>NC_072404.2:151060000-161060000 GCF_028858775.2 Pan troglodytes | reverse complement strand
GCAGGCTCTAGTGAGACCCAGTGCTGTGCTGGCTTCGGGTCTGACCCAGGACAGCCATATAGGTGGTGGACACAGGGGTGTTTATGTCACTCTGCCCCCAGTTTTAGGTGGCTGAAACAGCAAAAGAAAGCCTCTGTATGTTTGGGAGAATGTAAGGGAATAGAAAAAAAATCTCTGTATGGTAATCCAGATAATTCCCCTAGATCTTGTCCAAGACCATAAAGGTGGTACCTGCATGAATCTGCAAGAATCACAATATTACTAGGCTTGGGTGGCCCCAAAAGTGAATACAGGTTAAATCACAAAAACCAAGTTCTGGAAAGCTTTCCCAAGAATGATGGCTACAAATAAGCCCAGACAGTGAAGACTGCAATAATTACCTAACTCTTCAATGTCCACACATCAAAGATCTACTAACATCAACACCATCCAGGAAAATATGACCTCATCAAATAAACTAAATAAAACATCAGGGACCAATCCTGGAGAAACAGATATTATAAGACCTTTTGACAGAGAATTTAATATAGCTGTGTTAGAAAAGCACAAAAATTTCAAGAAAACACAAAGAAGCAATTCAGAACTTTGTCAGATAAATTTAACAAAGAGATTGATATAATTTAAAAGAATCAAGCAGAAATTCTGGAGCTGAAAAATGAAATTGGTGTCCTGGAGAATGCATCAGAGTCCTTTAATAGCAGAACTGACCAAGCAGAAGAATTAGTCAGCTTAGAGACAGGCTATTTGAAAACACAGTCAGAGGAGACAAAAGACAAAGGAATAC
Source organism: Pan troglodytes (assembly GCF_028858775.2). NCBI lineage: Eukaryota > Metazoa > Chordata > Mammalia > Primates > Hominidae > Pan > Pan troglodytes. Next base: position 161,059,216 of record NC_072404.2, on the reverse strand, counting down.
AAAATAATGAAGCATGCCTACAGGATCTAGGAAATAGCCTAAAAATTGCAAATCTAAGAGTTATTGGCCTTAAACAGGAAGTTGAGAAGGAAATATGAGTAGACAGTTTATTCAAAACTTCCCAAACCTAGGGAAAGATATTAATATTCAAGTACAAGAAGGGAATAGAACACAGATTTCACCCAAAGAAAATTGCCTGGAGGCATTTAATATTCATACTCTCAAAGGTTAAGGATAAGGAAAGATCCTACAAGCAGTAAGAGAAAAGAAACAAATAACATAAAATGGAGCATCAATATGCCTGGAAGCAGACTTTTCACTGGGAAACTTACTATCCAGCAGAGAGTGGCATGACATATATAAAATGCTGAAAGAAAAAACTTTTACCCTAGAAGAGTACATCTGGCAAAAATATCCACCAAACATAAAGGTGAAATAAAGACTTTGTGAGACAAACAAAAGTTGAGGTAGTTCATCAATACCAGACCTTTCCTAAAGAAATGCTAAAGGGAGTGTTTCAATCAGAAAGAAAAGAACATTAATGAGCAATAAATAATCACCTGAAGATACATAGTAAGTACATAGAAAAATACAGAATATAATATCATTGTAACTGTGGTATGTAAACTACCCTTATCATAAGTAGAAAGACTAAACTACGAACCGATCAAAAACAATAACTACAACAACTTTTTAAGACATAGTACAATAAGATAAAAATAGAAACAACAAAAAGTTAAAAAGTAGGGGGACAAAGTTAAGATGTAGAGTTTTTATTACGTTTCCTTTTCCTTATTTGTTTTCCTGTTTATGCAAATAGTGTTAAGTTGTTGTCAGGTTAAAATAATGGGTTATAAGATAGTATTTGCAAGCCTCATTATAACCTCAAACCAAAAAATATACAATGGATGCACAAAAATAAAAAGCAAGAAACTTAATCATATCACTGGAAAAAATTAACTTCATAGAAAAATACAGGAAGGAAAGAAGAAAGAGAAAACCATAAAACAAATAACAAAATAGCAGAAGTTCTTACTTATCAATAATAACATTGAATGTAAATGAACTAAACTCTCCAATCAAAAGACTTAGACTAGATAAATGGATGAAAAAACAAGACCCATTGATCCGGCGCTTACAAGAAACACACTTAATCTGTAAAGACTCACACACTGAAATTTTTTTTTAAATGAAAAAAGATATTCCATGTGAATGGAAACTGAAAAAAAGCAGGAGTAGCTATACTTATATTAGACGAAATAGATTTCAAGACAAAAACTATAAGGAGAGAAAAATGTTACTATATAAAGGTAAAGGGGTCAATTCAGTGAGAGGATATAACAATTTTAAATATATCTGCACTGAACACTGAAGTATCCAGATATATAAAGTAAATATCATTAGAGCTTAAGAGAGAGATAGGCCCCAATGCAATAACAATTGGAGACTTCACAACCCATTTACAGCATTGGACAGATTTTCCAGATAGAAGATCAACAAAAAAAAAATCAGACTTAATCTGCACTATAGACCAAATGAATCTAATAAGTACTTACAGACCATTTCATCAATTGGATGCAGAATAAACATTATTCTCCTATCCTTAGCACATGGATTATTCTCAAGGAGAGACTATAATTTAGATCACAAAACAAGTCTTAAAACATTCAAAAAATTGAAATATCAAGCATCTTCTCTGATCACAATGAAATAAAAACAGAAATTTAACAAGAGGAATTTTGGAAATTATACAAAAGCATGGAAATTCAACAATATGCTTCTGAATGACCAGTCAGTCCCCAAAGAAACTGATAAGGAAATTGAAAAATTCTTTGAAACATATCATATTGGAAATACAAGATACCAAATCCTATGGAATACAACAAAAGCAGCACTAAGAGGGAAGTTTATTGCTAAAAGTGCCTACATCAAGTAAGAGGAAAAACTTCTAATGAACAATCTAATAATGAATCTTAAAGAACTATAAGAGCAAATGCACACTGTACCCACAATTACTAGAAAAAATAAAATAAAATCAGAACAGAAAAATGAAATAAAAAGATACAAAAGATTGATGAAATAAAAAGTTGTCTGTTTGAAAAGTTAAACAAAATTGACAATCCATTAGCAAGATTAAAAAAAAAAGGAGAGAAGATCCAAATGAATAAAATTAGAAATAATAAAGAAGACATTACCGCTGATACTACAGATATTCAAAGGCTCATTAGCGGCTAACAAGAGCCAGTATATGCCAATAAATTGGATAATCTAGAAGAAATGGAAAAAGTCCTAGCCACATACAACCTACCAAGATTGAACCAGGAAGAAATCCAAAACCTGAACAAACCAATAACAAGAAATGAGATAGAAGCCGTAATAAAATATCTCCCAGTAAAGAAATTCCTAAGACCTGATGGCTTCACTGCTGAGTTATACAAAACATAAAAGAAGAACGAATATCAATCCTACTCAAGCTATTAAAAGAAAAATAGAGGAGTAGGGTATACTTCCAAACTCATTCTACAAGGCCAGTATTACCCTGACACCTAAACCAAAGACATGTCCAAAAAAAATAAGTAATTAAATAAATAAATAAAACTATAGGCCAAAAACTCTGTTGAAGGTAGATGCAAAAATCCTCACAAAATACTAGCAAATAGAATTCAACAATACATTAGAGAGATCATTCATTATGGACAAGTGGGATTTATCCCTGGGATGCAAGGATAGCCTAACATATGCAAATCAATTAATGTGGTACATCATATTCAAATCAATTAATGTGATACATCATATCAACAGAATGAAAGATAAAAAGCATAACATTATTTCAATTGATGCTGAAAAACTATTTGATGAAATTCCATCATGATAAAAACCCTGAAAAAACTGGGGATAGAAGAAACACACCTCAACACAATAAAAACCATATATGATGAACCCACAGCTTGTATAATACCTAATGGGGAAAAGATGAAAGACTTTCTTCTGAGATCTGGAACATGAAAAGGATGCCCACTGTCACCAGTGCTATTCAACATATTGGAAGTTTTAGCAAGCACACAAGATAAAGCACACAACAGAAAATATAAAGGATATCCAAATTGGAAAGGAAGAAGTCAAATTACCCCTGTATGCAGATGATATAATTTTATATTTGGAAAAGCCTAAAGACTCCACTAATAAACGATTAGAACTGATTTAAAAATTCAGTAAATTTTCAGGATACAAGATCAGCATACAAAAATCAGTAGCACTTCCATATGCCAACAGTGAACAATCTGAAAAGGAAATAAAAGGTAAACCAATTTACAATAGCCACTGATAAAATTAAATACCTGGGAATTAACCGAATAAGTGAGAGATCCCTATAATGAAAACTACAAAACACTGATGAAAGAAACTGTAGAGGACACACACATAAACACATACACACATACACACATACAAGGAAGGATATTCCATGCTAATGGGATGGAGGAATCAATATTGTTAAAATGTTCATACTACCCAAAACAATCTACAGATTCAATATAATCACTGTGTAAATATCAATGACCTTCTTCAGAGAAACAGAAAAAAATCCCTACAATTTACATGAAACCACAAAAGACCCAGAATAGCCAAACCTATCCCAAGCAAAAAGAAAAAACTGGATTAATCAAATTATCTGACTTCAAATTACACTACAGAGCTATAGTAACCAAAACAGCATGGTGGTGGCATAAAAAGAGACACATAGACCAATTGAACAGAATAGAGAACCCAAAAACAAATCCACATCTACAGTGAACTTTTAACAAAGGTGGCAAGAACACACACTGGAGAAAACATAGTCTCTTCAATAAGCAGTGCTAGGAAAACTGCATATCCATATGAAGAAGAATGAAGCTAGACCCCTGTCTGTCACCATATACAAAAATCAAATCAAAACGGATTCTGAAGTAATGAATAAATCTAAGACCTCAAATTATGAAAGCACTACAATAAAACACTGAGGAAATCTCCAGGACATTGGTGTGGTCAAAAATTTCTTGAACAGCACTCCACAAGCCCAGGCAACCAAAGCAAAACTGGAAAAATGGGATCACATCAAATTAAAAAGCTTCTGCACAGCAAAGGATACAATCAACAAAGCAAAGAGATAATCCACAGAATGGGAGAAAATATTTGCAAACTACCCACTTGACAAGAAGTAATAAACAGAAATATGTAAGGAGCTCAAACAAACCTCTAGGATAAAAATCTAATAATCTGATCAAAAAATGGGCAAAAGTCTGCATAGCCATTTCTCAAAAGAAGACATACAAATGGCAAACAGGCACATGAAATGGTGCTCATCATCATTTATCATCAGAGAAGTGCAAATCAAAACTACCAGGAGATATCATCTCACCTTAGTAAAAATGACCTATATCCAAAAGACAGGCAATAACAAATGCTAGTGATAATGTGGAGAAAAGAGAACCTTTGTACATGGTTGGTAGGAATGTAAATTAGTCCAACCACTGTGGAGAAAAGTTTGGAGGGTCCTCAAAAAACTAAAAACAGAGCTACCATATGATCCAGTAATCCCATTGCTGGGTATATACCCCAAATAAAGGAAATGCATATGTTAAAGAGATATCTGCATGTCTATGTTTGTTGCAGCACTGTTTACAATAGCTAAGATTTGGAAGCAAAGTAAGTGCCCATCAACAGATAAATGGATAAAGAAAATGTGGGACATATGTACAATGGAGTACTACTGAGTCATAAAAAAGAGGGATTCAGTCATTTTCAAGGATAGAACTGGATTATGATGTTGTTGTGAAATAAGTGAAATAAGACAGGCATAGAAAACAACACACATGCTTCCCTTATTTGTGGGATCTAAACATCAAAACAATTGAACTAATGAACATAGAGAGCAGAAGGATGGTTACCAGAAGCTAGGAAGGATAGTGGAGCTGGGTGTGGAGGTGAAGATGGTTAATGGGTACAAAAAAATTGTTATAAAGAATGAATAAGACCTACTATTTAATAGCACATATGGGTGTGTATAGTCAATAATAACTTAATTGTACATTTTTAAATAACTTAGAGTGGTAATTGGGTTGTTTGTACCTCAAAGGATAAATGCTTGAGGGGATGCGTATCCCATTTGCCATGATGTGCTTATTTCACTTTGCATGCTTGTATCACAACATCTCATATACCTCATGAATATATATACCTACTATGTAGCCACAAAATTTTTAAAAATCATATGGTAAGTGATAAAATGGAAAACGTGGAAACTCTAAACACATTACTAAATAAAATAATAATGAAGTTCAAATTATGTTGAGTGGAGACAGACTAGATAAAAGATATACCTAAGTTATAGCACAGGAATACCCCTGCTATTTGTGAGCAGCTCTATTACAGAATTTTAATCTAAGCCTTATATGTAATTAAAAATTTTCTGGCAATAATATTATGAAAGGAAAAAATAAACTGACAAAATTAATTTAATTAAACACTTTAACCCAATATTTATAAAAGATTACCATATTGATATGCTATCAATGTAAAAATTGAGATAATTTACATTTTTATATTGTCATTGAAATCTATTATGTAATTTATACTTACAGCGTATTGCAATACAGAATAGCCACAACTTCAGAGCTCAATAGAATACATTTCTAGTGGCTACCTCATAGGATAGGACAGCTCTACAGAAGGGTTTCTCAAACCCTAATATGCCTACAAATTCCACTGGGTTCTTGACAAATTAAATATTCTGATTTGGAGGTCAGATGAGGCCTGGTATTCTGAATTTTAAATAAACTCAAAGTGATGCTGATGTTTCTAATATTTTAGTCACTGTTGAGTAGCAAGTCTGTTGAAGACACATTAGGATGCAGTAGAAGAATTTTCAAATTAGCACGTTCATATTAGCAAGAAAATAAATGAAATAATCCAATGTCCATCATCAGTAGAATAGATGGCGTTATATAATGCAATTCGAGTTAACAATGAAAATAAGGTTTTCTTGGCAAGCATAGATGCAACTCGGAATATAATTTTCTGCAATAACAAGTTAAAGTAAATAATACACTGTATAGAAATATTTTTGTTCACAATAAAAAATAAATTCAAGGAAGGTATTATCTATTACCTATGTTCACAGAGACATTATTCATAATAGCCAAAATGTGGAAGCAACCCAAGTTTTCATTGATAGATGAATGGGTAAACAAAATAGGGTATATTCATAAAATAGAATATGATTCAGCTTTAAAAAGGAAGAACATTTTGATCTGTAGTATAACATGGATATAAACCTTGAAAATCCTATACTAAGTGAAATAAGCCAGTCTTAAAAACAAAAATACTGTATAATTCTATTTATATGAGGTGTTAGAGTAATCAAATTTCTAAAAAACAAAAAATTAAATGGTAGTTACCAGGAGCTGAGGAGAGGGGAAACTGCGTAAAGAATTTGCTTTGCATGACAAGAAGAGTTTTGGAGTTTGGTTGCACAACAATCTGAATGTCCATAACATTACTGAATTGTATACTTAAAAATAGTTTAGATGGTAAATTTAATGCTATTTTCAATTTGCCACAATTAAACAAACAAAAAAACTAAAAAAACTTTTAAAATCAAGGAAATTATTGGCATTAAATTAAGAACAGTAATGACCTTGAGTAGGGAGTTGGGGAAGGTCTTCCACAGGTAAAGGCATCTATGAATCTTTACTATTAATAATAACCAATATTCTCTTTACTTTCATCATGTTTCATGGTCTCTTGTTATACCAGGGATAAACTTCCTCTATTTGTCAAGCAGTAGCTACTTGATTTTGCCTGTGGTTAGTGTTGGCTGCAGATGAGCCTGAGCTCAGGGGTGCAGGCTACCTTGAAGGGTTCATGGCTTATTGGCTAGAAATACATATCCCAAGGATTTAGTAGTACTACTGCTGATGCTGCTGTTCCTGCAGCTGCTGCTACTACTACTACCAAACAACGATAAAAGCACTCATACTGCTAAATGTAATGCAGGGGGTACTGTGTGAGGCAAAAGCTTCAAGCTCATTCTCTTACCTCTCCAGTGCACACAGCCTATCCTCTTGTGGTTATTAGGATCCTTAGAATCCTGACAGGCCAGAGAATTACGGAGAATGCTGAAAGTTACTGCAATGTGGAGAGGCTTAACTTTTCTAAGTTTTTGTGAAACCATACTTCCTTTGGGAAGTAAGAGTTTGAGGTTTTACCTTTTCTACTCTCAGAAGTTGGAATATCAGGTCAATAGAGCCATCTAAATTTTTGTAAGACAGGCCATTCGTGTTCATTACATTTCCCAAGAAACTCCATAGAGCTCATGACTTAAGAAGTCTTGATGCTAATAAGAACCACCTCCTCAGTGTTGTTTTCAAACTTAGATCAGATAATGCCTGTGAAGATAGCACAGAAGTTATCTTGCAGTCGGTACCCATCTGAAATGAATTTATAAAATCCAATTATTAAAACCTCATATGTTATCTATGGGAAACAAAACCGAGTTATTGGCATGAAATCCTTTGTTTATAACCCTCACAGAATCCCATAACATGGCCAGGCATTTCTTGCATCTATAGAAGGAAGAAGCTGCAGGTAGAGGATAAGTGGTTCAGGCAGCTCATTATAAAAATTAAACACAAAATCAAAGCTTCTAATTCTGCTAACTTTAGCAAGCTTGTAGTTTTATTAAGTGATGAAAAACACAAAAGTGGAATGAAAAGCCCTGATAAGCTAAAATAATTCATTTAAGCAAGAATCATTCAAGGTGCCTTTTTATTATTTAAAAAAAAAGGTGAAAACAACATGCCTTAGATTTCTCAGAATCTTTATATTCTACAACCATTAGATGTGGTTTGCAACTGAAGATAATTTAACTATGAAATTTTATTGACGAGTCACCCTTCTCTGCTGGGAACTGTATAAGAAACAGTCTAACGTAGGTGTTATAAGATCAGTATCTGGAGAAAGACTCCCCAGGTGGTTTGACCCCTGTTCTGTATTCTATCAGCATGTGACATGAGGCAAGCTACTTCACCTCTCTGATCTTCAGTCCCTCATCTGTAAGATGATAATGGCGATAAGACTACATTCTGAAGAGGGCAGTTGTGAGACCAAAAAAACTGCCAGAGTAAAGCCCATGGAATGTGTTCTATAAATTTCCCTATTCCTATTTTCCAGTGGGTAGAAGCATTCTGCCAACACTGTAAAAAGCACTTCAAATTAGAGCTGAAATCTTGCAGTTTCCATAACGTCTATAGTTCATCAAATCACTTCAGTTGAGGTTATTAATCTATTTTGATTGATTGACAGTTGCACACTAGTCATTTGATTTATAATTTGAACCAAGTTATTGAATTTATAATTTGGACAGGGCTCTAAATGCATTTTTGATTTATGTGTGTCCCCCATGCAGTTACAACAAATCATTGGTTGTTGAGCAACATTTACTCTAAGACACATACATTTAAATTTTAAATTAAATTGGATTTTAAAGGGCAAAGAAATTTAGATTTCTTCATGTAAAGATCAATGCTGCAAATAACTGCAAAAGAAGCAATATGATCAAGCAAGAAAAGCTATACCACTTAACATCCAGAAAAACCCAAATTCTGTTTATAATTTTGCCTCTGCCTAAGCTGCATTACAGGCTTTCAGAGTTATGTGAAAACACAGTGAACTTCTAGTTCCACATTTTTACTTTAAATATAAGAGTACTAGAGTGCTCAAGGTCATAGAATAGTTAGTGGCTAAGTTGGAAATTTCATCAAACTTCCCTGATTCCCATTTAGTCATCTTTCCATGGTATCACACAATTCTTCTATGACTCAGTTGCTTTTTCTGAAAAAATATAGGGAGAATAATATAAGCTCTGCCTATATATGCAGATTTTTTAAAAAAGAACATGAGCAAAACACTTGAAAGAACATTAAAAGATAAAAGTACTGTACAAATTCCTACACAGACCCAAACTTTGGTTCCTTAGGCAAGGGAAGGTGTGGAGTCAGACACACCCGTTCATTAAGGAGCTCCTATTAGAGAAACACCACTACTCACCTACTTTCAGTTTTAATTCCTATACAACTCCATGGCATTTTCTAATCCTCAGATGACAAAACTGAAGTTTCTGAAGGGAATTGTCAACCCAGGACTTCAAACACTCAAGGCCTCTTCTTGTGTCACTTTGCTGCACTGCTGCTGGGTCTCTTAAATAGGATCGATCAGGATTATTAATGAGAGGTTGTAAATTCAATATTTTCTGGCAAAGCAAAAACACCTGCCTCTTTAAGATTTGACCCTAATTATAAAACGGTTTTCTTCTTGCTGCAGTATTAGGTGTCATATTAATCTTTCTTTCTGACCTCATTCTAGCAAATAGTCTTAGAGAAAAAAATAAATAATGTTCCTGTAAATTGATTTATATAAACTCTAGAGATATAGTACTAGCCAAAGATACCAGGCCATGTCTGGGCCCCATCAGTAGATCAAAGGTGTCTGTGTCTTATTATTTGTCATCATACTAAGTTCAGAATGATTCCTGAAATGTCCACTTTCCTAATGTCATGCCTTCAATCAAGTATAAACTTTGTCATCTACTGATCTGGTGCCAAATATAATGCAATGACTTATTTCAATGGCCATGATACAACATATCCTAGATATTCAAACTTGACATGGTACAAAGATGAGCAATCATGAAAAGGAGAATATGCCTTTAGATATCTAAGTACTTAAATGAACTCAGCAAAAATGCTGTCTCTCAGAGCATCATAGGTTCTTTTCCCTACAAGCTACATGATGAAAGCATAATGACTTGGTTTCCCTCTTAAACTCCCCTAAGATTGTTAACAAATTGAAACTTCATCCAGCACAGTGAATATTCAAAGCAGATGTATGATTGGGTCCATATTCCCCCAAACTACTTCTATCATTTCTTTCTCAATGGAAGTCAATGCACTTTAGAGTAAGAGGTCCTTATCATCTTCCATTCAGTTGAAGACATGCTTATTGAATGCCTGCTGCTGTGGACAAAATGTGTCCTCCCAAAATTTATACTTTGGAACCCTAATCCTCAAGGTAATGGCATTGAGGGAGGAGGGTTGGGAGGTAATTATGTCATGAAAGTCAAGCCCTCACGAATGAGATTAGTAGCCTTATAAGAAGAGAAACAAAAGAGATGACCTCTCTCTCTCTGTCAAGTGAGAATACAGCAAGAAGATGGCCCTTTGCAAACCAGGAAAATGGTTTTTATTAGGAACCAAATCCGGCACTTCAAAGCCCCCAGAACTGCAAAAAAACAGATTAAGTCATCTGGTCAACTGTATTTTGTTATAGCAGCCAAAGCATATTAAGACACCCGCTGTTTGACCAGCACTCAAAAAAAGGTGTGGCATAGTCTTTGATCTTAAAAACAACAACAACAATAGTATTTTAATGAAGGAGACAAAAAGAATGTAACATTGTTTAAAAATAAAGTACAAGGCCGGGCGTGGTGTTTCACGCCTGTAATCCCAGCACTTTGGGAGGCCAAGGCAGGTGGATAACAAGGTCAAGATATTGAGATCATCCTGGCCAACATGGTGAAACCCCGTCTCTACTAAAAATACAAAAATTAGCTGGATGTGGTGGCACACACCTGTGGTCCCAGCTACTCAGGAGGCTGAGGCAGGAGAATCACTTGAACCTGGGAGGTGGAGGTTCCAGTGAGCCGAGATCGCACCACTGCCCTCTAGCCTCGCTACAGAGTGAGACTCCGTTTCAAAAAAAAAAAAAAAAAGTACAAATTATAATCATGTGTTTAAGTAATTGTTACAGATAAGTTCAGTAGGAGGGTAACTGCAAAAAGTATTAAAAAGTATAGGAAAGCATCCAAGAGAAAAGATTTGTACCAGAGGTTGACAGGCTAATCAGATGAGAAGAGAGAAGATATTGCAGACACAGAAGAAACCTGGGAAAAGTGATGAAAATATACAATATACATGGTTAATTCTCAAGGCATTTGGAGTGTGACATTAATTTTGAGACTTATTGAGAATGAAACTGAAGAGGAACATGCAATCAGTAAAGAAGGAGCCTGAAAGTGAAGGTGAGAAATTTGGACTTTATCACAAGAGAAATAGAAAGCAATGGAAGATTTAAGAGCAGACAATAAGGGAATGGTATGAAAAGTTTCAGACATGTATACATACACATGCCAGATGAGAATGGCTTTTGAGAAACTAGAAGCAGGAGTGTATGTACAAAAGTCTGTGTTGACTGAGCAAAGGAGAAAAAGGAGGAAAGTGATGGAAAAGTAAAGGAAGAAAAAACACAAAACAGGTAACTTTGGAGAAGCCTGATGAAATGATTTATCGGTTGGGTCACCAAGTGTGGCAAATATAAATAGAGAAGATTCAATTAAATTTGAATTTAAAATAACCAATATATTTTAAGTATGACTCATATCTGCATAATTCACAAAATTTCATTCATTTTTTATGTAAAATTAAGATTTATGCGCACATCCAGCATTTTATCTGGCAACCCTATCTGAGACATTTCCATGTGCCACTGATAACCTTACGTTATGGACACACTCAAAGAATAACTGGTTTGGTAACACAGAGAAGTATGAATTCATAACATTTATCTAATGCCAGAAGTACAGATTATGTGTAAGTGAAATTATGTATACAAATAATAATATTATATATTGAGACAAACTGACATTACAGCAGTTGAAACATTAATCTAGGTAGAATTAATGGAATTTAAAAAATCCTCTTGACAAGCAGATGTTCTGAGAGAAAGAATGAAAATCGTAGATCTTTAAGGAGAATATGCAATTACCTAAAACTCGTACTTTCAAACTTATAATAAAACAGATTCCGCTATTTTGAAATGAAGATAAAAACTAGAAAGAACAGTGCCCATGGAGAAATTGCTCTGTTCTAATAATGCCAACATGACTGAACTTTAGGGCAGGCCAAGGAAAAAAGTAAAAATAACTTATTATACACGTTTCCATATTTTTAAAGAGGGAATGATGATTACATAGAGTTATTAGGAGAATAAGTGTGCGAAACTTCATTAGACTCTAAAAGTGCTCATAGAAGCAAAACAAAACAAAACAAAAATCCCAAACCGAAACAATATTTTATCAAAGAATTATGTCGAAAGAAAATTACTTTTATATATATATATATATATAATATTATATAGATTCTATATAACGTATAGAAAATTGAGGGACAAAATTAAAATACAACATCTGGAATGTATGGAATGGAATAAAGATGCTTTGGTGTGTAATGAACCTGGTGAACTTTTTGCAGGGGTTTGGACATCAATGATTAAAAGACTGGCCTGTACTTGTTTAAGGTCAACATCTGTATTTTGTTTTTCGCCTCCAGCATAACCAAATTCTACTCACTCAGAGCATATCTCCTATCATCATACAGACTTTCTAGATTGTTTTAACCACCACTGATTTCTTCCTTCTTCAAAAATCTGTATAGCTTATTTTACTCATTTTTTTCTCATAATGATATACAGTCTTTTTTTCTTTTGTTATATCTCCTTTTTTTCAGCTTTAGGAACAAATAGATTATGATTTTGTTTTTTGTGTGTAGTTCTAAACAAATAATAATCAATACATGCTAAATAAATTCAGGTGAAAGATACAATAGAACACCTCATAAAACCTTGAATACTGCACTTTCTACTGAGTGATTAAACACAAAGTTTATCTGTCTACTAGCTTGAAACATAGAGGCTTGATCTGACAGCATGTCTATACAGGCTCCCTCTAGTACAAAGAGAACTGTGAGTTCACGAGGACATGCTCCACCTAGTAAAGAGCAATGGGTATTAGACTGCTTGAGATAGCCCTCCTTCCTGTGTGTTTGTTAAGGCGGTTTTTGAAATCCAGGATGACCACCATGTATGACTATCAAATAAAGGATGATTTCATTTTAAGAGTAGTCAGTTATTTAATATCCATCTCTATTATAGAAGGAAACCACAGATCAGTGATAGCAATCAGAGCCTTACATGAAATAAAATATTTGAGCTGAAAGAGCCCAGTCATTTCTTTTCATCACTAATCTTCAGAACCATCTGGAACAGATAAAAATTACAGATTTACAGGATCTGCTCATCACAATGTATTTTTTCATCTATTATTTCTACCTAGATTAATGTTGCAACTTTCTTAATCTCATTTTTATCTCAGTATGTAGTATTTATTATTTGTATACAGTATTTTTTTTTTTTTTTTTGAGAGAGAGAGTCTCTCTCTGTTGCCCAGGCTGGAGTGCAGTGGTGCAGTCTCAGCTCACTGAAACCTCCGCCTCCCGGGTTCAAGTGATTCTCCTGCCTCAGCCTCCCCAGCAGCTGGGACTACAGGTGCATGCCACCACACCCGGCTAATTTTTTGTATTTTTAGTAGAGACGGGATTTCACCGTGTTAGCCAGGATGGTCTCGTTCTTCTGACCTTGTGATCCGCCCACCTCGGCCTCCCAAACTGCTGAGATTACAGGTCTGAGCCCCTGCGCCCGGCCTGTATACAGTATTTTTAACTTAAACACACTTCATATTTTTGACATCAAATATTATGAACTCACTTTTTTTTTTTTTTTTGTGGCACCAAACCAGTTGTGATATGGACAGGAGACAGAAATTCTGGGTAGAAGAGGGTGGTTCCCCAGCAAAAGCCCCACCCCAAGCCTGGAAACCCACAGCCCTAAATGGGAACAGGAATTCCTGTCTTCTTGCCCAAATGTTGCCTTTTGGCCTACCACGCCCCCCCATCCTGTACCCATATAAACCCCAAACCCCAGGCTCCATGAGCAGATGGGCAGATGAACAGAAAAGCAGAAGTGCAGCAGAGAAGGAGAGAGGAGAAGGAACATCTGAACATCCAGAGGAGTTTGGCTGGGGAGGGTTGAAGAGAAGATCAGCTGCTGGATGGCCAAACTCCAGGGGAAGATCATCTTCCCACTCCAACCCCTTTCTAGCTCACCATCCATCCCACTGAAAGCCACCTCCACCACTCAATAAAACCTCTGTATTCACCATCCTTTAAGTCTGTGCATGACCTGATTTTTCCTGGATGCCAGACAAGAGCTGGGGATAAAGGAAGCTGTCACACTGGCCCTCTGCCCTTGCAAAAAGGCAGAGGGCCCACTGAGCTGTTTAGCACTTAAACCACCCACAGATGGCAAATCTAAAAGAGAGCACTGTAACACGTGCCTACTTGGGCTTCAGGAGTCACAGGCAACCCTAGATGCTACCATGGGGCCAGAGCCCAGAAGCACTGGACCCGGCTACTGCACCTGCCTGTCTGCATGCTCCCACTTCTATAAGCAGCGGTGGGGCCAAGCTACACTACTGTTGCACATCCTGGGAGGGGGGCCAGGGAACTCTCCTATTTCAATTGCACCTTGACTGTTGCTGTTTTGTAAGGCAATCATTGGAACAAGGAAATTTCCCAGGTAGGGTGGCCAGAGTCATGAATTGTGGGGAGGAATCTAGGAATCTTAACTCAAAAGATAAAACCTCAAGATGATTCTGTTCAACTGTCTGGGAATCACAAATGTAGTCTATTGTTATGTTTCAAGATTTAAAGAAATTGAGGTCTCAAAGTCAAAAGAGGTTTCTGAGTGTCACAAAGCATTTTATTGTTAAAGCTGAGAGTAAGAGCTCAGCTCTTCAATTTCCGTATAGTGGCACTTTTGTGTCTACATTTCTTCTGGAGTCATTTCCTCTGACAAATAAACCCTGTCCATTTTACTAACCAAGTTTCCCTTTACATAAGCATGCCTGGAAGTTAATTTGAGAAAACCATGGCAATCTGCCCCCTGGAAGCAATATTTTTGAAAACAGAGAAATTCAAAGGCTTGCTGAAAATCAGGCATCAAAGAGAGTCATTTAAGGGTGAGATGAATATTAAATTCTTTCAACCACTTTATATGAAAGAAATGGGCAAGATCTTCTTGTCACGGTATGAGATCAAAATCCCGTAGTCTCAACTAAAAAGTTCACTTTTTAAATCTAAAAGTGCTTATAATACACTGGAATATATTTTATTAAGTAACTCCTTGATTAATTCCAGAATGTAATAGCAGCCTACTATTAAAAAAATCCACAACAGCAGGGTTCATTATTCTCACCTAACAGAAAAGGAAATTCAAGTGCAGAGATGGGTAGCACAATTAGTGACCGGACATCTGAGAGCAAAGTTTATCTCTGAGTCTTGATGTTTCTCATATCTTACATATTACCAAACATAAATCCTTTCTTCTTTGAAAAAGAAGTGATAAAACTCATATATGTTTATTCTTCAAAGATGAAAGAATATACATGCAAATGAATAAAAAATCCACTTTACATGGAAAGTATTTAACTAGAAAATGCAATACAATTTTTTATCTGTGCTAGGGCTGAGATAGAAAGCATTTAACTAGAAAGTCCAATAAAGTTTTTCATCTGGGCTAGGGCTGATACTCAAAATACCCCATTAAAACAGATGGATGAGACAAGCCTGACTTTCTCTGTGTCTTCTATGTAATATCAAACAAGGCAAAACCAACCATACAAAACAAAACAAAAATCCAGAAACAAACAAAAGGAAAAAAAACAGCCTTCTTAATTTTCATGTAGGAATAGGAAAACAAATGTTTCACTGTATTTTCTTATTCCCTTAGGTCCAGAAATCCCAAGGAAGAGAACTTGATTTCAGTCAAAATAGGACTGTAGACATAGTTACATAAACATCCGAAGAACCTGAGATCAGGAATAACTCATGGGAATGTGTTTCATAGAAAGGCAGTTGACTCTTTGACTCAAAAATTATCACAAAGAAGGAAGGAGCTCCACATAGTGGGGAAACTTGGAGCTAGGGCATAGTTTCTGTAGAAAACAATGCTTCTCAGTATTTTATTAATTGTGCCTGAATGTTCCTTCAACCTATCACTACACACCTACTGCATACCATCTACACACCTACTCCTGGAAAGGAGAGAGTTGTATGGTACAAAATGAAAACAGTTTTTTCTAAAGTATATTCTTCTAAAAGAGGTGACTAGAGAAAGGAATCTCTATTGAAATGGGAGAGAAAGAAGCACAGAAGACCACGAGGGAAATCGATGATGATGTGCTGACTGCAGAAACCAAATCAGGAACATGCTCCACTCCCATGCAGACAGAAGGCCATGAACAATGAAGTGCCTCACCCAGGAGCAGGGGACACCAATGAGGAAGCAAGAAGAGCAGCTGCAGAGTCAGAGTCAAGTGCAATCTTATATGATGCAGAACCTCACCACGCCTCCACCTTTGTAAAGAAATAAGAAGTGATGGCCACCTGGCAGATGGAGGTTACTGATGCAACAGGTCCAGTGTAGGGTTACTAGATAAGACAGAACATCCAGTTGAATTTGAATTGTTAATAAACAACATTTTTTTTCGTATAAGTATGTTCCAGGTATTATTTGGAACAATATTACACTAAAAATATTGCTGTTTATCTGAAATTCAGTTTTAAATGGGTGTCCTGCACTTTTCTTTTCTAATCTGGTAACTGTATCTCAGTTAACTGTATCTCAGGTAACTGTATCATACCAAGAGTCCTCCTGGGCTGAGGGCACATTATTAAATTAACTCTTCCAAGATAGTGATTGTAAGAATCTTTTGAAAACCAAGCAAATATGTATGAATTAATCATGAAAACTCTGTTTCATCAATTCAGACAACACTGGGCACAAATGGGGATGCACTGTGAGCCGCTTTGTGTGGTTTATGATGTTACATGCTATTGACATACTTCCAGCATTATAAAGGACAACTCTCCTTCACTTAGTAGCTTCCCAGACACATCACACTCAATTTGACTGGTACTTTGAGCATTCTCTCACCTGATGTCCTGATGCTCTTCTTTACCTGCTCTTAATATTACTAATGCTCATGGCCTATGATGTCTCTTCCAGGTTCTCCATCACTGCTATTGCTGCTGGTGCTTCTGTACTGGCAGCTCTCACGAAATGTTCACGATATCAGTCCTGATAACGAATCCCCTAGAGTCTTTGCACCAAAACACCACGACAATGCTGTGCCTTGCAGATGTATAGGAAAAATTGTCCCTTCCAATTCAGATTCACACACTGACATATGGCCATCAAAGCATTCCTGTGTGTGCCCTCCTGACTAACAGAGCAACTTTTTATTAAAGACTTTGTTGTACTTTAATCCCTCAATCATGTCTCCAAAGTTGTCAGGCACAAGCTGTGGTGCAATCCTTTAAGTAGACTTTTACTCATCCAGACATACTCCTTTATAACTTTCCCACACATAAATAGTCCTTTCAGCTTTTTTTCATATTCATTCCCAGTTCTGTGTAAGGCCTCATGAATATAATCTCACCAAAATTGCCCCACTAATTTTGGGAACAGCTCATTTTAAAGCTGGGAACACTTTTATAAACAAAAATAAATTTCAGGCCATTTCTAACAACTTGCTATACTTTTGAATATTCAACAACAAAAGTTTAATATTCTTTAACATGCTGAATTTATATGAGCTCCAGCTGAAGCCATAGTCTTTCAAGGGTCACAGCTGCCTAATAGTAGTTTCTGAAATTGGAAGGTGTCCTGGTCACCTCAGACTTTATGTACAGGCACTGTTCATTCCAGGTCACTCATTCACTCACCAAATGTTTAATGAGGACCTTTTATATGAAAAGCACTACTAGAAAAGAAAGATATATGCAACAGAATAATGGGCTTGAAACTTAAATAAAGCTCTTATTCCCTCTTCACTTCATTTGCTCCTACCTTAGCCTATTGCTCAGCCATTATGCTTCCGTAGTCTCAGAAAAGAGATATAATAGCATAATTGCAGAGAAATTAGGGAAACTCTTCCTGTCTTTAAAGTCCCCAAATCTGTTTACCTTAGGAAAACTAGAGTAGACACAATTTGTTGAGGATGGTGAGAGGGTTAGATAGCATTCTCTACCTTCCCAGCTCTCATCCCCTAAAGATTTTCTATGTTACGGTGATTTTCTATGTTAAGGTGAACACACACACACACACACACACATACACAAAGGAAATAATATAAAATATAGTATGGATGTTAGAGGGTCCCAGTAGAGATGAACTGGCTAAAAAAACAAATTATTAACGAACCTTGTCCTAGAATCCTTCCCTTTGATGTGACTAGGCCAAAAAATTGAAAATGGGTAAACTCTTATTTTATAACTTCCTCAGTTATTGGCCTTGCATTTCATATCTGAATCCCTTTTCTCATAACATGATTTTATTTCCTTATAAAACATCTTGTGACAACAGACTGATAGTAGCCTATTTAGGGAAGAATGGTAAACATGGTGAAAATTTAGAAAATCTTAACACTTAATGAGAAGCTATAGGACAATATCCTGAATTAACATAGATGCAAAACTCCTCAGCAAAATACAAGCAAACCATATCTGGCAGCACATCAAAAAGTTAATTCACCACAATCAAGTAGGCTGTATTCCTGGGGTGCAAGGCTAGTTCAACATGTGCAAATCAATAATTATGATTCACTACATAAACAAAATTAAAAACAGAAACCATATGATCATTTCAATAGATGGAGAAAGAGTTTTTGATAAAATGTAGTCTCCTTTCTTGATAAAAACCCTCAATAAACTAGGCATCAAAGGACATACCTCAAAATAATCATAGCCATCTCTGACAAAGCCACAACCAACCTCATACTAATGGGCAAAAGCTGGAAGCATTTTCCTTAAGAACAGGAACAAGACAAGGATGCCCACTATCACCACTCATTATTCAACATAATAATGGAAGTCTTAGCCAGTGCAGTCAGGCAAAATATAGGAACAAAATGAATTTAAATAGGAAAAGAAGAAGTCAAATTATTTATCTTTGCTGATGATGTGATTATATACCTAGCAAACCATAATGTCCCCACCAAAAGGCTCCAAGAACTGAAAAATGACGTCGGTTATGTTTTAGGATACAAAATCAATGTATAAAAAGCAGTACGATTTCTATACACTAATAATATTCAAGCTCACAGCCAAATCAAGAATACAAACCCATTAACAACAGCCAAAAACAAAAAACACCTAGGAATCCATCTAATGAAGAAGACAAAAGATCTCTACAAGAAGAACTACAAAATACTGCTGAAAGAACTAATAGGTGACACATACAAATGGAAAAACATTCCATGCTCATGGATTGGAAGCATCGATATCATTGAAATCACCATTCTGCCCCCAAAGTAATCGGCATATTCAATTTTATTCTAATTAAACAACCAATGCCATTTTTCACAGATTTAAGAAAAAAAAAAAAACTGTTCTAAAATTCATATGAAACCGAAAAAGAGCCCGAAAAGCCAAAGCAACCCTAAACAAAAAGAACAAATCCAGAAGTATCACGCTATCTGATTTCAAACTACACTATAAGGTTACTATAAAAAAGATGGTAATAACATAAAAATAGACATACAGACCAATGGAAGAGAATAGAGAACCTAGAAATAAAGCCACAGGCCTAAAACCATCTAATCTTCAACAAAGTAGACAAAAATAAGCAATGAGGAAAGACTCCCTATTCAATAAATGGTGCTGGGATAGTTGTCTAACCATATGCAGAAGAACCAAACTGGAACACTACCTTTCACCATATATTAAAATTTTCTCAATATTGATTAAAGATTTAAATGTAAGACCTCAAACTATAAAACTACTAGAAGAAAACCAAGGAAACAATATTCCAGACATCAGCCTTTGCAGATAATTTATGGCTAAGTCTTCAAAAGTAATCACAATAAAACAAAAAATTGACAAATGGGACTTATTTAAACTAAAGAGCTTCTACAAAACTAAAGAAACAATTAAGAGAGTAAACACAAAACCTACAGCATGGGAGAAAAAAATTGCAAAGCATACATCCAACAAAAGTCTAATATCCAGAATCTATAAGTAACAAGCATAAAACAACCTCATTAAAAACTTGGCAAAGAACATGAACAGGCACTTCTCAAAAGAAGACATACATGCAGCCAACAAATATATGAAAAAATTCTCAACATTACTAATCATTAGAGAAATGCAAATCAAAACCATAATGAGATACCATCTCACGACAGTCAGAATGGCTATTACTAAAATGTCAAAAAATAACATGATGATGAGGCTGTGGAGAAAAGGGAGCACTTATACAAGGTTGCTGGGAATGTAAATTAGTTCAGCCTCTGTGAAAAGTATTTTGGAGATTTCTCAAAGAACTTAAAAGGGTACCACCATTCAACCCAGCAATCCTTTTACTGGTTATATATCCAAAGGAAAATAAATTATTCCACCAAAGAAAGACATGCCCTAGTATGCTCATTGCAGCACTATTCACAAACACAAAGACATGGAATCAAGTTAGGTGCCCATTAATGGTGGACTGGGTAAAGAAAATTAGGTGTATGTATACCATGGAATACTAGGCAGCCATAAAAAAGAACAAAATCATGTTCTTTGCAGCAACATGGATGCAGCTGGAGACCATTATCCCAGGAAAATTAGCACAGGAACAGAAAAACAAACACCATGTGTTCTCACTCATAAGTGGGAGCCAAACATTGGCATGTAGACAAGAACAATAAATACTGGAGACTACTGGGAGAAGTAGGGTAGCGGGCTGGAAAACTAACTACTAGATTCTATGCTCACTACCTGGCCAAACCTCAGCATCACCCAATATACCCATGTAACAAACCTGAATCTAAAATAAAAGTTGAAATTTTTAAAAAGGATTTTAAAAAGTTTATTTGTTCTCCCTTTTTATTCTCTCGGTTTCAGGAGAATAAAAGGGGACCACAAGAAACGTATTGAGCTGAACAATCTTAAATCCCAAATTTTATTATTTTTATTGCAAAATATCAAGCTTCATTGTGATCATCAAATATGTGAGCAACTAAAATTTAAATTATGGATATGACAAATGGCTAATCAAGTATGGATGGTAACTATGAATTAAGCATATGCATATTTTCTATTATTTAATCTCTCATTATTATATTCCTAAATAATAGTTGTACAAGTTAATTTCTATTATTTGTCATCCCCCAAACTCTTCTCCTTGTCTAGAAAAGCTGTCTAGAAGTCCAGTGATTTCTATACTTCCAAGAAAATTTTCTTTATACTTTTAGTATCATTAGAAAGCACCAAAAGTAGTCTGGGTGCGGTGGCTCACACCTGTAATCCCAGCACTTTGGGAGGCCAAGGCGGGTGGATCACCTGAGGTCAGGAGGTCAAGACCAGCCTGGCCAACATGGTAAAACCCCGTCTCTACTAACAATACAAAAATTAGCTGGGTGTGGTGGTGCGCGCCTGTATTCCCAGATACTCAGGAGACTGAGGCAGGAGAATCACTTGAACCCAGGAGAGGTTGCAGTGAGCTGAGATTATGCCACTGCACTCTAGCCTGGGTGACAGAGTGAGACTCCATCTCAAAAAAAAAAGGAAACTACCAAAAGTTTCTCTAGCAGATATTATTTATCTGAAACTATTCAAGTAATAAATGAATGAAATATCACTGTTAGAAGAGGTTTTCAAATACATCTTCTCAATGAATGCTAAAATAACACAATTGTTAATCCTCATCTGAACCTAGGATCCATCTTCTAAACCCTCTCCTTATAAAATGAGGGAAGGAACACTGAAGACATGGCCCTGGGGATAAAAGCAGCTTTGGCAAGAAAGGATTGTGGAGAGAAATAAGAGAAGGAATAAAGGGCACAATTACCACAGACAAATACAATGATCTCACCTTAGGAATGTCACTCCTGACATTTGGGTGGCTGATGTGTCTGACATACCCAAGTGAAGATTTAATCCCATTACTTGCCTCTTTAAAATCCTTCAAACTTTCTTAGATAATGTCAAATGGATAAGAGATAAATTAAAAATTTTTTAGTAATTTTTTCACTCTAATTTTTAAAAATTTCTTGGGATTTTCTCTGTTTTTTTTAATTTAAACACCTACCTGTTTATATTTTAATATTTGTTTCCTACTAATTGGTTACATGTATTCTGCATTTGTGCCATGTCTAGGCAGTTCTCAAATTTTCCATACACTCAAGGTCAGCTGGAAGTAAAGTCATCTCATACAGGATAAGGAATGGCTAGTGAATGAGGTAGAGTTAAAAGAGGAAGGCAATTATTTCCTTACCACTTATCTTCAAGAGCCAATGCTGGCAGATTGTAGCTATCAGTCAAGTCTCTAGACCATCTGCAATAAAATCTATTCCACTAGACAGCAATGCAGTAGCTCTAGAAATAATTTTTTAAATTAGTTCTGATCTGTAAAAGATCAAACATTGAGTAAAATCAATGTCTAGATGTTTAATTAATGATGTGATTAAAACATTCTGTAAGAATCCATGTAGACATCCTAATAGGAATTTAACAAGTAAGAGAAGCTTACTGAGGAGGAAGTTCATGGAGGACAAAGGATTAAAGATTGCATCCTGCCAGAAGACTGGAATAGCTTAAAAACACATTATTAAAAATATTGTTAATGATAACTACTTCACATATCAGCATTAAAATTATGCTTCCTCAGTTCTATAAAATACTTGGTAGATAAAATTCACAGATATGAATTCAATAATGAACATAAAAATGCATTTCAAGATGCATGAAGTTATAAAATAGATACAGAAGGAAGTCAGTGTAATTTCATTCGGACATATTCAGCTTAGAATCTTGAGAATCTTGAAATAAAAGTTATGTGGAAAAAAGAGGAAATAATTTTTTCTTTTGTTTACTTTCAGTTGTTTTCTTTTTAATAGATTATGCTTAAGGATTCTGATTGTGTTTTACAGAAGATGTTATACGATTATATACAAACCATTGACAACAACCACTGTGTGATCCTTATCTGAATATATGTCCAGAAATAACAATGGAAATAATCTATAAATATTTAAGAAGTCTACAGAAATAGGAGAAAAATATGTCATTAGGTAATTTTCATACTCTCTGACAAAAGTTTCATTTTACATGAAAGGAAAATGGAAGAATAAGATTTATTATACAGAACAATTTTCAAGCACACTCGTGAATGTAGAAGCTATTTATAATAATTATTTTGTAAATACAAAAAAATGATTTCAACTCATTTTCTAGGAGAATATCTTTTCCATTGGTTACCAGGCTAGCTCTCCAATGGTCAATAATCAGAAAATTAAACAAACTAATGTGTGTGTGTATATTTGTGTTTGAGTTGCACATAGTAGCCTCCTTCCACAGAGTACAGTATAGACAGCGAGGAAAAAGAGTAATTTTACACTGGAGGTACCTGACAAACACTACCTTAGCGTGGCAATCAAGGTCAACATCAATAGCCATTAATCATGTATATAGCATTTACTTTGTTATAATATGAAAAAAATTGACCTTACTTCTATGGTCTTCCAACCAAAAAAAAACATAAATCCAATATAAACATGACAAAATATCAGACAAATAATAATTGAGGGACATTCTACAAAGTATTCAAATAGTATCACTCAGAACTGTCAAGGTCATCAAAAACAGGGAGATCTAAGAAACTGTCACAACCAAGAGCAGATATAATGACTAAATGCAATGCAAGAACTTTGGTGAGATCCTAGAATGAAAACAACAACAAACAACATTAGGTAAAAACTAAGAATATCTTAATCAAATATGGAATTTAGTTAATACTTGAGTATTAATATTTGTTTGTTAATTGTGACAAATCTGTCAAACTAATGTAAGATGTTCACATTATGGGGAACTGGGTGCAGGGCATATGAGACTCTTTGGTATTATGTTTGTAAATTTTCTATAAATGTAAAAGTGTTCTAAGAATTAAGTGAAAAAATGAATTTTATATTTTATACTCTATATGATAGAATATTATTCAGTCTTAAAAAAGAAGTAGAAACTGTCATTTGCAACAACATGAATAAACGTGGAGGATGTCATGCTAACTGACATAAGCCAGACACAGGAAAAAAAAATCATGATCTCACTTACATGTGGAGTCCTGAAAAAAAAAGTCAAATACAAAAACACAGAGTAGAATGGTGTTTATCAGAGGTGGGGAATGAGAGGAAATGGAAAGATTAGATAAAAGAGCATTAACTTTAAGTTACGTAGTCTAGAGATCTAATGTACAGCAAGAATACTACAGTTAATAATATCGCATTGTATAGTAAAAATATGCCAAGGATGTAGACTTTAGGTGCTCTTACAACAACAACAAAAAGGTAATGATGGAAAGTAACAAATATGTTGAATTGCTTACCTGCAGTAATAATTTGTGTATATGTAGATACACAAATTATTGACATATATATGACATATATGTCAAATCACATAAAATTTATACAATAAAGTGTTTACATTAGAAATTTTAAAAATAAGAATAAAATTTTAAAACTGAAGTAGATGGAATTTACTCAGTTGGAGGAATGTCAATGTTTTGGATGACAGATCAATGTAAGTTATCAAATCTGAAGAGTAGAGGGGAAAATGATTTAAGAAAAATATATTGCACAATATAATTTGAAGAGTTTGCAAAAAGAAAAAATGAGATTGGCACACATTTTTAAAGAAAATATTAGACAAAAGTTTATTTGCTAAACATTTGAGTGTTATAGGATAGCGAATATCAGTGCGTAAGTCTTTTCTATCAGAGAAGATTTGTGAATTTATACAGTAGGGTAGGGAATATTGTGGTACACATAATGCTAGGTATCTTAACATTGAATTAATGATGGGGCCTCGAGTGTCAGAGTATAAATGAATCTTCCTGTGTAATTTAAAGCTGTTATTAGTTACATGCCAATAGGAGCAAAATGACTAAAAAACATTTTAAAAGTATATGTGGAGAAAGAGTGTTAGTTTATTGGACTCGTAATAAAATAGTGAAGGATTATCAAGGGAGGTGAAGAGTGTCTATTTCACAATTTTATGTCAAAGCCACTTTGCTGAAAACTACAAATCAATGCTTTTGTGCTGCATTGTGATGGTCTCCACAAAAGTGATCCAAGCTTGATTTTTTTTTCTTGGTCATATACAGACATTTCATAAAAATGATTTAATTTTTTTGTCATCCTCTTTTTTTATTATACCCATCTATTTACCATATATATTTGCCAAACACATTTAAGAACTCAGTGGTTCCAGATAAGACCAGCTTGATGTTTATATTTCCCAGGATTCAAAGAATGCTTATAACATCCTTAAGCGCTTACTGAGTCAGAAATACCATATTACAGGTATGAACTGCTCATTACTTTTACAGATTTAGGAGGAAGGGCAAGCAATATTCAGAAGCCTTCTCAATGGCATATTATTCTCCTCTGTCCAACTGTACAACCTAGGGTTGAAGAATTGAGTTTAGTATGGTTTTCTGCTGCTATAAAACCAGAAGTTGGAGAAGGCTCTGTACAAATCTAGGCATTTTAACAAATTGTTAATTTTCTATAAGGTCTCCACCATTTACTTTTCCAACCAATGGAGTAACTTTAACTTCTGTCAATCACTCTGAAATCCAATCCATTAACATTATCAAAGAAAGAAAATAGTCTCTCCTGTTCATAATCTTATTTAATGCTGTTTCATCCAGAAAGGATTCAATCATTCTGGGAATCAGTATGCAATTCAATCTTTTTTTTTTCCATTTACAAGGAACAAATTCAATTTCCCACATCTCTGTTTTAAAGGAAATTTAATTGTCAATGAAGATGACAAGCTAGTAGTTTGACACTTTAATGTGGTCTCCAGTGTACTAAAGATGATGAATCAATATTAATTTCCATTGAACTGAACAAAATGTGAATATTTCATCAGGGATCAAATTTATTTTCAATTTCAATGGCAACATATGAAGATATGGTTCCAATTTTAGGCATCTCATATTTAGCAAAGTTAACAAAATTAATAAAATTATACATTTCCTATCACTAGGCTAGGAATTCTATATGATGTATTTTATTAGAAAATCTTACTATTATTAATTAAGCTGGTACATAGTAAAATACATGCTTTTTTACCCTACATAATTGCCTAAATTTAACTGAAGATTTCAATATCTTTGCTTCAAAGCAAAGAGGCAATGTTTAGAATTAGTCATTGTAGTAATCTTACTCTTATTTTAATAAAATCTAAGATTCATTAATAAAATAATATTTTGCTCCATCATTATAATGTGCAAATAAATGTTTTAGCTTTATCTTTGGCATTAGAATGAAATACAGATTGTAGAAGTTCTTTTTATTTGCAGGGGATACCTCCCAAGGAGGCCAGTGGGTGCCTGAAACTGCAGATAGTACCAAACCCAATTGCTGTCATTTGAAATATGTTTCTGTTCATGTCTCCCACCCACAAATTTAATGACTTTTCCATCTTACCTAATTACTTACCATGCACCGTGGCTGTAACATTTTAAGTTTCAGGTGTGACAGCAAAACTAGCACATTTTTTCTCCTTCTTCACAATTTCACTGATAGAAGATTTATTATCTCTTTGGGTCTCAGCAACCTCAGCATATGATTTTTTTTCCTTCCCTCATTAAGTTGGGAACTTTCACCTTTCACTTATAGGAAGCATTTTATGGCTTTTCTTTGGCATATCCAAATTGCTAGCATCACTACTTTTGCATTTTGTGGCCATTATTAAGTAAAACACGGGCTGCTTGAACACAAGCACTGTGATACTGTGACAATCTTTCTGATACCCAAGACAGCTACTAAGTGACCAACAGGCAGGTAGTGTATATTGCATGGATACACCAGACAAAGGGATAATTCAAGTCCCAAATATGACGGAGAGGGATGGTGTCAGATTTTATTACGCTACTCATCTTTCAATTTTAAAGTTATTGTTTATTTCTGGAAGTTTCCATTGAATATTTCTGGACGTAGGCTGACTGCAGGTAACTGAAACTGCAAAAAGTGAAAACTGCATATCAGGGAGGATTACTGTATAGTATCCATTCTGTTCCTGACCAGCTAAATTACCCTGGTCAAGTTACATAGTATCTCTGAACCCCAGTATTCTTCATGTGGAAAATGGAAGGGTTGTCTTAAACAATTTATTCAATGTTAAATGAAAAATATACATGTGTATCTAAGTGTTTGTATGTGCATGTGATTATATGCACAAATCACAATGCTAAATTGTGATATAAATATTTTGTTGTAGTACTTTAAATTTTTTAAATAATTTCTATTTTGAATTACCTTTTTGACAATTTATGAATATAACATTTACATCATTTTTGAATGCCCTAACCGTAACTGTGACAGCTTTA
Organism: Pan troglodytes; assembly: GCF_028858775.2. Classification (NCBI taxonomy): domain Eukaryota; kingdom Metazoa; phylum Chordata; class Mammalia; order Primates; family Hominidae; genus Pan; species Pan troglodytes. The sequence continues at coordinate 161,031,856 of NC_072404.2, read as the reverse complement.
GAATGATGGTATTTAAAGGATATAGTTTCCCTTTACTATATTCAAATAATATCTTATTTTAATTTAAGTTAGAACTTTATAGTTCACAGTGCATCTTTATACTGTCAGGCTAAATAACAGAGCAAGCTCTCTAAAATTAAAAATATATGTATTTGGGAAAAGAACACTGCAATAGGAATAGGCATGCAATAATAAACTATATGCATATTAAGGGAGGTGAAGAAACACAAAGTTTTAAAGGAAAAATGAGTTTTACCTAATTATTTTGAAATGATTATCCTTGTCTGAAAAGATTAATACAAGAATGACACCAATCTGAGGTTGGACAGGCAGTTGCTAAGATATCTTCAGAATATTTTTATGTGTAAGATTTTGACGGCTTTTGTGCAAGGTGGTGGTTTTTGCCATCTTTTGTGATTTTTTTTTTTTTCAGCCATACTAGCATGAAAACTCTCTTCATGGTCCTCTGGCTCTATTTGTTAGGGTTTTGGGATTTCTTTGTTTGATTATCATTAGTTTAGCTAAGATTCGTTTTGTTTTAACATTGTTTTAATTCCATTTTGATTCTGACAACCTTCACAATACATCATAATTTTTAAGGCCTCCAATAGCTCATAAATATTAACACACTTGGGTGAAATATATTCATCTTGCATATTTAAAATAACTGGAAGTTTAGAGGATACACTAATTTGGTTACAGTTATAGAAGATTAAGTGAAGAATTTGAGAATAGATACCAGGTTGAAAAGCTATGGTATCTTCTTTTGTAAAAAGAAGTAGGCAAGTATGTTGTGGTAGAGATCACTAATTATGAACCTCTATCAATTATCTCCTTTCTGTCAGTAGTAGATCCTTGGGCATATCGACACCCCCCCCCAGGGAGAGATGGTACTTCTCAGCCCCTTTCCGAGTATAAGACACTCCTACGACTAAGACCCGGGCAATGAAATGTGATCAGAATTGATATTAGCAACTTCTAAGTCAAGCTGCTAATAGAAATGTGGGTGTACTAGGCCTTTCTTTTTCACTTTTCTGCCATGTGATAATTGGTCACTATACAATGTATTGTCAGGGCTTTTTCCTGGAAATTACAATTCAGGATATTCATGTGTGGGGTTCTGTAGAGGGTTGAATGGTGGCTGCCAGAAAAGATTTGCCCACAGCCTAAATCCGAAAACCTGTGAATGTGATTGTATTTGGAAAACAATCTTTGCAGATGTAAGTTAAGGATTTTGAGATGAGATCAACCTAGATTATCTGAGTGGGTCTTAAGTCTAATGACAAAGATCCTTACAATAAACACAAAGAGGAGAGACACACAGGTGAAAAGTTCATGTGAAGTTGGGGGCAGAGTTTTGCAGGCATGCTCTGGGGGACTGAAGAAAATGGAGGCAAAGCTTGGGGTTCTGCAGCCACAAGCTAAGGAATGCCTGGAGCCACCAGAAGCTGGAAGAACAACAACAACAACAATAAAGAAAAAATAAAAACACAACAAAAAACAAACAGACAAAAAAAAAACAGGTCTTTAGAAAGAGAGAGAGTGTACCTGCAGAAACCTTGATTGTGGACTTCTGACATTCAGAACTTTAAGAGAACACATTTACATTGTTTTAAGCCACCAAGTTTACAGAAATTTTTTATTGCGGCCCTGGGAAAGTAATACCTGTCCTATCATCAGTTTAAAAATATACTCACAGGTGCATAGACATAGTTTAAAATATCCGTGGTATAAGCAGGAGTAAATTTAGATGGTATAAACAGGAGTAAATACTCTTAAAACATCTTATACTCTATAATGAGAGATTGAAGGAAAGAAGTTAGAGAAACTATTTATTTTGACATTAAAAAAAGTCAGTGACAAAAATGTTTATATATTCTATAAAAAAGAAAATGTTGAGCTTTTTATATTTTTTTAATCCTTTCAAGCCAAAATACCTTCTTATTTTACATGAAACTGAAAGTGACCTTTTACAAGGGACCCTTTATAGGTAGTTCTTATATCGCACTAAGCACGTTTCAGCTAAGTTTCATTGTTTACTCTCTTATTTTTGCAAATCACACATATATACAAAAATATTTGAAACAGTTGTTCCAAAATGAAAAGAATCACGAAAAATATAATATTGGAAGGTAGGTTTGGAAGTAATTATTATATCAAAAAGTTTATAACTTAACTCTTAACAGAAATTATATTTTACGTCTGTGCATAAGGGAAATGGAACCACATAATGAATAACATATATGAACAGCTATAAAATGTAAAAGCAGGGAACTTTTAATTTTGGCCACAAATAAATGACTGATACAGGATATACTCTCTTAACACGTTATTAATAATAGTCCCAAACCTCAAACAACTCAAATATCCTACAGCAGGAGAATTGTTAAACAAATTGTGTTATACTCATTCAATGGACTATTGCTTAGAATTCCAAACAAAACACAAATTAATCTCGTGAAATATCATAATGAACAAAGAGGTACACTCAAAAGAATACAAACTTTATTAATCCATTCACATAAAAAATAACTACAGACAAAATGACTAATAACAACGTTGTCTAAAGGTGTAAGGATTCACTGAACGTTTCTGGAGACAATGTAAAAGTTTCATATCTTGTGGATTTATTTTTTTTCTTTTTTGAGACAGAGTTTTGCTCTTGTCACCCAGGCTGGAGTGCAGTGGCGCAATCTTAGCTCACTGTAACCTCTGCCTCCTGGGTTCAAGCAATTCTCCTTCCTCAGCCTCCCGAGTAGCTGGGATTATAGGCACCCACCACCATGACCAGCTAATTTTTGTATTTTTGGTAGAGATGGGGTTTCACAGTGTTGGCCAGGCTGGTCTCGAACTCCTCACCTCATGATCTGCCCACCTCAGCCTCCCAAAGTGTTGGGATTACAAGTGTGAGCCACTGTGCTCAGCCAAAAGTTTCATATTTTTACTAGATTGTTGATTACATTGTTGTAGGCTTTGGCCAAACTCATAAACTGTGTATTTAAACTTAATGTACTCTCATTTTTTTAAAAGTATGATAAAAATATGTATTCTGGCTATTTATTCTATGTGCTTATGATAAAAGCCAAGAACATATTTCTAAATGTTGAAAACTTTTCCAAGGGACAGTTAAAGTTCAGAATGAAAGTATGCAGCATTGTTGTGGCCTTATGTGATGCAAAGTCTTAGCTTTGAGATTCTAAAAAAGTTGAAGTATAGTGTATCGTACTCTTAACTCAGCACAGCTTTTGATGAACATGAAACAGAAGATGGCTCAAGAGTGAGATTTTGGTGCCAAGTATGCATAGCTATTATTATTAATGATATTATTTTGAGACAGGGTCACACTCTGTTGCCCAGGCTGGAGTGCAGTGGTAGGATCACAGCTCACTGCAGCCTTGACCTCCCAGGCTTAAGCTATCCTTCCTCCTGAATAGCTGAGATGACAGATGCATGCCACCATGCCCAGCTAATTTTTATTTTTTGCAGAGACAGTGTCTCACTATGTTGCCCAGGCTGGGCTCAAACCATACGTTCATCTTGGTCTTCCAAAGTGCTGAGATTACAGGCATGAGCCACTGTGCCTAGGCATAAGGATATTATTAAAAACCAGATATTTTGCAGTGCACCGGCATGGCACATGTATACATATGTAACCAACCTGCACAATGTGCACATGTACCCTAAAACTTAAAGTATAATAAAAAACAAACAAACAAACAAAAAAACCAGATATGCAGATAATAAGTTGACTTTTAGTTTAAAAATATGAAGCAACAGATTTGTATCATTGCCCAAATAGCCTTTCAGTTCTGCATACAGTGGACTGTAGGTAGTGCTAAAACTTTCTCCAGGAAGCAGTCTTGAACCTACTCTGTGCCAAAATCTTTTGCCTTGTATATTGGTTATTTTTAATCTTAGGTTATGCCCTTCCTAGGGACACAAGGAGGAAAACAATGCCTTTGACTGCTCCCTGGGTCTAGGTTTAAAGTTCTCCCATGTTTACAGCTGTAAAACACTGAAAAAAATTAACCATTTTGAGCCTCACCTACTAGTTTGTAAAATAAAAATAAATATACACTAAGTACTCTATAATTAGGCAGTTGTGAGCTTTCAGTATTGAGGTCATGTGGGCAAAGCATTAGAAATTAGAGAGTTGTCACTTTTTGAAAGCAAAGTATATGAATTTTGATATCTGTGTCTCAGCTTTGTCTAATATTAATATACTGTAAGTCTCTTACACAATTTTAAATTGTCTAGTAGACACGTGGAAAAGTTTTTAAAAAGTGAAATACATATAACATATTTTCTGTAACCCAATATATACAAAAAATTACTTTGACATGTGACCTATATACATATTATTTATGAGTTATTTTACATTTTTCATACTGAAGTCTTTGCAATCAGCTGTGTATATCACAATAACAACATATCTCAATCTGGCTTTTCATATTTCAAGTGTTCAGTAGTTGCATGAGACTAATGGCTACTGTATTGGACAGTACAGGTATGTATAGTTTAACACAAAGCAGTCATTTAAGAAATGTTCTAGGCCCCAAGGACAAACTCCCCTTCTTGCAGCAACTCCCAGGGTGTGCTGCCACAGCCCTGGTTGAAGTGCAAACAAAGTGCATGCCTCCCCAGCTACCTGCACACAGCAGCTGCCACTGAAAGCAACCCCTGCCTTCCCAGTAGCAGAGCTGCTCTCAGGCTGCTGCTGACCCTGCATAAGCATTCCACTATGGGCCTGGTGATCACCTCTCCTTTGGCCACTACAGCCAGCTCCTAAATGCACCACCATGGAGCCTAAGGACAGGTCCGCCCAGCCTAGCTCCATCCTCCTAGTGCCCAACCATGCTGTCTAGGAGGCTAGGGACTGCCTAGCTTAGTCCACCAACATTGGCACCAGTGCACTCCTCCTAGGAGCTTGGTGTTAGGCTTATCCAACCTGCCTCTACCATCACAGTGGAAACCCACCTGCATGGCCTGGGGACTGTCCCACCCAGCCTGTTACAGCCACACCCAACACCACTACAGACTTTTGAAACCAAGAGGTTAGTCATGCTGGTGCTATTGCCATTGCACACACCATACCATCTGCCCAAAAGCCCAATGACCCTTGCAGCAACCCATCCCACTGTTGCCACTTCTGACACCTGAGCAAGCCACCTGGGAGCACAATAATTGGCCCACCTGGACACACTAAAACAATTGTTAGTGTATAACCTGAAACCAAAGGACAGGCATGCTTTGCCTGCCACTATCACCACTGAGTCCCCAAAGCCAGCCCACTGGGCATCCTCATCCCTAGCAAACTTCACTACAGGTTCTATTAACAACTTACCCTAAGCAACTGAGAAAATCATAGACACCACTGACACTGTTTATGATGAAGAAATCGCATGAAGTCTGCACTACTGCACACATGCAGAATCAAAGCCAAAGTGGCGTACCCAACCAATATCATAAATACACCTTCAGGAAAAAGTTGTTCCTTATGAAAAAAAATCAAAAAATTGAAAGAAGTGACTATTATGCCAGAAGCACTGATACCAAAATAAGGACATGAAAAACACAAAACAGCAAAGAAATATGACATCTCCAAAGGGACACAGTAATTATTCAGCAACAGATTTCAATCAAAAATAGACTTATAAAGTTCTGGATTACTAATTTACAATATTGATATTGAAAAAGCCGAGTGAGGTATAAGAGAATACAGAAAAAAATAATACAAAGATATCAGGAAAACAATTCAGGGCATAAATAAGAAATGTACCAAAGATATCTATATCCTAAAGAAGAAACAAATAGAAATTCTGTAATTAAAGCCTTCATTTAATAAAATGCATTCAAGAGCTTCAAAAATAGACTAGATTAAGCAGAAGAAAAAATTTCAGGACTTGAAAACAAGTCTTTTGAAATAATCAAATCAGACAGAAAAAAGACTAAATAATAAAAAAAAATAAAGAAATCCTACATGACATATGGGACACCATAAAGTGACCAAATACTTGAATTTTTAATGTTCCAGAAGGTGAAAGGAAAATTAAAGGATTAAAAAACTGACAAAATAATTGTTGAAAAATCTCCCAAGTCTAGTAAGAGATTTAGACATCCAGATACAGGAACCTAAGAGATAAACAAAATGGATACAGTGCAGAAAAGTCTTCTACATGGGACATTATTGTCAAACTGCTGGAGTCAAAGACAAAGAGAATTATAAAAAGAGCAACAAAAAGTAAAGTATCTAGTCAAATATAAATGAATTCTCTGCAAATTAACAGTGAATTTCTCAGTAGAAACCTTGCAGGCCAGATGGGATGATATATTCCAAATATTAAAAGCAAAAATAACTGCTAACCAAGAATACTATATCCAGTGAAGTTATTCATCAAAAATGAAGAGGAAATAAAGTATTTGCCAGAGAAGTGAAAACTGAAGGAATTCATCACCACTAAACTGGGCCTACAAGAAATGCTGTAGTACTATACCTGGCAGACAAAGGACCATATTTACCATCATAACAATGCAAGAAAATATAAAACCCACTAGTAGAGGTAACACACAAATAAAGAAGAACTCGAATGTTACCACAAATCCACAATACCACAAGGACTCAAGCGTTACTGCAAATCCACAAAACCACAACGATAAATAAGAAGAGAGAAAGAAACAAAAGACATACAAAATAACCAGAAATCAATCAACACAATGATTTAAATGAATGAATTCTAAATCATGACCCAACTACATGCCTACAAGAAACTCATCTCCTTTATTAAAATAGATATAGACTAAAAAGAAAGAGATGGAAAATACGTTTCATGCAAATGGAAAAAAAGTGAGAAGTGGTACTTATATAAGATAAAATAGGCTTTAAGTCAAAAACTGTAAAAAGTGGTAAAAACGTCATTATAAAATGAAAAAGGAATCAATTCAGCAAGATAATACAACAATTATAAACACATATGCATCCAACATTGAAGCATCCAGATATATAAAGCAAATATTAGACCTAAAGGGAAAGAGACTTCAGTACTATAATAGTTGGGTACTTCAGCATCCCACTTACAGTATTAGACAGATTATCTAGACAGAGAAGTAGCAAAGAAACACTGTTTTTGAACTGTACATTAGACCAAATGAACCAAACAGAGATTTACAGAACATTCTGTCCAACAGCTACAGAATATACATTCTTCTCATCAGCACATAAAACATTCTCCAGGATAGACCATATGTTGAGTCACAAAAAGAGTCTCATCAAATAAGAAAAATTGAAACCATATCTCATGAAAATTATCTCATCAGACTATAAAACTAGAAATCAGTAATAAAAAGAACTTTGGAAACTATAAAAATGCATGGAAATTAAACTACATGCTTCTGAACAACTATTGGGTCAATGAAGACAATAAGATAAAAATTAAAACAATTCCTTGAAACCAATAAATATAGAAAAACAGCACATTACAACACGTGGGATACAACAAAAGCAGTGCTAAGAGGAAAGTTTATAACAATAAATGCCTACATCAAAATATTAGAGAGATTTTAAGTAAACAGTCTAACAATATACCTCAAGGAACAAGAAAAGCAAGAAAAAAAATCAAAAATTTGCAGAAGAAAAGAAATAATAAAAATTGGGTCAGAACTAAAGGAAATAGAGACTAAAGAAAAAAATACAAAGGATCAACGAAACGAAAAGTCAATTCTACAGAGAGATAAACAGAATGAATATGCTGCTAGCTTGGCTAACCAAGCAAGGAAGAGAGAAGACCCAAATAAACAAAATTATTAATGAAAAAGAAAATATTACAAGTGATACCACAGACTTACAAAAGATAAACAGAGGCTCCTGTTAACAACTAGATATTTACAAGCTTAACAGAAACTAGAGGATATGGATAAATTCCTGGACATGTGTAACCTATCAAAGTTGAATCAGGAAGAAATAGAAAGTCAGAACAGATCAAAAATGAGTAATGAGATTGAAGCAGTAACCATTTCCAAACAAAGAAAAGTCCAGAAGAGAAAGGCTTCAATGCCAAAATGTATCAGACTTTCAAAAATGAACAAACACCAATTCTTCTCAAACTATTCAAGAAACTTGAAGAGGAGGGAATTCTCCCTAATTCATTCTATGAGGTCAGCATTTCTCTGATGCCAAAACCAGACAAGGATGCAACAACAATAATAACAACATAATACAGACCAATATCCTTGATGGACATTGATGCAAATAACGTCAACAAAATACTGGCAAATCGAATCTGACTTCACTTCAAAAAGATAATACACCATATCAAGTGGGATTTATCCCAGGGATGTAAGGATGATTCCACATAGGCAAATCAATAAACATGATACATCACATCAACAGAATGAAGGACAAAACCTTATTATCATCTCAATAGTTGCAATAAAGTACTTGATACAATTCCACAGTGCTATATGATGAAATGTCTCAACAAACTAGGTATTAAAGAAACATACCTCAACATAATAAAGGACATACGTGACAAACCTTCATCACCCTTTCCCCCAAAAAATGGACTAAGACAAGGATGCCGGCTGCCACCACTTTTATTCAACACTGTATTTAGAAGTCCCAGCCAGAGCAAGGAGTTAAAAGAAAAAAAGAAATAGCATCCAAACTGGTATATGGGGGAAAGCAAAATATCCCTCTTTGCAGAAGACATGATTTTAAATCTAGAAAAATGAAAACACTTCATCAAAAATGTTTAGGTCCAATAAATACATTCAGATACAGAATATCCATTAAACATATGGAATATAAAATCAACATGCAAAAAGCAGAAGCTTTTTTAAACACCCATAATGAATGAGCTGATAAAAAGTCAAAAAACCAATACCATTTATAAGAACTACGAAAAAGATACCTAGAAATGGATTAGACAAAAGAGATAAAAGACCTCTCTACAGGGAAAACTACAAAACAATGATGAGAGAAATTGAAGGGGACGTAAGCAAATGGAAAGATGTCCCATGCACATGGATCAGAAGAATTAATGTTAGAATGATGATAGTGGTTAAAGCAATTAAAAGATTCACTGCAAACCCTATCAAAATAACAATACCATTTTTCACTGATATAGAAAAAATAGCCCGAAATGTATATGGAACTAACAAGGATCTTAGCTAAAACAACCCTGAGCAAGAAAAGGCAAAGTTGGTTGCATCAAAATATATTCTAAGGCCATGGTAATGAAAATAGCATGGTTTTGGTATAGAAACAGACACATAGACCAATGGATCACAATAGAGAACACAGAAATAAATTCATGTATTTACAGCCAACTGATTTTGACAAAGGCACTAGCAACATACATTGGGAAAGGACAGTCTCCTCAATAAATGGTGCTAAAAATTTGATATCCACTTGCAGAAGAATGAAACTGGAACCCTAGCTCTCATCATATTATAAAATCTCAAGATAAGCTGGGCACGGTGGCTCACGCCTGTAATCCCAGCACTTTGGGAGGCCGAGGTGGGCAGATCATGAGGTCAGGAGTTCAAGACCAGCATGACCAACATGGTGAAACCCTGTCTCTGCTAAAAATACAAAAAAATTAGCCGGGCATGGTGGTGCCTGCCTGTAGTCCCAGCTACTAGGGAGGCTGAAGCAGAAAAATCTCTTAAACCCGGGAGGCAGAGGTTGCAGTGAGCCGAGATTGCACCACTGCACTCCAGCCTGGACAATAAATGAAGACTCTGTCAAAAAAAAAAAATTAAAGATACATAAAATACTTAACTTCAGACTTAAAAATATAAAACAACTAGAAGAAAACACGAGATAAACACTTCATGACATTGGGGTAGGCAAGGATTTTTAGTTAAGACCTCAAAAGCACATGCTACAAAAACAAAAAGTGACAAATGGGACTATGTTAAACTAAAACAAATTCTGCACAGCAAAGGAAACCATAAACAGTGGGAATAGACAACCTGTTGAATGAAATAAATATTTGCAAAGTATTCAACCAACAAGGGTCTAGTATCCAGAATATACAAAAAACTTAAACAACTCAACAGTAAACAAATAAAAAAGTGGGCAAAAGACATGAATAGACATTTCTTAAAACATAAAAATGGCCAATAGACATATGAAAAAATATGTAACATCATTACTCATTAAAGAAATGCAAATTAAAATGGCAGTAACATTTATAATCTTACCTTAGAATGTCTATTATTAAAAAGACCAAAAAGAAAAAAAAAAAACAGATGCTGGCAAAGGTATAGGAAAAATCAAACTCTTAATTTACTCTTGGTGGAAATGTAAATTAGTGCAGCCACTACAAAAAACATTATGGAGATTTCTCAAAAACAAAATGTAGAAGTACCATATCATCCAGTAATCCCATTACTGAGTATTTATTTAAAGGAAAAGAAATAAGTATGTCAGAAGAGTAGCTGCATTCCTGTTTGTTTGTTTGATTGAGACAGAGTCTCGCTCTGTCACCCAGGCTGGAGTGCAGTGGCGCCATCTCAGCTCACCACAACCTCTGCCTCTCACGTTCAAGCAATTCTCCTGCTTCAGCCTCCCTGGTAGCTGGGACAACAGGCATGCGCCACCACACCTAGGCCTTCCAAATTGCTGGGATTACAGGTGTGAGCCACCGCGCCCAGTGAGAATAGAGGTTTTTAGGGATATTTTGGTAGGCAATGGGTTAGAAAATGAGGAATGCTGATAGCTTGGATCAGAGATAAAATCATAGAGAGTCCAGGCTGTCTCTTTGCATTGAGTCAGTTCTTGAATGGGGCCTGTAAGACCAGATGAACCAGTTTACCAACCTGGGTGGAACCAACTAGTCCATGAGAGTGCAGGGTCTTCAAACACTACTCTTAGGTTTACAACGGTATTGTTATTTATAGGAAATATTGGGGTGGTTAAGGAGTCTTGTAGCCTTTGCCTGAAGGACTCCTGAGCCATACCTTCCAATCTTATGGGTAATGTTTTAGTTTTACGAAGGAGGTCTGATCCCCAAGCAAGGAGGGGGTTTGTTTCAGGAAGGGGTTGTTACCATCTTTGTTTCAAAGTTAAACAATAAACTAAATTTCCCCATAGTTAGTTTGGCCAGTGCCCAGGAATGAGCAAGGGGCAGCTTGGAGGTTAGAGGCTTAGATGGCTAGGTCAGATTTTTTTACTGTCATAATTTTTGTAAATGCAGTTTCAACACTGCTTCAAAATTAGGTAAGTGTCTCGAAAAATCAGAGGGAATTTTGTGATCAGTTTTGAGGGCTACTTCATCCCCTGATTTTATTATCTGATCAAAGTCAAAATCAATGCTGGTTTGTCTGTCCTAGAGTAGCTACCTTCCCCTAGGGACTTACAAAGGATTTAGCAACCTCCTGAGCCCGGATTCAGTACCCCTGCCTAATAATTGGAGACTCAATGTGAATTCCTCACTCATTCTAGTATCTTCAGCACTTGTCTATTTTGCTTCCATTTATATCCAACTTATTTTTGGTGAAAGCAGGTCTTTAACTCCCAAGCAGTGAAAGTTTATGAGAGATTTTACTTTCCTTTTCAGAACTTTCTCCCTAAATCCATAGACGAGTATACTGAGTCTGACAATTCAGCCACGGTTGTGCAGGGGAAACCAATATTATATATGATTTCTCAAATATTTGCAAATTTTATCATTCCATTTCATCACATTAATTAAACGCTTTGATGATTTCCTTTTCTCTAGCAGCAGTTCATTCTCTGATCCTAAACTTATGCCCCAAATTGGTAAATTACTTCACTCTTAAAAGCAGCTACTTATCCATCAGCTCACTTCTAAATTCTTCTCCTTGTTTGAAATTTTAGTGATCTAATGTTAGCTTCTACATGTTTCTGATGTCTTTAAAAGTATCATTTGTAATGTGTCTACCATTTTTATTTTCATCAGTATCTTAAAAAAAGTAAAATTTGCAGAAAAGTAGCTGTACAACACACAGAAGAAATGCAAATAGCATACTCAAATGAGAAAATGATGAATCTCAGTATAAAAAGGAAATGCAAATAAATCTAGAAGGCATCACCTTTCATATATTAAAGTAGCAGAATAAAATACAAGTGAAAGATTGTTTCCTTATATTATGTGAGAAAATCGGTATTTTTTAAAAAAAAAAAACAATATGTTTAAAAGGCTAAATAGATTCATATCCTTTAAGCTAGTTATACTCTCTATAAAATTCTTGGAGATTAATGAGATAAGTATAAAATATTTCTTTACGGGGATTATAATTTTATACCTATGTTAAATAAAAAAATTGACAAGAACTACACAAAATAACTATAAAAATAAAGGAATGTTTAAATAAATTATGGGCATTTATAAAAGGATTATTCTACTATCAAATGGTGTTTTCAAGACATTTATAATGTCATAGGAAAACATCTGTTGCATGTTCATTTTAAAATGGGGTATCTAATTATTTCTGTAATAATTTCAGTAATAAAATAAGAGCATCTTAAATCTAAAATCTGTCTATAAAATATAATGAGCTGAAAATATGCTAATATATTAACAAATGTTCTTCCTCCTCACGAGATTATGCATTATTCTGTGTACTTTTCTATTTTCCAAGTGTTCTACAGTCAGTATGCATTATTATCAAAGTTACAAAAATAGTAAGAGATTACATTAAAATAATTTGGAAGACTTCAATAAACTCATATTTAGGATGTATATAAAAGGTCAATTACATTTACTTAAGTCTAATACCTTTTGTGGGGACTTTAGGGCTAAAAAAATATGCCAGTGATAGGCAGGGAAATGAGGTAGAGTTGATGTATTTTTAACTATTATACAATTTTTCATGGCTATAAAGCTATTAACTTGAATCTGGTCAAATTTACTATTAAAACTTCCTTTCAAAAGAAACCATGTATTCTAGTACAGTATACAAAATATATAAATAATTAATACTGTTCTGGTTATGAACTTTGAATCATACAAACTTAGTTCTCTCTTACCTGCTTCAGGCAGTTCCTGAGGAACCTCCAAGGCAAGTATATGATCTGTAAGGATAGAATTAATAAAACAATTAGAGTAACATTTTTATAGAGAAAAGTTTATTAAACTTTTTATTATTTATAATCTAGGTCTACTAATTTCTATTACTCTGACTTTTCAAAATAATATTGTATGGAGATAGAAAGCCAGAAATTACAGGTTACATTTAGATAATTAACAAGTCAATGATTTTTAATCCAATAACACTCAGAGCATATTGTATTTTATAATGGAGTTATAACTTGAAATTATTTATAAATACACATAGTTTTTTAATCCAATAACACTCAGAGCATATTGTATTTTATAATGGAGTTATAACTTGAAATTATTTATAAATACACATAGTTTTTTTTCCTATAGCGTTTACCAATATGATGGTAATAAAAATACTCATTTAATTGTTGCAATTAGATACATGTTTAACTATTTGCAATTACTGTTGCAATGTATCAGATTCAGGTTATAAAAGTAGAAGCTACTCTTCATTCAAAGTTCCCACAATGCCATTCACTGTGTCAAACAATTTATGTATTTTTAAAAAATATATGATCCCAACTTCAATAACATATGATAGATTTAATGTACCATCTACCATTAATGAATGGTGAGGAAATTGAATTTTAGATAAAGTAAACAACAAGCAATAAGTCACCAAATCAGAATTTAGCTATAAATAGTCTGTGTCTGCATTTTTAACCCTGTTTTTCCTGCCTCCCCCTAAAACTTAAAAGTATAATTTTTCATTTTTTTAAAAAAAGTTTGTTTTAGTAAAAATGTTTATTTAAAAAAACCCTAATTATTTGCTTTATTCTTTATACTGCCTGTTTTTATTGTAATTTTAGCATGAAACAAATGGTTTATATTAAGATAATTTAAAGAGAATTTTCAAATAATATTGTCTTAGTGAATTCAAGATGCTAAAAAAAACATTGTTTCTCACAGTTCTACAGGCTGAGAAGGCTAAGATGAAGGCAATTGTAGACTTGATGTCTGATGAAGGCTGGTTCTCTGATTCATAGATGGCCTCACATGGTGGAAGGGCCAAGGCAGCTCTCTGTAGCTTCCTTATAAGGGAACTAATTCTTTTCATGAGAGTTTCACCCTCATGTCATAATCACCTCCAAAAGGACTTGCCTGCTAATATGATCACGTTGGAAGTTAGGATGTCAACATATGAATTTTGGGAAGACACAAATATTCAGTTGTGAGCAGATAAAGATTAGTTCTGAAGTGTGGGCAGAATTTAGTGAGACCTCAGCAGATAGTGCAGTATCACAGAACTAACAGCAAAGGTGCTGTTACCATCTAAGAAACGAAGGAATGGGGAAAGAGATTCCTTGGTTACCCATACTTGCTAGGAGACAGTGATGGAAACACAGTCAGATTGAGAGGAGGGGTGACTTTTAACCCAGAAACACAACCACACTGAGGCAACCTTTCCAAGAAGGAGTCAGGGACTAAAAACCATCCTGATATTCTTCGTGTCTCCATTGGCTCAATACAAACTGAAGCTAGGAGCCAAAGAGTCTACTGATGGAGTCTAATATAGAGAATAGTGGATATCAGATTGACGAGACTAACAGAAGATATGTGGCACAATCGCACAGCAAAATTGAAACTAGGTCTTTAGTACATTCTAACTTGTGAAATATAGTATATAACATATAACATTACAAATGCTAAGGACACCAAAAATAAATATTGTCCTCTACAGTTTTTTAAATTAACACTTTATAATTTTAACACTTTAAAATTACTTAAAGTTACTTTATTTCAAGTGAAATTTTATGTTCATATAGAGCTAGATTTGTTACAGAAAACATTAGATGATACTCTAGTTACAATTTAATATGAAACAAAATTAGTGTAATTTACAGTATTTTCTGATGATAGTTTGTATTTCTGTGGAGTCAGTGGTGATATCCCCTTTATCATTTTTTATTGTGTGTATTTGATTCTTCTCTCTTGTCTTCTTTATTAGTCTAGCTAGTGGTCTATTTTTTAATTTTTTCAAAAAATCTGCTCCTGGATTCATTGATTTTTTTTTTGAAGGGTTTTTTGTGTCTCTTAGTTATTTCTTGTCTTCTGCTAGCTTTTGGATTAGTTTGCTTTTGCTGCTATAGCTCTTTTAATTGTGATATTAGGGTGTCAATTTGAGATATTTCTAGCTTTCTGATGTGGGCATTTAGTGTTATAAATTTCCCTCTTAACACTGCGTTAGCTGTCTCCCAGAGATTCTGGTACATTGTCTCTCTGTTCTCATTGGTTTCAAAGAACTTTTTGATTTCTGCCTTAATTTCATTATTTACCCAGGAGTCATTCAGGAGCATATTTTTCAATTTCTGTGTAATTGTTTTGTTTTGAGTGAGTTTCTAAATCCTGAGTTCTAATTTGATTGCACTGCGGTCTGAGAGACTGTTATGATTTCCGTTCTTTTGCATTTGCTGAGGAGTGTTTTATTTCCAGTTACTTGGTCAATTTTAGAATAAGTGCCATGTGGCACTGAGAAGAATGAATATTGTGCTGATTTGGGGTGGAGAGTTCTGTAGATGTCTATCAGGTCCACTGGATCCAGAGCTGAATTCGAGCCCTGAATATCCTTGTTAATTTTCTGTCTCAAAGATCTGTCTAATATTGACAGTGGGGTGTTACAAGTCTCCCACTATTATTGTGTGGGAGTCTAAGTCTCTTTGTAGGTTTCTAAGAACTCGCTTTATGAACCTGGGTGCTCCTGTATTGAGTGCATATATATTTAGAATAGTTAGCTCTTCTTACTGAATTGTTCCCTTTACCATTATGCAATGTCCTTCTTTGTCTTTCTTGATCTTTGTTGGTTTAAAGTCTGTTTTGTCAGATACCAGGACTGGAAACCCTGCTTTTGTTTGCTTTTCATTTGCTTGGTGAATTTTCCTCCATCCTTTTATTTTGAGCCCATGTGTGTCTTCGTATGTGAGATTCGTCTCCTGAATACAGCACACTGATGGGTCTTGACTCTATCCAATTGCCAGTCTGTGTCTTTTAACTGGGGGCATTTAATCCATTTACATTTAAAGTTAGTATTATTATGCGGAAATTTGATCCTGTCATCATGATGCTATTTGATTATTTTGCACACTACTTGATATAGTTTCTTCATGAGGTCATTGGTCTTTATATTTTGTGTTTTTGCAGTGGCTGGTACCGGTTTTTCCTTTCCATATTTAGTGCGTCTTTCAGGAGCTCTTGCAAGACAGGCCTGGTGTAACAATATCCCTCAGCGTTTGCTTGTCTGGAAAGCATTTTATTTCTCCTTCACTTATGAAGCTTAGTTTGGCTGGATATGAAATTATGGGCTGAAAATTCTTTTCTTTAAGAATGTTGAATATTGGCCCCCAATCTCTTCTGGCTTGTAGAGTTTCTTCGGAGAGATCCGCTGTTAGTCTGATGTGCTTCCCTTTGTAGCTGATCTGGCCTTTCTCTCTGGCTACCCTTAATATTTTTTCTTTCATTTCAACCTTGGAGAATTTGATGATTATGTGTCTTGGGGTTGATCTTCTTAGTGGTGTTCTCTGTGTTTCCTGAATTTGCATGTTGGCCTGTCTTGCTAGGTTGGGGAAGTTCTCCTGGATAATATCCTGAAGTGTGTTTTCCAGCTTGTTTCCATTCTCCCTGTCCCCTTCAGTTACTCGAGTCAATCGTAGGTTTGGTCTTTTTATGAAGTCCCATATTTCTTGGAGGGTTTGTTCGTACCTTTTTATTATTTTTTATCTAGTCTTGTCTGCATGCCTTATTTCAGCAAGCTGGTGTTCAGACTCTGATAGCCCTTCTTCCACTTGGTTGATTCAGCTATTGATATTTGTGTATGCTTCACAGAGTTCTCACGCTGTGTTTTTCAGCTCCATCAGGTCATTTATGTTCCTCTCTAAACTGATTATTCTAGTTGGCATCTCCTGCAACCTCTTATCAAGGTTCTTAGCTTCTTTGCATTTGGTTAGAATATTCTCTTTTAGCTCAGTGTAGTTTTTATTACCCGTCTTCTGAAACCTACTTCCATCAATTCATCTGCCTCATCCTCCATCCAGTTCTGTGCCCTTGCTGGAGAGACGCTGGAGAAGAGGCACTCCGGCTTTTGGGGTTTTCAGCGTTATTTTAGTTGACTCTTTCTCATGTTCGTGAGTTTGTCTAGTTTTGACTTTGAGGATGCTAACCCTTGGATGGGGTTTTTGTGTGGGCTTTATTGTTGTTGATGATGCTGTTGTTGTTGCTTTCTGTTTGTTTTTCTTTCAATGGTCAGGTCCCTCTTCTGAAGGGCTGCTGTGGTTTGCTAGTTCACTGCAGGCCCTATTCATCTGGTTCACTCCCGCGCCTGGAGATGTCACTCAGGGAGGCTGGAGAACAGCAAAGATGGGTGCCTGCTCCTTCCTCTGAGATCTCTGACCTCAAGGGGAACAAACCTGATGCCAGTAGGATCACTCCTGTATAGGTGTCTGACCACTCGTTAGAGGGTTTCACCCAGTTGGGTGGCACAGGGAACAGGACCCGTTTAAGGAAGCGCTTTGTCTGTTCCTTGGTGGAAGGGGTGTGCTTCCACTTGTCTGAGCTGCCCAGATTCCTCAGAACTACCATGGGGAAAGGCTAAGTCTGCTGGTCTGCAGAGGCTGTGGCCATACTTCCCCCTAGAGGTTCAGGGCCAAGGAGATCCAGGTTCTGCCCCTGAACCTCTGGCTGGAATTATCGGAGTTCCTGCAGGGAAGCCCCGCCCAATGAGGAAGGATGGGTCAGGATCAGTCCTGAAGAGGCACTCATTGCAGTGGGCCACAGCGGGTGTGTTGGGCTATGGGGGACACGTGTTGGAACCAGGACGTCCAGCCTCCCTGGCTCCAGCAGGGGAAAAGTGGAGCTTGGAGCTATAGATATGGATGCCACCTTTCCCCTATCCAAGGAGCTTAGAGTGTTAAGCACTTGTGAGTCCCAGTGCTGGCTGCTGCCCCTCCCACAAGGAGCTCAAAGGGCTTAGACAGCAGGCAGTCACAGTAGGTGCTGGTCACTCCTCCTCCCGGGAGCTTGGTAGGCTTAAGCAGATTCCAGCTGAGAGGCTGTTGAGAATATGCAAGTCTCTGGGGTTGGGATGCTAGGCCCCAGTGGCATAGGTTAGTGAGTGGGATCTTCCGATCCGTGGGTTGTACAGTTCCGTGGAAAAAGCATGATTTCTCCAGCTGGGTAGCATGCTCAATCACTGCCTCCCTTGGCTCGGGGGAGAGGGCTCCCCTGCCCTGTGTGGCTCTCAGGTGGGCTGCCACACAGCACTGTTCTTCCTTCATCTCCAATGATCTCGCCAGCCTCCTAGTCAGTTCTGATGAGAGAATCTGGACACCTTGGTTCCTGGTGAAGGATTCACATTCTTATTATGGTTCTTTTCAATGTGAGCCTCCAAAAGTAGCTGTTTCTGATTGACCATCTTGGCCTTGCCTCCTAATTTACTTAAGCCATAATGAAGTGAAATGTTTAGCATAAAAATTTATTTTGAAATTTCAACTTTTATATTAGATTCAGGATGCGCATGTGCAAATTTGTTACATAGGTATAGTGCATGATGCTGAGATTTGGGGTACAAATGATCCTGCCCCTCAAGTAACATAGTACCCAACCAGTTGTTTTTCAGTTTTTGTTCCCCTCCCATTCTCCCCCTTCTTGTTGTCTCCACTGTTATTGTTCTCCTCTTTGCCCATGTGTACTGAATGTTTAGCTCCTACTTGTGAGAACATGCGGCATTTGGTTTTCTGTTCCTGAGTTAATTCGCTTGGGGTAATGGCCTCCAGCTGCATTCATGTTGCTGCAAAGGACATGATTTTGTTCTTTGTATGGGTGTATAATATTCCATGGTGTATATGTACCACATTTTCTTTATGCAACTCACCATTGATGGGCACCTAGGTTTATTCCATGTCTTTGTTACTGAGAATAGTGCTGTGATGAAAATATGACAGCATATGTCTTTTTGGTAGAATGATTTATTTTCTTCTGGGTACATAACCACTAAAGGCATTGCTGGGTTGAACGGTAGATCTGTTTCAAGTTATTTGAGAAATCTCCAACCTGCTTTCCACAGAGGGTGAGCTAATTCACATTCCCACCAACAGTGTATAAATGTTCCCTTTTCTCAGCAGCCTTTCCATCATGTATTCTCTTTGACTGTTTAATAGTAGCCCTTCTGAACCATGTGAGATGGTATTTCACTGAAGCACAAAGATTTCTATTGTGCCAATAAAGTTTGTGATG
Source organism: Pan troglodytes (assembly GCF_028858775.2). Lineage (NCBI taxonomy): Eukaryota > Metazoa > Chordata > Mammalia > Primates > Hominidae > Pan > Pan troglodytes. The sequence continues at coordinate 161,012,561 of NC_072404.2, read as the reverse complement.
TGAAAAAAGAGTTATCAGAAGATGTTTTAATTATTCTAATTTTAAGTGCTATAGTGTAGAAGTGAACACTAATGGCTAAATGAGGTATATCTCCATGGTTAATGTTAGAATATCAACCCATAACAAAAGTTAGCAATTTTTTTTCAAGATGACTGTAAACAGGACACTGTGCTAAAGTCCCTTCCGTTCATCATCTTAATGTTTCCACCTGAGGTTATATGAGATTCATTTTGCTATTGGCCTGACTATAAAATAAGGAAGTGGAGACATTGAAAGACTTAGTAATTTGTTCACATACAATTTATTTACTCACGTTGAGGGTGCTAACCCTTGGATGGGGTTTTTGTGGGGTCTTTATTGTTGTTGATGATGCTGTTGTTGTTGCGTTCTGTTTGTTTTTCTTTCAATCGTCAGGCCCCTCTTCTGTAGGGCTGCTGTGGTTTGCTAGTTCACTTCAGGCCCTATTCACCTGGTTCACTCCTGCGCCTGGAGATGTCACTCAGGGAGGCTGCAGAACAGCAAAGATGGGTGCCTGCTCCTTCTTCTGAGATCTCTGACCTCAAGGGGAACAAACCTGATGCCAGTATAGGGTGTCTGACCACCCCTGTTAGAGGGTTTGCTGGTTCAAAATGGGCTTATTTTGTTACTAAACCATTAACAACTTGCAGACTAGAATGGTGGCTTTCATCTCTGCAGTCCACTCTATTTTCAGTGCTTGGTACCTTGGGATGGATGACACTTTCAATCGAGACATGATCACATGCAAAAGCCTGGATCATTTCCCAAAGTGTGGGGTCTTCTCAAGAATAGGGAAACTTTGGGAATCCTGGATGAAAAGAAGTTTTCTTCAGGTTTTTGGAGAAGCTCAGCATTTGCCATCTGATGGCCATTAAAAGAAAGTATGGAGAAGTTTCCCAAGATTTAACTGTGAGACTTGTTCAAAGTTCCTTGATTGGAATCTCCCTCCATATGAAGGCGCCTGAGGTTTTGGGAGGCAAGGGTTTTTTTCTTTTTCCTTGTTTTAGTTTTCTGAAAGTAATTTATTTTATCAGAGACCTGCAAAATTAAACTGAAAAAACACACAGACTCTTATTTTAAGGAGAGATAAAAAATCACTGGATCTAGCCCTTGGTATATGAGCTTGATCTTGCTGTGAGAGATGCATCTACAGGACATTTAGAAATAGAACAGCTGCAAATTTAGTAGACACAATAGAATATCAGAGGATCTTTTTTTTTAATCTACTCATCAGCACTCTAGATACTAGTGAGTAAGAATCTCCAGGAATGTCAGTTAGCTTCTAGTATTTTACAGACGTTCAAGAACTCAGTGTCTGATAAAAACACCATGGCACAGCATTGCCTTTTAAGATGAAGGCCATCTTTTCATCAGAAATTGTATACGCACTGAATTAAATGTATGGACCAAGGTACAGTCAACATGAAATCAATTAATACTTAGCACGTCTTGCCTATTGGCTAAAATCAAGTGTAGTATGAATTTAATACTTACTCTAAAATGGCTAAACATTGACCAAAGAGGAGAAAAAACAGGTAACATTTTTGTAATACTCATGATGTCACACACTTGGTCTAATCACTTAGCTCTAATTTGCTTCATCCTCAAAGTATGAAGTTGGATATTATCATTACCACCTTTTAAGAGGTGAAGAAATTGAACACAGAGAGATTTAATTATTTGCCCAAGGTTACACACCTAGTAAGTAATGGGACTGGGTGAATTCAAATCCAACAGTCAAGCAGCAGAGTCCATGCTTTTACCACTGTGTTATATAACTTCTCAAATTCACTGGCCTCCAGATAGAATCCTTTGAGTTCCATGAATAAATGTGCTTCGATGTGTTCTTTCTTGAGACTGGAGCTCTGCCAGTAGTAGGCTATTTCTGAGGAAGTATTCTGAAGTCTCCTGGTAGAGAAATTACCTACTGGGACAGGTGGCACACCCACTTGTGCCTTTTTGTATTGACAGCACTCTGTCATTAATCAGTACCTGCTGCCTCACAGGTACAGGTCATATTGTGCTCACTTATTTTCTACAGTTCTCTGTAGCTCCTACCACAACTGGCCATGTGTGTTTGGGACCTCTGATCTACTGGTTTGTACTCTTATACTTCCTGAATTTTGCAAGCCTATGGTTGAAAAAGACCTATACATAGGGATGGATCCAGGTTTTGTGGAGCCTCACATTTATACAATAGGGGAGCTCTTTAAGGAAAATTATATTAAAAAATAAAAATACAAAAATAAATGTGAAAGTATAAATATTTATTTAAATTAGAGGCTAATCAAAATTATAGTTTATAAATATTAAATTACACAAATGTCCCCAAATCCAGAAAATGTATTTATATTAGAACCTGACATTCTTTTATAATACTTTCTCCAAAAATTTTTCTACTCTGTCTCTTCATATAACAATTTTTATTTTTTTCTGTTTAGAGAATATAGCAATAATTTGCTCTTTCCTCTATCACAATTTTATTTTTTAAAAATTAAGGATAGTTGGGATTCACTAAATGTATGACTTCTCACACAGATATATGCAATGTTTATAGTAGTGTTATTACGGTTTTGTTTTTCTACATTCCAGGAATTTTGATAAATTATATTTTATGTGATTCCTACCAAAAAGAAATTAGAATGTTATAATTAATATTTATTATTATTATGAGTCAGAGTCTTTCTATATCTATCAGGCTGGAGTACAAAGGGGTAATCATAGCTCACTGCAGCCTGGATCCTGAGCTTGATTGATTCTGCCACCTCCACCTCTAAAGTAGCTGGGACTACAGGTACCAGCCACAACTACTGGCTCCTTATAATTGTATACTGTATTACTGAGTGTATTTTGACTAGAGCAGAGCTTCCACTTAGACTAGAAATTAATGCAAACCAAATCCTCTGATATGGATTGGCTGTGTCCCCACCCACATCTCTCATCTTCAATTATAATTCCCATAATCCCCACATGTCATGGGAGGGACCTGGTGGGAGGTAATTGAATCAATGGGGTGTTTTCCCCCACGCTGTTCTCATGATAGTGAGTGAGTTCTCACGAGATTTGATGGTTTTATAAGCGCCTGGCATTTTCCCTGTTGGCACTCATTCTCTCTCCTGCTGCCCTGTGAAGATGTGCCTGCTGCCATGATTGTAAGTTTCCTGAGGCTTCCCCAGCCATGTGGGACTGTAAGTCAACTAAACCTCTGTCCTTTATAAGTTACCCAGTCTTTGGTATTTCTTCACAACAACATGAGAATGGACTAATACATCCGCCATCTATTATTTTATAAACTGTGAGAAGTTACACATTTTATAAACTGGATGAAAGGAAGAATTTTTTATAGAAAAGCTCTGGCTCTACACGTTTCAAACCTTGTTTCTGTTTCACTGATCACATATTTAATGCCTGGGTAACACAGAGCATGTTTATTTCTAAATCTAAATCTATATCTCTTCTTCTGGGAGAACCACACAATGGCTTTTCTATGTAGCCAATTTCCTGTAGTCAAAAATTCATTAGACATGGAACTGATTTTAACATGTGTTATATACTCTAGTATCTCACTACAACAAAACCAAACTACATCCATCCCCAGCTCAGTCTCCTTTCAGTAATGCCCTCAAAATGATCATAGCTACCTCAACATCATCAGACACAAGAAAGAATATGATGGAAAGGCAGCTGGAGTAGAATAAGAAAGTTGTATTTATTTTTAAATGCAGTTAAAATACCTCAACATCTGCAGAACACATCTTAATCAGTCTGGGCTGCCATAATAAAGTATTGTAGACTGGGTGGCTTAAACAAAAGAAATTTGTTTCTCACAGTTCTGGAGGCTGGAAATCTGAGATTGAGGTCAGTGTGCCAGCTTGGTCAGTTTCTGTTAAGGGCTCTCTTCCTGGCTTGCAGACAACTGCCTTCTTGCTTTAACTTCATTTGGTGGTAGGGTGGGGTGTTGGGGGCAGATTCCCTGTCTCTTATTCTTTTTACTTGGGCATTAATCCTATCCACAGGACCCCACCATTATGACCTTGTTTAACCTTAATTATCTGCTTATAGACCCTATTTCCAAATACAGTTGCACTGGAGTTAAGACTTCAACGTGAACTTTTGGGTGGCACAGTTCAGACCATAGCAGTATGACCATCTGAATATATTGCTACAGTCTTTCCCAGGGCCTAGGAAGGAGCCTATGCAAGTGAGGGTCATAAAACTCATGTTTTATTAGCTTTGTGGTAAATTCAACTCTGCCTAATGTCTTAGAAAAAACCTTTGGAAGGAAGATAGGTGGGGTGAGAAGAAGAGATTAGGGCATCTGTTCTTCTGAAAGATAGCTTGAACACTTCTAGATAGCTGCTACCAAAGGGAAAATGTGGCTCATTGAGCGTTAGCAATTTTCCAAGGTTGTCCATTGTTGTAACGTCTCTGACTCTTTCCTCTTATGTTTAGCAGGGAAAAAGAGACAGGCTTGTCTTCTCATTGTGGTAAAAACTACAAAGAGAAGGCAGATGGAGTGAGTGTATCATCTTCTACAGAAAGTCTTAGTAGATACAGGGAATAGAAATCCATGAAACAATATCAGATGGCCAGGTTTGAAGATGGAGTTAAAAAAAAAAAAAGTTCCTGGGAGCTGAAGTAAATTAACGGGAAACTTAAAGCCACTGGAACCTCATACCTATCTGAACATAGGCTGTAATGGGCTGCACCTCAGCAAAACAGTCACACATAGACTTAATTTCTCTTCAAACAAAGGAAAGAGGGATGCTATTGTTCTTAATAGACTGTAATTGACTTTGCTACCACCTTCCTGTAGAACGACAACCTCTCACTTTTTTTTGACTTGGGGCAACTTTCTGTAAAATGCATATTTCTCAGCTCCACTGATGTCAGATTTGTTCATATATGTGTTTTGACCAGTGTGGGCAGAAGGCACAATGAATCAGTTCCCAATAAAGCTTGAGGAATTATCTTTTCGATTTCCTGTTCTTTTTCTCTTCCACAAGATAAGCAAGTCCCAGGCTGGGGTTGCTTCTTTGTCCTGCATCCTAGAATGACAGAGACATAAAGCACAGCTGCTATAGTCAATCCTCAGCTCCCATATATTGGGAGTAAGAGAAAATCTGCAGTTGCAAGTCACTAAGAGGCTGGCCTTGATAGTTATATTTGAAGTGAGTCCACAGTGAAGAAGAGAGGATGACAAACCTCAGTGACTTTTCAAGTACCTGAACTGCTGAAGAAATGATTATGCTTTTGATAATATATTTTCAGAAAATAAAATACATGTGAAAGCTGGAGAATGGGCTGGAGAAAGAAGAATGTCCATGCGAGTCAGGGAGTTTTTTCAGTAAGAATGAACTGAAGTTTTTAAAGGATATGAAGTAATTCACCAAAGAGGAAAGTGAGAATGACATCCCAGCAGGGAGATGACGATAGAAAAGGAAGAAAAGAGCAAAATAGGATGAGGTCTGGAAAGCATACAGAAGAGTTCCACTTAAGTAATGTGTAGTATTGAGTATTTCTAAACCTCAATAATCTAAAGTAAATCAAAAGGGGTTTAGATTTCAGTAAGAATCACTGAGAAGTCAAGAGTTTTAAGTAGATGCCGAGACCAGCTCGGTCTGGGAGACCCTAACCCAGCGGCGCTAGAGGAGTTAAAGACACACACACACAAATATAGAGGTGTGAAGTGGGAAATCAGGGGTCTCACAGCCTTCAGAGCTGAGAACCCCGAACAGAGATTTACCCATGTATTTATCAAGAGCAAACCAGTCATTAGCATTGTTTCTATAGATATTAAATTAACTAAAAGTATCCCTTATGGGAAATGAAGGGATGGGCTGAATTAAAGGAATAGGTTGGGCTAGTTAACTGCAGCAGGAGCACATCCTTAAGGCACAGATAGCTCATGCTATTGTTTGTGGCTTAAGAATGCCTTTAAGCAGTTTTCCACCCTGGGTGAGCCAGGTGTTCCTTGTCCTCATTCTGGTAAACCCACAACCTTCCAGCGTGGGCCTTAGGGCCATTATGAACATGTTACAGTGCTGCAGAGATTTTGTTTATGGCCAGTTTTGGGGCCAGTTTATGGCCAGATTTTGGGGGGCCTGCTCCCAACAGTAGAAGCAATAAAGTTAGAATTTTAATTTAAAATGGATGATGTTGTAGGCAATGCTACTGTTCAAAATATTTGTTTAGTGGCTGAAAATAAATAGTGAGAATCTGTTGTTTGCCAATTGCTCATCAGTGCTCTGTTTCACAAAAGGGTTTTAGGGTGATGTCAAAAACTGTGAAGGGCCTGGAATTTTACCCCCTTAAAACTCATAAGCCATTCTGTTATTCCATGAGTACAGGCAGAGGACATGAGATTATTGGGTCAGAAAGAAGATGCATTACTACTCACAGCAATAACCCTGTCCACAGCTTCAATTTGTTGTTTATTTCCCATTCTCATGTTCCCACTTGGGGAAGAGTAATTCACAAAGCCTAGACGTATGCCTATAGACACAGTGAGTTGAGGTACAGAAGGGAACACTGAGCTAGGGGATTTATAGTTAACAGAAGCAAGCTTACTCTTTGTCCAAGAAAGGTTACTTCATCCCTCAAGGATTCTCACTGCAAATGTGATCCTGGTAAATGGCCCAAGTAAGGAGCTCTCGGAGCCTTGCATTCTTGACATGCCGAACAAGAACACAAAATAATGCTCAGGTCGCATAGAGAATTTTATCTCCTAACAGGTAATTGCATCATTAGATACAGGAAAAAATGTGTTTCAATTTTATTTTGTATTAAAAATCTAAGGATAAATTATATTTAAATATTTTCACTCTTTAAAAGGGAACAATACAAGAACTTATGAGTATGTTTCAAATGAGTATACTTATGGTTCCAATGATCACCATTACTGAGCAGATTAGTTATCACTCTGGAATTTCATTAGCTATTGTGGTGGCTTTGATTTTTATAAAGTTTATTTTTTCCAGACTATTATTATACACATATGTTAGAAAGTAAGTTAAAGGTATAAGCTAATGAATTAACTTTAAGATGCTCATCACAACTACAAGCTGCACTTTGCTGATCAAAGATTTTAGATAGTATATTAGAATGTCTCTGGTAATAAAAATAAAACTTTAAAAAGAAAAAACTAGTGTGAATCATATTTGGTACATTTTATTAATTTGTAATAAATACAATTTATAGTTTATAAATGTATTATTTTTATTGATACATTTCAAATATTATCTTGAACACTTTGCTCAGCCTGCTGATTTGAAATAAAATGTAAGAGCAAGATAAATGAATTTATTTTTAATAAAAAATTCAAGATTCAGAATTTAGGTAAAAGGCCATTTTTTGGCCTAGATATGGTGGTCTAGCTAAATTACTTTACATATGCATATTTTGAAAATCAGACTCCAAAATAATATACATTAAAATGTCATTTTAAAACTTTATAATTGTCACTAAAGCATTTTTGTTATATAAAAAGTTAAAGTAAATTAAAGAGTGTGCTACTTGTTAAATAGAACAAAATATAATTATGTACTAGAACTGTGTCTGGAACATTTATATTTATATTTGTCAAATAAATGCATAATTATTATAGAGATTGTCTGAATTTAAAAAGAGATATTTGTTGAGTTACACACACTGTAAATGATGGTAGGCCTACATTTGTGAGCAAAAGAGATATCTCTTTTGTCCTCATGAAGCATCTACTATCATGGAGAATACAGAAATTATTACATAATGACAGAAATGATTTCCTAGTTAAACGCTATTATAAGTGATATGAACAAAAATAACAGGATTCTGTGAAGGGGCATAACAGGATCTATTTAAACTGTGACACACAAGACAATATCTACAGGAAGGTAAGGTTTACCATGTGTCCTAGGACTAAGCAGACCTTAACCAGGAACCAGGGAGTGAAAGAATAAACCCTGGTGATGGGATAGCATCAATGAGGCCACTTGAGGTGAGAGAAACTCCAGCATTTTTACAGATACTGAAAGACATCTAATGTGGCTATCATGATGAGTGAAACTGGCATAAGATGAGCTGGAGTTGGGTGGGTGGAAGAAGCCAGGTGTAGTGGATTGACTGGTGGGTCCCAAAGATATCAGATCTTAATCCCTGGAGCCTGTGAATGTGATTAAGTTGAGGGTCATGAGATGAGATATTAACCCTGGATTAACCCTAAAGAAGATTAATCCTAAATGTCATCACAAGTGTGTTTGTAAGAGAGAGGTAGAGGAACATCAGAAACATAAAATAAGGCAATGTGAGGATGGAACAAGAGACATTTAATGATGATGAAATTGACAACTGGAGAGAAGCGGCCTCAAACCAAGGAGTGTTGGTAGTTACCAGAAACCAGAGAAGGCAAGGAAGACATTATGCTCTAGACTATCTGGAAAGAAAATGGCTCTGCCAACACCTGGATTTTGAACTTCTGGCCTCCGGAACTGTTAGAGAATGCATTTCTGTTGTTTTAAGCCATCTAGTTTGTGGTAATTTTTTAGATCATTCACATTTAAGGCTCTAAGTGCAATAGGAAGGAATGGGTAAGTTCTTCTGCAGGGTTTGGTATTGTCTATTTAAGGGGTAAAAATAAGTCACTATAACTTCCTTGTGGATAATGGACTATAAAAGTCACTAGGGGAAGCTAGAAGACCAGTTAGGGGAGGCCACCTCAGTAGTTCCATTGAAAGATGAGTAAATGATAAGCCTGGAATTCAAACCAATAAACTCAAAGCAGCAAAGCAATTGAGTAAATATTAATAAGCAATAGGTCATTTTGCTTAATATATTCTCCTGAGGCTTTATTTAAGGGAGACTTAAATCTCCAATGATTTCTATGTATTTACCTTCTTGGCAACTATAAGGAAAGTAATAGATAAGTTTCCCAAAATACAGCATCCACATTTAATATTTGTTTTGCCTATACACTTGAAACTTTTAGATTACAGACTCAACTTTAATATATATTTACTTTTTTCATTTTTCTTAATCACATACACAAGTATTAATTAGATGTGTTGATCAGGAGGAGATAAACTACGACCATGTGAGTTTCATATCATTCTCGAAATAAAGCAAACTTAACTAATGGATACACTTCATTGCAACTCATCCTCTTATCACATCTCCAAAAGCTGCCTATGGAGATCACAGAAAGTTTAGTTTATGTGGAAAGAAGTCTACTAATTCAATAAGGATATATGACACAGTTGTGAATAGGTGTTTTCTCCAGATTATACATGTACAATTTAAACTTTAAAGTATATATATGTAAAGTATAGATTAACATGTGATATGACCAGTATTAGGGACAAGTGGGGTAGCATATAAAAGAGTGATTCATGTGCATGTAATACTATGAGATGATTATCAAATTCTAACTATTTGCCAGGCACTCTTCTAGGCTCTTAACAGGAATTAACCAATTTGATCCTCTCAATAATCTTATGAGGTAGGTATTTTTATTATCACTTTCTCTTAAAGGTAAAGTCACTGAGGGACAAATTACTTGACTAGGAGTAGACAACAAGACGGTGGGAGAACTGAGATTTGAACTTCAGCAGACTCACTCCAGACCTACAAAACACTGTATCACAATATGATTTTGATTATTTTAAAGTTATTTATATTAGCACATTCAAATAATAAAAAGCATCATTTCCATAAGATGTTAGAATCTTTGAAACAACTGTCAGTCCCTTAAAGAAAACAACTAAGTTGTCTGCTAATATCTGCCACTTTATCACCGCTCACATTTTTGACTGTACTGTGTTCTTTTGAATAAACGACGGATTGAATGAGTAAATACGTAAACTAAACAATTTTAAGGCTGATTGATAAACTCAAGGCCAATCAAATTGTTGCCCAACTATAGGATTAATTATTAGAAGAAAATAAAATGTTGAAAAAACAGTGGTCATGTTTTAGGGGAATGATTACACTTCCTCACACCAATTATTTCAAGGAGTTGTAGGCATTTTACAATTCGTATTTCCTTGTTTGTATGGAAATAGTAGTATCTGACCTATCTCATAGGGTTGAGTATCCAGGCGCTATTATATGTCAAACATGACTTCGATTCCAAAATACAGTCCTCTAAGTGAGGGTGGAGGGTGGGGAGAGATGGTTTGGGGATGATACTGTTCCATCTCAGATCACCAGGCATTATAGTCTCATATGGAGCAGGCAACCTAGATTTCTGACATGCGCAGTTCACAACAGGGCTCCTGTTCCTATCAGAATCTAACGCCGCTGCTGATCTGCCAGGAGGCGGAGCTCAGGAGGTAACGCTCACCTCCTGCTGTGAGGCCCTTTTCCTGACAGGCAATGGACCAGTACTGATCTCCAGCCTGGGGTTTGGGACCATGCTCTAAGTTTAAATAATTCAATACTGAATACTTTAAAAATTATTTTCTGAACTTACATGATAGATTCTATACAATTTTCAATGAGCAAAAGAGATGGGTAGATAGAGATAGGTAGACAGATAATAGATGTATAAATAGAATATGACAGAGAAATGAGAAACAACAAGAGATCTCTAGACTATCCCTAAAATTAATCTAATTATCGGAAGCCTGTATACTGTTAACATCTCCCCCTTTTCATTACCCAAACTTAAAGTGCAAAAATTCCCTGTTTCCTCACTACATAATAAATCTTATTCAAACAAAAGAACTCTAACATAATCCTCATTGTTATTTATTATTTAAAAGCCTTTCTTGCCCAGACTTCTGTTTACATGATGTCTTTCCTGGGTCATTACCGATAGCTCAGAGTCCATTATCCTGTAAGCATTGTTTAAAATGCAAGGCAAACCTGTCCACTCGTTCTCACTAACCCTCATTTTGTCCTGCAGATGATCACCCTTGTTAGCCCTGCATTTAGGTACTGAGAAGAACATGGATCAACGAAACCATTTCCTGTACTCCCTTTTCCAATACATATGACAAAAGATGAGACATCGCTATTTATGTCTCTCTCTCTCTCTTTCCAAATCATCCTTATTTATTCTGGTCTGTTTATTTTAATTCACAGGCTAGTTCTAAAAATAGGGAAAATGTTTTCTTTTTTCTCAATCATGTGATACATTATTATGCATTGCAGTCTTCTGTGTGGAAACCTATCAAGACTTTGAAAAAGTAAAATACATTTTTATAACATTGTCTTTATTCATGCACTTACTTCATCCTCTCATATAACTTCAACTTAAAAAGCTGGTTTTCCCACACACAAAAAAAACGAGCTTTAAACATGTAAAGCTGAAAAAGCTAGCTAGTTTATGCATTTGGTTTCGTGTGAAACAATACAAAAAAATCATTATGCATTTTTTACTTAAAAGTTGCTAGTTGAAAGTTCTGATATTTCTTATTAAGTGAATTAGTGCTGAAAAAGTTTCTTCACAGCTATTTTGTATGATAAAGTGGTTGATGTTTCAAAAACATCAAAATGAATACTTTTAGCCTCAACTGTAAATTGAGAAATTGTGTTAACTATTAAATGATTATTTTTCTTCTTTTGCAGAGGGAAAAAATGCACCAGGATTTATTGCAGCCATTAAACAACGAATTTAAGTTACATTAAGGAATCCAGTTTTTCTTTATCTAGTCTAAGATATTTTAGACCATAAAACTTCCCTCATGATATTTTAAACTAAACACTCGTTTCTTCACGGAATCAGCAACATGATTTTCAAAAATTATTGTGCTTAAACAAGAGCATGAAAATTAACAAACAGAAAAATCTGAATGAACTTGAGGCAACAAAAATAGCAAAAAGAATGATCAACCAGATAGTAATTTTAAAATACAGTTTTTTAGATCAATTTCCGCAACTGTCAACATGTGCGATTCAGTGTTAATAAAGTAAGCCTAATATCTTAAAGATACAAAATACGTTTTATGCTGAATATTTCTTTAAAAGGTCATGCAAAACCCCTGTTTGGTAAATCAAATCATAATGTTGCCTTGGTCTACATTATACTTCTAGTGATACATACTCTCACAGAAAGTCTTTTGGATACAGGATAAAGTAAAAAAAATACGGACCAAATCAGTTTTTAAAAATCTATATGTTTAAAATAAAAATAACTTTTTCATAAGGCATTACTAAGAATGTTCAAATTAAAGAGCTCTCTTGAAGGCTTAGACAAGAACATCCTTGCTCTGGGCTGACCAAGACAGTGCTGACTTGCTTCATGCTGGCCATGGCCAACAGGTGGCACCAACCCCTTCCTATAAAGACCAGCACACCAGACCCCCAAGAGTGGTCCTCTAGGTGCGTCACACAACTCCAAAGAGAAATCTTGGCAAGGAATAGCTCATATTTTTGTGACCACCTATTGACCATCTGTTGACTATTTTCTATGACAACAACCAAATTTTTTTTTTAAGCCTTAAATGTTTAACTTATTTTAAAATGCAACAAAATGAAACAAAGAAACAACCCTCTAGGAGAGTTGAGCCCAGGAGAAGGGAGAAGATGTGTATTGTGCTCTAGGCTTAGCTTATTCAACCATTTAGAACAATACTAAAGATGTCAGGCCAGGCACGGTGGCTCACGCTTGTGACCCCGGCCCTTTGGGAGGCCAAGGTGGGCGGATCACTTGAGGTCAGGAGTTCAAGACCTGCCTGGCCAAAATGGTGAAACCCCCGTCTCTACTAAAATTACGAAAATAAGCCTGGCGTGGTGGCACGTACCTGTAGTCCCAGCTACTCGGGAGGCTGAGGCAGGAGAATTGCTTGAACCCGGGAGACGGAGGGTGAAGTGAGCTGAGATCTCACCATTGCACTCCAGCCTGGCAACAGAGCGAGACTCTGTCTGGGAAAAAAAAAAAAAAAAAAAAAAAAAAAAAACCAGGTTTCAGAAACCGTAAGAAATACTATTCAAAATATTCTTAATGTTATGTTGATAATATGAAATAAATTACAAAGTTTGAGATGCATCTCCCTAGAGATTACATATAATGGCCTGATATAGATCTACTTTTGTTACCATTTTCATCTCCACATATCTTACCAGCATGGGGGTGCTCTAGGGTAATCAGGGTGCAAGAGCAGAACACAAGCGATGCTTACCTGTACATGAAGATAAGAACAAAGGCAATAGTTGCTGTTTCTTTGAACAATGGACTTTAGAAAGATGATTTTTCTAATTTTTGCAACCATGACACATTTATTTCTTCATTTCTCCCAGTATTTGCACCACTCTTTCTCCACAAACCACACATTTAAAAATTATTAAAAAGTAGGCACAGCCAGGCACGGTGGCTCACGCCTGTAATCCCAGCACTTTGGGAGGTCGAGGCGGGTGGATCACAGGTCACGAGTTCGAGACCATCCTGGCCAACATGGTGAAATCCCGTCTCTACTAAAAATACAAAAATTAGCTGGGCGTGGTGGCACACACCTGCAGTCTCAGCTACTCAGGAGGCTGAGGCAGGAGAATTGCTTGAACCAGGGAGGCAGAGGTTGCAGGAGAATTGCTTGAACCAGGGAGGCAGTGAGTCGAGATCCTGCCACTGCACTCCAGCCTGGGCAATAGAGCGAGACTGTTTCAAAAAGAAAAAAAAAGTAGGCACAAAACTTCTAACAGAGTAACAGTATATTCCTCTCTTCCTTCTGAATACACATGCTCTTCTGCAGTGGTAAACACTGCAGTCTAGCTTCCTTCTTCCATTCTGTCACTTTGCACACACACACACACACACACACATAGAGAGAGAGAGAAAGAGGAGAGAGAGAGAGAGTAATAATGTGTATCAGCACATATATGTTGAATTACTTTCAATAGTACTTTATATATACCATCTATGCTCCCAAAGTGCTAGGATTACAGACATGAGCCACGGCTTCCGACCTAATTTGCAATTTTTTATGATAACGTTCAACGTTTCAAATTCTTATTTGTAACACATTCTTCTTCCTTAATAAGCAGAAAACTATTATCTGCTCAAATCTTTTGCCTATTTTTAATTGAGTTGCTGAGTTATCTTGGGTCTTCTTTATCAGTTTTGATGATCATTGCCTATTAATTAAACAGTTTAGATAATTTAATATAACTATTGTTATGGTTGGTTATTAATTTGTCATTTGCTGTTTTCTATTTGTCCTATTTGTTCCTGCTCTACTTTTTTACTTTTTAATGCATTATTTTAGATTTAGTGTATTTTATGGTTCTGTTTTTTCTTTATTGTTTGACTTATTCGCTATAATTCTTTGTGTTTCTGATTGTCTGCTTTCAGTATTTCCTTTTTCTTACATTACAAATTTTTATTATAATCTATTTTCAAATGATATGATACCACTTTGTGCATAGTATAAGAATCTTACAGAAGTATATTTTCATTTTTTTCTACTATCCATTTTGTCATTAATGTCATATATATTATAAAACTTGCAAATGAATATTACTGTTTTTTATTTAAAGAGGCACTTATCATTAGGAAATTTTTACATAACAAGAAAAACTTACACATTTATCCATATAATTACCCCTTTAAACTCTTTAATCCATTGTGTATAACCAGATTTCAATTTGGTGTCATTTTACTTCTCTTTGAAAATTTTCCTTTAAATTTTTCTTCCTTTGTTTTAGACATATTGCTTCACTAACTTTTGACTTGTCTTATTTCCTCTGAGAAGTCTACCTTATTCATATCTATGTATGCACTGTTTGGTTTTTCTGTGCTTTTTTATGTATTTATTTACCCCTGGTTTTAAGCAACTTGACTATAATGTGTCTTCAAATAATTTTTGTCATCACTATATTTAGGGTTCACTTAGCTTCTTGGATCTGTGGATTTAGCTTTCATCAAATTTGGAAAAATTTTTTACTATTATTTTTTCTAATAGTATCATTTCTAACTTTTGTCCTGCCCCTTCTCTCTTTCTGGGATTCCAATTATATTTATAGTAAACTTCTCAAAATTTGTTTCACAGCTCAATGATGCACTATTTATTTTAAAGCCCTTTTCTGAATTTGGATAATTTCTATGTCTACTGTCAAGTCTCTTAATCTTTTATTCTGCAATTTCTAATCTTCTGTTAATTTCACCAGTTCTATTACATATCAGATACTGTAGTTTTTATCTCTCAAATTCAAATTGCATCTTTTTATATTTCCATGTTTTATTTAACAGACTCTCATTTCCTCTAGCTTCTTGTGCATATGGAATACAGTCATAACAACTGTTTCAGTGTTATTGTTACTAATTCTGCAATCTGTGTTTTGGGGCTAGTTTTGATTGGGTGATTTTTCCCCTTTACCGTGGGTCATATTTCCATGCTTTTTTCCATACCTGGTCGTGTTTGAATAGACACAAACAGGTGATACTTACCTTGTCATGTCTGTACCTTTGCATTTCTATAAATACTGTTGAGCTTTGTTATTGGAACAGTCAAATTACCTAAAACAGCGTGATTTCCTGTCTTACTTTAAGGTTTTGTTAAGCAGGACCAGAACAGCATGTATTCTGGGTCTACGTTTCCCCAGTGGTTGAGCAAATCCCCTCTGAGAACTCTACCAAATAACCTGTGAATCAGGAGGTTTTCCACTCTGCCTGTGGAGCTAGGAACTATACTTAGCTCCCTGTGAGTTCTGAAAACGTGTTAGGTAGTTTCCTCATACATAGGCACCGATCAGGACTCAGCTGAAGACTCAGGTGGACCGCTGCACATCTGCAGACTGCTTTTTCTGTGCAGCTTCCTCCTCTGGGCATACTGGCTGTGAACTCTACCCTCTCGTCCTATGGACTCTCAACCCCCTCTCCTCAACTCATTGGGAGTGCTGTGCTTGCCTGGGTTTCTTCTCACTGCCAGACAGGCAGAAAATTCTTCTTCTTCTTTTTTTTTTTTTTTCTTGAGATGGAGTTTCACTTTTGTCGCCCAGGCTGGAGTGCAACGGCACTATTTCGGCTCACTGCAACCTCTGACTCCTGGGTTCAAGTGATTCCCCTGTCCCAGCCTCCCCAGTAGCTGGGATTATAGGCACCCAGGCAGGAAATTCTTTATAGGCAGGATACCGTGTCATTAGTAAAGCTCACCTTGTTTGTTTCTATCTATAGGAAGAACTGCCCTTAATTGTGTATCTTCAATGCTTTGAAAAATGTTGTTTGGGCCGGGCGCGGTGGCTCACACCTGTAATTCTAGCACTTTGGGAGGCCGAGGTGGGCGGATCACGATGTCAGGAGATCGAGACTATCCTTGCTAACACGGTGTAACCCCCGTCTCTACTAAAAATACAAAAAATTAGCCGGGCGTGGTGGCAAGCGCCTGCAGTCCCAGCTACTCAGGAGGCTGAGGCAGGAGAATGGCGTGAACCCGGGAGGCAGAGCTTGCAGTGAACTGAGACCGCGCCACTGCACTCCAGCCTGGGCGACAGAGCGAGACTCCGTCTCAAAAAAAAAAAAAGAAAGAAAGAAAAATGTTGTTTGATATATTAGTCATGATTTTGGGTTGTTTGAGCCTGAAGTGTATATTCAAATGTTATTATTCTAGAAGTGTTTTTTCAAGCTTAAAATATAACAAATTTTAAGAATCACCACTATTGGAATAGACTACTCCTACTGTCAAACAGGCATGTACGACATGGTAAGGAATGCTAACCAGTGTATTTAATGCAACTCTTGTGTAGTTTCTGTGCAATTTTCTTGTATGCCAGTTATTAAAGAAAATAGCAATCAATATTTTAGTGTAACACATATATAAATACATATCTTAGTAAATGGAAAAGGTTTGGACTAGGCATTTTAAAATTATATAAATTGAAAGATTAAAAAATGTTTCTATCAAAACATTTTATGGAGGAGACTAAAATAAATGAGAAAGTTAATCATGAATTTAAAAAATAGATAAGGCATTAAAAAAAGAAAAAACTCTTAATTTGAAAGATTTTTCTAAATATGCCTATTCCCACTCCTGAAACCTCAATTTGTTTTTAGTTCATCTCATTAATAAATAAGTTCTTAACCAAAAGCAAACTTCCAATTCCCCTATACATTGTGTATTTTTTATTTATTTTACTGTTTTATTTGTCTTTTTATACCCTAAATTTATATTCCATAAAATTTACAGAAAAGGATGCAATTGCTATTAAGCATGGGGCTATATTGCTTGTTACCAAATCATATATACATATAAAAACAAATAATTTGGAATACTGCTTGGCATTTCAATATTTTTATTTGTTTGGCAATTTAATTACAGTACTCTACGGTTAGTGCTCTGTTTTTCTTCAGTAAACAATCCATTTATCTTTATTAACTACCTTATATGGAATATGTTTTCATGGAGAGGAGCAAGAAATTAAAGCCCCTCAATTTAATAAGGTTTAGTTATTAAGTGTTTAAACCTTCTAAAATCAAAATACCTAATGTCTCTTGTTTGGTTTAAATGTATTGAAAATATTAAATCAGGAAACGAAAACTCCAAAAAGACCTACTCTTTGATTTGGGATACGTTTATTAGCTTAAATAATTAAAACTAGTTTTAAGGTTTTGCATAGAATGGCACATTCCTAATTGCCCATCAAGAAATATTTCCCAGTTTTCCCATTACGCATTATGACAAAACTAGAGAAGCAAAAACAAATAATCTCAGACACTGAGATTCTCAGAAAATATAATGCCAGGAGTTCAAAAAGGTAACAATTTAAAAAAAATTAGATGGTGAATGAGGAGGCAGAGCAACATGGCCAAAGAGAAGCTTCCAGCAATTGCCCCTGCCACAGGAACACCAAATTTAAAAACTATCCACACAAAAACACCTCCATAAGAAGCAAAAAGCAGGTGACTGATCATTATATATGTTTAAAATTATATCAAGGAAAGAGGAACTGAAGAGGGTAGGAAAGACAGTCTTGAATTACTGACACTACCCTTTCTCCATCCCCTGTCAATGGCTGCATGAATCTATGTGCTTGAGGGAGGGAGAGTGCAGTGATTGTCGGACTTTGCATTGAAACTCAGTGCTGCCCCTTCACAGGGGAAAGCAACATGTGACAGGATTCATCTTGTACCCATGGAGGGAGCATTTAAGCCAGCTCAATCCAGATGCAAATTGTCCATCCCAGTGGTCAGAACCTGAGTTCCAGCCAGCGTCACCACGGTGGGCAAAAGTGCTCTCAGGTCCTACATAAACTTGAAAACTTGAAATGCAGTCTAGGCCATAAGGACTGCAATTCCTGTGCAAGTCCTCATGCTATGATATACACAGAGCCAGTGGATTGGCGGCACATGACCCAGTGAAACACCAGCCAGCGTGACCAAGGGAATGTTTATGCTCCACCTTTCCCCAACTGCAGGCAGCACAGCTCGCAGCTCCAGGAGAGACTTTGCCCTTCTGCTTGAGGGAAGGACAGAGAAGGGTAAAGAGGTCTTTGTCTTGCAGGTTGGATACCAGCTCAGCCATAGTAAGATAGGGTGCCAGGCACATTCCTGAGGCCCCTATCTCAGGCCCTAGTTCCTGTTCAACATCTCCAAATGTACCCTGGGCCAGAAAGGAACCCATTGCTTTTTAGGGAAAGATCCAGTCCTGACAGAATCATCACCTGCCTTGAATAATCAGCCATGGTAGCCAGGCAGTACTCACTGTGTCCCTTGGGTAAGATTCAGAGCCATGCTGGCTTCATGTGTGACCCAGAACATTCCCAGCTATGGTGGCCATGGGGAGAGAACCCCTCTGCCTGAGGAAAGGAGAGAGAAGAGAAAACTTTGTCTTGCAGCTTGGGTACCAGCTCAGCCACAGTGGGGTAGAGCACCAAGTAGGCTCCTGGGGTCCCCGATTGCAGGCCTTGGCTCCTGGACATTTATGGACCCACCCTGAGCCAGAGGGGAGCTCACCGCCCTGAAGAAAGAGTCTCATAACTGGCAGCATTTACCACAAGCTAACTAAAGAGACTTGGGCCTTGAGCAAACATTGGACATAGCCAGGCAGTACTCTCTGTGGGCCTGGTAACCACAGGGAGAGACTCCTCTGCTTAAGGAAGGGGAAAGGAACAGTGGGAAGCACTTTGTCTTGCCACTTGGGTGCCAGCTCAGCTGCAGTAGAAGAAAGCACCAAATAGATCTCTAAGATTTCTGACTCCAGGCCCTGGCTCCCAGGCAGCATCCCCAGATGCACCAGGGGCTGGGTGGGGACTAGCTGCCTTGAAGGGAAGGACACAAGTCTGACTAGATTCACCATCTGATGACTATAGAGCCTTAGGGCCCTGAGTGAATATAGGCAAGCCAGGCAGTATTCATTGCAGGCCTTGGGTGAGAACCACTGTTCTGGTTGCTTTGGGTCTGACCCAACACAGTCTCAGTGGTGCTGGCCACAGTGTTGCTTGTGTCACCCCTCCTCAAGATCCAAGCAGCTCAGCACAGAAAGAGAGAGAATCCATTGTGAAGGAATGTAAGGGGAAAGTACAAGAGTCTCTGCCTGGCAATCTACATAATTTTTACAGACCTTCCTCAAGATCACTAAGGTGGTAGCTCTATGAGTCTGCAAGAGCCACATCATTACTGGGCTTGGGGTGGCCACTAAAGTAGATATGGGTGCACTGACAAAAGGTGTAGATCAAAAGACCCATGTGCCCTGGAATACTTGGAAAGCCTTCCCAGGAAGAACAAGTACAAGCAAGCCCAGGCTGTGAAGACTAAAATAAATGCCTAAATTCAATTTCCAGACACTTATTAACATCCACCAGCATCATAACCATCCAAGAAAACATGACCTCACCACATTAACTAAATAGAGCAGCAGTCACAAATTCTGGAGAGAGAGAGATATGTGATCATTCAGATAGAGAAATCAAAATAGCTATTTTGAGGAAGCTCAACAAAATCCAAGACAACACAGAGAAGGAATTCAGAATCATATCAGATAAATTCAACAAAGAAATTAAAATAATTAAAAGAATCAAGTGGAAATTCTAGAGCTAAACAATTTAACAGACACTGAAGAAAGTGTCAGAATCTTTCAACAGCACCCTTGATCAAGCAGAATAAGCATTAGTAAGCTGAAAGACATGCTAGTTGAAAATACCCCGTCAGAGGAGACAAAAGAAAAAAAAACAATGAAGGACAATTACAGCATCTAGAAAATAGCCTCAAATGGACAAATCTAAGCGTTACTAGCCTTAAAGAGGGGGTAGAGAGATAGATCAGGGAAGAAAGTTTCTTAAAAGGGATAATAACAGAGAACTTCCTAAATCTAGAAAAGATATCAATATTCAAGTACAAAAAGGTTATGGAACACCAAGTAGTTCTTATTTTTAACCCAAATAAGAATACCTCAAGATATTCAATAATCAAACTCCCAAAGGTCAGGGATAAAGAAAGAATCCTAAAAGCAGAAAGAGAAAAGAAACAAATAACATACAAAGGCCCTCCAATACATCTGATAGTAGATTTCTCAGTGGAAATCTTATAGACCAGGAGAGATTGGCATAATGGACTTAAAGTGTTGAAGGGAAAAGCTTTTATCCTAGAGTAATGTATCTAGAGAAAATATCCTTCAAAGTTGTAGGAAAAATAAAGACTTTTCCAGACAAACAAAAGCTGAGGGATTTTATCAACACCAGATTTATCCTTCAAAAAATCCTAAAGGGAGTTCTTTGATCTGAAACGCAGGACATTAGTGACTAATAAGAAATCATCTGAAGGTACAAATCTCACTGGTAACAGTAAATACAAAGAAAAACACAGAATATCACAAATTCACTATTGTGGTATGTGAACTACTTATATCTTGAATAGAAAGACTAAAAGACAAACCTACCAAAAATAATAACTACAACAACTTTTTGAGACATAGACAGTATAATAAAATATACATAGTGACCCCAAAATGTTAAAGAGTTAAAAAGTGGGGGGATGAAGTTAAAGTGTAGAGTTGTTATTAGTTTTTTTTTAGCTTGTATGTAGTTTGCTTGTTTATTTAATCAGCATTAAGTTGAAAAAAGTTAAAAGACACAGTAACATGAAATAGAAAAACTTACAACAGACACACACAAAAATAAAAAGCAAACAATTAAAACATACTACCTGAGAAAATCACCTTCACTAAAAGGAAGCTAGGAAAGAAGGAAAGAAGGAAGAGAAGACAACAAAACATCTAGAAAGCAAATAACAAAATGGCAGTCATAAGTCTTTACTTATCAGTAATAACATTAAATGTAAAAGGACTAAACTCACCAATCAAAAGACATAGAGTGGGTGAATAAGTAAAATAAAAAGACCCCATGATCTGCTGCCTGTGCAAAACATATTTCACCTATAAAGACATTCATAGACTAAAAATAGTGTATGGAAAAACATATTCTATATAAATAGAAACCCAAAAAGAGCAGGAGTAGCTATATTTATATTAGACAAAATAGATTTCAGGACAAACACTGTAAAATGAGGCAAAGCAGATCATTACAGAATGATAAAGGGGTCAATTCAGGAAGAGGATATAACAATTCTAAATATATATGCACCCGACACTGAGCACTTAGATATACAAAGCAAATATTTTTAGAACTAAATAGAGGGACTCTAATACAATAATAGCTGGAGACTTCAACATCTCCTTTCAGCATAGGACAGACCTCTCAGACAGAAAATCAATAAAGAAATGCTGGACTTAATCTGCACTATAGAACAAATGGACCTAATAGATATTTACAGAACATTTCATCCAACAGCTGTAGAATACACATTGTTTTCCTTAGCACATAAATTCTTCTCAAGTATAGTCCAATGTTACATCCCAAAACAAGTCTTAAAATATTCAAACAATTGAAATAAAATCAAGCAGCTTCTCTGACCACAATGGAATATAACTAGGAATCAATAACAATAGGAATTTGGAAAAGTATACAAATATGTGGAAATTAAACAATATGCTCCTGAATGACCAGTGGGTCAATGAAGAAATTGAGAAGAAAAATTAAAATGTCTTGCAGCAAATGAAAATGGATACACAACATACAAAAACCTATGGATATAGTGAAAGCAGTACTAAGGGAGGAAAATTATAGCAATAAGTGTCTACACCACAAAAACAAAAACAAAAAACTTCAAATAAAAAACCTAATGATGCATATTAAAGAAGTAGAAAACAAAGAGCAAACCACACCCCAAATTAGTAGAAGAAAAGAAGTAATACATATTGGAGCAAAAATAGATGAAATTGAAATAAAAATAATTAAAAATCAACAAAATAATAATTGTTTTTTAAAGAGAAACAAAATAAATAAATCTTTAGTCTGACTCAATGAGAAAGAAAGGGTGAAGACCCAAATAAATCAATGATGAAAAAGCTGACATTACAACTGGTACTGCAGAAATTCAAAGGATCTTTAGAGGCTACTATGAGAAACTATATGCCCAATGAATTGGAAAGCCCGGAAAAAATGAATAAATTCCTAGACACATACAATCTATCAAGATTGTTGTTTCTTTCCAACTTTTAGGTTCAGGGGAGAAATATGCATGTCTGCTACATGGGTAAATTGCATTTTGTGGATGCTTTATGGAGAGGTTATTTCATCACCCAGGTGATAAGCATGGTACTTGATACTTTTTCAATCCTTACCCTCTTCCCACCTTACACCCTCAAGTAGGCCCTGGTGTCTATTATTCCCTTCCTTGTATCCATGTGCACTGAATGTTTCCCTGTTTATATGTGAGAACATGTGGTATTTGGTTTTCTGTTTCTGTGTTAGTTTGCTTAGGATAATGGCCTTCATTGAAAATGCATCCATGTTGCTGCAGAAGACATGATTTTATTCTTTTTTATGGCTGTGTAGTAGTCCATGGTGTATATGCACCACATTTTCTTTATTCAGTCCACAAATGATGGGCATCTAGGTTGATTCCATGTCTTTGCTATTGTGATAGTGGTGGAATGAACATCCAAAGTCATATATATTTTAGTGGAATAATTTATTTTCCTTTGGAGACATACCTAGTAATGGGATTGCTGGGTCAAATAGTTGCTCTGTTTTAAGTTATTCAAGAAATCTCTAAACTGCTTTTCACAATAGCTGAACTAATTTATATTCCCAACAATAGTGTATAAGCATTTCTTTTTATCTGCAACCTCATAGCATGTGTTATTTATTTACTTTTTATTTATTTATTTATTTATTTTTTAATTTTATTATTATTATACTTTAAATTTTAGGGTACATGTGCACAATGTGCAGGTTAGTTACATATGTATACATGTGCCATGCTGGTGTGCTGCACCCATTAACTCGTCATTTAGCATTAGGTAGATCTCCTAAAGCTATCCCTCCCCCCTGCCCCCACCCCACAACAGTCCCCAGAGTGTGATGTTCCCCTTCCTGTGTCCATGTGGTCCATGTGTTCTCATTGTTCAATTCCCACCTATGAGTGAGAATATGTGGTGTTTGGTTTTTTGTTCTTGGGATAGTTTACTGAGACTGATGATTTACTTTTTAGTAATAGCCATTGTGAATGGTGTGAGATGATATCTCACTGTGGTTTTAGTTTGCATTTCTCCAATAATTTGTGATCTAGAGCATTTTTTCATATACTTGGCTGTGTGTATGTCTTCTTTTAAGAAGTGTCTATTCATGTCCTTTGCTTATTTTTAATGGGGTTACTTGTTTTTGCATATTAGTTTAAGCTTCTTATAGAGTCTAGATATTAGACTTTTGTCAGATGCATAGTTAACAAATATTATCTCCCATTCTATAGGTTGTCTGTTTACTCTGTTGATAGTTTCTTTTACTGTGCAGAAGCTCTTTAATTAGGTTCCACTTGTCAATATTTGCTTTTGTTGCAATTGCTTTTGGCATCTCTGTCATACAATCTTTACCAGGGCCTATGTCTAGAACGGTATTTCTTAGATCTTCTTGTACAGTTTTTACACTTTTAGGTTTTACATTTAAGTCTTTAATCCATCTTGTGTTTATTTTTGTGTATGGCAAAAAGAAGGGGTTCACACTCAATCTTCTGCATATGGCTGGCCAGTTATCCCAGCACCATTTATTGAATAGAAGTTTCTTTCCTTTTTGCTTGTTTTTGTCAGCTTTGTTGAAGATCAGATGGTTGTATATCTGTGGTTTTATTTCTGAGTTCTCTAACCTGTTTCAATGGTCTATGCATCTGTTCTTTTTTACCAGTATCGCACTGTTTTGGTTACTGTAGTCTTGTAGTGTAGTTTGAAATGGGAAACCTACCAAGATTGAATCATAAAGAAAATAAAAACCTGAACATACTAATAACAAGCTATGAGATCAAAGCCAAAATAAAGACTCCCAGCAAAGAAAACCCAGAATCCTATGGCTTCACTGCTGAATTTAACCAAAGAATGAATTCTAATCCTACTTAAACTATTCCAAAAAAATACAGGAGGATGGAATGCTTCCAAATTCATTCTCTGAGGACATTATCACCCTCATACCAAATCCAGGCAAAGACCCATCAAACCAAGAAAACTACAGACCTATATCCCTGATAAAGATTGATGGAAAAAATTTCAACAAACTACTAGCAAACTGAATTCAACAACACATTAAGAAGATCATTCATTACAACTTAGTGAGATTTATCCCTGGGATGCTAGGATGGTTCGGCGTATACAAAGCAATCAGTGTGACACATCATATCAACAGAATAAAGGACAAATACCATATGATCATTTCAATTGATTCTGAAAAAGCGTCTGATAAAATTCAACATCTCATCACAATAAACACCCTCAAAAAATGAGTACAAAAAATAACTAAACACAATAAAAGCCACATGTGACAGACTCACAGCTAGTATCATACCAAATGAAGAGATGCTGAAAGAATTTTCTCTTGGATCTGGAAAAAGACAAGGATATCCACTTCTACCACTACTATTCAACATACTACTGGAAGTCCTAACTAGAGCAATCAGACAAGAGGAAGAAATAAAGGGCATCCAAATTAGAAAGGAAGAAGTCAAATTATCCTTGTTCACAGATTACATAATCTTATATTTGGAAAAAGCTAGGCTCCACCAAAAAATATTAGAACTGATAACAAATTCAGTAAAGTTTCAGCATACAAATTCAACATACAAAAGTCAGTAACATTTTATATGCCAGTAAATAATAATCTGAAAAATTTAAGAAAGTAATCTCATTTACAATAGTTGCTAATAAAATACCTAGGAATAAACTTAAGAAATGAAAGATGTCTATAATGAAAACAATAAAACATTGATTCAAAAATTGATGAAGACACAATAAAATCAAAAGGTATTCCATGTTCATGCATTGGAAGAATCAATATTGTTAAAATGTCTATTCCACCCAAAACAATCTAAAGGTTTAATGCAATTCTTATCAAAATACCAATGACAGTCTTTACAGAAATAGAAAAAATATTGTAAAATTTATATGAAACCACAAAAGACCCAGAATAACCAAAGTTTTCCTAAACAAAAAGAATAAAACTGCAGGAATCACATTATCTGATTATAAATTATACTATAGAGCTATAGTAAACAAAATGGCATGTTACTGGCATAGACATACACATAGATTAGTGGAACAGCATATAGAACCTAGAGACAAATCCATACATCTAAAGTGAACTCATTTTCAATAAAGGTGCCAAGAATATACATTGAGGAAAGAACAGTCTTTTCAATAAATGCTGCTGGAAAATCGGGATATGCACATGCAGAAGAACGAAACTAGGCCACTATCTCTGACTATATACAAAGATCCAATCACAATGGATTAAAACTAATGGGTTGAAACAAATGGACTAAAATGGACTTATACTGAAGACCTCGCACTATAGAACCACTAAAAGAAGACATTGGAGAAACTTGCTAGAACATTGCACTGGGCAAAGATTTCTTGATTGATACTCCACAGGCACAGGCAACCAAAGCAAAAATAGACAAATGGGATCATATCAAGTTAAAAAACTTCTTCACAACAAAGTAAACAATCAACAAAATGAAAAGGCACATCACAGAATGGAAGAAAATATTTGCAAACTACCACCTGACAAGGTATTATTAATCAGAATATAGAAGGAGACAAATAACTCTATAGAAAAAAATCTAATAATCCAATTTAGAAATGGACAAAAGATCTGAATAGACATTTCTCAAAAGAAGACCATGGCAAACAGGCAAATGAAAATATGCTCAACATCATTAATAATCAGAGAAATAGCAATCACAACTACAATGTGATGTATTTCACCCCAGTTAAAATGGCTAATATCCAAAAGACAGGCAATAATGAATGCTGGAGACAATGTGGAGAAAAATGGAATCCTTGTACACTCTTGGTGGGAATGTAAATTAGTGCAACCACTATGAAGAACAGTTTGGAGTTTCCTCAAAAAATTAAATATAGAACTACCATACCATCTAGCAATCTCACTGCTAGATACTAAAAAGAAAGGAAATCAATATATCAAAGAGATACCTGCACTCTCATGTTTATTGCATTACTCTTCATCATAGCTAGGATTTGGAAACAACCTAAGTTTTCATCAACAGATTAATAGACAAAGACAATGTGGTCCATATACACAGTGGGGTACTATTCAGCCATAAAAAAGAATTAGATTCTGTCATTTGCAACAACATGAATGGAACAGGAGGTCATTGCATTAAGTGAAATAAGCCAGGTACAGAAAGACAAACTTTGTATGTTCTCACTTATTTGTGGGAGTTAAAACTTAAAACAATGGAACTCATGGACATAGACGGTATCATGATGGTTACCAGAGGCTGGAAGGGGTAGTGAGCTGGGGAATGGGGTTGGTTAATGCGCACAAAAATACAGTTAGACAGAATGAATAAGATCTACTATTGGATAGCACAACGAGGTGACTAAAGGGAACAATAATTTATTGTACATTTTAAAATAACTAAAAGTATAATTGGATTGTTTGTAATGCAAAGAAAGGATAAATGCTTGGAGAGAAGAATACTCCATTTACTCTGATGTGATTCATACACATTGTATGCCTGTATCAAAATATCTCATGTACCTCATATATATACACCTACTATGTGTATACAACCATTAAAATAAATACTTAAAAATGAGACAGTAAAATTGAGTAAATTCTCATGGTTTCAATATGTAGTAAATTTTGCCTGTATTTTTTGAAAATAGGCTACATGGAAATGCAGAAGTTTCTAAATCCCTATAATTGATCTTTTGATGCTCTGATGCTGAGATTTACAGCCTACACCAGGGATTCTCCATGGAGAGAGAATGCCCTGGGTTCTGCCAGAATTAATCGAGAGGTTTTGTTTTTCTAACTTTACTCACCTGCCCACAAGGCAGTTCAACTGTGAGAGCTATTTGAGGAGCCTAATTATGTACCATTGAATCCTGACTCTTCCACCAAGTTTATAGCACTAGTCAAACTGCTTATTTTCTGTAACTTGGGATCTTCAACTGTAAATAGGAATCCAAACTAAATCACTGGATTGTTTGGAGGCTGAAATAAGATAATCCACATAAACTGCCTAGAGCAGTGCTCAACATATTGTAAATCCTCAATAAATGTTAAACAGATATTAGTTACCATATTAATAATTAACTATTATCCACACAGAGCTATACTTACTAATGGAAGTGTTTTATAACATTTAGAAGCACTGAGACAGAAAGGGTTGAAAATTTAAAGTACAAATAAGAAAACTGGGCATGCACTCTCCACAACCCATCAGAGGATGAGTAGGCAAATTTGCAAAGCATGAATTCTCCTCATCCTTACATGATCCTCCCGTATAGCAGCCCCATGTATGTATCTTCATGAAATGATTGTCAATACCATGAAATAACTAAATGAAGTGGCTGGAAGTCTTTTAGGCAATTCTCTCTAAAGTAAAGTGATATAAATGGCAGAACATTCAGAACGAATTTTGACTAGAGTAACAGGAAGCCAGGAATTAGCAGTGGGAGGAAGAAAACCCACAAGTGCATGGAGTTACTCTAAATAAAAGTCTGTATTTGGACTGTTAATTTTATACATCAACCTGCTGGTTAACATTTTGTTTCAGAGGCAGATTTGACCACCACATAAGTAGGCATAAAATGAGAACATAGACATCTCTTTTTAAGCTTGAACAAATCTTACTTTAAACATAAGAAAAGAGAAAGTAGCTAACGTGTGGCCTTAGAAAAATACTAAACAACATTGTGGCATTAACTCAGAAGGCCCACAAAAAGATCTTGAAATAATCTACTGCTAACCAAAAGGTTATCTGAAGAGAAGTTTTAATATTTTTTAAAAGTAGAAAGCTTCTGTAGAAACAGCAGTAGAACAAAACAGGTATAGATAAAGTGGCAAAAAGGTGCATGAACAGGAGACATATTTTTAAATATCATAGAAAAATATTTATTTGTAATCTGATCAAAATACTGACTGCAGTTTAAAGAAAATTCATTAAAATTAAAATTTTCAGGGTAAACTAAGCATATTAATAAAATCCATGCAGAATACTGAGATAAGCTAAAAGTCTTAATCAGAAATCAAATTTCTCTGTTGTATACTACAATCCAAAGGACAAAGGAACACTATCTGTAGAGTTGTGGTATAAAAAAATGAACTGTAATTTTAATATGCACCTAATTTGTACTTCACTTGTTAAGGTAGCATCCAAATTTGAAATATGCATGACTGCGAGTAATATGACATTACAGTGCTTTTTATTAAAAGCAAACAAGCAAACAAACAAAACTATTGAACTCCAACCAACCAAGTGATAAAAAGTCAAATTTCATTTGAAGCTGTTTGTAACAACATCCAATTTCTGAAAGTTGATTTATTGCTCTGAAAGTACATTTAGAATAGTGTTCTAAATTTTTAAAATAATACTTATTTTTCATACAAACATAAACTGCATCTAGAAGTATAAAAACAATCTGATACCATTAGTTGCCCAGAGGTGGTGTGGCAGTGATGCTGTAGTTGTGACTTCTTGACAAGGATGAATTATATTTCCCAGAATTCCTTTTTCTGCATGTTTCTGGTTAGGATGGGACACCATAGACATTTTAATGTCAAATTTTGAGGGTGCAAGTAGGGCAGCAGTCACTTTTTAATGCTTGGAAGGTTGGGGCAGGGTCATCGGTGACTCTTGTCATTCCTCCCCACTGTCCCCCATCTGGTGGATCACTTTGTGGGTATGAGGCAGCAGCCAGGACTGTCACTCCTACACCTTTCCCTGGATCCCCAGTCAGCCACTCTGATGCTTGGGCGAGGTGCATGTTTAGCTCCTTGATGAAGGAAGGGTTCCAGCTTCTTCTGCAGATCATTCACATCATCAAAGTTAGAGGCTTTGAAAACTGAGAGGGGTTTCAGTTACCCCTTGTGAGTTTCAGCTGGTGCAGGTGGCTTCCAGGTTGTCCTTGCTGATGGCCACTTTACATTTCTTTTCCCTTCTGCCTCACAGACTTAAAGCTTCAGTGTCAGTCACAAAGTCAACAGCATTACACTGTTTGACCTTATCCTAAAATTGTGTTGGTCAGACCCCAGCAATGAATATATATTTAACCATATCCCAGTGGTTTTGCTTCTTTGATTGAAAAAAGCCTAATACAGAAGGAAACTAGATGACAGAAGATGCAGTTAAGATGTAACTTTTAAAAATTATAACCTTGAGTACCTTTTGATTTTGAAATGCATAAGTTAAATAGACAATTTTTATTGAGTGTTTACCATGTGTTTGGCATTGTTCTAAGTTCTCTGTATTTCTTTATTCTACTAACATTAAGACACAGTTACTTTGATTCATTTTTTAAATGAGGAAACTATATTTCAGAGAGGCTAAGTAACTTATTAAAGTTTAGACAGCAAGAAACTACCAGGTTAAACTTCCAACTCAGGTAATTTAGATCATGAAGCTATGCCCTTAACTCCTTTGCAGCTTTCTTAATCACCTCACCTGTTGTTAATCATCTCTTTTATAATAGTAACACAGGTTATTTTTACCTGAGTCATTATACACTTTGAAATTCAAAGTTATTAAAAATATTTCCTTATGTGCACAAAATCACTAAAAAAATTGATAAATCATTTTTGATGTTTGTTTCTTTTTCAACAATATCTGAATTTTAAGATCAGATCTGTTCAGATCTTGTACCTATTTTAAAATTGTAAATTGTACTTTTTGTTTCCTTACTGTTGAGTTTTAATCATTATTTGTATATTTTGGATACAAGTCTTTTATCAGACATGTGACTTTCAAATATTTCCTCATTCTTTGGCTTTTTTTTTGATTATCTTAACAGTGTCTTTCACAAAGCAAATTTTACTTTTAACGTAGTTCAACTTATGACTTTTTCATGAAAAATGTTTGGTCTTTTATTTTAAAATATGTAGCTAAACCCAGTATCACCTTTCTTCTATAATTTCTTCCAGGAATTTGCTCATTTTGAATTTTACATTTGGGTCTATAACGCAATTAAAATGTTATACCTGTGTTTAGGTTCAATTATTGCATAGAAGTGTCTAATTTTTCTAGCACAATTTCTTGAAAAGACTGTCCATTGAATTGCCTTTGATTCTTTTCCAAAAATCAGTCAACTGTTTTGTAAGGGTGTATTTTTGAGCTTTATATTCTATTCCACTGATCTATGTGTCTATTCTTTGACCAATACCATGCGCTCTTCATTACTGTATCTTTATTGCAAGTCTTACAATTGGGTAGTGTGAGCTTCCAAATTAGTTATTTTTCTTCAAAATGTTCTTGGCTATTGTAGGTCTTCCCCCTTTCAATACATATTTTAGAATTAGTTTTTGATATATAAAAAGTATCTTATGATTTTGACTGTAACTGTGTTGAACAGATAGAATGATTTGGAAAATATTGACATATTAACAGTATTGAGTCTTCCAATCCATGATACAGAATATCTTTACATTTATTTAGACCTTTGACTTCTGCCATCAGAGTTTGTGCATGTGGATATATCTTACATATAGATTATATATATAGTGTTAGACTTATCCTGGAGTATTTCGTATTTCTGATACATTTATATTTTGTATTATTTTCTTTAATTTCAATTACTTCATTGCTGGTATATCAAAAAGCAACTGACTGTATATTTATCTTGATTCCTATGACACTGCTTTACTTGAATACTAGTTTCACTTCTTTTGTTGGTCTTTGGAGTTTCTGCACAGGAAATCTTGTCATCTCTGGACAATTAAAGTTCGATTTATTTTTCAATATCTGTATGTTTTCATTCCTTTTCTTGTATTTTCTCATTAACTAGACTTTCAGTATGGATTTTGAATAGAAGTAAACAAGGTATTTTTGCCCTGTTCCTGAACATGAGGAAAATGTCCAGATTCTTAATACTATATATGCAATTAACTGTATTTTTTTGTAGATATTCTTTATCAGGTTGAGGAAATTCTCCTCCTTTGTTGAAAGTTTTATCTTGTATGAATACTGGCTTTTGTCAAAGGATTCTTTCACATGAATTGATCTGATAATATTGTTATCATATTTCTTATTAGCCTGTTGATGTGGTGGATTATTTTAATTTACTTTGGATAATGAACCAGTCCTATATATCTGAAACAAATTTCACTTGGTGATAAAATTATTTTTATGAATTATTCCATTACGTTTGCTAATATTTTGGTGAAGTATTTTATATCTGTGTTGATGAGAGATATTGGTGTTTAGTTTTTCTTTCTTGTAATGTCTTTGATCTGGTTTTGTTATTCAGATAGTGCTGATCTAATACAATGAGTTAAAAAGTGCTCTCTCTGCTTCCATTTTTTTGTTGAGATTGTGGAGGGTTAGTATCATTTCTTCCTCCAACGGTGGAATTCAAAGGTGATGTAATCTGGGCCTATTGCTTTCTATTTTGGAAGGCCACTAATTCTGTATTCAATTGTGCTCTCAGAGTATGCTTTGTATGATTTCTGCTCTTTTAAATTTGGTAAAGTTTGTATTCTGGCATTATTGGGTAGAGTATTCTTTAAATGTCAATTAGATCAAGTTGATTGATAGTGCTTTTCAGATCAATCATATCCTTAGTGGTTTTCTGCCTGCTTGGTCTATCAATTATTAAAAAGAGGTGCTAAAATACAGAATTATAAGAGTGGATTTGTCTATTTGTCTCCTTTCAGTTCTGTCTGTACTGATCTTTGTATTTTTATGTTCCATTGTTAGGTGCATAAAGGTTTAAGATTTTTATATTTTCCTGGATAATAGACATTTTTCTCATTATTTTATGGATCTCCTTATTTCTGATAAGATGTATTCTAAGTCCTTCTTTGTCTGAAAATTGTACAGATTTTACCTTTAATTAGCATTCTGATGTATTTTTCTCCATCCTTTTACTTCTAACCTATTTTAATCTTTACATTTAATGTAGACTGTGCTATTTTCATAGTGTTGTGGATTAAATATTTTGTTTAAGTAAACTCATTTAACTGAAGTAAATATAAACACAAGAAATTTCTCTATGAAATGACAAAAGAGAATTGAGCCTATATTTGGTGGTTTTGTTGATTACTGTGGAAATTAATTTCTTCCGACAACCAATCCAGAAAAAATAATATTCTTCAATTGAAGACTTTTTGCCTATTTTAGTAATCTAATTTTATTCCTATAACTCTTAATTCAAAATTATACTTCCCCATGCCAATGTTAATCCCTTATTTTTACTTTTTTATTATCCATATTGCACATTTGACACTAATACTCAATTGTTTTCTTTTGTGATTCTGAATTATGCTCTTTTTATTAATTTAAAACTTAATATATTTTCTTTAATTTTTATGAGTTTCTGAGCTCATTAATTTGTGGCTTAAGAATGCTACTCTAAAGACTATTCAAGCATTTTTTATTAGTATGAAAAATAATTCAAATTATTAAAACTATGAATTTGAATATAGAAGCATCTATGTATATGATCAAATTTATTGAGCTTATTAATTAAACTTCTACACATTCAACATGCAGACTTACCATTACAATTAAGCTTTTATAAGATCATTTTATTTTCACACAAGTATAGGAGAAAAATGCAATTTTAATTTTAATTTTCTTCTTATTGTTCATTTTCTTCCTGAGTAATCCTGCTTTCCCATGTTAGTTTATAATTACCTTTCATGTTCCATCTTTTAGTTTGGAGAAAATATTTCTGATGCAAAGTGTCTAAGTGTCTTCGTTGTCTACTAGAAACCGATTTACTGACATTAAGTCAAGGTGTATTTTCAAATGGGTTTTTAATAATTTGAACTCGAGCTATGTCTTATACAAACCATCAGGGGAGAAAAGTTATTTGTGTTCTTGTCCCTACATGTATTTTTCTCTTAGTTAATTTTTTTTTTTTTTTGACAGGGTCTCACGGCTGCCCAGACTGAAATGCAGTGGCATCTTGGCTCACTGCAACCTCCACCTCTGGGGCTCAAGTGATCCTCTCACCTCAGCTGGGACTATAGGCACATGCCACCACACTGGGCTAATTTTTGTACTTTTGTGCGTGTGTGTAGAGACGAGGTTTCAGCAGGTTGCTCAGGCTGCTCTTGAAATCCTGACCACAGCTACTCGGGAGGCTGAGGCAGGAGAATGGCGTGAACCCGGGAGGCGGAGCTTGCAGTGAGTTGAGATCGCGCCACCGCACTCCAACCTGGGCAACAGAGCGAGACACTGTCTCAGGAAATAAAAAAGAAGAAGAAGAAGAAAAGAAATGCTGACCACTGATTCACCTGCCTTGTCCTCCCAAAGTGCAGGGATTAGGAGTGTGAGCCACATACACAGCCTTTTTTAGTTAAAATGTTGACAAGACACTTTATCCAGATGAATGTTTAAAAAGTTTTCACATGTTCTGCAGACATTACTACCCATTGTAACAATCCCATTGATCATGGTACTTTCCAAAAGGGAATTCCACTACCAATAATTTGATGTCAGTATGTGAGATGACTTTTTGGCCTAAACAAAGTGTTTGTTCACTCCCTAATTTAGAAAGTGTGATAATGTTGTAAGCCTAGGTATCTTTGTGCTTATCCTTCAAAATAATTATTTTTGTAGTTACTTAAATATCTGTTTTTTCTCCTTCTGATTAAAAACTTTTAGTCTAATACAGAATATGTTAAAAATAATCACTAAATTTTAACTGCAGTAAAAACTTCATTCCAGATTTGATGAATGAATCATGTATTTGACAGTTACAATGTGTTGGCCATTCTGGTTAACTAAGGGGCTTTAATGATGAAATAAACATGAGATTTATCCTCAAGGATTTCAAAGTCTCCAAATTAGAACCACATGAAAAATGGAAAACTGACTTGGGATTGTATGAGAACAGGGATCCTGGAAAGTAAGTTGCTGAAAAACATAAGAAAATCCATTCTTGAAGCAAAGAATAACACTTATTCAACTCTATGACCAATGAGCCTGCCTTAATGCTAACAGCATTAGCATACGGTAACTGAGAGTGCAGGACAGAAAGTCACAGTATAAATTCAAGCTCGCCCATCCACTAGTTATATATACCTTGGGAAAGTTACTTAGCTTTTCTAAGGTAACTGCAGGATTTAAACCTTCATATATATATGTATATATTACCCAGTTGGCTATATATATATATATATATATATATATATATACGCACACACACACACACACACACATACATACATATATATATAGTGACAACATGTTTGCCTATATATATGTATGTATATATAGTAACAACATATTTGTTGTCATGATACTTACCAAAAGGGAATTCTACTACCAATAATTTGATGTCAGTACGTGAGATGATTTTTTGCCTAAACAAAGTGTTTGTTCACTCCCTAATTTAAAAACTGTAATAATGTTGTAAGCCTAGGTATCTTTGTGCTTATCATCTATATCTATCTACATATATATGTATATATACAAGACATAAATTATAAAATAAAATGGAAAACTCATTATTCGAAAACTACATAATTATATAGAGAGACAATCCTTTAAAAGCTATATGAAACATTGTTATGAGTTGAATTATATCTCCTAAAAATATGTTGAAGACTTAATTCCCAGTATCACAAAATGTGAACTTATTGGGGAATAGACTCACTGCAGATTAATTAGAAAAGATGAAGCTGTATTGTGTTGAAGGAAGTTGAACCCCTAATGCAATATGATTGGTATCCTTATAAACCAGAAAATTTGGACACAATGAGAATGCCATGTGAATTTTTAGTTACACAGTCACAACCCGAAGAGCTACCAGATACTAAGAGAAAGGCCTGGAACAGATCCTTCCGTAACGGTTTTGGAGGGATCACAGCCCTGCCAGCACCTTTTAATATCAGACTTCTTCTACCCCCAAAACTGTGAGATAATAAATTTTTCTTGTTGAAGTCACTCAGTTTGCGGTAGGTTGTTATAGCAGTCCTAGTAAACTACACAAATTACAGCTCCTAGAGCCAGTAAGTGACTTTAGGTTATGAGAAACAAAGGCAATATAAACAGTTTTATATATAGTAACACTAAATAATTGCAAAATAAATCTAAAATAACATTTATAATAGCATCAACAAACATCAATTGCCTATAAATAAACCTTACAAAAGATGCAGAACTGTACACTGAAACCAATGAAACATGTTGAGATGAATTTAAAAAGACCTGGAGTGGTAAAGACTTAACACCACATACAAATTTTCGTAAATACAATGTTTTTAAGATACTGATTTTTCCCTAAATTGATATATACATTAAGCATCATCACAACAAAAATCTCAGGAGCTTTTTGAATAAATTGTCTAGCTGCTTCTAACATTTTTATGAAAATGCAAAGATACCAAATATCTAAAATAATATCTTACGAGAGCAATAAAGGTTTAAGACTAGCAGTCTTTCATACTAAAATTTTATATAATGCTACAGTCCTTGAGACAGTGTGGAATGAATGAAAAGACAGGAAAATATCCAGAATGAAGGATCCCAAAATAGAGTCATTACAATGAAAATAAACAAAAAGAAAACAAACCCACTCAGTTGCTAGTAATCTTGGCTTAAATCAATGTTTCCCAAAAAATGCTCCACAGAACGCTACTCTGTGGGATGCTGTTACATTCTAATAGTATTTTTAAAACTGTGAGCAAATGACTTTGGGGAACTGGGATTATAAACAAGCAAAAACCATAGGTTTTCTTGCTGCAGGGGTTCAGAGGCATTTTAATATGTACATGAATGTTGAAAATTTCTAAAGAATATGCACTTTCCCAAAGCTGTTTGACTTTGAAATTGTTCCTGTCAGCATATCCCATAGAAGACTACTTCAAGGAAAATACTTTGGAGAAACAATGAACTGGAGTTATTAAATATATGTAAACTACTAGAAAATTGTAAAACAAGAGATAACATTTAAGATAAAACTTATTAATAAAGATACCATAATCCACTTACAGAAACAGAAATGATTGATACATTTTGAATAACTGAGTTTGCACTTAGGAGCATTTCCAAATATCCAAAAAGAAAAAAATATGGTATGGGTGAGAATTTTATATTGTAGATATTATGCCTAAAACATGTTATTACTTACCCTTTCTTATTTCTATAGGTTAAATGCTAAAATAAAATAGAACTTGATAGTATTGATGTTTGGTGTTGGACGAGACAAAAAATAGCTACTATCTTACATTTGCTAATTATATTAGAGATGAATTTTTAATTAATGTAGTAATTGTCTAAATTTTAATTAAATTGAAAGGTTATTTAAATCATATACTATTTTTAGATGTCTTAATTTAACAGTATTCACTACCTTATGCTATAAGATATTTGATTAAGAAATATTGTTTAATGTAATATGAACAAAATGTGCTTGATCAAGTGTGTTTATTTGGTAAATACCAAATCACATTTGTCCAGAAGATGAACCAATTGCATATCACTTTCATTCAGATGGTTGAAAAGAAATATTACTGAAAATTCATGACATATTTAATACCTCTTACATTCAAAATTAGGAATAATAAAATTATTAAAATTATTTTAGTATCTATGCTAGTAAATATTTTGTACCCATTATGAATTTCAGTTTTACAAACCATCTATTCTCTTTTATAAGAATTTTTAGACATGTATCATAAGCATTTCCCATTCATGCCCATTATTAGAAGTTCAAGAATGACAGACTAATAACTAATCAGGCAAATAAGATCTTTTTAGTGTGATTAGTGCAATGTTCTAAAATTATATTGTGGTAATTGAGTGTAAAATTATAAACAGAAATATACAAAACAAGCTTTAAATTGAATAAATAAAATGGATGAATTGTATGGTATGTGTAGATTGTAGCCCATATAGTTGTTTTTAAAAAGTAAACCAGGGCATGTGGTGCCTCACATGTGTAATCCCAGCACTTTGGGAAGCCAAGGCAGGCGGATCACCTGAGGGCAGGAGTTCGAGTCCAGCCAGGCCAACATGGTGAAACCCCGTCTCTACTAAAAATACAAAAAATTAGCCAGGTGTGGTGGCAGGTACCTTGAAGTCCCAACTACTCGGGCGGCCAAGGCAGGAGAATCGCTTGAACCCAAGAGGTGGAGGTTGCTGTGAGTTGAGATCACGCCATCGCGCTCCAGCCTGGAGGACACGGGCAAGACTTTGTCTCAAAAACAACAAGAACAACAAAAAAAAAAAGAAAAGAAAAGAAAAAAAGAAAAAGCAGTAAACCAATCAGGCATCATCTGATTGGAAATATTTATTGCTGTGGACTAAAATTTGCATCCACCCAAAATGTATATGTTGAAATCCTAACCCCCAAAGTGATGGTATTAGGAAGTGGGGACTTTGAGTGGTAATCAAGTCATAAGAGTGAAGCCTTCATGGGTAGGTTAGAGCCATTATAAAAAGACACCAGACAGATTGCTTCTTCTCTGTCTGCTCCCCAACATATGAGGACACAGCAAGAAGACATTTATTTGCAAACCAGGAAGATTACCCTCACTAGACACCAGATCTGGTGGTGTCTTGATCTTCTAACTGGATACTCCAGAACTATGAGAAATAAATGTTTCTATGTCTACAGACTATAGTATTGTTATAGCAGCCAGACCTGACAAAAACAAATGTGTTCCTAAGATGCTTTTAAGGAACAAATCTGGGGGTGATGTCAGCAAGATGGCCAACTAGAAGCTCTTAGCACTTTTTCCCCTGGCAAAACAAAACAAAACTACACACGCATATATACATAAAATGAATAAACAACTACATTTTTGCCAAAACAACTGGAGGAGAGCTCTGGAGAATAGCAAAGAAGCAACAGAAATTTGTAGAGCATAGAAACCCAGTATGGCTCCATAGGGAAGGGACAGAAACAGCTCGCTTTTGCCAACCCACTCCCCAGTTGGGCCCCCCAGTTGGGATCAGCTCAGAACCAGGAGACACTCCTTTCTACAGTGAAAAGGTAAGCAACAGAACACTGGTAGCCCCCATCACTACTGTGGACTACTACAGTTGTCACCAGTGAAAATTCCCACAGTCCTTGCAGGCTCTGAGCCCAATTGAGGGAGCACCTCAGAGTTCATATGCTGAGCTGCCTCCAGAGAAAAGCCTATGCTGTGCCATCTTGCCATTCCTGGGCAATTGCTGCTGCTGCATCTGGCCTCAAGAGTCTTGGCTACTGCCATGTTCCACCATCCCAGGGCCCAGAGTCACCATTAAATGGTAACCTCACTGCCCTCCCCCATCCCCAGGAGCCTGAGCTGCCACTGTGCTCTGCTGACTCTGGGTCCTGAATTGCACCTGTGCCCTCTTCTTGAGGCCCAAGCCTTTAGAGCACCTGTTCTTTCCCAGAACTATGCCAGTGCTGTTCCATGACCCCCACATAAGTATCACAGCTACATTTCAACTC
Source organism: Pan troglodytes (assembly GCF_028858775.2). NCBI lineage: Eukaryota > Metazoa > Chordata > Mammalia > Primates > Hominidae > Pan > Pan troglodytes. Next base: position 160,973,676 of record NC_072404.2, on the reverse strand, counting down.
CCTTGTACTGAAGCTGCTGGGGTATGTTCCAGAGCAACACATTCCAGGTTAGGGGAAGAACTGCATCCACTCAGACTTTGAAAAGTGAACTCACCCTCAAGTCCCTGATGCCACAATAATTTCACAAGCCCATAAACCCAGAAACCTGGCTCTACAGCTGCTCCAAACATCTGTGCCCTGGAATCCAGTGCCATTGCAGCTGCCTGTGGGCTGTGGACCCAAAGGAGATACTTTCAGCTGAAGGAATTCATTGCCACTAGACATTTTCTATAAGAAATTCTTAAGAAGATTCTTCAAGCAGAATTGAAAAAATGATAATTACTATTGTAAACACATATGAAAGTACAAAACTAATTGGTGCAGGTAAATACATAGTCAAAACAAGAATACTATAATATTGTAATGGTGGTGTATAAATCACACATATTTCTATTATGAAGGTTAAAATTCAAAACGGTCAAAAGTTACTAAAACTACAATAAGTTGTTAAGGCATACACAATATAAAATATGTAAATTATGACATCAAAAGCATAAATTATGAGGGGGAGGGTGAAAATCTAAAAATTGTGTGTTCAGCAGAAGTTATCAGTTTAAAATAGTTGATCGTAACTATAAGATATTTAATGTAGGTCTCATGGTAACTACAAAACAAAAAAACTACAGTAGATATACAAATGATAAAGAAGAAGGAATCAAAGCTTAGCACTACAAAAAAAAATGCCCAATAACAAAGGTAGGCAAGAGAGGACAAAAGAAACAAAGGAGCTACAAAATTCTCATAAAACAAATAACAAAATGGTAGCAGTAAGTCCTATTCTTCAATAATAACCTTAGATAGATTAAAAAACTAAATGGATAAAAACGTGATGAATTAAACCTAACCTATTTAACCTAAATACATTAAATTCACCGATCAGAAGACATAGAATGGCTAAATGGATTAAAAAACAAGATTCACCTATATGCTGCTTACAAGAGGTCTACTTAAGTTTTAAGGGCATACATAGGCTGAAAGTAAAGGTATGGTAGAAGATATCCTATGCAAACAGTAACCAAAAGAGACCAGGGGTTGCTACACTTGTATGTGCTAAAACAGATTTCAAGACAAAAAACTGTCACAAGAGACAAAGGTTAATATTTAATAATGAAGTGGTCAACTAATCAAGAGGAAATAACAATTGTAAACATACCTGCACCCAACATAGGAGCACCTAAATATATAAAGCAAATATTAATGGACATGAAGAGGGAAGTGAATGGCAATACAATAACAGTAGAGGACTTCAATATCCCACTTTCAACAAGAAATAGATTGACTAGGCAAAAAAAATAATGAGGAAAATTTGGACTTGAGTTACACTTTTGACTAAATGGACTGAAAGATATATGCAGAACTTACCATCCAATAGAAGCATAATACACATTTTTCTCTAATGCATATGAAACATTCCCCAAGATAGACCTTGTATATTAGGTCACAAAACAAGTCAAAACTTTGAAGAAGGTTGAAATCATATCTAGTATTATTTTAAACCACAATGGTGTGAAACTAGAAATCAGTAATAGAAATTGCGAAAAATGTACAAATACGTGAAATTTAAAGAACATGCTCTTAAATAACAAATGAGTAAAAAAAAATCAAAAGGGATATTAAAAAATATTTTGAGGCAGATGGCAATGGAAACACAATACTTCAAAATCAATTCAACACAGCAAATCAGTTCTAAAAGGAAAGTTTAGAGTGACGAATTTGTACCTGAAAAATGAAAAAAACATCTCAAATAAATAGTCTAACTTACACCTAAAAAAAGAAGAAAAAGAACAACAAACAGAACCTAAAATTAGCCAAAGGAAGCAAATAATAAAAATAGTAATGGAAATAAATTGTATAGAGAACGGAAAAATCAGAAAGAAGCAATAAAACTGAGTTTGTTTTTTGAAAAAAATTAAAATGACAAACCCTTAGCTAGTCTAAGAAAAAAAGAAAGAGTCCAATAAATAAAATAAAAAATGAAAGTGAGAAAATTATTTATTGATTCATTGCACTGGGAAGAAATAGGCTGAACAGACCAATAAATACAGAGATTGAAAAAAACAACTAAAAACCTCCCAACAAGAAAAGCTCAGAAACAGATGGCTTTACAGCTAATTTCTACCAAACATTTAAGGACAATTGAGGCCAATGCTTCTTAAATTCTTCCAAAAAATAGAGATGAGATAGAGGGAACACTTCCAAACATTTTATGAGGCCAGCATCACCTTGATACCTAAGTCAGACACATATCACAAGAAAAGATAACTATAGGCCAATCTCTTTAATGGACATTGACACAAAAATTCTCAAAAAAGTATTATCAAACCAAATCCAAGAACATATCAAGAAGATTATACATCATGATCAAGTGGGATTTATTTTGGCATGCAAGTTTGGTTTAACGTATGCAAATAAATCAATGTTATGCATCACATTAGCAGAATGAAAAGATAAACACTACATGATTATGTCAACTGGCATGGAAAAAGCATTTGAAAAAGTCCAACATTCTTTCTTGACAAAATCTCTGAGCAGTTTTTGAATAGAAGGAAAGCTTCTTTACAAAACAAGGGTCACTTATGAGAAACTCACAGCTAATTTTATAATCAAAAGGGAAAAGCTGAGAGCTTTTTCACGGAGATCTGGTACAAGGCAAGGATGTTCATTTTTGCCACTTCTGTTCAGCATAGTACCAGAAATTATAGCAAGAGCAATCAGAAAAGAAAAAAAAAAAGAAAATAAATAAAAGGTATACGGAACAGAAAAGAAGCAGTAAAATTAACTCTATTTTCAGATGACAATTTCCTATGTAAACAAACCCAAAGCATACACACACACACACAGAGTTAGAACTCACAAATAAATTTAGTGACATTGCAGCATGAAAATCAAAATAAAACAATCCATATCATTATTATAACAAATAACAAGCTTACTAACAAAGACATCAGGCCAAAAAATACTATTTGTTGTAGCACAAAAAAATACAATTCTTAGTGGCAGAGGCATTTGAACCAAAGCATCTCTATCTTGAATAAGAGCTGCATAAAATAAGACCTACTGACCTACTGGGCTGCATTCCCAGACAGTTAAGACATTCTAAGTCACAGGATGACATAGGAGGTTAGCACAAGATACATGTCATAAAAACATTACTGATAAAACAGGTTAAATACAGAAGCTGACTAAAATCCACCAAAACCAAGATAGCAACAACAGCGACTGTTAGTCATCCTCACTGCTACACTCCCACCAGTGCCATGACAGTTTACAAATACCATGACAATGTCAAGAAATTATCCCATATGGTCTAAAAAGCAGAGGCATAAATAATGCACCCCTTGTTTAACATATAATTAAAGAATAACCACATAAATGGGCAACCAGTAGCCCTTTGGGGCTGCTCTGTCTAGGAGTAGCCATTCTTTATTTCTTTACTTTCTTAATAAACTTGCTTTCACTTTACTCTATGGACTCACCCTGAATTGTTTCTTACACGAGATCCAAGAACCCTCTCTTGGGTTCTGGATTGGGACCGCTTCCTGGTAACATCTTTCTGACAACCACAAAGGGATGATAGTGAGGAAACCCCCAACCCAAACGCTAACTTTGGGTAAGTGGTGGCATCTGGTAACATCTTTCTGGCCAACCCCAAAGTGTCAAAACTGAAGAAAAACCCTGATCCAAAGGAAGTAGACTGCAGTGGTGATTGGCTGACTTTGGGTAAGTGGTGGTGTACCTGGGTAAAGAATGGAATTGAGTTAGAGGCCCAACTTAGGAGAGTTAAGAGTCTCTCCTAAGGCAGAGAGGGTTAAAGGTCCCCTCTTAACGAAAGATCTAATATACAATATTAAGACTATATTGTACTGTTTTGAAGTTAATGTTAAATTAGTAATTCTTAGCTGCTGCTTAGCTGCTTTTGCTACACGAAGGGTGAAATAATGAATTACGTCAATTTGCTTCACTATAGCAACCTTTTTACTATTTATATGTTTCTCATACTGTCATACTGTATGCTTTAAATATACATAATAGTTTTATAATAAAAAATAATAAACCCAAATATGAAATCAAAAAATAAAGAAAATCCGTTTGAGTATTTACACTATTATTGCTTGCATTGGGATTCACAATTTTTTCATTGTCAATTTTCCTGTTATTTTGTATGTTCTTGCTGTCCTTGCTCTGGTAGTTTCTGTTGGTATTAGTGTGGGTGCTCTGCTGACACAGAGGTGCTGAGAAACAAGCAGTCTGTCCCCTGCTATCTCTTGGTGAATAGAATAAAATCAGTGTTAAGTACTGAAAATTATTGTATAAGCATTCATGTAGATACATGGGCATATAGGAGTTTTTTTTCCCTTTTCATTACAATTTTACATGTTTCTATTTAGATAACAGATAACATAATAGCAAAAATGTCAGCGTAAAATTACCCCTCTCATCTGTGGATATCACATTATCTATAATTATTTTGAATCTTAGGGTACCTCTAATTTGTATTATATTATCTTACATATTCTGCTTATTTCCACCATGATATGTGAGTTCTCAGGGGCAAATAAATACACTTTGTTTACCTTCTATAGTTTTGAAGAGTAGAACATTTTGCAAATGAAATAACGAGTAAACATACACCGAATTAATTTCAATGGTGCTGTAAAAAAAGTGTACGGACCATAACCCCTACAATATGCTCAGAGCTTTAAAACAGTAAAAACAATTAAGAAAAATTCCAAGTAAATTAGCAATGCTTTGCATGTTTATTATTAAATTATTTATTTTCTGAGACATCTATAAATGATGAAGTGATTAGCATTTATTATGGTTAGGTTTTGAATTTCAGAATACTAAATATTTACACAATTTCATGATTTTCCTTAATTATTTAAAAAAATTATTTGTTATTAGGGCAGCTTATAGGTTTTGTTCTTTAGAAAGGACTTAATAACACAAAAAATAGTATTAGAAATTACATTTAGGCTAAGTTAATTGTCTTACAGATTTAAATGATGAGGCAATCTGTCTCTCTATTCCAGTTCTGGCATTATGTTATATACTGTGTAAGAGCTAACATTTTATGTTAATTCAATAATTTTGATTTGCACATATCAAATTGATTAATGAAGTACTTCATGTCAGAAAAGTCATGTCAGCAAATAGCAAATAACCTTCCTGATTAACAAATATTATAAATTATATTTTGAATATAGATTTCTATATATTTTAGATATGTCAAGGAAAATATTTCATTGCTGACATGTTTGATTTTGTAAAGTATGTTTTTTAAAAAATTATAAATATTTGGTGAAAATTAGATTTAATTATATCAGAACACTGCAGATATGAAAAGTAATAAACTATAGACACCCAAATACCTAGTCCTTGTGAGTTAACACTCTACTGATTTTATGAGCAATAAAGCTTATATGGTGTTCTGCATGAAAAACAATATTCTAGAGGTATATTTTAAAAGTTTGTGAAAACATTTTTTATACAATCTGTATATTAGTTAGTGTAATTAGATATTTTGCTGTGTATTTGTATGGAGAGTAAGTTCAGTAATTAACCTTATGTCACATAATACAGTTTACTTTCTTTACCTCAAAATAGAAAACAATTTAAATTGTAGCACATATTAATGTATTCACAACCAAATACATTGCTTCTAGTCTTATATTGATTCCTCTGTACCTGAATGTCCTTTTTCTGTGGCTGATTTTAGGATTTTCTCATGATTACTGTTTTCCAGTACTTTTCACGCACCATGGTGTACACTTTTCATGTTTCTTTTGCTTGAGTTTTGTTAAGGCTCTTGGGTATATGGACTATAGTACATTTCATAATATTTGGAAAATGCTTAGCTATTATTTTTTTTAATTTTATTTCTGCATTCCCTTCTCTTCTGTGTGAACTCCACTCATACATATTAGTTTACCTGAATTTGTCCTAAAATTTACTATATATTTTTTAAAAAATTATTTTTGTTCTATGTTTAATTTCAGACACTTTCTATTGCTATGTCTTCAGGGTCACCAATATTTTCTTCTCTAGTACCTCATCTTCCATTAATAGATCGTTGTCCTTTGGTGAAAGTAAAGTCATTACAAAAATGAAATGCCCTTAATAATACATGACTAAATTTATCTATTTTTATCTTACTTTATGAAAAATCTTTAATATTTAACTTGCTTCTTTTTAATATTGTTTCAAAGTAAATAGTCTATACACAACTGACATGAAACTAAAGTATTTTCATAGCTGAAACAGACATTTTATGCCAGAAATTTTAAAGACATGGCACTTTTAAAATGTGTATCATTTTATTTGGCACTTTGGCTTTTTCAGAATGAGAATAAAGTAAAAACTGGGAAGTATTTTTCTTATGAAGACAATTTATGACATGATGTTATCTCCATGGAAATATGAGAACAGGAAAGCTCTAGTACCTTTTAAATAGTGAAAACACAAAAAAAGATTGTGAAGCTGGTGACATTAGGCTTCAATCTCCTTTCTCCTTTCCTCATTTCCTACCAATTCTACCTTCTCGGCACCTACTCTTTTTGCTCTTTCCTCTTTAGTTGTCATATGCCCTGATTACAATTGGATCCTCCTTTACTTATACTGAAGAATCAGAGCATTGTCACCAAATAGCCACTTAAAATTCCATTGACAATTATGTCTTGCAGAAAGAAATCTTTGTCAAAATAACACTATTGAAACAGTAAAATGAAAGAAAATTGACAATGATGGCAGAGATGGATTTTGTATATTTTCATGTATGTATTCAAGCGAAATATATGATTCAATATCATATTATGCAAAATGGAATTACAAATATGTGTCAACTTTAAACTTTGTGACACCATAAAGATTTGTCAATTTATTTACAATAATTACAATATATTACTTAGTACCTCCTATTTATTATGAATTAAAAATATAAAATAAATTTTAATGACTTATTTTATATAGGAAAAAAATAACAAGTAAGGGGTAACTCATATTTTGTGTCCTGAGACTAGAAATCATTACTTACCTAGGGATCATTTGTAGGACAACAGTTACTTTTCCAGAGCTTACCATATGTATTTTTCTTGTCTTAGTATCACTAAATTCCATCTGCCTCTTGTAAAATATTATGTTAGCAAATGAGAAGATGAATAAGAAATCTAAAGTTACCCTAAAGCAGGGCTCACCTTTGAATATTAATATATTAATATGTATCTTAGGCTCTGCCTCACCCTGAATTTTCTTTTGGATGTTTTATTTTTAAAACACTGTATGAATATGATATTGATAAAATAAGTGAGATATCTTATTTAGCCAAGGGTTCTCCATCACCTATGATGAAAACCTAACTAAACATTTATGAAAAAGGATACAGAGATTATTAAATATTCCTTTGGCACCTGTGAACATGTGCTTTCAAAGTTGCATTAAGTGTCTCAGACACACACCTCCAGCTATAAAGAAGAGTTAGTTTCTCTTTGCTTTCTTCTTTTTTAATACGTAGAGAGAAATTTTTGAGAAGCCAATTAATCTCAAAAAATTCATAGAGATTGTTTTAGAATATATAATGAAATGATGAATTCATTTCCCAACAGCTGTTTTTACAAAGACATATACCTTTAGGAACAATGGCCTGGTCTAATCTCATTTAAGATAAATTTCAGGTTCTATTTTTTCAAGTGTTATGTTCATCACATTTTTCTACAATTTAAATGATAAAACGTGCCCTAGAGGAAAACTATATTTCCCAGTGAAATAAGGCAGATCAGGCTTTTGAAATAAACTGTTATTGTTAATATTTTCCACATAAATTTATTATAAATAATGATTTATTTTCTTTAGAATTAAGGAGCTGTAATGCAGCTCCATTTGTCTTCCCAGATAATATTCTTTCTCTTGCTTTGCAGCCTTAGTCCCCAGGCTATAAAGAGACACTATCTAATAAATTTTTATTTGGTAATCCTAAAATCTTCTGAAATAGCACAAAATATATTCATATTTTCAGTGAAGGTTTAGGATACATATGTATACATGGGTCTATTTTTTCTGGGCTATACATAACTAATATTTCCTCTGCTACCTAAGTAAAAGATGGCAAACATTATTTAGATGGCCTGACATAATTAAATCTAGGTGTTGTAAAGTTGGCTAAAATAAAATTTCTTTATATTTTACCTACCTCCCTAAGATAGAAATCTTTAGTTGGCTCATATTAGCAGGTGTATTCTTGACCTCAGCATTTCATATTGTCATGCATTAGCAGTGCTGAGACTACAGTTGATGTAACATTTTGGGAGAAAATGGAAGGCCAGCCGGTTTTGTAGTGAGTTTTTGGATTGAGGCACGGTCTTGACAGTAAGAGTAAGGTATAGTAGTAGATAGTGTTTTAGTTACCACCGACAACCTAGACTCCCATATCTGTGTGTTATAATAATGCTAACGTTGAGGGCGAAAGAACTTTGTACAATCTTCTCTGCAATTAGCCCAAGTGTAGTGACTTCCCTTCCATTAACAGAGAGGTATTATCTTACACCAAATGTAATTTTTAGAGACATTTTTTTTCCAAGAAGCAATTACACATTTTTTTGTTGTTAATTTCATCTCTGTGATCATTTCCATCTGTCTTGCATCTATCTTGTAAACTAAATTCATTTTAAAATTAAGTTGATTACAAAGCTTTCACCCCACCTATCTGCTCCTGTTTCCCGATAACTCTGCCAACCCAAACTGACTTCTGTGTTTTTCTTAGTGGTAGCAGTCTCCCAGTGCTAAAAGTGGAAATCACAAATAAAATTGACTGTTTCTTTCTGATTACCCCTGTCATAAATTAACCAACATGTTGTCAAATTCCTTCAAAAATTATTTTTTTCTCAAAAATTTCTTAGGTCTATCCCTTCCTTTGTATTGCAATTGCCACAGGCATAGTTCAGAATCTTAATACTTTGTACTCAGAATACATGCAATGTATCTATTCTGGTCGTCCCTCACACCCACCCACCTGTAAAATCCCCTTCTTTTTGGATCTCTTCTTTCTCTTGACTGTAAATTAAATTACAGACTTCTGAAATATTATCACCGCTCATCTTCTCATTAAAAAATTCTAGTACACATCATGTTGCCTGGTAAGAGCTATGATATTCCACGTCACATTAATAATATGCCATAATTTATCCTAAACTTCTCACATTTGTCAACCAACTTATAACACAAGCCTCATAATGTGAGAAACCAAACCCAAACCAACCAAATCAAAATCTGCATCATTCACTGAACACACCATATATCTATATATATATATATCTGTCTCCTGCTCGGTGCTACACACAATGTAAATAAACAATCTTTATAAATTTAACATTGTAGCATTAAAATGAAAACAAAAGGTCAGACAGAAAAAATAGTGTTTACATCTTCTGATATTCTACCTTGTTTTTATGCCATAAGTACATTTTTGAAGACTCTGAACTTCATGTGTATGCTGTCAGCATATAGAATTCTAATGGAGAAATTGTGACAAATAATGTTTACGTTGTATTAAGATGTCAAACTGAATTGCAAATGGTGTAATCATGTTTTTTTGAGCATCTTGGAAATGTATCTATACCAGGCAATTTAGGTTTCTTTTGTAAGTTTTTAATTGACTGAAAAAAATTTTTAATGCTAAAAAATTCGTTTAGGATAAAAATAGGCATCTGAAGTCTTAAGTAGAAACAATATTTTGCAATAAATTTCAGCATCTCTAGAACCATAAATATATTCCCATATCAACACTGCTATTGAATCTATTCAATTCTCAGTCATAAATTCTATTAAAAAATGCTAGTGAAAGCATTGTTTAATTGTTTAAATATTAGATTATCAAATGATAATCACATTCAGAGTCCATATTTTATTTTAAATATATAAATTCGTAAACATTTATGCTAATTATAATGATCTTTCAACATCATTTATTCACCACAAATTGTATTTTAGTTAAATAAAAACATTAAAAACAAAATTTATTTTTGTATTTAAAACATGACAAAATACTCTGATATAAACTATAAAATGTTATTTCTTATATATTTTTATTTGTGATGTTTTAATAAAATAATATGGAATTCTGATATTTAAATTTTTTGTAGCAAGCATATTATTTGTTTTATTTTTTTCAACTTTTATTTTTCTTTAAATTGAAATATTAAAATGCAAAACACATCTCCTTAAATTCATGTTTGTTTATTTTCCTAGCTCCACTGATACACTTGTCAACTGTAATATTTGAACAATAAACTAATAACATCATCGGGGATGAATTAATTATAAGAGCTTTTTAACATGGCAGCAGTCTCCAAAGCATAGAAGTGACCTAATGAAGTAGCAATGATGAACAAGAAAAAGATAATGAAAGCCTGTCATATATCCGTTTTCTAGTTTGAAAGTATAACCTCATATACTATGCTTCCTGCAGAATGTGACACACATAATTATACAATTCATTAAATCAGATACTAAACCATATCTATGAGGCTGGGCACATATTATAATTTGTCTTCAATATGAAATTAGATTTATTTTATTTTTATTTTTATTATACTTTAAGTTCTGGGATACATATGCAGAACGTGCAGGTTTGTTACACAGGTATACAAGTGCCATGGTGGTTCGCTGCACCCATCATCCTGCCATCTACATTAGGTATTTCTCCTAATGCTATCCCTCCCCTAGCCCCCTGGTGTGTGATGCTCCCCCTCCCTGTGGCCATGTGTTGTCATTGTTCAACTCCCATTTACGAGTGAGAGCACGCAGTGTTTGGCTTTCTGTTCCTGTGTTAGTTTGCTGAGAATGATGGTTTCCAGTTTCATCCATGTCCCTGCAAAGGACATGAACTCATCCTTTTTATGGCTGCATAGTATTCCATGGTGTACATGTGCCACATTTTTTTTATCCAGTCTACCGTTGATAGGCATTTGGGTTGGTTTCAAGTTTTTGCTATTGTGAACAGTGTTGCAATAACATACATGTGCATGCATCTTTATAGCAGAATGATTTATAATCCTTTGGGTATATACCCAGTAATGGGATGGCTAGGTCAAACGGTATTTCTGGTTCTAGATCCTTGAGGAATCGCCACACTGTCTTTGACAATGGTTGAACTAATTTACACTCCCATCAACAATGTAAAGCGTTTCTATTTCTCCAAATCTTCTCCAGCATCTGTGGTTTCCTGACTTTTTAATGATCGCCATTCTAACTGGCTTGAGATGATTTCTCATTGTGGCTTTGATTTGCATTTCTCTAATGACCAGTGATGATGAGCTTTTCTTCATATGTTTTTTGGCCACATAAATGTCTTCTTTTGAGAAGTGTCTGTTCATATCCTTTGCCCACTTTTTTATGGGGTTATTTGTTTTTTCTTGTAAATTTGCTTAAGTTCGTTGTAGATTCTTGATATTAGCCCTTTGTCAGTTGGATAGATTGCAAAAATGTTCTCGCATTCTGTAGGTTGCCTGTTCACTCGGATGATAGTTTATTTTGTTGTGCTGAAGCTCTTCAGTTTAATTAGATCCCGTTTGTCAATTTAGACTTTTGTTGCCATTGCTTTTGGTGTTGAATTATGAAGTCTTTGCCCATGCCTATGTCCTGAATGGTATTGCCTAGGTTTTCTTCTAGGGTTTTTATGGTTTTAGGTCTTATGTGTAAGTCTTTAATCCATCTTAAGTTAATTTTTGTATAAGGTGTAAGGAAGGGGTGTAGTTTCAGTTTTCTGCATATGGCTAGCCAGTTTTCCCAACACCATTTATTAAATAGAGAATCCTTTCCCCATTGCTGGTTTTTGTCTGGTTTGTCAAAGAACAGATGGTTGTAGATGTGTGGCGTTATTTCTGAGGCTTCTGTTCCATTTCATTGGTCTGTATATCTATTTTGGTACCAGTACCATGCTGTTTTGGTTACTGTAACCTTGTAGTATAGTTGGAAGTCTGGTAGCCTGATGCCTCCTGCTTTGTTTTTTCGCTTAGGATTGTCTTGGCTGGACAGGCTTTTTTTGTTGTTGTTCCATATGAAATTTAAAGTTGTTTTTTCTAATTCTGTGAAGAAAGTCAACGGTAGCTTGATGGGGATAGCATTGAAGCTATAAATTACTTTGGGCAGTATGGCCATTTTCATAATATTGATTCTTCCAATCCATGAGCATGGAATGTTTTTCCATTTTTTGGGGTCTTCTCTTATATCCTTGAGCAGTAGTTTGTAGTTCTCCTTGAAGATGTGCTTCACTTCCTTTGTAAGCTGCATTCCTAGGTATTTTATTTTCTTTGGAGCAATTGTGAATGGGAGTTCACTCATGATTTGGCTCTCTGTTTGTCTACTATTGGTGTATAGGAATGCCTGTAATTTTTGCCCATTGATTTTGTGTCCTAAGACTTTGCTGAAGTTGCTTATCAGCTTAAGGGGATTTTGGGATGAGACGATGGGGTTTTCTAAATATACAAACATGTCATCTGCAAACAGAGACAATTTAACTTCCTCTCTTCCTATTTGAATACACTTTATTTATTTATCTTGCCTGATTGCCCTGGCCAGAACTTCCAGTACTATGTTGAATAGGAGTGGTGAGAGAGAGCATCCTTGTCTTGTGCCACCGTTTTCAAAGGGAATGCTTCCAGCTTTTGCCCATTCAGTGTGATACTGGCTATGGGTTTGACATAAATATCTCTCATTATTTTGAGATACGTTCCATCAATACCTCGTTTATGGAGAGTTTTTTAGCATAAAGGGGTGTTGAATTTTATCAAATGCCTTTTCTGCATCTATTGAGATAATCATATGGTTTTTGTCATTGGTTCTGTTTATGTGATGGATTATATTGATTGATTTGCATATGTTGAGCCAGCTTTTCATTCCAGGGATGAAGCCAACTTGATCATGTTGGATAAGCTTTTTGATGTGTTGCTGGATTCAGCTTGCCAGTATTTTATTGAGGATTTTTGCATCGATGTTCATCAGGAATATTGGCCTGAAATTTTTTTTTCTTGTGGGTATCTCTGCCAGGTTTTTGTATCAGGATGCTGCTGGCCTCATAAAATTACTTACAGAGGAGTCCCTCTTTTTCTATTGTTTGGAATAGTTTCAGAAAAACTGGTACCAACTCCTCTTTGTACCTGTGATAGAATTTGACTGTGAATGTGTCTGGTCCTGGGGTTTTTTTGGTTGCTAGGTTATTAATTACTACCTCAATTTCAGAGCCTGTTATTGGTATATTCAGGGATGCGATTTCTTCCTGGTTTAGTCTTGGGAGGGTGTATGTGTCCAGGAATTTATCCATTTCTTCTAGGTTTTCCGGTTTATTTGCATAGAGGTGTTTATACTATTCTCTGACGGTATTTTGTATTTTTGTCGAATCAGTGGTGATATCCCCTTTATCATTTTTTATTGTGTCTATTTGATTCTTCTTTTTTTTCTTTATTTGTCTGGCTAGTGCTCTATTTTTGTTAATCATTTCAAAACATCCTGGATTCATTGATTTTTTGAAGGATTTTTTTGTGTCTCTGTCTCTTTAGTTTTGCTCTGATCTTAGTTATTCTTTGTGTTCTGCTAACTTTTGAATGTGTTTGTTCTTGCTTCACTAGTTCTTTTAATTGTGCTGTTAGAGTACCGATTTTAGATCTTTCCTGTTCTCTCTTGTGGGCATTTAGTGCTACCAATTTCCCTCTAAACACTGCTTTAGCTGTGTCCCAGATATTCTTGTACATTGTGCCTTTGTTCTCATTGGTTTCAAAGAACTTATTTATTTCTGCTTTAATTTCGTTATTTACCTAGTAGTCACTCAGTGGCAGGTTGTTCAGTTATCATGTAGTTGTGCAGTTTTGAGTGAGTTTCTTAATCCTGAGTTCTAATTTGATTGCACTGTGGTCTGAGAGACTGTTTTTCTGATTGCTGTTCTTTTGCATTTGCTGATGAGTGTTTTACTCCCAATTACGTGGTCAATTTTAGAATAAGTGTGATGTGGTGCTGAGAAGAAGATATATTCTTTTCATTTGGGGTGGAGGGTTCTATAGATGTCTATTAGGTCCACTTGGTCCAGAGCTGAGTTCAAGTCCCAAATATCCTTATTAATTTTCTGTCTCATTGATCTGTCTAATATTGACAGTGGGATGTTAAAGTCTCCCACTATTATTGTGTGCGAGTCTAAGTCTCTTTGAAGGTTTCAAAGAAATTGTTCTATGAATCTGAGTGCTCCTGTATTGGGTGCACATATATTTAGGATAGTTAGCTCTTCTTGCGGCATTGATCCCTTACCATTATGTAATGACCTTCCTTTTCTTTTTTGATCTTTGTTAGTTTAAAGTCTGTTTTATCAGAGACTAGGATTGCAAACCCTGCTTTTTTTTTTTTTTTTTTTTTTTTTTTTTTTTTTTTTTGCTTTGCATTTGCTTGATAGATCTTCCTCCATCCCTTTATTTTGAGCCTATCTGTGTCTTTGCATGTGAATTGGGTCTCCTGAATACAGCACAGTGATGGGTTTTGACTCTTTATCCAATTTGCCATTCTGTGTTTTTTAATTGGGGCATATAGCCCATTTACATTTAAGGTTAACAGCTTCATGTGTGAGTGCAATCCTGTCATTATGATGCTAGCTGGTTATTTTGCCCATTATTTGATGCAGTTTCTTCATAGTGTCAATGACCTTTACAATTTGTTATGTTTTTGCAGTGGCTGATACTGGGTTTTGCTATCCATATTCAGTGCTTCCTTCAGGAGCTCTTGTAAGGCAGGCCTGGTGGTGACAAAATCTCTCAGCATTTGCTTGTCTGTAAAGGATTTTATTTCTCCTTTGCTATGAAGCTTCGTTTTGCTGGATATGAAATTCTGGGTTGAAAATTGTTTTCTTTAAGAATGTTAAATATTGGTCCCCACTCTCTTCTAGCTTGTATGGTTTCTGCTGAGAGATCCACGGTTAGTCTGATGGGCTTCCCTTTGTGGGTAACCCGACCTTTCTCTCTGGCTGCCCTTACCATTTTTTCCTTCACTTCAACTTTGTGGAATCTGACGATTATGTGTCTTGGGGTTGCTCTTCTTGAGAAGTATCTTTGTGGTGTTCTCTGTTTTTCCTGAATTTGAATGTTGGCCTGCCTTGCTAGTTTGGGGAAGTTCTCCTGAATAATATCCTGGAGAGTGTTTTCCAACTTGGTTCCATTCTCCCCTCACTTTCAGTTACACCAATCGAATGTATGTTTGGTTTTTTCACATAGTCCCATATTTCTTGGATGCTTTGTTCGTTCCTCTCATTCTTTTTTCTGTAATCTTGTCTTCATGCTTTATTTCGTTAAACTGATTTTCAATCTCTGATATCCTTTCTTCCACTTGATCGATTCAGCTATTGATACTTGTGTATGCTTCACGAAGTTCTCGTGCTGTGTTTTTCAGCTCCATCAGGTCATTTATGTTCTTCTCTAAAGTGGTTATTCTAGTTAGCAATTTGTGTAACCTTTTTTCAAGGTTCTTAGCTTCCTTGCATTGGGTTAGAACATGCTCCTTTAGCTCAGAGGAGTTTGTTATTACCCACTTTCTATATCCTACTTCTGTCAACTTGTCAAACTCATTCTGTGTCCAATTTTGTTCCCTTGCTGGTGTGGAGTTGTGGTCATTTGGAGGAGAAGAAGCATTCTGGTTTTTGCAATTTTCAGCCTTTTTCCCCTTGACTTCAAGGATTTTTCTATCTTTGGTCTTTGATGTTGGTGACCTTCAGGTAAGATTTCTGTGTGGACATCCTTTGTGTTGATGTTGATGGTTTTCCTTTCTGTTTGTCAGTTGTCCTCCTTAAAGTCAAGCCCCTCTGCTGCTGGTCTGCTGGAGTTTGCTGGAGGTCCACTCCAGACCCTGTTTTCCTGGGTATCACCAGCAGAGGATGCAAAACAGCAAAGATTGCTGACTGTTTCTTCCTCTGAAAGCTTTGTCACAGAGAGGCACCCGCCAGATGCCAGTGGGAGCTGTCCTGTATGAGGTGTCTGTTTACTCCTGCTGGGGGCTGTCTCCCAATCAGGAGCCACAGGGGTCAGAGACCCACTTGAGGAGGCAGTCTGTCCCTTAGCAGAGCTTTAGTGTTGTGCTGGGAGGTCCACTGCTCTCCTCAGAGCTGGCAGGCAGGAATGTTTAAGTCTGCTGAAGCTGCACCCACAGCCACCTCTTCCTCCAGGTGTCTGTCCCAGGGTGATGGGAGTTTTATCTATAAGCCCCTGACTGGGCCTGCTCCCTTCCTTTCAGAGATGCCCTGCCCAGAGAGGAGGAATCTAGAGAGGCAGTCTGGCTACAGAGGCTTTGTGGAGCTGTGGTGGGCTCTGCCTAGTTGGAACTTCCTGGCGGCTTTGTTTACACTGTGAGGGGAAAACCACCTACTCAAGCCTCAGTAATGGCAGATGCCCCTCCCCTCACCAAGCTCGAATGTCCCAGGTCGACTTCAGACTGCTGTGCTGGCAGTGAGAATTTCAAGCCAGTGGACCTTAGCTTGCTGGGCTTCATAGAGGTGAATGCCGCTGAGCTAAACCACTTGGCTCCCTGGCTTCAGCCCCCTTTCCAGGGGAGTAAACAGTTCTGTCTCACTGGCATTCCAGATGCCACTGCGATATGAAAAGAAACTCCTGCAGCTAGTTCGGTGTCTGCCCAAAGGCCACCCAGTTTTGTGCTTGAAACCCAGAACTCTGGTGGTGTAGGCACCTGAGGGAATCTCCTGGTACGTGAGTTGTGAAGACTGTGGGAAAAGCATAGTATCTGGGCCAGAGTGCACCATTCCTCAAGGCACAGTCCCTCACACCTTCCTTTGGCTAGGGGAGGGATTTCCCCAACCTCTTGAGCTTCCCAGGTGAGGCAACACCCCACCCTGCTTTGGCTTGCCCTCTGTGGGATGCACCCACTGTCTAACTATTCCCAATGAGATCAGGTGTGTACATTAGTTGAAAATGTAGAAATCACCCACCTTCTGTTTTGATCTCACTGGGAGCTGCACACTGGAGCTGTTCCTATTCAGCCATCTGTCAGCCACTCCCTGAAATTAGTTTTCTTAAAAAAACTGACAGGAAGTAGAATCCTTCATTGGATCTATGGTGCAAGCTCACCTCCAGATTGTCTTCTGAGCTGGAGCCAACTAGAACAGATATGGAACCACTATTAATGACTGCTTTCTCATTCTATGTGGATTCCTGTTTACAACACCATTAAGTTTGGAGTGTTTTCTATTTGACTTACAGTTCACATGGAACGTGGGATATGAACAGTGGAGCTTCGACCAAAAATTTTAAGCCACATATGAGATATATTCTTTTCTATTCCTTTAAGCCACAGATCTGATGTCTATTACCGTAAATTATTATTGCCTATTTAAAATCTTTATATAGTTGAAATCATTCAGTGTGAACTCCTTAGTGTCTAGACTGTTTTCCTCAATAGGTTTTAGATAGTCATCTGTGTAGCTGCATGAATCAAAATTCTGTTCATATTTTAATACCAAGGAGTATTACATAGCATGAACATATCACAATGAACTTATTCAATTTAACTGGTTGATGGACAATAAAGTGATGTCTTATTTTGGTTAATGTGAGTAAATGTAATAAAACAATCACATCCAAGTCTGCTTGTGATAGCTGGGTCTTAGAGAACATAAAAAATAAATTAAAAAGACATTCTTAAACTATAGAACTACAAATACCTCCTGCTTTATGTACACCAGAAAGAGTAGTTATATAGTAAATATCATCTGATGTTATTATGTATACTGGTAATAATGGCTCTAGGTTACCATTGGTTAAGATTATAGAAAATAATAGTTTTATAACAACACAATAATAACTATATAGCTTCTAAAGAATGTGAGCTGTCACTTTTCTTTTGAAAATATGTGGTGGAGAGGAGAATGCTTAATTCTCTCCTCTTGTCCCTCTTCTTTAACATCCATTCCCCATACTGTACCACACCTTTCTGATGCACTGTAGTGACTGGTGATAACTTCAAATGTTATCTTTCCTAGCAGTATTTTTATTTTTGAAAATGTTCAAAATAGATGGCAAAAATTAAATTACAGGCATACCACAGAGATTCTGTTCCAGACACTACAAAAAGTGAATATTGAAATAAGACAAACCACATGAATTTTTTGGTTGATCAGTATATAAATGTTTTATTTATACTATACTGCAGTCTGTTAAGGGTGCAGCAGACTTATGTCTGAAAAAAGTATATGCCTTAGTTAAAAATATCATATTACTAAAAAATGCTAACGATCATCTGAGCCTTCAATGAGTCTTAATTTTTGCTGCTGGAGGGTCTTGCCTTGATTGTGATGGTGGCTGAATGGTCAGGGTGGTGGTTGCTGAAGGTTGAGGGGGCTGTAGCAATTTCTTAAAAGAAGATAACAATGAAGTTTGCAATGTAGATTGACTCTCTTTTCATGAATAATTTATTTGTAAGGTGTGATGCTCTTTGATAGCATTTTACCTATAGTAGTTCTTTCTAAATTGGAATCAATACTATCAAACACAATTGTTGCTTTATCAACTAAGTTTCTTTAACATTCAAAATTCTTTGGTATCATTTCAGCAATGTCTACAGCATCTTCACAAAGAATAGATTCCATTTTAAGAAATCATATTTATTTGCTCATTGTGCCAGTCCATTTTCACGCTACTGATAAATACATACCTGAGACAGAGCAATTTACAAAAGAAAGAGGTTTATTAGACTTAAAGATACACATCGTTGGGGAGGCCTCAGAATCATGGCAGAAGGCGGGGAGAGGAACAAGTCATAACTTTTTTTCAATTTTTTTTTTTTTTTTTTGAGATGAAGTCTTGCTCTGTCGTCCAGGCTAGAGTGCAGTGGCGTGATCTCGGCTTACTGCAAACTCCGCCTCCCAGGTCCACGCCATTTTCCTGTCTCAGCCTCCCAAGTAGCTGGGACTACAGGTGCCCGCCACCACACCTGGCTTATTTTTTGTATTTTTAGTAGAGACAGGATTTCACTGTGTTAGCCAGGATGGTCTTGATCTCCTGACCTCATGATCTGCCGGTCTTGGCCTCCCAAAGTGCTGAGATTACAGGCATGAGCCACCACGCCCAGCTGCAAGTCATATCTTATGTGGATGGCAGCAGGCAAAGATAGAGAGAGCTTGTGCAGGGAATCTCCTCTTTATAAAACCATCAGATCTCGTGAGACCCATTCACCATCACTAGAACAGCAGGAGAAAAATTCACCCTCATAATCCAATTATCTTTCACTGGATCCCTCCCATGACATATGAGGATTGTGGGAGCTACAATTCAAGATGAGATTTGGGTAGGGACACAGCCAAACCATATCATTCCGCCCCTGGTCCCTCCCAAATCTCATGTCCTCACATTTCAAACCCAATCCTGCCTTCCCAAGCGTCCCCCAAAGTCTTAACTCATTTCAGCATTAACCCAAAAGTCCACAGTTTAAAGTCTCATCTGAGACAAGGCAAGTACCTTCTGCCTAGGAGCCTATAAAATCAAAAGCAAGCTAGTTACTTCTTAGATACAATGGGAGTACAGATATTGGGTAAATACACCCATTTCAAATGGGAGAAATTGGCCAAAGCAAAGGGGCTAACAGGGCCCATGTAAGTTCAAACTCCAGCAGGGCAGTCAAATATTAAAGCACCAAAAAGATCTCCTTTGACGCCATGTCTCACATCTAGGTGATGCTGATGCAAGAGACAGGTTCCCATAGTCTTGGGAAGCTCCACCCCTGTGGCTTTGCAGAGTACAGCCTCCCTGCTGGCTACCTTCACAGTCTGGCATTGAGTGTCTGTTGCTTTTCCAAGTGCACAATGCAAGCTGTCCGTGAATCTACCATTCTGGGGTCTGGAGGACGGTGGCCCTCTTCTCACATCTCCACTAGGTGGTGGCCCAGTAGGGACTCTGCGTGGGGGCTCCCACCCCATATTTCCCTTCTACATTGCCCTAACAGAGGATCTCCATGAGGACCCTGACCCTACAGGAAACTTCTGCCTAGGCATCCAGGTATTTCCATACATCTTCTGAAATTTACGTGGAAGTTTCCAAACCTCAATTTTTAACTTTGTGCACCTGCAGGCTCAATACCACATGGAGGATACCAAGAATTGAAGATTACACACTCTGAAGTCACGGCTCAAGCTCTACATTGGCCCCTTTTAGCCATAGCTGAAGTGGCTGGAATGTGGGGCACCAAGTCCTTAGGCTACAGACAGCATGGGGATCCTGGGCCCGGCCCACAGAAACACTTTTTCCTCCTAGGCCTCTGGGCCTGTAATAGGAGGGGCTGCTGTGAAGACCTCTGACATGCCTTGGAGACATTTTCCCCATTGTCATGGGGATTAACATTTGGCTCCTCATTACTTATACAGATTTCTATAGCTGGCCTGAATTTCTCCTTGGAAAATGGGATTTTCCTTTCTATTACATTTTCAGGCTGCAAATTTTCTAAATTTTTATTCTCTGCTTCCCTTATAAAACTTAATGCCTTTAACAGCACCAAAGTCACATCTTGAATGCTTTGCTGCTTAGAAATTTCTTCCACCAGCATGCCCTAAATCCTCTCCCTCAAGTTCAAATTTTCACAGATCTCTAGGGCAGGGGCAAAATGTCACCAGTCTCTTTGCTAAAACATGACCAGAGTCACATTTGCTCCAGTTCCAAACAAGTTCCTCATCTCCACTGAGACTATCTCAGCCTGAATTTTATTGTCCATATTGCTATCAGCATTTTGAGCAAAGCCATTCAACAAGTCTTTAGGGAGTTCCAAACTGTCTCACATTTTCCTGTCTTCTTCTGAGCCCTCCAAACTGTTTCAATCTCTGTCTGTTACTCAGTTCCAAAGTCACTTCCACATTTTTGGGTATCTTTACAGCAGCACCCCACTTCTGGTTGCAATTTGCTGTATTAGTCCATTTTCATCCTGCTGATAAAGACATACCTGAGACTGGGCAATTTACAAAAGAAAGAGGTTTATTGGACTTACAGTTACATATGGCTGGGCAGGCCTTACAATCATGGTGGAAGGCAAGGAGGAGCAAGTCATATTTTACATGCATGGCAGCAGGCAAAGAGAGAGAGAGTTTGTGCAGGGGATCTCCTCTTTATAAAACCATCAGATCTCATGAGACCCAATCACCATCACAAGAACAGCAGGAAAAGCCTGTCCTCATGAAGAAATTACCTCCCACTGGGTCCCTCCATGACATGTGGGGATTGTGGGAGTTATGATTCAAGATGAGATTTGGGTGGGGACACAGCCAAACCATATCACTTATCCATCAGAAATAATTTCTTAGCTGTTAAAGTTTTATCATAAAATTGCAGCATCTCCGTCACATCGTCAGGCTCCACTTCTAATTCTGTTTCTCTTGCTATTTCTACCACATCTGCAGTTACTTTGTCTACTGAATTGTTGAACTGCTTCCTCACTGTCATCCATGAGGTTTGGAATTGACTTTTAATTTTCTGTTAATGTTGGTATTTCTACCTTCTCCCATGAATCACAACTATTCTTAATGACATCTGGAATGCTACATTCTTTCTAGGGGTTTTATAATTTTCTTTGTGCAGATACATCAGAGGAATCACTATCAATGTTAGCTATAACCTTATAAAATATATTTCTTAAATAATAAGACTTGAAATTTGAAATTACCCCTTGATCCATGGGCTACAGAATGCATGTATTTACAGGCATAAAAACAACATTCACCCCCGTGTACATCTCTATGAGAACTCTTGAGTGACTAGGTGTATTGCCAATGAACAGTAACATTTTCAGTGGAATCTGCTTTTCTCAGCAGTAGGTCTCAACAGTGAGTTGAATATATTTGGTAAACCATACTGTAACAGATGTGCTGTCATCCAGGCATTGTTATTTCATTTATAAAGGACAGGCAGAATGAATTTAGCATAATTATTATGAGCCCTAAGACTTTTCAGATTGTAAATTAGCATGGCTTCAACTTAGAGTCACCAGGTGCATTAGGCCGTAACAAGAGAGTCAGCTAGTCCCTTTAAGCTTTGAAGCCAAGAATTGACTTTTCCTCTCTACCTAGAAAAGTTTTACATTATGAAATGGCTTCTTTTCTTAAACCTTGTGACCAACTTTTGTTAGCTTATAACCTTTCTTCTGCATATTTTTCACCTCTGGCAGCCTTCATAAAATTGGAGAGTTTGAATTCAAGGCTGGGGTGGTCTCAGATGGAGATAAGAAACTTATTAGTAACTTGAGTAAAAGTCATTCTTGCTATGCTTTAGCAAAGAGACTGGAGGCATTTTGTCCCTGTCCTAGAGATCTGTGAAACTTTGAACTTGAGAGTAATGATTTAGGGTATCTGGCAGAAGAAACTTCTAAGCAACAAAGTGTCAAGATGTGAACTGACTGCTTCTAAAAGTATATGCTCATATGTATGTGCAAAGAAATGATCTGAAACTGTAAATTATATTTAAAATGGAAGCAGAACATAGGTGTTTGGAAAATGTGCAGCCCAACCATGTAATAGAAAAGATAAACACATTATTTGGGGAAGAATTTATGCTGGCTGAAGAAGTTTGCATAAGTAAAGGGGAGCAAAAACAGTGGTGGAAATGCCTGGAAGGTATTTCAGAGAATTTCAGTGCATTCCCTACCATCACTGGCCCAGAGGCCTAGGAGGACAGAGTGGTTTTGTGGGCTGGGCCCAGGGCTCCACTTTCTGGTGCTACATCAGGACACTACTCCCTGTGTCCTAGCCACTCCAGCTTCAGCCGTGGCTAACAGGGCCCTAGATATGCCCCTGGCCATACAACTCTATAGGGTGTGAGCCATAAGCTTCCACTGCAGGTGTGCAGACAGCAAGTTTTGAGGCTTGGGAGCCTCTACATAGATTTCAGGGGTTGTATGGAAACACCTGAATGCCCAGGCAGAAGTCTGCTTCAGGGGTGGAGTCCTCACGTAAACCTATAGTAGGGCAGCATGGACAGGAAATGTAGGGCTGGAGCCCCCACACAGAGTCCCCTCTGGGGCACTGCCTAGTGGAGCTGTGAGAAGAGTGTCACTGTCCTCCAGACCCTAGAATGGTAGATCCACCTACTGCTAGACATGGAGTCAAAGGAGATTATTTTGAAGCTTTAAGATTTAATGGCCTCCCTGCTAGGTTTTAAACTTGTGTGGGGCCTGTAGCCCCTTTGTTTGGGCCTATTTCTGCCTTTTGAAAGGGTTTATTTACCTAATGTCTATAGCCCCACTGTACCTTGGAAGGAACTAACATTTTTATTTTACTGGGTCATAAGCAAAAGGGACTTGCCTTGTCTCAGATGTGACTTTGGACTGTGGACTTTTGAGTTAATGCTGAAATTAGTTAAGACATTGGAGAAGTTTTGATAAAGGATGGTTGTATTTTGCAATGTGAAGAGGACATGAGATTTGGGAGAGGGCTGGAGTAGAATGATATAGTTTGAATTTGTGTCCCCACCCAAATCTCATGTCAAATTGTAATTCCCAGTGTTGGAGGTAGAGCCTAATGGGAGGTGAATGGATTATGGTGGCAGTTTCTAATGTTTCAGCACCAACCCCCAGTGTTGACCTATGACAGAATTCTCCCAAGATCTACTTGTTTAAATGTGTGTAGCATCTCCCACCCCTGCTCTACATTCCTTCTGATCTTAACATGTAAGACATGTTTGCTTCCTTTTCACCTTCCTCTATGATTTTAAGTTTCCTGAGGCCTTCCCAGCTATGCTCCCTGTATAGCCTGCAGAACTGTGAGTCAATTAAACATATTTTCTTATAAATTAACCAGTCTCAGATAGTTCTTTATAGCAATGTGAGAATAAACTAATACACCTTCAACACTCAGCTCAGTCATTTCTAGCTTTTGATTTAAAGTGAGAGAAATGAAACTCTTTCTGTCATGTAAACTTAGAGGCCATTGTAGTGTTATTAGTTAGACTAATTTCAGTGTTGATGTGTCTCATGGAATAGAGAGGCCCAAAAAGAGGGAGGGAGAGAGATGGGAGAACAGCTGGTCAGTGGATAACACACATAACATTCATCAATTAAATTTGCAAGCTTATATGGGTGCAGTTGGTGATGTCCCAAAGCAATTACAATAGTAACATGAAGGATGACTAATCACAGATCACCATAACAGATGTAATAATAATGAAAAGTTTGGAGTGTTGTGAGGATTACCAAAATGTGCCACAGAGACACAAAGTAATCACATGCTATTGGAAATAAAGTGCTCATAGACTTGTTCAATGCAGAATTGCCACAAACATCTAATTTTCAAGAAACTATCTGTGAGGCATAATAAAGTGAAGCACAATAACATGAGGTATGCCTGCATAAGGTATGTTTAGAAGGAAAATAGTTTCTCTTAATTACTACTATTGACCCTTAATTTCACTTTGTAAAGGCAATTATGCTTATCAGCTTTAGTATTAAATCCTCTATATTTCCATCCATGATATTTTACTAACATTAAAATTTTGAATAGTTTGAATATTTATATGACATGACTCAAAGATCAAAACAATCCAAAAAATAAATAACAAAATTAACCCTTCTCATTCATCACACCCTGTTCCAGGCCAGCAAAAGTAAACACATTTTTCAATTATCAAGTATTTTCCCAGAAAATGTTTAGGCATCATAAAATTTGCCATCTTAATTATTTTTAAATGTACAGTTCAGTAATGTTAAGTACATTTAAACTGTTGTACAATTAATCTCCAGAACTACTTTTATCTTACAGAACTTAAATGTATTAATCAACTCTGCATTCACACTCCCCTCCCAGACCTGGGAAACCACTCTTCTATTTTCTGTCTCTATGAGTTTGATTATTTATGTACCCATGCAAGAAGAATCATTGATACAGTATTTACCTTTTTGTTTCTGACTTATTTTATTTAGCATAATGTCCTTGAGGTTCACCTATGTTGTAGAATATATCAGAATTTCTCTCCTTCTTAAGGCTGAATAATACCCCACTGTATGCATATAACACATTTTGTCTATTCACTTATCCACTGATAGATATTTGGGTTGTTTCCACCTTTTGGCTATGTGAATAATACCTCTATGGTTACAGATATGCTGTTCTTAGGAAAGCGCCTCTCTTCCTAATTCTGCATGTATACTCTCTTACCACACAGATGTACAGATGAATGAGTTTGTGGTAGGAGATGTATAAGTGACAATCATTATTCAAACTTGCCTGAATCAAAATCAGTCTCATCAATGAATTGATTGTCAGTTTTGTTATTATAAATTATGTATGGAAATTTTTCTCTGTTTCAAATTTGAAGATTGGTAAAGTATCTAATGTCATATTAACTTCTAATGTTAGGGTTGACTACAAGCCTAAAAAAGGCAAAACAATACATAACTAGAAGCATAAACAAGGCAAAACAATATATATGTACTTGGCCACAGTTAAAGCAATTTAACAAATACAGTGTCCTCTTTTTTATTTTTAAAGTATTGCTTTTTATGTGATGCTTATTTGTGTATATGCTGTATATGATATTTCTCTAGTTTTATAGGAAGTTAAAACTTGATGTAGCACCAAAAAGCAGCACTAAATGAGCACTATTCTAGCAATGGCAGACAATGTTCTTTCAAAATATGTTAACTCTAATGAATAAAATCAGTTTCATTAAAAAGTTTTTTCTTGTGAGTTGTCTCAGAAAATTTCATTAAAATTAAGAGTAGCAAGAAAATAAAAATTCAAAATCTAATCTGAAATTTACTGCAGGGTGTTTTCTTTTAAAGCCATATATGTGTTTGTTACATGTTATAAAATAAGAAAGAGACAGTGGCCTCCAGATACTGGGATACTAAAGTATGCCTATCAGGAAACTAATATATTGAACCATACACTGTTTTATTAGATTTGCTAATATGGACTTCAATGGAACTTCCAAAAAGTTTGACGAGGGCACAGTCAACACCAACCCACCCTTATTTATAATAATTTTATTCTGAGGGCCCAATAGCCTTATAAATTATAATATATGTTACAGATAACAAAACTAATGTATGATTAGACTGTAGAGACTCCTAGTAACCTGACTACCATGTTGTCTCCCCCTTTGTTTTCTTTAGAAAACTAAACCAAGATGTGGACATATCCCAGGTTATTAAGCTATATTTCTGAACAAAAACTGTTGGATTTTGCTTCCAAGAAACTATTCTAAAAAGGGCTGACTCTTATAGTACTCTCCCCTTTTATGGTTGTCCCTTCCTCCTTGTGGCATCCTAGAATATGGATCTGATGACTAGAGTTATAATGGCTGTTTCATGAAAATGAGGCAATCCTTGAGTTTGGAAACTTGTCACAAAGCTTGTGGAACAGATAAACAGTGGTTGGATTGCTGATAACTGCAGAGACTTCATAGACACCATATTAGCACTGACCTGCTGTATCTGGAATCTTTTCACATGAAAGAAACATTTAACAGTCTACTCTCTTTAAGAAACTATTATTTGTTTTTATGTTTTTATTATTTTTGTTGTCTATAGAGAAAAATTTAATTGTAACTAGCATAAAGTTTCGTACCTGGAAATGTCTTTTGCAGGAACAAAACACCAGTAGAATTGACTCAATGGAGATATAAGGCAAATACTAAGCATTCAATATTATGGGCTGGAGAGTTGATCACTTTCTTTATGTGATAGTAAAATGTTTGTTCAAACTGTTGGTTGCTGTATACTTGAAAGCAGATAACATGCCAACCAAGGTTGTACTACTACTACCTGATCTACAATTGTAGAAAATTTTAAAATATAGTGTATACTCAATCTTGATGCTTTTGACTGACAAATTGAAGTTAGAATCAGTAGGGAAGTAAGCAGAGAACAGGAAGGCTTGAGAAATTTATCTGCCAATAGCTTGCAGTCTAATTTCACTGTGAGCTCATTAATTTGAAATGTAGCAGAGATGAAAAAGACAAATTCTACTGTATTCCAACCTGGTACATTCATCAATATTGGCTGTTAAGGGGCAGCATTAGTTAGAGATAACGCTGTGGTCCAACCCTTGTAAGCAATTTTCTTAAGCATTCTCTTACTGCACAATAGGAGAAAGCACACTAATGAAGGTTAGAATAAGGTATAACATTCCCACCTAGATGGTTATTTCAAGTGGATTCAAAATAATCAATAGAAGTATGAAGAACACGAAAGCCAATAAGTAAAAGGTGAGAATGTTCAGGCTCCACAACTATGTCTGGATGAGAAGTTTAGCTGTGGTTATTT
Organism: Pan troglodytes; assembly: GCF_028858775.2. Classification (NCBI taxonomy): domain Eukaryota; kingdom Metazoa; phylum Chordata; class Mammalia; order Primates; family Hominidae; genus Pan; species Pan troglodytes. The sequence goes on along the minus strand of NC_072404.2, from coordinate 160,946,373 downwards.
AACATGGAATTGATTGGACAAAATACACCAGACAACTGCTGACGTTTACAAGTATTGTATAGCTACTGTTAAGACAGCTTTAATTTTCTTAAAGAGACTCCAAGATTCCCTGAACCTTAGCTGGAAGACATGTGCAGGTCCTCCAAAAAGTATCTTTCCCTATATTCATATCAGATGTGACCATGGATGAAAACAGACATGTGGCCAGGCGCAGTGGCTCATGCCTGTAAACCCAACATTTTGGGAGGCCGAAGTCGGTGGATCACCTGAGGTCTGGAGTTCTAGACCAGCCTACCCAACATGGTGAAACCCTGTCTCTACTAAAAACACAAAAATTAGCTGGTCGTGCTGGCAGGCGCCTGTAATCTCAGCTACTTGGGAGGCTGAGGGAGGAGAATCTCTTGAACTTGGGAGACACAGGTTGCAGTGAGCTGAGATCATGCCACTGAACTTCAGCCTGGGCAACAAGAGAGATACTCCATCACAAGACAAACAAACAAACAAAAACAAAGAAAAAAAAGAAAACAAACATGGAAGAACTTCACAAAGCGCAAGACAGAAGCCACAGAGGATAATGAGTAAGAAGGCAGACACATGTACTACAGGATTTGTTAAGTGAGGACTTTCCTCCCCAGTCAGGGAAAAGAGTGCTTAGTCTTGCTTCTTTGATCAAGTACTCTATTTTCCAATATTCCCTTCTAGAAATGAGAGTTTTTACTTCTGTTTCCTGATAATTTCCACCTCTGTATTGAGGGGCGTTGGTGACACATAACTTGTGACTTTGTGTGAGTCTAAGTTATATCTTTGAGGCCAAAATATTATAGTCTCCAGATCCACTTAGACATTTACTAATGCTCACAGGTATCTGCAATGAACAGCATGGTTCTGAAGCAGGAAAGATTCCCTGACCCCTTTGCAGAGGGGAACTGGAGTGAACAGGCACTAAAATTAGTCGAGTGAACCTCTAGCAAACTCCAACAGACCTGCAGCTGAGGGTCCTTCTCTGTAAGAAGGAAAACTAACAAACAGAAAGGACATCCACACCAAAAACTCTTCTGTACGTCACCATCATCAAAGACCAAAAGTAGATAAAACCACAAAGATGGGGAAAAAACAGAGCAGAAAAACTGGAAACACTAAAAAGCAGAGCACCTCTCCTCCTCCAAAGGAACGCAGCTCCTCACCAGCAACGGAACAAAGCTGGACGGAGAATCACTGACGAGCTGAGAGAAGAAGACTTCAGATGATCAAACTACTCCAAGCTACAGGACGAAATTCAAACCAATGGCAAAGAAGTTAAAAACTGTGGAAAAAAATTAGACGAATGGATAACTAGAATAACCAACAAAGAGAAGTCCTAAAAGGAGCTGATGGAGCTGAAAGCCAAGGCTCAAGAACTACGTGAAGAATGCAGAAGCCTCAGGAGCTGATGCGATCAACTGGAAGAAAGGGTATCAGTGATGGAAGATGAAATGAATGAAATGAAGCGAGAAGGGAAGTTTAGAGAAAGAAGAATAAAAAGAAATGAAAAAAGCCTCCAAGAAATATGGGACTATGTGAAAAGACCAAATCTACGTCTGACTGGTGTACCTGAAAGTGACGGGGAGAATGGAACTAAGTTGGAAAACACTCTGCAGGATATTATCCAGGAGAACTTCCTCAATCTACCAAGGCAGGCTAACATTCAGATTCAGGAAATACAGAGAACACCACAAACATACTCCTGGAGAAGAGCAACTCCAAGACACATAATGGTCAGACTCACCAAAGTTGAAGTGAAGGAAAAAATGTTAAGGGCAGCCAGAGAGAAAGGTCGGGGTAACCACAAAGGGAAGCCCATCAGACTAACAGCAGATCTCTCGGCAGAAACTCTACAAGACAGAAGAGAGTGGGGGCCAATATTCAACATTCTTAAAGAAAAGAATTTTCAACCCAGAATTTCATATCTAGCCTAACTAAGCTTCACAACTGAAGGAGAAATAAAATACTTTACAGACAAGCAAACGCTGAGAGATTTTGTCACCACCAGGCCTGCCCTAAAAGAACTCCTGAAGGAAGCACTAAACATGGAAAGGAACAACTAGTACCAGCCACTGCAAAAACATGCCAAAATGTAAACACCATCGAGGCTAGGAAGAAACTGCATCAACTAACGAGCAAAATAACCAGCTAACATCATAATGATGGGACAAAATACACACATAACAATATTAACTTTAAATGTAAATGGGCTAAATGCTCCAATAAAAAGCCACAGACTAGCAAATTGGATAAGAGTCAAGACCCATCAGTGTGCTGTATTCAGGAAACCCATCTCACGTGCAGAGACACACATAGGCTCAAAATAAAGGGATGGAGGAAGATCTACCAAGTAAATGGAAAACAAAAAAAAGGCAGGGGTTGGCAATGCTAGTCTCTGATAAAACAGACTTTCAACCAACAAAGCTCAAAAGAGACAAAGAAGGCCATTACATAATGGTAAAGGGATCAATTCAACAAGAAGAGCTAACTATCTTAAATATATATGCACCCAATATAGGAGCACCCAGATTCATAAAGCTAGTCCTTAGTGACCTACAAAGAGACTTAGACTCCCACACAATAATAATGGGAGACTTTAACACCCCACTGTCAACATTAGACAGATCAACGAGACAGAAAGTTAAGAAGGATACCCAGGAATTGAACTCAGCTCTGCACCAAGCGGAACTAATAGACATCTACAGAACTCTCCATCCCCAATCAACAGAATGTACATTTTTTTCAGCACCACACCACACCTATTCCAAAACTGACCACATAATTGGAAGTAAAGCACTTCTCAGCAAATGTAAAAGAACAGAAATTATAACAAACTGTCTCTCAGACCACACTGCAATCAAACTAGAACTCAGGACTAAGAAACTCACTCAAAACCGCTCAACTACATGGAAATTGAACAACCTGCTCCTGAATGACTACTGGGTACATAACGAAATGAAGGCAGAAATAAAGATGTTCTTTGAAACCAACGAGAACAAAGACACAACATACCAGAATCTCTGGGACACATTCAAAGCAGTGTGTAGAGGGAAATTTATAGCACTAAATGCCCACAAGAGAAAGCAGGAAAGATCCAAAACTGACACCTTAACTTCACAATTAAAAGAACTAGAAAAGCAAGAGCAAACACATTCAAAAGCTAGCAGAAGGCAAGAAATAACTAAAATCAGAGCAGAACTGAAGGAAATAGAGACGCAAAAAACCCTTCAAAAATTAATGAATCCAGGAGCTGGTTTTTCGAAACAATCAACAAAATTGATAGACTGCTAGCAAGACTAATAAAGAAGAAAAGAGAGAAGAATCAAATAGACCCAACAAAAAATGATAAAGGGGATATCACCACCGATCCCACAGAACTACAAACTACCATCAGAGAATACTACAAACACCTCTATGCAAATAAACTAGAAAATCTAGAAGAAATGGATAAATATCTTAACACATACATCCTCCCAAGACTAAACCAGGAAGAAGTTGAATCTCTGAATAGTCCACTAACAGGCTCTGAAATTGTGGCAATAATCAATAGTTTACCAACCAAAAAAAGTCCAGGACCAGATGGATTCACAGCCGAATTCTACCACAGGTACAAGGAGGAGCTGGTACCATTCCTTCTGAAACTATTCCAATCAATAGAAAAAGAGGGAATCCTCCCTAACTCATTTTATGAGGCCAGCATCATCCTGATACCAAAAAGCCTGGCAAAGATGCAACCAAAAAAGAGAATTTTAGACCAATATCCTTGATGAACTTTGATGCAGAAATCCTTAATAAAATACTGGCAAACCGAATCCAGCAGCACATCAAAAAGCTTATCCACCATGATCAAGTGGGCTTCATCCCTGGGATGCAAGGCTGGTTCAACATACACAAATCAATAAATGTAATCCAGCATATAAACAGAACCAAAGACAAAAACCACACGATTATCTCAATAGATGCAGAAAAGGCCTTTGACAAAATTCAACAACCCTTCATGCTAAAAACTCTATATAAATTAGGTATTGGTGGGACGTATCTCAAAATAATAAGAGCTATCTATGACAAACCCACAGCCAATATCATACTGAATGGGCAAAAACTGGAAGCATTCCCTTTGAAAACTGGCACAAGACAGGGATGCCCTCTCTCACCACTCCTATTCAACATAGTGTTGGAAGTTCTGGCCAGGGCAATTAGGCAGGAGAAGGAAATAAAGGGTATTCGATTAGGAAAAGAGGAAGTCAAATTGTCCCTGTTTGCAGATGACATGATTGTATATCTAGAAAACCCCATGGTCTCAGCCCAAAATCTCCTTAAGCTGATGAGCAACTTCAGCAAAGTCTCAGGATACAAAATCAATGTACAAAAATCACAAGCATTCTTACACACCAATAACAGACAAACAGAGAGCCAAATCATGAGTGAACTCTCATTCACAATTGCTTCAAAGAGAATAAAATACCTAGGAATCCAACTTACAAGGGATGTGAAGACCTCTTCAAGGAGAACTACAAACCACTGCTCAATGAAATAAAAGAGGATACAAATAAATGGAAGAACATTCCATGCTCATGGGTAGGAAGAATCAATATCATGAAAATGGCCATACTGCCCAAGGTAATTTATAGATTCAATGCCATCCCCATCAAGCTACCAATGACTTTCTTCACAGAATTGGAAAAAACTACTTTAAAGTTCATATGGAACCAAAAAAGAGACTGTATCATCAAGTCAACCCTAAGCCAAAACAACAAAGCCGGAGGCATCACGCTACCTGACTTCAAACTATACTACAAGGCTACAGTAACCAAAACAGCACGGTACTGGTATCAAAACAGAGATATAGATCAATGGAACAGAACAGAGCCCTCAGAAATAATGCCGCATATCTAAAACCATCTGATCTTTGACAAACCTGACAAAAACAAGCAATGGGGAAAGGATTCCCTATTTAATAAATGGTGCTGGGAAAACTGGCTAGCCATATGTAGAAAGCGGAAACTGGATCCCTTCCTTACACCTTATAAAAAAATTAATTCAGGATGGATTCCAGACTTACATGTTAGGCCTAAAACCATAAAAACCCTAGAAGAAAACCTAGGCAATACCTTTCAAGGACATAGGCATGGGCAAGGACTTCATGTCTAAAACACCAAAAGCAATGGCAACAAAAGCCAAAATTGACAAATGAGATCTAATTAAACTGAAGAGCTTCTCCACAGCAAAAGAAACTACCATCAGAGTGAACAGGCAACCTACAAAATGGGAGAAAATTTTAGCAACCTACTCATCTGACAAAGGGCTAATATCCAGAATCTACAATGAACTCAAACAAATTTACAAGAAAAAAACAAACAACCCCATCAAAAAGTGGGCGAAGGATATGAACAGACACTTCTCAAAAGAAGACATTTATGCAGCGAAATAACACATGAAAAAATGCTCATCATCACTGGCCATCAGAGAAATGCAAATGAAAACCACAATGAGATACCATGTCACACCAGATAGAATGGCGATCATTAAAAAGTCAGGAAACAACAAGTGCTGGAGAGGATGTGGACAAACAGGAACACTTTTACAATGTTGGTGGGACTGTAAGCTACTTCAACCATTGTGGAAGTCAGTGTGGTGATTCCTCAGGGATCTAGAACTAGAAATACCATTTGACCCAGCCATTCCATTACTGGGTATATACCGAAAGGATTATAAATCATCCTGCTATAAAGACACATGCACATGTATGTTTATTGCGGCACTATTCACAACAGCAAAGACTTGGAACCAACCCAAATATCCAACAACGATAGACTGGATTAAGAAAATGTGGCACATATACACCATGGAATACTATGCAGCCCTAAAAAATGAAGAGTTCATGTCCTTTGTAGGGACATGGATGAAACTGGAAACCATCATTCTCAGCAAACTATCACAAGGACAAAAAACCAAATACCACCATGTTCTCACTCATAGGTGGGAGTTGAACAATGAGAACACATGGACACAGGAAGGGGAACATCACACTCCGGGGACTGTTCTGGGGTGGGGGGAGGGGGGAGGGATAGCATTAGGAGAGATACCTAATGCTAAATGACGACTTAATAGGTGCAGTACACCAACATGGCACATGTATACATATGTAACAAACCTGCACATTGTGCATATGTACCCTAAAAATTACAGTATAATAATAATAAAATAAAAAATAAAAATTAAAAAAAAACTAGTCAGCCTCTTCTGTGCCAGCAGGGGCCAACTCCACTCGCTAGGGTCCTGCTGCATTGCACCCCTTGCAAGAGGGGGATCACAAGTACAGGACCTGGGGTGAACACTTTTGGTTGCCAGCAGGAGCAAAATTCTGTGCAGCCCCGCAGCAGCCTGTAGGGGGGTGCCTGCAACCACCGAAGCCCCAGAAAAAGCATTACAGTACGTGCTCTTTTAGCTTTGCCACCCGTGGGTGACTTAAGTGTTAACAGCTCAGTGGAGGGTCAGTGTGACAGCCTTTTGCACCTGCACTGGAGTTCTTGACCAGCACTCGGTAGGAATGAGGTCACACGAACAAATTAGAGATGGTAAATGTAGGGATTTTATTGCCATCGAAAGTGATTCTCAGTGGGAAGGGGAGCTGAAAAGGGAATGGAGTAGGAAAATAACATTTCCCCAGAGTCTAACCATCTACTGCCTGACTCCTCTTGGAAGCAAGTGGTCAAGCTGTTTCTCTGAAGTAAAGCTGCTTCTCTCCAGCCTCCAACCAACCATAGTCTCTAATGTCCCACTTCTTCTCCTCTTCTCCTCTCTCTCCCAGTGGAGCCTGGGGCTTTCATGGCTTTAGAAAAGGCAACATTTGAGCAGGAAAACAGGAATGCATGTTCTCCTTTTGGGCCACGGTTCCAGGCTTGAGGGTGAGGCACTCACTAGGGACTCACCCTCTTCTGCCCAGAATTTCCTTGCCTCCTGTCCCTATCAGTTCCATAGAAGAAATTCAGTTAACCCACTAAGAACTCAGATAAAAAACACTTCCCAGTTGGTTTGAAAGAAGGAGTTTGAATGCTTACATTTCTTTCATCTTGCCTTATAATCTCCCTATGTCTTTCTATAGATGAAGTTGTCATACTGATTCAGGAGTAGTGAGTGACCTACGCTGGTACAAAATGTTAATGATTGTTACGGCCCTTATAAACTCATGTTGAAGTATTGCCATTGGGAATGGGATTCAGATATTGCAACATCTAATCTTAAATTACAAAATGAATACAATACAAGCAGTAGTATCTCAATATAATTTACACTATATTGACATCTGTTTACGTGACACAACTAGTAAAATGAAGTGTTCAAATGAAAACAAAAAAGCACCCAGTAATGAGCTAATCTAGTATCATTAGCTAGCTACTAGATTAAGAATCTAGCTAATTAATCTTGATTAAGAAGAAAGTTCATCACAAATTCCTTCTGTTAGTGAGCTGCTTTATGTCAGTCTTTTCTACAGATCATATTCAAGACCCTCTTCAAGGACAAATGGCAACACGAGGTAGAACTGATAATACCTTGTGTTCAAAATTCCATCTCTGAATTTGCATATTAAAATCATAAATAGAAAAACTATACAATATTAATACACTAGAATCACATGGTATACCATTATGATAACATGTTTTAAATTATTTTACTATTTTTAAAATCTCCTATTTTATTGATTTTAAGTATTTTTCTACATCTATTTTTCTTTCTTCCTTCATCCTTCCTTTCTTTTCTTTTTATCCCAGTACTCTATTACTTGACCTTCTTTATTTTTTTCTTATTTATTTATCCTTCTTGGTGGACTAACACAGTAGCCAGTAATGACACGATTATTGTAATTAAAATTGATATTTGTTCAAATTAAGTAAAATTTAAAATACACCTCCTCAGTTGCCCTAACTGCACTTCAAGTGCTCAATAGCCATACATAGGTGAAGCCTATCTGAATGGGTAATAGAAATGTAGGACATTTCCATTAATGTAGAAGTTCTACTGGACAGTACTTGAAGCCTATCTATATAAAATATTCCTGGAATAACTTGAAATACCAGACTTGAGAGACCAGAAAGAGAAGAAAACTAATGTATCATATCAAGAGAATACAAGGACCATCATGAAAGAGATACTACTATCCACAGTCAGGATGTATTCAACATTAATGTATATAAATCCATAATAACATGAAAAAAGTACAAAAATTTACTTCATTTGTAGCAAAGGGAAGTAGTTATCTAACGAACTTCTTATTCTAAAAGCATTTTACTACATTTAGAGAATCAAGTTTTAGCTCCACATTTCAAATTAGAAGTATATTTTCAATTTGTCCATATAGTGTTTTGATTCATGAAAGCTCTTCTTTATAGAATAATGCTAGCTGATTAATATAGAAGAAATTATAAAATTAGAAAATTGTTACTAAGACAATAAAAATCAATGGGAGCCAAAATTATTAGATGAAAGTTTATGTGAAACTGAGTACATACATAGTGCCAAAATATTAGATGAAAAAATCACATATGATTTGAAAGGAGGACATGGAAGCTTGCAATAAAAAAACTCCACCTGTTAATACTTTAAGTGATCGTAACATCATTAACAGAGGGGCATTCAGACATTGCATGTCTTCCGCTGCATTTGAATAACAAAATACACAATGCAACTTAGGGAGTATTCTTGTTAAAATATCCAGTCCAAATCTCTTTGATCATTTCAATCTAACTCCCATTTTAAATAAGCAGTGAAAGTATTTACCACATGAATTATATCCCACAAAAAAAAACACATCTAAAAGTTTTGACTTAAAAAAAATTGACCTTTTTTTTTTAAATACTTAATGCATTTAAACAATAACATAAAAATGTTCCCAGGGACTGGCATAGGTTAAGAGACATGTAACTTATCAAAAACCAAGTCAACATTCAGAACTTACATTTACATTAATCTGATATGATTTAGTTTTAAGAAATCAGCATTAAATATTGTCTTTGAGATAACTTTGAATATGGACCTAATACTAGATCAAGTTTTAAAAATATGGCTAATATTTGTTGTTCAAATGACACTTTGGTTCAGGGGATGAAGCATAATAATGTAGTTTGTCTGAAAATGACATTGAACTCTTTCTCTAGTTGGCTAGATCAAGAGCAAGCTAGAATCAGTGATCCCCACTTCTTTGCAAACTGAAAATATTATGGGATTGATTGTCTTCTTCTCTCTGTGCCTCTACACTAGATATTTGGAATTTTCAGAAAACTCTAATAGTAATGTACAGTGACATCTAAGTGCAAACTTGTTGGTGCCTCAATAGTTTTACCTTTACTGACAAGGCTGCTGTCAAGGCTTGCCCTTACAAACAGAATGGACTCTTCAAAACGCACATCTACGCCAGGTGTTCTTTATAGCACTCTGCCCACTGCAAGATTCTCTGTAACAATGGGAGAATAACAGGAACTGTGGCTCTCTTCTTAACAAAACACTGACTTTTTTTTTTTTTAAGAACTGGGGCACTTCCATATCATCTGGTCATGGAAGCAAGAAGTAAGCAAAGAAAACTTCATATATGACAATTTCTATCTGACTGAGTTTTCTCAGAAAGAAGATTCAGGCAGAAGCAGCTTACTAGAAAGATAAAGGAAATAATGGTGGTAAAGTGGGAAAGTAATACAGGGAAAACAGAGTAACCAATAATTATGCTATTTAATTACCTGACATAAATCCGGAAATCTTTTAAAATATTTGACTCATAATTATCCCACGTCAAAAATGCACCTTGAATTCTGTGCAGTAAAAGTAAATCCACATCTATACATTTGATAATGAAGCTGAAATAATCAAGAGCAAATACGATCTTAAAAGCTTTCAGATAACTAAAAGACAGGGATAATGATTAGATTAGTGTCAGACACACTGAAAAGTATATGAAGATAACAGAAGACAGAGTATCTTCAGAATAGTGAAGAAAAGTTATGCTGCTTGAAATTTTATATCCAGCAAAATATCATACAAGATTGTGAGTGAAATACAGTTTTTATACAAATATGAGAAAACAGTTTTTAAGTAAACACCTACTGAAAAAAACTATTAATGGAAAGGCATCAGCTTTAAAACAGAAAAACCCAGAAGAATTTATGGCATATTTAAAACAATAATGACCACAGCCAAAAATTTAGAAAATGGTTAAAATTTAAAAAGAAATTTATTAATATGGAGAAGACAATAAAACAAAATGATAAACTGTCACCCTGACAAGATTGTAGTTGTTCTCACTGCACAGATAAAGCCTGAAGTCACATCATCATAGGAAAAGGAGAGACGTGTTGGTGCTTTATATTGATCATGTTTTATATGGTGTATGTTAAACATGTTCTTAATTTTAAAGAAAGATAATGCACTTTTCAGATTTCAGATGTTTCTTTACTTTAGGTGCCTATTTGTCTTTTCTTTTTACAAGTTTAGCTACAAATTTATATTTTTTAAGTTAATGGTTACAATATTTTATGTACTTTTTGTAGGATATTCATAATATATAGAATACAATGTTTAAAAAGTTTGCTTTTGACATTTTTCAAACCTGAGCACCCAATATTATACATTATACATTAATATTTTATTATCCATGACAATTTAGATGTACTAGTATGTTTGCTAATTTCTTTATCAATGCATCTAGTTTTCCTGCCCATTTTAATTTATTTTTAATGCATCTATTAAAACATGTATCCTGTGTGTAGGGTTAGGTTGTCTGGGTCTATCTCTCTAGCTTAATTTATGCTTTTGAGGACAATTGCTTGCCTAAGATCCAGAAAAGTTTCTAGCACTTGGCAAAAAAATCTATCAAATATATATATTATTTTTAATTAATATATAATAATTGTACATATTTATGGGATACATATAGGTGTTTCTATACAAATAATGTATAGTAATCAGATCAGTGTGATTAGTACACCCATCATCTCAAACATTTACCATTTCTTTGTGCTGGGGAACATTCCATATCCTCATTCTTGCTATGTGAAACCATATAATATATTACTGTTAACTACAGTCACCCTACAGTGGGATAGAACACTATAGTTTATTCCTCCACTCTAATTCTGAGTACATCTTCATGACTTTTTTACTAAAATTTTGCACAGTACTTTGAATATATTACTTCATGGCTTTTTGGCATCTTTTCTTATTAATGATATGTTTGTAGTTAGTCTCAACTTTATTTCCCTTAAATGAATGTCTTTTATTTGTGGTAGCTGTTTAAACTTTGTCTTTAATTTTCTCAGGTTTATTATGATTTGTTATTTTTTTTTTATCAGCAGTGAATGCCTTATTATTAGTTTTGCTCAGGACACAATATGTTCCTTCAGTCTGGGAGTTCTTTTTCTTTCAACACTTGATAATATTCATACATACCAATTTGTTTTAAATATTCATGGTTCACCACTCTCTATTCTTCAAATCTTGTTTTATTCCTTTTTGTCTTCCATTTATAACACTTCCATTGTTTCATATTTTTAATTTTTTTCTGTTTCTGACTAGTACTATTTTTCCCCAGCTTTAATTTCAAGGGGTACATGTGCAGGTTTGATATATGGGTAAATTGTGTGTCACTGAGGTTGGGGCTAAGAATGATCCTGTCACCCAGGTAGTAAGCATAGCATTCAGCAGTTAGCTGTTCAACCCTTCCTCCCCCATCTAGTAGTCCCCAGTGTCTATTGTTGCCATCCTTATGTCCGAGTACCCATAGTTCAGCTCCCACTTATAAGTGATAACATGTGATATTTGATTTATATTTATTATAAGTGATAACATGTGATATTGTGTACCTGCGTTAATCAACTTAGGATAATAGCCTCCAGCTGCATCCATGCTGCTGCAAGGGACATGATTTCATTCCTTTTTATCATATTTTCCTGTATTTTTTATTTCTGTCCTGCATTTTGGTGACTTCCTCAGATCTATATTCCAATTTACCATTTCTAGTCTTAGTTGTATCTGATCAACTCTTGGTCAAATCCACTGAAGGTTTTAATGTATTTTTTCTAACGTATTTTAATTTTAGAAATGTTATTTTGATGTATTGAATGGTTTTTATATTTGGCTGCAGGGTATTCATGTTTGCTCTACTTTCTCTTCTCTCTCTTAATATATAACATGATTTCAATATACAGACATGTCATGTCTAACATTCTGTTTCAAACTGTTGTATGATTTCCTGACTGGCTAATTCTGCTATTTTTATCTTTTTCTTTTTTCCCCAGTGAAAATGAATTTCTGCAGTTTCTTAAATCTTTCTGTCAGAAATCATGACCACAAACACTCCAGATTCACATCTTTATGATTTTTTGGAAAAAGCAGACCGAGTCTGGAATTTTTTTATAGCCAATTCTAAAATTCAGGGAAGGAATTCTCATGACCTGGCTTGTAGATGCTCACTCCTGCGTCACCCATTACTGCATAGGGTTTTGGGTGTTAGGAAAGCAGCTGCTCAAAATTTTCCCTTCTTTAAGGATGCACCATCCAACAGAGGTTTCAATCAAAGCAAATATCACCGGGGGAGGGTGTCCAGGTTCTAGGCATCTTGGACAAAACGCACAAACTAAGCAAGGAAGGAATGAAGGGTTTTATTGAAAATGAAAGTACACTCCACAGTGCGAGAGTGGGCCTGAGCATAGAAACTCAAGCCCCGTTACTGAATTTTTAGGATTCCATTAGATACTTTGGGTACGTCCTATGTTAATGAAGAGGATGAAGTAAAGTACAAAGTCATTTATGGCATATGCCCTTTGGAGAGGATATTTCCTGTTATAGCTGAAGTGTGAATAGGACTTATGTTCCCTCCCTCCAGACCCGATTTTCTTGCCTCACAAAGATATGAGAAGTTTTACGTTATTTTGAAATGAGTAGTTTGGGGTACTGATACCATATAACAATCACTCTGAGTTAGACTGTGAGAAGTAAATTGAACGTTTTTCATTGTAAATCTAATTGATTTTAATAAGAGCATATGTGTAATTGAAAGACACTGTAGGCTTTTGAACAAGAGAAGAAGCTTGTGGAGGCGTAAAGTCCAGATTCAGGGCACATTCTATCTCTATTTCATTCAAGAGTTTAATGATGTCACCCATGACCAAGATTCTTATCTCTGTGATCTGCCTTAAGAAATGTGTCAGCTTTGTTCTCAGGCTGATTTCTATCAAGGTTCCAGGATGACTGCAAAAGTTACTTACTTCATATCCATATATAAAAACATCAGAGTAAAAAGGAAACTGTCTTTTAAGCAGATTGCATATATATGATTTCATTCTCTGCAGTATTTTCCAGAATCTTATAGATGGCATTGAATGGATTTGAACTTGAGAAAACAATTATATTGATATATCACCTACTAAACAACTGATGCATTATTGAAATATAAAAATGAGCTCAGTAATATATCAATCGACAACAGATGCATACATTGCCAAATAAATCGTTGAGCTTAATCGTTAGTGTGTGTGACGGAAACCTGAAAAGACATTTGCCTCAGCTAATGTCTGCCTTGCTACCACTTAATCATCAAAACATTAATCTTAAAATGTAGTGAATGTAGAGGATTAGCAGGGAGAAAAATGGTGAAAACTGAGAAATATAGAAAACACACCACTGATGGCTATGATTATGCTCATGGCAAGCCTGCTTTTGGTACACTATGTTCTAGTCACCTTTGAATATTTTTACGATGTATGTAGGCAGCTGATTCGCCAAAGTAATTAATCATGCAATGACTATATTTGTGTGTTCAATTATAGTCTTTATGGTTGATTACTTTTTGCAAAAAATACCATTACTAGTTCTATTTTACTCCTTCTGCCCTGGGCAACAAGGCCAGGACATCAATGGAAGAGACAAACATAAGCAATGTACAGATGAAATAATTTTTCTAAAGCAAGATGTTAAGGATATATTAATTTTCAGTGTCAGAAATATTACCTTGTTTAGCGAAGCTAAAACATATAAACATTCTCTAAATGTACTACTTCATTGCAATATCATCAGCTCTTTACCAGCACATTATTAATATAAAGAATTCAATAATGATTTTTAAAAAGCCTCTTTCCTTTTTCTCAAATGACTGATGAATCCCCACAGAAATACTTTCAATATTTATAGCCAAAAATCTTTCATACAGGCAATATCATTTTTCTTAGCTTCATCTCTCAGTAAAACATATCATCAAACTTCTAAAAACATGTGTCTCTTAAAAATGCTGGGAATATAATTTGTCCTAATCCTGAGAAGGAAACCCAAGCTTTTCCTTCTTTAGGAGTCACTCTTTATTCGTTTGGAATAGAGTTCCTTAGATTTATTCGACAAATGTTTATTGAGACCTGCCAAGTCCTAGTCACAGTTACTGGAGATGGGACAATTCAGTAAGGAAAGGAGGCCAACATCTCTGACACTGTGGAGCTTATATTTTTTGCATAATAAATACCTGTGACACCTAATAATATATACTTTAATAAATGGCAGTAAGAATTTTGAACAGAAATAAATCAAAAGATGTCTGGACATGTGCAAAAGGTTGAAATTATAAACAGTGTGTTAAGAGAATATGGCCAGGCGTGGTGGCTCATCCCAGTAATCTCAGTGCTTTGGGAGGCTGAAGTGGAAGCATCACTTGAGCCCAGAAGTTTGAGATCAGTTTGAGCAACATAGCAAGATCTCATCTCTACAAATAGTTTGTTTTTTAAAAATCAGCCAGGCGTGGTGGTGTGTGCCTGTAGTACTAGCTAATTGGGAGGCTGAGGTGGGAGGATTGCTTGAGCTCAGGAATTCAAGGCTGCAGTGAGCTGCATTCACACCACTGCACTGCAGCATGGGAGACAGAGTGAGACCCTGTCTCTTTAAAAAAAAAAAAAAAAAAAGAAAGAAAGAAAAAAGAAAGAAAGAAAGAGAATACTTAACTGAGAAAAGTTACATTTTAGCAAATCTCTGCTGGCCTGTATAACCAGTATGGTTTCAGCCTGTTAAAAGAACTTTGATACAGAATTCATGCCAACAGTGGACCTAGAACACTGTCCCTCAGTTATGGAATTTTTGAATTGGTTTTGATACATTCTTGCTGAACATCTTGCTTATAGAAAATGGGATAGTAATAATCTATGGTGTACACTGCCATCATAATTAATCAAGTTATTATCTGTGGTTTATGATAGTAATATGACAATTAAAGTTAGTTGCTGGCAGTTCAGATTATTAAACTATAAGTTTGAATCGTGATCTAAGAACCAGATATCTTCCACGGTAGGACTGCAGTAATCCTTCCTTCCTTCCTTTCCTTCCTTCCTTCCCTCCCTCCCTCTCTCCCTTCCTCTCTCCCTTCCTCTCTCCCTTCCTCTCCTCCTCTTTTCTTTCTCTTTCTTTTCTTCTTTCTTTCTTTTCCTTTTTTCTTCTTTCTTTTTCTTCCCCCTCTTTTTCTCCTTCCTTCCTTTTTATTTTTTCTTTCTTTCCTCTTTCTTTTCTTCTTTCTTTTTTTTTCTTCCCCTCTCTTTTCTCCTTCCTTCCTTTCTTTCTCTTTCTCTTGTCTTTCTTTCCTTCCTTCCCTCCCTCCCTCTCTCCCTCCATCTTTCTTTTCTTTCCTTTTTTGTTGAGCCAGGGTATTGCTTTGTCACCCAGGCTGGAGTGCAGTGGCATGAAAATGGCTCACTATAGCCTTGATATCCTCGGCTCAAGTGATCCTCCCACCTCAGCTTCCTGAGCAGCTGGGACCACAGGCTTGCACCACCATGGTCAGCTAACTTTTTGTGTGTTTTATGTAGAGATAGGTTCTCACTATGTTGCCCAGGATGGTCTCTTCTGAGCTCAAGCAATCCACCTGCCTTGGCATCCCAATGTATTGGGATTACTGGTGTGAGCTACCGTGCCTGGCTAATCTCTTATTTCCTACAGCCATAGAGCCAAGATTATTAACTATCAAACATAAAATTAATTGTGCTGGTTACAGAATTAGAATGTTGATTTAACTTATAATATTGTCCAGTTTCTCATATGAAATTTAGAGTTTTGATTGGAAAGGAATGAGACCTTGAAAACTGAAATAAAAGCTTTAACAGGACTCCACTGAAACTGAGACTCAGTCACTCTGAGCCTCTCTTGACAGTGGAAGTAGCAGGTCATCTGTGTCTAAGGAGACTGGTCTTACTTTCCTGAAAACTCACTGATAACCTCATCAGGGCATATGTTTTGTAGAGGGATACTTATTTTTCTCAAACTCACCACTATCACCTCCTCTTTGCACCAGACTCATAGCTAAAATCAAATATCAGCATGATCCTGGAGGCCAGGTACACACTATGATCCAAGAGGAAATAGCTTACACACAAAATATTTCAAGATTTTGCAAATATATGTCAACAGACACCTTCAGAACAGGTATGAGGGTAGATTCCAAGGGTGTTAGACCAAGGAGATTAGAATTAAACAATTAGAATGTGCACTTACTAAAGATTCTGAATTTAGTCTGTTAGCTCATGCAGCTGTAAGTAGCTCCAGCAAATACCTGCTTGGTTAACTGAAACTTATATTTAAAGGTGGACTACATTTAATGTGGTTGGTACTAAAGACTTTTCCTGACAGAAATTGGATTTGGAGGAAATGATCATAAGGCTTCAGGAGATAGAAAGGTTGGAATGTATTTAGTTTCTGCAACTTACACATCAACCTCAATCACATCTCAAAAGAAGGCCAAGAAAATACTCCCTCCAGTAAACTGATGAGATACATATTAGTGACGGAAGCATGGACATTACTTAAAAACCCAGTGGTTGTTCTGATTTGTGAGTCAGGTATGACTGTGGAAGATGCTACAACTGAGATGGGTTCCTTGATTTCAATGGTATGACTGGATCTTGAGGTCACAGAAGCCAAATGACAGCCACTTAACCACAAGAGGGGATCACTTACCATAAATAGCATGAGGGTCATACTAGTAATCAGAATATCCGGGACTTTGGGGATCTCTGGAGCAGGCTAACTGTTCATATTGTCCTCAGGAAGGAAAAGGATGATTATCATGCCGCAATAGTGCCTGATCTATGTAAGTGGTGGAACGGGAGGGAAGACTAAATGTAGTAGTCAAGTCCCAACATAAGTTTTCATAATAGAGAATTATACTGTCTAACCCACTTTTCAGACCTGAGTCACTTAATAGACTTAGAGCCTTTGATTAAAATGGAAGCAAGGGAGTTATTTCATTCTTTTTTTTTTAAATTATACTTTAAGTTTTAGGGTACATGTGCACAATGTGCAGGTTAGTTACATATGTATACATGTGACATACTGGTGTGCTGCACCCACTAACTCGTCATCTAGCATTAGGTGTATCTCCCAATGCTATCCCTCCCCCCTACCCCCACCCCACAACAGTCCCCAGAGTGTGATGTTCCCCTTCCTGTGTCCATGTGATCTCATTGTTCAATTCCCACCTATGAGTGAGAACATGCGGTGATTGGTTTTTTGTTCTTACGATAGTTTACTGAGAATGATTATTTCCAATTTCATCCATGTCCCTACAAAGGACATGAACTCATAATTTTTATGGATGCATAGTATTCCATGGTGTATATGTGCCACATTTTCTTAACCAGTCTATCATTGATGGACATTTGGGTTGGTTCCAAGTCTTTGCTATTGTGAATAGTGCCGCAATAAACATACGTGTGCATGTGTCTTTATAGCAGCATGATTTATAGTCCTTTGGGTATATACCCAGTAATGGGATGGCTAGATCAAATGGTATTTCTAGTTCTAGATCTCTGAGGAATCACCACACTGACTTCCACAATGGTTGAACTACTTTACAGTCCCACTTGTCAATTTTGACTTTTGTTGCCATTGCTTTTGGTGTTTTAGACATGAAGTCCTTGCCTGTGCCTATGTCCTGAATGGTAATGCCTAGGTTTTCTTCTAGGGTTTTTATGGTTTTAGGTCTAACGTTTAAGTCTTGAATCCATCTTGAATTGATTTTTGTATAAGGTGTAAGGAAGGGATCCAGTTTCAGCTTTCTACATATGGCTAGCCAGTTTTCCCAGCACCATTTATTAAATAGGGAATCCTTTCCCCATTGCTTGTTTTTCTCAGGTTTTAAAAGAATCTGTCCAGGACTTCTAATTTTAGCTATCCTATAATAAGAGCTTAGAAATCTGGTTTTCCTTACAACTAGAAAAAACTGGTCAAATGAAAACCAATTTTTCTTAGATTTATCAGAGCACTGATGTCACTGGACACACTAATACCCCTGAATCTGAAGAAACAGGCAAATACAGAGAATTACAGCTGAGACCACCTTACTCGAAGCGAAAGCTTCCAGAGGCAAAGCTAGCAAAAACACTTAAGTGGCAGTTTTACTGGAGGTTGAATGTAGACCAGCTTGAGACTGAAAGACTCCTGGGAGCCTAGTCTTAGCAGGGTCCTGACACATGCATAGACATTACCTCCAGGATCCCCAACCAGATTCTCATTGTAACGATCTGAGAAAAATACTCTTGTGTTTCTGGCAGGATGAGAGACACAGTCACCATTTCAAAATGTGTCCAGCACGTTTTCCATAACAAAGACCTAACCTCCAAGGGAATGAACTGTACCAGAGCCTTTTCCTACCTGGGGAAACTGTCATTAGGCAGCTCCCATCCATCTCAGCATCCTGAATTAGGTAACAGGAAACAAATAAAGGATAAGAATGAATTCTGAAGGTTACAGTCCAGGAGCTCAGCCCACTAAAGAACTGAAACGTAATCACAAAATTATGGAACACTTCCTCTCCTCCACAAATTACCACCACATCTACAGGGGTCCACGGCCAGGACAGTGGATGACAACTTAAAGAGCTGCCAGCTCACATTCCATTTAAGAAGGAGTTATTTAGGGAACCATAAAGGAACAGAGGAGAAATAAACAAGGACTATTGAGGAAAGACACTTTTTCTGGCACCGAAAACTACAGCAAATGTTAAACACATATCTGTTTCTAGCCGGATAACAAAAAGCTTCATACTAAAGGCCTATTTACATCACTTCCAATTACCTTATATATCTTGTGTGGTTTTCAACAGAAAAGTACAAGAAATGTTAAAAGGCAGGAAAAAAACACAGCCTAAAGAGAAAAAGCAATCATCAGACCCAGAATCTGATATGACACAGAATGGAATTATCAGCTATGGAATATAAATAACTGTGATTAATATGTTAAGGGCTCTAATAGAAACATGCAGATGAACATCATGCAAGAACAGATGTGTAATGTAATCACAGACATGAAACTCTAAAAAAGAATCAAAGCAATGCTGGAAATCAAAAGCACTGGAAAAGAAATGAATAAATTATTTGATAGGCTCATCAGTAAACTGGATATGGCCAAGAAAAGAATCTGAAGTTCAACATAACTCAATTAAAACTTCCTAAACTAATATGAAAATTTTATTTTAAAAAAAGAAAAGAATATGCCAGGACAGTGGGACAATTACTAAAGGTATAATTGTGTGTAATGGGAATATCAGAAGGAGAAACAAAAGAGAAAGGAACAGAATAAATATTTGAAGTAGTCGTGACTGAGAATTTTCTAAAATTAAATGAAGACACCAAACCACTGAACCAGGAGCGCAGAGAAACAGGTTAAACTCATAGAAACAGGATAAACATCAGGAATTCTGCAGAGAGTTATGCCATATTTAAACTATAGAAAGCCAAAGACAGTGAGATAATCTTGAAAGAAGACAGAAAAAAAAATACACACTTTATCAATCGAGGAATAAGGATAAGAATTTCATTAGACTTCACATCAGAAACCATGTAAAAAGAAAAAACTATTTAAAGCATTGGAATATAAACAAAACACTAAGCTAGAAATCTATGTCTAGCAAAATTATCCTTCAAAATCAGAAGAATCAAGACATCCTCACACAAAAAAAATTAAGGACAAAAGTTACCAGCAGACATGCTCCATAAGAAAAATTAAAATAATTCTTTGGAGAAATTGAAAATGATATAGGTCAGAACTCTAATCTACCTAAAATGAAAGGGCATAAGAGAAGGAATAAAGGTAAAATAAAATATTTTATTTTTCTTATTTTTGGTTTAAATAAAGGCTAACATTTTCTTTAAGTTAATAATAATAATAATGTACTGGATGTGACAGTCATGTTATAAGGAACTAAAGAGAGGACTTGGGAATACTCTTAAAAGGTATACTGCATGGGAAGCAGTATAGTGCTATTTGAAATTGGACTTAAATTAGTTGTAAATATATATTGCAAACTCCGGCTAACTACTAGCCAAAAATAAAATATAACTGTTATGCTAAGAAAGGAGAGAGAATTATAGGAAATGCTCAATTAAAACCAGAAAAGTCAGAAAAAAGAGTGGGAGATTCAAAACAAATAACAAGTGAAATTAATCTGAAACAGTTACAGACATGAAGGATATTAATACAGTATATATCAATGATCTCTTTATATGTGAACGGTACAAATACACCAATTAAAAGACAGTGACAGAGTGCATTTCAAAAAGTAAGATGCAAAACCCCCTCTATGTTGGCTATAGGAAATCCATAAATACAAAGAAATGTTGCAAACAAAGGTGCAAAAATGATATACCATGCTAATATAATTGAAAAAACAGTGAAATAGCCATATTACCATTTTAGACAAAAAAAGGTTTTAAAACAAGGAAAATTACTAAGAGTAAAGAGATATATCACGTAACAATAAAGAGGTCAATTTTCCATGAGACATAACAATCCCTAACATGTATTCATAAAACAATGGAATGTCAATAATGTGAGGGATAAGTGAATATATCTGGGAAGATAAATATTTAAATTCCCTATTAGAGTTGGCAACTTCAACTCAACTGTATTGTTAATGGACAGATCATGCAATAAGAAAATAAGTGAAGATATAGCTGAAGGCCGGGGGCGGTGGCTCATGCCTGTAATCCCAGCACTTTGGGAGGCTGAGGCGGGTGGATCACCTGAGCTCAAAAGTTTGAGACCAGCCTGGCCAACATGGTGAGACCTTGTCTCTACTAAAAATACAAAAATTAACCAGGTGTAGTGGTGGGTGCCTGTAATCCCAGCTACTCAGGGGGCTGAGGCAGGAGAATCGCTTGAACCCAGAAGTGGAGGTTGCGGTGAGCTGAGATCATGCCACTACACTCTAGCCTGGGTGACAGAGTGAGACTCCGTCTCAAAAAAAAAAAAAAAAGATATAGCTGAAGGAAATATCACCATCAATCTGCTTGATCTAATTGATACTTATAGAATACCTCATCCATTCAACACCATTGACAGCACACACTCACACACACACGCACATGCACACACACAGGAAACCATGAAAACCTTAGGTGTAAATCTAAAAAGTATGTACAAATCTATTTGTAGAAAACTGTAAAACACTGATGAAATAATTTAAACTATCAAAACAATGTGATATTTCATATTCACAGGTAGGAAGACTCAATATTACTCAAATGTGAATATGTACATTCAAACATAATGCATAGATTCACTAAGGTGCCAATCAAATTAAAATAACAAGGGATTATTTCAAACCTTTTAAATGGGCAAATATTTAAACATCTAATAATACCAAGTGTGGATGAGTAGTGGGAATTCTTAAGTGCTATTGGTAGAAATGTATCGTGGAATGACGATTTAGAGAACAATTTGACAATATTCAATGAAGTTAAAGCTGTATTCAACTTATGACTCACTAATTCCACTGCTAGGCATCTACCCCCAAAGAATTCTCAAATATAAAGTAAAAAAAGCAAAACAAACCAGGGAGCCAAGAAAGATGAAGGCACAAGGCCCTGGAAATAATGCAACTAATTGAAGAATACGATATAAAAAATTACATCTCTTCTACCAACTTAGAAAAAAACATGGCAGTTCCAAGCCATTGCTAGAAAATTTTAAGAAAATTAAAAAGCAGTAACAAGAAATCAACTATCAAACCATGAAAAAGGTACACTGCTAAGCAAAAGAAGTCTGAAAGGCTACATAGCACATGACTGCAATTAAATGACATTCTGGAAAAGGCGAAACTGTCGAGAAAAGAAAAAGATCAGTGGTTACCAAGGAGTTTTGGGGATTGAGAAGAAATGAACGGGTTAACCACAGGGGGTTTCAGGTGGTAAAATGGTTCTGTACGTTGTTTTAACAGTGAATACATGACATTATACATTTGTCAGATGCTTTGGAACTTCACAGCATAAAAAGCGAATATTTGTGTGTGTGTGTGTGTACACTATATATAGTTACTTTTTTCCAAAGTATACTGAGTAGAATAAGAAAAAACGGGACACTTTGCACTGAAGCTTGATAAAAGCACCTCAGTCCAGTGATAAAGGACACTATTGTTAAATTATCTTGACGTATGTACCCTAGGTATGAGTGGTGAAATGGCACTTTATTTCTGTGAACTTCCTCCCATATTGTCAGTCTAGTCATGAAAAAACATCAAAAAACAAAAACAAAAACAAAAATCAACAGAGGCAACACAGTGGCATTCTATAATATCCCTAACCAGTACTGCCCTAAATTGCTGGTGTCATAAAACACAAGGAAATCTAAGAAACTAAGTTAAAGACACATGACAATTAAATGTACTGTGGTATCTTGGATGTGATAGTGGAACAGAAAAAAGATATTGGGGATAAAACTAAGGAAATTTGAGTGTGCGCTGTGGCTCATGCCTGTAATACCAGCACTTTCGTAGGCTGAGGCTGGTGGATAACTGAAGGTCAGGAGTTTAAGACCAGTCTGGCCAACATGGTGAAACCCCATCTCTACTAAAAATACAAAAATTAGCCAGGTGTGGTGGCACATGCCTGAAATCCCAGCTGCTCAGTAGGCGGAGGTAGGAGAATTGCTTGAACCCTAAAGACGGAGGTTGCAGTGAGCCAACATCACACCACTGCACTCCAGCCTGGGTGACAGAGTGAGACTCCATCTCAAAAAAAAAAAAAAAAATGCCAAAACTAAAAAAGAAGGAAATTTGAACTCCAAACTCTAGTTAATAATAATGTTTCCATATTGGCTTATTAGTTATAACAAGTTAACCAGATCAGTTAAGATGTTAATAGGGGAAATTGTGCGAGGTATATGAGAATTCTAAAGTGTAATTTTTCTGTAAATTTAAAACTTCAAAAACAGTTTATTAAAATTTAAAAGGGAAGCCAGGTCCATACAAAGAAAGACCTGACAGCCTTGCCACAGCATAGATCATGAATCTTCCTTTAAGGAACTAGGGCCCATTTACTAGAGTGAATGCGCACTGGGAAGAAAGATATCAAGACCTTTCAAAGATTAGTAGATGCTGGCTCTGAACTGACACTAATTCCTGAATGTCAAAAATGCCAGTGTGGTTCACTAGGCAAAGTGTGTACTTTTGGTGTCAGGTGATAGACGGAGTCTGAGTCAAAATTCAACTCACGTGGGGCCAGGTAGGGACTCACTCTGTGGTTATTTCCTCATTTCCTGAATGTATCATTGAAGTTACATTAATTGGAATATTCGGCAATTTTCAGAATATCCACATTGACTCTCTGACCCATGGAGAAATGGCCAATATGGTGGAAATGATGAAGTAGAAACCCCTGGAATTTCCCCACTTTAGCAATGTCAGAAACCAGAAACACAATTTCATTCCTGCAGAACTACAGAAATTAGTATCATTCCTAATTATGTATTAGTGCCATCACTAATCATATATAGGAAATGCTCAACGATTTGGATGAAATGACCAAGAGGTGATATGTGAAACTTCTCAAAATTATAAGATGCTGGGGTTCAGTGGACAGCAAACCCTACAAAAGATGGGAAGAGTGCTGAAAGGTACTAACATGGAACTTGATGGGTTCAGAGACAGACTTGGAACAAATGCATTGTAAAGGTACAAACCACAAAATGTGACTGGAGAGATTTTTTCAGGGATTAATTAGCCTTTACCTAAATGCATATTTGAAATAGCTGATATGCGTGAAAAGAATGTACTGCGGTTTTCTTTCCTTAGGGGTTATCTGCTAAGCCCACTCTTATCCAGTTTTAATTGTCCCTGTTAAATGGGAAATTTTGGAGTTGCATGAACCTTCCTTGCTAGTAAAGACTAAGCAGTATAGTATTCCCAAAGGCAGCAAAAGATTACTGCTTTAAGAAAACGGCTGAGGTAAGAGTCTGGATTCCCACTATTCTTGTTCAGCATTTTGATCTGACCAGTATATAAGGCAGACAATTCCTAGAGTTTAACAATGGGATGTGAAGAACTAACCAAGGTGGTCCCTCCAATTGCTGTGCTTATGTCTGATGTGATGAGAACCATACAAAAACGCTACAGGCCCAGGAGGCTGGTGTGCCATTATAGACTGGGCTAATGCCTTCTTCTCCCATTCCCTTTCACTCAGAAAGTGAATACTCAAGCAACAAAATTGAAAAAAAAAATGGTAAAGTTCATATCTGATAGAAATGTTATACAGATTTTATAAAGAAATATTACAACTCAATAATAAAAGAGAAAGCAAGCCAATAGAGAGTGGGAAGCACACTGAAAGAAACACCTTCCAAATGAAGATATATGGATGTGCATAGAAAAGTTCTAAACATCATTTGTCATACGAAAATATAAATTAAAGTCCCAGTGAAATACAATGACACACACAGCGAAATGGCTATAGTTAAAACAAACAATATTAAATATTACAGAAGATGTGGAATAATTGGAGGGCTCATATATTGCTGCTTGAATTTCAAAAGTGTTTAAATCCTTTGGAAAAAAATTGTGGCCATTTCTTGAATAATTGCAAGTACAGCAATATACAATTCAACAATTTCCACTCCTACATGTTTCCTCATAGATAAATTAAAACATATATGTATATTCACATATATTAGTTTGGTAAAGCTGCCATAACAATGTATCACAGACTGCATGGTCTAAATAACAGAAGTGTATTTACTCACAGTTCTGTGGGATAGAAGTCCAGGACTCAGGTGTCAGCAGGGTTGGTTTCTTCTGAGGCCTCTTTCCTTAGCTTGTACAGTGTCATCTTCTCCTTGTGTCTTCAAGCGATCTTTCCTCTGAGTGTGCCTAGGTCCTAATTTCCTCTTTGTAAGGACACCGGTCATACTGAATTAGAGCCCACCTCAAGGACCTCATTTTGTTAGTGGTGGAAGAGACCGGAGTTACCAGGAGTTAGCAGTAGCAAATCCGCACAGGTCTGCCGCAACTTTAAATCTTGCCTCCTCAGAAGAAACAACTAGACTGAGGGGCATAAAGCAGAACAAGAGACCTAGGCACATTTTAGAGCAGGAGTGCAAGTTTACTTAAAAGGCCTTAGAACAGGAAAGAAAGGAAAGTTCACTTAGAAGAGATCCAAGAGGGCTCATGAAGATTAAAGAAGGTAAAAAGCCCCGTTTAACCGTGATGCTATGACCTTTATAGCCTCTTTCCCTTGATTGGATTCTTGCAGTGGCGTGATCTCGGGGCTCACTGCAAGCTCCGCCTCCCGGGCTCACGCCATTCTCCTGCCTCAGCCTCCGGCGTAGCTGGGACTACAGGCGCCCGCCAACACACCCGGCTAATTTTTTTGTGTGTTTTTTTTTTTGTAGAGACGGGGTTTCACCGTGTTAACCAGGATGGTCTCTATCTCCTGACCTCGTGATCCGCCCGCCTCGGCCTCACAAAGTGCTGGGATTACAGGCATGAGCCACCGCGCCCAGCCAGAGCCCTTCTTACCCTTGGGAAGTGAGCTCATGTAGTGTGTTTAGTAAATTGTACGCATGCTTATCTGAGGCTTTCTTCCTTTTTCAGGTAGAGGATACACCGAAGATCACACTTCGCTATTTTTGTCTGTTAATGTGCATGCCCAGGAAATTTCTTCTCCATGGGGTCTGCCTCTAATTAACAGTTTTTAACGTTAACAGGTGTGGACCATCACTGAATGGCCTCTCCCTAGCACCGGCTGCCAATTTATCACTTTTAGAGAGGCAATGCAACAATTACTGAACCATCACCCAAGATTTCTAGTGGGTGGCAGGGAGAGCCCTCTCCTGCCCCCTCCTGCCCCCTCACGCCTAACTACCTGTAACAATTTAACCTTACTTGATTAAAGACATTATCTTCAAATACAGTCACATCCCGAGATACTGAGGATCAGTTCTTCCCCATGTGAATTATAGGAGAATTCAAGCCATAGCAACACATACTAGACTTATGTAAAAAAGTTCATAACAGACTTTTTTTTTTTTTTTTTTTTTTGAGAGGGAGTCTCACTCTGTCACCCAGGCTGGAGTGCAGTGGTACGATCTGGGCTCACTGCATCTCCGCCTCCCGGGTTCAAACAATTCTCCTACCTCAGCCTCTTGAATAGCTGGGACTACAGGTGTGCACTACCACACCCGGCTAATTTTTGTATTTTTAGTAGAGACAGGGTTTCACCATTTTGGCCAGGCTGGTCTCGAACTCCTGACCTTGTGATCCACCTGCCTCGGCCTCCCAAAGTGCTGAGATTACAGGCATGAGCCACCATCCCTGGCCTTTTCTAAAATATTTTAAACATGCATCCATTATCCCATGCTAGAACTAATGCTTGGTTTTATCTATGCTGAGAAAACAGACTATGAGTCCAATCATCTTTGTAAATCATCACGGTAAACAAATACAAGGGAAACTATAGACCAGACAAGGACTATTGGCCTTTATTACAGATGCAAAGCTATGAAGTTAAAATGCACTTTTATTCATGATGATGTAAGAGAGAAGAAAATATCCTTGATGTGCTTCAGGTAAAATTTGGATCTATCTAAAAATTTTAAATTGATGATTTACTCAATAGCAAATTTAAAAGCACAAAATTCTCTGTACCTGAGTTGAAAATTTTGTGCTGACTGCATACACAAATGAAGACTCAAGAATGCAATCAAGTTATAGAATTATATAATTATAGAACTAACAATAACTATCTGTTTATGGACATCACAATTGTGGCAATGCATTCCAAATTTTCATTACTTCTATTTATTTTTATAACATTGATATTATGGCCACCAATACTGAAAAAGTATGATATGTACATGCTATGGGCTACTCAACAATAAAAAAAAAAGCTTCAAATACAAGCAATAACATGAAAGTAGCTCACAGACATTATCTGAACACAAAAAGTGCATACTATAAAGGAGCATGTAGGTTACAGAGATTAACATATAGGATTTATTTTAGTATGCAATCCCTTTTCCTTTTCCATAATTTATGTAGTCAGATGAAGAAATATTGATCATAATGGAGAGAGATAAAATAGCATTACAGCTGGTAAAACAAGCACAAAAAATTTACAAAAATGACTAACAAATAAATGGCTGATTAACATGATTTTCATGTTTAACCTCACAAACTAAAAGCCCAAAGGAAGCCAAGTGTAACCTCCACCTTTCACCTGCCATATTAGTAAGATATATATTTTTCTATACTCAAGGTAAAATAGTACATTTCTGAATAAATCTTAAGCAATATACTTAAAAAATTCTAAGTATATTTAAAATTTGAGCAAGCAATTTTGCTGCTGAGAATGTATTCTATAATTTTACTGAAGTTGTGAATAAATATGCACAAAAAGTGTTATCACAGTATTATTTTTATGGTAGAGAATAAAACAGATAAAATGTTTAATAATAGCAAAATACTAAATAAATTATTCTGTATTCAGTTGATAGAATAACATGCACTGTTTATTAACAATCATTTTATTATATTAAAATGTTTGGAGTATGGTAGTAAGTGAAAAAAACATAAAACTAACGAAGTTCTTATTTAACCTCATATATTTCTGAGACCCAAATTGGCATAAATTGTTTTTATTTATTTTTATTTTATTTTATTTATTTATTTTTCAGGAATTGGTGATTTTTTATTGGTGATCAGAAAATAATAAAAAAGTATTAAGAAACAAGCTAATATTTAAACATTATAGAAAACTGCATTATTATTCACTAGAATTATATAAGCAACAGGGAGATTATGCTAGTCATTCATACATCAATGCTGAGCACACACTAGGTACACAGAGCTAGTTATGATGCTGATGCTAGATGATGCAACTTATGGAAACAGACTGAAATGAATAATCCACGTGTATCTGCCTCTTGTACAAGCATGAATGCCATAGAGCCTTGCTGAAAAATTCAGCCCAAGGTAATTTATAGATTCAATGCCATCCCCATCAAGCTACAAATGACTTTCTTCACAGAATTGGAAAAAACTACTTTAAAGTTCATATGGAACCAAAAAAGAGCCCCCACTGCCAGGTCAATCCTAAGCCAAAAGAACAAAGCTGGAGGCATCACACTACCTGACTTCAAACTATACTACAAGGCTACAGTAACCAAAACAGCATGGTACTGGTACCAAAACAGAGATATAGATCAATGGAACAGAACAGAGTCCTCAGAAATAATGCCACATATCTACAACTATCTGATCTTTGACAAACCTGAGAAAATAAGCAATGGGGAAAGCATTCCCTATTTAATAAATGGTGCTGGGAAAACTGGCTAGCCATATGTAGAAAGCTGAAACTGGATCCCTTCCTTACACCTTATACAAAAATTAATTCAAGATGGATTAAAGACTTACATGTTAGACCTAAAACCATAAAAACCCTAGAAGAAAACCTAGGCATTACCATTCAGGACATAGGCATGGGCGAGGACTTCATGTCTGAAACACCAAAAGCAATGGCAACAAAAGCCAAAATTGACAAATGGGATCTAATTAAACTAAAGAGCTTCTGCACAGCAAAAGAAACTACCATCAGAGTGAACAGGCAACCTACAAAATGGGAGAAAATTGTAGCAACCTACTCATCTGACAAAGGGCTAATATCCAGAATCTACAATGAACTCAAACAAATTTACAAGAAAAAAACAAACAACCCCATCAAAAAGTGGGCGAAGGACATGAACAGACACTTCTCAAAAGAAGACATTTATGCAGCCATAAATTGTTTTTAATAATAAAATTTGAGGCATGAGCTCAAGTAGATGAAAATAAATATGCTCAAAAAGACTATATGAAAATATATGAAAAATGATATGTGATATATCACTTTTAATTTTTCTCTTCACTATCTGTTTTTTATTTAAAAAATCACCAAACTATACAAGTGAATTATTCAACCTTAAAACTATAATTAACTCATTTAGAGACAATGTTTTTAAGTCAATGAATAAGGAATTATTGCACTCATCACTTGATTAGTCTTAAAAACACAAGAAATTACTGGACTATTAATTATTTTTTAGTACAAAAACTCATTATTTTAATAAAGATATATATTTCAGAAAACAATAGTTATGAGATTACATAATTATAGTAAAATGATAAGGGTAGTAATAGCAATAATTAGCTCCAGTATTTCTAATTGCACTTATTTTCTCTGACCCTTGTTATATACTGTGAGAGGCCTGATATTTGATCTGATCTGCAAGCCTGCCACCGTTTTATGAATGCTTGTGAATGATATGAAGATCCTTGGTCAGAGACAAAAGACTTTTTACCCATCTTTGCAGTTCCCCCTGTGATACAGAACAGTCTAGGTGAATGCTGCATGTGCAGTGTGTTTGCAACACAGCTGAGGAGCCCTAAGCTTGAAAACTCCAAGTTTTTATAATGGGCTGTAAGAAAACTTGTCTGACCTTTGCTTAGAGGGGACATGATCTTTACTATACTGAATAGTAAACAAACCTAACCTCTGCTCCAAAGAAAAATCCTCTTGTTTAAAGATGTTTGCTATACACATATCTTTAAAAATATGGTCTGGAACAAAAAAAAGCTAGTGCCTCTGCTCACAAGACAGGCAGAAATATGAGAGACCCATTAACTGTCTCCCAACAAGCCTCAGTTTCCTTAGGTATAAAACTCAATAATAAATGTGTGATAGTATCTGTTCTTTGACTCAAGTAAGATAGTGAACACATCCTAAAACTGTCAAAGTGATATATAAAATAATTCAACATTCAGACTGTGTTTAAAAAAAGGATAAAAACCTAAGTAGACTCTCCCAATCAATTACATAATGTGAATTTAAATTGTACATAGGTAGTTTAAAAATAAGGCTAGGAAATTTGGCTTTATAAAAATTTCGATTGCAATGGGAACACTAGAGGAACTATATTAATATTGGGAAGAAATCTAGGAAGATAAAAATATCGTAAGAGTTGCTTCTAAGATGCACTCTGAATAAGATCATATTAACATGTTTTGCAAATTTGTTGTGAATATTTCCCACAATTCTATATTATGCAACTCAAAATAAATGTGTCTATAAAAAAAAGACACCCGCTTTTAGGCCAATGTAAACTGAAACAAAGAATATGTGAAAAATGTGAGTTCAACAAGCTTTATTGTTTCGAGACACATATTTAACATCCCACAGGAATGCATTAGCAAATATGTAAGTTGTTTTTTACTCACACTATTTCTAATGCATACCCCTTCCCTAATCTGTCTACTCACCCCTCCCAACAAGAACATGAACTAAAAATCAACACAAAAAGAAACTCTTCCAACCAGAAAAGTTACTGCTATAGGAGAAAAATCCAAAATACAATTCTATTATCAACATCCAGAATATGGGAGAAAAAAAGTTTTCATGTATGAAAACCTGAGAATGAAGGAGAGTTTAAATTTCAGACTTACAAAGTTTAAACAAGGTGAAAAACTATAATAAACTCTGATTATGATATTCATTTATTTTAGTTTGTAAGACTCAGATATGAGTCTTCAGGGTGTTTTTTAACCGTTTTTTCTCTGAGAAATTAATTCCTCTGTGAGCAATGAATTCTTACAAGAATTCTCTAATAGATCAAGAGTGTACTAAAGATTCTAAGAAAGAAATTTCTTGTAAGTGTTTCATCAGTGAAAAATTGGACTGGTAACTGGGAAATCCAATACAAGGAAAAGGATGAGGACTAATCTGGTCAGACAGATGACCCTATTTTTTATTTTGGAAAACAATATTTTGGTTATAAGAAATATTGAGACATGAAAAAAGAAATTCTGTATTATTATGGTTCACACAAAATAGACTGGCAATGTATTGATATAATTAATAGACTGTGTAAGAGAACCAATCTAATATACATTGATAAAATCAATAGCTGTAACAGTGAAAATATGCTGGACATTTCTTGAGCTTACCTTAAGAGGACAGAAGATTGTTACTTTCACACAATGTTTTAAAAAGCCTGTTATTTTATCATTCTTTTAAGCAATAACAAGAGTATTATACAGCCAAAATAATTGCTTCAGATATGATTTGATAAGATCATAGCTGCACTTGCTGTATGCAAGTTATTGAAAGAAAATATCCCAATATAGTCAACTCCCCAAGAATATAATTGACATAGAAGCTGTCATAACTGAGCCAGCTTAAAAGCAAAAAAAGACAAAGGCTAAAAAAAACTTACTACCTGCCCTCTTTCTTGCCCATGGCTACCCAAAGCCTGTAATTACTTAAAGGGAAGGAACGAAAAGCTAAAAATGTCTGTAGGGCAGGGCCTATGTGATTTAATATTGTTTATCCCTTTTGTTAAGAAAAAAGCTTAGCATGATAAATACAACATTTTGTTCTATATTAAAATGCTCTTCAACGTTTACTTCAAGTGGAGCAAAGGAATGATGGAGATCTTGGTTCTTTTATTTCCAAATTATTGTTAAATACTGTGTGTACCACTTCTCGGGGGAAATCCTATGAAACAACAAGGGAAGAGGGAAAATGGGTAGGGGGTGGTAGGGGGTGGTAGAGAAAGAGACAGAGATAGAGAGAGAGGATGAGAACTTATAAGTTGAGGATGTGGCCGGGCGCGGTGGCTCATGCCTGTAATCCCAGCACTTTGGGAGGCTGAGGCGGGTGGATCACGAGGTCAGAAGATCGAGACCATCCTGGCTAACATGGTGAAACCCCGTGTCTACTAAAAATACAAAAAATTAGCCGGGCGTGGTGGTGGGTGCCTGTAGTCCCAGCTACTTGGGAGGCTGAGGCAGGAGAATGGCGTGAACCCGGGAGGCAGAGCTTGCAGTGAGCCGAGATTGCGCCACTGCACTCCAGCCTGGGTGACAGAGCAAGACCACCGTCTCCAAAAAAAAAAAAAGAAAAAGAAAAAGAAAGGCCGGGCACGGTGGCTCATGCCTGTAATCTCAGCACTTTGGGAGGCCGATGTGGGTGGATCACGAGGTCAGGAGATCCAGGTCATCCTGGCCAACACGGTGAAACCCCGACTCTACTAAAATACAAAAAATTAGCCAGGCGTGGTGGTGCACACCTGTAATCCCAGCTACTAGGGAGGCTGAGGCAGGGGAATGGCTGGAACCTGGAGGCGGAGATCACGCCACTGCACTCCAGCCTGGCGACGGAATAGACTCTGTCTCAAAAAAAAAAAAAAAAAAAAAAAAAAAAAAGTTGAAGATGTAGCCCTTTTTAAAAATCTAGACCACAGAGTCATGCTAGGGATTTATCTATCTTAGAATTGGGAATAAGAAGCTTAATGGGTGCCAAGGGGAAGCTTATTTACACATTTATGTTACTTTCTGACAGAAAGTAAATACCATTTGGCTGATTTGTTTGACAAAGATTGACTTTGCAAGTTAGGTTATATGACCATCATTTCCCATAAACTAACTGAATTCAATGATGGCTCCATGATTCTGACTGAAGTATATTTAAAACATGGAATTAGATGAAGGCGTTAATTCAAATATATATTGTATTGGCAAGAGTATATTAGAATTAATTATATTTTTATCATATTTCTGATACATTTTTAGTGTATCATATTAAATATGTTGCCTCTAGGTGAGAAAGAATTTAAGGGAATAATTAATAGTCTTTTGAAAAGTCTTTGTAGAGCCTTTTATGTATAATTCCTAGACACTGAGAGTGTGATTGATCTTCATGACTAGGTAACAAATCTTTTTGAAAGTTAGGTCATTTCCAATTTCTTGCTATCAAAACTGAAGGAGGAAGTAATCAAGTTGTCAGCTGATATTACATTAAAAATAGGTTTTGTAAGAAACCACTACGTTATTTGGTAAATAATTTGAAAAAAAAAAGGTTTAAATAATTGAGTAACAATTCATATTACAGAGCTTCATTTATTTTTATCTCCCCATTCAAATACACAAATTTTCCCATCACTTACATGTATGATGAAGAAAACTAGGAATAGTAATCTAGCAATAAGTAATGATCACCCAGAGATATATGAACTAACTAAATAAAAGCTTCCTCCAACTCATAAAAGATAATTTCAATTTTATATTTTACCTCTCATATTTAGTAAATATTTAGATAAGTATCAAAATGTATGTCATTATATTTTTTATACTCACAGTAATTCAAATGTAGTGAAAACATCCTAAAACATTTTAACTTGTATAGAGCTTCAGTAAAACAAAATGTCTCAAAATGTTATTTAAAATAATATTCACATTTTTGTTGCAGTAATATATAAGTGATTAAAATAATTTCACTGATAAGACATATCAAATACTGAGTACATGAAACAAGGCAAAAAAATCTAAATGTTAAATATGCTCTTGTTGCTAATTTTTTAATTTGATAAATGTGGATATTAAATTGCCATAATATTTTGATTTATTGGAGACAATTTAAAAGTTGACATAATTTTTTTAAAAGCTATAATTTACAAAATGCAAAAACATCTTTTGCAGCTATTTACACTTTATAAAACATCATATACATTTTGCAAAGCAGTATGTAGCTTTTTAATTTTTTGAGGAAACATCCAAGCAAATATTTGAATATTGTGACCATTTACCAAAGGCAATTCTAGATAAGTGAAGGAATTAAATGTAAAAAGCAAATCTGTTATTTTGGAAACAAAACCATGAGAATATCTTTATTACTTAAGAAAAGAGAAAAAATGTTTCCTATAAGT
This sequence comes from Pan troglodytes, assembly GCF_028858775.2. Taxonomy (NCBI): domain Eukaryota; kingdom Metazoa; phylum Chordata; class Mammalia; order Primates; family Hominidae; genus Pan; species Pan troglodytes. The sequence goes on along the minus strand of NC_072404.2, from coordinate 160,912,335 downwards.
ACAAAAAGAGTACATAATTAGGGAGAATAATACTCATTTGAAAATAAAAACTTATAAATTTCTGTTCAGATGAAAAGGACAAACCACAAATGAAGAGAAAATACATGCCATATGTATTACCAAGGGGGAAAAACACTCCAAATATATAAATCAATTACAAAAATTCAACAACATGGAACTGACATAGGGAATGACATGAACAATTATTTCATAGACAATGACACACAAATGACAAGCAAATATCTGACAATTTGCTTAACTGAATTTTAATAAGAAATGAAATTAATGCACAATAAGAAATTATTTTACAATAATTATATTGGCAAAATTGAAAACTGAAAGAAATAATAAAGAACGGTAACATGAATAAAGTATACAACTACACATGACATAATGGATCTCATGGTTCCTAATTGAAGAGGACAACAGCAAGTGTAACTCCTCACAAATATTCTGTTTATATAAAGTTAAAAGGCAAAAGAAATTTGAACTTTTTTTTTTGTATTACGTTCATGCAGGTTTATATCATAATCAGAAACCAGAAGGAATGTCACAGGAAAACGGCATGGCAATGTTCTATTTTAAAACTCCATTGTGTAAATAAGTATTTATATTATTGTTAATCTTTCTAACATTTTATATGTCAGGCATATTATTTTACAATATTTAATAAAATGTTGACTATTTTAAATCAAGTATATAAAAATAATGAAAATAAAATTAAGATAAAATAGCATTGCCTCATACGTTTAAGAAATCCCAAGTCAGCATTTAGTGTTAATGAAAAAAAGCAGAATGTTTCTTAGTCTATCTAGGCTGCTATAATAAAATGCAGTAAACTGGCTCACTTATAAACAACAGAAATTTATTTCTCACAGTTCTTGCGGCTGGGAAGTACAAGATCAAGAGGCCAGCATGGTCAAATTTTGGGGAGGGCCCTCTTCTGGGTTGCAAACTGATAGCTTCTCCCTGTGTCTTCACCTGTTGGAAGGGCAAAGCTGCTCTCTGAAGTCTCTTTCATAAAGGCATGAATTCCATTCATCAGAGCTCTTTCCTCACTAAACACCTCCCAAAGGCCTCTTTTCTTAATACCATCACTTTGGGGGTCAGGATTTCATCACATAAACTTGGGGGTAGAGACAAACAGTCCAATCATAACAGGTGGTTTTTATATCTTAGCTGAAGGATGATCTCTGAAGAAGAAACATCATGTCTTGTTAGCACTATATAGTCACATTAAATCACAAACTTGTGCATATAATTGAGGTTAAATGAGTATTTTTGATGTCTTCATGTTACTATTCCTTAAAGTGTGCATGGATACCTCCTAAATGTATGTAACTACTTTTTAAATGTTAAATTTGTGGCAGTGGTAGATTTAAAGCAATTTTGCTCCCTCTTTTTCTAAGTGTGAATCAAAATTGCAGAATATGCAGTATTCCTGGCTGTCTACTAGAGTAAGTAGAACAAATTGATACCTTATTTTATACAAACAAAAATGCTTTCACCCAAAGTCTGTAAAAGTCCTTAATGACAATGTGTGCTAATTATGTGTATGGAAACTCATAGATATTTCTGTGGATGATACATAAAAAGCAGCTTTTGTGACCATTCTCCAAATTTTGAAAAGCTCCTTAGAAGTTTATTTCAAATACCTGTAATCCCTTCTAACTGATAGGGCATTGGTTGAGAGATAGTTCTCTTCTCTTCAAACAACTCCAACATTGATTTTGAAATAAAAGTTTCCCTATGGGATTCAGAGGTTTTAAAGTGACTCAGTATGAAGCAATAAACCTGAACTTTTAGGAATTTGGTTTATAACCTTGAGGTGTCTTAGACATACATGCTTGTAACACTGGTTGATAGACCTTGTTGACATTGAAAGACTCACTTTGTTTTATCGTTTTTCTTTAGGAGGCCAAGCAGACTGGCCCTGAGAAACAAGTGTATTTGATATAATTAGATCTTTTTGTGTTTTATATTTACAGGTAAACAGCAAAAACAAATGCTTTAAAATTAATTGTGCCTTGATTTCCAGAGAATTCCTCTTGGCCTCATTTAACTAAGCACACTAGAAAAATAATTGTCTAAACAATTGTCAAGAATACTATTAATGTTGAATCTGTGGAGGAATGTGCAACCATAAAATGTGTTTGTATGTCTGCTTAAATCTTAATATATTTATATTTAAGTCTTTGGTAGGTTATTTGTACGATACCAAAAATGAAAATAGAAAAGCATAAAAAAAAGACAAAGTAAAATGAAAAACACAAGATAGCCCTCTATCATTAACTTTATTCAATACATCTTACAAAACTATTTATTTATCAATATAATCTAGTAGTATTATAATATTAAACAATAGAAAATTGATAAAATAGGCATATAAAAATTCCTATGTTATATATACCAACTAATAACAGTTAAAAAGCACAATACTTAAGAGATATCTACCACAATAATAAAAATACCTAAGAAAAATTACAAAGCAATGGTCAAAATTGATATGGATAAAAAGTAGATTAAAATTAGACATATTTAATGGTAAAATATTAACTTTCTTATTTAAGTACAACTCTGGTGAAATTTTGATCTATAATAATAAAAAGATGAGTAACACCAAAAACAAAAAAAACTCGAGATACAAAACATATAAAGACAATAAATTTTAAAAGTACACTAAAAACAAACCATTAATGATTATAAAGTAAATTGCCAAGTAATAAGAATCCTATTCATTAAGATAATGTAATTATTTCAAACATAAGATTTTAAAAGTACCTTCACAATAATTTTTAAAATTGACAAACATATTTGTGAGAATTTGTCAAATTCAACATCACATTAAAAGATTTCAACCCCAATTTCCTCAATTATAATTATAAGCTAAGCCTATGAAAAACAGTGAAAATATATAAGACCCAAACAACAGGATTCACACAGTCTTTCTAACTGATATATATATGTACAGAACTAATTTCAGCTACCATCTGTGGTAAAATGTAGGTGCCAGTAGCTGTTCTGACTGATAGAACATGCATTACTATTGGCTGGACCAACACAGCACTGGTTTTCAAATATTTTGCCCATTGCCTCTGAGCAGTATATAGAACTTTGTAACCAATATGCAAAGATAATGTATTTAATGAATACATGGATTAAAAGATCACATATATTAGTACATTAAGCAAATTTTAATACAATGTCAAATCATCAATATTATTAGATCATACTCAGTAAAATGCAATTAAATAAGAAACAAACTTGGCAATGAAAATTAAATAACGTTGTAAAATAAAGCATTTCTAGAGAGACACCATCAAGATGGCTGACTAGAAGAATCCAACATTCCCCTTATCCATGAAGAATGATGAAAAGAGTAGATAAGCACACATCAAGTAGAGTGTATAAGGAAGAACACTGGAATTCAGCAGGAAACTGACAGGAACGTGTGAGGCATGGGAACTTAAGATTGCACCATAGAGAAGTAAGCAAAGCAGTCAGCTGTGATATGCTGAAAGCTAGGAGAGACTTTCCATTGCAGGGAAGGGTAAGCAAGAGATTCCCAATCGTCCACATTCCCACCACAGATGCCTGCAATTCTAGCTATGTGAGAGTCCCTCAACCCTCAGCAACTCTGAGTCTAGTATAGGCCTGAAGGCCTGAAGGCCACACAATTACATTTTCCCAGAGAAGGAATTTACACTGGGTCCCACTCACTCCCCAGGATCCAGGCTGCTGCAGAACAGTGCCATTTAGAGAGAAGGTAAAACTGACTATACTTTTCCATGGAGCCCCAAAACCTCTGCAACTCCAAATCCCTAGGCTCCAAACCCCTCACTTCCAGTCAGAGGACTGCAGCATCACAACACCAGCTGGAGCCAGTGATGCAGCTACATTCTTGGCCTTTGAGCTCATGCAAAATCCTACATCCAGGGGAAGTGGCAATTCAGCACATCAGGAAGCTTTCCCCCGGACATAGGGAGCTGAAGTGTGCACCACTGCCCTCTCAGATCCTGAGAGACAACTGCTTAAGGCTGCCACCACTGATAGCAACACTGCCCCCCTCCAGTTCAGCGCTGCTGCACATCAACATGTGCTGCCTGGGAATCCAAAGTTAGCCCACCCAGGCTACCATCACAGCCACAGGTAGCCATGTGCATCACTCAGGGGCCCAACACTGATCCACCTCACCAGCTGCCACCACCATTGGTGTCCATTGAAGCCATCCAGGGGACTGAGTAGAGATTCACTCAGGTCTTGCCATTGCCACAGCCAGTGAACCATTCAGGTGCCTGAGGACCGGCATGGGCAGCATCCTAGTCTCCAGCAAAGCCTTACAACAACCTTGAGAAAGAATCACAGCCTAGGCCACTGAGAAACTCACAGACATTGCTGATATTGATTACGGCTGAAGAAATCAAATGGGGACTACACTATGGCACCCACCCAGAATCAAAGACAAAGTACCCTCCCCAACTGACACTATAGATACATCTGTAGGAAACACTCTTTCCCTTCAAAAGCTACTGCATAAAACTAAAACAGTTGTTATACTAGATATGTAGATATCAACATAAGGACAAAAGAAACATGAAAAAGCAATGAAATATACCATCTACAAAGGAACACAATAATTCACCAAGTTCAGACCCAAAGAAATGAAAATGTATAAAATTCCTGACAGGAATTCAAAATAGTATTCTTTAGGAAACATGACAAGATATAAGAGAATACAAATGGGCAATACAGAAAAATCAGGAAGACAATTTATGTTCTGAATGAGAAATTCAGCACAGACATTGATATCATAAAAAAGAATAAAGACAAAATCCTGGAACCAAAGAATTCAATGAATGATATAATAATGATATTGAGAAATTCAACAATAGACCAGATCACACAGAAGTAATAATTCCTATACTTGAAGATAGGTCTTTTGAAATCATACAGAAAAAAAGAAAAAGAAAGAAGGGTGCATAAATGATACATTGGACACCAACAAGTGAACAAACGTTTGAATTTTGGGAGTTCCAGAAGGAGAAGAGATGAGAAAAGGCATAGAAAATCTACATAATAAAATAATAGTTAAAAATGTTCACAGTCTTCGAGGAGATATAAACATCCAGATACAGGAATCTCAAATACTCTCAAATAGATTGAACTGACCATGTCCTCTCAGGACATTTTACAGGCAAATTGCCAAAATTCAAAGACCAAAAGAGAATTCTAAAACCAGCAAGAGAAAATCAGCAAGTCAAATATAAGAAAATCCCCTTAGACTAATGACATATTTCTCAGCAGAAACCTTAGGAGTCTGGAGAGAATGGGATGATAAATTCAAGGTGCTGAAAGAAAAAAAAAAGTCAGCCAAGAGTACTATACTAAGCAAAACTCTCCTTCAGAAATGAAGATAAATAAAAAGTATTTCCCAAACAAGCAAAAACTGAGGGAATTAATCACCATTAGACTGACCTCACATTAAATGCTTAAGGGAGTCCTACATGTAGAAGAAAAAGGATGACATTTATTATCATGAAAACACATAAAAGTATAAAATTAACTGGTAGAACAGATACCTAAAGAAGGATAAAGAAATCAAATGTTATCACCACAGAAAATCAAAAGATTGCAAAGATAAACAATAAGAGAAGAAGAATGATGAAGAATATACGTAAAAGAATAAAAAAACAAGCAACAAAATGAGGAAGTTCCCATCTATCAGTAATAACCTTGAATTTAAATGATATAAATTCCCCAATTAAAATATCTAGACTGGCTAAATGGACTTAAAAAATACCAAAGTATATGCTGCCTACAAAGTCTCTCTTTATGTGCACACAAAGGGAAACCAAAATTGCACAGGAATACCTAAACTTATCTCACATAAAATAGACTTTAATTCAAAAAACATAAAAATAATTAAGTGAGGTTATTATATAATGAAAAAAGGATTGACCAGGTGTGGTGGCTCATGCCTGTAATCCCAGCACTTTGGGAGGCCGAGGTGGGCAGATCACGAGGTCAGGAGTTCGAGACCAGCCTGACCCACATGGTGAAACCCCATCTCTACCAAAAATACAAAAATTATCTGGGCATGGTGGTGCACACCTGTAATCACAGCTACGCAGGAGGTTGAGGCAGGAGAACTGCATGAACCCGGGAGGCAGAAGTTGCAGTGAGCCAAGATCGCACCACTGCACTCCAGCCTGGGCGTCAGAGCGAGACTCCATCTCAAAAAAAAAAAAAAAAAAAAAAGAATCAAGTCACCAAAAGTATATAAATATTGTAAACATATATTCACTCACCAATGGAGGACCCACATATATAAAACAAAAATATTGAGGCTAAAGAGAAAGACCCCAATACAGTAGTGGCTGGGGACTTCAATAGCTCACTTTCAGTATTGGACAGAATACTCAAACAAAACAACAACAAAGAAGCATTCAACTTAAATGAATTATAGGCCAAGGGGCTAAAAGACATTTACAACACTTCATCAAACAGCTGTAGAATACATATTCTTCTCATCAGCACATGAAACATTTTCCAGATAGACAACATGTTAGGCCACAGAACAAACTGCAACAAATATAAAAATATCGAAACCATAACAAATATCTTCTCAGACCATAACAGTATAAGTCAGTAAACAGAGAAGCTCTAGAAACTACAAACACATGGAAATTAAATAATAAGCTCCCGAATGGCCATTAAGTCAATGAGGAAATTAAAAAGAAATTTTTTTAAAAATTGAAACAAATAAAAACAGAAACATAACATACCAAAGCCTAAGAGATATAGGAAATCAGTACTAAGAGAGGTCATAATAATAAATGCCTATGTCAAAAAAGTAGAAAGATTTCAGGTAAACAACCTAACAAGGAACTAGAAAAGCAAGAACAAACCAAACCCCAAATTACTAGGAGAAAAGAAATTTAAAAGATATGACCAGAATAAAACAAAATAGGAATTTTAAAAAACATACAAAGAGCAACAAAACCAAAAGTTTATTTTTAAAAAAGATAAACAAAATTAACAAACCATTAACTAGACTAAGAAAAAAAGATGGAAGACCCAAATAAATACTTTCAGAAATGAAAAAGGAGACATTACAACTGATACCATAGAAATAAAAAAAAATCATTACAGACTATTATGAGCAATTCCATAGCAACGAATTAGAAAACCTAGAGGAAATAGATAAATTCCTGGACATATAAATCTACCAAAATTGAACCAGGAAGAATTAGAAAACATGAACAGACCAACAACCAATAATAAGATTGAATCATTAATAAAATGAATCCCAGGAAAGAAAATCCTGGACCAGATGAATTTACTGCTGAATTCTATCAAACTTTTTAAATAGAACTAATACCAATTCTTTTCAAACTATTAAAAAAAACTGGAGAAGAAAGAATTCTTCCTAATTTATTCCATAAGACCAGAATTATCCTGATACCAAAACAAGACAAAAGCGCAACAAAAAAATAAAACTATAGGGAAATATCCTCAATAAACATAAATGTAAAAATTCTCATCAACATATTGGCATATGAAATCCAGCAACACATTAAAAAAATAAAACATGATCAAGTGAAATTTATCCCGGGAATGAAAGGATGGTTTAACATATGCAAATAAACAAATGTAATACATCACAATGATGGAATGAAGGAACAAAGCCATTTCATTTTCTCAATAATTGCAAAAAAAATTTTGATAAAATTCAACATTTCTTTATGATAAAAACTCAACAAATTAGATATAAAAGGACTATATCGTATCCCAATAAAGGCCATATATGAAAAACCCACAACTAATACTGAATGGGGCAACATTGAAAATCTATATCTAAGAATTAAAATAAGACAAAGATGCCCGCTTTCACTACTGTTATTCAACATAGCACTGGTAGTTCTAGCCAGAGCAATTAGGCAAGATAAAGAAATAAAGGGCATCCAAATTGGAAAAGCAGGAGTCAAACTGTCCCCCTTTAAAGATGACATAATCTTATATACTAAAATACCTAAAGACTCTACCAAAAAACTGTTAGAACTAAGAAACAAATTCAGTACATTTGCAGGATACAATATCAATATAAAAAAATCACTAGCACTTCTATACACCAATAAAGAAGTAACTGAAAATGAAATATGTGATCTCATTCACAATACTTACAGAAAAATAAAGTACCTAGCAATACATTTAATCAAACAGGTGGAAGATCCCTACAATAAAAATTATAAAACATTGATGAAAAAAATTTAAAAGGGCACGAATAATTGGAAATACATCCCATGCTCATGGATTAAAAGAATTAATAGTCTTAAAATAGCCATGCTGCTCAAAGCAATCCATATATTCAATGCAATCCCTATCAAATGCCAATAATATTCTTTACAGAAATAGAAAACAAAATCCTGAAACTCATATACAACCACAATAGACCCCAAATAGCCAAAGTAATATTAAGCAAAATCAGTAAAGCTGGAGGCATTTCACTACCTGACTTCAAAATATATTACAAAGCTATAGCAAATACAATAGCATAGTATCACTATAAAAACAGACACATAGACTAGTGGAAGATAATAGATAACCCAGAAATAAATTCTTGTATTTACGGCCAACTGTTGTTTGACAAATGCAGCAAGGACATTCATTGAAAAAGGAACAATGTTTTCAATAAATAACGTTGGGAAAACAATATTTACAGCAGAGGAATAAAACTAGACTCCTAGCTCTTACCATGTGCAAAGACAAATTAAAATGAATTAAATACTTAAATGTGGGACTCAAAACATTTACACTTAGTTGGGAGGGATAATGCATAGAGTTCTACAGCAATGTAGAGTGAAAATAATTAACCATAATTTAATGTATATTTCCAAAAGCCTAGAAGAGATTTTGAATGTTCATAATAATAAAAAAAAGTTGGAGGTGATAAATATGGTAATTACACTGATTTTATCATTACACATTGTACATATGTATCAAAATATCACTCCGTATCCCATAAATATAATAATTACACATAATGAAAAAATTTAAAGCAACACTTTTAAATACCCCATAAATTCAAAAATAAATCATAATTTAAAGAGGATTTTCCATAAGTGTGATAAGTATTGGCAATGGGAACACATTTGCATAAATATGACATAGAAGTGACAACTAATACACTCTTTGGAGATCAGAATTTTCTTATTAATATTACTTAAGATCCCCAAAGGATGGGTGGAAAGTGCTCAGGAAAGGGATGGGGCACACATCACACAGATATTGCAGAATGTGTGCAAGCTGATGGGTTTTTTTTCTTATTTTTGTTTTTTAAATTTACTTTTTAAAAATATCCTTATGTTTCCTGATTTTTATTCATCCAGAGGAAGTTATTTTATTGAGGGAGACCTTAATTTTTCAAAGATTGAAATACAAAGGAATTAGAGGAGACTTTTATTTTCAGCTTTGAAATTCTAAGAGCTTATTGAAGCCAATCCAAAAGAGTCTGTCTTATAAACTAGGTTGTCAGACGAGAAGACCCAGGCACTTGAAAGGTTGAATGGGTTCTTTATTTTAAAAGCTTAACTCAAATGACAAAAATCAATGCTCAGAAGATTGAACTTATACTTCTTTTATAAGTTGTAACTTAGTAGAAGAAACAGACATGTCATCAAACTATTGAGAAGATGCCTGTGGTCTGAACAAAGAAGATATAGTTTGTGAACCGTACAACTGGATGGCACAGCAAATACCATGGACAGGACAACAATAATATATTCCAATCTCAAATGAGTGAACATAGCAAGCTACAGCAGGAGCAGATGCTAGGACAGGACGTGAACCAGAGCCTGGATGTGCAACAGATGCATCGAGATGCATCAGAGATGCCACAGCTGACGATGACAACAGCTCAGCACCCTGCACCCCTTTCTAATGCCACAGGTTATGAATATTTCCCATGAAGATCAGAGAGAGGGAAAAGGGAGAAAATTATTAAGAGGAAACAGTATCGCTAATAATAAGTTTTAATTTGAAATGGACTAAGCTTAAATGCAATACTGATTGAGAAATTACCCTGAAGAGACTGTTTTAACTTGAACAGCACAGAGTTTCCTTACAGGGACAGATAATACATTTTCCTCTTTCGAGTGGAAATGGGAGTTCATAAGCAAACTGATTGCAATTACATAAAAAAATTAAGAAAATTTCAGCCCTATACATTGTAGTAATGCATATAAATTTAAAACACACGGCTTGTAAGTTGGATTCCTAGGTATTTTATTCTCTTTGAAGCAATTGTGAATGGGAGTTCACTCATGATTTGGCTCTCTGTTTGTCTGTTGTTGGTGTATAAGAATGCTTGTGATTTTTGTACATTGATTTTGTATCCTGAGACTTTGCTGAAGTTGCTTATCAGCTTATGGAGATTTTGGGCTGAGACGATGGGGTTTTCTAGATAAACAATCATGTCGTCTGCAAACAGGGACAATTTGACTTCCTCTTTTCCTAATTGAATACACTTTATTTCCTTCTCCTGCCTGATTGCCCTGGCCAGAACTTCCAACACTATGTTGAATAGGAGCGGTGAGAGAGGGCATGCCTGTCTTGTGCCAGTTTTCAAAGGGAATGCTTCCAGTTTTTGCCCATTCAGTATGATATTGGCTGTGGGTTTGTCATAGATAGCTCTTATTATTTTGAAATACGTCCCATCAATACCTAATTTATTGAGAGTTTTTAGCATGAAGGGTTGTTGAATTTTGTCAAAGGCTTTTTCTGCATCTATTGAGACCAACTTACAAGGGATGTGAAGGACCTCTTCAAGGAGAACTACAAACCACTGCTCAAGGAAATAAAAGAGGATACAAACAAATGGAAGAACATTCCATGCTCATGGGTAGGAAGAATCAATATCGTGAAAATGGCCATATTGCCCAAGGTAATTTACAGATTCAATGCCATCCCCATCAAGCTACCAATGACTTTCTTCACAGAATTGGAAAAAACTACTTTAAAGTTCATATGGAACCAAAAAAGAGCCCGCATCACCAAGTCAATCCTAAGCCAAAAGAACAAAGCTGGAGGTGTCACACTACCTGACTTCAAACTATACTACAAGGCTACAGTAACCAAAACAACATGGTACTGGTACCAAAACAGAGATATAGATCAATGGAACAGAACAGAGTCCTCAGAAATAACACCGCATACCTACAACTATCTGATCTTTGACAAACCTGAGAAAAATAAGCAATGGGGAAAGGATTCCCTATTTAATAAATGGTGCTGGGAAAACTGGCTAGCCATATGTAGAAAGCTGAAACTGGATCCCTTCCTTACACCTTATACAAAAATCAATTCAAGATGGATTAAAGATTTAAACGTTAGACCTAAAACCATAAAAACCCTAGAAGAAAACCTAGGCATTACCATTCAGGACATAGGCGTGGGCAAGGACTTCATGTCCAAAACACCAAAAGCAATGGCAACAAAAGCCAAAATTGACAAATGGTATCTAATTAAACTAAAGAGCTTCTGCACAGCAAAAGAAACTACCATCAGAGTGAACAGGCAACCTACAACATGGGAGAAAATTTTCGCAACCTACTCATCTGACAAAGGGCTAATATTCAGAATCTACAATGAACTCAAACAAATTTACAAGAAAAAAACAAACAACCCCATCAAAAAGTGGGCGAAGGACATGAACAGACACTTCTCAAAAGAAGACATTTATGCAGCCAAAAAACACATGAAAAAATGCTCATCATAACTGGCCATCAGAGAAATGCAAATCAAAACCACTATGAGATATCATCTCACACCAGTTAGAATGGTGATCATTAAAAAGTCAGGAAACAACAGGTGCTAGAGAGGATGTGGAGAAATAGGAACACTTTTACACTGTTGGTGGGACTGTAAACTACTTCAACCATTGTGGAAGTCAGTGTGGCGATTCCTCAGGGATCTAGAACTAGAAATACCATTTGACCCAGCCATCCCATTACTGGGTATATACCCAAATGACTATAAATCATGCTGCTATAAAGACACATGCACACGTATGTTTATTGTGGCATTATTCACAATAGCAAAGACTTGGAACCAACCCAAATGTCCAACAATGATAGACTGGATTAAGAAAATGTGGCACATATACACCATGGAACACTATGCAGCCATAAAAATGATGAGTTCATGTCCTTTGTAGGGACATGGATGAAATTGGAAACCATCATTCTCAGTAAACTATCGCAAGAACAAAAAACCAAACACCGCATATTCTCACTCATATGTGGGAATTGAACAATGAGATCACATGGACACAGGAAGGGGAATATCACACTCTGGGGACTGTGGTGGGGTGGGGGGAGGGGGGAGGGATAGCATTGGGAGATATACCTAATGCTAGATGACGAGTTAGTGGGTGCAGCGCACCAGCATGGCACATGTATACATATGTAACTAACCTGCACAATGTGCACATGTACCCTAAAACTTAAAGTATAATAATAAAAAAAAAAGAAAACACAACTTAAGCTGACTTTAAGACAAAAAATAAAAAAATAAAAAAATAAAAAAAAAAACACATGGCTTACATACAAAGTAGAAAGTGACTGGCATGTTTTAGAAACTGGTCATGCCAGTTTAACTGAATATGGGATTTGGCTAAAGAATATGGAAAGAAGAGCATAGGAAAGGCTAACTAGGACAAATTATAAGCTAATAAACTAATAAACTAAAAGACACATATGTCATTTCATAGAGTGTGAATTTCACCTTTGGATAACAGAATAATTGAGGATTTAAAGTAATAGAATAATCATATTATTTCTTAAGTCAGGTTTATTGAGTCATAATTTATATACAGTAAAAATTTTCCTTTTTATTATAGTCTGACAAATTGATTGAGTCAGACATAATACCACAACCAAAATACAGAAAAGTGTCATCACGTAAGAATTCCTTTGTGCTCTTTTAAGACAAACCAACTCCAATCCTCAGTTCCTATTACCTACTGATTGGCTTTTTATCACTATAATTTTGCCTCTTCTTCAATGTCGTATAAATGGACTCATATATGAAGTAAACTTTTAATCTGGTTGCTTTCATTCAGCATAACATTTGAGATTTATCCATGTTGCTGTGTGTATCTGTATTCTCTTCCTTTTTATTGCTGAGCAGTATTCTATAGTATTGATAGAGCACAGATTGCTTATCCATTCATCAGCTGAAAGTAATTTTTTTTTTACTGTTTTAAAAAATACAACAATAAACATGTGCAAATGGAAGCTTTCATGACTCTTACTTAGCTATCTAAGATTGGGATTGTGGGTAATATGTCAGGTATACATTTACCTTTACTAGCAACTGTCAAAATATATTCCAAAGTGACTATGCCATTTTGCATTCTCATCATCAATATATGAAAATTCTAGTTGCCTTGCATTTATCTTATTTGGAATTTTTTTTATTTTAGTAATTCCAATACATATGCAGAAGTATTTTATTGTGCTTTAAATTTGCATTTCTCTAATATCTAATGTTGTTAAACATCTATGTTTGTATTATTTTCCTTCCATATATATTTTGTATATATTATATGCCACCCATATTTTTGGTGAAATGTCTTTTTACATATATTACTGGGCTATTTTCTTTTTTGTTATTGAGTTTTAGAGTGTCCTATAAATTCCAAATGCAAATCTTTTTTCATATTTGTGTTTAGCCAATACTTCCTTCATCACTGGCTTGATTTTTCAGATCAGATATGTGTGTGGAAAAGATCAGCTTGTCTTCAATTTTCAGAATCAATAAGAATGGACAAAATTGGAGACAGAAAGACTAGACATTTGCATTTAGCCAGAGAAACTGAACTGCAGATAACAACACTAAACACTAAAGATAAACAACAATAAACACAAGAAAATGCTGTTTGTTAATTTATATTTCTGATGTTATGGACAAAAGGTAAAAAATATGGAGTAGAGTTCTTGCCAGAGCAAATGAAAAGAAGATGCATTCATTGAAAACATTTATATTGTGAGAAGTAGAACTTTTTTTTCTCCTTCTAGTTTGTTTTCGTTTTTGCAATGAGATATGCTATCTGAATATTTGCTTACTAATGTCTAATTTTATATTTACCATGACATTTGACACAGTCAGGTTTTGGTATGTACCTCTTCTAAGACATGAAAACTTTTTAGTCATTAATATGTTTGTTGTTGATACCCAGTCCTATTGGTGCATCTCATCTCAGTGTTAGCACCTAGAAGAGTACTTAGCATATAGGAGGTGTTTTGTGTTCAATAAAAACATAAATCTATGACTAATGCTGTGTTTTGATAAGTTTCCATACTCTTGACCATGTCTTGACCCATATCCTGGTATCTACCTTAGGCTTAGCTAATTCTGTGTTCCTCTGCTCCCCTATTTCTTCGACTTAGCCTAAATTTACTAAATCCTTGTTCTTTCTTTGCAATGCCTTTGGATCCATATAGTGTTCTAAAATAATGCCATATAACAACTCCTAAATTTTACTGTGGCTGACATTAAATGCAATTATCTATCCTTGTGAGATGAAATTTTAGAGATTTCTAAATCTGTTAATTATTTTATCCAAAAAGGACTTTAACCTGTGACCATATTAACTCATTTTGAACAAACAAAAAACAAAAATGTAAAAATTGTCTTATTTGTTATTCACCACAAGTTCCTGTTTTAAAAGAAAAAACAACAGTCACTATGTTTTATTCATTTCAAAGGAGTTAATATTTTAGAGAACCTGAAGTAAGAATTATGGCCTGCCTTTCATGAAATGTCTACCTTTTAAAGAGTTGCACTGGGCTCAGTGGCTCACGCCTGTAATCCCAGAACTTTGGGAGGCTGAGGAGGGCGGATCACCTGAGGTCAGGAGTTCGAGACCAGCCTGACCAATATGGTGAAACCCCATCTCTACTAAAAATACAAAAATTATCTGGGTGTGGTGGCAGGCACCTGTAATCCCAGCTACTGGGGAGGCTGAGACAGAATTGCTTGAACCTGGGAGGCGGAGGTTGCAGTGAGCTGAGATCGTGCCACTGCACTCCAGCCTGGGTGACAAGAGCAAGACTCTGTCGCAAAAAACAAACAAACAAGAGTTGCTTAAAATTTATTTGTAATATTGTTTAAATCATATTATCAAATAGTAAATTTTAAAAGTTTAAATGGTATGAATTTGTGTGAGCTATAAATTAAGAAGGCTTTAAATAGTTTTGAAGTTATAAAACATTTCCTGAAAGTACTTTAAAAAGTATTTTAACTCAAAAACAATCAGGTGCTCAAATTTTTCCCAAATTCTAATTCCCCAAGTTACTTGACTTATTTCATCAAAATATACACTATAATGTTTATGGATACACATCAAAATCAAATTATCTGACATAATTAAATGGAGATTTAAAATAAA
The DNA here is from genome assembly GCF_028858775.2 of Pan troglodytes. Classification (NCBI taxonomy): domain Eukaryota; kingdom Metazoa; phylum Chordata; class Mammalia; order Primates; family Hominidae; genus Pan; species Pan troglodytes. Next base: position 160,896,884 of record NC_072404.2, on the reverse strand, counting down.
AACAAAACAAGTGCACAAATTTTTTAAAAATTGAAAATCTTTGCATAATTCCATAGTATTAGTCCATTTGCATGCTGCTGATAAAGAAATACCCGAGACTGGGCAATGTAGAAAGAAAGAGGTTCTTTGGACTTACAGTTCCACTTGGCTGGGGAAACCTCACAATCATGGCAGAAGCTAAGGGGACACAAGTCACAGCTAAAATGGATGGCAGCAGGTAAAGAGATAGCTTGTGCAGGGAAACTCCCATTTTTAAAATTATCAGCTCTCATGAGACTTATTCACTATCACAAGAACAGCATGGAAGAGACCTGCCCCCATGATTCAATTATCTCCCACTGGGTCCCTCCCATAACACGTGGCAATTATGTGAGCTACAAGATGAGATTTGGGTGGAGACACAGAGCCAAGCTATATCATTCCACCCTGGCCCCTCCCAAACCTTATGTCCTCACATTTCAAAACCATTCATGCCTTCCCAACAGTCCCCGAAAGTCTTAAATCATTTCAGCATCAACTCAGAAGTCCACAATCCAAAGTCTCATCCAAGACAAGGCAAGTCCCTACTGCCTATGAGCCTGTAAAATCAAAAGCAAGTTGCTTACTTCCTAGATACAATGGGGGTACAAGCCTTGGGTAAATATAGCCATTCGAAATGGGAGAAACTGGCCAAAACGAAGGGGCAACAGGCCTCATGCAAGTCTGAAATCCAGTGGGGCAGTCAAACCTTAAAGCTCCAAAATGATCTCATTGGACTACATGTCTCACATCTAGGTCACACTGATGGAAGAGGTGGGCTCCCATGGCCTTGGGCAGCTCTGCTCCTGTGACTTTACAGGGTATAGCCCCTCTCCTGGCTGCTTTCATGGGCTGGCACTGAGTGTGTGTGGCTTTTCCAGCTGCATGATGCAAGCTGTCAGTGGATCTACCATTTGGGCATCTGGAGAATGGTGGCTGTTGTCTCACAGCTCTGCTAGATGGTACCCCAGTAGAGACTCTGTGTTTGGGGGCTCTTACCCCACATTTCCCTTCCACACTGCCCTAGCTGAGGTTCTCCATGAGGGCCCCACCCCTACAGCAAACTTCTGCCTGGGCAGCCAGCCATTTGCATACATCTAGGTGGAGGTTCCCCAATCTCAATTCTTGACTTCAGTGCACTCACAAGCTCAACACCACATAGAAGCTGCCAAAGCTTGGGGCTTCCACCCTCTAAAGCAACATCCTGAGCTGTACCTTTGCCCCTTTTAGTCATGGCTGGAGTGACTGGGATGCAGGGCACCAAGTACCTAGACTGCACAAAGCAAAGGAACCCTGGGCCCAGCCCACAAAACCAATTTTTCCTTCTAAATCTCTGGGCCTGTGATGAGAGGGGCTGCTGCAAAGGTCTCTGACATGCCCTAGAGATACTTTCCCCATTGTCCTGGTGATTAACATTCAGCTAGTTGTTACTTATGCAAATTTCTGCAGCCAGTTGAATTTCTCCTCAGCAAATGGATGTTTTCTTTTCTCTTTTTTTTTTTTTTTTTTTGAGATGGAGTCTTGCTCTGTCGCCCAGGCTCAAGTGCAGTGGCATGATCTCAGCTCACTGCAAGCTCCACCTCCTGGGTTCACATCATTCTCCTGCCTCAGTCTCCCCAGTAGCTGGGACTACAGGCACCCGCCACCATGCCCAGCTAATTTTTGTGTGTGTGTGTATTTTTAGTACAGACGGGGTTTCACCATGTTAGCCAGGATGGTCTCGATCTCCTGACCTCGTGATCTAACCGCCACGGCCTCCCAAAGTGCTGGGATTACAGGCATGAGCCACTGTGCCCAGCCAGATTTTTTCTTTTCTATCGCATTGGCAGGTTGCAAATTTTTCAAACTTTTATATGTTTCCCTTTTTAAACTGAATGCTTTTAACAGCACCCAAGTCAACTGTTGAATGCTTTGATGCTTAGAAATCTATTCTGCCAGATACCCTAACTCATTTCTCTCAAGTTCAAAGTTCCACAGATCTCTACGGCAGGGGCAAAATGCCACCAGTCTCTTTGATGAAACATAACAAGATTCACCTTTCCTCCAGTTCGCAACAAGTTCCTCATCTCCATCTGAGACCACGTCAGGCTGGATTTCATGATCCATATCATTACCAGCATTTTGGTCAAAGCCATTCAACAAGTCTCCTGAGAGTTCCAAACTGACCCACATTTTCCTGTCTTCTCCTGAGCCCTCCAAACTGTTCCCACCTCTGCCTTTTACTCAGTTCCAAAGTCACTTCCACATTTTTGGGTATCTTTTCAGCAGCGCCCCACTCGCAGTACCAATTTACTCTATTAGTCCATTTTCACACTGCTGATAAAGATCTACCCAAGACTGGGAAATTTACAAAAGAAAGATGTTCGCTGGACACACAGTTTCATGTGGCTGTGAGGCCTCACAATCATTGTAGAAGGTAAGGAGGAGCAAGTCACGTCTTAACATGGATGGCAGAAGGCAAAGGGAGATCTTATGCAGGGAAACTCCCATTTTTAAAATTATCAGATCTCGTGAGACTTATTCACTATCACAAGAGCAGCATAGGGAAGACCTGTCCCCATGATTCAATTATCTCCCACTTGGTTCCTTCCACAACATGTCAGAATTATAGGCGCTATGAGATTTGGGTGGGGACACAGAGCCAAACCTATCCATTTTATCCTGTAAAGATGACTGTCTGTAGCCAAATCCATACTCTGAAATGTTATTGACACAACTAACATTTAAAGAAAGAAGAAAACATAAATACTCTGTAGAATTATTCTACTTTTTAAACTCAATGGATTTGGTAAATGATTCTTGTTAAAACTCTGAAATTTTGTTTATTCAGCTTTCCAGTCAAAATAAATGTTATTCTCAACCTACAATTTCAGTGAAGCTTAAGGAAATCGAACACAAATCCTGTCTGCTTCATAAATTACAAGCAAAATTGTAAGGTAATAGAAACCATATCTGATTCTGCAATGATTTGAGGCGGCAATTCAAAATGTCCATGAAAACAGAAGCTATAAAAATGTACAGTTTGATTTTCATAAACTAGGTTGGCCCTCTTGGGGTGCGAATAGCAGAAAAAAATGAAAAATTATTTCTTATTTATTCCAGCCAAACAAAGCATGAGAAGGAAATTGTAAGGATGAATCCAAGACTACAATGCTACATCTATCTTTATGCCCAATTACACACATCATTGTATAGGAGGAAAACTAAAACCAACTAGTATTGACAGGGTGTCAAAATTATGAGTGGAACTATCTTTAATCATTTGTACAAATTCTTTTTGCATAATCTACTCTGATACTTTTGAAGAACATCTGCATTATATTATTAAATATTTTAGTTCATAAAGGTATAATGACTTTCATCTTCAATATTCTAGAATGCATCTTATGTAGCATCAGTGCATGAGTGCCAGACTTATTTCCTTTGTTCTCTAGTGATTATCAAACTGTAGAACCATGTCTGTTATACAGAAGGTGCACAGTAATCATGTGATCAATTAGTGAATAAATTTTATCTTTGATTGAGAAAACCATAAAGATAATTTTCCTAATTTTATTTCATAACACATGACAGGAATATCATTCATTAGTTTAATTTGCTAGGCTAAATTTTTTAGCATATGATTAATTTTGTATCAAAAAAACAATATTCAGTTTTCAAGCAATGAAAACATCCATAATTGCCTGACACAGTAATAATAAAAACCCCATTATGTGGTTATTTATATCCATACATGATATGGATATAAACATGTTATATGGATATGGACATGTTCATATCCATAACACATATGTAGTTATGGAACTACAAACTTTTTTAAATGTTTCCTAAAACTCTCTAAAGTTTCACAAGACTATGAGGGTATCTGATATATTTAGCGGGTAAAAATAAGGAAGAATTAAAGCTGAATATTTAACCAAATTTATTCCTGGTACTGATTCCTGCTAAAAAATGTCTAGAATAAATTACAAAAAAAAAAAGAAAGAAAAAACAAGAATGATAACCTCACAGAGAATAAAAATTTTTTAAAGATAATTAACAAGTATTTTAACAGGTAAACTGGGACATAGCATGTCATGGATAACAAAGGATGAACAACTAAAAGTCATAATATCTGCAGATTGATTTGTGCCAATTGATTAATTTGTGTAGATTATTCCTACTGATTAACCTACTTAAGAATGATACATAATAGAGGTCTTCATGGAAAAAAATAAGATGTAAAATTGTAAAAATTTTTAAAAAACAGGACATGAACTCCTACAACTCAATAGCAAAAAATAAACAAACAACTAATCTGATTTTTAAAGTGGCAAATGACTTAAGTAGGCATTTCTCTAAAGAACACTCACAAATGGCCAAGAAGTATATGAAAAGATACTCAACATCACTAATCATCAGCGAAATGTATATCAAAACTATGAGATATCACCTCATGCCTATTAAGATGGCCATAGTTTTAAAAAAACTGTTGGTGAAAATGTGGAGACATTTGAACCCTTGTACACTGTTAGTAGAAATATGAATATACATATAATACAATATTATTCAACATTAAACAAAGAAATTCCACCATATGTAAAAGTGTAGATGCACCTAAAGGAAATCATCCTACACCAGACAAGCCAGTCACCACAGGATAAATACTTCATGATTTTACTTATATGAGGTATATAAAGTAGGCAAATAGATTGAAACAGAGAGTAGAATGGTGGTTGCCAGAGGATAAAGGTAGGAGAAAATGGGGACTTCCTATTCAATGGGTGTACAGTTTGAGTTATGCAGGATGATCAAAATCTAGATATTTATTACACAGCCTTGTTCCTATAGTTAACAAGACTGTATTGTGGCTTTGCTGACGAGGTGGCATTTGACTACTAATAGAAAGGAGGTGAGGTAATTAGCTTTGCAGTTGTCTGATGAAATGGAATTCCAGAAAATAAGACCAACAAGTGCATAGTGCAAAGAATACAAGTTCAAATTCCCTATGAGAAGTGAGTGTCTGGTGTATTTTAGGAATAGCAAGAAGGGTGGGTGGCTGAAGCTGAGTGAGTAGGGAGTAGTAAATGATCTGTTCTTACTAGGAACAAGGAAGCTTTATCTTGCGGGGTCTTTTGATCTACTGTAAATATTTAGGCATTTATTTTGAATTTAACAGGGTCCTGATCAGAGTAAAGAATGGTGTCATATGGAGTGCTCTCTAGTACAGCATATTGGAGCCCATGAGGCATCAGAGGGCATACCTGAGGACAGGCAGTCAGCACAGATTGTTAGCTTAGGGTGGGATTGCCACACATCCAATTGTGTGGCAATATAAGTAGCTCAGGCAGGAAGTTTGAGTCAAGTGGTGTAGGGAGGGCAAGAACGCAGGGAGGGCAATAATGCAGGGGAGCAGACAATGGTGGTTATGAGAGATTAGAGACATACAAGAAGTTCCATAAATAGACATATTAATGTTCATGAGAGCCTGATTTCTCACTAGAAAAAGGAGTAACAGTATATACCCAGTAATGGAATTACTGAGTCAAATGTCATTTCTGACCTGACACAGCAAGAATATAAACCCCATTATGTGGTTATTAATGCCCATATATGATATGGATATAAACATATTATATGGATATGAACATGTTCATATCCATAACACATGTAGTTATGGAAGTACAAACTTTTTAAAATTTTTACTAAAATTCTCTAAAGTTTTACCAGACTATGATGGTAGAAACCTTTTCTGACTAGAAAAAGGAGTAACAGTATATACCCAGTAAAGAAATTACAGAGTCAAATGTTATTTCTGACTTTAGGTCTTTGAGGAATTGCCACACAGTCTTCCACAATGGTTGAACTAATTTATACTCCCACCAACAGTGAGTAAGTTATCCTTTTTCTCCACAACCTAGCTGGCATCTGTTATTTTTTGACTTTTTAATGATAGCCATTATGACTGATATGAGACGGTATCTCATTGTGGTTTTGATTTGCATTTCTCTAACAATCAATGATGTTGAGCTTCTTTTTTAGCATGCTTGTTGGCTGCATGTATGTCTTATTTTGAGATGTGTCTGTTCAAGTTTTTTGCCCATTTTTAAATGAGGATTTTTTCTTGTAAATTTGTTTAAGTTCTTTATAGATGCTCGATAACGGACCTTTGTCAGATGCATATTTTTCACAAATTTTCTCCTATTCTGTAGGTTGTCTGTTTACTCTTTTGATAGTTTCTTTGCTGTGCAGAGCTTCATTAGTTTAATTAGATATCATTTGCCAAGTTTTGCTTTTGGTGCAATAGCTTTTGGTGTCTTCATCATAAAATCTTTTCCCATGCCTATGTCCTGAATGGAACTGCATAGGTTGTCTTCCAGGGTTTTAGTAGTTTCTGGTTTTACACTTAAGTCTTTAATCCATCTTAAGTTAATTTTTGTATATGGTGTAAGGAAGGAGTCCAGTTTCAATTTTCTGCATATGGTTGGCCAGTTATTCTAGCACCATTTATTGAATACGGAATTCTTTCCATTGCTTGCTTTTGTCAGGCTTGTTCAAAGATTAGATGGTTGTAAATGTGTGGTCTTATTTCTGAGATCTCTATTCTGTTCATTGGCTTATGTTTCTGTTTTTGTATCAGTACCATGCTTTTTTGGAAAGTGGCTGATTCCAAGGCTAGCGAAGGCAAAAAACAAGATGAATCTTGGCTATCTTATGCTAGAATAGAGACACTCAATAAAGTGGAAAAGAGCATGTTCAAAGGATACAGAGGCTAACTTAAGTGGACCCTCACTGGCCAAAGAGGGACAATCTGATTATAAAAATAATAATAGTAGCAAACTGTAATTATTTTTTAAACAGGAAGCCATGATAAATTTGAATATACTGAATGTAATTGAGTACATTGAAAGTTTATAATTACAAGATATTTACATAGTCTCAACATAGTTCCCAACAAAATTTTTTTGTTGGGATATTTGTTTGAATATTTATTGACTGACTAGTCAGTAAGAAGTCTGATAACTGGGAATTCTGCCAGATAATCAGAGTTAACATAACCAGTAAGGAAACAAATGGAAATGATCTGCCAGAGTATCACTTTTAAAGTCAAAGAATCACAACATGAAAGTAATCATGGGACACATTAAATACATTATGAGGATCATTTTATAAGATAATTGTTTTTATATTCACATATGTAGTGGTCATGAAATTCAAAGAAAGATTGAATATCTATTCAAGATTGAAAAAAAGTAGAGACATAAAAATTCAGCAGTACTTGTAATTATGCATTGAATGCTCTTGCTATAAAGGGCATTGTGAGACTAGTGATAAAACTTTAAGGTAATTGCAAAAAAAAACAACAAAAATTGACAAATGAGATCTAATAAAACTAAAGAGCTTCTGCAGAGCAAAAGAAAGTATCAACAGAGTAAATAGACAACCCACAGAATGGGAGAAAATATTTGCAAACTCTGCATCTGACAAAGGTCTGATATCCAGAATGCATAAAGAACTTACATTAACAAGCAAGAAACAAGCAACCCCATTAAAAAATAGGCAAAAGACATGAACAGATACTTCAAAAGAAGACATACATGTGGCCAACAAACATATAAAAAAGTACTCAACATCACTAATCACTATAGAAATGCAAATCAAACCACAGTGAGATGCCATCTCACATAAGTCAGAATGGTTATTATTAAAAAGTCAGAAAAGAACAGGTGCTGGCGAGGTTACAGAGAAAAAAGAACACTTATACACTGTTGGTAGGAATGTAAATTAGTTCAGTCATTATGGAAAGCATTTTGGCAATTTCTCAAATAGCTTAAAACAGAACTACCATTCATCACAACAATCCCAGTATTGTGTATATACTCAAAGGGATGTAAATCATTCTACCATAAAGACATATGCCCATGTATGTTCATCACAGTACTATTCACAATAGCAAAGACATGGAATAAACCAAAATGCCCTTCAACAGAACACTAGATTAAAAAATGTGGTACATCTACACCATGGAATACTACACAGCCATAAAGAAAAACGAGATCATGTCCTTCGTAGCAACATGGATGCAGCTGGGAGCCATTTTCTTATAAACTTCTGCAGGAACAGAAAACCAAATACTGCATATTCTCACTTATAAGTGGGAGCTAAATATTGGGTACAAATGGTGACAAAAAAGGGATCAATAGACACTAGGGCCTACTTGAGTGTGGAGGATAGAAGAAGGGTGAGGTTTGAAAAACTACCTATTGGGTACTATGCTTATTATTTTGGTGATAAAATCATCCGTCCACCAATCCCCTGTGACACGGAATTCACCTGTATAACAAACCTGCACATGTACCCCTGAAACTAAAATAAAAGTTAAAAAAAGAACTTCAATGGGATCTTAGAATTAATGTTAGCAATATATTAATGTAAATTTACTGATTTTTATGGTTGTACTGTGTTTAACAATAAGAATGTCCTTATTTGTAAAATAAAACTGCACAGTAAAGTATTTGGAAGTGATATCAGCAACTTATTACTAAATTGTTCAGAAAAGAAATTATTTGTATTATACCTGTAACTTTGTAATAAACTTAATATTTTTTCAAATAAAAAATGAGAGGAAGAATAGAAATAGAGAAATAGTGAGTACAGATAATCAATGATTTCAATCATTATAGAAGAAGTGCAACAGTCATTTAGGGTAAGAGAATAAGAAGCTCGTTCATGGTGATGCTGAAGTCCAGGTGGAGAGGCTCGATGCATGTCAGGAGAGATTTCAGGATCACAAGATATACATTTTGAAATCATGAGAGTATAGTAATTAGAAATATGAAGTGCATGAGACTAACACTGTTGATCAACCTGACTTGTTAAAAGAAAGCATTAATTTGCTTCTAAGGTAGAGAGATACAAAAAAGTAACGCGTTAGCTGATAGGGATCTGGACCCAGAGTCATCGTGTTTCTGGCTTTGAATCCTTGATTCACTATTAGGAACAGAAAACCAAATACTGCATATTCTAAATATGCCATCTATGGAAAGCTATTATATCTATGACATGTTAAAAATCTGTCCACGCCTCAGTTTCTGCAACAGCAAAATGAGGATAACAATAAATAATTTTGGTTTTCAATTTAGATTAAATTAGTTAACATGCAAAACCCTTAGACACTACAACTACACTATAGCACGCATAGTGTAAGCGTTCAGTGTTAGCTTTTATTATAGTTGTTCTTATTAAACATTTTAAGACTAGCAAAAATTATCTTCTTGGAATTCTGTGAATAAGTTTTAAAAATAAACTTTGTGTTAAAACCTTATCAGAGCTTTTTTTTGTAAGTTTAAATTGGCTATATCTTTATGTATATTTATCTGCAACCCCTTAGAGTAATCAGAATTATTTTCTCTACATGGAAATGCAGATAGTAGGTTTTGTTTGCTTAAACTGAAAATGAGCAAGCCCATGCGTATGTCAAAGGATTTCTTAAAAATGATCTCAGTAAAGTTCTGCTAAAGTAATTGGTGACAAAGGTGCCATTGAATTTTGGAATCTGAGCAGTCATAATATTTGTGTCTTCAAGCAAACATAAGTATCTTATTACCTCCAGATGCATTTTATCAGTACAGAAAGAATAGCTTTAATATTGGGAAAACAGGGATGACTACAAAACTAATTTAAATAAGCAGGAGCTGGAATTATAACAGTGTATATTGTACACATATGGAGGTTTATTTTGGGTTCTCTTTGTGTTGGCTTAATTTTGAAAATATATATGTATTTTACTAGTAAAATATACACTTTGGTGTATTTACTGAATACAGCTGTATTTACTAAATGTAGCAATACCATTTGAAATTATAACCAGCATGAATTTAATTAAAGTACATATGAAAATCTTAGTAAACTAAGAATAAATTTATCTCAAAATTATCACATCTTCAATACTGCAAAATTTAATGTTAGTATAAAACATTTATATTTCAGTTATCTTTAATATGACATCAACTGTATATAACATGCTAAATCATGATAAACAATCTTAGAGAATATATTTTAATCTAATTTGGAAAATTACTTGAATGTAGTTAATGGCAATTTATGTACTTATAATTTTTAAAAATAGTTACAAAAGTATTAGTTTATGTATAAATCATATTTAAAATAAAGAACATTTCTTTAAAATACATATGCATTAATCTTTTAAAAATTCTCCAGACTTAGAAATCTGGAATTCTTGCTAGCAAATATGAATTAACACGATCTAAGTTTAAGTTTACCCTTTTGTCTGAAACAATCAAGAAAAAAACGACAAAATATATAAAATATTGTTGTTCAAGACACATCAGGCAACAAATGACATTACTCCCTAAGAGGCAGAAAAAAAATGAGTTTTATGATTGCCCTAACTCACTGGCTTTAGAGTATTTAAAGCGTCAATGTTACTAAGTAAAATGATCATTTGGCTCAGCCGCCAAAGGTGCAAATCAGACCAACTGTTCCTAGAGGTGCCATCTATGCCTCCACCGCGACAGCCACAGGCACACATGGTTCAGGGCACCTCCCATTAACCTTTCTGCACCCAGCTTGTTGCTGGGCGTGCCGGCAGCAGGCAAAGGCCAAAGGCCGAGCCCAACAACCACAGGGCCAGTGGATGGTGCTTCTCACCCGCCATGCCAACAGAACGTTTCTCCCCTGGCCAAGGAATCGAACCCAGTCTCAACCAGGGGAAAGATACAATAATTAAAGTGACCCACCTGCACTAAGCAAGGGATTCTTCCCACAGGATCTCCCCACTTTTGCCCCTTAAACTTTTTTTCTCTTTTTCCCTTTTTTTTTTTTTTTTTTTTTTTTTTTTGAGACAGAGTCTCGCTCAGTCACCCAGGCTGGTGTGCAATGGCGCTATCTAGGCTCACTGCGAGCTCCGCCTCCCGGGTTCACGCCATTCTCCGGCCTCAGCCTCCCGAGTAGCTGGGACTACAGGCGCCCGCCACCACGCCGGGCTAATATTTTTTGTATTTTTAGTAGAGACGGGGTTTCACCGTGTTGGCCATGATAGTCTCGATCTCCTGACCTCGTGATCCGCCCATCTCGGCCTCCCAAAGTGCTGGGATTACAGGCGTGAGTCACCGCCCCTGGCCTCTTTTTTTTATTTTCTAAGTAAACCCCGCCTCACCCGGATCCCCCCCCCCGCCCCACCCCGCTCCACTCCGCCCCGCCCCGCCCCACCCCTCCCCAACTCTGTTTTTGATAGGGAAGTTAATGGAGGAATGACTCCTGCTGGCTGAAAACTGCAAATTCAGCAGGGCTTATTTGAGACAGCTTAATGGGACACAAACAGCCTCAAAAATACTTTTTCAGTCCCAAACTCGATTTCAAGCTTCAGACTAAGGCCCTAGAAAGAAAAACCAGGTCTGAGGGATCCAAAGCCAACCAACAGGCCCAATGTAAATGAGCAGGACCAATTCCTGCCCACTAAAACCCCACCCCAAGGAAGGAGACCATGCTTCGCAACATAAACAGGCCCAGGAAACTCAAAGTTTGTTGACAGCAGGGAGAAAGGGAGGCACAGGTGATGCTGGTTAATTCCTATTCTCCAGGTTTTCCCTGCTTCATGGGTGCATACATCAGTACCTATAGCTGGCACCTGCCAAGGTCGCCCGGGATCAGGGATAAGAGGTGAAAGGTGAAGGGAGGACGCTCACTTTTTCTCTCCATCACACCCTGAATTTTCACTGTAAGAAGGAAGGGAATGAGAAATGCCTCTATTTCCTGTCTTTCAGAATGGGCAGCCAGTTTTCTTCACCACCCCCAGCTTATATTCTGCTGGAGTGTGTCCTGAACCACTGGGACGGCTTTGATCCTCAGAATGTGGAGGAAGAGTGCCTCACAACTGTTTGCACAGAGGTTTGCCCAAATTATGCTTTACAGCAAGGACTGGCTTGGCCACAGAAAGGGACCATTCATTTCATACCATCTGGCCGTTGGAACTTTTCTGTAGACGTGAGGATAGATGACCTCAGGCCCCACATGTGAAAGCTTTCTATACCTTGCAAGGCAATCAAGAACTTTGTCAACAATGTAGGATTGATCTAGTCCTCTTGTTTGCTGTCTCAGGGAAGGTTGCAAGGGGCAAGCCCAAGGAATTAAATATACAAATCCCAGAGGTGCCCCCAGCAGAGAAGCCAACTCCCTCAAGCCCTGCTCCTCCAGGTCCACCCCAACCTCCCTATCCAGCATCAGCCTCTCACTTGCTTCCTCCTAGAAATTCTCACCCGAAACAAGCCCCAGTCTTATCTTGCCCCTCCAACAGGTGCCCAGCGAATTTGGGCCCAGTAAGGTCCAGGTCCCCTTCTCCCTACAAGACTTACAGCAAATTAAGGAGGTTCTTGGCAAGTTTTCAGATGACCCTGAAAAATATATACAGGCTTTCCAGAAATTCACCCAAATATTTGAACTGCCCTGGAGAAACATTATGTTACTTTTGAATCAGACCCTGACAGACTCTGAGAAACAGGCAGCCCTGCGAGCAGCAGACAGATTTGTGGATGAGCTTTGCATCACATATAGCATCCAGGAAGGGGGCAAATATTATCCAACTGGAAGAGAAGAAATACCAATGGATGACCCTAAATGAGATCTTGGTGATGAGTTGGAAGACTGGAAGAGGAGAGACTTTCAGGTGTGCATAATGGAGGAGTTATGTAGGATTAAGACCAAACCTCTCAATTACATTAAGTTGTCCATGATCAACCAGAGATTTGATGAAAATCCCACCGCCATCCTGGAGAGGCTAAGAGAGGCCTTGGTAAATCACACCTCTCTATCTCCTGATTCTGTCGAGGGACAGCTAATCCCAAAGGATACATTTATTACTCAGGCAACTGCTAACATCAGGAGGAAGCTACAGAAATGGGCCCTGGGACCACATAGTACATTAAAGACGTCCTGAAAGTGGCCACCTTGGTCTTTTATAATAGAGACAGGGAGGCCCAGGAAAGAGAAAGGAAATACAGGAAAGAGAAAGAAGCTTTAGTGGCCACCAGGCAAGCCCACAAACCCCAGAATTCCCTGGTTACATTTGTTAACTGCAAAGATATGGCAAGAACTTCTCATTCTAAACGTTTATGCGCTCCCATACAAGGTTTAATTTCTTTCACCAGAGTGAAACAGCTCAGAGTACATTGTTGTTGTTAGTATATTTCACTTCTTATCTTTTTAATCTTTAGCACTAAATTCTTTTCTTGTATAATACACATATTTAGTCTATGTATACTTAACCTTATAAAACTTGTTTTTTTCTCTCATGCCTAGAAGCCATCATACTCCAAAGGGTCAGGCAACCCTTTGGGCGATGGCTCCTCTTTGCTAGGAACCCTTAGAGACCTCTGGGAGGAATCTGACTGCATTTTCCTCAGAACAATGCCACCTGTCAGCAGGAAGCAGCTAAGACTGGTCATTGTCCATATTTTTATTTATTTATTTTTTTGAGATGGAGTCTCGCTCTGTCGCCCAGGCTGGACTGCAGTGGCGCGATCTCCCCTCACTGCAAGCTCCGCCTCCTGAGTTCACGCCATTCTCCTGACTCAGCCTCCCGAGTAGCTGGGACTACAGGCGCCCGCCACCGCGCCCGGCTAATTTTTTTGTGTTTTTAGTACAGACGGGATTTCACCGTGTTAGCGAGGATGGTCTCGATCTCTTGACCTCATGATCCGCCCATCTCGACCTCCCAAAGTGCTGGGATTACAGGCCTGAGCCACCACGCCCGGCCGTCCATATTCTAACAGCAGTTACATGTACCACTTCAGAGGGGGGAAATGATACTGGAGGGGGGTGCAGGGAAGTGCTGGGAAAGGGAGGGCGTGGTCCCCGGCTAGGGCTCCACCCCCAGGTCTGTGCCCACAGACCTAGGTGAAAACAGTCATTTCCGTTTTCCTGCCCAAATGTTGCATTTCCCCAGACTACCCTGACCCACCATGACTCCATCCTGGGCCTATAAAAACCCCGAGACACTAACAGGCAGAGACACAACTGCCTGGACGTCGAGAGGAATACATCAGTGGAAGAAGACACAAGCACTGGACATCAAGAGGATATCTCAACAAGCACTGCCCAGCCCAGCACATTTTGGTCAATAAAGGAATTATCTTTTGAGTTTGAAGAGACTTGTTCAGGTTATCCACCTGAAGAGGTCTTCTATTTGCCAGGGCCTCAAATTGTTTTCCTAGGATTAGGGTAATCTCTGTTGGTAATCTTAAATAACAAAGAAAAATTTACTTATTAGAAACATCGTTCTTGATGGAGAGGGAAAATATCTTGCCGAAAACAAAACAAAAAAAATTAACTGTAAACAGACAGAACCTCTTTACCTATGCTCTCTATGCTTCTGCTACCAAGTGGCTCTAGAACTGTGGCTGTTTTTAGCTATGATTGTAGGGTTAGTATGTTTATCATGGCATTCTTTTTTATTAGAAAATGGAGAGATGAAAGCAATATTTTTCAATATATTTCTTTTGAATATTTAGATTTTACCAAGGCTTGGAGAAATGTAAATCTGAGAAATGAAAAATGTGTGGAGCAGCATACTTGCAGAATTCATTGCTTCTGATTGGTCACGGCCTTTGAAGTTATGGACGTAGAAAGAGTAACAAAATACATTACCATTTAAACCAGAGCAATTCTGAGAGTAAAATAGGGTGCTATTTGTAATTACTTGGAATAACATATGTAAATGTGTCTCTCCTAGAAAACTGAGAGATGTGGTCACCTGAGTTATCTGAAGAGCATAGTAGATAAAAATCTTGGATTGCTTCCAGAGTTGAAAATTCCAGTGTAGCATCAATTGCCACTGACATCTGAGCTCTCCTACTTGAGCGTCAACTCAGAAATCATAGGCTGTGTAACTAGTACTGACACACTGCCATCCTGATAAGGTCGATTTTAACTTTCCTTCCTCTTACTTTTTCAATTATTCTTTTCTTCCACAGATAAATTTGCATTTCTTGTATAGTTAATAGGTGAAATTAGAAATGTAAAAATTTTATCATTGCTTGTCACTTCTGAAACAGTGTTTCTCTAAACTGTATGAGCCTGGAAAAGTAACACTCTATTACTATTATTGATCCATTAGGATATTGGGAAACCTAAAAGTGTGTTCATGTCAGAGAGAATACTCACTGAACCACTTTCTTTCATTCAACTAGTACCAGAAGATACATACATACAGGCCACATCGTTCTTAACATATGCTTTGTTAATTCATTAATTTATTCATTCAATGTATATTCAGTTTCTATTACGTGCCAGGCAATATTCTAGGTGCTTTAGATACATTAGTAAGCAAAAGATAATCCCTTTTCTCATGGAACTAGCATTCTAGTGAAAGAAAAATGTTTGTCTTTGTATTGAGGCCATACCATCGGAAGTTTTCATTAGTATTTAATATCTTGAACTATAAAATAACTAAATTAAATTAATGTATTTAACTTTCTGAATACAGAACAAATTACAGAATTTATATTTGAGAAAGTAATAGACATATTTTCTTCACACATCCCAAAACCAGGGACTTCAGTTTTGTTTATTTTTTCTCTGAACAATTCCAAATTTTCTTGATGACTATCCAAATAAACATGGATATATAACTCTTATTTTCTCCTTTACACACAAATGTCAGTTGTAGTATTGGTATGCTTCTACTCATTATCTCTTGCTCAGAAAAAAACATTATATTAAGAGATTTTTTCCATATAATGGTATATAGAGCTTCATAATTTTTTTGCAGCATAGTATTTCATTAAATGAATGTACTGGAATTAATTTAACCAGCAATTTGGACTGCACTGTTTGCTTCCATTCTTGTACTCTCATAGGCAATGGTACAATAAATAACATAGATCATGTGGTTTTGAACATGCATAAGTATATCCATTGGATAAACCAATGGTTATTTTTCCTTTGAACAAATTGCTAGAATCTCTGCATTTGTAATTTTTCCAAATTACCAAGTTGCCATCTAAAGGGTTTTGTACCAATCATGATTCATGATAGTACCTAATTTTTTATGGTTCCACATCACAGTATAATCAAACTTTCAAATTATCATTAGTATGATAGGGTTAAAATATATCTCTATACATCTGCCTGTGTTTAATTTTTATTTCTCTTATTATGATTGAGGCTAGAAATTTTGACATTTGTATACATTTAAGAACCAGTTGCAGTTTCTGATCTGTCCCTACTTTGTTCATACCCTTCATTTTTTTATTGAAATTTTGATAGTTTTATTTTTATATAGCAGAAAGATTATACCAATAAATTGCAAATATTTAGTTCCCTGTGTTATTTATATTTGACTTTTTATGTGTGTTTTTAATTAACCATTCAAAAATATTTATTTTATGTTTAGATAATTTATTTATTTATTTATTTATTTATTTATTTGAGATGGAGTTTTGCTCTTATTGCCCAGGCTGGAGTGCAATGGTATCTTGGCCCACTGCAACCTCCGCCTCCTGGATTCAAGTGATTCTCCTGCCTCAGTCTCTCAAGTAGCTGGTATTACAGGCACCCACCACCACACCTGGCTAATTTTGTATTTTTAGTAGAAACGGGGTTTCACCATGTTTGTCAGGCTGGTCTCAAACTCCGGAGCTCAAGTTATCCACCCATTTCGGCCTCCCAAAGTGATGGGATTATAGGCATGAGCCACCGCACCCGCCCAGCCTATTCATTTGTTTCTAATTCTAGATCTTGAGTCAGTTGGACTAGCCTTCCTACCTCCAAGGTTTACAATTTTACACATTTTGACATACTTTTATGGCATATATTTTTTAATTTATTTAATAAGATTAGATTTTTAAATTTTTAGAATTTTGAAATTTTGTATAGCATAATATGTGGAGATGATAGACAGAGAAAGAAAAATAAAAAGATATATTACCCTGGGATCTTAAAAGCATAATGAATAGACTTTTATCAAAAGATTAGAGAGGTGCCACTACCATGTCGCATATTATTATTTATATGTGGCTTGATCACTGGATTCCCTTTCCATTAATTTTTCTTTCTTGTCCATTCATATCCCAGATAATATATTTTGGTATCTCAAGGAATAGTCTCCCCATGTTTACTCTTTTTTCTTTTCCTTCAGTGTTTCCCTTTTATGCTTCTTTTTTCCTATGCATATTAGAACCAGTCATTTGAGATACAGTATGTAAAATAACATTAAAAAGTAAACATTAAATTAAGGAGAATTGATGTTTTCATGATGTTGAATATAATTACACACAATCTTAGTATGCCTTTTCATTTATTAAAGCCCAACTTTTATGTTTTAAATTTCCTTACATAGGATATGCACATTTCTTGTTATGTTTATTCCCATGTAATGTTATTTTGCATTACTACTGTCAAAATGTTTATGTAGCAGTTGATTTTATGTTTAGTATCATCCTGATAGAAAATATCATGAATGATAAAACATTTCTCCCTATGTCTGCATTTCTCCTAGTACTCTGGTTTCTTCCCACATGCCAAAGTTAGGTGAATTGGCATGTATAGATTGTCTCAGTGTGAGTGACTGTGTGTGTGTGTGTGTGTGTGTGTGTGTGTGTGTGTGTGTGTGTGTGAATGTGCTCTACAATGGGATGGTGTCCTGTCCAGGGCTGGTGCCCATCTTGCATCCTGAGCTGCCTGGATGGCTTCCAGCACCTGCCACCCTGAACTGGAATAAGCAGGAAAATAATTACCTAATTTTGAAATGGTTATTTTTTAAATATATGTATAGCTAAAGTTTATTTTAATGTTGAACATTAGGAGTGTTTGGTTTTTTGTTTGTTTGTTTGTTTGTTTGTTTTGAGATGGAGGCTCACTCTGTCACGCAGGCTGGAGTGCAGTGGTGCTATGTTTTGGTCTTTGTTTAGAAATGTAGTGATGTTTTTGTGACCAGAAATATGCCTAGGAACTTACCTCTTATTTATATCATTAGCCTATGGTAAAACTTGTTTCACATTGAAGTTGCAGTTTCCAAGAACCTATGGACTATGGTAAGAGAGGCCCTATTGTACTTTGAATATGTACATTGAGAGATTTTAAGATTATTGAGAAAAAAATTAGTTTTGTTGTTGTTATTGTTGTTGTTTTCATTACAAGACCTCCTTCTGTTGCCCAGGCTGACATACAGTTTCTATACCATAGGCCACTGCAGCCTCCAATGCCTGAACTCAACTGATTCTCCTGCCTCAGCCTCCAGAGTAGCTGGGACTACACACACACACCACCCCACCCAGCTTCCCTTTCGTTTAAAAACATCACAATCACAGACATACCTGCACACACTCGTGTTGTCTTGACCATTTTCTTCTTCTTTTTAAAAATTTAGCTGTTTCACTGCATTGTGTTTCATTGTAATCTGATGTTCTTTCAGCAGCAAAATAATAATTATCTCACTTTTTAAAATCCGGAAATATATTACCCACAAGTAAACTAAGAATCACAGATTTAGTAAGTCTGTTAAAAGCATGGGAAGAACATAAATATTCACATTGCCAATGGAATAAAAGGTAATTTATTTTTATTTGATCTTGGCAAATAGATAAATCTAAATTTCAGAATTCTTTAAACGTTTGTTTCCATTTTTCCCCGAATTAGATTAAGACAAGGTAATGAACCTTATCCCAATTTTTCTTAAACTTTACATCTAGAAAATGATGAGTCAACACCTGTCTCTCAAAAGGAAAAAAAAAAATGCTCCTTTTTAGAAGAATTGGTAGAATAATAAATAGTGGTACCAGTTGCCTATTTTTCTATTTTCCCAGTCTTAAAATCAGGGCAAATTCATTTTCCAGTGAACATAATTGACAGTGCATATTGACACTTTTGGACTGTGGCTTAATCATTATTAGATTCCAAAGCTGTGTCTTTTGAGCAGAGGTGGAAGCCAATGGGTTGAACTGCAGCTCAATAAAACCATTACAGAATCAAGCAGTCTACATTCCATAGCACTCCCCCTAGAACATGAGTCAATTCTGCATTTCTCCTAGCCTGCACTGCTCCCTTTGCTCCAAGGTTGTTAATATAAAGGATGTGGTTTTATGTTTATATGGACTGACTTTTACATAAGATCTAGTTATTAAAAGTAGCTACCCAATTCTTATTAACTCCATCACTTTAATTTGCAGAGACAATACCTCCTAATCCTTGGATGAATGATGTCTAATACAGCATGGGTACTGTTTGCTACCCAGAATTTTTGTCACGTAGCAGAAAACTGACATCTGCTCTTGTGCCACTCTTATTCCTATATCAGAGTGTTCATTGGCAACTCATTAAAATATCTTTTAAAATTTAAGGTGAAATAAAGACTCTGCCTTTTTTCTTTCTTTCTTTTTTTAACAGGCAAAAACTGAGAGTTTTTTTTTTTTAACCAGCAGATATGCACTGAAATAAATGTTAAGGAAGATCTTAAGCAGATGTATTACATTATTTCACAGAAACAGGGATCTACACAAAAATACAAAAATGGAATAAATAAAGGTAAAAATGCAACTTATATCTCTTCATTTTAATTGTTCCAAAAAGAAACTGACTTTTTAAAGCAAAAGAGTGGCAATATCTTTATAGCACATGTAAAAATAAAATGGATGAAAAAACAGCATAAAGGATGAAAGAAAGCATTGTGAATCTACACAATTGTAAGATACTTAATTCCACACATGAAATGGGATACTATTTGAAGGAAGATTCTAATTGTTTAAAGATAGACATGATAAGCCCTAGAACAATATTTAAAATATTTACAGCCATGAATAAGTCAATAGTATAGATACATTGAATCTTGAAAAATCTTATTAACCAAAAATGGGCAGAAAAGAGGAAAAACAGAAAAAATAAGAATTAACTATCGAAGTGGTATTTTAATATTACTATATCAATAATAACATCGAGCATTAACAGTCTAACAACCAATTAAAAGACAGAAACTGTCAAATGGGATAAAAAAGCAAGTCCCAACTATGGGCTACCCACAAAACTAGCCTAGTTTAAAAATGAAGGCATAATAAATTCATTAAAAGAAAACTGATAAAAACATATATTATATTCAAATAGCAAATTTTAGAAAAATAACTAAAACTGTTACATTAATTTCAGACAAAGTAAACTCTAGAACGAGAAATTTACCAGGACTGAAAAGAAATACTATACAATAATAAAAGTATCAGCTCTCTAAGAAACATAAAAACCTGAAACATAAATGAACTCATCACAGAACTTCACAATATATACAGCAAAATTTGATAGAACTGAAAGGAGAAATAGATCTTTCCACATGTAATAGGAGACATCAACACCTCTCTCATAGTAGTTGATAGAACATGTATACAGAAAATCAATCTCTCTGCCAATGAAGATTTTTTCTCTCATTTACTCAGACATAAAATACCATGTTATCTTCAATTCCTCCCTTCCAATACCTCGTCTCTACTCAAGACTTAAATATTATGTCAGCCTGTTCCTTCTTATTGAAGGAATATATATGATCTCTAAGACTCGTGGAAAGTTGGAAATCATATGGTGGGATGATAATAGTACTCATATTTATAAGGGATAAACCACTAACAGATAAATTAATTAGCAATTCTTAGAAAACAATGGTTTAATTTTTAAAATAGGACGTTACCCCTCAGTACATTTCATCAAAATCATTATGGGGACATTGCTATCTATGAAAATATTACTAGGTCTTCCTCATGGAACAGTTGCTGGTGTCTGAAGAAAACTTCAAAGAAACTGCACTGACACTAACATTTAAAAAGTTGCCTAAATTTCAAGTCACTTTAAATTGCTCTGTTGACATCAGCAATATGTTCATATAAGATATGTGAAGGTTCCTCAGCTATCTTTAATAGCATGTCTTGCCAGAGAATAACATTGTCACTTTATTTTTCTTAACTGTATATACCATAAGGGACAGAGCGAAATATTAGATGAAGCTGTTTTTCATTAAACATTTCATTGATGACACTTGTGGTTTTTGAGTTTTTTCTTTGTGTGTTTGTGTGTGTGTGTGTGTTTACCTTTTGAAAACAAACTACCAATATTGTACTTTTATTTTGGGAATATGATTTTCTGACTTTTTATGCTTTGAAGCAGGTAATAAAGAGAGATAACATCTCTCAGAAATTATTTGTAACTAAAAATTCTAATGATAAATCCGTCAAAACAAATTTGAAGAAAATAAAGAACTAATCATATTTTAGAGATTTTTAAATATGTGATAAAAATAGTTTATTTCTAAAAGTAGATTTATAGAGTGGTTAAAAAAAGAAGAGTTCATAGAACGCAAATCTATTGTTAACCTGGATGGTAGGGAGCAATGGAATAGGTCTTCTCATGGTCTGCCTGAGACTAAGGGAGTTGGTAAGTTCCATGCTTCAAGAAAGAGTGCAGGGCAGTCAATTAAGGAAATGAGAATTAGGCAAATGCCTGCCAAATGTGATAGTCCAAATCTACTATGAACGTTTCTAACAATTTGAATGAGAGATGAGCGTGCCTGCATTGGCATGGACAGATATAGAGATGGAGATTAGTGTATAAAGATTGAATTTTTTAGGGGAATGATGCAGAGTGATCTTCCCTGTCAAATGTACTTCTGAGTTTGCTACAGCTGGAAGGGGGAGAATATTGTTTGAGTTTGTAAGATAAAAAATAATGGTAAATCAACATTTGTTCACATTGCTTAAAAATCCATCTGTGATTCCAACTCTACCTTACCTTCCTACACCTCACTTCATTCTCCAATTATCCTCTCTTGGTCTACTTGAACCCTATGTTCCAACCATTCTCATTATTCACTGTACTTTTATATGTTGCTTAGCAAATACATAGTCATTGTTCAATATTTGGCTTAAGTTTCACACTCACTCTGTGGCCACTAATTCAGATATAATTGAAAACTCCATATCAGTGGCTGCATATATCTAATAGAACACTTAGGAAAAGTTATCACACTCATTTATCTGTGACAACATCTATCCCTTTTCAAATTTAAGCTGTTTATAATCTAGATTTTTAGAAATTCATGTTATTTCCCGATTCTGGAACAGTGCCTGGCCTATAATAGGTGTTTAAATAATACCTGTTGTATACATGTATATAGGGCCAAATAAGCAAATTGTTTCTTTAAGCTTGGAAACAGAAGCATTGTGAGACTGATGGATGACGTTGGACTAAGAGGCAAGTGCCAATGGCTTCAATTTAATTGAAAACTGAAAGAGCTGGCATTTATAGTCTTTAGAGCTCTAAAGATTCAGGCCCATGTTTTTTCTTATATTTAAATATTTACCTGGTAATATTAACTTAAAATTTTAAGAAAAATAATTAAATATTTTAAAATTACAGTGTAAATACATTAATACAGCATATATAATAAAATAAATTAAAACTTGCCATTTCTATGTGTATAATACCAATTCTGTTTTATGTTAAGATTAAATTGAATTTTATTTCATTCAATAAATGGTTCTCTTTTACCAAGAAGAGAGCATTAGCTATAAAGTAGCCTGTAACTTTTACCTACATCTATGAAGATGTCTACTTTTATAAGTAAAATAACCATAGTGCTATTTAAATAATTTTATTTCCACAGGTAGAGCAAAGCTAATGTTTAAACTTAATGATACTTCATATCATGATATTGTAAAGGTTTACATTTCACATTATGGGAATCACCAATATATGATTCTCAATCTCTATTATTATAATGTTTAAGATCCACGATTACTTAAAATAATAGGCTGCAGTTCCCTTGCCTCATTTGCATAAAAGTTTATCTAACATATTATATTTTTAACTACCAGCATTATATATTTTATCAGCACCTACAGAGATATTATGCATGCATTACCACATTAATGTTCATAAGAGAAGTAGAAATTGTTCAGACACAACTGTTTATAGTTGCGTGTTTGAGTGAATGCTGGATATTAAGAAACCTGATACAGCAGGATAAAGTATAATCTGTTGTGTTGCCTTGCACTAATTTGGTAAATGGTGAATATCCAGTGACTTTAGTCAATAGTAAGTATTCAACAGTGTAACAAAAGATTTCCTGTTCTAGAACATAAATTTTATTGTGTATAATTAAGGCAAACCACATGATGTTATGAAATCCATACATTTTATATATATATATATATATATACACACACACTATATGTATTTTATGTATCATATATTTTATGTGTAGATATAATACATGAAATCCATATATATAAAATCCATCATATATATGTATGTATATATATGTATATGTGTGTGTGTATATATATATATATAAAATGGTTGATATCCTTTGGTTTTTTGATACTTAAACGTTAACAGAATTGGTTTTCATTTTTTGGGGAGCAGTTTCAGAGACATTGTAAGCCTTTGGAAAAAAAATGGGTCTAGATGTATAATATTCCATCCTCTGGCTCCTATTTTCTAGCCCATCCTCATTTTAAATGATCCGATGCCTATTCTAAATTTTGAAATGTTTAGCTAAACATTACACTAAATATGACTCTTTTGTCATGTTAAGTGTTTACCTTTCATTATTTTAAAGTTATCATTTAACTTTAATTAAATGGTAGTGGTAATTTAAAAAATACAACAGTAACTGTTTATTTAGAAATTATTTTTAAAGGTCAATTAATAATGAAATGCCTGCTGTTATGAAATAACTTTCTTACCAAAAGGATCTTCTTTTTAATAATGATAATAACAGCAACGACACATCCTACGAGTAGGCACTCTTCTAAGCACTTTATATATTGCTAATACTCTACAAAACCTATGAGGTATGTACTATTATTGTCTCCATTTCACCTATGAGAAACCTAAGGCATGGAGAAGTTAATTACTTGTGCTAGATTACCCAGCTGCAGATCCATGAGCCATACTCTTATTGAAATATGATATCAAAAGTTGATGACTACATAACAGTTTTCATGACACTAAAAAGTATCCCTAATGCATTAAAGACTTAATGGATAACTCAAAACTCTAAAAATTACTAGAAGAAAAAATAGGGGAAAAGCTGCTTGACATTGGTCTTGGCAAATTTTTTTTGGATAGGATCCCCAAATTACAAGGAACTAAAGCAAAACTAAACAAATGAGATTACACCAAACTAAAAACCTTCTACACAGCAAAGGAAACAATTAACAGAGAAGAGACAACCTGCAGTATAGGAGAGAATATCTGCAAACCATACACCCGACAAGGGGTGAATATACAAAATATATAAGGAACTCAGCTCAATAACAAGAAAACAAGAACTTGATTAGAAAATGGGCAAAGGACCTGAATAGACTCTCCTCAAAAGAAGACACAAATGGCCATGGGTACCTGGAAAGATGTTCAACATCACTAATCATCAGGTAAACGCAAATCAAAACTGCAATGAGATATCACTCATGCCTGTTAGAATCATTATTATAAAAAAGGCAAGAGATACCAAGTGCTGATGAAGATGTGAAGAAAAGGTAACCCTTATATACCGTTGATGGGAATGTAAAGTGTTGTGGCCACTATGGAAAACAGTATGGAGGTTGCTTTAAAACTTAACAAATAGAACTACCATAGGATCCAGCAATTTCACTTCTGCTTATACATCTAAAGGAAATTACATCAGTATGTCAAAGAGACGTCTGCACTCTCATGTTTATTGCAGCATCATTCACAATAACCAAGATATAGAATCAATCTGTGTCTATCAACAGATAAATGAACAACATATTACACACACACATCCACACACACACAGATACACACATGCACATAAATAATGGAATAGTATTCAGCCTTAAAAAATGATAATCCCATCATTTACAACAACAGGAACAAATTTGGAAGAAATTATGTTACGTAAAACGAGCCAAGCACAGAAGGAAAAGTTCTGCATGATCTTAATTATACATGGAATCTAAAAAGTTGAACTCATAGGAGTAGAGAGCAGACTGGTGGTTACCAGGGCTGGCAAGAGGTAGGGGTGGGGAAGGGGAGATGTTGGTCAAAGGACACATAACTTCAGTTAGACAGGAGGAATAAGTTCTGGAAATCTATTGTACAGCATTGTGACTATATTTAATAACAGTGTGCTGTATATAGTACTTGAAAATTGCAAAGACAGTAGACCTCAAATGTTTTCACACATACAAAAAAAATGATAAGTGTGTATGGTGACAAATATATGTTAATTATCTTAATTTAATCATGTTGCGATGCACACATATGTCAAAACGTCATATATACCTCATAAATATATATAGCAAATATAAATAATAACCACTTTTTGACATGTATTTTGGTGAGACTGGCATATCCATTCACTGAACTAACACTGTTGAAGTGGCACTACTTTATTTCATTATAGCTTCAACTTTTATTTTTGATTCAGGATTTGCTCCGTGGGTATATTGCATGATGCTGAGGTTCGGGGTATGAATGACTTTGTCACCCAGGTAGTGAGCATAGTACCCAGTAGTTTTTCAATCCTTGGCCCCCCTCCTTTTCTCCCCATCTAGTAGTTCCCAGTGTTTATTGTTTATATCTTTATGTCCATGTGTACCCAATGTTTAGCTTCCACTTAGAAGTAAGAACATGTCATATTTGGTTTTCTGTTACCGAGTTAATTCACTTATGATAATGGCCTCCAGCTGCATCCATGTTGCTGCAAAGGAAATGAGTTCATTCTTTTTTATGACTGTGCAGTATTCTATGGTGTATATATATATATCACATTTTCTCTAAATTCACCAATGAAGGACACCTAGGTTGATTCCATGTCTTTGCTATTGTGAACGGTGCTGTGATGAACATGTGAGGGCAGGTGTCTTTTTGCTAGAATGATTTGTTTTCCTTTGGATAATATACCTAGTAATGTGATTGCTGAGTCGAATGGTAGTTCTGTTTTTAGTTCTTTGAGAAATCCCCAAAATGGTTCCCACAGTGGCTGAACTAATTTACATTCCCAGCAGTGTACAAGCATTCCCTTTTCTCTGAAGCCTCATCAGCATCTGTTATTTTTGACTTTTTAATAGCAGCCATTTCAATTAGTGTGAGATGGTATCTCGTTGTAGGTTTGATTTGCATTTATTTAATGATTAGCAATCTTCAGCATTACTTCATGATTGTTGGTCGCTTGTATGTCTTCTTTTGAGGGGTGTGTGTGTGATCATGTTTTTTACCTACTTTTAATGGGGATATTTGTTTTTTGCTTGTTGAATTGTTCAAGTTCCTTATAGATTCAGGATATCAGACCTTTGACAGATTCATAGTTTGTGAATGTTTTCTCCCGTTCTGTGGGTTGCCTGTTTACTCTGTTGATAGTCTCTTTTGCTGAACTAGCACTCTTAAAAATGTCTTTTATACATATATCTTTAAACACTATACTACAGGTGTTACAGTGTAGTCCATACATCCATTTACTTATAAAAAGACATTCTCAAGCTGTGTTTTGTGAGCCATCTTAATGTTACAATCACCTTTTTTTCCCATCTGGAACTATCTTCTGTTTATGATGAGAGTTTCTGTTATGCCTATGGATGGTTAATTTTACGTGTTAATCTGGCTAGCCTACAGGGCCCAGTTCTTTGGTAAAACACTAGTCTGGATGTTGCTGTAAAAGTATTTTGTAGATATGATTACCATTTCCAATCAGTTGACTTTACTCTTTATAATGAGGATTATTCTTCATAACATAGGTGAGCCTTATCCAATCAGTTGAAGATTGTGAGAGCAAAAATTAAGGTTTGCCAGAAAAGGAGGTATCCAGCTTCAAGACTGTAATAGAAACCCTTCCTGAGCTTCCAGTACTGGCCTGTCCTACAAATCTTCGATTCATCAGCCTCCAGAATCATGCAAGTTAATTGCTTAAAATAATTGCTTAAAATTTATCTCTCTCTCTGTCTCTCTTTCTCTCTGTCTCTCTCTCTCTCTCTCTCTTTCAACCACTTCCGGGGTTCAAGCAATACATTATGAAGATAAAATGAGAATATTATTGAACATTTACTTAGTAATTTTATAGATATCGTATGAAAATAAAACATTCTCATTTTGAAATCTTGAATTTAGTTTTAGAATTTAACAAATTCATAAAGTTAGAAAAATTGTCTTCTTAAATATTTAAAATAGTGATTGCATTAAGACAATTGCTTTAATTTTGAAGCCTAGTATTTTTGAAACTGGTTCGAGTGGCATTATCTCTTCCTCATATTTATTTCCTCTGTATGCAATTTCTTATAAAAGTGATGAAGAAGGGAGTAATTATTAGCACCCAACATACTGGGGCCATTTAACTTTTGTCTGTCTCCTCATTCATCTTCTGGTCATATCATTAAAATCTCTATGAAGTAAGCCTGACTTAGATTTACTTTCTGGTTTGATTATCTTTTTATTTTATGTAGATACCTTTTTCATTAAGAGTTGAAAGTGTTATTGCAGAAAAAAACCTGTAGGACCGAAAAGACAAGCATAGCCAACTATATTGATCTTTTAATAGTTTTACTTAGGTATGCAGGCTCAGAAATTTTTAATGCATTGTATTTCCCTTAACAAGTAGCATTCTATATTTTCATGCCTTTCTCTTCTTTTCTGTTTCTGGCCATGAAGGGAGATTTTAAATCCAGTTGGAAAAAATTTAAATTCCTTCTTAATAACACGGGTCTACTCTATGTGCATTAATTTCAGGGGACACTGGCATTAGTGTTCTCTTAAGGATTAGTAGTCTCTATTTTCCATAATTGAGTTATCTAAAAATGCATTCAAGCAGAAGTACTATTATATCCATACATGGTAATGTAGGTATTTTAAGCCATTAAAATATTGTTAGAGATAAAGCAGAAAAAAAAAAAAAACACCTTAGGTACATGACATTCTCCTAAGGATAACCAGTATATTTTAAATTACATCATTGGCTCTATTGTTCCATTATTTTAAATAAATATTGCATGTGAAAATGAAACTGGCATAATACATTACAAGGATATATCACTAAAGGTTTATTCAGGAAACAAATACATATTTTCATGTTAAAAAGGGCTTAAATGAAGCCATGACTTTTGGCAACTGTTAGAAGAACTGGAGAAGAGAAAATTAGGAAAGATACTCCTGCAGATCTGGGTAGTTTCTTCCCAAAGTCTACACTCATGTAGATCTACATACGTGTAGATCTTGGACCAGACTAGGACAGCTTTAGGAGTATGGCTTGTCTCTGTTTTGCATGGAACAGGAGTGCATGTGAGACAAAAGGAGTTCATGGGAAAATCTGAAATGCTCTCCACAAGGCAGACTGGAAGCTAGGAGATAGTCTGAGAAGCTGCTGACTTTACATTAAGGGAATTTGTGGAATAAACATCAAAGTTAAACCACTAATGAAGCTTCTGGGTCTAACACCCATGGCCTTACAGGAATTACGTTTTACTTCCACCTTCCAAATCTCCAGGAAATTCCCGTCAATGGAAATATCTAACTCAGAACTAAACAGGGAAGAGTGTCCAGGCGTGGACAGAAATGGTGGTCAGAGTGGCATCCTAATCACAGATAACCCAACACACACAAAAAAATGTAGCTGTCTCTTTATATTGTGGTGCACAGAGTTATGAAATATCTAACATAAATGTGAAACCTGGATAATTCTGCCAAAAAGATCTGGAAGTCAGGCTAATTGGGAAATCACAAATAACATCACACTGAGGAAGCTTGTACAGAAAGAATTAAATGAAGCAGAAACCAAGAAAAGCAGAGATGAAAAAACAATAATAACCTACAGAGAAAGTGAAAGAGTGGGAATCAGTCACTTGCAGGACTTGCGTGAAAACTGTGCTCTGTTATCAGGTAAATTTGGTTAGATATTTGGGGCGCATTTCTTTTCTTATCTGGCAAATGTGGATTTTTGGTTCTTGCAACAAAAAGTGCCCCGACCAGAAACTTCCCAGCTAAAATATGTTAATCAATATAAACATTTAAAAAAAACATAATTAACTGTTATCCTTATAAAATGAACTGATAAATCAGCATAGCATAGTAAATACAGACTGTGGAGATAGGATATCTGGATTCAAATTTTATCTCTGTCACTTATTAGCTGTGTGATCCAGATTAGCTGTGTTTTATAAGAGAGTTACCCTATCTATCTGTGCCTCAGCTTCTCATGTATCAATTTAGGATGCTATTATTGTGAGGCATTAAGAGGATTAAATGAATTACTGTCTGTAGAGCTCTTACAAATGTTCCTAGTAAGTAGTAAGTACATGTTAATGCTTGTTAAGTTAATAACGATGCATAAAGGGATGAACCTTAAAATAGAAAATTATTTTTAAAAATTCCCTCTCTCAAAATAACAGAGACCAAGATCCTTACCACAAGTATTCCAGAAAAGACAATCAAGAAAATAATGAATAGTAGGAGATTTCATGGCCACTATCTGTAAATTTCCTTTGCTCTATTGATTCTTCTTTCAATTCTAATGAGTGTGCCATTTAGAAGTAGGCTGCTAAAAGAGGTCTTGGTCAGTAAGATTTCTCCCTTCCGTTAATCAATATGGATTATCCAGTTCGAAGTGTTATCAAAATAATAATTGATCTCAACATTGGAAAATCTGGGCTCTTAAATGAAAAGATAGTGGAGGTAGTTAAAAAGATCCCATGGACTAATGAGTTCCACAATATGTAATTATTTTCTGTTATTTATCATGAAGTTCTAGGTTCTAACTGGATAATAGTGATGTCTGTGGACCCTTAGGTGTACTCTGATTAATAATAAAAACAATTGTGTACAACAAATGATTAAATAAATGAACAATAATCCAACATATTGTATGTTCAACAAATGATACCATTAAGTATAAGGCCTTACTTTGTTACTAGATTATACATGTTTTCCTAAAAATGAAATTTTAAAGATGTTTTGCTTAGGATTTTGGGTTGTTTTCAGTAGAAGATCTGCCCATGTACCTATCTCACATTTTACAGGAACTGACCTACTTTATTATATCTGTTTTTCCTCCTTTCTTTCCTTCTTCCTTTCCTTTCCTTCTTCTTTTCTTTCTTCCTTTCTTCTCTTTCTTCCTTTATTTTTCCTTTCCTTCTTAATTTGTAAGATTGTTAGAGATGCACTCATGTTTCCCAATGAGTAAAGCTACTAATAAATTCTAATAAAATCAGCAGCTTTTGCTCTGTATATTTCATTTTGTTAGTTGAACTGTTTACAAGGTCATTTTTGTTATCGAGTGTTTTTGTTGTGATTCTTTTACTTTATTTCTAATCTTCACTTTAAGTTTCATATTATGATATCAGCATTGCTATACTGGCTTTCATTTTTATTTGCCAATTCTAAAAAAAATCCCTATTTTAATTTGTATGTTTTATCTATTTTTTAGATGTTGCCCTTGCAAAGAACATAATACTAAATTTTTCACTAAGCTAGTTTATATTCAATATCATAGACTACATGGGGGCAGTATCTGCTACATCTACATTGCCATAGTGTTGGGCACCAAAGAAATAATTGAGAAACCTTTGTGGCTTAACCTTTGTTCATTTACCAGAACTACTCCCTTCAAATGCAATCTGTTTTAATCCTTTCATATTCTTTATTAAACTGAAATCTGGCTTCTCTATGGTAAGCGTTTCTCTCTCAAGTGGAGCTACTTTTTTTTTAATCTCTCTTGTATACTGACAGTGTGAGCTTAACACACATGACTACTTTTTATACAACAAACACTTTTAGGTATCTATTCTGGGACTATAGTTATGATAGGTATTATACATTTTAAGTTAAACAAAATCAAAACAGACATTCCTGCTAGAGAGTTGCAATACACCAGGGGAAGGAGACTAAAATAAATCACTACAGTTTGGAATTAATTTTACAGTAAAAGAATAAACAAGGCACTTTATACGCAGCTGAAAAAAAGGCATCTAGCATCTCTATGCTGTTTTGAATTCTGAATGAGAGTAGGGGATAAAATGGTTAGAGAAGGCTTCACAAAGGAGGTATCACTGATGTTGATTTATAAATAATTAGCGCAATTCCAAAGGACAGACAAAAAAAGGTATCCCAGGGAAAAAGCCAGTGTATTCAAAGAACATGAGAGAGACCAGGGAAAGATGTATGAACTGCAGTTGCCAACTTAGAGTTAGAATAAAGACGGTCTTAAAAGCCACATCACTAGGAATGGAATTTGTCTAGCAGTTTGCTTGTACCAGCTTGTGAAATTCAACTCTGTGCATGTCTTTCCAAATTGGCCTTTAATTAGGTAATGTTGGTAGCTTGAAATCCAACATAACTGGAGTAATTATACTACAAGAGTTAGCAAACACTACAAACCAGGGCTTTTTAGCCCAGAGATCCAATTGTTATGTGTCTAATAGCACTCTATTTCCTTAATCATATGTGAAATGAGGAGCCATTAAAAAAATTTAAATCGGGGTATGACACCTAGATTTGCATTTCTATTAGTTTCCTATTGCTGTTGTATCAAATTACCACAAATCTGGTGGTTTAAAACGCCATACATTTATTTATTGTATTGTCCTGGAGATCCGAATTCTGAAATGGGTCTGAAATGGCTAAAAGCAAGGTGTTGCCAGGGCTGCATTCCTTCTGAAAGCTTTAAGGGAGAATCTTCTTCTATTTTTATTTATTTATTTATTTACCTTTTTCAGCTTCTACAGGCTGACTACATTTCTTGACTCATGTGCTTTTTATTATTCAAAGTCAAAAATGGCTGAAAGAGTCTTTTACATAGCACACCACTCTGACACTATTCCTTATTCCTTGCACTTCCAAGGGCCCTTGTGATTACATTGGAACCAGCTGAATAATCTGAGATATCTCCCCCATCTCAAGGTCAGGTGATTAGCAAACTCAATTGCATTTGCAAACTTAATTCCTCTTTGCCACAAAACACATATTCACAGGTTCCAGGGATTAAGAGGTGGATATCTTTTGGGGGACAATTATTTTGCCTACTGTCACACTCAGTAACATTTGTTCTGGAAGTGCTATGGAATATGAGGCTTCAAGACCCTAGGTTAGGATATGGCAATACCTACTTGAGACAAGATGAGAGTTTGAACTAAGTTAGTGGAAGTTAAAAAAAAAAAAAAAAAAAGGTAATGGTAAGTGATGACTTCATCACTGAACATAATAGTATCCGGAAAATAAATGAGCCAAAAGCCTTAATATAATGCAAAACTGTATCAACGATGAATGATACTATTTTCATTTCCATTAAGAGTAAATGTAAAAGTTACGGAGTTTACATTTTGGTAAAATTGCCTATTTTTTATTAGTCAGACTGCAAATCAAAACTGCAGTGCAATAGAGACTTCAAGCAATTTATCAAATCCTAGCAAGTAAAAAGCAGTTATTTCGATTCTTGAAATTTTTCTTCTTTGTCTATCCTTTTGTTCTAAAACATTCTTTGCACAGCTTTGAAATAAGTAACGGTTGATGGGAGAGACAAATATTGCTATGTCTTTATATCTTGACTGTAAAGCCCACTGTTAAGAAGAATTCATACTAGCCTTCACTGGCATCTAGAGCTTGCATAATAGCCTACATGTCTTGTATCTCCAACAAAATAGCACAAACTGCTAATAAAACTGTTATGGAAATAAAATATTTGCCATTGATATAAGAAGGCACAATTATATATATTGGTAAAATAATGAGATAAAGTAACTTAGCTCTTGCTAAGAAAATTGTTGCTAGCTCTTACCAGTAAAAAGAGGAAAGGATTACATTATGCCGATTTCTTATAATCAGTGAAAAACAAATGGTTGCTTTATAGTCAAAACTTTGCCAGTTATAGTATTGCTGAACTTTGTAAATTGATTAACAGTGACTATAGCGCTGGCACCAAGTAGATGTTCAACAAATCTTTATTGAACAAATAAACAAATTGGAACAAAGTTTAAACCTTTCTCAAAAAATGGAAAGCTAGATAAATGTTTATTGATAACTCTTATAATTCCACACACTCATATTTGTGAACATATACATTCTGCCAGGGCACACTGAAGCAAGCCACAGATACCTCTACAAGTGCCACAGTGCTTCCAAATTTTCTTCCTACTGCCATTCTTGGCCCCTTAAATTCAGAGAGTATCACATTATTCCTGGTAAAATCAATGTACAATCAATCAATCCTCTGCCTAAAACCCTTTAGTGACTTCCCATTTCACTGAGAATAAAGTTCCCTCTCCTTGCTCCCCAGGGCTCCACAGGACTGCGCCCTGTGTAGATATCTGACGCCAGAGGAGGCATCCACTCACTGACACCATCTTCCAGTCGTACCAACATTTTTAAATTATTATTCCTGAGACAATTTACCTTTCCCCCCATCTTTTAGGCCTCATCACTTGCTGCTGCTCCTTCCTGGAACATGCTACCCCGAAATTTTTGCCCTGTCATCTCTGGAGAGAGGCCTTCCCTGACCACCTTGACTAAAGTAACCCTCGTCCTTCCCACCATGACACGGTATACCCTCATTTTGCACTTGTCATTGAGCTCTTAAGTCTATGTACATCTCAATTTCTTGTTTTTGTTTCTTTGCTTTGTTTTTCCTACCTTCATTAAAAGCTAAGTACCATAACAGCAAGTTTTTTTTTTAATATTTCTTTTTTTTTTTTTATTGTGCTATCTCCAACAATTTCACTATGGCATGGCTCAGGGTAAGCCTTCAGTGAATATTTCTCGTACAATTGAATGCATAGATTGCTGTTAAATTTAAGTCCAATATACACAGTGTTATGCATATGCATTAAATTATATTTTCTGATATGTCTAGGGCTGACAACACACAATCACCACCCCTAAACTATGACATGAACGACACTCCCATTCACTGTTTGTTCAGACAAAATATAAAGCATTTCTACTCATTTTACTCTCTCCCACAACATCTAAACTTTAGCAAATTCTGTTGGCTCTGCTTTCAAAATATATCTCAAATCTGACAAACCTCATGTTTCACTTCTAGTAACTTAATCCAAGGTGACTCATTTCTCTTCAAGACTTCCATGAATTTTTTTATAAGTCAAACATTTAATTTTAGCCACGTTAGTTTTGAGAGGGCTATAGGACATTTATGTAGACATATCATGTGGGAAAAATTTATAAAAGACAGCTGCAGGGCAGAATACAGTGAAATATAAAACTGGGAATTCTCAGCATGTAGATGGTGTTAAAGACATGTCTGGATATATTTGAATAGGGAGTTTAAATGGAGACCATACTAGATTTGAAGCCTGAATGGAAGAGTTTGGAAAGAGAAGGTGGTCTGAGAAAAAAAAAAAAAGCATGAGAAGTCAGAGTCAGTGAGATTTGATGAACACCAACAAATGTATTCACCTAGTCACCGAAAT
Source organism: Pan troglodytes (assembly GCF_028858775.2). Lineage (NCBI taxonomy): Eukaryota > Metazoa > Chordata > Mammalia > Primates > Hominidae > Pan > Pan troglodytes. Next base: position 160,862,469 of record NC_072404.2, on the reverse strand, counting down.
TAGGAAGAAGTTCAAGAGGGAGGAATTAATCAACTCTATCACGTGGCACTGAGAGACCAATTAAGATGAGGGCTGAACACTGAGCCTTGGATTTAGCAGCCCTGACAACAATTGTTTCAATTTAGTGATGAGAGTAAAAGTTTAAGCAGAATGAGTTCAAGAGAACATTAGAGGAGATAAATCACAGCAGATTGTAGGGAAAACCCTTATAAGAACCTTCACATAAATGGGGTCAGAGGTAGGCGGTGGCTTTTGCAGGGGTGTATGAATACTTAAAAATATTTAAGTTTGGGTTAGATTTATTCTTCAATCCAGAGAATGCATTTCAGAAGACTTCACGATTGGGGTACACAGCATTGTTCTTTATAAGAGCTTATTAATATTTCTTAATTATAATAGTATGATTATGAAGTCATATTTTATTTTGAAGAACTATATATTTTTACAGATGGAATAAAGGTTCTATAAAATAATTTTACATATATTTTAAAATTCAACTAAGTCAGACTCCCATCTCTCTCATCCAAATCAAAATGAAAATTAGTACTACAGTAGATAAAAACACAACTCAAATGTATTATATTACCTACCTTATCTTCCCTTTATGGTGATGGGACATTATTATGGGGAAGACGTCTTCACTGTTACCTTCTCCAATTGACTAATGAAGAAATAGTTCTGTAATTCACCTATCTACTCATTCCATCTCTTCCTCATGTATTTAATACCGTAAAGTTTAATTGTTCTTGCTTTCTCTGTGTATTTTAGGGTTAAGCACTTTATTAAACAAAAGCTTCACGTTGCTCTTTTAATGCTGATGATAATTATGTTCCTCACATCTATATAAGGGGCAAGAATTGCCTTTTTAATAGTCTAACACAATTTGGTAAAGCTCAATTAACCAATAATGCTGTTAATCCTAATTAACGATTCATATCAGTCATTTTCAGTAGATTTATTTTTGCAACAAAATTTTTATTGTGATTATCAGATAAAACAGTGATACCAAAAGGGTTTCTATCATCATCTAATAATTTAATTAAATGAGGATTTACTAAACCCCCACTGTTAGTAAACTCTCACTGAAGTGAGCCTGAGTCAGCTGAGAGAATCTTCCTTTTTAGGAATATATTCTCTTATGTTAGACTGTAATTGATTGAGTGGTGGATTACAAAAATGGCTACACTTCACCACCACTCCCAAACCATGCCCCTTTGCACTGTAGTTTCATAGCTCTTTTAATTAAAAAGAGTTTATTTCTGCACTCCTTGGATCTGGGATGACCTTTTGACTTCCTTTGCCAAGAGAATGGTGGCAGAGTAACAGTGTGAAAGTTTCACACCTAGATTTCAGGAGGTCTTGGGTTGTTTTGTTTTTTTTCCCCCCTCCCTCTCCTTGAACCCTACCCCAGGGCAGTGTAAATAATCCTAAACTGGCTTTCTTAGGTTGGGAGACCATGCAAAACAGAGACAAGCCATACTCCTAGAGCCGTCCTAGTCTAGCCATTTTACACAGCCTAGCAAATGACTAGAAATACATGAGGGTGCCTAGCCAATATCAGTGGAGTCAAAGTAACTTCAGATCAGCAGATCTGGTCAGTTGACTCATGAAATTCTAAGCAATGGAAAATTGTTGTTTTAAGCCAATAAGTGTTTGCAGTGTTCGTCAAGCAGAAAAAGTTAACTGATTCAGGTGGAAACCCAAAATAAAGGGATAAATTACTGAAATCTTATTGAGATGCATTAAGACATTTTCAAAAATGTCAGTGATGGCATGTCCCTCAGGAGCCTCTAAAACCAATGATCTGAAGATGTGAGGAAGCTTTCTGGGGACTTGACTTTGCCATTCTCTCTTATGAGACCTGGTAGAAGGACTGTGACTTAGCCAACTTTAATATTTGTCCATTTGTGTACTGGCCAAATAAGACCAAGGATATATTGTACAAAAGGACTGTTCTTTGAGAACCACCACTAAGGAAGACAATTGCCAGAAAAAGAGGTTTAGGAAAGACATATTTTCTAAAATTTATTTGCTGTATAAAACCAAGCAAGAGTTAAAAAAATAATTCCCACTAAGTATCATTAATCAATTTTATATTTAAAAGACAATTGTTTGGCAAATTTTGGTTACATGTATACCTACACTTACAGACAAAAATCAAACCTTTAAATCTATTATCTGTTTCTGAAAAACATCTGAATTATATTATCACTTGGTGATTTCATCAGTGATAATGGATGGGAGTTGCTCGTGCCAATACAATCCTGGGCAAATTGAGGATGATAATCAATTCTTAAAAAAGTAAGGCTTTATTAGATTTGGTGGTTATGAAAAGATGCATTTTACGTATTTTGAGTTAATTCTGAAATTGAGTACTAAGTCTAGAAAATAATATGACAAAGTGTAGATACATATTTGTACTTGGGAGGGTTTATTTCATATTTTTTTCAAATGATCAATTTCATCTACTGTCTTTGTTTGTTTTATAGGGTATCTTTATAAATTTATGTTAATTTTGAATCACTTGAAGAGTGGATCCTGAGAGGGATGTAACAAAAATTCAAGGTATTATATGTAGTTTAATGCTACAACTAACTTGAGCATATAAATTTATAAAATTAATAGAGACACAATATCACTTAATATTGCTTTCTTCTCCATGAATACTTTTCGTTTATCTCTGTTAATAGTCCAAATATAAAGAAACCATTGAATTGCAGACCAAAACATATATCCATCAAGCAACTGTGGATAAAAAACAAACGCAGTTTTCAAACTAATGGACTTTCTATTGTGTCACTGAGTTTTACATTTTCTTTTTGCTCTGAGCATTATTTGGATTACAAATGAGCAAATATTTCTTGCAAAGTATATTTTAAATATTATATTTAAATAAATATTAGTTTTTGAAAATAAACCAGTATCATTAATTTAGTGTGACCTCCTAATTAACAGGTGCATATCTAATTCATTCAATATAAGGAAATAACTGAAGATGCTTCTTTCTTGCAAGAATCATGTTTCATAGATCATGACTCCTAGATATGGAAGTTATCTTGAAATTAATCTGTTTTAACACTCAGACTTGAATCACAAGACCATCTTTTCTACTATGTAGTCAAATAGTGGAGTAGAATCAATGATAGGGAACGTAAGATTTCCCAAATCATAATATCAGTTCTCTGAAAAATTGTTAGCTTGTTTTCATATGGAATGCAAATACAATTTTGTTACACTGACTCATTGATCCTGCTTTTAATCCTAGGTATGTATAATTTATCTTCTCTTGACATTAGACATTACTATTTAAAGACAACTGCTCTATCCCTGCAAGATTCTTCTTGTCCCACATTAACAATGGTTATTTAATGACATAATTTTGAAGCTAGCTATTGGCCGTATTTACAGTTTTTCTTCACAAATTTTGGAATTCCTGACTTCTAAATGTTGGAATTCCTCAGAGTAACATCCTAGGGACTGCATTCTTCCCACTATATTTTCTTTCCCTTGGGATTTCATTTGTTGTTTTGTATATTGTGACTCCCAAACATCTATATTTTACCACTGTCCTCAAACTTTTAAAACCATATATTGAAAGATTATTTAAAAGCATTGCACATAAATACTTAAGAGCTAATATACACAAAAATGAAAATAATCACCTTGCAAACAAAAACAAAACAAAATAACTCCCAAATTATCTTCTTGTCTCCAATGTCTTAAAAAAGGGCAAAATAATCAACTGTATTGATTTTGGAAGAAAAAAAAACGGGGTCACTCTGTTTTATTTTTCTTCTTCACTTTTAAAATTAAATCTATCACCAAATAATGTCACTACTATACTACTTACAGAATATTTTAAAACCAAATCTATTTATTTATGTGGCTACCACTGTAGTTCACGCTGCCACCATTTTTACCCATAACTATTGAAATAGTCTTTTAAACATATATTTGTGAACCTTCCAATTCACTTTCCCTAAAACAACCCAAGTGATCTCAAAAGGAAGATTTTATCAATTGTTCATACTGCTCAAAAACCTTTAATGGGAACACACAGTCTCCCTTAACCTGGGCCACAAGGCTTGCCATGATCTTGTAGCTCATCCTTTTTCTCACTAGGTTCAATTCTCAAGGAAGCTTTTTAGATTTCTTGAAAATGATAGACTGTTTTTTGTTTTGAACATTCATACATTCTATTGCCTCCCTCTGTCTGGAACACTCCTCACCTGGTTAATTTATCTTACTTATTCTTCAGTACTATTTGACACTGAGAACCTCCCTTCTTAGCTTTGAAGACAATTTCTTTGATATTCATGAAACCATTTTCTTACTTCTTTTCCCATTGAGCTTTCAGCAGATGAGAAAACAGTGTCCCTACCTCCATGGGTCATAGATTTTCTTTGTCTCAAGTTCTCTGATATTTTGCAATGAAACACCTTTATTAGGATTTATATTAATCCATCAGCCTGGGGACTTTACGAGGGCTTTTAGTATTTATTTATTATTTTATTTTATTTATTTTGAGACGGAGTCTTGCTCTTTCCCCCAGGCTGGAGTGCAGTGGCATGATCTCAGCTCACTGCAACCTCTGCCTCCTGGGTTCAAGCGATTCTCCTGCCTCAGCGTCCCGAGTAGCTGGAATTACAGGCATGCACCACCATGCCTGACTAATTATTGTATTTTTAGTAGAGACTGGGTTTCTCCATGTTGGCCAGACAGGTCTTGAACTCCTGACCTCAAGTGATTCGCCTGCCTCAGCCTCCCAAAGGGCTGGGATTACAGGCATGAGCCACCGTGCCCGGCCTGACAGGGACGTTTAATGTGAAAACTAATGTCATATAGTTCTCAGTGAATTTTTTCACTGATGATTTTTGTCCCTTGATTTTCTCTATTATTTAATGCTGGAAATTCTGTTATCAAGAGAATGGACCTGAAGGACTATTCCTCCTATCTTCTTATCTGTTTGATGCTATTATTCATATCTTAGTTATTTTGTTCCATTTTCTGAGAGATTTCCTAAACATTACATTTCAAAACTTCTACTGAGTTTTAAATTTCATTTATCACATTTATTCATGATCTCCTCTATCTTCTGCACAGTTTTTTCATAGCATTGTTTCTGTTTTATGGAAGCATTATTTACTAATAATAATAATTATGGATACTCATACAAGCACCCCCCGCACCTGCCCCAGTTATATGATTTGGTCATGGTATTTTTTTGTTACAAGCTTCCCTTAGACGTTTGGTAAGACTTGGTTTTATGTCTATGATCAAAGCTGAAAGACTAAACTACTGATGTTTGAAAGCTTTTTTTCTCTCTCTCTCTCTTTTTATGGGTATGTAGGTGGTTTGAAGGTGCCAGTTAAAGTTAAGACTCAGTGCAGGCAGATCTGGGTAGGAGAATTATTAGGAAATCTCCAGTGTCTATGTCTTTAACTCTTTCCTATTGAGCTGCTAATGTTCCTCAGAAAGTACACTTCCAATCTCTTGACTGCAGAGTAAAGATTGTGTGTATGTTGTTCCAGAGGCTCAGTGGAGAAAGGCGGCTGCGGAGTAGAAGGAGACTCAATATGCAGCTTATTTAGAGTTCCCTAATTTCTCTACTTTAAGCATAATATCTATGCCTTCAACTATGCTGGTGGCCCCATTTTAATAGTCTCTGTTTTTTCTCTTAAGAGAAAATGTTCTATTCTTTTGGTATAGGAGAAGGAAAACATTGCAGCAGAGAGCCACAGGGAAAGGTATTTGTATCTGGTGAAAAGCCACAACCACAAATGTAAACATTTTTCTGATTTCTATCAATATAAATTAGCTTTAGCTACTACTCTTGAACTTTATTTACATAAAATTATAAAATGTGTATTTGTGTGGTTCTGGCTTCTTTCACTAAAAATCATGTTCTGAGTTTCACTCAGATTATCATGTCAGCAGCCCATTCTTTCTTTACATTTAAGAGTTTTAATTTTTTATTTTCAAATTTTTATTTTACAGTAATTTCAAACTTACATAAAATTGTAAATAGCCCAGGGAGTTCCTGTTTACCCTTATCCACCTTTTTTGGTTGTTAACATTCCTCAGAACTGCAGTACAACTTTTGAAACCAAGACATTATCGTTTGTACAGTATTCTTAAATTATCTACAGATCTTACACAGACCCTACTGGTTGTCTTCTTAGTGTATTCTTGTTGGTCCAGGATCAACTCCATTTTCTTCTGGCCTTCATTGCTTCTGCTAAGAAAAGAAGATTGTTGTAATTCTTTTTTTTTTTTTCGAGACAGGGTTTTGCTCTTGTCGCCCAGGCTGGAATGCAATGGCTCACTTCAACCTCCATTTCCTGGGTTCAACTGATTCTCCTGCCTCAGCCTCCCGAGTAGCTGGGATTACAGGCTCCCGCCACCATGCCCAGCTAATTTTTTGTTTTTAGTAGAGATGGGGTTTGACCATGTTGGCCAGGCTGGTCTTGAACTCCTGACTTCAGGTGATCCACCTGCCTACACCCCCCAAAGTGCTGGGATTATAGGCGTGAGGCACTGTGCCTGGCCCAACTGTTGTAATTCTAATCCCTGTTTATCTTCATGTAATTTTTTTCCCTCTGCCTGGCTTCAAAATTGTCTCTATCTTTTGTGTTTGGTAGTTTTAATATAATGTACTTAGGGCTTTGTGGTGGTGGTGGTGATATTTATCTTGCATGGTGTCCTCTGAGCTTTTCAAATCTGTAATATGGTGCCTGACATTATTTTGGAAAATTCTGGCCATTATCTCTTCAAATATTTCTTTAATCTATTTTCTTTTCTTTTCTTTTCTTTTTTTTTTATCCTTCTTGGATTCTAATTGCAGGCATGGTAGAATGATTGATACTGTCTTACAACTCTTGGGTGTTCTGTTCTTGTAATTGTTCATCGTTTTTTCATTTTGTGTTTCAGTTTGGATAATTAATACTGACCTGTTTTCAAGTACACTGATTCTTTTCTAGGTGCCTTAAAGTCTACTGATGAGCCTGTCAGTGGCATTCTTTGTCACTGTACCTTTTGCTATTTTTAGTATTTCCATTGACTCTCTCATATTTACCATCTCTCTCCTGAATATTTCATCGATGTATAAAGACTCTTCATCCTTCACACTAGACCCCTTTACATATTAGCCACTATTATTTTTAACATACCTAATATATTCAACATCTGATTCTTCTCTAAGTGTGTGTTTATGGTCTGTCTTTTGACAGTGGGCTGTTCATTTTCTCGCTTTTTTGTGTTTGTCTCATAATTTTTTTATTAAATGCTGGACATTGTGTGAAAAACAATGGAGACTGAATTATGCAGCATTTGTGCATGAAAATGGGTGTATCTCTTCCTCTCCTAGATTTTTTATGTGCGTTACTGAATCAATCTATTTCAGAGTTGAGCTGGCTTTGATATTTGAGTGGAGATGGTTAACTTCTATGCATCCACTATGAGTTCTTCCACCATTACGAGGATGGAGGCTTGATTGCTGCAGGTTTTTCCTTCAATGTTATTGTCTCATGGTGAACTTTTAACCTTCCCTGTGTACCGATGCATCCAAGGGAAGCTTCATGTACTTGCCTCTCCACCAGTGATAGACTGCTGCCATGTCATATGGCCACATTTACTAGCATGCTGGGGAGTCACATGGGCTCTTTGTTGTCCTGGTCTAATCTGGGTCATTGGCATGACCCGTATGCCTCAGTCTCAGGGATATGGCTTTTTCAGTGACAATGCCTGATATAGTTTGGATATTTCACCTTCTAAATTTCATGTTGAAAGGTGATTTCCAATGTTGGAGGTGAGGCCTAGTGGGAGGTGTTTGGATCATGGAAGCAGATCTTTCACGAATGGCTTGGTGCCCTCCTAGTGATAGTGAGTCAATGTAACAGCTGGTTATTTGAAAAGAGCCTGGCATGTCACTTGCTCCCTCTCTTGCAATGTGACACACTGGCTCCTGCTTTGCTTTTTACCATGACTGTACGCTTCCTGGGGCCTTCACCAGAGGCAGATGCTGGCCCCATCCTTCTTATACAGCCTGCAGAACCATGAGCCAAATAAACCTGTTTTCTTCATAAATTACCGAGTCTCAGGTGTTCCTTTACAGCCATGCACAATAGACTAATACACTGCCCTTCTTCTCATGGGAGCCAAATTTTGCCTTTTTGGTAATTCTGGTATAGAGGAGGGTTTCCTGCCTTTCCCTGCAGGAGTAGGAAATCTCTAAGGTTACTTACAGAAGATCCTCAGGCCAGGATCCTTTCTTGCCTCTCTGCTTGTGGTAACAATGTTTGGTTTCAACTTCTCTCATCTTTAGTTCCCTTCCCCTGGCCACAAGGAATCTTCATGTGTGCTCACAGAGAGTGCTGTCCTTCCTCAGTGGCTTAATGATTTGTTGTGTAGCGAAAAACTGTCTTCAGCAATTTGTCTTTCCTTTTGTGGCATCCCCTTCTGTTTTTCAGCCCTGTGCCACAGGAAAGTTTTCTTCAGTTCCCTGCCCTACCTCCAGTCATTCTCTTGAGCCCTGGTAGCAGTCTGTAGAAAGTCTGCACAGGGGACCTCACTCCTTTTGTATCAGAAGCTTAAACGGTTTCTATATTCTTCTGCTAGGCCACTTTCAATCTTTAGCGCATTTTTAATTATTTAGCTAAGTCCTTTTTATCTACTGATACGGCACTTGTTTCTTTGGCTCATGTTCTGCCAAGGTAAACCAGTGCTTGTGTTTCCCCTCTCCTTGGAGGAGCCAAGCTTTGTGTTTAGAAACATTGCAGGCTACTTGACTGCTCTGCAGCCTCGGCAAACTGATGAGTCAAAGAAAATGTATAATTTTGTAGTTTTTCAGCCTTTTTCTGGTTGTTAGGATAGTCACAGCGATCTTTCCAGCTTTCTAAATCTTGGTGGAAATAGGAGCCAAAAAGGTAATTTTGTGACTTACTCCGCATGGTTTCCTAGAGGACCCCAACAGAACTGAGCCCCTGCTCCCCACAGCAATATTCCCACTCCTCAAAACCCTGCATTGGCTTTTCTTGTTTTCTTGTCTTACTTTCTCTACTCTTCATATCTTCTTCCTGGGATTGTCGCCTAAATAAAATTACCATCACTATGGTCCTTTTAAAATACTTTGTTCTAGGGGAAACTCAAAATAAGACACATCTGTTTCACTGCTTTATAAAACTTAGTTTTCTTCAGAACTCAGGTTAAAACAGCACTAAAAAAAATTGTGCTCATAAAAAAAAAATAAGGTTTTTGTTGCATTTAACTGTTCTCTCTTCCCTGCCCCTATTCTCTCTCTCTCTACTGAAAGAAGGAAATGGAAATTTTTTAAAAAATGTATTTTAATGGGGCATGGGGCATAATATATAATCTCTGCATATAATTTCTACTATTTAAGTAAATAAACCTATCTTTTATTCTCCACATATCTTTCTATATCCCTGATAATTCTAATGCATTTTTTAAAACCATATGAATAAAAAATGTGTGACTTAATATCAGCAATATTTTTAATAAGCTATCATTATAACGATGTTGTAAAGTTGTTTGCTGCATACATTGTCCTGCCTTGGTATTTTTGAACTTGTCTACTGTTTCTTATTTCATTGTCTTTTGAACATTTGTCACCAATTATGTTTTCCTTTGTTTAAAATAAGTCATATGTGAAGAACTTGAAGAACATGTTTCTGGATTAAATAGGGATTTCATTTAGCCATAATGCACATACTTTAAAAACAACCATTTCCACCAAGTTCTCATATGAATAGCTAAATCAGAAAAGACTATGCATTAGGACAAACATATATCACTTTTTCTATCATTTCTTGAGATTTTGAGAGCAAGCGAATAAATTTGATTTTAGGCATTACATTATTAGACAAGGGTCTCAGAACTCAACACTTCATGTGAAGTTCCCTGGTATTGAAAATATAGTCCTATTTTGTAAGAAAATAACTTCTCAGAAGGTGATTAATGCATTTTAACTTAAGGTAGATCCTAAAAGCCCCAGGAATAGATTCTGTCTGGGGTTTAATATTCTATTCCTTAACTTAGTTAAAAATAAGCAGTGAGAAATAAAGAACTTTCTATAAGATTTTTGGGAATTTTCTCCTTTATATTAACACTTTGATTTCAATCTAAGTTTCCTTAGGAGTGAATATTTTAAGATTTAGAAAATATTGCCACCGATTTCTAATTTAAAATAGTGTCTGATCTATAACAATCAATGAAACCTTACCAGATTATGGCTGAATCTTTCATTTGAATATTGCCTTAAATCATAATATAATTTTAATATTAGCCTATTTATGAAAATATTAAAGACAGTACTTTATTTTATTTTGCTTGGTTTAGCTTATGAAGAAAACACAACCATTTTTAGGAATAATATTTGGGGAAGGAGGGGCCAAGATGGCTGACTAGAAACAACTGTGGTCAGAGGCTCCCACTGAGAAGAACGAAAATGATTAGTGAATCCCACACTGGCAACTGAGGTATCCAGGTTTTCTCACTGGCACTGACTAGGCAGTTGGTGCGAGCCTCGGAGAGTGAGGAGAAGCAGGGTGGTGCAACGGCCCACCTGGGAGCCACATGAGGCCAGGGGAGCTCCCATCCCCAGCCAAGGGAGGTGGTGAGTGATCGTGCTACCCTGCCCAGGAAATCATGCTTTTTCCACAGATCTCTGCAATCTGTGGACCAGGTGAGCCCCCTCATGAGCTCATGCCACCAGGACCTTGAGTCCCAAGCACAGAGCTGTGCGGATTCTGGGCAGCCACTTGGCTGAAGACTGCCTAAGACTACCAAGTTCCTAGGGGGAGGGATGGGCATCATAGCTGCCGCTGCTTCCTGCCTAAGATGACTGAGCTCTTAGGCAGGGGGAGGGGTAGCAGCCATCACTGCAGCTCAAGTCAGTCGTTTTTTTCTCTGCCGGTGCTGGGGAGACTGGATGGTTTGGACCACGGAGGAGTCCCCCACAGCGCAGCACAGCAGTTGTGGAAGATCGTGGCCAGACTGCCTCTTTAGGCCAGACCCTGACCCATCCCTCCTCAGCAGGTGGGGCTTCCCTGCAGGAATTTTAGCAACTCCAGCCAGGGTTTTAGTGATAGAACTCTGAGCTCCCTGGAACCTGAGCCCCTGATGGGAGGGGCAGCTGCTGTCTCTGCAAATCAGCAGACTTTCACCCTGCTGGCTCTGAAAAATCCAGGCAGTCCAGACGAATGGGATTCCTCCAGCATAGCGCACCTCCTCCACCAAGGGGCAGCCAGAATCCTTCGTTAAGCAGGTCCCTGATCCTTTGCCTCCTGATTGGGTGAGACCACCCAAAAGGGGTTGCCAGACACCTTATATAGGAATGTTCCCACTGACATCAGGTCAAACTGTTTTTGTTTGCAGATGACATGATCCTATATCTAGAAAACCCCATGTTCTCAGCCCAAAAGCTTCTTAAGCTGATAAGCAACTTCAGCAAAGTTTCAGAATACAAAATCAAGCAAAAATCACAAGCATTTCTATACACCAACAGTAGAAATGCAGAGAGCCAAATCATGAATGAACTCCCATTCACAATTGCTACAAAGAAAATAAAATACCTAGGAATACAGCACTCAAGGGAAGTGAAGAACTTCTTCAAGGAGAACTACAAACCACTCCTCAAGGAAATCAGAGAGGACACAAACAAATAAAAAAATTCCATGCTCATGAATAGAAAGAATGAATATCATGAAAATGGCCATACTGCCTAAAGTAATTTATAGATTAAATGCTATTTCCATTAAACTACCATTGGCATTCTTCACAAAATTAGAAAAAAACCTACTTTTAAATTCATATGGAACCATAAAAGAGCCTGTATAGCCTATGCAATCCTAAACAAAAAGAAAACAAAGCTTGAGGCATCACGCTACCTGACTTCAAAATATACTACAAGGCTACAGTGACCAGAAATCATGGTACTAGTACAAAAACAGACAATAGATAAATGGAACAGAATGGAGATCTCAGAAATAAGACTATATATCTACAACCATCTGACTTTTTTGACAATCCTGGCAAAAACAAACAATGGGGAAATGATTCCCTATTTAATAAATGGTGCTGGGAAAACTGACTAGCCATATGCTGAAAATTGAATGTGGACCCCGTCCTACACCTTATACAAAAATTAACTCAAAGTGGATAAAAGACTTAAATGTAAGAACCAAAACTATAAAAACCCTGGAAGACAACCTAGCCAATACCACTCAGGAAATAGGCACTGTCAAAGATTTCAAGATGAAAACACCAAAGCAATTGCAACAAAAGCAAAAATTGACAAATGGGATCTAATTTAACTAAAGAGCTTCTATACAGCAAAAAAAAAAACCTAACATTAAATGCAGAGACATCCTACAGAATGAAAGAAAATCTTTTTTACTATCTATCTATCTGACAAAGGTCTAAATATCTAGAATCTACAAGGAACTTAAACAAATTTACAAGAAAAAAAAACAACCCCATTAAAAAGTGGGCAAAGGATATAAACAGACATTTCTCATAAGACATTTATGTGGTCAACAACATATGAAAAAAAGTTTAACATCACTGATCATTAGAAAAATGTAAATCAAAACCAGTCAGAATGGTGATTATTAAAATGTCAAGAAACAACAGATGCTGGTGAGGCTGTGGAGAAATAGGAACCCTTTCACACTGTTGGTGGGAATGTAAATTAGTTCAACCATTGTGGAAGACAGTATGGTGATTCCTAAAAGACTTAGAACCAGAAATACTGTTTGACCCAGCATCCCGATTACTGGCTATATACCCAAATGAATATAAATCATTCTATTCTAAAGATGCATGCATGTGCGTGTTCATTGTAGTGCTATTATAAATAGCAAAGACATGGAATCAACCCAAATGCCCATCAATCATAGATTGGATAAAGAAACTGTGGTACATATACACCACAGAATACGATGAAGCCATAAAAAGAAACAAGATCATGCTGTTTGCAGGGATATGAATGGAGCTGGAAGCCATTATCCTCAGCAAACTAACACCAGAACAGAAAACCAAACACCACATGAGAACACATAGACATAGGGAAGGGAACAACATACACTGGGGCCTGTTGTGGGGGGAGGTTAGTTGGAGGGAGAGGATCAGGATAAATAGCTAATGCGGGTCTGAATACCTAGGTGATGGGTCGACAGGTGCAGCAAACCACCACGGCATAAGTTTACCTATTTAACAAACCTGCACGTCCTGCATATGTATCCCAGAATTTAAAATAGAAATATCCATTGAATAAGTAAGTGTTCAAAGAACTAAAAGAATGTATTCTTGAATGTGTGAGTCTTTAAAATAGTGATAGGAATATAAATAATTTTAATTGGTATAAGATTAGTCTTACACAAATCTAATCTCTAGATTAAAATTCCAGATGCTTAATGGATATCTCTACTGGAATATCTCATAGCTCAAAACCAATAATGATAATGAAGCCTTAAGATTGTATTTATATAAAAAAGAATATATTCATGACTCAAGAAAAATGTTAAATTATCTTTCTGCTCATACAGTATACAACGAAGTATTGTTGCCTAACAAATGTGAGTTTTTATAAATATTCAATACCATTTCTCTTTAAAGAAATTTTAGTAGCTCCTTGCCAATGCTCTAGGAAGTATCTCAATGTTGCATAGTACCTATGAGTTGGGTTTCAATCCTGGTTCTGTCAAGTGTCCTCTGGAAAGCTGAAGGCCTAGTGCCTATATGGATCTAACATACAACTGTTTTGAGAATTATATGAGTTATTACATATAAGCCTTCTATATAAATGATTGGAACATATGAAAGTGGTCAACTTATGCTAGCTTTAATAATTTTAATATAATATTAATGCAATTTAAAGTTATGTTATGTGTCTTACATACAGATAGAGTGTTTCCAAAAGCAAAATTCATTTTAACATGTATAGAAAGAACAAGAAAAGAGAAAAGTTTATCAACACCTAAAGAATCCATTCAATTGCTATTGAACAAATATACGTTGTGTCTACCATGTGCTTAGGAAAGTGTAAGGTTTCTAATGGCCAAAACACAAAGATCCTGATGGAATGAAGTTTGAATTTGAGCAGGTGAGGCAGACAATGCCAAATAAACATAAGATAATTATCTTATCTGCATGTCAGAAAGTGGCAAGTGTTATAGAAAAGAAAATTAAGGTGTCTGATGGTATGAAGATTAAGAATTGGGTGTGGGCTAGGGTGAGATTTTTTAAAAGGTGGTCACTTATAGATATTTTCAGAAGGGTTTTTTGAGCAAAGAGTTGTAGATGGGGAAGGGATTAGCCATGTGGGTATCAGGCAAATTTGCCATGCACAGGAAGAAGCCAGTGCAAAGGCCCTGTGGTAACAGCAAGCATAATATAATATGGAAATACCAAGTAGGCTTATGTGGCTGGACTTGAGTGAGTGAGGAGGAATCATGTAGGGCCCTCTCTCACTAGTTTAGGCTCCCGAAATCTTTTTCTTAGTTGTCAGGAATGAAGGCAGCGGAGAAGCAAGATGGCTGAAGGCTCCACACCAATCCTCCCCTCACCAGAAAACCAATGTATCAACTAACTACACATAAAAAGCACCATCGTAAGAATAAAAAATCAGAGGAGCACTCAAAGTAACTTCATATCACTGAAAGAGGCATTGGAAGAAGGTAGGAAAGAGTCTTCAGTCACCATCAACACTCCTCCCCGATTCTGCAACAGTGGCTGTATGGCACAGAGAGACAATCTGTGCTCTTGGGAGAAAGAGAACATAGCAATTGTTAGATATTACCTTTGACTCACTGCTATTCTGTCACAGTAGAAAGCACAACTAGGCTGAACTCAGCTGATGTGCACCAACAGAGGAAGCATTTAAACCAGCCTAGAGAGGAATCGCACATTTCCGCAATTGGAACTTGAGTTCCAGGAAGCCTCATTACCGTGGCCTAAAGCGTCCTGGGGCGCTACAAAACTTCAAAGGTGGTCTAGGACACAAGGGCTGCAACCCATAGGGAAGTCCAAGTGCTTAACTGGGCTCAGAGTCGGTGGATCTGGGGAACATAAGACCTACTGAGACACCTGCCAGGGTGCTAAAAAAAAAAAAAAAAAGTTACCTATAGATAAACAAGGATAAGAATTACATGCAAACAAGAAAAGAATAGAATGAAATATTTAAAGCTTTGAGAAAAATAAAACACTAACCTAGAATGCTCTATCCAATGAAATTAACCTATAAACGTGATGAAAAATGCATTGATAGTGGAAATTTAAAATGGTGTAGCACCTGTGGAAAATAGTTTCACAGTTTCCCAAAGAGTGAAACATAGAATTACCGTATATCCCAGCAGTTCTACTTTTAGGTATATACCCAAAGGAATTGAAAGCAAGATCTCAAAAAATACTTATATACAGTGATTATAGCTGGGGCTGCACAGCTCACAGCTCCAAAAGAGACTCCTTCCTTTTGCTTGTGAAGAGGAGAGGGAAGAGTAAAGAGAACTTTGTCTTGCATCTTGGATACTGGCTCAGCCACAGCAGGACAGAACACCAGTCAGAGTTGTGAGGCCATCTCTCCATGCCCTAGCTCCCAAATGAAATTTCTAGATACATCCTGGTCCAGAGGGGAAACTGCTAACTTGAAGGGAAGAGCCCATTTCAGACAGGAGCCATTACCTGCCGACTAGGGAGCTCTTAGGCCCTGAATAGCCAGCATCAATACCTAAGTAGTAAACCGTGGACCTTGGGTGAGACTCTGAGACTCGCTGGCTTCTTGTGAGACTCAGCATATTCCCAGCTGTGGTGGCTATGAGGTGAGTTCCTTCTGCTTGAGAAAAGCAGGGGGAAAAGCAATGAGGACTTTTTCTTGCACGTTAGGTACCAGCTTGGCCATAGGTATAGCACCAAGTGGGCTCTTGGAGTTCCTTATTCCAGGCCTTGCGTCTTGGACATTCAGAGGGATGCTTACTGCTATGAAAGGAGAGTCCCAAGTGAGGTAGCATTTACAAGCTGGCTGGAGGTTCCTGGGGCCTGAGGAGAACATGGACAGTAGCATGGCAGTACTCCCTGTGGGTCTGTGGTAGTGGTGGCCATGAGGTGAGGCTCCTTTGCCTGTGGAAAGGAGAGGGAAACATGGGAAGGACTGCATCTCATGGTTTGAGTGCCAGCTCAGCCACAGTACAACAGGACACCAGGTCAGTATAACAGGATACCAGGTAGACTTCTAAGGCTTTTGACTATAGTCCCTGCCTCCCTTAGGGCAACTCTGGACCCACCTGGGGCCTGGGGAAACTCATCAACCTGAAGGGAAGGACGCCAGCTGATTGTAGATCCACAGGGCCCTGAATAAATACAGGCAATACCCAAGTTGTGGTTACAGTGGGCCTTGGGCAAGACCCAGTGCTATCCTGGCTTTAGGCCTGACAAAGCCCAGTCCCAGTGGTGGTGGTCACACGGCTTCTTGTGTCAACTCATCCCCAGCTTCATGTGTTTCAGTATAAAGAGAGAGACTCCATTTCTTTAGGAGAAAAAAAGGGAAGAGAACTAGAGCTTCTGCCTAGTAACCCAGATCCTATACAGGACCACCAAGGTGATATCTCTACAAGTCTGCAAAGACCACAGCATTACTGGGCTTGGGATGCCCCCCAGTATAAGTTAGATCACAACATCTAAGTCCTTTCAAATACCTGGAAAGCCTTCCTAAGAAGAGCAAGTGCAAATAAGCCAGGACTGTGAAAACTACAATAAATACCTAACTCTTCAGTACCCAGACACAGACAAGCATCCGCAAGCATCAAGACTATCCAGGAAAACAGAACTTCAACAAATGAGCTAAATAAGGCACCGGTGACCAATCCTGAGAAACAGAGATATGTGACCTTTCAGACAGAGAATTCAAAAGAGCTGCTTTGAGGAAACTCAAAGAAGTTCAAGATAACACAGAGAAGGAATTCAGAATTCTATCAGATAAATGTAACAAATAGAAACAATTAAAAAGAATCAAGTGGAAATTCTGGAACTGAAGATTTCAATTGACATACCGCAGCTAGCATTAGTTTTTTAATAGCAGGATTTATCAAGTACAAAAAAAGCATTAGTGAGCTTGAAGACATGCCATTTGAAAATACAGTCAGAGGAGACAAAAGAAAAAAAGAAAAAAAACCAAGCGCATCTACAGGATCCAGAAAATAGCCTCAAAAGGGTGAATTAAAGAGTTATTGGCATTAAAGAGGAAGTAGAGAAAGACCTAAGGGTGGCAAGTTTATCCTAAGGAATAATTTCAGAGGAGTTTCCAAACCTAGAGAAAGATACTAATACCCAAGTACAAGAAGATGATAGAATACCAAGCAGATTTAACCCAAATAAGACTACCTCGAGGCATTTAATAATAAAATTCCCAGAAGTCAAGGATAAAGAAAAGATTCTAACAATAGCAAGGAAAAAGAGACAAATAACATGCAATGGTCTGGCTGCAAACTTTTCAGTGGAAACCTTCTAGACCAGGAGAGAGCAGCATGACATACTTAACGTACTGAAAGAAAAAAATGTTTACCCTAGAATAATAAATACATATTTCAAACATGAAGGAGAAATAAAGAATTTCTCAGACAAATGAAAGCCGAGGTCAACTCCAGACCTCTCATAGAAGAAGTGTTAGAAGGAGTACGTAAATCAGAAAGGAAAGGACGTTAATGAGCAATAAGAAATCATTTGAAGGCACAAAACTCACTGCTAAGTACACGAAAAACACAGAATATTATAATGTTGTAACTGTAGTGTATTAACTAGTCTTATCTTAAGTAGAAAGACTAAATGATGAACCAACAAAAAATAACTGTAACAACTTTTCAAGATATAGATAGTACAGTAAGATATAAACAAAACAATAAAAAGTTAAAAAGTGGAGGTACAATGTTAAGGTTTAGAGCTTTTATTAGTTTTCTTTTTGCTTGTTTGTTTCTTTATCCAAACAATGCTAAGTTGTTATCAGCTTAAAATAATGGGTTATAAGATAGTACATACAAGCCTCATGGTAACCTCAAATCAAAAAACATACAATGAATACACAAAAAAAAGAAGCAAGAAATTAAATACCAGAGGAGAAAAAGACCATAAAACAATCAGAAAAAAAATAACAAAATGCCAGGACTACATCCTTACTCATCAATAATAGCATTGAACGTAAATGGACTAAAATCAAAAAACACCACGTGGCTCAATCGATGAAATAATAAGAATCAGTGATCAATTTCCCACAAGAAACACACTTCACCTGTAAAGATACACATAGCCAGAAAATAAATGGATGGAAAAAGATATTACATGCCAGTAGAAACCGAAACAAAGAGCAGTAGTAGTTATACTTCTATCAGGCAAAATAGATTTCAAGACAAAACTATAAGAAGAGACAAATAAGGCCACTATGTAATGACAAAGCAGTCAATTCAGCAAGAAAATATAAAAGTGTACATAAATATTTACCCAACCCTGGAGCACCCATTATCAAATAATAATATCTAATAATATTATTAGATAATATCCGGGCAAAATATCTAGTGCAAAAGTAATGAGAACCCTGAAATATGACTTTATGTAAGAGACGAGCCTGTAAATGTGAGAAAAGTCTTGGGGTAGAGAGTTTGGAGGATAAACGTAGTTAAGGAGCAAAGGTTGATGTGTTGCCTCCAAAGGTGATGCAAATATTAAAGCAAATATTGTTAGAGCTAAAGCAAGAAATAGACCCCAAAACAATAATGGGGGAGACTTCGACACCCCACTTTCAGCAATGAAGCGATCTTCCAGACAGAAAACCAACAAATAAACTTCATAGCTAATTCTCCCTATAGAACCAATGGATCTAACAGACACTTGCAGAACATTTCGTCTGACGGCTGCAGAATACACTTTCCTCTCCTCAGCAGATTGATCATTTTTAAGGGTAGACCATACGTTAAGTCAAAAAAACAAGTCTTAAAACATTCAAAAAATTTAAAATAATATTTAGCATCTTCTTTGACCACAATGGAATAAAACTAGAAATCAGTAACAAGAGGAATTTTGGTAACTATACAAACACATGGAAATTAAACAATATGCTCCTGAATGACCAGTGGGTCAATGAAGACATTAAGAAGAAAATTGAAAATTTTCTTAGTTGTCAGCAAGTTGAAGGAAACATATTTTAATAAAAAGAATTAAAGCCGTATATTTTTAAAAATATATTTTAACATTCAGTTTTGTTTGTAAGTCGCATGGAACTTAGAAACCACCTGCCATTCTTATTTTAAAAAGTCGTATTTCTGTTTTTGTCCCTAAGTGATTAGGGGTTAATAAGATTTGCTTTCTTACCACCATGTCCCTTAATGAATATATATTAAAACAAACTTTCTTCTCTCTCAAATCATGTTTTTTTTGGTTTTTGTTTTTTTCAGAATTTCCTATTTGTAATGTCATCACTTTTCTCTCTGGTCCAGAAGAACAGAGCAACATACTTGTCTTTTGCTCTTCTGCCTACTTTAATCCTCTTACCTATTTAATCATTAAGACTCGCTTTTTCCCTTTAAAAACAGCCTCTTCATTCCTATTGCTAATTACTTGGTTCAAGTTCTTATTCCTTATAATACAACTATATTATAACGTTCATATGACCTCCTGGCTTCCAGCTCCTAATTTATTTTTTATACCACATTCACGTTAATTGGGGTGAGTGATAAATTTCTCCATTAAACTGTTTCAGCAGGATAAATCGATAACTCTGGAGTATGGGATTACATCTGCTCTTGACTCTTTTCCTCCATCAACCCCTTCTTGTCTGTCCCATATCAATTGAGTAGTAATTTAGCCTAGGCTTCAAGTAGGGCTAATTGCATGTTAACATGCACCAGCATGGTATTTTTAGTGGGCTCTCAATACTGTTAAACCAACATGCTCACTTTTTAAATTTTTCTGACAAGCAGCAGCTAAAGTAATAAGAACCCTGAAATACGACTTTACATAAGAGATGAGCCTGCAAAGGTGAGAAAAGTCTTGGAGTGGGGAGTTTGCAGGATAACTGTAGTTAAGGAGTGAAGGTTGATGCATTGCCTCCAAAGATGATAAGGTCATCTTTCAGTGAAACAAACAAACAAAACAAACAAACGAAAGTGTGCAAGTGTTTCAGAGTAATAGGGAACATGATTTTTTTCTAACAAAGGCTAAACTACATTTGTTTGCAGTAATTATATGAATAAAATATGTAGAACATCCCATTGCTTTAACTATCAGAGAGATAAAAACATCAATTCTATGAAAAGGAAAATCAAGAATAAAAAATTACAGCTGAATTATTACCATATTTCATGTAAGCTTATCCAAAGTTCGATCATGTGTCTAAAGAAAATGTAGGAAAGAACTAAAAATCAACTTAGTTACAGACAAATCTATTTTCCATTCATGTTAGAGGGAAATTAGGTTAAAACAAATTCAGGATTTTCTCAGCATAACATTTTTTGCCCCAGATATTCACTAATTCAGTCCTCTGAAATTTAACAAATGATTTATAACCGTCTAATTTGTGTTATATAAGTAGAGTTATAAATTGAATGACTTGGCGAGCCAGAATAATGTCACAGAAGACAAGGCTAAGCCACATGGCCTAGATCTGAGAATCAGCTCCGTGCAATTTTAGGTAAGTCATTTTACCTTGGCAGATGTCACTGACTTTACATTTGAATGATTACGTTAGCTAGTTGATCTCTAGGGCCCAAGTCTATAGAAAGAAAAGTCCTTGAGAACAAAGAAAGAAGTAGAAAAGGAAATGTATATATATATATATATATATATATATATATATATATATATATATGTATACACACACACACGTGTGTATATATATTTATATACATTATATCCATTCCCTTGAAATGCCACATAATTCAATTTGAAAGTAAATCATGGCTCACTCATTTCAATTATTTGTATTAGATCAAGGATTTGTGGATATGTATTCAGAGAAAACATCCCAAGGTCACTCTTGCATGCAATGTTCACTTTATATGAAATCAAAACAATAATTTAAGGAGCTCCAGAGGTATACAAGTTCATTACAAAAATTCACTTCGTTGCATGTTAGAACTAAAAACAAAAAAAGCCTAAAGTTTCCTGCAGAAGCTTAATTTCTGAGACGCTAAATGTGCATGCACATCTGTTCTATCTTTTTCCTATCCTATCAACATGCCCATAATTGAGTTACTACCTTAAATTCAGTATGCCATGTATATTCATTCAAAGTCATCTCTCTCTCCAACAAAAGTTAAGAATATAGTATATGTCATTGACTTCTGTGTTAATTATTAAGTTAAATACACTAATAATAGACATGTAAAGAAAAGAGTTTTTTAAATTAAGGTAAAAACATGCTCAAATATTGTATTTCTGACTATATCACAAGACCAAAACACTATTTTAAAAATATTTCAATATATGTTTTAAATGCTTCTAGGAACATGTAGCCTAAGAATATCTCAATTTCCGTCTCAGCTCCCTGTGGATAAGATTCAAACAGGAAACGCAGAGTAAATTTAAAATAATTTGGTCCCAAATTTATCCCACTTATGCAATAGGCAGAATCCCAAGATGGCTCCACTGAACTTCATTCTCTGGTATTATATCCACGATTAGGTTATGTTATGTGACAAATGCATTTTTTCAGATGTCATTAGGGTTACTAATCAAATGACTTTAAAAGCAGCGTTTTCTCTGGTTGATAATAAAGGAAATCAAAAATCGATATGCACGAACGCTACACTGAGAGAGAGAGAGAGAGAGAGAGAGAGAGAGAGAGAGAGAGAGAGAGAGGCAGAGACCGAGAGAGATTCCATTGCTGGCTGAAAGATGAAGTTCACATGGAAAGGACCTGAGTGGCCTCTAAAAGTTGAGGGTGATCCCCAGTTGACACTCAAGAAAAACATTAAGGACCTTGGTTCTATAACAGAGTTTCACTAGATACCACCAGTTACTTGAATGAGCTGGAAGTACAGTCTTCCCCAGTGCTTCCAGATTTGAGTCCCCTTCAGTAACACCTGGTTCTAAACCTTGTGAGACCTTAGATAGAGAGTCAGCAATGGCTACACAGACTTTTGATTTAGAGAACTCTGCAATAATAAATGAATGAACTTTTAAGGTGCTAAATTGATGATAATTTGTCATGCAACAATAGAGAATGAACATCATTTCTAACGCCTCAGGGTAATATCACATATGAAAATAAATTGAAAGTGGATTTAAAACCTAAGTGGAGAAACAAAGATCTGGAATTTTTAGGAAAAAAATTATATAAAATATATCTTTATGAACTCGAAAAGAAGATATATTAAAGAAATAGCTTAGAAAGCAAAAACCATAAATAAAATCACTAGTAAATTTGGCTACATTAAAAATCTCACAGAAATGACCCCATATACAAAGTGAAAAAATAAGTTATACACAGCAAGAACATAAAACATACATTACTTCAAAGGATCATTAAACTATTACTACATGGCAAATAGAAAAAAAAAGACAAATTCTCAAGAAAATGTCAGTCCAATAGAAAAGTGCAAAAATCATGTAAAAAGAGAAACTAAAAGAAAATGAGATGGCATAGATATATATACATATACGTGTATACACACATATATATGTGTATATACATACACATGTTCAATCTCATGAGCAATTAGAGAAAGGCAAATAGTTTTAAAGAGTAATATATTATTTCATGCTCATCATATTAACCAGCAAAGTTGAAGGTTTTTGATGCAAAGCATTGGTCTGGATATCAAATAAAGAGAAATTGTACATACTTATTTTGAGCCTAAATTGTTGTAATTATTTTAATATCTAATTTGAGAATAGCTAATAATATTAAAGATGCTGATTACTCACTTGTCAACAATCTTATTTCTAAATTATTCCCAAGAAATGCTTTTACAAATGATCATGTGGAAAAATGAGAAACATTGCAACTTTATTTCCACTAGTAAAAACTGCACTGTTTAAATTGTGATCTTCGAGCAGGATGTGTGCCATTGGTGTGATGTTAAGGTACTGGTACTAGAAATGGTTAATTTTTAGTAACTGAAGTACAAAATTTTGAATTTCTAGATAAATTATTTTTGGTACTATATAAGCTATCCTTTCTCATTTTCTCTTTAACTTCAGTTCCCCTAACAGTAATATGCGTGCGCACGCACACACACATACACACTCACACACACACGATACTCTCGTTAATTTCTCATTTTCCAGGCAAATAAATTACCTCTGTGACATCAAATAAATGAAATTTAAAAGTGTGTTTTGGGAAAGACTTCCTCTATTATTAATAACTAGTTAAGTTACTACAAATTTATAATAGGGCTTTCTTCTTTCCCTATCTTATACACAAAAGATAAAACGTGATATTAGAAAAGGGTTACATTGGCCATTATTTGGATAATTCTTAAAGTGTTGCAGACTATGATTCATGAGAGTAATAGCAATTTTGGTTTAACAAGCTCCACTTTTTAACAACTCAAAAATTGTTAGCACAATATTGTTACTGAGTCAGAGACTTACAGAAGAAAAGCAAAGAAAGCACTGAAAAAGAAATTAACAACCAAAAGACTTTAAAATATCATTAAATGCAAATAATTAACTCTATTTATCCTGAGAATGTTTTATTAGCTGAATCAGTTTACCTTAGGTAAAATTCAGAGATGGAATCTTTATATGCTATTTAATTTTTAAAACTATTTTCACTGGGTGTTGTTTGGTGAGGTATTTAACATTTGTTTTATGAAATTTTCCATTATTGGAAACGATGGAATAGATGTACTTCTTACTATTTCTCCTACTAAGCACAGCTAAAAACCCTGAGTATTATATAAGTTTATATACAAAAGAAACGTAAGATGATTTGAATGGTGCTGAAAAAAGTCAGAGACTAGGATTTCAGGCCCTTGCAAATGATATGGTAATCAGTTCCCTGAGTTTTCATTAAGACACATATAAGCCATACTGGGTACTAGAAAAGTCAGGAACATGGAAATACAAAATGACACAGCCCTCAAGGTGTCACTTGAGCTATGTGGGGAGCCTAAACTCTATCCCCATCCAGCATTCTTGAAGCAACTCTCCCCTTCCTAATTTCAGTGGTGTCAGAGGAGACTGAGTGAAAAGTTGGAACTCTCATTACCTCTACCAGTAACGATCCCAACTCATACAGTGTCAATGGAGGCAATGGTGGGAGAAGTAAAGAAAGGCCCTTTCCTCTTCACAGTCAGGGAGGTTTCTAAAGAGGCCTAGAAGAGAGTCTGAAATGTTACCCCGGCTCAGGCTCAGCAGTGATAAGGGCCACCTTTCTTCCCCTTTGGGTATAAATGGAGGCTAAGTGGGAACCCTGGACTTCCACTTTCATCTTGAAATTATGAGGCAGCTTCATGCCTTGAAACAAATTTGTAAAAAACAGACTGTGTCATAAGATAAATAGAAAACATTAGTAAAGAAATAGAAGATATAAAGAAGAACCAAATAGAAACTTTAGTACAGAAGACATACAATAATAGAAATTCTAAAATCTAATGGATGGATTAAACAGCAGAATGAATGAGACAGAGGAAAGCATCATTGAACGGGAAGATAGAATAATAGGAATTGCTCAGTCTGAACAACAGTGAGAAAATACACTGGAAAAAAAATAACACAGTCTGAGGGACATGTGAGACTGTAACAAAAAATCTGAAATCCCAGAAGGCAAATAGAAAGAGGATGGGGCTCAAAATATGCTAAAACTTCTTCAATTTGATAAAGTGCATAACCTACAGGTGAAGGAGCTGAGTGAAATCCTAACAGAATAATCAAATGCAAGACACATCATTGTTAAACTTCTGAAAGTTGATGAAAAAAAAATGTTACCAGTAGCCAGAAAATATACTTTAGTAATAAAGGGAAAATCCAAGATATGATCAAATGAAGGAAAACTAGGAGAATTTGTTACCAAGTGATATACTCTAAGATAATGGCTTTAAAAAGCTATTTATTTAAACAGAGAGGAAATGATAAAATCATTGGAAAATCAAAAATACTGTAAACAAGCATATGAATAAATTCAATATGACTAAATCTCCTCATCAAATTTCTAAATAATACTTGCTGGTTAAAGCAGAAAATTATAATACTGCCTAATGGAATTCTAAATGTAAGCAGCAGAAATATTTAAGACAATTATATTATAATGAAAGAGGTTAAAGACACATAAAGGAAAGTAAGCTGTCTATATTTTACTCCAACAGGTAAAATACTGATACCAATAGACTGTGATAATATTTTATGTATGTGTGTTTGTGTATAAATGCAATAAGTATATATGTAATACCTACAGCAACTGCTAAGTAGCTATACAAAGAAATATCCTCAAAACCAAAATTGTTCAAGTAACCCACAGAAAGGTAAGAATAGGAAAACAATGAGAACAGAAAACAAACAAAAAAATGGCAGATTTAAGTCCTAAAATTATCGAAAATTATATTAAATGTAAATGGTGGAAATATTCAAGTAAAAGAGAATGTCACAGTGATTAATAACATGACTGAACTAAATGCTATCTGTACAGAAAACTCACTTTAAATATAATTATACACCCAGCTTAAAAGTAAAAATATGATAAAAATGGATTGTAAAAATATTAACTCAAATGAAATAGCAATGGTTACATTAATGCCAAACAAAGTAGACATCAAAGCAAAGAAAATTACAAGACAGGAAGAGACATAAAACCTAATAAGATCAATTCAAAAAAACAGCAATCTTAAATGTGTATGAACCAAAGTGCTGCAAAAATATGTGAAGAAATAACTTATAGAACAGAAATTTTAAAAAAGGACAAATCCACAATTATAACCTAAGAGTCCAAGACCCTTCTCTCAATAATTATTGGCAAAACTAATATCTCTGGAAATAAGAAAATCATTAAGGATAGAGAAGAATTCAACATTATCATCACCCAACAGTATATAATCAACATTATACAATACTCCAACCACAAATATCAGAATATACATTCTGTTTAAGTATCTATGCAACAAATGCCAAGATATACCATATCCTAGTGAATAAAACAAACCTCGACACTTCTAAAATATTTGAAATCACTCAGAGAATATTCTCCAACTACAATGGAATCAGACTAGGAATGAATAATAGAAAACAGGGAAATCCCCAAACACTTAGAAATTAAACCACTTACCCCTAAATAATCCATTAGTCAAAGAGGAAGTCTCAAAGGAAAATTTTTAAAATACATTTAGGTGAATACAAATAAAAATAAAACCTATTCAAATTTTGGGGACACAATTAAAACAGTGCTGAGAAGAAATTTTATAGCACTAAATGCTTACACTAAAAAGAAAACAAGAAAAAAAATCTCAAATTGATAATCTAAACTTGCATTTGAAGAAACAAACAAAAGAAGAGGTAAATAAACCCAAAGCAAGCAGAAAGAACGGAAAAATAAGTATAACAGCAGAAATCAATGAAACTGAAAACTAAAAACAATACAGAAAATAACAAAAAAAACTGGCTTTTTGAAAAGATTAATAAAATTACCAAACATCTAGCAAAACTGACCAAAAAAATGAGAGAAGATGGAAATTAACAATTTCAAGATTGAAACTAGGGCTATAGAGGTTCCGCAGAGAGCAAAAGCATAATAAGGTAATAATACAAACAAACATCCCATATACTTAGATGAAATAAATGAATTCCTCGAAAACAAAAACTACATCAAGACAGCCAGTCTGAAATAGATGTTTTAAATAGCTCTATAAGTATTAAATAAATTACTCTAAGGAAAAATAAAACTGTCTCTAATTGAAGACAAGGTAGCTGTGTAGGAAATCCCCAAGACTTTATAAAAGTAAATCCTAAAATTAATAAGTGAGTTATTTGGAGGCCGAGACGGGTGGATCACGAGGTCAGGAGTTTGAGATCAGCCTGACCAACATGGTGAAACCCTGCCTCTAGTAAAAACACAAAAATTAGCCAGGCATGGTGGTGCACGCCTGTAACCCTAGCTACTCAGGAGGCTGAGGCAGGAGAATCGCTTGAACCCGGGAGGCAGAGGTTTCAGTGAGCCGAGAATGCACCACTGCACTCCAGCATGGCCGCAGAGTGAGAGTCCGTCTCAAAAAAAAAAGAAAAAAAAGAAAAGTCAGTTAAACAAGACCACTGGATAAAAGATCAATATCCAAAAGTAAATTGTATTTCTATATCTTTCCAATCAACATTTACAATTACCCAAAAAGTAAATACTTAAATGTGAATCTAAGAAACAATACAGGAATTATACAAATTTATACAATTGTTTAACTATATAATGCCCAGGAAAGAGAGCAAAGAAAACATAAATATTGAAGAATTATCGTGTTTATAGATTTGAAGACTCAATAAGTAACAATGTTAATTTTCCGCAAACTGATTTACAGGCATAAAACAATTTCTAGCAAAACTCTAGCAAGATTTTTAAAGTACAGTCAGATTATTTTAAAATTTATATGAAAAGGGAAAGGAAGTTGATTAGAAAAATATATTTTAAAGACAGATAAAATGAAAGAAATCAGTCTACCCAATTTCACTATTTATTAAATAGCCACAGTAATCAAAACTGTCAGGTAATCATGGTGGAACACATACTCAGACCACAGAAACAAAGTAGAGAATTCAGATATAAATCCATATAAGTAAAGTGAAGTGATTTTTGACAAGAGTTCAAAAGCAAATTACAGAAGAAAAGATAATCTTTGCAACAAATGGTACTGAAGTAATTGTATGTCCATAAGGGGACAAGTGAGCTTTTACTTAAATCTCAACTTATATCATAGTCCAAAGTAGATTATAAACTTAACATAAAACTTTTAGAACAAAATATAGGATAAAAAGTTTAGAACACAGAGCTTAGTGAAGAATTTTTAGTCGTAACTCTCAAATCACAATTCATAAAATAAAAATATCTGCGTGTTAAACTTTATCAAAATTATCCTTTTTCATTAAAGATTGTTAAAAGAATTTTTAAAAAGCTGAAAACAGAGAAAAAATTGCAAACTAACTAATGAAATACTCATATCTAGGATTTATAAAAAACTCTCAAAACTCAAGAGTAAAAAAAAAATCTAATTATAAAAGTCAGGAAGGGACATTTTACCAATAATGATATATAAATGACAAATAAGCACATGAAAAATCCTTTATTATCAATAGCCATTAATGAAATTCAAATTAAAACCATAATGAGATATTGCTACATGCCTATTCTGACAACTAAAATAAAATATAGATACAATACCAAGTGATGTGGAAGATGTAAAGGAACTTGATCTCTAATACATTATTTGTGGGAATGCAAAATGATACAGCCACTCTGGACAATTGTTGGGCAGGCTTCTTAAAACCACTGAACATATACTTACCAATGCCCAACGATTATAGTTGTAAACATTTATCCCAGATAAAAGCAAACATAGGTCCGCACAACCTGTACATGAACGCTCATACTAGCTTTATTTGTAGTAGCAAAAATCTGGACACAACCAACGTGTCTTTTAATCGGTGATAGTTTAAAAACAAACTATCCTCTATAAATACCATGGAATTTTACTCAGCAGTATAAAAGAACAGGCATTTCCATATCTATAACATTCTTGAAATGACAAAATGATGAAAGAAAACATATTAGTGGTTGTCGACTGTTAGGAATGGTAAGGGTAAGTGACTAAGAGTGACTATAAACAGGCAGCAGGAGGGAGACATGGTTGTGATGAAACAGTAATAGTTCTGTATCTTGATTTTGGTGATTATGCAAGTCTACATATGTGATCAACTGACATTGAACTATATACACACATTATACCCAGTCTCAGTTTTCCGGTATTCGTATTGTATTTTATTTATGCAAGATGAACCCATTAATGAGATCCCATACCCAAGAACTCTATGTACTTCTGTGTAACTTTCGGTGACTATATAATCATTTCAAAATAGTGTCAGCTATATCTCAAGCCCTCCTCTGGGGTCTAGGATTACAGAAATAAGCAAATCAATGAGTCTTGTTCTCAGTAGGCTTACTCACATTGTAATGAGAGAAACAGACAACAAGCGATGTATAAAATACACACTATATTAGTGATCAGTATTAAGTAAAAAATAGAATGGTGGGATTAAGAATTTCAGGGAGTAGTCAATGGGTTAAGCTTTCATAGAAGATCGTCCTGAAAAATTTGAGAAGAAAGCATTTGCATAAACACTTAATGGAGAAAGGTATAAGGATATCTAAACTTTGAAGGGACAGCAAGTGCAAAAAGCACTGAGCATGAAGTGTGCCTGGGTTGCTGGAGAAACCAGCCCTGGACTGACTCTAAGGCAGTCATCTGCTTATTCTGCTCCAGGAAGAAGCCATTTATTGAATACCATTTGTTTCTAATATAAGAAATTAAGTGATTCAGGTTAAAATACTGCAAATTAGGGAAATGAGGGTATGTTAGGCAAATTATTCAGGCAAAATCTGACCACTCAAACCACTTTCTAGCAGGTTAAAATGTACCTACATTCTCACACTTTATTTTAGTTAAAATGCAAATAATTATCTTGTAATTTTTAACACTTTATTTCTTTTTTAAATATAATATCCTTGGATAGTTTGGGGCTCAGTGAAATCAGTTTTGATTAAAGATAGAAGAGACCTTCCACTAAAATAGTGGGCTCTTTGTTTAAGAGGAGATCAGGGGCTTCATGGAGAAACATGGACAAATTGTTCAATTTGCATAGAGCTGGCCTTGACTTATAATATGATTTATTATATTCAGTGGATAGTAGTCTAGTTCTCCAGTTTCCATTGCCTATATAGACATGGTCCTTGAGAAAAACTGTCAAATAGCTTTATTTTTAAAGAAAAATTACTTGAAGAAAACCCACTGAAGCAACAGAATTTGACAATACAAGTACAAACATGGTTTCATAATAGTTATTCTGCTTAGGTATTAGGTTGGTGCAAAAGTCATCGCGGTTTTTGTCATTAAAAGTAATGGCAAAAACCGCGATGACTTTTGCACCACAATAAGTTGATTGCCCCAATCAAAGGTGGTTATGTGAAGGGAACAGATGATTTAAATGGCCCCAGTCCAACCACATTGCATCAATATTACACATGGTAATAAAAAAGATATCAATTCCATACGTTTCTTCTAAGTTAAACAAGTCATGCTTGCAGCTATAGACTAAGAAGGCATTTCACCTTGAACTTGAGTTGAGGAAGAATTCTTTAGTGTGTAAACTATAAGACATTGAGATGCAATCTATCTTCTGAGTCACATCAGCTGGTTAATTCCATCACAAGTGAAATGACCGAAACTAATCTCACACCAACATTCCAATGGCAATACAACTTTAATCAGGTCAATTCTTCCATTCCCTATTACTTAGCCCAAACACGCAAGTTAATGACTCATGTCACCCTGTCAGCATCTCCACAAACAGTTGCAGCTGCATTCATTTTAACTGGATACTCAAAAAGCCTACTGTGTCCTTATCCATTGTAATTTTTCCGTTTTTATGCCTCTGCTAATTTGAAATAGCCTCCAGTTATATTCAGGTAAAACACACCTTAAAGGCATTGATTGTCTTTTCTGCAAAATCTGCTCTTATTTTAATTGATACCCAGGTTATAGAACTGACACCTTATACAAAGCAGCCTGAGCCTGACAATCAGCACTGGAGAGGCTCCCAGGGACCTCCTTACACCTGCTCTGTTCACCTTCCTATGCTTTGGCTGCTCAAAGTTCCAGACTGACTTAGCTTTACAGCGACTCTGTCCTTGATCCGTTTATGCTTGGCCCTAAATCGTTAATTTCTGCGCGATGGAAATTCCAGAGTGTGGTTCTATGCACTGAGGAGGTGACTAACTACATCAGAAAAGGTGGGTTGGGGGTTATTAAAATGTATATTCTCCAAGACACCAATTCTGAACATTAAAAATCAGAAATCCTAGAGTCTGTGTATCTAAATATGTTCCAGGTAATTTTCAGAATCAGCTGCGCTTGACTTCTGCTGCATAGGGTGTTCAGTATGCTGAACTCCAACTTGCCTGCTTGCCTCCATGATTATACTAACTTCAATGCACTTGTTTTCACTCCCCTCCCTTTCCTAGGTTTTATATTTCAAACATCGTTGTAAATATCAATACCTGTGGGTTTTTTTCTTAGACCCAACTTGATATCCTGTTGCTATGTGCTGGCAGAATCTCTATACTTATTCAATGACAGCATTTATTGCATTTTCATTTATTTTAGAATTCGCTTATTTATCTTGTTTAAATGCAGTTAACTATTGTATGCCGCTAAGTAGCACAGCAATGTGCATTGACAAATGAAATAAATAATGAATAAACCAATCAGAGCATATGTTCTCTCCTGGAATGAAACAGAGTTTTCCTACTTACCTTTGTTGCTCTTTACTTGATCTTTAATCTCTTTGCTGTTCCTACAGTTTCAGTATATAACCATTTTTCTAAGAGGTGACAGCATGCTGGCAGCCCTCACAGCCCTGGCTCGCTCTGGGCGCCTCCTCGGCCTTGGCGCCCACTCTGGCCGCGCTTGAGGGGCCCTTCAGCCCGCCGCTGCACTGTGGGAGCCCCTTTCTGGGCTGGCCAAGGCCGGAGCCGGCTCCCTCAGCTTGCGGGGTGGTGTGGAGGGAGAGGCACGGGCGGGAACCGGGGCTGCGCGCGGTGCTTGCGGGCCAGCGCGAGTTCCGGGTGGGCGTGGGCTCCGCGGCCCCGCACTTGGAGCGGCCGGCCGGCCCCGCCCGCCCGCGGCAGTGAGGGGCTTAGCACCTGGGCCCGCAGCTGCTGTGCTCGACTTCTTGCCGGGCCTTAGCTGCCTCCTGGCGGTGCAGGGCTCCAGACCTGCAGCCCGCCATGCCCGAGCCTCCCCTAACACCGTGGGCTCCTGCGCCGCTGGAGCCTCCCTGACGAGCGCCGCCCCCTGCTCCAAGGCGCCCAGTCCCATCGACCACCCAACGGCTGAGGAGTGCCGGCACAGGGCGCGGGACTGGCAGGCAGCTCCACCTGCGGCCCCGGTGCGGGATCCACTGGGTGAAGCTAGCTGGGCTCCTGAGTCTAGTGGGGACTTGGAGAACATTTACGTCTAAGGGATTGTAAATACACCAATGGGCACTCTGTATCTAGCTCAAGGTTTGTAAACACACCAATCAGCACCCTGTGTCTAGCTCAGGGTTTGTGAATGCACCAATGGATACTCTGTATCTAGCTACTCTGGTGGGGACTTGGAGAACCTTTACCTCTAGCTAAGGGATTGTAAATACACCTATCTGCACCCTGTCGAAACGGACCAATCAGCTCTCTGTAAAATGGACCAATCAGCAGGATGTGGGTGGGGCCAGATAAGAGACTAAAAGCAGGCTCCAGGAGCCAGCAATGGCAACCCGCTCGGGTCCCCTTCCACGCTGTGGAAGTTTTGTTCTTTTGCTCTTTGCAGTAAGTCTTGGTGCTGCTCACTCTTTGGGTCCACACTGCCATTATGAGCTGTAACACTCACCACTAAGGTCTGCAGCTTCTCTCCTGAGGCCAGCCAGACCATGAACCACCAGGAGGAACGAACAACTCCAGATGTGCTTCCTTAAGAGCTATAACACTCACCGTGAAGGTCTGCAGCTTCACTCCTGAGCCAGTGACACCACGAACCCACCAGAAGGAAGAAACTCCAAACACATCCGAACATCAGAAGGCACAAACTCCGGACACGCCGCCTTAACTGTAACACTCACCGCGAGGGTCCACAGCTTCATTCTTGAAGTCAGTGAGACCAAGAACCCACCAATTCCGGACACAGTTCTAGCATCAGTTTCTACCCTGCCCAGTCTATTAATAATTTTCTGAGATTTTTACAATTCTTCAACTTCCTCTGTTATAATACCCTTTTTTAGTGTTTAATATTAGCCCTCAGTAGGTTGGGTTTGCTTGGAATTCCCTATTCATTTGGATTTTAAAATCCTCTATTTCTCCAAATGCTAGTTAGAATTTTTTATTTGTAATTCTAGATCCTTAGGATCATTTGATTCTCTGTCTTTCAGTGTAACTGATCTCAACACCACAATCCAAACCACATTTCCATTCCAGAGTTGCCAGGAATTTTTGGAACATACTGATGTGGTGCTAACACCATTGCTTTATCATGAGTCTTTCCTGATCTCCCCAGTATTGATTTGTAAGATATTGTATAACTACTGTGTATACTTTTCTAGGCTCAATAAAATATGATCTTTCTTCTTTTGGCCTCATAATTCTTTATACATTGCTATGCTATTAACTGAAATATTTTGAATTATTTATGTGCTTGTCAAATTCTCTAACCAAACAAATATAATTTGGTCTCAACTGACAATCTGGGAATTAATGTAAGAAATCTCCCAGTGAAACATAGTAAAGGTAAGTGAAAATAGTATGCAGTATTTTGGGATTGCTTGTGGAGCTCTACAACTATCAATATGCCTAAAGTTTTACTTTTTATCAATTATAATTTTATTGGCTTGTATCACAGTATTACCACTTCCTAATTATTTAATCCTGAACAACAGCATTAGTTTCTTCTATCTTCATATTTTTATTTTGTAAAATTGAGTTAGTAATAGATCCCTTCATTGGTTTGTCATGTTAAGAAAGTAAAAATATTTAATTAAAATATGATACTAATATATTAGGTACTCAATAAATAGTCCCTGTCGTCATAATTGCCAGGATTATCACCATGAGGTAGATGAAAAGACTCAATTAAATTTTAGTAAATTTGAGTACTAGCATTGAACTGGGGAACAGTGATCTCTGGCATCAAGCAGAGGTTTGGCTCTAGGCATTCTCCTGGATTTCTCTAAGTTTTGGATTATTATGATAATTACAATAGAGGCCATTGAAGCAATTGGGTACAACTCCCTCAGATACAGCAACCAAATATGGATAATATACAGAAGAAACAGCAAGACTTTTGCACTAGCACCACCACACAGTCATGAGGCCATCCACACATTTTAAGGCTTCTAAGCAAAAATGTTCGTAAAAGTACAAAACCAGAAATATAAAACCACTAGCACATACATCATAATAAATTATATTTAGGAACTGCATTCTATCGATGTGTAGAAATATTATAAATTCATAAAAAATAATTTTAAAATTTACATTTTCTAACATGAAACAAATTGTCCTGTATGTTTTAGTTAAGTGCTGTAAAGTAATACATATATTTATGTCCTCATTTCTGGATAAAATTAGGTATTAATGCAAATTATATTACCACATAAATACAATTCTTGAATAATATACAGTTCATTGATGTATGTAGTTATTTCTGGGAGATGGATGATGAAAGACTTCCACTTTTTAAGGTATATCTTTTATAACATTATATTTTTGCATGAAAAAAGTGTCATTTTTGTACATTTAATAAGAAGATTCAAACGGCCTAAAGGGGAACATTATAATTATATTAATAGAGTGGATGTTTTCCTAGCTGTAACTTTTTAATCAGAGTTGGTAAAATGAGAAGTGGGGGAAAGTTGTTGCAGATCATTTACCTAGGTCATTTCTTAGTTTTTCTCTTCTATGTAATTATGTAATATTTTTGTCTTCTGTGTAATATTACAAAATATCCTGTGTAATTGTGGTACGTCTGTACACTAGAGGGAATGTTCTTTCTATGCTTAGAACCCAGCAAGCTTCTGAAAGCCCAATGCATTATTTACTGCACTCCATAGACAATGATCTTCAACAAGGAGCCAAGAACATGCAACGGGAAAAGGATAATCTTTTCAACAAATATTTAGATACTGGATATTCACATTCAAAAGAATAAAATGTGCCCTAATAACTTACACAGAAATCAACTCCAACTGGATTAAAGATGTAAATGTAAGAGCTGAAATTGCAAAACTCTTAGAAGAAAACAGGGAAAAAGTCTTATGACATTGATTTTGGTAATCACTTTCTGGTTATGATCACAAAAGTACAAGAAACAAAGGCAAAAATAGACAAATGGGGCTACTTCAACACTTCAAACTAAAAAGCTTCTGTACACCATAGAAAGCAATCAACAAAGTGAAAAGGCAACCTACAGAATGGAAGAAAATGTTTGTAAACAAATATTTGGATATTTGTGTTAATATCCAAAATACACTACAAATTTCTGCAACTCAATAACAACAAAATAACTTGATTTAAAAATTGGCAAAATATTTGAATAGACATTTCTCTGAAGAATACATACAAATAACCAAAAATATGAAAAAAATGCTCTACATCACTAATTATCAGGGAAATGCAAATCAAAACCACAGTAAGATAACACTTTTCATGTGTTATAATGGCTACTGTTTTAAAAAGATACCAAGTTTTAATGAGGATGAGAAGAAATTGGAATCCTTATACACTGTTGATAGGAATGACAAATTGTACAGCTGCTATGGAAAATATTATGCAGTTTCCTAAAAAATTTTAAATAAAATTACTGTGAGATCCAGTAATCCAACTTTTGGGTATATATCCAAAATAATTAAAAAGAAAATATCAAAGAGATATGTACACTCCTGTATATTGTAGTATTGTTCACAACAGCCAAGATATGGAAACAGCATGAATATCTATCAATAGAATAAGTGGATAAACAAGATGTTGTATATACCTACAATAAAATATTATTCAGCTTTAAAAATAAAAGAAATCCTGCTATATGCGACAGCATGGATAAACCTGGAGGACCCCATGTTAAGTAATATAAACCAGTCTCCAAACCATTCTACAAATACTGCACGATTCCTCTTCCATCAGATATGTAAACTAATCCAACTCAGGGAAACAGAGTAATAGGGCAGTTGGCAGTGCTAGGGCTGAGGGGAAATGGTGGAGGGTTGATCTTCAGTGGCTTTCAAGATTCAGCTATGTAAGATGAGCAAGTTCTAGAGATTTGCTGTACAATCTTGTGCTTGTATTTAACAATAGTGTATTGTGTACCTATGAATTTGTTAAGAAGGTAGATCTCAAGTTAAGTGTTCTTACCACCATGACAGCAACAACAGAAAGAAAACAGAAAGCCATCTCCACCCATTCCTGCAAAGGTTTTCATATGATTCTGCCTACCTGATGACTGTTCTCATCACCGCCCCCAGCTCTTCTTACCAATCTGGTCAGAACTGAGGGGTAAATTTAGATAAATGGGGTAAAACTGCTCTCTAAAAATTAAATTCAAGAAATAATAAATAACATGGTTAGTCTTGAAAATAGAAACACATCTTAGAAAATAAAGCCATCAATCTTGTCAGATGTAAGAGAAGCAGAAGACCATTGATTTAGTAATGGCAGTCAGAATTTATAACTTAATTGTTTAAGTCTGAAGGGTGTTTTTTTTTTTATTATTGTTTGCTTTTATAAAAGCAGTTAGGTTTCCTCTATTGCAGGACTTTCTCCTTAGTTCAGCTAAAAACCAGGTTCTTGTCACATGACCAGAAAATATTAGGCTTGTGGACATCTAGAAGGGTGAGAAAAAAGGAATTTATTGGGCAAAAATGGAAAAAGGGAAAAACTTTCAGCAGAGTGAGAGGGAAGCCTGTTAACTGGCTTCTGCCTCACCATGAAGGAATGCATGAGGCCAGGCTTCTCTCCTCTGCAAATGGTGTGAACTTCCCTGGCTCCACCCCATTCTCCCAGGGCAAGACCAGTCAGAGGTTCTCTGGGGAGCCCTTTCTGCTTGGCTGTCTGATTCCTCACTCTAAAGAAGTACAAACGAGGATAAGGACAAAGACCAATCTTAACTGCTTCCTGCTTACAAGGGGCACTGTTTTGGGAAAAGAGCAGTCATAGTTCTCTAAGAGGCCTATTTAAGGATCTCAGGCAAAAGGGGCCATTGTCCAAAGCTCCAGTTGCATGACCCTTTGGAACCTGATGGCCTGAAAGTCAGAAGTGACTAACTGGATTATTAGAAAACATGTATCAAAATGAAACAAGGGCGAGGTGAGGACAGCTCAAAGATCCCCAGGCCTTTTACCAGTTTACACAGGGAGAGGGAGGCCAAAGTCCCGATTGGTTAAAAAAAAAAACAAAAAACTTTTATCCTTTTGCTGGCATATCATGCTTCTGGGTTCCCTTCCCCTGAGCCCAATCCTAAGCCAACCAGTTTAAGGTTTGGGAAATTAACCCTTTCCAGATTGGAGGCTGCATCTGAGGAGAATGTCCCTTAGTATGGAGACACAATTACCTATCTGTGAAGAGAAGACAGAAAAGGGAAAGGAAAAAAGAAGGTGTTTTTTCAAAGGAGTCCCAGAGGTTCAAGATGCATTCAAAAGGGGTACAGACTGGATGAATGGCTACCCATCTAGAAAGAAAACAGGCATCCCTGGTTCCTTTTTTTCCCTAACAAATACCTGGGGTATGTGACGGAGGGAAAGTGAGGCACTCCTTTTTCTTTCCTCCCTCCTTGTATCCTCCGTTCCTGGCAACCTCGACAGGGTGCCACCTATGGGTGTTAAAGCAATTTTCACTCATGTTAACGGGTGGGCATATCTGCTGTTACTCACGTACACCCTATCTCACCTGCTGTCAGCAGCCTTGAATTCCCTAGACCTC
Organism: Pan troglodytes; assembly: GCF_028858775.2. NCBI lineage: Eukaryota > Metazoa > Chordata > Mammalia > Primates > Hominidae > Pan > Pan troglodytes. The sequence continues at coordinate 160,824,779 of NC_072404.2, read as the reverse complement.
ATTTATGCCATGGATATGAGTGTGGCCTTTATCCGTGAAACGAAAAGCTTGGCTTAATTGGCAGGAATCAGCTATACTCAACTGTGCAATGCCTGTAACTATCATTATCATCTGCCTCTGGATACCTCAGATCCAGTTTTCTTTCCTAGGGCTCTGACCCAAATCTTGGAATTGAGTTTGAGACAAAAAAGTGTCTCAGGGGGATTGCATAGCCTAGTTATCATAAGCCAAATGCTACGCTGAAGCTGTGGAACTGAGTCCTCTTCCAATAAGAGAGAGAAAAGGATGTCTTGTGACACAGAGATAACTGGTGGCTATAGTGATTCTTACTAAGATTTGGGTGCATGGTGCTTGACTTTGGTTAGCTCCCTTGGTCTTACTTTCCCAAAAAGGAAACCTCCAGATTATGGCACCCTATTTATTCCCATCATCTGGCAGGATTTGCAGGATAATTTCTCAGAACAAGAATATTGATCCAGATTTTTTCATTACCCATCCCTCTTGTTCCTTCTGAGCTGCAGCCAGAGTTTGCTGGTTGGTTCACAGGGATAAGCAGGGTTAGTCTAAAGTGTAGGCAAAAACTTCAAAACAACTAATGAGTTTAGAATTTAATGACACCTGTATAATAAGCTCTGACACAAAATTTCTCTCTCTCCAGCCCTCATTTTTGCTAAAAAAAAAGATATCATGATAGGACTGAATTGTTTGCAAAACAGATTTTAGTCTTGTACTTGGCCTGATTATTTGCATGAAGTGCAGCAAGAATAATTATCTCTACATAGGCCTTTTAGATTGGCTTTGATAGAACACTGTTCCACAGGGAATCTCAGATAAGACCTCTTAAAGCAGAGCCCAGCCATGGGTTTGTATCCTCCCATACCTGAGAGTTGTGTGATCCTCTCCTCTTAAGATCTCAAGAAAAATTTGGAGTTCCTGAGCCTCTTAGAAAGTGACATTCTTTACTGACTGTGGGTCAGAAACCCCATATAGGGACTGTATAGGCTAAGGTATGAGGTTGTTTTTTTCCCAAGTGGCTTTTGTCAGCTCTGCAAGTTGAGCTTGACTCCCTAAAGGGAAGCATACCCTTCTAGTCATAGCCTTGGTAAAACAACCAGTTTCTCCAATTGTGTCCTGTTACAAAAGAAAAGTAGATTCTTACTGCACTCATGGCAAACAACTCTATTGCCATAAGTTAAGAATGCTCACATTTAGTTTTCAAATTTTAGAGGAACCAGGCAGACAGAAAACAACATGATCCAAATTTTGTTCACAGGAGTATAACTTACTTAATTATTAAAGGCCATAAATTGTTCAAAATAAGTTTTTTTGACTCTGAAAAACAAAACAGGATCAGCAATGTTCCAAACAAATGTCAAAAAGATTGCTTTGGCTTTCTGAGTTCACTCCATTTAGATAACTCTTATTTTGCTTGATATTCTTGAACATTTCAGCTCTTCATGAGTCCTGTATATTTTTTCTTTATTCCAAGGTTATAACCTTCAAAGTTATCAGAAATCCATGTTTGAGAGCACCTGTCAATGTTCTATAGTTTATTATAAACCATCTTTTTAAAAGGATCCAAACAAGAAAACAATTGTCTGTGAATAACAAAATGTCCATGGTAGTTACAGTTAGAAACACAATTGACAAAGAAGTTTGGTTATCTCCATGGTTTACAATAACTTAACATAACAACCTTAATTATGATTGATAGCACATACTCAGACATTAGAATTTTGTAAATCCCATAAAATTTTAGAACATATATTAATATTATTCACTATATTAATATTATTCACCAAAATAAAGCCTAAAGAATATTGAACACCATTTTGGCAACCCCATGTACCTAAACATGTTATATAATTCTGTGTACCTCTCTTTTCTGGATTCTCCAGGGGCCCTCCTGAAGTATCTGAAAAGCCAGGTGTGAGCAAAGACAATTTTGAAACTGAAGTTTGATTTTTGGAAGCCTGTTAAATATGGTAGAGTTGTGAAACACTTGGTGCTATGAAATAAAATTCCAGATTACCGTAAGTTATTTCTTTTGCCAAAATAATGACTAAGAAAAATTTAAAAAGCAAAAAAACCCTTTTAAACCCTTTACAAATTTTTCTAAAGAGGAGATTAGTGCCTTAAGAGTACCTTGTGCTTTTATTTTAATGCTCAATTTACAGAAAAAACATATAATACCCTTTTGAATTTAGTCAATATTTTCACACACAGAATATTTGCAAGATTAGTTTTTACAATCCTTCCACCACTTGTTTGAACTTTTAGCTTTATCTTATCTAATTTAAAATATTTTTTAAACCCTAGGCAAGTATTTACACTTTTCTTTTTTTAGATGAAGTCTCACTGTGTCACCCAGGCTTGAGTGCAGTGGTGCGCTCCCAGCTCACCGAAACCTCCACCTCCCAGGTTCAAGCAATTCTCCTGCCTCAGCCTCTGGAGTAGCTGGGACTACAGGCGCGTGCCACCATGCCCAGCTAATTTATTTTATTTTATTTTTAGTACAGATGGGGTTTCACCGTGTGAGCCATGATGGTCTCAATCTCCTGACCTTGTCATCCACCCTCCTTGGTGTCCCAAAGTGCTGGGATTACAGGCGTAAGCGACCGTGCCCGGCCAGTATTCACATTTTTATGCCTTCTGATAATCTTTTATTAAAAACACATTTTACTGATCTTACACACCTCACATGTAAATCTATTTCCAGGAGTCTCAATTGAATGTCATAATGGTTACTTTTAGCAATTTTGAACTTCAATGTAAACCCTAGTAAGTGTTTTGATTGTGTGCTAGGTGCAGCCAAAGTTTGACTCCTTGTAGCATAATTAAGGTTGTGGTTAATTTCATATGTCCCCCAGCCTTACCAAGTTGAACAGTTCTCAAAAACCAAAAAGCAGTTTATAACCTCAAAACACTTATAAACCTTGCATCTGACCTGCAAAAATTAGTCCACCTATTTATATTTTGATGACACCTGCATTTTACCAATAATCTTTAAGGCTGTTTTTATTTCTCAAGGATTAAAGTCACATGAATTGAAAGGTACCACAGCTTTTATATTCCCCTTAAAAAATATTTGATCCAAGCACTTGTCTTCCTTTATGCCAAATTAATTAGGGCTCTTTTTATAGACATCACATACACAACACATATACAACTACACAGACAGGCAGAAGAATTTAATCTAATTTAAAACATTTAAAACAGTTGCCATAAGATGTTTGATCATGGGGAGAGGGCTCTAACTGCTTTTAATTTTGGGGGTTCCATGAGGAAACCAAAGGTCTCTCCACTCTCATGTGTGCAGTAAAATTGGCAAGGAAAAATTGAGAAAAATAATACTGTTGACTGAAAAAAAACCTTTTTCCAGCAAAACAAGGTCCAATAAAAAGAAAACATAGAGGCTTTTTACATATAACTATAACTTGGATATTTACTTCTAATTAAGCTGAGAGCTTCTTAAGAAAATCCTTTTATCTCCCTTATTACCCAACAAGTTGTCAATATTTCTGCCTGTTCATGAAGGGGAAGGAAATCAACAAATAGCAAAAGGTCATGCAGATATCAGACCAGATAGGACCGATTTTCTAAGCCAGAACTGAATCCTGGATGCACAGAAGCTGACAGGGTTTAGCTGTGTCCCTATCCAAATCTCAATTTGAATTGTATCTCCCAGAATTGCCATGTGTTGTGACAGGGACCCAGGGGGAGGTAATTGAATCATGGGGCCAATCTTTCCAGTGCTATTCTTGTGACAGTGAATAAGTCTCATGAGATCTGATGGGTTTATCAAGGGTTTCCATTTTTGCCTCTCCTTCATTTTTCTCTTGCCACTGCCATGTAAGAAGTGCCTTTCACCTGCCACCATGATTCTGAAGCCTCCCTAGCCATGTGGAACTGTAAGTCCGTTAAATCTCTTTTTCTTCCCAGTCTCAGGTATGTCTTTATCAGCAGCCTGTAAACAGACTAATACAGAGGCTAAACAAAGCCCTGCAACGGGGTTACAGGCCACGCCCCCAGGATGTAAAACAAGATGGAGGCCTGCATCAAAGTTTGCTATGGACCATACAGAAAGACATGCAAAGCACAGGAGGTTGGCTACACCTTGAGACCAGCTTCACAAATCCTTTTTCACAATTAAAATTAAAACTCTACAGAGAATATGAACCATGGTCCCAATCATTCTTGGCCCACCAAAATGTCTTCCAAAGGAAAAAACTCATTTAAAAGTTACCTGCTGACAGGGTAGAGAAAAAGATGCCTTGGGATGAACTTCTTATTCTTATGCAAGTGGTTCCTTTACCAGGAAGAAAAGCTTAATTGCTCTGGGATGGAGCTGAATTCCCAGGACTGGGGAGAGGGAGACCCCCAAGTGTGTGGTGGGAAACACCAGATAGTTGCAGGGGCCGTTGTGTCATGTGTCCCAGCCCTGGCAGGGAGGGGAGGGTGGTGGAGAGCCACTGCTCACCCATCTGTCCCAAAAAAGGAAGGAAACAGCCATGGAAAGACTGGGTTGGACTGAGGTCAACATTCATGACCCCCAGGAGCAATGGACGGTGGCAGCATAGTTTACCCTCAGAAGAAGTCCGAGGGAAAAGAGGCTTAGAAGCAAAAGAGAAAAATATTTTTTTGGTTTGCATCTCACTAACCCTTTCTCAAGTCCCATGTTGGGTGCCAAAATGTTTCAGGACTTTCTCCTTAGTTCAGTTAAAAACCAGGTTCTTGTCAGATGATGTGGAAAGATTAGGTTCATGGACACATAGAAGGGTGAGAAAAATGGAATTTATTGGGCAAAAATGAAAAAGGAGAAAAATTTTGCTAAAAGTGACAGGGAAGCCTGTTAACCAGCTCTCACCCCACCACACAGGAACTCAAAAGGCTGGGCTCCTCCCCTCTGCAAATGGTGTGAACTTCCATAGCTTTTCCCAGTGCACAGGCCAGTTGGAGGTTCTCTGGGGAGACCTTTTTACTTGGCTGTCTCACCTTTCTTTTGCACATTTTGTCTCTAATTCCCAGTTATTTTTAATTGCCAGTATTAGTAACTCTAACATAAATTCGTACGGCTATCATCACCTTTTGTTATCTCTCTCTAGGAATAGTTATGATGATTTTACCTATGCTTACAGAACACCAATAATAATCATTTTTATTGTTCTTTTGGTTTTGACTTGGTCCTCTTGGAAGATAACAAAATAGATTTAGAACCAAGAGGTTGATTGGGAATGAGACCTTTTGATAGTTAAACATTATTGTAGATAATTGTCTGTGATGGTGTTTTATTCAGGATGATATCAACATGGTAAATTTTGAATAAAGAAGATTGACTTCCAAAATATCAGTGGACTTCATCTAATCAGCTGAAGGCTTTAATAGAACACAGACTGACCTCCCCTGAGAAGAAGGAATTCGGCCAGCAGTGAGCCTTTGGATTTGAACTGAGGCATGGGCTCTCAGTTATCCAGACTGCCAGTCCGTACTGCAGATTTTGGGCTTGCTGGCCTCCATAATCATGTGAATCAATTCTTTAAAAAAACCCTACACCCCTCCCCCCGCCAAATTCTCCCTTTTCCACTGTCCACTCTGAATTCCACTCAACTTATCCTATTACTTCTACTTGTGTCAGTTGGTATGTGTCAGTCATATGGTAAATACCATATGATATGACCCAAAGTTTTATTTCTGAGGCATCTGTAACCCTGGAACACATGATTTTATCTGACTAGATTTCTTGCACTTGTGCATCTACAGTCACAGCCATGACAGGGAGTACCAAGAACACCCATTGTTTTCCTCCCTATCGCCATATGCAGCAGTAGCCCTACTTCTTTCTGCATTCAGGGCTAATTACTTCTTACATGATTGTGACCTTTCTTTCAGCAGCCAGAGCTTGTTGCACAATGAAATCCTGGTTATATTCCCTGATAACAGCTTACCACCTTCTGGTGACCAGGACATCTAACCCTGCAGAACCCAGAACTGTGAAGATGGAAAGCACGAAGTCTCCCATTGGCACATTGTTAATGATGATAATTGGGACCACCCCAGCTTTCACATGTTAGTTCTACTACCTGTGCCTTCTTCCCACTGGGGACACAATGCCATAGAGACAATGGCACTCCATTCTTGCTAATGCTTCAGCTGTACCTTCAGAAGATTATTCCAATTCTCTACCAGACTACAGTTTCTAAATAGTGAAATATGTGATACAAAAAATTTCTCACGGTAATGGGCCCACTCCCACACATCCTTCACTATGAACTGAGTCTTTGGTCAGATGTTATGTGGATTCTAATACCTATAGTTCAGTTACCCCTTAAGATCCAGATAATGGTTTTGGCTTAAGCTTTGCAGGCAGAAATGTTAAACCCATTTTATAAATAAGCATATATTTTTAATAAACCTGTGAACCTATCAGGATACAAGATATCCAATATAACAAGCTTGCTACGAAATAGACTGTTGGTCTTTTAGTAAGAGCTAAATATTAGAGGGTCAGTTTTAATCTCTGCTACTGTTAGATTAGAAATCCAGAGTTAGAAGCTTTTATGTCAAACTTGGTAAATGAGAGTCTGTGTTTTTGAGCCCATCTGAAGCCTCCACATAGCCAATGTGACCAGCTCTGCTACACTGAGAGTTGAGAAGGTAGTCAATAGAACATGACATTACTAGGCAAAATAGATGGACAGCTAATAAGAGTGCTGACGGAAAGAAGGTAAAGAGGTAAACAAGAATCAGAAAGATTTCTAAATCCCAGACCTTGGTTAGTTTGGAATCTTATTACCTATTCAAAGAAGAGGTGGCCAAGACCTCAAGAGGAAGAATTCAATTATTTCCCAAAAAGACTCAAAGTCATTTTGCAGATCGCTGTACTCTTAACATTTTGAGGATGATTAGGTGCAGGATTGGAATTGGAGATACAGACGTGATATGTCCTGTTAAAGTGGGAGCCAGAAGTCTAAAATCAGTTTGACTGAGAAAGTGTTGGTGGGCTGGTTCTTTCAGGAAGCTCTAGGAATAGAATCTTTTTTTCCTGCCTTTTCTTGTTTCTAGATGCTGCTTGAACTCCTTGGCTCATGTTTCTTGTCTCAAATTAGCCCAACTTCTTGCTTCTGTCATTATATCTGGTACTTTCATCAAATCTCTCTTTGTATGGTTCCTGTCAGGACACTGTGACTACATTTAGGGTCCACACTGTTTATTCAACTCTATGAGAGATTACATAATTCAAATGTAATCTCTCAACCTGAAGATATTTAACTTAATCACATATGAAAAGTCCCTTTTGCCACAGAAGGTAATATTCATGGGTTCTATGGATTAGAGGATGACTGTATTTGGGTGCCATTATTCAGCCTACCACAGAATTATTACTTCCCAGGATCCATAGAGTACATCCCCATGACATAGGAATTGACAATTTCACAAAGCACAAAATGTGCAACTTTAAAGGAAATTTTGATACATAGCATTATCTTAAAACGATATGTCCATTTAAGGACATCAACAATAGGTTAGATAAATAAATTGGGATATATTGGAGCAATGTAAAATATACAGCAATTAAGGTAACAATCTGAAACAATAGAAAAGAATAGGGGAATAGGATGAATCTCAAAAACATAATATTCAACAAAAATGCCAAACATGTAAGATTAAATTCAAAAAGGCTATATTTACCTATTGCTCAAAAATAGTCAAAATAATCTACTGAATTAAAAATCAGCAGTAATTTCTAAAGAGTCCACCAAAAAAAACCTTCACAAATGACTGCACCTAATAAACAAAATTTAGCAAAGATAGAATGTACAAAATCAACACATAAAATTCAGTTGTATGTTTAAACTGTAACAATAAAACAATTTGAAAATAACATCGAGAACACAATTCCTTTTTCAATTACATCCAAAAGAGCGAAATTTCTAGGAATAAACTTGACCAAGGATGTGCAAAACTGTTACACTGAAAATTGCAAAACAACTTTGAAAAGAATTAATGATCTAAATAAGTGGAAAGGCAACATATATTTATGGGTTAGAAGATTTATTATTAAGATGGCAATGCTACTTAAAGTGACCTACAGGGTTACTGAAATTCCAATCAAAATCTCAATAAGTTTTTTCTCTTTGCAGAAATGAAAGAGTCAATCCTCAGATTCACATGAAATTGCAAGAAGACCCAAATAGCTAAAGAAATACTGAACAAGAAGAACAAAGCTAGAGGACATATTCTTTCTAATATCAACATTTTTATTACAAAGCTACAGAAATTCAAACAGTGTGGTACTTGAACAAGGATGGATGTACTGTATAGATCAATGGAATAGAATTAAAAGTTCAGAAATATACCCATACATAAATGGCCAATAGATTCTAGCAAATATGCCATGAGAATTCAATGGGGAAAAGACAGTTTCTTCAAAAAATGGTGATGGGACAAACAACTAGATAACCATATATAAAAAATATAGAAATGTGCCCACACACAATATACAAAATTAACTCAAAATAGACTGGTAACTTAAATATAGAATCAAATTATAAAACATTTAAAAGAAAACATACAAGTAAACTTTTATGACCTTTGATTTGGTACAAGATTTTCTGATATGACATCAGAAGTACAAACAAAAAAATCACTGAAAAATTGGACTTCATCAAATTTAAAAACTTTGTGAATTAAAGAACGTTACCAAGAAAGAGAAAATAGAGCCTACAAAATGGGGAAAATATTTTCATATTATATATCTGATGAGAGACTAGTATCTAGATATATAAAGAACTAGATATATCTAGATTCTAGATATATAAACAACTATACACAAACAACTTAATTAAAAATAGACAAAAAACTTAAATATAAATTTCTCCAAGAAACATATGCAAAGGGCAAACAAGCAAATAAAATGATACTCAATGTCATTAGTCATTAGGGAAGTGCAAATCAAAACTACAATAACTTAGCACTTTACACTCTTTAGGATAGCAATAACAACAACAACAAAACTACAGAAAATAAGTGTTGGTTAGTGTGTGGAACTTTAAACACTTGTGCATTGTTGGTAGAAATGTAAAATAATGCAATTACTGTGGAAAATAGTTTGACAGTTTTCCAAAAAGTTAAATATAGATTTACCATATCACCCAGCAGTTCTATTCATGGGTATATACCCAAAAGAACTAGTTACATAGATTCAAAAAATACTTGCACACAAATGTTCATGGCAGCACCATACCCAATAGCCAAAAGATGGGAGCAACCTAAATAGCCATCAACAAATAGATAACAATAACAAATAAATAGATAACTACAACAAACAAATAGATGTGGCATACAGATATATACAGTCTACCCTTGAACAACATGTTTGAACTCCAAGAGCCACTAACGTGCAGCTATTCTACTGCCTCTGTCACCCATGCAACAAGACCAATCTCTCCTTTTCCTACTCCTACTCAACCTACTCATTGTGAAGATGAGAATAAAGACCTTTATAATAATCCACTTCTATTTAATGAATAGTAAATATATTTTCTCCTTCTTATGATTGCCTTAATAGCTCGTCTTCTTTCTAGCTTATTTTATTGTAAGAATACAGTTGTATAATACATACAATATACAAAGTATGTGTTAATCATCTGTTTATGTTAACAGTAAGGTTTTCAGTCAACAGTAGTTCATTAGTTGTTAATTTGGTGGGGAGTCAAAAGATACATGCAGATTTTTGACTGCACAGGGGGTCAGTGCCCCAACCCCTATGTTGTTCAAGAGTCAACTGTATATATAATAGAATATTATTCAGATATGAAAAGGGAAGACTGCTGCACTGATAAATACTACAACATGGATGAACCGCAAAAGCTTCATGCTAAGTGAAAGAAGATAGACACGAAAGGTCACATAATGTGTGAGTCCATGGGAAATAACCAGAATAGATAAATCTACAAAGAGAGAAAATAGCTTGGAAATATCCAGAATAGATAAATCCACAGAGAGAGAAAACAGAGAGAAATACGCAGAATAGATAAATCCACAGAGAGAGAAAACAGCTTGGAAATATCCAGAATAGACAAATCCACACAGAGAGAAAACAGAGAAATACCCAGAATAGATAAATCCACACAGAGAGAAAACAGCTTGGAAATATCCAGAATAGATAAATCCACACAGAGAGAAAACAGAGAGAAATACCCAGAATAGATAAATCCACAGAGAGAGAAAACAGCTTGGAAATATCCAGAATATATAAATCCACAGAGAGAGAAAACAGAGAGAAATATCCAGAATAGATAAATCCACAGACAGAGAAAACAACTTGGAAATATCCAGAATAGATAAATCCACAGTGAGAGAAAACAGTCCCAGTAGTTATCAGGGACTGGAGAGAGGGAAGAATGAGAAGTGACTACTTCATGGATACAAGGTTTTCTCTGGGGGTGATGAAAATATTTTGACATCTGATAAAGATGGTGGTAGTACAGCACTGTGAATGTACCAATTGCCACTGAATTGTGCATTTTAAAGTGATTGATTTTATGTGGAACAAATTTCACTTTAATTATAAAAAGTGAATAAACTTTTAGAAGCTAACCTTGGGAGAAGGTAGAGACTGGAAGGGATCACAAGAAAGGCTTCTGGGATGTTGGTAAGTACTCTGTTTCTAAAATTGGTTACTGATTTTTAGAAAAATCAATTTGTAAAATTCTTCAAGTTCTATGCTAATGATATGTGCACTTTTCTATGTAAGTGTTTACCTAAATAAAATAAAATGCTCACTTTTACAAAAAGAAAATATTCTGAAGTATGTACAGCCATTTTCATTTAAGCAGCATTGTACAGTATACTACAACCAGTAACTGTGGCACATATGCTGCTGAGCCCTGAAATTGTTACCGCAAATCCTAAACTCTTTCCATTGCATTATGCCCTAGAGCTCACAACAGATCCCTGAGACTACTTTATCATCCAGAAATTTTATACTGAGCATTTTTCTCAGCCTGACACTAAAAAACCAAGACAGTTTTTGTTCTTGCAGTTTGCACATTACTAATAACCGTTGCTTATGAAAAAATTGCATTAACCAACTCATGTCCAAGTGTTGGCTGATGTCAAATATTATGGATGTTAAAAAGAAAGAACAGGATACCAACTGATCTTAAGACAATATAAAATGAACTCAGATATTGATTAATCTATTAAATTGCTAATTAGTCTTCTATCCACTGTTTCTGCAGAGCTAGAAAATGTTAAATTTTCTCTCCCTAATGGATTATCACCTTGTCTTGTCTCCAAATGCCTTACAATTATTTTTTGGGTAGCTCAATTATTCTGTTATTTTTGTTTGACTTAGAAAACAGAACTAAGCAATATAGCTAATTTAAAATCTAAACATGAAAGGTATGTCTTACAAAATACACTGCCACTCTCCCAATTGAGCACCTTGCTTTCTCATTAATGCAGTTGTTTAGATGGGTGTGCTATCGGATTAGCAGGACCCTCTTTGTTTCCCTTTGTGTTGATTTTCACAACACCATCTTAGTTGGTAATTTCCCATTTTTCCCTGAGGCTGCTCAGCAAAAAAGAAAAGCTGACAACTTTCTTGAAATATTTGTATAAATCCATCTATTTTTTCATTGCATCTGTCACCTATTTGCCTGAAGGTATGCAATCACAGCTCTCTTAAAATGTTATGCCTTAGGCCAGCATACTTGTGTGGTGATCAGTGGGGTGTCTCCCAAGAGAGATAGTCACCTAGTTTCTAATTTGTGCTCCTATACAATCAGCTTGTGGGACACAAAGATACACATTCACACACAGTTGATTATATAAGTATATAAATATTTATGTTTCTGTGATTGTGGAATCTATCTATCTATCTATCTATCTATCTATCTATCTATCCATCCATCCATCCATCCATCCATCATCTCTTTTGAAAATCTTGTACTTTTTATGTGGTATGGATGCCAGTGGAATGCTATGGTGTTTTTACATACTACTCATCTGTTACCCACAAATAGTAGGCATGAAGAAAAAACATCAACTATTACCAGGTGGATTTTAAATGCCATGTCTATGTGATGATTAAAACAATTCACATTTAGCACTGTTTGAGTAGTATGGCAACAAGATTGCTTATACAGGTCAATTTTACATATTTATATATTAATAAAAACTATTAATACTATATGCTAGTGTCTGTAACATTAGATTTTCAAGAACTCAACAATCAAAGTCTCTGAAGACAGAGAGTTTTATTCCCTCTCTTTTATTTTCCACTGTATTCCAAAAGTTTGGAGCAGTGCTTGGCAGGTAGTAGGGACTCAATAATATTTGTTTAATATGTAAACAAATCCACACATAATTAAAGTTAAGTGTGAATAATTTTTTAAGTTACATGTTTATCTGTATAAACTACTACACAAAAATACAAATCAATGAATTAAATATAATATTGATGTGAACTGTAAATAATACGTACACATCATTAGTATTTAAATATAAAATTGAGAGACTATGTACAAGTACCACTATTCTTTAGTACCCCTGGTCTCTTTACTAACACTTAGAACAGTATCTGAAGATTTTTAACGCTCAGCAAATAGATTCTACAAAGACCTGCTACAGCCAAACAAATTATATCCATCTTCATTTCACTAAGCCCACACAAATGTTCTTGGCTCCTTCAGTCTGAAAGATGAAACCTGGTGTGGCAATGCAGGACATCAGATTTGTTTCACCGATGTAATTTCGGGAGATGAAGAGGAATCAAGAAAAAGAAACCAAATTATATCCTAGTTAAAGAAAACTATATATTGAAAATGCTCTCCCATTTTTTATAGCTCCTAATAAAGCTATGGCCAAATTCCAAAGCTATAAAATAAAATAGATATGTTTTATTTTATTCTTTTATTGCATACTCAGATTTTTCAATAGAGTGAGTCTCATATCTATATTGAATTTTATTAATGGAAACCAAACACATTTGAAATGCACTATCTCTGAATGCCTCGCTCCATTCATTCAGCCATATTAACTGACGATAACACCAAGAACAGCATTATCCACAATAGATTTACTGTCAGTTCAATTTAATAAAAGAGTTACAAAACTTTAAACATACTCATGGATCATCCCTGCTAGAAGTTACAATACTTTGGGGGAAAAATGGATACAAAATAAATATTTGTCATAGTTCATCTCTAAAAAGTTACAACATTTTAGGAAAAATAACACACTGAGTACTTTAAAAATTACAGAAAAATCTAAAAATACAGCAAGAAAGTATTAACTTGAATATAATTAAATGCTAAAGTATATATCATAAACAAGAAATTCTAAGACTAGCTAGGAGAAAGATAAATGCTACCTGGTGTTGCAGGAGGAAGCTTCTTGAAAGTGGTAGAAAACTATAACGAGCATTTAAGAAGTTGAAAAACTGAGATGGAGCTGTAAATCCTAAAGGCCTGCAAAGATAAAATAAGTATTTTAGCTGTGAGAAATCATCGCTCTTAAAGTACAAACTTTTTGGAATCCCATTGTTAAAGGAAAGGGGTCCAGATTCAGACCTCCGAGAGAGGGTTCTTGGAACTCATACAAGAAAGAATTCAGAGCGAGTCCATAGAGTAAAGTGAAAGCAAGTTTATTAAGAAAGTAAAGGAATAAAAGAATGACTACTTCATAGACAGAGCAGAGCCGGGGGCTGCTGGTTGCCCATGTTTATGGTTATTTCTTGATATGCTAAACAAGAGGTGGATTATTCATGCCTCCCCTTTGTAGACCATGCAGCATAACTGTCTGACATTGCCATGCCATTTGTAAACTGTCAAAGTGATGGTTGGGAGTGTAGCAGTGAGGACAACCAGAGGTCACTCTCATCACCATCTTGGTTTGGGTGAGTTTTAGCTGGCTTCTTTACTGCAAACTGTTTTATCAGCAAGGTCTTTATTACCTGTTCTTGTGCCAACCTCCTATCTCATCCTGTGACTTACACTGCCTTAACCACCTGGGAATGCAGCCCAGTAGGTCTTAGCCTCATTTTACACAGCCCCTATTCAAGATGGAGTTGCTCTGGTTCAAGCAACTCTGACATTATTAAAGCATCAAGTATTTAGCGCTCCCTGGGATGACTTCTCTGTACTTTGCTGTAGAACTCAAAATATAGGTAGGTAGAAGGGGAACAACAGTAATAGTTGTAGGCTATAACCTCTGGATCTAACCAGGGATTCTCTTAAACTCTTTCAAAACAAACTAATGAAGAGTTTTATGTTAGCGATGACCTAGTCCATTTTTTGTTGCTATAACAGAATACTTATGATTTGGTAATTTACAAAGAATAGAGGTGGATTTCTTACAGTTTTGGATTCTGGGAAGTCCAAAGTCCAGGGCACTGCTTCTGGCAAGGGACTTCTTTCAGTGTCATCCATGGCAGAAGGCAGAAGGGCAAGAAAGTACATTAGAGAGCAATATAATTGAACTTGAACTCACTTTCATGACAAACTCACTCTCAAAATAAGGAACACACTCCCTCAATAACAACTTTAATCCATTCATGAAGGAAGTGCCCTCATGACCTAATCTCCTTTGAAAGTCCCACCTCTCAATACTGTTGCATTGGGGATTAAGTTTCCAACACATGCTTTTTGGCGGGCACATTCAAACAATAGCAGCAGTGTGTTCATAAAGCTATATATGCATCTCACATATTTTATGTATTTGAAGATCTCTGAAAATGCTGACTTTAAAGACCACGCTATAGATAACATCCATATTAAGAGGCAAAAATCAGGAATCATACAAATTAACATTCTGTATATAATTACAATACGTTGGAGTAGATGCTGATTTATCTATAGAATTTTTGAATTTGATTCCCTGTGATTAAATCAAAGATTGTGAAATTTAAGCATGCTTGTATAGTTAAAATTTAGTTCCATATTTACAGTTATCACTGAGCAAAAGTTATGTCAAATCTATCAGCAAAAATTTTGGAAAGTTTCTTATTTTAATAATTCAAGTATTTGTGAAATTTTCTTCCTTCCTTCATCAACCATTCCTAGAACATACTAATACAATTACTTACTGTTCTACTGATAATAAGATATAAACTTGCTTTTCTTCTAAAGAGTATTTACTCAAAAAAGCAATCGACAACATTAAAGGTAATATTTAACAGCGGTCACTTATTATCTCACTATTGTAACAATCACTGTTTGATTGCAAATTGTGTAGTCAGCATGTACGTGTTTTGCCTTGAAAAATTCCCTTTTTTCTCCCATTTTAAAAACTACTAATGATAAGCATTTTAAATATGCTCAGCAGGATTTATAGCAATCAGTGTAACTATGATGACTTAGCTAAATGTATTTTTCTAGATTAAAGTGTAGCATTATTGAATTTTAATTTGTCTCTGTTTCCGATTTGTAATATAATTCTATATATATTTTAAAAATTACCTTATCACAGGTTGATTTCTCTAAGAAGTACATGCTGAAATGAAGTTAAGAGTACAAAATATTTATCAGAGAGTAGTAACACAGAGGAGACACAGGATTTGGCAGAAACACTAAACCATGGTGAAGACCGGCTAAAGTCTGTTTGTCCAAAGGGGAGCTCTAAAGTAAATATGAGCCATTAAGGGAGCCCCACACTGGATGGAAATGGCCAAGCCCTTTTACAACCACCTTCTCCTTGAGACACTGCCTGCAATTCACCCTGGGAAAGCAAAACCTCAACTGTTTCTGCCTCATTCATTCTTTGTCAGTGCCGTAAGAAGATTGAGATTTCAGCTTGTAAATGTTGAAGCAAAACCTAAAGTGGTTAATAATGGGAGTTTGTCACAACTATCTTAACACAAATATAAAATATTTGCATGAACTGTAATAACCTTTTATTTATAAATTAAAAACTTATTGATAAAATACAGATTTCAATAACATTAGTAAAAAATCTTTTCACTTTTCTTAAGTAATTCAGAATAGATCATCTTTCATTTTAGTTCCTACACTTGATCCTTAGAAGAAAAAGAAACCTATTTTTTTTATAATGAAAACACTTTAGTTTAACATAAACAAGAAAAAGGGAAGACTGGCTGAGAAAAAAAAAACTCTAAAAACCATCTAGCATATTCAAAAGATAATTCATGCCTTTAAGATCATTTAAGCAGTACATCACCTTTAGTTATAAAGAGAAATGTGAAACTATTTTTACAATTAATTACATCTATCAGCAGGAAATAAAATGTATTCAAAATTGACCTGTATATGAGTGATGGTTGTAACAGAGTTATTGATTTTTCCTGTTGGGAAATGCCATCCAAAACTGGCATGATCGTTTCAAGTAAACTCAAAATCCGAACAATGTCTTCAAAAGTAGGCATGTTGTTAACAATGGTTCCTGCTGTTTTCTATGAATGGGCAGTAATATTCTCTATAACATTAGCCCTTGGAAATTAAAATGTCCTTTATTGAAAACAGAGAAGTCTGTCAAAATGCTATGTTTTTTTATTAGGAACACTGCTAATCCTATAAAACGGCTTCTTCCTCTCACCTAATCACTACAATTATGCCTCTAAACTAACAGAAAGATACCAAATCTAATCTCTGACAAAGTGTCACAGTGACTAAAAAGGGAATTAATTTACTTGCAAGGGAGTAGAGAGAATATACTGTATTTTGGACATTGCGCATGCTAAATTCTGTCTTCAAGTAATTTAAGAAATAAAATTTATGAAAATTCTTCTGGGAATAAATATTACACAGTAGACTTCAAAGAGAAATTCTTTGCTGTGAGTCATAGGCATATGCAAAGGACTATTTGAAACTGCCTTAAATGAATCTTATTTAGGGAAAATTACAGACTAGAAGAAAATACGAGTTCAGAATTTGGACGAAGCTTGGAGAACAAATATTTGTATATAAACAGAGGTTCAAATAATTGCAAATCAATTATCTCTAGGAATTGTGAAAACTACTCTGAGGAAAAAAGTGCTGGCTTGGGTACTAAACTCTGTAGTTTTTCCTTGCTCTATTTGTATTTGTTCATGCCAAAATCACACTGTCTAAGCTAGTGAGGCTTTAGAGTAGGTCTTCATATCTTATCTTTTTCAAGATTGGCAGGTTTCCATATACATTTTGGAATTAGCTTTTCGATTTCTAAAAGAGACCTGCCAAGATTTTGATCAATACTTTATTGAATTTATAGATAATATTTGGGAAAGATGATGTCTTTACATGTTGTAGGTTTCCAAACCATGAACACAGCATGTCTCACATAGATAATATTATTTTCTTTAATTATTACAGCTGTGTATGTATGTGTTCTAAACAATTTCAGATGTATTTCTTAGCATATGAGTTTTCTTATTATTCTAAATTGTATCTCCAAAGACTGGAAGAAAATGACTACTTTGAAGAAAGGAGATAGTCTAGGGAATGTATAAAGAACTCTTATAAATGAATAAGAAAAAAGCAGCCATGCCAAAGGAAAAATGGGCAAGGTACTTGAACAGAAAATGATTAAAAGGATATTCACGTGGCCAGTAAGTATAGGAAAATGTGTTCAATCTCATTAGTCTTAATGGAAATAAAAATTAAAACCATAAATAGATACCACTACATATTTGCCAGGACCAAGATGACACACAATGACAAGTCTTTGTAAGGATGTAATGAAAATTCAAATACACTGCTAATCAGTGCAAATTTATATAACAACTTTGGAGAATTACTTGGTCTAATATACTAAAGTTGGACATGTTCATATGGTTTATTAGCATCCCACTTTCCATTGACAAGGAGGTCAGCAAAAAATCACTAGCTTTTTTTTTTTTTTTTTTTTTTTTTTTGAGATGGAGTCTTGCTCTGTCCCCCAGGCTGGAGTGCAGTGGTGTGATCTCCACTCACTGCAACCTCCGCCTCCCTGGTTCAAGGGATTCTCCTGCCTCAGCCTCCCGAGTAGCTGTGAATACAGGCCCCCGCCACCATGCCCAGCTAATTTTTTGTATTTTTAGTAAAGATGGGGTTTCACCATGTCAGCCAGGATGGTCTCGATCTCCTGACCTCGTTATCTGCCTGCCTCGGCCTCCCAAAGGGCTGGGATTACAGGCGTGAGCCACCATGCCCGGCCGACTAAACTACTTTTAAAGTACCACCTTTCAGAGTTTATCAGGTGATAAACTTTACATACTCTTTCTCATACATAATTCCGCATCAGTTAGAATCCAGTCAGGACACATAAACCATACCAGTAACTTACATATGAAAAATTTTAATATAAAAAATATTAATTGCAAACAGAGGAATACCTACTAATGGCTAATTATGAAAGGGCTGAGAGAACGCAAGGAAGAAACAAACCAGGGAAAGAGGCTCCCTTCCCAAGGCTGAGAGGGAATCCTTCTTGGAGAGGGTGAGTGATAGCCCACTGATGCTGGAGATGTTTACTGAGTTGCCAGGACAGAGCTGTTCTGCAGCCCTGGGGCCAAGACTGACAAGTAGAAAACCAATGAGATAGTAAAGATGGTACCCTGGGTTGTACCTTGCTAGAGCTGGCTCACAGCTAGCAGATAATGCGAGATAAACAGGAAGCTTCTACCTGGTTGCTGACAGGCTAAGGCTGCTCAGAAGGAAACCATAGGGCAAAATTGTTTGACACATTTTTTTAAAACATACAACTTTAGAGAAGGATGAGAGTGGAAGTGGATGAGGACTCAAATACACAAATGATGTATCCTTGATGGAGTAAAATATGAATTAATATTTAAATAAAGAATTTATACAAGCTGTGTTCAATTTGAAAAACTCCAAGGAAGTCTCCTAATGAATATGAATAAAACCATTGCACTTAGAAGGGAAGTTCAATTGTGTCCCACAGAATGTAGGGTCCCTGAAGAATTAAGTCTTAATTTTTGCTTCATGCTCATCTCTAACTCCTTATTCACTGGGATTTAGACACAATGACCTCTTTCCTATTTCATAACCATGCCAAGAGTTTTTGCGGTTGCTATTCTTCTGCTGGAAGATCTTTCTCTCAGAAACTTATATGGCTTCCTTCTTCACCTCCTGTTGATACAGACACAAACTTCTCTCTGAGCCCTTTCCTGACCACTGTATCTAAAATTGAGTACCCTCTCTATTCCCTTCTCCCTTTTCCCTCTTTTCTTTATTCCCATAAGTACTGATTACCGTCTGGCATGCTTTGTGCTTTTCTAATGCATCTTGTTTAATGCATCTTGTTTCCCCTCAAAAAGTAAGGGTTACCTTGTCTCTTCTCATCTCTTGAAAGTTGGCCTACCAGAAAAGCAGTAGGCTGTTTTTTCCCAAGTGCTTAGAGCAATCAAACCTGCTAAATAGTAAGCCTTGAATTGCAGCCCACAATTGTGTCACACATGGGGTTGTTGGCCATCTCTCTTTGAAATCATTGGCACTGATTTAGAAGGAGAGGGTTGAAGTAAAACCAATGGTATGTCAAATTGCTCTCCTATTCTGGCCCCTGAGCAGTCTATGGAGGTGTGCACATAGTTTGAAATCCCCACAATTAAGAGTCTGGTGTTCACCTTGGCCAGATCTTTTCCCTACCCTACTGTAAAAATGGTCAAGAGGGCACCTAAGTAACCACTAATGATCCTTGCCCTATAGGTCTGGTATACGTACTGTTTGGCTATTTTTTTCTTTCTTTGTGGAATAACTTATTAGAATGAATTAATGGATTTTTACAACTTTTTATTCAGTGTTGTATCCCTAGAACCTAGGAAAATGCCTGTAGACAGAAAGGCTCAATAAAAAATTGTGACTGCATTCATACAGCCTGTAGAGCTCCAGACTATTCATATAGTCTGTAGAGCTCCAGCCCACTGATGGCCACCATAGGACATGGTTAATAATACTTGGTGAATGATGCATTCATCTTAATAGTACTACCAAAATGGCAGAAAAAGGAAGGGTCAAACAGAATAGCGAGGTATAAGTGTAAGATAATGCAACAGAAGTCAGGGTGGGATAAATTTTCAAAAGAAGCAATAAAATCCCCAGAACTATAAAGACAATAATGAGAATAAGGATTAAGAGAATACTGTGGTTTGAGAGGAAAAAAATAAATTACTAGGGTCTTCTAAGAAAATTTTTTCGTGTTAGATATGAACTCTTGCCATGTTTCATGTGACTAAGAAGGAAAAGGCTAGACACAACGAAAATTCAGGAATGTAAAATGGAATTAGCATTTAGCATGCATCTGTTAGATCAGATGTTGTATAGGTGCTTTATATGCAATATATCATTTTAATCTTTTCCATATCCTATAACAATGTTATTATTATTCCAATTTTACAGTTGAGAAAACTGAATCTGAAAGATATTGCAAAGGTTTTGAAGTTCATACGTAACAGAACCAAGATTTAAACCCAGATTGGCTAAATACCCACCAGAGGGGATATAAACAGATCAAAGGAATGCAGGTTTATTTTTAACATAGAGGCTGACTGTGACGATTTGGCTTTACAAAAGAAAGAGTTCATGGGAAAAAATAAAAACAAAGCTTCTAAGAAATGAAATATTTATTGTTATGATAAAAATAATAGTCTAACTAGTAATAGACTAATCTAGATTTTATGGGAAAAGAAATGGCACAAAACAAAGAGTTAATATTTTTTAAGGTCAAGGACACTGTGTCTTCTGAGTGTGTATTTGTCTTTTAGTATTATGTAATCTTAGGTAAAATACTTTATCCTTCTTACATCTCAGTTTCCACATCTATATAAATGAAACCAGTATTTATTTTAGTTATTATAAAGATGAAATAAATTAATACATGTAAAGCATATAGAACAGTAACTGACATCCAGAAAACACTACTTCTGTTTGCTATTGTCAAAATATAGAGACACAGCAAGGACATATTATAAACTATTTTTTTAATTTTTGGCAAAGTTTGTATCATGAAGCTATTTTAGGAATATACTCAGAGAGCTTATCATGATCTACTATAGATAAGGAAATTGGGGGATTGAAGGATCTTGATATTCTCTAGACCATATTAAAAAAGAAACAAACCTAAACTTCTAAGTATATTCTAGTCTGTTTTAGCATTGTTAGCAAGCAATTAAAACAGTACAAATTCCAGTTTCTTACTTAGTACTCCTCTTGCCTTCATTCAAAGCTGCTTAGGTCTCTTCTCCTTTGACATGGATCAAAATTACCTTATGTTAGTTACCTATTGGTGCATAACAAATGACCTCTAAATTTCACAATAATAAACACACTTATTATTTCTGTCGCTGTGAACATGGAATCAGAGAGCATCTCAACTGGGTCCTCTGACTCTGGATTCTTTACAAGTAGGATTGCCAGATTGCAAAGAAAATATAAAGTATCCAATTAAATATGAATTTCAAGCAAACTGAATAATTTTAGTGTATAACACAAATATTGCATACTTATACTTAAAAAATTATTGTTTATGTGAAAGTCAAATTTAACTGCACATGTGTTTAACTGACAATCTTATGAGGCTGCAATCAATTCGAGGTTTAAAGGATAGTAAGTACTGTTTCCCAGATTACTCACAACATTGTTCCTTGTGGGCTGTTGAATAGAGATCTTAGTTCCTCATGAGTTGTTGGCTGGAGGCCTCTTTAAATTCCTTGTCTTTTAGGCCTTTCCATAGATCATCTAACAATCTAGAAACTTGCATTTTTTGGGGCAAACAAGCAAGAGAGCAGAAAATAATTTCTGGAAGGGACGGTGGACTAGCAAGATGAAATTGAAAGTTTTTTTATAACGTAATCATGGAAGTGGCATCTCATCATTTTGCCGTATTCTTTTGGCTACAAAACTATAACTTAATCATAGAAGTGGCATCTCATCACTTTGCCATATTCTTTTGGCTAGAAGACCTATGTCCAGCCCATACTCAAGGGGAAGAAATCACATGGGTAAAAAATACCAGGAGCTGAAGAATCACTGGGGCCATGTCAGGAGCGACCTACCACATCATTAATTTAATCTCTCACTGTATCCTTCTCTCTTCTCTCTCTCTCTCTGTGTATTTCTCTCTCTTTCTCTCTCTCTCTCTCGCACACACACACACACACACACACACACACACACACACACATTTACAAAGAAAGCAACAATTAGGCCTTTTCTCCCACAATTCTACTTAAATTGTTTTGTCAAAATCACCAGCACTTTCCATGTTGCTCAACCCAAAGGTCAAGCCTCAGTCTTCATCTTTCTTGAACTGTCAGGAACATTTCAAATTATGGATTAAATAATTCCTCCTTGACACACTTTCCTCACTTGCTTTCCAAAACATCACATCCTATTTTCTCATTAGTCTCTCCTTAACCTTTTCTTCTATAATATCCTCTAACTCACCAACTTCAAATTTTGTAACACCCCAAGACAGTCGTTGGTCCTGACCATTTCATTTATACATCTAGGCGAAACCTTGACACTTATTTATCTAACTGTTCAATATCTCTACTAGGATGTGGAATGGGAATCACAAGATAACAAATTCAAATCTGAACTGCTGATCTTCCTCCACTAAAAAGTGTTCTATCCATAGCCTTCCTTGTATCAGTTAAAGACAATCCCATCCTTCAACTACTCACAAAAATCCAAAAAATTTTGATATGGCTCTTTGTTTCTGTATTAGTCTGTTCACATACTGCTGTGAAGACATACCTGAGAATGGGAAATTTATCAAGAAAAGAAGTGTAATTGTCTCACAGTTCCACAGGCTGTACAGGAGGCATGGCTGGGGAAGCCTCAGGAAACTTACAATCACGGCAGAAAGTGAAGGGGAAGCAAGCACATCTTCACATGGCGACAAGAGAGACAGCGCGAACAGGGAAGTGCTACACACTTTTAAACAACCAGATCTCATGAAAATTCACTATCACAAGAACAGTCAGGGGGAAATCCACCCCCATGACCTGATCATCTCCCACCAGGTCCCTCCTCCAACACCTGATCATAATTCAACATGAGATTGGGGTGGGGACACAGAGCCAAACCATATCACTTTCTAACTCACAACTTTTCTCTGAGAAATTCAGTTATCTCTAACATTCAACTCCTTCAACACTGATGATCATAATTCAACATGAGATTTTTGTGGGGATCCAGAGCCAAACTACATCACTTTTTAACTCAAGTCTTATCTCTGTTAAACATGGGTGTCTCTTAACAAAATTTGGTTGTCAAAATGAAGGAATCGTCTGACCACCATTTCTCACCATCTTCTTCTACCACAACCTTGATCTAAGGGATGATTATCTCCAATGAAGGTTGCTTTAATAGGCTTCTAACTGGTTACCACCTTTTTCCCTTCAGTCCATTATTAACACCGCAGTCGAAATAATTCCTGAAAAGTGGAAATCAGACCATGTTATGTCCCAAGTGTCTCATCTCACTAAGAGTTAAGTCAACGGTCTTGACGATAGTTTACATTGCCTTGTGTGAGACATCTTACCTCATCTCCAACCTATCTCCAGCTGTCTATACTACTCCAGACACACTGGTCACCCATTGATTCCTGGAACAAACCAAGCACATCCTTGTCATAGAGTTTTTCTATTGGATATTTTTCTGTCTGCTCTCCTTCCAGAAATCTGCATGGCTAACCTCATCATTTCATACAAACTCTTAAGCATTTCCTTTTAAATGAGGCCTACACAAACGACCAAATACAAAACAGCAACAGGCCCTTACCTCTACAACCCAGACTCCACCTTTTTTATTCTTATTTTATAAATTACAATATATTCTAGCATATAATTTAATTTACCTGTTTTTTATTATGTTTATTGTCTGTCTCTGACTGCTATAATTAAAGCATTGTGAAGGCATAATGTTTGTCTGTTTTTTAAACTAATGTTTCCCAAACACCTAAGAAGTGTCTGGCACATGGAATGTGTTTTATCAATATTTGTTAAATAAATGATGAATGAATAAATAAATGAATGTTACATTTCTTTTTTATCCTATGAGATTTCAAACACACAAAGAGGAGACACTAGATCTTTAATTATTTGTATCCTTCTTGATACTTAACACAGCAATGTGAAAATGTCTACATCAAATTACAAAATCTTTAAGATGATGTATATTGACCTAAATTTCAAGCATTGCAGTATCATTCTTTTTTGTCTGCAATAATCCTATCAACTTCAAAGTTAGTTTATCAAAGTAGTTCTATAATGGGAAAGTTTGGGCTATCAAGTGTTTTTGGCATATCAAATGGGAAAAGCCAATTTAGAAAGCTATCCTAAAATAAGTGAATAAAATTTGAAATTCAAACTCATGAGTTATGAATTCAATTATTTAAGAAAGGAACACTTTTGATTTATATTTCATTTCGGTTATATTATCTAATGTCAGTCTTTGGTTTTATCATACCACTTAGTTCAGGCATTACCTTGATTCAAATATATAATTCTCCATGTCAAAAAACCACAAACTTTAGCTTTGAAAAGAAAAACTTCCATCCAGAAGCAAGCCTAAATTAAAATGAAAATATTTTGACATATTTTGCATAGCACTTTCTGCCTCCCTCTCTCTCTCTTTTCTCTTTCTGGAATCCATTCATACCAAAGTTCCAATATGCTGAATTGTGTTACAGTATCTTAATTCTAGCACCCTCCCTTAAAGCTTAACTATATGTAGTAGAGAGACATGTTTGATGTCAGAATTGTGATACAACACAATTCTTCTCTGTCACCATTGTTTCACCCCATTCATTTTTGTGTGTGTGTCAGCATGTACATCCTGGTGATTTCATCCTTACCATGTCCTGGAGTCAAATAATTTCAATACTTTTTATCTAGTTCCTTCAAAGATAACACTGATTTACACTTAACTAATTTTTAAATGACGTGAAGTTGGGAAGGATAGCAAAACAGAGAAGACAGATAAAAATTGAAACACCATGAAATTTAATAGGGATATGAAGGTAAATTTCAAATGCAAGATGGCAAAGACTGATGTATGGAAAACATAACTTAGGGAATTTAGTTCACTGCATGTTTGGGTCGAAATATTAAATAAATGATACAAATAGAACTTAGATCACTTTGCAGATGGTATTATATATAAGAGGAGAAATAATTGTCACTCTTCTTGGTACTTCCTAGATCATATTTTAAATGTTTAGGCTTATAGGATTTTAGGAATTGATGGCAAATATAGAAAATACAGAAGAGAATAAATTAAGCGAGGTTGTTTGTAATGATGTAATTGAAAAATACTTGAAGAAATGAGAAAACTCATGAAAAAAGATTACTTGTAGGAAGAAAATGATCTCTAAACACACTTAAATTTTTACAATATGAGGAAAAGAATAATGTATTTTAGGTTGGTCCAGAAAATAAAATTAGATTCAATTATTGCAAGTTATAGAAAAACAAATATGGTTTAGTATAAGGAGGCACTAGGTCCTTAACAATTAGAGTTGGAAATCTGTGGAATAAGCTTTACCATCAGTTGTTTTCATCCTTTGAGGTATTAATAAAAGTTTAGACTGTCATTTGTTTAGAGATAATTTTCTAATACATTGATAAATGGACTAGGTAGCCCCTTAACAGCATTTAAACTCTAATGTACTCTGATACCACTGTCTCATGTTGAACCCTTAACTTTAGCCATAATCCCCTAGATCCTGAGTTTTATGATCCTCAAAGACTGAACTCTATTCTTTTCCATTCACTGTGGCTTCATTTTTCTTGGCATCATCACCATTTTTTCCTTCTGCTAGTCCTTTTGAAAATTCACTTGCTTCTCCACTTAGCTTGGGCAAGATGATTAAAATTCAATCTCCTCTCACTAACTATGCTGAAATATTTTCTCTTTTAATTTTATTTGTTAGTGTTTTGCAATACCCATTGCCTGCACTATAACTACAACAGTGCTGATATAAAAATCGGGGGTAAGAATAATTAAGACAGACTTTGCCAACAGATTGCTGGAAGATTTCAAAGACCACATGTTTTCCTTCTCAACTATGGAATGCAAACCATGTCAAAAAAGTTGAATCAGCCAAAATATCTTTCATAAACAAAAGAGCTTTTAGTAGCCTTTCACAAAGTCCAACCTCTTGCAACATAACTCTTGAGCCTCTATCTTCAGTGGTAGAAAAAAGGTAGAAGAAACTTAATTTAATAAGGCAGCTTGATGCTGCCAGCTATATCTCTGTGGTCCAAACTGCCTGTGCACTCTGTTCTATATCCCAGAAGGCAACACTTTTTCCAGAACCATGCCAAATCCTGATCTCCTAAATATATTAATTGGATAAGATAAAAACAAGAAACATATAATTCCAATTTTACAAAAGCCCAAAAGTACTCCAACTGTGTTTGTTCTTAGGTTCATTGGCATGTTTCATTTTGAATTGCCTACATTTTTCTATAACTTACGTATTTAAAAATGATAATTTGAAGACGTTTTTATCATTAAATGCTTCCTCACAGTAAATGAGAGAAGAAACTACTTTACAATATCTGGCCCTACCAAGTTCATTACTAAGGTTTCTTTGGCTGTAAACTTTTAAATATAAAATGCTTTACATATTATCTTATCTGCACCAATCTTGCCAGTCCCTAGACAGTGGTAAATAAACTTGCTTCTGTCTCTTTCCTACTTTGAGCTTGGGCACTCTGAAAAATACAGTTTTATAATGATACCGATTAGCTCCAATCACTCCAACATATTTTTATGCAAATCACATTTGGCTCTAACTTTTCTCTTGTCTCTCAGTGAATGTGTTTGCGTGCCCCTCAATGTTATTGATGTCTTGTTAATTTTGCATTGTTGTCACTGGATGTAAGCTTTGTTTCTTCTCTTCCTAATGGCGTCACTCACTCATACCTATTTTTTAAGAAAATTCTAGTGTATTCAATAAGACTTCCTTCAACTGCTCTTCATTACTCAGCAACAGGTATTTGTATCTCTATTCTTCTAAGGAAAATACTTGTTTTTTGTTCAGTTTTTTTTTGGTTTTTTTTTAGTTCTTTAGACTGCAAAGATTTTCATCTGTAAATTGTTCTATGATTCTATTCTTTTTTAATATTTTAAGTTCTAGGGTACATATGCACAATGTGCAGGTTTGTTACACATGTATACGTGTGCCATGTTGGCGTGCTACACCCATTAACTCATCATTTACATTAGGTATGTCTCCTAATGCTATCCCTCATCCCTCCCCCCACCCCACGACAGGCCGGGTGTCCAAGCGTTCCCTACCGTGTCCAAGTGTTCTCATTGTTCATTCCCACCTATGAGTGAGAACATGCGGTGTTTGGTTTTCTGTCCTTACAATAGGTTGTTCAGAATGATGGTTTCCAGCTTCATCCATGTCCCTACAAAGTACATGAACTCATCCTTTTTTATGGCTGCATAGTATTCCATGGTGTATATGTGCCACATTTTCTTAATCCAGTCTATCATTGATGGACATTTGGGTTGGTTCCAAGATTTTGCTATTGTGAATAGTGCCACAGTGAACATACTTGTGCATGTGTCTTGATAGCAGCATGATGTATAATCCTTTGGGTATATGCCCAGTAATGGGATGGCTGGGTCAAATGGCATTTCTAGTTCTAGATCCTTGAGGAATCGCCACACTGTCTTCCACAATGGTTGAACTAGTTTACAGTCCCACCAACAGTGTAAAAGTGTTCCTATTTCTCCACATCCTCTCCAGCACCTGTTGTTTCCTGACTTTTTAATGATCACCATTCTAACTGGTGTCAGATGGTATCTCATTGTGGTTTTGATTTGCATTTCTCTGATGGCCAGTGATGATGAGCATTTTTTCATGTGTCTGTTGGCTGCATAAATGTCTTCTTTTGAGAAGTGTCTGTTCATATCCTTTGCCCACTTTTTGATGGGGTTGTTTGATTTTTTCTTGCAAATTTGTTTAAGTTCTTTGTAGATTCTGGATACTAGCCCTTTGTCAGATGGGTAGATTGCAAAAATTTTCTCCCATTCTGTAGGTCACCTGTTCACTCTGATGGTAGTTTCTTTTCCTGTGTAGAAGCTCTTTAGTTTAATTAGATCCCATTTGTCAATTTTGGCATTTGTTGCCATTGCTTTTGGTGTTTTAGTCAGGAAGTCCTTGCCCATGCCTATGTCCTGAATGGTATTGCCTAGGTTTTCTTCTAGGGTTTTTATGGTTTTCGGTCTAACATTTAAGTCTTTAATCCATCTTGAATTAATTTTTGTATATGATGTAAGGAAGGGATCCAGTTTCAGCTTTCTACATATGACTAGCCAGTTTTCCCAGCACCATTTATTAAATTGGGAATCCGTTCCCCATTGCTTGTTTTTGTCAGATTTGTCAAAGATCAGATGGTTGTAGATGTGTGGTATTATTTCCAGGGGCTCTGTCCTCTTCCATTGGTCTATATCTCTGTTTTGATACCAGTACCATGCTGTTTTGTTTACTGTAGCCTTGTAGTATAGTTTGAAGTCAGGTAGCATGATGCCTCTAGCTGTGTTCTTTTGGCTCAGGATTGTCTTGGCAATGCGGGCTCTTTTTTGGTTCCATATGAACTTTATAGTTTTTCCCAATTCTGTGAAGAAAGTCATTGGTAGCTTCATGGGGATGGGATTGAATTTATAAATTACCTTGGGCAGTATGGTCATTTTCACAATATTGATTCTTCCTATCCACGAGCGTGGAATGTTAATCCATTTGTTTGTGTCCTCTTTTACTTAGTTGAGTAGTGGTTTGTAGCTCTCCTTGAAGAGGTCCTTCACATCCCTTGTAAGTTGGATTCCTAGGTATTCTATTCTCTTTGAAGCAATTGTGAATGGAAGTTCATTCACGATTTGGCTCTATGTCTGTTTTTGGTGTATAGGAATGCTTGGGATTTTTTGCACATGATTTTGTATCCTGAGACTTTGCTGAAGTTGCTTATCAACTCAAGGAGATTTGGGGCTGAGATGATGGGGTTTTCTAAATATACATTCATGTTATCTGCAAACAGGGATAATTCGACTTCCTCTTTTCCTAACTGAATACTCTTTATTTATTTATCTTGCCTGATTGTCCTGGCCAGAACTTCCAACACTATGTTGAATAGGAGTGGTAAGACAGGACATCCCTGTCTTCTGCCAGTTTTCAAAGGGAATGCTTCCAGTTTTTGCCCATTCAGTATGATATTGGTTGTGGGTTTGTCATAAATAGCTCTTATTATTTTGAAATATGTCCATCAATACCTAGTTTATTGAAAGTTTTTAGCATGAAGGGCTGTTGAATTTTGTTGAAGGCCTTTTCTGCATCTATTGACATAATCATGTGGTTTCTGTCTTTGGTTCTGTTTATATGATGGATTAGGTTTATTGATTTGCATATGTTGAACCAGCCTTGCATCCCAAGGATGAAGCCAACTTGATCGTTGTGGATAGGCTTTTTGATGTGCTGCTGGATTCGGTTTGCCAGTATTTTATGAGGATTTTTGCATTGATGTTCACCAGGGATATTGGTTTAAAATTCTCTTTTTTGTTGTGTCTCTGCTAGGCTTTGGTATCAGTATGATGTTGGCCTCATAAAATGAATTAGAGAGGATTCCTTCTTTTTCTATAGATTGGAATAGTTTCAGAAGGAATGGTACCAGCTCCTCTTTGTAGCTCTGGTAGAATTTGGCTGTGAATCCGTCTGGTCCTGGACTTTTTTTGGTTGGTAGGCTATTATTGCCTCAATTTCAGAGCCTGTTATTGGTCTATTCAGAGATTCAACTTCTTCCTGGTTTAGTTTTGGGAGGGTGTATGTGTAGAGGAATTTACCCATTTCTTCTAGATTTTCTAGTTTATTTGCATAGAGGTGTTTATAGTATTCTCTGATGGTAGTTTGTATTTCTGTGGGATTGGTGGTGATATCCCCTCTATCATTTTTTGTTGCATCTATTTGATTCTTCTCTCTTTTATTCTTCATTAGTCTTGCTAGCGGTCTATCAGTTTTGTTGATCTTTTCAAAAAACCAGCCCCTGGATTTGTTGATTTTTTTGAATTTTTTTATTATACTTTAAGTTTTAGGGTACATATGCACAACATGCAGGTTAGTTACATATGTACTCACTGATTTTTTGAAGGGTTTTTTTGTGTCTCTATCTCCTTCAGTTCTGCTCTGATCTTAGTTATTTCTTGCTTTCTGCTAGCTTTTGAATGTGTTTGCACTTGCTTCTATAGTTCTTTTAATTGTGATGTTAGGGTGTCAATTTTAGATCTTTCCTGCTTTCTCTTGTGGGCATTTAGTGCTATAAATTTCCCTCTACACACTGCTTTAAATATGTCCAGATATTCTGGTATGTTGTGTCTTTGTTCTCATTGGTTTCAAAGAACATCTTTATTGCTGCCTTCATTTCATCATGTACCCAGTAGTCATTCAGGAGCAGGTTGTTCAGTTTCCACGTAGTTGAGTGGTTTTGAGTGAGTTTCTTAATCCTGAGTTCTAGTTTGATTGCACTGTGTTCTAAGAGATAGTTTGTTATAATTTCTGTTCTTTTACATTTGCTGAGGAGTGCTTTACTTCCAACTATGTGGTCAGTTTTGGAATAAGTGTGATGTGGTGCTGAGAAGAATGTATATTTTGTTGATTTGGGGTGGAGAGTTCTGTAGATGTCTATTAAGTCTGCTTGGTGCAGAGCTGAGTTCAATTCCTGGATATCCTTGTTAACTTTCTGTCTCGTTGATCTGTCTAATGTTGACAGTGGGGTGTTAAAATCTCCCATTATTATTGTGTGGGAGTCTAAGTCTCTTTGTAGGTCTCTAAGGACTTGCTTTATGAATCTGTGTGCTCCTGTATTGGGTGTATATAGGATAGTTAGGTCTTCTTGTTGAATTGATCCCTTTACCATTATGTAATGGCCTTCTTTGTCTCTTTTGACCTTTGTTGGTTTAAAGTCTGTTTTATCAGAGACTAGGACTGCAAACCCTGCTTTTTTTTTTTGTTTTCCATTTGCTTTGTAGATTTTCCTCCATCCCTTTATTTTGAGCCTACGTGTGTCTCTGCACGTGAGAAGGGTCTCCTGAATATGACACACTGATGGGTCTTGACTATCCAATTTGCCAGTCTGTGTCTTTTAATTGGAGTATTTATCCCATTTACATTTAAGGTTAATATTGTTATGTGTGAATTTGATCCTGTCATTATGTTAGCTGGTTATTTTGCTTGTTAGTTGATGCAGTTTCTTCCTAACCTCAATGGTCTTTACAATTTGGCATGTTTTTGCAATGGCTGGTACTGGTTGTTCCTTTCCATGTTTAGTGCTTCCTTCAGTAGCTCTTGTAAGGCATGAAATTCTGGGTTGAAAATTCTTTTTTTTAAGAATGTTGAATATTGGCCTCCACTCCCTTCTGGCTTGTAGAGTTTCTGCCGAGAGATCTGCTGTTAGTCTGATGGGCTTCCCTTTGTGGGTAACCTGACCTTTCTCTCTGGCTGCCCTTAACATTTTTTCCTTCATTTCAAATTTGGTGAATTTGACAATTATGTGTCTTGGAGTTGCTCTTCTCAAGGAGTATCTTTGTGGTGTTCTCTGTATTTCCTGAATTTGAATGTTGGCCTGCCTTGCTAGGTTGGGGAAGTTCTCCTGGATAATACCCTGAAGAGTGTTTTCCAACTTGGTTCCATTCTTCCCGTCACTTTCAGGTACACCAATCAGACATAGATTTTGGTCTTTTCACATAGTCCCATATTTCTTGGAGGCTTTGTTCATTTCTTTTTACTCTTTTTTCTCTAAACTTCTCTTCTCACTTCATTTCATTCATTTGATCTTCAATCACTGATACCCTTTCTTCCACTTGATCAAATCGGCTACTGAAGCTTGTGCATTCATCACGTAGTTCTTGTGCCATGGTTTTCAGCTCCATCAGGTCATTTAAGGACTTCTCTACACTGTTTATTCTAGTTAGCCATTCGTCTAATCTTTTTTCAAGGTTTTTAGCTTCTTTGTCATGGGTTCAAACATCCTCCTTTAGCTTGGAGAAGTTTGTTATTACCAATCGTCTGAAACCTTCTTCTCTCAACTTGTCAAAGTCATTCTCCATCCAGCTTTGTTCCATTGCTGGCAAGGAGATGTGTTCCTTTGGAGGAGAAGAGGCGCTCTGATTTTTAGAATTTTCAGCTTTTCTGCTCTGGCTTCTCCCCATCTGTGTGGTTTTATCTACCTTTGGTCTTTGATGATAGTGACGTACAGATGGGGTTTTGGTGTGGATGTCTTTTCTGTTTGTTAGTTTTCCTTTTAACAGTCAGGACCCTCAGCTGTGGGTCTGTTGGAGTTTGCTGGAGGTCCACTCCAGACCCTGTTTGCCTGGGTATCACCAGCGGAGTCTGCAGAACAGCAAATATTACAGAATGGCAAATGTTGCTGTCTGATCCTTCTTCTGGAAGCTTCGTCTCAGAGGGGCACCTGGCTGTATGAAGTGAAGGTTGGCCCCTACTGGGAGGTGTCTCCCAGTTAAGCTACTCGGGGGTCAGGGACCCACTTGAGGAGGCAGTCTGTCCGTTCTCAGATCTCAAACTCCATGCTGGGAGAAGCACTACTCTCTTCAAAGCTCAGTTGGAAATGCAGAAATCATCCATCTTCTGTATTGCTCATGCTGGGAGCTGCAGACTGGAGCTGTTCCTGTTTGTCCATGTTGGAATATCTCTCTCTGATTCTATTCTATGGTAAATCCCCGGATTAGGTCATTAGAAATGCCGATAATGAGAAGTTCAACTTTTTTTTTTTTTTTTTCGAGACAGAGTCTCCCTCTGTTGCCCCGGCTGGAGTGCAGTGGCACAGTCTTGGCTCACTGCAACCTCCACCTCCCGGGTTCAAGTAATGTGTCTGCCTCAGACTCCAGATTAGCGGGGACTACAGGTGCGTGCCACCATGCCCAGCTAATTTTTGTAGTATTAGTAGAGACGGGGTTTCACCATATTGACCAGGCTGGTCTGGAAATCCTGACCTCTTGATCTGCCCACCTTGGCCTCCCAAAGTGCTGGGATTACAGGTGTGAGTCACCACACCCAGCCTGTTTGTTTTTGTTTTTGTTGTGTTTTTTTCTTCCTAGCTATTTGCCCTTAAAATTTAAAAACAGTTTAACTCTTGCTTTTATTCAAGTCTATATTCTGTGTCTTGGTCCTACTGATTTTCTCCATTATATTCTTCCCTGACTAGTTATGAGGTAGGAAATACATTTTCTGACTTGTCTTTATTGTAGTACTATAAGGAACACAGGCTATGTTGTTAAATTATCTGCTTCACTTCCAGCTCTACCTCATTCTATGTGTTCCCAGGAACTTTAATTCATGAGGCATCCTTTTCTCACTTGTATAAAAGAGATAGTAGTCTTTTCAGGATTAAATGAATACAGGTAGCAAACTTAAAGACATCTGGAACATATTGAGAGTGTGCTAGCCATTGCTAACTTCATTAGTGCTCATCAAAATGAGTTTATATTAAATCTTATAAAAAATTTGATGTGTGTAATTGTAATTCTTCATTGTTGATTTCAAAATGTAAAATCTAGGGAAAAATGCAAATAATGAGAAATTCGGCTTTTTTATCCTAGTTATTTGCCCTTAAAGATTATAATGCCTGGCTGTAGAAAATAAATATATTCATTAGAAAAATTCTGTTGTTGAGTATATACAGCAGTGAATAATATTTGAACGTTGATAAAGAATTTCTAAATATTAACTAGGAGGTAAAATATCAAAGAGCTGCTCACTTTCTGGACATCTAGCTGTTCATAACTTTAATGTTTTTCTAGGTCCCAATAAATAATTTAAACTATAGCTGGGTAAATGCACAGGAAATAAAAAGTGGGATGTCTAAGTAAAGTTTTAAAAATTAATATAATAGGTAAAGTATTTTCTACAACTTTTAAGGTAAAAATCTAAACATTAAACACATATACACATATGTAGATATGTAAATATACATGTTTAATTTTACTTATCATTTACAAAATACAGTAAATGAATTACACTTTTTAAATTATTTTCAAATGCACTATAAACTGTGAAATTTATATAACTTAAAATTGTTAAGAAATAAAACTTAAATGAACATGCATATTTTCATGTTGTCTATCTTCAATTTTATTAATTTCCTAAGGCAATTTTAATCTTTTAAACTTTAGGTAATTTAGCTACACTTTAAGTTTTGTCTATGTATTTGTGTTTTGTTGTTAATATTATCATCTTTAATTTAAGTAATCTAATCCATGTGTATTCTATTGGAAATGCAGGTTTGAATGATGCTAATTTTTTGAAATATGTTCATCTTTATGTTATTATTTCCCAGTACTTCAAGTAGATATCATTTTTCTTATTTTATACAGTCAATGTTTAGATTTATCCACCATTGCCTTTTGCCCCATTTCACCTCATATTTTACTTCACATTTATTTTTGAAATCATTTTTCCTGAAGTGCTCCTTTTTGAGAATTTTAATTTGTAAGCCTCTACATATATAACTCTCTGAAGTTTTGTTGTATGTATTGTTTGAGAATATCATTATTTTACACTTATTCTTAAAAAATTGATTTTGCTAGCTTGAAAGCCATCTTCTGCCAGCATGATGCACAGGTATGACTCTACCTCTCTGTTATTTCATTTGTTGCCATTGCAAAATCAACTGCCTGTCTATAATTGTCAGTTCTGTGTAGTGAATCTATCTTTTCTCTGTAGTCACTTTGATATTCTTATTTGTTTTTGGTGATCTGAAGTTTTATTACCAACTCTTTAGATATATGTCACTTTTCTTTACATGTTAAGGATATTTGATATACTTTTTTTCGGAGAATATCTGTTCATATCTTTATTTTTAATAGGTGCTTATTTTTACTTCTTGATTTTTGAAATTTATTTATATTTTACGGAAGTACATGCTTTGTCTTATGTAAGTCCCAAATTTTTGTATTAGTTTTCTTTTTTTTTTTTTTTACTTTCTACATTTTCCAGAAGGCATGAAAATGTGGAACTGAATAAAAAAAGAAAACTAAAAATTTTCTCCTTTATTATAATAAGAAAAATGCATATTAAACTACATAGTATTTTTCATCTACTTCACTGTAATACAGAAGTTGGATGACGCATTCTGTTTACAAGACTGGATGGAAACAAAAACATACTTACATTGCTGGTAGGAGTGGAAAGGACAGTATCCCAAATGGTTGGAAATTGGCAATATGTAGCAGAATCAGTTGTGGCCATAACTTGATCTACACATCAGTCAACTAATATTACAACAATGCTGCTTAACAATAAGAATGCAAAACTTAGCAATTTAAAGCAATGAACATTTATTTTTCTCATTTATTTATTTATTTTTCTCACAGTATGTGCATTGGCTGTGGCTGTTACATCTTTAAGCTGTTGATTTTCTCAGTTTAGCACAGGCTGTGTATTGAGTTTATATCTGCTCTATGAGTGCTTCAGTTTTCATTAACTAAAACCTACCCAAGGCATATTCTCATGGAGAATCACCAGTCACAGTAGACAAGCTAAATTATGTAATTCTATTTAAAGCTTCTGCTTGCATAATCTCTGCTCACATTCCATTGATCAAAGCAAATCACAGGGCTAGTCCCAAAGTAACAGAGGCAAGGAAGTATACTCCGATCCAAGGAAAAAGAGAGAGGGAGAGATGAACGAATGTTTGCTGAATAGAATCCAATTTATCAAAATACGCCCTCTTGTTCACACATATTCACCTTCTTCCAGCATGAAAAATTCTAGGTCTGGGAAAGGTCAGCTTTGGGCATCTTGTAGTGCCAAGAAGCAAATAATTGCTCTAAGACTACTGCATTTATAATAAAAGGATGCAGAAATCAGCATGGAAGAATTCTGCCTGGACCTCCAGATGTGATGCAACACCATTTGTAATTTTTTTCCAGTCCAATATGTAATCTGAATACAATCAAGACAGACGTAACTTCTAGTTTTC
Organism: Pan troglodytes; assembly: GCF_028858775.2. Classification (NCBI taxonomy): domain Eukaryota; kingdom Metazoa; phylum Chordata; class Mammalia; order Primates; family Hominidae; genus Pan; species Pan troglodytes. Next base: position 160,788,835 of record NC_072404.2, on the reverse strand, counting down.
AGGAAATATAGAGGATAAAAGAACAAGTTAAATGACAAAAATGAAGAAACCAGCAGACACAAGAATTTGTTACATGTTATAAGAAAATGAATCTGTATTCTTCAAAAAGTCAATGTTATTTGAAAGAATTAAGTGCTTCTAGATTTAAAAGTTGTAGCAACCAAATGCAATGTAGATTCTTGTTGGTGTAGGGACAATATAAACTAATTTGGGTGACAATGTAATAGAATTGGAAATTAATTATTAGTCAATATTGGCAAATTACTATCAATTTGTAAATATATAGAAACAGTATTATAATGGTGTAGAAGACAATTATATTCTTAGTAAATACAGGCCAAGAAATTTAGAGTTGAAGTTTCATGATGTCTTCAAATTATTTTTAAATGATTCTGTATATATTTATAGAGAGAAAGTGAGATGAAAAATAGAGGTACATATAGTTAATACTTCTTAAATCTAGATGGAGGAAATACTAATGTTATTATAATCAGTCTTTCTTCTCTTTTCTCCACTTTTGAAATATTTCAAATAAAAATTGAGGGAATAAAAAAATTAAAATATATCTGGCCTGATACAAACCACTGTCTCAAGCATTTCTATGTACCTTCCCTGATTGTGTATACAGAATCTTCAGGATTTAAGACAACTTGGGCCTGGTTTAGACTGTGCTTCTGATGGAGAGGTGTTCTACTCTACTGGAAATGTGTTTAAAAATATATAGAATGTTTGCATCATGATAAAACGTCTTAGTACATGTCCTTAGGTTCTGGCTAATACATCACACTTAGAAAAGAATACTAATAAAATTTGTATTCCTTTTTCTTCCATAATTTATGCCTGTAAAATCATGATTACTTATAGGAATATTGATCTACTTAGTTTTCTAAATTGTCTAATTAAACCTGTCTTATTTGCTTTTTCAAAAAATTCTTTACCAGGAAAAATAGAGCTTTTCTCCTAATTCTGTAGGGAAATGAGTAATCTCACAGTGTCAGTCCTTCCTGCTATTTTTCAGGGTTTTCTTTTTCTGTATGTTAATTTTTTCTGAATGAGTTTTTTGCTTCGAGAAAATAATTACTAGAATGTCCATAAATAATAGCCTTTTCATCTTTCACCTTCTTATTTCTTGGCATTTGTTTGTTCCCAAAAGATACTTAAAGACTGAGCATGATCTGGGTTCCTGCCACATATATTAATTAATAGATAATTTAAAAATGTGTACTTCAAAATATAGACTAATTTATTTATCATCATTGCCAAATATGCAAAATATCAAAAAATTGTATATACACACAAATCCTAAATATTTTTAAAAACTGCTTTACTTACTGTGAAATTAAATTAAATTACAGTTTGATCCAAAAATTGCCCTTAAGTCATTTCTGTCATTAAAAGCATTAAAATACATTGCATGTATTTTATCATCATCACTAAAATTAAAGTTTATAACAGAATAAACTAACAAAAAGGAAAAAACAAATACTAGTCTCAAAAACAAAACAAAATATGTACTTGAATATGTCACTGAATGAAATATACAAATGAGTTTTGGAATATAAGTAACAATTTCAATGCTTTGCAATTTATGTATACAATTTACCCAGTAAATTCTAAGAACTCTCTATAGCCTAATCTAATATAAAATAAATGGAAATATGTATTTAAGGGCATGCAGTACATTAATACTAAATATCAATATAAGCAGATATAGTTACTTCAAATACGTACTTAAAATTATTTTACACATCATTTAAAAACAAATTTCTGAGAAGAGGAAAAAGAAGTAGGAGGAAGGCCGGGTGCGGTGGCTCACGCCTGTAATCCCAGCACTTTGGGAGGCCAAGGTGGGTGGATCAAGAGGTCAGGAGATCGAGACTATCCTGGCTAACATGGCGAAACCCTGTCTCTACTAAAAAAATACAAAAAATCAGCCGTGATGGTGGGCGCCTGTAGTCCCATCTACTCGGGAGGCTGAGGCAGGAGAATGGCGTGAACCCAGGAGGCAGAGCTTGCAGTGAGCCGAGATGCGCCAGTGCACTCCAGCCTGGGCGACAGAGCGAGACTCGGAGTCTCAAAAAAAAAAAAAAAGAAAAATAAGAAGCAGGGGCAAGAGAAAGGGGAGAAGAATAAGAAAGAAAATATGAACATAGACCTCCCTGTGGATGTTGTATGTACTGCATAGGTTGCCAAGGACCAATTTTCCCTTCATGTTATCTCATGCATGCTGGGTAATTCTGTGCAAAAAGCAGCTGATACTGTAAAAAATTGGAAATTTTTGTCTCAATTTTTTAGAAATTTCTGGAGCATAGACTGTAATAGATTTGATCAATCTGTTGATATTGCACTGCAAGATTGAAAGATTAATAAAGTCAAATTTGGAAAGGCATCTGAGTTCCATGAAAGGTATGGAACATAATAAATATTGCCAATTACCCTGGCTTGGATTTCAGTAACAAGTAGAAGTGGTAAATTTCCTTTAAATTCATCTATTCATGCTAAAATCATATATTCTTCTTTAAAGTATGTTTTATTAATAAAGAAGCAAAAGCCAAATGCTTGCAAGTGAAATAGATGTGTTAATATCATATAAGCTGATACATCTATTCTTTAATTCCAATTTTAAAAATTTGTCTGTATATATTAAACAGCAAGTATTATCAAAGTTCAAAGAAAAAACTAAAAAAATCAACTATTTTTCATTGTTGAAAGAATATTAAAATCTAACTAAACCTCTAAATTTGAGAGTTGTAAACACAAGATCCAAAGAAATAAAACTGGAACACAGCCATATGATTAGAAACAGAAATGGAACAAGTATTGTTTCAGCCGTGCTCTCTTCATTCGGGTAATAGATAACAGCGACTACTATGAGCTGCGCACACTGCTAGGGATACACAAACGATCCTGCACTCAAAATGCCACAGTGTAGAGAGTGAATTTCTTTAGAAATAATTATGCCAAAGTGCAGTAACTATTGTAGGTAAATATGTTTGGTTGAAGCACCACTTTACACGTGTGTTAGTTTTGTCTGGAGAATGAATATAATATCCTAGATCTCTTTTGAGAGGCTTCATCAATGCAACTACACCTTGAAAAAAGAAAAGTCATTAAGTGATGATGGAAAGACTTTCGAGACAGGAAAAAGAGTACGAGACAGGCGGTGTCCCTGATAGTACAAGTCGTACTCGGGGAATATTAGTATTAATACTTAAAAGTACACAGGAGGGAGGCTGAACTTGAGATCAGATGAGGCCGAATAACAAAGGTTTTTGAATGTGAATGATGAAGAGATAGTTTTTGATTTTGTGTACAATGGAAAGTCACAAGACTTATGCACAGAAGGATAAGAGGATCAAGTGGGTAATTTGGAAAGACATCTTTAGTAACAAGAAAAAGAACTGGTTAAAAGACATATTAGAATGTTATTATCTATTTATGAAGAGAAATGCTAATGTAGATCTTCATTAGAGCAATAAGGTTGAGATTTAAGACATAAGCATTGAGAAACAAGTTGGAGGAAGAAAAGTAACAAACTGTTCATATAAATGAGAGGGAAGAAGTATCGCAGTATTGTTAGGATTGACCAGATGAATAACAGAGTGAAGTTTCGACAGAAAATTCATGTGTTTAGTATTGTATATACTGTGTTTGAAATTTCTGAGTCACATTTATTTGGGGAAGTCTGATAGGAAGCTACTTATAGACATTTAGGACACAGGAGGAAGGTCTGAGCTGCAGGCATATATTGGGAAGAAGTTAGAATATAATTAGAGATGAAGATCCCTTGAAGAAAGGAAGATGGGAAGGAAGGAGGAAAGACAAAAAGAAAGAGAAAAGAGATAATAGAGCTACGTTAAAAAAATTTTCTACAACTTAAAGTATAGAAAAATACAATTTAATTGAAATTCAGTTTTATTTAAATCTACAAAACTATGTTTTCCAAATTAAAACCTATGGCTAAGTCTGCCTTCCTATCTTGTCATAGAGCTAACAAAGGGATACTTATGGTATTATGTTACATATCTGGAAAAAAACATAATGTAAACTAAATGAGTATACTAAAAAATTAGACTTAACATATTTTACTTTTTAATTAGCTTGTTAAATAATAATGCTCATTTCATCCACATTTCTCTCAAGGAATACCCTTTCTGGACAACAGTAAATGCATTTTGTTATAATAGAAAGAAAAAAAAAACACCTCTTAGAAAGGGAAGATGGTTAGTGTTAGAATGACAGTCTGATTCACCACCCAACAAAAAAAAATGAATTTTTTCTCATCAAAATACAGTCTTTCATTACTCAGTCATTTACTACAAGGTATCTTTTTTGGTAGAGCACATGTCAAAAACTCATGAAAATGCATGAACAAATATAACAAGATTGTCACATCAGATATTCTCTTCTCCATGAGTACCCCAAATGAAAAACTTCAAGAAGAAAGTTGCAGTATATATCTATAAATATTTCTAAGTTAAAAAAAAACTCTTCTATTCCTAAACCATGCCATAGTTGACATAAAAAATAAAGTCCAATGTTTTATCTATTTCGAATGAAAACTTTTGCTTAACTTTTCTCTGTAAATTTTGCTTTAATTTCTTAGGTACAAATAATCACTTTCCCCATACGAATCTTCTGAAGGAATTCTTATAAAATTAATCTGAAAATTACAGACATAAAAAGCTAATGAAATTAAAGCAATTTCCTAATACTCAGGATTATTACTCATTGTTAAAATGATAGGATGATAATGATAAAATGAACCTCCATGAAAAATATTTAAATGCATATTATGAAGAGGTGGGTTAAGACTCATTGTCACATCTTACAAGATGCAGCAAGATGCAGCTTTCGCCAATTTCCTCTACCTTTTTTTTTTTAATATACTTTAAGTTCTGGGGTACATGTGTAGAACGTGTAGTTTTGTTACATAGGTATACACGTGCCATGGTGGTTTGCTGCACCCCTCAACCCATCACCTATATTAGGTATTTCTCCTAATGCTATCCCTCTCCTAGCCCCCTATCCTCCGACACGCCCCAGTGTGTGATGTTCCCCACCCTGTGTCCATGTGTTCTCATTGTTCAACTCCCACTTATGAGTGAGAACGTGCAGTATTTGGTTTTCTGTTCTTGTGTTAGTTTGCTGAGAATGATGGTTTCCAGCTTCATCCATGTCCATGCAAAGGACATGAACTCATCCATTTTTTATGTCTGCACAGTATTCCATGGTGTATATGTGGGCAAAGGATATGAACAGACACTTTCCTCTAACTTGTAAGAGCAACTCAAGCAGAATTTATCAACGGGAGCCTATGGATGTAGTTTTATATACCTGGTTGCCCTACTTTTCCACTAGACTTTAAGTAAAATGGAAGAAGAAAGTATATTGTGTTCCTAACACCCAGCACATTACCACAGCTGACAGTACTGAGTCCACACACACTGGTTGAATGAATGCAGGGACTTACGAAGCAGCTTTGAGACTTGGGGAATCTCAGTATTCTCTCTATACTACAATTACTAATTTGTCAAGCAAGGAAGTAGGATTTTAAAAAATGGGAAAGCATCTCCCTGTACTTCACAGAAATTTAATTATAATTCTAGTCATGAAATCCTGATTGTTAGAGAAAATTTTAATATGCAAATTTAAAGAAAATTAGTCTAAATTTCCTTCTTCATAGGAAGTTAAATCTGTGAAGAATGAGAGTTAGGAGAAAAATAACTACTACTTAATGGAATTATGGTTGGTACTGCATGGACTTTATAAATTCTATTGTGTTATAAGACTAGCCAATGTTAGCTATGTGATAGTAGGCATATTAAATATATACTTAATATGTATTATCTATTTCTATCTTTGTGTCCCTATGAAGTTGTTATGGATGAGAAAACTGAGCCACTTGGACATTAAACAACCTGCCTGAGGTTACCCAACTGGAAACATTAATATGCAAAATAACAATGGTATCCCAGGCTGTATTTTTTTATTCTTAAAAATATTACAATAAATTATAGGAAAAAAGGTTATTCTTTACCGTATGTTACTTTTTATGGGGGAGGAGGAATTTTGATTAAATTTCCTATGAATAGTTAGATTTGAGTGTTAACAGTCTGTGAGTTCGAGAAATTCTAAAATAAATGTCTCCATTTAGGTGGATTTAGCAGCTAAAGGGTTTAATTGTTTCAGCTGTCAAGATTTAAATTTCAGCTTTCTGATTTTGGACCTTAAACATGGATATGTTCCTGGTTTTGTTGAGGAGCAATGAAGTTCCTGGTACACGATCTGAGTGTGAAAGTCGGATATTCTACCTGGTGTATTGTTGACAATAACACTAGATATATTGAACAAAGAATTTGATTGTAATGGCTACAGAGGAGCAACATACTTTTTCTTTTCATTTCTTGAGTCACATTTAATTTTATTGTATTGTTTTTTCATTTGTTGTCCTCTGATTTTTTCCATCTGCCCTAATTTCTTTTTTGTATTTCTTTTCCATTTTTCAATTCCTTATTTTTCATACCGATTTTATACTTTAACTCAACACATTTTTTGTTTTTTTTCTACTTTTATTATTTTTCTCTTTTTAAAATTTTATCCTTAGCATTTCTCAATTTTTCTTTTCATTATTTTTTTCACTTATTTACATGCATATATCCACTTTTTATGGAAAAAAATCCCTATTTGAGACATTTTTAAATATTGCATAAGTAAAAACTCTAAAGAAAATAAAGTGCAATTTGAGCATATAAACATTCGTATCTGAAGAAAAACATAAAAAGGTAACACATATGACAATAATTTTCTTAATAAAGTGCAGCTGTTTACAAATAGAAAAGAAATTAACTCTGTATGATATGGTAATCAACATATGTATAAGGTGCTCACAGAAAAAAATTACAAAAAAAGAAATACTCTACCAAGCTTTGATCTGTGCCTGTGAGTCAGGCAATGTTTCAAATCTCTGCTTGTGTTAGCTTATCTAGTCCCTGCAACAGCCAATGTAATAAAGACATATATTTTTTAAATGTGCCATAAAACAACAAATAGTAACAACCAATGCACTTGAACTTTTAAGGAAAACAGATGGAATCGTGTTACAGGAGAATCCAAAGCAGATGGGACGAAGGAAAAAAGAAGCAGAATATACAAAGGAGACACAAGCAATTTCAGAGCAGGAGGACAACCTGAGCTCTTTGGGAGGAAAATGAAGAACAGCTGAGACAGTCACTCCTCTTCTCTTAAAAATAATTAATAAACATATGAAACCATAACAGATTTTCATCATACTTGGAGAAATCTGAAGTAAAACTAGATGCCATTTATCACCTCCTAAATTGTTGACATTGAAAAAATATGTTTAATAGTGTTAGAGAGAATTCATTCATTCACAGTACTAATGTAAATTGGCACACACTTTAGAGAGCTATTTAATGATATGAATCTAACATGAGTGTCGTGTTCTTTACCTTGGCCAATTACTTGAATTGAACATTATAAACAGATTTAAAGAAGTTTGCAAAGAACCAGACATGAGTTAGTTACTTGTAAATTTTAGATAATAGTAAAAAATATATTTAAAAATATTATTTACCATAGGGGACTAGTTAAACAAATGATGGAGAATCCATCTAATAAGATCTGTTTCTTGCATATCATTCAAGCTTAATAATAGAATACTGTCATTTCCAGATAGCCATCTTATTTTATTTTTGAGAAATTGTCATGTTAAAATTTATAATTTCTAACATGCACAGATACTAAGCATTGAAAAAGAGGTAGGAATATCGGAACAATTCTAACGGTTTTTCATCCCTTGCTCAGAAATGACAGAAAATGTTGTGATAATAATAACAAGGCTAAGAACATATATGGAGTTATGCCATACTTATGCCATCATTAATTTATATAATACTTTAACAATATTCTGATGTTGGTACATGCATTCTTAACTGTGTCATAGAGTAAAAAATGTGGCTATTTAGTATAATATCAATTGTGTGTGAATTGGATGGAACTGGATTAATAGAGAAATAAAAACAGTTGAAAATACAAAAAGAAAACCCAAAGTCTTCATCATAGATAAGAAAAATCTCCACTCCATATTCAGCAAACATAAATGTAAATGGCAAAGTAAAACAGGAAGTTCTTTAGCAACCTTCGAGAAAGTAAATAAAATAAAGAATACCTGGGGCAGCTGGAATATACAAATATATATATACACACACATACACACACACATATACATATACACATATATACATATACATACACATATATATGTATATATGTGTATATATATACACACACACATCTGTATCTTACAGATTAAAATCTTATGAGCCCCTTACCACTCAGGTAGAACTCATGTCCCTGAGAACTTTCCTAACTTTTATAGCAATAGGGCTTAAAATAGCTAAAAAATAGCTGTGAAAAAGAGTGAGATTGACATTCCATATATAGGAAGTTGACTTTATGACATTATTCCCTATCCATAGTCAAATTATGCAAAGTGTTTAATCCCAGGCAAAGAACCTGAGTCTTTTTTCTCTGTTTAAAGAAAAGTAAGTTGTCAAGAAAGACTATGGCAAATAACTATGGACGATTGCACCCAGAGTGAAGCCCTTCTCATTCTGCCAAATTATAGGTCTCTCATCACTCAGATAAGACAAAGCTTTTCATGTCTCAAAACAAGCCTACATTTAGAGAGATTCTGACCAACTCTATTATTTATTTGCTCTAAAACTAAAGTAACATAAAATGAAGAAATTGAAATGAATAATCACAGTATACTTAACAAAAGCCTGGAATGTAAAAGAAAATGATTGAGGTTAAAAGATTAGGGGACAGAAAAAGGAAAGTAAGCAATAATTTGAAGGAAACGAAGATGATTCAGTGCAGAAAATAAGCTTTAAAACTTTTTAAAAAATTAATTGGAACCCATAAGGTCGAGACAGCTCCAGTGTTCTGTGCTCCTAGGTAAACAAACAAAAACCCAACTTGGAGTAGCTTAACCAATCAGAAACTTTCAATTAACATCTAACTGAAGAAGGCTACTCTTCCACTTTAACCAATCAAATATTTTCTCTGTCTGGCTTTTGAGAACACTTTGTACAATTTTTCCCCTTGTGCACTTTCAGGGGAGCCCTGAGCCACTTGTGCTCTAGTGCTGCCCAGTTTGTGAATTGACATTATGCTCAAAGAAACTCTTTAAGATTTTAATGTGCCTAAGTTAATGTTTTAACAAGACAATGAAACAAGAAAAACAAAATATTAAGTACAATATTCTATAAAAGTAAAAAAAAGGCTTATTTAAACAACAACAAATAAAATATTGAAAAGGAATAAGTATAGCACAAGAAATAATTGTTTAAACAATATAATTGAAGATAATATACAAATAAATGGAATATCACCTAGATGTCAACTATTTATCTCAAATATACAAGCAAAATCAAAAGTGATAGAGATCAAGAGGAAAATAAAATAATCATATAAGCTTAACCAAAGTCATAGGGGTAACTTTCCATGAATAACTAAAATAATATAAAAGACAGGAAATAATCAGATATAATAATAGCAGAACGTTCCAAAAACTCAAGGTATATGCCTGTGCTCCAATTCAAAGGGTCAGATTAGAATGAAGAAAGAAAAAAGAAACAAAATCCCAAACCAAATATTTTTTGAAATTTTAAATCAAAGACAAATGGAATAATTAAAAGCTCCCACAGAAAATGAATATCTAAAATAATCCCAAACAAAGAAATGAAAGAGAATGAAAATGAAATCAAGTTTCTCAACAATGTCATTTAATGCAGGGATTATATATAAAAAGAATACTTTAAATAAAAAATTTATTTTGAATCAGGAATCCAGCATCAGTTGGGAGGTTCAAGATGACTGAGTAGAAGCCGCTAGTTTGCACCAATCTCATGGAGAAGAAACAAAGTGGAGAGTAAAGAGCAGCGCTTCAAGAGAATCATCTAAGGGACTTTGTCAGAATTCACCGTGGAATGGGGGAACCCACAGAAAACAGAGAGAAGTTAGGCAGTCACTGACCTGAAACCAGCATGGGGCCAGGAGAAGCTCTCTAACATGGGGAAAGGATGAGTAAGTGAGAGTCCCCAAGAAATCTGCACTTCCCACATGCACCTTCACAATCCTGGGTATGAGCAAACCTCCCAACCCCCATCCCCCAGGCCTCTAGACCAACACAAAGGCCTCCTGGCATTTTTTTTTTTTTTGAGACGTTATCTCACTCTGTCACCCAGGGTGGAGTGCAACGGCGTGGTCTTGGCTCACTGCAACCTCTGCCTCCCGGGTTCATGTGATTCTCCCACGTCAGCCTCCCAAGTAGCTGAGACAACAGGTGCGTGCCACCACACCCGGCTAATTCTTGCATCTTTAGTAGAAATGGGGTTTCACTGTGTTGGCCAGACTGGTCTCAAACTCCAGACTTTGTGATCTGCCTCCTCGAGCTCCCAAAGTGCTGGGATTACAGGCGTGAGTCACCACATCTGGCCCCTCTGGCATTTTTTGCATAGGCACCACTCAAGCTTATGTGGAGCCCACAGGACTTGGATCCCCGAGCAGCCTGACACCAGCTTCCACAGCCCCAGTAGAGGCTGTAGTCATGGTGCAGAGGAGTGGTCACAATGCCCTGCTCTTCCTTGCTCAGACTTCCACTGCAGTGACCTTGCGCCCACCTAAATTCTGCTGGTGGGCACAGCCCAGCAGTCCCCTGGAGAAACTTACAGATGACAAACTGTGAGACTTCTGTCCCATGTCTGAGTCAGGCAAGGCTAGGCTCAGGTTTCCAGCTCAGCAGTCCCACCCCTTTGTGAACATTGCGGTGGGTGATGACTCTGCATTCCCGTGGGACAAAACTCCCAGACATAACAGACAATGCTTGGCACCTTCAAGTGATCCCAACAGTGAAATTCATCATCATTTGGATGGGAGAGAAGTGCAAGTGTGTCACATGTCCCATAGCTGCCAGTCTTCATTACGCAGCTGAGGATTTCTGCCCTCTCCAGTGAAAGGCCCATAGAACAACCACCTGGCTGAACATTTAACATGTAGAATTTTCTTAAATTCCCAATACCTAAGAATTCCACTTGCCCCTGCGTGAGACGTTGGTTGATGACCCGGGGACTAGCTCACCTGCCCCCACAACACAGCCAGCTCCTGAACTTGGGGCTAGCCTGACCCCAATCCAGCCCCTTTATGACTCATACATGCTGTCCAGCAAGGCATGTAGGAGCCTGGGAACTGGAGAACTACCTTCCCCATCCTAAGTCTGCTGGCACCTGACCACATTTCTCAGGGCCTGAGGTTAGACCAACCCAAGCAGCTGACACCACCACAACCAACACCCATTCACATGGGTCCAAAGGTGGATCCCCCTCCCCGCACTTCACAAAAAGCAGCAGTACTGCCACATTGGAGAACAGGTGAGATTTAAACCTATCTGTATCAAGTTGAGTGATGAGATTATGTTCTAAAATCACTCCCACAGAGAGCTGCAAAATAGGCATTTCCTGTGGCTCTCAACCACCTTATGGGCCAGAGATAGACTATAATGTGTGTCTGAACTGGGAGTTATGAGCCTTGAAACAAGGGTGTGATAGGGAAACAGACTGTATTGCTGCCCATCTAGAATAGGAAGCCAGTGCAGCCTCCTCACTCCTCCTGCAGAGACCTCAGCACATTTCACCAGGAGCTCACCCCCAGTAACCCTTGTTAGGGCTGGTGCCTACATTCTCCATTGGGATATTCATGGGCAAACCAGGGGTTCCAGCTCCCTAACCACCACCCCCATGGGACAGGAAGCTCAGGACACAGGGCATCCCACTGTCCAACCCTTCACCTGAAATAACAGAAGGTGCCTCATATAAAACAAAGATCAGATCAATACCCAACTTCTCGTACGGCAGCTGGCTCTTATCTGCAAATATCATCTACTGGCCTGTAGGTCAAACTGCACAGCCCAATACAAAACCTGCTGATAGAAGTGCATAGGACTACAAAAGCAAAGTTAAAAGACCCAACCCAACAGAACCCTCTCCAGATGAGAAGGAATTGGCATAAGAATTCTACTACCATTAAAAATCTGAATTTATGACCACCAAAGGCTCACTCTAGCTCTGCAGCAATGGTCCCTAGTCTAAATGGAGGCATAAGATGTCAGATGGAGAATTCAAAGCATGAATTGCAGGAAAACTGAACAATATCCAAGATAAGCTTGAAAATAAACACAAAGAAACCTGTAAAACAATTCAGGAAGTAAAGGAAGAGGTAAAGATCTTATAAAGAAAGCATTCAGCACTACCAGAACTGAATAACTCACTTAAGGAACTTCAAAATGCAATTGAAAGTTTTATCAATAGACTAAATCAAGCAGAATAAAGAATTTTAGAAATTGAAAATTGTCTTTCAAACTAAACCAGTCAGAAAAAAATAAAGAACTAAGAATTTTAAAACTTGAACAAGGTATCCAGGAAATATGGGATTATGTAAAGCAACCAAACCTAAGAATTATTGGCACTACAGGGAGAGAGCAAGATAAAAAGTAAGCAATCCAAAAAATGTACTTGAGAGAATAATTTTTAAAAATTTTCCTAACTTTGCTAGAGAGGTAGACACCCAGATACAAGAAATTCAGATAACGCTTATTAGATACTATACAAAACAAACATCACCAAAGCATACAGTCACTCAACTGTCTAAGGTCAAAATGAAATTTTTAAAAATCTTAAAAGCAGCTAGAGAAAAAGATCAGACTACATAAAAAGGGAACCCCATCAGGCTAACAGCACACTTCTCAGCAGAAACCCTGCAAGCCAGAAGACCTTTTGGGGGGACCTATTTTCTGCATCCTCAAAGAACTTCAACCATGAATTTCATACCCTGCCAAACTAAGCTTCATAAGTGAAGGAGAAATAAAATCTTTTTCAGGCAGGCAATCACTAAAGGAATTCATTACCACTAAACCAGTCTTACAAGAGATCATTAAAGTAGTTCTAAACATGGAGATGAAAGAACAATGTCCACTACCACAAAATCACAGCTAAGCTCATAGCCCACAAACACTTTAAAGCAACTACACAATAGGAAACACAAAATAAACAGCTAACAAGTTTATGACAGAATCAAAATCTTACATATCAATATTAACCTTTAATGTAAATGGTCTTAACACCCTACTTAAAAGGCACAAAGTGAAACATTGGATAAGAAAACTAGACCCATCCATCTGCTGTCTTCAAGAAACCAAGCTCACTTTTTTTTTTCATCTGCACATGGTACATACTCTAAGACTGACCACATGCTTTGCTGTAAAACAAGTCTCAGAAAATTCAAAATATATTCATACCTACTATATTTTGATACCACAGTGGAATAAAAATACAAATCAATACCAGGATCTCTTAAAACTATAATAACATGGAAATTACACAACTTGCTCATTTGAGTAAACAACAAAATTAAGGCAGAAAATTTTTAAAAAACTTAGAAATAAATAAAAACAGAGAAACACCTACAGAAATCTCTGGGACACAGCTAATGCAGTGTTACGAGGAAAGTTTATAGAACTGAATGCCTATTTCAAGAAGTTAGAAATACCTAAAATTAGCAATCTAATGGAGGAATGGGAAACACAAGAACAAACTAATCACAAAGCTAGCAGAGTATAAGAATCAACCAAAATCAGAGCAGAACTGAATGAGATTGAGATCCCAAAATACATAAAAAGCATCAATGAAGCCAAAAGCTTTTTGTTTAAAAGGATCAACAAAATTGATAGATCACTAAGTAGATTAAGAAAAAAGACAGAAGATCCAAATAAGCACAATTAGAAATGACCAAGATTACACTGCAACCAATCCCACAGAAATACAAAAGATCCTCAGAGACTATTGTAAACACTTCTATGCACACAAACTAGAAAACCTAGAGGATATGGATACATTCCTGGAAACACATGATCTCCCAAGACCGAGTCAGGAAGAAATCGAAACCCTGGACAGGCCAAAATCAAGTTCAGAATTTGAATCAGTAATAAAAAAATCTACTAACCAAAAAGAGTCCTGGACCAGATGAATTCACAGTCAAATTCTACTGGATGTACAAGAAGAGTTGGTACCTATTCTTCTGAAACTATTCCAAAAAGTAGAGGTGGAGGGCTTCCTCCCTAACTCATTCTACAAAGGCACGATCACTCTCAATTCAAAATCTGGCAAAGACATAACAAAACAAAACAAAAATGGAAACTACAGGCTAATTCACAAAATGCTAGCTAACCAAATCCAGAAACACATCAAAAAGTTAATTCACCATGATCAAGTAGACCTTATTCCTGGGATGCAGGCCCAGTTAAACCACACAAATCAATAAATGTGATTCACCACCTAAACGGAATTAAAAGCAAAAGCTAAAAGCTGTATGATTATCTCAATAGATGCAGAAAAAGATTTTCATAAAATCCAACATCCCTTCGGCCGGGTGCAGTGGCTCATGTCTGTAATCCCAGCACTTTGGGAGGCCGAGGCGGGAGGATCATGAGGTCAGGAGATCGAGACCATCCTGGCGAACATGGTGAAACTCCATCTCTACTAAAAATACAAAAAAAAAAAAATTAGCCAGGCGTGGTGGCAGGCGCCTGTAGTCCTAGCTACTAGGGAGGCTGAGGCAGGAGAATGGCATGAACCCGGGGGGTGGAGCTTGCAGTGAGCCAAGATCGCGCCACTGCACTCCAGCCTGGGAGACAGTAAGACTCTGTCTCAAAAAAAAAAAAAAAAATCCAACATCCCTTCATATGTTCATCCTTCAACAGCCTGGGTATGGACAGAACATACCTCAAAATAATAAGAGCCATCTATGACAAATCCACAGCCAACAAGAAAAAGCTGGACTCATTCCGCTTTGAACTGGAATAAGACAGGGATGCCCACTCTCACCACGTCTACTAGAAGTACTGTGTTGCGAGAGAAAGAAATAAAAGGCATCCAAATAAGAAAGGAAGAATTCAAATTATCATTCTTCACTGATATGATTCTATACCTAGAAAACCCTAAAGTTTTCACCAAAATGTTCCTGGATCTGATAAACAATTTCAATAACATTTCAGGATACAAAATCAACATACAATTATCAGTTGCATTTCTATACACCAATAATATTCAAGATGAGAATCAAATCAAGAATACAATCACACCAACAATAGCCACACACATATCCTTGGCATACATCTAACCAAGGAGGTGAAAGATCTCTACAAGGAGAATTATAAAACACTGCTGAAATAAATCATAGATGATACAAGCAAATAGAAAAATATACACTGCTCATGGATCAAAAGAATCAATATTTTTTAAATGGTCAAATGGCCCAAAGCAATTTAGAGTCAACTCTATTCCTATCAACCTACCAACATTATTTTTAACAGAAAAAGGGGAAAAAAAGGATTCTAAAATTCATATGGAACTAAAAAGGAGCCTGAATAGCCAAAACAACTCTAAGTAAAAGGAACAAAGCCAGTGGTATTACACTACCTGATTTCAAACTATACTACAAGACCACAGTAACCAAAACAGCATGGTACTGATGCAAAAACAAACACATAGATCAATGGAACAGGACAGAGAACCCATGAATAAAGCTACACACCTGCAATCATCTGGTCATTGACAAAATCAACAATAACAAGCAATGGGGAAAGGACTTTTATATGTACTGGGAAACCACAAAATTTGCATGACTTACCTTTTTGTGATATTCAGTTTATCACAATTATGGTGGCCTGAAACACAACCCCCAATATATCTGAGGTATGCCTGTATTTAGAAAGTATTTCTCATGCTGCTTTTCTAAAGAAGTGATTTAAGGATACATAGCCCAAAGAAGAAGAAGGAGGAAAAGGAGAAGGTAGAGAAAGGACTAACCCAAGAAAGACAAAGACATGGAATAAAAAACAGGAATCAATCCAAGATTGCAGGGAAGAAAATTGCCAAGGTGGAATATGAGTCATGTTTAATTATGAATCAACCATTCCAGATTTATAAAGAATGTTACTGGATATGGAAATGAAGACTGGCTCTGTGGTTTGAATGTATCCTCTCTAAAATTTAGGTTTTGAAACTTAATGGCCAATGATAGTATTAAGAAGTGGTGCCTTTAAGAGGTGATTAGGCCATGAAAACTCCTCCCTGGTAAATGGAAATAAGACCCTTATAAATAAGGCTTCATGCAGCCTTTGGCTTTCTTCTCCTTCTGCCTCTCACCATATGTGAACACGTGGAGTATACAGTGTTCTAAAAGCCATCTTGGATCTTGGAAACAGAGATCAAACCCTCATGAGACAATGAGCCTGCTGGTGCCTTTATCTTGGACTTCCTATCTTCCAGAACTGTGAAAAATAAATTTTTTTTCTCTACAAATTACCCAGTTGGCGGTATTTTGTTATAGCAGCACAAAATGGACCACGACAAGTGAGTTTCAAATACTTTACTAGAAGAAAGTTTTAAATATGAAACAAACTTGTTTGTGGCAAAATTTTGAGTAACCTGTGAAGCATAAGATAAAATAACCTACTTTAAACTAATAGCAGAAATACATCCTAACCATGTGACATAGAGGCTGTGAAACGTTAATAATAGTGTCATCATACTGAATATTTCTTTGCAGGCTTCCAACTATTACTATCAGCATAAAAGCTAAGGATGGAGAATATTTAAAGACAAAAATGTAAATGCTATCAATTTTATGTGAATGCACCACTGACAAATCACAGTAGCTGAAACGTAGTGAGGAGAGGCAAAAGCAAAGATAGAGGCACTGAAAACCTTATTTTAAAAGGTGAAGAGGGCACGGTGGGCAGATCACTTGAGGCCAGGAGTTCGACACCAGCCTATCCAACATAGTGAAATCACATCACTACTAAAAATACAAAAAAATGTAGCTGAGTGTTGTGGTGCATGTCGGCAATCCCAGCTACCCAGGAAGTTGAGACATGAGAATTCCTAGAACCTGGGAGGTGGAGGTTGCAGTGAGCTGAGACTGCCCACTGCACTCCAGCCTGGGTGACAGAGCAAGACTGTCTTGAAATAAAATAAAAGGTGAAGAGCAAAAATATTCAATGTAAAGCTCAGGCTATAAGAAAATGGTTTAAATAAATCATGAAAGAATTAAAGTATAGAGATGGTGCTATAATTATATCATTAATTAAGGACTGGTGTCTATGAGGTGAATTACTATAAATTATAACAAAAATAAAATTTTGAACATTTAAAAATCATATAAGCATATTGTTAAAAAATACAGAAACATTGTTATATATATTTTTGCTTGTATTATATAGGATTAGTGGTAGGAAAGTTTAGGTTTATTGCTTCTTATTTATTTACCCTATGCTTTTTGATATTTTACCATATTTATGTATAACTTTAATAGATGTTTTAAATAAATTGAGGTGAACAAGTGGTATTCTGGTACATAACCTTTTATTAAATAAAGGTTGTAAATATAGGAGATGGGCAGGAAGTAAGATTTAAGGAGGAAAAAAGGGAGCCAGAGGGGAAGGAAACAAGCCCTGTTGAGAACTCAGTAACGAGGGAAGCAGTGTAGAAAGATGACCAGAAGGGTGAACAAAATTCCTGAGAAGACATAAAAGAAAAGAGCCTAACCACCAAGGCAAGATCCAATCTCTGATAAAAGAAGAAACATGTACTCTATTACGAATGAGAGAAGAATAAAAGACAAAGGCTATTAAAAATATGTTATTAAATAAATTTCATGATGATGAAAAAACCATTCTGACAACTTCTAATGTAACTTTCAGGAAGCCAGGCCGTATGTACACTGTCAAGCCACTGTGTCCAGTGGACGAATATTAAATAATTGTTGTTTAAATTAAAACAGCAAGCCTATTAGAGATCTGCAGTATAAAGTTTGCCACACAATCCTAGGCTCAGTGTTTCACCAGCTTGAAATAAAAACTAGAATTATGGAAAACTGCTGATATTAAGATTGTTTACCAAAAACAATCTTACGTTACTTCTAAACTAAAGGTACTGATGTTACTCTTTTCATTTTTCTTTTCTGTGTCCTCTTGAATGCACTATATAGTTTTATTCATTTCTGACTGGCAGAAAGAAATTTCAATAAAATATGATTGCTACTTTATGAATTTTCAGAACATCTGAGTAATGTAAAATGATATATTTCAACAGAGAAAATGTTTCAGGTACTGTGGAGATATTTTCAATAGGTTTAGAGGGTTGATGAAAAATGATATTTCAAAGACATTTCAGCATGAAATATCCTTCAGAAAATGACTGCTGAAGTGAAAATTTCTCTCTATATAACTAAGATAACTTTCTTTAGGGGTCATCTAGAGAAAAAGATAATCTGGAAAAGACTTGTATGCGATGTAAATGTTAATTATGCTTTTTTTAAAAAAAAGTAGTTTTTAATCCCAGTAGAAGTCATAGAAAAGAAAAATGGTTTTACTTTTCTCTTTATGGTAATGTGGGCTAACTACAATTATTTATTTCCATTATTGTTCAAAAGGGAAATAGAGGAGAGTGAACCTGGATATTTCTGCCTTATATTACTGTGTCAGTCTTGCCAGCACATATGATAACGGAGTATCTTGTGTGACCACATTAGAGGAAAAAGTTAAGATCAGACCCAGTACTGTGTTGTTTATTCTGAGTGAAGTGGATCCTGGGCAGTTGCTATACACACTTTCCTGACTGAGGGTTGCATATCATAACTGAGAAAGAGCATAGGAGCAGTAGCATTGAAAGATTGTGACGTCTGGCTGACTATTATGAATCAGTTTTTGAACGTATTAGGAGTCAATTTAACGACACAGTTTACTAAAAACTTTTCAAAGTTTAGTTTGTATATATATAAAACTATATTGTATCGATTACAGAGAACCAATCTTCAACTTAACACATGACAATAAAAATGTGCATTGTAGGCTGGGCACGGTGGATCACGCCTGTAATCCCAGCACTTTGGGAGGCCGAGGCGGGCGAATCACGAGGTCAGGAGATCGAGACCATCCTGACTAACACGGTGAAACCCTGTCTCTACTAAAAGTACAAAAAATTAGCCGGGCGTGGTGGCAGGCGCCTGTAGTCCCAGCTACTCGGGAGGCAGAGGCAGGAGAATGGCGTGAATCCGGGAGGCGGAGCTTGCAGTGAGCCGAGATCGCGCCACTGCACTCCAGCCTGGGTGACAGAGCGAGACTCCGTCTCAAAAAAATAAATAAATAAAAATTAAAAATTAAAAAAAAAAAGCGCATTCTAGCTTCCAGAATAATTTCTCATTGAATACGTAGTTCTCAAAACAAAAATGTAATACTTCTTCTAGGCTCTTCAAAGCCCCACTGGAAATTACTGCATTATGTTTACTTGTATTTTAATTTCCAATTTATACGAAGTTATGAGACTAGAATTTTTACTTCTTTTAAGAAATGTTTTAAATAAGATCGCTTAAAATCAACAAAAAGTAAGTAAAGAAGTGTGATTACTATCATTTAGCCATTCGTCTATTGAATTATTCCATAGTTTAACAAATCAACTAACAAACAAGCAATATATGTGTCAAAGAAATTGCTTTTGATATGCAAACAGCAAATAATGCATATGATAGTAGCAATAAGTTTGCTGGCCCCCTGCTGTAAGCCCTTATGCTGCCTGGGGATAATTGTCTTTTCCAATATGAGTTGCAAGAAATCTGCTTGAATGTGCTCTGCTGGGCTTCTAGAATACCGTGTGTGCTCATAATGTAGACAATTCTTGGGAAACAGATGAATTCACTGTGTTATAGTTACCAAGTTTTCACCTTATAAATTTGCTAGGAGCAAAGAGTTGTCGATTTCTCTAAGGGTAGAAGGTTGCAAATACAACAAGAACATATGTGTTGTCACTTTAATATTTTTCAAATCATTGATGGAAAATCTATCATACTGATTGTTTTAGTTCTAAAGCAATACCACCATTTAATAAAAGAGAATGGCTCATTGTATCTCATTGGATGTAACCTCAAGAGATTAAATAATTTAGGTGAAATAATAATATAAAGGTTGAATATTTTCTTAAATTAAAAACTAAGCAGGAGGCCAAGGAGGGAGGATCACGAGGTCAGGAAATCGAGACCATCCTGGCTAACACAGTGAAACCCCTTCTCTACTAAAAACACAAAAAAATTAGCCGGGCGTGGTGGCGGGTGCCTGTAGTCCCAGCTACTCGGGAGGCTGAGGCAGGAGAATGACGCGAACCCGGGAGGCTGAGCTTGCAGTGAGCCGAGATCGCACCACTGCACTCTAGCCTGGGCGACAGAGCAAGAGTCCGTCTTAGAAAAAAAAAAAAAAAAATAGGTGGGAATTGAACAATGAGATCACATGGACACAGGAAGGGGAATATCATACTCTGGGGACTGTGGTGGGGAGGGGGGAGGGGGGAGGGATAGCATTGGGAGATATACCTAATGCTAGAGGACGAGTTAGTGGGTGCAGCGCACCAGCATGGCACATGTATACATATGGAACTAACCTGCACAATGTGCACATGTACCCTAAAACTTAAAGTATAATAAAAAAAAAAAAAAAAAAAAAGTAAGCAATGAGATTCCCAGACTCTTAAAGTATGTCTAGCAATGGTTCATTAAGGGTTAGAGAAGATTTAAAAAGAAGCAGTGTTAAAAATTTAGGGGATGGGCCGGGCACGGTGGCTCACACCTGTAATCAGCACTTTGGGAGGCTGAGGCTGACGGGGCGGATCACCAGAGGTCAGGAGTTCAAGACAAGCCTGACCAACATACAGTGAAACCCGTCTCTACTAAAAATCCAAAAAAATTAGCCAAGGGTGGTAGTGGGCGCCTGTAATCCCAGCTTCTAGGGAGGTTGAGGCAGGAGAATTGCTTGAACCTGGGAGGCGGAGATTGCAGTGAGCTGAGATCTCGCCATGGCACTCCAGCCTGGGCAGCAGAGTGAGACTTCATCTCAAAAAAAAATTTTTTTTTAAATAAAAAATAAATCAATAAAAATAAAAATAAATTAGAGGGATGAAGAAAAATACTTGAAGTGCTTCCATGACAAACTGAATGAAATAAGTATATCATGAGATACGAAAATTGGTAGGAATGTGTCAAACTGTCATTTTGAGAAATTATTTCATTTTATTTATGTGTATAAATTAAATATACTAAGTAAGTTAAATTAAAAAGAATTCTAGGCCAGAAGTTAAAAAATAATTCTAACATTTTGGCATATAGAATATAAATCACAGGGCTTCCTCTTCAAATTTTCTGTACTTGAAAAATATCTCATGAGAGCAAGAAAGCTGTCCAAGTACTTAGTAAATGAAAACACTGAATCAAAGAATGTTACCTTAAATGAGAGAAACTGAGTTGCTTGCCAAAAATAAATTAATAAAGACATTATGTGTGTCATCTTTTACAGGCAATTGAGAGACAGAGAGTCAGAGAGAGAGAGAGAGAACACTTACATAATGTCAAATTCTAAGAAAGAAAAAACTCAACACTCTTCCAGCCCTTCTCCCCATCTGTCTCTGAAGGAACATAAGAGCCTAAACTGAGGCCATCTACTAGTTGAATAGATATTGGTGCAGAGGGAGGTCAAAGGTGGTTATCAGTGGCAGAAGAGAGGGACTGCTTATTCTGGAGCTCTTTGGCCAGAACTTTCAATACTTTGCTACACATTAGAATCAACTAGGGAGCTATAAGAAGTACCGATGTCTAGGTTCCATGTCTAGAAATTCTGATTTCATCGCCCTTGGGTATGACCTGAGCACTGGATATTTTAAAGAATACCTGGGTTATTTTAATATGCAAACAAATTAGAGAAACACTGCTTAAGGCAGAAGGTTTACTTTCTTAACTCCTGCAGAGTCTAGTAGAGAACCTTGCAAACCCTTTTGGGAAAGAGTTTTATCAGTCACCTTCATGCTGATGCCTCTAGCATGACTCACCAATTCTATGAACACTAAGATAAGGAACTGCCCTGGAAGACTAGATTTTTATTTTTTGTTTCTGAAGACGGTAGGAAAAATTGGCATATCAAAATTAGTGATAACCCTCAAGAGAAGAAATGATGGTGTTTTCACCATCTTATGGCCTGGATCTTATCAATGTGCTTTACCAAAATGATCACAGGAAGACAAAAGATAAACAAAGAGAAATGCACACATCAGAAAAGCAGAAACATAACAGATGAAAATCAAGATAAATATCTAGGACAAAGGGATGCATTTTTAATTAGAACTGAAGGAAAAGTCTGAATAAAACTTAGAATATTCAGGGATATGCATAGATGTGTAAAATGTATAGATACGTTTAGATATGTAAAGCACACACACACAAAAGACTTTACAGAATTTTTGACTATTTTAAATAAAATTTCCATAGATGAACTGAAAAGAAGGTTGATATTGCTGAGAGTATAATTAGTGGTGGTCTGGAATATCAAGTGCTGAATAAATTGCATAGTTCAAATTAAGAGAGAGAGGAGGAGGGAGGAGAGGGAGAGACAGAGAGGGAACATGAAACATAGTGATACATCATGAAGGAAAAACTATGAAACAAATCTGAAAAGAGAATCAGACCAAGATGAACATAAAGAGAATTTCCAAAGGGTCTTTCTCAAAGAGTTCTCCAAAAGGGAAAAAATAAAATTGGAGAGAACAGGTCAAATGCTGTTAACCTGCTTCTTTTAGTTTTGCTCGAGTCTATAATAATACATTATTTTAACTCTTTGGGATTGGAAAACCCTTAGCCAAGTCCCGATATGTGACATACTCACAGAGATGAGCCTCCCATGTGCTCCCTGAATGGAGGCTAGAACTACTGTTACGGACAGAATGTGGTTTCCCCAAAATTTATATGTTCAAGTCTCAACTCACGATGTCACTATATTTGGAGGTAGAGCCTTTAAGCAGGTAATTAAGGTTAAATGAGATCATAAGGCTAAGGCCCAAATCTGATAGGACAGGTGTCCTTCTAAGAAGAGCAAGAGGGCCGCATGCACAGCGGAAAGATCATGTGAGGATACAGACGGAGGAGGCCATCTCCAAGTCAGGAAAAGAGGCCTTACCAGAAACCAATCTTGAAAGCACCTTGATCTTAGACTTCTAGCCTCCAAAACTGTGAGAAAATTTCTATTGTTTGAACCACCCAGTCTCTGGCACTTTGTATGGCAGCTTGAGCTGACTAATAGAACCACCAACCTACTGCCCTCTAGAACAGAAGCCTGCAAACTCTGTCTGCAAAGAGCTAGATGGTAAGTATTTTCAGCTTTGTATGCCATAAGATAACGTGTCAACTAGTCAACTCTGCTATAGTATTGTGAAAATAGCCACAGACAATATGTAAATAAATGACTGTAGCTATGCTCTAATAAAACTTGAATTGCAAAACATTTCTACACTGCTGGTGGGAATATAAAGTAGTACAACCACTATGGAAAACAGTGTGGAGATTCCTTAAAGAACTAAAAGTAGAACTACTATTTGATCCAGCAATCCCGCTACTGGGTATCTAGCCAGAGGAAAAGAAGTTATTACATAAAAAAGGTACTTGCACATGCATGTTTATAGCAGCACAATTTACAATTGCAAAATATGGAACCAGCCCAAATGCCCATCAATAAATGAGTGGATAAAGAAACTGTGGTATATATACCATAGTATATACACGGAGGAAAAGTCATGTGTATGTATATGTGTG
Source organism: Pan troglodytes (assembly GCF_028858775.2). NCBI lineage: Eukaryota > Metazoa > Chordata > Mammalia > Primates > Hominidae > Pan > Pan troglodytes. The sequence continues at coordinate 160,765,075 of NC_072404.2, read as the reverse complement.
TGTGTGTGTATATATACATATATATACACATATATACACATATATATACATATATACACATATATACACATATATATACATATATACACATATATACACACACATATATACACATATATATACACATATATATATATATATATATACACATATATATATGAGATGGAAGGCTGCTCAGCCATAAAAAGGAATGAATTAATGGTATTTACTGCAACCTGGATGGGATTGGAGGCAATTATTCTAAATGAAGTAACTCAGAAATGGAAAACCAAACATCGTGTGTTCTCACTCATAATTTGGAGCTAACCTATAAGGATGCAAAGACATAAAAATGATACAATGAACTTTGGGCACTCAGGGGAAAAGGTGGGAAATCTCACAAGTTACCACTAAAAGAACTTACTCATGTCACCAAATACCACCTGTTCCTCCAAAATCTATAGAAAAAAAAACTTTAATTACAAAATGGGCAGTAGGCTAGGGCTGTAGTTTGCTAACCCCTATTCAAAAACCATCACTTTGGCTGGGCACAGTGGCTCATGCCTGTAATTCCAGCACTTTGGGAGGCCAAGACGGGCAGATCTCTTGAGGTCAGGAGTTTGAGACCAGCCTGGCCAACATAGTGAAACTTTGTCCCTACTAAAAATACGAATAATTAGCTGGGTTTGGTGGCACACACCTGTAATCCCAGCTCCTCAGGAGGCTGAGGCAGGAGAATCACTTGAACTGGGAAGGCCGAGGTTGCAGTGAGCCAAGATTGCCCCACTGCACTCCAGCTTCGGTGACAGAGAGAGAATCTGTCTCAAAAACAAACAAACAAAAAACCATCTCTTGGTAATAATGCCTTGAATCAATAAATCTCAAGAATTTGCTTCCAGCAGAAACCTGGAATCCTATTCTTAATATTATCAAGAGAACATGAATATTCTCATACTAATAAATGTTGACAAACGCTAAATGAATGCGAACCTTTCATTGTGTCTCTCTTATGTCCTGATCTGGAATAGTTTTCTTTCACAACTGCTCTGTAACATGACTTTAGCCCCCAATTATTCTTCTACAAAATACCCAAACAGTGGCTTCTAATCCACACACACAATTTCTCTCTCTTTTAAGAACCGCCCTTGACCAACTATGTCTAAAACAAGCGGAATTTTGGCGATTCTCTACTTCTAAAGCCCTTAAAAATGTTCTGCTCATTTTCCCAAATTACAATACTCCTTCAGAGCCTTCTCGTGTCTGGAATTCTGAAAAAAAAAAAAAAAAAAAAAGGCTTTAGAAGGCTTATGCTGTCCTTTCTCTGGTGATAGGAATTTCCACAGATATTCCTGAAGTAATAATATTAGTCCCAAACATCTCAGAGACACTCTTTAGATTGATTTATTGTCTTGTAAAGAGTTTCTCGTCACAAACGCCCAGTTCCTGGTGTCAAAAGCCTAACCACCCTTTATTGCTGTTAAATCCCCATGCCTATAACCTGGGCTAGGGCAGATTGGCAAAGGAAGAATCAGAAGAAGCTGGGATTGAATGACATTAACTTTTTTATCTCTGTAGATTAATTGTATCTATTATATGTACTGTGTTTGTCAAGGTTCTCCAGAGGGACAGAACTAACAGGATATATGTATGTATGAAAGGAAGTTTATTAGGGAGAATTTGCTCACATGATCATAAGGCAAAGTCCCACAACTGGTCTGCAAGCTTAGGAAGAGAGAAGCCAGTAGTGGCTATGTCCTAGTCCAAAAGCCTCAAAATCAGGGGAAGCCGACAGTGCAGCCATCAGCCTATTGCTGAAGGCCCGAAAGCCCCTCTGCAAGCCATTGGTGTAAGTCCCACAGTCCAAAGGCTAGAGAACTGGGAGTCTGATGTCCAAGGGCAGGAGGAGCAGGAGGAAACATCCAGCATGGGAAAAAGAAGGAAGCCAGGAGACCCAGCAAGCAAAGTGATTCTACCTTCTTCTGCCTACTTTATTTTTGTTGTGCTGGCAGCCGATTGGATGGTGCCCACCCGCACTGAGGGTGAGTCTTCCTCTCCCAATCCACGGATGCAAATGTCAGTCTCCTCTGGCAACACCTTCACAGACACACTCAGAAAAGATACTTTACCAGCCATTTAGGCATCCTTCAATCCAGTCAAGTTGACACTTAATATTAACCATTGCACATACCTGATCTAGTATATTTCTTCAACGTAAATCAGCCTGTAGTGTACCAGGCCTTCAATAAATATTTATTAAATGAATACATTGTAAGCACAGTTTCATGTTTTAAATGATGTAAGGTCTGTAGTCCAGGAAAGATCACTTTGCATCTTGAAATAACTCAAGCACAATTGCTGCTGGAAATAGAAATTCTGAGCACAGAGAGCATTACTGTCGGCCATGTATTCTTCTAAGAGACAGGACACACACACACACACGCACACACACATATATGTCTCAGAACAAAACATGTTACACTTTTGGATTTTTGCCATTTTTGATAAGTGAGAAATTATATCTTAGTGTTGTTTTAATTTGCATTTTGCAATTAAGACTGAAATTAATCATCTTCATAGTTTAAGGGCTATATATATATATATAGAGAGAGAGAGAGAGAGAGAGACAGAGAGACAGAGAGAGAGAGACAGTCTGATATCTCTCTACAAATGTTTATAAATCAATGCTCTTATTATTGCAAAAGATGCTGCAGTGAGCCACCTTGTATATATTTCACATCATCCATAGGCACAGTTTCCAATTCCTTCCTTCCTCCTTTAATAGGATTAGATGCTCAAGCACTGCCCCCTGTTACTGTGCATTGCTTCCCAGTGGGCAGAATATAAATCACTGCCCTGATAACTTTGATCTTAGCCATATTACTTCTTTGTCTGATGGAACATGGGCAGAAGTAACACTGTCCTAATGCCAAGCAGAAACTTGCAGAAGCCCTTGTTGTTCCCCTTTAGCTTCAGACTCCTGCCATAAAAACAGCATTTCCCAGGTAGCAGGTGCCACTTCAGCCCTGGTCTAGGAATAAGAAGGCATCAGACAAACCAAAAGCTGACCTGCAGCCCTCACGTAATAGAAGCAATAAATAAATGTGTTTGTTGTAAACCACTGAGATCTCCAGCCTGTTGATTGCTGCAACAAAACTGAGTCTCAGAGTTAGGCTAGATTCCCAGAGCTGGGATTGTTGTGTCAAAGGGTAAATGCAATTTTTATTTTGATAGATATTGCCAAATGTTTTTCCATAGGAATAGTACCACTTTGCCCTACAATAACATATCAGAGTGTCTGTTTCCCCAGAGCCTCTGTAACAGAACATGTTAAACTTTTGAATTTTTGCCATTTTGATAAGTGAGAAATTATATCTTAGTGTTGTTTTAATTTGCATCTTTGCAATTAAGACTGAGATTAATCATCTTCATAGTTTAAGGACCATATATATATTTAAAAAACTCTCTGTTAATAAATTTGCCCATTTTTCGGTTGGATTGGTAGTATTTTCTTCTCAGTACCTAGATGTTCTCTCTGTAGTATGATTAGCTCTTTACAGTATGATTGGCAAGCATTTTTCCTATTTGTACCTTGTCATATGATGTAGCTTATAATTTTTTCCATTAAATTCAATAATGCTTTGTTTTACTTCAAATACCTAAATCTGTGTATCCTCCTGTGGTTGAAACTGAGCAGAAATCAATGAGGTCTCTCCAAGGTATCACCAAGTGATGGAGGATAGCAAATGCAGTGTTTATTTGATAGAACTGTTTGCTTGGTGTATTCTACCAAGTTTAGTCCATTTATTAAGTATGCTATACATTTCACCATGTACAGATATGGTGTATCTGTACACCATGGTGTACAGATATTGATAATTCATACCTATTAAGAATCAAGATTATTTGTTTCATGAATTTAAAAAAATCCCTGTAGAATACATGCTAAGAAAACATGATCTTAGCTGATTCTAAAAAGAAGTAAATAAGACACATTTTATGTGAATAAATAAGAACTAACACAAAATAATCAAAAACTCAAAAAATGCTTCTAAGTAGCACATTGCAGCAGAATAACCTGATTAATAAAAATAACTATATCTTATTTTCTGTTATAGGTTCATCATAAAAGAAAGAGAACTATTTTGGCAATTTTCCCATACCTGTCTTCTGCTCCACACTCACCCCCACAACAATCTGGGCTCTGTTTTCCAGAACAGTGTTATTTCAAATATTTTTGCTAGTTTGTACTAAAAAAGAAAAATTGCACTGTGTTTAAGTTGGGATTGGAAATTATTCATCATCAGTTTAAATGGATGCAATGTATTATTAGTTTTTAGTAAGAGATAAATACTTTAAATAACCTTCTATAGACAGTTACATGGACAAGTTCAAATTATGTTAGACATGGTCTGTGCATACATTCCCCTACCTGCAACTGAATTCATTACTCTGTAATTAGAGTCATTCACTTGTCAATTTCTAGAGAATATTTTTTAATAACCCATAACATAAAACTTTGCTGAGACTTAGAAAATATACCTCTTAATTATAATGTTAATCTTTCACCTTGACACACCTTGAATAAATCAATACACTCAGAAAGATTTGCGAAGACTGAAATATTGTTCATTTTAATATCTCTGCCAATAAATGTTTTAGATAAAATGTTTTAATCTTGTTACACTCTTTATTATATATGTTTGTCAAAACCTGGACCTACAGATTTACTTCATTCAATTTGGAAATGCCAGTCATATAACCTAATTGGCAAAGCCAGTCAATATTTTCAAACTAATCAGCAGATCAGAATTCCTTCTGTCACAGAAAGTCTGACTTCATTTCTAAACTCAAATAATCATATTAATATGAATTCCTATGACAACCATCTCATTTCTGAATTCCAGTTATAAGATAGATAAGACAGACACTTCCCATGATATGTTCAATAGATGAAATAGTGTGCTGCCATCTTCAATATTTCTTACTGAAACTACTTTGTTTCACCTTCATGGGATTCTCTCAGGACTGAGTAATTTTGTGACAAAAGCTGGTAAATGGAAGAACTAAGTTTCCAAGTGAACGTTGCCAGCTTCTCTGCTGTCCTACTCTAATGTTTATTCAAATCCCAACATATTACACTCTTTCTAAGGCCGTTTTAGAAACAAGAAGGCATATTATGCAGAGACAAACAATGCTGCCTTAATTAAAGTATTCTTTCTGAACAAAAAACAAACAAACAAAAACAACACCAAAAAAACCTGTTTCTCTGTTTTACACCAGAGCCTTTTTTTTTACTTTGTTTATTTATTTATTTATTTATTTTTGTAAAGTGAGAAAAAGGGAAAGGAAACAAGCATTATGCCTCTTTGTATGGCACAATCTCAGGCTGAAATATTTTACGAAAAAGCAGGATAGAATTTGAAGTTCTAGAATCCAATTTACTTAAAATGCTCTTCTATGTAGCCTGTGGAATGTATTTCTGTGCTGCAAAAATTATCTGTGCCCCAGATTACCTGGGAAGAGGAAAAAATTCCTATCTCGTTCAGACAGAGAATTTTTCAGTCGTGAAAATGGGTACTGAATCAAATTATTTGTTTTAGAAAATAAATAAGGAGATAGTTCTTACACGTTAGTTTTGAGGAGGAAATCTGTCCTGTTCTTATTAAGAGAGGGGAGTGATCCTAGATTGTGGACAATCCTTGACAATAAGTATCTGGCACACTGACTAACTGGACCTCCTAGGACTTGAGCCATTGAGTTTTTTTGAGATAGATTTCAGATTAATAAAAAATAGATGACAGAAAATATATAGAGAATCTTATAAATCTGATGATTTGGAGAATACAGTGGACCCAATTGAAAATGAGTTGAAAATATACCAAAGAAGCCTTAAAAAATCTGGAGACATACAAATGGTCAACAGGTATATGAAAAAAATGCTCAATGTCACTCATCATCAGAGAAATGTAAATCAAAACCACAAGGAGATGTCATCTCATCACAGTGAAAATGGCTATTATCAAAAAGCCAAAAAAATAACAAATGCTGGTGAGGATGTGGAGTAAAAGGAACTCATGAACACTATCAGAGGAGGGAATGTAAATTAGTATAGCAATTATGGAAAAGAGTATGGAGATTTCTTTAAAAACTAAAAATATGAATACCATTTGATGCAGCAATCTCTCTGCTGTATGTATACCTAATAGTAAGTGCATCAGTATATCAAAGAGATATTTCCAGTCTCATGTTTATTGCGGCACTATTCACAATCGCCAAGATATGGAATCAACCTAAATGTCCATCAGCAGAAGAATAAAGAAAATATGGTACATATACACAATGGGATATTACGTGGCCATAAAAATGAATAAAGTTCTGTCACTTGCAACAACAAAAATAGAACTGGAGGTCATAACGTTAAGTGAAATAAGCCAGGCACAGAAAGAAAAATATCACGTTTTCACTCATACGTGGGAGCTAAAAAAAATTAATCTCATGGAAGTAGAGAGGAGAATGGTGGTTACCAGAGGTTGGGAAGAATGGAGGTGAAGGAAAGATGAAGAGAGGATGGCTAATGGGTACAAAAATACAGTTAGATAGAAGAAGTAATTTTAGTCACAGTTAATGTGGCTACAGTTAATAACAACTTGTTCTGTATTTCAAATCGGCTAGAAGAAAGGATTTGTAATGTTCTCAACATTAAGAAATGACAAAGCTTTTAGGTGATAGATATCCTAATTATCCTGATTTAATCATTACATATTGTATGCATATATGAAAATATCACATGTAACCAATAAATATGTACAATTATTATGTATCAATAAATTTAAAGAAGCAAGTTCTAGACACTTGCTTACAGAGTGCATTGCTTGGCAAACAGTTTATTTCACTGTAATAAAACAGCTCACAATGCATGTCTCAAGAAACATACTCAGATTTAGCTTTAAAATGTGTGTATGGAAATCCTTCAAAAATTTATTTAAAACACAAGAAATTTTAGGGTAATTTATAGACATTGCCAAACACCAAAGCAGTCTTAGTGAAATTTGCAACATTAATTTATCAGGTATTTCCAGAACATTAAGAAAGGATTGGAGTCGAAAGTAATTTTGAAGACTTCTATCCCAGTCTCTGTTTTTCTAAAATAAACTTAACCTCTCCTTATAGAGAAAAGACATTGTGGTTAATGTAATTCAATGCAACTCAATATGACTAAGTGTCATAAGACATAGCCTATAACATTGAGTCAGACTGTGGGAAGGTTTTGTGCCTTCCCGAAACTGAAACAATTAGTTATCAGAAACAAATGATGCTTTCCAGAAATTTGATACCAGACTCCCTGGCATTTAAGTGTCAGTGAAGACACAATGCCAAGATGCTTCAATAATCATATTGCTTTGATGTTGAGATTAAAACTTGAAGAAATGGCTGATTGGCACCTTTCACATCTTACATTCGTGCTAGATAAAAGACACGTCACTGTGACTACATATCTGAGACATTTATAAAAGCCTTTAGGAATTTTTTTAACCATAAAGGTTTACAAATCAGTCTTGTAAATCTCTTTCAGGGATTGAATTTATACCTACCCTGGAAAAGTTGGTATAGAGTGTTCTGGTAAGGAGATATTTAAATTTAAGAAGCATGTACATGGGCTACTAAAACAGGGATATGCAGAGGCAATGCTGAATGACACTTCACTCCAAGCTCATTCTGATAGAATTGGACTTTGTTTTCACTTTTTTCAATTACTGAAAATGATGAAGGCAGTGGAGTGGGAAGAAGTAAGACAGGGTTTCCATTAATCACAGGAACCAGAAACAAAAATCGTCCAGCCCTGGAGCAAAACAAAATCCAAAATTATCCTGGTAGTCAAGATTCCTGACTGGGTCATTGCAGGATTTCAACAGTACTAGTATAGTTGTCATCAGAGCATGTAGAAAACACCAGATAGGCAAATGGGCCCTCTTATTGACAATAATACTAGAGAAATGATAGGACATATGTATATGGAGATTACAATGTGCCGGGCACTTTCTAAGCATTTTTATATAACCCTTGCAACAACACTATGAAGTGGGTACAAACATGGGTGTGCTTCTGAATCTGCTGATGGTACGATGACCTTATGCACATCCAGAGAAACTGTGACACAAAGTAGGTGACTTGGACCTGTAACAAAATGTGAAATGCCCTTGTTAAGTTACTGAGAACAAATATTTCAGAAATAATCACTGTTTAGGGATGTACAAATGCCCCCTTCTTTGCTTATGAGGAAGGTGTGTATTGTACAGTTGCCAATGTTCCCCAAAAGAGTCTACTGGTGTCAAACAAAAGGGAGACCTGTTTTGGACGCTCTTGATAAAATGGAGAGAAATGGAGGCTCTTCTGTTTCCATAACAGACTGAGCATACGAGGAAATTTTTAAGCCTTTTTCTTGGGTATATGGCCTGGATCTTGGAGATGAAAGAGAATGAGTTCAAAGGTTATGCAGTGAGCTAGTGGAAGGGTCAAGGTTGGCCAGGCTCTTGGCACATTCTTGCTGTGTACCTAACGCTGCTGAACAGATTCTATTGTATCCCACTTCAGTAAGGAAGACCACAAACACAAGCAGAGAAACACGCCTGCCCAAATGATAGAGCCCAGAAAATTAGGAAAGGGTGGCGACTATAAGTTGAAAAATCAGCTTACAGCAATGCCAAAATTAAACACATGTTTTTCTGTATTGAACCAAGTATAGCTGCTCTCCTTCAGAGGCTGTTGATGTCCTGTTTCTACGATGTCCTATAAAGTGGCACCATTTCTGATAAGCTTAATTAGTATGTTTGGGAAAACTTTTAGTGTCACAGTCTTTGGAGCCTTGACAAAGACCATGCTACTGAGTTGATCTCAAACAGACAACTTTGGCTTGAACAATCAGCATTTCACTGACAGCAGATTGGGCTATGAATCAGATATTCATCTGCAAATTTTTCTAAACAATTCAACCTCTGAGGAGCTTTTAAAAAATACCAATACCGGCTGGGTGCGGTGGTTCACACCTGTAATTCCCAGAACTTTGGGAGTTGGAGGCGGGTGGTTCACTTGAAGTCAGGAGTTCGAGACCAGCCTGGCCAACATGGTGAAACCCCATCTCTACTATAAATACAAAAATTAGCTTGGTGTGGTGGCATGTGCCTGTAATCCCAGCTACTCTGGAGGCTGAGACAGGAGAATCACTTAAACATTGGAAACAGAGGTTGAAGTGAGCTGAGATTGTGCCACTGCACTCCAGCCTGGGCAACGGAGCGAGACTCCGTCTAAACAAACAAACAAACAAACAAACAAAATCCGGTACCTTGGATTTGCTCTGAATTAATGAAATCAGAATTTTTTGTGGAAAAGGAAAAGGCATTCCTATGGTGTTAGGGTTTCCCACATGAATCCAACACACAGTTAGGGAAATTCCGGTTCAGTAGATATATTCGAAGAATGCCAGAGTTGTGTTAACATAAGATAAATCAGGATGAGTACTAGGTGGGCAGCCAAGTATGTTTACCAAAAAACCCTTTCAATTACATCCTGCCATAAAAGCGACTGAAGAGACAGCCACGTCTTTGCCCATGATAGACCTTTTCCTTAATATTAAAATATAATAGGTCTATAGTTATTCTTATTTTTTGCTCCAGGTATTTATTCAAATTTTTAACGTCTTCAAAGGTCATTTATTCAACAAGTTTAACCATTAATGGTAAAAAAAAAAATAAAGAAAATTAAACAAGTGAAATTGATCATAAAATTGTTATTAAATATAATTCACTTAGAGAGCTATAACTTATGCCAATTACACATGGAAGAAGACTTAAGCCATCACTAAAAGATAATCTATACTTGTTTTGCATTTAGTTCTTAGAAAGAAAATTTGGTCACCTTGTTTGTTTGTTTGTTTGTCTTTTTACCACATTAGGAAATAACCGACAACTTAGAAGGCAGAGTAGAATTGTAATAGAATCAGGGACAGTGACAACAAATAGAAGCTATGTCTGACACACTGATAAAGAGGAAAAAGACATAAAAAGCATTAATATGGATAAAATGATTAAGAACATAGTAAATGTTCCAAGCTTATTGAATTATAATGTTCTACAGGCTTCAGTATTCTCGTGGTTTGATTGTGTTATATTGTAAAATACTTTTCATCATCAAAAAATCATAAATTATGTTCAGCATTTTTCTGTATTAAGAGAGAAACTATGCACCTTATTTGTGAAAAAAATCCAAAATGGGCAAATTTTGATATTTTTCAGAAAAAAACTTCTGAAAAATTCCCTTTATATCCCTTCTAAATGCTGATTAATGCTAAATGAAAAAAGCCTTACTGTATTTTTAGAAATATCACTGAAAACTGTAAAGTATATTGCTACAATAGAGATTTTATGTATGTCTGATCGATTTTCTATGCAATTTTTTAAATGTTTTGCATACATGTTTGTTATTTTAATAAAATTCCAGCAACATATTTATGCAATAAAATATTTCTAAAACATACAAAATAAGCTGAATGTCATACTTTTGTAAATACATTAAAATTAATTTTAGTTTGTTGATTATTGGCTTGTTTTTACATATGTAAAACTATTTCTAGTTTAAATTAATTTTGAAAAAACTTTTATTTTAAAAAAGGTTAAAATATCTAAAATGATTTTTATATTTAAACACAATCTTTCCAGCAATTATAATATTAAGCCGTTAACTACCCTCTAATCAAATATCTTAAATGAATTGTATATAGCCTTTATTTGCCTAAAGATTAATCAAAATACAAATAGGTTTCAAATATTTTAAGGTTTGTGTTAATTTTTTAATTGAAATTAAAATAAGATCAGAAAAGAAAGTGAATTATTTTGGGAATAGGGCTGATTACAAAGGTTGGAAAACTGCTGTGTGAATGATACAAAGATTTAGGTGGTGCAATTTTTGAGATATAAAAAAATGAGGACTTTTTGGCCTTTAAAAAAATGTGGAACTCTTCAAATGTCAAGTATTATCAAAAGATTTAAAGCTAAAAACCCTTCTTTACATCTTCCCAATATAAGTATATAAATTTATCGATAAGTCATTGATAAATATTTACCTAATTTTGACTAAATATGGTTTGCTGTAGTACAAAATAATTTATTACATGTATATTTATTTCTTATATAACTTAGGAGTTAAACTCAGGAGTTAATAACTTAATCATATTTCAATATATAAATTTCTATGAAGTTAATGCTCCAACTAGCCAAACACTGTGGTTTTTGTTTTGTTTTGTTTTTGGTTTAGTATTCTTTAAATGTTTTATTCCAAACGTTCAAATGCATAGCATTATTTGCTGCTTTACTTCCTACATTTCTGTCTAATAGAGTTTTTGGTCAGACTATTCTCAGACTGACTGGTATTAATGCTTTCCAAAGGTGGATCCCATTTTTCATGTACTTCTTTTCCTAAGATTTCTCCCTTGTTTGGGTGACGGATATCCTCCATTAATATCCTAAGATACACGAGAGATAAATTTCCTGTGTTTTGTGTGTCTAAAACTATCTTTTTATTTGACCATTATATTTTACTAAGATTTGACAGTCTAGAAATCTAGGTTAGAATTAACCTCAGTAAAAATTTCAAAGGCATTTTTTCCATTGTCTTCCGGTACTCAAAATATTTTTATTATTATTTATCAATTTGCAACTTGGTTTGCTTTTCTGAAAATTTTTAACAAAGATATCTTTATCACTCCTATTCTAATACTTCATGACATTTTGTAACTCTGAATTATTTTTTATTCCTTGTTTGATCTTTTCTCATCCATAAACTCACTTAAGACAGACATACACTGAAAGGAAATTCAGGAAATATGAGAAATTTGAAGGCAAAGAGAACTAGGTGTTACGTAAAACAAAAGTGATAATTTGAGCATGAAAATATTTGCTGCTTAGAAGTGATAGATCCCAAAACACCACAAAGAAACAATCTAATGTTCCTGAGGAGTGATTTAAAATCAGTGCAAAGGTCACAAATACGAAGTCATTAAACCTGAATTACATGCTAACTTGAACCAGATAAAGCTCAGAGAATTACTTACTTGTTAGTTGAGAGAATCTCTAAACTGAACAACATCAGTTGTTAGAACAGAATGTTCTGTTATTATTTTAAAAGATAATGACATTAAAATCTCTCAATTAACTATTCTATTCTTTTTATTTTCCTATGACAATCACAAAATCTTTCAACAGAGAACATTTTCCTTGGGTTGCTTAGAACTTGTATTTTCTTTTTCTTTTAGGAAACAATGTTAGTAAAGGGCAAACTTTTCAAAGAACTATGGCATCAGCGTATTTGTATCTTTTAAAACACAAATTTATTGCCTGTTTTCTAATAGATATATACGTACACTGTTATAAGTGTATACCAAATAGTAGACAATTAAAAATTGTGTTCCATTCAAACACCTGACATTGAGTTGTGCATGGTATACATCATTATTTTGGGTTGAAGAAGGGTTACACATTAATCACTGAGACAATGCTTTTCCAAATAAGATGTAACTGGAATTTTACTCTGATATAGCTTTATAAGAAATAAATAAATTGAATATTCTTTAAATATTAAAATATTTGAGTAGTATGATGGTATTTCTAAGAACACAATTTATACAGAATTTAATAAAAATTATATTCAGTATACAATTTCTCTCATAGCACATGTTAAATCACTATTAAAGATATTGCTATGGAAAGAAGTTTAACTGCAAACTATCAAAGAACAAAATACAATGAAATTTTTCTCTAATATTCAAATATTTAATCCTCTCGAATAGAACTGAAGAAATTTTGAAGTAAATTAGTTTAACAGGTTCATATTAATACGTGATAAATTCATACCACAAATCTAGTGGATATAATCCAGTAGTAGAGGCAATGGATACAATCTAAAACTTACCAAAATGGCATTTTGATAATAATACAGGAAAGTACAAGAGTACTCATATAGTGACATGCTAAAAAAGAAATAAAACTTTTTTCTTATTACATACCCGTAATATAGGCATCAATATTTCAACGAGTATGAATTCCATTCTCACTATCTTATAGTCAATTTGAGATATGGGGAGTCTCACATAAATCACAGGAGGAAACAGTAATAGTCCTCGGGCTAGAATGCTGTTTCTGCTCTGCTGATTAAATACTGTATTTCTCCAGTTCCCTAACTGGACAGTGTCATTTTTAACATGAGTATATAATTATCAATAAAGGAAATAAGGGTGACATTATAGATATTAAATAGACAAAAACAACACAAAAGACAATAAAATTGAAGACAAGCAAATATAAGGAGCATCATTTCACTGGTTTAATGAATGCTTTCTGCTTTCATGGCAATCTTGAAAATAGCCCCAAAATTCTCTACAGCATTTTAACTTCCTTATAAAAACTCAAGATCTGTGTTTTCGCAGCTACAGACTAAAAGTGCAAAATAAAACCAGCAGCACTGGGAAGACATTAACTACCATATAGATGACTAAATATTACAAATATTTCATTAAAAGTAAACTGATAATTTCCCAGAAAACATTTTAGTTTGTTGTTTTGTATGTCCTGGTGATGGAATTTTTTAAATCAAGATTTCCTAATTTGTTTTTTAATAGTAATTTGGTTCTCATTTTATTTTAAGAACACCTTCCTTAAGTCTATAACTAAAACTATGAAAAACTATCTGTATAGTATTTATTTTTTGACTCAAAATAAATAGTAAGATCATAACCTACCTAGTAAGATTCAATCCATTTTTAAAGCATAGTACAAAGTCTTCCCTTTTACAACTACGTACTTTGTTTTAGTATGCTGATCATTGCAATATCTGTTATCAAACTACATAAAGACTATATTAGTGGAGTAATCTGAGATCGTTTAGGACATGGATGTTGTTCTTCTTAGTTCTTTTCAATATCGTAAACTATTTCATCCATATTTCATATTGATTATTTAAAACCTTAAACGATGCCAACATTGGTCCATAGGATCGCTTCATAAGACTACGTCTATTATCACAATTATGAAACATCATCAGTGCCATTATCCACTCTTGACTTTTCTACTCAATATCATACATTTTTAAAATGCTATCACACTGCATAATTAACAATATTCCAATTTCAGTTTCTTCCCATTCATTAGATTTGGGCTTTTCTCATAAAACAGAAAAGGCAGATCTTCATGCATACTGGCATATAAGAATGTTTTAGAAATTGGTGAGAGATTGATATTTTCTGATTCTTCTGTGTTGTGTCTCTAACCCCCAAATAAAACAGCATTCATGCTTAATTGACACCTATGATAAATGAAGCCTTCATTTTTAAATAGTAGTCATCCGAAGTTGTTCTCAAAGTGCCTTATTGTTACATACTTCATTACTAATGGATTTTATTGGCAAATCAACCTTAGAGTAATTCATCCTAAAATCTGATTTTTAGTACCTGGTATGGGGAACAAACAAGTAAAAATATTGTTCTTTGAGGAATAAAGCGATTGTATGTTTTAAATGTTGAACTCTAAGCATTAAAATATCAGCCTTTGATATGCTAATATTCATCATAAATCTCCAAGAAAGAGCTAAAATATGAAGCACTGTCCAAAAATTTAGGACACAGAAGCTCTTTGCGTTGGTGTTTTTATTCTCATATAGATGTACATACACTTTTAAAGGACTAATGTTCAGAGAACTATACTTTGGAAAACCTAATCTGAAAAATATTACAGCAGGGATTTTGACCTGTATTCAGTAGACTTTATCCACAAGTGGGTCTTAAGGGATCCAAAATGCTCCATGTCGTGATATTTCCATGCAGTGTTTGTTCTCTGATTTTTCTTTGATGTCCAACATGATAACAAACTGTGGCTGTTGAACTACATGTAACAAGTAGAAGGTAAAACGTATACACTGCAGCAAATGCAGAGAAGAAGCAAGATACACAAAAGTCTTTGATGAGTTCCCCTTTTTCAAAAAGCACTCATTTGTTTTGAATCTTTTTCTGTTACAGAAAGCACTGGAATTTCTCTTTCTTCAACTAAATTTCTTCACGTGAAAGAAGGTACTTATGATCAGTTGGCATCAATGAAGCCTCCTCAAGAAATGTAAGAAAATGACAACTGGTTCTCAGGTTGTGTCTACAGGAGGGAATAAATGGAGACAAAACATTCCTCCCCTTGGAACATCTCGGGACCTCGTCTCAATGTCTTAGCTCTTACTTGGAAGGCCTCTGTGTTTGTCTCTAACACCCTAACAACCTAGGACCCTGGTTACAGAAGATTTTTAATAGAGTACTGGAAGAATTCCAGGTAATATATGAATATTGCTTAGCAAGGACAATTAAACTTTCAAAAAAATGAATTTTTTCTACTGGTGTTTTGAAATTTCAATTAAATTGCAATTAAAAGGTATACAACATAGAAGCAACTCCACATTTGCAAGTTCTAAGCTCTAACATTGTACACATAATTGTGTTAGGGTATGTTTTTTCTGATAAAAAGAGAATGGCATTCTACAAATCATCAGTCTTGAGTACTCAGGAAAGGCATTGAGATAGTCTTAAGTATGAACATATTATAGTGCTAAGAAATACAATAAAAGGCCAAGCTAATTAGTTGATTTCTACATTGGGGAATGCTCAGGTACACCCAAATGTACTGTCAATATATTCCTAGACTCATAGCTTATCTTAAAAAAATAGGCTAAGGCCGGGCGTGGTGGCTCACGCCTGTAATCCCAGCACTTTGGGAGGCCAAGGCGGGCGGATCACGAGGTCAGAAGATCGAGACCATCCTGGCCAACACGGTGAAACCCCGTCTCTACTAAAAAAAAATACAAAAAATTAGCCGGGCGTGGTGGCAGGTGCCTGTAGTCCCAGCTACTCAGGAGGCTGAGGCAGGAGAATGGCGTGAAACCGGGAGGCGGAGCTTGCAGTGAGCCAAGATCGCGCCACTGCACTCCAGCTTCGGCGACAGAGCGAAACTCCGTCTCAAAAAAAAAAAAAAAAAAAAAAAAAAAGGCTAAATCATGACTAAAATTCAAATCTATGTTAATCTCTTCTGTATACATTTTTTAGTTTAATTTCCTTTCTATTTTTGTCCATATGTTGAAAGAAATAGAAAATTACTGGTAGATAATTGCATGCTTAACAATTACATTAAATGTTTCAAATAAACATGTGCTATATTATTTACATTTTTACAGCAAATTTGTGATGTAATTCACCTACGATAATGTACCCTTCACCCATTTAAGATATATAACTTTATGCTTTTTTAATGTTTACGGAGTCGTAACCATCACCACAATTAATTTTAGAATAATTTTATAACTCCAAAAGAAACCATTAATCTATTTACTATCTCTATATATTTGTTTATTCTGAACATTTCATTTAATTGGAATCACATAATATGTGATCCCTTGTGACTGGCTTCTTTCACTTAGAATAGTATTTCCAGGTTCACCGATGTTGCGCCAGGCATCAGTAGTGTTCCACTGTTACAGAGTTGAAATGGGAAGGGTGGCCTGCTTCTCTTAGGGAATAGCCTCTAGACTCCTTGGTTTATCTCTCCTGCCTTGAAACAGGCATCCTATGAGAGAGCTGGGGCTAGTTGCACAAATGTCGATCGGGTAAAAAAAGTTGTGTCCCTGGCCTTCTGGTTTTTCCTCACCCGGAATTTAACCTCTACAACATGGAGCTGGGGGTGGAGATTGAAGAGAAATGTTAGCCACCTGCACCTTCCAGAAAGATACCATAGTTCTCAATGGAGAGCTTTGAAAAGATGGAGCTCCATCTTCTTGGCCACACCCACTCAGAGCAGAGTTTTGTCAACCTGTGCTGGATGGGGAGGAAGGGAACACCATAGACCTTCAGTGATTCTTACTTAGATGTAGTAGATTTACCTGAGTAAATGTTTCTGCACTTGCTGTAAGCCCTTAGGAAAATTTCCACTCATTTTAAATGGTTGAATTTTTTTTTTATTATTATACTTTAAGTTCTAGGGTACATGTGCACAACATGCAGGTTTGTTAGGTATGTATACATGGGCCATTTTGGTGTGCTGCACCCATTAACTCGTCATTTACATTAGGTATATCTCCTAATGCTATCTCTCCCCCCTCCCCCCACCCCACGACAGGCCCCGGTGTGTGACGTTCCCCTTCCTGTGTCCAAGTGTTCTCATTGTTCAATTCCCACCTCTGAGTGAGAACATGCGGTGTTTGGTTTTTTGTCCTTGCGATAGTTTGCTGAGAATGATGGTTTCCAGGTTCATCCATGTCCCTACAAAGGATATGAACTCATCATTTTTTATGGCTGCATAGTATTCCATGGTGTATATGTGTCACATTTTCTTAATCCAGTCTATCATTGATGGAATTTGGGTTGGTTCCAAGTCTCTGCTATTGTGAATAGTGCCGCAGTAAACATATGTGTGCATGTGTCTTTATAGCAGCATGATTTATAATCCTTTGGGTATATGCCCAGTAATGGGATGGCTGGGTCAAATGGTATTTCTAGTTCTAGACCCCTGAGGACTCACCACACTGTCTTCCACAATGGTTGAACTAGTTTACAGACCCACCAACAGTGTAAAAGTGTTCCTATTTCTCCACATTCTCTCCAGCACCTGTTGTTTCCTGACTTTTTAATGACAGCCATTCTAACTGGTGTGAGATGGTATCTCATTGTAGTTTTGATTTGCATTTCTCTGATGGCCAGTGATGATGAGCATTTTTTCATGTGTCTGTTGGCTGCATAAATGTCTTCTTTTGATAAGTTTCTGTTCATATCCTTTGCCCACTTTTTGATGGGATTGTTTGTTTTTTTCTTGTAAATTAGTTTGAGTTCTTTGTAGATTCTGGATATTAGCCCTTTGTCAGATGAGTAGACTGCAAAAATTTTCTCCCATCCTGTAGGTTGTCAGCTCACTCTGATGGTAGTTTCTTTTGCTGCACAGAAGCTCTTTAGTTTAATTAGATTCCATTTGTCAATTTTGGCTTTTGTTGCAATTGCTTTTGGTGTTTTAGTCATGAAGTCCTTGCCCATGCCTATGTCCTGAATGGTATTGCCTAGATTTTCTTCTAGGGTTTTTATGGTTTTAGGACTAATATTTAAATCTTTAATCCATCTTGAATTAATTTTTGTATAAGGTGTAAGGAAGGGATCCAGTTTCAGCTTTCTACATATGACTAGCCAGTTTTCCCAGCACCATTTATTAAATAGGGAATCCTTTCCCCATTTCTTGTTTTTGTCAGGTTTGTCAAAGATCAGATGGTTGTAGATGTGTGGTATTATTTCTGAAGGCCCTGTTCTGTTCCATTGGTCTATATCTCTGTTTTGGTGCAAGTACCATGCTGTTTTGGCTACTGTAGCCTTGTAGTACAGTTTGAAATCAGGTAGTGTGATGCCTCCAGCTTTGTTCTTTTGGCTTAGGATTGTCTTGGCAATGCAGTCTCTTTTTTGGTTCCATATGAAGCTTAAAGTAGTTTTTTCCAATTCTGTGAAGAAAGTCATTGGTAGCAATCCTAATCTGATAAAACAGACTTTAAACCAACAAAGATCAAAAGAGACAAAGAAGGCCATTACATAATGGTAAAGGGATCAATTCAACAAGAAGGGCTAACTATCCTAAATATATATGCATCCAATACAGGAGCACCCAGATTCATAAAGCAAGTCCTTAGAGACCTACAAAGAGACTTAGACTCCCAAACAATAATAATGGAAGACTTTAACACCCCACTGTCAACATTAGACAGATCAACGAGACAGAAAGTTAACAAGGAAATCCAGGAATTGAACTCAGCTCTGCACCAAGTGGACCTAATAGACATCTACAGAACTCTCCACCCCAGATCAACAGAATATACATTCTTCTCAGCACCACACAACACCTATTCCAAAATTGACCACATAGTTGGAAGTAAGGCACTCTTCAGCAAATGTGAAAGAACAGAAATTATAACAAACTGTCTCTCGGACCACAGTGCAATCAAACTAGAACTCAGGATTAAGAAACTCACTCAAAACTGCTCAACTACATGGAAACCGAACAACCTGCTGCTGAATGACTACTGGGTACATGACGAAATGAAGGCAGAAATAAAGATTTTCTTCGAAACCAATGAAAACAAAGACACAACATACCAGAATCTCTGGGACACATTTAAAGCAGTGTGTAGAGGGAAATTTATAGCACTAAATGTCCACAAGAGAAAGCAGGAAAGATCTAAAATTGACATCCTAACATCACAATTAAAAGAACTAGAGAAGCAAGAGCAAACACATTCAAAAGCTAGCAGAAGGCAAGAAATAAGTAAGATCAGAGCAGAACTAAAGGAGATAGAGACACAATAAAACCCTTCAAAAAATCGATAAATCCAAGAGCTGGTTTTTTGAAAAGATCAACAAAATTGATAGACTGCTAGCAAGAATAATAAAGAAGAAAAGAGAGAAGAATCAAATAGACGCAATAAAAAATGATAAAGGGGATATCACCACCAATCCCACAGAAATACAAACTACCATCAGAGAATACTATAAACACCTCTATGCAAATAAACTAGAAAATCTAAAAGAAATGGATAAATTCCTCGACACATACGCCCTCCCAAGACTAAACTGGGAAGAAGTTGAGTCCCTGAATAGACCAATATCAGGCTCTGAAATTGAGGCAATAATTAATAGCGTACGAACCAAAAAAAGTCCAGGACCACATGGATTCACAGCCGAATTCTACCAGAGCTACAAGGAGGATCTGGTACCATTCCTTCTGAAACTATTCCAATCAATACAAAAAGAGGGAATCCTCCCTCACTCATTTTAAATGGTTGATTTTTTAAAACAATTTTTGCCAGTTAAGTTTGTTCCCTGGAGAGAGGATTTAAGAAGTTCCTCATACCATCATTGAGAAAATTGTTCTTATGTTTACATTTGAAACCACTAAAAAGTGTTGTTCGCAATATTTTTGATGTAATCCAAAATTGACCACTATCTGGGCATGCTAAAATAATTGTATTAAGTGTTTTTAATGGGTGCTTTATTGGATTAATACCTTATTGTTCTGTCCACATTGACTTACAATATTACTAATCAATTCCTTTATGAAAGAAAATATAAAAATTATTTAATATTTTTAATTTATAACAATTACATTTTTCAGGTTTGAAGGGTAATTATCATAGCCACAAATTGCAATAATTTTAAATCTATTATCCTATATTCAAAAAAAATCTTTTTGATTTAGCACTTATATCTTTGTATACAGCATTTCCTTAATGAAAATACGATACTGATACATAAGCAATTGTATAGCCAGTACAAAAAAACAGCAATTCATAGTGAATCAGTTTTATTGTAAAATCAACAATTATCTGTTTGTATTTTAATGCACTCAGAAACCCACTATAAGAAAAACACAGAAGTTATTAAGCACATGTCTAATATCAGAGAGATTACCTAATTGAGGTGAAAATATGGGCATGCATGTATTTCAGAAAAAAAAATCTTGCCAGTCATCTCTATTATGTTTTCCTGTATAACTCAGTTTTCTGTCTCCAAATCAATTATCTCAAACCTCTGACCACAACGCCTCTTCTCATTTTCCCAAAAAGAACCTGCTTCCTGTCTTTGCTTGGGACTCCCTGAAGCAAAGTTCAAGAAAAGGATACGTATGGGTGTAGTTCATTTGCAAAGGAGCAAAAAATGAACAGAAATATGAGAAACAAACAATATAGGAGTACATTATGGAGTTCACCACTGTGGAAAACTGGGTCTTGACCCTACCTACAACCTCCTCAGAATTGTCCATCGTAGGATTGAATATCTACTCTTTTTCTCAATCTCTATCGACTAAGGGTTTCCCTGGGAATTGTTAACTATCCTACATTTCAAGAGTACTCAATGTTCTTGTCCAGCAGGCTCCAGAAGATGCCTGTAGCTGTCAGAAAAGTCCAAGCAGAAAGTGAAGAGTGCACATTTGAGACATTGTCAGTGTGAATTAAGCCCAAGACCATACATAATTCAGCTGGAGCTATGTCTCAACTGGAGGTCATTACTACATGAGGAAAGTTGGGGGCAACAGAGGCATACGATAAATTTTCTATTCAAGAAATAAAAGATACACATATTTTACATGTCATTCTTATTTAAATAAAATGCTTGATTAAAAAATAAAAGAAACAAAAAGCTAAGCCATTAGATGGGAACTTTCTTCATTGAGTTACAGCAAGATTTCTTATTTTGACACCCACCTTTTCCTGCTTATTTCCTGATGAAACACAGACACTGTCCTTCCTGCTATCGAACGCTCAGCATGCCAGTGTCACCCTGGTTATCATTCCCATCCACCATTACTTAGGCAACTAAATAAACTTACTCATGAGCTTTTCACAAAATGTAAAGATAACTTTTATCCTATATTTCAGCATTATCATTGTGCTTTCTTTAAGGATCCTTCCGTTCATCTTGACAGCCTCTAATCAGTCAGTCTGCTAAACCACAGCTTTAGTAATCTTTCAGAATATAAATCAAACCAAATGATTTATCTACTTAAATCATCCAATATCTTCCCATTGCTATTAGAAAGAAGAACAAAGCCTTCAACATGGTCTAAATGACCCTGTTGGGTGGCATCATGTCTCCCACTCCAGCCTCCACTCAGATGATCATGCTGCTCTTAGTGTTTTCAAGTCACATTGATCATCTCAACTTTCTTCATTCTTTTCTTTTCACCACACAGAATTTCACACAGTTCTCTCTATTACTGAGTATCTCTTTCTCTTTCCTCTTACTTAGTTACTTTTTAACTGCAACTAAACCTTCATATATCAACTTTACCAACACTTCCTCCAAGAACCATCTCTAACTCAAAGGTAAGGTCAGCTCCACATTTATCTGTGTTTTTATAGCACTGCACACTGTTTTTAGCAGCAGCTATCCAGCTGTGTTTACATATTTATTGATGTTATTATGTTATTAATGTATTCCCACTCCATGAAACTATTAGATACAAAAGGGCCTTGTTAATTTTGGGGGCTTTGTGCCCACCTTTGTATCCCAGATACATATCTTAGTGCCTGTTATATGAAAGTAACTCATTACATATTTGGGGAATTAAAAAAAAGACCATGAAAGTCTAAAGGCATTGATATTAACCTGTATGCTTGTAAATATAAATAAACTGGGACTTTAAGAAACTTTAAGAAAACTTTAAGTTTTAGTTCAAGTAGTTATGGAAATCTGAGAGGAGCAGACTCCAGTTAAACTGGGCATTGACACTATATTCATATAGGCAAACAAGTGAAAAAATAATTTCATGTTTAGTATTAAAGAAAAACAAATATAACAAATATAAAGAGTCAAAAATGAACATGCCATGTATGAATATATGAGAAAACAAAATGGGGAAATAAATATATAACAATAGTAAAATTGGATAAGCAAGGTGTATTAGTCTGTTCTCATGCTGCTAATAGAGACATACCCCAGACTGGGTAATTTATGAAGGAAAGAGGCTTAATTGACTCACAGGTCCACATGGCTGGGGAGGCCTCATGATCATGGTGGAAGGTGAGAAGGAGCAAAGCCACGTCTTACATGGCAGCAGGCAAGACAGAATGAGAAGCAAGTGAAAGAGGAAACCCCTTATAAAACCATCAGATCTCATGAGGTTTATTCACTACCATGAGAACAGCATGGGGGAAACCACCCCATGATTCAATTATCTCCCTGTAGGTCCCTCCCACAACATGTGGGAATTATGGGAGCTATAATTCAAGATGAGATTTGAGTTGGGACACAGCCAAACCATATTAGCATTATATCATTAAAAGCCTTCAGAATTCTGGAAATACTTAGAATGGCTAGCTGTGTGAACAAGAACTGCTCTAGGATTTTGATTAAGAGAGGGATAACTAAACTAGTGGTGGATTAGAATGTCTAGTACAATAATGTGGGTCAAATGAAGAGAAGATAGAGAAAATCTGGAAACAGGATTTTGTTGTAATTTATGTATGGCTAGGATGTTCAGGAAAGGGGATTAAAGTACCAGAGAGAATCAAAAGTTATTTCAAATTGATTGTGCCATGTTAAATATAGAAAAATGATCTAGAACCAGAAATACCATTTGACCCAGCAATCCCATTACTGGGTATATAGCCAAAGGATTATAAATCATTCTACTATAAAGACACATGCACACGTATGTTTATTGCAGCATTATTTACAATAGCAAAGACTTGGAACCAACCCAAATGCCCATCAGTGATTGACCGGATAAGGAAAATGTGGCACATATACACTGTGGAATACTATGCATCCATGAAAAAGAATGAGTTCATGTCCTTTGCAGGGACATGGATGGAGAAGGAAGCCATCATTTTCAGCAAACTAACACAGTAACAGAAAACCGAACACTGCATGTTCTCACTCATAAGTGGGAGTTGAACAAAGAGAACACATGGACACATGGAGGGGAACATTACACATTGGGGCCTGTCAGAGGGTGGGGGGCAAGAGGAGGGAGAGCATTAGGGCAAATACCTAATGCATGCAGGGCTTAAAACCTAGATGACTGGTTGATAGTTGCAGCAAACCACCATGGCACATGTATATCTATGTACCAACCTTCATGTTCTGCACACGTAACCCAAAACTTAAGGTAAAATAAACAAAAAAAGAAAATGAAATGAAAACATGAATTAAATATTTTAAGACTGTTTATTCTGGGAGAGTAAAGAAAATCTGTATAAAATAATTATTAAAAATAATTTTTAAAATCTATTTTTATTTTTACAAATAGGGGGTCTTTCTAAGTTGTCGAGGCAGAACTCAAGCTTTTGGGCTCAAGTGGTCCTCTACATGAGCCTCTCAAGTAGCTGGGACAGGCATGCGGCACTGCACCTGGCTTTGATAGGAAACTCTGAGTAGAAAAGCAGTGGTAAAGACAAAAATAAGTTGTTATAAAACAGACTGAGAGCTCTTGAGAGAAAATTAATAGTAAACATATCTTGATTTTGAACCACACCATTTGGATACAGGAAGCTGAGACTGGAGAATAAAATCAGCTAATGTACATGGGACATAGGTAGATTAAAAATGGTCACAAATTCTCTACTGCTCCTCCTTTCAAGAAGGGGCATTGGTTTCTCCATAAGTTGAATCTGGACTGCCCTTGTGACTGTTTTTTGACAAATTAAAAACTATAAAATTATGCAATTCCAAAGTCCAGGCATTAAGAGGCTCAAAACTTGCACCATTATCATGACTGGATATTGCCACCATATACCCCACCTAATAGCCAACACCCACTGTCATCCATGTGAATGAGGCCACCACAGACTCCCCAGCTCCAGTGAGAATTTGGATGATGCAACCCTCTGACTGAAGGAAGGTGAGATGAGCAGGAGGACAGTCCACCATGAGTAAAATATTATCGGGGAACCTGCCCCAATAGTCACGTAGGTTCTTTTCTATTTTCCCTAAGCGTCAGTCAGTTTGAGAAATAAAGGGACAGAGTACAAAAGAGAGAATTTTAAAGCTGGGCATCCGGGGGAGATATCACATGTCGGTAGGTTCCATGATGCCCCACAAGCCGTAAAACCAGCAAGTTTTTATTAGTGATTTTCAAAAGGGGAGGGAGTGTGCGAATAGGTGTGGGTCACAGAGATCACCTACTTCACAAGGTAATAGAATATCACAAGGCAAATTGAGGCAGGGCGAGATCACAGGACCACAGGACTGGGGTGAAATTAAAATTGCTAATGAAGTTTTGGGCATCATTGTCATTGATAACATCTTATCAGGAGACAGGGCTTTGAGAGCAACCTGTCTGACCAAAATTTATTAGGCGGGAATTTCCTCTTCCTAATAAGCCTGGGAGCGCTATGGGAGACTAGGGTCTATTTCACCCCTACAGCCTGGACCATAGAAGATGGCCACGCCCAGGGGGGCCAGTTCAGAGACCCACCCCCAGGCATGTATTCTCTTTCCCAGGGATGTTCCTTGCTGAGAAAAAGAATTCAGCAATATTTCTCCCATTTGCTTTTGAAAGAAGAGAAATATGGCTCTGTTCTGCCCGGCTCACCGGCGGTCAGAGTTTAAGGTTATCTCTCTTGTTCCCTGAACATTGCTGTTATCCTGTTCTTTTTTCAAGGTGCCCAGATTTCATATTGTTCAAACACACGTGCTCTACAATTTGTGCAGTTAATGCAATTATCATAGGGTCCTGAGGTGACATACATCCTCCTCAGCTTACGAGATGATAGGATTAAGAGATTAAAGTAAAGACAGGCATAGGAAATCACAAGGGTATTGATTGGGGAAGTGATAAGCATCCATGAAATCTTCACAATTTATGTTTAGAGATTGCAGTAAAGACAGGCATAAGAAATTATAAAAGTATTAATTTGGGGAACTAATAAATGTCCATGAAATCTTCACAATTTAAGTTCTTCTGCCATGGCTTCAGTCGGTCCCTCTGTTTGGGGTCCCTGACTTCCTGCAACAAAATATAAAATAACTTTGCTCTAAGACACTAAGTTTTTGATGTGATTATTGCATAGCAATAGAAAATGGGTTATATAGCCCCCAAATGTTTTAAAAGCCCCAAACATGTGGCATGACATTTCAGTGCAAGCAGTCAGAGGTTGTGAAAGTGGCTATCAAACTTCTGGTGGGGGCAGAAACACGGAAGAAATTAAATGTTCAGCATTGAGAAAATGTGAAAACGATCAGCAAGGCTATTAACAATTGGAGGTTAATTGAAAGACAAAACATATATTTAATTAATTTTGGATCTAGCTAAAGAGATTTCCAAACAGGAAGCTGGAAATATCAATTGGCTCCTTTTGGCTGTGGATGATAAAGTATGGGAAGAGAGAAATAAACGAAAAAGAGAATTGTTCCATTTGGAAGAAGAATGTAAAGAAAATATAAAGAAATGAGTACTTGCCAAGTTGGAAAATAAAGATTCTCATATTGCTTTTTTTTTTTTTTTTTTTTTTTTGAGATGGAGTCTGACTCTGTCATCCAGGCTAGAGTTCAATGGTGTGATCTCAGCTCACTGCAACCCGGGTTCAAGTGATTCTCCTACCTCAGCCTCCCAAGTAGCTGGGATTACAGGCACGTGCCACCATGCCCAGCTAATTTTTGTATTTTTAGTAGAGACTGGGTTTCACCATGTTGTTCAGGATTGTCTTGATCTCTTGACCTTGTGATCCGCCCACCTTGGCCTCCCAAAGTGCTGGGATTACAGACGTGAGCCACCATGCCCAGCCGCTTTTATTTTCAAGATGGCAAAAGATTCCCAAATAAGAAACGGCCTTAGCATAAATATTTTATTAAGGATGTGACTATAAGACTCTTGACAATAAGACTCTGTTAAAACCTAAAACCTCTGTTAAAAAATATATATATATATATATATTTAAGGTGGAGTCTAGAGGACATCTTCAGCTACCTGACAATGTGTGTGAGCACCTAAGTTTGGTCTCATTCTCAAACAGCACTGATAAGTATGGAGGAAAGTAGTCTTAAAATGTGTGTGTGACATTTGTTAATTTAGTAGACTATAAACTGATGATTGCAAAGCCCACTCATTATTTTATTTTTTATTTTTATAAATAAAATAAAATTTTACCCAGCCTGGAGTGCAGTGGCACAATCATAGCTATAGCTCACTGTAACCTCAAACTGCTGGCCTCAAGTGATCCTCCCACCTCTGCCTCCCTAGTAGCTAGCACTACAGTCATGTGTCATGATGTCTGGTTAATTAAAAAAACAAATTTGTGGACACAGGGTATGCCATATTGCTGAGGCTGGTCTTGAACTCCAGTGCTCAAGTGATCCTTCTGCCTCAGCCTCTCGAAGTGCTGGGATTATAGACATAAGCCATTGTGCCTAGCCTCTGCTCATTATTAAGAGAGTTGTATCAGTATGGATTAAAATGGATAGGGACAATTTACAATAAAAAATATTTTTGGAGCACCTAATTATCTGTGGGCAGGAAGCTGGCTGAAAAATGTATCCAACTGCAAACATGGACCATTTTCAATAGAAGAGGAAAAATGTTTCAGTGCGTGTAGTCAGGAATCTGCAGGGTAGATCCTGAGTTCTGGAGGCCAGTGGATTATGGAATCACTCCAAAGAAGAAAAATTGGGTTCTAAAGAAGAAACATTTTCTGCACCTGAGGTAGAGGATTCTGACAACACATACCCAGCTGGATTTTAGAATTATGCAGATGAGTGAATGCATGAACTTATCCTGCCTCTTTTGAATGTCATGCAATACCTGTACAATTTTTTGTTGGATCCATAGGGAACAAAATAATTTTTTTAATTCACATGTCTATAGACCAATAGAAGCTACACTTGAGAAGATGTACCCAAGGAGGCAACATCCATATCTGAACCAGAAGCAGCTAAAAGATATTTGACTTTGAATCCGATGCTTTGATTGACTAAGACTTTTGACTATCTTAGGACAGGATGAGCATTTTTTGTATTTAGGAAGAATGTATTTGATTTTCCCTGAGGAAAGCATCTGAGGAGCCTCTAATTTTTAAAATTTATTTTTATTTATTTTTTGAGATGGAGGTCTCACTAGTAATTGGTAGATTAAAAATAACCACAAACAATTTGCAGTAACTCTCATCAAAAGGTGGAGTCTCTTTCCTCATACCTTAATCTAGACTGGCTTTGTTAGTTGCCCTAACCAATAGAACATGGCAGTTAGAGATACTGTATAAATTTTAAGCCTAATCATTTTTTTGACTGTCATATGAGGAAGACTGGGATAGCCTACTAGATTCTTTACTAGTCTGATAGCCAGCAGTCAGCACCAATCAATAGACATAGATGATCATCTTATATCTTCTAGCCACAGCTGAGGTGACAGATACTGTAGCTCCATGAATGACTCTAAGCAAAGGCAGCAAAACAATTATCCAACCGATTCCAGTACAAACTACTAATAATTGTTGTGCTAAGGTACTACATTTTGGAGTGACTTGTAATATAGCAACAGATGACAAGGCGTACTAGTCTCCTATGATCTGTTACAAGGACGTTATGGTTGTATCTATTTCTACAGCTCCATTACGGTTGGAGCTAAAATTCTCTTCATCTGAAAAAGGTATAGGGTTATTTGGCTGTGTGTAACTGCAAAGCGACCCATTGTGACAACAGAAGGAGACTGTCATTGTAATGAATTCCTATTTTTATTATTTATATTTTTCTATATTTTGGGAATTCTGTACTTGGATTTTAAGAGCTTATATCTTGATGTAGTTGATTGGTTTCTTCATTTTGCTTATTTTTCAGAGGCATCACAGAATTGCTACTTTAGTAATCAGAGAAAGTGGCACTTGTCTACACGTTTGTAAGGGTGATTGAACTTTATTTTCCAGCTAGCATTGTTCCCTATGTCCTCTAGGGAAACAGAAAATGAAGGGAAGTCTAGGTGGTGTGGCAAGTATAAATGCCTTGCACCTGAGAACTAGTTAATTTTCATCATAATGTGACCTTATTTTGAAGTTTGATTATTTCTGAGGATGTAGTTGCTCTTAATATTTAATTATGAGATGTCCCAAAATTGATAAATAGAATTTTAAAATGTCAATATGTATGAAGAAATATGTTAATTGACTTATGGATCTTTGACACTTTGCTCCATATCTCTCTGGATAGAAAGTTCTTCAAATGCTAGCTCACAGGAGAAGTGAAGCAAGGAAATAATTGGTCACAATGGAAAAGCTGGTGGCTGCTCTCATGAAGTTAATTAAGTAAATATTTCCACTTGGAAACAATATTTGTACAAAGAAGGCAGTTTATATTATGAGGTTTACCAATTATGAGGTTTATATTATGTGGTTTACCAATAGATCTTATTTTATGTTTATGGTGGCATTAATATAGGTAATAAGGGTAAAAGGTGATTCTAAAAGCAAATGTATGAGAGAACAATCTTTTGCTGACAACTACAGCAAACAAGAAGTAGCTAAAACTAAAAGTAAGTATACAATTTTGATGATGGCACATTATAGTAAATCAGACCAAAATCCCTAATCCCACTCCTCAAAAATAGAGGGCAAATAGAAAAGCTGAACAAAATATAAAATGGATTTATTTAAAGAGCGTCAAAGGGATAAACTGGTAATGAAGACTTAGAGAATACCATTAGGACAGGAAAATGACTCAGTCAGGTGGAACATATTTTATGGGAGCATTCATCAATTTGGTAGATAACAGGTAAATATCTGAGAGCAAGTTTTGCCATCATTGGCATGATAAGTAATCCCAGTGGGAAACTGGAGAACCACAGCCAGCTAAATAAGGAAGATAGTAAGCATAAACCCTTCATTTTGGGTTTACATTATAAAGGGTTACATCACAGTAGTAAGGACAAAAGTAAAATCAGAGCTTTTTGTGAGCAATATGGCTCAGCCTCAAAAATCTTAACTTCTGAAAAAGAATTACAGTTATCTGGAATTGTTTGTGCCAGTAACTATCTTCCATAAGTAAATATACACAAAGAAGAAGTAAATTATTGTCCACAAGGTTATTCTACAATTTTACAAAGGGAGGTGTTTAACATAATAAAAAATTAACAAGAATATGAAAAAAGGGAATGTGAATAAAAAACAGTAGAAACAACAGACAATAGAATCTGACATGCAGAGAAACCGGACATGTAAGATATCAGGAAGAAATACCCAAATAACTATATTTTCTTGTTCAAGTTTATAAGAGAAAAGATGGAGAATTTCAGCAGATAAATGAAAAGAATTAAAAATAATTGGAAATTTTAGAATTTTAAAAGCAACTAATTAAGAAATTGGTTGATGATTGAATAGAGAATTATTCTACTTCTTACAATAGCTGAGTATGTGATTCAGATCATCTCTCTGAAACAGGAAACTCTGAAGAAAATAGAGTACAACTTTATTTAATATCACATTCAAAACACAAGAAGACATAATAATTCTAAATTTGCATGCACAAATAACATATATATACATACACATACAGAAACATATACACATATATATAGAAAACAAATATTAACAAATAGAAAAATAGACATGTGGTCAGAATAATTGATAGAACAATAAGAGAAAAGAGTAAGACTTTAAAATATCTGAACTACATGATAAAGAAATTTGATTTCATGGACACACATAGAAAGCTGAATCCAACAAGAGCAAGTAGGCAGTTGTTTAAGCAAAATAGAAAAATAACAAAAAATGGTCATATGCTTATCCATAAGCCAAGTGTCAACAAGTTTTAACTATGGGCACTGTATCTCTTACTAAACTATATTGTGCAAGGAATCAGTAATAAATTGCTAAATGGAAAATCTTAATATATTTTAAAATTAGTAAATAAAAATCGAATTACTTCTGCACAAAAAGGACTTTTATATTCTCTTGTATATTTTATGTTCCTGGAAAATCTCAATAATTCCATGCAAAGTAACTCAGCTGAGACTATTGATTACTGGAAAATTATATGGGTACTTGGAGACCAACCAAAGTCAGGTTACTACAAAATCCTGAAAATATTCTCTTAGGAAGTTATATCACTACCAAGAAGTACCAGTAGAAGCCTGACAAAAAATATTGGCATAGATTTTTATAATTAATGATCAAAGGGGAGAGGGATACATTATTAATTTTAATACTGCTGCATGTAAGGTGTAATTTAGGTGAAAACTGATCCCCCAGTGGCTTCAAACTTTCATAAGCTGACTCTTCCGTAGGATAATACAACGAACCTGCTTCCGTGGGTGAAACTGTGGGTTTAACACAGTTTTCTGTGAGGTATAATCACATTTCCCCCTCTCTGACTCAAAAATAGCATATCCCTTTCAAGGTAGTAGGAGTGTAATGAATGCAAGTGACCTACACTGGCTTTATGGAGGTCAGAAGGACACATGTTAATTTAACACCTCTGACATGACTATGGTAGATCCTGTCATTGGAGGACTTCACTAACTTGGGTGCTTTATATAACTTGCTTCTTTGAGAGCCAAGGGTGAATTCAGGAGGCAGTAACTGACCTCCTTGCTGAATTATTGAACATGAGGCTGCATGAAATCAGGCATGGATAGGGAAAATACAAAGTCATGAGGAGCATATAAAAACCAGCTCAATCGCAATAGATGTGTGTAGATTATGTTAACTTTTAAAGCCCCTTCCCTGCAGTTTATGTTCTGATCTAGTATGTTTTCCATTGAAGCCATAGCAAATGACCACAAATTGAGTGGCTTAACACAACATAAATTTATCTTCCAGTTCTGTAGGTCAGAAGTCTTACATGGGTGTCCCCAGCTAAAATCAAGATGTCAGCAGAGTTCTTTCATTTCCTTGCCTTTTCCAGCTCTAGAAAATGACTACATATGTAGGCTTTTGGCCTCCTTCCTCCATCTTCAAAGCCATCAACAGCCAAGAGGGTCTTTCTCACATTGCTGCTGCCACCTTTCAGGTTCTCTCTTCCTAAGCACAGCTCTCTCCCTCACTACATCTGAGAAAGGTTCCCTGCTTTTAAGAACCCATGTGATAAGACAAGGCCCACCCATATAATATCCTCTATTTATTTATATCTGCAAAGTCATTTTGCCAAGAACAATTATACATATTCTCAAGTTCTGGCATGAGGTTACCTTTGTAGGGCAGCATTACTCAGCTGACCACACCTACTCGGACTTTTTTCTCTTTAAAAAAAAAATTAAACTTATATTCAGACAGAGGGTCAACTTTCTGGTGATGGTTTTAAATGAACCCTAGAGCATCTTACTAGGCCCATGCTTCTCCCTTCCCAGCAGTTTTTCTCAGCCTGCCCCTGCTTAACTCAAGTATTTCAATGGAATAGATCTGGTAAGACAGCATAAGTGGTTGCATACTGAGATTTGCTGTTTTTCTCTTTTCTTTACAGATGTTTTGAATTTTACAAATTTTCAGTGCTAAAATTATGCTGAGGATGTTTGGGGGTTTTATTTTGTTTTGTAGTTTTATCTCTCTCTGACTTAGTCTTCAGGCTGCTATAACAAAATATCTTAGACTGGGTAAGTTCTAAACAACATAAATTTATCACAGTTCTGGAGGCTGGGAAGTCCAAGATCAAGGAAGTGGTCGTGCCTGGTGGGGGTTCACTTCCTCAGAGATCATGCCTTCTTGCTGGTGGAAGGGCCAGCAAGTGCACTCAGGCCTCTTTATAAGAGTACTGATCCCATTCCTGAGGGCCCCACCCTTATGACTTAGTCACCTCCCAAAGACTCCACATCTTAATACCTTCATAGTGGGGATTAGGTTTCAATATTTGAATTTGAGTGAGGGAGGAAGGTCACAAGCATTCAAAATAGAATCTCCACTTCCCACCTCACATTTTTTTTGTCTCTACTGTTTTGGGAGGAAATATATAAAGATGGGCACCTAGGCATGTTGTCTTTTGTTTACTGTATTTGGTAAACTGTTTTGGGATACCAGACATTATGAATTTTATGTTGCAAAAGGCATTTTTTTTATTACTCTAAGGACTGTTGGGCTTTGCTTCAGCATGTAGTGAACTTACTTGCAAATCATCTTATTCCCTTTGAGGTTTGCTTTTAAGCATTGTTTGGACAGTTCCAGGACAGCCTTTACTCTAGGATTAAATTTTCTTACTCCCATGTATAATATCTGGGGTCTCCTCTCGGACTAAGGATTTTTCTGAGAATTGTTTCATCCAGTAGTATTTTCTGTCATTTGGAATTTTAGCGCATTCTTGATCAGATCAATACTCTGCCAAAGACTAGAAAATGCTTCTCTTCAGTGCTCATCTGATAGTTCACACCACATGAGCTTCTAGAGCCTTGCAGAAGAAGTTCTTGAATCACTTACACTTGAATCAATGGAAAATAAGAAAGCTGACATCTAGATTTTTCTTTTTTTCCTTTTTTTTTTTTTTTTTTTTTTGTTTTGCCCACTTACGAACATCAAAGAAAAATTTCCAGAAGGGCTTCTGACTGAAAACTACCCAATAGGCTCTGGGCATACAAATAAATATCCCATTGTGTGAGCACAGTGATTGCTCAATGTCTGGCAATTTGGCTATTATATGTTATATTGGATAAACCAATGCTCCAAGACTTTTTAGTTGATAAAAGGTAAATGTGATAAAGTGGAAGATTAGAAAGAGAAGTGAGTTTCATCAATGCTTTTCGCATTTTATGAAGTATAAGCCCCACAACAAGTACATATTTATATAGAAAGTCATTTATTTAAGAAATGTAGTGACAGCGCTTTTGTAATGTGCCCTGGTCTTCCTTCCTGCCTCAGGCTCTCATCCCACTGTGTCAAATCAGTCTTCTATCTTCCTCCGCTCCCAAGAGCTTCAATTATGATAGATTGTTATAAACTTTATGTGGCAAAGTTGTTAGAAGTCTGGGGAGCCCTGGATTTACATAAATACCATGTAAAAAGTGTCTTTAAATGGTAAGTGTGGAACTTCTACCTTGCACAGTGATCATTCTGACACTTGAGAGCGAGTATGAAAAAGCATGAGAAAGGAAGAAGCTACCTAAAAACATATCTAACATAAACTGACAATAGAACCTGAGAACTTGGAGAACACTGGGAAAAAGTTAGTTAAAGAGCAAGAGGAAAAATTAAATGGATTTAAGAATTTAATGAATGCTTGTGATTTAGGATAAACAGTGACAGATGGGTGGTAGATATGAGAAAGAACTGTGTGAATTACATAACCTGGTTTCTAATTCTGTAGTCTTTAACCTGCGCTATCTTTAAAATCACTTTTGCTCTTCTCTGCTCAGTTAATTATATGGGAGCCAACATGAAAGAAGCTACTTGTATTTTCAATGTGATTTTAAAATATGGGACATCTGATTACTGTACACTTGTGAAAATATAATCATGTGGATATATTTAAATACCTCTCTGTCTTCCACACGTCTGTGTTTTTATATCTATCTATCCATCCATCTATCATCTAACTATTTATCTATCTATCATCTTCTATCTGTTATGGAATCTCACTCTTGCATCCCAGTGAATTATTTTGAACCTGAAAATTTAACTGATTTGAGTATGACTTTACCAATGCAATGCCAAAGAAGGAGGAAGGGGGTTAAATACACCCTATTAGCTACCAAAGGTTAAGAAGAAAAACGGGAAAAATCGGATAAAAGAATGAAGGACAGAGGGGGAGGAAGAGAAAAATGAAGAAATAAAGATGAAAAAAAGGAAAAAAGAATAAGGATGGGACCATGAGGAGCTAAAAACTAATACATACTTTAACAAATACAGGTTAGATTTTATTACAGCCATTTTTGAGACTTTGGTTTAAATCCCAAAGTTGTAACTCTATACTACATTCTATAAGGTTCCAAGGCAAGGTTTTTATCTTTTTCACCTAATGTAGTGGTTATAAATATGGAAAAGTAAGTATTTTTAGCTAATTAATTATGTGCATCTAGTTGTTCTTGGAATAAATAGCAAAATGTCTCTAGCTAGGGCTTACATTTCTGTCAGAGTTGATGGCATTTTTAAAGGGACTTTATGACTCTCAGTAAGATCCTCTCTGTAGTAGAGCTGAAACTAGTAACAAAATCCAGTTTAGCCTTTACAACTAACTGCCAGGTTAGGTTTTCTTTTCATTTTTTATTATAAATTTTTTGTCCTAAAGATCATTAGCAGAGGCACTCTTTTGGTCCTGGCTTTTCATCATAAGATTTTGTTTGTCACGTTACAAAAATAAAAAGTTTTTTCCAGGAGAAGTAGAGAATTTATTGAAGAGTCAAGTTGGGATAAGGACTGGGTATCTGTTTCCTTTTCAGATCAACTCTCCTCAAAGCCTCGTTTGGGGGCACTTTGGGTTCCATTAATAATCAGAACAGCACTTTTATTCTCAGTGATATTAGGTAACCGTGACAGTAATTTTTGTTGCTGTGCAATCTTCAGTCTCACACTTATCTGCCAGGTCTGAAAAGTGTTTGGAGAAATGAGCAAATATGAGCTGCTAAAACCAGAAAAAGGAATCATCCACACTGTTTTTAAGCTTTCTTTTCTCACCACAGCCTGCTGTTTCTTTTCATTGCTCTCTGGCTGCTCCTGGGCTGAATTTTATTTCATTTTGAAAACCACATATTTGCAATAAATGGAAATGAAATATCACTCCTCAAGGATGGGCTAGTTCATCAAAAATTCTTTTCTTAGATTTCTACCTCCACAGAAGACTATAAAGTGATGTTGAAATTCTTACCATAAATCCTTCAATCATTACCACTTACAAACAGATAAATGTCGACGTGCAGCCTGAGGCAAAATTAAGAAAGGTGATGTTATGGGGCTTTTACATCACTCCATTTCACTCTCAGCAGATGTTGCTGGTGTGTAAGGCAGGACTGTAGTTGCTGCCACATAGGGGAGGCATCCTGGACCTCCAGGGAATATATTGCATATGCTTTTAATTTAGGTAATATCTCTTTCTTGATTTGATCAGATGCTTCAGAGTGCAATGGAATGGGAGTTGTCAGAGTACTACCAGGACTCTGTACCTCTTACTTTTATGTTTAGTGACCTAACTTTCTATGGAGTAGCCTGACGTTCCTGAGCTGAGTGACTCACTTCTTGTTCAATATCTCTGAAGATGACCAAATAGTCTGAAAATCAACCTTTGTTTTTGTTCCAGTAAATTTATTAATGGGGAAATAGGATAGATTGTAAGAAGTTTTCAGAGGGGCATACTGAACCCCATTTTCTCTCTGTCAAGTCTCGCCAGCAAAATTTAATACAGCTAGCATTTCAATAGCACAATATATGCTCAATATGTTTTAGGAAAAATGTAGCCAGTGTATTGTGTGACATAGGCTGTGGGCTGGGGAATTACAGATCAAGAGAAAAATAATGGTAAGAAAAGTTTTCATGAAAGAGGGAGGATTTGAACTGGACTTCTTACAATATTTAAGATGTTAATAGACTATTGATTCTATTGAGCACAGGGAAAATAGTTTTGAATGGAAGATTATAATTTGAGATTTTGACCTGTTATTATTGCGGGGGATTGGTAAGATTTTTAAATACCCAGTAAAGTTATTGAAAATAAGGAATAATAATATGAGATCTCATAATTCTTTATTATACTAGTTCAATGGAACAAGTCAATAAACTGTAAAAAAAAGCTGAAATATCAAGATACAATCAAATAAAATGTCACAGTATATTGAATACTGGATTTAGACAAAAATGAGTAAAATGGGTAATGAAAGAACTTGTAACCAATAAATATCCTTATCTGGGTACAACCACCTCCAGAAAACAGTGGATTTGGCTTTTTCCCTGCCTTTAGAATCTCATGCAACTTCTTCTTGCTGGCAAACTCTAACATTAAGAATAAGATATTCTGAGAAACATAGTTTTTATCTTCCCTCTGATATTGTCCCTGTCGTATCCCTAATAAGAACATTTCTCCTTAGTCAGGTAAGACTTCTAAACAATTTAGAGGCCACAGTTGTAGTTCATTAGGCATAGTAATAAAAGAAAAGCTTCCATTTGCATTCCTTACATCCTGGACCCATGAAGTATAGCTATAGGAGAAATAGAAGCATCTTTGGTATATAACGTCTGGAACTTAACTTCTGCATATAGTTTATAACCTGATACCTGAAAGGTGATCTAAGTGTCTTCTGAACCCCTTCCTCCATGCTATAAGGCCAGTAGTGCATTCCACTATTCAATTAGGCAGAGGCCGGGGTATATGGTAGGAACTATGAATTCCATTGGCAAAGACCTATTTGTTAAACTTCATTTGCTTTAAAATAATTCCCTTGTTCAGAAGAAATGCAGTGGAAAATTTTCTGACAGTGAATAATGCAATCTCCAAAATCATGAATGGTGTTTTGGCAGGATCATTGTTGGCAATGAAGACAAATCCATTTCCAGAATCATCCTTTATTCCAGGAAGAGTAAATTGTTTCCTCTTCTGTGATGGGTGGCCCAATACAATCAAATTGTCACCAGGTGCTGTCTTGTTCACTTGGGAAACATTATCATATTGGTGGCTCAGTGTCACTTTATGTTGTTGACATGTTGGGAACTCACCAATAGCTGTAGCACATAATCCACACTGTTGAGTTCAAGCCTGCTTCCATAGCTACTTCCACAGTCACTTGGTTCATCAGCCCTTTCAGCAATGATTAGCATGGCTGGGCAGGAAGGTCCGCTGACCTTCTGTATAATGGGCCATCATTTCCATGTGATTACCAAGAGCCTGATCTGCAGTAGGTGCCATTTGGTGGACATCTACAAAAGACAAAAATACCCTTTTGCTTTTGTGCCAATTTTGTGAGGTCTATGACATCCTCCCAGGCCTCTTGGTAAACAATTTTCCAATATTTTTCCTTCTAAGTCCTTCACCATCCAGCCAAATAATTAGTCATTGCTCATAAATCAGCATGAATCTGACATTTATCCACCTCTTTTCCAAGCAAACTAAACAACCAGATGTACTCTTGTGAGTTCTTCCCATGGGAAGATTTTCTTTCACCATTGTTCTGCATCATGCCTGAGCAAGAACATCATACTACAGTCATCTACTTTTTGGTGTTCCTAGCTATGATGGTGAACTTCATTTGTCACCTTTACTGGGCCATGGAATTCCCAGAGACCTGGGTATGCCACATTATTTCTGGATGTGTCTAGATGTGTCTGTGTTCCCGGAAGAGAGCAGCACTTGAACTTGTGAATGAGTAAATTGGATTGGGCTGGGTAAGCATCATCTAATGCATTGAGGATTTGAATAGAACAAAAAGGTGGAGGAAGGTTGAATTTTCTGTCTTTACCTGGCTGCTTGAGCTGAGACAAAGGTCTTCTTCTGCCATTGAACTGGAACTTACACCGTTGATGCTTCCATTCCTCAAGTCTTTAAACCGAAATTTGAATTTATATCCCCAGTTTTCCTGGTTCTCCAGCTTGCATAAGGCAGATGGTGGGACTTTTCAGCCTCCATACATGTGTAAGCCAATTCTTTATAATAAATCTCACTCTAGATTTATATATCCTATCGGTTCTGTTTCTCTGGATAACTCTAATACACCAGCATAAGATGTAAAACCATTGATAAACCAGATATACATTTATTTTTCCTGAGACAACTTGTCATGGGAAATTTCAAAAGCCTTAAGTGTGGGTTTGTAGAGAGGAATTAATGCTTTAAATGTGGACATGTGTATAATTCCTTGAATATGACCATGCTTTTGGGGGCAACAAAAGCATGCACAGGCAAAAATAGACAAATAGGATTGCATCAAACTAAAAAGGTTCTGCACAGCAAATGACAATTAACTATTAGAAGAAATCATCTACAGATTGGGGGAAAATATTTCAAGTCCTGTATCTGATAAGAGGCTAATATCCACACTGTATAATTAACTCAAACAACTCAATGGCATGAAAACAAACAATCCTACTAAAAGGCAAATCACCTAGAGAGATTTATCAAAAGAAGACATACAAATGGCTCTCAAGTATATGAAAAAATGCTCATCACCACTAATAATCAGGGAAATATTAAAACAACAATAAATTATCACCCCACTCCTGTTAGAACGGCTATCATCAAAAAGATAAAAGGTAACAAGTGTTAGCAAGGATGTGGAGAAAAAGGAACCTTGTATAAAGTTGGTGGGAATATAAATTAGTATATCAATTTTGGAAAACTTTGTAGTTTCCTCAAAAAACTAAAAATAGAATTACTATATGATCCAGATATATGTTCTGAATATACATCTAAAGGAAAGGAAATCAGTATCTTGAAGAAATATCTGACTCCCATGTTCATTGCAACATTGTTTACAATTGCCAAGATATGGAAACAACTTATGTCAATCAGTGGATGAATGGATAAAGAAAATGCGGCAGATATACACAATAGAAGGCCTTTATAAAGAAAGAAATGTGTCCCTTACAACAACATAGATGAATTTACAAGACATTATGTGAAGTGAAATAAGCCAGGCACAGAAACACAGACACTGCATGGTCTCACCTGTATATGCAATCTAAAACTGTCAAACTCATAAAAATAGAGAGCAGAATGATTGTTACCAAACACTGGTGGCAGAATGAATAGGGAAAAGTATGATGTTACTCAAAGGGTACAAAGTTTCAGTTAAACAGAAGAATAAGTTATAATGATCTATAGTAGAACATAGTGACTATAGTTAATTTACTGTATATTTTGAAATTGTGAAAAGAGTAGATTGTACATGTTCTCACCACAAATACATAAGTATGTGAGGTAACAGATATATTAATTAGCTTGATTTAATCATTCCACAATGTATACATGTATCATAATATCACATTGTACCCCATAAATATATACAATTATTATTTGTTAATGAAAACTAAAATTAAATTTAAAAATAAAATAAAAGTAGATTTATTGGGGTCTGAGCCTCTTTCTCATGTAACTTAATTGTGTTTTCAGGACCTGTTCAAGCCCAATTTTATATACTTCCTGTACTTCATGATGAATAGTATTGCAAATGCCAAAATGTATGGCTTCTGTGGTCAGATGACAGCCAGATCATGACAGCATGACAGGCAGCTCAGATGTGCATGGTATGTTGGCAACCCCAATCAAATATTCTACTGCTAGTAGGACCTAGTATCAAGCCAGAAATTACTTTTCTGCTGTTGTTTGTATGTCAAACAAATAAAAGTTATCTTAAGAATATGGACTGGCTTACTTCCACATCATAAGAGGGTATGCTGGAGTTTTCCTAAAGGGGACCCTTTCCATATAACACCAACTGCCACAGACCCTTCAAGTACCACTAAATCTCTGGGTTCATATGGCCCAGTGGCAGTTCAACTTGCTCCAGAATTCTAGAGCCTTGTATTGTTCTGGGCCAGGTCAAAACAGTGAGCTTCAGAGTTTCTTGGTACATATGTTGCAGTAGCATACCTAAAACTGTTATATGTTGCCTCTAGACTTCAAAGAGTCCCAAAAGGCACCACGCTATTTTCTTGGTTGTAGATTTCAGATATAGCCTCTTTCCATTTACCTTGGAGCAGATATGTTTTCATGGCTCAGACTGAAGAAAACCTTGAAACTTAAACAAAAGGTCAGACATTGAATTTTTATGGGGCTCTATTTCTCGTTTTCAGGCATACAAGTATCTTACCAAGGCTTCTGAGATATTCAATACATCCTGCTTACAGAGTCCAATAAGACTGCTACAATTAATAGAGGGAACTAGCATGATGTCTTCTGGAAGAATACAGTTATACAGGTCCCTCTACCTTACATTTTGAGAGAGAGCTAGAGGGTTGATATATCTTTCAGGAAAGTGAATGACACCTTTTTTCTTTTTCTGTCTAAGTGAAATCAGATGGGTCTGGTTTGGTCTGTATTAACAGGTGCAGAGTTAAAAGCATTCACTGGATGATTAGTTAACTACAAGGTACAAGGTGCTGTGTTTATATTCTCTAGGAAAAAAAAAAAGACCACATCAGGACAGCAGATGATTGGCATGTCCAGCTGAATAAGTTTATGATAATGTACTGATATTCCTAAAATCCATCCTAGCCTCCTTCTACTTAGTCTGGGTTAGTTGTTATCTTTTAGTCTGTGATAACATTCTGCTTTAGGTACCTTCCTTGTAACTTACTCCACCTTACTCTTTATCTTGACAGACTATAAATTCCTTGATACAAGAGCATATGTCTTACCTGTATTTTTCCATGTTACTGAAACATAGTAAGCACTTAAAATCTTTCATGAATTTCAATTCGACTAAAAACCTGTCACACCTGTTTTACTAATAAAAATGTCTGTTTTAAAATGTTTCCTTTGGTTCCTTGATAGAAAATGGTTAAATAAAATATTTTCTAACATATCTCCAATATATGTCAGAATCTTAACTATATTATGGCATTTAATATTTCTATAATTTCATAGTATGGGTATATATGATACTCAAACAAAATAATGACTCCTCAATTATGCTTGTTTGGGTTTTCCAAATAATGGATTAAGTAATGGAAATCATGAAGTTTTAAGATATAGTTCTATTAGACAGATTTCAAAAAGAAACACAATTGAGGAAGGATATTTTTAGATGTCTTTAGAAATGTCTTATGTTTCTGAGAATCAAGTGATGCACTATTATTCCTGTAATTTTAAATCCATTTTGGATATTTGTAGCAATAATGACCTTTACAAAGGATCTAATTTATATCCTGGTAGTATTTTTTTGTTAGTAGGCTCTAGTCCGCTAATTTTTATGACTTCAACAACATATACAATCTCTTAAATCACTAGCATAAAGAAACTGAATCTCAACATGTTCAAACTTTGATAGTCACCAAAAATATACACAGGACTTTTATGACATTTATATATATATACCAATGATAGTGATTATGCTTCTTCTTCTCTAAAAAATGTCTTACTTAGAAAATGATAGATGTGGTCTTGGTTAATAGAAATTGCCTTGCAAGCATTAATACAAAGTCGACTTCTAATAGCAAGAAGATTGTAACTTAATAAGAATATTGACATATGCATGTTTTGTTAATGTATTTGAATTAGATAGATATGAACATGAGAGATTTTAAGCATACATTCTTATATCATGTTCTTAAAATAGATTCTATTAAAATTATGATCTATTATCTATCTATAGTTTAATCTCTTTACTATACAAAATATAAGCTTTCTTGAAAGCATAATAAGTGAGATTTCGTTAAATTGGCAACAGTAGTAGGCAGTTCTCAGTGAGCCTAAGGCAGAACCTTCCTTGTCAGGTGAAACGGTGCTGCTAAACATGGAGCGACCTTCATAGAAGTCATAAATATAGTAGCAGCTTTCTAAAGTATAGCATGTAATTTAATCCTTTATTAAACATTGTTAACAACTTTCATACCCTGTATTTAAAGCAACACTTACAATCTCAGGCAATATTATTATTAACCAATATGCCTTTAATATTAAAGTAAGAGATACTTGTATATACAAACTTCAAATTCTATGCATAACATTTCAAAAACCTTGCAACATTTTAAAAATATAATAGACTCAGATTCATCAAGCTGTCCAAATTCATATAGTGACAAATAACTGAGATTATGACCCAAACCTTTTTATTTTTTTATTGGTTATATTGTTTTATTGGTAGACTCTACAATTGTTTTGAAATAGAATTTGAATACGAATTTGAAATTGATTTTTTTCCAGAAAATTAATGATATGATGGCATCATATGAATAACAGTTTGTGGTTTTCTAAAGTAAATGTCTTGCACATACTGATTTTACCTCACGGTTTTGGAAAGCCCATTTCTCACTGTGTGGTATACAGGTTACTGCATGATCTAATGGTCAAGCACAATTTTGAAATTTAGATTTTGACAAATCTTAGTTTAAAGCCTGGCTTTATTTAATAGTTGTGCGATTCTGGGTAGCATATTCAATTTCTATTGGCCTCATATTTTCATTATTGAATAAGGATGATTGTAACGCTACCCAGAATTGGATTCAGTGAGATTATACATGTAAAGCACTTAGCACAATATTTGGCACATAATAAATGCTAAAGAACTTGGCTGTTATTATAATTTTAGTACGCATTATTTTAGGAATACTCACATACTTATAAAAGTTCTAACAATTATTAACATCAAAGCAAATAATAAAATCCACGAGAATATTTTCTTTCAAGCATATTATGATAACTATATCTACCCTTCAAGTGTGTTATATTAAAATGTGATCAAATGAACAGCAGGAGAAATTGAAGGGAACACAGATGAATCACATGTAATCTGGGGATGGAAGAGGCCCAGTGTAGGAAATTGGGTATTACATAAATGGGAAGCATGCACCCCTGGAACCCCATGACTGGGTGATGACTGAGAAACACACAGGCTAATCCTCTCATTAGCCTCAGTGGAGATGAACCACTCCTTCCCCATGAGAAGTCTGTCTGTGTCACATGACTTCTAGAATCCTCTAGTCAGTTGAATGTTTCAGCACCTGCATCAAATGAACAATTTGTGCCATGCAAGATTGGCTACTTCTCCTTGAATGGGATCCATGATAGATTGTTTCATGTGCCAGCCTCTCTATAGAGGGAAGGCCCATTGTGCTTGCAAATTTAAGTCATGACTCTGGCTGTTGTGTTCCTTTGTTACCATATAATGTTTATTTAAAGCACATAGCTTCAATAAGACAATCTACATCTCTATCATTTAATTAAAGGCAGTTAACATTATCCTCAGTTTATAAAGTAGATATGTGAGGCTTAGAACAGTTAAGAATATTTTAGAAAAAATAAGGGATGGATCTAGATATAGAGGCTGGTATGAAAATGCCTTTCATGTCATCTATTTTAAATAGGATTGCTTTGAGAGACCCCAGCTAAACTGAGCTTTTAGTACAAAATGGCTAGCAATTCTGTTATGAATAATTGCTGGGTGTGGGTGTTTACAGAGTGTCTTTCACAGGATGCTTCCTTTACCTAGTGGATGGCCTAATGCCCAGCTGTCCAACCAGTGACCAGGCGGTCCTTCACATGAGAAACTTGCTTATACCAGAAGACCCCTTGTGGCTCATATCTGACCACAGCTCTGGTGCTGGAAGCCCAATCTTGTGTCACCCCTAGCACAGCAGGGAAAACAGAGGCTAGGGTAGCCCCTGGTTCCGCAGATGGAAGGCACAAATTCAAGACACCACCATGTCAGGAATCAGGTTCAAAGATTTATTATTTACAGGTCCTTGGCATGGATAATGCAGTGAGTTGGGTGGGCAGTCCTCCAACCTTGGATCACATGAGGAAGGAAAGAGGAGTTAGGTAGAGAGAGG
This sequence comes from Pan troglodytes, assembly GCF_028858775.2. Taxonomy (NCBI): domain Eukaryota; kingdom Metazoa; phylum Chordata; class Mammalia; order Primates; family Hominidae; genus Pan; species Pan troglodytes. The sequence goes on along the minus strand of NC_072404.2, from coordinate 160,721,182 downwards.
GAGAGGGAGGGGGACAGGGATAGGTAGAGAGAGAAAACTTGCAGTAAGTATCAGAATAGTGAACGGGTCACTTTAAGTTTGTGGGCAAGTCTGAATGGTTCCTTCAGGGAGCCCAGTCGGCTAGGCAGGAAAGATGCCTCTTAGTTATCTCTAGCCTCTGGCCTGAGCCATTTGGGTGTGGTGCTCTATGTCTAATGCTTAGGCCGCAACCTTTGCTGTGTTGTTCCTGTTAGAAGGGTGAACATGGACTACTTTAATCCTAGAATATTTTTAATAACATATGCATAAATTATGCAAATATATCTTATTTTTAACATTTTTTCAGATCGATTTTATTTAAGAAACAAGTCGACAGAAAGAAGTAAAAGCAGCTTACGAATATGTCAAAAAAAAAAAAAACCACCAAACCTAACTCAGCATATTTAGATTATATAAGTCAATAAAAATTCAATTAAATATTTCACGCTAAATAAAAAGTAGGGTGTTCTATTTCCCCTTCAATATATGGAAGATGACTTTTAAATTACATTGTTTTACATCCTCTAATCACAAGTACTACCATGTGACTATTCACTAGGTGCTTAGATAACTATGGTAATATTTTCAAAAGGCTTGACGTGAAATACTAGTGACCCACAGCTCAGATGTACAGAGTCAACCTGAAGCACATCGTCTGCAACTATCTTAATATAGTTTAAAAAATGTGTCTAAGAGTGAAAAGAGAAAGACTGAAATTAATCTGTCAGATATATGAGATCACCATCAAACAATTCTTTCTCTTTCTTTCTCCCTTCCTTCCTTCCTTCTTCTTCTTCTTTTCTTTCTTTCTTTCTCTTCCTTCCTTCCTTCCTTCCTTCCTTCCTTCCTTCCTTCCTTCCTTCCTTCCTTCCTTCCTTCCTTCCTCTCTTTCTTTCTTCTTTTATTTGAGACAGTCTCATCCTGTTGCCCAGGGTGGAGTGCAATGGCGTGATCTTAGCTCACTGCAATCTTCACCTCGCATGTACAAGTGATTCTCCTGCCTCAGTCTCCCAAGTAGCTGGGACTACAGGCACCCGCCACCATACCCAGCTAATTTTTTTTAGTAGAGATGGGGGTCTCGCCATGTTGGCCGGGCTGGTCTCGGACTCCTGACCTCGTGATCTGCCCGCCTTGGCCTCCCAAAGTGCTGGGATTACAGGTGTGAGCCAACGCAACTGGCCCAAACAATTAAGTTCCAAAAGAGCAAAGCATCCTAGAGTTCATCTAAGAATGCATGTACGTCTATAATATACGTATAACAGAAAATAAAGACAATAAGGAAATGCTCCCTTCTAAGGCAATAAAGTACTGAAAATGTAATTTTTGCAGCACTCTAACAAGTGAAAATTTTGAAAATCTGTTCACTGAGCAGGAGCACAAGGAAAAACTAAACATGTATCTCAATTTATTAAAATGACACATCCATAGGCTACATCTATCCTGAATCTCTTTATAAGGCCAGATTAAGTATTTTAAAGTTTCTCTTAATAGATGATTAAAAATACAAAAACATTTAACTTAAAGGAACATAGAATTTAGACTGTGAAACCATGTTGTAAATTTTATTAAAATCGTCATTTTTTCTTAATGTTGAAGACTGCATCAGTTTCATAAACAACATCACTCGTGTTTTATAATAAATACATCTGTATGCAGAGGTATGTTTAACAGCATCTGCCTGTATCTCCAGAAATTGTTGCTCATTTTAGAGCACATATTTTTATTCTGATAAAGATTTAATGTTTTACTTAATAATTCAGTAGAAAACATGAATAAATTGTATACCCAATATCAATATTTTTCTAAAAACCTGAACAACACTCTTCTAAATGTCCATTTAAAAATATAGATAAGTTATTGTTTTATCATTATCAAATTGATATCAAATTAATAGGCATAAGTGAAAAAACTAATCACTAGACAGTCATAAAATATAAAATGCAATAATATTGTGCACTTTGTATTACTAAGAAAGTGTTCACTTATATAAGCAGCAGATGATGAAAACATTATCATGAAAATTCTGGATATATCTTTATGTACATCCTTAAAAATCACTTACCTTTATATAATTTCTATTTTAATTTAAATCTCACATATTTTCAGCTAACATTTAAATTCGTTTTATATTGTAAAACTTCAGCTGTTATAAATCATGAAACACTTTCAGAAACTTGTTTAAAGGTAGGAATAATTCTTTCTAGTAAAGAATTATGTCACATTACATATTTGTTAAATGTTATGTTTGAGAAATACATTCTGACCTTGAATATATTCAAATTAAAGATCAATATTATAATGGAATGAAGATTTTACAGGGAAAATATTGCAATCAGTAAAAGCACGAAAGACCATGTAGTAGTGTGTACAGAGTTGTTTCCTTCCGGTGGGTTCTTGGTCTTGCTGACTTCAGGAATGAAGCCACGGACCTTTGTGGTGAGTGTTTACAGCTCTTAAAGGTGGCAGGGACCCAAAGAGTGAGCAGCAGCAAGATTTATTGTGAAGAGCGAAAGAACAAAGCTTCTACAGCATGGAAGGGGACTCGAGCGGGTTGCCACTGCTGGCTGGGGTGGCCAGCTTTTATTCCCTTATTTGTCCCTGCCCACATCCTGCTGATTGGTCCATTTTACAGAGTGCGGATTGGTGCATTTACAATCCTTTAACTAGACACAGAGCACTGATTGGTGCATTTTTACAGAGTACTGATTGGTGTGTTTACAATCCTTTAGCTAGACACGGAGTGCTGATTGGTGCATTTACAATCCTTTAGCTAGACACAGCGTGCTGATTGGTGCGTTTTTACACAGCGCTGATTGGTGTGTTTACAATCCTTTAGCTAGACAGAAAAGTTATCCCAGTCCCCACTCGACCCAGGAAGTCTAGCTGGCTTCACCTCTCAGTAGGAAGGAAGACACTTGTTTGGAATATTGCAGAATGGTAGATATCACATTTTATCAAAGGACAGTAATGCTTGATCTTCTATTTCCCACAGAACTCTGGATCCAGTTAAGAGCAGGAGGGGGAAAGAAGCAGCAATATTTCAAATGTCCATACTCTAACCTGCAAAAGACACTGAGTAGGTGGAAGAAAACTGCATTTTACTTCAGGTAGTCTTTGAAATGAAAGCTCTGTTATTTTTCAAAATTGGAAGGATATCACAGGGTTGATTTTATATACAAAGTAGGATCTGATCCAGTAAGCTCTAGTGAAATAATTCACATATGGAGAAAGTTAATTTTGACCTCATGACAAAATCACCCATATTTTGAGTAGATTAGCCTGTCACCTTCTTTGCAAACCACCAACAATATTGGGTATATGGTTCTTAATTGAAACCACTTGAAAAGTGTCATACAAAGTTAAGGAAAACATACACCAAATGCTGCTAACATACACACATAAGGAATCCAGATGTACTTCAAGCCTTCTATAACCATCACAAGAGAATCCAATAAAATAGTGTGAATTACATGATAAATTATTTCTGGACATTCTCCAATTCATCCGTCATGAAGAATAACAGTTTCTGTCAGGAATTTAGTATTAATACTCCTAAAAATAACTTGCAGTATAGAAAGAAAACAAATAATTAACACTGGAATATAGAAATGTAATAAAGAAGATTCTCAATTGCAAAAAAAAAAAAAAAAAAAAAAAAAAACGTCTTGAGAAGGTGCCTGCAGGGAATCTTGACAGAGGAGCTGAATAACTGTAAAATTCTTAGTCATATTTAGTCCAAATTTTACTTCAAGGAATTTGAGCATGTGCCCATTTTCTTTGTGCTGGACAAACATCTTCATTATAATATTCAATGTCACTGTCAGAGTACACACCAAGTAAAAATTAATCACTTTCATTGTTTTAGCTACAAAAGTTTCTTTCTTCGCATTCAGCTGAAGGCACTTAGCAATCATTAAGGCTGCTAGTAAACTTAACAAAGGAAACACCAGTACACCTGGATTCCCAAACTGCAGTAAATATCCCAGAAAGAGAGAAAATATGTAGATTTTATAAACTTCATAAACCTTGTCACTTTGCTCCAGCGGCAAGATATCGAGCAGGAATAGAGACACTGCTTGAAGAAACAGGAGATAGCGGCCGTACCCCACATCATCATAAATATGTAAGTTGAAGCACTTATCAACAAGTAGCAAAACTCCTCTCCATAAGTATTTCAGTTGCTTTTTAAATAGCCTGTAGGGGCAGCAACTTGGCATGCAAAATATGGTAGTGCCCAGTCCTCTCTTAAAGGAATGGGGTATTCTATTCTTGTTGTATCCACCCTGTTAAAAATGAGGCATGCAACAGTAAGCATTCCTGTTAGCCATGTTCCACTCATAAGCCAACTTGTAACAAATAATGCAGTAACATATTCTTTGGAATCCAAAAACAGCGCCAATATAGAAATACACTGGCTCAATAATCTCGTTGCTACCAGTGGCTTGACATAAAACACTGGCAATAAGTTCTGGATATACAGACATTTGCTGCACTGCATGTATAGTCTTTGGAGATACAGTTTTGTTATTGTGTGCCAGTTCATAAACACCTCTTTCAAATGAAGGTGCCTTTAACATATCTTTATGATAGGTCTAATAAATGGCACTGTCACCCTGAAACGTGACTCCCCGTTCAAGCTCGTTTTGGAGCTCTTTCAGGAATTGGAATGTCATTGATTGTTCTCTTCTTTAGCGGATTCCTTATTTTCTGAAGACTTTGGCCTTTTTTCTTTGGCGCAGCTCTGCAGTTGATCTTTCTTCCTCTGCCCTGGTCTCCGCGGAGGCCAGGACATCCCTCCGGCTGCAGCGAGGCAGTAGTCTCCCTCCCTCTGAATCTCCGAACCCCTCAGCCTCTCCGGGTCCGCTCCCGGCCGCCGCCGCAAACATACCTTTTAATCATTGTTTTCCTAGTAATAAAAATCTTACACAAAAGCTAAACGAAATTTTATGCAATTCCCTGGTTAATGTTTCTTGATGACATAAGTTGCTCCGTATATACTTACCTGAGTGCAGCTAACCTTGTTACACTGGAACTCGATCTTGACAGACAGCCAAAATACATTATCTTATGATCTTCTTGTGGAAAATGGTAGTTTCCTGCTTTGATGTTTTTTTTTTTTTTTTTTTTTTTTTTTTTTTACCAGACCGGGGTGAGGCTTTATACCCTGAACTGTTCTTGTAAAGTTTTTCAGCTGATAATCACGGGCCTTAATTCTGGTGATTGTCCTGTGCTAATTTGATAATGAAACAGAGAACTCAAGGAAGCTTCTCCCAAAGGGCTTCAGAGAAAAGAGATTTTCCCAATATATTAATGTCTTAAACACACGTACACACACACGCACAGTTTCTAGTTAAATAACTTTGAGAAACATTAGGTTAAAAACACCTTAAGAAATTTTGCCTAACCCAGGATAATGAGGTTAACTTCTACATAATCTTCTAGATTATCTATTATTTCAATTTCCTCAGTTAGATATATCGACATGAAATTGACATGAAATTTTGTGTAGGTTTGACATATGGTACAAGTTCTATTTTTCCCCCAAAACTTCGTCTACAGTTACTCTGGGCTATGTTTATGTATAAATCAAGTGTTCATATATATTAGGCTCTGTCTGGAGGCTCTTTATTATATGCTTGTACTATTCCCACATTGTCTTAGTGTAGCTTCATTATGAATAGAGCAAGGCTTCCCACCTAAAAGACTGCTTGGCTATTGTTAGCCACTTGCATTTCCACTAAAATATAGAATACACTTACAAATTGCTAAAAATACCAAAATACATAGAAATACATTGTTGTGACAATATTGATTGAATTTGTATTTAATTTAAGAAGAAGTTTCAGGAGAATTTCCATCTTTAAATTACTGTCTTCAAATCTATGATTGTAACATATTTTGTCCATTTACTTAGTCCTTTAAATTATCTCAATTTGTTTCATAATTTTTTATGAAGACATATATAAATTTAGGACCACTTCTAGATATTTGCTATAAATATTACTGTAATTACTATAAACTTTTACAGCTTTTATTTATTAACGTGATGGTATATAGAAATTCAATTCGTTGTTTTACATTGTCCTTGTGTAGCAACTTTGTGAAAATTAACAATGATTTTTATTTTATTATTCTTTTAATATTTTTTATACACAGCTTTACAAGTTGTTTCTATTGGATTTACTTTATCTGGGGCCCATTTCTTTCTTTCTTGGCTAATATTTAATCTTGCTAGTATATGTAATCATTCCAATAAAAAATTGGATGGGAAATATCACACTATATATATATATCATACATAATACATGAGATATATCCCCCGTAATAAATAATATCTTGTTATGGACTGAATGTATGTGTCCCCTACAAATTTAAAAGTTGAAATATCATTCCCAATGGGATGGTATTTGAAGGTGGGGCTTTTCGGGGCAGATTAGGTCACAAATAGGATTGGTGCCCTTAAACGAAGAGGCCAGAGAGCTAGCTTGCTCTCATTCTGCCATATGAGGATACCAGAAAAAGTTGACAGTTTGCAAACTGGAAGTGGGATCTCACCAAAACCTGACCATACTGGAACTCTCATCTCAGACTTCCAAGCCTCTAAAACTGTTAGAAATTCCTGCTGTTTGTAAGCCACCTGCTGTGTAATACATTGTTATAATAGCCCAAACTGACAAATACAGAAATCATATATTATATAAGAAATAAAATTTCCACAAGCAGTGAATATCTGAAAACATAATTTTTAGTTATTCGCCTTTTTCATATTCTGGCTCAATTAAAGTCTACACGGAATTCACCTCAAAATCCTGAAATGGCAACACATCAAAAGTTTTCCTCTTACTGAGCTCTGGAGAAGTACTGAATCAAGTTTTACAAGGAAACTGGAGACTTAAGAAATCCAGCCATAAAAAAATGATGAGTTCATGTCCTTTGTAGGGACATGGATGAAATTGGAAATCATCATTCTCAGTAAACTATCACAAGAACAAAAAACCAAACACCGCATATTCTCACTCATAGGTGGGAATTGAACAATGAGATCACATGGACACAGGAAGGGGAATATCACACTCTGGGGACTGTGGTGGTGTGGGGGGAGGGGGGAGGGATAGCACTGGGAGATATACCTAATGCTAGACGACGAGTTAGTGGGTGCAGCGCACCAGCATGGCACATGTATACATATGTAACTAACCTGCACAATGTGCACATGTACCCTAAAACTTAAAGTATAATAAAAAAAAAAAAGAAATCCAAGAGGCGCAGTCTTCCACTTCTCATTTGTGACATACTAAGCTAAAGAAAGTAGAGGAGACTAGAGTGCTTTCAATTTAAGGCCCATCAGCACAAAAAGAAACCTAAGTATATCACATGAAAACTCATCCACAGAGAATGGAGGAATCTAGGCTTGTGGCTCTGGATTTAGAAACTGGGTTTACAAAACCATGAGAGAAGTCAGGGTCTGGCAGAGCATTGTGTTGAGCCAGAAAAATTTTCCAAACGTGGAAACCCTTGACACAGTGTTTGATTTTGAGAAAAATAGCAGAATGTGTGAGACCCCACTCAAAGAGATACAAGTTTCTCCAAAAACAAAATAGGGCATCATTGTAGTGTATTGAAGACATTCCTTTGATGAACTGTATACTATTGCCCAAAATAGGGTCAATGTAAGAGCTCTTTAGAAGCATAGTGTTTTTTGTTTGATTGTTTTCTTTTCTGTTTTTTTTAGTGCATTAATTTAAAGCAATTATTCTAAGATTTATGCCATATCAGGTTAAATTATACATACAATAGTACATTTTTGAATATTAATCACATGATAGATTCCTGCTTAAGTTTCATTTCATGCAAAAGGTTATCCTTTTTTGTCTAACCTTCTATTTGTTGTTGAACCAAACTTTGATCATCATTTTATAAATCAGTGTATCTCACACTCCTGCTAGTATCTATCCTCTCTGCCTCTATAAGATGAACTTTGCATATTTAAATTTATTATAGTCAGCCATACTTGTATTTTATTTGTTCTGTTACAGTCTCTTAAATTCTTATGTTAATAACTACAATTTAAATCTAAACCAAATGAATAAGAAATGTAAATGTAATCAAATAGTTATAAAAATAATATTTATGATAAAGTAGAAAGAACTGAAAATTACTGCATGAATATTGAGTACAACTATAAAAATAAGTTCTGTAGCTTAAAATTATATGTGCCATATTTTAATGACATAATCTCCCGTTGTTAAATCTTTTTTACTGATGTAACTTTTATAATTACCCTCCATTGAAAATCTATGTAACTATATATATGAATAAAATTTTAACATCTAGTATAAATTGCTAAAATAAAATTGCAAGTTTCAGATTTACAGTTTTAATTATTTTGATAAACAACTTTCAAGTTCTTATTCATAACAATTCATAATTAGGAATAATATATACTTTATACTTACATAGAAATATGCAGACTAAGCAAGTGTGTTAGTCTAGATTTTATCATCAAGGCACTATAGAAATAATAAATGATTAAAATGGGGATAAACCCATAACTGTAAAATAAGTGGGTGGAGGGCACACATATTAGGGGAATTCTATAAATTTTATAAAAGTAAAAGATGAAATCATATTGATAAAATTAAAAGAGAATACATTTCTCAAATTCTAATGCAGCAGATGACAGATGCAAAAATAAGGTAGCCTGAACTGGATAGCTTAAACTCAGAAAATTTTTCTCCTTGGAATGAGCAGATATAATAATAGGACTGAAAATGTGACGAAATACAAAAAGACATCATTTTCCATGACCATAAAGAGAGAGTTATGAGGGCGGGGGACAGGAACTTGATTGAATTGTAAGTCCATCCCAAAACAATTATAAAGAACCTTTTAGATAAGAATTAACCTTGCTTGAATGTGTGTTATTATTCCAAAGTAAAGTGCTTCTAATTCTGAAACTGTGGGGCCTTCCATTTTAAAGACAGTTCTGCACCATTTGAGTATGAAAGACAGTTTGCCAATTAACAAGCTCTGCTTCTGTACTACCCTATTGAACGTCCTTATTCAAGAAAAAAATATTAATGGAAAATTCTAGCCTTAATACCCAACAACTTAAGAGATATGTGACAAACAACTCAAGTAATCTAATCCTTTATTTCTTCATTTGAATGGAAAACCACAGATTACTAGACATAAAGCAAAATAGCAGTATGAAAGGAGAAAAAAAGTCAATTACACAAAAATGTGGCCCCAAGAAAAAAGAGAGATCATTCACAGACAGAAGACAATCTTAAAACACATAATGTCTTCAGAAGGCTTCTAGATGATGCCTCTTATAAAACAAGAGTCATGAACAGGACTGAATTAAAAAAATAGCTCAGAAAAAATAAAATTTTAGAAATTAAAACTATGTTAACAATAAAAATGAAAACCTATGGGAAGATTAAAAGAAAATTTGAGGTCTTCTTCTGGAATATACACCTGAAAAAAAGAGAAAACCTATAAAAGAAAATGAATTGGTGAAGAGTAGGTCCAGATTGCTCAATATCTAATCAAAAGGAATTTCAAAAGGGAAACATTAAGAAAAAAAAAGAGATACTATCAAATAAATAATCTGAAACAACCTTCCAAGGGTGAAGATTGGTGACCTAGCTGTAGATATAACAGGGCCCACTGATTGCTGAGCTCAATATACAAATAATAATTCAAAGGAACATCACTGACATCATTGAGGAATTTCAAGTATACCATGTATCAAAAGAACATTTCAAAAGCCTCCAGAGAATACTAAAAAAAAATTACTCAATAAATGTCATAAATGCAGCAGATTTTTTTTAAATCTTCAACTTTGATACTAAAAAAAGGTAACAGTTACTTCAAAATTCTGAGACAGTAATATTTTCAACTTAGAATTATATGTAGACAAGAAATCCATCAATAGAAATAGCAAAATAAAGCAGTGTTGAGAAACTCAAGAAACCAGAAAATGTACCTCTCACATACAATTTTGGAGAAGGTTACATGAGGATCTGTTTACACAAAACAAAATTAACAATCACAAGATGTAGGCGTGGAATTTTTAAAAATGATGGATTTGATATAGACAGGAAGCAGGGAAATACTGGGTAGAAAAGGGCAGGATCCCTGGCAAGGGCTCCACCCTCAAGCCTGGACCCGAGGCCCAAAGGGAGAACATGCATTCCTGTTTTCTTGCTCGCATGTTGCCTTTTCCAAAACCACCCTGGCCTGCCCTGCCCTGCCCTGCCCTGCATCCTGTAACCATAAAAACCCTAGGCTCCACTAGCAGCAGAGTGGCAGAGAAGGAGAGAAGAGAAGAAGCAGCTTGATTTCAAAGGGATGGCTTGACTATGGAACCTTGGAGAAGAGTTCAGCTGAAAATGGCCAGACTCCAGGGGAAGACCACCTTCCCACTCCATCCCCTTTCCAGCTCCCCATCCCCTTGAGAGCCACTTTCACTGGTAATAAAATCCTACACATTTACCACCTTCAATTTGTTCCTGTGACCTGATTCCTCCTGGAAGCCAGACAAGGTCCCAGATGCAGGTGAAGGAGGCTGTCACACTGACCTTCCACTGGGCTAACACTTCAGCCATCCATGGATGGCAAAACTAAAAAAGCAGCATGTAACACACACCCTCTGGGGCTCTGGGGGTTGCTGCCAACTCCCATGAGGAGTTGAGAGCTGTGGGCTGAGTAAATAAGCCAACCCCTTCACAGGACTCACGAAGGGGTAAAGGAACTATTCTGTTTCAGATTTAAGTAAGGAGTCCAAAGTAAATAAATTTTAAAATAATAACTTTCTAGATAGCCTAGTAATAAATTGGACAAATGTGAATAAGAAATTCTGAGCAGTAAGGAAAATGTCAATAGAAAAATGGAGTAGATTCTATTCAAGAGATGAAGTCTTTCATGTGCTGGAATATTGAAGGAATCTGTTGAAGAGGGCATATGTTTCTTCTTTCAACAATGAAAATAATAGAATTAGAAACACTAAGAAAAACAAAACCAACAAATATCTTCAAGAAACTAATGTATGAATATAAGAAAAATAGAAATGTGCCATGTTATGAAACTACTGATGATGTGCAATGAAAGAGGATCTGTTTGACATTGCCAATGTGTTCTTCCCTGAGTGTCACAGGAGTTGTGACCCCACATAGGAAAAGCTGTAATGCCAGCCCACTGCTTGACTTTTCAAAGAAAAATATCTACATCATTATAATAAGGCAGACAGTGGTTTTCAGCTATTGGAATCAATTGGAAGAGAACACAGCAGACTGTGGTTTTCAGATATAAGTAAATAGTAAATGAATTTTATTTTTTAATATCTTAAAAATAGTTAGAATATTAAATAACAAATAGGTTAAAAAGAAGGGGTGAAGGGTAAGATCTGGATTTTATTGATTCATTTAGATAATAAAGATTCAATATATTCAGAAGGGAACAAGAAATCAAAATTTTATTATATCATTGAGAATTTTAAATAGGTACTTTAAATGTGTAAACAAATATAAACATCAAACTAAAGAGAAAAGAAAATGGAGATGGAAGACTAGTGACAGTGGATGTAAGTATTAAATAATGCCAAGTAAAAGGAGTGGGATGGGGAGGAACAGGAAAGCACAATATTTTATGTATCAGTGAGTAAATTAATATTGATATCAATATGAAAACAATTGTTGGAGATGCAGTAAGAGAAATACAATGAGACCTTATAGGCATTAAATGTCTTTTAATTTTAGACTCATGTTATTATCTGACAAGGGAGAGTCTTCGATTTCCTCAATAGCATGATTCCTACAAAAAAAGAACAAATTGGAATTCAATACTTGTATTAACCCTGCTTTTTTAAAAATAACTGTTAAGCAGGTAATGAGTTTCCTCTTCAGAAAATGCAAGCACATTGTACAGAGAACAATCTTAATGAATGTAAAATGGAAGGACATCAGTCAAGAGGGAAGAACAGAGAAAATATCTTTAGGTCTAAACAGTGAGCAGAATTCAGGAATTCTGTGGATTAGTAAAGTACTTGAAAAAATATTGTCCACTGAGACTATAAAAATGACAGAGGATAGAGGAAGACTAAGGCAGACTTTATTATTAGCAACCACAACAAATTTACCATTTGGATTTAAGCAATTACTCAAGGTCAGAGGCAATGTTCCTACCCGTTGGCTCAACCTGTCCTCAATCATTTTGAATATCTTGTATGATGCAGAAAGGACAATTGTAAAGGTTTGTACCCTCAATTAAATATTAAGATGGAATATTTCAACCAAACAGAAAGAATTCTTACAATAAAAGGTTGATCAACTTCTATATAAGATGTGATCCTCACTTATTTTAATTACTGATTAATTTACTTTCAATAAGATTATTTGATAATAAATACATATTTTAAAACTTGAGTGGTTATGATAACATTGCTGAAAGAAATGTAGATTGTTCAATTTCCTTGTCTTTATATGCCTGATATTACAATCTTAATATAGCCATAATGTACTTTTATACCATTACAAGTAAGTAAAAATGATTTTAATAACTAAATTGTCTCAATCAAATATTAAGTATCTAAATAATGGCCTCTGCTAGATTATCCCATTCATGTTGATGTGTTTAACTGCAGATATTGAAAGTATTTTCTGCTCTATTTTTGTGTGTAACACTGGAAAGATGAGAATCTCTTATTTTTCTTACATGACTTGTAAAAAAGCATTACATTAAAAACATATAAGATATATTAAATTTTAGTATAAATATTGAGTTCCATAGAATTACAAAATTTCAAAAATGAATCTTAACAGAGCACAAGCCTCAGTCTTTTGTTTCCCCAGAAAATGAGTGAACAAACTTAAGTAACTACTTTACTTTTATCATTGGAAAAAAGAACATTTGAGCATCTCATTGGGGTGTGCTGTGTAGATATCCTATACCTTTTATCCCAGACGGGAAGAAAATGTTTGCAGATCTTACATCTAATAGAGAAATTGAATCCAGAATACACATTCTCAAAACTCAACAGTAACAGAACAATCCAATTAAAAATGAGCAAAAATGTTATTTGGCAATTAACCATGGAAGTTTTACAGACAACTAAGCACATGAAAGAATACTCGACATCATTAGTCATTAATAGAAATCAGTGGTGCCAGGACACACCTATTAGAATGATCAACGTTAAAAATACAAGCATTGGGAACAACATGTATACATGGAATTATCTTGCATTGCAATTTCTACAAATAGTTTGGAAAACAATTCGACAGTTCCTTGAAAATTTAAATACACACCACCAGGTAAAATAATCATTGCATCACTACATATTCACCCCAAAGAAGGAAAGCATATGTCCATGCAAAGGCTAGCACAAAAACTACTCAGAGCACCTTTATTTGCTATAGCCAACAACTGGAAAGCACCCAAACACCCATGAACATATGAATGGATAAGTAAACTGTAGTGTATCCATATAATGAAATATGACTCAGCAATAAAAACATAATGAACTATTGATATACACTGCAATATAAGCTAATCTAAAAAAATTACACTCAGTGAGAAAAGCCAGATGGAAAGAAGACATATTGTATAAATCATAAAATAAAATTTTTGGAAATGTAAACTAACACTTTGGAAATGATAGTGTAAGAAAACAGATAATTGTTTGCTTGGTGAAGGAGGGTTGAGGGATGTGTTGTGCAGAGACAAGGGATGCCTTTTTTTGATGATTACATTCATTATCTTGATTGTGATGATGAATTTAGCCAAAACTTATTAAATTCTACACTTAAAATACACAGTTCATTACATTACTATCATACCTTAAAAAGACTGTTAATTATGAATATAATTATGAATAGCGATCTTTTCTTTTTCTTTTTTTGAGATGGAGTCTCGCTCTGTCGCCAGGCTGGAGTGAAGTGGCGTGATCTCGGCTCACAGCAACCTCTGCCTCCCAGGTTCAAGCGATTCTCCTGCCTCAGCCTCCTGGGTAGCTGGGACTACAGGCATGCACCACTACGCCCAGCTAATTTTTTTGTATTTTTAGTAGAGATGGGTTTTCACCATGTTGGCCAGGATGGTCTCGATCTCTTGACCGTGTGATCTGCCTGCCTCGACCACCAGAAGTGCTGGGAGGCGTGAGCCACTGTGGCCGGTCATGAATAGTGATACTTTTTAATTAAATCAAATCTAAGATTAAGTTTGCAAGCCATCCAAAGAAAATAGATATTGGAATACGTGTGTGTGTGCACACGTGTGTGTGTGTGTGTGTGTATGAGAGAGAAATGAAGCAGATATAGCATAATATGTGGTAGTAATACAAGTATTCACTGGCTCACATTTCGTCAACTTTGCCATGAATTTGAAATTGTTTATAATACTATATTGGAAAAAATTAAGGAAACAAATATCTAACGGCTACGCAGAAGGACAGCTATCTTACAAGGGAGTGATAATGAAGCTAATGATGTATTCAGCAGCAAAAATACATGCAAGACGATGATGTGGTGCCTCAAAAGTGCCGAGGGAAAATATTTGTCAATCTGGACTGATATAGCCAAATAAAATATTTTTCAATGAATAACACTGGAATAAAATAACAACATTATTATTTAAATGTGTCAAAACATTTTACCACCTAAAAACTTTCTGAGAAAGAACTATTGGGAACAAACACACCTTGCTGAGAAAAAAATTAAACCCAGGAGAATTAGCAAAACATATTGTTGAATCTAATTAATTATAGGCCATTAAAAATAATGCTTCTATATTTATGATTAAAAATTAAGAATTAAACTTTAGCACAAATAATATAGGTGATGTAAGTGATGGAACACAAGGGGCAACAAAACACATTAATTGAAACTTCTACTCAAGAATAAAAGGGAAAAAGTTAAAAACATCAAACTTTGCTAAAATTAAAAAAAAGTCATATGTTAATTTAATGAGAGAAACTTTAAATTTAAATTATACTTCTAATGTAAAAAGAAAGAATAAAGGAAGAAAGACATTAATAACAAAAAAATGACCCATTGAAAAACTGCTGCAGAAAGAGGGAAAAAGCCAAAATAAAAGTTAATTGAAATATTTGTAATAAGTCGTAATAATTGCTAATAATCTACTAAAACCCTAAGATATAAATTGCATTAAAAATCTAGCTATACGTCCCATAAAATAAATATGTTTGAAAGACAATAAGACAGGAAGACTCTATAGGGAGATATTAAGAAAAGTAGGCATCAAACAGCATGAGGTGTAAGAATAAATAAGTGCTAAGATAATCAATACATGATGATTAAAGAAATAAACTAGTAGAAGATATTATCACTGAGAATGTATATACACCCCAAAATATGGTCTCCTAACATTAAAGGAAGTGTTGACAGAAACATAGAAAAATGTACTAAGAAATAATAATGGATGATTTTAACATGTCTTTCTCAAAAGTGATAGTCTAAGCAGATAGAACATACATAGCAGAATGGAAAAACACAATTAACAAGCTATACTAACACATATATCTCATGTAGAGAGAGCCAGAGAGAGAACTTTGCACACAACAGTGGACTGTTCTATTTCTAAAAATTGACATTTTTATAGGTCATGACATAAGCCACAACTCATTAAAAATATTAGTTGCCTATAGAAGTTACTCTTTTTTTTTTCACAGTGAAATTGGTTAGAAACCAATAATTAGACTGGTAGGAAAAATGTGTTTGAAATCTAAAAATACAATCCATGGATTAAGTAGAAAATGTTCTGAAGTTTTTAAAATTAGGAAACGCTACTTAAGTGGTACTTTGAAGAAAATGCATTCATTCAAAAAACAAAAGCAACCAACATCACCAGGTTATAAAAGGGCAATTCAAAAAGATAGTATAAAGAACTTAAAGCACAGAACTAAAATCTTTTACAGGAAATAAGTAATAAGGTTAGGAGCAGAGGACTTATATTTTGGGTAGGTAAATTTGATAGATTATTTAAAGAAATAAAAAATTTAAATGCTGCATAAAATATTGAAAATAAATTTTAATTCCTCAAAATCCCTAAAGGATACAAGGGAAATACCAGGTCAAAATCCATGAGAAAGTCAGAACCCAGAGGAATAAGAAGAGCATTGAAGCCACTTTGAAGTTGGACTATGCACAAATGACATTTAGTTTTGATGGATTTATGAGACAAGCAGGGCAGAAATAAAAACTAAAGAAATCCTTTACTGTAATGCTGAATCCAAATGAAACTCTCTTTAGATAATTACAAAGAAAATTGAATTGTTGCTAAGCTAGAAAAATAACTTTCCTGAGACAGTGTATTTATAAGGCACTTCCTGCAAGGATTTGAAACCTAAATTCCCAATAACTGGGTGACCCAAACAACCTCAACATATATATCAAAGAGCTAACAGAATCACAATCATAGTCAAAAATGTTAACATATTGATATGGTTTGGATCTTCCTCCACCAAATTACATGTCCAGTTGTAATCTGCAGTGTTGGAGGTTCCGCCTGGTGGGAGGTAATCAGATTATGGGGGTGGAGTTCTCATAAATGGGTTAGCGCCATCTTCTAGGTGCTGTACTTGTGGTAGTGAGTGACTGAACTGTTGTGATATCTGGTTGTTTAAAACTGTAGCACCTCTCCACTTTCTCTCTTAGTTCTGCTCCTGCCTAGTAAGACACTTGTACCATCTTTGCCTTCTGCCATGATTGTAAGTTTCCTGAGGCCTCCCCAGAAGCCAAGCAGATGCCAGCATCATGCTTCCTGTACAACCTATGGAACCATGAAATTAAACCTCTTTTCTGTATAAATTACTCAGTCAAAGGTATTTCTATATAGCAATGAGAGAACTGACTAATACACATACTCACTGAGAAAATTACAGCACAAAAAGACAAAAGTTGGAATAAGATTTAGCTAGTACAGGAAACAAACTTAATTAATTAAATTCCTTCTCTGGAGGATGTCATCAACATCTTATGCTTCAAGAGGCCTGTTGAGTAATTAACAAAGACAAATGGGCAGCCTAAAATAAAATTAAAATAAGATAAAATAATTACCAAGCACAGAAGGTACAGCAAATAGGTACCAGCTGAAACATGTCACAGACAGCATCTACAAAGACATCTGATAGAAATTGTAAATCAATAGTGCCTGTTATTTTTAAAGAAATGAAAGTCAAACTTGAAAATATCTTTAGGGAAAATAAAACTGTAAAAAGCAACCTATGGGATAGAAAAGAACCAAATAGAATATCTAGAAATAGAAAAA
Source organism: Pan troglodytes (assembly GCF_028858775.2). Classification (NCBI taxonomy): domain Eukaryota; kingdom Metazoa; phylum Chordata; class Mammalia; order Primates; family Hominidae; genus Pan; species Pan troglodytes. The sequence goes on along the minus strand of NC_072404.2, from coordinate 160,703,875 downwards.
CACAAATGAAAATCAAATATTTATTGCAGTATTCTAACAGAAAAGTAGACACAGTTTCAAAGAGAATATGGAAATTAGAAAGTAGTTTGGAGGGAAAAACTTGGAACATAGTACACAGTGACAAAAAGAAAGAAAATATAGATACAAACAAACTTGGAATACAGAGTGTGATCTATTGTTATTTTCTTTCCCTGTAAAGTTGCTAAGAACTCAGCCTCTCCCCACTACTTTTAGTTTGCTCTTCAGCCAGTCCGCTAATGTTTGTAAATAGCAAATTATTTAGAGGTAAATATTGATATCAAATGTAAGGTTCATCTCTCTGGAGTTCTCTTTTATCCAGCATCTTGGCCTTGATACTCCTCTGATGTCTTCAAATAGATTATTTTTATTTTATACTTTCTCCAGCTCTTCCAATTACTCGTCGTGAGAGGGTTTGGCCTAAACCCACTGGTCTGCTAGTGCCAGAAGCATAACCTTTCAAGAGACTCCCTTGAGGTAATGGACACAAAAGTTACACGTACATACGCATTTTACTTATAATTCCTTGATAAGAATTTAGGCACATGAACCACATAGGTAACATTGAAGCTGGAAAATCTAAACTGTAACTGACAGATATGTTTCCAAAACTTGAAGGGAGGTCTCCAACACTATGTGAAAGAAGGTTGGAGTAAAAATTGAGGAACAATTAGCAGATTTTAATATAGATGTACTATACGATTTTCTTATTCATTTTGTTCATTCTTTTGTACCATGAGAAGGTAAGCTCTGAGAGGAAGTATTTTTCCTTTGGTTATTCTGTTTTGGCTTTCGTCTGGGTTGCGTTGTTAGCTCACCACTGTGTTCCATGGCCCTTGAACACCCTGGTAGAATGTAGGTACTCGGTGAATATTTGTGGCATGTGGAGGGTCTTCCTCAGCATATCACTAAATGCCAAAATTATGCTTCTTCAGTTTTTTGGAGAATGAGCTTCCATCATTTTAATAATATAATAATATCAATATGTTGTTAAGATACAGTAAAGTACTTTAATAGTAGTTACACTAACATTATCTTAAAAAGCCAGTGGAATATAAACAAATAAACCCTAGGTGACACTTAATAATTTTTTCCAGACAAATATCTCTAATTTCATTAAACATTTTAAAAAATTGTCAGATCTATTTATTTTATCATTCATTCCCATTGGACATATTCAAGTGTATTAATCTTTCTTCAGTTTGATGCCCAAAATAAAAATACACGTTGAGCATTCCATTGCAAAAATACAAAATCCACACTGCTTCAAATTCTGAAACTTTTAGAAAGCTAACACACCCCCACAAGTGGAAAACTCTATACCTGACCTCATGTGACAAGTCACAGTCAAAACCCAGTCAAAACTCTGTTTTTTTAAAGAAATTATGTAAATATTGTATAAAATTACCTTCAGGCTATGTGTATAAGGTATATATGAAATATAAATGAATTTCATGTTTACACTTGGGTCCCATCCTCAAGATATCTCATTATGTATATTTAAATATTCCAAAATCAAAAAAAAAAACTCAAAATCTGAAAGTCTGAACACTTCTGTTCACTAGCTTTTTGGATAAGGAAGCTCATTTATTTACCATATTATTGATCCATGTTTTCACGGAAATTTTGGAGCACTGAGATGGCAGAAATTTCTTACTGTTGGTGGAAAGATATAATCAATACAAAATTTTACAAATTAATTTTAAGGATGAAAAACTGAGCTAGCCAACGATAGAACTAAAATCAATCCTGTATCTTCTGACATGAATTGAGATAGTACAGAGGACAAGCAAATTTGGGAATTTATTTATCGATATTACTTTTTTTGGTAGTTATGCCGAATCTTTTCATGTTTACCTAAGAAGTAATCTTTATGATCCATATTTATACCACAACTAGAACTTTCATTCTGCAGTACACAAAAGGCAGCTTAAAACTTCTTTGACTTCAGCAGTTTTCACAATTTAATTATTTTATTATTATTATTATTATTATTATTATTATAGTAGAGACAGGGTCTTGCCATGTTGCTAGGCAAGTGTCAAACTCCTGGGCTCAAGTGACCCTCCCACTTCAGCCTCCCAAAGTGCCAGGGTTATAGGCATGAGCCACCACATCTGGGCTCACAGTTTTAGAAATTACCACTATAAATATTACTTTCTATTAAAATTAAATTTAAAAATGAATTATTATTCAATCAATACAATTGCGATAAAATTTGTTTGACTACAACTCACACAGGCACTATCCATATCAAATACCCTTTATAAGTATCTGTTTTATTTTTGGTTCCTTGCTTCTTTATTATGATAATTATGGACCTAAAATATAAAATACGATCATTTCATTATATTGTTGTTATTATTATTTTGCCCTAAGTTTTGTAGGTAGTAATTGGGTTGACCACGGCTACTGTGGATATTGGGAATTACAAAATGCGGCAGATTGAATATGGATTTCCCAAAGATGCCCACGTCCTAACCCTGGGACCTGTGAATATGTTACATATCAAAAGGGAATTAAGGATGCAGGTAGAATCAAGTTATCTAATCAGCTAACCTTACAATAGGGAGATTATACAATAGGTGAGACCAGTGTAATCACAAGCACTCTTAATGGCAGAAGAGGAAGGCAGAGAAGGACCTAATGACGTACCTTGAGAGGGACTCCACCCATATTCTCTGTCTTTGAAGATGAAGAAATGGAATCATGAGTCAAGAAACACGATATATATCAAAAAAATTTTACAAATTATTTTTAAAAGCTGGGAATGGTCCTCAGGTGACAGCCAGCAAGAAAACAGGGTTGTTGGTCCCGTAGGTGCAAGGAACTAAATTCTGCTGACAACATGAATGAGCACAGAAGCAGATTCTTCCTTAAAACCTCCAGAAAGGAGCCCTGCTGACACCTGCATTTTTGTCTAGTGAGACGCATACCTGATTTCTAACCACCAGAAATGTGGGATAGTAAATTTGTATTGTTTAAACTGCTAAACTTTTTGTAATTTTTTACAGCAGCAATTGGAATCAATATGCCAGTTTATCAACCTTATTTCAATTGGAAAAAATATGTATTTCAAATAAGTTGTTATGAATATGCTAAAAACATGTGTGTGCACACACATCCTCAAACAGACTCGAAATACTTATGATTACTAAGACCACTTCATCTTCACTTGAACATCCCTCCTGAAAACCTTAGGAGTAAAGGTAATTTAAATTTAGAAGAGAAAATACCAGTGGGACCTTATATTTATTGAAAAATAGTAAACTAATATTACCTCATTTCAACTTAATAGCAAACTTCAAGGGTATGCCTTATTAGCTTAACCTTTATTAGGTCATTTTTGAAGGTCTTGGGAAATCTGCATTGATATAGAATTCATGGCTTCTGCTCTATTGTACTTAAATTAGACCAACATTAGATTTTAAGGTTTCTGATCTTTAAAATAAAGCAATCTGTTATGGTAGGTTTTATACAACATGCTTTAATGTTTTCTGTATCTCTCCTTTCCTAGTTTTTAGCGTAAAGGAAGATAATTATAACTACCTGCAGGCTAGAAAGATTATTGTTGACACAAGACCCAAGAATAACTCACTGTGATCATAAAATCACACAGTGCAGATATCATTAGGAAAAAAAGGAACTATATCTACAGTAAAATTATTCTACTATAAACTCAAGTAATGTACATCAAAACAAATGCCATTTTTATGCATTTTTGTCCTGACATTGTTCTTTAACAAACTGTAACACTCTTAAGAGTGAAGAACCTCTAAAAACATCTGTGAGGCACATTGGATGATGCCGTGCTCTGAGTAAAACACCATGTAGCACCAAACAGCTACCTTATGATGTTCATAAGGGAGGGCCCATAGAGAATGAAGATATACATTTCTTAACCAATTTTTTTCAGGGACATTTTCTGCACAATATTATAACAAAATGTACTATGCATAATTTTTGGTATAGTATATGTAATTAATTCATGGGATTCATTTTTTTCTTTTTTGATTTTAATATACACAAGAATCTGTTGGTGATGAGAAACAGCCAATTGAGACAGTGGTTTCCTTTGGGAACTCAAGGTCTTCTTAGGAGATCAGGCTTCTATGTGTATTAAAATATAATAAACACAAGTGCTTTATCATATATGTTTTATAGCAAGCTTCAAATGTAAACCTTAGTCAGCTAACTCAGAAGTTGGCAAACGATGGCCCAGGGACGAAAGCCAGGTGATTCCCTGTTGTTGTAAATAAAGTTCTACCTAAACACAACTATGCCCATTTGTTTACATACTGTTTATGGCTCCTTTCTCACGACAGTGACAGAGTTGAGTGGTTGTGACAGAGGCTGTATGGCTCACAGAGCCTCAAATATTTACTCTCTGGCCCTCGGCAGAAACATTTGCTGTCCTCTGAGCTAACAGAGGTTAACACTTGCATGTAAACAAATAATAGCCATAAAATATGATAGAAAAGAGATGTCATACTTTTACCTGTCAGGTCAAGGAAATAATCTTAGAGAGGTTGATATTTGAATTGAATCTTGAAGTATAAGCTAGAATCTTCCAGCTGGATAAGGGGATGAAGCCCTCTAAACAAAGGACACCACATATAAAAAGGCATAGGAATGTGGAAGACAGTAACTTATGCAAAGAAACATAAGTATTCTACAAAACACATAAAAAGGAATGGTGCGAGATGAGATGGAAAAGGCAAACTATAGTGAGAAAATGAAAGGTCATTAAAGTCATTATTTTAAAAATATTAGTTTTTATATTATATTTTATACCATTTTCCATTAATTCAATTTGCCATGAGGACTGGAGATGACTACCATAAAATAAGAATACAAATGAGGAGCGTGACCCTAATATACATGAGAGATAATACGTTCTTGAACGTAGAGAAAGCGAGGGAAAAAATAGATTGAATAAATCTTTAGGAGAAAGTATTTCCAGAACTCAGTGACTGAGTAGAGATACAGAGCTGTTGAAGAAGAAGAAGAAAATCATGCTCTCCAGTATCCAGTTCAGGCTAATTGATGTGACTAATTACTACCTATGGTAAGAACAGATAAGGAGGAAGATGGACACATTTGTGGGAAAATACAAATCATTCTAAGTTATTAAAGTTTTAGAGAATCTCTGATTCATTTAAGTCATTTAGAATAATAAGTTAACGGGCCGGGCGGGGTGGCTCACGCCTGTAATCCCAGCACTTTGGGAGACCGAGGTGGGCGGATCACGAGGTCAGGAGATCGAGATTGGCCTGGCCAATATGGCGAAACCTCTTCTCTACTAAAAATACAAAAATTAGCCGGGCGTGGTGGTGCGTGCCTGTAGTCCCAGCTACTCGGGAGTCTGAGGCAGGAGAATCGCTTGAACCTGGGAGGCGGAGGTTGCAGTGAGCCGAGATCGCACCACTGCACTCCAGCCTGGGCAACAGAAGAAGCCTCTGTCTCAAAAAAAAAAAAATAATAATAATAATAATAAGTCATAGTTTTATTTCATTTCATATTCCTGTCTTTTAGTATCTATTCTGTAAGAATATTATTGTGCTTTTCATTCTTGCTACAACTTTTATAATTATTTTTGCATGTGTAAAATTTATTTTTCTGAACTTTTAGAAGGGCCTGTGGTTCAGGTAATTTTCCTAATTTGTTATAACCCCCGTTTCTATACTTTTGCTGTAGTTATTTGAAAAATATATATATTCAGCAGCTTGTTTGATGAGATTTACTACGTCTGTTCCACATCCTTTAATATTATCTCGATTGTCTTTTCCTTTGTCTCTGTTATCCTCCTACTTTTTAAGTTTTGGCCATGCCAGGAGTTTCTCCTCAATGTGAAGTCTTGTCCTGGGAGTCCGCCCTCACTGATGAGCTTTGTGGAATCACAGGGACTGCACTGCCTCGACTCATTCAGACAATGCCTCTGATGCCTCAGATTCACCAACTACTGGATTGGGCAAAACCCCTCCCATTGTCGGTGAATAACTGTGGAATACTTTGGATTTTCCAGATTTAAAATATTTTTATATATCTCATTTCTTTTCTCTCCTTCTTTCTGCTCAAAACTGATTCCAGAGAGGTCTTATAAATGTTGAGGGGTTTTGCCATATGTTTATCATAGGGATAACTTCCCAATTACTTTTGTTGTAAATATCTGTAATGTCTATGAGATTTTGCTTTGGCTGTCTAGTTTCCATGTCTACTTACTAAGAGAGTCCTGAGACATTCAAACAATACAATTGCTGCCATCTTTCTAGAATCTTCAACATGTTGTTTTTTAGTTATTTGATATTAATGCTTCTAGACATGAGAGAGCTACACTATTGTTCATTGGAAAATCTAATTTCAAAATAGTCTTTCCATGTTTTCAAAAGAGCATATAGTATCCAAGAGATGAAGCCCACTTGATCATGGTGGATAAGCTTTTTGATGTGCTGCTGGATTCGGTTTGCCAGTATTTTATTGAGGATTTTCGCATCAATGTTCATCAAGGATATTGGTCTAAAATTCTCTTTTTTGGTTGTGTCTCTGCCCGGCTTTGGTATCAGGATGATGCTGGCCTCATAAAATGAGTTAGGGAGGATTCCCTCTTTTTCTATTAATTGGAATAGTTTCAGAAGGAATGGTACCAGTTCCTCCTTGAACCACTGGTAGAATTCGGCTGTGAATCCATCTGGTCCTGGACTCTTTTTGGTTGGTAAGCTATTAATTATTGCCACAATTTCAGAGCCTGTTATTGGTCTATTCAGAGATTCAACTTCTTCCTGGTTTAGTCTTGAGAGAGTGTATGTGTCAAGGAATTTACCCATTTCTTCTAGATTTTCTAGTTTATTTGCGTAGAGGTGTTTGTAGTATTCTCTGATGGTAGTTTGTATTTCTGTGGGATCGGTGGTGATATCCCCTTTATCATTTTTTATTGCATCTATTTGATTCTTCTCTCTTTTTTTCTTTATTAGTCTTGCTAGCGGTTTATCAATTTTGTTGATCCTTTCAAAAAACCAGCTCCTGGATTCATTAATTTTTTGAAGGGTTTTTTGTGTCTCTATTTCCTTCAGTTCTGCTCTGATTTTAGTTATTTCTTGCCTTCTGCTAGCTTTTGAATGTGTTTGCTCTTGCTTTTCTAGTTCTTTTAATTGTGATGTTAGGGTGTCAATTTTGGATCTTTCCTGCTTTCTCTTGTGGGCATTTAGTGCTATAAATTTCCCTCTACACACTGCTTTGAATGCATCCCAGAGATTCTGGTATGTTGTGTCTTTGTTCTCGTTGGTTTCAAAGAACAACTTTATTTCTGCCTTCATTTCGTTATGTACCCAGTAGTCATTCAGGAGCAGGTTGTTCAGTTTCCATGTAGTTGAGTGGTTTTGAGTGAGATTCTTAATCCTGAGTTCTAGGTTGGTTGCACTGTGGTCTGAGACATAGTTTGTTATAATTTCTGTTCTTTTACATTTGCTGAGGAGAGCTTTACTTCCCAGTATGTGGTCAATTTTGGAATAGGTGTGGTGTGGTGCTGAAAAAAATGTATATTCTGTTGATTTGGGGTGGAGAGTTCTGTAGATGTCCATTAGGTCTGCTTGGTGCAGAGCTGAGTTCAATTCCTGGGTATCCTTGTTGACTTTCTGTCTCGTTGATCTGTCTAATGTTGACAGTGGGGTGTTAAAGTCTCCCATTATTAATGTGTGGGAGTCTAAGTCTCTTTGTAGGTCACTCAGGACTTGCCTTATGAATCTGGGTGCTCCTGTATTGGGTGCACATATATTTAGGATAGTTAGCTCTTCTTGTTGAATTGATCCCTTTACCATTATGTAATGGCCTTCTTTGTCTCTTTTGAGCTTTGTTGGTATAAAGTCTGCTTTATCAGAGACTAGGATTGCAACCCCTGCCTTTTTTTGTTTTGCATTTGCTTGGTAGATCTTCCTCCATCCTTTTATTTTGAGTCTATGTGTGTCTCTGCATGTGAGATGGGTTTCCTGAATACAGCACACTGATGGGTCTTGACTCTTTATCCAATTTGCCAGTCTGTGTCTTTTAATTGGAGCATTTAGGCCATTTACATTTAAAGTTAATATTGTTATGTGTGAATTTCATCCTGTCATTATGATGTTAGCTGGTTATTTTGCTCGTTAGTTGATGCAGTTTCTTCCTAGTCTCAATGGTCTTTACATTTTGGCATGATTTTGCAGCGCCTGGTACCAGTTGTTCCTTTCCATGTTTAGCACTTCCTTCAGGAGCCCTTTTAGGGCAGGCCTGGTGGTGACAAAATCTCTCAGCATTTGCTTGTCTGTAAAGTATTTTATTTCTCCTTCACTTATGAAGGTTAGTTTGGCTGGATATAGAATTCTGGGTTGAAAATTCTTTTCTTTAAGAATGTTGAATATTGGCCCCCACTCTCTTCTGGCTTGTAGAGTTTCTGCTGAGAGATCCGCTGTTAGTCTGATGGGCTTCCCTTTGAGGGTAACCCGACCTTTCTCTCTGGCTGCCCTTAACATTTTTTCCTTCATTTCAACTTTGGTGAATCTAACAATTATGTGTCTTGGAGTTGCTCTTCTCGAGGAGTATCTTTGTGGCATTCTCTGCATTTCCTGAATCTGAATGTTGGCCTGCCTTGCTAGATTGGGGAAGTTCTCCTGGATAATATCCTGCAGAGTGTTTTCCAACTTGGTTCCTTTCTCCCCTTCACTTTCAGGTACAGCAATCAGACGTAGATTTGGTCTTTTCACATAGTCCCATATTTCTCGGAGGCTTTGCTCATTTCTTTTTATTCTTTTTTCTCTAAACTTCCCTTCTCGCTTCATTTCATTCATTTAATCTTCCATCACTGATACACTTTCTTCAAGTTGATCGCATCAGCTCCTGATGCTTCTGCATTCTTCACGTAGTTCTCAAGCCTTGGTTTTCAGCTCCATCAGCTCCTTTAAGCACTTCTCTGTATTGGTTATTCCAGTTATACATTCTTCTAAATTTTTTTCAAAGTTTTCAACTTCTTTGCCTTTGGTTTGAATGTCCTCCTGTAGCTCGGAGTAATTTGATCATCTGAAGCCTTCTTCTCTCAGCTCGTCAAAGTCATTCTCCGTCCAGCTTACTTCTGTTACTGGTGAGGAACTGCGTTCCTTTGGAGGAGGAGAGGCACTCTGCTTTTTAGAGTTTCCAGTTTCTGTGCTCTGTTTTTTCCCCATCTTTGTGGTTTTATCTACTTTTGGTCTTTGATGATGGTGATGTACCAATGGGTTTTTGGTGTGGATGTCCTTTCTGTTTGTTAGTTTTCCCTCTAACAGACAGGACCCTCAGCTGCAGGTCTATTGGAGTACCCGGCCGTGTGAGGTGTCAGTCTGCCCCTGTTGGGGGGTGCCTCCCAGTTAGGCTGCTCGGGCGTCAGGGGTCAGGGACCCACTTGAGGAGGCAGTCTGCCCGTTCTCAGATCTCCAGCTGCGGGACAGGAGAACGACTGCTCTCTTCAAAGCTGTCAGACAGGGACATTTAAGTCTGCAGGTTCAATATACACAAATCAATAAACGTAATCCAGCATATAAACAGAGCCAAAGACAAAAACCACATGATTATCTCAATAGATGCAGAAAAGGCCTTTGACAAAATTCAACAATGCTTCATGCTAAAAACTCTCAATAAATTAGGTATTGATGGGATGTATTTCAAAACAATAAGAGCTATCTATGACAAACCCACAGCCAATATCATACTGAATGGGCAAAAACTGGAAGCATTCCCTTTGAAAACTGGCACAAGACAGGGATGCCCTCTCTCACCACTCCTATTCAAAATAGTATTGGAAGTTCTGGCCAGGGTAATTAGGCAGGAGAAGAAAATAAAGGGTATTCAATTAGGAAAAGCGGAAGTCAAATTGTCACTGTTTGCAGACGACATGATTGTATATCTAGAAAACCCCATGGTCTCAGCCCAAAATCTCCTTAAGCTGATAATCAACTTCAGCAAAGTCTCAGGATACAAAATCAATGTACAAAAATCACAAGCATTCTTATACACCAACAACAGACAAACAGAGAGCCAAATCATGAGTGAACTCCCATTCACAATTGCTTCAAAGAGAATAAAATACCTAGGAATCCAACTTACAAGGGACGTGAAGGACCTCTTCAAGGAGAACTACAAACCACTGCTCAAGGAAATTAAAGAGGATACAAACAAATGGAAGAACATTCCATGCTCATGGGTAGGAAGAATCAATATCGTGAAAATGGCCATACTGCCCAAGGTAATTCACAGATTCAATGCCATCCCCATCAAGCTACCAATGACTTTCTTCACAGAATTGGAAAAAACTACTTTAAAGTTCATATGGAACCAAAAAAGAGCCCGCATTGCCAAGTCAATCCTAAGCCAAAGAACAAAGCTGGAGGCATCACACTACCTGACTTCAAACTATACTACAAGGCTACAGTAACCAAAACAGCATGGTACTGGTACCAAAACAGAGATATAGACCAATGGAACAGAACAGAGCCCTCAGAAATAACGCCGCATTATCTACAACTATCTGATCTTTGACAAACCTGAGAAAAACAAGCAATGGGGAAAGGATTCCCTATTTAATAAATGGTGCTGGGAAAACTGGCTAGTCATATGTAGAAAGCTGAAACTGGATCCCTTCCTTACACCTTATACAAAAATTAATTCAAGATGGATTCAAGACTTAAATGTTAGACCTAAAACCATAAAACCCCTAGAAGAAAACCTAGGCATTACCATTCAGGACACAGACATGGGCAAGGACTTCATGTCTAAAACACCAAAAGCAATGGCAACAAAAGCCAAAATTGACAAATGGGATCTAATTAAACTAAAGAGCTTTTGCACAGCAAAAGAAACTACCATCAGAGTGAACAGGCAGCCTACAAAATGGGAGAAAATTTTTGCAACCTACTCATCTGACAAAGGGCTAATATCCAGAATCTACAATGAACTCCAACAAATTTACAAGAAAAAAACAAACAACCCCATCAAAAAGTGGGCGAAGGACATGAACAGACACTTCTCAAAAGAAGACATTTATGCAGCCACAAAACACATGAAAAAATGCTCACCATCACTGGCCATCAGAGAAATGCAAATCAAAACCACAATGAGATACCATCTCACACCAGTTAGAATGGCAATCATTAAAAAGTCAGGAAACAACCGGTGCTGGAGAGGATGTGGAGAAATAGGAACACTTGTACACTGTTGGTGGGACTGTAAACTAGTTCAACCATTGTGGAAGTCAGTGTGGTGATTCCTCAGGGATCTAGAACTAGAAATACCATTTGACCCAGCCATCCCATTACTGGGTATATACCCAAAGGACTATAAATCATGCTGCTATAAAGACACATGCACACGTATGTTTATTGCGGCATTATTCACAATAGTAAAGACTTGGAAACAACCCAAATGTCCAACAATGATAGACTGGATTAAGAAAATGTGGCACATATACACCATGGAATACTATGCAGCCATAAAAAATGATGAGTTCATGTCCTTTGTAGGGACATGGATGAAATTGGAAATCATCATTCTCAGTAAACTATCGCAAGAACAAAAAACCAAACACTGCATGTTCTCAGTCATAGGTGGGAATTGAACAATGAGAACACATGGACACAGGAAGGGGAACATCACACTCTGGGGACTGTTGTGGGCTGGGGGGAAGGGGGAGGGATAGCATTGGGAGATATACCTAATGCTAGATGACGAGTTAGTGGGTGCAGCGCATCAGCATGGCACATGTATACATATGTAACTAACCTGCACATTGTGCACATGTACCCTAAAACTTCAAGTATAATAATAATAAATAAAAAAAGAAAAAGAAAAAAAAAACAACAAAAGAGCATATAGTAATATACAGAACAATTTAAGAGATATGTAATTGAGTCTGGATGCTTAAATAACTTGGAAATCAGTGGCACAAACTCTGAAATTATGAAGTGTTGAATTTAAAGATTCTGATTTTGCCAATCAGCTTAAACATGTTCAGAAGGAACCATTTATTGTAGCTGTTATTCCTTGCAGCATAACCTGAGCTTGTCTTCCCCTTGTGAGGGCACATATTGCAACTGAATCTATGCTTTCCAACATATTATATTTCAGCATTCCAATCAAAATTAACAATGAGCCTTGGGTTTATGATTAATCAAGTATATAGTAGGAGCTTTACCAAGTATTTTTTTCTTCCCTGCCTACATTAGTTTCATCAGAGATAATTAAGTTTTACCATGTAATTGAAGGGGCAGAAACTAGAAAAGCAGGAAAAGAGCAATTTATGCAGTCTTTTAGCAGCTTATCGCTTTTAACAACAGGATAAACCATGAGAAATACATTGAAATTGAAAGCAAAGGTGAAAGGCAGTTTTCCAGTAAAATACTCATTAATGTGAGAGAATTTAAAAATATAAGCAACTGATTTTATTTATCATCTTTTTTAATATATAAAATTGGCATTTGGATTAAGATATTGAATTATACAGAAACATAAAATTACTTGATTGAAGAGACTCATGTCTGCAAGATGGTGGAATGCGACTTGACAGCACTCATGTCTCTCAATAGCAATAAAATACTTTCACAAGAGCTTAGGAAACCAGGTGAGAGATTACAGCACATGGCTATAGCAAAGAAACAAAAAAAGACACATCAAAGAGGGTAGGAGGAACAGTATTACATTACCTGTTTTACCCCTGCTCTTAACCCTAGGTGCACAGCACGGAGAAAGATACCCTCTGTGTGGGGAAAGGAGAGAGAAGTGAACACCAGACTTCGCCTGAGATCCCAACATCACGCCCGCCCCAGTAAAACTCAATGCTGGGCAGGTCCCCATGGCCTCAGACTTCAGGCAGGTACCTGGAGACCAAGCCTGCAGGCCTGTCCCAGTGCCAGGTTGGATCTTGCAGCCTCAGCATTCAGGCCTGCTCTGCATACTCAGTCTCTGTGTCCACCCCAACTCCAGGCCAACTCCAGTGTCCCCAGGCTCTGGACTGACCCCAGTGCAGAGCTGGACCCAGCACCCTCTGGCTTCTGGCCTGTCCCAGCACCAAGCCAGACCCCACAGAGTCAGGGTTGAAGGCAGGGCTTCGTGGTCCCAGGCACCAGGCCTGCACAAAGGAGCTGGTCTCCAGAAAACAAAAGTGGCCTGTATACACGATGGAATATTATTCAGCCTTAAAGAAATAAAAAAATCTTGCCATTTGTAACAATATAGATGAGCCTGTAGAACGTTATGTTCAGTGAAATAAGTCAGGCACAGAAAGACAAATATGGGATGATTCAATTATATATGGAATATAAAAAAAGTTGAACTGACAGAAGTACGGAGTAGAATGGTGTTTTCCAGGGACTGGTGGGAGCTGTGGGGAACAACAGCTGTTGGGGAGAAGATCTTGGTCAAAGAATTCAAATTTCAGATCGATAGGAGGAACAAGTTCAAGAGATCTACTTTACAACATGGTAATTGTATTTAATAACAATGTGTTTTATTTGAAAATCTCTGAGAGTAGATTTTGCGTTCTCACCACAAAAAAGTAAGCATATGAGATAATACATATGTTAATTAGTTCAATTGAGCCATTCTACAATGGATGCATATTTCAAAATATGTTGTACATGATGAAAATATACAATTTTTACTTGTCAATTTAATTAAAAAAAACTTTTCTTCCTTTAATACCTTGTTTCAAAGTAAGAAAATTATTTAAGGCAGATGCATTATCTAAAAGAGAATAAAACAAAAAATTTCAGCAAGTTTATGAAATATGAAGTCAATAAATAAAGAAAAATAAGTTGCTGTCTAGAGTGGAAGTAGAGGATGAAGCCAACTTTTTCTCGTAAACCTGGAGAGGTTCTGAACACAAAGATAGAGGATGAGGGAAAACCAAGAATGAGAAGTGTCTGAATACAGTGGAAATAATATCAGTGGAATAAATAGTAGACTTTTTTCTAGGAAAAAGTGGCTACATGATCTAATGTGATACAGAGTAGAGAAAAAAATGGTAGAACACCAGAGTAATGCCCTTTTAACTCAAGTATTGAAGATCCCACATAAAAATGCCTCAGTTCCAAGATTCGCATCTAAACTAAAGCTTATCAGCCTGCCCACATGCACAAGGTTCTCAACTGGCCTTGAAAGCATTCTCAAATATTGAGGAAAGCCTGAAATATAAAAGAGTAAGAATAAGATAAAGAAGCAGAAGAGCTTATCAGAAACAAAATACATAATTCAGGAAAAGACAAGTTCTCTGATAAGTTTCATCAGAGATATTGGAAGCTATAGCATTTCCCTGAAACAAAATTAGGCTGTTATGTTTGGGAAGAGAGACAGACAGAAACCAATACTGAGAGAGAAACAGGGAGTGGGGAGAGAGAGAACTTCAATTTCAGTAATGATAAGACAGCTCAGTGTATCAGTCAGGGTTCTCCATAGTAACACTTGAATTTATTTTAAGGAAATGTCTCATGCAGTTGTGGGGGCTAGAATGTCCAAATATGTAGGGCTGGCAATTGGGTAGGTAACTCATGCAGCAATTGGTATTGCAGTCGTGAGGCAGAATTTCTTTTTCTCTGGGAAACATCAGTTTTTGCTTTTAAGACTTTGAAGGGATTGAATAAGACTCACCTACAGTATTGAAGGAAATCTCCTCTACTTAAAGTCAACTGCTTATAGATGTTAACCACATATAAAAAGTAACTTTACAGCAACATCTAGATTAATATTTTACAATTTAACTGGCTACTGTAGTCCCACCAAGTTGATGTAGAAGACTAACCATCACACTTAGAATAAATTTTCTACTAAACACAATAAAATATATTAGTTGAATTACAGCTATCAGTTTCCTAAATGCATCATAATGTAGACAGGATAATAAGAAAACTACCAGGCAAACATCTAAGAGAAAATGGGATATAAAAGTTGTATGAAAAACCCCCAAGCAACAAAAACAATTTTGCCTTGAGGATGAGAGGCCAGCCCAAGCAAACTTGAGCTTGCTTTGGGGGAACCTTATAGATAAGTATAGCAGAAGGCAAGGCTAAATCCTCCCTCTTTAGGGGTAACTTTTAGGAGAAGGTGTTCATTTTGAGCTTGCTCTCCAAAGGGACCTACTCTCAGGGTAAGGGTGAATTAGAAACAAAGCTTTTCCAACTCTATGGGCAGTGGACCCTGATGCTGAATGGAGTAAGGTAGAAAAAGGAAAAAGGAAAAAACCATCCTTGAAAAGTTGGTTATGGAAGAATCTTCACACAGGTTTGAAAGCTGAGATGACAATTGGAAACATTTTGAGAGTTCAGTGAAATTTGTCAGAGTTTGATCACAGTTGCATGTAAAACTGTTAAGCAATCCATAAAACTCCTGGCAGATAACATAGGAGAGTATGTTCATGACCTTGAGGTAGGGAAAGATTTATTGATCAAGACACAAAACAACATCAATACAAATAAAAAACATTAAGACATCTAATTAAAATTAAGAGCAGGTATTCATCAGAAGACATCATCTAATAAGTGAAAATGCAAGTCCCAAATTTGGAGAATATATACACAATAATATAACTAAAACAAGGTGAATATGGACAATATATAAAGAACTCCTACATATCAAAATGTAAAACATAGAGATCTAAAAAGAAAAATGGACAAAAAGCAAACATGAATATACATTGCACACCAAAAAATCCACGAGGCTTACAAACATATGGCATGAAGTCTATTAGTAGTCATGGAAATGCACATGTAAGTAATATTTTTCCATAATTTTATGAGTGGGAACCAAAATAATCATCATGTAATATATTGCATGGTGTTACTGGGAAATTAATGATCTCATTGGGATGAATCTCTTCAAATTACCAGGTTAGAGGTTAGGAGGCAATCAACAATTGCTTTACATCAAACTTTGCACATTAGTAGACTTTTATGTACCATTACACATCTACCACATGGCCAAGTTTCTTTCAAAAATAATCTGACAAAGTCAAGGACAGGCAAATCTATGGATCAATGTTTATTCCTACACGTTGCTGGTAAGAATGTACCTGAAAACAGCCACTTTGAAAAACGGTATGATCTAATATAGTAAAACTCTAGATATACCTACCTTTGACTCAACAAATCAACTCCTTAATCTATACTCTAGAGAAAATTCTGCAAATGAACACCAAAATAAATATCAAATCAATTGAACTCATGGGCAGAGAGAGTAGAAGGATGGTTATCAGAGGCTGGGATGGGTAGTGGGGGTTGGTAGAGAGGTAGGGATGGTTAATGGGTACAAAAAAATTAGAAAGAATGAATAAGACCTACTATTTTGTAGCACCATAGAGTGATTTTAGTCAATAATAACTTAATTGTCTATTTTACAATAACATAAAAATATAAGTGGATTGTTTGTAACTCAAAAGATAAATGCTTAAGGGGATAGATACCCCATTTTCCATGATGTGTTTATTTCACATTGCATGCTGTATCAAAACATCTCATGTACCCCATAAATATATGCACCTACTATATACCCACCACAATTTTAAAAATAATTTAAACAATTAAAAATATGTATGTGTGTGTGTATATATATATATATATATATATATATATATATATATGATAGTTTAGGAGAGCATTGTCTGCAATAACCCAAAACAAGATATGATACAAATATCCATCAAGAGTAGAAAAGATATACATAGCATGCTATGCTCAGGTACTGGAATACAGTACAGCAATGAAAAGTTAATGTAGATGCAGTTACTTTTAAAAATAGATGGCCGGGTGCGGTGGCTCACACCTGTAATCCCAGCACTTTGGGAGGCCGAGGCTGGCAGATCACGAGGTCAGGAGATCGAGACCATCCTGGCTAACATGGTGAAACCCTGTCTCTACTAAAAATACAAAAAATTAGTCAGGCATGTTGGTGGGTGCCTGTAGTCCCAGCTACTCAGGAGGTTGAGGCAGGAGAATGGATGGCGTGAACCTAGGAGACAGAGCTTGCAGTAAGTGCCACTGCACTCCAGCCTGGGCGACAGAGCAAGACTCCATCTCAAAAAAAAAAAGATAAATAAAATACAAAATAAAACTTTTATTAATGTATTAATAGACATTATTAAGACATGAAGTAATACAATAGATTTCTCTTTTTCTGGGGTTCTATACCAGATAAAACCTAACTATGTTTTTAGGAATGCAAAATTGTATTTTTAGGAGGCATAACTACAAAGTAAAACAAAGGCATAACCCACCTAAAATTCAGGACAGTCATTATTTAGAGGCACTGACAGAGGAGGAAGTGGAGAAACCATGATAGGAAAGGCTGGCAATATTCCATTTCTTAATCTGGGTCATACATATATACATATACTTGCTTATATTATTTGTTTGTATTATTAAAATATTTATTAATCATTCATATTTTAATATTTTTCCTGTACTGTGCCTTGTGAAAGGGGAAATAAAACAGAATATTGAATAAAAGAGAAAATACATAGTCTGTATACAATTCTAATACATTAAAAATATCTTAGTGCAGGTTCTACTTGAGCGTTTTTTAAAAGGTCTCCAGGTTATGTTATTGTGCAAAGTCAAGAACTACCTGTATGAGACAGAAGTTACTGATTATAACATAAGAACATCTGTCTCAGAGATGTTTCAGAACATGACTTAAGACATATGCCCAGAGCTGGGTGTGATGACTTGCACTTATGGTACCAGCTACACAGGAGGCTGAGGCAAGAGGATTGCTTGGTACCAGGAGGTCGAGGCTGAAGTGAGCCATGATTGCACAACTGCTCTCCAGCCTGAGTGATAAAGCAGGATGCTGTCTCAAAAGTAAAATGAAAAAATAAATAAAAACTTTAAAAATGTATATGTCCAGCACTTTCTATTGTTTTAGTGAAGTATTTCTTTATGGAAACAACATACATACATTAATCAATTCAAACACTGAATTAAATTGCTTGTACTATTGTCTTTAGCTATTTTTTTCTAGATGAAAACTGTACATGGTAAAATATTTAAGCAATAAAATGAATGTAATTCATTTTAATTGAAAATAAGTAATCCTTCTGCCCTCTGTACCCATTAGATTTCCCTGCCAAGAGTCAATTATTCTTTTTTATTTTCTCTGTACTCTTCCAGAGATACTCTATGCGTATAAACTCAGGTATCAATTTTGATCACACCAATAGTGTGAACTATTGTGACTGTTTGGAATCTGTTGGAGCCCCAGACACAAGGAGGGGTCAAACCCAAGATCTTTTCCATGGGCCTCCCAGGGTGCTCACAGAAGAGATTGAGTACAGCACAGGAGACAAGGAAAAGCCTTCCTCAGTGGTGCAGTGACACAAAATCTTGCCCGACTTTGCTCTCCTGTGAAGCAAAAGTCTTCATTACTGGGAGAAAAGCACAAACCCTATATTTTCCCAGAAGCAATCAAAGGCCCATTGCTGCTGGATTAAAAAGTAAAAGTAACAGGAAGGGCAGCATGCTCATCCATCCCATAATTCAAGGAAAAGTTCTGCTGGATCTGAGAGAGGGGTAAAGAAAAAGCCATCTGCCACTGGGAGAGGAACAAAAACTCGCTTCAGTCCAGAATCTCACAATAGCTCAAGATATCTGCTAGGGCTGGAAAAGAAGCAGGGATCTGCTCCAGAACAAGATTGTCCACCACTATGTAGCAGACACTATTTAGCAGAGGGAGAGAAGCAAACCTATTAAGCAAACCTATTAAGAAAACCCCACCCCTTGGCCATATTTAGACACATAGGCACATAGAGGCTTAGACTGGGGCTGGAGCAGAAACACTGAGTAAAAAAAGTTCAACCCTTGTACTAAGGTATGTAGGGTCAAAATATACTCCCAGGGTAGGCAGGAGGAAGAGAGAATCCTTCTGTGCCATAGATATGCAATGGCTTCCAAACACTGAGGTGGTGCAGAAACACTGAGAAAAGTGTTCTGCAACCCTCACACTGAACACACAGGAGTAAATGTCTAATGCTGGAGAAATTTGAAAACTATAGGGCACTGAAAATAACTATAGCAACAACAAAACCCCAAACCAGCCAAATGAATTGTCTATATTGGAGCAAACAACCATGCTAACAGCCTGAGAGAAGAGGAGCATCCATTCCCCAGCAAAAAGGTTATGCCTCAAGCTCTATTATTCTTCTGCATACAATGTCCAACATTGATTAAAAAATTACAAAACACAAAAAAGTGAGAAAAAAAAGCAATACAACTTTAGTTCTGGTTCTGATGAATACAGTCAAGAGATAAAGGAGTTCACAGAACTAGAACCAGAAATGACCCAAATGTTGCAAGTATTAAACTGGGATTGTAAATAACTATGATTAATACTTATAGGCTATAGAGTAAAAGATAGGGGCCATAAATGAAAAGATAGGAAATTTTATAGGAGTGATTAAAACTATTTAAAAGTCAGCTATGTTAGCAGTTTAAAAAATTTATCTGAGGTTAAAAACTCCTTTGATGCACTTTATCAGCAGACTGAACATGACTGAGTATCGAATAAAGCATTTTAGAGCTATGGCAGAATTTCATAGTATCTAAAATCTAATTCTATGCAATTAGAGTCCAAGAGGGTAAAGGAAAAGGGAATAGGAGAAGAATATTTGAAGAGTTTATATACAATATTTTTTTCTTTCTTAATTAACAAATGACAATATGCCACAGAGGCAAGAATCTTTGAAATCCCAAGAAGGAAATGTATGATGTAAACATAGATGAGCATATATGTAAGCAACAATCCTGCCTTGTACCATATATAAAAAATAAGGTGAAATTGATCATAGAGCTAAATGTAAGAACTGAAATTATAAAGCTAGAAAGAACTGTAGGAAAAAGCTTTATAACCATCAGTTAATCAATGACATTTTATAAGTTACAAAAAGGCATAAAACATAAAAGGAAACAATGAAAACTGAACTATATCCTAATTTTAAGGCTTTGTTGTATGAAAAACATGCTTAAGTTAATAAGACAAGATTCAACTGGAGGTCATTTTGTTAAGTGAAACAAGCCAGGAACAGAAAAGCAAACATTGCATGTTCTCACTTATCTGTGGGATGTAAAAATCAAATAATTGAACACATGGTGATAGAGAGTAGAAGGATGGTTATCAGAGGCTGAGAAGGGTAGTGGGGTGTATGGCCAGGGAAAGTGAGGATGGTTAATGAGTTAAAAAATAGTTTGAAAGAATGAATAATACCTAGCATTTGATTGCACAACAGGGTGACAATAGTCAAAATAATTTAATTGTACATTTTAAAGTAACTGAAAGTATAATTGGACTGTTTGCAATACAAAGGATCAATGCTTAAGGGGATGGACCCTCCATTTTCTGTGATGTGATTATTACTTTTTGCATGTCGTATCAAAATATCTCATATACCCCATGTAAATATATATACACCTACTATGTACTCACCAATATTTACAATTAAATATTAAAAATAAAAAATTCAAACTGGGAGGACAGATTTACAAATGATATTTCTTATAAAGTGCCTGTTTCCAAAATATAAATAGCCTTTAAAATTTAATAAAACAGACCAATGTAATCAATGGATAAAAATATGTTACAGACACTTTACCAAAAAAAGCATATAAATGACAAATAAATACATGGAAAATGCTTAACATCATTAATCACCACAGCAATGCAAATTAAAACAATAGTAAGATTGTACTTTACACAGAGTATAATAGCTAAAAGTAAAAGGATTGACAGTATCATGTGCTGACAAGAACGTGGAGCAACTGAAGCTTTCATATATCGCTGATAGAAATTCAAAATGGTATGGTCACTTTGAAAAAGAAAGCAGTACTTTCTTATAGAAATATATTCTACCATATGCTACTATACATACTACTACAGCTAATTTATTCCTAGAAATTTATTCAAAAGACTCAGTGTGCATCCATGCACTGATCTCAGTACAAATGTTTACACCAATTTTGTTTGTAATTGGAAAAACTAGAAATGGTGACTGCAAATATCCTTCAAATACTGAATAAATAAAATAATTGTGTAATATTCATTAAATGAGATAATATTCAGCAATAAAAAGAACAAATACATGGATAAACCTCAAAAACATTAAATGAAGTTAAAGAAGTTAAACACAAAAGGCTATGTACTCTACGGTTCCATTATATGATATTTATTTTTCACTATAAATGTTTAATGTTGCTTAATAGGTTGAAGCTATTTAGACCAGATAGTCAACAACGGAAATTCTGCAATTTTCAACTCCATGTGAGGTTGTACTATGGAAACATATTCAGACAAGTAAAATCTCAGATGTGGCAGGATATACTTATTTGTACAAGTAAGATAATATTTTAGTTTCAGGGACTGGAATAAAGATATGTTTGTCAAGCTGAAACATGAGAAAGTGGAGATGTCTACATCAGTGTTAGAAACAGCAACAAAGATCATTGCTACGACTGGGTGTTTTCAGAAACACTTGCTGGAAAGTACTATTTTTAAGCAGGGTCTGTCATAAAGAAGCCAGATCCGTCTCACTTCATGGAGACAAAAGCTGCATCTTTATATTATTGGGCTTCTGTAGCTCTATGAAGGAAGGAATGCTATGCTTGGTGTACCCAAGAGACACTGATGAAAGGCAGATAGAAATTTTGTGGGTATTTTTTCTTTTTAAAATTTTTGAGATTAGAATTCACGGAGGTATTCATTTAATCAGTGCCCTGATAATTGCTACTAGGCAAATGAGGCAAATCACTGAGAAACTCAGAGGAGGAATAATACTTTGTCATAAGTAATCAGAAAAGATTTCTTAGAGAAAATGCATTTGGTCTGAGTCTGGAAGTATCGGTTAGAATTTGAGTGACAGAGATGGGAGAATACCATAAATAAAAATGGGAACTAGGAGGTTCAGTTGAATTCTAATAAGAATGAAAGAACAAAAAAAGCAAAGAGTCAAAGGTTGTACTCCACTATCTTCCTCATTCTAGGGAAGCTGAGTATAGAATTTAATTTCAAATTCTGAATAATCTCTTACTCGCTATGTGACTTACTTGACCTAACTCTCAGTTCACTCATTTGTAACAAATCTCCCTAATATTAATAATATGGTAGAAAGGATTTGATAAAATTGTATAAACAAAATACTTAGCCTTCAGTCAGTTTTTAAAATATTGTTTTCTACAACCCTGGAAACTCTTTTTCTTGTATAAGACAACTTTTAGTTTTCAAAGACAGACATTGTAAATAAAAATACACTATGGCAGATTAAGAAAGGATTCTCAGCTAACATATAGGTTGAGAAAAATGACAGTGATTTCCTACAAATGAGACAGAGGTTAGTTACCCAGGAGAACAACTGTCAACCTTGGGAAATTCACATTTGTTTAATCATCCCCACCATCTCCATGAGGATGACTCTTCCTAGAAAATTCTTAAGCATCTTTCATGTTGTTGCCCATACTTTATCAACATCAAAATTATTTACTGTTATTTCCAATAAATTTACTTGCCTGAGCTTTCCAGCCAGGTAAGTTCTTCACACTACAGTAGCTGCTGTATTGCTTGTTTGTGCCCCGATTTTGACACTTACCTTATATTGACAGGGCTGTTCCCAGCCTTTCACTGAGAGGTCACTGAATGAAAGGACCATGTTCTAATATGATTTGTACCTCCAGAAACTATAAAGTAACTGGAACATAAAAAGAACATGCGAATGCTTGCTGTAGAATAAGCCAAAAGGAAAATGAGAGCTGCTAATAAGGAATCAAATGGTCAGATGGGGATTACAAAATTTTCCTTAGAAATGTTGTCTAAAGTTAACTGTTATTTAAGCTGATTGTTGCTTGATGTAAATTGCAAAGCAAGAAGGAAGGAAGAAAGGAAGAAAAAATGGAAAGGGAGGCAGACAGAGGGGAGAAAAAGAATTACCATCAAACCAAGCAAATACCAATGAAAATATATACTAGAACTACTGTGCTATGAGCAGGATCTTAAAAAATTATTATAAAGCATTATGAGTTGTGAAAGTTTTTTTAAGTGGGTTTTTTTTTTTGGGTTACATGAATAAGCTCTTTAGTGGTGATTTCTGAGATTTTGGTGCACCTATCACCTGAGCAGTGTACACTGTACCCAATGTGTAGTCTTTATCCTCACCCCCTCCCACTATTTCCCAAGTCCTCAGAATCCAATGTATCACTCTTATGCCTTTGCGTTCTCATAGCTTCATGTAACTAACTTAACAAACCTCTTACTATGAACCATCTGCTATGTCTCTAACATTACTTTTTTCACAAGTCATCTTATTTATTTATTTATTTGCTGTGAAGCTCCTCATAATAAGATATTATTTGCTTAAAGATGCTTCATAAAATGTTGGTCCTCGTTGGATCTTCTATAGAATGGAGGAAATATTCATAATTAAAGCCAACATATGGGGATGGCAGGTGGTCATTTCCTGCAATAATGGCTATGATCTGAGTTAATTTCAAATTCTAAATTAAAAAGCAATGAGTTCCAAAATGCATAATCCATGCAAGGAAAACAACACTTTGAGGACTATGCCCAACAGTTATTAACTGTTTCAAAAGAATGACCCTTTAACTATCAAAGCTTTGTTAACCAAATTTCATAATATATGCCAGTATTCAAAGCACACTGATTCTGACATCTATCAACTCCGTAATAAGCAAGTAGGGAAAGAAAAAGTCAATTTTTTTTCCACACCACACCACACCTACTCCAAAATTGACCATATACTGGGAAGTAAAGCTCTCCTCAGCAAATGTAAAAGAACAGAAATTATAACAAACTCTCTCTCAGACCACAGTGCAATCAAACTAGAACTCAGAATTAAGAATCTCACTCAAAACCGCTCGACTACATGGAAACTGAACAACCTGCTCCTGAATGACTACTGGGTACATAACGAAATGAAGGCAGAAATAAAGATGTTCTTTGAAACCAACGAGAACAAAGACACAACATACCAGAATCTCTGGGACACATTCAAAGCAGTGTGTAGAGGGAAATTTATAGCACTAAATGCCCACAAGAGAAAGCAGGAAAGATCCAAAATTGCCACCCTAACATCACAATTAAAAGAACTAGAAAAGCAAGAGCAAACACATTCAAAAGCTAGCAGAAGGCAAGAAATAACTAAAATCAGAGCAGAACTGAAGGAAATAGAGACACAAAAAACCCTTCAAAAAATTAATGAATCCAGGAGCTGTTTTTTTGAAAGGATCAACAAAATTGATAGACTGCTAGCAAGACTAATAAAGAAAAAAAGAGAGAAGAATCAAATAGATGCAATAAAAAATGATAAAGGGGATATCACCACCGATCCCACAGAAATACAAACTACCATCAGGGAATACTACAAACACCTCTATGCAAATAAACTAGAAAATCTAGAAGAAATGGATAAATTCCTCGACACATACACTCTACCAAGACTAAACCAGGAAGAAGTTGAATCTCTGAATAGAACAATAACAGGAGCTGAAATTGTGGCAATAATCAATAGCTTACCAATCAAAAAGAGTTCAGGACCAGATGGATTCACAGCCGAATTCTACCAGAGGTACAAGGAGGAACTGGTACCATTCCTTCTGAAACTATTCCAATCAATAGAAAAAGAGGGAATCCTCCCTAACTCATTTTATGAGGCCAGCATCATTCTGATACCAAAGCCAGGCAGAGACACAACCAAAAAAGAGAATTTTAGACCAATATCCTTGATGAACATAGATGCAAAAATCCTCAATAAAATACTGGCAAAATGAATCCAGCAGCACATCAAAAAGCTTATCCACCATGATCAAGTGGGCTTCATCCCTGGGATGCAAGGCTGGTTCAATATACGCAAATCAATAAATGTAATCCAGCATATAAACAGAGCCAAAGACAAAAACCACATGATTATCTCAATAGATGCAGAAAAAGCCTTTGAGAAAATTCAACAACGCTTCATGCTAAAAACTCTCAATAAATTAGGTCTTGATGGGACGTATTTCAAAACGATAAGAGCTATCTATGACAAACCCACAGCCAATATCATACTGAATGGGCAAAAACTGGAAGCAATCCCTTTGAAAACAGGCACAAGACAGGGATACCCTCTCTCACCACTCCTATTCAACATATTGTTGGAAGTTCTGGCCAGGGCAATTAGGCAGGAGAAGGAAATAAAGGGTATTCAATTAGGAAAAGAGGAAGTCAAATTGTCCCTGTTTGCAGATGACATGATTGTATATCTAGAAAACCCCATGGTCTCAGCCCAAAATCTCCTTAAGCTGATAAGCAACTTCAGCAAAGTCTCAGGATACAAAATCAATGTACAAAAATCACAAGCATTCTTATACACCAATAACAGACAAACAGAGAGCCAAATCATGAGTGAACTCCCATTCACAATTGCTTCAAAGAGAATAAAATACCTAGGAATCCAACTTACAAGGGATGTGAAGGACCTCTTCAAGGAGAACTACAAACCACTGCTCAAGGAAATTAAAGAGGATACAAACAAATGGAAGAACATTCCATGCTCATGGGTAGGAAGAATCAATATCGTGAAAATGGCCATACTGCCCAAGGTAATTCACAGATTCAATGCCATCCCCATCAAGCTACCAATGACTTTCTTCACAGAATTGGAAAAAACTACTTTAAAGTTCATATGGAACCAAAAAAGAGCCCACGTCGTCAAGTCAATCCTAAGCCAAAGAACAAAGCTGGAGGCATCACACTACCTGACTTCAAACTATACTACAAGGCTACAGTAACCAAAACAGCATGGTACTGGTACCAAAACAGAGATATAGATCAATGGAACAGAACAGAGCACTCAGAAATAATGCCGCATATCTACAACTATCCGATCTTTGACAAACCTGAGAAAAACAAGCAATGGGGAAAGGATTCCCTATTTAATAAATGGTGCTGGGAAAACTGGCTAGTCATATGTAGAAAGCTGAAACTGGATCCCTTCCTTACACCTTATACAAAAATCAATTCAAGATGGATTAAAGATTTACATGTTAGACCTAAAACCATAAAACCCCTAGAAGAAAACCTAGGCATTACCATTCAGGACATAGGCATGGGCAAGGACTTCATGTCTAAAACACCAAAAGCAATGGCAACAAAAGACAAAATTGACAAATGGGATCTAATTAAACTAAAGAGCTTCTGCACAGCAAAAGAAACTACCATCAGAGTGAACAGGCAACCTACAAAATGGGAGAAAATTTTCGCAACCTACTCATCTGACAAAGGGCTAATATCCAGAATCTACAATGAACTCAAACAAATTTACAAGAAAAAAACAAACAACCCCATCAAAAAGTGGGTGAAGGACATGAACAGACACTTCTCAAAAGAAGACATTTATGCAGCCACAAAACACATGAAAAAATGCTCATCATCACTGACCATCAGAGAAATGCAAATCAAAACCACAATGAGATACCATCTCACACCAGTTAGAATGGCAATCATTAAAAAGTCAGGAAACAACAGGTGCTGGAGAGGATGTGGAGAAATAGGAACACTTTTACACTGTTGGTGGGACTGTAAACTAGTTCAACCCTCGTGGAAGTCAGTGTGGCGATTCCTCAGGGATCTAGAACTGGAAATACCATTTGATCCAGCCATCCCATTACTGGGTATATACCCAAAGGACTATAAATCATGCTGCTATAAAGAGACATGCACACGTATGTTTATTGCAGCATTATTCACAATAGCAAAGACTTGGAACCAACCCAAATGTCCAACAATGATAGACTGGATTAAGAAAATGTGGCACATATACACCATGGAATACTATGCAGCCATAAAAAATGATGAGTTCATGTCCTTTGTAGGGACATGGATGAAATTGGAAATCATCATTCTCAGTAAACTATCGCAAGAACAAAAAACCAAACACCGCATATTCTCACTCATAGGTGGGAACTGAACAATGAGATCACATGGACACAGGAAGGGGAATATCACACTCTGGGGACTGTTGTGGGGTGGGGGTAGGGGGGAGGGATAGCATTGGGAGATATACCTAATGCTAGATGACGAGTTAGTGGGTGCAGCGCACCAGCATGGCACATGTATACATATGTAACTAACCTGCACAATGTGCACATGTACCCTAAAACTTAAAGTATAATAATAATAAAAAAAAGAAAAAGTCAATTACTTTTTGTGAAATGTTTTAAAAGAAACTATGTGGTTCACTAACACTATTTTTAAAAATTCATTTAAATCTCTGATGACAGGATGTGTCCCTCCAGCCTATTTCATGGGAAACTTTAAAAATGGTATTCCATTGTTTCAAATAAGACTAGGAAATTGTATCAGCCATATGCCATTTCCCATGCCAAAGAAATAAGGAGACTGCCTTCTCTATACCTGATTACCATAAGAAGTCATTCACAAAGTTATAACAAATCTTTTAGTTATACTTATTCCTATTATTATAAAAATGAATGATGAAAACAAATCTCTAATATTTCTTATAATTAACAGACTTAATCAAGTTTTGGTTTTCCATGTCAACACAACCAAATAATCCTTAACTATTAATAAATGGAACAAAAGTAAAGATATTTTGAAAATATATGAAAATTTATGGTGATTCTATCTTGAAGAGATAGTGTCATTTGCTAGAAGAGAATGGTGAGAAGAAAGAAATAATTGTTCTGTTTTCTCTCACTATAATTCTTAATATTAAAAGGTTTTATAATTAGCATGAATTTCCCTATTACTGGTCCTTAAGAAGTTAATATTGATAAATATCTAGTACCTCAGTATAAAATAACAATCAGACAACAACTCATCTTTGATTGAAAGTCTAATAACAAAAAAATTGATAAGCTACCTGTGAAGATTTTTAGAGAATCCCAGTTGGAATTTGGATGGTAGCCAGATGTACAAAACAAAGGGTTGAGAATTACCAAGCAACAATTGAGTAAATATAACCAGTTGGTAGTTTCTGTTTACCAATGTACTGATGCCCTAAGTCTGTAGATTTGTAGGATGTATTTGCATTGCAGAGAAGGAGGCTAATGGCTCCAAATGTGTTAGACTATGGCTTTTGTTCTTGTTCTGTCAATAACAAATTTTATGCACTTAAACAACTCTGATTAGTTCTCTGAGTATTAATTTTTGTCTGGATTATATTAGGATTAATATTCTATGATTTTATGATTCTGTGAATCCATCCTATCAGGATTCTTAACGTCAACAAAATTGCATTAATGGCCACGTGTGTTGAGGGTATTATATTTATGTTTTCACACACACACACACACACACACACACACACAAATATGCCTTGAAATTTTAGATTAGGATTAAATTGTGAAGGGTATTACCCACTAGGTCACACTAAAGATATGTTCTGTAAATGGTGGGGACAGATATAAAAGCTTTTTAAGCACAGGGGTAAGGTATTATATTTAGGCTTATAAACATGGCTACAACATAGAGTGTAGATTAAAAGGTTAAGTCAGGAAAGACTAGGAGATCTGACAGGGACTTATTTTACAGTGGTGATAATGAAATGGTGATGTAGGAAAGGAGACAAAAACCACTGGTAAAATATTTTGGGAATAAATTTTAAAAACCTTAATGATCAAGTGGATATTATTGGATTTGAGATGAAGGACAAGAAGAGATCAAGCTCATGTGAGGTCAATACACAGGGTAAAAAGTGGCAAGCGTAGCCATTTAGAGATTTATAATAAACTGCATGGTGTTGAATATCATTGCCCACTTCAAATATGTATGGAGAGCAAGAAAAACATTAAAATGAAAATAATTTTGAAGACCACAACCTATAAGCGTAGACAGCAAGTGAATGACTTACAAAAATACTGTGAAGAATGAACCAGAAGAGAACGACTGAGTGAAATCAATGAAAACCAACAAAATAAGTAATACTTAAGAAAAAAAAGTTGTCAATGTTGTCAAACAATGCAGACATAAAAAATAGAGACCTGGAAAGACTCTACTGGATGGATTAAATAATGAGGTCATCAATGGCACTGGTCAGTGTGATCCCAGTGGAGTGGTAGTGGCTTAAGTGTGAAGGCAGTTCATGGGAATATAGGAGTAAGAGGTGCAGAAACAGGTGGCCACTACTGACTCTTTCTTTGAGGTTCTGACATAAAAATGAGGAAGGATTTAATGAAGTAGGAGAGGTGATAGATGAGAAAGTAGTCATGGGAACAAGTAGATAACAGAGATAATTTTTTTATATGTAGGAAAGATGTTGAGATCCTTAAATGCTTTTTTAAGAAGTCACCAGCAAGAAAAAAGTTAAATACATTGGGGAGAGCACCAATGTTAATAATATCCTCGTGGGAATGGAAGGGTGTAGGCTGATGAGCACAGATGGAAGGATTCTTTTTTTAATAAAAGGGAATACTGCTCCCCTTGGAGACTATCTCTTGGAAATATCAAAGATACCCTTGAACCAGGCTTCTCAATAAACTCTTCTGGGATAACCAAATCCCTAGAGGTTCCAGAATTCAAGTTTCAAATTCAAATGAAAAATTTTAATGAGCAAAAGTAAGTCAAGTTTTTTTAAAGATTCTATTTAAAATCATGTGCCTAACCTAGTGCCTGTCTTTGTCAGGATGTCTCTTTCAAATCAGAATATGCTTGAGTGACCAATCACTTATATAGACAGTTCTGAACACAAGCCAAGCACAGCAGTACCTAGATGAGCTGTCCTGGCCTTCCTCTTGTGTTTCTGTAGGTTATTACCCTTTGCCATATGGTGCCTATCTTCTTACATTCTCCATGCCAAAATCAATCAATCAAAACTAATGCACCACCAAACCCAGTCACTGAACTTCCACACTTAAATCATTCTCTTAATCACCTATACTAGATAGGATGCAGAAGTCTTTAATGCTGCAAGCACTTGCTATGTCCCTTGATGCTTTTGATGAAATAGAAAAATATTTTCTGCATTAATTCCTACCACTTGTGCTGTAAAACCTCAGGTTTTGGTGGGTCTAAAACTGATACAATCTGTGGGGATCTTTAAGAGAATATGTAGATTTGTAAATCAATTTGTAAAATATATTTGAATATGTGAATTTGTAAACTCAAAAGTATGTGCAGGGCTCATTAAAAGGACAGTTTAACCGAGAAAGAGTGAATAGTAAGCCTCATTAACTTCATGTTAAAACTGTCTAAAACCAAAAGAATTTAAGATGTGGTATTATTATGTTGGTTTTTCCATGAAGTTCACAGAACACCACAAGCACACAAACCTACTTAGATGGCTAGAAAGAGTACTATTTTCTATCTCATATTCCCCTGCATGCCTGAAATAAGCTTCTATTACCAAAGTGATTCTGGAAAATTTGTGAGTGTCAGTTTCTTGCAGTGTGGTGGATATTTCACCTAGATCATATTCCAGAATTCATATTTGATATGCTCCTCTCCAAATTTAATCACTCATTTATTATATTAAATTTGCTTTCATTTTTCCTCTTGATTTTGTTTTTTTTTCTCTGCATTTTCACCACCATTTATCTTGAATGTAGGCTTAAGCTTCCCATTTTGCTTTATGCCTGAAGTCCTTCACTTCTAGCTGGTACCTCATTGACCCTATAACTTGTACTACACTAAACTTCTTAAGATTCCGTTTTTTAGGCATTGTACCTTTCTTCCAAAATCTTCAGTGGATCCTCAACACAAACAAAATGAGATCCAGATAAACCAGCAATCACGGTCTGTCACAATCAAAGTCCTTCACTTACTCTCATTTATTCTTATTTACTATCACTTTTCTATGTGACACTACACTTTAGACAAATTGGTTTATTGGTCTTCTCACATTCGATTTAATGTATAGACTTTTATGCATGCTTTTTCCCATGTGTAATATTCTCAGCACTTTTACCCCATCTATCAAGTCATTATCTGTTCTACATAAGCAGTTTCAAAGGTTACACAAATCTTTTTCAAATTTTCGTAAGCACTTCCTCTTTTTTAATTGCCTAATCACTCTCATGATGCTCAGCATCTTCTTACTATCATATTTATCTTTTCTGATTTACTTCCTATTGTTTCATAACACCACAAACCCTTTGAGGTTAGAAGACATTTAGACAATTTTTGTTTTATTTCTCTGAACACATGCTATATTGCCCAGTGTTTAGAAGTACATAAATAAGTGTTGGTAAGGATTTTAATTCTTCATAGAAAGATTGCAAAGTTAGACACTGGTGTGATGAGAAAATACCTTCTATTCTCATTGATTTTATAACTGGCACTGGAATAAATTTCCCAAGATGTTTCTTATTATGCATTGCATTCTTCTTCCCAACTTCAGTTGTCCCTCAATACATACAAAATAAGATTAAATAAACTGGCAACTATGGTCTAACACAATCTAAATCCTACTGTTACCTTTATTTACTACTACTTTTCTTACCAAACTAATTACAACCCAATTAGTACATAAAACCTCAACTTTATTCTTTTGTAATGTCACTTGCAGAAAAAAAAATCTGTCTGGCAAGCCACACAAACTGCTTCTTTTTGAAGACAGAAAATGACAAGTGAATTTTTATGCACATCTTCAAGATGAGCTCTGGAAAATAAGAGACTAACTGGAGTGGTAACACCCGATTTTAAAAATTATTTAGACAGAGAAGTAACATGTAGAATCCCTTGGATTCCTAAATTCACAGGGAGTGATGTATGAGTATTTCATAGGCAATTATTTTCAAATCCTGATAAAAGTTCCCTTGCATGAGCTATTACAAAATACAGTTTTAAAAATCTATAACTGTCTATACAGTTAGGAATATTCTCTCTATTTTTATTATTATGTTTCCTTAAATGTCATTGCTTTGCCCAAAGCCTAATACTTACAAATACATTTTGCTAATTCAATGTAATTGAACACAACAAATAAACATTTAAATTCAGTGAAAGTAAGATAATCTTCATACACATCTAAAATTTTTATTGTTCTTGATTAAAACAAGATCTCAATAGTCAAAGCATTCTAAAAACAGTATCAATCTTATGTATAAGCAAATCGCTTTTTCATGGTATACTGAGCATTATATAGTGATCTTCCATTGTGAAAGCTATAGTAAAATTTATCTATATACACTTATAGCACAATTTTTCTTTTTTTCAGCTGTAATTTCACTAGGAATACATCATGCCTCTTTGTAATTCTTAAGTCTAGCCTTACTGCTGTACCTAGATGTTCCTAAAATGCTCTCTATAATAAGAGAAGTTAATCTTGTCCTAACTCTTCATTAAAAACTCTAGAATCTTCCAAAAATTATTTAACAATATATGAGAGCCAAAGACTAAAATATTTCACAGAATGTTCTAAACATTTATCCACAAAGCAGGTACCATGTATTTTCACATTCATTCTCTGAGGATTCTCAAATTTATTTATCCACCTAATATCCTTCCCCTGATTTCCAATCACATGTATTCAATTTCCTCTTTCATGGTTTGTAGGAAGCATCTCAAACTGAGCATTTGCAAAGCTCAAATCCTCAATCCCTGCTCCTACCCCATACTCCCTACTTATTTTTTCTTTTTTATCTCAGTCAAAGGTAACTATATTCTTCTAATTTTTCACACCCCAATCTGAAAGTCATCCTAGATTTCTCTTGCTTTCACATTATGCATCAAACTTCGTTAGCGAATTCTGTCCCTACTATTTCAAAATTCATCCAGTATTTGACAACTTCTCACATGTCCACCATAAACCCACTGGCCCCAGACACCACCATCTTAGAAGGTGCATCCGGTGGTTTCTATTTTGATGCTGAATTTTCATGAGTGCTATTCTGTATTACACATCAGGTTGTATTATGTATAAACTGCTTTATGACTAGTTTTATGTTATAAAACAGATAATAAGTGTAATAAAAAGGATACTAATAAGTATCTACTTGGTTGCTCTACATTTTATCCTGCTGCTCCTGTGCACCAGTTATTTCCCAACATATCGCTCATCTATATGAGCTTTATATGGATATGTTTTATGTATAAATTCACTGGTATTATTTAAAACTTCATAGATGTATGTAAGTTTATTATTTTAGGTCATACTTAGGAGCACATTGTAGAATTTCTCTGTTGAGCTTGTTTTTGTAGTTCTGAACACTACAAAGCTACATTATGCAAACAACTTTATTTTCAAGTCAGATTAAATGCTAACTGCAGAAAGCATGGATATATTACGCTACCACAATTCAGAATGCGTGACCACAGGGATGTGCAGTCCAGAGGGACAATCCCCAGGGAGTCCAGCATGGCACCTCTCCACTATCCATGAGCCAAAGCCAGGCCCTCTCCAATACAGTTCGATCTCAGTCTTTTAGTGGAGGAGTGGGGTTGGGGTCTTCCTCGGATACTCTATCTCAGCCCTATAGGTAGTAGCTCCTCCTTATACATGCAGTTTCTGTATTCTTTAAGTTCATCTTTATATCTTACTGACAAATAACTATTTTTCTA
Organism: Pan troglodytes; assembly: GCF_028858775.2. Classification (NCBI taxonomy): domain Eukaryota; kingdom Metazoa; phylum Chordata; class Mammalia; order Primates; family Hominidae; genus Pan; species Pan troglodytes. The sequence goes on along the minus strand of NC_072404.2, from coordinate 160,670,326 downwards.
ATCCCATGTTATTAGTTCTTTATGTTAAACTTTCTCTCTTCATGTTACCATGAGATTCCTGTCTACTGACTGGATCTTGACTGATACACATGTATCCTCATGATATAAGACAGAGATGACACTGCACATCAGAGGAGGAAAGGGAACTATGTCAATAAATAAGGAGCAGTGGGTATCCATATAGACAAAGAAGAAAGAAAAATGAAAGAAGAAGGAAAAAAAGGAGGGGAGAAAAGTAAAAAGGAAGGAAAAAAGAAAGAAAGGAACTCATTGTAGGCCACTATTTTATATTATGCACAAAGTCAATTCTACATATATATTAAAAATTAAATGTGAAAGACAACTACAGAATTTTAAAAACATATAGGAAAATATCTTTATGACTTTATGGTAGAAAATTGCTTAAATGAGACACAAAAAGCACTAATCATAAAATAAAGCATTGATAAATGTAAGCATCGAGAAATTGTAAAATTTTGTACATACATTATGAAGAGACTAAAAAGACAAGCAACAAATGTGTAGAGAAATTTTGTAAGTCAACAAGGAAATGACAAGACAAACCAGTGTGACATGAACAACATACTAAAAATAAAAATTTCCTGCGTCAAGGAAAGGAATTCAATTGGCCAATAACCTTATGATATGTCACTCAACATCATTATTCATCATAAATTTCAAATCTAGCTACACTGATGTGTTACAAACCTTCCCAGAGGCAAAAATTAAGTATCTCACATCAGGTGCTGCCAAAGTTGAAGAACATTCTAACCATAATCATATCTGGAGTGAATGTATGGTGCTTTTTTAGAAACAACATGTATATGCTCTTGATTCATTTAACATTGATGACATCATCTACTTGTTTTCAGTTAAGTGGGATTTAAGTAAAAAATCATCTGGCTAGTTCTAGTGTCTTTGATTTTAATTTCACTACACTCCTTTGACTAAGTAATACATTATCATTTTTTTCTGAAATTCTAAAGGTACCAATGTATAGACTTCAGACATTTAGAATTTTCCCTCTCTCTTTTGTACCCCCAATTTCCCAAGAAATACACGAGAAAATATTTTTATTCCCTTTTTCTTTCTCCATATGCATACTTAAGTTTTGTGAGATGTGAAACTTTTCATTTTAATGCATAAGTCTCCTAGGCCTCTGTGCAGGATTGTCCTCATTTGGTAATTATTGCTCAGAATATGAAGACATTTCTCTCAAAATTTAAGGTTTTATTTTTGGAAATCACAGGGTAATTTTTATTCCAAAAATTGAAGTTTGTGCTATACATGATCATTGTTAGGTGTCATACTCATGTATACCTATTTATATGTGCACGCACGTGTGTGTGCATGTATGAAATGTATATGTGCCTGTATGCATATGCATTAACTCACTTTAAAAAATATTGTATTTGTCCTCCAGGACTCACATTTTGTTGACAGCCTATTGTAATCCTGTTGCTTATTTTTTCTTTGGACCTCTTTATTCACATGGTGATTCTATATTTGGTACTAAAAGCTCAGCCCAATTGTCAACATACTTAAACATCATTAGCCTAGGAAACTGCAAAAGGCACAGCTCATTGTGTTCTATGGGATGACAGTTTGCAGAAGACAAATCACACAATAAATGTCATCATAGTAAGTGATGCTCTGGAAGATGTATATTTTTGATGCACATGTATCTCTATGATATAAGATAGAGATGGCATTGCAGATTGAAAAAAACTTAAAAATTGAAAACTATAAGGATAAGAAACTCATTACTTTATCAAAAAACAAAGCAAGAAAAAGTTTACAGAATACATGAATAAGCAATTTTGAAAAAAATGGAAAACTATAATAATAAGGAACTCATTAGTTCATAAAAAGACAAAGAGAAAATTGACAGAATATATGAATAGGCAACCTGTAGAAGAGTTAAACCAAATGAATAATAAAAAAGATATATTTAAATACAATATTGAAAGGAATGTAAATTAAAGTAACAATGAGTTACATTTAATATTTATCAAACTGGTAAATATTAAAAAGATCAATTTAAATTGCAGGGGAAACAGGAAAAATAATATAGCCATATATTTTATATCTATAAATTGGGATTGATAATATGATGCATGTCATAGGCCTTACACTTAACATACCCGAATGAGTCAGCAAACCTTATTTTACTCGACAACAAAAAACTTGATAATTTTTCATTGCTCTGATGAGAAACAGCATTTTGTTTATAACTGCCATTTATTTGTTGAGTACCAAATTTCACCAAATTACCATATTTTGACTGATGAAAAGAAATACATACTGTTCAAAGCAAACACTGACCAAAGACACTATGTCCTAGGGAAGTGGAATAATATATTTTTGAAATTTTAGATGATATTCTATTTAGCCAAACACCAAATTGGACAAATTTTCTTTGAAAGATAAATTATCTTTACTCATGATTCCCATTCTTATATCTCCATTCCAGAGTATAATATTTTTTTTTAAAAGGTGTAACAAAGGTTGGAATTGTATTATTTTTAAGCAAGAAAAAAAACCATCAACATTACTGGGCCAGATGGAAAAAGTGTAATGAGAAAGCAGAATGAAAAAGAAAAAAGGAAGGGTGAAGTTACTGGGAAAAAAAACATTGCCCAAAGGACTTAGTAGTTACCTACAACACATATGAAGGGACAGAGCAGTTAAAAAAAAAAAAATCCCTATCCAAAGTGTGGTGGAGGCACGTGGAGGCTAGTAATATTAATATTCAAATTTAACTATTGCTCTATTTTTGAAAACAAGAAAAACTTCTTCCACCCCAAAGGATAATCACAGGAGATTTCCTGGGGTTTCCCCTTAACTCTCAGACAATATTATGAATAACTCACATACACCAAGTATTAAGATCCATTTAAGTATTCAGTTGTACAAAGACTTATGTATTACTACAGCTGTTATATGACTTATTTTAAAGCAAGGAAACAGATACTGCAAATAATGGACCAAATAATTTAGCACATTTTATAATGCTACTATTTAGTTTAATGTATAACGTCCTATCTCTTCATTCTCTCTTTCCTTTGGTCACTTATTTATCACTATCATTTTGACCCTGCAATAATTTTTCTCTTTTCTAAAGGATACTGATAGTTTATCTTTGGATGCACCTAGCTAAAGATGCATGCTTTCCATGATATAGACACAGTTAGTCACTTTGTTCTGAAACTGGACTTGCAAGATCCTAGATAAAATAATGTAACAAACAGTGTGACTACCTTATCATCCCCTAAAACAAAGGAAAAAAAAAACTCTGCTATTACTACCTTAAAGATGGTGCTTATATGGAATACAATGCAAGGTTAATTCTCCATTTTTGTGCCCTGTTGTCTTGTTATCCTTGGTGTAGTGGAGTCATCAGTTATATCTTTATAAAAACAAACACATCCTCAAGTTTAATTATTCCATATATTTGTAGGTAATCATTAAATGTATTTGGTTTAGAAAAACTCCTCATACAATTTAAGCTTTTGAAAATAATTATACATTAAAGAGCATTTAAACAATCTTCATATTTAATTCATAAACATGGAAATTACTTGCATTTTATGACTGAATAATATGATACGCAAAACAACCTAATGTTTTTTCCTGACTCAACATGTGGTTTCCTACTAATAAAAATAATCACTCTCATTTTCTCAATATATACAAAACTATGTGACTGCACAATCTAAACACTTTGTGTATTACACTCATCATCACAACCACCATGCAAAATAGTTACTATTTTCCCCATTTTGTAGAGAAGAAAAATAAAAGTTATGTAACTTCCTCAGTCACAAAGGTAAAAACTGATGAAAGTAAAATTAAAACCTGACGTTATTTCATAATTTTTAAATTAAGTTGTATTCACCCATTTAACTATACATTGGAGAAATTTTGATAATTGTGCACTGACATTTAATTCTCACAACACACAAAAAAAGATGGAAAACAGTTCCATTCTCATAACCCTTTGTAGACCATCTCCTCTCCCAATCTCCAGCCTCAGGCAACCACCCATCTGATTTCTGACCCTAGACACTTTTTCTAAGAGTTCATATGAATAAATTGCACAGAATGTAGCCTTTTGTGAGATTATTTTTACTTACAGTAACATTTCCAGATTCACTTATACTGTTGTGAATATTAGTATTTTCCCTTGTACTGCTGAGTAATATTCCATAGTAACAATATGCCACAATTCATTTACCCATATGCTAGTTAATGGATGGTTGGATTGTTTCCAGGTTTTTTCTGCCTTTTTGTTATTTTAAATAATGCTGTTGTAAATATTTACATAGTAGTCCTTAGGTGGACAAATATTTTCACTTTTCTTGGGAAATATAACCATAGGTGGGATTTCTGGTTTCTATAAGTGTATGTTACATTTTAAAAAGATGTTGCTACACTGTTTCCAAAGTGGCTGTGACTGCATTTCCACTAGCATCCTATGAGTTTCAGTTATTCCACATTCTTACCAAAACTGATATTATCAGTCCTTTTAATTTTATCTTTTATAGTGAGTGTGCAGTGGTATCTTACTGTGTTTCTTTTTTGTTTTTGGAATTGCATGATGACTAGTGATGTTAAGCATTTTATGTGCTTATTTGTCATTTATATGTCTTCTTTGTGAAGTGTCCCTTCAAAACTTTTGTCTCCTTTTAATTAAGTTGTCTGTCTAATTATTACTAATTCACAGGCTTAATTTATATATTCTTGATAGAAGCTTTCTGTTTGATATATGTTTTGGAAAGATTAGAAAGATTTTCTCTGGCTTGCCTTTTCATTTCTTGAATGTACATTTGAAGGGAAGGTTTTCATTTTGATAAAATGTGTATATTTTTTGTCTACAGTTCCTACCTTTTAAAATCTTTGTATAAGAAACTTTTACCTAAGTCAATGTCACAAATATTTCTCAAAAGCTTTCGTTTAGAATTTTAAAAATTCTATGATTTACAATTAGGCCTATAATCCACATTCAATTAACTTTTTTGTGTGATGTTAGGTCTAGGTCTAGGTTCTTGTTTTCCCAATATATGTATTGAGATGTTCCAGCACCAAGTGTTGAAAAGGTTATATATTCTTAATTGCATTACACTGGCTTCTTGGCCATATAGTAATTAATCATACCAGTTTGGGTCTATTTCCAGAAAATCTGTTTTTTCCAATTGGTCTATATTCTTAGCCTTATACCAATACCATACTGTCTTTATTACTCCCTGTTAAGTCTTGAAATCAGCTAATATAAGCCCTCCAATTTTATTCTTTAACAAAAAATTCTATTGGCTATTTTAGGTATCTTGCTTTGTCATATAAATAGTTTTAAATATCTATCAAAACTCCTGATAGATTTTTAACTGTGACCGTATAAAATACATGAATTAATTTGGGGCTGAAATAAAACGTCTGACTCCATTTTTGATGTTCAACTGCTCACACCTTTGAAGTGGCATAAGTCCTTGCCACCTTCTGGAAACCCTCAGTTAAGACCCACTGACTAACCACAATAAAAATTCAAATCAGCCGGGCGCGGTGGCTCATGCCCTGTAATCCTAGCACTTTGGGAGGCCAAGGCGGGTGGATCACCCGAGGTCAGGAGTTCAAGACCAGCCTGGCTAACATGGTGAGACCCCATCTCTACTAAAAATACAAAAATTACCCAGGCATGGTGGCAGGTACCTGTAATCCCAGCTACTCGGGAGGCTGAAGCAAGAGAATTGCTTGAACCTGGGAGGCAGACGTTGCAGTGACCCAAGATCGCACCATTGCACTCCAGCCTGGGGTACAAGAGCGAGACTTCATCTCAAGGAAAACAAAACAAAATAAAATAAAATAATAAAAATAATAAAAAATAAAAATAAATTAAAAAAATTTCAAATCAACCTGTACTATTGGACCAGTATGGATATGTGGCCTCCTCTCCCCAGAAAGCCTCATTATGTAAACGGTAAGCCTTTTCATACTTTCCAGGTGTATGTGTAGAATCATGAATGTTGACATCAAGCCATATTTGGGGTGGTTGGGCATCCATATTCTTCAGAGAGGTCACAACAATTGGCTTTGTGAATAGGATTGTCTACACCATGACAGCAAATACTGGGGTCCTTCTTCTCTTACTTTGGCTTGCAAACTGGTTCTGCTACCTAGTAGCAAGGCATGTACAATAAGCTGCTGCCTAATGGCTGGTGTGAGTTTGAGTTGTGCTGTTTTGTGCCACATTTCCTGGTTTTTACTGAGCCTCTCTTACAGATATAACTGACCTCAGTCATAAACTTTTATAATAAATTGTCATGTAAGAGCAGGAGTATGGGACTGGGACTCCCCTTAAAATGGCACTGGGTTATGTGTCTCAGCCCAGATCTATTTGTGTATACTAGAATGAATCATGTCTCAATTCCAGCATAAGCTTCTATGGATGCTAAACTCAGAGGAATGACTCTTACCCTATGACTAACTGCATGTCTCAATCAAGCACTGCATCCCATTCTACAGAGTGCCCAGGGAAAGACTGCGCTGTGCAATACCAGGGCTCCTCAGGTGGTTGCTCATGTGGAGGAAGTGTGGTCACAATTTGAAGAGCAGTTACTATTTGCAGATTAGAATTGTTGAGGTCCACACTCCTAAAATTCACATGGTTCTTTCAGACCCTATAAAATGCCTGGTTGCCGCTACCTCTGTTTAAAATGAAAATCCCGATCCTCAGGGTTATAGGAAAGAACACTCATATCACTCCTGTGGCAGAATCAAAAGGTAAATCTACCATGGATGAGGTCCCTAACCCTGGTGATACTAATTTGAAGCTCCCTGGAGGAAGAAATATATAAAGATGAGCATCACCGAGAGACACTTCCCCATCCCAAAGTGTATCTAGTAACCACATAATAGAAAAAGATGAGAGAGATAGAGAGAAAACGAAGAAATGAATAAATCTGAATACAGAGGGGGGAAGCTAAAAGAAAATTTAAAAACCTGAAAGAGTGGCCTATAATTCAATTTCACTCAATAGAACATCCAAAATTTACTAAATTGAATAAAATAATTTATACAGCAAAAATGATGCTGTTTCTTTGCACCTCTACAACACAAGTTCTGAATTAACTTTAATATCTGCTGAAATTGATCAATTGGCCAATCTTAACAGCCTTAATCAATACAAGGACTCAAGTTATTAATAAACCTGGGGATCTCACTAAATTTTAACAAGTTACCCCTTATAATCTTATCAAATGTATAACAGATATTTGACTTCCCTTAATTTAATGATCAAAACTGTTACCATGTTACAGTGACAAATTCCCTCTGGTCATCGCATGTATTGCCTTAAATTATCCCAGAGTGAACACAGATTCTAAGACCCCATGAGTAATAAGTTAAAATTAAATGAAATCTTTGGCACTTACAAATTGGTTTTTTAAATGTACCCTTATAAAAGCTCCCCACAGTTTAAATAGTAGTATCAGCCAATGTAATTTAATCAGAGTCTTCAAGGGTTGAAATCCATTATTTAAGACCTATTTAGAGAAGGAGTAATTATTATAAACTTTTGAATAGTTTCCATATATGACTTTCTTCCTTCCCCATAGAGGTTATACAAAATCTTCTTTTACTCAAAGTACAGCTATACCATTGTCCTCCACACCCAAAAACTTTTCCTGACCACACATTTACACTCAAATGATTTCTCGAGTAACATTGATAGCATGTCTTTGACTGTTCCTTATACAGTTATAATCCCTCTCTGCTTATGTGAATCATACCTTGCAGGTGGTTAACTCCATCATCTACTTGTCAGAATTCTATTTCCCGTGTATAAGCTCCAGTTCAAATCTCAAACTCTTCTGTCTTTTTTTCTGGATTTTCTAAAATATCAGAATATCACTTTTTTATAGAACACTACATGGACACCATCTACAGCAACGACTTCATGCTAAAGACATGAATAGAATGCCTAATATTGCCTCTATATAGAAGCAGCACGAAATTGGTTTGGGAGAAGTTCCATCAATGTGCATGCATATAGTGTTTTGATTACAAAATACTTTCATATGCATCATCAATTTTTTGCCTGCAAAGGGCACATGAAGCATTATTCCATTTTACTACAGCTGGCAAGACTGAGATTCAGAGATATTAGGAGATTTATTCAAAATAGCAGGTGAACATATGCAAGAACCAAAACAACAATTTACTTCCCCCATTGTTTTTTTCCCCAGGATTCTTGCTACCACATCACACAACTTTATAGTTTTATCTTTTTTCTCCATATGATTTTTACTACTTTACCACCTTGATTTACCTTAATGTTAAGTAGCGTTAAGTCCACTCAGATATCTAAATTTCTATTGTGTTAGGTTGTAATGAAGATGTTACTAATTCTGAAACAGCTTAAGACCTGCAGAAACCAAATTTGACCTGAGCTATACAAAATAAGTGAATATCTAGATTTGGAAATTTAAAAAAACTACATGAATGAATGTACACTATGGTTGACATCTCTTAAAAATATAAAACCATTCTAGCTTAATATAATTCAAAATGAAATATATAAAATATATAAAAGATAAGTGATTTTAATATTTTTAACTCAATTTAATATGATTATATATGCTTGCAATAAAAAGCCAAATAATTTTTTCTTCAAAGGGTTGTAGGTAATACGATTTTATTTTTACGTCACTTTAGTTTATTATAATGACAGACCCTACCATCGTTGTTTCAGAAAACTGGTCCCAGACTTTTGGATGCTCAACTATTGTAAATTTTGTGTTCTATTTTCTTTTGTTTTCTTCTCTTTCCATAGTTAATCACCTAAAAACTACAGTCTTCTTTCTTTTATTTCTCACTGTTCTCCACCATTCTTTATTTGCTTCTCTCCCTCCATCCTGACTCCATTCTCTCTCTTTCTCTCTCCTTTTAAATTCATACTTGTTGCTGATGGGTAACTGTCTTAGTGTGGTCAGGCTGCTTTAACACAGTGCCATATACTGAGTGGCTTAAACAACAGAGATTTATTTCTCACAATTCTGAGAAGTGGGATGTTTAAAATCAGGTGCTGGCCTATTCAGTTCCTGACGAAGCCTCTCTTCCTGGCTTGCAGAAGGCCGGCTTTTCACTCTACCCTCACATAGCTACTCAGTGTGGGTGTGAGTGAGCAGAGAGAAAGAGGTGATATCTCTAGCTCTCTCTTCTTATAAGGCCATTAAGCCACAATAGCATGACTCAATCTACCCTAATTTCCTCCCAAATGCTCTATTTCCAAATATAATCACATTGGCATTTACGATTTCAACATACGAATTTTGGGCTGACACAAACATTCATTCCATAACAGAATAGAGCATATTGTTCTGGAAATTCTTTTCTCTCCACCACAGTCTTCTTTCTCTCAATAACTTCTACTCTACGTCTGTCTGCTGAAGTTGCAGTAGTATCTCCATAGCTACACATTCTATCGTTCTTTCTATACCCATGTCCTCATTCCAAGATTTGTTACTCATTCACATTTTTAAAAGTTCATTTAATTATCCTAATAATCTCATTGAACATGAAAAAATATTATTGTATCAATTTTTTAAATGAGGTAACAAGTTTAGAAAGATTTACTTTTCCCAAGTTCTGAAAAAATGATTTTTTTTAAAAAAAGGGTTATAACTCAGGTTTCCTAACTCTTATTCAAGTATTTATTGATAAAGCTTATATCAATAACATTATCTGCACTCTGATTACTATAACTTTTTAGGGGAGCTGTATGTCAAATCCAGTTCACTGACAAATGAAACACTAGGCATATTTATTCAAAAATATTTCTTGAGTAAGAATGTAATTAAAAAATTACTAATACTAAAGAAATCAAATTTGACCTGAACAAGTGAAAACTAGACTTTACATTTTCATTTTGAACTTTTTTTCTTTCTCAGATGTAATTAAACACATAGGATTTCTTTTAGCTTCTTAATATTGATTAATACAGATTTTCCTTCCCTTTCCTCAAATTTGCATAGTCACTTACTTGAAGCAAAAACGATATTTAGAAACAATATTTCTTTTCCTACAATTTGGTCACATATGCCTATGCATGGAGAAACACATTATAAGCATTTTCAGTAAATTGGGTCATCTAAAATCAAGAAATCTTTAAAACTTCAAAAGAAATTTCACATCAAATAACATTGACCTCCATCGTTTCTGATTTACTTATTTCTTCCTGATTTATGCTGATTATACAAATATAGGATTCTGGCTTTTTATGAGCCCAGAAAGTCAATAGAAAATGAGCATTAACTTTTATCTGTCTTGTTAAATTTCTGAAATAGCAGGAATTATCATCAATCTAACATTATCATCAGTATGATTATTTGTAAGTTCAAATAAAATTATTGGAAAATATACACAGTATAATAATATGTAGAAGAATACAAGTAACCTCTGAGTTTTATTTGCTTTTCCAAGAGTTTCCACGACATTAATTTCAGCAAACTATTCTTGGCTGCCTTTATGCATAAACTACTGGTTCCTCATAATGGCATATGGCATTTCAATTTCAAACCTGCCCTCAATAAACAGGATGAAGAATTACTGTGTTCATGTATAAACTGCTTTGTGACTCAATGTTTATCTACCATAATCAATAACACCCAAATTAAAAAAAAATCAAACTACATAAAAAGTAAAAGTTTTATTTTATATGCTAAGCAATTTTTTTCCAAAGTAGAAAATATTATTAAAACAATAAGTGCCACAAGGCAAACTTCATTTTGCAAAAGCTATAATGTAAATTAAGCAATAAAGCATTCAACACACCTGCTTAGTTTCTAAAGATAATTTTGTTTGTTTATGAACTTATTGATTTCTTCAGATGTATAATCTAGTCTAGCCCCACTATTCATCAACTCTGACCTGTTCTCTGTAAATCATCAAATAATGTAACAGACATAATTTAGGAAAATATGTTATGCTCTAAAGTAGTATCTTCCTGTGTAAAGAAGCATCTAGAAAAATCGAGCAGTCCAAACAGCCTTTCAGCGTGATGTAGGTTAGCCAAATTGAAAAAAAAAAAATAAGTTGATTGAAATAAGAGCTTTGATGAATTATTTTTAAAATGAATTGTAATTTTTATTTTTGCATTATGTAAATTTGGAATACAACTTCTATATTCATCAGACTATTCTAGTCTTCACTTATCTTTTTCTAGTCTTTGAAATGAATATTTTCTATACTTTTAAAGATAATACTATGTGCAAATGCAGTGCAACACACATTTCATACATTATCTTTAATCCTTATGAGAATCCAACCAATTAGTTATTCTTTCGCAGTGGAAAAAAAAACAAACAGGGAAGTAAATTTACCCAAGACCACACATACAGCCTGCAACCCAGATCTGCCTCATCCTCAAACTCACACAGCTATTATTATGGCAATGGCATTAGAGATGAGGCTAAGGTTAAATAGGTCTTAGATGGGGATGATTCTAATTATGGGTGAATCACATTCTTTCTAAGCATGTGCCTCCTGGCCAGAGATATTAGCTACCTAAAGGTTGGATGAGAGTAATACAGAGGTGAGATAAGTACATCATTAATTTGGACCAGGGGATCTGACTAAGACTGACATGCTCACTAGAAGCAAAATAATGAATATTTGTGGCATTTGGGTAGAATTTTGATGTGTTCAGAGTACGGATGCCAAGACATAGGTGTTAAATACTGGTAAGAGAAAGGTTTTTGGTGAATTCAACAACATATTAAAAGAATTAGTCACCATAATCAAGTGGGATTTAACCCTGAGATGCAAGGGTGGTTTAACATAAGCAAATCAATAAGCGTAACTGATCACATTAACAAAGGACAAAAACCGTATCATTAGCTCAATAAATGCAGAAAGCGTTTGACAAAATTGAAAACTCTTGTGATAAACATAGTTTCAGGTAGACAAGAGGAATAAGTTTTGAGATCTATTGCATCGCAGGATGACTATAGCATATAATAATGCATTGTATGTTTCAAAATACTGAGAAAAAATTTCAAACGTCTCACCACAAAAAAATAAAAAGTAAGCTAGGTGATGAGGTGATGGCTATTTTAATTAGCTTGATTTAGGCATGCCCATTGTATACATTTATCAAAATATCAAATTGTAAACAAATATATATATATAAATTATATAGACATAAATACATACAATTATGATCTGCAAATTTAAAATAATGTTAATTTCACACAAAAGATGGCCAAGACAAAGAAATAAAAACAAAGAGAGTTTTTATTTTTGTGTGAGTTTGTGCAGAGTTAAAGCTGACGAGTTCTTTCTCATTCCCTCTTGAATCTTGGGTCTACAGTGTCGTGTTTTTTATGAATCTCCCTGCCTATTCCTTCTTCTGCATTTTTCTCTCTCTTCTGCTCCTCATCCATGTGTCTTTTCTCTCTCCTCCATCTTTATTTCTTCCTGTCAATTTCTGCCTGCTGTCTTGTGACTTCACTATATTTTTTTCCTTCTCTTTTAAACCCCTCTCTCTTTCTGTAACATAAATCCTTGGAATCCCTGGAGTAGTATCACATCAATTCTTACAAGTTGCGAACCTCTTATTTGTTCTACTATTTTTATGAGACATCATATAAAATAAGGTTGTCATTTAAGTGCTTTATGTAAAATATTAAATGTTGTTAAATGAGATAGGAAGGGATGGAGTAAAATTCAGTTGTATTTTTTTCTTAAGCACAGATTAAAACCTCCCTAGCTGTGAATAAGAAGTAAGCTGCTCAGATAGTGCAGGATTAACCATGAGATAGTATAGTGAGTGAATACATAGATCTGGAGCTGAATGTTGAATTTCTGAGTATGGTCTCAGTTTTCCAGCATATACGCTTCAGTTTCAATACCCATAATGTGGAAATAATAAAATCATTGACTGGATAAAATTATCAATGTAAAAGTGTTTATCATATGTGCATCATTCAATGAAGCTTAGCTTTTATTATGACTATCACAATAATGACAGCCAAAATGTGAGGATCTATTTTTATACTGCTCCCATGAAGATAAATGCTATTCTTGATTTTGCTATCTACTAAAACATTTAGTAACACATTACCTAAGAATCCTTACTTTCCCTTATTCCGATGAAATTTAAAAAATGAAATTGGGGTTATCAAGATTTGTTAGCTGTATGGCTCTTCATTCAGTTGCTTATTAATCCAATAACAATTTTTTTGTTCTTTTTTGGAGACAGAGTTTTGCTCCGTCACCCAGGCTGGAGTACAGTGGCGTGATCTCGGTTCACTCCAACCTCCACCTCCTGGGTTTAAGTAATTATGCCTGCCTCAGCCTCCTGAGTAGCTGGGATTACAGGTGCCCACCACCAAGACCGGCTAATTTTTGTTTTTGTTGTTGTTGTTGTTGTTGTTGTTGTTTTTAGTAAATACTGGGTTTCACCATGTTGGCCAGGGCTGGTGTTGAACTCCTGACTTCAGGTGATCCACCTGCCTCGGCCTCCCAAAGTGCTGGGATTACAGGGCATGAGCCACTGTGCCCAGCCTTAATCCAGTGAATATTTATTGAGTAGCTTCTATGTGTCAGGTATCCATTTAGCCTCTGGGACTGCAATGCTGAACAAACAAAACAACATTCCTTCCCTTATGGAACATACATTCTCGTGGATGTGACAGAAATTGAACAAATACTGTATAGGATAACTGGACTGATAGAGACAAAAATCAAAATGGCATGATGCGGTATGATAGAGGTGTGATTTTCAATAGAAAGGGCAGAAAGAACCTATCTGAAGCAAGGATATTTGATCAGAGACATGACTGAGGTAATGGAATAAGAAACATGATGGTAATTCCTAGCACAGGGAATAGTAAGTGCAAAGGCTCTGGAGGGAGAGGTAGCCCTGGGAGTTTGCAGACGAGAAGAAGGAAGCCCCAAGGAGTGGAAGCAGATCCCCCTTGGGAAAGCTGTAGGAGATGATGCTTCCTGAGTTCAAACCAACATGGACCTGCAAGACCGTCTGGGTCCTGTAAGCCACAGCCTGTTGGTTTTGATACTGTGTAGGATGGAAATAATTGGAGGTCTTGAGTAGGAAAATGGCTTGAATATATTCCTGCTGTGAAAGGCTCACACTGACTTCTGAAGAAGACAGGACAAGTTATTTAAACTCTCAGTTCTTACTTTCTTGCTTTTGAAATAGGAATCATAATATTGACCTAATGTGTCTCATGGTCACAGAATAAATTAGCACACATAATGCCCAACACATAAAATATATATATATCTCAATAATATATATTTATTTTTCTGTGTTTTCTTCTGTAGAGTTAGATAAGACAATATTCGTATTTCTTTTAAAGTTAATTTCACCCATCAACCCTATTCTCTTAATTTTATCTTTTTCTACCTCTTTTGGGTTTTTCTTTTTCAAATGTTTTTATCTCCATTTTCTGTTTCTCTTCCAAATAGTTTATTCTTTCAGTTAGAAAGCATATACATGTCTTCTTACCTCAAATGAAAGTAGTTTTTCTTTAATCCTGGTATTTCCGATATCTCATCAGAATGTACCACTCTACTTTAGTTTTACACAAAATACTTTGAAAGTAATAGTCAATATATACTGCTTCAATTTCTTTCATACTTCATTTCTCCTTCATGTTTGTAGTCTGACATTTGTCACTTCTCCTGAACCTCAGACCCTGCTTGTCCTCCCCAGTAGACAGCAAGCAGAAGACTTGGATCATGAAGGCAAGGACATAATTCTGCTGATGCAGGTTCAAGAGTTACATGATTGCCAAGGCTTCTGAAAGCTGCAGATACATTTTTAAAAAATAGTCTATTTGTTATATTTCACCTTTGGAAAAGGCAACAGCATGGACAAAGTCCCAAATAACAAGTCAATAAAAATGATTTTAAAGAAGTGGAAATTCCCAGTTAAAAAATTCCCTACTGTGGGGGCTTCCTTTTATGGGATGATGGGGGAATGACTACGGAATTGCCTTTGCTGTAAAAAAAATTGACAAGTGGAAAAACTCTGTGGGAAAAACTCTTTTAAGATATTGGACAAGAGATATTGCCATATGTTGATCTATAATAAAATAAATAAATGAGGTGAGGCCTGTGATTACTGGATTTGTGTTCCTTAAGGTACTTTTTGAACTATAGCTCAGGGAGGGGGAACACAAGAGGGCATGGTGTTCTCAATGAGTTGAGAAGCCAGATCTCAGAATTAATGTAAGGAGGCGGAGGTAGCTAGAATCGATTGGGAAGAGACTAGAAAGAAAGGAGCTATGCAGATAAAAAAGATACAGAAACTTGTAGAATGTTCCCCTTGAGTGCATTGCTTAATAAAAATGTATGCATGGTTAGGGTGAAAGATAACAGAGAAAGAAATGCCAGGAAGATGTAAAGAAATTAAAGCAATTCCTAGACTCATACAGGGCTAGGAGATAAGTGAGTGCTTACCAGAACAAGAGCAACATAAACTTATAATACCACAGTTCTATAGAGGCCCTGGGTAAAACTTGCTTTCAATCTCATGCGCATTATTAGCAGAATCTAATTTCCTTGCCAACTGTCATCTGGCGGCCACATTTCACCACAAGAAGCCACATTCCAGTCCTTGCACATGGACCAGTTCTCATAAACAATGGTGGTGTTTCAAACCCTTATTGCTCTGGAAATCTCCATGAAATTCCAAGAGACAAGGGTCATGAGAGATTCTCCACATCTCTCTTTGCCTCCAGCCAAAGTTATTTGCGTTAAAAAACTGATACAGTGTAAGATCTCTAGATTGATAGATACAAACTGCAGAATATCATGATAGAATAAGATAGAGGTGTGATTTTCAGCAGAAAGGGCAGAAAGAATCTCTGTGATGACATGACATTGATCAAAAACATGACTGAGGCAATGGAATAAGAAAACTCATCGTATTTAGATTAGATTGTGTCCAATCAGATAATATTCTATATAAAGTTCCCTGATGTTAATTACATCTACAAAGTCCCTTTTGTCAAATAATATAACATCTTCTTAGCTTCCAGTGGTCAGTATGTAAGCATTTATTTGGGAGGATAGTGGGGAGAGGGACATTATTTGGCTTACTACAGTGAAAAACAAATAAACTTAAATATTTGATTATTTTCTACATTTTAATCCCACTCTGAACACCCAAACAAGTAATAATTACAGCTAAATTATTGCTGAATTAAAAACCCATATAGAATATATCAATGATGCATTTCCATATATAAGAAAAATAGAGAAAAAACACACATTTTATAAAAAATGCAAATGTTAAATAAGATAATCCTTTGAAAACAACTTACTTGTATTTGAGACAGAAAATCAAACTCATTCTTTATTATTTGTTCTTGTTTTATATTCCAGAATCTAGAATATGTTTTAAAAAGCTGCCCTATTTGTCAATCTGTCATGAAATATATTTCAGCTTCAAGCCTCATGCTCCTGGGGAAATCACAAAACATCTCATTCGGCTGAAGAGGCTGAAACTCGAAGCAGTGCAATTAATATCCTCCATTTTTGCCATTGACACGAAAAGCAACTCCTTGGAATCTGAATCACTAATTGTGTCTAATAGCTTACATCTGGCTTGCACAAGTTCAACACATTAGGACATGGTTATGTGTTCTGATCACTGGGCACTGAGTGGGCACATTCTGACCTGACCTTCAGAGGAGCTGCCACATTCTAACCTCAAGAAATAGAATATTCATGAATGAATGAAATCTGGCTTCAGGAAATTGTAGACACTCTTTCCACCAAATGCAGCTTTATTATAATGGTCAGTTTTGAATAAAATGATTGAAACACCATAAAAACAAAAACCTACGCTTGAGTCTGTCAAATGAAGTTTTGTTTTAAAATGTGAGATAAACAAGGTTGTTAAGCTGACTCACTTAATTTTCTGTGCCTGCTTTGGAAACTCAAGGGCCTTGAATGTACGTATGAATTCTAATCGATATTTTTTAAAACCCTCACCTACAATACAGTCCAGAACATATAAAAACTGTGCAGTGATCTGAGCCTCAGCCCCTCCAAATACTTCCTTGCAACTCAGAAAAAAAAAATGTCCTGACGTTTATCTGAATGAGTGTCCCAGACCAGCCTGTCATGAAATGGGCTCTTGGTTTATAACCTTCCCTTGAATAATAGAACTACTGCCTGGGAAGCTCCCATGCTACATGGCACATAAACCTCCTGCACTTTGGGAAGAAGCTGTCCAAACTAGGAACAGGCACAGCCTTTCACAAGAGTAAAGGACTTCTTTCTGCATTCGGCTTCTCTAAACATGTGCTCATAACAGCTTGGCTTCTCTTTCCTTCAGGACATTTTCTCTCTTGGTCCCTGGGTTCAGCTCTCACTATTTCCTATTAGCACTTTTGTTCTTGAAAGGAATAGAAAGAGAGCTCTTGGTACTGCAGTCTGTCACAAAATACATATGTTCAGCTATATAACAATACCTTTAAATATGGAGAACTCTCTGGACCTTAATTACTTTTAAAAATGGGGGTGGAAAGGTGCTAAAAGTTTTCAGTGGTGAATTATTTGTTACTTTTATTGAAATATACAAAATGTAAATACCCAAAGGTAGATCAAAAAGACACTCAGGCACCAACATTTTAAAAAGGGGGAAAAAAAGAAACTTTTATAAATCAGTTAATATTTAGTGATATGGTTTGGCTGTGTCCCCCACTCAGATATCATCGTGAATTGTAGATCCCTTAATCCCCACTTGTCATGGGAGGGACCTGGTGGAAGGCACCTGGTGGAAGGCATGCATTTTTCCCAACAAAATTTATAATTATCCAAAAATTTGAATGCATGAAACCTACAAAAGTTTGAAATTTCTGATCATTTGAAAAAGCCAAGATAGTCCACTCATAACCTAAATTGAATAAACAAACTTTGAATTTTGTTATTACTTCAGTAAAAATACTTAAAATAAATTCCTATTTAATACATTTCAGCTAATAAAAACATATAAAGAACAGCACTCAATGAGAAAGGAAACATGTTGGAGTAGTATTACAGAGAATATAATACAGATCATAAAATATAAAAACTATAAAAATACTGGTTTGATATGTATACATGGAATAGAGTAAGGTGCAATGAACATTTCTTAAAATGTATACATTTCTGCACATTCGTTAAGAGAATCTACTTATTTGTATTTTCATAGCATTTATAACTTCCCTTGGATTTACTCTAATATTTGCATGATTATTTTCTCCTGAGAAGACTGTGAGCTTCTTAAAGGAAGGGGACATATTTTATTTGTTTGTATCTCCCTAGTGTGGTATATAAAATATGCTCTGTGAGAAGTTATCTAATTCACTTTGCATAAATTTGTGACCATTCATAAGTTTAATGCTTCAATAATACAAAGCTTTAGGAGAAGATAAAATAATCTGATAAAATGGATACAAATCTATTCTTAAAAGTATTATTTCAGGAAATAATATTTTAAGATAATTGGGAAACATTTAAATATAAATTATTTAAATGAATATGAAAACAATTATATATCATTATTTGATTAGATCTCTATTGACTCTTTTTGCCAATAAGTTTAGGTTAATTTGAGTCGCTATGCCATTTATGCGATGATATAGATTTAAATATTGTAAACATTTTGCATTATCATAAAATTTAGTTTTTCATCTTTTAAAATGATTTTATCATCAAAATTCTATCATGAGCATAGTCACTGAATTCAATTAATCTTTTTTAAATGAATGAGAAAATGCATTTTGTAGTTTCAGGCGTTCTTAGATGACCAGAAGTCAGGTCTTTGCTCTCCCTCAAGGTATTTTTGACTGTGGCTTTACTTTGGTGAGTAGAACCCCTTAACACAGCAGTCCCCAAACTTTTTGATACTAGGGACCAATTTTGTGAAAGACAATTTTTCCACAGATGGGTTGTGGGGGTGGATGGTTTGGGGATAAAACTGTTCCGTCTCAGATCAAAAGGTTCTGATCAAAGGTTTTGATCTCACACCAAAAGGTGTGTCCATCGCTGCTCCAGATGGTTGCTACCTGCAAGTGGATGATTAATGCTTTTGCCAAGACTGTCGTTACCAGCAGAAGGATTGATGAAGTCTCACTTGGTATCCCTAACTCTTTTTGTCTGCTCAGAAATGTGTACTATGTACACTCTTGAAGCTCACAGGAGTTTAGAAGCACAAAAGCTTATCTTTGGACTTTAGAGATGAGACTATCACTTACTTTCTGGTGGAAAACAGTTTTCTCTAAAGAGATTGATAGAGAGAGGAAAACTCAGGATGATTTCATCTCAGTATTTCTCTTACCTAAAACCTGTGAAATGAAACACACATCGGAATATCTTATTTAGGTGCAGGGTCCCTTAACGGAATCTACCATCACTTCATTTAAGCACCTCAGCCCAAACCCAGTCCTTGCTCATAAATGAAATCTAGAATTTTTGAGTCATAATCTTCTAGTCCTTGGACTACACATTAATTCAGTCTGACGTTTCTCTCAAAGAATGCCTTACCAATATTTCCCATCATGATTTTCACACAGAATCAATCAGCAATTATGATGTGGGTTTTTCAAAAAATCCCTTATTTGAAGCCCTGAAACTGGGTTATGAGTATATCCAAAGTTTTTTAGATTTTGAAAAGGTAATACAACCCATATGCTGCATACTACCCTTGAAGAGCCTGAGGCTACATCATGTAATGAAACACTTTGATATTTCTGTAGCAAAACATTTGAATATTCACATAAATAAAGAATACTTACAGTTTAATATCTTTCAGGTCAAGTTTTGTCCCCAAACAAGTTTATGCAGAACTTGTGGAAATATTTTAAGTTTTTGGAGTATTTTTCTGATTTTGGAATTGTGAATAATGAATTGTGGAACCATATTTTGACCTCTAATTTACTGTACTGAGGTTTTATTTTTTCCTCTGTTTTTTGCAAATAGATTATTTTATAGAAAATTACTTTATAATTGGATGTTAAAAATTCTAATGGGCACATAATACAGATACTACGCTGATACTAAAAGCCATATAAAACTACCTGGTAGAGTTTTTGGTTGTTGTTGTTGTTGTTACAGAGTTTGAAAAACACTAATCATAAGTTTCCTGACACATGTTTAGGCAAATAAGAATTGTTACTAAAAATAGATCTCTATGAAAAGATGTGCAACTTCCACAAAATCAAGGTGAACATTTATGCTGCATTATGAACACAACTGAATACCTCTTTGGATTAAAATCACAAGTCAGTACTATAGGCCAAGTCAATTTACTAAGTCACAAAAGAAGAAATAAATAATGTGATGTCATTTCCTAACTCATTTAAACATATACACAGTATCCAGATTCACTGTGTTCAGCTCTGAAAGCTAGTTATTGTCAAAGAGGTGGTGACATTCTCCTCAGGATCCAATTGCTATGGCATTACTAATCCTTCGTAATGTATTCATCCTCAAGGAGAAACAAAAAGGCAATCTCATGGCTTTGTGACAGTCTAAATTATTCTTGTCCTGTGTTCCTTGTATGTATCTGATTGCATTTCTAAACTCCCATTTATCTTGTCCTATTTTTTCCTCCTATCAAGAGTGGGTATGTTAAGGTTCTTTTTAATATTTTGTAGAATTTAAGGTTTCTTACATAAAATAAAGATAAACTTCAAATACCTTGTGGGCCATGAGTTTTAGCTGAAAAGTTAAGATATTTTCAATAAAATATGTGAATGTATCCATTGTATTCAGGATGATTTAATGTAATCAATATTGAATTCAAGAATATGTAATGTGATGACACTGCTTTGATACGTACACTCATAAAAAATATAAATATTACTTATACCTTTTAGGGTCACCATTAATATCACTATTATTTAAGTACAGTCCAGGTGTTATTTAATTAAGAAAAAGATAGTTTACTTGTCTTTGCGGGGGAAAATGTTGAAATCAGATGTGTGTGTATGTTTGTGTGTATGCCTGTGTACATGTCTGTGTTTATGTTCTTCAGAGATAAAATCAGCAATTTTATCTCTTTTAAGAGGTTCTGTCTATAAAGAAATATATAGAACACTTTACACAGAAAAGATACTATTTCACCATGTTCACTCTTTATCCTAAGAACATATTTTTATAAGCTTTTCATGTGTGAAGCAACACAAAACGTCAGTTAAGGAGACAGACTAAAAATCTGATGATACTCCATAATCATTGAGTGTTAGATATAAAAGGAACTTGATAACCTAATAAGATTTAACCAACAGCTTGGGGCTTTCACACTACATGGCTGTTAAAATCTTGCTTGAAAAATTTAATTAAGAAAAACTTCATTAAACTTTATTTTTCATTTTGTATGCCCAACAGTTGAAATATAATTTCCTAAAAATACATGCACTGTACAATTTTCTTACTAGCTTAATACATCAAGTTATTCTCACTATTTGCTTTGCTACCTTGTTTAAAAATATGAAGTACTCCCTAGACTTTGCCTCTCTTCTTCTTCCCAATGTCTTATTAATATTATATATAAAATATGATACCTATATATATATTCCATAATATATATCCTCCATACATATACAGATATATATGTCCTTCAATGAGCACATTTTAATATGTCAATATGCAAAAATATGCCCCCTTCATTCAACAAAGTAAAGGAAAACCTCAAGGTAAGTCTCTTCCCTTGTCTGAATGTTAGATATCTGCAGTTGTACCCTAACATCTCACACAGTGACTAATTGTAGGGGCTAAAAAGTACTTTTAGCTGGAAAGTCAAAGGATGGAGTGACACAGATCTGGAGTCAGTTGTAATTAAATGGCCTTTAAAACAGAAAATGTTGACAATCCTAATCTGTCCCAAAACCCACGTTTTTAGAATGCCATTTTACATGTGTATCTACATACGTAATTCAGCATTTACCACTAATTCATTTTATACTAGTCATTTTAAAAATAACTTTAATATTGCTTTTATTTATCTTAGCTATTGCTATTAATTTGTTTTACCAATAAAGTCAACATGACTTTGTGCCTTACTCCAAGTTTCCAGAAGTGTGAGATAACAATATCAAAGCCAATCAAACATTGACAACAGAAGGCTAGAGATATGTTCTCAAAGATAATTTAGTTGAAAATGCCCCCCCGTGTGTGTATACACACACACATATGAGGCCAAATACGTTTATGAGGCCATATATGTTTATATTATATATATATATATATATATATGGCCTCATATATAAAATATGTAATATAAACATAAACATATACATATGTGTGTATGTGTGTGTGTATATATATATACATAAATATAAATTTGGCCTCAGAGTTGCTGAGGCAGGCTAGATAGTCAAGGAAGTGATCATGTCCTTTGGATGTGGCAACCGTGGAGCCCACACCGTCAATGCAGTAAGTCCCAGCATTTTCACTGTATTGAAGCTCATTCAAGTAAGCTGTCTCCAGTAGGGGACTTCCCCTGTAGAGAGCATGCGTATTTTGATTTAACCTGCCCTCAAGCTGACCCTCTGCTGATGATAATAGTAAAAACAAAACAAAAAAAACAAACAAAAAAAGCAACCCTGGGTGGATATTTAACATGCTAATGAGACACGCAATGTATGAACAAGCATGTACAGCTATGGCAAATGTGCACCCAGAGGACCACCCAGAACATGCTTACTAGTAACACACTTTCCCATCCCCTTATGAATAATCATGTAAGACTCCTATAAAGGGAGTCTCCCTAGTGCCAGTCTTTGCTGTCTCATCCTCATGAGGGGCCCACCCCAAATCTCTCAGGGTGTACTGTCCATTCTGCACCTAACGTTCAGAACATTCATTCTCCTTTGCAATAAATTGCTCTATGTTGCATCTCCTTGGCTGTGTGTCTCTTGTTCAAATTATTTTATACTGAGAAGAGCCAAGTTTTCACAACAGCCATCAACTGTGCCACCGAAGTTGCTTTAAAAATTTAAGAATGAGTTAATAGTAGAATGAACATTAAGACCTATTGCTTCTGATTCCTAATTGTAATTTCTTGCTTGATGTTGCTACTTCCTTTACATTAATGTAATAGGCTGGCTGATGTGGTTTGGCTCTGCGTTCCCACCCACACCTCACCTTGAATTGTAATCCCCATAATCCCCATGTGTCAAGGATCATGGGAACGTTCTCCCCCAGGCTGTTCTCATGATAATGAGTGAGTCTCACTAGATTTGATGGTTTTATAAGCTTCTGGCATTTCCACTCCTTCCACTCACTCCATCCTGCCGCCTGTGAAGAAGGTGCCTGCTTCTCCTTTGCTTTCTGCCATGATGGTGATTTTCCTGAGGTTGCCCCAGCAATGTGGTAGAGAGCCAATTAAACCTCTTTCCTTTATTAATTACACAGTTTCAGGTATTTCTTCATAGCAGTGTGAGAACAGACTAATACACTGGCAAATATTGAATGTTTGAGCCCTATGCTATGACTATTAAAAGAAAAAAAGTGACTAAGTCCACTGCTTTGTGTACAATGAGCATACATACACTTTTGTGAGGGTACGGTGAGGGGGATGGCATTAAACACACAAGTGTGAATTAGAGTAGAGATCTACAACATTGTGTAATAGATTTCTAGTTCTGATTAGGGTGAGGGAAGATTAGGGGGCAAATACCAATACTTGTGAGCCTGATGAATTTTCAAAATTAATCTATTAATATTTCATTAGATCAAATAAGAGGCACCATGTTGTTCCTATTTGCTTTTATATCTGAAGCCCTTTGCATAATACCTAGGACACAGGAGGCACTGCAAAAAAAAAAAACATGTGTCAGATCTAATTTTATTTACTTAAATTATCAGGCACTGTGATAATGACTGGGATATAAATAACAAATAGTGCTTTTGCCAGGGAAGAAACAAAAACAGCAACATAAGATAGTTTTTTTGACAAAATCAAGATATCATAAGTCTACTTTTACTTAGTTTTTTTTTTTTTCCCATAAGCCGATTCTTGAATTTCTCACTTAGGTCCAGAAATTGATATTACTGGTAAATTAAAAAACAAAAACAAAAAAACACCCTGTGTCCCATTGAAGCCACTGGGCACAGTGTGAGAGAGGAGGGAAATATATATGGAGACCATGTTTCTCTGTAAAGTTTCCTTAACATTAATTTATGTAGGACTCACTTTGGAGGTCCAAAGACTTCTGCAAAGTTATTAACTACATACAGAAACATCACATAGAGAATGTGGCCTGTATTTTCTCCCCCAGCAACTACCCCACCTCAGCAATCCTAATACAGGAGAACCAGAGAAGATGACGGTACTGGTATTGATTTTAAATACCCCCAAATCATGCTGTAAAATACACAGCTAAAATAGAAAACCCCAAAAACCTATGAAAACATCTGCACACAAACTAGGTGACAATTTTACTTCATAAATTTCCTTATATGAGCAGATGAGGGTAGTAGTAGAGGCAATGACAACTAAAATGCCCACCTACTATCACTATTTCCTTAAGAGAAGTAGATTTTAAAAGGGAGCACTTTATATTCTTTCTCACTATTATAAGTATAATGGATTTTATATTTGCCATTTTTTTTTTTTTAGGCCGATTCTTGCTCTGTCGCCCAGGCTGGAGTACAGTGGCATGATCTCGGCTCTCTGCAACCTCTGCCTCCAGGGCTCAAGCCATCCTCTCACTTCAGCCACCAGAGTAGCTGGGACTACAGGTGTGTGCCACCATGCCCAGCTAATTTTTGTATTTCTAGTAGAAATGGGGTTTCACCATGTTGTCCAGGCTGGACTGGAACTCCTGGCCTCAAGTGATCTGCCCACCTTGGCCTCTCAAAGGGCTCCAGATTACAGGCCTGAGCCACTGTGACTTGACTGACTTTACATAAAGTATGTATAAGATCTTTATTTGGATTATTCCAAATATTTTTAAAGATTATTTTTAGAGTGAACATCACACTCTGGGGTCTGTTGTGGGGTGGGGGGCGGGGAGGGATAGCATTGGGAGATATACCTAATGCTAGATGACGAGTTGGTGGGTGCAGCGCACCAGCATGGCACATGTATACATATGTAACTAACCTGCACATTGTGCACATGTACCCTAAAACTTAAAGTATAATAATAAATAAATAAATAAGAAAATATTTACATAAACAAACAAAAAAAGAGATTATTTTTAAAGAACCTGAGTGAGTGAATACATTGGTGGGGATGCCAAACACTAAAATGGTATTAATCATCCCCAAGCAATCCACAAAAACATATGATCTTCAAATCTTCCTGCAGGTACTTTTTTTTACTTGAAAAGGTAATTCTAGAATTTATGTAAAAGAACAAAGGACTGGGAAGATATTTTGAAACTTACAAGAATAATAGTATATGGCTGTTTAAATTGCTACATATTTGATTTTTATAAAGGGGTAATAATTAAGACTGTAATTATGTACATGGAAAATTAAATGGATAAATGAAAGTTAAAAACAAGTCTAAAACTTGACCAACTAGGCCAGGTGCAGTGGCTCACACCTTTAATCTCAGCACTTTCGGAGGCTGAGGTGGGCAGATCACCTGAGGTCAGGAGTTCAAGACTAGCCTGACCAACATAGTGAAACCTCATCTCTACTAAAAATACAAAAACTAGCTGATCATGGTGGCAGGTGCCTGCAATCCCAGCTACTTGAGACGGAGGTTGCAGTGAGCAGAGGTCACACCACTGCACTCCAGCCTGGGTGACAGAGTGACACTCTGTCTCAAAAAAAAAAAAAAAAAAAAGGGAGAAGAAGAAAAAGAAAAAAAAATTGACCATCTATGTACGAGAGCTGGATCTGTAAAAAAAAAAAAAAAAAAGAAATAATAGAAATAACTGAAGAAAGAATTGATTTTATTCCATTTATATTCCAGGAGAAAGCTCAAAAAACTATAAGTTTTCATAAACTTAATTAGGTTATAACTCTTATTTCCAATGCATGTTTTGATGAATTAATAGTGTACTTGGCCGGGCGTGGTGGCTCAAGCCTATAATCCCAGCACCTTGGGAGGCTGAGGCGGGTGGGTAATGAGGTCAGAGTTCGAGACCAGCCTGGCCAAGATGTTGAAACCCCATTTCTACTAAAAATACAAAAATTAGCCAGGCGCGGTGGTAGGCGCCTGTAGTTCCAGCTATTCGGGAGTCTGAGGCAGGAGAATCGCTTGAACCTGGGAGGCGGAGGTTGCAGTGAGCCGAGATGATGCCACTGTACTCTAGCCTGGTGACAGAGCGAGACTCCATCTCCATCTAATAAGGTAAAAAAAAAAGTATACTTTACTGGAGTAAAGAAACAGCCTCTAACAACTGGTTTTCAGTTTTAACTCTACTTGTTGCTTTTTTCTTCATAACAATTTTCAGTGATCACCAAAAACAGTTTGCTTTTACCTGGCAAAGCCAATGGTACACATTCATAGTCCTTTCTCATGGCTACATCATCTTTTCTCCTCTCTGCCATAAAATAGTTCACAATGACCTTAATCATGTTGACATTCCACATGATATTACACTGGTCCTCCACGTTGATGATGTTTGGATGACCAGATATGTTGAACCACAATTAATGAAAGTTTTAAATGTTTTCATGACAAGTTATATGTAAACCAAAGGGTAAAAGATAAACCTCACCAACATTTAGACATCTACCACTTCACTGAAGTTTAGGGGGTCTAATAGTCTCTGGAATGTGCAGCTATTCCAGGAAAGATGAAAGAAAGTCATGGCAACTTATATTACCATCAAATAAGAGAGGAAATGCCTGGAAGGCAATTTTTTTTTTGGAGGCAACATATACAATGTTCAAGTGTGCTATTTCAGCCCATCTATTGAATCACTTTTAAGGATGCCAGATTTGAGTGCTGATCAGAGCAAGGCAAGGCTCTTAAGCAAGTTCAGGTTATAATGCAAACTGATCCCTCTTTGCCGTTATGATCCGCGTAATAGCTAAAATGTCTATGGCAAAGAGGGGTTCTGTATGGAACCTCTAACAAGAACCAACAGAGAATCTCTGAGTAGCTTTTGGGTTTCTTGAAGAAAAACCCACACCTTTTGTTTTTTGCTGCTGATTTGCTAATGGGCTTCAGTAGAGAATGAATAGGTAAGTATATGGCTTCAGGTGACAATGAGAACTGAGCTGCTAATCATAATCATAAACAATTCATATGTCCACACGATTAGGCATGTGCACCATGATCCTTCAAGTGGAAATAGTATATAAGAGATGAGGCTTAGGCAGGTCTGGAAGGCACAAATGATTTCCCGGTACAAGTAAGTCACTTCCCTTTGGCACTGATTTCTCTACTTTTTCTGTCTCTTCTTCCATATAAGCTTATGCATTTGGTTTCATGGAGAGTTTGTTTTTATAACCAGTTGATAAAAGGGGAAGAAAAAAAACACTTATTATCATCAGCTTTGCAAGATATTCTGTTATAATATATGCTGTTACAATTATAATCAGCTCTGCAAGATATTCTGTTATAATATAGGCTGTTATAATTATAATCCGCTCTGCAAGATATGCTGTTACCATTTGAAAGTGGACAGTTGCTTCTCTCTCAAACTGTACCTCAGAAAGACTGAAGTGAAGAAAAACACTCCCAATGGGAGGATTTTCAAGTGGTACGTTTTGTAGCCCATGTTTTATGAAATAAATATGGCCAGAAATATGATTTTTAATGGATTCGTGTATGCTTGCTATTGGTTTGGCTGGATAGTGATGGATGGGAAGGATTAGGATTAGAAAGTTGGTGATAGGGAAGTCTAGGGAAGAAATGTGTTCATGAGCTGCTCAGAATGAGTAGATAGTGAAGATATTCATGTTCTATTTGAATGTTCACCCAGAGATGCTCCTGCGGTGGACAACACTGCACGTTCTGTGGATGTCAATAAGCCTCTTGGCCAAGTCATGCCAGGGTTTTCCAGTGATTACTCAATCGGTTAATGAACAGAGTGGCCATAGTGGCAATTAATTGCATGGTCATGAAGCTTCAATGGTAACATCATGGTGGTTAAGATATTCCACAAGTCCATGGATGGTAATACTGACACAGTATTACAGATGGGAAAGGGAAATGCATATCCCAGAATATGTCCAGTAATAATGTAATTGTATTAACAGCATCACTTCTAATCAATTAACTAATTGCAATGCTAAGGAAGTGCAACAATGGGCGTCTGCCTATGTAATTAAAAGGCCTTCCCATGTACCCTATCACCCAGAAGTGCTTGGCCTCATTGAAGGTTGGAATGGCTTAATAAAGATAAGAGTTGTGTCAGTTAAGAGTCAATGTCCTAAAAACACATGATAGAACAGTAGTCTTATAGGATGCAGTACATATTTTATATCAGAGACCATTACATGGTTCTGTCTCTCCTATAGCAAAAATACATGGGTCTAAGAATCAAGGGATGGAAGTGGAAAAGGTTTCCCTCACTATTTTACTTTATTTTACACGTCAAAAAAATTTTTTATTATACTTTAAGTTTTAGGGTACATGTGCACAACGTGCAGGTTTGACACGTCAAATTTTTGCTTCCAGATCTGGTAACCTTAAATTCTGCTTGTTTGGGGGTCTTCATTTCCAGGGGGCGAATGCTTTCACAAGGGAATGTAACAAAGTTTTTATTGTACTATAATATTATACTCTTTCCTAAGCATTCTGTGCTCCTTTTTCCAGTAAACCAATTAGAAAATAAGGGAATACTTTACTGGCTAGAGTGACTGATCCCAATTACCAAGGGGAAATTGGGTTGCTGTTAACAGTGGGAATGGCAAGACTATGTCGAAAAGTCGGAAGATTCTCTGAGTAGCTATAAGTATTTCCTTTCTCATTAGTAAAGTTCCACAGAAAACTACAGTAACTGAAATAAGTAAAATCATTGAATATTGAGACCCTTTAGGAATTAAGGTTTCAGTCCTTCCATGAGGTAAGGAATTCTAAGCTGTTGAGGTTTAGATTTAAGGCAAAGGACATATAGGAGAACAGAAGGCAATGATAATTAACAAGAGTGGCCTTGGATCAATGACAGAAATAAAAAGAATAGAAACTTTACATAGTTTATCCTTGCTTATAATATGAATATATTTAATATGCACATATGAAATATTTTCTCCTCCCCTTTTTTCTGAATTATTTTATGCAAGCTTGTGGGTTGCTAACTCTACCATTTAGTGTTAAGTAAGATAATATTCAATGAGTCTGTAACTAAATTTGAGGAAGCCATGAATACAATTGTTGGAATTCCATGTCTCTTCATTTGGAGGAAAGGGTAGGCTCATCATCACTTACATAAAGAAGAAATCCAACTTAACAGGTGGAAACATAGAGTTATTTTGACGTTGTATATATGTCTACATTCATGTAGAAATGAATGTGTTGATGCGAGTGGCCAAAGGGGTGGACTGTGCCAGTTATAATTTATTTCCTTTCAGCTTCAAGCCCACCCATGTTTGCCATGCTTTGTGATGCTGAAACTGGACTCTTCAAACTACAGTACTCTTATGCCAGCTGAATCAATATTAGGCTCTGCAAATAGAGGACTCTGGAAGGACTTTGCCAAACCGGAAGATAAATAGTAGACTTTTTTTTTTTTTGAGTGTTCTCTTTTTCATGCAACTCTGAGCGGATAGGCATGCCAAGGTCCCAGAAAGATTGCTAGTCACATGCTGATTTTGCAGTTTAGGGTAATGTCCACTCAACCCGTTTCTTTGTTACCACATGGACAGATAGTCTTGGCTCACACAGCTCAACAGCTGAAACATTTCTAGCACAACAATCAATGTTGTAAAGTTTTATCCTCATACTTTGGCGGCAGCGCCTAATCTCATGGCATAGTGGAGGCCAATGTTCTTGTCACCACAGTCTTGGGCAGTATATTTCTGTGACAACCATGTCCTCTCCTCAGCTCTCTAAATATTAGTTTTTCTGTTCACCCTCCTTCAAATTTCCCAATTCCTTTCTTACTAACTTTCCCACATAGTCCAAGGGTGAATAGCCACTCAGCAGAAAATTCCTCTATACCCATTTGTAACTACATATTGCCTAGTTAAGAGTCTTATTCCCCCTGTTCAAATTATTGGACCATGGTTGGTAACCAGGAACATTCAAATTAAAAGAGCAGTAATGTACTGTTTGACATTTAGCTGATTCCTAAAATTTTAAGACTCTGAAAATGCAAATTTTTGGCAAGAATATGAGAAAAAATAGAATCCCTCATATACTAGAAGTGGTCATAGAAATCGCAGCAACAAATTAGAGAAACCAATAAGAAATATCTAGGAAATTTGAACATGTTCATACACTGAGTCTCAGCCATTCCATGCCTGGCCATGTTTTCTAAAGAAATTTATCTTCATGTGCACAAAAGAAATATATGCATAGAAGCATTGTTTTTAAAAAAGATAAAATTGGAAACAACCCAAAATTTCATCACTATTAGAATAAACAAATAAAGCACAGTATATGTAATAATATATAACAGTAATAGTTAAACTAATACATAAATGAAGATCAATAAAATTTACAAACATAATATTGAAAGAAAACAAGTATAATAAACAAAGATACTTAATTTTAAAATTGCAAAACAATATTTTGAATACATAAACATGTATTTACATATACTACATATACACATACGGTAAATAAACACATATATTTATATTATAAAAACAAGCAAGGGAACGAAAATACTTCTGTGTGAATGTAAGAAGAAAATGGCATTGTGAAAAAGAAAAATAGGAAGCTTTTAATAGGAAACTTACTTGGCATGTCTATTAATTTAAAATGAAGGCTAAATTCTCCTAAAATTTTTTCCCTTATTTCTTACCTAGAAAACAATAAGTAGAAAGATTTCCAAGAATGTATTATGCTCCCCTGTTTTTACACAGTAAATACTTCCCTGAGTGATATCATTTCCTATCTAATGTACAGCATAAGGACTATAGTTAATAATATTGTATACTCGTAATTTGCTGAGAAGATTTTTGAAACTTTTACCACAAAAATGGGGAGAGTAACTCTGTGAGATAATGAATACGTTAATTTACTTGACTGAAATACCCATTTCACTATGTATAAGTATGTAAAAGCATAATGTTGTACAGCTTAAAGATACACAACAAAATAAATTACTCTGTCATCTTCTCACTTTATTTCTTTAAATTTAGCTCAGATATTTCTTCTTTTAAGAAGCCTGTTATGACTTCTTTAAGTATAAATTTAGTGATTCTTCTTCATGGGAGTACCTTTGCTTTAACGTCTATTATTTAGTATTTGTACTTGTTTGTCCCCTCACTAATCTAGACATCTATACACATTTGTCTCTGTTTTATTTTTAGTGATAATACTATACCTGGCATGGAGAAATTACTAAGAGTCATGAATGCAAGTTAAGATTATTTTGGATAATCTGAAACTTATGAACACCTACTTTGAACCAAGATCTGAAAATTATAAATCTTTTACATAAAAACAAGTCACAGTAGAAACTTCAAAGTAAATTATCTACGTTGATTGTAGGCATTCTGGTTTTTAAAGTATTTACAGAAATTCTGTAAATACTTTTTACAGAATTTACAGAATTCTGTATTTACAAAAATTCTCAGTTGTTATTTGGCAGAATTAAAGGAAAAGTTAAAAGTTTATTTATTCACTCATTCAACAAATATGTATTTAATGACTACTTTGTGCCAGATATTATGCTAGTCACTACAGGTTCAAAGATGAGGGAGACAGACATGGTCTCTTGAAGTTTATATTTTACTAAGTGAAATCACAAAAAAACCCCACAAATATATACAATAATTATAGTAACTATCATATTATGATCATTAAAGGGACAAAAGATCAATCTTGGTTTCTTGGTCTCTGTTAAGTCACAGAATTTTTAACCCTGAAATAATTCTACCTTCTAAATTATTGCTGGGTGAATTACATTTTTGTATTCATTATCACATCTTAGATTTGGATTTCTGCTACTTGTCAAAAAAAAAACAGCACCTCAGTTGAGAGTCGTTACATACTTTCATGACTGCAGTTAAGAAATGGAAGACTCTTGTTCAATACTAGGTAAATATCCTGAGACAGTACAGCAATTGGCAATTTTCAATGAATCATAAAAGAAAGGGAGTAACTATAGAAAGAGACACAAATCTTTGTCTACCGTTATGTTTTAACTCTTAAATATATTATAAATAATTTAAAATGAGAATGGTATATTTTATTTACCCAATGTGGTATGCAGAATTTTAGC
Source organism: Pan troglodytes (assembly GCF_028858775.2). Classification (NCBI taxonomy): domain Eukaryota; kingdom Metazoa; phylum Chordata; class Mammalia; order Primates; family Hominidae; genus Pan; species Pan troglodytes. The sequence continues at coordinate 160,638,005 of NC_072404.2, read as the reverse complement.
CCTCATGATTTCTATTCTGTGGTGTTACTTTTATGTTTGTGATGTTAAAAGCAAAAGGGATTTTGCAGATGTAATTAAGGTTAGTAATCAGTTGTTGTTAAGAGGGAGATTATCTAGGTGAGTCCAGTGTAATCATAAAAGGCCAGAAGAGCAGAAATCTTTGTCTGGTGACAGAAAGAGAAGGGAGAGATATTTGAAGCACAAGTAGAACTCAAAATACTGTTGGCTTGAACATGTAGGGGTCCACATGGAAACATCAGAAGAAAATATTGTCTTCCAACAACCAATCAGCTTGGAAGAAAAGATCTTCAACCTCCAGTGAACCATAGCCCTAACTGACAGCTCAATTACAGCCCTATGAATCTCTGATCAGAGGATCCAGTCACACTGTGCCAGATCACTGACCTAGTATGAGATACTAAATTTGTGCTGTGTGAAGTCAGAAGGTTTATGGTGATCCGTTACAACAGAAATGGAAATAAATACACCTAGATACTTATAATTTATATAGCTTCTCTACTTTTTATATTCCAAATTTTTTCTGGTATTATTTTCATTGGCTTATTAACTTGCACTAGCAATTCTTTTAGAGTAGGTATCCCAGCTACAAATTCTCTTATTTTTCTGTCAACTGTATTTATTTTATTATCATTTTTGAAGGATGTTTCTATTTAATATAGGATACTGAGGGTTTTTTCTTCAGCACTTTAAAAATGGTGTTTTACTTCACTCTCATCTTGATGAGAAATCAGCAATCATTCTAATTGCCTTCTATAAGTGTCATTTTTCTCTGGTGTTTTGTTATCGATTTTTTTTTTTGCTTTAGTTTTTATTATTGGGCTAAGATATGTGTGAGCATGGATTCACTTGAGTTTATATTTGGCTTAGCTTCTTGAGTTTACAGGTTTATGTCTTTCATCGACTTTAGTAGGTTTTCAGATATTATTTTTCAAATACATATATTTCTCACATTATCTAGTGGGATTTTGATGACAGTTTTATCTTTTGATCTTTAAAAAAGATAAACTCAGCCATGATAAAAATTTTTAAGAATTATTTGAGTAAGAAGCAGTTCATGAATTGGGGAACACCAATCCAACAGAGGTTTTGATTTCTGATGACAAAGCATCAGAGACAAATATTTATGGGGAAAATGCAGAAACACAATAAAGAAATTACTTGATTGGTTATAGTTATACAGTTGCCTAATTTGGCCTACCCTGTTGGAAAGTCTCTAGCTACATAATTTTGTTTGTTGGCTGCTTTTGATCAGTTGAGCTAGAATTCTGTTTTTCTTTAAAGCATTTACAAGAAATAGCTCAAATTAAGTTTCGTTTATGTTTGCAAATCAAGCAGGGTTTAGATCGCTAACTGGGTTTGCCTGCTAAGGGAATCTTTTTTTTTAAATTTTATTATTATTATACTTTAAGTTTTAGGGTACATGTGCACAATGTGCAGGTTTGTTATGTATGTATACATGTGCCATGTTGGTGTGCTGCACCCACCCATTAACTCATCATTTAGCATTAGGTATATCTCCTAATGCTATCCCTCCCCGCTCCCCCGACCCCACAACAGTCCCCAGAGTGTGATGTTCCCCTTCCTGTGTCCATGTGTTCTCATTGTTCAATTCCCACCTATGAGTGAGAACATGCGGTGTTTGGTTTTTTGTCCTTGCGATAGTTTGCTGAGAATGATGGTTTCCAGTTTCATCCATGTCCCTAAAAGGACATGAACTCATCATTTTTTATGGCTGCATAGTATTCCATGGTGTATATGTGCCACATTTTCTTAATCCAGTCTATCGTTGTTGGACATTTGGGTTGGTTCCAAGTCTTTGCTATTGTGAATAGTGCCGCAATAAACATACGTGTGCATGTGTCTTTATAGCAGCATGATTTATAATCCTTTGGGTATATACCCAGTAATGGGATGGCTGGGTCAAATGGTATTTCTAGTTCTAGATGTCTGAGGAATCGCCACACTGACTTCCACAATGGTTGAACTAGTTTACAGTCCCACCAACAGTGTAAAAGTGTTCCTATTTCTCCACATCCTCTCCAGCACCTGTTGTTTCCTGACTTTTTAATGATTGTCATTCTAACTGGTGTGAGATGGTATCTCATTGTGGTTTTGATTTGCATTTCTCTGATGGCCAGTGATGATGAGCATTTTTTCATGTGTTTTTTGGCTGCATAAATGTCCTCTTTTGAGAAGTGTCTGTTCATATCCTTTGCCCACTTTTTGATGGGGTTGTTTGTTTTTTTCTTGTAAATTTGTTGGAGTTCATTGTAGATTCTGGATATTAGCCCTTTGTCAGATGAGTAGGTTGCGAAAATTTTCTCCCATTTTGTAGATTGCCTGTTCACTCTGATGGTAGTTTCTTTTGCTGTGCAGAAGCTCTTTAGTTTAATTAGATCCCATTTGTCAATTTTGGCTTTTGTTGCCATTGCTTTTGGTGTTTTAGACATGAAGTCCTTGCCCATGCCTATGTCCTGAATGGTATTGCCTAGGTTTTCTTCTAGGGTTTTTATGGTTTTAGGTCTAACTGCTAAGGGATTCTTCAGGCCCGGTCTCCATTATAATTTACCTTATTAGGTCCATGAGTATCTGCTAATAACTTTAAATATTTTTTCTCGCTGTTTTTCAGATGGATAATTTGTACTAATATATCTTCCAGTTCACTGCCTCTTCCCTCTATCATCTCCATTGTGTTATTGAGTCAATTCAGCAAGAGTAGTTTTTTTTTGTTGTTGTTGTTACTGTATTTTTTCAGTTATAAAAGTTCTATTCGGGTTTTCCTCACACTATCTAAATCTTTGCTGAGACTCTGTCTTTCTATTTATTTCAAGTGTGTTTGAACTTACTTCTTACAGCATTTTCATAACTTGTTTTAAAGTCTATCAGATAATTTTAACACCTGTGCTTTCTCAGTATTGGTGTCTGTTGAGTGTTGTGTGTGTGTGATTTCAGTTTTACTGGTTCTGAATATGTTGGGTTATTTTAGATTGTCTACTAAACATTTTGCATATTATGTTTTGAAGCTCTGGATATTGTTTAAATATTATAAAGAGTGTTGACCATTTTTGTTGTTGCAGGCTAACCACCTGATTGGATTTGAGCTACAAGTTGTAACCAGTCTTCTCTTTTGGTTGTGGTGTCCACCTCACTTACATTTCAAAGTCTTTTCAGTGATATTTGGATGTGTTCTGCATGTGCACTACCCACTGGATAGTCTGGAACCTGGGCAGTGGTTTCTGTCTTAGTTCAAATCTCAAATACTTTGCATGCTGCATTAGATTAGCTTTACATACAGTCAGCTTAGAGGTGATCTCAGAAATTCATAAATGGCTATGAGGTTGCTATATTGAGCTTTTACCTCTCTGTGATATCTCTAACACATTCTAACTCCCTGGGACTCATTTTTCTGTCTTCTGGCCAGAAAGCTATGGTTTTATTCACTCATTCACTATGTACTTCCTGAAAATGCAACCAAACAGCACAACACAGAATAAAAACAATGGGCCAGGTGGGGTGACTCACGCCTGTAATCCCAGCACTTCGGGAGGCCGAGGTGTGTGGATCACCTGAGGTCAGGAGTTCGAGACCAGCTTGGTCAACACGGTGAAACCCTGTCTCTACTAAAAATACAAAAATGAGCTGGGTGTGGTGGTGGATGCCTGTAATCCCAGCTACTTGGGAGGCTGAGGCAGAATAATCGCCTGAACCCAGGAGACAAGGTTGCAGTAAGCCGAGATCATGCCATTGCACTCTAGCCTGGGCAACAAGAGTGAAACTCCATCTCAAAACAAACAAACAAATAAATAAAAAACAGTGGAAGCTGAACCCATCCCCTTGGGACTCCAGTTTCTCTGATTAGAGTGGAAGAGCTTCTTTCCTCAGAATTTCAGGTGACTGCTTCTGCTGCAACTGTTGCTACCACCACAATCCCTGTAGCCAAACTGTTTTAGAGCTAGTGTGCATGTGAAAGAAGATAAAACACATGGGAGAAATTTTCTCACTTTTTCTAGATTTAGGAGCCTCCTTTCCTTAAGCCAGAACTACATGGCTTCTGTTGGAGTTATCTCTTTACTGCCAGTGCCAACTTCCTGGTTTTGGGTGACCTTATGTCCAGGCCAGGGTATACTGGAGGAAAGGTAGTGGTAAACTCACAGCCAGGTTGATGAGAGTTCATCTTCAAATAGCTGCTCTATGCATTATGTGAAGGTTTTACAGTGCATTCAGTGGGAGAGACAGGGTGGAGTGTGCTGATTCCATTGTATCTGGGATTGGAACTATTGTGCTTGTAATTTTAAGACTTAAAAAAATTTAATTTATGGTTTTCAAAAATTTCATAAAAATATATATTTAATGGGGGTGATTCCTTGTGATTTATTGCATTGTCTTGCAGGTAGACAGAGTCATCAAGAACTGGCTGGTGAAATTCAGTTCATAGTAAATGTACCATGATAAATGACAGATAGTCTGATACTGAGTGAAAGTGAATAAAAAGAAAAACACCTTAAAAGGGGACAGAGAAAATGAGGAATAATCTAAAATATCTTAAAAATATTCAGTTGAAGGTCAATATTTTTCAATAAATATTTTACAATCCCAAGTGAGGATACAATATAACTAGAACTATTCAAAAGGAAACAATCATTACCAAGGGAAATAATTTTTTTAAAAAAATGCATATAAAAGAACAAAATTATTACCTTTTCTTTAGAGCAGGCTTCTTGACTATCTCTTTGGAAGTATATCAATTCCTTATTCCAACCTAGGAGTATATCTTTTCAAATCCAACAGGTAAAGATTATACACATCAGTGTTCCAAAAATTAAATAATATATTTGAGGTTGATTTGCTAATAGTTGATGTGACAGAGTTTGAGGCAGGGCTCTATCCTCTATCCACAGTTGCTGGTACAAGGCTCCTGTTCTTCAAATACCTTAGTCATCTGTTTTACTTCCTTGACTTTCCTCTCTGTTCTGCCAAATATTTCACCTATTATTCTCTTCTGTTTTCTTTGTGGAACACTATTAATGCTAACAGGGGAAGGTGCCACCATTTGACACCCAAAGGTAACAAATTTTCACCTTTATCCCTTTTTTTAATCAATGAGACTTGAAGACACCTTAACTCCTCTCCTGCTGACCTCTCCTGTAAAAGTTTTGACATATTTCACTCTCCACATTCAGTAGAGGGAGACCATCTTTAATAATATTTGCTTCTCTCTACACTTTCCAAAAAGTGGCATAACATTTGATTCATAGTTTTCTCTACTTGCTATCAACTGGAGCAATTTTAAGCATTTTCATTATCAGTGCACTTCACAATCTCACAAGTTTCTAACTTCTACAACACTACAGACATTTATCTACACTGTGGAACAACCAATCACAGCCTGGCACGTGTGGGCCATATGGCACAATATCATAGTCTCAGAGTTCAGATTCATTGTCTTCAATTAAATACAACTCTCAGTTATTTAAAGACATTTAATTTTTTCCTGGAAAGTATCACCCACACTTCTGATATCCTGGAGTTCTGTCTCAGATTACTTGACTTATTAGTTAGAATCAGGAAAAAAAGAGTAGTTCTCTGCACAAAATTGGTTCATTCAGTTCTAGTTTCTGTTCTTATGGTTGCTGTTATGCTGACACTATAGAGAATTTCATCTTTCAGAGAGATATCACACAGTACTTATGAGGAGATAACATACCTAATCATCAATTTAGACCTCTGAAAAGATACTCAAAATAAATAAGATACTTGAGTGTGGAAAAATACATTAACAGTATGTTTTAATATTTAAAGTAATATTCAGGCCTAGATGAAGTAGACACATTCCCCAATTCCTGCTGAGTTCAGCTAAAAATTCCAGACAATATCTATAAGTCATAAGTATAAAGGCCTCTGAATAGTGGAGAGAAAAAGGCAGACTGACTAGGGACTTCAGCACCTGAGAAAGAGCATACCTGTAAGTGTGTTGGGTTTCCCTTTTGCCTCACATATTCCAGACTGGATGCTAGCAAAGCCATCAACCCCAAATGCAAATGGAGCACACAAAAATAGGTTCCTAGAAAAGTCTTATGTTTTTAACTGAAGGACAATGACAGGAGCAATGTAATAAGACCAAAAAAATTTTGTTTTCAGAAAATAACTACCTTATCACAGAAAACACCATGGAAAATTCTGCAGCCCAACTGCCAATCCCGTAAGAAATTCAACTGGTCTCATGTGAAAGAAGACTGAGTGAAGAGCTGGGGGTTTCATCCTTGTCTGTCAATAACCAACCCTGCCTGTGCTCTATAGTGTTGGTGGAGGCTATGTAGAGATCCCAGGCTTTCATCCCCCTCCCGCAGCAGTAATGAGACACCCCTACCCCTCCTTGCTAGTGTCAGAGGAGGCCAAATGTAAAGCTGGAAACCTCGCCACCATCCAATAGTAACAAGCCATACCCCACCACCATCTTGCCAGGAGAAGCTATATGGGGAGCAAGAGCAAGGGGCATCTCCTCCAGCCAGCAAGTTGGCATCTCTGCTCTGGAGTAGCAAGGTACCCATACCCACCTCTTGCATGTCAAAAAGGTCAAGAGAAAAACCAAGACTATAGCCTCCATCTTTAATAACAAGGCAGCACTCCACCTTCTTCCACTGGTGTAATGTTTGCACGGGCCTGCTAAAACATGAAATTTAAATAGTATTCAGAGTCTTCCAACATGATGTGCAAAATGCCCGGAATACAATAAAAGATCCTTCATCATGACGACAGCAACAAAAATCTCAACTTGAATAACAAAAGATAATCAATAGATGACAAAACCAAGATGGTGCAGCTATAGGAATTATCTGACAAGGATTTTAATGCAGCCATCATAAAAATTTTTAATGAGCAAATATTAACATGCTTAAAATCAATGATGAAATAGAAAGTCACAGAAAATAAATCGAGCACATAAAGAAGAATCAAATGAATATTTTAGAACTTAAAATGCAAACAACTAAAAAAATTGTTTAAAAAACTTCAATAGCAGCCTGAACATCAGAGAGGGCAGAAAAAAGAATAAATGAACTTGAAGACAGAACAATAAAAAGTATCCAATTGGAACAACAGAGAGAAAATAGAATCAAAAATTGCACAGAACTTCAGGGGCCTGTGGGAGAGGGACTGTCACAAAAGACCTAATATATGTGTCATCACAGTCTTCTCAGAAAAGGAGAAAAAGGGTGGGCTGAAATATAATTTGGATACATAATTGGCGAAAATGTCCCAAAACTTTTAGTAGGAAACACAGAGAATTTTCTCAGAGATTAAGAAAATACTAAATAGAGTCAAAAATAAATTCTAGAACTGAAAAATGTATAAATCGAATTAACAATTTATGTGTTATTAAGACGAACATGAGATTAGAGAACAAAAGATATATCAGTAGCAAATACTGAAATTGAAACAGGAAACAAAAGTCAGACGATTTATTTTTAAGTGCATGAGGTGCCTATGAGATGCAATGGAGATGTGTAACATGCGTGAGAGTAGAGATCCAGAAGGAGAGGAGAGAAAGAATTGGGCTACAGCAATATTTGAATAGATAATGTCTGAGACTTCTCTAATAATAACAAAGGACACTGTGGCACAAACTCAAGAAACTCCGTAATATCCAAGCAAGAGAAAGAAAAAGAAAACACCTAGACACATTAAGAAAAACTACTGTAAAGTCAAAGTTAAAAATTCTAAGAGTGGAATGAGGAAAAAGAGAAATATTATCTTCAGGAGAATAAGAAGATAAAGCTTATACAGCACAACTAAAGTTCAGAGAAAAATATTTAGCTCTCAATGCATAAATTATACAATTTGAAATGTTGAAAATCAATTACTTATTACAAGAAACTGAAAAAGGATAATCAAGTTAAATTCCAAAGCAGGAGACAGAAGGGAATATAAGAGCAAACATTACTATCGCCAATTCTATGTAACATTATACTGAAGAGCATTGTAAGTACAATAACAAAGAAAAAAGAAATGAAAATAATAAAGTATGCTAATGCCAAAACAAAGCTATCATGATACAGAACTAAAGATGATACATTAGAATAAGAGATTATGCAAAATTTGGGGCTATCAGAGACTCCAAAAGTTAAATGCACTTCTGTATACGAAATAACAGAAAACAATTTTAAATACATAATTTAAAGCCACTGCTAAATTACTATAAGCAACTACAAAAACTCATCAAGCTACACACCTACTATGTGTGTACACTTAAATATATAAATTGTATCTTACTAGGAAGCCTTTTTAAAACCAAAGGAAAAGTATTTCTTTCTATAGGCAAAATTATAACTTTATTGAAAGTCATTAAGAATGACCTGAATAAAAGGAAAGATGGGTCACTTTCAAACATGAGAAAATCAACACTTCAAGCATTTCAATTCTTGTTCAAATTCCCATCTTGAAGACTTTAGTGACATTCCTTGCTCTGCCTCCTATTCAATCCAGGTAGCTCTATGAAATTAATAAAATTTCTCAGTATTGGACAATCTTGATCAGGTTTTGTGATCCTTAATTTGTCCCAAATTTTAAGGTTCACAACTAACTCAACACAGATCTTGACACTGGTGATAACTCTTATATCTAACGTACCACCTAAGCATAATTTTTCTGCTCCTTTTTACCCCAGAATTAATCTATCAAGTTTTATCACACAATTGTACCAGATTTTCTCTCTAAATTTCCTTTTGTCTGACTTTTCTCAACAAAAATTAAAATCTCACATTAACCTAATGACTTCTTCCTTGTCTAATAATGAGTTATTACTCAGGTTTCTACTTGCCCAGTCTGTGGAATATGGCAGTATATATAGCCCTATGTTCTTGAAATTCTATCATTTATTGAACTCAGGAACACGGCAGCTTCCTAATTTTGTCCCAGCATTAGCACTGCTCATACCTCTTTCCTTTTTCTTCTACTTTAATTTCCCTGAGGTTTGAGAGTTTCCCCTCTGATCCTATTTCATGTCCTCTTTCAAGTGGTGAAATGATCTTCTCTCATCATTTAGGTTATGATCTCATGGCATTCAATTCTATGTCTCCAGCTTTGGCATCTCACTCCATTCCTACTTTTTAAATACAGTATGTTTGCAATTGCATTTTGGAATTTTTAAAACAAATTAGAGGAGAATAAGTATTTAAAAGTTTGTTAAAGGTTATGGTGAGTATCTTGTTCTATAAGATAAAGGGGAACGTATTTTACTGACAGAAATAAAATAAATAGGAAAGAACCACATTCGATTGATTTAAATATACCACAAGAGGGAAATAAGACAAAAACACATTTGGAACTCAGCCATGTAAGGAAAAGAATTCCACAAAGTGTGACTGACCTCTTCCCAATCCTACTTATGCTGATCCTGAAGCTACCTCTTTGCATTAATAGGGGGAAAACCCACATACAAAATGTTTTGGGGTTTGAGGAATCTTTCAGTATTACCTTTTCCCCCATGCATGTCTGAGAAACAAAGGCACAAAGACAGCAGATGGAACAGCCAAATGTCAACTTCATTATTTATGAAGATTAAGTAGAAAAATGTAGCATAGGTGGAAAGACAAAATGGGATTCCTAACGTGATGCTTGGAACAGCTATGCGTGAAAAAGCTTCGTGTTTTGTTTTGTTTTGTTTTGTTTTTCTTTTGAGACAGAGTCTCGCTCTGTCACTCAGGCTGGAGTGCAATGGTGCAATCTTGGCTCACTACAACCTCCACCTCCCGAGCAAGCGATTCTCCTGCCTCAGCCTCCTGAGTAGCTGGGATTACAGGCACGTGCCACCATGCCTGGCTAATTTTTGTATTTTCAGTAGAGACAGGGTTTCACCATGTTGGTCAGGCTGGTCTCAAATTCCTGACCTTGTGATCTGCCCGCCTCAGCCTCCCGAAGTTCTGGGATTACAGGCATGAGCCACCGCGCCTGGCCAAGTTTCAGGTCTTTATAAGTGAAAATGCAAATTTTAAATTTTCAAAAAGTGGTTTACTACTCCCAGTTGAAAGTAAAGAAAGAAATTTCTCTTCTCTTGTTTCTTAGAGCATTTGCTTTAGAACTTGTTATTGTAAGTTTTCTCTGTATCTTTAAACTATAAGTAAATATTTGTAAAAGCTAAATAAACCTCCTGCAAGCTGTATAACCAGGGTATATTTTTCTCAATGACCCACAAACCACTTTTTAAAATGTAATCATCAAGGGAGTTAGTACCTCTATCTTCCAGTTTCTGCAGAACGGTAGGAGTCTAACTTGGGAGCCTAACTTAACAAGTAGAAGCGTAGCCCAGGAGCCTAACAACTTAGAATGGGTTCTTCATGCCAAGTTGCAAAACTACCTCGTCACAAATATATGAAAATTTTATTTTTCCCTTCCAAAAAGCCAATTGGCTAACACAGATGGTCACCCCAATTACCAAGTGAATTTAGGGTAAACTCTGTGTGACAAATGATGCTGTCAACTTCTCTTACTTGAGGAATAGCTATTGTTTATTTTGAGAACATGTTTGTAATGAGTTCTATCTACTTGGCTACAAAAAATGTTTCTGTCTTTGCAATCTTAGTCAAATGCTTGTGGTGTGCATCATATTCTGGTTTAATGCTTATTTAATAATAAAATTGTTTTCTTCCTCTTCTGTCTTTGTGGAGAGGTTTTCTGGGTTGAGAGGGAATGTTGTTTTAAATTATATTTCTCCAGCAGTCTGTAGAACTAATGTGCTTTCCAAAGCTGCTGCCTTTAACTGGCTTCACTAGAGAAGAAAGGAAAAGAGAGAGAGAAATCCCTAGTCCCCTGGATATCATATAGCATTCATGCATCTAATTAAGAAAGAAGGACCAATAACTGTCTCCTCCACTAATCAACTATGTAACAGGAATAAAAGTTTGAGAAAGCATACATGAGTATGGTGGTGATATTCATTATTATGAAAAATCTATTATTCATAGAATCAAAAGTTATCCAGAAGATTCTAAATAAATGGCCAAGTGGTGGCACAGTAAATATTTGTAGAGAGAAAAAACGCAAATTGTTGAGGATTAAATCTTCCGTCACTTTTTATGATTTCCGTTTCTCTACCATATTCTTGGACTCTCATCTCATGCCTAACCTTACATCCAAATAAGAACAGGCAACAGCTATGTATTGTATTCAGAGATTCCTATACCAAGGGAGTTAGCCACTATAACTGGCGTTTGATAGAGGTTCAAAGTCAGACACAGAGGAATAGAAAACTTTACAGTGGAGAAAAAAGGAAAACTTCAGATATGCCCTGACTGGAAGTTTTGGCGCCAGGAAGCTGGAGGCAGGCTAGAAGTGGGGCATGGTATATAATTGGTTTGAAGAGCATAGTTGGCTTTCTCTGGTTGATCCTAAGTTGGAAGCAGAAGAAAAAAGTAGGGAAGCTGGCCATTAGTGATAAAGTCCCAGCCATTTAGGGTTGATTGCTGTGAAGACTGTGATTTGGCTTCCCAGGCTATTTGCTACAGGTTAGAAGTCTAATTTAGTATATGGTCAGCCCAATGTCTGTGTATTCAGTCTCGAACTGGCCACACCTGAGCCCATTTTTCATTCTAGAGTTCCAGAACCTACAAGGAACTCTGGATAGATTGGTGCTTCCCTTAACCTACAAATAACATCCCAGGTCCACATGCTATTTTTGTTTCTGCTACTCCCTTTTCCATAATGCTTCCCGACATCCTCCATGACTACTTAACTCCTGTTTCACTGTTAGAACATATCTCTCAAGACCCAGCGATGTCATTAGAACATCCCCTTCACTCATATCTATTCAACACTGAAGTCTCTTTTTAAACTCCCAGAATTCTGATTACTTATTCACTATCATTTCACCACATGACAAAATCTCACCTTGTTAGACTTTTTTTTTGTCATTTTTGTCTGTTTCTCTCTTGGGCAGGATTCAAGCCTTGAACTATTTTTGTTTGTGGCATCATGGAGTAATGAAAATATGGAGTTTCAACCAAGAGGATGAGAATTTAAATACCAACTCTGTCATTTAATAGTACTGCAGACTGAAACATCGAATCTTGCTTTCCTAATGTATAAAATGGAAATACTAATGAAATCTCACTAGGTGGTGAGAATTAAGAGAAAATACATGTTGATGTTTCTGTCATTAAAGAATGATTTTTACTTCCTTTTGGATCAATCTCATTGTGTAATGTTAAAATAATGCTTGTGGCAGATAAGACTAAACCTGACCTTTATACTTGGGACCATGGTCACCTGAGAATCTAATGTTACAAACATAAAATAACAATTGGCAGTCAGGCATGGTGGCTCACACCTGTAAAATCCCAGCAATATGGGAGACCAAGGTGGAAGGAAATAACAACATTTTAAAATGTGCTGCAGATTTCTAGTTGTAGACTTGTTGAGAGAATAAATTTATCTCCAAAGAAAATCTATTCTTAAATGTAATAGTAATAGAGAACCTAGTCTTACTAAGACAACATATAAGAGAAATGTCATATACTAAAGCTATGAAAAGATTAATGTATTCTTTTTACATCATTCTAACATTACAATGTAGGGTATTTAAGTTTTAGTGCTAGTAGAAAACACTGTTTTGAAAGCTTTGAAAACTGGTTTCCTTTTCTCAAGTAAAGTCTTGGAATTTTTACATTTTTAAAAAGTAGCTTATTTTATTTATATTCCCAACAATTCAGTGGCTTTATCTAAACATAAGACAACAATATTCTCTCTGAAACAGTGACAAAGCTTGTTGTCACAGAACAACATGTTATTCACATGCAGTCTAAATTACCAGAGGAAAGAGTATCTTGATCTTTTCTGAGTAAAAACAAGAGGGAAACTAATTTGTATGATTTTTACTGCTAATGTCAGATACATATGAAGTATATTTTATTATTTTCATAGGATTTCAATATCCTTAATTTTATTAACATCATTGATTTATCTTCAGATTGTTACATTGTATTCTGTCCTTCTTCTCCAAATTAAAAAAAAAACTGAATGTTAAATGTATATTAATATGCATCAAAATAATATATAGTAAATAACATGTCTCGAGAAAAATACTTCTGAGAAGTTATGTTGATAAATCTTCAAATGAAAGAGAAAGCATACTATAGCATTTGGCATAGATGATATTAAAGTACATTCTCAATTTAAAAATTAAATCTATGGAATTTTATAAATATTTTAATTATATTTGTTTTTCTGATTAGATAACAAGGAGAAAGGAAAAGTGCATTATGAGTCTTATTTTCTATAGTAAGCCTATTATTTTATTACTTTTGTAAACATGGTGTACATGTATTTATTTATGTCATTATCTTGTCCTCTGGTATGCAGATAGGGATTTAGACAACAATAGCCATCAACATTATACATGATAAGAAAGAAAAGCAACTTTTTGAAGGGTCATTTATACCATGTTATTGTGAGGGCTTAATTATGGTCCCCCAAAGATGTCTATATCCTAATTCCCTGCATCTGTGAATATGGTATGATATGGTTTGGCTGTGTCCCCACCCAAATCTCACCTTGAATGGTCATAATCCCTACATATCAAAGACATGGCCAGGTAGAGATAATTGAATTATGTGGGTGATTTCCCCCACACTGTTCTTGTGGTAGTGAATAAGTCTCATGAAAGCTGATGGTTTTTTAAATGGGAGTTCCCCTGCACAAGCTCTCTTGCCTGCCACCATGTAAGACATGTCTTGCTTCCCCTTTGCCTTCCGCCATGATTATGAGGCCTCCTCAGCTATGTGAAACAGTGAGCCAATTAAACCTTTTTCCTTTACAAATTACCCAGTCTTGGGTATGTCTTCATTAGCAACATGAGACCACAGTAATACATGGTATCTTAAATTCAAAACAACTTTTCAGATGCAATTAAATTATCTTGTGATGAGAGTATTATGGGATACTCTCCCATATGGAATGTTATCAGGATTAAATTCAACAATATATAATGAGGTTTTAAGTGGTTTTTATATAATACGAGCTCAATAAATTATAAGGATGATGATATTAATGATGATGATGATTTCTTGCTGTCAATACAGACAAAATGCCTACCATTGAAATTTTTGGAAAGCATGCATTTAAAGATTTTTGGAATCCGATATGAAGACACTAACTTTTTCAAAATACCACTAATGTCAATACATTAAAGGTAGAAGGCAGCTCAACTTTTAGTTTATATGTATAGTGGCATGGATGGGAGATGGGTCGTGAGGGCGGTAGAGGTCAGAGCGAAGACACAGAACAGTTAAGTGACTTGACAAGTTTTGGGAGCCAGCAAGAACAAATGTCTCAGAAACTACACTCTACAAAAGATTAATGAGTTAATATCTAGTGAAGGCAAAAATATAACTCTTAAACAGGGAAGAAATTTTAACTGCTTAAGGCAGTTTTTTTAAAAAATGTTGTTTTAAAAATTTACTTAGTTGAGAGATAATCTATTCAAAACTTTCACTTCATCTTAATTTTGTAAAAGATATGAGATTTCAGTCATTTTTATACAAAACACCTCTCAATATAGATTAGATAATTGAAATCTAAATTTCACTATTTTAACCACCTATTAATATTTTTCCAATAATCATTTAGTGTTATAGCATCTCTTTTTGTTGTGATAATGCAAATAATTAGTTATAGATTATGAACAGTGTTCATTTGTCTTTCCTTTTTATTCGTGCTATGAACGGCCACAAAACCTGTCCATACCATCAATATACATTTATGCTTAAGTTGTTAAAAGTTTCAATAAATAATATTTATTATAATTTTTTCCAAAGTGTTTCGAAAAAATTCAGGCTGAGTTTAAAATGTTTTTCTATTACCCACTCTAAAGATTTTATTTCAACTCTAGTCACTGATCCGGCAAAACACTTAAAGCTCAAGTTCTGTTAAGGATCTATGCCTGACATTTTGTTTCAAAAGGAAATTAGGAGTAATCAATCATGATAGCCTGAGGGAGTTTCCAAAGAAAAAGAGTTATTTGAATATCTGACTTCCAGGCTTTACCTCCTAATTTCTTATGAATATGCATTTCTCTTTTTATAAAATAAAATGAGTATAAAAAACAAATCATTGTGGGCACAAACCTTTAATACAAACTAGTTTTAAAAGGACTGTGCTCGGCCGGGCGCAGTGGCTCACGCCTGTAATCCCAGCACTTTGGAAGGCCAAGGCGGGCGGATCACGAGGTCAGGAGATCAAGACCATCCTGGCTAACACAATGAAACCCGTCTCCACTAAAAATACAAAAATTAGCAGGGCATAGTGGCGGTCACCTGTACTCCCAGCTACTCGGGAGGCTGAGGCAGGAGAATGGCGCGAACCCGGGAGGTGGAGCTTGCTGTGAGCAGAGATCGCGCCACTGCACTCCAGACTGGGTGACAGAGCGAGCCTCTGTCTCAAAAAAAATAAATAAATAAAAAGGGCTGTGCTCCATTTTGACCTCACGTTTAAGAAAACATTAAGCAAGATACATATTGGTTAACGTATAGCGGTTACTTTTCCTTTGTCTATTTTAATTCTATTTTATGTTAGTACCATAACAAGTTCAAACTATTAAAGTAGTAGTCAACTTTTATTCTAGCATATTTGTATAATATGTCTTGTCTAAAGAAAACCACAAGGGCACATCAAATAATATAGTCTATATCAAGTTCCACTTCATCACTTGGGAGCAGTTCTCCTATTCTCAGCATGTGCAGATTCCATAACTTCAGAAACATTTTCAATTATTGAGATCCTAGTAGGTTTTAAAACTTTCATTGTTCTACCTGTCCCATCAACTGAGAAGGGAAAGAAGGTTGTGTTCTTCTCCTTGTTTTTCCTTAATGCAGAGTTCAAAGAGGGAGAAGGAGCAAGATTGGACTTTACCTTTTCTCTCTTCTAGGTTGAAACTTTTCCAGTGTGTTGGGGTGATTAGCAATTTTTGTGATAACATGTTAGGTTTACATACATTTTTAAAATTATTTTTAGCATACAAAAATTAAAGTTTCTAACAAACTACAGATGCATACTTATAAGTCTGAAAAAAAAATCAAATCATTTGTTAGAAAAATTAAGGAGCAGATTGGACAGTGATCTGAGCAAAAATGGAAAGGAACTTCAAAAATGTCAGGTCCTTGAAGAAGTAATACTAATATAAATCCCTAGTATTATGTATTTTCAACAATTATATAGTGACTATTGTTGGGGTTCTATGGGAATAAGTAAAGCTTCTCTTTGGTACCCAAGGCTTGGATCTGATTAAGAAATAGATAGAGGAGTCAGGAAGATGTAAAACAGTGTTACTTAATAATTCACTCTTCAATGATGGTAGAGCTACTCGTCCTGTAGAAAACAGAATTTGGGTTGATCTGGCTAAGACATTGAGCACTAGGTGGAATGGGAGTGGTAAGAGTAAGCATTTTCAATCTGTTCCGATTCTCAAGGGTAATGGTTCCAGCTTCTATCCATTTGGGATGATGTTGGATGTGGGTTTGTCATAGAAAATTCTTATTTTGAGATATGCCTAGTTTGTTGAGGGTTTTTAACATGAAGTGATGTTGAGTTTCATTGAAAGCCTTTTCTGCATCTATTGAAATGATTTTGAAAACAAAATGGTTTTCTTTTTAGTTCTGTTTACGTGATAAATTATGATTATTAATCGGTGTATGTTGAATCAACCTTGCATCCCAAGAATAAAGCTTACTTGATCATAGGGAATTAGGTTTTTAATGTGCTGCTGGACTCAGTTTGCTAATATTTTGTTGAGGACTCTTCCATCTATTTTCACCATGGGTATTGGCCTAAAGTGATCTCTTTTTGTCGTGTCTCTGCCAGGTTTTGGTATCAGAATGATGCTGGCCTCCTTGAATGAGTTAGGGAGGACCCTCCTCCTCAATTTTTTGGAATAGTTTCCATAGGAATAGTACCAGCTTGTCTTATACATCTGGTAGAATTTGGCTGTGAATCCATTTGGTCCAAGGCTTTTACTGGTTGGTAGGCTTTTTATTACTGACTCAATTTCAGAAATCATTATTGGTCTGTTTGGGGAT
Organism: Pan troglodytes; assembly: GCF_028858775.2. Lineage (NCBI taxonomy): Eukaryota > Metazoa > Chordata > Mammalia > Primates > Hominidae > Pan > Pan troglodytes. The sequence continues at coordinate 160,620,924 of NC_072404.2, read as the reverse complement.
TAAATTTCTTCCTGGTTCAATCTTGTGAGGTTGTATTTTTTCCAGAAATTTATCCATTTCTTCTAGGTTTCCTAGTTTGTGTACATAGAGCTGTTTTTAATAGTCTTTGAGGGATGTTTGTATTTCTGTGGGATTGGTGATGATGACCCCTTTGTCATTTCTGATCATGTTTATTTAGATTTTCTCTCTTTTTTCTTTATTAGTCTAGCTAGTGGTCTCTCAATTTTATTAATTCTTTCAAAGGAATATGGGCCCAAAGTTTTCATATTCTGTTGTATCTCTGCCAGGTTTTGATGTGTGGGGTGGCACTTAATGCTATGAACTTTCTTCTTAACACTACTTCAGCTATGTCCCAGAGATTCTGGTATGTTGTATCTTTGTTTTCATTAGTTTCAAGGAATTTCTGGATTTCTGCTTAAATTTCATTGTTTACCCTGAGATCATTCAGGAGAAAATTATTTAATTTCCATGTAATTGTATGGTTTTGAGAGAACTTCTTAGTATTGACTTCCATTTTTTATGCTATGGTCTAAGAGTGTGGTTGGTATAATTTTTTTTTGAACTCCTTCAGAATTGTTTTATGGCCAATCATATGGTTGATTTGAGAGTATGTGCCATGTGAAAATGAGAAGAATGCTTCTGTATTCTGTTGTTGTTTGATGGAGTATTCTGTAGATGTCTGTTAGGTCCATTTGTCCAAGTGTCAAGTTCAGTTCTCAATTTTATTTTTAGTTTCTGCCTTGACAACCTGCCTAATATTGTCAGTGGGGTGTGGAAGTCTCCCACCATTACTGTGTAGTTATCTAATTCTCTTTGTAGGTCTGTAAGAACTTGTTTATGAATCCGGGTGCTCCACTGTTGAGAACATGTATATTTAGAATAGTTAAGTATTCTTATTGAATTACAACGTTTATCATTATGTAATGTCTTTTTTGTGTGTTTTTTGATTGTTAGTTTAAACTCTGTTTTGTCTGAAATTAGAATAACAACCTCAGCATTTTTTGTTTGTTTGTTTTCCATCTGCTTGGTAGATTTTTCTCTATCACTTTTCTTTGAGCCTATGGATATCATTGCATGGGAGATGGTTCTCACAGAGACAGCAGAGACTTGGGTCATGCTTCTTTATCCAACTTGCCACTCTATGCTTACTTTTAAGTGGGGCATTTAGCCTGTTTATGTTCAAGGTTAATATTGATATGCGTGGGTTCAATCTTGTCATCATGTTGTGAGCTGCATGTTATGAACACTTGATGGTATAGTTGCTTTATAGTGTCAGTGGTCTATGTACTTAAGTGTTTTTGTGGTGGCTTGTAATGGTCTTTCATTTCCATATTTAGCACTCCCTTAAGGAACTCTTGTAAGGCAAGTCTGGTGGTAATGAATTCCCTTTGCATTTGCTTGTCTGCAAAGATCTTGTTTCACCTTTGCTTATGAAGCACTTCTGGACATAGCCCCTGGCAAATATTTCATGTTGAAGATGCCAAAAGCAATTGAAACTAAAACAAAAATTGACAGAGGGGACCTAATAAAATGAAAAGAGCTTCTGCACAGCAGAAAAAACTACCAGCAGTGTAAACAATCTAAAGAATGGGAAAAAATATTTGCAAATGGTGCATCTGACAAAGGTGTAATATCCAGAATCTGTAATAAATTAAAACAAATTAAAAAGCAAAAAAAAAACCTCATTTAAAAATGGGCAAAGAACATGAACAGGCACTTCTGAGAAGACATACTTTTGGCCAACAAGCATATGAAAAAATACTGTATATCACTAATCATTAGAACAATGCAAATCAAAACCTTGATGAGATCCCATCTCACACCAATCAGAAGAGCTATTATTAAAAGCCAAAAAATAACATGCTGGCAAGCTTCCAGAGAAAAGGGAACACTTATACACTGCTGCTCACAATGTAAATTAGTTCTGCAACTGTGGAAAGCAGTTTAGAGATTTCTCAAAGTACTTAAAACAGAACTACCATTTGACCCAGCCATTCTATCACCGAAGATACACCCAAAGGAATATACATTTTTCTACCATGGAGACACTTGTACACATATGTTCATTGCAGCATTATTCACTATAACAAAGACATGGAATCAACCTAAATGCCTATCAACAGTGGACTGGATAAAGCAAAAATGGTACATCTACACCATGGCATACTACACAGCCATAAAGAAGAACAAGATTGAGTCAGGAAAATAGGATCTGGAGGCAGGGAACATAATGCCAATTCACACTTCAGCTGTGAGAAAAAATATCCTCTCTATAGGGCGTACACCAAGTAAATGACTTTGTTACTTTATTTCATCCTCTCCATTTACATAGGGCCTACACCAAGTAACCAATGGAATCCTCTACAGAGTATTTAAACTCCCACAAATTCTGTAACGGGGCCCTCGAGCCCCTATGCTTGGGCCTGCTCCTACACTACACTGTGGAGTGTACTTTAATCGTCAATAAATCCTTTCATTCTTTCCCTGCTTTGTTTGTGCATTTTGTCCAATTCTGTGTTTAAGATGCCGAGAAACTGGACACACTCCACCAATAACATATTTTGGCAAGCCAGCCAGGAGAAATTCCAGAAGGTAGGCCCAAAGCTTGGGATTTTTCTCCTTCATCCTTTCCTTTTTGCTCCATACAGGGGAATCTCTCTCTCTTTCTCTCTGTTGCTCTGTCTTTTCCTTTCCAACTTGTGACCCTTGCTGGGCAGTGCCTAAAGAGGAAAACAACTGTAGGTTTCTGGCTGTGGCCAGTGAAACTAAAGGGGTTTCCATGTGGAGGTGCCTAACCACCATTGCCCAGTTTGCTTAAGGGACCAGGGTCTTTTTTTTTTTTTTTTTCCTTTCTTTCTTTTTCAGTCTTTCACTGGCTGTTTCCTAGTAACTCCTTGGAAATTGAGGGCAATTGGGTGGGGTCACTCCCTGTTATTGCCTGAAGGCCTTGGAATGAATGGGAATAATTTCCCTGCCCAGAAGCGGGAAGGACTCTTTATTTTATCTTTTCCACGTGTGGTCCCTGATCTCTACATGTGGCTCAACTCGGAACAAACTCGCACATGTCTGAGGTGACTTAAACCTTCTTTTCCCATGCTAAATTTCCCTTCCCCTATTCAACTGGCTAACGGCAAAAGAAACCCATCCAGCCTCCAGTTCCTATCATTAAAGTTCATGGAATGGGAATCATAAGAAAGTGTGGCCTTATCAAATTGTAAGGATGCTAAAAGTCGGAGATTACGCCCTGGTACCAAAGGACAGCTTACAGTAGGCTCTGGAGGGAAAGCATGCAAAGTGGCACCGGTGCCCACCTAAGGTCAAAGTCTGACACTCTAAGATTGAACCCCACAGGAGGATGCTCTGGGGGATCCTGTGGACCTCAGCCTCCCAAAAGGGGATGCTCTCAGCAGAGGTTCTGAGGTCTAGTACTAAGCCCTCCTTAGAATTTTCTCTCACAGGTGCAATGCTGCTTGGCCCCTACATTGTTCGGAATCTGGAGTTTACTGTCTAATGGGAAAGTGGGATGGTGTTGCATGTACCCAGACTTTTGTGCTGCTATTCTAAGCAGGAGGCCTGGTTAACATATGACGCCTTCCTTTGTTATTGTTTGGTCCCAGTGTTCTTTGGAGTCTGGGGAGGTTTGACCTTTAAAAATTATACTGCCATGGAGACTGCTTACCTAAAAATTTGGCTCAAAGCCTTCATTGGCTTATCTATTTGGGCAAAGTAAAACCAGCAAGCTTGTATTGCTATCTCATGGCTAAGGTTCCCAGCTACTGGATGTTCATTTATGTGTGTGTATACATGTCTAGATGTGTTTATTTGTATGTACAGTTATTGTTATATGTTGCGTCTACCAAATTGGCTTACAAGTAAAAGAGCACTCATAAGAAAATAAGTCTAAGCAATTTTCAAGTTCATCTGACTTAAGTATTACTATATTAAACGAGCTAGCTTTACAATTATTGGTGGAACAAAAATAGAAATGCCATCAGAATTGTCAGCATACATTTTATCTGAATTTTATCTTTGTCTTTGCTAGATATTTAAAATGTCAGTGTTAATTCAAGCTGGGAACACTGAGGGCAAACCCACCTCCCATTCTATTCAAAGTCATTCCTCTGCTCACTGAGATAAATGCAGGTCTGATTGCTTCCTTTGAGAAGGTTAACCAGAAACTCAAAAGCATGCAACTGTTTGTCTCCCACCTACCTGTGACCTGAAAGCTCCCAAGCCCCCTTCCCACTTCAAATTGTCCCACCTTTCTGCACCAAGTCAATGTTCATTTTACCCATGTTACTTGATGTCTCATGTTTCCCTTGTTAAAAGTGAAAGAATTGAGTATAAATGTTTTAGGTAAATTATTTCTGTAAATTAAAATATTAAAGTTATTTTTGATGCTCATTTAATATCTGGGTCATTTCCAATTAAGAAAGTGTTGTGATATGGAGAAATATGTTTCTAAAAATTGTGGAATTGTTCTTATCTATAAATGCCCATATCTGATAGTTCAGGATTTCTTGCTTTTTAGGGTTTCACTGAAGTTTTAGGTTACTAAGGAAAATAATTCTAGTTAACATGTAATTCTGTATACAAAATGTGCCAGGAAGGGTTGTGTTATTAGTGAAAAAAAAGAATAATTTTGTTTAATTCAGAAGTTATCTAAAAGTTAGTTCAAATTACAGATTTGAAAAGGTTATTTATGAAACAATGTAGTAATCATTAGGGGAGAAAGATGTGGAAAAGTTTAAATAATAAAATATTCTTTAAAACCTGATAGAGAATTGAAGACATTTGGCTAATCAACATTTTCATAGTTAAAGCTCTTAGCGTTGATTAAAGAAAAATAACAAGTATTGTAAAGAAACGCATTGGCAGTTTGGCCATTTAATTTTTTAACATAGTTAAGCATGAAGCTGGATTTAGTGTGGAGCCAAATTTCACATACATGCTTGCATTGTTTCGCACTATGTTTACTGTTTTGCATGGATAGTGTTGGCACTGGAGTACTTACTGGTCATATGCCTAAAGTGAATTTCTTCATTGCATAGGATGTATGGTGATAGTGGTGAACTCGGGGATATTAAATTGTGTATCAGGAATAAAATATTCATTATGTGGGTTTTGGGGGGCCCTAGGTAACACTGTAGCCTCCTTGGTAAATTGTGTAGGAAAATTTAGGGTTGGTTTCCTGTTTATTTGTTGTTGCTTCTAGTTTTTATTCATTTGCTGTTTATTCTCTTGTGGCTTTACTTGTGTATGCATATATATAAAACCATGATGATTTTTAGTTCCTAGTGGAAGGGTTTTATTTGGTTATGTGAATAATTATTTTGTTTTCTATGCATTTCTAGCAAGTCATCATTCTTTCCATTTGTCTGGAATTCCTAAGCTACCTTTGCCAGACCCACAGGAATTAATGGAGCACACCAACTTTCTATCCTTAAACTAACTTTCTGGATTTTAGGCTTCCTGACACTTTAAGCCTGTTGAGTATAATTTTGTAAAAAGAATTTGAGTCATAGTTCTCTCTCTGCCTAATTTCTCCAAAATTTGTAAACTATTTGTGACTTTTCTTAATTGATGGCAATGTGTTTGTTTGCATACAGTCAAACAGGGTTGCTATTGCAACTCAGGGAGAAAAAAATCATAAACCTGGAAAGCCAACAAAAGGGTAAAAATTTCTCACCAGTCAGACTCTGGCCTCTTTCTCTCTGTGCAAACCAGTTAAATGAAAAGTAAAAGTCACTGTTTATCTCCTCTGTAAAGTTTTAAATTAATTGGTTTAATAATCAGAAGAGTTTATATCAAATATTTTGTCAGAAAAGTAAAAAGTGTCATGCCTTTTAGTTCATGTGACTTTAGTAATCTTTAGGAAATAAACAGTTTTAAAGATTATTGGTAAAATACAAATGTCTTCAAAATGTAAACATGTGGTCTAAATTATGTTCAAATATTAGGTTTGCTAAATGCTTTAAGGTCATAAACTGCTTATTTGGCTCTTGAAAATCATTTAACTTGCAGGCTTTACAAATAGGTAAGGCCTGGTGACATGTGGAGTTGGTCACGCCCTTAGCTTTGCTGGAAATAATCAGACCTTATCAGTGCCTAGCACCTAATTAATATAACTTACCAGGTTTTACATTAAAATTAAAATTGCTAAGAGTTGCCATTATAATATGAAATTAAGACTACTATTGGCCGAGTGCAGTGGCTCACGCCTGTAATCCCAGCACTTTGGGAGGCTGAGGCAGGTGGATTATGAGGTCAGGAGTTTGAGACCAGCCTGGCCAGCATAGTGAAACCCCATCTCTACTAAAAATTAAAAAATTAGCCAGGCACGGTGGCACGTGCCTATAGTCCCAGCTACTTGGGAGGCTGAGACAAGAGAATTGCTTGAACCCGGGAGGTGGAGGTTGCAGTGAGCCAAATCGCGCCACTACACTCCAGCTTGGGTGGCAGAGTGAGACTCTGTCTCAAAAAAAAAAAGACTACTAGAAACAGTTTTACATGCATGGTGTAAGAACAGAATTTTTTTTCTTTTTTTTTTTATAATAGGTTATAAAAGGTTTTTGCTTCTTTAAAATTTCTGAGTCACCATTTTGGCAAAATAAATAATCTACGGTAATCTGGAATTCCAAATCAAACTTCAGTTTCAAAATTGTTTTTCCTAATGCCTGGCTTTTTGGATGGATCGGAAGGCCCCTGAAAACATCCAGAAAAGAAAGAAACAGAATTATTTGACATGTTTATGTACGTGGGATTGCCAAAATGATGTTCATTCTTCTTTAGGATATATATTTGTGAATAATACTAATACATGTTCCAAAACTGTATGGGATTTTTAAAATTCTAATGTCTAAGTATATGCTATCAATTATAATTATGGTTGTTATGTTAAGTTATTGCAAACCACAGAAATAACCAAATTGCTTTGTATAAAGCTACTAACCCAAGTAGAACAAAAAACAAATTAAATATCAAGAAAATACTTTGTCAGATTTTTAACATTAAACCAGTTGATACTGAAATTGTTTAAATATGTCATTTGAATAAACTCCACAGTCTAAGTCAAATTTCCTATGATATCCCATCAGTTAACAGTGCTATGCACGTAATTTGGAAAATAACTGGTATTCAAGAGGATATAAGTCTAATGTTAAGCATGGACTCATGGAGAACCAGGATGGTCACCCTGTCTTTCTGATTCCATAAAGCTTTTATTATGAAAAGTTCTGCGTTTCATGACTCATCATGGAAAAGATAAAATAATCCAAATTGAGTACATTGGTGTGGTAATTTACAAATTACTAAAGTATTTTATAATCAATGTTTGGTCCCATATTCCTGGGAAGACAATTAAAGCTGCAGGTACATTTGGTCACCTGGTAGGCCATTTAAACATTTTATAAAGAAATTTCATTCAATTGTTATTTTTGATGCACGTTTTCCAGTTGCTTTTCCATGCAAAAGGGCTGATGTTATGACAGTAGATTATTATGCTACAGTGTATTTTCACCAGGTTAAAAAAAGCTTTTTATGGTTCAGATCTTCTGAGAACATCAGAGAAATACTGTCCTTGCCATCCACACTACAACGAAACTTTGGGGTCTTGAACTTTGGGTTCAAAATCTCGCAACTGAGAAGGGTCCTTCCACACTCTTAGAACTGTACACCCATTGGAACCCTTAAGGTAAAACTAACCAGGGAAATTTATCCTAGGAAGATGCCATCCTTGATGTGAACAGCTTTTCCCAAGTTCACAGATTAAGACTTCTACTATCATGAAACTCTTATCTTTGAATACTTTTCTTGCTTATGCCTCTATGAACAATAGAAGTGAAAAAGGGGTCTGTTATGTGCACTTATGGGGTGTACTTTTATTTGTGAAGGAGTTTGCAGCCAACCTTACACATAGATAAACTTATACTTTGATAGATAAAGTGTAAACGCCCAATGTAGGTAAGAAACTTTAATGGTACATACGTTGCCTCATCATCAGTCAAAAACAAAACATTGGTTCACTCCTCTTAACCCACAACATAGGTTAAAGAGAACATTGCCAGAAGGCCTTTACTCTTCTAGAAGGGCATCATTTGTTAGGTCCTTTTTCCATGGTTTAAAGTAAAAGAGGCAATGATTAGAAATGTATTCCCCATGATGGGCTCTTTAGCAAATTCTACTGTAAAGGCTAGTTACACAACAGTCTTTAAATTCTGTTGTGGAAGTTATGATGGAATTGGCTAAACAGAGAAGTATCTGTGCAGCTGTTGGCACTTGTGGCCTATGAAAAAATACATTAAATGAAGATTATAGAAATTCAGTGGTAGGGGATTAACAAAGAGACTGCTGGGTTAAGTGATTAAACTCCTTATCTAGCTCATTCTTTAATCTACTTGACTTTAGGAAGTTTGGCTTATAGGGACCTTGGGTAAGGTGCATACTCCAAACTCTTGGTATTATCCTCCCAGTGGTCATAATAATAGTCTCCCTAGCATGCTGTATTCTCTCAAAGGTTTTAAATGCTTGCATGAAACCATCTCTAGAATGTCATATGGTCTCTCTTCAACTGGAATAACAAGAACTGAAAGAAATGTGCAACCATAAGGACCCCATAACCTATGAATGACACGCTGAGACCAGAAACCCAAAATGATGGTAACTGAGAGTGGTGCTAAGGTCCTAAGTTTTGGTTACACTCTCACCTAAGTGAGAACCTGACCAAAAAGGGGGAATTTTTTTAAGCAAAATTATAGGAGGCCATTGTTTTGGACTGAGCTCAGGCACTAGGCCCCAACAAACAAAACCATACTAAACTGGAGTGACTTATGCTATGACTTTAAGAAAACACGTGGATTCTAGAACACATCACAAACCAGGTTTTGTTTTTTCTCCTGCAAATCTCTATAACAAACATTCTTGACCGCATAGGTATACACCCCTGAAATTCCCATTAAATCTTTTAACAAACATCATTCCCTCTCACCTAGAGACCATCAAGCTTCAGATGAGTATGCAACAAAGGCTCAAGCCAGTTCCAGGTGAAGAAACCACCCTGGCCATCAAGGAGCTACCCTGCCTCCACTAGACAGAGCAGGGAGAGAGTTCCGTGATCCCCAGTAGGTAGGTACCATGCCCCAAGCCAGCATGAAGCAGTTACAGTAAAAAGACCATTGGTCCCTCTGACTCCAATAAAAATTTTGGGGGATCACATCTCTCAGGGGGAAAATGAGGCAGGAAAACAGGGTCCGGAGACAGGGAACATACGGTTGATTCACACTTTAGCAGTCACAGGAAATATTCTCTGCATAGGGCATAAGCCATAAATGATTTCGCAACTTTACTTTATCCTTTTCATTTGCGTAGGGCACACACCAGGTAACTAATGGAATCCTCTAGAGGGTATTTAAACTCCCACAAATTCTGTAACAGAGCTGTTGAGCCCCTATGCTCAAGCCCACTCCCATACTGTAGAGTGTACTTTCATTTTCAATAATCCTTTCATTTCTTCCTGCTTTGTGTGTGTGTTTTGTCCAATTCTTTGTTCAAGATGCCAAGAACCTGGACACCCTCCACCGGTAACAAGATCACACTCTTTGCAGTCACATGGATGGACCTGGAGGCAATTATGCTAAGCAAATTAACACAGGAACAGAAAACCAAATATTGCCCATTCTCACTTATAATTGGGAGCCAAACACTGAGCATACATGAACACAAAGAAGGAAACAATAGGCACCTGGGCCTACTTGAGGGGCAAGGGTGGTAAGAGGGCAAAGACTGAAAAACTGCTTATTGGGTACTGTGCTTATTGCCTGGGTGACGGAATAATCTATACACCTAACCCCCATGACATGAAATTTACCCATATAACAAAACTGTGTATGTAACCCCTGAACCTAAAATAAAAGCTGAAAATAATAAAATAAAAATCACTCATAATTTCTGCAAATAAAAATAAAAACATAGCCAGGCACGGTGGCATGAACCTGTAGTCCTAGCTACTTGGGAGGCTGAGGTGGGAGGACCGCTTGAGCCCAGGAGTTCAAGGCTGCAATGAGTTATGATTGTGCCCCCATTCTCAAGCCTGGGTGACAGAATGAGACCCTGTCTCTAACAAAAAGTTAAAACAAAGTAAGTGATTAATTATCACTGTAGCAATTGGTGCAATTTATTTCCAAAACAAAGACAGAACAAAACCAGAATTCCATGAGGGTGGGCCTTTTGTCAGAGATAGATCACAGATCAGAGCACAACATCTCACAGACTGGCTGGAAGAGAAGGAAAAGAAGGGGCTGAACTTTGTTTCTTAGTGAAACTCACCAATCTGATCTGTCATCTTTAGAGAAAGGAGTAAGGAAAGGATGGAGAATAAGATGGGGTTTTTGACCTAGTTTGGTGAACGTCAGATGAAGTGCTCTTTTGAATCACTTAGGCACCCTTAAAAAATGCTCATGCCTGTGTTCCTTTACCAGAGACTCTAGTTTGATTGGCAATAGTTTTATAATAATGATCTATTTTTATCTCTCTATTTCTCTGTGGTAAGGTAAAAATAACCTGTTAGGGCAGGTTTTGTGAACCAAATTTAGTATTGCCTACAAATACAGTTTACAAATTTACTATCACATTTAATGCAAAGAATTATAATTGTTCAAATGTTCATTAGGCATTACGATTGTATAATTAACATAATTGAATAAAATTGTGTTACATATGATTTTACATATGTAACACAAGCTAGGTTTTGTCTTGAGATGTCCTGAGATGAGACTTTAACCTGTTGTGTACTCCAGGGATGTCTTTTGTCTCTACTGATGAGGTCATATGTTCCAAGGTCGCACTATGGAGTTACCTTTGGCCATCTGGCTGTTTATTAGCATTTCTTCACTTCAAATTAATATAGAAAAGTAAAGAGACACAAAGCAATAAATACAGCAGGAATGTAGGAGGTGGAAAGAAGGAAGGAAAAAACAGGAAAGATGAAAAGAGGGAAGGATAAAGCAAGATGGCAGCAAAGAGATCAATGACAACAGAAATGATCATTGTGAATTGACTGAATTCATAAAAATAATGATTTGCTGAATTTCCTGTTAAAAAGAAAATGAGTTTGGTTTTTACAGAGAAACTGAATTTCAGTAAAACAAAGACAAGCAGAACATGCAAACTTCATATTACAAAACTCATTAATGTGAGCCTTGGCAATAGGACATGCTTTGGCCAATGAGAAGTGCGTGGATGTGATACTTGTCATGAGGACTAGACGCTTGAATGAGAATGCATCGATTGGCTTAGGCCAGCTTCCTCCTCAACCTCTCCCTGGGAATAGCAGGGACTATTCCATCAGCCTCCACTTAAGGACAAAATGTGGGGCAGAGCCACATTGTTATAAGCTAGACAGAGCCAAGCAGAACTGCAGCTGACTCTCAAACCATAAGTAAGATATAGATATTTACTGTTATAAATCACAGTGTTTTAAGAGTATTTGGTGTCAGCAAAAGCTGGCTAATACTTACATTGGTTAAGATGATTGTTGGCCAGGCGCGGTGGCTCACGCCTGTAATCCCTGCACTTTGGGAGGCCGAGGCAGTCGGATCACGAGGTCAGGAGATCGAGACCATGCTGGCTAACACAGTGAAACCCTGACTCTACTAAAATAATAATAATAATAATACAAAAAATTAGCTGGGTGTGGTGGTGGGTGCCTGTAATCCCAGCTACTCGGGAAGCTGAGGCAGGAGAATGGCGTGAACCCGGGAGGTGGAGCTTGCAGTGAGCCGAGACTGTGCCACTGCACTCCAGCCTGGGTGACAGAGCAAGCCTCCAACTCAAAAAAAAAAAAAAATTGATTGTTTCTGAATATCTTGGAAATATGGGGGCTATCTTTACAGCAGGGAGAAGGGATACAATGCTGAAATACAAGAGATTTTCTGGTCTACCCCTTAGTACTTCTATTGGCTGTATAATAAAATATTGTAATAATCTAATACGACAACCAGAAGATGAGATCTTGCAGGATGAGAACGACAGGTTTGGGTCATTCTATCTGTTAAAAATAATAATATTGCCTATGGTGATGCTGAGTGAAGACAAAGAATGCATAAATACAGAGTGAACAGGGAAATTATACATATCAACTGTGGCATTGTGACCACTTGCAGAAATAAAAACTATAGTATCTACACATACAGGCTTGCATACGTTATTATTTTCCCCTTTTCCCTTAATAATTGACCTAAAATGTAAAAGTGATTTAAAAATGTAAGTATGTCTTTAAGCTACATGGTAACAAAAAAGTATTGTGAACAAAATAGAAGAATGAACATCATTTCAAGGTGAATACGTAGATGTTAGGAATTTTTTTCTTCTTCTTTTAGATAAAGAATGTGTCATTTATATGAAAGATAGTTGAGTTATCTTTAGAAGTTTGCTATCTACGCTTTTGTTTGTCATTTAAATATAGGTAGAAGAGTATGTACAAATTCTGATGAACCAAATTTGAGGGTAGTGTTTGTCACATGTGGGTTCCCCAGTAACCAACCCAGAGATGGAGATTAATATGCAAAAGATTTATTAGGTGATGTTCTTAAAATCAAGGGAAGGGAAGAGAAAAAAGCAGGGTTGGCCACAGGGAGATACAGAATTGTGCCACAATCTCAGAAGCCTCAGTTGACCTTATAGGGAAGGAATGAGTGAGAAGTTGGCATGAGGAGGCCAAGCCACTAAGCCCTCACGTTTATCCATCAGTGGTTACAGGCTGCCCTGGAAAAGGGGTGTTCTCCTAGGCCAGGTGATGCTCTTCAGCTGCAGCTGTTCCCAAAGACAGCTGATAGCATACAGTGCTCTGCAATCAGCCCTCCGAGCTGCTGGGAGAATAAAACCTTCATTTCTCCAGGAGGGTCTGAATGCCACATTGCAGCATCCACCATGAAGTCTTAGATATTGAAGAACTGCCCAGCTCTTCAATATTGCTCTGTTTTGTTTTGCCAAGCAGCATTCATTATTCTGTTGATTGACCTTTTCTGTGTCACAGAAGCTAGAATCCTAGAACCCATATTTCCCAGAATCCATTGTCAGCTGGATCCCAGTTTACCAATGAAAGACATGGAGTGAGGTGTAGAAGAATGCAAGTAAAGATGATTACTGCCCCTCTGTAAGGCTTTGCAAAATTTTTCTGGGTGTTTTCCTCCAATAGGCAGCCAAGATCATTCATGATGGTTTCCTGGGATTACTGCAGGATTTATGGAAAGCTGACAACTTACCCTAACATTTGCTCTCCCGGCACTTCAACATATTTATAAGCAATATGATTTTCTGTACTAAGATACCTGAAACTATAAAAATTCTAGAAGAAAACCTAGGCAATAACTACGTTTTTTTTTTGTTTTGGAAATAAATTGCACCAATTGCTACAGAGATAATTCATCACTTATACTTAGATTTTATTAAAATAAATTGTACCTTCTGTATTATCTAAATTTGAAGTGTTATATATTTAATAATTAAAATAATAAAGTGAAACAAAAACACTGAAGATAGCTCAAAGCTCTGAAAAGAAAACCACAAAATATTTACAACTGTTAAAACATCAGAGAAAATGCCACCTCTAGCCTTTGGCCAATTTTGCTTTGCAGCGTAGAATAGCAATAATGAAGTTATGGCAGAGAAAAAAATGTATCATTTTCATCTCATGATTAGATTAAATATCTGGGATCTTGTGTTGGTGATTAAATTCAAAAGACAGTGTTAACAGTCAATATCATTCAGAAATATCTCACAAAGTCATAGGATTTTCTGAGCATTTGCTGATAATAAGGATACTTGTAGACAAGTTTGTCCATTTCAGTGGAAACTATCAACCCAGATTCCTTTGGATCCCTTTATCATCTCTGCGTACCTCTTCCTTGATTCAGCATGCTTTCACCTCCAAAGGCTTGCAGGGGCTACTGTACTGAAGAAGAGTGTAGCTCTTGGACTGAGGGCCTGCTTTGTCCACAGGCTAAAAGACCTAGAAGTGCCTAGGAATTTATATCTGTTGCAGCCACCTCTGGGGCTCTTAGCCAATAACTGATTATAATAGGAGTTATGAAACCCCAGCTGCTTGGGTTTCTGGCCATACATCATTGTTGGTGATTGTGAAAGGGGGGTGGTAGAAGTTGGGGGGACAATGTCTCCTCTTGTTACCTTAACTCACCAACCTATTTCTTTCTTTAATGGCACTTAACATAATCTGCAATTATCTTGCTTCTTTATTGCTTATGTATTTTATGTTTCAACTAGGAATAAAGGCCACACAAAAACAATTTGCTCCTAATTTTATTCTTCCATTTGTTCATGTAGGCAATTGTTCATTGAGCAGATGTTTACAGAATGCCTAGCATGTTCCAGCATTGTTTTATGTCAAGTCTAGATAACAGAAGAACACTTTCAACATAGAAACACTGTCACATTTTACCCACAACGCTGTACTCTCCAATCATTGCTTGAACAAAATGGATCACAACCTATAATTTACTGATAAAACAGTTCATATATAGGTCATACATAAACTCTCTCATCTATAAAAATAGATTTTTGAAATTTTGGGGACTTCCTTTATATCATGTTATATTTCTTAAGGTGTATAAAATAATAGATATAACACATATATTTGTTGAATGGGTAAACATGAGCATACTTAAGTTCTTACCCTCGTGTTAGAATAATAAATTAAATAAATTTACAGGTTTAAAAGCCTTATAGCGATGTCAATGCCCTTATTGGATAGATGAAGAAAATCAAGTCTAGGCATAAGGCTAATTGACTTAGTCCCTTAATTTAGACCTTTGATGCAGGGAAAGAACTTTTACACTAAAATTTTTATCCTATCTCTTCTGGGTTCTTCTACGAGCTTACTCTGTTATCTTTTTGCTTTCTTATTGATTTTTCTCTGTCCAAACAATCTGAAACACTAATAAAGAAGAGTAAAAAGCCAGGAGACAGGTAATATCAAGTACTTTAAATGGTTATATTATTTTATGTGAATGCCTACACTATGTTTTACAAATCTCTGGTCTAATTTTTTATTCTAAACCTAAAACTATAGACTGTACACCCCAGGACTTATCTAAATTGCTTTTCTTGACTTTAAACTACCGTATGCATTTTTCTGGACTTGCCTGTTCTTGGACCATCTATCTTATACTAATAATAGAGTATAACTCACATTCTTGCTAGTTACTAGATGTCAGGGCAGTCTCATTTCCAGATAGAATCTCCTGTTATCTCTTCACTTTTTACCTTTATATTTCAGTGTGCAAAGGTCTTCCAGTCTTAAAAAACAACAACAACAACAAAATGAAATTAAAATAAAAAACTTGTCACGGTCAAAGTATAATTTTCAAATTTTTAAAACATAATTTTCAAACAAATGAATAGTGAGGATGTGGCAATCTTTTATTTAACTCAATAATGAGAATATGACAGAGACATAAATTCAGTTTAAATGGAAATTTCTAAAAATTGTATTTTATATTCAGTTGTGGAAAAAGAATGTTGAAATAAGAAAGCTAGGTTAGGCACAAAAATGGTAAAGAAAAGAAGAGCCAAGAAAAAAAACCATAACTTTTTGGATTACCTTTATTTAAAAAAATTGTACTTTATCAGTTATTTATAAATTTATATATAATTTTATAACTGTCAAATATCAATAATATGACATTACATCAAAAACATTACAAGAAAATCTGTATAATCAATAGTAAATATCAAGTCAAATAAATTTACATCTTCTAGGGTCAGACATATTGGTGTATTTGTTAGACAACAGTATTAGTCTACCCTCACACTGCTATAAATAACTACTTGAGACTGAGTAATATATAAAGAAAAGAGGTTTAATTGACTCACAGTTATGCACGCTGTACAGGAAGCATGGCTAGGAGGCCTCAGGAAACTAACAATCATGGCAGAAGGCACGGGGGAAGCAAGCACGTGTACCATGGCCAAGCAGGAGGAAGAGACAGCAAAGGGGTAAGTGCTACACGCTTTTAAACAACCAGATCTCGTGAGAACTCACTCTCACAAGAATAGCAAAGCAGAAACCTGCCCCCATGATCTAATCACCTCCCACCAGGTCCCTCTTCCAACACGGGGATTACAATTTGACTTGAGATTTGGATGGGGACACACAGCCAAACGACATCAGCAATGATGAAGATTAAATTAATAAGTAATCTATGTTTTTTTTCCATTTCTAAAATTTGGATAAGTAGCTCTAAAATTAGTTCTGTTCTTTTTTACTGACAAATTTATCTGGCAAATGTTATATCAATTGCATTTGTTTTGTCAAAACCCATTCACTTGTTAAGAGCATATATTAAGCCAACTTCCTGTAACATACAGAATAAAGGAAATATTGATATTGATCTCACAGACACCAAATAGAAATACTTTTTGAAAAGTCTTTATTGTTTTTGATGGTTTAACCATTTGGTAGTTTTCATTATTCCTTTCTTGAAAAACTTTCCTTCTGATTTTTTTGTATCATCACACAAACCATTTCTTCTTTTCTCTTTTGTGATTTCTGCTTGACCACTGTTTTTTCTCATTCTGTTTTTATGTTCAGCTACACCCACTGACTCAGCATGTCACAACTTGGTCTCATAATTCAAATTTTTGTTCTCTGTATAAGACTTGCTTTAGAAAACTCACTCACTCTCAACATTTAGAATATTATTTCTATTGAAAACCTATGGTACCTGAATCCTACGTCAGGGGCCAGAGTTTTATTATTAACTGCCACCTGGATATTCTTAGTTGCTATGATTACCTGAAGTTCAGCACATTGAAAGCTAGAACTCGCATTCGGGCTTCACTGCCTGCACACTTGCTGTCTTCCGTTCATTGCGCTGCCATTCTGCCAGCTCCAGGTGTTAAAAATTTTACTGTAAGCATTACCGCTTTTCTTTCCTATTTCCTGCATCCAGCTGTTATATAAAACCTATTAGATAAGCACACAGTTGTTAGTTGGAAATGCCTATTGCATCACTTTTATTCACTCTGCTTATATGTGCATTCGTATTTTTCTACCTCCCACCCCACTATGACCTAGCTAGCTGGCTTGTTTTGCTGAAGGCAGACTCATTTCCTCCAATATTGCCAGATTAAATATCTTAAAATATGACTTTCATAATGTGCTCTGCTTAAAAGTTTTCCTAGGCCCCTTCCTGCTGAGATGATAAAATGTGTAGTTGGTGATTTTTAAGGCTATCCATGACTTGGCCCTGACCTACATTTCTGACATTAATTTCCTCTCCTTAAAACACTTTAATTGTCTGTCGATCTGCTGTCCTCATATATCTTTGCCCTCTCTGCCCCAATGACTCAGCTCATGTTTTTCCACGTTCATTCTTAGAATGCTCGGCTTCTTCCTCTACATATGCACATTTAAAAGAAGGCAGACCTACATCAAGAGAACACATCAAGCATTCGATCCTATTTGACAGCCGTATCCATGGCTCAGTCTATGAAGCAAGTAGTTGATAGTTATAAAAATCCTCATTAGACCATTCACTTATTCACAATCTTCAATAAATACTTTGAGGCCAACTTTGGGTGCTGGAAACCCAGTGTGAACGAGAGAAATGATGTCTATACCCGTGTAGGTCTTATAGTAACAATAACAAAATAAAATAAAACAAAATAAAAGCATATTTTCCAAAATTGTATTAACTAAGCTCCATGTATAAAAACAGCAACAAACAGTTTGTTAATAGTGAAAAGGGAGGGGAAATATCTAGGCTGAGATCTGAGGAATATAAGAAACCCAGCCATGCTGATCACCAGGTTAGAACAGATAAAGACCTAAACTAATGGCAGTACTAGAGGTAGAAGGAGGAGATAAATACTAGGATTTTCAATATAATACTGAAAGCAGAGCTTACAGGATTATCTTGTGAGTTGAATTAGAGTGGGTGGTAAAAGAAAAGAAAAGTTTCAAAGATGAATTTCAGGTTTTTCCTTGGGAAATAAGCACAATAAAGTGTCATTTAAAAGATACAGGAAAGCCTGAAAGAAGGACTGCTACGTTGGGAAAAATCATCACTCTGTTTTAAAAATTTTTACTTATGTATTCCTATAACATCTAAATGGGAATGAGGATTAGTCAGGCTTCTGTTGGAGTTCCAGGCAGAGATGACAATATGGGAGATGTCAGAATGTAGAAGGCACTTCAAGCAATCAGTCTATATGAGATCACCCAGGGGCTGACAGTCAAGTGAGAACAAGATCCCAAAAATGATCCTAGAGTGCTCCAAAATGTAGAGGAAGAACCAGTAATAAAGACACTGACAAAGAGCAGCTGGTAAAATAAAAGGAAATAAAGAGGGTGGTGTTGGAATTCGACAGAGAGTTTGCAAGAACAAAGAGTACTGACTTATTTCAAATGCTGCTGTATCAAGTAAGATGATGACTAATGTAATATTGATGACTAGAAGTTCCTTGAATAGTTTTCTGACTCCCATCCTCCTTAGTGCCTTTCATGGAGCAGGCATTCAGTAAGGAGTCATTAGCTGTTTTCCCTTGTCACCGCTGCATCATGTTGTCAGGTAAGAATTTATCGTGACAAGTTTTCCAGTAAAAGTACAGTCCTGGCTTACCTCAGGAGTAAATTGGAGGCGCTGCATCCAATTCATGTTCTAAAAGTCCTCAATTAGTATAAATCCTTCAGGTATGATGCCCGCTTCTAAGCCTAAAGTGGCTGTAGCTAAGTGGCTATAGATACTCCTTTCAGTCTATCTTTTATTCATGTAGCTTCAGTCACATTTACAGTTTGAGGAGTGTATTACTTCACAATGCCTCCCAAGAGGAGGAAAAAGTTACTAAATAAATCAGTACACATATTAAGTGCCAAAGAGTATTCCGTATGAATTTTTTTTTCTTCAGGACTTCTTGTCTGAAACTAATCAACTATTTCTACAGAGAAACAAGAAAAAAAGGTGTTTTTCACATTCCCATTCTTTCCACATGAAAATGCTCTATTATCTGATGCTCCCAATAACCCTGAGTAGACAGAAGACTGTGGGTAGCCTAATAAAACTTATTCCCCTAAAAGACTGAGACATATTCTAGTTTCAAGGTCTTATTTTATTATTTCAATATAGTCACTATTTAAAAGTCTGCTTGAGGGATGGACCAAACTTTCTCTTTGCCTGTCTCTTCACAGGCCCAGTGACCTTTATAAATGACAGCAAACCTCTGTTGAATGAAAGATGAAAGGAAAGAGGAAAACATTAAGATATTTCGTCCTACTTTTTTGTGACTTGTTGAAAATAATCATGGGGCCTATTTGTCACTCCGGAGCTTTGTCTCTTTTTCCCAGTAGCCTGTGACAGGCTCAGTGAAAAAAGTGCAAGTGAAGATGAATTGGCAGCAGCATCATTTCTGCCCTGTCTCCTGGTCTTTCCAATTTTCCCTCAGATGAAATATATATACAATATCAAGTCAGTTAAGTGAAAGAAACATCTAGAGGGAGAAGGAGAGTAACTAAGTCCTTTCTCTGGTATAGAAACAGCTATTAAAAATATCTGTCTCATTCAGTTTCAACAGTCCAGTTCTACTCCCAGTATTTATATCCGTAAAATGAAAATGTGTTTTCCCTGGGAAGGAAGAAATGACAGATGGTCCAGGGAGGCAGGGGATGGAGAGGAGATGAAAGGAGGGAACAGGGAACTTAGGCTAAATAAATACTAACAATCATAAACCAAGTTAAGGACAAAATTGTATTCTAGAAGACGTCAGAATGAAATATTTTAAGTTAAATAAAACAATTCACTCGAGAATGGACAACAGTATGGCCCAGTGATCTTTATAAATGACAGAAAACCTCTGTTTGTAAATGACCTCTGTCTGTAAATGACTTCAAATGATGACATAGGATCATGTCACATGTAAAGTAAATTTTCAAGCTGAAGTAAACTTTCAAGGTTCACTGAATCATCTGGCATAAGGATTCCTCATATAGTCACCTTGATGCAGAGTTACTGAGCCACTACCTAAACACACGGAACAGAAAACTTCTTTTTCAAGAGGCTTATCCTTTTGTTGGACACCATTTCCTTCCTTTGGACTAATGTAACTTACATTCCTCGGTCCTAATTTAACTACACTGTGCTACTTAAGATAAGTGAAATTCTTATACCATGTTTATGGTAAGAAATGTCTTCTCAAATTTCAATTTTTCTCTTGGCCAAACGTTCTTGTATTTTTTTGCTTTGGCTTTGTTTTTTTTCATTTTAGCCTATTACTACCTTGCAGAGTGGCTAGGTACTTATCATTGTATTTCACAATCTTACTAGTTACTTATTGATTCTAAAATATATGCCTAATATTCATAACTCGCTTTTTTGTAGGTGCTAGCTGGCTGAGGTATTAAATCAACATAAAACTGCTAAGCCACCCTGCATGGGCCATAGGCCTGTGAAAGGAAGATATGTACATAAAATATAATCCTTGTATTTGCAGGGTGACATATCTATAATCAGAAAGACCAGGCATAAAATTACTTCATATGTCTATTGCCTGCATTAAATAAAACAAACTAAAGGAAGTAAGTGGAAAATACTGGACTTAATTTCTAAACTATGATGTATACAATTACTATTTGTCATCTCTTTATTTGCTGTATTGTTAGTTTTTTTTTTTGTTTTTTGTTTTTTTTCAGGCAGAGTCATGCTTTCTCACCCAGGCTGGAGTGCAGTGGCACATCTTAGCTCACTGTAACCTCCGTCTTCCAGGTTCAAGTGATTCTCGTGCCTCAGCCTCCCAAGTAGCTGGTACTACAGGCGCATGCCACCACGCTCGGCTATGTTTTGCATTTTTAGTAGAGACGGGTTTCACCATGTTGGCCAGGCTGATCTCAAACTCCTGATCTCAAGTGATTTGCCTGTCTTGGCCTCCCAAATTGCTGGGATTACAGGTGTGAGCCACCACACCCAGCCGGGAAGTTTTTTTTTTAAAGTAAGTGCTTTTATTGTTTATATTTTTCATGTGATTTCAAGTTTCTGCATTGCAAATCATTTTAACTTCAGAAAGTCAATCATCACATCTGGCAGGGAATATTTTATAATTAACCAGTAATTCAGAAATGCAAAGAAAAAACCTGGTTTTATTCTTCCTTGATGGTTTATTACCAGAAACAAAGTACCAATCAGTAGCAAGATAATAATATATTTCCAATTTTTAAAAAGTAATTCAGATTCCAACAAATAATTGTTGACAGAATCTTGAGAACTAAATGGTGCTACTTAACTGTGTTAATAAAGAGAAAATATCTTAATTCTCCTGTGCACATTTCTCCTTTTTTAATTATTTCTGACCTGTTCTTCTGATGTTTCTATTTACTATCAGTATTATTTACATAGTTAATACGTGTTTTATAAAACGTACAATAAAAAAGAGCATGAAATTTGGAGCCAGATGAATGAGAATTTGCTTCTCTCCTGTTTCACTTGGTAGCTGTGCAACCCCAGGGAAGTGTATTAGTTCTGACTCTTCAGAGAAACAGAATCTAGAGAATTATTATAAGGAATTGGTTCACATAATTAAGGCTGACAAGTCTCCAGATCTGCAATTGGCTTCCTGAAGAGCTTTTTGTCAGATAGCATCTTCTGGACACTTTCTCCCACTGCTTGCCTGGATGCACATCTGAGGACTGACATCAGAGCCACAGCTATGACCTTGTGCATACCTCTGGACTTGCAACCCCTCAGGCCTTTCTTCTTGAAAGTGTCCCCTGAAAGTGTCTTCTAACATTCAGACTTCCAGAGTCAACTGCAAGCACTCAACAGAAGGAACATAAGGTTCCTTATGGAGAAACGAAGGCTTCCAAAATGGCTTTACACTGTGACCCCTTATCAAGCCCTCAGATGAGCATCCAAGGTAGCCAGGTCACTGTGGTATGGGAGATGTAAAGACTCCATTGAAGCGGATGGCCCAGCTGAGCCCGGCCATCTCAAGAAACTCCTAGCTTATGAGAAACCCATGAGACTTGAGACACCTGCTCTCACAGAACCAGCTCCTTCTGAAGAAAGAAGCCACCATAGAGGTTAGGCCTCTGCAGAGGCCCCCAGCCTCCATATGGGGCCAGGGCACCTGCTAAAATGAGATTTCCATATATAGCTGGACCACAAGAAAGAGCCCAGCCACCACGTGAAACCAGAAGCCAGGTGATCCCATCCTTAAGATCTCATTTAACTTTAATTACCTTCATAAAGGTCCTATCTCCAAATACTGTCACATTGCGGGTTGGAGCTTCAACATGTGAATTTTGGGAGAATATAATAGCAGTTAATTTGTCTTTTTAGACTAACTTTCTTCCCTTATAAAATACCATACTAAAATAAACACTATGAGTACTGAGTATTAAATAAGATGATTTTAAAATTTTCAGGAAAAGAGTACTTATTGAATGGTACCTATTATATTTTATAATTTATTGTGTCACATTTATTACCAAAAATCATATGATAATATTTAACATTTAACTGGGTAATTTAATTTATTTTGAAAGAATGTATTTGTTTCTATGTTTGTTCTGTTTTGTTTTAAAGTTTCTATGGTTCATTTTTTTCCTTCTTTCAGAGCTTGATCAGCATTAAATGTCATTTGTTGAAATTAACTAATTTTATTTTTACATGTTGCTATTCACTAATTACAGCATTTGTTTAGGTGTATAGTATAAAGTAAAATGTTTGCTTCCAAATTGCTAATTAATTTTCCATATTTTTAAGTATTGGTATGGAAAGATACAAACATAATCAAATTACCTTCAGCTGAAGGGAAAAATAGGTGGAAGAACAAGGATAAAAGAAAGTCTTATGGAATTATAACTTACTATTTTAACATTGAAACTAGGTAAATATTTCACTTGTGTCAAAAATTAAACCATATAAGCAATCCCAAAACTGTTGAGGGGAGGGAGACAGTGTATCTAACGTAATAACAATGGTTTTAAATCACGGAGAGAAAAAAATTGCTTAAAGTAAAATATTTTTCTATATATGCCTAGATTAACATAGCCTAATAATACAAATAACTTTAAAAAATCTTAAACGCCATTGAATAGTCTTGAGTTAGCAGGCCTTTGCAATAGGTAGGTTGTAGAAAAAAATAATTTTGTTAAAATTGTTAAGAACCAAGGTAATCAGCAAAAGAGAAAAAAGTATGTAAGTATAAAATCAAAGAATTTAAGTGAAACTTGAAACCCTAAATTTGAGGAAGTATCAGAAAAAATATATCAATGATATTTCTCTTAAAAATATTAATAGCCTACTCTACCAACTGAAAATATTTAGAAGCAAAAAGGTGAGGCTATGCTATCCTGTTATGTAGAAAGCGAAAAAGCATTAAAAGTCTAATCAGGTTATGACAAAAGGACAAAAATAATTTGACAGAGCCCTCTCTCAACATTGGACAATGTAAACAGCAGAAAGAAATAATAATGACTATGCCAAATAGAAATACAAGTATATAAAAGTTCATAACGTAATTATACCAAAAAAATAAATATCACTGGACACCATTGTATTTGCTAGAGCACTGACTCATTGCTTATTTTCCCTTATGTTTTAATGCAGAGTGCCAAATGGTTAATGTAGTAAATTTCTTATTCACACAATTTCTGCAAATAAAGACAGAAGGAGGATCGAGTTACCACTTGAAAATAATACATTACCATTTGAAAATAATATGTAAGTGCTAAAACCATTTATCATTATCTTAATGATGTAATGCTAAAAGATCACCCATAAAGAATTCTTGCCCATATATCAAGCCTATAGCTCTACTATCAGTCTATAGAAATTAATGAGAAAGGAGGAGTAAAATAACTCTATGAGGCAAAAATCAGCAAACTCAAAAGCCTCTCTGATACACTTGGTGATTTAAGTCAACTAGGTATTAGATGATATTAACGAACTACTGTTAATTCCCAAGTGTTCATAATGACATGAATGTTATGTCAAGAGAAAAGTTCTGAGCTATACATGATAACTGTGATTAGCTTTTAAATAATACAGAAAAATGTATGCACATATATACATACATAAAATAAGGGGAATGTGAAACGGTATTGGCAAAGTTGATAATTGTTGAAGCTAGGTGATGGTAAATGGAAGTTCGTCATACAATTAGTTTTATTTTTACGTGTGTTTGAATTTTTTTAATAAAATGAAAAGAAGCCACATAAAACCAAAATCATTTGTGAACAAAATTTATGAAGAAAAAATAAGTGTAAGAAATTTGTAGAGAAATCAGGATTAGGCAGAGAAATTGGTAAAATATTATTGTCTCTAAATATTTCCAGTTCCAGTCTTTATGACATTAGAATTTATTCTTTTCTTTCTCAAAGGTTTGTTACTGCTTTTTCAACCAAACAAGCCTAACTTAAATGCTATTTCAAAAGATCAAAAATGCTGGTGAATAATGACTAAAAATAGTTTAAAACCTTATTACTAATTAAGATTCAAATGAAACCCATAGCTAGTATCATACTTAATGGGAAAAAACTAAAAGCTTTTCCTCTAAGATCTGAAACAAAACAAAGATGTCCACTTTCACCACTGTTATGCAACACAGCACTAGAAATCCTAGCTAAAGCAACCAGACAAGAAAAAGAAATAAAGGGCATCCAAATTGGAAGGGGAGAAGTCAAATTAATCTTACTTGGAAATGATATAATTTTATAGATATAAAAGCCTAAATGTTCCACCAAAAATCCTATTAGAACCGATAAACAAATTCAATAAAGTTGTGGATGCAAAATCAACATATAAAAATCAATAGCATTTCTATATGCCAACAGTGAACAATCTTAAAAAAGAAACCAAAAAAGGAACCTCATTTACTATAGCTACAAATGAAATAAAATACCTAGGAATAAACAACTGAAAATACAAAAGATCCTTATAATGAAAAGTATAAAACAATTAATAAACGAAATCGAAAAGGACACAAAAATGGAAAGATATTCCATGTTCATGAATTAGAATAACTTATATTGTTAAAATGTCCATACTACACAAAGCAATTTTTGAGATTGCTTTAATGCACTCCCTATCAAAATATCAATAATATTCTTCACAGATATTGAGAAAATAACCCCAAATATTCATGTGAAACCACAATAGACCCAGAATAGCCAAAGTAATCTTGAGCAAAAAGAACAAAGCTAGAGGCATCACAGTACCTGACTTCATATTATATTACAACACTATAGTAACCAAAACAGCATGGCATCAGAATAAAAACAGATATATAGGACAATGGAACAGAATAGAGAACCCAGAAATAAATCTGCACATTTACAGCCAACTCATTTTTCGCAAAAGTACCAATAACATACATTGAGAAAAGTACAGTCTCTTGTATAAATGGGGCTGAGAAAACTGAATATCTATACACAGAAGGATAAAACTTGACCCTTATCTCTTACCATATAGGAAAATAAAATCAAAGTGAATTAAAGATTTAAATATAAGACCTGAAACTATAAAACTACTACGAGAAAACATTCAGGAAACAAGACATTAGACTTAGCAAAGACTTCTCAAGTAAGACCTCAAAAGTAAAGGCCAGAAAAGCAAAAGTGAACAAATGGAATCAGATCAAGCTCAAAAGTATTGCACAGCAAGGGAAACAATCAACAAAGTGAAGAGACAACCTGCAGAATGGGAGAAAATATTTGCAAACTACTCAACTGAGTAGTAGCCAAACAAGAGCTCAAACAACTCAATATCAAAAAACCCATAAACAACCAATTAAAAATGGGCAAAAGATCTGAATGTTTTTCAAAAGAAGATACACAAATGGCCAACAGGTATATGAAAAAATTCTCAACTAGTCATCAGAGAATCACAAATCAAATCCACCATGAGAGATCATCTCAGCCAGTTAAAATGGCTTTTATCAAAAGGATTAAAAGAAACTGATACTGATGAGGACATGGAGAAAGGAAAATGCTCACACACTGTTGGTGGGAATGTAAATTAGCTCAGCCACTATGGAAAACAATATGGAGATTCCCCAAAAAGCTAAAAATAGAACTACCATATGATTCCGCAATCCCACGGCTAGGTATGTATCCAAAAGAAAAGACATCAGTATATCAAAGTGATATTTGAACTCCCATATTCATTACAGCACTATTCACAATAGCCATGATATGGAATCAACCTCATTTTTCATCAGTGGATGAATTAATGCATAAGGAAAATGTGGTACATATATCCAACGGAATGTTATTCAGCCACAAATAAGAATAAAATCTTGTCATTTGCAACAAAATAGATGGAAACTAGAGGACCTTATGTTAAGCCAAACAAGCCAGGCACAGGAAGACAAATATCACATATTCTCATTCACAAGTGATAGCTAGAAAAATTAATCTCATGGAAATATAGAGTAAAATAATGGTTCCCCAAGGCCAGGAAGGGTAATGGGGAAAGGGGGGACAAAAATAGGTTGGTTAATGGGTACAAAAATATAGTTTGAGGGAATAATATTGGGTATACAATAGGGTGCCTAAATCAACTATAATGTATTGTATATCTTAAAATAATTAGAAGAGTGAAATTGGAACATTCCTAACACAAACAAATGATAAATATTTAAGGTGATGTATATCCCAATTACTCTGATTTGATCATTACATGTTGCATGCTTATATAAAAATATCACATGTACCCCATAATATGCACAACTATTACGTATCCATATAAATTAAAAATAAAAATTTTTAAATGAGAAAAAAATGAACATAAAGCTTTATTTCCTTATAGAATAATCAGAAAACTTCAAAAACATTATTAGATTCATATATGTAAGATAAAAAATAAGTGACACATATTTATTAAAATATATATTATATTAAAATAACACATTTATAAACATATTATGCACTTTCATATAATATATTAAAATAATATATATTTTAATAATAAGATAATCAAATATTTATTAAAATATATGTTACATTAAATAATATAAATATAATGTTTTATATATATGCATAATTTATTCTTTATATTAAAATGTATTTCACGTAACTCTGGTAAGGGCAGATACTAACCCTTTTCTGTTCAGTGGCCCCCAGGGCTCTCATTTGTAGGTCATCTAGCAAAGATTAAGCTCAGGCAAACTGGCTCAACAGAAGAGCTTCAAGGTGTTTAACGAAAATTTCAACTTTACTTTGAATAATAAGGTCATTTTCTGGCAAGTGTATTTGTTTTCTAGGGATGCTATAACAAACTACCCCATATGGGGTGGCTTAAAAACAGAAATTTATTTTCTCACACTTCTGGAGGCCAGAAGTACAAGATCAAAATGTCAGCAGGTTTGGTTTCTCCTGAGGCCTCTCTCTGTGGCTTGTAGACAGCTACTTTCTCCTTGTATATCTTCTCAAAGCCTTTTCTTTGTCTGTTTCTCTTCTTATGACACAGTGACATCAAATTAGGGCCCACCCTAATGAACTTATTTGACCTCAATTACCTCTTTAAAGCCTTTATCTCTAAATATAGTCATATTCTAAGGTACCAGAGGTCAGGATTTCAACATACGAATTTTGGGGAGACACGATCAGCCCATAACAACTAGAAAACTCTCACTTTGCATAGTTAGGCATTTGCTTCCTTTTCCCTAAAATTCTATAAATATGAAAAGCTGGTAAGTGACAGATTCTCTTCTGAAACTTAGAACATATCTAGCATTTCTGGGTCCAAAAATGCATATTGCAGGGGTAATGAGATGAAAGATCATTCTCATACTTTAATGCTGAATCTTTCCTTGAGAATTTTCCTCCTTGTCTCAGTCTGTTCCTGCTGCTATCATAAAATACCTTCTTTATAAAGAATGGAAATTTCTTTCTCCTGGTCTGGAGACTGGGAAGTCCACTATGGAGGCACTGGCTGGTTTGGCATGTGGCGAAGGCTCACCCATGCTCTTCTTCCAAGATGACGCTTTGTTGCTCCATCCTCATATGGTGGAAGGGAGAAGGGCAAAATGGAGTAGGGCACTCACTCCCTTCAACCTTTCTTTATCATAGCACTAATCTCATTCATGAGGGCAGAGCACTCATGACCATCACTTCCCAAAGACCCCACCTCTCAGTACTGTCACATTGGGTATTGGATCATCTCCCTCTGTGTTTTCTTTCTGGCCTTAGCCTCTGTGCTAGCTGGTGGGAGCCTCCTGCTAGGACTCTGGGGGAAATTCAACTTTGCTAATAGTCACCCCAGGCTCCATGCTGACGTCAGCATGTGGTGTGGGCATGGTTGTGGGGAGGAAGCTTGGGTTGCAAGAGCAGGAGATGCCCTTGGCCCTCCTCTCTGGTGACTCACAGACACAGTGCCCTTCCCTAGGGAACAGACTTCAAACCCAGCTAAGACAGGGCCCCTGTTTACTCAGCAGAGTAGGCAAGAAAGTGACAGCTAGGTAGTGCCACACAACACTGCCTCATTAATCATTAGCCGTGTATGAGCTAGAACTACCAGGGAGACATGGGCCAAAATGGCTGCCACCTCCACTCCTCTTGTCCCCAGACTGAGGATGGGAGACCTGTAGTGTAGCTGTCCCAAAGCTTCCTCAGGTGTCTCCACCCAAAGGCCCTTGCCTGGCAAACCAGCTGGGCTGCTTTGACTAAGCCAACCACCCCAGGAGTGAAGAAAGGAAAGAACTAGTTGAGTGCTTTTAGGGGGCCTTAGTCCCAGTTGTTGACACAGGTAGATGTCAGCTTAAGCCCAAGTAGCTTTATGTTTTTATCTAGGACAAGCTAGAACTGTCCATTGCTAACCAGCCTCCTTATGTGGAACAATGAAGTCACAGCATTGCTGACTCTGCACCTGTTCCTCTTCCCAGGCTGTTCCCTTGGAAACGGCAACCAGACTTTGGGCCACTTGCACCTCTTCTCTCACTCCAGGAATACTGAGACTAAGATCCACACCAGCCTGCTTCCACTTTATTCTTGAAAAAAAAATTTTAAAACACACATATGGAGAGACACGTATGTTCAAACAATAATAATCCTCTACATTTTGCTGTAAATTATGTATCTCCAGTAGTTCTTTGTACAATCTGTATACTCTGAAGAGTATAAAATAAAAATGTTAGACCAGCTAGAACTGTGACCCAAATATCTACCTGCAAAATAGTAAAATAATATTACTTGTATATTATTATAAATGAACATGTGTATTCATTCAATATTTATTGAGTGTCTATTACATGCCAGGTGCTGAGCATGGAGCTAGTGATACAACATGAGAGAATCTTCCTTAATGGAACACACAAATCAATGATTACTATGTAGTGTGATAAATAATTACAGAGAACCGTGGTCATACAATGGTGGGGCATCCAAATCAGGCAAGCAATTAATAGAAAATAGGAATATGAATGAAGAAAGCTGTTTCAGGGAAAATAAAAAACCATTTAGAAGTCAAAAAAAGAGTAAGACGCATCTGGGGAATATGAATAATTCGGTATGACCAAAGCAAATATTCATGTGTGGAGTGACAATGAATGAAGTAAAGGAAGCAGGCAGGGTTAGATAAGTCACTTAAAGGTTAGATGTTTTCACCAGCATTGCTAGAACCACTAAAGGATTTGAAACAAGGAATTGGAACGATTGGATTTGCATTTTAGAAGAGTGTTAATAGATGAGTACACTGCAGTCCTGTAGGTAAAAGATCAAGTGGTTTATGATTATTCAGCTACTATTGGGGCTAGATAGCAGAGGACAGGCACAGGAGATCACAGTGCTTGAGACTATACAGGTTCTGATGAATGATTGGATGTTGGGGCTGAGTGAAGTGGAAATAACAAGGATACAGCCCAGATTACTGGTCCAAAACACCAAGAGAGGGAATAAATTGGAAGGATTAGATCTGGAGAGTAAAGGATCAGATGTGGAGACTTTAAAAGGAATGAGTTCAATTTTGGGTGTAGTGATTTGAAATACTTTGGGGTCACCCAAGTGAGTGCACTTAGAAAAGCAATTGGACATATTGGCCTGGATTAGAGGTACACATTTGCAAGCATTTGGTACTATATTCTGGATAATTTCTTCTGGTCAAGGTTTTAACGATCAAATCACCCATTCAATCTGCCATTAAACCTGTCCAGCAAGTATTTAATTTTGGTTATTATTGCATCTTTAATTGATAGGTGTTTTATTTCTTTTCCAAATATAACTTGTCATTTTTATAGTTTTCATTTTCCTGCAGATAACTTTGAATGTGTATTTTATTTTTTAATGCATCAAGCATAATTGTTTTATAATCTATACCTGATGGCACTGATATCTGAAAACTTCGTGGACCTATTCTGCTGTCTTGTTTCTATAGGGTGTCACTCATGAAGCTTTGATTGATTGTGTGCTTGTTTGATAGTGATCTTTGACACTGTGCAGCTCAGTGTGTTTGAAAAATTATATATAGGAATAATGTAAGGTCTAGGATAAAGAAAATATCTTCAGAGAGGTTTTATATGTATTTCTGTGAAATACATGAGTGAGTGTGCTGGGGTCTCAAATTCTGACTTGAGATTCCATGACCTACCCAGACAAGGCAAACTGCAGCTGCCAGTCCACATAGTGCTGATTTATTTCTGGTTCAACCCTGTGAGTTCCCAGGTGTTAGTGGGGGATGTCTCTATTAGATTCCCATCTTATATGGACACTTTATCTTGGTTTATACATCCTATTCTGGATAAAGACATTGCATAAATGTTTAATGTTCTTAATAGAATAACAGTTTTTGTGCTCTGCTTACCTTTTTGAACTCCAGTTTTGTTTTTGCCTGAAATCTTCTGTGAGAATTATGATCCTCAGGACTTTGACTATAATGTCTTCAAGACTTTGATTATTTAAGAAAGGCAATTTTTATTATTTTGGGCACTTTTATAGGCTTTCAGTGGAATACACTAGCTAATCTGAATCATCTAGCCCACTATTACTGGAAACTAGAATCCTCAGTTTGCAAATATTTAACAGGTAAATATATATTAAAGTTATGGGTCTAAATAAGGCAAATATATAGAGTAAAAATATTTAAAGATTTCTGAACAAATCTTTGAAAATGTCAAAATTTTAGGTAGACAAATCCAGGAGAGGAAGATAAACCAGTAAAAGATCTGAAATAAAACCAGAATAAAACAGTATCAGAGGAGGTAAGAGGAAAGCTGGGTGTGTGAATGAGAGAATATGCAATACCAAATGTAGCAGAAACAATAAATAATGCAGAAAAATAATTAATGGATTCATCCATGTGAAAGCATTAGCGATTTCAGCGATAGCACTTTCAAAGTAGCGGAAGAGACAGAAGCGAAGTCAGCATTACTGCGGATGGGGAATGGAGAGTGCACAGTGAGCTCTCAACATGTTTTCAAGAAGCTTTAAAGGAGAGGGGAGGAAAGAGAGGACGGCATAGTCCAGAGTGAGCTTTTGATTGTTTGTTTTATAGTGAGAGGTGCTCACAAATAAGCATATGCTTTGGAAATACACAAACCACTAGAGAAAATGTTGTTTAAGACATATGAAAGAAAGAAGATGTATTGGCAGAATTTTGATAAATCTAAGTGGATGAAACACACTTAAAGTTACTTTATAAACAAAGAAATTTATTGCTTCATATAAATAAGGTGCGAGATCTAGGGCTCAAATGTTATCAGTCTCCACCACTCCATCTCTTAGCGAAGCTATCTCCATATGGTGAGAACGTAAGCCAGTGACAAGACACACATCTTTCTAACCTCTTATCTTCAGGTCCTATGAATATCTCTCAGTATCTCTTTCAGAAGAATTCAGAGAAGACAATAGTATCAGGAACCACTGGTTTATATGCAAATGGCTTTTATCCTGGCCGAGGAGATGACGTATATTAATTGATCATGCTTCTATGCATCTCTCTGTAACATGAAGTCCTAATTCAATCCCAGTAGAAAAGAATGAGAGGAAAATACTACTGTGGCAAAAACTACAAATATTGAGCTAAGTGGTAAATAGATGGAACAAGCTGTTCAAGTGAGCAGATAGCAATAGATTTTTAAGGAAAGGTTGAGAATTATAATTCTATTCTCATTAAAGGGTTAGTTATGGTTGTTGAGGATGTGACAGTGTTTTATGAAACATAATAGACAATCTGCTTTTGAAAAAATACAAAATATTTAGGAGTCCAGCATTAAACATTCTAAAGATCCCTAATAATATAGGAAAAAATACCATTCAATATAATAAGATGAAAAATGTCCCCAGGCAGCAGGTGAAACCAAATGTTCTATAAAAATATAGAGGGAGAAATGCTTATAGACTGGACCAATCTAGGGGAGTTTCACAGAAAAGACAAGAAAAAAAGCAGATAAAACCAAGGAGAAGGGAAAGGAGTGAGGGTAAAGCAGAGAAAGAATCAAGGAAGGATTTGGGATGTGCTTTGATTGGTGATGGTCAGGCGATGGTCCAAAGGTATTAGTGAACTTTGGACAGAAAACACAAAGCGGATAACAGATTTTCATAAAATCACCAATCTCTTAATAAAACTAAGGGGAAAGGCATCTTCTTATTATACAAAGAGGAAATATGATATGTGGGTACGGTATTACCCCTAATGCTTAGCTGCTGTTTTAATGAATATGGGGTAGCTTGGACTGCAGAGAAGACGCTAGGAGGATGAAAAAGTCTGGCATAGCATATGTGGAAAACTAAGGTAATTTGGATATATAACCCCTTCAATCTTGCCAGAGGATAGCTGCTTTAGAGAATTAGTGTAGATTCTCAGCTTTATGATTTCTAAATTTGCACATGTAGTACCCAGTTACTTCTTAATCAAGTTGACATTATTGGGTTCACAGAAGGACTTGTATTTGCTCGTAAAACACATGAAAAGAAACTCAGCCTACTAATGATCAACTAAACTGTAAATTAAAGCAATAATAGTTCACCTTTTTCTCAAGACGGGAAAGAGTTCAAAGATTATAGTATGTAGTGATGGATAGGACCGTGGAAAATATGGAATGTTATGCATGCTTTGTAAGAAAATAAACCTCACAACATTTTGAATTATAATCGGCAAGATACTCAACATTTTCAATATGTAATTTTTTGATCTTCTGTTCTATTTCTAGAAACTATCCTATAGAATCAAAATCAAATATACAAAAATGTAAAGAAAAGGATGTTGATTGTTTGTAACTTTGCAATATTGGAAATATCAATCAGAGATGGGCTAAATATATTTTATTTAAATATAATAAAAAAACTATAACTTTTAAACAGAATAAAATATATTTATATGTATTCACATATCTACTCTACACAAATTTTTGGGTTAAAGAAGCAAATAGAAACAATAGGTATAGCAGATTTTCATGTGTATATAAATAAATAGATTTCATTAAACTTACAATTAACTAGAAAAATAAAATAATTAACAGTGACTCACAGATTGTTAGAGACAAATTTCCCTTTTCATACCAGTGACTGCTGAAAATTTTTATATTAAGTAGGTGTTAATTTAACAACATATTACAAATGAAATATTTTTATGTTATAGCAAAATTTTTTAATGTTTATAGAAAAACAGAGAAATTTAAGCCATTAAAAAGGAAGAATTAAAAGGATTCAGTAACAATTGAGTATAAAATAGAATAAAAAGCAAAGAGACTCTCATACAAATTCAGTTTTAATAGGTTTGAATGGTGGTGTCAATGATAAGAAAATAAGTTGAGAAATCCATTTTTGATATACTACTGTATTTTCCAGTTGCAATGCATATCTCACTTTAACTACTTTAATACGTGTCCTTCAATGATATACTTTTATTTTCTAATCTCCTTGTAAGAAGTCTAACAGTAAACACCTGGTAAATTTTTACTGAATTAATAAATAAATTAAGTAGTGCTTTTCAGTTGAAGTTTTAAAAAGACATTAATGGAAGTGTCTTAAAAGCAGATAAGGGATATGCTTAAAAACCAGATGAAAATGTAAGACTCGGAGGAGAAATTTGGGAGGAATCATTCTAAAGTCGTTGGAGTAAATGCGCAGCTTGGAAAGATGGTTCAAGTGGACGGAATAAGGAAGAGAAGATTTTTTTTTTTAAAAGAAAGCAATGAATGTGTGCTTACACTAGAAGGGAAAAACTAAGGCAGGGCCAGCTCTCTTAGCTTCAGGAAAGTTTTAAGAAAAAAGAGTGTCTCCTAGGTGAATTAACACAGCAACAGAAAACCAAAATACTGCACGTTTTCACTCATAAGTGGGAGCTAAATATTGGATACTCATTCACATAAAGATGGCAACAATAGACACTGAGGGCTACTAAAAGGGGCAGGGAAGAAGAAGGGAAACGTTTAAAAAACTAACTGTTGGGGACTATCCTCACTACTCAGGTAATGAGATCAATCACACCCCAAACCTCAGCATCACACGATATACCCGTGTAACAAACTGGCACACACATGTACCCACTGAATCTAAAATAAAAGTTGAAATTACAAAAATTTAAAAAAAAAGAGTTCCTGAAGTTTGTCCAAAGAAGATGCTGTTTATGGTCTACCTTATCAAATACTCATTGATTCCTAAAAATATCACGTCAATCCATGGATTTTATTTAAAAACATTCAGATAAGGCAATCTGACTAACTATCCTTTGATCTCCAGAGGAAAAAAAACCATTAAAAAATTACTATCTACCATGAATAAAGTATTTTGTTGTGTTTTTTTTAAGCAGAGTAATTTTTAAAAATAATTGTCTTAATATACAATACAGCAAACAACCTGGAAGCCTAATACAACTTTTGTCAAGGATATCTTTGTTGGACTTTGAAAAAGTTTCTATCAAACTAGAATAAACTCTTTGTTAAAATTTGCCAGAATTCGGCCGGGGCCGGTGGCTCACACCTGTAATCCCAGCACTTTGGGAGGCCGAGGCGGGCGGATCACGAGGTCAGGAGATCGAGACCACCCTGGCTAACGCAGTGAAACCCCGTCTCTATTAAAAATACAAAAAAATTAGCCGGGCGTGGTGGTGGGCACCTGTAGTCCCAGCTACCCAGGAGGCTGAGACGGGAGAATGGCGTGAACCCTGGAGGCAGAACTTGCAGTGAGCCGAGATCGCACCACTGCACTCCAGCCTGGGCGACAGAGCGAGACTCCATCTCAAAAAAAAAAAAAAAAAAAAAAAAAAAAAAAATTGTCAGAATTCACCAGAGCAACCATATGGACCTGGAATTCTTTTCATGGAAAACTTACAAATGTGTAATTCAATAATTTCTTTCTCAAAGTTTCCATTTCCTCTTGTACCAGTTTTAGTAAGATGTGTATTTCAAGAATTTTTTGAACTTCATTCAATCTTTGAATTTATTGGCCTAAAACTTTTCATGATATTCCTTATTCATCCTTAAAGTCAGCTGGCCAAGTAGTAATAACCCCTCTATCATTCCTGATCTTCAGAATTTGTGAAATAACAGCCAAATAGGTTAATCTTGCTAGGGACTTATCAGTTTTATTAATCACTTCACATGATTAAATTTTATTGATGAAAAACTGAATTTGAAATATCAAAATGAAAGTTTCATTAGGGGCATGCCCAACCTGTCACCAAGACTCATACAAAATGGGCAAGTATTCTCAAAGAGGAAGATTTAGACGCTAATAAACCAAAATCTTTTCCAAATTAAAATTACGTCACAATCAATCTCACTGGCAGCTCACCATTTATTTATATTCAACAAATATTTTTGAAAAACTATTATATTCTAGATATTGTTCTAGTATCTGCATACACCCTTCTTCAGTAATAAAAAAGTCAAAATCTCCTAATTAACTTAGTGCAACTCTGTATAATGTAGCCCCAAACACACTCCTATTTTCTCCTCAAAAAGACAATTCAAGTTTTTATCTTTTAATTATCAGCTGCAAGTTAAGAATATTTAAACGATGTCTTTTTTTCCTTTTGCTTCTTTTGTAATTCTGCCTCAATAATCAGCTATTTGTAGACCAAAATTTATAATTAACCTCCACAAACAAATTCTATATGCAATAATACTGGGAAAGAAAAATAAAGAAAATGAAAGTTAACTTTAAAACATATCTATATTCACGTTACAGAGAAGAATAAAATACTAATAGATAGTATATCACTTTTTGGGAGCAGCTAGTGGCAAGACTATAGCTGATATTTAAAAATTATAATTGCTTTCCATTTTATTTTTGGTATGCTTTAAGCTAGCACCACAGAAATTGGAAATTCTCTTCCAGATGGGATGGTAATATTTTTTTCTGAGAAATATGAGCTCGTATTAGTCCTACCTATACAGGTTTACAGTTGTCTTATATGTAACTTCTGGACATAAGACATCTTCTCAGTTCCAATCTTACTCCTCCCTGCCCCTACTGTGTTACTTTATCTTTCTCCACTAAAGTCACAATTAATAACCCAGCAAGATCGCTGACCCCTTTCTTTGTCCACATCATTTGGACCTTAAAATACTTGGGAAACAATTACAACCTTCAATCCAAAGACGGAAAATTGGGTCATCTATTAGAAGCATTCATTCCTTGGATAATACAATTTCTAACCATCAATCCCGAGGAGTGTGGAACTAGAAAGTAAAAACCGTTTAGAAATAATAGTGAGAGGACGACACTCGATTTTACCTCTTGACTTTTCAGTCCTAGGTGGCTTAGCTTTGTAGGAAATAGTACTGGATATTAATGAGTAGCTTAGAAAATACACTGCCTTCTGCAGAGCAACTACTGCTTTTCCAGGGGTTCTCTCCATTTTGTCATTATAAGAGTGTCATGAGGAGGATCCCTCGTTGTTCTGTGGGGCCCACTGTTTCTGTGAGATGAGATACTTTTAAGAACACTCTTTGTTCATTGCCCTTTTTCCTGTTCCATAAAGTTCCTTGATCAGATATAAATTTGATGATCCATAGAGCAGGTCATCTTACTCACCTGGTAATAAAAGCTTCTTCTATATAAATGACTAACAACAGAGGACACATTTTCTGAATTTATCCCAGAGGTTTGTATGCATATATATTACCAAAACCTCATTTTAGCAATTCTCCAAATAAATAGGCTATCTCTTC
Source organism: Pan troglodytes (assembly GCF_028858775.2). Lineage (NCBI taxonomy): Eukaryota > Metazoa > Chordata > Mammalia > Primates > Hominidae > Pan > Pan troglodytes. The sequence continues at coordinate 160,583,811 of NC_072404.2, read as the reverse complement.
TATTAAATAGACCATGAATTAATATATACCATTAGCTCAGCCCATCTCTTGTCTGTACCAAGGTAGATAAGATTCTCTAGTATAAGATCTATTAACAGGATTCCTTTTTCTACAGTTCTTAGGTGTCACATGGTCTGAGATTGCAGGGTTTCATTTTTAAATGGTATCAGCATATTGTGCAAACCAAACTCAGAATTATTTCCTTCTTAGTCAACTAGTAATAGGAAGCATCACATAAAACCATGAAAAAGGAATATATGACAAGGTAGCAAGATGGTATTTGGGGATTATAAACTATCTACGCATGAAACGTACATGTGATTTTAGGATATGTTCAGTGCCACATATACAACTTTCACTAACTCTTGGAAGAATCAAACCAATTTTGTGACTAGGTTGGTTACATAATGTCCAGCTCTTAATGGATATGTCAAGTTTAACGGTCTCCTATGTGTGCCATTGTCAGGTACCATCTGTCAAGTTCAACAGTTATTTCCCGGAGGCAAACAGAGAACTTGTCTTTGCTCTGAATCCCAGGAAGCCAGTGTTGTGATTCCCCTACCAAGGTTTTCCACCCACCCTGGGGGTAGAAATTAATTTATCTGTTTCTTTTGTATATTTTAATGTGTATACTAGGATTAAAATTACATATGTGACTTGCACTGAAATTCTGTTAGACAGCTCTGGTCTATAGGTTTTCCCTCCATAAAATGACTGAAGTGGCTTCTAAGAAAATAATAATTTTTTAGAACTAATGTCACCAAAATGATTGGTGATTGTCCTTTTTTCAGTTAGTAGTTACTCTGATAAAGCCAGATTCTTTTACAGAAAATCAGGAGGAAGATTTTAAGCTACAGCTGGGAAGTTAATGTAGAGTCCTTCCTCAAGAGCTCTTGCTTGGCCGTGCACCAGGACTCATGCCCCAGCACTTTGCGAGGCTGAGGTGGGCGAAGCCCTTGAACCCAAGAGTTCCAGACCAGCCTGGGTAACATAGTGAGACCCTGTGTCTACCAAAAATTAAGAAAAAAAAATAACCAGGCATGGTGGCACACAACTGTAGTCCCAGCTACTCTAGAGGCTGAGGTCAGAGAATCACTTGAGCCTGGAAGTTCAGGGCTGTAGTGAGCCATGATCACGTCACTGTGCTCCAGCCTAGTTCAGCCTAGGAAACAGAGCAAGTCTTTCTCAAAAAAAAAAAAAACAAAAAAAAAAAAAACAAAAAAAAAAAAAACAGAAAACCAACCAACAAAAAGCTCTTGTTCTGGGTAGAAAGATGCAGCACTCTCTCGCGGTGTTAAACTGCTATTTAACTATACTACCTTAGGATCTTGTCATCTCTACTTAAATTCAGAGCCCATTTTAACTAAAAAATCTTTCATTAGTGTCACCAATCTAGAGATTTCTGAATTATTTTTAAGTCCAATACATCCTTCTCTAACTTATATCAAGGATGTGTTCACAAATCACCATCGTTCAAAAAATGTTAGTCTAGCTTTCATTAATCAGGCAAAAGACATCATAGAATTATAAATTAAATTCCTCCAAAAATTCTGATAAGTGAAGTAATGTCAATACATTAAATCAAATCTAAATTCACCTTCCTCCCTACATGATAAAACGTCCCAGGGCACATTTTCCCCGTGTTCTCCATTTCTCCCCTGTACCCCATCCCCTTAAATGAGCAAAATCCTGACATCCTTTGGTAAGCCTTCTCCCTACATGTTTGACTTCATAATTGGTCTCCCATACATACTGGAATTGGATTCTAATTATAGCTGTGGAGATAATGAGGAGTGATGGAGAAAGGACATGAGGAAAATTAACTTCCTCTTGAAAGGTAAACTGCTCTGACAAGACAGTGACAGTGTCTTTCTTCAAACAAGGGAGAAAAATAATTATCAGAAACAGGAGAGGAGGCCACGAGGTCAGCAAGAAGGCTCAGCATGGTGTGATTCCAGCTATTCCAAGACACTTCTGTATCATCACACAAAGGCCCCAAGGTTTCTGAAATCTTTCCTGGATTTAATTCTTCTCCACTTCATCTCTCCCCAAAAATAAGAAAATGTAAAGAATTCAAATCTGTGCTACACCTCCTGACATAACCCAACCCAATTCATTACACAGAGACATTCTGTGAAAACCATCAAGAGCTAAAAATTCCTAGGTCATTAACTTGTTTAATATAGATAAATGCATAAAAATGTATAATATTGCATAACTCAGTATACAAACTTAGTATAAACATGATTCAAACTAAGAAAACTATAAGCCAAAAAACAACCTGAAAAAAATCCTGTAAACTAATCTACTTTATAAAATTTGAAGTAAAACAAAGCTTAATAGAAGTAAATCAAAGATTACAGTTTATTAAAAATGATCCTGAATTTACTTCAGAAGATTTTAACAATGAAGTAATGTAATTTCAAGTATTAATAAAGGTAAGAATAATAAGATTTATTCATAGATGCTGAAAGCTACTTAATAATAAAATATAACGATTCAAAGTTAAAAAATAATTAGAAAATTTGGAACAGAAACAAACATTCAAAGTTTAATGTAGGTTGTCTACCTGAGAACCACAGCAAGCATAATTAATCACACTCCCTTAAATTCATGAGCAAGATTAGTTTTTTATTGCCCTGGAGTTTCTGTCTAATAGAATATCACAACAAAAATAAGTGAGAAATATACATAAATCTATACAAGGTTCAAATTATAATTAATTGCAGGTGGTAGGATTTTGCACTGTTAAGAAGTAATGCCTATGAGTTTGTCTCTCTCACCAGTGAGGAGCTTTCATAGCACTTGCTCTTCCCCATTAAGGGATCAGCAAGAATGAAATTCATTGCAACCTGATTCTCCATTGAGCAGAATTAATTTATTTTATTTCCCTTCTCACTTGTGGGCCATATCGATAATCAGGGAAACACAAATTAATAAATTATTCACTACTCATTTGAATCTCAAAAGCTAAAAGCATGCAATAATAAGTGTTTTCTTCAGTTGTAAGAAAATTAGTATTCATGTTGTTGCTTAGTCTAAAAGTTTGAGGATATTTTAGCGGGTACTACCATCCATCATAATTTTAAATCTACTGACTGTCACTCAGTATCCCACTTAATACAGCCAACTAAAACTCTAAGCGTTTGTGCGCAAAGATATACATACAAGGATGATCACCGTAATATCATTCACAATATTATAGAATTGCCTATAATATTGTAGAATTTTAAATAATACATGTTTAAATATATCAGGCTATATTTCTATATTGGAATACCATACAGTGATTATAAAAGATCAAGCTAGAACTACTCATGATTTCATGAAAGATCCCTGGAGAAGAAAATGCAACTGGGTAAAGAGAAATGAACTGCACACATGTATTGCATAACCTCCTGAATTAGTTCACATTTTTATAATCACTAAGCATTTAAGTATTTCTTTCACAATTATTAAACCAATTAAAAGGATGTAGCTAATATGAATGGGTTATGAGTCCTGATATTGATTCAGATCACACAATCATATTGATCATGTCCCTATTATCAACATTCCCCAAGAAAGTTGAATTCTACACAATGTCAAACTAGGTCAGAATTAATATATGAACCATAGAATATCTCTGAGATGCAAAGCTCTTACACTAAAATTCAGGAGATTTTAATGTTAAAACATAAAAGGATACATTTATCAACCATATACTTCAAAAGATCAGAAACCTCACCTGTCTTCTTCACAGTTACCTCTTCAGCACAAACAGACAGCCTGGCACATAATAGGCAGGAAATAATTTTAAAGTAAATATGAATAGAATGAGAGGTAAGACTATTCTTTTTATACAATAGTAAGTAATGATTTGCATCTTTTACTCCACCTGTTTCTCTTGAGATTTAATGTTTCTATTCCTTTTCTATATTAAATTAATATAATATTATTAAGAAAGTCTTCAACAATAGCTGTGTTTTTCAAGTTTCAGTTCAAAGCAAAATATTTACCATGCCTAATATTTAAAATACTAACCTAGATTTTAAATTATAAGGTTGCTTCGTGTCCTTTTCTTCCTCTCCACAAAAGCAGTATTAATTCATTAGGGAATTAGATATATTTTCTCTCAGGTATTTTCTAATTCACGAGCATGTGTTTACATACTGTTATCAGACGTGAGTAGGTTTCACTGAACCAGGTTCAACCAGAATCTTAATACCATTCTATTTTTATCTTGTGGCAAAGAATTGGTATTTTGCCTCATACTCCCAGCCTTCTATCAGATATATTATGAGAATTAATAATATTTAATCCAAGATAGTGTGATTCTGCTGGAAACACAGAGGGCAGACGTCAACATCTATGATGTTTAGTGTGAGACATGACCAAACCTATAGCTAAGCTGGAGAAAAACAAACAAACAAAGCATAATTTACAGTGTATCATCTTTGAAAAACAAAACAATACTTATCTTCGAGATGTGTCCTTATAAATATTAGTAAAACAATTAGTGAGTCCGTGGCTTTCTCTACTGAGAAAGCTGAAAGAATTGAAGGATAATTTACCAGTTCTCACTGAACAGGAGCCCAGGAAATTGCAGGGGGACAAATGATCAATCGGTGAATGCTGAGCTAAAGTCTCAGACAATATTAGAAAGTGAAAGGCTCTGGAAATAATTAAGAAGTAGATGTTCTTCTATGGAAGACAGAAATACTCCTCATTAGGATGTAACTGAAAAGTGGTACCTCTTCCTTACGGAAGGGTGTGATGTTGTCACACAGAAAGATGGAAGAAGGGACTTACTTGCTGCAAAGCCCTTCGGTTAAAGGCAAGATATGCAGGAAAAGACAAGAGAAGCCTCTGAGTGTCACTGTCTTCTGAACACTTTAAAACATCAGATGCCTTTCTTGCACACTAAAAAGAAGTCCAAGCTAACAGGGCCATAGACTAAAGTTTGGTTGACAATCCTGTATTAGTTTGTAATTGGCTGCCATCACAAAACTAGGTGGTTTAAAAACAACAGAAATTTATTCTTACTTAAAGTCCAAAATCAAGATGTTGGGAAGATTGTTTGCTTCTGGGACTCTGAGGGAGAATCTGTTCTTGATGTGCCTTGGCTTGCAGTTGTATCATTCTAGTTTCTGCCTTTACTGTAGCATGCCTGGTCTTCATCCCTGCGTGTTTCTGTCGAAATTTTCTTCTTTTTTTCTTTTTTTTTTTTTTTTTGAGATGGAGTTTTGCTTTTGTTGCTCAAGCTGGAGCACAATGGTGTGATCTCGGCTCGCTGCAACCTCCGCCTCCCGGGTTCAAGCAATTCTGCCTCAGTCTCCTGAGTAGCTGGGATTACAGGCACACACCACCACGCCAGGCTAATTTAGTATTTTTAGTAGAGACGGGGTCTCTTTATGTTGGTCAGGCTGGTCTTGAACTCCCGACCTCAGGTGATCCACCTGTCTTGGCCTCCCAAAGTGCTGGGATTATAGGTGTGAGCCACTGTGCCTGGTCCAAAATTTTCCTCTTCTTATAAGGCCACCAGTCACACTGGATTTAGGGCCCATCCTAACCCAATATGACATCATCTTACCTTGAGTACATCGACAGAGACCTTATTTCCAAATAAGGCACATACACAAGTTCTGATTGGACATAAATGTTGAGAGAACACTATTAAATCCAGTACAAACCCACAGTAAGAAATACATTTTGTATGAACGGATGGAACAAAAAATCTTGCAAAACTATAGTTACTCTTTCTGTGTACAATGAACTCTAATATTTTTTAGTCTCTTAATTTTAATGTTTCTAAACTTGTAACAATCCACAAAATTGTCCATGATTCAATAACATATACCTATCCTAGTCTGAAAACCCTTAGCTGGATCAACAATCTTTGTCAGTTTCACATTTTAAATCACTTGTAACATTGCACAAACCTGTCTATGGAAAGGTTGGTAAGGCAAAGAGAAGAGTGGAAGGAGATCATTCCTACCACATTTTTTGCAGATCTCCAGAAGAGAGGGGAATTAGTTTATCGGGTAGCATAGAACACAGAGTCACTAGTACCACTGCAATCAACAGAGAGCCACAATTCAGTAGCCAGGATTTTGCAGGGACAGAGATCATGCATACAAACTAGATAGTAATGATGCAGGTCAGGCAAGCCCCAAAACTGGGGCTCTTCCCGAGAGGGTTTATGGTTTCACTCAGGAAAGAATTCAACAGCAAGCTAGTAATAGAAGAAAACAGGTGGATTGAGGCCACAGTGTAACAGCTCGGTGACTGCTCCTGCAGAGGAGGGCTACCCCATAGGCAGTGTGTGGAGAGGAGCCACTCAGGGAGAGTTCTACAGTCATATGTATAACCACTTTAAATTACATGCAAATTAAGGAGTGGGTTATTCAGAATTTTCCAAGAAAAGGGTGGTAACTTCAGGGTCATTGCCATGGAAAGGAGTGGTTACGTCTGAGTGTTGACATGGCAATGGTAAACTGTCACAGTGCTGGTGAGTTGGCCTGTCTTATGGAGAGGTGCTTCCACCTCTTCCTTATTTCAGCCAGTCTTCAAACTGCTTGGGAGTTGAGCCCCGCCTCCTACCTCAGTAAGACCATCTCATGGGTTAGCAAAGGTGACCCTTTGAGAAAAAAAAAAAGGGCTAGAGGGAGCAGCAAATATCTAGGTTGCATTTATATTAAATTGTATTTTATATTGTTTTTATTTTAAAATAGCTCTGATTAATACAACTGAGAGGGTATCTGGCTGTTCTTGTGTTTCTTCATCTTCAAAAATTTCTAGGAAAAAGGAGTGAAAACACCCTCAAAAGGAACGCTTCCTACAATTTCTTTGGCTAATGTGTTACTTGAGAAATCTCCAGGTGCCAAATTGAATAATTCTGAGTTAAAGTCCTTGAGAGAGAATAAAGAACAGAGGTGTCCTTTCCAAGTCATTTTTATGACTCGCCCCAAACCTTAACTATAAGCTAAGAGTTCATACCAATGATTAACCCAGGAACAAAACTCCTCTACAATATTAATTGATCTAATAAAATATTCTTCCTTAGGCTGCTTCTTACACATTCATTTTATTATCAAGTAGGCAACCAGTCATAGGAGTTATAACTCTCTTTTTTTTTCTTGTACCAACATGCTAGGATGAAGTAACAGATAGTATGATGAGCTAGCCCTTTATAACACTACTCTAGAAAAACTAAAAAAAGAAGTTGTAATTTAAAACAGAAGTTATCAAGGTGAGATTCTAATTTATAGTGTTGTATACATGAATTTCAGAAGGATATGGTTTGTCTGAATTCCTTCTTCTGCACTGGGTTCCTCACAGACTCTCTCCAACCTATATTGTATCTTTATTTAAGGACACTTTTATAAGTTGTTTAAATATAAAAGAGTTGTCATTTTAAACCCACAAAGCACTGGCCAAACCTAATCTTAAACATAACATATTATGCAAATGATAATAAATACCATACTTGAAAATTGGTATTTATATAATTATATTGCTCTTTATAAGGTGGTTTTAAAGCATTTTCTGTGCTGTAAGGCATTTTTATTACCATACCAGAAATCTAAAGTTATGATATATTTAATATACGCTATGCAAGAAAAACCCTTTGTTTTAGAGACCTAGGGTGCTATCTGGAGAAAATACAGAGCAACTTTGTTTTCTTTCTCATTACAGAGCCCATTATATCCTGAGGCGAAGCTCACAGTGTATACTTACCAGTTCTTACACAGTGGATTTGTTTCCCTACCTCCACCACCACCTCTGATGAATGAAAGGGTTTTACAATTAGTTACCTTTTGGCAAGCTCATGGCAATGTTATTTTTAAATTACATTTTCTAATAAACTCCTGGACTAAAGAATGGTTTATTAAGCTACCTCTAAGCAAAGGCCTGGATATTGCTTTTAAAATACAGAGCTATCCCCCTTCCACTTATCTTCAGAATCTTCATAATTGATCTCCCTTTAGGAATGATACAACTTTAAGCTTCAGTTACTGATAAGTATAAAATGAAGTTTGTTAATTTGGGGGAGGCCTTCTCTGAAAACCCAGATTTGTTCTAAAACATAGCATGTATCTGAATGAAAGCAAAACTATTCAGTTATCTGCTTTGTGACATTGTAGCTCAAGCAGATCAGGGATCAAGTTCCACAAGCCATTTGGATCTTCTTTGTCACAGATCAGCCTCAGCTTTTTTTCAAAAAGTTTAATTTATTCTGACCATAGGAAAAATAGCCAAATTAATTTTGACAGCAAATAATCTTTTTGAATAGCAGGCAAATAATTTCTCATAGATCCACTGCAAATGCACTTTTATTCTATTTATGTCTCCATTATTTTCAACTTTGATTTTTGAAAACATTCACTTAATCTCTTATTTTCTTCCTCTACTATTATTATCTATGCCCTTTGATTATCTTCTCATCCAATTATTGAACCACTCTTTCTGCTCTCTATAAATTATCTCACCCAATCACGATACAACTTAAGAAAAATCTATTATCTCATCCTGAAACTTAAAACGGATAAAATTTGAAGTGTTGGGCATCACATGTGTAATCAAAACTTCACCTTATTGTTGCTTGTCTGCTCATCACTAGTCATATCGAAGCCCTGAACAATATGTTTCTAGTGCAAAAATCAATTATTTGCTATTTTATAAAAACAACAGCAGGACAACGTTAAATTGAGTTTCATCAATTCAGTTTTAACCAGTGGGGTCAGACTAAATACCATCTAAACACTGACTTCATTTTCTAAAGAGAGATGCTGCCTAAATAATTTGGCAGAACTCGTAGCACATCAGCTGAATGTTAGAAGCAGCAACCCAAGTAGATAAAAATAGATTTCCAAATTGCTTGGCCACAAAATTCCTAGGCAACTTTTCCTTAAGTCCTGAGGAGGAGCATCAAGGGCTCACAATGTTTACTTATCAATCCAACTTGCTCTCAATATCATTTTGTTTCAACTGTGCTTATTTCCAGTCAATAACAGGTAAGTAAATTAATTGATTATATAATACAACCTTTTTCCCATCCCATCACCCACGTGACTGCATTTCTGAGACAGACGTGCTGTTGTAGATGCTCTTTGGAGGGTACGGGGGAATAACAGATACTCTGAAGACAAAAGACGGTTTGTTGTAACCGGTATTTAGCTTCTAGGTATTTCCATTTAAAATAAAATATTTCTCATCTCATCTGCTCCATTTGGAAAAATGTATCTATATCATGTCTAGAAATCCACATGGATGGAAGAGTAAGGAGCAAAAGAACAAGATTGCAAACTGTCCATTTTGGCACTTTGCCTATAGATGTTCTCTTGAATTGGAAAAGAACAAACTTACTTTCCCAAGTTCATCAAAGATTTGATACTGAGAAGTCAACACAGCATTAGATTGCTGTGACTTTAGTTGTTTCGAACATCTTAAAAAGGATAGAAAGTTTTCAGTGACGGGAAACCAAGGGGCCAATCCCCACAGGGCTCAGCATTTCTTTCCCGCCACTAGAGAAGCCTGCTCCAGTGCTCCGCATCGCCAGCCCCTGCCTCCAGTGATGTTCACGGTGAAGGATGCGGCTCCATGACCAGAAACACGAATTAATAATGATGTTGTTGTCAAACAGATCAATCATAACCGTAATATTGTCCTGCTATCTGTTTATTTGCACAGTGCTACAATCTGAATGTTTTTGTCCTTACAAAATTCATGTATCGAAATCCTAACCCCAGGGTGATGATATTAGGAGGTGAGGTCTTTGGGTGGTGAAGTTATGAGGGCAGAGCCTTCATGAATGGGATTAGTGCCTTTGTAAAGGAGCCCCAGAGGCCGGGCACGGTGGCTCACGCCTGTAATCCTAGCCCTTTGGGAGGCCAAGGTGGGCGGATCACAAGGTCAGGAGTTCAAGACCAGTCTGGCCAACATGGTAAAACCCCATTTCTACTAAAAATAACAAAAATTAGCTGGGCGTGGTGATGGACACCTGTATTCCCAGCTACTCAGGAGGCTGAGGCAGAAGAATCGTTTGAACCCAGGAGCTGGAGGTTGCTGTGAGCCGAGATCGTGCCATTGCACTCCAGCCTGGGCAACAACAGCAAAACTCCATTTCAAAAATAAATAAATAAATAAATAAATAAATAAATAAATAAATAAATAAATAAAACAAAAATAAAGGAGACCCCAGAGAGCTAGCCAGTCCCCTTCTGCCATGTAAGGACACAGCGAGAATGTGCCATCTATGAAAAAGCGTGCTCTCACGAGACAATGAGTCTGCTAGCACTTTTATTTTGGACTTGCCGCCTCCAAAGTGTGAGAAATAGATTTATGTTCTTTATTAGCCACCCAGTGTAGGGTATTTTGTAATAGCCAGGCTGCAGTAAGACACATATACCCTCTGTATTATAGATCAACTTTTAACTTGGGTAACTATTTTCTGTAACTTCAATGACTACCAGAAAACCTCTTCAGAGCCCTGCATTGAGGACTACAGTATTTATTATTGCAATAAAAATAACTACTATTTATTAAACACCTAACTATTCCAGGTATTTTGCTGAGTATTTTATATTATCCCATTTAATACTCAAAATTAGTGTATAAAGGGTACTATTAGCCCCACTTTGCAGCCGAGAAAATCAAGACATAAAGAGGTTTATTTTTCCCAGTGTCACAATGTAGAGCAGAGATTTCAGTGAAAAACTGTCTAATCCTAAATCCCATCTTTTTTAAACATTATCTGTTACTCTTTTTCCTCTGCTAACTGGATTCATGGTTAGTAGAACTGGATCCATTATGCCGCTTCCTCTGCTAAGTAGATTCATGGTGAGTTTGCCAAAACTGCTATGCTACATAAACCTGAATAACTTTGACAGCCTTTTGGGACTACATAAACACATTCAGCCAGTGTGTTTAGTCTAGATAAGGTAAACAGAAATGAGAGGCCTGTACCTATGGAGAGTAGGGGAGTTTTGCTTTTGGAGAACCAGGAGGGCCTTGTTGAACATAACAAGTGAGTTTATAAATGAAAGGCAGCTTTATGCAGCAAATATGTGTATTCTTTCAATTTCTCTTTTACTTAATCAAATCTCATATAAAATTTGTAAAGATAATTAATGGCTTTTTCCTTACATTTAGAAAAGTTCTGGCTCTAGACACAGTTCAAAGAGATCTATCAGGCACGTGGTTTCTCTGATTAAGATTTTTTTCAATTAAGATAAGGAGGTAAGCACTTGTCAGTTTTTTGAAATCCCTCTCTAAATTTGGTAACCTTTGAATTAAATTTTTCCATCATCCCAATAAGAGCTAAAACTACTTAACATTTTATAAAACCTTAGAAAATTATTGAGATTAGTTTTATTAATAAGATGCAATAATTAATTTCAAACCAGTTGCATTTGGTTTAGATCAGACATTTGGAATTCTTCATTCTTCTCAGTTTTGAAATTTGTTACAGGTGCTAGGAATACAAGGTCTCAATAGTTCTAATTTTGGAACCAATTTTCAGAGACTAGGACACTTCCGTAGGTGAAGGGTATGGCATATGGCAGATATCAAGCAATTCTCCTGCCTCAGACTCCTGAGTAACTGGGATTATAGGCGCACACCACCATGCCCAGCTAATTTTTGTATTTTGCGTAGAGGTGGGGTTTCACCATGTTGGCCAGGCTGGTCTCGAACTCCTGACCTCAAATGATCTACCCGCCTCAGCCTCCCAAGGTGCTGGGATTACAGGCATGAGTCACTGCACAGGCCTGATTTTTTTTAAAATAACAAGAGAACCATTATATCGGTAGTTAGCTAAATGCAATCCCAATTAAGCTACTCATATATCCATATGTGTAGCCATCTTTCTTCTGATATCAACTAAAAATAAAATCACAGCCCTAATCGCACACAAGATATACCAATTTTGTTTTCATTTTTTTGATCAAGTTCCTTTTAGGACTTTGGTACATGCTGGATGTGTGTTTGTTTAATTAACAAATATATATTTTTCACATTTATATATATAGGTATAAATATATCCTTATGATGGAAACATCCATGTGAATTAATTATAGATATTTATTCTCATACATAAACACATTACATATAAATATTAAAAAATTCTAATCTTTCCAGATGTTTGAACCATGCTGATTACTGAAAAAAATTAAATATCAAAATCTAATTTTATTCTTAGCTACTCTGATCCACATGTGCAGGAGTTTTGCTCAGTTAAAATAACAATAGAAAACTAAAGAGAATGTGACAAATTACATATCCCTATGACTTTTTCATTAATAAGTAAAACAGTCCAAAAAGTCCAATTACTTATTTAACTGTTTATGTACCAGTGATCTAAAGTGAAATTATAAAATGTTTCACTTTTATCTAATTATATAGTATATACATAATTCTTCATTCTCAGACCTCAATCTGAAAAGCTGTAAAAACTGATATTTTCTCACCTAAATCTAGTGCTCAAACTCATTTAGTGATAAATCCCATTCTCAGCTACTACATTATCACTTAAGGATCATAAACTTAACCCATCATCAAATGCCCAAATACAACCTGCTGGCAATGCTAATATCATTATGATGTATCCACCTATTCAAGACTCAGCGGCAACCAAATGCTGTAATATAGAGAGATATTTGGCTTACATTCAAACTTTACTAGGTCGAATTTTAACAAAATATTTTTCATAGAAATAAGAAGTACCAGAATGTGGATAGTCTTTATTTTCCCTGTATTTCATGTACAAGTGTTTTACTATACAAATAAACTCCTACAGTATTCCTTTATCTAGCCAAACATCATCATAAGTTGCACTGCAGAAATACTAACATGTTTGATTACAGGGTTTCCCCAGAGTTTTCGTGTTCTTACATAATTTCTGGCACATGCATGTATTACTTCCTGAAATTTGAAAAGAAAAATCCAAATTTTTAAATGTATAAGTATTTGGGATTAAAAAATTAGACACCCTAAATTATTTTCATCTATACGTCTATACTAGAATATCTCCTCTTGAACTAGGAGTACATATATATGTACATATATAAGTATATGTATCATTGTTTAGTATAAATGAACTCTACTTGGTGTTCATTCACACCCTGTTGACAGAATGACTGGTGGCAAAAATTTACAGCCTTGTTATCAAAAATTCTTTAATGCTAATTTTTTTTTATTTCTAAGGGCATATTTAGAGGTTGCTATAGATTTGATACTGTTCTAAGTCACCTATGAGATAAAACCTAAACATGACACTGATTGATGATCCTGTCCCATTTCATTGACTCTCCATGGCATAACCTCACATGTCCAACTACTGAGGCTCTCCATATTCACTCACAAGTGTCTGTCAAGTGTTTTTTCTGAACAGCACCTTCCGTGATTGGGAAGGTGTGACATTATCTCCAGGTCCTCAGGAATGGAATACATCCTACTTCATTGAAAGCAGATTTTTCTGGCTTCCTGCCCCATCTCAAACCTTAAGAAATCCATTATAATCACCATCATTATCATCCTTTATAAAGCCTCTCATCTTAATTATGGTGCAACTCAACATAACCAAAGTATAAATGAGAAGACTTTCAATAAACTGTTATTAATTCCTCTATTAAATGAATTGATATTTAGTTTGACCATTGACTATTCGCATTATCTCATTAGTCCCTCATAACAATGCTGTGAGGTCAGGAGGTCAAGTATGACTCCAGGTAAGTCCAAATAAAGTACACTCTGCTTGTCTTTCTTTTTTTCACCAGCTGAAAGAACATCTGGGGTTCATATGATTCTTTCTCTGGTTTAGCTGGAGTTTGTTGTTAACAACAATCTAAATTAATCAGATTTCTCTTGCCTGTTATTTTATAACTACGTTTTCTTAAAAACATATCCCTGTGTGTAGAACTAATATATCCATATTTAGCAATACTGTATATATATATATGAATAATTTTCCCATATGAGGCTCTGTCGTATATAAAATTCTAATTTAAATAGCTCTCAAAATTGTTCTTCATCATAACCAAAATTTGAATAGCTTATTTTTCAAATTGATTTTATTCTGAAAACAGATAAACCATTTACTGGACTAAAATTTTTAACCAACAATGCAATTTGAAAAGTGCTTTGCAAAGAAGCAGTCTATATACATTATCATATTTTAATCCTCGTAACACCCCCTTGCAGGAGCTATTATTATTCCCGTTTTAATAAAGAAATAATGGAGGACAATAGTAAAATACCCCAAAACTTAGCATTTTAAAACAACAAATATTTATCATCTTACACTGTTTCCAAAGGTCATGAACATGCATATGGTTTTGATGGGCAGGTCTAGCTCTGAGTCTCTCATGAAGCTGCAGTCAAGCTGTCTGCAGTCTCCTCAAGGCTCAATCAGGGCAGGAGGACAGTTTCTAATGTCATTCACATAGTTTTTTGTAGAATTCATTTCTCCATTGACGTTTGGGCCATATAGGTCTATCCACAGGCTTCCTAAATGTTCTCACAACATGCAATCTGGCTTCCTCAGAGTGAATAATACCAAGATGGAAGCACAGATTTTAATAACCCAATTTTGTCAGTGACATACCGTCACTTCTGCCACTACCCTATTTGTTTTTAAGTAAGCTACTAGGTCCAGCGCCTACTCAAAAGGAGGGTATAATACAAGGGCATGATTACCAGTAAAAGGGGGTCATTGGGGGCCAACTTCAAGGCTGTATGCCACAGATGGCAATGTGGAGAGGCACACCTGAAGACTGGAGAGACTGCAGTGGCTTCTGGGGAAGCTCAAAATCCTCAAGCCAAGTATACATTTAAACCCAGCATTTCCCTGAGTTCAAAGTGAAGAATTCTACTATGTGGAAGATTGTTCTGTGATATCCACAACTAATATGACTTTGAAAACAAAAATCAATGGTTAAATAAGAGAATAGAAAATCGCATTTAGATTTTTTGCAAGGTGGCTTTTCCAACTCCAGAATCCTAAAGCAGACTTATTGTCCCCAAAAGAAAGCAGAAAAATAAGAAGAAAATATTGACCCATCACACACGTACTGTGCTGGGAGAACTGGTTCAAATCAATCTCAAAAAAGAGATTTCCTGGAGAACCATCTGTGTAACTTAACAGAAGCAGATGTTTTTATTCCCAGTCTATTTCCCTTTTATACTGTGTTTCACCAGCTTAGAATTTGCATCATCATGAAATATGTCTTCCACAGATATTCATAACTTTAGAATACATTGATTCTAAGCAATATTTTTATATTATTAAAATTCAAGAAAATCTGCATGCCAAACAGGCAGTATTAGTTCTGTTAAGTTTATAAGATAGTACCTGTGCTCAATTTTAATGAGGAGTATGACTATTCAGATTTTCTTGACTACTCCTGGTTCTCTTCTCCAACTTGAAGATGCAGCATTTTTTAAAGCCATGATAATAAAGCCATTAACATCTCTTATTGGCACCTAATTATGAATGAATAATTGTAATTTACAAATAGTCTAAAATGTAATCTAACCAATAGTTTCAATCTCCTCAATGACAAGGTTTTTCCCAGAGCAGTTATTACCACTGTGCACTCAGAGGTACAGGCATTATCTAGTTATTGTCTGGTAAATGAGGTCATATTTTATTACCTGAAATGACAGGTAATACATCCTCAGGTTGATCCTGTAGAATTTTGAAATGCAGATGCACCTTATTATCCAAAATTCTTTGAGATCAAACCGTGCCACCTAATAATTTTTTCAAGATGACCGACTCTTACTACTTTAAAAAATGAAATAATTACTAGATACTGAGCATTGACTACTATTTACATGAGTTCAGCACATTTCAGATGAAGACATTAAAACTCAGAGAGAATAAACCTACCTAAGGCCATTTAGCTAAGTGATAAAATAGCCCAGGACCTGAGCCAAATCTGCCTGGCCCCAAACCCCAAGTCATTCCATCATGCCACAATATCTCCCAAAACAAGAGACGTTCCAGAGATAGACAAAATATATTCATTGTAATCTATTTGCAAGTATATATATATATGCTTTAGAAATACACACACACACATATATATACACACACACACACATATATATCTTATACATATATATGTATAAGATTATACACATATATGTGTGTGTGTGTATTTCTAAAGCATAGTATACCTATTTCTATTAGACTACACATAAAAAAAAATTTAATGTTTATTGATTTGGACTTATTAGCATTAGTTAATATACCACATACTATTAGCATCCCAAATATGCAAAAGGGATTTTTGAAACACTTTTACATGACCTCAGTGGATTGTGAAAAAGATGTACAAACTAATAAAAATTACTTGCTTTTTTTCCATTTAGAAGCTGAGAATTCTGAGTCTTAAAGATATTCCATAAACTTCTTAGAAATCACATGCTAGGAAATGTCAGGAGCAGGAACTAAAATGAAGTTACTTTAATTTTCAGCAAAGACCTTTTCTCTCACATTTTATGGATTTTCTGAAAGGCTGCTGGGATTGGTAGCTCATTAGTCTTTATTTAAAATGGCCTCAGTGTGCTATGATTTTAGAGGACTTGCACATTTTCCCATAATATTCCCGTTTCTCTCATGGGTAGCAAGTTGTCATTTACTTTTCATATTTTTGTCACTGTGTCTCTTTATAGTAGTTCCTCATCATCCCTCCTTTTAAGTTTCTGCTACCAATTTGCTGTTAGCTTGAAATCCAATCATTAAATGTTTAAAATAAGAATTTGCTGGCTATGAGAGATCATTCAAAAGTAAAGTATATGAGCTTGCATTTTATAAAAGTTATTTGTTTGTTCTCTGTCATTTTTTTCTGACTGTAAAATTAGCATATGTTCATTATTTTTAAAATTATAAAATGTACATGAGTTTAAATATGCAGAATACATGAACCTTAATCTCAGCTGCCAGAAATAATTCCACATTTTAGTATGTTTTATATTATATATGTTTCAATATTATTACTATTAGAATGATTATCATTATTATTAATATTATTTTTAATGCCACAGCTTGTATCCTGCTTTTTTTCACTTATCATTTAAATTGGAATATTTTTCCCTGTCAATAAACTATTTTCAAAGACAACTTTTATTTCTGCATAAACTTCCTAATGTGACTATGTCATGGTTTGTTGAACATTTTCTGTTTGTTTCACATAATGTTGGTATTTTACTTCCATTTTGATCTATAATTCTATGAAAAGCATCTTATTCCAATGAAAACTTCAACATGGGTTTGTAGTTGTGAATTCAAATTCTAAGATTATAAAAAATTTAGGTTCTAGATACGTGCAGCCAAATTCTTTTTTCAGCAGTTACATAAATGTATGCTCTCACCAAAATTAAGTGAACTTAAATTACTTTAATAACATCCCAGAGGTCTGGTGATGTCTTGTCTTGCTCACTACAGGTTAATTGACTGTATTCTAAACATTTGAAGTTGTAAATAGAGGTCTCTAAAAAAGTGAGGCGTTACCGTAACTAAAAATGCAAGGTTTTCATTATCCTTAAATTCAATTTATCTTTAATGTTTAGAAATGATATCATTGACTCACACACATCCACAAAAGGCCTTGTGCTCTGAGCGCCTTTACAGCATTTGGGGACTGGCTAACAGAGCCATTTGCATTATTTCCTACTGCCCTCTTTGGAACTATACATAATACAAAAACAGCTGTCTGATATTAAAATATAATCCGTAACTGTAACATAGTGTAAAGTTAATGTGTCCATTTTGTTAGTGAATCTGTTGGGGGAAAAAAGAGAACTATTATAAAACATAACCATTTTCAGGATATAAAATAAAAACCCTGAAAATGTTGAAAAACATGCACATTCCTCAAACTACATATTCGAATCTAACTGCAACCAAAGCACATAGGTTGAGCTAGGAAGGCCCCCAAATAGTTTATTAGAAAGTACGTGGCAGGATAGCATTCCTTTCTTTATATTTCAGGCTACAGAGTGGACTTGAATGCAAGACCTTTCATTTGTAGTAAGCTGTGTTGTCACAGCAGGCATGGAACACTTCACCAGCTTTCATGCTGATCTTCTCTCTGTAGACCCAATGCTGTTCCACCTTCACTATATTTTACCCAACATCTCTCTTTTTTTTTTTTTTTAACATCATTCCCAATGTTTTTATCTCTACTGGGGAAATTCCACGTCTACTTCCCATACTTCCTTTTTCAGAAAAACCAGCTTGACTTTGTCAAGTAATACAGTCACTGGTTCCCTTGAAGACTCATTACCTCTACCATACCACCCTACATAGGTTCATCACCTCCTATACAGTTTCTGTTTTTCTCTTACCTATTGGTCCTCATCTACATCCCTAAATGTCAACAGACTACCCAAGTGAGTCAGAAGACCATTACACGTTATTAATCTTATTTCTTCATACACATTAGTATGGGTATGAAGAAAAAATAATATGTACGATTATATACATACAATTATGACACGTATCTATTAAGCCCTATCTTTACATTCAAATTACTCCTATCACATACATAAATAATCAAGGGGGCCAGTATGACCTCAAGCTGGATATATTTATTTCCTTTTAGAGGATTCTTCCATCCAGGATAACACAGATTGAGCTTCATGTACAACAAAGCCTTATCCATAAGCCCTAGGCTCATCATTTTGTCTACCTAAACCACTCCATCCTGAATCCAGGACAGAAAGAACAAGAGCACTATCAGAACAAAGCAACTGCTCCCTCTTAAGATCTATAAATGATAAGATGTGATCTGAAGCACATGCATGTTTTACGCTCCAGCATTCGTCTTTTCTTTCACTACAAGGCGATTCATTATTTCCCTTTATCTTTGCCTTCCTTGTGATCTCGAGCACACTCTCTTGCTTTCTATAACAGAAGTGCACAATTCCCTAGCCCTACAACATCACCATGGTTACAGTAAAGAATCTCAGGGTTTCTTACTCATTTTTGCTATTTCATAAATAAACATAATGATGGTAAGTTATAACACACTTCACTGTGGAGCATTATGAAGTAAGAAAGTCTAGAAGCTAATGTCTTTTACATACTTTCCTTGAGTAAAGACAGGGTGAGTAGTTGGTTGTGTGTGTGTGTGTGTGTTGTGCACGCGTGCATTCGCTCACATGCATGTGTTTGGAAAGACTCTACATTAAAAGGCTCAGACCTCATCAGCCACTCTTCCTAGCTTCACAGTAAGCATGGTGAGCACATGCTGATAATCAGACTAGCGTTCCAAGACAGCCTACAAAAAGATGCCTATTGCAATGACGTAAATAGCAAATGATGTGTGCAAATACTATTGCTTACCAGCAGATGTTACTGTTAGTGTGGTTCTTCTTCTGACCCACTTATAAGGGTTGATTGCTTGGGGGCTTTTTGTTTATTTAAACTTTCCCAGAAAGAAGGAAAAAGAAAAGACTATGATATTTTGACAGTCTTTGCTTTTTTTCCCTTGACAAATGTGTGGTGACTTCCACTTTGATCCAAATACTTCTGTTTTTATTCTCAATCTCATCTCTAAAAATGATTACTGTATTTTGCTATTGGTCTTACACTGACTAATTTCTATACAGCATATGGATTTCTAATTTTGTTACCAGCAATCCATCACTCAACCTGTAGGACACTCATTTTTCTCTCTGAATTGAAGTTTTGTATTATCCATCTTGACCCTTTATTCTAAGTAATGTTTTCTCCTTTCTATATACATTAGGTCTTAAGGTCTTTTTCCATCCCTAAGGACTTATCTTGTTT
Source organism: Pan troglodytes (assembly GCF_028858775.2). NCBI lineage: Eukaryota > Metazoa > Chordata > Mammalia > Primates > Hominidae > Pan > Pan troglodytes. Next base: position 160,564,031 of record NC_072404.2, on the reverse strand, counting down.
AAAAATGCATTTTTTTTCATTATGTTTTTGTTGTTGTTAACGAGGTATTAAAATTTGTTACAAGGCCCAAAGGGGGTTTGGTTTAGAAGCTTACTTTTTTTTTTTTTTTTTTTTTGAGACTGAGTCTTGCTCTGTGGCCCCGGGTGGAGAGCAGTGGCACCATCTCGGCTCACTGCAACCTCCGCCTCCTGGGTTCAAGTGATTCTCTTGCCTCAGCCTCCTGAGTAGCTGGGACTACAGGCACCTGCCACCATGCTCCGCTAACTTTTGTGTTTTTAGTACAGACGGGGTTTCACCATGTTGGCCAGGCTAGTCTCGAACACCTGACCCCCAGTGATCCACCTACTTCAGCCCCCCAAAGTGCTGGGATTACAGGCGCGAGCCACCACACCCAGCCTAGAAGCTTAATTTTGGAAGAAGCAGAAACAAGATGCTGAGTTCACCTTATATTGGATTAGTAGTATAAGGTGTGTATCTAGGATCCCTCAAGCCATGAGTAAGTGAGAATCAGAGGTCCAGCTTCTGCTCTAATTCAGTTTCTCTTGTAGAACAACAAACAGATCTGTGTTACCACTGTGACACCCATCTCTCTTGAACGAGAAGAGAAGAAGGAAGAGATAGATGCGCTCAGCCAAATGCAGAAGTAGCAGCACAGATAGACAGCTACTATGGCCAGCACTTGTAAAATTCCTCACCCTTTACCACTCTTGTCTTTACCTAAAAAACGGAAACAGGATCTAATTGCATTCAGGCAAAAAGGAGGCTTTCCTCAGGGCATGGTGGGGAGGGAAAGGAGACAGAGGAGGACATTCACTTTTCAAGGAATACTTTGAAAGTCTCAGTTCTGCTGGTGTCAGCAGAGGCCTGCAGATCCCCTTGCCTCTCCCTCTCTCTCCTCTACAGGCCTTTCTGCACATTATTTCCACAGTACTCTCCTAAAGCGGAGCTTTTATCATGTTATTCCCCTGCCCAGGAACCTTCAGTGGATGAGAATAACTGTCGTAATGCCTCACATTAGCATAAAGTCTTTCCACTTACTAAGTGCTCTCACATATGTTATCTATTTCCTCCTAATAGCAATCTCAGTACTTATTAGATCAAGCCCAAACTCCTTATCCCAGCATAGTCTTAACACTTTCTTGACTAGCTAGCAGTCTTTCTCTCACTTCTCCCAAAATCAAGCCCTCAGTCCTCTCTTTCTCCCACGCAGGCTGCAGTTATTTTCACCCTCTAGAACTGCCTTTTGCACCCATCCTACCCCGATTTTTCTAACCCCTCCACAATCCTCCATCCCAACACTCCTGAAAATGCTTGCCTCTTTTTATTCTCCTGCTGAAAGCTGGGAGGAAATGTCAGCTTTCCAGGAAGAAGCATGTTTTCTGAGGACAGTCTCCAATAGAGCATCCACCCTTTCTGACCTCATTCCATGGAGTTTGTACATGGTACATCATACCGCTTCTTTCCATTCCTAGAGGGAAGATCCTTTGTAAGTGAAGGTGTGTTTGGCACCCCATGCACTTGGCCTCCTGTCCTTCAGCTGCTTGTCATGTTATCTTTGCCTCCGTGTGCTTCTAGATTCAAATTAGGCAATGATTAGACATACAGTGAACTCTTCCTCAACCTTTCCACGCCTCTAAAATGTTCTTGTCAGGGTCCCATCATTACAGAATATAACATGTCTGTTAACTCTACAGAAAATTCCAAGTATTTTCTCAGTTTATTTCATATTAGCTTCATTTTCTTTGGGGAAAGACTTCAAAATTAGCAACACGGCATAATCTCTCCTTGTAGATGTGAAAGACTCTTGGTAGACTAAGTAACGCATACCTCCTTAACCTTTGTAATCGTCAATGTCTGTATAATAATATCTAGTTTCTCTCTGGCAGCTGGATAGCAGGTCAGACGGAAGTCAAAGCCAAGACTGTTTCCTCCATGTAAGTTTAGCCACAGTATTCACTCAGAAATCTTTATGAAATGATCTACGGGCACACCTCATTTTATTGAGCTTAGTTTGATTGCACTTCACAGATACTGCTATTTCACAAATTGAAGGTTTATGACAACCCTGCCTCCAGCAAGTCTAACAGTGTCATTTTTCCAACAGCCTGCGTTTGTGTCAGGTCTGTGTATTACATGTTGGTTATTCTCACCATATTTTAAACTTTTCCATTAATATTATATCTGTTATGGTAATCTGTGACCAGTGATCTTTGATGTTACCATTGTAATTGCTTTGGGGTGCCCAAACTGCACCCATATAAAATAGCAAAATTAATGGATAAATGTTGTGTGGGTCTGACTGCTCCACTGATCAGTCATTCCCTCATCTCTCCTTCTCCTCAGGACTTCTTATTCTCTGAGATGCAACAATATTGAAATTAGGCCAACTAATAACCCTACAACAGCCTCTAAGTGCTCAAGTGAAAGGAAGAGTCACACTTCTCTCACTTTGAATCAAAAACTAGAAATGATTAAGCTTAGTGAGGAAAGTACCTTGAAAGCTGAGACAGACCAAAAACTAGGCCTTTTTTGCCTAACAGTGAAATAACCTTATTGCTGACATGGAGAAAGTTTTAATGGTCTGGATAGAAGATCAAATCAGCCAAATCGTTCCCTTAATCCAAAGGCTAATAATCCACAGAAAGCCCCTCTTTTCAATTCTATGAAGGCTGAGAGAGCTGAGAAAGCTGCAGAGGAAAAGTCTGAAGCTAGTAGAAGTCGATTCATAAGATTTAAGGTAAGAAGCCATCTCTGTAACATAAAAGTGCAAGGTAAAGCATCAAGTGCTGGTGAAGAAGCTGCAGCAGGTTATCCAGAATATCTAGTAAGATCACTGATAAAGGAGGCTACATGAAACAACAGATTTCAATGTAGACAAAACAGCCTTCTATTTAAAAAATAATGCCATCTAGGACTTTCATAGCTAGAGAAGAGAAGTCAATGCCTGGCTTCGAATCGTCAAAGACAAGCAGACTCTCATTAGGGCATAATGCAGCTGGTGACTTTAAGTTGAAGACCCAGTGCTCATTTACCATTCTGAAAATTCTCGTGACCTTAAGATTCTGGTCAATCTACTCTGCCTATGCTCTATAATTGGATCAAATATTTTAAGCCCACTGTTGAGACCTCATGCTCAAAAAGAAGATTCCTTTTGAAATATTACTGCTCATTGACAAGACACCTATTCACCCAAGAGCTCTGATGGAGATGTACAAGAATATTAATGTTGTTTTCATGCCTGTTAACACAACATCTATTCCACAGCACACAGACCAAGGAGTAATTGTGATTTTCATATCTTATTATTTAAGAAATACATTGATAAGGCTATAGCTCCATCAACAGCGATTCGTCTGATGGATCTGGGCAAAGTAAATTGAAAACTTCTGGGAAGGATAAATCTTTCTAGATTCCATTAGGAACATTTGTGATTAATGGGAGGAGGTCAGAATATCAACGTTAATAGGAGGTTGAAAGAAGCTGATTCCAATCCTCATTAATGACAAGAATTAGAAGTGGAGCCTGAAGGTATGACTGAATGCCACAATCTCATGATCAAACTTTCACAGTGAGGAGTTGCTTCTTATGGATGAGCAAAGAAAGTGGTTTATTGAGATGGAATCTACTTTTGATGAAGATGCTATGAACATTGTTGAAATGACAACAAAAGATTTAGAATATTACATAAATCTAATTAATAAAGCAGCAGCAGGGTTTAAGAGGATTGACCCCAATTTTGAAATAAGTTCTACTGTGAGTAAAATGCTATCAAACAGCATCACATACTACAGAAAAATCTTTCACGAAATGAAGAGTCAATTTATGCAGCAAAGTTTATTGTTATCTTATCTGCCACAGTCACTCCAATCTGATTAGTGATCAGCTAGCCATCCATGTCAGGGCAAGACCATCCCTCCACCAGCCAAACATTATGACTTGTTGAAGGCTCCGATTATTCTTTGCATTTATTAGCAATAAAGTATTTTAAAATTACTATATATACATATATATATTTAAATGTAATGCTATTGCACACTTACAGTACCTTGTAAACATAATTTTATATGTACAGGGAAATTAAAAAATTGTGCGATTCACCTTATTGTGCTGTTTGTTTATGGTGGCCTGGAACCAAACCCACAATATCTCTGAGATGCTGGTATATGTAGTAGGATTGTGCTTTTTTCTGACTATTCAGATTGGGTATTAAATGTTCACAAAAATAGATGTTTAAGGATTCAAAGATAAAAATGCTTGTCATCTGATATGGTTTGGCTGTGTCCCCACCCAAATTTCATTTTGAATTGTAGCTCCCATAATTCCTTGTTGTGGGATGGACCCAGCTGGAGATAACTGAATCATGGGGGCTGTTTCCCCCATACTGTTCTCGTGGCAGTGAATAAGTCTTATGAGATCTGATGATTTTATAAGGGGTTTCCCCTTTCACTTAGTTTTTTTCATTCTCTCGTCTGCTGCCATGTAAGATGTGCCTTTTGCCTTCTGCTATGATTGTGAGGCCTCCCAAGCCACATGGAGCTGTGAGTCCATTAAATCTCTTTTTCTTTATAAATTACCCAGTCTCAGGTATGTCTTTATCAGCAGTGTGAGAACACAGTAATACATTATCTCAGTTCCTCTATATGGAAATTTTTTTTCTATATCTTTACTCTCTCAGATTTTTTCCTCTTTCTTTCCTTCCCTCTATTTCTTTCTCCATTCCTCTCTTTTCCCTCTCTCCTCTTGTTGTTCTCCACATTCTTCTTATCTCTTTCCTTTTCTTTCCTCCTTCCTTTTCTTTTCTACACTAAGGTATTGGTTTCAATAATTATTGTTCATCATAGAATCTGACCATAATTGAATCAGTTCCTAAGTCTGAATAGAAAAATACTGGAGTTAAATTATGTATGTTTTCACCAAGACCCCAAATTCACAAACAAACCTAAGCAGCAAAGGCAATTAATGGCAAATGGGAGGGTTCACAGTCCCTGACAGAGAGAGACCATCTGCCAATGTATGTGACTCCTCACTGCAGCCTTCTTTCTGCTTCCAGGCACCACTCTCTTTGTTGTGATTTTTGTCATTCCTACTCCATTGTTCCCTTTCACTTTACTGGCAGAACTATTTCCTGGTTTATCATTCAGTATCAAACCTTTTCTTTCAACCCTGTATGACCAGAACATAGCAGAGGAAAAACAACAAACAATCATTACAAAAACTAAAATCTAGTCTAGTCTCAAACTAGACTTTTGTTTTCAGCAGTTTGCCTATGATGGATCCTGATGTGCATTTCTTAGGATTTATCTTATTTGAAGTTTGCATGGCTCCTCAAATCTTTATGTCGTTTGAGAAACCATTACTTCATTGAGTATTTTTGCAGCCCTGCCCTTTTTCTCCTCTCCTTCTAGACTCTGATGACCTTTTTCATTTTCCCACAGGTCCCTGAAGATCGTTTCTTTCTTTTCTTTTCTTCTTTTCTTTTCTTTCTTTTCTTTTCTTCTTTTTTGAGATAGAGTCTCGCTATGTCACCAGGCTGGAGTGCAGTGGTGTGATCTCGGCTCACTACAGCCTCCAAGTTCAAGCGATTCTCCTGCCTCAGCCTTCCAAGTAGCTGGGATTACAGGCGCCCACCACCACGCCCAGCTAATTTTTGTATGTTTAGTAAAGACAGGGTTTCACCATGTTGGCCAGGATGGTCTTGATCTCCTGACCTCATTATCCACCCGCCTCGGCCTCCCAAATTGCTGGGATTACAGGCGTGAGCCACTGCGCCCGACATTTTTTCTTTTTTATTTTCAGTCACTTTCATGTGGTTGTTAGGATTGGGTAATTTCTACTCTCCTATTTTGATTTTGTCCCCTCCATTCTGCTTCTGAACCCATCCATTACATTTACGAAAATTTCAGTTATTCCATTTTTTCAGTAATAAAATTTTCATTTGGTTATGTTTCATTTTTATTTTCTACTTTCTTTATCATGACTTCCTATTTTTATTTTTGCCAAGACTTGCTATTGTTTTCACTTGTTTCAAGAATATTCATAATTGCTCATTGAAGCATCTTATAACTGCTGCTTTAACTTCTTTGTCGAATAATTTAAACATTACCGTCATCTCAGTGTTGGTGTCTATTGACTGTCTTTTTCCATTCCAGCTGAGATATTCTTGGTTCTTGGTAGGATGGGTGATTTTAGACTGATGCCTGGATGTTTGGGCATAAATGTTCCTTATCCTCAGCTGTACCTACCTGGGGCTGGCCACAGTGTCTTCCCTGAGGTGGGATGAAGACTTCATCTCTGAAAGTTATTGAAACCCTGCTTGCCATGCCTTTCCCAGGCTGCGAATGCTGCACGTGAATTGCTTGGACAATGATACTCTTTCCTATACCCACTGTATAACCATAGCCCTATCATCTTAATCATCAGGGGCTTTATGCTATGAGAATCTTAAGCTGGTTTTAGCTGGCTTCTTCTGACACTTCTACTGAAGGAGGGAGTCATGCCATCTCCTTCCTTCTAGATGGGAACAGAAGTACAGGCTCCCACTTGGTTTCTGCTGATACACCCTTGGCTGGGAAGAGTAGGAATACTTCACATTACTGCCCTCACTTGGCGTCTACTGACACAAAGGGGACAGGGAAGAGAGGAGAAAGGGACAGAAGGAGATATGGCCTCCTTACAATTAGGCTGGGGTGGTACTGAAAGTGCTGGTTCTCTTCTAGGCCTCCTCTGACACTAACTCAGAGGTCAAGAGAAGGGATGCCTCATTCTGCTGGATAAATTTTGGCAGCCTCAGAAAGGGTCCTGCTCATGGATGGATGAGGCAATTCTCTGACTCTAGTGGAACACAGGTTTCTAACTATTTGTAAATTTAATATAGCCTTTTTTTCTTTGTGAAGATTACTAACTCAAATTCATGCTGTACCCCAATTTAAAATACCTCCAACACCTAAACATGCCATATTTTAAAATAAGTCCATGAGGATAAATGAAATGACCACAATATTTTAAAAGATAAATATAAAGTGAAAACAACTCATTTTTGTAAATCTCTTTGCTATCATAAATGTCAGTATCCAGAAATAGCATTAATGGGTCAGCATTTTTTCTCAGGAAAGACAATAACGGAGGCAGGAGAGATAAAAACAACTGTGACAATGGTATCCAGTGCAGCTGCTTTTTATTCTTTAAATTATCTATTCTTATTTAAAATTATTCCTGTTTATCATGAGTTCAAAATAATCTAGATGCTTAAAGGCTATGAAAATATTATTTCATCCCATTTGCTAAAATATAGAAGATGTATACTACATAGTATATACTCAAATTGCCACATCAAGTCATTAAGTAAGTAACCTAAGCATGAAACGGTATGTTTTGAAAGTGGTGACCTACTGAAAAACTAGTTAGGAGACCTGGTTGAGTTCTCTCTCTGAGAAATTCTAAGAAGAGTGGTGATATTGTTTATTGATCTGCAAATGAAGAGCATCAACTAAGATCGGCAATGCCCATGCCTGATAAAACTCTGATATTTTGTATATTGAAGTAAGGATAAAATGATTACATCAAAGCAAGTTGGGGGAGTACAGAGTCAGATATTGTTCTCAGATTAATAAAACGTTTGGGTGAGGGGACATCAGCTTCCTTCTTTTAAAAATTATTTTTGTAATTGTATCAGTCAAGGTTCTTCAGAGAAACAAATAATTGGGGGTAGGAGGAGAGAGAGAGAGAAGAGAAGAATTAAGATTTATTTTAGGCCAGGCGTGGTGGCTCACGCCTGTAATCCTAGCACTTTGGGAGGCCGAGGCGGGTGGATCACGAGGTCAGGAGATCGAGACCATCCCGGCTAACATGGTGAAACCCCGTCTCTACTAAAAATATGAAAAATTAGCCAGGTGTGGTGGTGGGCGCCTGTAGTCCCAGCTACACAGGAGGCTGAGGCAAGAGAATGGCATGAACCCGGGAGGCGGAGCTTGCAGTGAGCGAGATTGCGCCACCGCACTCCAGCCTGGGCGACAGAGCAAGACTCGGTCTCAAAAAAAAAAGATTTATTTTAAGGAATCATGTGATTGTGGTGGCTAGCAAATTCACATCCAAAATCTGTAGGGCAGGGTATTGGACTATAAACTCAAAAAGGATGACTATGTAACAGTTTTGAGACAGAAATGCTTCCTCTCCTGGAAATTTCAGATTTGTCTTTTAAAGTTTCCAGCTGAGTGGATAAGGCTCACCCACATTGTCAGGGGTAATCCCTTTTGCTTAAAGTCAACTGACTGTAATTGTTAATTACTTCTACAAAACATCTTCAGAGTAACATCTAGATTGGTGTTTGACCAAAGAACTGGGCAATATAGCCTGTGCCAAGTTGACACATAAAAGTAACCATCACAAGGGTGATGTATACTAATTATAGTACCTTCATTTGGCACCTAAGATGTCTTAGGAATTATTCTTGGCACTTTGAATAAGCAGTCTTATGTAACCCTCAACATAGCCTTATGAATTTTATATTTATATATTGCTATTTTCACTTGAGACAGGAGGAAATTAACTCTGAGGAAAAAAAACATTGCTCAAAGTGCAAAGCTAATAAATGGTGCAGTAAGGATTACAATTCAGGTTTACATGAAAACAATGTGTGCTGAAATTAATATTGGAAAAAAGTCTTAAAATTCAGATTCAGATATGTTCTCACTACCCAGCTTTTGAACTTGGGACATCTAACAGTCTTATTTTATTTATATCTGTAATTTAGAGGTTGAATCGGATGCTTCCTAAAAATAGTCTGTGATTCTATTTTCCAACTGTACACATTTTACCTGCCTTTCTTTTATAACACATTCTTGCCTTTTAGACATTCCATGGGAATTTGGGTTGGGCCATTCTCTTGAGCCATGTAATGAACATTTTGTGTTGGTTGATTATTCAATTACAATAAAGAAGTGACAATCCATTATAAAGAGTTATGAATCTACACATTGGAGGGGAATCCTGTGATTTTGTTTTGCCTATCAGCCTTTCCATCTGCACTTTTATTATAATGAAACAAAATACAACTTAATGGTTAGGGGACCACATAAACTGAAGCAAACGGTAAGGATGGCTGATGCCAGATGGTGAATTTTGCCAAGATTCACTCAACACTCTTTTCTCTCCCTGGGTGTCTTGGCCTAATATCTACTTACCTCAGTAATAGAAAGCAAGTTTTTAACACCATTACCTCCTGCTGAACCAATGCAGTTATGAAAAAGCAAGCTGGATTCTTTTTGTCTCATATATCAACTACAACACTGTCAGCTGAGTTCCATTTGCAGAATCTTTATTACTGCTGATGATGTCAGAGAAAAGGAACATAGCTTGATTAATAGATTGCAGGTGGAATTTACAATACTGGCAACTAAAAATGATCTTTTGATTTATAAACTGAGAACATTCAATGTAAAAGTCACTGAGAGTGAATAAAGATGTTTAAAACCCACCAGATCACTTTAGGAAATCGATTTTCTAATTATAATTACAATTTAAATATCATTAAAAAGCTTCTTTCCTTTCCGTTTTGCATGCGGTTTTTGGTATTCTACAACCATTTGCCTTTCTGAGAGGAATCAGTGTAGGGAATCCTTCCACAAGAACCTATGCTTGCCTTTGTGACTTATTCCAAGACAATGGTGCATGTGTGCATGCATGCTCTATAGACACAAAAAGTCACATAGCACACATACAGAAATATGAACATCTGAAAGTTTATCTGCTATAATTTCACATATGATCCATGACAGTAATATTACTTGTAATTGGGATATTCATTTGCTCAGAATATGTTTAGAGGTCACAAACCAGCATCTGGCTTTTATCCTACTCCTTTTCTCTACTGCCCCTTTAACAAAAATATAGAATTTGACATTTCATTAGCTGACTTTAAATCTTTTTTTTACGAGGCCTAAATAAAGCTGGATATTTTTGCTTGTTAAAAGGAGAGATATCTAATGTTAGATAGTGACCTGGTGAAAGGTAAAAAGTAGATCCCTTCTTGGAGTGAAGGTCTTTCATTCAGTTGCTTATGATTCTTATACCATTGAGGTTTAAATAGGCATCCTGGTGGAAAGGCACCTGACATGTTACTCTTAAATGCAGAAACGACACAGTGAATAAGACAGTTTTATTCTTTTAAAGAAGAAAAATCTCTGGGTATCTTATTATGAATATGTTATTTGTCTTAGTTTGTTTTGTATTGTTATAAAAGGATGCCTGAAACTGGGTAATTTGTAAAGAAACAAGGTTTATTTGACTCATGACTCTGATGTCTGGAAAAGTTCAAGATTATGCATCTGGTGAGGACCTCAGGCTTGTTGGTGGTGGAAGTTGAAAGGGAGTTAGCATGTGCAGAGATCACATGACAAGAGAGGACTCAAGAGGTGGTGGGGGTGGGGGGATGCCAGGCTCTTTTTAACAACCAGCTCTCTTGGGAACCATAGAGTTAGAACTCACTCACCCCCAAAGGAGGGCCTTAATCTATTCACCGCCATGACCCAAACACCACCCGTGAAGCCCCACCTCCAATCTTAGGGATCAAATTTCAACACAAGTTTTGAAGGGGACAAACATCCAAACCATAGCGTTACTGAAAGTGCAAAAAACATGCTGAGAGACAAATATCACTTAATTATTTCTGTAGAGTCTATTCTTTTTTTCAAATTTATTTTAATTAACATATAAAACGATATATGTTTATCATATACAACGTTTTCAAGTGTAATAAAAATACTCCACAATCTCACTCATTTGTAGAATCTAAAAAAGTTCATCTTATAGAATTAGATTATAGAATGGTGGCTACTAGAGCCTGGGGTGGTTGAGGGTCAGGGAGAGATATTGGTCAAAATACACATAATTACAGTTAGATAGGAAGAATACGTTCTAGAGGTTTATTGTGCAGCATGATGACTATAGTTAATGATGATATATTATTAAAAAATGCTAGGATTGTGGATATTAAGTGTTCTAACCACAAAAGTTATAACTATGTGAGTCTGTTCTCTATTAAAATTTCTTACTTATTTTTCTACTGACAAATAAAATTGTATATATTTATCACGTACAACATGTTGTTTTGAAATATGTATACATGGTGGAATGGTTAAATCAAGTTAATTAACATATGCATTACTTCATATGCTCATCAATTTTTAGTGAGAGTCCATTCTTTTCTCACATTATTCTAATTTGACTTTATTGAGTCTGTAACAGCCCTCTCACTAGTCTTTTTGGAGTTAGAGATGGTTTGTCCATTCATTCTTCGTCTTTCAATCATTTGATATTTATTGGTGGAAATTCAGATGCATAACTTTACCTGTAATGGAGTATACTTCTGTATAGTCCCAGAGATATGCCACACATTTTAGAAAGGGATGGCTTTAAGAAGAGTTGGAGAAAGTAGGCCTCTCTACATTGGAGATAACTTAACCTTCATAATTTTCTATATTATTATGTAGCATCAATAAATCAATATCCATGTTAACTTTAAAAATATAGCAGTATGTGCCCTTGGACTTACCCCAAACAAGCTCTTAATACTCCAAATCTATAGCTATAATCACTGAATACATCTGTTAGAGTTTGGATAATATTTTTACTGCAATTCTCTATGGTTATTCTACAATTAACATACAATAGTTTTTTTAAATTTATCTAAAAATTGCTTCTCTAAATTTCCTTAATCTATAAACTAGTAGGAGGCATAGCAGGTATGCCTCTCAGTTAACAGACTTTGATGTAAACTAAATTTAAGGTTCTGTTCTATTATTTCAAATTAATTTTGAACCACTATTTCACTGGGTTAATATGACAATAATCTTAGTCTTTGGAGGAGAAAATATTTGTCCTGATATCTAATGTCTTAGGTTTTGTCAGGGTCTGGAGTAGCATATATACTCTCAAGGCACAAAGGGATAGGAGGCCAGCAGGTCAAGTTATCCATCCTAAAGCCAACATGAACATAAACCACCACCTAAACATGGCTTCGAGTCCAGCACCTTTTCATGCTGCATCCTATACACCATGCTAGGCATGGGAACATAGCTGAAATACTCTTCAAAGTCACATTGGTCTTGTTAGTTCCTCAGTGGGCTGCTGGGAAGAATGTGTAGAAATAAACCAGCTCACTAAAAACCAGAGGATGTTACTAGTAAACAAACACACACACACACACACACACACACACACACAGAGCTCTCATTTGTAGCGTTTTTCAATTTCTGTGGTGTAAATACTCCCACCATAGTCCATAGTCATTTTCAAGCTTCCAATATAAAGTCATTGAACCCACAAATGTGCAAATTTAGCTCCAGAGTTGATTTAAGCTGGATCCAGCATGCCACTGTGTCTGTCCACTCTATTTCCTTTTTTCATCACTTTCTCTTTACTGCGTCTGTTTCCAACTATATTAGAGAGGAGACTAAGGGAAGGTGGGGAAGGGACTTTGTTTTTTGTAGCTAATTTTTCCACCTCGTGTTTTCAAAACAATTTTTCTCTGCCCCAATTCCAAATACCATTTCTTCTTGGGGCTTAGGCTTTTGGAACAAAAGACAATAATATTTGCAGAATATTTCTAATTTCCATGTTACTGAATTCCTTTCCCTAGTCCAGGAGCAAATGGCTAACCAACTGCTTGAATGAAGGAGTGCAGATTGAGGGAGGAGAAATACTTAATTTTTCAGCAATCCCATCACAAAGTTTTAAGATAACAGGCTTCACTGGTTTCAGCAAATAATCCAGAGTGCCTTATTTTTTCAGATAGATATTATTTTTAGAGTAGTTTTAAGTTCACAGCAAAATTGAAAGGAAGGTACAGAGATATTCCACATACACCCTGCCCCCACAAAGGCACAACTTACTCCTCTATCAGCATCTTGCACCAGAGTGGTCCATTTGTTACAATTGGTGAACCTTCACTGACATGTCATTATCACTTCTGTTAGTCTGTTTTGTGTTGCTGTAAATGAATACCTGAGGCTAGGTAATTTATGAAGAAAAGTTGACTGTGGCTTATGGTTCTGCAGGCTGTACAAGAAGCACAGAGTCAGCTTCTGCTTTTAGTGAGGGCTTCGGGAAGCTTACAATCGTGATGGAAGGTGAAGAGGGAGCAGGCCTGTCACATGACAAGAAAGTGAGCAAGAGAGCGGCCAGGCTCTTTTAAACAATCAGCTCTCACATGAATAAATAGAGAACTCACTCATTACCTCAGGGATGGCACCAAGCCCTTCATGAGGGATTCACCCCATGATGCACCCCACCTCCAGCATTGGGGATCATATTTCAACACGAGATTTGGAGGGGACAAAAATCCAAACTGTATCATCACTCAAACCCATGGTTTACATTTGGATTCACTCTTGGTGTATATTTTATGGATTTTGACAAATATATAATGACGTGTCCATTATTGTAGTATCGTGCAAAATAATTTCACTGCCCTAAAAATCCCCTCACTCCACCTATCCATCCTTTCTCTAGCAGCCAGTGATCGTTTTACTCCCTACATAATTTGATCTTCTCCAGAATGTGATATAGCTGGAATCCTACATTATGGAGCCTTTTCGAATTGGCTTCTTTCACCTAGTAATATGCATTTGTTTCTTCCATGTCTTTTTATTTCCTTTTAATCCTGAATAGTAGTCCTTTGTTAAGATGTACCACAGTTTAGTTAGTCATTCATCTGCTGAAGGACATCTTCGTTGCTTCCGAGTTTGGGCAATTATAAATAAAGCTGCTATAAACATTAATGTGCAGATTTTGTAAAAAAATAAGTTTTTAATTCATGTGAGTAAATATGAAGGAGACTGATTGGTTGGTTGTATAGCAACAGTGTGTTTAGTTTTGTAAGAAACTGCCAAATTGTCTTCCATAGTGGCTGTACCATTTTGCATTTCCACCAGCAATGAATGAGTTCTTGTTGCTTTAGATCCTTGTGAACTCTTGGTGTTGTCAATGTTTTGGATTTTGCACATTCTAAGAGGTGTGTAATTGTTGCTTTAATTTGCATTTCCCTAACAACATATGATATTGACCATCCTTTTATATGCTTATATGCCTTCTGGACATCTTCTTTGGTGAGGGCTCTACTCAGGTATTTTGCCTATTTTAAAATATATTTTATTGCTGAGTTTTAAGAGCTCTTTATATATTTGGGATAATAGTCCTTTATCAGATAAGCCTTTTGCAAATATTTTCTCCAAAGCTGTGACTTGTCTTCTCTTTCTCTTGATAGTATCTTTTGCAGAGCAGAAGTACTTATTTTAAATGAAACCATCTCAATTACGTCTTTTATGGATTAGATCTTTGGTGTTGAATCTAAAAACACCATCACTATACCCAAGTAATCTAGATTGTTGTTCTATGCTACCTTCTAGGAGTTTTATAGCTTTTTGTTTTATATTTAGGTTTATGATCCATTTTGAGTTAATTTTTGTGAAGGTATAGGATCTGTGTATAGATTTTTTTTAATTTTTATTTTGGGATGTGGATGTCCAGTTGTTTTAGCACCACTTGTTGAAAAGATTCTATTTTTTCCATTATATTGTCTTTTCTTCGTTGTCAAAGATTATTTGATTGTATTTATATGAGTCTATTCTGGCCTCTCTAGTCTGTTCTGTTAGTCTGTCTATTCTGTCAGCCAGAGTGCCTTATTTATAATCTCTATTTTCCTCTTTACACATTGGGACCTTAACCCTGAATGTGTTGTCCTGTAATTATGTCTGCATTGTAAATTGGTTCATCAATTGTCAATTCTAACTAAATACACTTTTACCTTCCATGAGTCCTTAGAAAAAGTCCTTAGTATGAGACATCTTCATAATATTGTAATTCAGCAGTAAAATTTACTAGGAATTGGTAAGTCTCACTAACGCTATGGTGATGATTTTCTCCTTTTATTGTTTCCATCAGAACCCAGGTCCACCTAGCTGCTGTGGTCTTCTCACTCCACGTTGCCATCTGCAGTGATCATGGCAGTATAAGAATCTTGCTGATTATTATGGTGGAGATTTTTGTTTTCCCTTGGAAAGTTCTGTGCATCTATTAACTCTTCCTTTTCATAATTTAAGAATAGTACTAAATTTAATCTGGAGAACCAGGTGCAAATTCAAGTTTTGCATATATATATATGTGTATACATATATAAATACACACACACACATATATACATATATATACACATATACATACATATATATATACACACATATATATACACACATATATTTCAGTAACCTAGAAAATGTATCTAGCCTTTCTTTTATCTATTTTTATATTTTGTTTAACAAGCAATGGCATTTTCTTGCCTTGTTTTGATTTGTTCAAAAGATTTTGCGAGGGCAGCCAAGATGGCCGAATAGGAACAGCTCCGATCTACAGCTCCCAGCGTGAGCAACGCAGAAGACAGGTGATTTCTGCATTTCCATCTGAGGTACCGGGTTCATCTCACTAGGGAGTCCCAGACAGTGGGTGCAGGACAGTGGGTGAAGCGCACCGTGCACCAGCCGAAGCAGGGTGAGGCCTTCCCTCACTCGGGAAGCGCAAGGGGTCAGGGAGTTCCCTTTCCTAGTCAAAGAAAGGGGTGACAGACGGCACCTGGAAAATCGGGTCACTCCCACCCTAATACTGCACTTTTCCGACGGGCTTAAAAAACGACACCCAGGAGATTATATCCTGCACCTGGCTCAGAGGGTCCTACGCCCATGGAGTCTCACTGATTGCTAGCACAGCAGTGTGAGATCAAACTGCAAGGCAGCAGCGAGGCTGGGGGATGGGCACCCACAATTGCTCAGGCTTGCTTAGGTAAACAAAGCAGCCGGGAAGCTCCAACTGGGTGGAGCCCACCACAGCTCAAGGAGGCCTGCCTGCCTCTGTAGGCTCCCCCTTTGGGGGCAGGGCACAGACAAACAAAAAGACAGCAGTAACCTCTGCAGACTTAAATGTCCCTGTCTGACAGCTTTGAAGAGAGCAGTGGTTCTCCCACCATGCAGCTGGAGATCTGAGAACGGGCAGACTGCCTCCGCAAGTGGGTCACTGACCCCTGACCCCCAAGCAGCCTAACTGGGAGGCACCCACCAGTAGGCGCAGACTGATACCTCACACGGCCAGGTACTCCTCTGAGACAAAACTTCCAGAGGAACGATCAGACAGCAGCATTCGCGGTTCACGAAAATCCGCTGTTCTGCAGCCACCGCTGCTGATACCCAGGCAAATAGAGTCTGGAGTGGTCCTCTAGCAAACTCCAACAGACCTGCAGCTGAGGGTCCTGTCTGTTAGAAGGAAAACTAACAAACAGAAAGGACATCCACACCAAAAACCCATTGGTACATCACCATCATCAAAGACCAAAAGTAGATAAAACCACAAAGATGGGGAAAAAACAGAGCAGAAAAACTGGAAACTCTAAAAAGCAGAGTGCCTCTCCTCCTCCAAAGGAACGCAGTTCCTCACCAGCAATGGAAGAAAGCTGGATGGAGAATCACTTTGATGAGTTGAGAGAAGAAGTCTTCAGATGATCAAACTACTCCGAGCTACAGGAGGAAATTCAAACCAAAGGCAAAGAAGTTAAAAACTTTGAAAAAAATTTAGACGAATATATAACTGGAATAACCAATACAGAGAAGTCCTTAAAGGAGCTGATGGAGCTGAAAGCCGAGGCTCGAGAACTACGTGAGGAATGCAGAAGCCTCAGGAGCTGATGCGATCAACTAGAAGAAAGGGTATCAGTGATGGAAGATGAAATGAATGAAATGAAGCGAAAAGGGAAGTTTAGAGAAAAAGAATAAAAAGAAATAAACAAAGCCTCCAAGAAATATGGGACTATGTGAAAAGACCAAATCTACGTCTGATTGGTGTACCTGAAAGTGACAAGGAGAATGGAACCAAGTTGGAAAACACTCTGCAGGATATTATCCAGGAGAACTTCCCCAGTCTAGCAAGGCAGGCCAGCATTCAGATTCAGGGAATACAGAGAATGCCACAAAGATACTCCTCGAGAAGAGCAACTCAAAGACACATCATTGTCAGATTCACCAAAGTGGAAATGAAGGAAAAAATGTTAAGGGCAGCCAGAGAGAAAGGTCGGGTTACCCACAAAGGGAAGCCCATCAGACTAACAGCGGATCTCTCGGCAGAAACTCTACAAGCCAGAAGAGAGTGGGGGCCAATATTCAACATTCTTAAAGAAAAGAATTTTCAACCCAGAATTTCATATCCAGCCAAACTACGCTTCATAAGTGAAGGAGAAATAAAATACTTTACAGACAACCAAATGCTGAGAGATTTTGTCACCACCAGGCCTGCCCTCAAAGAGCTCCTGAAGGAAGCACTAAACATGGAAAGGAACAACCGGTACCAGGCGCTGCAAAATCATGCCAAAATGTAAAGACCATCGAGACTAGGAAGAGACTGCATCAAACTAACGAGCAAAATAACCAGCTAACATCATAATAACAGGATCAAATTCACACATAGCAATATTAACTTTAAATGTAAATGGACTAAATGCTCCAATTAAAAGACACAGACTGGCATACTGGATAAAGAGGCAAGACCCATCAGTGTGCTGTATTCAGGAAACCCATCTCACATGCAGAGACACACATAGGCTCAAAATAAAAGGATGGAGGAAGATCTACCAAGCAAATGGAAAACAAAAAAAGGCAGGGGTTGCAATCCTAGTCTCTGATAAAACAGACTTTAAACCAAGAAAGCTCAAAAGAGACAAAGAAGGCCATTACATAATGGTAAAGGGATCAATTCAACAAGAAGAACTAACTATCCTAAATATATATGCACCCAATACAGGAGCACCCAGATTCATAAAGCAAGTCCTGAGTGACCTACAAAGAGACTTAGACTCCCACACAATAATAATGGGAGACTTTAAGACCCCACTGTCAACATTAGACAGATAAACGAGACAGAAAGTTAACAAGGATATCCAGGAATTGAACTCAGCTCTGCACCAAGCAGACCTAATAGACATCTACAGAACTCTCCACCCCAGATCAACAGAATATACATTTTTTTCAGCACCACACCACACCTATTCCAAAATTGACCACATAGTTGGAAGTAAAGCTCTCCTCAGCAAATGTAAAAGAACAGAAATTATAACAAACTATCTCTCAGACCACAGTGCAATCAAACTAGAACTTGGGATTAAGAAATCACTCAAAACCGCTCAACTACATGGAAACTGAACAATCTGCTCCTGAAAGGGTACATAATGAAATGAAGAAATAAAGATGTTCTTTGAAACCAACGAGAACAAAGACACAACATACCAGAATCTCTGGGACACATTCAAAGCAGTGTGTAGAGGCAAATTTATAGCACAAAATGACCACAAGAGAAAGCAGGAAAGATCCAAAATTGACACCCTAACATCACAATTAAAAGAACTAGAAAAGCAAGAGCAAACACATTCAAAAGCTAGCAGAAGGCAAGAAATAACTAAAATCAGAGCAGAACTGAAGGAAATAGAGACACAAAAAACCCTTCAAAAGATTAATGAATTCAGGAGCTGGTTTTTTGAAAGGATCAACAAAATTGACAGACCACTAGCAAGACTAATAAAGAAAAAAAGAGAGAAGAATCAAATAGACGCAATAAAAAATGAAAAGGGGATATCACCACTGATCCCACAGAAATACAAACTACCATCAGAGAATACTACAAACACCTCTACACAAATAAACTAGAAAATCTAGAAAAAATGGATAAATTCCTCGACATATACACCCTCCCAAGACTAAACCAGGAAGAAGTTGAATCTCTGAATAGACCAATAACAGGAGCTGAAATTGTGGCAATAATCAATAGCTTACCAACCAAAAATTGTCCAGGACCAGATGGATTCATAGCTGAATTCTACCAGAGGTACAAGGAGGAACTGGTACCATTCCTTCTGAAACTATTCCAATCAATAGAAAAAGAGAGAATCCTCCCTAACTCATTTTATGAGGACAGCATCATCCTCATACCAAAGCAGGGCAGAGACACAACCAAAAAAGAGAATTTTAGACCAATATCCTTGATGAACATTGATGCAAAAATCCTCAATAAAATACTGGCAAACCGAATCCAGCAGCACATCAAAAAGCTTATCCACCATGATCAAGTGGGCTTCATCCCTGGGATGCAAGGCTGGTTCACTATATGCAAATCAATAAATGTAATCCAGCACATAAACAGAACCACAGACAAAAACCACATGATTATCTCAATAGATGCAGAAAAGGCCTTTGACAAAATTCAACAACCCTTCATGCTAAAAACTCTATATAAATTAGGTATTGATGGGACGTATCACAAAATAATAAGAGCTATCTATGACAAACCCACAGCCAATATCATACTGAATGGGCAAAAACTGGAAGCATTCCCTTTGAAAACTGGCACAAGACAGGGATGCCCTCTCTCACCACTCCTATTCGACATAGTGTAGGAAGTTCTAGCCAGGGCAATTCAGCAGGACAAGGAAATAAAGGATATTCGATTAGGAAAAGGGGAAGTCAAATTGTCCCTGTTTGCAGATGACATGATTGTATATCTAGAAAACCCCATTGTCTCAGCCCAAAATCTCCTTAAGCTGATAAGCATCTTCAGCAAAGTCTCAGGATATGAAATCAATGTGCAAAAATCACAAGCATTCTTATACACCAATAACAGACAAACAGAGAGCCAAATCAACAATGAACTCCTATTCACAATTGCTTCAAAGAAAATAAAATACCTAGGAATCCAACTTACAAGGGACGTGAAGGACCTCTTCAAGGAGAACTACAAACCACTGCTCAATGAAATAAAAGAGGATACAAACAAATGGAAGAACATTCCATGCTCATGGGTAGGAAGAATCAATATCGTGAAAATGGCCATACTGCCCAAGGTAATTTATAGATTCAATGCCATCCCCATCAAGCTACCAATGACTTTCTTCACAGAATTGGGAAAAACTACTTTAAAGTTCATATGGAACCAAAAAAGAGCCCACATCACCAAGGCAATCCTAAGCCAAAAGAACAAGGCTGGAGGCATCACGCTACCTGACTTCAAACTATACTACAAGGCTACAGTAACCAAAACAGCATGGTACTGGTACCAAAATAGAGATAAAGATCAATGGAACAGAACAGAGCCCTCAGAAATAATGCCGCATATCTACAACTATCTGATCTTTGACAAACCTGAGAAAAACAAACAATGGGGAAAGGATTCCCTATTTAATAAATGGTGCTGGGAAAACTGGCTAGCCATATGTAGAAAGCTGAAACTGGATCCCTTCCTTACACCTTATACAAAAATTAATTCAAGATGGATTCAAGACTTAAACGTTAGACCTAAAACCATAAAAACCCTAGAAGAAAACCTAGGCATTACCTTTCAGGACATAGGCATGGGCAAGGACTTCATGTCTAAAACAGCAAAAGCAATGGCAACAAAAGCCAAAGTTGACAAATGGGATCAAATTAAACTAAAGAGCTTCTGCACAGCAAAAGAAACTACCATCAGAGTGAACAGGCAACCTACAAAATGGGAGAAAATTTTCACAACCTACTCATCTGACAAAGGGCTAATATCCAGAATCTACAATGAACTCAAACAAATTTACAAGAAAAAAACAAAAAACCCCATCAAAAAGTGGGTGAAGGATATGAACAGACACTTCTCAAAAGAAGACACTTATGCAGCCAAAAAACACATGAAAAAATGCTCACCATCACTGGCCATCAGAGAAATGCAAATCAAAACCACAATGAGATACCATCTCACACGAGTTAGAATGGCAATCATTAAAAAGTCAGGAAACAACAGGTGCTGGAGAGGATGTGGAGAAATAGGAACACTTTTACACTGTTGGTGGGACTGTAAACTAGTTCAACCAATGTGGAAGTCAGTGTGGCGATTCCTCAGGGATCTAGAACTAGAAATACCATTTGACCCAGCAATCCCATTACTGGGTATATACCCAAAGGACTATAAATCATGCTGTTATAAAGACACAGGCACATGTATGTTTATTGTGGCACTATTCACAATAGCAAAGACTTGGAAGCAACCCAAATGTCCAACAATGATAGACTGGATTAAGAAAATGTGGCACATATACACCACGGAATACTATGCAGCCATAAAAAATGATGAGTTCATGTCCTTTTAGGGACATGGATGAAGTTGGAAATCATCATTCTCAGTAAACTATCGCAAGGACAAAAAACCAAACACCGCATGTTCTCACTCAGGTGGGAATTGAACAATGAGAACACATGGACACAGGAAGGAGAACATCACACTCTGGGGACTGTGGTGGGGTGGGCGGAGGGGGGAGGGATAGCATTAGGAGATATACCTAATGCTAAATGACGAGTTAATGGGTGCAGCACACCAGCATGGCACATGTATACATATGTAACTAACCTGCACATTGTACACATGTACCCTAAAACTTAAAGTATAATAATAATAATAATAAAAAGATTTTGCAGGGATTATATATGAATATATATGCCAATATGCTTCAAAATTTATTATTCAAATGTTGGTCATTTATTATGATCACAAAGACACAGAAAATGATATTGATTTAGCCATGTAGAAATAAGTAATGATATAATGTGTGAATATGCTTTAAAGTCTGTACCTTATACATTTTTGTTTCTGTGAGAACCAAATGCATCTAGGAGGAAGTATCCCAAGAGAGTGGACCCTTAGGGACTCCTAGCTCCATAAACACTGCTTCTCTGTCCTTTTATCTGAACTCCAGAATATATGATAAATGCTACATGATATTTTTTTCAAGTGAAGTAAATATTGAAATTAAAATATTTCCAAATAAATTAATAAAAATTGAATAGATATAGTTTTCATTATTTCAGTAAAACATTTGATAAAAAATTTTGTGCCATGATGTTCCATAGGCATTTCAAACAGAAACTGTCTCTAAGTTATGTTACCACCCTCTGCTCACTTACCCACCCTACTCTTCCCCTATTCTCTAATCACCCTAATGCAATTGTAGTTAGAATCCCCCACTGAGATAGAAAGTAGAATGTCAGTTACCAGAGGCTAGGAAGGGTAGTGGGGAGTGAGGGAAGGAAGGTAGGAATGGTTAATGGGTATAAAAATATAGTTACATAGAATGAACAAGGTCTAGCATTTAATAGCAAAACAAGGTGACTACAGTCAGCAATAATTTGTTGTACATTTTAGAATAACAGAGGGAGTACAATCTGAATGTTTATAACACAAAGAAATGACTTATGCTTAAGGTGATGGATACCTCATTTACTCTGATGTAATTATTAGATACTATATGTCTGTATCAAAATATCTCATGTTTCCCATAAATATATGATATAGTTTGGCTCTGTGTCCCCACCCAAATCTTACCTTGAATTGTAATAATCCCCACGGGTCATGGGAGGGGCCTGGTGGGAAGGAATTGAATCATGACGGTGTGTTTTTCCCGTGGTGTTTGAGTGACAGTGAATAAGTCTCATGAGATCTGATGGTTTCATAAAGGGGAGTTCCCCTGCCCATGCCCTCTTGCCTGCGGCCATGTAAGACGTGCCTTTGCTCTTCCTTCACCTTTTGCCATGATTGTGAGGCTTCCTCAGCTCTATGTGGAGCTGTGAGTCCGTTAAATCTCTTTCTTTTATAAATTACCCAGTCTTGGATATGTCTTTATTAGCAGCATGAGAATGTACTAATACAATATATTAACCTACTGTGTACATATAAAAATTAAAAAGACAATTTAAAAAATATCTCCAGTTGTTCACCTGCTCAAATAAGAAAATTATTAACTTTCCCTCTCCTTTCCTCCCTCTTGTAATTCTCTTGACTCTTCTTCTCCCATGCTCACTGTCATGCTCCTGGTCAGACCCCACCACTATTATACAGACTATTGCAGAAACTTCTTAACTCGTGGTTACTCTGTGGCCTACAACCTCCACCTCCAATCTGTTCTCCTCTCTACCCCTTAGCATAGTTCATGCAAAAAACACAAATTCAGATACATCATTTCCCCCTTTAGAAAAACATCAATACCGCCTCCATTAAAAAAAAATCAAACTACTTAAATAAATTAGCATGGTACTTGACACCTGTTTCAATCTAGTTCCCAGATAACTTTTCAGCAATCTCTCAGCATCCCACCCTCCACACGATTTGCTATTTCTGTAAAATGACACCTCTGAAGTATTCTATGTCAAAATTATTCTTCCATTCTTCTGTGTCTCTGAGTCAGGATGTGAATTTTACTATTTAAATGCATATGGAGGAGTTAGAAGGATTTAAAGACTGTGAGGAATGCTTGAGAAACAGGGTTTCTATTGTTAGTGGTGGCAGTGGTGGGTTTTGGGGGTAGGGGTTGTTTGTGAGTAAAGGAAATCAAAATGTTTTACCATAAAATATACTTTTTTGATATTTTGAGATGGCTGTTCAGAAGCTCTGCAAATAGAAGTAGCCCTACAAAGCTGTCTTTGTGGGGAAAAATTGCATCTGTAGATAGAATCTGAATTGATGAAACCAGGTTTTCTGATTTTTCAGCAAAACTTCCAAGGACTAAAGGGAAGTTTTCCTTTGGCCCTTACAAGTGTTTCATCTACAGACAATAAAACAAGGATTAATGGCTGCCTCTTAATATTTAAAAGAAGTCATGAAGTGAATGAGGAGGAGTAATTCTTTATAATACAACAGGATTTCAAAAAATAGTGAAATTTATAGAGCAGCAGTCTTTTGCTGAGCTATTTTCTTTTTCCAAAAGAAAAGACTGTTTTAATTGACAGTGTAAAAAAGAACATCAATGTATTGCTAACCTAGTACCCTTACAGGATTTCTTTAATTACTCTATTACATTTTTCAGAATGCTTACGCATAAGAACAGGGAGACTCAAAAAGGTTTAAGCAACACAGCTAAGACTTAAACTCCAAATTGCCCCACTCAAAGTGACATGTGTGTTCTTACCACCAACTCTGAGCTGCCAACTATCCATTTGTTTAAGATATGATAGAATGAATTTCATCATTGGCATGAAGAAATAAACCTGCCATTAAAAAAAAGATCTTTCTCAACATTAAAATTGGATAACTTAATACACTGGTAAGATTGGTATTAGAAAATTTTTTTAGTTTATATTCTTTTGTCTTTTTTTGTTTGTTGGTTTTTTATTTTCTTTGCAAATGTAGTGTTAAAAGAGGCCATCGAGTGAAACAAGTCTCTAATCCTTCCAGGGAACTGTAATCCAAGCAAACTGTTGCACGTTTCCCTGGTTTGTGCTTTCATGCATCTTCCCAAGGTCTTTTTGTAAAATTCACATTAGGAGATTAATGGCAATATATTTTCATGACATCTATAGTGCAGAATTAGCCTCTATAATGGCACGTATGTACCTCGGTCATAAAATTCAATACTCCCGACTCTCTACTTCAGGCTCTTCAGTGGCCTCTACATTGTCCACTAAAATTATTTTCTAACTGATAAATTCTTCTTTGACACTAACCTTGTCAAAAGGCTTACAAAACTTCTTTGAGGTAAAGGAAAGCTCCTGCAAAGGCATTTCCTTTGTTTTAAATTGTTCCACACTATGTAAGTAAACACAGGAATCAGGGATAAATATCAAAACAGAACAGTCTAAAAAACTAAAATGATAGATGTCTTGAAAACACATGTCAGCCACGCTCATGTTATACAAAGTAGATCTGAAAATAGAAACAGAAAAAAAGCATGCATGTGTCTGTGCAGTATTTTATATGGCTTAAATAATACAAAAAAAAAGGTTTTCTTTCATGCTGTATTTTATAACTGGAAGTTTGTCTTTGTCTTTACATCCATATAATCCTTTTCCAAATAAAGTAAACATCAGTAAGTGTTTACTAAATGTACTAAACTAAAATGTACTAAATGTACTGAAGTACAGAGCAACTCAGGAGTATACTTTTTAAAACTATTCATCCAACAAATATCTGTTAAACATCCAAAAGAGTAAATTAGTAGGTGGGGAAGGAAAAGGGAGTAGTAAGAGTTGAATAAACTGTGTTCACCTTCTGCAGGCACTTTCTTCAGTATTTGCTCAACTTAATACACTCCTCCACTTCTCACTATTAGCTTGATGCTGGCTGAGCAGCATTTTAGTGTTGGCAGCTATGCTGGACTGGGTGTTGTCTGTTTTAGGTTTTTCTCTCCCTTCTAAAATTTACCAGCATTTGAATAAAGTTGCTCGTTTCAGTGTTAATTGTTTTGGTTTGCACATGAATCATTTCTGATTTGTTTGAGTGCAGCATTCTTTTATTATTGCACATCCACATTTCTTACAAAGGAAAAGAAGTCATCTTGGACATCTCTCTGGGTTAATTTTCCAAAATGGTATTAATAATTTGCTTTTGTAATACTATTCTTAGAAACTTAAACCCTGTCAATGGGTTATTACACACACCTTTCCTATTAGTCAATAAGCCCTTAGCCCCATTAAGCTTCAGTTGGAGGAGGCTATGATCACAGTTCAAGGCTAAGCACAGCATTAAGCTCTGTGAGCATCAATATTTCAGAAGGAAAAGAAATAGCTGTTGCGGCACTATTCAGCCTGTCATTCACTCTGCTAGGCTTAAGATAAGACTTAGCACAATGTCATAGGTAAGTAATGATCAAAGAAGGCACAAACTTGCACGTTCCAATTAGATGTATTTGAAAGTAAGTATGAAATACAATAGAGACAGTCAAACACAAAAACACACTCTTGACTGTTCTAAACTCCTTTGGAATGGCCAAACAAGATAGAATATCACAATACACCCAGAGAGAGCATCAGTATTTAAAATTGAAATAACTCTTATGTTATATATAGCATTTAGCAGAACTAGAGAATTGATTAACTGCTTATTCCATGTACATATTTGAGTTTTTTCTTTTTAAAAGGAAAACCATATCACAAATAATTAACTTTTAAATTTAAACTTGTGAGTAATTTAGGAATCACAGTAATGAGGTTCATTTCTTTAACTAAATGAAAATATATTGATTCAGGGTTTAAGAGTTCATAGGCTGTCCTAGAATCTATCTGGTAATATTCAATAAAAAGAAGAAATAGTTCCTATTTTCAAGGAACTTATAATCTAGCACAGAAAAGAAATAACAAGAGCTTATTATGTAACTTGAAAACATTTGTAAAGCAACAGGCCAAGGTAATTTTTATAATTCAATAATATCAAGCAAAAAGGAGTGAAGAGATGATGAGAGTAAATGGTCAAACATAGGATTATGGGTTGTAAAGCACTTTAGGATAAAAAATTTTAAGAACTCCTTACTATTCACACAGATCAAGCTGAGTGCAGAAATCAAGCTCTTCACCACCAGATTGTGTTGCGTGAGTTATGAGGTAAATCACCAGGATACATTTACAGCACATTGCTAGGCCTAAAGTGGTATTCAATTTAGTAAATCTGAACCTGCTACAGGCATGATAGCAGAGATCAGAGCTGGTAGCATATTGTTCTTAAATTGCAAATTCGTTTCATTGTCTATTAACAGAAAGAGAAGAGAGATGAAGCTGGGGCTTCAGGATCAGGTAAAGAACTAAATTTCCAAACCAGGACAAAGTTAACATTTAAGAATATACCATTGGGCCAGTCATGGTAGCGTACATCTGTTAATCCCAGAACTTTGGGAGATTGAAGTGGGAGGATTGTTAAGGCCAGGAGTTCAAGACCACCCTGGGTATCATAGAGAGAGCTCATTTCTTAAACAACAACAACAACAAACTTACCTGGGTGTGGCGGTCTGTGCCTGTAGTCTCAGCTACTTGGGAGGCTGAAGTAAAAGGATTGCTTGAGCCCAGGAGTTCAAGCCTGCAGTGAACTATATTTGTGCCACTGTACTCTGGGCTGGGCTACAGAGTGAGACCCTGTAACAATAAATAAATTAATAAATACATACATAAATACATAAATAATTAATCAATTACATAAAATTATACAGTAGTCCCCCCACTTATCTGGGGGATATATTCCAATAACCACAATGGGTGGCTGAAACCATGAATACAATTGAATCCTATATACACTATGCTTTTTTAATACATACAAACATTATATACATACACACTTATGATAAAGTTTAACTTATAAGTTAAGCACTGTAACAGACTAACAACAAAAACTAACAATAAAATAGAACAATTATAACAACATACTGTAATAAATGTTATGCGACTGAGTTCTCAAAAGATCTTATTGTATTGTAATCACCCTTCTTCTTGTGATGAGGAAAGATCTTATTGTATTGTAATCATCCTTCTTCTTGTGATGAGGTGAGATGATACATTGCCTACATAATGAGATGAAGTGAGGTGACATGGTGTTAGGCTACTATTGACCTTCTGATGACATGTCAGAAGGAGCATCATCTGCTTTAGGTGATCCTGAATTATCCAACCATGAAGATGTTGGTGGGTGGATGTCAGGAACAGACAATGTTGATGCCCAATGGGTGAATAGCATCTTCAGTGTGGATACGCCAAACAAAAGAATGATTCAGGTGGGAGATTTCGTATCACTACTCAAAGCAGCATGCAATTTAAAATTCATGAATTGTTTATTCCTAGGATTGTCCACTTAATAGTTTTATACTGCAGCTGACTGTGGGTAAGTGAAATTATAGAAAGTGAAGCCATGGATAAGGAGGAACTACTGTAGTGATAATCAACTGTCTCATAAAACAAATAAGGCTGTACTAAACTTGTCCAGGTAAAACATAGGAGATGAGGCATGAAATCAGCACAGCAAAAGAATAAATTGTGAAAATATCGAGCCAAACTTCAAAAGAAATTTGGGGCATAGTTTTGGTATTCCACTGAAGACATCAAAGCTGAGCACTTTGCAAACCATATAAAAATGCTGGACCTTGAGATTCTCTCTGCCTCTTCCATTTTCGTGTCTTGCTATTCCTCCCTTGCTTCTGGTCTACTCTGCCACTTCAGTTGGCTGTCCAGTTGAACCAACTTCTCTCTGCAGTCCTCTTAAAGGGACAGAACACTAGGTTGGCTAAAGAGTTTTCTGCAGTGATTATATGGGTCTCAGAGTTACTCAACAAAGCAGTTCCCATATTTTATTTTGCCCTGGGACTGTAAGAGGATATAGCCCATTTATAGAGTGTCTGGAAAGAAAAAGTTTTTTGAAATTATACAAAAATGTTTACCTTTAGTTGAACAATATCAGAAAACTTTGAGTTACTTGAAAAAATTGCAGGAAAAAGAAATCTGAAATTGAGTTCTATTTGCTAGCAAAAAAAAAGAAAAATAGTAACAAAAAGATAAATTATCACTGGAAACTGTTATATAGTTGTTGTAATTATTTCATTGTTGTAAAACTAGTCTATTCTTACCAAGTTATATTAATATTTACTCAAGGCTAAAAATTAAAATGTCTCCCAATTTAAGATACAAACAAATTCAAGTTCTGACAGGCAGCACCATCATCCACATTTCACATACAGAAAATGTTTTTAGGTAAGAGCTGTTTACTATATCTGATGATTGTTCTCACTCTTGGCCTCAAGCATGCAGAAAGAAAGTTTGCACAAATTTATTGTAAAGAAAACTATAGAAGCCTAGTCACCTGCCAATAAAAATCTTCTAGCAATTTTCTGGTTATGGCTTTTTTTAAGTTCTTTATTTTTAGTCTTTGCATTACCTCCTTGTAAACTAATGACCACTGCCCCTATCTGAAATATAGGAATATGAAGGTAGAGGGGATCGAGGGAGATAATCTATTCTATGTCTTATGCTCTTCATTTACTTAAAATTAGTTAATTAGTGTTTCATTCTGAACTTTCTCCTTTCAGAAATGCTCAAAAGGAAACTAAGGCTATTGCATTGGAATATTCATGTCTACCCTTTTTATTTCTCATCATGCTGTAATCAGAACTATTTTGTCTATGTTTAATATCTGAAAGATACTCTCAGCATATATTTATCACATATTTATTTATTCTCAACATACAGTTGTACAGAAAATTCTCCTGTTTTACCATTGTTGTTTTAGCATTATTGAATCATATTTAGATATCTTAATTCCTTTTCCAATACTTTGTTATGTTAATTTATTTTTCAAATACTTTTATGATTATGTAGTACATATTATCTGAAGAAATCAAACATTATATACAATATCTTATTCTTTCTTTAAAGTAGAAATTAAATTTTATCTCTCCATATCTTATATAAATTCTGTGTATCTTATGTTTAACAAATACTATATACTGTTTCTTTTCTTGGCCAGAATAAAGATATCCACAGTATCATAATCTATAAACTACATTATTAACATATTTTATCTCATAAGATTGATAGGGAAATTAAGCAAGTAATGTATATCTTGAACAATTTGCAATATATTAAGCAGTTTTTCTAGACTTTTCAGTAATTTTAAGTAAACTCAATATAAAAATAAATTGTTTTAAGATACCATATAGGAAAGTGGGTGGCAAAAGAAGTTACTAAATGTCACAGATGAATGAAACCTAAAAATGTAGGTATATTTTAATATATGTAACTTGCTATGTACTTAGAGATATAATTGTGTTAGGCCATTCTAGCGTTGCTATAAAGGAATAGCTGAGGCTGGGTAATTTATAAAGACAAGAGATTTAATTGGCTCGTGGTTCTGCAGGCTGTGCAAGCATGGCGCTGGCATCTGCTCAGCCTCTGGGGAGGCCTTAGGGAGCTTTCATTCATGGGAGAAGGTGAAGCAGGAATAGGCATATCACACGACAAAAGCAGGAGAAAGAGAGGGTGTTGAGTGGGGGGTGCCACACACTTAACCAGATTTCACAAAAACTTACTCTCTATCACAAGGACAACACCAAGCCATGAGGAATCTGTCCTCATGACCCAAACACCTCCCACTCAGTGCCACCTCTGGCAATGGGGATTACAATTCAACATGAGATTGGTGGGGATACGTATTCAAACAATATCATTCCATCCCTGGCCCCCTAAATCTCATGTCCTTCTCACGTTGCAAAATACAATCATGCCTTCTCAACAGTCTCCCAAAAGACCAAAGTCTCATCTGGAGATGAGCTCCTTTCACCTATGAGCCCATAAAATTAAACAAGTTACTTATTTTCAAGATACAATGGGATTACAGGCATTGGGTAAACATTTCCATTCCAAAATGGAGAAATCGGCTAAAAGAAAGGAGCAACAGGACCCAAGCAAGTCCTACACCCATCAGGGTAGTCATTTAATCTTAAAGCTCCAAAATAATCTCCTTTAACTTCATGTCCCACATTAGAGCTCACTGATTCAAGGGGTGGCTTCCCAAGACCTTGGGCAGCTCTTGCTCCTGTGTCTCTGCAGGGTTCAGTACCCATGGCTGCTCTCACAGGTTGTTGAGTGCTTGTGGCTTTTCAAGGCACAGAGTGAAAGCTTCCAGTAGATCTACTATTCTGGGTACTGGAGGGGGCTGGCCTCCTTCTGACAGCTCTACTAGGCAGTGCCTTCAATCCCACATTTTTCCTCCACAATGCCTTAGTAGAGGTTTTCTGTGAGGATTCTGCCCCTACAGCAGGTTTCTGCCTGGGCACCCAGGCATTCTTATACATCCTCTGAAATCTAGGCAGAAACTGCCAAGACTCCTTCACTTTGTGCACCTACAAGCATAACACCATGTAGCTTATGGCTTGTACGCTCTGAAGCAGCAGCCCAAGCTGTACATGGGCCCCTTTGGCCTGACGCTGGAGCCAGAGTTGCCAGGATGCAAGGAGAAAACTCCTGGGATGGTGCAGGACAGTGGTGCCCCAGGCCTGGGCCCCAAAACAATTCAGTCCTCCTGGATCTCTGGGCCTGTGATGGGAGGGGCTGCCTCAAAGATCTCCAAAATGACTTTCAGGCCTTCTCCCATTGTCTTGGCTATCAGGATTGGGCTGCTTTTTATTTATACAAATTTATCTAGCAGCCTGCTAGAAATCCTCTCCTGAAAAAGCATTTCTTTCTTTACCATATGGCCAGGCTGAAGATTTTCCAAACTTTTATGCTCTGCTTCCTGTGTAAGCATAAGTTCCAACTTTAAGCCATTTATTTGCCCCTGCCTCTGAGTATAGGCTGTTAGAAGCAGCCAGGCCATATCTTGAACACTTTGTGACTTAGAAATTTCTTCCACAGATTGATCTGAAGTTCAAACTTCCACAGATTCCTAGGTCATGAACAGAATGCAGCTAAGTTATTTGCAAAGGCATAACATGCGTGACCTTTGCTCTAGTTCCCAATAAGTTCCTCATTTCCATCTGAGACCTCATAATCTATCTATGTCACTATCAATGTCACTATCAGCATTTTGGTCACAACCATTTAACCAGTCTCTAAAAATTCCAAACTTCCCCCTCATCTTTCTGTCTTCTTCTGAGACCTCCAAACTCTACCAACCTCTGTCTGTTACCCAGTTCCAAGTCACTTCCACATTTTCAGATACCTTTGTCGCAAGACTCCCCATCTGGTACCAATTTTCTGTGTTAGGCCATTCTAGAATTGATATAAAGAAATACTTAGGCTGGGTAATTTATAAAGAAAAGAAGTTTAATTGGCTTATAATTCTGCAGGCTGTATAAGAATGTCATTGCACCTTCTCAACTCCTGGGGAGGCCTTTTACTCATGGCAGAAGGTGAAGTAGGAGCAGGTACATCACATGACAAAAGCAGGAGAAATAAAGGGAACTGGGGGGAGGTGCCACACATTTAAACAACCAGACCTCATGACAACTCACTCACTATCATGAGGACAGCACCAAGCAGCCTTATGGCCCAAGCAGGTCCTATCTCCAACATTGGAGATTACATTTCAACATGAGATTTGGTGGGGACACATATTCAGGCTATATTAATACTCATTTTGTCTAGTTATAGCAATATAATATTAATCTGGTAGAAAATTTCATTTTAAAATATTTAAATTTTAATAATACTTCCAGGTGATAAAATTCCAAAAGTCTAGCTGCTTTGAGTCAAACATTCAATTACATAAAATCCTTTTAACATCATCTAAGTTTATTTTCAACACCAAAGTATTTTAACATATGTGAAGTCATCTGATCTCAAAAGCCCAGGGATATAAGCAGCACATAGGCCCTCTTTATTTCACAAAAAATTAATAGAGTGACTCCGAGGTGAGCAACTTCTTTGATTTCATAGGACTAGTAGAGGGAGATACTGAGATGAAAACAAGGCTATTATCATTCATGAGTTTCCCTCATGCATGCATCGGAAACGCTACCCAATAACATTTTGGCTGCTGTAATAGTCCATTCTCACGTGGCTATAAAGATACTACCTGAGACTGTGTAATTTATAAACAAAAAAGGTTCAACTGACTCAAAGTTCTGCATGGCTAGGGAGGCCACAGGAAACACAATCATGGCAGAAGGCAAAGGGGAAGCAAGGTGTCTCCTACATGGTAGCAGGAGAGAGAGAGAGAGAGGAAAAAGAGAGAGAGAGAGGAAGGGCCACACTTTAAAACCATCAATGCTTGTGAGAACTCACTCACTATCAGGAGAAGAGCATGGGAGAACCACCCCATGATCCAATCACCTGCCACCAGGTTCCTCCCTCAACACGTCAGGATTACAATTTTTGATGAGATTTGGGTGGTGACACAGAGCCAAATCACATCAGGGGCCTTTTAAATTAATTCTTTATAAGAAAAGAAAATAATTATGCACACAATAATCATCCTCCCAATCTACTCTAATTGTAATAAATAAGATGCACATGCTTTAAAGTATGCTGCTAGAGGCTGTCATTTGTAAATAGGCAGATCTGCTTATTACTGACAATACCAGTCCAATCATTAGTATAATGTTTCAATTTCTCTTTGTGTTAATCTGGATACTTAGAAAACCTTATAGTTACTTTCAGAATTCAGCCCAGTTCTTTTCTTTTTCTTCCCCTGTGAGTGGTATTTTTTTAAGATACATAATCAGAAGCAAGGCTTTGAGATAAACCATTAGAAAAGTTGAAGCATTTTCTGCATGTATGCTATTCTTGCAATTAATTCCTATCAGAATCAATTACACATTTCAGGCCTCCGGATAGAGAATTCTGTACCTGCTGAAGATTGAAAGAGCAGGAAGTTTATTACATTTATATGTACAAGATTCCTTTCCTTTCTCTCCAGCCCTCATAGCAATCATTAATAACGTAACCTTCAGTAGAATGGGCTGTCAGTGCTTACCCTCTATTAGAAGAAAAATACACCACACATTTCCATAGTGAATGGGTAATGCAAACTGAAAAATGTGATAATGTTAAGAGAGGCATTCCTTCAAGTTATTTTGCCTAATTCTATTTTATACCTGGAGGAAGGTGACATTTTATCTTCCTATTGTAGATACTGAATGGGAACAATCAAAGCAATATATTCTGGACTTTTCAGGTCAGAAGAAAAAGGTTTCTTTTGTGACTATGGTTCAGTATGGCAGGTTCTGTTTTTATTGTTGGTGATAGAGTTGATCTAAGAATAATTTCCCAAATTTTGCAGGATATTTGCAAATTAGAACTTATAATACAACCGTGCAGCCCTATTCTCAACTCCAGGCATTAAAACTTTGAAAATACTAATGGTACAGAATCAAAAACTAATTACTATATGAATTAGTTTTATTTCTTTCTCTTTATCATTGCCATCAAGAAAAATTTATTTTTCAAACGTCAGTGGGAATTGCTCATGAACAAGTCAGTTAAAATATAATGTAGTTAACTACTATGACCATGAAATTATAATATAATATAATTCACATTAGAGACATACAGCAATTGTACTTAGTAGAATAAAAGAAACCTTGCCCAATAGGCAGCAATAAAAGGTAGTGAGCTCATTGCCATAAGAAATATTCAGAGACTAGATGACCACTTATCAAAAATGTAATGATGTAATATAGGAAACATTTAGGAAACGTTTTAATAAAATAATGGATGAACCAATTTACACAAAACTCCCTCCCTATCATGGCAGTCTATGCTTCTGTGAAAACTAATATGAAATAAAAGATTAAAACTGGTCAAGATTAATCCAAGACACTAAGAATTTGTGGAAAGAATTATTTAGTAGAGAAAATCAACTTATATCAAGGACTTATGTATGTCACTATATATAAATCATCTCATTTAATTTTCACAATAAATCTGAGTTAAATATAATTCTCTTCCTACTCCTCAAATGCTAAGAGAGAAGGAAATTTGCACAAAGTCACTCAGCCAGTGAGGTGGAACTAGAACCCCAAAGCCTATGCACTCAGCCATTTGCCTTTCTGTATTTAAAATTCTCTAGGTATTCTTCCAATTATTCTGAAACATGTGATTCTAACCCTATTATATAATATTGCAGTTGAAGCTTTGTAGAAAAAAACATATAGAGTAGATCATCTCAGGGAGCCTGTCAATGACAAAATGCCAATACCGAGCTTAAGTTTTTGGCTTAGTCAGTTCATTTGGATGATATCTCTTAGCAGGTAGTGCTGAATATTTTCTCAAGAAACACCAGAAGTGGTTCCAGAGGATGTATAGAAAGGATTTCTAGATCTTTGTGAGAAAAAAAAAGAAATTCATTTCCTCAGAAAGAAGCTTCCTTACCTCACACTGCAGAAATTAAGTGTAATTTGCATGAGTCCTTCAAAGAGCCCTACCAGAATCCTTCTGGAAACTGTCATCTACTAGGTTAGTTACAATGGAACCCGAGCCTAATTCAAATCTTCTTCACTAAAAAATTCATTTGACAAACTATTTTTTTTTTTGGCTTAAAGTGTTTGGTTTCAGCAACAAGATTAATATCTCTCCTAGTTTTTTTTTTTTCATTATGCAGTAACCCAATTAAACAAAGTAACAGTCTGCTTTCACAGGGAAATTACCACATATTTAAGTTTTAAGCTAAGGTAAATTCTGTCCATTAAAATTTTTTAAGTCTCTCAACTTCTTTACGATCCATCACAGTTTCTGTGTCCTGGTAGGTTTTCTTGTATCCAGCTGTCCCCCGAGCTTCACGTTCCTGCTCAAAGAGCCCTGGCCATCACTATCTATCCTCTTTCTCCTCACCATCTCCTCATTATCTAATGCCTCAGAGTATCTCAGCCCTCCTAGTCATGAAGACAGCACTGCCACAGGATGCCATCGCACATGCTGCAGCAAAGGCATCAGGAGTCCAGGGCCCAGGTTGGACCCAGTTGGAATTCCAGAAGCTCTGGCTTGCCTATTGCTGCCCCCTGGACCAGACAGCAAAGCCAATGAGTGCAAAGGAGTTAACACTTTTTGTGCAAATTTTGACCGGTGCAAGTCAGAATATATAAGTGTCTGACATATAAATTCTTCCTTCCTCCATACCACGGACAAACTGTTCCAGGAGCCCTCTCCTGGGGACATTCCACATGACTGAGCAACTAGTTCTGTGACTCCTCAGGCTGTTTGTCTTGGTAATACACCAAATCCCAAATCACATTTGCTTATAATTGTTTTCCCTCCTTCCCTCACACATAGAGCCCTGGGACTGCCCCCACTAAAGCCTGAGAATGTTAACTTTGCTTCAGTCTCTGATTTCCAAGAGACATTGTCTAAACTTTTTTTTTCTTGTTAGTTTTCCACAAGGCTTAAAGCAAAGAAATGCAAACATAGAATTTTAATCAGGAGAAATTTTGTTTAGTTTAACAATATGACTAAAGCAATTCTCACAGACTTCTGAATGAAATCTGAGCAACACGTAACTATATAACCATAATGTAACAGTTTCCTGCTGTTTTAATCAAAAATTAATAAAACTGACTATATTCCTTTTTTAATTAATCATCACCAGAATTTACAAAATACCTCTTCCAATTTCGGGGGGAAAGGGTAAAACCTTCCATTTTCTTTTCTGTTTTACTTCTCTATATAGGTAGTGATTTCCACTTTAAAACAGAAAATGCTGTTGCCAGAAAATGTACTTTACTGGTGCTTTAAGGTCAATAGTTTAATTTTGTGTAAGCACCTTCCTTTCTTTTATTCCCATATCTTCATTATAGCTCACTTTCACATAAAACTAAATGTACTCTTTCATCACTAAGGCAATAAAAAGTTTAATTTAAAGCAAGATGAGGGAAAAAAAAGTCAGCAATTTACCATAGCCAATCTCTGATTCTCTTGAAGTCTTTTATTTAATTGCTTTAATTTTGAATTATTCCAAGCACCCCAAAATCTAAAGACTAATAAAATGAACACATGAGTACCTATCACCCTGCTTTAGCCAATCCAGGCATCTGGCAAATCTACTTCAGATTTTTTAAACTGAAAACACATTAGTTAGGGAGTCAATACCACATGAGTACCCCTCCCTATGTCATTTCTTTCATTCTTTGCGATGAGGAATTTTATTTTTCAGTCTCTTATGGAAGCTTGTGTCATTCATACATATGAATTCATATGTGGAAAAAATCTTTTAATTTTTTAATAAATGACATTAAAATATAGATACTCATTCATTTAGTTAAACAACCTTGTTTGTGGCACTTTCTGTGTGCTAAACAATAATCCAGGAATTGAATTTACAGTGAAAAACGATATAAAGTTTGTATTTTTTAGACTTATATTATAGTTGAGGAACAAAACATATAAATTTACAATATGCTCTGAAGAAGTGATAATTGCTTTTTAAAAAGGATAAGCACTTTGGAAAGTAAAGGTGGGAGGATCACTTGAGCTCAGAAGTTTGAGAGCAGCCTGGACAACATAGTGAGACCTTGTCTCTACAAAAAATTAGAAAATTAGCTGGACATGGTGGTACGTGCCTGTAATCTCAGCTACTCAGGTGGCTGAGACAGGGAGATCTCTTGAGGCCAAGAGTTTGAGGCTGCAGTGAGCTATTATCACACCACTGCACTCTAGCCTAAGCAATAGAGTTCCTGTCTCAAAAAAAAAAATAGAGAGAGAGATAAGGAAATAAAGAGTGTTGGAGTGGGACATGCTAAAACATTTAGACTGATGAACAAAGATTTGAATAATGTACAGAAGACAGACAGCACAACAGCTGTGGAGAAGTCTCCTAGAGAGAGGTAACGGCAAATGCAGAGCTAAGACAGGCCATGAGTGATGAGTTCAAGAAAAGAATCAAAAAGTGGCAGCAAGAATTTAATGAGCACGGTTGATGATATGGTTTGACTGTGTCCCCACCCAAATCTCATCTTGAATTGTAGTTCTCATAATCCCCACGTGTTGTGG
Organism: Pan troglodytes; assembly: GCF_028858775.2. Taxonomy (NCBI): domain Eukaryota; kingdom Metazoa; phylum Chordata; class Mammalia; order Primates; family Hominidae; genus Pan; species Pan troglodytes. The sequence continues at coordinate 160,526,769 of NC_072404.2, read as the reverse complement.
GAGGGACCCAGTGGGAGGTAACTGAATCACGGGGATGGTTTCCCCCATGCTATTCTCATGGTAATGAGGGAGTTTTCAAATGATCTGATGGTTCTATAAGGGGCTTCCCCCTTTGTTTGGCTCTCATTTTTCTCTCTCCTGCTCCCTTGTGAAGAGGGACATGTTTGCTTCCCCTTCTGCCATGATTGTAAGTGTCCTGAGACCTCCCCAACCCTTTGGAACTGTGAGTCAATTAAACCTCTTTCCTTTATAAATTACTCAGTCTCGGGTATGTCTCTATAGCAGCAAGAGAACACACTAATACAGTTGAGAACCAGAAGAGGAATTTGCAAATGTTCATTGTGCAACATGCATTTTGCATTTAAACATGATTTTTTAGAGATTGAACCATGCTGTAATGAATAAATCTTCTGTTTGTTAAGAAAATTTAATTATCCATGTCTATATTAGCTTAAATTTTCCAATTTTTACTATGTTCACTATTGCAAACAGTGCTACAATAAATGTGATTTATCATACCTCTGTTTTCAAACTCTCCCTATTTGTTGAAGACAACAGGTTTTTCACCTTTAGAATGACACATAATTTGAATTTTGATTATTATACAAAAACCATATTTCCAGTGGAATCATTTGTTTTTATTTCTTTTAAATATTCCTCTATGATATGTATGCAAACCAAATGGGGTATTTTAATAGTTATTTTGACAGTAAATAAAATACTTATGGTGAAGCTCCCCTAGTCTGAAACTCAACTAGTTATATGTGTGGAAGGAAATGATTGGGAAGATTCTGCTTCACACCTCAAACCAGAACTGCCAGCCTGATAACCAAAGATCCCTCCTGTTACCCATTTACTCTAGGGGCTGGGGATAAAGTGAAACTCGTTATATATCCAAGACTAATCAGAGGCGGGAAAAGTGCATCAAGAGAAAAAAATAGAACATGGCAAGCCATGGGTTAGTATTAACTAACATCAAAGAATCAAAGAATTCCAGATTCATCCAGTAACCAGGAAGCCTACAATGTTGAGAAAAATAAAGCAAGAATAATCGGAAAGCAATGCAAATGTTGGAGATACAAGCAAATACACCAGAAAACAAAATCAATTATTCAGGAAAATACTCCAGTAAACATACACTAGATGCCTGATAATCAGGCAAGATTTTCTCTTAGTCAAATGTCCAAAGACGGCTTCCTTGGATCTAAGCCCTAAAACAACACAACAGGAACACCTCACCAGAAGGAGGAGTTACAGTGGGAGAAAGATAACAATGTCTCAAAACCACAGGACACAGCTTACATTTTTAAAAAAACTGAAAATGGAAAAAAATATAATGCACCTTAATAGAATCTGTCAATATCTCATCATTCCTGAGACCTTTATGTACCCCTTCTGACTTCTCACTGCCAATTCTGGCATCTCTCTAAATACTGTTTGTTTGTTTGTTTGTTTGTTTTCATTCTTCAAAGCCCTGGAACGATACTTTGCTTATGGGCAGCAGACACCAGAAGTGCCAGCTTATTACTACTGTCAGGGAACAGTCCTCAATGAATGGCTTACTGGAGTTGGTGTAACAGTACCCCAGTCTTCTCTCCTCTTGGATGGGAGAGTCCTAAGACTTGACTTTGCCCTGGCCTCAGGTTGCCCCTAAGAAACTAAGTTCCAGGGACCCCCCGTGGTAGCTAGATTTGAAAAAGCACCTGTTAGCGGCTACTAAACCTCCAATCCTCTGCTGGCACACCCCACATCTTCCCCCACAAAAGTAGCTGAACTTCAATTCTTATTTTAGGGACTGAGGTCTCCATTTTCTTTCTGGCCACGGGCTAGGGACCACTCTCAGCTCATAGAAGCCACTGCCTGTCCCTTGCCCCAGGAGCCCCTCCACTTCAGCAATGGAGAAATCAGCCAGGTCAAGCCCCTCTCATACTTGGAATCTCTCTAAACTACTTCCTCAGTCACCAGCCAGAGTAAACTGCGCTGTTAAAGGACCTGTGTTTTCATATGAGGCCTGCTCAGATAATGTTCATATCCTAAGGTCAGCTGATGTAGGGCTGTCCCTAGGTTAGTCGCTTGATCGAATCATCAAGGGCCAGGAGGCATGGAGAGCCATCTGACAATTGTGACAACCGCAGCAATCGTTTAATTAAACATGAGATTGAGGTGGTGTTTGCACAATTCTGTAAATATATAAATAATCATTGAATTGTGAACTTAAAACTGATGGACTTTACGTATGTAACTTCTATCACAATAAAGCTTTTAAAAATCACTTCCAGACACATCATCTTATTTATTCCTTAGAAAATCTTTTGTATTTTAGTTATTATTATTCCTATTTTTGCAGATAAGGCCAAACTAAGACAGAGTTTAAGGTATTCCCATGAACACATAGTGGTAAAAGTAGAATCAAATGAATGTCTTTTGCAGATTACATTACTTTGTCCTATTTACTGCCTGTTTTATGTAAATGTAAGGCAGCCTTATAATTTTTTAGGTATTTCCTGAAAAATACCATTTTAAAATGCAGATCACATTACAAACAATTTTATATTTTCCTGTAGAATTGCTTTCAGGTTTTAAATCAGTTTCTACAGGGTTAAAGTTGAAGAAAATACTTAGGAAGTCAATTGCTCTTTTTATAAAACTCCCCTACATAGCAGAGCTGGGGTGGCAGGGAGGGAAGTGTCTTGTGATGAACATTAACAGCAGATAAGAACCTCAGTCAGTTTTTCTCAGTGTAAAAAGAAATGTATAATGAATTCCAGTGTCCCATATTAGAGATAGTCTATTTTATACTCTACACATTTTGCCTGAGAGTATGGAGTCTCAAAAGTGCCACATGAACAGTCACAGCTGTTATTTCCACTGATTCAGAAACTACAGTCCTAAAATAAATCCCACACTTAATTAGCAATTCAAATATCGCATAAAATATTTCTATGCTCCAATTTTTTTCAGCTGATAAAAATTCAGGTTTTTTAATAAAAAGGAAGACAACTAAAATATTATAAGTCCAAGGAGAATGCAGGAATAAAATTGATTTTAATTGTATTTCTTCCCCTAAAGGAAAAACATTTTTCTCATGTAAAGTATGTTTTAGGGATCACTAAAAATTTTGCAATTGCTTAACAGCTGCCTGGCACATAGACACACACACAAGCACACTCACATAAATTGATAAAAGTTTTGAATGCTGACAAAAGAATATGTGATAAACTATTAAAACCTGAAATTGTCAGTTGCTTTTAATTTCATAAATGACGAATATTCATTAAACCCGCAAAAATATATGTACGTATATATATTTAATTTCCACCATCACTATTGGTTTAGTCATCCAAGATGTCTTGAAGACATTTTCTTTTTCTTCTTTCTTATCCACACGATGCCTTCACCACAAAATAAAATGAAGTGCCCTTATAGATGTTCTACTGTTAGAAAGTCTTAGAACAATCATTCCTTAGCTCTTTTCACTTTGCCTAATTTTACATATACATCTATCAAGTGAGATGCTTGTTAAATAGTCAATTCGTGTTCAGAGTAGCCACACGTGACTCAAACTTAGTGGCATTAAACACTTAAAAGAGTAATAAGGCAGTTAAAAGTCTCAGTTGGCTAAATTATAATCCCTGGGGCAGTCTTTTCTTTACACCCTGCACTACTTTCTTGCCATCATTAACAGTTACATTCAGATAGCAACCCTTGTTACTTTTTTTTTTTTTTCTTTGAGATGGAGTCTCTCTCTCATCCAGACTGGAGTGCAGTGGGGCAATTTCGGCTCACTGCAACCTCCGCCTCCCGGGTTCATGCCAATCTCTGGCCTCAGCCTCCTGAGTAGCTGGGACTACAGGCCCCCACCACCACGCCTGGCTAATTTTTTGTATTTTTAGTAGAGATGGGGTTTCACCATGTTATCCAGGATGGTCTTGATCTCCTGACCTCGTGATCTGCCTGCCTCGGCCTCCCAAAGTGCTGGGATTACAGGCGTGAGCCACTGTGCCCAGCTCTCTGTGACTTCTTAAACCTTTTATAATTATACTATTCCAGGGGTTCTGGTGACCTCAGGCTCTGATCAAAAACTTGGTTGAGCTTTAGAAATGGTGGACCTTCAGTGAAAAAGAAATGGGTTTGGATATAATACATTTAAAAACATAAGTTTTCTACTCTGTCATTATTTTGCTTATTCCAGAGTGAAAGATGGAATGCTCGGAAGCAATGGTTTTTGTCTCCCCTGGAAGAACTATGAATGAAGTGATAGTTCTGATGTGATATAATCATTTCATATCACATGATTTATGTTGTCTCAGTCCCCATGTGAGTATAGGTTTAACCTTCTTACACCAGAAACCGGACCCAGTCACCCTTGACAGTTTCCAGCTCTACACCTCTCCTAGTAACTGCATCCTTAGTAACTGGCTAGACAAGACTGCTTAGAGTTTCTTGAGAATTAGGCTTGCTGGCAGCTTGGCATAGTATAATTCTGAGCTTCCAGAGTCCCTATAAATAACCTCACTTTGGTACAGCCAAGTAACCAGCTACGCAGCCATCTACACAACTTCTTCATGCTCTTATTCTCTCTACTTCCTACACAATAAACAATTTCATAGTATAAACAGAATAAAGAAAAACAATCAAGGGCAGAAAGAAGACAAAATTAAGGATTAACTTACTAGCAGCTTTCCAGTATGCAAATTTGTATCAGTGGAATATACTGGAAATGGGATATCAGTTAATAAGCTTTCCATACATGACATCTTGCACAACTGGCAAATATAAATGGAATCACACTCGAACGTATGTAATACAGAATGCACTGGCCAGATGACTGCCTTTTAAATTGTTATTTCCAAGCAGCTGACAGCCTGAGAAATAAAGAAACAGAAAGGATGGTGTAGTGGTGGTGTACTAGGGGCAGATGAAGATTGCAAATGTGTGTGATTAGATAAGGTAGATAAATAGATTGATTGATTGATAGATGATTGATAGATCGATCTTAAAATTCCTCCTGAGAAGCTGTTCAGAAAGTTTACAGTAAAAAATTTCTTATTTGAACAGGAATAAAACTTTTAGTGATAGATAATGTGTTTCTCAGTTCATCTAACTAATTAAATGTTGAGCAAACCATTGAAGGGTGATCAATTTTTGGAGAAGGCTAAAAAACTGTGGCAGGACGTAATAGTACCATTTCTGATGCTAGAAGAATTGTCCTTAGAATTCTCCTATCTTTATTTCCAAAAGGAAACCATGATTTGTTTATCTAATTCTATTCATAATGACACAGAAATTTCCTAAATAATTATCTTCTCTAATTACCACCATCTGAAAACTAGAGTGAGGAGATGCCATTTGCAAAACTTTTATAATCCTGGGGAAATTTATGCGATCATACATAAAATACATTTACTTTTGTTATAACTATGAAAAGAGCTAGAATTGGCCTTATTTTAATAAACCTATCATTTTTTAAGAAATTTTATTATGGGTATAATTCTCATGCTGCTAACACTACTTTCTAAAATTCGTATCGAAGACAATGCAAGTTCACCTGAAGATGTCTTTCTCGCAGTTGTTAAAATATGAACTAAATTATGAATGACTACAGCAGTGAATGAAAGTGCCTTTAACATGCTACTAAAGCATAAGAAAAAGAAGAGCTTCTCTGTAGCCTTCATAATTCTAACAAAGACACTAAAATAATGAAAGTTTTCTTTAAATCTTTTGGTGTGTCTTAATGATGCCAATTTATAATTCAAACACCTTCACTATCTTGCAAGCAATTTAGTATCTTTTTAAATGTAATTGGTCATGTTTACTCTTTCAGATTTGGGATCATCTCCTTTTCTCCTGTGTTGATCGCTCAGTCTTCACCATTACACTGACTCAAAACATCCAACTCTCATGGGCCCAACCCTTAGTTCCTTCCAGTGAGGCAAAGCAGCTGAGGCCTGCTGTGAGCAGAGCTTTTCTCTGACTCCGAATTTGGTTAATGTAGTGCATTCACCCAGAGGTGAAAGAGTTCTTTACAAGAGCTCTGAAAACATGCAGCACCATGGAAGGAAACATACCATCTGAAGCAATACAAAGTATATTTATAAAATAGAATAGCTCTTTTTGAAGTCTACTAAATAGGATCCACATTAGGCAGAACTATTTAGGGGTGTTTCCACATTGATGATGTAACCAGTCGAGATACATTTATTAAGAAACTATCCTTCTATTCTTTTTTAACTATTTATTTTGAAACAATTATTGACTCACTAAAAGTTGCAAAAATAATAGAGTCCTGTTCATCTTCACCCAGCTTCCCCTAATGTTAACATCATGTATAATTAATAGTATTATGTCAAAACCAGAAATTGTCATTGAGTCAATGCCGATAACTAAATGACAGACTTTATTCACATTTCACCAGTTTACATGCACTCTTTGTGAGTGTGCATAGTTCTATACAATTTTATCACATGTATGTGCTTGTGTAACCACCATGAAAATAAAAATATTACACTGTTCCATCCCTGCAAAGGAGCTCTCATGAGCTACCCCTTTATAGCCACCGTCTCTTGTCCCTAGCAACTACTGAACTTCTCTCCATCTCTAAGATTTTATTTCAAGAATTTTCTATAAATGGAATCACATAGCATACAAATTTTTTGAAAGCAATTTCTTAATTTTATTTCAGTAATTCGTATTCAAATAGCCGAATGCACTCAATTTTTAATAGTAAATATGCTTTAGGAAGGAAAAACATCTTCATATGATTCTATTGTCATGCTAAGAACTAGAGGAGGGACCAATACACTAGTAATTTTTAAATAACAAATTAATATATTCTTGCAAATATATGCAAGAAAAACATGGTATCTCTTTTGTTACTAAATTTCTTCCTTTTCTTGGGTAACCTTGAGAATTTGGCTTCTATGTCACTTTTTATATAGTGAATTCATATAATTTTATGTTGTGTCAGCCACCATTGTGAATGTAGGTTTAACTTTCTCAAACCACAAGCAGGGCCTAGTCACCCTTGACAGTTTCCAGCTCTACTCCTCCCCCAGGTCCCCAGTGTGGTGGGTCCAAACATTTGTCTTATACAACTACCTCCTGGTGACCACCTTCCCATGAGACAGCTAGTTACAACTTACTTGACTGGCCCTGCTAACCCTCATACCCCATATGAACTGTGCAGATATGCCACAGTGACCACCTCTCAGTCACAGGTGACCTCCTAAAAGTTGTGCCTGCTTTCTTTAAACCCATCAATTAAAGCTTCCCCCAGGAAACCTATTGAGATCATGCCCTGGGCCCCAGTAAAGGCACCGGCCTGTGGGTCCCTCCCTCTCTTTTTTCATTGACCAACCTCCAGGTGACCTTCAGGCATGTCATTCACTCCCAGAACCTGTAATTAATAAAATATTTATTTCCCTCTTGGGTCTCTTCTAATCATTGAAGGGGTATTCTTTATTAAAAAAAAAAAAAAACAAAACCTTCAAACACGTGATTGGCTTTCTTCACTCAAAATGATGTCTTTGAAATTCATCCAACTTGTAATGTGCATTGGCAGTTTGTCCTTTTTTATTACTACATAGCGTTTCCATTGTGTAGATGTACCACGATATGTTTAACCCTTTATCTTTTTGAAGGACATTTGTGTGATAATATCAGTTTGGGACCATAGCTGCTGTGAACATTCATGAACAGGTTTTGTGTGAACATGTTTTCATTTTTCTGGGATAATTTCCAGGAGTGTATTTGCTGGATCACATAATCCTATCTTCATTTAAAATTTTGAAGTTTGTTCATCGTGGGTTTTTTTGCATTAATTTTTATTTTTTAAAATATTGCATTAAAGTGCCGTTTATCTTAATTACTGATGTTTGGCACCCTTCCTTAAATCATTTACCAGAGGTGAGTGCCTCACTTACCTGACCTTAGTCTTGGTCCCGGCTATGTAGATATTTCGTTTTATAAGTATCTGCCTAATGGTTTTCTAGAGGGGCTGACAATGTGGCTGGAATTTTCACCAGCAATATATGAATGATCCAGTTTCTATGCATCCTTACCAGCATTTGGTATTGTGACTTGTCCATTCTGTGGCTTTTCTTTTCATCCTCTTTACAGTCTTTCAAAGACCAAAAGGTGTTTTTTTTTTTTAATCAGGATGATATGCAATTTATCAATTTTTCTTCAAAGAATTAGTATTACTTCTAAAACTTCATTACATAACCCTGGGTCCCAAAGATTTTCCCATATTTTCTTTTTTCCAAGGGTTTCATATAGTTTAAAATTTTACATTTAATTTCAGGATCCATTTGGTTAAAAATTTTATAAGAAATGACGTTTAAGTTAATGATGTTTTGTTTTAGAGTTTTATCTAAACTGGATGCTTTATTTTATCAAATTTATATTCAAATTGTATAGAAATTATTACATATATCTATTTGCTACTTGACCTATGAAAGGAATATGACTAATATTTGGTACTTTTAACCTCTACCCTAGTATCAGTAATTCCACTAAAATAAGCTACTGATAAATTAATTGGGGTCTTGTTTGTATGTTTGCTTTTGGTTGTAGGTCTTTCAATAAAAAACAACAAGGTCATTTTTCTCATCCTTCCCATAGAAAGTGGGTTAGGCCTTAGTTCATTTAAATGTATGGATCCACTGCCTAATAGAAAAACTAGAATTCCTTTGTTAATATTTTAGTCTGATCTCCAACCCATCCACAAAATCCTCTTCAAAATTGTAAGAAATCTGGGAAACAAACTGAAACAAACACATATCAGAAGGTCTATGCCATGATTCACAACCTATTTAAACATAATGCACATTTTTACTGTAAGAAACACATTATAACACTCTAGTTGTTATTCTGAAATGAATTCATAAATGATAAAAAGCTACTTACATATGAATTTTTAATTCAGTATAGTGGTCTTACTGCATAATAAACGTGAAATAAAAGGAAATTCATTTATAATCAAATAATATGTAATCATTTTAATGTTTGAGCATGAGTACACTAAAACATATAATGAAATAGTCAGATGATTTTACTTATGTGTAACCTCCCCAGTGCTATAGCTACAAGTACAGTCTGTTACAGTCATGTTGCATTGGCCATTTAAAATTCGTGAATTAGAATGTCATTGTTTTCATAATTTGTCAAAATGGTAATCAAATTTTCATAGTATACTTAGCAAAACAAAGTACCTCTTTTCTCAATTTATACAACATTTGCACTCCTACAAATGTGTATAAAAACAATACAAAAACTATTTCTTATGTTGATTTTTACTATGGAGCTGAATTTTCACCTCAAACATAAATATATTTCTCACCTTTGCAGAGATAACTGTAGAGAAGTTATCTCTACAGTTAAAGAAGCAAGATTTTGCTAATCAGAAGTGCTGCCTACATTGCAGAACATCTAACATCCCCAGTCTTCAACTATTGTTAACACCATACCCTCTTACATGCTTTCTAAATGCCCCCATAAAGGTATGAGCTGAATCACTATTAAGAAACCCCAGCCTAATCTAACTGGCACGAAATCTGATTACGGCAGACACTAAGCAAATTATGTCAATGTATGAATTTGCCTGGTTATTAGGTCTGTAGAGTGCTTTAAATTTCAGTATTTTAAGTACTTAAATGTATTTATAAATAATGTTGGAGGTCTTCCAAGATGACTAACTAGGGGCACAGGACACTCAACCCCTCCACAAAGAAGAGCCAAAATACTGAGTAGATAATCACACTTTGAATAAAACATCTAAGAGAGAGTACTGGATTCAGCAGAGAAGAGGCAGGAAATACTTGAGATACCTGGGAAGAGGGAGGTGATGGGGACAGCCCAGCTGCAATGGGCTGGAAGCCCATAGAGGCTCCCCAGTGCAAGGAGAGGGCAAGAAGAGATCCGCAGTGGTTCACATTCCCACTGCAGACTTCTGTACTCCTAGCTGCAGGAGAGTCCCTCAACCCCTGTAATCTCTGAGACTGGCATAGGGATTTCCCTGTAGTCTGCATGATGGTATTACTCCAGAAAGGGAGCTCACACCGGGTCCCACACCATCCCTGAGTCCCATACAATTGCAGCAAACGGCCATTTTGAGAGCCCAAACCCCAGCAGATTGCATCCTGACATGAAGCCCAAGAGCCTGTGTATCTCCACATCCCTGAAGCCCCACTGACATCCTCCTACCTCCACCTGGAGGGCTATAGTGGTGAGATGCTGGTTAGACCCAGCAGAGCAGTAGGGGCCCTAGCAATCTAGCCCACATAGTTTCCTACATGCCAGGAGAGGGGCAGTGCAGAGCAATAAAGAGGCTGTTTCCAGGACAAAAACAACCAAAGAGCATACTCCCCAGAGTCTGAAACCCACATGTCTTAGGCCACTATCACCAACAGCAACCCTGCCTCCCTCCAGCAACAGGAATGCCACCCATGTCCAAGTACTCTGGGGACAGACTCTATTCACCATCTCCTGCAGCCACTGTCACCACTGGAAAATTAAATGCATAATCCCCAGAGTCTAAAACTTATCTTTGTGGGGCCATTGTCACTAACGGCAATGCTGCCCCCTCAACAGCAGAGCTGCCACATACGTGCATGTGCCCTAGAGACAACATTTCAACACTCACTGCTTTTGCTGCCACCACCACACAAGCACACCACCAGGGCCTAGGGATCACCCTGCCCTGCTCACCACAGCCTGCACCTGTGTTTGCCACTGGGGATCCTGAGAACAGTGACCAAGCCTGCTACCTGGGGGTCCAGTGATCAACCCGCCCAATTGGTCACTGGGCACACATGCAGATCACCAGGGAGCCAAAGAACAAGTCCAGAAATAACTGCTACTGATACCCAAGCATGCTTGCCGGGAGGCCTGGAGATTGCCCCATCCTATTCAACACTGCTGGCATCTGGAAGCTTATCCTGGGGGCTTGAGGACAGACATGGCTGGCTTGTCACAGCCACCACTAACATCAGCAGGTGCCACCTGAAAGCCCAAGCATTTGTCCCACTACCACTACTATCACAGCCCACATCACACGCACTGCTCAGGGGTCCAAGGACTCCCCAACCTACCTGACCACCTGCTTCCACTTCTGGCACTCAAGCAAGCATTTGGAGGCCCAAGGATAGTCCTGCCTGGACCCGCTAGTGCCAGTGTATATGTATACAGACCGGGGCTCAAGGATAGGCATACTTGGCCTGTTGCTGCCACCATGGGGTCCTGAAGATTGGTCCACATGGTGTCCCATTCCCAGCAAAAGCTCCTTTCAGCCTTCACTAACATCTGCACGCTAAATCACTGAAAAAGTCAGACACCACTCATACTGTTTACAGCCAAAGCAATCATATAAAAACTACACTACTGCCAGGATCCAAAATCAAAGCTAAAGTGCCCTACACAAATGAAACCACAGGTAGATCTACAGGAAAAACTCATCTCCAATGAAAGCCAATTCAAAAAAATTAGAAGAAGTAACTGTTACACCTCAGGGACAAACATCAATGAAGGGCTACAAGAAACATAAAAGAGCAACAACAACAAAAATGACACCTCCAAGGGAACACAATAATTCTCAAACAACAGATTCCAACAAAAAGAAATGTACTCAATACCTGAGATAAAATTCAAAATAATGATATTAAAGAATTTCAGTGAGATACAAGAGAACACAAATGAGCAATACAAAGAAATCAGAAAAAAATTCAGAATATGAATGAGAAATTCGAGAAAAGATAGATATTATTGAAAAGAATAAAACACAATCCTTGAACTAAAGAATTTCATAAATGAAATGTAAAATACAATTGCACATTTCCATAACAGACTAGATGAAGCAGAAGAAAGAATTTCAGAACTTGAAGACAGGTCTTTTGAAATAACCTACCCAGATTTTTAAAACATGAAAAAAAAAGAAAGAAAGCCTACATGATATATGGTACATGATAAAGCAACAAAATATCTAAATTTGGGGTCTCCCAGAAAAGGAAAAGAAGTTTAATGGCATAAAAAACTGAAAAAATAACACCCCAGAAATTTTCAAGACTAGTAAGAGACTTACACATCCAGACACAGGACACTCAGGTGTCCCCAGATAGATACAACCCCAAAGGAACTTCTCCCTGGCACATTATTGTCTAATTGTCAAAGACCAAAGACAAGGAGAATTGCAAAAACAGCAAGAGGAAAGTATCTACTCACATATAAAGGAAACCCTATTAAACTAACAACAGATTTCTCAGCAGAAATTTGGCAGGTCAGGAGAGAATGGGACAATATATTAAAAGTGCTGAAAGAAAATGACTGGTAACCAAGAATACCATTTCCAGCAAAGTTATCATCATAAGAGAAGGAGAAATAAAGATTCCCAGATAAGCAAAAACGGAGAGAATTTTTTACCACTAGAATGTCCTTAGAGAAAATGCTCAAGGGAATCCTATACCTGAAAGCTAAACAGAGATACTCACAGTCATGAAAACATTTGAAAGTGTAAACTAACTGGTATAGAAAACATACCAATATGGAAGAGGAAGAACTTAAATGTTATTACTACCAAACCATAACCATGAACGATGAGAGAAAGAAAGAAACAAGGAATATACAAAGCAACAAGAAAACAATTAACAAAATGACAGTAATACATTCTCACATATCAAAATTACCTTGAAAGTAAACGAATTAAACTTTCCACTTAAAATTTATATGCTACATGACCCAACTATATGCTGTGTCCAACAAACTCACTTCACCTCTAAAGACACATACAGACTGAAAGTACAGGAATGGAAAAAAAAACAATCTACTCAATCAAAAAGCAAAAGCAAGCAAGAATTCATATATTTATATAGGATAAAACACACTTTAAGTCAAAAACAGTAAAGATATCAAGAAAGTATTTATATAATAATAAAGGAATCAATTCATCAAGAAGATTTAACAATTCCAAATATAAATGTACTATATTAGTTTGTTTTCACACTGCTGATAAAGACATACCCAAGACTGGGCAATTTACAAAAGATAGAGTTTCAATGGACTTACAGTTCCACATGGCTGGGGAGGCCTCACAATCATGGTAGAAAGCAAGAAAGAGCAAGTTATGTCTTACATGGATGGCAGCAGGCAAAAAAGAGAGAGAGAGAGACAGCGCTCGTGCAGGGGATCTCCTCTTTTTAAAACTATCAGGTCTCATAAGACTTATCCACTATCATGAGAACAGTATGGGAAAGATCTGCCCTCATGATTCAGTTACCTCCCACATGGTGCCTCCCATAGGGTTCCTCTCATAACACGTGGGAATTCAAGGTGAGATTTGCATAAGGACACATCCAAACCACATAATGCACCTAACAATGGAGTACTCAGATATATAAAGCAAATATTCATAGATATAAAAGGATAGATAGACTCCAGCAAGATAGTCGTTGGGGATTCCAAAACTCCACTCCTTGGAATAGATTGATTAGACAGAAAATCGGCAAACATTGGATTCAAACTGCATTAGCCTAAATGGATCTAAACAGACATTTACAGACCATTTCATCCAACAGATGCAGGAATACACATTCTTCTCATCAGCATATGATAAATCCCCCAAGAGATATCATATGTTAGACAAGATAAGTCTCAACAATTTTTTTAAAAATCGAAATCCTCTCAGATATCTTCTCAGACCACAATAGCATACAACAAGAAATCAGTAACATGAGAAACTTTGAAAACTCTGCAAATACATGGAAATTAAGCAACATGCTCTTGAACAATCACTGGGTCAGTGAAGAAATTAAAACAAAAATCAAAACTTTTTTTTGAAACAAACAAAAATGGAAACAATATACAAAAACCTACAAGATATATAAAAAAAGTGGTGCTACTAGGGAAATTTATAGTAATAAATGCCTACATCAAAAAGGTAGAAATATTTCAAATAATCAACCTAACAATGTACCTCAAGGGACTAGAAAAGCGAGAAAAACCAAACCCCAAATTCGTAGAAGGGATAAAAAAAGATCAGAGCAGAACTAAACAGAGACTAAAAGGAGCAATACAAATAATAAACAAAATGAAAACTTGGTTTATCAAAAAGATATATAAAATTGAAAAACCACTAGGTGGACTAACCAAGAAAACAAGAGAGAAGACCCAAATACACATAATTAGAAGTTAAAAAGGAGACATTACTGCTGATACCACAAAATACAAAAGATCATCAAGACTACTACGAACAACTAAACACTAACAAACTAGAAAACTTAGAAGAAATGGATAAATTCCTGGACACATACAACCTACTAGATTGAATCAGAAGAATTAAAAACATGAATAGACCAAAAAGGAGTAACAAGATAGAATCAGTAACAAAAAGTCTCTCAACAAAGAAAAGCCAAGGACTAGATCACTTCACTGCCAAATTCTACCAAACATGTAAAGAAGTAATACAAATTATCCTTAAACTATCACAGAATATTGGAGAGAAGGAAATTCTTTCTAACTTATTATATGAATCTCGTAGTACCCTGATACCAAAATCAAACAAGGACACAAGAAAAAAAAACTACAGGCCAATGTCCCTGGTGAACATAGATGCAAAAATCCTAAAAGAAACACTAGCAAACTGTATCCAACAGCACATCAAAAATATAATACACCTATCAAGTAGGATATATTCCAGGAATGCAAGTATGGTTCAACATACAGAAATCTACAAACATGATACATAACATCAACAGAATAAAGAAAAAAAGCCATATGATCATTTCAATAGATACAGAAAAAGCATTTGATAAAAACATTCTTTCCTGACAAAAATGCTAAACAAAGCATAGAAGGAACATACCTCAAAATAATAAAAGCCATATATGACAAATCCACAATTAACATACTAAAATGGGTATAGCTGAAAGCCTTTCTTCTAAGCATCGACACTAGACAAGGATGCTCACTTTCACCACTCCTGTTCAATATATTACTTGAAGTTCGAGCCAGAACAACCAGGAAAAAGAAAGAAATAAAAGTCATCCAAAGTGGAAAAGATGGGATCAAATTGTCACTCTTTACAGACAATATAATCTTATACTTAGGAAACCTAAAGATTCAGCCAAAAAACTCTTTGAGCTGATAAATAAAGATTAGATGAAGGATACAAAATCAACATATAAAAATGAGTAGTGTTTCTACACATCAATAACAAACCAGCTGAAAGAGAAATCAAGAAAACAATCACATTTACAATAGGTACCAAGAAATAAAATGCCTAGAAATAAATTTAATTAATAAGGTGAAAAACATCTGCAAGGAAAAGTACACAACACTGATGAAAGAAATTGAAGAGAACACAAATGGAAAGACATCCTATGCTCGTAGATTAGAATAATTAATATTGTTAAAATAACTGTACTGTCCAAAGCATCTACAGATTCAACACAATTCCTATCAAAATACCAATGACATTTTTCACACAAACAGAAAAAGCAATCCTACAATTTGTATAGAACCAAAAAAGAGCCTGAATAGCCAAAGAAATCATGAGAAAAAAAGAATAAAGCTGGAAGCATCACACTACCTGAAATTACGAGGCCATAGTAACAAAAAGAGCAGGATATTGGTATACAAATAGACACAGAGACCAATGGAACAAATTAAAGAACCCAGAAATAAACCCTCATATTTACTGCTATTTCACAAATCAACTGCTATTTCACAAAGATGCCAAGAACATACACTGGGGAAAGAAAATCCTCTTCAACAAACAGTTCTGGGAAAACTGGGTATCCATATGCAGAAGAATGAAACTAGATGACTATCTCTCTAAGTATATAAAAATTAACAAAAACAAAAATAAACTAATGTAACTACATTAAACTAAAGATCTTCTGCACAGCAAAGGAAACACTCTCCCATTTAACAGATTGAAGAGGTAATCTGTTAAATGGGAGAAAATAGTTGCAACTATTCATCTTACAAGGGCCTAAAATCCAGAATATGTAAGTTTGTAAACAACTCAATAGCAAATCACAATCTTATTTAAAAGTGGGAAAAGGATCTAAATACACACTTATCAAAAGAAGACATATGAATGCCCAACAGGTAAGTGAAAAAACACTCAATATTGCTAATCATCAGAAAAATGTAAATCAAAACCACAATGAAATATCATCTCGCCCCAGTTAGAACTGTATTATCAAATTACAAAAAAAAAAAAAAAATGCAAATGCTGATGGGGATGCAGAGAAAAGGGAACTCTCGTACACTGTTAGTATGAATGTAAATTAGTAGAGCCACTATAGAGAACCGTATGAAAGTTTCTCAAACAACTAAGAATAGAACTACCATATGATCCAGCATTGCCACTACTGGGTATCTAACCAAAAGAAAAGAAATCAGTATATGATAGGGTTTGGCTGTGTCCTCATCCAAGTCTCATCTTGTATTGTAATCCACATAATGCCCATGTGCCGTGGGAGGGACCCAGTTGGAGGTAATTGAATCATGGGGGTTATTACCCCCCAGGCTGTTCTCATAATAGTGAGTGAGTTCTCAGGAGATCTGATGGTTTTATAAGCTTCTGGCCTTTCCCCTGCTTGCACTCACTCCGTCCTGCTACCCTGTGAAGAAGGTGTCTGCTTCTCCTTTGCCTTCCACCATGATTGTAAGTTTCCTGAGGCCTCCCCAGCAATGCTGAACTGTGAGTCAATTAAACCTCTTCCCTTTATAAATTACCCAGTCTTGGGTATTTCTTCATAGCTGTGTGAGAATGAACTAATACAGCACATCAAAGGGATACATGTGCCCCCTATGTTTACTGTAGCACTATTAACCATAGCAAAGATATATAATCAACCTAAACATTTATCAGTGGATGAATAAAGAAAATGTGGTATATTTACACAACGAAATACTACTCAGCCACAAATAAGAATGAAATCATGTCATGTGCAGCAACATGGATGGAACTGGAGGTTATTATGTTAAGTAATGCAGACACAGATAAACAAATATCTCATGTATTTACTCATATGCGAAAGCTAAAACAAAACGATCTCATGTAGGTAAAGAGTACAATGATAGTTACCACAGGCTGTTAAATATATGGATCTGTGTTGGTAGGAGAGATGAAGTGAGGTTGAATAATCGGTACCAACATACTTTCAGATAGAAAGAATAAATTCTAATGTTCGATAATAGATTAGGGTGACTATAGTCAACAATGTGGAGTACATTTCAAAATAGCTAGAAATGAGGACTTAAAATGTTCTGAACACATAGAAATGATAAATGCTCCCGGTGATGCATGTCCTATGTAACCTGACTTGATCATTACACATTCTATACATGTAACAAAATATCACATGTACCCCATAAATATGTACAAATATTATGTAGCAATGAAAGATAAAATTTAAAAAATACTAACACTATGCCTCCCACACAAAATACATTCACTACTTATTGTATTCCAACTGTAGCTTGCCAGGTAATGAACCCTGATCTAGACCGGTTGATTCATTCCTTCTGGATTTTCTGAGAGCATAAGAAAAATGATGTTGGTGCTTCAATAGGAAGATGATTCTGTAACAGGGCTTTGTAAACAGGGGGCAGATACCTCCAGTGGAGGTATTTATATTTGAACAAAAATTTAAAAGCCCATAAGTAAACATCTCAGGATTGCTGAGAATTGACTGAAAACCTCCCTGAGGGAACTACTAAAGGCTGTACTTGAAAAAGAAATAAAAAATTAATTCAGAAAATAAGCAATGGTGAAAATAATTGGTAGTGATAAGGATAAGCCCAAATTAACATTGGCTGTATTCATAGCATTAAGAAAAACAATAGTAGGTTGAGCATGCTGGCTCATGCCTGTAATCCCAGCACTTTGGGAGGCTGAGGCAGGTGGATCACCTGAGGTCAGGAGTTCAAGACCTGCCTGACCAACATGGAGAAACCTCATCTCTACTAAAAATAAAAAAAATTAGCTGGGCTTGAACCTGGGAAGTGGAGGTTGCACTGAGCCAGGATTGCGCTACTGCACTCCAGCCTGGGCAACAGAGCAAGACAAAAAAAAAAAATAGTAATAACAACTATTGGAAGGGGTTACTAATGAGAATGAACTCAATATTAGACAAGAATAACATTAAAGAGGATACGACTTTCATCTCTGAAAAAAGTAAGAAGTTTGGTGCATTTTCTCCCCTCAAAACAGTTATCAAACTGGACGAAATTGTTCAAAATAATTGTATCAAGTACGTGGGAATCGACTTAAGGCAAGAAACACAACGAGAAACATTTATTTACTAAAAGAAAATAAATTAAAAAAAACTGCTAAACTTCAGGTAAGACCTGTGGGTAGCTAGGGCATTTATGCCTGAGGCTTCCACAATCACCATAGCAACTTGGACAGCATGGTGATTCTGCAAGGCCATGGCTGGTTATGAACAACAGAGGCAAAGTAGCCAGAGGGGGGCTGACTTAATTTGGACTGGCAGGTAGAGCCCTGACACTCAGGGGTCTTGTCAGTACAAGTAGCAAATTCATTAGATAATGACTGGGGAAAGCCAACAGCTCCCTTAGCCTGATTGCATTCCACATTAGGTGATACAGTAAAATAGAGGAATGGCCAGAAATTTAACAAGATCTTGAAATTGTCGGAAATTTTCAGGGTCCTTATGATCTTTCACAAGCCTTGGGCTTTCTGTGCAGGTACGTACACACATAGTAAAGATCTGAGAGAACCAAACAAAACTAAATACTGAGGTGAGCTGAAAAATTACCTGAAATTCAAATGCACTTTCACATCCACATTTTGATACATCAGCAGAGGATGGAACCTTATTTCTTAAGATGTTTCAGCACATTACAAATTATAATGCATCAGTAGCTGACCACAAAGAAGTGAACACCTCTAGAAAACTAAGTAAAATGATAACTATAATATTTTTTTACAAAGCAATAATACAGTGACTATACAACACAGCAGAGAGAGTCCATAGACCAGTCTAGGAAAATTACTTTTCAGGTTAATAAGTAAACAAAATAACAAAAACAGTAATGCTCAAGGAAAAAAAAAATAAGGATCCAAAGTTGCTAAAATATTTTCTAAAATGCACATTTCAACAAGATTTTATGAGCTATCCAAAGAAACAGCAAAATGTGACCCCTGCTCCAGAAAAAAAGATAAATATGCAGAAACTGCCACTGAGTGGGCTGAGATGTTAGATTAGCAGTCAAGACTTTAAAAGAGCTACAACACCATGAAAAGAAATTAAGAAATGCTACATGTTACAATATAAATGAACTTTTAAAAACTGTGTTAAGTGAAAGAAGCCAAACATTTATGCAAAATGTACAGAATTGGCAAATCTATAGACAGAAAGCAAATCCCTGCTTGTTAGAAGCTGGAGGGTGAATAATCGGGAGTGATATAGTTTGGATGTTTGTCCTCTCCAGATCTCATGTCGAAATTTAATCCCCAGTGTTGGAGGTTGGACCTGGTGGGAAGTATTTGAGTTACAGAGGTGGATCCCTCATAAATGGCTTGGTGCCCTCCCTCATGGTAATGAGTGAGTTCTCACTCCATTCATGCAAGAGCTGGTTGTTGGACATAGCACCTCTTCTCCTTTCTCCTTTGCTCCCCCTCTTGCCATGTGGCGTACCTGTTTCCCCTTCACCTTCTGCCATCATTGGAAGTTTCTTGAGGCCCTCACCAGAAGCAGATGCCAGTGCCATGCTTCTTGCAAAGCCTGCAGAACCATGAGCCAAGTAAACCTCTTTTCTTTATAAATTACACAGCCTTAGTTATTATTTTATATCAATGCAAAACAGAATTACACAGGGAAGGACTGCTTAATGGGTATGGAGTTTCCTTTTGGTGTAAGAAAAATGTTCTGAAACTAGACTCAGGTGGTAGTTGTACTACATTGTGAATGTCCTAAATGCCACTGAATTATACACTTTAAAATTGTTAATTGTGTTATGTGAATTACACATAAATCAAAGAAAAAGAAAGAAAAAATATACTTTGAGCAATCTCCAATGTATATTGTTATGTGAATAAAGAGAGGTTGAGGAAAACAAAGAGCTACAACAATAATTTTTAAATAATTAAAAGAAGCCAAGTTTAAAGGAATAAAGAAATATATAGTGACAATGATTTAACTAATAGAGATTATCAATAAAGCAATAGAAACTATTAAAAAGAAGCAAATGGAAATTCTGGAGTTGAAACACATAAAAACTAAAATAAACAATTCACTAAATGGAATTAATAGCAGATTTAAAGTGGCATAAGAAATAATCAATGACCTTGAATATAGATCAATAGAAATTATCCAGTATAAAAAAAGGAAAAAAGGATTGAAATAAATACATAGAATCTCAGAGACCTGTGGGAGAACATCAAGTGTACCAACATACATCAAATAGGAATCCCAGAAGAGGAGGACAAAGGGACAAAAATCTTGAAAACTAACGGTAGAAAACTTCACAGTTTTGATGAATAATATTTAATAAAATTCGTACTGTCAAGCTCTGCATGTGTGAAGTGTTTTTGTCCATTTACTTTTAATGTTATTTTCAATATATTTAAGTCTAACATTTAATTCTTCTTTTATTCTCTCTGTAGTCTTTTTGTTCCTCTGGTTTTTTTTTCATTCACTCATTCAAGAGGTTATTTAAACATTTTTGGTATTCCATTTTTAATTTATATACTGTGACTTTGACTATTTTATAACTGTAACGGTTTCTTTAGTGATAATAAAGTACATACTTACAGCCTATAGTTGATATTTTACAACTTTAATTTTAATATATAAACATTGCCATCATATAGGTATCTTTACTATCCTCCCATATGCTATAATTGTCATATAAATCATATTGACATACATTGCAACCATTACATGCACTTTAAAGAACTCAAGATAAGAAGAGTCCATTATATGCATGCAATATTTGCCATTTCTGTTGTGTGTCCTTCCTTAATGATGTTCCAAGTTTCCTTCCAAAATCATTTCCTTTTTGTCTGGAAACTTCTCTTTAGTATTACTGTAGACCACTTCTGCTGGCTACAACTTCTCTTAAGTTTCCTTTATCTGAGAATATTTGTTTCACCCATATTCCTGACTTACAGTGGCTATGGCATTCTGGGTTAACAGTTCTGCCAGCATTTTGAAAATGGAGTACCACTTTGTTCTGGTGTCCATGGCTTTTAATGTGACTTTTACTCATTAGAATCTGTGTTCCTTTATAGGTAATGTGTCATTTTCCATTGGGGGCTTCCAAGTTTTTTTATTTGTTTTGAGTGGTTTGATTATTATGTGTCTGAATGTAGATCATTTTGAATTTGTCCTGTTGCAATTTACTCAGCTTATTTGATTATAGTTTTATGTCTTTGCCAAATTTGAAAAGTTTTCATTCTTCATTTTTATCAAACACTTTTGAATCCTACACTCTTTCTGGAACTCCAGCAACATGGATGTTGGACATTGTGTTACTGACCCAAAGGTTCTTCTAGCTCTGTTTGTGCATTTATTGGTTATTTGGTTTGTTTTTTCTAGCCTTTTAAAAAAAACTCTACTCATGTTTGATAATTTTTATTAATCTGTTTTCAAATTCACTCACTCTTTTGTCTGTCATCTTAATTCTCCCATTTAGTCCTTACAGTGAGGTTTTTTCCCCCAATTATTGTATTTTCTGTCCATTTGGTTTATTTTTATATCTTCTACTTTTTTAATGAGACTTTCTATTTTAGCATGTGTTTAAAAAACATTCATGATTGTTATTCAAGCAGTTTGGGGAAAGTTGTTTTAATGTCTTTATCAGATAATTTTCAGCATCTGCGTCATCTTGGTGTTGGCATGTGTTGATTGTTCTTTCTATGTCAGTTAATATTTCCGTGGATTTTTGTAGACTAAGGAATTTTTATTTTAGTCTGGGCATTTTAGATATTACATCAAGACCCCGTGTCGATTTAAATTCTATAGAGAATGGTGACAATTTTTTATCGTGGCAATAGATTAGCTTGGGTAAGTTCATTCCCTAAGTTTCAACCTACCTTCTACAAGCTGTGATTCCAATATAAATGTATTTTTCAAAGTATGTTTAGTTCTCTTTGTATCTATCCCAAATGTTTTTCATTCATTGGTCAGTATGTGTCATAGGTCTTATAATACCTGTATTACATGCTAAAAACCATAAGTATGCCACATCAAAATATGAAGAGCAATAAACATGGGGTTTACCTGCAAGAATATCTAAGCCTTGTAACAAGATGGCATGCAAACAATGACAGTGTAATTATGAATATGTACAAAGTCACACAGAAAACAAAACAAAAAGAATAAATCTATATGTCATCAGTAAAATGCATTTTCTTTATATATATTTGTAATTTTTCTAGTTTATATTTAAAATATGTACTTCCTTCTGAAGTACTGGTTGCTCACACTTTTATTTAACCTGTAAGAAATAATTTTAAAACCTTTGACTTAGTTCAGTACAAGTTAATCATCCTTAACTTTAGCTGAGAAACATGAGAGAGAAAATTAAATGCATACACACAGAAATATTTCTAATAGCAATCTGATCACTAGGTGACAACATTTATTAAAAATATTTTTAGGAAAATCAAAAATTGTTAAAACACTTGTAATTAAATTATGTAGCCTGCACACCTTGCCTCTGGGCTTTATGAGTCACCACTAGCAAAATATTGCCTAGCAGAAGTACATATTATTTGGGGTGGCATGAATTTTTTTTTATTATATGCATAAGATTTTTTTTTTTTTGAGACAGAGTCTCGCTCTGTCACCCAGGCTGGAGTGCAGTGGCACAATCTCGGCTCACTGCAAGCTCCGCCTCTCTGGTTCACGCCATTCTACTGCCTCAGCCTCCCAAGTAGCTGGGACTACAGGCGCCTGCCACCACGCCTGGCTAATTTTTGTATTTTTAGTAGAGACGGGGTTTCACCATGCTAGCCAGGATGGTCTCCATCTCCTGACCTTGTGATCCGCCCGCCTCGGCCTCCCAAAGTGCTGGGATTACAGGTGTGAGCCACCGCACCCAGCCATATGCATACAATTTTTAATGTACTTAAATTTAGACCACTTTCTAGAAATAGTTTGCATTTTCTTTACTTGTTGTAAATGTCTAAGTCCTTTTGAGTCTATCTGGATCTGTATTTGTGCTTTAATTATCTCTGGCTTTCCTTCAGTACTAAACTACTTTGTGCCCCTAAAAGCAAGAATAATTTTCTAAACAGAGAGAAAGAGAGAGGAATGTGGGGAAGGAAAAAACATGCAGCTGCAAATCAATTGTGGACAGGGTACTGGAGTTGATAATATTTGTTCATGTTGGTAAATTTGGAATTCATAGGAAAATTAAAAGAAACGCATATAGCAAAGAAGGCTATAGCATAGAAATTTGCTATTTACTTATAATAACAGAATACATCATTATATCTAAGGAAAGAATTGTTTATTTCATTTAATGTTATTTGTTTAATGAGCTTTTATATAGTATGTAGTTTCCTTAACACATAACTGCAAATACATATAGACATTTACTCTCTCACTCAAATGGTGCCGCTAAGCTTGAACTATTGATCTATGGTGTTTTAACAACAGCTTTTGAGTTTACTGATAAAATTATAGTAAGCATTTAGATTTAGTGTCTACATTGTGAGAATAATAAAACATGAAGATACCTGTAAAATTCTTTTTATAAATGTCTTTCTCTTAATAAGACTAGATAGAGAAAACATTTCTGTACAGTGTCTAAATGCCTAACCACTTAGTTCCCCAAAGTCTGTTTTTAGGAATTTGACATGCTTTGAACAACATTATCTTTTAGTTCAGCATTTACTTGAATGCCTTGATTTTTACTTTATATACGAGTTGAATTCCATGATTTGACTAATTTTTATACAGCATTATTTTATGATAGCAAGATTCTTTCTTCTTGTTCATTATCATCACAGTATTACTCTGTTGCTGGAAGAAATATGGTGATTAATTTGCCTTTGATATATTTGGTTCCTCTTTATGTACAGTGTTTAAGAGTTTAGTCACAAAGAGCTCTGACATCCTAAGAAAAAGCTATGCTAGAAACAAAAATTAATCCTAGTGACTAAGAGTCCTTAACAAAAAATAAATTACGTACGTTGTAGCATAAAAGCAAATACCTGGCCGGGCACGGTGGCTCACGCCTGTAATCCCAACAGTTTGGGAGGCCGAGGTGGGCGGATCACGAAGTCAGGAGATCCAAACCATCCTGGCTAACACGGTGAATCCCCGTCTCTACTAAAAATACAAAAAACTAGCCGGGCGTGTGACGGGCGCCTGTAGTCCCAGCTACTCATGAGGCTGAGGCAGGAGAATGGCGTGAACCCGGGAGGCGGAGCTTGCAGTGAGCCGAGATCGCGCCACTGCACTCCAGCCTGGGGGACAGAGCGAGACTCCGTCTCAAAAGAAAAAAAAAAGAAAAAAAGCAAATACCTAACACAGAGAATACTCTGATTTCTGGAACTGATAGAATACTATTTCAGCACACCAAAGCACTTGAAAAAACTCTTGGACAACAATATATTGTCTCAAAGTTCTACCACAAGATGTCAAAAAGAAGCTAAACGAAGTCAGATGTAAAAGCATTACAGGACAATTAATATAATAGGCAACAGCAATAAAGATCCTGCATGTATTCATCTAATTTCTCTCTAGTTTAATTCAAACAAACTTTTTTTCGCTTCTTCCATCCTCTTCATTTTCCGTTTGCTTCCTACTTCACTGTGAAAGTTGAAGCCATGACCATCTTAACCTGCCAGCCGGTAGTATCAGTGTTCGTATTCTCCGCCTTCCCACCTATTGTACTAGATAAATGATGGTAGCCATTTCTTCCCCTGGGGCATTATGTTTCATTCCTGTTACCTACTCATAGCAGTATTTATTCAATAATATGGCTCTCCATTTGTCTCGTGTATATGTTCTGTGTATTTCGGATATAGAGATTAGATTCCCTCACCCACATCAGAGCAAAGTGAGCGTATAGTCATATTTGAACATCTTACTCCTGAGAACCAAATTGTCCTATGACAACCGTAATAAGAACCAAACTTGGCAAACGTAATTGTAGAGTTTCACTTTAAGAAAACTCACAATAAAATAGGGGGAGCAAATGAAAAGTCTGTACTGTCAGACTTAAGTGTATTGTAAGAAGAAGAAAAATAAGGTGGGATAAACAAATCTGAACTGAGTTCCTGCTTTTCGGGACTAGTAGATATCTATGGGAAAATCCACAAATATTCAGAATTGAGGCTTGGTTAATCAGGAGTAGTGAGGGGTGGGGAGGGGGCAGAAAGGGCTCCAGAAATCCTTCAGAAGCATCCCACCTGCAGTAGGCAGAACTCCAAAATGGCTGCTAAAGTTGTCCTGCCCCAACCCCCAGAAACTGAATGTGATGAGATACTGTGCTGTCATTGGTCAGCCCTTCGGGTCTGTAAAGAATTGGTTCCAGGACCCCCTGCAGATACCAAAATCCACAGATGTTCAAGTCTCAACTGTGGATCAAAACAATTAGATGGAAAAATTGGGGATCCAAAGTTAGTTGAATTACCAAATGTGGAACCATGAATCCGAAGGGCCAACTGCAGTAAGAAATGTGTTTGATCTCTGTCCCCAGCTCCTGGCACAGACCTCCTAAAACCCTTGAAATTTCTTGAGTGATAGGACTATCTTTTATTATTCTTCATGAGCCTCACTTGATCACACCTGTGTTTATGCTCCTGCGCGGACTTAGGGTGCGAGTACCTAGATAGCTTCAGATGGGACCAGTCACCAGAAAGACCAACTAGGTATTAAAACTTTCAGCCCCATCTACTGACTTTTGGGAAAAGGAGGGGATGCTGCAGATTAAGCCTATGAAACTCTTGAACAATGAGGTTTGAAGAGCTCTCCCGTTGGTGAATACGCCTAGGTGCTGGGAGGGCAGTGTGCCCAAAGAGGGCATGAAAATTCTGTGTGCTTTCCACCATACCTCACCCTATTCATCTCTTCCATTTGATTGTTCTTGTATCCTTTATAATTAACCCAGAAACTGACCTCCTGATTTCTGTGAGACATTCTAGCAAATTATTCAACCTTAGGAGGAGGTAGTGGAAATCCCTGATTTATAGCTGGTCACTTAAAAGTTTGGGAGGCCCAGGACTTGCGACTGGTGTCTGAAGTTGGTAGCAGTCTTGTGGGACTGAGTCCTTAAGCTGTGGGGCCTATGATAACTCCTGGTAGGTAGTGTTGGCATCAGACTGAATTATTGAACACCCCGTGCTTGGAAAATCAGAGAATTGGTTGTTGGTTTTGGAAAACGCTCCACAAGCATGGATATGTTAGATTATACAGCACTAGGGACTTGACAGATGCTGTGACACTGGCCTCTAGGAGCAGAGTGCAGGCCCTGGTGGAGAGCCAGCAAGAAAGCAGGTTGTAGGTTACTCCTACAACCACAAAGAACTAAGTCCCACCAACAATCTGAATGAACTTGGAAACAAATTCTCTCCAAGCCAGAAAGGAAGGTAGCTAGCCTCTCATCCACATCTGATTCTGATGAGGTAGATGATGAGATGGTGATGAGATGATTAGAATTTTGAGCTGATAAGGTACAGATGAGATTTGCAACGCTGAAATAATGCTGTCATAAAATAAGACTTTTGAGAACGTTGGAAAGAGGTAAATGTATTTTGGTTTCAGGAGGGACATGATTCTTTGGGGATGAGAAGGCACACTGTGACAGCTAAAATTCTGAAGATGACACTTCCATGATTCCAATTTTGCAAATATTAATTTAGTTACTGCTTTAAAGAGATTTTGCTGGTGTAAAGTCCCAAATCACTTGACTTGAGATATGGAAACTTTCAGGTGGGCCTGATCCAGTCAGACTAAAGCCCTTAAAAGCCAATAGCTTTCACCTTGGAAGGAGACAGAAGGCATCAGAGATTTGAAGGGTGGGAAGAACTTGGCAAACTGGTGCTGATTTGAAGATGAAGGGAGCACATGAGAAGGCAGCCTTTAGAAGCTGAGAGAGAGGCCTTTGGTCAACAGACGGTGAGGAAGGGGAACCTCAGTCTCCCATGGCAAGGTCTAAATAAATTCTGCCAGCATCCAAAATCCCAAGAGCAATATGCTAACCCCAGACCCCTTCCCTACCCACAAAGGACCCTTAAGCAGTGGCCCACTCACTTACCCAGTCATGATCCTGAAGGCAGCAGTAAAAAGGGTGAAACGCCAAAGACTCATAACCTAAAGAGAATGATGAACATAAAGGTAACTGCATAGGCCAGGCATGGTGCCTCATGCCTGTAATCCCAGCACTTTGGGAGGCCAAGACAGGTAGATCACTTTAGGTCAGGAGTTCAAGACAAGCCTGGCCAAAATGGCAAAACCACGTTTCTCCAAAAAAAAAATACAAAAATTAGCTGCACGTGGTGGTGCGTGCCTGTAATCCCAGCTACTTGGGAGGCTGAGGTGGAATAATAGCTTGAACCTGGGAGATGGAGGTTGCAGTGAGCTGAGATTGCGCCACTGCACTCCAGCATGAGCAACACAATGAGACTCCAACTCAAAAACAAAAGCAAAAAACAAACAACGAAAAAGTAACTGCATAAAGCCAACTCTGATAAAGAGTTAAGCTTTAAGTAGACTCTTCAGTCTAAAAAGAAACTTATTAACCCAGGAAACAGAGAACTTCATCAAGTATAAGTTTGCTTTTCATCCCATGGAGAGGAGTTTCAACGATTGGAGATTATAAAATCTACACTTTGTTTGGCACAGCTGAGAACAAAGAGTGAATTTTTTACCTTGATATGTTAATATAGTAAGTATCAATTCATATATATAATTTACAAAAATTAAAACAAAATTAAAATGTTATAATGTACTGATTGGTAATTATCTTAAAAAGTTCTTACCTATGTAAGTGATTTATGTAAATCAGTAAATAAAAATGTTTGAAATATTTTATCATGCATATTGGTTAACATGTGACTAGGGGCAAAAACCAATAAATTGCACTTTAATGAAAAGTTCAAAACCTTGAAAACTGTTCTTGCCTTTATTTCTCTACCTCCGAATTGAGAAAAAAATGACATGCCTGTAGAGGTATGTAATGTGATAATGGAATCGGTTGTGTTTTATGAAGAGATTGTAAAACCCATGAAAAGTTGCCCACAGCCAAAAGGAAATTAGGCCAAGAATAAAAAGCATATAGCTAGTGGAAAATAAGAATTTTAATAAAATTGAAAATGCAACCCATCTCCCTTTTATACTTCTCCAGGCTACCAATGTTCTCTCTGAGCTGTGTTTCATTGTTATAACATTGATAAATGTGAAGAAAGCAGATAAGAGTTTTGAGAGCTGGCAAAATAGTTTTGCATGTTGGGCCATCTGAAAACTAATATGGCAAAGTTCATTTCTAATATTTAATTTGGTTGCTATATTAATTGCATAATAAATTATATAATTTAAAATGAGGAATATTTTACATGTGAGTATTAAGATGAAAGAATTATTAATTTTTATATATAGTAAATGACTTAGAGATTTCTAATCCAGACTTTCAATTCATAGCCAAGGAAATAGAAGATTAGAAAGAGTAACAATAATTGACATGTTTAAATAAAGTTGAAAATCTGAAATTTGAGTCTATTCCTCCTGATGCTAACTTTGTGTGCTCTTCTCGGCCAGGTAAAATAACTAGTAACAGAGTGCACGTCTTAAAAGAAAAAGAAAATATGATAGTAACACTTACCTCTTTAAATTATTAATATTACCGAGATTACCAACAAAATCAGGTACGGTAGTAAAAAAATGCCAACACTTCCCGGACGGGCTTTCTCTATTCCTATCTCTAACAAAGGAGGGCATGAAGGACTATAGTTAGGAGTCTTGTTAGTCAAGGGACGTTACAGCTGTATCTGAGTCAATCCAAATTAATGACAAACAGCTTAACCTTTCTCTAGGCTTGATTCACACTGAAATTTCCTTCTGCAGTGCTCAGTCGTCCTTGGTGTTCTCATGATGGAAAAGTGGTACTGACGGCTGAGACCTTCCAAGATAGGCACAAAACTGGGCAGAAGTGGGTGAGATCCTCTGAGCAAATGGTTCTCCCAGAACAGAAGCTCCATTTTCACTACACCTACCTGCATTCAGACACACTCACATACGACACACCCCTTATGAGGAAATACTTAATTTTTAACTTAACTTTAGCTAGGTTTACAACAAAAGAGTCCTAATTTGTTGGTTAATTTCTGTGCCTAAAACTGTTTACTCATGCCCAATATTTGAAAACAGAATGGAGGAAGAGAATGAGGTCAAGAACAATCACTCCCTTGTAAACTCCTGACTTAATTTAGTGGACCTTAATTGTACTTTGGCAACATTAACAAATACTGACTCCTATGATAGGATGAATAATTGGAAACACAAATTGAATGCATAACATGGCTTCTTCCTTCATTTACACAGTAATATACACTGATACTAGGGGCAGAACTGGCAGAAGCATGTTCTACCGTGTTAAGCATTAAGTTAAATTGCAAAGAGTGCAAGCCAAAAGGAATAATACACTCTGCTAGCAAAACAATGAAGACAGTGAGGGCTAATTTCAAGGTTTTGCACGAAGAATAAAGGGATATTAAAATATAAGTAAAAACCACATTGTATTATAAACATTTTGGCCTTACAAATTGTGGAGTAACTAAAGCCAATGACTCACTTAAGTACACAAATCCACTGAAGAGTAAAATGCATTAGTGGCTGGGACATATTTAGTTTAGGTTGCTATATTTGAATCTACTCTGTTCCATACAGTGCTAGGGATTTCTATCTGTATAACATAGCCTAAATTAACACGTGGGCTTTGAAATGGTTAAGGCAGTATTCCATGGACCGTGGCATTGTGAATGTATAATTAAAAGTTTTATCACCCAAGAAATAAGATCAAGAACCCATTATAAAAAGTGAAACTTTCCTCAAAGTGGCTGAAGCCTAGACAGATAGATGACTGATAGATAGATAGATAGATAGAATAGACAGAGTTATAAAATTGTGTGTGTAAATTCAGGGTCTGATACTGGGACTTAAAGTCTACAAGAAAAGTTTTGGAAAGGGAAAATGGATATAAGTAGATGGCTGAAGCCTAGACTGATAGATGATAGATAGATGATAGATAGATAGATTAGATAGATAGATAGATAGATAGATGATAGATAGATAGATAGATAGAGGTATGAAATTGTGTGTGTAAATTCAGAGTCTGATACTGGGGCTTAAAGTCTACAAGAAAAGTTTTGGAAAGAGAAAATGGATATAAGTAGAGGACAGCAAGGACAACCTGAAACCACAACATAAGCCGGAACCCATAAGGATGGACTAAAACCTGTGTCTCAGTCTTGACGCCTGTGATCTGGAGGGTAGGGGACATCTGAAAGCTAACATGGCAGAGTTAGATCATTTATAATATTTACTTTAGTGGCCACATTAACTGCATAATAAATTATGTAATTATAAATGAGTAATATTTTACATGAGAGTATTAAGATAAAATCATTATTAATTTTTAGATATAGAAACTAACTTTGAAATCTCTAATCCAGCCTTTCAATTCAAAGCCAGGAAAATAGAAGCTTCTTTGCAGAAGAAGCTGGTGTCCATCAGGACGGAACTGAATGCACCTCTGGATCAGGTGGCGAAAATGCTGCAAAAAGATCCAGGGTAAGTGGCGCATTTGCAGGACAGGCAAATGCCCCATTATGTGAGGTAGCAGGTAAAATGCAACAGGTGTATGTTACAAAAAGTCTGATACTTTAATTCCTTCCTGCAAATCTCACTTAGGAATGTATCTTAACACTTACTCTAACTGGAAACATACAGGAAAAGAAACAGGAAATAATTTCAATGACAGCAGCAACAAATGTGCAAGGGCTATATGAAAGAAATACAAAATTGTATTGAAGGACATTAAAGGAACATGAATAAATGATGAAATATAATAAGTTAGTGAATGGGAATACTCAAAAGCATGATAAAAATTTTACCTGTTAATGAATTAAAGGAAAATCTCAATAGTACTTTTCATGTATTTAGAAAAATGAATTCAAAAGATCCTGTGTAATAACAAGAATCTAAATGCAGCCAAGACAATTCTGGAAATGAACAACAAAGGAAAAGCTACACTTCTAGATACAAAATTTGTCCTCAAGTATTTGTGATTAAAACTAGGCCTGAAATGATAATAATGTTTCTAAAGCTGCAAAATCTTGGTGTTATTATGTACTCATATCACTGGTAAGATATTAAAACACAGAGATAAGCAAATACATAGGTGGCAGCCTCTCAAAATGAAGGTAAACACAAAATTATTTATTTTAGTCTATTTTATATGTTAAAATAACCTCAATTATCCTATAATTAAGATATATCTTATATTAAAAGTTACCATATATTCTCAAAATAACTTGGTGGCAAATTAGTCAGATTACTACTCATCAATTTCACTTAAACTTTCAGTACTGAATTGAACTTTAAAAATCCTCTTCACTTTAAATATAACGACAATCCTAGTAATGCAAACACTAAAATCACTCCAACTTATACTGAATAATATTTAAGATTCCACTCTGATATAATCAGAGGTTGTTTAGCTTTTTCTGTTGGGATGTCATTGAATGCATCCTTTTCATGGGAAGCAGGCTGGCAAAAATACCATCATTAAAATATTCACTATTTTTGAAAACCCTGTTACTCAAATGTTCTTATGCATTTGGGGATGGTAGTCATAATGATGAGATTCATTCCATGTTGTTACATTTAACCAATGTTAAGTCTTTATTACAGCGGTGTAGTATACCATTGTAAAAATATGCCATACATTGTTTAATCTTTCACCTATTTATGGACATTTGAGTCACTCTCAGTTTGGCAAGTGCAAATATCATGTAAGATAAGTAATATTTTATGTCTCGTGTCAATTTAAGTCGTATAGTGTTCATTCTTCAGCCATTAGTTCAGAAATGTATTATTAACCTTTCTAATATTCTCATCAAGGAAGTGGCAAGAATAGTTTTTACAGCTTTATGCACATAAAATTAACTGCATATATATTGCATGCTTTTTTTTTTTTTTTTTTTTTTTGAGACGGAGTCTCGCTCTGTCCTCCAGGCTGGAGTGCAGTGGCGCAATCTCGGCTCACTGCAAGCTCCGCCTCCCGGGTTCATGCCATTCTCCTGCCTCAGCCTCCTCAGTAGCTGGGATTACAGGTGCCCGCCACCATGCCCGGCTAATTTTTTTGTATTTTTTAGTAGAGACGGGGTTTCACCATGTTAGCCAGGATGGTCTCGATCTCTTGACCTCGTGATCTACCCGCCTCGGCCTCCCAAAGTGCTGGGATTACAGGCGTGAGCCACCGCGCCCAGCCTATTGCATGCTTTTTAAAATCAGTTTTTACACACACACACACACGCACACACACAACAAAACCATCACAACAAAGTAACAAAAATATTACCCCCAAAAGTTTACATGTATACCTTTGAAATCACTCATCCTCCCTCTTTACTCCTCACCACCATCCCCAGGTAATCTCGAATCTGTTTTTTGTCTCTATAGATTACTTTAAATTATGTAGAATTTTATATACATGAAATCATAGAGTATATCTTCTTTTTTATCTGGCTTATTTCAGAAAAATTATTTTGAGATTCATTGATGTTGTTGCATATAAACAAAGTAAATTATGTATTGTGGCTGACTCGTATACCATTACAAGAATATAACAATTTATTTAATCATTCATCTATTGATGAGCATTTGGGTTGCTTTCAGATTAAGGCTAGTACAAATAAAATTTTTATGAACATTTGTGTACATATCTTTATGTGGAAACATGCTTTTATTACTCCCGGCTTAAGTACCTAGGAGTGGCATGGCCAAGTCATGTTATTAGTATGTGTGTAAATGTTTTCTAAGATGGTTGTGCCTTTCTACATTCTCAGTAACAGGATATAAAAGGACAAGTGGCTCCACATCCTTGCCCAAATTTTTCTGGTCAGATTTCTAATTTTAGCCATTCTAGTGAGTATGTAATTATATCTCATTGTTGTTTTAATTTGCATTTCCCTGCTGGCTACTGATACTGCTCATCTTTTAATGTGCTTATCTTGAATTTGTGTATCTTTTATGGTTAAATGTCTATTCATATTTTTCCAATTTTCTTATTGAGTTATTTGCTAACATATTATAGGCTTCATCTTTAAATGTTTGACAGAAGTCACCCCTAAAGCTGCTTTTACCTGGAATTTTCTTTGTTTACAGATTCAATTTGTTTAGTAGGAAAAGCACTATAAAGTTATGTATTTTATGTATTATTTTGAGGAAGCTTTAGCAATTTGTATCTTTCAAGACATTTTTATACTTCTTCTATTTGTAATATATTAGTATAAAGCTACCCACAATATTCCTTATTAGCCTATTAAACTCTATAGGCTCTGTACTAATTTCTCTCCTCCCATTCCTGATACTGGAAATTAGTTTCGTGTCTTCCCTCCTCCCCAAATCAACTTGGCTAGAGGTTTCTTTTCAAATAACTTCATTTAGTCTTTAAGTATTTGTATTGTTTTTCTAATTTCTTATATCTGTTCTTGTCTTTCTTCTGCTTATTTGGGGTTTTAATTTGCCTTTCTTTTTCTAATTTTTTTAAAGTGGAGTTGGGATCATTAATTTCAGTCCTTTTCTGACTTTATATATTTATTTTTCATTTTTAATTTTTTTATTATACTTTAAGTTCTAGGGTACATGTGCACTATGTGCAGCTTTGTTGCCTATGTATACATGTGCCATGTTGGTGTGCTGCACCCATTAACTTGTCATTTACATTAGGTATATCTCCTAATGCTATCCCTCCCCCCTCCCCCCACCTCACAACAGGCCCCTGTGTGGAAATTGCAATATAAGCACTGCCTTAGCTGCAAATGATACTTTTTGATAGCTTCTGTTCTCATTTTCATTAAGTTCAAAGCGATTTTAAGTTTTTCCTTTTGATTTCTTCTTTGGCCCATGAATTGCTTAGACTTGTGCCACTTAGTTTTCACATATTTGCACTTTTTCAGCTATCTTTTTATTATTTATTTTGAATTTTATTCCATTAAGATCTGAACATACATTTTGTATAAATTGAGCCCTTCTAGAATTTATTAAGATTTATTCTGTGGTCCAAAACTTGACTACCCTGATAAATGTTTCATCTGAAATTGAATACATGTCATTGTTGGGGAAAGTACCTTATAAATGTCAAGTAAAATAGAGTGATACTGTTTGAGCTTTCTCTATTTTTGCTTCATGCATTTTGAAAATCTATTGTTAGTTAAACATTCACGATGTAGAATAGGCTATTCTTGCATCACTATAAAGAAACACCTGAAGCTGAATAATTTATAAAGAAAACAGGTTTGATTGGTTCATAGTTCTGCAGGCTGTACAGGAAGCATGGTGTCAGCATCCATGTACAGACTGTACAGGAAGCATGGTGTGGCTTCCATTGATGCCACAGGAAGCTTACAATTATGGTAGAAGGCAAAGGAGGAGCCAGTGTCTCATATGGTGAGAGTGGGAGCAATAAGAGACTGGTGAGGAGGTGCCACACACTTTTAAACAATCAGAGCTTATGAGAAACAATCACAGCTTACGAGAACTCACTCACTATTGGGAGAGCAGCACCAAATGAAAGATGCTAAACCATTCATGAGAAATCTGACCCCATGATCCAATCACTTCCCACCAGGTCCCATCTCCCACACTGAGGATCACAATTCAACATGATTTTGAGGGGACAACATCCAAACTTGATCAGGATGCTTATGCTTTTTTGAAAAATTAACTCCTTTATCATTATGAAGTGACTCTCCTTATTGCTGGTAATATTCTTTCATGAAAAATCCACTTTTTCTTATATTCATATAGCTACATTTTAATCAGTGTTAAAATGATAATCTTCTTCCATCCTTGTATGAGTAATGTATTTGTGTTTTTATATTTAAATCGGGTTTCTTTTAGTCAGCATATTCATAGATCTTGCTTTTGAATCTAACTAGTGTGGTTATTCTGCCTTTTAATTGGGGGAGGAAACACATTTAATTTGCTTATATATGGTTAGATTTAAATTTATAATCTTGGTATTTGTTTTATCATTTTCCCGTATGTTGTTATTTATGTACTCTTCTGGTTTGAGTATTACTAGGGAATCCATTTAATCTCCTTAATTGGCTTATTACCTAAAACAATTTAGTTTCTCTTTCTAGTGGTTTCTTTAATATTTTAGTACACACTTTAACTTACCACAGCCTATGTTCAAGTAATATGACACCACTCTATCTGAAAAAGATCGTTTAAGACTGTGCTTCCATATGCCCCTCTCCGTCTTGGTGCTATTGAAACCATCCCTATATACTTTATAAATTTAAGCAAGGAAGAAGCAAGAGGGAAAATAAAAACAAATCAAACTTGCAACACATTCAGCATTAATCATTACGTTAGCTTACTCTCTGACCCTCTTCCTCATAGTTGTTTGCCTATTGTCCTGTAATTATGTAGACCCTGTTACAAGATTATAATTCCTCTTAACTGCTCCATAAATAACTACTTCAATATTATAAAATGTTAAATTTTCCCTTTGAGACATTCTTTCAGGTCCTACCTACCCAAAAAATTACTGACACCAGCTGGTCTGAAGGATCCCACTTACACCAGCTGGTCTGAAGGTCCCAAGAAGCTGACTCACCAAGCAATGCAGTTTCCACATGCATTCCTGATGATGTTGAGAGGTGACAGCGTGTTGGCAGCCCTCACAGCCCTCGCTCGCTCTCGGTGCCTCCTAGGCCTCGACGCCCATTCTAGCTGCACTTAAGGAGCTCTTCAGCCTGTCGCTGCACCGTGGGAGCCCTTCTCTGGGCTGGCCGAGGCCGGAGCCGGCTCCCTCCACTTGTGGGGAGGTGTGGAGGGAGACGCACCGGCTGGAACTGGGGCTGCGCACGGCGCTTGCGGGCCACCTAGAGTTCCGGGTGGGCGTGAGCTTGGCGGCCCCGCACTCGGAGCAGCCAGCCAGCCCTGCCGCCCCGGGCAGTGAGGGGCTTAGCACCCAGGCCAGCAGCTGCGGAGGGTGCGCCAGGTCTCCCAGCAGTGCTGGCCCACCGGCGCTGCGCTGGATTTCTCGCCGGGCCTTAGCTGCCTCCCTGCGGGGCAAGGCTCAGGACCTGCAGCCCGCCATGCGTGATTCTCCCTCCCCCGCTGCCCCCGCATTGCTGCCCCTCCCGGTGGCCCCTACCTCGCCATAGGCTCCTGTGCGGCCTGGGTTTCCCTGACGATCACCACCTCCTGCTCCACGGTGCTGGGTCCCATCCACCGCCCAAGGGCTGAGGAGTGCGGGCACAGGGTGCAGGACTGGCGGGCAGCTCCACCTGCGGCCTCTGTGGGAGATCCACTGGGTGAGGCCAGCGGGGCTCCAGAGTCTACTGGTGACTTGGAGAACCTTTGTGTCTAGCTAAGGGATTGTGAGTGCACCAATCAGCACTCTGTGTCTAGCTCAAGGGTTTGTGGATGCACCAATCCGCACTCTGTATCTAGCTAATCTGGTGGGGACTTGGAGAATCTTTATGGGATTCTAAGGGAGAATCTAAGGGATTGTGAGAATCTAAGGGAATCTAAGGGAGAATCTAAGGGATTGAATCTAAGGGATTGAATCTAAGGGATGAATCTAAGGAATCTAATGGAGAATCTAAGGGATTGTAAATGCACCAATTGGCACTCTGTATCTAGCTCAAGGTTTGTAAATGCACCAATCATCCCTCTGTGTCTAGCTAATCGGGTGGGGACTTGGAGAATCTTTATGTCTAGCTAAGGGATTGTGAATGCACCAATCGGCACTCTGTATCTAGCTCAAGGATTGTAAATGCACCAATCAGCACTCTGTATCTAGCTCAGGGTTTGTAAATACACCAATCAACACTCTGTATCTGGCTAATCTGGTGGGGACTTGGAGAACTTTTGTGTCTAGCTCAGGGATTGTAAACAGGCCAGTCAGCACCCTGTCAAAACGGACCAATCAGCTCTCTGTAAAATGGACCAATCAGCAGGATGTGGGTGGGGCTAGATAAAGGAATGAAAGCAGGCTGCCTGAGCCAGCAGTGGTAACCTGCTGGGTCCCCTTGCACGTTATGGAAGCTGTGTTCTCTCGCTCTTTGCAATAAATCTTGCTACTGCTTGCTCTTTGGGTCCATACTGCCTTTATGAGCTGTAACACTCACCACGAAGGTCTGCAGTTTCACTCCTGAGCCAGCGAGACCACGAACCCACCAGAAGGAAAAAACTCCGAACACATCTGAACATCAGAAGGAACAAACTCCGGACACGCCGCCTTTAAGAACTGTAACACTCACTGCGAGGGTCCGTGGCTTCATTCTTGAAGTCAGTGAGACCAAGAATGCACCAATTCCGGACACAATGTCATCCCTCTCACAATTTCCAGTCAACAGCCCCAATTTCCCAGCCCCTCATCATCCACAATCCCCTTAAAAACTCCAGCTCAGAACTCCTCGAGGAAATGGATTTGAATGTTTCCTCCCATCTTCTTGTTTGGTACCCTGTGATGATGAACCTTTTTCTCTCCTGTAAACCCAGCTTTCTCAGTGTGATTGGTCTGTTACTACAGAGCAGGCATATGGATCTGTTGGTCCCATTATGCCATTATTATCATACTTATTGATACATATATTATAAACTCCATAATCCATTGTTATTATTCTTATTTTAAACAATTATATCATCTTGAATTTTTAAAAAATTATTTTTAATAAATATTATATTGATCAGGGTTTTCTGGTAACAAAATCAATAGAATACAGAATCAATATAATCTCTCTCTCTCATATATATATGGGAATCAATATAATCCATATAATCTCTCATATATACATATATGAGAGAGATGAGGAAGATTATATATGAGAGAGAGATTACATTGATTCTGTATTTTATTGATTTTGTTTCCAGAAAACCCTGACCAATATAATATGTATAAAAAGAAAATTTTTATTTTAAGATGATATAAAGATAATTAACTGTTTAAAATAAGAATAACAATGGATTATGGGGTTTATAATGTGTGTATCAATAAGTATGACAATAACAGTGTAATAGGACCAACAGATCCATATGCCATATATGTATAAATGAAAGAGAGAGAGAGACTCCAATAGAATATATATGATTTGTTATGGAGAATTGACTTACACAATTGTGGAGACTAAGAAGTTCCATAGTCTGCCATCAGCAAGCTAGAGAACCAGGAAAGCAAGTGGCATACTTCAGTCTGAATCCAAAAGCATGAGAACCAGGGGAGGCAATGCTGTCTCAGTCTGAGGGCAGGAGAAGACCAACTTCCCAGCTCAAACAGGCAGATAGGAGTGATGAATTCCCTGTTCCTCTGCCTTTTGTTCTATTCAGACCCTTCATGGATTGGATAATGCTCTTCCACAGTGGGGACGGTGGTCTACCTTATGGAGTGCACCAATTTAAATACCAATCTCATCTGGAAATACTCTCAAAGAAATAATGTTTATCTATATATCTGGGTACCCCATGAACCAGTCAAGTGGATACATAGAGTTAACCATCATACACATATCTACCGTTTCTGACAACTTTCATTTCTTTATATGGATCCATATTTCCATCTAATATAATTTTCCTTATGCTGAACAACTTTCTTCCACATTTCTTCTAGAGTAGGTTTAATGATAGTTAATCCTTTCAGCTTTTGTATGAGTAAAAAGTCCTTACTTCAGCTTTATTTTTGAATGATGATTTAGTGCCTTTTCTTTGTTTTAGTCTGTTTTCTTTTTGTGTTTCTGTTTAGATACTTGCTATTCCTGACATACGGTTCATACTCTTTTTTTGTCTGTAGTATCTAATATGCTGTTATTCCCATGAATTATATTTTTACCTCTGACATTGTAGTTTTTATCTCTAGAAGCTTGATTTAAATCAATATATCATTCATATTTCTACTAAACAGGCATAACCTCTTTTTTCCTTTCTTACATATATGCCATAGTAAGTATAACTGTTCTAATATGCATGTCTGTCAGTTCTATTATTTGTATTCCTTATGTGTCTATTTCTACTGATTGATTTTTCTCTTCATTATGGGTCATATTTTTCCACTTTTTTGCATGCTGGCAACTTTGGATCAGAGGTCAAACATTGTAAATTTTACATTTTTGTAACCTGTATGTTTTTAATGTTACTATAACTATTCTTGAGTTTTATTCTGTGGTATTTTGAAGTTATCTGGAAGCAGTTTTATCCTTTCGAGACTTACTCTCATGTTCTTTTGGATGGGAACAAGTTTGACTTATTCAGTAGCTAATTTTGCTCTACTGCTGAGAGGCAATATGCTTCTGCGTACTCTACCCAATGTCTCCTAATTACAAAATTACAATTTATTTATTTATTAGTAAGACAGAGAACTATTCCCACACTTTGTGATCTCTGTAAATTGTTTCCTCTAACTCTTTTGAGTGAACCTTCTGTCTCCTCAGGTAGCTGCCTCACATGCATTTATCAGTACTTAACTGAAGACTTGAAAGAAAACCTCTGCAAATTCCTCTCTCCCCCTCTCTCTCCCCTACCACCCCCTTTCTCTCCTTCTCACTTTCATCTAGTATTCTGGTCTCTCCTTGTTCTCTCACTTTCTGTGTTTCTCCTCTCGCAGGGATCACTGTTCTTCCCTATGTGATGTTCAATGCCTGAAAATAATTGTTGCATATATTTTGTCTGATTTTTTAAATTGTTTCAGGTGTAAGTCTGGTTCATGTTACTTCATCTTCCCAAGAGTATTTTAAAACTTTCGTTGTTATATTATTGCAAGGAACATTGGATTTAGGAT
Organism: Pan troglodytes; assembly: GCF_028858775.2. Lineage (NCBI taxonomy): Eukaryota > Metazoa > Chordata > Mammalia > Primates > Hominidae > Pan > Pan troglodytes. Next base: position 160,486,776 of record NC_072404.2, on the reverse strand, counting down.
CAGAATATCTAAATTCAAGATCTAATTTTATTCCAACCATCAGTGTTCTGTTCCTGGCTTGCTTTTTCACTAATTACAGTTGACCTTTGAACGACATGGGGGATCAACCCCTAGTGCAGTTGAAAATCGATGTATAACTTTTGGCTGCCCCAAACCTAAGCTAGAGAAAAGAAGATGGTATTAAGAAAACCACAAGGAAGAAAAAATATATTTACCAGGTATATTAGTTCGTTTTCACGCTGCTGATAAAGACATACCTAACACGGAGAAGAAAAATAGACTAACAGTTCCACATGGCTGGGGAGGCCTCACAATCACGGCAGAAGGCAAAAGACACTTCTTTTTTTTTAAAAAATATACTTTAAGTTTTAGGGTACATGTGCACAACGTGCAGGTTTGTTACATATGTATACATGTGCCATGTTGGTGTGCTGCACCCATTAACTCGTCATTTAACATAAGGTATATCTCCTAATGCTATCCCTCCCCCCTCCCCCTACCCCACAACAGGCCCCAGGGTGTGATGTTCCCCTTCCTGTTACATGGCTGCAGCAAGAGAGAATGAGAGAGAAGCAAAAGCATAAACCCCTTATAAAACCATCAGATCTCATGAGACTTACTTACTACCATAAGAATGGTATGGGGGAAACCACCCGCATGATTCAAGTATCTCCCAACGGGTCCCTCCCACAACACATGGGAATTATGGGAGCTACAAGATGAGATTTGGGTGGGGACACAGAGCCAAACCATATCACTTGTATTAACAGGAAATGGATTATCATAAAATTTTTCATCCTGCTGTCTTCATGTTGAGTAGAATGAGGAAAAGGAGGAAGAGGAGGGGTTGATCTTGCTGATTCAGGGATGACAGAGGTGGAATAAATCCATTTATAAGAGGCACAGTTAAAATACATGTTGTTCAAGGGTCAGCTGTACAGTAACTTTGACAAATATTTCAATAAAGCACTCTAAAACTATATTACCCATTTTACAATGTCAATATGGTTATACATATTCTACTTGCTAGGTATTCTGTGGGGGGAAAATGATCAACAAATTATGTAGAATTATTTTGTAATTTTACAGCTGAATTATTTCTTCCAAAGTTACTGCCCTTTCCATTATTGTCCACTTTAATAAATATAAACTTTAGCAATAGATTATTTACAATAAAACTTTCTAAATGCTAGCGTGATTTTCCATATATTTTGTTATATTTTTCCCTCTTTATTTTCATTTTAAACTAAATATTATCAGTTCTGAATTACTTTCTAAGGATTTATATAACTTTTCATTTAGAAAATGACATGGTCTCCAGTTATATTTAGATTTCAATCATAAAGAGCTAGGTAAATCAGTGTTTATTAGATAGGGCATCTGTATATTATCACTAACCAAATAGGCAACCCTTAACTCTGCTTTATACAGAGAAGTCCTGTCAGCTTAAAAGTGCTACAGAATTTTTAATGTTTTGTAGAATATGAACCAATTTTAGTCAACATGTTTATAAAGAAAACTTGGTAAACAAACAAAAAACACACATACCTAAATTTAGGATTAGAAATGACTTTACAAAAATAATACTGAAAGTATATGTTGATTAAACTTTGTTTTTAGTACTTTCTGTGTCTTCTTACCTCTACTGGTGTCTTTTCCAGTATCCTCATTTTCTCTCCTACTCTCTCTGTGAAAATAGGAAAAGATTATTTAAAACATTTTTACTGAAGTATTGTTACAGACAAGTCATTTCAGAAGATAATGTAGCCTTTTTATTTTTGATTTTATTGTATTTGGGATTTCAGAAAATAACTTAGCCCTTATTTAATTTAGATCAGAGAAGTTGTGTTTAAAACAAATGCCCTGCAATGTTGTATCTAATTATGATTCTTCTGTAACTTTCTGAATGAAGATTTGGTGGTGGAAATTCAACAGTTATCAAGGGATTCTGGTATGGAAACAATGAGAAATTTCATTGAAATGTGATGTTCGGGAGTTTGCAAAACATAGGACTGGGAGTCAGGAAACAATTTTGAGACCTGATTCTGGCTCACAGTCCCAACACCCTCTTTATAGCCTTGGATAAAAATTTCTCTGGATGTAGTTTCCTCATTTGCAAACCTACAAATAGTTCAAAGTCAAGGGGTTATCTAGGACACTTGCCGCAAAGATTCCATAGCGAAGAGGTTTGTGAATTCAAATATCTTAGTCAGTATCTTACAACAGTCCCCAGAAGAGGTAGCAACCTTCTAACTACAAACTTTTACTGATTTTCAAACAAAAAATCAAACCCCTTGAATATATTTAAAAATGTAAACAATTTATCTTTGTTCTTAATTAGAGTTTCTGGAAGAACTGACTCAATGAGACAGCATAAGGAAAAAAATTGTTAAAATTAATTAATTAGTTAAAGCCTAGTTCAAAGTAATTACTTGGAAATGCTATGCCATCTCTATTTCCACTAGAGTCATGACAAAAGTTTTCTGGTTACTAAGACTTCATGGGATCTAGTGACTTTTTCTCGGGTAAGGGAAAATTTAAAAAGAGATCAATCTTAGACTTAATAAGAAATCTCCTTAAACATATTTGCAAGGTTTCTAAATAAACTTTTGGAAAGTAAATTAAGTAAATTTTCTCTTTTTTGAGACGGAGTCTTGCTCTGTTGCTGAGGCTGGAGTGCAGTGGCACGATCTCGGCTCACTGTAACCTCCACCTCCCGGGTTCAAGTGATTCTCTTGCCTTAGTCTCCCAAGTAGCTGGGACTACAGGTGTGCACCATCACATATTGCTAATTTTATGTATGTTTAGTAGAGATGGGGTTTCGCTATGTTGGCCAGGCTGCTCTTGAACTCCTGACCTTGTGATCCACCCGCCTTGGCCTCCCAAAGTGCTGGGATTACAAGCATGAGACACCACGCCTGGCCAGAAAGTAAATTTTCAAATGGAGTTAATACCTTAGGTTAGAACTATATTACGTTATTCTGCCTTTCATTAGACAATAAACTAAAATAGAACTTTCTGATGACATTCTTTTTTTTTTTTTTTTTTGCTTTAAAACTGGTGGAAGTTTTTCTTTTCTTTTTTTAATATATATTTTTTATTATACTTTAAGTTCTAGAGTACATGTGCGCAACGTGCAGTTTTTTTACATATGTATACATGTGCCATGTTGGTGTGCTGCACCCATTAACTGGTCATTTACATTAGGTATATCTCCTAATGCTATCCCTCCCCCCTCCCCCCACCCCACAACAGTCCCCAGTGTGTGATGTCCCCCTTCCTGTGTCCAAGTGTTCTCATTGTTCAATTCCCACCTATGAGTGAGAACATGCGGTGTTTGGTTTCTAGTCCTTGTGATAGTTTGCTGAGAATGATGGTTTCTAGCTTCATCCATGTCCCTACAAAGGACATGAACTCATCATTTGTTATGGTTGCATAGTATTCCATGGTGCATATGTGCCACATTTTCTTAATCCAGTCTATCATTGTTGGACATTTGGGTTGGTTCCAAGTCTTTGCTATTGTGAGTAGTGCCGCAATAAACATACGTGTGCAACATTTATGCAGCCAACAGACATGTGAAAAAATGCTCACCATCACTGGCCATCAGAGAAATGCAAATCAAAACCACAAATGTGATATCATCTCACACCAGTTAGAATGCCGATCATTAAGAAGTCAGGAAACAACAGGTGCTGGAGAGGATGTGGAGAAATAGGAACACTTTTACACTGTTGGTGGGACTGTAAACTAGTTCAACCATTGTGGAAGGCAGTGTGGTGATTCCTCAGGGATCTAGAACTAAAAATACCATTTGACCCAGCCATCCCATTACTGGGTATATACCCAAAGGAATATAAATCATGCTGATGACATTCTAATTTGCTTTTGATTGGCTGAGACCAATTCCATTTATTTCTTGAAAAGGGAACATATAATAATAGATTTGAGGATTTTAAAAATGTTTTTGTATATATATTGTCTCCTTTGTTCATATTTAAATTAATGGTTATTGATAAACTAATCCTTAACTAGTTGCTAATGACATGTTATAAACCACAAAGTGAGGTATCAATATGTGAAAATTGATCATACAAATTGCATCATTCTTGTCACACCCAACTAAAACAGAGTCAAAAGCCTGGGGGAAAAGCATCTGGGGCACATGAATTTGCTCCAAGAATGTAATTCTCTGCAAGCCTGGCTGCTGAAGCTGTCTGCCGGAACCTGAAACCAGTTTTATCTAATGGCTGGGAAACAACCTGCTGCCACTCTAAGACTAGCTTTACCCACCACTGTCAGTTAACCAGCCAGAACCTGCCAGCTTCACAAAACGTTACTAGTGCCAATGAACTTTCTGGAATAACACCATGCAACATTTCTCCTTTCTTTGTAAAACCTCTAACCTTCTCTTTGTTCTTTAAACATACTAAAAACCACCTGATCTGTATGTTTGCTCTGAGTTGCGATTCTTTCTTCCCAAAGAAATGTTTTAAAGTTTTCTTCTTTAAAGTTTTTAGAGATTCATCTCTATATTGTATTCAACTTCAACAAATGATGTTCTAGTTTGTGCACAAAATTTCCTTTTCTGTGTGTTTTGTTGTTTCTCCCTTTAAATGTTTTTGTCAAACTATCAATCCCACACAAAATTCTATAATATTTTTGGGTGGTTGCAGAGCCTCCAGAACCTGATAGAAATGAACTCATCACCAGTTTTCCAATAAAAAATTCAAGAGACATTTTGTTATTCTATTTATTCCAATTAAATACTTTCAAAGCTATATTAATACTTGTGGACTCTCCTAAGACTTCTCCAAGATTGGTAAAAAATAAATGCCACAACTTGTTAGGGGAAAATCCATTCTTTGGGATTGATCCTAGCCAGGGCCATATTCAGTCCTCACTCTTAGACTACAGTGATTAATTTTTAATATGCATAAGAATAATCTTTGCATGTTTTGAAAGATTTTCGTAATCCCCACATATGTGATATGCCTCCCTTTTATAAGAAGTTTCCTGACTCCAGACCTGTATCTACCTATTCCCATATCTAAAGTTTTCTCTTGTATACCTTATTGGAAACCATTTCAGCAGGTAACATCAGTGGAAGTGATTTGTTAGTATTCATGATAAGGTTTAAAAGAAAAAAACAAAAAACAGCATGCCTTAATAAATCAATTACCAATTACCTTACATGGAAAGCTGCTCATTCATAATTTTGCCCACTGAAGAAACCAAGAATATATGGTGTGAACGTACAGTTACCAGCCTGGGAGGTCAGTGGTCTACTAGCTTTGCTGGGTAAGCCTTTGCCTCAGGCCAATGGGTGTGGAATTTGAGGATAACGGAACTTCTCTCTTAGCCCTCCAACTCAGTTTTCACGAAGAGTTTATTCTGTTATGCTCACAGCCTTCACTCATTTAGTAATTCAGTTGCTCAAAAATGCTTATTGAGAATTTGCTATGTGATAGGCACTGCACTGAGTACAGAGGATATAACATTGTTCAATACTTATTTAATTGACCTCAAAAAGCTTAATATTCAGCCCCACTATTTTACATATGAAAGGCAAGACCATTCAACAGCTTGATATTTATGCAATATTTTGCATAAATGTATTTTTTAATTTATCTGATTTTTCTAGGTGATAAAAGGCTCTTGGGACACAACGGTGAAAAAAAATTCTTCCTTCTCTCAGAATATCACAGAACAAAATGCAGGTAGGGAATTAAGGAAGGAATGATTAATCCTATGCAAGTTTATAAAGTAAAGAAATATTTATCTGAATTATTTGATTAATAGAGTAAATTTAGCCAGCAAAGACAAGAAAACAACATACCAGGAAGAATAAACCAGGCACAGGATGGGAAAAATCATTGCGTTGTGCTCAGAAAATTAAAAAAAAATTTGCTATGAAAAAGGCATAGGGTGTCAGTTGGGAAACTGGAAATGAAAACTGGAAAGGCAAATTAGTTAAATACTTTTAAAGATCCAATATGCCAAGCTGAGGAGTTTGGAATATTAATTCTTACTAATCAGTCAGCAGAAAATTTAGGCATATGTGTGACATAATCAGATTCCATATTGTGAAAAATGACAGCTCAGAAAATGCACATGAGGAGAGAGAGGAGCAGAAACAATTAGGGAATTGCTGGAATAACAGAGCTGAAAAATACTCAAGAAGAAGGTTAAAGCAGTGGCAGTGAGGATGGGTGAAGAGAGGCAATTTAAAGGATGTGTTTTATGTAGCATTAAGAGGATTTTCTGACTGTAAAGGTTTTAATAGATGGTAAAAGAGAGAAAAAGGCAAATACTTGGACATTTCAAACTTAAGAGGCAGAATGGTGATATTATTTATCAAACAAGGCTACAGAAGAATGAAATTGAATAATTTTGGGGAGGTCATGTGTTAGGAGACTCCAGAACTCAAAGTTGTAAATGTTGGTTAGGCTGCGAAATGGATGAATATGTAGAGGAAATAGGAGTTGGGTTTGAAGATGTTGCCCCATAAAATTATGCCACTGGTGGTGACACATATTTTTGAAAAAATATGTTGACTTAGCACAATTTTATAAACTGGCAATCATAGGTTGGCCTACATGCTTTTCTTGATCTTAATTGCTTTTGAAATCCTAACATCTGGAACCATTGTATTACAAATATTTTGAACCAACTAGTCTGTAAGATGAGTGAGAAAATGGGCTCAAAATGAAGAACTACTTTTCCCCAATTCTCGGAGTAGGTTTTTGACATATCCTGATTGGAACCCAGCCCAGCTTCCCAGGTAAGAATTCTTTGCACTGTGAAGAACACATTCAATCATGTTCCCTACCAAAGGGTCAAAATCCTTATGTTAAGCTAGAAAACTATCCTACCAAAAAACTGTGGCTCAGGATACATGAAACACAAGAAAAAAAAGAAGGAACATGTTGGATGATCTGGCAGTGGCATATATACCTGTACACGGGGATATTTACATTCACACACTCACATGTAATGCTAAAAATAATTTTTCCATATCATAAAGTCTACTTCTTGGAAATATTGTGAATAGTAAGAAGAATAATGAGATATCACTCTTGAGAAGCAAAAACCAAATAACAAAACAGGATTGTAATGGTATTAAGGAGTGAGGGCAAATAGTAAATACAATGAAATCGAACAGAGCAAAATAAAGAAGAGAACTTGCATGAACCAATGTTAATTATGTGCTAATAAAAAGGAGTAAGATCAGCTAAACTCTATAATACCCAAACATATATGCTTACACGTCAAATTAGTTTAACCATTGTGGAAGACTGTGTGGTGATTCCTCAATGATCTAGAACAAGAAATACCATTTGACCCAGCAATCCCATTACTGGGTATATACCCAAAGGATTATAAATCATTCTACTATAAAGACACATGCACACGTATGTTTATTGAAGCACTTTTCACAAAAGCAAAAACTTGGAACCAACCCAAATGCCCATCAATGATAGACTGGATAAAGTAAATGTGGCACATATACACCATGGAATACTATGCAGCCATAAAAAGGATGAGTTCATGTCCTTTGCAGGGACATGGATGAAGCTGGAAATGTCATTCTCAGCAAACTAACACAGGAACAGAAAACGAAACACAACATATTCTCACTTGTAAGTGGGAGTTGAACAATGAGAATACATGGACACAGGGAGGGGAACATCACACACTGGGGCCTGTCAGGGAGTGGGGCACTAGGGGAGGGATAGCATTAGGAGAAATACCTAATGTAAATGACGGGCTGATGGGTGCAGCAAACCACCGTGGCACATGTATACCTATGTAACAAACCTGCACGTTCTGCACATGTATCCCAGAACTTAAACTATAATTGAAAAATAATAATACTAAATACTTACACTTCATGCTTTTTATTTCTTGGATGTGTTAAAATAAAACTCAGTGTTGTTGAAAATATATTCACTTCATTCCAATTATTTCCTATCATCATATATTCTACTAAGACTCCACTTATTTTCAGGAAGAAAATAGCAGTCTCTATTGTAGAGAAAAAGGGTTAAATGATGCAAGAAAGATTATCATAAAGATATATTGAATTTGTCTTAAATGGAATGTCTTGATAAAATACAAATTCTATACAAATTTAGTTACCATTGTCTAATCCAGTCATCTTCAAAGTAAATTGCTGCAATTCAGAGAGTGCACAAGATGATTCCTTGTAAAATGAGAAAAATATATTAGCATTTTTAGTTACATTTATTTTTTCATTCTTATTTGTAAATGCACGTGGCTCAGGATACATGAAATACAAGAAAAAAAAGAAGTAAAATGTTGGATGATATTTTAAAAGTTCATGAAACACGAATACAGTTCAGTAATTTAGCCTTAAATATTATATCTCAGCTACAACCATTCAAATAAAAACAGAATGTTGATCAGTGCTGCGAAGCCCTCTTCATGCCTCAAAACTATTTTTACATTTTGTGTTTATTACAAATGGTGTGGCATTTTTCACTATATCTTCTGACACTTGTTTGTGACAATGAGCCTCAAACTCCTGTGCTCAAGTGATCCTCCCACCCCAGCCTCCTGAGTAACCAGGACTACAGGCACACATCAACATGCCTAGCTATTTCTTTTCATTTTTTTGTGGTGACAGGGCCTCACTATGCTGCCCAGGCTAGTCCTGATCTCCTGGCCTCAAGAGATCCTCCCAACTCAGCCTCCTGATGTGCTGCAATTACAGGCATGAGCCACTGCGCCCAGCTGATTTTTATACTTTATCCTGAAATTTTGCTAAAGTTATTTATTATTCTAGTTACTTCTTTATACTACTTACCATAGGATTTCTACATAGACAATCATGTCACTTGCACATAAAGATGGTTTTACTTCTTTTCCAATCTGTATACTTTTTATTAGTTTTACTTGCTGTCTTCACTTGGGCTGCAGTGGCAAAGTACCATTCACTGGGTGGCTTATAAACAACCAACCAACCCAAATGCCCATCAGTGATAGACTGGATTAAGAAAATGTGGCACATATACACCATGGAATACTATGCAGCCATAAAAAAGGATGAGTTCATGTCCTTTGTAGGGACATGGATGAAGCTGGAAACCATCATTCTCAGCAAACTATCGCAAGGACAAAAAACCAAACACTGCATGTTCTCATTCATAGGTGGGAACTGAACAATGAGAACACTTGGACACAGGAAGGGGAACATCACACACCGGGGCCTGTCGTGGGGTGGGGGGAGGGGAAGGGATAGCATTAGGAGATATACCTAATGTAAATGACCAGTTAATGGGTGCAGCACACCAACACAGCACATGTATACATATGTAACAAACCTGCTCATTGTGCACATGTACCCTAGAACTTAAAGTATAATAATAATAAATAAATAAACAACCAAAATTTACTTCTCACAGTTCTGGTGGCTGGGTGTCTGAGATCAGGGCTCCATCATGGTCTGTCTCTGGCGAGGGTCCTCTTGCAGGTTGCAGACTGCCAACTTCTTGTATATCATGTGGCAGAAAGAGAGCTAGTGAGCTCTCTAGGGTCTCCTTAATAAGGGCAATAATCCCATTGATGAGGGCTTCACGCTCATGACCTAATCACCTCCCAAATGTCCCACCTTCTAATATCATCGCATTGGGATTAGGGTTTGGACACATGAATTTGGGCACGGGGGAACATTCAGGGCATTGCACTAGCCCCACTTGCATTGGCTGGAATGTCCAGTACAATGATGAACAGAAGTGGTGACAGTGGGTATGCTTGCCTTCTTCCTGATCTTTTGGGGAACGCATTCGGTCTTTCATTAGGTATGATGTTACCTATGGTTTTTTTCATAGATGTTCTTATCAGTTTGCAGAAGTTTCCTTCTATTCCTAATCTGCTCAGAATTTTCATTAGAAACTAATTTTGAATTTTGTCAAATGTTTTTCTGTATCTGTTAATAAAGTCATATTAATTTTCTTCTTTAGTCTGCTCATATTGTGAATGGCACTGATGGATTTTCAAGTGTTAAACCTGACAAGTTATTTATAGGGCAAAGTTTATACATTGTTGGATTTCACTTGCTAAAATGTTGGGGATTTTGGCATCCATGTTCATAAGAGACATTGGTCTGAGGTTTTCTTTTCTTGTGAAATCATTTGGCTGGTTTTGGTATCACATAATACTAGCATCATAAAATGAGTTGGGAAGCATTTCCTCCTCTATACTTGCTTGGACTTGTTATTATAGTTTCCATAAATGTATGTTTGAATTCACCAGCATTCCATGAAGGGGAAGCAGAAAGAATCAGGCCTCCTGAGGCTTGTGCTCTGAAGATCACATACTGTCACTTCCCCCATATTATCTTCTTATAATATTTTAAATGTCTGTTTTTTTAATAGAATTTATTAGAGCAGTTTTAGCTACACAAGAAAATTGAGTGGAAAGTACATACCCCCTTACCCACACTCACAGCTTTCCCCACATTGAAGATCTTGCACCAGAGTGGCACATTTCTAACAATCAATGAATCTAAACAGACACATCATTACCCAAATATTACATTAGGGTTCAATGCTGGCATTGTGTATACATTGGGTTTTCACAAAGGCATGTGCCATTTATCCACTATGGGTGTATCATACAGAATAGTATCACTGTCCTACAAATCCTCTGTGGCCGTGCTATTCATCTCTCCCCCCAACCCAACCCCTAACAACCCATGATCTTTTCACTGAATCCATAGTTTTGACTTTTCCAGAATGTTATATATTTGGAATCCTACAATATGTATAGCCTCTTTAGATTGGCTTTTTCACTTAATAATATGCTTTTAAGTTTCTTCCATCTCTTTTTATGGAGATGGAGATTCTTTGTAGTGCTGAATAATATTCCATTGTCTAGATGTACCACAGTTTATTTATCCATTCATCTACTAAAGGATATCTTGGTTGTTTTCAAGTTTGGGCAATTATGATTCAAGCTGCTTTAAACATCCATGTGCAAGTTTTTTTTTTTAAAATAAATTTTCAATGGATTTAGGCAAAATTCAAAGCATATGATTTGTGAATGATATGGTGAGGGTATGTTTAGTTTTGTAAGGTACTGCTAGACTGTCTTGCAAAGTGGAGCTACCATTTTACATATCCACCATCAATGAATAGAGTTCCTGTTCTTTCATACCCTTGTCAGCATTTGGTATTGTCAATGTTTTGGATTTTGGCCATCCTACTAAATGTGAAATGGTATCTCATTGACATTTTAACTTGCAATTCCCTAATGACATATGATTTTGAACATCTTTTCATATGCTAATTTGCTTAGGTAAGTAATTGAAGTTACTGAAGTGGAGAAAGTCTAGAAACTACAAAAATATGGCAATATAACTCTTTGGTTTTACCTAACTTTATAATCACAGATCCTCATACTTTAATACCTGGTTGTATATGATGCAAATTTTTATTTTATTAAGGTCAATCTGGTGTGCACTGAACTGAAAAATATAAACCTTGGTTTCTAACTAAATTGCTTAGCTTTAAAAATTTACTCTATTTTAGAACTGTATATACACATTCAGAAATTAGACTAGACATAATGAGTGAGATTGTATAATTATGTAGATATTAATTTGGGGGTATATTCACAATGAAGAAAATTTCATTTTTGAGACAAAAACATTCACAAATTTTGGTGAATACAAAGATTATCATATGTTAGATCCACCAAAATTATAATGGAGTTTATCTGAATAACTTTCCTCAATATTACTTGTAATTTCTTCAGTGATTCAAGTAGACTAAGAAGAGAGCTTATTTTCTGTGGATACCATTTTGAGAATTAAGCGACAGTCTCGAAGTGAATTATTTTGTAGTATTCCAGTTGAGCAAACATGGAAACACTGCATGTCTTTTACAAAGAACAGAAGAGAAAACCATTTTAGATAATATATCTTTGTATCATATATTTTAAGTAATCCAGTGCAAGAAAGTATAAGAATCTGCTTTTGATATGAAGAGATACATTTCCTTATTTTAACTTCACTTTACTCTGCAATGCAGTAAATAAAATGATTGCTACCATAGTGAGATGAGGTATCTAGGGACCAAGTTAAATAAAATATATTCTGAAACACAGCCTGTAGTTGTCTTAATTTATTTCCATAGGAATTGACATCACCCGAAGGTGCTGCTAGCCAAAGGCAGAGGTCATCACTGCTTAGTTCATTTTCCTAATGGCACTCACTCCTCCTTCTTGCAATAGCAAGTAGATAGTCTGATTTATTTTTGTTTGTTTGCAGTTAACCTACTTATTCAGAGTAAGGTAATTCCAAAAGGGGTCATGTTGGTTATTTAAATTAAATTAATGGAAATAACTTAAACCATTTAAATTATTTAGACATTATTTCTTGATTAATCATTTAAAAATACTTTAATATTTAAAATGTTTATGAACATAAGTACCCCAAACCATATGCCTTCACAAACTCATGATTTCCTAGTACGTGGGCTACATAGACTAATATAAATTCATGAGCCTTAGTTTCAACAAATCATAAAATGTAAAATTCTATGCAAAGCCTTGAGGTGAGTTTCAGATTGCTATAGCCTAATGACAGGTAAAACAGAGGTCAAGATAATTTTATCTAGAAGAATTAATTACTTGAAAATACAAACTCTCAAATGTCTTCTAGAGACTAGACAGGGATTCATTTTTGATACGATGTTTGATTTATATGTTGAACACTTGATTTTGCTCCATGATAGTAAAAAATCTAGTTAAAATAGTAAACAATATTAAAAATCAATTCTAGTCTGTATTTCCTATATGCCTACACTAACTGACTAGAGGAAATTAATTACGAGGAAAGATGAATTTGACAGACGGGAACAAAATGCAGTTTTTCAAGTATAAAAGACACCTACTACTTCCCTCTCCCCCCATTACCTCATGTACTCACATACACACATACACACACTTTGGTTTTCACTCAGATCAGGGAGAGTGAGTCTCCAACAAGAACATCCTTAGCTCTTCATTGTGAAATATTCAAAAGGTACTTGGAAGGAGATTTCTGATGCATGGTGCCTTTCCTCCCACAAGCATAGTGGACCAGTAAGGGATTGTCTGCTGTTATAAAGAACAGTCATTCACTGTCTCTTTATTTGTTTATTTTTTATTATTATTATACTTTAAGTTTTAGGGTACATGTGCACAATGTGCGGGTTAGTTACATATGTATACATGTGCCATGCTGGTGTGCTGCACCCATTAACTCATCATTTAGCATTAGGTATATCTCCTAATGCTATCCCTCCCCGCTCCCCCGACCCCACAACAGTCCCCAGAGTGTGATGTTCCCCTTCCTGTGTCCATGTGTTCTCATTGTTCAATTCCCATCTATGAGTGAGAACATGCGGTGTTTGGTTTTTTGTCCTTGCGATACTTTACTCAGAATGATGATTTCCAATTTCATCCATGTCCCTACAAAGGACATGAACTCATCATTTTTTATGGCTGCATATTATTCCATGGTGTATATGTGCCACATTTTCTTAATCCAGTCTATCGTTGTTGGACATTTGGGTTGGTTCCAAGTCTTTGCTATTGTGAATAGTGTCGCAATAAACTTATGTGTGCCTGTGTCTTTATAGCAGCATGATTTATAGTCCTTTGGGTATATACCCAGTAATGGGATGGCTGGGTCAAATGGTATTTCTAGTTCTAGATCCCTGAGGAATCGCCAAACTGACTTCCACAATGGTTGAACTAGTTTACAGTCCCACCAACAGTGTAAAAGTGTTCCTATTTCTCCACATCCTCTCCAGCACCTGTTGTTTCCTGACTTTTTAATGATTGCCATTCTAACTGGTGTGAGATGGTATCTCATTGTGGTTTTGATTTGCATTTCTCTGATGGCCAGTGATGGTGAGCATTTTTTCATCTGTCTTTTGGCTGCATATATGTCTTCTTTTGAGAAGTGTCTGTTCATGTCCTTCGCCCACTTTTTGATGGGGTTTTTTGTTTTTTTCTTGTAAATTTGTTGGAGTTCATTGTAGATTCTGGATATTAGCCCTTTGTCAGATGAGTAGGTTGCAAAAATTTTCTCCCATTTTATAGGTTGCCTGTTCACTCTGATGGTAGTTTCTTTTGCTGTGCAGAAGCTCTTTAGTTTAATTAGATCCCATTTGTCAATTTTGGCTTTTGTTGCCATGGCTTTTGGTGTTTTAGACATGAAGTCCTTGCTCATGCCTATGTCCTGAAAGGTAATGCTAGGTTTTCTTCTAGGGTTTTGATGGTTTTAGGTCCAATGTTTAAGTCTTGAATCCATCTTGAATTAATTTTTGTAGAAGGTGTAAGGAAGGGATCCAGTTTCAGCTTTCTACATATGGCTAGCCAGTTTTCCCAGCACCATTTATTAAACAAGGAATCCTTTCCCCATTGCTTGTTTTTCTCAGGTTTGTCAAAGATCAGATAGTTGTAGATATGCGGCGTTATTTCTGAGGGCTCTGTTCTGTTCCATTGATCTTTATCTCTGTTTTGGTACCAGTACCATGCTGTTTTGGTTACTGTAGCCTTGTAGTATAGTTTGAAGTCAGGTAGCATGATGCCTCCAGCTTTGTTCTTTTGGCTTAGGATTGACTTGGCGATGCGGGCTCTTTTTTGGTTCCGTATGAACTTTAAAGTAGTTTTTTCCAATTCTGTGAAGAAAGTCATTGGTAGCTTGATGGGGATGGCATTGAATCTATAAATTACCTTGGGCAGTATGACCATTTTCATGATATTGATTCTTCCTACCCATGAGCATGGAATGTTCTTCCATTTGTATGTATCCTCTTTAATTTCATTGAGCAGTGGTTTGTAGTTCTCCTTGAAGAGGTCCTTCACATCCCTTGTAAGTTGGATTCCTAAATATTTTATTCTCTTTGAAGCAATTGTGAATGGGAGTTCACTCAAGATTTGGCTCTCTGTTTGTCTGTTATTGGTGTATAAGAATGCTTGTGATTTTTGTACATTGATTTCGTATCCTGAGACTTTTCTGAAGTTGCTTATCAGCTTAAGGAGATTTTGGGCTGAGACAATGGGGTTTTCTAGATATACAATCATGTCATCTGCAAACAGGGACAATTTGACTTCCCCTTTTCCTAATTGAATACCATTTATTTCCTTCTCCTGCCTAATTGCCCTGGCCAGAACTTCCAACACTGTGTTGAATAGGAGTGGTGAGAGAGGGCATCCCTGTCTTGTGCCAGTTTTCAAAGGGAATGCTTCCAGTTTTTGCCCATTCAGTATGATATTGGCTGTGGGTTTGTCATAGATAGCTCTTATTATATGAGATATGTCCCATCAATACCTAATTTATTGAGAGTTTTTAGCATGAAGCATTGTTGAATTTTGTCAAAGGCCTTTTCTGCATCTATTGAGATAATCATGTGGTTTTTGTCTTTGGTTCTGTTTATATGCTGGATTACATTTATTGATTTGCATATATTGAACCAGCCTTGCATCCCAGGGATGAAGCCCACTTGATCATGGTGGATAAGCTTTTTGATGTGCTGCTGGATTCGGTTTGCCAGTATTTTATTGAGGATTATTGCATCAATGTTCATCAAGGATATTGGTCTAAAATTAAAATTCTCTTTTTAGGTTGTGTCTCTGCCTGGCTTTGGTATCAGGATGATGCTGTCCTCATAAAATGAGTTAGGGAGGATTCTCTCTTTTTCTATTGATTGGAATAGTTTCAGAAGGAATGGTACCAGTTCCTTCTTGTACCTCTGGTAGAATTCGGCTGTGAATCCATCTGGTCCTGGACTCTTTTTGATTGGTAAGTTATTGATTATTGCCACAATTTCAGATCCTGTTATTGGTCTATTCAGAGATTCAACTTCTTCCTGGTTTAGTCTTGGGAGGGTGTATGTGTCGAGGAATTTATCCATTTCTTCTAGATTTTCTCATTCACTCTGTAAGGAACCTTTCCCCCAATCAAATCTGCATCTTGGACCTTAAAATAAGACTGTCCCTGAATGGTACCTTCTGAAAGATAGGTGTGTCAGCTGCCATACAGGAATGGGCGTATAATGTGAGGGCTCGGTTGACACTGATAGTTAATGTGTGTGTGTATGTGTGTCTGTGTGTAGATAGTAAATTCAAGCATACATTTACCAAAGCAAAAGTGCTGCATTGTGGAGAAGGAGCAGTATTTTTCACAGTGGTGTGTAAACTATAAATTTGTTAATTTGTTGCTACATCCCCACAATGCCTGTTTTTATGGATTCCTACATTAAGATTTTTATCATGTTTCTGTATAGTAGTCAAATGCTCAATACTTCTTTTGGCTTTCTGCACTCCCTCAGAGATAGCAGGTAGACAAAACATTGATCCCTAATGAGATGGAAAGTTGAAAGTGAGATTTCTGCAAAAACTACAACACTTAACAAAAACATTCAAATCCCAGTAAAGGTGAGTGCTAGAAACATTTCAATACATACATAGGACCAGAAATACCTTAAGGAAGTTTCAAAGAGTCTTTTATCATCCAAACTACTGAATGGAGGAAAAATGTGTCTCTTGAGATCACTACTCAATGAAGAGGTTTGTAGTTTGAATTTGTACTACGTGTGTGATACAGGAATACCTAGGCTGAGAAATTATGGTCCAAACGTTTTTCTAGAAGGCCAGTGATACTTGTGGGATACAAAATCAGTCTAAAGGGACTCTTCCTAAAACAGGCTACAGGTTATTTTACCAAAAAAAAATTCCCTTCTGAAAATTTTAAGTAAACAAATGGCAAAACTGATGAGAAAATAAGAAACTGTAAGTGAAACTAAGGAGGCACAAAAATAGTAAAAGTATACTTGAAGTTTAAAATCCAAAGACTATAAAAATACCTTTGGCCAAAATTATTAAAAATAGAAAGTAAGTTTTAAAGTGACATATGAAAAGAAAAGGGCATTGTGAAAATAGAATGGATATATAATGAAAAAGAAAAAATATAATTCTTATGAACAAAATATAGAGCCATTACAATTTTTTAAAATACTCCAGGGAATGAGTTAAGCTGCATATTAAACATTTGAAAAGAGACTAACTATGCAACAATATAAGGAAATTATACAGAATGCACTGGGGGAAAACAGTTCCAAAAAAAGAAAGAATGTAAAAATTAAAGGGGAAGAAAAAATAATTTAAGAAAATGTCCCATAAATGTAGGGTATGCACATCTACATAGAAAGGGTAAACAGCTCCAATAAGATTATCATACATGAAAAAGTCTGACATCACCCTGAGTGAGTGAACTATATAAATCAATATAGTTATTTTGGAGGTCAATCTGTAAGTTCTAGGAAGATTGGCAATGTGAGGGTTAAACAAGTTAATTAATGCCAGTTATTGCAACAGTCTTCAAATCCCATAACAAGTCTTACACAAATGTTCCTCATAGGACTACACTCCTGGTAGCTCTCCTACATAGTGTGACAAAGGACACTTGGCATCTGTATCCTGTGGCTCCTCCAACACAGAGTGCTTCTAGTCTAACTGCACAGATGGAGAATACAGTATGGAAGGTCACACAGGAAGTTCCTGGAGCGAGGCCAGGAGGTGGCATATAAAAGCTCTGCATACATGCAACTGGCAGAACCAAGCCATGTGCTTCTTGTGGGAGACAGTACAGCAACAGAAAACAAGATTAGTTTTCATCGACATAGCTTCTTGGTACATTGTTTTCCATGATCTCTGGATGTACTTACTGTTCATTATTCAAGAAGTGTGGGTGCATGCCCTTTTATAGTCTTAACAACCAGAAAACTTACCCCCTCTTCATGGAAGTTTGGTAGCTCAAAAGAAGTTTAACTCTTGAAGCTGCAAAAGCAATGTTTTTAGTCCAGAGTTTGAAGGTTCTTCAAAAATATAGCTTCCTCAAAAACTCCATAAACTTCTGATCTCTTTGCTTATAGTTATTCAGTGTGCCAGTATCTAGCAATGTTTATTCTTTTTTTCCCTCTCTTCCTCTCTCTTTACATTTTGTCTATCTTGAAAAACAATTGGTTGGGAAGCCCAGCTGTTGATTTTATCCTTAGCCTAAATAATTTTATTAAGCTGATAAAATTAGGGACTTATTAGTTAAAAATATATCTAAATTCCAACTCCTCTTATTAAGAACATGGAGATGGTAGG
Organism: Pan troglodytes; assembly: GCF_028858775.2. Classification (NCBI taxonomy): domain Eukaryota; kingdom Metazoa; phylum Chordata; class Mammalia; order Primates; family Hominidae; genus Pan; species Pan troglodytes. The sequence continues at coordinate 160,468,605 of NC_072404.2, read as the reverse complement.
CTTTTCCAACCTTGCAGGACTCCATAGTTTTAGGGTAACTCTTCAGTTACTTCCTGTAAATCAGCCACTTCATTGCTATGATCATATTTTACTTGTAATAAAATCAATAGTAGCCAGTCCACGTGCACAGAAGTTTATTTTTTCCATCTACCTCCCCTACACACACAAGCTAAGTCAGAACATGAGCAGCTGTCCAAGTTTCTGAAGGCAACAATTGTACTAAAAGCTTTGCCAACACAGATCCCCAGCTCCCCAGGCTTTGTTAACAGTATCCTTGTTACCTAGACTTTCATTAGGGCAGTCTCTCATCCTAAAGTGCCAATTATGTACTAGTTAGCATAAATAATGCTAGCTGCTCTGCAACCCCCAAATCTCAGTGACTTAAATGCCAAAAAAATGTGGATATCTTCGATCAGGCAACTCTCCTGGGAGGTCTACTCTTAAGTGGCTGTCGAGTGGCACACACTTCTTCAATTTGGTGGCCTTGCCATGTTGGTCTTTTGCTTTCCACTGTGGGGATGAGGGAGTAAAAGCACAGAGGCTCCAGAGGCATTTTACAAGTCACTCACATTTCTCTGTCAGAACTTTGTCATGTGACTTCGATCTAAATATGAGAAAGGCTGAAAATGTAGTCTTTGTGTAGCTCTAGAAAGACAGAATTTGTTTATCTTCTGACCCCCCCTATTTTTTTCATAGATATCTAATCTAGAGACTTTTTACTGGTGTATAAAGTGAAACATGAATGAGGATTTTTTGCAGTACTGTTTGTAGGGACAAACCTTGGAAGCGGTATTTTCATTAATAACAGCATTGATTGATAACCTATTTTATTCAGAAAATGAAATATATATTAATTGAAATTAATGCAACTGATATACAGGTATCAACTTGCTAAAGTTTAAAATACAAGAGCAAAAATTTTGCAAAAGGACATTTAAGTATATTTGAAAGCACATTAAATTTATATTATGAGTTGTTAATAATTACATACCTATCTATTAAAAGAAATTTAAAACATGTTCTATGGAGTAAATAGTGTCCCCACAAAATCATGTTCATCCAGAACCTCAGAATGTCACCTTACTTAAAAACAGGGTCATTTCAAGTGTACTTAGTTAAGATGAGGTTGTACTGAATTAGGGTGGTTCCTAATCTATGTTGAGTGTTCTTCCTTACAAGAAGATCATGGGAAGACACAGAGATACAGACACATGAGGGTGATGGCCATGCTATGTCAGAGGCAGAGATTGAGGTGATCTCAATCTCAAGTCCTTGGCATCTATAAGCCAAGGTAATACCAAGGGATGCTGTTAACCACCAGGAGATTAGAGAGAGGCATAAGACAGATACTTCTCAGAGCCTCCAAAAGAAACCAATGCTATTGACACCTTGATTTTGTACTTCCGCCCTCCTGAACTGTGGAAGAATACATTTTTGTTGTTTGAATCACCCAGTTTTTGATAATTTGCCTTGGCAGCCCTAGGAAACTGATACAAATACCTAAGAGCATATATACTTCAGCATGGGGACACTTCTGTGCAACGAGGTGGTGAAAAGTAAAGAGAACGTCTTTTAAGGTGGATCAGAAATACCAACTTCTGAGAAAAAAGTCAACCAAGGGCAAATACAGGCATGTGTAAATATCTGTTAGATATAGGTGTTGAGTACATTGGCATGTTACTTTTTTATACTTTTTCCTATTTATTTAATATTTAAATTTTTTAAAAAAATTAAAAATCATCGAGCAGTAACAAGACATCATAAACATATGGTACAATATCAAACACTTAACAATAATAAAATATCTCCATAAGCAGATTTCTTTATCAGCTTATCTTTTAAAAGCCTACAACTATTACCTCTATTTTTTCATTTTACTTTAAGTTCTGGGATACACGTGCAGAACATGCAGGTTTGTTACGTAGGTATAGACGTGCCATGGTGGTTTGCTGCACCTATCAACCAGTCATCTAGGTTTTAAGCTCCACATGCTTTAGGTATTTGTACTAATGCTCTCCCTCCCCTTGGCCCCCACCCCCTGACAAGCCCTGGTGTGTGATGTTCCCCTTGCTGTGTCCATGTGTTCAAACTGTTCAACTCCCACCTATGAGTGAGAACATTCAGTGTTTGGTTTTCTGTTCCTGTGTTAGTTTGCTGAGAATGATGGCTTCCAGCTTCATCCATGTCCCCGCAAAGAACATGAACTCATTCTTTTTTATGGCTGCATAGTATTTCATGGTGTATATGTGCCACATTTTCTTTATCCAGTCTATCATTGATTGGCATCTGGGTTGGTTCCAAGTCTTTGCTATTGTGTATAGTGCCACAATAAACATACATGTGCATGTGTCTTCATAGTAGCATGATTTATAATCCTTTGGGTATATACCCAGTAATGGGATCACTGAGTCAATGGTATTTTTAGTTCTAGATCCTTGAGGAATCACCACATTGTCTTCCATAGTAGTTGAACTAATTTACACTCCCACCAACAGGGCAATAGTGTTCCTATTTCTCCACATCCTCTCCAGCATCTGTTGTTTCCTGACTTTTTAATAATCACCATTCTTTGATTTACATTTCTCTAATGATCAGTGATGATGAGCTTTTTTTCATATGTTTGTTGGCCACATAAATGTCTTCTTTTGAGAAGTGTCTGTTCATATCCTTTGCTCACTTTTTGATGGGGTTGTTTTTTTCTTGCAAATTTGTTTAAGTTCCTTGTAGATTCTGGATATGTGACCTTTGTAAGATGGGTAGATTGCAAAATTTTCTCCCATTCCGCAGATTGCCTGTTCATGCTGGTGCTAGTTTATTTTGTTGTGCAGAAGTTCTTTAGTTTGATTAGATCCCATTTGTCAGTTCTGGCTTTTGTTGCCATTGCTTTTGGTGTTTAAGTCATGAAGTCTTTGCCCATGCCTATGTCCTGAATGGTATTGCTTAGGTTTTCTTCTAGGGTTATTATGGTTTTAGGTCTTATGTCTAAGTCTTTAATCCATTTTGAGTTAATTTTTGTATCAGGTCTAAGGAAGGGGTCCAGTTTCAGTTTTCTGCATATGGCTAGTCAGTTTTCCCAGCACCATTATGAAATAGCCCTCATGGAGAACATCTGCTAGGGCAGTGCAGAAGATAAATGTGGGGTTGGAACCCCCACACACAGTTCCTACTGGGGCACTGCCTAACAGAGCTGTGAGAGGAGGGCCACCATCCTCCAGGCCCCAGAATTGTAGATCCACAGACAGCTTTTACTGTGCACCTGGAAAAGCCGCAGACACTCAATGCCAGCCCATGAAAGCAGCCAGGAGGGCAGATGTACCCTGCAAAGCCACAGGGGTGGAACTGCTGAAAGGCCTGGGAGCCCACCTCTCGCGTCAGCGTGACTTGAATGTGAGACATTAATTCAAAGGGGATTATTTCTGAGCTTTAAGATTTAATGACTGCCCTATTGAATTTTGGACTTGCATGGATCCTGTAGCGCCTTTGTTTTGGCCAGTTTCTCCCATTTGAAAGGGATATACTTACCCAATGCCTGTCCCCCATTGTATATAAAAAGTAACCAACTTGCTTTTGATTTTACAGGCTCATAGGTAGAAGGGACTTGTCTTGTATCAGATAAGACTTTGAACTTGGACTTTTGAGTTAATGCTGAAATGCGTTAAGACATTGGGGGACTGTTGGGAAGGCATGATTGTGTTTTGAAATGTGAGGACATGAGATTTGGTGAGGGTCATGGGCAGAATGGTATGGTTTGGCTGTGTCTCCACCCAAATCTCATCTTGAATTGTAATTCCCATAATCCCCATGTGTTGGGGGAGGGACCCAGTGAAAGGTAATTGAGTCATGGGGATGGTTACTTCCATGCTGTTTTCATGATAGTGAGTTCTCACAAAATCTGATGGTTTTATAAAGGTTTTCCTCCCACTTTGCTCTGCACTTCACCTTCCTGCGGTCATATGCAGTAGGACATGTCTGTTCCTCTTCTGCTATGATTGTAAGTTTCCTGAGGCCTTCCCAGCCCTGCATAACTGTGAGTCAATTAAACCTCTTCTCTTTATAAATTACCCAGTGTTGGGCAGTTCTTTATAGAGATGTGAGAAATAACTAATACAGATGGTATCTCATTATGGTTTCAATTTGCATTTTTCTGATGATTAGTGATGATCATTTTCTCATGTTTGTTGCTGCTTATATGTCTTCCCTCAAGAAGTGTCAGTTCATGTCTTTATAGAGTCCAGATATTAGACCTCCCTCAGATGCATAGTTTGTGAATATTTTCTCCCATTTTGTAGATTATCTGTTTACACTGTTGATAGTTTCTGTTGCTGTGCAGAAGCTCTTTAGTTTAATTAGGTCCTACATGTCAATTTTTATTTTTGTTACAATTGCTTTTGAGGACTTAGTTATAAATGATTTCCCAAGGCCTATGTCCAGAATGGTGTTTCCAAGGCTTTCTTCAGGATTCTTACAGTTTGAGGTCTTACATTTAAATCTTTAATCCATCTTGAGTTAATTTTTGTATATGGTGAAATGTAGGGGTACAGTTTCATTCTTCTGCAAATGGCTAGCCAGTTATCCCAGCACCATTTATTAAATAGGAAGTGTTTCTTCATTGCTTATTTATGTTGATTTTGTTAAAGATTGGGTGGCTATAGATGTGCACCTTTATCTGGATTCTCCATTCTGTTCCATTGGTCTCTGTGCCTATTTTTGATCCAGTACGATGCTGTTTCATTTACTGTAACCTTGTAGTGTAGTTTTAAGTTAGGTAATGTGATGCCTCTGGCTTTGTTCTTTTTTTCCTAGGATTCCTTTGGCTATGTGGGCTTTTTTTTTTTTTTGATTCTATATAAATTTTAGATTAGTTTTTTCCAGTTCTGTGAAAAAAATGACATTGGCAATTTGATAGAAATAGTATTGAACTATAGATTGCTTTGGGTAATATGACCATTTTAGTGGTATTGATTCTTCCAGTCCATGAGCATGATTTTTTTTCGATTTGTTACCATCATCTATGATTTCTTTTTGTAGTGTTTTGTAGTTCTCCTTGTAAAGATCTTTTATCTCTTTGGTTAGATGTATTCCTAAATATTTTACTTTTTGTTTGGCTGTTGTTGCTGGGATTGTGTTCTTGATTTGGCTCTCAACTTGAACATTACTGGTATATAGAAATGCTACTGACTTTTATACATTGATTTTGTATCTTGAAACTGCTGAATTTGTTTATTAGTTCCAGGAACCTTTTGGTAGCATTTACAAATAATTTTTCTAAGTAAATCAGTTTAAAACAAGATACAAAATTTCATAGTTAAATCTGAAAAAAATATGTTATGTTACAAAATAAAACATAAATCATGGTAAATTACTTTGTTTTACCTCATATTTATTCAAATTAATCATATAATTTCAAACTATAATCATATAATAAGGTATGAATTATTGTAGATTTATAATTTTTGACATAATTATATGACATCATAAAGTTCATACTTAACATTTGACTTTCACAGTCCAGTCATAAAGAGTGTCATTTTTTAAAAAGAAAAGTATTGATACATGTTATCAATTTCCCCAAGGAACTCTGTTTGTCCCTTAGACATGCAAATTAGTCTCTATAGAAGAACCAGTTCTACTTGTCAATTTTCTATTCTTTTTTAATCAACGGATTGAACTAATCCATATTCTTATTTATCAATATCACTTATATTGACTTCATGAAATCTTTCATCTGTTTAAAAATTTCAGTTGTAATTGCAGTCAATTTGTATCACATTTAAATTATATAATGGGATAGTTTACAACATCTAATAAACAAAAAAGAATAACTTACAAAGACATGCCATAATGATTGAGTATATGTAACTACTCCTGTGAACCAATAAGATACTTAAAAACAGACTAATTTGGCCAGGTGTGGTGGCTTACCCCTGTAATCCCAGCACTTTGGGAGGCTGAGGTGGGCAGATCATTTGAGGTCAAGGAGTTCGAAACCAGCCTGGCCAACATGGTGAAACTGTGTCTCCACTAAAAATGCAAAAATTAGCCAGGCATGGTAGTGGACGCCTGTAATCCCAGCTACTCAGGAGGCTGAAGCAGGAGAATGCTTGAGCCTGGGAGGTGGTGTTGCAGTGAGCAAAGTGAGACTGCTTTAATTAAATCTCCTGAGAACAAATGTCAACTCTCATTTAATAAAGATGGTGCATTTTGTTTATGTTTTTTGTTTTGCTTTATTACACCTGGCTTATTTGAGCCACTTGCCAGGTCCATGTAGACAATTTGAGGTTGTGCCTCTGACTTGAAAGCAGAATGTTGATATATTGAGAACACTGACAAAGTGACTTCAAACCATAACATCAGCCAACCCAAAATTATCTTTAAATAATGCTGTTATGGATTGCACTGTGTCCCTCAAAATTCACATGTTGAAGTTCTAATCCCCAGTATTTCAGGATGTGATCTTATTTGGAGACAGGATCTTTATAGAGATAATCAAATGAAAATAAAATGATTAGAGTGTGCTCTAATCCAATATGATTGGTGTCATAAAAGGGGGAAATTTGGAGGCATGTGTGCACACTGGGAGAATGTGAGGTGACCATGAAGGCAATGAACGAGTGATATTTCTACAAGCCCAGGAACACCAAAAACTGCCAGCAACATACCAGAGGCAGGAGAGAGGCATGGAACAGATTTTCCCCTCACAGCTCTCAAGGCAAACCAACCCTGATGACCTTGATTTCAGTCTTCTAGCCTCCAGAACCACGAGGCAATAAGTTTCTGTTGTTTGAGCCATTCTGTGAGATGTTCTTTATGGCAGTTCTAGCAAACTAATTATACAAATGTTTTTCATTAAGCTTCAAAATACACTAGATTTTGTTTAAAGGTGGAAATAATTTATCTTCCTTTTTGGATCACAGGTTCAGACTATGACAGTGTCTCATCCATTTCTAAATAAATGGAAACTCCATTAATTCCATCAGACACCAAGATAATCGTTTAGCAAGACATGCTTCCATGGCACAAAGAAGGGAACGTGATGAAGCCAGCCACAATCACTCCATGCTCAAAAAGGGTCAAGGCGGCTTTGTCCTGTTCTGGAACTTACGACCCACATATGCTGAGCTAGCTTCTTCTGGGGTGCCAGCTGCTGTCCTGTTCAGGAGACATGCTTGCGTTAACTCTTTCAGGTCTCTAGTGTATAATTAAGATTAATTCACCAGTTGGAATTTGCTAAGACTAGTCCTAAATTGTACTAAATAATACCCAAAGGGTTTGAAGTAGTTAATGTAGCTTCCAGATCCCAAGAATCTCTCTACAACGACAGCCTGCTCAGGCAGCATCCTCTGGGAAAAGCAGAGAAATATACTCTCAGGAAAATGGTGGCTACTTTACCATTCCAGCTTCTAACTAACAGAAAAACACAAAAATTATTTATGTGGCCATCCCTGGAAACAATATGGATAAGTTTATTCCACTTATTATTGTTTATTATACAGTAAGGGAAAGGAGGGTTATATAGACAATAGTAAATGCAAAAATTACATTAACCTCAGAAAGCCTAAAAAACATATATACTGATTTTAACCTTCCTCAACCCTTAAATCCATGCATCCACCACTAAATGCCTTGTGTCCTCATGCTCCCATCTTCTTTCTTTAAATCTGCTTGCAGGGATTACGCTCACTTTGCTAGAGAATAGAGTATTCATAGTGGCTTCAAGTTACTCTCAAGAAACATCCATAAGTGAATGAGGAAAGGAGGAGAGTGAGGGGAAGAAGCTAGAAAAAGATGTGATTTTAGGGGAAGTCAAACTCAGCCTGATGCCCTAGGGAGCTCTGGAGCATGAGTTGCATCACATTTTCTACTGCCCAAAGCAAGGAGACTAAACTGTCACATCCCTACATTGGTTAATTAATGGCTGCATCTCATCCCCAGAGTGGGAGTGCATAACCTTCCAGGGATCACCAGGCAAGGCTGCACCTGGCAGCCCAAGACAATCCTCCAGAGATGTGTGCATCTGAGAGGCATCATCAGTGAATACTGGCAGCAGCCAGGGATGGTGCTTCAACGTAGCCAGGGGGAACTGGGCAAGGCATAAACAGACTCTGACATAATCCTCAACACCTGAATGACTTATTGTAGATGCATTAAAACATAGCTTAATGCGTGGCTTCATGATGTATTGAGAAGAGTGTGATGTATTGAGAAGAGACATACCCATGTCTGACTGCCCTTTAATAAGATCTCCAATAAGATCATCAATCTACTCTTCAGGATTTAATTCTTATTGAGAAGACAGGGTATTTTTATGAAAAAGGTAAACAGTGAAAATAGATTTCTATTTTAGCATAACTTATTATAATAAATCTGACAACCTTTGGAATGGATTACAACAAAATCCTTTATCTTTGGGTTTATCTCTCATGGGTTTATGTATTACACATAAAGAAACAGAAATGTTTAACACGAGTTTTCCTCACGATGAAAGCAATAAAGAACATTCAAATTCAAGCTACAGAAAAAATAATTTAAATGAGTTTGATATTTTTGAAGGTTGGAAATGATCTTATGAAAACTTAGACATGAACATTAAATGTAGTAAGAATTATCTTACAAAAATGTGCCAAATACCAAAAAGGTGTTGAAGAATGTTTTACCTGAAGTAAAATGTGAATGTATTTTCCATCATTTATTCCTCTTCCTTTTCTCAAACATCACAGTATCTCAAGTCCCATAATAAATTTGCCCTGTAGGAGACATACCATAAAAACATTCCTCTCTCCTGTAGTATAAACAAAGACATACACCAGATATTTGCAGAAAATTATCTTACAAGGTAGCATTTTGGGGTAGAATTAAATGTTAAGGTTAGTCAAATATCACTTGATAGCCAAGTGCATTTGAGTGGTTTCATCAGAGGGGTTTGAACCAGAGTGACTCTATCTTGAATAGGGGCTGGGCAAAATAAGGCTGAGACCTACTGGGCTGTATTCCCAGGAGGCTGGACATTCTAAGTCGCAGGATGACATAGGAGGTTGGCACAAGATACAGGTCATAAAGACCTTGCTGATAAACAGATTGTAGTAAAGAAGCTGGCCAAAACCCATCAAAACCAAGATGGCTATGGGTGTGACCTCTGGTCATCCTCACTGCTCATTACATGATAATTATAATACATTAGCATGCTAAAAGACACTCCCACCAGCGCCATGACAGTTTACAAATGCCATGGCAATGTCAGGAAGTTACCCTTATATAGTCTAAAAAAGGGAGGCATGAATAATCCACTTCTTCTTTAGCATATAATCAAGAAATAACCATAAAAATGGGCAACCAGCAGCCCCCAGGGTTGCTCTGCCTATGGAGGAGCCAGTCTTTATTCCTTTACTTTCTTAATAAACTTGTTTTCAGTTTATGGATTCACCTGGAATATCTACTTGTGTGAGATCCAAGAACCCTGTCTTGGAGTCTGAATTAGGACCCTTTTTTGGTAACAGTTTGGCTTATGTCTTGGAGAGTTATCAAATTCATAATTCTTGAAGAAAAAATGTAAAAAATTATAATTACATGGTTGTTCACGATAGATGTGTCCTATAATTCACAATTTTCCTCTGTTTACCATTAAGAATGCTTCTGATGGTTACTCATTCTTAGTTTCACAGAAAATAATGATAACTAAATGCTGTCATGAATTTACCTCTCCAAAAGAATTGGTATTTATTTGTCGAATGTGAGACCAGTGATTGAAAACCTGTGTGATAGATTGTTGGCAACACCTTATATTCAGGAACTTATTAGTTAGTCGAAAGAAAATAAACAATTATGATAAAGATTCTGATCTGTCCCCTGACATGCAAAGCCACATGCATGCATGAAAATTTAGTATTTTCAAGGAAGAGTATTTTTCCTCTTGCTTGGGATCCCAGCATTGATTTCTATGTATTCTGGCAAAATAACCTGAAGCAGTATTTCCAAAGTACTACACTCCAGATAAGAGAAGCCTTCCATACCAATGATGCTTACAGGCCACAGTCAACTTTCCTTGACGGCTAGGTGCTGAATCAGACCCGTAGTCTGAAATATGATGATTTAAAAGCAATTTAAGGATCTTACAGTTTACGCTTATGGTCATATAGGTCACTCTTTCCCTGGCGTTCATCATTTCAAATATCAAAAAATAAGGCTGCAAAACCAGATTAAAAATTCAAGAACACAAAGTTCAGTCATGAGCAGAACAAGCAATTACCAGCATTAGGAAGGCATGCTTCAGAGTTATCTTTTGATTGTTACCGAGAGAATATCTATGGAATTGAAATGACTTTCAGAGAAAGGCTGATAAACTGACTGAGAATGAATCAAGCTAAGACATGCTAAGAGTTAAGGTAATGTGGTCAAATTCTTTACCAAATTTTTAGAAATTCTAGGTACAAATTTTTTATGTCCTTAAAGTAGTTTCCTTAGTCAACTATGCATCTATTCCAATGACACTGGTATTTTTTCCTTTTAAAAATGTTTGGGACAACTCCAGTTGCTTTGGGGTCTTTGATATCCTTTACTGATAGTAAATTATTACTTATAAGAGTGTTTTTCATTTTTAGAAACTGTAAAAAGTCATTGAGATACAAGTGTAGTGAGTAAGAAGAAAAATCACAGTCGGCAAATGCAAACAGAGACACATATTAAAAAGCTATAAATACTGATCATCAGGCATGTAGAATATATTATAAAATTTTACAGATATAATAAATGTATATGCTTTGATATGTCTTAGAGATTCTTAATTCTCTAAAGATTTCGGGAAATTGCCACTCAGAGTGCTTCCTATGGCTTGAGAATCCCTTTGAGTATCCCAGATGTATCCACTGCCATGAAATAAGGAGGTAAGAAAAATATTTCTTTCTGCAATTACGTTATCTTCATTAAAATTACCTCACTGCCTCCAGAAGTGAGTTGTGGACTGTGGTCTTGATGACATAGTTGCCTGTCTCATCACAATTAGTTGTGACCAGCCTCTTTCAATCTCTGTCTTTCACAGATATGAATCATGGGTTCACAGGCTACATTAACTCTAGTCCAAGAAAAACAAGTTAACCTTTGTGGTCGGAGGTGGCCTTGCTCAGTTAGTGGAGGGCATATTCGCAAGTAATGAAAATAAAATGTCAAGATATCAATAGGCTTTGTAACTATTATAGATGAGTGACTCTCTCTTATTAGACATGTCTGGAAATGATTTGTCTTCAGTAATATAGAAGGATTATGGTGTGCCAGTAAACGATGTTGTTGAGAATAACTTAAAAAAAATGGTTGTTCCCCTTGGAAATTCAATGCATGATGCTGGAGAAAAATATAATATCTGCCCAAATGTTAGTTCTATTTTAAAAGTAACCTTTGTAGAGCAAGGAGACCCTTATACTTTGTCATTCAGATAAAGCTTCATGTTCCAGTGGTGAACCTGTAAAATTCAAATAAGAGTTTAGGCTTTTGGGGTACATATTATCGCTTTATAGAAGAGTGTGTGTTCATGTATCTTCCTGTATTTGTGTGTGTGAGAGAGAGAAAGTAAACTTTCAAAATTGTACTGTTAATATGCCTTTAGAAATTAGCGAGATAAAAACATATTTTAATATAAAGAAGGTATTTATTTTCTTTTTCTTTTTTTCCCTTGAAGCATACTCAACTTTACTCAGTTATGAGTACTGAAAAGTTGAACCCCAGTTCAAGTTTCCTTTATGGGTTTATTTTCTAGTGTCCAAGAAGACACAGAAGAAAAGCGTTGTCACTATATAACAATTTACTGTGCATTTAACAGATAGAAATGAAAGTTAACTTTTGCCAATCTCTGTTTATTTGATTTCTTTCTGACTGCCAAACTGAGTTCTTAAGAGAACATATCTTTAATTTTAGTCATGTAGAGTCAATTAACCATAATGTGTCCTTGCAAAATATAGAAGTAAAATATGCCTCCCGGTACTTATAAATGGCTTACGATAAAGTGGCCTACACTGATGAACACTAAGCATAGCACTGGAATTAGTCAATGGCCTGTAGTTTAAATACCATGATACACTTGGTCAAAGCGTGCTTCTTTGAGAGAAAAGTATATGGTATCATGTTTTCCATTTAGAGAACTCCAAGAAGAACAATTATTAGCCTAGTTTACCATTAGATCCATAATTCATTTTATATGTATATGAATAAGAAAGGGATTCCGGGGCTAGGCAGAAAATGCAGATGAAGGGGATGATACATAAGAAAAAAAACCCTTTCCTCCATTTGTTGGGACCCCAAGATACTGTGATGATAAGATCAGACTTTGCAATCATGAGTTTTAATACTAATTCTTCTAACTTCTAGCAATGTCTCTTTAGGCAAATTATGTGACCTTTCCAAGTTTCAGTTCTCTAACTTTAAAAATAAGAATAGTAAAATAAATTTATGATATTACTATGAGCATTAAATCAGAAAATGCATTTTAAAGAGTTTCACACAGAGGGGACACTCAACTAATATAATTGTTCCTTTTCCTTTTTCTTTCCACCTTTTTCTTATTTAACTTTACAGGGAGAGAAGCAGTATACATAGCCATTAGAACAAAGATTCTCAAGCCAATATGCCTGGATTTGGTTATTATTCTGCGATTTAATATCTACATGACTTTTGGTAGCTCTATGCCTAATTTTTCTCTGCAGTAAAATAGAAATCAAAAGGACCTACTTTTTAGGGATATTGTGAAAAATAATTAATATATAAAAATCATTTAAACATGCCTGACACATTATAAGCACTAAATGAGTGTTAACTATTATTTTTACAAATAGAAGGGAAAACAATAAATTCTAAGATATTACAGGCTTCTATTGAAAATATCCTGGGTTGTTATACTTAATCCACACATATTCCTCTAACGCCTACACAAATTGCACTTGAAACATAGTAATCATGATTGCAGTCAAGGGCAATTCTTAACATTATTCTCCATTTTTCCAGCAAATGTCCTAGATCAGCCTTGAAAGTATAGCATTCCTCCTTATTATTCCTGGGATCCCATATCACCACCCATCTCAAACTTCACATTCTAGTGAAAAAGTGAAAAATTAACCAAACAGCAATATTATTTCAGAAAATAAGGTAAAGAAATGTTAACATATAACATTAGGGGCATTTGGAAAAGAAGAAAGAAAATGATATTTCTGACAAACAGCCCTGGTTTTGAGGAGTAGGTAGGTACTTAAGTAAGCAATTAGGGTAAATAGGTTAGTTTGATGGAGATGCTAGAAAAAAAATAAAATGGCTTGAGTGCACACTTAATATACCCAAAATTGTGTCATTCATTCTGAGCTCTTAGCCCTATGTGGAACCAGACAATTGAATTATGTTTGATTTCATTCTATTTTTAAATTACTCTTACAAATATTAAATTTTCAAGGCTTAGAAGTTTTATCTTTCTTATTGACTACTGTACCCCAGGGACATAGAATAGTGCCTGGCAAAACCAGGAGACACTGTTTATTGAATACATGCACAGATAGATGACTGGCTGGATGGATGAATAGATTCTCCTTAGGTCATACTCATGAAACATTTATGGCCTCAACTATTCTATCATGAGTACCTCTTATTTTTGTTCTATATGATAAAAACAACAAAAATTAGTATTACCATAAATAGATACCATCATTAAGTATAGTAGGGAGGCTTAGAGTTCCTATGGAAACATTCATTCTTGTGTTTCCATAGTGACATTTGGTGGCAACCTGTTATTTATTCAAATAATTTTGCTTTCCTGTCTAGTCCTGACCTAAGCTCTGAAATATTAAGATTATACCATTTCCTCCTCTGACGTAAGAAAAAGAGGAAAAGGACATAAGAATATGAACGCCTACACATTATAATAAACAGTAACTCACTGTCTTTTTCTGTTTTTGTTAAATACACAAGTATAAGACACAGATATTAATTAGAATATTAAATTTCACTATAATTTATTCTGTGCCTCCATTAAATTATTTTATTAAATATAATGGACCAATTACCCACAGATTTCTTCTTATATAGAACCAATATTTATTGCTGAAATTGATGTTCACAAATTATTTCACCAAATTTTTTAACATTAAGAAATCAAAATAGTTTAGATTTACTATGCAATCTGTAAAAACATCAATAAAAATTTTTATGGTTAATTTGCTTAAGATTTTATTAATTGTGATCAAAGAATGTGATCAAATAAATGAAATAAAATGTAAATATATTTCGATATTTTTAGAGAATGACTATTTAATTCAAAATTAATGAGACTCTGGAGTTGAGCATGTGACAATTACATGTAACGACCTTTTTATTATCAAATCTGAAAATTAGAAATAATCATAAATATTATGTAGTCCTTTAATAAAAACAAGAATTTTTAAATCCCTAATTTTTGTGATGATTCTCTATGTCCCATGTGTGCATGTACATGCGTGTGTGTGTGCTTGTGTGCGTGCGCTTGTGTGCGTGTGCACATGCATGTGAGCGTGCGTGTGTGCTTGTGCGTGCACGTGTGCGTGAGTGTGCGTGCGTGTGTCTGTGTGCATGTGTCCGTGCGCGTCCATGCGCATGTGTGTGCATGTGTGTGTCCGTGCGCAAGTGTGGGTGCTGCGTGTGTCCATGCACATATGTGTGTGCGTGCGCATGTGTGTGTCCGTGCCCATGTGTGTGCATGTGCATGTGTACGTGTGCGCGTCTGCATTGCGTGTGTGCGTGTGTGTCTGCGTGTGTGTGTGTGTATGTGTGTATGTGTTGCCAGAAGAAAATATTGGAGGAGGGGTCAACGAACAGGATTCACTGCTTCCACTTCAATTGAAGTATTTTGCATTCATCTCTTTTAAATATTGGAACTGTGCATAAATTACATTTAAATAAAAGTATTCTGGTTCTGAATGCCTGAAAACTAGATTTTTAGGATGATTAAGCAGGGACTGTGTCTTTTGTGTTTAACATTTTATTTCCAACACTTGGCACAATGTTCAATAAATATCTGTTGAATAAATGAAAGAGTGAGTAACTGCTTCTTTTCTTAAATTCCCTCTATAATATTCAGATCAAGTAGTGGTCCAGCTTACTTTTTTACATTTCCAGTGACAGCAAACATACAATTTTCTAAATGAATTAATTCTGTCTTTGGTGTTTGGTTTGAAATTTCTTCCTATTGTAAGACCAACTATCTTTTACTTCTGATTTTCCTATTGCCTCTGACTTCACCTTTTCATACCATCATGACAAGTCAAAAACCCTTCGCAGAACAGAATTTTTTACAAAGAATGTTTGAAGGAAGCACAAATGTCCAGATAAAGCGTTTCCTGCCCTAGAGAAGATATTCATGGCTTAATTTATAATTTCTTCCCCATCGAATTTGCCTTGGTTGGAGTCCCTAGCAGTCTTCAAGTTCAGTGACGGATGCCATCAAGATAGCATTATCTATCCCCTTATTTGAGATACTAGGAATCCCTTTCTTTAACACTTTTAGTACTCACACCACATTCTTGACTTGTTTTAAATGTAATGTTAAAAAATTAATCATTTTCATGTATTTTCATTATCTTTTCCTTTAAAAAAGATATTAATAAAAATATAAATACATAAAATTTAAATGTATATATTAGAGAAAAATAAAATGGACACACATGTATCGAGCACTCAGCTTCAGAAATAATACTTTATATTAACCTCCTCCTTTAAAAAATAAAGAATCATACTTTAATAATACTTTACTATTAAATAGTATTAATAAAACTATAATAATACTTTATTCTTTTAACCTCCTGTGTGACCTCCCTGATAACCAATCCCTCTCTCCATCCAGTTGAGTATAATAGTGTATTAGTCTGTTCTCATGCTGCTAATTAAGGCATACCTGAGACTGGGTAATTTATAAAGGAAAGATGTTTAATTGACTCACACTTCCACATGGCTGGAGAGGCCTCACAATCATGATGGAAGATGAAGGAAGAACAAAGTGACGTGTTACATGGCGGCAGGCAAGGAAGAGCTTGTTCAGGGGAACTCCCATTTATAAAATCATCAGATCTCATGATACTTATTCACTACCACGAGAACGGTATGGGGGAAACCGCCCCCATGGTTCAGTTATCTTCACCTGGTTCCATCCTTGGTATGTGTGGATTATGACAATTCAAGGTGAGATTTGAGTGGGGACACAGCCAAACCATAGCAGACAGTACATTTTGTACAAATTATTTCCTTGCTTACCTTTATTGCTGTTCAACCTACACAGACACAAATATATATATACATGTATATATATACGTATATATATATGTACATATATATAACAAATATGTATTTGCAGAGACAGATGACAATTTAATTTTTAGCTTTTATCAAACTTGTATAGGAGCAAATGCTTGGGCTTCTTTCCTCAAATGGGCAACATTGAAAAGACATCTTAACTGTAGATCTTCCTATAGTATCTGCTGGAATTGTATCACAGGACAACTTCTGACTTCTGCCCTATGTGGCTTGTCTTAAATCTCATAGGTGTTGATCTCACTGACCCTCTTCAATAAACCTCCTGCACACAAATGTCAGAGTGTTTCTGGAAGAACACAATCAATGACAATTGGTGCCAATGTTGTACTCAAGGGGAAAACTCTAAAATGAGATGCTGAAGCTGGTCACCACCCAGGCTGCTGATAATGAGGATCCCCAACACTTGTAGCAGACAAAGAACTGATTATCACTGGTATATTATAGTGGTGAATTTGTTAAACTTTCATCAGTGATGAACTCAAATGGAATACTGGTTAAACAGAACATATTAGTAGGTGCAATATCTCAGGTGTTTAAGAAGTATGAGGGAAACAGGAATCATGAGGACTATGGAATTGGATAAGTTTCTTGGGCCTATCAAGGTGTTAAAGAAGATATCAAAAGCTGGAAGCTATGAATTGTCTACATAAGGCAAAGTGTGAAAACTAGAAAGTATTCTTCACAGCATGTAAAGAATTTCTGAGCTTCCAAGGGGGCAAAAAAGCTGAGGGTCAGTCAGAGGATTCTATTTTGAGAGGAAAAGTGTTCTGTTGAAGATTGAACTTGTAGCACTGACAGGATTTCTATAGGAACATCAGGGCTCTGCTATGCAAGAAATGGGATGCAAAGACTGGGAATGGGATACCTGTGTCAACAACCTCAGCATCTTCAATCTCAGATTCTCCTGAATACTCTGCACCTGGTAAGTAGCTTACTCATTCTTTTTGAAGACAAGTACTCCATTCTGGCTTGAAGCCAAGTCAGAGTTTTCTGCTTTTCGAGACAACATATGTCCCACTCAAGATCCACTTCTCTACCCTGGATACTAGACCAACAACTAGAATAAAGTCATGATAAAATCTGGCCATGGAATGTCTGGGTCTGCTAAGAAAGGAAAGGGACTACATCCTCAACGGAGTTGCAAGACCTAGCCAACATGTCCCAGCAGGAATGGGGAGAGTACATAAGGGACTGGATCTTTTAGCTGCTGGAATAAGAGAGATCAAATATACCCTTAGGATTTGTTGAAATGAGAGCTCTCTCCCATACTATGGAATTAAACATCCTGGCAAACAAATATCATGAAATAGTGTGTTAATATGTTTTTAGATTGGCATAGAAAAGCTTGGAAAAAGAAATGGTTCAAACTTAGAATATTAGGAATCCAGAACTTCCATAGCAAACAGTAGAGGAAGAGATCAAAAGGCTCAGAGATTAGAAATTCTAAAGTCATCAAACCCACCATAAAACCCAGAGAACATTCCATTCTTCTATTCACTGAAATAGCTTTTCTTTGTAGTCCAGAGCTAAAGGTAAGAGATGCTATTACAGAACTGGGTGATGTTAGCAAAGACAATGATGGGATTCTTAAACAAGGGCAGTCAGAAGGAACTCAACTATTAGAAGCAAATTGGATATAATGCTTACAGTGAGTGACAAGGTCAGAGTATCATCCAGGGCTATCTGGCCCTCAAAGGATTATGGAGGTAGTCAGTAGAACCCATCTCCACAGTCAGGAGAGATGAACAGCCAGCAAAGGTAATGTTCAATCTGGTAATGCTCAGTCTGGTTTGCCTCAGTTGGGACAATGTGGAAAGGCCATCCTAGACAAAGATCCCCCTTGGGTTGGCTGAGGCTTTTGTTACAACTGCATCATGGTTCAACTTCCCTCTTACCAACTCTGCATGTCTCACTGCACATGGGTGCTGTTCCCAAGAGCACTCCCTAATAAATCTAAGCACAAATGTCAAAGTTGTATTTAGTTTTCTGAGGCCTCTAACCAATTATATCATTCAAGTTTATTTGAAGCTAATCCATGATGACACATATGCCTGTAGTCTGTTCATTTTTTGCTGCTATAAAGCATTCTTTCAGATGATTGATAGTCAGTTTCTTTAACTCTATGGTTTGTGGACATCTAAGTTGACTATAGTATTTTGCAATAATAAACAAAGTTGTAATGAGCATTCTCCTTCGTGTCTCTTGGGTCACATATGAGAGACTTTCTAGGACTGTATTCCTCAAACCTAACTGTACATACCAATCATGAAAAGAGCTACTAAGAAATACTGATGTTTGCACAATCATTTATAAGAGTCTTGAATTAGTTGCTCTTTGGTGAAGTCACAGAATAAATATATTTCGAAGGTTCTCCAAATGACTTTCATGGAATTGTCAAAGAATTGTAGATAAAGTTTCATAATTACTGACTCACGTATGTTTAGTTTTATATAATAATAAATTGTGTTCCATTTACACTTGCTCCAGTAATATATTGGAGTTCCCATTGATCCATACCCTTGTCCACATGTGGGATTTTCAGACTTTTTAAATTTGAGTGACTTGTAGCATTTAAATAGTGTCTATTTATGGTTTAATTTTTAGTTGGTGATGACTAATGAAGCTGAGTTTCCTGTTTTCTTTAAATTCAATTTTTTGCTTTGGCATGCGCTTATATTGGTTTGTCTTTATAAGTCATTGATTTTTTTACTTTTTCATCTTATGCATATTGTTAATATCCTTACTGAATGTGTGGCTTGTATTTCTATTTTCTTTATAATGGTTTTAGTGCAGTTCCATCAATTCTATTTTACTTAGCACTGCTTAAGTGTTGTTTAAGAAATCTTTACTTAATCAGAAGTCATAAAGAGAGTCTTCCATTTTTCTTCCAAAAGTCGTATGGCTTTGTTTTTTATATTTAAGTTATGTGTCTTGAATTGACTTTTGTATATTTTTAGACACATGGACATAAACTTTTAGTCAACTATATCAGGACATTTATAGAACATTCTATCCTAACTCTATTAATCAGTCTTAAATAAAATTTTTTATATGTAGAGATCGGTTTCTGGTCTGTGAATACCAGTGTCTTTATCTGTGCAGCAGATGAAGTGCCACATTTAGTACCCTTGGCTTTATGATACATCCTGATATCTGGTAAATCATGTCACTGACATTAATTCTTCTATTCATGAATATTTTGGCCTTTGTTCTTCCAACTGAATTGTAAAAGCGGATTATCAAGTACTTCTAAAATGTAAGAGTTTGCTTTAAATTGCATTAAAGCTACATATGAATTTGTATAGTTGACATTTTAAAATTTCTATCTAGAAATATAGTACATTACTCCACTTTTTGATATCTTCTTAAATTTTTCAATAGATCTTTTTCTGTAGAATGATATTTTGCATTGTTTTTTGTAAGAGTCTCCCTCTGTCCTCTCTCCTTTTTCTCTAAAATATCTATATTTATGTGTACATACATATATACATCATCCATAAACATACATAAAAGCATATCTATGTATATATCCTATATGAATCTATAACAAGTGAGCTTGCTAAACTCTAGTTTGAGTTATAAATATAAAAAGCATACACAGAGTCACTTTCATGACAGAGCATCAAGTTAATAATAATCTAAATTTAGTATATGCTTTCATATACACATATAGGTGACTCTTTCAAAGATACAGTGGGAAAAATTGCCAGTAATAATAGCAAAAACAAAAGATAAAATCCCTAAGTGTAACTGAACATGAAATATGCAAGAGTTATATGTAGTGTATTTTAAAACACTATTGAAAGGCATAAAAATTGATCAAATGAAAATGTATATATGATTTTGAATCGAAAACACTGCATCATAAAAATACATCTATACTGCTTTCCCTCCTCACCAACACATACATAACCATACACACACACACACAGAGGCAATCTAGTTCTGTCCTCCTTTCCTGCCTTGCTTTTCCCTAATCACGTATTCACTTTGAATCCACTATATCTTTTGTTTCTTATACTTTCTTCATTGTTTTTCACCCTCCACCAAAATGTAAGCATCATAAATACAGTTAATCCCAATCAAGTAGAAATAGGCTGGTACATAACAGATGTTGAATAAACAGGCACTGACAGACACAAAAGGTTTTATAAATAGAAAAGTGTCCCAGGTTCTTGGGTAGATACGCTCATTATCAGACAGATAAATAGATGATTGATTGATTGATTGATAATATCCCATACATTCATCCCATCTCACACTCTGTATCTACATTCTCTAATTCAGTTTTGTCCATGGCACTAAAAACTTTTAATATATTATGTTATTTATTCATTTTATCATTCTCATTGTACATATAACATCACAAAAACGTAAGTTTCTTATGTTTCAACGTCTTAAGTACATTTATGTTTTTTCTTTTTCCTCCACTGCTGTATCCCCAGCACTGGAACAGTGCTTAGCACATCTTAGGCATAAAATAAATATTTTTCATCTATAAGTTATCCTACACATTTAAAATAAACTCAATTAAATAAGAATAAACTTTTTATACCATATAAGCAGTTGTTAAAGTTCTTAGCAAAAATAAATAAGAATATTCAGTGCATTTTTATAAAAGGACCAATGAAGGTTTAAACCTCCCCCAAATTTACACATACAAAGCCTCCATATTTGAAGCCATATGGCACTAGTCCATAAATATATGGATCATTCAAACAGAGAAAGAAAACAAATCCAAATTAGACAAAAGAATATATGGAAATATGTGAAATATCTTGGGTACAATTTGTCACAAATTGTAGGAAAATAATCTACCAATAGGAGACTGGTTAAATAAACCCTTGTTTTTTCCCATTGTAAAAAAGAATAAAAGCATCCTATCTTATATACTTACATAGAAAGGTATACAAAATATGGTATATATGAAAAAAGCAAAGTCTAGAAGAGAATGTATGGTATCCAATTTATATGAGAAAATGGTAAGATTACTTATTTCTCTGCTTATATTTGAACAAAGAAGCTGTGTATTAATAAAGCTAGTCACCTGCAAAAAAAAAAAAAAAAAGCTACAGTACTGGGAAAATGGGGCAGAACTTTAAAGTCACTTACAGTGCTTGGTAAATAGTCTTTAAAAAATTAAAGCACTTTAGTTTTATTAGATCCCGTTTGTCAATTTTGGCTTTTGTTGCAATTGCTTTCGGTGTTTCAGTCATGAAGTCTTTGCCCATGCCTATATCCTGAGTGGTATTGCCTAGGTTTTCTTCTAGGGTTTTGATGGTTTTGGGTTTTACATTTAGGTCTTTAATACTTCTTGAGTTAATTTTTGTATAAGGTGTAAGGAAGGAGTCTGGTTCCTGTTTTCTACATATGGCTAGCCAGTTTTTCCAGCACCATTTATTGAATAGGGAATCCTTTCCCCATTGCTTGTTTTTGTCAGGTTTGTCGAAAATCCGATGGTTGTAGATCTGTGGTGCTATTTCTGAGCCCTCTGTTCTGTTCCATTGGTTTATATACCTGTTTTGGTACCAGTACCATGCTGTTTTCATTACTACAGACTTGTAACATAGTTTGAAGTCAGGTAGTGTGATGCCTCCAGCTTTGTTCTTTTTGCTTAGGATTGTCTTGGCTATATGGGCTCTTTTTTGGTTCCATATGAAATTTAAAGTATTTTTTTCTAATTCTGTGAAAAAAAGTCAATGGTAGTGTGATGAGAATAGCATTGAGTCTATAAATTACTTTGGGCAGTAGGGCCATTTTCATGATATTGATTCTTCTATCCATGAGTATGGAATGTTTTTCTATTTGTTTGCGTTCTCTCTTATTTCCTTGAGCTGTGGTTTGTACTTCTCCTTGAAGAGGTCCTTCGCATCCCTTGTAAGTTGTATTCCTAGATATTTTATTCTGTTTGTGGCAATAGTGGATGGGAGTTCATTCATGATTTGGCTCTCTGCTTGTCTATTGTTGGTGTATAGGAATGCATGTGATTTTTGCACTTTAATTTTGTATCCTGAGACTTTGCTGAAGTTGCTTATCAGCTTAAATCGTGTCCTTTGCAGAGACATGGATGAAGCTGGAAGCCATCATTCTCAGCAAACTAACACAGGAACAGAAAACAAAACACCACATATTCTCACTCATAAGTGACAGTTGAACAATGAGAATACATGGACAAAGGGAGGGGAACATCACACACCAGAGCCTGCCGGGGGTTTGCGGTCAAGGGGAGTGAGAGCATTAGGACAAATACCTAATGCATGTGGGGCTTAAAATGTAGATGAAGGGTTGAAAGGTGCAGCAAACCACCATGGCACATGTATACCTATGTAACAAACCTCCACATTCTACACATGTATCCCTGAACTTAAAGTAAAATTAAAAAAAAATTAAAGCTATGCTTTCTTAGCAAGCACTAGGCCAAAAATACATACATTTAACTGACCATTTAATGGAAAACACTTAAATAATATTTCCCATTTGCACTAATTCAATCATATTGATTAGAGACCTACACCATCTTTACCTGATAGTGTGCTAGCAAAGATAGCAGGCATTCATTAGGTAATGCCTTTTAGCATAGATGAACCAATACTGCATTCTTCTACTGAACTTATTCTTGCTCCCTTTCAATACATGCAAAGACATAATTTTTTTTACTATTAGCACAATTTTTTGAAAGTCTCTTAGCTTTGATTTTGCTTTACAGATATTGTAGAATTCAGGCAGTAGGTAGAATTTGACAGCTTACAGGCTTGTTAATTCAAATATGGCCTGTGACCATCATTAGTATCACCTGCAAGCTTGTTAGAAATGCATAATGGAACCTGTAATCCTAGCACTTTGGGGGGCCAAGGCGGGTGGATCACCTGAGGTCAGGAGTTCGAGACCAGCCTGGCCAACATGGTGAAACCCCGTGTCTACTAAAAATACAAAAATTAGCCAGGCATGGTGGCATGTGCCTGTAATCCCAGCTATTCAGAAGGCTGAGGCAGGAGAATTGCTTGAACCCAGGAGGCAGAGGTTGCAGTGAGCCAAGATCATGCCATTGCACTCCAGCCTGGGGGACAAGAGCAAGACTTCACCTCAAAAAAAAAAAAAGGCACAATGGAAGTTTCCATTCCAGAGCTACTGAGTCAGAATCTACATTTTAACAAGAGCCGTAGATAGTTTCTGTGCCCTGTAAAGTTTGCAAAGCACTGATTTACAGGACCATACACCCAGTTTTTTGTTTTGGTTGCTTCTTTATTACATGCATACACTGTTTACATTAAAAAAAATCCTCTGTACATTTTTCTACATTATCTTCCATTTGTCATTTTTCTTTTTCTCTCTATTCTTTCGTTTTCATCTCCCTACTGCATGTTTTGCTAAGCTTTTTATTTCCTTCTGTCATCACGATATCAAAAGATTTTAATCTTTGGGGCCGGGCGCGGTGGCTCACGCCTGTAATCCCAGCACTTTGGGAGGCCGAGGCAGGCGGATCAGGAGGTCAGGAGATCGAGACCATCCTGGCTAACACGGTGAAAACCTGCCTCTACTAAAAATGCAAAAATTAGCCAAGCGTGGTGGCTGGTGCCTGTAGTGCCAGCTACTCGGAAGGCTGAGGCAGGAGAATGGCGTGAACCCAGAAGGTGGAGCTTGCAGCGAGCCGAGATCGCGCCACTACACTCCAGCCTGGGCGACAGAGCAAGACTCCGTCTCTAAAAAAAAATTTAAAAAAGATTTTAATCTTTGGGATCTGAGCAGTTTAATACCTGGTGTGCTAGGGAGTTTAATGCTTAAAGGGGTTACCTGCGATAATTTTCTTTGATTTCCCTATTGTTTTTAATTATTTCTGATTATCTGAGAGTTTCATATATTTGAGTTCTGCTAAAACAACAGATCAACAGTTTGGTGGTGGTGGAGAGGGCAATGAGAAATATCACAGTGAATTTCCAGCATTACAGGATGAGTAAGTAACCAGAGATATGGGCCCACAGAAAGAAATTATTATAAAAAAGATCCCTAATTTTAATTCCAATAACTATTTTTTAAAATTTTATTTTGGGGGCAAGAATCCATTGTGAGAATCTTAAGAAAACCTTTTCCAGTAAAATACCATTAACACATACTTTTTTTTTTTTGCACATAGCTTTTGGGAGTTTATATAACCTGAAATCTACATATGTATTTTTAATTTCATGTCCTAGGCGCAAGCAAAAATAAATATAAATATCTACTCTTTGTCATCAGTATGTTAGCCAAATAAAAAATATAGATGATTCTGGGAAAGTAA
This sequence comes from Pan troglodytes, assembly GCF_028858775.2. Lineage (NCBI taxonomy): Eukaryota > Metazoa > Chordata > Mammalia > Primates > Hominidae > Pan > Pan troglodytes. Next base: position 160,444,022 of record NC_072404.2, on the reverse strand, counting down.
AATTTTTGTCCCTGACGATGCACATTAATTGTAAAATATTGGTATAATCATAACAAACCAAATGAAACATACATTTCCTTTAGTAAACTGAAGATAATAAATTTCCTTTCAGATGATGAAGTGCAGCAGTCCAATAACTGTTTTTTGAAGTAAAGCTTCTTATATGCAAAACTGTAGGGTCAAGAATGCTCAGCCAATTGAGCAATTGAGTTGGCCGCACATCCGCAAGTACTGTATAATTTAGGTCATGCAGGTTAATTAGCATATTATTGTTTGGCCAAATGAACAGCATGAAATTGCCAAACCTAAATTCCTTAAATAGTAACACATAAATCTTAGTACACTGGCAGTTCTACAGATGGCAGCCTGCTATCTGATGGATGGAAAGGCCTGCTTGAGCGTAACATTAAGATTCTAAACAGCAAAAGAACGCCACACTGAAAGAATTTCACAGGGCAGCAGAAATTTATCATGTTTGTTTTGTCACTGTAACTCACATCTTGCCAACTCAACCCCATAAAGAAATAAGGGGCATTTACAGAAGGTAGAAAAAGGGAGAGTTAAAAAAAAATTTATGCAAAAACAGTGTATGATTAACTGCGTTCTGAGAAGGAAATGATGTGAAGTATTGGATTATTGCTTTGCTGTTCATGAACAATGTCAACTTTCAAATATTTTTTGTTTGTTTCTTATTGGTCTTGCTTCTTATATTATTACACAATGTTTTTGGAAGCATTTGGTCAATTACTAATTCTCCAGCTTATTGTTTTCTTCCTTCTATCCAATGTGCATTATATTTATCTTGAATAAAAATAGAACATAATATCATGTAACACATTACAATAGCAATCCCTAGGCAAAAGGTTGGTAACTAGAGAGAATGGATTAACTCTTTAAATCTCATTTGCCATGTGTGTTGGGGTCCCCAAGACCACTCTCAGATTTGAGGCTTTACTGGAAGGATTCACAGGACCCAGAAATGTATTATACTCATGGTTATAGTTTATTATAGGAAAAGTATAGGGATTCAAACCAGCAAAGGAAAAAGGTATAGAAGGAGAGTCCAGAAGAAACCAGGCATTACATACAGTTGGCTTCTCCTGGGGGAGCCACCCAGTCAATACTTAGTTCTCCCAACAACAATGTGTGACAAGGGAGGCTCACCTGGGCCTTGGTGTCCAGGGATTTTATTTGGGAGTCAGTCTCCTAAGCATGTATTGCCTGTGTGACTGACCTTAGCTACTCACACTCAAGCCTCCCAAGAGGTCAACTAATATATCATGGTTCAAAGACCCAGAAATTCTTACAAAAACAATCACCATAACTCATACTGTTAGCATAACCTACCTGGTGTGGCGCAAGGTCTCAGGTATACTAATACATTTTTATAAGGCAGAATATTCCAAGGGCTCAGAAGTTATCTTCCGGAAGTCAATCAGGAGCCAATCCTGAAGGCCTTTAGAATGTGCAGGGTTTGGGCAAACCAGGCCTGATGAGTTAATCCTTTACTGCACACTATGGAAAAACAACAACAATCATGGCTATATATCCACTCTAAGGTTTGCTTCACTAACTACTGTTTTCCCTCATTTTCCCTGGATTTCTTGTTGATATACACTCTGATAAGACTATGTTTTTGCTTTCAGGAAGCTCTGATACTGCTCTTTATGTGTGTCCAAGTATAGACATATCTTTTATCTTTTTCTCTTCAGGTAGTCAAATAGATGTTTTCTTTTTAAAGCATTGAAAGTCATTATTAAGTGAATATCTCAGCATCCGAATATATGAATCTTGTGGGAAGCAAGATATGCCTCAAAATACAGAAGCTAAAATATCTAAAGTATGTATTTTTCTGCCTGTCTGGTTGTTTGGGCATGGGCATGGGACCTCAGCTCAGCCAAACATACCACCATACCCATTAAATCTGGAGTGAGTATCTCAAAGAATGAGGCAGAATTGTTCTTCCCAGATGGCTCTTATAAATTCTCTGGTTTTGGTTAATTCCTATCTACTGTTGAGCCAGGTTTTTCAAACTTTTCCAAATTTCTACAGGCTATGACATAACTTTCAGTAAATTAAGTTTACGTGAGAATTTCTCTGAGTCAAACTTTGTTGCTTTCAACAAAAAACTTTGGCTAATATAAGAATTCTACTAAGAAATTAATATAAAATGAAAATGAACAATTATAGAGAAGGTTTCTAAATTTGCAACAAAAGTCTAGTAACAAATTTCATGGTTGGCACAATTTCTAAAAAACTCAGATCCCCTACAATGACCATCAATTTTTTTCTTCATTCACTCAGAAAATTATATCATGAGGTAGCTTCCATGGGTTCTGTTGTGTCTGAGAATTTCAGTCTCTCCCAAGCTATTTCCTGACCTTTCTAAAGATGACTTCAGTATCACCTCTAGCTCTGAATTTCATTATACTTTCAATTATCTTATCAATTTTTACCTAAATCTAGACCCTATTGTGATAAAGACTCTTGAAGACCCTTTCTTAAAAGAATGCAGTCCCAAAAGTTCTGCCTTTGACCTCATGTTATGTAATATTAATACTGACTTTCCTACACCCTTCAAGCTGAAGGATTTCTGTTCCCAAACCCTGAGAAATTTTATTCTCATCCTTGCACAAACAATCTACGTTTTCAGAGGTACTCAACTTTGCTAATGTCACTATAGTTCTTTTGACTTTTGATGATGGACATCAGGTTTTTTGAGGCTTTTACAAAATGAAAACAAATGGTCATTGCATCTTTCAAATACTCAAACATTTATGTTTAAGTCCTTAATCCATTTTGAATTAACTTTTCATGGTGTAAAGCAGGGGCCAATCCCATTCTTATGCATTTAGATATTCAGTTTTCCCAATACCATTTGTTGAAGAGTCTATCCCTTCCTCATTGCATAGTCTTGACACCCTTGTGGCAGATCATTTGATGATAAACATCTAGATTAATTTCTGGTCTGTATATTCTCTATATTCTGTTCCACTGGTCCATGTGTCTATCTTTTGGCAAGTGCCATCTTGGTTTGATCACTGTAGATTTATAATATGTTTTGAAGACGAGAAGTAGGAGCCCTCTAGTTTTGTTGTTTTTCTCAAGATGTCTCAGCTGTTTGGGGCCCTTGGTGCTTCATATGAATTTCAGTATTGTTTATTCTATTTCTGAAAAAAATACCATTGTAATTTTGATAGGAATTATATTGAAATACATAAGATCCTTTGTGTAGTATAAACATCTTAACCACATTAAGTCTTTCAATCTGTAAACAAGGAATGTCTTTCCTCTTGAATTTTTTTTTAACTTTTATTTTAAGTTCGGGGTACTTGTACAGGTCTGTTATACAAGTGAACTCCTGTCACAGTGGGGGTTGTTGTACAGATTATTTCATTTCCCGGGTACTAAGCCAAGTACCCAAAAGTTGTTTGCTCTGCTCCTCTCTCTCCTCCAACCTTCCACCTTCTTGTATTCCCCAGTATTTTTTGTTCCCTTCATTGTGTTAGTGAATTCTCATCATTAAGCTCCCAATTATAAGTGAGAACCTGCAGTATTGGCTTTCTGTTCCTATGTTAGTTTGCTAAGAATAATGGGCTCTGGCTTCATCAGTGTTCCCACAAAAGAAATGATCTTGTTCTTTCTTATAGCTGCATAGTAGTCCATGCTGTATATGTACCACATTTTCTTTATCCAATATATCACTGATGGGCATTTAGGTTGATTCTATGTCTTTGCCACTGTGAATAGTGCTGCAGAGAACATTTGCATGCGTGTGTCTTTATGGTAGAGTGATTTATATTCCTCTGGGTATATGCCCAGTAATGGGATTGCTGGGTGGATCTGCTTTTAGCAGATCTGCTTTTAGCTCTTTGAGGAATCACCATACTGCTTCCCACAATGGTTGAACTAATTTACCCTCCAACCAACAATGTACAAGAGTTCCCTTTTCTCCACAGCCTCACAAGCATCAGTTAAATCTTTGACTTTTCAATAATAGCCATTCTGACTGATGTGAGATGGTATCTCATTGCAGTTTTGATTTGCATTTCTCTAATAATCAGTGATATTGAGCATATATATATATATGCTTGTTGGCTGCATGTATGTATTCTTTAGAAAAATGTCTGTTCATGTCCTGTGCCCACTTTTTAATGGGGTTGTTTGGTTTTTTTCTTGTAAATTTGTTTAAGTTCCTTATAGATGCTGGATATTAGACCTTTATCAGATGCACAATTTGCAAATATTTCTCCCATTCTGTAGGTTTTCTGTTTATTCTGTTGATAATTTATTTTGTTTTAGTTTAATCAGCTCCCATTTGTCAATTTTTGGTTTTGTTGCAATAGTTTTTGGTGTCTTTGTCATGAAATCTTTGCCTGTTCCTATGTCCAGGACAGTATTGCCTAGGTTATCTTGCAGGGTTTTCATAGTTTGGGGTTTTACATTTAAGTCTTTAATCCATCTTGAGTTAATTTTTGCATATGGTGTAAGGAAGGTGTCCAATTTTAGTCCTCTGCATATGGCTAGCCAGTTATACCATCATCATTTATTAAATAGAAAATTCTTTCACCATTGCTTGTTTTTGTCAGCTTTGTCGAAGACCAGATGGTTGTAGGTGTGTCCTTATTTTGGGGCTCTCTATTCTGTTCCATTGATCTATGTGTCGGTTTTTGTCCCTGTACCATGTTGTTTTGATTAACGCAGTCCTGTAGAATAGTTTGAAGTCAAGTAGCATGATACCTCCAGATTTGTTCTTTTTGCTTAAGATTACCTTGGCTATTTGGGCTCTTTTTCAGTTCCATATGAATTTTAAAATAGTTTCTTATAGTTCTGTGAAGAATGTCACAGGTCTTTTGATATGAAGAGCATTTAATCTGTAAATTGCTTTGGGCAGTATGGCCACTTTAATGAAATTAATTCTTCCTATACATGAGCTTCTTCACTGAAATTTATTTCTATGGGTTTTATTCTTTTTGATGCTATTGTAAGTGGAATTGTTGTCTTAAATTCCTTTTTAGATAGTTTGTTGTTAGTGTATAGAAACACAACTGATTTTTGTATGTTGATTTTGTATTATGCAAATTGCTTGAATTTGTTTTTTAGTTCTAAGAGTTTTTTGTTTAGTCATTAGAGTTTTCCACATATAAGATCAGGTCTTGTGCAAACAAGCAATTTTATTTTATTCCTGGTTTATATGTCTTTTATTTCTTTTTCTTGCCTCATTGTTCTGATAAGGTCTTCCAGAACCATGTTGAATAAAAGCGGTGATAGTGGGCATCCTTGTCTAACTCCTGATCTTAGAGAAAAATATTTTAGATTTTCACTATTGAGGATGTTAGCTGTGGGCTTCTCATATATGGCCATTATTATGTTAAAGTAAATTCCTTCTAGACCTGGTTTGTTGAGTCGTTTTATTATGGAGGTGTTGATTTTTGTCAAATTCTTTTTTTGCATATTTTGAGATGATCATGTGATTTTTATCCTCTTAATGTGGTTTATTACATTATTTGATTTGTTTATATTAAACCATTCTTGCATTCCAGAGATAAATTCCACTTGGTCATGGGGTATGATCCTCTTAAGGTACTGCTGGATTCATTTTGTTAGTATTTTGTTGAGGAGTTTTGCATCTGTATCAGAGTGATTGATTTATTGTTTTCTTTTCTTGTGATATCTTTGGCTTTGGTGATGCTGGCCTTGTAAACCGAATTTGTATTTCTTCTTTTTCAATTTTTTGAAAGAGTTTAAGAAAAATTGGTGTTAATTCTTTAGATGTTTGGTAGAATTCTCCAGTGAAGCCATTTACTGTTGGGCTTTTCATTGTTGGGATGTTTTGGGTTCTGATTCAATCTCTTTCTTCTTTACAATTCTGTTCAGATTTCTATTTCTTAATGATTCAGTCTTGGTAGCTTGTGTGTTTCTAGGAAGTTACACATTTATTTTAGGTTTTCAAATATGTTTTGTTTTTTTTTTCTATTGAGTTCTAGGAATTCCTTATACATTTTGTACATTAACTTCTTATCAAATATATGGTTTACAAATATCATCTTACATTCTGTAGGTTGCCTTTTATTATCTGGATTGTTTCCCTTGCAATAAAACAATTTTATTTTAATGCAGTCTCCCTTGTCTATTTGTGCTTTTATTGTCTATGTTTTTTATGTCGTATCTAAGAAATCATTGGCAGGAGAGAGGGAAATGGTGAGTTTCTGTTCAACAAGTAAAATGTTTCAAATATACAAGATGAGTAAGTTGTAGCGCCTATAGTTAACAATACTGTATTGTGCTCTTAAATTTTTTGGTAAGAGGGTGTATCTCAAGTTAAGTATTCTAATCAGAAAAAAATAAAAATATATGAAAACTATGTAAGACAGGTCACAAAGAATTTTTGGAGGTGATGACATGCATTACCTTGATGGTGGTCATGGTTTTACGAATGTATGTCTATGTCCAAACCCATCAAACTCATATAAAAGTGTATATACATATATATATCTATATATACACACACACATAATATATTATACATAATAAAATATATTTTATATATATTTTATTATCTCTAATATATTTTATATATTATATATATTACTATATATAATATATAATTTTTATTATATATGATATATTATATTATATATAATTTTTATTATATATAATATATTATATCATATATAATTTTTATTATATATTATATATTATATATAACTATATATTTTATATTTTATATATAATATATTATATTTTATATATAGTAAATAAATATATATTTATTTAATTCCCCTCACTTCTGAGTGTCTTCAGCCAGCCAATGAGGGCTCCAGAAACAGTCAGAGAAAGAGAGGAGAATGTGAGCTTTTAGTTGCTCCATTCTCTATTTTTTATATATTACATAATAAATATTTATTTTCTTATATATCATATGTGATATATATCATATATGTCATATATATCATATATATATATATATGACAGAGTCTCACTATGTTGCCTGGCTGGAGGGCAGTGGTGCGATCTCAGCTCACTGCAACCTCCACCTCCCTAGTTCAAGTGATTCTCCTGCCTCAGCCTCCTGAGTAGCTGGGATTACGTACACATGCCACCAGGCCCAGCTAATTTTTGTATTTTTAATAGAGATGGGGTTTCACCATGTTGGCCAGGATGATCTACATCTTCTGACCTCGTGATCCACCCAACTTGGCCTCCCAAAGTGCTGGGATTACAGGTGTGAGCCATTGCACCCAGCCAAAAATATTTTTTTGAAAGCAGTGGAAATGACACATTAAAAAATCAAATGTAATGTTATTTTCACCTTCTGTGTTATATAAAGACAGTGACGCTCATTACTAGGAATCCAGTTTCTACTTTTGGTAATAATGATAATTTTTTAAATTGTAAAATGTATAAAAATAAAAAATGAATGGATATACACATTTTAAAGTCTTTCATTGAATTCTTGTTCTAGATGAAGAAAATATACACTTCTTGATTTATTTGCAAAGCAGAAATTCTTAATAAACTCTGAATGCCAGTTCACCAGTAGACCCAAGAAGGGTCTTAGTTACTGACCTAACCTGTTCCTTGAACTTTGGGTAACTTGATTTGGCTTGCATTCTCCTCTGACTATACCCTTTTGCACAGGGTAAAACATCTGTAAGTCAAAGTAATGAGCCCACTTGAAATTTACTCATCCCTTTCTAGACTGTATGATAACCAGAAATCATTGCTCAAATATCCCAAACTTGCATTTAGGACAAGTACACACTAATTCTAAATGTCTACTCTCTGAGGTATGTTCATGTCACAGATGCATTCACCCCTAAATACAAGGAGCCAGATGTATGGAAAGAAACTGGGCATGTAAGTTTTGTGTTCATACATGCACACATAATATTTCTCACAGTGTGACGTAGAACAAGGGTAGAAAGGTTTATATTACAAAAATGAACTTTTATAGGACACTCATGTTCAATACAAGGTAAGCGCATATCATTCTTTTGAAATACACAATATGTCAGAGAAAGAAAACAAATGGGTTGTATTTTTAAAAAATAAAGATGTAATGTATTGAATTAGGTAAATTTTTAAAAATATATCAAGGGTAGTGATGGTGAGCATTTTTTCATGTGTTTTTTGGCTGCATGAATGTCTTCTTTTGAGAAGTGTCTGTTCATGTCCTTCGCCCACTTTTTGATGGGGTTGTTTGTTTTTTTCTTGTAAATTTGTTTGAGTTCATTGTAGATTCTGGATATTACCCCTTTGTCAGATGAGTAGGTTGTGAAAATTTTCTCCCATTTTGTAGGTTGCCTGTTCACTCTGATGGTAGTTTCTTTTGCTGTGCAGAAGCTCTTTAGTTTAATTAGATCCCATTTGTCAATTTTGGCTTTTGTTGCCATTGCTTTTGGTGTTTTAGACATGAAGTCCTTGCGCATGCCTATGTCCTGAATGGTAATGCCTAGGTTTTCTTCTAGGGATTTTATGGTTTTGGGTCTAACGTTTAAGTCTTTAATCAAATCAAAACCACAATGAGATATCATCTCACACCAGTTAGAATGGCAATCATTAAAAAGTCAGGAAACAACAGGTGCTGGAGGGGATGTGGAGAAATAGGAACACTTTTACACTGTTGCTGGGACTGTAAACTAGTTCAACCGTTGTGGAAGTCAGTTTGGCGATTCCTCAGGGATCTAGAACTAGAAATACCATTTGACCCAGCCATCCCTTTACTGGGTATATACCCAAAGGACTATAAATCATGCTGCTAGAGAGACACAGGCACATGTATGTTTATTGCGACATTAGTCACAATAGCAAAGACTTGGAACCAACCCAAATGTCCAACAATGATAGACTGGATTAAGAAAATGTGGCACATATACACCATGGAATACTATGCAGCCATAAAAAATGATGAGTTCATGTCCTTTGTAGGGACATGGATGAAATTGGAAATCATCATTCTCAGTAAACTATCGCAAGAACAAAAACCCAAACACCGCATATTCTCACTCATAGGTGGGAATTGAACAATGAGATCACATGGACACAGGAAGGGGAACATCACACTCTGGGGACTGTTGTGGGGTCGGGGGAGGGGGGAGGGATAGCAGTGGGAGATATACCTAATGCTAGATGACGAGTTAGTGGGTGCAGCACACCAGCATGGCACATGTATACGTATGTAACTAACCTGCACAATGTGCACATGTACCCTAAAACTTAAAGTATAATAATAAAAAGAAAAAGAAAAAAGAAGGTGGAAAGCAAAAAAATATATATATATATATACAAGGGTAAAGGATTCAAGGTACACATGCCTTTTAAGGGACACCGATGAATCTTAAGGATACTGGGCTAGAGGACGATAGAGAATATTAAAAAGTAAAGAACATATGTGCCAAATATAAATTCAAACTATCCATGTTCAGCCTGCAAGATTAAAAACTTGTGATCAACAGCAGCCCTGACAGAAATAGTTGAAAGTATTTTGCCCAAGTGGAATATTAAAAAGCATAGTGCGTCTGAACATCACAGATTCTGCAGCTGTAGACACCTGTGTTACCTGGTAGTGCCACCTCTCACTCTCCAAGGAAAACAAGTGATATAAGTGACATAAAAGTGATGTTATGACCTTTCATCATCACAGGAAATTTGGAAGCATTGCCAGAGGACCTCTGACATCAACAAGTGATCAATCATTTCTAAATGGAGTAAGTTCAATTCCATATTTGTATGTGTTTAATAACAACAAGAATGTGGCTTTTTGCAACTAGCAACCTATATTTGATTTTCTTGCATTAGCTCTAACAAGATCTTGAAACATGAACTCATTATGATTATTAAAGAAATCTTCCTTACAAATACGAAATAATGAAAAGAGCTCTGAACTAAGACTACTGTCCCATTGCTAAATTATTTACTTAAAAGAATTCAAAGCACTTCACCTTATACTCTTAAAGCCTTCATTTATTTCTTATGCAAAATAACTCTATTAACTCACATTTATTATTCAATCAATTTTTATTGTACGTATCAAAAGCCACATGTACATTGGTTTTGAGGGCAGGTTCTGTGTTTATATCCAGGCTTTACTATTGGCAACTTAGATAACCTAACTGTGTCTCATTTTCCTTATCTATAAAAGAGACTACCTTACAGAGTTGTAGGACATAAATCCTTCAGAACAGCACCCAGAATATAGTACAAAATACATTATTTATTTCATTAATATCTATTAAATGAGACCATGTATGCAAAAGTACTTAGAATTACAAGGACCAATGCAAAGTACAAGGCATTATTATTTTTATTAAGTGATTTTATTTTCTCTCAAGTTTCAACAGTATTGATATAAAATTCAGTCTTTATGACACGCTGATAATGTTTGAGGCTAATTATGACAATTGTCATTTAGTATTAAAAGAAAAAAATCTGATTGCTCAATATTTGCAGATATGAATAGTCAAGTGTGGCTGTGCCATTTATGTCCATTTTCTGCTCTAGAGCCATTCTCTGCCCTTCTCCACCCTCTCATTTCTCTGAGGCTCACCTGTATAGATTGTATTAACAGGATAACCATTTCCTCTCACTTCCGATTGTCTTCAGCCAGCCAATGAGGACTCCAGAAACAGTCAGAGGAAGAGAGGAGAATGTGAGCTTTTAGTTACTCCGTTCTCTATTGTTTCGAGTCCAGTATCTTTACCCTGCAAATCATTTATTCCTTCCCTGAGAGACTGCCTCTTGCTGGCCATCTCTCTCTGAAGGCCACTGTTGCACTCAAGCAGCCTGCCTGATGTGACTCACCAACCCGTTGTCTCTTTGGCTACCCTTGGTGCGGTAGCAGCCCCCCTCTGCTGCTGGTCTAGGTTCCTTAGCTACTATGGATCCCTAACACCCTGCTCACACCTCTGTCACAAGACCCATTATAAATAAGCCTTCCTTGAATGATATTGATGAACATTTTTACTGGTTGAAGTTAACTTATACAAGGGCCTCACTTTACCATAGTTTACCCTTATTTTCAGTTTCACTTTCCATGGTTTCAGTTGCTGCTGGTCACTACAGTCCAAAACTATGTGGATGCAGTACGATAAGATATTTTCAAAGAGAGGGACCACATTCACATAACATATTGTTATAATTATCCTATTACTAATTGTTATTCATCGCTTACTGTGCCTAATTTATACATTAAACTTTGTTATAAGTATATATGTATAGGAAAATCATAGTATATGTAGGGTTCAGTACTGTCTATGGTTTCAGGCATCCACTGGAGGTCTTGGAATGTATCCCTTGAGGATAAGGGGGAACTATTGTATTCTTAATTTTAATGTATCATACCCTTCATCTCAGCCAGTGTATAAACTGTGACACCTTAAATCCCAAGCAACCCAGCTGTGGCTTGACTCTAAAATGGTCAATGCTGGAGCTAGGTGCTTGACGAACCATTACACAGGAAAATGTTTAGCCTCAGTCGTGATCAGAGGTTGAAACACTTCCCTGGAAGAAGAAGTATCCCAAGAAGTTAACTGTATTAATGTTATAGGTTGAGGACCTATTGAGAGTCTATAGGAGAGCCAAAAAAAAAAAAAAAAAAACTTTAAAAGTAGAGTAGACATGGCTGGGTGCGGTGGCTCACATCTATAATCCCAGCACTTTGGGAGGCCGAGGCGGGTGGAGTTGAAGACCAGCCTGACCAATATGTGAAACCCCTTCTCTACTAAAAATACTAAAATTGGCCAGGCAGGATGGTGCGTACCTGTAATCCCAGCTACATGGGAGGCTGAGACAGAAGAATCGCTTGAACCCAGGAGGCAGAGTTTGCAGTGAGCCAAGATCAAGCCGCTGCACTCCAGCTTGGGTGACAGAGCAAGACTCCATCTGAAAAAAATAAAAAAAATGTAGAGGAGAAACTTTGCATGTAGGAGTAAAAGTCACTCAATTATAGGTGGGCACACATGTTAATGTGACCTCATTTGTACATACAAGCTGGTGATGTCTAAGTACATTCAAATTACTCTAACAAAACCTGATAATTAATATATGGAGATAAGTCTGGAATTATATCTGAAAGTGAGAAAATCCTACATAAGAAAATTGTATTTAAAAAGCAGAAACAGGAAAGAGCATTGTACTTATGAGAGGCTGCGAAATGGTCAGGCCAACTAGGAAACAGGTTGGGTATTTAGAAAGATAGAGAATAAAATTTAATAAGTACCATAGGACTAAATGATGTACATTCTTTAATGAATATTGAAAAGCTTAGCTCTGGTCACAAAGGCAATGTGTATGATGATACGTATGTAAGTACTCAGTGGAATGTTTGAAAAAATCTTGGAAATATTCTAGAAGCTGTTAGCAGGAAAATATAAAAGTCCACAAATATTGTATGTTGGAACACAGCCTAAGGGGATGGCACCAATATTGGTCAGGAAAGAGAAAAAAATCCAAGAGATTATTTTCAAAAATGACTGATTATATCCATGTCTTGGTTTCTAATGCCATTCTCAAAAGCAAAGAAAAAAGAAACCAGAGATTCTCAGAAAAATAGATGATTCTAGGACTGGGACAAAAAAAATGCAAAATAAGCACGGAGCATTCATCATAGTGCCAGAAAGTAAGAAAATGCCAAATTAAAAAAAGAACTCACGATGATTGGGGTATGTCAAAGGGACACAGAAGCCAACTAAAAGAATAGCCAAAGATGAAATAACTTGAGCAAAAAAATAAAGTGGTATTGGTTTGTTATCCAGATTATAAAATAAATATCCATGAGTTCACACTGATATAAATTGAAAGATTAAATAAGCAAATGGGGGAGAAAGACAAATCTCCTGTTCAGAACAATTCCAAATAATTTATATAGATATACTCCACTCTTCATGTGTTAGCTACTCTTAGAAACTTCCAAAGAATACAGAATAGGAAGGGGGAAAATGAATAAATTTTGAAACCTGAAGAATACTACCTTAGTTAGGTGACCATGCTCAACATCAACAGTGAAAAGTCATGTTGATAATATGTGTCTTTGATAGAATTTGGTTAAAATGGCAATTTGCCTCTGTGGTCTTTCTCCACAGCATAATCATGAGAAAAAGATAAAATCCAAAATTAAAGGGCATTGGACAAACTAGCTGACTAGGACTGCTTAAAACTGCCAAAGCATCAAAAACAAGGAAAGTCTGGAAGCTGTCACAAACAAGAAGAGCCTAAACAGACATGATGATTAAATCTAATATGATATCTTGGCAGTGATCCACGAAATGCGAAAAGGACATTAAATGAAAATGAAGGAAACCTAAATAAAGTAGAGACTTTAACAACAATTTATCAATAACATTTTTTTCATTGTAACAAAGATACCATGCTAATGTAAGAAGTTAATACTAGGGGAAACTGTGGGGGTGCAGTATATGGGAACTATCTGTCCTATCTTCACAAATTCTTTTTTTTTTCTTTTTTTTTTTGAGACAGAGTCTTGCTCTGTTGCCCAGGCTGGAGTGCAGTGGCACAATCTCGGCTCACTGCAAGCTCCACCTCCCAGGTTCATGCCATTCTCCTGCCTCAGCCTCCCAAGTAGCTGGGACTACAGGCGCCTGCCACCACGCCCAGCTAATTTTTTGTCTTTTTTAGTAGAGACGGGGTTTCACCATGTTAGCCAGGATGGTCTTGATTTCTGACCTTCTGATCAACCCACCTCGGCCTCCCAAAGTGCTGGGATTACAGGCGTGAGTCACCGCGCCTGGCCCACAAATTATTTCTTTAAACCTAAAATTGATATAAAATAAAAATTGTATTTTTTAAAAATCCCCATGTGAATATAATCAAATTATCTTCTGTATTGAAACCATTTACGGTGTAAATAAAGAGAGAATACACAATGTAAATGAAAACATCAGTAGTTTGTAATTTACTGTGATATGGTTTGGCTGTGTCCCCACCCAAATCTCAACTTGAATTGTAGCTTCCAGAATTCCCAGGGGTTGTGGGAGGGACCCATGGGGAAGTAATTGAATCATGGGGGCTGGTATTTCCTGTCCTATTCACGTGATAGTGAGTAAGTTTCATGATATCTGTTGGGTTTATCAGGGGTTTCCGCTTTTGCTTCTATCTCATTTTTTCTCTTGCCACTGCCATGTAACAAGTGCTTTTTACCTCCAGCCGTGATTCTGAGGCACCCCCAGCCATGTGGAACTGTAAGTCCAATTAAACTTCTTTTTGTTCCCAGTCTCAGGTATGTCTTTATCAGCAGCATGAAAATGGACTAATACATACTGTTCATCATGAAAGAAAAAATAGAAAAATTAACGATTTGTAATATTAGTTATTTCCAAATGATTAAAATGTAACTAAAATATAAATTTCATTGTCCATACTCACAATCTACATATCCTCACTATAGATTAATAAAGCAAGGTTAAATAAACAATACTCAAAGTAAGGTTGCCAAAGTTACTAGAAAATTGGCTTGGAGAGAATGGAAAATATATGTTGAGGAACCAAGGAACTAATGATGAAATGGAAATAGAACACCAAAAATGAGTGTGATATATCTGTGAATCATCAGCCTAGAGATAACTGTTGACTCTCCTTTAGAGGAAAGAAAGAAAGAAGAAAGAAAGAAAGAAAGAAAGAAAGAAAGAAAGAAAGAAAGAAAGAAAGAAAGAAAGACAGACAAAGGGGAACATAATTACAAGAAGAAAAGTTGATATTATAAAGTGGTGAGACTAATTCTATAGGGCTCATGTCAAAACCAGTCACTTTATTTGAGAGTTACTTCTTATCAGGGTACAATTGAAATCCAAGAACAAGAAGCTTTCAGAAGAGATTGAGGAAAATGACCAAAAGAAGCCGAGGTCAAGAAAGATGACTTGGGTAAGAAAAGACTATTGTATTAAAGTTGGAAAACTAAGAAGAACCTGGGTTGTAAGCTCTCTGTATTCAAGACTGTGCCTTGCTCATCATTGTAAATAAATGTTGAGCACAGTGTCTGGCACATAGTAGATGTTCATTAAATATTTCAGGGAATAAACAGTAAGAGTGGAGCACCTTAGAACAAAACTAGACTGAAGAGAGTTAAGGAGAAAAAAAAAAGGTGTTGAGGAAACTAAGATAATAACATAAATAATTCTGTAATTGAGAGGGAATGGTGAGTCAAGTGAAGCATGAGAAAAGAAAGAGCAGAGAAGTAAAGAAAAGAAAGGAGAAATATAGCAGCTAAATGGAATGAGGTATGTTAGATTTAATCCTGGAAAGAAAGAGGAAATGAGTGGAAAACTAGAGAAATCCAAATAAATTCTGGAATTTAGTTAATAACAGTATAGGAATGCCAGTTTCTTAGTTTTAATAAATGAACCATAGTAATATAAGATGTTAAAAATATGCAGAAGTGGATGAGGGGTATACAAAAACTCTCTGAATTATCTTTGTAACTTTTGTGTAAGTACAAAATTATTCAAAAATAAAAAGTGTATTAAATTTGTTTAAAGGGATAAAAAATAGAGCAGGGTAAAGAATAGTGATGACAAGAAGGGAGGATAAAGGAACATGTTGTTGAGGTGTTTAATGTGGTTGTTTTACAATAGTTTGTGACAACTCAGTTTGTCCGCTGACTCCTAATGGTATACACTGACTTATGCTGCTGAAATGCCTCCTTAGAGTGCTTCAAGCCAGTCAATACAGAAACTGTAAAAATCTAAGGGTTTTGAATTACTTTTTATTATAAAAGAAAAAGAATAGAAGAAAAATTAAAGATGTACTAATATTCTCTCCAAAGGAATAAAATATGCCTGTAACATAAATTTAATTTGCGGGGCTTCCAAGCTCCAAAACAACATCCAGAAAGTATTACATTTACCCTTGAACACCACAAAATAAATAGAACACAAATTCTGTCCCATATCTTCTTGAACAGATCATCATGTTCCCTCTCACATTCTGAAGACTTATTGAACTTACTGAACCCACAGATGAAGTGGTATTAACGGAAAAGACGTCTATTTCTGGAACCTTAGATTTATTGAACAACTTTCCGTAAAATATCCTGTGTTTTAGGAGAATTTCAATGGCTTTAAACAGTAATACATATATATATTTTATTTATTTACTCTATTAAAGAAAAAACATAGCCCTTAAAATATTCTTATTTTCTCAAAACAAATAGTTATGCTCCTACTATGTGCAAGATTGTGTTAGATACTAGAGATAAAAACATGAAAAGATATAACCTAAAATGTACCTACCACAGAAAAATATTATCCTAAAGACAACTACTATAAATAAGTTAAATCAGGAATTCAAATTTCCAAGAAATCCATATCCAGATTTACAAATTGTACTGGCATTCAGTCAAAAGCCTGAGGCAGAAGAAATAGTAAATAACAAATCTCTAGGTGATAAATATGGGTAAACATTGCCAGGATTTATGAATTAAACTGCTAAAAACAAAATCTTGAGGATATAGGTATAATTTAGCCCCTTCTAATGCATCTCTTGGTAGTTTTACATTCTCCTAAAATGAAACACATTCTCTTGCACCCCAATTGTGTTAAGACAATAGATGAGGCTCTTTTTCATACCCATAGCAATTGGTTCAGAGATGGATATATCAGCCCATTAGTGTTAGTTAGAATAGAGAAACTCTTTTCTTGTATCTCTGGGAAAGAATAACCTTCTGATCCACTGAAGATACCAAAAGAGGCTGTTCTTTTCCTTGACAATGTGAAGGTTTCAAGTTTTTAACAAAATGTGGAGTCTGAATCCCAAGAGAGCTAAAGCAAGAGCTACATGTCTTCTTAAGATCTAAGCTAGGAATTCTCAGGTGACACTTCTGCTGCATTCTATGAGTCAAAGAGAGTTAGAAGATCAGCCCATCTTAAGACCAGCCCAGATTCAAAAGGAAGTAAAATAGAGTTCACCTGTTGGAATTGAATGGGAGGAATTGCATGCATGAAGAGGAATGAAATACTGGAATAATGATTGGTGACCATATTTGGAAGCAGTCTACCACAGTGAGGGACATTGAATGGAGATATGAAGAGTGAGAATAGCCATCTATTCAAATAGCTGACGAAAGAGAATTCAAAGTAGAAAAAAAATTCCACTTCAAAGAATCTGACAGAGTACAGGCTAGTTGTGATCATAGAAATGAAGACAAACCAACACAATTGGGCATGATGCTAAAGAAAGAGAACTAATTAGATGAAGTGATGGAGTTGAGCAAGGTCAAGGCACATGGGGATGGGGGGAAGGGTTGTTAATGATCTGAGTTTATTAAATGTCAGAATTACGTAGGCCTGGTTCTTTCCTCTGCCTCTCAATATTTTGAGAAAGTGCATCTTTAGTACATTCCAACAATTGTAATAAGAGAAAGAAAATCTGATTTGTCATTGGAAGTTCTAGTGAAAATAGAATCCATTATGTTTTAAGATGATATTTTTATTTAATAATTCATCCTACTGAGACTATTTTCTAATTTTATTTCTCCTCTCCTCTGCAAGTACTTTGATTTATAATTTTTTATTAATGGCATAGTACTTTAACATCAATAACCATTAAGTGTTAGGAAAGTGTGATGTTTATTCAACATGATTTCCAAAAGCTTCTGAGTATTTTGCCATTAAAGTTTAAACCTTTAAATGCTTAAAACTGAATTACTTTAGGCTGTGTTGAGAAAAAGATTTCCAGAGTTGGAAAAACACAAAAGATACATAGATACAAGTCTCTTGAAAAGATTAATAAGCAGAAGGATCACATTTATAAATAACAATGATTGTGTTCTAATAAAAATGATACTGTTCACTCAAGACAAAAAAGACAATATTCTCTTTCAAAAGATCATTACTTTGCAAGATATTTGAAGCAGGGAAGTGACTATGGTACAATACTAATAATAAACTCGAATAGGAATTTGTGTGTGAGTGTATTTTCATTTATGTTCTATAACATAGAATGTTTAATAAATTGTCAGCACAGAATTCCATACAGTTATTTTTTCCAACAAGGATTATTCTGAGGTTGCCTTCTTTTCAGGATTATTAGGTCAAATAACATTTTTAAATTATGTAATAAATGGTTTATGTCCTTCTAAACAGATACTTCCATGTTAAGACACAATATTTTGACTATCATAGATTATTTTACATTATATAGGTGTACTTTATTCGCTTCTACTTTCATACTAACACACTAGTTGTGCTTGGGATCCATGTATTGGGACAACCTGATATGTTAATAGTGCTTCATAAAGAAAGCCTGCCACTTCTTCCTTAAATCCCATTGGAAGAAGCCAAGGAAGACCCATTTCATGTGGAACACTTTTCAATAGGAAACCTTGCTCCACTGAGGTTTCTGTGCTTTAAAGTAATTCTATTTTCAAAGGCACTTTACTCAAAATTAGGGAATGAAGGAAGAACCAAGAGACTGTGACTTATTATTCTATGGTGACCACCTACTGCAGTCCTCAAAAACATTGCGCTCATTTGGTTTAAATGATCTCTCAGTAGCACTCACTAGGGCCCTCTGTGGAATATTTCGCCTTCCACTTATGCCTATTTATTATGTGTTGATTTTTCTACTTTTTTTGTATTCATATCAGTTTTAAGATATCTGCACTTTATTAGTGGTATTATATTTATCCTTTTATTGTTTCTGTGACTTAATGTTACTTTATACTCTGTCTGAAGTTTATGACTGCTCATTTGGGGGTTATTTTCATTTATGTACTTAAAACAAACCTCTAAGTTTGATGAATTGATTTTGTAGTAAGAGAACATTTATTATAAAATACTTTATGAATATCTCATCTTTAAATTCCTCTCCCTAATATGTAAAATGCACAAGTTGACATGACTTTTCTTTATATGTTTGAAAAGTGAATCACGAACAGTATTTCAGAAATAACATTACTAGCAACTTCCAAAAATAAAGGAAGAAAGACAAAGGATTCAAGGACAGCTGAAAATACAAAGGGCAAACAGAAATGCTCCACATTCAATGAGATGCTGTTTACATTTTTCAGAATTAAAGAAAAAATAGACAAGGTAAAATTTTCCTTTTCCTATACCTGCTGGAAAAAGTTCATGTTTCTTCAATTTTTTTTTGCATTAGTAGATAATTTGATGTGTTTTGAAGTCAAGGGAAGCAACAAAGAGCAATATGAGACAGAGTTGAGGCTAAAATACCCGGACCAGCTTTCTGCCTCAGAAAAAAAAAAATGATAAAGAATAATAGAGGCAAACGTTTGTCACTTTCCTGACATATGCATATTGTCACTTTCTTATGGAATGCATTTTTGCATGTATTAAAGGTTACTGTATGTTAAGTGTAATTGTATGGAATTTTGATTAAGACTGCTGGAGCAGGGTGTTTACTCATAAAACAAGAGCCTATCCTGAGAGATCCAGGCATCTAAATAAGACTCCAGAGGAGACATCATGGCAAGTAGGAGACATATTTGGTTTAGTTTGATCTGATGTACAGTTTCACAAGAGTATTCTAACAGGAAATTTTTGTCAGAAAGCATTTATTCTCATAAAAGCTATTGCCAGGACAGCTGTTAACAGCATTAGCAAAAACAATAAAATTAAGATACTCTCCTCCTTATGTTTAAAAGCTGAAAATCCTGCCTACCTGAGTTGTACTCATAAGTATACAACATAAATGCAGTAAGCTACTCTTGTGCAATAAGCAAAAATGATATGATACAAATCATTTTCAGAGGTTGTACTGCTAAGTACCTATTATAGCTAGAAATAGAGCACTAACATTAAGAAGCAATGGACCATGTTGTACTGGCCCATTTATACTGTATATACACTGTATACTTATTGTAGGTATCAGGAGTAATCCACCAGAATGCATCTAGCTTGAACTGTCACATAAAGGAATGGATTATTGTCAGGGGTTTTTGCATGTAAATGGAGCTAGTCATAGAGCAATAAATGCAGGCTTGAAACCAGAAATCAAAATAAAACAGAATGTTCTCCCTGTCCTTCCCTACCTTATTCCTAAAAACCATTAAAGCAACTTCAGGCAGTGTAGAAAGCCACCTCATGGGAGAGACTATCCCCTGAGGTTCCCCCAGTCCATAATAGCTTCCCAAATTGGCAATGAGTCACCTCTATCTGATTCTGGCAGAGGACCCAGGTTGGTCAGGGACACCTGCCATCATTTTGGCTACTGCTTTAAATGTCCTTTCTTTTTTATTTCTTGTTTCTATTTGGAAAAAGAACAAAGGTAATGAGATAAAGGAAAAGTTTGACCATGAATCCTCTTAGATAACTTACTAGTTCTTCTCTTTCACTGCTTCTGTATTTAGATATGGGTAGTCAAAGTGTGATAGTCAAAGTATGATAGCACATCCTGCAGCTGGCCCACTTCATCTTACAACTGTAAGTCTGCTCACTACAGCTGCTCCTCCTCTAGGATTAGGAATGCTAGTGTGGATGGCAATGTATTA
Source organism: Pan troglodytes (assembly GCF_028858775.2). NCBI lineage: Eukaryota > Metazoa > Chordata > Mammalia > Primates > Hominidae > Pan > Pan troglodytes. The sequence goes on along the minus strand of NC_072404.2, from coordinate 160,423,561 downwards.
AGGAAATGGTATCTGAGAGAGCCAAAGTGGGCCCTCTCTGTGTGTATACGCTATGCTTCGAACTTTGCATCATAAATCAAAAGCAAAACACAAAATAAAAACACAGGTTGTTGACCATATTTTTAAAAGTCCTATCTTCAGGCTGAACTATAACTATGAGCATCTGTCATCAGTAATAATGCTTAAAATGTTGTTAGGAGAGGAAGACGTTAGATTTCCAGGCAATCTACCAAGTTTGAAACGGGATCCTAGGCCCTGGCTAGGATGGAATATCAGAGTTCTCCTGGGATAGAATATCAGAGCTCTGCTCTGGGAAAAGGAAGTTTTCAAGAATGAGGATAATTCTCAAGGTCCCAGCCAAGTACTGTAGAACCCATTTCCCTGGAACTAGAAATCTCTAGAAAACCATGCAGCACCTCCCAACTGGGAAAAACTCATGATACCTTCCTGAAGGTCAGAAAGTACAGAGGAGTCCAGAGATTTCCATCAAGCAAATTTCCTAGGGAGGCAAGATTGATACTTGGTCTGCTAGTTACATGAGTAATGTTCGTAGGCGTCTACTAGCAGGTGAATTTCAGGCAAGCTCAGAGACGAATTCTCTAGGAAGAGGGTTTCACCACCAGCTAATGAGTTGGGCTAGGGTAGGCAGGGATTGACAACAGTAGGAAATAAAAGTTTATGTCTCTTTAAATAAAATGACCACAACAAATACAATAATGAAGTCTTAATAATTCAGAGAATTCTAAAATGTTGCTTTCTGAAAAGAAATCAAATTTCTATTTTGATTAAAATAAACAGATGAATGGATAAATTGATATATATACAAAACGGCATACTACTTAGCCATAAAAAAGAATGAAATCATGTTGTTTGCAGCAACATAGAAGGAACCTGAGGTCATTATGTTAAGTGAAATAAGCCAGGCACAAAAAGACAAATATCACATGTTCTCACTTTTATGTAGGAGCCTAAAAATTGGATCACATGGAGGTAGAGAGTAGAAAGATAGATAATAGAGAATGAGAAGGGTGATTTAGGGGGTGTGGAGAGGATGAGCAGAAGTGGGTTAAAGGGTACAAACATACAAATAGATAGAAGAAATAAATCTAATATTTGCTAAAAGAGCAGGATGACTATAGTTAACAAAAATATACTATGCTTGGGTGATGGACACCCTAAATGCCATGCCTTGACTACTACACATTATGTACATGTAACAAAATATCATGTACCCCATACATTTGTGCCAATGAATAAATCATAAAATAAAAATGATTCTTCAAAATGTTAGTGAAGAAAACAAACCTTATCTCCCAAAGCCATGACACAGGAAGTATGTTTTCTTCCACATCAAAATACTTGTTTATATAAATTGACCTTTATAAATTTGACATAGACATCTTCTACTGTCTTCTTTCTCAATTATGAAACTTCCTTATAACCAAAATCCATCTTCTAATCCTTTGTAAAGAGTTTTTGTGTTTCTTCATTTGACAGTTATCTGAATACCAATACACTTAAATGATGCATTATTTTAAATGTTAGACTTTCACTAGCTTTTCTTGAGCACAAATGTTAACACAAAGAGAGGAAGAAATCATTTTAAGACAATAATTTACCAAATTAAGTAAAAGAAAGAAAGAAAAGCAACAGACACACACAAACATTTTGGTGGTTTTTACCCTGAAAATAATTCAAGACTGCACATTTATTTCTGGTTTTGTGTTGAAAAAGATACAGCTATTAATATATGAATCATCCTAAGGAATGCTTCCTTTGGAGCAGCATAAGAAAAATAAAAGGATTGCGTTTCAAAAGTGAAGCTATTTCTACATTTTGGCATACATGATCTTTGAGCACTAGTCTTCCCCATTTTATCCACTCCACACCATTAATTGAACCCAAATGTAAAACGTCCTATTTTCTTTTTCTTTTCTTGTTTTTTTTTTTTTTCTTTTTTTTTGAGACGGAGTCTCGCTCTGTTGCAGTGGCCTGATCTTGGCTCACTGCAACCTCCACCTCCTGGGTTCAAGTGGTTCTCCTGCCTCAGCCTCCTGACCATGCCTGGCTAATTTTTTGTATTTTTAGTAGATACGGGCTTTTGCCATGTTGGTCAGGCTGGTCTTGAACTCCTGACCTCAGGTGATCCACCCGTCTTGGCCTCCCAAAGTGCTGGGATTACAGGCGTGAGCCTCCATGCCCGGCCAAATGTCCCATTTTCTATCATAAGAAACTTTTTTAAAAATGGGAGTTTCTACCTTCAAGAACCTTGCTATTCATATATATATAAACTTAATAGCTTTTAAATTACTCTAAAAACTAAAAAATACTTTAAAATGATCAATTATATTTGTTAGAGCAGGTATTTAATTTAAAAATATTTTCTTACAATTAGCAACAATTGGAGTTGATTTTTAAGTAATCAACTACAATATAGAGTTTATTTAATTGGGGTGAAAATTCCCTTATAAAGAAAAGTTAATTCAGATTTAACAAAGACAGCCAGTTTAAAATCTCCCTATTTCTCTGCATAAATGAAACTATTATTTCAGCCATCTGGACTTCCTTAGTGTAAGGTTCATTAGCATGCAGTAGTTTAGTTTGGCTGTGTACAGAAGGAAATTATATTCTGTAGATCCTACATTTTGTCAACCTTATAAATGGTTCACATATTGTCACAAGCAGAATTAGGTTGTATCACTTGGACTGGCCATATCATTATCAGCATTTTATTAAAATTCACATAGATTATGCCCACTATAGTCCAATAAATAAAATCAGTAGAAAATAATTTTAATCATAGCTAGTCTCCTGGAGCTAGCAATTGAGGGTCAGATTACATAAAAGTACTTTGCCTTTTCAGCTTAAAATACATAATTCCAAAAAGTACAGCGGTAAAAATACTGTCATGTTTCATAGAATGGCACTTAGTCTTCACAATGCCTTAAAAGTTTTAAATAGTTTTATTCTTCTGCAATCAGCAAGTGTAAGATTTATATTCTGGAATTGTTTCTGAAAAATATGTTCAGAGTACTTATACCTAATGTTAAATGACGAGTTACTGGGTGCAGCAAACCAACATGGCACATGTATACATATGTAACTAACCTGCACGTTGTGCACATGTACCCTAAAACTTAAAGTATAATAAAAAAAATTCATTGCAAAAAGAAAAAGAGTACATTTGTCAAATATATCCCATGGTACAGGGTCAAACAATTTGAAATGCAAGATGGTGACCCTACTTGTAATAAAAGGCACGGGGATTGGGGCTTACTGAGACAAAATATAGCTCAAGAGAGTACATTATATCATTATTATTTTTTTTCTTTTTTTGAGTCTCGCCCTGTCGCCCAGGCTAGAGTGCAATGGCGCGATCTTGGCTCACTGCAACCTCCGCCTCCCAGGTTCAAGTGATTCTCCTGCCTCAGCCTCCTGAGTAGCTGAGATCACAGGTGCGCACCACCATGCCTGGCTAATTTTTTGTATCTTTAGTAGAGACGGGGTTTCACCATGTTGGTCAGGCTGGTTTTGAAACCCTGACCTCGTGATGCGCCCGCCTCGGCTTCCCAAAGTGTTGGGATTACAGATGTGAGCCACTGTGCCTGGCCACATTATATTTTTCTTAATACCCTTTAGAAGTCTAGAATATGCTCTCATTTATTGGTAGGAGTAAAAATATAGCTTTCACACAAGAAGGAAAAAAACCTTAAGCGCTATTTAGGGAAACTATAAGATGTGCTATGCATTTATCTAGAATCTGTACAATTTTTCTTGTCTGCGACACTGGTCATTAATCTTTGCAAGCGGCCAAGTGGAAATCTAAGGTGTCATCCAGGCATAGCACCATATTCATAGACTACTAGAAGCACATTTCAAAGATCAGCTTACTGAATCATTGAGCAACTTACTTCCTCTAAAAGAAGTTTATTTTGATTTATATCTGTCAAACTGGCAATGATTAGAGATCTTTACTGAATTACTTTTAGCAGAGTCATCGTTTTTCAAAGCAAGAAAACATACATACATATTTTGATTGCAGTTGAAAATACCTTGAGAGATATCCGATGTGCACAGAAATGGCATCTTAAGTGTAACTGGAGTTTTAGTAAATCAAGATTCAACTTCTATTTTGGTGGCTCAATTCCTCTTCTTAATTTGGGTGTTCAGCTGGCACTGCTCGGTCACCACTAGGAAGGTCTTGAAGAATCACATCAAGTCAATGATAGCCAAATACTGCCAAACACATCCCATTTCAGATTGGAAGCAAAGGTGACTGCAGACGTGTTCTTTTAGGTTAGGCATATGTGGTTTATATGTGTTTGAATTATTATGAAAAATAAACTGAAAAAGTTTCAGGAAACCTAGGTGTCAGCCTGATTTGACCTCTTATTAGCTGTATGAACTTGGACTAAGAACATGACCTCTCACACTGTAATCTTATTCATTGAGAGACTAGTAATATGGCTTGCTCTACCTATATCACACCAAATTCCTGTAAAGTTCAAATTAAATTATGCATATGAATTTGACATTCAGATTTTAAATGCTGTGCAAGGGAAGACTTGATTATCATACCGCTACATTTTTGCCTTTTCACCTTTCAAGTGTCACCTTCCTCTAGTAGTTCAGGATAAGATGGTCTGTCTCATATTGATTCCTAAACTAGTTCACGTTCTTGCTCCTGGATTCCTAAGTGTTAACTCTTTGTCTTGGGCTGCACTATATGGCTGGTCTTGTTCTGGGATTCTCTCTTTTTTTTTTATTTTATATTTTATTTCATTTTGAGACGGAGTTTCACTCTTGTTGCCGGGGCCGGAATGCAGTGGCACGATCTCGGCTTACTGCAACCTCTGCCTCCCGGGTTCATGCGATTCTCCTTCCTAAACCTCCTGAGTAACTGGGATTACAGGCGCCTGCCACCATGCCCCGCTAAATTTTGTATTTTAATAAAGATGGGGTTTCACCATGTTGGCCAGGCTAGCTTCGAACTCCTGACCTTGGGTGATTCACCCACCTCTGCCTCCCAAAGTGCTGGGATTACAGGTGTGAGCCACCACACCCGGCCTGTTCTGGGATTCTTCTACAAGGTGATACTTCCACCAAAGTGGGACCAGTGAAGGGTACTGCATTTCTCTCTACTTCCCCTGCCCTTAGTTGCTCACATAACTAACTCAAGGCTATTACGTTGGCAGATTAAGAAAGGTTAGGCACCATGGAAGAAGCAGTACAACGCACTGTGTCAGGGGAATTAGATCATTATACAACCACATTAGGTACCTCAGTTCCCACAAGTTTATCACACAGACACCCTCTCAGAACTCTCCTTCAGGTTTAGGCATCCATGAACTCATTAGATCATGTCACTCTCTTGTTTTCTCTTTCCTTCCTCTCATCTGCAAATTACAAATTCCTATTCAGCTCCTTGCCACCCACCCGAAAGTAGTCCTTGAGCCCCCTTTTCATAATCCCTCCCGAATAATATTAAGTATTAACATAAAATAGCTTCACTCTGTTCCACTTCTGTGCCCATAACTAATCAATTAAATTTTTTAATTATTTTCCAAACAGTTGTGGTTGTGCACGTATGTTTTGGTGGCTGTTATTTTGTAATTACTAAAATTTAGGTAGAGTTCTCACATACCCAAAAAGTGATAAATCAATTATACTTATAAATACTGATGTAAAAATACTAAATAAAATCTTACTAAACAAAAATTTGTAGCAATTTAAAATAATAAAATTATGAATCTTCATGGTTTATTCCCAGATTGCAAGGATGTATTAATATTAGGAGATGTAAAACTAAGATTTTCCTAATTAACAGAGCTTGAAAAGATTATATGATTATCTTCATAGATACTGAAAAGAAATTTGAAAAAAATGAAAATTTATTCTTCACAGAAATTACTCAAAGATGTAGGAAAACTGGGTACTTTAAAATTATTCATATTTTCTGTCAAATATAATTTTATAGAATATTTCACTTATCTATATATATAAATACTAGGCAAATTTTCATCAAAGTAGAAAAAAAAGAATACTTGTTACCACCTATAGTATTTAACATAGCACTGTATGTATAAGCCAATATCACTGGAAACAAAAGTCAATTCAAATAATCTAGTTCAAAATTATGACTATGACCTAGCAAAGACAAGAATATACTGAAAAATATACTGAAAAGAATATAATGAAAAATTATTACTAAAAATAAAAGAATACAGTAAGTTATAAAATTTATATGTAGAAATAATAGCCTATATATATACACATATAGCATATATAGCTTATATATTATATATATAGGCTATATATAGCCTATATATTATATATATAATATAGCCTATATATTATATATATATAGGCTATATATAGCAATATATGTATATATGTTATATATGTATTTATGGGCTGTAAAATAGTAGCCTCAATGCTGCCTTGACTTCCTGGGCTCAAGCAATCCTCCTAACTCAGCCTCCCAAGTAAGTAGCTGGAACTACAGGCACAAGCCACCATTCCCAGCTATTAAATTTTCTGAATAAAATAATAGCCTATATATGCATATATAGCTTATATGTGCATATATAGGCTATTATAGGCTATTTTACCTATATATGTATAAAGTCCAGAAGATAGAAAGTGAGAAAAGGTTGTTTACAGTAACAACAAAAAACTTAAAATACTAGGAATAAACAACAAGGAATATCCATGAAGAAAAATTTTAAACACTACTAAAAACTCAAAAGAATATTTGAACAAATGAAAATCATACAATTTTTTTAGGAAGTCAACACACCATGTCTTTCCTACCAAGTTAATTCATAACTTTGACTCCAAAACCAATAAAAATATTGATAAGCCCTATTTCAAAAACATGTTACATATGCTTTTTGCAAGATGCAGGGAGTCACTACAAGTCAGGCATTTCTTCAAATAAAGTCCATATTTTGAGATTCTTTGGTTACCCCAACCTAAGCATACTGACAGAACAAATCCATATAAAGGCAGATCCTTGACAAAAAATCTTCATTTCCCATTTCCCTTTTATTCTACTGTCCTGCTCAGAGCCATGGCAGCCTTTTCCGACACCCCTGGAGATTAGGGATGATCTGGGAATGGAGTGGGATAAAGTCTAGTATACCATAATTCAATGCACTTAGACCTTTGATGTTCCAGTTTTATTGGGAATAACGAATCTTATAGAATTCATCCTTGGCCAAGTCCTGGGCCTTAACTTTTTCTGACTGTGTAATGCTATGAAATCAAAGCTCAATAAAGTTTTATCAGCAAGTTCCCCCAAGGTAAAAGTAGATTTAGTGATTATGTCTCTGTTAACATAATTTTATTTATATATTGGGCCTTGGGATTTCTATCTTTCTGATTCCTCATTGGTTTATACAATAATTTTTTTAAAAAATATTCTTCTAGCAATTGTTACTGTTACTAGGTGGAAGCATTAATCTAAGTTTTCTCATCTTTCATTGCAAAAACTGGATCAGTCCTTAACCATAAAGTATGTATTCTGACAAGAATGTAGATAATGTTGATAGATGCTAGAATATCTTCAGAAGTATAAGTAATGCCTTTTCATTCTACTTCAGCTATACTCCTTTCACTTGAATAAAAACTCCACTGTGAAGCAATTTAGGGTAGATTACTTTGAAATCAGCATTCTTAATCATAAATGTAGAATAATGGTTTCATCCTATTTTGTAAATAAAGTCTCACTATAAGATTATTAAAATTTTTGTTACTAACAAAAATCTGCTACAAATTTTTTGTAACAACATTACAACTTCTAGGTACCGTAAGTGTACATAAATTTAAAAATAAGAAGCTAATTCTCCTCATTAAAATTAGGAGAAAAAATTCCTGTCCCTGTCCTTTTATACATACGTTTTTATATATATGCCATATATATATATATGTTTTATATATGCCATATATATGTTTTACATATAGGTCAATGTTTTATTTAGTTATGAGATGGAGTCTCACTCTGTCACCTAGGCTGGAGTGCAATGGTGTGATCTCGGCTCACTGCCACCTCCACCTCCCATGTTCCAGCAATTCTCCTGTCTCAGCCTTCCAAGTAGCTGGGATAACAGACCCATGCCGCCATACATGGCTAATTTTTGTATTTTTAGTAGAAATGGGGTATCACCATGTTGGCCAGGCTGGTCTCGAAATTTTGACCTCAAGTGATCCACTCACCTGAGCCTCCCAAAGTGCTGGGATTATATGCATAAGCCACTGTGCCTGGCTATGCCATATGTTTATATATATATAACAAGGGAAGTGGACAGGAATCTTTTCTCTTAATTTTAGCAAGGAGAATTAAGCCTCTCATTTTAAAATTTATCATATCAAATTATATATATATATATATATATATATATATTTGAGACAAGGTTTCACTCTGTCACCCAGGCTGGAGTGCAGTGGCACGATTGTGGTTCATTGCTGCCTTGACTTCCTGGGCTCAAGCAATCCTCCCAACTCAGCCTCCCAAGTAGCTGGAACTACAGGCACAAGCCACCACTCCCAGCTAACTATTAAATTTTCTGTAGAGACTGGATCTCACTCTGTTGCCCAGGCTGGTCTTGAACACTAGGCCTCAAGCAATCCTCCCTCCTTAGACTCCCAAAGTGCTGGGACTACAGGCACCAGCTACCACAACCAGTGAATATTTTCTATAGAAAGCTTCCTTTCTCTGTGATATGGTTTGGCTGTGTCCCTACCCAAATCTCATCTTCAATTGTAGCTCCTATAATTCCCATGCGTTGTAGGAGGGTCCCAGTGGGAGACAATTGAATCATGGGGGCGTTTACCCCCATATTGTTCTCAGGAGAGTGAATAAGTCTCAAGAGATCTGATGGTTTTATAAGGGGAAACCCCTTTCAACTGGCTGTCATTTATCTCTTGCCTGTCGCCATGTAAGACCTGCCTTTCACTTTCTGCCATGATTGTGAAGCCTCCCCAGCCACATGAAACTGTGAGTCCATTAAACCTTTTTTTCAGTCTTGGGTATGTTTTTATCAGCAGTGTGAGAACAGACTAATACACTCTGTCTCTTCGAAATGTATGGAAATCTTTAAAACAAAGCCAGAGACATTGCATTACCTGATTCCAAATTGTCTGCAAGGCTATAATAACCAAAAAAGCATGGTATGGGTATAAAAATAGACAAATAGATCAGTGGAACAAAATACAGAACTCAGAAATAAAGCCACATATTTACAGCCAACTCACATTTGACAAATCTGAAAGAACATATACACAGAAAAGAACACCCTTTTCAAAAAATGGTGCTGAGAAAATTGAATTATCATATGCAGAAGAATGAAACTGGATCCTTTTCTCTCACCATATACAAAGATCAATTCAAAATGAATGAAAGGCTTAAATGCAGGACTGAAACTATAAAAATACTAAAAGAAAACTTAGGGAAACCTCTCCTGGACATCGGTCTAGGTAAAGAATTCATGACTAAGACCTCAAAAGCACAGGCAACAAAACAAAAATAAACAAATTGGACTTAATTAAATGAACAGTTTCTGCACAACAAAAGGAATAATCAATAGAGTGAACAAACAACCATCAGAGTGAGGGGAAAATACTTGCAAAATATGCATCTGAAAAGGGTCTAATATCCAGAATATACAACGAAGTCAAACAGCTTGACAATAAAAATATAAATTAAATAATCTTATTATTTTATTATTATTTGGGCAAAGGGAGGGGTGGAGCAAGATGGTGGGGTAGGTGGTTCCACTGATCATCCCCTCACAAGAACACCAACTTAACAACTATCTACACAAAGAAAGCACCTTTGTAAGAACCAAAAATAAGGTGAGCACTCACAGTACCTGGTTTCAATTTTATGTCCCTGAAAGAGGCACTGAAATGTATGAAAAACAGTCTTAAATGGCTAATTCTACCCCTGCCCTATCCCCTGGCAGTGGGGGTGTGGTGCAGAGAGTGATTCTGTGTGTTGGAGAGAGGGAGAGTGCAGCAACTGTGAGGCATTAAACTCAGTGCTGCTTTGTTATAGCAGAAAGGAAAACTGGACCAAACTCAGCTGATGCCCACTCATGGAGGGAACATTTACACCAGCACTAGCCAGAAGGGAATCACAGATCCCAGTGCATGCCTCACCACTGCAGGCTAAAGGTCTCTGGGGTTTCAAATGAACTTGAAAGATAGTTAAGGCCACAAGTACTGCAACTCGTAGGTGAAATGAGTCCTAGTGCTGAACTGGGCCCAGAGACAGTGGGCTTGTGGGGCACAGGGGAGGAACTGGGAATAGATTTACTGAGAACTGGCCAGGACAGCTGAGGGAATGCTGGCATCACCCCTCTCCTAACCCCAGGCTTCATATCTCATGGCTCCAAAAGAGACCCCTTCCTAACACTTGAGAAGAGGAGAGAGAAGAGTGGAGAGGACTTTGTCTTGAATCTTGGATACCACCTCAGCCACAGCAGGATAGTAAACCAGTCAGAGTCATGAGGCCCCCTTTTTAGCCCCTAGCTCCCTGATGATATTTTTAGGCACACCATGGGCTAGAAGGGAACACATTGCCTTGAAGAAAAAGACTGAAGAAAAAGTCCTGGAAAGATTCCTCACCTGCTAACTGAAGAGCCCCTGGGCCCTGAATAACCATCAATGATACCCAGGTAGGACATTCTGGACTTTGGGTGACACTCTGAGACTTGCTGGTTTTAGGAGAGACTCAGTGCATTCTCAGCTGTGGTGGCTAAGGGGCAAGATCCCTTCTGTTTAAGAAAAGCAGATGTAAAAGTAAAGGGGACTTTTTCTTGCACAGTAGGTACCAGCTCAGCCACAGGTGGGTAGAGCACCAAGTGGGCTATTGGGGTCCTGATTCCAGGACTTAGTTCTTGGACAGCGTTCTTAGGCCTGCTGTAGGTCAAAGAAGATCTCAGTTCCTGGAAGGATGAGTCCCATCCCAGGCAACATTCCCTACAGGCTGCCTTACAGGACCTTGGTCGTTAAGAGAACATTGGTGGTAGTCTCGCAGTACTCCCAAGGGCCTGTGGTAGCAGTGGCCAAGGGGTGAGGCATCTCTGCCTTTGGAAAGTCGAAGAAAAGTGGAAAGAATGCATCTTAGGGCTTGAGTGACAGCTCAGCCTCAGTATAATAGAACACCCAGTAGACTTCTAAAGCTTTTGACTCAAGTCCCTGGCTCCTGGATGGCACCTCTGGACCCATTCGGGGCCCAGAGAAAGTCATTGCCCTGAAGGAAAGGACACAGCCCTGGCTGTCTTTGCCACCTGATGATTTTAGAGCTCCAGAAACTTCAAGGAACAAAGGCAGTAGCCAGGAAATGGTTCCAGCAAGCCTTGGTTGAGACCCAGTCATGTGCTGATTCAGGTCTGACACAGTACAGTCCTAGTCATGGCAGCCACAAGGGTGGTTGAGTCACTCCACTCCCAAGTTCAGGTGGTTCAGAACAAAGAGAGATACTCTGTTCGTTTTGGAGAAAGTAGGGGAAAAGAGCAAGAGTCTTTGTCTGATAATCCAGAGAATTCTTTCAGATCTTCTCCAAGACTATCAGGGTGGTGCCTCTACAAGTCTGCAAGAACCACAGTGTTCCTTACAGTGTCTCCTAAAGCAGATATAGCCTCATGGCTTACAGTGTCTCCTAAAGCAGACATAGCCTCATAGTAACCTCAAACAAAAAAAAGTACAATTAACACACAAAAAGTGAAAAGCAAGAAACTAAATCATATTATGACAGAAAATTACCTTTACTGAAATGAAGGCAGGGATGAATGAAAGAAAGGAGAGAAGACCAGAAAACAAATAACATAAAGGCAGAAGTAAGTCCTTACTTATCAATAGTAACACTGCCTTTAATGAACTAAACTGCCCAATAAAAAGACATAGAGTGTCTGAATAGATTTTAAAAAGCAGGACCTACTGATCTGTAGCCTACAAGAAATACATTTCACCTATAAAGACACACATAGACTGAAAATAAAGGGATGGAAAAGGATATTCCATGCCAATGGTAACCATAAAAGAGCAGGAGTAGTTATACTTACATCAGAAAAAATAGATTTCAAGACAAAAACTATAAGAAGAGAGAAAGAAGACCACGATGTAATGATAAAGTGGCCAATTCAGCAAGAGGATGTAACAATTGTACATATGTATGCACCTGACACTGGAGCACCCAGATATATAAAGCATATATTATTAGAGCTAAAGAGAATGATCAACTCTGAAACAATAATAGCTGGAGATGTCAATGCCCCACTTTTATTATAGGGCATATCTTCCAGCCAGAAAATCAACAAAGAAACATCAGATTTAATCTGTACTGTAGACCAAATGGACCTTACAGATATGTACAGAACATTTCATCCAAGGGCTGCTGAATACACATTCTTTTCCTCAGCATGTGAATCATTCTCAAGGATACACCATATGTTAGGTTACAAAACAAGTCTTAAACATTCAAAAAAATTGAAATATAAAAGCATCTTCTCTGACAACAATGGAATAAAACTAGGAATTAATAATGAGGAATTTTGGAAACTATACAAATAGGTAGAAATTAAATAATATGCTCCTGAATGACCAGTGGGTCAATGAGGAAATTAAGAAGGCAATTAAAAAATTTCCTGAAACAAATGATAGTGGAAATATAACGTACCAAAACCTATGGAATATAGCAAAAGTAGTACTAAGATGGAAGTTTATAGCTATCAGGGCCTACATCAAAAAATAAGAAAAACTTCAAATAAACAACCTAACAGTGTATCCTAAAGAATTGGAAAAGCATGAGCAAAACAAACCCGAAATTAGTAGAAGAAATAAATTATGAAAATCAAAGCTGAAATAAATGAAACTGAAATGAAGAAAACAACACAAAAGATCAATGAAACAAAAAGGTTTTTTTTGATAACTTAACAAAATTAACAAACCTTTAGCCAGGCTAAGGAAAAAAGAGAGAAAACCCAAATAAATAAAATCAGAGATTAAAAAAAGAAGAAATTACAACTGATTCTGCAAAATTTAATAGATCATTAGTGGCTACTATGAGCAACTATAAACCAATAAACTGGAATATCTAGAAAAAATGAACAAATTCCTAAACACATGCAAACTGCAAAGAATGAATCATAAAGAAATCCAAAACGTGAACCAACCAATAACAAGTAATGGGACCAAAGCTGTAATAAAAGGTCTCCCAGTAAAGAAAAGCCTGGGACCCAGGGGCTTCACCTGCTGAATTCAACTAAACATTTAAAGGTGAACTAATACCAACCAGACTAAAAGTATTTCAAAACTTAGATGAGGAGAGAACACATAGAATTTTATTCTACAAGGCTGATATTACTCTTATATCAAAACCAAGCAAAAACACACCAAAAAAAAAAAAAAAAAAAAAAACAGGCCAATGTCCCTAATGAATATTGATGCAAAAATCATCAGCAAAATGTTAATAAACAAATTCAACAATACATTTAAAAGATCCTTCATCATGACCAAGTAGGATTTATCCCTGAAATGCAAATAGGGTTCAACATACACGAATCAATCAATGTGGTCTATCATCAACAGAATAAAGGAAAAAAAAGCATGAAATCATTCCAATTGATGCTAAAAAAGGAAGCATTTGCTAAAATTCAACATTCCTTCATGATTAAAAAAAAAACTTCAAAAAACTGGAGACAGAAGCAACATACCTCAACACAATAAAATCCAAACAGACACACAGGTATTATCATACTGAACGGGGAAAAAATGAAATACTTCCCTTTAAATCTGGAACGTGACAAGGATGCCCACTTTCACCAGTATAATGCAACATAGTACTGAAAGTCCTAGCTGGAGTAATCAGGCAAGAGCAACATAAAAGGGCATCCAAGATGGAAAATAAGTAAAATTATCCTTGTTTACAGATGATATGATTTTACATTTGGACAAACCTAAAGATTGCACAAAAAAACGATTAGAATTGATAAACAAATTTAGCAAAGTTTCAGGATACAAAATCAACATGCAAAAATCAATAGAGTTTCTATATGCCAACAATGAACAAACTGAAAAAGAAATCACAATGTAGCCCATTTTCAATAGCCACAAATAAAATTAAATACCTTCAAATTAACCAAAGAAGTGGAAGATCTCTATAATAAAAACTATAAAACATTTATGAAAGAAATTGAAGAGGAGACCAAAAAAAAAAAATGAAAAGATATCCCAAGGGCATGGATTGGAAGAATCGATATTGTTAAAATGTCCAAATTACCCAAGGCAATCTACAGCTTCAATGCAATCTCTTTGCAAATACCAATGACTTTCTTCACAGAAATAGGAAAAAAATTCTCAAATTTATATGGAATCACAAAAGACCCAGAATAGCCAAAGCTATTCTGGGCAAAAAGAACAAAACTGGAAGACTCACATTGCCTGACTTCAAATTACATTACAGAGCTATAATAACCCAAACAGCATAGTTCTGGTATAAAAACAGACAAATAGACCAATGGAACAGAATAGAGAATGCAGATACAAATTCACACACCTACAATAAACTCACTTTTGAGAAAGGTGCCAAGAACATACACTGGAAAAAAAGACATTTTTTTCAATAAGTAGTGCTGGGAAAACTGGATATTTATATACAGAATGAAATGTATCTCCCACCATATGCAAAAATCAAAATAGACTAAAGAATTAAACCTAAAACCTCAAACTGTGAAACTACTACAAGAAAACATTTGGAAAAATCTCTAGGATATTGCCTTGGGCAAAGATTTTTTGAGTAATACCACATAAGCAGAGGCAACCAAAGCAAAAATGGATAAATAGGATTATATCAAGTTAAAAAGCCTAAGCACAGCAAAGGAAACAATCAACAAAATGAAGAGAAAACCCACAGAATGGGAGAAAATACTTGCAAACTACCCATTTGACACTCTTGTCAGAGTGTCTGAGATTAATAAACATAACACACAAGAGGCTCAAAAACTGTATAGGAAAAAATCTAATAATCTGATCAAAAATGGGCAAAATATTTGAATAAACATTTCTCAAAAGATGACATACAGATGGCAAGAAGGCATTTGAAAAGGTGCTCCACATTATTGATCATCAGAGAAATGTGAATCAAAACTACCAGGAGACATCACACCACCACAGTTAAAATGGCTTATCTCCAAAGACAGGCAATAACAAATGCTCATTGAAGAAATATCTGCATGCTCATATTTGCTACAGTTCTGTTCACAATAACGAATATTTGGAAGCAACCTAAGTGTTCATCAACAGATGAATAAATAAATTAAATATGGTATATATACACAATGGAGTACTATTCAGCCATAAAAAAGCAAGAGATTCAGTCATCACCAACAACATAAATGGAACCGGAGGTCATTATGTTAAGTGAAATGAGCCAGGCACAGAAAGACAAACATCACATGTTCTCATTTATTTGTGAGATATAAAAATCAATAGAACTCATAGAGATAGATAGTAGAAGGATGATTACCACAGTATAAGAAGGGTAGTTGCGTGGGGTTGGGGGACGTGGGGGTGATTAATAGGAACAAAACTAGTTTGAATGAATAAATAAATCCTAGTATTTGATAACAAAACTAGGTAACTATAGTCAATAAGAAATTAATTGTACATTTTAAAATCACTAAAAGATTATAATTAGATTGTTTGTAACACAAAGGATAAATGCTTGAGGGGATGCATACCCCATCTTCCATTATGTGATTATTATACATTACAGGCTTTGATCAAAACATCTCATGTACTCCATAAATATATACACCTAGGATGTATGCACAAAATTAAAAATTTTAAATTTAAAAACAAAATTTTAAAAGTGAGCAAAGTATATCAATAGACATTTTTCAAAATAATACATACAAATGGACAAGTTATATGAAAAAAATGCTCAAAATCACTAATCATCAGAGAAATGCAAATTGAAACCACATGAGATGTCATTTTGCCCCAATCAGAATGACTATTACTAAATAGACAAATAATAGCACACATTGGTGAGAATGCAGAAATAAGGAAACTCTTATACACTGCGGTATTAGTCAATTTTCACATTGCTGATAAAGACATAGCCAAGACTGGGAAATTTACAAAAGAAAGAGGTTGAATGGACTTACAGTTCTACTTGGCTGGGGAGGCCCCACAATCATGGCAGAAGATGAAAGATATGTCTCACAAGGTGACAGAGAAAAGAGCCTGTGCAGGGAAACTACCTTTTTAAAACCATCAGATTTCATGAGACATATTCACTAACATGAGAACAGCACAGGAAAGACCTACCCTTATGATTCAATTACCTCCCACTGGGTCCCTCCCACAACACATGGAAATTCAAAATGAGATTTGGGTGGGGACACATCCAAACCATATCATTCTGCCCCTGGCCCCTCCCAAATATCATGTCCTCATATTTCAAAACCAATCATGCCTTCCCAACAGTCCCCCAAACTCTTAACTCATTTCAGCATTAACTCAAAAGTCCACAGTCCAATATCTCATCTGAAATGAGGCAAGTCCCTTCCGCCTGTGAGCCTGTAAAACCAAAAGCAAGTTAGTTACTTCCTAGATACAATGGGGTACAGGCATTGGGTAAATACAGCCATTCCATACGGGAGAAACTGGCAAAAACAAAGGGGCTACAGGCCCATGCAAATCCTAAATCCAGTGGGATAGTGAAATCTTAAGTTCCAAAATCATGTACTTTGACTCCATGTCTCACATCCAGGTCACACTGATGCAAGAGATGAGCTCCCATGGCCTTGGACAACTACAACCCTGTGGCTTTGCAGGGTATAGCACCCCTTCTGGCAGTTCTCATGGGCTGGCATTGAGTATCTGCTGCTTTTCCAGGCACATGGTACAAGCTGTTTGTGGATCTACCATTCTGGGGTTTGGAGGACAGTTGCCCTCTTCTCACAGCTCCACTAGGCAGTGCCCCAGTAGGGACTCTGTGGAGGGGCTCTGATGCCACATTTCCCTTTCACACTGTCCTAGCAGAGGTTCTCCATGAGGGCCATATCCCTGCAGCAAACTTCTCCCTGGGCATCCAGGTATTTCCATACATCCTCTGAAATCTAGGTGGAGGTCCCCAAACATTAATTCTTGACTTCTGTGCCCCTACAGGCTCAACACCATGTGGAAGCTGCCAAGGCTTGGGGCTTCCACCCTCTGAAGCAACAACCTGAGCTGTACCTTTGCCCCTTTTAGTCATGCTGGAGCAGATGGGACACAGGGCAGCAAGTCCCTAGACTGCACACAGCACAGGGACCCTGGGCCAGGCCCATGAAACCATTTTTTCCTCCTAAACCCCTGGGCCTGTGATGGGAGGGACTGCTGCAAAGATCTCTGACATGCCATGCAGAAATTTTCCCCATTGTCTTGCCAATTAACATTTGGCTCCTCATTACTTATACAAGTTTCTGCAACCAGCTTGAATTTCTTCTCAGAAAATGGGGTTTTCTTTTCCATCACATTGTCAGTCTGCAAATTTTCCAAACTTTTATGCTCTGCTTCCTTTTTAGAACTCAATGCTTTTAACAGCACCTAAGTCACCTCTTGAATGCTTTGCTGCTTAGAAATTTCTTCTGCCAGATACCCTAAATCATCTCTCTCAAGCTCAAAGTTCCACAAATCTCTAGGGCAAGGGCAAAATGCTGGTGCTCCCTTTGCTAAAACATAACAAGAGTCACCTTTGCTCCAGTTCCCAACAAGTCCCTCATCTCCATCTGAGACCACCTCAGCTGGATTTCATTGTCCATATCATTATTAAAGCCATTCAGCAAGTCTCTAGGGAGTTCCAAACTTTCACACATTTTCCTATCTTCTTCTGAGCCCTCCAAACTGTTCTAACCTCTGCCTGTTACCCAGTTTCTAACTCACTTCCACATCTTTGGGTATCTTTTCAGCAATGCCCCACTCTACTGGTACCAATTTACTCTGTTATTCCATTTTCAGACTGTTGATAAAGACATACCTGAGACCGGGTAATTTACAAAAGAAAGAGGTTTAATGACTTAACAGTTCTACTTGGCTGGGGAGGCCTCACAATCACGGTGGAAGGTGAAAGGTATGTCTCACACAACGGCAGAGAAGAGAGCTTGTGCAGGGAGACTCCCCTCTATAAAATAATCTGCTCTCATGAAACTTATTCACTATTATGAGAACAGCACAGGAAAGACCTGCCTCCATGATTCAATTACCTCCCACCAAGTCCCTCCCATAACATGTGGGAATTCAGAAGAAATTTGGGTGGGGGCTCAGCCAGACCATATCCATTGTTCGTGGGAATATAAATTAGTACAACTTCTATGGAAAACGGTGTGGGGATTTCTCAAATAACTAAAAATAGAACTACCATTTCATGCAGCAATCCCATTACTGGATATATACCCAAAGAAAAAGAAATCATTGTTATCAGAAGGATACATGCACTCATACATTTATCTCAATGCTATTCACAATAGCAAAGATGTGAAATGAAATTAAATGTCCATCAGTGAATGGTTGGATGTAGAAAACATGACATATGTACACAGTAGAATACCATTTGGCCATTTAAAAAAACCATGAAATCATATATTTTGTAGCAACATGGATGGAACTGGAGGCCATTATCTTAAGTGAAACAAGTCAGACACAGAAAGACACATACTGCATGCTCTCACTTATAAATGGGAGCTAAATAATGTGTTCACATGGACATAGAGTGTGGAATAATAGACAGTGGAGACTCAGAAGGGTCAGTAGATAGGAGGGAGTGGGTGATATTATTTAATGGGTACTATGTACATTATTGGGGTAATATATACCCTAAATGCCCGACTTCACCAATACACAATCTATGCATGTAACAAAATTGCACTTGTACCTCATAAATTTATATACATTTTTAAATAGGTACATAAGCCTCTTACCAGGTTTACAACCTAGGACTGTCTTTCTCAAAGACTTGGGAACCATATCTAAAATAAAATCATCAAGGAAGATAGCAGCCCTATCTCTTAGTTTCCATGGAAGGATAGGAACCTATCTTTGGCAGCCTCTCTCCAAGTTGCAAAACTTTCTTCCATCATAAAAGCACGAAAAGTTTACTTTTTTTTATAAAGCCAATTAACTAACACAGATGGTCACCTAAATTACCAAATACATTTATAATAAACAGATAGTGCTGTTAACTCCTCTTATTTGAGAACTAGTTATTGTTTATCATGAGAAGACATATACAATTGACACTTCTGCTTGGTTACATAAAAGAGTATGATTTATATTTATCTTTGTAACTTCTCAAGCAGATTGCCTGTAATATGTGTCTCATTCTGTTTTAATGCTTATTCAATAATAATTGTTTTCTTATAACCTTGTGGAGAGGTTTTCTGGGCTGGGAAGTGATTTTGCTAACTATATTTCCCCAGTAGTACCAAATTACATCTTAATTGAACTGCTATTAAGTATATAACAAAATAAGGAGTGAGATATTCTTAGAGAAGCTAAAATGTATAAAATAAAATTTCTATTGACAGCCAGCTAGAGTATGTTTAACTACTGATGAAACTGAACAACTGTATGCAGCCAGAAATGCTATTTCTTAATACTTATTAAAGGTAGATAAATTTGTTTTGAAATGTTTAGAAAATAGATATAACATCATTAATAAATGCATATACTTTATATTTTTAAAGTATTGTCACTTATAATTGTTAGTTTTACAAACTTATAACAGATTTCAACACAGAAGCAATAAAATTTTTTATATTACTGTTAAATAATGCTGTTATGATTATAAACAATCTGCCAGTTAATAAACTGAGATAAAATATAAGAAAATTGATTAGTATCATAATGCAAATCAATAACAATATTAAACATTATCTTCATATCCATCCCAGCTCCTGAATTCCCATTTCCAAAATTCTAATTTGGAAAATTTGCATAAATGTCATATCATTTCTAAATTATTACAACATTTACATAGCCTACAAATACAACAAAAATAAATATTAATATTTTCCTAAATTATATGGATAAGCTCCAACTGTTCCCATGTGATTTTGTTATTACTGAGCTTTTCTTACACTGCTTAAGCTAGCTAACAGCTTACTATCACACCCTCCATATCATGAAGTTGTTGTTGCTGTTGTTTTAACACATATGTGTGCATATATGTATGCGTGTGAGTCATCAAATATTTGTTGACTTAGCCATGTTGTCTTAGTCCATTCAGGCTACTATAACAAAAATACCATAGGGTGGCTTAAACCAGGGGTCCCCCGCCCCTGGACCACAGACTGGTATGAGGCCACAGACTGGTCTATGGCCAGTTATGAAGTGGGCCACACAGCAGAAGTGAGTGGGAGGTGAGTGGCAGGTGAGTGAGCATTATTGTCTTAGCTCTGCCTCCTGTCAGATCAGTGGTGGCATTAGAGCCTCATGGGAGCATGAACCGTATTGTGAACCGCACGTGAGGGATCTAGTTTGTGCATTCCTTACGAGAGTCTAATGCCTGATGATCTGAAGAGGAACAGTGTCATCCTGAAACCATCCCCCTCTGCCTCAGATCCATGGAAAAGATGTCTTTCATGAAATCTGTCCCTGGTGCCAAAAAGGTTGGAAACCACTGGCTTAAACAACACTCATTTATTCCTCACAGTTCTGGATGCTGGGAAGTCCAAGATTAAGGTACTGGTAGATTCAATGTGTGATTAGAACCTGCTTCCTGGTTTATAGATAGCAGTCTTCTAGCTGACTTCTCACATGGCAGAAGGGGAGAAGGAGCTCTCTGTGGTCTCTTTTATAAAGGCACTAATCCTATCCAGGAGGGCCCCACCCTCATGACTTAATCACCTTCCAAAGGCCCCACCTCCTGACATAATCACTTCAGGGGTTAGGATTTTAACACTAATTTTGGGGGGATACAAACCTTCAGTCTATAGAACCTATTCTTTGGACTTTTTTTAGTATAAAAATTTGGGCCCTTCCAAAATTTTAAAAAGAAAAATCCAAGCTCTCACATTTAGCCTTAATATTTTCATTGCCTCCATTTTATATCCCCACAATTTATATGCTCAACCATTATTCCGATCACTTCACTATAATTAGGTTGGAGTTACTGTCATTGTGCCCAGGGCAATAACTATTTTTGATTGGAGCCTTTAATCATTGCATTCTACATTTGAAATGGACAGCATTCTTTTCTTCTTGGTATCTAGATACTAACCACCTTTCGTGACCAGGTTCAAGTTTCACCTCCTCCCTCTTCCCTGAAGATTCTCACCAATGTAGAGCTCTCTTTACTATTATCTCTATTATGCTTAACAGGACCACACATTTGAAAGTTTCTATTCAACAAAATCCATAACATATTGCCATGCTGGATAATTTTTCCTGTATGCAAATTACCTTTCAAAGTAAATGAGCTCCTTAAAGTAGCTTATCTTAGATGAGCCTTATTTATCAATATACTATTAATACAATTTTTAAAAACATATGATTTAAATTTTTTTTAAAACTCAGCTTCCCTAGTTTCCCGCAAGCCATTAGTCACCATCCCTTGTGATATTTGGCACTTGAAGCTGATGATTCTATAAAACGATTTCAGTATTCCTGGCTATGTAAATGAGGCTTTTATTTTCTTTGTTTTTTTTTAACAAAGCACTAGTGTTTATTAAGAATTTGAAATACTGTAAATAAGTCATACAGTTTATTTCACAGTAAATCAACCAAATCTTTTTTCTTTTACTTTTTTCTTCTTCTTCTTCCTTCCTACCTCTTCCTCCTCCTCCCCTCTTCTCCTCCTTCTCCTACTCTACTTCCTTTTCTTCCTCCTCCTCCTTATTCTTCTTCCTGCTCCTCCTTCTTCTTCCTTTTTTCTCTTCCTCCTTCTTTCTGCTTCTTCTTTCTTTTCCTTTCTCCTTCTTCTTCTTCCTCCTCCTCCTTCTTCACCCTTCTTTTCTTCTTCCTTCTTTCTTCTTCATCCTTCCTTCCTCTTCCTCCCCTCCTCCTCCTTCTTCCTTCTTTTCTTCCTCTTCCTCTTTCTTCTTCCTCCTCATTCTTGTTCTTCTTCTTTTTCCTTTTTCTTTCTCCTTCTTCCTTCTCCTCCTCCTTCTCCTTTCTTCTTCTTTTTCTTCTTCCTTTTCCTTCCTCTTCCTCCTCCCCTCCTCCTGCTCCTCCACCTTCTCCTTCTTTTTCAGGCAAGACAGGCATTAAAGATCAATACAGCTCAAAGGGAAGGAAGATAAAGCAAACAGTTACAGAAATGAAGTGCACACGTTCCTCACCGACAAAAGGGGCTTGCCGCAACAGTAAACCTCTTCATGGTTTGCGGAAAACAAAATAAAAGATTTGGCTTATATTCCCCAGGGAGACACCCCATTCCTTTGTGGACAGCCCTCATAATACATTTCTTGAAAGAACCCAAGGACTCCCCTTCCTGGGATCCGAAACCTCTGCATTATTTGTTGACCCTCCAGAGAGTTGACACAGGCCAGCCACAGGAGAGAAGGGCACCAGGGACACTGCTGGATGTTGTATTTCACATTCAGAACTGTCTGGATTCTTTGCATCACTACCTTTGATATCACCGGATGATTCAGGAATTGAAAAGTCACTCACATCACAGGAGAGTGGTGACCCTCAAGTAGCTGATTCTTTTAAAATAAAGATGGGGAGGTGCTTTCCCCCTCCTGATTCAAAACTGACATCTATGCCTTTAAACCAAATTAAATTGGAAGACAACTGAGAGATATCACAGAAACATTTCAGTCAGAAGTATAAAAAAAGTACAATTAATTTTCCTTAAAGACAATTAGAAAGAAAAGTGTCACTCCTCCACATCCAGTTTTGTTTTACTCAAAAATCTGCCAGCCAGACAAGATTTTTGAGGTTAATCAGCTCTCTTAACCCTGAGTTGAAGCCATTATCATTTTTCTCTGACATTAGAAACATCCCTCCTAAAAAGTCACCTCTTACTCACTGGGGCTGGGCTTCAGGAAATCAAACGCAGAGGCAGAGCACCTTAGAACCCAATGGTGTGGCAATCATTGTAAATCAATTAACTGAGCACAAAATACAACGCCTTGGTGTTCAGACTGTATCTACCACTCTTTCAGAGGGGACAAGGAATTGAGGCGGAGGGTACATAGGAGAAAACAACACATTTTATGATCATGAGAAATTGTGCTTTAAATCCGTGCCCTGCACACACAATTCATTGAGACCTTTTCATAAATCTTTTCAACCTTTACAAACAACCCATCCAGATTATTTTTCAGGTCATCTAGTAAACCCTTGGTTGATCCCAGGCTGTTCTCGTTGGTTCTGTTGTGGCCGGCCGGGTACACAAGCAAACTGTCTCCGACAGCCCCGAGCATTTTCAAGTCCAATTGCACTAGGCTGGCTGAGGATTTCAGGCTGTCTAGAGAAGAACAACGGTGCAGGAAGTCCTGAAGGGGCAGACGGGCAGTCTGGGCTTGGTCCTGGCTGGGCAGCGTGTGCTAGGAGCTTGCCCACACACTTCAGCTCATCTGCAGCACCCAGGAGCACCAGCTGGGCCTGGCCAGGCTCCTCACCGCACTGCCAGGCCATCCCTGTCTGCTTCCGAGGACCCTGGGCCCACCAGGCGCCCCTGCAGGGCGGCCAGGCTCTGCGTCAGCTCCTGGCTCTTGGACAAGGCGCACCGCAGGCTCTCGGTCTGGGGCACAGAAGCCGTCTCCAGAGAACAGACTCCATCCTCCACGTGCTGGAGCTTGGAGTCCAATCCCTGAGTCTTTTTCCGGAGGGTTTCTAAGACGTCTGAGTGTTTGAAGGTTCATCCTCCTGCGTCCCCCCACCTCTCCGCTCATCCCCCCGCATCCCCCCGCATCCCCCCGCATCCCCCCGCATCCTCCCGCATCCTCCCGCGTCTGTGAGAACGGCCTTTAGTTCGCCCAGTTCTTCCTCAACTCTCCTGATCCCCTCCAGGGCAGGAGATGACTCATCAACCTGGAGAAGCTTCTTCCTCTAAGGCCTGCAGGGTGAGCCACTGCGTGTGGGCCCCGTCCTTGAACGCCTGCTCCTGCTGGAGGCTCACCTGCTCCCGGACCTCTGTGTAGAAAGAGGCTTTAAAATAAAATGTGTTAGAACTCTAATCAAGTAATGCACATTCAGTACTTTAGAATTCTAGACCTATGCCTTTCAGTTATTACTAATGAACACTAAGGAATATTAAACCTATCAGTATGGAGAAGTCCTCAAATGTGTTAGCGAAGTCGTTGAAACAAAATAAAAGATGTATTAGATGTATTTTTAAAACCAAAGAATACAAAAATACATTAGATGTATTTTTAAAACCAAAAATATAATATCTACAATTGTTGGAATGATTCAATAAACAATGGATTTCTAAAGATGTGAATTATATAAGATTTAGTTAGTGATTTGAGCATATAACCATAATAAAAGTGTTTTAAGTAATAAAAACTTTAGTTTCTTAAACATTTATTGACTACTTATTAAAATTAGTGTACACAAAGTATTATTTAGACTACCATAGAACATGGTAAAAGGAAGAGAAGTGAGAATATGGAGATTACGCACTGGCCACCTTTGGAAAGTCATTTAATTTTCTTGACATTTTCATCCACAAATTGAGTGTAGAACCAGAAGTCCCATTTTTCAATTGTGATTGAATCTTTATACTTCATTCTGTAGGACCTTCTTATCCTTTATTTTTACAGGAACAAATTTCTACTTTTCACCGTGATATAATAGTTCTTCTGGGGAAGTCATCAAGACAGTAAACCAGGAAGCTACAGGGTTTTTCCCCCTCCCATGGAGACACTAAGTCAACAGCAATATATGGGCCAGAATGCCACTGTGAGAATTCTACAGTTTAATGGAGAGGCTACAGTGCCCATGCTATTGTTAACCAAGAAGGGATTCCAGCAAAAAAAAAGGGTAAATAAATAAATAAACAAATACAATTGACCATTTGGCATGTCCTTTATGCTCCTCACCCCATGTGGGATAGAGTAGAACAACTAGGAGGACACCTTATGTACTGTGACTTCTCCCTCAGGATGGAAAATGTGGACCATGCATTCAACATTCTGGCTTGTCTGGGAACCACCTAAGGGAATTGTTTTTGTCTTACCTGATATGGAAAATGGACTAGATCTGTGCCAAAGTTTGGAAGCTGCTGAAAACCGTGGTGAGCATCATGTTATAGTTATAGCTCTGCAGGCAGATACAAGGGGGAGGAAGAGATTAGAAAAGGTTTGAGAAGTCCTAGAACCTCCAACCAGTGGATTGGTGAATATCTTTCTTTGTAGGAAGCCAGTATGCAAAGACAAAGAGAGAGGGTTGTTTTTTCAAATGTTCACATTTCAGCCAAAAAATAAAAATAAAAATTATAAGGTATTCAAAGAAACAGAGAAACATAGCCGAACTGAAGAAACAAAATAAAACTCCAGAAACTATCCCTAAACAAATATAGATCTATAACCTGCCTGACAAAGAATTTAGAGTAATTGTCATAAAACAGTTTAATGAGCTAAAAGGCAACAAAAGCAACTAAATGAAATCAGAAAAACAATGTGTGAACAAAATGAGAATATCAACAAACAGATGGAAACGCTAACAAAGAACCAAATAAAAATTCTTGGCTGGAAAAATACAATAATGAAGGTTAAAATTTATTAGACGGGTTAAATAGCAAACTTGATCAGAAAGAAGAAAGAATCAAACCAGCTAGTGCTGATGGTGATGAGAAGAAATTGGGACCTTTGTGCCCTGTTGATGTGATTGTAAAATGGTGCCATCATTATAGAAAACAGTATGAAGGCTTCTTAAAAATTAAAAATAGAACTACCATATTGTCTTAGTCTGTTTTGTGCTGCTACAACAAAATACCTGAGACTGGGTAATTTACAAAGAACGGAAATATATTTTCACACAGTTCTAGAGTCTGGGACGTCCAAGACCAAGGTGTCCACATGTTTGGCTGTCTGGTGAGAGCTGCACTATCTGGAGGAAACACTGTGTCCTCATGTGGTAGAAGATGGAAGGACAAGCTAGCCAAATGCTCTGTGTGCCATAGTGAGGCCTTTCTTTGGCACACCCACCTCTGTGACAGTTCTCTGCCTGGGCCCTGTGGCTGTCCAAGACATCCTTTGAAATCTAGGTGGAAGCTCAGACTTCAGGCATATGCCATCACACCTGGCTAATTTTTGTACTTTTGGTAGAGACAGGGTTTTACCATGTTGCTCAGGCTGGTCTTGAACTCCTGAGTACAAGCAATCCACCCATATCGGACTCCCAAAGTGCTGGGATTACAGGCATGAGCCACCATGCCCAGCCAAAAATAGTTTAAAATGTGCAAAATATCACAAAGTTTGTAGGAGACAGAAATGACTTAAAACAATAACTAATGCCATACTCTACCAAAAATACTGCTCAAAAAAAAAAAAAAAAAAGAAGAAAGAAAGAAAAAAAGAAATCTAGGTGGAAGCATCCATGCCTCTACAGCTTGTCCATTCTGCGTACTGGCAGAATGAGCACCATATTAACATGCACAAGGTTTATAGCTTGTACTTTTGGAGTGACGGCCCAAGCCACACCTGAGCTAGCCTATCTCAGAGCTAGGGCAGCTGAGAAGTACTGTGCCAAAATGTGAGGAACAGAGGCTGTCCTGGACAGAGAGGCCCCAAGATCCCACAGATGCCCTGAGTTCTTCCCCTAACACTCTTCTGCCTCCAAGGGCTTGGCCCTCTGGGCCTGTAGGGGGAATGGCAGCCTTAAAGATCTCTAAAATGCCTTGGTTTTATTGTCTTAATGAGTAGAACCTGACTTCCATTGTCTTAAGGAGTAGAACCTGACTTCCTTTTATCCATACTAATACTGTTTGTCAAAAATTTGCTTGGCCAGACTCTTAATTTTTCTCTCTTAAATACATTTTTTTAATTCTTTATCAGGCCAGGCTACACATTTTTAAGACCTTACATTCTACTTCTCTATCAATTATACATTTCAGCTTTAAATTATTTCTTTCTTCTTTCATTTTACTATGCGCAATTAAGAGAAGCCATGCGGAATCCTGAACACTTTGGTTCTCATACATTTCTTCCACTAAATATCCTAGCTCATCACTCTTGAGGTCTGCCTTACACAAAGTCCTAGGATGCAGACACAATTCAGTCAAGTTCTTTGCCACATTATAACAAGGATGGCCTTTCCTCCAGTTTCCAATACCTTGTTCCTCATATCTGAGAACTCATCAAAATAATCTTTATAGTCATGGGCATATATAAGTAATTTCTAAGACAACTGAGGCCTTTTCTACAGCTCTTTCCTTCTCAGCCCTAACCAGAAATGCTCTTAATGTTCCATTTGTGGCAATTCAGGCATTTTCCAGTATTTACTTCAAAACTGTTCCAGCCTCTACCCATCAGCTCAGTTCGAAAGCTGCTTCCATGTTTTCAAGTATTTGTTACAGTAACACCCACCTGTTGGTACCAATTTCTATCTTAGTCCATTTTACACTGCTACAACAAAGTACCTAAGACTGGGCAATGTAAAATGTTAAGAAGAGAAATTATGTTTCTCACAGTTTTGGGGACTAGGAAGTCCAAGATCAAAGTACCAGCAGGTTCGACAGTCTGGTGAAAGTTGCATCCCCAAGAATGGCGAAACATTGTGTCTTCACATGGTAAAAGGCAAAAGGGCAAGCTAGTCAAATGCTATATGAAACCTCATTTATAAAGGGTTTAATCCCATTCAAGAGGGAAGAACCCTCATAACCTGATTACCTCTTAAAAGAGTCACATCTTAATACTATTACATTGGCAACACCTGAATTTTGGAAGGGACACATTCAAACCATAGCACATACGACCTAGCAATCCCAAGTCATTGTATGTATTCAAAATAATTGAAAGTAGGATCTCAAAAAGACATTTGAACACCCATGTTCATAGCAGCACTATTCACAATAGCCAACAGGTAGAAGCAACCCCAATGACCACGGACAGATGAATGGATAAACAAAATGTGGTCTATTCATACAACAGAACATTATTCATTCTTAAAAGGGAAATAAATACACGGGTGAACTTTGACGACATTATGTTAAGCAAAATAAGCTAATCACAAAATACAAATACTGTATAATCCCACACATAGGTGACCTCTAACCTAGTCAAATTCACAGAAACAGAACATAGAATGTTGGTCAGCAGCAGCTGGGAAGAGGGATGAAAGAGGGGCTGTTGTTTAATGAGTATAGAGTTTCAGATTTGCAGACGAAAAAGTTGTGGAGGTTTTCAGAACAGCGGAAATATACTTAATGCTACTGGAATGTACACTTAAAAATGGTGAAGATAAAAAATTTCACTTTATGTTTTCTCTTTTATGATAATAATAATGATAGTCTCTTTGTGAGCTATCTCTAATGTATTTTGCCAGTTTTAACCTAAAATCTTCCCATCCTCCAACTACACTGAGTGGTTGTTTGAAGACATTAACTCTTCCATGATTTCCCACACACTCTTTTCTCAACTTGAAGTACTGTGATGTGTTTATTCACATTTTAAGTATTCTTCTTTCCGAACTAAAAGCCATTAAGGAATCATATCAGAAGCAGGACAAGGAATAGGGAAGAAAAACAAGAAAACAAGAAGAAACAGATTCAGATGGTGCTATTGCCAAGTGTCAAGTGTCAAGTGTAAAGTACCCTCTTTGTTGCTGAAACCCAACCTTTTTAACTTAATTTAATTACCCTTTCATAAGGTGGTCTGTGGTTACAAATTAGGTACACTTTTTGCTACTCTTTCCTCCTCTCTTTTCTCAAATGTGCTTTCCTCTAACCACATTTAATTTCTCTCCTGAAAAAGCCACCTTTTTTCTCATACACTTTAGCAATGCTTTTAGCTATGCTGAGACACTACCCACTCCTTCACCTGAGTAATTCCTACTCAGTTGTTAGTTTACATATATTTGCCTTTATAAAGTCACATTCAACAAACCATGTCTTACGTTACATGCTGTTGCCATTGAGTTCTACATTGTTCTTGTAGTACTCAGGAATCTTTAATTACAGTGTTTAATATTGATTGGAATTACCTATTTATTTATGTTGCATAGTATCACACATTCTTGGAGCTTCAGTACTCAACAAAATGTGTTGAATTAATGAATAAATCAATAAATCAATAATCTCCTTGTGATCTGGGGAGGGAAAAGGAAAAAAAAATCCCCAAACACATGCCTTCGTAGTAGAGATTGACAAGATGATGGGTTAATGACAGCAGAGTTAAGAGAGTGATTGAAGAGATTCTGCTTCCATTTAACATGTGGAATTTTACCAAAGAAAATTATTGCCGCACTGACAAGAAAAAGTTGGATATCTTACAAAATCATGATTATTTTAAGCCCATCAGAGAGCTGATGTCACAAAATAACCAAATGAACTAAGAAGAATGACAGCCCCTACTAGAAAAATAAAAGGAGTTTTGTCTTTGACAGAGCTGACATAGAAGAAGGAAGTCACCATAGAAACAGGTGCAGTGGTCCTTCCTGATGTGGGTTTCACTCTCTGGTTTCAGTTACCCAGGGTCCAGTACAATCAGATATTTTGAGAGAGAAAGACTACATTCACATACCTTTTATTATGTTAGTATAATTGTTTTATTTTATTATTAATTATTGTTAGTCTCTTATTGTGCCTAATTTATAAATTAAACTTTATTGTAGATATGCATATATAGAAAAAAAAACATAGTATATATAGGGTTCAGTGCTGTCCAAGGTTTCAGGCATCCACTGAGGGTCTTGGAACATATCCCTCAAAGATAAGGTGGGACTACTTCAGAAAGAAAGCAGCTGAACTTTTAACACATATTTAAAGGCCAATTGTAAGCTTACCTAGCAGTTTAAAAGCCCTCGAATACACAGACAGGTGTCTGCAAGCTACGTCAATTGGCATTCATGAGCCATTACTGAGTGCTCATGAGAAAGACCGGATGTAGGGCGGTAAAAATTTAGAGAGACCTCTTTTTTTGTTTTGTTTTGTTTTTTTGAGATGGAGTCTTGGAGTCTTGCTCTGTCACCCAGGCTGGAGTGCAGTGGCATGATCTCTGCTCACTGCAAGCTCTGCCTCCCAGGTTCACGCCATTCTTCTGCCTCAGCCTCCCAAGTAGCTGGGACTACAGGCATCTGCCACCATGCCCGGCTAATTTTTTGTATTTTTTAGTAGAGATGGGGTTTCACCGTGTTAGCCAGGATGGTCTAGATCTCCTGACTTGTGATCTGCCTGCCTCGGCCTCCCAAAGTGCTGGGATTACAGGTGTGAGCCACCACGCCCGGCCTAGAGAGACCTCCTTTAAGACACATTGTACTGCTTCTAATTCTAAGGACGGAATAAGAAATCCAAGGAAAACACTCTCACTCCCTGGTCTTCACTGCATGTATAGTGGCTGACATCTACCCCTGGGGAAGAAACTAGAGTGCTGAGAGATGTTCTCTGACAGGCAACTACAGACGGCTGCCTGGGCCTGAGGGTGAAGAAGGAAATGAAGAGGAACTCTCCCACACTCTAGG
The DNA here is from genome assembly GCF_028858775.2 of Pan troglodytes. NCBI lineage: Eukaryota > Metazoa > Chordata > Mammalia > Primates > Hominidae > Pan > Pan troglodytes. Next base: position 160,392,940 of record NC_072404.2, on the reverse strand, counting down.
CCCTATGATAAGTATGAGGCAACCACCGTCTACCACTGGGAAATAGCTCTATACAAGTATAATGTTGCAGATTGCTTTTGTTTTTTAACGCCTACTAGTGGCTATGATGGAGTAACAAACACCAGATTTACTCTACTAACTTAATAACAAAACTGGTTAAAATATATAAAACCACTGTTTACAGACTTTTAGGGAGCCACAGCACAGAACTTAAATGTCTCGTAAGAGAGAAAATGAATGAGATGAGCCCTACGTTTGCCCCAACTTTACATTCTGAACCTTGGAGCAGGAAGGGAAATTCCAGACAGAGCACAGAATTCAAAGGGTCTGAGGTGGGTAGATGCTGTAAGACGGACTTCAAGAGAAGAGGAAGCCATGCAGACAAAGGGCTCTAAAAAATCATCTGAATGTCCCCTAAGTCTTTGCAAACTAATAAGAAGTGTACATGAAGAGTGAAACTCCATGAGGTTAGGTAAAGAAGGCTTGTAGACCTGAGTCCTGAATGGTTTCCAGAATTTATACAGGATGGGGATTCCAGACAATCAGAGTATGATGTTCTCTTGTCACTGATCACATTCACTAGTGACAACTAATTAGCACATCCGAGTAATCAAAGAAAAAATCACTAAAGACCACACTAGATATGCCTTATGTAAGCTTAAAAGCAAGCCAAAAGAGGAATAAAATAAACCACAAATATCTCAGCTGTTGATCAGAACAAAACTTAATATGCTTTACAGAAACAATCAAATTAATTCCAAGTAAGCTAACTGCAACCCACAATAAAGGACAAGGCCACAAACAGGAATGCAAACATCACATACATCTAACATCATAAAAGTTAACAGTTACATTCAGTTGAAAATTCACAAACATGAAAAAAGCAAGAAAATACGACAAATAATGAGGACAGAATTCAATCTACTGAAACCTGTCCAGAACTGACACAGATGTTAGAAGTAGCAAACAAGGATATTAAAAGGTACTTAACTGTATTCCGTATGTTCAAAAAGTTAAGCAAAGATATAAAAATGACCCAAATTGAACTTCTAGAGATGAAAGTCACAATGTGTGAGATAAAAGCAACAATAAAAATACTAAGTAGGATAGCAAAATGTTAAACATTGCTGGTAAACAAATTTATGAACTTAAAGACATAGAAATCGCACAATCCAAAATAAAACACAAAAAGGATATAAAGCCCCCAAAATAATAAACAGTATTAGTGGCTCTGAGACAACTTTAAATGACTACACACACACACACACACACACATTTAAATGTATATTATACATTGGAATAGTCAAAGAAGAGGACTAAGGAGAAACAAAATATTTGAATAAAAAATTATTAATTTTGTTAAGTTTAATGAATATTATGAACTCATAAATTCAAGAGGCTCAATGAACATGAAGAACAAGGAAATTCAAACACATAATGCCAAGACACTTCACAATCAAATTGGTTAAAAAACATTGATAAAGGTTAAAATGTTAAAGCAGCCATAGAAATGGAAAAGTTACATACAAAGCAACAAAATAAGAATGGTAGCAGCTTTTTGTTTCTGAACAATGCAAAAGACAAGACAGTAAACACCTTTAAAGCACTAAAAGGAAAAAGAAAACTTGTCATCTGAGACTCTTATACCTGGAAAAAAGTAGCTTTCAAAAATGAGGTGAAACCATGACTGGTTTAGAATACTAAAGAATGAAAGAATTTACCAACAGTGAATTCCTGTTGCACAAAAATGTTAAAGCCAGTTTACCTGGCAGGAAAAAAAAATGATATTAAATGGTAACTTGTATCTACATAAAGAAATTAACATAGGTGATTTTTTTCTTATTATTTAAATATCTCTAAAAGATAACCAACTGACTAAAACAAAATAATAATAGTGAATTGCTAGATGTATAACCTATGTAGAAGTAAAATGCATGGCAACATAGTGCAAAGGCCAGGAGGGAAGAAATGGAAGTATACGACTACAGAATCCTTATATGTGAAGTAGTATAATTGCTATATTATCACTTGAGAGTAGATAAGGATAAGTTACATCTGTAGAATATGAATCCTAAAGTAATTAATAATATTAAAAAGAGTCATATTGAACAAGCAAAGAAGATAAAATACAATCATTATAAACACAAGATTAACCCAAAAGAACTCACAAGAACGCAGAAAAGAAAAAAAAAACAGATCTGATAAGAAAAAATCAGGAAGATGGTAAATTTAAACCTAATCAATAATCATAATAAATACTAATTTTCCAAACACCCCAATTACAAGGCAGATATTATCAGGTTGGATTTAAAAAGCAACATCGAACTATATATTGCTCAAAAGAAACCCACTATAAATATGAGGCTCAAATAGGTTTAAGTAAATGGATTGAGGACTTTCAGTTTCAGCATAAACATGTAGTGAGCTAAAAAAGCTTACTATCCTTACAACAAAAGAAAAAAGATGAACATGCAGCAAATTAATGATCTTTCATGGACTCATTAAAGAGCTAATGTCATAGGACAAATGGCCATCCTGAAAAGAGACAGAAACCTCCAGGGAAACATAGAAGCCAAGCATTTGTTTACAAGGCAAAGAAGCTTCTACTGGGTGCCATGTATGTAAGTCAGTAGAAAATATAACGAAAAATTCTTAGGAATAGGTTGTCTGGAGTGAAAATATGAAACCCCCAGGGCCTGAAGCCTTGGGAAGTTCCTCTCCATTTTGCAGGATTTCTCTTCAGACTTTTATAGGCAGAATAGCAAAGAAACTGGAGAAAGGTCCCCCGTGGTACTAGTTGGGGAATGTAGAAAGCAATCATTGTAAAATCTGTCCAGACCTTTGTCCCTTTTGAAGCAAAAAGCTCAGTCTACAGGGTAAAGGATACCACCTGAAAGCATAGGTAAAATTCCATATCAGCTAACAGAAGGCAGCTCTAACCAGCTTCAATATCCCTGTATCACCTAAGGTCACATAAAAGCTTTAATCTTCAGTTGAGAGTACTTCTAAAACAAAGGCTAAGAACCCTGGAGGATTTCCATTCCACCAGGAGAGGGATGCTTGTGAAGACACAACCCACAAGAGTCAGGCCAAATGTGCACTCTAAAGATGGAAATTTCATCAGAACACCCAAGCACCATGTTAACAAGCCTCCAGTACAGCTGGGAAAGCTACACAAAGGAAAGATCAAAAGCCAAGGTTGCTAGAGTAATTTGGAGCCTCTAGTGACCACAGCAATAATATACTTCAAATGTAGCACTCCTCAGTAGGTTAATATAAATCTATATACTAAAGGTCTATGTACCTCATTATTTATTTCCCTATATTTGTGCAACCAAAAATAGCAAAGCATGCAAAATGGCAAGAAAGTACAGTCTGAAAAGGCAACACAATTATTGAAACAAGACTCAGATATGACACAGAATTGTAATTATGCAACAGGGAACTTAACATAACTGTGATTAATATATTAGAGGTGTTTATGGAAAAGGTAGGCTACATGCAAGATTAGATAGGTAATTTCAGCAGAGAGATTGAAACTAAAAATTAAATGGAAAAGATAGAAATATAGCCAATTTCTGTGGGATCAGTTGTAATGTCATTTTTGTCATTTCTGATTGTGTTTATTTGGATCTTCTCTTTTTCTTTGTTGTTGTTGTTAATCTAGCTAATGGTCTACCAATTTGTTTTATTCGTTTGAATAACAAACTGTTGGTTTTATTGATCTTTTGTATGGACTTTTATATGGGTCTCAATTTTGTTCAGTTCTTCTCTGATTTCAGTTATTTCTTCTCTTCTACTTGCTTTGGGTTGGATTGTTCTGTTTTTTTCTAGATCCTCTAGTTGCAATGTTAAGTCATTAATTTGAGATGTTTCTAGCCACTTGATGAAGGCATTTAGCATTATAAATTTTCTTAACAGTGCCTTAGCTGTATCACAAAGGTTTTGGTAAATTTGTCTCTATTTTTATTAATTTCAAAGAATTTTTTGATTTCTGCCTTAATTTTGTTGTTCACCATTGAATAAATTTCAGTTATGCAGAATCGAATCATTTAATTTCCATGTTTTTGTGTAGTTTTAACAGTATTCTAAGTATTGATTTCTATTTTTATTGTACTGCCGTCCAAGAGTGTGCTTGATATGGTTTTGATTTTTTAAATTTATTAAGATTTGCTTTACAGCAAAGCATGTGGTTGAGCATAGAATATGTTGATGTATGGATGAGAGGACTGCATATTTTGTTGCTGTTGGATACAGTATTTTGCAGATATGTATTAGGGTCTGAGTGGTCAAGTGTCAAGTTTAAACCCAGAATTTGTTAGTTTTCTGCCTCTATGATCTGTCTAATACTGACAGTGGGGTGTGAAAGTCCCCCCTATTATTGTATGGCTGTCTAAGTCTTTTCATAGGTAAAGAAAAACTTGTTTTATAAATCTGGGTGGTGCTATGTTGGGTGCATATATATTTAGAATAGTTAAGTCTTCTGGTTGAATTGAACCCTTTATCATTATGTAGTACCCTTCTTTGTCCTTCCCAATTGTTGTTCATTTAAAATCTATTTTATCGGATAAAATAATAACAACTCCTGCTCTTTTTGTTTTTGTTTTTCATTTGCTTGATAGAACTTCCTCCATCCCCTTTGTTTGAGCTTGTGAGTGTCATTACATGTGAGATGTGTCTCTTGATAACAGCAGTTAGGTCTTGCTTTTTTATTCAGCTTGCCACTCTATGTCTTTTTTGTTTGTTTGTTGCAGATGGAGTCTTGCTCTGTTGCCCAGGCTGGAGTGCAGTGGCACGATCTCGGCTCACTGCAACCTCTGCCTCTTGGGTTCAAGCAATTCTCCTGCCTCAGCCTCCTGAGTAGCTGAGATTGCAGATGTGTGCAACCACATCTGGCTAATTTTTGTATTTTTAGGAGAGATGGGGTTTTGCCATGTTGGCCAGGCTGGTCTCAACCTCCTGATTTCAGGTAATCTGCCTGCCTTGGCCTCTCAAAGTGCTGGGATTACAGGTGTGAGCCACCATGCCTGGCCCACTCTGTGTCTTTTAAGTGGAGAGTTTAGACCATTTACATTCAGAGTTAGTATTGGTATGTGAGATTTTGATCCTCAGACAAGATTATGAACACCTCTATGCATACAAATTAGAAAATCTAGAGGAAATGGATAAATTTCTAGAAACATACAGCCTCCCAAGACTGAATCAGAAAGAAAGTGAAAACCTGAACAGACCAGTAACAAGTTCAGAAATTGAATCGGTAATAAAAAAAATCTATCAACCAAAAAGACCCCAGAACCAGATGGATTTGTTGACTAATTCTACCAGATACACAAAAAAGTGATACCAATCCTATTGAGACTTTTCCAAAAAAATTGAGGGAGAGGTGCTTCTATCTCATTCTATAAAGCCTGCATCATCCTGATACCAAAACCTGGCAGAGGCACAACAAAAAAGAAAACAACAATATCTCTGATAAATGTAGATGCAAAAATGCCCCAAAAAATACTAGCAATCAGCAGCATATCAAGAGTTAATTTCCCATGATCGAGTAGGCTTTTTTTTTTCTGGTATGCAAGGTTGGTTCAACATACTTTAATCAGTAAGTGTGATTCACCACATAAACAGAATAAAAAACTATATGATCCTTTTTATAGATACAGAAAAAAAGCCTTCAGTAAAATTCAACATCTCTTCATGATAAAAATCCTCAACAGATTAGACATTAAAGGAAAATACTCCAAAATAATTAGAGCCATCTGTGACAAACCCACAACCAATATCAGACTGAATGGGCAAAAGCTGGAATCATTTCCTTTGAGAACTAGAACAAGACAAGGATGCCTACTCTCACCACTCCTATTCAACATAGCATTGGAAGCCCTAGCTAGAGCAATCAGACAAGACAAACAAAGACAAGGCATCCAAATAGAAAAAGAAGAGGTCAAACTATCTCTCTTTGATGACAGTATGATTTTACATATATAGAAAACCCTAAAGACTCTGCCAGAGGCTCCTGGAATTTATAAATTTAGTAAAGTTTCAGGAAAAAAATCAATGTAAAAAAATCATTAGCATTTTTATAAACCAACAACATTCTAGCTGAGAATCAAATTAATAACACAATCCCATTTACAATAGGCACAAAGAAAATGAAACACCTAGAAATTCATCTAACCAAGAAAGTGAAAGACCTCTGCAAGAAGAACTACAAAACACTGCTGAAAGAAACCAGAAATGACACAAATGAATGACAAAATATTCCATGTGCATGGACTGGAAAAATCAGTGTCATTAAAATGGCCATACTTGCCAAAGCAATTTATAGATTCAACATTATTCCTATCAAAATACCAACATCCTTTTTCAGAGAATTAGAAAAATCTATTCTAAAATTCATTTGGAACAAAAAACAGCCTGAATAGCCAAAGCAATCCTAAGCAAAAGGAACAAAGCTGGAGGCATCACATTATCCATCTTCAAACTATACTGTAAGGCTACAGTAACCAAAACAGCATGGTATTGGTATAAAAACAGATGCATAGACCAGAGAAACAGAACAGTGAATCTAGAAATAAACCTACACACCTCTCACTATATATGAACATTAACTCAAGATGGATTAAGTATTTAAACATAAGAACTCAAAATATGAAAATCCAGAAGAAAAGCTAGGAAATAGACTTCTCAACATATGCTTTGGCAAAGGATTTATGGCTAAGTCCTCAAAGGCAATTGCAACAAAAACAAAAATTGACAATTGTGACCTAATTAAAGAGCCTCTGCACACAACAAAAAAATTACAAACAGAATAAACAGCCTACAGAATGGGAGAAAACATTTGCAAACTATGCATCTAACAAAGATCTAATACTCAGAATCCATAAGGAATTTAAATCAACAAGCAAAATCAAAAAGTCCAGTTAAAAATTGGACAAAGGGCCGAGTGCAATGGCTCATGCCTGTAATCCCAGCACTTTCAGAGGCCAAGGCAGGCAGATCATGAGGTTAGGAGATCAAGACATCCTGGCCAACATGATGAAACCCTGTCTCTACTAAAAATACAAAAAATTAGCTGGGCATGGTGGCACGCAACTGTAGTCCTAGCTACTCAGGAGGCTGAGGCAGGAGAATTGCTTGAACGCAGGAGGCGGAGGCTGCAGTGAGCCAAGATCATGCCACTGCACTCCAGCGCGGGCAACAGAGCGAGACTTTGTCTCAGAAACAAAAAAAAAATGGACAAAGGACATGAACAGACACTTCTTCAAAGAAGACATACAAGCAACCAACAAACCTGAAAAAATATTCAACATCTCTAATCATCAGAGAAATGCAAATCAAAACTACAATGTGAAATCATCCCACACCAGTCAGAATGATGATTATTAAAAAGTAAAAAAAACAAAAAAACAAAAAAACAGATGTTGATGAGGTTGGAGAGAAAAAGGAATGCTTATGCACTGTTGGTGGGAATGCAAACTAATTCAGTCACTATTAAAAGCAGTTTGGAGATTTTTCAAAGAACTTAAAATAGTGCTACCATTCAACCCAACAGTCCCACTACTGGGTAGATACCCAAAGGAAAATAATTCATTCTATCAAAAAGACACATGCATCTACATGTTCACTGCAGTGTTATTCACAATAGCAAAGACATGTAATCAACCTAGGTGTCCATCAACAGTGAATTCCATAAAGAAAATCTGGTACATATACATCATAGAATACTATGTAGCCATAAAAATGAATGAAATCATGTCCTTTGTACAAACATGGATAGAGCTGGAGGCCATTATCCTAAGTGACCTCATGCAAGAACAGAAAACCAAATACCATATGTTTTCACTTATAAGTGGGAGCTAAATATTGAATACACATGAACACAAAGATGGACACAATAGACACAAGCGATCACTATTTGGGGTAGAGTGAAGGGACTGAAGAAGAACCTGTTGGGTATTGTGCTTACTGCATGTGTGACAGGATTGCTGGGACCCCAAACCTCAACATCATGCAATTTACCCAGGTAACAAACCTGCATGTGTACCCTTTAATCTACAACAAAAGTTGAGATTAAAAAAAAAAAAGAAGTACAGCCAATGTGCTCCATTTACCATCCTTATCTTTTGTCTTTTTTCCCTTCAATTCATCATCTACAGCACTGAATAAGTAATCGTCCTTGATTAGCAATATGGCATAGCTCTACTCTGCCTAAGAATCTTCAAAGAGGGCCTGGTGCAGTGGCTCACGCCTATAATCCTGGCATTTTGGGAGGCCGAGGCAGGTGGATTACTGAAGGTCAGGAGTTCAAGACTAGCCTGGCCAACATGGTGAAACCCAGTCTCTACTAAGAATACAAAATTAGCTGGGTGTGGTGGCATGCACCTGTAATTTCAGCTACTCGGGAGGCTCAGGCAGGAGAATCGCTTGAACCCAGGAGGCAGAGGTTGCAGTGAACTGAGATCGCTCCATTGCACTCCAGCCTGGACAAAAAGAGTGAAACTCTGCCTCAAAAAAAAAAAAAAAATTCAAAGAGAAGCTATACAACAAAAAATGGAGAGAATTAGAGCCAGACACATTTAGAATCAAATGACAGCTTCACCACTTCTGGGCTGTGACATCTAGGAAAATAATATAAACACTTTTAGAGCCTCTGTTTTTTAATCTGAAAAGTGAGAATAATAAGCCTATTGTGAGGATTAAAATAGATAATAACATAGTTCTCTTCATACCACACATTAAGGGATGACTAAGTGGCAGCGCTATTGTCAATGCTATTAATTCATAATCTTTAGAATTTAAAGCCCTTCTTTAGAATTTAAAGCCCTTCTTTGCTCACATTACCGTTTTACAATCCTGATAGTATTTGTATTTTCCATTATTTCACATTTCATCCAGTCAAATAATGTTCCCTAATGACCTTAAGATATTGAACTTTCTTGAGCCTCCCTGACTGTTCCAGTCCCATGACGTCTTCTTCTCGTGGTTCCGTAGCATTTGAGATCTGTACCAAGAATATAGCACTTACTATGTTGACATTTTGTCTTCTCCAGTTAGCTCAAAGCATCTCAAGGACAACGTTTTCTTCTACATCTTTGGATGTTTCACTCTACCTGGTATTGTTTGAATTAATTTTACTTTCTATTCTCACCAAATACTATAGCATACTCAAGATATTTAAAATATAGCTTTTCTGTGATACTTTAAATACATTCTGTCTTTTTGAAATTTTCTTAGAATATCATACAATATTGACAATGATCCAATCACATAACTTGAAGTACATGAATTTGTATCTTACTATTTCTCAAGCTGTTTTCTTTAGAACTCTTAGGTATAAGCATATGTCAATGCAAATTGTATCACCTCCGTTTTCATTTCCAAATGTTTAAGTTTTATTGTGTTTATGTTTAAAATACCGTGTTAACAACAGAGTTCATATTTATATAAAATCATATCAAAACAATATGACCCAGACTTGAGTAAAAATTAAGGACTTTCCTAAATGCAGTAAATAGAATGTGTTCCTTCAGAAACACATAGAAGAAACTACAATCGTGTTTTATGATAAGCACTGTGAGTTTTATGGAAATTATCAAAAAATTCAAAATGACAAATGTAATTCAACAGAAAGTGAATACCTTGTCTATATTTTAATCACACTAAGGAGAGCAGATTGACAAGCAATACTCAACAGTTATGATAATGTCCTTGTAGCTGAAAATAAGAGGTAAACCTACTAAAACTTGATAGTAATAAATAAAACTGGCCACAATGCCATCAGATTATACAATTATATCTAGTTTTTCAATGACATCTCTCAATTATTAATCTGAGTCCAGTTTGCATTACATTTTAAGATGTATTTGCAGTTTTTCAGGAATAAGTTTCAGGACTTCAGGTGAAGAGTAGTTTGTAGTTTTCTTGCTGCTATAATCTTTATGCTCATTTCTCTGTCACCTCATATGCCTGAAATACCCTTGTATTCCTTCTCCCCTGAAAGTATGTTAACTGGTCTCTTCTGAAAATTCAAGTTGTTGATTTGATTCATAGAGAGCATCTTTCTACACAATGAGCTTCTTGAGGCAAGGAACTTGCGCTACTCCTCAAATGCACAGAAAGAATATCCCTTTAGTAAATATTCAATAAATTAACTATAAATTCTAAAAGAGACCAACACATCTTTATTGCTCAAATGAAGAAACTGAGGATATTGGACAATAAAGTAATTGCTCAAGCTCACAGATAGTTGATGACAATAACTATCTGTTGTTCTACTTTCTATCCTAATATGTGTTCAAAAATTCTATCCTGCAGCATATTTTTGCATAAATTTTCTTAATAATCAATGGGAAACCATCCTTCAATAGATAGTGACATATGAGGGTATTGACCTCATTTGGAAACAAACAAAAATAAAAGTACTATTAATCCCTGATGAAATCAGATCCATTTTCTTCTCCCAAAGCAGCCCTGACTTGAGGGAGGAGGGAGTGGGGAGGATACATTTTTAAAGAGATCATATTTGCTTTGGAAGGAATCCATCAGAATGTTTAAAACACTCGACCCCATGCAGGGATTATATTAGCTCAAATATCAAACTTTTAATATAATAAATAAAAGAAAAAGAGTAAGCGCTGATGCTGATTTTTCCTGTATTCTAGTAATTGGTCCAGTTAACTGTTGGATGTTTTTGAATATAGTTACAACATCAAGCTATAAATATATGACTTCATCTTTCCTGTGGTAAAGAACTGTTTACAAATCTGCTGGAAACAGCTAATACTGTTATATCTCAAAGGCATGCTCTTTCTCTTTTGGGGTATATAGAATTTTTGAAGCTTCAAAGAGTCTTGAAAAGCTGAGGATAATCTATAGGTAAAGGCAAGAGCAAATATAACTGATGTAATAGAGTTTCTGCTTGCTCATTTTAGCCCTCTTTCCTAACAGCTCTACCCTTAGATTTTACATATTCTCTTCCAGCCTACATCTTATAGTCAGTTTTTTCATATTTTCCATTCCAGAACAATCAATTTCCTTGCATTTTATCCTGTTAACCTACCAGCTGTTTTCACTGCTGCCATTTCCAAATGCTGTGGACAGCTAGAAAAGTTAGATAAAACAAGAGTCCAGCAACCATCATAATATTCTGATAAACTCCACCACAAATTAATTTCAATCATTGTATCTCTGCAGTCCCCTGGTTCCTTTATACACCTCTGTCTTCTAAAGCTGAGTCTGAGATGGGGATTCTTCTTCCATTGATTTATTAAATGCAATGCCCTCAGAGAAAGAAGTGAGAAAGAGGATAAGGAAAAGGAAAAAAATCCAACAAGAATGCGTTTCCACCTTCAGGCTAGCTGAAGTCTGATCCCACGGCAAAGCTCTGGATCGTTAATTGCACCCTCAGAGTTGGTTCCACCTTGAGTCAAGAAATAGCACAATCTGATTTTCTTTGTTAGCCTCCAGGCTTATGCTGAAATTATCTCATCCAAGATCAACTATCTAAGAACCAAACTCAATGATATTTTCTCAGTTTAAAATCTCCAATATGGCACTTAACAGCACTGATTAGCTCCTTTTCAAATTCCTCCTCTTGGGCAAAATGATATGAACAAAATTGTGTATTGTCTTGACTTAGAGAATAATTATGGAAAAACAGTATATTTTTATTTACTTTTTAAATACAATCTTCTCTTCTCAAATATTTCTATAGTCTGCAGAATAGAGACCACCCCTGATACTTCTTTTCCTTTTTTTTTTTTTTTTTTTTTTTTTTTGAGACAGTCTTGCTCTGTCGCCCAGGCTAGAGTGCAGTGGCGCAATCTCGGCTCACTGCAAGCTCTGCCTCCCGGGTTCACGCCATTCTCCTGCCTTATCCTTCTTAATGTCAGCAGAGTTTGTGATGCTGGGAATAAAAACTCAGCATATACCTGTGATGACACAAAACGTTTCTTAATAGATTCAACACAAACAGGGTAGTCTTACCTGTTTATATGCTGCTTAGCTTTTCCACTGGTTTTACAAACTATTATATAGGAACTGTTTTCTGTCCTTAAAATAATCCCCTGGGCTACTCATTTAAATGGAAAGTCCCTAGGAAAATCACAAGGTACAAACTATGGGAAGACAAGAGGTATACATACCTCTTGCGTATCTCATCAATTAATATATCCAGTATCAATAGTGATAGAATACCTGGCTACTGATAAAACACAAGAATAAGCCAGGAAGAAGAGAGGCTGGGTAACACATATATGCAAAAATACATATATATTTACATACATTTGCATACTGCACATGTACACACCTTCCAGAGCCTAGTGCACATTTTCCCATATAGATGGTATCCAATAAATATTGGAATAAATGTGGAAGAGAAAAAGGAAATGGATAGGGAAGAAGGAAAGGGAAGCAGGAAGGATAGAAGAAAGAAAGGAAGGAAGGAAAGAAGGAAGGAAGGGAGGAAGGAAAGAAGGAAGGAAGGGAGGAAGGGAGGGAGGGAGGGAGGGAGGGAAAAGGTGAGCTTATTTTCTCCACAATTCTAAAATATGTTTGGCTAATTATAAATTTCCTTATGAAAGTCCCACAAGAAACAAAGTCAACTGCCTTTTAAAGTTTCCTTTACAGGAGTTAAATATTACCTATAGTTAGATTGTTATGTTTTAAATTCTTGTCAAAAAATGTTAATTTTTCTTATAAACATAACATCCTTTCCTCCACACCTTAGGATTTGATGATAGGTTGTAGGTAGTTGTAGGTTGTTGATAGGATTTGTAGATAGGCTGGTCTCACTTTGACTGAAAATTAAAAATAAATTAGGCCTAGAAATGATGCCTTAAAAGTGCAGGTTTGGAAAAACTAGCTTCAGTCTCTTTTAACACCTTCATTCGTGCTGGATTATTTACAAATACCTCAGACCTGACCATGATATTTAAGGTAGATCTCAGTTTACCAACATCATCATATCTTTTGCCAACTCCTGGGTAAGAAAACTATTTCTTCTTGTGACTTAAACTTAACAAATCCTCCACAGAAGTCACTTGAGGGATAAATGGACTCTCATAATACCATTCTTACCCACTCACTTTTATGGTCATAACTGTATTTAAAAGTCAACGTGGCTGTCACTGATCCATCTTGGCATTCTGGCTGATCCTCCATATAGTCAATCTTGCTGCTTTAAACCATCAGTTTCTGTAGTGCAAGTATGTCAAGCAATAGGAATGGGGAGTTCAGCATTTCATTGGCTGTCTAAGTCAATCATTTTGGAGCATGAATAAGTCATGCTTAAATGGATGGCTTCAGCCTACATTAGGAAGCACTTGTGTGAGGAGAAGGTTGAAAAATAGAATAAATTCAGGTTTAGGGAAGCCACATTGCATTCTCCTTCAGCGAGTCTCATTTTTTTTCTTCTACCAAAATGATAGATATACAATCGTTTTAATACAAATCCTGCTTAAGTCTCCTGAAACGGATTTAATAGAACAGCTTGTGATATTCCAGCAGAGAACTCATTAAGGAAATGCAAGATTCTGAAATCAGAATAATGTTGCTGCCTTTCAGAACACAAGATGATCGATGGGAAGGTCTTGCTGTGCATGTTCACCAGCAGGCTGGTGTATTTCATTCTCTTGATCCTTTAAAGAACAGCTGAAGGATTTTTTTTTCAGCATTAACTTCTCTCTTTCCAGTTCCACCATCAATCTGTAATTTATTTCAGGAAGTGTTTCTGCTGGGCATCTGTCGCTGTGAGTATTTCATTGGTTTCTTTAGAAGGTCACACTGTTGTATCTGTCTTATAGCCAGAGTTGAGATTTTGCCAAGAGGGATGGGTTAGGTGCTGAGGGATCAACCTACATGTCTCCAGTTGCACATTCTCCAAAGCCTCTGCCATATTTCATTGCACACAATACAGGAACACTTTACTGCCCCAAAGGAAACCTTAACCATCAGGAACATAGCTGAGGAATAAAAATTATGAGAAAAACAAGACTTCTATGCTGTAATATATGTCCTAAACTAATATAGGTAATGTTTACAGATATTTCCAAAATTCTCAATGTTCTCTTCCTCATATAAGTCTAGTTGTATAATTTCCCATTTCATATCATATTAGATACATCAAACTAGACAGCCTGTGAAAGTCAGGAACTGTACAGGAAGAAAAGTTGGAGACATTTATATTGGAAAAAGTGTAATTACCTAGGAATGGGGGAAAATGAAATAAAGTTCACAAATTACATGATCTCCATATACTAGAATACAGTATAGCAAACAAACTGCATGATCTAGAGCAGAAATCAGCAAACTTTTGCAGTAAAAGATCAAATAGTAAATATTTCAGGATACGTGGGCTATACAGTTTCTGTCACAATAACTCAATTCTGCTACTGTAGCACAAAAGAAGTCATAGACAATCTATAAACCAAGCCGTGTTCCATGGCTCATATCCCAATAAAACCTTATTTACAAAATCAGGAAGCAATCTCAATTTGGCCTACAGGTTTACTAACCTGCAGTAAGCCTCTGGTTTACTAACCCCTATGAAGAATTAGGAATAAATACAAACAAGTTTCAAAACATAATTGGGAAGGAAAAAAGCAAGTTCCAGAATGATATATACAGAGTGATATATTAAAGTATGAAAAGATGAAATACTTTCATATATGATATTTATGGATCCACATACTTACCCTAAAAGCATAAGGGCATGAAAAAGTGATAAGCACCATATTCAGAATAGTGATTAAGTCTGGAGGAAAAGCTTATGAAATAGAAGAAAAAAAGGAGGGTCAGTAACTACATCTGTAATGACTTTTTTTTCTTAAACTCTGTGTTGACTGCAAAGCTGTTCATTATATTAATCTCTATACATTTTTATACACCTAAAATATTTTATAATCATAAAAAATAGGCATTTTAACTCATGTAACATAACATGCTGGGGCAATTTAATAGGTTTAAAATGAACTATACCACTTAGTATTTCAGAGCTTATCAACATTTTGCATAAAAAACTGATGCACATATTAATAATTATAAACTTGAGATGAAAATGCAAACATTTAGTTCAGTACAGTCTTTAGTTGTGGAACCCAAAAGTATTTTACACATATTTCAGAGAGAAAAATATAATGTTAACACATTGAGCTAGAATGTTTTGATGCTTATAGTACTCTGTTATTATAATCTCTTCTGTGAAACATCTCATCTTTGATTTGCTTAATAAAGAGTTTTATTATCTTCCAGTTTTTTAATCCAGTCCATGCTATTTTAAAATATACATATGTTTGTATTCTGACATGCCCTCAAGATTTCAGGGAGTCCTTCCTTGACTACTCTATAAAAGTGACTTCTTCCCTCATTGCCTTATATTAAAGTGACTATATAAAAAGTAGCACTGTGCAGGCTCACTTACTTAAGTGTCTTCTTTAACAGATGTTTTAAGGTTTTAATCAAAAAAGCTGGTAATTGGTAAGTCAAGGGATTTGTGAAAGCTATTCAGTGTTACTTGCCTCAATAGTATCTTAAATACCATTACCAGGTAACAATCAGTAACCAAGCATTATTAAGGATGATACGTGGGGAAGAAATATTTTCTAAACATGCAAGTTTAAGAATTGTTCTCGAAGGTATAAAATTTCTTTCCAGTTACTGGGAACTATAATAACAAACTTACAGAGGTTATGTCCTTATAGGAAAACAATAAACTACTTTTCATATACGTATATTTTAACTATAGTAATCAAAAAAGTGTAGATAAAAATCTGAATTTCTGAAAAGGCAATTGCCAATGCATGCATAGTCCATTATTCTGTCAGTTGAGAATCTAGAAGCAAACAACAACCTAACAGCAATAAGCACACCTAGCACCTAGAGTTTAGTTCTAATTCCATTCTCCAATTAAAAAAAAATAAAAAATTAAAAAAAAATTAAAACTAGAGTTCAATTCCTTAGAGAAATAGCTGAATCTAGAACTGGGGCAGGAAATATACCAGATAATCTTGAAGCATTTTACAGTGCCAGGAAGAAAGGAAGTAGATGCACAATGCACACACACACCCCACCCACCCACACACAGTTATGGAGGCATGTCGAAGGGACAGAGGAATCAAATGAAATAGCTGTCAAGAGCCAAAGACGGAGCAATTCAAGCGACAAAGTAAGTAAAAGAGTATTGGATTGTCCCAAAAGAGAAAATAAATATTCAAGGATCTGCATTAATATTAAAATAATTAAGTTAATAAATGGGAGAAAAAGGACAAATTTCCCATGCCAAAGAATTCCAAATAATTTATGTAGATAGTCCCCTCTCAATGAGATAGAGCATCACTCCCCACTCTTTAATTCTGGGCTACTTATGATAACTTTATTCCAAAAAATACAAATAGGAAAAAGAGAAGAGTAACCTCATGGTAGAGAAACCTGGCAAACACTCCCTCAATCAGGTAATCAAGGTTAACATCAACCATGATAAGTCATGTTGATACCATGTACTCAATATGATGTGGTTACAATGGCACTGTAACTTTGTTGTCTTTCTCCCAAGAACACGATCCCCCCTTGTAATCATGAGAAAAACATCCAAGAAATCTAAATTAAATAACATAGCACAAAATAACTGACCAATATTCCCCAAAACTGTCAGTCATGAAAACCTAGGAAAATTCAGAGAAACTGCAAGAGTGAAGATGATCCAAAGGATACATGGGGACTAAATATAACACAACCTTGGATGGGATTCTAGAACAGATCAACGACATTAGGTAGAAACTAAGGAAACCTGAATGGCATATGGACTTAATGATTTATCAGTAATGACTCCTTAATTTTAACAAATGTGCAATACTAATATAAGACGTTAGAAATAGGAGAAGCTGGGCATGGAGTATACGAGAACTCTCGGAACTATCTTCACAATTTCTTCTATAAATCCAAAACTTCTCTAAAGTAAAAAGTTTATTTTTTAAAAAAGGGAAATTGTGGAAAAAGTTTATTTTTGTGATTTAAACATGAAATGTTATTTATTATACATACATAATTTAGCTGTGTTGAAGCAAATCTCCCTATGTATCTTACACTCCTTTAAGTTTACCATAGCATTTATCATCACCTGACATACAGCCTACTTATTACTCGGGAACAAGAAATATGGAGGCAGGGTTTCTGTGTGTTTTGTTTAGTCCTATATCTCCTTCATTATATCAGTTAGCTATCATTGATTAACAATCCACACCAAAACTTGTTTAAACGGCAGCCATTTTTACTTCTCACGTGTCTATGGGTCAATAGGCAGTTCTGCTGATCTGTGCTACGTTTGGCTGATCACTGAGGGGTTCATTCATCTATCTTTGGTTAGCTGGCTGCTGAGCTGGAGACTAGCGAGTCTAAGGTGGCCTTAGCTGAAATGATACATTAAGCATTAAAGATTTTTGTATGGATTTGTATTTTTACTTCCTTGGCATTCCCTTAGCCATGCTATCAATATCTGTCCCATACTCCTGTTAAGCTTGTTTTTTTCTAGTCCTCCTTAACCATTTATTTTCTATGAGAGACATAAGAAAAAAAAGGGAACACTGTGTCTCAGAGCTGTTTCTATATGTTAAGGGCTTATATGTGTGTAGAATTTAAATGTAAATACACAAATAAACACGTGAAAAAAAAATTCATCTCACATTAATATAGTTTGGATGTTTTTCCCCTCCAAATCTTATGTTGTGATGTAATCCCCAGTGCTGGAGGTGTGGCCTGGTAGGAGGTGTTTCGGTCATGGGAGTGGATTCCTCATGAATGGCTTGGTGCTTTCCCTGTGGTAGTGAGTTCACAAGAGATCTGGTGTTTAAAAGAGCCTGGCACCTCCACATGTTTCTTGCTCCATGTGATATGACAGCTCTCGTTTCTGCCATGATTGTTTCTTGAGGCTTCACCAGAAGCAGATGTTGGCACCATGCTTTGTGTATAGCCTGCAGAACTGTGAGCCAAATAAACCTCTTTTCTTTATAAATTACCCAACTTCATGTGTTTCTTTACAGCAATGCAGACAGGCTAATACACTCATTCCCACAGCAGATCAGCCTACATGTGTTCTCATAGTAGTGGCAAGATGTTGAAAAAGGAAACAGAAATGTACAAGCACTTTTTTAAACCTGTACCAACATCAACTTTGCAGGTGTTTGATTGGCCAGATCAAGTCACATGGCTGTGGAGTTATAATAAAAGAAAAGGGGTCAGGCTGACAGTAGCAGGGGAAGGCACAAAGAAAAAGAAGATAAGCTATGTCTGTCTGCCTTTCTTCATTGTCCAGGACATGTAGCCCTCCTGCACTCAACTCATCACCAAACACCTGCTAGTTAGCTCACTGCAACCTTGGTGTTATCAGCACTGCACAAAGCCCTCTTCAGCACACAGCCCAAGCACCATTCTGCCTTTCCAGATTAATTTTAGAATAAGTTTGTCAATTCCCAGAAATTTGTTTTGATTGATATTGTATTGAATCTATAGATTTGAGGAAGAACTAATATCTTTACAATATTACAATCTAAGAGCAGAAGTTATGACCTCATTTATTTAATTCCTCTTTAATAAAGTTTTGTAGTTTTCTGTTAGAGGTTTTTCACAGCTTTCATTCAGTTTTTTCCTAGGAATCTGATGGTTGTTGATGCTGTTATTTGTGAAATCTTATTAAATTTTATTGCCTATTGTTGTCTGCTAGTGTAATATATTTTAAAGTTTATTTTAAAATGTATTCTTATATATTGGCTTTACATCCAGCACACATAAATTCACTTTTTAATTTTAATTGTGCATTCATAGATTATTTCGAATGTTTTAAGTATACAACTATATGGCCTGTGACTAATGATACTGTTTTTCCCTTTAAAATAGATAAGTATTTGACCGAGGCTCAATTTTGTCTTTTTTCCCTCTGGCAACAATGGCCTTCTGGTAATCTTTCATTCATTGTCATCATTATTCAATTCATATTTAATCAACAATTCTTGCCAGTTATTCTGAAATGTCTTCTACATGCATTCCTTCCTTTCCATTCCATAGTCGCTGCTACTCTGTTTCTAACCAATGCTTTCATGTATCAGTATAATAGTTTCCTAATAATTCCTTCTACATTATCTCTTATTTCACTTGTGATTGACTGCTTCATTAAATTATCCTCTAATATATCATACCAACCACTGCTTCTTCTTTGCCCAGTATTTTACTGATTCTTTGCTCAATGAAAAGTCCAGATTTCTCAACCTAGCATTTAAAGTCTTAAAAATGTAATCTAATCCTAAGATTGCAACTCTTTCACCTTTAAATCCTGTGTCATGTCAAACTATTTACTTAATTCATATCTTCAAAATCCTGAATTTCCCCTTTTATAAAACATGGCTCTCATTATCTCCCTCTAATTAATATCTATATTTCCTTTTTTCTTACAAAAGCTTTCCCCCTTTTTTAATGCTTATAAAAATTCTTATCCATCCATTTCACATGGAAATTAATTAGGCACTGCTTTTTAATCTTACCTGATGTTTCTCTTCAACTAATACTGTAGCTTTTATGTCTCTTGCTTTCCCAAAGCCAACTATAAGATCCTTTGACCCAGGATTCAGCAAACACTTAATGCCTACTATGTTTCAGGCATTATGGAGACAAGGTACCTATTTTGATCACAAATACTAACAGCAAGGCAAATAACAAACAAATAAATATCTAAATGAGACATTTCCAAATTTTGATTAAGACTTCAAGAAAAATAAACAACAGGATGTGAAACAGAAGAGTGAGAGAAGTGAACTTTGTGGTCATTAAAAAAGGAATCTCTTAGGAGGTAGTATTGGTATATGTGTCAAGAAAAAATGATAAATAAGAGCCAACCATAATATGAGCTGAGGGAGGAGCATTCCAAGCACAAAGAATGGCAATTGCAAAGGCTCTGAGGTAGGAAAGGTTTTGTGTGCTGAATAATCAGAATGGAGGACAGATTGTCTGGAGACTATTGGAGATAGTGAGCCATATGAGATAAAACTGGAGGAGGATACAGGCCTATCAATATGCTTGAAAGAGATCGAAAATGTCTGAAGTTTTCCTAAGAGAAATGAGAAGCCAAGAAATTAATATAAAACAAGGGAGTAACATGCTTTCTTCTGCTGTTGTGTATGACCACTGTGGCTGATATGTGAAGAATGGATTTGGGAAGGGTTAGAAGAGAAGCAGGAAGATAAGATTTGAGGCTATTTTCATTTTTCCAGGTGAAAGATAATCCTAGCTGGATTTGGGTGGAGACAGTGAAAATAGAGATGACTGGATGGATTTGAGAAATGGTTTTAAGGTATACAGAACTGGATACCAGTTGATGAAAGAGTCATTTTTACTGAAATTACAGAAGACTTGGAAAGGGACAAGTTTGTGATGGGATGTTGTGGTTCCATTTTTTACAAGACTAAACTATTAAACCTCCCTATTGCTAGTTGACTATAAGTTGACAATAAAAGATTTAAATTATCAGTAATAGAAGATATTTAAGGCTGGGAGACAAGATACCATCTAGGAGACCAAGTAGTTAGAAGAGAAGAGGGACTAGGACTGGCCCTAAAACATTCCAGATTATAAAGGTCTGATAATTTGAGTATATTGAACCAGCCTTGCATATAAAGAGAACCAAAGACAAAAACCACATTATTATTTCAATAGATGCAGAAAAGACCTTTGACAAAATTCAACAGCCCTTCATGCTAAAAACTCTCAATGAATTAGGTATTGATGGGACGTATCTCAAAATAATAAGAGCTATTTATGACAAACCCACAGCCAATATCATACTGAATGGGCAAAAACTGGAAGCATTCCCTTTGAAAACTGGCACAAGACAGGGATGCCCTCTCTCACCACTCCTATTCAACATAGTGTTGGAGGTTTTGGCCAGGGCAATCAGGCATGAAAAGAAATAAAGGGCCAAGATGGCCAAATAGGAACAGCTCCAGTCTACAGCTCCCAGCATGAGCGACGCGGAAGATGGGTGATTTCTGCATTTCCATCTGAGGTACCGGGTTCATCTCACTAGGGAGTGCCAGACAGTGGGCGCAGGACAGTGGGTGCAGCGCACTGTGCGCGAGCCAAAGCAGGGCGAGGCATTGCCTCACTTGGGAAGTGCAAGGGGTCAGGGAGTTCCCTTTCCTAGTCAAAGAAAGGGGTGACAGACGGCACCTGGAAAATCGGGTCACTCCCACCCTAATACTGCGCTTTTCCAACGGGCTTAAAAAACGGCACACCAGGAGATTATATCCTGCACCTGGCTCGGAGGGTCCTACGCCCACGGAGTCTCGCTGATTGCTAGCACAGCAGTCTGAGATCAAACTGCAAGGCCACAGCGAGGCTGGGGGAGGGGCACCCGCCATTGCCCAGGCTTGCTTAGGTAAACAAAGCAGCCGGGAAGCTCTAACTGGGTGGAGCCCACCACAGCTCAAGGAGGCCTGCCTGCCTCTGTAGGCTCCACCTCTGGGGGCAGGGCACAGACAAACAAAAAGACAGCAGTAACCTCTGCAGACTTAAATGTCCCTGTCTGACAGCTTTGAAGAGAGCAGTGGTTCTCCCAGCAGCTGGAGATCTGAGAACGGGCAGACTGCCTCCTCAAGTGGGTCCCTGACCTCTGACCCCTGAGCAGCCTAACTGGGAGGCACCCCCCAGTAGGGGCAGACTGACACCTCACACGGCCGGTACTCCTCTGAGACAAAACTTCCAGGGGAACAATCAGACAGCAGCATTCGTGGTTCATGAAAAACCACTGTTCTGAAGATACCGCTGCTGATACCCAGGCAAACAGGGTCTGGAGTGGACCTCTAGCAAACTCTAACAGACCTGCAGCTGAGGGTCCTGTCTGTTAGAAGGAAAACTAACAAACAGAAAGGACATCCACACCAAAAACCCATATGTACATTACCATCATCAAAGACCAAAAGAAGATAAAACCACAAAGATGGGGAAAAAACAGAGCAGAAAAACTGGAAACTCTAAAAAGCAGAGCACCTCTCCTCCTCCAAAGGATCGCAGTTCCTCACCAGCAATGGAACAAAGCTGGACGGAGAATGACTTTGACGAGTTGAGAGAAGAAGGCTTCAGACTATCAAACTACGAGCTACAGGAGGAAATTCAAACCAAAGGCAAAGAAGTTAAAAACTTTGAAAAAAATTTAGACGAATGTATAACTAGAATAACCAATAGAGAGAAGTGCTTAAAGGAGCTGATGCAGCTGAAAGCCAAGCCTCGAGAACTACGTGAAGAATGCAGAAGCCTCAGGAGCCAATGCGATCAACTGGAAGAAAGGGTATCAGTGATGGAAGATGAAATGAATGAAATGAAGCGAGAAGGGAAGTTTAGAGAAAAAAGAATATAAAGAAACAAACAAAGCCTCCAAGAAATATGCGACTATGTGAAAAGACCAAGTCTACGTCTGATTGGTGTACCTGAAAGTGATGGGGAGAATGGAACCAAGTTGGAAAACACTCTGCAGGATATTATCCAGGAGAACTTCCCCAATCTAGCAAGGCAGGCCAACATTCAGACTCAGGAAATACAGAGAATACCACAAAGATACTCCTCGAGAGAGCAACTCCAAGACACATAATTGTCAGATTCACCAAAGTTAAAATGAAGGAAAAAATGTTACGAGCAGCCAGAGAGAAAGGTCGGGTTACTCCTTGTCACTTTCAGGTACACCAATCAGACGTAGATTTGGTCTTTTCACATAGTCCCATATTTCTTGGAGGCTTTGTTCATTTCTTTTTGTTCTTTTTTCTCTAAACTTCCCTTCTCGCTTCATTTCATTCATTCCATCTTCCATCACTGATACCCTTTCTTCCAGTTGAGCGCATCGGCTAATGAGCCTTCTGCATTCTTCACGTAGCTCTCGAGGCTTGGCTTTCAGCTCCATCAGCTCCTTTAAGCACTTCTCTCTATTGGTTATTCTAGTTATACATTTGTCTAAATTTTTTCAAAGTTTTTAACTTCTTTGACTTTGGTTTGAATTTCCTCCTGTAGCTCGTAGTTTGATCGCCTGAAGCCTTCTTCTCACAAAGGGAAGCCCATCAGACTAACAGCGGATCTCTCGGCAGAAACTCTACAAGCCAGAAGAGAGTGGGGGCCAATATTCAACATTCTTAAAGAAAAGAAATTTTCAACCCAGAATTTCATATCCAGCCAAACTAAGCTTCATAAGTGAAGGAGAAATAAAATACTTTACAGACAAGCAAATGCTGAGAGATTCTGTCACCACCAGGCCTGCCCTAAAAGAGCTCCTGAAGGAAGCACTAAACATGGAAAGGAACAACCGGTACCAGCCGCTGCAAAATCATGCCAAAATGTAAAGACCATCGAGACTAGGAAGAAACTGGATCAACTAACGAGCAAAATAACCAGCTAACATCATAATGACAGGTTCAAATTCACACATAACAATATTAACTTTAAATATAAATGGACTAAATGCTCCAATTAAAAGACACAGACTGGCAAATTGGATAAAGGGTCAAGACCCATCAGTTTGTTGTATTCAGGAAACCCATCTCACATGCAGAGACACACACAGGCTCAAAATAAAAGGATGGAGGAATATCTAGCAAGCAAATGGAAAACAAAAAAAGGCAGGGGTTGCAATCCTAGTCTCTGATAAAATAGACTTTAAACCAACAAAGATCAAAAGGAAAAAGAAGGCCATTACCTAATGGTAAAGGGATCAATTCAACAAGAAGAACTAACTATCCTAAATACATATGTACCCAATACAGGAGCACCCAGATTCATAAAGCAAGTCCTGAGTGACCTACAAAGAGACTTAGACTCCCACACATTAATAATGGGAGACTTTAACACCCCACTGTCAACATTAGACAAATCATCGAGACAGAAAGTCAACAAGGATACCCAGGAATTGAACTCAGCTCTGCACCAAGTGGACCTAATAGACATCTACAGAACTCTCCACCCCAAATCAACAGAATTTACATTTTTTTAGCACCACATCACACCTATTCCAAAATTGACCACATACTTGGAAGTAAAGCTCTCCTCAGCAAATGTAAAAGAACAGAAATTATAACAAACTATCTCTCAGACCACAGTGCAATCAAACCAGAACTTAGGATTAAGAAACTCACTCAAAACCGCTCAACTACATGGAAACTGAACAACCTGCTCCTGAATGACTACTGGGTACATAACGAAATGAAGGCAGAAATAAAGATATTCTTTGAAACCAACGAGAACAAAGACACAACATACCAGAATCTCTGGGACACATTCAAAGCAGTGTGTAGAGGGAAATTTATAGCACTAAATGCCCACAAGAGAAAGCAGGAAAGATCCAAAATTGACACCCTAACATCACAATTAAAAGAACTAAAAAAGCAAGAGCAAACACATTCAAAAGCTAGCAGAAGGCAAGAAATAACTAAAATCAGAGCAGAACTGAAGGAAATAGAGACACAAAAAACCCTTCAAAAAATTAATGAATCCAGGAGCTGGTTTTTTGAAAGGATCAACAAAATTGATAGACCACTAGCAAGACTAATAAAGAAGAAAAGAGAGAAGAATCAAATAGATGCAATAAAAACTGAAAAAGGGGATATCACCACCGATCCCACAGAAATACAAACTACCATTAGAGAATACTACAAACACCTCTACGCAAATAAAGTAGAAAACCTAGAAGAAATGGATAAATTCTTCGACACATATACTCTCCCAAGACTAAACCAGGAAGAAGTTGAATCTCTGAATAGACCAATAACAGGAGCTGGAATTGTGGCAATAATCAATAGCTTACAAACCAAAAAGAGTCCAGGAACAGATGGATTCACAGCCGAAATCTACCAAAGGTACAAGGAGGAACTGGTACCATTCCTTCTGAAACTATTCCAATAAATGGAAAAAGAGGGAATCCTCCCTAACTCATTTTATGAAGACAGCATCATCCTGATACTAAAGCCGGGCAGAGACACAACCAAAAAAGAGAATTTTAGACCAATATCCTTGATGAACATTGATGCAAAAATCCTCAATAAAATACTGGCAAACCGAATCCAGCAGCACATCAAAAAGCTTATCCACCATGATCAAGTGGGCTTCATCCCTGGGATGCAAGGCTGGTTCACTATATGCAAATCAATAAATGTAATCCAGCACATAAACAGAACCACAGACAAAAACCACATGATTATCTCAATAGATGCAGAAAAGGCCTTTGACAAAATTCAACAACCCTTCATGCTAAAAACTCTATATAAATTAGGTATTGATGGGATGTATCTCAAAATAATAAGAGCTATCTATGACAAACCCACAGCCAATATCATACTGAATGGGCAAAAACTGGAAGCATTCCCTTTGAAAACTGGCACAAGACAGGGATGCCCTCTCTCACCACTCCTATTCAACATAGTGTTGGAAGTTCTAGCCAGGGCAATTCGGCAGGAGAAGGAAATACAGGGTATTCAATTAGGAAAAGAGGAAGTCAAATTGTCCCTGTTTGCAGATGACATGATTGTATATCTAGAAAACGCCATTGTCTCAGACCAAAATCTCCTTAAGCTGATAAGCAACTTCAGCAAAGTCTCAGGATACAAAATCAATGTGCAAAAATCACAAGCATTCTTATACACCAATAACAGACAAACAGAGAGCCAAATCATGAGTGAACTCCCATTCACAACTGCTTCAAAGAGAATAAAATACCTAGGAATCCACCTTACAAGGGACGTGAAGGACCTCTTCAAGGAGAACTACAAACCACTGCTCAAGGAAATAAAAGAGGATACAAACAAATGGAAGAACATTCCATGCTCATGGATAGGAAGAATCAATATCATGAAAATGTCCATACTGCCCAAGGTAATTTATAGATTGAATGCCATCCCCGTCAAGCTACCAATGACTTTCTTCACAGAATTGGAAAAAACTACTTTAAAGTTCATATGGAACCAAAAAAGAGCCCCCATCGCCAAGTCAATCCTAAGCCAAAAGAACAAAGCTGGAGGCATCACGTTACCTGACTTCAAACTATACCACAAGGCTACAGTAACCAAAACAGCATGGTACTGGTACCAAAACAGAGATATAGATCAATGGAACAGAACAGAGCCCTCAGAAATAATGCCGCATATCCACAACTATCTGATCTCTGACAAACCTGAGAAAAACAAGCAACGGGGAAAGGATTCCCTATTTAATAAATGGTGCTGGGAAAACTGGCTAGCCATATGTAGAAAGCTGAAACTGGATCCCTTCCTTACACCTTATACAAAAATTAATTAAAGATGGATTAAATACTTAAACATTATACCTAAAACCATAAAACCCCTAGAAGAAAACCTAGGCATTACCATTCAGGACATAGGCATGGGCAAGGACTTCATGTCTAAAACACAAAAAGCAATGGCAACAAAAGCCAAAATTGACAAATGGGATCTAATTAAACTAAAGAGGTCTGCACAGCAAAAGAAACTACCATCAGAGTGAATAGGCAACCCACAAAATGGGAGAAAATTTTCGCAACCTACTCATCTGACAAAGGGGTAATATCCAGAATCTACAATGAACTCAAACAAATTTACAAGAAAAAAACAAACAACCACATCAAAAAGTGGGCAAAGGACATGAACAGACACTTCTCAAAAGAAGACATTTATGCAGCCAAAAAACACATGAAAAAATGCTCATCATCACCGGCCATCAGAGAAATGCAAATCAAAACCACAATGAGATATCATCTCACACCAGTTAGAATGGCAATCACTAAAAAGTCAGGAAACAACAGGTGCTGGAGAGGATGTGGAGAAATAGGAACACTTTTACACTGTTGGTGGGACAGTAAACTAGTTCAACCATTGTGGAAGTCAGTGTGGCGATTCCTCAGGGATCTAGAACTAGAAATACCATTTGTCCCAGCCATCCCATTACTGGGTATATACCCAAAGGACTATAAATCATGCTGCTATAAAGACACATGCACACGTATGTTTATTGCGGCACTATTCACAATAGTTAAGACTTGGAACCAACCCAAATGTCCAACAATGATAGACTGGATTAAGAAAATGTGGCACATATACACCATGGAATACTATGCAGCCATAAAAAATGATGAGTTTATGTCCTTTGTAGGGACATGGATGAAATTGGAAATCATCATTCTCAGTAAACTATCGCAAGTACAAAAAACCAAACACCGCATATTCTCACTCATAGGTGGGAACTGAACAATGAGAACACATGGACACAGGAAGGGGAATATCACACTCTGGGGACTGTTGTGGGGTGGAGTGAGGGGGGAGGGATAGCATTGGGAGATATACCTAATGCTAGATGATGAGTTAGTGGGTGCAGCGCACCAGGATGGCACACGTATACATATGTAACTAACCCGCACATTGTGCACATGTACCCTAAAACTTAAAGTATAATAATAATAAAAAAAAAGAAATAAAGGGTATTCAATTAGGAAAAGAGGAAGTCAAATTGTCCCTCTTTGCAGATGACATGATTGTACATCTAGAAAACCCCATCGTCTCAGCCCAAAATCTCCTTAAGCTGATAAGCAACTTCAGCAAAGTCTCAGGATACAAAATCAATGTGCAAAAATCACAAGCATTCTTATACACCAATAACAGACAAACAGAGAGCCAAATCATGAGTGAACTCCCATTCACAATTGCTTCAAAGACAATAAAATACCTAGGAATGCAACTTACAAGGGATGTGAAGGACCTCTTCAAGGAAAACTACAAACCACTGCTAAAAGAAATAAAAGAGGACACAAACAGATGGAAGAACATTCCATGCTCATGGATAGGAAGAATCAGTATTGTGAAAATGGCCATACTGCCCAAGGTAATTTATAGATTAAACGTCATCCCCATCAAGTTACCAATGACTTTCTTCACAGAATTGTTAAAAACTACTTTAAAGTTCATATGGAACCAAAAAAGAGCCCGCATTGCCAAGACAATCCTAAGCCAAAAGAACAAAGCTGGAGGCATCACGTTACCTGACTTCAAACTATACCACAAGCCTACAGTAACCAAAACAGCATGGTACTGGTACCAAAACAGAGATATAGATCAATGGAACAGAACAGAGCCCTCAGAAATAACACCACACATCTACAACCATCTGATCTTTGACAAACCTGACAAAAACAAGAAATGGGGAAAGGATTCCCTATTTAATAAATGGTGCTTGGAAAACTGGCTAGCCATATGTAGAAAGCTGAAACTGGATCCCTTCCTTACACCTTATACAAAAATTAATTCAAGATGGATTAAAGACTTAAATCTTAGACCTAAAACCATAAAACCCCTAGAAGAAAACCTAGGCAATACGATTCAGGACCTAGGCATGGGCAAGGACTTCATGTCTAAAACACCAAAAGCAATGGCAACAAAAGCCAAAATTGACAAATGGGATCTAATTAAACTAAAGACCTTCTGAAAGCAAAAGAAACTATCATCAGAGTGAACAGGCAACCTACAGAATGGGAAAAAATTTTTGCAATCCACTCATCTGACAAAGGGCTAATATCCAGAATCTACAAAGAACACGAACAAATTTACAAGAAAAAAACAAACAACCCCATCAAAAAGTGGGCGAAGGATATGAACAGACACTTCTCAAAAGACATTTATGCAGCCAACAGACATATATAAAAATGCTCATCATCACTGGCCATCAGAGAAATGCAAATCAAAACCTCACTGAGATACCATCTCACACCAGTTAGAATGGCAATCATTAAAAAGTCAGGAAATAACAGGTGCTGGAGAGGATGTGGAGACACAGGAATACTTTTACACTGTTGGTGGGACTGGAAACTAGTTCAACCATTGTGGAAGATAGTGTGGTGATTCCTCAAGGATCTAGAACTGGAAATACCATTTGACCCAGCCATCCCATTACTGGGTATATACCCAAAGGATTATAAATCATGCTGCTATCAAGACACATGCACACGTATGTTTATTGTGGCACTATTCACAATAGCAAAGACTTGGCACCAACCCAAATGTCCAACAAGAATAGACTGGATTAAGAAAATGTGGCACATATACACCATGGAATACTATGCCGCCTTAAAAAATGATGAGTTCATGTCCTTTGTAGGGACATGGATGAAGCTGGAAACCATCATTGTCAGCAAACTATCACAAGGACAAAAAACCAAACACTGCATGTTCTCACTCATAGGTGGGAATTGAACAATGAGAACACTTGAACACAGGAAGGGGAACATCACACACTGGGGCCTGTTGTGGGGTGGGGGGAGGGATAGCGTTAGGAGATACACCTAATGTAAATGACAAGTTAATGGGTGCAGCACACCAACATGGCACATGTATTCATATGTAACAAACCTGCACGTTGTGCACGTGTACTCTAGAACTTAAAGTATAATTTAAAAAAAGAGATATCTAAAGGAGGTGATGGGGATAGATGCACCGAATAAAAGCACTGATTTGAAGTGCTTTCCATTAAAAAAAAGACAGAAAATGGCACATATACACTGTGGAATACTATACAGCCATAAAACAGGATGAGTTCATGTCCTTTGCAGGGACACAGATGAAGCTGGAATCCATCATTCTCAGCAAGCTAACACAAGAACAGAAAACCAAACACCACATGTTCTCACTCATAAGTGGGAGATGAACAATGAGAACACATGGACACAGGGGAACATCACATACTGGGGCCTGTCAGGGGATGGGGGGCTAAGGGATGCATAGCATTAGGAGAAATACTTAACGTAGATGATGGGTTGATGGGTGCAACAAACCACCATGGCACGTGTATACCTATGTTACAAACCTGCACATTCTGCACATGTACCCCAGAACCTAAAGTATAATAATAAACAGTGGCTTAAAAGGAAAAAAAGAAAAAAGAAAAAAGGTCTGATAAGAGAGTTGCCAAGAAACAACACTGAGAAGGATCAGCCAATAAGGCACGAGGGAAGCGAAGTGAGTGCAGTATCACAAAAGCCAATACAAAGAGTATGGATGTATACGTATGTAAAAAAACCTACACATTCTACAAATGTATCCTGGAACTTAAAGTTTAAAAAATAATAAATAACAAACTAAAAATAAAGAGTGTTGAAAGAAAGAAGAAATAGTGGGCTGGGTTGGATGTTCCTGAGAAGCTAATAAAATAAGAAAAGGGTTCCCATAGATTTTGGCAACATGAAAAAAGAGTGATGATTTTATTCAACTATATTTGAATCATTGGGATGGAAGTCAAATTGGATGGACTTAAGAGATGTGAGAAGTGGAAGACAGTGAAGACAGAACACAGTTTTAAGAGATTTTTCTATTAAAAAATGGAAAAATATGTGGTGTTAGCTGAAGGGTTATGTGGAGTCAAAGGACATTTGAGGTTTTGTTTTTCCTTTGGAGTGGTTTTTATTTATTTTAAGATGGATGGTTTGAGAGCGCTCGTGTATGCTGATAGGCATGAAATGGTGGAGCAGGCAGGACTCATGATATATGAGAGAGAACCCATGAGTGAAAAAGTGATGTTTTAAAATACTGCTGAACTGATCTGACCCTGTGCCTTCAGGCTCATAAATAGAGCACATTCCTTATTGTCCGTATCAGCAAAGAACTGGGTCAGCACAGATTGATAAAACTTGGCATAGCAACAATCCCCATGCTGACCATGAATCTCAGTCTTCTCACTTTTCCATCACCTAATAATTTATTTTACATCCATAGCTGTTAAAAAGTTATAAAATATATGTCATATCATCCTACCTACAGTTCCCTTATGAAATGAAACTGTCTTTAAAAAGAAAATGGCCAAAATTATATAATGAAAAGAATGAAGAAACAATAAATATTGTCAATCCACAAGTTTACAAACCAGTTTATGAGAAATATTCAAAAGTTTATTATACACAAAGTTTTTAATAAGATGGCAGTTTGCTGAAGTATCAATTAAGCACCACTGGTGGTGAACTAGGTGATTTCACAAGTGATATACTAAGGGATGGAGAGGAAGGGAGCCTCAGCTGGAAGGATGGGGCCATACTGGTGGAAAAGTCAGGGAGGGGAACAATGGATAGGAAGGGAACAAATGCAAGAGGAAGAAAGTCCAGAGACTGCTGAAGTATTTTCTGATTTATTCTGCCTGATCCAGCAGTGCACGCAAGCCGACAAACACACACACATACATGAACTTGTGACAGCGTCCTGCCTGCCACCCTGCTTTAGAGCTTTCAGAGCAGGCCTGGGCCAGCCGAGATTAGATGGCCAAAGAGCAGCAGAGCAGCATGAGTCTAAGCAAGGTCAGCTCCTGGCAGCCAATGCTGGAACCCAGATCAAGTATTTTCAGAAGGCAAGGGTCAAGTCCTTGTATCCCCTTTACCTTTCTCAGAGGTAGATGAGTTGAGCTATTACAAGAGAGGCTTGAGATCTATTATCATTGGGCTCTAGTCTTGGCTTTGAGACTCACAAGCTATATTAGGCTGCATGTATCATGTCACCTAGCTGAGAATCAATGAAATGGTATGAATAAGAGAACTAACCAATGAGGTCATGAGTGTAGCACCTGGCTCATTTTTTAAAAAACAGAACCCTGGGAGTAAATCTTTCCCTTCATTCATTCAATTCTCCAATCAACAAATATAATTGTTTGAATTACCTGGTTATTAACTTATCAAAAATTGTTTCAAATATCCAGAACATTGTGAATTTGGTGCTGACAAGACTGGGAATTATTAAATAGCCACATGTTCTGAAGAACAGACCCAGAATCTTTTTCAGATGACCTCCTGAAATAAAAATGTGTTGAAAAAAACCACTTATAGAGAGCCAAGAAAAAGTGCACACCTAGATCCATCTGATCTTCAACATAGTCAACAAAACAGGCGTTGGGAAAAGGATTTCCCATCTAATAAATGGTGATGGGATAACTGGCTAGCTATATGCAACAGAGGAAACTGGACCCGTTCCTTATACCATATACAAAAATAAACTCAAGATGGATTAAAGACTTAAATATAAAACCTAAAACTATAGAAACACAGGAAGATAAACTAGGAAATACAACTCTGGACATATGACCTGGCAAAGATTTCATGACAAAGATGACAAAACAACTGCAACAAAAGCAAAAACTGACAAATTGGATCTAATTAAACCAAAGAGCTTCTGCACAGCAAAAGAAGCTATCAACAGAATAAATAGACACAAAATGGAAGAAAATATTTGCAAACTATGCACCTGATAAAGGTCTAATATCCAGAATCTATATGGAACTTAAACAAATTAGCAAGCAATAGACAAACAACCCCATTAAAAAGTTGGAAAAGAACATGAACAGACACTTTTCAAGAGAAGACATACAAGTGGCCAACAAGCATATGAAAAAATGTTCAATATCACTAATCATTAGAGAAATGGAAACCAAAACCACAATGAGATACAATCTCATACCAGTGAGAATGGCTATTTTTAAAAAGTCAAAAAATAACAGATTCTGATTAGGTTGCAGAGAAAAGTGAAGGATTATACACTGATCACGGGAATGTAAATTAGTCCAGCCATTATGAGAGAAGTTTAGTGATTTCTAAAAGAACTTAAAACAGAATTATCAGTCAACCCAGCAATTCCATTATTGGATATATACCCAAAGGAATGTAAATCATACTACCATAAAGACACAAGCATGTGTATGTTTATGACGGCACTACTCACAATAGCAAAGACATGGATTCAACCATGATGCCAATCAACAGTAGACTGGGTAAATAAAATGCGGTACATATTCACCATGGAATACTGTGCAGTCTTAAAAAAGAATGAGATCATGTCCTTTGCAAAAACACTGATAGAGCTGGAGGCCATTATCCTAAGTAAACTAACACAGGAACAGAAAAGCAAATACTGCATGTTTTCACTTATAAGTCTGAGCAAAACATTGAGTACGTACGGTCACAAGAAGGGAACGATGGTCACTGAGGCCTACTTGAGGATAAAAGGTAAGGATAAAAGAACTACCTATTGGGTACTCTGCTTATTACCAGCATGATTAAATAATCTGTACACCAAACCCCCAAGACATGCAATTTACCTACACAACAAACTTGCA
Organism: Pan troglodytes; assembly: GCF_028858775.2. Lineage (NCBI taxonomy): Eukaryota > Metazoa > Chordata > Mammalia > Primates > Hominidae > Pan > Pan troglodytes. Next base: position 160,359,802 of record NC_072404.2, on the reverse strand, counting down.
CAGGGAAGCCCTGAAACTAAAAGTTTAAAAGTGTTAAAAATAAAAAATTTTAAAAATACTTATAATTAAGAATTAACTTTTAATATCCAACTCTATTGGAGTTATGTTTAAAATACACGTTATATTTCCCTGCTAAATGGATATGCTGATTGGCATTGAAAATTTAAAAACACCTTAGGCCATGCACGGTGGCTCACGCCTGTAATCCCAGCACTTTGGGAGGCCGAGGTGAGCGGATCATGAGGTCAGGAGTTTGAGACCAGCCTGACCAACATGGTGAAACCCCGTCTCTACTAAAAATACAAAAAATAGCCCAGCGTGGTGGCACGTGCCTTTAATCCCAGCTAGTCAGGAGGCGGAGGCAGGAGAAACATTTGAACCTGGGAGGCGGAGGTTGCAGTGAGCTGAGATCGCACCACTGCACTCCAGCCTGGGTGACAGCATGAGAATCCATCTTAAAAAAAAAAAAATTAAAACACCTTTGCATAATTAACTTTAAACCCCATTTTCATCTTGAAATAAGTGAAAGTGTACTGTATAATTATTAATGACTAACAAACTCTATTTTTCTGCACCATCTTCACTGAAGAATTAATTTTTAGCTCTGAAATTTTGTAAATTAATTACATGTATTATGTTGTTTTAATGTTTTTCAGTTTTTAAAAGTCAATAGCATGCTTGGTTATACATATTTATATTTCATTATGCATGTAAAACCTGTTTTGGTTACATATGTATTTTTATGTTTACCATGCACACATGTATATGTGTGTGTATATATATACACATGTATATATGATAAACATAAAATGCATATGTATTTTACATATAATACATATATCTATATGTCTCAAGCATTATCAAAGGAAATATAAAGTTTATATATGTTTATTAAAGAAAATATAAAGTTTTCAGTTTTTAAAAATTAATAGCATGCTTAGTTATACATGTTTATATTTCATTACATATGTAAAACCTCTTTTGGTTACATATATATTTTGTGTTTACCATATATACATGTATGTGTGTATACATGTATGTGTGTATACATGTATATATGGTAAACATAAAGATACATATGGATTTTATATAAAATACATATATAGTCCCAAGTAAATATTTTTATTAAAGGAAATATAAAGCTTACTATTAAAATAAGCTGGAAAAAGAGTCAGAGTCTTTTAAAAAATTATTAACAAACAAAAATTAGTAACAAATGAAACTATGATAGATCTCATGAAGGTAATTCCAATGAAAACAAATAAAACTGAAGTTTGAGAAATGCTGACCTGCATAAAGAAAAGAAAAAAGGTGACAATCCTTTATCAAAGACATGTCTTTCTCCATACATCAATAATTAAAGAGGATTAAATTTATTTTTCACAATCATTCTGGAGCTAGAGCCATTTTCATAAACTTCTCACAGTCTTTGAATGACCAGGAAAAAAATTATAAAGCAGCTGTAAGGTAATGGTACTTAATTATGATTGATTCCTAACTATCATCAGGGTGATTTTTAAAATTTTAAATTATGCTGCCATACAATATTTGTGTAGTAGATATGTCTATAATAAACCCTTCTAGACATTGGCTTAGGCATGGATGTCATGAGCAAGAACCCAAAAGCAAATGCAATAAAAACAAAGATAAATAACTGGGACCTAATTAAACTAAAGAGCTTTTGCATGGCAAAAGGAACAGTCAGCAGAGTAAACAGATAACCCAGAGTGGGAGAAAATCTTCACAATCTACACATCTGACAAAGGACTAATATCCAGAATCTACAACGAATTCAAACAAACCAGTAAGAGAAAAATAAACAATCCCATCAAAAAGTGGGCTAAGGACATGAATAGACAATTATCAAAAGAAGATATATAAATGGCCAACAAACACGAAAAATGCTCAACATCACTAATGATCAGGGAAATGCAAATCAAAACCACAATATGACACCACCTTACTCCTGCAAGAATGGCCATAATCAAAAAATCAAAGAACGGTAAATGTTGACATGGATGCAGTGATTAGGGAACACTTCTACACTGCTGACGGGAATGTAAACTAGTAGAGCCACTTTGGAAAACGGTGTGGGTATTCCTTAAAGAACTAAAAGTAGAATTACTATTTGATCCAGCAATCCCACTACTGGGTATCTACCCAGAGGAAAAGATATTTATACACACTTTTACAGCAACACAATTCACAATTGCAAAATCGTGGAATTTTGCAGTTCCACGATTGCAATATATATGATGGAATACTACTCAGCCCACAAAAAGGAATGAATTACACAGTATTTGCAGTGATCTGGATGAGACTGGAGATGATTATTATTATTATTATTTGTGAGACAGAGTTTCACTTTTGTTGCCCAGACTGGCCAGCTGGCATGCATTGACGCAATCTTGGCTCACTGCAACCTCCACCTCCCGGATTCAAGCAATTCTCCTGCCTCAGCCTCCCGGGTAGCTGGGACTACAGACGCATGCCACCACACCCAGCTAATTTTTATATTTTTCTTTTAGTAGAGACGGGGTTTCACCATGTTGGCCAGGATGGTCTCGATCTCTTGACGTTGTGATTCGCCCGCCTCGGCCTCCCAAAGTGCTGGGATTACAGGGGCGAACCATCATGGCTGGCCCTGGAGATTATTATTCTAAGTGAAGTAACTCAGGAACGGAAAACCAAACATCACATGTTCTCATTGATATGTGAGAGCTAATCTATGAGGACACAAAGTTGTAAGAATGATACAATGGACTCTGGGGACTTAGGGGGGAAAAGTGAGAGGGGGACGAGGGATAAAATACTATAAATATGGTGGAGTGTATGCTGCTCGGGTGATGGGTGAACCAATATCTCACAAATCATCACTAAAGAACTTACTTATGTAATCAAATACCACCTGTTTCCCAATAACTTATGGAAAAATAAATTTAAAATAAATATAAATAAATAAATGAAAAGAAAAAGCCATTACCACTGCCCAAGTACAAAGCTTTGGACAAAAATGCTCATAAAATGCTTTCCCATAGTGATCAGTTACCCTGAGGTTGCAGGTTGCATTCCAATGAAATAGGCATTCTAATGAAAATGGTGACACCTGCATATGATTATCCCAAATCAAGGTCAGAGTGCAGACCAGAGAGGGTAGTACTTCAAAAGTTGACTGAATTTTGTCTTAGGAAGGTAACTTTTGCCTTCTCTCTAAAAATTTCTTATAGTCAGAGGCTTGCAGGCTCAGAGACTTCAAAACTGAAAGTTACAAACTCTTTTAATTATTCTTGTTATTGACTCAACTGCAAGTTCAAGAAAGATGATTAACATAGATTGTACTACTCTAAAAATATTATCAGTAATTTCACCAAAATTATTTATTTTCTCGTGTCTGCTTGTTACTTAACATAGAAGATGAAAGAGGAAGAATTAGATCTGTTATACATGATTTAAATTTAGACACTTGAACGCTGAAGAGGATCTACATCAAAGATCATATAACACAACCATTGTTTGTATAAATAAAGAAATTGAGTTCTTAAAGTTTAAGTGGCTTGTGCATCCGTGCACACACACACACTTGCACACACACATAAATTGAAAATGATAAAGATTTCATAAGTTTTTGAGAGAGAAAAAGCTCTTCTCCAAATCTATATTTATGTTATTAGTTGAAGTCTTTTCTTTCAAACTAAAGCAACATAGTTCCCCATATTTTTTATCTGCATTTTCTGCTTTTAATCTGCATTTTCTGCCCCAAAATATGTCTCTCTAAGAAATACAGTTTTCCTAAAAACCTCTTAGGAAGAGCAGCAGGAATAATGGTGAAATTTCAGAACAGGTATTGGAGATTCTCAGACCCTCTGCTCAATTTACCAGCCCTCTTTTGGGTGCCTTTGAGGCCAGGTTGTTTTGGTCTCTATTACGGCTAAGAGAATAACTCTATTACAGTTAAGAGAAGAACTCTCCACTTCCTGCAGAGGCTCATGCAGCCATCTCACATGCAATATAGTTGATTTTATTTCTTAAAAATAATACATACCCACAGAATTATTGTTCTAATCATAAGGTAATAATTTCATGGTTACTAGAATATCTGGAAACCTAGAAAAGAACAGGAGAGATAATGAGAGTCAATCATAATCCTTCCGTAGTGGGAAATTAATTACTTTCTCAAAATCCATTACTACTTCCTAATAACTGCCAGGTTTGTTTTTGAATCCATATGTTTCTGGGAAAACAGATGTTCCTTCAAGACCCAAAGGGGTGCCCAATAGGTGTAAATCCCATGTCTGTGGTCACAGTGATGACTTAGGAGTAAAACTGGGTCTCCTAAGTTAACATGTGTTTTTCTTATCAAGAGTGTCATCACATTATTGTACTATTTATCAATCTGTTTTTTATTTTGTTTATGGCATTTTAACAAATAATTTTTGAAAATTTTTGTATATGCAAAGATACTATACTTTTTCCTTTAGAATTTAACCATTTCCTTTATGCTTAGAAGTCAATTTCTTTTTAGAAATGAGCCCTATCCACCTATATTTTTGTCTAGGTTTTATGGCGCCACAGTTTGCAAGAAGAGTTTTAACACTAGTTCTAAAAGCAGCTGAGAAACTGTAAGAAGTGCTTCCTACCCATAGAAATCCTAAAGTTATTTTTTTCTGCATGTTATATTAACTCCCAATTTATTTAGCATTTATTTAAAATACATTCATTAAGTTCCTACAATGTGTTAAATACTGGTAGATAGAAAGAGAGTTTCTATTAGAACGGCATCAGGATGATAACAGAATGCCACAAAAAAAGAATGTGGAGAATCGTGGGAGAGAATTTCTCCCTTTGCCCCCTGCTTGGAGGTACTTGGCAGGACAGCGGGAAGGAGTAAGTGTTGAGCGGCGGGTAGCGGGTAGAGAGGAGTGCAACGGAGGAGAAGCCAAACAATAATGGCTTCAGCAGAAGCATAAAAGGGAAGGAGTGAAGGGGAAATGATTCACATCTGCTGGAACTTAGGACACATGAAGAAAATCATTAAAAATAAGACTAGAGAGCTGGAAATTACACAACATAAAGGCCTCAGAAGGCAAAGGGAATGCATACACTTTACGGCAGAATGATCTCCCCTAAAGGGTTTTTGAAGGAAATTGGAAAGAGTTATGTTTTAGAAACGGTATCATTAAATTGTGATTTGTTTTAAAAAAGACTGAACAATTACATATTTCTAAATTGTAGTACCAAAAAAGGTACTCTGACATCTTTTAATACTGTCACATATCATCTCCTGTGATAGCAGATAAGTTGAACTACATCTACAATTTTCTAATGTCAAAAGTAAAAAAGTTCAATCATCAATTTATAGGAAAATAATTACATTGTCCTTTCTCCTCATTATCAGAATATGAAAGAACCATAAAAACTATCCCTTTTATCCCCGCTAACTCACTGTTAGAAGCCCAGAAGCAGAAAAAAAGTCCCCTAAAATTCTGAGGAATTAGTCAAATATAAGCAAGAAGCAAGAAGAGTAGGTGGAAATGGTTTTCTTCTCTATCTAGGTCCCTAGAGATTCCTAAATATTATATTTAATTGTTGATATAAACACTACTCTCCTTTACATTTTTAAATGCTTCTCAGGCTCATCATTTTATTTCTGGAGAGACTAATAGTCACATTTTCAGTCACTATGGATGTCTAATTTCTATTCACACATTGGACTTTTTGCTACTATGAAGTTAAATTTAATCTTAAAGTGATTTTTTTCCTGCTGCATTAATTCTCTCTACCACACACAGCATAGTTCAAATCGTGTTGCTCTTCATAGTCTCTCCTGGGGACAAAGTGAACTTCATAGAGCCAGTTTATGGTCCCCTACAGCAATTTTATGAGCCTCAAAGTATGGAGCCATCCCTGTATGATTTTTATATACCTAAGAGAATCAGATTCAGAAGTAATAGGATTTATCTTTGTATTATTTTCCAAGAAATGTTGATATTCCTTCTGCCATACTAGCTCAAGATGCCTGAAGATAATTTACCTTAAAAATATTAAATATTGAAAATAAAATCATTTTACATTAATCATGGTCAGGTTGAGCAAGATACCCAGGCATAACTAAGGTCTTTATTTGAACTAAATCCTGTTATAGAGTTCTATTGTAAATGTGACCCCTAGCTTTTTATGACCAGGCTATAGTTTGAATGAAAAATCTCCTCATTTAAACATAGTTCCAGGTAATGTTTTCCTTGACTTTTATACAAGGGAGTGTTTTACTGCAGCTGCTAGTGGATAAAGTACAAATTTTCGAATCAATGTGTTCAGTGCTTTTGAAGAACTAATTCATTTTTCATAAAGCTAAAATCATACAAATTTATACTCAAGCGTTAAATTCCTGGAAATATCTATTCCAGGATATGTATCTAACTCAGGAAATTAGTAGTTAGTTCTAATTCAATCATTTAAACATTCTGGTTATGCTCTTATAACAACAAAGACAAAACTGTTCATAAATGGTAATTGTTAAACTATTTTATTAACAAGTATAGTTCAAACTTCATGTCATGATAGAATACAAAATATGTGTAGACAGTGTTTTATTAGGCATTAGTGTAAAATTCAACTTAAGCAAAAGTTTTTATAAAAAGAACCATATTGTACCTAAAGGAACATTTATAAAATAAACTGCATTAAAAAGCAATTCAAGGGTAAACTTCAGAAGAACAAGATGCATCTATTGAAATAAACTATGTACATAATATTCAAGCAACTGATTTGATTATCTGAGTTATGGATTAATACAAAAATGTAAATTAGAAATAAGCGCAAGGGATTGGAAAAAGAATATGGTTGTATGTGTACTTACTGACCAGTGATGATAAAGCCAGTGAGTGAGACGCTATCTGGTGCAAGGTCAGAAAACGAAAAGTTGACCAATCCCAGAAGTTTAAAAACACAGCTTAAAAGGATCTTGCCATTTAAAGCAAAAATAATAGTAATGAATAGTGGTCATTTTAGCATATTTATGAATAAAATATCTGACAGCAATAGCATAAAATGAGAGCAGGTATGAAAGTATATTTTGCACAAATTTCTTAGCTATTGTGCAGTGATACAATATTACTTGGAGACAGACTTATAAAAGATGTACATTAAAACCCTTAAAGAAATCACTGTAATAAAAACAATGAGGTGTTGATAGTAAGACACCACGAAGTGAAGAAAAACGGTATCATTAAAAAAACACTTAATGCACCAGAGAATGAGAAAAGTTTTAACAAAGAGGATATGGGACATATACAAAGCCAATAATAAGCTAATATATTCAAGTCAAACTATATTATTACATTGAATATAAATGGTCTAAATACTGAATTTGAAAAATCAAAAATTGGCAGTTTGAATTTAAAAGATTTCAATATTCCTCCCAGTGATTGATAGAAAAAAGTAAACAAAAGATAGAAAAATTTATAGCTAAAAGTAGAGAAAAGCAGAAGCAGGAGGTTCATTTAAGGTCAAGAATTCAAGACCAGTTCTGGCAACACAGACCCTGTTTCCACAATACAAAAAAGAATAAGAAATAATAATAATAAATTTTAAAAATTAAGTTAAAAAATTATCTAGACGTGGTGGTGATTGCCTGTAGTCTTGGCTACTCAGGAGGCTGAGGTGGGAGAATCACTTGAGCTACACTGCAGTCTGGGAGGCAGAGTGAGACCCTGTCTCAAAAGGGAAAAAAAACAAAGCAGTCTTCATACATTTAGGAAGACTGAAAACATACAGCATGTTTTCTCATCACAATGAAATTAAACTAGAAATCAATGACAGAAACATATAGGTAAAATCCCCCAAAATGGAAAACAACAAAATTCCAGCTTACACATGTCATAGAAGAAGTGCAAGGCAATTAGAAAGATATTGAGCTGAAACAAAATTAAATCACAATATATTAAAATTTGTTGGATGTAACTAAAGCAGTGTTTACAGGGAAAATATTAGCAATACATATTTACAGTAAAAATAACAATGATTTCAAATCAACAAACTAAGCTTGCACCCGAAGAAACTAAGAAAACAAGAGCATATTAAACACAAAGCAAGTAGAAGAAAAAACATGTCGGCCGGGCACGGTGGCTCACACCTGTAATCCCAGCACTTTGGGAGGCTGAGGCGGGGGGATCACGAGGTCAGGAGATCGAGACCATCCTGGCTAACACTGCGAAACCCCGTCTCTACTAAAAATACAAAAAGTTAGCCGGGCGTGGTGGTGGGCACCTGTAATCCCAGCTATTCGGGAGGCTGAGGCAGGAGAATGGCGTGAACCCGGGAGGCAGAGCTTGCAGTGAGCCGAGATCGCACCACCGCCCTCCAGCCTGGGGGACAGAGTGAGACTCCGACTCAAAAAAAAAAAAAAAAAAAAGAAGAAGAAGAAGGAGAAAAAACAGGTCAAACATAGAGATAGAAATCAAAGAAATAGGAAATAAAAAAGCAATAAGGAAAACCCTAAACGTGAGTTCTTTGTGAAAATGATTGTAAAAATTGATAAAATACTAGGGAGACTTATCTGAAAAAAAGAATTTACAGAGCTATTCTGGTATCACAAATGAAGGAAGGGACATCACTTCAGATTGCATAGACATTAAAAAGATAATAAACATCATGAACAACTTTATCCCAATAAACTTGAAAATTTAGATGAAATTAATAAATTACTTGAAAGACACAAACTAGCAGAGCTCACTCAAGGTGAAGTAGATAACCTGGGTATCTCAACACTTATTGTTTTAAATAAATTTGTTGTTAATCTTCCCACAAAGAAAATTCTAGGCCCAAAGGGCTTCAGAGTTGAATTCTACCAAACACTTATGGACCAGGAGGGGAGACGTCCTGACAGGCGATGAGTTCCCTAGGCTCTGGCCACCCCACCCACGTCCCACGTCCCACGTCCCGGGCACCTGCGGGACACCGCCGCTTCATCCCCTCCTCTGTCCACAGCTGGCCCCACCCCACCACGCAACCCACGCACACACGCCGGAGGTTCCAAAACCACACGGTGTGAATAGAGCCTGATGGAGCGAGAGCCCATTTCACGAGGTGGGAGGGGTGGGAGTGGGGTGGGTTGGGGGTTGTGGGGTCTGTGGAGAGCCCGATTCTCCCTCTTGGGTGGCTACAGGCTAGAAATGAATATCGCTTCTTGGGCGGAGGGGCTTCCTTAGGCCATCACCGCTTGCGGGACTACCTCTCAAACCCTCCCTTGAGGCCACAAAATAGATTCCACCCCACCCCCCGGGTGCTGGATGTATCCTGTCAAGAGACCTGAGCCTGACACCGTCGAATTAAACACCTTTACTGGCTTTGTGTGTTTGTTTGTTTCTGAGATGGAGTCTTGCTCTGTCCCCCAGGCTGGAGTGCAGTGGCGTGATCTCAGCTCACTGGAACCTCTGCCTCCTGGGTTCAAGTGATTCTCCTGTCTCAGCGCCACCATGGCTGGCTCATTTTTTTATTTTTAGTAGACACGGGGTTTCACCCTCTTTCATTGGTTTTCACTGGAGATTCTAGATTCGAGTCACACCTCATTCTGTGCCACAGAGAGACTTCTTCTTTTTTTTTTTTTTAAAGCGCAACGCAACATGTCTGCCTTATTTGAGTGGCTTCATATATCATTATAATTGTGTTATAGATGAAGAAAAGGTATTAAGCACTGTGCTAATGATAGTGAAAGTGAAGACAAAAGAAAGGCTATCTATTTTGTAGTTAGAATAAAGTTGCTCAGTATTTAGAGCTACCCAAATACGTCAGCATTTAAACTCTTCCTAGTAAAAGCTGGCCGATCTGAATAATCCTCCTTTACACACAATTTTTGATAGGGTTAAGATTTTTTTAAGAATGCGACTCCTGCAAAAGAGCTGAACAGACAATACACATTTAAAAAAATAACAACACAAGGATCAACCAGACTTGGGAAAAAATTGAAAACAACACAAGTCTTATGAAGAACTGAGTTCTTAAAATATTACGGAGAACATAGCTATCGGAAGAGAAGGCAGTATTGGTAAGTTGATTGTTACATTTGCCAGCAAAAGCTAGCACTATTTTTTTGGCAATCTTTCAGGCACTGCAACTACTACTGCAAAATGAGATATAATCCAAGAAATAATCCCAATTCTACATAAACTTATCTGGGAACTAGAAAAGGAGGAAACAGTTTATTTTTACAAGGAGAGCATTATCCTGATATTTAAACCAGAGGAAAAAAAATAAGACTAAAGAGTATTCTTCATAATGAAAATAATCACAAAAATCCTCAACAAAATATTGGCAATTCAGAAATATTTTTAAAAAACAATGCATCATTACTGATTTCATTACTGAATGCAAAGTTGGTTCGACAATTAAAAATCACTATAATTCATCAAATTATGTTAAAATTTAAAATTATTTACTGATATTAATAGATGAAGAAAAATCACAGGACAAAATTCTACAATCATCATGATAAAAATTCTATGTAAGCTAAGACTAAAAGAAACTTCCCCAAAGTGAAAAAGTAGCTCTACAGAAAGCCTACAACTAACATCATTTCTGTCCTAGTAAAAGAGTGAATGCTTTCTGCTTAGAAACAGGAGCAAAACAAGGGTGCCTGCTCTTACCCTTCCTATGCAGCATAGTACTAGAGGGTCTAGCTATATGACTGCATACATTTGTCAGATCTCACCTACTGTAAAATTAAAATTGGTAAGTTTATTTTATATATATTTTTCCCCAATTAAGCAGATTAAATATAAATGAATAAATAAACAGATATTCCGGGAATTAGTTAAGTGCAATTTGAATAGAAATCTATAATCCAGGATGATAAGTATATGATTAAAGAAAAAAAAGGGGGGCAAGTTTTAGTTTAAATGTCATCATTGCAAAAAAAAAAAGATAAATTCTGACATAAATAACAAAATAGCATAGAGGCATAATTTAGTAGTCATAGAGATGTCCAATTGTACAAGTCAGAGAACTCTCTGAGCGACTGAAGATAGATTTTCAGACTCCTGGGTTTGAAAACCAGGCTGTGGACCAACACACTGCGTTAGATTTGAGTACTAGTGTGCTGCTTACTTTAGCATCCTGGTCAAAGTGTTGTTTCTTGTTTTCTGCCCATGGATTTAACCATGAGCTTAAAATTGAATACTAATCTCCTTTGAATTGTGCATATTATGTTATGCTTTGAGAGGAATCTGACTTTATCTGGGAAACTTTCTTAGCCCAGTCAAGTTGACTCACAAAATTATCCATCATAGCTAGTGTCTGAAACGTGAGGTAACGTTTTACAAATGAGCTCTGTGTTTTCATTTTCTATTCCATTAAATTTTTCACCCCTGGAACAGGCCCTTGTATTAGGCTGCTTTTGCATCGCTACAGATGAATATCTCAGATTGGGTAATTTACAAGGAAAAGCAGTTTAATTGGCTTACAGTTCTGCAGGCTATACGGGAAGCATGGTGCCAGCATCTGCTTCTGGTGAGAGCCTCAGGGAGCTTACGATGACAGCAGAAGGCAAAGAGGAGCAGACACATCACATGGCAAGAAAAGGAGCAGCAGAGAGAAGGGGGAGGTTCCAGACAGCTGAAACAATCAGATCTCCCATGAACTGAGCAAGAACTCACTCATCACCAAAGGGATGGTGCCAAGCCATTTGTGAGGGATCTGCCAACCACCATGATGTAATCACCTCCCACCAAGTCCCACCTCCAACATTAGGAAACACATTTTAACTGGGATTTAGACAGAATAAACATTCAAAACATACCAGCCATGAAGAACAGGCCTCTTCAGAAACTGTGTTTTGTTGTTTTCATTGTGTGTCGTCTCAATAACTCATTCGGGAATGGCAATGAAAAATCCCAGCTTCAGAAATAACACTGATAAGGCTTATGTATTGTCGTGGTGAGGACAGACCTCTAATGTATTCTTTCTTAATACATACAAGCGCGTGTGTACATATGCACATAAGCATAGACACAACCATATTTCACTGAAAATTTCTCATTTGGCAAGCTGCAATGTAATTCAATTCTATATTTCTAAAATCAAAGTTATTAAAAATATACATTTATATATAAGCTTCATGTGCTTGGCTGAAGACCTCACATTGTTTCTAAAATTATAGGTAGGAAGTAATTTATAGGTTTATTATTCTCTTGTTTTCATACTAGTATATATCCAATGTGACATATGAACAGGCAGTACTAATCAAAAATTAAATGAAGACTACAAGGTCACATAGAAATTGCTGAAATCAGTGGGGAAATACCTTAATCTGTAGACAGCATCAATTACCATTGTTATGAGACTACATTTTGGTAACTATTGAAACGCATCTCTGGGTCTCTTGATAGTCTGTTTAAGGTAAACCACTGCTGTTCACTGTTCCATCATTTTTAATGAAAGAAACTCTTAGGCCTTAGAAATAAGAAACGTGGCCGGGCACGGTGGCTCACACCTGTAATCCCAGCACTTTGGGAGGCCAAAGTGGGTGAATCACCTGAGGTCGGGAGTTTGAGACCAGCCTGACCAACATGGAGAAACCCCATCTCTACTAAAAATACAAAATTAGCCGGCCGAGGTGGCGCATGCCTGTAATCCCAGCTACTTGGGAGGCTGAGGCAGGAGAATCGCTTGAACCGAGGAGGCAGAGGCTGCGGTGAGATGAGATCATGCCATTGCACTCCAGCCTGGGCATTAAGAGTGAAACTCCATCTCAAAAAAAAAAAAAAGAAAGAAGTAAGAAACATGAATGGGTGCAGGCACCTGACTTGAGAATTGATAAGAAGGGAAAAGAGGAAGAGACCAAAAGGGATGTCTCCATTCCTAGACCCAGCTATGGCTCCTGCTCATTGGATGCTGCAGGCTCAGAGGTGAGAGAGGAGAGCAGAGGGGCTGTAGGACTCAGCAGTTTAATCTGGCTCAGAGATAGTAGAGGGGGAGTAAACCACACAAAATCACACAAAAGCGCTGGAGCGTCTCTTTCTCCCACTCCTTCCTGCGCTCCCCACATTCAGGGCACCCTCATCTGAGTCGCTGGTCCCCCGCAGCCCCGTTTCTGAATATCCCTCCTCTCATCCTGGTAGATGTTCATGGTAATGAGGAATAAAGCTTTGCAGCAGAAGTTGTCATGGGGCAGACCTCCAAAGGGAAAAAGGAAGAGAATTAGCTTAGCTAACAGGGAAGTGTAATCTCTACTTGGAAATAAGTCCAATTCACTGGTCCAAAGAGGAAAGTCAAATGGGAGCAAAACCAAGGGAAAGCGAGGATGGAGATGCCTGTTTACCTCTCCTATGTAACGCGTTTTCTAAGTAAACACAACCACATTTTTCTTCAAAATCTTATTACTATAAGAAACTATGCTAATGTAAACTATATACACATATATGTGTATATACACACTACTACTTGATTTTTTATACCCTTCTAATGTAGTCACAAATATCAGTCATGAAAGTAGTGATGCCTGAAAGATGCTCCAATTACATTTCAAAAGGATATACATTGTCAGAATGATTTTAAAAAAAAAACACACAGAAACAGTGCTGGTCAAAATATCTCCATTTTCTCACATTAATCCTGAATACATATGCAGTACTTTCATAGGACAAGCTGGGGAAATCAATAGTGTAAATGAAATATCATTGGCGTCCTTTTCTCGTCTCAGCTGTGGCATAAGTGAAGAGTGGCAATGTCCCAAAAAATAACGTTGAACTTCAGTCTCTTTTATGCTCATTCCAAACAGATGAGCAATTTCTGAAAAGCTACTGTAGAAGATGCACTTTTACCTCTTCATCAAAAACATATAAAAATGAAATATATTGTGATATTTATTACCCTGTGTATTACAGACCACTATGGTGATCCAGTACAAATGGCTTTTTTTCTCTGTGGCGCCGACCTTCAAAAGTGATGACGTGAAAAGCCTAGACTTTATGACAGCTTAACTAGAAATGCATTACAGCTGCTATATTAATATGTACCTGTGGCTTTGCTATACAGTTTGAATATGAAAAGAAACTGTGAACCCATGCTCTGCTATAAACTTTAAATATGCAGAAAAATATGTTCATGAAAGCAGCAGGAGGTTGAGATAATGTTTATGTGAAATGATGCTCCCTTTCTTCTCAGCCTCAAAACCTCATGGTCGGTTTTACATTACATAAATTTAATGTCAGCAACCGAATGACTTGTATCAACCTTAGCACAGAAAATTAGAGAAGCTAGCCAGAAGCGTGCAATTATACATATTCACATTATGTGTGACTGAAATACCTTTAGCTTTCTGTGCATGGTGACATGTGAATCCCTGGGTACGGATGAACTTAAGCTCCATGTTAAATCAATAAATATATTTCAGTGATCAATTGCTGAGAAGTGAAAAATTGATGGGCACTGAAATATTACTTTGAAACTATCAAATGCATTCCTCCTCTGTAGTTTCAAAATATTTTCATATGCATAACTATTGTGGTGCTACATTATGAGTAACTTATGTAATACCTATAATGACTTTGTTCAATGTTTTGGTTTTAAGTAGTTACAATTTGTCCTGACATGTAAATGATGCCATGGTGCATACCTAAATGATTTTTACGGGATCTCAAATTAATTCACAAACACTCCTAAAAAGGAACGTTATTCTTTTCAGACGATGAAGGAGAGCACGAGTTACGCTCCAACAGGCATGCTAAAACAGACACACATCTGAGGAATTAACATCTATATTCATTTTAGCAGCAGAATGGGTTTTTGTAAATTATCTAAATAATAAAAATAAGAAGGACACAAGTAAGCCTAATTTTTATATTAGTAAATATTTTCTGAATGTTGATTTTGTATACAATCAGCATTTGGTGTCTGAAATTAAGGCAGAAATAAATAAGTACTTTGAAACCAATGAGAACAAAGACACAACATACCAGAATCTCTGGCACACAGCTAAAGCAGTGTTTGGAGGGAAATTTATAGCACTAAATGCCAACAGGAGAAAACAGAAAAGATCTAAAACCGACACCCTAACATGACAATTAAAAGAGCTAGAGAAGCAAAAGCAAACAAATTCAAAAGCCAGCAGAAAACAAGAAATAACTAAGATCAGAGCAGAACTGAAGGAGATAGAGACATAAGAAACCCTTAAAAAAATCAACGAATCCAGGACCTGGATTTTTGAAAAGATTAACAATATAGATAGACTGCTAGCCACACTAATAAAGAAGAAAAGAGAGATGAATCAAATAGACACAATAAAAAATGATAAAGGGGATACCACCACTGATCCCACAGAAATACAAACTACCATCAGAGAATACTATAAACACCTCTATGCAAATAAACTAGAAAATCTAAAAGAAATTGATAAATTCCTGGACACATACGCCCTCCCAAGTCTAAATCAGAAGAAGTTGAATCCCTGAATAGACCAATAACAAGTTTTGAAATTGAGGCAGTAATTAATAGTCTACCAACCAAAAAAAGCCCAGGACCAGATAGATTCACAGCCGAATTCTACCAGAGATACAAAGAGGAGCCGGTACCATTCCTTCTGAAACTATTCCAAATAATAGAAAAAGAGAGAATCCTCCCTAACTCATTTTATGAGGCCAGCATCATCCTGGTACCAAAATCTGGCAGAGACACAACAAAAAAAGAAAATTGCAGGCCAATATCCCTGATGAACATCAATATGAAAATCCTCGATAAAATACTGGCAAACTGAATCCAGCAGCACATCAAAAAGTTTATCCACCATGATCAAGTCAGCTTCATCCCTGGGATGTAAGGCTGGTTCAACATACACAAATCAATAAATGTAATCCATCACATAAACAGAACCAATGACAAAAACCACATGATTATCTCAACAGATGCAGAAAAGGCCTTTGATAAAATTCAACACCGCTTCATGCTAAAAACTCTCAATAAACCAGGTATTGATGGAACGTATCTCAAAATAATAAGAGCTATTTATGACAAACTCACAGTCAATATCATACTGAATGGGCAAAAGCTAGAAGCATTCCCTTTGAAAACTGGCACAAGACAAGGATACCCTCTCTCACCACTCCTATTCAACATAGTACTGGAAGTTCTGACCAGGGCAATCAGGCAAGAGAAAGAAATAAAAGGTATTCAAATAGGAAGACAAAAAGTCATATTGTCTCTGTTTGCAGATGACATGATTGTATGTTTAGAAAACCCCACCATCTCAGCCCAAAATCTCCTTAAGCTAATAAGCAACTTCAGCCAAGTCTCAGAATACAAAATCAATGTGTAAAAAGTACAAGCACAATAACAGACAGAGAGCCAAATCATGAGTGAACTCCCATTCACAATTGCTACAAAGAGTATAAAATACCTAGGAATCCAACCTACAAGGGAGGTGAAGGACCTCTTCAAGGAGAACTACAAACCGCTGCTCAAGGAAATAAGAGAGGACACAAACAAATAGAAAAATATTCCATGCTCACGGATAGGAAGAATCAATATCGTCAAAATGGCCATACTGCCCAAAGTAATTTATAGATTCAATGCTATCCCCATCAAACTACCATTGACTTTCTTCACAGAATTAGATAAAGCTACTTTAAATTTCATATGGAACCAAAAAAAAGCCCGTATAGCCAAGGCAATCCTAAGCAAAAAGAAAAATGCTGGAGGCATCAGGCTACCTGACTTCAAACTATACTACAAGGCCACAGTAACCAAGAGAGGCCTCAGAAATAACGCCACACTAATATAACCATCTGATCTTTGACAAACTTGACAAAAACAAGCAATGGGAAAAGATTCCATATTTAAGAAATGGTGTTGGGAAAACTAGCTAGTCATATGCAGAAAACTGAAACTGGACCCCTTCCTTACATCTTATACAAAAAATAACTCAAGATGGATTAAATACTTAAATGTAAGACATAAAACCATAAAAACGCTAGAAGAAAAGCTAGGCGATATCATTCAGGACATAGAAATGTGCAAAGACTTCATGACCAAAACACCAAAAGGAATGGCAACAAAAGCCAAAATTGACAAATGGGATCTAATTAAACCAAAGAGCTTTTGCATAGCAAAAGAAACTATCATCAGAGTGAACAGGCAACCTACAGAATGGGAGAAAATTTTTGCAATCTATCCATCTGACAAAGGGCTAATATCCAGAATCTACAAGGAACTTAAACAAATTTACAAGAAAAAAAAACAAACAACCCCATCAAAAAGTGAGTGAAGGATATGAACAGATACTTCTCAAAAGAAGACATTTATGTGGCCTAGAAATATATGAAAAAAGCTCAACAGCTGTGGTCATTAGAGAAATGCAAACGAAAACCACAATGAGATGCCATCTCACACCAGTTAGAATGGCAATCATTAAAAGTCAGGAAACAACAGATGCTAGAGAGGATGTGGAGAAATAGCAATGCCTTTACACTGTTGGTGGGAGTGTAAATTAGTTCAACCATTGTGGAAGACAGTGTGGTGATTCCTCAAGGTTCTAGAACCAGAAATACCATTTCACCCAGTAATCTCATTACTGGGTATATACCCAAAGGATTATAAATCATTCTACTATAAAGACACATGCACACGTATGTTTATTGCAGCACTGTTCACAATAGCAAAGACTTGGAACCAACAAAAATGCCCATCAATGATAGACTGGATAAAGAAAATGTGGCTTATATATACCATGGAAAACTATGCAGCCATAAAAAGGATGGGTTCATGTCCTTTGCAAGGACATGGATGAAGCTGGAAACCATCATTCTCAGCAAACTAACACAGGAACAGAAAACCAAACACCACATGTTCTCACTCATAAGTGGGAGTTGAACAATGAGAACACATGGTCACAGGGAGGGGAACATCACACACTCTAGGGCCTGTCAGTGGGTGGGGGGCTGGGGGAGGGACAGCATTCAGAGAAATACCTAATGTAGATGACGGGTTGATGGGTGCAGCAAACCACCATGGCACGTGTATACCTACGTAACAAACCTGCATGTTCTGCACATGTATCCCAGAACTTAATTTTAAAAATAGAAGAAGAATGTCAATAACTTATCCTTGAACAAAGTATCAGCAACTAAAAAACTGAAAGGACGAGGATCATCCAGCTTGTTAACTTGATTTAGGAAGTGGTTTAAAACAGTGTGAAATCAAATTAACATTATAACATGAATTTAGGGTGAAGGAAAAAAAGCAAATGAACTTTATATTAGTAAGTCACCTACTGTGTCTCATAATCCTGGCCATTTCTAACTTAGGACTTCAAGTAATTCTCAAAACTTTTCAAAGAAAGATAAAAGTAATAATAGCTTAGTTTTACAGATGAAGAAATTACTTGCCCAAAGGTCACACAGCTGATAGTTGTGAAGCTCAGAATGGAACCCCAGTATGCTGAACTTCAAAAGAAAAGAGTAGATAATGCTCCTGACTCTGTATGGACCCAGAGAGAAAAAGCTGTGTTTTTTAATGGAAGTGCTATGTATGACAGAACGAACTGAGAAAAAAATTATAGTAATCTGAAAAAAAAAGTTTGAGAAGAAAGAGGCTTAGATAACAATTCTGATTTAAATCATTTTATGCTGATTTTTTTCTTTGCCCTGTATGCTTTATAACTGGTTATTTTATTTGTCCTTTGAAGTGACATTTTAAAAAGAGCTTCAGTTTAATCTTTGCTAATCTATTCCATGATAGCTAGAACTGCGTTATATGCCAGTATCTATATCTAACCTGTCTAATGCTGTAGCCACTAGGCAGATGTGGCTATTTGCATGGAAATTTAAGTTAATTAATGTAAAATAAAATTTAAAATTCAGCTCCTCATTCACAGTAGCCACATTTCAAGTGCTGGACAGCCAAAGGCAGCGAATGACTACTATGTTTGGCAGTGCAGATGTAGAACATTCATTTCGTCATTGCAGAAGGCTCAGTGCTGTTCTAGGGCAAGGGGCAGCAAAGTACAGCCTGTGGGCCAAAGCCAGGCTGCCACATGTTTTCATAAATGAGCTTATTGAAACACAGGCATACTCATTCCTTTATGTACTATCTATGGCTGCTTTTGTGCTATCACAGCTGCGCCAAGTAGTTGCAACAGAAACCACACGCCCCACGAAATCTGAAGTATTTAATATCTAACCCTTTACAGGAAAAGCTTTGCCATCCCCTGATTTAGAAGATGAATATCGTGGTAGTTGGCAGCTCAGGTTCTGCAGATCAACATACTGGAATTTCAACCCTGACTGTCAAAAATTAAATCAGATTCGTCTAAGCACTCTTCCTGTTTGCAAAATCAGAATAGTAATAATAACAGTCATTGATATATGTATACATAATACTGATCTTACATAGTTTCATGAAGATTAAATTAGAGAATGTATGTAAAACACTCAGTGCAATGATTGATACTACATTGTAAGCCTTACAAAAAATGTTTGTTAAATTTTTATTATTGTTCTTTTCATTTTCTTTTTCTTGCAACTGGTAAAAGTTTCACAAAGAATCCCTCTCTCTCAAATCAGAATCCCAGTTGAAGATATGACAAATTCAACAAAGGCATAAAGATCTCATATTTTCTAGGCATGATAGTGACCCTAGGTCTGTAATTCACTTTAGACAATATATATTCATTTTTTAATTACACATTTTTTGGAAATGGTGTATATATATATATATATATATATACACACACACATACACACACACACATATATATATATTCCTACTTAGTATGTAAGACACATAAACACATCTGAAGTGTCTTATGCCTATGAACCAGCAAGCCAGATTTTGTCTGCAATTTCTGCAGTTCCTGCCCAAAAGGCTTGGTTCTGTACAAAACTGTAGGTAAACTCCATCTGTCTTCCATATTTGATAATATTCTAATCCCCAATCGTTTTATGCTTAGGATAAGTTGACTTAACTCCTTGACTTGATCATGATGCTCACGTGCAGTTTCAATGCTATCTTTTTCATTATAGATTAAAGAGTAATATAGGAAATATTTACACAACTTTGTCAATAAAAAGGTCATGTACAGACAGTGGAAAGCAGCCTTTAGCAACTGTGAGGAAGTTATCTATGTTACCTCATCCTCTGTTCTCTCATCTCTCTTGATTTGGGAGCTTCTCACGCTCCTGTACCATCCACTCCCAGTCCACTTTGACCAACGAGTTCACTGTTCTCATGTAATCCTCTGTTGCCAACAGCCTTCCTCCCAAACACTAATCTCCCAGGCAGATGTCCCGTGCATAGAAGTGCTAATGGGTATTTGATCAAAATACGGTCTACAAAGATCAGATCCTGTGAGAAGCCTACACAGTCTAAAGGCTGTTCTCAGTTTTCTTTATCTATCTTTCTACTCTTGTCTCATCTATCCTGAGGAGGTTTTAACAGCATTTATTACTTTCAACAATGTTTATGATTAGTTGCATGGGTACCCTCTTTCTTAAAATAGTACCCTATTCCTTAAAATATTTCCTAAAATATTTTCAGGCTCATTTGCAAATGAGCCTTGAAATAAAATGAAAGAAGAGGCTGGGCATGGTGGCCCATGCCTGTAATCCCAGCACTTTGGGAGGCCAAGGCAGTTGCATCACCTGAGGTCAGGAGTTTGAGACCAGCCTGTCCAACACAGCAAAACCCCATCTCTGCTAAAAATACAAACCTTGCTGCATGTGGTGGCATGTGCCTGTAATCCCAGCTACTCGGGAGGCTGAGGTAGAAGTATCACTTGAACCCAGGAGAGAGAGGTTGCAGTGAGCCAAGATCATGCCACTGCACTCCAGCCTAGGTGACAAAGCGAGATTCCATCTCAAAAAAAAAAAAAAAAAAGAAAGAAAGAAAAGAAAAGAGGGATGGAATGTTGCACTTTATTTGAACCAAATGAAGAAAAAAGGGTGTAAATGGGCTGGAAACAAATCAACAAATCTCTATACTGATAATTTGCTTTGTGCTTTGCATTATGCTAGGTACTTCACAAGTGGTGATTTGATAACTAATTTTGTCAACACTCTTCTGAGACGGTTATTATAAGCTCCCTTTTTTTACTGAAAAGCTCAAGTTCAGAGAAATTCGTAATTTGCATCAGGTAACATAGGTAATAAGCGATGGCAATGGAATTCGAGTTGAGTTTCTGGTTTCAGCATTTATTCCCTTTCCTCTATGATGCATTATCTGTTATTATTTAAAGTAATTTGCAGTGTGTGCTATTTTATATGGTATAATTTTCTTTTATAAAGTAAAAAATTATCCTGCAATTCATCTCTTTTGCAAATCTGGATTGTAGCACAAATTTGATACACATGGAAATAGTCATAATCCCCAGCAATAAATTTGAATTACAGGAGACATCTACAAATCTATAAACTGCATAACTCTGTTCTTCCCTTAAATTTCCATTTGAAGGCCATGTCTGTACAGCAGCTGGTAGAGCTGCTGGAGCTTACCCACTCAGGCTCCCTGCTTGGCACTGCACGTGTGCACTAATATTCTGCAGGGTCTTTCTAGAATACATGATTCAAAGGACCCCCAAGCATTTATTTTAATGTGGAGCACCTAGAAGTAAATGGGACAGAACACTATCAGCTAGAAAAAACTTAGCCTTGACTATTTCTGATGACTTCAGAGAACAGATCTCTCTCAGTTTATCATGTTGGCAAATGATTTCAGACTTCTGCCATTTGTACACAGGAGAAAAAGCATTAAAGCATTTTGGATTTTTGTTTGTGAAGATCCTCAACTTTAAAATTCTACATTTTCAGAATTTAATAAAGCTTGAAATTGGTGACCTATAGAACATTTTCAATTCTGAAGCTTTTTCTGAGTAATAAAAATACTTGAACATCTTGTTTAATTTGCAAAAACTCTGTCCCAAATATTGTCTCAGAAGAATGCAAAGTTATACATGACTGGTAAATATTGCTGCTCCTACTTCTTCTACTTCAATAGCAGGGGCTACTTGCATATTGCTATGGATTTTATACACTGATCTCATTTATTTAAACAGCACAAGAACCCTGAGATGTATGTTTCATTGTTTCCACTTTGTCAATCAGAGACATGGAGAGTTTAAGTAATTTACCAGGGGCTCCTAACAATAGTTGTCTTTGTACTTTTGGGCTGTTATAACAAAAACACCATAAACTCGGTAGCTTATTAATAACAAAGACTTATTTCACAGTTCTGGAGGCTGGAAAGTCCACTATCAAGGTACTGGCAGATTCAGCATCCAGTAATGGTCGGTTCCTCAAAGATGGTGACTTCTTGCTGAATCGTCATAAGGTAGAGGGGGGAACAGACTCCCTTTGCCTTAGTTTGTAAGGGTACTAATCTCATCCACATGGTTCTTCCCTCATTACCTAAGCACATCCTAAAAGCCCCATCTCTTAATAGTATTGCATTGAGAATTAGGTTTTTAACCTATGAATTTTCGGGCAACACCAACATTCAAGCCACAGCAGACGGCATATACAGAATTTGAACTGAGATTGAGGACAAGGAAGATGCTCCTAACTATGAATGACAGAAAGCAAAGGTGCAAAGATTAGAACTTACGTCTGAGTCCAATACTTTATACAGAAAACAAAGGTACAAAGATTAGAACTTATGTCTAAGCCCAATACTGTATGCAAACCACAGGGCAATGAGTATGCAAAAGAAATGTTTTATTTCCTTCGAAACTTTTCAAATTCTGCTAGAGCATCTCTGTCATCCTTTGAAACCAGCAGAGTGGTTTTCAGTCCTAGCCTCACTTTCAATCACTTGGAGAGATGGGCCCTACAAATTAAATCAAAATATTTGAGGGTAGGATCCAAGTATTGGATAGGGGTCTTACAGTGGCCATTTCAATAAATAGGTCAGTTACAACCAGAAAGATAGGGTGATTGTGATTGGAGTAGAGGTAATGGTGGTTTTTGACAGTGCCTGGGGGGAGGAAGACATGGAAGAACTAGTAGGAAGAGAAAAATCTCAAACAAATTATTCCAGAGTTTTCAGGGTTGAAAATTATATCAACATGTTTGCTGTTATCCTTATAAACCTGTCCAATGCTCACTAAAGTCCCAGCCAATCTCTCTGTATGCTGGCAAATAAAGTAGCCAGGGAAGTTTATTTACCAAGTCTATTGCAGTTAAAAAATATTTGATGGTTGGATAAATGGATGAAGTGAACTTCCTGTTCACTGGTTCATCATGGGTGCAATGGGGCAATTCCTAAAATTGCTTACATTTCATAAAAGCAAATTTTATTGCCAAAAATTATTTATCCAAAATATAGTGATCTTTCTCCATGGGAGTTAATTCAATAAACAAAAAAGCACAATAAAGGGAATAAATCTGAGACTAATCTCACTGGGTCAAGACAGCACCCATGCAACAATTAGAATTTCCTGCTGTTTTACACAGTGATTTGGATCTCAATGAAGTAACATAGGCCAGAATAGAAAATCACTTTGAGTTGTTTGGAGCTAACTTGGAAAGCTGAAAGCCATTTTTAAATATCTGTCATTAAGATCACAAAACAGTAGTAAACCTTTCAAAAAATGCTCTACCCTTTGTAGGCCAATACACATGTCTTCTGGTAGACTTACAAGACCTGAAACAAAATAACATACCCACAATATGTCAGCGGTTCTCACATGAATTTACATTTTTCAAACTTTATCTCAGAGATGTAGGAAGTTCATATACCTCATATAAATTTCCCTTTTGTGGAAAAGTATCAAAACATCCCAAAGATAGATAATCACAATATAGTTAAGAAAAGCCACCACCACCTCATATGAAACTGCTGGAAGCTTACAGAAACATTACACATAAATAGCAAGATTCTTCATATGAGCCATAAACATCCACTTTTCAACTCATTTCTATAGCATTTCTGAGCCAGATTGAAATGTTGTAAAAATATAGGTTAAAAAAAAACACACTCACGAGTCTTTTACCAGCTTTTCAATGGGAGCAAATATGTTTGCTATTTGTGTCTGATTAGAGGTTCAGAAATATTTTTAAGAACTCAACTGCTCCAAATTCTTTGTGTAAGACGTGAATGCTCTGATGGACAAATGAATTCACTTAATAGGTCTTCTTGGAAACTTGCTCACTGGGCCTATAACTTCAGCCCAAGCAGTAAATGTTTCTTCAGATGGGATTTGACACAGGTTCAAACTTTATGTACAAATGTATTGTCAGTATTGCAGAGGGCTTATGCCCTTATTTCTATGCTAAATAAAACACTGATGACTGCCTCCTACTATTAGACATTCTGATTTAATTGTTTTGGGGTGTGACCTGCCATTTGGACTTTTTAAAGCTTTCCAGGTGTTTCTAACAGGCAGGAAAGATTGGGAACCACTCTGCTAGACTGATTGGTTTCCAATTCCTATATGACTCAGAGCTTCTTCTGATTAAAATGCCACACTCCTATTCTTGGTTAAATAGTCCAAACTCACCAATACAACATCTATGTTCCTTCAAGTCAGACTATTTAGAATCACTCTAGCCTCACGTCTTATTTCTCTCTTTCTAACCTACTTCTTAAAATCCACCACACATCACCTATCTTTTATTGTTTGAGCTTCACTATGGCCCCTAAACAACATAAGGAAGGCAAAGATTAGTTGAGCTCATAATATCTTGGGAGATTCTATTTGTCTTCTGAAAGCCTATTGATAACAAACCCATGTCTGAGTAGTAAATTTTATCAAATATTTCATAGTTGAGCGTAATAGTTATAATATTATTCCTTCTTGTCCATTGAGTATCCCTAACACTATAACAATCTATATTCCACAATGAGCAATATCATTATGAAGAAAGGCACAATGGGAAGCTTTTTTCTTTCTTTTAACGGGGGGTGGGGGGGGCACCTTGCAAGACCTGGTGTCAGCTTTGGGAGTTCTTTACACTTTATAATCTAAAGCTTACTGATTAAGTTGTAAATTTCCACATGGCTCCGGCCACCCTTGACAGCCAGGTGCCTATACTCTACTTTAAGTCCAGATGTGTCCTCACTCTATGTTCTAGCATCTTATACCACAAATCCTTGCTTGCATAAACTATATACAGTAGATAGGAAGAGAGGATCCTCTCCTTTAAGTAATCAAAACGACCTGGGCTATAAAAAAACTTCCTCAATGTCTGTAAGAAAAAAAAATTGCATGAATGTGGAGTTATTTTTCATCATAAAAGCTCCTAACGAGGAGAACAAAATGAAATTCTAGAGCTCCTAGCCCTTGGGGAAAGTTCTTTATCCTTTATAATTCTAGTCAGGACACAAAGAGAAAAACTAGGTAGACGTAAAAGTCTTTTGTCATCTAGATTCATCCAGTTGCAATAGGGACTTAAATATTTTCAGGTGTTCAGTCTTCCTCATTCACTTTTATATACTTCCTCTTTTATCACGTACCCTCTTTCTGCTTAAAACAACCTGCGCAGATTCCCTCACCCAACCCAACCCCACTTCTCTTCCTGGCTATCTTCTCAGTGACCTCCAGGGTTAAGCTGAGTTACTGCCTGTCCTGGGAGGCCTGGTGGGTCTTGGATGCACGTGTGTCCTGAGCTCTCTGTCAGGGTCTCTAGATCAGTCTCCCTTACACTGCATGGAAGGTTTTGGTTCACTTATCTGTCTTCCACAACAGATTGTGAAATATTTCAGAGCAGGGATCCTGTGCTATTTGTGTTTGCAACAATGATGGAGTCAGTGTGATTTGTACTCAATAATTGTTTAAGGTTTAACGATTGATTGCATGAGTAAATACATGAGTCTTTCTCATTAAACTCTCTGGGGCAGCTTTCTCATATTTAGATGGTACTCGCTTATCACAAAGTTGATTTGAATATTAAGAAATATTATATAAAATATCTGGAAATAGTAAGTTCTTGGTAAAAGTTTATTCTTTTTCCCTTTTCTCCTTATTATTTAACAATTGTCTTTATGTGAGTAATGTAAATTATAGAGTAATAAAGCAAAAACAAAATAAACAGAAAGTTAATCTCACTTCCTGATTAAAGCATGAATAAAGATGTAACGCTTGTTTCATAATTTTAAAAGATAGAGATTTTATATTAGAATACTATGCTCCCCATTTGTGATAAAAATATTGAAGATAAGAGGAATTATTATCATAATAGTATGCAGAACGTCAATTCTAAAGTCTTTTACAAGCAGTGCAGTGTGATAGTTAGGATCATGAGCATAGACAGAGACAAAAAGACTTGCTCTCAAATCTTAGCTACTTAGTAGGCAGCATCTATCCTTGAATGTGTAACTTAACCCTGCTCTTGAATGTGTAACTTAACCCTAATGTTGCAAGTACTAAATAAGATTATATAAAGTGGATAGTAAGTACTCAACAAATGAAGTTTTGTGTTTGTTTTGTTTTGTTTTTTGAGATGGAGTGTCACTCTGTCGCCCAGGCTGGAGTACAGTGGCACGATCTCTGCTCACTGCAACCTCCGCCTCCTAGGCTCAAATGATTCTCCTGCCTCAGCCTCCCAAGTAGCTGGGATTACAGGCGCCCACCACTATACCTAGCTAATTTTTGTATTTTTAGTAGAGACGGGGTTTCACCATGTTGGCCAGGCTGTTCTCGAACTCCTGACCCCTGGTGATTTGCCCACCTTGGCCTCCCAAAGTGCTGGGATTACAGGTGTGAGCCACCATGCCAGTCCTGAAGCTGTTATTAATAACAGTAGCAACAATGTGTCTTAAAAAAATAGCCTATGGGACTGGCATATATATCTAATATTCTGTCTAGCCTCTGGCCCTTCTCCTCTTTCTTATTTTCCTGGGATACATATGTCTCCTTCTTTTGAGAAATGTCTATCCACATCCTAAGGTCCTGCAGGAGTAAGGGGCTACTAACATTCTTACACTTTCTCTTCCAGCACAGGTTTAGGCAAATATTGAGCTAAACAGAGTCCTTGCACAGAATATCACAAATTAGCCCTAAAGAAAGAATGGGTTTATCACTGTGGTGAAATGGAAGATGTACACCTGAGAGTTATTGTACTCTAAGATCCAGTACCTTAGAGGGGATCCATGTGAGAGAATTGAACCAGCATGCAAAAGCAACAGAGAGGAGGGTTGGGAAGAATTCTAAGGGGTTCATGTCTCTGATTCTAGTTTTCTCTGTGATGTATCCCTGCCCTTCATATGAGAAAATATATCCCCTTTTTAACTAAGCTTGTTAGATTTGGGGTTCTGTCACACATAGCTGAGATAACTGATTAGCCTGGGGACAAACACAAGGAAACCTCAAGGTGCTCAAGCTTGAGAGTGACCAAAATCTCTTTTGGACTTAGATGCAAATATTCTTAAGCAAACATGAACAAATGGAACCTAATAATATAGAAATGATAATATGTTACAAGTAACTGGAGTCTGTCTCAGGAATGTGAGACATTGTTAACATTTTAAAAAATCAACCAATGTAATTTTCTATACTAACAAGATAAAAAAAAGATCTCGATAAATACAAAAAGACCTTTTGATAGACAGCACCCACTTCTAACTAAACAACAAAAAACTCTCAGAAAGCTAAGACTAGAATAAATCTTCCTCAACTTGAAAATGAATATCTACAGAAATTATACAACAAATATAATAGTAATGAAATGCTGAATACATTTTTCCTAAGGTCAGAAAAAAAAAAACAAGTCCTCTTTTGCCATTTCTATGCAACTGTGCTAGGGGTCTAATCAGGCAAATGAGTCAAGATATAAATAAAAATCATTCCTTACTGAAAGGTAAAAAAGAAAATTGTCTTTATTTGCAGATGACATGATTTTCTATATAAAAAATCTAGTGGAATCAAAAAAGCTAATATAACTTACAAGTGATTATATTAAAAGTTGGAGGAACAAGGTAAGAACAAAAACATCAGCAACAACAAAAGACATGAACAGGCGTTTTTCAAAAGAAGGCATAAAAACGGATAACAAGCATATGAAGAAAATGCTCAACATCGCTACTTATTAGAGAAACACAAATTAAAACAATGAGCTATCA
The DNA here is from genome assembly GCF_028858775.2 of Pan troglodytes. Taxonomy (NCBI): domain Eukaryota; kingdom Metazoa; phylum Chordata; class Mammalia; order Primates; family Hominidae; genus Pan; species Pan troglodytes. Next base: position 160,331,767 of record NC_072404.2, on the reverse strand, counting down.
TCTTACTCTAGTAAGAATGGCTCATTAAAAAGTCAAAAAATATGCTGATGAAGATGTAGAGAAAAGGGAACACTTATACACAATTGGTGGGGATGTATATTAGTACAACTTCTATGGAATACAGTGTAGAGACTTCTCAAAGAACTAAAAATAGAACTACCATTTGATTCAGCAATCTCACTACTGGGTATATATCCAAAGGAAAAGAAACTATTATATTTAAAAAAAAAATACCTGAATTTGTGTATTTATCACAGCTTTATTCACAATAGCAAAAATATGGAATCAATCTAAGTGTCCATCAACAGAAGACTGGATAAAGAAAATGTGGTATATACAGACAATGGAATACTATTCAGCCATAAAAAGCATGAAATTATGTCTTTTGCAGCAACATGGATGGAATTGGAGGCCATTATCTTAAGTCTAACAAGTCAGACACAAAAAGACAAATAGTGCATATTCTCACTTATAAGTGGGGACTAAATAATTGTACACATGGACATAGAGCCTGGAATGATAGACAATGGAGACACAAAAAGTTAGGAGAGTGGGAGGGGAGGAGAGTGGGAGGGGAGGAAAGTACGAGAAAGTACTTACTGGATACATTGTATATTATTCAGATGATAGTTACACTAATAGCCCTAATTTCACCACTATACAACCTGTGTATGTAACAAAATTACACTTGTACCCCCATAAATTTATACACATAAAAAAGTCAATTCTTTTCTAACATGCCAGCTATGAACAATTTGAATTTGAAATTTAAAATACAACTCCATTTATGTTAGCACAAAAACAAAAACCCCACTTAGATGTAAATCTAACAAAATATGTATAAGACATATGTGAGAAAAACTACCAATCTTTGGAGATGGAAACCAAAGAGAATTCAGTAAATGGAGAGCTACTTCATGTTCATAAATAGGAAGACTCAATATTGTCAAGGCGTTAGTTTTTCCCAACTTTGTAGATTCATGGCAACCCCTATGTAAAATTCCAGCAAGTTATTTTGTAGATATCGCCAAACATTCTAAAGTTTATATGGAGACCCAAAAGACCAAGAATAGCCAATACACATATGTAAGGAGAAGAACAAAGTCAAAAGCTGAAACTACATGAATTCAAGATTTACTGCAAAGCTACAAAACTCAAAGTGTGGTGTTAGCAAAAGAATAGACAAATAGATCAATGGGACAGAATAGAGAGCCCAGAAATAGATCCACACAAATATAATCAACTGATCTTTGACAAAAGAGCAAAGGCAATGTAATGGAGTAAAGGTAATTTTTACAGCAAAAGGTACCTGGAACAAATGAACATCCACATACTAAAATATGAATCTAGACACAGACCTTAGACCTTCCACAAAAATTAACTCAAAATGGATTTTGAAACTGAAAGTAAAATGCAAGAATTTAACACTCATAAAAGATAATTTAGAAAAAAATCTAGGACCGGCGCGGTGGCTCACACCTATAATCCCAGCACTTTGGGAGGCTGAGGCGGGCGGATCATGAGGTCAGGAGATCGAGACCACCCTGGCTAACACGGTGAAACCCCGTCTCTACTAAAAATACAAAAAATTAGCCGGGTGAGGTGGCGGGCACCTGTAGTCCCAGCCACTCGGGAGGCTGAGGCAGGAGAATGGCGTAACCCGGGAGGCGGAGCTTGCAGTGAGCTGAGATCGCGCCATTGCACTCCAGCCTGGGTGACAGAGCGAGACTCTGTCTCAAAGAAAGAAAGAAAGAAAGAAAGAAATCCAGATGACCTTGGGTTTGGCAATGATTTTTCTTAAATATAACACCAAATGCACAATTCATGAAAGACAAAATTGGTAAGTTGTATCTCATAAACATTATAGCCTACTCTGTGAAAGACACTATTAAGAGAATGGAAATACAAGCCAGAGACTGGGAGAAAATGTTGGCAAAACATGTCTAATGATGGTATATCCAAAACATACAAAAAGTCTTAAAACCCAATAATAACTAATCAAACAAGCCAATTTGAAAATGGGCAAAAGATCTAAACAGACACCCCTCCAAAGAAAATACACAGATGGCAAATAAGCATACGAAAAAATGTTCTTGGTTGCTTCCAAATTTTTGCAATTATACGTAGTGCCAGAACTTGGAAGTAACCAAGATGGCCTTTACTAGGTGAATGTATAAACAAACTGTAGTGCATCCAGACAATGGAATATTATCAGTGATAAAATTAAAAGGAGTGATCAGCCATGAAAAGACATGGAGGGATCTTAAATACATACTACTAAGTGAAAGAAGTCAATCTGAAAATTATACATACTGTATAATTCCAACTTTATGACATTCTAGAAAAGGCAAAACTGTGGAGACAGTAAAAAAGGTCAGTGGTTACCAGTGGCTGAGGGGAGAAAGTAAGGATGAATAGGCAAAGCACTGGAGATTTGTAGGAAGTGAAATGATTCTGTTTGATACTATAATGGTGGATTCATGACATTATGGATTTGTGAAACCCATAGAACTGTAGAAGACAAGAATACACCCTCATGTAAACTATGGACTTCAGTACCTAATAATGTAACAATATTGGTTCTTTAAGGGTAACAAATTTGCCACCCTAATGCAAGATGTTAATAATGGAAAACTGTGTGTAAAAGGTGGTGATGAGAAGAATAGAATATGGGGAAATTCTTGGTACTTTCTGTTAAATTTTTCTTTAAACCTAAAACTGCATCTAAATGAAAAAGTTTATTAAGTAAGGAAAAGAAGCCAAGACATTGTTAATTCATTTTCAGCCCAAAGCAGAGTGATAGGAACCAGGTTTATCTTCCTACGTGAAATAACTGAAAAACTGGAAAATTATATAAAACATCAGCATTCAAGACATTGGACAATGGGTAATAAAGGAGAGTGACGCAAGAGATGGAGAAAAGGGTGAGATGCGCTCTAGGATAGCAAAAGGGTATTGCTTACAGAGAGCTCTCACACCATGGCACAAGGAGAGAGAATATACATAGAACCTGGTGATATTCCTGAGTTGAGGGGATGAAGCTGGTTTCTGGGGAGGGCAAGGCAGCTAGAGTTCTCCAAAGACAAATATAATGAAACAATCCCCGGGGGATTACACAGATCAAGAATAGTTCTGTTCACAACAGAAATATTAGAAAAATAAAATAATTCATGCTACACCAAAAAGAATACTCAGAAGGGTTTTGCCTCAGGAGAGCAGAAATCCAGCCCCAGACAAACACTGCTCTGATATGGCCCAACAAAGCTTAAAAGCAAGCAAAAAAGTAACAACCTGTTTTAAAGAACTTTACTACAAGCTAGACCAGACTTGAAGAGTATTTAAAAGAGCGGGGGGAAGGGTGCAGGGAAAGACAGAACCCAACAATGTAAAGGCCACAATGGGCCACAATGGCACCCAATAAAAATTTACCAGGAATCCAAAAAAAGCAAAAAAAAAAAAAAAAAAAAAAAAAAAAAATGACAATGAGGGGAAAATTCAACCGATCAAAAACAACCCTAGAAGAGATCATAGAATCAGTAGAAAAAATGAATGAAACTGAAATAAGTGTAATCTATATGTTCAAGAAGCTAGAAAAAATATTAAGGGTTAAAAGTAGAAACAAATAAGATATAGAAAGACCACTCAGAGATTAAAACTGCAGGGTCTGAGATGACAAATGCATGGATGGGTTAGAAAACAGATGAGTCAGTAAACTTGAAGCCATAACGATAGAAAACTAGAAATGAAACAGAGAGGGGAAAAGAAAAACAAAACACAGTTTCAGTGATCACTGGGAAAAATCTATGGGTTTAGTATATATATCATTAGAATCCTCCAAAGAGAGGGAGGACAGAAAAATATTTAAGAGAATAATGGCCAATTCTTTTTCCAATGTGATAAATACTCTAAGTCTTCAGACCAGAAGAGTGCCATAAACTTTCAGAACCACAATAAGAAAAGAAAAAGAAGAAAAATAAACCAAGATACAGTATAACCAATTACTTAAAATTGGTGATAAAGAGAAAAATCATATAGCCATTTAAAAAAAAAAAAGAGAGAGATAGAGTTTGGCCAGGCGTGGTGGCTCACATCTGTAATCCCAGCACTTTGGGCGGCTGAGGTGGGCAGATCACCTGAGGTCAGGAGTTCAAGACCAGGCTGGCCAACATGGAGAAACCCTGTTTGTACTAAAAATACAAAAATTAGCTGGGCATGGTGGTTAGCACCTGTAATCCCAGCAACTTGGGAGGCTGAGGCAGGAGAATCGCTTGAACCCCGGGAGGTGGAGGTTGCAGTCAGCCGAGATTGAGCCACTGCACTCCAGTCTGGGCAACAGAGCGAGACTTTCTCTCCAAAAAAAAAAAAAAAAATTACGAATGAAAGAAGGCTTCTCATTGCAAGCCATGGCAGGCAGAACACAGTGGCATACAGAGAGGACAAAAAAAGAAAACCCTTTAACCTGTAACTGTATGACCAGAAAAAAATAGCTTTCAAGGATGAAGGCAAAATAAAAATTATTCAGATGTAAAAAATGGCAAAAGGATTCATCAGCATCAGCCTTACACTACAAGGAGTAAAGGAATATCTGAAGGTAATGGGAAATAATGCCATCTGCACATATGTATCTACACAAAAACAAAGGACACTGGAAATGGTACCTGCATGTATAAATTTATTTTTTAATACTTTTTCTTAATGTTTATACAGCTTTAAAAGACATTTGACTGCTTTAAGTAAAAATAGCAACAATGAACTTTTCAGTTATGACAGGTAGACTGTTATAACAATTAGACTGTATGACAATAGGACAAAGCAGAAAATTGAAGTATTCTATTATAAAGTTTATACACTATATGTGAAGTGGTATAATTATCACACAAAAGCAGACTCTGACAATTTGAAGACGTATACTACAGACAATAAAAGTAGCTAATAACATAACAAAGAAATTTAGTTTATAAGACGCTAATGGAGATAACATGAAACGATTAAAAATTTACTGATGCTGAAAGAGTCAGGAAAGGAAAGCAAGGGTAATAAAGAACAGATGACACAAATAGGAAACAAAAAGCAAGACATTAGATTTGAAATCACCATGTTAACATTCATGTTAAATGTCAATCTAAATACACGGATAGAGAAGTAGATGTTGTCAGATTACATTAAAATCTATAAACTATGTAAACACATGAATGACGTGCTGCCTAAAAGAATTACACATTAAGTATACGAACATAAATACGGTAAAAGTCATAGGATGGAAAAGGATATATCATGTTAACAATAACAAAAGAAAGCTTGAATGACTATATTAACATCAGACAAGTAATGTCTGTAATTATTAAAAGGGATAAAGTGTCATTTCATAATTTCAAAAAAAGAATCAACACATTGAGAGAAGATAATACTTGCAAATATTTATGCACCTAATCACAGATTTTCAAAATAGGTAAAATCTGATACAATTGCAAGGAGAACTGGAGAAATCTACAATTATAGTTGGAGATTTCAACACCACCTTCTCAAAAAAATAGAATACAAATCAGAAAGGACATAAAGAACAATACTATTAACCAGCTTGACCTAATTGAGGTGTATAGCACACTCAACAGAAGCGGAATATGCAATCTTCCCAATTGCACACAGAATGTTTAATAAAATGAACCATTTTCTGGACCACAAACAAGACTCACTGGTATTTTAAAAATTTAAATTGTACAAAGTATGTTCTCTGACCCCAGTGGAATTTAATTAGAAATCAGTAACAGAGATATCTAAACGATCCCAGATATTTGGAAAATGTTTTAAACTTACAGATTTTTTAAAAGTAAATAAATAAAAATTGAAACTCAACATATGCAGACCCTTGGGACACTGTTAAAGCAGTATTTAAATAGTAATATAAAGCAGCAAATGCCTATATTAGAAAAGAAGAAATATTTCAAATCAGTGATCTCAGTTTCTACCTTAAGAAACTAAAAAAGCGAATTAATTCCAAAGAAATTATAAGAAATTGCAAAGATCAGAGCAGACAACAACAAAAAAAAGAAAACAGAAAAATGATTTTAAAAATTAATGAAACCAAAAGCCATTATTTTGAGATCAATAGGACAAACTATGATCAACAAAAAAAGAGAGAAGACACTAATTACCAATTAAAAAAATGAGAAAGATGATGTTATCACAGATTCTATATATAGGCAAAGCATTAAAATGAAAAATTTTAATAATCGTATGCCAATAATTGACAATTTAGATGAAATGATTCCTTGAAAGATGTACACTACCGGCCAGGTGCGGCGGCTCATGCCTGTAATCCTAGCACTATGGGAGGCCAAAGTGGACATATCACTTGAGGTCAGGAGTTCGAGATCAGCCTGGGCAACACCATAAAGCCCCATCTCTACTAAAACTACAAAAATTAGCCGGGCATGGTGGCACACGACTGTAGTCCCAGCTACTCGGGAGGCTGAGGGATGAGAATCGCTACCATGAGGTGGAGGTTGCAGTGAGAGGAGATCATGCCACTGCACTCTGCACTCCAGCCTGAGCGACAGAACAAGACTCGCCTCGAAAAGAAAAGGAAAGAAAAGAAAAGAAAAACACTACCAAAGCACACTCAAAAAGATACATATAACCTAAATGATGCCTTGGCTATTAAAAAAAACCATTCTTTGGCAGTTTTATAAAATATTATTTGTAGAAAAGTGGCAAATTTTGTGGAGAAAAGGTGGTCTTTTTAATAAATGCTGCTGGAAAAATTGGATATTAATATGCCACAAATGAACTTTGATATTTATACCTTATGAAAAAAAATCAGTGATGGTTCATACACCTAAATAAGCCAAAAAACATAGAAAACCTTTTTGACCTTGAGTTAGGCAAAAATTTCTTAGATACAACACCAAAAGCATAAACCATAAAAGAAAAAGTTGATAAACAAGACTTAATTTCATAATTTCTGTTCGTCAAGAGGCATCGTTAAATATTGTAAAAAACAAAACACAGATGGAGAAAATATTTGCGAATCACATATCTGAACAAACCATTCTCTCCCTAGATATTTTCCTAACTAAAGGATATATCTGTACTAAGCTTACATCTGAATGTTCGTAGCAGCTTTATTTATAATAGCTAAAAAGTTGAAACAATCTTAACATCTATGAACAGGTGAATGGATAAACAAATTGCAGTAAACCCATGCAAAGGAACACCATTCAGCAATAAAAACTATAAACTATTGATACACTATACACTGTAATTTGGATGAATCTCAAAATAGTCATGCTGATTGAAAGAAGCCAGACCCCTTTCCCCAAAAAGTATAATCCCATTAATATAAAATTCTTAAAATGGCAAATTAGTGTATAGTGACAGAAAGCAGATCAGTTACTACTTGGGGACTGGGATAGAGGGGTAGTTATTTACAAATCGGCAGGAGGTTTCTTTTGGAAGGGATGGAAATGTTCCATACCTTGATTGTAGTGATGGTTTCACAGGTGTACGTGTATGTGTGTTTGAGAGAGAAAATTTATTAGTTTCTACACCTTAAATAGGTGTAATATATTATAGGTCCACTGTGAATCAATAAAGCTTTAAAAAACAAACAGATAATTTTCTCAGAGAAGAAAAGTGAGAACTGATCAATTTAATGGACTCACTATCATAATTTCTGATGGAGGTCAAAGAATAATTCAAAATGAGAAGATCTTAAAAAATAAATAGACAAATAAATTAAGAAATAGATAAGTAGGTATAACAACAATAGCTAGTATTTATTATTCAGTTAACATGCAATAGGCATTGTAATAGCCTGTACACCTAGTGGTAGCATAGTTGACTGTTGACAGCTCACAGTTGAGTCCCTCTCTGCTATTCCTGTCTGCTTAAGGAAGCTGTCTACCCAAGGCTATGATTTCTTCCTGGGGAGTTACCTATATCCAATGACTGGTCCAGGTAATACTGCAAAGAACCACACCCTTGCTTTATTGGAGGCACCTGAAGATATCCCAGCTCCAGGGTTCTCTGTGGAATCATCTGCCACTTCTGTTGCAGACCAGTTCAGCCTCTCCCTCTACACAAATTTCAAATTTCCTAGAGTCCTTCAAATCTTCCTAGCTGTTGATTCCCTGAAATTTCTCCAGCTAACCCCTTGTATCCAAATCCCAGAGGCTCAGAATCCATTTCCCATGGAATCAGACTTGAGATAGTTATCTTATTTTATCTACTGAACAACTCTCTGAGACATGTGCTATTTGTATCTATCTATGTTTTACAAGTGAAGAAAGAGTTGAAGTTAGAAAATTTATGTAACTTATCCAAGATCACTAGGACAATAGTTGGAGGAACTGGTTAAAACAAACAAAAAACGGGCCTTTATAATAAAAAACCTATACAGTCTCATGTAGGTGGTTTTATTATGAATGAATCATTGAAATCCATCCTAATGTCTTCTTGATAGTATTTTCCAGTTGGCAGATCATATAAATGCTGAAGGCATAGTTTATCTTGTTACATCAAATATCTCTAATAATAGCTCTATAAGTAGAAGGTGAAATGAGATATAAATAATGGTATGGATGGATGAATTAACAGCTAGTTGTATTGCTGTACCCAATAAGTGTTGATTAATAGGGCCATGTAAAAGTAGCCTGTGTATTTTTTGAGGGCAGCATATTGTTAATGACTACACAGGCCTACTGCATATATAGCTCTGATAAATGCTTGTGGAATTTAATTGAAGCCTTAGGGAGTCCCTGATAGATTGCCATCAAACCCTGTTCTTGTCTTACATGATATTTATGTCAGTGAATTGAATAGAGCCTGCAATCATAATTACACAATCCGCTCTAACTGCTCCATTAAAACCATGCTGATAAAATACACATTAAAGGAAAATTCTAAGATATCAAACTCATTAATATTTTTTAAACATTTGATGAGCAGCCACTATGTAATAGATCCTCTCCTATGCACTGAAGCCACAAAAATGATGAAAATGCTTTTGATTATGTGGTAGAAGACAACATCCAATAGATTTCAAGTGAAGTGCTAAATTAACTTTTTTAAAAATTTAGGATAATTGGTCAAGGTGTTCGTTGGCATTGGGTTGATTATACATTTATGGAAAACCCAACAGTAGAATATTGCTATCAGAACTATCTGAATCAAAGTTTTTCTGGGTTAATAGAAACACAATGTCTAGATCACTCAAAGGTAGAATACCCAGCTCTATTCTGATCTGGGAAGACCACATCTACAGTACTATATTCAATATAAGCACCACATTAAAACACCACAGCCAACATTTTAAAAATGACACATACGCTAGCAATTACCCAGACTGAAGCAACCAGAACACTCTGGCATCTGTGCTCTAGGGAAAATAAGAGAAGGGATAAAGATTAACTTTAAGAAATAAAGCCTAAGAAAAGTCACAATCCATTCACAACAGTTGCTATGTCAAAGAGAGGGTAGGCTTGCCCTTTGACGCTTCAGCAAAAAAGGGGTAAAAAAATCACAAGGAGCACATTTTGGTTTTACCTAAGAAAGAACTTTGTAACACCTATACCAATTTTAAAAGATGAGTCTTCTCTCTCAAGACAGGGTGAGTTTTCTCTTCCATGAAAAAATATATATATTTATATATATATATAATATATATTATATATTATATTATATGTTATATATAATATTTTTATATTATATGTTATATATATTTTATATTATATGTTATATAATATATTTTATATTATATGTTATATATAATATATTTTATATTATATGTTATATATAATATATTTTATATTATATATGTTATATATTATATGTTATATATAATATATGTTATATATTATATGTTATATATAATATATGTTATATATTATATGTTATATATAATATATATGTTATATATTATATATTATATATATTATATGTTATATATTATATATATTATATATGTTATATATTATATATTATATACAATATATTGTATATGTTATATATAATATATTATATATGTTATATGTTATATATTATATGTTATATATATTATGTTATATATTGTATATTATACATGTTATATATAATATATTATGTATGTTATATATATTATATATGTTATATATTATATATTATATATGTTATATATATTATATATATTATATATATATTTTTTGAGATGGAGTCTCACTCTGTCACCTAGGCTAGAGTGCAGTGGCGCGATCTCGGCTCACTGCAACCTCTGCCTTCTGGGTTCACTCCATTCTCCTGCCTCAACCTCCCTAGTAGCCGGGGCTACAGTTGCCCGCCACCACACCTGGCTAATTTTTTGTATTTTTAGTAGAGACAGAGTTTCACCGTGTTAGCCAGGATGGTCTCCATCTCCTGACCTCATGAGCCACCCGCCTCGGCCTCCCGAAGTGCTGGGATTAGAGGCGTGAGCCACCACGCCCGGCCCATGAAGTAAATTTTTGAAAGAAGCTGCATAATGTTTGTTGAGCTCAATAATAATAATGTTTTTTCTACTTCTAAAAAACAGAGACCTTTTGCTTGAGAATAAGCCATTTCATAAAATAGAATGTCATGATGGTTTTTTAAACAGATTTTATATATCTTGAAATAATGCATGTAATTTATTTCTTATAATGATATACTTGTTCCCCAGAATGTATTCAGATAAACATAATGAGAAAACAGAATTCAAAGTGCAACAATCTTTCTGGAGTAGGGTCCAACAAATTGATCTTATACCTTATTCTATTTATTTGAAAACCTGAGGTTATTACCAATACCATAACAATAATTCCCTACCATATATATATATGTTAGTCCCTGTCTCATGATATCACTATGCCACATAATGTACAGCGTCATTTGAAATCTTAGAGGAATATCTACATACCTTGAATTAAGGGAATATAGATCTACTATAGGCACTATTTTTGGTGTCAATTTAATGAATTAAAATAGAAAGAGCAAAATACATAAATATATTACTATGTGTAACATAAACATAATTTGTACTTTTTTTTCTTCATTGGCCAAAAGATAAAATAAGACAAACATACTTTATAATTTTTAATGTTTTCCAGCCAGATAATTATCAATGGTTATGAACATTGGGAATGTCATTGAAACCATAAAAATATTTTTGCATTATCTGTTGCCTAAAGAGACTTAACATCCATTCTTTTCACTAACATCCAAAGCAGAAGCCCTTACTGTTCTAAACAAAATAAAATGGTGAAAACCATTCATGTGAACAAGGCAGAGTCCTGACTAGTATATAGAACAGTGACCCCTGTCCGGAAATCATTTTTAAAAAATAAAATGACAGTGATTTTTATAAAGTTAATGCTTCTATTTATTTATTTGTAGTGTTAGTGGGTCTAAGTACAATTTTGTTACATTGATGTACTCGATAGTGGTGAAGTATGGCCTTTTAGTGTAGCCATCACCCAAATAGTGTACACCGTACCCATTAAGTAATTTATCTTCCCCCACCTGCTCCCAACCCTTCCACACTACTGAGTCTCCAATGTCCATTATTTTATACTGTGTGTCCATGTGTACACATTATTTAGCTACCACTTGTAAGTAAGAACATGCATTATCTTATTTTCTGTTTCTGATTATTTCACTTAGGACAATGTCTCCAGTTTCATCCATGTTGCTGAAAAAGACATAATTTCATTTTTTTATGGCTGAGTAGTATTCCCTGGTGTATATGTACCACATTTTATCTAACCATCTGTTGATAGACACTGAGGTTGATTCCATATGTTTGCCATTGTGAATAGTGCTGCAATAAATAAACATGCAAGCCAAGGTATTTTTTAATATAATGATTTCTTTTCCTTTGTGTATATACCCAGTAGTGGGATTGTTGGATCAAATGGTAGTTGTATTTTTACTCTTTGAGAAATTGCCATATTGTTTTCCATAGAGGTTACACCAATTTACATCCTCACCAATGGTGTGCAGGATTTCCCTTTTCTCAATGTCCTCACCAACATCTGTTATTTCTTGTCTTTTTAATGCCAGACATTCTGACTGTTATAAGATGGTATCTCATTGTGGTTTTAATATGCCTTTCTGATGACTGGCTGCATTGAACTCTTTTTCATATGCTTATTGTCCATTTTAATGCCTTCTTTTGAAAAATGTCTGCTCATATCCTTTGCCTGCTTTTTAATGAAGTTATTTGTTTTTACATGTTGAGTCATTTGAGTACCTTGTAGAGTCTGGATATTAGTCCTTTGTCAGATGTATAGTTTGCAAATATTTTTTCCTATTCTGCAGGCTGTGTGTTCATGCTGTTGAGATATATGTGTGTGTGTGTGTGTGTATATATATATATATATATACACACACACAAACACACACAGCTTTTTAGTTTAATTAAGTCCCATTTGTCTATTTTTGGGTTTTGTTGCATTTGCTTGTTAGGTCTCACAGTGATTAGTAAGGTCAAACAGCAGACATTTTTCTAAGAATAGACATTAACTGTAAAATACATATATTCTCAATTTGTAAAGAAACCAATGATCCATTATATGCAACTATCAACTCTTCAAACATTGGTCTTTTAACAGGAATCAAACAATGTGTTATAATTCTAGGACAAGGAGCTAACTAAAGAACAGAAAGTTGTGATTTCCACTGTGGAATATCATGTTAGAAAAGGAAAATATGGAGAAATAAAACCATCATTTTATAAGTTAAATCTTAGGAAAACAAAATGAACCAACCGATGGAGGATGATCTGCAGGAAGAATTTTGATGAAACTGTACAATACCAGGAGGTGGAGGTTGCAGTGAGCAGAGATCACACCATTGCACTCCAGACTGGGCAACAGAGTGAGACTCCATCTCAAAAAAAAAAAAAAAAAGAAAGAAAGAAAGAAAAGAAAAGAAAAGGAAACTGTACAATAAGTTTTAGCAATGATCAAATTTCAAATCACTATCAACATCCTGATGACAAATATAAATGAAGCCCCTATTATATGCAAGCATTATACTAAGTACAAGAATAAAAAGAGATTTAAGCAATGTTCCCTGTTGCTACTGAGCTTAAAGTTTAGCAATCAGGGACAGGAGATCAACTTCACCATGCACGCTACAATTAATCTGTGATGACTTTCTGGAGTGTTGCATAGTAAAACAATCTGATCTAATACCAAAGCTTTACAGAAAAGGAGACCATTTTTTATTTATTGAAGTTTGCCATTGCCATGGGAGAGAGTAGTGAACTGCATGGATAGGCAGCATGCGTAATGATTAAAAGCACAGGCTCTCGAGCCAGGGAGCCTGGCATAAGAAAAAATAAGCATAGGCTGGGTGTGGTGGCTCACGTCTGTAATCCCAGCACTTTAGGAGGCTGAGGAGGGCAGATCATGAGGTCAGAAGATCAAAACCATACTGACCAACATGGTGAAACACCGTCTCTACTAAAAATACAAAAATTAGCCAGACATGGCAGCACAAGCCTATAGTCCCAGCTACTCAGGAGGCTGAGACAGGAGAATCACCTGAACCCAGGAGGTGGAGGCTGCAGTGAGCTGAGATTGCGCCACTGCACTCCAGTCTGGGCGACAGAGCAGGACTCTGTCTCAAAAAAAAAAAGAAAGAAAAATAAAACGTAAGTATACTAGCATGTACTAATAATTACAGACATGTTCATGTTTATATACAGACATATATAGAGGGTGAGATAAGGATAAACCTATTGCAATGTGTGTGATGTACAGATAGACGATAGATCACACCAAGATAAATTAATTTGCACCAGAACACTAATGGAAGATTTCAATGAAAACATGGAAACTAAACTGGTGTAGAGGAAAGGCTAGAAACTAAATAAGTGAAGTGGAAATTACAAACAAAGTGGGCCAGGCTGAGTAACAGCAATAGTTAGGCTACTCCAAAGCAAAGCCATACGATCTGTGATTTTCATTTTTATGACAGACCACTTTGGATGAAGTAGAAGTTTCTTAAAAGAGCCATGGGGAAGACAGAATGCAAGGACAAGGACTGTGGACACTTTTTTATGCTTGGACTTTATTTTGTACTTTAGGGAATAACAGATATTTCTTGAACACAGAAGTGTTATATTTTAGCGCGGCTCTCAAGGGTTTATAGGAGACCTTCCAGAAGTTCAAAGAAAAAAGCAGTCACCTAAATAGAATTCTTGCACATATCTTCCAAAAATTTATACAAAACGATATGTTTTGCCAAAATAACAAGAATTTGAGTTTAAAAATGGGAGGAGAGAAAGGGGCAGCCAGGACCTGGTGCTTCAGGGCTTTCTATTACTCCAGACTTCATTCAGAAACTGGAGACTCAATTGGTTACTTCTGGCAAATGGGCCACAACAGCACACAACAAATATAGTATGTGTTGCATCCATGAGGAATTATTAGCTGTTGGCTCTTGGCTCTGAGTTGACACTAATTTCCAGGAACTCAAAATCCCACCCACTTTTGTTCACAAGAGTGAGGAATTTGGAGCTCAAATATATTTGAAGTCTTGCAAATAGTTTACCTTACAATGAGTCCAGTAGACCTGAGGGACCATTCTGAGTTTTATTTTTTGGAAAAGCATATTACACAACTGTCAACATCTCTAAGCTGTGTGTGTGTGTGTGTGTCTGTGTGTGCGTGTGTGCGTGGACTGCTAGAGTAGAAATGGCCAAGAGCAAATGCTCCTCCAAGAACCCTGAATAAAAAAAACTAACATGATATGCATTTCCGGAGAATTCTCAAGATTAATTCCAAAAGTAAAGAACTGAAAGATGCAGTCATGTTAGTTCTTATCATATCCCTGCATAAGTCAACTCTGGCTAATATAGGGGCTTAATGGATCCTGGAGGGTGACAGTAGATTCTCATAAACTTAATTAGAGAGTGATGCCAATCACAGCTCCCATTGCAAATATGAAATCTTTACTGGTGCAAATTATCAGAGCCCTTGCACCTGGTATCTATTTATGCACCTATCGAGCTATTGAGTGCTTTTTTCCCAATATCAACTAATAAACACAATCAGAAGAAGATGACCAATGACCTTTATCTGACTGGAGCAATAGTACTCCCTCTCTGTCTTATCTCAAGGTTATTTATATTCTCTTCCTCTGTTACAATATAGGCTACAGAGACATCTCATATTCCAGAAAACATCATGCTAGCATTTTACATGATTGAATTTATGCTAATTAGACCTGATGACACAGTATTCTGCTAGTAAGACACACACATGTTGGCAGGTGATAGACAATTCCCATGAAAAGACAGGGGCCTACCATATTAATAAAATTGCTAAAGTTCAGTGTTCTAAAACATGTCAAAATATCCTTTGTGAAAGATAAGTAGCAATAGGGCCAGGTATGGTGGCTCGTGCCTGTAATCCCAGCACTTTGGGAGGCTGAGGCAGGTGGATTACTTGAGGCCAGGAGTTTGAAACAAGCCCGGCCAATATGGTGAAACCTTGTCTCTCCTAAAAATACAAAAAGTAGCCAGGTGTGGTGGTGCATGCCTGTAATCCCAGCTACCAGGGAAGCTGAGGCAGGAGAATCACTTGAGCCTGGGAGGTGGAGGCTGCAGTGAGCTGAGTTGTGACACTGCACTCCAGCCTGGGTGACAGAGCGAGACCCTGGAAGGAAGGAAGGGAAGGGGAGAGGAGGGGAAGGGAAGGGGAGAGGAGGGGAAGGGAAGGGAGGAGAAAGGAGGGGAAGGGAGGGGAGGGAAGGAGAGGGAAGGTGAGTGCAGGGGAGGGAGGAGAGGGTGAGGGGAGGGCAAGGGAGGGAAGAGAGGGGAGGGGAAAGAAGGGGAGGACAAAGGAGTGGAGGGGAGGGGAGGGCAGGGGAGGGAGGGGAAGGGGAGGGGAGGTCAGGGGAGGGAGGAGAGGGGAGAGGAAGGGAGGCGGAGGGGGGGAAGGGGAGGGGAGGGAGGAAGGGAGGGAGGGAGGGAAGATGTATCAAGGTAATGTTTTTAGTGTTGCTGAACATGTTGAACATAAAAGATTAATTCCAAAATGTCCATCTCACTAAACGTTTTAATATCTTCCTTTATGGCAGAGGTCAGTAAACTTTTTCTATAAAAGGTCAGATAGTAATTTTTTTTTAGAGAGACAGGGTCTCACTCTGTCATCCATGCTAGAATGCAATGGTACAATCATAACTCACTGTGTCTTCCAACTCCTGGGCTCAAATGATCTTCCACCTCAGCATCCTGAGAATCTAGGACTACAGACATGTATCACCACGCTCAGCTTTTTAAAATGTTTTTTAGAGATGGGGTCTTGCTGTGCTTCCCAGGCTGGTCTTGAACTCCTGAACTCAAGTGATCCTCCTGTCTCAACCTGTCAGAGTGTTGGGACTACATGCACCACTCTGAGTCCCAGAAAGTAAATATTTTATATTTGTGCACTATGGTCTCTCTTTTGCAACTATTCAACTATGCCATTGTAGCATGAAACAGCCATGGACAAGTAATGAATGGGGTGTCTCTGTTCCACTGAAACTTCATTGAGAGTGAGTAAACCATATTTGGCCTAAGAGTCATAGTTTGTTGAACCTGTCTTTATGGTGTGCCAAAAATTTCAGTATCCAAGCTTGTTGATTGTAGAATCTATGTTTAAATTAACTAGTTCCTCCCATTGGGAGAAACAGAAGCCAACCAAAAGAGAACTGTCTCCCTAGTCTCACCTAATGGGGTGCATTATCATAAAATGTAGAGACCGCATTTCGATACTTAATATTCTGTAACTATGGAGTATTAAATCTCAAGATTTTTTTTTTTTTTTTTGAGAAGGAGTCTTGCTCTGTTGCCCAGGCTGGAGTGCAGTGGTGCGATGTCGGCTCACTGCAAACTCCGCCTCCCGGGTTCAAGCCATTCTCCTGCCCCAGCCCCACCGAGTAGCTGGGACTACAGACACCCACCACCACACCCAGCTAATTTTTTTTTTTTTGTATTTTTAGTAGAGACGGGGTTTCACAGTGTTAGCCAGGATGGTATCGATCTCCTGACCTCGTGATCCGCCCGCCTTGACCTCCCAAAGCACTGGGATTACAGGCATGAGCCACCGCGCCCGGCCTCAAGATTCTTAATGTACAACATTCTTACAGAATAAAAGCATGCATACACACATAGAGAGACAATACTGTGCTATTCATCATTGAGGAATACACTTCCAAGACATTTCCTCAAAATTTCAGTTCCTTCTGCTTTACAGCAAGGTGGACCTTTTAAAAAGGAACTTTACTTCCTGAGATGACACTATAAAATATGCTGGGACTTTGCAAAAGCAATAATAATTTCTCTTCAATTTCTTGAATACAAACAGGCAATTTCTATAATCCTTCACGCCCTCACTACCCTCCAAATAAAATTGTTCTCATATTCATTGTTAGTAATTTAACAATTACATTCAATGAGTATTTAGTTGATTGTGTTTCCTTTGGTATCTTGCTTATCAGTATTGTCCAACTTAAACTACAAGTACAGACCAGACCTGAAACTTACATCTCTTTATATTGCATTGACTACAACTGATACTTAGAATACTGCTCAGAACGATTATCAACACAGACTAGGTGATTGTGATTTTCTGTGGCAGGGACCTCTCAACATGACAAAAGGGGAAGATAGGTCATTATTCAACCTCTAGACAGACCTTACAATACTTCAGTCATTCCCAGACAGGTAAGAAATCCCTTTCCCCATTTCTGCTGGGGATATTGTGGCTTTCTTATTACTTCTTCTTTAAAGGCAATAATTTTTCTTATGTACTCCATGTCATCATTACTGTCTGAGTAGTGATTTCTTTAGTTAATCACTCATTGGTTATATTTCTTTAGTGTAACAGAGAAATAACTCCAATCCAATGCAGAAATAAAAACTTGCTTACTTTTATTTGGGTTAAAACAATATACGTTTTTGTCTAATTCTGATTGTTTGAAAGAAACAACCGAGAAAGAGGTCCTATGAGATCAGGGTTTGTGCTAAATAAGTAAGTTATGAACGAAAGTTCTACTTGCTGTTAATGCATCACATTGAATTCCCTTTATACTTATAAGGCTAATAATTTGTTACTCATACTGATCTACTCTATGTCACGTGACTGCAGAAATGGAAACAATTACAAATGAAGCTTTGGACTATGACACCATCTCCCTTTACCCTGTTTGAAGTTTTATTTTTCCTCCACTTTTTGTTAAGTGACCTCATCAGAAAAATATTTACAATAGTTCCTTCCCCCCAATTCGGAGTTGTACTTACCTGCTCTCATCCAAGGTCCAGAATTATTAAATGAAAAATTCCAGAGATAAACAACTGACACGTTTTAAATTTTCTGCCATTCTGAGTAACATGATAAAATCTCACGCCATCCTGCTCCACCCTTCATCCCTCCCACGAGGTGAATCACCACTTTGCCCAGCATGTCTACCCTGAACACGACCTGGTCGTTAGGTATTTAGCAGCCATCGCAAATAGATCGACTGCTGTGGTATCACAGTGCTTGTGTTCAAATAACCCTTATTGAATTTAATCATTAGTTTATTCATGATTATTGCTAATCTCTTACCATGCCTACCTTATAAAATAAATTGAATCATAGGTGTGTGTATAGAGAGACCAAAACATACTATATATAGGGTTTAGTACTATCCTAAGTTTTAAACATCCACTGTGGGTGTTGGAACGTATCCCCTGTACATAAGGGGTGACTACTGTACATAAGAACATAAATAAAAATGCTTTTAAGTATACAAATTGCAGCCACAATGAACAGAATTTTGGATTTATTTTTATTTTTATTTTTTACAAAGTCTTACTATGTGCCAATGTTAGGTACTCTTCTAAGTACTTTATAAGTATTAATTTATTTATTCCTAAAAATAAGCATATAAAATAGATGCTTATAAAGTCTGTAAAATGGAATATTGCCCATTTTAGATATTAGGAAATCAACTACCAGAGAAGCAAATTGCCTAACATCACATTACCAATAAGTAATTTGGCTGGAATTAAAACCCAGGTGGTCTGGCTGTAGAGTACATGCACTTTATCACAATGCCAGAATCACAGCACTGTTTAACCTGACTTCAATCGGATTTAAGGTCAAACAACACATGCTATATTTTAGGGGAAGTTTTCAGGAAAGCCAGTGTATTTTATATGAATTTTTGTGTGTACAGTGAAGCAGTATAAAAATCTTCACAACCTGCATGCAAATCTCCTTTCTACTAGGCACAAGAGAAATGGTTTCCCTGCTATCCAAGTATCTGTCAGAAATTAGTTCCTGGAAGATATACTTCTGTCTTAAATTTAACTTCAACAAGATCAAGGTGATATTCAAAGATGAGAAGATTATTTAGAAGTGACTCAGGACGTAATAGAACTAGACATGAAATACAGAAGAGGTTTCTGCAAAGCCTCACAAAAAAGAGGAATTTTGTCCTAAAAAATAAAAATGTTTGGAAACACAGAATACATGTATTAATGATGTGCAAAGAAATCCGTGGCACTACATGATATGTTCATAGGCAGAACCTGGCCAGGTGGTTTTAAATGAATCTGGGGAATATTTTTATAAATATCAGGTGTGTTTGGATGGGCTGTGAAAGACATCCACATGAGAACATTTATGTGAAGGCAATAATTTTAACATATGTTCTTAATGTCAGCACATACCCCAAATCAAAAGAATCT
The DNA here is from genome assembly GCF_028858775.2 of Pan troglodytes. NCBI lineage: Eukaryota > Metazoa > Chordata > Mammalia > Primates > Hominidae > Pan > Pan troglodytes. The sequence continues at coordinate 160,312,053 of NC_072404.2, read as the reverse complement.
TAGGGATAATATTCCAATGTTGAAATTTTGAAAATTATTTCTTACTCTTAAATAGTTAGTTTAGATTTCTCTACACCACTTTACAAGAGCTAGGATTATTTTCTAAAATGTAAGCAAGACCATCATTTAAGTAATAATATGCTGAAGGAAGGAAATTGGTAGAATGTAATTACACATACATACTTAAAATGAATTATAAAATATTAACTAAAATTACTGTGATATCATTATGGTTAAGCAGTAAGGTTTGTACAAACTGGAGAGGTAGAATTGCATGGCTTTTATTTACTTGATGTTTTCTTTTAGCTAATATCTTTGCTAAATAAACAAAGTTAGCTAAACTAGACACTTTAGATGTACTTCTTTTCGGTTTTTTTTTTGTTTTGTTTTGTTTTGTGTGTTTGGTTTTTTGAGACAGAGTCTCGCTTTGTTGCCCAGGCTGGAGTGCAGTGGTGCGATCTTGGCTCACTGCAACCTCAACCTCTCGGGTTCAAGCAATTCTCCTGCCTCAGCCTCCCGAGTAGCTAGGATTAGAGGCGTATGCCACTACACCGGACTAATTTTTGTATTTTTAGTAGAGACGGGAATACCATGACACTTTAGATGTATTTCATCTCTATCAAATAAATTTTAAAAGAGCCAGATTAAAATCATTCAGTTCCTTACTGAGGATAGCTTGTAAAATCACCCAAACTCTCTTGTTATTTCTACTCAGAGACTCATTACCATCTCCTAAATGTCACTCTTGTAATCTCTGTAACTGCCACCAAATGGTTGGTGGCTCCTTGCTTTAGACAGAAAAACATAGACGACTTATTTTTCTGTCTGTATGAGAGCTTAAGAATAGTGAGACAAGCTCACTATTGATTCAGCATTGCCTATCTTATGAAATATAATAATACCAAGTTAATAAACTGCAAGGTTTGCCTAAACTCAGGCATAAATTTAACTCAGAAATATCTCTGCAGAGAATTTTAAAATAGATACCTAATTTTAGTTAAATATTATTGACCATCAATAATTATTTAGATTATCACTAAATAAGGCTATACTCAGTAAGTTTGCTGGTAATTTATTCATACTTCTTTTAAGGAACCGATCACTTACACTGTGATCACTCTGAAAGCAACCTCTTAGATCACCTGATATTACATTCTCTTAACAGGCCCTGTGAGAATGCTTGGCATATAGCAGATTCCTAACACATATGTTTCTTCAACCCAACATTTATTAAGTGTGTGATACTGGCCTGACCCACTTTCTAAGCATAGGACCACTGAAGTGTCTCTGTCTTCAAAAAGCTGTCTAACACAGCCTATCGATATAGTGTAATATATCTGTTTTCTGCAGGACTATGCATAAGATCCTGGGAGAGTACATAGAAAGTACATCTACCTAAGGCAGAAGAACAGGCAGCACCTTCAAGTACTTCTGTTACATGGGCAATAGGATGAAGAAGTGAGCAGCATGAGCAAAGTTATTGAAGTATGCTAGAAAATAATGCTCAAGGTCTTAAGCAATTTAATAGCTAAAGGTTAGAGTACATGAGGGTGGTAGAAGGTCAGAATAGAGTTATAGAAGAGGCATGGTAAAAGACTGGAGCAGTGGATCCAGATAAATTTTGCACAATATTGAAGAGTTTGATTTTTATCAGGAAGTCTAGGAGAATTAGCTAAAAGGCATTAAGTAGTGAAGTAACAGGATTGATTGGGACTTTGGAAATAACTTCTCGACAACAATGTATAGATTGAATTGAAGGAGACTGTACGATGCTACAGAGACTCTGGAAAAAGTGACCTAAATTATAGCAATGGCAATAGGAAAGGAAAAAGAACATTCTAAGAGATACTGTGGAAATGAACTATATGAGATCTCAAACTGGTTATGAAAACAGTGAGGGAATGGAAGAGCCACTTATATCTCCCAAGAGTCTGACCTCGTCAACTGCGTGGATCCTGGTGCCATTCACCAGAGTAAAGGATATGAGAAGAGGAGTAAATTCAGTAGAGGGCAAGAGAAAAAAGAAACCTTGATGATATCTCAGTGTGCTGAGTTCAGTTAGGCCTTGATAACTTCTGGAAACAAGGGACAGCATAGAATACTGCTTAAGAGAGCAGTGTTTCTGTAAAATGGGATGATTATAATAGTTCCTGTCCCCTAGGAATACTGTGAGTAGTATATGTAGGAAATACTCACGAGACAGGGCCTGATGTGTAAATGTTCTCTAATCATATGATTCATTGTTGTTGTCTGTATCCAATTAGAGACACCCAGTCAATTTAAAGTGGGTGCTAAAGCCCAGTGGAGAAATATGGCCCAGAGAAAGAAATTTTGGAATAATCCTCAAGGTGGATAGCGTTTCTCAACCCTAGTTGTTCTTCAGAATCATCGGAGCATTAGATAATGCTGTTACCTAGGCTTTTTTCCTGGTGATTCTGAACAGCCAGCAATGAAAACACAGTTCAGATGGAGGTGGAAGATGGAATCATTTACCTGATGAGATCTCCCAGGAAGAGTGAGCAGAATAAGGGATCTTTACATTCAATGTTTCCAGACCAAAGTCATCTTTCTAACAAGACCAGCTCTTTCTCCAGAATCCATGGTTTTATTTATCATAATAAGACTGTGTGTGGTCCAATGTGAACCACAACATCATGGAAAAATCTGGAGATCCTGGAGTCTATTGTTTTGCACTGCCTTTAATGAGATGTGGGGCCAGGGGAATGCTTGACAAAGCCAGTGACTATTCCTGCTGTCAATCATGCTGAGGCAAATTTCAAGCAGGCCTTGAGAATGCTGGGGCTGGAAAAGATTCTTCTGGGTTTGGTTCCTTCATTGAGGGTGAGCTACTCTTGGATATGTGAAAACAGGCTGAAAACTATAGCAGCACCATTAGGCTGGTGGCTACAGTCGGGGTAGAGGCTCTAGCCTCAAAATGGTGCTTTGAACCACTGGGCTCACAGGCAAATGGGAAGACTGATGACCATTTCTTAGGATACGAGAATAGCAGGGCACACTCCTAACATTTGAAGACTATTGTTGGCTCCAGGTGAATAAGACAACTATCCTAACAGCCTCTTTTGACCTGGACCTCCAGGGGCCCACAGGTAAATGACAAATCTATACTTTTTAAGAAGTGGTGCCAAGAAGACCTATAGAATCAGGTCTACTGTGACATGGAGCCAGCACAGCTGAGCATAATAGCGGAAAAGAGAGACTCCCTCATCTGTTCCACTCCCAAATTACAGGTTATCTGTAGCAGCATCTTCTTTGGAGACCACAGACCTTCCCACTATGCTATAGGAAGTGCACCGTACTTGTGAATTTCAACTGAAACACATAGTGGAAAGTCATTAATTCACAAAGACCACTACTTCTTTATGCATCATTAGATAACTATGCCTTGATGTGTTGTACATAGAAGAGGCAAGGCTCAACTAAGGCACAACTAGACTAGAAATTGGTCTAAACCAAAAACCAGTATTTTTCCAATTATATTATAGGGTGTATTTGTAAACAACAAATATAGTAGTCCAGTTTGGCTAATTGCAGAATAAATATAAGAAATAAACAAAAAATCATGCTGGAAAAAAATTGCTTAGAAGATGAATTTATGCCCTGAGTCTCAAGGAAGAGTGGAAACTGAATCTAGTAAACAACGGAGAAATTGATATTACATAATGGCAATGATTTTTTAGCAACTCATCCATTCCCTTCCACAGATATTTCATAAGCCCCTACACTGCACAGATACTGTTGTGGGCTCTAGGAATATAACGGTCACAAAAAAAGACAAAGTGCTTGCCATTATGAAGCTTAAATGCTAATATAAGGGTCAGACAGTAAACCAAGTTTGTAATAAACCTGGAAGTAATAAATGCTACAAAGAAATAGAAAGTTGAATAAGGGGAAAAGGTGATATGGAGGTGGAGGCATCCTGGTTTTTCAGGTGCTATTTTCTACAGATGACTTCTCTGGGAAGGGACATTTGAATAAGAACAGAAGGCAGAAAAGGAAGGAGCTATGTGGGCACCTGAAGAGGGTGTGGGAAGAATAGCAAGTGCAAAGGCCCCAGAACAGAAAGAAGCAACCAAATCCTGATTTCACGATGCTGACTGCCTTCCTATTTTTCTTACATGAAAGTCTATGTTATTTAATACAGGACTTGTTTCTGTGTTTTGTTTTGTTTCTGATAAATATAATTTTCATAACATGGAGGTTGAGAAGAAGAAAAAAAATCTCTCCATCCTCTTTGTCCTCTAGAAAGATTAGAGCCAAAATAACTGTTTAACAAATCTACCACTACCGTTCCCATCTCCAAAGCCCTACTATCATTTTTTAGTACACCAATTTTCTCTTTTATTGTCTGTCGACTGAGGATATATGGGAGCAGCCCTTTATTGTTATATGAAACATTCTCTGCAATTTGGGAAGGCTGAGTTTTCCTTTTGCACTTCTAATTATGAAAGGGAACCTGGACACAGGATGTTCACAGATATCAAGTAGCTGCGAAAGAGTACTTCTCTGATGCTTTCGATTCATTAAAAAGCATATTTTGCTCCTTTCTGAGGAATAGCTCCTTAGAATTTCCATAACACAATGATATTCTGACCAGTTTGACAGTATCACACATGCAAAACTTTATTTTCTCAGCATTTTGAATAGAGGCACAAAGTTACATGATTTTCTGGATGTTTTAGAGTACACAAAACACCTCAGAGAAAATTGTTTCTTAGTTATAGCTTCTTTGAAGCTAGCAAGAGTTTCAAGTTTACTAGTGTCTTTCAAATTGGGAATATTAGAAATTTGATTTTTTTTCTTTTTGCCTCATACCATTTTGGGTCTTACTCTCTTTACTCTCTTGAAATTCCCTGTATTAAAGCTATCTTCTGTTCAACAGTAACACTTTATTAATTTATACCTGTCTTAAAAACAGAGTGGGAAGGCAATCTAGCCAGCAAGTACTGTCATGATAGGGCATTCTTTCCTGGTTCTGATGGAGTAACTTTCTAGGGGGTGTGGAAATGGCATTATCAAAAATGAAAAATACTATCTTGAATTCAACCTTGACCCAGTTATTGAACTTGAAATAGGGCAAGCTTTAAACCATAACAATATTGGTAATGTAAGGCAATATTATATGACATAATGTACAGGACACCAGAAAGTTCTCTGCCGAAAATGCTAACCCCTTCATAGATGCTCCATTAGGAATGCATTCCTTTGAATTAAATGCTTCTTTATCCCCACAATTTTCTTAAAGCACCATTTTATGGAAGGGTACAGATGTGAAACATGTAATGGAATCTTTTGATGGAGTTTAGGACACAAGAATATAAAGCTAGTAGTAGGAAGGGATACTTAAAGTGCAGGAAAATGTTGGTAAACCACACTAAATCCATCCCTCCCATGTTTATCCTAGAGGCAGCCCTACATGAAACAGCAAATGCTTAATATTCTCATTAACCATTCAGCAACCTTAGCATAATCATAGAGTATGAGGGAAGGCAATCGCCTAGGGAATGGGCTCTTCTCCAGTAGAAATACAAACACAGAGCAAACATTCCCAGCCATTTTCATCAAACTAAATTTGAACAAAACACCCACCTGGATGGTTTCAGTCTACAGTCATTTGAAGTTCATGTTTTATGTCTTCTCTGACACAAAAGAGCACTGTAATAAAAAAGGTGACAATTTGCCACTTATAGGCAAGTAAAAGGTAGAAAATTGCTCCAACCTGGCACAATTGTGTTGTTTTTTTTTTTTGAAAATAATATTAGGATAGCTGCCTTTAAGGAAGCAACAATTTGAGGGTCTAGGTCTCATAGAATAAAAGGCAGTCCGTACAAAGTAAAGGTTGCACAATGTTTGCACATCACCATAAAAGTCTGTACAACATAAAAATATATTTCTGTGGCCTTTTTTCTTTGCTCATGCCATGCATCAGCAAAAGACAGATTATTATCATCATTATTTCTGTAGCCTTCTTCATTATCCAAATGCTTTATAGACATTGATTAGTTAACTCTTCTACGAACCCTGCCAGAAAGGTCAATATGATTAATCCGAAGGCAGAGCAAGAGAGCCCTGAGGTTAAGTGATTCTTCCTTCCCTCCAAGGAGATCAGTGGAGGACAAGCTCTAAACTCCAGAGTTCTTCTATCTGAAGCTGTTCCTATCCTTGCTGACATAGGTAACAATGAAAGTGCTTTTTCTTCCCTGGTACAGTTGATGCAGAGAAGACTCAAGCTTGTATACACTTATTGGTAAAGAATAAACTCTTATCCTTTGTGAGATTCTTCGTTTGATTAAAATAAATGCACTTTGGTAAAATTTTCAATTTGTGGCCAGAGAAGGTGTTTCAGGTTAGAGCTCTTACATCTTGATGCAACAGTTTGTTCTTCCTACAAATATTTATCAAGGTTCTACCATACCCCCAGAGGCGCATTCTAGGCTTCAGGAATACCAAAGTGAATTTGAGAGCCAATGTCCTGCTTTCATGGTGCTTACTCTCTAGTGAAGTGAGACAAACAGTAGAAACATTTAAAAAACAACAATAATAACACAGTGATAAGGCCAGGAAGAGAGTTAATGTAGGATAATGTAGAAACTGGTAAGCAGGTGTTTCTTTAGATTGGGTAGTCAGGGAAAGCCTCTCTGAGAAGGTGGCATTGAAAGTGTGTGACAAGAGGGAGTCAGCCATGTGGAAAGGAGAGCCAGTGGCATTCCAGGCAGAAATAAGAGCTGACCTAAAAAGTAAGCTACTAAAAGCCTGAGGTAGAAATGAGCTTGGTGTGTCTGGGGACTGAAGAGCAATTTAGTGTGGCTGGAGGATAGTCAACAACTGGGAGAGTGGAATAATTTAAGGTCAGAAAAGTAGGCAGGACTAGAATGGGTAGGTCAGAGAAAGAAGCTTGGAGCTTATTCTAAGTGCCTTCGGCAAACCACAGGGAAATCTTAAGTGGTGATGAGACAAAATCTTACTCCTATTTGCCAAACATTACTCTGTCATGTTGGGGGAAAAGAGCTCCAGGAAAGAAGCCAGTTAATAGGCTATTGCAGTGGTTCAGGTGAGAGATGATGGTGACCTGAACTGGGCTGGAGTAGTGCAGATGGAAGTGGAGATAACTGGATACATTTAAGATAGGAATTGACAGAAGACTTGGCAGGACTTGCTGACAGATGTGGAAAATATGAGCAATGAAATCAAAGGCAACTATTTATTTAGATAAAGAAAGGGAAACAAATTATTAGAAAAGTGTTTGAAACCTTAGGCCTTTCATAATGCATTCATGGGGCTCAAGGATCCTTCATTTTTTTGAACAAATCAAGCAGGAGATAAGAAACATTTCAAGTATAATGACAAAGGTGATATAATCTGGTTTCTGGCTCTTCACAATAGTAGGTGCTGGAAGAAAGTAAACTAGAAAACTAGATCATTCCACAACTGTTTAAGAAAATCTTAAAACTAAGACCTATTTGGGCCCATTTAAAATTATTAAATATGGAATGAATTCAAGTAAATTTTGTAAAGATGCATTTATTAAACATTTTTTATGTTGCAAAGCATAGAGCTATTTTAAGACAACATAGAAGTAACCCAGCCTTCATGAAACATATTCTGGTGGGAGAAAATTGGCAACAAATAATTATCACAATTAATTATTCCAATTGTTATGAGGGAAACAAGGGAGAAATATGAGCCATTCTAGGAGTTCATTAAGGACTTATTTAAAAAGTGACACGTAAACTAAGGTCTGAAGGACTTAGCCATGAAGACGCTGTGACCATCACTTGGATATAAAGTCATAACTCATACACTTACACTCAGCAATTTACTGACTACAGCCATAATGTCACCATCTTCAAATTCTGAAGAGAGAGCATCTCGTCAATTGATTGCCTGGTGTCAGGGCAGGTGCACATTCCTGACCCATTTGGTTGTGACTTGGGACTGAGAGTGTGCCAAAGGGAACAGGGGCCTGTATTTTCCAAGGACTAAAGGAGAAGCTGTTAAACTGGGAGAGATGTTGGGTATGACAGTAAATTGAATTATGTTTCTAATATAATCCTCTGCTCACCTTTTCATTCCCAGAGCTCAACAGAGTGCCAGGCATATAGGAAGCGTTCAATGTTGAGTGATGGATTGATTGAATAAATGAATAAAGGCAATTAGACACACAGCAGAAGGCAATTTTTGTCTCCCGCTAAGTAGTAAGAAAGTCTATATACCAGATCAATTATGGTCTTCTTCCAATATACTATACCATCACTTCCATCATCTTTTGGAACTGTGCCTCACTTACAGACAGACTAACAAAATTAAGTTAGAAATATTTTTATTATAATTGATAACTGATTTTTTTTTCATATCTGAATCCAGTGCTTCTCAGACTTTACAGAGCATAAGAATCACCTGGCAGCATATGTGAAAACGCAAAATCCTAGGTCTCACCCATTTTGGAAGAGCCAAAGGAGAACCCAAGATATTCTTTTTTTTTTTTTTTTTTTTTTTTTTTGAGTCAGAGTCTCACTCGGTCACCAGGCTGGAGTGCAATGGCGCAATCTCACTGCAACCTCTGCCTCCCAGGTTCAAGCGATTCTCCTTCCTCAGCCTCCCAAGTAGCTGGGACTTCAGTTCATGTCAATACATCCAGCTAATTTTTGTATTTTTAGAAGAGACAGGGTTTCACCATGTTGGCCAGGATGGTCTCAAACTCCTGACCTCATGATCCGCCCGCCTCAGCCTCCCAAGGTGCTGGGATTAAGAATATGAATTTTAACAAAGATCTCAAGTGATTAAGATGTAAATGACCAAATTTACTTTGAGAAATACTGACCTCCAGTCATTCTCTTCCTAAGTCCAGTCTACCACAGATCTAAATGGTCCTGTGGGTTTCTTTGCCTTCCATTGTCATTGTCACTGACAATTTAGATATTATTTATCAGTTACATTCCAGTAGCCATGCATCTGTTCTTTCTTCAGTGTCTCTATGTCTCAATCCAACTTGTACTTTAATTTAATATATCTTCCCAAAACAATTTCTGGGCTAAAACAAAAAGTTCAAATAAAAAGTAGCAGAATCTAGTATGCTTCATTTCATCTACAAATTTGAATTCTATCTTTTCTCCAGTTTAGCCTCCTCAAACTTGAAGTCTTTTGCTTTACACGACTACAAATGCATCCTACTTACCTGCTTTTCCAAAGAGTTTCCTGTTTTATGTGACATAATACTCCCCAAAAGGAAACCTAAAAACAAGAATAAGAAGAAGTCTGGTTTTAATCCAGTGTTTTTCAAGCTGCTGTGCGAATGTGAGTAATTTCCTTAGCTTCTCTGGAATCCATTTCTTCCATTAGTAAAGATGCAGAATCAGCTTAAACTAGTGGCTTTCACACATTTTGATGACCACCCACTGTAAGAAATAGGTCATGACAATGAAGTTTCACAAAACATCCACAAAACACTTACACTTACTGCATGTGATGGACTCTGATATTTTATCTTTCAATCTACTTTATTCTGTCATATTATTTCTTGCATAAAAATGCTAGTTGCAGCTTTCTAAATTGATTTCACAACACTCTACTGGATCTGTTGGGGTGATCAGACCCAACAGCAGGTCGTGGGGGCGACAAAGTCCGGCGGAGTCAAAGGAATGAGAAAAGTCAGTATGAGAGAGAAAGTGGGTCCAGGGGGGCCAACGCAAGTATGGAGGCTGCAAAGGCCCTGAGCTCTGGAAGGCCAGACTATTTCTTGGTGTTCAAACAAAGAAACAGGTGGTGAGAATGTGGGGTTGAAAGGGAGCATTGCATTAAGCACATGATTTACAGCTGTGATGGTTTAGCATTTATATGGCCAATTCTAAGACACAATCGATCTAGGAGCCTGGGAGGGCTAGAAGCAAGGAGCCAGTAAGTCTAGACACATTCCGGAACCACGAGGGGTTTTACGCCCTGGGCTTAGATTATGGTGCGTCAGGCCAGCCTTCCACCCTTTGGCACAGAGCTTGGTGTGTCAAAGGCCACAAGGGGTTTTAGACCCTGGACCCCAGACATGTTCCAAGACTCTTTTACATTATGTCAGACATGCAAGCCCTGCCTCAGCTTCTCGCAACACTCAGCTTTTCCCAACAAGATCATAGCTGCAGTCTGAAAAACACATAGATGATCTTTATGGTCTGCTCTAGTTCTAACGCTCCTATGACAATGAATAAACAATAAGCTCTTTTGCATACTTAACATGTCTTCCCAATTTATATATTTTTACTTTTATAAATAAACTCCAGGGGAAAAAATAGATTTCCTAAGGTTATCTGGCAACTCTGATAAAACAGTGTTGATACATGTTATAAATACATGAATTTAAAATTCATAAAGTTTAATAACAATGTAAGCCAATGGAAAAAAATTGGATTTATTTTCTTATTTTCCCTCTGATCCAGGTACAGATTGCATCTCAAGAATTCTTACCATGATTGAGGAAGAGGTACTAAGATTGAAGTGATGTCCCTTCATATTTTGGTTATATCACTGGTTATGTCCCTTGGCTCTCAGCCCTGACTTCACTGTAAAATCACCTGGGGAAGTAAAATAAGCAAAAAACACCCCCATTCTAAAACTATTAATTCAGACTATAAGAGGGTGGAACTGAATCATCAACATTTTTAAATCTCTCCGAGTGAGGACTGAGAAGAACTAGACTAGCTGACATACATCAAAAGCCACAGCACTCTGGCTGCCCAGTTTAGCCCAATGACAGAACACAAGGGTGATGGAAGCATTCTTGCTTGAATGTAACATTTCCATTTTATTCCCTTCCCTTACACTCCCCACAAGCTCCACACTAGTCTTCTCCTTCATCATCTTCATAATTCAAAATTGAGAACTGCTACCTACTGCAATTTAAGCAAAAGTGTCTTTAAATCCCAAATCTGCTCCATTGGCCCTGCTCACATACCTTAGGGTCCTTGAGTGCAAATGCCATTTGAGAAGGGCCACTGTATAAACTATTGATTCTTCTCTGTCTGTTCTCCAACTCACTCTGTAAGGTAGAGATGTAAACAGCTTACAGATGTGTCATTTTGAAGACCTGATAATAGGGGAGGAGTAACAACCAGTTCTCATCACACAGGTAAGCACTGGGAAAGGTGGGCTAAGAACAACTGGGGACTTTGGAAGACACAAGCAGAAGCCACAGACAGACTCAAGGGACTAAAATAAAGGGTGTTACGTCATGATTTGACTTCAGTGCCACAAAGCCGAAATTTTGAGTGAATCACTCATTAAAAAAATCCATTCAAGATAGAGAATAAAGATTAGGAGAAACGTAGCAAAAACAAATGTTTGTTTTCGGGGGTTATAGTGCTTTTGGTTTTTGCTCTGTAGACTTAATTTTGTTATAGTGATAAGTTTTGTTTATTAAAGAAACACTTAACTTATAGTTAATTGTTTCCTTAATAAACAAGTGAATTGAATTTTGAGAAACAAGGGCTTTGTTTTGAATTCATAAATTCTCACGTCAGATGAAAGCCACTGGGATTTATATGCTTCCTTATCGCCACCTTGTGTGCTTTAAAATAATGCAAGGAAAAGATAGCATAGTGCAACTTAGTTATCTATGGAAAATCAAAGCTGGCGGCTAAGCAGTTTATTAACAGACAAATACCCTTGATGTAGCTCAATGAGCCGCAGATGTAATATGGGAACATCTCATTCAATAATGTGGCTTTCCCTGGCCTGCAGAAACTGATGTGAAAGGGCTTTCTTTTGTTTTGAGATTATGACACTTTGATGGTAATGTTATTTTAATATATAATAAAATTATATTATAAATAGTATAATAAATGATAAAAACAAATAATTTTAATTTTTAATACTATTGGTGCAAAAAGGTGGCAGTGTTTTATTTCACTACATTTTGATTCCCTTACTTTGCAAAAAGTCAGGTTTCCTGGAGAAGGCTAAGAGAGGTATCAGAGAACTCAGGCACCGCCTCTTGCTTTCTCTCCTCTCCTCAGCATAAGGATAGGACTTTACTTAGGTTGAGTTGGTTCAAAAATCTGGACGTGAGTGCAGGTGATATAGATGTCTCCTTAATGGAAATGTGTAGATGATCAATGCAACTGCTTCTGGAATGCCGAAAGGAATGCCACGGAAGGCTTGTGGTGAGCAAGAATCAAGCCTCTTCTCAATGCTGGCAGGTTTCTACCAGCTTGGAAGAGATCACCAACAGCCACGTGCTCTCTAGAGAAGCAAGGGGAAGGGAAAGCCACACTGAAATACTTTGCATCCGCTCATGCTCTGTGGGGCTCCCTCGTGCCTACTGATTTCTGTGCTGTGGTTATATGTACTGGGGCCGCATAGCAAGTGTGCGTGAGTGGGGTTTTGTGTGTGTTTGAGTGTGTGCAGGTGTGCCTGAGTGTGTGTGTGTGGGTGAGTGTAGCTGGCTGTAGGTGTGTGTGTATCTGAGTCTGTGGGGGGTGTGTTTGTGTGTCTGTGATTGTGGCTGTGAGTGTGCATGAGTATCGGTGGTGTGGGTGACTGTGGGTGGAAATATGAGTGCGAGTGTGTGGGTGTGCGGGCTGTGTTTCTGTGGATATGTGTGAGTGGATATCAGCGTGGATGAGTGTAGGTGACTGTGCGTGAGAGCATGAGTTTGTGCGTGTGTGGAGGGGGTGTTTGTGTGGGTGTGTGTGAGTGTGGGTGGCTGTGGATGTAAGTGTGTGTTTGAGTGCATGTGTGTGGAGGTTCTCTTCTTATCAACCCAACCCTGAACTGATAGCTCTATTTTACTGCTCTCTCTTTCCCCTTCACAATCTCATTTTGTGGTGGTTGTTGGATTTTTACTGGGCTATAAAATCTGCCCATCTCGGAACTATTGTTAACAGTTGATGAAAATAACAGGCTGTGAAAGGAATGAGCCATTTTGGAGCCTTATTCCCTCTGGTTTCTTACCAACATGAGTGTACTCTATTAATTATGAAACATAGATGTCAGACCAGCAGATCCTGGTGAACGAGGCGGGTGGTGGGAGGGAGGGATTCATGAGAAATGGGAAGTGCACGTTACCTGAACGTGGGAAGAGAAGCTGAATTGGGAGCTCAAGGCAAAGGCTGAAGTCACAGTTTTACTTAGAATCATCCCCGCAGTTGTACAACAATCTGTGAGCATGGGCTTACAGGCACATTTCCTCAGCAAGAGACAAATTTTGGAAAGAAAAACCTCAGATCACAGAGGCACAGGTCACTAAATACAGTTTCTACCCCTTAGGTTGTATATAATAATGGTAATTCTTACCTCTTAGGTTTTAAATAATTGTGGCATTGATTGCTAGGTTGTTTTGCCCCTTTCGTCTTTATATTTTTCTTTAATCAATATTATAGTAAAAAGCTTAAGGAAAAAAATTAAAAAGCATTTTATGCTTTGAAACTCTGAAAATTTTCCTTATTATTAAAATATACATTCATTTTCTTAATTCTATTCACTTATATATTTAATATTCTTTAAAGTTCCTGATTATTCAAGAGATGCTTATTCTTTCTTTCAAACTCTTCCAGTGTCTATTGTTGGCAGGATTTTGACAGCCTCCAAAGCTTTAGCAAAACTCACCAAGTTGGTTTAATTCAGTAAAAGCCTCATTAATTTTACTAGATCAAGGAGAGTCTCTCTGCCAAAAATTAACCTATTTGGCACAGGAATGGTCCCTCTCTACCTGTAATTGTCATTTCTCCCAGATAACTGCAGTCAGACCATCACTTTCCTTTTTCTCCGCCCACAAAGACAGAGATCCTTGCAACTTACAGAATGATCTACTATTTTACAATGTTGGGATCATTTAAAAGGCCTTGTCTATATTTTCTCAAATATAGTCTATGTTGTTCCAAATATAGATTTTTTATTATAATAGAGTCATAGCAATAACCTATCTTTTAAAATCTCATTTTTAGCACTAATGTTAAAGTGCTATCAGTGATATTTATTTCAGGTCCTTCCTTTAAACTAAATAGTTATTTCTATTTGCAGAAAATGAAGGAAGTTGCTAACATATTTCAAGGGAAATCTTTTTTGCCACTGATTTAAGCAGTAATTGGAAACAGAAGAGTAGCATGCATGAAAAGCAGTAATAGTACTTTCTTATTCTGTAATCACTGAAGAGTGGGGAATTGTGTATTATTTGATTTTTTTATTAATACTTGTAAAGGCAATATGTCAAATTTGAATACTTCTGTTCACTTTCATCAAATTAGGTTCTCATTGCTTTTTCAGCAGCTCTGGCTTACAAAGCTTAAGTTATATTTGTAAAATGAACAGTTAAGTGTTCTATTGTTGAGAAAAATTGACATTGGAATGAAGATATATTACTTAGAATCATAAAGTGATTGAGCTAGAAGGCAACTTAGAGATAATACACCCCAATGCTCACTCTGAGTTTTTATTTTATTATTTCACAGATGAGAAAACTGAGTCCCAATGAATTGCTTAATTCCACAGATCTACTCAGCAAAGGGAAGAATTTACTTCATTTTTCGAAGAAGTCAGTAATGTATATTGCCTTAGATTAAGTACCTCAAAAGTAAAGTTTATTTTCAAACTCTATCAATAATGGTAATATTCAGTATATGTCTGATGTTTAATGAATATTATTTCCTATAGTCTTATGATTATTACATTCTTTGCAGGCTAAATAGATAACAAATGAAGTCATTAACATTACTGAGTTATTCAGAGATACCTATAATATAAATAAAATCAATATTTTCAAATTTTTTATTAATCAAATTCCTTGGGTTTTTATGTTGCTGACAAGATTTTTAATAAGTAATTGACTTTTGAGATTAAATTATATTCTTATCTAAACCTAATATAGGCAGAAATATAGAAGAACCTCCATGACCAACAGAAAAATCCTTGAACCTTGAGTTCCTGGGGCAAGTCAAAGACAGACCAAAGTGCTTAAGGTGACCTACCTCTTTTTGAGAACAGAAATGCCCTAACTCCCAGCTCACACTTTGCAAAAGAAATGTTACCTTTGTGTCAGTCATGAACAAACTGCTTCTTTAAGTAGCTTCAGGCTTTTAAAGTCCCTGAGACTGGCTCTTAAGAATTGTTACAACATTTATTATTTGACCTTTTTCCTAAAACTTTCAGATCCCCAACGCTTAACCTCATCATGTAGTAGGACTTGGTGTTTTCTTGCAGATAAAGCAGGCTTCACCAACTTGTATTAATGCAACAGGGTTGAGATTAATCCTGGCCTTTTGTTTTAGAAACAAAACTTTCAAAGGACAAAGAAACTAAAAGTCACAGTATTACTTCAAAAACATTATTTGGAATCTCTCCAACAAGTTAACAGCTTACACCAAAGAAAGCCCCTTTGGTCTTTTCCCCTTCTCTCATACTGGAGTTGTTGCTAGTATATTGCAAACTTAGTTAGGTGCCTCCTAGCTTGCCCTCTAGCTGCCATGTGTAGAAAAATATTTGTCTCAAGAGCAGGGAAGACGGTCCAAGATGCCTATAACCAGCTGAGACATTTAGCTCAGGGAGGACTCATTCATGCCTTGCTTAAAATCAAGGTTCTATTAGGTGTGCTTTGCATAGATCTGCCAGGTCCAGGGCACCTTTCACGAAATCAGGCTGCACAGTCAGCAACAGGAATTCATAGGAAAAAATAGATTATACTTTTTCTCTTAAGCAAGAGAAACACTTGCTTAACAAGTGAATCAAAACAAAGCCAAAACCAAATAAAAGGCATTGGTCTCAACTATTAACCCATCATCTAGGTTTTAAGCCCCGCATGCATTAGGTATTTGCTCTAATGCTCTCCCTCCCCTTCCCCCACCACAAACTACCATGGCCAATGTATACCTATGTAACAAACCTGCACGTTCTGCACATGTATCCCAGAACTTAAAGTAAAATAAAAATAAATAAATAAATAAACGACTAAACAATTTTTAAAAAACATTGGTTTATCTGGAATTACCTGAGTTTTCTTACATGATAATCATCAACCAGAAGACTGAGTCAAAGTCATTTGGTTGGTCAAATCAGCCTCTATCTGAAGTTATATCACTTTCGAGAAAGATAAACCCCAAGAAAAGCTTTTATATAAGAGATTTTATTTGGAAAATGTGTAATCGAGTTGAGTTTGCCTTTGGAGAAGCAACATTTCATAGGAATAACCCTCCTGGCCTCTTAGGTTGTTTTTGCCCCTGAAAAGAAAAGGAAAAAATATCATTCAATTTCCAAAGTTTCAACTAAAATTAATAAGATTTTAAAACCTTCTTTCCTGTCTTTGAGTTTTTGAGTCATTGAGTTGCCAAGCCTGCTGTTAAACTTTTAGCTCACAGTTGCACCGTATTTAATACCTTTTCTAATAATAAAGTAAAAGGAAGAGGAAATCTGAAGTAGTGTGCCCCAAACTTAGATATAATGAAACATTTTAGTTTCTTTTTTTATAAACATTCTCAAATGTATTAGTATATTTAATCAATTGAAAGCTATTAATTTCTTCTGCAAATATTGTCTGAAAGCTCAAGCCTGGCAGTGTTCTAGGCTCTTGAGCCTCAGTGGTGATCAAAATGAACAATGCCCTTTTCTTCCTAGGCCACACTGTGAAATGGGAGAGTAAATATTAAATTAATAATCATCAAACAACTGAGTGACCAATACTCCACCACTTGGGCCAGGCGCATTGGCTCATGTCTGTAATCCCACCACTTTGGGAGCCCAAGATGGGTGGATCACTTGAAGCCAGGAGTTCAAGACCAGCCTGGCCAACATGGCGACACCATGTCTCTACTAAAAATACAGAAAAAATTAGCTTGGCATGGTGGTGCACACCTGTAGTCCCAGCTATTCGGGGGGGCTGAGGCACAAAAATTGCTTGAACCCGGGAGGCAGAAGTTGCAGTGAGCTGAGATTGTGCCATTGCACCTCAGCCTGGACAACAGAGTGAGACTCCATCTCAAAAAAAAAAAATACTCCACCATTCGAATTACAGTTCTGGGGTTATGGAAAGGAGCTTATGAAAAGAGTGGCAGGGAAGAGTCCTCCAAGGAAGCAGCACTTCAGCTGAAGCCTGAAGAATGGACAGAAGAAGACCAAAGACTAGTCGGAGGAGAATGTTCCAGACAGAGGAGGCTCTGAGGGGGAAAGATTAGGTTTGTCCAGAAACTGAAAGTGCTTATTTCATCAAATAGTGATTTTGAGGCAAAGGTATAAAATGGGTTTGAAGGGTTTAAAAAGCCTTCTCTGACATGAAAGGATTTGGGTCTTTATCCTAAATGCAACAGGAAGTGATAAGAGAGTAATTAACTTTGTTTCACACAGGCCTACACTGTGACTTCCATGGGTCTTAGGCATCTTTGTCAGTCCCTTCCTCTATAAGACATGTAGAAGATACAGCAGTAATAGACACATATATAATAGATAGACACATATAGTATTACAGTATTGGCAAAAAGATTAATACAATCCAGACCAAACTATATTCATTTTTCTTCTGATATTAAAATAAATTAAAACATTTTTGTGGTCCCCTAACATTGTCATGAACTCATGGCCCTGTGGCTACTGTGTCCAATGTCTAAGCCAGCCTTGGTCTTATCAGGAGAGCACAGATTTTAGTCAAGATAAAGCAGAAAGCTGTTACATGGCTGCAGGCAAGAGAAGGTGGCAGACATAGGCAAGAAAAAATCAATAAAATATTATTAATTTCGTTTTTAAATAGAAAATTTAAAAAAACCATCTACTCAGACACTAAAGTATATATTAAGAAACCTAAGCCAATATTTACTAAAAAGAAAAAAAAAACACATTATGGTCAGTTTAAAAAAATGACAGAATAGGAGAGAGATAAGGGGGGCAAAGTCAGAAAGCTGAGTGGTGAAAAAGACGAACTAGAAGCCAAGAGGGAGGTGGGAGGTAAAATTTGGAGAGAGAAAAGAGGGAGAGAGAGATACAGGGAAGCAGAATAACAAGAAAGGAATAGGGAAAATCGGGAGGGACTGGATGTGAAAGCTCTTTGAAGGCAAATCTGCTGTACAAATATAGGAAAGTGTAATAGGAAGCCAGGGAAAATTTTTCTTGGGAGCCTGGAGCCAACGCATTAAAAAATCTTCTAATGATCACCCATAGTCCTTCAGAGGAAATCAATAGAATGTGGGCCGTTATCAAAATAGTCGTATTGGAAGGACAGAGCTCTAAAAAGGAGCATGTGTAGGGCTTGTTAAACCAAACATTTCTGCAGAGAGCTGCGTTCGTAGAAAAAGCTGGCAGGCATTTGTAACCAGAATCATGTGTATGCTTGCTAGAAAAACCACATGTGGGGATCTTTGCTGTTTACCTTCTTCTTTTGGTAAATCCCTCAGCAATATTGCTATGTGAAAAAATTCCAAGATGGTTTATCAGTCAATGTATGATAATAACCGTTCCCTCTCTTCCTCCCAATAGAGTTTGATCACATTTGAGCACCTGTTAGAGTGTCTTTTTATGCTCTTCTGTATAGTGAACAAGAGGGGCACCCTTTAAGCCCAGCAGGAGGCCTGGCTGGCTGGGGTGAGAGCCCTTTCTTGACACTTCTACCCTCTGCTCTGAATTGTGATGGTTACTTTTACATTTCAGCTTGGCCAGGATACAGTACCCAAGTAATCAGTCAAACTCTAGGTGTTGCTATTAAGGGATTTTGTGGGTGTGGCTAATACTCACAATCAGTTGATTTCAAGTTCCATAATGTGTGTGGGCTTCACCTAATCATTTAGAATGCCTTAAAAGCAAAAAACTGATGTTTCCCTGAGAAAGAACAAATTCTGCCTCAAGATTAAGATGTTATATTAGTCTGTTTTCACGCTGCTGATAAAGACAAACCTGAGACCAGGCAATTTACAAAAGAAAGAGGTTTAATGGCCTTACCATTCCATGTGGCTGGG
Source organism: Pan troglodytes (assembly GCF_028858775.2). NCBI lineage: Eukaryota > Metazoa > Chordata > Mammalia > Primates > Hominidae > Pan > Pan troglodytes. Next base: position 160,293,124 of record NC_072404.2, on the reverse strand, counting down.
GAGGTCTCACAAACATGGTAGAAGGCAAAGAGGAGCAAGTCACGTCTTACGTGAATGGCAGCAGGCAAAGAGGGAGAGAGAGAGCTTGTCCAGGGAAACTCCCATTTTTAAAACCATCAGATCTCATAAGACTTATTCACTATCCCGAGAACAGTATGGGGGAGCCCAGCCTCATGATTCGATTATCTCCCACCAGGTCCCTCCCACAACACATGGAAATTATTAGAGTACAATTCAAGATGAAATTTGGGTGGGGACACAGAGCCAAACCATATCAGGTGTAAATTCCTGCCCAAGAGTTTCCAACCTGCTGGTCTGCCTACAATGTTCAGACTTGCCATCTCCTGCAATTGCATGAGCCAATTCCTTGAAATAAATTATATATATATATATATATACACAATTTATAATATATAATATATAGCATGTCTTATATATATGTCTATTATATGTATGTTTCATAAATAATATAAATGTATACATTTACTGTATAGAATCTCACAGATATGGTTCTGATTGTTCTGTTTCTCTGAAGAACTGAGACACACTTTGGTACCAGGAGTGGTTCTAAAGGAATGGAGTCTTAAGGGTGAGGTTTCTAAATTGGCTCTGGGGATTCTGGAAATTCTTCTCTAAGCCAACAAAACTTAAAGGCACTAATGACTCTATTTCCATTGGTAAAGAGGGCACTGATACTCCATAGTACGGTGTTTTAATCAGCTTGGGCTGTCATATCAGTAAACCACAGACTAGGTGGCTTAAACAAAAATGCATTTTCTCACCGTTCTGGGGGCTAGAAGCCCAATATCAAGGTTCTGCCTCATTTAGTTCTCAGCGAGAACTGTCATCCTTGTAGATGATCACCTTCTCACTATGTCCTTATACAGCCTTTCCTTGGTGCATGCCACAGAAAGAGAGAAAGCAAGCTCTCTGATGTCTCTTCTTATAAGGACACTCATCCTACTGAACCAGAACCCCATCCTTATGCCCTTACTTAATCTTAATTGCTTTCTTCCTCCAAATAACAGCCACACTAGTGGTCAGGGTTTTAACATATGATTTGGTGAGGGGGTCACAAATATTCAGTCCATAATATCTGGCAATAAAGACATACAAAATACTATCCTTGGGTATCCCCAATCAAATACTTATAAATGTGAAGCTCTGGTGACTGCAGTATTTGATATCTTAGAATACTTTTGTCAAACTAAGAAGTATAATAATTAAAGTGGTTTATTGCTCCTAATCGTACTAGAGGAAGGGAAGAAAAAGAAAGGGTTAGCTCGGGACTTCAAATTCCCAATTCAAATGCAGCATAAATTACCTGAAAGCTTCCACAACTGCCCTTAAAGGTGGTGGTAGCTGACATTTCTAAAAACCAAAGCCAGAGACTCATCCTATGAGTGGCTAAATTACAATACAAATTGAATTCTCAACCTCGCAGCGTGCGGCTGAACTACTTTTTATTGAAGAGAATAGGCCTGTGTGTAATGGATCCAATCAACCATCTCAACGGAAGCCAGAAACAGAAATAGGGTTATCCAGGAAAGATTTGTAAAGGACCTGCTTGTCTGATGGCTTAGACCCCTGCGAATTACATGGACAACTGACGAGGTTTTTGAACAGCAGCAACACTTCTGGCCTGGGTTGAAACGGGCCAAGACATACTAGACACACACGTGACAAAAGAGTCAGAGATTGGGGTGATGAAGCTACAAGCCAATGAACACCGAGGACCACTGGGAGCTACCACACCTGGATGGGGCAAGGAAAGATTCTCCCTTAGAGTTCTTAGAAGGAACATGGCCCTGCTGGCACCTTGATGTAGGCTTCTAGACTCCAGGACTGTGAGAAAATACATTTCTGTTGTATTAATCCAGCCAGTTTGTTGTAATTTGTTACAGCAGTCCAAGGAAACTGATATGGCAACCACACTGGCCATTAAGCGATCCACACAGCTCTCCCTATTGTAGCAGAAAATATCGAGAGACACAGAGAAATAGTGTATCTTTTCTTCCTTTTTGTAATGTTTGGTAATTCAGGGGAAACGTGGCTTTAAGAAATTTTTTCAAGCTTTAATTATTTTTTTTTCAGCTTTTCCTACATCCATAATAAACCTGGTGTATCAAAGGATTGATCTATGTAAGGATGATCTGAAAAGAAATATATCAGATTTTCCTTCTCTGGACTCAGACAGTATTACTATTATTCATTATCAGTAAGGGAATAAACAAAGCAAGTAGAGAGAAGGTTGAGGAGAGATTTAAGGGAAGGCAAGAGAGCAAGCTCATTTTAAATACATGCCTTTGAAATGGCATCAGAGGCCCGAGGAGGAGTGGCAAAGATCTAATGGGAGCTTTTACGCTCCAACTTCATAATATAAACTGTGTGGGTTGGAAGAAATCTCAGATGTCATCTCATCTAAAGACATGATATTTATCTAGAGGTACAACGTTGGGCAACATTTCAGCGTACCTAGGAGGTGAACATATGTAGATCAGGCCTCTGAGGAGCACATACCACCAGGAGGATACAGGCACAATTCTGATGTCTGCACCCAATAATTTGGAGGGCATCCCAGCAGAAGCAGCGGCATGGTTCTCAATCAGTGTGCTATGGTACCCTGGTGTGGCTCTCTATAAGGTGGTCCCATCACATTTGAGTCACTGTGTAAGATTTATGGGTTATAATCATAGGTCATAATCGTACCACTTCAGAGATCTCTTTCATATGGAAGGCTGAGCTGAGTGGGTCCTGTTCCATAAATATGAGCTATTTAAAACTATGTTTTCAAAGAAAGGTCTTATGTTTACCAGAATATGAAAAAGTATAAGCAAGTACGGTGAGGGAAATAAATGTTTCTAAGGAAAACAACACAGTGGCAATGTGGTTAAATGAGTCTAAGGGAACAAAGACACTTGTGGGTGTTTTGTAAGACGTTACACTGAAGTATTATTTGTGTTATAGTTAAACCCAATCTTTAAAACTGTTTGGGGAAACTTTTGATCACTTCCCATATGCTGCTAAAAATTGTATGATTTCAAAAATGTTGAAGACTACTGCAGTAAGGGCTTTCATTATACTTCATAGACTCATGTTTTATGCAAGGAACCACCAACCTTGGATAGCTGTGCTGTCAGATCATAATAAACTGAAAATAGCCAATTAGACTTGGGGGGGTTAGAAAAGGCAGGCAGCAACAGCCAGGTAATAAGGAGCTCAGTATCTAACCACTGGTTAGCTACCCAGGAAAAGTCAATTTGTCACAAAGAGTGTCTCTCAGATATTGCCCTAGTGCCTTGAGCTTAAGCTGTGTTCCCACTGAGACTCAGCCATGTGAGGGCACATTAGGAGGGCTGGTGAGGTACACACAGATTATCTATTTTAAGAAAGAATCTTGAAGCCTCCAAGAAAAAAAAATTATTTGAAGCACCCCATAGTGTCTGTTGTTCATGTTGTCCTTCAGCCAAGTCCCCAGTAACTTGTCTATTCTTAAGGAATGATTTGGCTGGAAGTAAGAAAAGAGAGACTTGTTTCCACACAAAATCTCTGTAAGACCTCAAAAGCACAGTAAGTCAAAGGAGAGGAAAAATGTTCTCCCTGCTTCTAAAGAGTAACTTCAGAGATGTGACTCCACCACAATAGGAGCTTGCAGACATCACATGAAGTGGTTCTGGAGTCAGTGAGTCCTCCAGGGGCAACGAGTATCACAGCCTTCACTTACTCACAGTGGCAGAAGCAGGGGCCAGCCATGAAGCCTCCGTGGGCAACAGTCACCTTAGTGACATCTTGCTTCCACAGCAGCAGGGACAGCTTGAGAGTTGCAGAGGACAACGACTCGGGGAACTGATAGAAACACCTGTGATTGCAAAACCAGCAACAGTGGCGGATTTGAGGAGCCTTCATTTTTATTCCCTGCCCCATTTCTGGTCTTATTTGTTAGTTCTGGGAAAATATTGGCTACATTAAGAAAAAGCATTAATTATTTGACATACGCTATTTAAGAGAGCAGGTGTTGCATAATGCATTTTAGTAGTGTTTTCATCAAAATGGTTCATTTTTCTAATGTTTTTGCACTTGAGGGTGTATGTTTCAGTTATCGGTGAAATTCACTTATGTAGAACAACTAATTCCCTGACAGACACAGATAAATAAGCTGTTGCTATAATAGAGTGTTAAGCACTGAACAAATTTGATTAAAGATAGATTTCAGAACAATTTGTATTAACACAATTATTTGTCTAATTAGGAACAAAGGGACTTCTATTTTCAATAATTATCTATTAAAGTTGGGCCAGATTTTGTGAAGGATTAATTGTATTGTCCAATTCCTTTTTTAAAATTATTATTCTTCCTTTCCCTCCCTACAATAACCTAGCTGCTAAAAATGTAAATTTATGGCTGATTTCCTCTGTAGCATAAATATTCAAGTTCTAAAGTCAGTGCAGTTGCCTCAGAAAGATTTCTTTTACCATTCACAAGGGAAGACAGGCATTTAACTGCTTCACAGCTAGCTGTCTTCTCCTGCTTGTGAGCTGCCTCTGCCATTCTTTGATGCTATAGTAGACTATGAAATTAACAACTCAGTATTGCGATACTCTGCAGGGCATCATGCATCTGGCCCACGGACGCATGTTGGGCAGTGTGACATGGATGAGCAACTGCAAATAGAGATCAGATTCCTAAATTAGATGGGCTTTTTTTCTTTTTTTGCAACAGTGGCTTTCATATCTAATTTGCATACTGTACATGATCAACCCAAATGCTAATAAAATGAGCCCTGAGCAAATTGTTGCTTTGAATAGCAAAATGAAGTCTGTGAGAAAAAGCAGAAAGTAGTAGTGGGGAGAATTTCAATGTACATGCCTCATGTAATAATTTTTTGGCATGCTTTTCCATTAAAATATTGGGTTTTGTCTAGAATTGTTTTTAACTGAGAAAGATTTATGCTTGTATCTTGACTTCAGACATGCTATCTCACATCTGAGGCCACAGCAAAAGGTAGAAAATGTGCAAACTGTGAACCTCACAAACAGGGTTCAGCCTTGAACGAGATTACTGATGAGTCATTCCTGAAAAGCTATTTCATAAAGAAATATATCATCCTAAATTTCAAGACAAGCAATCTCAGATTTCAAGACAAGACAAAAAATTTCAAGACAATTTCAAGACAATTAGCATATCATTTCCAAAAAATGATATGAACCTCACAAGCTACGTTTGAGGATAAAATGAAACATACATTCATATACATATGAAAATGCAATGCTTAATATGGTGCACATTCAGGGTAGACACTGTCAATTCACCTTTTGCTTTTTTAAAAAATAGGGAACAACAAGAAACAGTACACAGAAGTCCTGAGAAGACGTCATGTTTTTAGACAAAAGGGTTTGGGTGCCATTTTTGTTCTTTGGCAGATCAGAAGAGGCTTTCTGCCGCTATCTATTTTTCCCCCAAGAAATGTATTGTCATTTTAGTCCAAGCAGACATCCATAGTGGATTTTTAAAAATCCATATTTTAGGCTCAGATCCAGCTATTTTATGGGAACACAGAGCTTAAGCAACACGGATGGATCTTTTAAATAGTTCTCTATTCTGACTTCCGGAGGTAACAAATGGAGACTGTTTTGAAGGGGTTATGCAAACAAAATAAAGGAAGTTCCAAAACAGGCATATTCACTCTCACCTTCATCTATGACTGGCACAGTGCCAAGACCTGCATCAGCTCTTTTTCTGAGCCCCTTCTACAAACTGAAGGGTCCTATAAAGTCAGGTGAAGGACTAATAATTTCTCTACAATTTTTCCGGAGACCTAAGGGAGTAAATAGGACACAAAAATAGGATGACAAAATTATTTCTGCTTGATGGCATGAGTACCAACAGGTATATGGAACGGGTAAGTGTCTCAAAAATTATTAATTCCAGTGTATGCATTATGCAACTATCATATTTAACAAATTAAAAACATAACATTTTTCAGCCAGGCACGGTGGTATGTGCCTGTAGTCTCAGCTACTCAGGAGGTTCAGGTGGGAGGATCACTTGAGCCCAGGAGTTAAAGGCTGGAATGAACCGTGATCGCACCACTGCACTCCAGCATGGGCCACATAGAGAGACCCTGGTTAAAAATAAAATTTTAAAACAAGCCTTGTTCAAATATAGAATACAGATACATCAAATATATATTTAACTTATTAATGACAAAACCCACAGAATGGTAAAACTGGTTCAAAGCAAAATTTGAAAGACTGAGAATATACAGGTACTGAAAGAAAGAATGCTGGAGAAATATGTGAGGTCACGTGTCCTGCTGGGCTGTAAAGCTGCAACCTTCAGGCCGGGCGCTGTGGCTCACGCCTGTAATCCCAGCACTTTGGGAGGCCGAGGCGGGCGGATCACAAAGTCAGGAGATGGAGACCATCTTGGCTAACATGGTGAAACCCCGTCTGTACTAAAAATACAAAAAATTAGCAGGGCACGGTGGCGGGCGCCTGTAGTCCCAGCTACTCGGGAGGCTGAGGCAGGAGAATGGCGTGAACCCGGGAGACGGAGCTTGCAGTGAGCCGAGATTGTGCCACTGCAGTCCGGCCTGGGCTAAAAAGCAAGACTCTGTCTCAAAAAAAAAAAAAAAAAAAAAGCTGCAACCTTCAGAGTCATCATTTTGATGAACAAAAATTTCTTTCATCTCTACAGGATAAAGTCTAGATGTTAACAACATGTAATTGTACATAGGTTTGATCCCAATTGACAGTAAATAGATGTTCAAAACAAAGGTACATTCCCAAAAGATTTAAATAAGGCAATATTCTGTTGCAACATTGAGAAAACAAGCATTCTTCCTTTTGCCTTCTTTTCAAGTTCTAGGTAACTTTTCTTAACAGCATGTGAGTTATCTGGATAACCTGGATTGCCTCTCAAGAAATGTTTTTCTGCTTTTGTTAAAAGGTGATTTAAGAAAGTTGTAGTGATTTCACCATCTGAAAGACGCCTTCCATCATTGAAAACCCAGCTCAGAATCCTCCAAACCCCCTACATTAGAATTAATTACAGTCTCTGTAATTTTTTTTTTTTTTTTTTTTTTTGAGATAGAGTTTCGCTCTGTCACCCAGGCTGGAGTGCAGTGGCACGACCCCCGCTCACTGCAATCTCTGCTTCCGGGTTCAAGCGATTCTGCTGCCTCAGCCTCCTGCATAGCTGGGATTACAGGCACCTGCCACCATGCCCGGCTAATTTTTGTATTTTTAGTAGAGATGGAATTTCACCATGTTGGTAAGGCTCCTCTTGAACTCCTGACCTCAGGTGATCTACCCACCTCCACCTACCAAAGTGCAAGGATCACAGGCATGAGCCACTGCACCCGGCCCTGTACTTTTTAAATTATAACAGCAGTTGTCATAATTCATTTCGGTGTCTGTCTCCCCCCACCACAAGATTGTGACTTCACTGATACAAAAATTGCATCTTCATCTTAGTATCCCAAAAGCCCCCCTAACTACTTTCCTTAACTGTGAACAGGGACCAGATTTACATCCAATGTTATATAATATCTCCTTATTGAGGGCTTTATTAACCTTTCTGAAAGATGACTAGTTAGCAGCAGGTTTTCCAGTAGAGTGGGATAATCAGCAAAATGTTACCAAGAATGAATGAAATATCATTCTAATACATGTTAAAATGCAAAATCCACAGTCACCTCATTTCATTTACAATATTCATAATTACATATACAGTATCTTAATTGGTTTAGATTTATTCTTCATTTTGTACAAAGGACTGTTGTCAGCTACAACTGTATGTGGCAAATATGCATTCATCCAGGATTTACAAGGCACTCCTGCCTTAATTAACAGACCTTATATCCAGTGAGTAGTAAACTCATTTAAATTTCAATAAAATTAAATGTCCATGTTTACGCAGTCCTTTATCTAAATGCTGCCATTTGAATAGCAACATTTATTTCATTTTCCCTTGGTTTCCCTTGATTAAACTTATAGTACATTGTATTCAGCCTGAATTATCTGAAAAAGAATTCTAAAGAAAAGTTCTTGGCATTTACTCAGATTAGCAGCATGGAAATACTAAAGTTTTAGTGTTAACGTCTGAGTTTCTGCAATGCTGCGGATTCTCCCAAAAGCTGGAAAATAAAATCAGTTAGACTCAACTCTAGTTAAGCAAGATTACACCCAACTAAAAATGTTTGTGGTATAAAGAAAAAGTATGTTAAGACTTTACTGTTGAAAAAACACTCCAATGTGCCTTTACATGTATATTTAGAAAATTATTTAGTAGCCATAAGTGAATATTAGGATGTAAGAGAAGATGCCACCTCCGTTCATTCAGTAAAGGAAATGTAATGAAGCAAGCAGCTGACTTTGGTTCCAGTCTAGGTTCTGCCACTAAACAATTGGATCCATGCAGAAGAGCTCCCTTTACTAATCTGAGATATATCATTTTCTTTATAATTAAAGAGAAATTTGTACCAGATATTCCCTGATACCTTTTTCAGTTTTAGTATTCATCACCATTTAAACAGGACCAGGGAAGGATGATTTTGGGGCATTCTTTCTTTTTGTACATTCCTCCCTAACCTCCATCAAATGACCAACTATTTAGAATTTTTCTTTCTAGATATTTATTCCTAGTCCCTTCACTTCTCTCCAACCTACAGCCTCCTTATTGGTGCAAGTTACCATCTATTGCTGCCTGGATTTTAGTAACAGATCTCTGACTGGACTCATATATCCACTCTTTTCTACCCTCCCCCACTACACACATACACACACAGAGACGAGACCACACACACATACACACACACACAAACACTTTGACCCACTAGAGAGCCAAATTATATTTTTATAGAAAAATAATAGTTCATTAAAGTGTACATTAACCAGCATCATTCTTTACTTATCTAGCCATTTCCCTTTGGATAAAGCCAAAAATCCTGAACACGGCTCTCCAGCCATATCTCACAGCCTTTCTTTTTCTAATCCAGCAATCCCTGACATCTCTTAAACCCCCCAGAATCTTCAGCATGGGGTGCTATTTCCACATCTCTTTAGCAAACTAATCTAATAGCTTCAATTTTTGAGAAGAACTGTCCCTGATTCATGCGCCAGGTTAGATTCTACTATTACATCCTTCCACCACAACCCATATTTTTCTTCCTTGCTGTTGAGTCCAATCAAGATTATTAAATTCCTTAATATCTACAGAACTTATTATGTACCTGGGCACTGTTACAAATATTTTCCATGTATTCACTAACTTAATTTATCTGCATAGTGTCTTTTGTACCTGACCTGTGGTAACCTACATAGATAAGCTCTTGAAGAAGTTCTGTAATTTTCCTGTAATATCTGTTGCAGACTGACCTGAGCCAATTTGTTCCTCCAACAACTGACAGGTTGTCTTGTGAAATAGGAGTCTCCTCCAGTAATTATAAGGAGAGAGGAGCTATGTGCCTCCTCATATACATGCTCAAAATGCTTATGACCAAATGGTATGAGACAAAATAAGTCTCCAATAAATTATTCTATACCATGTACATTTATTAGCCAGAAGGCACAAAGACTCCCCCACAGCCTGCACCTTTCAAGTGAAATCCCACTTTCTACACTGCGACACCCTGAAAAGCACTTTGCTGGAAAGGTTCCCACCGTGCACATGTAATGATATTTTCTCCGCAATCTCAGCCTGCGTTTCCATCAGATCTGGGGTTAGCCTTCTGTTAACTGGAGTAAGAGGGAGCAGAGTTTCCAATGGATAGGTATTAGACTGCTGGGCTCGCTGTTGTTTTATACTTTGCTTCCCAAGGCAACACTAGTTTAGTTTAAATGTACCTAGTTTCCAAAGCTTCCCTCCTCCATGCCAGGGGGCTGGGATTGCAGGGGCTTCTGCCCTCAAGACAGGCTAGGTCTGAATGTTGAGACCCAGGTAACCAGTGTAGAAGGCTGCACTCTGCCTTCACCGTGAGCTCCCTCTTGAGGGCCTCCTATACTTTCCCCGGCATCATCAGCCTTAGGCTGGAAACATCTCTTCAGCACTGGCTAAATGCAGTGAATCTCAAAAAAGAAAGACTGGAGGGCTCAATTCTCTTCCGTTTAAGAGCAAATTGGTTTACTTTCTCCCAAAGGAGAAGCTTTAAATACATAGAGCAATTGGAAAAGGCAGTAAGCATCAAGGTCAAAACAAAGAAAAAGGTAATATTCTATCATTCCTTCAAAGCAATGTTGTTTCTTTCTTATATAACTAACACGGTCCACTCGAGGGATGCTTCCCAGAGCAAAGTAATTCTGCTCCAAAATGACTTCTGTCTTCTAAGAGAAGAAACAACCGCAGCAATAACATAACAAAAATGCCTCTAAATGCTATTGAACCCACTGTACATACCTATAATCCTTCCCAATCATTTTATCAGGGCTCGCATAATGAAGAAGAAGATCTGAAGGCTAAAGGTGTCTTTGCGTTTTCCTTTCATTCTGTGTTTACAGTTACTCTTTAAAAGCCTCTTATTTGTTATTCATTTCTTCAACGAATATATATGCATTTACTACATTGCAGGCACTGTGCTAGGCCCTGGTCCAAGGACCAAAAGTGATAATCCATGTGAAAGTGTTTCATCATGTATTATACAAATATAGGAAAAGGTATTACTACTACTCATCATGGCCCTGAGAGTATACATCTTTTTGCAGGGAAGTTCACATCATTAAGGAAACAGAAGGTTAGGGATGCTTTGTTGTCTAATGGTATCACAAAGATCTCAGTCTCTCAAGTTGAATAGTTACTAGAAACTACCCACAGTAACAGCCTAAAACTCAAGTCAACTTCCCACGCTGCAGGCTGCCAGACACCGAAGTGTGGAAGTTGGAAGGACACAGCAGCTGTGTCGCGGCTGGAAGCGAAGCTGATGCAGCAGGCAGTGCCCCTCACAGCGAGCCAAGTTCATGCAACTGCGGGGGAGGCTTTCCAATAAACCTCGTGCTGCTGTTGTGATAGAATTTCAAACGTGCATTTCATTTCGCCTAGGTGTACAATGCTACAAGTAGGGAATCGGGATTTGCTGCAAGAAAATGATTTAGTTTGGAGTATGAAATTCTCCTGGGTGTTGATCTGTAGTTAGTTCAGCAGTGGAAGGTCTGTTGTGGCCCATTCCAAACAACCCTATCGACAGTGTGATGAGAGCTGTTTACTTTGTATGAAGGGAAGAGAGAGAGAAAGGTAAAATTACCTGTGGATTCCTTCACCTCTACATCCCATTGCAAATATCCTAATCTCCTCCAGAAGAGGATCTTCTCTGACTTAATCAAATGACTACATTAAATAAAACCACATGAGCTAAGGGGGAAAAAGACACAGAGAGCTTGTCAGAGCCAGGGAGAGAAATGCAAAAAATACACTTTTTCCAGCTCATTCATTCATCCTGCAAATACTCATTGAGTGTCCACTATGTGCCAGGCACTGATCTAGGCACTTAGGCTAAAGCAATAAACAAAAGAAAGAAAAATGCTCATCATAATGGTACTTATATTCTAGCTGAGACAATAAAAATAAACATAATAAATATGCTGTAGAATTGTTTTAATATAGTTACTCATATAACCATAAAGGTTTACTTTCCCTCAGCACAGTCTGTTATATGCTGGGTTTCTGCATCCGTCTTGTGAATGTATCATCGGAAAAAGTGACATCTGAAGTCACTGTGCTGAGAGGCAAAAGGAGATAAAAATAGAGGCGACAAAAACTCCCTCAGCTAAGAAATAACACATCTTATTTCTGATTACATTTGATTGGCCAAATGTGGTTGCATGCCCCTATGCTAATACAATAAGAGCTGGAAAATCTATAGTAGCACCTAGTTAATGAGCACTGAGGGTCTTTGTCATAATATGTGAGAAGGTAAAAAATGTAATGAAAAAGTAAATACTAGTGGAAGGGGTATTAGGAGCAGAGGGGCACTGAGTGGTGAGCAGGTTGCAATTTTAAGTAGGATGGTCAATGCAGGCCGCAATTTTCAAGTGACTTAGGAAAAAAGATTTGAAGTCGAGGGAGTTATCCATGCAGATATTTGAGAAAAGATATTTTTAGGCACAAAAAATAGCCAAACAAAAGTCATAAGGCAAGAGAGTGTTTGGCTTGTTTGAGGAGCTTCCAAAGAGGCCACGTAGCTAGGACAAACGGCATGAGGGGAGGTGAGGAAGAGTCAAGATCAGAGACACCAGAGTTCAGGTCAGAGAAGGGATTATTGTCCACTCTAAGAATTTCACTTCTTTTTTTTTTTTTTTTTTTTTGAGACAGAGTCTCGCTCTGTCACCCAGGCTGGAGTGCAGTGGCGCAATCTCAGCTCACTGCAACCTCCACCTCCTGGGTTTAAGCAATTCTCTTCCTCAGCCTCCTGAGTAGCTGGGATTACAGGTGCCTGCCACCATGACTGGCTAATTTTTGTATTTTTAGGAGAGACGGGGTGTCACCTTCTTGGCCAGGCGGGTCTTGAACTCCTGACCTCGTGATCCACCTGTCTCGGCCTCCCAAAGTGCTGGGATTACAGGCGTGAGCCACCATGCCTGGCCCAAGAATTTCACTTTTAACTCTCAAATGGGGGACTTTACAGAATATTGAGCATGGAAGTAACATGATTTACATTTTAAATAATCACTCTGGTGATGTACCTGAGAACAGGCTATCATAGGTAAAAAAGGGAAATAAGAGTATAAGTCAAAAGACTTTTGCAATAATCTCAGATAAGATGACTGAGAAGTGACTGACTCTATATTTATGCTGGAGGTAAAGCCAACAGGGTTTCCTAGCAGAGAGAACGTTGTATGTCAGAGAAGAGAAGAATCATGGGCAGATGCCAAGGTTCTGGCCTGAGCATAAGGCAGGATGGAGTTGTCATCACATGGGCTGTGGATGGAGCAGGTTTGGGATTTCACCTAATGGAGACATTAAGCTTAGATATTCAAGTTTGGATACCTAAGTGTTGAGCTAATTATAGAGATCCAGGTTTAAAATATAACTTAGGGACTTACTGTGATATAGATGGCTTAAGAGATGAGATTGGATGAGATCACCAAAGGAGTAAGTATAGACAGGAGAAGAAGATTAGAAGTTGAGCCCAATAGTAAAAGGTCAGCAAGAAAGGGAAGATCCAATTAAAAAAAAAAAAAAAAAAAAAAAAAAAGCCTGAAAAGGACCAATCAGTGAATTGCAGGGAAAACTGATCATTTGACAATTGAATTTGGTGAGAAGAAAGTCACTGGAGATATTAGAAAGAGATTTTCCAGTTAAAAGAAACAGAATGTTCAGTGAAGAAGTAGAGACAATGTCTGATTTGGGTTGAAAGAAAACAAAGGAGTGGGAAATTGGAGATACAGAGAACATAGAGCCCTTTGAAAATGTTTTGCTGAAACAAAGGAATGAGGCACTGGCAGGAGAAACTGGGGTTAAGAGAAGGATTTGTAAAGATCAGAAGTTAACCTTATGTTTATATGTTGATTTGAATTTTCCAGTAAACACAAAAATTAATGATGTAAGAAAGAGAGGAGAGAATAGAAAGTGTCATGTCCATGGGTATGCAAGGAAGGATGGGATCTGGACTACAAGGGGAGACACTAACCTTAGAAAGGAAAATGGATCAGGGGAAAAAGAATCTAAAATGACTCTAGAGAAGGATAATTTTAAAAGGGGGTAGGAAGCACTAACATAAGGTAGCAGACAGCATAACAGAGCAAATAAGATAACAGAGTTAGAAGATGGCTTTTTCTTTTTTCTTTTCTTTTTTTTTTTTTTTTTGAGACAGTCTCACTCTGTCACCCAGGATGGAGTGCAGTGGTGCGATCTCAGCTTACTGCAACCTCCATCTGCCGGGTTCAAGCAATTCTCCTGCCTCAGCCTCCTGAGTAGCTGGGATTACAGGTGCGTGCCACCATGCCCAGCTAATTTTTGTATTTTTAGTACAGACGGGGTTTCACCACATTGGCCAGGCTGGTCTCAAACTCCTAACCTCAGGTGGTTCACCCACCTCGGCCTCCCAAAGTGCTGGGATTACAAGCGTGAGCCACCACACCTGGCTGCTTTTTGGTTTGTTTTTGTTTGTTTGTTTGTTTTTAATGGATTTTACAAATTCCCTGAGTTGCCATTTAATATATCTACGCTGGCGTGGGCAAAACAATTTGTAAACTTCCTTGCATGATTGATTAACCGTAAGGCTGAAGTTAGAAATAGGAGGAACAATCGGAAACAAAAGACGAGCTAGTCAAATGTGGTTCTAGAAAAGTAAGGGAAAGGAGGGAAACTGAAGAGGGGAGACAGAGAAAGAAAGGCACACAGGGTCTCATTTTCTCCTTGTTTTACTTCCTCCAGCCTTGAGAGAAAGGGATGACTTGAGAAACATTCAGATATTTGAGAGGAACTGCAAAGGCGAAAAGCTTTTTCCTTGGTCCATTTCGGTTGCTCCAAACACACAGGCATGGAGGGGCCATTGCTCTCCAACCTACTCTGGTACCACCCATCAAAGGATACTGCTGAAAACTTTTATTTATCCAAAGGGAACCCAAGTTGTCTTTTGTTACCATAATATGTGAATAAGACCAGAAATCTGTGCAAGTGTGGCTGAGGACCTTGACAGAGCGGCCCTACCTGGCCAAAGAAGAAACAGATCTTGGAGAGGGTCCTCACTATCAACGTTGAGGCAATGCTGAATTGCTGAATCAGCAGAAGACCACTGATTCCTGAATAATCCAAGAAAAATTATCCCAACTCAAAGACACCAGCTAAAAACCCAGAAAATTCATTTTGATCAAGAACCAGCATGTGGTCCATGGTGCCCATTTACTCTGACATCACAATGTAATGTAAGCTCCTAGATTCCCCAACTTTCTCCATACAACCCAAATACAAAATGGCATCGTGGAGAGCAGAATGATGGTGATAGAAATCTGAGAACCTAAATATTTTTACGTAAAGACAGTGAACACCATTGAAAGACAGGAGCAGTGTTCAATTGTCCCTCCCCTCCCTAACTTATTGCAGCTACATGGCTGTTGAGGACGAGCATCTCTTCTGTTGGTTCAGGAAGACCCTCTTATTAGTTCAGGTCAGTGCAATAATAATCATTTAAATATTTTGAATCTCCATCCTAAAAGTACTCTCTAAATTGTTGCATCAAGATAGGTTGTTGTATTAGTCCGTTCTCACATTGCTATAAATACCTGAGACTGGGTAATTTATAAAGAGGTTTAATTGATGCATGGTTCCACAGGCTGTACAGGAAGCATGGCGGCATCTGCATGGTTTCTGGAGAGACCTCAGGAAACTTAAAATCATGGTGGAAAATAAAGGGGAAGCCAGCATTTCACACAGTCAGGAACAGGAAGGGGGGCAGTGAACGGTGTCACACACTTTTAAACAACCAGATCTTGTGAGAACTCATTCACCCTATTGTACCAAGGGGGAATGGTGCTAAACCATTCATAAGAACTCTGCCCCCATTATCCAGTCATCTCCCACCAGGTCCTACCTCCAACACTGGGGATTACAATTCGACACGAGATTTGGGCATGAACACAGATCCAACCATATCAGTTTTAAACCTAACTTACCTAAAAATTAATTTTCCCTCATTCTTAGAGGGTGAACAATTATGAAGACCAGAAAAGTTGGAGACAGAGTAAATGAACTCTGTTTCCCCCACATTACACCATATCAAGATAGTGGTTTAAGGAAGCATAGCATCTCACTGCAGGTCAGGCAAGCCCAGAAGAGTGTGGGTGCTGAGACAGTTAAGGTTACAAGGAATCGGAAGAAGCATTTACTCCTTTGTTCATTTAACACATATCTAATAGGTGTCTTCTTTGTATGCATGAGGCATGGCTGACAGATAAAACTATGTTAATCAGTGTCCTCTAGAGAAACAGAACCAAGAGAATATACATATGAAGAGATTTATTACGGGAATTTGTTCATATGATTATGAAGGCCAAGAAGTTCCACAACATGCCATCTGCAAGCTGGAGGAAAAACCAAGAAGCTGGTGGTGTAATTCAGTCTGAGACTGAAAGCCTGAGAATTGGGGAGTTGATGATGATATAACTTCCAGTCTGAAGCTGGAGAAGGGTGAAACATGGGGGGCTGCAGGTGTCAGACCCAGAGGCCAAAGGCCCAAGAACCGGGAGTTCTGATGTCTTAGGACAGGAAAAGATAGATGTTCCAAATCAAGCAGGGAGAGAAAATACACTCTTCCTTCTGCCTTTTTGTTCTATCTGGGCTCTCAACACAGTGAATAATGCCCACCACATCACATCGGTGAGGGTAAATCTTCTATATTCAGTCTGCTGATTCAAATGCTAATTTATAAAAACACCCTCACAGACACACCCGGAAATACTGTTTTTGCAGGTACCTGGGCATTGCTTTACTCAGTCATGTTGACACATAAAATTACCCACCACAAGACTATACCAAAAGTTACCAAGATACTGTTCAAAAGGCCAAAGGCTTTAATCCTAAATGAGAATATATCTAGTTCTTAGTTTATATGTTTATTATCACCATCAAAACAAGAAATTTTGGTTAAAAAATGAATATAAGGTATTCTGTTTGGCAATATGAGATTAAACATTATGAAAGTATTCAAAGTAAATAACAGCAGGGATCCTTTCCTAGTCATTTCTATCCTCTCAATGACTCTTTGATTTGAAGATTATAGTCCTTAACTAATGCGTTCATTTGAGCTACCTTCTTTCCTTAACATCAGATCTGTAAATTTTATATAATTGCATATTGGTCAATGATTTGCAGAATACTGAAAATGTACTGCACATTTTTACATGATTTGGAAAACACTTTACAAATACAGATTTTTAATAAAAATAGTGAAATGTATACATATTTAATATGTATTATAAAATGATGCATTTCAAATAATGAAAATTAATGTCTTAAACAAATAAGATGCAGTTTTTAGATTTTATTGGGAACCAGTTAATCTAATCATAAATGAAAGTAGCAACATAATGAAAGAATAAGCAATGAAATTCATTTTAGGAGAAAAGAACAAATCTAGAATACCGTAACTGAATCAGACTTGAAAATGATCATCTGTACAAGATTTTATGCATATCTACGATGTGTTAAGTTCATAGTTATAAGGGAAAAATTGTCTAAATTATTCATGTTCTTTGTGTAATACACTTTTATCAAGTAATATTTACATATGCTAAAAAGCATAAATCTTGAGAGTGCAGCTTGGTGAGTTTTGATGAATATATGTACTCATACAACCAACACAGCAATCAAGAAACGGGACAGTTCCATTACTCAAAAATGTTTCTCTGGTCCTTTTCCACTTGATCTCTCCTACCAGAGGAAACCACTGTTCTGATTTCTATTTCCATAAATGAATTTTACCTGCCCTAGAACTTCATATAAATTAAATCATGTATTTGGAACTCCTTTGCTTTTAGTTTCTCTTGCTCAGCATAATTGTATTATTTATTTACATTATTGCATGTGTCAGTAGTTAGTTCCTTTTTATTGCTAAGTTTTCCAAAGTAAGTACCGTTTTCCATTTCCACCAAAATGATGCCACAGCCTCAGCAACACTAGGTGTTTTCAGTAACTTTAGTCCTTCTTATGGATGTTTTTTGACAACTTACTAAGCCCTTTTCCATATGCTTGTTGATCATTTGTATTATTTTGTGAAGTGTGTTCAAGTCTTTGCTTATTTGTATTTGTTTTGTTTGTCCTCTTAGCATTCACTGTAGGAGTTATATTTTTATTCTGGACATAAGCCCCTGTCAGATATATGCACATTGAATATTTTTCTCTCAGTCTACGGCTCGCTTGCTCATTTTGAATGTATTTTATCTTATTTTGTAGCTTATCTTATAATTTTATTTTATTTTTTGGATGGTAAGATTTTTTTAAATGTTCCATTATGTCTGGTTTACTACAGAAACATACAGCAAGGTATATTACCTAATTCAGGTGGAAAATAAGAAACTGGATTTCTTTTGGAGGGAAACAAGAGTTAACTAAGCACTATGTACATGACCTCATTTAATATTCAAAGCATTTCCATAAGGTTAGATTATTCACTTCTAAGTAAACACTTGAGCTAAGAGAGGTTAAATTAATTGTCAAAAGGTGGGCCAAATATTTAACCAAAGTGTATCCAAATTTGAAGTTTATGTCCTTTCCATTATAAAACACAGAATCTTATTGAGAAAGGGAAATGATTCAATTTCACCCAGACTTTGACACAATTCTCCCTGACATTGCATTCTTTAGTTCCCAACACCTGGTGCCAAAAAAGCTGCAAAAGTAATCAGCAACCTCTATTACAAAATAAAACGAACTTTTCCCTAAAATTATCCCTCAGAAAAAAAAAGTCACCTTATATTTGAGTTTTAAAAAGATTTATTACATTACAGAGGACACTGTCATTTACTTTATTTTGAACAGTAAACGCAGTTTGGAGAAAATATATTAGTCTAAAACAATGTTCCAGTTTTGAGCACTGAAAATAGATAGAATCTGGTTGGTTTGTTTTTTAGCTAACAAAAAATACAATTCACGTTTGGTAATAATTCCTGTAGACATATCTCCAAGTCTTCTGTTGGATTTGGTATTAGGGCAATGCTAGATTCTGGAACAAATATATTTCCAAATCCCCAAATATTCATTGTTTAAAACAACGAATGTTTAGGTCTTGCTAAGTTAATAACAAACTGCAGTCACTCCTAGATGTCCAGAGATGTTCCTCCAGTAGTAATTCAAGTACCCAGATTTTTTTTTAATTTAGTTCCATGACAAACCTCTAGAGCAAGGTTCAGCAAAGTACAGCCCATAGAACACAGCCAAATCCTTTTGTCTATGTGTTGCCTGCGTTTGCTTCTATGATGCAATTGCAGAGTGGAGTAGTTGCAACAGAGACCACATAGCCAGCCATACTTAAAATATTTACTATCTGGCTCTTTACATAAAACAGTTGCCAACCAGCCCACAAGTGGGGAAAGATAATGTGGTAAAGGCAGATCCTCTCTGAGTCCTATCCCAGAAGTGATGCGCTTTGCTTCTGCTAATATTTCACTGGCAGAACTAGTCACCTAGGACCAACTAGTTGGAAGGGGCTTGGAAAATGTAATTTGGCTAGGAAGCTACTTTCTAGTAAAGATTCTAAACAGTGTAAGATAGCACACAATTGTTTGTGGAACCTAGCTGTTTCTACTGCAGTTGTCATTTTAAACAAGGCTTTTAAAGATCTGTTGGAAAGCAATAGAGATCACATAAATATACACTCAGAATGAATTAAACCCAAATGTCCTAAAGCTGGAGCTTGATAAAAAATTTCCAATAACAGCTCCATATACAGATATTAAAATTGCAGTAACTCACTCTAGACAGCTAGATAAAGTGGCATGGAAACAATTGTGTTAGATGGTTCAAAATGCCACTGTCGTGATGGCAAAGGGGCTGCTTTCAAAACTGCAATGGCAGCGTTTGACTACAACTATTCCCCAAATATTAGGCTAAAGGACATTTCTGAATTATTATATTACCTTAAACATGGGTAACTAAATTTAAACATTAAATATAAGTAGACATTTGACTATGTCATCTATATGCCTGAGACCTTACCTATTTGTCACGCAAGGTGTAAGGTGACCTACAGTACTAGTAACACATAGTTTAGCAATGAGATCTATCGATGACAACATACAACTGAAGGAACGACAAAGAGTGCAGGATCCCAAAACCCCATTGTCACTCCATGAGAGGCCGTCATGCCTCTGTGATCAGAATAGGGTATCTGTGAAGAGCCCTCCCATTGTGGAAACCCTATCCCTGTTGAACTTCATATATTCATGTATGGCATCATATAGTTATATTTATAGCCCAAGAGGGGGATCATCCAGTCTTCTGTGAAACAATATAATGAAAGCTCCCCGAGTCAGGAAATAGCCTTGAATTGTTTCCTTAGACCACCACATAGCCAGCCAAGCCCAAATATTTACTGTTAGCCCTTTGTATACCATTGTTGAAATGTCAGCCCAGGCTTTTATGTCAGTTCACAAAAAGGAGAATAGGGGGAAGTTCCCAGGGTCATATCTCAGAGACAAAAGGCTTATCTCTCTTCACTCCTCATGTTAGCCAAAAAACTTTAGGGGGCAATATTGTCATTGGGAAGATTAGAGAATCACTATATATTTGAGACTGTAGAGTCTGTATGCGATGAAGTTTGTCCTTTCACTAATGAAAAAGATTAAAGAGTATCTTTATGTAAATTGAGATCAAAATTTTGGTGAAAGGGCTACAGAGATGTATTATACCAAAAGTTCTGACCTCTGTCTCCAGTTTATATTAACTTGCTTTCCTGACATTTCAGATACAGGTTAGATCTATTGCTAGTTTTTATTATCCTCCCTCATTGATATTTTTGCTGTAATTCTGGGCCCACCTGACTTCTTTTTTAGGTAATGCTGGCTCCACTTTCAGAAATTAATAAGAAAGGAAGGCTGAGTAACAGTTTAGTAACTAAGGCATATGTTGCTCAGGTGCTAAAATCTAGAGCATGATGCTCAGATGCTTGTGTTTACAAGAAATCAAATAATGTTCATTTCTCACTGGATTCTGAGTCTGGCACAAACTCTTTCAATTGTTGTGCTATTATAAAGCATCCTACACACAGATGCCATCACGTTTTTTCATATTCAAGGACTGTCCTCTCTTCAATTGAATCCCATCTTAGCAAAATAAAGGAAATTCAACTGCTAAAATTAATTGCAACATCTTACTTTTCTTGCATTATAAAAAAAGTTTATTTTTGGCTTTAAGGGACTATAGCCAAGGCCCAAACTGCCAGAGTAATTTAAGAAACCTCACTGCTCTGGCGAGATCGTGCCACTGCACTCCAGCCTGGGCGACAGAGCGAAAGAAAAAAAAAGAGAAGAAACTTCAAGTCTCTTACGATAGGATAAAACATTGAAAGGAAACTAACACTCACTGAGCACGTACTACTGCCATTCATTAAGCATTTATGTATATTGTATTTCATTTTCTCACAACAAAATTATAAGAAGGGATATATTGTTATAACCATTTATAAATAGGAAAAGTGAGACTCCAATTGGTAAGGTATCCTTCTCAACATATGCTGGAATTAGTATTTGAGCTCAGGACTGTCTGAACAGTACTTATGAAGACACCATCACAAAGTAGATGGCTTCTGTTCCAGTGGTGCTCAGGTCCAATCTCTACATTCCTAGGAAAGTGAATCTGGTTAACTCACCCTGGGTTAGGAGTCCACACTTGGATTGAAAAGCTGTGGTCAAGGGGACAAGTCTCATTAGACAACCACAGTTGCTGGGGACATCTCTTGTATATCCAGGGCAGTCCAAAAAAGGAGATGGAGGTGGGGGGTGATCCATGTTCCATGCAGATGCTAAGAGAGGAGATGGCTACACAGGAGACTGCCTTATTATAATCCTTCAGATCTGATAGGAATACCCTGCAATATTTATTGGCCTATTCCAAATCTTCTCCTTTCACCAATTCTCAGTCTATCGTCTTTCGTTTTCTGATTTGAATCTGCTTCCCAAACTGGAAGGAGTTCTCTTTTAGCTATGGTATTGTGCCTGAGTCCGGAATCCCACTGCTAAACTCTGTTACTCTCCTGGGGCTGGCAAAGGCCATCTCCTCTGGACTTGGCTTTTACTAAATCCCAAGCTCTACTCTTTCTTAAACTATGGGCAGCCTTCCACTGGGCCACCTGTTAGCATTTTCATAAGTGACTTCCTAAAACAAATTGAAATTTTGTCTCTCTTAAACAAGCCAGTAAGTTATACTTTGTGTAATCATTAAATACTACCTTCTCTGGCTGGGCGCGTAATCCCAGCACTTTGGGAAGCCAAGGCGGTGGATCATTTGTGGCCAGGAGTTCAAGGCCAGCCTGGCCAACATGGCGAAACCCCATCTCTACTAAACTACAAAAACTAGCCAGGCGTGGTGGCGTGTGCCTGTAATCTAGGCTCCTCTGGAACCTGAGGCACCAGAATTGCTTGAACCCGGGAGGCGGAGGTTGCAGTGAGCCAAGATGGCGCCACCACACTCCAGCCAGGATGACAGAGTGAGACTCCATCTCAAAACAAACAAGCAAACAAACAAAAAACTACTTCCTCAAAATTTATCTATTTAACCATTATAAACAACCTATAGCATAAATCCACAGCACAAACTTGCCACACAAGAGTCATGATTAGAAGCTTGTTCACCTTATATTCTCTAAACATAAAGAGCTCTAACATAACATATATGGCCCCAGTTTATACCATATAATACGAGGTTATATAAAACGGTCTAGTGCGTAGCACAGACCCATTAAACATAAGGCACTGAAGAAATATTTGTATATTTAATTTGAGCCCCCCTGAAGGAGACAATGTATTACTGAAAACCACAACATAAAAATAAAGTTGCTTAAGAATTTTATAACTTCTTTCCAATGTATTTTATATTTGTGTGTATATGTGTATATAGGTGTCTATATGTAATTGGCTTATTTGTATGCATACATACACATATTATCTATTATACATATATTACAATTTGGATCATATTTTACAATATATATTTATTACATATTATATATAATTGGTATATACACAAAATGTACACACACAAATATATGATATTCTTTGGGGTGCATATGTACATATATGTCTATATATACACACACGTATCTTTCCTTTTCTAGTCTTATGTAAAACTAATCTATACATTTCACTTTTAACAAATTATTATGCATTCATATGCACATTAGTCATTTTAATGCCTGAGAAGTGTTCTGATATTTCAAGTAGAAATGCTAAAACATGCTTTACTTCAAAATCATAAAGTACAGTGCATCTTTTTGAGCACAAATATCAATAATACAGATAACACAAATTTCAAATTAGATAGAACTTTAAATAAATCTTCTATTCCATTTAGCCAGTTTATGGAACAACAAAAGCAATATGGGAAGGCAGAGAAAGATATGGGAGGAATTTGCTCACTAATTTTGAAATACATCTTCCTAAACATATCCTCATTCAAAGTCTAAGACAGACAAAATCCTTGAACTTCTGAAAAGGAAACCCCTTTGGCAGGCATGAGAAAGGTTCACAATGCGTGAACACACACACATTGACATAGAGCATTCTACTATCCCTGCAATAATAACAATGCTATCTAATCCATCAGAGGTCCTGAAATGTCATGCCTCCTGATTTAGGCCTTTGGGGAGAACTTGACCTGCTTGTTACAAACTAGAAAAATAGCAAAACTGAGCCAAGCCTAATCATTTTACCTGAATGATTAAGCATTTTCTGCATCTTTCTCTTAGCCAAAAAGCTACTTGATAATATCATTGATTCCCAATCCCATTAAATTACCCTCTTCAAATTTGCCTTCTGTAACTTTCAGCTTTGTCTTGAAGGCCAAATAACATGAAGGATATGACAACACAAACAAAAGATTTAGGAAAACTAGCAAAGAAGTGAGGCAGTAGAATTGCTTAAGTATAAAAAGTGAAATCCATTGAGAAGTGTGAAAAAGGAGAGTTTCTTCCATTGTCCCTGATTTTAATCAACCCTACACCCTCTCCTCCCTAACCCCTCCATACATCTTTTTTTTTTTTTTTTTTTTTTTTTTTTGAGATGGAGTCTCGCTCTGTCTCCCAGGCCGGAGTGCAGTGGCACAACCTCAGCTCACTGCAACCTCCGCCTCCCAGGTTCAAGCGATTCTCCTCCCTCAGCATCCCAAGTAGCTGGAATTACAGGCGCCTACCACCACACCTGGCTAATTTTTGTATTTTTAGTAGAGATGGGGTTTCACCATGTTGGCCAGGCTGGTCTCAAACTCCTGACCTCATGATCTGCCCACCTTGACCTCCCAAACTGCTGGGATTACAAGAGTGAGCCACCGTGCCCGGCCCACACATCTTTTATGTACTCAATTTAGACATGGAAATTAGCAGGTTATCAACAAAAGGACTTTCCTTTCCTTAATCTTAATATCCAAATTTGGAAGAAAACAAAAACACACCTAACTCTGGCGATGCCCTTCCCATGACACTGCCAACATGCATGCGATTTTCTGCAGCCCATGGCTAGCCTATCCTGGCTTTTATCAATCCCACTTAGATTTATTGTAGTAGATTTCTAACTGTTCTCTCTCAAGTTTCTTCTTTTGTCAATAACTTTTGCACTTCTGGCTATTATCTTCCCCCAAACGCCACTATTAGCATGTCACTGCCAGCACGTGAACCGATTACCTAGTGGATAAAATCAAATTCCTTTGACTTCATCTAGTGTCTATTCTCATGAGCTTGTGCCATTTCTTTCCAATAGCAGAAATTCTCCGATCTAGTCAGGCAGGTCCTATAATTTGCCACAGTAAATTTGTTCTCAGTATGTGTGTTGTTACCTCTGCCCAGAATGCTCATTCCCTCTTCACTTTTCCTTTCTAAATCCTGTATGTTCTCTGAAGCTAGGATCGATTCCCATCCTCACTATAAAGTCTTATTCTAATTTAAATTAATTGATGTTTCCAAATTTTTAGACTACTTCAGACTCAGGCAAGAAATGTCTTTGCTTAGGGTTTTGAGCTTTGGAGGCCTCTCTCTCTCTCTCTCTCTCTCTCTCTCCCCCTACATGCACGGACACACACACAGACACACACACACACTGCATTCACAGAAGAACACGTGCGTACCTCTGTAAATCAGAATCCATTGCTCAGTACTGACAGCTTGTAATCTAAATATTCCAGCCCATAACCTACACATTCATTTTTGTGACTAACGTTGTTTAGTTCCTAGGGAAATTCTTCTCCATCTCTCCTTCCCTATGGTGCATTTGACTATGAGTGAGTACCATAAAAGACTTGAGCTGTGGCACTGTCAGTGTTTGATAGGAACACTGCTTTAGAGCTCAGGGATATTTGAACACAAGATGGGCTTTGGTAAAGGATAAGACAAATTAACTTGCCACACCTTTATTCTCAGTTTGCATACTTGCAGTGGAGTCTTGGATAACAAAGTATTGTTTCCCAGGACTGCCAAGTGCCCCTTTTCTTGCTTCAATTGCAGATCCAATTTGTACTTGTGAAAGTAGTCATAATTTAGCATGGCATTTGAACAATTACCAACAGTGACTGGAAGCTTTGTGCAATGTTACAAAGTTCATATTATTCTAAAATTTATTTATTTACAAAAACATATTTTACTAGACATAGCAGGCATGAAGTATGACACAAATTCTTCACAGGACAGCTGGATGAACATTTTCCACAAAAATTTAAAATATTTAAAAATTTAATTAAATTTTTATAAAGAATGAAAATTTTAATTTTATTTAAGTGTTGCTTTTTCGATATTTCTTAACTATAATTTATATAATTTTTAGTTATCCACTTATGGTGATAGATAATTTTGAGTAATTTTGAATATTTCAGGATAAAATAACTATTTGAAGAAATTGATTTATATTTTAAGAAATATATTTTTAATTCATTATTAATACAATTATATTAATGATCTTAATGTCTCAAATCATTACTGTAACTAGAAAACAAAGTATGTGAAGATTATAACTGAATACTTAGTAATTTTGATGAAACGAAAGAAATAAAAATAAATCTTATAGAGTAAGGATATAATGGATTATGAATTATGTGTATATTTATTGAGTTACCTAAACATTAACAAGGCAATAGTTAAAAGAATATCAGGCATATTCAATAATAACTGAAATCAGTCATTTTTGGTATTTTATCAACTGTCAGTCAAATAAAAACCAAAGCTTTGCAAAAATGTTTTTATTTCATCATTATAAAATAATCTTTGTCAATGAAGGAAGAAAAACATATTTTATATAACAATTTGCTAGCTTTGTCTGTAATATTTTAAAAATCCACATATTATAGGTGAACCTTCATTTTTACTTCCTGCCTCATAACTTGCAATTATTGGGCCTGGCCATAAAAATATTCAGATACACTAAAATCTTTAAAAACTACATACCCTTGGGGTATGTGTGTCAGCTCTGTCTCCCCATTAAATGATGAATTACAGGGCCAAGATCACACCTTTTACCACTTCATAATCTCTCATGGTAGCCCTCATTATTGTGAGCAATTTATTGGTCCTTAAGTAGCTATCAATTGTTTGGAAAAGAGATGAGAAAAAGCAATTATGAAATTATAAATAACTAGTGTTTCTAAGATGAGACTTGGATGCGGGTTGGTCGTGGTGGTGGCAAGGAATTGTGTCTAGCCTTGAAGATGACAGCGTCCCACGAGGGACATAAAAATAGCATTGGGAGCAAGGAAAGGCAGCTTAAGTGAGGCTTTATAGGGTTCCTGCCTGACAGAAAACTGGTGAGCGAGAGTCTTCTTGACGGAAAAGGAGCATTTTACAGCCGCACAGCAATGCTCAATGGCGTTCAATTTGAAAATGAGGGGAATAAGAAGCGGGTTCTTAGAAAGCAAATCTGCCGTCAATCTTTTTTGTTGCTCTACTTTACAACCATGTCAAACCCTTTCATTCCCGAATCTTCAATGAGTTTGCTCAGAATCGATTTTTGTGTGAGGAGAAATGAAAAGATGCCCCCCACCTCTGTTCACTGAAGATAAAAAGCACCATATTTAAAGTTAAGTGACATTTAGTGACTGCCAGTTTGTTATTAAGTAATAGCTTTCTGTAACCTGCATGTTGTGCACATGTACCCTAAAACTTAAAGTATAATAAAAAAAAGAAAAATAAATAAATGAATAAATAATATAATTGAACTCATGGAGATAGAGAATAGAAGGATGGTTACCGGAATCTGGGAAGGGTAGTGGGTGGTTGGAGGGGAAGTAGGGATGGTTAATGGGTACAAAAAATAAAATAGAGTAAGATTTACTATTTGCAAGCACAACAGGGTGACTGTATAAAAAATAATTGTACATTTTTTAATAACTAAGAGTATAACTGGATTGTTGGTAACACAAAGCTTAAATGCTTGACATGATGGATACCCCATGTACCTTGATGTGATTATTACACATTGCATGCCTATATCAAAATATCTCATGAAATCCATTAATATGTATACCTATGTACCCACAAAAATTAAAACTAAAAAACTGAAAAAAAAGTAATAGCTTTCTTTAAAGAAAAAAAAAATTAACCAAACTCCAGAAATGTTACTTTACAAAGACATTTAGTTTCAGCTGCTTTTCAAAGTCATTGTTGAACAGCTGCAAAATAGTTCAGTTAAAGAGATTTCTTTTGCGCAGAGAGCCTAACACTGAAAAATATGTGTTGTAAAATTTCTAAATAAAAACTGGCTTATTTCTCTCATTTTAGGTGTTTCAGTAAATATTTGTAAAATCATGCTCAAGATAGTTTTTACTTGGGAAATAAAACGCATAGTATCCGTCAATGATCAATCATGTGATTTTCTAGAGTTTACGTGTTCTCATTACCCATGCCGAAATGCATACATGTTTATATATACATGAACAGTGATTTGAAAAAGGAGTTACATGAAAATCAGGACCTTTGCAGAAAACAAGTTCTCATACTTAACTATTAATAAGCTCTATTCCACATCACTTTTCTTGTTTTCTTATAATTTGGGTCAATGAATATGAATGAAGCTTATTGAAATGTTAACGTATGTATAGACAAGCTCAAGTTAAATTATTGTTTGGCAAAATCTATAAAAGATTAAGCTTAAGGACTCAGATTGAATGCCAATTACCAGAAACTGTGAATTCCAGTAAAACATGATTAAGCAGTGAGCTACTCCTCTTCCACCTTCTCTTCCCTTTCCTCTCCTTCTCTTCTAATACAAAAGCCATCTGATGGGGCCGAGCAAGGTCGGTATTTGTGCAGGGGTGGAGGAGGCAATGGGTAGGTAGTCATGATGACCAGAGGGAGTACCAGAGGGCAAGGGGAGTGACGAGGGTGTCCACAGGAGGGGCATCCTGGCATGGTGTATGGGAGCCCAGTGAGGGTAAAAAAGTATCCACACACAGAGGTCAGCCTGTTACAGAATGTCAGAATCCAGTCCAGGTGAGGAAGGTCCCAATACTCCTGGAGTAGCCTGAATAGGGTGACAAAGGTATGCATGCAGGGTAGAGTGTGGTCTAGCACAGGGTGTAGAGTGTGGTCTAGCACAGGGTGTAAAGTGTGGTCTAGCACAGGGTGTAAAGTGTGGTCTAGCACAGAGTGTAAGAGCCCAGTAGGGTAGTGAGAGCACTCCCTATAGAGGAAGCGGCTGTGCAATGACAGAAAGTTAGCTATTGAGCCAAGGCACAGGGAGGGAAGATTTTGACCAAATAAATAAATATATTAAGTACAAAAGGAATCTGTTTCCTCACTTTTGGAGAGGGGAGTTGTATTAGTCTGCTCTCATGTTGATAATAAAGACATACCCAAGAATGGCTAATTTATAAAGGAAAGAGGTTTAAGGGACTCACAGTTCCACATGGTTGAGGAGGCCTCAAAATCATGGTGGAAGGCGAATGAGGAGTGAAGTCTCGTCTTACATGGTGGCAGGCAAGAGAGAAAAAGAGCCAACCAAAAGGGAAAACCCCTTATATCAGATCTCATGAGACTTATTCACTACCATGAGAATGGTATGGGGAGAATACTACGGGGGTAACCACCCCCATGATTCAATTATCTCCTACCAGGTCCCTCCCACAACACGTAGGAATTATGGGAGCTACAATTCAAGATGAGATTTGGCTGGGGACACAGCCAAACCATATCAGCAGTATATACATAAATGAAAAGAGAAAAAACTCAAATAAATCCTATGGCGTTGAGTTGAGATTGCAGGTATTGCTGTGAGCATATGTTTATATATTACACACACACAAACACACATACACATATATATACATATATACACATATATATACATATATTTTTATATACATATAAAAATGAATATAGCCAGGCGCAGTGGCTTATGCCTGTAACCCCAGCGCTTTGGGAGGCCGAGGCGGGCGGATCACTTGAGATCAGGAGTTCAAGACCAGCCTGGCCAACATGCTGAAACCCCATCTCTACTAAAAATACAAAAAAATTAACTGGGTGTGGTGGTGCACGCCTGTAATCCCAGCTACTCTGGAGGCTGAGGCAGGAGAATCGCTTGAACCCAGGAGGCGGAGGTTGCAGTGAGCCAAGATTGCACCACTGCACTTCCGCTTGGGTAACAGAAAGCAACTCTGTCTCAAAAAAAAAAAAGGATATAGATATAAATATATAGTACATGTGCATACACATTTTCATCCATATATTCCTTAGCTCTAAGCTACTGAGAGAGAGGGTTTGGGAGCAGCATGCCTCAACAGCAGTAGGCACACCTAGTGTCCAGATCTTGGTTTCTCAATACCACTCTCCGCTAAGAGGAACGAGATCTTCTTGGAGAAATGGTTAATTCTAGGGCTTGTGCAAGGAAAGTACCAGATGAGCCTTGAACATCTTGTTGGGCCAGAAAATAAGAAAGTATTCAGAGAAAGATAAAGATGTGTCAAAAGATAACAGAAGGCTGTTTGAAGAGGCCATCAATTTGAATATGAAAATTGATAATAACAGATTATAATCTATTGACTAAAACAGGAAGCTGTGAATCCATACTGATAGAAATAAATTGAAATATTGATGAGGAACAGTCTATTCATAGTCCTACAGTAATTTCTTACAAAACACTCATTTCCCCCCCCCAAAGTATTTTTTTTTTTTACAGAGAAGCTTGCAGATGTCACCATGATCAACTGATCAAACTTATCAGCAGTAATGGGACTAATCAAAATGGTATGCTAATTAATACGAAAAGAGCCCAGCATCACTCCTGTGACATCCCTGCCAAAGATGTACGAGCTAAATCTAATCATGATGAAGGATCAGAGAAACCCAAATTGAGATAAATTCTATAAAGTAACTCTATAATTTTCAAAAGTATCTGGTTATGAAAATTAAGAACCGCCTAAACAATGCTTCCAGGCTGATGGAAATGAAAGAAACATTATAGCAGATCCTGAACTGTTGTTATACATACTTTTGTTATACATACTTTTGTTATAAAGGACATTATTGGTACCATTGGCAAAATTTAAATGTGGTCTGAGGAGGAGGTGATAGTAGTGCATCCTAGTTAACTTCATCATATTGATGCTTGCTTTGTAGTTAGGCAGGAGAACTTCCGGCTTTATAGGAAAAATAAACTAAAATTTTCAGAGGCGATGGATCATCAGTCCAGCAACTTACTCTCACATGGTTTAAGACCAAACAAAAAAACTTTTTTGTAGTGTCCTTGCAACTTTTCTGTTAGCCTAGGATTGTCCAACAAAATAAAATCTGAGGTTGAACATATAAAGAAATTCTTCTCTTAAAATATGATACAAAATAATCTGAGAGAAGCCCTAAACTAATTTGGCAGAATTCGATTCTCTCAGAATTGTATTCCCATTTTTCATTTAGGTAATATGATCAGAGCACACCTTGTGAGCCTATACGGTAACTTATTACTAATATAATATGGAAATGCCAGGAAGAGTCACTGACACCAACCTTCCATAATGCCCAAATTTCCATAAATGGGAAGTCTTTCCCATGGGTTAAAAATACTCTTTTAAAAGGACTGTTTTACAATATAATGTTCTGGATGCCAGATGAAGAACTACTGACAGGAAAAGATACATTTTTAAAAGTATATGTGCAAGTCAGGCTCATCAAATCCTTTCCCTTTTCAAACTTGAGAATATGGGGGTGGGGCAGGGTGGTGGGAAGAGGAAGGAATGTCACATCCCAGTGGAGAAACTGAGCCCTGGTGTGGCTGTGTTAGAGCCTGATGACAAGAAAAGCTCCATCAGCACAATCAGAGACCCATTAAGTCACCATGACCAGGGAGATGGTGGCTCCAGGTAGATGACTGATCTGGAGCAAGATGGGCCCAAAGAACCAGTGATTGTGATTAAGTATGCCTAAGACATCAAATAAACCCAAAGGTGGGTGATCAGATTGAAGATTAGTCAGCCAAACATGATTGACAAGCCAGAGAACCAAAGTTTTTAAAAAGATTCCAAAGGCAAGTACAAAGATGAAGGGGAAGTGAGGTACATACTAACTTTCCACAAATAAGTGTGTACTTGCTAAGAGAATTCAGTAGGATGTTGTACAGCCACAGTTGTCCTTTACTCCAATCCACTCCTAGATTCAGTTTTAAGATTATCATTACAGATGCTGAAATCACCTGTAGATTAGGAAAGAGTGGACCTGTCTCTGCCTGCCCGGTCTCGGGTTTTGCAGATGTAAAAAAAGGAATACATGGTAATGTGGAAAACAGGAGACGCCCACTCAGAATTCCCTTCAAGGAGAGACTTTCTGCCTCACTGGAATGGGAGTGGTCAACAGACAATCTTTAATGCTCAGCTCCTTCAGGGTCCCCCTAAGCTGGAGAGAAGCTGCCTCACTCAAAGTCATACCCTTCCCAGGACACCCACATCAGGAAGCTAAGCAAGGTGGGAATAAAATGCCCCAGAACTTTCAACCTGACAGAAGACAACTCTGAAGAGGAATGGCTACTTCAGATTCCACAACACCGTGCCCCCCTCCTCACCATCCCCCACACCACAATGGGCTTCTGGAGGCTTTGTGGAGCTTCCATCACAGTTCAGCTTGCAAACTACTCGACTCTGCTCCTTCCTTTTTTGTCCTTCACTGTGAATTCCTAACAAACATTTTTTACCATAAATTCAATCTCAGCATTTGCTTCCAGAAAACCCAACCTGTGACAGTTCGTGCCAAAAATAACCTGAGAAAGCGTCACGGAGTTTGGGAGAGGAATCCGTGCTGCCAAGCTGACAACAAGGTAAAAGGAGCCAGAGAGCCCCCAGTACAAGGCAGAAGTGCAACTCCTAACACTCTCTCACTGGTGGTGAATTGGGACAGTGAACGAATGGAAGTGAACCCCTTAGGAGGTGTGATGTGTCGAGCATTCGAAACCCATGGAGGAAGTAGTATTAGATGGCTATTGCTGAGAGCCATTGATGTGCTACAGAATGACAAGCTGAGAATGAGTAAAAACCAGCTGAAACTCAGGTGTAAACGCAGGACCTGGGACTGAGGTAAGACCATGTGAGACACTCAGTGCAAAATCTAAGAAGATACCATAAGCCTCAGTCATCAAAAGCCACTTTCTCTCAGGCTTACAACACCTTCCTTAAGCTGATCCCTCAGTGGAGTTGAGGTTGACAGGAGAAAGCAAGCAAGCAGACACCTCCTTATATAACTGCTTATGGATATTTTGTTGTCTTGTTTTAGTGTCTGTAAATGCTGTAACATACTATTACTGCAACAACAGTGTGCTATATGTGTGGGTGTGTTCGTTTTGTCTATACCAGTTATTCTCAACAGGGAGTTTTGCTGCCATGGGACATTTGGCAATGTCTGGAGACATTGTTGTCATAATGGAAGGGGGGTTGGGGCGGTGCTACTGGTGCCTAAAGAATGGAAGCCAGAGACATTTCTAAACATCATACAGGGCACAGGACAACTTCCCACTAACACACACACTTAACAAAGAATTATGCAGTTCAGAAGGTTAAGAAATCTTGGTCTCCACTCTAGGGCCGTTACCAATTGCAGCACATTAATTATTACCTGGGTCAGGAATTTAGGGTCCAGAAGCGTCCTCGACAAACTTCAACCATCACTATCTAAGTAGCACTACTGGGTTCCATAAACAACATTTGAAATTAATGTTGTAAGAAAAGTGAATTGGTTTCAAACTGTGAGTTAGGTGCTTCTGTCTTTCAACATGTATGAGTATTAAAACCCAGTGATCCCAGCAGCCTCTTCACGCCAGGGAGTGTTGTCAGTGGGGATTCTATCACACAATCCAACTACAAGTTTAACTTGACTCTTGTTATCTGTCTCCAGTGCTCTTTAACCACCTCTGGTAATGCCAAGTCCTTGAGCCCAGCAGCTCAAGAGCCAACCCACTAAAAGCAGAGGTCCTTCTCCTGTTCTAGAAAACACCTCCAATTAGTGTCCATCTTTAAGTTTCTGAATCCCAAAAAGTAGACAGCCTGAGGCAGAGGCAGGTGAAGTGTAGAAGCTTCCTTCTCCACAATATCACTAGTAGGGGTGCCTTATAATGAAGCGAAGTCTCATGATGGTACTGCAAGTTACTGCTACAACTAACCTAGGCATATTTGGATCCTCATAATCATTAGGTTATTTTTGGCAGATATCAGTATCCATCTCTGGATAGTCTCTCAGTGAACACTAAAATCCCCAAAAAGGTGATTCCCTCAGGATACCTCATATCCTCCATCTAGCTCTGTCATGGTAAAACCTACCAAACCTGTTCATCTTCCCTCAGTCATGGGAGATTTCAGAGAGCTGACCCCTTAAATGAAGCTTTTTTAATAACTTTGTCATAATGAATTTAGAGGTTTTGTTCCCAACAGTGTGCTATTCCAGCTGTAAATCCTGCCCAGTTCAGGCACGGAAAGATATCTCATTTACTAACTTAGAGCATTAAATAATACCATTACAGTAATGCACCACATAATGGCACTGCAGTCAGTGAAGGACCGCCTATACAACAGTGGTCCCATATGATTTTAATGGAG
Source organism: Pan troglodytes (assembly GCF_028858775.2). Classification (NCBI taxonomy): domain Eukaryota; kingdom Metazoa; phylum Chordata; class Mammalia; order Primates; family Hominidae; genus Pan; species Pan troglodytes. The sequence goes on along the minus strand of NC_072404.2, from coordinate 160,259,440 downwards.
CTGTCCTGTACAGATGTACCAGTTTTATACCATATTTTTATGGTACTTTTCTATGGTTAGCTATGTTTAGATACACAAATACTTACCACTGTATTACAGTTGCCCACAGTATTTAGTATAGTCACATGCTGCTCAGGCTTGTAGCCCAGGAGCAATAGACTATACTATACAGCTTAGGTGTGGGGTAGGCTACACCATGCAGGTTTGTGCACATGCACTCTACCCTATAATGTCCACACCACAACAAAATCTCCTGACTACACATTTCCCAGAATGGATCCCTGGCATTAAGCGACATATAACTGTATTTAAGGCTACAAAGTAAACCACATTCAACTAAGACATGCTTAACTATAAACTTTGAAACCCCTTTTTCTTAACAGAATTATTTTATTTCCCTGTGTCAACACATATTATGTAAAGTCTTTACAAAATGTATTTGCATTTTGTGTGAGCAAAGCCCTTTGAGATTTTAGATTTTCATGTATGCAATAAAGGTCTCTGAAGCTGGGCTTGACTTTTGTCAAATAAACAAATCATTATCCTTCCCTCTTGATTTCTCATAGTTTCTGGTTCATCAGATACTTAATAAAATACCATACTATAGACCTGATATCCCCTTAATACCTATCACAAATACAATATTTTTACAAATAAAATAATACTTTTTGTCTGAGAAAAACAAATAAAAACAATGATTCTAGGCTGTTAGCCATTACTCCCAAGTAAGTTTCAAAAGATTCACGTACAGCTCTCTCAGAAAGTTAAATTGCATGTTATATTTTACCATAATAGAACACGCATGTTTAACCTTTATAAATGTATGTTGTGACAAGAGCATTTGCTGCTTTGCGAAGTTTATGTAATGCTGTTTAATGTTGCCCCTGAAGAACAGCTGAGGTCCCTCACACCTTCCTCCAAAGAAGTAATGGAGTGATGCTTGGCCATCACCATGCTAATGTTTCTGTAATGAAAGAGGTCCTAAACCTCCTCTCCTTGAGGAAGATGCCTGATAACGTCCAACCCTAAAACATGAAGACTCTAGCTCTGCACAGACATAGAAAAATATAATTCATTGAAAAAGGAGAGGACTGAAACAGAAGAGCAGCGTCTGAATGTTTCTGTACAATTTCTTTGTAAGACAAATAAAAGAGATTGCAGGTATCTAAATTTCTCAATTTTGTGAACGCTCTCCCTCTTCTTTTATTTAAAAGAATCAAAAATTTGCTTTGATAGAAAAGAAAGAAGTAGCCCATGATTTTAGAAAACATCTAATAGAGCTTAATACCCACTCTGTCTACCAACTAATGATGCATTCAAGAACTGAAATAACCATTCACCTGTGTAAGAAGCAAAAGAATAAATACAGGGTAGTATGTATGCTTGAGCTGAGAAGCCCCATGCAAATATGATTTTACCCATCACAGATCCAAAACACCCATTTCCTATACTCACAAACTCAAAGCTGTCTGGTCTCTTTACCAACACTCTTTACTGATTAAATAATAATAATAATAATAAAGCAAAATGGGAAGCATATTTTTTTACTCTGGTAAAAATTGACCCAGTGCCCTAATAATGGATCAGTGGGAGAAAAGAGGAACAAATATCACCCATAGTGCATTAAAATAATTGTGTGAATGTGAATATGAAAACTTGGATTTCTAGTAAACAAGTCTGAACTATTCATTTCTGACATTTCCAAGCACTATAGATGGAATATGTTCATTTCTTCTGTTATACTGAATATGAAATTAGAATTTATCATCCCCAGGTATGTGGTAGTGTCTTGGTAACAGCCACATAAGATACCATAGTTGAAGGTAAAATTATTTTTTCATGCTTTTTCACTGAATTGTCTATTAAAATATGTACTTATTAGACATTGCAATGTGCCGCCCAAGTCCTCTTTCAGGTATGAAGATATCATTCTCTAAGCTGCTGGGTGAACTGACTGATGATGACAGCCCGTGGCTGTCAGCCTCTTCAGAGACAACCTCAACTGACAGAGCTGCCTCCATCTAGATTATGGACCCTTTCTGAGTATATCTCACACCATGACTGATCAAGAAATAAGCATGGAGGTTTTCTATAAAGGCCCATTTCCCTAGTCTAACTCTGAACAACTCTAAAGGGCCATCCCAATCCCAAACTCTCATGACATCAGCTAAGGATGCTGTTGAATTGTATCACACTCCAAATTCTACCTCTGCCTCATCTTTCTTTCTTTCCCTCCCTTTCTCAAGTATAGATCTCATGAGTACTCCTATATTAGTCCATTCTCACACTGCTTTAAAGACATACCTGAGACTGGGTAATTTATAAAGGAAAGGGGTTTAATTGACTCACAGATCCACATGGCTGGGGAGGCCTCAGGAAACTTATAATCATGGTGGAAGAAGGACCTTCTTCACATGGTGGCAGGAGAGAGAAGTGTGTGTGAAGGAGAAACTGTCAAACACTTACAAAATCATCAGATCATATGCGAACTCACTATCACAAGAAGAACATGGGGGAACCGTCCTCATGATCCAATCACCTCCCACCTGGTCCCACCCTCGGCACTCGGGGATTATGGGAATTCGAATTCGAGATGAGATTTGGGTGGGGACACAGAACAAAACCATATCAACTCCCTAATAAATGCCCTGCATGTCAATCTCCATTTCAGAGTCAGCTTCCCAGAGAACACAACCTCTAACAGTTTGTGCCAGGAATGGTCCATAAAAGCAGATACTAAGATGAGATTTTGAAGCTCAATCACCCACGACCTGGATGGCAATAAGGAACCCGCCCCCCTCCCCCCCCCCCCACTGGTGGTAGCTGAAGCACAGATGTCTCCAGGTATGAGAGAGCAGAATAATTGCTAAACTTTCACTGGTGGTAAACCGGGATAGCATACTGTTGCAAGGAAATGTATTGGTTGATATTATATTGGTATTTGAGAAATATAGAGAGAATAGTAACTCTAAAAACAATGGAATTAACTGGCTGCCGCTAAGCATTATTGATGCTTTTGAAAAGAATAACAAGAATCTGAATGTGTTGATCAGTAATTAAAAGGTGTGAAGGCCAGAATGCCTCTTTAGTAGCTATAAAGGAGCTTTCATCTTGATATGGTTTGGCTTGGTGTCCCCACCCAAATCTCATGCTGAATTGTAATTCCCAGTTTTCAGGGGTAGGGAGGGGTCTAGTGGGAGGTGACTGGATCACAGGGGCAAATTTCCTCCTTGCTGTTCTCATGACAGTGAGAGAGTTCTCACAAGATCTGGTTTAAAGTGTGCAGCACTTCCCACTTCGTGCTCTCTCTCCTGCTCCACCTTGTGAAGACGTACTTGCTTCCACCATGATTGTAAGTTTCCTGAGGCCTCCCCAGCCATGTCTCCCGTACAGCCTGCAGAACTGTGAGTCAATTAAACCTCCTTTCTTCACAAATTACTCAGTCTCAGGTAGTTCTTTAAAGCAGTGCAAGAATGGATTAATACACATCTCCTGCAGCAAAAGGACAGAGAAAGCAGAGGACCAGGCCAAAGACTTAATTGTCAGGGTAACCAAGCTCCAAAGAATGTTAAACTCCCACCAAAGAAGGCCTGCTATGGCAATATCAGAGCCATGGTAGGGGGAAAAAAAGGGACTCTAACAAATAAGATAGGCACAACAGGGTTGACGGCTGCAAAATCTTCAATCTTCAGATATCCCTAAACCCTCCTGAATGCAAAAGCAGTCCACTCCTCTCTTTTAAAGGGGAAGCAAGCACTACCTCTTGCTTAAAGAAGAGGCCAAAGGCTCTCCTACCAAGGTGACATGTACTATCCTCAGCATCTGTCCCCACTTTCCCTCCTGGACAAAAGGCCAATAACTAGGTCTAAATCCTAACCTAACCAAGTCAGAGGATATTATCTCATTTACCTTTGATATTATCAAGGAAAAGCCAGTAGAATGGAGAGACATCAGACTGATAAGCTTGAGATTCCAGCTCACATCCTGACTATGCCAATGCCCCTCTGTGTGACCTTGAACATGTGACTTACAGTGCTCAGTCTTTTTATGTACAAAAACGGTAAAACACCTGAGCTTGGTTCACAGATGCATCATCTAGACATGTGAGCGCACGCCATCTCAGAAGTGGCCTCGAAAGACACTGCTGTGGAAAATCCTCCAAACTGGAAGAGCATCATGCACTTGCCCATTAATTCTGGGTGGAAAGAGAAGTGGCCCACACACATGCCCACACACACACTCACACACACACACGTATGTAAATACGTATATAAGTCACTGGATATGAGATATATGATCATATTACATATATATGTAGATATATACATATATGTCAATATAAAATATATGTACATATATGCAATATACGTGTCAATATAAAATACATGTACGTATATTTAAGTGTGGCCATTTGTCACTGGCCACAATATATATGATCATATTACATATATACATAGATATATACATATATCTATATATAAATATATGTACATAGATATATACATATATCTATATATAAATATATGTACATATATTACATATATGTAATATGTAATATATATGTACATTTGGAGCATGGAAGGAGAAATATTGAAAAATTAGGGACAAAGAGGTCTAAGTTAAAGGTATGTGCATATACAAATGGTAGTGAGCAGGAAATATGAAGCCCTTTGTATCATACATTATGGACTAACAGAGCATTAATGATATGGTTGAGATGTCTGTCCCCTCCAAATTTCATGTTGAAATGTAATCTCCAATATTGAAGTTCAGTCCCCTGTTGGGAGGTAATTGGATCATGGGTGCAACTTGGTGATGAGTGAGGTCTTGCTTAGTTAGCTCATGCAAGATCTGGTTGTTTAAAAGTGGGCGGCACCTTGCCTCCCTCTCTTGCTTAGTTAGCTCATGCAAGATCTGGTTGTTTAAAAGTGGGCGGCACCTTGCCTCTCTCTCTTGCTCCCACTCTTACCATGTAATGTGCCTGCTCCCTCTTTATCTTATGCCATGATTTTAATTTCCTGAGGCCCTCACCAGAAGCAGAGGCTGGCACCATGCTTCCTGTATAGCCTGCAGAACTGGGAGGCAATTAAACCTCTTTTCTTTATAAATTACCTAGCCTCAGGTATTCCTTTATAGCAACACAAAAAGCAGCCTAACATAATTAACCAAAGAGAAGGATCTCAAAATGAGGTTGACCAAATGACTCAACCAGTTGCCATCAGTCAACTTCTGTTATCAGATATCCAAGTCCTGGCCAAAAAGGCACAGGAAAATGGTAGGCACAGGAAAATGGTAGCCACAGTGGCACAGGGTAGCCACAGTGGCAGGCACCGAGGTTATGCATGGACTAACAGCAGGAACTCCCACTTATTAAGGCTGATCTGGCTATTACCACCACCCAAGGTCAAAATTTTCAGCAACAGAGACCATCAGTTCAGTGTGGTCTGTGCTGCTGGTAACAGATGCCTGGTATGACATCACCTCTCAAGACAATGAATGAATCAACCATGTGTGACAAGTTTACTAAACATTGAGGCCCTTACACCCTGAAAGGTATAATGACTCATTTTGACACGAAGAGACAAACGTCCATATATGAGTTTATGTTTTATGCCCACACAGCCTCAGCAGGACCATTGTCCATTGGCTCACATTATACAAAGAAGGTACAGAAAGAAGGTACAGAATGTCATGTGATAAAGAGATCCCATGGTTGTATCACTCAGAAGCTTCCATTGTGACAGAGCAAAGGAACGGTCTATTAAAGGCATAATTGAAGTGTCCATTTGAGATCCTGTTTTGCCACAATAAGGTATGTTTTTAAGATACAGTGTACATTGTAAATCAACAACTTTTAGGTGGTGCTCTATCCTCAATAGAAAGGATATATATAGAAGAACAGATGTGTAGCAAGCAGAATTGTAAGTTGTCCCCACTATTTTCTATACCCCCCCCCCCCCATGTATATACCCTGAGTAGTCCTCAAGACTGTGAATACAATGCATTTTCTCTCTGGAATTAGGTTATGTTAAATGGCACAGTTGACTGTAAGATGAGGAGGTTATTCTACATGACCTGTCCTAGTCACATGAACACCATAAATGCACAGAATTTTCTCCAGCTGGTGAAAGAAGAAGAAATCAAAGGTTTAAAGCACAAGAAGAATTTGAAGTACAGTCGCTGACTTGAGGGCAGAAGAAGCTACATGGCAAGGAATACAGGTGGCCTCTTGGAGTTGAGGCCTGTTGCCAGCTGACAGGCAGCAAGATAACCAGCACCGCCGTCCCACAACTGCAAGAATTAAATTCTGTCAACAAGAATGAGCCTGAAAGTGTACTTTTCCCCAGAGCCTCCAGGCAAGAACTCAGCCTGGCTGACACTGATGTCAATCTTCTGATACTGCATCTAGCCATGCCAGACTTCTGACCTATAGAACTGTGAGCCAATGATGTTGTTTTAAGCCTCCAAGTTCATGTTAAATTCTTATGCAGCAAGAGAAAACAAATAAAGGGCAAAACTAGAAATGATCCCACTTACCATCTTTCCCATGAACCCACCTGGGAAATTTGCATTCTCATCTCTGCAAATGGAGAATGCTCAGCCACAGTAAGAGTTTCATTGTACTCTAAAGTCACTGTACTATGAGCTCTTGTTTCAAGAGACCAGCAGGCACACAGTGTCGATGCGACCTTGACAGGGGAAGTGGACCTGACCATCAGGAGGAGATAGAGTGTTACACAATATTGGTACACAATATGGTCAGAGAAGAACGTGCTTGGCACCATAGTGATCCACTTAACTATTGCTTGCTACTCTCTAATACAAACTGATTGTAAATGGACAAATGCTGTTATTCCAAATAACATCCAAATGTGAAGAATAAAGAAAGGATCCTAAAAGCAGCGAGAGAAAAGAAAGAAATAACGTGTAATGGAGCTCATATCCATCTGGCATCAGACTTTTCAGTGGAAACCTCGCAGGCAGGAGAGAGTGGCATGACATATTTGAAGTGATGAAAGAAAAAAAGTTTACACTAGAATAGTATATTCAGTGAAAACATCTTCAAACAGGAAAGAGAAATAAAGACTTTCCCAGGCAAACAAAAGCTGAGGAATTGCATCAACACCAGACCTGTTCTGTAAGAAATGCTAGAGAGAGTTCTTCAATAGGAAAGAAAAAAGAAAAAACAATGCTGATGAGCAATAAGAAATCATCTTCCGGTACAAAACTCACTGGTAGTAGTCAGTACACAAACAAAGAAACACAGAATATGATAACACTATAATATTATAAAATTGTGGTGTGGGCTGGGCGCGGTGGTTCACACCTGTAATCCCAGCACTTTAGAAGGCCGAGGCAGGCGGATCACGAGGTCAGGAGATCGAGATCCTGGCTAACACAGTGAAACCCCATTTCTACTAAAACTACAAAAAAATTAGCCAGGCGTGGTGGTGGGCACCTGTAGTACCAGCTACTCGGGAGGCTGAGGGAGGAGAATGGCATTAACCCGGGAGGTAGAGCTTGCAGTGAGCCAAGATTGCGCCACTGCACTCTAGCCTGGGCAAAGAAGCGAGACTCTGTCTCAAAAAAAAAAAAAATCTGTGGTGTGTAAACTATTCTTAACTAGAAAGACTAAACAATGAACCAATCAAAATGATTACAACAACTTTGCAAGACATAGGCACTACAATAAGATACAAGTATAAATAACAAAAACTTAAAGGCAGGGACATGAAGTTAAGGAGTAGAGTCTTCATTAGTTTTATTTTTGCTTGTTTTGTTTGTTTATGCAAACAGTGTTCAGCTGTTATTAGCTTAAAATCATGGGTTATAAGATAACATTTGCAAGCCTCATGATAACCTCAAACAAAAAGCCTACAATGAATACACAAAAAATAAAAAGAAACTAAATTATATCAAAGTAGAACACCACTTTCACTAAAAAAAAAAAAAGATAGGAAGAAAAAAAAGTGAAGAACCACAAAACAACCCAAAAACCAATTTAAAAAATGACAGGAATAGCTCTACTTATCAATTATAACACTGATTATAAATGGATTAAACTCTCCAATCAAAAGACACAGAGTGGCTGAATGGATTAAAAGAAAAAAAAAAAAGAACCAACGATCTGTTCCCTACCAGAAACACACTTCATCTATAAAGATACACATATATACTGAAAATAAAGGTATGGAAAAATGATATTCCATGCAAATTGAAACCAAAAAGGAGCAGGAGTAGCTCCCTTATATCATACAAAATAAATTTCAAGACAAAAACTATAAAAAGAGATAAAGCAAGTCATACTATAATGATAAAGGGTTCAATTCAGCAAGAGGATGTGACAATTATAAATATATATGCACCCAACACTGGAACACCCAGATATATAAAGCAAATATTATTAGAGATAAAGAGAGAGATAGGCCCTAAATGTAGCTGGAGACCAACATCCACTTTTAGCATTGGACAGATCGTCCAAACAGAAAATCAACAAAGAAACATTGCACATAATCTCCACTATATACCAAATGGACCTAGTAGATATTTACAGAACATTTCATCCAATGGCTACAGAATACACATTCTTTTCCTCAGCACATGGATTATTCTCAGGGATAGACCACATATTAGTTCACAAAACAAGTCTTAAAACATTCAAAAAAATTGAAATAATATCAAGCATCTTCTCTGACCACAATGGAATGAAACTAAAAATCAATAACAAGAAGAATTTTGGAAAGTATACAAACAAACATGAAAATTAAACAATATGCTTCAGAATAACTGTGGGTCAATGAAAAAATTAAGAAGGAAATTGAAATTTTTCTTGAAACAAATAATAATGGAAACACAACATACCAAAACCTAGGGGATACAGCAAAAGCAGTACTGAGGGAAGTTTACAGCTATAAGTGCCTACATCGGAAAAGAGAAAAAACTTCAAATAAACAACCTAACTATTCATGCTAAAGAACTAGAAAAATGAGTAAACCAAATTCCAAATTAGAAGAAAAGAAATAATAAAGATCAGAGTAGAAATAAGATTGAAGTGAAAAAAAATTAATGAAACAAAAAGTTAGTTTTTGAAAAGTTAAACTAAATCAACAATGCTTTTGCCAGACTAAGAAAAAAGAGAGAAGACCCAAACTTAAAAATCAGAGATGAAAAAGAAGACATTTTAACTGATACTGCAGAAATTCAAATGATTATTAGTGGCTACTATGAGTAACTATATGCCAATAAATTGGAAAATCTAGAAGAAATGAAGACATTTCTAGACACATACAACCTACCACAATTAAACAAGAACAAAATTCAAAACGTAAACAGACAAATAACAAGTAATGAGATTGAAACCATGGTAATAAGTCTCCCTGTAAAGAAAAGCCTGGGACTCAATGGCTTCACAGCTGAATTCTACCTAACATTTACAGAACTAATACCAACTCTACTCAAATTATTTCAAAAAATAGAGGAGAAGGGAATATTTCCAAACTCATTCTATGAGGCCAGTATTAACCTGATATCAAAACAAGACAAAAACACATTGAGAGAGAGAGAGAGAGAGAGAGAATATTACAGGCCAATATCCTGATTAATATTGATGCAAACATTTTCGACAAAATATTAGCAAACCAAATTCAATAATAGATTAAAAAGATCCTTCAACATGGTCAAGTGGGATTTACCCCTGAAATGCAATGATGGTTCAACATACACAAATTAATCAATGTGATACACCATATCAATGGAATGAAAGACAAAAACCTATGATTTCAACTGATGCTGAAAAAGCATTTGATAAAATTCAACATTCCTTCATGTTAAAAAAAAAACCTCAAAAAACGGGGAATAGAAGGAACATACCTCAACACAATAAAGAGCCATATATGACAGGTGCACAGCTAGTATCACACTGAATGGGGAAAATTTGAAAGCCCTCCCTCTAAGATCTGGAGCACAACAGGGATGCCCACTGTCACCACTATTATTCAACATAGTACTGGAAGTCCTAGCTAGAGCAATAAGACAAGAGAGAGAAATAAAGGGCATCCAAATTGGAATGGAAGAAATCAAATTATCCTGGATTGCAGATGATATGATCTTATTTCTGTAGAAACCGAAAGACTCCACCAAAAAACTATTAGAACTGATAATCAAATTCAGTAAAGTTGCAGGATACCAAAGCAAAATGCAAAAATCAGTAGCATTTCTATATGCCAAGAGTGAACAATCTGCAAAGAAATCAAGAAAATAATCCTATTTACAATAACTATAAATATAATTAAATACCTAGAAACTGAATTCACCAAAGAAGTGAAAGTTCTCTATAATGAAAACTATAAAACACTGCTGAAAGAAATTGAAGAGGACACCAAAAAATGGAAAGATAATCCATGTTCATGGATTGGAAGAATCAATATTACTAAAATGTCCATACTACTAAAAGCAATCTACTGACTCAATGCAATCTGTATCAAAATACTAATTACATTCTTCACAGAAATAAAGAAAACAATCTTAAAATTTATATGGAACCAGTAAAGACCCAGAATAGCCACAGCTATCCTAAGCAAAAAGAGCAAAACTAGAGGAATCACATTGCATGACTTCGAATTATACTACACAGCTATAGTAAACAAAACAGCATGATACTGACAGAAAAACAGACACATAGGCCAATGGAACAGAATAGAGAACCAACCAACAAATCCACACACCTACAGCGAACTCATTTTCAACAAGGGTGCCAAGAACATACACTGGAGAAAAGACAGTCTCTTCGATAAATAGTGCTGGGAAAACTGAGAATCCATATATGGACAAATGAAACTAGACTCTTATCTCTCACCATATACAAAAATCAAGTCAAAATGGATTAAAGACTCAACTCATTTCCCGTTTGCCCCAAGAATACTCTTGTCTCTAATCCTAATGTAACATCATATATATTAGGATTAGAGACAAGTTCTGTTTAGAAATAACTCCAAGAACAGTTTTTATATTTTATTTTCACATTAGAAAATGAAATATTTTCATATTAATTTTACATTGGAAAATTAATCAGATTTGCTTCAGCCTCAAAGAGTTTGTTTATGTAAAATTAGGTGAGTTCTGGCAGTGAGCTGCACTTTTTTTTTCTAAATGGGAAACAGGTTAAATCTAAGACCTCAAATTAAGAAACTACTACAAGGAAATATTGAGCTAAGTCTCCAGGACATGGGTCTGGGCAAAAATTTGTTGAGTAATACCCCACAAGCACAGGCAACCAAAGAAAAAATGAACAAATGGGATCACATGAAGTTAAAAGCTTCTATGCAGCAAAGGGAACAATCAACAAACTAAAGAGACAATGCACAGAATGGAAGAAAATATTTGCAAACTACCCATCTGACAAGGGATTAATAACCAGAATATAAAAGGAGCTTAAACAACTCTACATGAAGAAATCTAATTATTTGACTAAAAATGCACAAAATATTTAAGTAGACATTTCTCAAAATAAGATATACAAATGGCAAACAGGTACATGAAAAGGTGCTCACATCACTGATCATCAGAGAAACGCAAATCAAAACTACAATGAAATTTCATATCACCCCAGTTAAAATGAATTTTATCCAAAAGGCAAGCCATAAAAAATGCTGAGTAGGATGTGGAAAAAAGGAAACTGTCATACACTGTTGGTGGGAATGTAAATTAGTACAACTACTATGGAGAACAACTACTATGGAGTTTTTTGGAGGTTCCTCAAAAAACTAAAAATAAATATGATCCAGCAATCCCACTGCTGGGCATATACCCAAAATAAAGAAAAGCAGTACGCTGATGAGATATCTGCATGTTTGTTGCAGCACTTTTCACAATAGCCAAGATTTGGAAGCAACCCAAGTGTCCGTCGATAAATGAATAAGGAAAATGTGGTGTATATATACACAAGGGAATACTATTCAGCCATAAAAAAGAATGGGATCCTGCTATTTGCAATAACATGGATGGACCTGGAGGTCATTATGTTAAGTGAAATAAGCCAGGCACAGAAAAACAAACTTCACCTGTTCTCACTTATTTATGGGATCTAAAAATCAAAACAACTGAATTCATGGAGAGAGTAGAAGGATGGTTACCAGACGCTGGGAAGGGTAGTGCGGAGATAGGAGGGGATGATTAATAGGTACAAAAAAAATTGAATAAGATCTAGTACTTGATAGCACAACAGGATAACTATAGTTAATAATAATTTAATTGTATATTTGTTTGAAACACAAAGGATAAATGCTTGAGGGCATGGATACCCCATTTTCCATGATGTGATTATTATGCTTTGCATGCCTGTGTCAATATATCTCATGGACCCTATACACATGTTCACTTATGTACCCACAAAAATTAAAATTAAAGAAGTACATATTTACTATGCACCTATTAAAAAAAGAAATAACATTTAGCAAATGTGTCCCATATTAAGATAAATCCTATCAGTTGAATTTTCTTTTTAATGCATTCCCTTAAGACACTCATATAGATTCTATGAGGACATATTGACTGAAATATATTTCATTGCCCCTTTCCAACTTTTGCAACTGGAAACTATTAAATGTATGTAGAAAGATACAAATGCTAACATACAGCCCTCTGATATAGTTGTGGCATCCACAAAACAATTTTTCCCAAAAATGCCTGCATAAGCGAGAATGAGTCACATCACAAGAGTGGACTTCCTGATGTACCAGAAATAGATCTCTGACAAAATTTTTAAGCTCCAGGGACTGCCAGAGAAAAATCTTTTGGGTTATTAGTTGCTCATATTCTGACAGTAAAAAATGCTCCCTTGAGACTCACGAAAGTCAATGTGAACCTGACATCACAGGGTTGAATTTTTCCCTTAACAGACCAGTCCTCTATGAGAAGTTAGTCCTTACAATTCAGGGAGGGAATCATGAAGAGTTCTAATTACATATACCATGGTATTTTATCTACAAGAACACTTCTTTTAAAACTTTTTTGGTACTTTAAAAATTTTATAAATAATCACATAATTGTAGCTTTATGATACAGCTTTAAAAGAGTGTTGTGATTTCCAATTTTGCCCTTTTACAAGGAGTTGTTTTAATTTTTTAAATTATAATCCAATTATACAAATGTGAGATGCTATGTAAGTTTAAAACAAGGACAAAAATTCACCAACCCAAAGGTAAGTGTAATGCTTAATTTTAGCTGATCTACCGTGGTGTTATAAAATTAAATATTCTGTGTGCCTTACCTTAGTTCCTCCCTTCCAACATTACCAAGTGAAACATATTCAATCTGCACATCTGAAAAGTAAAAGTTTGTGTTGGATAGAGTTCAGTAGGAAAGGGGCACCTTGACTTAGTTATAATGGAGAGCTGACAGGTCTTAGAGAAAGAACAGCAAATGCTTTGGAGGCCCAAGGTCCTGGCACACGTGCAGGGAAACAGGGTCGGAATTATATTCCCATGGAAAGGCCATAATGACTATCTCGGGGAATGGTTACTAGCACATGAGGAACAACCTGCTTTCTAAGAGTAACATAATACATGTTTTGGGAAGCAGGGTAAGTTAACATTTATTTCTCCTGGTAAGAGAAATTTTCATCTTCTGCTGCTTCCCAAGGCAAGTGCACAGAATTGCACCTACACAAAATGTTCCCTTCACACCAAAAGGGGCAAGTGGGGTGCAAGAGGCATGCATCCCAGGCTCTACTGATAAAGCTCTGTACCCGGTGCACATTTACACTGAGATACCACATGGAATAGCAGAGGCCTGTTCTGTCCTCTCCTCCTTCAGATACTTTCCGCTTTCTCTTTCTTGTCTTCCCTTCCTCCCCTACCCCATTGTCTCCTTCAACCCTTTTCTTCCCTCTCCTCCATCTGAATGCTAAAACAAATATTATGTGAACATGCCAAGAAGATAAATTTGACTTCATTAATAAATAAAAGCAAAAGAATAATGAAAAATGAGACTTTTGAGGAAGGGATTAAGGAGGGGAAAGATGATGGGGTATATTGAAATCCAGATCTGGAGATCTGGAATGGGATGGAGTATTTTGAATAAAATAACATCATGAGTGAAACAATGATTGAAAAAGAAATTTTCTGGCAAATATCTAAAGCAAACTCAAGGAAGATGAGTCTAAATAGACTCATTTTGACTTCCCATAAATAAATGAATGATAAGAAAATATTTGTGAGGAAGGAAAGAATAATCAAATACACTGGACCAAATAGTCTTGAACCAGCCAAGATTATACGGCTTCAGCCAGAGAATACTATGATCAGCAAAATCAATTGAGGATCAGTGGGATGTGTTATAACAAAAATCTAATGAAATTAATTTTGTAACTTTTAAAATATTCTGTTACTAAAATTTAGTTAATTTGGAACAACTCTCCACATGAGCACTTGAAAATATAGGGAACCACCCCAAAAAAAGCAGAATACTGGGTAGATGTGTCTCTAATATGTAGGAATAGAATATTTCTACTGAATGCGGCATGTGGATGATCTAGAAGGAATAACTAATTTCCTTCTGATTACAAAAACCCCAAACAACATTGACAGGTTAATAGGGTAAAGAAGAAATTCAGTACAAGACTTTTAATTATGATGTCTTTCTAAAACAAAAATTCAAATTGTAGAAGTGAAGTGAAAACATTAGGACTTGTAGGTAAAGATCTATCCCTATAAAATTTAAAAATTATAGAATTCTAATACTCAATTTTGGCAGTCTATCTCTAACATTTTGTACATATTCTTTAATTTTATTCTTTTCCCTTATAATTGAGCACTCAATTAGCTGAGTATTGAACTGGAGCTAAAAAATTCATCATTTTTTGCACAGCCAATTATTTCAATCTTTGTTGCAATTTTTGAAGTTTATGAAACCTACACTTATTACTTTTTCTATTTATCCATTTTTTCCAAATGAATAAGGACGAATGCAATAAAATATTCAGATAATGAAGTACAAAACCGTGAACAATGACAAACAGACTGGTTGGCTGTCAGGCAGTGCCAACATAGCTCAAAATTCTTGTTTTTCAGATAATACATGAGGTTTAAGTTTAGAGTGCCACTAGAAAGAGCTTATGGATATCAATGCATAATAATGCAAAATAAGAAAATACTTTATGAAAAATAAAACTGTAAAATTTAGGGTCCACCTATAATTTTTAAAACCACCCTTCCAATGAAGCATATAGTCTGTCTCCTTAAAGGTGACAAGATCAGTTCACAGAACAACCTAGAAAATAAAGAGATTACAAACATATTCTTCTAAATATAGAAACTGTGGTTATTTTGAATTATTAAAGCTAAAAATACATCCATGTATATATATGGCCTTTCCGAAGTAACTGCAAAAAATGGGGAATATGCTCTGCTCATCTGGAGTTAATCTTAAACATGAAGAAATTGGTTCATGATAGGATCTTATGGAGTAGTTACTGCACCATCATGGAGACTCTTACAGGAGATGAAAGGCGCAGAAGTAATTTTCAGATATCTAGAATAGGCTTTAAAAATACAAAGTTCCAATGATTCAATAAAAGACATCCAAGAATTAGGAGTTCTCGGATTTTGAGTTCTACAAAGTTGGGCCAGAGAACCATGATCCACTTTTATATGAGAACCATTTTATATGGCACAGGTACATAAACAAAATTTATTTCCCCTTCTATTTTTTGAACTATATCTTACCTAATCACCAAGCTCTCCTGAATTTATTGTGTGTAAGGCCTGCAGGTACATGAATTCTGTAACAAAATGCCTGGCTCCCTTCTCTTTACCTTCTCCCAGTTCTAAAGTGATTAAGACCATGAAATTGGCTGGAATATATAAAAATAACTTCACTTAAACTACCTAAATTTTTCTTGTATTGCTGCTACCATCCCTAATATATCTGGCTTTCTTGCCAATTTATCACAATCTGTAATAGTAATCCATGTGGCTAAAGGCAAAGTGGATGGAGAGAACTAGATTAGTACAAACATTATCTAAGATAGATAAAAGTATTAGGTAACAGATTGACTTTGGGTATGAGAGAAAGGAGAATGAATATAAAAGAATATAAGATAAAGTAATAGTATTGTTTAAGGGCATAATAAATACTTTTTACTCATCCACATTTGGTTACATAGAATTGGATGTCCTAACATCATATTAAGGTCAATGTACCCATTTAATTACAGACTTCTCCTCTAATCATTTCACAATTTTCTTAGTTTGTTTTGTGCTGCTCTAACAGACTATCTGAGACTGGATAATTGATAAGCAACAGAAATGTATTGGCTCACAGTTCTGAAGGCTGGGAAGTCCAAGAACTACAAGCTGACCTCCGGTGAGGACCTTCATGCTGTGTCATTCCATGGTGCAAGGCAGAATGGCAAAGAGAGGGCAAGTGAAAGCAAAAAGGGGGCTACTCTTGTCCCTTTAAAAGCAACTCGCTCCCACCATAATGAATCCCTGAACAGATCAATAATGAGCTCTGAAACTGAAGCAGTAATAAATAGCCCACCAACCAAAGAAAGCCCTAGACAAGATGGATTCACAGCTGAATTCTACCAGATGTACAAGGAAGAGCTGGTACCACTCCTACTCAAACTATTCCAAAAAAACTGATGAGGAGGGACTCCTCCCAAACTCATTCTATAAGACCAGCATCATCCTGAAACCAAAACTTGGCAGAGACACAACAAATAAAGAAAACTTCAGACCAACATCCTTGATGAGTATCAACGGAAAAATTCTCAGCAAAATACTAGAAAACCAAATCCAGCGGCACATCAAAAAGCTAATCCACCATGATCAAGTAGGCTTTATCCCTGGGATACAAGCTTGGTTCAACATATGCAAATCAATAAATGTAATTCATCACATAAACAAAACTAAAGACAAAAAACACATGATTAACTCAATAGATGCAGAAAAGGCTTTCAATAAAATTCAACATCTCTTGGTGTTAAAAAGTCTCAACAAACTAGATATTGAAAAAACATATCACAAAATAATAAGGCACTTATGACAAACCCTCAGTCAACATCATACTGAACAGGCAAAAGCTGGAAGCATTCCCCTTGAAAATCAGCACAAAATGATACCCTCTCTCACCGTTCTTATTTAACATGGTATTACAAGTCCTGGCCAGAGAATAAGGCAAGAGAAATAAATAAAGGGCATCCAAATAGGAAAAGAGGAAGTCAAACTATCCCTGTTGCAGATGAGATTATTCTATATCTAGAAAATTCCACAGTCTCAGCCCAAAAGCTCCTTAAGGTGATAAAAAAAAAAATTCAACAAATTTTCAGGATACAAAATTAATGTTTGAAAAACACTAGCATTCCTACACACCAACAACAGTCAAGCCAAGAGCCAACTCAGGAACACAAACCCATTCATAATTGCCACACATAAAATGCCTAGAATACACGTAACCAGGGAGGTGAAAGATCTCTACAATGAGAATTACAAAACACAAATAAATGGAAAAACATTCTGTGCTCATGTATAGGAAGAATCAATATTATTAAAATCACTATACTGCTCAAATCAATTTGCAGATTCAATGCTATTCCTATCCAGCTATCAATGACATTCTTCATAGAACTAGGAAAAAAGCATTTTAAAGTTTAAGTCCTAAGCAAACAGAGCAAAGCTGGAGACATCACACTACCTGACTTCAAATTATACTACAGGGCTACAGTAACCAAAACAGCATGGTACTGGTACAAAAACAGAAACATAGACCAATGGAACAGAATAAAGAGCCCAGAAATAAGGCCACAAAACTACAACCATCTGATCTTCAACAAAGCTGACAAAAAAAGCAGTGGAGAAAGGACTCTCCTATTCAAAAAATGGTGCTGGGATAACTGGCTAGCCATATGCAGAACACTGAAACTGGACCCTTTCCTTATGCCATAGACAAAAATCAACTCAAGATAGATTAAAGACCTAAATTTAAAACCCAAAACTTTAAAAGTCCTGGAAAACAACCTAGGCAATATCATACTGGACACAGGACCTGGCAAAGATTTCATGACAAAGATGCCAAAAGCAATTGCAACAAAAGCAAAAATTGACAAATGGAATCCAATTAAACTAAAGAGCTCCTGCACAGCAAAAGAAACAATCAACAGAGTAAACAGATACCCTCAGAATGGGAGAAAATATTTGCAAATTATGCATCTAACAAAGGTCTAATATCCAGCATCTATAAGGAGCTTAAACAAATTTACAAGAAATAAATGAACAACCCCATTAAAAAGTGGGGAAAAGACATGAACCGACACTTTTCAAAAGAAGACATACACGTGGCCAATAAGCATATGGAAAAAAGTTCAATATCACTGATCATTAGAGAAATGTAAATCAAAATCACAATTCGATACCACCTCACAGTAATCAGAAGGGCTACTATTAAAAAGTCAAAAAATAACAGATGCCCGGCAAGGTTGCAGAGAAAAGGAAATGCTTATACACTGCTGGTGGAAATGCAAGTTAGTTCAACCTTTGTGGAAACCAGTGTAGTGATTCTTCAAAGAGCTAAAAATAGAACTACCACTCAATCCAGCAATCTCATTACTAGGTATAACCCAAAGGAATATATATCATTCTATCATGAAGACACATACACACATATGTTCACTGTAGCACTATTCATAATAGCAAAGACATGGATTTGACGTAAATGTCCATCAATGGAAGACTGGATAAATAAAATATGGTACATAAACACTATGGAATACTATGCAGCCATAAAAAAGAATGACATCATGTCCTTTGCAGGAACATGGATGGAGCTGGAGGCCATTATCCTTAGCAAACTAACACAGGAACAGAAAACCAAATATCACATGTTCTGAATTATAAGTGGGAGTTAAATGATGACAACACATGAATACAAAGAAGGAAATGGAAACAACAGACACTGGGGTCTGCTTGAGGGAGGAGGATGGAAGAAGGCAGAAGATCAGAAAAAAATAACTACTGGGCACTAGGCTTAGTACTTGCATGACAAAATAATCTGTACATCAAACCTCCATGACACAAGTTTACTTATATAACAAACCTGCACATGTACCCCTCAACTTAAAAAAAGTTTAAAAATTAATTATTCAATTAATTATATCTAAGGAGTTTTATATTTTCTGTACAGTTCTTCTCTTCTGAGACCTCAACCAAAATCCCATTGATGGGATTCTAGGCTTTCTTGCCCACACCTCCAAACTCTTTCAGCTTCTGCTCATTACCCAGTTCCAAAGCTGCTTCCACATTCTCAGGTATTTGTTAATAACAACACCTCACTCTTCTTATAATCCATTTTGTGCTGCTCTTACAGAACCTCCCAAGACTGGGCAATTTATAGTAAACAGAAATTTATTTTTCAAAGTTCTGGAAGCTAGAAAGCTGAGGATTGGGGGCTGGCATCTGGAGAGGGCATTCTTGCTACATCATCCCATGATGGGAGGCAAAAGGGCAAAGAGAGAGCAAGACAGAGAGGAAGACAAAATTTATTGTTTTATGAGGAATCCAATCCCAGTATAACAAACCCACTCCCTTGATAATGGCATCAATCTATTCATGAGGGCAGAGCCTTCATGGCCTAGTCAACTCCTCATTAGGCCCCACCTCCCAACACTGTTGTATGGCGGATTATGTTTCCAACACATGCTTTTTGGGGGACATATTCAAACCATAGCAATACCTTAACTAATCTATTTATGGTTCTTAAGAATCAACCAGTTTAGAAAGGAGGAACTCTCTGACATTTCTTTTCCCTTTTTCCTGGATATTCATTAGTTTTTCTAGGTCATTGTGAACTTGCACTTGGATTAATAGTATAATTTTCTAATTTGTCTTTCTGGTCCAGTCTAGCTAGAAGCAAATCTGAAAATAATATATCTCTAATAAGGACCCTCTCTCCCCTCACTTTCCTAGAGACTTTATAGATGATTTTGTTGAAGCCCAGGAAAGTTCAGTGAATTATCTAACAATACATAGCTAGTAAGTTGTAAAATGAAAATTATAACCAAGGAAATCTCTTTGACAACACAATACTTTTTCTATCACATCCAACCTATATATTATTCTGCCTTCAGATTTATCTTCTTCAGATGCTAATTTCAGCTCCTCAAAGCTGTCAGTGGCTTTCCTTTGTCTGAAAATACAATCCAAATTTTCTGCCACTCAAAGCTCTCAATTACCTGGCCTTACCTTACCTACCATTATTTTCCACAATATCGCAACACAAATCTCCACACCCCTCACTCTAGGATCATTATACCCTGCATACACCATGGTTGCTATGGGCTGTAAACATTTGCTTATATTGCTCACTATATTTAAATTATAATTTCTTATCCTCACCCCTCAATCCATTCATTTCTCTAAAGCCAATTGAAGCTCATTTCATCTTCTCCAAAACAACATTCTTTTGCTTTCCCAATAGTAATTTATCTCTAATTGAATTCTTGTTTATATTATACATTTTGACACAATAGTTTCTACCCTGCTAAATAATTATTTAGGATAAATAAATTGTCTCTTCCAAATTATTTTCAAAATACTTGAGACAGGTAGTAGCCAGATTTTGAATTTTGTTACTATTCCTTTTAGCAAACAACGCAGTGTTAACCATATGTTAATCATTCTTTGAATACCTGTTAAATGAATGAACCTCATTTTTAATGGTCTTACTAAAGAGAAATCCATTTTCACAGCAAACCTCAGTTTCCTGGCCTTTATTTAGGACATGAGTGCCCTCCTCTCTACCACCATCTAAAACAGCAAATTTGCATTTCTAAAAGAGAAAACTATTTTTTTCATTTAAAATTTTTCAAGCAAATTCCCATGTCAACTAAGTTTTTTTTTTCCCCCAATCCAAAACAAACTAATATCTCAAACCACCGTTTAAACTCAGAAAGCTCTGAATCCTGGAATTCAGACTTGGCCCCCTCAAGGACATGTTTGCTAACACAGAGAAACACCCTTGTAAAAAACATTTACATAATTTAAATTTGGGGAATTGGTTACTACTTTGCCCAGTTTAATTTAATTTTAGAATTTGTAGACATTTATAATATACAGGTTCATTATTTGAGGTTGACTAAAGTGTCTGTAGTTTTCTATTAAAATGTGAGTGTCAAGGGTTAATTTAACACTGCAGCCACCAGGAGTGGTGGCTCACATGGTGGCTGTAATCCCAGCACTTTGGGAGGCCGAGGTGGGCAGATTACCTGAGTTCGGGAGTTCAAGACCAGCCTGGCCAACATGGTGAAAACCCATCTCTACTAAAAATACAAAAAATTAGCTGGGCCTGGTGGCAGGTGCCTGTAATCACAGCTACTCGGGAGGCTGAGGCAGGAGAATTGCCTGAACTCAGGAGGTGGAGGTTGCAGTGAGCCAAGATCATGCCATTGCACTTCTGCCTGGGTGACAAGAGTGAAACTCTGTCTCAAAAAAAAACAAAAACAAAAAAACACTGCATTATAACTTTGTTTTGATTTGAAAAGGATATTCAGTTGATATGGTTTCACTTTGCTTGCTGTTTCTATACTTATAATCTACCACAATTCCATCAACATTTTTAGAGAGTATCATAGCTCATTATGCCTAAATGGAATATAAGCGATCAAATAGTTCCAAACATGATTTTACAGATAAGATAATACAGATAAAATGAGTCCATCTCTCTCAAAAAACTCACAGTTAGAGATGAGTTATATAGGACAATGCACTCAAATATATTGTCTTAACATCATTTTTCTCACTACCTTCTGAATGGTTAAATAAGACCAAGTTATTAATATATTTGTGAGATACCTTCTACCTTTTTAATCACTTCGGGATCCTGCCTCAAGGTATCTCAAAAGCTTACAGTGCTGCCAGGAATTCTAAATATTGTCTGAGAATGAAATATTTTTTTTAAAAAGCCACAGAAAATGCATAAAACAGATCAAAGACAGAAAGTCAGTGAGCAGAAATTCCCTGGGAATGTGAATAACCCCACCCACATAATCAAAGAAACATACATGAAAACATTATTTTTTCCATTTTTTTTCTTTTTACATGTCTAAGATCCTCACCTTATTAGTTAGCTAGACTCATATGCTCTTACCCACATTGCACCCATTTCTTCTTCATTTCTACTACTTTAAATTGCTTTTTCCTGTTTTGTCCAAAGTAAAATCTTTTTTTTTTTGAGATGGAATCTCACTCTGTTGCCCAGGCTGCAGTGCAGTGGCACAATATCAGCTCACTGCAACCTCCACCTCCCGGATTCAAGCAATTCTCCCGCCTCAGCCTCCCAAATAGCTGGGACTACAGGCATGTGCCACCATGTCCAGCTAATTTTTTGTATTTTTAGTAGAGAAGGGGTTTCACCGTGTTAGCCAGGATGGTCTCAATCTCCTGACCTCGTGATCCACCTGCCTCGGCCTCCCAAAGTGCTGGGATTACAGGCTTGAGCCACCGCGCCCGGCCTATCCAAAGTAAATTCTAAATCTACAACATATCCCCTGGGTTGCTCTGAGATTCAAATGTGCTAATAACTAATAGATAAGAAACTGTTTAGAAAAGTCTAAAGCTCATTAGAACTGTAAGATATTGTCATTATTATTCTTCTCTCAAACAGTAATCACCTGTTGTAACCGGGAAAAAAACTTTCTGTGTGATACAAACAAGAGATTATTCTAGGAATATAGGGAATTGTGGAAGAAAGAACTATATTAGAATATCCACTCAACTGCAGCCAAGATAGCAGGCAGATGAATTGGAAGAAACCTCAGGTCAGAAAAAAATGTTGCTATTCAAGTCAGTAAGTTGGGGCTGCTCAGCAGGCTGTCTGGCGTGATGGCTACCATCCAAGGGCCAGCCCTTCTTGTTTTTCTTTTTCTCAGTTCCATCTGAACTGCCCTACCTCCCCTGGCTACTCCATAAGCATTCTCTTTTGGGCTCCAGTTTCTTCAGAACTAAAAATCTCTCTTCTCCCAGTAACCTCTTCCCTCCAACCTACATTTCTGGGTTTATCTTGGATAAATAGATCTCTCCACTCCGTGCCATTTGATCTCCCCCATGGGAAGAAGGCAGCTCTTGTTTACCTACTGCCTACTGCAAAGAATGAATAGCATTAAAAAAAAAAAATCTTCTTGTGGTTATATGAAAGACATCACTCATCAACATACCAAAAAGATTCATCATCTACGTGCAAATGTATATATGTTTGTAAGAGTGTGGTATACAAAGCACAAGTTATACAGAATAAACTAGAATAAATCATCATCTGTTTCAAAATATTTGCCAGATTAAAGTCATAGATTAATGTTTATAGGAGGAAATATAACCTGCTTGATAGTTCCCAGTGTCTGAAGCCAACTCTTTAGTGGGATTCATGCCCCGGAGCAGTGTTCTTGACAGAAGGTATTTATCCATTCTATAGGAGTCTGTGTTAAAGCTACTATTCAATGATGATTTCCTGTGGTTATTCTCATCCATTCTAAGAAGGAAGATGATGAAATAAGCACTTTGATGTGCAGATGTAAAATGTAAATTTATAGGCTTTAAAGATTTGAATTGACAAAATTGTAAGAGTGGATGTCACAAAGCTATAAAAAAGTTCAAATCTGTTCTTATTTAGAGCTACTAGACACTGAGCAAAGAAAGAAAAGTTAATACAGCATTTAGATTTTTTAAAGGCAAACATAGCCAGAAATCCCTAAACCCTTGTAACTTAAGAATTGAGCTTAATTTGGATGCAAAAATAAAAAATGAATATTAGAATCAGGTATTTGTGACATCTCATTTATTTCATAATTTTAATAATTGAACATACTGCAGTGATCCTGGAGAATTTCCCCAAATATGAATAATTTGAATATTACAGGCTTATTTTATAAAAGAAATATAATCCACTGAGACTCAACATTTTCTTTGTATTGAACATCGAATTGCAGTATTTGTGGTTATCTCAATTTTGAACTCTATGTCATTCACTGTGACTTTATAAATTTGTTTTTCCAAATAAGGCCTAGAGATGCTGATTATTTCTTGTGAGCTCCGTGAGAGCAATTTCAACAACTATCAAGAGGTAGCAGTGACTGCTAATAACTCAGGCAATCAAATCAAGAAAAATTATCTCCACACAGAGAGAATCAAGATACCAACTATAACATATGATCCAGACAACATAACTGCCATTAAAAAAGAAAGACCATTAAAATAATGGCAACAAATTTCCCTATTCACTATATGTGCACAGTATAAATAGAAATTATATGAAATATGATAGAAAATATGTGCTATCTGCCTTTTTCCTCTAACCTCAATTGTTGTCTTTGAACTGCCTAAGTTAAATTTGGATTCTTCCCTTTTGGTCTTAAGGATAAATACTTGGCTTTGTCCCATACGCCGAGCATAGGAAACTGCTTTTATTCTGTAGCTGAAATAAATGCCATTTTGTAACTCTAATAATAATTAAAATAATTATCTGCTACTCCACAAAACCTAAAGTCCAACTATGTTCCTGTAGTTTATTTCCAAACTTTTCCATTTCAGTTGTGAAATTGAAAATTATTGCTTATCAGCATATTTTCAAGAAGATATACAAAATTATCAAAATTCTCTTAACATCACAGACATTTTAAAAATTATCTTTTTAAACTTTAAATTCCCAGCACATAAATAGAATTTTTCCCATAATTACATAATTCCTTCATTCAACAAATTATCATGCTCAGCAATAACATTCTAGGCCACTAATTTAGAATCCAAGAACTTGAGGAAGTCCAAAATCCATCTTAAAACACGCAGGAATATTCAGATCCCAGGTGAGAAATGTTGCATTGGATAAAGCTCTTACTTTATATGATTACTTGAGGACAACGTGGTCACAGATATATTCAGAGCAATGAATAGTGCAACTGACTTCTGTGACAGTTATGACACAAAGTCAGTTATGGCATTATCTGACTATATCTTGATCATAAGGATAATCAAGAACATGCTTTCAACTTTTTAAATCATCATCTAAATACAATCACAGAATTAAATATATAGAGCGAGATGCATATAAACAAATAGAGAACTTGAGAATCTGACAATATGGGAACAGTCTATCAGGAGTCCCATGACCTCAAATTAAGAATCTTGTACCAGATTAAAATCTTTGTTTCCCTTTCGTTAACATTCTACCTCACACAAACTGCCTCTAGTTGTCATATCCTGCCCAGTTTGTTCCTCCACCTCCTGCTCTGTCTGTAGTCCAGGAATTAATTTTTAAGCAACTGACTAAATATTGAATATTTTTTATATCCTCCATGTCTTTACTTAACTTTTTGAACATATGAAATCATTTATAACAGTTTTAATTCTAACATTTGTGTCAGTTTCGATTTATTTTTCTGTTTATGATAGATCATGTTTTCTTGCCTCTTTGCATGACTGGTAATCTTTGATTGGATGCCACACATTGTGAATATTTCCTTGCTGGGCGCTGGGTATTTTTGTATTTCCATAAATATTCCTGAGCTTCATCTGCGACGCAGTTACATTACTTGAAAATAGTTTGATCTTTTCAGATCTTGGTTTTAAGATTTGTTAGGTAGTGGGAGACAGAGGTTGCAGTGAGCCGAGATTGAGTGAGACTCTGTCTCAAAAAAAAAAAACAAGAGTAGTGTCTAGTCAAGGGACAAAATACCCAATTACTGAGGCACTTTTGAGTACTCAGAGTACACTTTTGAGGACTCTGTTCAGCACCATGTGAATCACAAGGTTTTCTATTTTGACTAGTTGGAACAGGGACTATATTCTGCTTCTGAGTGCATGGCACTGCCTTTAATCCTTTTAAGGGTTTTGTTTGGTTTTGTTTTTTCCTGGCCTTGGGTATCATATATATGCACTGATCAGCCTCAGCTAGAATATGCAAGAGAGACCCTCTTTAAATCTGAGGGGCTCTCTCTCTCTCTCTCTCTCTGTCTCTCTCAGATCTATCTCCTCAACTCAGGGACCCCACCAGGCTCTGCCTGGGTTTCTGGAAATTCCCTCAAACAGAAAGCTGGGATCATCACAGGGCTCATCTCATTTGTTTCCCATCTCTCAGGGATCACTGTTCTTCATTGCCTGATGTGCCTTGTCTTACAAACCATGGTTTCGTGTATTGTATTTAATATTCTTAATTGTTTCATAAGGGAGGGTAAATCTAGCCCCTGTCATTCCATCTTGGCTGAAAGTGAAAGTCTTCTATCTAAACATTGAATTGAATTGCATTGAAATGGATTAAAGACTAAAAAAGATAGATAACACAAATAAAATTCTAAACAAATAGTATTCACACAGTGAATCAGCTAGAGTACAGGCTAGGATACTATAAGAAGAGGGTATAAAAAGTGAAGTGCTCCAAGAGGTCATTTGGGGATCATTCAGGGATCTGTTTCCTTCCATTCTGTGGCTGCCATCTGCTTAGCTGTTATCTTTAGGTAGTCAGACACATTTCCAGCTAAAACTTGGAGTTTCTATTATTTTGTTGTTGTTGCTGCTGCTGTTGCTGTTGTTGTTGTTGCTGTTGTTGTTGTTGTTGCTGTTGTTTTGAGATAGGGTCTCGCTCTGTCACCCAGGCTGAAGTGCAATGGCTCAATCTCTGCTCACTGCAACTTACGCCTCCTGGCTTCAAGCAATTCTCATGCCTCAGCCTCCCAAGTAGCTGGAACTATAGGCATGAGCCACCTCACCTGGCCTGGGGTTTCTATTATTAAAACAAATACAGGAAATTTTGATACTGTGTACAATAAAGAATTTGGGGCCGGGCGCCATGGCTTATGACTATAACCCCAGCACTTTGGGAGGCCGAGGCAGGCAGATCACTTAAGGTCAGGAGTTTGAGACCAGCCTGGCCAACATAGCAAAACCCTGTCTCTACTAAAAACACAAAAAATAGCCAGGTGTTGTGGCGGGCACCTGTAATCCCAGCTGCTCGGGTGGCTGAAGCAGGAGAATTGCTTGAATCCAGGAGGTGGAGGTTACAGTGAGCTGGGATCAGTCCACTATACTCCAGCCTGGGCAACAGACAAAGCGAGACTTCATCTCAAAAAAAAAAAAAAAAAAAAAAAAAAAATGGAGAAGAAGAAGAAGAATTTGGGCCTCAAACACTAAGAAACTGAATTAAAATATCTTCTATTATCTACATACTTTATCTTTTCCAAAAAATAGCTGAATTTGAGCTGAGAGAGGAGTGATAAAAACAATCCCTCAGGATTATGATAAATACATATAGTACTCAAAGATTTTCTGCTAATCTGTATGTATTCCTCACCTCAGTCTAACAGTAAGCTACTTGGTGATTCACCTAAAATTCTGTAAACAATCATTTTGAAATTGAAAGTCAATGCTTTAGGATAAATTTTCTATCTCTTAATCTGTTGTGATAAAAAGAAAAGTGAATGTTTAGGGATTTGCAAGCTTCTGTTATTTTTCTATGCACTACTGTACATTATCCATTTGCTGAATTTTGTAGGCTTGGTAACCTAGCAATTAGCTTCACCCAGTTTCACCAGGTCCTGGGCAAAATGAATCAGACGACAAAACTCATGCAAGCTGATCTGGGGCCCAGGTGCTCCCACTCAATTTGATGAATTATATAAATATTTCAAATGCTAGGAAGACTTACATATGTAAGATCATCAGTCTACATAAGAAAATAATTTAAAAGATACCCCGTGAGTATGTGGAAAGGGGGGTACTATGGACAGTGCCTAAGCCAGACAGAATTTGTGTTGTGGGCTTCCCATTATACACTGGGGGAGAACTCCTTTTGCAATACTGCTGAAAATAGAAGATTTGGCATCTGTCTTTCTCTGCCAAATATATCTTTTCAGTACCCAAGGAGCCTCTTGGTTCCATAACACCGTAGATTCAAGAAACAGTTGGTCCTTCTTACTTCATAGAAAGCCTCCAGAGGCTTGGATCCTCTCTTTAATATCTTGGGAGGATTGGTTAATTCATAGCAACATACTGCCACATTTTAACCTTCTAATAATAAAAGAAACCCGGGAAGTGGTTCTTTTATAAAAAGCTCATACAGCTTAGAACAAAAAGATACATTTGTCTTTTTTATTCTCCTTCAAATGTACGTAGTCAGAATATAACCATAGCAAAATTCCTAATATACACCTTTTAAGAAACTCACATTGATTCCGAATGTTAAATGGGGATGCAGGTTTTAAAAGTTTTCGGGTCCAGGATCAATCTGAATCTCAGTCAAAAGCACACAACTGTTAGATATTTTTCCCAGAGTGTTTTTGTGTTTCATAAAACAAGGAGAAGGCACAACACTTGAAAGGGAGTGACTGTTTCTCTGTAGTGCAGAATGGATAAGTGGAGAGGGGATGTTAACTCTGGGGCTATTAGGAATTTGACTTCTCACAGGGAAGAGTGCTAAGAAAATGAAAGGTGAATACAAATCCAGCGACCTCAATCACTGGAATAACATTTTATACGTAGTTTGATACACTTCAGGTCTTGGGGGTGGGGAACAGGAGTGGATTTTGAAAATTTTGGCTGAGAACATATTTTTGTTTTGCAGATAGTTTTAAGCTTTTCGGAGCTGAGATCTAGAATGATTAATAAAGAACAGCCACCACATTGATTTAGAGAACTTTAGCAACAACATGGACAGATTCCCTTGACACAGGCTGAATAAATCCATTTCTTACTGAATTCAGGCCATTATTATTAGCTAAATACTGTCAAGATATGATGCCTTATGTCCTGTGAGAATGAGCTTAGACCATTGCATGAGAGAAAACTGTGTGTCAGCTAGCTATATGTTTGCAATAGACTTTCGGAGTCTCTATATTACAAACCACTAAGAGCCTCCACTCCTCCAATTTTACATGCTTTTTACATAGAACCAGAATTACGTTTACCTATTAGCACAGGAAGGCAAAAGGGCATAAGGATCTAAGCCTAGCTTTCAAGTCAGTTATCCTGGCTCCAGCATTTACAAACCATATGCCTCTTTCACCTCTCAGATCCTCCATCTCCATATCTATAAAGCAGAGGTGATGGTGGTCATTCTATAAGTAAATAAATATTAATTGAGCACCCGTCTGTGTCAGACCATAGAGATATGACAGGCCACAAAACAGATATGCCTCCTACTGTCAGAACCTTATAATTTAGCCAATTATACTCATCGAATTGTATTTCTCCAAGAGTCTTCTCAAATAACACAAGAGTCTGAAATTCTTAATAGAGTGCCTGGCACATAATAATTGCTGAAAAGCACGCTACTTTAATGCTGTGTCTTACTGTTTGATTTTTGTTTGCTGTTGATGTGAGCATCGCCATTAACATTTTCTTCCCATTGCTAAAAAAAAGTTAGCTACCTATACATTGTGGTTTCAGAAGTCTCAAGAAGGCCCAGATATAAATAAAATACTGACTCCTACCTAATTAATGATATTAGATCTTAACAAAGTGCCCAGATCCAAGATTACCTGTGAGTTTGAACAATAACTTGTCCTGGTAAATAAGTGAGCTATATACATGACAGAAGGTAAATTGAACATAGAGTTTGGAGGAACCTGAAATTAATACAAAAGTCAAATGCTATTGGAGCTAGGAAACGTGTGTTAAGACATGAATAAAGTTTTATGTTATGATTTGAATTTGAAACTGCCAAAATTATTTCAAGCTTATTCTGAATAGCTATGACTAGGAGATAGGAGATAAGGTTGCTTCCAAATATGGGAAATCTTACTGAAGTTTTTATAAGTATTCAAAATAAAGACCTTGGCTTTGTGGTGGGGTAAAGATTAAAAGACACCAAGTTCGTTTAAGTTGATTCTGTGTGTGTATTTTAACCATAAGTGCAAATAATTATAGACTATCACTACCTCCTGCTGTGGTCATATTCTAAGACTTTCCTCAGTTCTCCAAAATGGAGTTCATAAAATTACAACATAAACAGCAAGTTTTATATTTAAGAGGTTACATTTCCCTCCACTGAGTAAAATGGCAATAGGTGTGCCCTTTTTTTTAAACAATAAAGTGAGTTTACATTGCTTATTCTCTCTTACTTGCAACCCACTCTTATTATTTATTTTTTTATCACAAAAATTGTATTTTTAGAGACAAGGTCTCACTCTATCATCAAGCAGGAGTGCAGTGGCACAATCCTAGCTTACTACATCTTTGAACTCCTGGGTTCAAGCCAACCTCCTGCCTCAGCCTCCCAAGTAGTTGGGACTACAGGCGTACATCACCATGACCAGCTAACTTTTTAATTGTTTGTAGATACAGAATCTTGTTATTTGTAATTGTTTGTAGATACAGAATCTTGTTATGTTGCCCAAGGCTTGTCTCGAACTCCTGGGCTCAAGCAATCCGCCCGCCTCAACTTCCCAAAGTTCTGGGATCACAGGTGTGAGCCACCACAGCTGGCTAGGTGTGTACTTTTCTCTTCACACTGACTGGCAGGAAAACACTACAGAGAAATCATCAGCATTCTCAGAGTCAGGTTTAAGTTTTAATTTGAGAAATTGATTTCAAATATGATTAGTTAGTCAACCAAAGCTTTTGTGTTCCATTTACTACATCAAGATTCCAGCTTCCCTATAAACACACAGAAGGGATTTCTAGCAGAGAAATTGAACATAGAAGTGTTTTCCCCCAGGGAATTGCTGTGTCTCCCTTTAA
The DNA here is from genome assembly GCF_028858775.2 of Pan troglodytes. NCBI lineage: Eukaryota > Metazoa > Chordata > Mammalia > Primates > Hominidae > Pan > Pan troglodytes. The sequence goes on along the minus strand of NC_072404.2, from coordinate 160,228,727 downwards.
TTAAAGCTGATTCTTTTTTACAGAAGAATAATACTTCTGATTTTGTATTTTTCTGCATCAAAGAAGGGACTTAAAATATTTGGATTCCTCAGAGGAAGCATAAGCAGAGAAGTAAACACAGAGAAAGTTTTACACCTCAGCCCCTGGGAGGAATTTAATAATGGCTGTGAATGAGTAGGTTTCAAGGCTGAAATGGCCCAGGAATTATATTACTTGTAAGCAAGCTACCTGGTTAATGTTTGAGAAAGGTACCGTTTGTTATTATTTGTTGATTTATCTTAATGCAACGGGATTAAGACTTGTCCAGTATTCAGATATTTCAAAGAAGAACAAAATATTTTTAACAGATTTTTACAAAAATTATTTAGCTCTAACATACCCGAAGGAAGTACATTCATAAAGAACAGTGATTGGCCACATGTTGATTCTCCATGGTGGGATTCCTGCCTCCCAGGGAGAATTGCCTCTGAAATTTAGGAGAGAAGAGATGAAGATTGAGCTTTGAAATGCACTTCAAAACCTTAGAGATTAGTGAAATGGGAGGAATATGCCAACTCTCAATATGCCCATGAAATCAGCCCAGAGACTTCTACTCTATTAGCAATACAGTATAATTAACTATTAATCATCATACTCTACATTAGGTCTCCAGAACTGATTCTTCTTATAACTGCAGGATACTGTCCTTTGACCAACGTATGGTTTCATATGGTAAGAAATGCGCCATATGATCCAGCAATCCAACTTCAGGGTATGTATCCAAAGGAAATAAAATCAATATCTCAAAAAGATATATATACTCCCAGGTTAATTGCAGCATTATTCACAATAGCCAAGATATTGGCTATTCCCTATCAGTTGACAGATGAATGAATAAAGAAAATGGGTGTCTGTGTGTATAAATTGTGTGTGTGTGTGTGTGTGCGTGTGTGTGTCTAAATACATGCATTGGTATATTATTCAGCCTTAAAACGGTCAGAGATCCTGCCATTTGCAATGTGGATGAATCCGGAAGACACTTTACTAAGTGAAGCAAGATAAATACTGCCTGATGTCTCTTACATGTGGGGTCTTTTAGAAGAAGTCAAACTCATAGGAAGAGAGAGTAGAATGGTGGTTACCAGCTGTTGGGGGATAGGGAGAAAATGGAGATGTTGGTCAAAGGGCAACATCCTGCAGTTAGAAGATGAATCAGTTCTGGCGTAGAGTATGGTGATTAATAGTTAATTATACTGCATTGCTAATAGAGTAGATCTCAAGTCTTCTCAACACACACACACACACACACACACACAAACTATGTGAGGTAATGGATCTATTAATTAGATTGTAGTAATCATTTCACAATGTACACATACATCAAGACATCACATTGTGTACCCTGAATATATACAATTTTCACTTGTCAATCATACCTACATAAAGCTAGAAAAAGATTACTAATACTCTCCAAGAATTGAGGTACAGATTCCCTGAGAGAAATGTGTCAATTCTTAGTCTTTAACACTGAGATACTAAATTATTATATTATATAATTCTCTGTAAGCACATTACGATAAGGAGGGGTGCATAAAACCATGAGGACCTTAGGTACCCATCCATGCCCAGAGTCCTAGAAAGAGGCTGGATTGAGGAACATATGCCTGCCTCCAAACAGGGCCGGTCTAGCACAGTGGGATCAAGAGAGAAACTGCCAATACGGTGATGGAAGGCATGGGCGCTGGGGTTAGACCCACAATATCCTCTACTGATTCCTCTCATGACTGTTGATAAACTGCCTAATTCCTGTAAACCTCAATTTCCTTATCTCTACAATGGACACATTAAACCTACTTCACATAGCCTGATTGAAAGAAATGACCTCTCCTAAAGCAGTGAGCCCACAGACAGGTACGTTATAAGCTGTTAATTAAAGTTGTGATCGTTCTTGTTTTTTTTAGGCGGAAAAAAAAGTGGCAGCACTCACCAGAGATGTATTACCTAGCTCTAGCAAAAGGAGATGCTCCTTTTCAGTATCCCTGAGGCCCCTCCGGTCCTCTCTCCGGGGTCATCAGAAGACTGACCTTCAGTAAGGCAATGCCTGCACTCCAGGCTCAGGGCAAGAAGCATGGCTGCGCAGGCTCTTAAATTCTCTGGTCCTGTTTGTCCCTGTGAGAAGCCCATCCAAGTCTATCATCTAGAAAGTAAATCTATTAGATATCACACAAGCAAACAAAGTTTTGAACTCTTTTTTTCAATTTACAAAATGTGTTTAGCGCTTATTTGATGGCATAGCTGAACGACACTTCAAATTGGCCCAGTAATTGAGAACTATGAATGTACCATATAATTTTCTTACAGATTTAAATGTTTCTTTTCTCTTCTCCTACATGAAAAGAAAATGAGCGCAAAAAAATTACTGAAATGGGCAAAACTTAAGCATCCAACATTCAAAAATTTACAGTAGTGCAGCAATAATCGTACAATATATACTCTAGTCATATTAAATATAATTTCCAAAATAAAGATAATTTTGTATCAATATCGACAGTGAGAATTTTACATTTTCTACATATGGTATATTAAAAATGTTAGCTGTGAAGGTAAATTTAAAACTACAGATTTTCATGCTGTTTGACCTCATGTATCCAAGATGAAAAATCAAAACAATTGACTGTAAAGCATTCCTTTGTTCTAACATTTGTTTTTCACGTTTTCCCTGTCTATGCATTTAACGGTATTTTTTCTCCTAAATAATGTCATTAACTTGCAAAAACAGTATCAAAAAAATTATTGAAACTTCTCTCCCAAATACTGTGTTGTAAGGATCCCAGAAACTTCTTCCAACTTTTGAGTCTATAAAGTAGTTAAGAAAATGGTATGTGGAAAAGAAATTCAAAGTGACCAGAACAGAATTTAAGATTTTGAAAGAACTTCAGCTTATTTAAGTATAAAATGCAAACCAAGTCTGTTTATATTAAAATGGCAAAAACAAAAAGGCTTTTCTCCCTGAAATTGCAGAATTGTCCATTGCTGTTAAAATCAAACTTTTTTTATTGTACCAATGGAACTAGTATCAAGAGTGCAGTGATATGTTGTAGATAACAAAATATGATCAGATTTTAAATAATTGATTTATAAAGTTAAAGAGAACTATTTTTAATTAAAATAGAGATTTGACAAACATTTATGAGACTAAAATAATATCAAATCTTTGAGTGGTTAGAAAATTGATACAAGTGGCTGGGCACAGTGGCTCACACCTGTAATCCCAACACTCTGGGAGGCTGAGGCAGGTGGATCACCTGAGCTCAGGAGTTCAAGACCAGCCTGGGCAACATGGTGAAACCCTATCTCTAATTAAAAAAAAAAAGAAATAAAATTGATACAGTAAAATATTGAATAAAGATGATAATTCCTGAACTACCCTGATGCAATGAAGATTCAACTATATAAAGTAAGATACAAGATATTTTAAAAACTGTTTATAAAAGAGAGGTAAGAATCTGAACTGCTTAAAGTTCCAGATCTGTTGTCTTGATGTCACCTAACACCTAAGACACTAACATATGCATGGGATTTCAATATATTTTTGTTGTAACAAATCAAATTTCTGATTGATAAAAACTATTAATTGAGTTATCCGAGAGTTTGTTCAAGCACAGTCCTAATGAGGCATGGGATAAATTAAATATTGTAAGTTGAGTTCAGGCAACATCAGAACTTCCATATTATGTCTGGAGAAGAGAGCTGATTAGATGCCTACAGACTTTTTTTATTATCTTTTTTTTTTTTTTTTTTGAGATGGGGTCTCACGCTGTTGCCCAGGCTAGAGTGCAGTGGTGCGATCACAGCACACTGCAATCTTCACCTCCCAGGTTCAAACAATTGTCCTGCCTCAGCCTCCCAAATAGCTGGGATTACAGACATCCACCACCATGCCTGGCTAATTTTTTGTATTTTTAGTAGAGATGGGTTTTCACCATGTTGGCCAGGCTGGTCTCAAACTCCTGGCCTCAGGTAATCCACCCGCTTCAGCCTCCCAAAGTGCTGGGATTACAGGTGTGAGCCACTGTGCCCGGCCTCTTCATTTTTCTATTCACCTTCTAAAAAAAATTATCTAATTCATCCATTGTTCTGGAAAATATCCTCAGTTCTGGATATTTAACAGTGTGTAACAGGTTAGTTGTTGCCCTGAAGGGTCTTTTAAGGTCAAAACTTCACCTAGGCTCTAACCACCCAGGCAGACGGATGTGACTTAAGGGAGCAAAGGTGTTAAAATTTCTAACATCTTAACTGTAATATAATTTCTTTACTTAAAACCCTTAAAGATTTTCCTCTTGCTTTTAAGATAAAGTACAAACTTCTTACCATTGCTCACAAACTCTTCCTTGACTAGCCCTCCACATACATCTCTGATACTCTTTGAAAAAGCTTGACACTTGGCTGCTCTTCAGAAGCTTCTGTCCATGCTGATCCCATTGTCTAGAATGCCTTTCCTTTCCCTGTATTGCCCACCAGATTAAACTAAGTTGAATCAGTATTTCAATTCTTGTTTACAGCATCTCTTCCCTCTGCAAGAATGCCTGTGTGCACACATACACACACACACACACACACATATACAAACCACACCCAAGGCTAACTCAGTTGCCTCTTTTTAGTGCTGAATCTTTGTACTCCTATAATCTTTGGAGTATCTCCATAGTACTTATCACTTAGGTTTGTCAACACCTGATTGTTTCACCTTCACTGAGTTGCGAGAGAAAATCTGTCTTATTGAATGTTGTATAAAAAGTGCTTGCCATTTCATTTGACCATTAATTGATTCTCAGTAAAACATCCTTTTATTATAATAGATGACAAAAAAAAAAAAAACAAAGAAATCACTATGAAGATAAAGAAGTCCCAGGACTTCAAATAAGACCTTTATGTTTCAGACTATATATATTCCAGTTAGACTTTTCACTATCCTTGTTGCTTTTTCATTTTTGAGTTAAATATTTCTATAAGCCATATTTTTATGTTTCCACATAATTTTACTCAAATTTAGGAGGATGCAAGATATTTGCCCAAAAATTATAGATTAAGAAAAGTAGAGAGATATGATGCTCAGTTAATCCGAAATGCAGTTCTCTTCTCTCCTCAATGATCAGGGAGGGCTCTAAGTGAACTATACAGTCTGTTAGTCACTCTGAAAACACAAACAGTTTCTACTAACATGATTAAGTTGCTTCCTTGCATAAGCCTGAATAAAAAATGACAAGTCAGAAAGCCTACAGACATGGCATGGTAAAAAATATAAATAAATAAAAGGCGTTATTAAGCCATACAGATTGATTTACTTTAGATGATCTATTCTTAATATTTCCTTTGTGTTACATAAATTCACAAGAATGTTATTAATTGAATGGAGTTGATAGTTTCTAAAAAATTTTTCAGCAGTAATAAATGCAGCCCAGAGCTAAATTAAGACATCCTTTCACTACTTTGGGCATCGCATTTTTTCCGAACAGCTGGTTTCTGTTAATAGGCATATCCTTCTTGCCAGAGCAAGCAAATTTGTAATCCCCATCATGCTCGCTGTGTAACTGCCCCAGAGCACATAATCACAGAGTATGCTCCTGTTGCTTTACAAGAATTTTTTTTTTTCTTTCAAAGTTGTACTTTTGGGAGACACACTGTCTATTTTGTACTCCAGTTTCATGTCTTTCTTTAATTAGAGCATCTGATATTTACAGTGAGGGGAAGAAGATAAAGCGAAAAGTGTATAACCGCCTATTTAAAATATGTGAACTCACAAATCCTCAGAATATAAAAAGTTTTCTGAAATACCAAAAAAATTATTTCAAATTACAGAAGCATATCTTACTGCAAAATTAGGAAACATTTTAAAAAATGGATGATGGCCATAATATATTCAGGATCTGATAAATTCTGAAATGCATTGAGTGGGAGGCAGATGACTGCCTATTGCCACTTTACGATTTCACTGGATGTTCACCAAAAGTCTTCAGTAATTCATTAGAATTTGGTGTGTTGAGTTTTCATTGGTTTTCTTTTCCATATTAGATAATAATTCTATTCACAATTTGGTTGTAGAAAAGCAATCACTGAACTCAATACTTAATTCTCCTAGTAAATATGGTTCTTTTTAGTTTCAGATTGCAGGTTCGTCCACCGTTTCGGTCTGAGTTAATTCCTCTGGGATACAGGAAGCTCATATTGAAATACATTCATTCAAAATGTGCGATTATTTGGAAAGAGGATGGGTAGAAGTTTATCTCTTCCATATATGAAGGGAAGACTCATTTAAACAAAAGTCGAAGGTGAATATTTAATCTAAGAGGCAAGAAAAATGTTTCAAATCACATAGAAAAATCATACATGATACGGTTTTTTAAGAATATAGGAAATGTTTCCTTTCCAAATACCTTGAAAAGTCAGAAAGAGAACCAAGAACAGTTTGATCAACAAGTGTTGGTAATATCAGGGAAGAGTCAACAGAGGAAAACATGCACAATGGTAGAATTAAGCAGATGATCTGATCAGAAGATTGGTCTACTCCTTGCCTATCCCTGGACAAACTAATCCAGGAGTGAAGACATCCTGGAGGTAAGGAAGAGAAGAGAACTGGAAAGAGTGAGATTTGAGGGACTAGATATAGGAATAGTGCAGGAGCCAACTCAGAACCTTCACAAAGCAGTGAGTATCTCTAAAACTTACACCCTTATCTCCTTTCTAAACTATTCCTAGAAAGTAATTTGTCTGTTTGTGTACATTTTATTTTAGAAGGAAATCAAAGTGTGTTCTTGACCATACTAGTCCTGTGGGATCGGCCTGCCTTCTACCCTGGTATACTAGACAAAATCTTATTAAGGGGCTCAGGTTATTTTTTTTTCCTTTTAAATTTTAACTTTTATGTTAGATACAGGGGGTATTTATACAGGTTTGCTACCTGGGTATATTGCATCCAGGTAGTGAGCATAATACCCAATAGGTAGTTTTTCAACTCACATTTCCCTCCTTCCCTCCTGCATCTAATAGTCCACAGTATCTATTTTTCCCATGTTTCTGTCCATGTGTGGTCAATATTTAGCTCCCACTTATAAGTGACAACATGTGGCACTTTTTTTTCTATGCCTGTATTATTCACTTAGGATTATAGCCTCCAGCTCCACCCATGTTGCTGCAAAGAACGTAATTTCATTATTTTTATGCTGTGTAGTGTTCCATGGTGTATATGTGCCACATTTAATCAGCAATAAAGCCACACACCTACAACCATATGATCTTCGACAAAGCCAACAAAAACAAGCAATGAGGAAAGGACTCACTATTCAATAAATGGTGGCAGAATAAGTGACTAGCCATATGCAAAAGAATGAAACTATAGCCTTGCCTTTCACCATATACAAAAATTAGCAAGATAGATTAAAGATTTGAATGTAAGACCTCAAACTATACAAATCTTAGAAGAAAACCTAGGAAATACCCTTCTTAACATTGGCTTTGGCGAAGGTTTTTTGGCTAAGTCCCCAAAAGCAATTGCAACAGAAATCAAAATTTACAACAGAACCTAATTAAACTAAAGTGTTTCTGTACGGTAAAAGATACTATCAAAATAGTAAACAGACAACCTACAGAATGACAGAAAATCATAAACTATGCAACCAACCAAGGTCTAATATCAAATTATTTTATGTTAAAACTAATTAAGCCTATTAAAGCATTGGTACATTCACTATATTATTTGCCACCGAATAATCATTCAACTTATAAATATGACCATTATATTTAAGATAACCTAAATTTCCTCACATAAAGATTTTTAAGACTTTGAAGCATCTTATTTTGTACTTAAAAAACTTAGCCTCATAATTTATCTCCATGGAATCTCTTTTATATCAATGAGTTGGGAAATAGAATAATAGAAGCACTCATTTGATGAAGACTTTATGGTTGCTAGATACCGGAATTGCATAGTATAAAAGAGATAACAGTAAGTTTACAAGATAAAAATGGCAACATGACAACATGAATGATGTTTTCTCTATTATAAATTTCGGCATCAGGTTAAATACCTTCTCTTTAGCATCACTGAATAAAATGAAGTTCTATTATGGTCTTGTACATTTAGCTTGGTAGTTTTAGAAAACATTTGTTCTATCTATAACCAAAGCAGTGTTTAATAGTAAAACCATTTTTATCTAGGATACAGAATTTAAAACAAATATCATAGGAAAAGTTTTTTTAAAATAATGAAAAAAATCTCCAATTCATTACATTATAAAAAAAAATCTTTGCCATACATAAAGCAAAAAAATGCAAGACAGGAGAGTACTAATATTTCAGAAAAGCATGTGATAATGAGCTAACAAATATTCAACATTTCAGTTTAAATGTTAAAGATATTTATAATACAGCTAGAAATTTTTTTTGACTCAGAGATAAATCTATGCTTGCTGAGAATACCAGTAAAATAATTGCTCCAGCATGTATAGAGTATATAAATTCTCCTGCAGGTTCACTGAGAGAAAAAATTTAGTGTTAAGAATATTCAACAAAATAAGGCTCCAATAGAAGCATACACATCTTTGATTATTTTCCTCTTAAGTTTAGAGAGTTACTTCTTAAATAAAACTCCAGGTCTGAATGGCTTTGCTGGTGAATTCTACCAAGCATTTAAGGAAGAAATAATTCCAATTCTCTACAATCCTTTCCCAGAAAAATTGAAGTGGAACTCTTCCTTTGAGGCCAGCATCGTTCTGACACTAAATCAAAGACACCATAAGAAAGCTACATACTCATGTCCCCCATGAATATAGATGCATCAATTCTCAAAATATTGGTAATATATGGGCCAATTAAATTCAACAACATTATCAAAATATAATAAACCCTGACCAAGCGGCATTTACTTCAGGAATGCAAAGATTGTCTAACAGTTGAAAATCAATGTAGTTCATATTAAAAGATTAAAACAGAAAATTACATAATCATCTCAATAGATGTAGAAAAATCATTTGACAAAAAAATCCAACATCTATTCCTGATAAAAACTTAGCCAACTAATAACAGGCAGGAATTTCCTTAATCTGATAAAAGGCATCTATTATCTAAAAAATCAACCAACAGCATACTAAACGGTAAAAGACTAGATGCTTTCCCCCTAAGATGAAGAACCAGGCAAGAATGTTCTTCCTTAGTGCATCTATTCAACATTAAAAAGGAAGATCTGAACAGCGCATTAAGGCAAGTAAAAGAAATCAAAGTTATCCAGATTGGAAAGAAAGAAGTAAAACTGTCTTTATTCACATGACTCTTAAAATATAAACAATAAATTAACAGAATTAAGAATAAAGCTATTAAATAATCATTGGGAAATTTTTAGTGAAACCAAATTTCAATAAGAATATAAAAGATTTGAATAATATTATTTTAGAAATTTAACTAAATTATATATAGTACTCTGTTTGTGAGAGTTGCCAAAAACACATTCTTTTCAAATATTCACGGTTTATCATAATTAAGAAATGCTAGGATATTAACAAAGGATTTAAAGCAAATATATTTTCTGATCATAGGAAATCTGTTAGAAATAAAAAGATATCTGGAATCTATATATATTAGAAAGTAAGAAACATATTTCTAAATAACCAATGGGTCATAAAAAATAGCAATAGAACTTAGAAAGTATTTTTATTGAATGCTTATAAAATACAGCATATTAAATCCAGATAGTGCAGAAAAAGCTGTGCTTATAAGGAAATGTATACCTTTATTTAAATATGTCGGAAAATTTAATAAACAATGTTTGGTAGCTAGACTCCAGAGGTGATCTCAAAATGAAAAAGCCTCTTGTTATTCACATTCTTGTGTGGTCTCCTTTCTTGAATTCGGACTGGCCTTCTGACTCACTTTTTACCAGAATAATGCAGCAGACATGAATTCCCATGATTTCTGAGCCAGGTCATAGAAAGTCTCATAGCTTCCACTTTGCTGTCATCATACCTAAGTAAAGTGATTTAAAAAAAAAAGAATACTCCTCCATGCTCTCTTAGAACAACTTCCATCTAACTCTCTCAGAGTGCTCACTCTGGCACAAGCCAGCCAGATGTAAAAAATTCAACTGTCTTGAGATCACCATGCTGTGAGTAAGCCATCCACAGTGAAGAAATAGTGTGGAGATAAGATAAAGCACAGCCAGCCCCCAACTACGCCAGCCATCCCAATATGAGGCATCAGACATGTGAGTAAAGAAGCTACGTTAGGTGGCCTTGCCCTCAAGGCTTCAGATGACTCCAGCCCCAAATGGCATTCATCTATAACAGCACAAGGGACCCCAGCTAAGCCCTATCAATCCACAGAGCCATAAAAAATAAATAGTTTCACCGAGTTTTGGAATAATTCATTACACAGCAATAGATAACCAAATAATAAACAACTATCTCAAGAAACTTTAAAATGTTCAGTAAATTACTTCCACTCACCAAAAAAAGAAAGAAGGAAATAATGAAGAAAAATAATCAATGGACCCATAAACACATGTTACCTTTGAGTCTATCAACAAAACCAACAGTTGATACTTTGAAAAGACTTTAGAAATTTATAAATTTCTGGCAAGACTTTAAAGAATAAACATGTCAAAAATTTGAGATGTAGACATCACCAGAGTTTATAGGCATTAAAAAGAAAGATAATGAAATATTATATCAATTGTATACAAATAAATTTGAAAATTTAGATGAAATGGGAATATTCTAAGAAAACACAATGTACAAATACTACCACAAAAATGAACAGAAAATCTGAACAATTTATTAAAGTTTTTTACAATCATGGATTCAATATCCATAACCATAAAACTTCCAGAAAAAAAAACTCCAGATCAAAATGCTTTCACTAGTAGATTCTACTCTCATTTCACCAGTGAATTCTACTAATATTCAGGAAGAGGCAAATTCAACACCTGTACAAACTCTTCCAAGAAGGAAAAAAGGAGGAATATTTTCTAACTTATTTAAAGAATTCAGTGTAATCTTGACACCAAAACTGGCTTGAACATAGATAGGAATATTAAGCAAAATACTGGCAAACCAAATCTAGCAATATAGAAATATTACATATGACTAAGGTTGGGTTACTCCAGTAATATAATGGTGTTTTAATATTACAGAAACTCAACATATTCTGTCACATAATGAAAATAAAAAAGAAAAAATATGATCATCTCAATAAATGCAGAAAAATATTTGATACATTTCAACATGTATTCACACTAAAAAGGAAAATAAAAGAAAAGTTTATCAAACTATAAAAGAAGGCAGTTTCCATACACAGATATCAATTTCAGCTCACTTTTATTACTCTAATTACAAAAGGTAAGATAATAAAACTTCTAGAATGTAGCATTTAGATAATAACATAAAATATCATCAGGTCTAAAGGACAGGAGTTCTTAAAATCAAAGAACATTAACTGTAGAGAAAACGTTTGATGAACTAATAACTTATACTAATGAAAAATCATCAGAGAATATAATGATAACTGTAGCATAGGAGAAGATATTTACAAGACATGTAACCAACAAAAGCTCTTATCGAAGTATATATAAAGCAAGAAAAAAGAAAGACGACTTAATAAAAAATGGGCCAACCACTTATACTGGAAATTAACAAAAGGTGATATTTAAATGTCCAAAAACTATGAAAATAGTCCAGTCATCTGGGAAATGCAAATTATGGGTTTCTTATGACACCAACATACACTCGACAAAATAACTTTTAAAATTTCTGATTGAATCACTAAGTTGGCAAACATGAGGAACTCTTTTAATGTTGGCTATAGCGTAAATTCATGTAAAACTTAGGATAGCTGCTTGGCATTATCTACAAATACGGAAAAATGAATCCTTTTATTATCCAGCATTTTCACATTTGTTTGTAGGTAATTCCTAATAGAAGTACATTCACATATACACTCAAAAATCATGTATGACAATGTTCATGGCAGCATAATTTATAATAAGCTAAAACTTAAAACAACCCAAATGCCCATCAGCAGTAAAATGGATAAATATAATGTGGTATATTCATACAATGAAATCTACAGCAGTGAAAACTAATGAATGCAGCTGCATGTAACTGTAAGGAGGAAAACGGGGCAATCTCTTTCCTTCCCATCATAAGGGTCACGACCCACACCCCTATAACAAAAGACAGGTAGTTAACAAGATAAAAGCATAAAAAATGAATTTGACCGTAGTTTTTCATAACATGGGAGCCTTCAGAATGGAGACCCCAAAATACAGGAGAAGCTGTCTGATTTTATGATTAGATTTGACAAAGCAGAAATAGTCATGTAGAAATGTGATTGGCCACAAAAAGGGTATGAGCTAATGGTACTAGACAGGGGAAACCTAGCAAGGCCTGTCTGTTCAGAGTCTTCTTGGCTTTTCTATTGCAGCTTTTCTTTCTTCCAGGTATAGGGTAGGACCCCTTTGGAATGAAGGTCTTACTTTGTTAGTTAGTTTGTTTGTTTATTTATTCATTTATTTTTGAGACGGAGTCTCGCTCTGTCGCCCAGGCTGGAGTGCAGCGGCGCGGTCTGGGCTCACCACAAGCTCCGCCTCCCGGGTTCACGCCATTCTCCTGCCTCAGCCTCCTGAGTAGCTGGGACTACAGGCGCCTGCCACCATGCCCGGCTAATTATTTGTATTTTCAGTAGAGACGGGGTTTCACCTTGTTAGCCAGGATGGTCTCGGTCTCCTGACTTTGTGATCCGCCCGCCTCGGCCTCCCAAAGTGCTGGGATTACAGGCGTGAGCCACCGCGCTCGGCGGGAAAGTTGTTTCTTTTAAAGCAGCTCCAGAAATATTTCTTGCTAGCAGGAAAGCCCCAGCTCTTACAGCCCAGCAGGCAACCTTTGACATGCAAATGCAGGCCATTAGAAATTGGGTCCGCCCAAACATGGCGATTCCTGCCCTCTTCTTCCTGCCCTTGCCCCCACATGTGCCTGGCAACATAACCACCCCCACATATCCCCATGTGTGTAGAGCATTATGGTGTCCTGCATTCACATATTGAAAGGTTAGAGTGGGAGGGCCAGTTTTTTTGCCGCTACCTGGATGACATGCCTGGTCAAGCCAATCCCCTGAGCCCTATGCAAAGCAGACACCGCCTCACCCAGCCTCTTCATATAACTGGCTGGTATCAGCCAGACTCAGGGTCTCCTCTCTCGGCCTTGGGGCCCCCCTCTCTCTGTCTGTGCATGGGGGAGCTTCTTCCTTCTTTCTTCTCCCTTCTTTCCTGCCTATTAAACTCTCTACTCCTTAAAACCACTCCACATGTGTCCGTGTAGCTTTACCTAATTCAGCATGAGACAAGAGCCCTTATGTTTCTCCACTAATCGGAGCCATATCAATACTGATGAAGGTAGACAGACATACATATAAATACATAAATTTATATACTTCAGCAATTCCTGATAATTTTCTATGTATTGTTTCATTCTGTGGCACCACAAGCTTTCCATCTTTAGGTACTACATGTTTACTAAGTAACACCCTTGCTGACTGTACAAATGTTCAATGATATTCTGTCCCCCAGTGCCAATGCTAACCTGTTCATTTAAACCAACCTAAAGTTGGCAGGGATCCCAAATTACTCGGGGCATAGCAACCACATGAAGCTGAGGAGACTTACCAGAGCATTACTGAGAATAAACATTTCAAGCTGTTGGTACCAAGCTTAGAACTTCTGTTCTCCCAGACATTTGGTTTCACCATGCTCTTTGAACAGAAGTGGGCAGGGAAGCAGTATCAGAACAACATTCTCTGTCTTCTCATTTCTGCCTCTCCATATGTAGTCAAGGCTTAGTCATTGTCCACAATATTAAGAACACATGGACCTCCTCTTCAATATGACTGTGAAGAGTTTTTTCTTCTAATATGAAAAGGACTGTAGACATAAGCTCCACAAACTTATTGTCCTTGTATATGAGAAGTAAACCAGTCTAAAAGGTCTACCTGGATGTTTTTTTCCTTCCAGAAACATTTGCCCTTTCTCAACCTAATTCATGGATGTACATATGTTAATATGAGAGTAGAAGGATTGAAACCATTGAAACTTTCTTCTCAAGACATTGAAATTAGAGTCACATATCAAATGATATTCTACTACCAGGTAATACTGAATAAAATCAATAGCAAAAGGTAGTTTTTTACCATATTGATCACGTTTGTTTAAAACAAAAGTTGCTTGGTATTTAACACAATATGTGTTAAGCACTATGATGTTTAGCTTTCGCTGTCCTAAGGGAACCAAGGAAACATATCTTAATAATTTATTCATATATTTTAATTTCCTTTATTCAAATTCCTTATGACAGTCCCCATCACCACAAATGCACACACACACACAATCATTTAGTTTCTAAATTTAAGCAGGTTTTTTTTCATATTGAGGCTATTCTGTAAGCCTGTAATAATAATTGCTATTACTTCTATGCATTTTCCTTTAATTTCTCAAGTTAGTAATTAATGCTGAAAGAGTGACAGAATGCTTTAATTTCACCAGTTGGAAAATTATATTCCCTCAATAAAAGTAATTCAAAAGGAAGAAACTGCTTAGTGTCATAGAAAGAAAACTGAGCTTGGAGAAAGATTCTATAATTTTAGGGTTAACTGCAGGAACTAGAGCAAATCTCCTTACCTCCCTGAATGTGTATCCACATTAGTAAAACGTGACAGTATTAAAAATGTCTTTTACAGGAAAAAAAAAAAATGGCAGATAGGAGGCAGGGCTAACTTGCAGCTCCTACTCAGATGGACAGAACAGCATGTGGAGACTCACACAGTGAACTATTGCTCCAAGAACTAGCACAGGAACACACCAGAAAAACCAAAAGAATTCAAAGACACTTTGAAAGAAGCAGCTTGCCACAGGAAACTCCATGAGACAGCCAAAAAACTGAATACCCAAAGTGTGAGGGGGGAAAAGTCTGCACCCAAAAACACACATCCTCACTGGGGAACCTGAAAATCTGGATAATGGAAGGAGGGAACCTAAAAATCCAGATTATACCTTACCTAGAGCTGAAACAAATTTAGAGTGCCGAGTGAAATATAAAAGTAAAAGCGGCAATGGGAAGAGCCCTGTATGCACTCCCGGTCCCCAGGGAAGCCATTTCTGACCTTCTCTCACAGGGGTCCTTGGGCAGGGCTGCCAGTAGAATTGGGGAAGGACCCCTGGGAGAAGGAAACCCCCAGCTGAACTTGGTAATAATTTCAACCCAGGGCAAATTTTCCTGGGCAGAATCAGGGGAGTAGTGTGGGGGCATGAACAGGAAGTGCGGATATGCACAGAAGCTGATGCAAGCAGACAGGTGGGGGCCTGAAAGCCCTGCTTGCTTTCTCTGCGGGGAAGCTTATAGCCTGGGGCAAGATCTCAGCCCTGCTCATAGGGCTGGCTGGATATAAACTCAGTGCTATTGGTGGGGCACATGAGAGTGAGACTGGCCATGCTGGCTGTGTGAGAGCTGGATAAGGTCTGTCACTGCTGGCTTTCTCCCACTTCCCTGGTGACGTGTATGATGCAGCAGAAGGCAACAAAAACCCCTCTGGGAACACAGCTTAATTAGCCTGGGAACAACACACCCATCCCCCACAGCAGCTGCAGCAGGCCCCACCTAAGAAGAGTCTGAGTTCAGACATGCCTCACCCTGCCCCTACCTGATAGTCCTTCTCTACCCACCCTGTTAGCCAAAGACAAAAGACATAATCTCTTGGGAGTTCTATGTCCCCACCCATCACCTGAGAAACCTAAATACTTATCCAGGCAAACTTAGGGCAAGCTTGTATTCCCCCTATACTACCACAGCTGATGCTCTCTGGAAAGTGCCACCTTCTGGCTGGAGGCCAACCAACTCAAGCTATTACAGCAACTCATAAAAGAACAGCCCAGCTCCAAGAAAGGAGAAAACAACAGCTAATTTCACCACCTGTAACATCCTGGCTAACCAAAGGTCCAGACTCTGTCCACATGACGAGTATACTGCTAACGCAACCAGAATTCAAGAAACCAGTGCAGTAAACAAAACTACAACCAAGAATCTTCACAGAGTCCACAGAGTCCACTTGATTCCCCTGCTACTTCCACCAAAACAGGTGTTGGTATTCATGGCTGAGAGACCTGAAGATGGATCACATCACAGGACTCTTTACAGACACTCCCACTACCAGACCAGAGCTTGGAGCCTGGTTGCTCCCCTGGGTGGCTAGACCCAGAAGAGCAATAACAATCAGTGCAGTCTGGTTCTCAGGATGCCCCATTCCTAGGGGAAGGGGAAGATCACTACATCAAAGGATTAACCCATTGGACAAAACAATCTGAAAAGTAGCCCTTAAGCCCCAGATCTTTCCTCTGACATAGTCTACCCAAATAACAAAGAACCAGAAAAACAATTCTGGTAATATGACAAAGCAAGGTTATCTAACACCATCAAAAGACCACACTAGCTCACCAGCAATAGATCTAAACCAAGAAGAAATCTCTAAATTGCCAGAAAAATTAATTCAAAAGGTTGATTATTAAGCTACCTGAAGAGGCATCAGAGAAAGGTGCCAACCAGAGAAAACCAACTTAAAAAAATTTAGCCAGGCCCAGTGGATTACACCTGTAACTCCAGCACTTTGGGAGGCTGAGGTGGGCAGATCACCTGAGGTCAGGAGTTTGAGACCAGCCTGGCCAACATAGCAAAACCCCATATCTACTAAAAATACCAAAATTAGCCAGGCATGGGGCCCATGCCTATAATTCCAGCTGCTCAGGAGGCTGAGGCAGGAGAATTGCAGCATGAATGACAGAGTGAGAAACCATCTCAGAAAAAAAAAAAAGAAAAAAATTTTTAAAATACAGGATTGACAAAATCTCCAGAGACATAGAAAGCATGAATAAAATACAATCACAACTACTGCAAATGAAAGACACACTTAGAGAAATGCAAAATACACTGGGAAGTTACAAAAATAGAATCAAACAAGTAGAAGAAACAATTTCAGAGCTCAAAGACGAGGCTTCTGAATTAACCCAGTCTGACAAAAACAAAGAAAAAAGAATAATAATAATAATAAAATGAACAAAGCCTCCAAAAAGTTTGGGATTCTGTTAAATGACCAAACCTAAGAATAATTGGTGTTCCCAAGGAAGAAGAGAAATCAGAAATTTTGGAAAACTTATTTGAGGGGATAATTGAGAAAATCTTCCCTGGCCTTGCTGGAGATTTAGACATCCAAATACAAGAAGCTCAAAGACCACCCAGGAAATTAATCACAAAAAGATCTTCACCTAGGCACACTGTCAGCAGTTATCTAAAGTCACGATGAAGGAAAGAATCTTAAGAGCTGTGAGGCAAAAGCACCAGGTAACCTATAAAGGAAAACCTATCAGATTAACAGCAAATTTCTCAGCAGAAAACCTACAAACTAAAAGGGATTAAAGTCCTATCTTTAGCCTCCTTAAACAAAACAATTATCATCCAATAATTTTGTAGTTAGCAAAACTAGGCTTCATAAATGAAGGAAAGATAAAATCTTTCTCAGGTAAACACTGACAGAATTTGTGACTACAGAGCCTGCACTACAGGAACTGCTAAAAGGAGTTCTAAATCTTGAAACAAATCTTTGAAGTATACCAAAATAGAACCGCCTGAAAGCATAAATCTCACAGGGCCTATACAACAATAACACAAAACAAAACAAGGTATTCAGGCAACAACTAGTATGATGAATAGAATAGTACCTTGCATCTCAATACTGACATTGAATGTAAATGACCTAAATGTACCACTTAAAAGATACAGAACGACAGAATGGATAAGAATTCACCAACCAAGTGTCTACTGTCTTCAAGTCAATAAATGTGACACACCGCATAAACAGATATGTGTTACTCACTGAACACATAAGGACTTACATAAACCTAAGAGGTGGAAAAAGATATTCTACGCAAATGGACACCAAAAGCAAGCAGGAATAGCTATTCTTATAGCAGACAAAACAGACTTTAAAGCATCAATAGTTAAAAAAGACAGAGGGACTTTATAAATGATAAAAGGACTAATCCAACAGGAAAATAATACAATCCTAAATATATATGCACCTAATACTGGAGCTCCCAAATTTATAAAACAATTAGCACTAGACCTAAGAAATAAGATACAAAGCAACACAATAATGGAGAGGGACTTCCATACTCCACTGACAGCACTAGACAGGTCAATCAAGACAGAATGTCAACAAAGAAACAATGAACTTTAATCTATACCCTAGAACAAATGGACTTAATAGATATTTACAGAATATTCTACCCAACGACTGCAGAATATACATTCTATTCATCAGCACATGGAATATTCTCCAAGATAGACCATATGATAGGCCACAAAATAAGTCTCAATAAATCTAAGAAAGTCAAAATTTTATTAAGTTCTCTCTCAGACCACCGTGGAATAAAACTGGAAATCAACTCCAAAAGGAACTCTCAAAACCATGCAACTACATGGAAATTAAATAATCTGCTCCTGAATCATCACTGGGCTGACAGTAAAATCAAGATGAAAATTTAATTCTTTGAACTGAATAATAACAGTAACACAACCTATCAAAACCTCTGGAATACAGCAAAAGTGGTGCTAAGAGACCACTTATTTCATTTCATCACATTAAATGGCTACATCAAAAAGTCTGAAAGAGCACAAATAGACAATCTACACTCATACCTTTCAGAACTAGAGAAACAAGAACAAACCAAATGCAAACCCAGCAGAAGAAAATAAATAACAAAGATCAGAACAGAACTAAATGAAATTGAAACAAAAGAAATACAAAAGACAAATAAAACAAAAATCTGGTTCTTTGAGAATATAAACAAAATTGATAGACCATTAGTGAGATTAACCAAGAAAAGAAGAGAGAAGATCCAAATAAGTTCAATTAGAAATGAAATGGAAGATATTACAACCAATATCACAGAAATACAAAAGATCATTCAAGGCTACTATGAACACCTTTACATGCATAAACTAGAAAACCTGGAGGAAATGAATAACTTCTTGGAAATATACAACCCTCCTAGATTAAACCAGGAAGAAATAGAAACTCTGAATAAACCAATAACAAGCAGTGAGATTGAAATGGCAATTAAAAACAATTGCCAACAAAAAAAAAAAGTCTAGGACCAGATAAATTCACAGCTGAAATCTACCAGACATTCTAAGAAGAATTAATTGGTACCAATCCTATTGAAACCATTCTAAAAGATAGCAAAAAATACCTAAAGCATCCTATGAAGCCAGTATCATCCTAATACCAAATCAGAAAAAGACGTAAGAAGAGAAAACTACAGACGAATATTCCTGATGAACATAGATGCAAAATCCTCAACAGAATACTAGCAAACAAAGTCCAAAAGCATATCAAAAAGATAATTCGCCATGGTCAAGTAGGTTTTATACCAGGGATGCAGGGATGGTTTCACATACACAAGTCAATAAATGTGATATGCCACAAAAACAGAATTAAAAACAAAAATCACATGATCATCTCAATAGATGCAGAAAATGCATTTGACAAAATTAGTTATTTCTTTATGGTTAAAACCCTCAGCAAAATCAGCATAGAAGGATTATACCTTAAGGTAATAAAAGCATCTATGACAAACCCACAGCAAACATTATATTGAAAGGGGAAAAGTTGAAAGCATTCCCTTGAGAACTGGAACAAAACAAAGATGCCCACTTTTGCCACTTCTATTCCACATAGCACTGGAAGTCCTAGCCAGAGCAATCAGATAAGAGAAATAAATAAAGGGCATTCAAATTGGTAAAGAGGAAGTCAGACTGTTGCTGTTCACCAATGATATGATTGTATACCTAGAAAACCCTAAAGACTCATCCAAAAAGCCCCTAGATCTAATAAATGAATTCAGTACAATTTCATGATATAAAATCAATGTACACAAATCAGTAGCACTGCTATACACCAACAGCAACCAAGCTGAGAACCAAATCAAGAACTCAAACCCTTTTACGAATAGATGCAAAAATAAAATAAAATACTTAGGAATATACCTAACCAAGGTGAAAGACCTCTAGATGGAAAACTACAAAACACTGCTGAAAGAAATTATAGACAACTCAAACAAATGGAAACACATCCTGTGCTCAGGATGGATAGAATCAATATTATGGAAATGACCACACTGCCAAAAGCAATCTACAAATTCAATGCAATTCCCATCAAATTCTTCACAGATCTAAAAAAAAAAAAAAATCCTAAAATTCATATGCAACTGAAAAAGAGCCCACATAGCCAAAGCAAGACTAAGCAAAAAGCACAAATTTGAAGGTATCAGATTACCCGACTTCAAACTCTACCATAAGGCTATAGTCACCAAAACAGCATGGTACTTGTATAAAATAGGCACATAGACCAATGAAACAGAATAGAGAACATGGAAATAAAGCCAAGTACTTACAGCTAAATGATCTTCGACAAAGCAAACCAAAACATAAAGTGGGGAAAGGACACACAATTCAACAAATGATGCTGGGATAATTGGCAAGTCACATCTATAAGAACGAAACTGGATCCTCATCTCTCACCTTATACAAAAATCAACTCAAGATGAATCAAAGACTTAAATCTAAGATCTGAAACCATAAAAATTTTAGAACATAAAAAAAAACCCTTCTAGACATTGGTTTAGGCAAAGACTTCATGACCAAGAACCCAAAAGCAAATGCAACAAAAAGATAAATTGATGGGACTTAATTAAACTAAAAAGCTTCTGCACATCAAAGGAAATAATCAGGAAAGTAAACATACAACTCACAGAATGGGAGAAAATCTTCACAGTCTATACATCTGACAAAGGGCAAATATTCAGAATCTACAAGGAACTCAAACAAATCAGCAGGAAAAAAATATAATCTCATCAAAAATGAGCTAAGGACATGAATAGAAACTTCTCAAAAGAAGATATACAAATGGCCAAGAAGCATACGAAAAAATGCTCAGCATCACTAATTATCAGGGAAATGGAAATCAAAACCACAATGCCATACCACCTTACTCCTGCAAGAATGCCCATTATCAAAAATTCAAAAAAAATAGATGTTGGTGTGGTTGTGGTCAAAAGGCAATACTTCTACACTGCTGGTGGGAATGTAAACTAGTACATCCACTATGGAAAACAGTACGGAGATTCCTTAAAGAACGAAAAGTAGAGCTACCATTTGATCCCGCAATCCCACTACTGGGTATCTACCCAGAGGAAAAGTAATCATATGAAAAAGATATTTGCAAACGCATGTTTATAGCAGCACAATTCACAATTACAAAAATATGGAACCAGCCTAAATGCCCATCAATCAACGAGTGCATAAAGAAAAGGTTACACACACACACACACACACACACACACACACACACACACACACCATGATGGAAAACTTCTCGGTCATAAAAATGAATGGCATTCACAGCAACCTGGATGGAGCTGGAGACCATTATTCTAAGTGAAATAACTCCAGAATGAAAAAACAAACATCGTATGGTCTCACTTATAAGTGGGATCTAACCTATGAGGTTGCAAAACCATAATAATAATACAGTGGACTTTGGGGACTGGATGGGGAAGAAAGCGAGGAGGTGAGGAATAAAAGACTACACAGTGGGTACAGTTTGCACTGCTTGGGTGATGAGTGCATCAAAATCTCAGAAATCACCACTCAAGAACTTATCCATGTAATCAAATACCACCTGTTCCCCCAAAACCTACTCATATGTTTTTAAAAGATAGAAAAAAAAATAACATTTTAAAAAAGGAAAAGTGTTTTAAAAATTTGAAGAACTGTTTAGTATCCATGTAGTACCTATATATACCGAAAAATACCCAAAGGGCTATCAAAATAAAAGCAAAATGATAGTATGGCATTTGCCTTCAGTGTTCTTAGATCTTAACTGGTAACACAAGTTGGCACACATTCAAAATGAATAAATATTAAATTAAATATTTAAAAATTAAAAGAAAAATGCTATGAGATCAATAGATATTAATTAGCATTACTTGATAAAATATGGAAAACATGGTTCCTACAGTATATAGAAAACTTTGCAAGTAATAATCATTGCAGGTTGGTGTATTAGTCTGTTTTCATGCTGCTGATAAAGACATACCTGAGACTGAGATGAAAAAGAAGTTTAATTGGACTTACAGTTCCACATGGCTTGGGAGTCCTCAGAATCATGGTGGGAGGCAAAAGGCACTTCTTACATAGCAGCAGCAAAAGGAAAATGAGGAAGAAGCAAAAGCAGAAACCCCTAATAAACCCATCGGATATCGTGAGACTTACTATCACAAGAATAGCACAGGAAAGACCAGCCCCCATGATTCAATTACCTCCGCCTGGGTCCCTCCCACAACACGTGGGAATTCTGGGAGATACAATTCACATGGAGATTTGGGTGGGGACAGAGCCAAACCATATCAATTGGGAAAGGAAATTATTATGAATGTTCAGAGATTGGTGTAAGAATTGCAGATATAAGAGGAGAAGGAAGATGGGTTGACAGAGGCAAGGATCCTTTTCATTGTGCATGTTGGAGCTCCCCATTTGAGATTAACACACTCCACTGCATATTTCTCTTCTCTAAACAGTCACCCCATTTATTTTATGAATGAGACACACTTCATTTTTTGTTACATACTGTATTTTAGTAGGCACATATCATTTAAAAACATTTTCATCTTTTCTTTCCTTGAATTTCTCCCCAGTTGTTGTAGTCATTCTTGGTGTCTTCAATGTGCCTTCTGGTGACCTCGCCACTCTTCTTTCTCTTAGTTTACTACCTATATCACCTGCAATAATGTTTTTTTCCAACCCATCTGTTCTCCAACCCACGAACTGCAATTGCAGTAACTCCACTATCTCTGAAACGTCAATGTAAACATCATACTCTTTGATCGATACGTCCTGTATTCCAATTCATTGTCTCCACTCTCATCTCTCTGCAGCCATCCTCCTGCACACCTCAACACTCCCTCCTAACATAGTGTACATCCATGTCCCAGCAGTCCATCCACATCCTCATATGTCTTGCAAACACTATGAAATTTTGTCTATATTTCTCTTCCTTTTTGTTATTTATTTGTTTAAAAACAGAATG
Source organism: Pan troglodytes (assembly GCF_028858775.2). Classification (NCBI taxonomy): domain Eukaryota; kingdom Metazoa; phylum Chordata; class Mammalia; order Primates; family Hominidae; genus Pan; species Pan troglodytes. The sequence goes on along the minus strand of NC_072404.2, from coordinate 160,205,519 downwards.
AACATCATTATATTTTTCTTTGGACTTCTAAATAGAAATCTGAAAATTGATTGAGAAATCAGAGAGTTTAATCCCCATTTTCACTTTAAATTGATAACCATCAAGAACAACTGGGTATTCCATTACCTGAATATCCAACATTATGTAAGTTTTCCTTCACTTGTATCAAATTTATAATAATTTACCACACATTTGATCCTAAAGCAAACTTCAGAGAAGAAAGTTTCTTTACTCCAAGGCAATTCAACTAGAAATAATAAAAGATAACATATCTAAGACCTGTTTTTGAAATTTTCAAAACACACTTCTAAATAACTTATGCAACAAAAAATTAATACAAATATAAAAGTACAACTAAATAATATTTTTGATGCTGCATTTTATATTTCATAGGGTATAATAAAAACAGTGCTTAAGGAGAACTTTAGAAGTTTAAATGCTTATGTTTTAATATAAAGAAGTTGAAATTAATTAGCTAAATTCCTCATTTTAGAAAATTTTTAAATGTATGAAAAGAAACACTTAAATACAATAGAAGGAAATAATAATTAATATAAAACCAGAAATTAGAAAAACAGAAAACAAAGATGCAGTTGAGAAATAAATGAAGTCAAACTTGGTTTTTTAAAGCAATTACTAAGATACCAAATACCTTGCAAGTTTCATTAAAAAACAAACAGAAATAAGTAAAATATCTGGTCACAAAGGAGACAAAATTATAGATATGGCAAAAGTAAGAGACAAAATTCAACAAATTCTGCTTTTGCTACAGTGATGGAAGCCTCCTATGGCCCATTCCTTCCTCTGATTTTAACTAAAAATTCCAGAAAATATCTAAAATAAACTACAGTCTCTGAAAAGTAAACAAAAGCATGAATATTGTTCAAGGGCATCTAAATATGGGGAAGCAACCCGCATGAGGATAAGTTTTCTCAGGATTTTTCTTTACAAGACTTTCCTGGAAGGTTTTGTCACAATCATAGATAAGTGCTACCCAAACAGCTAATACAAATACAAAAATCCCACTATAATTATTGCTAGTAGAAGCAGGGAAGGCCCTTGTGAACAGGAGAAATGAGGGGAAACATCTTAGGAGATAGAGCCTGAAATGGTTAGGCTTTGTATCCCCACCCAAATCTCATCTTGAATTGTAATCCCCAGGTGTTAAGGGAGGAATCTGGTGGGAAGTGATTGGATTAGGGGGACAGTTTCCCCCATGCTGTTCTCGGGACAGTGAGTGAATTCTCACGAGATCTGATGGTTTTATAAACAGTAGATTTTTCTGTGCTCTCAAGCATGCTCTCTCACCTGCTGGCATGTAAGAAGTACCTGCTTCCCCTTCTGCCATGATTATAAGTTTCCTGAGGCCTCCCCAGTCATGCATAACCGTGAGTCAATTAGACCTTTTTTCTTTATAAATTACCCAATCTCAGGTATGTCTTTATAGTTGTGTGAAAATAGACTAATACAGAGCCAAAGAAGAATATCCCCTAGTGTTATATATAAACTCGCACAAATATCCACCCAACTCATAAACTGTGAATGCCTATGAAAGACTTAAACCAGAATAATATGAAAATTTAACTGAGGTTTGAACACAAAACAAAGAATGAGAGACAAACCTCACTGCAGAAAACTAAATGTGTTGATTGCCTACTAGAATAAAAATATCAACACTATCCAGAGGATCATAACTTAATCTGTAGTCAATACAGCAAAATACTAAAAATATGCAACATAAAATCCAAAATTACTCAACATACAAATAAGCATGTACATGTAGCCTGTTCTCAAGAAAAAAAAAATCTACACAAGCCAATTCCAAGATATTCCAAATGTTAGAATAATCAGGTAAAACCTTTAAAGCAGCTATTAGAAATATGTACTATGGGATAGAGGAAGAAACCTTACTAAAGAAACAGAAAACAAAGATTCAATAGAGAAATAAGTAAGTCCAAACTTGGTTTTCAGAAACAACACCTTGCTATTTTGATGAAAAAAGTAGGTAAGACATAGTAGAAAAATAGAAAATATAAAGAACTAAATGGAAATTTTAGAACATAAAGATAAAATCTGAAATTAAAAACTTAGTGCATGTATGTCCATACTGCTCAAAACAATCACAGATTCAATACAATCCCTATCAAAATTCCAATGGCATTTGATATGGTTTGGCTCTGTGTCCCCACCCCAATCTCACCTTGAATTCTAATAATCCCCATGTTTCAAGGACAGGGTCAGGTGGAGACAATTGAATCATGAGTGTGGTTTTCCCCATACTGTTTTCCTGATAGGGAATAAGTCTCATGAGATCTGATGGTTTTATAAATGGGAGTTCCCTGCACAAGCTCTCTTGCCTGCTGCTATGTAAGTCGTGATTTTGCTCTTCATTTGCCTTCAACTGTGATTGTGAGGGCTCCCCAGTCATGTGGAACTGTGAGTCAATTAAAGCTCTTTCCTTTATAAATTACCCAGTTTCAGGTTTGTCTTCATTAGCAGTGTGAGAATAGACTAATACAGCATTTTTCACAGAAATCGAAAAAAAAATTCTAAAATTTATATAGAATTACAAAAGGCCATAAATAGCCAAAGCAATCTTGAGAAAAAAGAACAAAGCTCAAGGCATCACATTTTCTGATTTCAAATTATATTACAAAGTTAGTTATGTAGATTTTATTATAATACAATAAAAATTAGCAACAAAATCTAATATAAGCATTAGCACAGAATTCAAACAATGTTTAAATAATACAAAAGAAAGCAGGAAAATAGAAACAAAAAAGTACAGGAGACAAATAAATAAACAAAAATAAAATGGCATACCTAAATCCAACCATATCAAAAGTTAGAATAAATGTTATTGGTCTCAACAATTCACCTAAACGGCAGAGATTTATGCCAAGACTTGATGAGAAAAAAACAAAAGCAGAGATTGACAGAAAGGATAGAAAGAAACACAAATCTTAATTACATGCTGCTCACAAGAGACATATTTTAATATAAGAATAGAAAAAGATGGTTGAGAGTAGATACCAAAAAAAAAAGATGTTTGCAGTGCACAACTGCAAACACAAGAAGGCTGTATATTCCTCCCTCTAGAGTAGCTGTACTAATACTAAATGAAATAGAACTCAATACAAAGAGTAACACCAGAGACAAAGAGAAACATTTACTAATCATCAAGGGTATAATTCACGAGGAAAGTCTAACAATTATAAATATGTATACCTAATTTTAAAAGCCCCAAATTATAAGAAAGACAAAAATGAAAGTATTAAAGATATAAATACATAATTCCACAACTATAGAAAGAGTGTTAACACCATTCTCCCAGCAATTTATAGGAAAAGTAGATGAAACTTTAGTAAAGCTTAGGTCTGAACAACCTCATCAACCACCTCGATCTAACTAACATTTATTGAACACTGCATCCAACAACAGCAGAACATTCATTCTTTTCAAGCACTCATAGTACATTCACCAAGACAGATCAGAAAGAAAACTCTCAAAAATAAAACTTCAGGCCCATATTCTTCTGGTGGTTAATTCTATCAAACATTCAAGGAAACGTTTAACATAAATTTTTTCAGAAAAGTTTAAAAAAGGAGAAAGTAACATAACCTTAATATCATTTGTCTCCAAAAAAAAATGGAGACAAATATCCCTCATAAATATAGATTCCAAAACGCTTTTAAAATGATACAAATTAAATTCAATATAGTAGATATATTAGAGAATGTAAAGTTGGTGAGGCATTCAAAAAGCTATCAACATAAGTCACCATATTAACATAAAGGAGAAAATGCATATAAATATTTTGTCAGAAAAAGCATTGAACAGGATTTCACATTCATTTATGATAGGAAAAAAAACCCTTAGCAAATTAGGAATAGTAGGAATATACCTCAAACTGACACACCTACAGCTAATATCATATGTAATAGTAATGAATTGTTTCCCTCTAGAAATGGGGAAAAGGCAAAGATTTACCCTTTTACAACTTCTAGTTAACACAGTTATCTGTATTAATTCATTCTCACACTGCTATTAAAAAAACTACCTGAGACTAGGCAATTATAAAGGAAAGAGGTTTAATTGACTCACAGTTCTTCAGGCTTAACTGGAAGCATGGCTAGGAGGCCTCAGGAAACTTACAATCATGGCAAAAGGGGAAGGGAAAGGGTAAGCAGGCACTTTCTTCACAAGGTCGCAGGAGGGAGTTAGCACGTGAAGGAGGAACTGTCAAACACTTATAAAACCATCAGATCTTATGAGAACTCACTTACTATCATGAGAACAGCATGGCGGAAACTGCCCCCATGATCCAATCACCTCCCACCGGGTTCCTTCTTCAACATGTGGGGATTATGGGGCTTACAGTTCAAGATGAGTTTTGGGTGGGGACACAGACAAACCATATCAGTACCAAAGGTCCTAACCAATGTTATATGGCAATAAAAAAAATGACGAAACATAAAAACAAAGTAAACTATTGCTATTAGCACATTATATAGACGTATAAAAAGAAGATGCCAGAGAATCTACAAAACTATTATTAGCATTAAAAAGTAAATTTAGCAAAAATCGATTGTTTTCTTACATCCTAGTAGCAAACAATTTGAAAATAAAATTTAAAAAGTAATTCCATTACAATGACACCACAAAACATTAAATATTTAAGAATGTGAGCATGTCTTTATAGCAGCATGATTTATAATCCTTTGGGTATACACCCAGTAATGGGATGGCTGGGTCAAATGGTATTTCTAGTTCTAGATCCTTGAGGAATCGCCACACTGTCCTCCACAATGGTTGAACTAGTTTACAGTCCCACCAACAGTGTAAAAGTGTTCCTATTTCTCCACATCCTCTCCAGCATCTGTTGTTTCCTGACTTTTTAATGATTGCCATTCTAACTGGTGTGAGATGGTATCTCATTGTGGTTTTGATTTGCATTTCTCTGATGGCCAGTGATGATGAGCATTTTTTCATGTGTCTTTTGGCTGCATAAATGTCTTCTTTTGAGATGTGTCTGTTCATATCCTTCGCCCACTTGTTGATGGGGTTGTTTTTTTCTTGTAAATTTGTCTGAGTTCTTTGTAGATTCTGGATATTAGCACTTTGTCAGATGAGTAGATTGCAAAAATTTTCTCTCATTCTGTAGGTTGCCTGTTCACTCTGATGGTAGTTTCTTTTGCTGTGCAGAAGCTCTTTAGTTTAATTAGATCCCATTTGTCAATTTTGGCTTTTGTTGCCATTGCTTTTGGTGTTTTAGACATGAAGTCCTTGCCCATGCCTATGTCCTGAATGGTATTGCCTAGGTTTTCTTCCAGGGTTTTTATGGTTTTAGGTCTGACATTTAAGTCTTTAATCCATCTTGAATTAATTTTTGTATAAGGTGTAAGGAAGGAATCCAGTTTCAGCTTTCTACACATGGCTAGCCAGTTTTCCCAGCACCATTTATTAAATAGGGAATCCTTTCTCCATTTCTTGTTTTTGTCAGGTTTGCCAAAGGTATGTTTATTGCGGCACCATTTACAATAGCAAAGACTTGGAACCAAGCCAAATGTCCATCAATGATAGACTGGATTAAGAAAATGTGGCACATATACACTATGGAATACTATGCAGCCATAAAAAAGGATGAGTTCATGTCCTCTGTAGGGACATGGATGAAGCTAGAAACCATCATTCTCAGCAAACTATCGCAAGGACAAAAAACCAAACACTGCATGTTCTCACTCATAGGTGGAAATTGAACAATGAGAACACTTGGACACAGGAAGGGGAACATCACACACTGGGGCCTGTTGTGGGGTGGGGGAGAGGGGAGGGATAGCATTAGGAGATATACCTAATGTAAATGACGAGTTAATGGGTGCAGCACACCAACATGGCACATGTATACATATGTAATAAACCTGCACGTTGTGCACATGCACCCTAGAACTTAAAGCATAATTAAAAAAAATTGGATTTTCCTGATAAAAAAGAAAAAGAATGTGAGGCAGAAAAGATTTGACACCTTTCTTCCTCATGATAAGGGTCACAGCTGACACTCCTATAATAAAAGATAGGTTAACAAGAGGAAAGCATAACAAATGTATTTAATCAACTTCTATATCATACTGCAGCCTTCAGAAATAAAAATCCAAAGACCTAGGGAAAACTAACTGTTTTTATGCTTAGGTTTGATGAAGAAGGAAGAATGGACAGCCATGTAGAAATGTAATTGAACAAATGATCTAATTGTAATAGACTGAGTGGGATAACACAGGAAGGCCTGTTTAGATTACTCTTGGCCTTTCTGTGCATAATTTCTTTGTCCGAGGTATAGGGCAGGACCCCTTCTGAAATGAGAGTCTTATGATCTACTACTAGAGAAGGGAGGTCAGAATTTCTTCATGGCCAGCTCCTACACAGCAAGGTGGGGGAAGGTTAAAAGAATATATCTAGGTTTTATGGCTGACTTTAGGGAAGAGGGGTTCTGGTTTCTGTAACCCACCTTGGAGAAGAGGAATTCTAGTTTTTATGACCTGCCTTGGGGTTGGGGGAAGGGAAGCAGAAGAAAGAAAAACAGGAGAAGGCCAGAAAGGGACTTTGTTTCTCAGGCCCTTCCAATGTCCTTCAGTCCAAAGTACTCAGCATACCAAAGGGCCATACTTTGGTGTATGATTTTCTGAGCCCCAGTAGAAATAAATCTGACAAAATATTTTCAAGACTTTTATACTGAAAACTATAAAACATTGCAGAAAAAAAGACCTAGATCCATGGCAACCTATATCATATTCATGAACTGGAAAACTCAATTTTATTAAGATGGTAATTCTCCCCAAATATAAATTTAACAGAAGGCCAATCAAAATTCCAATAGGCTTTTTTTTTGGGGAGCTGATCATCTGGGGGCACAATGAAGCTTTAAGGAGCAAGGGAAAGGTTTATTACCTTGATCGTGATGATTGTTTCATAGGTGCATACATACGTCAAAATTCAACTGTACACTTAAAATATGTGAAGTGTAGTGAAAGCCAATTATATCTCAATACCTTATAAAAGCAAAAAATATATAGACATGAGGAAATTTTTATCACCTTAATGCCTATACATCTAAAAACTTAGAAAAAAATGGGCAAATTCCTAGAAAACTAGAAAATATAAACACTGATCATGAGAAAATATAAAATCATGATAATTTACAGTTAATAAATTAATTTGTTTTAAAAAATCTTGTCCCAAAGAAAATACCAAAGGTCAGATGCTGTTGCAGGTGAGTTTGATCAAACCTTAAAGGAAAAGATCAAAGTTTTCCTCAAACTCTTTAAAAGACTAGTGAAACAGGAACCACTCCCCAACTCAATCTACAAGGCTTATATAACCAAAACAGAAAACCAGATACAGACAATAGGAAGCAGGAAAATTCAAAGCCAATCTCAATATTGAATATGGTGCAAAGTTCCTAAACAAAGTATTACCAAAATATATTCAGCATATGAAAAGAAAATATATAATGCCAAAATAAAATGTGTTCTAAGAATGCTAGGATTGTTTAAAATCCAAAAATATAACTGAGAAAAGATTATTCTTTCAACATTTATAGAAAAGATATTATACTATTATATATACTAGTGTATATTAACATATTTTATATATGTTAATGTTTATATGTGTATATTAATATATAATACATTATATATTATAGTATATATTATATTACATATTATACTATATTATATATTCACTATTAATTATATTATATATTACATATATGTTATATATTTTATAATATAAAGTATATTACATATTATAATTAGTATTACCATATATAACAGTATTATATATACTAGTCTGTATATAATAGTATATACTATGTTATATTACATATTATATATAGTATATACTATGTTATATTACATATTATATATAGTATATACTATACTATACATTATATTTTATATATTATAGTATAGTATATATACTAGTGTATATATAGTAGGATAGTATATAATTATTATATAAAGACACAAGGAAGTTTTTACCACCTTAATGCCTATAACTCTAAAAACTTAGACAAAATGGGCAAATTCCTAGAAAACTATAAAATATAGACTGATCATTAGAAAATATAAAATAATGATAATTTATAGTTAATAAATTACAGTTAATACAGTTAATTTTCATTGCATACTATATAATCATATATTTATACTATATTATTGCATATTATATAATACATATTATATATACATTGTGTATTATATAATAGTACATATATACTATCATATAGTATCATATAGTATCATATATACTATATACTATATATGATACTATATAGTATATACGTACTATTATATAGTATATTAACTATAGTATAGTAAATTGTCATTGCATGTTATATAATAGTATATTAATTACTATAATATGCAATGACAATTAACTGTATTAACTGTAATTTGTTACATAATATACTATTATATAGTAGTATATTCATAGTAATATACTATTTATTCTGTAGGATAATAGTATAAATAATATTCATATTATTTATAGAGGGATATAGGATTCAAATTGTAGAAAATCAGAAATGAGACCCTCACTTGAGAGTGTTCTGAATGTAAGAGGGGTTTTCAGAAGAAACTGAGTGGCAAAAGGCAAAACAAATGTCCATTAGAGCGGAGAAGCTATTAGATTTTTCCCACTTAGTTGTTAGTTCTGTGAAATTTCTTGCATATTTGTCACATTACTCATATAGTTTGAAATTAGTCCATTATTGTATATTATTTTCATAGATATTATTGTAAATATCTATTTCTTTGCTCATCCGTACCATTAATTCAGTCAGTCAAAAAACATTTATGGGACACCTGTTATGTACCAAGCACTGTTTGATTGAGACACTGGGATACACAGTGAATAAAATAGACAAAATATTTGCCCTCATGGAGCTTATATTCCAGTGAGAAATGCAGCCATTGGGGTGTACTCTGTTATTTAGAAATCACACTGAGTTTGAATAATAATGCCAAACAGGAAATACAAAATCAAGCATAAGCATATACGTCAAGCGATTCTAAATAGGGCATTGATTAAAATATGGATAATTACCATAGCCCATTAGTAAAGAGTTTGGGTGTGCAGAATTCTGCTGACAACATGCCTAGTTAAGAAAAAAAAATGACCTCCACACTGAGGATAAAAGCTGTTGTATTTACTGAGCTACATCCTGACTATAATATACTGTTACCTAAGGACAATGTTGCAGTGCTGGATAAAGCAATCCCCAAATATGTCTAGTGGCAATGTAAAATGGGTTCAATGCACCCTTAAAAATCCTTCATAGTAAAAGACAGCATACAAATATAAGTCCTTTGCTGGGCTAGTAATTTATATTCATGAAGAGGATGCATCTAGCAATGATCATTTAACTAAAAAATATAGAGTGTTCTAAAGAGAAATGATCCTTCCCTTATGCCAAATATGTCATCCAATATCAGTGTCACTGCTGAGGTATCAGGAATGTCAGATAAATCTTCAGATGCCTTATGCCCTGTGCAGTGGAAGTAATTTCACTTGGGGATAAAACTGCCATTTGACTCAATTACCTTCATCCAGTCTAATTCTAGAAGGCGGGCAGGTTTCTTTTTCAACACTCTTTTAAGCTTTGAAAGGCTTCATCACCAGAATGATTTCCCTGGATGTGGAATATGTTTCATTTCAGCATTAAATGCAGTTTGAAACCAAACAATCTTTGGGAAAGATTTCAGCAGGCAGTTTAGCAGATCTCCCTGTTGGTGGGTGTTTTTAAACCATGCATAGCAATGAGGAAACGTAGTCATCGCCCTGTATCACCATTCAGTTTTTAACAACAACCTACAGAGGAAGGATATTTTATCAACATATTGTGTAATAACTCACTTATATAAGGTCAACAAAGGTTTATACTGAACATAAGACAGATGTTCAAAATCCTGTAGTACTTGTTTGTGTTGACTGTTTATTTCCCTATGAATTTGGAGTGTTCTTTAAAACTTCTACATATCAATTATTTCCCTTTTTACAAAGCACCTTATAATAAGAGAAAACTTTAAGTTCACATTCAAATTTGTCTTTTAGCTCATAGGCAAATGATGGCTTATTTAAAAAAAAAAAAAGAAGAAAGAAAGAAAAATATAGCAATGCTATTGCCCCATACACACAAAAGTAAATTCCATTTTTTAAAGAATGTTAAGTAATCTTTTCAACAATATGGTTGAGTGTTGATGGGTCCAAAAATGCATTCTACTCTAGAGAACTCAAAAAATCAGGTTATTTAATCAATATCTATTAATTTTATTTTTAACTTTATCCAAATATCCAAATATTATCTTTTAAGAAACAAAATGGAGAAGTTTTTTTTTCTCAAATGCAGCTGTTTTTGCTTTGAAATTTTATGTTACTACTTTGCTCAATTAAACAATATCAATATCAAAGAAGTGAAAAAACTAAAGGGCATAAATGAAAATTTAGTTATGTCTATGTGTTTTGATTTTGAATTTCTAACTGCATACTTCAAGTTTCTGCATTTTAAATGTCCTTCATAGTAGACTTAAGTGTGGTCACCTTTAAGAACATTTTTTTCATTTTTCAAGATATGCTCAATTTCAAATTGCATTCAACTTTCATTTGCAGAATTAGCAATATATGCTATATTATAACCTGCTTCAAGTTATAACTATCTTTTGCATTGAATAATCAGTCATAAGAAAGTTCTTAAATATTATGTGATGATATACTTTTATCTATTTCAAGGGAGAAACAGATCTTTATTTTGTATTAACCATCCTCTCATAAATCTTTTCTAACAACGTATGCATTACCTCCCAAGTATTTTGCAATAGTAAACCCAGAGCAATATTCCCATCCCATGTTTAATCCAGAAGAACGGGGAAGTGAGGAGGAAAAAAACAATTAGCTAGAAGACACTTCACTTCAGCTACTTATTTTAGGAAACTAAGATTGTCCACGAAGCTTCAGTTAGACCCCAAATCAAAAATAAATAAAAGATTTCACTTTGGTGAACTAACCAAATATATATATGTATATTTGAATATATATATATGAATAAAGTTGACATTTTTCATCTATTTTTTATCCAATACATTTTAATTAAATTGCATTTTATTTCAATTATTTTTTAAATATATAAACAAGGTTGATTATGTGCTACTTCTGAAGTTCTTTTTGCAAAGTTTATTCTGGTATACAATAACAAAAATAAATCGACCACTTGTAAATTTGCATTGTTTCAAACCCTTATAAATTATGAACAATAATCCTTATAATTTGGACATACTAACCTTTATTGTTCATAAATTATGACATCACTAGCATCTCCCATTTGCAGTTATTGAAATTATATTTACCATTCAATCCTCAGCTAAAATACATTTTTTTCCATGAAGAATATGCACATCTTCCGGCTCCTTCTTTGTATCTCCTTTGAATTTGTTGTTATCGCTTCTGATGGAAAATAAAACTTCCCTAAATTCATCAGTACTCTTACAAAAGCTATGACCTCCTGAGACTCTTTACATACCATGAGAATTAGGTTTGTATCCATTGTTTACTTAATTGTTCTGAGATATTTCAATATAGGGATATAGGAAAGGAGAATGAAACTTTTCTTATAGAATGGTGTAAATCCCTAGGTTAAGCTACAAATGTCAAGAAGACCCAGGTTCTACCTTGCTAGCTATTTATATTTCAAAAGGTAGGAAGTCCAGGCCTTGAAGACATCTTTCGGTCATAAAAGCCAGAGAAGCCTGGCACTTTGGAGGCGGAGGCAGGCAGATCCCAGCACTTTGGTAGGCGGAGGAAGGCAGATCACAAGTTCAGGAGTTCAAGGCCAGCTTGACCAACATGGTGAAACCCCATCTCTACCAAAAATACAAAAATTAACTAGATGTAGTGGCACGCACCTGTAATCCCAGCTACTCAGGAGGCTGAGGCAGGAGAATCGCTTGAACACGGGAGGCGGAGGTTGCAGTGAGCTGAGATCACGCCACTGCACTCCAGCCTGGGCGACAGAGCCAGACTCCATCTTAAAAAAAAAAAAAAAAAAAAAAAAAAGCCAGAGATACCCAGGGTTTATCAGGTCCTTGGAAAGACATACTAACATTACAAAAGGTGAGAACCCAGGATTCTTTTCACCTTTTCTCAAAGGAGTAAAAGTTTTCTTGGGTCAAGAAGGGAGATGGCTAATGGTCCATTGTTAATCCATTGTTCTTTGTTTCTCACCCTTGGAATATCAGACCCCTCATGGTTGAAGAATTCTCATTGGTTCTTATTGCATGGCCAAAGAGTAAGCCTTGAACATGGGACACATTATTTATTTTGAGGTAATTATTAGGAAATCTGATTCAGAACACCTCATGAGCAAATTCAGGATAAAACAAAGACAAATGCTAAAAATATTAAGACAACTTTTTCACATTTTTTGGTAATATTTGCCCATTGTCTGACCTGGTGATTATTTGTAGACATCATTTATTTGTTTCCTCATCATTTTATCTCTTCACACATAGTGCATTGGACATACTTTCACAAAATGTCTGTCCCAGGCAGAATGCTATTAGTCAGTAAAGATTTGTTCAGTGAGTAAGGGAAAACAGGAAATAAGCCACTATTAAATATTATTAAATATTAAATATTATTATCCCAAATTGGGATGTGGTTGAAGAGCTCAAAAGTATGTTAAGGCTAGACCTTGGATCTTGTGAAATGTTGTATGACCTTGGATAATGTAATGTTGCATATAGTATAATGTTATGCTGCATGTAATGGACTCTGTGTAAGGTAATGTATGTAAGTAATGTAACAAAATAAGGTTGTAATGAGTGTAATGTAATGCTGCATGTACTGTAATGTAATTTTGTGTGACCCTGTTCTTCCACATAAACTTATAGCTGGAACATCACTGAGAATGCTGTGTGAAACAGAAGCCACTCCACTGGACTTGAGTGCAGACTTGGTATTATCCAGAGTAGAGTACAGTGCTGCAGAAAAGACCCTCAACATTCTCCTATAAGCAGCTCTCTTTTCTTATCACTAAAGTGAGCTCTTACAACAAGCATCTTATATAGAAAAATGCATATCTTTAATTGAAGTAACATCTGTTCCCTGTATTTGTTATTTATTCCAAAGTCAGGAATTTAAATTTTTTAAAGGCACTTCAATTTTTATTTAGTCTTTTAATGCATTATTAATTTTTTTGTCTTGTATAATGCATTAATGGTTAAAAGGGTTTTGTTGTATTCTTTTCTGTTTTATCTTTCTTTGGTATCATAACTGTCAAACAAAAAAAGAAGCAAAAATTATACCAGATAGAGAGGAGGAGGATGAACAAAGGGAAGAGGAATGGCACATACAGCTGCAAAGGTCAGCCAGAGCCCACCCCACCAGAGATAGCAGGCCATGCTAAGGCCTGTGTTGGGAGAATAAGAGGGAAGTCAATGCTTTTTAAAACACTGTTTATTTGGAAATAATTTCAACTTAAAAGCTACAAGAATGGCAGAAGGAATATCCATATACCCTTAATTCAGATTTCAGCAATTATTAACATTTTGACCCATTAATCTTTTTTCCCTCAACCATTTGAGTAAAAATTGCCTAAGTCATTCTCATTACCCCTGAATACCTCAGGATATTTTCTAAGAATGAGAATTTTCTTGGATAACCACAATACAGCTATGAAATTCTGTGAATAGTAAAGGGTACAATACCATTACCCATATTTCAACTTAGTCACATATCCTAATATGGGATGGACTCTTTTTCTATTGCTACTGTAACAAATTACCACAAACTTAGTGGCTTTAAACTATAAAAATGTATTCCTAAAGTCTTATAGGTTGAAAATCTGGTACAAATCTCACAGAACTTCAATCAAGCTGACTGAATTCCTCTCTAAAGGCTCAAGGAGAAAATCTGTAGCTGCCCATTCAGGTGGCTGGCAAAATTCAGATATTTGATGTTGTAGGACACAGACCCTGTAGCTGGCTGTAAAATGACAGTATTTACCAAATTCTAGAGACCAATGCCTCTCTTGACTTTAGCCCCCTTCTCCATTTCAAGATCAACAATGGTGACTGAGAACTTCTCATAACCACATCCCTCTCATTCATCCATCTTTTTATCTCTCTTTCTGACTACGGCCAGGAAAGACTGTTCCCTTTTAAGAACTCATGTGATTAGGTTAAGTCCACCCTGATAATTGAGAATCCTCTCCCCGCTCAAGATCTGTAACCTTCATCATATCCAAAAGGTCTTTTAGCCATGTAAGAGAATATACTCACGGGCTCCAGGGTTAAGGAGTAGGTATCATTTGGAGGGGTGGGGATTATTCTGCCTTCAACATAAATAGTTCTACCATGTGGCACGCTAACAACCTTGCGTGTCTCCACATTGTCCATGTAGGCAAGGCTTGACCACACTTTGACCTGAGTCCTGGTAAAATGCCCTGTGATTCTTCCTAGACCCAGGGGAGGTACGCAGCCTTGGCGGGAACTGCCACAAAGCTGTTTCTCATCTATCTCCCTAGTTTTAGCAGAGCACAGGACTTTCCAATGGTACCCCTACCCCCTCTCAGGATATAGCTGCAGGCTTCTGAGTAAATCTATACAACTCATTGGCTGTATTCTAGAGTGGTCACCTCACTGCCTAAGTAACCCACCAGGCATGCTAGCTGCCATCTGGCCCCTGAAGTTGGTGTTACTTCGTTACATGAGGAACATGAGGAGTTGACACCATGCTGATCTAGCTTATGCTGTGTCAATCATAACTGCCTAAAATCAACTGGGCTTGTTGCCTCCTTCCTGGCCAAATCCATAGGCGTGTGGCAAGTCAACTCAGCAGCTGCAGCAGTGGTCCTTTAGGTCTTGGTAGTCACCGAGCTACTGACCACTTGACATCCAATCATGTCCTATGTAGCATCTTCTTTCTTGTCCAGGATCCAATCCAACTTCATACCTTGTACTTATTTGTCATATCACTTTAATATCATTTAATCTGAAATAATTCCTTCACTTTTCCTTTCACATCTTGATATTTATTTTTATTATTATTATTATTATTATTATTATTTGAGACGGAGTTTCACTCTGTCACCCAGGCTGGAGTGCAGTGGCACGATCTCAGCTCACTGCAAGCTCAGCCTCCAGGGTTCACGCCATTCTCCTGCCTCAGCCTCCTGAGTAGCTGTGACTACAGGCACCCGCCACCACGCCCGGCTAAATTTGTTGTATTTTTTTAGTGGAGAAGGGGTTTCACCGTGTTAGCCAGGATGGTCTTGATTTCCTGACCTCGTGATCCGCCTGCCTCGGCCTCCCAAAGTGCTGGGATTACAGGCGTGAGCCACTGCGCCCGGCCACATCTTGACATTTTTAAAGGATAGTCCTTCAATTTGAGTTCATCTCATGTTTCCTTATGATTACAGTCAGGTAGTTACTTGGGGCTAGAATACTGAATAAATAATGTGTTCTTCTCATCAAATCACATTAGGGTACATGTGATATCAATATAACCATTATTAGAAACATTAACTTTCATCTTTAGGTTAAAGTAGTACCTACTAGGTCTCTCCACCATGATGTTACTATTTTTCCTTTTATAATAAATACATACCATTATGTAGCAATAACTGAATTTCATCCAAATATCTTCTTCAAAATACCACCCACTGGTTTTAACACCTGTTAAAAATTCTTCCCTGAATAATATCAATGACGGTTGCAAACTGCATTTTCTAACTTCATCATTCAATACATATTCACTACTTGGCATTCTACTGAAAGGAAGAGCTGTTCCTCCCTGGTTGATTGTTTAATTAGTTACATTTGGTTAGAGTAGAAATCATGAAATGTATGGTTTAAGGCTATTCAATCAGTTTAGAGTATTGCATTACAGTTTTCTTCTACTTTGTGGTTATTTTGGTGGCGAATTCTCAATTCAGCTGAAGTGTTTGATTTTCATTTTCTCTTTGCCTCTTACAGTAACTGTGTATGGATTTTTGTTGTCCCAATTCATTTCCTGAACAAAATTGCTTGTTCAAAAGTAGGGTTATTTATTTGTAGAGGAAAGTGCAGCTTCCTTCTTGGATAATATGGTTAGGGGTAGGAATGAGTTGGTTTGTCCTGTGATTCTCTATTGTTTCTGCAGCATCCTTGATTTTCTCCAGGTACTTCTTTCTCTCCTTCCACCACACGTTTATAAAGGATGCCTCCCCCTTTCTATTTACCTTCTTCTCTAGAAGCACTGCTTTGTTGAGAGAGCCACTCATGTCCACACACTTTCAAAACCATTTCCTGTCCCCAGTGCTGAGCCCAGTATTTTAACAAATGATGTTGGGCTTCCTCAGCGGCTGATTTTGACTGTGCTTAGTCTGTGTCCTCTGCACCCCAATCCGCTATTCCATTTGCAATTGTTCAGCTTATTCTCCCAAGCTCTCTGTGTGTACAAACTAACAGTACCATCAGCCGCTCTGGTGAGAGTTCTGTTGTTTATGCAGTGTGCCCCTTGTGAATCTAAGTGTTTTTTAGAATGTGCAAAGAAAGATGGATATAGAAGGCCAATTAACCTAGGACCGACCAGAAATTCACATAAGAACTTTAAGTAGAGAGTTGACTTGATTCAATTTGCATTTTAAAAAGATCCTTACTTCACTGAAGAGAATAGATTGTAAGAGTCAAGAGTGGATTGAGGAAATGGTTTCAGAGATAAGAGCCCACATAAAAGATTGTTATGCTTTGATCAGAGATTTTGGCAGTAAAATGGAGAAATACACAGAATCAAGAAATGTTTAGAAGCTTAATAGAAAATATTTAGTGACTAATTAGACGTAATACCCCCAGGTTTCTGGCACGAGCACCATGTACATGCTCTTAGCTGGAAGCTTTGTTTTATTTCTTTCTTTCTCCTTTTCTTCCTTTTTTAAAACACAACCCCCACTTCACAAATCAAAGCTTTTAGATGTGTTTTCTCCTACACGGAGTGGATATATAACCGTGTGCCATAGGCAGAATAATGGCCACCCAAAGATGTCCACATTCTTATCCCCAAAACCTGTGAATATTTTACCTAACATGGCAAAAGAACTTTGCAGATGTAACTAAGTTAATAATCTTTTGTTGTTGTTTTGTGTTCTTTTGTTTGAGACAGAGTCTCTGTCACCCAGGCTGGCATGCAGAGGTGTGATCTCCACCCACTGCAACCTCCACCTCCTGGATGCAAGCAATTCTCGTGCCTCAGCCTCCTGAGTAACTGGCATTACAGGCATGTGCCACCACACCCAGCTAGTTTTTGTATCTTTTGTAGAGACATGGTTTCACCATGTTGACCAGGCCGGTCTTGAACTACTGGCCTCAAGTGATCCATCTGACTTGGCCTCCCAAAGTGCTGGGATTACAGGTGTGAGCTACCATGCTGGCCTAAGTGAAGAATCTTGAAATGAGGAGATGTTCACAGATCATTCAGTTGGGCTCAATATAATCACCAGGGTTCTTATGAGAGAGAGGCAGAGAAGCAGATGTGACAAAAGAAGCAGAGGGAGATGAAGAAAGGGAGAGAGACAGGAGGCTGGCTATTTCAAGGAACTATGCTGCTGGCCTCGAAGATGAAAGTGGAGATCAAGACCAGGGAATGCAGGCAGCCTCTAGAATCTGGAAAGAGCATGGAACCCATCCTCCCCCAGAGCCACCAGAAGGGATGCAGCTCGGCCTATGCTTTCATTCTTAGCCCTGTAAGAGCCATTTTGGACTTTTGACCTTCAGAATGGTAAGATCATAAATTTATGTTGTCTTCAGCCACTAAATTCATGGTGTTAATTACCATAGCAATAGGAAAAGAATACACCATGTGTCCCCACAATCTCACCCCTTTGCTTTCTCCAGAACTCTGCTCAGATGTTACCTCATAGGAGACACTTTCCCTGACTACCCTATTGAAAACAATCCTCTCACTCTCCAGCACCCCAAGGTTGCTTTATTTTTTTTAAATAGGGGTTACCATCATCTAACCTATTTTTTTATTCATGTTTGTTTTATTGTTTTGGAAATGAGAGCAGAGACTTGTTTTGTTCACTACTGCATGCCAGCACCCTAAAACCATGTCTGGTAGTGAATATTTCTTGAATATATTCATAAAACGAATGAACTGTTTAAATGGTAATACCATTTTCTAATATAAAGACACTGGATAAAGAGAGAAACTGAAGGAAAATAAGTTTAGTTTTGTATATGACAACTCTGAGATACTTGGGAGACACTGTTTTGCACTCAAAAGGGCAATTTGTCCTGGATATAAAAATACAGCCATCTTCATATAGTTGGTAACTGAGATCACGGAAGTGGATGAGCTCTTCTGGAAACAGAGTGTTTTCCCTTAATGGGCACCATCATATGATCGTGCCACAAATATCTCAACATTTCTCAAAATGAACCCATTTTTCCCTGACATCCAAACACGGGTTTCCCTTGACATCTTTATCTTAGGTAATGGCATCATCAACCAGTCACCAAAATAGAATATTGATTCTTCCCTTTCTCTGCTTCAAAATTGAATTAAGCAAATACTGTTGATTCTATTTCACATATACCTCAGAATTCCATCCATCATTCTCTATTCCTACTGCCTCTGCCCCTGTTCATGACTATATTTTCTCTTGCACAGCTTATTGTAATAATCTTCTAACCAATCTCTCTCACTCTGGCCCTCTTCTCCAATTTAGTTTCCCCTCGATCACAAAGCTAAAATTCAAATCTGTTGTTTTCTAACAAGAAAATAACTCCCTAATATAATATACAAGATCTGGCAATAGTCTGTTTCTAACTTTCCTGTCCATATTTATTTTAAATCTTTTTTTCACTCCCACCAGACACCACCTGAAATATGCTGCCTCAACCCCTTATTATGAAGATGACACACTCCTTTATGTTTCTGTGCTTTTGCAAATATTGTTACTTCTCCATCTATCCAGGCTCAACTCATCCTTCAAAATCGACTTCAAAGTATAACTCCCCTGTGAAACCTTCTTTGTTACCTTTATCACCAAGATTGGCTCCTCCTTCCTCTCTAATCCTTCAGTATTGAGCATATGCAGATGGCAGAATTTCTCACAATGTTCTGAAATGACTTGTTTGCATGCCCACAGCCTTTACTATATTGTCAGCACCACAAATCTAATATGTGCCAGGACTATATTAGGTTCAAAATAAAAATCTGATGAATGAATGAAGTTGAGCTCACTAAATTTTTTTTTTGAAATAGTAACAAAGCTCTAAAAATGTTTTCTAAAGAACTTCTGAGATCAATTTATATATGTTAGTTTTTTATTATAAAGAGGTATTATATTGTGCAATATTGATTAAAAATACTATGCAGCAATCAGAGAGTAAGAAATTGGAGCTAAATATTTCCAAGTAAGGCAGTTATAAATTAGAATATCGCCCAGATAATAGCCATGGTTGCAGGAATCCAAAATACAGAAAAGTTAAAGTCAGTGAGAGAATGTCATAGACACTGAATGTGCCCACCTTGCATTCTCTCAAATCCACCATGTGCTTTAGCCCCCAATGCTGCACCTGTTCTTCTGATAGGTAATTGGACAGCATCTTGTCTCAACTGCACTGCACTCTCGCTCTCGCTGTGCTCCAGAGCTTGTATGACCTGGCTGCTTGGGAAGCCTGCAGGAAGTTCCTCAGCGTGTACAACCTGACAGTATGAGGGAATCAGGGGTGGAATTCCGTGGAGGGGAGGCTGTGGATAACTGAGTCTACCTGCCATTCCTCAAGTGGAAACTCTCGAGGCTCATTATACACAGCTACTTAGAAAACCCTGCCAGGGTCTAGCTGCACTTGCCCTCAGTGGGAGCCCAGGCAAAGATGCACCCTGTATCAGCTTTCCCTACTTCTGTTTCATGCTTCCCACACCCTCTCCTCTTCCCTGAAAATACTTCCTCAAAAATAAACTACCTACGTACAAGCCCCTGTCTTAGTGTATGCTTTCTGGCAGAAACCCTGACTAAGAAAACTGGGATCAAAAGTGGCCCTGGAAAGCAGACCCCTGAGATGAAATTGGAACTGGTCAGATGGTAGTAAGTTGGGTGGTCGCAACTCCTTGCACACAGTAGCCAATACTAAGCACTAAGATTCTTTTTTTGTTTTTTCTTTTTTCTTTTTTGAGACGGAGTCTCGCTCTGGCGCCCAGGCTGGAGTGCAGTGGCACGATCTCAGCTCACTGCAAGCTCCGCCTCCCGGGTTCACGCCATTCTCCTGCCTCAGCCTCCTGAGTAGCTGGGACTACAGGCACCCGCCACCACCCCGCCCAGCTAATTGTTTTGTATTTTTAGTAGAGACGGGGTTTCACTGTGTTAGCCAGGATGGTCTGGATCTCCTGACTTCGTGATCCACCCACCTCGGCCTAGCACGAAGATTCTTACAGGTGGTGAATTGGGATGAAGTCCAGGCAGAAAGTGAATGCAGTAACCATAGCATAAATGGTGTGGGGCAAAGGTAATTTTAAGGATCGTGGAGTTGGCTACTTTTGTTAAGGCTCCTAAAGTTAGACTCCTACCTCAAGGCAAGTTGTGAAAGTCAGAAAACATCCATGAAGTATTAAAAGAAACCTTTATCTTTTAGGATAATGGGGGAAAAGTAGGTTTCAAATCATGCCCAGGAATTACGGTCAAGGAAGCAGAGCTGCAAAGGAGACTGAATGCAAAAGCTCAATAGCTAATGGGAAAGTACTGGGCTGCTGAGATGAAATTGTTGGTGACCTCCAACAAACCTGAGATCCTTGAACTCCCAGAAGTCCCTGAACACTTCAGGTCAGTGGAAGCAACTTCTTTCCCACTGATGAGATGACGTTGTTGGTGACCTCCAACAAACCTGAGATTCTTGAACTACCAGAAGTCCCTGAACCCTTCAGGTCAGTGGAAGCAACTTCCTTCCCACTGATGAGATGATGTTGTTGGTGACCTCCAACAAACCTGAGATTCTTGAACTCCCAGACAGCCCTGAACCCTTCAGGTCAGTGGAAGCAACTTCCTTCCCACTGATAGAAGAGGAAGTGCCACTAGTCTAGACACCCTGAAAACATATTACCTGAGTCAGATGCATTGCTACAAGATGTGTGTCCTTCTCTAGAGCCACTCCATTGCCTGCAGACAAGTAACTGGGGTTCAATCACAGTACAGTCTGCACAGGGAAATACAATGCTTGCTCTAAGAGAAAATAACAGATACAAATTAAAAGATGTGGCTAAATATGTACATACAGCAGACAGAGAAAGAGGGTGACAATGAATCTTGATGATGTCAAACAAGGAACTACTGAAATATGAATAGGCAACAATGTATTAACATGGGAAAACTCTTCCATGACTCAGAGTTTGCCTTGGCAAGGACACTTAGGGCCAGCCCCAATGTTTCTGAGATGGCTCCCTAAAGCTTGGACATAGTATTGGTCTACAACAAATGTTGTAGACATGTGAGAATTGCCTTAACAGAGTACTAAGGAACAACTCAGGAGTATGAGAATGTTAGAATAGATACAGTACACAAGATTGGAGAACCTGCCATCTGACCATCTTTTCTAGGAGTGCCTGAAGAATAAGCCCTTCGCTAACACAATAAAGAATGCACAGGTAAAGACAGCTTGTCCATTTTGAGAAGGTTGATGATGACTGTCCTCTGTAACATGTCAAAGAACTAAGATCACTAGTATCAGTGGGAATCATATCTATAGCAGAGACTTGGTGGAAATCTTTAACTGACAGAAGTAAGATGCCTGTAATTACTATAGTGGGCATCAAGCCTCAAGTAGTACCTTCAC
Source organism: Pan troglodytes (assembly GCF_028858775.2). Lineage (NCBI taxonomy): Eukaryota > Metazoa > Chordata > Mammalia > Primates > Hominidae > Pan > Pan troglodytes. The sequence continues at coordinate 160,183,659 of NC_072404.2, read as the reverse complement.
CCACAAAGATCTATCTATCAAGCCTAATAGACTGTGATATGTTTAGGGATTAAAAAGACGAGAAACCAGTTATTTGGCTTGTTTAGGAAAAAGTCAACAATTGCTTAGAAGAATGTTAATGTCAGCTACCACTTTAGAAAACTGTGACTTCTCATTCCGTTTCCAAATCTAAGCAACATCTTAGACCTAGAGCCCATTAATTGATGTGAAGGCAATGTTTCTTTAAGGAAGGACCCTGTAATATCACCACAAGTATATAACATCACTATTGCCCCAATTCTTCCTCCAAAAGGCCTTTTAGCCATCTCCCAGAGAGAATATGCACCTGGAAAAGGGAAATACCCAAACATTTTGAGAACTACTGGATACAGTGTCTCATCTGACACTGATCCCCAGAAATACAAAAGGCCATCACATTGCCCAGTAGGACTAGGGACTTATAGATGCCAAAGGATAAATGAAATGATGATCCAAGAAGATGTCATAGTGGGTCAAGTGGTCTGCAGACCCGTTCTGTGGTCTTTGCCCCAGTCTTCCAATGTATAGCTAGAATGGCTAGACAGGATTTGGCCAAACCCTGACCTGTACAGTAAATAACCGTTGAGAGAAAAAGGACCAACTGGAGGTCCCTAACATGTACCATTTTGTCTTCTGTATCCCGTCTGTTACAAGGTGTTGTTTTAGTTAAAGTGGTTAAAGGAAATAATGCTTCACATAGATATGTAATTGGAAAAGGCAATATTTTATAATGTTTCCGAGCATCATGACTGTTGTTCTTTGATACTATACCAACATTCAACAAATAATGGCTTTTTAAGCATTAGTTGCAAAAGTGAAATCTGAAACCATATCAATGAACTTTGCAAAACTTACTTAAAAATCACTTTGCCTAGCATGTACTTTGAATAGATTGTTTTACCCATGCTTGACTTTATAACATCTTCCAAATACTGACACACTTCATTATACAATATCAAAAAAATCACTTTCATTAATATCACCACCAATCTCCTCAGAAAGGTCTTTAAGTATTGAGAAGCTGTTGAGCTCAAAGAGGCAGTTAAACAGTTTCCAGAATTGTAATTGTTGCTTAAAAGCTTGAATTTCGTCATTGGTTACAAAGTTCATCAGTTATTTCCTTAAGGTGGCACACTCACTTCATTCCTTTTCAACAAAATGTCTGCCAAATACCAAAGGTGGAATAACTGTAGTTTGTCAACCAGCTATTTATTTGAGTAAAAATTATATCCATGAAAAATGACTAGGTTAACTCAGTCTCACATGACTTTTTCCTTCAGATGATCTTAATAGTTTGGTATGTAGTGGAAGTACCTCATGCATACTTCCCATTTCATCACAAGCAATATTAAAAATATCCATTACATATTAGCATAAATAACACTTCATTAAAAATCACTATTTTTTTAAATAGTGAAAATTGGGACACTTTTACAGGAGTCAAAAACTAATACCAAAGGAGTAGAATGAACAAGACAGCCAAACAGAAGCCTCCAGCGATCACCCTTCCCTCCACCCTAACAGGAACACCAAATTGGACAAATATCCACACAAGAAAGCACCTTCATAGAACCTAAAATCAGGTGAGCAATCACAGTACCTGGTTTTAAAATCATATCAAGGAAAAGGCACTGAAGGGGCTAGGAAAGACAATCTTGAATTGCCAGCACTTCCCTTCCTCCATCCCCTGGTGGCTGTATGGCGTGGAGAGAGAATCTGTGCACCTGCAGGAGAGAAAGCACGGTGATTGTGGGACTTTACATCGGAACTCAGTGCTTCCCTGTCACAGTGGAATGCAACATGGGGCAGAATTCAGCCAGCAACCACGGAGGGGGCATTTAAACCAGCGCCAGCCAGAGGGAGAACATCAATCCCAACTGTCTGAACTTAAGCTCCAACTGGCCCCACCACCACAGGTTAAAGTGCTCTGGGGTTCTAAATAAACTTGAAATGCAGTCTAGGCCACAAAGACTGCAATTCCTGGGCAAATCTTGGTACTGAACTAGGCTCAAGGCCAGTGGACTTGGAGTACATGTGACTACCTAGTGAGACACCAAGGGCAGCCAAGGGAGTGCTTGTGTCCTGCCTCTGTCAACTCCAGACTGTGCAGCTCACATCTCCAGGAGGAGAGGGAAGAGTACAGAGATCTTTGTCTTGCAACTTGGATACCAGTTCAGCCACCACAAAATAAAATACCAAGCAGAGTCCTGAAGCCCCATCGAGGCCGTAGCTCCTGGAAGAGATTTCCAGATCCACCCTGGATCAAAAGAAAACTCACTGCCCTGTCCTAGCAGAATTCACCACCTGCTTACTAAAGGGTCCTTGGACCTTGAGTAACTATCAGTGGCAGTCAGGCAGCAGTTGCATAGGCCTTGGGCAAGACCCCATACTGTCTGGCTTCAGGTTTCACCCAGCAAATTCCCAGCTGTGATGGCCATGGGGAGAGAGTCCTTCTGCTTGAGGAAGGGAGAGAGAACAAAATGGACTTTGTCTTGCAACTTGTGTACCAGATAAGCCATAGTGAAATAAAGCACCGAACAGACTTCTAAATTCCCTGATTCCAAGCCTTAGCTCCTGGAGGGCTTTTCTAGACCAACTCCCTGAGTCAGAAGGAAATCCACTGCACTAAGGGATAGAGACCAAATACTGGCAGTATTCATCACCTACCAACTAAAGAACCCTTGAGCCTCGAATAAATATCAGAGGTAGCCAGGAAACAGTTGACACAGGCCTTGAGCAAGACCCAGTATTGTGTTGGCTTCAGATGTGACCCAGCATAGTCCCAGTGGTGGTGTCCCTGGGAGTGCTCATGTCACCCCTCCCCCAAGTCCAGGTAGCTCAGCACAGAATGAGACAGACTCTATTTGCTTGGGGGGAAGTAAGGGAGAAGCACAAGAGACTCTGCTAGGTGATCTAGGAAATTCTCCCAGATCTTACCCAAGACCACTAAGGTGACGCCTCTATGAGTCTACAAAAGTCACAATGCTTCTGGGCTTGGGTTCCCCCATAATGCAGATATGCCTGTAGTGAGCAAAGACTTAGATCACAACACTCAATTCCCTTTGAATATTTGGAAAGCCTTTTCAAGGATAGGTACAAACATGCCAGACTGCAAAGACTAGAATAAATACCTAACTCTTCAACTCCCAGATATCAACAAACATCCACAAGTATCAGCATCATCCAGGAAAATCTGACCTCACCAAATCAACCAAATAAGGCAACAGTGACCAATTCCAGAGTGACAGAAATCTGTAACCTTTCAGGCACAGAATTCAAAGTAGCTGTCTTGAGCTCAAAGAAACCCAAGATAACATGAAGAAGGAAATCAGAATCCTATCAAATACATTTACCAAACAGATTGAAATAATTACAAAGAATCAAACAGAAATTTTGGACCTAAAAATTCAATTGACAGATTGAAGAATATATCAGAGTCTCTCAACAGCAGAATTGGATATAGAAGGAACATACCTCAACACAATAAAAGCCACGTATGACAGATGTACAGCTAGTATCATACTGAAGGGGGAAAAACAGAAAGTTCACTCTAAAATCTGAAACATGACAAGGGCGCCCACTTTCACCACTGTTATTCAACATAATACTGGAAGTCCTAACTAGAGCAATTAGACAAGAGTAAGAAATAAGGGACATCCAAATTGGAGAAGAAGGAGTCAAATTACCATTATTTGCAGGTGATGATCTTATATTTGGAAAAACCTAAAGACGCCAAAAAAAAAAAAAAAAACCTGTTCAAACTGATAAAGAAATTCAGTAAAGCAGCAGGATACAAAATCAACATACAAAAATCAGAAGCATTTCTATATGCCAAAAGTAAACAATCTGAAAAAGAAATCAAGAAAGTAATCCCATTTACAACAGCTACAAATAAAGTGTCTAGGAATTATCTTAACCAAAGAGATTAAAAAAAAAAAAAACTCTACAATGAAAACTATAAAACAGTGATGCAAGAAATTGAAGAGGACACAAAAATATACAAAGATATTCCTTGTTCATTGATTGGAAGAATAAACATTGTTAAAATATCCATACTACCCAAAGCAACCTACAGATTCAGTATAATCCACATCAAAATACCAATTACATTTTTCACAGAGAAAGAAATAATCCTAAAATGTATATGGAACCACAAAAGAATGAGAATAGCCAAAGCTATCCTGAGCAAAAAGAACAAAACTGGAGGAATAACATTGCCTAACTTCAAATTATACCACAGAGCTATAGTAACCAAAACAACATGGCACTGGCATAAAAATAGACCAGTGGAACAGAATACAGAATCCAGAAATAAATCCATACTTCTACCATGAACTCATATTTGAAAAGAATGCCATGAACATATATTGGGAAAAGGATAGTCTCTTCACTAAATGGTGCTGGGAAAACTGGATATCCATATGCAGAAGAATGAAACTGGACCCCTATCTCTCACCATATACAAAAGTCAAATCCAAATGGATTAAAGACTCTAAGACCTCAAACTATGAAACTAATAAAAGAAAATATTGGCCGGGCGTGATGGCTCATACCTATAATCCCAACACTTTGGGAGGCCAAGATGGGTGGATCACCCGAGGTCAGGAGTTTGAGACCAGCCTGGCCAACATGATGAAACCCCATCTCTACTAAAAATACAAAATCAATTAGCCAGGCGTGGTAGCATGCACCTGTAGTCTTAGCTACTCTGGAGGCTGAGGCAGAAGGACTGCTTGAACCCAGGAGGCAGAGGTTGCATTAAGCCAAGATCATGCCACTGCACTCCAGCCTGTGTGACAGAGTGAGACTCCATCTCAAATAATAATAATAATAATAATAATAATAATAATGGGGAAGTTATCCATGCCATTAGTCTGGGCAAAAATTTATTGAGTAATACCACATAAGCACAAGCAACCAAAGCAAATATGGACAAATGGGATCATATCAAGTTAAAAAGCTTCTGCACAGCAAAGGAAAAAACAAAGTGAAAAGACAATATACAGAATGGGAGGAAATATTTGCAAACTACCCATCAGACAAGGTATTAATAAGCAGAATAGATAAGGAGCTAAAACATCTTTATAGGAAAAAATCTAATAATCTGATTTGAAAATGGGTAAAAAATTTGAATAGACATTTCTCAAAAGAAGACACACAAATGGCAAACAGATACATGAAAAGGTACTCAACATCACTGATCATCAGAGAAATGCAATTCAAAACTACAATGAGATTTCCCCTCACCCTAGTTAAAATGGCTTTTATCCAAAAGATAGGCAAAAATGAATACTGGCGAGGATGTGGAGAAAAGGGAACCCTCATACACTGTTGGCAGGAATGCAAATTAGTACCACCACCATGGAGAACAGTATAGAGGGTTCCTCAAAAGGTAAAAGTAGAACTGCAAGATGATTCAGCAATCCCGCTGCTAGATAGATACCCAAAAGAAATCAGTATATTGATGAGATATCTGCAGTCCTATGTTTACTGCAGCATGATTCACAATAACCAAGATTTGGAATCACCCTTAGTGTCCATCAACAGATGAATGGATAAAGAAAATGTGGTACATATACACAAGTTAGCAATGGAAAACAGAATAAGACCTTGTCATGTGCAAAACATGGATGGAACTGAGGACATTACGCTAAGTGAAATAATCCAGGCACAGAAAGTCAAACTTCTCATGTTTTCACTTATTTGTGGGAGCTAAAAATTAAAACAATTGAACTCATGGGTACAGAGAGAAGAATGATGGTTTTCAGGGAATGGGAAGGGTAGCTGGGGCTGTGGGGATAGAAAATTTAGATGGTTAATGGGTTTAAAAATATAGTTAGATACAATGAATAAGATCTAGTATTTGATAGCATGGCAGGGTGACTACAGTCAGCAATAATTTTTTGTCCATTTTAGAATAACTGAGGAAGTACAGTTGTAATATTCAAAACACAAACAAATAATGGATGTTTGAGGTGATGGATATCCCCACTTACCCTGATGTGATGATTATGTGTTGTATGCCTGTATCAAAATATCTCATGTGCCCCATAAATATATACACCTACTATGTACCCATGAAAATTAAATATAAAAATTTTTAAATGAATACATTTGCTATTTCATCAGGACATTCTTAAGTAAAACTTTTTTAACTCTGAGTACCTGGTGTTGATAACATAATTACCCCAACTATAGGTTGGTACCACCGTTTTGATTTGTGCAAAGGCACCAGCCGCTTTGCCTACCATTGACTTTTGCACCACTGGTGCAACTAACAAGACTGAAAGGATCAAATAACATCTCATATTATGAAAGCAGTATGGGCCTTGTGGACCATGCAGAAGGGTCTTGAAGACCCCCAGGGATCTACAAACACCACTCTGAAAATCACTGCCTTAAAGGCAGTGAAAGCTAAGGCAGTGGGTAGATATGAAAAATTGGCGAGACCCAAAATATGATCTTTATGAAAGTTCCACACTGAATAATGATCAGAAGTTGCATAGACACTTTTCAAGAATCCCAAGTAAGCAAGCAAAGAAGAACTAGTTCCCAGGATTTCTTTCCATGCAGAATGGATACAGCCACAAAGCCTGGTTGACAGAGAGGGAAAAGGTGCATTGAGAGGAAGGCATCGCAGCTATTTTTTCAGGTAATCTTTAACTCGGATAATCAGAGGCCCTGGGAAAATCACAACTACCTTCTCCTCCCAGATATTTTCCCATGCCCTTCAGGGCAATGTGCAATTGTATAAATAGGCTTTCAAGAACAACTGAAATGTCACAAAGTTCCCAAACATTGATATGCACAATAAAGTCTAGCATGGTTCTACTAAGGGGTGTCTTCCCCAACAGGCTTGTGATTCCCTTAGCAAGGAAATGTATCATCTGACTTCCTAAAGTGCTCCCATAGTCCCCAGCACAGTGCTGGTTCTGTAACAAGCCTTAGATAAATAGTTGATTCACTGATTTGATATAATAAGAAGCCAAATTAATGTGTGCATGGAGTGATGGAGGCGAGTGTAACTGAGCAAGAATGCTGCAGGCAGAGATATTTTATGTGAACTCCCACAAACTAAGATGCTCACTAATGATAACATTATTTTAACTCCATTCTCTCAAGGTTTTTTATTTACAGGTTGAATATTATTCTCTTTAAGATTATGTATCATCATAGGTCCGCCATACAGTTTGTCCTGTTCCGTAAACCATGCTCCAGCTGTGCATTCTCTGCTCAACCTCACTGGGGCCTTGCAACCCACCTGAGCTCCAGGGCAGTGCAGGCAGGAAAGGGCTCTCAGCTTCCCTCCTGCACGGCAGGCAAAGGCAGAGAGTTCAGAAGCTGCTGGAAGGACTGTGGAGAAGGAACACGCGCACAAGTCTAATGACTATCTGGTTCTACTATGAGGACTTGAAATCTATTCCCTAAGCATGAAGTGCTTCAGGAGCCTCTCTCAAAGCACCATTTTGCTGCTGTGATATCTAAGACTCATTTCAAACTTGAGATACATTCAGCAGTTTAATTTAGAAGACTGTGTGATGGCATTAAACACACTGCTCAAAATTTGGTGCCAAATGAAAGTCACACAGTTCATCTAAGCCTCTTGCCTCTGCAGCTCCCCCATGCTAGGTTTCTATGACCTGAAGAAACCAAATAGCATTCCATTTAGCCTCTGTACAAGCCATCTAGACAAAGGACAAAAAGATCAGCTTTTCACTGGAGATACGTATTATATACAAATATATAATATCCTCTGATTTTTTTTGTTTGCTTCACTTTTGGAAAATAAACTACCATTTTAGGCCTTCCTCACTGACAAAATCAATTCTTTTAGAGGTAGAGTTTTAGGTGCAATGGAAGTACCCTCTGCCTTCTGAAATTCCCTCTGCTCAGCTGCTCATAGGTGAGTGAAAGCTCTTTAGCCAAAGCAAATATTTTATTTAGAAAAATATACGTCTTAAAATATAGAATTGAGGCAGTGACTTGTAAACTCCTTGATACGAAATTGTAAATGGTTCCTATAACAAATTGCTCATTTGGGGGAGGACTGGGCTCTCCAGGGCACTGGGCGCCATCCCACATTGTGGAGGAGGAGGAAATGGCACGAAGGGCACTAACGAGCTCTAAAGAAAGAAAAGATCAGGCCAGGTGCCCTGGCTCATGCCTGTAATCCCAGAACTTTGGAAGGCCCAGGCGGGCAGATCACTTGAGATCAGGAGTTCGTAACCAGCCTGGCGAACATGGCGAAACCCCATCTCTAATAAAAATACAAAAATTAGCAGGGTGTGGTGGCGCATGCCTGTCATCCCAGCTACTTGGGAGGCGGAGGCAGGAGAATCACTTGAACCCAGGAGGCGCAGGTTGCAGTGAGCCGAGATCACGCCATTGCATTCCAGCATGAGCAACAAGAGCAAAACTCCATCTCAAAAAATATAAATAAATAAAATAAAATAATAATAATAATAAAGGAAAGATCAGAGCTGCTGAACACCAGCAGCACAAATTTCACAATTTTGTCTATTTTGGAAAACAGAAATTTCATTAAATGGACAGCACTATACAATCCTGCCTTTTAAAATAATTTTCTTGAAGTATGTTTGCCTTGTACTGATTGCTAATTAAATAGAACTGTCGTAGTATGATAGTTACATAATTTCTTCTCATGTTCAGTTTTCAGAAAAATACATTTTAACAATTGACACTTTTTTATTTCTATAAGCAAATGGAATATTTAGATGTTGGTCACTTTTCTCCAGTATGTTCTGCAGATGAACTGAAAAACCCTAATTCCCTGGTACTGCCACCAGAAAATCCATCCTTTTTTTCCTTGTTTGCATTGAGAAACCAGGATTACTTCTCTCCCTTCTGACCATTTTTCCCAACAAATCACCATCCCTGTTATTATAAATATTCACTGCTAAGGGCCAGAAGCCACTGAGAACAAAACACAGAATAAGAACAGTACATAAAATTGCTGTGGAGCCTCTGGGTTTTTTGCTGCAATAGACATCTCAGTTGCAGACATCAGATGCATTTCATGAAGTTGGTTGCAAAACCTTGGCCCAAATCAAGGATGTTATCGTTTCTTTTCCCTGATAATTCTTCATCCTCTCTCTGCTTCTCTCTCTTCCCACGTCTCAGTAAGCCCACCTGTGTCTCTGTCTGTTTGTCTGTGTCTCTTTTAGGCTATGTGACTCACCTGCAAACTTGCAGCCCAGTGAGTTGAAAACTGTTATCCCATCGTGTCTGAAATTGATTTCTTCTGTCTGAATGGTGCCTCTAGAGTTTGGAGAACAGCTCCAAAAGGATACAGTAATATACAAAAACATGAGTGAGCCCAGAGCTATTCTAAATAAGTTCTTTTTTATTTATAATACATATGGAAGAGAGTGTATGTATTTAAAGGAATGGAATGTATTTGCATTAAAATCAGAATCTGATGGTCCACCAAGATATAAAATCAAGCAAGAGCTATCACAAAGTCTGCCTTTCCAACAAGACTCCATGTTGTCCCCTCTGTTCTCATCATGGATCTACCTAGATCCGACCATCCCATCTGCACATACTGGGTTGGGGCACCTTGACACCCCTGACCTGCCTTTCACTATCCAATGGCCCACCCCACTACAAGCGAATCATCCTTCTGTAACTGCAATGTAAAATTTTTTAAAGAATGGCCATTTTACAAATCATCATAGGATTATTCCATTTTGAAGAATAATTCTGGTAATATGTCAAAATGACTTATCTTCTATGATATTTCAAATTTTCTCACAATTTTCCCCTTTAAGCTTTTTCTTACTTCCATATTTTTAGCTCTTAATTCTTCCTTATCCTTAATCTCATCTAGAATAACAGCTTCAGGCTCTCATCCCATTGGGTTTTGTCATTTTGCCTGAAACTTTTACTGCTTCTTTACAGACGTTTTAGAATTTGGTTTTAGCCTTTATTTTCAATTTGATTTCTCTTATCTCAAATTTTAAATGTTAGCTTTAATGTTTAACATTCTTATTAGACCTCAACTCTCCTACTTTATGGGAATGAAAGCGTTAATAAAATACTCTCATGTGTTTAGCTTTTCTTAACATTTTATGTTCTTACAAATGCTTATTTCCCCAATTGTTTCTCTTCTCCCATCCTTTTCAGTATCTTTTTTATAATATTTGTTGAGAAAATTGTGCATTTGTGCTGAAATTCCTTAATGAGTCTAAGTCATCAAAAAATAGGGGTGCATAAATATTTTGTTCCTAGAATTGTCCTTATGATTACTTCACTGGTTTTTCCAAACAGATCTCCTGGACCTAAGTACTTCATAATGATGGATATGAAAAAACAAACTTAAGATACTTAATCTATAGGTTAACCCTTAGAATATAAAATTTTTCCAGGTATGCTTTTCTTCTTAAAAACCTCCTATCATCCAAGCCTTATGTGGAAAGATACAAATTTTGACACTTATCATCTCTGTCCCCATATACTATACTGTACCATGAGCCTGGGTGTTTTGGAAATTCAAAGCTAAGGCAAGGCTCTCCATTCACTGTCCTGGGTCAGAAATCCTAAGCAAGCAGGTGGCGATGGGCCTTCTGATGGTTACTTACGATTCATAATGTGGTAGAGGAACCACAGACATCTTCTACTTACACCTGAATGCTCAACACATTTTCTGGGTTGTGTTATTCCCGTCTCAGAGGAATCATCCAAGAATCTCCTCAGTGTTATAATCCATTGACTTCTTTCTCTCATTGAAAGAGTTAAGACAAAGCTTGCAATGAGAATTTTATCCAAATTCTTCTAGGGGTGGGATGCCCTATTTTGGTCAGAAATTATACTGAAGGATTTCAGGCTACAAAAATATATCAGAACCTAAAGAGAGGGTAGAAACATTTTACTCTAGGCAATGCTTTTTGGTTCTAAGAAAATCTGAGATGACAACTAGATGCAGATGCTCTTCCTAAAGGAAAACTAGATATTCTTCTGGCAAAAAGTAGAATTTCTAAAAGACAATTTAAACAGCACATCAGGGTATAGACAAGAATCAAATTGCTCCTGATTTTCTGTACTATCTATCACTCCTGTTAAACTCTAGTATGTGGTAATATCTTATTATGAGGTTAATTTGAATTTGGGTAATTAGCAATGGCATTGAACATCTCTTTATGTGTTTGTTGGCCATTTGTGTATGTTATTTGATGAAGTGTGTTCAAATCTTTTGCCCATTTTTAATTGAGATTTTTTTCTCTTATTATTGAGCTATAAGAGTTTTTAATATATTCTTAATACAAGTGATTTATTAAATACATATTTTGAAAATATATTTTCTAATCTTTGGCCTTTCTTTTTATTTTCTTAAAAACCCAGAGAGGCTATCTATGTGTTTTTGCTGAGATTATGCAGCAAGCCAGCTTGATTCTACTTCTAGCATTATTTCCTCTATGCAGCACTGAGGGCAGTTTTCTCTGCAGAAACTTCACTGACAATTCAGCAAATATACCATAGATCAGGAGCTTATGGATAGGGAGCAGACTGCGGACAGGAATCTGTAATAACTCTGTTGCTTCTTAAGAAGGAATTCTTTGGCAATTTGCTATGTGAGGAGACTTCCAGGCTCAAGTGTTAATTGTAATCCCTTTGTTTTTAAAATAGCTGATCGTAGAATAAATAAATCTTACTTTCTCTTTTTTTAAAAAAAAAACACAGGCCTCAATTTCCTAAAATATTCACTCTATATATAAACAAATGTAAGCTTTAATAGAGTGTCAAAAATGGCTTTGCAAAAATGTCAATGGGCCGGTTGCTATGAATAGTAGTTTATACATAAGCACAGAATGTTGCTGAATTATTAGAACCCCAGTCATTCAAGACCATGACAATGGCCTCAGAGTTATTCTCATCTCCATAGAAACACACATTCTACCAGAGCATCCCTAATTCATGAAGAATATTGATATATTTGTGCCAATTCATTCATGTTCTTCCACCTAATCTCCTGAAGTAACTATTGGGCGTTTAGGAAATTTAAATCTAATTTAAATTAGAAGGAGATGCGAAGTGACCCAGACTTGGATTTAACCAAAACCTTTTGTCTAACGCATCTGACCAACTTATGTAATTGTTCTCCCTAACAACGAAACTGGTTAAAATGTTTCCTAATGATCTGAAAGAACTGTTGTTTATACTCATAGCAACTAATTTATTTTAAGACAGTTTCAAAAACATTGAGAGGAACCATATTTCCTAAATAATTCACTTTAAAGAAAATGGCAATTTATTATTTACCAAGAGATTGTTATACTGCAAAGAGAAAAGATTTTGGAACACACGCACAATTCTCTCCTCAACTGAGACAACTGTGTATTCTTTCTATTTTGTAGATGCAAGCTTCTTTCTGAGTTCCTGTAATGCTCCCTAATGTGAAAATTTCTTTAAAAACTGGAAAATAGAACTTCCTCTTTTTCCAACTGGAACCATGGAGGGTGTAGAAGAGGAGAAGAAGGAGGTTTCTGCTGTGACAGAAACCCTTAAGAAAAAGCAAAGGAATTTCACAGAGCTGAAGATCAAGCGCCTGAGAAAGAAGTTTGCCCAAAAGATGCTTTGAAAGGCAAGGAGGAAGCTTATCTATGAAAAAGAGAAGCACTGTTACAAGGAATATAGGCAGATTTACAGAACTGAAATTCAAATGGCGAGGATGGCAAGAAAAGCTGGCAACTTCTATGTACCTGCAGAACCCAAATTGGCCTTTGTCATCAAGATCAGAGGTATCAATGGTGTGAGCCCAAAGGTCCAAAAGGTGTTGCAGATTCTTCGCCTTCATCAAATCTTCAATGGAACCTGTGTGAAGATCAACAAGGCTTTAATTTACATGCTGAGGACTGTAGAGCCATAGATTGCATGGGGGAACCCAAATCTAAAGTCAGTAAATGAACTAACCTACAAGGGTGGCTATGGCAAAATAGATAAGAAGAAAATTGCTTCGAGAGATCATGCTTTGATTGCTCGATCTCTTGGTAACTATGGCATCATCTGCATGGAGGATCTGATTCATGAGATCTATACTGTCGGAAAATGCTTCAAAGAAGCAAATAACTTCCTGTGGCCCTTCAAGTTATCTTCTCTATGCGGCAGAATAAAGAAAACAGCCATCCATTTTGCAGAAGGAGGAGATGCTGACAAGAGGGAGGACCAGATCAGCAGGCTTATTAGAAGAATGAACTAAGGTGTCTACCATGATTATTTTTCTAAGCTGGTTGTACCTGCTTTCATACTGAACAACGACAACAAAAAAACCTGAAAATAAATACACCTGGAGAAGGTTCCCTAACCCAAGAATGAACCAAGGATTTCTCTGAATTGTGGGCTTGGATTCTTGGCTAGTCATGTCCTTTTATCGATGCTATAAGCATGGTCCCAGCTACCTAGATACAGAGGATAGTCTATCCCAGTTCTTAAAAGGGCAACTCCTTACTTACTTTACCCCAGATTAGCAGACTCATTAATTTATTACACAATCCAAAACGTAAGCTACGTTTCTGCCTGATATCTTTCTGGCACACTGGGCCTTCTTAGGCCTATGGGTCATTAGATTGACTTGCAGACTTTGGACATGATGAATCCTCAGATTACCGAAGTTGTACTCATTTTTTATGTATCAGTTTTTGTAAAAGTCTAAGTTACATATGACTATAGTTTAAGGTTAAATATTCCATTAATGTTGTTAAATAAAATAGCAATTTTCCTGACGACTTCTTCTTGTCCAATTTTCTCCTCTCTACAAGCAGCCACATTCAATTCTATTAAAGCTGATATTTTAAGAAATTTCTTTGATATTATTAAGTAATATGTTTGCTCATTCTTGATTTGTCAGTTTTAGTTTTGTGAAAAGAATACCCATTATGGCAGATGAAGATGAAGCTTCATTTCTTCCCTTACCCCTCTACATTTCCTCTTTCTCATCTCCCTATCCTCCCGTAGAGTTATACCATAATTTCAATTGATTGATATTCAATATTTACAGGACTGCAGTAACACTATTCTCAAATAAGATATGCAGTAAACCGATTGCTTTCATTTCCCGTACAACTCTCTGTCCTGCAGTTAATCATTGTATAATTGTTTAATTTCTATTAAATTAGCACCAATTTAACCCCAAACTTTCTCCCAATCCTGTATCTTCCCTCAGGAAATAGAGACACATAAAGCAATATCTCAATTTCATCTTCTTTAAGAAATATCTCCTGGAGCCCTATGAAGAGTGCTCACATGAACCTGTTGCTTGCTATGCCTTTATCCCTCCTGGACATTCCTTTTTTCTCTCCTCTATCAGAAATAAAATAGGAAAGTATTGATTTTGCTATTCTTTTTAATCCCATACCTTTCTCATTCTTAGGTTACTTATTTTAATAGAGAATATTAGCCAGTATTTCCCTAAGATTGGATGTATTCAGGATAAATTTTTTGAGAACCTACATACCTAAGAATATCTTTATATTTTTTGCATACTTGGTTGATAATTGTCCTGATCATAGAACTATAGATGGAAAATGATTTTTCCTTCAGAATTTTGTGTTCTAGCTTCTAGAATCATAGAGAACCCACATGATTCATGATTCTTTCTTTGTGGTTTTTATTTCCTCTAGAATAGCACGGTTCAATTGAAATATAAGATAATCTACAAATGTTAGCCACATATGCAATTTTAAAATTTTAGTAGCACATTTTAAAATATTAAAAAGAAACAGGTGAAATTAATTTTAGTATTTTATTTAACTAAACATATCCGGATGTTATCATTAAGAAGTGATCAATATAAATCATTGTAAGAAAGTATTTTACAAACTTTTAAAATCTAGGTGTTCAAAATATAATGTGTATTTAATGTGTATATAATGTGTATTTCACACTTATAGCATGTTTGTTTGGACTAGCTGCATATCAAAAGCTCCATCGTCACATGTGGTTTGCGGCAACTTTATTGGACAGTGATACTCAAGAAAGATATAGGTATTTTCTTTGCTGCTAGTCTTCTAATCATTTGCCTTGATGAGGGCTGAATTTTGCTTATTTTTCTAGGCATTCAGTGAGACCAGCTGCCTGACAACTCATTTGTATCGGTTCTAGGAAAATTCTTTAAATTATTGCCTTGATAACTCTCATCTTTCTCCATTTCTATTTACTCTGTTTCTGAAACTTGCTATTCAACAGATAAGACACCAACTGTGCTTGCTGATCCTCTAATTTATTTCTCCCATTTTTCAATTTATTTTTCTTAGTTCTGCTTTCCAAATTTTTTATTTTCTAATACTTCCAGTAGAATTTTAGTTATATTTTTAACTTCAAAAAGGTATTTGTGTCCTGCATGTCCATGTTTAACTGCACCTGTTCTTGTTTCATGATTACAATATCTCCTTGTAGCTGAGCATATTTGTGGTATTTTAAAAATCTTTTCCTCCTTACAGTCTGTTTCCTCCGAACTTCTTTTTTTCCCCTCTTCATTTGCTTAGTCTCTGATTTTTTATGTAAGAGGCTTTCCTCAGATATCTGGCAACTCTCAGTTTTCTGTTCTTATTTGTAAGTGGGAAACTAATGAGTTGATTCATTGAGTATATGAGTTAAGCCTCTCAAGGATTCATTTTATCATAAGGTGAGCTGACTGTGCCATTTCATTGGAAAAGCAGTGATGTTAATATTTTTAGAGCTTTGCTCTTCCACTGATCAGACTTTCCAGAGAAAGTTCTTCCATTCTTCTGTTCTAACAATAGCAGACTGGTTATTTGATTCTAGGAGCCTAGCAAGAGACGAGGAAAAGAGAGCATCAGCATCGTATATGCCTGTGTGCACTTAATAGAACTGCTGCCAGTACAGAATGTCCATTTTCAACTGTAACTGAAGGACCCTTTTTCAGAAACCCTCTATGTTACCCACTGAAGAAAATAAACCTCTAGTATTCTGCCAGGGGTAGGGGAAGCTGCATAATTTCTTCAGTCTTTAGAGGCTCTTTTACTGTGCTGCATTTTGGCATGGTGCCACAAACATATGCTGAGAAGCGCGGTATGAAAGAGCTCTATTAAAAGGCCATTGTGAGTTCCTCTTTCATTCATTTATTAATATTACACTGTTTAGGAAATTTTCAGGCATGCTCCTGTGTTAGAGTTTGGAATTTGGAAAACTAATTTGAGACAGAATAGTTTTCAAAGATTTTTCTTCATGAAAGTACAACATGTCTCCTGCAACCTTTGTCTAGCCACTGATAGAAACACCTACCCCACTTCAACTACTTGGTGTGAAGTCTTTCGATGTAAGTCCAAACTTGTTACCAGGTTCGGCATTCACAAAGCTGCCGCCCTCTCCCACCCCTCGCAACACCTACCTACTTTTGAAGTATGCAGTTAGGATATACTGCCACCAGGTGGTAGATTTTGGTATCATTCCCAATGTCTCAACTCTAAATTGCATGTTTTGAAGGAAATTCAAGGTTTATCCAATTAATGTTTCTACTAGTGCTATTTATGAAAACGTTTCAATGAAGAGCCTAAACATTTAAATATGTCATAGTAAAAAAATTCACATCGATTGTTTTTCTTAGAAAAACAGTTTCTAATGGAAACATATTCTTCTCACTAGTGTTTGTTATCACAAACAACTTAATCTAATCCTGTTCTACTTCCATTATTAGCAGTATTTTATATAACACTTGTTCTAACATCTCTTGAATCTTAGATTTCAAATCGATTGGTTTTAAATATTTACATATTTAAATATTACATATTTTTCCAAGTACTTATGCTCCACAAGCATGAAAGATTATGAAATATATCTCCACTTCCCCTAGTATTTAGTTTATGCTATCTACTGAACTCCTCCAATGTATTAGTGATATCTAAAAGATTTTTCCTATACCTCATTAAAGCAAGAGACCATGCCAGGAGCCAAAATCTAGATGAGTCAAAAGCCATTATTAGAATAAATAATTCTGCTCAATAAAAATGGGCAAACTACTGATATACACTACTTAGCCATTGTACATCCTTTATGCTGTGTGGAAAAAAGAAAAGCCTCTCCCAAATGATCATATACTGTGTGATTCCATTACATAACATTCCTGAACTGACAAAATTATAGAGATGAAAAACAATTAGTAGTCGTCGGGGGTTAGGGATGGTGGGGGAAGAGAAGCAGGTGTCACTAAAGGAACAGCAAGAGGGAGATCTTTCTGGTGATGGAATAGTTCTGTATTTTGACTGTGGTGGAGGTTCCATGAATATACACACGTGATGAAATGACATAGAACTACAAATGCACATTGGTATAGTTTGGGTAAGTCTCCATATCTCACACTGAAACGTGATCCCCAGTGTTGGAGGTAGATACTAGTGGGACGTGTTTGCCTTATGGAGGTAGATTCCTCATGAATGGGTGTGGCTGCCATCCCCAAGGTAATGAGTGAGTTCTTGCTCTATTAACTATCTGATTGTTCATAACAGCCTGAGAAATCCTAGCTAGAGCAATCAGGCAAGAGAAAGAAATAAAAGGCATCCAAGTAAGAAAAGAGGAAATCAAACTATCTCACTTAACTGATAATATGATTTTTTACCTAGAAAATCCTAAAGACTCTCCAAAAGGCTCCTGGAACTAATAAATTACTTCAGTAAAGTTTCAGGGCAAAAAATCAATGTACAAAAGTCAATAGCATGTCTACACACCAGTAACATTCAAGCTCAGAGCCAAATCAAGAATGCAATCCCATTTACAATAGCTAAAAAAAATAATAATAACATATCTAGGAATACATATAACTGAGGAAGTGAAAGATCTCTACAAGGAGAATTACAAAACACTGCTGAAAGAAATCATAGATGACACAAACAAATAGAAAAACATTCCATGCTCATGGATTGGAAGAGTCAATATAATTAAAAATGCTTGGCCATACTCTCCTAAGCAAACTACAGATTCAACACTATTCCTATCAAGCTACCAAGGTCATTTTTCACAGAACCGGAAAAAAAAACTATTCCGAAATTCATATGGAACAAAAAGAGCCTGAATAGCCAAAGCAATTCTAAGCAAAAAGAACAAAGCCAGAGGCATCACATTACCTGACTTGAAACTATACTATACGGCTACAATAACCAAAGCAGCATGGAACTGGTACAAAAACAGATACGCAGACCAATGAAACAGTTTAGAGAACCCAGAAATAAAGCCACACACCTACAGTCATCTGATCTTCAACAAAGTTGACAAAAATAAGCAATAGGGAAAGGACTCCCTATCCAATACATGGTGCTGTGAGAGCTGGCTATCCATCTGCAGAAAAATGAAACTGAACCTCTACCTTTTACCATATACCAAAATTGACTCAAAATGGATTAAAGATTTAAATGTAAGACCTCAAACTTTAAGAATCCTAAAAGAAAACCCAGGAAACACCATTCTGGATGTCGACCTTCGGAAAGAATTTATGATTAAGTCCTCAAAAGCAATAGCAACAAAAACAAAAATTGACAAGTGGAAGCTAATTAAACTAAAGACCTTTTGCACAGCCAAAGAAACTATCAACAGTTAACAGACAATCTGCAGAATGGAAAATATTTGCAAATTATGCATCTGACAAAGGTCTAATATCCAGAATCTATAAGGAACTAAAACTAATCATCAACAACACAACATTAAAAAGTAGGCAAAAGACTTAAACAGATACTTCTCAAAACAAGATATACAAGCAGCCAACAAACATGTGAAAAAATGTTCCACATCACTGATCATCAGAGAAACATAAAATCACAGTGAGACACCATCTCATACCAGCCAGAATGGCGATTATTAAAGTCAAAAAACAGATGCTGGCAAGGCTGCAGAGAAAAGGGAACTCTGCTACACTGTTGGTGGGAATGGAAATTACTTCAGGCACTGTGGAAAGCAGTTTGGAGACTTCTCAAAGAACACACAACAGAACTACCATTTGGCCCAGCAATACCATTACTGGGTACATATCCAAAAGACAATAAATGGTTTTACCAAAAAGACACATGCATTTGTATGTTGTCACAGCACGATTCACAATAACAACAACATAGAATCAACCTAGTGTCTATCAGTGGTGGACCAGATTTAAAACAATGTGGTACATATACACCGTGGAATATAACACAGCCATAAAAAAGAATGGAATCATGTCCTTTGCAGCAACATGGATGCAGCTGGAGGCCATTATCCTAAACACATTAATGCAGAACAGAAAACCAAATACCACACGTTATCACTTTTAAGTGGGAGTTCAATGTTGGGCACTACTCATGGACATAAAGATGGCAACAATAGATACTAGGGACTACTAGTGGAGGGTGAGAGGAACGGAAGACAAGGGTTGAAAAATTATTTATTGGGTACTCAGTACCTGGGTGATGGGATCCGTCGTACTCCAAACTTCGGCATTACACAATATACCATGTAAAAAACCTGCACATGTACTCCTTGAATCTAAAATAAAAGTTGAAATTCTTTTTTAAAAAGAGTCTGTCATCTTTTCTCTCTCTTGTTCTCTTTGCCATGTGACACACCAGGTTCCCTTCACCCTCTGCTATGAGTGTAAACTTTCTGAGGCCCTCACCAGAAGCAGGTACTGGCACCATGCTTCTTGTATAGCCTGCAGAACCATAAGCCAAATAAACCTATTTTCCTTATAAGTATACCCAGCCTCAGGTATTCCTTTATAGTAACACAAAACAGACTGATACGCATTGTACCAACATCCGTTTCCTATTATAGTTTTGATACTGTACTATAACTATATAAGATGGAACCATTAGGGGAAACTGAATGAAAGATACAAGGATCACTCTGTAGTATCTTTGTAATGGCCTGTAATAAAACTCCAAGACTCTAGGTGGAAACAAATATTGTTTTCTCACCACATCATGTTCTCATTACCATGGTACAATTCATTTATACAATTTGAGAATCTATGACCGTAATCTCTATACAGATGCTCCTTGTCTTATGATAGGATTACAGCCCAATAAACTCATCTTAAGTGAAAAATATAAGTTGAAAATGCATTTAATATGCCTAACAAAGTGAACATCCTAACTCAGCCTCACCTACCTTACACATGCTCAGAACACTTACACTAATCTACAACTGGGAAAAAATCACTTCACACACAGACTATTCTATAATAAAGTTATTATTTAAAAATTTGCATTGTCTGGGCACGGTGGCTCATACCTGTAATCCCAGCACTTTGGGAGGACAAGGCAGGTGAATTACATGAGGTCAGGAGTTCGAGACTAGTCTGGCCAACATGGTGAAACCTCTTCTGTACTAAAAATACAAAAATTAGCCAGTTGTGGTGTCCCACGCCTGTAGTCCCAGCTACTGGGGAGGCTGAGGCATGAAAATTGCTTGAACCCACAAGGGGGAGGTTGCAGTGAGCTGAGATCGTGCCACTGCACTCCAGCCTGGGTGACAGAGCGAGACTCTGTATCCAAAACAAAAAACAAAACAAAACAAAACAAAAAACTTTCAATCAAAATTCAAAGCACAATTTCTCAAAATGAATGCTATTTGCACAGCATTATAAATCAAAAAATCACAGGTCATACTATAAGTTGGGGACTATCTTATTCAAATTGCATTTGAAATTTAGTTTGGGTCTAATTTCTAAATTTGTGCCTATTTTTAGATCTATTTTCTTCTTGCTGAAATAACATGCTTTTTTTAATGCTATTAAACTTGAATATCTGTACTCAATAATACGGCATCTTAGAATTTTGCTTTTTTCCCTTTATTACTTGTCATATGCTTTTATTACTTCTTGAAAGATGGTTTTTCTTTGTTATTACTTTGGATTGGAGACTTAAAATGGTGGCAGCAGTTGTTCAGAATAACAACAACATTTTATGTAGAAGTTTCGAATCTTTATTCCATGAAGAAAAGTAATTCTGAAGTTTTAATGAAAAATCTATTAATTATTGCAATTATGTTGTTGTTTGAACCTGCACCACTGGAAAACAATGCATGCTATTCTTCCAAATCACATTTTAATGACTAACAAGTTGACATTTACTAAGATTTTATTGTATTCTAAAAGCATTTAATTTTAAACATGAACTCTATCAACCATGTATTTAATTGATAACTAAAGATATTCCCCAATGTAAAAACTATACTGTTTATAAATGAATGATTCTAAAACTTAAAACTCATTTTCGTAGTAACAATGTTACTTACAATTGATTCACAGATTAATCCATAAAGTCAGATTTAAACCTAGAGGAAATTTAACTACTTGCAGTGCTAGAAATAATGGAAAACAATAATGTAATGTGACATATCTTTAAAATACATTTTTAAAATGTTTGAACCCCTGAAGTCTGTAAGAAGACATTTTCCCTGATATAATCAGGAAAAGAATTTTTTTAAACCATGTGTTCGCTTGCTTGTTTGTTTTACCTCACCTCTGGCATTTTAGAGAGACGCTGGTTTAGTTAGAAGCAAATGAGCAGATTTAAAAAAATCCCAGGGAAATTTCCAAGACTTCTGGGCCCTTTCTAGGTCTTTGAGTAGATGATATTGATTCTTTACTACGATTTTCTTTTTACATATCTAAGCTTCCACGCTTCTTTGTTTTCCATAAAAATGAATTGTCACCAGTACTGTCATGGACCTATCAGCTATGATTAAAGCCTGGTGTCAAAATCTTTCACGAAGATGTATTCAAACAACAAAACAACATGTCCCTCATGTTCTCTCATCTTTGGTTCACTCTCTCAAATTTCTTCTGCTGTTACACTTTGTTAAATTCCGGCCTCAGGCTGACCTGTAACTTGAATGGGACTCAGGGCTTCCACCCACATCCTGCCTTTATGCAAGGTCACGCTGCAAGATCGAAAGGTTGACTTGAATGGTTTCAATTTGATCTCTCTATGCCAATTATGAAATTGTAGGCTCTCAACTTGAAATGCACCCTTCAACATATGCTCTGTGATAGATGATGGAATCCCTTTAAGCTTCTCCCCTTCAAAGTGAGTACAGCATTAAAAGGGTCGAGAGGGAGACTGCAGCAAAAAGGGGCTGTCCTGAAGTCCCTGACTGCAGTGTGTGAATGGATAGTACAGGTTCAAGAACATCTGTGAGCTCTGTATGAGGCACAGGCCCACAGCAGTGCCTCCGCAACCTTGCAGCTCAGGCTGGCATAAGCTTTCCATCGAAACCTGTGTCCCAGAAGCCTCAGGCCTGAATTCCCTCTTCAGCCCCTTCACCTCACCTGTCCTGCCTGTGCCCCCAGGGGTTTCCTATTGAGCCTCTGCTTTCTCTGCAGCCCACACTGCTCTGATCGCCTGCTCTCCGCCTGCCCTGTGGAGGCGGCTTTCTGCTAGCCCAGCTGCTGCAGAACAGCTCCAGCTTGGACAAACCTGGGAACTTTTCTGCGGTCCTAGGATACAGAAGGAGACAAATAAAACAGAAAAAAATAAAGGGGCCTGTAAATCTGCAAAAGTTAATCCTAAAAGTGTTAATGCTCAGATATGCATGCAAATTCATTATTCCATTCCTTTTGCTCAAAAACAAATTGCTCCACCTAGGAATAGAAGACTAAAAGAGGGAGAGTTGCATGGGCTGAGATGAGAGGAAGAACTCGGCTACCCAGAAGACATTAAAATAACTCCTCCAGCAGCTGGTGGAAAGGTGGGGGAGTCCTCTGTTTAAGACAGAAAATGGAAAGGCCTCCACCCAGCATTGATGACTCCCTGGACTTTTGGGGACGTCCTTGAATGAACTGAAACATATATTTATTCGTAAATTTTGTTTTAATGTTCAGACTGCTTGTATATTTTCGAGGAAGGTGTTTGGTCAAATCTGTTGGCCTCATTTAGCATTATTTATCCTGTATAATGTTAATTATATATTCTAACCTCAGGGGAAGCCCAAGATGTTCTTTTTGTTGTACCTCATTTTAGTACCAGAGAAGAAAAAAGATCTCTTATGCATCTCAGAGGCCATACAAAATCCTAATCAGACAACTAATTGGTCAATGATTTTAAAATCAAAGTAATTCCAGCTCCATAAAGAAATTCCTAAATTGCAAATTATCTTAAAAAAAAGAATGATCTGCTTTAGGAAATCCTCAGTTCCCATGGCTAAAGGTGTTCAAGCAAAGACAGATAATCTGGAGAATTATAGGAAGGATACAAACCACACAGGTCTTATCAGCCCACAGGTTCCATGATTCTGAAAGTCAGGGGAATTTAAAATAATCAAAACAAAGTTAATTGAGTTCTATTTTAGTCTATAATTCCAACTTCATGTTTCTGTGGCACAGACATGGGCTCATTTCTTTCTGATTAAGGTAGGCCTAATTGCTCCAAAGTTGCACACAGAGTGTATGTTCAGAAATTCTTAGGTGATTTGAGAAAGCAGCACAACAAAATGATAAACCATCAAGGAATAATGGCCCCTATGTTATGCCATTGACTTCTGAACCTGTGTCATTAATATATTTTTCAGAGTTTATTGATAACTCACCCACCAAACTGTTTACAAAGTATAGCAACTGCATACCCTTAGAACTTCTAATTGCTGTGAGAAGATGTGGTCACAGATTCAGAAGTGACTATTTAATCCACTTCCTTTTGTATCACTTCTCCCTCTGTTGCCATGGGACTGAAGCTTCATGTTCTCCCAGTTCTTAGGCTGACATTTTATCTTTTGGTCTGTTCAAGTGTAGCAAGTTTGTATTCAATTCTGCATGAAATTTAAAACATGTCACCACTCTCCTAGAGACATCTTCTACTGCTTTTATAAATGTGTCCATCTACTGTCCTGAATAGGAGAGCACTAGTTCATCCCTGAATAGATGGTATTAATTCACTAAACCCTAAAGATTTTTGACCTTTTTAAAAACAGATTCCCACTGCACAAGATGTTTTACAAGTGACAAGGACTTCTGTGCATTGAGATGAAATCAGTACCATTTAAATGGAGCATATTTCCTAGGGAGATTGTGGACAACACGGCATTCAAACAATGTATCATGTTAAATCAGAAACATTTTGAATAATTTCAGTTGTGTTTTTTCTGAAAGGAAGTGTAAAAAATGTTATGCCATAAATTGAATCTAAAATCAGCAAAGGGATTAGTAACTTAAGCTGATATTGATATAGTTTAGCTGTGAAGCTGAATAACACTCTTGAGTATGAAGGAAGAATATGCTTAAGCTAGAAAGTAATTAGACAATGAATTATCCAAATTGCTAGGTAGAAATAAGACCTAAAAGTACACGTGATTTAAAGTCAAGAGACTTGAGTTCTATTTCTACTTCTGCCACCTGGTGAAATTTACCTTCCCTACAAATTTTTTCAAAAATAAAATGAGTGGTTTGAATTAGAAAAATCTCTGAAGTCTTCTCTGGATTCCACAATCTATGATTAAGCAGGTCAACACTGCAATAAGTAATAATCTGTGGTACAAATAGATCAAGCAAAGGTTCTACATGTAGTCATTGAAGAAATATTTATTAAGCAAGTATTATATTTAAAAAATTGTAATAGATATTTGAAAAGCAAAGTCTATAGAAGAAAATTTCATTTTGGCATATATGTACAACATCGCAATAGAGGTATCCTGAAGACCCATGAAGATGCAGGTACAGAGTTTAGGAGGAAACTTGGAGCTGGAGCTATGGATTTTTGAGGGGCCAGCATGCACTTCTCTTTAGCCTCCTTTCTTTTGCAATCCAAACACTTTAAAATGTGTGAACAGCCACTGCTAGAGGTGAGCATCAAAGGTCACATTTAGTGAAGTAACTCATCAACCTACGGTCTCGTCTTAGAGCCACTGAGTCTGGATAGCATACACTGTTGCCACTGACTCTTAATTTTCTAATATCAATGACCTTTATTCTACTCTGTCCTGTATTCTCCATGGCTATCAGTCTTATGTCTCTCATTTGAAATGTCTTGCAGTTATTAAAATGATTTCTCAAGAGTATATGCATTTCAGAAAGGAATAATTGTTTTAGTAACCTGAAGGGATTAACTGACAACGGTGGATTGTCAAGCATCAGTGATAAGTCCTTGGAGAGATGTTTCTGTCAGGAGGGTATTACCAAGCCTTAAAATTATATCACCCTGGTGAACATCAACTGTGTCAATGAAAACCATCCTTGATTTGGCATTTGCAAGCTGTAGAAAGTAATTCTGCTCTTGAGATTAACCTGTGCTCTCCTTACATTTCTTAATACTTTTAATTGACAAATCATAGTTTTATACATTCATGGGGTACAATGTAATGTTTTAATATACATATACAACGTGGAATAAATAAATCAAGCTAATTAACATATCCAGCATCTCCCTTATAAGTTTTTCTGTGGTGAGAAATTTGAAATTTACTCTTATTTTGAAATGTATACTACATTATTATGGACTATAGTCACCCTGCTCTACAATCGATCTCAAAACTTATTCCTCCTCTTTGCAACTTTGAACACTTTGATCAACAACTTTCCATTCCTTCTCTTCCCCGCCCCACTCCAGCCTCTGGTAACCATAATTCTACTCTCAACTTCTATGAGTTGAAGTTGCAGTATTTGTCTGAAATAACAAAGTTTCATTCTTTTTTAAGGCTGAATTATATATACACATTTGTATATATATTTACACACATACATATATGTATGTATTATTCCACATTTTCTTATTCATTCATCTGTTGATGGACACTTACATTGATTTCATATCTTGGCTATTGGGAATAATTTGCTGCCATGAAAGTGGGAGTACAGATATCCCCTCAACATATTGATTGCAGTTTCTTTGGATGTATATCCAGAAGTGGGACCGCTAGATCATATGGTAGTTCTATTTTTAGTTTTTTTAAGGAAACTCCATACCATTTTCCATAATGGCTGTATTATTTACATTTTCACCAACAGCGTACAAGAGAGGGTTTCCTTTTCTTCACATCCTTGCTAGCATTTATCTTTCATCTTTTCAACAGTAGCTATTCTAACAGGTAATATTTCATTGTGGTTTTGATTGGCATTTACCTAAAGATTAATGATGCTGAGCATTTTTTCATGAAGCTTTTGGGCACTCGTATGCATTATTTTGAGAAATATTTATGGGTTCCTTTCCATTTTTATTCAGATTTTTTTTGCTGTTGAATTGAGCTCCTTGTAAACTTTAAATATTAATACCTTATCAGATGTATAATTTGCAAATATTTTCTTCCATTCTGTAGATTGTTTTTTTCATTCTGTTAATTGTTTCCTGAGCTGTGCAGAATCTTTTTAGTTTGACATTGTCTCACTTGTCTATTTTTGTTTTGTTTTTGTTGCCTATGTTTTCTGGGTCATATGCAAAAAATCATTGCCAGACCAGACCAATACTGTGGAGCTTTTATACTCTATGTTTTCTTCTAGTAGTCCTATAGTTTCAGTTCTTATATTTCAGTCTATAATCAATTTTGAGTTAATTTTTGTACATGGTGTGAGATAAGGATCTAATTTTGTTCTTCTGCATGTAGATAACCAGTTTTCACCATACCATTTATTGAAGACTATCCTTTCCCCATCGTGGGTTCTTGACACCATTGCCAAAAATGAATTGATCATAAATGTGCAAGTTTATTTCTGGCTTTCTATTCTGTTCCATTGATCTAGGTGTCTGTCTTTATGTCAATACCATGCTGTTTTGATAACTATAGCTTGCAGTATATTTTGAAGTCAGGTAGTATGATGCCTCAAGCTTTGTTCTTCAGGATCAAAATTATTTTGGCTCTTCAGGGTCTTTTGTGGTCCCATACAAATTTTAGAATTTTTTCCTATTTCTGTTAAAAAATGACATTGGAATTTTGATGAGATTTCGTTGAATCTGTAGGTTTCTCTGACTATCATAGACATTTTAACAGTATTTATACTTACAATCCATGAACATGGAATATCTTTCCATTTATTTGTGTTTTCTTCAATTTCTTTCATCAGTGTTTTATAGTTTTTAATATACAGGTCTTTCACCTCCTTGGTTAAATTTATGCTTAAGTTTTTTTCTTTTTTGCTATTGCAAATGGGATTTTTTCTTAATTTTTTTGGATAGTTTATTACCAGTGTATAGAAACACTACTGATTTTTGTATGTTGATTTTGTATCTGCAACTTTACTGAATTCATTTATCAGTTCTAACTTTTTTATGGAGTTTTTGGAATTTTTTATATATAAGGTCATATTGTTAACAAATAGAGAAAATGTCCCTTATTTCTTACTTCTACTTTTAATACAGATGTACACAGCCAAATCACGTTTTCACTAAATTGCTCAAGAATTTCTAATCTTCCCCTTTCTTGAGGTTTTATGTACACATATAATTTTAAGATTATCATACTTAATGATACCACAACCAGATTTTTGTGATTAATATACTCTTCATATTCAAATCAATGTCATATATCATATGATAGACTACATTTCCCTATCTCTCTTATTAATGAGTCTCTCTCCCACTCGCTGTCTCTAAGCAGTCAAATATTATTGATAGAGTTTATCAGATACATGAAAGTAAGGAATTAACTGATTCATTTATTAATTAAACATATATAAGTTGATGTCTTAATAGGTAGCAGGTAGAGTTTAACTTTTTAAGAGTATAAAAGTGAATACACCAAAACACAGTGCTAAAGCTTTCAAGTGGAGAAGAAAAAGTAAACAAATAATTCCATTATTGTTTATAATATAAAAATTATAATGAAAAGTTAAAATGCAACCCAAGAACTGTGAATAGGAGATAAGGGAAATAATCATATATCCACTTTATCATGGAATTCTATGCCATACATAAAATTGATATATACTTATTAGCTTGGACTTTTTCTATGATACATATTTTGGAAATGAATCACATTATTAAGGAGGTATTTTTAAATAGTCAAATGGATTAAAAAATACATTGCTTTCATTCAAAAATATATAAATGGATACAGCTAACACAGGTTTTAATAATGTTTTGGATTATGGAATAAGTTTTTTCTTCGCCATAAATGGAACTTTTTGCTACCCCACATGTCTACTTGACTATTACAACTAAGATATGAGAATGACGTGAGGAAAGGGAAGGACGTGTTGGGTAGGAAAGAAAAGGGAAGGACATTTGTGCTAGATGCATTAAATCACAGCACAAAGTTTTAGTTAGAATCTTTTCATTTCAGAGAAAGACAATAGTCTAGAACCCCAGACTTGATGGAAAGAAAAGATTTTTCTGGGTTTTTACATGCAAATAACGTATTTTAAAATATTTCTGGGTTTTTATATACGAAGAATCATAGCTGAGGGAATTAACCATAGACCAAATAATAGCTAAGTAAAGAATCCATGATATAATGTAAGTTTTATTCCACAGGATGAAAAAAATAAGGCCTTTCCAATCGCTGAATCTGAGGCATGGAAAATGACTTAAGAGCCAAGAGAGAACAGAATGATAGATTAAGAGGTCAGAGCAATCAGGAAAGAAGGGCTTTGCTTTTCCCATGTCAGGATAAAACTTTTAAAAAGAGACAAAGCATAAGGTAAAAACACCCAACTAAGGAGACACTGAGATTATGCTACTTCTCTACATAGGAGGATACAAGATCATCCACTATGAAGACTATTTAGGAAGCTTCTGAAGAGAGTATTAACGTTTAAAATAGTTTACTTGTAGCTCACGCCTGTAATCCCAGCACTTTGGGAGGCCGAGGCAGGCGGATCACGAGGTCAGGAGATCGAGACCATCCTGGCTAATACGGTGAAACCCCGTCTCTACTAAAAATACAAAAAAATTAGCCGGGCGTGGTAGCGGGCGCCTGTAGTCCCAGCTACTCGGGAGGCTGAGGCAGGAGAATGGCGTGAACCCGGGAGGCGGAGCTTGCAGTGAGCCGAGATCGCGCCACTGCACTCCAGCCTGGGCGACAGAGCGAGACTCCGTCTCAAAAAAAAAAAAAAAAAAAAAAAAAATAGTTTACTTGTAAATTCAGAGGAGATGACCAGAAACTGATATAAACTTTTTCATTGAAAGTCCAGCTAAGATTGGAGGCTATAAATTTTGATTGGCATGGATCTATAACAGCTTAAGTAATAGGGGAGGTGATATAGCTATAAGAATGGGAATTAAAAACATTTACAGTACTAGTTACAGTGTGATGGAAACTGTGGAATCCAATAGACTATGGCACCTATAAATAGAAAAGAACATAAAACGAGGTGGATAGAATCACTGTGTCTACTTCAAGGGAGTGGTGTTCTTATTTAAGATCAAAGATTAGGCTGAGTAGAAGTAAAGAAATTAGAGAACTGGAAGGATAATTAGTAATTAGTAATAGCCAGAGAGGAGCTTATCTAAGATTTTATTTTTACGATTTTGCATGATACAGCAGTAAATTAATGAGCTCTATTGACTCAATTGTTTTCTTTCACAATATAATCTGAAGATGGCCTGCACCACACAGATCAGCAAGCTTTCTCTGCAAAGGGCTATATAGCAAATACTAACATTTTAGGCATTGCAAGCCATACAGTACATTGCAAACATGAAAATACAAAAAAAAAAGCCACAGACAAATCTTAAACAAATAGACATGGTTGTTTTCCAGTGAAATTTCACTTGCAAAAGCAGGTGGTGGGCCACATTTGGTCCATGTACTGAAATTTGTTGATCCCTTTTCTGGACAGTCTACAGAATGATGTGATAACATCGTATCAACAGGTATTAATGAGCAAGAGATTATGATCACCCTGGATGTCCTGGTAAGACACATGCTCTACCAGAAGGTGGGAAGTAAAGCCTATTAGGTTTCTTTGAAGGGCCATCCCAGGTCCTGAGCAAAAAAGGAATTGACAGAGGCCTCTATATTATCCATACCACAGTTCAACTTCTTGCTCTGCCTGGCCCTGATTCCTTCACTGTATTACACCTCTTCTCAAGACCAGTTCCCAATAAGCCTCTCACACACAAACCTCTAGCTCAGAGTCTGGAGAATGCTTATTATAGAAATTTTGAAAAATCCAAGGAAGATTCTATAAGGTAATCAAAAGCACCTGTAATTCTATTACTTACATATAATCACTGTTAATAGTTTCATAATTTATTTCAGTACAATGAGAATTCTTAATTACAAATATTGAAGAATAACTAGATCAAGACTAACTCAACCAATCTTCATTACAATTAAAATGTTCAGTGACTTCTGATAGTTGCCAAATAAAATTTTCAAATATCCATACAGCCCCTCTTAAAACTGCATAAGAAAATCTCATCTAATTTTATATGTAAATCATTTTATATATTTTAATCTGGCCAAACAAATTAGAAAATGCATTTTAATGATGCATATAAAGATTTCCTTGAAGATTCTGACTTGAAGAATATTGCATGAAATAAATAGAAGAAATTGGCACTATAAGTGAAAAGTAATAATTCAAGAGTCATAATCAAAGAAAAGACCTATATTTGATTAAAATGTAAGAAGCAAGTTTCTGTAAAACTGTAGGAGTAAATAGACATTCAAATATCTAGAAACAGAAGACAGATATTAATTGTATTATGAAAAAATATATACTGTTACAAAAATGTGTTATAGATCTCATTTTAGTGATTTCTAGTTTGGTTTGCTAACTAAGAATATTTTACAAGAATGTGTTTTGTTTCTTGAATTTATATCAATTCATAGTTCTGCATCCTCCCGCTAGCTGCCATTATTTTGTGCATTACACAGATTAATTTTGCATATATCAATTTCACTCTGTAGAAACTATCATCTCAATATGCTGTTTTCTTATAGTCCATGAAGCCCTAAGGACTGCTTAACCGTCAATGACGATTTTTTAAAATGTCATGTGTAAGTATATCTTTAATGTAATATTTGATTTTGTAAACTAAATGATTTACATTTGAAAAGAGTGAATTTTCGTACTTTGGCTAACATTGAATAAAGAAGGTCATTCCAGGCCCTCAGGAATATTACAGAAGTTTCACTCACAGCTTTTCTTCATGGAGATAAAAGTACTTAGCTGTCAATAGATTACTAAAGACATTTTATGAAAATAGGTAAAATACAACTCAATATAAATAGAGACTTTTGGGCAATTGAGTAGATTTTTAGTCCCCCTTGGATCATGAAAAGTTTTATGAGTGACTTAGGTGTAGGAACAGCTCTCTCTGGTAAAAATAAGTGACACATTTTGGCATTAAACCTCATAAAAGGAAACGAAAAACTGTTTTATAATGTCCTCATTGAAGTTTATGAGAATTGGTCCTATTGCTCATCTATACTGCTTTATCTCTGTAGTTAGTTTGAAAGCCTTGACCTGAAATTAAGAATGTCTAGGCAATTTTGTGACAACGGACCCAGGCTCTGCTCTGCTGACAATCTTGGCATATCAGACAATCTTATAAACATTGCACCATGTGTTACTGGTTTTGATAATTTTAAAATTTTACTTTATACTTCTCAGAAAATATCTAACAAATTTAAATATCATTTCTTTAAATCTCTCCCATTCCTGATAACCTTTTAAACTGTAGGCCTTAAGGAAGACTTAAGGACTTAACATATTAGTTAGATCAAGTACGGTTGCATATACTGAGAACCTCAAGGTAAGAGTAGCCTAAATAATACAGATTCTCTTAAAAGACATCCAGAGAGATGAATCTCAGAACTGTTATGATTCCCCACTATAATAAAGAGTCTAGGATCCTTGAACCTTTCTGTTATATCATTTTAGCAAGTGGTTTTTATTTGTAAGATTACCTCATAGCATACGATCTTTATTGAAATCCCAGCAATTGCATAAACATTTCTGTTACCTGGAAAGAGAAGGAAGAGAAAACAAAAGAAATGCTCCCCTCAGATGAGCCAATTCTCTTTAGGTAATGCTAAAGAAACACCGCATGTTCTCACTCACAGGTGGGAATTGAACAATGAGAACACTTGGACACAGGAAGGGGAACATCACACACTGGGGCCTGTCGTGGGGTGGGGGAAGGGAAAGCATTAGGAGATATACCTAATGTAAATGACGAGTTAATGGGTGCGGCACACCAACACGGCACATGTATACATATGTAACAAACCTGCACGTTGTGCACATGTACCCTAGAACTTAAAGTATAATAAAAAGTATATATATAAATAAAAAAATCCATCCAAAAAAAAAAGAAGTCCCTCTTAACAATTCTGCACAGTTACGAGGGGCAACCGTGCTGCAAGTAGAGTTAAACAATGTGGTCATTTAGACGGCACATTACCATCCAGCATAACATTGGGATTATTTTATAGTGGAAAAGGGGGTGACACATATTGGGGAACAAATATAGTCTCTGCCTCTGGTAGTTATCAGTAAAGAACTGTTAATGATCTCATCCCAGTGGGACTCCCGGCCCAGCTATTCAGCTTAGTCTCTCTCTTTCATGTAATGCTTGACCATCAAAACTTGTGCCTTGGAGACAGGAGCCAAGAGACCACTTGTGATCACTTTCCACGAATGCTTCTTCAAGAAATTGCTGAAAATACAACTAGGAAGACAATACACATATGTCCCAATAATAATTGCCATTATTTACTGATAGCTTCCTATTGACTCATAAATTGTATATGCTACTTTATGAAATACAATAAAACCCAGACATTACCATCCCCGTTTTACAGAAAAAGAAACTAAAATTTAGAGGGATTAAATAACTAAAGTTGTGCTTTAAAATTTTTTTTTATTTTTATAGATTTAGGAGGTACAAATACAGACTCCGTAACATGCATATGTTGCATAGTGGTAGAGCTTGGGCTTTTAGTGTATTCATCACCTGAACAGTGAACATTGTACCCAACAAGTAATTTTTTTATCTCTCCTACTGTCCTGTCTTTTGGAGTCTCCAATGTCTATTACTCCACTCTGCATGTCAATGTATACCCTGTGTTTAGCTCCAACATATAAGAACAGCTGGTATTTGAATCTCTGTTTCTGAGTTATTTCACTTAATGCCCTCCAGTTCCATCCATGTTGCTGCAAAAGACATGATTTTATTTTGTTTTATGTTCAAGTAAGATATATAGATATTACTTGAGATATATATATTACCTGAGATAGATAGATATAGATATCAAAAAGTGGAAGCTCTTTTTTTTAATTTACATTTTTCTGCTACAATGGAGGTTTAAAATCATCTACTGATTTACTGGCATTTGGGTTTCCTTCTTACCTGAGTTTCCTGTTTTTATATATATATATATATATATATATATATATATATATATACACACACACACACATACATACATATATATATATATACATACATATATATATATATATAAAACTTTTTTTTTTTTTTGAGATGGAGTCTCACTCTGTCACCAAGGCTGGAGTGCAGTGGCGTGATCTCGGCTCACTGCAACCTCCGTCTCCCAGATTCAAGCAATTCTCCTGCCTTAGCCTCCCGAGTGGCTGGGATTACAGGCAACCACCACGCCTGGCTAATTTTTGTATTTTTAGTAAAAACGGGGTTTCACCATGTTGGCTAGGCTGGTCTTGAACTCCTGACCTCGTGATCCGCCCACCTCGGCCTCCACCACATTTTCTTTATCCAATCATCTGTGGATAGACTAAGTTTTGCTTTTAACCCCAAGACTACATTGCCATTGCTGGAAACAACCGTTACGTGACTTGTTTAGGATTGGGAGCCACTCTGAGGCTGAAAGGTATACATGAGTTTGTGAGTTAGGAAACAATAAAGAGTACCTGTTAGTTGGGAGATTTCTCCTTGGAATTTGGGCATATGGGGAAGCATCAAAGAGTCACCACTTTCCAGAGCAGTGTTTTCAGCAGCATGCTCTTCATCAGGATGTTAAATGTTACTTGATCCTTTTATGTGCTATCGTGAAATAAGATTGAGAAAGGTAGAATTTTCCCTTAGTATTGGACCTTTCTTTCTATTTGGCAAAAGTATTTTTCCTTTCTTAATCCTATCCTGTCTTTTCCTGGGCCCCATCTCCAACTATGTTTGGTTTTCTTTTTATCTTTTGTTTTAACAATAAGATCATATGATACTCATTTCTCTGTTACTTACTTCTTCCATCCTTAAACAGGTTATGGGCATCCCTTCAAGTCAATAAATATAGATCAAACTCATTTTATGATAGCCACATAATATCCCATTGAATTACCAATGACATTCAAAATACTTAATGGTGGTTATGGACTGGACAATGTTTAATTAATCTTCTACTCTGAAAAAGAAAAAACTGATTTATTTCAGTTGATTCTCAGATCTGCAGAGAATAATGCCTCTGTTTTCTAACCATTCCTGCATGAATGAATGTTAATGGTTTTTCAAGGTTTTTTTTCACCAAGAAATAATACATTAAATTTTGTAAAGTAAAATCTTTATATATTAGTGTTTTGATTTATGTAAGAAAGATTCCCAGAAATGGGATTGCTGGATAAAAGGCTATATATATTTTTAGTTACTAATTTTCATTATTACCTGAGACAACTTCCAACATATGCATGCCCTTTGCCTTTTTGACAGCATTGAGCTTTATTGCTTTTTATTTTTTGATAATGTGATGAGCAAAAAGTAGAAGCTCATTTTTTTTAATTTACATTTTTCTGCTACAGTGGAGGTTGAATATCATCTACTGATTTACTGGCATTTGGGTTTCCTTCTTACCTGAGTTTCCTGTTTGTATACTTATACTTTGCCTCTTGTCTGTTGACTGTTCTCTTTTTCTTATCAATGCTTTTGGTAAACTCTATATATTAACCCTTTATCTGACAGAAATACTGTAATTATTTCCCTGAGACTATTGCTTTTAGCTTAATTTTGCTTATATATTTTTTCTGGGCTTATATACCTTTTAATCTTTAGGGAGTTTTTAAGGTTCGTGGGTTTGTTTTCTTGCTTAAACAAATATTCTTTAAGATATTTAAAAATGTTTTTCTATGTTTTCTTCCAAACTTCTTATTTTTTAATATTTAAACTACTATCTATGTTACATTTCAATTTCTACATAATGTGAGGCAGGACAATATGCTTGTATTGTTTTCAATTGAACAGCCATTTTTGCTAGCACCGATTAGAGAAACCATCTGCTTCAATAAATGAACTGAAATGCAACAGTTGTCACATATCACATTTCTGCATATAGTAGACATATTTCTGGTTCTCTTCTACTAATCTGTTTACCTATTCCTTTGCTATTATCTTTCTTTTATTCTAGTGACTTTGTAATCAGCTTTAGTATCTGACAAGCCAAGAACCCTATCACTATTTGATTGTTTCATAATTTGGGAAGCCATTTTCTAATATTTATCCATTTTAGTTTTAAACATGATATTCTATTTTTTTAAAAAAAGTGAAGTAGCACTTTGTTAAATGTTTATATTTATTTGAAAATAGAAAATAAATGTTCTGCATCCTGAAACATGGTATGACTTGAAACTTTATTTAGATCTTTTTCCCTTAATACAATGTATAGATTTCTCTTTGGAGATACTGATCAGTCTTTTAAAATTTATTCCAAAGTATTTTATAGTTTTGTCAGCATTTTATTGTTTTTCATTTTCAATTCAAACAAACTGTTTTCAGTATAGATAAGACGTATGAGTTTTGTAAGGTTATTCTTTATCCAGCTAGCTTATCATCTTCTCTTATTAATCTTAGTAGATTTTTACTAGGGTATATATCCATAAGTCAAAGATAAAACAACCAAAGAAAAAATATTTGTAACAATATGACAGATAAAAGATATATTTCTTTAACATACAGAAAACTCTTACAAACCAATAAGAAAAAACAAAAATGTAATCGGAAATCCTATAAAGAGCATAAAAATGTAACACAAAAGGCAAACACAAAGAAAAACAGAAGTAGCTTATAAACATTTCAAACAATACTAAAACTCATGACATTAAAGAAATGCAAATTAAAACTAGAATCAGATTAACAAAAATTACCGCTAGATTAGCAAACATTTTAGTTTGATATCATATAGCTTTTAAATGGCAATAAGACTGAAGTATTCTCATCAGCACTCTTAATGGTAAATTCAATTTAAATTACATTTATGTTCAATAGGTACTACCTATTTGGAGAGAAATTTACCAATATTTATAAAAATGTTAAATTCATGTACCTGCCAATAATAAATATACATTATAAATTTCCAAAACAGAATCTTTTGCATAAAGAATGATTAACTAGAAACCTGATGTATCTAAGAACTATCAAATCAGCTTAGAGCATAAACATTCCTATAGAGCAGGGGCAAAACACAGATTGAAAACAAAGACAAGAATGAGATTGTGTAATGGAAGAAGAGCAGTATATTCCTTTTTCAGTTCCAAAATGTCCGGGAGGACCCGTAGTGCAGTGCATTATCAGAACAAATACATTTGTACTAGATAGCCACTGAAGCACACAAAGTAACAAGAATGCACAGATATTTCCTTCACTCCTTACAAATGCACCCTTTATGCCTAAAATATAGCTGCTTCACTCTGAATACTCTCCTCGCTTTCTTTCATGCCCCTGGAGCCTCCTCTACAGCTCGTCCTTGACCCTAGGGCTCCAGGCTCTAACTTGAAGGAGTTACATAAGAGGCTCTGCTGCTGTTCAATGGAAATTCAGTGAATCACTAGATGGGATGGGATAGATACTTAAGAGTAGAGCCATTGTAAAATATAAAACCTTTCTCTCTTGGCTGCCTTTCACAGCATAAGTCAGCTGCATTATTCTATTAGAAAGTTTGCTCACGCCTGTAATCCCAGCACTTTGGGAGGCCGAGGCGAGCGGATCACGAGGTCAGGAGATAGAGACCACGGTGAAACCCCGTCTGTACTAAAAATACAAAAAATTAGCCGGGTGTGGTGGCGGGCATCTGTAGTCCCACCTACTCGGGAGGCTGAGGCAGGAGAATGGAGTGAACCCGGGAGGCGGAGCTTGCAGTGAGCCGAGATCGCGCCACTGCACTCCAGCCTGGGTGACAGATCCAGACTCTGTCTCAAAAAAAAAAAAAAAAATTTGCATACTTATTCCAAAGGTGTACTCCTTGCATAAGGAAGGAATGAATACAGGGTCTGAAAGGAGAAGCGAAACTAAAGCTTATCTTGCCACATCATACTCTGTGGAATGGAGTAAAATATATTAGAGACCAGGATCTTACTGTTATTTGGCTGCTTTCATATATTTCAGCTTCTTCTGCTCTTAAAAAAAAAAAAAAAAAAAATTCACCTGGGCCCTGGAACGTTCAGTCAGATTCTTCCTATTAGTAACTGAGCCAGGTGTCGACCATGGAAAAGCTAGGAATAAAGGTAATTCTGGAATGCTATTCTCATGGCTGGTAGAGCAATGACTTGGCTGCTCTGGGAGCTGGATTACTGCAGACTGCTGAGGAGTTGCCATGATTCCTTCCCACCTGGGAATAGCACTTCAAAAGCTGGTAAAGATGCAAAGTCAGGCCAGGACACAGCAGTGGACCAAGTTCACCAAAGCTGACCTCCAAGGAAAAACTCCAAGTTCCAACAATTAAGATAATAGTAGAGTAAACTGAAAAGCTATTTCATTTTTTAAATGGGTGCTTTTATACAGATACTGAAGGAGAACAAGATATTTCAAAGCTTGAAGATTAAGTCCACAGAGACCATGAATGATGGAAAACCTGTGTGTTTTTTTTTCCACCTCTGTAGATATAAAAATGCATGTACCCTTCAACTCACTAGAGTCATTTGACCTATTTCTGTACATTGTGCTTGACTAGAACCCAACATTCAGTTTCAGGGCCAGCACTTCCATGTAATTAATGAACCAAGCTTTTTTCTCTGAAAACATTTATCTCAATGTCCTGTCTACACATGCCAGGAACATAACAATTCAGGTTAAGGATACCAAGGATTATCAGATGGAAGAGTTCAGAGTCACCATGTCACCACATCAAGCCTTATGGGTCTTTGCTTTTTTATCAAACTGTCTTTAGAATTATCTTCCCAACTTCCTACTCTGTTCAACTGATAAACCCAGCTCATCATTCAAAATTCAGCTAACAATGAAGTCCTTCCTGTTCCCCAGTCCTCACCCACAATAAACTGACAACAGTATTCTTTTTGCTGCCTTCTGTATCCAGGACATTCTCTTATTATGGTATGTATTATTTGAGACTTTTATTTCAGTGGCAACAACTCTGCCAAATGTTAAGGGGTAATTATAGACATAGAAAATGAATGTAATCACCCTCAGAAAAAAAGACTGGATATGAAAGAATATATTGGATTTTCTTTCTCAGTTGCTCATCTTGGCTTCTTATTCATTTCTCTTTGATTTTCTATCTTTGCAAACCAGTTTTTTCATTTTCTCCAGCCACATACTCTCATATGACTGCCATATAGCTCTTGTGTTTACTTATACGGTCTAGCAATATGCAAAGATTCATTAGCATTCGGAGCTCAACTCATACTGATAGAGAATGGTTGAACCTGCTAGAATTAGTGGGCCACAGGATGAACCAGTAGTAGCTAACAGAGAAGACGCACAGCATGAGGGCCCAAACCCTTTGGGTACGGAAAGTTGTCAGTAACACAGGCAACAACTTAAGCACCCCAAAATTGTTTACTACAATCTGTAATATCATCTTGAACTTATTTACCTAACTAACCCACATAGAAGGGAAATTCCCTGAGAGAAGGTACCATACCAGATCATTACCTTTTCACTATATAATGCTCAAGCTGTGCCACGTAAGGGCCCAATGTTGTTTATCTCTTTTGAATGAAATGTTCATCAGTGTGCAGATGGACTGTCATTTTATCAAAGTTTAAGAAACTTAGGTCCAAATTATAACCTTATTTGGAATATTTGTAGGAGATGAGGCAAAATTATATACAGCAGTGTTCATATGAAAGCATTTTTGTCCATGTTTTAAGCTATTAAATAGTATAGCAAAGTGATTTTTTAAATAGGCTTTGCATTCAAGCAAACTAGAATTTAAATAGGGACTCTGACACTTTGTATGAAGTGAGCATAGTTGCTTAAATACTAAACCTCAAT
This sequence comes from Pan troglodytes, assembly GCF_028858775.2. NCBI lineage: Eukaryota > Metazoa > Chordata > Mammalia > Primates > Hominidae > Pan > Pan troglodytes. The sequence goes on along the minus strand of NC_072404.2, from coordinate 160,144,579 downwards.
TTCGTCTATAAAATACAAATGATAATACACCATAGGTTTATTTTAATATGAAAATTGGTGTATTAGAGTGTTTGACAAGTAGGTAAAAAATTCATACTCAACAAAAGCACCTTTTCTAAATTCCATCATCATTTCTTCATCTCTTTTTATCCTTACATAGCTCTAAAAATTAACTTTTCTAACAATGACTATCATTTAGGCGAATTCCTGCTGACATTTAGGGAATTGTGTTAATCTAATCAAGAAACTGTTAAAATCTTAGTGTAAAATGGGTTGCTTCTGTAAAGATTTTCTTGGGGCTAATTTTTAGACATGGATGTTTTTAATGATCTTACTGCAAACAAAAACCCCTTGAATTTTCTTGCTTTTACTTATTCCCACTTAATAAATCTATCACCAATTATAATAAATTGCCATTTGTAAATATTTTCCTACTTCTCTCCGTTGATCATTCAAGCTGTATCTCCTTTAATTCATGTCATTAAAAAAAAAACCTCTTCTTTCAAAATTATTTTTCTAAATGCTACAGAATTGTATTCTTGCCTTTGAAAAATGGAACTGAGAAAGGAGTTTACTCTAAATTCCAGAAAAATTCAACAAGAAAATAAGAATTCTAAATTGCTAGAAGATAAATTTAATATTTATCTAATCTTTAAAATAACTTTCTTAGCTTTGAAAAAAATTATTGAAAGAAATAATATAAAAATGTATAACACTTAGACATAAAGACAAAATCATTTATTGAGAAAATTTCTTTCTAGGTAATACATCACACAGCTATTTAGTGCATAATAAATTAAAACATAAGCAAAAACATTTAAATCCCAAAAGTTGATTTGATAGAAAAATCTTAAAGCAATAATTACTGAAAGAAAACATAACATCAGTGAGTCTATGTATAAAAATATATATATTTGAACTTATTTCTCCTGAAATTTTTTATCCTTTGATCAACATCAGCCAAATCACCCCAGCCCCAAGTAACCAACCACCTTCTACTCTCCAGTTATATAACATCAGCTTTTTTAGTTCACATATGAGTGAGATCATGCAGTATTTGTCTTTCTATTGTACAACATGCAAACTATAGTTAATAACAATATAATGTATTCTAGAAAAATTCTAGGAGAGTTAAGTTTTCTCACCACAAAAATAACTATTAGTGGTAATACATATGATAATTAGCTGGATCTAGTCATTCCACAGTGTATATATACATTATAGCATTACGTTGAACACAATAAGTACATATAATTTTATCTGTCAATTTAAGTAAAATAAAATTATAAATACATATTTAAAACAAAACTCACATAAAAAAGGAGTGAAAATGGCATAAAAATTTAGAAAGTAATCTACAACATGTTATTAAAATGGCTGTAACTTCTCATCAATGTCTGTCAATTGGGACTGCTATAACAAAAATGACATAAACTGGGTGGTTTAAACTACAGAAATTTATTTCTCACATTTCTGGAGACTGGAAAGTCCAAAGTCAAGGTGGCAGCCATTGTGGTTTCTGGTGAGGGTCCTCTTCCTGGTTATGTTTTCACACAGCAGAGAGAAAGCAGGGGAGGAGGGGAGGGCAGGCAGGCAAAGTCTCTTGTGTCTCTTAGAAGGTCACTAACTCCATCATGAGGGCTTTATTCTCATGACCACTTCCCAAAGGCCCTATCTCCAAATATCATCAAACTGGGAATTAGTGTTTCAACATATAAATTTTGGGGAGAAACAAACATTCAATCAATAGCCATCTAATATTTACATTTATTGATATCCTAAATATCCATCCAAAAGTAAAAACAAGCCACATGCATAGAAACATTTAATGATACTACAATATGTGGATAATATGCAGTAATAGTATTGTATACTATTATATGCAGTAGTGTATAATATAAAGAGCCAGACTATCTAACAATAGATTTTTCCTTAATAAAAATCATAAAACATGAAGCTATTAAAGTTACAAGTATAAAAACTACTTAGCAAAGTGAAAAATGTATGTAACTGGAAAAAAAAAGATACAACAAGTTATACAGTATGATTATGTCTATATTGAAATTATGTGTGACCACAGATAAGACCTAGATAAAAATATGGGGAATCTAAGCATTTATTAGAAAAGCATAACAATAAGTTAATTTTTTAAATTGATGTATGGCTTTACATTCTTGGTTTTCTTGTTTTTTTCAAAGTAAAGGATGGACTTTAATCTTCATTTACAGGATGCCAAGAGATATGAAATTCCACATAGAAATACAAAACCCATTCAGAGGACAAGCTTTATACAGTATATGCAGGTTGGAACTGTTCAAGTATAGTTTCAGTGTAAAAAATGCTACAATAACAAGCCACATTTAAAAATAGTTCTTAGCAGAGAAACAGCAACACAAACTTATACCAAACATACGACACAACAACTGTATGCCTCAGCTTACATGATCTAAATGTTAAAGGTCCCAAGAGTCTCATTCTGAACATGGGAGGTATAGCTTTCAGAGGTAGTGTCTGGCACATTTTGATCTTCCTCTTCCTCTACAGAAAAATACTTCCCAATTAAGCTTAATGAAGCCTTATATATAAATTGATTTGCATGGTTTTGTAGAGCTTCAATTTTGTCTAAGCCGCCACATTCTTCAATCATTATACTAAGTTTCTCAGTTTCACCTAGTTTCTCAACAGCCTGAAAGATATTTGAAATGGCATCCAGAGTAACCAGAATAATCTTGGTATCTTTCACAGTTAAGAGGTTCATCAATGGTTCTATTATGCCACAATGAACAAGGTATACAATCTGTTCAACTATTCCACCACTTGTAGAGTTGGTCACAGCCAATACGGCTTCTTTTTGTGTCTTAAAATCTGCCTTAGAGAGAACAATGACTAATCTATGATTCATGGCTTGCTGTATCTGGTCCTGAAGGCCAGCTATGATGGTTGACATAGTCTATGTAGCTTCCTTCTGATTGTTAGTTTTAGGCTGGGAAAGATGGTGAGTGCTCCTGCATCAATAACAACCTGAGTCTGTCCATCTGTACCAGTGACAATATTCCCTATGGCTCTTAGTGCAGGAGTCACAATTGGCAATTCAGAAACTCCTAGAAGCTTCACGAGTTGGGTCACAACTTCTGTTTTCACGACCATGTCAATCCATTCATTCAGACCATCATGTATCTACTAATACTTCTGGATTATTGTGATGAAGGAGCCAAGCTAAAGTAGGAAGAATTTTCTCAACAGCACCTAATGGAGCTGCAGGATTCTTGTTGCAACAAAGGTTTGTAAGTGTCTGGGTAAGATTACGTAAGTAACCACATGCTAAAGATGACATATCAGGAACTGCAAGAAGAGCCAATAGTGAGTCAACTGCAATGCCTCATTTCTGTACTGTCTTTACTCTTGTTCTTCAATGAATCTGTTCAGTTGGGCAGCTGGTGAATTAGCATTCTTGTTGGTGAACATGGTTATGAGACAAAGGAAGAAAGCTGCTCAGTGGACCCAGGCTTCCATGAAGGTGATGCAGGGCTTGCTGGCTGTAGGGCAACTGTGCTCAAAACATCCACCTCGGCCCAGCCCAAAGACTGTGTGTCTTCATTATATGTTGTGCAATGATAAATTTTTTTATGAAATAATAGCTAAACTTAAAGGATTCTTGCTTGGTAGATTTCTTGAAGCTTGATAAGACAGTGTATGTGGCTAGGGTTGCCAGATTTAACTAATAAAAACACAGGACTCCCAGTTAAATTTGAATTTTGGTTGAACAATGAATGCTTTTTCACTATAAATATTTCCCATTCACTATGTGGCACATAATTTTACTACAAAAGCATTCACTGTTTGTCTGAAATTCAAATCGGGATGGTGTTGTGCAATTTATCTGACAATCACATTTGCGCCATTTAGTACCTCATACCTACTCCAAACATTCACCATTCATATTAATGGTGCATAGGTATGCCGCCCCAGTATGCATGGGATGAAGATGGTGGGTAGATTTAACACTTATTGGAAGAAGCAACCTTGGCTTTTACCAAACACAAATATGTTCAACTTTTTATTGTCATAATACATATTTTAGGAAATCCTGATTTGATCCATGAGGGCCAGAAATGAAAACATTCTGAAACAAAATTAAGATAAGAACATAGAATGAGACGATGAAAACTGAGATCATGGTAGATAACAGGAACTAACATTTTCCCAAGTTTTCAAGCCCAGGTCAACTGCGTGAAACTAGTCTACAGCATACATCCTGAGAAAGCCCCGGTAACAGGTCCTCGTATTGTACACTTTATATTTTCAAAAGGCCCAACTAAATAAAACATTTGGAGAAGATCCAGAATGGTCCAGGAACTACTGTCACTGAAGGATCGAATGGACTTTTGCCAGATTGTTCACTTTCGTCAACGTGTGTTCATGGTCATCTATAGATAAAGAATGTTGCCTAAAGGGCAGTGCATAGCTGCTTCCAGATTGTAGATTTATTAGCTAATAAAATGCTTCATTGAAATTTTATATCCATTTTCTTCATAATATATTTCAATTCACAGCATCTTTAGTCACAGGTGTGAATGGCCTAGGCAAATAGGTCAGATACAGCAAGAATCCTAAAGCTATAGTCAGCCTGTGGTACTGAAGACCTAGAAAGAATACTGGAGCTTAGTGAATAAACAAAGAGTGAAGGAAGGTGAGTGAAGAGAGGTAGACAGGGACTAAAATCCCAGAAAAGTGTTGGGTACTCAGAGAACTGCAATGGGTAGCCTGTGTGGAAATGCAGAGGAAGGACTAATATAATCTGGTTTGGGGCAGGTGACTTTGTTTTATTTTTATTAATTAGAAGTGGCTTTAATAGATCCCTCATTCCTATGTGGGTCCATTATGATTCTATGCATGATCCTGTACATGATCATTGCCATGTATAGGGGCTACAGATCAACTTTTGTAAAAATGGAGTCAACAGCTTTTTGGCAGATGTCCTTCAACATTCAACTGGCTTGTATGTAATCACCTTGTACGGTATTTTAACCCCATCTGTTAAGTAGGCCAAGATTTTTGCAAACAATATATTGCTGAACCCAAACTAAGATAATTTAACTACTTAACTACTGCAAAAGTCTCTTAATTTAACTGGTATTCCTATTTCTTCTTTTGCATTCCTGCCATCCAGTTAACACCCAGGACTCAGCATAACATTTAGAGTATAAATCAATCAGATCATATAATGTCCCTGCTTAAACTTTCCAGGGGTACTTCTGGGCTTCTGATCAGGATGTGAACTGGAAAGAACATGGCTCCCATTCTTTTAACACAAAAAAGCTAAGCAAACTGCAAGTTCACAGCTTTGAATCTATGAAGAGTAGAAAGTCATTTCTATTACTAGCCTTAAAACTTATTTAGCTCAGTTCTATGTCCTACATAAAATGTCCAGCTCCCAACAAAAAAATATGAGGCCCATAAAAAGGCAATAGGGAACAACACATTGCCAAAGACAAAACAATCAACAGAACCACACTCAGATATGACATGGATGTTGAAGTTATCTGGCAGGAATTTTAAATAATTATGACTAATTTGTTCACGGCTACAAAATGTTCTTTTGAATTCAAGATCAGATGGGAAATCCCAGAGAGTGAAATAGAAGGGGCCGGGGGCGATGGCTCATGCTTGTAATCCCAGCACTTTGGGAGGCTGAGGCAGGCAGATCATGAGGTCAGGAGTTCAAGACCAGCCTGGCCAACATAGTGAAACCCCATCTCTACTAAAAATACAAAAAAAAAAAATTAGCTGGGCATGGTGGCAGGTACCTGTAATCCCAGCTACTCGGGAGGCTGAGGCAGGAGAATCACTTGAACCCGGGAGGTGGAGGTTGCAATGAGCCACGATTGTGCCGCTACACTCCAGCCTGGGACGCAGAGCTAGACTCTGTCTCAAAAAAAAAAAAAAAAAAAAAAAATGGAAATAAGGAAGGGAGGGAGGGAGGGATAGTAGAAATGCTGGAAATGAAACAGTAATTGCAATGAAGATTTTGTACACATGACGCAGCTGAGAATAAAATTGGTAACCTGAAGATAAGTCAATAGAAATCACGTTTCTTTAAAAGGATGTTTAAAAACTCTCAAAACTCAACAATAAGAAAGCAACAAACCTGATAAAAATGAGTAGAGTCGAGCCTTCTCCAAAGGAGATATACAGATGGCAAATAAGCATATAAAAAGATGCTTAATATCATTAATGCAAATTAAAACCACAATTAGACACAACTAGACATTTTTAAAATTTATTTTGGTAGCAACCAGCTTTAATTGTATCATTTTAAACTTGTGACATTTTAAAATTGTACAAGTATTTTGACATCTGCCTCCCACGTTTAGTGTCTTAAAATGATGGCAAAATACCCACCAATCACAGGACTGATGGGTTTAATGAGTTTAACCCTCAGTTCCTATTTGCAGCACCCAATATTCCTTTGAAATATGAAACAGACCTGGCAGTGGCCAACAGTGAATTTCTGCCCCCAACACCCACAGAGTTGAAAAGTTCAGGTTCTCTGAGTGTTACGTTGCAGTGGCACTTGTCCGGAATTGGTACCTTCCCATACTTGGGGGACTTCAAATGTACCGGTGAAAATATCATTTTCCTCTTCAAGGGAAAGAAAGAAAATCACTTCAAAGCTCGGCAGATCTGTCTGTGAGGTCTTTCCTCCTGTTCCATCTCTTCAGGCTTTTTTATTTTTTATTTTTATTTTTTGCAGTACAGCAAGAGAGACCAATAGCTAACCTGAGTTACAAAAAACAAGACAGTGATGGCCATAAAGGGAGTGATCAGGAGCAACTGGAACACTCCTTTACCTCCCACATCAAATGTATGTGCTTCACAGAAACACAGAAACACACACACACACGCGCGCGTGCGCGCGCACGCGCATGCAAAACAAATCCACAAAATACAACAGCTAGAATTATAAAATTCATTCATCCAAGGGTGGTAGATGGCAGGAAGGAAAGGTCGGGGGTGGGGGGTAAATGGCACAGCAAAAAAAAACAAAGTATTCAAATCAGTCCAGGCACAGGGACTGGCAAATGCTAGAAAATAGCTGCAGAAAAACCTGTGTTCCTTTCAGACTCGTGATGGTGTTAAAAATCCACACACTGATGTCAGGAAGATTCTGCCTTATGTGCACCAGAGAAAAAATTCTGATTCCTCAGAAAGAAGGGAATACACAGAAGAACCTTGGCAGAGTGGGTTCCGCCTTCCCTGGCAAGGGGAAGTGAGCACAGCCTCCCTCCTACCTCACCCATGCCCTTTGCATGGCAGTAGCCTTCAGTTTGGCAGGAGATGGATGCAGTGAAGGGAACTTCCCTAAAGAGGTTAAGCTGCTCAGGGCAGACTGCAGGTAGACTGTCCTGTAAGAGTCTGGTGCTTAGGAAGACCACCAAGGGCAAGAGGCACAACTGGAAGAGGTACGCTGTGCCAGGGGTCTTTGCTTCATTGGTGCTGATAAAGAACAAGGATAGAGGAATAAAGGAACAAGGATAGAGACGAGGCAGCCACTGATAATATGGCTGCACTGGTAATGAAGACTGCATTGCCGTGAGAAAAGCCAAGGGCAAACCAAACCCAAAGTAGTAAGACCAGTTCCTTTCTATGTTAGGCAACTGCTGGTGCACTTCATTCCTTTATTGAACCAACAATGTTTGAAGCAGCACAGTGAGTAGAGAAGAGACATATGCAGGAGACTAACCAGCTGAACAACAATATGGATGGGAAAGAGACCCACAAACACTCCTTGATTGAGGAAAAGAGCCTGCAGCAAAAGGTTGGAGAGCATGTCAGCAATTATTTTGCAGACACTAGGGAATGGGTGAGGCTTCCTCACTGGTTTCTCAAATGCCAGGTCAGCTATATCTTGAAACCAAATGGCATTGACAACTTTGCTAGGCACAAACAAGGGGAGCACCCAATGAGCACTGGAGGTTGACATGAGGAAGAATTCTAGCCATGACTGAGCATCTCCATGTCATGATAGATCACCAATAATTCAGGGTGTCACTGACCAAAGCAGAAGAATAAACACTCAATAAAGCAGGAGGAGACTGGACCAGAACACTCTACCATTCCATGTGCAACACTGAAAAATTCTACTAACAATACATGGCTCACTCTCTCACTCTTACTCTATGTTCTTAGCTCCTCTGTGCCAGGATACTACTTGCCTTTCTTCAGTGCTGCTCCTCTCCCTTTTGCTGGATTCAAGCACACAGCTTGGAGACTGTAAAAATACCCCAGAAGGAATCTTTGATTCCCCTGCCAAGGTCCTGGAGAAAGGTTTTAACACTGTCAGGCATCTCTTCACCACCCAAACTACCAACTACACAGAGGAGACAGAAGTGCCCCAAAGATTCTCATTATGAAGGACCCACAGCTCCACTGCCATAGCTCTGGCCAGGCCCCTCATCCATGGCAGACCTGATCAGCTCCTCAGCACACAGCCGCCCCCTCTCCACTGGGCTGCTCCCAGGGCAGGGGCCACATAGGGCTGCTGCCAGGCATTTTTTAAATAACTAAAAAGAAAATTTAAAAATTAGCAACATCGTGTTACTTAGAAGGGTATAGAGCAACTGGAAATCTCATACACTGCTGGTGGAAATGCAAAATGTTACAGCATCCTTGGAAAATAGTTTGGCAGTTTTTAGTAAAGTTAGACATGTGCCTACGATACATCCCAACAATTTTACTTCCAGATAATCACTCGAGAAATAAAAACTATATTTATGCAAATACCTTCATATATTTATAGAGGTTTTCATTTTTAAAGTCTAAAAATAAGACAATTCATATGTTCTTCAAATGGCAAACTGATAAACTTTAGCAAACCCATTCAATGAGATGTTGCTCAGGAATAAAAAGGAATGGACTTGATTCACATGACATAGATGAATCTCAAATGCATTAAGCCAAGTAAAAGAAACCATATCCAAAAAGCTACATATCATATGGTTCCATTTTGTATGGCTTATTATAGGATGGGAAACACATCATAGGTTGTATTAGTTCATTTTCACGCTGCTGCTATTAAGAAATACCCAAGACTGGGTAATTTATAAAGAAAAGAGGTAGAATTGACTCACAGTTCCACATGACTGGGCAGGCCTCAGGAAACTTACAATCATGGCAGAAGGAATCTCTTCACAGAGCAGCAGGAGAGAGAATGAGTGCCAAAAGAATGGGGAAGTCCCTTATAAAACCATCAGATTTCATGAGAACTCACTCACTATCACAAGAACAGCATGGGGGAAACCTGCCCCCATGATTCAATTGTCTCCACCTGGTCCTATCCTTGACACACGGGGATTATTACAATTCAAGGTGAGATTTGGGTGGGAACACAGCGCCAAACCATATCATAGGGTGTTAGGGATTGGAAGAGAAGGAAAGAGTTGAGTACAAATGGGCAGCACTGAGAGACTTTGTGATGAGGAAACCTGTATTCATCTGTTCTCACACTGCTAATAAATACATACCTGAAACTGGGTAATTTCTAAAAGAAAGAGGTTTAACTGAATCACAGTTCCACATGGCTAGGGAGGCCTCACAATCATGGTGGAAGAGCAACGGACATCTTACATGGCAACAGGCAAGAGAGAACTTGTCCAGGGGATCTCCCCTTTATAAAACATCAGATCTCATGAGAGTTATTCACTATCATGAGAACTGCATAGAAAAGACCTGCCCCCATGATTCAATTACCTCCCACTGGGTCTTTCCCACAACACATGGAAATTGTGGGAGCTGCAATTCAAGATGAGATCTGGGTGGGAACACAGCCAAACCATACCAAAACTATTCTATTTTATAACTGTGGTGGTCAAAACATGATGACTTCATGCATTTGCCAAAATCTGTATAACTACACCCCATAAACAGCATATTTTACCATATCAGATTGTCAAAAAACCTTTCCAATAGCCTCTATAACCCTTAAAATTGAAGCTTATTTCCATATCCTGTACAGTTTTGCATAATATTTCTTCTGCCTCTCATTGCTCACTCATTCCATTGCTTACTATGCTACAGCAATACAGTTCTTAGTAAACAAAGTAACTTCAACCCTCAGGTTATTGCACTTGCCATCAAATTCCTAGAATATCCTTTTCCCCAGGTCTTTATTTTGTTAACTCCATCTTATCCTTCACATCTCAACTTCAATGTCAACTATCAGATATGCTTCCTTAACAGCCAAACTTACATTACCTTCCCTCTATCATATTTGCCTTGCTTAGTTACTTCACAATTTCCAGAATCTAAAATTATTTTTATTTATTTATGTTTTTACTTATTTGTTACATGTTCCCACCTCTAGAATACAAGCTCCATGGAGTGAGGTGTTATTTTTCTCTTTTTCAAAAAGAATAAAATCCCCGGGCATATAACAGCCACGTGATAAGTATTTGCTAAATGAATGACTGAATTTTAAAACTATTATATTAAGTGTTCTGAGATAATCCCTCCAAATTTCTCCCAGGCAATGCTAGACTTTTACAAAAAGGAAGAAAATAAATGGCTTGTACGCAGCTATAGTATTTTTACAACAAAGTGGATTATTAATTAATTGGCCAAATAATTTGTAAAAGAGGCTATTGAGCAAGATCAAAAATCTCCATGGTGCCCTTAAGGTCCAGAATTCTGTTACAATTTTGTTTGAACACGGATTCATTCATTATTAGACTTTGGTAGTGGTTGCTTAAGAAAAAATGTACTCAGAGACAGATTACTTTTTATCTCAAAAAAATAATAATACTGACGGTCTTCAAGATGGCTGACTAGAGGTGCCCAGCACTCTTCTCTCCTGAAGAAAAAGACCAAAATAGCAAGTAGATAACCACATGTCCAATAGCCTAAGCAAAACCACTGAGATTCAGCAGAGAAGTAACAGTGACCCTCTGAGGCATGGAAACTTGAGATTGCACCATAAACAGAGAAGCAAACCAGATGGTCAGGATCAGTTAAGAGCCAGGGAAGACTCCCCATTTCAGGAAAAATGTACATGAGAGATCCCCACTGGTCCACCTTCCCACCACAGATGCTTGTAATCCTAACTACAGGTGAGCCCCTCAACCCTCCCAGACCCTGAGCCTACAGGCAGCACAATTATGTTGTCCCTGCAAGGGAATTCATACTTTGTCTTATGCACCACCAGCACCCAATTTGCTGCAGCCCAGCATCACTTTCAGAGTGGAGCCAACACCAGACTATATCCCGCCCTGGAGCACAATAACTCCTACATCTCCATTTCCTTGGGGCCCCATCAACATTCTCCCACATCCCCCAGAGGGCTGCAGCATCACCCCAGCTGGACCTAGAGGTGGGCCATGTCTCTGATACCCAAGCCCATGCAACACCCTACAACACAGGGAATAGACAGTCCAGCACATCAAGGAGGCTGCCCCTAAGACATAGGGAGCCAAAGCCCATGCTCCTTATAGCCTGAGAGCCACCTGCCCAAGCCTCCACAACAAACAGTGATCCTGCCCCTACCTCAGCAGCCACTGTATACCCAAGCACACTGCCTGGGTACCTAAAACCTAGCCCACCTTGCCTCCCACAATAGCTACCAACACCCACATACTTCACGAAGGGGCCCAAAGACCTCTACTACCACAGCCAGTACATGTGTGCACCTCCTGGGATGGCTCAGAGATAAGCCTTCTTGGGTCACCACTGTTACTATTGGCACCCACACACACTACCTTGGAACTCAAGGACCAGCCCACCAGGTGTCTCCATGCCACCACCACCGACACCTGCATGCCCTGCCCAGGGTCCAAAGGAGCAGCCCAAGGAACAGACAAGCCAGACTATGGCTGCCACTACCCATGCCTATGCACCACACCCAGGGTGCTGAGGACCAGCCAGCACAGGTTCTGTTGTCACTACCATCAGTGCCCACACACCCAACTTAGGGGCCCAAGAACTGGCCCGCCCAGAGCCCATTCTCACCACAGCCAATACCCACACAAGCTATTTAGGGACCTGAGGACTGATTCATCTGGGGCTCATCCAAGCCACCCAGGGACCTGAGGACTGGCCTGACTGGCACCCCAGTTTCCAGAAAAGTCTTACCACAGCCTGCACAAATAACTACAACCACTAAGGAATTCACAGACACCACTGACGTTGATTACAGCCAAAGAAATCATATGGAGATTACACTCTGGCACCCACTCAGAACCTAAGCCAAAGTACCCTAACCAATAGGCACTATAGATACATCAACCAGAAATCATATTTCCCTATGGAAACTACTCCATAAAATTAGAAAATGCACTGTTACACCAGATGCATAGATATCAACATAAACATCAACAAGAAACATGAAAAAGCAAGTCAACACAACACCTCCAGAGGAACACAATAATTCTCCAATAACAGATCCCAAAAGAAATCTATAAAATACCTTAAAAGGAACTCAAAATAACAATATTAAAAAAATAGTAAAATACAAGTAAACACAGATGGACAATACAAAGAAATCAAGAAACTAACTTGTGATCTGAAAGAGAAATTTAACAAAAAAATAGATATAAGAAAAGAACTAAAGAGAAATCTTGGAATGAAATAATTCAATGAATGAAATAAAATGTATAATCAAGACCTTTAACAATAGACTATATTAAGAAGAAAAAACAATTTCTAAACTTGAAGATAGGTCTTTTGAAAATTACCCAATGTAAAAAATGAAAAATACAAGAATGAAAAAGAATGAAGAAGGCTGGGCATAGTAGCTTACACTTGTAATCATAACACTTTGGGAAGCCAAGGCTGGAGGATCACTTGAGCTCAGGAGTTTGAGACCAGCCTGGGAAAACATAGCAAGACTTCATGTCTACTAAAATTTTAAAAAATTAACTGGGCATGGTGGTGCATGTGATCCCAGCTACCTGGGGGTGGGGGACTGAGGTGGAAGGATTGCTTGAGCCTGGGAGGTCAAGACTGCAATCAGCCATGATTGTGACACTGTGTGACAGAGAGATTCTGTCTAAAAATGATTAATAAATAATAATAATAAGGTCTACATGACATACAGGACAACATGAAGCAAATAAACATTCAAATTTTGTAGGGAGAGAAGAAATAGGAGAAGGCATAGAAAACCTATTTAATGAAATAATAACTAAAAGCTTTCCAAGTCTTTTGAGAAATATAGACATCCAGATACAGGAAGTTCAAAATTCTCCAAATAAATTTAACTCCAAAATTTCAAAGTTATCAAAGTCAAAGACAAAATAAATAATTACAAAACCAGCAAGAGAAAATCATCAAGTCACATATAAGGGAATTTCCATCATATTAACAGTAGATTTCTCAGCAGAAACCATATAGGCCAGGAAAGAACGAGATGATATAGTCAAAGTGATGAAAGAAAAATAAAATGGCTGCCAAGAATACTATACTCAGCAAAGCTATTCTTCAGAAATGAAAGAGAATGAGTCTCTACCAGACAAATAAAAACTGAGAGATTTCATCACTACTAGACTATTCCTACAAGAAATGCTTAAGCAAGTCCTACAACTGAAAGCAAAAGGATGATATCTACCATCATGAAAACACATGGAAGTATAAATAAAATTCACTGGTAGAGCAAATACCAGTGAATATGGAAGCAAAAGGAATTAAACCTTATCACTACAGAAAACCACCAAATCCAAAAATAAACAATAGGAGAAGATGAAAGAAAATAAGGATATGCAAAACAATCAGAAGCTATCTAACAAAGTGATAGGAGCCAGTCCTCACCAGTCTATAACAACCTTGAATGTAAATAGTTTAAATTCCTCAATTAAAAGCTATAGGCTGAATGAACGAATCAAAAAAGACCCAACTATATGCTGCCTACAAGAAACTCACTTCACCTGTAAAGACATGTAGAGACTGAAAGTGAAGGAATGAAAAATGATAGTCCATGCAATGGAAATCAAAAGCATGCAGGAGTAGCTACACTTTGCTAAAGCAGACTTTAATAAAAACAAAAAGAGACAGAATTATTATACAACAAAAAGGAATCAATTTAGCTGGAGGATGTAACAATTGTAAATATATATACTCGATATAGAGCACCAAGATATATAAAGCAAGGATTACTAAAGGTGAAGAGAGACATAGACCTTAATACAATAATCGTTGGGAACTTTAACACCTCACTTTTAGAAATGGACAAACCATCCAGTTGGCCAATTAACAAAGAAACATCAGATTTAAACTGCACGATAAGCAAAATGGACCTAAAAGACATTTACAGAACATTTTATCCAAAAGCTACAAAATACATATTCTTCTCATCAGCTTGTGAAATATTCTGCTGGATGAACCACATGCAAGACCACAGAACAAATATCAATAAATTAATTAAAAATTATATTAAGTATCTTCTTAGACCATAATGGAATATAACTAGAAATTAATAACAAGAGGAACTCTGGAAACTGCAAATACATGAAAATTTAAAAACATGCCCCTGAATGACCAAAGGGCCAATTAAAAAATTTAAAGGGAAATCAAAAAGTTTCTTGAAAAAAATGAAATTGGAAATGACATACCAAAATGTATGGGATACAACAAAAATAGTACTGAGGGAATTTTATAGCAATAAATCCATACATTAAAAAGTAGAAAAACTTCAAATAAAGAATTTAATGATGCATTTTAAGGAACTAGACAAGTGAAAACAATACAAACCCAAAATTAGTAGCAGAAATAAATAATAAATAATAAACCAGAACTAAGCAAAATAGAAACTAATAAAATACAAAAAGTCAACAAAACAAAATGTTTTCTAAAAGATAAACAAAATTGACAAACCATTAGCTATATGAAGAATAACAGAAGACACAAAATTAAATCAGAAATGAACTAGGAGACATTACAACTGATACCACAAAAATACAAAGAATCATTAGAGACTATTATGGATAAATATGCCAACAATTGAGAAATCCTAGAGGTAATTGAATATTCCTGGACACATACAACCTAGCAAGATTAAACCAGCAAGAAAGAGAAAACCTGAACAGACCAATAATGAGTAATGAGATTGAATTAGTCATAAAATGCCTCACAACACATTAAAGCCTAGGCCTGGATAGCTTTCCTGCTGAATTCTACCAAACTTTTAAAGAACACAAATTCTTCTCAAACTATTCCAAAAAAATTAAAGAGGGAGGATTTCTTCCTAACTAATTCTACAAGGCCAGCATAACCCTGATACCAAAACCAGACGAGGACAGAATTAAAAAAAAAAAAAAAGAAAGAAGACAGAAAGAAAACCATAGGCTAAAAGCCCTGATAAACATACATGCAAAAGTCCTCAACAAAATACTAGCAAACCAAATAAGACATCAAAAACATAATATACCACAATCAAGTGGGATTTACCTTAGGAATGTGGGGATGGTTCAACATACGCAAATCAGTAAGTATGATATATTACATTAACCAAATGAAGGACAAAAACCATCTGATGATTTCAAAAGATGAAGAAAAAAGCATTTGATAAACTTCAACATTCCTTCATGACCAAAACTCTCAACAAAGTAGGTATAGAAGGAACACATCTCAGCACAATAGAGACCATATATGACAAACTCACAGCTAACATCATACTGAATGAGGAAAAGCTAAAAGCCTTTCCTCTAAGAACTAGAGCAAGACAAGGATGCCTACTTTCATCAGTCTTACTCAACATAAGAGCAATTAGGCAAGAGAAAGAAAGAAAGGGCATCCAACTGGAAAGAGGAAGTCAAATTATCCCTTGCAGATGATATGATCTTATATAGAGAAAACCTAGACTCTAACAAAACACTTTTAGGACTGACACATGAATTCAGGAAAGTTGCAACACACAAAATCAACATACAAAAACTGGTAGCATGTCTATACACCACTGACAAATAGGCTGAAAAAAAGAACAAGAAAGCAATCTCATTCACAATAGCTACAAATAATAATAATAATAAAATACCTATGAATAAATTTAACCAGGGAGGTGAAAGACCTCTACAAGGAAAACTACAAAACACTGATGAAAGAAATTGAAGGGGACACAAATAGAAAGACATTCCATGCTCATGGATTAGAAGAATAAGTGTTGTTATAAAGATCATATCACCCAAAGCATCTACATATTCAATGCAATTCCTATCAAAATACGAATGACTTATTCACAAGAATAGAAAAACAATCATAAAATTTATATGAAAATACAAAAGACCCTAAACAGCCAAAGCAATACTGAGCAAAAAGCTGGAAGCAAAACAATGCCAAAATTATACCAAAATATACTACAAATATACAAAGTTATACAAAAATATATTACAAAGCTATAGTAACCAAAACAGCATGGTACTGACATAAAATCAAACACATAGAATGGAACAGAATAGATAACCCAGAAATAAATCCACGTACTTACAACCAACTGATTTATTTTTTTGAGACGGGAGCTCACTCTGTCACCCAGACTGGAGTGCAATGGTGTGAAAACCATTCACTGCAGCCTCAATCTCCTGGGCTCAAGAAATTCTCCTGCCTCAGCTGCCGATGTAGTATAATTCATTGGTCAATTTTTTGTTTTTGTTGGGACCACAGGCATGCACCACCACACCCAGCTGATTTTACTATTTTTTGTAGAAATTGAGTTTCACTTTGTTCTCCAGCCTGGTCTTAAACTCCTGGGCTCAAGAAATCCACGTGTCTCATCCTCCCAAAGTGCTAGGATTACAGGTGTGAGCCATGGTGCCTCACTAGCCAACTCTTTTTTGACAAAAGCACCAAGAACATATACTGGGGAAAGAACAACCTCTTCAATAAATGGTGCTGGGAAAACAGGATCTCCATATACAGAAGAATGAAACAAGACCTTTATCTCTCACCCTATTTTTAAAAATCTAGTCAAAATGGGTTACAGACAAACATAAGATCCTAAACTATATAACTACCAGAAGAAAACATAGGAGAAATGCTTCAGAACACTGATATAGGCAAAGATTTTATGAGTAAGATTTCAGAAGCATAGGCAACAAAAACAAAAAATTGACCAGTGAAATTATATCTAACTAAAAGCTTTTGCACAGCAAAGGAAAAAGTCAACAGAGTGAAGAAACAAACTGTAGAATGAGAAAAAATATCTGCAAACTATTCAACCAACAAGGGACTAATATCCAAAATATTCAAAAACTCAACAGCAACAACATAACAAATGATTTGATTAAAAATGGACAAAGGATCTGAATAGAAATTTCTCCAAAAAAGACATACAAATGAACATGCAACATATGAAAAAATGCTCAACATTACTAATAATCAGGCAAATGCGAATCAAAACCACAATGGAATACCATCTTGCCCCAGTTAGAATGACAACTGTCAAAAAGACAAAAAATAACAAGTGGTAGCAAGGATGCAAAGAAAAGGGAACTCATACACTGTTGGTGGGAATGTAAATTAATATAGCCATTATGGAAAACAGCGTGGCATTTTCTCAAAAGACTAAAACTAGAACTACCATATGATGCAGCAACCCCACTACTGGGTATTTAACCAAAGGAAAAGAAATCAGTACATCGAAGAGATGTTTTCACGCTCATGTTTATTGCAGCTCTATTCATGATAGCTAAGGTTTGGAATCAACCAAAATATCTATCAACAGATGAATAAATAAAATGTGGCATATATATACAATGGAATATTAGCCATAAAAAATGGAATATTACTCAGCCATAAAAAATGAAATCTCATTTGCAGCAACAATGATAAGCCTGGAGCACATTATGTTAAGTGAAATAAGACAGGCACAGAAAGGTAAATACCACGTTTTCACTCATATGTGGAGGTTAAAAAAAAAATTGAGCTCATAGAAGTAGAGAGTAGAATTGTAGTCATTAGAGAACAGGAATGCTAGCTAGGGAGAGGAGTAGAGGAGGGAGAGGTTTGTTAACAAAGACAAGTTATAGTTAGTTGAAAGTAATAAGTTCTAGTGTTCTGTAGCACTGTGGGGTGTACATGGTTAACAACAGTTTAGTGTATATTTCAAAAGGCTAGAAGAGAGAATTCTGAACGTTCACGACATACAAAGTGATAAATGTTCAAGGTAATGGATATGTGAATTATCCTAATTTGATCACTGATACACACATCCTATGTATTAAAATATCACTGTGTCCCATAAATACATATAATTGTTATGTGCCAACTTAAAATAAAGGGAAAACATAATAACACTATAAACATTTACTGTGAATGACATGGGAGCAGAAACTTGTTTTTCTCATCTTGGTATTTCAGATATTTAGCGTGGCTCCACGCACGTAGCAGTAGCACAATAAATGTTTGATATAGGCATTAAACAATTAACACAATCTCTCTAGAGATGAAACCAAATTATAAATGTGCAGCATGATATAAAGAAATCACATTAGAAAATATGGGTTCCACTGATAACTCTGCAACTAATTAGCTATGTGACCATAACCTTTCCGATTCTGTTTCTGCAGAATGTAGGAACAGAGTTAACTTCTCATGTCCTGTCCTAACCTCTCAGATGTTTTTTTTAACTATGTGGTGTTCTGAAGTTCATTAAAAGACAGTCTTTAGAACTAGAAAGGCTTTTTCCTACAAAGTCAATGTTTTCAGATGAAGCAAAATCTCTCAATTCTTCTAAGAAAACCTGGTTTACCTTTTATTTAAAATATTAAAACAATTAAGAAGTGTGTGTGCGTTGAAACCTGTCTCTACTAAAATTTCAAAAAAATTAGCTGGGTATGGTGGCGGGCGCCTGTATTCCCAGCTACTCGGGAGGCTGAGGCAGGAGAATCTCTTGCACCTGGGAGGCGGAGGTTGCAGTGAGCTGAGATCATGCCACTGCACTCCAGCGTGGGCAAGAGAGCAAGACTCTGTCTCAGAAAAAAAAAAAAGTGTGTATATATGAAAAAGGAAGCAATACAAGTCTGAAGTGGAATAAAAGTAAAAAATTATAGAATATAGCTTATCTAATTGAACATAGTTTATCTTGAAAGTGACTCCTTGAGGCAAAGCAATTTTAATTAGTGGAGAATGAGCTGGTAGATGGAGACCATTTTAGGAATTCTGCAAATGTTCTGAGTATTTTCAAGGCCCTTTATATCCCAATGACACTGTTTTGCTTATCAGTATTATAGCTAGTATTTCAGAACGTATGACTTTTCTTTTTCTTATTATAATGCACATCTCTGTCATAATTCTTATGCTTAACAATTGTGTTGTTATTCTTTGACCTCAATTGAAGAGAGAAAGAGGAAGGTGATTATAGATTTTCAAGAGGCATGAGGCAGGAGTGTAAAGGGGTAAAAAAATGAGATTAAAGACTACAGGGTGAGCATGAGAAAGTGACTGTGATACAAGCAATTAACTAGGCTTTTAGCTATAAAAGGAAAAGCTATGGAATCAGAGAGGTTACAGCAGACAAAGAAAAGAGAAGGTAGGAAGAAGACGATGAGTCAAATAATTCACCTCCCCAGTTCTCATTAATTTAAGACACTACAGATGGTTTGTGAGAGAACCAGAGAAGTTGTTTCAGGGCAGGTAATTGAAAACAATTTTCACTTTCTTCTTCTTTTAAGTACTTCCACCTGCCTCCTACAAAACTGGGCTTTCTATCTTCTTGTGCTGTCATTTTACTCTGCTTATCACCTCATGGTTAATAGCTCTATCTACTATTTACATTGATGTCATATGTTGTCAGCTTCTGGTATCACGTAGCATTTTTGTTAACACTTGAAAATATTAAGTTTTTGAGTTTTCTCCCTGCAATAGACAGTGTTCACACAATAATGACTATACATCTGCAAGGCCACTGTAAAATCTGAAAAGACAAGCCCTAAATAGTCCACATGGCAATGACTTCTTTGTAGATGAAATAGCTTCTGGTGATACGGAAATAATAACTTTAACCCAAAATATTATGTACTTTGGTAGGAAATTTATTATTATTATTATTATACTTTAAGTTTTAGGGTACATGTGCACAATGTGCAGGTTAGTTTCATATGTATACATGTGTCATGCTGGTGTGCTGCACCCATTAACTCGTCATTTAGCATTAGGTATATCTCCTAATGCTATCCCTCCCCCCTCCCCCAACCCCACAACAGTCCCCAGAGTGTGATGATCCCCTTCCTGTGTCCATGTGTTCTCATTGTTCAATTCCCACCTATGAGTGAGAACATGCGGTGTTTGGTTTTTTTGTCCTTGCCATAGTTTACTGAGAATGATGATTTCCAATTTCATCCATGTCCCTACAAAGGACATGAACTCATCCTTTTTTATGGCTGCATAGTATTCCATGGTGTATATGTGCCACATTTTCTTAATCCAGTCTATCGTTGTTGCACATTTGGGTTGGTTCCAAGTCTTTGCTATTGTGAATAGTGCCGCAATAAACATACATGTGCATGTGTCTTTATAGCAGCATGATTTATAGTCCTTTGGGTATATACCCAGTAATGGGATGGCTGGGTCAAATGGTATTTCTAGTTCTAGATCCCTGAGGAATCGCCACACTGACTTCCACAATGGTTGAACTAGTTTACAGTCCCACCAACAGTGTAAAAGTATTGCTATTTCTCCACATCGTCTCCAGCACCTGTTGTTTCCTGACTTTTTAATGATTGCCATTCTAACTGGTGTGAGGTGGTATCTCATTGTGGTTTTGATTTGCATTTCTCTGATGGCCAGTGATGGTGAGCATTTTTTCATGTGTTTTTTGGCTGCATAAATGTCTTCTTTTGAGAAGTGTCTGTTCATGTCCTTCGCCCACTTTTTGATGGGGTTGTTTGTTTTTTTTCTTGTATTGCTTCAAAGAGAATAAAATACCTAGGAATCCAACTTACAAGGGACATGAAGGACCTCTTCAAGGAGAACTACAAACCACTGCTCAGTGAAATAAAAGAGGATACAAAGAAATGGAAGAACATTCCATGCTCATGGGTAGGAATAATCAATATCATGAAAATGGCCATATTGCCCAAGGTAATTTATAGATTCAATGCCATCCCCATCAAGCTACCAATGACTTTCTTCACAGAATTGGAAAAAACTACTTCAAAGTTCATATGGAACCAAAAAAGAGCCCGCATTGCCAAGTCAATCCTAAGCCAAAAGAACAAAGCTGGAAGCATCACGCTACCTGACTTCAAACTATACTACAAGGCTACAGTAACCAAACCAGCATGGTACTGGTACCAAAACAGATATATAGATCAATGGAACAGAACAGAGCCCTCAGAAATAACGCTGCATATCTACAACTATCTGATCTTTGACAAACCTGAGAAAAACAAGCAATGGGGAAAGGATTCCCTATTTAATAAATGGTGCTGGGAAAACTGGCTAGCCATAGGTAGAAAGCTGAAACTGGATCCCTTCCTTACACCTTATACAAAAATTAATTCAAGATGGATTCAAGACTTAAACGTTGGACCTAAAACCATAAAAACCCTAGAAGAAAACCTAGGCATTACCATTCAGGACATAGGCATGGGCAAGGACTTCATGTCTAAAACACCAAAAGCAATGGTAACAAAAGCCAAAATTGACAAATGGGATCTAATTAAACTAAAGAGCTTCTGCACAGCAAAAGAAACTACCATCAGAGTGAACAGGCAACCTACAAAATGGGAGAAAATTTTTGCAACCTACTCATCTGACAAAGGGCTAATATCCAGAATCTACAATGAACGCAAACAAACTTACAGGAAATTTATCTCAAATGAAAAATATACAAAAATAAAAGCAGTTCTACATGTTCTGGTAAAAAAAAAATAACACACACAAGAAATCTAATTTTGTCAGCTTAATTCCTCTTCGTTGAGTGGGTCTGATGGATATTCTTCCAAGTGTAGTCCATGGATCACCTGGACTGTAATCACCTGAGTGCCTGTGAAAGTGCAGATTATGGAAATCTAGCCTCTGCTGCTGAATCAGAATCTTTGGGGATACAACCTGATCTAAATGTCAGCAAGCTTTCTGCATTACATTTATGTCCACTAAGATTTCAGAGTCTCTAGTTTAATGCAGGATCCTGTTGTGTGAGAGCAGGCACCTCACCAGCACTTGGCATACAAGAGTTTACCAACCACAAAGGAAACTGTCCTTCCTCTCTCCCCTCTACCTCCTGCAGTGCTTCCAGGCTTTTCTTGCCTATGACATAGATTAGATGCTTCCAAGTACTCAAAAGCCCAAAGGTTAATGAGGCATCTCATTCATATTTCATGATTGCTGTTTGCCCTTCTCTGCCTTTGGGACACACAATGGAAAAGCGCAATCAATAGAATAACATCAGAAGCACTAGACAATTAGAAGATACCAGAAATAATCCATAGACACCTACTGTATTTATAGCAAATGGCCTGAATTAATAAATTATCAACAGAGATTATTTCACTAGAATCCATCAATGTGTTAAAAAAAAAAAAAAAGCAAACAAATATACCAAACTCTAGAAATAAAGAGCACCTACCAATTTCTTTTTTTAATTATCCCATTCTCAACATGCCTGTTTTTATAGTGTCCGCCCCATTTCTTGTCATCAAGGTCATCATTCTATTGTTTTTTGTGTTTAAAGATTTTAGAGCTCTTTATTCTCAGGCTAATACGCTCACACATAGGACAATGATGGAAAAGACAGGAGAAATTCAATACATCTGTGTTGAAAACTAATACCTCTGATGCTTACTTTCTAAACTTCACAAATCTTTGCTACATTTTAAAGCTCATTTATTGGGTAAAATTTCTCCTAAAACTTTGTGGGAGGGTGTTCTTTATTAATTATATTGTTCGTATTCCCTCTTCTCCAATGCCCATTAGCTCTCCTATATAGCCCTTTGTTTTATATTTTTAAAATTGATTTATAATAGTAATAGAAACCATTACTATCTAAAATATTCCAGAAATTTTATATAGGTTATGTTTATTTTATATTTATTTATTTATTTATTTATTTATTTATTTATTTATTTGAGACAGAGTCTCACTCTGTCGCCCAGGCTGGAGTGCAGTGGCACAATCTCGGCTCACTGCAAGCTCCGCCTCCTGGGTTTGCGCCATTCTCCTGCCTCAGCCTCCCGAGTAGCTGGGACTACAGGCGCCCACCACCACGCCCGGCTAATTTTTTTGTATTTTTAGTAGAGACGGGGTTTCACCGTGTTAGCCAGGATGGTCTCGATCTCCTGACCTTGTGATCCGCCTGCCTCGGCCTCCCAAAGTGCTGGGATTACAGGCGTGAACCACCGCGCCCGGCCAGTTATGTTTAAATATTACAAGTATTTCCCAAAAATATGTTATTTGCAGCTCAAGTCCTCTAAAGTGTTTAAAAAACACTAGGCTTTGGGGATCATTTAGAGACTGGTTCAAACTATTTCTTGATTTTCAGGTTCCTGAAACATATTCATATATTAAATCATCTGAGATCTATAGTGTGAAAAAAAAAAGCAATACAAGTTTTTATCTCAAGGTTTCTTATGTTAACTTGATCGTGAAACTATTTTTTTTTAGGTTCGAGTGAAATTACTTTGCAAAATGCTGCCTTAGACAAAGTTTTAATATATTTAGTATTATTAGTTTTATTCTTATTACTACTACTCTTAAAGTACTATGACAGTAAAAAAAAAATTAATTATTTGTCCAAAGCCACAGAACTAAGGGATGATAGAGCTGATATTCAAATTTGTCTCTAAAATCCACTTTCATTCCATTATTTTTATTATATTCTTCCTCTTTAATTTCTAAATCATTTCTTCTAAATCATTTTTTAAATTCTATAAAAGAAACTAACATCTACTAGTAGATATTACACACTCAAGGGTCGATCCTTATTTACCTAGAATGCCCATAAAACAGATTAAAATAATATTCATTATTGGGGCATTTATGTAATATAGGCCATTAGCACACAATGTTGTTTTTTGCTATAATCATTTTTTAATGTTAAATTTTAAGGCAAAAGTTTTAAGTAACAATCCTTGGAATTTTTAAAGAGTTAAAAACACTGAGGCAGAATTTTGCAAGAAAGCAGACTTTAGCAAGTCATTAGTGAAACAAGCTTCATAAAAGAAGGGAAGGAAAGAGGGAGGGAAAATAAATAATTAACTTGGCATGAGTGAGATGGGGAGAATAGGCTTTGGAGTTCATGAGCTCAAACGACATAGCATGTGACTTTCAGGAAACTCTCCTACAAGAGAAATTTGCACAAGGGATAATTTATATATGCGAATATATTTATTGCAGCATTTTATAAAAAAATAGAAACAATTTGTATCCAAAAATAAGGAAATAAAAAATTAAATAAATTACGGTGTGGTTCACTGAAGTAGGTTTATATGAACAGATAGGAAATAATCACAAGAAATACTTTCCCATTAAAAAAGAAGTCAAAGAATAATGTGTGTGGCATGATCTGAAATTGTAAAGGAAGAAATGAGAATGCTGAGGGGAAGTAGGCTGTGAAGGGATATTTTGCTTTCATTCCTTTATTTTTTATTGTTTATATTGAATGGCAACAGGCATATAATGCAAGATTACTTTTTTATTTAAAAATAATTCTAAGAAATCAATTAGAAAGTGCATGTAATGCAGGCAATATAGTATAGTGAACTAAGCATCATCTCTATATGCAGACAACCTGAATTAAACTATAATTCTGCATCTATTTATTATCTGGTTAACTTTGATATTTTCCTTAATTTATCTGAATCTTTATTTTATCAACATAAAGTAGGGATAATTATCACATCTTTCATTACTCCAAGGCTTAGAGGTGATATATACAGGTGTCCAATATACAATAGGTAATAATAGCAAATCACTTTGAAGAAAAACAGTATTTCATATTTTACTGTGCGTTGTTCTGGTTTTGTTTGTTCCATTTATCTATTCCTAGATGTGAGTCCTTTAAAAGAAAAGAGAGATTTTTCTGACTTGTATTCTTAAATCTGTCTCCTCTGCCATGTTTACTTAACTTCACCTAGTAATACCTTAGAATATTGCAGATTGGGGAAATAAAATAGAATTATGCATATGTTCGAGCTAGAAAAGATCTTAAAGATTAACTAGTCCAATTTCCAATTTTACTACAAATAGAAAAATAGTACAGCATAGTAATTAGTTCATTAAATTGATTAAATTTATAGAGTAGCTCAAGGTATGTTATCTCATATACAGTATATATGACCCTTATATGGTACTAACTGAGGTCTGTTTGCTTAACTTATACCACTGAGCTTTATTTCCTGGTAAGGGGATGATAATTTTAGAGCATGGAATATTTAAAAGTGTGTAAGTCGGAGAACTATCACTTCCTTAACAAACTCTGAGAAGACAGAACATAGGGTGAAAGAGGGCAGACTATAAGAACATCAAAGCAAGGCACAAACTTCATCTATTTAGCTGTTCTGTAAGTTCACATGCATCATGGTAATAACGCAATACTACTCTTACACAATAATGCTTTGCGTCTGCCTCAGTATTATGTATGTCAGGCTGCTATGCAATCCCCAGTAATAAAAGTAGAGAAGGATAAAGTGGTGAAAAGACATACTCTTCATACTCTCCCTGCATTCTTATTACCCAAACTGACGGAGGGTCATTGGAATGTTATGAAACATTTTCCAGTAGTGGTATTTCAGAGTTACATTAGTATATTTTCGAGTTTTGTATATTTTGCTGCAAATAAAACTGACAACCTAGGTAAAGATCCCCCAAAATTTGGATTTTTCATATTTAAGGGCTAGAGGATTAACTGTCTATGATACAAGTAGTTTTTCTCTGGGCAATGAGCACTATAGAAGTAATAGCCTAAAAATGATTTTTTTCTTATTAGGAAACATTTTCAGTCATACAAAATACACAGAAAATAATAACAATGAACTAGGTGTACCTACCTAGCTAAAAGCAAATAAACAAACAAGACATAGCAGATAGAAAATAGTGCACCTCTCTTCTTCCCAGTGGTAGTCACTGAATCAGGCATTATTTATTCCACCCACATTGTTACACCTCAACTATAAAATGTGTATTATTAAACTATATAGTATTGTTTTGCAAGTATCCAAACTATGCATACATTCTATCATTCTTTATATAGGCTTACACACTTTTATTTTTTTCTTAAAGTTTTGTGTTTGCAATTTGTGCATGTTGCTAAAGGTCTGGTTTACTCTCTTTAATTGCCATTAATGTTCACTTGTAAGAATATATGACAGTTTACTCATTTTTCCTATTAATGGCCACCTCTATTGGTTTCAGTTTAATTGCAAAGAATAGTAATAAATTGTCATATTTTTAGATAAGAAAAAATAGATATTTAATAGATAGATGATAGACAGACAGATAGGTAGGTAGATAGATACCTTCTTCAGATCATGGGAATGAAGTATAAAATTGCTGGTCACAGGGTATATGCATCTTTAGACCTGCTAGATAGCGCCAAATTATTCTTCAAACTCATCGTATCAATTTATACTCCTACCTTCCATATATGAGATTTTCTATTGTTCTAACTTCCTCTCCTATACATAATAAGATCTACCCTTATAACTTAAAAAAAAAATCTTTTTTTTTTCTTTCAGCAGTTATCATGCTGGCAAGATGTGGTTTATTTTTGGAATATTTAGCAAATGACATCAGGTAAATGCGACATGAAAAATGACATTGGAGATAATTGGTATAAAATTAAAAATAGTCACAACATCGAAAATAAAAAATCTAAACAAAAATCTAAAAATATCTAAATAAGAAAAATATGAGAAAACGTTAAACATCTACTTTGAGGTCCTTCACATAAGTAGAATTATAAACTCCATTTGCAAATTCAACCAAAGAAATCAAAGTAAAATCACTTAATGCAGGGGTCCCTAACCTCCAGGCCACAGACCACCACCACGTTCCTGGCCAGTTAGGAACCAAGCCACATAGCAGGAAGTGAGCAGTGGGCGAGTGAGCAAAGCTTCATTGGTTCCCCATCACTGGCATTACCACCAGAGTTCCACCTCCTGTTGGATCAGCAGTGGCATTAGATTCTCACAGGAGTGCAAACCCTGCTGTGAATTGCTCATGCAAGCAATCTAGGTTGTGGGCCCCTTATAAGAATCTAATCTCAGATGATCTGTCATTGTATCTCATTACCCACAGATGGGACCATCTAGCTGCAGGTAAATGAACTCAGGTCTCCCGCTGATTCTCCATTATGGTGAGTTGTATAATTATTTCATTATATATTACAGTGCAATAATAGTAGAAAGAAAGTGCACAATAAATGTAATGCACTTCAATCATCCAGAAACCATCCCCCATCCACCCACATCCCAACCCCATGAAAAAACTGCCTTCCATGAAACCAGTCCCTGGTGCTAAGAAGACTGGGAACGGCTGCCTGAATGCATGTGTGTGCTTTGTACATTGCACATACTTCCATCATAGTGACATCTCTTATGATATTACATAATATAGACTAAATATGGTAAAAGTAATGTATTCTTGTGCTTACTATTTAGAAGTCAGGCATTAGAACCTAGCATTTTGACGTGTTTGGAGTTTTATTCTGGACACTTTTGGTTTACTAACTTTCAATAGCTTTTTTAAGGGGAATAATACATTTCTCATTTAATTCCTGCTCTTTTGTTCACTGTTCCAAAACTTCTCTCATGGCCTATTATCTACAGAAGGTCAAGAATCCTTATTTCCTTTCACTGGACAGTCAGATATCCATACCTGCGAAGTTTCTATTGAATGTCATATGTCGTTCAAGATATTTTCACTTGGGTTTTTCACAGGCCAATATTGATTTTCTTCTCCAGCACGATGCATCTTTTCATGTAGTAATGCCTTAACCAGAGCAAAAATTCAAGAAGAATTTGAATTTTTATTTGTTGAATGCTAAATTTGTAAATACTATCAAAACTTTTATACATATTTTCTCCTCTAATATCAACTGAACAGAACTAAATTATTTTCCCTCTGAATTATATTTCATATTGCAGGTTTAGAAATTCAAATAGGGAAAGGAGTGTGTTAACCATCACAATAATTTAGAAGGAAAGGAGTGTGTTAACCTTCACAATAATTTAGAGGGAAAGGAGTTGAATAAGCGAAAGCAAGTCCCCTCCAAACTCCCAAGTGTCTTCATAGAGTGGCAAGCCTTTAATTAACTTGCCACAGTTCGACCTTTGCAGGTTGATGATGATGGTATGTCAGTCAGTACAAATAGGGGAAATCACATTAACCAAGCTTACAAAACTAACACACAAAATAAGAATATGAATTTATTGATTTCCATTTTAAAAAATGACTGCAGAGAGGAACTATCACTCAAATCCTTTCGTCAATGTATTTTCCTTGCAGGCATGCCACAGGGGAAGTCAACTTCTAAGGCTGTTTGGTGTACCTGGAAATTTATCATTAAATCAATTATAGTAAGTATAGAATGTCCAAAAAGATAAAGGCACATGCTTGACCATCACAAAAATGTCATGTCAGGTTTAAGAAGAGATCATCCACAAAAGAACCCCTAATTTTCTTCTAGTAGGCCTTACAAGATGCTCCATATATCAAAGAAATTAAAATTTTAAAGTCCTTTCCATAAATAAAACTCCAAGCTTAGAAGTTTCACCAAATTGTGCCAGATATTTGAGAAAGAAATAATACCAATTCTACACACACACTCTTCCAGAAAATTGAAGAGGAAGGACCACTTCCCAAATCATTGTATGGAGCCAGCATTATCTTGACACCCAAACTATACAAAAACATTACAAGAAAACAAAATTTTATCCTTTATAACTAGTATCCCTCATGATATATATGCAAAAGTTCTAAACAAATTTTAACAAATTGAATCCCACAATTTATAAATAGTATAGTATATCCTGACCAAATTGAGTTTATCCCAGAAATACAAGTTTGGTTTATGTTCAAAGGTTAACCAATGTGTCAGGTGATAAGTGCTAAATAAACTGTGGTATATTATACAATGGAATATTATTTAGCAATAAAGAAAAATGAAGTACTGATACATACTACATGAATTAAAATTGAAAGTATTATGTTAAGTAAAAGAACTCAGTCACAGAGGACCACACATTGTAAGATTCCATTTACATGAAATGTCTAGAATGGGCAAAGCCATACAGACAGAAAGTAGATTAGTAGTTGCCTAGAGACTCAAGGAAGAGGGAAGTGGGGAGAAGTAGGGAGTGACTGCCAATGGGTATAGGGTTTTGGAGTGATAAAAATGATCCATAATTGATTATAGTAATGGTTGAAGTGTACCAAGAACTATTGAATTGTATACTTTAAAACATTTCAACTGTACATTTTCAATGGATGAACTGTATAATTTTTTTTTTTGAGACAGTCTCACTCTTTCTCCAGGCTGGAGTGCAGTGGCGCGATCTCAGCTCACTGCAACCTATGCCTCCCAGGTTCAAGCGATTCTCCTGCCTTAACCTCCCAAGAATCTGGGACTACAGGCATGCACCACCACACCCAGCTAATTTTTGTATTTTCAGTAGAGACAGGGTTTCACCATGTTGGCCAGGATGGTCTCAATCTCTTGACCTCGTGGTCTGCCTGCCTTGGCCTCCCAAAGTGCTGAGATTACAGGCGTGAGCCACCACGCCCAGCCCAAATTGTATAATTTTAAAATTCTCAGTTACACTGTTAATCATTGTAATTAACCCCAGTAAGAAACTAAAAGGAAAATCATATGATCATATGATCAGGTACACCAAATGATCACATGATCATTTCAATCAATAAAAAAAGAATTTGCCAAAATCCATTCCCAATGAAAACTTCACCAAACTAGGAAGAGAGGGAAATTTTATCACTTAATAAAGGACATCTAGGAAAAACCTAGAGTAAGCATAACACTTTATGTTTTCCCCCATGATCACATCTGCCTCAATCATATACATCAGTAAAAAGAAAGCTATGATTCAAGAGCTACAGGTTTTCTCCTTAGGATCTTGACCCAATTGGATGCAATTTTGTAATTAATTTTTAAAAGAGGCATTGAATTTCTACTTTAAAAATCTATGCTGATATTAACATTTTAGTATTGAATATTTACAACCTGCAAAAGTTTGACAGTTTGGAATACAAAGTATTGGTGAGAAAGCAGGAGGCACAGAAACTCAAACACTGTTGGTAAGAGTATAAACTGGTACAAACGCTTTAGAAAACAATTAGGAATTATCTTACAAACTGGGTCATTCACATATCCCACGATTCAGCAAGTCTATTTGTAAGAATGTACCCTAGAGCTGTAGTGTCTAATATAGAAGCCACTAGCCACATAAACCTATGTAAATTTTAATTAATTAAAATTGAGTAAAATATATGCAGTAGTAATGAGCAGACTTAGTGCCGGGATGTTGGTCTCTAATACCAATTTCCAATAAAAGGAACCAGGTCCTTTGGGGAAATGGCTGATTCTAGGGGCTAGAATAGGAAATACACAAGATAAGCCTGGAGCATCTTGTAGTGCCAGAAAGAAAGGGCTCAAAACACACACATACACACACACGCATCTGTACACACACGTACACATGCATACTGATGGGAGTATGTCAAAGAGACACAGGAACCACCTGAAAGAGCTCCCAATGACCAAAGCTAGAACAATTTGGGCAATGAGGTAAGATTATAACCTAAAATATCCATGTTCATGAATCCATACAATATAAGTTAATTACTGAGTAAGAAAGTAAATGAGAGAGAAAAGACAAAGCTTTTGCAGAAGAATCCCAAATAATTTCCACTCCTTAAACATAGGCTGCACATAGTGACTTTGTTCTGAAGAGGACAATATGGAAAGATGGGGCAGGGAGAAATGGTAAAGAGTAGCTTCAGAGTGGAAAAACCTGACAAAGACAAACCTACCTCAGCCAGGTCAATGTCAACAGTGATAAGCCATGTTGACAGTATCATACTCTTGATATGATGTGATAAAATGGTACTCTACTCTTCTCTTCCTACCCAAAACCCTTATCTTCAATCTAATCATAAGAAAAACATCAGACAAATCCCAATAGTGTGACATTATGCAAAATATATGACAAGTACTCAAAATTTTCAAAGTCATCAAAAACAAGGAGAGTCTGAGAAACTGTCACAGCCAGGAAGTGCCTAAGGAAACATGATGATTAATGTAACGTGGGATCCTGAATGGGATCTTGGAGCAGAAAAACAACATTAGGAAAAAATAAAGAAATATTAATATATTACAAATACAATAGTAATAAAAATATATAATGAAGCTCTAAATGACATGTATTGTCCCTCTTCCCCTCAATCTTTGCATCAAGAGAAATTAATTTCAACACCCCATGGATTGATTTTTTTTGATATTAAGTGCATAAAATCCATGCTTTTTAAAGAAAGTTAAATAGAAATTCAGTTCCTAAGTTGTACTAGCCATATTGCAAGTACTCAAAAGCCCCTGTGAGTATTGGCTGCAATACTGGATAGCATAGACATAGAACACGTCCATCACTGCAGAAAGTTTGGTTACACAGTGCTGTTCTGCAGAACACATACATATGTGCCCAGTAACATATAGAAGAATGTTCATAGGAGCATTGTTCCTGGTTTTTAAAATTATAAAAAAAAATGCCCATCAACAGGGGAATGGATAAACTGTGACATATTCATAAGGTAGAATCCTATACAACAGTAAAAGTGAATGGACTACAGGTTTATACATCAACAAGAATGAATCTTTAAAATGTTGAGTGACAGAAGCAAATTTCAAAATTCATATATATACAATGAAATCAGTTCTTAAAATTCAGAAGCTGTGAAACTGAATAATGCATGGCTTAGTGATGCATTTGTACTTGGTAAAATTATAATGAGAAGAAAGAGAATGATGATCACAAAATTCAGCTCAGATCTCCTGTAAAGAAGATATGGGCAGCATCTACTGAAAGAAATACTTGGTAAAAGTCTCTTGCTAAGATTGGGTGGTTGTCATTAGCTGAGTGTGGTGGCTCATGCCTGTAATCCCAGCTACTCGGGAGGCTGAAGCAAGAGAACCGCTTGAACCCAGGAGGCGTAGGTTGCAATGAGCCAAGATCACGCCACTGCACTCCAGCCTGGGCAACAGAGCAAGACCTTGTCTCAAAAAAAAAAAAAAAAAAAGATTGGATGGTTGCTCCGGATAAGTTTATTTTATTATTATTATGTCTCACAATTTACATTTCTATTACATAAGATATTTCAAATACATTATCTCTTTGTCCAAGCTTTATCCAACTTACCATTTTTTCCCCCCTATTAGGGATTTCTCATTCCCATTACCAAGCATTCTTCCACTTCAGCAGTTGAAGCTGAAACTTATTGGCCATCATGAATTTTGCTATTTGTTTTCTGACCCCTTGTCTTGGTTCATTTGTGTTGCTATAAAGAAATACCTGAGGCTGGGTAATTTATAAAGAAAAGATATTTATTTGGCTCACAGTTCTATAGGCTGTACAAGAAACATGGTGTCAGCATCTGCTCAGCTTCTGGTGAGGCCTCAAGCTGCTTCCACTCACATTGAAAGGTGAAGGGGAGCTGCATGTACAGAAATCACATGATGAGAGAGGAGGCAAGAGAGAGAAGGCAAGGGTGCCAGGCTCTTTTAACAAGCAACTCTTGCGGGGAGCAATAGAGTGAAACTCACTCACTATGAGGAGAATGGCACCAAGCCGTTCATGAGAAATCCACCCCCATGGGCCAGACACCACCCACCAGGCTCCACCTCCACCCCGGGGATCAAATTTCAACATGAGACTGGAAGGGGCCAAACAAACCATATGCAAACCACAGCACCCCTTAAACATTGGCTGTTGTGCTTTCAAATTTGCAGTACTATATTTTAGTCTGGATTCATAGCCTAATTTGGCACTTCAGCACTCAAAATGAATATTAATATATGCTTCTCAATTCAGAGGATATTATCCTGCAAGTCAAATGAATGAGGCCAATTCAGACAATCTATTGTTTAATCTTGTGTCATACAAATATTGACTCTTCTTATAATAGAGCATCATTACCTAGAAGAATCAACAGCATTTAAAATGCACAAAATACTTCAGTACTCTCTTGGTAGGCTTTATTAATATTCTTCTACAAAATAGTGTTGATATTATTCCATTCATATTTTTAAAATCCTTTTCTTGGGTTACTTAACTAAATCTCTACTCAGTTTTCTAATTTTTTATCAAATACTGATTTCCTTTTATAGCCTGCTAGCGTTTCAAAAATAGTAGCCAGGTGGGAAAGCCTATTTAAAGTTTTTAGTTATTTCCCATGCTGATTTTAAGAATTACTGTATTTTTCATACCCATATTTTAAAACAAGTTGTGTATTTAGCCACAACAGATGGATATTCTGGTTATTTTTAATAATGCATCGCTTTTTAAATTATTTAACCTATTTTATTTTTAATTATGTTTAAAAGTGCTCTGCTATTCAGAAAATATAAAGAAAAATCAAGTTAATAGAAAAATTAGTCCTTCTCAGTTAGCAAAGCATTTCTAATACATGTAAATTAAAGGAGAGAAAACTCTATAGTCTAAAGGTGTAACTGTAGTTTTTCATTATGATCATTGTTTTGTCTTTTTATGTATGCACTGAAGTATATGCTGATTCCTTAGTTAAAAAAAAATGGTAACAATCTATTTCAAAACAGAATGAAATCATTTGGTCAATAAATTATAGTATAATCAATATTCAGTTTTAAACAGATTAGGGTTAGGGACCCTAACAGTGGCCTCACTTCTGCTTTCAAAAATATAATACCAAATTAAGAAAATAAAAAGGATGAAAACTCACAATATTGTAAACAAGAAGTGAAAGCTTACTAAATCTGTAATAAATCTTCATCGATGACAAGGACAACAGGGCTGTGAGCCACCTGTGCTATGACACCACCCACCTGGAAATAAGTAGAAATACTCCTTTTCATCCTTCCTCTTTGTCTATGCCTTAAAAAATAAACCAGAAAATTGCTCCAAATCCTGCATAGACAATACTTTCTGAGGTAGCCTCACACATTCCCTTATCCATCCAATACCAGTTCCCTATATCCGGTTAGAAACTCCAAATTTCAATAAACAGCACATGAGGGAATTGGCAATGGCAGGTGGAAAATTGCAAACTGAAATTTCTACCAGATGGGTCAGGAGTAGACAATGATGGAAACAAGAAGAGCCTTATCAGCAGTGTTTACTGTGGATGGAACTTTCCATTCTCCCATTTGTTTCTATCATTAAGGAGCTAGGTTTAAGGAGCTAGGGTAGAGGAGTTCACACTGGATAACGGTGAACAAACACCTAGTAAGTAGACTGCCAATCCAGCTCCCTCCTGCCTACCCCTCAGCCCCTGCCTTGCCCCAACACCATACAGCACACACTTCTCGGAGAACCATTTTTCTCCCCTCCATGTGGGTAATGATTATTTTGATACTATGTGACTGCACTGCATGGGAAACAGCTGACTGCACCATGGGAGAAAAATAACTAAGCCAATAAACTCCTTTCCTAGGTAATTTAGATTTGAAAAGAAGATTTCAGATCAGTCAGGTTAGCCGCACCACAGAAGACACATTATTTGAGAGCTAATGATGGTCATGGTTCAGACCACACCAGCTGGAATAGCAGGAGAGTTGAGTGAATTAGAGAAGACTGGCCAGAAACAAGAAGAGGAGGGTGGGAGACAGGAAGAGAATGGCAGGAAGCAAACACAAGGCAAAGAAGAGACAAAGAAAGTGACCAATGGTTTCTATTGCTCATCAGTTTCCAAGATATACTTTTGCATCTTCAACTTAAACTTTGTTTTTGCTTTTACCGAAGCTTCCTAGGAGAATTTCTGCTACTTAAAGCCAATATAGTTCTAGAAAATATGTGGAGCTCATTATACAGAGAGAATTTCAGTCTGAGCTGAACACATCAACTTGCCAAGCTGCTAAAAATATGCAAAGGAGCTTTAACCTACTGCCAAATGGACAGAGATTAAAGCTAAGGACAATATATATACCCTGGTGGTTGACAACTGCCAGATGTGAATAGAGCTCTTACCATTTAACTATAAGTAAACAAGGCCAGGCACAGTGGCTCACACCTGTAATCCCAGCACTTTGGGAGGCCGAGGCAGGCGGATCATGAGGTCAAGAGACTGAGACCATCCTGGCTAACACAGTGAAACCCCATCTCTACTAAAAGTACAAAAAAATTAGCCAGGTATGATGGCACGCGCCTGTAGTCCCAGCTACTTGGGAGGCTGAGGCAGGAGAATCCGGGAACCCAGGAGGCAGAGGTTGCAGTGAGCCAAGATCACACCACTGCACTCCAGCCTGGGGACACAGCGAGACTCCATCCCCCCCCAGAAAATAAATATATAAATATAAATATATATGTAAACAGGAATTCAGAATACTGCAGGACAAGGAAAAGAAAACATCTTGTAGAAGGCTTAGAAAAAGAGAAGGCTTCTAAGTTGTAAAGTAGAAGAATCCTCAGAAAGATATTTTTAAAAAATTGCTGTGAAACTTTGGCAGGAAGTCATACCAACTTCCACAGTTTTAAATTTTTGAAAAAGAGACAATAAGAATTTTAAAGCAGAGAGGTGCATAAGAACTGTAAAGCATTTAAAATATATTTGCAAAATTAAATTAGCATCACAGTTAATAAACAACAAAAATGCAAATGAGATCAGTAACATGAAAAACAAATTTGAGATTCTCTATATTTCCCTCCCCGCAGTTACCACGTTCACAGGTCCTGGTGGCCTACCTGGTGGTGTGACCCAAAATATCATTTCTGAAGGATCTGATCTCCTGGTTTTCACATGGTTCTTTCTTCAGAGTTGCTGCATAGGTCCATTTAGACTTATGTTGAGATAAGAGAGTACCAAGATGTGCTCAGAGATTACCTGCTTTCTATACATTCCTCCTAACCATCAATGTCTGAAAGTTTCACTACCTCCTTCTGCTGATCAGTGTCAATTATTCTACCAAATGATGAGTCTCTTCTTACCTGTGAGACCCTGAACACAAGATGTCCAAAGTGTTCTAGTTGAATGAAACTCTTGCTATGTCTCCTTGTAAGAGTCCTCTCACTTTAGGCAAGGAACTCTAGCAATGCAATGCCCAGAATTATAGGGATGAGAAGTACAATGTCCTCCAGTATGTCAGAGATGATGGCAAGAGGAACCCTTCTGCTGCCCACCTTGGTACCTGGGCCCATATATTCTTCCTATTACTGGCAGAGCATCACATTTAGGTCTCTGTTTAAATGTATAGTGTGCATTCTGAGTATGGTGCTTCTTCATCCTTTCGGATTATTGCCTTCAAGCTGGAGCTTCACCTATGTCTTGAGAAGGCCATTGCTAGAAGGCCTGTTAGAGCAACAGGCCAGTTACTTCTTGATACTGTAAGTATATGATACAACCAGTAAATCCAGCGGTTGTAGGCCCATTCTCACGCCTCCTTTGCTGTAAGTGGATCGCACCTGGGATGATTTGTTGAGTAGGATTCCACACTTGTGGATCAAACATTCTAAAAGCTCCAGGACGACAGTGCTAGCTGAAGCACTAAGGGCCAGAAAGGCAAATTCTTACCAAGAATACACAAGCGTCTCTTTGGACAAATCTCTATCCCTTCCAAGATGGAGTCTCCTTGCCACCAAATCAGATTCCTCAAAGAATAGTGCCATTTAGAGGGCTCAAATTTGGTCTTTGTTGGTATCAGGTTAGACATTCAGAGGCACCAGTGTCCAGATAGCCTTTGGCAAATGGGGACTCTGTCGTCAAGCCCATGCACAGTGTTCATCTCTGACACAATGGCCACTCCAGTAATGTGTTTATTCAGCCAGATCCAGGAAGGCTGGTGACAAAGGCTGGATAACACTGACTGGCCATGCCATTTTGTCTCCTTGGTGTTCCATGACCCATTCACAGTGAATGCCTCCTGGTAGCATCAATGTGTGATAGATTTTCCCTCTCCACTATCTTCAAAGCCATCTTTGAATGTGGCTATAATGTAGCCGCTATCCATTTTCAGCTTCCACACACATACCAAGCAGACTCATTCATAAACAAAACTTAGACTGCCCCCTCTTTGTTTAGCCGGTCATACCAGACCCACCACATGACCACTGTAGTAAGTGAAAGGTCTGGTGCTGTACTGTGGTGGGTATCTGAGTTACCTGCTTATGCATCTTACTCATGTCCTCTGGCCCTTCCTGGATTTGGTTCTAGGTGCACCATTTCCATCTTGTGATCCAGTGCTGCTGACTCATCTGACTTCTTGACTCTGCAGTTCCTACTTCACTTAGCCCATGATAGGTAGTTCAAGATGCATCGTCACTTGGTGACTCACGCTGAAGCGTTCAGTCTCTACCAGGATCCCTACATATGAGGAACTGTTTCTAAAATGACTTATAATTCTCTGCTGCAATTGCCATGGTCTGGCTTCAAATTCCAGGGGTCTGTGTTGTGCTTTTCTCATTGGGAATTGCCGTGAAATCTACACAGAATCTTTTATCACCACTAGTACCAATATTATAGGGTCAATTGGATTATATGACCCAAATCCAAAGACAGACTGAATCTTCTGCAGAGCCACTCAATACTGACAGCCTTCCATATCACTGAGTATATGGGAAGGAGCAATATTCCTACTATTTTTGTGTCCTTTGGCAAGAGTACACCTCCTCGCCTGAGGTCCTTGATGAGGTATTAAATCCATGTCCCAGAAAAAGAACTACCAAGCAGATGAATTTTGCTAATCTAGTCTTATGTTCTGCCCCCCTTTAATCAAGCATTTGGAGCTGAGAGACAAAACCTTGATAACTGGTGTAGAGATCTAGTGATATGCTTTCAAGGAAGTCTATTGAAGTCATTTATCCCCCAAGCATCTCTGTATCCTCAAGAGCATCTCTCATAGAGTGTGCTTTCTACTTGTGATCCTATAATGTAAAGATCCTTAAATATAGGTAATTCTGAAATTTCTAGACCCAGCCTTGCCCAAGTCAAACCCATAGCACATGCCCCGCTTCACCTCCTCTCCCATTCTAGTACCTTCCTCCCACCCCATCCTGCTTCTCATGGGAAGGCAGTCAGACAGAAGGCAGTATAGCATATTGCAGACAGCAGCTGAATTCAAAAAAGTCTTCACCAATGGGGTTACATTTGAGGTTGCCCTAGATGAATGAAATGAATTTCTGTACCCAGAGAATGGAGGAGTGTAGGAGCAGGCAGAGGGGGAAAAAAGAAAAGAAAAACCAGCAAAGGCACAGAAGGGTAATGAGATACAGCAGTCTGAGGAAGAGCAAGTGGTCCAGTGTGATGCAACAGGCCTGATAATTCTCCAGTTATGTGGACGACTTTCGTTGTTGTTTTGCCTTGTGTCTTAAATCTCACAGCCATTTCAAGAAGCAGAAAGTGAGGGCCATAGGATAACTGAATTGTTTTATATATAGACTCAGCAATCTGCTTTAAAAAAAAAAGGTGGGGAGGGGATATTTATTCCCCCACTCTTACATATATCAGTGAAGACTTTCTTATATGACATTCATCCAATTTTGCAGTAGGATCTCATTGTGAGCTCACATCAAATTTATTAATAACCATCACCTTAGCACCTTTTTTTCCACTCACATTAATGACTTCTAACCTACATTTTCTGGCTTATATTATTTTTTTTCCCCTTCAGATTTGGTCTTTCCCTAGTGGATTGCTTTCCATTTATCTTGATTAAACCTCACTCTATTGATTTCTCTTCTTTCTCTAACTTCTCAGAAACCTGCTCTATACTAATTCAGCTGTGAAATGAGCGATCCCTCCTGGTGCTGAATAACATTTAGGGAAGTTTTAAAATCCAACATCATTAAATAACCTCCTTTTCAAACTTTGGGTACTATATTTAATTCCGATAGAATGAGAAAATATGTTCACGCATATTTCACCTTAGGATGACAAATTCTTTGTTTTCAAATAATTTGTTTTTATTTTATTGGAGAATATTATAACATTTAAGAGTCCTTGAATAAAAAGTCAAGCTTTAATGTATACTTTCCTTTATAATAGGGCAGAACAAAGAGGAAAGTTCATGAAATGTTCATACCCTACAATCAAGGTATACTTACTATTTGAGATGTATAACAAGCAGAATAAAAATCATGTATAATTACTTTTTATTTTGCCATCTACCAAATAATATTGAATCCTAACTGTATCTCTCGGAATTAACATTAAGTACTTTATTCAATGTGATACAGCAAGATGGGATTTGAACACGGATATTTTTTACACTTTTCCTGTTAGTATAGTATGATGCACTTTTAGTTCTTTCATTAAACTCAATAACTATTTAGGGGGAGTCTTGCTTTCCAGCCACACTTCAGGAT
Organism: Pan troglodytes; assembly: GCF_028858775.2. Taxonomy (NCBI): domain Eukaryota; kingdom Metazoa; phylum Chordata; class Mammalia; order Primates; family Hominidae; genus Pan; species Pan troglodytes. The sequence continues at coordinate 160,105,103 of NC_072404.2, read as the reverse complement.
GTTAGGGACCAAGTGATGAACAAAGAAGCCTCCTGCACTTAGTGTCTGTGAAGTGTGATTCACTTTTAGTTCCTTCATCAAACTCAATAACTATTTAGGGGTATTCTTGCTCTCCAGTCACACTTCAGGATGTTAAGGATCCAGTGATGAACAAAGAAGCCACCTGATTCTTAGCATTGGTGAAGTGTGATTCACTTTTAGTTCTTTCATTAAACTCAATAACTGTTTAGGGGGAGTCTTTCTTTCCATCCACACTTCAGGATGTTAGCGATCCAGTGACAAAGAAGCCTCCTGCTCTTCCCATCTGTGACGAAGATACATTGCTATCCTAGGTTCATTCATGTTCTTTTTCTTACTGCACAGAAACATGAACTCCTTCCACTGAGCTTCCCTCCACCTAAAAATGTATCTGTATGCTTCCCCAATGCTCACTTCTCAACATTTCACCTGAGAGGACAAAGTGTCCATCCACTTCTCTCAGAAGAGGCAGCTGCTGAAGCTGTGGCTTGGCAGTTGCAACTCCAACATGTCTGGAAATGTTTTCCATCCATAATGGCAAGTCTCTCTCTCTCTCTCTCATCTTCGGTCTCTTTCTGCTAAGTTGTTCCCTTTGGCCAAAAAGGAAACTTCAATCTCCCCAGTTTTTGAAATTGGTTTTGTGTCTTTCTCAAACTGCTGCCTTCACTCTTTCTCCTCAACAATAGATTAAACCGATTTTAGACTCATTTTTATTATTTTCGGGCTTCCCATTCACTCGTCAAATCAGCATAACTTTCCCCTCTCCGTCACTCCACTTGAAGGTGAAGTTCCCTCACTCCCCAAGAGGGAGAATTCTGAGGATCATATTCTGCACATCTTCCCAGGTTCCCCTGAGTTTTGCTGTGGTCATTAGGAAGCAAGGCACCGCTAGCCCCATTACCCCTACCTCGCCCCTCTCCCACTTCCCTTCCAGCATTTTCTGTGCTTCATCCACTCACATCCTTATCTCAGAGTTAGCATCTGAGAGAATCCAAACTAAGAATAGAGATGTTCTCATATCAAGTCCTGTCAATTCTAATTCTTTACTTTCCAAATCATCTTTTCTCTCATTTTCTATGTAATTGTTTTATTTTAAGCATTCATCTTCTGGCTCCTGTACTAACTTGTCTTTCTGCCCCACCACCTCCTCCCTCTAATTCATCCCCCACGGACTTGCAGTATATATTTTTTTTCTATAAACCTTGTCATGTCACTCCTCTCCTTAAAAACCTTTGATATGTCCCTTACTGCCCACAGAACCAAGTTTAACATCATTGATGTAATATTGGGCCCTTTCCAAACCTGTGCAAGCCCTGTATCCTGCCATTCTCCTCATTTTCCAGCTCTATCAAGTTAACAATACTGTCTCCAAACACACACCCTTTACTTTCCTAACTCCGCCTTTGCACACTGTTTCTTCTTCATGAAGTGCCCTTCCCTCTCCGCATCCCCTTCGCCAGAAGACTGTATTCATTCTTCAAGATTCCACTTGCATTCATTGTCTCTAGAAAACATTTCTTAGTGTCCCTAAACATGGCTATATGTTGCACGTAATGATCCACTGGGACCTTCTAACATACCACTTAGGTTTTTTTGAAATTTTTGTATATCCATCTCCTTCCCTGGACTATAGGTTTTCCCAAGTCAAAGCCACATCTTACTGTTTGTGATGGTTACTTTTAGGTGTCAACTTAACTGGGTTAAGAAATACCTACAAAGCTGGTAAAAGATTATTTGGGGGGTGTCTCTGTGAGGGTGTTTCCAGAGGAGATTGACGTGTGAGTCTGAGTGGACTGAGTGGAGAAGATACACCCGCATGTGGGTGGGCACCACACAATTGGCTAGAAGCTTGAATAGTACAATAATAGAGGAAAGGTGAATGGATCTCTCTCGTCCCCCTGGAACTGGCACGCTCTCCTCCTCCTGCCCTTGGACATCAGAACTCCCCGTTCTCCAGCCTTTGGACTCCAAGACTTATACCAGTGGTTCCCACCTCAACCCCTGGTTCTCAAGCCTTTAGACTTAGACTAGACGTTACACTACCAGCTTTCCGGATTCTGAGGCTTTTCGAATTGAACTGAACCACCCTACTGGCAGTCCAGGATATCCAATTTGCAGGTGGCCTGTCATGGGACTTCTCAGCTTCTGTAATCATGGAGACAGTGCTTCTAATAAATCCCCTCTTGTACATATTTTACATGTATATAGACAAACATATATATGTATTCTATTTATATGTATACACACATATATAAACAGAACACATATAGAATACAATAGAGTATGTTCATATATACATATATATACACACATATAAATAGAATACATATATGTGTTTCTGTATATGTAAAATAATACAAATATATAGAATACATATGTGGGCATGTATATATATAAATGCATATAAGTAGAATACATATAGAATACACTTATACATATACATACACATATATGTATTCTATTTCTAGAATATATATGTATATATACACACAGAGATATGTACTCACAGATACACACACACACACACACACACACACAGGTACACCCTATTGGTTCTATCTCTCTGGAGAACCCTGACTAATACACTGATCTTCTTGTTTCTAATTACTGGCAACAATGTCTATCAATAAGTATTTGGACAAATGCATGAATTAATTAACATGAAAGGAAACAAGCAAGTGGGATTATCCTGGGCTTTTTGTCGTCTTCTCTCCTCCATCCTCCTCCTCCATCACCACCACCATGACATAACTAAAATTACTAAAGCACGTTTAATTTTAAAGCAAGCCTCAAATGCAGTAGGATTTTTGAAACAAGAAGGCCATTCCAGCTCTACAAACATCTCTCAGACTGGTTCTCCAACTAATCTTTTACTAGAACTCAAATCTTATATTTCAATATTAAAAATAAAATGCTAAACTTCAAATGACTTTGGAATTAACCATGTATATAAATTAGTTTTATTGCTAAAGTAAATTACATCAAATTCTGCCTGTTTTGATGTGGAGAGAGGACTAAAAATCCAGAAGGTAAAGAGTCTCTGAAGAGGTAGGGTTATAAATGCCCCAAATCCATTCCTTGATCTTGAGACAAATAAAATGTATGCACAAAAGAAGTTTATATTCCATATTTCCAAGCATGTTCTACTAAGTTTCAGATATATTCATATTTCTTTTACTACCAAAATGCTTATCAATATTCTATTTTCTTAGGACCCTGCTCTGCACTTCATAGGGTAATACTGAATAAACTTGGGTAGTCAGATCAGCTAAGCTGGTAGTTCTCAAATTTGTCCAATTATGTGAGGTATTTTTGTTTGGTTTTTTAACAGTATTTATCAACTGCTCTTCACATCTATTAGGTTTGAAACTCCAAGGATGGAGCCTAAAAATCTGAATTTTAAAATCTTCCCAGGTGACTTTGATGCTCATCCAGCTTTGAAAATCCTTAGGTTGACAAATATATTACCTCCGCTGTAATATTTCATTTAACTTAATAAGCATTAACCGAGTGTTGATTATATGCATGACATAGAGAATATGTTTAACATTTCACAGTCTATATGGGGGTTTCCCCCCATTGTTTTCTCTAATCCCAATTGAACATTCATTTTCTCTAGGGAGAGTTGTTATGGGTTAACCGATTGAGGGAGCCAAAATAAGTCTCCGTATAACATGAAAATGATTTCAAAGGATGTGCTATTTAATACCTTTACCATCCTCCTTTCCTCAACTATAAGGTTTCTGTCATAAGGGTGAGGAAGGGAAAGTGACAACACCCTAAATATTTAAATATTCAAGAGAAAAGAGCTTAGAAAAGCACAAGAGCCCAAAGTCCTCTCCCTGTTCTCAACAACCCCCATCCCAACAAACAGGCAAACTTCTGTAGTGTTAAGGATCAGTAGAAAAGATATGGCACCATGGCCAGAGAGAGCCTGCAGAATTTCCTTTGACCTAGAGAATAGTAAAAAAAAGTATTCAAATTTCCCCAAGTCTTACAGAGGATCAAGGAAGTATCAGACATGGAGTCACACCTGAGAATATCCTAAACTCTGAATGACACGGCTATAACCCACGTGGTCTGGTGACACAGGCCAGCCTGAACAGATAATAAACAAGCACCACACTCATCAACCCTCCAGGATTAATGGATAACCTCACGAATGGGGATTACCCAAAATTAGGTACAACTTGAATTGACTCAGGTCAAACTTCTACCAAACAGAAAGAAGAAAAAATGAAGTAACTTCAATTCATAGGAAATGGAAACAAGTGATATCTCTTGGAAAACTAACTCTGTGGTCTAATATTTATGCCAGTACTTTAACATTTACTTAAAGTTGTAGGTGACTCCAAACACAGAGCAAATTGTTTTCTTTGTTTGTTGTTGTTGTTGCTCTGAGTCTCGCTTTGTCACCAGGCTGGAGTGCAGTGGTATGATTTCGGCTCACTGCAACCACGGCCTTCCAGGTTCAAGAGATTCTCCCGCCTCAGCCTCCTGAGTAGCTGGGATTACAGGCGTGTGCCACCACACCCAGCTAATTTTTGTATTTTTAGTACAGACAGGGTTTCATCATGTTGGCCAGGATGGTCTCGATCTCCTGACCTCGTGATCCGCCCACCTCGACATCCCAAGTGCTAGGATTACAGGTGTGAGCCACCACAACTGGCTGCAAATTGTTTTAAATGTCAATTCTTCCTTTAAAGGAGCCACTGGAAGGATGCAGTAGAAGGAAAACAAGCTTTAGAGTCAGACAAATTCAAGGTAAATTCTGAGTATCTCACCGAGAGCTAGGTGTTTATATTCCCAAAGGCTCACTTTTTTCTCCTGTGAAAGTGTGTTTTAGAATTCAGTGAAGGACAGAAGTTAAGAGCTGTATATATATTATAAGCTCAATAAATGCTAGTTTTGGCTATTAAAGAGTCAAAAGATAGCAGATGCTGGCGAGGTTGCGGAGGAAAAGGAACACTTATACACTGTTGGTGGAAGTGTAAATTAGTTCAACCACTATGGAAAGCAGTGTGTGGCGATTCCTCAAAGAGCTAAACGCAGCTCTACCATTCAGCCCAGCAATCACATTACTAGGCACATATCCAGAGGAATATAAATCATTCTATCATAAAGACACATGCAAGCAAATGTTCACTGCAGCACTACTCACAATAGCAAAGACATGGAATCAATGACAGGCTGGATAAAGAAAATGTGGTACATATACACTATATGTATACTCTTCAGCCACAAAAGACAATGAGATTATGTCTTTTGTGGGAACATGGTCAGAGCTGGAGGCTACTATCTTTAACAAACTAACGCAGGAACAGAAAACCAAGTACTGCATGTTCTCACTTATAAGTGGGAGCTAAATTATGAGAACTCATGACCACAAAGAAGGAAACAACAAACACTGGGGTCTACTTAAGGGTTGAGGGTGGGAGAAGAGAGAGTAGCAGGCAAGATAACTATTGGTTACTGGGCTTAATACCTGGGTGATGAAATAATCCGTACAACAAACCTGCATGACATGAGTTTACCTAGGTAACAAACCTTCACGTGTACCCCTGAATCTAAAAGTTTAAAAATACATAAATAAAACAAAGTAAATGCTAGCTCTTTTATTTCTTCAGAGTTTTAAAATCTTAAATTAGAGGCCATATTTATACAAAAGAAAGTATAATCATGCCAAGGTATGATAACTCAATATTATAATTTCTTGTAAAGCATGACTGTGGATTTCCCGTCACTGCTTAAAACCTAATGCATGTGGGGCTTAAAACCTAGATGATGGGTTGATAGGTGCAGCAAACCACCACGGCACATGCATACCTGTGTAACAAACCTGCACGTTCTGCACATATATCTGGAACTTAAAGTCAAATAAAATTTTTTTAAAAAGCCGTGGGAAGAAGGTGACGTTCTTCTGAACATGTGGGTAACAATTCCTTCCCTCCCACCAAATATACCAATAAAGCAGATGCTGGTTTTACCTGCTCCTAAATTTCTTAGATGTTTGAATCAGAGTTTAACCTAAATCACTCTGGTTGCAATACGTACATAGAGCTGTAAGCTCAGGGTATTGTTTTGATTACAATAGCAGAGGGAAGATTTTTATTTTTGCTCAGAGTGGTAAGCCTTTGTGTAACTAAATTTGAATTGTAAAATCCATTTCAAATGCACCCTCTTTAAGCACTGGTCTCTGCAGATGGAGGAAGTAAAATGAGTTTCGTAATTTACGTCAGTGTTATGATGCACAAGGTAACCATAGCTTTCAGGTAAGGAAGGTGGGGACGTGACACAGCAATTTAGAATTTTTATAGTTAGTATCATTTTCTTGTTAATGCGCCCATTGACAATCATAATATTGGGCCATAAAAGTTGGTGTTAACTTTACTTTGCCATTCTCAAATTTTCACCTTACATTTTTTCTCATTCAAACAATCATTGCCTGTTATAGCTGAAGAGGATTTTAAAGATCACCAAATCCAGGAATAGAAAAGTGGCAGTCTCTTGGCAGAATTCTATCTATGGAGATGGTTTTATTTTCCCCAACAAAGTGTTTCTTTTTCTTTATTTTCTTAATTCTTCTCTTTCTTCCTTTTTTACTTGTTTCTTTCTATATATCAAGATACGACTTAGCTACAGTGAAGTGTCCACATCTTAAGTGAACTTTTATATATGTATATTCTAATATAACTACACCCCAATCAAGATACAGAAAATTCTCACAAAGCTTCTTATACCACTCTGTGTGTGGGGAGGTGGGGTGTGCGTGTGCGTGTGTGTGTGTGTGTGTGTGTGTGTGTGTGTGTTTGATGGGGTGTTTTAATTTTCTTTAAATATGTTATCTTCAGAAATAAGAAATTTATGATCAAAAATAGAAATAAGATTTACATGGTGTTGCAATGTTGAATAAAAATTATTGTATAAAATGTTCTAAAAAATTGTAATGGATAAAAAAATAAAGTTCTTTTTCTAACTTTTATTTTAGATTTAGGGGGTATATGTGTAGGTTTGTTACCTGAGTAAATTGCATATTGTAGGGGTTTGACATACAGATTATTTCATCACCCAGGTAATGAGCATAATACCTGATAGGTATTTTTCTGATTCTCACCCTCCTCCCACCCTTCACCCTCAAGTAGCCCTCAGTGTCTATTGTTCTTGTCTTTGTGTTCATGTGTACCTAATGTTTAGCTCCCACTTACAAGAGAGAACACACAACATTTGGTCTTCTGTTCCTGCATTAATTGACTAAGAGTAATGGCTTCCAGCTCCATCCATGTTGCTGCAAAGGACATAATCTCATTCTTTTCCACGGCTGCATATATGCCACGTTTCCATGGTGCATACATACCACATTTTCTTTATCCAGTCCACCACTGATGGATATCTGGGTTGATTCCATGTCTTTGCTGTTGTGAGTAGTGCTGTGATGAACATATACGTGCATGTGAATATATGGTCCCTTATACCACTCTTACATAACCAAAATAACCCAAAATTACTTCTATTCTGACAACTATCACCCCAGAATCATTTTGATTATTTTTAAATTTTGCACAGATGGAATAATATATAGCCTTTTGTGCCTGAATAAAGCTGCTCTGAGAAGTTTTTTATATGTTTTTTGGTGGACATAAACATTGATTTCTGATGTGTTTCTACACAGGAGTTAAATTGTGAGCTCTTAAGTAATAGTTTAAAATTATACTTTTAACTGCCAACCAGTTTTCCAAAACAACTGAACTAATGTATATACTCCCCAGCAATATATGAATTCTACTTACTCTACATCTTCACCAATACCTAGTACAATGTTTTCAATCAATTTTCATTTGAATGTGTTTAGGGTATGTGCACACCCTTCACAGTCTCTATAGCTCCTCATTGTTTTATACTTAGCCATTTCAAGTTCTTGTTTTAACCCCATGGCCCTCGAAGGCATTTGAGTTTACCAACTACTCATCTAATCCACTTTCTCATTTATCATTTTCAGAAAACTAGTCCCAGGAAGTTTAACTGGCTAGCCCAACATCACCTAACTCATGACAAGTAGAGAAGCAGTGCTCAGACTGAATTTCTCGACCAGCCTTCTTTCCACGGCATGGCACTTCCACTCACTAAGACTCTGCCTCCATTCCAGCTCTTATCTCTATTTGCTAAAGTTCCCTTTAAATAACTTTATGAAATGCACCCATCAGTGATGTGCCTTATTTGACACCACAGTAGTGGTCTTATATCACACTTCTGCCAAGTCTTTACTTGAACAATAAATGGAAAGCATAAACTCAAATATGTGTTGCAAAGGAGGTAGCATCCAGGTGGAAAGACTGGAATAAGCATCAGCTGACCCCCTCCAGTGTTCACACTCTTATTCAAGAAGGAAGGAGCCAGGTAATAGTGGAACAGGTTGTCCTCATCCTGCTTCAAAGGATTGTGTTACCAGATTCACAAAATCTTCATAGAAAAGTGTACCGATTATCTGGTAGGTTATTTCTCCCTCAACCTCCATTTTCTTTATATGGGATAAACACCTGCTTAAAAGCAGAGGAGCATACAGGAAGTGACGTCAGGGAATATGGTATTATTTGAATTAGGCAAAGGCTATTAAGGAGAGTAGAAAAGTAGCTAAAGACACTAAGTCTCTTGACTTTTCCCTCAGTTTCCCCGTATATAAAAATGGGAAGTTAGCTAAATTATTTTTAAGATCACCTCTAGCTTGGTAGTTCTGTGAATGGATTAGCCATAAATATAATTTATATGATAGAGGGAAAACATAAAACAAGCCCAGAATTTACTTATAAATATCTGGTTTGAGAAACAAACTTAATTATATAAAATGGACACACATGTTATGTGATAAACTGGCATTTCTGCTAATTGGTCGACATGAAATTGATCTTATTATTATTTCATAATAAACTGTCCACATTCTCCGTTCTCACCTGTCTTCCAAAGGAATTTGATTAAACAAACTTATGTTTAGTATTTCATAAAGAAATACTGGGTTTTTTTCCTATAGAGTTACACTGTATCAAAGTGATATATTCCTTACCGGCTTATCTGAGAAATATGGGATCAATTATTATGCTATACCAGAGCAAAAATCTGAAAGTAATACATCCATCTCAAATAAATAATATAAAATTGTATTTAAAGAGTCTAAAATAAAATTAACATTTGTCATCTTTTCACCAAATGTTCTGAAGCATATTTCTTTTTCCAAAATGATCTCGAACAATGGAATAAAAATCTAAGAAGAACTTTTGGGATTTCTTATACCTAAAAGCAAACAAGGCCTGTAAAAAAAAAATTGTGGGGGTCTAGATTAAAATTACCAGTGAGTGTTTTGATTTGTTTTGATAGATTGGGAATTAAAGAGACAAGACATTCAGTACTTTACTTAGGAATCACCTTTTCCCCTTGTCATATGAGGATTCATGTTTTCTTTAATTAGAAATTGATCAGAAGCCTAATAAAGCTTGATGAGTGATAGCACTAAAAGTCCCTTTCCCAAAAGCTGAGTTCCATCTACTCACAAATTTTCTGCCCTTGGACTCGCTCCACGCCTCCAACCCACGTCTGAACAGAGATGGGGGGAAACTCAAATTAATTGTCTTTATATGGTTTCTCACTAAATGTTTCATTGCCATGAGCAGTTCTGATGAGTAACTCAAAGTAACTGAAGAAGTATAAATAATCTTCGTGCAGAGTAAAATTAATAAATTTAAAGATATACATGGGGAAGTTTCTAGAGATTTATAGAGGTGGAAGAACCTAGGCTTAGCAGATAGAAATAATTTAGTTTATGCCAACAGGACCTGTGGTTTATAATTCACTCAGACCAAAATCCTCAACTCTCCCTTTAGGGACAAACGTATGCCTAAAGAGCCAAAAAATGTGGATAGTGAGAGTTAATGAAACAGTATGAAAATCAGTATGGTGAGGAAAGGCCGCTGAAGAGAGTTCACAGCTTAATAACTGTAGATGACAGTGTAGGTGATGGCACAGTGTCACATCCTCCTCATGATCAGGCTCGGGATTTATTGTGTATGTATTTTGATGGAGATATAAATATATATGAATATATATTAATCTCTGGAGCTATAGGTAAATCTCCCTTGGTGATGGGTAAACAGGAGATCCTACTACTTTCTACCATGGAAACAAAAATCCCATGGAAAAACAGATCAAATAAAAAAATATCAAGTAGGCAGAGGACAGTTAAAGTGAAAACAAGATACAGAAAAGTACCTGCCTGGACCGTTTTGCTTGGGTAAAGTAAAGGGTGCACTCAGCATCAGAGTCACCACCAGGGTTTAGGGTAGGGCTGCTACATGAGCAAAAGTAGAACAGAGACAGCAAACTAGGGTCATGACTGGGCATGAAAGCAAGCAGTCAGAGACACACGGGATAGAGTGTGGTCCCAGTGGTGTCTGGCTGAGCTGGTGAAGATGTGCTTAGCTGGATCTGAGGGATCATGGTCAAAGAAGTAACAACAGTGAAAGCTAAAACAATGTTTCAAAGCTAGAAGAAAAAATAATCTGAGATGACATCAGAATTCTGTCTTTTGCAAGGATTTCCGTTGTTCCCACAATTCAATGTGGTAGTTTATCTGGGGAAATGACAGACATCCCCTTGGCAACTCTGTCCTAGATCGATCTTTCTTACTAGAAGAATTCTGGGCCCAAGGAGTTTTATTCTCATCTAACCAAACTTTCTCTAGGCCTATGCCATATAACGGTCATCACTAGCCAGCCTGCAGCCATACCCACCTAATCAGTGGAGAAAGAAGCCTTGAGTCTCCTAAAACTTTCACTGTTAGCTTCCTCCCCAAAATAAGAGTTTTAGTAGCTGAACTTTTACCTGAGGTTCTGACATACATCAGAAAAACATGGAGAGTCACAGAAGCTTGGTAACAGCAAATTATGTGGCCCTGGGGAAAGCAAAAATAGCCAGTTGACTCTTGTTTCCTTGAGTGTCCAGTGGGAAACTGAAGCTGGATGAAGGATTGGATTTTAATGAAAAGAGAAAGAATAAACAGATTTCTTAGAGGTCCTAAGAAAGAAAAGTAGAGGCCAGGTACAGGTCAGATTTGGGAGACAAATTGGGGGTGTTTGCTATAAATTTCAATAATTGCATACCTGAAGAAATATATGTTTTTAAAAATCTTCATGACTGCTCATGCCTGTAATCCCAGTACTTTGAGAGGTTGAAGCAAGAAGATCACCTAAGGTCAGGAGTTCAAGATCAGCCTGGCCAATGTAGTGAAAACTTGTCTCTACTAAAAATACAAAAATTAGCTGGGCATGGTGGCACACACCTGTAGTCCCAACAGGCTGAGGCAGGAGAATTGCTTGAACCGGGGAGGCAGAGGTTGCAGTGAGCTAAGATTGTGCCACTGCACCCCGGCCTCCAAAAAATCTTCATGACTAGAGTACTGCAGTCTCTGTTTCATAATATCCTTTTTAACCATAGTAAAGGGATTAGGGAAAAAGACAACTAACCTTAGTACATTTTTAAAGCCGTATTTTAACTGGACATTTTGAGGCTAAAGACAGAAGGAACCATACCTGAATACTGTACTCAGGTTAGTAAACTTGTTTCTTGAAGGGTCACAGGTTAGAAAATTTAAATATACTTTAATTGTATTCTAATGTTAAGCAAATAAGTAGTTTACAGATAATGAAAGGCAGGTTTTTTCACTAATGAAGAAAGAAGTACAAACAGTAAAAAGGAAAATGAAGATTAGAATAAATCCTGTGTTGCTGGATTGGAATTGGAGGTATTAGTATGAACTTGCAGTCTTTTACCAGATAGATAGATTTTGATGGAAATATAAATATATGTGACTATACATTAACCTCTGGAGCTGTAGGTAAAACTCGCTCAGTAATAGGCAAGCAGGAGATCCTACTACTTTCTACCATGGGAAATAAAAAATCCCATGGAAAAAACAGATCAAATGAAAAAATATGACCTAAGAGTGAAGTAGGCAGAGAACAGTTAAAGCAAAAGCAAGACACAAAGAAGTGCCTATGTAGAACGTATTGTTTGGGAGGGAGAGAGACATAGATAGGCAGGCAGGCAGGCAGGCAGACAGATGATAGCTAGATAGATAATAGATGACAATCTGCATATATGCATGAGTTAGTGTGTATATATATATATATATACTCCGTCACCCAAACTAGAGTGCAATGGCATGACCTTGGCTCACTGCAACCACCACCTCCCAGGTTCAAGTGATTCTCCTGCCTCAGCCTCCCCAGTAGTTGGAATTACAAGTGCCTGCCACCACACCTGGCTAATTTTTGTATTTTTAGTAGAGATGAGGTTTCACCACGTTGGTCAGGCTGGTCTTGAACTCCTGACCTCAGGTGATCTGCCCGCCTCAGCCTCCCAAAGTGCTGGGATTCCAGGCGTGAGCCACCGCGCCTGGCCCACATTTTGGTTTCTAAAGACTTTCTCCAATAAAAGGAAACATTTGGAGAAGTGGTTGTTCTTAACAGCTCAGACAGGGGAAACAAGATGATCCTGAAGAGCCATAAGGTAAGGAATTATTCCAAAAAGGATGAGACGGCAAAGGGAAAGAACACAGGAACCAACTAAAGTGTTCCCAATGGCCAAAGCTGAAAAAATTTGAGCAAATACAAATGAATATACAAATAAATAGTATTCTAACCCATAGAATAAAATAAATATCAAAAATGTGGGGGTAATATATCTCTTCTTTATAGCAGAATTTCCATAGTAAGTGCAGAAGGAATGAGGGAACCAAAAAGTGGCCATTAGACCACCACAGTAATCAGTCTGCAGACAAGACCCCACTGGTGGATACTAAAACTAGTAGGTGAAAATTTGAGAAACTGGAATGTCTCAAACTATCTCCCCCAAGATATTTATTAATCAAAAAGGAAAAATAGTAACTTCACAATGGAGAAATCCAGCAGACCCTACCTTAAATTAAGCAAGTAATCGAGCTTAACATCAACTGTCATAAGGCACATAGCCATCACACGTCCCTGACAAGGTACACTGAGAAAGACACGTCACTTCTGTGACATTCTTACCAAAAACTGCACAATCTCAACCCATTCGTGAGAGAATATTGGACAGATGCAGACTGACGGATGTTTTATAAAACAACTATAATCTTCAAAAGTATACATGTCATGAAAGATGAGCAAAGACAGTAACTGTCACAGATCTGAGGAGAGTACAGAGACATGACAAAGATCCTGGATTGAATCCTAGAACAGAAAAAAAGACATGAATGGAAAAACTGGTGAAATCCAAATAAAGTCTGTAGTTTAGTGAATAGTATTGTCCAATGTCAATTTCTTGGTATTGATAATGGTATGATGGTCCTGTATGTTAACATTAGACGATGCTGGGTGAAGAATAGAAAGAAGCTCTCCATGCTGTTTTGCAACTTTTCTGCAAGCCTAAAATTATTTCAAAAGAAAAAGTCAAAAAAAAAAAAAAGAAAAAAAAAGCCTAGATAAAACTCTGTCTTCTGACTAAATATTGAATTTAATTGAATTCAAATTTATTAAACTCTAGGAATCAAAGAGAGAAGAGGAAATGCTATGAAAAAGAAATAAGGACAGAAGTAAAGCCACAGGAAAGGGTCCCCAGGTGATGCTACAGGGTTTAGAGTTGGGGGCCCCAGGTTCAGGCTAAACTGTATCCCACCAAAGAGCTTTAGACTTTTCTGGGCATATGTGGTAGACAGCGGAGCTGTGTCCTCCAGAAAAATATTTACATTAGAGACTGAGGAAATTCTAGACCTCATCTGAGGGCAGTGTTTCTTAAACTTTAGTTACTTTGCGTACCATTTTTACAATTTTTGTTAGCTCTCACACCACCTGAATTATTTGCTCAATATTTTCCATCACGCTGACTTTGTTGGAATGATGCAATTTTTTTTAACTTGCTCTTATCTCTGTGCTACTTAAAATCACATCACATGTCACCAGTGGTCCACATACCACAACAGAGGAGCATATGAGTCCTAGAGATTGCAAAGGAACATTGCAAGTAAGGAAAAAACTAAAAGGACTATTTTCCATAAAACAAACATACCACCCAAACACACACACACACACACACACACGCACACGCGCACACACACACATGCATGCACACACCACTGTCTCCGACTAAGCAGAGGGAAACACAGAAGGGGAGCCAGGCATTCTTGCTGCTTTTCCATGGAAAATTCCATGGCTTTGGAGCATTGAGGTACCCAGAGAACGTAATGTAGGCCTAGAACATTAAGGACATAGACCACCAGGGATCCAGATGTGGCAGAGATAGTAGAGGATGGTAGAATGGTGATAGTACCCAGGCAGCAGAGAAAGGCAGAACTAGAGTGTGAGCCAATGCCACCATCTCTGGAAGCAATAAGAGTTGCCAAATGCAGAGGCAAAAAGAGCCTTGTCCCTGGCAACATGAGCAGCAGCTGTAAGACCCTCTAAAGGCAGTTGTGGTGCCGTGGGGGCTGGAAACTTCACTGAATGGGGCTGGAGTAGGAATGAAGAAAGTGACTTTACCTCAAAGTATCAGAATGAACTTGTACTGTGAGTATATGTACAATATCCTTGAAGATTCCAAGCAAGAACTGGAGGCTAAGAGGGGTGATTTTATGCAGATGCAGATCCTGTACATGGGACTAGAAGCCAAAGACAACTCGCCACATCCATGGAGCTGCAACGCGCACTTGTGGGAGTGTAATCTGGTAAAGCCATTCTAAAAACATCTGGAAGTATTTAGTGAAGTAAAGTGGGGGTACATTTTATGATCCCATCATATGAGAAAAAATCCTACACAGCCCTATAAGAGGACATGTTCATTGCAGCTGTGTTTGTAATAGCACAAATTTGGCCAGGTGCGGTGGCTCACGCCTGTAATCTCAGCACTTTGGGAGGCCAAGGCGGGTGGATCACGAGGTCAGGAGTTCAAGATCAGCCTGGCCAATATGGTGAAACACCGTCTCTACTAAAAATACAAAAATTAGCTGAGCATGTTGCATGCCTGTAATCCCAGCTACTTGGGAGGCTAAGGTAGGAAAATCGCTTGAACACAGGAGGCGGAGGTGGCGGTGAGCCGAGATTGCACCACTGCACTCCAGCCTGGGTGACAGAGCAAGACTCTGTCTCAAAAAAAAAAAAAAAAAAAGCATAAATTTGAAAGCAACCTAGGCAGTCATTATTAGAACTATTGAAAAAGTCAAGTCAAGTAGGTGCATACCATGGAACACGGGGCAGCATTCAGAATAAGGAATTACATGTCTGTAACAGCAACATGGTTTGGTCTTAAAAACAGAGAGTTGAGAGAAAATACAAATAAAACAATGTAATAGCTGACACCCATGTAGCAATTATTATGTGTCAGGCATTATTCTCAGCACTGGACATTATTAATTCATTTGCTCCTTGCAAAAACCCTATGAGATAGATGTTGTCATTGTTCCCAGGTTATTTATGAGTAAACTGAAGAACAGCAAATTTAAGAGACTTGCTCAAGGTCAGATGGCTAATAAGTGGTAAAGAAAATACTGAGAACCAGGACACCTAACTCTAACCACTACGTGATATTGATATCCTCTAGCAATAGAAAACAGGAAGAAACTTTGAGCTAAATGCATTATTGCAATTTCAAAATCATACCACCCAAAATTAGAGTAAAAATGTTACTTATATTTCCAAAAATATGCAACACAAAAACAATAGAATGATATGTATATTTGAGGTGGAGTAGATAAAGATGAGAGAGAAGAATAGGATTGAAAGAGGAAAATAAAAAGAAATGAAGCAACATAAAATAGAATAAGGCTTAGAACTGACAGGGCAGACAGGGAGAGTTTTAAGAGAAAGCAGGAAGGTCAATGCCGCAAGTGTGGGCTCAGCAGGGGCCAGGCTGAGAGAGAAACAAGTGAAGCCCGAGACAAATTGTCCCCCGCATAAATCAAGATGCATTCAGTAACTGAAGGAAGAATTGCTCCAGGATACAGAATTCTTTCCTTGGTTAGTAATCACCGTATAATATTCATTAGATTTCTTGCCCATTTATTGACCAGCACAGAATATTCTGATCCCAAAATTTACTCCCCAGTGTCCCAGATTCTACACCTTTGAATTACTAATTCTCTTCGTTATGTGTGTCAAGAATTAAATAATGGCTATTAATCATACACCCAATTTCGAATACATTTTTCTGGTAGTAAAAGTCACTATAAACTCAAACTGGTGACTACAGTTATGAGTTTAAAATTTACCAATGACTACAAATGGTTGGAAATATCAAGCAATTTCTTGAAAAAGAGAGATCTGCAAAATCTGACTCAAGAAAATTGAGTGTTGTTTGTACACAGGAAATAGATACAAAAGAAAACTGAAAGTAGTAAAAATGTTAATCTCCAGCATTAGACTAATAGATGAACTTAATCTGTGTTGTAAAATTTATGGAGAAAATTGATTTCAATGTAAATGGTTTCATTAAAATAAAAATAGAATGAAAATTTTTTTTGAAATGGCTTAACCCTGCTCTATAAAGAAGTGATTAAGTAATTTAATTATAGTTAGCTCCAGGAAATTATTTCTCAATGAAAAATCTATCCATGATGGTAAAAAACTGATTTAACAGGAAATCAACCTTTCTTAGGGTCAAAACCAGAGAAAATATCAGTTTCTCTTATCCTCTTCACAAGCATCTTCCCCAGCACCAGATGCCACAGCTGTTTGGATGTGGGGTAAAGCAGACAAGCCCATACAGATGTACTTTGTAAAGGTGATAGGAATTCTATTAAAGTTTTACTTTTATAGAGCAATCACTGCTGGCTAGAGAGAGGAAACTCTTTGTGCGGGGTGGGGGAATGGTTTTTGATCTGGGCCTTAAGGGTGGATAAGATTTTAATGGGTAAGGATCACAGGTCAGGAAAGTGGACATTCTAGCTAGAAGGGACAGGCTGAACATATTAATGGAATAGAAAAAATACAAGGCAGGATCAAAATAAAAAATGTTACCTTCATGACTTGATCTTGGGTTTTATGTAGGGAAATAGTAGAATAGGTAGCTGGAAAGGATGATTTGAACCAGACTCTAAGGGATCTTAAAAAGCAGGCTGTGTAGTTAGTATGTTATTGAACAACGGCAATACCCAAGATTTTTGTTTGTTTAATCAAAAAATAATAATTAAAAAAAGAATCTTCAAAACTCAGGATGCTTTAGGAAAAGGTATTAGAAATTATGCACTAAAAGATAGAATCCAACGATTTAATTTTGTACTTAAGTCTTTGTAAATCACACTAGAAAAAAAAATTTCTTATAACGCACTTGTTCAGAGAGTAGTAGTTACCCTCTCCTAGTAAGTAGAGTAAATTTACTCCTTAGAGTCCATTCCTATTCTTCTACTCAGATGCATCACGGCAGCTCCTCTACCTTTAGTGCAATCATCCAAGGACTTGGAACTTTGTTTGTGGCTATGGCATCAAGCCCAGGGCTCTTCCTCTCTTCTACTGAAGCAATACAACTGTGATTGTGGTAGAATGAAGCCTGGATAGAGCTCAGAGCACATGGTTTAGGTCTCAGCTCAGCCCTCCAGAGGTTTGTGACCTGAGCAACTCTCTTAGCCTCACTGGTCTTCATTATCTTTCCCTGCAATATGAAGAACTTGACTTAAGATGACCTCTAGGTTTCCTTTAAGCTTTGACATTTTGTCTTAAAGACATTCCTTTAATAAGCTATTCCAACATTTTCAGAACTATTTTATTCAGTATGACACAAAAAGTACTTAACAGGTGATGAGAGATCAGTATACAGGTGAAAAAACATAAGCACATAAAGCAAAAGTAGCTCTTCATATATTCAGCTTAAAATATACACCTTACTAATGTGCCTTGTTACCAAATACCTTTAAGCATACACAGCTGAGTTAACTGAGCACAGCCTGTTTTTGGCCAACATCATTCTGCTGCATAGATGGAGGGGACGGGGGTGGTGGTATTAGTCCATTCTCAGGCTGCTAACAAAGACATACCCAAGGCTGGGAAAGAGGTTTAATGCACTCACAATTCCACAGTGCTGGGGAGGCCTCACAATCATGGCAGAAAGTGAAGGAGGAGCAAAGGCACTTCTTACATGGCAGCAGGCAAGAGAGCATGTGCAGGGGGAACTCCCATTTATAAAACCATCAGATCTCATGAGACTTATTCACTACCACCAGATCAGTATGGGGGAAACCACCCCCATGATTCAACAATCTCCACCTGGCCCTGCCCTTGACACAGGGCAGGGGATGGGGGGTGGTTATTACAATTCAAGGTGAGATTTGGGTGGGGACACAGCCAAACTATATCAAGGGGAGTCACAAAATTCTCTTATTTTCAGTCTGCTTTTAAAACTATGAGAGAATTAAAAGTAATGGTTGATAATATAGAGAGACTGGATTCAGGCTGACCTATGTTTGACTCATCACTACTGGTTACTAAGTTATCTTGACCAAGTTGTTTACTTTCACTAAGCCCCAGTTTCTATATGCATAAAGTGTATTTTCATGAGAATTAAACAAGATAATATAAATTAAGACATGACACATAATAAGAGCTGATAAGCAGTAGAAGACAACAACCATGCTAAGTATACAGAAAATGTTGACCAAAAATAAGGGAATCTTTTATATGGAACCTCCCTAAAAAAAATAACTGACATGCAAAACTAATCTGCAGAGATTTCCCTTCATCAAATTAAGTAATTCTCAATATTGACTTCACAACAGACTCATTTAGCAGGTTTCAAATACTACAAACTCCCAGGCTCCCTCCATACCTAATAAACTGGAATATCTGGCTAACCTAGATGAGATGTGCTGAGAAGCTGAGGTATTCAGACCATTAGAGAGCTGCTTTTCAAGATCCAGATGTAAGTTAAACTTTAGAGTTATCAATACAATTGGGTTACCTCCCCCCATGAATACCTGAAATTCACAGACCTCAATTAGTTTACAGAGGAACTCATACTACATCTCATACGGTGAAAAGCTCCTCCCAGGAAGCAGTGGTTTTCCCCAAAACCTGGTACTCTTACACGTTCTGGATATTGAGACACTTTCCATTTCAAATATGCCAATAAATGTCTAAATTTGGAGTTTAGAATCTATTGGCATTAACTCAGATATAAAGACAGAAATCAGGCCTAAGTGATATGTGATGGCAAGATTAATATCAATGAACCATCTCAGGTAGTTTTATTATATATACTTGTACACTAGTACCTGACCTGATCACAGGACATGAATTAAAACAGAAAGAAACAGTTTTAGAGTTTTATAGTCTTAGTATTAATTTCAGAATCCTTTTCCCAGTTCGATATGATATTTTGCATTTTAGGGGTGACATAGTTTGGATATTTGTCCCCACCAAATATCATGTTGAATTGTAATCCCCATGCCAGAGATGGGGCCTGATGGGAGGTGTCCGGATCACGGGGGCAGATCCCTCATGAATGGCTTGGGCCATCCCATTGGTGATAAGTGAGCTCTCACTCTGAATTCATGTGAGACATGGTCACGTAAAAGTGCGGGGCACTTCCCCTACCCGACTTTGTCACTCCTGCTTTCACTATGTGAAGTGCCTGCTCCTGCTTTGCTTTCCACCACGACTGAAAGCTTCCCGAGGCCTCCTCAGAAGCAGATGCTGGAGCCTTGCCTCCTGAACAGCCTGCAGGACCAGAAGCCAATTAAACCTCTTTTCTTTACAAATTACCCAGTCTCAGGTATTTCTTTATAGCAATGCAAGAATGGCCTAATATAGAAAACTGATACAAAGAGTAGGGTAATAGGCCAAAGTTGGAAGAGTCTGGAGAATTCAGAAGACAGAAAGATGAGGGAAAATTTGGAACTTCTTAGAGACCAGTTAAATGGTTGCAACCAAAATGCTGATAGTGATATAGACAGTGAAATCCAGGCTGATGAGGTCTCAGATGGAAATGAGGAACTTACCGTGTATTGGAGCAAAGGTCACCCATGTTATGCCTCAACAAAGAACTTGGCTATGTTGTGTCCATGCCCTAGGAATCTATGGAAGTTTGAACTTGAGAGTGATGATCTGGGGTACCTGGTAGAAGAAATTTTCAAGCAGCCAAGTGTTCAAGATGTGCCCTGGCTGCTTCTAACAACCTACACTGAGATGTGGGAGCAAAGAAATGACTTAAGGTTGGAGTTTGTATTTAAATAGAAAGAAGATGATAAAGGTTTGTAAAATTGGCAGCTAGGCCATATGGTAAAGAAAGAAAAAGGTTTTAAAAGAGAGAAATTCAAGTAGGCTGTGGAGCAACCAATTGCCAGAGAAATTTTCATAACTAAAAGGGAACCAAGTGTTAATATACAAGACAATGAGGAAAAGGCCTCTAAAGCATTTCTGAAATCTTCATGGTAACCCCTCCCAACAGAGGCCCAGAGGTCTAGGAAAGAAGAATGGTTTCATGGGCAAAAGCCAAGGGCCCTGCTGCCCTGTGCAGCTTCAGGACCCCAGGACACTGCTTCTTGCATCTTTGCTGCTCTGGCTCCAGCCTTGGCCCACAGGATTCCAGATAGAGCCCAAGCTTCTGTGTCAGAGGGTGCAAGCCATAAGCTTTGGCAACTTCCACATGGTGTTAAGCCAGCAGGCACACAGAATGCAAAAGTGAAGGCTGCTTGGGAGCTACCACCTAGATTTCAGAGGATGTGTGGAAAAGCCTGGGTGTCCAGGAAGAAGCCTGCTGCAGGGGTGGAGCCCTTTCAGAGAACCTCTTCTAGGGTAGCATGGAGGAGAAATGTTGGGCTGGAAGACCCATACAGAGACCTCCCTGAGGCACTGCCTGGGGGAGCTTCAGAAAGGGGGCTACCATCCTTCAGACCCTAGAATGACAGTTCCATTAGCCGCTTGCATCCTGCTCCCAAAAAACCCACAGGCATTCAACTCCAGCCCATGAGAGCAGCCTGGGAGGCCAACCCTACAAAGCCACAGAGATGCACCTGCCCAAAACCTTGGGAGCCCACACATTGCACCAGTGTGCTCTGAATGTAAGACATGAAGTCAAAGGCGATTATTTTGGAGCTTTAAGATTTAAGGACTGCCCTGCTGGGTTTCAAACTTGAATGGGGCTGATATCCCCTTTCTTTTAGCTGATTATTCCCTTTTGGAATGGAAACGTTTACCCAATGCCTATACCTCCACTGTATGTTGGAAGTAAATAACTTGTTTTTCATTTTACAGGCTCATAGGTGGAAGGGACATGCCTCATCTCAGTTGAGACTTTGGACTTTTGAGCTAACACTGAAATGAATGAAGATTTTGTGAGACTGTTGAGAAGGCATGATTGTAGTTTGCAATGTGAGAAGAACATGAGATTTGGGAGAGGCCAGAGGCAGACTGATATAGTTATTTATCTCTGCCCAAATCTCATGTTGAAATGCATCCCAATGTTGGAGGTAGGGCCTGGTGGGAAGTATTGGGATCATGGGGGCAGATCCCTCATGAATGGTTTGGCTGTCTTCTTGGTGATGAGGATATCCCAAATATCCTTTATTTAGGAAAAGGTTAAGTTTCTTTAACAAAAAGACCCAAAGTACAATGGCCTAGAAAACATTTATTTATCTTTATTATAGCAACCCAGCTAGTCTAGGATGGTGGCACTGCTCTTTTCCATGAGCAATTCTGGCATTCAGTCCTTTTCCTCTTGTTACTCCTCCATGCCCCTAGGGGATTGGCCTCATCACAATTTGGAAGTTGAAAATTCCCTTAGTAAAATAGTTGCCATTTTAAAACCTCCATTTCCAGATGAAGAAAAATTCATAGAAAGTAAAAGACATGTCTAGTATAATACAACTATTTGAGGTTAGCATTAATCCAGGACTCTATGAACTTGTATCTTCCATCACTTCAAACTCAAACCATCTACTACTTAAGTAGAGAGCCATAGAGAGATCGATTTTAGAGTCAAGCAGACATTTGTTTGAATTCCAGATTTCTCACTTGAACAAGTAATATAATATTGCTTAGATATAAAATTGAGATTATTATTTTATGGGATAGAAGTTCATATGAAATAATATAAAGGGGGGAAATGAATAGGCAATGCCTATTTTTAGAGCAGTGAAAATATTCTATATGATATTATAATGATAGATATATATCATTATACGTATGTCTAAATCCATAAACTATAGGCTTTGGGTGATTAGGGTGTGTCAATGTAGATTCATCAATTGTAACGAATGTATGACTCTGGTGGAGGATATTGATCATGAAGAAGCCTATGCCTGTGTAGGATATATGGGAAATCTCTGAATCTAAAACTGCGCTAAAAAACTAGCCTTCAAAATATATATGTAATGGAAATAAACTTGCTCATTATAGAACTACACATATAGTAGGTGCTTCATAATGCATCTCTCCCTTCCTAACACCAATATGAAATACCTTTCTGTGCTCAAGTACTGCATTGTGACGCCAAGATGTTCCACCCAAAACAGCTCCTCCAAGACCAGCCTTCTGAGTGATACAATGATGCTCTCCAATTACGCAGTCCTCTCTGATTTCCAAACCACGTTTGCATATATTATCTCATTTCCTACAATATCATGAGGCAGATTGTGCCTGTAGAATCACCCTCACTTCACAACCACATGCAACCACTGTATCGTACCTTGTATTTCCAAAGCACTCTTTTGCATGGTATTTCATTTGAGGATCCCAACGCTGTGAAGTGGGAAGAGCAGATGATCGCCATCTTCATTTTATAGGGATGATGAAACTGAGTTTGAGAGTTTTTAAAAGAGTATAAATGGAAAGCTAAAAGTACAATTAGTTGTAGAAAAATAATGATTGTCCCCATAAAGAAGTGAAGAATAAAAACATTTTAATAGCTAATTGTGGAACTGTAATTCTACCTCAAAATTTATCAGTAAAAATGTCATTATGCTTAAGGTAATATCACCAATGAAAAAATAAGTATGCCTCATTAGAGCCTGTCAGTTACATTGCACACTTCTAACTGGATACCATTTACTTGTACCCTTCAAAGAAAGTGAGTTTGATTTTTATCACAGTAGGGAGTTAAACTAATATATACTTAGTTCTCAAAAAAAATATTTTTTTAGTGAAAAAAAGTAAAGAAATCCACATCTTGATTTCAAATACAGTTTTATTCTGAAGTGTCAGACAAAACTATATACACGGTTAGGACAAGATCCCAATTTTTTTCTATATCTAGACCAGTATACTCCCTGCTATGCTGTACTAGCAAGTACCCAAGGAATCAGAGCCACAGAAATCAGGGATTGCCAATTGCCTAATCACTTCCCTCAGCACTGTTCTCTGAAAAGACAGACAGCCACTTCTGTGACCGTGGAGCCTACCTATTCTGTGAGTCTCTTTTCCTCTACTGCTACCTCACCAGGATGTCTATCAGCAGGATCAAGGTAGAAGTGTAGTTATTCCTAACAGCCCAGTAACTTAAATCTAGTATGTCTTCAAGCAGTATTTGCCATTTTAATCCATTTTGTTTTACAGATTGTTTTATCACGTATTTTATCAAATGACAAAGCAATATGTATTCATTCAAAATTTAAGATGTAGAAAAGACAGAACAGGAAAAAAAATTAAAATCTCTTCTATTTTCCAGAGGAAATACAAGGTGGAAGTGTTGGTCCACCATACCATGGTGAGGTAGTTTCACTGGGTCAGATAGTGTTCTTTCCCCTGGGACATAAAACCCTCTTATTTCATTGACCCTGAAAACCCATCACTGGAAATTTACCCTAATAGTCAGGAATGCTTTGGGCTGCAGAGGTTTTTTTAAATTTTTTTTTAAAGGGATTTAAAATATGTGTGTGTGTGTGTGTGTGTATATATATATATGTGTGTACACATATATGGAAAATATCTCTATATATACACGTATATATACACATATATACACATACATATATACACATATATACATATATACGTATATACATACATATATACACATATATACGTATATATGTATATACATACACATATACATACGTATACACATATATATACATATATACATACGTATATGTGTGTGTATATATATACATATACGTATGTATATATAAAGAGACTGCTGACCTTGGTTCAGTGGCTCTGTGATAGCAGGTGCAATGTGTCCATTATTTTCTTGGCCTTTCTTGGCCATATGATCACTGCTACACTGTAGCTGCAGCCCTCACATTCCTTTCAAGCAAAAGATAACGCTGGACATGGGAAAGGTGGTGCCTGTAAACATCTTCTTGACCACATTCCTCACTGGCCAGAACTCTATGACATGGTTACCTGTAAGCAAGGCTAATCACCTAAGCTAGAGGTAATACCTGCTTTTGTTAACCTCAGGAGAATACAGTCTGCATATTTGGGTCATGGAGAATTTTCTTGTGATTTCTTCCTACTGCTTTTCAAAGGCAAAACAGAAAAATTGAGAAAAGATCATGACTTTCTCTTCCTTCCCTGAACAATGTCCAATGACACTCTCAAAATCATTTACAAATTTCCTTGGCAAATAAATACGTACTAACATAGAAAAAGTTCTAAAACCTTTTGTATATACACATGTGATGCCTAGAAGATGATCTGGAAAGATGTAAACCAAACTCTTGCCAGCCATATACTGTGAAAAGGAAGATGAACTCCATTTACTTTTAGTTTGTAATGAGAACATGTGCATGTATTACTCAAATTCATTCTTTTTAAGAAGATATAGACAGAAGTCTTTGAAAACCAAGTCTTGAGGCTTTAGTTATCATTCATCTTCTTCATGAATAATTTGTCTCTATGGAAAAGACGTTTTCCTTATAGGAGATCTAAACACTCAGCCTCTAAGTAATTGTAATAAAATTAATTTCTTAAAGAATTTTTGTCCTCTATAGTCTTGATTTTTTTTTTTTTTTGAGATGGAGTTTCACTTGTGTTGCCCAGGCTGGAGTGCAGTGGCACGATCTCAGCTCACTGCAACCTCAGCCTCTCAGGTTCAAGGGATTCTCCTGCCTCAGCCTCCCAGGTAGCTGGGATTACAGGCACTCACCACCACACCCGTCTAATTTTTTGTATTTTTAGTAGACATGGGGTTTCACCATGTTGGCCAGGCTAGTCTCCAACTCTTGACCTCAGGTGATCCACCTGCCTTGGCCTCCCACAGTGCTGGGATTACAGGTGTGAGCCACTGCACCTGGCCTACCCTTGGATATTTAAAATCATAATTTAAATGGAACAAAGCAAGCTTAGTTATACCATGGGCTCACATTAATTTCTTCTCCCTAGACATGACATATAATGCATTAATAAGATTTACTCTATGATGTTTAGTCAAACTAATACAATGACATACTTAAGTGCCACATGTACTGCAGGAGGGAGAGTTAGTTATGTGTAATGAATCTATAAATCATACAAAAACACTGGACTGAGATTGGACTTGTTGGCAATAAAGAGATGGCATAATAAGCCCAACAATGAAGTGATGTTCCATGTGGGATCATTAAACAGCAGTTTTTAAAAGAGTATAAATGGAA
Source organism: Pan troglodytes (assembly GCF_028858775.2). Classification (NCBI taxonomy): domain Eukaryota; kingdom Metazoa; phylum Chordata; class Mammalia; order Primates; family Hominidae; genus Pan; species Pan troglodytes. The sequence goes on along the minus strand of NC_072404.2, from coordinate 160,079,506 downwards.
AACTAAAAGTACAATTAGTTGCAGAAAAATATTGATTGTACCCAGGAGTTTTATAAATAAATGACAAAATAAAAACATGTAGTTCTATGACTAGCTATTAAAATAGAATACAAGCAAAATTTCTAAGTCAAAATGTCATTACGTATAAGAGAATATCACCAAGAAAAAATATAAGTATGCCTCATTACAACCTATAAATTACATCCCACATTTCCAACTGGATATCATTTAGTTTGTTCCTTTTGAAAAAATAAATAGCCTCATTATGTTAAAAATAAAAAGATATATATGCATTTAAAAAGTATGTGAGCACTTAGAGAAATTCATTTTATAGAATTATGTTGACAAATAGCAGGCACACAATAACTACTGCTGAGTAGATTACTAAATTGAAATACATACCCAAAAATGTTATCTCTGGAAAATAGGATTAGAAGTTATTTTTATTTTATTTCTTGTTTGTTTGCTCTTTTCTATATGTTAAATTTTTAATGAATACACATTACTTTGTCAGTAGATAAAATAAAACAATCTTTAAAGCAAAACAGATTTAAAATGACAACTACTGCTTGAAGACCTACTAGATTCAAGTTACTGAGCTAGGCAGTTAGGGATAATGAATAGTTGGTGTTATTTGAGGGAATGTTATAGCAAATTAGGTAATACAACAGAAAGGAGAGGCCTGTATTGTTTATAGACTTTACCAACTTGGTTGAGATCCAGGAAGATGTTGCCCTTCTTAAATATAAACCTTTGCTTACCTGGGTCATGGCTGTAAGTAAGCCAACAGACTTAGGTCTTGAGACATAATTTTTAAAATATATATGGGAAAAAAAATTGAGGCTAGGCAGAGTGGCTCATGTCTGTAATCCCAGCACTTGGGAGGCCAAGGCAGGAGGACCACTTGAGCCCAGGAGTTTGAGATCAGCCTGGGCAATACAATGAGGCCCTATCTCTACAAAATACTTTAAAAAATAAAAATTAGCTGGGTGTGGTGGCGCATGCCTGTAGTCCCAACTACTCAGGAAGCTGAGATGAGAGGATCACTTGAGCCCAGGAGGTGAAGGTTGAAATGAGCTATGACCACACCACTGCACTCCATCCTGGGCAACACAGCAAGACCCTGACTCAAAAAAAAATTGAAATACTAAGTTTTTGCTACACATGTCTATATGATCTGAATCCAATCACTCTACATAGAGTACATAAGCCCAAAACTAATGTAAAAATTAGTTTGAGGGAGAGACACCACATGAGAGCCAATCCCTTGGTGAAGCTTTATGATGGTCCTCTCTTGTGAACATTTGAAGATTATTCTCTCAGATAATCACTGTGGACAAGGATTACAAAATATTTGAGGAAGTTCAAAGCCATATGAAGCAGTGCAAGAAGTCAACAAATAGGAAAGTTCACAGAGCAGAAACCAGAGAATAAAGCAAACTGGAAAAAAAAAAAACCCCACAACTTTATAATAGCATTGTTTAAAGTGTTCAAAGAATTACCAAGTGATATGGTATGGCTCTGTATCCCCACCCAAATCCCATCTTGTAGCTCTGATAATTTCCACGTGTTGTGGGAGGGACCTGGTGGGACATGATTGAATCATGGGGGTGGGTCTTTACATGCTGTTCTCATGATAGTGAATGGGTCTCATGAAATCGATGGTTTTAAAAATGAGAGTTTCTCTGCACAAGCTCTCTCTTTGCCTGTTGCCATCCATGTAAGATGTGACTTGTTCCTCCTTGCCTTCTGCCATGATTGTGAGGCTTCCCAACCATGTGGAACTGTGAGTTCTCCATTAAACTTTTTTTCTTTGAAAATTGCCCAGTCTGAGGTGTGTCTTTATTAGCAATGTAAAAATGAACTAATACACCAAAGGAAATAGAATATTTTAACAGGAACAAAAAAAATATCAAATAAGAAAAAGAGGACATGTCAAAATAGAAATTGTAGGTATGAAAAAGAAAGTCAATGAAATCAGAGTAAAATACTCAGTAAAGAGTATAATAGACACAAGCAAAAAGAGAATTAGTGTGTTGGAGGAAAAAGAAAAAAAGACATCTCCCTAAATATAGGACAGAGAAATTAAGAAACTTTGAAATATAAGTCAACACTTGAAGAACAATGAAAATTAGAAATTCCAACATTTATCTAAGGAGAGTTCCAGAAGAGAGGAGAAAATATATGACTGAAAATATATGAGAAAATATGTAAAGTGATAATGGCTAACAAGCTCCCAAAAATTAGCTAAAAGATAAGCCCTTGACTGGGCACGGTGGCTCACACCTGTAATCCCAGCACTTTGGGAGGCTGAGGTGGGTGGATCACGAGGTCAGGAGTTCAAGACCAGCCTGACCAACATGGTGAAACCTGTCTCTACTAAAAATACAAAAATTAGTGGGGAATGGTGGCTCGCACCTGTAATCCCAGCTACTCCAGAGGCTGAGGCAGGAGAATTGCTTGAACCCGGGAGGCGGAGGTTGCAGTAAGCCAAGATCGCGCCACTGCACTCCAGTCTGGGTGACAGAGTGAGACTCCATCTCAAAAAAATAAAATAAGCCTTTGATCCAAGATCTGTACCTAGATGCATAATATAGTTAAATTATAGATTATCAAGGATGAAACAAAACATATTGAAAGCCACTAAAGACAAAAGGGAGATTTCCTATCAAAGAACTAAAAACAGACTGTTGCAGACACCACATCAGTAAAAATCAAAATCAGAAGACAGTGAAGGAATATTTTCAAAGTACTGACATTAAATAATTTTTAATCTAAAATTTTTAAACAGCCAAATTGTCATTTTAAGGAAAGGATAAAAAGGATATTTCAGAAATACAAGGATATAGAAAGTTCACAGACCACAGAACCACTGAACTTATTTCTGCTTAGTTCATATGGTTTCATAGGTAAGTTTTACCACATTTCTATTATTTGAACACTTCAGAAAAGAAAAAAGTTATCCATTTCACTTTATGAAACTTTTATTAACATGATACCAAAACCTAACAAAACCATTACAGAATGAGAAAATTATAAACCAATTTTATTTATAATTACAGAAAAAAATTCTAATAAAGTTTTAATCAGTAACTTAAATCCAAAGGTATATATAAAAATGTAATATATCATGATGAAGTAGAATTTACCCCAAAGGAATGCAAAAATGATTCAACATTAAAAATTATCATGTTTTCCAACACATTAACGATTCGTGGAAAAAAACATATAACCACCTAAACAGAAAAAAAAATGTTTGAAGGAATCAGTATCCGCTTATGATTTTTAAAATGCTAACTAAACTGCATATATAAGGGGAGTTACTTTACATGATAAAGTAAATCTCACAAAACCCTAAATGAACATCATACTTACTGGTGAAACTTTAGAAAACATTATCATTAATATTAAAAGCAAGACAGGAAAATCTGCTATTAGTACTTCTAGTCAGCATTCTACAGGAAATATAAGTTAATACAAAAAGAAGAAAGGAAATAGATATATGAATATTTAGGGACCCTGAAATTGTAGTAAGTATTGGTCTTGCCCTATCACTGATAAGCAACTATCACACTGGACAGGCAACACAACTATTCCCAATAATTGGACCACAAGTGTGCAGGGAATGGTCCTTAAGAGAAAGAGAAAAATAAAGTGAGCTCTACTTTCCAAACTGTAACATAGAGAAGTGGAACTCAAATGGAATGCAGTGGTTTTGTTGGGCTGAGTAAAGTATTTGGCAGTTAGGCTGCTGAGGGAGCTGGAATCTGTGGGTAGGGAACAGGAGAGGAGGAGCCCTAGACACCTGGGTAGGGATTCCAGTTTGTTCTTAGCCAGGTCCTATGCTCTGCATATACAGGACATCTCCCTGAAGCCTGTTAATGAACAGCTCCTGGCCTATGCTGAAATCCTACCTGCAATGTGATGGTATTAGGAGGTGGGGCTTTTGGGGGGTGATTAGGTCATGAGGGTGGGGGTTTCTTGAATGAGATTAGCGTCCTTATAAAAGGGACCCCAGAGAGCTTGTGAGCCCTCACCAGACACCAAATCTTCCAGCACTTTGATTTTGGATTTCTTAACCCTCCAGAACTGTGAGTTTTTGTTTAAGCAGCCTAGTCTGAGATATTCTGTTATAGCAGCCTGGACTAACTGAGCCAGGATATAAATTATTTATGAATACATGAAAGCATATACGATGTTTATGAAGGAGAAGACAACGATGAATACATTCTTTTCAAATTAACCTACAATTCCAATTTAATTAACAAACATTTCTCTTAAAATTCACATGAAAAAATAAAGGGGTATGAAAACCTAAGACAATTTTTAGAAATGAAAACAAAGAGGGGATTTTACACCTCAAAGTAGAAAAAATGTTAAACCACCCAAATCAAAAGACAGATAGCAAAGATATGGGTTTCATGTATCAAAACTCAAAACTTCCATGTGGTTAAAGAAACTATAACCAATATTAAAGATCAAGAAAAGGTCGGGCATGGTGGCTCACGCCTGTAATCCCAGCACTTTGGGAGGCTGAGGTGGGCGGATCACGAGGTCAGGAAATGGAGACCATCCTGGTTAACACGGTGAAACCCCGTCTCTACAAAAAATACAAAAAAATTAGCCGGGCGTGGTGGCGGGCGCCTGTAGTCCCAGCTACTCGGGAGGCTGAGGCAGGAGAATGGCGTGAACCCGGGAGGCAGAGCTTGCAGTGAGCCGAGATTGTGCCACTGCACTCCAGCCTGGGCGACAGAGTGAGACTCTGTCTCAAAATAAATAAATAAATAAAAAATAAAGATCAAGAAAAGACAAGTAAAAATTATCCAGAACATAATTGGAATTCTTGGAAATCAATAATTAAAATACATTAATCTAATGGTGAAAATAGGATAAAATAGGAAAAGACAATTGGCAGAAGAGGAAACACTAATGGAAAGTAAATATTCAAAAAGTTGCTTAATGTCAACAATAGTCAAGGAATTGCTGACTGAAAACATGAGATACCGTTTTCTACCCACCAAGTCAAATACTTCAGTCTGACAGTGTAAAATGTTAGTGACGACATGAGGAAAAGGAATTCTCACAAACTGCACGTGAGAACAGAAACAGGTACAGCCTCTTCAGAGAGCAATTAAGCAGAATCAAATACTGTTGTGAATACTCATAACCTGGAACCCCTGCTATTTAATTTCCAGGTATATAACCTCTTTTTCCCAAGCCCCACCCCAGAAAAGCTCAAACATGTGCACAAGGAGACATATTCAATATGTTTATTGCAGCATTTTTAATAGCAAAAGAACAAAAACAAAAAAACAAGGGGGAAATTTTTGTAAGCATAAAAATGAAAAAACTGCAGCATTTTTATGATGAAATATTACATAGGAATGAAAACGAATGAGCTAATTTGTATATATACAAACATGGATTGATCTTAATGACGGATTATAAAAAGCTAATACAAAATATGTATGATATATACATACACACCCACATACATAAAGCACAATACAGATTATACACGAGTATGTATTTTGGAATAGTAACATCATAGAGCTTACTCCAAGATCAGAATTATGGGTGGTTTAGCTAAATCTATCCTGTTTTATTTAAGAAAAAAATACTTAAAGCAAATTATGACAAAATATTAACATTTGCCAATTCTAGATGGAGAAAAAGTAGATGATCGTATATTATTCTTTATCCTTTTTTAATGTTTTAAATCTTTATAAAAATTAGTGTTTGCATAACAGGCAGCAGAATTATTGGTAGTTAAAAATAACTGGAGAAATCTTGGTTGCTAGCTAATACTTTCACAAGTCCTAAGTCATTTGGTTGGAGAATCTGGCTTTGCTTGATAAATATAGCTTTGAGATATCCAGATTTTATTTTTTATGGAAAAGGTATATCAGAATCACTTAAGCCTAAAAAAAGAAACTTTTTGTTTGTTTACCTTAAATAACTCCCATTTGATGTATTTGTTGGTAACACATACTTGAAAGCATTATTTTGGTCCCTATTACCAGTCAGTGAAGTTTTCCCCAAGAACATTTTGAAGCAAAAACCAGATACAAGGCCATACTCTAATGGCATCATTAAATTGTTCAGTGCTTGGTTTGGTACTTACAGTAATACTTAAAGCATTCCCCCAAGGCCCATCAAAATAGAGCTGAGATATTATGTTCATTCGAACAAATGTCTTGCAATTTATACCTAATGAAATCTTTCTCTAACATTGTTTCCTTCACTCCTCCCTCGTTAATCAATTAAAAGGGAGTAGAGTTAAGATACCAAGTGTAACATAATGTGAAAAAGTTTCCCAGCATTTCATAACTGGGGAGTAAGCAAATAACACATGGTTTTTTAAAATGTGTGCAATATATCAAAAGTGGAGAGAAGAAATTAATGTGAACCTGGGGGAAATAATACTGCTAATATTGTTCAGTAGCAGATCTTGGATATGTTTTTTCTCTTTGATTTTGAGATTATTGGATACTTTTATGGACATTGCCAGTAAAATAATTCTCATTTTATTACTATCCATATCCTGTGGTTTTATTTCCTAATAAAAAGATGTGTAGTGTTAGCGTTGTCCTGAAATGTAATTGATTTCTGAGAGGTATAATTTGCTACCTGGGAAATAGCCTTTTGAATTTCTATAAAATAGTGCATGGATGAATGAGATTCTGAGAAAGACTGCAGAGCCAACAAGTAATAATGGAGATAAAAATTATTTTTCATTATTTTAGTATTGGATAGTTTTGAGTTTAATTTACTGAGTTTTTATAAGCTTTTATTGAAATTACATATTTCAATAAAAACCTTCAAAAATCAGTTTGATGTCATGAAATATTTTCATTCCTCAAATCATTATGCTATCAGTAGCTTTTAATTGAGCTTTTTTCCTAGGAAATGTAGCCAAATATATGTGGAATGAAATCAGAGATTACGGAAAATGTAATTGAGCAGTTCTTCCACACATGAGAGTTCCTGACCTGTGTAGGGGCTTGCCACCAGAATCACCTGCTGTAACCACCCCCAGGGAACTTAGATATTTACTAAAGGACAAATCCTAAGCATTTTGGGAAGCACATAAAGATCTTAACTGGGCAGAAAAGGTGTTATCTCCTATTGCAGCCCTCCTGACCACCTCCAGGGAAGAGCGAGATGCTCCCAGGCTCCTCTCCCAAACCCCGCCCACAAATCACAGCTCTCTCAGCAGCCCCAGCTTTCAAATGGTTTCATCCACCAGGCAAGAAACTACTCTCTCTTTGGATTTCACTTCTGTGCATCACAGTTTGGAAGGTATCCCCAGGGACAGGGAGCACTTTGTGTTTTCACTTTCTCCAGGACCCTCCCTGCACATCTGTTGAATTCTTCCAAACAGTTGTGTTGCATATTTTCTCCAGTGACACAGTTCTCACTACTTTATGGTCAGAAATGAAGTGTCTTCTCCTCCCATCATACCCATATAGCTCTTATTTTCTCTTTCTTTTTTGTTATCTCTGCTTCTCCCATACTAGGGGGCCTGAGCTACCTGAGGACTGGATTTATGTATTTGCTTTTGTGACAGACCTAGGACCTGGGGAATGAAAATAAAGGGACCACAAATTTGAATATAATTGATAGTCCAGCATCCTTCCAACCCTATGTTTTTAGTATTTCTTCTGAACAAAGATGACTCCATTTGAGGTCTCTCTTCAGAATAAGAATACAAGTATCAAAGATTACAGTTACCATATTACAGGATCCATTATCCCTTATCCAAAATTCGGAAAACCACTAAACCCCCAAAAGTTTTTGTAAATTTGTGTCAGAACTGATCTGGTAGCAAAGCTAGACGTGAACTGGTGTGAATGGTCTTTTGTTTCTCAATGTCCTTCCCAACTACATGCACCAGTATTTATTACTGGCTTTTTATCTTAGAAATTTGGGTTTAATTATATTACAACAAAAAGAGTTAAATATTGGGCAACATTGAAAACAAAAACATTTGTCATTATCCATATTGTAGAAAATGGAATTAATGGGTGACTGAAAAGCACTTTTTTTTTTTAAACAGAGGCTCACTCTGTCGCCCAGACTGGAGCGCAGTGGCACAATCTGGGCTCACTGCAACCTCTGCCTCCTGGGTTCAAGCAATGCTCGTACCTCAGCTTCCCGAGTACTGGGATTACAGGTGCATACCACTACACCTAACTTTTTGTATTTTTTGGTAGAGACGGGGTTTCACTATGTTGGCCAGGCTGGTCTTGTACTCCTGGCCTCAAGTGATCTCCCCTCCTCAGCCTCCCAAAGTGCTGGGATTATAGGCATGGGACGCTGTGCCTGGCCTGAAAATCATCTTAAACTAAAAAAATATATAGTATGGGAGCTACAATTATATATGATTCAAAGAAAAAAAAAGACAAGAAGAGAGCTATGGATTTTTTTTAGTGTGTAACACTAGGAAGCTAAATTGTAATGCTATCATAATGTTCTGGCTACTTTCTTTGAGGAGGAGTGTAGAGAAGAATGGCAAAAGAGTTTGATATATTTGCCCACATGAAAACTGATTCTTTTATCCCCTACCATTTTTTTTGTGCCATTAACTGTGTCTAATAATATCAAAGTAACATCACAGTGAGTAGAGCATTCTAGAACATTTTTCTGCATCCTATTCGAGGTAAGGAGGCTATTTGATTTTTCACTTATTTTTATATAATTTTGTTTGTATGAATGCAGCCACCAAAGGGACTTTTGTTTTTGCCTTCTTGAATACAAAACCAACTTAATGAACCCTGTCTTGATCTAAATTGCCATTTGGAAATCTAGAAACTATTGATTTATTTCTTGATTTCCATAATATAAACACAACTCTGGAAAATGTGCCTAATTTCACGGATTGTTTTCTAAGTATCTGAAGTCATTCCTTTTACATTTAGTGATTTAATAAAAATATGTAAATCACATTCCTTTTTCCCTAATAAAATGCTAAAGAACCATAAAAATTAAATTCTCAAACATCAGATTTTTGTCAATGGTTTAGATATAATTCCAAATAATTTTTTTCAAAAACTTCAGTGCTTTCTCCATTCAGTAAAAAAAAAAGATTATTAAAGCTGTTGAGAAAACATGAAATGATCTTATCCTTAATAATCATAAAAGCTATACAGATCTCAACAGTGAGGTATCACTTTATCTTACTAAATTAGCAAAAGAAATTTTCATTTTAACTTTAACCTTGTTAAAGGTGTGGTAAAATATATTCTTTAACATTGCGGGTTTTCTTGGAAAGCAACAGAACAACAGACATTTAGTCATAAAAATATTCATATATCAACTATTTAATGATGAAAAGTATAGCGTCATATAAGGTTAGTTTATAATATGAAATAAAGACAACAATAATAAATATTATGTCCACTATAATTGCAAATGTAAGTAAAAGGAGAAGACCTTTCTCTCACACAGAGATTTGAGAGAAAGAGCTGTGCCTTTAGAGAGCAACCAAAATATTGCCTGTGAATTTGCTCTGCATTTTTTTTTTTTTTTTTGAGATGTTGTCTCGCTCTCTCCCCTAGACTGGAGTGCAGTGGCACAATCTCGGCTTACTGCAAGCTCCACCTCCCAGGTTCATGCCATTCTCCTGCCTCAGCCTCCCATGTAGCTGGGACTACAGGCACCCACCACCACGCCCGGCTAATTTTTTGTATTTTTAGTAGAGACGGGGTTTCATCCGTCTTAGCCAGGATGGTCTCGATCTCCTGACCTTGTGATCCGCCCGCCTCGGCCTCCCAAAGTGCTGGGATTACAGGCGTGAGCCACCACGCCCGGCCTACTCTGCATTTTTTAATGGTAAAAATAAATTACCTTTATGTGCTGGACCTACAATATCCAATACAGTAGCCACTAGCCATGGAGGGCTATTGAACACTTGAAACATGGCTAGTCCAAATTGAGATTACTTTCAAAGACTTTGTATAAAAAATGTAAAATATTATATTAACAATTTTATATTTATTATATTTTCAAACGATAATATTTGGCTACATTGGGTTAAATAAGCTACATTATTAATTTAATTTAGCCTGTTTCTATGTATACTTTTAAATGTGTCTACTAGGGTATTAAACATGACCTTATGACTGAAGAATGCCCTTAGTCAAACAGTTACAGATTCTTAAGCGAGGGATCCACCAAAACTGCAGGTGACCTTATACACTGTACCAAAAGAAACAGGCAGCACTAACACCTTCTATGGGAGAATGTTTTATTGGATCCTCCAATATTGGTGAGACTGCTTTTGACGGCAAGCAGCATAAAATTCAATTCCAACTATATTAAATAATAAACAGAATATATTGGTTCATGGAACTCAAAAGTACATAGATAGTTCAAGTACCAGTTGATGCCTTGGCCCAACAATGTCACAAAAATCCAATTTCCTTCTGTACCTCCACCCTCCTGTATGCAATGTTGGCTTCATCTTAACAAGAGTCCCCTTGTGGTTCTCCTAATGGTAACAAGTTAGTTGCCAGTACTTAATGGGGGCTTTAGGCTTCCTACTTTAAGACCAGAAGTGTCTTTTCTATTGTTGTTTAGTTGCTCTCAAGGAATGAAGAGGAAGTTTCTTTCCCAAAAGATGCTAACAAATGTCTCCTGGTATCTCATTAGCCTTAATAGTGTCCTGGTCTCATCTTTAAGCCAGTCACTGTTGTCAAGTATTAAGATGAGCTGATTGACCGCAGGCAATCAGGGATCACCACATGCATTTGAGAGCTTGAGGCTAGGGGTCAGTCCTACCCAAACTGTACAGCAGGAAAATTCAGAGTCATTAAGAACAAACAAAACAGAAAATGGATAAGTGGATACTAGGGATGTAACCATTAAATATCCACACTATAACCTCAGGCATAAACACAGAGGCAAGAATGCTAATGGGAATTTTAATTAACATCTTAGCATGAGAAAAAATGCCCACAAGGGCAAATGAATGTATCAACTTGGTGAGATATATTTTAAACTTTGTACTATCCCAAAGTCTTCTCTCTTTCTCCCTCTCTCTCAAGGGTATAAGTGCTTCTTTTTCTCAATATCAAGGAAAGGAATACTGAGTGGATATTCAGTTAAATTGCTAGAGTCATCAGCCCAACCAAGTATGGAGAGTTTGGAAGGAGGAATACCAGTCCATCCATCCATACTCCTGCTTATCTGTCCATGTCTTAACTAGTTCTCACCAAGAAAAGAAGAATTAAAATTCTGATTTTGGTCAATGGCTGTGACATTGCCTGCACTACAATTAACTACTGGAGGTTGACTTCTGTACATTAAATGCATCCCTGAGTGGAGCTCCATATATGCTTCCTTTATTCATATTAAAAAGTAAATTGGTACGACATATCTATCCATAATTCTATCTCTGTTACTTAAATTATGACCCATCAACAGGGTAAGTAAGAGTGAAGGCTGCACCATAGTTCCAGTTATATTAGATATAAGGGGAGAAAGTAGAAAGCCTCAGTGAGAGTGTAAGTCTGAGTTGGGTTGTCCAACCCAACGGACACTACAGGTTCTCCAGTCCAACCACCGTACTGAAGGGTAATGTGTGTTTGTTTAGATATTTATAAAGGTAATTTTTGTCTAATTTGCTATCATTCTTTATAAGCATAATCACTTAAACCCAAAAAGAATGAGTAAAAGAATAGACAACATTCACCAAAGAAGGGGGAAACTAACTTAAGTGATTGGCATGAGTAGTGGCAAATAAAGAAGAAAGAAAATCAAGATTGAACCTTGGAGATGAAAGGGTCTAAGGATATCGACAGATCAAAGATGGTACGAGAAAGTCAACAGTAGAAAAGCACACATGAAGAAAAGAAAATATGAGAATTTTTTTTTAATTTTAGGTTGGCAATTTTGCCATGAGTGTATTGAATTCAATAATTTGCTTGTAAGTAAAATTTTAAGAGAATTTGACCTAGCTGAAGCATAATAAAAGGGTAAGCAAGGAAGTCCACTTCAGGTATTGACAGACTAGCTTATTTTGAACCAAACATTGCAATAGGAATAACTAAATTACATTGACAAGATATATATCGATTTTTTTTTGAGACAGAGTCTTCCTCTGTCACCCAGGCTGGAGTGCAGTGGGGCAATCTCAGCTCACTGCAAGCTCCGCCTCCCGGGTTCACGCCATTCTCCTGCCTCAGCCTCCTCAGCAGCTGGGACTACAGGCACATGCCGCCACGCCTGGCTAATTTTTTTGTATTTTTAGTAGAGACGGTGTTTAGTAGCCAGGATGATCTCGATCTCCTGACCTCGGGATCCACCCGCCTCGGCCTCCAAAAGTGCTGGGACTACAGACGTGAGCCACCGTGCCCGGCTGACAAGATATTTTTTAAAACTGCTTGAATGCTTCAGAAAACTAGTATAGTGGATATCCTGGTTCACTTACTCCTTATCTGCCCCAATGAAGTACCCATTGTCCCAGCTCCTGAGAGTGTTGGCAGCCTTCCACTTTCAACTGTCATTCTCAAAGACTTGTCATCAGCTTAAGAAAGTCAGCTAATCCCATGTTATGCCTCCTTACTGGGGAAGTCCTCATCCAGTGACCGAATGATGATGGAGCAAAAAGAACCAGCATCCTCACCCCAGCATGGTTCAACTCTAAAGGGCTATCCTAGCAGCAAAGCATCATGGAAGGATTGGCTGGGGGCCTTTGTTGCAGCTGCACTGTAGTTCAAATCCTCCTTCCACTCAGTGATATCTCCTTCACTCCCCCGTAGAGACTGAACCCGAGATCACTCACCCGTAAATTCTCTGCCTGCACATCTCAATGTTTGCCTCACAGTAATGGTTAGATCCAGGCACCAGGTGGCTATGTAATTGTTAAAATTTTCACTGATGATGAACTGAGACAGAATACCAGTAGGGGAAAAAACCCTGGTAGTTACAATGTATCAAACACTGAGACATACAGGGAAAATGATATTAATAATTATAAAGATTGTGGGATGGCAGTGACTAGGGGCTAATTTGGAGAAAGACAATGAAAGGATGAGGGCAATTGATTGCCAATTTAAGAAGTGTAAAAGGCCAGGCACAGTGGCTCACACCTGTAATCCCAGCACTTTGGGAGGCTGAGGCAGGTGGACTGCCTGAGGTCAGGAGTTCAAGACCAGTCTGCCCAACATGGTGAAACTTCATCTCTACTAAAAGGACAAAAAATTAGCCAGGCATGGTGGCATGTGCCTATAATCTCAGCTACTTGGGAGGCTGAAGCAGGGGAATCTCTTGAACCAGGGAGGTGGAGGTTGCAGTGAGCCTAGAGCCCACCACTGCACTCCAGCCTGGGAAACAGAGTGAGACTCCAGAACGAAAGGAAAGGAAGGAAGGGGAAGGGGAAAGGGAAAGGGAAGGGGAAGCAGAAAGGGGAAGGGGAAGGGGGAAGGGGAAGGGGGAAGGGGAAGGGGAAAGGGAAGGGGAAAGAGAAGGGGAAAGAGAAAGGGAAGGAGAAAGGGAAGGAGAAAGGGAAGGAGAAAGGGAAGGAGAAAGGGAAGGGTAAGGAGAAGGGGAAGGGGAAGAGAAGAGAATGGAAAGGGAAAAAGAAGGAAGTGTAAAAGCCAGAGGCCCTTCTTGTCAGCATTTTAAAACTCTTCTGCAGCCAGTAGAGCAGAAAAAGTTAAAGAACAGGTCCAAGACTTAATTATAAGAATAGCAGAGCTCCAGAGAGAATGAATTATAAAACTGTACAAATCAGCTATGCCTATTGGGTCCCTATGATTGGGAATAAATGGGACCATGAGCCTCTTCTTCAAGACAAGAGGGATCAGGAGATTTAAGTTTTCAAGCATATCATCCCAGACATCCTAATTCCATGTCTCAATGTAGATCCCTAGGACTCTCAAGCAAGGTCATGCCATGTGCAGGAGATTCCTAGGTAGATCAATGTAGATCTATGGGTCCCGAAAAAGGTCATGCTTTTTTGGGAAAAAAAATATTCTAATAGAGACAGAACAGATGATTATGCATGCATGGACATCAAGGGCCATGCAGCCAAAATTGCCCGTCATAAGTTGAGTTATCTCAGACCCACCAAAGGCAGGAGGGCCCAGCAGCAATCTATGGTAAAACTTAAGTAGTTAATTTGGGATTGGGCTTGACCAGGGCCAGAGGGCACAAGTAAGAACATGATGGCATCCACAGTTAGTGCACTAACTCCTCTCCCTCAGCTCACACCTAGAATATATGTGTAGTCCCTTTCTACCAACTGATCGAGGAAGAGAAATGCTAAACTTGTATTATAGATGGGTTGTCTTGGCATGGAAAAGCAAACAAGATGGCCCTGAAAGAAATCAGTGAAGGTGAAACTTCCCAGTGGGCAAAACCTTGGACAGTTTGCCTAGTCACTCAATCTGTGTGGAAAGAGAAGTCACTGAAGATTAGAATACATACAAATGTATGAATAATGGCAATTTGGCTGGTTGCCAAGGGACCTAGAAGGGGAAAAATTGTAAGACTGGAGACAAAAGGATATGAGGAAGAGGAATGTGGGTGGATCTATGGGAGTTTTATGAGGTGTGACAGTCATTGTAGCATATGTTGTGATGGCCTTGAGATGTGTCAACGTAGGTAGGCTAAACTACATTACCCAAAAAATTCCCTTTCTAGTTTCCAGTTAGATTTTGTCAAGAGAGTGGGAAGACGGAAGGGAGGGAGGGGTCATTTCATAGTTGTTGTTCTTCCATTTATTCAGTTGAACACTATTCCAAGTGCTGCAATAATGAAAGCATCCAGATGTAATCAAAGTCCCAACGTAGCTAATTTTGTGTTAATCAAAAGAGAATATCCTGTATAGACTGGATTTAATGATGTGGAAGCCACTTAAAGAGACTGAGCCCTCCCTGAGGTTCAGAGACCCTAAGCAGCAGAGGAGAGAAGAAAAAAAAAAACATAAGGTATCTCTACATTCTGAGATTTCTACATTCACCGCATTTTTGCTAATACGCCAATTCATTTCATTGGCCTAAAGCAACACTTGGGCCTACTTGGCTCTCTTCAGTTTGGAACTTTCCTCAGTTTTCTTGACTCATATGCCAGATGTGTGTATGTATTAGTCCCTTCTCACACTGCTATAAAGAACAGCTCAACACTGGGTAATTTAGAAAGGAATGGGGTTTAACTGACTCACAGTTCAGCATGGCTGGGGAAGCCTCAGGAAACTTACAATCATGGCAGAAGGCAAAGGGGAAGCAAGGCACCCTCTTCACAGGGTGGCAGGAGGGAGAATGAACGCAGGAGGAACTACCAAACACAGAAAACCATCAGATCCCATGAGAACTCACCCCCTATCACGAGACCAGCATGGAGGTAACCAGCCCATGATTCAATTATCTCCCCAGGTCTCTCCCTTGACATATGGGGATTATAGGAATTATAATTCAAGATGAGACTTTGGGTGAGGACACAGCCAAGCCATATCAGTGTGTAAAGTTATATGATAAAAAACTTTGGCTTCAGTAGTATACCCTCATCACTAAGGTCAGAGGTAACAAGAACGGACAGGGATGTCAGACTGTCCTTGTGAAGTTCTAACTGATGCTCCTGGGTTTCCAGCCGGCTCACAGTCTTCCATTGCTGGCTGGCTGGCTGTGGTTTTGGGGCTTCAGCATCAAATGTGGAGATAACTACATGTGTGGATGTGTGGAGACTGCATAGCCAGCCTTCACGTTGTGGAAGCCAATTCCCTGTCATAAATCATGGGGGCACATGGGGCTAAGATTCTAGAGATAAAGGAAGACCAGAGAGATAAATCTGTATTCAGCTTTGCTTTCTCCCTTGAGAATTTGTTGATTTCAATCAGTGGCAGAGAGACTCAAAACATAAGAACAAAGCACAAACAGAGAGGCTAAAAGGCTGAGCAGAGTTTTTGGCAGTTTCATAGAACTTAGGGCTTTCTTAGAGCTGACCTTAGAGCTGGTCTTTGGAGAGAGGCCCTGGTAAATACCACCAGCTGTCTGTTGTTAGCACAAAGAACTACACCTCAGGAAGAGGAGTGTACTGGTGATAAACCAACTTCAAAGACTAAACACCAGGTTTGACATAGTTCAATTTCTGAATAGATTTATGTGATCTGCCCTAAGCCTAACTGCCTGCAGAAGCAGAAGGAAATTTTTCCTAAACGAAGACGAGGCAATGAGCCATACATTATCTCCAAAATTAAAAAAAAAAAAAACAAACAAAAATGAGACATTTAAATTTTAAAACTACAACTGAGAAAACCAAAAGAAAAAACAGAAAATAAAAACAGGTGGTGTAGAAGTGGCATTACCAGGTGGAGCTATTACAATGCTGATGATACGTACAATATATTTAATGACAAGATAGAAAACAATGGCCAAGAATAAAACATATATTCTAAAACTGAAAAAATAACTGCAAATAGAATCCAGTGGATAGACAATCTTCCCAATACATTAGCAACAGCTGTAGAAGATTATTGAACTAGAAGATACATCAGAGGAAAATATTCACAGTGAAGTACAGAGAGGCAAAAAGATAAGAAAAAAAAAAAAAAACAGGCTTGGCATGGTGGCTTACGTCTATAATCCAAGCACTTTAAAAGGCCAAGGTGTGAGAAATGCTTGAGCCCAGGAATTTGAGACCAGCCTGGGCAACATGGCAGGACCCCCATCTTTATTTAATTTTTAAAAATTAAAAAAAGTTGTTTTAAAGATTAAAAATGCAGAAAACAGGCATAAGGTACATGTAAGACAGGATGAAAAGTGTAATTATAGTTCCAGAAGGAGAAAAGAGAGAGAATAGGACAGAATAGTATTTGGGATCAGAGTCTAGAGCTTTTTCAAAAATTTCCAAAGCAAGATATCAATCCACATGCCAACGAGACATCTGTACCCCCATATTCACTGCAGCATTATTCACAATAGCCAACATATAGAAACAACCTAATGTCTATCAACAGATGAATGGATAAAGAAAACATAGTATACATATATATGTGTGTGTGTATATATATATAGTATATGTGTGTGTGTATATTATATACATATATAATGAAATATTATTCAGCCTTATTTATAAGAAGAAAAAAATCCTGCCACATGCAACATCTGGAGGTGATTATGCAAAGTGAAATTAACCAATCACAGAAACACAAATAGCGTGTGATTCCCTTTGTATGAAGTATCTCAAATAGTCAAATTCATAGAGGCAGAGAGTAGAATGGTGGCTGCCAGGGGATAGAAAAATGGGAGGTTGTTCAATGGGTATAAAGTGTCAGTTACGAAAGATGAATAAGCTCTAGATCAAGTGCACAACATTGTGCCTATAGTTAATATTCTAGGACGGGCGTGGTGGCTCATGCCTGTAATCCCAGCATTTTGGGAGGCCAAGGTGTGTGGATCATGAGGTCAGGAGTTCGAGACCAGCCTGGCCAACATTGTGAAACCCCGTCTCTTATTAAAAATACAAAAATTAGCTGGGTGTGGTGGCACAGGCCTGTAATCCCAGCTACATGGGAGGCTGAGGCAGGAGAATCGCTTGAAACTGAAAGGCAGAGGTTGCAGTGAGCCGAGATCGTACCATTGCACTCCAGCCTGGGCAAGAGTGAAACTCCGTCTCCAAAAAAAAAAAATCTATTGTGCACTTAGAATTTTGTTAGGAGGGTAGATCTCATGTTAAGTGTTCTTACCACAACTGTGTGTGCGTGTATTTATTTATTTATATTCCACAAGTTCAAGATATACAATGAACCTCAAGCAGGAATAACACCAAAAAAAATAATCGATCTAAGTTCATTACATTAAAACTAAGACAAAATCTTAAAAGCAAGCAGAGAGAAAAAGATGCCTTATCTTCAGTGGAGAAGTAATAGGACTTCAGATGATTTCTCAATACAAACCATGAAAGCCAAAAGGCAATGAAAATTATCTTTAAAATACTGAAGGAAAATAACTGCCAAATTAAAATGGAATAGTCAAAGCATCCTTCAGAAATAAATGCAAAATGAAATTATTTCGAATAAACAAAACTGAAAGAATTTCTCTGTAGCAGAACACCATGAAAGGAAATATAAAAAGGATTCTTCAGGAAGAAGGAAAATGATCACAGTTGGAAGCTCAGAGATACGGGAAGGAAGGAACAGCAATATATGGGTAAATATGTGGATAAATATAAATGAATATTAACTTATTCAACAATGAGAATGTCTGGGTTTGAAATATAGATAGAAGATAGAACTTGAAAGCACTAACAAAAAGGGAGCCGTCATAGCTACAGTCTCAGATGAAGGAGGCTTCAAAGCAAGAAGTATTAGAAATTAAGGGTTACACTTTCTAAGGATAAAAGGGTCAATTTACCACAATTAAATATTTAGATTTGTATCTTCCTAATAACATGGCCTCAAAACATATGAAGCAAAACTTGGCAGAACTAAAAGGAGAAATAGACAAATCCACATTCATATTGGGAGACTATCACACTTGTCTCAGTAATTTACAGAATAACACACCAACAAAAATAAAGATATAAGCTACTTGACCTAATTGGCATACCTACAACATCTGAGCTGCAAACTGTGCACTTTCCAGAAATACAAGGAAAATTTACCAAAAGTAGATCACATATTGTAAATCTATTTCATAAAGATGAAAATATCTTTTAAAAAAATTGCGAATCAAATCCAACAATATATAAAAAGGAAAGTATATCAAAATGATGATGGTTTTATTCCAGCAATTTAAGCAATGCAAAGTCAGTTTAATAATTAAAAATTCATCAATAATTTGCCACATTAACACAATAAAGTAAAAGACATAATCAGCTCAATAAGTGCAAAAATACTGATAGAATCTCATACTAATTTATAGTTTTAAAAAATTTATAACCCTCTAGAAAGAGTTATCAGATAAAGAATATACGATTCCTATAACAGAAATCATATTAAGAGTAAAATATTGAAAGATGTCCCCTTGAAATTGGGAGCAATATAAGGATTCTTGGAAATAAATTTAAACTATTATTTCTCCCTTGACTGAAGCAGTGAGATAAACTAAAAAGAATAAAAATAAATCAACTGTTACTGTCAGACCACATTATACAATAGAAAAACTAAGTATCTCTATATAAACCATAATAATTGTTACTCTAACTGTGTTATAAATGTAACAAAGCCATTGGATTGAAAGGCCAAGTAAAAAATCAATTGTAATTATTTGAAAAAATAGGAAATTAAGTTTTTAAAATATCTTAAAGGTGAAAATGAAGATTATGTGCCATGTTCTGGAGTTGAAACATTCAATTTGCAGTGATACCAATTCTCCCAAGATTGGCCCATATTTCAATGCATTCTAGCAAAATATCTCACCATGTATTTTATGTATTTATTAATATCCACTTATTACAAAAGATACAGTACTTATAGAAGAATGACAAGTAGACCAATAGAACAAAATAGAGAGTCCAAAAGAGACCTGCAGATATATAAAATTTATGATAAAGATGGCGTTACAAAGCAAACAGTGAAGAATGGATATTTCTTTTGAATATCCTTTAATTGCCAGGTCAATTAGACATCTACATGAGTAAAAAAAAAAAGACAAATGAATCTTGACCTCTAACACAAAAATTATTTCCAGGTGATCTGTAGATCACCATATTAAAGGAAATATTAAAGCTTCTAAATAACATGTGGGACTACCTTCATGACCTTAAGACAGGGCAATATTTTTTTAAAAGCACTAATCATAAAGGAAGACTAAAAAATGATAGTACATTAAAACTGGGAGCTTCAGCTAGCCATAAACTGAAAGGAAAATAAGCCAGTGAGGAAAAAGGTATTTGTGATACTTACAACTTCAAAAGAGCTCGTAGTCAAGGCTCATGCGTGTATAAAGAATATATAAAGAATGCCTATAATTTCAAGGCACAAGTGGGTAAGAAGAAGAAATTCAATAGAAAAGTCAGCAAAAATCCTAAATTGCACTATGAAAAATGGGAAAATCCAAGTACCAAGAAACATATTTAAAAAGTCATCAACTTATCGGTCATCTGAAAAAACACAAATCAAAACCACAAAGAGAGAAGTTAACAGAACCACCAGAATAGTTACAATTAAAAATGACTGGCAACAGTGAGCGTTGTTGAGCACATCTGATCTCTCAAAAACTGCTGCTGAGGGTGGAAATTGATACGACTACTTCGAAAACTGGTTTGGCACAGGAACAGAAAAACCAAATGCCTCATGTTCTCACTTATAAGTAGGAGCTAAACATTGGGTACTCATGGATATACAGATGGCAACAATATAGACACTGGAGATACTAGAGAAGGAAGCAAGGGAGGGAGATAAGGGCTGAAAAACTATTGACTACTCTGCTTACTACCTGGGTGATGGGATCAGTTGTACCCCAAACCTCATCATCCTGCAATACACCCATGTACAAACCTACACGTGTACCCCCTGAACCTAAAATATAAGTTGAAATTTTTTTATCTTTTTTTTTTTTTTGAGATGAAGTCTCACTCTGTCACCCAGGCTAGAGCTCAATGGCATGGTCTTGGCTCACTGCAACCCCCACCTCCCAGATTCAAGCAATTCTCCCGCCTCAGCCTCCGGAGTAGCTGGGACTACAGGCACGTGCCACCACAGCCGGCTAATTTTTGTATTTTTAGTAGAGATAGGGTTTCACTACATTGGCCAGGCTGGTCTCTAACTCCTAACCTCGTGATCCGCCTGCCTCAACCTCCTAAAGTGCTGGGATTACAGGCATGAGCCACCGCACCCGGCCAAAATTATTTTTTAAAAGAAAGTTTGGAACTATTTGCTAAGGTTAAGTATACACATACCTTAAGATGCAGCAATTTAAGTCCTAGTTAGTGGGTTTTAATATTCATTTTTATTAATTTTATCCTGAATGCATACATGAAGGGTTCTGGGTCAGAAATAGATTTCTTAATTGTTATCTCACCATAAATAATGCGTGTGGTCTACTCTGCCTGCCTTACCCCTGGCCTTTCACCTGGGATCCTGCAATGAAGCCATAGAAATTCTTCATACACAGTGGCAAGGTTCTCCATAAACTAGGGATAAGGGAGAAATAATTTTTCTCTCTCCTTCTGAAAGTGTCTCCTCTGGATTTCAGCTCTTTAGTATGTAAATAAAACCTCTCCAGGAGCCCAGTGGCCAGAGAGTCTTGGCTTTTAGGAGGCTTGAGGAGGGTCTCATTCCTCCCTGAAATGCAAATGTCTAAATGGATAAGGCTACAGATTTTTCAGGTACGAAGCTAACCTAGATGCCTATCCCTTTATCTTTAGGGGAGATAAGAGATGTTTTATCATCTTTGGGATCAGAGCAATTAACTCCTTCGTTAGGGAAATTTATGGCTACAGATCTAATCTTCATAGTATGTGAAGGTGTTTCTAAGAAATGTGGAAGCAAAATTCTCTAACTTTATAGTGTACAGTCATACATCATTTAACCATGAGTACACATTCTAAGAAATGCATCATTAGACTATTTTGTCCTTATGCGAACATCATACGTGTACTCACACAAACCTAGATGGTACAGACCACTACACACCTAGGCTAGATGGTATAGCCTATTGCTCCTAAGCTGCAAACCTACTGTAGACTTCAAAACTACTGTACATTTACACTACTATAAATTTATTTTTTAAATTTTCTTTCTTCAATAATAAATTAACCTTAACTTACTGAAACATTTTTACTGCATAAACTTTTAACTTTTTTTAAAAAAAGTTTGACCTATTTGTGGTAACACTTAGAACACACATTACATAGCTGTACAAAATTATTTTCTTCCTTTATATCCTCATTCTATAAACTTTTTTCTATTTTAA
Organism: Pan troglodytes; assembly: GCF_028858775.2. Classification (NCBI taxonomy): domain Eukaryota; kingdom Metazoa; phylum Chordata; class Mammalia; order Primates; family Hominidae; genus Pan; species Pan troglodytes. The sequence continues at coordinate 160,057,646 of NC_072404.2, read as the reverse complement.
AATTTTTTTATTTTTTACTCTTAAAACTTTTTTGTTAAAAACCAAGGCGCACACATACACGCATTACCCAAAGCTTACAGAGGGTCAAGATTATCCATGTCACTGTGTCCCCCACCTCCACATCGTGTCCCATGAAGGTCTTCAGGAGCAGTAACATGCATGGAGTTGCCATCTCCTAGGATAACAATGCCTTCTTCTGGAATCCCTCCCGAAGGACCCACCTGACACTGTTGTACAGTTAACTTTTTGTTTTTATAAGTAGAAGGAGTACACTCTAAAATACAATAAAAAGTAAAGTACAGGCCAGGCGCGTTGGGTCACACCTGTAATCTCAGCACTTTGGGAAGCTGAGGCAAGCCAATGGCTTGAGTCTAGGAGTTTGAGATCAGCCTAGGCAACGTGGCAAAACTTCATCACTACAAAAAATCACAGCTACTCAGGAGGCTGAGGTGGGAGGACCACGTGAGCCCTGGAAGCAGAGGTTGTAGTGAGTCAATAGCATATAACAGCACTCCAGCCGGGGCAACAGAGCAAGACTGTCTCAAAAAAATAATAACAACAAAATTAAAAATAAAAGAAGTAAATACATAAACCAGTAATAGTCATTTATTATTATCAAGTATTGTATATAACACATAACTGCATGTGCCATATGTTTATATGACCGGCAGCACAGATTTGTTTCCACCAGCATCACAACAAACACGAGTAATGAATGCATTGTGCTATGACCTTACAATGGCTAAGATGTCACTGGGCTATAGGAACTTTTCAGCTCCATTATAATCTCATGGGACCATCATCATATATGCGGCTTGTCATTGAGCAAAACATTGATTAAGCGGCACGTGACTATATTTGTTTCTGTGGCTAGGCCTTTTTTTTTTTTTTTTTTTTTTTTTTTTTTTTTTTTTTTTTTTTTTGAGACAGAGTCTCACTCTGTCACCCAGGCTGGAGTGCAGTGGAGTGATTTCGGCTCCCTGCAACCTCCGCCTCCCGGGTTCAAGCAATTCTCCTACCTTAGCCTCCTGAGTAGCTGGGACTACAGGTCGATGCCACCATGCCCAGCTAATTTTTGATTTTTAGTAGAGACAGTGTTTCACCATGTTGGCCAGGATGGTCTCGATCTCTTGACCTCGTGATCCACCTGCCTCAGCTTCCCAAAGTGTTGGGATTACAGGTGTGGGCCACTGCACCCATCCAGAACTTTACAAGACAATGAAAGTTTCAGAAATGTTTTATTTTGCCAAGTTATATATCCAACAGAAATGTGAATACACATATACTAAAGACATGTTCAAGAATGTTCACCACAGCATTATTCTTAAGGGCCCAAAACTGGAAACAAACTAAATGTCTATCAACAGTAGAATGGACAATTATCTATTACAGTATATTGATACAATGGAATTCAATATAGAAATAAAAATGAAGGCAGCTCCACTACTTGCAACAATGTGGATGATTCTCACAAGCATAGCTTTAAGCAAAGGTAGCCAGGCATAAAAAAGACACACTCTACGATTCCACTGAAATGAAATTCAAAAATAGGCAAAACTAATCTATGATGTTAGAAGTCAGGATAATGCTTACCTTTGACAAGGAAAATGGGGACAATTGGCAGGAAGAGGCATAGCCAGGGCTTCTGAATAACACTCTTTGTCTTGATCTGGATAGTGGTTACATGGGTGGGTTTATTTTGTAAATTTGATTGACATGTGTACTTTTCTGTACGTAACTTCATATTCAAAATTTTGATTATAAAAAAAGGAGGGAGGAAGTTATCATAAGGGCTCAACAGTTCTCACAGAATTCAAGGTCAGCAAAGTACCCTGGCTTTGGAAATGCTAAAACCGAAAATAGAAAATAGCTTAACTGATATGGTTTGGCTCAGTGTCCCCACCCAAATCTCACCTAGAATTGTAATAATCCCCACATGCCATGGGAGGGACCCGTGGGAGGTAATTGAATCATGGGGGTGGGTTTTTCCCATGCTGTCCTTGGGATAGTGAATAAATCTCCCAAGATCTGATGGTTTTATAAAAGAGCAGCTCCCCCTGTACACACCCTCTTGCCTGCTGCCGTGTAAGACGTATCTTGCTTCCCCTTCAACTTCCCCCACAATTATGAGGCCTCCCAGCCACGTGGAACTGTGAGTCCATTAAACCTCTTTCCTTTCGAAATTACCCAGTCTTGGGTATGTGTTTATTAGCAGCACGAGAACAAACTAATACAATAACTCAAGTATTTGTTTTTCTCTGCTTCCCTCTTCCACTTCATTATTTTCTCTCAAGTCTGCTTGACAGAGTAAGACAGATGAAGTAGTAAGACTAGTTAAGAGTGAAGTTAATACTGTCTATTCCTAAAGGGATTTTCTTTCTTTCTTTCTTTTTTTTTTTTTGAGACAGAGCCTGGCTCTCCCCCAGGCTGGAGTGCAGTGGTACGACCTCGGCTCACTGCAAGCTCCGCCTCCCAGGTTCACGCCATTCTCCTGCCTCAGCCTCCCGAGTAGCTGGGACTACAGGCGCCTGCCACCACGCCCGGCTAATTTTTTGTATTTTTTAGTAGAGACGGGGTTTCACTGTGTTAGCCAGGATGGTCTCGATCTCCTGACCTCGTGATCCGCCCACCTCAGCCTCCCAAAGTGCTGAGATTATAGGCGTGAGCCACCGCGCCCAGCCTGAAGGATTTTCTTAATGGAGAGTACCTAGGATTTGAGATTTCTGTATTATTCCCAATAGGAATTAGTAAAGAGTGGATTTTTTAGCCCATATGCCAGTAGGGATGGGCATTTATTCCAATTGGTGTTTCCCCCTCCACACTTCTTATTAAATTTTTGAATATGACCTCTGGCTTAGATTTTTTAAATATGTAAAGGGAAAAAAATATTTCATCTCAAAGCAAAGAGACTCCAATTATAAATGTAAACTTTTTACTTTTCTGTAATGAAAACAATCTGACCACTGAAAGATCTGACAGTTTTCTATGCCAATGGGACTACAGGTGATAGCTAGTAAATTGAGAGGTATCTTTAATCTTCCAAAGCAATTTTCTAAAGCCCGAATCATTCCTTCACACACCTGCAAAAGATTCAGAAGCCCATGGGGAAGTAAACATTTATTTCAAAAATAAACTTTAAGGTTTGGAAATAAAAACTGACAAGCTGTTTTCTCATGTAAGATGTGGCTCTATGCCACCAGAGGCACTGTAATCAGAATTTCAAAGAGTAGAAATAACAGGTGACAACTTACTTGGAGACATTCAAACCAAGGGAACTGCAGAACAAGTGTCACTTACATCCATTAAACACCATATCAGCAGAGAGGACTGGAAATAAAGAGACAAGGATCTCAACTCCAGTTGTGCTACTGACTTGATGAATTTTCTCCTCTGTAAAATGGGAATAAGAACCCCTGTTCTAGAAAACCAAACTCTGCATGTTCTCACTCACAAGTGAGAGCTGAACAATAAGAACACATGGACACAGGGAGGGGAACATCACACACCAGGGCCTGTCGGGGGATAGAGGGAAAGGGGAGGAAGAGCATTAGGACAAATACCTAATACAGGCGGGGCTTAAAACCTAGATGACAGCTTGATAGGCGCAGCAAACCACCATCACACATGTATAATCTATGTAACAAATCTGCACGTTCAGCACATTATCCCAGAACTTAAAGTAAAAAAATATATAAATTGACAATTTAAAATAAAATAAAATTTTTAATTGTTAAAAAAAAAAAAAAACTCCTGTTCTAGCATGGAAAACAAATGATCAAGGTGAAAATTCTTCCAAAGGAAGTAACTTAGAAATTATGCTTGTAATTATTATTACAATTTTCTTTTCTGTGTGTGTGATGAGTTTTAAGATTTTTTTTTTCCCATAAGCTATTAGGATACACAGTGTGGAGATTCCTTAAAGAACTAAAAGTAGAGCCACCATTTGATCCAGCAATCCCATTACTGGGTATCTACCCAGAGGAAAAGAAGTCATTATTTGAAAAGGATACTTGCACACGCATGTTTATTACAATTTTCTGAAGCCCTCTGTTTTGTCTCTTTCTCCTTTTCTTTGTGTATCCTCTTTTCCTTCCCCTTGACATTTTTCCTCCCTCCTTTTCCTCACTTTCTTCGTATCTTTAACTTTTTCCTTTCCTTTCTCCCTTCTCTATCACTTTTGTAACTTTCCACAGTATGTCATTTTAACTGACCAGATAGTACATATATTTGTATTGTATCTTAAATATCAAATAAGTTACTTTTGCTTGTTTGTGATGCAGAATTGATTTAGTTTCAGTGAGTTACTGATTCATAAAAGAAAAATCAACACTTTTCTTTCTCTAGTCTAAAAGAATCATCCTTGGGCTTATTGAAATGAAAGAATCAGTTTTAAGTGAACAATATTTCAGGGTCACAAGGAACCAACCTACCAGTGATTTTCCTTTCAGGGACGTTGAACCAAACACCATCTCATTTCTTTCACTGCCCTGTGTTCTACGCTTGGGTGAATATGTATCTAGCATGCCTCCCCATTCTGTCTACTTTCTGAATATTAAATGAGATCCTAGGATCTCTGATCAATGTTAATCAATCAATAAACAGTTTCTTAGCATTCATAGTATACATAGTTTATATTAGATCTTTGGAAAACTGTAGTTAGAAAAAATGTAGTTTTTAACTTCAAATATCTTTGCACACCTTTATACTGGAAAAGAGTATATATCTTATAAACAGGGATAGATACATTAGACTTAATTCACTTTATTTTAAAAAATTATCATATAATTATGGGGTACACAGTGATGTTATCATATACAATCATGCATTGCTCAATGATGGGGATACATTCTGAGAAATGCACTGTTATGCAATTTCATTGTGTGAACATCACAGAGCATGCTTCCACAAACCTAGATGGTATAGCCTACTACGCACCCAGGCTGTATGGTATGTACGGCACCTATGGTGCCTACGCTACAAACCTGTACAGCATGACACTGCACTGAATACTACAGGCAATTGTAACACGATGGTATTTGTGTATTTAAACTTTGAAAAGGTCCAGTAAAAATATAGTATTATAATCTTATGGGACCACCGTTGTTCATGCGATCTATCGTTGTGGTGCATGACTACGTAGCTCCTTGCCAAACATCTACATTTAAATGGTCCAGAGCCACTTCAAACTCATCAAGTCCAAGCTCTATTTACTTTTCTGGCTATTTCTTACCTATAATAATGCATGAGTCCCTTACCTGGTCTGCTCTGATCCATTCTCAGTGCTCAGGACTGGATGATTATTTCTAAATTAAAAATTTACTCTTGACATTTTCTTACTTAAACCATACAAAGTTTTTCCATTGTTCTTAGCAAAAGCCCAACTGTATTTTTTTGTTTGTTTTTTTTTTTTTTTTACAAGATGTGGATTATCTGGTTATTGCTTACCCTCCAGCTGTCTATTTTGCTCTCCTGATCTCTTGTTTTACATCCCAGTGATACTGAGTTTTCTCTAATTCTTCAAATCAAATACACACTGTCTTAATTCTGGAAATTAATCTTTGTGTCCCCACTACCTTGAACCCATGCTTCTCCTGCACTTTTTCCTGGATAAGATTTTGCCATTCTCCAAACCTTAAAGGTTTCCATTTCTGAAATGTCAATTCTGACCCCAAAATGCAGGCTCGACATCTATGCTCTGTGCTCCCCTTTGTAGATCTTATTGCACCGAGTTGTCGTTGCCCATTAAACATTTGGTTATCCCCTCTAGATGGTAAGGGCCATAAGGGAATGATCATGTCCATCTTGAACAATGTCCTACCCCAGGTTTTTGGCACATGTAGAATGCAACGTATCAGAGGAAAGACAGATCAGAACTGATGAAAATAAGGTGAAAATGAAAGAGGAAAAAAAGAAGAAATCAGTTTAAAGAGAGATCGCTGGGTGTGTGTGAACCACAGAAGGAATGCCCATCAAGAGAGAGGGTACCTGATTAAATTTCAGACAGAGCAAATGCATAAAAACTGGCTAGCTGATTCAGAGGTAATGTTTACAAGGGTATATCTAAGTTAGGGGCTGACTTAAGCACTGACAATTTTATGGCTAAGTCTAATTATCTTCTTTCGTTAAGATATTTTTTTGGAGAGCAAAATTACAGTCACCTAAGAGATCATCTAAAGATTTCCGACCAATTTTCCCCTTCTGGATAGTTTATTCAGTTCCTTGGCTCATACTCAGCCCTTGGAGGGCTAGAAGCACTCACTATGCAGAATTAACACTGTATATTGAGATCACACATACACTAACATGAAAAAATAATCACTATAGAATCCTAATATGTGACCAGTGAATTTAAACAATACAGACTGGTACAGTGTTCTTTCCAGTTAAGACAGTTGCTCAAATAATTTAATAATCCTATCATAACTGGCTGAAACAAATTTACCTACCTAGGCAAATGGAGTAAAATAGAAGTAGAAGTAGGAAAAGAACTTTCTTAAGATTATCAACTTATTAAATAATTATTTGCTATATCTCACTGGATTTGCCTGTGTAACTTTAATCATAAATTCTTAGAGGAATGGTTGAATCTTCCATTCAGTTTTACTGCTATTTGTATTCAGTTGACATTGTAAGTACAGAGCTGAGCCCTATTAGCTTTGATGAGGCTTACCTACAACATAATTACTTTTTCTATAAACACCACTACATGACTACGTGCTATCCTGAAGAGTAGCATGAAACAGTCATAGAATTTTCTCTAAAATGTAATTGTTAAATTACTGAAATTTGATAATGTTAAATACCCTCACTATATTTCTTTTTTTGATTTGTGTGTATGTATGTGTTTAATTCTGAAGTGCTCAAGATCAATTTCATATGTTTATATGGATAGACTTTTGGTTAAGTCAATAACTGAGAACTAACCAATGTTCAATAATCAAGTGCAAATACATTTTTCAGCATTTAGCCAAAGAAAGCAAACTGCGTGGGGCCCATTGATCACAAAGGATCCAACAAGAGGAGAAGACATGTTATCGTTCTCTTTCATGGAGGAGAGGGTCCTTCTGAGGATGGGTGAAATGTGGTTCAACACAAGACACTCTGGGAAGAATCCACTCCCAGGATTTTGAGAACAGCAGGACCTACCGCAGAGTTTACTCCATGGGGTCTGCCATTCCTGGGCACACTGAGGGACGTGGAGAGGTGTGAGTGAGGACATTTGCCAGACACTGAGGCAGTGGCCTCGAAAGATCCTTCTCTTTTTAGAGAATCTATGGTATAATAGGATGCTTTTGACTGAAAATTTAAAAACAAAACAAAACAAAACCCAGCTTACCCGGTCAAACTACAAAGAGAACTGATTGCCTCAGCAAATTGAAAGTCCCAAGATAATTAGGCTTTAGGCAAGTCTTTTTCAGTGGCTTAAAAAAAAAAAAGGATGTAAACTGGACCCAACTGAAAACTCTCTCAATTTCTTTGTCCTGCCTTCTCAATATGGGTTCCATTTTTGTTAGGTTCCCCTCTGGAGACCCTAAAATCACTTTTGCATTTTCCTGAGCTACACAGTCCGAGGTTTAAAGTTCAAAAAAGTCTGCTGCATGAAGAATTCAAACAAAAAAAAAATCTAGATTTTAAATTTTATGGGACCCTTTGGCTTGACTTGACACAAATGCCTCAACCAACCCCTGCAGTCAAGGGAATGGGACATGTTTTCTTAAGGCAGTTACGTTCTAACTTAGTAGCTGACAGTGGTGTCTGTCTAACCTAAATCACACAGCTAAAACCGTGGGCTATTGAGAAGGAGGAAAAGGCTAGATTCTGAGGAACTATCTAAGAAATCTCTTATTTCATATCACGTTAGTTATAGCAAAAAATGTGCTGAGTACTTAGAATATGCCACGCACTGCACTAGGTGCTGAGGTTGGAGAAGATCTGGAATGAGAAGTAGGAAATGCACAAGATATAAAGATGGATATGACACAGTTGCTGCTCTCAAGGAGCTTAATGCTCTGTTTGTGGAGCAGACATGTGATTGTTTTTTTTTTTTTTTGAGATGGAGTTTCACTCTTGTTACCCAGGCTGGAGTACAATGCCACAATCCCAGCTGACTGCCACCTCCGCCTCCCAGGTTCAAGTGATTCTCCTGCCTCAGCCTCCCGAGTAGCTGGGATTACAGGCCTGTGACACCACACTGAGCTACTTTTTGTATTTTTAGTAGAGATGGGATTTCATCATGTTGGCCAGGCTGGTCTTCAACTCCTGACCTCAGGTGATCCGCCCACCTCCCAAAGTGCTGGGATTACAGGCGTGAGCCACCACGCCCAGCCAGCATGTCTCTTTTACAGCCACACTGGATATGACTGCAGGACAGTAGTGAACCTGATCCCCTTCCTGCTTCATGTCCAAGGTTTCCACATCCTCTGTGTTAAGGTACTTCTACAAAGCACATTTTGACAAAGCAGGAAGCTTCCAAAATGTGAAATTGTTGTAAGGAAATGGGGAAAGAAGCAGACATTCTCATTTTAAATTATTAAGGGTTTTATGAAACCAGTGATTGCCAGGGATAACAATACTCATTAATTTTTTTTTATTATTATACTTTAAGTTCTAGGGCACATGTGCACAATGTGCAGGTTTGTTACATATGTATACATGTGCCATGTTGGTGTGCTGCACCCATTAACTGGTCATTTACATTAGGTATATCTCCTAATGCTATCCCTCCCCCCTCCCCCTCCCCTCACCCCACAACAGGCCCCAGTGTGTGATGTTCCCCACCCTATGTCCAAGTGTTCTCATTGTTCGATTCCCACCTATCAGTGAGAACATGCAGTGTTTGGTTTTCTGTCCTTGTGATAGTTTGCTCAGAATGATGGTTTCCAGCTTCATCCATGTCCCTACAAAAGACATGAACTCATCCTTTTTTATGGCTGCATAGTATTCCATGGTGTATATGTGCCACATTTTCTTAATCCAGTCTATCATTGATGGACATTTGGGTTGGTTCCAAGCCTTTGCTATTGTGAATAATGCCTCAATAAAATTACGTGTGCATGTGTCTTGACAGCAGCATGATTTATAATCCTTTGGGTATATACCCAGTAATGGGATGGCTGGGTCAAATGGTATTTCTAGTTCTAGATCCTTGAGGAATCGCCACACTGCCTTCCACAATGGTTGAACTAGTTTACAGTCCCACCAACAGTGTAAAAGTGTTCCTATTTCTCTACATCCTCTCCAGCACCTGTTGTTTCCTGACTTTTTAATGATCGCCATTCTAACTGGTGTGAGATGGTATCTCATTGTGGTTTTGATTTGCATTTCTCTGATGGCCAGTGATGATGAGCATTTTTTCATGTATCTGCTGGCTGCATAAATGTCTTCTTTTGAGAAGTGTCTGTTCATATCCTTTGCCCACTTGTTGATGGAGTTGTTTTTTTCTTGTAAATTGGTTTGAGTTCTTTGCAGATTCTGGATATTAGCCCTTTGTCAGATGGGTAGATTGCAAAAATTTTCTCCCATTGTGTAGGTTGCCTGTTCACTCTGATGGTAGTTTCTTTTGCTGTGCAGAAGCTCTTTAGTTTAATTAGATCCCATTTGTCAATTTTGGCTTTTGTTGCCATTGCTTTTGGTGTTTTAGACATGAAGTCCTTGCCCATGCCTAGGTCCTGAATGGTATTGCCTAGGTTTTCTTCTAGGGTTTTTATGGCTTTAGGTCTGACATTTAAGTCTTTAATCCATCTTGAATTAATTTTTGTATAAGGTGTAAGGAAGGAATCCAGTTTCAGCTTTCTACATATGGCTAGCCAGTTTTCCCAGCACCATTTATTAAATAGGAAATCCTTTTCCCATTGCTTGTTTTTGTCAGGTTTGCCAAAGATCAGATGGTTGTAGATGTGTGGTATTATTTCTGAGGGCTCTGTTCTGTTCCATTGATCTATATCTCTGTTTTGGTATCAGTACCATGCTGTTTTGGTTACTGTAGCCTTATAGTATAGTTTGAAGTCAGGTAGCGTGATGCCTCCAGCTTTGTTCTTTTGGCTTAGGATTGTCTTGGCAATGCAGGCTCTTTTTTGGTTCCATATGAACTTCAAAGTAGTTTTTTCCAATTCTGTGAAGAAAGTCATTGGTAGTTTGATGGGGATGGCACTGAATCTATAAATTACCTTGGGTGGTATGGCCATTTTCATGATATTGATTCTTTGTATCCACGAGCATGGAATGTTATTCCATTTGTTTGTGTCCTCTTCTTTTGTTGAGCAGTGGTTTTAACTCTCCTTAAAGAGTTCCTTCACATCCTTTGTAAGTTGTATTCCTAGGTATTCTATTCTCTTTGAAGCAATTGTGAATGGTAGTTCACTCATGATTTGGCTCTCTGTTATTGGTGCAACATTCATTAATTTAAATCATCTTCTATGTTGTCTTTCATAGTTTTCCTTTTTATTTTTTTTTCCGAGATGGAGTTTTGCTCTGCTTCCAGGCTGGAGTGCGGTGGTGCGATCTTGGCTCTCTGCAACCTCCAACTCCCTGGTTCAAGCGATTCTCCTGCCTCAGCCTCCTGAATAGCTGGAATTACAGGCACGTGCCACCACACCCAGCTAATTTTTGTATTTTTAGCAGAGACAGGGTTTCACCATGTTGGCCAGGATGGTCTCAATCTCCTGACTTCTTGGATCCACCCACGTCAGCCTCCCAAAGTGCTGGGATTATAGGCATGAGCCACTGTGCCCTGGCCTCTCTCTTTCTCTCTCTTTCTTTGAGATGGAGTCTCACTCTGTCCCCCAGGCTGGAGTGCAGTGGCACAATCTCGGCTCACTGCATCCACCTCCCAGGTTCAAACAATTCTCCTGCCTCAGCCTCTGGAGTAGCTGGGTCTACAGGCACCTGCCACCACGCCTGGCTAATTTTTGTATTTTTAATAGAGACGGGGGTTTTGCCATGTTTGGCCAGGCTGGTCTCAATCCCTGCCCATAGTTTTCTTTAAACCTAATTTAAACAGCTCTCATTCTTTCTCCAGCATTATGACTTACCTGTCACCCTCCTGCTGATGGTGTTTTTAAGCCATGACAAAATGACATTAAAAATGCAATAAAATGTCTATTTTTATCATTATTTGACTAGAATGATGAATTAACTGTGAAATACAGCATTTTACCTCAGCATGAGGAAAGATATTAGAACCTATCATCAAGATTCACAGGGTTTCTCTTATAATACCAAATCCTGCTTATGTTTTATAAAGTCCCATTTTCTCTGGTTGGGGCATAACCTAAGTATCTGGTTATCTCAGGAATTGCCAAAATATGCTTATTTTATAGTACTCTGTTAAGATTTTTAAAAATATTTTATATGACACTAGAAGCACAAGCAACAAAAGCAAAATTAGACAAGCGGGATCAAACTAAAATTCTGCACAGCAAAAGACACAATCAACAAGTGAGAAGGCAACCTAGAGAATGGGAAAAAATTTTGCAAACCATATATCTGATAAGGGACTAATATGCAAAATATACAAAGAATTCCTAAAACTCAACAGCAAAAGAAAAAAAAAGAAACTTCACACAATTAAAAATGGACTGGAATAGACATTTCGGAAAAGAAGGCACACAAATGACCATCAGGTATATGAAAAGATGCTCAACATCACTAGTGTCAGAGAACCACAAATTCACAATAGACGCAACATGGAAACAATCTAAATTTCCACTGACAAATGGATAAAGAAAACATAGTATATCCATATAAGGAAATATTATTCAGCTGTAGAAAAGGAAGGAAATCCTGTTATATGCAACAAACAGAAACCTGGAGGACATTAGGCAAAGTGAAATAAGCCAGTCACAGAAGGACACTGTGTGACATCACCTATATTAGGTATCTAAAATAGTCAAGCTCACAGAAATAGAGTAGAATGATGTTGCCAGGAGATGGCTGGAGGAGGAAAATGGGAGTTGCTATTCGACAGGCATAAAGTTTCAGTTATGCCAGATGAATGAGTTCTAGAGACCTTTATCTGCTATACAACAATGTGCCTATAGTTAGCAATAGTTTTGTACACTTAAAAATTTAAAAGAGCAGATCTCATTTTAAATATTTCTACCAGTTTTAAATAGGAACAGAACAAAATAAAATGGTCAATGAACAACAACAACAAAAAAGCAACAAGATTAGTTCTACTATCTGTCTTCATACAATAAAATACACCTATTTAAAAGATAAACAAGGCCAGGCGTGGTAGCTCATGCCTATAATCCCAGCACTTTGGGAGGCCAAGGTACACAGGTTGCCTGAGGTCAGGAGTTTGCGACCAGCCTGGCCAACATGTCTCTACTAAAAATACAAAAATTAGCCAGGCATGGTGGCACACACCTGTAGTCCCAGCTACTCGGGAGGCTGAGGTGCGAGAATTGCTTGAGCCTGGGAGGTGGAGGTTGCAGTGAGCCGAGATCACACCATTGCACTCCAGGCTGGGCAACAGAGCGAGATCTATCTCAAAAAATAAAAATAAAAAAGATAAACATTTTCCAGAAATATCAATTTAGCAAATATTTTATTTTTTCTAATCTCCAGTTCAGAGATGAAGAGCTAATATTTTAAAGCAATATATATTTTCAATAAGAATAAATAATTTTCTGTTAAAAAAATAAGAACATATCATAGAGTATCTGTTATAGGAAACCTGGTAGATGGCTCTCCAACATCAGAAGAGACACGAGCTTCCTTACTATTCCCTGATGGCACTGTTCAGGATCGAATCAGACCTTAGGTACTGGTAAAGCCATTTCAAACAGGAAAATAGAGGTGAAATGAAGCCCTGAGAATTAGTAAGTTAAGTGTAGGCATCCTAAAAAATCCTGATAAGGAAGGGCAAGCTAACAGTGGCATACAGACCCCAAAAGCTAAGTGCTAACAGTTTATCAGCCTCCAGGTTGAGAACAAGCAGAAAAGGAGATAACATTGCTGAGAACATGAGGGTGCACAGGAAGGGTGGGGAGGACCTAGGTGATGAGGGAGCCTCCATGCTGCATGGGAGCACCATCAGAAGAGAACAGAATAAGGACTCACCTTCTGGTTTTGCAGTCAAGCATGCATACAATTTTGGCTGCGTGATGCCTGGAGCCAGTAAATTCCTACAAGCTCAGTTCTAAGGCTTTGGAATTCATATAAAATGGTCCTGTCCATAGGAAGACTACTGATCATGGAAGATAAGCAGTAGAAACATGTAAATTAAAACGTACAGTCCTCTTTCATCCTTTTAATGAACTCTGAGACAGATTACCGATGACCCTCTCTCATTTCCCAGTTGTTTGTCTGAGTTCAGAGTTAGTAGTGATATAACCACTACAATTTTCTTCTCATCCACAACAGAAAGTACTTAGCATCTCTTTTAAGAAGCAGTTTTAGTCTCTCCTCTTACTTGAGAATGTAATTGTACTTAATGTGTGTGCTTATTTGATGTGTGTTCATTGGCCCGGTTGCCTTTTAAATTCATGTGTGCCTCAGTGATGGCTTCAATTCCTGAAACTGCAGGTTACCAGGGAAAGAGAATCTGCCTAATTCTACCTAACACAGTATCACATTTAGGTAAGTATATTTAATAAATTTTTATCACAGGAAACCTTATATGCAATATTATGTCTTGAAATTGTTTCTCTGTGATGTCTTTAGGGGGAGTTCTACTGCTCATCGTCCTTTGCAATTAACTTTTAAAAAAAACTTTAATAGTATCCCAGTACACAAGGACAAGCAGCAGCAATCCTTGAAGAGTAGGAAAAAAAAATAGTAGACAGGGTCCCCTCATCTCTGGATGTGGCCCTCATCCCAGAACTCTGGGTTTCATTTTCTCCATGTGCAACGCAGATCCCATAGTTTTGTAAGACACAAGCTTCCCCTGAGAATTTAAGATGGCTGCTTTTTACTCAAGCCCCAACTTCCACATCTTTGCATGTCAAAAAGGTATTTTTTTAATCCCTTATTTTACAAATGAGGGAATTGAGATCCTTAGAGGTTAAATGGCTTGCTCATGGGGATGCAGCTAATTAGCAGGCTTGCGGACATCATTCATCAGCCTTAAAAATGTCCTTTCAGGATGTTGTCAAGTATAACCTATTACCCTTAAGATAGCTCCTTTGCTAAGAGCTGGGAGTTTCGTCAATACTGTCCACCTTCCTTTATCATTAACTTTTCTTTTATCTCTCTTAATAGAGTCCATAAAATAGAGGACAAGGAGCCGTAGGTATTTTTAACCTATTACAGTTTCTGTATGTTATTAAACCAACTTTAAAACAATGTAAATTATTTAAAATAAAAGGCAGCTGGAGTCCCACCAACATAATAAAACCACAACTAAATTTTATGTCCTTTCCCAAACTTTGTTTTTAATCTATCAATGTATACTTTTCAGAAGGCTGTGGTACGGTATTGGTTGGATGTGTATTTATGTGTATTGTTATTCTATTTTTGTCATATTATCTTGTTCATTTTCTTTCTACAAAATTCTACAAAAAAATATAAAGTGACTGGCCGGGCGCGGTGGCTCACGCCTGTAATCCCAGCACTTTGGGAGGCCGAGGCGGGCGGATCACGAGGTCAGGAGATCGAGACCATCCTGGCTAACACGGTGAAACCCCGTCTCTACTAAAAATACAAAAAATTAGCCGGGCGTGGTAGCGGGCGCCTGTAGTCCCAGCTACTCGGGAGGCTGAGGCAGGAGAATGGCGTGAACCCGGGAGGCGGAGCTTGCAGTGAGCCGAGATTGCGCCACTGCACTCCAGCCTGGGCGACAGAGCGAGACTCCGTCTCAAAAAAAATAAATAAATAAAATAAAAAAAAAATAAAGTGACTGCATCATCATGAAGTAATAGAATAATTAACCTTTCCCCTATTTTTGGACACTTGGATGTTCCTAGTTTTTCACTATTTTATGCACAATGCAGAAGAGAGCACATCTGTGCTTTAGTAGAAACAATGCCATCTTTACACACAGGAAACCAAGACTGTGTCAAATATCCTCACACCCAGTGAAAAATTTGGTTCAAATTTACCTTCTGTGAAATAAAACATGCAGGCCAGGCATGGTGGCTCACACCTGTAATCCCAGCAATTTGGGAGGCCAGGGTGGGCAGATCAGTTAAGGTCAGGAGTTGGAGACCAGCCTGGCCAACATGGAGAAACCCTGCCTCTACCAAAAATACAAAAAAAAATTAGCCAGGCATAGTGGCACATGCCTGTAGTCCCAGCAACTTGGGAGGCTGAGGCAGGATAATCACTTGAACCGGGGAGGTGAAGATTGCAGTGAGCCAGTATTGCATCACTGCACTCCAGCCTGGGCAACAGGGTGAGTGAGACTGTCTCAAAAAAATAAAATAAAATGAAACAATCAAATATCAAACGTTCTTTTGACCCAGCATACTCTTGTTTTGCTATGACAGGCTGGGGATAAAGCAAACTTCTCTTAAAATATTTAAATATTTTTCTTGAAAATTTGACCTTTCTATTGAACTATAAACTCTGTATGAGGAAATTTTTTTTTCTTCAATTTGGAAAAAACCATTATAAAATATAATATTGTATACTATAAGCCAAGTACTTAATATTGATTATCTAAAACCCTCCCAGAGACCCTGTAAGGCAGGTGCTGTTCCCCTATTTTATGAATTTACAGGGGGGGAACCTGAGGTTTGGAATGTTCAGCAGTTCCCAGAGCCAACTGCCAGTTAATGGACCAAGTCTATGTTCTCAGCATTGGACTGTGTGACCGTAGCATGTTCCACGTGAAAGCTGATTAGTAGGGAAGGGATGTAACACTTAGTTGTTTTTAACCAGCTTTATCAAGATATAATCCACATACTGTATAATTCACCCAAAGTGTACAACTCAACGGTATTTAATATATTCACAGATATGCGCTACCTCACAGTTTTAGAATATTTTCATCATCTCAAAATGAAATCCTATTAGCTATCACCCCTTTCAATCCCCTCTCCCCTCAACCCTAAGCAACAGCTAATCTGCTTTCTGTATCTATAGATTTTCCTGTCTGGATTCTCATGTGGATGAAATGATATGATATGTGGACTTCTGTGCCTGGCTTCCTTCACTTAGTGTAATGTTTTCAAAGTTTATCCAAGTTGTATACATACTGGTACCTCATTCCAACAGATTAGCATTGAATCAAAGATCACCTTCACCTATGCAAGTGGACTTTTTTTTTTTTTTTTTTTGAGATGGAGTCTCACCCTCTCTTCCAAGCTGGAGTGCAATGGCATGATCTCAGCTCACTGCAACCTCTGCCTCCCAGGTTCAAGCGATTCTCCAGCCTCAGTCTACCTAGTAGATGGGATTACAGGTGCGTGCCACCACACCTGGCTAATTTTTTGTATCTTTAGTAGAGATGGGGTTTCACCATGTTGGCTAGGCTGGTCTCGAACTCCTGACCTCATGATCCACCCGCCTCAGCCTCCCAAAGTGCTGGGATTACAGGCGTGAGCCACCAGGACCAGCACAGGTGGTCATCATTAATCAGATGATCACATGAATAGAACCAGGTGGAAGAAGGATGAACTTGATCTCTGCTTGAGTGGGGCCATCCATTTTCTTCTGCTCCTAGACATTGGTGCTTCTGGTTCTTAGGCCTTCAGACTAGGACTAATGACACCAGTGGCTTTCTTAGTTCTCCAGCTTGCAGATAGCAGATTATAGGACCTCTTGGCCTCCACAATTGTATAAGAAATAAAATCTGAATCCCCCCCAACTGACTGAAGGGATCCTCTCTTGGCCAAGGGAACCCTAGAGAAACCTTGGAAACAGAATTCACAGCCAAGACAAAGGGAATATCCCTTCCCTCGCTCACAGTCATTAGATTTTCTTCCCTAAGGGCTAAACAGAAACCAGACTTTTCAAAAGACTACTAGTTTATCTTCCAAGGTACAGAACAAAGACAAAATGAGATGAATCATTCCTTCACCCTACTCTGAGATGTCTGCTATCTCTCTTCCTTTTCTTACATGTTCACCTTATGTAAAATGGATATTTACTGGGTACTAACTAAAGTCTCACAAGTATATAATCATTTGTCTCACTGCTGCCTTCCCCTTGTTAAAGAAAATGTCTAAATACTAAACCTCCTGGGCTGGGCACAGTGGCTCACACCCGTAATCTCAGCACTTTGGGAGGCCAGAGGCAGGTGGATCACCTGAGGTAGGGAGTTCAAGACCACGCTGACCAACATGAAGAAACCCCGTCTCTACTCAAAATAGAAAATTAGCCAGGTGTGGTGGCTCATGCCTGTAATCCCAGCTACTCAGGAGGCTGAGGCAGGAGAATCGCTTGAACCTGGGAGGTGGAGGCCATGCATTCCAGTCTGAGCAACAAGAACGAAACTCTGTCAAAAAACAAAACAAACAAACAAAAACAAACAACAACTAAACCTCCTAAGAACTTCTTTGGAAAAAACATCCACAGAAGTTTCTGTGACTCGTGTTTTTCCCAGGCATGCCTCAAACAGGCTCAATAAACCTTGATTTGAGACTTATGCCTCAATCAGTTATTTTGGTTGTCAAAGTAATTTCCTATAATAAATCTCTTGTTAAGTAGGTCTATATATTCTATTGGTTTTGTTTCTCTGGATAACTGTGACTGATACCACATTTTGTTTATCGATTAAGCCACTGATGGACATTTGGGTTGTTTTTACCTTTTAGCTATCATAAATAATGTTGCGATGAATATTTATATGCAAGCTTTTGTGTGGATATATGTTTTTCTCTTGGCTATATACCTGGGAGTAGGATTGATGAGTCATGTAACTGTTTAATCATTTGAGGAACTGTCAGTTTTCCAAAATGGCTGTGCTATTTTACATTTCTACCAGCAGCATCTGAGGGTTTTGATTATTCTACACCCTCATCAACACTTGTTATTCTTTGACTAATTGTTTCTGGCCATCCTCGTGGGTGTTTTTAACTAAGCTAAAAACTTAGTTTTAAAACGAGACCTAGTTTTTAACTTAATGTTTTAATTACCAAGAAGTTTCAGAACTGTATTCACATGGACCTGAGGACGACCTGTGACTGTCTCTCAATATCTTTCTTTGGGGGAAAAGTAGATCTGTCCTGTCAGAAAAATCTCAAAGCAAAAAAGAAAAAAAAAAAAAAAAAGTTAAGGGCAAGGCAGCTGAAAAAAAATGCATTTTATTTCTATCAGACACATAGGCTTAAGTTTAAGGACTGTATATCTAACTTGCATATCCATGCATCATTGCACTTCAGTATGAACCTGCTGGGATTCCTCTTGTTAGCTGGTGTCAGTTGCAAAATGGTATTTGTCAAATGACCCTTTACCTCCAGCTCCTACCTTCATTTCCCAGTCTTTCATCCAAAGTCACTTGTAAATGTGTGAAATTCTCGAAAGTCTCATGTTGCCTGCTTTCCAGGACCGTTAGGCTATTTATTCAATACAAACATGTTTGCTGCTTATCTCCCCTGTGCTAGACACTGACTATGAAAGTCATAGTTACAGCTACAGCTGTAAACAAAACCAAATAAAATCCTTGCCATCGTGGAGCTCACATATAGTGAGAAGGACGTTATCGATCAAATAATCACACGAATAAACGTAAATCTACACCTGTGCTAAGTGCCATAGAGGACAGGTACTTAATTCACAGATTTACAAAAATGGTGGATACAGAGGGGAGTGAGGGAGTGAGGGAGGGAGTGGGCTGGTAGAAAAACTATTTGCAGGAAACATCTGTGGCAGTGAGATGTTGAACTGATGACTGCGTATTAACAGTTTCATTCTATTTCTACTTTTTGTCAAGACCACACTAATAAATGGCTCCCAGGTAAACTGTCTGGAACCCCAGGAAATAGCAGAATGTCTTTTTGCCTTATAGTAAACAAAAGCAGTTTTACTAATACTTAAAGCTCGTAATCTGATGTGCATGTATATGAGTCTCTCTACTAAGCTACTTCAGACATTGATATATATTTCCGTGGACCCAATTTCACAAAATCTATTTTCTTCTGTTGTCTTTTTATTTCAAATTCTGCTTATTTTTAAGGTGTTTGTTATTGTGCCATTTGTTTTATTATTTTAAATGTTTATGTCACCAAATCTATAGCCTTTTTCTTTTGGAGCATTTGGGTTTTCTCTTATTTTATCTCTAAAGAAATCTAAAGTTTGTTTTTAATACAAAATAATTTCTCAGAGATTTCTAATTGGCTTAAGATTTGATCTTTTATAAGTTTATATGAAAACGTAGCTGTCTCCAATGTATATGCCTATGATTACTTATTGTTTTACCATTGTTCTTTGGAAGATTTGGCTTCCAAACAAGTGGAGTGATTTTATCTAGCTTAACTATATCTTAATATGTGATGTGGTGCAACTGGTATAAGGTCTGAGGTCAGATCTGAGCTTCAATCCAGACTATTATTTATTATTGGTGTGATCTCTAATGAGTTATTTAACCTCTCAAGATCTCAGCCCTTTCATTAAAAGAAAAAATGAAATTAGTGGGACATATCTTTGCAGAATTTTTAGCATTAAATAATCGTTATATCAAACATTTTGTATACTGCCTAGCAAAAAAATGCTATAGAAGGCTAATCTATTAAATAAGTACTTTGCTTTGTATTTCCACTGTTCTATATTTATCTGGAATAAAGGAAAGGTTATTTTCTCCCTCCCAGAAGAGTTACAAGGCATTTTATTCCGAAATACTAAGCCCTCTTGTCCAGC
This sequence comes from Pan troglodytes, assembly GCF_028858775.2. NCBI lineage: Eukaryota > Metazoa > Chordata > Mammalia > Primates > Hominidae > Pan > Pan troglodytes. The sequence continues at coordinate 160,037,903 of NC_072404.2, read as the reverse complement.
GAGGTAAGTCAAGCAGGCAGGTTCTTTTGCGGTTCTGGGGTTTGAAGCCTGGCTCCCGAAGAAACGAAGCACCTGCTGATTAGCCAGCAAGTTCCATGGAGGGAGAAATGTGTATGAAGTGGGATTTGTTCTATTTAATTGGAAGAAGGAAGGGCAAAAAGAAAGCAGCTGGCCTTTGGATGGCTCTCTGGAGCCTGAAGGAGAAAGGCTGCAGGGAATCTGAGGGTGGCACATGGATGCGACACATGGATGCATCCTAGGAGACAGGAAGGCTTCAGAACCCGGGGTGGTATGTGGTAAGTGCTGTGGGGAGCCTGTGGCTGGCTCCAGGCCTGAGTGAGCTTAGCAGACAAGAGCTGCTGACCTGCTCTGCAGAGGATGCTCTCCCAGACTACAGAACCTGGGAGTGCCAGGGAGCAGCAGGTGGGGAAGGTAGGTGACCAGACCCCCGACCCACCATGGTAGGACAGAAAGGAAAAGCAATCTCCAGAGGAGTGGCAGCCACAGCTCAAAGATCAGGGCTCCTGCCTGTGACCCAGTTAGAAAAATAAAGGAGCTTTGTAAGAGTCCAGGAATTAAAAGCTTTGAAGACTCTGAAACAACAACTGATACTGGTTTCCTTTCCTCTTTTTTTTTTTTTCATTTTTCTTTTCTTTCTTTTTTTTTCTGGTGGAGGATACAAGGGAAGCATCTTGAGCTTTTTCTAATTAAAGCAAAGAAGAAACCAAATATGACATTGCATTCTTAAGTGATGTGGAACTGTTCATAACTATTGCATATATCCAAAAAAAGGAGCAAGTGTTAACCATTTGATAATTGGAAAAGCCTGTACATTATTTTAGCAACAACATTGAGATAATAAATGCTTCTATGGTATTGTTATTATTTCACCTTTGTGAGTCCTTATTTCAAATAAACTCCCATGCTTTAGAGAAGGGATGTAAACCTTAGGAGGCCTGATTCTGCTCCCTAGTTTCCCCACCCCTCCCTTTGCCTTTTGCCCTGTTTCTTTCCTTCTCTGCTGGTTTTCTCTGTCTCTCCTTTGCATTTTCAGTTCCTCTTTCTCTTTCCTTTCCCTTCTCAGCTTTCTCAATCTCTCTCCTTTCCTGGTTACCTCTCATTTCAAAGTCCACAGCTCACCACCTCCCTTTTCCCTGTTTCGCCTCCTTTTCTCCTCTCCACTTTCTTTCTGCTTTTCTTTCCTTTCCCTCTCTGCTTCACTTTGCCTGCCCTTGCCATTAACCCCACTCCACTTCCCCATCTTGCATTGACTTTTTCAAAATAGAATTTTCTCTAAATAGAATCAACAATCTTGATCTATATTTCCTCCAATTCATCCACAAGGGAAATCTCACCCCTCAGACGATAAGTGGGAAGCTTCAAAGGCAAGCCCTTGAGTGCCCTAATATTCTGGACAGTGACTCTGAAATCTGCATATGTCTGTGAAAAAAACTTTATATATAACTAAAAAGTACTTAAAATATCTATGAGAACTTTTTTAAAACTATAGTAATAGCTTATCTTTCAGGCAAAAAGAAAAAGGAAGAAAACAGACATGGCCCCTGAGAGCAGAAAGGGTTCTTTGGGGCTGAATTTACGAAGCTGAAAAGAGAGATATATTCGGATAAAGTATCATCTGAGGCAAAATCATAACATCTCAGTGTAACAAGATTCTGCACTAAAACAGCTGAAGTAGAAAAAAAAGTATATGTGATATTCTGCCTACCTAAGTAATTATGACTTACAATTTCTTTTACTGCTGTACCTTCAAAGCCTGTCCTTGTTTACCCTTGGAACTTCCGTTCTAGAGGCAGAAAGAGCCTTGTGTGGGCTGAGGAGAGACAGCAGGACTCCTGACTTCTCACAATGGTTTTGATTTGAATAGATGGACCACGTGTTTCCTTTTGCTCTTTTAAGGATTGGCATTATTTTTCTGAGAGGCTAATCAACCAAAACAGTAGAGTCGGTTAGTGTACATCCAGTGTACTTTTTACCTGGGGACCATTCAAACAAATGCCCAACAGGACCTCAAGAAACACTTTCTGATAAATAAAGTGAGTTCCTGTGAACAGAAATAAAGTTCCAAATGAAGATGGATTATGCACGTGGAGGAAGGAGCCACGGGAGAGGAAGGCTCAAGCATTTCTATGAACGCCTGTTTTTTAGACGAGGAATATGATCATGACAACCTCATGACGAGGTAAAAGGATGCAGTCTTCCATATTATAGAACTTGAAGAGAAGGACTTTCTGACAATCAAAATTGTGTTCATCCTTGTTTTGCCTGGTGTTTCACAGTTGGAGACTAATATGTTAGAATGAGCACATCCAATTCTATCTGAGTCTAGATAGTTAAGAACACGTGAGGCTGGGTGCAGTGGCTCACGCTGGTAATCCCAGCACTTTGGGAGGCTGAGGCAGGAGGATCACCTGAGGTCAGGAGTTTGAGACCAGCCTGGCCAACACGGTGAAACCCTGTCTCTACTAAAAATGCAAAAATTAGCGGGGCGTGGTGGTATGCGCCTGTAATCCCAGCTACTCAGGAGCCTGAGGCAGGAGAATCGTTTGAACCTGGGAGGCAGAGGTTGTAGTGAGCCAAGATTATGCCACTATACTCCAGCGTGCTCAGTGCAACCTCTGCCTCCTGGGTTCAAGCGATTCTCCTGCCTCAGCCTCCGCAGCAGCTGGAATTGCTGGTGACACCATGCCCAGCTAATTTTTGTATTTTTAGTAGAGATGGGGTTTTACCATGTTGGCTAGGCTGGCCTCAAATTCCTAACCCTCAAGTGACCCACTCACCTCAGCCTCCCAAAGTACTGGGATTACAAGCATGAGGCACCCCGCCCAGCCAGATCTGACTTTGTATATTAACGCTGTCCAATAGAAATGTAATGTAAGCCACATATACATTTTTAACTTTTCTACAAATCATTTTAAAAGTTAAAAGAAATGGGTAAAATTAATAGTATATTTTATCTAAGTCAACATAGCCAAAATATTATTTCAACATGTAATAAATATTTCTTAAAATTATTAATGAGCTGTTTTTACATTCTTTTTTCCATACTATGTCTTTTAAATTAAGTGGATATTTTACATTTACAGCTCGTCTCATTTCAGATTAGCCACATGTCAAGCGTGGCCACTGTATTGAACAGTACAGCTCAGAATCATGTGTCCTTTCCTTTTTCTTTTCAAGTATAATATTTTCATTTCCTTACCTCACTTTCTACACAGATAATCATTCATTATATTAAGATTATTCAAAATTTACCGCTACCCAAATGTCCACCAAAGAATGAATGGATAAACAAAAAGTGTATATATACTTGCAATGGAATATTAACCTTAAAACGGAATGCAATTTTGACACGTCACAGCAAGAATTAACCTTGAATACATTATGCTAAGTGTAATAAGACAGACCAAAAAAACCTCACAAATATTGTATGATTCCACTTAGATGAGATACCTAGAGGAGTCAAATTTATATAGACAGAAGGTAGAATGGTGGATAACAGGATCTTGGGAGGGGGAAATGGGGAGTTATTTTTTTAATAGGTACCGAGTTTCATTTTATTTTATTTTTTTGAGACAGACCCTTGCTCTGTTGCCCAGGCTGGAGTGCAGTGGTGTGATCTCGGCTCACTGCAACCTCCGCCCCCTGGGTTCAAGCGATTCTCCTGCCTCAGCCTCCCGAGTATCTAGGATTAGAGGCATGTGTCACCACACCCAGCTAATTTTTGTATTTTTAGTAGATACAGGGTTTCACCATGTTGCCCAGGCAGGTCTCGAACTCCTGACCTCAGGCAATCTTCCCACTTCGGCCTCCAAGAGTGCTGGGATTACAGATGTGAGTCACCATGCCCTTTCAGAGTTTCATTTCAGAGTGATGAGAAAGTTCTGGAGATGAGTAGTAGTGATGTTTGCACAACAATGTAAATGTACTTTGTAAACTAAGAATAAGAACAAAAATAAAATTCTGAGCCCCCAACTTTTTGAATAAACACCTCCTTTCAGCCAAGGGCACTCCAAAGTTAACCTGAAAAACTAGTTCAGGCCATGATGGGAAGGGGGGTCGGACGTGACTCACTATAGCTTCCTCCCTTTGGAATTCATGCACAGCCAAACAGCATTAACATTAAAAGAGATCTTAAGACTTTTTGTAGCAATAAGATATCAAATTCCAGCCTGACTCTAGTGCAGCATCACATGACAGATAGCAGGCCCTGAAAGAAATCAAAGTATTTTACCCTCAAATATATTTCTTTGACATATTTTGGAATGACCCTACAAAGCTATCTCTTGTGGGGAAAATCTACATTCTATATAAAATCTCTTTCCATTTCCAGGTCTTTTCCTTGATTCAGGAGAGAATTAACCAAGAGTCTGGCACCTTTTTAAGTCTGATAAGAAGCCTTTAAAATCTATTCTCTCTGAAGCCTGGTACCTGGAGGCTTCATCTGTATAAGAACCTTGGTCTCCACAATGCCTTATCTTAACCCAGACATTCCCTTCCATGGATTCCAGGTCTTTAGATACTCTTTTAAACCAACTGCAAATCAGAAAACCTTTGAATTAATCTGTGACCTGGAAACCTCCCTCCCTGCTTCAAGTTGTTCCACCATTCCAGACCAAACCAATGTGTATCTTACAAGTATTGATTGATGTTTTAGGTCTCCCTAAACTATATACCGAACTGTAGCCCAACCACCTTAGGCACATGTCATCAGGACGTCCTGAGGCTATGTGTCATGGGCATGTCCCTAACCTGGCAAAAGAAACTTCTAAATTGATTGAGACTTGTCTCAGATGCTTTTTGGTTTACAACTGAATGCCACTGACTATATACTTTAAAACGAGTAAAAAGGCAAATTTTATATCATGTATAGTTTAATAAAACAGACAAAAAAATTCACTGCTATAAACCCTACATGAATAACCAGCCTTTCAGCTTTGAATTTATTTCCTTTCTGTGGAAAGAATAGCTTCTCCATATTGCTTCATAATCATAGTTTGGGAAGTGTTATTATATTATTAATTATAAAATTACACCTTATTTTCCGTATGATTGAACACTAGGTGGTTTATGCAACAATTAGCAGGGTAACTTTCACTTGCAATTAGAAATGCGGGACCAAGTAATAGATGCAAAAACAGCAGCTACAAACCTTATTCCTGTTACAGAAGAGCGTGTGCTTGAAAAGGAGATCAACAATTCAGTTCAGTGGAGGGACTGTTGTTCTAACAATACAATACATGAAATTCTGGCTTTGGATGAGACATTAAAAAGGCTTTGTTAGCAGTAAATGAGCACAAGGAACTGCCAGTCTTTTCCATAAAGACTCCCGCCAGTGTTGTACTCAGCATATCAAGATGTGTGGGCTTTAAAGGCAGAAAGAAGGGAGCATTTTTGTAACTTAAAAGTCCCATTAATTAGCACATATTTATTGAGCTTAAGGATAACATAATCTTGCAATTCAAAGCAAAAGAAACCTTATATTTCGTGGTTGAGAGAATAAGTTCCCGACTTTCCTATCACCTCAGGTATCCTGCCCATAGAACCAATGTAATAATGGAAAGCCCACGAGTTTAGCTATTGGAAAGGCCGATGTTCAAATCCCAGCATTGACATTATTAACTATAAAAAACATTAGGAAGATGTTAGGCTCTCTGAGCCTCTGTTGACTCACCAGTAAAATGGGGGAAATATTTACTTTTCAGAGTTGCCATGAGGATTCTCAACAATTTATATGAAGTGTGTGACACTGATAACTGATCACTATTACTAATCTCCTTATGGAAATCAGACTAGGACTTATTCAATTTCTAGACCTAGTATAACTGAGTACAGTAAAAGCTGTATTTCACCTTGTACTTTACAGAATAATCACCACAGCAATTAAATAATTGGTTATTTAATTACCTGTTTAACGTCTCTTTCCCTTGTAACACTGTAACTCCATGAAGTCAAGGACCTTATCTGTTTCCTTCACTAATGTATTCCCAGATCCTTTGTAAATCATGCAAATAAAACAAGGAGACCTGAGGAGAAGAGAAAGCATGATGACATCCAACAATGGCCACCATAATTCTGACAGCAAGAGTTATGCTCTATCAGACTGAGTTAACCAAGGCAAAGAATTGCCCAGGTTCAGCCAGCCTAGTGAGTGGAGCATGAATGAATTAAACGAAGGAATGTGGGTTCCAGTCTCACCTTGTCATGTTCTTCACATAATTTGCACTCAATGCACATGAATCACCAGGGTGTGTATGCATGCTTCCCCATCACAGTTCCAGCACATAATGGTGTTCAATAGCTATTCTGAATAAATCAATTACAAATCAACCTTCTTCACGTACCAGTGTGAGTGGTGTCCCTGACCTTCAACAATGTAACGGTACTGCTTGTATATGATCTATTACATTTAACCTAAGTAGTCATAGAAATAACTGTATGCTGTTTTTGACCTAAGTGCTGTTGTAGAAACAACACTGGATCTAGTTTTGGAAAATGCAGGTTTTAAATGTTACTTCAGTTTCTCTGTCTCTAAAACTAGGTATTTTGTTTTTTGTTTGTTTGTTTGTTGAGAGGCAGTCTCGTTTTTTTGCCCAGGCTGGAGTGCCATGGCGTGATCTCAGCTCGCTGTAACCCCACCTTCTGAGTTCAAGCAATTCTCCTGCCTCAGTCTTCCGTGTAGCTGGGATTACAGGTCTGCACTACCATGCCCAGCTAATTTTTTTTTGTATTTTTAGTAGAGACGGGGTTTCACCATGTTGGCCAGGCTGGTCTCGAACTCCTGACCTTCAGTGATCTGCCTGCCTCAGCCTCCCGAAGTGCTGGGATTACAGGTGTGAGCCACCGTGCCCAGCCTAAAACTAGGAATTTTGAATGAATGAACTCAAGTTTCCTTCCAGATATACTATTATATGATTTTTTTTAGATATGTATACCTCATCCAGATGAGGAGAAGGTAGTAAAAGACATAATTAAAACAATGAGTAATTTTTCATGATTCAAAGCAATGTAATAGCTTCTGGTTACTACAGGGTTCTGGACAACTTATTTATATATAAAATCTTAATTACTTAAATTGATATATGTTTAAGATACTGGTCCTAATCATTCTCTAATATCAATTGAAAACTCATGGGCAACTTCTCTATAATGCGTCCCATCGATAAAGGCTACCTGGATCTGTACAAATATTTCTTGACTATGTTACAAATTTGGACACTAGAAAATGGACCCTTGGAAGACAAAACTGTAAATGCATTCACCTCACCATTCAACCCATTATTGACATTAGAACAAACTGTCCACCCAAGATATTTGGATGCCTATGTCTCTATTCAGCAGTATCTAATATAATTCAGAACCATGCCTCACTCCACCTTCTAATTTAAGAGGTAAGCAGAAAGCTCTATCTCTTGCATCTGCCCTCTCTAGAGTGCTTGTTTGGCTATATAAGCTTTATTTCAGCTCTCACTTTTCTTATGACCAGCCCTCTGAAGTAGAGGTGATTATGACCTAGAAGTAGCCATCTATTTGATTGGAGGGAATCTATCATCAGTGGACCTTAAAAAGAGATGGGTGTGAAACAAGCTCTCATTACTCACCTTTCTGTACCTTCAGAATCCCCAAGATTAGTACATTGGTTTCTGCAGATAAAAAGATGGAGTGATATTCAAAAGATTTAACAACTGGCTCTGCAGAAGCATGAACCTATAAGAAAAGATAAGGGTCTCTAGGACCTCTAGCAGTTAACCAGCTCTATGCCAGCAGTTAATCATTTACTTTCTGGATTCTGAGGAGAGGGGGGTCCTAGGAATGAGTCTAGAGTGGCTGAGATGGTACAAAAAGTAACATTTTGAGAATCTCAGAATAGCATAAGAAAGAATTTAAATATTTTAACAATGAGTATGGCCATAACATTGTATACTGAATATTAGCCTTGAGTGTATATGAATTGCTCTACTAAAATTTTAAGACAATTTCAAGAGAATTGCGGTATGAAGGAAAAGGTTAAAGTTCTAGCTAAATTATACATTCTTTTAACTATAAGGTAAAGGCAGACAAAAATGTAAATCCTAATCCTCTGGTCCAAAATGCCCACTCCCCTCTGCACTCTCTCAGGATTGTGTCTCATTTTCCAAGTGCCACCTTAAATCTTTCTATTGCAAATTCAAACCCTTCATCCTCAACAAAATACTAGCAAACTCAATTCAACAGCACTTTAAAAGGATCATACACCATGATCAAGTGGTATTTATCTCTAGAATGCAAGAATGGTTCAATATATGGAAATCAACACATGTGATACACCCTATTAACAGAATGAGGGATAAAAAACATGATCATCTAAATAGATGCAAAAAAAATTTTGATAAATTTAACATACTAAGGCCATAGATGACAAGCCCACAGCTAACATCATACTTAGCAGTGAGAAGTTGAGAGTTTTTTCCCTAAGATCAGGAACAAGACAAGAATGCCCACTATTGCCATGTCTATTTAGCATAGTACTAGAAATCCTTATCAGAGAATCTAGGTCAGAAAAAGAAATAAAAGGCGTCCATATCAGAAAGGAACAAGTGAAATTGTCTCTGTCTGCAGGTAGCATGATCTTATATACTGACATTGTAAAACTACTGGGAGAAAACATAGAAAAAAATCTTCTTGACATTGATCTGGGCAATGATTTTTTAATGACTCCAAAAACACAGGCAACAAAAGCAAAAGTAGACAAATGGGATTGCATCAAACTAAAAAGCTTCTTAACAGAAAAGGAAACAATCAACAGAGTGAAGAGATAACTTATTGAAAGAGAGAAAGTATTTGCAAACCATACATCTGATAAGGGGTTAATATCCAAAACATATAAAGAACACAAACAACCCAATACCAAGAAAACACATAGCCTACTTAAGAAATGGGCAAATAACCTGAATAGACATTTCTTAAAAGAAGACATGGAAATGGCCAAGAAGTATAAAATGTTCAACATCTCTAATTATCAAAAAACTAAAAATTCAAACCACAACGAGGCATCACTCACACTTATTAGAATGGCTATGATCAAAAAGACAAAAGATAACAAGCATTGGCAAGGACGGAGAGAAAAGGGAACACTTGTACACCCCCAGCCTTCCGAATATATATATGTATGTACAGACATTATAGAAAACAGTATGGAGTTTTCTCAAAAAATAAAAACAAACAAAACTATCATATGATCCAGGAGTCCCACTTCTGGATATATATCCAAAACAATAAAAGCAGTATGTCAAAGAGACAGCTGCACTCTCATGTCCATTGCAGCATTATTCACAACAACCAAGATATGGAAACAACCTAAGTGTTCATTATAGCTGGATAAAGAAAACATCATATGTATATATATACATGCACAATGGATACTATACAGCCTTAAAAAAGAACATTCAGTCATTTACGACAACATGAATGGACCTGAAGGATGTCATGCTAGAAAAAAAAAAAATAAGCCAAGCACAGAAAGATAAATACTGCATTATCTCATTTATATAATGTAAAAAAGTTGAATTCGGAAACAGAAAGCAGAGTGGTGGTTTTCAGGGGATTAAGGTTGCAGGAAATAGGGAGATGTTGGTCAAAGTCTGCAAAGTTCAGTTACGCAGGATGAATAGGTTCTGGAGATCTAAGGTACAACACAGTAACTGTAGTTAATAATACTGTATTGCAACTTACCCATGGTAACAGAAAAAAAAAATACTGTATTTGTATTAGTCTGTTCTCATGCTGCTAATAAAGACATACTCAAGACTGGGTAATTTATAAAGGAAAGAGGTTTAATGGACTCACAGTTCCACATGACTGGGGAGGTCTTACAATCATGGTGGAAGGCAAAGGAAGAGCAAAGGCACGTCTAACATGGCAGCAGGCAAGAGGGCATGTGCAGAGGAACTCCCCATAAAACCATCAGATCTCCTGAGACTTACTATCATGAGAACAGCACAGGAAAAACCCATCCCCATGATTCAATTACTTCCCACTAGTTCCCTCCCACCACATGTGAGGATTATTACAATTCAAGGTGAGATTTGGGGGTCAATATAGCCAAGCCATATCAGTATTACATACTTTAAGCTGTTAAGAAAGTAGATCTTAAATGTACTCAACACACACATATACACACACGTACAATGTTAACTATGAATTTCCAAATTTTTTTCCTTGGGGAAACTGCTACCTCCTCCTATTGAAAGAAATCTCTTCCTATGGATCCTTCTTCCCTTCACCCAATACCATGCCCAAGTGTGAATCAAGCAGGCTTAAGAGGCTCCTGGGAATGCTTCAGCCAGTAGACGATAACACCCATCATCACATTGATCTTTATTTTCTAGAGACAGGGTGTTTCTCTGTGTCCTAGGGTGGAATGTAGTGATGTGATCATAGCTCACTGCAACCTTGAACTCCTGGGCTCAAAAACGATCCTCTGCCTCTTGGGTAGCTGGGACTGCAGGTGCACACCACCACACCTGGCTAATATTTTTATTATTTTTTGTAGAGGCAGGGCCTTGCTATGTTGCCCAAGTCGATCTTGAATTTCTGGCCTCAAATGATTCTCCTTGCCTCCACCTTTCAAAGTGCTAGGATTACAGGCATGAGCCCCCAAGTACAGCCTTCATCACGTTGATCTTTAAACAGAAGAAAGTGGGCTCCAGTGCTGTTGTAAAGTGGGATCATGATTCTCCAGTCTGAGCTTCCTTTCAGTATTATTTGCCAGTGAGACCTTCAGGCCTCACAGCTCCGAATGACATCAAATAGTCCTTAGGCACAGCTACTTAAAACTCTCATTAACCATTTTCAGACTACATAGTCCTATCTGATATTGAGAAAGAAAGAATTTTCTCAATGAGCATCAGATTGCCCTATCCTCTGAGCCAAATGGTTTCTTTTATCCTGGAAAAGCATCATTTTGTTTTCTTTTGCTTGATGTTTGTATTTTAATTGCTCTGACCTAATAGCCTATTTTAATTATTAAGAAGAGAACACAAATATTTGTCTTAGTAGTTGTTTTCTAAGCTTTTGAAAAAAGCTCTACAAAGGAACTTTGTGATGAGGGGGATAAAAGGTCGAGGCTTTGCTGCTCATTCCATATGCCACACTAATAATATCTTCTTTCAAATCTATGTAGTTCCTTATGAAGAGCTTTCCCTTGAGTTTTCCAAATCTGAGACACAGATTTTTATTTCATCTCAAAGATGATAAAACTGAGGAGTGGACCAATTAAGAAATTTGCCAAAAGGCTGGGCACGGTGCCTCATGCCTGTAATCCCAGCACTTTGGGAGGCCAAGGCAGGTGGATTAAATGAGGTCAGGAGTTTGAGACCTGCCTAGCCAACATGGTGAAACCCTACCTCTACTAAAAATACAAAAAATTAGCCGGGCGTTGTGGCAGGCACCTGTAATCCCAGCTACTCTGGAAGCTGAGGCAGGAGAATCACTTGAACCCAGGAAGCGAAGGTTGCAATGAGCTGAAATCGTGCCACTGCACTCCAGCCTGGGCAACAAGAGTGAAACTGTCTTAAAAAAAAAAAAAAAAAAAACCAAGAGAAAAGAAATTTGCCAAAAAAAAAAAAAACAAACAAACAAAATAGAAATATTACAATGCAAATACCAAATTAAGTCTTCTTTCTATGGGGGTCTAAAATGTTTTCCACAGTAGTCCTTTATCTCAGTTTTATTCACTTTTTTTGTACTAATCTAGTCCCTTTTAGAGGGTATGTTCCAAAAGAACAGAACTGTGTCTAACCAGTTTTACACAGCATCTAACGCACATAGCTACTTAAATTAACATAATTCAAGAGATATTTATGAAGCTTCTACTATGTAAAAAGCACTGTATTAGGCATTCTCTCCAGGCCTTTGGGAACTTACAGTTACCATTTGATGATAGCCTTAAATAGAATTACATTGTTTAAAAATATATTTTTTTTACAGAGACATCTTAATTGATCCTGGAATAAATAAGGTTTCAGAAATGTCAGTGGGCTTCTATGATGTTGTCTTCCCAGCATACTCTTCGTGTATTGTTGATCCCATCCAACTATTTTGGTAACAAATGAGCTGACTTGTTCCTATCTTATATGACCCACACTTGTTGACAGTTGATTGGCCCAGCAGTATACCTGACTTAAAGTAGGCCAATGAGTTCATTCCCTAGAGTTTTGGAATCTGATATCCCGAAGTCTTCATTTGGAGGCTGAAGATTTGAAAATTAAGTGTGGGGAGCTGTCACTTACCATGTGTCTTACCAAGTGGAGAAAGGTAGTCTGCAAAGAATAAGAATGAAGCCAACAGCCAGGAAAAAGTGAAGATGATGGCAGTCTGCTGTCCTTTAAGTCTCTGTTCTGGTTATCTTAGTTCCTCCTGCCCTTTCTGAAATTCGGTTGCTACTCTTCAGTGAATTTTGTAAGCCCATATTTTTGGTATTTTGTGAGTATTCTTTTTTTTTTCTTTTTTGTCTTAAGCTAAGTTGGGTTTGTGGCTTTCAATCAAAAGCCTCAGCTAATACAAAGAGGCTAATAGGTTGTTATTGATCCACAGATCATTTTACTAGCACAAGTGGAGAAAGGAATTTTATTCATCATAGTCCCACAAGGAAAAATAAAATGAAAAATATTCTAGTAGTTTTTAACGAAAGATATTCTATCATTTGACTTTAAAACATTATGTCACATAGAAAAGCTAAATTTCAATTGCAGTTTTTTTCATGGCAAAATTACATTAACTATAGTCACCATGCAATATGTTAGAGCTTTAGAACTTCATCTTATGACTGAAAGATTGCAGCCTTTGACCAATATCACTATTTTCCCCACTCCACATCCAGCCCCAAGTAACTACTATTCTATTATTACCCTAAGTTCAACTTTTTTAGATTCTACATATAAAGGAGCTCACGCAGTATTTCTATTTCTGTGCCTGGCTCTTTGTATTTGGCATTACATCCTTCAGTTTCATCCATGCTGTCACGAGTGGCAGAATTTTATTCAAGGCTGAATAATATTCCATTGTATATAATACATATGGAATCTTGACCCTCTGAGTTTTTTTCCCTAGCAATGTTGTTGCAAATTCTGCAAGATATATTTAAATATCTTTTGCATCTTTAATAGTTCCAGGTACAATGCATTAAAATTGAGCTTGCATGTTTGATAGCCATTGGTCTGTGGGTAATTATAAAAGTGCTGAAAATCAGTTTTTCCAGGGAACATAATATCAAGAACAAATATTTTTGGAAATACCACAGTCAGGAGGCTAGAACAGACTAAGAAAGAGTCATTGAAAAATGTAGATAAATGAAGTTGAGTCATCAAGCTTTCTGATCCTTCTGCTATAAATCTCTCCCTTGCTCTGTCTCCTTCCCCTACTTTTCCTGGCTAACTCTTCCTTCAATTCTCAGTTAACATCTCACTTTCTTAGAGAAGACTTTTCCACTCACACAGAATAGATTTCTAATCCCCTGTAATAAACTTTTTTTACACTCCATAGTTCCACTTCTGTGGCACTTATCACACTATTATTTTTTAATACAGTTGCCTGACAATGTTTCAAACAGACCAAATATACAGCCTAGTGGTCCTACCAGATTATAATGGAGCTGAAAAATTCCTATCATTTAGTGATGTCATAGCCGTTGTAATGTTGCAGCACAAAGATTACCTTTTCTGAGTTTAGATATGTTGAGAGACACAAATACTTACCACTGTGTTACAACTGCCTACAGTATTCAGTACAGTAGCATGCTATACAAGTTTCTTTCCTAGGAGCAATAGGCTATACCTTATAGCTAGATGCATAGTAGGCTATACTATCTGGATTTGTGTAAGCCCGATCTGAAATTCGCACAAAGATGAAATCACCTAATTATGCATTTCTCAGAATGTATGACCACTGGTAAGAGGCACATTAGCATGATGCTGTCTTCCCAGCATACTCTTCTTCACCTATTTTTCCTGGCTAACTCTTCCTTATCCTTCAACTCTGAGTTAAAATCTCACTTTTAGAGAAGACTTTTCCGGTCTTTTAGAATAGATTTCTAATCCCCTGTAATAAACTTTTTTTGCACTCCATAGTTCCACTTCTGTGGCACTTATCACACTATTATTTTTTCATATAGTTGCCTAGCAATGTTTCCAGCAACAGACCAAATATACAGCCTGGTGGTCCTACTAGTCCTAAATGGGGCACATTAACTGTATTTGCATTCACCTCACAAAGGAAGCTCCAGGGAACACATCTTTCTTATTCTCTGGTATATCTGTGATCCTAACCCATCCTTCGCACATAGACAACACCTATAAATACTGTATTTATTGATTGAAAATACATTGTGAAAGAAACCAAGAAAAAGGAAAACGTAGAAAAACAGGAAATTCATAAAATTTTTGCATTATTTATCGTACAGTCAATAAATTTTTATAGCCTATCATATTCCTGATACCATGCTATATGGAAATGGGAAGGAAAAAAGCTACTGACCCCTGGGAATGGTGCTCTTCTAACGGAGAGACAGTCATTTCAACAAATCATTTCTAGATGAACATATAGTCAGATGAAACAGTGTTACCAAATATTACAGTGAAGTCAAAAGGAATCAGGCATACATGCTAAGCAATGAATTAGTAAATTAAAGGTTTATAGTGTCTTTTTAATTATTTGATATGTTAATTTGAGACTTGTCTTTTTTAGAAAAGTATATACTTAATTCTTGTGCTAAGTCACACAGATAAGATTTTAAACCAAAATATATTTTATTTAAAATATATATTCAAATGATTCAAAATACTTTAATTCTTAATGTATCAATTATGCAATGATATTCTGTTTCTTCTAGATTGTACTAAATATTGAAAATAACTCTAAGTGTAGGATAAAAAGCAAATGCTATGTAAAAATATTTTACCAGAAAAAAGATAATATTGCATTGTTCTTTGCTATTTATATGTGTATTCCACTTACTCTAGTGAATAAAGAAGAGGCTGTTAACAGTTCAGTAAAAGATACAATACTAGTGGATCCTGAACCCCAATTTAATTAGGGTTGGCCAGGATTTATTATGAGCGTAGAGAGACCGTCAAGAAGTTTTAAGAAGTGATGCTCAGTAGAGATTATCTATGCAGTGTGCATATATATTTATAACTCCACTGGGATCTTTTAATTCAACAAATAACCTTATTTCTCTGTTGCCCAAATAACTTTCTTTTGTAAAAAAAAATAAACTTCCTTGAACTATAGGAACACTTCCTTTTAAGTATAGGAACTGGCTTTCAGGTGGATCAAAAGAGGCTACAAATCAAGTGATTCTTACAATATATTTGAAATCTATGACTAGCAATATGGTGGATTGAAAAGCTCACCCTGCTGAAATGGTTATGCCATTTTTGCACTTAATCTTGAAGGCACGTGTTCTGGACTGTTGAGGCTCCACTAACTTGTGAAATTGTGATTTTTTTTCCTTTTGGGGACAATGCCACTGGGCCTTAACTCATAGCAAAATAGAGTGACTAAATTATATTCTAGGAGTACAGCTGCTCACTCAGTTAAGAAACATGCTTTTCTTAGTTATGCACAGCCAGGTCCCTGGAACAAAGTGTCGAGCACTGTGGAATAGCATAACTTACGCTTACAAATGGCCATGCAAAACAACAGAACAGGTTTACTGACATTATATTATAGATGCCAGTTTATTCCATTTAGTGAGACTGTTGGACTTTAAATGCCATCTGTTTTGTTGGTACCATTTTGCACCCTTTCTCTAGAGAAAATTAACATGATTCAACAGGCTACAAGAGTTTACTGTGAGTATGGGAGAGTTCCAGGAAGTTTAGATGCAATTAATTAAATAGATACTCAGCTTTATAATTCTAATAGAATCTATTGTCAAGTCAAAAGTGTCTTTCAATATTTTGTTGAAAATCTGGAACATTACGTCCTTGAATGTTCACTACAGTCCCTGAAAAGAGCTAAGGGAATTCATTTCTATTTTGTTTTTTTAATCTTTGTTTGAACTTTTAACTAACCTATTTTTTTTCCCACCCTACTCTTTTGCTGTTGCTGCTGTGGTGAGTATTTATACAGCTGTTCTCATCCCTGAGCTGCTGAATAAGGTCCTGATTATTTCAAACAACTTTTGTAATTAGCTTTCAAGAAGCAAATTGCCATGTTACATACAGTATCTGTGATTACAATAAACTGTTCTTTTTAATAACATTTCAATGTGGGCTTTAATTGGCAAGCCCCAGCAGCTTGGTGAGCATTCTACAAACTCACTCAATATGTTGAAATTAAAAAAAAAAAAAACAAAAAAAGAATGTTTTACAATCAATAGAACAAGTACAGTCCTTTTAGCTCAGTTTGGTTTTAAAAGGATCTATTAAATCAAAAAAACCCTAAAATACAGTGTTGTAGTTCTCCCTGGGGGTACTCCTGTGGCTCAGAAGTAGTGATAACTTAGCAAGATCAGTAGTTCAGGCAGATCAATCTTACAACTTCTACCATGCTTTGATATTTCTTGATTTAGGCACTTGCTCAACAAGAATTTAAGCAAACACATAGTATCTCTTAGAAATATTGCCAAGCATCTGACAGAGAAATGTTCCCCAAACCATCTCTCAAATTTGGCCATACAAGATGCTGCTGGGAAATGTGAGGCTAATCAAGAATACACCCCCCTGCCGGGAAGGGATGGACTGTGCTGGGGACAGAGACTACAACTGTTGTTTTCCCTTTTCAAAAGGGAAATATTTTTTGCAGTCATCCTGTCTTCCGTATACCTTACTTCCTGGGTGTCTTTGGGTGGTTAAATGTGTAAGTTAGGCATAAGTTGCTACATGAGTAAGATATATATCTCCACATAACAAGATTATACCATTCAGAAATCCAGAGCCTAGAAATGGATGAGACTTTGATATTTGTTTATGAGAAGGTGAGTGCATATCTGAGGTTACATACAATAGCTGCTTTATGCTAATGGAACGTGTTTGAGATTGTAAGTGTATGTGTACACATATGTGGGCATCCAAGAGGTGAAACCTAGTAGACATCCATTGTTTCTTCCTGTTCTGCATTCCTCCTCTATTCTGGTGTAAAACCCCCCTTTTCTTTTGTCTCTCCCTTGTCTGACGGTATTGACAATTACAAATTCCATATACGACACAGGAGTAGATGTGACTGGTCAAAAGGATTCTCCAGACCCTTGTCCATAAATGGGCACTGGACTCAAGCAGGCCCATTCTTTGCAAGGAATGATCTGCATACTAGAAGACCATAGATGGGATAGTGCTGGAGTGTTGGGAGCCCAAGCAGAGTCTCCCACAGATGAGCTTGACATGAAAAAAGTAAGTCTGCTGACAGCCTCTTACAGTAATGATGAGTTATCACATTACCTAAGCAGGAAGCAGAGCAAGAAAGGCTCATTTCATATGGAGCCCTATACAGTGAAGGAGCAACACCAAAGAATGGCAGCTGGAAAGTCAGCAGAATCGTGAACATGACTAAGAAACCCTACAAGTGTGAGGACATCTACAAGTTTCTGCAGCTCCTATACAACTCTGAAATGAGATTAAGTATCCCCAAAATAGACACTGTTGAACTTGTATCTTTGAATATACCCAAAGTCAGTATTGTGATACAAATAGCTTATTTTGGAAGTGATTCCAGGAAGCAACATGAGGAAGTTTGTAGTCAGAAAGAAAAGCCAGCAGAAGCACTGGAGAGTAAAGAACAAGTTATTGTTGTGGGCAAATGGGGTCCAGTCTTACTGGGGACCCTCTGAGAGACCATGTAGAACTCAGTGGAGGGCGAAGAATCTGCAGTTTATCAATCAACCCTTCTCTCTCTGTAATTGAGAGTCACTGCTGAGCATAACTTCTACCATGCAGTCATCTTGCCCCCAAGGTTATCCGCACTGCAGAGAATGCACTCAGAGAAACACAGGAAGCTGAAATTGTCTGTGAGAAACTTCCAGGGTGGACACAGAGGATTTGTACAGGACACCAAAAGAGGCTACCGCAATTTATCAGCAATCTTGGTGAGTGGAGTCCTAATTGTTATATTTGATTTTTAAAAATAAGATTCTAAACAAAATGACAAAAATAAGCTAATTCATGGAAACTTCTTTCTATTCCAAACACAAATAAATGAAAAATTAAAGTATTTAGTCTAAAAATAGTTTATTAACGCCCACATCAAAAGCAAGAAAAGAAATCTCCAGGTGACATAAATAACAAGAACAACTGCAACAGTGATTTGAAGCTCCATGATCCATGGGAATAACCAAATATATCACCCTGGGTTAAGTTTGTAATACTTGAGGGAGGGCTGCTGTTTAGAAAATAAATCAAACAGATTCTAGAAGTGAAAAATGAAATATGCAATAAAAAATATCAGGTAGTCTGAAGCAATGCATAACTGATACGAATACACAAAGACAACATTTTAATACAATTGTAGGACTGGAACCATACCTTTAAAATTCTGAGGGGAAAATTATAAAACAAAAATTGATTGCATATTTGGCTAAATTGTCCATCAATATGATGGCAGAACACAGATAAGTTTAGATATACAACAAACTTAATATTTACTTCTCAGACATCTATTCCTAGAAAGATGCTCAAAAGTGCATTCCAGCAAAACAAAGGAGAAAACAAAGAGGAGACAAAGTGTCCCAAGTACAGCAGCTCCAACCCAAGAGTTTAGTTAAAGAAAGGCCTGGCATAATAGCTCTGCTGCAGACTTAGGGAACAACCAGTTTGTGCCGGACCAAGAGACAGAGGACTCCAATATCAATAGAAAAGGGGAAATAACATTCCATAGACAGTATTGGAAGGAGAGGGCATTCCAGACAGAATGTATGAAGAATCAGAGGCATGAAACCACATTGCATGTTCAGGGAACTTTCAATATTTCAGAAGCCAGACATACCATGAGATGAGTCTGGAGAAATGAGTAGAGCAAGATCACTAGGGTGGTGTGTGGCAGGCACACTAGATTTGCTGTTATCCCAGCTCTCATTCCTACTGCTCACTCAAGAATGTAAGAACCAGGCCCCACCGGTATCCTTCACCCCCTTTCAATCTCTTTGATTTGACACCATCCCATATTCAAACAGCCAAAACCAACTGTGGCAAAGTTTGAAATACGCAAGTGTCCCCTTAAATGACATTTTTTATAACCTTTGCTTCAATGGCTGGATCTACTCTCTAGAGCTTTGGATTTCTGTTTCAATCTCTCTATCGAAAAGCTTTGAAAATTAATCATTTATTACTTGAGTATCATAAATGAGCATGCTATTACCATTTTAAGCCTTTTTTATAAAAAATTGTAACATGAAAAGCTTTGCTCACTATTTGGAAGTTTTCTATTGTCAGCAATCAGCTGACAGTGATTCACCAAGGAAATTTTTCTGAACTCATGTAATATTATCATCATTTAAAAATAGATAAACCAGGTGGAAAGTCCTTTGGGTTTAGAAAAAAAAAAGATACAGTAATATTATACTTTTAAATTTAGTTAACTTTTTAGAAACTATGTAATTATATAATTAAGGGAAATGGTAATTAGACTTTTTGGTTTACTTTTCCCAGCAGTTTTCATCCTTGTAATCTTTGGACTAAGGTTACATTATGATGAAACACTTTAATATCACTAACTGCTCACCTAAGGAATCTTAGTCTGCTCAGGCTGCCATCAAACTACCACAAACTATATGTCTTAAACAACTGAAATTTATTTTAGCACAGTTCTGGAGGCTGGAAGTCTGAGATCTAGGTGTCAGCATGGTTCATTTTCTGGTGAGGGCTCTCTTCCTGGATTGCATACAGCTGGCTTCTCAGTGTATCCTCATATGGTCAGACAGAACGAGCTCTGGTTTCTCTACCACTTATTAGGGCACCAGTTGTATCAGATCAGGGCCCCATGCTTATGACCTCATTTAGATTTTACCACCTCCCCACAGGCCATATCTCCAAATACAATCACATGGGGGTGGGGTAGGGCTTCAACAGATGAATTAAGGGGAGAAGGACAAACATTCAGTCAGTAACATAAGGTAAGCCAGTATTATTCTTTGTACTTTTCTTAAACTTAGCATTCACTACCCCATATACAGACAGAAATTTTTCTTCAGTTATAGAAACAGTGTCTATTGTAACATTCTGATAGGAATCAAGTTAATAGATACTATAATGCTTATTTAGTAACATGGGATACACTATTATCTATCAGAACATACAAGACAACCTAATATGTTAGGACAGTTCTAAAACTTTACTCTGCATTTAGCCCAAACCAGTTAATAGCTAAAAACAATCACCATATTAGCAGGTTGAGCCACATTAACCCTTTTACTATGTATAAATCATGACAAATGTTAACTTTACAAGCTTTATCCCCTTTAGAAGCCAAGGAAACATCGATTGCTGCAAAACAAATACTTCATTTCTGACACAATAAATATTAAAAATCACAGCACTTAAATGAAAAGCTTGTAGTACTGTAAATGTGATATGTACATGAACATGTTCTGTATACTGGAAAGTGCTATACAAATGTAGTATAAATGCCATAAAGTGGCAACAGGAAAATCCGGGCAAAATCTCGATGGCTAAGAAACACAGTAACCTCATCACTTAGCACAAGCGGGTACAATTCAGTAAAATGAGATAATGTCAAGGGATTCTAAATCTCGTAACTTTGGGGACCTAGCTTGAATTTATGACCTAATCACTTGTGAGTCCCTTTCATGCTAATATATATTACGGTCTATAATATAACAAATATCTGTAGATACTGCCTTTGAAGAGATAGTTCTCTCGACATGATTTTTTTCCACAGGATTTTTGGGTTCCCCATTACAGTCTTAAGTTCATTATTGGAGACTATACAGGGTGACAATATATTTTATCACCCAAACCAGGACACTTGTAAGAACTGAAAGGAGGTGCTATCAGGCACAGAGACCATCCTGAGCAGCCCCAGACGTATGGTTACTTTAGCTATGGAGACAAACATTATTACTTCTACTTTATGAACTTTTGCAACTGTCCTTTGTATATTGAGGTTTGATTCTTTAGAAGTATGAACTAAAGTATGTTAATTATCTTCTATTTAGCTTTTTCAGATATCTCATAACCTTTTTAAATTGCATATTTTAGCAATCAGATATTTATTTCGATCCAGGTACACTATATTTTCCAATTATTTTCGGGATCAGGTGAAACAAGCAAAACATAAAGGATTGTATATGATACCAAAAGAGTCATTATTACAAATATTTAAGTTTATTCTATAATTTATCCATAAACATTTTAAGTGTTTATTGTACACATCACTACTAATTTATAGTGTATTATGGAAGACCAGAAAGGAAATATAAAACACAACTTGATAAGTACTATTCCAGAAGCATACAGAAATAATTGGTAAAGGGCAGGTGTAAGAAGAGTTCCTAAAGAAGGCAAGGTTTAAGCTGAGTCTCAAAGGATAAGTTCATTAATATGATCACATTTTAATTCTACATGGAAAAGAATGAAAAAATTCAGAAGCATGGTATGTTCATGTTGGGAGATATAAGGCTGCATCAGTATGACTGAGTGCATTTTTTTTTTTTGAAACAGAGTTTTGCTCTGAAGCCCAGGCTGCAGTGCAATGGCGTGATCTCGGCTCACTGCAATCTCCGCCTCCCAGGTTCAAGCGATTCTCCTGCCTCCGCCTCCCAAGTAGCTGGGACTGCAGGCTAAAAATTAGCCATTGCACCTGGCTAATATTTGTATTTTTAGTAGAGATGAGGTTTCACCGTGTTGTCTAGGCTGATCTCAAACTCCTGACCTCAAGCAATTCACCCGCCTTAGCCTCCCAAAGTGCTGGGATTACAGGCGTGAGCCACTGAGCCCGGCCCCTGAGTGCAGCTTTTGATGGAACTGAAAGGTAAGCTGAAACCCATTCATGAGAGACACTAGGCAAGGCTAATGATAGCGCACACCATGAAGGTTATGTTTTAAGGCAGTACACAAGGTAAGAATTGCACTTAGTTAAAATTGGCCTTGAAAGTCATTTATATTGCCTATGAAGTACAGTACTCTTTTTTTTTTATTATTATACTTTAAGTTTTAGGGTACATGTGCACATTGTGCAGGTTAGTTACATATGTATACATGTGCCATGCTGGTGCACTGCACCCACTAACTCGTCATCTAACCAACCCAAATGTCCAACAATGATAGACTGGATTAAGAAAATGTGGCACATATACACCATGGAATACTATGCAGCCATAAAAAATGATGAGTTCATGTCCTTTGTAGGGACATGGATGAAATTGGAAAACATCATTCTCAGTAAACTATCGCAAGAACAAAAAACCAAACACCGCATATTCTCACTCGTAGGTGGGAATTGAACAATGAGATCTCATTTTTTTTTTTAATATTCTTTAGGATGTTCTTATGCACACTAAGGCTTGAGAATCACCAAGTTTCCTCTAAGAAGGAATCGACATCAGATAATCTGGTCATCCAACCCTTTCTACTTTTAAGATGACTACAAAAGCACTAATATGAATGAGATGGGTGGCATGGATAAATTCTCAGCTTGCCTCCAAGTGTTACCAAATTGTATTTTAAGATTAAATCTCTGCTGAGCACTGTGGCTCATGCCTGTAATCCCAGCACTTTGGGAGACTGAGGCTGGCCCATCACTTGAGGTCAGGAGTTCCAGACCAGCCTGGCCGACATGGCAAAACCTCATCTCTACTAAAAATACGAAAATTAGCTGGCTGTGGTGGTGGGTGTCTATAACCCCAGCTACTCAGGAGGCTGAGGGAGGAGAATTGCTTGAATCAAGAAGCGCAGGGTGCAGTGAGCTGAGATTGCGCCGCCACGCTCCAGCCTGGGCAATAGAGCAAGACTCCATCTCAAAGAAATTGAATTAAAAAAAGATAAATCTCTATAACCATAATTCAAACAATTAGATTTACGTGGTATGACTTCACTGTCTTCATTAAAGTCATACAGGCATATTTTATAGATATAGAATGTATTTTAGTAAACCAGCTGCAAATTCAGAATCTGTGAGCATTTATCATGAATTAAATATATCAAGGAGAAACCACTTATATGGCACATTTATGGTTTAACCAAAAAGAATTGCCTACTAACAATAAACTTAAATTTCGAATACATTTTATTATCATGCAAATATAAAATTCTAATTAAAAATGGGCATTAAAGCCTCTACTAGAAGATACTGTTAGTTGGTTGCTGATATACTTAAGATGCATTTATTTAAAAAATTTCTATAATGCAGTTCTTCACTAATTCAAACTGACGCTTTCTCTCAAACTGCCCCTCCCAAACCTGTGATGCTAATTCAGATAGATGATATTTTATTGGTAAAGCATTCTCCATTTCCAATTAAGAATTATATTAGACAAATCAAATTCAAAATAAAGCAGAGGCTGCAAAACCAAGTTGAGATTGCTGATAACATATGAACGCAAATAAATAGATTATCATGCCCTGGATTTTAAAAGGATTCATTTTGAATGATAAATCACTCATATTACAAGTATTACAAAGGTGGGTTGCAATCTACCAAAAGTTGTTTTGTTTTTTCAAATAACAAAATATGTAAGCTGCTAAACACAGAATATAAAATAGACGTAGACACTTTCAAATGAGGAACATAGAGATAAGATGTTTGAATAAATTATTCTATGTTATTTATCTTTATCTTGGTGCTTCTAAATTAATTGTACTGAGCTAATGGAAATATGAAATTGGTATTACAAAAAGGACTTGGGATCCAGAGTGAGTAAATACTTGCTGAGTTCTTACCATTTAATGTGCGGAGGAAGTATCTTAATAAGTGCATACAAAACAATAATTTGAGACATTTTTTAAAAGAAGCATTCTAGTATATTGTACTAGAAGTCTCAATTTTTTTTATTTGGTATTTCTATATACCCCACCTTCCTCTAGAAAATGGCTTAACATTACCAATTTCTGAGAGTCCTTTAAAGTACGTACAAAAAAATACTATCAATCGGTATATGCCATATGCATTTCATAAGCATGGGACAAACCAAAACACAATTGGATTCTGAGGAGAACAAACCACTTCTGTCTTTGGTGATAAGAGAAGTCTTTGAGGATTCAGTGCTATTTGAATCTGGCTTTGAAGGATAAATAGGATTTCAGTAAGGAGAGAAGCAGAGATAGCATATTTCGGATTCCAGAAATAGCTTGCTTAAAGGAATCAAGGCAGGCAAGCCCAAGATGCATTTGAGCAGAGTGAATATGCCTACCTTTGGTTGATGGTGGTCGATTAATTTGTTGGTTGGTTGGGGGAGAAGGGAGAGATGATTCATTCATTTTTTTTTTCCCCCAAGTATGGAGTTCCTGCGGGGAAAGAGATGAGACCAGAAGTAGTGCAGCGAAGGTGGGTTTAAAAACCAGATAGAACTGGAATCGATACCAGAATGAATTATTTACCCCTTCAGAACCTCTCCTTTTCCTTCTAAAAGGAGGTTAATAATTGGCTGCTACAAACTTAAACGAGACAGCATATGTAGACCATCTAGGCCACAGTCCTGATTTGATTTTTACTATTAGAAAGAAACAGGATAATGAAAGGCTTTTAATGTTAATTTTTAAAAATAATCATTTTATTGAATCTTTTACCATGTGCCAAGCCCTGTCTTAACCATTTAACAAGTGTTAATTTACAAGAGATTAAGAGAGTAAATTCCCCCAGGTCACAAAACTAGAGCTAGGATTTGGACACCAGAGCTAGCTCTAGTGCAGTTGCTAACACAAAGGTTCAGGAGTTAGGACACTGGGTGTGACTGAGTGCTGGCTTAGCCACTGTCTGGCTGTGTGACATTGTGAAGTAATAACCATTTCTTTGCCTCAAGTTTTTCTTCATGTGTAAAATAGACTTAAGCCCTCTTAGGGACATCTGTGATCCAAAAGAACTTTATTTATAAAAACAGGCAGTGGGCCAGACTTGCCTCCACCCACCCCATCAGAGTTTGCTGACCCCTGTTCTAGGCAATTACTAGCTGGTTGATATTTGGAAAATTATTTAACTTTTCTACCCTCACTTTCCCCTTCTGTTATAACAGGCCAACAGCAAAGCATTATTGTGGGGATAAAATTAAATGATGTGTACAGAAATGCTTTGTAAATTCAAACTACTGTAAACTTTCAATTTCATAGTATAAAGTCTACAAAATATAAATTGCTCTGATGAAGGATAATGTCCATTTCTATGGAAGAGCTGTTCATCCCAGGGACCCTAGTATCTCAGAATCTCAAATTTCAATCATGTTTGAAATATATCCTTTCTGAACTTCACAGGGATCCAAGACTAGTCTCAACAGCTTCCAAGAGTTTTTGTTTATTTTTGACCTCTCACATCAAGCCTGTTCTTCTCCATTTGTGTCCTTGTGGATATTGTATTCTGGAACTAATAAAGGCTGAGGCTGTTCACACAGAGTTAGTGATAGGTGCTGAAAAGACATCAAGAACAGGAAACATTTGCCCATTACATTAGGTGATATACTGACTTGGTTCATTCTTTCAACAAATGTTCATTGAGCATCCATTAAAACTCAAGCACAGCAATGTACTGGAGATATAAAGATGAATAAGACACAGTCCCTGGTCCATGTAAACAGATCACTTATAATAAACTGAACTGTTTTAGAAGACGAAACTCTTCTACCTTGAATGGTTCAGTAAAAAAAGCAACCTTTGAGCTGGACACTTAAAGATTTTGCCAAGTGGAAAACTAACATGTGTGCAAAGGCAGAGTCATTGAAAGGACATCACAGTAGGGCCATGTTTCAGAAGCTGCACTCTTGTGGGGCATCTTCAGAACTTTATCATACCCACATACCATCTTCTATTATTTCTTTCACAATTTTAAGTCAACTCACATTTTTAAACTTAAGTTAATCTGTTTACAAAAAATTGTTTTACTAGTTACAAATTTCTGATGCAAAAATTAAAATTCATAATTATATAAATAAAATAATAATGAATTAAAATGTTAATTCTTATACCATTAAACATTGTTTCTTTGATGACCAGTGATGTGCATTTCACACTTCAGTTAACAGTATTTGGAGGAGTGGTGACTTCAAGTAGAAATTTTAAACTACGTACTAGAATTACAGAATGTTTAGTCTAGAAGGAATCGTAGAAGCCATGTAATCTAATTGCCATCATTTTACTGAGGTCCAGGAAGAAAGTATTTTGCCCAAGATGGCACAGCTTAATCTGGAATTGATTCTAATGTTCTTTGGATTTAGCTTTCAACAGTTAATGACTCTGATAAATTTATAGATCACAAATTTCAGCCTGAGTCATTTAGAAACGTGCTTCAAAAAAATTGATTCAATATGCCCTGTTCTTTGGTAATGATATTAAAACTTTAAAAACCACTTATGAAATTTATATTTCACTTGATACCACCATTAGCC
Organism: Pan troglodytes; assembly: GCF_028858775.2. NCBI lineage: Eukaryota > Metazoa > Chordata > Mammalia > Primates > Hominidae > Pan > Pan troglodytes. The sequence goes on along the minus strand of NC_072404.2, from coordinate 160,011,367 downwards.
CACTACCCAAAATTGAAAGAGTTAGCTGGGTGTGATGGCTCACACCTGTAATCTCGGCAGCTCAGGAGGCTGAGGCAAGAGGATCACTTGAGACCAGAAGTTCAAGACCTGCCTGGGCAATGCAGTAAGACTGTCTCTAAACACTTAAAATTTAAAGAGAGTGAATAATCGTACTTCTAAATAAATATGATAGATACGATATGTGTTTATTTCTGCCATGTCATGAAAATGCCACTAAAAGACAGTAAGGATTAAAGAAACAAAAAGTATAAAGTATATATAAGCTCTACCCCTACACCCCCCCAAAAAAATTATGGGAGACAACAGTAGACGGAAAGTAGCAATGAAAATTTAGAAAAAAGAAAATAAGAGAATAAGCAGATACTTATTAGTTGAGTAAAGAAAGTAGCTAAAATGAAAGTGCTAGCAAGCCAGGCTGTAGGAAACCCAAAAGCAGAAATAGGAGGCTCCCAGCACAACTGAATTGAGGGGTAGAATTCAAAGTGGAGGTAAAATTAGAAGAATCAGTTGAGAGTCTGGACAAGGAGCAATTAGGCCTTGCTAACCCCTACCCAACCTACACAGCCAGATGACTGGCCCTACTTGAATGATTAAATCGGCAAGTCCCTGGACTTGAGACCCCAGGCATAGCTAAGGGCTATGTTCAAACAAGCAAGTTAAACGAAAGTGAGTTTAGCAGCCCAGTGACCTTCCCCTTAACTTCACTCTGCTCCCATTACAGAGTATCAGGCCGTAATGTAATTTCTTTCTGATGAAAGTAACCAGGCCAAAAAAAGGATCTACAATTACTGACACTTGAATATCCCTTAACCAAATGGCCAATTCCTCAAATCAGTTGCCCTACTAAAAGGCTGACCGACCTACTAGCCAAAATGCCTTCTACTTATAGACTGTTTTTCATAACTCCACTTTAAATGTACATGGACAATGGATCACTAGATATTTTAAGGACAGCATTAGCATAAAGGATGGTGACAAAAATAAACAGAAAAAGTAATTTGGAGTTTAGAGGTACAGGGACTAGAAAAACTTAAGTAAAACTAATGTTTAAAAGAAGATAATTGCATTCATTAAACAATAATAGATTGCTAGAAAAAAATGAATAACATTTAAACATCAGGAATAAGTTCTAGGAAATTATAAAATAGAGTAGGGAAAATATTCTTAGACATTTAATGGAATTGAAAAGAGAAAATAAAATAGAAAGACAAAGTAATAGGAAATAGGAGGAGAGAAAAGATTTTTTAAAGTGGATCTCCTGGTAGGACTTGAATAGAGTCGATCTATTTTAATCATAATAAGAAAACAGGCCAGGCACGATGGCTCACGCCTGTAATCCCAGCACTCTGGGAGGCCAAGGCGGGCGGATCACCTGAGATTGGGAGTTCGAGACCAGACTGACCAACATGGAGAAACCTGTCTACTAAAAATACAAAAATTAGCTGGGGGTGGTGGCATATGCCTGTAATCCCAGCTGCTTGGGAGGCTGAGGCAGAATTGCTTGAAGCCAGGAGGTGGAGGTTGATGGTGAGCCGAGATCGCACCATTGCACTCTAGCCTGGGCGACAAGAGCAAAACTCCGTCTAAAAAACAAACAAACAAACGAACAAACCGGCCAGGAAATTTTCCCAAGTACCTCCTTGGGTATCTTCTATTCACATTCTATATGCCCCCCTAGACTTGCTCCAAATTGAGTTATCAAATATTTTTATCAGGAAGATAATATTTTAAATGTTTAAAATCATTCATGTACAACTTAACCTTAGAACACACAGTCTCAGTCTCCCTCTCCAATATATATATATAATCACCATTATCACATTCCTATTATAAACCTCAGCCAATTTGTTTCATTACCTTTGGGAGAAACCTCCTATGCTGCTCATTTGGAACTCTCACTTCTAGATCTCACTTCCAGATACCTGCTTCAGTGACCTGGGGCAATGGGGTGACAGAGGGGAGAGGCAGAATGGGGTTGAAGAATAGAGATGGGGTGGGGGGTAAAAGTATACATAAGATTTTCCTAAGCCGGGCGTGGTGGCTCATGCCTGTAATCCTAGCACTTTGGGAGGCCAAGGCAGGTGGATCACAAGGTCAGGAGTTTGAGACCAGCCTGACCAATATGGTGAAACCCCATCTCCACGAAAAATACAAAAATTAGCTGGGCGTGGTGGCACATGCCTGTAATCCCACCTACTCAGGAGGCTGAGGCAGGAGAATCACTTGAACCTGGGAGGTGGAGGTTGCAGTGAGCCGAGATTGCACCACTGCACTCCAGCCTGGGTGACAAAGCAAGACTCCATCTCAAAAAAAAAAAAAAAAAAGATTTTCCTGAGCAACATAAGCAAAGTCCCATAAGGTGATGTGTAGTGTAGTAGTTTCTGCAGTGATTCCTAATGCCATGGCTACCCACATGTGAGAAGGGATTTGACCACTGTCAAACAAAATCAGAGCCAGGACAGTAGCTAGATCAGTAAAAACTGATTTGACCCAGTATCTGCTGCAATAGGAAAAAAGAGACCTCATTATAGAATTGGGCTAAATTCCAAATACAGCATGGACAAGTGTTATTACAGCTAAAGAACAGGTTGGGATTGGAGGGGGTGCATGTCAGCAGATGGAAAATTACTAAGAGTAAACATCAGGGGTACCGGGATTCTTGCCAAAGGCAGCCCAGGATCATCAGATAACACCTGGAGGATAGTGGGTGATAAGGATATTTGATCAGATATCAAGTGATCAGACAATGAGGGTGAGAAATTCTGGTGAATCCTGAGCAGGATTCTTGCTAACATTGGCTTCTATAGGGACAGAGATGGAACCCCGAGGTCAGGCCTTATCAAGCAGAGAGCTCAGAGGATCTTCACTAAAGGAGAGAACCTTCATCATCACTTTAGAACAAAATTGGCATTTACCACACTTATTGTAGTTCTTCCCACCACACTTTGTCAACTGATACAAGCAAGTGGCCCTCTAGCCAGTGAAAACCAATGCTCAGAAGCAAACTTCCCAGGCTAACTGTCCACAACCCCCCTATACTCACTGTGGCAGTTGAAAGAAATACTCAGAAGCAAGCCTCCCAGGCTAACACTCCACAACCCCTGTATTCACTGTGGCAGGCTTTTGTAAGTTTTCCACCTCAACCCAGAAGCTGAGATGTACATGTGTATTCAGAAGTAATATCATATAGAACTTAAGAGCTCAGACTTCAGGAGCCAGAGGGTATGGGATCAGATTTTGACTGTGGCACCTGCTAACCATGTAATCTTGATAAAGTTACATAATCTCTGTTTAACTCAGTTTTGTCATTTGTAAAATAGGGATAATAACTGTACCCAACCCTCATTGAGTTGTGGAGAGCAACACAACTCCACAACTGTGAAAAGCTTGGAACAGTGGTTGCTATATAGTAAAGCCTATATTGTTTTCAGCCATCACTATTCACCATTTCTTGATGTTAATTATTCTTCCAGGGAATATAGAATTTGTTCATCCATCACCCCCATTCTCTGTCCTAAGATTTCCCCATTTATCTTCCCCTTTGAACCTAAACCAATTGCTACTTGCTTTTTCTCAACATAATCCTTTCCTGTTTCCCTAGATCAAGCCAAGACAGTATTGTCAAATAACAACAAAAATCCCACATAATCTTAAAAAGAGGGTGGGCAAAACGATCTCTCACTGAGGCAAGCCAGTTGTCCTAGATCCTTGGAAAACTGGAAATTTTATTTTTAATGGGTACTATATTTTAATTATTATTTTTAAAAATACAAAGAGATGATTTAAAAAACAAATCCTACTCAAGGGTTTTTGTTTTGTTTTTGAGACAGGGTCTTACTCTGTCACCCAGGCTAGAGTGCAGTGGCACGACCATCGCTCACTGCAGCCTCAACTCCCCGTGCTCAAGCAATACCCCCACCTCAACCTCCCAAGTAATTGAGACTACAGGTGCATGCCACCATGCAGGACTAATTTTTTATTTTTTGTAGAAACAGAGTCTCACACCATGTTGCCCAGGCTCGTCTTGAACTCCTGGATGCAAACAATCTTTCCACCTTGGCCTCCCAAAATGCCAGGATTACAGGTGCGAGCCATCTCACCAAGTCAAAGGTTTTTTGTTTTTCTTGTTTGTTTTGAGACAGAGTCTTGCTCTATTGCCCAGGCTGGAGTGCGGTGGTGCAGTCTCAGCTCTCTGCAACCTCTGCCTCCCGGGTTTAAGCGATTCACCTGCCTCAACCTCCTGAATAGCTGGGATTACAGGCACCCACCACCACGCCCAGCTAATTTGTGTATTTTTAATAGAGACAGGGTTTCACCATGTTGGCCAGGCTGGTCTGGTCTTGAACTCCTGACCTCATGATCCACCCACCTCAGCCTCCCAAAGTGCCTGGCCCAAGTCAAAGGATTTTAGCCAGGCACAGTGGCTCATGCCTGTAATCCCAGCACTTTGGGAGGCTGAGGTGGGCAGATCACCTGAGTTCAGGAGCTGGAGACCAGCCTGACCAACATGTAGAAACTCCACCTCTACTAAAAATACACAATTAGCCGGGCATGGTGGCACACGCCTATAATCCCAGCTACTTGGGAGGCTGAGGCAGTAAAGTTGCTTAAACCCAGGAGGCAAAGATTGAGGTGAGCTGAGATCGCACCATTGCACTCCAGCCTGGGTAATGAGGGCAAAACTCCGTCGGGGAGGGGTGTGTGTGTGGGGGGGGGGAGTTTTTAAATGAAAAACAGGTTCCTTGTCCCTGTGATATGATAGAATGAGAAATACATATATTTGCTTTTCTCTTCCTGGCATAGGGCTCCTAAAACCCTTGGAATTTCCCAAGTAACAGAGATGAGAGCAGTATCTTTTTTAAAATTCATAATGAGCCCCTTTCCACTGCATCTGTTTATGCTAATGAGGTAACTTTGATGATGGGCTCTGGATGCCAGAGAACCAACCATGTCATCAGAGGGTTGGGACTTTCAGCCCCTCGACCTCTGGGAAGTAAAGAGGGGTTAGAGATTAAGTTCAATCACCAATGGTCAATAATTTAATCAGTCATGCCTACATAACAGAACTTCCATAAAAACCCCAAATGGGGTTCAGAGAGCTTCTGGGTTGAACACATGTAGATGCTGGGAGGGTGGTGCACCCCAGAGAGAGCATGGAACCTCCACGCCCCTTCCCTACATTTTGCCCTGTGCATCTCTTCCATTTGGCTGTTCCTGACTTGTAACTTTTACAATAAACCATAAACATACGTAATGTGCCTTCCTGAGTTCTGCAAGCTGTTCTGGCAAATTATCAAACCCAAGAAGGAGGTGTGGAAATCCCTGAATTACAGTCGGTTGGTCAGAAGTACAGGTCACAATCTGGGACTCTCGATTGGCATCTGAAGTGGAGAGAGGAGGGCAGTCCTGTGGGACTGAGCCTTTAGCTTGTCGGGTCTATGCTAACTCAGGGCAGTTAGTGTCAGAATTGTAGGACACCCAGTCAGTGTCTGATAAGAATTGAAGAATTGGTTGATGTGGGAAAAGCCTCCATACATTTGATGTCAGAAATATTGTGAATGTATTTTTAAAGGGTTTTCCATGTTAGCCCCCACCTGCAAATCCTCTCTTTTTCTTGAAAAGCAATTTTTAACCCTTTGATGTTTTTCTTTCTTTTTGCAGTTATCTCCCTACTCTACGTAGGTTTATATTAATATTTTTTATCTTTTTCCATTTTATACATTATTTGATTTTCTGCTATGATAGATGAGGCTGTAATTCCTGTACACTATTTCTCCCGATCCACCTAACACAGTAATATGATTCTTTAGGTTAAATCAATAAAGCATAGTTATATTACTATAAATATGTACTATTGTTTACTACAGAGTAGGGTACTGTGATTAGTTTTCCATTTTTTTGTATAACCATTTGTCCCCCCTAGAATTTAAAGTTGATTGTTTATCTTTGCTCCTACTATTTGTCCTTTGCTCCTACTATTTGTCTTTCTCATATTCTAAAAATCAAGTTCTTGGTCATAGCACATATTCTACCAAGTATCACTGATTCGCTCAGTAGTTTCTATTTTAGTTCCAACATTCTGTCATGTCTTCATCTCCTTCAATTTCTGGATTGTTCTAGGTCATGTTGGGGCTCAGAAACGAATATGCCAAATATGGCACTTTGACATGCTGAATTCAAAAAGGAGCCACAAGGTCTCTCTGACATTCTCCCCACCCCACCCGGGTCTCTCAGTTCTCTGTGTCTCCCAAAACACAGAATGAAGTTGTACTCTGAGGTTTCTTATCTGCCTAAAGTCCAGACCTGCCAAAGAAGAAAACAATGACCTCTGGTCCCTTCCCTAACTTTTCATTAACTGTAGTCATTATCACAGGAAGAAAGATGGAAGTCTATCTACTCGCTTGGACAGACTTTTTTCACAGACCGTTGTCTGCTCTGCAGGCCCAACAGACTTGTTGCAGGCCATTGAATATTCTTCAAGCCCATTGAATTCCCCTAAAAATCATTACTTTCCCCCTAAAATCATCCATACTTCCCCAATCCCCTAAGACATAGGGTATATAAGCATCTGTAACCGCCCCCCGCCTCCTTGCTTTTTTTGAGACCAAGTCTTTCTCTGTCATCCAGGCTGGAGTGCAGTGGCACAATTTCAGCTCACTACAACCTCTGCCTCCCAGGCTCAAGGGATCCTCCCACATCAGCCCTCACCAAGTAGCTAGGACTACAGGCATACACCACCATCCCAGCTAATTTGTGTATTTTTTGTAGAGATGGGGTTTCCCCATGTTGCCTAGGCTGGTCCTGAACTCCTAGGCTCAAGTGATCTGCCTGCATCGACCTCCCAAAGTGCTGGGATTACAGGTGTGAGCCACCATGCCGGGTTTCCCATTGTGATACTGGGCAGTCACTCCCCTGGACCTGCTAATCAATTTGTATGCCCTTTCTCCAACTAATCTTCCTTTTGAGAGTTGATTTTTCTGGGAAACTTCAGAGGATGAAAGGGAAGTTTTCCTTGGCCCCTACAGTAGGGCAAGTTGCTCTTATTTTTGTGATCCATCCTTTTTGGTTCTATCCACATGCCATCTTTGTCTTCTTCAGGGCACTCAGACCACCACGCTTTGACCATCTCTGATTTAGGATCATTTATTTCTTGTGGCTAAGGTTCACCATTGAGTAGTAGGAAGACGACTGGCTCAATGTCAGTCAGACTCAGATTTAAAACCTAAATCGCCCACTTACCAAATATGTGACTTTATGCCATGTAATCACCCTGGTATCTCATGTGTGCCACTGTGCATTAGGAATATGTTAGGGACTTATTCAGAAAATATGCATTTCCAGCCATAAAAAGAACAAGATCATGTCCTTTGCAGGGACATAGATGAACTGGAGGTCATTATCCTTGGCAAACTAATGCAGGAACAGAAAAACAAATATGGCGTGTTCTCTCTTACAAGTGGGAAGCTAAATGATAAGAACACATGGACGCAGAGGACAGCAACATACACTGGGGCTTATCTGACAGTGGAAGGTGGGAGAAGGAAGAGGATCAGAAAAAATTAGTAATGAATACTAGGCTTAATACCTGAGTGATAAAATAATCTGTATAACAAGCCCCCATGACACACATTTACCTGTGTAACAAACCTACACATCCTGCCCATGTGCCCCTGAACTTAAAAGTTAAACAAAAAGAAAATATGCATTTCCTTATTGAACATATATTATGTCCCTGGACACTATTCTAAGCTCTTGATAGGCATTTTCCAATTTAATCCACAACCGACCTAATGAAGTAGACCGTATTATAATCCCCACAACACTTGCAGAATCTGAGGCAGAAGGACATTAAATAATACACCTGAGGTCGGCAGCCTAGGGGTAGAGCCAGGAGTCACACTCAGACTCTCAAATATGCAGTGAGCCTCTGCTTGTGTGAATATACATCTCAACAAACTGTTCACCATGATAACAAACCATACGGCTTCTATGCATTCCATGTCCCAGGATTTATCTGTAAAGGATGATCAGTCTAATGGAACATTTTGTTAAGAAACTGATCAACTGTAACTATTCTCCATGCAAGAGCCAGAAGCCAGAAAGCAGAGTAGCATAGAGTGAATGAGTATGTTCCACCAAGCAGATGTGGGCCCACATGCTGAGCTTTAATGAGCCTTCCCCACCATATTATTTCTTTCACCACCAGATGCATTGTGCAAAAAGTTCATTTTACAGCTCTAGAAGCCCTGAATTGCAGCTTCCTACAGCAGTCCCTAGTTCATTATCAAGAAGCAAGCCCATTCTCCTTAACCTATTTCATTGGCTTGTTGAAAGGATTACATGAGAATGTGGTTCCCCAAATTACTGGTCATCTGAATCACCTGAGAAACATCCCAAGTGACTGAGTTGACAATTTTACACACACACACACACACACACACACACACACACACACACACACACACGGGGGGGGAGGGAGAGGGGGAGGGGGGAGGGGGAGAGGGGGAGGGGGGAGGGGGAGAGGGAGAGGGAGAGAGGGGGAGAGAGAGGGGGAGAGAGAGAGGGAGAGGGAGAGGGAGAGGGAGAGGGAGAGAGAGAGGGAGAGAGAGGGAGACAGAGAGGGAGAGAGAGAGGGAGAGGGGGGGAGAGGGGGAGAGGGGGAGAGAGGGAGAGAGGGAGAGAGAGAGAGAGAGAGAGAGAGGGGGGGGTGGGGGGCAGTAGAGGCAGTGCATCTAGAAATTCAGATTAAACAGGTCCAGGGAAGGGCAATATTGTGTATTTTTTAAAGCTCCTCAGGTGATTCTGATAATCAGCCATGTGCAGGAAATACTGTTCAAAGCACCTAGCTCAGTTACCACCTGGGAAATGTTCACTCTTCACCCGCTTTGCTTCCTCCCATGTGGGAAACTGCAGTCAGCTGGCATTACTATTCAATTTCTTTCATCTTAAGGACATCTGCCCAAATGTTAACCCATATATTCTCTATTTGGATTATCACTGAAATAAAACCACAGATTTATTTCTCTGCAGATATTTCATTAACCTACACTGTTTGCGTTTTAAATGGATTTTTCAGAACTTTTCCTTGCCAATTTTTCATATTAATTTCCATGGAAATATACTGAATTCTTATTTTCTCCCATTCACTTCGCCAAACCCTTGCCTCTGCCCCCTACGCAACCCCTGCTTTCCGATTCCCTTTTGGGTCCCGGTTGCTTCTCTCTGCAACCTTGCAGAAGGGATCGTCCACAGATGTGGCCATAGAGACATGTGTACTTCAGGGACGAGGAAAGGGCTAAAAAAAAAAATAGTTTAAAGGTCACTTCGTTGTCTAATTCCCTGCTGCTGCTTCTCCACACCAGTTGCTCCTGCTTTCTCAGCAGGGAATGAGCAAATTGAGGGAAATGGTGGGAAGGTTTTATGAGAACAGGAGAGAGGAAGGAACAAGGGCACAGGTAGAAAAGATACCATTATCAGAAGATTGATCCCTTGTACTTTTAGAGAAAGGACTGAGAAAAATAGATGGAGAGAGATATATATATTGACCTGGGTTAAGAGTAGCTAAGGGGCTGATACTAAACTGTCAGGAAGTATGAAATCTGTAACTTCAAAAATAGGATAGTTTGCTGCTCCAAAAATGATGTAAGATTAGATGTTTGAAACAAAATTCCTCATTTGGAAAATAAGTTTGTGTATTGGTTCATTTTCACACTGCTATAAAGATACTACTAGAGACCGGGTAATTTATAAACTGAAGAGGTTTAATTGACTCACCGTTCCACATACGGCTCGGGCGGCCTCAGGAAACTTAAAATCACGGCAGAATAGGAAGCAGCCACTCTCCTCACAAGGTGGCAGGCCAGCGTAAGCAAGCGCAGGGAAACTGCCCTTTATAAAACCATCAGATCTCGTGAGACTTATTCAGTATCACGAGAACAGCATCGGGAAAACCACCCCACGATCCAATCACCTCCCACCAGGTCTCTCCCGCAACACGTGGGGATTACAATTCACGATGAGATTTGGATGGGGATACAAAGCCTAACCATATCAGCTGGGTTCTGGTAAACCTCACACTGACGGGATGTCAGTAAGACAATAAACTAGAGAGAGGCTTTTGGTGCTGGGTGGGTAAATATTTCTCCCCTCAAGGAGTGGAAGTGGGAGATGGCGTTCTGATTGACTTAAAAGTATATTGTTGCCAGGTGCAGTGGCTCATGCCTGTAATCCCAAAACTTTGGGAGGCCGAGGCGGACGGATCACTTGAGGCCAGGAGTTCGACACCAGCCTGTCTAACATGGCAAAACCCCATCTCTTCTAAAACATATAAAAATTATCCGGGTGTGATGGTGGGCGCCTGTAATCCCAGCTACTCGGGAGGCTGAGACACAGGAATTGCTTGAACCCGGGAGGCAGAGGTTGCAGTAAGCCAAGACCGCACCACTGCACTCCAGCTTGGATGACAGAGCGAGACTCCATATCAAAAAAAAAAAAAATCACATTGTTGATTCAATTGTATGATTATAATACTTTATGATGTTTATTAGTTCATATATATTTTAAGTCAAGTAAAAGTAATCAAGTGGATTGTTCTCCCTGAATATCCAATTTATAGAATCCTGAGTTTGTCAAGTTTAGTTACCAGATGCCCAGCACCTTATTTTCACCTGGAGGACATATCCACAGGACAGGAAACACTGGTGGTGGGTGGGGGGAGTGAGGATGTGGCAGGATGGAGCCAAGATGCATTACTTCTTTTTTTAAAATGCTACAGAACAAAAACCACAGCTAAACATAAATACCATAAGATTAAAAACATGTAGTGGAATGTTTTAATGTGGAATACCCAGCATGGAATACCTTCTGCCTTGCCTGGCAAACTTTTACTTTCTGTTTATGGCTAGAAGCTTCCTCCATAAGCAACTATTTCATGGCCCCTCCAGGCATCCTATCTATTTGTCTCTTTGCCACCACAACAATTTGAACTTACTGTTGAAAGTACCAAGTTCATCATGGTGTGATTTAAATAACTGAATACAGCAATCTCCCAATTATATTTTGAGCTTCTCCCAGGAAGAGTGTTCTATTAATCCTCTTAGTCTTTCTGGGTAGTGCAGTGACAGGGAAGGGAAGCTTACAGATGAGCGTGGTAAACATAATGAAAATGAACAGAAAATATTTTAGTAAGGTATAGGCAGGAGACCCTATCCAGTGCACCCCTCACTCAGGGAAAGACTAAAAATCTAACTCGAGGATTAACTAGGCTCAAAATCCAGTTGCAAGATAAAGATAGAGGAGACTTGTCAGGGCTCTCAGATTTTTGTCAATGTGTGAAATTTCCCCCGTACAGAGGTTAAGAGCACTGGCTTTAAAGTCAGGCAGCCTGGAATGTACTAGTTGTAAGGCTTAAGGCAAGTCGCTACCTCCTGAAGCTTAGCTCCTCATCTGTGAGAGAGGGACAGTAATAGTTTCCACTTCAACAGGTTGTTGTGAAAATTAAATAAGCAAATGAAATAAGTACCATCCTCAGCACTCAATAAATTACTTACTACCACTATTATTATTATTGTTATTATCTTCAAACCAGATTTGTAGAATGGGGTAAAACCGTGCCCTGAAATAATCAATCACTAAAAATATAAATAAACAATAACACTCACTAGCCATGCATTATGAATATCAGAAAATCTTGTAGAAAACTCAGAATCAGAGGCGAAGCACTAAGGCAAGCTTGTCTGTGTGATTGTGAGATAGGCAGGGATGTCTGTGTGTGTGAATGTGTGTGCGTGTGTGCACATGTGTGTATACATGCGTGAGTGAGAATGTGATGGGGGAAAGCCACAAATAAATAATAGTTGCCACATTGCATTTCATTATGCACCTTATAAAATACAATCAATGGCTTTCCCGAATGTTATGGACTGAATTGTTTCACCCCAAAATTTATATGTGAAGCCCTAACCTTCAATGTTACTGAGTTTGGATACGGGGTCTTTAAGGAAGAGGTTAAGGTAAAATGAGGTCATAAGGCTGGGCCCCTAATTCAGTAGGACTGGAGTCTTTATAAAAAGAGAAAGAAGGCTGGGTGCAGTGGCTCATGCCTGTAATCCCAGAAATTTGGGAGGCCACAGCTGGCGGATCACCTGAGGTAGGGAGTTTGAGACCAGCCTGACCAACATGGAGAAACCCTATCTCTACTAAAAATATAAAATTAGCTGGGCATAGTGGCACACGCCTGTAATCCCAGCTACTCAGGAGGCTGAGGCAGGAGAATTGCTTGAACCTGGGAGACAGAGGCTGCAGTGAGCCGAGATCATGCCATTGCACTCCAGCCTGGGCAACAAGAGCAAAACTCTGTCTCAAAAAAAAAAAAAAAAAAGAAAAAGAAAAAGAAAGAAAAGAAAACAAAAAAAAGAAAAGAAAAGAAAGAAGGCTGGGTGTGGTGGCCTGCAATCTCAGTGCTTTGGGAGGATTGCTTGAGCCCAGAAGTTGGAGGCTGCATTGAGCTCTGATCATGCGACTGCACTCCAGCCTGGGTAACAGAGTCAGACCCTGATTCAAAAAAAAAAAGAAGAAGAAGAAGAAAGAAAGAAGGAGAAGAGAAAGAAACACTGAGAGCATGGGAGGACACAGCCAAGAAGACAGCCATCTTCAATCCAAAGATAGAGGCTTCACCAGGATTCAACCCTGCCAGCCTCATACTCTTGAATGTCTAGCCTCTAAGAGCCATGAGAAAATAAATATCTGGCTGGGCATGGTGGCTCATGCCTGTAATCCTAGCACTTTGGGAGGCTGAGACGGGTGGATCACCTGAGGTCAGGAGTTCGAGACCAGCCTGACCAACATGGTGAAACACCATCTCTACTAAATATAAATAATTAGCCCAGCATGGTGGCATATGCCTGTAATCCCAGCTACTTGGGAGGCTGAGGCAGGAGAATCGCTTGAACCTGGGAGGCAGAGGTTGCTAAGCCACTCAGTCTGTGATGGTCCTAGCAGGCTACTGCAGTACACTGGATAATGATCATCTTAGCCAAGCATGCCTGAAGTTCCAGCTACTTGGAAGGCTGAGGTGGGAGGATCTCTTGAGCCCAGGAGTTGGTGTCCAACCTGGGCAACACAGCAAGATCCCATCTCTTAAAAAAAATGTAGTAGTCTTTTGTTTCTCATAAAAATGTCTACCTCTCTGAAAGCAGGTGTTTGAGAACCACAGTCTGATCCTTTTTTCTTGGTGGACCTCACCTCTTCCTGTACATACCCAAGCCTTCTTCCTACTCAGGGGCAAGGGGGAAGGCCCCACTTAATGTTCTTGTCAGTCTTTGTCTAGAGAACAAATATTAATGGCAAATACTCTTTATCTGTTATATGTTTTTTCTAAAGTCACATGAATAGCAAATAGGAAGGCCTGATTCAAATACAAAGATGTCCAAATCTGATGACTATACCCCCCGCCCCCGCTTTTTTTTTTTTTTTTTTTTTTTTTGAGATGGAGTTTCACTCTTGTTGCCCAGGCTGGAGTGCAATGGCTCGATCTTAGCTCACTGCAACCTCCGCCTCCTGGGTTCAAGTGATCTTCCTACCTCAGCCTCCTGAGTAGCTGGGATTACAGGCACCTGCCAACACGCCCAGCTAATTTTTTGTATTTTTAGTAGAGACGGGGTTTCACCGTGTTGGCCAGGCTGGTCTCGAACTCCTGACCTCAGGTGATCCACCCACCTCAGCCTCCCAAAGTTCTGGGATTACAGGTGTGAGCCACCGCGCCCGGCCCTATATCCTTTCTGTTAAAACACAGCTTTCTCCCACAGTTTCACCAACCTGGCACATGGGAGACAGTCATAAAGCTTGGCTGAATGCATGACTAAAGATTAAGCAACACAGCAACTTGTATTATGCATATTAGGTAATTTAAAAATATATACATATATTAGTTTATGGTGCTTTACTTTGGACAGGAGGAAAGATAAAACTAAAAAATTATTAGAGGATAAATTTGCATAAAGTAGCTGAAAAAATTAAATTATCAGGAGCCTGCACAGAAGTGCTTAAATTTGCTAATGAATTCTTCAGCATTACCCTTTTAATGCCGGATTTAAATAATTCACAGATGTACTTTTTGTTATCTCTTTTTTAGCAGGATCAGTTTTTACTTTCTTCCTTAGCTTTACAAAAAGCATCTGTCTGGGATTTCTCACGTTCCCAAGGCTATAGCTAGAGCATGGAATTAGCTGACGCATAAAAGGGCTTGCCACGTGCTTGCACCTCCTGCCCCCACCTCCCAGCTATTATGGCTACTGCTGACTGCGCGGATGGTGCAGCTAGGAAAAGCGAGGAGTCTCAGATTCCGCTTTACTCAAGGAATGAGAAAAATACAAAAAAAAAGGAATAGGATCTAGCAAACTTACCTATTTCCTCCTCTTAAATACACAGAAAACTCACTTTTTTCCAAAGCTTTGAGTTTCTAGCAGCCCAGGGGAATGAAAGTCATTAATGTTTTCACACTTTGAAAATACCGTGTGTTTCTGGAGAGTCACATTGATTTATTAGTTGCTTTCTTTCTCTGTTTATTTAGTGATTAAATAAAACTGAATAACGTTTCACTCATTGCTTCATCCTTAATCATGCAGAAATCGAGATGGGCTTTTAAAAACTATCATGGCCGGGCGCGGTGGCTCACGCCTGTAATCCCAGCACTTTGGGAGGCCGAGGCGGGTAGATCACTTGAGCTCAGGAGTTCGAGACCAGCCTGGCTAACATGGTGAAACCCTGTCTCTACTGAAAATACAAAAATTAGTGGGGTGTGGCGGCGCACGCCTGTAATCCCAACTACTCAGGACGCAGAAGTGGGAGAATCACTTGAACCCGGAGGTCGAGGCTGCAGTGAGCTGAAATTATGCCACTGCACTCCAGCCTCGGTGACAGAATGAGGCCCTATTTCAAAAAAAATAACAAATAAAAAATAAAAATTATGAATGTCCAATAAAAAAGCAAACAAAAACTAATCTGTGTAGCAGGTGTCTACCACTCTCCAGTTTTCATTTCCTGAAATATTTGAGGAGGGAAGGGAGAAGAAATGATGACACTTAATTTACACCTACAATGGACGTTTTCATAGATTAATTTTATCCATCCTTTTTTTTTTTTTTTGCAAAATTTATATTTTGAACATTTGTTTTCTATAGTTGGGATGACTGAGCCCAAACTTAGAACTTCTTCCCTTTTCTCCCAGGATTTCCTAGGTATTAAAAAAAAAAAAAAGAAAAAGAAAACAGAGATGGTAATGTGGGACACTGAATAGTAACAATTATTTTGAACATATTATCAATTTAGTAAAACTTTTAAGGATCCAGAGAAATATGATCTCTTCACATTCAGGCTTAGCTATCCAGAAAAAATAATTAAAATGCTGCAAATGAAAAATTTGCAAAATACTGTGAATTCAATGATATTTCTACTTATAAATTTGATGAAGAAATTTTTAAAGGATTAGAGTTGATTTCTAAGATTTAATTAGGGAGGGGGAAGGACTGAAAAACACTTTTTCAAAGTAATTACAATCAAATACAAAAATAAGATATTGAAGCAAAAAAACATTTTTGACAATCGTATTGCAATAAGAGGATCAAATGAAAAAATCAGAATTTGAAACTAAAAATAGATATCTGGAAAAGAGTCACAGTTGCTAATATATCCCAGTGGCAGATATTTACACTATGAAGAAGGCTAGCAGAAGAGAAATGATGCTGACAAGCTAATCCACAAATGACCTCAGAAATGACTGAATTTTTTATTCTCAATCTTTTTACTAAGAAATAATGACCAACCCAATATTATGAACTGATAATAAGTAGTAAGCTGACTAAATTATCCTGCATTTTTAACAAAAACAAAAACTGACAATTAGGACCTGATTAAACTAAAGAGCTTCTGCACAGCAAAAGAAGCTATCAATGGAGTAAAAAGACAACACACAGAATGGTAGAAAAGATTTGCAAACTACGCATCTGACAAAGAACTAATATCCAGAATCTATAAGGAACTTAAATCAATAAGAAAAAAACAAATAACCCCATTAAAAGTGGGCAAAACACATGAACAGACACTTTTCAAAAGAAGATATAAAAGCAGCCAACACACATATGACAAAATGTTCCATGTCACTAATCATCAGAGAGATGCAAATGAAAATGACAATGAGCTACCATGTCACACCAGTTAGAATAGCTATTATTAAAAAGTCAAAAAACAACAGATGCTGGCGAGGCTGCAGAGAAGAGGGAATGCTTATACACTGTTGGTGAGAAGGTATAGTTCAGCCACTATGGAAAGCAGTTGGGAGATTTCTCAAAGAACTTGAAACAGAACTACCATTTGAACCAGCAATCCCATTACTGGGTATATACCCAAAAGAAAATAAATTGTTCTACCAAAAAGACACATGTACTCATGTACACAATACCAAATACATGGAATCAATCTAGATGTCCATCAATGGTGGATTGAATGAAGAAAATGTTTACATATGCATTATGGACTACTATGTAGCAATAAAAAAGAAAGAAATCATGTTCTTTGCAGCAACATAGATACAGCTGGAGGCCATTATCCTTAGTGAAAAAATGCAAAAACAGAAAACCAAATATCATATGTTTTCACTTATAAGCTGAACCTTAGGTACACATGGACATAAAAATGGAAAAATAGGCTCTAGGGACTCCAGAAGGATGGAGGGAGCGGGGCAAGGGCTGAAAACCTTCTTAGTGAGGATTATGTTCACTATCTGGGTAACAGGATCAATAAAAGCCCAAACCTCAGCATCATGCACTATGTTCCTGTAACAAACCCGCACATATATTTCCTGAATCTAAAACTCAAATTCAAATTTAAAAAGAAAATAATAATAAATTATCTTGCATTTTTCTTTTCAGAAAGCAAGAATTGCTTTAGGATTTTCTTCATTCATATGAGATAGAGAAGGAAAGGATACATAGATGTTTGAAATGGAGGGTTTATATTCAGAACTTTTTTTTCTCTGTTCTTTAAAATTGGGATTTAGAAATCAAATGTCCTTAATCCGGATGGAGAAGGAACAGGTGGCTGCTATGAGCTCAGTTAATACATAAGCGTTTGGGTAGGTTGGTTACATATTGGGGAACTGAGAAACTGGACTCCAGCTCTAGACAGGTAGGAGGAAGACATAAACCAACAGAAGGACAGATTTGGACATAATTGTGGGGGTCGTGGCCCTCTCCCCTTTCCATGCAAGCTTCTATAAGCAGATAGACATTTCTTTTTATTTTTCTGCTTTTATGGCAAGAGTACACCATAAACTATTAGCACTAACAAATGAGTTCAACAAGATTGCATAGTACATAATCAATATTAAAAAAACAGTGTTACTATGTATTCGCAATAAACAATTTTAAAATGAAATTAAGAAAACAATTCTATTTATAATTATATCAAAAAGAATAAAATACTTAGCAATAAATTTAACAAAAAAGTGCCAAGCTTATGCTCTGAAAACTCCAAACATTGCTGAAAGAAGCTAAAGACATGAATGAATGAAGAACATTTCATGTTCATGGGTTGATAAGATGGCCATACTCCCCAAATTGATCTACAGATCCAATGCAGTCTCCATCAGAATCCCAGCTGCCTTCTTTATAAACTTTTAAAAATTCACTCTAAAATTCATATGCGGTTGTAAGGGACTTAGAACCACCAAAGCAATCTCAAAAGGAATGAAAAAATAGAAAAATTCACACTTCCCGATTTTAAAACTTACTAACAAAGGAATAGTAATCAAGACAGCATGGTACTGGCACAAGTATAGACATATAGACCAAAGTAATAGAATTGAGAGTTCAAAAATAAAATCACATAATTATGGTCAGCTGATTTCAACAAGGGTGCCCAGACCATTTAAATGAGGAAAGAATAGTTTTTTCAACAAATGATGCTGGGAGAAGCAGATAGTCACACAAAAGAATGAAATCGGATCTTTATCTTACACCATACAAAAAAAAGTAATGCAAAATTGATCAAAGACCCAAATGTAAGTGCTAAATGTATAAAACTTTAAGAAGAAAATGTAGGATTAAATCTTTATGACCTCAAATTTGGAATAAGCTTTTAAGATAAGACTCCAAAATAATGAGCAACAAAAGAGAAAAATAGATAATTTGGACTTTTTCAAAATTGAAAATGTTTGTACTTCAAAGAACACCATGAAGAAAGCAATCCCTTCAATGAAATTTGTATCAAACAATGACATTCATCACAGAAATAGAAAATAAATTATAAAATTTAGTATGAACACAAAAGACACTAAATAGCCAAAGCAATCTTGAGCAAAAAGAACAAAGCATAGATGCATCATACTATTTGACTTCAAAATATACAGCCAAGTTCTAGTAAGACATGGTACTGGTATAAAAAATAGACACCTAGAATGATGGAACAGAATAGAGAACCCATAAATAAACATATGCATTGACAATCAGCCCATAAGGCATGAGACTGGCATAAAAAGTAGATACATAGAATAATGGAGCAGAATAGAGAATGCAGAAATGAATATATGTATTGACAAGCAGCCCATTTTCAACAAAGGTGCCAATAATATACATTGGAAAAAGGACAGTCTTTTCAATAAATGGTACGGAGAAAACAGTAATCACATACAGAAGAATGAAACTAGACCCCTATCAATCAAATCAAAATGGAGTGAAGATTTCAATGTAAGACTTGAAACTGTGAAACTACTGGAAAAATACATTGGGCAAATGCTCCAGGCCATTGATCTGGAACAAAGATTTTTTGAGTAAGATCAAGCACAGGGTACAGAAGCAAAAATTGACAAGTGAGATTACATCAAGCTAAAAAGCTTGGGCACGGCAAAGAAAGCGATCAACAAAGTGAAGAGACAATCTAAAGAGTGGGAGAAAATATTCACAAACTATCCAAATCACAAGGAATCAATAACTAGAATATATAAGAAAGTCAAACAACTCAATAGAAAAAAAATCTGATTAAAAAACGGCAAAATATCTGAACAGACATTTCTCAAAAGGAGGCATACACATGACCAACAGGTATAGAAAAAAATGTTCAACATCCACTTATCATTAGGAAAATGCAAATCAAAACCACAATGAGATATCATGTAGCCCCAGTTAAAATCGCTATTATCAAAAAGACAGGCGAGGCATGGTGGCTCATGCCTATAATCCCAGCACTTTGGGAGGCCAAGGCGGGCGCATAATCTGAGGTCAGGAGTTCCAAACCAGCCTGACCAACATGGCAAAATCCCGTCTCTACAAAAAAATACAAAAATTAGCCAGAAGCTGTGGGGCATGCCTGTTGTCCCAGCTATGGGATGGGGGGATGTTGAGGGAGGAGAATTGTTTGAACCCGTGAGACAGAGGTTGCAGAGAGCTGATAACGGACCACTGCACTCCAGCCTGGGTGACAGAGCAAGAGAGAAATGGAGGATATTATGTTAAGTGAGACAAGCCCGACACAGAAAGACAGATATTACATTTTCTCACTAATATGTAGAAGCTAAAAAAAATTAATCTCATGGATGTAGCGAGCAGAATGGTGGTTACCAGAGGCTGGGAAGAGTGTGGGGGTGGGGATAGAGAGATATTGGTCAATGGGTACAACATACAGTTAGAGAGAAGGAATAAGTACTAATGTTCAGTTGCACAGTAGGGTGACTATAGTTAAGTAATAATTTATTATATATTTCAAAATAGCTAGGAGAGAAGATTTGGAATGTTCTCAACACAAAGAAATGATAAATGTTTGAAGTCATGGATATCCCAAATTATTCTGATTTGATCACTACACTGTATGCATTTATCAACATACCACATGTATCCCACATATATGTGCAACTGTAATGTATCAATTAAAAATATTTATTGCAAAAAAGTTATCTCCCACAGAATAGGAGAAAATATTTGCAAATCATGTATCTGATAAGGAAGTCATATCCATAATATGTAATGAAGCTACAAGTCGGTAACAAAAACAAGCCAATTAAAAAATGACCAATGAAGCTGACTCGACATTTCTCCAGGGAAGATATACAAATGGCCAACAAGCTCATGAAAAGATGCTCAACAGTATTGATCATCAGGGAACTGCGAATCAAAACTGCAGTGAGAACCACTTCACACAAGGATGGCCGGAATCATAAAGGGCAGACAATAATAAGCATGCCAAGGATGTGGAGAAATCAAAAGCCACATACACTGCTGGTGGGATGTAAAGTCAGGTAGCTGCTTTGGAAAACAGTCTGACAGTTTCTCAAACAATTAAATGTAGAGTAACCAAATGACTCAGCATTTCAACTCCTAAACACATAACCAAGAGAAAACATATGTCTATACAAAAACTTATACAAGAATTATTATAGCAGTATTATTCATAAGAGCCAAAAAGTGTGGGAATAACCCAAATGTTCATCAGCTAAGGAATGGATAAGCAAAATGTGGAGTATCATACAAGAAAACATTGCTTGGCAGTAAAAAGGATAAAATACTGATATATGTTGCAACACTGATGAACCTGGAAAACTTTATGTTAAGTGAAATAAACTAGTCACAAAAGTTGACAAACTATATGATTCAATTCATATAAAATTCTAGAATAGGGAAGTCTACAGAGACAGAAAGTAGCTGCTTGGGTCTCAGCGGCTGCTTGGGATTGGGGGTATGAGGAGAAAGGGAGATGATAGATAAAGGGTATGAGGTTTCTTTTTGACATGATGCAATGTTCTGAAATTGACCTCAGTGATGCTTGCACATATTGCATACTGTAAATGGGCAAATTACATGGTATGTGAATTACTTCTTAATAAAGCTATTTAAAATTTTTAAGAGTGTGCCATTATCAGTAATCTGAAAAGTAAAGAAAATTATACTAAAAAAATCTGGTACATTATACATTTTCATCTAGTCCTTCATTGCTCTAGTATTTCCAGAATTGCAGCAAGATAATTTTCTTTTCTTTTTTTTTTTTTTTTTGTTTGTTTGTTTGTTTGTTTCTTTGAGATGGAGTCTTGCTCTGTCACCCAGACTAGAGTGCAGTGGCACTATCTTGGCTCACTGCAACCTCCGCCTCCCAAGTTCAAGCAATTCTCCTGCCTCAGCCTCCTGAGTAGCTGGGATTACAGGTGCCCGACACCACACCCAGTTAATTTTTGTATTTTTAGTAGAGACGGGGTTTCACCATCTTGGCCAGACTGGTCTCAAATTCCTGACCTCATGATCCACCCACCTCAGCCTCCCAAAGTGCTGGGATTACAGGCATGAGCCACCACATCCGACTGATAATTTTCTATAACACCAAATACATCAAATACCAACTTTGTAGTTTGTGGAGAAAAACTATAAATAAGTCTAAACCTTAGTTTTACACTGCCTTAAGAAAACATCTTCAATTAAAAAAATTATAAGAGCTTAAGTAAATAAAACCATACAAAAGGGTATATAGTCAAAAGCACATGTCTCTTCTACTTCAAATTTCTAGTTTCCATCCCTAGAGACAAGCAGTTGTCATTTATTGTGACATCCCAGAGATGCCTACTATGACATTGTTCTGTATCCCAAACTGTCATGATCTCTCCGTACATATCAACTTGTTCAGCACCTAAAATTGACTGCTTTTATTCTTAATTATCTTTTCATGTGCATAAAAGCTATGTTTCCCACAGAAAATACAACTATGTGCTATACTTTTAAAATTTCAGCCATAGCACCAAAACCCTAGGTCCTTCCACATTGTAGATATCCCAGTAAATATTTGTTGATTGGCAAGATTAGAGAAAACTGCTCAGGAAAATTCTCAGCTCTCTGCTGACAATAGGGACTAATAGCTTAGCAAGAGAAAAGGAGGTGAGCAGGGATAGAAGCATATGGAGAAAATGTTTTCTTGAATGTCTTCACACATGATTGGGGTAAAAACAGTATATTAACTTTCATTGAGAATAACAAATTTGGTATCGCTCTTCAGATAATTTTACATATTGTCTGAGAGTAAACCATACTCCCCATGTGGATCCATGGCCAAATAATTGTGTTCATGAAGCGTTACAATTTTATACCCTCTAAAGCAATTATTTATTTTTTGGCTTGAGGTCAAAAACATATTCTAGTAGATTACAAATTCATTTCCAGTAACTTAAAAGATTTCCTTTTCTCAGCTCAAAACCTAACAATGAAGATAACAATGAAACAATTGCTCTATTGCTATCTCTATAAATATTTGATACTTGGTATTAAGAATAATAATGTTGCTCTTCAATTAACTTTTGTAACATATTCCTTTCTCTTCCCAATTTTTCCTAGATATGTTTTTTGACCTTTCTTAGTCAATCGCCATTAGATTTACTTCCTTTCTTCTCTATTCACTTCATAGCATTTAATGACAATCTTAGGTTTTGCACTCTATTTTTACTTTCCTTCACTAATTAGGAACTAAGCAAATATTCCCCTGAAAAACACAAACACACAAGTGTGATGAATTCATCTTGCATTATTAAGTAATAATAATGTTTTGAAACTGAACCTGATTTTCCAATATCTACGAATCTTCATCTTTGCAGGATACTGTTCATGATAGCAGAGCAGTAATTTGCCTGGACAAAACGCTTGCAGGAAACGAATAAACCTCACTAATTAGTGACTTGGGTGAATGAGTAGTCAGAATATATTAATGTTTGAATTGTAAAATGTTAAAAACTAACAACTGGCCACTGTAAAATATAGAGAATAACAATTGAAATACTAAGTGATTTATTTAAATGTTTCCAATTGTAGAAACTTTGTCCTGGATCTATTTTTTTTAATTTGTCTTAACTGTTGTTAAAATAGTAATATGATTAAGTATTCCATTTCTTCCATCTAGAGGGTAGTGATTAATTTTACATTTCAAGATTTCTTTTTTCAGCCATGTGCCTTAACTTGACTCAAACTGATAGCATGAATACCCCCAATTAAAACTTGCAAATCTGTTTGTATTTGAAAAGAAAAGAAATACCCCCCACACTTTTGGTTACATTAAATTAATTCAAAATTTTTATATACTTTTTAGGTAAGTTTGGTTATTCACATTTAGCTTAAACATATCTAACATAACTTCCACTACTTACATAATATGTTTAATAAAACATATTTTATATGTTAAATTAAAAGGCCTTTAAAATGTTGCTTAACAAATGACAATGGTGTCTTATATTTGTATCCGTACTCATTACAAACAATAGAATAATCCATTGGTGGGCTTTCACTGTAGATCCAGAGATGACAAGACATTTAGTGAGCAATTTACTGGGTATCTCATTACCTCTTCATCAACTAGGGACATGTGAGTTCATTCCATTACCCTTAATAAGATTGCTTTTGAAGCTCTTTGTTTCTAAGATTTAAATAGGAACTCTGTCATCTGTCAGCCTACTACTGAACTTAAATAACCAGACCAATAAAGTAGATGCAACGTGCTGCTAAACATTTCATTTGCCACAAATGAGTTAGGAGGTTCCCTTTCACACAAGTGATGCTATTTATAGCCTGTTGGAGAATGACAACTTAAGCAGGAAAGTTTGCATAGCTTCTAAGCTATGCATTAGAACATTCCTTCTTCCCTTTAGGTGGATGATGCGCATCTTCTCTCTCTAGGGCTGACCTCTATAATCCTCAGCCCAGAAACTTGTTCTAAACAGAATAATTTAAAAATCCAGAAAGTATATATATACACACACGTATGTATATATACACACATGTATGTGTATATATAACATGTATGTGTATATATACATGTATGTGTATATATACACCTGTGTGTTATATATACACACATGCATGTATATATACACATGTATGTATATATACACGTATATACACATGTATGTATATATACACATGTATGTATATATACACATGTATGCACGTGTGTGTGTATATATACGTATGTGTACATATATATAAATTTAAAGCCAGGCGCAATGGCTCACGCCTATAATCCTAGCACTTTGGGAGGCTGAGGCAGGTGGATCACTTGAGGTCAGGAGTTTGAGACCAGCATGGCCAACATGGTGAAACCCCGTCTCTAATAAAAATATGAAAATTAGTTGGGTGTGGTGGCGCACGCCTGTAATCCCAGCTACTCTGGAGGCTGAGTCCCAGGTACTCTGGAGGCTGAGGCAGGAAAATCGTTTGAACCTGGGAGGTGGAAGTTGCAGTGAGTTGAGATCTCCTGCTGCACCCCAGCCTGGGAAACAGAGCAATACTCTGTTTCAAAATAAGTAAATAGATACATAAAAGTAAATAAATCAAATCTAAGGTTCAAAGAACTCTTATCATTTTTTTTTTGAGACGGAGTCTAGCTCTGCTGCCAGGCTGGAGTGCAGTGGTGCGATCTCGACTCCCTGCAACCTCCACCTCCCGAGTTCAAGTGATTCTCAAAGAACTCTTATGTTTTGAACTGAGCCAAGACAATATAAGACAAGTGAAGCTATTCAAAGTTTTGGTCCTTTATAAAGATGGATTAATGATGTTTCAAATGCATTTTACTACTGAATGACATGAAATAGTGTTCATAAAATTCATCTTTTTTTGTTTTATAAAGTATTGGGAAAACACCAGAGTTTTAATGATTAAACCATTTTAATATCTAACCCTTCTACCCAATCTCTAACAAGTAGCTGCTTAGCCATTGCTGGAAAATGTTGAGTTACATACAACTGAATACTTCATTAATGGAGAATCCCAGATTTTAAAAATTCTTCCCTATTCTTAATCAAAAGATAACTTCTACTCATTTTACCACTCGTAGACATGTAAATCAGTCTAAATTCAAGGCGTAAATGCAATTATCATTGACCAAAAAACAAATGCATTTCAAACTTTGTTTTCCTGAGTTGTTGTTAAATGGCCTAGTTTATGTGTAGAAACTTTCCCACCCCTGTTTACTAGAAATTTCAATGAGTAAGAGAAACACTAATATGGAGAGATAGATATTGTTGACATCAGAGAGATAAAGAATATATCTGTGAATATTTGTCCACCTACTTCTGTAGCCTTTCCTCTATTTTAATTATTCTTCCCTTTAAATTAAAACTCCTTTTCCCTGGGAATGATTTCAGCTGGATTCCTCTCTGATTAAAGCAAATGGCATTGTTATTCCAAAGAGAACTTTGTTAGAACAAGTGAATGTCTAATTTGTGAGATGTAAAGAGTAGACTATTTTGGTGCTTTTTACCTCCAAGAAACCCTTTCTATTTATCCCAAGTAAATCACCAGGGAGTGAAATACACAGAGCCATCTGCATTGCTTAGTAATGCACAGCACACGATATTTGCAAATAGCTCTGCACTTCGTAGGAAATAATGTCTTCAACACCAGAACCTAGCATGAGATAGCCTTTACCTCTCTGGCAGAAAGTTATCCTCAAGGTCACTAGTAAAATGCCTTTCTCTTTCAAATGCCAGCATTCAAATTGAATTCCATCTCTGCACTCTGCAGAATCAAACAAAATCTCAGCTTACATAATGATGCAGGCCCACAGCACCTGAAAGTGCCTTCTTTGTAGGGATGTGATAAATGAGGACTGCAGCTAGAACTTTCTTGCCAGAGGTAAAAGCTAAGTGTGAATTTGAACTGGATCCAAAGCCTGATGCTTATTTGGACATTAAAACTGTCAGGTGATCCTACAAAATATGCCCAGTTATTGTTTACTGGGCCAGTTCCAAGTTCTGTCTCATACCCTCACTCTACTTGGAGAGCAAAGAAACATGAAATTGGTGATAACAAGAGGATATAAAATTTGTAATAAAATATTCTATTTTTTATATCAGTGCATTTAAAAAATATATAGGGCACTCAAGAATGTTCAGACAATCAAGTTTTGGATAGGGTTAATCCTTAAACTTTGTTATGGGTTTTAAGCAGCTTCATGGTATAAACTTCCCATAACACATAATTTATTTTAATTATGTATGAATTTAATGATTAATCAAATAAACTTTTTAATTGTTAGTGTTTGAAGAATCCATTTTCTGTGACAACAGAACATCATAGTCCTGATTGCTTTTTTTGTTCTCAATAGGCATTCTGGGTGTTTTTTTAAAAATGCATTTATGAAGGTGTAACTTTATTTTTATATTAATAGGTATAAGTATGTGAACAGTTGTAAAGGAAAACTCGATTGGGAAAGAAGGTAAGAATGAAGGTGTGAAATAGTCACTTTTAACCTGTCTATTTAGACTATGTAGCAACTCATTATACATGGAACTATATTTCATTGTGCTTTTTTAAAAACTTTCTTAGTCTTTCTGAGCATCAGATTCCTTAATAATTAAATGTGTATAAAAATATCGTATTTTATCAAACCTGAGACACCACTGGTTGTAATACACACCATTATTTTATGTACCAATAGGGAAAACAAAATACTGCCTAAATTATAACAATGCTTTCTTATCCCTTAGAATTGTTATTTTATACTTACTGAAAGATCTTTTTTTTAACCTTACTTAGACATACTTAATTGTATGTCACACATCTGTTTCTATGGTTTTCTGTGGGCACAGTATCTTTCATTATGGCATAAACAGCTATAAATGACCTGTGCATTCACAGGCAATGGAAACTAAGTCCCTCCTGGCTGACAATGACTGTAGCCCACCATCAACTATAGGTGCTCCCAAGGTCAAAAGTGTTATGACAATATGTGAAGATGAAAAAAAAAATGTATCTTGGACTTTGTGAAGTGTGGAATTATGTTATTATCAATACAAATAGCTATTGTTATTATTATAATTGTGGCTATTATTATCAAAATCATTTGTATTCTACAGATGAATATATTTCTAACTGAACAAAAATGAACATCCTGAAGATAATCTGCTTCCACACTATAGAAACTATTGTATTACAGTAATTTTTTAGTGTAGTAGAGAAAATAATGTTTCCCTTTTGCAGCATAAATTTTTGTGGGGGCTTTCTCTGGCCAAATGTCATCGATAATTTGATATCCAGTTATTGGATATCCAGAACTATCCAAGTCTTCCAGGTACTAGGGATGGCACCACTCTTGAACAGGTTTTCCCGTAAATAAGGGGGCATATTTCCCTTTTAACAGTGACTCTCGGCCGGGTGCAGTGGCTCACACCTGTAATCCCAGCACTTTGGGAAGTCGAAGAGGGCAGATCACGAGGTCAGGAGTTCGAGACCACTCTGGCCAACATGGTGAAACCCCATCTCTACTAAAAATACAAAAATTAGCCGGGTATGGTGGTGGGCACCTGTAATCCCAGCTACTTGGGAGGCTGAGGCAGGAGGGCAGGAGAATTGCTTGAACCTGGGAGACAGAGGTTGCAGGGAGCCGAGATCGTGCCACTGTACTCCAGCCTGGGTGACAGAGCCAGATTCCGTCTCAAAATAAATAAATAAATAAAGTGACTCTGTATGATTGGCCTAAAAGTACAACCAAGTATATAAACCAGAACATCGCACTTGCTTTCCTTTCAACTTCTAATTCCTCCTGTGACAGGGAAGCTAAAAAATAAATGATAGCTCCATCTGTCAAGCTTTACCGACTTTAGGGCTTTATATAAATTCCATGAAACCTACATATTCTCATTTGATAGCCTCGTCGTAGCTGAACACTGCATTGCACTGCTTCTCAGTCAACAGAAGTATCTCTGGAGTCATTTGGCGTGTGCTTTGCCTCTGTGATTTGCCGTGTCTCATAGTCCAAGGTATACAATGCCACAGAATATATTTCTTTCCCTAAGTTCAGTAACCTTCCTAGTTCACTCAAGCAAACAAGAAAAATATTAGATGACAAAACATAGAAATTAATTCCTAAGTATGATCTTTAGAAGGATCAAAAATGTTTACAGCTTATACTTAAACTCCCTTCATCTGTGTAATAAACACAAACCCATTTAAAACTCATCACTTTTGGGTTTTCAATAAAAGCAAGGGTGAACCATTAAAGACAGAAAGTAAGAAAAGCCAGGGTCTGCTACCGTTAATAATATTATGCACATCATGCATATTTCTGTCCAGGAGAATAAGATATAAAATATATATGTTCAAAAATCAAGACATATAAAATTCTTTGAGTTTTCCAAATTTTGAGATATTTAGCCACCTCATAGTCACTATCGCTTCTCAACTTCTATCTTCTCAAATTGCTTGTCTTCCTCTTAATGACCTAGCCACACATCATTCCAAGGGGAGCCTTAACAAGGGGACTTGGGATGTATCCCAGGATTTTTGTCTTGAGATGTGCTCCTCTGCTGCCCTCTACTGTAAGGATCAATAATTTTGTATAAGACGCCTGAATATACACAATGTTTTTATTAATTGAAAAGCAGAATGCTAATTAAAAACTCTACTTTAGGGGAAAAAGGGAAAAAAGGCACAATGGCAAACTAAAAATGAGAGGTTATAATTCTTTCTTTTCTCTTATAAAACTTAGACCCATATAATTCTTTATTATTATAAACTACCCCCAAAAGTTGCTACTTTATTAAAACAATGTTCCAAAAACATAATAAGTCATACTAAGCGGAATTGGCTGTATTGGTAGTGGTAGGAAGAAATTGTCTCAGGATCTCAAGTTGCAACTTTAAAATTCATTCCATGATAACTGAATTAGTGAAAATAAGAAGGTAGTAAAATGCTTATACTTCCACTTCTATTCCTTAAGTCCTCTTTCTAAATGTCTTTTTTCTTTACTGAGGAGAGAAAACAAGTTCATTTATTTTCCTTTCTTATCAAAATAGAATGGAATGGATTGTCAATTATTTACCTTAGTTTATAGTTGTATCAATTTCACGTTAACAAAAGCTCGTTCAAATTAAATCCCTTGCTATTTCATGTCCTTCTTTTCAACTTTCCTTCTTTAAACAAATATTTATTGAGTATATTTTGTGTCCCAAGTACCTGCTTAAGAACTGGAACAAGACTGGTTCCTGCCTTCCTGGAACTTACAGTTTATGGAGACATTTAATTAAAATATTATAGGATTAAGAATTTAATCGTAATTTTCTTTTCTTTTCTTTTCTTGTTTTTTTGAGATGGAGTCTCGCTCTGTCGCCCAGGCTGGAGTGCAGTGGTGCGATCTTGGCTAATTGCAACCTTCACCTCCCGAATTCAAGTGATTCTCCTGCCTCAGCCTCCCAAGTAGCTGGGATTACAGGCATGTGCCACCACGCCCGGCTAATTTTTTGTTTTTTTTTTGTATTTTTAATAGAGACGGGGTTTCGCCATATTTGCCAGGCTGGTCTGGAACTCCTGACCTTGTGATCCGCCTGCCTCAGCCTCCCAAAGTGCTGGGATTACAGGCGTGAGCCACCGTGCCCGGCCTATTTAATTGTAATTTTCTGAAATATTATAAGCAGAGTGAGTAGTGTGTGGAAGGGAACTTGGTGCACCCGAGGAACTGAAAGGTTAGTGTGCTGAAGAAATGTCGTACATGAGGCTATAGAATGAGTCAAGAACAGAACATGCTGGTCTTTGGGACATGTTACAGATTTTCACCTTTATCCAAAGAGTAGTTGGAAACCATTCAATCATTTCAGGCGAGAAATGACATGATCAGACTTATGTTTAAGAGAGATCCCTATGCTGTCCACGTAGGACAAGAGGGAACACGACAGAATGTAGGGATTTTTGTTTTGTTTTTAGGAAATATTGCCTAAATCCATTGAAGTATATTAAAGCTCTGAAATAAGGAGAAAGTAGCATACAACTTGGAGAAATTTTTAGGTGGTACATTTAAAATAACTCAGTGTGTGGCTGGATACATGTGTACAAGGAAGAGGTAATCAAGTTTCACAAGGGAAGAGTAGTTCTGATGCAGAGAAGGAATGTGAATTCACTAATAAGTGTACTACATTTTCTCTGTAATTTAAAACAAAACTGTTCTTTTTTTACTCCTCCTCTCCCTTGCTTACATACAAGCACACCCAAATATACATAATCATCCCAACATTTCAAAGAAATTCCAGGCATGTTTCAGCCATATTTCAGACTAAACTGATATGGAAGATGCATCTATAGATAAATTGAAACGCTGATTAAATTTAAATATATAAGTGTATAAATATATATAAATAGATGTATGAATATGCTTTATGTATGTATATATATGCATGTATATATAGGTGTATATGTATATATATGCATATACATATGTATATAAAATCCAAAGGCTGCAGTCATAAGCAAATAAAAAACTGCTGCTTACACATAATCACAAATTTTAAAACATATAAGGAAACAAATAACAATATTTGTTATTTGTAATACAACCAACAGGAGTATTAACACCTACAAAGTACAGATAATATAACAATCTGAAAAAGACTACAAAATAAACCTAAAGTGATTAAAGAAGTAAAAGAAAGATAGGCAGTGTAATAACATAAAACAGTATGAATAAAAGATCAAGCAGATTTTAAATTAAAACTAATTCTGAAAATATCAAAAGTAAGAGAAAAATATCTTCAGAATACTATTAAACAACAGAAAAAAAGAGAGAATTGCTGGACCACCCTAATAGAAAATCAAAGGTTTATCTTCTGAAGACACTTAACCAAAAAAGACCTGAACTCAGGAATAGCTGAGTTTCAAAATAAGATGCCCAATAGAAAGGTTCTACAGATAATGACTTTTATTGGGAAGGGTAATGAAATCAATTACCCATTCTATTGTGTATCCAACAGTCAGAAACTCCTGACCATGAACGCGGAGTTTCTAACGAACTTTTCAGAAATTAAGTTTTAATCTTAAACTTACTAGAAATAACTTCTACTTCCTCCCATGTAAAAGTATATGGTGGCCAGGCGCAGTGGCTCATGCCTGTAATCCCAGCGCTTTGGGAGGCCAAGGTGGGCAGATCACGAGGTCAGGAGTTTGAAGCCATCCTGGCTAACATGGTGAAAACCCGTCTCTACTAAATATACAAAAATTAGCCGGGCTTGGCGGCGAGTGCCTGTAATCCCAGCTACTCGGGAGCCTAAGATAGAAGAATCACTTGAACCCGGGAGATGGAGGTTGCAGTGAGCCGAGATTGTGCCATTGCACTTCAGCCTGGCAACAAAGCAAGACTCTGTCTCAAAAAAAAAAAAAAGTATATAGTAAAGGACCTGCCTTCCCGCATACACAGCTAGAAAACTAGGCAAATATATGAAACAACACACAGAGCAGAACTGTGATCCTTGAGGAGTGCGGGGAAAAAATAAAACCAAAATAGCCCTATGATCATCTCAGCATCCCATCTGGAGCTAATTTTCAGACTGCAGCATAGGGAGGGAAAAGTAAAGCCAACACCTTCACTGAGATGAAAAGATAAGAGATAAGAATTTTAGGAATTCAAAGTGACAGGTATTTTAAGGGCAGAGTACCAGGGAACCATGCAGAAAAAGAGTTCCAGGCTGGGCATGGTGGCTCATGCCTGTAATCCCAGCACTTTGGGAGGCCGAGATGGGAGAATCACCTGAGGTCAGGAGTTCAAGACCAGCCTGGCCAACACGGTGAAACCCCGTGTCTACTAAAAATACAAAAATTAGCCGTGTGTGGTGGTGCATGCCTGTAATCCCAGCTACTCTGGAGGCTGACACAGGAGAATCGCTTGAACCTGGGAGGCGGAGGTTGCAGTGAGCCGAGATCATGCCACTGCACTCCAGCCTGGGTGGCAGAGCAAGACTCTGTCTCAAAAAAAAAAAAAAAAAAAAAAAAAAAAAAAAAAAAAAAAAAAGCTCCAGAACTCTGCAGAAAGATCCATTCAATATTTTTCAATTTTAGACATGTGTTAAGTAAAACTCTATAAAACCAGTCAAAATATAATACCCAGAAAATTATAAGCTGAACAATTTCCAGGTTTCATACCAGGTTTGGAAATACTAGAGTTCCTACCACCCAAAAAGGAAAAGATGCTGTTAACTTCACAGGACATTCAATAGAGATCTCACAAGAGGCATGCCTTAGTACTAGCACTAAATAGTCCTAAAGTAAAGGGTAGCATAGACCCATACTAACAAAGCCTGAAGATAAACCTCCAAAGAGTACAGCTGATCCACATTTAACTGAACTGTTTACCAAAACAAACTTTAAGCTCATTAAACGGAGAAAACAAGATTCAGACACTCAACCACATAAAAATTATAATGTCCATCATCTAAACAAAAATTGCTAGATATTCAAAGAAGAAGAAATACTTGATCTATACCAGGAAGAAAAGCAAAAGGGCAATAAAGAGATCCTGAAATGGCAGGGGCAATGGAATTAGCAGATAGAGACTCTAAAACAGTTATTATAATTATGCGCAAGCATTTAAAGAAAAATGGAGGGCTGGGCGTGGTAGCCCATGCCTGTAATCCCAGCACTTTGGGAGGCCGAGGCAGGTGGATCATGAGGTCAAGAGATCAAGACCATCCTGGCCAACATGGTGAAACCCTGTCTCTACTAAAAATACAAAAATTAGCTTGGCGTGGTGGCACATGCCTGTAGTCCCAGCTACTCAGGAGGCTGAGGTGGAGAATTGCTTGAACGCGGGAGGCAGAGGTTGCAGTGAGCTGAGATCGCACCACTGCACTCCAGCCTGGCAACAGAGTGAGACTCCATCTCAAAAAAAAAAAAAAAAAATGGAAGATATTTTTACGACAATAAATGGAACTTCTTGCATTGAAAAATACAATAACTGAAATAAAAAATTCAAAGGACTTATATATCCAAAGATAAGAAATTGCAACAGAAAAATTCATTGAACTTCAACATATAGCAATAGAAACTATCCAAACCGAAGCACAAAGAGAAAAAAGACTGACAGGAAATGAATGGACTTTTATGAATTTTGAGACAATATCAGACAGTATAACATATGTGTACTTGGAGTGGCAGAAAGAGGTAACAGAGAAAGAAAAATCTATTTAAGAAATAATGGTTAGAAATATTCTTAACTTGATTACAACTCTGAACCCACAGATTTGAGAAGCTCAATAAAGTACAAGTAGGCTACAAACAAATAAACTGTCACAATCAAATTGCTGAAAACCTATGATAAAAGAAACATTTTTTTAAAAAATAAAACACACACACACATTATATATAGAATTACATACCTTGAAAACCCTAAAGACTGTCAAAAACTCCTGAAGCTGATAAACAACTTCAGTAAAGTTTCAGGATACACAATCAATATACAAAAATCAGTAGCATTTCTATACACCAATAATGTTCAAACTCAGAGGTGAGGGCGATCTGGTTGTGACATCTGTCACCCCATTAATCACCAGGGTTGATTCAGCTGATCTGGCTGGCTAGGCAGGTGTCCCCTTTCTCCCTCACAGCTCCATGTGTGTTCCTCCCAAAGCTGTGCGGTTGGTCAAAGAGGATGACCATCCCTGATAGAGGAGGACTTGTTTTCACTCAAGGGTGTACCAATGGCTGCACTCCCTGCTAGAACCTCCAAACAAGCTCTCAAAATCCATTTGTAGGAGAACATAGGGTAGTAAAGCTTCCAAGACTCCAGACACATCTGAATGAGGCACTGCATGTGGCAGTCAGCCTTTCTCTTTAAAAAAAAAAATAATAATAATAATGTTCAAATTGAGAGCCAAGTCACGAATGCAATCCCATTTACAATAGCAACAAAAACTAAAAATAAAATACCTAGGAATCTATCTAACCAAGGAGGTGAAATATCTTTACAAGGGGAACTATAAAACATTGCTTAAAGAAATCATAGATGACACAAACAAGGATTATGAATTGGACTAATCAATATGATTAAAATGATCATTAAAATGGCCATACTGTCCAAAGCAATCTACAGATTCAGTGCTATCCCTATCAAACTACCAATGTCCTTTCTCACAGAACTAGGAAAAAACTCTTTTAAAATTCATATGGAACCAAAAAAAGAGGCCGAATGGCCAAAGCAACCCTAAGCAAAAAGAACAAATCCAGAGGCATCACAATACCCAACTTCAAACTATACAATAAGGCTACAGTAACCAAAACGGCAGAGTACTGGTAAAAAAGCAGACACGTGGACCAATGGAACAGAATAGAGAACCCAGAAATAAAGCCAATAGCAGTAATCTGATCTTCAACAAAGTTGACAAAAACAAGCAATGGGGAAAGTACTCACTATTCAATACATGGTGCTGGGATAGCTGGCTAGCCATCTGCAAAAGAATGAAACTAGACCCCCACCTCTCACCATTTACAAATTTTTTTTTTTTTTTTTTTTTTTTAGACAGAGTCTTGCTCTGTCATCCAGACTGGAGTGCAGTGGCATGATCTCGGCTCACTGCAAGCTCCTTCTCCCAGGTTCACGCCATGCTCCTGCCTCAGCCTCCCGAGTAGCTGGGACTACAGGTGGCCCGCCACCATGCCCGGCTAATTTCTTGTATTTTTAGTAGAGACGGGGTTTCACCATGTTAGCCAGGATGGTCTCGATCTCCTGACCTCGCGATCCGCCCGTCTCGGCCTCCCAAAGTGCTAGGATTACAGGCATGAGCCACCGTGCCCGGTCAATTTTTTGTATTTTTAGTAGAGATGGGGTTTCACCATGTTAGCCAGGATGGTCTCGATCTCCTGACCTCGTGATCTGCCTGCCTTGGCCTCCCAAAGTGCTGGGATTACAGGCGTGAGCCGCCACGCCCGGCCACCATTTACAAAATTTAACTCAAGAGGATTAAGATTTAAGTGGAAGACCTCGAACTACAGGAATCCAAAAGAAAACCTAGGAAACACCATTCTGGAGATTGACCTTGGGAATTACTTTATGACTAAATCCTCAAAAGCAATTGCAACAAAAACAAAAATAGACAAATGGGACCTAATTAAACTAAAGAGATTCTGCACAGCAAAAGAAACTTTTAGCAGAGTAATCAGACAGCCTACACAATGGGAGAAGATATTCACAAAATATGCATCTGACAAAGGTCTAATATCCAGAATCCATAAGAAACTTAAACAATTGAAGAAGCAAAAAACAAACTCATTGAAAAAATGGGCAAAAAGTAAGAACAGACACTTCTGAAAAGAAGACATACAAGCAGTCAACAAACATGAAAAAATGCTCCACATCACTAATCATCAGAGAAGTGCAAATCAATCCATACTGGGATGCTATCTCATATTGGGCAGAATAGCTATTATTAAAACGTCAAGAAACAACAGATACTGGTGAGGCTGTGGAGAAAAGAGAACACTTACATACTGTTGGTGAAAATGCAAATTTATTTAGCCATTGTGGAAAGCAATTTGGAGATTTCTCAAAGAACTTAAAACAGGACAACCATTTGACACAGCAACTCCATCACCAGGTACATATCTAAAAGAAAATAAATTGTTCCACCAAAAGAATTCATGCAATGTTCCTTGCAATACAGTACACGATAGCAAAGACATGGAATCAACCTAGGTGCCCATCAATGGTGGGTTGGATAAAGAAAACATATACATATATGCCATGGAATATGGCACAGCTGTAAAAAAGAATGAAATCATGTTCTTTGTAGCAACATGGATACAGCTGGAGCCCATTATCCTAAGCAGGATATTGGAATTAACACAGGGAAAGAAAAATAAATACTGCACATTCTCACTTATAATTGGGAACTAAACATTGGGTACTCATGGACATAAAGATCGTGAAAATAGACACTTGAGACTACTAAAAGGGGAAGAAGGGAGGTGGGGCAGGGGTTGAAAAACTAACTATTGGATACTACACTCAGTACCTGGGGGATGGGATCAACTGTACCCCAAACCTCAGCATCATGTGATATACCTAGGTAACAAACCTGTACATGTACCCCCTTGAATCTAAAATAAAAGCTGAAATTAAAAAATAACACAAAGGCAAAGATAGGTTAAAAGTAAATGGATAGAAA
Organism: Pan troglodytes; assembly: GCF_028858775.2. Taxonomy (NCBI): domain Eukaryota; kingdom Metazoa; phylum Chordata; class Mammalia; order Primates; family Hominidae; genus Pan; species Pan troglodytes. The sequence goes on along the minus strand of NC_072404.2, from coordinate 159,975,417 downwards.
ATTATATTCCATGGAAATGCAATATAATCATAAGAAAGGTAGAGTGCTTATATTAGTATTTGACAAAGTAGACTTCTGGAAAAGGAATATTAACAGAGATCTTAAAAAGACATTTTATAATGAAAAAATGGTCAATACATCAGCAAGATTTAGCAATCATAAGTGTGACTATACCTAATCATTATGCATTGCTTAATGATGGAGATAAGTTCTCAGAAATGCATCATTTGGCAATTTTGTAGTTGTGCAAACATCACAGAATGTGCTTACACAAACATAGATGATACAGCCTACTACACACCTAGGTTATGTGGTATAGCCCATTGCTCCTAGGCTGCAAAATGTATAACGTGTTACTGCACTGAATACGCAGGCAACTGTAACACAATGGCAAGTATCTGTGCAACTAAACATATGTGAACATTAAAAGGTATAGTAAAAACATGGTATTATAAACTTACGGGACCACCATCATATATGCTGTCTGTTGCTAACCAAAACATTGTTATGCTGTGCTTGACTGTAGTTTCAAAATAAATGAAGTAACAGCTGATAAAACTAAAAGGAGAAATAGACAAATACACAAGTTTAGTTGGAAAGTTAAACACTACTTTCTTAGTAATTGATATAACAATTAGAGAAAAACTCAGTAGCAATATACGTGACATGAACAATCCTATCATTTAACTTGATATAATAAACATGTACAGAACACTACAGAAAACAACACAATTTTTTTTACAAGTGGAAAATTCACTAAGATAGATTATATGACAGGACATAAAACAAGTCTGTGGAAATATGCAGTGTATGTTCTCAGACAATGGTAGAATAAAACCGAAACTCAACAACAAAAAGATAGCTAGAAAATGCAAAATTATTTGGACATTAAGTATCACCTTCTAAATTGTGCATAAACCAAAGAAAACAAATCATAAATGAAATTAGAAAATATTTGGAACTGAATGATAATCAATGCACAACATATTAAACTTTTGAAATGCTTTAAAATTTCTAGATTTAAATGCTTATATTTGGTGAAAAGAATCTAAAACCAAAAACCTAACCTTCCAACTTAAAAAGCTAAAAAGGAAGAGCAAATCAAATCCAAAACAAGTAGAAGGAAAATATTCAAATTTATAAAGTAGAAAAAAAATTGAAAGGATTAATGAAATTTAAAAAGCATCTCTTCAGAAGATTAATGAAATTTATAAAATTCCAGCTGAATGATAATGATGGATTCTGACAAATGGAATGGCTGTATCAGAGATGCACATTTAAATTAATGATAGATATTATCAAAGTCACTTATCTGAAAAGGATTTTTACCCATTTAGAATACACCGAGGTGTATGAAAACACCACTTTTGCAAGTCCTCTTAGACGTTAGATATTATTAATCTTTTTTATTCTTTAATTAAAATTTTTTATTGTTTTAGTTTTTATTTCCAGTGATGATTAGAGAGTTGAGAATCTTTGATGTATTTATTGGCATTTCGTATTTTTTTTCTTCCATGATCTGATCTTTGTCTTTTTCTTATTGCTTTGCAGAAGCTCTTTTGATGTTCTGGATAGTAGGATTTTGCCTGTTATATATTTATGTGGCATGTATTTCCTTCTTATGTGTTGCATCTCTCTTAATTTTGTTTTATACTCTATAGAAGTTTAAATTTTTTAGTCAAATCTGAGTTGACTTACGAGTTTTGTGATTACTGTGGAAGCTCTTCACTATACAAATTTTCTTAAAAATCTTTTTTCAATAATTGGATTTGACTTTTATATTTAGCTTTTAGAAATGTATCTTGTATGGCATGAAGTAGAAATTGACTTTTGCTCACTTCCATGTATAGATAATTACATCAAGAATATTTATTAAATACACCACTATACTTTTCCCTCTATGGTAAAACGTCACCTTTATCAAAAATTAAATTCCCACATATATTACTTTGTTTCTGACCTCTATTTTGTTCTATCAAGCTATATAACTATTTCTATGCCAATGCTACATAGTTTTAATTATCATGATAATATATGGTTTTCTATACATAGCAGGAAAAAGTTTCCATGAAACATATTTTTGAGACTTTGAAAAGTATTGTATTACATTTATTAGATTTACTTGGCGATTTTTTTTCTTTTTTTTTTTTCGAGATGGAGTCTCGCCCTGTCACCCAGGCTGGCATACAATGGCATGATCTTGGCTCACTGCAACCTCTGCCTCCTGGGTTCAAGCGATTCTCCTGCCTCAGTCTCACGAGTAGCTGGGATTACAGGCGCGTGCCATCATGCCCAGCTAATTTTTTGTATCTTTAGTAGAGACGGGGTTTCACCATGTTGGCCAAGCTGGTCTCGAACTCCTGATCTCGTGATCTGCCTGCCTTGGCCTCCCAAAGTGCTGGGACTACAGGCGTGAGCCACCATGCCTGGTCAGGGATTTTTATTTTATTGTTTCTTTAACATCACAAGTCTTCTCATTTAAGAAAATGGGAAGAGTTTTTATTTATAAAAGCCTTTTTAAAAAGGGACCAATTTATATTATACTTTCTTTTTCTTTTTTTTAAAATTTATTTATTTCTTTTTTTTGAGACAGAGTCTTGCTCTGTTGCCCAGGCTGGGGTGCAGTGGTGTGATCTAGGCTCACTGCAACCTACTCCTCCCGTGTTCAAGCGATTCTTCACCTCAGCCTCCCGAGTAGCTGGGAATACAGGCGCGTAACACCATGCCTGGCTAATTTTTTGTATTTCTAGGATAGACGGGGTTTCACCATGTTAGCCAGGATGGTCTCAATCTCCTGACCTCATGATCCTCCTGCCTCAGTCTCCCAAAGTGCTGGGATTACAGGCATGAGCCACTGCGCCCGGCCTTATACTTTATTTTTCTAATGGTGGGATTCGAAATGTTTTTTAAACTTTTATGTATTTTAGGTTTGGGGTACCTGTGCAGGTTTGTTATACCAGTAAGTTGTGTGTCATGGGGGGTTGGTGTACCGATTATTTCATCACTTGGATAGTAAGCATAGTACCCAATAGGTCGTTTTTCAATCCTCACCCACCTCCACTATCCATCCTCAAGTAGGCACATGTGTCTTTTGTTCTCTTCTTTGGGTCCATATGTACTCAATGCTTAGTTCCCACTTATAAGTGAGAACATGTGATATTTGGTTTTCTGTTCCTGCGTTAATTTGCTGAGGATGATGGCCTCCAGCTGCATCTATGTTGCTGCAAAGTATATGACCTTGTTCTTTTTTTATGGCTTCATAGTATTCCGTGACATATATGTACCACACTTTCTTTATCCAGTCTACCACTGATGGGCATTTAGGTTGATTCATGTCTTTGCTATTGTTAATAGTGCTGTGATGACCATATATGAGCATGTGTCTTTATGGTAGAATGATTTCTTTTCCTTTGGGTATATACTTTTGTAAGCTTTGCAAACTTCTAAAATCTATTGATTGAAATATACGTAATCATCAAGATTGCCGTAAATTAGGTGAGGTTTTTAAGTGAATTTATTATAGCATTCATTTTGTTTTTGTTTTTTGTTTTTGAGATGGAGTCTCATTCTGTGGCCCAGGCTGGAGTGCAGTGGCACAACCTCGGCTCACTGCTACCTCTGCCTCCTGGGTTCAAGCAATTCTCTCGCCTCAGCCTCCCAAGTAGCTGGGATTACAGGCACCCACCGCCCCACCCGGCTAATTTTTGTATTTTTAGTAGAGATGGGGTTTCACCATGTTGTTCAGGCTGGTCTCGAACTTCTGACCTCAGGTGATCTGCCAGCCTTGGCCTCCCAAAGTGCTAGGATTACAGGCGTGAGCCACCACACCTGACCATATAGTATTCATTTTAAATTTATTTTCCTCCCCTTTAACTAGTTTTGTCTTCCCCCATCTTAGTAAATGAAACTACTACATGCTTTGTTGCAAAAGCTAAAAATTTAGGAGTCAAATCTCTCACACCGTATATTTAATGCATAACCAAAATGTCAATTCTGGTCCCAAAATATTTTCCAAATCTTTTCACTCTGTTCACTCTAGATCAATTTGCCATCATTTGTTAATAGATGTATCAATTAGGACAAAGGGTGAGTATCATATAACCAACTCTTGCCCCCTCGCCCCTCAGAAAAACCCAACTAAATAAGAGTGGTTTAAACAAGATAGAACTTTCACAAACAGAAGAGTGGTTTAACAAACAAGAAAGGAGTTTGTTCTCTTCATTACTGAGGGCCAGGTTGCTGACTCCTAAAACAAGGATGCTTTCTATTATGCCAGTGACTTCCAGCCTGTAGGATGTTGATGCCTGGGAGTTCACAGAGTGATTACCAGGTGTCCCCAAAGTTTTATGTACTAAATATTATCCATAGATTAAATAAATGGTAGTATTGATTTAGTTTATATTTATTCTATGATATAGTAGACATTGCTGTGTGATACGTAGACCTTATGGTGGCTAATGAATCCTTCACAAATTTATATATATATATATATTCAAGTCACAATTTGTTTTAAGCAAAAGTATACTGTGAAACTTTCAGGAAGCTTCTAACATTGCCTGAGCCCTGTACTGAAAAACAGTGATGACTGAGAAATTCCTTCACCCTTTTGTTTCCTGAAACCCATCCCTAGCCCCGCCTTTTGTGTTCCAGGAATGAATTACCTCAGAGAACTACCCTTTCTCACATGAGGTAGATAAGACTCTGTGTCTCTTTCTCCTGGCTTCTGTAATACTCTCAGATGACTCCTTTGTTTTTGCCTGACCTGTTGAGAAGGTCAGTCAGGAACGCTCCAAGACCCCGTTGTTGGTCTCATAAATGATTTAGCAGAGATTAGAACAGTTTGTCTGTTTGAAACTAGCCAAACACAGACATAAACATTTCCTGTTCCGCCAACTGACCGGGACTTCCCCTGATTGCAAAATAACCCCAAATGGCAATCGCCCCACGTCTACTCCTTCCTATAAAAGTCTAAGAAGGGCTGGGCACAGTGGCTCATGCCTGTAACCTCAGTGCTTTGGCAGGTGGAGATGAGAGGATTGCTTGAGGGCATGAGATCAAGAGGAGCCTGGCCAACATAGCAAGGCCCTGTCTCTACAAAAAAAAAAAAAAGAGCCAGGTGTGGTGGCATGCACCTATAATTCGAGCTACTCAGGAGGCTGAGGCAGGAAGATGGCTTGAGCCCAGGAATTTGAGGCTGCAGTGAACTCAGATCATGCCACCGCAGACCAGCCTGGGAGGCAGAGTGAGATGCTGTTTCTATGCTAAAAACAAACAAACAAACAAAAAGATCTAAAGGAAAATCACACTGCCAAGACACTCCGACATTAGGGCCTAGGGTGTTCTGCTTATTGCAATAGCCTGAATAAAGCCATCTCCTTAATTGTCAAGATCACGCCACTGCACTCCAGCCTGGAGACCCTGTCATTAAAAAAAAAAAAAAATTAAAAAAAAATATAATATTGTTCCAAACAATGCTATAATAAAAGTGCTTTGCAGTGAAATAAGCTTTGAAAATACTGCACACTATCACCAATATCATTTGGGGTTTATAGCACATTATTCACTTTTAAACATCTTCTGAGGAACGCAAGTAAAGAAGCTGCTTAGGCTAGGTGCAGTGGCCCATGCCTATAATCCCAGCACTTTGGGATTACAGTACCCAGGTGGGTGGAGTGCTTGAGCTCACGATCTGAGGCCAGCTGGGCAACATGGTGAAACCCTGTCTCTACAAAAAATACAAAAATGATCTGGGTGTGGTAGTGCACACCTGTAGTCCCAGCTACTCAGGAGGCTGAGGTGGGAGGATCACTTGAGCCTGGACAGCAGTGGTTGCAGCGAGCCAAGATGGTGCCACTGCACTCTAGCCTGGGCAACTACAGGATAGTGTTAAGGTACTGTGATTCTCCTGCCTCAGCCTACCGAGTAGCTGGGATTACAGGTGCACACCACCACACCCATCTAATTTTTTGTATTTTTAGTAGAGACAGGGTTTCACTATGTTGGCCAGACTGGTCTTGAACTCCTGACCTCATGATCCGCCCTCCTCGGCCTCCCACAGTGCTGGGATTACAGACGTGAGCCACCGCGCCCAGCCCTAAAATAATTTTTTTATTTTTTGAGACGGAATCTCGCTCTGTCGCCCAGGCTGGAGTGCAGTGGTGCAATCTCAGCTCACTGCAAGCTCCGCCTCCTGGGTTCACGCCATTCTCCTGCCTCAGCCTCCTGAGTAGCTGGGACTACAGGGGCCTGCCACCACGCCTGGCTAATTTTTTTGTATTTTTAGTAGAGACGGAGTTTCACTGTGTTAGCCAGGATGGTCTCGATCTCCTGACCTTGTGATCCACCTGCCTCAGCCTCCCAAAATGCTGGGATTTCAGGTGTGAGCCACCGTGCCCGGCCACCCTAAGGTAATTTTTATATGCACTAGGAAACCCCAAAATTTGTGCAGCTTACTTAATTGTGGTATCTGGAATCAAACCCACAGTATTTCCAAGGCATGGCTGTATTAAAAAGAATGAGCTAGATAAATATGGCATCATGTGGAAAAATGTCCACAACAGAGTAAATTTTGTAAATGTAAATGGTAGAATAGTCTCACTTCTGTTTTTGATTATTCATAAAAAATGGATTTGGAAAGTCATAGAAACTGAATTGTTAAAATGACCTCTGAGAAAAAGGGGTGTAGTAGGTAGGAGCCAGTAGGGTGAGAGTGATATCAATTTTTATTTTATGTACTTTTTTTATTACATTAATACATATTTTTTCAATAAGTATATTAAAGAAGTTTAAGATGTTTATAAAGATGTATATTAAAAGAAATTTAATGAGCAATTATTGTTAACCTTTAGTATATTTGGGGCTTCCAAGGAAAGCAGAATAAATATAAGCATGCGTGCATACATACATACATGGAACAATTTTCAGGGGAGAGGTTCCAGATCTTCAAACAAATTTTCAATTGATTCTATGATCCCAAAACGGTTAATACTGATGGTAAACAGGTCCACAGTATGACTCCACAAAGTAGGAAGGAACTCCAAGTAGTAAGTTACATAGTTTTCTCCAGGATACAAAGAAGGCTCTTCTGTCTTCCTCACCAAATATTCTGTGGCTCTACCCTCATTTTCTTGTACTGGTGGTGTTCAAAATATATGGCATATTGTCCAGGTGTGGCGGCTCACACCTGTAATCTCACCACTTTGGGAGGCATGGGTGGATTTCTTGAGGCCAGGAGTTTGAGACCAGCCTGGCCAACATGGTGAAACCCCATCTCTACTAAAATTACAAAAGTTAGCCAGGCATGTTGGCACACATCTGTAGTCCCAGCTACTCAGGAGGCTGAGGCATGAGAATCACTGGAACCCAAGAGGCAGAGGTTGCCGTGAGCAAAGATCATGAGATTGCAGCAATTCAGTTCCATCTTCAGGCGCCACTTCTAATTCTAGTTCTCTTGCTATTTCTACCACATCTGCAGTTATTTCCTCCACTGAAGTCTTGAGCCTCTCAAAGTCAGCCATGAGGATTGGAATCAACTTCTTCCAAACTTCTATTAATTTTGATATTTTGACCTCCTCCCATGAATCATGAATGTTCTTAATGGTATCTAGAATGGCAAATTCTTTCTAGAAGGTTTCCAATGTACTGTACCCAGATCCATCAGAGGAATCACTATCTATGGCACCACAGCATTACAAAATGTGTTTTTTAAATGATAAGACTTGAAAGTAGAAATCACTCCTTGATCCATGGTCTGCAGAATGGATGTGTTAGCAGGCATGAAATCATTAATCTCCATCAGAGTTTTTGGGTGACCAGGTGCACTATTAATGAACAGTAATATTTGTAAAGGATTTTTTTTTTTCTGAGCAGTAAAATAGTGGGTTTAAAATATTCAGTAAACCATGCTGTAAACAGATGTGTTGCCATTCAGGCTTCGTTGTTCCATTTCTAGATACAGGCAGAGTAGATTTAGAATAATTCTTTTTTTTTTTTTTTTTTTTTTTTTTTTTTTTTTTTTGAGACGGAGTCTCTCTCTGTCACCCAGGCTGAAGTGCAGGCCCAATTTCAGCTCACTAGAACCTCCACCTCCCAGGTTGAAGCGATTCTCCTGCCTCAGCCTCCTGAGTAGCTGAGATGACAGGCACCTGCCACTATGCCCAGCTAATTTTTGTATTTTTAGTAGAGACAGGGGGTTCATCATGTTGGTCAGGCTGGTCTCGAACTCCTGACCTCGTGATCTGCATGAGCCACCGTGCCTGGCCAGATTTAGCATAATTCTTAAGGGCCCTAGGATTTCCAAAATGGTAAACAAGCACTGGCTCCAACTGACAACCACCAGCTACATCAGGCCTTAACAAGTGAGTCAGCCTGGCCTTTGAAGCTTTGAAGCCAAGTATTGACTTTTCCTCTCTAGCTATCAAAGTCTTAGATGTCATCTTCTTCCAATAGAAGGTTGTTTCATCTCCATGAAAAATGGCCACCTTCATCAATGATCTTAGCTAGATTTTCTGGTCAACTTGCTACAGCTTCTTCATCAGTACTTGCAACTTCACCTTGCTCTTTTATGTTACGGAGATGGCTTCTTTCCTTAAACCACATGAACCTCTGCTATCTTCAAACTTTTCTTCTGCAGTTTACTCATTTCTCCCAGACTTTAAGAGAATTCAGAATCAGGGCCTTGCTCTGGATCTGGCTTTGGCTCAAGTAAATGTTGTGGCTGACTGGATCTTCTACACGGACCACTCAAACTTTCTTCCTAGCAATAAGGCTGTTTATCTTTCTTATCATTCATGTGTTTGTTGTGGAGTAGCACTTTCAATTTTCTTAAAGAACTTTTGCTTTGCATTCACAACTTGGCTAACTGATACAAAAAGCCTAGCTTTCTTTTGACAAAACTTTCTCACTAATCTTGATCATTTCTAGCTTTTGATTTAAAGTGAGACACATGCAGTTCTTCCTTTCACTTAAACACTTAGAGGCCATTGTAGGAATATAAAATGGCCTAATTTCAATACTGTCGTGTCTTAGGGAATAGGTAGGCCCACAGGGAGAGAGAAACAGGAGAATGTACTGGTCCTGGGGCAGTAAGAAACACACAACATTGTTCTATTAAGTTTGCCGTCTTATAAGGGCATGGCTGGTGGCACCCCAAAACAATGACAAGAGTAACATTAAGAATCACTGATCACAGATTGTAATAAATATATTAATGGAAATATTTGAAGTATTGTGAAAATTACCAAAATATGACGCAGAGACACGAAGCAGGTACATGCTTTTGGAAAAATGTTGCAGATAGACCTGCTTGATGCAGGCTTGCCACAAACTTTCAATTTGTAAAAGCGGTATCTGTAAAGCACAATAAAGCTAAACACAATAAAAGGAGGTATACCTGTAATTCCTGGTATGAAGTACCATAATTCTCCATTTTTTTCCCATTATTTGTTAATTTATTTCACATTTACTGAACTTATCTTGGTGAGACACACTGTGTGGCTGGAGAAATAGCAGGGAAGGAAATAGACAAGGCTCCTGCCCTTAGAGAGCTAGCTCTCTAGTAGGGGGAGACAAATCATTAACAAGTAAACTGTGCTAGAGTGAGGATTCAAAGGCCAACAACTAAATTTTGGTCCTTGTTTTCCTGGAGCCTACATTTTAGGGTAATTAAATAAAATATAAAAGACCTCAACACTGACTGGAACATAATAATTGATCAGTAAGTGTAAATTTTTATTACTGCTTAAAAAATTGGTTACAATCTGCCATTGAATTCATTGTTCAAGATTTCGTTCTGAATACTGGTGATGTGTTTTTGCCATTTGACTACCTTCTATAATTTGCCTTGCCTGTTTATATCCTTGGTCATGATTTTTCTGGTTTGCCTTTTACTAATGGACATGTAGTTCTGAGGCAGGAGAATAGGGTCTGGAGGCAGGGAATGTAAGGCCGATTCATGCTGACTTCCTGGAACTAAATCAAATTGCAATACTTCAGCAACGACAGGAAACATCCTCTCCATTTACACAGGGCTTATATCCAGTAAATGACTTTGAAATTTACTTCATCCTCTTCATTTACATAGGGCATATGCCAAGTAACCAATGGAAACCTCTAGCCGGCATTTAAACCCCAGAACATTCTCTAACGGCACTCTTGAGCCCCTATCCTCGGGCGCTCCCAACCTATGGGGTGTACTTTCATCTTCAATAAATCTCTGTTTTTGCTTCATTCTTTCCTTGCTTTGTGCGTTTTGTCCAATTCTTTGTTCAAGACGCCAAGAACCTGGACACATCAACTGGTAACAGCTCTTCATAGGATAAACACATGGCAACCACTTGTCTATTACATGTGCAGATAGTTTCCTTGTACCCCAATTGTCTTTTAGGTTCATTAAGGTCATATTTAAACATGGACTTTTGAAATTTGTTGTAGCTAAACCCGTATATAAGCATTTAGGCTTCCTCCTTCTTTGGGTCTTTTCTTGTGGACTCCCATGCACATAGCTGTAAGCTTTTCCCCTGTTAAACTGTCTTATGTCAATTTAACCTCTTAGGCCCAGGTGGAAACCTTAAGAGGGTAGAGGGAGATTAGGTTCGCTCAGTATTGGAAAAGCCTGTATTGCAACAGTGACGCTCTGCAGCTGCAGATAGGTGGCTTAAAGTTTCTTCCAACAAAAAAATTCTGTTTCCACAAAGCAAAGGAAGGAAAGCTCTTAACGGAGTGTTCCATAAAGAAAGCTTTTTTTTTTTTTTTCTTTGAGATGGAGTCTCGCTTTGTCGCCCAGACTGGAGTGCACTGGTGTGATCTTGGCTCACTGCAACCTCCGGCCTCCCGGGTTCAAGCGATTCTCCTGCCTCGGCCTCCCGAGTAGCTGGGACTACAGGCGCGCGCCACCATGCCCGGCTAATTTTTTGTATTTTTAGTAGAGACGAGGTTTCACCATGCTGGCCAGGCTGGTCTCGAACTCCTGACCTCATGATCCGTCCGCCTCGGCCTCCCAAACTGCTGGGATTACAGGCGTGAGTCACCGCACCCGGCCAGGAAGGAAAGCTTTTAACCCGACGGCTCAGGGAGGACACCGGTAGCAGGACTAGAAGCAGCACAGTGGAAACTAAGTTTGGCTCGGAAGCTAGGTCAAGCATGGGTGATAGGGAATTCGCCACTTAGTTTGAAGCAAATGGCCTCCTTGCTAAAGCTGAGTGCAGAGGGCCCGGCAGCAGTACTACAGCTAGCAGAACCAGCCCAGAAAACGAAGCCTTGGAGACTTGAGGTGGGTAGTGCCGGACGCAGAGCACAGGGCGCGGCTCCCACTTGCCTCCGGCTCCCGGAAGCGGGCGGGGCCACCTCGCGTCCCGGGGGCTAAAACCTGCGAGCGAGGACCGCGCGCCAAGGCTCCTCAGCCGAGCGCCGAGCGGTCGATCGCCGTAGCTCCCGCAGCCTGCGCTCTCCAGTCTGTGGCTCCTACCAGCCATTGTGTAAGTGCGACTGCTGCCGGGCGCGCGGGCCGCGGAAGGGGGCGGCCGCCTCTCGCTCCCCAGGTTCCCGGATGGTGATGGGTTCGCGGAGAGAGGCGGCAGGGGCAACCCCTCGGACCTCATAGCGGCCCGCGCGGCCGGTCTCCGGGGGCCCCCGCCCGCGGCGGCGCTGTAGGCGAGCCGTGGCGGGTCCCCAGCGCCGGGTGCTGCGCCGCAGCTCAGCTGGCTCCTGGGTCCCGGAGCGCGCCGCTGCCGAGTGCCAGGTTCAGGCGGCTCCCGTGCTGTTGGTTCTGCGCGATGTTTAATTAAAACTGAGAGTCTAACTTCACTTTTTTTTTTTTAATGCAGAGGCCAATAATCCGTTATGGAGCATGCCTTTACCCCGTTGGAGCCCCTGCTTTCCACTGGTACTGTATTTCTTTCCACGGTTTAGTGTCACTGACGTGCCCCTCCCCAGCGACGGGAACAGGTCGAAAGGACGGGGCTCTAGAGCCAGCGTGACTTCCAGCCTGGGTTCTGTCCCTGATTTCCTAGCTCTGTACCGCTAAGCATATCAGCCTCTCGCCGGTCTCATTTTCCTCATCTGAAAAATGAGCTTACGTATCAGTCCTTGCTGTGAGGACGAAATGACAAGATATAGTGTGTGTAGTCCGTCTGGAGCCCAGTAAGCGCTTGCTTCCCGGCTGTTGCGCCTCCACCAACAGCGCGAACAAATCTGGAACATAGCGGAACATTAGACATTGCAGGCATTAAGGACGGCCATCGTTGCCTGACCGTGATGCATTGTTAATCCATTGAAAGTGCCCCGAGCTTATCTAATAAAAGATTGGCAAATGATTATATCAAGTGTTTTAAATCTATATAACAGGATATTTTATTCTTCTAAGATTTGAAATTACTGTGTAACCGAGTGCAGGCTGGGCTGCTCGCTGCTTGCAGAGCCAATCAACAAGGACGAAGGGCCCGGAAAGGAAAGTGACTACTTTCCAAAGCTAGCAATGGGGAAGTAGTCCAAGCTTCTGCCTTAACGAAACCATTTCAAATTTGGACAAAATGTAAGAGCTTATAAAGGGGCGCTTGGTATTGGGGCTCGGGGGCCCCAGTCTACGTGACTTGCTCATATATTTATCTTGGGGTTTTGCCTCATCTGGTGAATGGGCTGGCGCCTGAGTATAACTGGGTTGCAAATTAACTGCAGCCTTGAAGTAATCTCCAGGTGGAGGAGAATTCAGTGGTCGCCTGAATTGTTTCAAGATTAGTCTCTGGAACTTCAGACGAACACATAATTAGATAAGGGAAACGTTGTGTAAGGGTGTTCGTTGGGGGAAAGAAGGAGAGCAAAGACTATTATCTCATTGTTAAAGGTAAGACAAGTCATCGCACAGGAAAGAGAAAAACTTTTGAAAATAAGACATTCAGGTACTTCACATGGAAATAGATGGAATGAATGAGTTTATGAGGCAGGTTGTTAGCATTCATTCTTGTGTAATAATTGACTACTGTGTGATAATTTGGTAATGTTAAAGTATTTTCAATTAACTATTAGTTTTTATTTTCTCATATATAACTTTCATAAATTTAAACAGAAAGTATAATTGTTTAAATGTTTACATTTGTTTTCTGTCAACATGAATTCATGGGTCTTGTTTAGGGCATTGAGTTTAACTTGTACGTTTTTCCACATGCTGGGAATAGTAGGTGACATTGACTCCTTACTCCCAAGTCATGTTTTTGTTTGTGACAGGGTCTTGCTTTGTCGCCCTGGCTGGAGTGCAGTGGTGCCATCATGGCTCACTGCAGCCTCGACCTCCCATGCTCAAGCGATCCTCCCACCTTAACCTCTGGAGTAGCTAGGACTACAGGTGTGCACTACCCCACCTGGCTAATTTTTAAATTTTTTGTGGAGAAGGGGTCTCCCTGTGTTGCCCAGGCTGGTCTTAAACTCCTGGGCTCAAGTGATCCCATTCTCCTGCCTCAGTCTCCCAAAGTGCTGGGATTATGGGTATGAACTACCACGCCCAGTTATGCTAAAAGCTTTATATACATGTTTATGTCTTATTCTACAGGTGAAGAAAAACAGTTACATAACTAGAGTCTTAACCCCTTTATTATTTTAGTAGATTAAAAGGTTGAGTGTTTATTACTTTAAACAGCTTTTCAAAAGTTAAAAAAAAAAAAAAGGCCAGGCACGGTGGCTCAGGCCTGTAATCCCAGCATTTTGGGAGGCTGAGGCAGGAGGATCACCTGAGGTCAGGAATTCTGAGACCAGCCTGGCCAACATGGTGAAACCCTGTCTCTACTAAAAATAGTCTCTACTAAAATTAGTTGGTTGTGGCGGCACACGCCTGTAATCCCAGCTACTTGGGAGGCTGAGGTAAGAGAATTGTAGGAGAATTGCTTGAACCTGGGAGGTGGAGGTTGTAAAGAGCTGAGATTGCACCATTGCACTCCAGCCTGGGAGACAGAGAGAGACTCCATCCTCCATCTCAAAACAAAAACAAAAACAAAAACAATCCAAAAAAAAAAAAAACCCCAAAAGGCATTGGGAAGCACATTTTGCATATTTCCTAGTTCTCGTTTATCCAGTATTACCAGGACAAACAGCATTTTCTAGAGTAAACATTTGATTTGGGTGAAATGTTGACTTTCAGATTTGTTACTGAAACCTAAGAGCATTACTGTCTGAAGATTTCTAATGGTTTCTAGGTTAAAAGACATATATCAGGGATACTGACTGCTGCATAATAAAGATTGTATTGAGGAACTATAATATCTGGGTTTAAATCCTAGCTTTGCCACTTAATAGTTATTTGACCTTGTACTTCCATTTCTTCATCTGTAAAATAGGAATACATCATAGGGTTATGTGTATAAATGAATTAGTACAAATCAAGCACTTAGCTTCAGTAGCTATAAGCTGTTCAGCAGTAAGTTTGAGGGGAAAGGAAAAAGGCAGTTGAATCTCAGGGTGGATGCTGAGATGGAAAAGGAGGGAGCTGATAGCTCTGCCCCTTTGTTTTTAATAGAGGCTTAGTGGAGAAGGCCTTGACTGCTTAAGTCAGGACATTTGTAAGTTCCACATTGGAGCAAGGCCCGTAGGGAAATGGTGATATATGAAGTACAGATCCAGGGAACAGAATCCAGTGCCTGCCCTCTTGGGTGGTTCTCACAGTTACCTCCTGTTGTTCCTGTGGGTAAAACTGTGTAGGATTCTTGTCTTATCTCTAGTTTTGACCTTGAAACAAGAATTTGGGCAAGTTTGTGATTACTCTGGATATGTGTAAGGTGTTTAACAACAGAACTATTACTATAAGGGCCAGTGTAATGCCGGATCTTTTACAGTAATTCAGTAAATTTTTGAGGTTAATTTTTTATTGGAGGGATTCCCTTTATCAAACAGATTCAGTGTTTAATACTCACCTGGCAGAGAAGTTTTTTCTGATACCAGCTTCTGTGAATTTGATTTGTTGGTATGATTTATCTGTAATGCTTATTAAGATTTAGTATAGTGGACAATCCAACAATAAAGGTAGTTCTCTACAGATTAAGAAGTTGCTAAGAAAAGTTTTGTGGACCAAAATACTTACCCTCTGGGATGATCACTAGCCCAGGGAAAGATGGAATTCTTTTTAAAATTCTTTTTTTTTTGTAACTAAGTGCTCATTATTTAAGAAAAAACAACTATCTGCCCTAGAATGTGAAAGTTTCCTGTACTCCCTTTTCCAGAAATAACTATTATTTCTCATACTTTAAACAAAATGTGTTCATATTATAAATTGTTTTGTAAATTACTGTTTGGGGGCAATGAGTTAAAATACATAAATATTTGTTACTACAAACATCACATGTGCTCTTTGTTCATTTTTTTTCCAAACTAAAAAATGTGTCCTAGTTACCGGACATTATCAATCTAAAAATTTATGTGTTCTTTTAAATTTTATGTGTATGAATAAAACAAAAATAGGCCTATTGAATACCCTTTTCTGCAACTGTTTTCACCTACTACTTTCTTATGTCTATGTGCATAGATATCCCAACTGTTTGTTTTTTTAATGGACAGTAATGGACTGAAATTCACTGGTCATTCTTTTTTTTTCTTTTTTTTAGAGACAGGGTCTTGCTCTGTTGCCCGGGCTCGAATGCAGTGGTGTGATCATTGCTCACTGTAACCTCTGACTCCTGGGCTCAAGCAGTCCTCCTGCCTTGGCCTCCCAAAGTGTTGGGATTACAGGCATGAGCCGCTGTGCCTGGCCGCACTAGTCTTTTTTTTTTTTTTTTTTTTCCCTGAGACAGAGTCTCGCTCTGTCCCCTAGGCTGGAGTGCAGTGGTGCAATCTCAGCTTACTGCATCCTCTGCCTCCTGGCTTCTCCTGCCTCAGGCTCCCAAGTTGCTGGGATTACAGGCGCCTGCCACTGCGCCTGGCTAATTTTTCTAGTTTTAGTAGATACGGGGTTTCACCATGTTGGCCAGGCTGGTCTCGAACTCCTGACCTCAGGTGATCCACCAGCCTCGGTCTCCCAAAGTGCTGGGATTATAGGCGTGAACCACTGCGCCCAGCCTGGCCTCACTAGTCTTAATAGACATTTATGTTACTTCCAATTTGTACTGTTACAGTCTACAATGCATATTTTTGATCATACTATTTTTCATATTTATGTGAATATTTTAGTAGTGTAAATTTGTAGAAATGCAGTTGCCAGGCCAGAGGGTATGTCTGTATTTCTGGTTATCAAGGGGATCTATCAGCTAACTGGTGTATACTCTTTAGTACTAGGTGCTGAGGGGGTTACAAAATTGAAAGAAGTGGTCCCTTCTATCTAGGAGTTTATGGTCTAATTGAGTGTCAAGAACAAAACATAAGATTCCAGTGAGATGCTGAATTATGTATTGTAGAACCCACATAGGAACTGTAGACACGGGGAAGAGAGGCAGGCTGGAGTCAGCAGATAAATCATGGGGTGAGTCAGACATCAGCTGGGGCTGCAAAAGAGCACTGGATTTAAATGGAGAGAAGCACAGGGAGGTTTCCAGAAGAGCATCGCAAGTGATGGGCCATCCTAGAGAGAGAGCTCAGTGTTGCATCTGGACGTGAAAATGGACACGGTGGTGAGAGAGAGATAGTGTGACTAGGTTGGAGAGTGCTCATGAGGGTTTGGAAGAATGTGGTTGAACAGTGAGGGTAGAATCAGGTTGTGGAGGGAGAGACATTTATTGCAGAGAAAGATAGTTTTTGAAAGTTTCTGTGTCTTCTGCCTTTGGAACATTCTATACAAAGCAGCTTTTTATAAACAGTAATCCCCCCATATCCTAGAGTGATATATTCTAAGAACTCCACTGCAGCGAGTCAGCCAACTTTTTTTGGCGCCAGGAACTGGTTTTGTATTAGACAGTTTTTCTATGGACCAGTGGAGGGGTGGGTGGTGGTGGTTTCAGGATGACTCAAGCCATTACATTTATTGTCCACTTTATTTCTATTATTGCATTGTAATATATAATGTATATAGGTATTTATTATTACATGTAATATATACAGTGACAGATCATCAGGCATTAGATTCTCATAAGGAGTGTGCAACCTAGATCCTTTGCATGTGCAGTCCACAATAGGCTTTGGGGTCATGTGAGAATCTAATGCCCTGCTGATCTGACAGGAGGTGGAGCTCAGCTTCACTCCTTCCTGCCCTACCGTGTGGGTGGGTTCGTAACTGGCCACAGACAGTCTAATCTACAGATGATTTAAAGTATACAGGAGGGTGTGTGTAGGTTATATACAGATAAGGGGAACTACTGTACTTTAAAACTCATTTAGTTGTGTCATTGATGTCATGGTTCTGATTTGCCAACCAACTATAGGTTAAAGTCCTTATCTTGAAGGCAGTTTTCAAGCATACAATATATTGTTTATTAACTATAGTCACTGTGATGGTACAATCACCTCTTTGCACCTAAGGTAAACTCACATACCCACTATTGCCTTATAGGAACATTTGTTCTTGCTTCAGTATTTTCCCTTAGCTCATGCTAAATTTGCCACATAGAATGATCTTTGCCAGTCCTTAGAATTATTATTCTTAAATTTTAGCCATTCTGGTGGGTGTATAGAGATGTCTCTATGATTTTTGTCATTTTCCTTATGACAGATTTCTCATAATGTGTTTATTGACTTTTGCTCGTCTTAAGTGTTTATGGCTCTTACTCATTGTTTCAATTAGGTTATCTTTCCTTTTTTATAAAAACGTATTTTAGGAGTTTTTTTTTTTAATATATTCTGGTTGCAGTTCTTTACATTGTGATTTTCTCATTATTAAAATAGGGAGAATGCCACTTTCCAAGGAGAGTTGTGAAAATTAAACAATATGTGTAAAGCATGTAATGGTGACATGTAAGAATTCAAGCATTTTAAGTATTTTTTGTCTTTTTAAACTTTTCATCTGAAGGGTTTTTATTTTTAAATTAATACAGAATATTTAACCGGTAAGGGTGTACTTTTGCTGTTTGAGGCCTTGTAAACTAGGTGCCTTTTCAGCATAGTCTTAGACATCTAAACTTTTTGCTTTGTTCTTCAGTGCCTGTGATCATTTCAGTTTTTATCATGAAGATTTATGTTCAGAAATTAATATGCTTTAAACTTTTTTAAAAAAAGTAAAGTTGATTTACTTGAAACACTTTATAGCCAAAATAAAGGTAGTCAAATCTCAGAACAGTTATTTGCCATGTACTTATTTCACAAACTTTTAAGACGCAGCAGTTACAGAGGTTTTAATTTCCAGTTTACTAAGAATACTGATCTTTTTATTTTTATTTTTTCAACTTTTTTGAGGCATGATTGACAAATAAAAGTGCTATAGTTAGCCAGGTGTGGCGGCTCTCACCTATATTCCCAGCACCCATCTGGGAGAGGCCCACCTCTCTGACTTCAGTGTACTGTATTTATCTCTTTAAAGATCCTGTCTGCAAATACAGCCATATTCTGAGGTTCTGGGGGTTAGGACTTCAATTTATGAATTTGGTGGGAGTCGGGGGGTGGGTGGGCACAATTTAGCTCATAACAAATAGGGTATGTCAATTAGCTTTTCAGCTGTAAACTAAAAAAAAAAATTGACTGGGTCCATATTTCAGTATTACCATGATTTCCAAAAAAGAGATTTTAACGTGTAATTCTAATAGCATAGAGCTAGTATATGAATCAGAGAGTCAGTTTTGGTCTTATTTAGTTTCTGTTTTCTACTTATATACAAAGGTTTCTCTGTTCATTCCTGTTTATCCATTATGGGCCACACATCTAATAGATGTTGTAGGAAAATAAAAAGGGTTGACAAATCTTACTGTGAAAGATTTCAGTACATAACAGGCTGTTTAGTACAACACAATGGAAATGTAATTTCGTATGTTATATAATTCAAAATTTTCTAATAGTCTCATTAAAAAGGTTATAAATTTTAATTTTAAGTTTGTCTTATTTAATCTGAAATTATATTATTTTGACGTGGTCAATAGAAATCACTACTAATGCTATAGTTTACGTTTTTTGCACAGAATCTTCAAACTCAAGTGTGTAGTTTACGTATCTGGCACATCTCAATTCAGATGATAAATTTTCATTAGACATACTTGATCTATGTTTAATTTGTGGTAATTTGTCAAATGTTTTGTTTTTATTCATATTAGCAAGGAGTACGTCGTAGCCTTGTAAGTTTGGAAAGAACTTCATAGGCAAGGAAAAGAATATTTCTTTTCCAAAGAAAGCCTTGGAAATAGATACTAGAGATAGAACTGGACTAAAACCTAGGTTTTCTGATTATCTATTTCCCCTAAAATTATAATGACTTTTGTTCTTGTTGTTTAAAGCAGTATTCTTGCTTTAAAACCTAGAAAACTTTCAGGGTTGTTGTTGATTGGTTTTTTAAGACACTTTCATCTGGTATGGTAAAGCTCTGGTATGGTTTTAGCTCTGACTAAAGCTGCTGTGTAAGGATTAGCCTTATCTGCTGCTTAAGGATTGTGATATTTTTGTTATCAAGGGCTAAGATTATGGAAGATACGAATTTGTGAATTCCAGAGTTTCAAGGATCTTATGGTACTCTCCTACCCAATCAGAAATCCTCCTACGTAGCTCTCAAATCTCTGGAATGTTTCCAGGACACTCACTGTGTTGACTGTTCATGCTTTTCTTGGCGTATAACTTATAATTGTTGGAATTCTTCTTTTTTATTTCTTTCAACCTATTTCTAATTTACTGAGACTTGCTGTTAACTACCCTTTACTTATTT
This sequence comes from Pan troglodytes, assembly GCF_028858775.2. Lineage (NCBI taxonomy): Eukaryota > Metazoa > Chordata > Mammalia > Primates > Hominidae > Pan > Pan troglodytes. Next base: position 159,955,673 of record NC_072404.2, on the reverse strand, counting down.
TTTACTTATTACTTACTGCATTTGGTATAGTTTAACTTTTCTTCGTATTTTGTTTTATTTTCATATTTGTCTTAATATTTGCTGTCCTTTTTTTTTTTTTTTTTTTTTTGAGATGGTGTCTTGCTCTGTCGCCCAGGCTGGAGTGCAGTGGCGTGATCTCAGCTCACTGCAACCTCCACCTCCCGGGTTCATGCCACTCTCCTGCCTCAGCCTCGCGAGTAGCTGGGACCACAGGCGCCCGCCACCACGCCTGGCTAAGTTTTTGTATTTTTAGTAGAGACACGGGGTTTCACCGTGTCAGCCAGGATGGTCTTGATTTCCTGACCTCGTGATCCGCCCGCCTCGGCCTCCCAAAGTGTTGGGATTACAGGCCCGAGCCCAGCCTTTGCTGTACTTTTAATTAGATTAGTTATACTTGATGACAACATTTTGATTCATCCTTGTTGTCAGTGAGCAAATTGTTTCTCTTGCCTTAAATAAGATCTCATTAACTTTATAAGCTATCTTTTCCACATCATCTAGACAATCAATTTCCTTTGATTCAGTGGTATTTAGTCTTATGGCACCTGCCCCCCCATCTTTCCATATTAGCATTTTAATAGTTCCATGCTTTTAGAAACTAAAACTTCTAAAGTGAGTTTAAAAATAATTTTAAATCTTTAAAAAATTATCTAAATTTTTATTTTGTAGCATTATTAGAAAAAATGGTTTTTTTAGATGAAAAAATTGAAAATATCAAGTTAGCCTGTGGGGTAGTTTTAATATTCACAATGATAAAATATTACGGCATAATTACACCAAAAAAATCTGTGGGTATTGACACATTAACACGAGATGTCTTTGAGGTTTTCTAGGAAAACGAGGTGAATTTGTGCATTAACTTCCCATCAAATACATTTTATTTTTTTTTGTTGCTGTTGGTAAAATGCATCTGAAAGTTATTCTTTGTAGGTGGCAAACAAATGCTGCAACAAATGGATGTTATTCTGAGTATTTCTGTGTCTTTGTCACACCATTGTCTTTGAAGGTATTCATTTTTCACAGTGGAATAGTTTCTTTTGTTTTTATGAGTTCCAGTAAATTTAAGCTTTTGATTTACTCATAGGTCATGTGTAAGGTTTTGGCTTGCCAGCCCAATTGCTGCCAAAAAACCTTTTTTTCTTTTTTCAAAATAGGAAAACTGTTCTAGAAAAGGTTTCTTCCTAATCCAAATACACATGCTCTGAGTGAATCCTTTGGATGGGTAGGAGACCTTTGAAACCTTTACTGTTCCTGGTGTGTGTCTTCCTTAGTAATCCTCTGAGATAGCCATCTGGTTTTTATGCTGGAACATGTTCAGATAGCTCAGTCTTTTTGAGAAAACATGTAGCATTATTGGACAGACAACTGATGACTAAAATATGTATTTTAAAAAAGCTGAAGTTTACCCTTAGCTCTCTATTTTCCACCTTAAATAGCATAGAAGATCTTTACTTGTTTTCTACCTAATTACCCTTCAAATACTGAAAAATCTTAATCAGATCATAGCCATTTGTTGAACAATTATTTGAGTGCCTGCCTGCTGTGTACTGGGAACCATTCTAGGCATGGGAAGACATATCAACAATTTTCTTTTCATGTAATGCTTTCCAGCCTATCCCAATATAGGTATCAGTTACCTACTTTTGGAAAATCAGATGTCCTTGTCAAGAATGCTTACTGGGACCTGTTTTCATTATTTTATTTTATTTTATTTTGGAGGTGGAGTCTCGCTCTGTTGCTCAGGCTGGAGTGCAGTGACAATCTTGGCTCACAGCAACCTCTGTCTCCCAGGTTCTATCGATCCTCCTGCCTCATCCTCCTGAGTAGCTGGGGCTACAGGCGCGTGCCACCACGCCTGGCTAATTTTTGTATTTTTAGTAGAGACGGGGTTTCACCATGTTGGCCAGGGTTCTCTTGAACTCTTGACCTCAGGTGATCTGCCCGCCTTGGCCTCCCAAAGTGCTGGGATTACAGGTGTACCACCATGCTTGGCCTGTTTTGTTATCTTAAATTGCAACTTCTGTAGGATATTGAGAATCCTGAACAGGAAGGTCTTGATAAATCATCAGGGGAAACAATCAGTGCTTTGAGATTAAAGAAGAAATGAAAAGAGGAAGCGGGAGCAGGAAAATGGAAGGTCGCACAGTTGAATACCTTGTTTAAGTTTATAAATTTCTTTGTATGGTGCTCTAAAACCTTGTTACTTAAATTGAAATTCTCAGGCCAATAGCATTGGCATGCCTCAGTGCCTGTAAGAAAAGCAGAATCTCAGGCCCCACTTCCGACTGACTGAATAAATATCTGCATTTTAACGAGACCCTCGGTCAGCCTTAATGCTCCTTAAAATGTGAAAGTCACTACCCAAGAGGAATAGCAACTTTCTTTTAAAATAATTAAAAACACCCTCCATCACATTTCATGATAACATTTATCATTATCTAGAACTTCTTTTCAATGACTAATATCCAGTGGTTTTCTTTTGAGCTTTATTGTTGTCTGTGAAAATGTATAGTGTGATGAGGCATTCAGGACACATACCCAGTGGCAGAGGATGGCTCACCTGAGTGCGATGAGGTGATACCTTTTTCCACACCAGCAACATCTGAGGTGCATATCCACTTTTTTGGCCCTTGGTCTGCCTTTCAAAATGTCTACATGTAATGCTGATATTTTATCAATGTAGTTGGTTAAGATATAACTTCAGGCTTTTCTCATATATAATTTTGTTTTGGTGTTTTATTGAGTTTGGGGGAAGTAAATCTAAAATTTTCGTTTGGAATTATTGGCCAAAAATTACTATATTATGAGATATATACACTCTATAAAGTTTGGGTGTTAAAATCACACAAACAATTTTCTTTTGGAAAATCGTTAACCAGAGAGATGTTTGTAAGTTATGCTTCTTCAGGCATTTCAATTCCTGAGTATCCCTTTACAAATGAGACATCTGTGACTGAATACATTCTTCTAGTTATGGCTTAAAGCCAAAGAAAGTAGTCACACGATCACATTCTTTTCTCTGGATGATATCATCCTATTAAATAAGCCCATGCTTTTGATTTTAGGGAATGATAGTTGAAGAGTTCTGAAGTTTGAAGTCAGTAAAGCTGTTTCTGACCTCACTTTTTTTTTTTTTTTGGTGAATCTCGCATCTGAATTGGTTACTGTAAGTCAATATATCAAAGCTTTTTGAAAATGGAATTAAAATGGCCTCTTTGTGAAAAATACTTGTTAATACTTGTAATTATGGTTTCATTACTATAGAGGAAACATATGTTTTCAGGCTGTTTAACATTTTATTTATTGAGCCAACTTTGTTATGCATGTAGCATCATACTAAATCCATGCAATTGAAATATATGGTCCAAGTTTCCATAGAGATTATAGCCTAGTAGGGCAAATGGATAAGCAAGTGAGACATTAGAGTACAATGTGGTAAGAGACATGTAAGGGCAACCTTGGATCACACAGGAAGGATTTGGGGGTTTATTGAAGGCGTCTGGAAAGAAGAAATATTTAAGGTGGTAAATTAACTTGTTTTAAATTTTTTATTTTTGTGATTAACACTGAGATATTTATGTACCTTAGTCCACTTCTGATTGTATGTTGAGTGTGTATTTCTGGGAGTAGAATTAAATAATCAAAGTTATGAGCCTCTAGGGTTTCCAGTACATGTTGCTAGGTGGCTTTCCAGAAAGGCTGTAGTAGGTTATGTGGCAGTATCAGCATATTAGTGTGTCCCTTTCAATATGTCCTTGCTGGCAGTGGATGCTTTGCAATTCTGGATGGAAATATTCATGGATTATAGCTGATCCTGCTTTTTCACTCCCACATCGTGATTTTTGTGGTACTCTTGGTAGTACTGCCCATAATCTAAGGTGGGAAAGGTTGTCCAAGACTTGAAAATGATCAGAAAAGATTACTAGGAGTCTTTTCAGTGGAACGCTGGGCTTGTTTAGTGGATCCTGAAGTGACTAGATACAGGGTGTATACCTTTCACTTTTTTTTTGATTAGGCAATTTTGCAATGCTGTAGGGATAGAAGTTAACTAATAGTCATGCAAACGATTCTACATGGAGTCTTACTCTGTCATCCAGGCTGGAGTGCAGTGGCACAATCTTGGCTCACTGCAACCTCTGCCACCTGGATTTAAGCAATTCTCCTGCCTCAGCCTCCCGAGTAGCTGGGATTACAGGCGCCTGCCACTGCTCCGAGCTAATTTTTGTATTTTTGGTAGAGACGGGATTTCACCATCTTGGCCAGGCTGGTTTTAAACTCCTGACCTCATGATCCACCCGCCTCGGCCTCCCAAAGTGCTGGGATTACAGGCGTGAGCCACCGCGCCTGACCATGATTCTTATCTATAATAATGCAAATGAATTTTGTCCAGTGGGATACAATTGATTTCCACCCTGAAGAAATATCCCCAGATATTATGTTTCATTGCTCTATGGTAGACATTACTAAACTTTCAGTTTTAGTCTTCAGTGTCTCAGTAATTTTTTCATGGGGCCACCAGCACCAAATACCTAATAGTAACTTCTACCAAGTAATTGGGTCCAAAAAACCTGTTAGTAGTTCATACAGTGTCCCTGTTAGTTCAGTGAGGCACCCTGAATGCTTTGCCACTCAGCTTGGAAACCCTTCTTATAATAGATTCACCATTGATTTCAGTAATACTCCACACACACACACACACACACACACACACACACTCAAGTTTGTACTAATAATCTCATTAATTGATGAGCTGAATAATATCTTTGGCATGTGTTCCTTTTATATTTGCATGAAGGTCATGATTCTAAACCTTTTGGAAATTACACTTTAAGCACTAAATTCTCCTTAGTTTGTTGTTAATTTAAAAGGTGAGTAAATAGGTCATCTTAACTTTCTTGGAAATCAGTTTCCTTATCTGTAAATGACCTGTCATAGACTATGAGAATTAAAAGTGAAAATGCACCTGTAAAAGCATAGCATGCAGCCTTTGAGGACAATGTGCAAAGTGGGTAGGTCACACATACCTTGGAGCTTGTGGGATTCCTCAGGTGCTCATCCCACGGAAAGGACTTAGGCTAGGCTGGCCTGTGCTGCAGGGTGCCCTGTAATCACTCCAGGAGAGGAATCTCAACTGCTGCCCTCCCACCCCCACAAAAGTTCCACATATTTGCTGGAACCTCCAGGTGACTGTAATACTGTGTGTCTGCGAACTTCCAGGTTACTAGAGTGGGGAGCTTGTGTTGCTAAGCAGCTAATTTCAGCCTATTCTTGCGTTGTTAACTCTGACCTGCTGAACTAGCTCCTTGAAAAATCCAGAAATTGGGGAAGAGGAGGAGGTGAAATGAACTCCAGGACCATCTGCATTTGTATTTATGGTCCCTCACTTTTGTTTTTTAAAAAAGCGAAATGTATCCAGTAGTCATAACTTTACATTTAGACAGCAATTATATAGTTTTGTCATTTTAATTTCCATATGCTTGATCTCCATGTGCTAAGTATTACCTTCTAACTACAGAAATGACTTTATTTCCCCAAACCAGTGAGTGTTGGAGTCAACTCTAAAAATATTGTCCTCTCCTTCAAATTTTAAACTTCTAAAATTATAACTAAAATTTGGAAATAGAATAGAATATATTTAGGCTTGATGAGATATCCAAGGAATGGAAAGTAAAAGAAGCTGGCCTAAACTGAAGTACAAGGCTAGGAATGTTTACATAGGAACATCAGGCATATATTAGGACTGAGAAAAATAAGATGGTAATGGGAATTTACAACTAGGTGTCCAATACCCAAAGCTCTAAAGTAGCTTACAAAACCAGAGTAGTTAGGGTGTGGGAAGCCTGGTGGAATGTTTATACTGTTTTGTTCAAAACTGTAAAATAGTTTCCTTGTTTATTTTTTGCTGTCTGTCTTGATCCAGGTTACTATTATCATAGGAACAATTGGTTTCTGAACGTTCTCTCTTGCCTATTATCAATTCAACTGATTTAATGTTATCTGTTTCAGTGGATCTGTTAGAATCTGCCTGTGACAATTCTTGTTGATTAAAAAAAAAATGCAAGTGAAGGGAACCCATGTGCAGACCAGCTCGTACTAATGACATTCATAGAAACTAGTGATTCCGTTGAAGTGTGCATTGGACTGTGACACTAGATAACTATGAAAGGATTAGGCATATGGTGGTATTGTATACTTGAAGCCTATCATAAATTTAACCTTTCTATTACTGTTAGGAGATGAGTTATTGTTTCCACTTGCCAGGTAAGAACAATACTTGAGATGAGATCCGACATTACGCTTTTGCCCTTGCACTGCTTTTTGAAGTGTAAATGGCTTATGTTTAGTCAATCTTCTTGTTGTGAAATTGCATCATTTTTATGCCATCCAAGAGTTAGAGCTGCTGATGCAGCTATTAGCAGACACAGAAGCACGACTCAGTTGAGACAATGTGTTAGAGGTGGGTGAGTTCTGTGAGGAATTTTCTGCTCACTTGTACCACACAATTTGAGTCATGTTTGCGCTGCGTAAACTGTATCATTCATTTTTATATATTTATATATGTTTGCATAATACAGATGATTACCAGTATTTACTGAGAGCTTACTGTATGCAAGGAACTATTCCAAGTTTTCTATGTATTACCTTGTTTATTCTCACAAACATTCTTAAGGGGAATATACTGTTAGCCCCATTTTAGAAATGAGAATGCTGAGATAGGTACAGAGAGGTTGACTATCTTGCCCAAGGTCACAGGTCCAGGAAGCAGCAGAGTTGAGGTTTAGGCCCAAGTAGTCTGGCTGCAGAGCCTGTTGGGTAACCACTACCACAATACTGATTTTGTATGTGTATATGTGGTATGGCTGATGGAGTTTTATTTCTCTTTGAAGACTTTTTTCCCCAATCTCTACATCTCTTGTCTCTGAGTTTATTCTCAGAGACAAGTTTAATAAACTTTCAGTTTATTCTCAACCTGGTGAGTGAGTCTATCACTATCCTTAGTGGGAAACAGTACATCAGTTAAGGAATACATTTGGGTGTAAGTAATAGGGAAACTCATCTCACAGTAGCTTCAACAATTAGGAATTGATTTTTCTTAAACGATGAATCTGGAGGTAGGTGGTGGAGGGCTGGTGTAGCTGCTGTACACTGTTGATAGGGATGCAGGCCTGTTCTTTGCTCTTCTGTCTTTCTGTGTTGGCCGTTAGCCTCATGCTTGTGATCTCATTAGAGGCAAGGTAGTTATTAGAACTTCAGGCATCAAGGATGCATTGTAAGCAGAAAAAAAGTATGGAGGGATTTTAAAAAGGGTCATGCCAACCTGGTTCATCCCCCTATATCAGAAAACTAAAAGCCTTCTCCGAAGATCCACAATCCACATAATTCACTTTTGTTTTATTTCATATTGGCCAGAACTAGGTTATGTGGCCATTCCTAAAAAGCAATCACGTGGAATTCTGTTCTTATGACTGATTTTGGCCAGAAACAGTTCATCTTCTGGGACTGGGATATGGGCATACTAGCAACTAAATAAACTGAAGTGGTACTGACAGAGAAGTTGGATGGATAGATATGGTGGAGACAGTGGACAGAATTGGCCACAGGATGACTTCCAAGAACTCTAGCCAAATACTCAAGGTTTGGAATCATTGTAATCTTGCTTGTAGTTGGGATCTGAGTGTTCGAGGTGAAAGTTTCCAGGATACATCTGCCGTCTTTGATCTCAGATTCAGTGGTTCAGTTCCTGCTTTTTCTTGGAAGCCTTTTTGTAATACTCTCAGGAATGTGGTTTCTCTGGATTTGGGAGTTTACCTTGATCTTTGTTTTCTGCCTATTCCAGAGCTCCTCAAATATGACATTCTTACTCCTGAATTCCAGCTAGTGATGAGGCCTTGTTACTTGTTGACAGGTTTCTCTGATACTGTCCTTTGTCCCACAGTATAATCTGCTTTGATTTTTTTTGATTCTCTTACCCGAGATGCTCATTTTGTATTGAACCATTCCTAATGTCGCAGTTTTGTTCACTGTGTTCATATCATTGGTCAGGCACTATTTTAAGATAACTAGGTGGTCTGATTATATGCTAAAGCATATAAAAATGACAGTAGCATGCCACCAAATTATTTGCTTTTATCTGAAATTGAAATTTTAATGGGCAGTCAGGCATTTACATTAAACATTACTTGGTAATCTTCCATGGGTTAACTTACCAAAGCTGTGATATATGTCATAAATACCTAAGATGTAGTTGTAGTGGTTTGGGACATAATTTTTTTTATTCTCATATTGTTTTTTCTTTTGATATTCCTATGTGTGCTCTTTATGTCTAACAGAAAGGATTGCCTATTTTTAAGCTTTTGGAGAGGAAGAGAGTTCAGAGAAAAGTAAATTGAGGATCACAAGGCAGTATCACTTATTGAGTGGTACTCTAGTTGATCTGTTTGCTTATGTATGCTCTTGGAGGGGAGTGACATGAATTCTTATTCTTCTTAATGCCTCCTATGCTAAGCATCCTACCACATATATTTAGACAATGAGTTGCCTTTAAGTTGAGTTGCCAGGCTGCTCAGCTCCAAATCAAATTTTAATGGGCAGTCAGGCATTTACATTAAACATTACTTGGTAATCTATGGGTTAACTTACCAAAGCTGTGATATATGTCATAAATACCTCAGACATACCTACCTTGCATGTCCCATGATTTTTTCCCCTATCCTTGCATTGGTGTCAAAACCCTAACCAATAAGGCCCACAGCCTTTGGCTAGACTTCCTTCACTCCCCCTCTTGCTACTGAGCCTCAGCAGCATCTGCTCATGAGTATGTTATTCTGGCTTCAAATTTCCTCTTGGCAAGCCCTGCCCCCAACTACACACAAACTTGGGGATTTCCCTCTCTTGTGAGGGCAGCTATGTTTTTAGAGAGCAGTATTTATTTATTCTATTCCATCCAGCATTTAGAGGGGTTCATGCTAAAAGAGTTATGTATATGGGCCGGGCATGGTGGCTCATGCCTATAGTTCCAGCACTTTGGCAGGCTAAGGGGGGTGGATCATCTGAAGTCAGGAGTTTGAGACCAGCCTGGCCAACATGGTGAAACCCCGTCTCTACTGAAAATACAAAAATTAGCTGGGTGTGGTGGTGGGCGCCTGTAATCCCAGCTACTCGGGAGGCTAAGGCAGGAGAATCACTTGAACTTGGGGGACGGAGGTTGCAGTGAGCCGAGATCGCACCACTGCACTCCAGCCTGGGCAACAGAGCGAGACTCCATCTCAAAAAAAAGAAAAAAAAAGTTCTGTATCAGCTTAGTCTGCTGTGTTTCCAAAACTGTCTTTCTTATAAAGCAAATAATCTTATATACACTGAAACCTTTAATAGACAGCTGACTGTTGTATGGACTGTGTATATCACCCAATATGATTTATTTTTTCCTCATGATTCTGCAATCTGGGCTGGATCAGGTGGGTCTTTCTTCTGCTCCAGTTGCCACCTTTTGAGGTTGGAACATTTAAGATGGCTTCTTTTACTCACATGTTAGGTGTCTTTTCTGGTAGGCCTGGAAAAGGCCTGGCTGGGCCTGTCTTTCCACATGATTTCTCCAGTGTGGTTCCTGGACCTCTTTACTAAGGGCTCCAAGAAGGTGCATACCAGGAAAGTAATCCCTGATGTAGAAAGAAGCTTGCCTTATGCATGCTAATGTTACACTGCCAAAGCCATCACATGACCCAGCTGGGAGCTAGAGGTACAAGCACTTGGATATTAGGGGTGTGATTTGGGTACCATCAATATAACAGAGTGGTTTACCACCTTATACTCATTGTGTGTGATTTCTTGCAGTCAATTTTGTGGGAGTGCATTTTATTCCATTTTGTTTTGTCTACAGTGAATTTTGTTGTTATAACTATCTTCCTCCTTTTAAAGTTGGCAACCATAATATTATACTTCATATTTTGAGATAATGTTAGATTTACCAAAAAGTTGCAAAAATAGTAGAATTCCCTTATGCCTTTCACCTGGCTTCTACTAATGTTAACATACTGCATAACCACAAATTAAAAATTAACATTGGTATAATGCTGTTTACTAAACTACAGGCTTTATTCAGTGTCCACCAGTTTTTTCACTAATACCCATTTTCTGGTGTAGGATGGAATCCAGGATCCCATATTGCATTTACTTGCCACGTCTCCTTAATCTTTCCAGGTCTTTCATGGCTTGGATACTTTTGAAGAGTAGTGGCCAGTTATGTTGTAGAATGTCCCTAAATATGGGGTTGTCTGATGTTTCCTCATGATTAGATTTAAGTAATGCATTTTTGGCAAGAGGCCCACAGAAACGATGTACCCTTTTCAGTGCATGATGTCAAGGGTATGTTATGTTGATGTGTCTTACTGGTGCAGGTAACCTTGTTCATGCTTGAATAAGATGTTCTTACCCAGCTTTTTCTACTGTAAAGCTACTTTCTTTTTGCAGTTAAGTATCTTCAGGTAGATACTTTGGAATTATGCACATATCCTGTTTCTTCTCCAACTTTTGCTCATTATTTTTATATCCCATTGTTCAATGGGTTTTTTTCTGCAACAATTATTACTGTGCTGTTCTAATGGTGATTTTCTATTTCCCTCTTTCCTTTTACATTTATTTTTATTTTATTTTATTTTCTAGACGGAGTCTTGCTCTGTTGTCCAGGCTGGAGCGCAGTAGCCTGGTCTTGGCTCACTGCAACCTCTGCCTCCCAGGTTCAAGAAATTCTCCTGTCTCAGCCTCCTGAGTAGCTGGGATCACAGGCATGCCCCACCATGCCAAGCTAACTTTTGTATTTTTAGTAGAGATGGGGTTTCACCATGTTGGCCAGGCTGGTCTCGAACTCCTGACCTTGTGATCCACCTGCCTTGGCCTCCCAACATGCTGGGATTACAGGTGTTAGCCGCCGTGCCTGGCTCCCTTTTACATGTATTAGGATTTTTTTGTAAGGAAAAGATGCTCCATTTATTTTAAATTGATTATAATTTATATCAATATGAATACATAGGTATTTTATGTATTATAATTCAATGCTATTTATTTTGTTGCTCAGTGTTCTAGCTTTGGCACTTGGAAGTTCAGTTTGGTTCCTGGGCCCTTTTTATGTATTCCCATTCTTTCTGAGCATTCTTAATACCTGACACCACAGGATGCTCTAGGCTCATCTTGTTTGTTCCCTGCCCCAGCCCAGAATCAACCACTTCAGGGTGCCTTGGCCCCTTATTGGAGAATGGTATCTAGAAGCCAAGGTCTCGGGGCTACCTGTGCTTATTGCTACGGTGGTGTCAATTGCTTCAAGATCCTTTCAGTGACTAGAGTCAGGATAATATGTATACTAACTCATGCATACATACACATCTATATTTTGGTATGTATATTTATGTATTAGTGTTCATATATAATAAAAAAACATTAGTTCGTACTGATATGTTGGATTACAGTCCAACAGCACAGAGTTCATTCTAGCCTTATCAATTTCCTTATTTGTAATTTCTCTGACAGTGAAAAACTTGGTTCTCATTACCTGTAATACACTTATTTGCTCATACATACTATACATATAAAGTGGCTTTGCTTAATATGTATACATATAAAGTGAAGTGGATAGTATACATGTAAAGGATTGCTAGCCCATATCCCTGTGAGAAACAGACTTATTAACTAGAGTAAGAATTTTGTGTACAGTCTTTTTGTCTTTAGCCTTACAGTATCTAGTCAAAATACTGTTTTCCAAAGTTACTTTCAATTGTTTTACAAACCAAATAGTTGTTAGAATTATCAACCATAGGAATAACTGAAGGAAGATAGGAAAAGAGGAAAAATAGGTAGCAAATGAAGGCATTAAGCCTATTTTCTGAGGAAAATGTATGTGTGTTTTTCTTTATTCCTGGACCTTTTGACTTCTATGTTTGTTGCACAGAATTATCTTAGATGCTTTTGGTTAGAGTCTCAGTTTGCTGGAGAGGTGAGGTGGTACAGTGAGACAGTGTTTACATGTCTTTAATTGTGTATGTTGCCCATGCATTTTTATTTTTATTTTTATTTATTTAATTATTTATTTTTGAGATGGAGTCTCTCTCTGTCACCCAGGCTGGAGTACAGTGGTGCAATCTTGGCTCACTGCAAGCTCCGCCTCCTGGGTTCACACCATTCTCCTGCCTCAACCTCCCAAGTAGCTGGGACTACAGGCGCTCGCCACCACGTCCGGCTAATTTTTTGTATTTTTAGTAGAGACGGAGTTTCACTATGTTAGCCAGGATGGTCTCGATCTCCTGACCTTGTGACTCGTGATCCACCCACCTTGGCCTCCCAAAGTGCTGAGATTACAGGCGTCAGCCACCGTGCCCGGCCATCCCATGCAGTTTTAAACACCTAAAATATGTAAAAATTAAAAACAGTTCCTTTTGATATACATGTAAAAGGTTAAGTAGTAATATATATGAGAATGATACATGTATTTTCAGCCATATCCCTTTCACCAGTTGTTTTAAAATAATTAGGTAACCTGCCTGTTTTTACTTTAAAGGTTTTTTAGTAGAATGGTCTAGTATTCTTATAGAATGTTAACAGTCTAATACATTAAATCTTTCTTATAATGGCTGAATTACTGTTCTATTGTTTTCTAGATGAGGCTGAGTTTGTAAAAGGTTGGGGAAGATTTTCTACTGATGATGTGTGGATAACCTTATTAAAAAACAGAAATGAAGGCTAGCATGTAGAAAACCTTGGAGCCCAAGAGATTTTGTCTTTTGTAGAGCTTCTAATTTAGATGGTACATGGTAGTGACTGAATGCCAAATGAATGAAGGTTATGATAGAATGGGAGGAAATTGGAACTTGGAGAAGGTAACACTATGACAGGATTTTAGACTTAAAAAAAAAAGATATTTGACCTGGAAAGCCATTGTAGGAAGAGAGGTAGTGATTGCATATTTAAAGGAGTTTAAAAACAATAGCAGTTATATTTGCTGGAATATTTTTTATGTGAGCCATAACTCATAGAAGAATGGCTGTCTACACGGTGTTATTCTAGTCAACTTAACTGCATTAGATAGCATCTGGGTGAATGTTATATAAATAGCCCGCTTACTGAAAAATTTCAGTGCATATTACAGTTTATAATATGTTAAATAAATAATCTATTAAGGAAAAAATGCTGTCAAGGTATAATGAAAATGTAAATATATTCATTACTTTGTGTTAGTGCTATGGCTACTAAAAACATCAGGTTTTAATGTATGTCTCAGGAGGATTTAACAAGTAACAAAAGTCAGTGGGTCTAGGAAGTATTAATTGCTGGTTTGAGTTCATCAAAGTTGGGTCTAATTAAGGGTTCACTTTAAAAGGACAAAATGGGATCTCAGAAAAGTTATAAAAAAGTTTTTTCATTAGTTTAGCGATATAGCTTGAAATTGGACCTGGAATGGCTACCTGCACCTTATAAGTTACAGTAAGCAGTATTAATACAAAAAAAAAAGATTGATTACAGATTATTCCTGGCCTTCTATCCTTTCCCTTTTCCCTCTTCTCAGCCTTTTAGATTTTTTTTTTACTTTTCCTGTCTTTGAAGCTTCCTTTCAATGTGCCCTGGATCTTAAGGATTTGTGTATTGAGATATAAATAAAGGGAACTAAAGAAGTCCTCAAAACAGGTTATTAAAATGGAATGAAGATATAGATAAGATATATATAAAAAGTTCTTAAAGTCACTTGTAATATAAATTGTCCCTTTGTCCAAACCACCACCTGCCCTATTTTAGCCCTACCTCATCACAGAATCTTTGACGAATAGTTGGTTTTAAAATACAGGATTCTGTCAATAAATTACTTATAGGAATATGTTCACTCTGTTTTTGGCAAAACTAGAAAGTGTTTGAAAACACGGAAACGAATCCAAAACCAATTACCGTAATGTCATCAATATAGGATTCGTGGTAATATGTGCTAAATGCTTTATTCTGCCATGTAATAGCATACGGGAAAGGGCTGTGGGTCATGTGCATTTTTTAAGTTGTTGTATGCAGGTCCTGTGAATTTTAAGTCAGTTTTTGGCCTTTGTGCATAGTTGAAGATAAGATACTTGCTTGGTTTAATTTGTTTTTTAAAGTTAATGGTGAAGGGTTGAGCCTGGAAAGTGTCAGGTTTACCTTAGTAAAAGAAATTTATTAGCTATGCTGATTAGCTCTAATTAAGTTTAAATGTGTGCAGACAGTCTTATCCAAAGTCTGTGTTTTGTTTGTAGTTTTAAACTCAGAATATATTTTCTCATGGAAATGAAATTACAATGTTGGTTAAGGTCTTAGACTACCTTATAAAATTCACTCAATGCATAATGTAGCAGGATTTTAGAACTTTTGGCAATCAGATATGCTTCCTGGCTTCTGAATTTTTGGCAGGAAGTGTGAGATTGAGACTCCGGAAGTGGCAGTGGTAGCAGGTTGTAAGGCAGTGGAGGAAGTGTCCCCCAGGTTCCAAGCACGACAGAAGCTGCGGCCCTTTAAATATGTGGGTTCTAAACCTGGTTGGTTGCCTGTATTATATATTCCAGCCCATTTTTCTTTGAGCCTCACTTCATGTATTAAAGCTCTACTTTCCCAGTAAATCACAGGCTGCATTATAATATTTTAGTTTTTCGTTTTTCCTTCACGTTGTCATTGTGCATGAGCAATTCTAAGTTTCAATTGTGAAAGCTAATTATAATGTGAAACTGAAATCTCTGTGTTCTTGAAGAAGCTTGGAATATATTGACAGTTTTTTCTTTGAGAATTACTTTAATTTCTTTTGTCTTTGTTCAGTATCTTAAGCTTTTAAAATAAGGACTAATTTTCAGAAGAGCTGTTCTTCTTTCCCGTAATGTCAGAATCTCACATAGTGATAACAGGCTAAATTTTCACTGAGGGTTGAAAAGCAATTCTTCTCCTTTTTTAATGGCAACACTGTCAAACTCGTGGTAGAATGATACAAATAATTCTTGTGGGCTGTAACCATTACTATCCTACACATGTAATTTCAGGTGTATTCAGTCTTTATGCGAGCTTGAATTCTAGGCAGCTGATCTGATAGTTTGCACATGCCAAGATTTTAAAGTTTATTATATTTTTATTGAAAGTTCTCATGTATCCAGTTGGTTTAAAAATGTTTTAAAATGTGAATTCCTGCAGAGCTGAATTCTATGCTGTTGAATGCCCATACTCTACATAGAAATGGTAAAGTTTCCAAGGGATGACAAAATAGGCTGAATTACTCTAAATTAAAGGTTTCCTGGTTTTTTATCTCTGGCATGTTTCTTCCATCCAACAAAATGGTGGTAGAGAGTTTCTTCTGAAGCTGTAAACTTTAAATTTCCTTTACCTTTTTTTTCCCCCAAACTTGCCTCTATGTAAGGCTATTTCGATAATGCTGTGGTCAGCTCTTGAGAGTACAAGATTTCTTTGCTGTAAAGAGAAATAATATTGGGATGTGGATGCTGTTTAAAGGAAGCTTTGGCTTAGTTCAACAGTGCTACAGTTCACATAGCTACAGTTTTTGTGTGGCTTATTCCGACTATAATTTTTGGCTGTGCTCTGGATATCTTAACATTAATTTCAGGTTGAAATGGCTGTCGAAATTCAGATTTGGCATTTCTTTTCTCTAGATTTTGCCCAGCACATCTTTGTCCTTGTAGGAAGGGTACTCCTCTATTGTTATTCTGCCTTTTAATAATCTTCCTATTTTTGAGGTGTTGGAACATTAGTCTTCAAGGCCTTCTTGGGAGAGATTGAACTGGATGGGTGGTTGGATTAACTTATATTGATTTTCAGGCAAGAAGCCTGTGACGCTAGCTTGCCTTACAGAGTGGGACAAAGGGGAGGACCAGCAGTGTGCCCAGTCTAGTGAAGCATACTTTTTTTTTTTTCTGGTCACAGGAAGTAGTTAGGGATTTTGGACATCTTGGCTGTAGGTGATGAAATCCGATTTGTTTCCTCTGATAAAAGGGCAGTGAAGGCAAGAAGTATGATAAAGTGTATCATGGAGAGTGGTTGTTAACTAAAGAATTCAGGCATGGTGGTCTGAGTTGATCATAGGTCACTCAGGACTCCTGCTTTGACTCAGTAGAAAGTAGCCAATGTGTTGAAGAAATAATTTTCTTAGTGAAAAAGTAGTGGGTATTTTATTTAATATAATTACAGATATAGCAGAATATCTTGGCATTTGTCACTGAATCTTTTTAATAAGCCTCTTGCAGAACAGTTAAGAGAATGTGAAAAGCAACAAACTGTTGAAATATAATACTAATAAAAGCCATCACAATCGCTGCAATTGTATGTAGAGATGTATTATTAAAGTAAAAGACTTAAAAGAAGTTTCATGTAAGGCTGGAGATTTTTCAGTGATTTCAGGATTTGAAATGAAGTCTTATTTTTAAAATGTGAAATTTCATGATAATATACAGGGGAAGAAAAGTAGCTTTCCTCTGCTACTACATGCTTCATATAGAGGAATAAATGAAATTTGCTATAAAAATATTTTTATTTGGAACCTCCAGTGAGTATTTATACGTATTTGTGTAGAATCCATTTTACATTTGTTACACATTTAACTAAGGAACACAGAAATGAAACTTAAATTTCAGGAGGATAAATTATTTTAATAGAATGTCATAACCACAAGGGTAAATACTAGCTTACCATTTTTTATAGTCAGAATTTTCATTACTACACAGTATCACTTAAAGAAAGAGCCTTGCATAAATTTAATTTGTTGTTTATTAACAAATCCAGAAGCATGAACTCATTCAACTTATTGAGGAAAGAGAATCTGAGTAGTTACCTGTTTCTCAAATTTGATGATGTTTATTTAGGAATATCATGCTGATATTCAGTATATACAAATGTGTATGTTTTTGGAATTACTTTAGAACTATTTCCTTTATATTAAGTTAAAATGGAATAATCTCATGCTTGAAAAATGAACTTTGAAATTAAAGTCTTTTTTCTTTAAATTTTTATTAGAATTGAAATTTTGTATTGCAATTTGCATAATGCTGATTAGGAGGGGTTGGAGATGAAAATGTAAATTGGATTTTGCAATCAAATACTGGTACGACTTGATTTTTTTTTTCCCTGAGCTTACAAGTTTGATCTATGAAAACGTGGGAAATAAAGAATATATTAGTTTAAGAAAACTTGCAGAGGAGAAAATAGCGTTTTTTAAAGCTCCATATTGTAATATGATTTTTGTATAGTATAATTTTGAAATAAATGTTAAATTAATGTAGTAGCTATTTGTATTTTTGAAGAGGGAGCATATTTTTGGATATGTCCAAAACTAACTGTAAGCAAGCAATTTGATATCTTTCTTGAAAGATAAAGGTGATGATGTTAACTGTGTATAGTTTCAGGTAGCTTTATTACTGGTAGCAGGAAATTAGCTGTTTGTGAAAATAGTGTGAAATCGAATTCAGAACAGCTGTCTAATTTATCAGCCAGAACAAATTGCTCATGTTTTAAAGTATATCAGTTACTCTAGGTACCCATTATTGACCTGTTCAATCTACTAATAATGTTTGCTCAAATCTAGAGAAAGTTTGCAAATCTTTTAAAAAAAACCAAATAAACCTCTTACTTCTTTTGAGTGTTCTTTCATTTATTTTGGATTTGTATCCACTTACTGTTTTAAAACAAAATTCTCAAAAGACTTTTTGAGGCATTTTGCTATAACAGGGCAGAGAAATGATGGGGTAGCCTGAGGAGGAATTGTGTGTGTGTGTGTGTGTGTGTGTGTGTGTGTGTGTGTGTGTTTTAAAGCACGGAGAATTAACAGCATTATATGTGCTCCAGCAGAAAGGGAATTAATTTATAATGTAGGAGAAAAGAGGGAAGAACTACGGAAATTATTGTCAGTTCCTAGTGCAAGTGGATGGGGTCCAAGGCACAAAAGGATGAGTTGGGCGTTAGGAGCATACATTATTTATTTGTGTAGGAAGGGGCACAGGGTGTATGAGCAGAGAGATGATGGTACTTGGATATGTGTGTTTGTATGAATTTATGGAAGTTTTCTGATTGGTTCCGTTTTATCACTGAGGAGGAGTATAAGGTTATAAGGAGGGTGAGAATGGGGAAAAGAGGTTTGAGGTGAGAGAAGATGTGTAATAAATAGTCTAGAAGAGAGTGGCAGACTGTAGACCCTGTGTGCACCCATGTTGCAGCTGATTCACATTTGGCCATCTCTCTCTCCCTGAGTTGCACATCAGCAACTTTTTGACATTGTTTTCATTTGGTTTGAGGTTGGTTATTTTTATCCATCTCCATGAAATTTAATCTCTGTGTGTAATTCTTTTTTAAAAATTTCCAACTTTTAAGTTCATCTGCATATAATTCTGATGTATTTATAATGTCTCTTTGTTCTGTAACTTTGCTGTTGTCAAAATTGGAAAAAAGATGTTTCAGTCAGTATCCTCCCAAGTATTTGGTCCAAGTAATCTGGGTAAGTTAGGCCCAGATCTGACTTGCTGTGATATTAACTGGCACTTTTCTTGTGATTCTGGGTGGACTCGTACTCTCCAGTAAAGGCCTCTTTCTAGTTGTGCAGAAGCGGTTTAAGTGACACAGAGACTTCTTGGGGGCTTCTTCATAGATCTGTGATCAAACTGGCTAGCCATCAACTGGGTGAATAAAGCAGAATGGAAAGAAATACAAGTCTCGGTATCATAATTAAAACACTGCATGAGCATTCTCTTGCTTTTAGGAGGAAGCAATAAAAGGCTTACAATTTCTATATATTTACCTTAAATTGAATGCCCCTTCTAAACTGAGGATTTATTAGCTTTTTTTAAAAATTGGAAGTATTTATATTCTGAGGAAATGTGACATTTTGTGGTCATTTACTGTAAAAATTTATTTGCTATGCCAACGCCCTAGAAAAATTCTGAAGTACTAGAGAATTAAAACTGCAGTATGCAAAAAGTGCTGTTTTACTGATGAAGAGATCTTCTGTTTTAAATGAGACATTTTTGTAAAATAGTTCATTGTAATTGAGTTTCAGTGAACCACGGCGCTAATAGAAATCTTTTATGATATGTTGCTTATTGTATATAAAAAAATGAAATCTTTTATGAAAGTGGTGGCTTCATGGAATATTGCGGCTTGGATCTTACTTGTTTTAGTTAAGAAGCATTTGTTGATCACCTGCTGAGTGCAAAGCCCTATAGACAATGCTGTAGGGGAGATAGAAAGGAAATAGAAGACCAGATTTCTGCCACTGAGGTTTGAGGTAGAGATGATATCAAAATTTGATCTTTACCAGAACCAAATGTAGTCTGTTACCCCTATTTTTTAAATCCATGGAGTTAGAGTACTCAAATTTAGCTTCTTACTCTACGGTGATTATAAAATTATGCTATGTTAGTGGTTAGGTAGGGTTGGAGAAGAGATGTCACATCTGCATGTAACAGGTTATAAAATCACTATGCCCAACCAGTTTTAATTAATGGATTACACAGTAATTACCACATGAATACATTTTAAATTTACAGAATACCTAATCAGTTTAGGAGTTTTATTTTCTTGGGGGGAGATGTGGTCAACTAAGAAAACTTTATTCTCAAACTAGTATTTTTATATGTGCTTTGTGGGTTTTGTAGTTTCTTAGACTTGTTCTTAAAATAATTAGTTATTCTTTTTATTGATGCCTTTTAAAGACTATAATTCCATTCTTGACAAAAATATAAAATTCAAATGTTGAATTTTGTGTTTTTTACTTATTTGCAAGTGAATTTTATTATTGCCGTAAGAAAATTGTTGAGTACTTGAATCAAGATAATGTATACTTACAGAGTGAATATAATCTGTAAAATTTGTTTTAAAATGGTATTTTGAATATTGTATCATTTAGGATGACAAAGTGTTAAAATAAGGATGGTTTTAGTAGCATTTTAATATTTCATGAAAATGAGTAACAAAATGAGTAAAATAGGACATTAATTAACTATTATCTGATTTAATAATTACTAGGAAAATTGAGTGAAGGTTAATTGGATTAGGATAGCAATTGATATAGTTTGGCTGTGACTCCACCCAAATCTCATCTAGAATTATAGCTCCTATAATTCCCGCATGTCATGGGAGGGACACAGTGAGAGGTAATTGAATCATGGTGGCAGTTCCCCAATACTGTTCTTGTGGTAGTGAATAAATCTCACAAGATCTGATGGTTTTATAAAGGGGAGTTCCCCTGCACAAGCCCTCTTGCCTGCCACCATGTGAGACGTGACTTTGTTCCTCCTTGCCGTCCACCATGATAGTGAGGCCTCCCCAGCCATGTGGAACTGTGAGTTCATTAAACCATTTTTCTTTATAAATTACCCAGTCTTGTATATGTCTTTATCAGCAGCATGAAAACGGACTCATACAGCATTGTTTTAATATTTAACTGCTTATTGGATACACCTGTGCTAACCACAAAACAGCCCTTAGAAAGACACTATCAAATTTTAGAGAAAGATTTATTTCAATGTGAGGTTTTAAATATTTTGTGTGTGACAAATATATCTTCTTTTAAATTAACTTGTTTGTTTAAATGAGAATCAAATACTCTCTCTGTTTATATGCTTTTGAGGATAAGGGATATACTGCTATCTCTTTTACCTTATACACTTTGAGCCCTGGTGTGGAGGCCTGTGATAAATGTTTTAGCAAACAGACCCCTACAGCCATTGCCTGGAGGTTTACATTATTTGAAAATTCTGGCAATACTTTCCATTCAGTCAATCAGTCAACAGTATTTGAATATTTACTGTTGGTCCCAAACCCTCTTAGGCATTGTAAGTGTTACAGAAATGTCACCACTATTTGGCACGTATTTCTATAATACCCTGTTTTTGAAGGATGGTGCCAAGTTGGCAATGTATATCCTGAAATAAGTAACTATAACAAGCTAGTTGTGATGAGGTTTGTTATTTTGTGTAACTGTAGTAGCTATCTCTTGGTTAGTGTTTTCCTATTACATATTTGTTTCTAATTTTATGCTTTTAGACTTATTGGGTCCTTATATTTTAGCTATCTGTCTTGTAAACAACATATAGCTGGATTTTAATTTTACATTCAGTCTGATAATCTGTCTTTAAACTGGAGATTTTGCTTTGTTTTTTGACCGTGATTCTGGTAAATTTATATTCATTTCTCTGATTTTATTTAACATAAAAGTTTGTATCTGTTAGTCTCTTCTGGCTGCTGTAACCAAACTCCATAAACTGGGTAGCTTGTAAATGACAAAACTTTCTTTCTCACAGTTCTGGAGTCTGGGAAGTCCAAGATCAAGGTGTTGGCAAATTTGATGTCTGGTGAAGACCTACTTTCTGCTTCACAGATGGTGCTTTCCAGCTGTGTTTTCAAAGGATGGAAAGTGCGAACAAACTCCCTTGGGCCTATTTTATAAGTGAACTAATTCCATTTTTGAGGGCTCTGCCCTTATGACTTAATCACCTCTGCAAAGGCCCCACCTGCTAATACTATCATGCTGATGATTAGGTTTCAACATAGTAATTTTAGGGAAGATTCATTCAGACCATAGCAGTGTTGATGTGTTTTTTATCTTTTTATTTTAAAATAAGTATAGATTTACAGGAAGTTGCAGAGAAAATATACAGAGAGGTC
Source organism: Pan troglodytes (assembly GCF_028858775.2). Taxonomy (NCBI): domain Eukaryota; kingdom Metazoa; phylum Chordata; class Mammalia; order Primates; family Hominidae; genus Pan; species Pan troglodytes. The sequence goes on along the minus strand of NC_072404.2, from coordinate 159,934,004 downwards.
TCTTGTATGCCCCACCCAGTTTACCATGATGGCAACATCTTGTGTAAATACAGTACAATTGCAAAAGTAGGAAATTGACATTGGTACTATTCACACAGCTTATTCAGATTTCCTGTTTTACATGCATACATTTGGTGTGCGTGCGTGTTTGTGTGTGTGTTTAATTCTATGCAGTTTTATCTTGTGTATATTTGTGTAAGTACCTCATCAAGATACATCCACCAGACTCCCTTATGTTACCCCTTTATAGCTTCACATACTCTTCTCTTTTCCCCCTCCATCCCTAATCCCTGACATCCTCTTATCCGTTCTCTATCTTTATAATTTTATTTTAAGAATTTTATATAAATGGAACCAACTGTTTGTAACCTTTTGAGATTATCTTTATTCATTCAGCATAATTCTCTTGGTATCCATTCAAGTTGTTCAGCCTATCAATAGTTCATTCCTTTTATTCTTGAGCAGTGTTCCGTGGTAGAAATGCACTACTATTTATTTAACCATTGACCCTTTAATGGATGGATTTGGGTCATTTCCAGTTTTTGGGTGTCGCGAGTAAAGCTGCTGTCAACATTCACATACCGGTTTCTCTGAGATAAATGCCCAGGAGTGCAATTGCTGGGTTATATGGTAGATGCATGTTTAGTTTTTTTAAGAAACTGCCATACTGATTTCCAGAGTGGCTATTCTCACCCTCACTCACTGATGTATGAGTGATCTAGTTTTTCTTTACCCTCTGAATCACTTGATATCATCACTGGTTTTTTTGTTTGTTTGTTTGTTTTTTTGAGACAGTTTTGCTTTTGTTTCCCAGGCTGGAGTGCAGTGGTGCGATCTCGGCTCACCACAACCTCTGCCTCCCGGGTTCAAGCAATTTTCCTGCCTTAGGCTCCTGAGTAGCTGGGATTATAGGCATGCACCACCACGCCCGGCTAATTTTGTATTTTTAGTAGAGACAGGGTTTCTCCATGTTGGTCAGGCTGGTCTTGAACTTCTGATCTCAGGTGATCCACCCGACTCGGACTCCCAAAGTGCTGGGATTACAGGTGTGAGCCGCTGCACCTGGCCATCATTACTATTTTTATTCAAACCTTTTTGATAGGTCTATAATGATAACATATTGTGGTTTAATTTGCATTACCCTAGTAGCTAATGAAGAACATCTTTTCATGTTTATTTGCCATCCATGTATTCTCTACTGAAATGTTTTTTATGGTTTTTGTGCATTTCTAATTGGATTATTCATTTTTTTACTGTTGAATTTTGAGAGTTTTTTCTATATTCTAGGTGCAAGTCTTTTGTCAGGTATGTGGTTTTCAAATATTTTCTCCCAGTCCATGCCTGTGTTTTTATCCTCCTTAACAGGATCTTTTGCAGAACAAAAGTTTTTATTTTGACAAAGTCCAGTTTACAATTTTTACTGTAATGTAATGTCCTTTGGTGTGAAGTGTGATTTTTTTTTTTTTTAAAACCTCCTCTCTCAACTTTCCTTTCTAGGCACTTTGTTGTTATATTTTATTTGTTATTTTCTTGTTTCATTTTCTTTTTCTTTACTTTTTCAAACTTTACTGTTTGAAAAGTTACATATTGCATGTGTACATTCTTTTCATCCTTATAAAATTTCTTGCTTGGATGTTTGATTTGAAGTATAAAGTTAATCACTGTATTAGTGTGTTCTCACACAGCTATGAAGAAATACCTGAGACTGGGTAATTTATAAAGGAAAGAGGTTTAATTGACTCACACTTCTGCATTGTTGGGGAGGCCTCAGGAAACTTACAATGATGGTGGAAGGTAAAGAAGCAGGTACCTTCTTCACAGCGTGGCAGGATGGAGTGAGTGCAAATGGGAAATGCCAGATGCTTATACAACATCAGATCTCATGAGAACTCACTCACTATAACAAGTACAGCATGGGGGAATCTGCCCACATGATCCAATTCTCCCTTTACCTGGTCCTGCCCTCGACACGTGGAGATTATGGGGATTACAATTTGAGGTGAGATCTGAATGGGGACATAGAGCCAAACCATATCAATCACTACATTTACCTTTCTTCTAAACAAAGTATGGGATCTCAGAATGCTTTGACTCTTATATCTTCTTTTCAGACTTAGGCTACTCTTAGTTACCACTTTGGTTACTATAGCTATCACTGTAATTATTTTATAAGTGTTTTATTTAGATTTGTCTTATTTGATTTATTCATGTTTACTTTTTTCCTCTCTATACTTTGTTTTTCAGACCTTTCTTCTAGAATTTTTTTTCTTATCCATGAAGTATACACATTTTAGAATATTCTTTGTAAGAGGTTTATTCATTCAAAAAATGCTTTCATTGTCTGTAAATATATTTGTTTTGTTCATTTTAGGTATCAAAGTATGGACACTTTATAGTATTCCACTGTCATCTGGATTCCCATGTTGCTGCAGAGTAAATTGTCAGTCTGATTGTCATTTCTTACTACAATGTCTTTTCTCTGTGGCTTTAAAAAACACACACACAAAGAAATTCCTCCCAGAATGACTGATAGATAAGGAAAAAGAAGCCAAGTGTTTATCTTGCCATTCTTGTATAAACTAAACATCAGGGTAAACAAATGATTATTATGAGGCAGTTTTTCCTTACCCACATACTCCAGGTAATAAATGTGGTAGTCACTCATGATAGAATTGGAATCTCACTAGCCCCTTGTGAGTAATGTTAGAATTAATGAGTAAAAGTAGCATTCGAATTTCTTTTCAAGTTCTGGGATACATGTGCAGGATGTGCAGGTTTGTTACATAAGTAAACATGTGCCATGGTGATTTGCTGCACCTATCAACCCATCACCTAGGTATTAAGCCCAGCCTGCATTAGCAATTTTTCCCGATGCTCTACCTCCCCTTGCCACCACCCCTGACAGGCCCCTGCTTGTGTCCATGTGTTCTCATTGTTCAACTCCTACTTATAAGTGAGAACATGCAGTGTTTGGTTTTCTGTTCCTGCATTACTTTGCTGAGGATAGTGGTTTCCAGCTCCATCCATGTCTCTGCAAACGACATGATCTCATTCCTTTTTGTGACTGCATAGTATTCCATGGTGTATATGTGCTACATTTTCTTTATCCACTCTATTCTTGACAGGCATTTGGGTTGATTCTATGTCTGCTATTGTGAATAGTGCTGCAGTGAACATGTGTGTGCATTTATCTTCATAACAGAATGATTTATATTCCTTTGGGTTTATACCCAGTAATGGGATTGCTGAGCCAAATAGTATTTCTGGTTTTAGGTCTTCGAGGAATTGCCACACTGTCTTCCACAATAGTTGAACTAATTTACATTCCCACCAGTAGTGTAAAAGTATTCCTATGTCTCCACAGCCTCGCCAAAATTTGTTGTTTCTTGACTTTTTAATAATTCATTTTGACTGGTGCGAGATGGATCGCGCTGTGGTTTTGATTTGCATTTCTCTAATGATCAGTGATGCTGAGCTTTTTTTCATACGTTTTTTGGCCGCATAAATGCCTTTTTCTGAGTAGTCTGTTCATCTTCTTTGCCCACTTTTTAATGGGGTTGTTTGTTTTATTCTTGTAAATTTAAGTTCCTTGTAGATTCTGGATATTAGACCTTTGTGAGATGGATAGAGTGTAAGAATTTTCTCCCATTCTGTAGGTTGTCTGTTCACTCTGATGATAGTTTCTTTTGCTGTGCAGCTCTTTAGTTTAATTAGATCCCATTTGTCAAATTTTGCTCTTGTTGCAATTTCTTTTGACATTTTCATCATGAAATCTTTGCCCATGCATGTGTCGTGAATGGTATTGCCTAGATTTTCTTCTAGGGTTTTTATAGTTTTGGTTTTTACATTTAAGTCTTTAATCTATCTTGAGTTAATTTTTGTACAAAGTATAAGAACAGGGTCCAGTTTCAATTTTCTGTATATGGCTAGCCAGTTATGCCAGCATCATTTATTAAATGGGGGATTCTTTCCCCATTGCTTGTTTTTGTCAGGTTTGTCAAAGATCAGATGGTTGTAGATGTACAGTTTTATTTCTGAGATCTCTATTCTGTTCCATTGGTCTATGTTTCTGTTTTTGTACCAGTGTCATGCTGTTTTCATTACTGTAGCCTTGTATTATTGTTTGAAGCTGGGTAGCATGATGCCTCCAGCTTTGTTCTTTTTGTTTAGGATTATCTTGGTTGTATGAGCTCTTTTTTGGTTCCACATGAATTCTAAAGTAGTTTTTTTCTAATTCTGTGAAGAATGTCAATGCTAGTTTAATGGGCATAGCATTGAATCTATAGATACTTTGGGCAGTATGGCCATTTTCACAGTATTGATTCTTTTTATCCATGAGCATGGAATGTTTTTCCATCTGTTTGTGTCCTCTCTTATTTCCTCAAGCAGTGGTTTGTAGTTCTCCTTGAAGAGGTCCTTCACTTCCCTTGCTAGCTGTATTCCTGGGTATTTTATTCTCTTTGTAGAAATTGTGAATGGGAGTTCATGCATGATTTGGCTACTATTAGCGTATAGGAATGCTTGTGATTTTTGCACATTGATTTTGTATCCTGAGACTTTGCTGAAGTTGCTTATCAGCTCAAGAAGCTTTCAGGATGGGTCGATGGGGTTTTCTAGATACAGGAACATGTCATCTGCAGAGACAGTTTGACGTCATCTCTTTGTCTTGAATACTCTTTATTTCTTTCTCTTGCCTGATTGCCCTGGCTAGAAGTTCCAATACTCTGTTGAATAGGAGTGGTGAGAGAGGGCATCCTTGTCTTATGACAGTTTTCAAGGGGAATGCTTCCAGCTTTTGCCCATTTAGTATATTAGCTGTGGGTTTGTCATAAATGGCTCTTACTATTTTGAGCTATGTTCCATCAATACCTAGTTTATTGAGAGTTTTTTAACATGAAGGATGTTTAATTTTATCTTAGGCCTTTTCTGCATCTATTGAGATAATTGTGTGGCTTTTGTCTTTAGTTCTGTTTATGTAATGAATTGCATTTACTGATTTGCATATGTTTAACCAGCCTTGTATCCTGGGGATGAAGCTGACTTGATTGTGGTTGATAAGCTTTTTGATGTGCTGCTAGATTTGGTTTGCCAGTATTTTGTTGAGGATTTTTACATCGATATTCATCAGGGATATTGGCATGAAGCTTTCTTTTGTCGGTTGTATCTTTGCCAGGTTTTGGTAGCAGGATGTTGCTGGCCTCATAAAATGAATTAGGGAGGAGTCCCGCCTTTTCAATTGTTTGGAATAATTTCAGAAGAAATTGTACCAGCCCCTCTTTGTACCTCTGGCAGAATTTAGCTGTAAATATGTCTGTTTCTGGGCATTTTTGGTTGGTATGCTGTTTATTACAGCCTCAATTTCAGAACCTGATATTGGACTATTCAGGGATTCAACTTCTTCCTGGTTCAGTCTTGGGAGGGTGTATATGTTTAGGAATTTATCCATTTCTTCTAGATTTTCTAGTTTGTTTGCATAGAGGTGTTTATAGTATTCTCTGATGGTTGTTTGTATTTCTGTGGGGTCAGTGGCAATAGTGGCTTTATCCTGTATCATGTTTTATTGTCTCTACTTGATTCCTCTCTCTTTTCTTATTAGTCTAGCTAGACTATTAATAAAATAGTCCTATTTTATATTAATTTTTTCAAAAAACCAGCTTCTGGATTTGTGTTTTTTTTTTTTTTTTTTGAGACAGTGTCTCGCTCTGTCGCCCAGGCTGGAGTGCAGTGGCACGATCTCAGCTCACTGCAACCTCTGCCTCTTGGGTTCAAGCGATTCTCCTGCCTCACCCTCCCGAGCAGCCAGGATTACAGGCATGCACCATCACGCCTGGCTAATTTTTATATTTTTGTAGCGATGGGGTTTCGCCATGTTGGCCAGGCTAGTCTCAAACTCATGACCTCAAGTAATCTGCCCGCCTCAGACTCCCAAAGTGCTGGGATTACAGGCATGAGCCACAGCACCCGGCTGATTTGTTGATTTTTTTGAAGGATTTTCATGTCTCTGACTCATTCAGTTCTGCTCTGATGTTGGTTATTTCTTGTCTTCTGGTAGCTGTGGGGTTTGTTTGCTCTTGGTTCTCTAGTTCTTTTTGTTATGATGATAGGATGTTGACTTGAGATCTTTCTAGCTTTTTGATGTCAGCATTTAGTGCTATAAATTTCTCTCTTAACACCGTTTTGGCTGCATCCCAGAGAATCTGGCACATTTGTCTCTTTGTTCTCATTGGTGTCTAAGAACTTCTTGATTTCTGCCATAATTTCATTATTTACCCAGGAGCCAATCAGGAGCAAGTTGTTCCCTTTCCATGTAGTTGTGTGGTTTTGAGTGAGTTTCTTAATCTTGAGTTCTAATTTGATTGCATTGTGATCTGAGAGACTGTTATTGTTTCAGTTCTTTTGCATTTGCCGAGGAGTGTTTTACTACCGATTATGTGATCAATTTTAGAGTAAATGCCATGTGGCAATGAGGAGAATGTATATTCTGGTTTTTTGGGTTGAGAGTTCTGTAGATGTCTATCAGGTTCACTTGATCCAGAGCTGAGTACAGGTCCTGAATATTTTTGTTAACTTTCTGTTTGGATGGTCTGTCTAATATTGTCAGTGGGGTGTTAAAGTCTCCCACTATTATTGTGTCGAAGTTGCTTTGTAGGTCTCTAAGAGTTTACTTTATGAATCCTGGTCCTCCTGTATTGGGTGCATATATATTTAGGATAGTTAACTCTTGTTGAATTGAACCCTGTACCATTATGTAGTGCCCTTCATTGTCCTTTTAAGTCTTTTTTGGTTTGAAGTGCCTTTTGTCAGAAAGTACTATTGCAACTTCTGCTTTTTTCTTGTTTCCATTTGCTTGGTAAATGTCTCTCTTGAAGACAGCATACCAATGGGTCTTGATTCATTATCCAACTTGCCATTCTCTGTCTTTTAATTGGGGGATTTAGCCCACTTATGTTTAAGGTTAACAGTGTTGTATTTGAATTTGATCCCATCATCATGATGCTAGCTGGTTATTTTGTAGACTTGTTGAGGTAGTTGTTTCACAGTGTCATTGGTCTTTGTACTTCAGTGTGTTTTTGTAGTGGCTGGTAATGGTTTCTCCTTTGCATATTTAATATCTTCCTTCAGGAGCTCTTGCAAGATAGGCCTGGTGGAGATGGATTTCCTCAGCATTTGCTTGTCTGAAAAGGGTTTTATTTCTCATTCACTTATGAAGCTTAGTTTGGCCAGATGCGAAATTCTGGATTGGAAATTCTTTTCTTTAAGAATGTTGAATATTGGCCCCCAATCTCTTCTGGCTTGTAGGGTTTCTGCTGAGAGGTCCGCTATTAGTCTGATGGGCTTCCCTTTGTAGGTGACCTAGCCATTCTCTCTGGCTGCCCTTAGCACTTTTTCCTTCATTTTGGCCTTGGAGAATCTGATGATTATGTGTTAGGGGTTGATCTTCTCATGGAGTATCTTATTGGGGTTCTCTGGATATCCTGAATTTGGATGTTGGTCTGTCTTGCTAGGTTGGGGAAGTTCTCGATGATATCCTGAAGTATGCTTTCCAATTTGGTCCCATTCCCCCTGTCTTTTTCAGGTACCCCAAGCAGTTGTAGGATTGGTCTTTTTTTTTTTTTTTTTTTTTTTTTTGAGACGGAGTCTTGGTCTGTCACCAGGCTGGAGTGCAGCGGTGCAATCTTGGCTCACTGCAACCTCCACCTCCTGGGTTCAAGTGATTCTCCTGCTTCAGCCTCCTGAGTAGTAGCTGGGACTACAGGCGCCCACCACCACGCCCGGCTAATTTTTTGTATTTTTAGTAGAGATGGTGTTTCACCATGTTGGCCAGGATGGTCTTGATCTCTTGACCTTGTGATCGACCTGCCTTGGCCTCCCAAAGTGCTGCGATTACAGGCGTGAACCACTGAGGATTGGTCTTTTTACATAATCCCGTAGTTCTCGGAGCTTTTATTCATTCCTATTTATTATTTTTTCTCTAATTTAGTCTGCCTTATTTCAGCAAGATAGTCTTTAAGCTCTGAAATTTTCTCCTCTACTTTGTCTATTTTGCTATTGATACTTGTGGTTGCATTGTGGAGTTCTCATGTTGTGTTTCTCGGCTCCATCAGGTCATTTATGTTCCTCCCTGAATGGCTTATTCTGGTTAATAGTGTTTTATCATGATTCTTAGCTTCTTTGCATTGGGTTTGAACATGCTCCTTTAGTTCAGTGAAGTTTGTTATTACCCACCTTCTGAAGCCTACTTCTGTCAGTTCATCCATCTCAGCCTCAGCCCAGTTCTGTGCCCTTGCTGGAGAGGTGTTGCAGTCATTTGGGGGAGAAGAGGCACTCTGGCTTTTTGAGTTTTCAGCATTGTTTTCCTTGATTCTTTCTCATCTTTGTGACTTTATCTACCTTTGGTCTTTGAGGCTACTGACCTTTGGATGGAGTTTTTATGGGGACTTTTTTGTGATGATGTTCTTGTTTTTGCTTTCTCTTTGTTTTTCTTTTAACATGCCCCTCTTTTGTAGGGCTGCTGAGGTTTGCTGGAGTTCCACTCCAGACCCTATTTGCCTGGGTCCTATCTGCACCTGGAGGTGTCACTATTGAAGGCTGCAGAACAGCAAAGATAGCTGCCTTCTCCTTCCTCTGGGATCTCTGTCCCAGAGGGGCACCGACCTGATGCCAGTGGGAATGCTTCTGTACAAAGTGTCTGGCGACTGCTGTTGGAGGTTCTCACCTAGTCGGGAGGCATGGGATCAAGGACCTGTGTAACAAAGCACTCTGGCTGCCCTTTGGCGGAGAGGGTGCGCTGCTCTGGGGGAATCCCACTTGTCCGGACTGCCCAGATTCCTCAGCGCCAGCAGGGAAAGACTAAGTCTGCTGATCCATGGAGATCATGGCTGACCCTTCCCCGACAGGCTCTGTACTAAGGATATCAGAGTTCTGTTCACATATCCATGGCTGGAGTTGCTGAGATTGTTGCAGAGAGGCCCTGCCTGGTGAGGAGTGATGGGTCCAAATTTGGCCTGAAGAGGCAGTCTGGCCATGATCTGCCACACCCGCTGTGCTGCACTGTGGGGAATTCCTTGTGGGTCCAAACCGTCCAGTCTCCCTGGCACCGGCAGGGGAAAACGGCAGACTGGAGCTGCAGTGATGGTTGTTGCCTCCCCTCCGCCCAGGAGCTCAGTTGTCTTAGGCAGCAGGCATCTGCAGTGATGGTGGCCTCCCCTTTCCCCTCAGGACCTCGGTAGTCTTAGGCAGTCTCAGGCAGCCACTGAGAATCTGCACAGATCCGTCTGCACAGATCCGTGGAACATGCATGGTTTCCCAAGTGGGGCAGCACAATCACTTGCCGCCTCCCTTAGCTAAGGGTGGGAGCTCCCCGTGCCCTGTGCAGTTCCTGGGTGGGCTGTCGCTGCACCCAGCTCTGTAGTTCATTCCAACTGTCTAGTCAGTTCCAATGGGAGAACCTGGATACCTCAGTTGCCGGTGCAGGATTCACTCATCGTTTTCATTCTTGATAGGAGCCTTCCACCGCAGCTGTTTCTACTCAGCCATCTTGGCCCCTCCCTCTAGAATTAGAATTTTAACCACTAACAGAATGATAGATGTCTAGATTATAATCATAACAAAAATAGACAACCAGACTTTTGCCTCCTGACAGAAGTACTCAGCCTGACTTAGGAAATAAGCCTGAGTCTGATTAAGCCTTTAGATTTAACTGAATATGTGTCATGGTCTAAATAAGGGACAGAAACCATACAGTTATTTGAAAATGGAAAGTTTCATCTAAAGAATGGTCACTAGGGGAGTGGAGTAGGTGGATTAACTAATAAGAGGCAAAGATGTATAGGAATAGCAGATACATGGAGAGCAGTCACCACCACCAGCGTGGAAGAAAGTGTCCAAGGAAGAGACCACCCACTCTCAGGGCTGAGAGCCTAGCCTGGGTGGAGGCTGTGCAGCTGTGGCTTACTGCTGGGGGTAGTTGGCCGAGGTTCTGTGCTGCCTGGAAACCCATTCTCGGGAGTACTGTGGAAGGTATTCACAGGAAGATGCAATGACTTGGAATTTACTGAGTCAGCCTATTCTCTGGGATGGGTAGGTGACAGAGGATTTGTTCAAATGGAGGTGCTTACCTGGTGGCACCCTTCTTCAAAGACACCTGATGGTGGGTGTCGGTGGAAAACCACCTATCAATCCCTACTCACTGCCACTCTGCTGCACAGCCATTGGGGGCTCCAGGGCGGTCGTCTAAAGGCAGTTGGCAGCTCCTGTGCTCTATTGCAAAACCTCCTGGGGATGGGGTTGAGTTGGGGGAGGCTGGTGATGGTGAAGTGCCCTGCTATTGGCACTGGTTGTGGAAGCTTCCAAGAGGGATACACTGGCCGTGTGTGTGTGTGTGTGTGTGTGTGTGTGTGTGTGTGTTTGTGACGTCCGTGGGAAGATGCTGGTTGATGCTGGCTTTTCAGCTCGGCTGTAAGGAACTGTATGCCATGCTGAAGCCCAGAGAGACAAATACACTAGAACCAGAAAGAGAAGCTCTTCCTTCTGCGTGCCTTTCCACTGCCTTCTAGTGACAAAGCCTTCTACTGGGATAGCTCATCAGAGGAGAAATATTTCCAAGTTCAACCCCACTCTTGCAGAGCTGGCTAGGAAGAATAGATTTATATCTGGAGGCAAAAAATTGACAACAGACACAAACTACTAGCTTATAAGAAATTCAGGGAGTAGAGGAAGATATCAAATGATATCATTAGATAAAATCAGCAAAATATAGTATGTGGGATAAACAACCTAGTTCCTTCAACAGATAAACATCAAGGAAAACAACACAAAGAAATGGAAGAGGAATCTGGATTAAAAGAGATTTAAGAGACATATGTGTGGGCCTTCTTTGGATTCTCATTTCAATGAATGAAGTATAAAAATTTTTTTGTATGTGACAGGAAATTTGAACATTCTGGATATTTGATATTAAGCAATTATTGTTCATTTTTGATGTAATAGTGTGTCTATTTTTTTTCTAAGAACTCCTTTGGTAATACATGCTGAAATATTTACAGATGAAATGATACAATATCTTGGATTTTAGTAATACGTTTATCGCCTTTGTGCTGAAAAAACTCTCAAAAAATGTGAAAATCATTTTTTCTTACAGGGTTTAAAAGTTACTACTATACAATAGCCTCTACCTCAGTTTTGTACAGAAATCAATCATGAATGATGACCTGTCTTTAAAATAACATAATTTTGAATCTTGTTCCTGGGTTTTGTTTATAATGAACTGTTAGAAATTTATGACAATGATAACTGGCATTTACTAAGACATATTATTCCATGGCTGTATTCACGCACATATTCTGACTTGGTAGTTTATGATGTGAACAAAAGTGTCTGTGCTTTATGGGATAGTTGATATTGTCTTATGGAAGGAAAGAAAATCAACTATCATTTTCAGCAGTCTTGTTGACATAGACATATGTTTTCTACCCGCAAGCCTGAATATGTATTCTTCCGACATGTTTACTATTTCTATAAACCATGGTATTCTTAAACATTTCAGAAATGCAACTGCTATTATATTTATCCTCTGCTGATATAGTGTTTATAGCATATACTAGAATTTTAGATTTTGAGAAAAGTTCATATTAAAACAACTACAAATTCCCAAGAGACAATATTTTAGGTATCGGTGCATTTTTTAGTCCATGAAAATTTTTGAAATAAGTCTTTTGTAATTTACTAACGTTCTTCAGCTCTTAATGATAATTTCACTCTTGTTTGTTTCATAGCTGAAAATAAAATATTAGAAATTTATAAAGTTCAAATAGCATGATATAAATAATAAAATTAGGCATTTACAAATATTGGTGATATTTGTGGGTAGGGGGAAGGGCTGAGTAGAGGAGAAGAGGATGCATTATTAAGTTTAAGATTTTTCGCCAGGCGTGGTGGCTCACGCCTGTAATCACAGCACTTTGGGAGGCCGAGGCAGGAAGATCATGAGGTCAGGAGTTTGAGACCAGCCTGACCAACATGGTGAAACCCCATCTCTACTAAAAATAGAAAAATTAGCTGGGCACGGTGGTGCGTTCCTGTAATCCCAGCTACTCGGGAGGCTGAGGCAGGAGAATCACTTGAACCTGGGAGGCAGAGGTTGCAGTGAGCTGAGATCGTGCCACTGCACTCCAGCCTGGGTTACAGAGTGAGACTCCATCTAAAAAAAAAAAAAAAAAAAAGATTTTTCTTAACTTTTTCAGGGGTTTCATAAATGGTTACTTGCAGCTCATTCTTATGCCTAAAAACATGATAAAATACTCTCATGTGTGTATATGTGATGCTATAAATTTCAAGAACAGGGAATCGCTTCAGATTTTACCCCTCTTGCAAACTAACAAGTCAGCCACAATTTCATGGATACTGGTGGAAGACATGAGACTCCTGAGTCAGAGATGAAGGACAATTTCTTACAGCAGTGGCAGCAGCATTTTGGGCCAGTTTTCTGGACCTTGCTTCCCATAGGATGATGGGAAGACAGTCAGATGACACCTAGGGCTGCCTGAGACAATCCCAGAGCTTATGACTCTTGAATTTTTCATAATGTTAAGTAAATGCCCTGGAAGGAGACATTATCTTTAGTAAGCATGGCTGCCTTTTGCTCCGGAACTGACACTGTCTCTGTCCTCTAAGCTATCCTTGAAAAGATGATCTGAACAAAAATGGGCAGTACCTCACAAGACATACAGAAACATGAGAGACCCATAGAGAACTACTTCTCAACACCATCTACACTTACTCCAGTGCTGTCCTGGCTTCTGATGAATTTTAACCTGAATACCCCACTCTGTCAGCCACTCTGATTAATTGGATTGACAGAGGCTCAGACCAGACTGTTCAACTTGTCTCATATGAAATTTAACCAAGGGCATTATCAGTAATAGTCCAAGCAGCAGAATGAGGCCAATCTGAGATAGAACACTAGGAATAATTTTAGTCAGTAGAAATATAATGTACATCAGGGCAAATATTGGCCAAAGCTGTGAGAGTGGCTTTGAGCTTTGCCTCCCTGTGCAGAAACACCACGGCTATTTTCATTTCTGCACAGTTGAGCACTGAGATTGTACAGCTTTAGCAGTCCAGTGGACACTGAGTTTCAGCTTAGCTGAACCATCAATGAACCAAGCCCAGGCAACCCATGGCCGCATGAGCCAATGACTTTGCTTCAGGTGCCAGAGTTGGGGCCGGCGGGGAAGGGGGGATAGTTTTCCCCAGAGGGTTAGCTGCCACTTTTTTAAGGTAAAGTTGAGATGCCACTGGGAATAGGCTAGCTGGTCCTTGAAGATATCATTTCTATTTGATAAGCTAGGCTTATTGGGTCCTACCCACCTTGATATTTATAGAGTCCTTCAATGGGACTATCAGGCAAGTGAGTCACAAGGCCTCAGTGGGTTAGGTGGAGAGTTTAAACAAGAGCCAAGCAGCAAGCTCATAGCTGCTTTTTAAAAGGGATGTACCTGGCAGCCACATCAGGGAGGTGATGAGCCCAGAACCCCAAAGGTTGCTGCTGGTTGGAGATCATCTCCCTTCACTCCATACTTAGATTCCCAACTCATCGTAGAGACTCGTAGTGAGTCTGTGGAGTGCCAGAGGTTGAGAGTGTGCCACAGCTTGCTGGTTGGTTTCCAATGGGGACTCTGTTTGGGCTGTGCTCCAAGGGTGCTGGTTTGCAAACTAACCAAAGTAAAGCACCAAGTAGAATGCCAAGGTGAGGTACATACTGTTTCCTGTACCCAAAGAGACTAATAAGACAGCAGAATTCCTTAACTGCCAGAGGAATTGAGCAGAAAACTGTCTTCATAGTCCCAAGAACTTTTACTTGGGAAGATTCTTGTACACTGTGAGAGTTTCTCAGCCTCCTTTTCAGGCAGAGGTATGGTAACACCACAGTCAGGACTGTTGAAAGTGAGGCTTCTGACTTGTTTACCAACAGGCTCTCCTCTGTAGTGAAAACTTTAGATGTCACAAGGCACAAAATCCTGACTCTACTCGCTCTTGGCATATAGCCCCAAAGAGTGTAGCTTCCCGTTTGGAAGTACCTGGAGGCCTTGCATGTAAATGAAAATGGATTTTGGTCCTCAGGTACCTGTGGGATGAAAAACAAGGTGTTGCTAATGCCCAGGACCTCAGACTTAGTGCCAGCAGCCTGTGCAGTGGTTTCAGTTACAGTTTCAGTGGCTAGAATAGCTGGGACTCTAGCAGCAACAACTGAATTCAGGTGATCAGCATTCACTGTAAGTCTCCAACTCCTGTTAGTCTTTTTCACTGGCCAGATGTGGCCGTTGGTTGTATTGAGATGTTGCTTCTCTTTACTACCCCTGCTGCCTTTAAGTCCTTATTCAAGATTGTGATTACCCTTCTCCTGGGATTCTATTTTGCTTCTGTTGGACCACAGGTAGGGAGAAGGGTTGAGAAACAATCTATATTTTCAACTAGCACTTTATATATCACTCTTCCTCATCTGGGTGATCCCCTCCGGCTCTTATGGGACAGGGAAGTACAGGCATTTAATGCTTCTTACTACATACTCGGAGGTAGAAGACACCACAACAGTGTATAGAAGAGTTCCCTGTGAAGTCAGCTCCTCTTTGCTCTAGGGGGAGTCCCTGCTGTTTTCCTTTTTTACTCACTGTGCCTTTTTGGTCTTCTCTAACTCCTTTTACCTTATCATAATTCCAATTATTGAGTGGAGAGTTAACACTGAAGCTTACCAGTTTGTCAAATATGATTGAACGTTGATAAGGTAGTAGTTACCTAGGCACGGAGACTACAGTGTTGAACAAAACGGGTAAAAAGTTCCTACCCCATGGGTTTACATGCTCTATGCTAGACATTGCGCTAAACTGTCCATATGACTTAATCCCCATGATGGCTTAATGAGAGTGACATTTTCTTCCCGCTCCCACTGGAGCTCTGACATCCCATGGTCAGCCAACCCCACCCCCTTCACCCTTGATTGGCTCTGAAATCTCACTGTGGGCCTGGGTGGCTCCCTCCTCACCCTTCAACACACGTACACACACACACACACACACACACACACGCACATCTGCACTTGCATTGCTCTGGCACACCTGAATTGTTTGAGAGGGGAAAATGGGCACTAAGTATATTGATACGGTTTGGATCTGTGTCCCTGGCAAAATCCCAAGTGGAATTGTAATCCCCAGTGTTGAAGGTGAAGCCTGGTGGGAGGTGACTGGATCATGGGGGCAGATTTCCCCCTTGGTGCTGTTCTCCTGATAGTAAGTTCTGAGATCTGGTCATTTAAAAGTGTGTGGCACCTTCCCTGCCACTTCTTCCTGCTCTGGCCGTGTAAAGTGCTGGCTTTCCCTTCTCCTTCTGCCACGATTGTTAAGTTTCCTGAGGCCTCCCTAGAAGCCAAGCAGATGCCACCATACTTCCTGTACAGCCGTAGAATTTGAGCCAATGAAACCTCTTTTCTTTATAAATTACCCAGTCTCAGGTATTTCTTTATAGCAATGCAGGCGCTAATACATATATATTTCTTAAATAAAAAGTTACTTCCTACATTTGTATGTACATTTTGTGTACATGAACATTTTTTTTTTCCAGGAGATTACTCATAATGTTCCTAAGAAATCAGTGACTTGCTGGGCGAGGTGGCTCACGCCTGTAATCCCAGCACTTTGGGAGACCGAGGCGCGTGGATCACCTGAGGTCAGAAGTTTGAGACCAGCCTGGCCAACATGGTGAAACCCTGTCTCTACTAAAAATATAAAAATTAGCCGGGCGTGGTGGCAGGCACCTGTAATCCCAGCTACTCAGGAGGCTGAGGCAGGAGAATCGCTTGAACCTGGGAGGCAGAAGTTGCAGTGAGCCGAGATCGCGCCATTGCACTCCAGCCTGGGGGACAAGAGCAAGACTTCGTCTCAAAAAAAAAAAAAAAAAAAAGCAGTGACTCAAAAACATTCTCTGGAGAACACAACCAAGTTGAAGCCATGTAGGTGGTTCCTCTTAGTGCAAAAGAGCCTTCTTTCCCCTCTACTAATTAAGGAGCTAATTCATAAAGGAGCTAACTCTATATCCATACAGATTCTTCCATTAAGAAAATCTCAAATACGGGCCTCATGATTAGAAATTAATACATTTTATAAGACCCATGAATTTGTATTGCTAACAGTGGGGTATTTGAGAAATTATCTAAAAAAGATTCTGGCTGTGATTCAGGTATATGGCCTTTTCCCCTTGTCTGTAATCCTTTTAAATAACTTAAAGACAGAGTGAATCAATTTTATAATTAATTTTATGCAGATATTCTAATTTATTAAAAATGGTTGGTGGTAGTTATACATGAGAAATGGGTAGGAGTTATTTATCTCATTAGATTAATACCAATTTTGATGAACAGTTTTGGGATAGATTGGCTAAATGACTTTGGCGCTGAAGCTATGCCAGTTTGAGGTTTATTCTTACGCCTTTATTTCTCTTCCACAACCTTGTGTTAATGGTCTGTCTCCCACGAAACTCTGGGCTGTTGGAGGGCAGGTACAATATTTCTATTTTCGGTGCCCTTATGCCGAGCTCATAAAAATGCCAAGCATGCTAAAACATGTTGAATAAACAGATGGATGAGAAAATTGAAGTCTATGAGAAAATTGAGGACTCACTTTTAAAAAGCTACAGTTGTATACTGAACGTTTCTTATTTGTTGAGTCCTGCAGACAGATCTGTCATATAGCTCTTACAGAGCAGAGGTTCAACTACTGGCAGAACTGGAACTCAGGTCCAGTTTTACATCTGTGTCTACTCTTTGCTCTTTAATGAAGAAGAAATGAGAAAATTCTAGAGAGTTGTAATGGCTGAATCCGTGATATTATTTCGTGGTTAGACTCAGTCCATTTGGACTTGTGAGATTTTCCCATTTGGTAGCCAAAGATAAGGACTAGGTCTGTGATTTCTTTTCTTTTCTTTTTTTTTTAAGATAGAATTTTGCTCTTTTTGCCCAGGCTGGAGTGCAGTGGTGCAATCTCAGCTCACTGCACCCTCCACCCTCCGGGTTTAAGCGATTCTCCTGCCTCAGCCTCCCAAGTAGCTGGGATTACAGGCGTGCACCACCATGCCCGGCTAATTTTGTATGTTTAGTAGAGATGGGGTTTTTCCATGTTGGTCAGGCTGGTCTTAAACTCCCGACTTCAGGTAATCCGCCTGCCTTGGCCTCCCAAAGTTCTGGGATTACAGGCATGAGCCAGTGCACCCGGCTGTGATTTCTTTTATATTGCTTTTTGGCCCCTAAAACAGATGTTTATCAAGTTCTGTTTCTCTGCTTTCTCTCCCTGCCCTGCCCTGCCCCATGGTACTAAGAAAGAGTATATTTAATCCAGAGATGGGCCTGTGGATAGTTTTTCTTCCTGTTCCATAATTGACATGTCACTTGCCATTCAGCCTAATCACAAGGTGTCTAATCCTACTCCTCCTTATATGGTATATTCCCCAAAATTTATTCAGATCCATTTGAGCTTGTGTTATATATAGTTTTATCAAAATCTTTTGTAGATAATTCTCCAGTTTTTTTAAGTCAGTGCCCTTGCTGAAATTTCTGACCGCAAACTTTTTTGTTTTCTCATATGCTTGATTCTTATTCTACTATTCTCTTTGCTTCTCCCTCTGTCAAAAGTTGTACAGAAAAAGGAGAAAGTCCTTGCATGTATAACCTTAGCACTATATCAGCCTTTTAAAGTATTTACTTTCTTACTAGAGACCATTTTTACTTTGTTTTGACAACTTAAAGTTCTTATAGCTCTACCTTATTTTTGTTTGATGCAAATACAAACACACACGTTTGAAGAAAATCAAGTTGGACATCAAGCTTTATATTGATGTGTTTTGTTTATTGTTGATTTATATTGATAAAGTGTGCATGAAGATTAATTTGTCATGCACATGGTATAGAATAGTATATAAATTAACTATAATATGAAATTAAATAGTATATAAATTATAATAGTATATAAATTAACTACAGTAATTACAATTACCAGCAGTGAGGGCCTGCTCCATAGCCTATGCAAGTAAAATTATTTTTTTGTTTTCCATTGAAACCTTTCAGCATTTGTAGGGGTTCCCAAGCACTAAGTCATATGTTTGTGTGAAGTAATCTTTATCTGCTGTGCATTCTTTCCATTTTATTTATTTATTTTTTAATTTAAATATACAGTCTCTCATAAAATGTCAACACATCTAAGAGTTTAGAAATGACTCGTTTTTTCCAGTTTATATGGAAAAATATTAAAAAGATATACTTTTCTGTTGAACATTTTTTACCTTAGATATTATAGATTAAATATTTTTTTAAAAGGGAACTCATCTACATATGCAGAATTTCAAAGCAAACCAATAATTGTTTTCAATTGATATTTATTGAGCTTCTACTTAGTACTCCATTTTTTGTAAGGCTCTTAAAAAGAAGCACGATGCTTCTGTTCTTGAGATACTCTCTTGCTCTTTCTCTTTTTCCATGGATTCTTAGAGACACATTTTTCTGTCATATTTTAAGCTTCCTACAATTGGATGGCACCTTGCAATCACTGTCAGCCAGGTGGCAGTCATGGCCTAGTTGTGTGGAAAATTATTACTTGAAACATTCTCTCGTAACCTCTGGTTTAGATTTAATGAAATGAAATATTACTTTGAAAAATCCAAATAATGTAGTTATTGGATATAATTTGGGAAATGCTTTTAAAAGATTAATAGAAGGAAAATAATAGGGTAAAAATAGAAACAAATTAGTAATCAGAAAAATTTAAGATACTCCAATAACCGCATTTTCCACCAAAATTGTCCTTTATCTCTGAGGTTCTTAGGGGAGGAAAATAATTTTACCTCTACGCTTCTGAGTTCTTAGCTGGGACCTGTGTAACAAAAGACAGACTAACAAGAGAGAAAAAGATTCATTAACTTGTATATATCTTATAAGGGAGAAAACTCAAGGAAAGAGTAACTCTCAAAAGAGGTGGCTTAGAACTATGGCTTATATAGCATCTTCCCCCCAAAATGATGAATGTTTACAGGGGGACATGACAATGGAAAAGAACCTTGAGTGTTTAGGGGTACACATTCTGGGGAGGTATAAATATAGGGGAGACTAATGGTAAATAAATATAGGGCAAAGTAATGGCAGTTAGTGTACTTTGGACAGAGGTTTCTCTGGCGCCCTCTCTAGACTGATAAGGGTCAGAAGTCATCTCTGGTGATTTACTTGTCCTTTCTGATAGAGAAGGGAAAAGGGGCACCTTTATAAATTTATGTCTGGCTTTTAGGCAAATAGGGAGAAAGCAGAGAGCTTTTTGTGTATCTGTTTCTTCTCAATTGCCTTTAGCTCAAAACAGTCATTGAACATTGTGACATACTTTGGAGTGGTATATTCTGCTGCCCTTAAGATTCCTCTAATTTTCTATTTTCTACTTTAAAGATTCATAAGTAGTGTGTTAATCTGCTGGAAACTCAGTTTGCTAATGGGTTACTGAGAATCTTTCACTTAGCCTTTCCTGAGTTTTCTCTAAACCTAATGCTACAGACCTCTTGAGATTTGCATTAAGTGTAGTCATCAAGGAAATCCACGTAGATAGGAAAGGGGCGGCCTAGAGGTTAAGCAGGAGACTGGCTTAAAGTATTCTGGCTTTGTTATGCCACTGGTGACCTCTGGTCAATTATTTTCCTTCTCAAACCTTAGTTCTTCCTTTGGCAAATAGGAAAAGTAATAGGATTTTCCCCATAATTTGTAGGGCTTAAATGAAAGAGTGCATATATGATACTTTGATTTCTATTTTTTTTTCTTTTTACTTGTATTTACTGGATATTTACTGAGCTTCTCTGTGTTAGGTACTAGGGATACCCAGTGAATAGGCGATAAAAATTCAGCTCACAGTTGAGCTTCTTTCTTAGTGGAGTGAGATCAGTACTTGATACATAGTAATCTTGTGTAAGAAGTTATACAGTTTATGTAACAGTAGAACTTACTGTGTAATAAAGTAATAGCACCTTGTTATTCTCTTGGGGCTGACAATACCTGGGGGAAATGAGAATTCTAATTATCTCC
This sequence comes from Pan troglodytes, assembly GCF_028858775.2. Classification (NCBI taxonomy): domain Eukaryota; kingdom Metazoa; phylum Chordata; class Mammalia; order Primates; family Hominidae; genus Pan; species Pan troglodytes. The sequence goes on along the minus strand of NC_072404.2, from coordinate 159,913,906 downwards.
TTACACATCCATACCTTATGGCTCCTGCTTCATCAGGGCTCAAAGGAAGGAACTGCCAAGAGTTTCAGATGACAGCTTGCTGTGTTGGCACTTATTATTCAGATGCTAATGGATAAATTCTTTGGCTTTTATACTTGGGAGCAGATTTAACGTGTCTTCTTAGATTTCATTCATAATCTTATTCACAAGTTCTTTTTAGCTTCTTTGAGAAGTCTGTAATTTTAGAAGCCTTAGCTCCTGAATCATAATGTGGGAGAACATGAGTTGAGTAGCAAAAATAATGTTAAGAGTGATTTCATTTTAATTCTAGTGGGTCAAATCTAAGGAAGACATTGACAATGTTAGGGCTATATGTAGCACCTTGACATTGCTCTAAGCAATAAGGCCAGTAATAGCCATATCAAAATGGAGATTTAAAAAAAATCATTTATTTGAGTCTTCCAGCTGAAATTGATGGGGAGAGGGAGCTGGTGATCATTACTTAAAATGGCCTAAAATATATTTTACTGTGTGGCCACGACCTCTCTCCTAGGTTTTCTGCTGTCATTACCTCTTTTTCCCCATTCACAGTATTGGCCACTTTTCATGCATTTTGACTCTTTGCATATGGTGTTTTCTCCGGGACTATCCTACCTCCTCCACATAGGGCACTGTAACTCAGCCTCCAGTACTGCTAGAATGACTCTTCTATGACTCCTTCCCCATTCCCCTGGGACAGCTTCCCCTTCCCTGTGATCTCATTGCATTTGGCACATTGGGTGTTTTCTTCAGTCTGTTGTTCTTCACACTATTTTTGGGCCTGTGTTCTTCATTGGATCCAAAGCATTAATAACAATATCATTTGCTTTTTCATGACATTATAAGGAAATCATGGTTTTTAAATATTATAAACATTAGCTTTTGTTAGAAAAGCAGAGAACATGTTGATTATTCTTTGTTAATATTTGATACCATTTATCCTAGTATCTTAATTCCACAAATTTTGATTTATTTATAAACCTCATTACAACTCACAAATATTCATGATATTGGCGTAAAATAATAAAAATAATAAGTATAGCTTAAATACTGGTTTAAATTGCATCCTTGATCCATTAATTAGAAGATACGTCATTGTTTTATGTACCACTAAGAAAGTAACAACAATTGCCAATTACACCCACACTGTGCTAAGATCTCATTGACTCTAAAATGCATTCTAAATGTATTCTAGAATGCGCATCAGAGATGTTAAAATGTGTAAATATTTTCACTTTTAAATTGATGATACATCTAAAAAAGATGTAAGAACTCACTTGAACAAAATGAAAGATTTGTTTCTGTTTGTTTTCCTTTCCTTCATTGCCTTTGGTAGATGTACTAATGAGCAGCAAAGTCCTCATAAATGCTAGACAACTGAAAGATGGAGGACCTGACAAGGGATTTGGGAACCCAGCAGATTACATAATCCATTCCTGTAATATTAAAAATAATCTACATATAAAGTAAGGGAATTGTAAGTAGAGAGTTGATTAGCCACATTGTTTATTCATAAAATTATGGATACGTGTCTCATAATGTGTGAAAACTTTGTATGTTCCCTTTTGTTGGCTGAGATCATTTCCAGGTGTGGGTGTGAGTGGAAGAATGGTAGAGGAGTGCAGTTTAGATGGAAACCTTCCAGGGATTTGCAGTTATAAGTGTTTTTTATTATTAACTGGCCCTGCAAGTGTGGGAGTGTTTCATTTTCTTCAGATTCATTGTCTAATTTATAATGAATATCATGAGAAGAAATAAAATTCAGTTTCTAGCTGATTTAGCATTGGATCATATACTTCATTACGTGAGGGATGCTGATATTAAGTGTGTTATACCTTGTTCTTTCTGTCTCTATGTATCTGTCCGTTCATCTGCCCATCTGTTTTAAGATTGTGTTTCTGTTCATACAGAGTATAGTATCGTTAGAAGCAATATTGTGCTTCTATTGTGCAATATTGACGTAGAAAGTTTTAAAGATTAAGTGGAAAGAAATTTAGAACACTCCGAAATTGTGATGGTTTAGTTTATGTGCATGTGCACACATTTAGTTTTATGGGTAACTATTTTCATGACACAGGAAACAGCACAATGAATGGCTTTTTTAGGTTATGTTAGAAACAGTTCATTGTATAACTTCTTTGTGCCAGGTCTTATGTTGAATTTTCAAGCTAATAGGATGAATAAATTATGTTTTCAGCATATCTGAAATTTATAAACTGTTAAATGAGATGTATATAGCTATTATTAGAAGGAATTGTGAATACCATGGTTGGCAGGTGAAAATGATTAATGGGTAAAAAGAAAAGATGTAGGGAAAGGGGAGGGGGGTAAAGTATTTTCTGTTGGTTTTGAAAGATAAGTAGGTCTTTGGCAGGGACAGGAATCTACATTTGTTGAATATTTACTTACATTGCTAGGCACTATACAGCTCTCTATAAGTATAATCTCACTGAGTCTCCTGTTACTATAGTCCACACTTTGTAGGCTCAGAGATGTTAAATTAATTTCCCAAATATTCCAGTCAGGCAGCTAATAAATGAGAAAACTTGGATTTGAGCTAGGTCTGATTCCAATCACTGTATTGATCACTGTGCCTAATCAGTGTACTATTCTTATTCATATGTACTTAATCACTGTACTATTCTGAAAGGTATTCAAGACAGAGGAAAAACCATAACAAAGATCTGGGAACTATGGCAGTTCCTGACAGGTTCACAGAATCAGGATCAGCCTGCTAGACTAGAGCCAAGGTGGAGCTGGACACTTGGTCTCTGACACAGTCTCTGTCAAACCAGGGTGTGCTGTTCAGTCATTGATGAGTTTTTTGATGAGTGTTACTGAGTATCTGTTGTGTGCCAGACAGTTTGCTTGGTGCTAGGGGTTCAGAAATGAGCACATGCTCTTGCCTTTAAAAGCTGAGTCTAGTAACAAAACTGAGACTTTCAGTGATGATTTTTTGCTTTGCTTGTTTGCCTAGGAAGTACTTCCTCACTCAATATAAATGTCTAGATTGTTGAATTATCTTACAGTTTCAAAACTATATTAGGTACATGTGTTCTGTTCAGAATGTGTCCCCCAAAATCCGTGTGTTGGAAAATTCATCTTCCAACATGGCAGTGTTGAGAGATGGGGTGCTTGGGTCATGAGGGCCCTGCCTAGAAGGCGCTCGCTAGACATTGATGCTGGCGCTTTGATCTTGGACTTCTCAGCCTTCAGAACTCTAATAAATTTCTCTTCTTTATAAATTGCCCAGTCTATGATATTCTGTTATAGCAGCACAAACAGAGTGAGAATCTTCTTTCTCTCTCTCCACACACACACACTATATATATATATAGACATATATGTTGTACCTATATACACACTATGTATATATAGAGATGTAGTTTTATAACTTTATTCTGAAATTAATTGAGGCAAGTAATTTTGGTATCTTTTATCTTCAATTTTTTTTCCAAGAAAGAGGCCCCTTTATTTTCCTTGTTGAACTACTACTATTTTGATATACTTGGTTCTCATAATTTCAGTGCTGAAGCTATTGACTTAAAAAGTACATTGCTCCTGCTGTTAAAATTCTTAAAAGTTTCATAAACGAGTGTCAAATCAATCTGTGACTGAACGAACGCAAATGCAACATTGCTTTCCTTTAACTAATAGTGGCTGGTGTGCTGCTGCTTCTTCCCCTGACAGAACAGAAATATTTTGAAGTGTACCTCAGCCTTTTAATAATTTTCCAATCTGTTTCAATCTTCTGTAATTACTCATAAAGTTCCTATCCTCACTTCTTTTTAACAAAGCTTTTGAATGTAGTACAGACTTAGTATAAACATTTATCTGATCCAAAGGCAAATATAGAAAAAGTTAATTTTCCCTTTCTGCTTTTCATTTCTACTCTCCTAAGGTATGGTTTTGACATGTTAACACCTTTTCTATATTCATTTCTAGTAACTATTGATGAAGAGAACTGTTGTATGTCAAGAAGTAATTTAAAAAGATGAATAGAATTAGGAATTAGGATGGATATGGATATGAGTAAGTTCTTAAATATAACACTGTTTTATAAAATCTTCCCCTAAGCTTTGAAGAACAAATGTTTTCTGAGTTCCCTATAACTTATTTCAGCAGAGGGAAAGACCCCTACATGGTGTTTAGAGTGAGTTGCATCTCCTTTTGCTGTTTAGGGAATTAGTGGTTCTAACTCCCTTTCTCTAGTCTCTTAAAAGTTTCCAATCTACGCAGACAAATCAGCATGAATTATTTAATAATTTTTGGGAAGAAAGGATGCTAGATAGTCTTGCACAAATTATTTGCTTTACTTGTAGTCTGAAACCCAAACAATCTATCATTTTAGTGATCCTTTATTATATTCTAGCCTAACATTTAAGGATTGTTGGCCAGCAACTTCTTAGGAGTGGGATATATTGCTTGGGAGGTCGCTTTCCTTTTCACCAGTAGGAACTCTTCTATTTTACTTGTTTCACATATATATATACATATATATATATGTATATATATATAACTTACTCACATATATAATAAATATATATTACATATATTTATATATAATATATTACATATATTTATATATATAATATATAATATATTACATATATATATAATATATAATATATTACATATATAATATATTACATATATTTATATATAATATATAATATATTACATATATAATATATAATATATTACATATATAATATATTACATGTATTATATAATATATAATATATATGTACTATATAATATATAATATATTACATATACTATATAATATATAATATATTACATATACTATATAATATATAATATATTACATATACTATATAATATATAATATATTACATGTACTATATAATATATAATATATTACATGTACTATATAATATATAATATATTACATATACTATATAATATATAATATATTACATATACTATATAACATATAATATATATTACATATATACTATATTATATAACTATATACTATATAATATATATTACATATATACTATATTATATATTATAATTATATATAATATATTATATTATATTATGCAAGCTCAGGTGGTAATGCTTGCATGCCTACTGCTCACCTCCTGCTGCGCAGCCAGTTCCTAACAGGCCAGGAACTAGTACTGGGATGCGGCTGGGGAGCTGGGGACTCCTGACATAGAGACCTCATCTCTACAGAAACAACAACAACAACAAGAAAACTAACTTGATGTGGTAGTATGTTCCTGTAGTCCCAGGTACTTGTCAGACAGGCAGGCAGGAGGATCACTTGAGTCCAGGAGTTTGAGGCTACTGTGAGCCATGATTGCACCACTACCCTCTTGCCTGGGCAACAGACTGAGACCTTGTCTCTAAAAAAAAAAAAAAAAAAAAAAAGTCCAGGTGCAGTGGCTCATGCCTGTAATCCCCGCACTTTGGGAGGCCGAGGCAGGCACATCACCGGAGGTCAGGAGTTTGAGACCAGCCTGACCAACATGGAGAAGCCCCATCTCTACTAAAAATACAAAAAAAAAAAAAAAAAAAAAAAAAATAGCCGGGCGTGATGGCGTATGCCTGTAATCCCAGCACTTTGGGAGGCCGAGGCGGGCCAATCATGAGTTCAGGAGATTGAGACCATCCTCGCTAGCATGGTGAAACCCCATCTCTATTAAAAATACAAAAAATTAGCTGGGCTTGGTGACTTGTGCCTATAATCCCATCTACTCAGGAGGCTGAAGCAGGATAGATCGCTTGAACCTGGAGGTTGCAGTGAGCCAAGATTGCACCACTGCACTCCAGTCTGGGCAACAGAGTGAGACTCCGTCTCAAAAATAAATAAATAAAAATTTTTAAAAAGTACAAAATTAATAAGATACAAGAGTAAGATATGCAAAGTAATGCTTCTTTTCATTATTGTGCTCTTAACATTTTCCCTTTTGATGGATAGTCTAAGGATGAAAAGATATATGTGTAAAAATATACGTATATATTGAAAATTTTTTTTACACAAATGGTAATGTATCATCTGTTATTTGAACCCTCCTTTCCTACTTATTTTTGTCTTGGAGAATGTTCCATGTTTATTCCCATATTCTTGTAGTTTAGGTAATATATAGCTATTTCACTATGTGGGACATAGCACAGCTGTATCAATGGGCTTTTGTGTTCTTTCCATTCTTTATTAAAAACAAAACCTTTGAATACTCTTTCTTAGCAAACTTTTTTTTTGTGCGTATGTATATATATACACACACACAATTATATAGGCTGGATGTGGTGGCTCGCACCTGATAGCACCACTTTGTGAGGTTGAGGTGGGTGGATCACTTGAGATCAGGAGTTCGAGATCATCCTGACCAACATGGTGAAACCCCGTCTCTACTAAAAATACAAAAATTAGCTGGATGTGTTGGGACATACCTGTAATCCCAGTTACTCCAGAGGCTGAGGTATGAGAATTGCTTGAACCTTGGAGGTGGAGGCTGTAGTGAGCCGAGATCGTGCCACTGCACTCCAGCTTTGGTGACATATAATCTCTGTGAAAAAGAAATCCAATTGTAGAGATACCAGACTTGTTCTGTTTACTTCACCTGGACCTGGATCTGATTAAGGGACACTGAGACTGAGGTGGTATCATTTGCCAGAGTACTTATCTGTGGCCTAGGGCAAGTCATCAGTTGGTGTCAAAGCTTTTCCTGTTGATAGCAGAAGTTGCTCTTAATTTCTCTTAAAGCCCACAGTGCCCATGAGATGAAAATGTTTGCCTATTTTGGGTTTAGTAAGCTTTCCTTCAGTATGGGTTTGACTCTTGATATGGTGGATTGTGTCTGTGTAATCAGAAGTCATTCGTGAATCACAGGTCTTTTGCATTTAAATTTTTACATTTTATTTTTAAAAAACTGAGTGAATAAAATGACTTCTATTCAGAAGTACTTCGATGACATAGTGTGTTATGTAATCTATATCATTTAAAGAAGGTCCTTTAAAGAAGGTTATTAAAAGTGCTTTTTAAACTAATTCCAAGTAATTGTCAGATGCTTTTTCCTCTTAAACTGTAGGTCTCGGGGAACATCAGACTGTTGTTTAAGTATGTCTAATTTAGCTTAATTTGTACTTATTTTGATTATATTTTTAGTATATGTGCTGTCAAAGTGAGCATGTGTATTTATTTTAATTATATGTATTGGTATAACTCGAGTCAAAGTCCTCTTTAAGGAATATTAAAAAAAGAAAAGATCTACATAGTATAATTGTTTATTCTTAGTATTGTTGATATGATTTGGCTTTGTGTCCCCACCCAAATCTCATCTTGAATTGTAATCCCATAATTCCCACATGCCATGGGAGGGACCTGCTGGGAGGTGACTGAATCATGGGGGTGTTTTCCGCCATGCTGTTCTTGTGATAGTGAGTTCTCAGAAGATCTGATGGTTTTATAACGTCTGGCATTTCTCCTGCTGGCACTCATTCTCTCCCCTGCTGGCACTCATTCTCTCCCCTGCTGGCACTCATTCTCTCTCCTGCTGCCTTGTAAAGAGTTGCCTTCCTTCATGATTGTAAGTTTTCTGAGGCCTCCCCAGCCATGTGGAACTGCGAGTCAATGAAAGCTCTTTCCTTTGTAAATTACCCAATCTCAGGTATTTCTTCATAGCAGTGTGCGAATGGACGAATACAGTTATTACATGTGAAGCCCATAAAGCTTTAAAGCCCACCTCTTCCCAAAATAATTCTCATCAAACCTAACCAAACCTAAGTAGAAAGGGTTTTCAAAGGGAGTATTTACTGCCATGTTGAACCTCCTTGGCCTTTCTTCTACTGCTTGCCATGAAGAGATTCTGTGCCTTTTGATATGGGTGGACATGGGTTGAGGTTACAGGAGTAGCCTAAGGATAAAAGTCAGGCTTTCTGTTTGATTTAGAAGCTCATTCCAAACTTAGAGTCTGCCTTCAGAAAGTGTTTTGAACCGGCTTTTCAAGTGTAAAGACTATTGTGGGCCCTGCTGTCAACATGTCAAAACTAATGTGATGGACTATAATTTTTAGTACTTTATGATGAACCCTTAGGGTTATGGCATTACATCTACAGTTTGCTAGGCAGTGATTGATTTTCTTGATTGACAGGAGACACAGTTTATTGTGCCTCATGTCTGCAGGGCAAGGGACAGTTGATGGAGCAGCTTTGAACTCTGCCAGCAATCCAGAGATGTCAGTGTGCCAAGATAAAGAACTCAACTTCATTCATTTGGTTATAGTGAGAATGTGTTTATTGGCAACAAGAATATGGCTAACCTTTGTAAGCGTAAAGAAAGAAAACATTTCTTGCTATAGCCTTCTACTTTTATGTCAAGAAAGACTCAGAACTTTGTCAGGTTTCACTTGCACTTCCCCCCACTTCCTACAGAGCAGAAGCTTACTAGTTGTAAAATATAAAGTGTTCTTTTTCTCATGCATTTCTAACATATATAGATTCTTGTGAGAATTTATTGGGGCATTTTGTTTATAGTGGCATAGATTTTATAATATTAGGTTTAGTGAACTTGGACAGACCCATTACAGTTGCATTATGGGAGGTAATGCTCTTAGATGGAAACTGATTTAAATCATTCAGAATCTCTTTACACTTTCAACTTGAAAGGTTGGATGACAATAACTAGATATATGCTCAGGTTTGCAGGGCCCAAGGCATATTACATGGATTTCTTTCACTATATAGGTAGTAAGCCTAAACATCTATTTACCTCAAAAATACTTAATCTATTCTCAAAGAAAATATTTACAAACTTTGAAATTGTATAGTTGCACATTTTGAACCATCTCCAGTTTCATTAGATTGTTCTTGAGCTATCATGATCAAAACACGATTTAGCGATTTGAAGGGAAGCCATTTGGCATCTGTAGCTGTTGCTGTTGTCCTTTCTAGTACCGTTCCTGGAACATTTTGTATCATATTGATTTAAGTGTAGTACTCAGGGCTTCAGGACCTGGAAAGGGCCACTGAGTTTTAGGAGGGAGTAATTTCATTCTGCAAAGAATCCTTTTGGGCGAGCAACCAAGGGAAGGGTACCTATTCAAATTAGGGATGAGTCACTTGATTTTTAGAGAAAGCATATGGAATTGATTTATTGTAAATGGACATAAAGTCATTGCTGAAAGTGCCGCTCAGCAGATACTTATTGAGTGCTTACTGTGTATGTGGCACAGTTTTAGGTAATGGATACAGGAATTTATGTGCTAGTGTGGGGAGACAGACATTAGAAAAAAGATTGAATGAACAAACTGGTGATAAATTTATTATAAAAAACAAATCAGGTTAAGAGTGAGTGCTAGTGTGGAGTCGAAGGTGTTTCTATCTTACATAGATTGCTCAGGGAAGTTCTGTGATAACTAACATTTGAGCAGACAGCCAAGGAATTAGTGTGAAACGGAAAGTAAGGAATTAACTGAATATGTGGCTATCTACAGTAAGTCTAAAAGGTGGCATTGTGCTCTGTATGTTTTAAGAGCAGCAAGGAGGGCAGTGTGTCTGTCGCAGGGATGGGGCCTGTGGGGGAGGAGGGAGGGAGATAGGAGATAAAGTAGGGAGAGAGAGAAGCCAGGTTATGTAGAGCTTTGTAGGTGATTTGTGAGGAATTTGACTTTTACTGTGAAAGGAAGCCAGTGGAGGTTTTTGAACCAGGAAATGACTTCCTCTGACTATATTTTAACTAGATCCATCTGGCTGGTGTGTGGAGAATAGAGTATAAGAGAGGCAAGTGTAGAAGCAGAGAGGCCAATTAGAGGGCTGTTTTATACAGTCTAGAGATGAAAACTGTTCACGGTGAATAGAGCGTCGGTGGTAGATATGGTACTGGGATGGGGAGCACTGTGGATGGAGCAGGTTTGCATGGAGAGAAGATTCAGGAAGCTGATTTGGACTTGTTGAGTTTGAGATGTCTGTTAGCTCTCCAAGTGGAATTGTTGAATAGGCCGTTAGACATAGAGTTCTGGAGTTCAGGGGGAAAGCCCCGGGTTGGTGTCATGGATATGGAAGTCACCATTATAGACGGCATTTGAAGCCATGAGACTAAAGGGGATTACTTAGGGAGTGGGTATAGATTGAGAAAAGGTCCAAAGATCTGCACCTGGGGCACTGGGCACTCTTACATATGGAAGCTAGAGATATTCACTATTTACTCAACAAGTTTTATTCAGTACTTTCTGTGCAGATAAGGAATAAGCAGCAAACAAGGCTGAGAAGGAGTGGGTCAGTCACACAGAAGGAGAACCAATAGAGAGTGTTTTCCTCAAGTCAAGGGATGGGGGGATTGCTTGCCCAAAGTGATTCTCTGCAGAATGAAATTACTCCCTCCTAAAACTCGATGGCCCTATGTCCTGAAGCCCTGAGTACTACGCTTAAATCAATATGATACAAAATGTTCCAGGAAGGGTACTAGAAAGGACAACAGCAATAGCAGCAAAAGCCAGTTGTCTTGCCTTCAAATCGTTAAATCGTGTTTTGATCATGATAGCTCAAGAACAATCTAATAAAACTGGAGATGGTTCACAAAGTGCAACCACACAACTCTCTCCCTACTTTATTTCCTGTCCCCCTCCTTTCTCCCCCACCGCCCCCATCCCTGATCATTCAAGAAGAAAGATTCAAGGGGTGATCTACCCTGCTATGCTGCCGAGATGTGTTAGGCAAGAAGAGAACTGAGAATTAGTCATTGAGTTTTACAGAAGAGGTCACAGGTGACCCTGATGAGCATTATTTATGGGATATGGTAGGATGCACATCTCATTGAAGTAAGTTTTGCTGGAGACTGAAATAGAAGGATGAGACGAAAGCCGAAGATGATGAAGGATACAGTGATTATATAATTTATTATCCAAGCCAGGGCAGTCTGCGAATGAATGGAAGGGGACAGTTTGTTATTATGCTGGTGCAACTGGCATATACCATTTGGTCACTCTTGGGAGAGGGCAAGAAAGATTTCTCAAGGAAGTACCTGTTTATTTCTACTCTTTGTTTACTTTCTCTGAAGCAATTTCTTATATGTGACTTACCAATTTTTTTAGTCCATTGGTAATTCAATTATTTTAATAGACTCTGGTATGGAATATTTGTTCAGAGCCCTTTAATAGTTCTGCTTTGTCCACATGCAATTTATTTCCTCAAAGAACGAATTGACTTGACACTTTTGATTTCCCTATGCACACTTGAAAAAAATCCTGTGCTTAAATATAGAAGTTTGTGCAATATGAATACGAAACTCAGTACTCTAGAGTTTTCATGGTTTAATTGAAATACTTTTTAGGGATGAGATATTCGTAATAATAGTCTTTGGTCCTTTGGCAAAATAACTGTTATAATGACTGGCATGTGCTTTGGCTAATATTCATTTTATATCAGTTTCAGTAATTTTTTAAACAGAACACAAAAACCCTTGATAACTTGCCATTAATATTTTTTCTATTGTAAATTGTGTTTTATTGTAATGTAATTTCATTTACAATACTGGGCTTCAGTTTTTTTCCTAAACAAATCTCATACCATATCAATTTTCAAAGGGGAATTCATTTATGTTTATGAAAATCCACAAATAATTTATTGTTTGCTATTTATACATAAAATTTTCAGAGAACAGCAATGAAAAAGAGTGAGATACAGATGAAATTAGTATGTTTTAAAGTAACATTGCTGGTTATGAGGGCTTTACACTGTCATTAGCTAACAGCATAAGACACCATACCAGTGGTTCTCAACTTTGGTGGCCTGTTAGACTCTTATGGTGCTTGTAAAAAATCATGATGCATGGGCCCTACTACAGGCATGTTGAATAAGGATCTCTTGGGGAAGGAGTTGGCTTGCTTGCTTGCTTATTTATTTATTTAGAGAGAGGGTGCCACTCTGTAGCTCAGGCTGGGATGCAGTGGCATGATCATAGCTCAGTGTAACCTTGAACTCCTGGGCTCAAGCAATTCTCCCACCTCAGCCTCCAGAGTAGCTAGGACTACAGACATGTGCCAAGCCAGCTGTTTAAACTTTTTTTTATAGAGACAGGTTCTTGTTGTGTTGCCCAGGCTGGTCCTCAACTCCTGTCCTCAAGCAATCCTTCTACCTTGACCACCCACAGTGCTGGGATTATAGACACTGTGCTAGCTGGCATTAAAAAAAATCTGTGATTACAGAGAGGCTGAGACCTACTACTCTATATACTGAAGGATAAATTTATCATTTATGATAATTGATGTAAATCTGAAGTTCAAATGTGTTTATAATTTCCCTTCCTCCCTCCATCCCTTTCTTCAGAGCTTAGTTCTTTTCAGAGCTAGTTAGAGTCTACTTCAAGCTTGTTAAGACTTGCTAGTTCTAGGAGGAAGAAGTGAGCAGTTCAGCATTTACTTGTATGCTTTTGCATGCTTGTGCAGAATTTGTATTATCTTCAATATGTGTTAAAGAATATCTTTAAGCCACTTACCCATTTTGTGAAGATTATGCAAAACTGAATAATCTGCAGTTTTACTTTCCTGGGCACAGGTAAACTGTAGGTCATCCTGATATACTGGAGAAGAGGGTGAGGTGCTGCTGACACCTCTGTGTGGTGCAGCTCTCGCATTTCCTTAGCATATCTCACTCGCAGTAGATAACCTGTGACCATCTGCTATAAGGACAAGTGAGGTCCTTGTGCTTGTCTGCATACTAAATATCGTCTTAATTTCTTTTTAATTAAAAAGTACATCAATCTTTCACTCCTGAGTTGCATGACTGCGTTTTCGAGATCATTGATTTAGAGAGTGACTGTGGTTTCTCTCATAGAATTCAAAGTTTTCCTTCTCACAGTCGGATATAAAAAGAAATTGGTTTTCTTGAGATTTTCTCTTCTATTCTTGTTTTACTTCTTAATTAAAAGAAAATCTGGATGCCATTTAGTTTTCCAAAGGTGGATTAGAATTATCTTTGCCTTCTGGCATAGTGGGTTTTTTTCTTGCCTTTTTTCCTGAAGTCCAAACATGCTTTTGGGCTTCCGTCATAAGGGTTGACAGTTTTGTCCCATGGAGTAATCACTGAATGAATACCTGATGGAATAGTTGTTCAGTTCTGTTTTTGCTTGCCTCAGAGCTTTTTAAAAAAGTTAATAGACTGAAAAAAATAACTTTAGATTTACAGAAAAAGTTGAGAAGATAGTACAGAGAGTTGTTATATAAGCCCCATGAGCAGCTTCCCCTATATTAACATTGGACGTTAGTATGGTGCATTTGTTATAATTAATGAACCAATATTGATACATTATTATCAGTTTATTATTCCATAGTTTATTCAGATTTCCTTAGTTTTTGCCCAGCATCCTTTTACTATCCAGGCATCCCCTCCAGGATACCACATTACGTTTAGTTGTCAGGTCCCCTTGGCTCCTCTGACAGTGGCAGTTTTTCAGACTTTCTTTGTTTTTGCTGACCTTGGCAGTTTTGAGTAATATTGGTAAGGTGTATTGTAGGATGCGCCTCTATTGGAATTTATCTTATATTTTTCTCCTGATTAGACTAGGGTTATAGACTTGGGGGAGAAAGACCCTGGAGACACAGTGCCATTTTAATCACATCATGTTAAAGATACATACTATAAACATGATTTATGACTATTGATGTTGACCTTGATCACTATCCTGAAGTGTAGTGCTTATTATATTTCTCTACTGTAAAGGTTTCTCCCTCTTTTCATAATCCTCTTTGGAAGGAAGTTACTATGTGCAGCCCACTCTCTGCTGTGTATAGCCTATAGCTATGTTCTTTCTCCTTTAGGATGGAGGATTGTATAATTTATTTGGAATTATTCTGCCTGGGAGATTTGTCTCTTGTCACCTGTGTATTAATTAATCCATATGGACTCATGGATATTTATTTCATACTCTGGGTTGTAATCCAATGCTACTTTACTTTTTGCTCAAATTGTTAACAGTTTTGGCCATTTGGGACCTCTTTCAGTTGGCTGTTGTGCCCCTCTGACCTACTCTCATCTCTGTGAGTATTTTTGTTTGTTTGTTTGGGGGATCATGTTCTTTCTTTCTTACTGGAACTACCTGGTGCTCCAAGCTCATCTTGAATAGTTCTTTAATAATAGAATCAGCCATTTCTCTAAAGAGGCAGGATTTTGTTGTTGTGGTTACAGAAGAGGGAGAACTACATACAGTAAAGACAGATGGGATGCCCCTCCCCCTTTCTTAAAATCTGAACTTGTTATGTTTAGTTTTTTACCTTCAAAGGGCCTCTTCCCTTTTTAGCTCAAGGCTGATGATTTGACCTTATTTTTATTTTCATGTTATAAACTTGGCCTTTTGTACTTAACTCAGGATTTTCATGCAATTCGGAGCATTTTGGTTTCAATACATCCATGATTAGGGATTTTTCATCTTCTGTCATTGAAGCACGTTCGAGAAAGCAATTCAGGGACTTTTGACTTAACATTTGAAGGAATAAGACTAGTCTGTCTGTCTTTGTTCTTTTAAATGGAGTGCATCATACATTTTTATAAATAATGAAAAGGTTCTTTCACCATCGCATTTGAAATCCTGCTGTCTGTGCCTACATTTGTCTTTGAGATTGCCTTAGGACACCTGATTAAAAAAATTTATAATTTTTATAACATAATGAAGAAGTTCTTTCTAGTTTTTTTCTTAAATCTTTTTGCATATCCCAGGAACAGAATCAATGTGACAGCTGGAGAACTACTTGAAATAAGACTATTGATTTTTCTTACTTCCTTAGTTCCCAGAGTTTTCTGAATTTTGGGGCATTTAGAACCAGAGGCATTGTCCCATAATTCAGTATCTGAGAGTGATATGGAGCTATATTGTGGTGGAATGTTTGGCTGAGAAACACCCATACACTATTTAGGAACCATGGTGGTTCTGTATGCTACTTTTTCTGCAACCCGCTATGGATTAGTAATCAGGAAGGCTGTGAGCGTAAAATAAATGCCATACTGACTTCCAGGGGAGACAAGATTAGAAAAGGAAAGACTGTCAGATCTTATTAGAAAACTAAACTAGATTAGAAGAGAATATCAGATCCCATTACCTAAATAACTTTATATACAGAAACAGCCTACCATAAATGTTATGTATAGAAATAGCTGAAGTGGTTAATTCTTTTTTATTAATAACATCATTAGTAAAGCCTAACTGTACTATACATTTTATACTGCTTCATTCTTTTCAAAAATGAAATGCCTTCACGGATATTACCTTAATGAAAGTATTGGTCTAGAGGAGCAGTAATGTGGATAATAGTGCTTTCCTCTCTTACCAGATGGCTCTGTGAAGCACAAAAATACCAAGTTCATATATCAAATAATCAGTAACAGCAGT
The DNA here is from genome assembly GCF_028858775.2 of Pan troglodytes. NCBI lineage: Eukaryota > Metazoa > Chordata > Mammalia > Primates > Hominidae > Pan > Pan troglodytes. Next base: position 159,898,536 of record NC_072404.2, on the reverse strand, counting down.
TTCAATCATTCATGTAAACTTACATTCAATATTGTTGAATGCCTCTTTTGGCAGTGTAGACTTTGCTACAGAGAAAAGGACCATTGGGTTATCCAAATTATTAGCTCCTTGCTGTTGAAATCTTATTGAGCATTTACCATGAGCCAGACTCTGAATCTCTTAAACTGATGCTCCGTCCAGGTGGGATGAATGAATGAGCTAATGCATTCATTTTGAATAGTGCATTTTGATGCTTGTCTTCTCTTCTTTAGAGTCATCTCAGATTCTTGTTTAGGTCATCTTTACCTTAACACAATCTGGACTGTGATCACTGCATTCATTACAATTAGGTTTTTTTTTTTTCTCTAGAATATAGAAACCCAAAATAACAGCGACTTGTACAGCATAGAAGTATGTTTTTGTTTTTTGTTTTTTTGTTTTCGTTTTTGTGTCCCCAAAACCTAGGTCAGGGCTTGACACATGTTACTTGAAATAATAAATGCATTGCCTTGCCCGATTAAGCTTCACTGCCCCCACTGAGGTGATAGATTTTAGCCTATGAAACAAGCACCATCTGGGTTTGGGGAACTGGTATGGTGATAACAAAGCAGGACTTCTTAAAGCTTAGTCCATGGACCACCTGTGGTAGAATAACTTGCTTGTAAAATGTAGATTGCCATGCCTCATGCCAAGGGATATAATTTGAAAGGTGTAGGATAGGGTCCAGAAATTTTCATGTCTTATAAATTCCTCTGGGTGATCTGAGAACCACTGGGAAGGAAAGGAAAGGAGAGGAAGAAACTGATTTGCAGTCTCACAACCTTTTAATAAATTCTCATAAAGTAGTGGCAGGGGCTCTATTTCCAGTCCTGGCTCCTGAACTCATGGTAGGACCTATTGCTTCTAGGAGTGCTCTCCAGAATTAAGGCCAAGATTAGGAAATGACTTAGAAGTTTATTTTTCACTCATGTAAAATAAGCTTTGAGGCAGGTAGTGAAGTGCTGGAACGGAGGAAGATTCATGAAGTCATCAGCAACCCAGGCTTCTTTACTCTGATGCCCTTGTTCTTATGATCCAAGGTGGCTGCTAGAATTTCATTCAAAGAATCTATCAATTCTTACTTCCAGATGGCAGGAAGGAGGAAGGAAATGAGTAGAAGATAAATCCCCCTTTATTTGAAGGAGACTTTCCAGATATAACAAAGAAAGCTATATACATCTCTTTGGCCAGAACTTAGCCTCATGACCACATTTTGCCACAAGGTTATTTTTTTCTTACCTGGCCCAGTGAAATGAACAAAAATCCCCTCAGGATCCTCTTAATAAAGAAGAGGCTATTAGTGGTCTTCACCATAATCATTCATTCTAAAGCTGCCCAAATAAACATCCTGGATTCTGTTGACCTCTTGGCAAGTGATTTTGCCAATTCTCAAAACCAGCTATCATCACCATCCTGTTAACGCCTACTCTTATGTCTCCTCCTCATAATCGGTGGGAAAAGTGCTAAAATTATAGATAAATATGATTTCATATTACCTTTTAGTTAATTCCAATTATATTTCTATTTTTAAAATGTGGATTGTCATGTCCTGTAGTCTGTTTTTTACACAGTTGTTTTAAAAATGTTCCATATTCCACTCTAATTCTCCCCTCTCACTTTATTTTACCTTGTTTTAAATAGGTGTAGGTGCAGGCCGGGCACCTGTAATCCCAGGTGGCTCATGCCTGTAATCCCAGCACTATGGGAGGCCGAGGTGGGTGGATCACCTGAGGTCAGGAGTTCGAGACCAGCCTGGCCAACATGGTGAAACCCTGCCTCTGCTAAAAATACAAAAATTAGCCAGGCGTGGTGGTGGGCGCCTGTAATCCCAGCTACTTGGGAGGCTGAGGCAGGAGAATCACTTGAACCTGGGAGGCGGAGGTTGCAGTGAGCCAAGATAGTGCTGCTGTACTCCAGCCTGGGCAACAGAGCAAGACTCCATCTCTAAAAATTAATAAATAAACAGGGACATTTGCAGTGGCTCAGGCCTGCAATCCCAGCACTTTGGGTGGTAGAGGATCGCTGGATGCCAGGAATTGGAAACTGCTTCTTACAAAAAATAAAAATATTAGCTGGGCATGGTGGTGTGCACCTGTAGTCTCAGCTACTCGGGAGGCTGAGGTGGGAGGATCACCTGTGCAGAGGAGTTTGAGACTGCAGTGAGCTACGATTGTACCACTGTGCTCCGGCCTGGGTGGCAGAGTGAGACCCTATCTCTTTAAAAAAAAAAAAAAAAAAAAAGACAACCTCAGTTTTGAGGCACATGATGCGCCTTCATGTGCCTCAGTCTCAGTCCCTCTTTTTTCAGCAGGAGAAACGCCTTACAGGTGGTGGTGGTGGGGGGGGGACACGCCATTTCTCTTGACTGCTGTTCAGAGCAGTGCCCGAACAAGGTGTGCTCTGAAAATACCTGTCGAAAGAACAAATGGACAATTTCCCTTCTTCCTCTTACTTCCCTCTCCTATTTAGGATATAAGATTGTTTCTATATTGAAAATATTTTATCTTGACTTTGTTGCATTATTTTTTCCATTTCTCACAGTTAACTTTTTATATTTTAAGGAAAGGTGACTATTCTTCCTTCTTAATCAACTCCTGACTGTTCACTAATTCCTTGGTCACTTCACTATCTTGAGTCTCCCTCTATGAATTTTCGGATTTTCTTTGAGATCTCCCTCCCCTCGGCCTCTTGTTCAATCTCCTTGACATTTCTGTAGCATGCTGTGTTATCGGCTGCATGTTCTTGGAAATACCTTCTTATCCTTCTGCCTTTATGGGTTTTCCTTCTGTATTTTCTCTGTTGACCTCCTTCGGCTCTGTTACGGTGAGGAAAACACAATGTCTTTGCTTTCATCTTTATTCTTTTCTCTCTTTGCCCTCCCCTGCTTTGTGCAGTATCTCAGTGGCTTGCCTACTCTTTTACCTTCAGCTCTGATCTCTATATGGATTCCGAATTATATAAATTGTGTTTACTACTCATTACTGCATCACTCTTTTTGTAGAGGAATTTAAGTTGGTGCTCAACTCAAATTCCTACGTTATCTTAAACATTATGTTTAAAATTACTGATGTTAGTATCACATCATTAGGGCATTGCTTCTGAAACTGTTCATTGGAGTAACCCTAATGGATAAGGAGAGCAGCTTCTCGTGGGCTGTTTTTCTTGTCTAGAAAGCCCCTTCCTTTATTCTTTGCACCTTCTTTCTCTTTGAAAGATCAAGTTCAAAAATCTACATTTCACAAAAATCTCTGGGATGACACCAGACTTTATTGGCTTCCTAGTCTTTGAACTCCCGCTATACTCATTTATCTATTTATCTGGCACTCCTCCTGTGCTTCTGTTATATTGTATTTTGAATAAATCATCTTTATTGTAAGTGTCTCATCTCACAGCTTGTAATCTTATCCCTCTTTGTACTCCCAGTGCCTGGTATACAATTGGCACTTAATAATATTTGCTATGGATGATGGCATACCCTTTTTATTTACTTATTGTGTTCCATTTCTAACAGTGAGATTGCTTAAAAACAATTTTTCTTAAACATTTAATTTTTCACAAATGAAATGGAGGGTGCTTGGACTGAACTGAATGACAGATTTTCAATACCTGATTGTACTTTGCTTTGCACTATTTTAAGTACATTATAAAATGTGTGGAATGATTGTCTTAAAAGTAAACTTTTCTTCATCTTTGTCTTTGGAGTGTCATTAAAAACCTGGAATAAGAGAATCATGAGAAGACCTAGTAGGATTTCTGAAAGCACACAGGGTTTTGCTTTGGAAAGTTCAGGATAGGGTAAGCGTGGAAGGAAAGAGAGAAAAAGAATATGAATGAATATGAAAATACACACCCACTAGACCCATACCATTTGATAAATAAGGTCAGGATGATATAAAACTAGCCAAGTAGAAGGATAGTTGTGTCAAAGTAGTGGATATATTGGAAGGATGAGAATTTATATCAAAAACATTTGTGCTGCTCACCCCCTACAAAAAGTTTACCCGGTTGTTTCTATGATACATTGCTCAACAATATGGTAATGTGACAGATACACTAACTAAAATAGGACCCGTTAATGTATGATGCCTTTTAAAATTAAGGTATGGGAAATTCACTGTGATTGAACTTTAGTTCTGTGTATACTGAAAATGTGGACTAGTAGCGTATGATTTTAGACTCATATAAGGGGAACAAAAGACTCAGTTCACTTATGTATTTTATTTTGCTTTCTGTTTTTCTCTAGGGAATTTGAAGTACTGCCTTGTAATTCTTAATCAGCCTTTGGACAACTATTTTCGTCATCTTTGGAACAAAGGTAACCTTAATTAGCATTTCTATTTCTTTGCTTTCTTACTTTGTGACTGACCAACATGACTATTAAGTACCCTGAAACCTGACTAAAAAGTGGAATTCATAATAAGGTGATTCAGTTATTAATGATTAGAATAATTTATTATCGCTTCTCTGTTAAACTGTTTAAATGTGATTTCCAAAGCATGGACTCTGAAGGACGGAATACCATACTGTATTTCAGAACTACAGTGTGGATATTAAGCCTGAATCCTCAACAAGTATTTGTTCAAGTGTAAATTATTTTTGGCACCAGTGATAGCAGAAAAGCATCCACATGCCTCATCTGTTGCAGCATCCAATAAGGTATCTGCAGGGTGATCAGATTTGCAAAATCAAAAAAGAAGATGATGCTAGTATGTAAGAACCTCTTGGGGTGCTGAAAAATATAGTTAAAAATGGGATAGTGTCACAGAATTGATACTATTGGAAGGTTTTGTGTGAGAAACAGGCTTCATTAACTGTTTGTTTATATTATTCTTTAACTTTTATAGGATTATCTCTAGGTTGGAAAATAATGTTCAATATTGTTTGCTGTTTTGAATCTCTGTTCTTCTCCCATGAAACAATGAATTTTTTTTGTTGTTGTTGTTTTTTTTCCAAAGGAGCATTTTTGTTGAGTTGTCAGTGGAAGTTTTAGGCCAAGGTAGATAGGCAGAAGAACTTGATTCGTGATGCATTGATGCATATTTTTGCCATTCCTGATTCCCTCTTATCATCATAGAACTCTTTAGTATTCTCAACATTGTGTTTATGTTTCTTAGAATGCAAACCTCGTATGTGAATAAGCTCACATCTGTAGTTGAGATAGTTGTGATACTAGAGGGAATAAATCATCACAAGTGATTTTTGTATAAAGAACTTTTTTTGCCTAATATAATTATAGTGAAAACTCTTGGTATTCTAAATTGAACTATGTGTAAGTTAGTGAACTTAAAATTTCACATTATAATTGTACTAACATTTCTCGCAAAGCATAAAAATTATTTAACCATTAACTTTTCTTTCTTAGCACCCCACTAATTAGGTAGTTATTTGAATGGCTGTGATGTCTTTTGTCACTGTGTCTCTAGTGCCTAGTGCAGTATCTGTCACATAGTTGCTATTAATGACAATAAATGAAAGAATGAATTTAGTATGGCTTCTATTGCTAGAAAATACTAAAATGGTTAGGTATATCCTTTCTAATTGAATTTATTGTATCACATTTTATATTGTTTGGGGAGAGTGTGAGTGACTGTTTTATTGCAAACATTAGAAATGGAATAACCATTGATCCAAACCATTGGAGACCTTGAATATTCAAAGCTACATCTAAAGAAGTCTGTTACATTTGGGGGAGTTGAGGGTCTTAATTTTGCAAACAGTGTGAATGATGTAGACTTTTGAGCCGACCGAAGTTCCTCATTTCATTAGTTTTTCTATAAGGATCAGTCTGTACATGAAAAAAAACTAAGGTATCTGAAGTATCAGGTATACTGAAATGGCTAGTTAATTCTCATTTCCAAAATAATTTGTCTTTTTTAGGTTATTGAGATGTTAAGTTCTTTCACATATATACTAGGATAATCCTTGGTGTTCTGGAGCCTTTAACCATTGTAAGAAACAGGCCTATTGATAAATACTAAAGTATAGGTTTTTTGTGATTCTCTTAACAGAAGCTGTGCTTTTTATGCTTGTAGTGTCCCCTTTTGTGTTTCTTTTCTTCCGAGTAAAGGAAACAAAATAGAGAAGTATTGAGCTTGAGTTGTTAATCTTAACATAGGAAAGGCTTAGGAAAATGGATAGGGCAGCATTGAGAGTTTGGGAGAGGAGACAGTATTATGGGTTGGGGTATTAGCAAGTATGAAGTGGCTTGGGGGTGCTGTCCCCATTACCTTTTAACCCATACGCTCAACATTTTCTGTAACTTCTGTTCTATGATACAAAGATTTGTGAAGAGCTGAAATCAAGGGATGAAGACTGGGCTGTTAAAATGGTTGCAAGCTTCAAAATGCAGAGAAATCTGAAGAGTGTTGCATAGTATATAAGACTCCTGCATAAAACTGGCAATTTCACTTTATGCCAAGGACTTCTGTTGAGTAGATGTTTCCTGAGATTCATTTCAGGGGAAAGACTATGTTGAAAGTTTATCTTAAAGTTTCTTCCTGCAATGGTTAAGTGATATTTTTACCAGCAGCGAATCCATACGGGTCTGCAGCAACCCCATCCTTGCCTGCTCAGGGATATAATTCAGCTGAGGGCAGAAGTAGATTTAAGGTAAAGGGAGAGACTGAGGCAAGTTTTAGAGCCGGAGTGAGAGTTTATTAAAAAGTGTTAGAGCAGGAGCGAAAGGAAGCAAAGTACACCTGGAAGAGGGCCAAGCGGGTGACTTGAGAGATTTGAGTGCCCTGTTTGGACCTTGATTTGGGGTTTTATACATGGCCATAGTTTGGGGTTTGTGTTTCTTCTCCTCTGATTTTTCCTTTAGGGTGGGCTGTCTGCATGTACAGTAGCCCAGTGGCCCAGTGGCCAGCCAGCACTTGGGAGGGGCCACATGCTCAGTGTGTTTACTAAAGTTGTGTGCATGCTCATTTGAGCCATTTTTCCCTTACCAGTCAAGTATTCCTAGAGGAAGATCATATACCAGTTAAACTCCACCATTTTGCCTCTTGCATTGTGCATGCTGAGCCTACTCGCCCAACTCCAGAGACCTTATATATATATGTATATATAATATAGTGAGGTTCTAACTTTTAAAAATGCACACATGGTTCTATAATTAAAGATGAAAAATCTAAGGAAAAACTAAAGAATTTACATTTATGAAAATAAGGTTAATGGCTGGGCACAGTGGCTCATTCCTATCATCCTAGCACTCTGGGAAGCCGAGGCAGGAGGATCACTTGAGGCCACAAGTTCAAGACCAGCCTGGACAACATAGGGAGACCCCACCTCTACAAAAAATAAAAAATTAGCTGGGTATGTGGTGCACGCCTGTAGTCCTAGCTACTCAGGAGGCTGAGGTGGGAGGACTGCTTGAGCTCATGAGGTCATGACTGCAGTGAGCTGTGATCACGCCACTGTACTCCAGCCTAGGTCACAGAGTGAGACCGTGTCTCAAAAATAAATAAATAAATAAGTTAATCTACAGTTCTCATAAACAAGTTATTTAACAAAAAGGACCCAATATATGACTAATCTCTTTAGACAATAATGTCAGAAGACAATGGTATTGCTAACTTATATATCCTTCTATAATTAAAAGATGCACCCTTCCATAATATCTTAATAGACAAAGAAGATATATTCGAATGATGCATTTACTGGCATCTTAACTGTCAAAGGCATGAAACCAAAAAGGCAAAAAAAAAAAAAAAAGAAATACATTTTTGCACATGCACTATAACGAAAGGAGAGAGTAATGAAAATATCAGTTCTGATTGGGTGTACCAGGAAATATCAAATAAGTACAGAGGAGTCATAAAGCAGAGAAAAGAAATGTGAGTGACAAAGCTCAAGTTTAGCAGAATTAGAAAAGGGACCCAACTGAGACTGAAGACCAAAGAGGAATCTGGGGAAAAAGAGAGAAAGAGAGTGCATGAGGAGGCGCAAGCATGTGCCTGCAGCCTGCTAACTGGTCCACATCAGCGCAAGAGGATTTCCAGGACCTGTCTTTGGCTGCATCAAAGACAGGCAGTGACCTTCCCCAATTGTCAGGATGACCCACAACGGCTACCAGGCCAGTCTCACAAGAACTAAGAAAACACCATCAGCTAAGCACTTTGCATCCATTTTCAAGAAGTTCATCCTCAAGGAAAGATAAGGTGACATTTGAGAAAATCTATCTTTACCTGGGGAAGCTAAGGAAGTTTTCAGAAGAGGTGGCATTTGAGTTGGACCATAAAGGATGGGTGAAAGTCTGCAATATAAATAAGTAAAAGTCTATTTTCCGCAGGAAAAAAGTAAATGGCAGTTCTATTTAGATTAATCATTAAATACACAGGAAGAGGTAGCCATGGAGATGAGGCCAAAGGAAAAAATTATGTTGGATATACATTCTTGGGGGGACTGGCCCTTCCAGGGTCGGCTTAAAGAAATCACCTTAAGGTGATTTCAGAATTTCAAAGTTATCATCAAAAAACATGTTTCCCTTAAAATTCCTCTAACAGGAATAGTGCATACAATAGATGAAACAGGATTAAAATAGCAACTGATACCAAGCACATTAAAGCATAACTATCTATTCAACCAATCTACACGTAAAAGTGACAGGTATCTGATTTCTCTATTTTAATGAGAAAAAAACACATAAGACACCAAAATTGAGATAAATAGGTCCCACTAAATAGAGAAATAAGAATGAAAAAGGAAAGATAAAGGAAAACTTTAATATAAAGCTTATAGGATACAAAACTTTAATATAAAGTTTATAGGATACAAAACTTTATATAATATAAAGTTGGTTGTGTTTAACTTAAAATAATCAAGTGAAAACCCCAAGGCTTACACAAAAGCCTGGGGTACATAATTTAAGAAGGGAAGAGTTTGTCACAAAAAAAGTACAATTGAAGTAAGGTGCTTTATAGCAGATTTCTACCTCATTTAAAACAAACCTAATGCCAGTACTAATCACTAGTACAAGATGAGCATAATTACTATGGCAAGTCTATTTAGTCTATTACAAACTATTTAGGTAGAGTGTTTTCATTTTAAAGAAAAGCAAATAGAAATGAACGAAGTAGAGTCATTTAACCAACTATTACAAAAATATCAATTCTTAAGAAGCAGGGGCATGGCTAGTTCATTCTAAGCACTTGCGGCTTGGACAGACAGAGCTTCGGACATGCAGTCACAGGAACAGGCTGCACTTAACAGACTCCACCTCTCAATTCTAGCCACTATCATGTCCCTGGCAACCAGCCCAATGCCTGACACAGAAGGGCCTCAACTACTGTCAGTCAATAACAAATGGAACATAACTAATGCTATAAAACCAAAGACCTTGCTTATACTTTAATTCACGAATGCTGCTTGTGCCTCTTTTTAATCTGTAAGACCTGCCTGATATGTCAAATATTTTGTGACTTCAGTGTCAATGAAAATAAGTACACTGCCCCTACCCTGGGGTGATCTTAAGGATGACAGTAAAAGAATCTGATCATCTAGCCATAATCTAATTAACATGATCACCACTGTCCTGTAAATCATGTGGAAAAAGTGGAGAAAGGCTGTGATTACATGCTAACAATGAGGATATGTGTTAAGCTGAACTCCTAGAAACCTCATACACAGTCACTCAATATAACCTTATTCCAGTATGTCTGTTTTTCATGATGTTTTGTAGCAGAGTTCTCCACTACTAACTTTGAGAACACTGTTAGCACTGTGACCCCAGTCGAGAATAACTAACCTAAAAGAAATAGGCAGAGCCCTTCTAACATACATATCCCTACTTTTGCACTTATCACATATTTCAGGAAGAGAAAGACACTTCCTGAAATAAAGCCTAACTCAAAATATTTTTTAAAAACATGTTAGTAGCTGGGCACGGTGGCTCAAGCCTGTAATCCCAGCACTTTGGGAGGCCAAGGCAGGCAGATCACGAGATCAGGAGTTCAAGACCAGCCTGACCAACATGGTGAAACCCCATCTCTACTAAAAAATACAAAAATTAGCCGGGCGTGGTGGCGCATGCCTGTAATCTCAGCTACTCAGTAGGCTGAGGCAGGAGAATCTCTTGAACCCGGGAGGCAGAGGTTGCAGTGAGCTAAGATCGTGCCACTGTACTCCAGCCTGGGCGACAGAGCGAGACTCCATCTCAAAAAAAAAAAATAAAGTTAGTAAATCTAAGACCAATAGCAAGTCACAAATAGCAATAACCTCTGATATTACAGAAAAGTTAGACATTAACTCTACTTCTAGCTACCTATCTTTCTATTTACCCATCTACCTACCTAAGTGCTTACTTTTTCATCAAACCAAACATAGAAAATGCTGGAACAGGTAGAGAGATATGCTCCAAGACTTCTAACCAAGAAAATCACTAAACTTCATGATATATAAAAGAGAAAATACATTAAAACCTCCATAATTTTAATCTCTCTTGAACTCCCTCCTTGGGCATTTAAGCTAAATCTCGTAACTGGCATTGTTAGAGTAGGTAGTTAGGCAGACATGAGCACAGCAGGAGAACTCCCCTCCCCAGGAATGTCAGGGGACCATAGGTGATGGTCAGGCAGTTGTTAAACTGTTTCTCTAAAATAATTTGTGGCAGCCAGCACCAGGGAAAGGCAACCTCCCAATAGATAGAAACTCCTGACCTCAAGTGATCTGCCCACCTTGGCCTCGCAAAGTGCTGGGATTACAAGTGTGAGCCACCGTGCCCAGACCCATGAACTATTATTTCTGTCATTATCTTTGTTTTATGCTTTTAATTTTACTTTTCATTATTTCTCATGAAATGATTTTTAAATGTAATTTCTAACAGGGTAATAAGTGAAATCCTACTACTAAATAGAAAGATGCCCCTGAATTGGTGATTGTAAGACCATGTGACTCTGTGTGCTTCATGGCAGTTAGTATAGACATTTCAACTGCCTGTTTTACTTCATTCTTTATGCCATTTAGATCTCTGTCCAACTGGTATGTCAATTTTTAATGTATCCAGAAAATGACTGCCAAGTTTATATGGCTACTCATGTTTTCTTTTTTAACATTCAACGTTTTATTTATGTTTTTTGAGTGTTTGCTCCATGTTTAATTCACTTGCATGTGCATACACACACAGATACACAAACACAAACAGACACACAGTTTTATCTTTTGTTTGCTTCAGTGAAGTGGGCCTGGTGTGTGGATAATTTGAGGAGTTTAAGCACATTGCTAATAATTATCCTTGCTAGAGAGGCTAAGTAGTATCTTTGTGATGCTGTACCTTTAGTGAAAGAAATTAAAATTTAAAAAAACACAAAGAATTCTATTTTTATACTAACCAGGTGGTGGGCTATTACATAAAACTAGAAAATGTAAGTAGAACTTCAAAACAGACAATTTACTAGAGGTGAAGTCAACATTTTGCATTTATTTTCTTATAGTTGTTGGTGCCCAGTTCTTTAGAAGGTGTGGTATCATTCTCCCAATCAAAATGCTTGGGTCTCAAATGCCCTTTACTGAAACACAGACATCTTCATTTTTAACAAATATTTACTTTCCTGGTAATATATTTGTTATGCAGTAATTAAGGTCTTTTCTCCTTGGTGGTGTTTCTTTTTTTTTTTTTTTCTTTCTATTTCACTTGTAATATACATTTAATCAGTTAGTTTTAAAGACATCTGAAAATGTAGGCTTGGGAAAGCAGCCAGAGAAACATGGTGGGGTTCACCTTCATTTTTTCCCACATTGCATAGTGTATAGTAATATACAGAAACAGATATTTTTGCCCTGCCCTACTATAAGCTCTATATAATGTTATATGTTAGATAGATATTATTGTTCCTCCTATGTATATTTAAATTGTCATTCCATGTTGCTTCTCTTTTGTAATAATTTGTACCAAGATTGATTCCATCTAGAATCTTATTTTTAAGATCGTGCCATTTAATTGAGTATAGGTGAATTAAAGAACGTTTACACTGAGCATTTGTGTGTGATTATACATTAAAAAATAACTTGAACTTTTTTAAAAGTCCTAGTTCTTGGGGGCAACCGAGACTTTTGAGCTTTCAGTTTTACAGTGATAGCTGCTTTGGGGTCTATGGAAAGAAACGTCCATGGCGCAGAAAAGATCATGAGGGGATATAACATGCTCTCCTCCCATCACGCTACCTAACTTCAAACTATACTACAAGGCTACAGTAACCAAAACAGCATGGTACTGGTACCAAAACAGAGATGTAGACCAACGGAACAGAACAGAGCCCTCAGAAATAATACCACACATCTACAACCATCTGATCTTTGACAAACATGACAAAAACAAGAAATAGGGAAAGGATTCCCTGTTTAATAAATGGTGCTGGGAAAACTGGCTAGCCATATGTAGAAAGCTGAAACTGGATCCCTTCCTTACACCTTATACAAAAATTAATTCAAGATGGATTAAAGACTTAAATGTTAGGCCAGGCGCGGTGGCTCATGCCTGTAATCCTAGCACTTTGGGAGGCCGAGGCGGGCGGATCACGAGGTCAGGAGATCGAGACCATCCTGGCTAACACGGTGAAACCCCATCTCTACTAAAAATACAAAAAATTAGCCGGGCATGGTGGTGGGCACCTATAGGCCCAACTACTCAGGAGGCTGAGACAGGAGAATGGCGTGAACCCGGGAGGCAGAGCCTGTAGTGAGCTGAGATCATGCCACTGCACTCCAGCCTGGGTGACAGAGCGAGACTCCATATCCAAAAAAAAAAAAAAAAAACCTTAAATGTTAGACATAAAACCGTAAAAACCCTAGAAGAAAACCTAGGCAACACCACTCAGGACATATGCACGTGCAAGGACTTCATGACTAAAACACCAAAAGCAATGGCAACAAAAGCCAAAATTGACAAATGGGATCTGATTAAACTAAAGAGGTTCTGCACAGCAAAGAAAACTGCCAAAAGAGTGAACAGGCAACCTACAGAATGGGAGAAAATTTCTGCAATCTACCCATCTGACAAAGGGCTAATATCCAGAATCTACAAAGAACTTAAACAAATTTACAAGAAAAAAACAACCCCATCAAAAAGTGGGCAAAGGATATGAACAGACACTTCTCAAAAGAAGACATTTATGCAGCCAAGAGACACATGCAAAAATGCTCATCATCACTGGCCATCAGAGAAATGCAAATCAAAACCACAATGAGATACCATCTCACACCAGTTAGAACGGTGATCATTAGAAAGTCAGGAAATAGGTGCTGGAGAGGATGTGGAGAAATAAGAACACTTTTACTCTGTTGGTGGGACTGTAAACTAGTTCAACCATTGTGGAAGTCGGTGTGGCGATTCCTCAAGGATCTAGAACTAGAAATACCATTTGACCTAGCAATCCCATTACTGGGTATAAAGGATTGTAAATCATGCTGCTATCAAGACACATGCACACATATGTTTATTGCGGCACTACTCACAATAGCAAAGACTTGGAACCAACCCGAATGTCCATCAATGATAGACTGGATTAAAGAAAATGTGGCACATATACACCATGGAATACTATGCAACCATAAAAAAGGATGAGTTCATGTCCTTTGTAGGGACATGGATGAAGCTGGAAACCATCATTCTCAGCAAACTATCACAAGGACAGGAAACCAAACACCGCATGTTCTCACTCATAGGTGGGAATTGAACAATGGGAACACTTGGACACAGGGTGGGGAACATCACACATGGGGGCCTGTCGTGGGGTGGGGGTAGTGGGGAGGGATAGCATTAGGAGAAATACCTAATGTAAATGGCGAGTTAATGGGTACAGCACACCAACATGGCACATGTATACATATGTAACAAACCTGCATGTTGTATACATGTACCATAGAACTTAAAGTATAATTAGAAAAAAAAAAAACCATGCTCTCCTCCAATTCACTGGGAGACACATTTGAAAGTCTGGTCTACGTTCTTTCTATGTTCAGAGTTTACAGGTGATGTTTGGAACAAATTGAATGGGGTGACATGGGAGAAACCATGGGCTGAAACACTTGTTTATGCTGGTAGAAGAGGAACTGTCGGGGGAAGACATATTCTATTTTTGAACATGTTTAAAAGAACTGAATAGTGTGCACTCTGGCATATCTAGTGGCAGAATCTGTATGGAAGTAAAATAGTGATAACTTTAGGTAAGACTTCTTTGTTATCTAAGTAGTTGTCACGAATGTAGCTGTTAGGGATTTGCTTGTTACGAGTACATGAACAGGCAGACTACCATGTACGTTTTTATCATTTAAATGCACCCAGGCAGAGATGCAGGAGGTCACTTCACCTGGAAAATGCTGGGCTTTAAAAGGGTATCTGCATTTCAGTTAGGATGATCTCAGAGGCATCTGTTCTGGTATTGAGTAGCTTTAGTCATTAGAATTGGAATTCTGTAATAGTTCAGCTATTATAGTTGTATTAAAGTACCAAATTGACATTATTTGTGTCTGTTTCTGTGTTTAGTGTTTCATAGAACTTATGCTTTGAGCACATTTAAGTGAACATTGAGCCAAAGATCTGATGAGCAATTTGCATACTTGGTTCAGGTCCATTGAACAAAACAGTTATGTACAAGCTGTAGTTTCTGTAAATAAGGTTGTCAGAAACAATGTATCTCAGTCACACAAAAATATATGGGGGACTGCAGAAAGATTATTTAAATATATAAGACATTTTAATATATTGGTGGTACAGATGAAAATACATATTTCTTTATATGAGGCCAGAGGTAAATTCTATTCCCATCCCCCAAATGATGGCCCATTTCTATTGAAATCAATATTTAATCATTTTAGGTATTGTCATACAAATATTGTGAGATTTTTAAGAAGCCCTGTGCTACCTTCTTTCCCAGGATTCACTCAGACGAGATGGAATGACTTAATCTTTGTGTTTAGTGCCATTTCTGGTCATATTCCTCTATCACAATTAAATTATATATCTTCTTTTTTGAATTTACTTCATCTACAAGCTTCTTACCATTAACTACCACCATAGTTTTCAGTAAATTACTGTCTTAGAATTTATCTCTCAAATATATTAATTCATTAGTTAATTCATCCAGCATTCGACTAATGACTGTTATGAACCTACTATATTTAACAGTAGCCAGCACACAGATAGTACTTATCATGTGCCAAGTAGTGCTCTAAGAGCTTTGCATGATTAACTAACTTAATCCTTTGTCACCCTTGTGAGATCAATACCATTATCATCCTCATTCTACAGATGAGTAGACTGAGGCACTGTAAGATTGAATGGCCAGTTTTCATTCACAGTTCTAGTAAATGGAAAAGCTGGGAATTAAACTCAAGCAGATAATTCAAACAGTGTAAATATTTGTGTAGTGTGTGCCAGGCATATGTATGTTTGGTGACTTGAATGTTAGTGTTAAGGCTTATATGATTATGCCCTCAGCTCATAGACAAGGAGGGAGGCAAAGTTTTTCTGTGAAGAGCCAGATAGTAGATATTTTAGGCCCTGCAGGCCATGTGGTCTCTGTCACAACTCTTCAACTCTGCTGTTATAGTGCAAAATCAGCTGTACAAAATCCCACCAGGCCTGCCTTACAAGAGCTCCTGAAGGAAGCACTAAATATGTAAAGGAAAAGCCAGTACCAGCCACTGCAAAAACACACCAAAATATAAAGACCATTGACACTATGAAGAAACTGCATCAAGTAATGGGCAAAATAACCAGCTAGCATCATAATGACAGGATCAAATTCACACATAACAATATTAACCTTAAATGTAAATGGGCTAAATGCCCCAATTAAAAGATATAGACTGGCAAATTGGATAAAGAGTCAAGACCCATCAGTGTGCTGTATTCAGGAGACCCATCTCACTTGCAGAGACACGCATAGGCTCAAAATAAATGTATGGAGGAATATTTACCAAGCAAATGGAAGAAGAAAAAAAAGCAGGAATTGCAATCCTAGTCTGTGATCAAACAGACTTTGAACCAACAAAGATTAAAATAAACAAAAGAGGGCATTAGATAATGGTAAAGGGATCAACATAACAAGAAGAGCTAACTATCCTAAATATATATACACCCAATACAGGAGCACCCAGATTTATAAAGCCTGTTCTTGGAGACCTACAAAGAGACTTACACTCCCACACAATAATAGTGGGAGACTTTAATACCCCACTGTCAACATTAGACAGATCAATGAGACAGAAAATTAACAAGCATATTCAGGACTTGAACTCAACTCTGGACCAAGCAGACCTAATAGACATCTACAGAACCCTCCATCTCTAATCAACAGAATATACATTCTTCTCAGCACCACATCATACTTACTCTAAAATTGACCATATAATTGGAAGTAAAATGCTCCTCAGCAAATGCAAAAGAACAGAAATAATAAACAGTCTCTCAGACCACAGTTCTATCAAATTAGAACTCAGGATCAAGAAACTCACTCAAAGCTGCACAACTACATGGAAACTGAATAACCTACTCCTGAATGACTACTGGGTAAATAATGAAATTAAGGCAGAAATAAAAAAGTTATTTGAAACCAATGAGAACAAAGACAACGTACCAGAATCTCTGGGACACAGCTAAAGCAGTGTTTAGAGGGAAATTTATAGCACTAAATGCCCACAGAAGAAAGCAGGAAACATCTAAAATCGACACTAACATCACAATTAGAAGAACTAGAGAAGCAAGAGCAAACAAATTCAAAAGCTAGTGCAGAAGAAAAGAAATAACTAAGATCAGAGCAGAACTGAAGGAGATAGCGACACAAAAAAACCCCTTCAAAAAATCAGTGAATCCAGGAGCTGGTTTTTTGAAAAGATTAATAAAATAGATCGCTAGCCAGAGTAATCAAGACGAAAAGAGAGAAGAGTCAAATAGACCCAATAAAACATGATAAAGGGGATATCACCACTGATCCCACAGAAATAGAAACTACCATCAGAGAATACTGTAAACACCTCTATGCAAGTAAACTAGAAAATCGAGAAGAAAAGGATAAATTCCTGGACACATACACCCTCCCAAGACTAAACCAGGAAGAAGTTGAATCCCTGAATAGACCAATAACAAGTTCTGAAATTGAGGCAGTAATTAATAGCCTACCAACCAAAGTAAGTCCAGGACCAGACGGATTCACAGCCGAATTCTACCAGAGGTACAAAGAGGAGCTGGTACTATTCCTTTTGAAACTATTCCACACAATAGAAAAAGAGGGATTCCTCCCTAAATCATTTTATGAGGGCAGCATCATTCTGATACCAAAACCTGGCAGAGACACAACAAAAAAAGAAAACTTCAGGCCAGTATTCCTGAGAACATCAGTGCAAAAATCCTCAATAAAATACTGGCAAACCGAATCCAGCAGCACATCAAAAAGCTTATCCACCACGATCAAGTCGGCTTCATCCCTGGGATGTAAGGCTGGTTCAGCAGATAAAAATCAATAAACGCAATCCATCACATAAACAGAACCAATGACAAAAGCCATATGATTATCTCAATAGATGCAGAAAAGGCCTTTGACAAAATTCAACAGCCCTTCATGCTAAAAACTCTCAACAAACTAGGTATTGATGGAACGTATCTCAAAATAATAGCTATTTATGACAGACCCACAGCCAATATCATACTGAATGGGCAAAAGCTGGAAGCATTCCCTTTGAAAACTGGCAAAAGACAAGGACGCCCACTCTCACCACTCCTGTTCAACATAGCATTGGAAGTTCTGGCCAGGGCAATCAGGCAAGAGAAAGAAATAAAGGCTATTCAAATAGGAAGAGAGGAAGTCAAATTGTCTCTGTTTGCAGATGAAATGATTGTATATTTAGAAAACCTCGTCGTCTTAGCCCAAAAATCTCCTTAAGTTGATAAGTAACTTCAGCAAAGTCTCAGGATACAAAATCAGTGTGCAAAAATCACAAGCATCCCTATGCACCGATAATAGCCAAACCATGAGTGAACTCCCATTCACAATTGCTACAAAGAGAATGAAATACCTAGGAGTACAACTTAGAAGGAATTTGAAGGACCTCTTCAAGGAGAACTACAAACCACTGCTCAAGGAAATCAAAGAGAAACAAATGGAAAAACATTCCATGCTCATGGATAGGAAGAATCAATATCGTGAAAATGGCCATACTGCCCAAAGTAATTTATAGATTCAGTGTTATCTCCATCAAGCTGCCATTGACTTTCTTCACAGAATTAGAAAAAACTACTTTAAATTTTATATGGAACTAAAAAAGCTTGTATAGCCAAGACAATCCTAAGCAAAAGGAACAAAGCTGGAGGCATCACACTACCTGATTTCAAACTATACTACAAGGCTACGGTAACCAAAACAGGATGGTAATGGTACCAAAACAGAGATATAGACCAAGATAACAGAACAGAGGCTTCAGAAATAATGCCACACATGTACAACCATCTGATCTTTGACAAACCTGACAAAAACAAGCAATGGGGAAAGGATTCCCTGTTTAATAAATGGTGTTGGGAAAACTGGCTAACCATATGGCAGAAAACTGAAACTGGACCTCTTCCTTACACATTATACAAAAATTAACTCAAGATGGATTAAAGACTTAAATGTTAGACCTAAAATCATAGAAACCCTAGAAGAAAACCTAGGCAATACCATTCAGGACATAGGCCTGGGCAAAGACTTCATGACTAAAACAGCAAAAGCAATGGCAAGAAAAGCCAAAATTGACAAATGGGATCTAATTAAACCAAAGAGCTTTTGCACAACAAAGGAAACTGTCAGAGTGAACAGGCAACCTACAGAATGGGAGAAAATTTTTGCAATCTATCCATCTGACAAAGGGCTAATATCCAGAATCTACAAGGAACTTAAAAAGAAAAAAACAACCCGATCAAAATGTGGGTGACAGATATGAACAGACACTTCTCAAAAGAAGACATTTATGCAGCCAACAAATATATGAAAAAATGCTCATCATCACTGGTCGTTAGAGAAATGAAATCAAACCACAATGAGAAACCATCTCACACCAGTTAAAATGGCAATCATTAAAAAGTCAGGAAACAAAAGATGCTGTGTTCTAAAAGCATTTTATTTGCAAAAATAGGTAGAGGAGTGGATTTTGGCACATAGTCCATAGTTTCCTGATCCCCTAGTCCATTTTAGCTACCAGCCAGTACCTCCTATGTGGAATTTGGATATCTTCCTGGAAAACTGTTCCACCTTCAGTGTTTCAGGATCATACATTTCTCTCTTTGGCTGGTAGATCATCATCTCCTGTTCTTCCATACTTACTGATTCTGCTCCTAATTTTTATTACTGCATTCAGATATTTAGTCTATACCAATTTTCATAGTATATTGGTTGCTATCTGCTTTTATTCTGACCTTGATTTTAGTGATAATATTTATCCTATGGTAATTCCCTACCCTCTCACTTCTCTATCTTTTCTAGCATCTGAATAGTCAGCCTGAATTATCCCTTTACTTTCCTTACCATCTCTCATTCGTGAACAGGCTTACCAAGTCAGCTAGTGGAAATCATGCTATGCTGCCAACCGAGGGTATATAGATTTGATATTTAATGACAACTAAATTCTCTTCTATATCATCATATGCACCTGAATTGTATATATTGTATATTTTCTATAACAGCTATAAATAGGGTGAACTTTGAGGAATCTATTAGAGAGAATGAAGTGTTTCGTTATTGGTCTTAGTTTCCAAATAAGTGTCTTGCTTTAAAGCTTGTAAACTGCCTGACAAAAGACTTTGTCACTGCCTTACTAAAAAGAACATTATCTAATGAGAGTCTTTCTCCTTACCTAAAAATGTCTGTTACCATATTCTTCATTTTCCAATTTTCTCTCATTTGTAACCATCTTTTTCTTAGTGTGGTTTCTCTCTTTTCTTCTCCTTTCTTCTTTCCTTCCTTCTCTCCTCCTTCTCATTCATTTTTTATGCTTATATATTTTGTCTACTCTGTCGCTTTTTCCTCTGTCACTAACTGTTCATATATGCTCTCTCATATACATGCAGATGCTTTATCATTTGTTCTGACCTCTTCTTCCAAAATTGATAGTAAATAATTATTTTTCTGACTAATTGTTATAAAAATGGTTATAATTATTTAAGGCTTTTCACATTTTTATTTCTTTTCTATAAATATTAATAATGCATAGCTATTACAATAATTATTAGTAACAATTTTTCATTGCATGGCACTTAGTGGCCATGCCTGATTTCTTCATGAAACTGAAATAAAGAGTAATAACAAATGTGTAAAGAATTGAAAGATCACAATTCAGAAATATATCTAAGATGGTATCAATTAGTTGTAATTATTAATACAAATATTACCTATCCCTTCTTCAGAAGTAAGAATGTGATTTCCTGACTCTATTTTGGACCTATGAATTGTTACCTACTAATGAGTTATGAAAACAGTTTAATGAGGTAAGCCCAGTATTTACAAAAAATGGAAATTGAAGACTAAAAGACAGTGTATCAGGAGTTAGGATAATTATTGTTTCTTGAAACATACATGCACATGTACCTATATTTCCACATAGACATTTCTGTGGGTGATGGAAAATGTGTATCTATAGGTTATGATTAATCAATGACATGTTTATTAATAATAGCCATAGTAGTAACTATGTGTTGAGTGCTTGTCACTCTGCTAAAGCACTCTATATGCAAGTTTGAATGTAATCACCTCAACAATCTTATGGAATAATTATTACAATTATTCTTATTTGTTAAATGAGAAGCATTGAGTACAGAGATACCAGAGCTAGAGGGTGACTGAAGCCAGACCTCTCTGCTTTAGAGCTTCAGCTCTTAGTGGCTGTGTCTTGCATTTATACTTTCCTCCTTTTTTTCAAGGGGATAAGAGGCTTTTCTAGAAACTGGGAAGCCTAAGTGTGTTTCATGGAAATACTACTAACTTATAGGACACTGAGTCCTCATTTGCATGTTCTGTTAGGAGTCTCAATGAACATTCCTCCTAGCAACAGCTTTAAATTTCAGACTGAGTGTTTTTCTGTTTAACAGATCATTAGTTTCAAAACTTACCATTTGTAAAGGAATATTCCAAGCATTCTAAATCTCTCTTATATTAAATGTTATGTCATAACAAATATAAAACAAACATTTGAAAGTAGTAAAAAGAAGTCTGAATGGAAATATTCACAACCTTTTCTTTTAGAGTAAGTTAAGTGAATGAATCTCAAATAGCTAGCATTGAACCATCATTTTTCATAATCACATTATATGTGTGTGGAATCCTTCTTATGAAATTTTATAACCTTACAATTTTTGTTTTGTTTTAGTGAGCACAGTATCACAGGAATTCAAGGAATTTATGCTAAAGTCTCAAGAGCTTAATATTTTAAGTGAGTTTATAAATCTGCTATACTTCCTAATTCCGTGATACTGTGTATGAAGGGTTTCACTTGATGTTTATAAGAGAAGTAATTTTTTAAGTGCAAGCTTTACAGTATAACATTTTAAAAATACGTTTCCTGAGAGACAAAAATGTTTCCATTATTTTATTGTTTTTAGTCAATATTTTTTGAGCACCTTCTGTGTCAAGCAGTGTAAAAAGTCTGGAGATAGCACAGTGAGAAAGACATAGGTCCTTTTCTTAAAGGGCTTACAATCAGCTGCGTCATAATGTTCTTTAAAGATTCACGTGTATTAGAAGGCTTCTTGCCAAGTTGAGAAATGTTCAACTCTCTTTTCTCTATATAAGCATGATCTCAAAGGTCCTTTTCATTTATAAGCCTGGAGCCAGGTTTTCTTGTAGGCAGTCTCAATCTTATCTTAGTACTTTGTAGCTCCAATTACTGTTAGACATTGAACTTTCCCTTAGAATTATGTTATAACTAGGGTCTGATATTGGCCCCTCTTTGTAGAAGAAATTTTGCTGACTTCAGAAAACAGTGGAAATACCTCTTGTATTACATGTTTTTTGATACAATGAGAACTTAGGGAATATATTTTGGACACCTGAAACAGATATAGAACAAAGTATAGATGAAATAGATTGATTGAAGTGGAATTTTTTGTTTTTGTTTTTGTTTTTTTTTGAGATGGAGTCTCGGTCTGTCACCCAGGCTGGAGTGCAATGGTGCAATCTCGGCTCACTGCAAGCTCCGCCTCCCGGGTTCATGCCATTCTCCTGCCTCAGCCTCCCGAGGTAGCTGGGACTACAGGCACCTGCCACCATGCCCGGCTAATTTTTTTGTATTTTTAGTAGAGACGGGGTTTCACTGTGTGAGCCAGGATGGTCTTGATCTTCTGACCTCGTGATCCACCTGCCTCAGCCTCCCAAAATGCTGGGATTACAGGCGTGAGCCACCGCGCCTGGCCTAAAGTGGAAATTTAAATAACTCACCTATCTATGGTTATTTGGGCATCAATCTATTACCCTTTATGTAGATGAGAATTTGCTTTTCTTGTAAAACATCAATTAGGATTCATTGAATTACTTTGGGACTATCATAAACTTTAATGAAGGTATTCTGTAGGTCATTGCATAGTGAGGCCAACCTGCTCCTTTATAGGATGTAGTCGGCTTGTAGTATGATAGCCAGCCCCATTACCCTAGATTTGTTCACAGAATGGTAAATAAGAGATTACAGTTGCCACCATTGGCAACTGTAATTTAAAGAGTTAGTAAAACTCTTTCAGTACTAGGTATGATCACTGGGTATGATCACTGAGGGAAAGGAGGTTTTAGATGTGGGGCACAGTAGCTTTTAGACAAAGATTTGTATATTTTTATAAAAGAAGGGTTGCTGCCATGCATACTGTTATTTTTTTGTTTTTATATTTTGAGTTTTTAACGTGGGAACATATATATAGACCTTTAATAAAAATATTTAAAATATGTGACTTCCTTTTGAATATCTTCATTAGAAAAACAACCTACATTTTCCCCCAACTCCTGCCATGTTAATGCAAATATAAATATAAAAATTTGAGTTTTATGAAGTGAATAGACTCATTGGCTTGTCCTTTGTGGAAAAAAAATTCCTCAGACTGTCTAAGGATGGTATATAAATTAGGTCAGTGAAATCAGCCAAGATATACTCATCAAATGTCGTATCTTTTCAAAGTTACCAGTCTTCATCTGTCTCTCTTTTTCTTTCCCTACAACTTAGATAGTAAAAGGGTAAAAGTATCCGTGATGGTGGCTATCTCCTCTCCAAGAAAACATAATTAATGTAAGAAAGAATTTAATATTATGAAGTATTTTATTTTGAAATTTTTACCTTTACATTTAAATTCATCTAGATATAAATGGTGAGTGTTTAAAACACATTCCAAAGTTATAGTAGAAGTTAGTGGAGAATCATCCAGAATATCTCAGTTTTTGAAATTACGATTCTGTCACTAAAGGAAAATTGTTGTGTGATTTTTACCTTGAAGTGTCCAAAATTGCCCTCCCTCTTGTTCTCCGTTGAGGTATTGTGGAGAAGTACTGTGATTTACTCAGTGATAAGAGTTGTTCTTGAGAGTTCAGAAGAGGAGACCTTAGGCGACAGATAAGATACAGCTGATTTTTTTTCCATTGCCAGCAATGTTTGGTTATTTTAAAAAAGGAATGATAATACTATATTTAAAATGTATGTATCATTACCAGCCTGGATCACTCATTGGACAAATATTTATTGAACTTATTAATTATAGCTAGTTACAAATCCAAGCCGGACTTTTTGCTTTATGGTTACTTTATACATCTCGTTTATAATGATGCCTTCAGTAATTTCAGTCTTTTTCCTGGGTTTTCAGTTGCAGTAAATCGTGCTTCATTGCATTGTGCCTTGTTTACATTCAATAGCATGTAAAACACTGCAGGAATAAAAACAGGGGCATCATCTTGGAACTGCTTGCAAATAGGCTGGGTCTGTCATCTTAGAAGAAAAAAAGAAATATAAACTGAAACTTAGAGGAGCACGGATGTGAGTGTTCACTGAAAGCAAATTTAGGATCTTGAGAAATATAAATATGCCAACTTAACCATATTTATTTAACCCAATTGATTTGATTGGTTTCAGTTATCCATATGGCTTATCCATGTCCATATGCTTAAATTTGCCAGTCTCTCCTTTGCTTTGATTATTTAGGTAGGTCTATTGGTTTTGTTTTTCCTTGCTTTTTATTGTATTAATCTCAATTTTTATTGAATCAAAGACCTTCATGAGACGGTATGCATTCAACTATAACATTCAGTAGGCCTCTAAATACCGTGTTCTAAAACTCTTGCTGGTTAAAT
Organism: Pan troglodytes; assembly: GCF_028858775.2. Lineage (NCBI taxonomy): Eukaryota > Metazoa > Chordata > Mammalia > Primates > Hominidae > Pan > Pan troglodytes. The sequence continues at coordinate 159,874,240 of NC_072404.2, read as the reverse complement.
AAAATACCATTTTTATAGTTGGAAGTGAAATAGGAATATTTTATAAAATTACAATCAGAATGCTCTTTCTAGTTTTTATGGGGAGTTTTTAGCAGAGGCCTCGAGAACTTTCATTTCATTTGTGCCCTTTTTATCTTGTCTTACAGAACAAAGCAAAAGTGCATTTTTTGGCTATAGATTAGTCTAAAACTAGTATTTTCTATCCAATGATGGCAGAATTGTTCAGTCTAAAACTAGGATTTTCTATCCAATGATAGCAAAATTGTTTTGTCTAAAACTAGGATTTTTTTTATCCAATGATAGCAGAATTGTTTTGTCTAAAACTAGGATTTTCTATCCAATGATTGCAGAATTGTTCGCATGCTTTAATAATTTCTTAACTTCTTTTGAAGAGGTGAGCTATTGATCTTCTCAATGTATATTAAAAAACCTAGGTATATCTGCTTTCTAGTTTTAAAGAAGCAACACTTCCTTCTTCTATGAGGGGAAAATAAACAGGAAGCATGTGCAAACTTTTTTAAAAGAAGAGAGAAGCAATATTTTTGTACTTAACAGTATTAAAGGCTATGGCTGCGTTACTTTATGTTTCATTAAATGGGGTTGTGAGGGTCTACTTGTAGCAAATGATTTTTATATCATTTTCTAGATGATAGAAATGGTTGTGAGGTTCTACTCTTAGAAAGTGAAATATAACATCCTTTATATTTCCATGAGAATGCAACTGTGAACTACCATAGCAAAGTAGAATCCTGAGGCTTTCACAGTAATTGGAGGCATTCTTTCTTTTCTCATTCATCCAGTTTAATAAAAATTTGTGGCTAAGATATTTTTGTATTTTGCATTTTGTATTTTGTTCTTTATTAGGCACATGTGGTGTTTAAGTTTCTGACTTCCAGTGAAGGGAAGATTAGGTGATACAATACCTGTATCCTAGCAGTCTTGATAAACTGTGTATCTTAGCAAAGTAGAAATTTTTCTGCTAGCTCTACTTTTAGAAGTCATAAATCATAAATGTCAAACTCCCAAATCAGTATTTAAAAATTTGGTAAAGATTCAGTTCATTCTCTTTTATTTATTCTATCTCTGCACTAATGAGTCTTCAAATCCTGAGTATTAACCTTGGTACTTCAGGATCTTTTGCCATTGGAGTGGGTTTCAATTATGTTTTTATATAGTGCTTATTATGTAAGGAACTTTCGATACTTTTTGTGAGGATTTTGATACTTGTTAAACACACGTTTAAACAAACTGGAAGTGATTACATATTACTTAACAGATATATCTATTTCATTGTAATACCTGGAACAACTTTGTTAGCATTCCAATTTATTATTAATGTAAGACTTACTTTATCCTACTGATGAGCATTTTGTGTCCCTTTTAACCAATTTTATGTTATCATACACTGTTGATGTATTCATCTCTAGGGCAAGGGCAAAATGCCACCAGTTTCTTTGCATAGCAAGAGCGATGTTTACCCCAGCACAAATTCTGAGCTCTCCAAACTATTCCGACCTCTGTTCCAAAGTTGCTTCCACATTTTCGGGTATCTTTACAGCAACACCACATTCCTGGTACCAACTTACTGTATTAGTTCATTCTCACGCTGCTAATAAAGACATACCTGAGACTGGGTAATTTATAAATGAAAGAGGTTTAATTGACACGTGGTACCACATGGTTCACAATCTTGGCAGAAGGCAAAGGAGGAACAAAGTCACGTCTTAAATGGTGGCAGGCAAAGAGAGTGTGTGCAGGGGAGCTTCCCTTTATAAAACTATCAGCTCTCATGAGAGTTACTATCATGATAACAGCATGGAAAAGACCTACCCCATGATAAAAGTACCTCCCACAATAGGTGGGAATTATGGGAGTGACAATTCAAGATAAGATTTGGGTGGGGACACAGCCAAACCATATCAGCTGATGATGTCTTTCTTTTTTTTCTTTTTTTGAGAAGGAGTCTTGCTCTATTGCCAGGCTGGAGTGCAGTGGCGTGATCTCGGCTCACTGCAACCTCCGCCTCTTGGGTTCAAGTGATTCCCCTGCCTCAGCCTCCTGAGTAGATGGGGCTACAGGCATGCACCACCACGGCCAGCTAACTTTTTGTATTTTAGTAGAGATGGGGTTTCACCATGTTAGCCAGGATGGTGTCGATCTCTTGACCTTGTGGTCCGCCTGCCTCGGCCTCCCAAAGTGGTGGAATTACAGGCGTGAGCCACCACACCTGGCCAATGTCTACCTTTTTTATCTTGAACACTGAACTAATTATAATTTCACTGGTCTTATTTTCAGTTTTGAATCAAAATGAAAAGATAATTATAAGTTATAGTACATGGATAGTATTTACCTTAGTAAATTTAAAGAGTATTTCAAATAAAAGCCAAAGTCATAAATAATTAAACTTCTGTCCTTTTATTTAATGAATGATACCTGCATAATTCTGCAACTCAAGCAAACTTATAATAAATATGTCAGCAAAATGAATGAGAAAAGATTATAGAGATAACAGGTTAACTGTGGAATGAAGAAATTATAAAACTAAATTAACTTAAAATGTATACAGAAGAATATTTATCACTGAACTTTCTGTCATTGCCCTGTGCTTTTTTTCTGTCTTGAATAATAATTTTTGAAGTGCTGTCACCTGTAGTCTTCAAGCATATATGTTTAGAAAAATGTCATATTAATGGAAATGAATGTTACCTTATATTGAGATTTTCCAATACTGGACATCAGAACTTCCTGAAGATGCTGGGAAGCGTTTTGATGTAAACCTGGAGGCTGTATTTTTCCTCCAGAGGCTTATTTTATACTGACTACTATATTTCTTTCCCTTGCTCTTTCTTTTCCTCTATTTTTTAACTTTTTTTATTTTTTGAAGTCATTCTTTTCTGTTACTATACTGCATCATCCTTGTTAATAAATTATTGAGACTATCTTTCTTTCCGTTCTCTTTTCCACCCAGTCTCATGTGTGCCTGTGAGTTAAATGCTAGGTACTAATAAAGGAGATGTGAAAGACTTGTACTAGTAGGTCTGACGGTACTATAACCTGTGATTTGTGCCTCTTCTGAGCCTGTGAGACCTGCCTTGTGAGACCCACTTCGCCATGTGAGTGTCAGGATATTTCCCAGAGAATAACCCATCATTCTGATTAGGCTTTCCTCATCTGCTTAGAGATGTGACTGCCCTGATCAAATATTACCTTACAGTTTCCTACAAACTTCTAATTTCTAATCAGGTCACACTTTTACTCTCTGAAAGAGTGCCGGTTGAGATACTTTGTGCCTAGTAGTATTTGGTTCTCCAGAAATGACAGATGATCAATGGAGGTAAAAGAAGCCACTTGGATCCTGCAAAATGTTTACACACTCAGGTTGCTCATTTCTGTTTTTTCCCTTCACCAAGCTTCACCCATTTCTTCCTCCAGCCAAAAGTAATCCTGTCTTAATGTCATCTCGTGTGTATTTATGTGTGTGTGTGTGTGTATATGATCTCCTCCAGTGTGACTGTGTTAAGACAGTCTTTGGATGGTATCTGACTACTGTGTTGTTACATAAAATTAGGTGGTTGTTATACTTGATTACTTAATTGGGTGCCGCCATTCTCTTTATTTGAACTCACCAAATAGCCCATTTTCTTTTCAGTTTTGGTGCCGTAACAAAAAGTGAGAGAAAACATTTCTCCAAAATAATCAACATACTTATCACTATTTTGTCTTCTTAAAGCATTGGTAAACAGATGTGTTTTTATTTTTTTAACTTATGGAATGGGTTGTTTTTGATTAATTTCTTCAAAGTTTGTACGATTTTTTTGCACATTTTATCTACTATCAGTGTTATTTGGAATGATTAAAATGTTAGCACCTTAGATAATGTAATAGATGAAGATGGTATTTTTAATGTTTAAGCTAGCTATTTGAAACTTTCTTTTAAAAATATACTAATAACTATTATGTTAAAAATATAACAACTGAAGGAAATTAAAGAATTGGAAAGAATAGTATTCTTTATGAGTATTTAATTTAAAGTATTTATTTAAGTCTGTTATCTAACTATGTGGAATATTGTAAAATACAGGTATCTTTCAATATGCCAAAACAACGCAACAACAATTCCAAATCCAGATGAGTTAAGGACCATTTTCTAATTTTGGAAAAAACTAAATTTCTCCTAACTTTATTTTCTTAGGAAATGGAGTCTTTCCTATATAAATTTTATAAAGTTAAAGGCAATAATGTTCTTTTGAGCTTTTGGAGATAAGCATTATATAGTAGCAAATAAAGTGAAGATTTATGCTAGAACCTAGGAGGTAGAGGTCGCAGTGAGCTGAGATTGCGCCATTGCACTCCAGCTTGGGTGAAGGGACAAGACTGTCTCAAAAAAAAAAAAAAAAGTGAAGATTTATATTTCATGAGATTTAAATTTATTAATACAGCACAGACATAGATTATAAGCAATAATTAAGCTTTTAAATGGCCACATTAATGTCAGAAATTGAGGCTACATTTATTTTTCCCTTCAGCTTTTGTCTGCTTCCAATTCCTTTTGCTACCTATATTCCATATATAAACTGGTACTTTTTAACTCTGTATCCCCTCTCTCCCTCCCACCCTACAAGCCCATCTAAGTTTTGCTTTATAACTGTGCTTGGAGAATAGCAATAGGTAATTTTAATTAAAACAGTATGGAAGTTTTCCATAGGGGACTACATTTAATAGAATTGTTTTGGCTGTTTACTTTGAATATTGGATTAAGATTTATTTGTTTTCAAATTGCTAAACTGATATTAACTCTATTATTCTTAGCCTGAAATATGCTCTCTACCGCATATTTCTTTTTTGTTTTTTTGAGATGGAGCTTCACACTGTTACCCAGGCTGGAGGGCAGTGGCGCGATCTTGGCTCACTGCAGCCTCTGCCTCCCAGGTTCACATGATTCTCTTGCCTCAGCCTCCTGAGTAGCTGGGACTACAGGTGTGCACCACCACGCCCAGCTAATTTTTGTATTTTTAGTAGAGACAGGGTTTCACCATGTTGGCCAGGCTGGTCTTGAACTCCTGACCTCAAGTGATCCTCCTGCTCAGCCTCCCAAAGTGCTGGGAATACAGGCATGAGCCACCATGCCTGGCCTCTACTGGATATTTCTATGTAAGTCTCTTACCTGACACATTTGAAACCACCTCATCTTTGTCTTAAAATCAGAACTTCGGTGGACTTAGCTCCTTTTTTATTCACTAAGGCTCACTCTGTGGAGCTATTTTTAACCCACGACTTCCTTTTTTTTTTTTTTCATCCTTATGGGTATGATCAACTATTGTCAAGTTTTTCTTTACAGTGTTTTCATATTGTTCTCATCCATTTTTACTTCCTACCTAAACTAATCTCTTCTTGATGCTAATTCTGTCCTATTTCAGCTGTTCTCTGAGTTGTCTGCTTCTGATTATTTTCCAGTTACATTTATGCTGCATGTTACCTTTTAGATTCATTTGTCTATGTTCTTGTTCTCTCAGTTCAGAAGCTTTGCAGGTGTAAACATTTCCTAGAGCGTGACATCCAGCTTCCTTAGGCTTTAAGAAGTGTTTACAATTTATATTTGAAATTTCTTTCCCATCCTTACTCGTATATGTGTGTCTTCACAGGTAGACTGAGCATAAAGTCTTTGGCTTCTCTCTCTTTATGTTGGTGCTTCGTATAGCACCTTGCATGTTGTGCGCCGTTGGAGATTGTGTTGAAGAAGAGAATCTCTTTTTAAAGAAAATATTTAAATTGATGCATATTAGTTGTACATGTTTATGTGGTACATGTGATATTTGATATATGCATACAGTGTGTCATGATCCAATCAGAGTATTTAGCATATCCATTGTCTCAAACATGTATCATTTCTCTGTGTTGGGAACACTTCAGATCTTCTGTTTTGAAATATATATTATTGTTAACTGTAGTTACACTACTGTGCTATTGAATACTAAAACTTATCTAACTTTATGTTTGTACCCATTAACCATCCCTCTTCATTTGCCTGTGCCCTAGCCTTCCCAGCCTCTGGTTACTATCCTTCTACTCACTACCTCCATGAGATCAGCATTCCTAGCTCTTGTAATCTCTGTTACTTGTACATTTCTGTTTTTCTGCCTGCCCGTACTTCTTTCTGTGTGTCTGGCAGCCTGCCTGTCTGCCTGCTTATGCCCATTTATTTACTGTGACTTCATGTTCTACATTTTCCATTTGAGGAAAATTGGTCTGATGTCTACTGGCTACTTCAATTTGATCCCCCCCTCCTTTTTTTTCGGTGAGCACATAAACAAGTTTTTTTTTTTCTTCAATGTTTACTTTTCTTCTAAAATTTAAAGACTTCTACAACCAGTTTTTTTTTTTTTTTTTTTTTTTTTTGCAGAATATCATTGCATTGCTTCCTTGAGTCCCTTATAGCATGGGAGCTCTCTGCATGTTGTATCTCAAGGGAAATTATCCTTGTAGTGTATACAGTATTTTAAAAGTGTTTCTGTGGAAAGCAGATGGACTCTTTATTTTGTATATCTCTGTATTTCTGATTATCCTTGCAGTGGAAGTGATTAATTAATATAGATAATGGCAAGATTGTCACAGAACCATTGACTTTTACATTCAGGTAACTTATTCGTAATACTCTTTTGGCAGTTAACTGCCACCAAGTGGTGGTTGTATGCCATAGCTCTGTAACATGAACAGTGTTTCCAATAAACTGTCCACCGCAAAACCCGTAAGTTTCTATATGTTAATATCCAGCATCTTAATGAAAAATTACACTTAGCATTGTATAGTGAATTGAAAGCCAGTATTTTTCAGGAAACATTTAAAAAGTAAACTTTTTTCTGTATTTTTTGTTTGTTGTTTTTTGTTTTTGTTTTTTTTGGTTTGTTTTTGTTGTATCTTTTTCTTTGCTTTTTTTTAATTTGGCTTTTTTTCATATTTTTTAAAAAGTAAACATTTTGTGTTTCAAAGATTGCTATCAAGAAAGTGAAAGAAAACCCAGAGAATGGGAAGAAATATTTGCCAATCATATTTGCCAATCTTATGTCTGATAAAAGACTTATATCTAGAACATATAAAGAATTCTTACAGCTGAATAATAAGAAAAATGATCCAATTTAGAAACGAACAAGGGATCTGAATAGACTTATTCAAAGGAAGATATACAAATGGCCAACATGCACATGAAAAGATGCCTGACATCATTAGTCATCAGGGAAATGCAAATCAAAACCCAAATGAGATACCACCTCACACCTTCTAAGATGGCTAGAGTAAAAAATTCAGATACTAGCAAGTGTTGGGGTGGATATGGAGAAAGCAGAACCCTCATATACCGCTGGTGGGAGTGCAACATTGTGCAATGAATTTGGAAAACAGTCTGGCAATTCCTCAAATTGTTAAAAATAGAGTTACCATTTGACCCAGCTATTTCCACTCCTAGGTATGTACCCAAGAGAAATGAAGATATATGTCCAAACAAAACTTGTACTCAAATGTTCATAGCTGTGTTACTTATAATAGCCCAAAGGTAGAAACAACCCAAACGTCCAGTAATGGGTGGATGAATGGAAAAAACAATGGCTAAAGAATATGTTCCATTCATATAATAGAAAATTACTTGGTCAGAAAAAGGAATGATGTATTGATACATGCTGTGACATTGCTGAACCTTGAAAATATTAAGCTAAATGAAGGAATGCAGACACAGAAGAACATATTATGGTTCCATTCATATGAAATGTCCAGAACAGGCACATCTATAGAGATACAGAATATATTAGTAGATGCTGGAGACTAGGGCAATAGGGGAGACTTACCAAAGTGTAGGGTTTCTTTTTAGGATGATGAAAATATTCTAAAATTGGTCATGATGGTTGCACAACTCTGTGATATACTAAAACCATTAATTGTACAATTTAAATGTATTAATTTTATGGCATGTGAGTTATATTTCAATAAGGTGTTACCCCCAAAAATAGACATTAAGGTGTAATTTATTATATTTTAATCTTTATTATCCCATCAATGTAATATTTGTCTTGATTAGGATGTTCACTTTTTTATGAGCTTTAACTTATAGCAAAATTTATTTTATACTCTGTCCTCACTTCTGGATATGTTCATTTTGTTCATGTGCTATAGGCCAGTGGTTCTCAAATTTAGCATGCATCGGAATTACCTGGAGGGCCCTAGCCCAGCGTTTTGGATTCAGTGGGTCTGGGATAGGATTTAAGAATTAACATTCCTAACAGGTCTGTCTTACTTCCTTCTTCTCTTCCTTCCTCCCTCCCTTCTCCCCCTCCCTTATTCACTTCCCTCCTCTCTACTCTACTGCCCTGCCCTCCCCTCCTCTCCCCTCCCTCCCTCCCTCCTTTCCTTCCTTCTTCCCCCATGTTTTTTCTTTTCTTTCTCTTTCTCTCTTTCCCTTTCCCTTTTCCTTTCCTTTCCTTTTCTTTTTTCTTTTCTTTCTCTTTCTCTTCTCTTCTCTTTTTTCTTTTCTTTCTCTCCTCCCTCCTTTCCCTCCCTCTGGTCTGGTTTGATAACCAGTGGCTTTGGTCTTAGGGGACCATTTTTGTTTTAGCACAACTTTTATTAGATTCTGAGATAATGGCCTTCATAGATTTAGACTTCAGCCCTACTAAAATCTCATATAACATCAATTCTTGTCTTTTACCAGTGAGAACATAGCTTTTTAATATTATATTTCCTTTTGTGAATACTTCCCTTCTCCTCTCTGCATGATAAGTTTGATGTTTAAGTGAAAGCTTTTGTTTACTGGGTTTTAATTTTGATTTTCTTTAACATTTACGGCAACTGCTTCTTTGAAAATATCCCCTTAGAAAGCTTAGAAATTCTGTAATACTACAGAAAATAAAATATTTTGAACAGAAAAAAGTTAATTCTTTAAAAAGTGATACATTTATGAAGCTAGGCAAAAATGTCAGTTGTTACCATATTTTGGTGTACTTCACTGTGGTACTTATTATTTTAATTCCCAGATCAAAGAGGGATCTTTGTTTATTTTAATTAGAACTCTCTTGTTTACAATATTTTTACTAGGGTGAGCTTTATGTGGAAGAGTGTGACAAGCATTCATTATTAGCATTAAATTCTTAATTAAAGACACTGCTTTCTGAAGAAATTTGTCTTCTTGATTTAAAACAAACAAGCAAAGTGTTTAGTGAAAAGGACATATCCTTAGGATTATGTCACTATAAAGTTCTTAAGCCTCTTGTCCAATGTTGCAAATTAATAATGTTCAAAATGCTTATTAAGTTAAAAAATGAGTGAGCTCCATGAGCTGAGGAGCTAGCAGATTGCCGGGATCACAAAGACAATGAGACAGGACCCTTTCCTTAGCAGGATTTACAATCTGTAAGTGTGTGTTATAAATCAATCAGTGAGGATTTATGTATCATCTGGGATTTTACCAATGTACTGTGCAGGATGCTTGAAAGGAAATTTGAGAGGCAGATAAGGAAGGCTGTGCCCTTGAGAGTTTTTAACCTGTACTGAAGATGAAACCCAGCACAAGAAATAACCACCTGTATGCGTGTAGTATTTTGTGTGGTGGGGAGTATGCATGCTGCTGCAATTCTAAAAGGGACTTTAGGGATTGAGCAGAGATCTGCGTGTATGCACACACGTCAGGAGTTGGCTGAAAAACTGCTGGAGGCAAAAATGCCATCGCTGATAATAAATTATAAGGAGATCAAAAGTGATGTTTCAAAAAGGAAAAAAAAAAAAACACCAGGGCATAGAATTCTTTATTTATTATGCTGGTGTGGAAGGGAACAGCTGTTATCTTTCAAACTGAAGAATCCTGACTGATGCTGACCAGTTTAGTGCCTCTCTCTTCTACTGTATTATAGAGGATGTTTTTTCTTGGGCTTTGGCTGGCATGACAGTGTTCGAGGATCCTTCTGGAAAAGTAGAAGAACCTGGAAGCCAAAAAACCAGCCAGGTTATACTTAAAATATTTCACAATGTTGAAGTAAAGTATGCCACTAGGATTAAGAATTCTACGTTATGAGCAGAGGCAGAAATGTAATGAAAAAGATTGTAATATAGAGAATATTAGAAGCAACCTACTACCTTGGACTTATCTGCCACATTTGAGTGTTAGAACAGTCTCGAGTCCTAATAACCGTGGAAAATTTGATTACAAACATCCATTTTTAGCCAAAGAATTGGATTGTCTGTCCTTCATGTAACAGTAACAGTTACATTGGAAGACTTGTATGGAGAATGTCATGTAGCACAGTTAGGCACTATCTGCTGAAAACAGTTTGAATTTAACCTAAAACTTTTTTACTCATTATAGTTGTTTTATGTATGTGTATTGAATTGCAGTCAGATATTGTAATTATTATATCAATATAGTCTTTCCTAGGCCTTATGACTTTTAATTAATGAGAACATGCTTCCTTGACTTAGCAAGATTTTTAAATTGAGGAGAGATGCTTGCTAGGGTGAATTAGCCAACAGTTTATAAATACGATGGATAGATAATACCTATTCACGTTTTTTTACCTTATTGCAAAAAATTTAATAAGGAAACTTGAATCAGTCAATTTAAACTGTTTTGTAACACTGCTGATTTAAATGTCTTCAAAATATTTTCCTCATCTGTAGAGACTATGTGATTGTATCAGACCCTTATATCACATGTGGAAATATTTCCAAATATATAAAAATACATAAATGTAAAAAAGAAAAACAAAAATTTTTGAAGGCAATCAGGATATATATGAATGTAGGATTAGGGAAGGTCTTTCTCATCTAGGATTGGAAACCTAGAAGTTTAAAAGCTAGGAGTATTTGACTGTTTAAAAGTTAGCAGCTGGGTGTGGTGGAACACAACTGTAGTCCCAGCTACTTGAGAGGTTGAGGTGGGAGGATCACTTGAGCCCAGGAGGTTGAGGCTGCAGGGAGCCATGATTACAGCACTACACTCTAGCCTGGGTGACAGCGAGATCCTATCTCAAAAAAAAAAAAAAAGGTACATTTTCGTTGGCATAAAATACCATAGTGTTAGTAGAAAAACAATAGATATGGAATTATAAGTATAAACAAAGTAAATGCCCAATCATCATTGAATAGTTATAGATTGTGGCATATATGTGTCAAAGAATATGATGCCATTTTGAAAAAAAAGAATTAGAGCTGCACTCATTGCCTTGGAATTTCAGTGAGGTATTGAGGGAGGAGAAAAGTAGGATGCAGAAAAGTTCCCATTATTCGATCTGATTTTAATAAAATAAGTGAAGTAAACAAATCCACATATACATATTTAGTGTGTATGGGTGAAAACTTATTTCTCTGTTTATCAACATTGAGAAACAGGGATCCTATAATGTGTCTCTTAGACGGGTTGGGGAAGGGAATAAGGTGTGAGCATAGAGAAGAGAGAGGGAGAGAGCAAGCGAAAAAGAAAAACTGCACAAATAGCATAAATAAAAGCCTTTATGATATGAACACATTTATACATATAAGATTTGAGATAATTATATAAGCTGTGTATGTGTAGTTAAAATTGAAGACAATTAAAAACAATGTGAAAGAGTGGGAGCTGATATGTATACAAACAGAATTGACTGTAGATATCTCCTTTGTTTGGTTATAGGCAGAACTATAATAAGGTTTTGAGAAATACATATTTGATAACTATAAAAAAGCTTTTCTCACTACTGTTTTTTGTCTAATGGTTGGTAAACCTTTTTATATTGCAATCTTCTGTGTTGCTCTGAATCTCCAATTTATTTGAGAAAAACGACATTCAGAAATGCTTAATATAGTATTCAATTATTATTTCAATAAACATATGGATAACACTTATTTATGACATAGATAAGTCCTGCATACAGTGGCACACAGAGGCGAGGTATATAATTTGCCTGAGGGAGATCAGGGAAGGCTTCCAGGAGGATTTAGAGAATGCATGCTAGGTTGGGGGCAGCAAGAAAGAAAGTGCAGAATGGAGAAAGAGTATATATTTCTGTTTTAAACTCAATGGAAAAAAACAACAAAGCAATAGATTGTAAATGGAAATTAATTGCTGCATTTTATTGAGTCTAAGAGACTCTATCAGTTTTATGATGCATGAGTATTTTATGTACCACAGGAAAGAAAAACTTGCTTATTAAACTTTTATATGTATGTAAATATATATGTATATACATATAAACTATTTTATATATGTAAATATATATGTATATACATATAGTTTAATAAGCAAGTTTTTCTTATATATGTATATTCATATATATGTGTGTGTGTACATATAAATTTTTTTTTTTTTTTTTTTTTTTTTTTTTTTTTTTTGTGAGACAGAGCTTTGCTCTTATTGCCCAGGCTGGAGTGCAATGGAACAACCTTGGCTCACTGCAACCTCCACCTCCCGGGTTCAAATGATTCTCCTGCCTCACCCTCCCGAGTAGCTGGGATTACAGGCATGCACCACCACTCTGGGCAAATTTTGTATTTTTAGTGGAGACAGAGTTTCTCCATGTTGGTCAGGCTGGTCTCGAACTCCTGACCTCAGGTGATCCACCCACCTCAGCCTCCCAAAGTGCTGGGATTAGAGCCATGAGCCACTGTGCCCAGCCTATGTATTATATTAACAGTTATTATCTCACAGATTCTCTGGGGCAGGAATTCAAGAGCTAGTTATCATAGGTGGTTCAGGCTTAGTATCCCATATGAAATTGTAGTCAAGATGTTGGTTGGTGCTGTGGTCATCTGAAGGATTTCCTGGGGCTGGAGAATGTAGTATCAAGATGGCATACTCACATTGTTGATGCTGATGGGAGAATCCCTTGTCCCCCATGGAGATGGTTGACTACTTTTACAGCATGGTGATTGTCTTTCCCCAGAGTAAATGATCCAAGAGAACAAGTGAGAAAGATTCTGAAATGTCTTTTATGACCTAGTTTCCAAAATCACATTTCATTACTTCTATCATATTTGTTAGAAGTGAGTTGCTAAGTCAAGCCAACTTTCAAGGGTAAGAAAATTAGACTCTACCCTTCTACATGTCAAATGAGGAAAAACAAGGAATTTATGGACATATTTGGAACCACAGCACTCTTAAAGATATAAGTGAAAAAAATGGTCAAGGATATTTTTTAAAACTTTGCGTTTATTGTGTAACTCTTCTGAATCACTTTGCGAGAGAGTTGTTGATGTTCATGTTTTTCAACATAATATTGTCTTCTGTGCCACTAATAACACTGGCGATGAAGCATTTTTAAACGAATGATAGAGTGTTGACTTCCAGACCTTTCTTCAAGCTGCTGTCATCAAAGATGCATGTTTCAATGCTATTGTTTTCATAATCTTACCATATGAGTCAATGGAAAGGATTCAGTGAAATATGAATATTCATTTACCTTCCTAAGATGGTTCTCAAATGGCTTATTGGTTGAAATGTTGAAAAGTTTCCTGGCCCAGATACGTCACCCAGTTTTTGCATATATGGATAATGACACTATGTCATGATTGTCATCAGGCCAACAAATGTTTTTGAGACATATCCTATTTTCAGATTGTTAAAATATAAAAAGAACATGCTTGTTATTACTCAGTGATGTAGATAGCTATTCTTTTTGTTGGCTCAGTACTCCCCCTTTGTTGGCAAAAATACCTCTCCTTTCTCATTCTAACCATGTAGTTCTAGTGGAAGCTGCCAGTCATCATAGCCCAGACATTGGCTGCAGTGGTGGATTCCCTGAGCTGTGTCCAGGTTGATGGTCCCCCTGGCCACTGAGATTGGCTCAGGGATGGACACATGACTCAGTCCTATCTGTGTTCTTTGGATTTTATTTTTAAACTGGAACTAGCCAGGTAAAGTGCTTTTCTGGCATTGTTTAGGAAATATGAAAGAAATTTCAGTTTCCCTTGCAGACATGTGTTCTGGCTTGGAGTGACAGGGGCAGAACCTGCAGAAAGCCATGATGCTAACAAGGACTTTTATAAATAAATTCACCTGCTTTGCTTAAGGTAGTTCAAGTTGGGATCCTGTTCTGATCCATTAAAATTTGTAAACTATAATTTCATTATCTATGTGTTTTGCCTTTGTATACAATAAAACATAAAAATCACATCAGCCTTGAGGGCTGATGTGATTTTTATTTTATGACTTTGTCGCCAACCCTATTTTGTCCATTAGCTTTTGTTTTCTTTAACTGAAGATACTTTTGCTACTGTGGTTTTCAAAAACATCACTCTTGTAGTTGGGAAATATGTAACCTTTTATTAATAATATAACTTTTAGTCTAGGCATGGTGGTTCACAGCTATAATCTCAGCATTTTGGGAGGCCTAGGCAGAAGGATCAGTTGAGCCCAGGAGTTCAAGACCAGCCTAGGTAACATGGCAAGATCCCATCTCTGCAAAAAATATTTTAAAAATGAACTGAGCATGGTGTTCTGTTCCTGTAGTGTCAGCTACTCGGGAGGCTGAGGTGGGAGGATCACTTGAACCCAGGAGGTTGAGGCTGCAGTGAGCCATTACTGTACCACTGCACTCCAGCTTGGGTGATAGAGACACTGTCTCAAAAAATATATGTATATATACATAAAACTGTTAGATTCACCAATAAGTGACTTTTTGATGCATAATTAATACAAAGGGAAGATAACTAGGAACTTGTTAGATATCCAAAATGTTTCTTCAGGAAAATAACAGACTTTAGAAATTGCCTAATGTTGTTCCTATGGTTTACCTTTGGCTTAGACAAAATTTATTGGACTAAGAAGTAGTATCAATTTGTAATGAAGAAAATTGTAGTCTTAGCAATACCGGAAGTGTGAAGTACTGAACAATTCAGTTTATACGTGGGACATTTGTTACACCAGGCTTCATGCCACTGAATATGGCTGCTCAAGAGAATAGTCATGTTAGATGTAAATTTTAATAGTAATATTTATATACTGTTTTTACAAAGTTTACTTGAACATTAAAAACTAGGCATTGCTGAAAAATTACTGTTTTTTAGGTCTTTTTTGATTTCTTTCATCAGCATTTTGGTAGCTTTTACCATATATTTTTAAAAGTACCAAGTTTTTAATGTGTAATTTTCAATGTTTAGATAAACTCTGTGTAAACAGTATATAAATATTACTATTAAAATTTGTATCTAACATGACTCAGCATTTTGGTGATTTTTACCATATATTTTTTAAAAATGGTGTTTAAAATAGTATTTTAAAAAAATATGGTAAAAATTACCAAAATGCTGATGAACGATGGTATTTTAAATACCATAAAATGATATTTAAAAAATATAGTACATATATTTTAATGTTTTTGCCTAAGTATTCTTTTTCTTTAAAGTGATCATAAATGACATTGTTTTTTAAATTTTGTTTTCCACATGTTCATTATTGGTAGATAGAAATGTGATTGATTTTTGTATGGGGGTAAAGAGATCCTAATTTGAAAATTAACACTATTTGTTCCCATAGAAATAATGAACCACACAAAAGGCAATGTTCTTATTTAGGCAAAATCTTCAATGTTTTTGGTAACTTTTTTTAGGTTTTATATAATGTTCAGCTATAGCATACAAATCATTTAAAATATAACTTTATTTTAGGAGAAAATTTTTGAAAGAAATATTCATCGAGAGAAAATAATTTTATAAGGAATTGAATGATCCATGATACATAATTTTTGGAATATATTGATAATTCAATATGCAGAAAGAATCATTTAAGTTTAATTTTTTTTTTTTTTTTTTTTTTTTTTTTTTTTTTTTTTTGAGACGGAGTCTCGCTCTGTCACCCAGGCTGGAGTGCAGTGGCGCGATCTCGGCTCACTGCAAGCTCCGCCTCCCGGGTTCACGCCATTCTCCTGCCTCAGCCTCCCGAGTAGCTGGGACTACAGGCGCCCGCTACCACGCCCGGCTAATTTTTTGTATTTTTAGTAGAGACGGGGTTTCACCGTGTTAGCCAGGATGGTCTCGATCTCCTGACCTCGTGATCCGCCCGCCTCGGCCTCCCAAAGTGGTGGCATGAGCCACCGCGCCCGGCCAAGTTTAATTTTTTTTAAGACTAAATTAGTTTTGATTATCTGCTTAGTTTTCAAAAGTCAGCTTGATAGCCTTGCCTCTAAAAATCACTCAGTGTATCTCCTTCTAAATAGACATATATTAAACGTAATGATTTGGACATCTAATTAATGACATTTAAAATGAATTATACATATTATCTTTGCTCATTCAATCATCTATTTAAAAATATATAATAGGTAAATTTAGTAGTCAGCACACACATTCATATTTGAAGTCTTACAGTAGATTTATGTGTTATTTTTCTCAGTAACCTAAGGTTTGCTAGTAACTTTGTTATCCTTCTGATAAAACCTGCCTTTATTAGTTAACGTTGACTTTGCTGCCTTCGCACAGTATTCACTACCACTCCTTATGGGTTGCAGAGTTACGACCACCATAAATAAAGACAGCATGAAGAGAAGGAAGAGATAGAATAGACAATTTATTTTCATGCATTTTTGGCTGCCATCTAAATCACGCTTGTCAGAGGAAAGTGGAGTTTAATGGTCATCCTTAACAAGTTTAGGAAAAAAATGTGCATTTTTACTCCTTCCATGTTGTGTTTTATGGTTATATCACATTTGGTTCAGAATAATGATGATTCAATAATGACATTTTATTATTCAAGCTTGATGAATAGGATTGGGAAGGGTTGTTTATTTTATCCTTCGAATTCCCTGTAACTAACAGTTTGACAAGAGTGAGAGACACTGACTGATGCTGTACAGAGACTGTTTAATGTTTTTTAATGAAGTGCTGGAGTTAAAATGGAAATATCTCTAGCCTAATTCAGACCCTGGCAGGTAAGGCTTGTTCCTTCTAGTGTGTTTATTGGAGCTCTCTCCAGCTTCATTTCACATGTGTGTTTTGGGGATTAGATATGCAAATACATATGTGTATATTAATATAATACATATATAAACATATGTTTGTATATATTCAAAAACCTTTTACAGTGCTTTAATTTTGTTTTACCAGCAAAATTCTTTTCCTTAAGTGAAATCATAGATAAGAAATCCTCTGGGAGTTTCCAGGGCAGAAAACATACAAATGGAGCTCCTCTGGCTGCCAGGCCTCCTTACTGCTCTGCTGCA
Source organism: Pan troglodytes (assembly GCF_028858775.2). Taxonomy (NCBI): domain Eukaryota; kingdom Metazoa; phylum Chordata; class Mammalia; order Primates; family Hominidae; genus Pan; species Pan troglodytes. The sequence continues at coordinate 159,857,075 of NC_072404.2, read as the reverse complement.
CCCTCCGCTGATCTGTTCCAGTGCATGTAAATAGCGAGGATTCTTGCTAATCCCTCCTTTGCTATTCCTTAGATTTATTTCTTCCCTATGTAGTAGGCAAGTCAGTAACTACCCTTTGATTACAAGGAAGTTTTAAAATGGCCCAATGACATATTTTAACCAGTTTGGATGGAATGAGCCCATAGCTCCTTTATTTTGTTTAGTTCATGAACTGATATCACTGTAAGCCAGACGACTGTTTGGAGGGAAAGATCATTTTTAAAGAAGTGAGAATTTTACTATATACATTGGAAATGGAATCAATCCAAAGTAAATATACAGAATTCCATTATGCCTTTAATTTTGCTATTTGTTAGCCAGTTTCCTTATGTTGCCTGTATAGAGTGATAAAAGTGAGAGGTGGCCAAATTGAATTGTTCTGTTATTTAACATTAGGGAATTACACATTACTCTGCTAGTAACTTTTATAGGATATTTATGTATATATGTATTTATTTATTTCAGAGACCAGGTCATGCTCTTGCTCAGGCTGGAGTGCAGTGGTGTGATCATGGTTCAGCGCGGCTTTGAACTCCTAGGCTCAAGTGATCCTCACGCTGTAGCCTCCCAAGTAGCTAGGACCTACAACTGGTGCGCACCAATATGTGTGGCTAATTTTTAAATTTTAATTTTTGTAGCGATGGAGTCTTGCTTTGTGGCCCAGGTTGGTCTCCACCTCCTGTCTTCAAGTGATCCTCCTGCTTCAGCCTCCCAGTGCTGGCGTTACAGGTGTGAGCCACTGTGGCAGGCCTGAAATCAGGAATAAAAAATGCAGCACAACTAGAATTTTTTTTCAATTATATGAGGTTTGAACAATTATTCTTGGCTTAAAACTTTTAAATGATTTTTTATATAGATAAAATTATGATCATTTCCCCTTTGACAATTGGAGTAAAATATTCTGCAATTGGAATGTCATGCTAATGAGGCATGTCTTTTGGCCAAAATAGGATATAATGAAACATGCTTTATGTAGGGACCAGCCCCACAGGGTCGGTGGGTCTCTCCCTGTGTGCGGCGATGAGAGAGTGTAGAAATAGAGACACAAGACAGAGATAAAAGAAAAGGCAGCTGGGCCCAGGAGACCAGTACCACCAATGCACGGAGACCAGTAGTGGCCCCGAATGTCTGGCTGCGCTGTTATTTATTGGATACAAGGCAAAAGGGGCAGGGTAAAGAGTGTGAGTCATCTCCAGTGATAGGTAAGGTCACGTGGGTCAGGTGTCCACTGGACAGGGGGCCCTTCCCTGCCTGGCAGCCGAGGCAGAGAGGGAGAGGAGACAGAGAAAGACAGCTTATGCCATTATTTCTGCATATCAGGGACTATTAGTACTTTCACTAATTTACTACTGCTATCTGGAAGGCAGAGCCAGGTGTACAGGATGGAACGTGAAGGCGGACTAGGAGTGTGACCACTGAAGCACAGCATCACAGGGAGACGGTTAGGCCTCCAGATAACTGCGGGCAAACCTGACTGACGTCAGGCCCTCCACAAGAGGTGGAGGAGCAGAGTCTTCTCTAAACTCCTCCGGGGAAAGGGAGACTCCCTTTCCCGGTCTGCTAAGTAGCGGGTGTTGTTCCTTGACACTTGTCGCTACTGCTAGACCACAGTCCGCCTGGCAACGGGCGTCTTCCCAGATGCTGGCGTCACCGCTAGACCAAGGAGCCCTCTGGTGGCCCTGTCCGGGCATAACAGAAGGCTCGCACTCTTGTCTTCTGGTCACACCTTACTATGTCCCCTCAGCTCCTATCTCTGTATGGCCTGGTTTTTCCTTGGCTATGATTATAGAGCAAGGATTATTATAATATTGGAATAAAAAGTAATTGCTACAAACTAATGATTAATGATATTCATATATAATCATATCTAAGATCTATATCTGGTATAACTATTCTTGTTTAATATTTTATTATACTGGAACAGCTCGTGTCCTCTGTCTCTTGCCTCGGCGCCTGGGTGGCTTGCCACCCACACTTTATGCTTCAACAGACTGTGGACAGTTGTCTCTCCATCATCCTTCTGAAGGGGCCACTCTTGGCATCCTGGAAGCGTGTTAATGCCGAATGTCCTTGATATGTCATTTTTTTGTTTGTTTGTTTTTGTTTTGTTTTGTTTTGTTTTTGAGACGGAGTTTTGCTCTTGTTGCCCAGGCTGGAGTGCAATGGTGCAACCTCCGCCTCCCAGATTCAAGCGATTCTCCTGCCTCAGCCTCCCGAGTAGCTGAGATTACAGGCATGTGCCACCACCCCCGGCTAATTTTGTATTTTTAGTAGAGATGGGGTTTCTCCATATTGGTCAGGCTGGTTGTGAACTCCCGACCTCAGGTGATCTGCCTGCCACAGCCTCCCAAAGTGCTGGGATTACAGGCGTGAGCCACTGCGCCTGGCCTGATATGTGATTTTTAATCATTTGAACAAGACTGTTATTCTGGGATCAAAAGATTTTATTATGTTTTTAAGTGTTATTATAAAGAAGATGTAGTTATCACTGCTGCAATCCTAGTGGGATTTGTACACATTGGTGTATAGCTTGGTATAGAATTTGAGTTTATAATGGAAATAAATATTTAAAAAGTTAAAACTTAAAAAAGAAGTTAAGTGGTAAGAGTTTTTATAATGAAATCTTTTAGACATTTAGAGAATAGCACCACATCCCCACTGAAAATTTAAGTGAAAGAGAGAGTGAGTGCGTGTGTGTGTGTGTGCACATGCCTACCAGATTTTTACAATGGAGTCTCTGTTTTCTTAAGTTATAAATAGAAACAATAAAAATATCTTATTAGATTACTGTGAGGATAAAATAATATCTAAACTGGAAGGTTGTAATTACTTGATAAATGGTAGCCATTATTAGAATTGTTATTATTAAGAACAATGTACAGTTTCTATCTTTTCAGCATCTTAAGGAATTTCATAAATGTCATATACCTATGGTCCCATGAACTTATCCTCCTTCTTATGTTTAAGGACTATAATTAGATTATTTCCTTAACTTGATTCAGTATTACGTTTGTTCTTTCTTAAGAGCAAAGCCGAAAGAAAAACACAAATTTAAAAACAATTTTATCGAAATTGCAAATGCAAATTAAGAACTTCAACAAAACAATAGAAAAGAAGCACCCAGGGGAAATAATAATAATGTCTATAATTATACTATCCAGAAATATCCCCTGCTAACACCTTGGACCATTTCTTTCTAGTTTTGTGTGCATAGGCATGTGATCTTATTTACTAAAATGGATTCATATTGTAGATATAGTAGCATTTCAGATGTTTAATGATGATGATGGTGTTGATGGTGGCAGTGACAATGATAGCTAACAATTTATCATGTTTACTCTGTGTCACTCACTGTGCTGAGACCTTTTCATAGATTGACTCATTTAACTCTTACTCTGAGAAGCAGGTGCTCTTATTATCTTCATGTAACAGGTGAGGAAGTTGAGATTAATGATTTGCTCAAGATCACATAGCAAGTCACATGTGCTCAAGGTAACACAGCCAGTGGCAGAGTGGGCCTAACTCCTAATTTATACGTATCTGCTCAATTAAACTTTCTATTAAGTCATTAGTGATTCATCTCCTTTTATCATATGAAAAGTTAATGATTACAACATATAGTAATTTGTTTTGGAAAATGCCCTCTTTCAAACACTGTTAGTGTTTCACAAAACTTAAAAAAAAAACAAAAAACTTACTAGGGGCCGGGCACAGTGGCTCACACCTGTAATCCCAACACTTTGGGAGGCTGAGGTGGGTGGATCACCTGAGGTTGGGAGTTTGAGACCAGCCTGGCCAGCGTGGTGAAACCCTGTCTCTACCTAAAAAAAAAAAAAATAGCCAGGTGTGGTGGCACGCGACTATAATCCCAGCTACTCAGTTGCAGTGAGCTGAGATCGTGCCATTGCGCTCCAGCCTGGGCAAAAAGAGTGAAACTCCATCTCAAAAACAAACAAAACAAACAAAACACACACACACACATCTTACTAGGGAAAACAGTGAGACTGTAAACTTTTATCTAGTTATATTGTTGTTTGTAATGTGACAAAACATTTTTTCAGGCTTTGATTTGGATCTTAGTGCTTAAATTTGCAGCAGTGGTTTGCGCTTGGGATTCAACACATTCAACATCCCTAAGAGCTTAAACGTATGCTCTGCATCCCAAAACAGTTCCAGGAAAACAAATGTCTTAAGGGTCTCTTATGTTTTAGATTATCTCAGGGTCTCAGTTAACCATTTACACTTTATTAAAGATAATTTACTGAGTCTTAACTAAAGTTTAAGATGAACTACAGTTTAAGATTAATAATATTTGATGTTCATGCAGTCAATTATATGTCACATTTTTATTAGGATGCAATGACCAACGGTAAAATATTTAGTTAATATCTAAAACATCGGTTAATATTTATTCAGTTAATTAATATCCACTAATAAATGTTAAAATATCAGTTAATATTTAGAGAATATTTACAGCTTGCCCAAGGTGTAAACTTTCATAAATATATTTTACCCAAAGTACTGTGCATTTTATGTACTGCTTGACTACAACATCGTTTGCTTTGATATGTCTTGATATTATTCTGTGAATACCTTTTAAAAAAACATAGCATTTGAATCATTTTTTTAATGTTTATTATTGACATCATCTAAAGCACACAGGCTTATGGAAGGGCAGGGTAGAATGAGGTAGGGTTTTTCAGTTTGTTTTTAAATATGTTTTTTGTAGTTATGTTTAATGATGGTACAGTGTGTTAGACTTGCCTTTTTTTTAGTAAAAATTAGTTACAGATTTCATTGTCAGAGTTCACAATCTTTTTCCTTAGAAGGGAGTGCTCAGTGAATGGTTAGATCTGTGGGAATACATAAAAGCAGTGAGCATGTTTTTGTTTTTAAATGGAGAGAATAGTTTAATGAGCCTCCATCTTCAACATTTGCTAACTCATGGCCAATTTTGCTTGGTATTACCCTTTTCTACTGGAGTATTTGCAAGCAAATGTGCGATACATCATTTTAATCCATAAATAAGGAAATAATTGAAAAAATATTCCTAGTGTTTGTTTTATGTGGTTGCACTTAATATTACCATAATATACTTAAGCTTATTGTATTGAAAAATGCTGGAGGGCCTCATTTGGTATGCATGAATCAAGCCAGCTGCCCAAGAAAGATGTGAAAACAGATGGCATTTTTATGTGTTTTAGATGTTGTGATCACATGTGCCACCAATCCTTCATTCTGCTTTTCAGGATGGAAACATTAAGTCATCCTTGATGCTTCCTTTTTTTCCTTCTTGCCTTTTAAATATATCTTCAAACTTTATCGATTTTTATTCCTTAAATGTCTCTTTAATTGACTTTTAACTGTGTATCTCCATTGCTGCCACTTACTTACTGACTATGATAAGTGTCTTCAAGCCAGTCTTGGTGGCTCATGCCTGTTATCCCAGCACTTTGGGAGGCTGAGGCAGGTGGATCACCTGGGGTCAGGAGTTCAAGACCAGCCTGACCAATATGGTGAAACCCTGTCTCTACTAAAATTACAAAAATTAGTCGGGTGTGGTGGTGTGGTGGTGCATGCCTGTAATCCCAGCTACTCAGGAGGCTGAGGCATGAGAATTGCTTGAATCCGGGAGGCGGAGGTTGCAGTGAGCCAAGATTGCGCCATTGCACTCCAGCCTGGGTGACAGAGCAAGACTCTATCTCAAAAAAAAAAAAAAAAAAAAAAAGGAAAAGAAATTATAAGTGTCTTCAGTGATTTTTTTCTGGTTACATTTTCCCTCCTGTTGTGGTTAGGAAGGGCAATTTCTCGGAATCTCAGATCTCAGATCTCTCAGATTCTGAGAGATTGACCTTCCTAACTCTCACCATATCTTTGTAGTAAAGACAGTGTTTAATTCATCCCATTTACATTTCTGTTCTTATATTCAGTTTATTCCTCAAGATGACCCTTTCATAACCACATCTTTTTCTGTTTACCAACATTAACCTTTAGGCTGCTGTCCTGAATGCCCTTTCTGTGTTTTGGGTCATACTCATTCTTGCTTCTGCTCTGCCTGCCCTCTCCTCAGTTTATAAATCTGTCCTCTTTTTGATCTATAATCTACCTTTCCATCAAAGTCCAGCATATTTTCTTCCTTTCCTGTCAAATCCATCTTGATGACTCCAAGCTACGTGTATCTTTTCCTTTTCAGAATTTCCACAAGTGTGAATAGTTGATGCTGTGAAATGGGATCTTTGGTTTTGCTTTTGTCTTGTATTATCTTCCAGTTGTTGATGGATTTTTGTGTCTAATTTGGATAAATACCTTCTTGGGTGCAGGGACTTTTCAAAACAAAGTTGGCCATCTTTTCTTTGTTGCATTTTCTTTTGATCATTAACGCCAGTTGATATACCTTTCATTTCTTATACAGGTGAACAAAGAAGGAGAGGAGTTAATATCCTTACATAGTTCTCATCCTCATCCTCATCACCATACCTCTCCTGTCAATGAAGGGGCTGGTGTTAGGAGTGTTGTGAGTGGTGAGTGCTCCTCCTCAACCTTCACACCCAAGTCTTCTTATTCAAGCAGAAGGAAAAAAGGAGGCTCTGAGATTGATTAAACCCCTTTGAAAAGACTTTTTGTAATAATAGGCTCATTAAATGAGCAAATAAGCTTTAGATTTTCTGGCACAGGATAAAAAGGGGAAGGAGGGGAAATGAAAAGTAAGGATAGTGCTAGGCGTGGTGGCTCACACCTGTAATCCCAGCACGTTGAGAGGCCGAGGTGGGCGGATCATGAGGTCAGGAGATCAAGACCATCCTGGCGAATAGGGTGAAACCCTGTCTCTACTAAAACTACAAAAAATTAACCGGGCATGGTGGCAGGCGCCTGTAATCCCAGCTACTTGGGAGACTGAGGGAGGGGAATTGCTTGAACCCGGGAGGTGGAGGTTGCAGTGAGCCGAGATCACGCCGCTGCGCCACTGCACTCCAGCCTGGGCGACAGAAAGAGACTCCGTCTCAAAAAAAAAAAAAAAAAAGTAAGGATAGCAGTATATAAAGCTAGGTAAGAGATGGATAAATGTAAAATGTGTATAGGAAAAGACAAAAAAAAAAGAAAAAAGGTACAGGTGAGTGGTAAGAGCAGTTTTAAGTAGGGAGGGAGGAAGCCTGAGAGAAGAGTTATGGATTTTAAAAAAAGGAAAGGAAAAGATATGCTGCAAATTTAATAATTGAAAAAAAAAGGAGAGCCCAGAAGTTGGAGTGGAAAAGAAATGTACCCTTTGTTTTTGCTGTTAGGAATGGGACTAATATTTTAGATATTTAGATATTCTAATTCTCCTATTGTTTAAAAGAGCGAAACATTATAAAGAATAAAGCTAATAAAAAGTTCTAAGAGGTCATTACCAGAAGTAACTCTTGGAAATTAAGAAGAGACTATATTTTTTAAAAATCTTAAGCTGTTGGTAGTTGTGGTAATTTTGATAATTTTGCATTGCCTGCTGGTCATGCTGTCCCATTGGTAATTCAGCTCACCTGGATCTCAAAACGCTCTCAACCCAGATCGTGAACAAAAATAAACTTTTAGATGTGTGTGTAACCATTTTATTTTCTGGACCTGTGTCCACAAGCCACATGTGGCCATTTAAATTAATTAAAATTAAATAAATGTTGAAATGCAGTCAGTCATCTTAAGTCCTCTTAAGTGCTCAGTGGCCACATGTGGTTAGAGGTGCCTGTATTAGCATGGATGTTGAACGTCTCCATTACCATGGGGCATTCTATTGGACAAGTCAACACTGTAACACTTAGAAGAATTTATAGATTTTAAATATGTTAAATGAACAAACGTTTTGCTTTCATGATTAGAATAAAATGTTTGTATTTTAAGTACACAAGTTGCTTTTAAAATAGGAAAAGAGCAGAATTGTTTTTAAAGTGGTGCCTAGTTGCAAGTTTATCTACAGAATCTGTGAAATTGCTCGACTTTTTTTTTTTTTCCCCTAGGTTTCTTTTGTAGATTCCTCAGAATCATCAAATAGAGTCTGAATATGCATATCTGTCCCCAGGCTTCCTCTGTTTTGATTTGTAACAGAATTTCAGGCACAGGAAAGATAAAAATCTGCTTTTTTTTGGTAATGAATTTGAAAGGTCTTTGTGCAACTCTCATGATTGGTGAAATGTTTTCTGTAATTATGTATTCCGAGAGTTCACATATTCTGGAATAGTGTTCCCCTGTTTTGCCTAATAAGATTCACACATGGCATGTGATTCCAAGGCTCTGACTCAGAACAACGCATCATCTCCAGTGGGGGAGGGTCCTGAGAGTTGTCGTTTTAAAACTAGTGCCCCAGGCGATTCTCGCCAGGCAAGTTTGCAGAACAACACTCTGACCGTTGACATACTAAAGATGAACTTTGGCAGGCTCACGATTGCTGAAAGACATTGCATTTGTGTTACCTGAGTAGGACTCTGCACTTATGTGACAGTAGAATGTGTTTACATATTTTGAGTAGTCAGAATTCTGACATTATTTTATAGTAGATGCAGGACCGTATCATTGAACTAGTAATGAAACAGTATTTTCTTACCTGTACATTTTCAAGCATTAAGTCATAGAAAATGTTCTTGATGAAATTATTCAATTTATATGTATGTGTGTGTGTACACATATGTGCATAACTGCAGAACAAGTATATGTAAGCTCTTTCAAGTAAGGAGAGCCATAATTTAGGATCCTCCAAGACTGAAGCTGGAGGGCAGTTACCTACAGGGTAGTACTTAGGTATTATAAAAATTCAACTCATATGCATTGTGTCATAGCTTCCTTGGTAGAGCTTTTCTTTTTTGGTGTTATATATATAACAATGATGTGTCTTTCAGATTATGTGTCTTAGGTCTAATTGAACTATATTATATATTTGAGCTTAGTAACTTGGGTTGACCATATAAAGGATCTATAATATATAAGGGAATGAAGCACACTGGATATGACATGAGACGTCATGGCCTTGACTCCCAGTTCTGCCATGTCTGAACATGTGCTACCTACCGCAGTGTCAGTCATTTGTTTGAATGTTGAACTTTAGCTGCCAAACATGGTGCTAAGTCTAATGTAGTGATTCTTAACTAGACATGGGCATTATCCTTACCTAGGGAAGTCTCTGAACTAAAAATATGCACACTATACTCCTGGAAATTCTGACATCTATATAGTCTTTGTTACTTTTTGTTTTGTTTCTGAAATTGAGATAAAATTTCCGTACCATGAGTTGGCATAGTAAGTATGTAATTTGATGAGTATTTATAAATTGTATACATGCATCAACTACCACTTCAGTTAAGATAGAGGATATTCGCATCAATCCAGAAAGTCCCTTCAAGTCTCATTTCTATCAATTCCCACCCCGTTCATAGGCATCCACAGTTTTGGTTTCCATCGTAATCGAGGAATTTTGCAGTTCTTGGACTTCATATACATGGAGTCATAAAGAATGCACATTTTGCATCTCGCTCCTTTTGCATAATAAGATTTTGGGGTTCATCCATGTTATTGCATGTATCAGTAGTTTACTTGCTTTCTTCTACTTCTTCTATCCTTATTGACGTATTAGGCTGTTCTTGCTTGGCTATAAGGAAATACCTGAGACTGACTAAAAGAAAAGAGGTTTAATTGGCTCATGGTTCTGCAGACTGTACAGGAAGCATAGTGCTGGCATCTGATTCTGGGGAGGCCTCAGGAAGCTTATAATCATGGCAGAAATCGAAGAGGGAGCAAGTGTCTCACACAGCAAGAGCAGGAGCAAGAGAGAGATTTGGGGGGAGGTGCCACATTTCACAACAACCAGATCTTGAGCGAACTGACTCACTCTCTCAAGGACAGCACCAAGCCATGAGGGATGCACCCCCCTAACCCAAACACTTCCCACCAGGTCCCACCTCCAGCACTGGGGATTACATTTCAACATGAGATTTGGGTGGGGACAAATATCCAAACTATATCATTCTACCCCTGGGCTCCCAAATTTTATGTCTTCCTTGCATTGGAAAATACAATTCATGTCTTTCTAATAGTCTTCCAAAGTCTTACTTATTCCTGCAGTAATTCAAAAGTCCAAAATCTCATGTGAGACAAAGCAAGTTCCTTCCACCTATGAGCCTGTAACATCAAAAACAAGTTATTTACTCCTAAGATACAATGGGGGTATAGGAATTGGGTTAATATTCCTGTTCTGAAAGGGAGAGATCAGCCAAAAGAAAGGGACTACAGACCCCATGGAAGCTCAGAAACCAGCAGGGCAGTCATTAAATCTTAAAACGCCAAAATAGTCCTTGACTTCAGGTTCTGCATCTGGGGAACACTAGTGTAAGAAGTGGGAGCCCAAGGCCCTGGGCAGCTCCACCCCTGTGGCTTTGCAGGGTGGAACCCCTATAGCTGCTTATAGGCTGTTGAGTGCCTGCAGCTTTTCCAGGTGCAGGATGCAACCTCTGGTGGATCTACCATTCTGGGGTCTGGAGGATGGTGGCCCCCTTCCCATAGCTCCACTAGGCAGTGCTCTAGTGGGGACTCTGTGTGGAGGCCCCAACCCCACATTTCGCCTCCACCCTGCCCTAGTAGAGGTTCTCTGTGAGGGCTCCAGCCCTGCAGCAGGCTTCTGCCTGGGCAGCCAGGCTTTGAAATGTAGGTAGAGGCTGCCAAGCATTCTTCAGTCTTACACTCTGCATGCCTTTAGGCTTAACACCATGTGGAAGCTGTGAAGGCTTATGGCTTACACCCTTTGAAGCAGCAGTCTGAGCTATATTTGGGGCCCTTTGAGCCAAGGCTGGAGCTAGAGTATCCAGGATGCAGGGAGCAGTGTCCTGAGGCTGTGCAGGACATCTGGGCCTGGGCCTGGCCCAAGAAACCGTTCTTCCCTCCTAGGCCTCTGGGCTGTGACGAGAGGGGCTGCTGTGAAGTCTCTAAAATTCCTTGCAGGCGTTTTCCCTGTTGTTTTGGATATTTTAATAGCACTTGGCTCCCTTTTAGTTGTGCAAATCTCTCTACCAAGTGTTTGCTCCACAGCCTGCTTGAATTTCTCTCCCAAGAGAGGCTTTTTCATTCTCTACCACATGACTGGGCTGTACATTTTTCAAACTTTTATATTCTGCTTTCGTTTAGATATAAATCAACTTTAAGACATTTGTTTGCTCCACATATGAGCATAGGTTGTTTGAAGCAGTCAGGGCACATCTTTGTTGCTTTGCTGCTTAGAAATTTTATGCACCAGATACTCTAAATTATCACTCTGAAGTTCAAACTTCCACAGATTCCTATGGCAGGGCACACTGCAGCCAAGTTCTCTGCTAAGGCATAATGTGGGTGACCTTTGCTCCAGTTCCCAATAAGTTCCTGATTTCTATCCGAGACCTCACCAGCCTAGACTTCACTATCCATATTCCTAACAGCATTTTGGTCAGACGATTTAACCAGTCTTCAAGAAGTTGCAAACCTTCTCTCATCTTCCTGTCTTCTAGCCCTCCAAAACTCTTCCAATGTCTGCCTGTTACTCAATTGCAAAGCCACCTCCTCATTTTCAGGTATCTTTATAGCAGCGCGCCACTCCTTGGTACCAATTTTCTGTATTAGGCCATTCTTGCATTGCTATAACGAAATACCTGGCCGGGAGGTCAAGGCGGGAGGATCATCTGAGGTCAGGAGTTTGAGACCAGCCTGGCCAACATGGCAAAACCCTGTCTCTACTAAAAAATATATATATATGTATAAATGAATTAGCTGGGTGTGGTGGCACACACCTGTAATCCCAGCTACTTGGGAGGCTCAGGCAGGAGAATCACTTGAACCCAGGAGGCGGAGGTTGCAGGGAGCCGAAATCACTCCACTGCACTCCAGCCTGGGTGACAGAGTGAGAGTCTGTCTCAAAACAAAAAACAAAAAAAAAAAAACCTGAGACTGGGTAATTTATAAGAGTTTTAATTGGCTCACACTTCTGTAGGCTGTACAGGAAGCATAATCCTAGCATCTACTTCTCCTGAGACCTCAGGAAGCTTAAAATTATGGTGGAAGGCAAAAGGGGAGCAGGCATCTCACGTGATAGGAGTATGAGCAAGAAAGAGAGTGGGAGGGAAGCTGCTACTCTTTACAACAACCAGATCTTGAGACAACTCACTCACTGTCTCCAGGACAGCAGCAAGCCATGAGGGATCTGTCCCGATGGCCCAAACACCTCCCACCAGGCCTCACCTTCAACATTGGGGATTACAATTTGACATGAGATTTGGGTGGGGACAAATTGTTAAACTGTCCCTTTCCATATAGTAGCCATTAACTGAATAAACTACACTTTTTATCTATTTTTCTGTTAATGGGGTGTATTTGGTGTTTTCAGTTTTTGCCTTTATCAGTAAAGCTGCTGTAAAATCCTTGTACAAATCTTATTGGGAGAAAAAAAGGTAACTATGTGAGATGATACGTTAATTAGCTTGATTGTGGTAATCATGTCACAATGTATATGTATATCAAAACATCATGCTGTACACCTGTGATGGTTAATACTGAGTGTCAACTTGATTGGATTGAAAGAGGCAAAGTATTGATCCTGGATGTGTCTGTGAGACTGTTGCCAAAGGAGATTAACATTTGAGTCAGTGGGCAGGGAAAGGTAGACCCACCCTTAATCTGGGTGGGCACCATCTAATCAGCTGCCATTGTGGCTAGAACATAAAGTAGGCAGAAAAATGTGAAAAGACTAGACTGGCCTAGCCTTACAGCCTACATGTTTCTCCCATGCTGCATGCCCTTAAACACTGGACTCCAAGTTCTTCAGTTTTGGCACTCGGACTGGCTTCCTTGCTCCTCAGCTTGCCGACTGCCTATTGTGGGACCTTTTGATCATGTGAGTTAATAAAATCCCATATATATATATGTAATTTATATACATAGATATAATCCATATAATATATATTATATAATATGCATATATTATATTATATATATATATTATAATATATATAATATATGCATATAATATATAATATATATAATATATGCATATAATATGTAATATATAATATATGCATATAATATATGATATATAATATATATTTATCCTATTTCTGTCCCTCTAGAGAACCCTGATTAATACAACACCTTAAACATATATAATTTTTGTATGTTGATCACATTTCAATAAAGCTGGAAAAATCTTTGTCGATGTATGTTTTTCTTTATTTGGGGTAAATACTATAGAGTAATTGTATATTTAACATTATGACCTGCCAGCAGGTGTTCCAAGTGGTTGAACTGTTTTACAATTCTACCAGCAATGAGTGAAGTTTCAGCAGCTTCACACCCTCTCAATATCTGATTTTCGTTGTCTTAATTTTTAGACATTCTAGTGGATGTGAAATAGCATCATTGTGGTTTTGATTCAATTTTCATTTCCTTTTCATGTGCTTGTTTAGCTATTTGTGTATTTTCTTTTGTGAAATGTCATCAGTTCAAACCTTTTGCTTAATTTTTATTATGTTGGTGGTGGTTTTATTGATGATTTGTAGCCATTGCTTATATATTTAAGTTACAAGCATTTTGCTACATATGTATTACAAATGTGGTCTCCCAATCTGTGACGGTTTTCATTTAAATGTGGAGGAGAGTAGCGGAGGAAGCTGGTGGATCCTCTGAGTCCCAGGAGTACCAGTACATTCAGTAGCTGTCTTAATTCCCGCTGGACATAATTGTTTCCTTCAGACAATAGCCCTAAAATGTTAAGAGTGGGCAAATTCTTGGCTTCTCTTGTTAGACCTAGGCCAAGAACTGGGGTGCTACAGTCAGATTATTTTTTTCTTCAGTTGTTTAAGTTTTATTTCTTCTGTTCAGCACTGCGTCTTTTAAATGATTCCTTTTCATGTTCCTGATTAGGTTAACGTAGCATTGTCTTTTTCCTTCCCCAAATAATCAGTTAATTTAACTCTTCAACCCCATCTTTTGCTTTTGACTTAAGGAAATTTCTAGTTCTTAGGGGTTTTTTTGTTATTTCTAGTTTATAATTAATTCATAGTTTTATTGCATTATGACCACAGAATATTCTCTGGCTTATTTTTTTGCTATTTGGACCTTTTGTCTAGTTTTCTTTGCGGCCTGGGTATATTTCAATAGACAATGAAAAAGATCTATTTTTGTAAATTTTCAATAGACAGTGGAAAAGATCTATTTTTATATCACATCATTTGATATACTTCACTTAATTATAGCTCACTAGTTATTTTTTATTTGTCGTTTATCTTCCTGAATTGAGAAAGGAAAATAAGCTTCTTCCACTAGTGATGTATGACCCCTGGTTTCTTTTAGTTTTTAATTAAAAGGCAAGCCTTTGCCCATTTTCAATATTTTAGAGTTCTGTTAGTTTAGGGATAATATTTATAGCATATAGTTGGTCAGTTTATTAGAAATGCAGAAGGGACACAAGCCCAGAAAAGTGGAATCAGAAAAGATTTGAAGGAAAAGCTGTTGCTTGAGCAAAGTCTTGTTGAAAGGAAGAAGGACCATGGTAATATATGAGGGCGAGGGAGGGAGGGGGCACCTTGGGAAAAGTAGGAGGACCTTGAGGCAGAAGTGGCTGCTACAAGGCTTTGGAGTGACAGCCAGCCAGTCATAGCATTTCCAAGTAATTTTTTTATATATTGAAGTTTTTCTTCTGTAGTTTTTTTTTTAGCTATATAAATGAAATTTTGTGGGCTTTAAAATGTTTAAAAATAAGAATTTTTTTCCTTTAAACTTTTCGGGGGTTTGTTTTGTTTAAAATTAAACAGCAGTTTGGTTACACTTTCATTTCCTGAGTACTTTACAGGGATCTTTTAATTGTTTAAGTATATTGAATGTTTCTATGGAGAAGTCTGAGGTTGGCTTGATTTTTTTTCCACTAAAAATACTTTTGGGCTTTTGTCTTTAAGTACCAGCAAGTTTAGTTATACCCAATTCAGTGTTATCATTCTGTATTGGTGTGTCCTGAAATGTGTGTGCCCTCTCAGTCTATAAGTTTAAGTCTTCTGCTAGTTCTGGAAAATTTGTCTTTAATTTGTTCCGTGTTCTTCTTGGGAAAGCAGTTAGACACATGTAATTTTTATTAATCTTCTTTCTAATTCGTTGTTAATTTCCATTTCCTTTTGCTCATTTCTTCATTGTGTCTTTCATGCCCCTTAATGGATTTTTCAGTGATGCTTTTTTCACTTTGAGCAGCTTCTTGCGTAGATTTAATTTTTTTAAATGAGCTCTGCAAGCTCCTAAGTCATCTCATTCTGTGGTTTTGCCATATCTTTCAAGAGCTCTTTTATATCTTCTTTTTCAAGAGTGATTCTACTTTTTCATTAAGTTCTTCAAGTTTTTGTGATATTTTAGTCATGATTATTATTTACTTGGTGGAAACATTTTTTTCTGGTGACATTTTCTTAGCTGTTTTTCTTGTTTTTCCTATCACTTAACCCTCCATCCCATCCCCCTCTTTCTTCCCTACCTCTATTTTTTTCCCCTCCTTCCCTCTCTCTCCTTTAATATCTTTGTCTGTTCTAGGTCCTATGCCAGTTCCTCTCTCTGAATCTTTGAATGAATTGAATTCCCCCTGGACCTCTGATCTGAAACAGGTTTATGTTGGGGCTGGAAGAGAAGAGAGAGCAGCATTTCTTCCTTTATGGCACAGGAGTGTATATTAGAGAGTATTTAACCTTGACTGCTTACTGACAGTGCCCTGGAAGCCACAGTCTGTTCACAGATCACTGTTTTCCACCCACCTCAATAACAGTGTTTCCCACATGGAGTTTGAGTGAGTCTGTGGCAGAGCCCTCCTCTGCCATCTTCCCTCACCCTTGCTTGGGTTTCACTGTTCTTTCATATACATTGTGAGTGGTATGATAGATTTTTGCCTAGCTTTATTTAAGATGGGAATTCCATTTCTTTTTAGAAATTCTTCTGTTGTTTTGGGATGTAGTAAGGGCAGGTTTCTTCTCAACACTGTCTTAAAACAAGGTTTTTCTTTCCTTTACATCTTTCAGTAAATGTGTTCCAGCTAACAAAGCCTTCTTCAGAGTAACATTTAAGATTTGGTTTCTTGACTTCTTCCTTCCTTCCTTTCATTGTCTGGTGATATTTCTTCCCATTGTTGTTTTCCTCGAGGACTAGATTTCACTGTCTATGGTTTGAATTCCCAGATGAGATAACTATGAACAAGTAGGGCATGAGGGTGCTGTGAGGATTATTTGCTTGGAGGGCATAACTTGGTATTGCATTTATTAAAAATATTGTGGAGATCAATATTTCCATCTCAGTTTATTTCTCTGGGCTATGTTGTACTTCTTTGTGCATTTATGAGGTTGTATATTTTATGAATTATTAAGGCAAGCTTGGATGCATCTTTTAAAAATAATAGGCCTAGGTTTTACTTGCCTGCCATTTTTCTGGAATCACTGGTTTCCTTTTATTATTGAATTCTACTTAGTGTTACCAACTTAGCATTGCTTTTTACATTTCAAAGATCAAAGATATAATTTTTAAAAGTGCATAGTTCTATACTTCAATGGGGGAGGAGATAACTATTTTAGTTTCTATCATCAAATACCAAAAGTTATTTTCAAGGGCACTACAGGCAAAAAAAAGAGTTGGGATGGGAAAGAAAAAACAAAACAAAAGTAACTACCTGCAATTCAGTAAAAATGACCAACAGCATGTGCTGCCATGCAGTGCTTACAGTTGTTTCAAATTTACAAACAGAACAATAAAACCCGTTTAGCATAATGAAATATTTATTTTTATCCAATATATTTGCAAGATGTTCTCCATTCATCATATTTGCAAGCAGCAGCAGCAGCAACATTTCTTTAACATGAGCCAAATGTAATT
Source organism: Pan troglodytes (assembly GCF_028858775.2). Classification (NCBI taxonomy): domain Eukaryota; kingdom Metazoa; phylum Chordata; class Mammalia; order Primates; family Hominidae; genus Pan; species Pan troglodytes. Next base: position 159,840,167 of record NC_072404.2, on the reverse strand, counting down.
TCCAGCTGTTGAAATTGTTTTTTAAGTCTTGTTAAAAACAGTTATCTAACAACAAACCTCAGTACATCCCCTTTTCCACTTTTTTCTTGATTTTATTTATGAGTAAGTGTTTTTCAGTGATGCTTGATGTTTGAGATAGGAATAGAGTATATAAATAAAAGGCATTCTTATCTTTATATAACTTACTCTTTCATTCACCAGGTGAGTTAATCAAAATTTTAATTTTGCATTCTTTTTGTTTCACAATTTAAAAAGCATAGAGTAAAAAGACAAAAAGCCTATGGCCTCTAAAACAGAGAAAAGCTAGCTATAACATAATGCATTTTTGAACTGCTAAAATGTGAAGATTCTATTATTCTCTGTAGATTTGAGTCAAGACCTGTGCAAAAGCCCTGGAGGTTAAAATAATTCCTCAGCTTCATCTTTTGTGGTGTAAGTTTACATGCACAATGGGTGTTATTCTAAAGCTGCTTATCCTTTAGATTCGGTGATTCTTATCATATACGACAGTATTATGTAGATAAATGGTCAAAAATTACTTTCTGCTTATTTGATGTTTTTTGTTCAGTTGTCTAAAGTTGCTTTTTTAAGGGAAGAAATAATACAGAAACAATGATTATTGTTATTATTCACCCAAGGTTACAAGAGCAAACTAATCAAGCCTAGTTTTGACTAATCTAGCTAGTTTTTGCTCTCTTTTGCCTCTGGGCCTCTGCCCGGAATAATTTCATTCCCTTCATCTTTTCTCACTTAGTTAACTCAAGCTTTTTAAGTAATAATAAAACTTCTTACCATTTTGATTACTTACGGTCTCAGTTTCTGTGGTTTGCTTTCTTTCGTGCTTATAGCTGAATTGGCTTTGTCCTTTCTGCATGCCCCTATAGAGCTTTGTACTTACCCACCTTAGGAATCATCTCACTGTATGATTCTACTTGTCTCTCCTATTTTCTTGACCAGAAATATATTTTACATTTATAAAATATAAGGTGAACCACATACGTAAAATTAAATCTTGCTGTAGCCATGTTAAAAAAGTAAAATGACAAATTCATACTGTCTTATCTTCTAACCTACCATATTCAGAATATTATCATTTTAGCAAATAACTAATATAAAATTATTAATGATATATTTTATATTCTTTTTGTACTAAGTCTTCAAAATCTATTGTTTTACACTTATCGCACATCTAAGTTGGTATGATCTGCATTTCAGATGCTCAATACTACACATGGCTGGTGGCTACCATATTGTTATACAATAGTTCTAGTCTGTGGTCTGCTTGAGGGTTGAAACCATGTCTGGTTTTTACTGTACTTATGGCTACAGTCAGTGCCCATTAAATATGTGCCTATGAATGAATGAATGAGTAAGTAAAATATGCTGGGAGGGATATTTATTGAGTGATGCCAATAGCTAATAACATTAGTACCATTGGTCAAGAGACCTAAAGGTACACTGGCTAAAAATAGGACTGTGATCTCAGAGAATTCTGCACATTTCAGTCATAAGTTAGGACAGTGGGGACAGGTTTTGAATGGATTAATTGCCAAGGATTGATTACTGGGGACAGATAGGAGAAGAAATTAAGAGTATGGCCAGTCTCTATCCAGAGTCTATTTTCCAGCTGATATCCTTTGATCCAGAGCATTTGACAGTCAGCCATCACTTTTACTGGTAGACTAATCGCCTTCTACCACAGTAGTCCTATTCAAATTCAAAATCAAGTCCTGTGCATACCCTTTTAATACAAATAGAGGCCAAAGTGTCTAATTTGGTTTGCTGCTCAAAATATAAAACTTAACTTGGTATAACCTGGTACAGTCATTATGGATAGCAATTCAGTATTAGGTAGAAATATGAATAGTGTGCATATCCTATGACCCAGTGATTATTTTGGTACAGCCATGCATTGCTTAACAATGTGTATATGTTATGAGAAATAGATCATTAGGTGATTTTGTCTTTGTGCAGATGTCATAGAGTGTACTTACACAAATCTAGATGGTATATCCTACTACATAACATATTATGATATATCCGTCCTGTTGCTTCTAGGCTACAAACTTATACGGCATGTTACTGTACTGAATACTGTAGGTGATTGTAACACAATGGTAAGTATTTGTTTATCTAAACATGTCTAAATAGAGAAAAAGTACACTAAAAATACAAAAGAAAAGATAAAAATGGTACACCTGTCTAGGGCACTGACTGTGAATGGAGCTTACAGTACTTTCCTGGAAGTTGCTCTGGGTAAGTCAGTGAATGACTGCTGAATGAATGTGAAGGCCTAGGACATGACTGTACATGACGTTAGACTTTCTAAACGCTGTACACTTAGGCTGTACTAAATTTATTAAAACAGTTTCCTTTCTTCAGGAATAAATTAACCTTAGCTTACTGTAACATTTTTACTCTATAAACTTTAAATTTTTTAAAACTCCTTCGTAATAACACAGCTTAAAACAAACACATTGTAAGCTGCACAAAATATTTTTTTCTTTACATCTTTATGCTATAAGCTTTTGTCTATTTTTAATTTTTTTATGTTTTAAACTTTGTTGTTAATAACTAAGACACAAACGCACCCATTAGCTCATGTCTATATAGGGTCAGGGTTCCCAATATTACTTTCTTCCACCTCACATCTATCCCACTAGAAGGTCTTCAGGGACAGTAGCACTCATGGAGCTGTCATCTGCTATGATAACAGTGCCTTCTGGAATACCTGCTAAAAGGACCTGCCTGAGGCTGTTTTACATTTAACTTTTTAAAAAACTAGAAAGTATACTCTAATGATAAATATATAGTATAGTAAATACATAAACCAATAACATGGTCATTTATTGTCATTATCAAGTATTATGTGCTGTACATAATTGAATGTGTTATACTTTTATATGACTGGTAGCACAGTAGATTTGTTTATATCAGTATCACCACAAACACCTAAGTAGCACATGACATTATGTGCCATGACATTGCAATGGCTGTGACATCACTGGGTGATAGGAATTTTTCAGCTCCATTATAATCTTTTGGGTGTACTTTCATATATGCAATCTGTTGCTGACTAAAATGTCATTATGTGATCATGACTATATGTACTATTGAAAAAATGTTTTATATTTCCATAAGGAGGCCTATAAATGATAATTGCAGCTTTTTAAAAAATCATGAAAACATGTAAGTCACCTTACATCTATTATTGGGAGATGAGATAATTTTGACACATTCATTAGCTCTGTACAGAAATCAAATGAATCTAGTGAACTAGATTTGTATTTCTAAATGGAAAGCCCTTGAAAACATAGTGTTGAATGATATAATAAGCATGTTTTGGAAGACCTTTCTAAAAAATTAAAAATAACACATCACACAATATTACATATTGCTCATTGATGCAAATACATGCCATATAAAAGTAAACAAAACAACCACAGCTAAGCCATAAGGGTAAAGCTAGAATAGTATATACTACTGGTAAGGGGTGTGGGAGTGGGTTGGGGGCATTAGAGAGGACTCTAGGGCCTAAAAACTTCTCTAGTTTTACTGCATGACAAAGCACTGAATGATAGCAACTGGCAATTTTAGGTGGAGGTCACAGAGGTGTTATATTATTCTTTGATGTATTTTGGATTTAATTTATAAGATACATTTTATGCATTCTCAGAGACCCAGAGGATTTCCCTTGGGTCTGTACAATGTATTTTGAAAGTAAAAATTTAGGATTAAAAATAGTAGGGATATTTTTTCATTTTAGTCCTTTTACAAATTATTTCAGTTCTTTGCTGAAAAAGGGTGCACAGAGGGAGCAGTAGCCCTTTTGATGTACACAAGTACAAAAGTGCATTTTATAAACAAATTTACTTTATCCTGTCTCTCAGGCTGGAATTGTAATATATTAGGAAATACCTAAAAACTCAGTGTCCCACAGGGCTTTCTGTATTCTCGCGTGTTAAGGTAAAAAGTATTTTTTAAAGTATGAAATGGTCTGAGCCTTTGAAACACTTTAGGCTGTGATGTATTTTAATTCAATTGCACAGGCACTTATGGAATGCCTGTTGTATGTACAGATACTGCATCAAGCGTGAGGATGACTAGGAGAGAGTGAGTAGAAAATGAGAGGAGGTAGGGAAATAAATGACTGCTCTAGACTTCTAGGATGTTGACACAGTTTGGAAATGATCAATGGAATAAATAAACCTTGACTGTTGGAGTGGGAAGCAGTATATTTTGTTAATGGAGTTATCGGTATATTGCCTTTCAGCTCTGCATCCTGCCTTTATTATCTGCTCTGATAATGGAGCTGGACCTTTAAAGCATTTCTCCTTTGCCATGAGTTTGATGTTGAACTGTGTCAGTAGAGGGCTTAGAGGGAGGCTGCTGGATGAAAGGGCTACTCTTCACTTTCCAATGTCCTTGTCTTGTCAGGTGCCTGAAGCACAGTGTTTTTTCTGAAGTACCCTGTGGTCTCTTCCCTTGGTCAGTTTCCTGGCATCCTCTTAGATGGTTACGCAGAAGATTACTATCAGGTGGGGACACCTCCCTCCACCTGCTTTCGCTAGTACCCTTCAGGGGGCTTAGCAGTGAGTTTCAAGGCTGGCACCTCCCTGTGGATGTGTCCCCAACACTCAGGAGTGAGCAGGTCCAGCTAGTCTTCCATTGGGCCCTTTTTAGTGATGTCATTTCTTAGTTCCGGCAGGTGGCTTCCTAGTCTCTGGATCTGCTCTCAAGTTCAAATTACTTTCACAAATTACTTTCTCTCTTCAAGTTAGCCCATGGGACCTTCTGATTGGATTGTGTTGCATAGAGAAAGCAAACTGTGTTTGTTCCAGCATGCTAAAGTCAACAAAATGGACTTTAATATTTAAAAGATCTCTTTAATCTTTTCTCCATTTTTCTTTCTGTAGGGCTTTAACCTAGCTCTATGAATGGGTTACTGGATTAGTAGATGTGAACATCTCTATGGCTCCTACCATGTATTGCATTGGAAAAGCCATCTGCATTATTGTCATTATTAAAGTTGATGTTTGCGGTTTTGACATTTCATATTTCATCCTTTATGCTTCACTTTTGCCATCCTAAATGCACAGCAGTGGCTTTGTGGTATAACAAAAATAATGTGGAATTTATTGCCATCTGGATCTAGTTTCTGATTCAGGTGCCACAGTTATATTATAATTGTATATCACAAAAATACTAACTCTTATATATCTAAGTTCTTACTTTGAAGACCACAGGAAAATAATTATGTAACTTATATAATTACTTGGCATCTTTGAGCTCATTTTCCATGAGACATTCTGGTTGCTGTAGGTTAATCATGTTATAATAAAACATTTGGCATAGTATGTGGGGAAGAGTACTATCATCATGGATAGCTGCCATGTATTAGACATCTTTTGTGTGCCTTTTTTTTTTTTTTTGAGATGGAATCTCACTCTGTTGCCCAGGCTGGAGTGCAATGGCATGATCTCAGCTCACTGCAACCTCTGTCTCCCAGGTTCAAGCGATTCTCCTGCCTCAGCCTCCCAAGTAGCTGGGATTACAGGTGTGTGCCACCATGCCCAGCTAATTTTTATTTTTAGTAGAGACAAGGTTTCACCATGTTGGCCAGGCTGGTCTCAAACTCCTGACTTCAGGTGATCTGCCCACCTCGGTCTCCCAAAGTGCTGGGATCACAGGCGTGAGCCACCATGCCCAGCCTGTTGTATGCTCTCTAATATGGCCTCAGTAAGTGGCAGGTATATTGTGTTCTGTTGTTTAGCTTATTTTAAACAATTTTGTCCTTGTTTGTTTAAAACACATACTACGAATAAAATTATTATATTTCCTAGAACAACTTTAGTATCATTAGCAGGATTTCCATGAAAGAATGCTGCACTAAATAATATCAGTTAGGATCTTTCACGTAAGTTAGTGTGATTGCTGCTGTTCTACTATTTTCAGTTAAACATCTTGTTTTGAAATACAGAATCGTATGCCGTTTTAAGTAATACAGAGAGATCTCATGTGCCCTTCAGCAAGTTTTCACCGCTGATAATACCTTGCAAAATTATAGTACAATATCACTATGGGAAAATTGACACATTGATACAATTCACTCATCTTCTGCAGATTTCACCACTTCTGCATTATGTGTATTGTATATGTAGGCATTCAGTTCAGTTAAACTTTATCACATGTGTAAGTTGATGCAGCCATCACCACCACAATCAAGACACAGAGCACTTCCATCTGCACAAGCATGCCTGTTGCTACCTTTATAACCATGCTCTCTGCTCTTCATTCTTAACTTCAGGAAACCACTAATTTATTCTCTATAATTTTGCCATTTCAAGAATGTTGTATGAACTGAAACATGAAAACATTATGGGGTTTGGTTTTTTCACCCAGCATCTTTCTGTAGAGATGTATCTAGATTGTCGCATGTACGAAGAGCTCGTTCCTTTTTGTTGTTGAGAAGTGTTCCACAGTATGACATACCACGGTTTGTTTTACCTCTCACATGTTGAAGAGCAGCTGGGTTGTTTCCAGTTTAGGGCTATTATAGATAAAACTTTTATGAACATTCTTGCATAGGTTTTTCTGTGAGCATAAGTTCTCACTTCTCTGGGTTACATGCCCAAGAGTGCAATTGTTGTGTTGTAGGGTAGTTCCATGTTTAGTTTTATATGATACTGCCAAACTGTTTTTTCAGAGCGGCTGTACCATTTTACATTCCCACCAGCAATATGTGAGTAGTCCATTTTCTTTGCTCCCTCACCAGCATTTGATGTAAAATAAAAGGTATGTTGTGATGTCTTACTGTGATTTTTATTTGATTTTCCCTAATGACTAATGATGTTGAACATCTTTTCATGTGCTTGTCTGCCATCTCTATAGCCTCTGTTCTGTTTGTAAAAATTTTTTGAAAACAACATTTCTTGTAGTTTTCTTACAATTCTTTTTTGAAAATAGGCAGGAAAAAAACTGATCTGTTTAGGTTTCTCTTTTGGCTATTTGCTATAGCAGTTGTTCCTGGGTTTCCAAATCATGGCTTCTTTTCTAGAAGTTATCTCACATATCTAGATTTATCTCAGGTTCTTCCTAACTATCTTAGTCTGTTCTCACGTTGCTATAAAGATACTACCTGAGACTGGGTAATTTATAAAGGAAAGAGATTTAATTGACTCACAGTTCTGCATGGCTCGGGAGGCCTCAGGAAACTTACAATCATGGTGGAAGGGGAATAGGAAGCAAGCACCTTCTTCACGTGGTGGAAGGAGAGAGGAGAGTGAACAAGAGCAGGGAAAACTGCTTTATAAAACCAACAGATCTCATGAGAACTCACTCGCTGTTATGAGAACAGCATAGGGGAAACCGCCCCCTTGATCCAATCACCTCCCACCTTTGACACATGGGGATTACAATTCAAGATGAGATTTGGGTGGGACACAAAACCTAACCATATCATTAACATTCTGTTTTCATGTTTTCTTTAATTTGGGAATGACCAAAATAAACAAGGAAACCCAAACTCAAGCCCAAACGACAAAACTGCTCTGAACCACAACATTCACTAACAACGCATCTATTCTACAAATTTTATTTAATGTTTTAAATTCTTAAACATTTTTTAAAATAATGCCTTTTAATTTTTAATCACCATTAGTATAAAATATTTCCATTAAGCAGACACACCTTGGGGTAAATGCAATGTAGAGAAAGTGGAAAAGTAGGAGATAAGCTAACTAAAATACTGTATTATTCATTGTAAGGAGATCATAGGAAGGCCCATATAATTAGAATATAAACAGAACTGTAAAATTGTGAAAGGTGATAGAGAGCCAGGAATAGCAAGAAACATCTTGTGAAATGTGGCCAAGCATTGGAACAAACTAACAAATAAACAATACAGAAGATACTAAATAGTTGTAAATAGTACCAGAATCTGTCAGTTGCTCAAGACAGGAACATGAAGGTTATCTTTGATTCCTTTTGCACTGTCTTCCATATCCAGTCTCAGCCAATCCAGCCGTTTCTATCTCCTGAATACATCTTGACATACTTCCATTTTTCCTTGCCCTAATCCAAGTCACCATCTTTCCTGGGCTGTTAGAATGACCTCCTAACCAGTTTCATTAGTTTCACTCTTGTACCCGTCTAACTTCTTCCCACTGTAAAAGGAAGAATAATCTTTAGAAACATATTAAATGTTATTAGTTGATAAATAATAATTGTATATATTTATGGGGCTACAATGTGATGTGCTGATATATGTTTACGATGTGGAATAACTAAATCAGGCTAATTAGCAAATCCATCACCTCAAATACTTATTTTTTGTGGTGAAAATATTTTAAATCTACATTTTATTTGATTTTAAAATATACAATGCATTATTATTTATTATAGCCATCCTTCTGTGCAGTAGATCACGCAAATTCCACTTGTCGAACTGAAACTTTATACCCTGTGAACATCTTCCTTTACCTCATCTACCCCAACCCCCAGCCTCTGGAAACCCCTATTCTACTCTCTTCTTCTATGAGTTCAACTTTTTTAGATTCCACATGTAAGTGAGATCATGCTGTATTTATCTTCCTTTGTCTGGCTTATTTCACTTAGCATAATGTCTTACAGGTTCATTCCTGTTGTTAAAATGACAGAATTTCCTCCCTTTTAAAAGGCTAAATAGTACTCTGTTGTGTATATGTACCACATTTTCTTTATCCATTCATCCGATGATAGACACCTAGGTTGCTTCCACATCTTAGCTATTGTGAATAATTCTGCAGTGAGTATGGGAGTACAGATATCTTTGACATACAGTTTTCAATTCCTTTTGGAAATACACCTAGAGGTAGGATTGCTGGCTCACATGGTAATTCTATTTTAAATTTTCTGAGGAACCTCCATACTGTTTTTCAAAATTGCTGTGTTAAAGCAGGTTTCTCATAAGCAGCAATGCAAGCAAAAGACAATGGAGTAAGACCTTTAAAATATTTTAAAAAGTAAATATCAACTCAGAATTTTATCTTTCCAAAGCAAATATCTTTCCAAATTGGAGGCAAACTAAACTTTTTCAGAAACACAAAGTAATTGATCTCTAAAAGGCCCAAGAAATGTTAAAGGAGTCCTTCAGGAAGAAGGAAAATGATTCCAGGGAGAAATATGAATCAACACAAAGAAACAAACAAACAAAAATGCTGGGAATGGTGTCTACAAGGCAAAATATAGGAGAATGTTTTTCTTGTGACTTAAGTATTTTTGGAAGATAATTGACCATTTAAACAAAAATGATAAAAACATAATGTGGGGTTAATAACATATGAAAAGACTGGGCTTGGTGGCTTGCGCCTGTAATCCCAACACTTTGGGAGGCCGAGGCGGGCGGATCACCTGATGTGGGGAGTTTGAGACCAGCCTGGCCAACATGGTGAAACCCCATCTCTACTAAAAATACAAAAAATAGCCAGGTGTGTTAGCAGACGCTTGTAATCCCAGCTACTCAGGAGGCTGAGGCAGGAGAATGGCTTGGACCTGGGAGGCGGAGGTTGCGATGAACTGAGATCGCACCACTGCACTCCAGCCTGGGCAACAGAGTGAGACTCCCTTAAAAAAAAAACGAGAAATCAAAAAACAAAAAACAAAAAACACAGAAACCATATGAAAAACAGAATGCATAATAACATACAAAGGCCAAAAGGGGAGAAAGGAAGTATACTGTTATATTTTTATTGTGCTATGTGAGAAGTTATATCACTTCTAAGTAGACTAGGAAAATTTCAAAATAAATATTATAAATTTTAGAGCATGTAACAAAACTAATAGTTATCACTAATATGCCAATAAAGAAGAAAAAATTCAAAAAAATAAAAAAGAAAAACTGTGTTAATTTGCATTTCCTCAACAGTGCGCAAGGGTTTCTTTCTCTCTGCATCCTTCCTTGCCAACATTTGTTATCTTTTGCCTTCTTTTTTGTTTTGAGACAGGGTTTCGCTCTGTTGCCCAGGCTGGAGTACATCTTGGCTCACTGTGATCTCCACCTCTGGGCTCAAGTGATTCTCCCACTTCAGCCTCCTGAGTAACTTAAATTACAGGCACGCACTACCACGCGTGTTTTTTTTTTTTTTTTTTTTTTTTTTTTTAAGTAGAGATGGGGTTTCGCCATGTTGGCCAGGCTGCTCTTGAACTCCTGACCTCAAGTGGTCCACTGGCCTTGGCCTCCCAAAGTGCTGGGATTACAGGCTTGAGCCATTGTGCCTGGCTTAGCTTTTGTCTTTTAGATAATAGCTATAGTAACAGGTGCTAAGTGATATTTCATTGTGATTTTAATTTGTATTTCTCTGATGATTAGTGATGATGAATATTTGTTTATCTGTTATTCATTTGTATGTCTTCTATTAAGTGTCTGTTTAGGTCTTTTCCTTGTTTTTGATGTATTTTGTTGCTATTGAGTTATTTGAATTCTTCCTGTATTTTGAATATTGTCCTCTTATCAGATATATAGTTTGCAAATATTATATCTCAGTCCATGGATTGTCTTTTCCCTCTATTAGTTGCTTTCTTTGCTGTGCAGAAGACTTTTAGTTTGATGCAATCCCATTTTTCTATTTTTGCTTTTGTTGCCTGTACTTTTGGCAAAAGAAATCTTTGCCTAGCCCAATGTCATGAAGCATTTCCCTATGTTTTTTTCTTGTAGTTTTACAGTTTCAAGTCACATGTTTAATTCTTTAATCCATTTGAGTTGATTTTTTCATATGGGGTTAGAAAAGGGTCCAGTTTTATTCTTTTGCTTGTGGATATTCAGTTTCCCAATTTATTGAAGAGATTATTCTTTCTCTATTGTGTGCTCATGATACCTTTGTCAAAAATCAATTGACCATATATATGTGAGTTTATTTCTGGCCTCTCTATTCTGTTCTTTCAGTCATTGTGTCCGTTTTTATGCCAGTACCATATTGTTTTGATTACTATAGCTTTGTACTAGATTTGAAGTCAGATAATGATGCCTCCAGCCTTGTTCTTATTGCTCGAGATTACTTTGACTATTGAATTAAAGATCTTTTGTGGTTCCCTATGAGTTTTAGGATTGTATTTCTATTTCTGTGAAAAGACATTGGAATTTTGCTAGGGATTGCATAGACTCTATAGATCACTTTGGGTGGTATGGGCATTTTAACATTATTAATTTTTCCAATCCATGGACACAAGATATCTTTTTCTTTGTGTCATTTACAACTTATTTCATTGTTTCATAGTTTTCTGCATATAGATCTTCTGCCTCCTTGATCACATTTCTTAAGTATTTTATTTGTTTGATGCTATTTTAAATGGGATTGATTTCCTGATTTGTTTTTCAGATAGGTCATTGCTAGTGTAAGGAAATGCTATGGATTTTTGCATGTTGATTTTGTACCTTGCAACTTTACTGTATTTGTTTATCAGTTCTAATAGTTTGATAGTATAGTTCTTAGGGTTTTCTATATATAAGCTCATGTCATCAGCAGACAATTTTACTTCTTTATTTCCTATTTGGATGTCTTTTATTTCTTTTTCTTGCCTAATTGCTCTGGCTAGTACTTGCAGTACTGTGTTGAAAAGAAGCTGTGAGAGTGGGCACCTTTGTCTTGTTCCTGACCTTAAAGGAAAAGCTTTCCACTTTTCACCATTGGATATGGTGTTAGCTGTGGGGTTTTCATATATGGCCAGTATTGTGTTGAGATAAATTCCTTCTATGCCTAACTTGTGAGTTTTTATCATAAAAGGATGTAGAATTTTTTCAAATGTTTTTTCTGTATCTATTGAGATGATCATATGGTTTTTGTCCATTCTATTAATGTGATGCATCACATTTATTAATTGTGTATGTTGAATTATCCAGGCATCCCAGGGATAAATCCTACCTGATTATGATGAATGATCCTTTCAAGTGCTATTGAGTTTGTTTGCTAGTATTCTGTTGAGGACTTTTGTATTTATGTTCATCAGGGTTATTGGCCTGTGATTTTCTTTTCTTATAGTATCATGGAAGAATGGTCTTAACATGTAAGCTAGAATATAACACTCTTCAACTTAAAATCTTTAATGACTTCCCTTTATATTTAAACTGTCTTTGTCATTGTGGTCTAAATAATCGGTTTTTGACTACCTCTCAACTTTATCTTGTATAATTATTCTGTTATCTAAGTAAACTCAAAAACAACTGGCCTACTTTTAGTTATTTTAAGTTACAAGCTTTTCCGTGCCTTGATCAATCATATTTTAAGGATGAAGATTAATGTATTCCTAAGATGCCCTGAGATAGCCTAAATACCGAAAACCATTCTGTGTTCCACAAACCAAGAAATGTGGTAATTAGTAAAGCATTCATTTTAAACACTTTGAACTCCTTTAAGCACTTTGCTCTTAAGTTGCCCCTCACCCCACAAGATTGTAACTCTTCATCTACAGGAGGCCCACTGTGAATTTTGGGTAATTATCTCTTGCTTTTAACCTGAATCCAGTTATTCTTTTTCTTTCCGTTTTTCTTTTCTAGAAACACTATCCACAATTCCTCTCCCTTCTTTCTATTCTTAGTCTTCACAGTCTCCCCTGTTTCCTAAGGAAGAATTAACTTTTGATTGTGCTCATTTAGAAAAAGAGCATAATCAAGTTCTAAGGCCATAATATGTGAAATTCTTGCGTTAGTTGGTAGTAAAAATATACAGTCATTTCTGTTTCTAATTATTTGGCATTAAGGTCTGATTCCCCAAGTTAACCTATTATCACCGCTTAGATTTAATGATCACTGTTTAGGAGAATAGATGTGTTTGCTAGAAACTCCTACTCAGTAAATTGTGTTGATATTTTTATAAATATATCAAAGGTACCAGGATAGGTGGAGATATAAGCTGATTAGGTACTTTTTTCCTTCTACCTCTACAGAGTAAGATAAAGGTTAAGTATCACATTTTTGTGTAACAAAGTATCTGATTTTGATGTGCTTTCACTTTTGATATATGCAACAATGAATCTCTCATTTGAAATATGCCTTGTATATGAGTTCTGGGATCTGTGACCACTGATCCAGAAAAGATGAAGAGAAAAGGAATTCTGGTGACAAAGAAACAGGCAAGGAGGCGAAACAGTTCCAAGCTTTTCCACCTTCTTCTACATTCATTATGTGATATGGTTGCAGCAACAGTTATTTTAATTTAAAAGCTTTACTTAAATACTTTTACTTTTGCTGACTGGACCAACCACTATTATTACCCATTTCTTTTATTCCAACGCTTCTTGGTAGTTATATATATTTTATTATTTTGCTCATTCATAGATATCTGCCACATTTCATTATTTTGACACTGCCACTTTACTGATGTTTTTACATTATGAAGTTAACTGATCCAATAGAAATTGTCACTTTTGGTGCTCATTCTCTATGGTGGTGATACATGTGGGATGTTTTCTTTCTTTTTTTCTTTTTTCTTTTTTCTTTTTTTTTTTTTTTGAAACAGTCTCTCTCTGTCGCCCAGGCTGGAGTGCAGTGGTGCAATCTCAGCTCACTGCAACCTCTGCTTCCTGGATTCAAGCAATTCTCCTGCCTCAGCCTCCCGAGTGGCTGGGATTATAGGCATGCGCCACCACGCCCGACTAATTTTTGTATTTTTTATTTTTTTGGGAGAGATGGGGTTTCACCATGTTGGCCAGGCTGGTCTCGAACTCGTGGCCTCAAGTGATCCGCCTGCCTCAGCCTCCCAAAGTGCTGGGATTACAGACGTGAGCCACTGTGCCCAGCCGGATGTTTTCTTTTTCTCACCATCGTGGGAGATGATGTGAACTATCCAGCAGATCCAGGAGAATAGTCAGAAGGACCTGACTTTGACTGTTGTCACTAGTATAGCAATAATTTAGGAATAGGTTCTCAAATAAATAAGAGGCATAAATGGAGGTGATGTGGGATTATGCTATAAGACTGCTATAAGACTACCCAGAGTATCACAGTTATCCGTACATATCCAGATTGTATGAGAAGTCTTACTGAAGATTCAGTAAGCCTGAAATGGTAAGTTGTTACCTGTGCATCTGGGATAGATGTGAAGGCAACTTAGCACATAAATTGCTGTGTTAATTTACCTGACTTTGGTTGCCAGGTGGAGTGTAGTTTCTGGGTGATAGGTTTGTTTTCAAAATTGGAAAAGTTAGAGAATAACAGCGAGCAGTCTGCTACACAGCTAAGTATTATGGGACTCTGGGCAGCCTGCTGAAGTTTGAGTTGTGCTCTCTTTGTTGCACTCGTTTTCACCTGGTAGTGATTTTGCCCACCAAGGGACATTTGACATTTGCAGATATTTTGGTTGTCACAACCGAGGATTACTATTGGCATCTAACTGGTAGAGGCCAAGAATGCTGCTAACTATGCTACAATGCACCAGACATCTACCCATATAAAAAGACCCAAAATGTGATAGTGCCAAGGTACTAGAGAAACACCAACAAAGTTCTTTTGTAAGTTTTCTTATTCGTTAAAGGTTGAGCTTGCATGTTTGCTACCTTGTTCCTAAAGCATGGCCAATCTTTAGTAAAAATACAGTGATTGAGGGTACACGTAAACCTTAATGGTTCCTATCAACTAATATTTGGACAAACGTGCATGTACTAGCTTTACACATACAAGTTTTTTTTCTGTGCTGTTCACCTATTTGCAGTTTTTATACAATATGAGTTTTGCCAACCTTTTTTTTTTTTTTTTTTTGAGATGGAGTCTCGCTCTGTCACCCAGGCTGGAGTGCAGTGGCGTGATCCCGGCTCACTGCAAGCTCCGCCTCCCAGGTTCATGCCATCCTCCTGCCTCAGCCTCCCAAGTAGCTGGGACTACAGGCGCCCACCACCACACCCGGCTGATTTTTTGTATTTTTTAGTAGAGACGGGGTTTCACCGTGTTAGCCGGGATGGTCTTGATCTCCACCTCGTGATCTGCCTGACTCGGCCTCCCAAAGTGCTGGGATTACAGGCGTGAGCCACCACGCCTGGCCGAGTTTTGCCCATCTTTTAGAAAAATTTTTCTGTGCCACTTTAGGATGAAGAGAGATAGTTTGAGGTTTGGTTGTTTCCCTCAGATTTCTTAGTAATGAGGTATTTAGTGTCACTCAGTATTAAAGAATTATCTGATCGTAGACTTTATAAATAGGATCAAGGATGACTAAATGTCATACTTTTTCTCCATAGTGAATATAACTAGGAGAGGAGGAAGCAGGAAGTGTTAGAGAAAAAGGGTAATAGAATTTACACAACAATATTTACCAAAATGTAATAAAACTCTTCATTACCTAGTAAGAACCATATCATGAGGACTAGCACAGCACTGTACTTGTAGATGCTTAATATAAATGCCACCTGATTTTTATTCTATGTAATGTAATTCTGTGCTACTGACTTGACTAAAATTCAGAATATTAGACTCATTGTTTGTAGGATATTACAAATAATGTGAGCTTTCTTGATAATTGCACATAAATATACTATAATAAAACCTTCAATCCACAGTGCTGAAAGAGTTCTCTAAACAACAATTAATTATGCATGTCAGCACTCTTATGAGCCAAGTAAATTGTTACTGTCTCTCAAGGAGAGCATACATTTCTGTGAAATGCTTGTAATACAAGTTTTCCACATGAAATAATGTCTTGACAGGGAAATCTACTAATCTGTTTCTGTTAACTATGTCCATAAACTCATTAAGACCTTTGCTCATGATAGCGTATACCAACAATAGGCAAAGTACCTGCAAAAATATACACCTCCTCTTACGTGCTTGTTCCAACATATATTTGAGGCATAATAAAGTAGAATTTTCCAACTGAAAGGAGGATTTTGTGTCTTTGGAGCAGAAATTAATATTTGTATTAGTACAGATATTAATTCTGTTTTAAGTGACAGAGAACCCAGCTTAAATTTGCCTGAACCTAGAAAGAGCATTTATTAGCTCACATAGTTGGAAAGGCTAGTGACTGGCTTTGCCTGTAGTTATAGACACTCAAACAATGTCTTCTCTTGTCTCCTAGCCTTACCTTCACTGTTTTGGCTTCATTCTCAGGGTAGAGTAATACATGATCATAGAATCAAATGCCTAGTCCCACAAGTTACAGGACAGTTGAAGAGGAAACCTGCAAAGTCTCCTTAGCTCTCATTTTCTTTGCCTGGGTCATATTTCTGTTTCTGAACCAGTCACTCTAGCCAGGAGATTGTGATGGCATAGATTGAGCCACATGCTGAGCTTGGATTTGGTTGGGATTCAATACCACTTATAGCTGAGAGTGCGAGAGTAAGTTTCCCTGAAGAAAATTTAAATTATGTACAATATAAATATTTGTCCTGACTCTTCTCTCTTTCCAGAAGTACCACTGTAACAAGTTTATTGCACTTACAATTCTATAGATGTAAAAATCGATACCTTTTAATGTTGTATATGTATAGTACCGTATGTGTTTCTTTCTCTTGCTTTTGTCATTGATCAATATATTTTATACCCCCTACTTATGAAGATCTTCAAGGAAATACCATAACTTCTCTTTTAAATAATAGAAATATCCTAAATAGACATTTTATTGTTTATAAAGTATTTAAGAAATATCAAAACCGACCACCCAAACATTCTTAGGAATTCATTAAGTGAAAATTTCCATGAGTCTTTTTATAAAGTGTATTTCTTATTAGGCTTCAGTCTATATTTGGGGTTTTAACACAGGCAGAAAAATACCTGTAGGTAAATTAAATACTTTTCAGCAAGTAATATTTCTGAAGGAATGTATCAGTTTAGAGCATCTTGGCTGATTAAAGTATAAAGTATTATATCAGTATTGTCCCTAGTGATGAAAATTGGATAAGACTGGGTGTATGGTGGCTCATGCCTCTATAATCCTGGCACTTTGGAAGGCCACATTGAGGGGATCAATTGAGGCCAGGATTTTGAGACCAGCCTGGGCAACATAGTTAGACCTTGTCTCTACAAAATTTAAAAACATTAGTCAGGTATGGTGAGATGCACCTGTAGCTTCAACTACTTGAAGGTTGAGGTAAGAGGATTGCTCGAGCCCAGGAGTTTGAGGTGACCATGAGCTGTGATCGCACCACTGCATTCCAGCCTGAGCATCAGCATAAGACCCTGTCTCAAAAAAAAAAAAAAAAAAAAAAAAGAAAAGAAAAGAAAGAAAGAAAAGAGCTGGTTAAAAACTCAGATTTTCAACTGAAAATAAAGACTTAACTGTAAAACCTGAAACTATGAAAGACCTAAAACAAGACATAGCGGGGAAACTTCATGACATTGATCATGGCAATGATTTCATGGATATGACATCAAAAGCAAAGGAAACCAAAGCAGAAATAGACAAGTGGGACTACATCAAATTTAAAAGCTTCTGCAGAGCAAAGGAAGCAACAGAGTGAAAAGGCAACCTATGGAAAAGGAGAAAATATTTGCAAACCATGTATCTGATAAGGGGTTAATTTCTAAAATACATAAGGAACTCCTAGAACTCAATAGTGAGAAAACTAATAACCCTATTTTAAAGTGAGAAGTTTTGTTGTTGGTGTATAAGAATGCTTGTGATTTTTGTACATTGATTTTGTATCCTGAGACTTTGCTGAAGTTGCTTATCAGCTTAAGGAGATTTTGGGCTGAGACAGTGGGGTTTTCTAGATATACAATCATGTCGTCTGCAAACAGGGACAATTTGACTTCCTCTTTTCCTAATTGAATACCCTTTATTTCCTTCTCCTGCCTAATTGCCCTGGCCAGAACTTCCAACACTATGTTGAATAGGAGTGGTGAGACAGGGCATCCCTGTCTTGTGCCAGTTTTCAAAGGGAATGCTTCCAGTTTTTGCCCATTCAGTATGATATTGCCTGTGGGTTTGTCATAGATAGCTCTTATTATTTTGAAATACATCCCATCAATACCTAATTTATTGAGAGTTTTTAGCATGAAGCGTTGTTGAATTTTGTCAAAAGCTTTTTCTGCATCTATTGAGATACTTATGTGGTTTTTGTCTTTGGTTCTGTTTATATGCTGGATAACATTTATTGATTTGCGTATATTGAACCAGCCTTGCATCCCAGGGATGAAGCCCACTTGATCATGAGCCAAATCATGAGTGAACTCCCATTCACAATTGCTTCAAAGAGAATAAAATACCTAGGAATCCAACTTACAAGGGATGTGAAGGACCTCTTCAAGGAGAACTACAAACCACTGCTCAAGGAAATAAAAGAGGATACAAACAAATGGAAGAACATTCCATGCTCATGGGTAGGAAGAATCAATATCGTGAAAATGGCCATACTGCCCAAGGTAATTTACAGATTCAATGCCATCCCCATCAAGCTACCAATGCCTTTCTTCACAGAATTGGAAAAAACTACTTTAAAGTTCATATGGAACCAAAAAAGAGCCTGCATCGCCAAGTCAATCCTAAGGCAAAAGAACAAAGCTGGAGGCATCACACTACCTGACTTCAAACTATACTACAAGGCTACAGTAACCAA
Source organism: Pan troglodytes (assembly GCF_028858775.2). Taxonomy (NCBI): domain Eukaryota; kingdom Metazoa; phylum Chordata; class Mammalia; order Primates; family Hominidae; genus Pan; species Pan troglodytes. The sequence goes on along the minus strand of NC_072404.2, from coordinate 159,821,651 downwards.
AACAGCATGGTACTGGTACCAAAACAGAGATATAGATCAATGAAACAGAACAGAGCCCTCAGAAATAACGCCGCATATCTACAACTATCTGATCTTTGACAAACCTGAGAAAAACAAGCAATGGGGAAAGGATTCCCTATTTAATAAATGGTGCTGGGAAAACTGGCTAGCCATATGTAGAAAGCTGAAACGGGATCCCTTCCTTACACCTTATACAAAAATCAATTCAAGATGGATTAAAGACTTAAACGTTAGACCTAAAACCATAAAAACCCTAGAAGAAAACCTAGGCATTACCATTCAGGACATAGGCATGGGCAAGGACTTCATGACTAAAACACCAAAAGCAATGGCAACAAAAGCCAAAATTGACAAATGGGATCTAATTAAACTAAAGAGCTTCTGCACAGCAAAAGAAACTACCATCAGAGTGAACAGGCAACCTACAAAATGGGAGAAAATTTTCGCAACCTACTCATCTGACAAAGGGCTAATATCCAGAATCTACAATGAACTCCAACAAATTTACAAGAAAAAAACAACCCCATCAAAAAGTGGGCGAAGGACATGAACAGACACTTCTCAAAAGAAGATATTTATGCAGCCAAAAAACACATGAAAAAATGCTCATCATCACTGACCATCAGAGAAATGCAAATCAAAACCACAATGAGATACCATCTCATGCCAGTTAGAATGGCAATCATTAAAAAGTCAGGAAACAACAGGTGCTGGAGACGATGTGGAGAAATAGGAACACTTTTACACTGTTGGTGGGACTGTAAACTAGTTCAACCATTGTGGAAGTCAGTGTGGTGATTCCTCAGGGATCTAGAACTGGAAATACCATTTGCCCCAGCCATCCCATTACTGGGTATATACCCAAAGGACTATAAATCATGCTGCTATAAAGACACATGCACATGTATGTTTATAGCGGCATTATTCACAATAGCAAAGACTTGGAACCAACCCAAATGTCCAACAATGATAGACTGGATTAAGAAAATGTGGCACATATACACCATGGAATACTATGCAGCCATAAAAAATGATGAGTTCATGTCCTTTGTAGGGACATGGATGAAATTGGAAAACATCATTCTCAGTAAACTATCGCAAGAACAAAAAACCAAACACCGCATATTCTCACTCATAGGTGGGAATTGAACAATGAGATCACATGGACACAGGAAGGGGAATATCACACTCTGGGGACTGTTGTGGGGTGGGGGGAGGGGGGAGGGATAGCACTGGGGAGATATACCTAATGCTAGATGACGAGTTAATGGGTGCAGCGCACCAGCATGGCACATGTATACATATGTAACAAACCTGCACGTTGTGCACATGTACCCTAAAACTTAAAGTATAATAAAAAAAATAAATAAAGTGAGAAGTTTTTAATATAAATTTAAGGTATACAATATGATTTTTTGTGAACTTTTAGGTTCAGGGGTATATATGTGGGTTTTTTATATTGGTAAATTTTGTGTCATGGGGTTTAGTGTACAGGCTGTTTTATCACTCAGGTACTAATCATAGTATTCGATAGGTAGTTTTTTGATCCTCTCCTTTTTCTCACCTTCTGCCCTCAAGTAGGTCCTGGTATGTGTTGTTCCCTTCTTTGTGTGTGTGTGTTCTCAGTGGTTAGCACCCTTTTATAAGTGAGAGCATGCAGTATTTGGTTTTCTGTTCCTGTGTTAGTTTGCTTATGATAATGGCCTCCAGCTTCATCCATGTTGCTGCAAAAGACATAATCTGGTTTTTTTTATGGCTCTGTAGTATTCCATGACATATCTGTACCACATTTTCTTTATCCACTCTACTGTTGATGGGCATTTAGGTTGATTCCATGTTTTTGCTATTGTGAATAGTGTTGCAGTGAACATACGTGTGTGTGTGTCTTTATGGCAGAACGATCTGTATTCCTTTGGGTGTATACTCAATAATGGGATTGCTGGGTTGAATGGTAATTCTGTTTTAAGTTCTTTGAGAAATCACCAAACTGCTTTCCATAGTGGCAGAACTAATTTACATTCCCACCAGCAGTGTGTAAGAATTCCCTTTTCTCCACAGTCTTGCCGGCATCTTGTTAGTTTTTGACTTTTTAACAATAGCCATTCTGATTGATGTGAGATGGTATCTCACTGTGGTTTTAATTTGCATTTCTCTAATAATTAGTGATGCTGAGCATTTTTAGATGTTGGCCATGTGTATGTCTTCTTTTGAAAGGTACAACATGATGTTTTGATATACATAATGATTAGAGGTAAGCAGTTTAACATACTCATCATCTTATATATATATATATATATTTTTTGGTAAGCACATGTAAAATCTACTCTCTTCAAAATGGTTAAAGGACTTGAATAGACATTTCTCTAAAGAAGACACACAAATGGCCAACAGGTACATGAAAAGTTGTTCAATTCACTAATCATCAGGGAAATACAAATCAAAACCACAGTGAGGTATCGACTCGCACCTGTTAGGATGACTATTATCAAAAAACAAAAGACAGCATGTATTGTTGAGGATATGGAGAAATTGGAACACTTGGACACTTGGTAGGAGTGAAAAACATGTGCACTCGGTTGGTTTACACTGTTGAAAACTGTATGGTGAAAATTAACAATAAAATTACCATAAAGTCCTGAAATCCCACTTCTGGGTGTTCAATCCAAAAGAATGGAAATCAGGATCCCAAACAGGTATTAGCACTCCCATGTTCATTGTGGCACCACTCACAATAGCTAAGATGTGGAAACAACCTGAATGTCAATGGATAAATCAATAAAGAAATGTAGACTATACGTATAATGAAATGTTTTTCAGCCTTAAAAAAGAATGAACATAATATGTGACAACATAGATGAACCCAGATAACATTATGCTAACCAAAGTGAGCCAGTCACAGAAAGACAAATACAGCGTGATTCTACTTAATATGAAGTATCAAAAATAGTCAGACATATATAATCAGAGGGTAGAATGCTGGTTACCAGGAGCTTGGGGGAAGGGCAAATGGGGAGTTGCTCTTCAATGAGTGTAAAGTTTTAGTCAATGCCAGATGAACACATTCTAGAGATCTTTTGTACGATATTGTATCTATAGTTAACAATACTGTTTTTTATATACTTATTTAAGAGATTAGATCTGATCTTGTGTTCTTAATGCAATACAAATTAAAACAAAAACAAAAACTCACTTATCTTATTCATGCCTGATAGTAAACTTTCAACTGATACCTGTGTAGTTATGTATGTACTCACATGTTTAACAAATAATTATCACTTCCTTATTGATGTGCAGTTGCTAGTGGGCTGTTTCTGAGGTGCATTCAGATGGGATATATTTTCTTTCTAACTCTTATGGGTGCTAGAGGTGGCTTACCAGAAGTTGGAGATTAAGTGGTTTACTGTTGTTTCTCAGGTTTGGGACAGAATCCCTAGCTCAAACTATGAATATTGACAGATTAGATTGATTTCGGGAACATAAGACTTAATTGAATCTTTGGAGTACTAGGGGCAAGAACTTGGTTAGGAATAAACAGGATTTAAGTAATTAGAATTATTTAGCTCTCCTGGGACTCAGTGAAACATCTTCTAAATAAGATTCTGGAACTTCTTTGTCCTCTAATTTAACTGTAGACACCTGTGACTCAATCCTGACCAACCTGGCAAAATATCTAATTCTTTCTCCTGAGATTGTATCTGGAATCATTCTTGCTATATCTTAAGTCTATAACTCTTGTTTTTCCTTTTTAATTATTACTGTTGGTTTTAAAATTGTAATTACAATATAATTCATATTACTGAGAAAAATATCTTTAACAGCACAGTGATTATTGTAAGTAATTTTTTAAAAAGTCTTTTTCGTTATGCCAACCCCATTTCTCATAAATAATCCCTGTTAATGAGTTTGGTGTATGGAATATAGAAGTGGTCTTGTGTTTGGATTAACAAACTAATAAGACATGATAGGCTTTACTCAATGCCAAGTTTAAGGGCACAAGGCAGGTAATAAAGGTTGATAACAAAATTAGTGAGGTCTGTCATTTCACAGTAATTGCTTTCAAATGTACCAGTAAGTCCACGTTTTGGATGTGCTTTGCCAGGGAAGCCATTGATTTTGGGGTCTCTTTAGTTTTTAATCCCTTTGTTTCCTTCGGGGTGCCAGACTAGGGCCCATTTTCCAGTGCAGGTGCATCTTATTAATGCTGATGGCCGATTACTTGATCTACAACCTTGACATAAAGACCTTTCCCTGATGCTTTCTTGGATTTGGTATGTTCCTATACCTTCCATGAATTGCTATTGCAAGGAAGATTTGACCAAGGTTATTCAAACTTTAAAAGTAACAATATATCTCATAACAGATAATATACTAATACATATAAGATCTAACGTTTTTGATGGTAGTAAAATAGGACCATGGTATATTTTATCAATATTCACCTGTGGGCCGTATAAGTTTGCTATTAGTTTTTCATGATTACACATACTGTCACAGCAAATATCCTTGTACATATTTCCTTGTAATTTTTGGCAAGTATTTATGCAGGCTACATAGAATTTCTGGATAAAAAGGTAAACACCTTTAAATTTTTTATAAATCTGCCAAACTGTCCCTCAACGTTATAGTCTCATCAACAGCGTGTGAGATAATGTTTCCTCCTGCACCTTCCTTCTACTTTTATTTATGTTGTCTCTCTCTAGTCCCTGAATTTTTGTGTGTGTGATTTTGGTAGGATATACAAAATGATCTTGACTTTGCACTAAAATCAGAATGCTTAGGATTAGCTCAACATCATAGGACTAAGTGGCTGATCTAGACTAGCACTGTCTGTCTCTTGTATTCTTTGAGTTAACTGAAACTGCAGAATCTATTTTGTTTTATTCTCCTACTTTAATATTTGGAACTAATTTATAATCTACTTTGCAGAAAGTGAAGTTATTTCAACTCAACTTTATTCCAAAGAAATAGGGAACTATTTGAAATAGGGAACTAACCTCTGCTTGTGCCTGAAGCTCTTCATTATTTGTCAGTAATGTTAACTTATGCCAAGTAAAAAAAAAAAAAAGTTAAAGATGTATTTCACCTACTTACGGGTTCTACTAAAATATAAAGTTGCTGTAGAGGTTTTTAATATATTTTAGTCTTCATCTGTTTATCAGCCTGTTGCATGGTAAGTAATTGCTCAACCATTGAAGTTATGGTATGTGACAAATCTGCAGAAATTTTGCTGTATAAGCTAATAGAATTTTTACATTAAAAGATAACTCATGCAGTAACTTCTATTCATTAAAGCTTGGGACAACTTAAATGATGACAAAGTGAACATTTTTTTAGGTAGATTCATTACGATTTATCAAAAATTAAAGAATGTCCTCTACTTCTGGTTCCTTTAGTTGGTCACTTTCTCTAACAGTGATATTGGTTTACACATTTTTCAAATGTCGCTGTGTGTGAACTTATGCCAATGTTGTTTACAATGTGTTGGAAACATTTTATTTTTCAAATGCAGTTTTATTTATGTTTATAGAAAATATTTGAAATTGGTGAAAACCTCTTTGTTAATAAAATGAAGGAGAGATAGAATACATTTTTTTGGTCATGCTTTATAGAAAACAAAATGGTTTTAGGGACAGACTGGAACTTGTTTTTCCTTCCAGATGGATTGAATCCCTACTCTCAACCTACAAGCACTGAGAAAATAGTCTAAACATTTCATCATGCTTATTTTAGCTCCCTTTGCCGTTTAAAGCAGGAATAGATGTGGACAAATTTACTTCCTATGATATAGGTGTTTCTCTTTTTATACACTGCTCAAGAAATATCAATTTAAAGGTGGATGTTGGAAATAACAGGCATTAGTGTTTTTTCTATTGTAAAAGTAACAGTGATCTTAGCTGAACTGGATTTATTATTAGCAGTTTTACACATTTGCCCACTGAAATTCATTTCTTCTTTCCTTGTCTTCCTCTTGCATTTTGGTGACTTCTTTACAGCCCTCACCACAGTCTACAGTGCATTGCATGTATTTGCTTCTGTTTTCATGTTTTTCACTATAATATGAACCCAGAGAACTAGATCTGTTTATTGTTCATCTTTTTATTTTATGTAAGCCTAGCACATAATAGGAATACATGTTGAATTCAACCGATCTTTGCAAAATGGTATAATGTGAAAAATTGGCAAGTCATTCTATTGATAATCCTTGACCATTAAAAACTACTATTTCTGAGATTTTCATATTACTTTAGTGAATTGGTTATTACATAAAAATATTCCATACACTTGTTAGTTTTGTTTACAGAGAATTGTTTTATATTCTCTAAAGATAATTACCGATAGTTTACCATCTGTTTCTATTAATGAGTCCTTTCTATCTCCCTAATCACTTGTTTTGTGCTATATTTTATATGTGAAGTGATCTCTGTTTTTTAGCTTTTGATGGTTTTGATACTTAGGAAATGTGCAATATCTTCTGTGATCTTCTGCAAGTTATATTTGTGACATAATTTGAATTTGAGTGTCACTCCTTACTAGGAAATGTGTGTTGGTAATTTGTAAAATGAGACATCCCTTTTAGATGTCTTTATAAAAACTCTTATTTTTGTTTTTTACTTTCTAAGTAGATAAGGCTTTTCTTTTCCAGAAACACAATCTTTTCAGATTTTTTTTTTCATTCTGACAAAAATGGAGAAAGAGGACTCAATGTTTATTGAATGCTTATTGTATTCTTGTATCGTAATGAGCACTATATATAATCATTAAATAATTACTTAATAACCTTATTCCATAAGTAATATGCTTATTTACTGGTGAGTAAACTACAGAGAAAATGAATTTTTTTTTTCCACTTGGCCTCTGCTTTATTTCTCATGTAACATAGAACACAGAAAATAGTCTTACATATCATGGATAAGTGGAAAATACATTGGAACTTTTATTTCTGACAATATAGTCAGGTAGATATTCTTTAAATATCCCATCCATAGGAAAAGGATTTAAAAAAAAAAAAAAGATAAAAGAAGGTATAGAAAATATTAGCAACAGATTATCAGAAAAGACCTTGAATTGAAAAAAGAATCAAATAGAACTTTAAAAAGAATCAGTAAGACTATAAACTTTAATGTTTTAAACAGGTGACTAGACATAATTGCAAGAGAGGTTTGAAGAAATTACATGCATACACAGAAAGAAAAGGTGGTAGAAGCGACACAGTTTAAGAAATGTGAAGGGCAGAATGAGACTGTCTAAAAATACGTTTAAATGGAGGGTCAGAAAATTGATGCATAGAGAGAATGGAAGGTAGGAAATAATGGAATTAAAAGTGGCTAAGAATTATCCAGAACTGAAGAAAGTCATGGGTCCTCAGATTTAGGAAGCACATTTTGTTGTTGTTGTTTTTCAGACAGGGTCTGGCTCTGTCGCCTAGGCTGGAGTGCAGTGGTGCCATCTTGGCTTACTGCAGCCTGGACCTCCCCAGGCTCAAGCGATCCTCCAGCTCAGCCTCCTAAGTAGCTGGGACTACAGGTGAGTGCCACCATGCTCAGCTAATTTTTAAAAATTTCTTGTAGAGACAGGGTCGTGCCATGTTGCCCAGGCCGGTCTTGAATTTCTCAGCTCAAGCAGTCCTCCCGCCTTTGCCTCTCAAAGTGCTGGGATTACATTCCTAAGGCCTCCACGCCCAACCTTGGAAGCACAGTTAATTCCAAATAAGCTACATGATGGTGAAATTTGGAAAACTAAAGACAAAGGGAAAGTCTTAAAATTTGCCAAAAAGAGAAAACAGGTTAGATACACAAGAATATTGGACTGACAGCGGCTTTCTGAAAGTATCAGTGTACCGATGGCAATCAGAAGCCAATGTACTAATACCGTCAAATTTACTACCAATTTACAGTATTATTTATACTCAGCTAATCTATTATTCCAGAATGAAGCTGAAATCATTACATTTGCAGCCACACAGAAGAGGAGTGTCTTTACCACCAAGAGAGGCTCATTAAATGTGCATTAAAGCTGGGTGGGGTATACAGGTGTGAAATGTCAGGAGGTGGTTAGGTCCCCTGCTGAGATTTGGGACCATTCCATCCTATTTCAAATACTTTCATAAGACATCTTGCCCTCGTGGGTGGATTAAATTCAGGGGAAATTCCCACAATGGAAATTGTGGATTTTTATTTGTTTAAGTGGTCATTTTCTAGCATCTATTATTTTACAGTTTCTAAAACAAATCATGTATCACTGATCTTTTTCTAGAGGCTGTACTCATCTGAACTATTTTGTATTTCAAATACCTGAGGAATACATAAGGGAAAGTGGCTGTTTGTTTTCTTTCCCTCAATTCCACTTACTGCGCCATTAATTTAATTTCAAAGAAAAGTAGTTTCTCACTTTGTTTGTCAATTCTGAGAGTGGACTTTAATTAATTGGCTTCTGGCTTATTTGCACTGGTTAGAAGATGCTTAAAGTGGAGACCCTGTCACATTGTCTTAGGCCTCTAGCAAAGAACCTGCTAGTTTGATGCCTAACAATGTTCATTCTGAGCTGATGCTAAGATACTAAATATTTCTATGGAAAACAGAAATCAGAAAGGTAGCACCAGCAATAAAAATAGCTCTCCATGGACTGCAAAAACTTCAGGGAGCAGTTGATTAGCAGCATCAAATCCGAGAGCAGTAGCAGGGAGAAATCATGCGAAAGGAGGAGGCCAAGGCCCAAGTTGGAGAGACAGCAGGATTTATTTGATTACCTTTGCATTTCCAAGTTTCAGTTAATTTTGTACCACCTTCACAATTTTTACATTATGCTCATATTATCTAGATTATTATTTACTTATATTTTAAAATATACTTATTTATTTTTAAGAGGAAATGTTTTAATCAAAATAAAAATTGAAACCCATACTACATATTGTAAATCAAAAGGATATGTAAAAATTATTAAAAGGAGGGAACACAATGAAAACCATATCCTGCCGGGTGCAGAGGCTCACGCCTGTAATCCCAACACTTTGGGAGTCCAAGGTGGGTGGATCACTTGAGCCCAGGAGTTTGAAACCAGCCTGAGCAAACCCTATCTCTACAAAAAATATAAAAATTAGCAGGATGCGGTGGTGTGTGTCTGTAGCCCCAGCTACCTGGGAGACTGACGTGGGAGGATCACCTGAGTCCAGGAGGTTGAGGGTGCAGTGAGCTGTGATCGAGCCATTGGACTCACGCCTGGGTGACAGCGCAAGACCCTGTCTCAAACTGCAAAAACAACAAACCATTTTCTGTTGCCTGTCATAGAGCCTGAGGCCTATCTTCTGTTATAAAAAGGAAAAAAATTTCAAGAAACATTGAAGACATGCTAGCACCGTCTACAGTCTTCTCCTTTATTTAATCAAAAAAGATGCAAAGGCTGGGCGCGGTGGCTCATGCCTGTTATCCCAGCACTTTGGGAGGCTGAGGTGGGTGGATCACCTGAGGTCAGGAGTTTGAGACCAGCCTGGCCAATATGGTGAAACCACGTCTCCACTAAAAATACAAAAATATGCTAGGCATGGTGGTGCATGCCTGTAATCCCAGCTACTCGGGAGGCTGAGACTGGAGAATCTCTAGAACCCGGGAAGTGGAGGTTGCAGTGAGCCGAGATCACACCACTGCACTCCAGCCTGGGCAACAGAGCCAGACTCCATTTCAGGAAAAAAAAAAAAAAAAAAAAAGATGCAGAAAGGAAATAAACTTGTCATTTGTCATGTGCAATATAGAATTGTTTTTAGTACCAGCAGTGTCAACAGATGAATGTGAAATGATTCACAGAGGTTAGCGTGACTCTGTGCGTCTGAGTGCCTGCTTTTTAGTGATCATCATTTGAAAGATATTGCTCTGTGCCTCCTGTATTGAAATGATTTTGTTCTTTCTATTTGAAGCTCTTTTAAGAGCCTGTGCTGATGGAGGTGCCAACCGCTTATATGATATCACCGAAGGAGAGAGAGAAAGGTATGCTTTCTTTTAGTCAGTGTGCATAGTACCACGAATTTCTGCTCTTCTGTTGTTTTATTTTCTTCTTGTAAGTGGACATTGTTAATTCTCCTTCAGACTCTTTTATAGAAAATCTCCTCAGTGAGGGAAGAGTAACCTGAGCTGCTTAACCATGTTGTATTATTTCTTGCTTTGAATGGTATCTCTTAGTAGAATGGGGCCCATCTATTCTTATTTTAAAAACCTTCATTCTGCTACTTCAAAGCCACATTAAGTAGCATTATCAGATCTTGATACTTGTGAGAACTGTGAAAGTCAGCTTAAATAAAACTTCAAATTGCAATTTGAGATGTTATTCAAACAGTGTAAATGAATGAAAACTGATTTTATATAAAGTAGATGTATATTCCCTCATAGAAAATATGAGATTTTATATTAGTGTTGAGTAAAGCCCAGTATAACTTAACTTAATTATTTCTCAGTTATGCATACACTTATATGTTAGGAGATAAAGAGTTTCCTTAAGATTTACTATCCCTGCTGTCTGATTTGTCTTATCTGTATGCGGTAAGGTATTTTTAGATAAGACGATATGTTTGATGGAAGTAGATTTTAAACCTAGCTCATTGTGAACATGTTTGTAGTCCAAACACCTTGGCAAACACAAGAATTTATAGTGAACATATAAGTAGACTAACTATGAAACATACTTTCATCTCTATCATATGTGTTATTATATTGAAATGTTTATAGTTTAAGAAATTACCTTCTTGGTGCAAAAAATAAAAACATTGTGATGTAACACACTCTAAGTACAAATTAAATATACGTATTTTGAAATAATATATTTTTCATTATGGGATCAAAAATTCTAACACTGGAGCTGCTTTTTGAAAGCAGCCGGTTTCTTATAGGAGGAAGGCATGTTTCCTTCGAGACTGGACGTGCTGATGCTAATGTCTGGGGACTAGATGCATTATCAAAAAATATAGCAAGAGTGACAGCCAAGAAGACAGTTTAAATTCTTAACATTTTTTGCTCCTTCATTTTGTAACTTTACAGATTCCTATGACAGTATCCTCCAAGACCTGACATGGACAATGTGTGAAAAAGCGCTCAAGTATGTGTTGTAAAAAAAGGGTCTAGGCCAGTTACTTCAGATAAGAATGTAATGCCCATGAGGCCAAGCTTACGTATTGGGCCTGTAGCCTGCTTGCTGGCAAATAATCTGGTGCCAAGTATTCTCTCATGGCAGGTGTAGCTTGTGAACGTGATTGTAACCACAACTGTGAAAGGATCTCAACACTGTGCCTTCCAAGTGATCTTTGATCATAAGATCTGTCGATAATGCTTGTGAAGAAATATAGACTCTCATTGATTATTTTTACTGAATTGGAGTGGACACTAATAAGAAAGATAACAGAGCACTTTAAAAAATGATTTCAACTTTTTAGATTCAGGGCATATATATATATATATATATATATATATATATATATATATATATATATATGTATGTAGTTTTGTTACATGTGTATATTGTGTGATGCTGAAGTTTAGGATATGAATGATCCAGTTACCCAGGTAGTGAGCGTAATATCCAGTAGTTACTTTTTCAACCCCTAACCCCCTCCCTCCCCATTCTCATAGTTACCGGTGTCTATTGTTGCCATCATTATGTCCATGAGTACTCAGTGTTTAGCTCCCACTTATAAGTGAGAACATGCAGTATTTGGATTCCTGTTACTGCATTAATTCACTTAGGATAATGGCTTCCAGCTGCATCCATGTTGCTACAAAGCAGATGATTTCAAACAGAACACTTTTATTCATATTTGAAAGCAAAACAGATTACCAGATTTAGGGGGTGAGTACCATTATTTTTTGCCCAAATTTCAAAATAACCACGTGTGATGTTTCTCAACACATTTATAAGTAATCTTATAGAAGTCTTCCAAGAAAATTTATATAATTTAACAACTGTTTGTTCATGTATGAAGATGTTCAGTAAAACATTGTACTTTTCATTGATTTTGTAATTGTAATTATGTGTTTGCAATGATTCCTACTCTGATGCCCAAGGACATCGCTGGCCTGGGTGAGGGTAGAATCTCTAATAGGAAGATGAGTGAAACTAACTGTCTCGTGGGAATTAAGTCCTTGAATCAACCTCTAAATACAAACCCTAACCAGTCAAACTAGTTGGATTCAGGTGACTAAGCATAATTCCTCTTAACTGTATTTCTAATAGAAAGGCATCACAATAAAAAAGGAAAAAATATGCATGAGTTTTAAAAAGCCAGTATGTACTTTGTGGACCACTACTTGCCTTGTTCTTTATTTACTTAACATCCATATGTACAATGTAATGCCTCATAATTATGTGATAAAACATGAATTTTTAAAGAATCATCTTCAGTTGAAGACAAAATATTTGTACATTTGGAATGGAAGGAAGGAAGACATATAGACAGTAGCAGAGGAACAAAGTTTACAGAGGAGTAGAGCTGAAGGAAAAATCAGTGATGGGACCTTCTCTCCTCTGCTCAGGCTGAGGGGCGGGGCGTGAGGCCCCAGGCCTTGTGTCACTCTGCTTCTGGATACCACGGGACATTCAGGTCCACATCTGTCCCTCATGGAGCCAGGGCCCTCGGAGAGCCTGAAGAGGACCCAGGTGTGCTCCAGGCCCCTGCCTGGGCCTGGTGGCTCCTTTACTCTTTCATGGACCCAGACGGAAAGGGAAGGTTGAAGTGTGGCAGGTTGGGACCCGTGGGGAGATGTGTGTAGTAAAAAGAAGACTCAGAAACGGGTATTGGATTTGGCCATAATCAGCAAGTAGAAACATAGTGCCCATTTATCCTGCAGCCCAGAAAGTCCAAGATTAGACAGTGGAAACATAGTTTATGAAGTAGAGGTGATTAGTGTTCTTCTGTTACCTGCTTTCAGAATACTGAATTAGTGCTCCCAAACTCTTGGCTTATACATATTAGATAGGTTTCATTTTATTACAGATATGCAGATATCATTGTTTTCAGTGTTCAAATTGTCTCATCTTTGGCCAATATAAACTTCTTTAAGTTAGATCCTATGTTCTTTTTAAAAAGTTACCTTTGTATACATATATAAAGGTTATATATATGTATACACACATATATAAATATAAATCATGTGTATTATATAAATCACATATATAAATTATATATATATAATTTTTAGGCATAGTTAATGTACGATAAAATGCATATCATAGATGTTTAATTACATGGGTTTTGTTAGACATTTATTTACAGCCTCTTATCTACCATCCAAAACGAGAGAGAACATTTCTCTAGCCCCAGAAAATTCCCTCATGATTGATAATCCAGTTTTTTACTCCCAGTTAACTACTTTCTGGTTTCTGTTACTATAGAACTTAAAAAAATCTATTACTGAATTTCGAGCAAAATAAATCATATAGTATGTATTATTTTGTGTCTTTTTTCTTTTGCTCACATGTTTTTGCAATTCATTCATGTATTGGTAGTTCTTTTTTATTGCTCAGTAGTATTTTATTGTATGAATATACCACAATTACATTTGTTTATTCACCAGATGTACATTTGGTTGTTTCCAGTTTTTGGCTATTATGTGTAAATGCCACTTCTTATACAAGGGTTTCTGTGAACATGTTTTAATTTGGGGAAGCAGGTACAAAGAATGAAGTTTCTGGGTAACAGGGTAAATATATATTTAACTTTCTAGAAATTGGCATTTCACTTTTCCAAAGTTGTTGTACCATTTTATATTTCCATGAGTAATGTCTCTATTGCTCCATATCCTCACCAATATTTGTTCTTTTTTATCTTTTTGATTTTAGCCATTTAGTGTTTGTGAATGGAATTTGTGATTTTAATTTAAATTTTTCTGATAACTAAGGATGTTGAGCATCTTTTCATGTATTTATTGACCATTGGTATTTCATGATTTGATATATAATAGCTTGTAACACAATTCTTATTTGTTACTTTTATTAATTAAAAAAACAGCTGTGAGCTTAGGTCCAGTTCTATACTAGATGTGTGAAATGCTTGCACACCATCTTTATTAAAATTGTTTTAAAATTGTGGTAACAAAACTTAACATGAGATCTACCTCTTAACAAATTTTCGTGTATAATACATATTGTTGACTACAGATACAGTGTTATACATTAGATCTCCAGAACTTACTCATCTTGCTTAACTGAAAATTTATTCTCATTGATTAGTAGTAACTCCTCATTTCTCACTCTCCTCCACCCCTGGCAACCCCATTCTACAGTTTGATTCTATGAATTTGACTATTTTAGATACCTCAGATGAGATAATCTTGCAGCATTTGTCTGTTTGTGACTGGCTTATTTTATGTAGCATAATGTCCTCAAGGCCATTCCATCTTTCATAAACGTCTGTCTCTGTTTCAACTATGAAAGTAGCCTCTCTTCATTTATCAGGTTTTGTTTTGATAAACAAGCCCTAAATATTTTTTCTTATCGTGAATTGCAATGTATCTATTAATATCTATTGGTTCTCACCTGTGGGACAGTAGGACATATGATTAATTTTTCTGTAGTTACTTGTTAAGTGGATGCAAGCTCAGTAAACATAAGCTCCCTGGTGCCATTCAGTATGATAGATTATATGACATAAAGAGAAAATTCTAGTTCAATGTGGTAGATTCTGTAACAAAGGAAGACATGGAGCAAGGACAGTTATATCAGAGTGAAGGTATTAAAAATATTCTGAGGATCCTAATGGGCTGTAAAAGATTAGGACCACAGAGCATGTGAGGTATACATATGTGTGTGCATTTGTAGCGACTGGGGAGAGGCAGGGAGATTCTCCTTTGTCTCCTGGATGAAATCTCAATTAACTACCTTGAGATGCAGGGTTATCTTTTTAGGCATGCCCAATTTCTTCCCTTGTATTCTGGTCAAGCAGAACTGCTCACTGTCCTAAATTTGCCATGCGCTTTCTCCCCTCTGCCTTTGCTCAGGCCCTTTCTCATGGCTGATCTAGTACACATTAGCCCCACCCATAGTCCATTACAATTGTGCAGCCATTCGAAATAATCAGTGATGGTAGATCCTAGGCTGTACTCATTCTTAGATGGTTTTAGCAGCATGTGCCAGCATGTTTTGTAACAGTCGTATCCATGCATCAGTGTTCAACTAACACACCACGTACTCCAGGAGGGCTCCTCTTCCCTTCCAGCCTGAAGTGATTTGGCATTTCCTACACTGTAATAATACTCTTAAATCACAATGTTACATTCACATTTTACCTTGATTTAAAGCTGTAAAGACTTATATTCTGTACTAGGTTGTAAATTTCTAGTGATCTATTGCCATTTCACTTTGCATAATACTTTGTAATTATTTACTTTCTCATTTTATCTTGTGATTTAGCTATGGGTAGATGTATCTTCTTCACTAGGTGGTAAACTCCTGGAAGGCAGCAATCATAATTAATCATCTTTATATGCTTCATATCTACTACACTAATGGGCGTTTGAGAATTTATTGAATTCGTGATTTTTCCTTGATATGTTAGCAGAGATGTAAAACTGAGTTTTGTTAAGTCAAGGATTTCTAAGATACAATACCAGCTATTGGAAGTATCTTGTTGTTAAAGAAACTTTCGATAATTATATATCTTATTAGTATTATAAGCCAGAAATGGCTTATGTCTAAAAAGATTGTGCATTTTTGTCCAAAGTCATGTATAGTATATATCCCACTTATTTCCAGAATATCTTATGCTACGTTGCATTTTAATTCCTGTCTAAATGAATCTTTTGTCCTGGAACTAAGATCCTTGCTTTTGAATTCATTGGTATTTTGAGAGCAATATGTACCATGAATATCAGTGCTAAATGTGAGGGTTTTTTTTTATTTGTGATTTTGTGGTACTTAGAGATTCTCAGACTCATCAGCACAACAGTCTAAGAAGTTGCTATATCTTTAATATTGTGTGTAGGATATCTGAAATGTGGGGAGGGGTGTTTTTAGGTTAGTTTTCTCAGAGTAATTAATGAATATAGAATCCTGAATGGAAAGGTCTACAGGAGAGTATCTTTATATAAACATTGTTCAAAGTTAGCTCAAATGTTTAGGAGTTTTCTTTCTGTTTAAATATGAGCACCTAACAAAAATTCCTAGCATTCATGGAAATGACGACGTAATTAAACACTCATTACCAATGGCAGGATGACGAGGGCCTATTTAAACCGAAAAGCAAAATACATTCTTGATCTCTTTTTCCTCTCACTTCATTAATTTTCTCACAGTTAAAATTTCGGTCTTTGAGCTTTATATAATCATGCAACTTACTCATCAGATCAATCTACGTTTTAGATTAATCAAGTGTGAAGAGGATGACTGTTGTAACTCTAACTCTACAACTATTTGTGCCCCAGCTAAATGAAGTTCAAAATAGAATTAAAATAACTGAATAATGTGGGAGGATAGCTCTTAAGAATTAGCTTCTAGGCTGGGTGTGGTGGCTCACACCTGTAATCCCAGCACTTTGGGAGGCTGAGGCGGGCAGATCACGAGGTCAGGAGATCAAGACCATGCTGGCTAACACGGTGAAACCCCGTCTCTACTAAAAATACAAAAAATTAGCTGGGCATGGTGGCGGGTGCCTGCAGTCCCAGCTACTTGGGAGGCTGAGGCAGGAGAATGGCGTGAACCTGGGAGGCGGAGCTTGCAGTGAGCCGAGATCGTGCCACTGCACTCCAGCCTGGGTGACAGAACGAGACTCCGTCTCAAAAAAAAAAAAAAAAAAAAAAAAGAAATAGCTTCTAAAGCCTTTTAGAAGGCTTGCATCTGGTAGTAGCAAGTGTCTGATTACTGTTGAAGGAATCAGTGACAGTCTAAGTCTGGCTACCTGTGAGTAACTTTGAACAATTTTGTTTTATTTCATTGCAGGTAGCAGCAGCCTCCAGAAGGGACATTATGTAGTCAGAGAGTTAGATTAAGGTTCAAAATCGGGTTCTGCCACTTCATTACTTTTACCAAGTAATTTAACTTTTTGGGCTGTAGTTTCTTCATCTGTGACGTTTCAGGAAGACATCACTTTCTTTTGGAGTATTCAGAGAAATCTTGATGAGGTAAGATTACTGTGGCTGATTACAGAAGATCTGGATAAATCAAGAGGATGGAGCATGGCTCTTAAAAGCTATAATGATAAATTATTGAATAGTTCAGCATGTACCTGATGTAGTTTTAGGCCATAGCTGTAAATATTTTTGTCATGCTTAACTATTCTGAATATAATAATTGTATTACTTTTCAGAAAGGTTGTAAGCATTTTTCAGATAGTGGTTGGCATATAGGAAGGTAGTGTTTGGCATCTGATTTCTTTTGTTTTAAATCCACTTTGTTTAGCTATAGTTTCATACAACAAAATTCATCCACTTTAAACATACAGTTCAATTATTTTTGAAGCGTTATATAGTTGTGTACCCACCACCACAGTCGAGATTAAAACACGTCCATCATCCCAAAAAGTTCCTATCTCCCGCTTTGCAGTCATTCGCCTCCTCCCACACCGTGTCCCCTGTAGACTTCTAGAATGTCATACAAATGAAATCACACAATTTGTTGTCTTTTCTGTTATTTTTCACTTATCAAATGCTTTTGAGATTCATCCGTGTTATTTTATTCATCCATGTATTTTATGTATTTATTATGTTATTTTATGTAGTTTGTTCCTTTTTACTGTCGAGTAGTGTTCCATTATATGGGTATACCACAATTTTCTTTCTTTATTTTACACAGTTGATGAACCTGACTTCTAAAAGTTGCCTTTTTGTTGAAATTTGTTATCATTTTTTTATGTGCTTCTTTGGAATACATGTTCTTTTAGTTGGAACAAAGCAAAATTCTCAGTGTTTTCAGCTCAATCCTAGACATTATATAAAATAGTAGTAAAGACTTATATGTAAGGTCTATATTTGCTATATCTTAGTAAAAAGTATATAAAAGCTTGTTCAATTCTGTTTTTAAAGGAGCAAGACAATAAACATGAAATCAGTGTGAAGTAAGTTGGTGTCAAGTATCTGAGCATAAGTTGTGATCTTGATAACCTCCAATATATGTGGCAGTTGATTTCAGTCTCTCTATGACTAATTTTCTCATTGATTGTGATTTTTTTTTTACTGCTTTTCAAGCCTCTCATGGAATAGTCAAAACATGTAATTTCTATATGCTTTAACATATGCAGAAAGGAAACAAATATGAACCAAAGATCTTTGGTTCAGTTGATTCTTATAAGCCTAGCCTCAGCAATGATTAGTCATTTGCTTCAGTAAATTTCCATTAAAAAGTATTTATGCAATCAAATTACCAAGCTGTGTAAGCATGTCAACATTATTAGGTCTTTGAATCAAAATGATGAAAGGTAAAAATGATTAGTGCATTTAAAATATAATTTACAACAGAAGTCTTGGTATTAAAGAACCTTACACAACAAACCGTGAAGGCATATTTATCTTAAATTATTGATTAGATTAGTAATATATTTTAGTCTGTTCGTTATCAAATGCTATAAATCAGAGGTCTCAAAATTATCCATGCATAGCTATGAATCATTTTGGAGTGTTAGAGGAGGGAGGAATGTGTATGCGAAGGTGCTATGTTTCTCAGATCATGCATGAACCCAAAATAAATTTTCAGAGTGAGACCATTTTAAGCAGCTGCAGGAAGTCAGTTTACAACTAAATTTAATCAGAGGCATTGTTTTTTATGGCTATTCTATTTCATAAAGTATGTTCCTGACAGAACCCTTTTCCCTTCCTGCACTGTGGATGGAGTCTTCAGAAATAAATTATCTTCCAGTAATATTTTAGAGAATGCTAGATCATTTGTCAAAAGTTTTGAGTAACGTGGATTTTTAAATTTTACTTTTTTAAAAAAATATGTTGAATTGTTTTAGTGACTGTTAATATAAGAGCTCATGTTTTCTTATCATGTTTTAAACTTATTTTTAATAGATTTTTAGATCAATGAGTTAAGAAGTGATGGTTGAAAGTAATCACATAATACCACACAAACAAAATTGTTTCTTAAAAAGTTGTGGAATCGTCCCTGTCTGGTTTTTCATACACACTTATGTGATCACACATACACGTCTTCTTGCAAATACACCCTCGGATTCTTCCTGCATGGTTTTCTTGTTATTAAGAGTTGGGATTTGTATTATTGGGCCAAGAGCAAACAGAATAACTCCAACACTAGGCAAGATGGCTTATATTATTTGTTGACACGTCACTATAGGGCAGGACATTTTAGTTGATGATAGGATTGCAACTGAGCTGTCCACGGTCTTCCAATTGTTGGGGAACAGAAGTGACAGCTGGAATTCAATTTAAGCAAGGGCTAGTGAGTAAATTTTATGGGAAAATATCCAAATGGCAATTACACAAAGATGAGCACTGAACTATCACTTGTTATGTGGGGTTAGGAATCTGAGAGTTGTTTGAAGTGTATTCCTTAAAGACTTCAGTTTTGCTGCTGTAGCCAGCAAGGTCAAGAATATGCTGAAGAATCTCAGGGCATTTAAAATACAACAGAAGATATTACACCACACTAAGAAAAAAGTCATTGTGTGTGTGTACATTATATGCAATATGCTTAACTACACTATAGTTAACTCTGGCTGTTATTAGCTTTTGGAAGTAGAAGAGAGCTAGAGAAAGTCAGAGGAAGGGAACTTAAATGGTGAATAAGAGTGCATTTAGTGTATGAATGACTAGACTAAAAGGAACTAAAATAAAAAGTCGTAAATATTAAAAACGCTGACTCTAAATCCTATGATTTTGAATTGCAAGGAGCACTTTTGTTGAATGAGACTAACAGTGCTTCTCCTTAGACTACAGGGAAGATGGTGTTGTCCCTCTCTACAGGGCTTAGACCAGGGAATACTTTCTTTTCACCTTGGATGTCAGGTTCCATCTGTTTCTGCTGGGTGTCATGTAGGGGTGCTGACACCTGGGTGTGATACCCAGGGCTAGAGGAGCCATGTGGGGAGAAGATGTGTATGCATTAACACTGTTTAAAAGATTATTTAAAATCTTGGTGCCATCTAAATGTTGAAAAAAGCCTATTATTTTCAAGCCATCGGAGTGCCCTTGGAAATATCAAGGAGCAGGTTTTAGGTACAACTGGAGTTTTTTGTTTGTTTGTTTGTTTTTTACAGAACACTATGTAATTCATTTCTAAAAGCCTCCTGCTTTCTTCCATGTGTTATGCATCATTATCTTTCAAAACTCAGCCCATGTGTTGTGTCTCCCCAGAAATCTTAGTTTTCACAGACCCAAGTTAGGAATGAATTCTCTAAGCAGTCCTTCACTGTAATGTCACATGATGTTGAAATTATCCATGGGTGCTTCTATTTAATTGGGAAAAATTCCCTGTTCTTGTTTTACTCATCTTTGGAAATAATCCTAGCAGCTAGGATCAGGTTTGATAACTAATAGATGATAAGTAAATATTTTTAACTAACCAGCGTTACTCCTTTTAGACAATTCACACTGAAAATAATTTCCCCACATATTCAATTAAGCAAGTAAGTGACAAATCCTAAATAAACTAAGGGTGTTTCGTGGCTAGATTTCTTACCTTACCAGGTTATATTACATTGTTATTCTGCATCTCTCTTATGTAATTTGTCCTTGAAGTTCTCTTATCCAACCCTTCTATTATCAAACATTTATCACAACGTATTAGAATCACCTATTTGCAAATTCCCACCAGCCTGTAACCTCAGTGAAAGCATACATTTCTCTAGCATTTTTACTCTTATCCCCAGCAATTAGTTCTTAACTATGTGCTTAAGAGTTATTAAAGAATGATTAGAAATACTTATCAAAACTTCATATAGCCTACTGTCATAGATTGCAGTATGAATGTGTGTTTCCGACCCAAAAAGGTAATTCTTAAGATTATTTTTATTTAAGAGGAGAATCAGAGACCTATACCAAAATCTCTTCTGTTAACAATATTAGGACTTATTTAACTTTTTGTATTCGTGTGTGTTTTTAGTTGTACAGAACAAGAACTCTGGCCAACGTAAACAAAAATCAAACGTGATATAATTAATAGAGAAAGTGGGAAGGCTGGGGGAATATGCAGGAATTGGGAGGCTTGGGAAACATTTAGGAATCAAGGGAAGCTGGAAGCCAGATCCACAGCTATGCTTACCCTCTAAGAACCAGTTAGGACTTGCACTTAGCCACCTGTGAGCCAGCCACTGGGTGTACTACAGGTGAATTCCCGTGTCTCTTTTCTAGTGTAATATGGTGTTCAACTGAGTTGAGGTGGTTCTGAGAGAATATCTGCCCATGTCCTTGTTTCTATTGGTTGTGTTTGTTTCTGGAGTGGGATTTGCCTCCCGTCAAGACTGAGACCATGCTAGTTTCTGCACGCCTAAGTGGGACCAGCCAACTATAAATACAAACAAAAAAAAAAAAAACCAAAAAGAATCCTCATGCGTATACATCAACAGCATCTTTTCTCTGCTGCCTGTGCTGTCTTCTTGCCCTAGGATAGTCTAATGGTCTTTATTAATCTCCTCCTTACTTCTGCCTCCCCACACACGTCCCTAACTTACTGGGGTATAAAATGCCCCTGGTTGGAAACTGTTTTTATTCCTCACTATGTCATGACAGTGAAAGGGAATGAAATGGTCATCTGTCATGCAAATAAGTGACAAAAATGCCTCTTGTGTATTCTGAGAAATTTAATAACGTTCTTTTCAAATTTAAAAAAAGTATATAGGAAGTATAATTCCTGTTTAGTTTTATAAAATTTTTTTTAATCAAAAGATTCTTGTTTTCTGAATTCATGTTACATTTGTTTCCAAGTAAACTTTAAAATTTTACTCTTATGATTCATAAATTTCCAGGGAGAGGGTTGTAAATTTTTTTTAGATATCTTTTGCATTTAAAAATATTTCCCCCCTCTTAATGAAATATTACCAAGACAAGCTTATATTTTACAACATAGAGCTTTCTTTAGTTGGTTTGGGTCTTTGTGACAACAAAGTGAGAGAATAACATTATTTTTCTAATTTGTAATATCTAAAAAGGTTTTATTACTTAAAGGTAAGGCTTTAATTTAAATATACAATAATAATACGTTTTTACAAAATTTCCCATTATGAAAATTTCCCAGATTTAGTTCTTTTGTTAAAAAATATTTAAGGCGAGAAATAATTAAGAAAAAAATTGCTTTGTGGCTTCCAGCACAGTAGTTAAAAGGGCAGCTGAAGCTTAGGAGCTTAGGATGCAGTTTTCTTTGTAGAACTAGCAGCATTTTTTTTCCACTTCATGCAAAATTCACTTATTTATCACTAGCGGCCTCTAGTGTATATTCAATTTTTTTCCCTGCTCGACTGTACATTAGTTGGTTATTAGTAACTGGAGAGCTGAGCTGTTCCATGTGTTAGGAACAAGAAAAACAACTCCAGTTTGTGTCATCTTCGCATTTTATCAGTCAGTAAAAAGAACATTTTTGCATAATAGTGTGGTCTTATGATTCCTATTAGCAGTAATAGGGCTTTCCCAGCGACTTTTCTCCATGTGGCAGTTGCTTGCCAAAGCTTAATTCTGATGTGGGAGGAGAGAGTTAGTGATCATGCATTACACTGATGCCCTCTAATGATTTTAATAGGATGCAACCAAGTGAGGATACAGGAGGCAAGGATTATCAAGGTGAGATTTTAGCCAAATTGTGTGACAGAAATCTGAACTGAACTTATTTATTTTAATTGAGCTTATTTGTTCAATTTTAAATAAAACCATATTCAGGTAATTTTTGATGCAGTCATAATTACAAAATATATAAAGATAAATTAAACACCTCGAATTTGTATCATTTAGTATTTACCTTTCTTTTAAACTTTATATATTTTAAAAGGCAAATTCTCTGCTATCACCTCTAAATTTTCCCCCACCTATGGACATAGGATTATTATAATGAATTTGGGGAATAGAGGAAGACATAAAGAAAAAAGTTAAAATAACCTAAAATCCCACTTCTATAGATAACTTCTGTTAGTATTTTTACATATATAATTTTTTCAATTTTACATTTTTGTATGTTTATTGCTCTGTGTATGTATGTGTGTACATGTAATGAAATACAGATTTTTATCTATACATTGCTTTATATCATGCCTGTTTTTAACATTATATTATGAACATGCTACCAAGTCATTATGTATAAATTTTGTTACATTTTTATCTCTCAACCAGTCTACATATATCAGAAAGTTATGTAGCTCATAAGTTGTGTGTTGTTTTTCTTTTTGAGACAGAGTCTCACTTTGTCGCCCAGGCTGGAGTGCAGTGGCGCAATCTTGGCTCACTACAACCTCTGCCTCCCAGGTTCAAATGATTCTCCTGCCTCAGCCTCCTAAGTAGCTGGGACTATAGACGTGCGCCACCACGCCCGGCTAATTTTTGTATTTTTAGTAGAGACCGGGTTTCGCCAGGCTGGTCTCAAACTCCTGACCTTAGGTGATCCACCCACTTTGGCCTCCCAAAGTGCTGGGATTACAGGCGTAAGCCACTGCGCCCAGACAGCTTATAAGTTTTTTATAAGTAAATCTTTGGTAAATAAAACTTTGTTAAGTATTATAAAAACATTAAGTAGTATTATAAGTGTATGAGTTTCTGACACTTACAGTAGTTTCACAGACGTTAAGACATGCTCCAGAAGTCATAAATTTTAAAAAATGTATTTAAGTCTAAGTCGACAACTTGCTTTCCAGAATATTGGTGCTTAAGTTAACCTTCATCAACAGTATAAGACAATTTACATTTCTCTCTGCTCTTGCCAGATTTATTAACTTAAGTTTTTTTGATATATTATGTAGGAAATCATATTCCGTTATTATTTTAGCATATTTTAATTATGGAGTCATTCTATATAACAGGCATTATTGTAGTCACCTGTGATGCAGCGGAGAGCAAAATACTTGACTTCATTGACCTTCCATAGAGGAAATAAGCAGGACAAATAATTAAAATATAAAGTATATTACTAGTGAGAAGGAGAATAATAACGCAGGAGAAGAGGTAGCATGCTTTGCAGTAGGTTGTTAGCAGTTAAAGTGAGGGAGAGCCTCACTGAGCAGGTGACTTCTGAGTTAAGACCTGCAGGGGGTGGAGAAGCAAGCCATTTGCTCAGCCAAAGGAAGAACCTTCCAGGAAGTGGGGATGCTTGTGCAGAGGCCCTGAGACATGAGAATGATATCAGTTGGCTTTTGCTGTATCATAAGCTACCCCCAAAATTAATGGCTTTAAACACTGATTTATTTATTTACTCACAAGTCTAAGGTCAGCGAGGCAGATCTTGTGGGCTCATTCATGTGCTAGTTACGTGGGTTGGTAAAGGAAAACTGTGTCTGTACTCACAACACTTCTGCCACTAAACATCTGGGTTTTATACATCAAACAATTTGCCAGTTGTCTGTGGCCACCAACTGGGTGTCCGACAATTTAATTCAATCCGACATTATTCAGAGTAAGCACAGACCACCACCCTCCAACACACACACAGGTAAAGGACTTAGTCCTACTAGATTGCCATGCACTTTAAATGCCAGTTGCAACTAGTGGATCCCCAGAACTCCCTCCTCGTGTTTGGTAATTTGCTATAATGGCTCACAGAACTCAGGGAAACACATATGTTTACAATTTATTATAAAAGGATGTTATAAAGGATGAATGTGAACAGCCAGCTGATGTGGTACAGAGGGTGGGATCTGGAGAAGTCCTAGGGCAGGAGCTTCTGTCCCCCTTGGATTTGGGATACACTACCCTCCCGGCGTGTGGATATGTTCCCCAACCTGAAAGCTCTCTGAACCACGTTGTTTAGGGTTTTTAAATGGGGGTTCTGTTACATGGGCATGATTGATTACATCACTGGCCATCAGTGATTAGCATAATCTGTAGCTCCACTGGGAGTGGTGGGTATGAACGTTCCACACGCTGATCATGCCTTTGTCTTTCTTGGGAATCAGCCTCCAACTTGAAACTCTCCTAGAGGCCCCCAGCCACCAGTCATCTCATCAGGACACCGAAACACACCCATTACTGTGGAGCTTCCAAGAGTCTTGGCAACTCTTTTATCGGAAACCAGAGGTGAAGACCAAATGTATATTTCCTCTTATATCATGATAACACAGTTGGGTAGGCAGTTTTGTTGATGATGTCAGCATGTAGAAAGGACCCACATGTTTAGAGGTTGGATGTCTGTAAGCTGTACCTGACTCCAGTCTCATCCTCCATCCATCAGGCATGCTCAGAATTACTCTCATGGTAACAGGGGAGGGTTCCAAGAGAGCAAAGGGAAGGCTGCAGCTCCACTTGAATCCTCTATTCCTAACTGCCATGCTGTCACTTCTACTGCATTTTTTAAGTGAAAGCAGGTTTCAAGGCTAATACAAATTATTGAGGTGGGGAAAGGGATGCATATTAATAGCTTGTGATGAAACAGTCTGGAAAGTCACATTATAAAGGGGTATAGATTGGGAGGAGGAAATAATTATGGATAATTGTGCAAACAATCTGCAAGAGGAGATAATGAGGAGAACTTACTAGGAAGGAGAGTGATCAGAAAGATAACAGGGTAGATCTTAAAGTTCCTTTGTAGATAATATTGATGACTTACTGTGAATGAGATGGGAAGTCACTGGAAGGTTTTGAGCAGAGGAATGCCATCAGCTGTTTTTTCAGGATTGTACCGTGGAGGATGCAAAGAGAGAGCCAGATTGAGAATGTATTTT
The DNA here is from genome assembly GCF_028858775.2 of Pan troglodytes. Lineage (NCBI taxonomy): Eukaryota > Metazoa > Chordata > Mammalia > Primates > Hominidae > Pan > Pan troglodytes. The sequence continues at coordinate 159,795,856 of NC_072404.2, read as the reverse complement.
CCCCTATAGAACTGGCTGAGAAATCATTTACTAGGTGCAAGAAAGAAAAGTGAAGGATGACTCCAAGAAAAGTCAAGGATTTTGAACTAAACAACTAGAAAAGAATGATTTTTCCTTAGATTGGGGAGATTGTAAGAGTAGTGGTTACAGTGGGGGAAAGAGCAGAGATTCAGTGATTTAAGTTTGAGTTATTTATCCATCTCACATTGAGTAGGTTGTTGGATACAGAGTCATCAGTATATAGAAAGCCATATAAGGCCATGAGACAGTGAAAATAACCTAATGACTGCAGACAGTGCAGATACTGAGCTGTGGAATACTCCAGTGTTAAAAATTCCAAGGGACAAAGCAGGAGTAACCCATGAGTTAGGGGACAACCAGGAAACTATGATCATGGTCCTTAAATGATGAAAGAAAATCAAGGAATACAGAGTGATCATTTTTGTTATATATATCTGATGGGTAAAGTAACATAGGATAATTGACCATTAGATTTAGCAATATGGAAGTCTTTGGCATTGGAAAATATATGTGTGTGTGTGTGTGTGTGTGTGTGTGTGTGTGTGTATGTATGATTAGAGATTATATATATGGTATTTAAATTCCTTCCCTTTTGTGTCATGTCTTTTTTCTATTTCATTTTTCCTATGTGATTTTATTTTCATTTTATAAGCTATTGGGATCAACTCTGTTTGAACAAGGATACTCACCCTTTGTCTTTTAAATGTTTTTCTTTTAAATGTTTTTCCTAATATTCTTTTTAATTTTAATAATAGTCATCTCATGATTTTATGATTTCTGGGTGGCCTGTACCCAAGCCATTATCATCTGGCTGCATTCTTTTGGATTCTTATAATGCAGAGATCAGTATTAAATACCGTAGAGAACCACCCATGCTTTAGTCTCTGTCTTTTAGGACAGTGACTCATACATCTATATAATGGATGGCAGCAGCAAGATAAAAACAGAAACTATCCAAGGTAGAAAATACAGTACTTACTTCACCAAGAAAGTGTATGCCTTAAGAAATTCTTTTTTTGTGTGTTTGTGTCATTTTCTTAAGTAAGGTTTTAGTTCCTGCTGTGAGGGAAGCTGTATTGGAAAGGCAGAATCAAGATGAAAAACACTCTACTAGCAGAAACTTTAGCTAGGCAGCTTATTACTCTTTGCTTTGGAAAACTTGGGAGGAGCAGACAAACTATTAGTGACCCTAATGGCATTAATCACTAGCTGTATTTATTGAATTCTGTGGATTATGTCTCAGCTGAATCACAGAGAGAAGCATAAAGCAAACAAATTACACAAAGTAATTCACTATCAGTGAGCTAGCTTTTTATATTTGTTAAGGTGAAGAATTGGCATTAACCTATAAATATACTTTGGGACTCTTTCATGTTTGTAAATCAGAAAAGATGAAACCTTCCACTCTGGACTACGTAGGGGTTAGCATGATTCTTCTAAATATATATATCGCATTTTCTGGCACTACCTTACCCTACTGCCGCTACCACGTCCTTCTAGGAAAATAACTCCGTAGGTTACCTTACATTCTTCTCACCCCTTCTGGCCTCTTTTGGAAGACAAATAATTACAACAAATGACTGAAGGGGAAGTGACCTGATGTTCAGACCCAGAGGAAATGTTTACTTGTACAACTTTTATTGAATACATTAATATTATACAAAGCCCTATTTTGGGGCTAAGAGATCCTGCAAAGTCACTCACTCTTTAACAATTGTAGCATGGCTAGCCACAGGTAAATACAAGTGATTGAATGAGAAGTCAGCTATGTCTTAGTCTGATTGGGCTGTTATTTTTTTTTTCTTCAACTTTTATTTTAAGTTCAGGGATTCATGTGCAGGATGTGCAGGTTTGTTATATAGGTAAACGTGTGCCATGGTGGTTTGCTGCACAGATCATCCCATCACCTAGGTATTAAGCCCAGCATCCATTAGCTATTCTTCCTGATGCTCTCCCTCCCCTCCCCCCAACAACAGGCTCCAGTGTGTGGTGTTCCCCACCATGTGTCCATATGTTCTCATCACTCAACTCCCACTTAAAAGTGAGAGCGTGCAGTGTTTGATTTTCTGTTCCTGTGTTAGTTTGTTGAGGATAATGGTTTCCAACCCCATCCATGTCCCTGCAAAGGACATGAGGACATGGTCTCATTCCTTTTTATGGCTGCATAGTATTCCATGGTGTATATGTACCACATTTTCTTTATCCAGTCTATCATTGATGGGCATTTAGGTTGATTCCATGTCTTTGCTATTGTAAATAGTGCTGCAGTGAACATATGTGTGCATGTATCTTTATAATAGAACCATTTATATGTCTTTGGATAGATACCTAATAATGGGATTGCTAGGTCAAATGGTATTTCTTCCTCTAGGTCTTTGAAATATGGCCACACTGTCTTCCACAATGGTTGAACTAATTTACACACCCACCAACAGTGCATTCCTTTTTCTCCTTGACCTCATGAGCATCTGTTGTTTTTTCACTTTTTAGTAATAGCCATTCTGACTGGCACGAGATGGTAAGATGGTATCTCTGTGGTTTTGATTTGCATTTCTCTAATGACCAGTGATGTTGAGCTCTTTTTCATGTGTTGGCCATATGTATGTCTTGTTTTGAGAAGTGTCTGTTGATGTACTTTGCCCACTTTTTAATGGGGTTGTTGTTGTTTTTCTTGTAAATTTGTTTAAGTTCTTCGTAGACTCTGGATATTAGACCTTTGTAAGATGAATCAATTGCAAAAATTCTCTCCTATTCTGTAGGTTGTCTGTTCACTCTTATGAGCAGTTGTGAATGGCAGCTTATTGATGATTTGCTTGTCTGCTTGCTGTTATTGGTTTATAGGAATGCTAGCAATTTTTGCCTGAGACTTTACTAAAGTTGCTTATCAGCTTAAGAAGCTTTTGGGCTGAGACAATGGGGTTTTCCAGCTATTACAACCACTGTTTTTTTTTTTTTTTCTGTTTTTCACTTGCTTGGTGAATTTTCCTTCATCCCTTTATTTTGAGCCTATGTGTGTCTTTGCCCATGAGATGGGTCTCTTAAAGATAGCATACCACTGTTTCTTGGCTCTTTGTCCAGCTTGCCATTCTGTGTCTTTTAATTGGGGCATTCAGCCCACTTACATTGCTGAAAACTCAGAAAGCCAGAGTGCCTCGTTTCTTCCAAATGACTGCAACACCCCTCTAACAAGGGCACAGAACTGAGCTGAGGCTGAGATGGCTGAGTTGACAGAACTAGGCTTCAGAAGGTGGGTAATAATGAACTTCACCGAGCTAAAGGAGCATGTTGTAACCCAATGTAAAGAAGCTAAGAATTATGATAAAAACAATACAGTAGCTGATAGCCAGTTTAGAGAGAAACATAACCAAACTGATGGGGCTGAAAAACACAACATGAGAAATTCACAACGTAATCACAAGTATCAATAGTGGAATACACCAAGCAGAGGAAAGAATTTCAGAACTTGAAGACTATCTTACTTAAATAAGATAGGCAGACAAGAATAGAGAAAAAAGAATGAAAGGAATGAACGAGACCTCTGAGAAATATGGGATTATGTAAAGAGACTGAACCTATGACTGAGGTACCCAAAAGAGACAGGGAGAATGGAACCAAGTTGGAAAACACACTTCAGGATATCATCCAGGAGAACTTCCCAAACTAGCAAGATAGACCAACATTCAAATTCTTGAAATGCAGAGAATCCCAATAAGGTGCTCCATGGGAAGATCTACCGCAAGATGCATAATCATCAGATTCTCCACCATCAGAATGAAAGAAAAAATGTTTAGGGCAGCCAGAGAGAAAGACCATACCGCCTACAAAGGGAAGCCCGTCAGGCTAACAGCAGACCTTTCAGCAGAAACTCTGCAAGCCAGAAGATATTGGGGGCCAATATTCAACATTCTTAAAGAAAAGAATTTCCAACCCAGAATTTCATATCTGGCCAAACTAAGCTTCATAAGCGACGGAGAAATAAAATCCTTTTCAAATAGGCAAATGCTGAGGGAATTCGTCACCACCAGGCCTTGCAAGAGCTCTTGAAGCAAGCACTAAATATGGTCCTTTTCAGGACCCTGAAATATTTGTAGTGGCATTACCAGCCACTACAAAAACACACTGAAGTACAGACCAGTGATACTATGAAGCAACCACGTAAATATGTCTGCAGAATAACCAGCTAGCATCATAATGACAGGATCAAATTCACACATAACAATACTGACCTTAAGTGGGCTGTTGTAAAAAAATATTATAAACAGTGTGGTTTATAAACAACAGAAGCTTATTTCTCACAGTTCTGGAGGCTGCAGTGTCCAAGATCATCGCACTAGCAGCTTCTGTGTCTGGTGGGGGACTGTTTTCTGGTTCATAAATGGTATCTTCTCACTTTGTGCCCACATAGTGGAAGGGGCAGACAGCCTCAGGCCTCTTTTATAAAGACACTAATCTCACCTAATCCTCCCCCAAAGGCCTCACCTCTTGATACCATCACATCGAGAATTAGGTTTCAACATATGAATTTTGGCAGGGGGAGGCATAAATATTCAGAACATAGCAAGCTGTGAGCAAAGAAATGAAGTGGCCTTCATGGTCTTCCTTGCTCTTCCCTCATTTCATACCATTTCTTTTACAAACACTTTTGTCTTCCTACTTTTCTTTCTATTCCCTGAATGTGGATATTATTTTTCTCTCTCACCCTCTTGCCATGGCTTCATTTATTTATTTGGACTTTTCTTGTCCTATCAATTACTAGGAAGCCTTTCCTTCCTTTTCTCTTACTAGCTTGCTCCCCCAAGCCTGGCACTTCTTGTGTGCCACTGTAGCACTCTGTCAATTACTTATAGTGTCAGTTCCATGATGGCCTGGCTTGTCTATCCCTACTCTTAGACTTCAAACCTGTTGGGACTGCGACAACTATTGTATCAGTAGTCTAGTATATATAAAATATATATTTAATAAATATTTGATGAATTTGATTAAGTATCCTATAGATGGAGGATTCACCAGTGTGTAGTTTTGGCTCTGGCCTCTCCCGAGCTCTCCTTCTGCGTTTGCAACTTTTAACTGAACTTGGACCCTGAAATATTCTACAATCTCAAACTCTGTCTAAAATATTGTTCTTATTCTTGTTATTTACAAGACTCACATATTGGTTTTTTTAATTTAAAATTAAGATTGTATACTGTTTACACAAGAGAATGTTGAGAAATATGATTAGAAAGGTTGATTGAATCAGCTTATAGAATGCCATAGTGACTTGCCTGTCTTATAGGAGTAGATGGTGGTGGCTTGTTAGAAGAGTTTTATATTAAATCATTCTGCTTGCCGTGTGCTTAGATGGGCAGCAATAAGCCTTAATTAAGTAAATGGCAACCCACTTTTCTTTTTCTCAGCATCTTTCAGGAACGATGAAAGAGAATACAATGACTATAGTCTATGTGCTTCAGTGTAATTATAAATTTTGCTTACATCATATAACACATGTGATTTAGTACAGAAACTATCTTCACAGAAACTCCTATTTAGTTCTTGCCGTATTAATCACCTCAGAGAAAATTTGCTAGGTTATATGTAGTACATAAAAATTAATGTATTGTTTATTGTATCTCATATGTAGTACCTAATTCAATTGTATACAATTATGTGCGCACAGTTTTTGCTCTTCATGTATGTATTGTTAATATTCTATAAGTTTTATTTCCTTTGTCCTCTTTTCTTGGCGATTTCATCTTTCTTTTTCTAGAGCAAAGGAGACAGTACATTTTGGGCAAAAAGTTGATAGTAAATTTTAAACTGCTTTTCATCAAAAACCTTTTTTACTTTAGGTTTGCTATTGACTTTACCTTTTTCTTCCTTATATCTCATCCTTCCTTTTCTCCAACTAGACAGGTCGTTAAAAATGTAAACTGGTTCTCTAGACTGGACATAATCTCATTTCCAGAAGCTGCTGGACACTTATATACAGTTTTCTGAACCTTGAAATCCTAGCAAAGCCATAAAAGCAGACAAGATATTTTCTTTCCTATAGGGAAAATCTGTCATCATGAGTCGTGAAAGTTACTGACAACACATTCTACCACCTAAATGTATAATACTAAACTGCTAGCATTGGAGATACAGTGAAATCATTTCTGATAAATCATACTAAGCCTAATATAATAGTATCTTAGCAAATGTTATACTGAATATTAAATTTTTTAATTAAATTTGTGATTATGAAATTACTGTTTTATATTAAGAATAATCTTTATGTAACATTTTAGGTACTGATTAAAATTTGAAGTTATAATGTAAGGCAATAATAAAGTGACTTTTAAAAATGTATCTTTTTCAAAATTTGTGTGTGCCTGAACTATAAAATATTTCAAAATTAGCTGTATATTCATTAAATATAATTATGAATAAATACTAAATATAAGATCTAACTAAATATATAATCTAGTGCGACAACTTAAACTAGCGTAAATAAGTAGGATACAATATGAGTAGGAAAATTCAAATTTTTAACTTGCTTTAATATAATTGGTTTCAATTAATATCAGTATTATTGTGTACAGTAAATCCTTAACATTGTTGATAGTTTTTTAGAAACTGATTTTAACCAAAATGACATAAAAGAAAACCCATTTTACCCTAGGCTAATTGGTATCAGCAAGAGTTAAGTTCCTACAGCATGTTTCTTGTCACAAAAACATCACCAAACTTCTGAATAAAGACCAAACACTTCTAATATTTAACACTGAAATAAATATGAGCTATATGTACATTTAAGAAAAATCAATAAAAATCACTTCTCAGCCTTTTAGCTAAGATCAAGTGAAGAAAGATCAATGAAAACAACAAGCAAGATAATTATTTACCAGCTTATTTCAGTTCAGGGTGATGGGCAGTTGGAGCTTTTCTGGGCAGCTCAGGGGACAAAGAGGGAACTGATCCAGGACAGGACACATTCTACTCTGAGGCACACTTACACACACACACACACACACACTCTCTCTCTCTCACAGCGGGACTGTGTAGACAGCCAGTTCACCGGAAGTGCACATCTTTGGGATGTAGGTAGAAACCAGAGTACCTAGAGAAAGCCCACATAGACGTGGTGAGATCATGCAGACCCTATACATTTAATGGCCCTAGCCAGGTTTTTTCCTCATCAACCTTATAAGGAAATGACCTTGAATGAAAGGACGTTATTCAAGGATCTTGATACTGTTTGGCTCTGTGTCATTACGCAAATCTCACCTCGAGTTGTAATCCCCATAATCCCCACGTGTCAAGGGTGGGACCAGGAGGAGGTAATTGGACCGTGGGGGTGGTTCCCCCGTGCTGTTCCTGTGATAGTGAGTGAGTCTCACGGGATCTGATGGTTTAATAAGCATCTGTCATTTCCCTTGCTTGTTCTAACTCCATCCTGCCAGCCTGTGAAGAAGGTGCCTGTTTCTCCTTTGCCTTCTGCCATGATTGTAAGTTTCCTGAGGACTCTCCAGCAATATGGAACTGTGAGTCAATTAAACCTCTTTCCTTTATAAATTACCCAGTCTCGGATGTTTCTTCATAGCAGTGTGAGAATGGACTAATACAGGCCTGCTTTATATAAATGGAGGTTTTACAGCCTCAACTAATTCTGATAGCAGTCATAGTCCATTCTAGAGAGTACTAATTACAGTTGATTACTTTGAAGAAGGGAGAAAAGAGAGAAAGGTATGTGTTAGAGAATATACTTGTTATGATTTCAACCCTCTAAAATCGATTGAATCTTGTTTTATGGCCTAAAACAGGGGTTGGCAAACTACTCTAAACAGAGTTTTCCTGGAGCACAGCCATGCCCATTGTCTTCTTATTTTCTACGGCTCCTATCATGCTGCCATGGCAGAGTTAAGTAGTTGTGACAGAGACCTTATAGCCCGTAGAGCCTAAAATATTGACTGTCTTGCTCTTTAAGAAAAAAATTATAAGGCCTGGTGCGGTGGCTTATGCCTGTAATCCCAGCACTTTGGGAGGCTGAGGCGGGCCTGAGGTCAGGAGTTGGAAACCAGCCTGACCAACATGGACCCTGTCTCTACTAAAAATACAAAATTAGCCGGGTGTGGTGGCACATGCCTGTGATCCCAGCTACTGGGAAGGCTGAGGCAGGAGAATCGCTTGAACCTGGGAGGCAGAGGTTGCTGTGAGCCGAGATCGCACCATTGTACTCCAGCCTGGGCAGCAAGAGTGAAATTCCATTTCAAAAAAATTTTTTTAAATGTTGCTCCCTGGCCTAGAATAGTGTCTAATTTGAAGAATGTTTCATGTGCAAGTTAAAGAGAATGTATATATCTGTTGGTGGTGGCTGGAATATTCTAGAAATACCAGTTAGATGAAGCTGTCTGATAACGTTTTTCTTACTACTTTTTAACAGCTTTATTCAGATATAGCCATATTCTAAATAATTTACTCATTTAAAGTCTACAGTCCAGAGGTTTTAGTGTTCATAGATAGCTGCAACCATCTCCATTTTCGGTAGTGGCAAGCATGCGGAGCAACAGGAACTCTCTTTCATTGCTGCCAATTCTGAACGTTTTTACCACCTCAAAAAGAAACCTGTACCCTTCGACTATCATCCTCTTTCTTTCCCCCAGCCCTGACAACCACTAATCTACTTTTTGTCCCTTTAGGTTTTCCTCTTTGGTATTTGCAAATGGAAGGAATCATATGTTATGTGGACTTCTGTGCCTGGCTTCTTTCACTTGGCATAATGTTTTCAAGGTTCATCCAAGTTGTAGTGTATAAGATTTTGTATGCACATGTTTTCATCTCTCTATATCTAGTATACACCTAGGAATAAAATTGCCATATGTTTTTATTGTATCTCTATGTTTAATCATTTATTGCCAGATTGTTTTCTCCTCTATTCAGATCCATTGCCCATGCTGTTAAGACTATTTTTTAAGAGCAGTTTTTAGGGTCACAGGAAAATTGAGGGAAGGATACAAAGACAGCCAAGATACCACATATCCCCACACATTGCTAGTTTCCCCATTATCAACATCCCTCACCAGAGTGATAGAATTTTTTTTTACAATTGAGGAACCAACATTGACACATTATTGTCACCCAAAGTCTGTAGTTTATGTTAGGGTTCACAATTGGTGTTTTACATTGCATAGATTTGGACAAATGTGTGACATGTATCCACCATTATAGAATCATATAGTAATCACTGCCCAGAGCTGTCATTTTTCCACTATCTGAATTTCTACTTCTTTTGTGTGGCTTTTCTAAGTGGCTGCAGTGAGAGGTTAATTCCCATTGCAGGGGTGGAAGTAGTAGTCTGTATGTTTTAATTTCCTACTAACCCATAAAATTTACATTGCTTATGCTGATTGCTCAGTTATGGAATTGAATATTAAATTTGTTTGTTTACTAACTAGAATGAAATATGCTGTCTAGAAGCCTCATGTGATTTTGTGATGGTGCCTCCCTTCCCCACTTCTCCATTCATAAAAACAAACCACGAACCTAGCTTCACGAGAGAGTGTGCTTGGGGACCTGTCACTTGTGCTGTGGAGCAACTTTGCATTGCCCTCTTGCTGCGGCTTGATGACTGTGCACCTCTGTTGGGCATGCAAGCAAAGCAGATTACAGACAAGGGCCAGGATTTTCGAAAAAGTGAAACTGCATCCTGTGAAGGAGGTGGAGCAGGATTATTTCTCTATGCTGGTCAAGGGCATATGTTGTTCAATGAAGAAAGCAGGAGGAGGAGGAGAGAAGACCTTTTGAATCTCTGTGACACCAATGCAGGTGGCTTCATATCACTCAGTCCTGGCTTTCTACCATAAAATTCAGATGATAAACATCAGCCTCATGGGAATGTTATGGAAATTAGCTAAAATTATATTGATTAATAAACATAAAATGTATGAATAAAATACAGAGACTGACATAGAACAAATATTCAAAAAAATGTGTCCTGGAAGGTTTTCTCTAGGGTAAGAGCCCTCAAGTCTTCTTCTTTTTGGCAGCTTTTTCTGTGTTTCCCTCTTTGTCTCAATGAAGAGGCCTTCTGCAAAATTATATATTTTTTCTTGTCATTGATCTATCCTCATTCTGTTCCCCAATCATTATTTTAACTAGGTGATATGGAGATTCTATCTATATTTCATTTGTTAATGTTTTTGTTACTGTTTTTTCCCTCTGGATGTCGTTAGCATATAAAGACATCTTTAAATAATTATTTTGGGAAACAATGTTATTTTCTGCCTTGTGATGAATCCTGGGCTAGACAGTTTGAGACGATGTGATCAATTATTCTAAGAGATAAAACACTGTCTTCTTTGGGTAACTTAACTAAAGTCATTTATAACAACCTCAGTGGCTGCTAAGTACTATTTAATGTTCTTGTAATCAGAGTCTAAGCGTTTTCAGTTAATTTTTCATTTTCCTTCACATTTTTATTTCCTTTCGCAAGTGGCATTATTAATTTTCTTTTAACTTATTAAATTAAGGTATGCTTTATAAAATTTTTCAAAGAAAAATTAATCCCATCCCCTGAGATAATCAGTGTGAATAGCTTGAATCATTCACTTCCATAACTTCCTTTGTGTCTATACAAAAATGCACAAATATGTTTAGGCTTTTTTTACTTAGTAACATGTGATGGGCATTCCCTCTAGAACAGTAGACAGTGGTTAGCTCATCTAAAAGCTGCCTACTTTCCCTAACAGGTTACATTATGTTTTATTCCACCTTCCCTATATTGTTGAACATTCCATTTTTTTCTCTCCTTGTTATTTCCCTTGCTTTATTGTGCAGATATCCTAGGTACTGTTAAAACAAAAACAAAAACAAACAAAAAAGCCAGGATGGATTCCCAAAGTGGGATTGCCTGTTTGCAGGCAGTATCCTAGTCACGACTTCACTAGTCTTGTGTTTGCGCCTATTTTCACTCAGCCTTGTCAATACCCACTTCACTTTTCTTAATTTTTAAGTTTTTGTGTAAAAGAAAGTACTCAATTTTTGCTTCAAAATTTATTCCCTTGATAATTATTTTAGATTTACCATGTTTTCATATACTTACTGCTTGTGTGAATAGGCTTTGGCACTTTTTCTATTTGTATCTTTTTCCTTTACCACTTTGGGGTGCTCTTCGTGTGTTGGGGACAGAAATTCTTATGGGTTATATATTTTGCATATGTAAAAGTTATAATTTGACCTTTTTATTAACATATTGTTACATTTTTACATAATCTGTCAACTTATTTATTGTTGTGTTTTCTGTCTCTTACCCAAATTTACACAAATATTTAAATATCTTTTGGCACTATTATTATATTTAGAGACTTATTTATTGCAAGCAGTTGAACTGATTGTGTTTATAAACATAGTCAAAATGTGGTAACATTTTTGTGTATTATATTTTGTGTCACTCTTGTTCCCCCCCACCAAATTTATATGATTTTACAGAGAATGTTAGCACAAATCTTTAAACGATTCATTCCTTCTTTTATCAGACTGAAAACTACTTTCTTTCTATGTCTGTATTCATGCTCTTCTTCAACAATATTCCCAAATTTTCTTCTCCTAACGTAGTCTGTCCTCAAGATCCTGTCCTTCCTTCTGGTACAACTAGCACAAATCCTTTTTCTCTCGTGCCTCAGGGAAACCTTTATAAACTATATAGGTTGACCAAATTAGTAGTGATTAATAAAATCAGCAGGAAAGAGTACATTTATGCAGAGAACGTTCTCTACCAGAAACATCATTGTTCTGTTTCGTAAATGCATATGTGTGGGAGGCTGTATACTTAGCCATTAAAGAACAAAGAGTGAACTGCCTGGGTTCGAGTTCTGGCTCTACCTCTTATTAGCCTTATAATCTAGGGCAAACTACTTAACTTCACTTGCAATAATTCTTATTTGAACTGAATAGCTTAAACTGTGCTTATTGTGTGCCAGGCATTTTCCAAGCGCTTTATATATATTAACTCCTAATCCTCACAAGCACTCTAAATTATCCTCATTTTATACATGGAGACATGAGGTTCAGAAAAAGCTTAAATAATCTGCACAAGCTAGAAAGTGGGGGGGAGGGGCAGTTGTAATCATAAGTGCCTAATAAATGTTTCTTTCCTCGTTCTTCTTTTCTACTCCCCTCTTGCCCTTTCTTTCCTCTCCTGGCTTTTCTCTTTGTACCATTTTCCACCTTCTCCTATCTCCTCTTCCCCCACTTCACTCTTTTCCCCCTCTTCACCCTTCTTTCCTTTTTCTCCTTGTTCCTCCTACTTCCTCTTCTCTCCCTTTCGCCCCCCCGCCCCCCATTTTCTCCCTCTTCCCTTCATTCTCCTTCTCTACCTCGTCATCTTATTATATCATTTTCAGCGTCAGTGCCCTTCATCCTTTGGGGCGTACCAAGATCAATCAGAGACACATCCTGCTTCAGAGGCCTTACCATCTGTTAGTAGCTAAAAGACAAACAACTTGCTTAAAATGAAATGGAAAGTAAGAGATTTTAGTGCTATTCAAGTTTTAAGGGAATAAGTGTGTCTTTCCTGGGGGCAAAACAAAAACAAAACAAAAAAACCCAGCTTTATGGAGGGACAGTTTCCTTTAGTGGCATCAGGAAAGGCCCTGTAAAGGCAGTAGTTATATTCTATCTACTCCATTGTATTTAGAATATTTCCTAAATTTATCAGCCTCCCTCTTGATTATTACTTGTGATGGATCTTAAGTTCACTAATTGATCTCAGTACTTTTTGGACTCTTATTTTATCATCAATGAGTGACCAGTATGGAAAGAGTTAAAATGAAAATGTGTAAGGAGTCTGGGCCATTTGTGGAGAGTTTGGGACACCTTTCAGTACTAACAAGTCAGTGCCCATAGATTGAGGATAGCAAAGAAAAGATAGATCGGTGTGTCTAAGTCAACAGTAGGTAGAAACATGGTCAGTGGCTACACAAATCCCATACCCACAGTCAGTTGCTACGTGTAATCAGTCCCCAAAGAGTTCTGAAAATAATCTGCTTGTGTAAACTGTCATTTATATCATAACATAGCTCTTCTACATCTGTGAAGTGTCATCCTCAGTAAGTACCTCTTCACAATGCCCAGGCACCATGGCAACAGGCACCTCAGGAAAAGTGAGATGGGCTTTTAATTGCAGCGTCAAAAAGTACATTTCAGCAAGTTTCAAAAACGAGTGCATTATATGACCAAAAGTTATAATTATTTTAGTCATCTCAGCATGAATGCCAGGTGTATTTTTGCCATGGGTCTTCTTAGAAGTAAGCATCCTGATTCAATTTGAAAGCATACATGTTACATTGGAGAAAATTATATTAAAAGTTAACAGAAGTTAGGTATCTACTACCTATATAAGTTTGTTTTCCTGTTAATATTTTCCACTAAAATATAAGTGAATTTGCATGAATGCTTTCTTTCATTATTCACAGTGTAAGATATAGGGAGATCTAATTGTCTTTAGGATGAATTGTCCCTAAGGGGATAGATGCTCAGTTGCCTGTGTGTATCAGCTTTTATTTTTCATTTTTATTTATTGACAAAATCAATATGCTATTTGGAAACTGCCAGATTGGTTCTAGAGATCTGACAGACTAAAATTTGGAGAGCAACATAAAGTCGGTCTTCCCAGGATGTTGCTTGAACCAGCAGAGACCCAGAGTCCTAATTTTAAATGGTTGCTTTATGTGGTGAAATAGATTGGATATTGGCTTTACAGACAAAATGCCCTTGATGTCTTGGATCTCAGTTCTTCAGAAAGGATAATGAGGATATTAGAAGGGTAATTTCTTTTATTCCTTCCAGCCCTAATATTCTGTGATTCATCTGAGTATTAATTTGCACGCAGTTATATGGAGATGGGTGGAAACATTGTAAAGAAACTTTGAAAATGAATGAATTTATACAACAAGAAAAAATAAAGAGAAAAAAACTTAATATCTATTTTTGGTCCTAACAGGGGTAAGGTATAAATTATTTACCTAAACAGGTATAAAATGAAATTGAAAGTAATAGATACGGTGTGCAGGGAAGTTTCCAGGAAGAAAGCTTATGGGAAGATGTTGAAACCAGATGTGATTTGAACACCTAAGTACTTACATTTACTTTCCAGTTCTACTTTTTTTTCTGAAATTAGCTGTAGTCTTTTGCATATAGTTGGTGTTCAGTGAATATTTGTGGAATGAATTGACTAATAAAAAATTGTTGGGCCTAGCTCATCTGAGCTAAGGAATTTATATGGTACAGATCTTTGTGGTAACTCAAAGAAGAGGTGGCCCAACACAGATCAGTTAGATTAGGTTTGACCTCAGAAATAATATTTCCAATTGAGTCAAGAACCTTACAAAAAGAAATGTGCTAAAGGACAGGGTTAGTATTTTTTTCTCCAAATTTTGTCTCTATTAATTTTATTCTGAACTCACACATCAGATTTTCTGAGAGAGATGTGTCATAACATTAGTCCCCTTTGCCCTAGTTTGTTACCCCTTTGCCCAAGCAGTGAGAGCCAGGTACATTGTCTTCTGCTGGTAGTTACACACCCATAGGTGAAGGATAAGGCAACATGTTTTTGTTTTTTATTTTTCTTATTATTAAGTAGAAAATACAGCTGTGTTTCTCCCCTCATGAAAGGGTCTCCATAGAAATTTTCTGGACGTGAATCCTAACCCCTTGGGTATATTAATAAAATGTCTCCAGGAGCCAGATAACCCCCCGTGTTTTATATATTATTGTGTCTGGAATTGGTAGGTTCTTGGTCTCCCTGACTTCAATAATGAAGCTGCGGACCCTTGCGGTGAGTGTTACAGTTCTCAAAGGTGGCACATCTGGAGTTTGTTCCTTCTGATGTTTGGATGTGTTCGGAGTTTCTTCCTTCTGATGGGCTCGTGGTCTCGCTGGCTTCAGGAGTGAGACTGCAGACCTTCGTGGTGAGTGTTACAACTCTTAAGGCGGTGCGTCTGGAGTTGTTTGTTCCTCCTGTCGGGAGTTGCTCATTCCTCCCAGTGGGTTTGTGGTCTCGCTGGCTTCAGAAGTGAAGCTGCAGACCTTTGCGGTGAGTGTTACAGCTCATAAAGGCAGTGCAGACACAAAGAGTGAAAGAACAAAGCTTCCACAGTGTGGAAGGGGACCCTAGCGGGTTGCCACTGCTAACTCAGGCAGCCTGCTTTTATTCCCTTATCTGGCCCCACCCACATCCTGCTGATTGGTCCATTTTACAGAGAGCTGATTGGTCTGTTTTACAGAGAGCTGATTGGTCTGTTTTGACAGGGTGCTGATTGGTGCGTTTACAAACCTTGAGCTAGACACAGAGTGCTGATTGGTGTATTTACAATCCCTTAGCTAGACATAAAGTTTCTCCACGTGCCCACTAGATTAGCTAGATACAGAGCACTGACTGGTGCATTTACAAACCTTGAGCTAGACACAGGGTGCTGACTGGTGTATTTACAAACCTTGAGCTAGACACAGAGTGCTGATTGGCGTGTTTAGAAACCTTCAGCTAGACACAGAGTGCTGATTGGTGTGTTTACAAACCTTGAGCTAGACACAGAGTGCTGATTGGTGTATTTACAATCCCTTAGCTAGACATAAAGGTTCTCCAAGTCCTCACCAGATTAGCTAGATACAGAGTGCTGATTAGTGCATTTACAAACCTTGAGCTAGACACAGAGTGCTGATTGGTGTATTTACAATCCCTTAGCTAGACATAAAGATTCTCCAGGTCCCCACCAGATTAGCTAGATACAGAGTGCTGATTGGTGCATTTACAAACCTTGAGCTAGACACAGAGTGCTGACTGGTGTATTCACAATCCCCCAGCCAGACATAAAGGTGCTCCAAGTCCCCACTAGACTCAGGAGCCCAGCTGGCTTCACCTAGTGGATCCCGCACCGGGGCTGCAGGTGGAGCTGCCTGCCAGTCCTGTGCCATGCGCCCACACTCCTCAGCCCTTGGGCAGTCGATGGGACTGAGCACTGCGGAACAGGGGGCGGCGCTCGTTGGGGAGGCTTGGGCCACGCAGGTGCCCATGGCGGGTGGCGGTGGGGGGGCTCAGGCATGCTGGGCTGCAGGTCCTGAGCCCTGCCCTGTGGGGAGGCAGCTGAGGCCTGGCGATAATTCAAGAGCAGCGTTGGCGGGCCGGCACTGCTGGGGGACCTGGCGCACCCTCCGCAGCTGCTGGCCTGGTTGCTAAGCCCCTCACTACCTGAGGCCAGCGGCACCAGCCGGCCACTCCAAATGCGGGGCCTGCTGAGCCCATGCCCACCCGGAACTCGCGCTGGCCCGCAAGCACCACGTGCAGCCCCAGTTCCCGCCCGTGCCTCTCCCTCCACACCTCCCCGCAAGCTGAGGGAGCCAGCTCTGGCCTCGGCCAGCCCAGAGAGGGGCTCCCACAGTGCAGCGGCAGGCTGAAGGGCTCCTCAAGTGCAGCCAGAGTGGGTGCCAAGGCCGAGGAGGTGCCGAGAGCGAGCGAGGGCTGCCAGCACGCTGTCACCTCTTGTTATGACATAGAGTTTTCTCCAAGTTCTGGGGCTTCACCTTTTTTGACATGTAATACCCAGAAATATAACACCCCAGTCTTCTTTAGCTAGGGACCTAGTTCATCAGATAACAATTTGGCCCTCTTGAGAAGACCTAAGAAGTTTTAGTATTTTGAATCAAAGCAGTTAACTAGATAAATGTTTGCAGTTATAATTCTCATGGCATGTGAAGGGTGGAATATTTTTATTACAGGAAGTGAAAGCAACCATTCCCTTCTTTGTACCATATACATTTCTGAGGCTCAGCAGGCTAAGGATTTCTGCATAGTACTGAGAAATCCAGGGATGTTATATTTCTCTACAATTAGGTGTTTTAAGTGGGAAGAAACTCTACCAGGTCATATAAATGTTTTATGTAAAAATAGCAAATGATGGTTTATGTATAATAGATGGAGTAAGGTATGCTCTCTAAACTGACTTAAAAATATAGCAGGGAAAAAAGTAAAGGCAGTAGTAATATTATTAGAAGCAACCACATTTGGGAATCTCTCTCTATATTTAATAACCTTGACTCTTGTAGTATTTCAGACTTATCTAAAAGATTCCTGTGTCTAGACATATGTCAATAGAATATTTGGAAAATGTCTTTGAACTGACTCTTGCTTGGGACAGATTTCAAAGAATCCTCATGATCATTTGTTTTATTCATATCTGTTGAAATTTATGAATTTGTGTGAGGATACAATAATGTAAAACCTTATATATATGTACAAGGTAATATGCAAAGATGATGAGTATTTCTATTAGGATTTTTTAAACCAATAATCTTTAATTTTTATCGATTTGTTTAAAAAGAAGTATTCTCTGACATTGTGACTGAGTTGATGAATTGGTTGGATACCTGTTGTTTGCCTCAGTCATTGAAACCAAGAGCATGTGGTATAACATCCTATTCTCTCTAAAAATAGTTTCTGTGTTTTTGGTTTTGTTCTGAGTACATTACTTTTCTCTTTGGTCCTTATAATCACA
Source organism: Pan troglodytes (assembly GCF_028858775.2). Lineage (NCBI taxonomy): Eukaryota > Metazoa > Chordata > Mammalia > Primates > Hominidae > Pan > Pan troglodytes. The sequence goes on along the minus strand of NC_072404.2, from coordinate 159,778,331 downwards.
GTTTTATTTTTTAAATTAGAGATGGAGTCTTGCTCTGTCACCCAGGCTAGAGTTATGCTGTCATGGATTACTATATCCTCGAACTCCTGGGCTCAAGTGATCCTCCCAGTGTAGCCTCCCAAGTAGCTGAGACTACAGGTGTGCACTATCATGCCCGGCTAATTTTTTAATTGTTTTGTAGAGATAGGGTCTTGCCATGTTGCCCAGGCTGGTCTTGAACTCCTGGCCTCAAGCAGTCCTCCTGCTTCAACCTCTCAGTGTTGGGATTACAGTTGTAAGCCACTGCACTTGGCCACAGTTTTAAAGTTTCAAAAATAAATAGAAATAACTAGTTGACTTACTTTACTTACTGTTTCTTTCAGCTTTTTGCCTGAATTCATCAATGGAGACTTTGATTCTATTAGGCCTGAAGTCAGAGAATACTACGCTACTAAGGTAAATTATAAACATTTTTTTGTTCAAGATCTTTCTCATATGGTTGCTTTTTCTATGTTTCCAATTGTCATGGTGTATAGGAAGAGATTGATAAACTCATTGGTTGGTTACTTTTTATAGTTTTTTTATTTTAGCAATTGTAACATGCATTCAAAATGGAAACTTACACTTTTTCACAAAGGGTTTGCCACCAGAACACAGGTGTCATGAAAACTACCCCTAAAAGCCAAAATGGGAAAGGAAAAGACTCACGTCAACATTATCGTCATTGGACACGTAGATTCGGGCAAGTCCACCACTACTGGCCATCTGATCTACAAGTGCGTTGGCATTGACAAAAGAACCATTGAAAAATTTGAGAAGGAGGCTGCTGAGATGGGAAAGGACTCGTTCAAATTGTGCCTGGGTCTTGGATAAACTGAAAGCTGAGCATGAATATCGTATCACTGTTGATATCTCCTTGTGGAAATTTGAGACCAGCAAGTACTACATGACTATCATTGATGTCACAGGACACAGAGACTTCATCAAAAACATGATTACAGGGACATCACAGGCTGACTGTACTGTCCTGATTATTGCTGCTGGTGTTGGTGAATTTGAAGCTGTTATCTCCCAGAATGGGCAGACCCGAGAGCATGCCCTTCTGGCTTACACACTGGGTGTGAAACAACTAATTGTTGGTATTAACAAAATGGATTCCACTGAGCCACCCTACAGCCAGAAGAGATATGAGGAAATCATTAAGGAAGTCAGCACTTACATTAAGAAAATTGGCTACAACCCTGACACAGTAGAATTTGTGCCAATTTCTAGTTGGAATGGTGACAACATGCTGGAGCCAAGTGCTAACATGCCTTGGTTCAAGGGATGGAAAGTCACCAGTAAGGATGGCAATGCCAGTGGAACCACGCTGTTTGAGGTTCTGGATTGCATCCTACCACCAACTCGTCCAACTGACAAGCCCCTTCACCTGCCCCTCCAGGGGGTCTACAAAATTGGTGGTATTGGTACTGTTTCTGTTGGCCGAGTGGAGACTGGCATTCTCATACCTGGTACGGTGGTCACCTTTGCTCCAGTCACCGTTAGAACTGAAGTAAAGTCTGTCGAAATGCACCATGAAGCTTTGAGTGAAGTTTTTCCTGGGGACAGTGTGGGCTTCAGTGTCAAGAATGTGTCTCTCAAGGATGTTCATCAAGGCAACATTGCTGGTGACAGCAAAAATGACTCACCAATGGAAGCAGCTGGCTTCATTGCTCAGGTGATTATCTAGAACCATCCAGGCCAAATCAGTGCTGCCTATGCCCCTGTACTGGATTGCCACACGGCTCACATGCAGGCAAGTTTGCTGAGCTGAAGGAAAAGATTGATCTCTGTTCTGGTAAAAAGCTAGGAGATGGCCCTAAATTCTTGAAGTCGAGTAATGCTAACATCGTTGATATGGTTCCTGGCAAGCCCATGTGTGTTGAGAGCTTCTCAGACTATCCACCTCTGGGTCGCTTTGCTGTTCGTGGTATGAGACAGACAGTTGCCATGAGTGTCATCAAAGCAGTGGACAAGAAGGCTGCTGGAGTTGGCATGGTCACCAAGTCTCCCCAGAAAGCTCAGAAAGCTAAATGAATATTATCCCTAATACCTGCCACCCCACTCTTCATCAGTGATGGAAGAACGGTCTCAGAACTGTTTGTTTCAATTGGCCATTTATGTTTAGTAGTAAAAGACTGGTTAATAATAACAATGCATCGTAAAATTTTCAGAAGGAAAGGAGAATGTTTTGTGGACCACCTTGATTTTCTTTTTTGCCTGTGGCAGTTTTAAGTTACTAGTTTGTAAAATCAGTACTTTTTAATGGAAACAACTTGACCAAACATTTGTCACAGAATTTTGAGACCCATTAAAAAAGTTTAATGAGGAAAAAAAAATGGAAACTTACAAAATGACAAGTTGGAACACAATCTTGGGGAAATTTTATCACCATTATGTAAAAATTAATCCTTTAAACATATATATTTAAAAATAGCTTATAATTTATATATGCTCATTTAATAATACATAATTGTTGCCTATATCCTCATTAATTATTATATATTTCTCATGGATCATTTTAACTTCATTTAATGAATGTACCTTATTTCACTTAACCAATTCCCAATTAATGTACATTTCGGGTGTGCATTTTTTTGCTTTGTAAACTCTGCTAAAATCATCTTTGTAAATGAATTTTTGTAAAAATGCATAATTGTGTATTCATAAGAATTTAGGACTAATGTTAGAAAATTTTCTTTAACATTTAGTTTTCTTGAAATTATTATTACTACCTGAGGTCAGGAGTTAAAGACCAGCCCGGCCAACATGGTGAAACCCTGTCTCTACTAAAAATACAAAAAATTAGCCGGGTGTTGTGGTAGGCGCCTGTAATCCCAGCTACTCGGGAGGCTGAGGCAAGAGAATTGCTTGAACCCGGGAGGCGGAGGTTGCAGTGAGCCAAGATTGCGCCACTGCACTCCAGCCTGGGCAACAAGAGTGAAACTCCGTCTCAAAAAAAAAAAAAAAGAAATTATTATTACTGTTTTGAATAAAACTATTCCCTACAACTTGAGATTGATAATAACCTACATCTTTTGAAAAGGTGTTAATTTTCTCAATATTGGGCACATCTTTCAAAGATCCTTGCCACTTAAGAACATATAAATAATCTAATTGGGAATGATATAAGTCATGTGAGAGTGTATTAAAGTAACCAATAATTCAAGGTCTCAGTGGTTTTGGAAGACAATGAAAACTTTTTCAAATAAAAATTATAGCATTGGTAATTCTTCTAACCACAACACCATCATCTGTGTTTAATTCTAAACTGGCGTTATCAAAGTACACATTGTTTTAAAAAGAAACATAAGGTATTGAAATCACAAAACTTTAAATTCTTCATGAGGCTTGGGGGGAGATGACATAAATTCATAAGAAGAGAAGGAACCTTTCTCAGGAAGGAGGGAAGAGAAAAAGGTAGGAAAATGAAAAGAAAGAAGAAAAAGAAACATGATTCTAGGTGGAAACACAAAGGTGTTGTGCTTATAAGGTATAGCCTGTATGATATGGAAATTCTGGGGCTGGCAGTGAACGCAGGTCTCTGCACATCCCATCTGCCCACCAGCTGATCAGACTTTCCCTCAGCAAATGAAGACTGTTCCCAAGTCAGTGTTTGATATTCATGCTCAATTACTTTAACATTGGCATGTTCCTGTTCATTCCCCACAGTCTCACTTCTCATTAACTCCATACCTCAACCTCGTTGGGATGGAAAAGCCACAGCCTTGCTTACAATGCAGAGTTTTACAAATGCATAGATATTAATCATATTTTCAGGAGCAGAAGAAACAGCGAGAGAGGCAGGGACAAGCAGACTCAAAAACAAGCTGAAGATCTGGTCAGGTGTGACTCCTCTCCCCCTTCTTTAATGCTGCTGGCTTGCCAAAATCAGAAGTGCCAGCCTGATCACATCTATCCAAGATAAGAAAATAGGGGAAGCCAGCCTTTTTATATCTATAGGCAGTAAAATGAGGGTCAAGGATAGAGGAAAAATTTGAGTTAATGCCTCTTGATGAATTTCTCTTATATTTCCTTCTTCACTTTATTTTAACCTTAAAAACTAAATTATATTTGTTGAGGTTTAGTTTTTAAAGTAAGATTTAGCTGAATCTTCTAATTCTTGAACTACATAGTTCTAGGTTGATACAGTATAATCCACTTTCTTCATGTATCAACGAGTATCAAACTCACTGCTTTGAACTTTTAGGCTAAGTTCCTAGAGGGCACAGATGATGTCTTTTATATAGTTAATGTGCCCTGTAGAGCACATGGTGAGTGTTTGGCTATAGTTTTAATAACCATGACAATTACAACAAGTTAATGCAACATTACACACAATTCATATAAGCCATTATCTCCAACTTAAACAGCCTTTACGCTGCTCTTCCACAATTGAAAGGTGGTTATCTTCATTTTCAAATACACCCCCTCTCCACCTGGTCTGAGTTTGCAATGAAGGTGAAACTTGGGATCTAGTAAAGTGAAGAGATTTAAAATACCAAAACTTTGTTAAAATCAAAAAGTGGATTGTTTAGCCAACATTTCTTGATACAAAGTGTTGAGCCTGGCAACTGGTGTACAGTCCTTAGTTTATAAAGTCCTCGTTTTCAGGTAGCTGTAACATCTTGGTGCTTTCCCTTTTGCCTATTTGTCTTAGTTCGTCTCTGCCTGGTTCACTCCTATTAACTCAGAATGAGGAATATCTCTTACTGATTTTCCTCTTGATATTTTGTTTTTCATTTTTCTGGGTCAGTCAGTGCTTCTTTGATTCAAAGCTAAAAATCACCTACTTCAGTCTATCTATTATGCCTACCACCATGTTAATTTTCTGAGAACTTTAGAAGAAACTGTGCTATCTTATCAAACTCCTGATATTCTTTCACTATTGTATTCTGTTGGGTCTTCAATGGATTTAGGAAAGGGAGTTTTAAAATTGTTTCCTTAATATTTAGGGGGTTAAGGAACTAATTGCAGGATTTAGCTAATGCCTTAAAAATTACAGAATATCAAGGGATTGCTATAAATGTAGGTTTATAGGATATGAGTTAAAATATATAAATATAATAAAAAATATGAAATACAGTCAACCCTTGGTATCCAAGGATTCATCCAACAGTGTATGGGGAACCTTGGGACATGCAGGGCCTACTAAGGGACTTAAGCATCCTCAGACTTTGATGTTCTCTAGGGTCCTGGAGCCAATCCCCTGTGGATATGAAGGGCCTACTGTAATTTAAAATAGAAGAAATGAAACAATATTCTTTATCCCAATTTTTTGATGAGGGAACTGAGGCCCAGAAAGCTAAGCGACTTCAACAAAATGGCAGAACTAGTGAGAGACAGCTTTAGGATCAATGTCCATGTTTTCTATAAAAAGAATGTTGTTAGAACTGGGACTGGGTCACTGCTACTGCTTCTCAACAGGTAAAGCCTTTGGCCTATGGAGTAAGACAGTTGTTCCTTGTGCTGGATATGTAGCATCCCTGGGAATGAATGCTACTATCACTGTCAGTGTGACATAATGTCAACGACATAATCAAATACTTTACATTGTGTTTCTGGTATGTCCCTCTAAACCTTTGATTTTGAGGCAGCAAGGGTAAAGGTGCAATAGTTGGACCAGACCAGGAAAGAGCAAAACCTTATAAACTGATAAATTGTTAAATTACCTATTAACAACAGCTACTTATAAGATATTGGATTGAGCCAAGATAGAACACTGAAGAATCAGAGTGATTTGGTAATATGAAATTAGCAAGGGTATCGGCAAATTTTTAGTATGTCTTTCCTTGTGTTACCAATGAGTATTTTGCCATTCCAGAAAGTGTTGCTATCAACACAAGGCCATGTTCTAGATGGTATGATGAAAACAACCCTAGCATAAGTCAGGAATAGGACTGTAGGTCCAAGTTCTGATTTTATCTTCTCTGTTAATCCTTCCAAGTCTTAGAAGAACATAGCATCAAGAATATTGCAACAAGGTGCCCAAAGACTCATTGTAACTGTGTTTATGAAGACAAGCTTGGTTAAGGGAAACATTGAATCCCTGTATATATGGTGAATGAGGCTAGCAGAAAGGGTGAGTCAATGCTGAACCACAGATTTTCTGTTACAGAGATAATAAGATAATTCCAGGTCCCCTGATAATTCTAGCACTATAAACTGGAGGAATGGAGAAAGAAACATAGGCAGATTTTTGTCTCCTGTCTTTCATCGTATCTTTTTCCCTCTTGGGAAAGATAAGGGTTTTTTAAAGCAAATTGCATGAATTATTGAAGAATATATCTTATAAAACCAATATTTTTTATAGTATTTTCCCATTGTCATTGAATACTTGCATGGCCATACCCAAATTTTTGAAGAGTGCTCTCGATGGGCAGGGGTAGTGTATCTAATCTTTAAAAACCAATGCTCCCTTTTATAAATATAAAATGCTATAAATGTTAGTTGCAGTAGCAGAAAATGTCTCATCATTTTACATTTCATCATAATGGCTATTACCTGTATAAATGTGTTTCAGTTACATTTTAAGGAATTGGGGATTTGGGTTTAAATATAACTTTCTCAGTTAAAATAATTGGAAATTGTCACCTGTTTGGCATTTGAATAGAATGTCTGGTTTTTCATAAATGGACTACTGATGATAAGCAGAAAATGCCTATATTTTAATTCCAATTTAAAGATGGGGACACTGATTCTCAAATAGTGGGGAGGGCGGGTTATTGGGTGAAGGGTACATTCAAGTGTGGATATCAAATAACTAATACTTAATCTTGGCTGTTAGCAGTGTGCATTTTAGATTTCAGGCTTTTATAAGTAGTAAAGTGATTGTTTTCTTGAATTAAGTGCAAATTACATTTGTGTTATTAATTTACATATACAAAAGTCTTACCACCACACGTGAAACTAAATCATGGTGTTATTTTCCTGACTTTCTCATGTGCTTATAGTAATGATCTAATAATGGCATACATGTAGAGTTCTCTGGAAATACTAAAGCACTATTTAATATAAGCTGGTAGTGTTTTATTTTACTTCCTAAAATTGTTTGCTTCAGACCTCTTTAATATTTTATTTTCTCAGTAACATTGCTTTTTAAAAATATTTTCAAACACTTCCTCTTTGTAAGTGCATAATTTATGAATGTAGATGTAATTCATAATCAGAATTGCTTAGGATATCCTTTTGAATTTGATAAAGCCTCAGGTTTGATTCTATTTACATTTCACAGAATCTCCAGTTAAAAACATCTGCATTGATCCACCTAATCTCATGAATCTTATTATTTTCTACTCTTACCTACGTCTCTTCTTCAGTTCTTCTCAGCCACATGCCAACAACTTTTAGATGAAAAATTAATTAGAGAAAATGACAAACTGGACTGTTAGAAATTGTGAACAGTTAGTAAGTTTGACTATTATACCAAACAGAGGAAACTATACAAAATATATAAAGCTCAACTCCATTTTTTGATATATTTCTTTAAAAAATGTAAACAAAATGGAACAAAGCCTGGAGTGTAATAAATTTTTAGGCTTAAGCATGAAGTCTAATTAACATATGCTAAGATATGAAGGCTTTGCTAAGGGAATTAAAGACAGGCAGTTTCCCTTGACAACTGAGTGACAGGTTCTTCACTTTATATTCCTTAGACTGGCTGTCTAACCCTTATTAGCATCTCACCAAGGGAATGATGAGACTGCCAGGGGAACATTAGGTGAAACTATCTCTTGAATATACCTTAATTCTTATGCTTGCCTCAATCATAGTCCTTTCAAATTGACTTTATTGCCATCGATGTTTTTTGAATCTTGTTTTGTTTGAATTTGTTTAACATACTGAAGGCTTTTAGAAAGGGCGAGACTTTGCCCTTTACATTGAAGAGCTCCCAGTGAGACACACAGGACCTCCAGGGGCACCTGCCTGCCTCTCCTCATTCATCTGATGTTACACTCTGTGTTCTCCAGGGCCTCTGTGACTCTCTCTTTCCTCCTTCGTCTGACTCATGGGATTCTTCTTTCGCCTAAACCAACCAACTATGACAATCTAAAAAGTAATAACAACCAAATATTTTTAGTGCTTAAAATATGCCAGATATTTTTATATGCACTTTCATTTATGAATTCATCCCTTCACAGTTCCCCAGCTGGAGGTGGTGGTTAGTCCCTTGTTTATACTTTCTTGCTGAGTTTGACATAAACAATTCTATCATCATTTTATTCCTTTTCCCTGTTAACATGTGAACTTCTGGAAGCTGAAGTCTGCGGTCATTCATCCTGGTATCCCCAGTCGTTAGTAGGTTCAGATTGAAGTTTATATGAAGCAGGTATCTGATCCCTCTTTTAGAACTGAAACAGAAAAGCACTGGTCCTGCTTTGCTTCATATAAAAAAGATTTCTGTGATCAAATGATTTTGTGAAATTTGCCACATTCTGTATGCCCCTTTTGGAAACCCACTGTGCATGTATCGTTTTAAGTAAGTCTGCCAAAAATCTAATTTTACCTTAATATATCTCAAATGTATTTCACCCCGGAACATTTACTCTTTACCCTACTAAAAATACAAAAAATTGGCCAGGCGTGGTGTCACACACCTGTGATCCCAGCTAATCAGGAGGCTGAGGCATGAGAATCGCTTGGACCCTGGAGACAGAGGTTGCAGTGAGCCGAGATTGTGTCACTGTACTCCAGGCTGGGAGACAGAGTAAGACTCTTTCTCAAAGAAAGAAAGTTTTCTATCAGTGTAGAAACTATTTACCATTCAAGTTTCCTGATGTCAGCCAAAAGCCAATCTTGCAAGCAGGCCATTTTAAAGACAGCAGTCTCAAGCCTGCTATGCTAAGTTTTCCCTGTGCCCTCTTTTACCCAGAAGTCTGGCTCTGGTTTTAGGAAGAAAGCCATCATTTAAAACCCTGTGCTGTTCTAAAAAGATGTTCGACTTCCATTAACAGAAGGGATGACTTTCTTGTTTGAAACACTATAGCTTTCGTTCGATGCCTTGTTGAAAGAAAAGGTTATTTTACAACACATAGGACAATGAAGATTATGCTAGATTAGAATGTCTCTTTAAGTTTGGGAAAGAATGGAGAATTGCTACAAGGTTAAATTGCATTTCTTCTTTTCCTTTATACACCATCTAGATACCAGAAAGAGAGTACTAGATTATATTAGGCAATATAGTTAGAGTTTTTATACTGTTACTTAGGTTTTTAAGAGTTGAATCCTGTGCCATTCTTGCTGAAGAAATCATTCCTTGAAGGCTGTTATTTGATGATTTAAAAAACAACCTTTTTAGCTTGAAAAGTATAAATGTTTCTAGAAGCCTGGTAAATAAAAGGAACAGTCTGCCACAGTACACTTTATACAATGAAGAAGAAAGTGGGAATTGGTTATTTTGTGATTATATCTCTGCAGGGAAAAAGACGATATTCATACCTGTATCCACAAACAGAGATCTTTTAGATTTCAGTTTACTTTATGGAACCATTCCCCTTCTTAGCAAATCTGAGAACAAGTTTGAGCTAATTTTAGATCTGTATCTTTGGTTATTTGGAGTATCTGTCATTTTGCTCTATGCCTGCTGTGCCCTTAATCTGGCAGGCAGTTTTTAATTACAGAGTTCCAGTCAATTCCATTTAATGAATGATTATGGACTCTTATTATTAAAGCTTGAATATATTCAATTCTTCCAAGACTCTTGAAAATATCCCCCCAAAATATTTTTAAGTGTATATCTTGCATACTGATGAGAAGAAAGGCAATGTCAGCAATGAATAGGGGAAAATAAAGAAGCTAACATGTTAAAACCCAGTAAAATTTTATCATTGCTTATTTGCTAAAGAAAATCCATATCAATATGCCAATATGAAGGTATAGAAAATTATACTTCATGTTTTCAGAGCCACCTTTGAAGATGGTCTTTGATTTCTTCTTACCTTGTTTACTTTACTTTATTGATAGACAACTATTTTGCCCTCTGAGCATGTCCATTTCTTTTCATACTGTCCATTAGCCACTCAGTCCTCAACTGAAAGAACCACTTCCTATCCCTGTTGCACACTCCAAAATTATCTAAACTTTCTCTTTCCTTCTCCTCCAATGGAAATCATCTTTCCCATAATGAAACAGATTTCTGTTTGCTATTAAGGAGCAAGGAAATCAATTCAATTAATTCACAGCAAGAAATCCATGATGAATTGTCTCTCCTTAAATTACTTATATTTTAAAAGGATGAACTGTTCATCCTTATATACTACTAATAGGAATACATATTTTTACAAATTTCCTAGAAAGCACTCTGGCATCAAATATCAAGGAACCTGAAAATGCTCTCATAATTTTCCCAGTAATTTTATTTCCAGAATTCATTTCTAAGAAAATAACCGGAACCAAACATTTATACACAGAGATGTTGATTGTAATGGTATGTTTAAAAGAAAAAGAAAAAGTCAACTTATGTCATAAATATAATAAAGATAATGATAATGTAATGAGTTGAAGAAGGAGGAAAAAGGGAGAGAGGGATAGATAAGCATTCATTGCCCATTTTCAGGAGGCTGCGAAAACCATGAAAATGTCTAAGTCTTCGGATGTAGCATGGTCATGTGGGGTCATCATGTCTGCCTAACAGCTAGTGAATGTTCAGGTATTTTAAAACTAGAGAATAATAACTAAATAAATGTTCCTATAAATTGTAAAGGCATTTTTCTGCTTAGTTGTGCCCAAATAACAAAAGTTTAATTAAGCAGGGTACTAAGCAAAGTACAAAGCAAGACAGGTTCAGATCCCACACAGTGTTCCTATCAATTGTGTGACCTTGGGCAAGTTATTTAATCTCTGGGAACTACAGTCTGCATATTTTAAAATGTGATAATTACACTTGCCTTATAAGGTTATTGTGGGGATTCAGAAATGTAATTCATGTAAAGTGATTCATATCTCATATACTAAATGTACTCAAATGTTCTTATTAATGTTACTCATTTAGTGAGGGAGACAGTTGTCAATAGATCACATCCTTTAAGGTTGGATACTTTAAACGTTATCTTATTTATCAGAGTATTAGGCTATATTTTGTTGGAGAATTTTAGTTTATTGAAAATAATCTCAGAGTTTATTAGCCATATATACATTGTATTTAATTACACTGTGTAAGGGTCTATATGCAAGTCACTGGAAATAAATTTTCAAAATTGATGTGCATGATACCTAGGAGGAAGTAGCACTTATAAGTTCGTAACCTTATAAACTCAGTCCATAAAGTTACAGTAGATGTCTCAGAGCCCCATAACATCTTGCTAGGATAATTTGCACAAGTGTTTTCTGTCCTGGATAAATGGATGGGTACTAAATGATGACTTGACCTAAAATGAATAAGCTAATAGGAAACTTGGGCATGTTTTCACCAGACTTACCTCCTTGCCTCTTGTTTTATGAAGCCAAGTCTCTCCGGATATAGTCCATGAAATAACAATTATTATGTTATTACAATGTTTTTCAAAGGATCTGTTTTCTTTCCCATTAAAGAACTTTAGAGGAGTCAGCATAGTATAACCTGATAGGTTTTATGTATGTAAAATGTATAAACTCATTAACCTATATTAGTTAAATTATTGGCAGACAGTAAATTAAGTAATTGAGAATGACAGTCTAATGGCTTTTGCATTGGTCTTTTGAAATTAGGTTGATTATTGACACTCATTGCCTTGTAATAATTTCTTTCAGCTGTCAGTAAATTAAAAATAGTTTTGCAAATATTGACACAAAGTTCTTTGGAGAATATTAATATTTTGCTCACTGTAGTAAACTTTGATGTGAGGTGGTCTGCCTGTAACATCTGCTGTTTCTAAAGATTCTTCCCAGGTTCTGAGGTGAGCATCTCATATGTATTCATCACTATGCATCATCTCATTTAATCTTAACAGCAATTCTGGTTTTTATGTTAGTTCTATTACAGATGGAGCTATGAAGTTCAGAGGGATTTTTTTTCAATCTAAGCCTTTTTCCTCATATTAAATTTCTTAAAATATACAGCATTTAGTTGTATATGGACAATGTCTAATTGTTGGCCTAGAATAAGGGTTGGTTGGTAAACTAGTAATACAACTCGCAGGGCAAATATGGCTTGATAGCTGTTTTTGTAGTTTTGGCAAGCTAAAAATGGTTTTTACATTCTTAAAAGTTGAAAAAAATCAAATGAAAATTTTATAACATGAAAGTTGTAAGCAACTTAAATTTCAGTTTTATTAGAACACAGCCATTTCCATTCATTTATTTATTAGCTTTAGAGTCTTTCATGCTACACAGGTAGAGTTAACTAGTTTGGACACAGGCCCTATGGCCTGCAGAGTTGAAAAAATTACTATCTGGCCCTTTATAGGAAAAGTTTGCTGATCCCTTGCCTAGAGGGATAACTTATCTCATCTGCTATGCCTTTATAAATGACTTTATTCGTTATTGAGTGCTTACCACTTGCTACATACCGTGTTGGGCTCTTGTCCTGGGAATATGGTCGTAAACAAAGGAATACAGTGGGTAGCTTCAAGGAGCTTACAGCTTAAAGCTTATGTTTCAATTAATATTTTAATAGTCATAGGGTAGATTGATAATTTTATCATATTCTATATGATAAAATTATTTGGTTATTCTAATAAAATGTAATACTCATAAGGTAGACTTTCATACTCATATAGACCTAAGTAATTAATATACTAATAAAATATTAGGTTAATCCAATAGTAAAATTATTTGGTTAAAATAAATATTCACCATAAACCTTACTGTTTGATCCTCTTTCTTTTTAAAAAATGCATACATATACCACACTGAACATAAACCTATCCCTCAGATGATTTGTGATTTTATTGTGATTAGGACCATATATTACAAGCATATATTTTATGTTTGCTATAGCTCTAGATGTTGGCAGTATGGGAAATTGAGCTGAACCCTGATCATTCCACGGCATGTTCCGAAAACTGTTTGTTAATTTTTTGCCAAGTTCCTAATACCAGTTTTTTTCCTTGTCATTTTTTTTAAAAAACAAGTTAAAACTTATTCAAACATATTCTGAATTTTTTCTGTAGTACTTTATACTGCTGCATTTGTTAACCTCGATGTGCATGTATATTTCAATTTTCCTTACTGGATGTTTGTTAACATTAATGTATTTTAAACTTTACTTAATTGCATATGAAATGCTAATTTTTGTTATTTTAAGAATCTGCATTAATTGTGTCCAAATAGAAAAGAGTTATTTAATTTCCTCAAGGCAGCATTAGTATATAGTGAGTAAAAAACAAGTGTTTCTTCTCTGTGTGAGACTCATTTTCTGGTTTATATGTGTTTATATTTATGAGAAAAATACCATTATTTTCATGAGGAGAGAAATGGTTTTAATTCAACCATGATTTGTCTAGCCACTGAACGTCTATTGACTTATTGATATGTGCCCATAGTAACCTAGTGACTGAGAGTGCAGACGTCAGTTTCCCTGTATGCATGGAGTGTTGCGTTTACACTTTCTGCCTGAAGATCCTGTTTTCCCCAAATAATAGACAAGATTTGCCAGACGAGAATTTTTGCGTGTGTATGTCTGAGATTGAGTTGTACCACTTTAATTTGTTCCATGAGTATCCCTTTGTAAAATACTACTTCTGTTTTAGTAAGTTTTTTGCCTCTTTCTGTTCTTCAGTCTCCTCAAACCTGATGAATGATCATGTTGACGATTAGGATTAAATTACCTTATTTGTAACTTTCTGCACCTTTAATATTTGCTTTCAAATTTTGTTTTTGGAGACCTTAGGGCATTCATCATTTTAATGTGAACTTGTGATATTTCCTTTATCATTGTGAATTATTTCAGATTGTTATTATTGAACTTGGTATTCAGCTTGTTATTATATCTTTTCAATTCAATTTTTATTATTTTTGTTATTACAGCCGAGTATAATGGAACATATCTTTATAATGTATTATTTATTAAAACTTTTTGGCAGGTCTCTAGTTTCATACTTAAGTCAAACGAAAGTTTAAGGAAAATTTACATGTGGAAGAAAATTTCTTTTTTGTATTACCAGGTTATTCCTAAATTCTGTCTTTTCCATGGTGTATATATGTGTGTGCACATACACGTGTGTATTTATATATAAAATGTGCAATTTTGGTCCCTATTTTACTTAATTTACAGTTGTTTCTGGCTAATTTTCAATTATGTCCTAGGACCTTTTAGATAATACCAAGGATAAAACACTTGCTAAGGTATTAATTCTCTGTGTTTTATGGTAAAATAATGTATGTCATTATAAACTCTTACCTTGTTCTGAAATGGCTGAAGAAGGTAGAACACTATTATAATGACAATACTTGATTAGCACAAATTCATTACCCAACCTGATAATGAGTTTGCTAATACCACGCCAACATATCATGTCTTTAGGGACCATGGCTTTCCCAATCTGTAGATCTATACACTTTTCAATGTTTATCTTCCCTTGGCCTCCCAATGTACATAGTCTTTAAGTTTTTGGATGTTAAATTCCTAGATACTGACCTGGGCATGGCAGGCAAGAACCTAAATATTTAATCCACCTAGTAGTAATTTTCATGTCTAAATGCAGATAAAACATTGAAATGGGCCAAGTGTGGTGGCTCATGCCTGTAATCCCAGCACTTTGGGAGGCTGAGGCGGGCGGATCACGAGGTCAAGAGATCAAAACCATCCTGGCCAAAATGGTGAAACCCCATCTCTACTAAAAATACAAAAATTAGCTGGGCATGGTGGCGTGCGCCTGTAGTTCCAGCTACTCGGGAGGCGAGGCAGGAGAACTGCTTGAACCCGGGAGGTGGAGGTTGCAGTGAGCCAAGATCGTGCCATTGCACTCCAGCCTGGGTGACAGAGCCAGACTCCATCTCAAAAAAATTAAATACATAAACAAAACATTGAAATGAAAAAAGAAGTCATTTGTTAGGTGTCTTCTGTTTCAGCCCTACCATATAACTGAATATTTTCTTCATCTGTGGGAAGGCTAGTGGAAGAACTGCTTATACTGCAAGCAATGAAAACAAATAGCTTTAACCACACAAAATAAAACAATTATTTATTCACATAACTGAAAAGGATAGAGGAGAATTCAGCTTCAATGAGGCTTGATGGGCTACCAAAACAGCCCCCAGGTACTGGTTTCTTGTTTCTTAACTCTTTGACCCGCACTGCCAGCTTCATTCTCAGGTGCCACATTGTGGATCTCTGGCTCTAGGCTGTCCTCTTGTGTTGTAGACTGGCTGCCATCTCAACATGTCTTTCTACTGAAGAGCATAAGTCTCTTGCAGGGTTGATGCACACACCCCAGCAATTCTTGTGCTCTCTTTGTCCCGAACTGTGGCATGTACTCATCTCCAAACAATTTGCAGTGGATAAGGGGATAACTGAGTATCTCCAGAACTGAGTATCTAATTGTATACTTGAGAGAGGGTAAATAAATATTCAAAGAAAAGTCAGGTTGCTAGTATCTCATAAAGAGGAGGAATGCATGCTGGGGATGTAGTATCTTTTTTTACTATATAGGAGTCCCCTTTTTCCACAGGGGATATGTTCCAAGATCCCTAGTGGGTGCCTGGTACCACAGATAGTACTGAACTCTATATACACTGTTTTCCTATGCATACATACTTTTGATAAAATTTAATTTGTAAATTAGTAAGAGATTAGCAGTAATAACTAGTAATAAAATAGAACATTGATAAGAATAGACTGAAATAAAAGTTATGTAAATGTGATTCTCTCTCAAAATATCTGATTGGATTATACTCACCTGTTTTTGGGCAGCTGTTGATTGTGGGTAACTGAAACCCTGGAGCTCAAAACCATGGAAAAGGGGGGACCACTGTACCTGTTCTGGTGAAGTGTTCATCCTAAGAACTTGAAGAAAATGGAAGAAATAAAAAGGACGCTATCTTCATATTACCATGACAAATTAATCTATTGCAAGTTTCCATTTTAGCTGGGACTGTATGTTTTGTCTGTATGTTTTTAGCATTGATGTCAGAAAGCCTTGCAGTTGGGTGTATTTGTGAGGTGAGGTAGGGTACAGATCAATTCCGGTAGTCTCACTTTAACATACAGAGGAATGAAAAATGCCAATCAAAGAATATGACAAGTATTCACCTGTCACCTATTTGAGTTTAGCCTCAAAATATTTTATTAGCATTCATCTATTACAAGAATGTTAAACTAAACTGCTTGTTTAATTATTTTTAATTGGGAAAAGTCTTCTATTGATTAATTTAGGCTACCAGGAGATTGAGGTGCCAGTCCAGCTGAAAAGCATAGACTATATCTGATACGGTTTGGCTGTGTTCCCACCCAAAATCTCATCTTGAATTGAATCCCCATAATCCTAATAATCTGCACGTGTCAATGGAGAAACCAGCTGGACGTAATTGAATCATGGCAGTGGTTTCCTTCATGATGTTCTCCTAATAGTGAGTTCTCATGAGATCTGATGATTTAATAAGCGTGTGGCAGTTCCTCCTCCATTTGTTTTCCTTCCTGCCACCCTGTGTAGAAGGTGCCTTGTTTCCCCTTTGCCTTCTGCCATGATTGTAAGTTTCCTGAACTTACAGTGCTGAAGTGTGAGTCAGTTATTTCTCTTTCTTTTATAAATTATCCAGGCTCAGGCAGTTCTTTGTAGCACTGTGAAAGTGGACTAATATATTTGCAGCTTTATAATTTTAGGAAATAACAAAATGTTCCTTTTGTCATTGTCAATAGTATTTTGTCACCAAGGTACAATATGTAAAACGTGTACTGCTATTCAAACATGTGGCATGAGACATCTGCATTATAGCAAATATTCATTCATTTATTGAGTAAATATTTACTGAGTGCTTACTATGTGCTGTTTGAGGTACTCAGGATAAAACAGAAAACAAAACTGAGGATTAGCCCTGCCTCCTGGTATAAAGAGACAATAAATAATATGTAATGTGTTAGAAAGTGTTATTTCCTTTGGAGAAAACAGAAAATTCTGAGTAGGGTAAGGGCAGTCGGGACAGTCAAGATCAAGCTTGCTAGGGTTGGGCAGAAGGAAGTGCGTGAAGTCACAGTTTTAAGTAGGGTAATCAGGGTGTGCCTCATTAAGAGGTGAAATTTTAACAAAGATTAGATGAAGGAAAGAAGTTATGAAGACCTTTTATATCTACGTCTTATTTAAGTTCAACAGCTACTTTTTGATATGAATTGTATCCTCTCCATATTTCACTGAAGAATCATAAGAGGCTGGGGCAGTATAAAATTAGGGAGAGTTGGAAATTTTCTGGTTCGTGCAGATTTGGTAAACAATCGAATTGTAGAAAATGACAGCTCTTTGTGTGTGGTTGATACATATAAGTGAAATCTTCAGTTCAGTTTATGTTGAGGATATATGGCACATTTGAGTGTGCTCCTGGCAGTTTGAGGGTTCTGAATTTCTAGGAGAGGGGAGTAGAGTTCGAGGTGGAAGCTGTTTTGACTGTATTTGCACAGCAAGCACATACAGTATGTACATAGCAACATACACGTAGTGTACTTTTTCTTGTGCGGTAGTGGTGGTGGTCAGAGAGATTAGGAGTGGAGAAGCCCCAGCCACCTCTTTTTCTTTTTTTTTTTTTTTTTGAGATGGAGTTTTGCTCTTGTTGCCCAGGCTGGAGTGCAATGGCACGTCCTCTGCTCACCGCAACCTCCGCCTCCTGGGTTCAAGCAATTCTCCTGCCTCAGCCTCCCGAGTAGCTGGGATTACAGGCATGCGCCACTATGCCCGGCTAATTTTGTATTTTTAGTAGAGACAGGGTTTCTCCATGTTGGTCAGGCTGGTCTTGAACTCCCAACCTCGGGTGATCTGCCCACCTCGGCCTCCAAAAGTGCTGGGATTACAGGCGTGAGCCACCATGCCCGGCCACCCCAGCCACCTCTTGCCGTTGTTCTTTCTTTGAGAGATGATTCTATTTAGTCAGCAATTAATGTGTTCTTCCTACACCTTTCATTCCTAATTATTTTTGCCTTTAATTTTTATATTTTTTCATTTATTAGCTCATTGATTTAACAGATGTTAGATAACTAATATTTGTCTTTAGTGATTATCATCATTGAAGTCATAATATTTTACATTTATTTAATACCTTTATATCTCATAGCATATAGATTTGCATATATGTGTATATATAAAATTTTATGTGAATGATCTAGTGTAGAACCTTCAGGAAATATAATTATTATTGCCATTTTTCTAAGTAAGTTATTATTTCTCATGAGTTCCAATCCATCTCATACTATAGGTTTCACAGCATGATTTATCTGTTTTCTGAATCTTCATTACTTACAGGATACCATGTAAGAAAATAGTGTTTCTTTCCCTGCCTCTGTATATGATTATTTCTCATATACATGTAGCAGCTTTGAGAATAACAGCTTTGTTGATGAAACTAGAACCAATGGTATTTGAATTGTTTAAAAACTGCAGGAAAATCATTGTAAGTTCTTTGTCATTTTGACATAAATCATCTTGAGGAATTATTTTCTTGTAAAAATCACACTAATATTTGAAAACATTTATAATACTTAATGCTTTATGGCATTTTCTTAATATCTTGCTTTTGCAGACTGTTATTTTTTGATATATGTTCATTTAGTTTGGTTTTGGTCGAGAATATGCCTTGTCTTGTACTGATATTCAGATGCCCACTGCTAATGTTTTGGTTAAGGACTCTCTGTTCCCACCTGTCCTAGTCAGTGTTGGGCTGAGATGTGGATGCACCTGGGCAACACATGCTTATCGCCTCTGTGAGTGTCTACTGAAGCTGAGAGGGATAGTTTATATGTTACTGGGTATAAATCTGGATCCTAAATATCTCAGGATCAATGGAATGGAGATAAGAAAATGAAACCGAGTTTTCTAATTTAAATGAAATGTATGACCTTTTCTATACAATCTTAAGAAGGTACTACTAAGACCAGTTACAAGACAGTACAGGGAGATATATTTGATACAATAATTTTATGGAATTTTAATAGAATTATTGAGATATGCAATGGGCTAGTTAGAAATTTCCTGTCACTATAAATTTGTACCAGCTTAGTGTGAGGGATAAAGAAAGGACTCAATTTGATCATATACCAAATGTTTAATGTATGCTTACTGTGTATTATTCATTGTTCTAGGTACTGGGGATATCAAAGTAAATCAACACTGACCCCACTCCTTAGTAATAAGCACGAAATGACTTTAAAAATAGTATGAAATTATATTAGTCCATTCTCATGCTGATATGAAGGAATACCTGAGACTGGGTATAAAGGAAAGAAGTTTAATTGACTCACAGTTCCACATTGCTGGGGAGGACTCAGGAAACTTACAATCACGGCAGAAGGCCAAGAAGCAGCAAGCACCTTCTAAACAGGGTGGTATGATGGAGTGAGAGCAAACAGGGGAAATGCAAGACGCTTATAAAACCATCATATCTTATCAGACTTATTCACTATCACAAGAACAGCATGGGGAAGACTGCCACCATGATTCAATTACTTCCCACCAGGACCTTCCCACGACTTGTGGGGATTATGGGGTTTACAATTCAAGATGTGGTTTAGGTGGTGACAAAACCAAACCATATCATGCTGGCCCTGGCTCCTCCCATATCTCATGTCCTCACATTTCAAAACACAATCATTCCTTCCCAAGAGTCCCCCCAAAGTCTTAACTCATTCCCGCATGAACTCAAAAGTCCAAGTCCAAATCTGAGATAAGGCAAGTCCCTTCTGCTTATGAACATGTAAAATCAAAAGCAAGTTAGTTACTTCCTAGTGAGTAAATATACACATTCCAAATGGGAGAAATTGGCCAAAAAACAATGGGGCTACAGGCCCTATGCAAGTCTAAAATCCAATAAGGCAGTCATTAAACCTTAAAGTTCCAAAATGATCTACTTTGACCCCATGTCTCATGTCCAGGTCATGCTGATGCAAGAGATCAGTTCTCACAGCCTTGGGCAGCTCCACCCCTGTGGCTTTGCAGGGTACAGACTAGCCTCACTCTTGGCTGCTTTCACAGGCTGGCATTGAGTGCTTGCAGCTTTTCCAGGTGGAAGTGCAAGCTGTTGCTGGGTCTACCATTCTGGGGTATAGAGAATGGTGGCCCTCCTCTCATGGCTCTACTAGGCAGTGCCCCAGTCAGGACTCTGTGTGGGGGCTCTGACTCCACATTTCCCCTCTGCACTGCCCTAGCAGAGGTTCTCCATGAGGGCTCTGCCCCTGTAGCAAACTTCTGCCTGGACATTCAGGCATTTCTGTACATCTTCTGAAATCTTGGTTAGAGGTTCCCAAACCTCACTTCTTGACTTCTGTGCACTTTCAGGCCCAACACCATGAGTAAGCTGCCAAGGCTTGGGGCTTGGACCCTCTGAGGCAATGGCCCGAGCTTTATCGTGTCCCCTTTTAGCCACAGCTGGGACTGAAGCAGCTAGGATACAGGCACGATATCCCGAGACTGCACAGAGCAGGGGAACCCTGGGCGCAGCGCATGAAACAATTTTTTTCCTCCTAGGCCACTGGGCCTGTGTTGGGAGGGGCTGCTGTGAAGGTCTCTGACATTCCCTGGAGATATTTTCCCCATTGTCTTTGGATTAACATTCCATTCTTTGTTACTTATGCAAATTTCTGCAGCGACTTGAATTTCCCCTCCAGGAAATGTGTTTGACTTGAATTTCCCCTCCAGGAAATGTGTTTCTCTTTTCTATCGCATCATCAGGCTGTGAATTTTCCAAATTTTTATGCTCTGCTTAATCTTCAATGCTTTGATGCTTAGAAGTTTCTTCTGCCAGATATCCTAAGTCATCTCTCTCAAGTTCAAAGTTCCATGTATTTCTATGACAGGGGCAAAATGCCGCCAGTCTCTTTGCTAAAGCATAGCAAGAGTCACCTTTGCTCCAGTTCCCAAGAAGTTCCTCATCTCCATCTGAGACCACCTCAGCCTGGACTACATTGTCCATATCACTATCAGCATTTTGGTCAAAGCCATTCAACAAGTCTTTAGGAAGTTCTAAACTTCCCCACATCTTCCTGTCTTCTTAACCCTCCAAGTCTCTAGGAAGTTCTAAACTTTCACACACTTCCCTGTCTTCTGAATCCTCCAAATGGTTCCAACCTCTGTCTGTTACCCAGTTCCAAAGTTGCTTCTTCATTTTCAGGCATATTTACAGCAGCACCCTTCTCCTGGTACTTACTGTATTATTGTTCTCATGCTGCTATGAAGAAATACCAAAGTCTGGGTAATTTATAAAGGAAAGAGCTTTAATTGACTCACAGTTTTGTGTTGCTGGGGAGGCCTCAGGAAACTTAGAATCATAGCAGATGGCAAAGGATAAACAGGAACTTTTTTCATAGGGAGGCGAGATGGAGTAAGTGCAAGCAGGGGAAATGTCAGATGCTTATAAAACCATCACATCTCATGAGACTCACTCAGTATCATGAGAACAGAATGGAGGAAACTGCTCCCAAGATTCAATAACTTCCCACCTGGTCCCTCCCACAATACTTGGGGATTATGGGAACTACAATTCAAGATGAGGACACAGCCAAGCCATATCAGAAATGTTTAAGATATGTACAAGTATAAAAAATAATAAACCAAATACTTTTGTAACCACAACCCAACTTAATAAATGCTACCTATACAGTTCAAGACTTCTGTGGCCCTTTCTTATGGTTAAATCTAAAAATTTTTTTTCTCTTACATTTCTTAATACTTTAACAATAGCAACACTAAATCCTATGTAAAGGTAATAAGCATGTTTTTACATTGTGTATATATATGCAGTTATACTGCCTGTGTGATTCTGTAACTCATGAATGTATCATACATTTATTCTATTATTTTTGTTGTTGTTCATTCATTTTTGTCATAGAATAACCCAGTGTTTAAATACGCCACAATTTTTTTTGTTAATGTAAGGTACGACAAATGTATATCAGTGATTTTTTTTTGAGCTTATCTGATTACTAGTGAAAATCAACATCCTTTCATGTGTATTGGCTTTTTCTGTTTTGCTAGTCTTTAACTTGCCTATTAAAATATTTTGTGTATTTGCTTTCATGGCTCACTGCAGCCTCGACCTGCTGGGCCCAAGCAATTCTCCCACCTCAGCCTCCCAAGGTGTGCACCACCATGTTTGGCTAAATTTTTTTGTAGTGATGGGCTTTTGCTGTGTTACCGAGGCTTGTCTCCATTTTCTGCACTCAAGCAATCCTACAGGTCTATTGGCTTTTTCATGTGTATTGGTGATATGGTTTGACTGTGTCCCCACCAAAATCTCATTTGGAATTCTCATGGGTTGTGGGAGGGACCTGGTGGGAGGTAATTAAATCATGGGGGGACAGGTCTTTCTTGTGCTGTTCTTGTGATAGTGAATAAGTCTCATGAAATCTGATGGTTTTAAAAAGGGGAGTTTTCCTGAACAAGCTCTCTTTGCCTGCTGCCATCCACGTAGGATGTGGCTTGGTCCTCCTTTCCTTCTGCCATGATTATGAAGCCTCCCCAGCCACGTGGAACTGTAAGTCCCATTAAACCTATTTCTTTTGTAAATTGCCCAGTCTTGGGTATGTCTTTATCAGCAGCATGAAAATGGATTAATACAATTGGCTTTTTCAGGTTTGCTTTCTTTAACTTGCCTATTAAAATATTTTGACTGTTTTTCCATCCAGTTATTTATTCTTTATAGATTTTTACAAATTCTTTATGTATTCTGGATAGTAACCTTTTGTTTTTAGTTATGTTTGTGGAAAATACCTTCTTTCATTTTGAAGCTTTCTTTTTTTACTTTATGCATATTGTTTATTGATGAAAGAAAGGTCTTAGTTAAAAGTAGCTGAATTTATCAGTTCTTTCTCTTCAGATTTATATTTATTTTCGCACCTTGTTTAAAATACTACCTACTGCAATCATTTTCTTTTCTGTTGTTTTTTGTAAATGTTTGGAGACTTTGCTAGTACGTTTTCAAATATGCATCTGTATATATTTCTGTCTTCCCAATTCTGTTCAGGTATCTATTTACCAACCATATGGCACAAAGAACACTTTCTTTGTGCCAGTCACTGTTCTAGTTCCTAGAAGACAGCTGTGAATCACACAAGCAAATACCTATGTTTCCGTGGTGCTAATATTCTACTGTTTCATTTTGCCAGTACCCTGTTGTGTTAATTACTTTGTATATCTGAATATCCTGAAAGGCAAGTTCAACTACCATGTCCTTTTGCAAAATTGCGTTTGCTTTTTTTTGGTCCCTTATTCTTTCATGTAAATCATAATCGTTTGTTTGAGTTCCACGAAAAATATCATTGACTCAATAGATAACTTTTCTTATCTTTCTGTCCCTGTGAGTCTTTGATACTCTTTCCATGTATATGTGAAAAATTATATTTTAAGACTAATTAGCCAGGTGTGGTGGCTCACATCTATAATCCCAGCACTGTGGGGGGCCAAGGCTGTAGGATTGCTTGAGCCCAGGGATTTGAGACCAGCCTGGGTAACATGGCAAAACCCCATCACAAATTAGCTGAGCATGGTGGTGCATGCCTGTAGTCCCAGCTACTTGGGAGGCTGAGATGGGAGGATTGCTTGAGTCCAGAAGGTGAAGGCTGCAGCGAGCTGTGATTGTGCCATTGCACTCCATCCTGTAGGACAGAGGGAGACCCTGTCTCAAAAAGAAAAAACCAAAAAGCAAAAGTATAATCTGAAAAATGGAGCCACTTGTTGGTTCATAACATCATACAATGTATCCTAAAAACAATATATTTTATGTAACTGAGAAAAAAAATCAAAGATAGAAGTAGTTGAAACAAAAATTCCCACTCACTGGCATCATAAGTCTATGTTTTGTACCTTTCTATTAGGAAACTAACATTACAAACAACTTATTAGAAAGTCATATACTTTCTTACTTTGCTAAATTACATGGCTTTAATATCTTCTCAGTCCTTAGTGAATATGAGGGTTGTCTTTTTTTTTAAAGAAAATATCATATCAGTGGAATTTTTCACAGCACCTCAGTGCTTCTGATGCTAGGAAATTGGGCTTTATTCTATATAAAAATAATCATAAATATTAATATATAGTAGGTGAGTATTGCTTGATACCTTATAGTATTTCTACATTATTCCTTGTTTGCAGGATCTTGGTAGTTTCTCATCTTTACCTTTCTGTTTCTCCTCTCTTAGATCTTAATATGTTACCCTAAGACCCAGAAAACAGTGAACACATCCTTAGTTGGCCACAAGCCTGTTATTGCACTTTGGTTAAGATTTTGTTTTTCAGGTCTCCTTTCTAACTGTCGGACGCTGCCCTGTTATTAGAGCTATTTCCACTTCTAGTGAGTTCATTCTCAGTCTGTAATGAGATTAGAACCATTTCAACTTGTGAATGGCTGCTGTTTGGCAGTTAAACACCTTCAACGAGTTTAATAGACATTCTTGGTTTAGATTCAGTCTGATTTTCTCAGTGCTAATAATCTCTCTCCATGTCCTGAGCCAAGCATTTCTATGTGTTTATTGTAAATGATGAGGTAAAGTAAGATATTCCCGCCTTGCTCATATGTTTCAAGTAGCTTTTCTTTTTATAGTATCCTTTTTGTGAAACTAACTCTAGAGATGTTATATGACATTTTTCAATCAGCTATCTCAGAACTTTTGTTTTACTTTGTGAGAGTAAAGAAATAGGGTTTCTACTCATGGCTTTGCTGCTAATTACTACCTAGCTGTCCAGTTGTCAGCCAGTCAATTTTTATCTCTCGTTTTTATTTTCTTAATCTACAAAATGTTGCGGTAGTACTAGATAGATTACTTCCTGGGTTTTGTTTAACTGTCTTTTTCCCAATGGCTTTCTATATGGATTCTGTGAAGGTAGATAGTGATCTATTAATCATCCATTATGTTGTAGTTTCTATTTGCCATTTAAATTTTATTTCCTTTTTGGTGAATATGTCTATTGCTAGCCTTTAAAAGAGGAAGACAACTTTTGTTGTCATTTATGGTATATTTAGCAATAAGATACTGCACGATTGTACCCCCAAGCCAGTGTACATTTTTATAAGTGTATTTGTAAAAATCCATTTTCTTCCTCAAGAATATTATTTAAACATTTATTGAACATTTACTATGCCACAAACTGGTGCCTGGCACTGGAAACAATAATGAATGAACCTGCCCTTGAGGAACTTTCAGTTTAATGATTTTTGGTTTGGTGGCAGTCTGTTCTGTTCAACCATGCTAATATTCCTGTATGCCCTGCCATATGCTTCTATCTTCCTTTTTAGGAGTGTTAACCTGAGAAGGGTCACTTCTTTATGTCCTTGCTTGGTGATTATAGTAAATGTCAATGTTCTTTTAGGGTCAAGAAAGTATATGACGATGATCTTGTAAAGATGACATATACATCTTTTAGAGCATAATGTATTTCTGAATGATGAGAAGTTAATTTTTTCATTGGTCACTATATTGTAGGACAGTCATAAATGAATGAAGCACAGGTTGAGCTTGACACAATTAAAGAGACCTTGAAGTAAAAGAAGAACCTTTAAATCTACCGAGAATGGTTCTTAGAATAATTTAAGAGGCAGTATGGGTGTTTTGTATCCTTGAAAACTCTTTGAATGGCAACTTTATATACTAGATTATATTTAACTTTCCCTTACTCAGCTGTTTGTCAGAGTCCAAGAATTGTTTTATTCCTGAATTAAGAAGTCTGAAGTCCCATCGTGCTCACTTTTATGTACCTTTGCCTCTGTATGACATTGGAGGAAAAGGTGTCATTTCAAAAATATGATCTCTTTAGCCATCCAAGTTCACTAGTGCCAACAAACTGGCACTTTTGTGGCTTCATACTTATAAATATATTTCAGTGTTTTTCACTGGGTAAGTTATCTTGTAGAGAAGGCAAAGAACTTATAAATTCATTTCATGATGTCCAAAAGATAATTCGGGAGACATATTTACACAGGCATAGCTCCTTGTTCTGTGTCTCACAAGGGAGAAAGAGGCTTTTATCAAATAATATTATAGGACAGCTGTCTTGGTTTTACTTAAAATGTAAACTTTTATTATTACTTCAATATTCAGATTAGTTTTTTCATTCATGTAAACTTGTCATTTCTGCTTAAAGAACTTCAAAGTTTCATCAAAATAGTTTCATTTTAATTTCAGTAGTTGAGAATATAATTTATTATACATGTATCAAAGTCCTTATGTTAATCGTGAATGTCATCACATAAGTATTTTTTAAAGACCCATTAATGTAGTATAATCTATACTTTCTTAAATGAAACGATTGTCATAATCAGTCCATTATTGTAACACTCTAATACCATTCCTGAAATGTCCCATGATGTGAAATAAAAAAGATAATGATAATGATTCTAATGATACGGGAATAGTAAAGGCATAATAGGCTATGTCTATTGATACCTTATCTTTACTTTTGTAACTCTTGATCTTGTTCATAAAGGTGAATTTACTACTTATTCTTACCTTTTCTTTTACTTTAATACATAGGGATGTGAGCTCATTTCAACTCCTGATCAAGACCACACTGACTTTACTAAGTGCCTTAAAATGCTCCAAAAGAAGATAGAAGAAAAAGACTTAAAGGTAATATATACATGTATTTGGTGGTTATTCCAAGGGTGTGAAAAAAATTTGTGTTTATTTTTTCACTCAGCTGAAATGGATATTTACTTTTGTGCTGTTTTTTTTTTTTTTAATTGCTGTCAGGTTTTTTTTCCCCTGTAGACCAGTTAAGTCTGCACTCAGCTGCCAAAACATTAACATGTGCACTTAAACCAGGGGACACAAATGTAAACATCTTACAGTGGCGTGGTAATAAAATGGGGGAACTGGACCGTGTGTCAAGTAATCAAAACTGGGAACTCATTCTTGCCTGAAAGCGACTAGCTACTATTCGTCTCTAGTTGATTGTTGCCATGAAGAGCTATATGTATTTTTGGACTGTGTCTATTTACATATTATATAGGCAAAACAAATATGGCCTTGATTTGGCCCCTGGGCTATCATTGCAAATTTTTATTTAAACGAATATCAGCTTTTTTTAAGCCAGAGAAGAGTCTACTGCTTTGCATTCTGTGCTCTTTAAGGTATTCAGTACTGATTTTCACCTAGCATCCAAATGTTTAATTGCATTAATTAGTACACCAGTTTATACTTTATTGTTTGATACCTGTTGAAGTGGTATGCAAAGTTTCTTAAGACTGTGTTTAATGAACAGCTACAAAATTAAACCTGAAGCAATGAATGACAATTGACCTTTTTTTCCCCCCACTAGCAGGGGCAGTAAGTTTTAAGCTGAGATAAATGATCAGTCGTGTAATTTTAAACCAAGAAAAGTAGGAAAACACCCTTGTATATTAGAACGATTTTGATAGTACAAGTAACAGAAAACACATGTCAACCTGCTCTCAATAACCAAGTGATATAGGGCAGTCTTGAGACAGAGCTTAATCAGAACTCATGCCCTTTTTCTTTTATTTATCTTGGCTTCACTTTGTAGGTTTTGTCTTCACACTAGCTTCCTTGATTGTCTCCAACTGCCACCTGCAGTAACATTTTACCCTTCACATGTAGGGGGATTAAGACATAGAGCTGGCGAGATACATCACTTCCCACCATCATTGACTTAACCCTTAAGATCTCTCCATTAAACCACTCTTGCTTTTGGCAAAGGAGAACGAGAGAATCCTGATTGTCTTGGGCTGGAGCCAGGTGTGGGATCAATCCACGTGGCTTATATATTCAAACTACGTGGCTAATACATATTTGGCAGGATGGGATAGATATCAGAGTGGCAGCTCTAACAAAAATTTACTCTCTAGCAAAAGTTTGTTAAAGATACACTGTAGCATATATTTACTAAGTTGCAGTAAGTAGTAAATTCTTTTCTCCCTTTGAAATAAAACCTTGCTAACTATCACAATTGGCAAGTAGCTCAATCTGCGAACTCAAACAAAAATAATTGAGTGAACATTTCCCATCTCTGATGTAGCTTTGCTGATCTATATCAAATGTATTGTGCTATTTCCAGCAGTAAATTGATATAATTAAATATTTGTTTAATGAAAGCAGAAAACAGCAAATTGAGAGTTATTTATTTCATCCAGATATCACTGATTTGGTGTTTCTTTGGAAAAACAGTGTAAATATTCACAGCTGTCTTTTGTTTTTCCCATCACCTCCACTGACATGATTAAAAGCTAAGATGCAATTCTGTGAGTCTAATGAGTTGTGTCTAATCTATAGTATCAGTAATACAGTATTCTGTCGTTGAGCCTTGAAACAAATCATCATATCTTAAACTCAACAAGGCCCAAATCTAGAGAGAGCCCCAAACTGAGAGAGGAGGGTATGATCTGCAAACAAATCTGACAGTCTTGGCCAATCTGGTGGGGAGTCCTGAAGCAAGAGTAGCTGTTAGAGGACCCCTGCATTGGGCAGAAATAGCAACAACCTTGTACTCCAACTGTGCCTAGTCACAGACTAGAGGGTGCCCATGAGGAGGGTGGACTTGGCTTAGAGGTTGCCAAGGAAGAGTACAGACTTGGTGGCTGTGATGTGCTGCCTCCTGAAGGGGTTGCAGCGGGGGCTGATGATGGATGACTGGCCTCCACACAGCCTAACAGTGAGTTCTTTTTTGAAGAGCAATGCAGTGGTACACCGCCTGTGCTGCCTCAGGCCCCAGCATGCTTTGGACCCAATGCATTCTCCAGCCCCATCCTACACCAGTGTTTCTCCTTGTTCTTAAACTGTGCCGCATTTTCTCCTCTCTCCTACTTTAACGTGTTTTTATGTATGTTGCCCCCTCTGCTTGGAATCTTATTTCTCCTTTTCTTTGTCTAGACCATGCATGCTAGAGGGCTTCTTTTTCTTTTTTTTCTTTCAGGTCTGATACATTTATTTATTTTTATATATTTTTATTTCAATGGGTTTTGGAGTACATGTGGTTTTTGGTTACATGGATGAATTGTACATTATTGAAGTCCGAGAGTTGAGTGCACCTGTTACCCCAGTGTAGTGTACATTGTACCCAATAGGTAGTTTTTCATCCCTCAACCCCCTCCCACCCTCTCCTCTTCTGAGTCTTCAGTGTCCATTGTATCACTATGCCTTTGCACACCCTTAGGTTAGCTCCCACTTATAAGTGAGAAAATGCAGTATTTGGTTTTCCATTTCTGAGTTACTTCACTTAGAATAGTGGGCATGGCAGAGTTTGACTGGCTGTCCTTAACTATCACTCTAGGTTAGGTTTAGTTACCCTACATTTCCATACCCTCCTTTATTTTTTCTTTAGGGTATTCTGAACAATTTTGATCATTTTACTAATTATTTCTAATTGTTTGCCTAAAGTCATTCTTGCCAGCTTGACTGTACAGCCCATGAAGCTGAGCTCAGGTTTGCTTGTTCATAACTTGACAGCAGTATTTTGCATATAAGAAGTATTCCTTGAAAGTTTGGTACGTTTTATGCACCACAAGAACACACAGGAGAGTGGAACATAACACAGTTAGGAGAAGGCTTTTTAGAGAAGGCTGAGACATAGTAAGCAAATAGGAGGTAGACAGTGCATTAGTCCATTTTGCATTGCTATAAAGGAATACCTGAGGCTGGGTAATTTATAAAGGTAAGAGTTGTATTTGGTGTATGCCTATGCTGGCTGTACGAGCATGGCATCAGAATCTATTTGGCTTCTCATGACCCCTCAGGAAGCTTTTACTCATGGCAAAAGGTGAAGGTGCAGCAGGCCTGTCACATGGCAAGAAGGGAGCGAGAAAGATGACAGGCTCTTCGTAAGAACCAGTTCTCTTGGCCCGGCATGGTGGCTCACACCTATAATCCCAGCACTTTGGGAGGTTGTGGTGGGCAGATCACGAGGTCAGAAGATGGAGACCATCCTGGCTAACATGGTGAAACCCCATCTCTACTAAAAATAAAAAAATTAGCTGGGGTGATGGCACACACCTGTAGTCCCAGCTACTTGGGAGGCTGAGGAGGGAGAATCACTTGAACCCAGGAGGCAGAGTGCCGGGTCCAACCCGCAGACCCTGACCCAGCAACAGATGAAAGACATACACTGACACAGATATTTTGCCTGTCAGTGGGGCTAAGGGGCTCTGCTGCCTGAGTCTGCAGCTTTCGCCTCCATAAAATGGCAAAGTTTGCGTTTATTTAGTACAAATTAAATGACAAAGTTGTCAAGTAAACACCACTAGAGGGTAATTTACATTGTTGATCTCCTGAGTAGACAGCAGTCATGAGCCCACAGATGATCAAAGGTTGGTCTTAGGACCACATGAGTAAAAAAGCTATTTAGATAAACTCCTTTACATTCCTATGTATCTTTGCCCTAAGCTTTTAAGAGAATTCAGTTGCCTTCAGCCAAATCCTTCCCTGAAGCTATGCAAACCCGCTGGCCTTCCAAGAAGGTTTGTGTCTGTTTCCTATAACTTTATAATTTCTCCCACCACCCTGACCGATCCCCTATAGCGGAGGTTGCAGTGAGCTGAGATCGCACCACTGCCCTCCAGCCTGGGCGACAGAGCAAGACTCCGCCTCAAAAAAAAAAAAAAAAAAAAAAAGAACTAGTTCTCTTGTGAACTAATAGAGTGAGAACTTACTCATTAGCACAAAGGTGGCACTAAGCTATTCATGAGGGATCCACCCCCATGACCCAAACACCTCCCACCAGGCTCCACTGCAGAAATTGGGGATCACATTTCAACATGAGATTTGGAGGGGACAAACATCCAGACTATATCAGACAGCAAAGGGGAGAAGAGTGTTTCAGGAAGTACTGTAGTGCACACAGAGTGTGTATAGCACTTTGTAGGAGTGGGCACACCTCCTATCTCCATCCTCGTAGGGTCCTGACTGGGCCTTGAGAATTAAATTGACCTGAGATAGATTAACAAGAACAAAGCATAAAATTTTATTTCATACAAATTTTACATGGCATGGGAGCCCACATAAAGAAGTGAAGACCCAGAGAAGTACTTAAAGCCTGTTGCTTTATATACTAGATTGGACAAAGAATAGTACATTGTGAATAAGCATCTAACTTACATGCAGAGGCTTGAAAGATAAGAGTTATTTTATTGTATTTTTTATTTTTGTTTTTTTTTATACTTTAAGTTCTAGGGTATGTGTGCACAATGTGCAGGTTTGTTACATATGTATACTTGTGCCATGTTGGTGCACTGCACCCATTAACTCGTCATTTACATTAGGTATATCTCCTAATGCTATCCCTCCCCACTACCCCCACCCCACGACAGGCCCCGGTGTGTGGTGTTCCCCACCCTGTGTCCAAGTGTTCTCATTGTTCAATTCCCACCTATGAGTAAGAACATGTGGTGTTTGGTTTTCTGTCCTTGGGATAGTTTGCTCAGAATGATGGTTTCCAGCTTTATCCATGTCCCTACAAAGGACATGAACTCATCCTTTTCTATGGCTGCATAGTATTCCATGGTATATATGTGCCACATTTTCTTAATCTAGTCTATCACTGATGGACATTTGGGTTGGTTCCAAGTCTTTGCTATTGTGAATAGTGCCGCAATAAACATACATGTGCATGTGTCTTGATAGCAGCATGATTTATAATCCTTTATACTCAGTAATGGGATGACTGGGTCAAATGGTATTTCTAGTTCTAGATCCCTGAGGAATTGCCACACTGACTTCCACAATGGTTGAACTAGTTTACAGTCCCACCAGCAGTGTAAAAGTGTTCCTATTTCTCCACATCCTCTCCAGTACCTGTTGTTTCCTAACTTTTTAATGATTGCCATTCTAACTGGTGTGAGACGGTCTCTCATTGTGGTCTTGATTTGCATTTCTCTGATGGCCAGTGATGATGAGCATTTTTTCATGTGTCTGTTAGCTGCATAAATGTCTTCTTTTGAGAAGTGTCTGTTCATATCCTTTGCCCACTTGTTGATGGGTTGTTTGATTTTTTTCTTGTAAATTTCTTTAAGTTCTTTGTAGATTCTGGATATTAGCCCTTTGTCAGATGGGTAGATTGCAAAAATTTTCTGCCATTCTGTAGGTTGCCTGTTCGCTCTGATGGTAGTTTCTTTTGCTGTGCAGAAGCTCTTTAGTTTAATTAGATCCCATTTGTCAATTTTGGCTTTTGTTGCCATTGCTTTTGGTGTTTTAGACATGAAGTCCTTGCCCATGCCTATGTCCTGAATGGTAATGCCTAGGTTTTCTTCTAGGGTTTTTATGGTTTTAGGTCTGACATTTAAGTCTTTAATCCATCTTGAATTAATTTTTGTATAAGGTGTAAGGAAGGGATCCAGTTTCAGCTTTCTACATATGGCTAGCCAGTTTTCCTAGCAGCATTTATTAAATAGGGAATCCTTTCCCTATTGCTTGTTTTTGTCAGGTTTATCAAAGATCAGATGGTTGTAGATGTGTGGTATTATTTCTGAGGGCTCTGTTCTGTTCCATTGGTCTATATCTCCGTTTTGGTACAAGTACCATGCTGTTTTGATTATTGTAGCCTTGTAGTGTAGTTTGAAGTCAGGTAGCATGATGCCTCCAGCTTTGTTCTTTTGGCTTAGGATTGTCTTGGCGATGCAGGCTCTTTTTTGGTTCCATGTGAACTTTTAAGTAGCTTTTTCCAATTCTGTGAAGAAAGTCATTGGTAGCTTGATGGGGATGGCATTGAATCTACAAATTACCTTGGGCAGTATGGCCATTTTCACGATATTGATTCTTCCTATCCATGAGCATGGAATGTTGTTCCATTTGATTGTGTCCTCTTTTATTTCATTGAGCAGTGGTTTGTAGTTCTCCTTGAAGAGGTCCTTCACATCCCTTGTAAGTTGGATTCCTAGGTATTTTATTTTCTTTGAAGTAATTATGAATGGGAGTTCACACATGATTTGGCTCTCTCTTTGTCTGTTATTGGTGTATAGGAATGCTTGTGATTTTTGCACATTGATTTTGTATCCTGAGACTTTGCTGAAGTTGCTTATCAGCTTAAGGAGATTTTGGGCTGAGATGATGGGGTTATCTAAATATACAATCATGTCATCTGCAAACAGGGACAATTTGACTTCCTCTTTTCCTAATTGAATACCTTTTATTTCTTTCTCCTGCCTAATTGCCCTGGCCAGAACTTCCAACACTATGTTGAATAGGAATGGTGAGAGAAGGCATCCATGTCTTGTGCCAGTTTTCAAAGGGAATGTTTCCAGTGTTTGCCCATTCAGTATGATATTGGCTGTGGGTTTGTCATAAATAGCTCTTATTATTTTGAGATATGTCCCATCAATACCTAATTTATTGAGAGTTTTTAGCATGAAGGGCTGTTGAATTTTGTCAAAGGCCTTTTCTGCATCTATCGAGATAATCATGTGGTTTTTGTCTTTGGTTCTGTTTATATGATGGCTTATGTTTATTGATTTGCATATGTTGAACCAGCCTTGCATCCCAGGGATGAAGCCAACTTGATCATGGTGGATAAGCTTTTTGATGTGCTGCTGGATTCAGTTTGCCAATATTTTATTGAGGATTTTTGCATCGATGTTCATCAGGGAGATTGGTCTAAAATTATCTTTTTTTTGTTGTGTCTCTGCCAGGCTTTGGTATCAGGATGATGCTGGCCTCATAAAATGAGTTAGGGAGGATTCCCTCTTTTTCTCCTGATTGGAATAGTTTCAGAAGGAATGGTACTAGCTCATCTTTGTACCTCTGGTAGACATTGGCTGTGAATACATCTGGTCCTGGACTTTTTTTGGTTGGTAGGCTCTTAATTATTGCCTCAATTTCAGAGCCTGTTATTGGTCTATTCAGGGATTCAACTTCTTCCTAGTTTAGTCTTGGGAGTGTCTATGTGTCCAGGAATTTATCCATTTCTTCTAGATTTTCTAGTTTATTTGCGTAGAGGTGTTTATAGTATTCTCTGATGGCAGTTTGTATTTCTGTGGGATCGGTGGTGATATCCCCTTTATCATTTTTTATTGCGTCTATTTGATTATTCTCTCTTTTCTTCTTTATTAGTCTTGCTAGTGGTCTATCAATTTTGTCGATATTTTCAAAAAACCAGCTCCTGCATTCATTGATTTTTTGAAGGGTTTTTTGTGTCTCTATTTCCTTCAGTTCTGCTCTGATCTTAGTTATTTCTTGCCTTCTGCTAGCTTTTTAATGTGTTTACTCTTGCTTGTCTAGATCTTTTAATTGTGATGTTAGGGTGTCAATTTTAGATCTTTCTTGCTTTCTCTGAAGCTTGTGCATGCGTCATGTAGTTCTCGTGCCATGGTTTTCAGCTCCATCAGGTCATTTAAGGTCTTCTCTACACTGTTTATTCTAGTTAGCCGTTCGTCCAATCTTTTTTCAAGGTTTTTAGCTTCTTTGCGATGGGTTCGAACATCCTCCTTTAGCTCAGAGAAGTTTATTATTACCGATCTTCTAAAGCCTTCTTCTCTTAACTCGTCAAAGTCATTCTCCATCCAGCTTTGTTCTGTTGCTGGCGAGGAGCTGCATTCCTTTGGAGGAGAAGAGGCGCTCTGATTTTTAGAATTTTCAGCTTTTCTGTTCTGGTTTCTCTCCATCTTTGTGGTTTTATCTACCTTTGGTCTTTGATGATGGTGACGTACAGATGGGGTTTTGGTGTGGCTGTCCTTTCTGTTTGTTAGTTTTCCTTCTAACAGTCAGTACCCTCAGCTGCAGGTCTGTTGGAGTTTGCTGGAGGCCCACTCCAGACCCTGTTTGCCTAGGTACCACCAGCAAAGGCTGCAGAGCCGCAAATATTACAGAACGGCAAATGTTGCTGCCTGATCATTCTTCTGGAAGCTTCATCTCAGAGGGGCACTGGGCCATATGAGGTGTCAGTCGGCCCCTACTGGGAGGTGCCTCCTAGTTAGGCAACTGGGGAGTCAGGAACCCACTTGAGGAGGCAGTCTGTCCGTTCTCAGATCTCAAACTCCATCCTGGGAGAACCACTACTCTCTTCAAAGCTGTCAGACAGGGATGTTTAAGTCTGGAGAAGTTTCTGCTGCCTTTTGTTCAGCTATGCCCTGCCCCCAGAGGTGGAGTTTACAGAGGCAGGCAGGCCTCCTTGAGCTGTGGTGGGCTCCACCCAGTTGGAGCTTCCAGGCCGCTTTGTTTACCTACTCAAGCCTCAGCAATGGCGGGTGCCCTCCCCTGACCCCCACCCAGCCTCGCTGCCACCTTCCAGTTCAATCTCAGACTGCTGTGGGCATAGGACCCTCTGAGCCAGGCATGGTGTATAATCTCCTGGTGTGCCGTTTGCTAAGACCATTGGAAAAGCGCAGTATTAGGGTGGGAGTGACTGATTTTCCAGGTGCCGTCTATCACGGCTTCCCTTGGCTAGGAAACGTAATTCCCCGACCTCTTGCACTTCCCGGGTGAGGTGATGCCTCACCCTGCTTTGGCTCACGGTCCGTGGGCTGCACCCGTTGTCCTGCACCCACTGTCCAACAAGCCCCAATGAGATGAACCCAGTACCTCCGTTGGAAATGCAGAAATCACCCGTCTTCTGCATCACTCAGGCTGGGAGCTGTAGACTGGAGCTGTTCCTATTCAGCCATCTTGGTACCTCCCCGAAAGATAAGAGTTATTTTATAACAAGACAAGGGTGCCCTCTCTCAGCGCTCCTATTCAACGTAGTATTGGAAGTTGTAGGCAGGCCTGTCAGGCAAGAGAAAGAAATAAAGCCTATTCAACTAGGAAGAGAGGAAGTCCAACTATCTTTGTTTGCAGATGACATGATCCTATATCTAGAAAACCCCATTGTCTCAGCCTAAAAGCTTCTTAAGCTGATAAGCAGCTTCGGCAAAGTCTCAGGATACAAAATCAATGTGCAAAAATCAGTAGCATTCCTATACACCAACAACAGGCAAGCTGAGAGCAAACCATGAATGAACTCCCCACTCATAATTGCCACAAAAAGAATAAAATACCTAGGAATACAGCTAACGAGGAAAGTGAAGGACTTCTTCAAGGAGAACTACAAACCACGGCTCTAAGAAATCAGAGATGACCCAAACAAATGGAAAAACATTCCATGCTCATGGACAGGAAGAATCAATATCATGAAAATGGCTATACTGCCCAAAGTAATTAATAGATTCAATGCTGTTCCCATTGAATAATTGAATAATACAACTACCAACACATTCTTCACAGAAGTAGAAAAAAACTAATTTAAAATTCATATGGAACCAAAAAAACAGCCCAAATAACCAAGGCAATCCTAAGCAAAAACAACAGAGCTTGGAGGTATCACGCTACCCGACTTCAAACTATACCACAGGGCTGCAGTACAAGAAAAGACAGATAGACCAATGGAGCAGAACAGAGAACCCAGAAATAAGACCACACACCTATAACCATCTGATTTTTGACAAACCTGACAAAAACAAGCAATGTGGGAAAGATTCCCTGTTTAGTAAATGGTGCTGGGAGAACTGGCTAGTCATATACAGAAAACAGAAACTGGACCACTTCCTTACACCATATACAAAAGTCAACTCGAGATAGATGAAAGACTTAAATGTAACACCCAAAACTCTCAAAACTCTAGAAGAAAACCTAGGCAATGCCATTCAGGAAATAGGCACGGGCAAAGATTTCATGATGAAGACACCAGAAGCAATTGGAACAAAAGCAAAAATTGACAAATGGTATGTAATTAAACTAAAGAGCTTCTGCACAGCAATAGAAACTATAAACAGTAAACAGACAACCTACAGAATAGGAGAAAATTTTTGCAATCTGTGCATCTGATAAAGGTCTAATATTCAGCATCTATAAGGAATTTAAACAGATTTACATGAGAAAAACAACCCCATTAAAAAGTGGGCAGAGTGATTATATTAAATCTGAGGAAATGGAGTATCTGTGAGCTTCCACCTGACTTTACATTTAACTTGGAAGGTCAACACTGTATTTTATTTGATGTTATAGCAAGAGAAAAGCAACATTAGAAGGGAAAATAATACAAGATTTCCCTCCACCCATACTCCTATCTCCATATGAGATCATGAAGGCTTTTTAAAATTTCTCCTGATAATACACATAAACTGTATCAAATCTTTATATGCCTCTTCTCCATCTAATAAATCATATCAAATTATTATATATTTTGTATTTCTACTTATTAAATTATAAATGTGAATTTATAATCAAAGTATATTTTATAATAGGCCTCTTACTATAAAATGTTAATTGTAATGTAAATAAAATGCAAAATAGTATTTAATATATTAAAGAACTATATGTTAGAAATTCATAGAATTTGAATTAGGTCTGTCCTGATCCTAAAGGAGTTTACTATCTAGAACATGAGATTACTTTTTTTAAATTCCCCTAAATTACCTTTTTAGTTCGTGTATCCATCTAATTGAAACCTAATCACCCTTAACATTTACTCTTCCACAAAAGGATTCTCTCATACCTGGGACTTTTTAAGGCTTTGCTTTCATGTTGCCACATTGTTTATCTGTAACTGAGTCATGAATAATACATTATCAGGATGCCATCTGATATGTCTGAGTCTTCAAAGGACACATATATTTTCGGATGCTGTGATACACACTTGAGATCTAAACCCTGGGATTTGGTGGAAAACATTAAAAGCTGTCTCTCTAAACATCTAAACATATAAGATGCACGTTCTTTACAATAAAGCAGAAATAAATTAAGATTATGAGGCCCTAAGAATAACAGGATAGGTCTCTTTAGGATATTTACTAGTATTATATGGCAACAGAATCAGTTACTTCAATTTTAAACATAGACTATATATTAGACAAAATCTGAGCAGAAAAGTTTCCATTAATTTCAATCTGAATGCTTTAGAGATTTAAACCAATACTAGTTTTATTTG
Organism: Pan troglodytes; assembly: GCF_028858775.2. Classification (NCBI taxonomy): domain Eukaryota; kingdom Metazoa; phylum Chordata; class Mammalia; order Primates; family Hominidae; genus Pan; species Pan troglodytes. The sequence goes on along the minus strand of NC_072404.2, from coordinate 159,740,367 downwards.
CTAAAACCTCAATACATTTTAGCCCGCTTATATTATGCCATGTAATTTCTTAAGCAGTTTTTAAATCAAATAATGAAGGATGGTGAGTAGGTTATATGAATGAGGGCAAATGCTTATATTATATATATATGTATATATATACGTACGTATATATGTGTATATATATATACACACATGTACACACACACACACATATAAATGACTGAATTAAATAATACTGAAGGCCATAGGTTTATTACATATTATTCTTTTTTATTTTCTTAATAGGCTGGGCAAGTACTGAATTGTGATTTACATATTTTAAGACATTTCTGTATAATTTGATTATGTCCAAATTGAAGTTATTAACTCTTGACCATTAGGACTCTGTTCAAAGAATAGTCTTTCTATTTAATTTCTACATGGCATTTCTCAGATAGATACATTATCTTTATACAGCAGCAAATTCTATGAGCTTAGAATATTTTGTTTTATCTTCTAATTATCAGTATTGGATTTAGGTGTACATTACTTTTTTGTAATGGACTGGTGGATTTGTTTTATTTTCATACTAAATATGAACATTCTCCTCAATTGAAAATACAATTTAAGGCTAACTATCTGATTGGACTAATTACTCAGCAGCATAAAAATATGTGACTCATTGGGTTGCAGGAAAAACCATGATAGTACCCCAAGAGATATCTTTCCAGGTACTCTGGTGTCTCAGTACAGCCTGCTTTCATGAACTGATATCTTTGGCATGATCTAAAGGAAAATATATGTGTGTGTATGTGTAAAAATGTATTCTGAAAAGGAAAAAATCTTTATAGTGGAGAAGCCTGGCAGATACCACATTAATCAAGTGAAAAACATTAATAACATTGTTACATCATACTAGTAATGCCCTCCTACATGGATATAAGTTGAGAAGGGCACTTGTGGAGTTCTTCTCTAAAATCCACAATTCCACTTTAACCTTTAAAATAGTCAAAGAACTCCAAGTTGAAGAATATTCCATCAAATGCCTGACCAACATTTTTAAGGCCAACAGAGAAAGACTGAGAAATTGTTATGGCCAGAGGAGATGAAGAAGACATGACAACTAACTGCAGTATGGTAACCTGATATCTGTTGCGTAGTGGAAAAATAGGACATTAGGGAAAGCTGTTGAAATGTGAATAAGCTTGAAAGTTTAGTTAATAGTAGTGACCAATGTTAGTCTTAGTTGTATCCTATGTACCGTGTTCAGACAAGATGTTAACACTGCTGAAAACTGGATGAAGAGTATACTCCTTGTACTAAATTTGGAACTTTTTAGTAAATCTAAAATTATTCCAAAAAACACAACACTTCATTGAGAAAATATATTCATTGTTTCAAATATGCTATTACCCTAGAACAGGTGTAATCTTTTAGTGAATGGCTCACAGTAATATAGAATAAAGGCAAGTGCTTCTTAGTACTTAGGCAAAAAAACAAAAAACAAAAAAACAAAAAAAAAATGCATTTTGTGGACTCTCCCACCTTTAAAATATTTCCTCAGGCAATTTTAAATTGTGAGTTTCTGATGCATGTTTAGACAACTGTTTTACATGAAAATTATGCCTGGTAGAAAATCTTAGGTAGACATTTGATGGTCTTTAAACTATGGAGACAGCCCAGATGCTCTCAACTTTCCCACTTTCCCAAGGAATAAATTTCAAAATATGGTAAGACTCTATCAAAGGTAGAACTGCCACTAGATATGTTTTTATCAGGATTAACTCTAGAAGTACTAACCTATGTATTCCTGCCTCTTCTTCTTGCCTGTCAGTCTCTGTCCTGGTCTCCTTCAGCCTCTCATTTTCTCTTGGGCATTGCCTGTGCTGACATTCTGACATACCTGCTTTTCTCCTCTTTATCTTGTTTCTGTGACCTTCACTTACCACTTCTGTGCCATTCATTAATTTGTACCTTTAATCCTAAACTCCAAATTTGTACCTAATTCGTACCTTTAATCCTAAACTCCAAAGCTGTTTTTCTCCTTGCTAACTGGACGACCAGAGGAACTTCATTTTATTGTCTAAAACAAAATTCATTATTAGTCTCACAAGAATCTCGTTTTCTCTTTTTATATTTCCTTTCTCATTCAATGGCACTACCATCCAACTGCCTGGTGGAAACCTAAGAGTAACTTTATGCCTTACTCTACCATCCCTCGACAGTTGGTCACAGTTCCCTGAAATTCTTCAGATCTCTGTCCTATGCCCACTTTTATCTTTGCAGTCTTGCTGCCATTATATGAGTTCAAACATTTATCATTTCTCACTTGGTTTACTATATTAGCCTCTGCTCGCCCCCTTCAGTACATTATCTTACCAAAATTCATATCATATATCTTAAATCAATATCTGCTTTAAATTTTTTATTGTCTCTCATTGTTATGTATTCAAGAAATATTTATTTAATGAATAAATGCATTTCTAATAACATCAATTTTCTCTATTCCAAAGGACATTATGCTAAAACTTAGCTGGCGTATAGAACTCTCTTCAGGACTCTTCTTGCTAGCATTCTTGATGCCATGTTAATTCTCCTGTGACATGTGTCCAGGTGCTTTAGATTCTTGCTTGTCTCTACCAATTGTGATAATGAATATGCTTATTATTGAAAGTAATAATACCACCTTAAACTTTAATAAAATGTTAATCTTCGAAGCATTGTAATTAGAAGTCAGGTATTCAGGTGCTCAGGATAGGCCTGGCACTCTTTTTACCTGCATGACAGTAGAAAGATATTTAAGGTTTTTTTTGTTGTTGCCGTTTTTTTTTTTCTTTTTCTTTTTCTTTTTTTTTTTTTTTTTTTGAGACAGAGTCTCACTCTGTCACCCAGACTAGAGTGCAGTGCTGTGATCTCAGCTCACTGCAACCTCCACCTCCTGGGTTCAAGCGATCCTCCTGCCTCAGCCTCCCGAGTAGCTGGGATTACAGGCACACACCACCATGCCCGGCTAGTTTTTGTAGTTTTAGTAGAGATGAGGTTTCACCTTGTTGGCCAGCCTGGTCTTGAACTCCTGACCTCAGGTGATCCACCCACCTTGGCCTCCCAAAGTGCTGGGATTACAGGTGTGAGCCACCGCGCCCGGCCAGTATTTAAGTTCTTTAAGCCTGGATTTTCTCATCTGTAAAGTAAAAATACTAACCCACCTATAACAGCATTACATGGTAAAGCACGTATTTCAGTGCCCCTCCCATAGGAAGTCCTTATTTTAAAAATTAGCAATAGTGGTGGTAATAATTGTAATACACTCTTGTGCAACTAAATGGAATAGATTTTGTGGAATAATACCACTTAAGAATTAGAGTATGTCTTAGAAATCTCTTAAATTAGTTACAGTTTTTTACCCAGGTTCATGGGACTCTCAATATAGTATTGTGGGGTTTTTTTTTTTTTTTTTTTTTGGACATACTCTAATTTTACAGGAACTCTCAATATCAGAAACTTGAATTAAACTGAGAGCTTATTACATGTTAATGTATTTCCCAGGTGAGTTCTGGAACTTCCCCTATTCCCAGAGAACCTATATATATTAAATGTAGCTCTATATTTAATAGTGGAATCCAACAGAGAGTGAGATGTACAACCCAGGTAACTATTTTTGTACCTTGCCTTTGTGTGGAGAAAAAAGGAAGGATCTGCTCTACCCTTGCTAATCCTAGTATGGACATGATAGGCCTTATGCTCATGAAAGGATATATTACCCTAAAATTAGGCAAAAGTTCATGTTAGAGTTCCACAGGCAAACTTCCCCCTCTTAGATATACTATGGAGGCTATTAGGTATCTTCTTCCAGTCACCTTAACAAACTTTTACTTAATATCTGTTCTGTTTAAGTCAGTATGCTGTGATTTCGTGACTAAGTCCATAATCTCAAACAGCCTTCGGTCTAATAGAGGAGACAGATTTACAGGTGACCATAGAATGATTTAGACTACTGTAATAAATACTGTAACTTGCCTCTTCAGAATAGATTCAACTTCTTTTGGATAGATTACTCTGCAGTTATTGATATATAATTCCTTTTTGAGAAAATGGAATAATATAGTTTTTCTCTAATGAAATTGCAGCTCATGTTGAAGCCTTCTGTGAACACCATATTTAAGGCAGCACCCCTCAGCTCTACCTCTTGAATCCCTTGTTTGAGCCATCCTTATATCTTCCCCTGCTCAATTTTCTTGTCACCATCTGACATACTACATATTTAGGATGTTTGTTTCTATTACATATTCATTCAATATATTATAAACTTCACATGGACAGGGAATTCTGCATGTTTGTACTCTGCTGTGTCCTCAGCATTTAAAACAATACCTGGCACATAGCGGGCACTCCATAAATATTTATTAAATGAATCAGTAGTTAAACAAATACAGAAGAATCTTGTTGTAACAAACTCTTATCAAATGTTAGCAAACATTAAGTATCTGCTTTAACTTAACAGGGCTTATTCTATTGCCACAGAACTTACCCATTGAGAAATTTTTTATTTTGGCAGTACATGGAAATATCCATTATTTTATCTACTATTACATGATTATATATATAATTATGTTGTAAATGGTTATATATCCAGTGTTATATGATTGGGTATGATTATTTGATTATAAATACCTTCAGTATTTTTACCTACAACAGAGGATCTTCAGTAGGATGTATGTTGTGTGTAAGTAAAAATTGTACAGTCCATATATCTTCCTCTCATTTCCTTAATTGGTATTTTATAACTTTTTGGACCTGCTTCCTCCAAGTTCTAAGTTATTTGTAAAAGTCAAGAGCTAAAACATGAGAATACGTAAAGCTTGTCTCATATGCCATTGCCATTGTGAACTTGATAATAATAAATCTTGCTGTCTTTCTTGAAGAAGAAACAATGAAAGGAATACTGTTCAATTCCAACATCAGCTGTGTAACTGAGGCATCGTAATACTTTTATGACAAGTTTCACTACCTTTTTGCCTGTGCCAGTGTACCTCAAAGGGATATGGTAAGCTTAAATTGATAATTTTCATAAGATTCTAGAAAGTAACATGACACATATATTTATTTATCTATATATTCAATCATTCAGTTACACATAAATATGTCTACATACACCAATCCTTGCTTTTTAGTATATAACAACATTGTTCTGTTTGTTGAGTGCCCAAGTAGCTACTTAATATGTTCAGATTTTGGAACAAACGCAGTGCAAGCTAAGTATCAGACAAAGAGGCAAAGAGAAGGAACAGATTTCTGGGCATCAGCCTGTGTTAGCAGGCTATTTCCTAGATCATTTTGGAGAAGCCTTCAAAAGAGGAATTCACATCTCTATTTCTCCTTCTTAGAGATCAGCAATCTTTTTTATAGTGCTGTGCAACGAGAGAAAATAGATAAACCCAGTGCTTTGAAGTGACTTGGGAGATGTTGCTACGGATATAAAAAGCTTACTACCTTAGAGGCTGTGGCAACCTAATCCATCCCTGCCAGAGGAGAAGCATGCTTTTTATAGGCCCCAAGACAAGGGTTAAGTTTATCTGCTTACCAGGAATCTCAGCTTGATGACTCACTTGCCAGATAAAATTTCTTATTAATGCAGAGAATTCCAGATTTGGTTGGTGTGGGGCTCCTCTGCAAAAGACACGCTGACCTTACATGAAAAGGAGTATTTTATTTTGAATTACAGCATTGTGAGAATGCAGAAATTACAGATGGAGAAACTATGTATTGAGGACTTTTGTAAGAAAAATTCACATGTAATAGAACATCCTGAAATTACTTAGTAGATTATAAAATTTGTCCTCATTCTGTATATTCCTTAGCCAGAAATATTACATGTGGTAGTCCCTATGTCTATAATTATGATTGTCCACAATGATAATACTGTCTATATTTTTAAGAAATGTTTTGGGGCTGGGCACAGGGGCTAATGCCAATAACTTCAGCACTTTGGGAGGCTGAGGCAGAGGATTGCTTGAGCCCAGAAGTTTGAGACCATCCTGAGCAACATAGTGAGACCTCATCTATAAAAACAAACAAACAAAAATTAGCAGGGTGTAGTCATGCATGCCTTTAGTCTCAGTTACTTGGGAGGCCAAGGGGAGAGGATAGCTTGAGACTTGGAGGTCAAGGCTGCAGTTTAGCCGTTCTTGCACCACTGCACTCCAGCCTGGGCAACAGAGTGAGACCCTGTCTCAAAAACAAACAAACAAAAATAAAAGTTTGGCTTATAGTTTAAGTCATGACTGAAAAACTGGAATGACGTTACTGGTCGTTACAGGTCTACATATGTCAGATCAATATATTTTTAGTGGTGATTAAATAGGTAATGAAGAAAAGAGATGCATGTAATTTTTTGCTTTGTGTTAGGTGATGAGCCTAGGGTATCTCAGAAAGTTCCTTGTAAGTTAAAGAAGAAGATGGAATCCTATAGTATTCACTCTCTATCCATCTCCTCTGTTAGTAGCTGGAAGTAGAAGATGTTTCTGTTGTGTCCATGACCCTCTGCTTTCCCATTTGTTCTTAGCACTCCATGGTTAACGTGCCGTTTCAAAACAGAAAATGGCATACGAAAATCCAGATGCATGGAGTAGAAATAAGATGATACTAGCTTCTTTCCTGAATCTGCTGTGTACCTTCCCCTGTGAACATATATGTCGATGTATATAATTCTCAATATGAACAACCAGATCAGGGTATCTTGAAACATATAGGAAATAGGAATATCTAAATCAAGTTATATTGATTGCAGTTTAATTCTGTTTCCTCGTCTATTTCTACTAGAGAATTTAGATGCGTATCAGATTGACCCTAAAGATTCTGATTTTTTTGTAAAGCATTCATATAAATAAAGGGAATTATTTTAGAGAGGAAATTATTATTTGAACAAATATTTTATCCCAGATTACAGATTTACTTTGATGCTCATGGATATGGAATATGTTTAAGTAAAATAGCAAATAGCATTGCTTATCATTTTAAGGTCAACCTTGGGGTTGCTTCAACTTGTGAAGCAAACTTACTGCATTGTGAAGCAAACTTAACTGCATTGCAAGAAATACACTTTAATTAATGTCACTACAGTAACATGTTTAACATTCTCATTTGGCATTATGAAATGGTCCAGCGCATATCTAGAAACCAGAGTGTTAATGACAAAGTGCAAATTTTGCAATCAAAATGCTCTGTATTCTCCCAGAAGGTGGAAAGGGGATAATTAACGTAAACTGTGTATATTACACCAGATTGCTAGATCTAAGGATTGCACTACAGCAAGTCTGATGGCCACCTGTTATAACTGGGCAATAAAAAGTGGAGAGGGTTTTAAACCACTAAACTTTGGGGGAAAATAATACACCAAAAATAGTACAAATAGCCAAATCTAATTTATGCAGACATGGAAGCCAGGTGTTTCATGTATCACTTTCAATAAGACTGTGCGACTAAAACTTATTTCATGGCTGAATTCAAGCAAGAAATATTCTTAGATTAAAACGAATCATGGTAATGAAAGAGAGGATAGTTGCTCTTAAGAAATGATCACAAGTACAGATATACTAATCTCCTGGGACCAGAGCATGTCTTTATCACAGTCAATCAGTTCCAAAGTGGCTTGGAAAATTGTCTTTTGTCAACTTGATCATTGGTGGGTGTGACTGAAGAAAGAGGATACAGATTCTGAGCTATCATAACCCATTTTCCATGGAAAGGGAAGGAGTGACTGGTTAGTGTTCTTTCAGGTATTCAACTTTAGCGGGGCATTATGTATGTTAGAGAATTTTTAGCCAGAGTAAACAATACTTGGTACTTTTTGAGTAAGACTTCAACAATAAATTTTGGAATGTTTTCAATTGTGTACCAAGCAACATTTATAAAATAAAATTGTAATATCCTTTCAAAAGTCTATCTTCAAATAGCTAATTGTTTCTGAATATGATATAAGTCACACTTTTATTTTTCATTTTACACTAAACACCTAGTGTGTTAAAGATGCTACACTAGGTATTATGACCATTCTAAACCACAAACAATGGATCTTTCCATTCCTCATAACCCCCGTAATTCAAAAGGAATGCCTTTGAATTCACTAAAATATCTTCATATCCTGAGAATATGAGAGGTTCGGACACCATAATTACCTCTAGTAGCTTTTATAATATCTATGCTGTTTATACAGACACTAATTTTATGTATTGTTATTTACTCATAATTCCTGCTCTTCTCCTCAAAGAATTTAATTTTCAGCAAAGATAAGTTGAATAAAATTATGTTAAAAAAGAAACTTCCCACAACGGTTTTTTTATTCCATTCAACTCTCGTTTATCACTCACTTCTGATATAGGGAAATGTAAATACCTGCGTATTTGCCCTTTCTGTCCCGTGGTGTATTTATATGGGGAAGAAAAGTAACACATTTCTACATTTTCTAGATATAACGCTGTTGTTTTTGTTTATATGCAAAAAATGTCCCATCTATAGGGATCTCACTGATCTGGCTTGAAAACCTATAGTCCAGTTAATCAAGGAAATATCAATATTCAAGACAGCTTTGTGAGGAAAGCACTATTATTACAACCACGATTATTACAAAATCATAAGGCAACCAGGCTTGAAATGTTTAATTAAAAGATTCAAAATCCTTGCCTAGGGTGAATCAGAAAAGGTTTTCATTGTTCAGGGAGTGAACTCTCTGTCATTGTCCTATACATTGTCATGACCAGAGTACCTGAAATTAAAGTGTTTTCAGAGATTCTTTGAAGCAATCTGAGGGTAAACAGAACACACCTATGATAAAAGCACTGCATCCATTGTAGCTAGGGAGTGCTCTAAAGGAGGAAAAATGTCACAGCAGTCACAGATTTAGGTTGTTTGGGGTCAACATATGAAGAATCTTTAATTTCTAGATAAGAAATTTGAACCTTCATCTATATAGATAATGGTAAGCTATTAAAAATTTTTGAACAGAGAATCATAAGGCAATTTAGAAAAATAATGTAATGGTTGTATGCAAGCTGCATTGAAGGATGGAAAATCTAATGACAGTAATAAAAGAACCAATTACAGTGTTCTTTGAAGAACAACACTTTAGACATTTTCTCCATCAAGAATTTGAGAAAGGACTAGAGACCTCAGAAATTAGCCTTAAAGTATATACTTGGTGCTGATTGATCTTTTCTGACAAAATTGAAAGCTCAAAACTATAACTATTCAGCTAAACAAACATCTATTTTGCATGTGCCAGGCACTCTACTAAGTATTATAGATTGAGAAATGCAAACTGAATGAGACCCAGTTTCTGACTCTAAGACTGTCCTGTCTTTGGGGGTGGATGCACTTGTAATCAGATTATCTGGATACACTGTCAGTAGTGCTACAGTAGAAGTCTGATAGGGTGGGTGAGAAGCCCATTGAAGCAAACGTTTTCCAGCCTAGAGTGTTCAAAGACTCCTTCCTAGTGGAGGTGGTCAGTCTGCTGAGTCTTGAAGGTATAGTAAGGGCTAACCAGAATAAGGGGAGTGTTTATTTTGAGTATTCAAAGTTAAAGGTAAACCCCTTAATTCTGGGATGTCAAAGAATAGGCAGTCCTGAGAGAATGTAATAATCACACATACACCCTGGGTTCAGGCAATATTTACATTTGCTTCCTTTAACAAGCTAGCAGAGAACTTCACTGGGATTGGTCAATCTCTCGTGGACTCTTCTCCTGCTGGTTCCTATCTTAGTGTGTCAGGGACCTCTGCCAGCAAGACTTTCTTCTTCCACTTATGCAAGGAAGTTGGAGTCCCTTGGCTGAGCTCTCCAGAGAGGTACAGGGGCATCAGTGCTAGAGAGTTAATGAGGGTATAGACTGCCTGGGATTTTATGCTAAAACTTTTACCCGGGGAATTATGGTTTATAGCAGACGCGTATCTTAGCACATCTCCTCATCACAGCTCCCGTAGTTTTTCAGATGCAAAGAAGCTTGTATACATTGCTGACTCTTCATGTATGGTTCCTCCTCCTTTTTTAAAAACACCTTTTTTTAAAAAATAACATGTTGAAAAAAACATTTTTTATAATCATGTGTTATAGACTGAGTGTTCGTGTCTCCCAAAATTCATATGTTGAAATCCTACCCCCAGTGTGATTGTATTTAGGAGGTTGGGCCTTTGGAAGGTAATTCGTTCAGGAGGGTGGAGACTTCATGAATGGGATTAGCCCTTATAAAAAAAGAGCTTGTTTCTCTCTCTCTACTCTCTGCCGTGACCATGTGAGGATGCAATGAATAGATGGCCATCTGCAAACCAGGAAGAGGGTCCTCACCAGAACTGCATCTGCTGACACCTTGCTCTTGGGCTTCCCAGCCTTCAGAACTGTGAAAAATAAATGTTGTTTAGCTACTCACTCTAATTTGTTAAAGCTGCCGGAGCTAAGACAACACATTTATGACATTTCTTAATAACACTATGTTAAGAGTTTAGAAAAGTAGGATGAAAACACTCTATCCAATCAAGTTCACTTTTTTAGGTGGTGGAGGTAGGCATCTTTTGGAAATACTTACAGTAATTAAATGCTTTACAAGGAAAGGAGCGGACAGGTGATAGTTTAAGCACTAAAGTTGGAAATCTTGTGATGTTTTCTGAGATTTTTTTTTTTTTTTTGAAATGGAGTTTTGCTCGTTGCCCAGGCTGGAGTGCAATGGCACGATCTTGGATCACTGCAGCCTCCTCCTCCGGGGTTCAAGCGATTCTCCTGCCTCAGCCTCCCAAGTGGCTGGGACTACAGATGTGCGCCACCATGCGCTAACAGGCTCATGCCACCATCTCCGGCTAATTTTTGTGTTTTTAGTAGAGACGAGGTTTCATCATATTGGTCAGGCTGGTCTCAAACTCCTGACTTCAGGTGATCTACCTGCCTCGGCCTCCCAGGAGTGCTGGAATTATAGGCGTGAGCCACCACGCCCAGCCGTGTTCTGAGAATTAAAGTATGGTTGTCCCTTGGTATCTATGGGGGATTTGTTCCAGGACCTACCATGCATACCAAAATCTGTGGATGTTCATGTCCCTGATATAAAATGGCCTAGTATTTGCATATAACCTATGTACATCATTCTGTATACTTTAAGTCATCTCTAGATTATTTATAATACCTAATGCAATGTCAATACTATGTAATAATTGTTATACTGTATTGATTAAGGAATAGTGACAAGGAAAAAAATCTGCCCGTGTTCAGTACAGACACAGTTTTTTTTCTGTATATTTTTGATCCATAGTTGGTTGAAACCAATGGATGCAGAACCCATGGATACAGAGGGCTGATTGTATTTCTAGAATGTAAATGTGGGGTGGGAGTTGAAGATGTGATTTATGGGACAGGACTGGAGGCAAATGGACTTCATCTTGTGGAGCCTGAAGAACCAATACCTAATTTTTTTTTTTTTTTTTTTGAGATGGAGTCTCGCTCTGTCGCCCAGGCTGGAGTGCAGTGCTGCAATCTCGTCTCACTGCAACCTCCACCTCCCAGGTTCACACCATTCTCCTGCCTCAGCCTCACGAGTAGCTGGGACTACAGGCGCCCGCCACCACGCCCAGCTAAGTTTTTGTATTTTTAGTAGAGATGGGGTTTCACCATGTTAGCCAGGATGGTCTTGATCTCCTGACCTCATGATCTGCCCACCTCAGCCTCCTAAAGTGCTGGGATTACAGGCGTGAGCCACCATGCCCGGCACCAATACCTAATTTTAAGCAGAACATTGGGAAGCCAGATTTAATATTTGGAAAACGTACTGTCATAACCAATTGAAAGACTACTTGGTTATAGAGGCAACATTGTAGATAAGAATGCCAGTGGAATTATCCATGTGAGAATTATGATTTCTGAATTAAGGCTGTGGCAACAATGATGAAATAAGAATTATTTGAGATAAATCTAGAATTTCCTTGGTTTTCTTATCTATGAATGGAAGCCTCAAAATTTTGCCATTGCAAGAGGCATTATTTCTATCTCACCCAAACATGCTTACATGAAACTGGACCTTACATTATAATGTAGCCTGCTTGAAATGTAAACAGGATCCCTGTAGTAGTGCTTCCATAGCCTGACAAGATGCAACAAGATATATCCTGTGTTTGTTCATATAACATACCTTGGTACTATAAAATACGAGTTCTTTACTTTCTCTGGTTTCTCATTGAGCTTCATATTAATCAGTAGAATTATTTTATAGGCTTACTAAAACATGTTTTAGTATTGCCTTTTTTTTTTTTGGTCAGATTATTTGTTCTTGCTCTATCTTGATCCCACTCATTCCTCCAAACGCTGTATTGGCTCTTCCATCTTCAAATTACAGGATCAAACAAACCAAGAATTTCATTATTCTATTGAAGCCTCACTAGAGTGCAGTACACATCTTTGAGAGTTAAAGGAAGCTTATTAAGCATAATCTAAATTTTTTATACCCTAGTGTTTAATTTTGTTAAGTTGCTATACTAATGTTAGTTGTAACTCTCAGACAGTAGGGTAAACATGTGACTTGGTTTACATGGGATAGTCCCAGTTTATGCCTGTATTCTTGGTGTAATTTATTTACAATGCCCCATTTTTACTTTCAAAAGTGTCTCAGTTTGTACATTAAATTGTATGATCACCCTATCAGGGAGAGCCACAAAGAAATTATCCATTTATGCATTTCTAGAATTCAATTTATGGGAAGTAAATGTAATTAAAACATGCTGACAGCCAGTGTGCCTGCTGTAGACTTCATGCATACTGTCTCTTAAGTCTTTTTGAGGACAAATGGAGTAAAACTTGTCATTTGTTTACTAAAAGATTTTTACTGCTATAATAGAAAAATGAAATTACTTCTCTTTTGGTGCTATATGTCCTTCAACCAGTCTTGTCATGATTCTATTAAGGTAAATAATGCAAAGCTGAGTTTTGCATTTATTTTCTAAACAAAATACACACCAATACTATTTAACTTATGGTGGAAAACAGAGAACCTTATATGGACTTAAACGTGAAAAGAATCTTGAAAAATATGATAATGAATTTAGTGCATCCCCTTCCTTTACAGATGAGTGACCCAGATCACAAAGAGGTCATGTAACATATATGTGGTTCCATGGCTACTTAAGTAGCATACAGTGCTATAGCTAGACCTCCAATGTTTTCATCCAGGGTTTCAAGGTCCTTTTCGCTAGATGGGATTGCATATGAAACCACAGGCCACCTTTATTCCCATCACACTCATCTTGTAAACAACAAGGTCCATGTAAAATATCCTGACTTTAGGAAATATATGGAAAGCAGTCAGAAATTGATATTTTACATTTTATGTATTTAAAATATGGCATAATAGGTATGTGCTGAGTAGCTTTATGTATGTATGCATGAATATTTTGTAAACTTTTAATTAACTGTATATGTTTATGGGGTACACAGTGATGTTTTGATACATGTATATACATTGCGGAATGATCAAATCAGGATAATTTGAGTATCCATCACTTTAAGTATTTATCATTTCTTTGTGGTGAGAACATTGAAAATCCTCACTTTTAGCTCTTTTGAAATATATAATACATTATTAACTGTCATCACTGTGCTGTGAAATAGAACACCAGACCTTATTTCTTCTAACTGTAACTTTGTACTCATTGACCAATGTCTTTTTTCCCCCATACACCAGCCTCTGATAATTATCATTTTACTCTCTACTTCTATGAGTTTGACTTTTATAGATTCCACATATGAGATTAGACAGTATTTGTTTCTTTGTTTCTATATAGGTTCATTCATGTCACAAATGATAGAATTTCCCAGTTTATTTTTAAAGGCTGAATTGTATTCCATTATTTATATATACCACAGTTTTTAACCCATTAGGTGGATACTTGGGTTATTTCCATATCTTGACTATTGTGAATAATGCTGCAATGAATGCAGGAATGCAGGTATCTCATCAGCATACCGATTTCCATTCCACTGGGTATGTCCCAGTAGTGGGATTGCTGGATCATATCATGATTCTATTTTCAGTTTTTAGAGGAAATTCCATACATTTTTTTTGAAAAATAGCTGTACTAATTTGTAAAACCACCAACAGTGTATGTATAAGGTTTCCCTTTTCCCCACATCTTCACCAACACTTATCTTTCAACTCTTTGATAATAGCCAATCTAAAAGTTGTGAGGTGATAATTCATTGTGGTTTTAATTTGCATTCATCTGATGTTTAAAGCATGTTGAGCATTTCTTCACATATCTGTTGGCCATTTCTATGTTTTCTTTTGAGAAATGTCTTCAAATCCTTTGCCTATATTTTAAAAGGGTTATTTGTTATCTTGTTACAGAGTAGTCTGAGTTTCTTGTATATTTTGAATAGTAGCCCCTTATCTGATGTATGATTTGCAAGTATTTTCTCCCAGCTCATGGGTGCCTCCTTTATTAATTGTTTCTATTGCTGTGCAGATGCCTTTCAGTTTGAACCAATCCCATTTGTCTGTTTTAGCCCTTGTAACTTGTGATTTTGGGGTCAGTATCTAAGAAGTTTCTACCCAAAACAATGTCGGTCATAGAGCTTTTTCTGCATGTTTTCTTCTTATGTTTTATGGTTTCTGCTCGTATGTGTAAATCCTTAATATATTTTGAGTTGATTCTTTCATAAGGGGTGAGGTAAGGACCCAAGCAACTCCTAGACTCCAGCGATCCTTCTGCCTTAGCTTTCCAAGTAGCTAGGACTACAGATGCGTGCCCCCATGCAAAGCTAATTTTTTTTTACTTTTTATCTTTTATTTATTTATTTATCTATTTATTTATTTATTTGGTAGAGATGGGATCTTGCTATGTTACCTAGGCTGGTCTTGAACTCCTGGCCTCAAGCAGTCCTCTTGCTTTGGCCTCCGTGAGTTCTGGGATTACAAGCATGAACTACCATGCCTGGCCTCCAATTTCTTTCTTTCTTATGTAGATATCTAGTTTTCCCAACATCATTTATTGAAGAGACTACACTTTCTCCAATGTGTGTTCTTCACAATTTTGTTGCAAATCAATTGACCATAGATACGTGGGTTTATTTTGGAGCTCCCTATCCTATTGCATTGGTTGATGTATCTGTTTTTATGTCAGTATCATGCTGTTTTGATTACTATAGCATTGTAATACATTTTGAAATCTGGTAGTGTGATACCTCCAGCTTTATTCTTTTTATTGATTATTGCTTTGTCTATTTGGTGTCTTTTATGACTCCATATGAATTTTAGGAATGTTTTTTTCTATTTCTGTGAAGAACTACATTGGAATTTTTATAGGGATTACATTGAATCTGTAGCATTGTGAGTAATATGGATATTTTAACAGTATTAATTCTTCCAATTCAAGAACATGGGATATCCTTTATTTGTGTCATCTTTAATTTTTTATTAATGTTTTATAGTTTTTAGTATTCAGATCTTTCACTTATAATTTGATTAAATTTACTCCTAAACATTTTTTGATCCTATTATTAATGGGATTGTTTTCTTCACTTCTTTTTCAGATGGTTAGTTGTTACTATATAGAAACTACTGATTTTTTATTTTGCACCCTAGAAGTTTACTGAATTTATCAGTTTAAACCATTTTTTGGTAGCTTCTTTAGGATTTTCTGTGTATATTAATAGATCATGACATCAACAAACAGATACAATTTCACTTCATCCTTTCCTGTTTGGATGCTTTTTATTTCTTTCTCTTGCCTAATTGCTGTGGCTAAGACTTTCAGGACTATGTTGAAGTACTTAATATGATTTTTATCTTCTTAAATTTGTTAGACTTGTTCCATGACCTAACATATGATCTATTCTGGAGAATGTTCCGTGTGCACTTAAGAAGAGTGTGTCTTCTGTTGCTGTTGGATAGAATGTTCTGTATATGTCTTTTGGGTTCATTTGTGGTACTTTAAAGTACAGTTCAAGTCCAGTGTTTTCTTATTGATTTTCTGTCTGGATGACCTGTCTAATGTTTCTAATGTTTAAAGTGGGGTATTGAAATCTCCTACTAGTATTGTGTTGAAGTCTTTGTCTCCTTTCAGATCTCTTAATGTTTACTTTATATATTTAGGTGCTCTAATGTTGGGTGGACATATATTTACAATTGTTATATCCTCTTGATGAACTGATCCCTTTGTCAGTATATAAGAATCTTCTTTGTCTATTTTTACTGTTTTCTGCCTAAAGTCTATTTTGTTTGTATTATGTACAGCTGCCCCTGCATTCTTTTTGTTTCCATTTTCATGGAATGTCTTTTTTATTCCTTCACCTTCAGCCTATGAGTGTCCTTTAAAGTAAAGCAAGTCTTTAAAGGACACTCATAGACTGAAAATGAAGGAATAAAAAAGGCATTCCATGTTGAGTCTTTAAAACAATATATTCAACCACTCTATGCTTTTTGATTGGAAAAGTTAATCCATTTACATTTAAATAATTATTGATAAGTGCAGACTTACTAGTGCCATTTTGTTCATTGTTTTCTGTAGAGCAATTGTTTTTTAGATATTCTGTTCTTTTTTTCCTCTCGTGTTCTTCCTTTGTGGTTTGATGGCTCCCTGGAGTAGTATGCTTTAGATTTTTTCTTCTTATCTTTTGTGTATCTCTTATAGGATTTTGCTTTGTGGTTACCCTGAGGCTTACGTAAAACATCTTATACTTAAAACTGGCTATTTTAAATTGATAACAGCTTAATTTTGATCACATAACGCATACTACACATTTACTCTTCTACTTCCCACATTTTATGTTTTTAATGTCTTGTTTTATGTTTTTTATAATATATAATCACTTGAAAAATTATTAAAGCTGTAGTTTTGTTTTTGGTAATTTTGCCTTTTATCCTTTATACTAGAGGTATAATTGTTTACCCAGCACTGTTTCGTTATTAGAGTGTATTGGATTTGACAATATACTTGCTTTTATACTTAAAGTTTTATACTTCCATGTATTTTAATGTTACTAATTAGTATCCTCTTCTTCTGCTTGAAGAACTCCCTTTGGCATTTCTTATAAGACAAGTCTAGTGATGATAAGCTCTCTCAGTTTTTGTTTGTCTGAGTAAGTGTTTATTACCTCTTCATTTTCAAAAGACAAGATTGCTGGGAGTAGTATTCTTGGTTGACAGAACAACCCCCATCCCCCTTCAGGATTTTGAATGTATCATTTAACTCCCTTCTGACCTGCAATATTTCTGCTGAGAAATACACTGATACTTTTGTGGAGATTCCTTTACATGTGACAATTCACTTTTTCCTTGCTGCTTTCAACACCCTAACTTTTGACATTTTGACAGTGATGTGTCTTGGTGTGGGTCTTTTTTGGATTTATCTTATTTGATATATCGTAGGCTTCTTGTATTTGCTTTCTATTTCCTTCCCCAGGCTGGGGATGTTTTCTGCCATTATTTCTTCAAATATATTTTCTGTTCTTTTCTCTTTCTCTTGTTCTTCTAGTACACCAATAATGTTTAAGTTGTTATACTTGATGGTGTCCCATAAGTCTCTTAAGCTATCCTTACTTTTTTTCACTTGTCAGATATTGCTGAAGGATTAAGTAATAAAAGGACTGGGAATTGACCACTGAGTTTTGCTGTGTAGATGCCATGAATAATCATGTTTGATGGAGTAATAAGGAGTAGCAAACTTATCTCTTATCTGTATTACTATAATGATCTCTTTATATCTCCTGACTTTCCTTCTTGCCTTTCCACAGTTTATTCTCAACACACTCAGCATGCTGACTTTTTAAAATATATAGATCATATCTATATATTTTAAATATCTATATATTTTAAATATCTATATATTTTTCACCTTTTTCACATTCTAACTTATATATTCATTTAAAAAAACCTTTTTATCAAGTGTATATTATCCTTCATTTGAATATTAACTCCATGAAGGCAGGGGCTTATGTATTTTTGCCGATATATCCTAAGTGTTTAGGATATTTCCTAGCACATGGTAAATGATCAACAAACACTGGTTGAATTTTTCTTGTCATTAAAAGCATCAGATGTATATCTGAGCTAATAAGTATGATGTGTTTGCTTTTTTTCAAAAGCTACTACCTGTTGGAATCATTTCCAAGTAAGAAAGTACTATTTTGTAGGAGTTAGGTGATGTTAACTCAGCCGAATAATTAGCTTCTTGCCTCTCTGGTTATTTATTCAGTTTTTCCTGAGTATTTATATGCTCAAGGGAAGCTCAGTAAATACCTGTTGTCTACTCTGTTGCAAACACTGTGCTAGCGGCTGTGATTCATAGGCCTCCTCTAGAAGGAGAGATTCACAAGTATGTCAATGTTTATAACCAAGTATGACTGGGTGATGTTAGAAATAAATGCACCGGGGTTTGGGTTCATGTAGAAAAGACACACTTGCAGTCTGTAAATGGTCTATTTTAGATTG
The DNA here is from genome assembly GCF_028858775.2 of Pan troglodytes. Classification (NCBI taxonomy): domain Eukaryota; kingdom Metazoa; phylum Chordata; class Mammalia; order Primates; family Hominidae; genus Pan; species Pan troglodytes. Next base: position 159,721,952 of record NC_072404.2, on the reverse strand, counting down.
AACACTCTGTCCTCTTTCCGATATCTCTGTGAATATCAAATGTCCTACTTACAGCCAGAACTAAAGAACTGCAAAAATGATCCAAAGCCAATTCCTTTTCTGTCCCACCTGCAGCTTGCATTGATCTTCTAGTGTTTTTAATCAATCTTGCTAAATACTTCCTGTAGGGAAAATGAGTAGTGATGAGAAGTAATCTTGCTGCTACTTTCTTCTGAAAAATTTAATGATTGATTTACAGATATTGCCTATTCATCATGATATCCCATTGTAGAAGATGGGGATTAAATTTCAGTCTTAAAGGTTATGGGATCCCTCAAGGCTTAGCGTATAGTAATGAAAAATTGAGAACCTAGAAAGGGGATTTCGGATTCTGTATAGTGAATAAACTTTTATCAGGCCTTGCTTCTGATATGAATTTAGGATTATGTGGATAGGAATATGCCATGAGCTTTTTACTGCAGCCTTAGAACTTTCTCTATATTTCATATACAATTTCTTATTTATGTATTTCTCTTCAGTTTAAAGCAAATGCTGTAGTTTTTCTGAAGTCATAAATAATCTCTGGGCCTTTCCCAACTGGTCTGTAGAGGCCCTTTTAATAAGGCCTCCTAAACATAAATAGAAATCAGTTACCTAACTTGATATCACAAACAGAAGCCATCCCTTTGATAAGTCTTTGTCTAATGGCTTACAAGTTAACTCTTTCCTCTGAATATTAACAGATGTCCTGGAAATTGCCTGTGTATTTGGAGTAATACATACTCCCTAGAGTACATGGTCTTTCTGAGCCACAAAACCTAATTCTTCGAATTCTAAAAAGATCTCCAAGGAGAATAATAGATCCTTTAGATGTATGGTTTGCCTGGTTTCTGTTTCTTTTTTTCTTTTTTGTGAGACGGAGTCTCACTCTGTCGCCCAGGCTGGAGTGCAGTGGCGCAATCTCGGCTAACCGCAACCTCTGCCTCCTGGGTTCAAGTGATTCTCCTGCCTCAGCCTCCCCAGTAGCTGGGACTACAGGTGCGCACCACCACGTGGGCCCAGCTAATTTTTGTATTTTTAGTAGAGACAGGGTTTCATCGTGTTGGCCAGGATGATCTCGATGTCTTGACCTCGTGATCCGCCCGCCTCGGCCTCCCAAAGTGCTGGGATTACAGGCGTGAGCCACCATGCCCCGGCCTGCCTGGTTTCTTTGATTTTTAATTTTTGATGTTCCTGGGTACATACTAGATGTATATATTTCTGGGGAACATACAGATATTTTAGTACAGGCATGCAGTGTGTAATAATCACATCATGGAAACTGGGGTATCCATCCCCTGAAGCATTTATCCTTTGTGTTACAAACAATCCAGTTATCATCTTTTAGCTATTGGTTTGCCTGTCTTAAAATATTTTAAGCTTAACGTGAAGCATGTTACCCTTAGTAAAAATTCCCATTCTTCTTACATTCTGATAAGGTCACAGATAGGAAACTCATTCCAGAACTTGGTTCTTCTCTATAATTTACTTTTAGTGCTGTTATGGAACCCCATTTTGAAGTATACATTCCCACAGTATGGCAATTAATCTATTTCTTTTTTAGGCTAATGAGTCTTTTCTTGCAATGTCTTCATTTATTCATTCGTCAAACTCTTGAACATCTTGTATGTAAAGCACTTTGCAAAATCACTGGTATAACCATTGAACCAGAGAAACACAACATTTGGCTTCATGACCTGATACCACCTATTTCTCTAGGAATTGAATAGGTTCTGTTGGTGCTTGGTTAACAGGTTATTATTCTAAAGTCATGCCATCTTTATGGATCACACATTAAGCCTTTTTAATGTATTATTTTAAAACTTAAACACCAATATTCTGTATTTTTACTTATTTTTTGTATGTGACTCTATGTGACTCCCAGTTTTACCTTCCTTGCTTAGGTTGATGTGATCGTGACACTGGGAGGCCTTGCTGGGCGTTTTGACCAGATTATGGCATCTGTGAATACCTTGTTCCAAGCGACTCACATCACTCCTTTTCCAATTATAATAATCCAAGAGGAATCGCTGATCTACCTGCTCCAACCAGTAAGTCAAAAGTGAATATAATGTGAGCCCTTTCCTTCACAAAGCTTCTACCACTTGAGTAGACTAGAAGAAAACATTGGCCCTGCTTGGGTCTTCGAACTGTGAGTGGAATTGAACATGTGCGCTTTCTTGTGGCCACTTTAGTTTTGCCCCAGGTCACTGACCAGCAAAAATGTGGAGGAGAATCCTGAAAGTTTTCATTTTATTGTGTCTAAAAAACAAGAGAAAGTGTTGTAACTCTAAATTGACTAAGAATTAAATTGAGCACTTTTGCGTTTTGAACAGCTGAATGTGAATGACATTTGAGAAAAACCTCAATAGGGGAAACACAAGGCTTGGCAAATGTTGCTAATGTAATTCTTACGTATTTTGAGTGTTGTCATTATCATTGGATATAACTGGAAACTGGGTTTGATTTCGTTAGACACTTAGAAGACAGTCTTTAGCTTTTACTATTCATAAGTTGCCTGGTGATTAGTTTCTCTGTCTCAGAATAATTTCTAATGATGTCTTTCATTTCCAGTGATAAACATTAACGACATTTTCTCTCAATGTAGTGCATAGAACAGAATTCTTACTAAACAAACAAATTTTATGAGGTTTATTGGTGGATTTCAGTTTTAAAATATCATTTGGTAACCTTTTTTTTAAAAGATAGTGGACAGTACTTTCCATTTTTGCCTCTCATTGTGGTCTACTACTTATATTTTGCTGCTACCCTGTTGCTACCCACCATCTGTAGCCTGGCATTACTAGAAATTGTAGTTTGGTTAATAGGGTGGGTTTAGTGCATGCTCACTATTCTTTAGCCAGTTTTGCATTTTTTTCCTGGATCTTTGCGTGTCCTAGCCATGTTGCTTTCTGGATAAATATGGAAGGGGAGAAGAAGAATTCAGATTTCAAACTATACTATCCATTTATTTCGTCAACCGTTACAGACTGCCTTCTACGTATTTGTTGCACTGCCTAGCAATTAAGGATAAAAATAAATAGTTGCATGTGATCTTTGCTCTCCAGATTAAGTGCAATGAAAGATCCATTTATACAAATGTAATCACAATGCAATGTTGAAAGATTAGTACCAAAAAATGAAATAGTAGAAAACTGGGGCATGTGTGTAGTAAGAAAAGTCTTCACAGAGGCACTCACATTGTATTCACTCAATTAATTCAACAAACGTTAACTGAGTACCTGCTATTTGCCAGGCTCCTTTCTAGGGATAGAGCAGTTAACAATACAAACAGAAATCCTTTCATGCAACGTACCTTCTACTAAGCTTACAATTCAACAGAATCTTCAAGGATGAGTAGATTCTTGCTGTGGAAGATGATGGGAAAGTTATTTAATTCAAGAAGAGCCAGGGAAGAAACATGGAGACGCAGGATATGTTATAGGATTTGCAGGTAATTCTGCACAGCTAAAATATGGGCTGTGCAGCTACAATATGGGCTGTGGTATGGAACAATGCCAGAAGATAAGATAGAAAACTAATTGGGATACTGATTGTGAAGAGCTTTAAATTCCACACAATGGAATGTGAACTTCTTTTTGCCATAGGTTTTGGAAAGTCATTAAAAGATTTTGGTTAGCAGTACAGATATGCTTTTTAGATTTCTTATCACTTTATATGTTTGTTAAATACCCATAGACTCCCAACAGCTTCTGAAGTTTGAAACTTACTACTATTGTGAAGCAATGAGCTTTGTTGTATTGCACTGAATTGATTGTATGACTGCTAAAGTACTCAGTCATAACTTGTCTCTGTATAGATGCTCTGGTCAATATATTACTAGTTAAAGATGCAGTACAATACTTTTTAAAATTATAATTGGCAGATTCACTGATAGAAAAAGCCACATCTAAAATATGAATTCTACATTAAGGTATTTTTACTGTTTTGGGTTTCTGTATTTTCTCTATAATTGGTATAATTATGAGCTTTCTGAAATGCATTTGGCTTGGGATTCATTGGATTTTCTTCCATCTATAGATTGTTGTCTGTCATCATTTCTGGAAAACTCTCAATCATTATGTTTTCAAATATTGCCCTATTCTTTTTCTCTTTTCTTCTGTACCTCCAATTAAATGTATTTAAGATCCTCTACTTGTATCATATATATCTCAGCACTTTCATATTTTCTATGTCTTAATCTCTCTGGGCTTCATTTTGAAGTTCTTCACCACCTCTGTGTTCTGTTCACTGTCCCGCTTCAGCTCTACCTATCTGCCGCTAGACCCACCCTCTGCGTTTTTAATTCCTGCCATGATTATTCTTTCTTACACGCTTGCCCTTTACTCACATTTTCAAGGGGCTCTTTCTTAAAACATAATTATCAAACTGGTTTTATAGTCTAGAATAATTCTAATGTAAGCCAGCTGCCTTTTGTGTTCACTTTTGCTTTCACATTTCGTGACCTCAATTCCTTCTCTGTTTTATGATTTTTGGCGGGACCTCACATTTCTGAGAACTTTAAGTGTGGGAATTATTTGAGGTGTAGGTTAAAAGTAAATCCAAGGAGAATTTACATTTGCTTTTGCCTGGCTGCTGAGTGGACTTGTAGCCCAGTTCTGTGGGAGCACTAACTACTTAGGACATTTTGTCTGAGACTATTTTGGACCACGTTGTCAGTGTAGACTCTGAATGTAACACTGCTGAGAATGTGATGTCTGGTTACAAATGCTCAGGGGAGACTTCTCTCATCTTCTCAGTTATGGAGTGCCAAAGTTTGGTTGGCCACTTTTCCTAGCAGACCAGTGGGAGTGTTATTCATATTCATCTTGATATTTCGGATCTCTGCTTTACGTGGTACAGCATCCTTTTAGACGTCAACCTTGGGCAGGCCTTGGGCTTTGTCTTCTGACAACCTTCCCTAGCTGGGGGCTTTAGAAACTGAAGCTCAGGTTCATCTGATTTGCTAAACACTCTCCAGGTGAAAGTTAGCCTTGGCCTTCTTTTTATATCAAAATATAGTTTTTGGCCTCTGGGCAAAATTCTTTTTTCTTTCCTTTTCTTTCTTTCTTTTTTTTTTTTTTTTTGGAGACAGAGTCTCCCTCTGTTGCCCAGGCTGGAGTGCAGTGGCGTGATCTAGGCTTACTGCAGCCTCTGCCTCCTAGAATTATTTTTTTTAAAAGATACATTTGATGCATTTTAGAAGATTCTCTTAATTTTGTTTTTTAGTATTTGTATTGTTTTCAGTTGGCCAGGGCACTAATCTATCATATTGCCTCTGTACCTCAGTTACTTCCCACCCCCTCGTCTATGTTGCAGTAATGATCAACTCCAGATCTGAGAGGCTTTCCAAGATTAGGTTTATTAAGTTTTTTTTCTTATTAATAGAATATCTGATGTGGCTTGAGAGGCATCCCACATTTTATATCTAAGCTAACTGGAACACATTGCTGAAGCAGGGAAACTGATTGCTAGAATGTGGCACCATGTTTTTTACAGGCCAGGCCTGCCTATAACCTGTGTCACCTTCTGCAGGAATGAAGTTCTGCCGCCCCAGCCCAACTGCAAAGGCAGTCTAGGAAATGAAGCTTGTGGGCCCAGGAAGAGGAAACACTGACTTACAAAGCAATTCTTTCTCAAACTGCCAGACATGGATATCTTGAAAGAAATTCTGGAATCATGACCCTACATAACTTATAGGAATGTAACATACAATGTGTTAGGCTTTAGTTAGTTATTAAGGTGGAATCCCCAGTTCTCTAAAGTGGTAAACATGTTAAGGGTACCTGCATAGCCAAATCCCCAAATATAATGCAATGTAGATTCTCTCTGTGATAATTTTGATTTTGTGTCATTGGAATAACTACAAAATTACCTTATCCTAATGAAGTAATTATTACATAGTGTGGTGCAAAAAGCTCATGCAAGATTACACTCTCTGTTCTTTAAGGGAGTGACAATGGCAGGCACAGGCTTCCACCTGTGGGGTTAGCAGTGCAGCCTTTGCTCATCTTGGCCACTCTGTTCTAGGGAGTTCCTTATCGAGACACAGCCTGGCTCTCTGCTTTTCTATCACTTTTAGTAAGGGAATAGCAAGAAAATTAGTAACACAAATGCATATGTTGAAGTGAATATGGATGGATGTCATGTGATCCACCATATTGGTAACCAGTTTTAATTGTATACCCGTGAATGGGATTAATACTAAAAATCAGTTAAAAACTACTAGAGACTGGGTGTGGTGGCTCATGCCTATAATCCCAGCACTTTGGGAGGCCGACACGGGCCTGTCACCTGAGGTCAGGAGTTTGAGACCAGCCTGACCAACATGGTGAAACCCTGTCTCTACTAAAAATACAAAATTAGCCAGGCGTGGTGGTGCATGCCTGTAATCCCAGCTACTTGGAAGGCTGAAGCAGGAGAATTGCTTGAACATGGGAGGTGGAGGTTGCAGTGAGCTGAGATTGCGCCACTGTGCTCTAACCTGGGCAACAAGAGCAAAACTACATCTCAAAAAACAAAAAAACAAACTACTATAAAATTACTGCACAGAAGCATTTACATCCTAGAAATGAGACTTGCACCACTGGGGCTGAACTGGCTCTGTCAGGTGTTACTTCATATAACTGCATTATTAATATATGTGATACATACACTAAATGTGCCTATACATTACATGGTGTGCATACTTTGGGGAAGGTATTCAGAATGGACATCTACAGCAGACTGTTCATTATTTTTAGAACGTACAGTCACAGTCCGGATGGGCAGGAGAAATGTTATAAATTTAAACTGAAATCATTTAAAAATATTGCAAAAGTAGGCTTAAGAAAATGTCTCGTGTACTTTAGCACCAAATAAAGAATGACTTTAAAACTTTAAATTTTTAATTTTTTTTAAATTAAAGTTAACATATAGTTGTTAAGGAGGAAGATAATACTGATACTTTTACAAGAAGCATCTCATCTGAGCCTTATAACAATACTGGGAGAAAAGCAGGATAATATGGTCACACAGTGAAGTGTTTTGTCTCAACACTTTTTCCATAACATTACATTTCCTCCTTCATGGGGTTAATGGACTAAGATGCAAATAATAAACTCTTGAAACAAGTCACAGCCCATAGGCTGGTAATTGTCCATAAGCAGTGTGTAACTGATGGCCAGTTGGTGTATGCATGTGTATATATAAATATATGTGTGTGTGTGTATATGTGTACATGTATGTTTTTTCCCCTATGATATTATTTTCAAGTAAAATAAATCTTGGATGCACTTTAAGGATCTACCTCATCTTGTTGCTCTATCCTTAAGGAAAAATGACTTTCTGAAGTTTTATAATGAAATTTACATCTAACAATAATCTTTCATCATTTAAGCAGACTAAGTGATTTACCATTAAGCTTTGCTAAAGTATGTTAAAAGTGGTAAAAATTCAATATAAATGTTAATTATTATGAGTGTTAGATTTGAGCCTAGAGTGTTCCAGAATTTTTTTTCAATTAGATGATCTGAAATTAAAGATAATAGTAGGAGGAATAAGTCATCTTACAGCAACTGTTTATCTGATAATTTTTTTAGTCTAGTAACTTGGTAAGAGAGCTTGTGTTATATCTGCTACACTAATTTTAATTGGCTAGAATAGTCCTAGTCCCTGGAACCAGAATGCACTTTTCTTGATCTTTTTAAAAAAGCCTATCCTCATATCATCTTAGTCTTTCTGTGATGTTCTGTGTTTCTTTTGGAGTGTTTACCTATAAGACTCTCATGAGACTAGGTTGTGTAAATAAGTAATTATCTTCCATTCATTAAGATTATTTTAGTCATTTCGGACTGACCTATATGTCATAGTAGCAATTCACTTAAAGTGTATAGTTGTTTCAGTCTAAAGTCTGTATTCTCTTTTCAGTCCCCTCTCTGTGGTGTATTTTTATTAGTTATAAATTGAATTTTAAAACAAGGATACAATGAGGTAGTTCCAGTTAAAATGAATATGGGAAGGTGTTTGGAATTTTTTTAGCTGGTTGTTTTTTTTAGCATGTAAGGTTTTTCATATTGTATTTTTGGCATATTTCACTTACTATGGGTCAAAATGTCATTATGAGTGAAAACCTTGGTAGGTAGCATTTACTTTGTAGGAATGTTCAATTTGCCATTCGAAAAATAGAAAATTCAAAATAGGATGCATAATAGTCCCTTCCTTTAAATAAACATCCTTCTTTTACTTCCAAAAATGTGTTCTTGATAAGACATCATCACCTTTTATGAGGAGGGGATGCTATGAAATAGATGACAGACATTTCAGATATGAAACATCGCTGATGTCAGTAACTAGTTAGGCCATCTTCCTGCTGAAGAGTCAGGTGCTCAGAGCCATGTTTATCATGCTGCCTGTGTGGAGTGCGGGTGGCTCTAGGTTTCACATACATACTTTCTCATTTTCTGGTCCTGTGCTTCTCAGGAGTACAGAAACATTAGCTTCTGTACACTGAGCATAAATTATCTTTTATCTCCAAGTTTTATGGCAGTTTGTAATACAAGTTAATAGGATTTATAACCAAGAAATGAGATGTCCAAGAGTTAATAAGGCATGGCTTTTACATTATCCTAAACCTTGCTCGGTGATTCCCGCTCAGGATTCCAGTATCTGATATAGAAGAAGGTGGCACAGAGAAGACTTCTGTCAGTTTTTATCTCACTTGAGCAAACTTGCAAATATGTTGTAAATATTTCTTCCTCATCATTTTAGTCATGCTTTACTGCTGCTTGTTTTTTTTTTCTCTTTCACCAGATCAATTATTTACTATATAATGTCCTAACATTATTTACATTATACATTTGTAATGCTGGTAATGAATATGATAAAATATGCTGAGAGTTTGATAGAAGCTGAATATTCATGATATAAATTTGCTATGCCTGGTGGTTTCTGCTGAGAATTGGGTGTTTGGGTCGGTCTACCCTTGTGTGCACATGTCCAGCACAACCTCATCAGTGATAACATCAAAGAAGTGATTCTCAGCGTGATTTTGAGTAGGCGACAGAGAGTTCTCAATTCTAGACAACACTGAAATCTTCCCACACTATTTATTACCCGTTTTAATTCCCTTCTTTGGAATAATCATTATTATTTTATTCTTCCTCTGTATCTTTCATGTAATTTTTATTGTTGCTTGGCCTTTTAGAATTCCTAGTATAAACTACATAGTATCACAGAACTATTAAATATGTATTATTAAATATAATAAACTATTAAATAGTGTGAATAGTGTAAAGCTTTAGAGATCGTTTTATAGATGAGCAATTTCAGAGACATTTATGTGATCTGCCCAAGGTTATATGCAGTGTTTCTTTGGTAGGTGATTGATACTGAAATTGAAAAAGATCTGATGCAGTAATAGTCTGAAAAAGGACCACTAGGCATTTCATACCAGAAATGCCCTGTTACACTGACCTTCCCAACCTCCCTCCGCCTTCCAAAAGGCGCATTGTGAATACCTGTTCCTACCTGGCCTACACCCACCTCAGCTTGTTGCCCTGGGAAAGTTTTGCCTCTCAGGGTTCAACGCCTGGCCGAAATACTCTTTACCTTCAAATTGTGTCCTTGCCTAGCTCTGTCCTTTCTTTGGCTTGTTTGCTCTGCCATGCCATGCAGCAGGTTCTTCTTCACATGGAATACACACAGACACATCTTCGCTAAGCCTCCTCTTCTTTTCCCTCTCTTCAATTGTTGCCCGGCTTTCTAGGGAACAATTTTCAATACTCATTCTCTCCTTCTTCTCTTTCCCCTTTCTTTTGTGTTGTTTCCTCCTCCTCTACATGACATTTAAAAAAATAACACAAAAACCTATCCTGTTGTAGTATGTGTTAATCTCATACATATAAGCAGGAAAACCTTGTATTTTAGTATGAAATAAGACAATAAAATTCCAGAGCTATACAGTTCTCATTTTTTAAGTGCCCTAGTGTTCCCTTTAAATCTCCATAGAAAATTTTCCTCTATGGTTTTATCCATGTTTAATTAAACTAATTTTCATTTAAGAAGTTAAACTACACACTTGTCTTTACCTTGTAGCTATTGTTGTCTGTTTTGTTGATTCACAGAGTAGGATACTTCAAAAACAAACATTCAGTAAATACCTATGATGTGTTAGACACTGTGGTAGGCATTCAGAGTACAGAAATAAAAGGCACTGCCTTTGTTCTGCTGCTCACAGTTTAGTACAAGAGACAGAATAAATATTAAAATTCAGAAATATGTATGAGAAAACACTGGGAGCTAGGGGGATGGCAGGAATAAAGCATCTTACCCAGACGGGACACAGGGCCGGTGGTCCCCAACCCTAATACCTGCCACTCACCCACGCAGCGTGCAGGCTCTTTGACCTTAAAGAAGCCTTTCACTGAGAAAGATTTATAGGAAGATATCCATCAGCAAAAACTTAAGGTGATCCCTCAGTGATTCCAAAGCAGTATAGGAGGAAATACCGAATTCAATCTTCATGGAAACTGTTTGAAAACTTACGTGAACATTGGCCTTTCCTTTCAACCATGAGTGATGGAGAATCAGTTTTGGAGACTTGAATAGTTTCTAAGAGATGATATCAAGACTCCATATGTGATATGGAGATGATATCTGAACTCAAGACTGCTAAGAAGTCAGGCAAAGAAAGGAATAGTGACATTTAATGTGGAAGGAATATAAAGCAAGAGAACTTGGCACATTTGGGGAACAGCAAATTGCTGGATCACGGGGAGCCATTGGAGGTGCAGCTGGAGGGAAGCAGGGTCTAGAGCATGAGGGCTTGCTTGAATCCCCAGGAAGATGGTCTCTATATTGAGAATAAAGGTCAGGTTTTAAGGGTTTTTTTAATCAAAGGAGTGGCATTTGATTGACATTTTAGAAAGTTTAATTTGGTGGGAGTATAGATTGTTTATGGAAGAAATAGAGGCCAACCAATTCTCTTGGAAATCCAAGGAACAAATGGTGAGTAAACTTAAGTAAACATGAGAGTGAAGGAAAGATGATGGAGTTTGTTGGGATGTGTGCTCAGAAGTCTTCGTAGAAATGCAGAGGGAGGAGTCGGTATAATAACTGCATCCTGCATTAGGGAACTGGGTGCTGTTCTTCTTTGAGATAGAGCAAATGGGAAGAGCAGATCAAAATGGGAAGATCAGCAGTTGACTCTGGGATATAAAGAGAAAGATCTATCTTTGGAACCAAATGGAATTGCCTAAAAGGATATATGTTCTGGCCTGGAGGTATACCTTGAAAATTGTCAATATGTAAAAAGGCAAAAGAGTGATGAGCTTGGATATCAAGAATAAATAGGATACAATGGATTTGGCAGCCAGGAAGAAATTTGATAAGGTAGAAAGCCAGGAAGAAATTTTGATACATTTTTATGGCACAATATGGGTAGAAACTATATTACTATGAGTTGAGTATTAAATGGGAAGGGCAGTTGAAATACATTTGTTTTCTTTTGTATTATTGTTTACCCTTTTTTGTTGTTCCCTTATAGAAGTTGATTTTTTTGTGCTAAACTGGGAACTAATAATGGCTTATAAAACTGTTTTGGTGAGACCATTTTTCCAAGTTAAAAACAAAACCATGGCACACATATTTGGGATTTTGCCTTTGTATCTTGCGCAGCATGACTGAGAGCTGCCCTGCTGCATGTTTGTAAAGTGCTGCAGATATTCATGGACACTAATTATACCAGCATACACTGGAGAAGTACTTTTCACCCTACTTTTAACCAATATTTTCTTCCAGAAAAAAGAAAAAGAAAAAGAATCTGCTGGCCCAAACCCCAGCTCCACATCTCTTATAAACCCTTCGACACCTCTTCTACTTGAACATCTGTGGTGTGGGGCTAAGGCATGGTGGAACTCTGTGTCAAACCTTTTAGACTCCTTTTCTGGTCTAGGGAAAAGTGGTCCGAACATACCACAAGTACTCTTTTGTCTGCTTTTTTGAACTCACTGTACAGTTTCAAAAATATTTTTAAGTCATTCTTGTCTTTTAAAACCCTACTCAAAATTTTTGTCTTCTATGCACATTTCCAAATAAACCCTCTAAACTTCCTTCATCTGGATCATTTTTATCATCTTTTGTCTTCATTCTGACTGCTATAACAAAATACCATAAACTTGGTTTTATAAACAACAAATTCATCTCTCATAGTTATGGAGATTGGGAAGTCCAAGATCAAGACGCCAGTAGATTCAGTGTCTGGTGAGGGCCCCTTGGCTGGTTGGCTCTTTCTTACTGTGTTCTTCCATGGTGGAAGGGGCAACTAAGCTCTCTAGGGCCTCTTTTTTAAAGGTACTAATCCCATTCATGAGGGCTCTGCCCTCATTACTAAATTGCCTCCCTAAGGCTCTACCTCTTAATACTATCACATTGGTGATTAGGTTTCAACAGATGAATTGGGAGGCAAGTGCGTGAGGAACATTAGGAAAAACCAAGCACTTTTTTTAAATTTTTTTTTTCTCCTTTGGGCCTCAAATACTCTAAACCTAAAACAAAATTTATTGAGTTATAACTTTTCTTGTTTCTGAACTTTAAAAAACATATAATTGCATATTTTGATAAAAGATGAAATAACAATTTTCACAGTTTAATGCTAGCCAAGTCTAAATAAATAGGAAGTTTTAGATAATCTAAATGCATTATTCCATTACCAAAAGCATCCAGTATTGCCTCCTCTTATAAAATGTGGGCTGCCTGGACATCCCTGGTTAAGAGTCAGAGGCTATAACTTGCTCCACTTATTTCACATTTGACATTTGCCTTTTCCTTGTATTTTGGGTGCTTACTTGGGGCAGTAATTGTTTCTTTTGGTGGTTGGTAGCATGTTACTGCTGGACAAATACATGCAGATAATGGTGGTGGTCGTGGTGGTGGTGGGCTTTAAAGCAACCTAGATATGATGATGTTTCAAGGGGAAAGGAGTGAAACACTACCCTGATACCTGCCTCTCACCCACACAGCATAGAGGTTCCTTGACCTTAGAGAAGTCTTTCACCAAGGAAGATTTATAGAAAGGTGTTCATCAGCAAAAACCTATTGTGACCCTCAGTGATTTCAAAGCAGTAAGGGAGGAAATATCAAATTCAGTCTTCATGGAAATTGTTTAAAAACTTATGTGTACATTGGCCTTTCATTTTCAACCATGAGTGACAGAGAATCAGTTTGGAGACTTGATGCAATCCATAAGAGTGTTGTGTGCAGGTGCAACAATAGAAAAGATGGCATCAGCATTTGTCTGAGCTCTGTCACCATAATTTATCATAATCCAATTCTAGGTAAAGTAATGGAATATTGGATGCAGGATGTCATCTTTTCCTTTTTCCCCCCTCCCACAGTCCTCTGTGGCAAGGACACTGGTACACTGTGTCATGTATACTTAGTTCAATTGAGCATTGCTGCAGCATCTTCCTTTGATTGAAAACAAAAGGTTGCCAATGCAGTTATCAATGAACTGTGAAGTGATTTGAGTGTTACCAGCAGGGAAATGAAATGAGCCTCTGGGAAGAAGATTGGCATAAGTGAAAGTTTCTATATAAAGAGCTCCATACAGCTCCAGCTGGGTTGTTCTAGTTCTCGGCCAATTAAGGTTTTTTCCTCCAAATGTGGGAGAATTTTCATCTTACTTGTTCTGAAAGTAATCAAAACTAAAAGTGAAGAAAAGTGGAAAATTTTACAAAGAAAGTTAAGCTGGGACAGGTGGGGCTGGAGGGTATTTATTCAGACCATACATTTACCCTAGATATTTTGAAGCTCTTTCAAGGAATTGTGTAAGATATCTCCCTCCCCCACAATACATACATATACATAGAACACATGTAATATATAAGTACACACACACACCACACAGTTTTACTAAGAAAAAGGAAAGTAAGGATTCTAGATCTCAGGTATATTGAGAAGGATTTGTGTTTTTTGTTTTTGTTTTTGTTTTTTGAAAACTAGTATGTGTGTCTATTAAAAGCTCTAATTAATTCTTCATAACTTTGTCATTATCTGAATTATGATACTTGACTTAGATGTATACAGAATAGTATACCAGTGGAATATTTTTTTAAAAAGTTTCAGAGTCTGAAAGCAGATTAGCAGGATATAACCTAAGGTGATAGACACACACAGAAAGAGAAACTTACTTTGCATAAACATAGGAGAGGTATTCCCAATTTCATATTGTTTTCTGAATCAGACTGAGAAACTGTTTATAAAATATTAAGTAGATTCGATAGTCTAAACATTGAAGATATACTGAATATTAATATACTAAATCTCTTGACCGCCGTGCATGATTTATGAAATATCCTCTGTATCCAAAAGGATGGAAAATTAAAAAACAATAACATTTTTACTTAGATACTGAACACTTTTGTCCACTTAACACTTTTACAATTTATGAACTACCTTCATCATCATCTCATTTGCTTCTCCCAGCAGCCCTTTTAAGTAAGCAGGCTAGGTACATTTTTCCTACTTCTGAGATGAAGAAATTATGCATAGGACAACATAGTGAATCCATGGCAAATCTATCAACAATCTAGGAATTTTCTGAATGCTACTTCTATACCTTTTCTTTATAAGAATCCACAGTTACTCTCTAAATGTTATTGGATACATATGGAAGGCTCCAAAAGGATTAAGAAAAAAATAACCAGTTTTACATATCTTCTGCGCACTATGAGGTTCACCTAGGAGTAAGCATTTGTATTAGTCTGTTCTCACACTGCTAATAAAGACGTACCCAAGACTGGGTAATTTATAAAGAAACAGAGGTTTAATGGACTCACAGTTCCACATGGCTGGGGAGGCCTCACAGTCATGGCAGAAGGTGAAAGAGGAGCAAAAGCACATCTGACATGGTGGCAGGGAAGAGAGAGTGTGCAGAGGAACTGCCCTTTATAAAACCATCAGATCTCATGAGATTTAATCAGTATCACAAGAACAGCATGGGAAAAACCTGCCCCCATCATTCGTTTACCTCCCACTGGGTCCCTCTCACAATACATGGGAATTATGGAAGCTAAAATTCAAGATGAGATTTGAGTGGGGACATATCCATATCAGCATTGAAAAAATCTATATGGCTTTTTTTTCCCCAATCAATTTTTTAATTATGAAAATTATCATACATACAGACTTTTTTTTTTGAGATGGAGTCTCACTCTGTTGCCAGGCTGGAGTGCAGTGGCGCGATCTTGGCTCACTGCAACTTCCGCCTCCCGGGTTCAAGCGATCCTCCTGCCTCAGTCTCCCAATTAGCTGGGACCATAGGCATGTACCATCACACCCGGCTAATTAAAAAAAAAATTTTGTTTACAAGTAGGGCCTTGCTAGATTGTCCAGGCTGGTCTTGAACTCCTGGCCTCAAGCAATCCTCCCACCTTGATTTCTCAAAGCACTGGGATTACAAGTGTGAGCCACTGCACCCAGTTACCTGCCACCTGCTATTGCATGTAGATAAATTTCTAAATAGAAAGAAAGGAATAGATGTAATCAGTTTTCTTATCAAGAAGGAAGAATATTCTGTTTTAGCTGAGATAGTGTTGATGAGGAACTGGATTGCTTCCTCTGTGGAAAAAGGCATGATGACAGAGGACCCCCAAAATTGATTCATTGTGGAGACATTGGCCTTTCCAATTGTCTTATGACAGTAAGCCAATTTTATCCCTAGTAGGAGTCCTCAAGGTAAAAGGCACAGAGTATAGAACATTGGTCTCATTTTATCAGGCAAGTTTAACATACAAAAATGTTGCTCAAGGGACAGTGGAGGAGGATTGATTTTCTCCTGAGTGATGCTAGCCTATTAAGAAGTGGGCACTCTTTGACAAACCTGAGAAAAACAAGCAATGGGGAAAGGATTCCCTATTTAATAAATGGTGCTGGGAAAACTGGCTAGCCATATGTAGAAAGCTGAAACTGGATCCCTTCCTTACACCTTATACAAAAATCAATTCAAGATGGATTAAAGATTTAAACGTTAGACCTAAAACCATAAAAACCCTAGAAGAAAACCTAGGCATTACCATTCAGGACATAGGCGTGGGCAAGGACTTCATGTCCAAAACACCAAAAGCAATGGCAACAAAAGCCAAAATTGACAAATGGGATCTAATTAAACTAAAGAGCTTCTGCACAGCAAAAGAAACTACCATCAGAGTGAATAGGCAACCTACAACATGGGAGAAAATTTTCGCAACCTACTCATCTGACAAAGGGCTAATATCCAGAATCTACAGTGAACTCAAACAAATTTACAAGAAAAAAACAAACAACCCCATCAAAAAGTGGGCGAAGGACATGAACAGGCACTTCTCAAAAGAAGACATTTATGCAGCCAAAAAACACATGAAAAAATGCTCATCATCACTGGCCATCAGAGAAATGCAAATCAAAACCACTATGAGATATCATCTCACACCAGTTAGAATGGCAATCATTCAAAAGTCAGGAAACAACAGGTGCTGGAGAGGATGTGGAGAAATAGGAACACTTTTACACTGTTGGTGGGACTGTAAACTAGTTCAACCATTGTGGAAGTCAGTGTGGCGATTCCTCAGGGATCTAGAACTAGAAATACCATTTGACCCAGCCATCCCATTACTGGGTATATACCCAAAGGACTATAAATCATGCTGCTATAAAGACACATGCACACGTATGTTTATTGCGGCATTATTCACAATAGCAAAGACTTGGAACCAACCCAAATGTCCAACAATGATAGACTGGATTAAGAAAATGTGGCACATATACACCATGGAATACTATGCAGCCATAAAAAATGATGAGTTCATATCCTTTGTAGGGACATGGATGAAATTGGAAACCATCATTCTCAGTAAACTATCACAAGAACAAAAAACCAAACACCGCATATTCTCACTCATAGGTGGGAATTGAACAATGAGATCACATGGACACAGGAAGGGGAATATCATTCTCTGGGGACTGTGGTGGGGAGGGGGGAGGGGGGAGGGATAGCATTGGGAGATATACCTAATGCTAGATGACGAGTTAGTGGGTGCAGCGCACCAGCATGGCACATGTTTACATATGTAACTAACCTGCACAATGTGCACATGTACCCTAAAACTTAAAGTATAATTAAAAAAAATAAAAAAAAAAAATAGGAAAAAAAAGAAAAAAGAAGTGGGCACTCTTTGAAATTTTGGTAATAGTAATTGAAAGCTATGAAAGGATCTTAACATTTTTTTCTGAGCTTATTTCATACTATATAGTATTTCCAGGAGCAGAGAAAGCCATATGAAAATAAAAGGCATTGAACAATTTTTAAAATGTATTCATTCGATCAAAATATTATTAAGGACTTATTTGTATCAGGCACTTTGCTGGATTGAAGGTGGATAATTTATTCTCAAAGAGCTAACCGTCTCTTCACTAAATATAACAACGCTATAGAATGAGATTTTTAAAAAAAACAGCATTGCAAGTATGTAGAGAATATTATGGGAGCCCAGAGAAGCAGCACATGCCATGCCACAGACTGGCGTAGGAAGGATTCCTGGAGGAGGGCATTCCTGAGCCTGCCTCAAAATAGGCAGAAGAATCAGTGTTACCAAGAGGGAAGGGATCAGGAGACCACCAGAGGGGACAAGATGAGCAAAATGTGTGCAGTTAGGACACTGCACCGTTTATTTGGGAGAACTGGTGAAAACCTGTTGTGTCTCGGAGAGAAAAGGAGATGGTGGTAGATAAGGCTAAAAAGGTGGGCAGAGAAGCAATTAGATATCAGCTCCTGTGCCAGGGAAAGAGTTTGGATTTTATCTTTTAGAGTTTAAAGAGATTCTTAACTTTTCTGGGTCATAAACCCATTTGAGAATGTGATAAAAACTGTCAACCTTCTCTCCATAAAAATATACCTTTATAAACGCACTTAAAATTTTAAATATTATCTGAGGAGTTTATAGAAGCCCTGAGCCTGTCTATCCATGGACTTCCACTTGGGAACCAGCTATTTCAGACAAATTCTTACATACCTCATTGCCCTATAAGTTAGCATGGAGAGGGTTTAGTGATATTCATAGATAGGAGCTTCACATTTAGTTATCAATAACAATTATCAAACGTGGGGAGCAGCCAGGCTCTTCATTCATAATGAAAATAGTGATCATGGCTAATGCTGACTGAGTCTCACCATGTGTCCAGCACCATGCTGAGTGATTATGTATATTAACTTGTTTGTTTTTGTTTTTTGTTAACTTGTATAACAAGCTCACAACAATTCTGTAAAGTAGCTATTCTTATTTTTCCAATATCTCAGGTGAAAAAACATAAGCACAAGGTATTATTTACAGCTAGCAAGGTGCAGAGATGGCATGTACCCGGCATTCTGGTCACACAGGCACTGTTTCATGCCCTTAATTGCTACATTATCCTCTCCCTGAGAAAAACAAATTGAAGCAGTTTCTAACGACAAGAGCCTAGACCAATTGGCCATAGATACAACTCAGTATGCAGATCTTACGTTGTGTTCATTGAACTTACATCTTAGATGTACAGATTGCTGCCCTTGAAAGCACTAGTTCATTGTGGCTACATTCATGACAGAACTTTGAATAGGTTAAATGTGGCTTTAAGATTATTAGCAGCAACACTTAATGCTGCATGTCATCCAGGTTGTCTTAAAGAATTTTATTTCTAAAGCTAAATAGTGTATAATTTTTAAAAAATTATCCTTAACATACACTTCATTTAAAACAATTTATGAAACCAACTCTAACTAGAACTTAGCATAAAATGTTGATGTGCAACATTAATAAATCTATGCTCAAAATTTCATTCTCTGTTCCTTTTATCTACAATGCTTTTTACCTGAAAATGTGCATTTATACCCCAAAAAAGAAGCTACATGAACATCTCAATAGATGTAGAAAAAGCATTTAACAAAATTCAGCATCTGTTCATGTTAAAAACTCTTAAAAAATAAGTATGGAAGTGAAAAACAAGTTTATTGCAACAGGGCTCTTCTAGAAAGGAACTAGACACAAAGAAAGGGAAGCATTCATAACTGAAATGGAACTAGGAGACTGTATATCATATTTAATTACAGCATAGATATTTCATAAGTGAGTGTATGAAGAAGCAACATGGCGTCACAATCCAGTGGTTTGTTAGGGCTGGAAATTTTAAATTACTTCATACAAGTTTAGGTGTTCTGGGGCTTCTGACTCTGAGTGGGAAGTTTGAGGCTTGACTGTGGTGGTATACTGACTGCCAATCCTGAGGAACTCTGTCAGTCTCAGTGTCTTCATTTGTAAGGCTGAAATGATTCACATTAATTTCATGAAAATTAAAATGTTTAGGGCCATGCATATAAAATTACTATTGTGTTTTGCTTTTGTTTGGTTTCTTTACTTTGGGCTTCTAGTGGAAATAGTTGCATTAATCATGCTCCTTATTTCATGGCACGTTATCATCACTGATCACTTTGTTTCATTGTTTGGTTTGGATTTGCTGATTATTTTTTCTGTCGTTCTCTAGATTTCCTTTACATTACATAGGAAACCATCATAATATATCATTTTATCTTTTTGTTTGTGTGTGATTTGCAAAATATATTTTGTTTTTATGACTTTTTAAAGATATTTTTATACATACCAAACCATTCTACTATAAAGACACATGCACATGTATGTTTATTGCGGCACTGTTCACAATAGCAAAGACTTGGAAACAACCCAAATGCTCATCAATGACAGACTGGATCAAGAAAATGTGGCACATATACACCATGGAATACTATGCAGCCATAAAAAGGATGAGTTCATGTCCTTTGCAAGGACGTGGATGACGCTGGAAACCATCATTCTCAGCAAACTAACACAAGAACAGAAAACAAAACACCGCATGTTCTCACTCATAAGTGGGAGTTGAACAATGAGAACACATGGACACAGAGAGGGGAACATCACACACTGGGGCTTGTCAGGGGGTGGGGCGCTAGGAGTGGGAGAGCATTAGGAGAAATACCTAATGTAGATGACGGGTTGATGGGTGCCCCAAACCACCATGGCACATGTATACCTATGTAGCAAACCTGCACATGTATCCTATAACTTAAAGTATAATTTAAAAACCGTAACTACAGTGCCATTATTACACCTAAATAAAGTTAAAAATCATTACTTAATATGGTAAAATATAGTGTTTATGTTTTCTCCATTGTTTGTTATGTTTTCTCCATAGTTTGAAAACATAGTTTATTATGTTTTCTCCATAGTTTGTTATTTGAATAGGGATCCAACATCCACACGTTGCAATTGGCTATTTCTTTAAAATCCGTTTTAATCTATAAGTCTCTCTGTCTCCATTTTTTCTTCTTCTTCTCCGTCTTATTCTTCTTTTTCTCCTTTAACTTTTTTTTTGAAAAAACATTGTCATTTGT
This sequence comes from Pan troglodytes, assembly GCF_028858775.2. Lineage (NCBI taxonomy): Eukaryota > Metazoa > Chordata > Mammalia > Primates > Hominidae > Pan > Pan troglodytes. The sequence goes on along the minus strand of NC_072404.2, from coordinate 159,701,500 downwards.
TCTATGGAGTTTTCCAAAATCTGAACTGATTTTATGGCACTATGTCACTTAATAATTTCTGTTTCCTCTGTATCTTTGTAATTAATTCTAAATCTGTAATCAGAACAGTTAAAAAATGTTTGTGGGGGAAGTTCTGATATAGGTGGTGATATGGTTTGGCTCTGTGTCCCCACCATTCAATCTCACCTTGAATTGAAATAATCCCATGTCTCGAGGGTGGGACCAGGTGGATATAATTGAATCATGGGGGCAGTTAATGCTGTTCTCCTAATAGTGAGTGAGTTTTTACAAGATCTGATAGTTTTATAAGTGGCTTTTTCTCCTTTGCGTGGCACTTCTCCTTCTTGCCACCATGTGAAGGATGTTTGCTTCCACTTCCACCATGATTGTAAGTTTTCTGAGGCCTAACTGGCCATGTGGAACTGTGAGTCAACTAAACCTGTTTCCTTTATAAATTACCCAGTCTCGGACGGTTCTTTATAGCAGCATGAGAATGGACTAACATGATAAATTGGTCCCAGGAGTGGGGCGCTGCTGTAAAGATACCTGAAAATGTGGAAGCAACTTTAGAACTGGGTAATAGGCAGAGGTTGGAACAGTTTGGAGGGCTCAGGAGAAGACAGGAAAATGTGGGAAAGTTTGGAGCTCCCTAGAGACTTATTGAATGGTGTTGACCAAAATGCTGATAATGATATGGACCATGAAATCCAGGCTGCGGTGGTCTCAGATGGAGATGAAGAACTTGTAGGCAGATATAAGAAATGTTAACGTGTACCCCTGTAGGAAACAACTTTATTAGCTCGAGTGCAGTAGTTATGTGCAGGTCCTTTTGCCTTTAGTTTTACAGATTCTATTCATTTCCAAAGTTAGGTCAGTACCTTTCTTACCCCATACAATGAGGTTGTTCCACATATTTGTAATACAATTAGATTTTCTTGTCACAGTCTACATTCTTTGCGGAGATCCTCCAACTTTCTAAATGATTTTTTAAAATTTGAATACAATAACGTTCACTCTGTGTTGTGTAAAGCCCTATAGGTTTTGATAAATCCTATAATAGCATGTAGCCACCAAATACCATGAAGTATAGTTTCAAGACCCTAAAAATCCCTCGAGCTTTGCATATTCATTGCTCCCCACTTTTCCCATACACCAGGGAGACTGATCGTTTTACTCTTCTTATAGTTTTTCTTTATCCAGAATGTTATATAATTGAAATAATACAGTATGTAGTCTTTTTAGAATAGCTTGTTTTGTTTAGTGATGTAAATTTAAGCTTTATTCATGTCTTCATCTCTTTTCTGACGATCTTTTTTTACTTAGCGTTATATTTTTAAGATCTGTCTATGTTGTTATGTCTGCATTGATTCTTTTCCTTTCAATAGCACTATGTGATGGACAACTAGTACATTTGCCCATCCACTCTCTGATGGATAGCACATTGCTTCAAAATCTTAGTGTCCCAACCCCACTCAGCTCTACTACCACAAATAATGTAATAAACAGACTCACATATATGCCCTTAAGGACCTGTGTATTTCTTTGGGATATATACCTAGGAAAGAAATTGTTAGAACATAAGACATGTCCTTGTTTTATTTGACTAGTGTCAGATTGCTATCTGGAATGGTCTTAGCAGGCCAGCAACATGGTCTTTGTTTTTTTTTTTTTTTTAATTTGTGTTTTAGAATTAGCCCCATCTCCCCACCAACACTTCATATTATCAAAATTTCTGGATATAAGTATATAGGAATCATGTGGTAACTCACTGTATTTATTTAAATTTCTATAATTACTAATGAGTCTGAACACCTCTTCCTGTGGTTACTAGATTTTACCCATATTTATATGTAGATGATGTATTTTTTAAACTGATTTGTAGTTGTTCCTTGTATATTTTAAATATGAATATCATGTCAGTTTTTAACATTACGAAATACCTTTTCTAACACCATCATCGGTCTGTTAGCTTTGTTCATGATGCCCTTTGTTGAACAGATTTATCAGTTTAATCTTTGGCTTGTTGGATGACGGTACGATTTACAAATATTCTGAAAAATGAGAGAGAAATAGGGTAGGCTAGAGTGGGGAACAGGAGTTTCTGTTTGGCTGTATTAGGTTAGAGATGCATTGAACCTTCAGGTAGAATTCTTAAGCAAGTAGTCAGACATGTGAATCTGGCATAAAGATGAGGTTTTGTTAGTATCAACCTTTAAAATTGTTTTTTTGTTTCTCGAAGGTTTTCTTCTTTTTTTAAAACTGGACTTTGTTGTTTAAAGCTATTGACAAAATTTCTACTTAATAAATTGGAGCTGGGAGCAGTGGCTCATGCCTGTAATACCAGCACTTTGGGAGGCCGAGGGGGGCAGATCAACTGAGGTCAGGAGTTTGAGACCAGCCTGGCCAACATGGTGAAACCCCATCTCTACAAAAAATACAAAAATTAGCTGGGCATGGTGGCATGCACCTGTATTCCTAGCTACTCAGGAGGCTGAGGCAGGAGAATTGCTTGAACCCAGGAGGCAGAGGTTGCAGTGAGCCGAAAACGCGCCACTGCACTCTAGTCTGGGCAACAGAGTGAGACTCCATCTCAAAAAAAAAAAAAAGGAAAAGAAAAAGAAAAGAAATTGCAGAAGGCACTTTGAATTGCATCATAGTGGATTTTTTTATTTTGCTACATATATAATTTTTATCATATTTTTTATCCCAAATATTTAATCAATATATAGTCACGGTTCCCAAAGAAATGTGCAATTCCAACCCTATGTGTCCTCTTCCCCTCTGGCCCCCTTAGCTTGTTTCAAGGGTTCTCTGGATATATTTCATAGAACATTTTACTGTTCCCTTTGTAAATGGTGATATTTCTCCATTTTACATTTAGATTCTAAGAAACAGTTCAAGGTGACTCTCATATTTAAATTGAATATGGAAATAGATATTTTTGATGCAAATTTATAATATGTTCATGGGATTAAGTTATCAAGCATTGAATATTATATTTTCAAGACCATCTTCCTTGAGAAGAAAATGTTTATAGACCTGTAGGTGCGTATCCTTTTTTACATGGTAAAAAATACTTCAGAATTATTGTTAATAAAAATAATACTTTAATTGATGAGGTTTTTTTCAATAGAAATAGGACACTTTCATACAATTCTTGTCAGGTCTTTGATGTTAGAAGTTGATCTTTGACAACTGGGCTTGAAAACAACAGAAAAAATATTTGAATCAAACATTAATAGTAATATACTTTTTTTTAAGGTTCACAAAGATAATTAATTTTAGATTCCTCTCACACTGTATTTCTTTTTTACAGGATTTACTTTCTGTTTTCATATACAAAATTATTCGTATTATACACAATTGTATATCTGCAATTTGACTTTTTATAAATTGTAACCAATTCATTATCACATGTATGTACTTTTGGTTGTTGTAAATAATCCTAAAATCCTAATTAGGATATAAAATTATTAATACATATTTACAATTTATATCCTAAACTATATTTATAGTTTGATTTTTATTATGTAGGAAGAAAGTATATTGTCTTAGCTATTTAAGTTTATAGAGGTAACATTGTCTCCAAAAGGGGATGTGACCATCCTAGAAAAGCTAAAATAAAGAAAATCTTCCTTTTAGGTACAGAGAAAAAAAAACAACAACAAAACAAAAATGACTTGTATTGCTTTGCTGAGGACTCATAAAAATGGCTGGTGGTGCTTTCAGGCATCATTCGTCAGGTTTACATTTTAGAGAAAGAAAAAATCTCATTATCCACTCCGTACTCATTTAACTTTTAAGTGCTTAGAAGACTTGTCATAATCTAGACTCAAGCTCTGAAATGGCAAATCTTGACACATCTCAATTTTAGCAACTCGTCTTGGCAGTGCTGGAACTCTGAGTACTCATAGCTACAGGAGCTTTATATTCTATTTTGCCTTAATTCTTTCACATTTTTTATACATCACTCCTAACTTTATAATGTTGTTAGCTTTTACACCTTCCTTTATTTTAAAACTGGATTAGTCTAAAAGTTTCCTATTCAGTAAGAAGTACCAAATGAACTATTGAGCACGATGCATAAACATTAACACATTTAATCATGGAGGGCAAGTGAAGAGTACAATTCAAATGGGTCAGGAGAACTAGATTTCTATGAGGTCATTAAGCATTCTATTTACCTTAATTTTGTGCTCTTATGACACTGCCCTTTGCCATACCATGCAGACTTCTTATGCAGCAGAAACTGTAGAAGTTTAGGCTAGGGGAGAAGGGATTGAGAACCTATATGTTTTTGTTCATTAGTATCTGAAAAATGATGAGTTAAAATGTGTGGCTACTTATCTTAAAAGTGTGTGTGTATATATATATATATATATAATACATATCATTCTTTTACTTGCAAAAGTACATTATTTATGATAACATTTAGATACTAACTTTCCTCATTTGCAGAAGTAGTAGTAAAATGTGTGGCTACTTATCTTAAAAGTGTATATATATTATATATATATGTCATACATATCATTCTTTTACTTGCAAAAGTACATTATTTATGATAACATTTAGATACTCACTTTCCTCATTTGAGGAAGTAGCACTCTTTCCCTTCAGAATACTTTTTTTTATAACTTGCTTAAATTGAATGAGGTCATTTATTAATACTCAAAGCTAATAAGGCATCATCCTGTAACTTTCAGAAGATGAATATAAGTAGAAACTATTTAATAGGGGAAAAACTGCCTGGTTTTTAAAACTTTCCTTTTATACTTTCTAATGTCAGATTTTTTTTCTTAACAAAAAGAAAGTTGGATAAGACAACTCCTTCAAAATGAATCCTAATTTATCTCTATTGGATGCATGTGCAAACCTAGCTCCTGTTCCACCAGTGTCCAAAGTTTATAAAAAATTGAACAGCTAATTTTTAAGTAGTATTTAAAATTCATTGAGAATGTAAAATGACCACAAAATTATATTTTTCCGATAACTTCTTATATCCACTGTGATGTCCAACTTAGAGTCAGAATGTAAGGGTTCACATTTTAATTTCTACTTGGACAGTATGCCCAAACTCTGAACTGTGAATGTATGTCATTTATGGAGATGCTAGGATGTAAAAGCATTCAAATTACGGTGCTTTTAAGACAAACAGCAATTTGGTATTATTGGTTATTCTTTCTCCTACACTAGGCACTATACCCATTTATTTGGTCTATGTTTTCACAACAGCCTTGAGATTTTCGGAAAGTGACCTAACACTCCTGTATAGACTGGTCTTAGGATGGGGACCAAGGCTGAACCTGGGTAATATGGACAGAGGTGAATTTGTAGTAATGTGTTTCATGTAAAAGCAATGCATACAAGTTTTGACCCATCTTCTGCTTTTTGTTTTTTTTCTATTGGCTTGTCTGGCAAAATTAGAGAATAATTAAAGGTGAAAAACAAAGCCTCCTCCCTCATACAGCATACCTGTTTAAAAATGGAAAACTATAAAACTAATTTCACTCATCATAACAAGAAATATATCTATGATAGTAATTGAAATAGTGTGCAGCTTGATCTCTCATTAATACTTTGGTAATTTATAAGAAAATAACAGTATCAAGAAAATGTGAGGTCCATATTATCTTATGTTTTTTCACTGCTCCCCTCCCAAAAACATATTAGAAGTCAAATTATAATCAGAGGGCTGATGGTCAAGAAGGAATTAGCGTGATAGGAGTGAGAGGAAACCGATGTATGATAGTATCGGATTTTAGGAAAATTGATATGCTCATTCTCATGCTGGGGATATTCCTCCCAGTGGGATGGGAATGCTTGAAGATGGGAGTCTTCTGTCTACTCCCCTTTTTATCCTCCTCCACATGAGGGCTGATTTTGCTGATGTGGCTAAAATACTTGAAGTCAGAGGCACCACGAAGTCTAGTTCTCTACCCAAGGTTACATTAATAGTTAGAGACAAGATGTGGCTGGATGGCAAATGCCTTTCAAGGTATGTTTATAACCAGGGAATCCTAGAATTATTCTGCCCATTTCAGGTCACATTTTCCTTTCAGGCATGTACAATATGAAAATCTTAATTCAGCAATGAGGCCATTGGCCTTGTTTTAACCTGCACATTGTAAGAATATGGGTTATATAAAGCGGCAGAGGAATGATTGTACCTGGACTGCTAAAATCTCCGTATTCAGAGTGTAACTTCACAAAATTTGGCAAAAATAATTGAAGAGCAGTGGATGACATATTTAATTATCTCTTTCAATGAATTTGTTGATGAGTTTCAGTCTATTTCACTGTGGGGGTAGAACTACCAAATAAGACATTTTGATTAAAATATAAAAAATAAAATTCAACAAGTCTATAAATGACTATTTTGGTGTCTCTAGCAATGTGTAAAGGAGCAGGACTGTATTTCTCAGTAAAGGTAACTTTTTAGTATCAAAGTTAGAATTTGACTGTTTTGAGATTCTGCATTGAGATGTGAAGTTATCTGTTAATTATTTTACTTGAAAGTGTATTTTAAAAGGAAGATGAGCTGTGTCCCCACCCAAACCTCAACTTGAATTGTATCTCCCAGAATTCCCACATGAGGGGTAATTGAATCATGGGGACCGGTCTTTCTTGTGCTATTCTCGTGATAATGAATAAATCTCACGAGATCTGATGAGTTTCTCACGGGTTTCCACTTTTGCTTCTTCCTCATTTTCTCTTGCCACTGCCATGTAAGAAGTGCCTTTTGCCTCCTACCATGATTCTGAGGCCTCCCCAGCCATGTGGAACTGTAAGTCCAATTTTTTCCCCCAGTTTTGGGTATGTCTTCATCAGCAGCATGAAAATGGACTAATACAGAGGAAATATACCCTTACCTGTGTTTCTTACTTGGAGGAAAGTGTCAGTCATTTTCAAAATTTTGAATTATTTAAAATTAGGTCAGTGATGTCACAGTAAGTTAACTTATATTGAGTAAAGTTGATTTTCAGTGAGAAACAGTTATGGTGTTAGGTAACAAAAAAGATTTCTACACCAAAACAAACCCAACCATATTCTGGCCTAAAACTTACAAATAAATACTTCTTGGAAATTTAAGCCAACCAGTTTATGTTATGGAAAAATCTTTTGACCTTCTCAGTAAGATTTAACAAAAGTTTTTTTTTGTTTGTTTTTAATGACAGAGTACAGGATTAGTATAAGTTAATTAATTTGTTAATTTATTGTTTGTTTTATTTATTTATTTTTTGAGATGTAGTTTCACTTTTGTTTTTCAGGCTGGAGTGCAATGGTGCCATCTCGGCTCACTGCAACCTCCTCCTCCCCAGTTCAAGCAATTCTCCTGCCTCAGCCTCCCGAGTAACTGGGATTACAGATGCTCCCCACCATGCCTAGCTAATTTTTGTACTTTTAGTAGAGACGGGGCTTACCATGTTGGCCAGGCTGGTCTTGAACTCCTGACCTCAAGTGATCCGCCTGCCTTGGCCTCCCAAAATTCTGGGATTACAGGCGTGAGCCACTGCTCCTGACCAGTATAGATTAATTTATAATTTATGGTAACAGGTTTGTAAGTTTGTTTATCAAGAAGTAATGGCTAGCTCTGAGCTTGTTGTCGCAACACTCTTGTACTAACGGAGGCCTATTATTTCAGGGTTCTTCTTGTTTCTAACACTGACACATAGTCTCTGTCTTTACTTACTTATTTCTTAATTTCTCAGTTATATTTTGAGCTACTCTAAGGTTTGAGACTAATCATGTTCTGTTTTCTGTATTCCTAATCCTTGAATATCTTTCTAAATCCTTATTTACTTGCATTCAAACTTTTACAGTTCCATACCAAACATTCCCTTTTACAAAATACGACATTAACTTTGGGGAAAAAAGGCAAGACGCAGAGGCTCATGCCTGTAATCCTAACACTTTTGGAGGCCAAGGCGGGCGGATCACCTAAGGTCAGGATTTCGAGACCAGCCTGGCCAGGAGTTCAAGACCAGCCTGGCCAACATGGTGAAACCGCCATCTCTATGAAAAATACAAAAATTAGCCAAGTGTGGTGGGCGCATGTAATCCCAGCTACTCTAGAGGCTGAGGCAGGAGAATCACTTGAACCCGTGACACGGAGGTTGCAGGGAGCTGAGATCGTGCCACTGTACTCCACCCTGGGGGACAGAGCCAGACTCCATCTCAAAAAAAAAAAAAAAAAAAAAAGGAAAAATGTTCTCCTCTTTTTAGAATAAACTAATAATATTGGAGAGAACAAAGCTACTAAATATATTAATACTTCATGGCAACATGAAACCATTACCTGCATGGTTACAAGTCAAATGCATGGAATGAAAGCAAAGTTTTTCATCAGTCAGTGATTGTGACTCTTACACTAGCTTTCAACTCTTTCCTGTTAACCCTTTGTTGTAATCCCCTATTCTCTGTTTGCATATTTTTAATGCCTCCCTTTTTGCTTGTTCAAATTCCAAAGAAGAATATTTTGTGTTTACATGACAACTCTATGCTGTTGAACAGCCCAGTGGCATACTTTTGTCTGCATAGCCATTTAGGCACCTAAAGTGTTTTAGGCTCTATTATTATCAACATAGTTTCCAGAGTTAGCCAGGGTTCATGTCTATTTCACACAGTTAAAAAAAAAAAAAAAGGAGAAATGAAGGCATGCACATGGAAGGCTGAGAAGCAGTGTGCATCGCACCTCGCATTGGCTACTACGGGCCACTGCTGGGGAGTCTAGGATGTACCCTAGCCTCCTTTGCCACGAAGCTGTATTAATATTCTCTAGCAGATACCACATTTGGCAGAGTAACTACAACTGGGGCTACTACTTGGTTGAGTTTGTAGTACTTCGTCATTCTCTCACATCTTTCTGATTTTTGTAGCAGACCAGAGTAAAGCATTAAATGAGGATGTGAGGGAGTCACTCTTTAAGAGTGACTCTGATCTCTTTCTCTCCTGGATTCAATGTTATCTTTAAATTATCTTCTTAATGAGGAGGAGAGAGAGGAGTGACAGTTTCAGATGCTTCTACTTGGCCTTCCTCACTATAGTAGCTTTTATCCCACAGGCCAAGGAACCAGTGTGGAAATTCTGCCAACTATTGAGTATGTTCATTCTAACCATATAGTCAAGCACCAGATAGTTCATGGACTGAGTGGGCTCACTGTGAGCCAGACTAGGTCACGGACTCCCGTTTATTACTCTCCCTACCCCATCTACCCCCACTTTGACAGTGGGCCACAATGATGCTTCAGGTCCCTGGGTCTTAATATCAACTCAGGTTCTTATTCAGCAGTGATGGTTCATCTCCATGCAATGTGTGGATGTCCTCCTTTGCCCAGTGGTTACCCCAGAGGTTCCCATGGTCACCTCAGTAAACACTTGTGGATCTCTTTAGGGAAGGACTAGGGAATCATCAGTTATATAAATGAGTGGACAGAGTCCTTCCTTCTGAGAACTCATCCTCTCTTTCAGTTTATACTGAAATATATACCATTGTTTATACTTCTGAGAACTGGCTTATGGCCAGAAATGGGGCAAAAGGTCATGAATTTATTAACTGATTTATTTTAATCATATAAACGAAGCAATATTTCTGTTGCAATCCATTTATCTTGTCTCCTGGAACTTTGTGTCCTAGTAACCATCTCCAAAGTTTTTTGCGGTTAAGGTGCCCCTGGCTGTAACTAGTCTTGTCACTCGTTCTGATAATTGAGCCTACCCTGCTTTTGACAGTTAGTGGCCATCATCTGGTCTGTTATGGTAGGATCCTGTCATCTCAGTTGCGCTCCTGGAGCCCAGTTCTGTGTAGCGTCTTCTGCCATTTGCATCTTTTCCTACCAGCCTTAGTCTATAGAGGACAGCTTCCACAGGACTTCTTTTGGATGCTGGTATCCCTTTCACTAGCTCATTCCTTCTCACTTTTGTCCTCCAGCTTCTCATAGAACAGAGTTAACTGATGGACTTTGGCTTCGGGTGGCATATCTACTCTAGCGTGCTCACTTCTCTGAGCCTTTGGATCCCTTCCATCCTTCGCCATTTGCCATTGAAATTCTAGAAATTTAAATTTCATTTACAATAAACCATCACTTCTTCCCAACTTTCCAGAGCCAACTGGAGTTTTATTACCACTGTCTACTAGAGTCCTCTGTAGGGTGGTACATTCTCTGTCATGCCAAAGCGCTTCATTATCCATAAACTAGCCCTTATCTTACCTTAGGTTTCACCCTGTTTGATCCAGCATCTTTGGGGACCAGTCCTTTTATTACATCAAGTTGACTAGGTCCCGCAGCTCTATTGGAATGTAGTCCCTTCTTCCCTCAGCAGTGCCAGCCCTTTCATGGCTGGGTTATGTTGGACCTTCACCTTTGTTATTGAACTGGTGGCCAGGAGGGGATAAGAGGGGTAAATCTGGAAGAGTGACATGTTCCCTTATAAGGCAGAGGTTCTAAATAATCTCAAGGAGAAGGGGAGTGCTAGCTGTTAACTGGAAAGAAAGAGCTACTTCTGAAATCCATAGATTTCAGATGACTCAAGCAATGCAAAGCTTTTTTTATGTATTTATTTATTTTTATTATACTTTAAGTTTTAGGGTACATGTGCACAATGTGCAGGTTTGTTACATATGTATACATGTGCCATGTTGGTGTGCTGTACCCATTAACTCATCATTTAGCATTAGGTGTATCTCCTAATGCTATCCCTCCCCCCTCCCCCCACCCCACAACAGTCCCCAGTGTGTGACATTCCCCTTCCTGTGTCCATGTGTTCTCATTGTGTATATACCCAAAGGATTATAAATCATGCTGCTATAAAGACACATGCACACATATGTTTATTGTGGCACTATTCACAATAGCAAAGACTTGGAACCAACCAAAATGTTCAACAGTGATAGACTGGATTAAGAAAATGTGGCACATATACACCATGGAATACTATGCAGCCATAAAAAATGATGAGTTCATGTCCTTTGTAGGGACATGGATGAAGCTGGAAACCATCATTCTCTGCAAAGTTTTTTGAGTTCTTGAACTCAGATTTTCCTATTCTGTTTTTCTGGGTCCTACTCCTTCCCAGTTAGTTCCCTGACCTCGATGTAGCAGACTTGGGAAAAAGAATATGCTGAGAATTCAACCTTCAAGGGAGCTCTGCTACCTATAATGAAGTCCTAGACCTAATCCTCAGCTTTTGATACCCTGCAGGAGATGGGTTCCTTTACAGACTTCCAAGGACGTTCACTGGATTTAGTGCCATTCATACCTACTCATTGGAGTTCTCTATCATGTGTGCCTTACAACAGCACATGTATAGTGCTATACAATGAACTTTCATTCATATCGCATGTTGTGACAACTGCTGCCTTTTGAATTGATGCAAGTGCTTGTTCTCATATTAAAACCATCTCAGTTGTTAGCCATGACAAATATTACCTCAATTTTGAAAATTAAGGAATTGAGACACAGAGAGATTAATTTAACTGTCCAAAGTCACACAGCCAGTAAGTAGCAGAATAGAACTTGTTCCCAGGTAGCCAAATGCCAGAGTCTATGCTGATTCTCACTACAATGATGCTGATTCTCTTGGTACTGTTTGATGCCAACCAAGTATGAATTGAAACTTAAATATAGCAACTGAAATCAAATGCCAGTATTTTATGATAAAACAGACATCTGGATGAACCTTAATATGATTATATTAATTTTAAGATAAACAGCTAAATGAAAAAGCAGCATTTCATTATTTTTATAAAGGGTGTATTGATAACTCGTGAGTTGAAAACATGGCAGCAGATTAAAGATTCCTGTTTTTCACATTGTATGGCTTTCAGACTGTTCACCAGGTGTGTCAGTACATTTCAGAAGAAATGTCCAGCTATCATGACTGAGCTGCTAAATGCCAAATATTTTTAAATAATGTTACTAATTATTAGAATAAAGAGTTCCCATGACCTACTTCTTAATTGGCCCTGCAACAATTACTGATATCTCATAGAGAAAAAAAACACAAGATTTTTTCCTGTCTTACTCTATTTGTCCTTAATTTTACTTTTTTTTCTAAATTGTTAGTTGCCTATGCATCTGTGTGACTATTTTCACTTGCCATTGTGTCATCAGCTGGTATTATAGTGAGCCAAAATTATCCACATCTTCTTAAGTATGGAACAACTACATCGTCATAGAACTTATAGTGATGGACAGTCACTAAGTTTGCGATTGCGTTAAATTTGAATTTGGAGAATGAAAGAAGAGAGGTTATTAAAATGCCAGGGACACACAAGAGCCGGACCTTTTTTAAAAAAATAATCTCAAAGGCAGTTTTTTATAGATGACTTTAGAAATTAAGCCCTAAAAACATCCTTGGTGCACTGGTCTTTCTAAGTACTGGCATTCAGCAATGAAAATGCAGTGCTTTTCTTGTCCATGTCTAGAGGAAAAAAGCACTATCAGTTATTTAGAATCTGATTTATACCTTAAGAGAGTGGCTGCCACTCTCTGTGATTTCAGGGAAGTCGGGTATCAAGGAGCAATTTTCAAAGAATTGAAAGCCGATGCAGGGTTATGAATAAACTCTGAGAGGTTTGACCTTCCCTGTCAAACGATAAGGCCATAAATATGTTGGTAATTCTGCTTTGTTGTGAGCACCTGTTCTTTTTCATCATTGTGGAGTTTCTAGGATACCAAAAATTGATAACTGTAAAACTAAAATATTTTATTGTATTAAAAATACTTGAAAAGTAGACAATACAGGGTAGAGAACAGTTTTTTGCATGTTCCTTTTGAAATGTGTCTGGAATTGGACCATCCAATTTTGAAAACTTTACAAGGTCCAATCAAATTCAGTATAACAATGTGGTCATATTTTACCATTTATTTGAATGAAGACAGCATAAATGGTTTTTGGACAGGAACGGAGATAGTTAATGTATAATATTTTTAATGCTTTTTTCCCCAGTATGCCAAATTCATTATGACATGTGGTTCATTCTTGTTCAGATGGAGGCTTTGTCAGCAATCACATACAGTACAGTGTGTTTGAGCATTTTCAGTGCTGTTAAGCATAAAGTGTTCTGTTTTAATGATTATGTTTCCATCTTCATTAAATAACTGTTGAGGAACCTTTATTCTCTGACTTCACCATTACCTTTCTCAGACTGATAGCCCAGGAGAAAACAAAGATAAGCAGGGGAAAAAAAACAGTCCAGATAACCCCCAGAGAAGAGGAGGGAAAAGTGGTCATTTTCTTTTATTTTAGAAACAAAAATAAATAAATAAAACTTCTTATTTTTTACAATTTTAAAAGAGACCCTTAAACTCTTTTGAACAAACACATAAAAAACACCAAAAATGATTTTTCTGTTTTATGGTGGCCTAAAAAAGCAGAAAGAGGACAAGGAATGAGAAGGAAAAAAGGCAGTGGGCATACAAAGATAAAATAGTGCAGACAAAGCCATCTGGAGAGGGACAGCAAGAGATTGAGAGTGTGTTAGTTATCTATTGCTGTGTAACAAATTGCCCCAAAACTTGGTGGCTTAACACAACAATAAACATTTATTATCTTTCAAAGCTTCTCTGTGGGTCAGGAATTTGGTCTTAGCTGAACGTTTCAAGCTTAGGGTCTTGTATAGCTTGGTTGTCCTGGTGTCAGGCATCAGATTCCATGTGGCTGACAAGTTGGTACCAGCTGGTGGCAGCGATGGGTGTGAGGTTGGATTCCTCTCAATACGGACCTCTCCAAAGGGCTGCTGGAGTGTCCTCATGACATAAGGATTGGCTTCCCCCAGAGCAAGTAATCTTCAATAGCAAGCAAGAGGGCAGCTGTATTTTTTTTTAAATGATCTAGCTTCAGAAGTTACAATACACCCGCACTTCTGCAGTGTCCTGTTGGTCATACAGGTTAGCTTATTCAGTGCAGGGAATGCAAGGGCACAAATACCAGGAGGCAAGGTTCACTGGGTGCTGTTTTGGAGCTTGATTGCCACAGAGAAATAGGGAAGAGAGTGGTAGACAAACACAGACACACAGACCTATATGAACAGGAGAGGGGAGAAGACTGGGTAGTTGAGTCAAGTCCAGGGTGAGGATGATCATGTTCTCCTGAAGTGCGCTTGGTTTGTGACGAGTGTAAAGGCCGCTTAATATCACTTGTTAATTCTAACCCAACCTGTCACATCTAGTATGCTTAATTGTACTCTCATTACAATAATCTTTTCTAGCATCAAAATGGAAAGCTTAGTTGTATTAAGGCATATTTTTCTCAGAAATATTACCACGATTTTACCTTAAAGGATAAAAATCTATATATTTCCCTTCCAACATACACACACACACACACACACACACACACACACCAGTATCAGTGCTTTTACATTTCTCATGTCAAAGTATCTTATCTGATATAGAAGAGGAATCAAAATAAGACCACTATAACAATGAAGATTGTAATCTACATAACTTGAAAGGAATGTTTATTCTGACATTTTTGCCTAAACACAGTAGATTGTAGGTTGTGAAGTACTTCTCAAGTTGCTTTCAGAAGACAACTGTATCCCAACATTCAAGATCCCCAAAATGAGAGGCGGGTACATTGACTTTCTAAAAGTAAAAGTAATTGAGTGTGTTACCTGTGATTTAATCCGTTTGTTTTCTAAACATAATGATAGCAGATGTTTTTGGAGCATTTACTCTTTGGCAGGCACTATTCTAAGGGCTTTGCGTTTCAAGCCATTAAGTTCCCACAGCAACGTTTTTATTCTAGTTTTGTAGTTAAAGAAAATGAAACTTAGACATGATAGAAAGGGATTGAAATCCATGAAGTCTTTCTCCAGCACCTACAATACTCTGTCTGTCTGTCTGTCTGTCTGTCTATCTGTCTATCTGTCTATCCATCCATCCATCCATCCATCTGAGACAGAGTCTTGCTCTGTCACCCAGGCTGGAGTGCAGTGGCACGATCTCGACTCACTGCAACCTCCGTCTTCTGGGTTCAAGTGATTCTCCTGCCTCAGCCTCCCAAGTAGCTGGAATTACAGGCACCCGCCACCATGCCTGGCTAATTTTTGTATTTTTAGTAGAGACAATGTTTCGCCATGTTGACCAGGCTGGTCCCGAACTCCTGACCTCAGGTGATCTGCCCGCCTTGGCCTCCCAAAGTGCTGGGATTACAGGCATGAGCCACCGTGCCTGGCTTACAGTACTCTTAATGGTCATGCTGCATGCAGGGTAGATTAACCCAGGCAAGTTCAAAAGAAGGATTCACTAACAATGACAGTGATTTCCTCAGACTCCATGGACAGAATCTATAGTATCCCCAGACTTCTCAAGAGTTAGGAAAAGAAAATGGAATGCTTTCTGAAACCTGGGAGTGTTTCTCTTGAGGGAAGGGGTCAGCCTGGAGGTAGGTGGGTCTGATTTACTTTTTAAAGGGATCATTTTCAACTGCTGGTTTGGGAACAGACTCTAGTGAGGCAAGAGGAGACATTATGGCAAAGTGCACGGGGTGGTAATGAATGAGACTGTGAGATGTGATAGGAAGTGATAGGAATTCCGAAACTATTTAGAATAGGGTCAGTAAGATTTCTTTATGGGTTAGATGTGGGGTATGGGAAAAGAAGAAATCCTTTGGCCTAAGCAGTTGGAAAGATGGAGTAGCTCTCAACTGAGATCAAAAGCTGTGAATGGGGTGGGTTTGAGGTAAAAGGTCAAGATATGTAAAACAGGCAATTGGACATGCAAAAGCAGAGTTTGGGAGAGAAGTCTGAGCTAGAGATCCAAATTTGGGATTCCACGACATCTAGATGATTGAGATCACAAAGAGTGTGAATATGGGCAGATGAGGGAGGAGGATCTTGCTGAGAGTAAGGAGTTGAGACCCTCCATCATTGAGAGTTTGAAAAGAAGGGGAGGAGCCAGTGAAAGACACATGGGTTAAGAGGAAAATCAAAAGAGTGTGGTATTCTGGAAGCAAAGTAAAGATAATTTATCAAAAAGAGAGAATGATAACCCATTGCAAACACTGCTGATAGGTCAACTCAAATGAAAACTAATAGTTGACCATTGAATTTAGCAACTTGGAGGTCATTGGATTTCTCAGTGAAAGCCAGTTTGGAAGAGTGATGGGGGCAAAAGCTTATTTGGTATGACTCTTAGACAGTATTAGGTCGTTCTTGCATCGCTATAAAGAAATCCCTGAGACTGAGTAATTTATAAAAGAAGAGGTTTAATTGGCTCTAGGTTCTGCAGGCTATGCAGGAAGCATAGCAGCATCTGTTTCTGGGGAGGCCTCAGGAAGCTTCCAATCATGGCAGAAAGTGAAGGGGGAGCAGGTGCATTACACAGCAAAAGCAGAAGCAAGAGAGTGGGGGGCGGTGCCACACACTTTTAAATGACTAGATCTCACAAGAACTCACTCTCACAAGAATAGCATCAAGGGGATGGTGCTAAACCATTCATGAGAAATCCACCCTCATGATCCAGTCACCTCCCACCAGGCCCCACATCCAACGTTGGAGATTACAATTCAACATGAGATTTGGGCAGGGACAAATAGGAAAACTATATCAAAGACAGAATAGAGAAGAATTGGAGACAGTGAATTTAGACAGCGCTTTCTAGGAATCTTAATGTAAATGGGAACAAATAAATGGGGTAGTAAGGTGGTAGATGGCAGATGAAGAAGGTCAAGAGTTGTTATATGGAAACTACTAAGCTTAGTGTTTTCCTTTTCATAATATTTATTGTACTCCTACTGTGTAAGTAATACTATACAGATATATATATATATATCTGTGTGCAGTGGCACATGCCAGTAGTCCCAGCTCCTCAGGAGGCTGAGGCAGGAGGATCACTTGAGCCCAGGGGTTTGAGGCCAGCCTGATCAACGTAGCCAGAACCCATCTCAAAATTTAAAAAAAAAAAAATCAATAAGATCTGCTTCTCTCCTTGAGGCATTTATCTTCTGGTAAGGGAATTAGACTTGAAATAGTGTGTGTGGAGAGCAGAAGGTATGCAAGTAGCCCAGATTACAAGTTCAACAAAGGATTCTGAGAAGGATAGTGGATTAGGTGGCATCTGAACTGAGTGTTGGGACTTGTACCATCTGAATATTAAGCCTACCTGCTTTTCATTAATATTTTCTAAGATTGGGGGAGAGGAGAAGCAAAATTGTCCTGTTCTTGCTTTATGATACTGGATTTTTTTTAAAAAAATGACTATTGTATCTCAGTTTTCTTGTTCATAGCCCAGTTATTGATTTTGCTTTAACCATTGTTTGTGAACTTCTGGAAAACCCAATAGGCATGTTTTGAAAACATGAATAAGTGTTTCACACAGACTTATCTGCATCCTCTGCATATTCAGTCACCAACACAGAACAGCGAAATGAATGGAGACATGATAACATAGTAAATAAAGAGAATGGGACATTCTATTGAAGATACATGGATGAAGAAGATAGGCATTCACTGACTTATTCATTCATGTACTGTGCGAGTCTGTATTATTTAGGATAAACTTTAGGCAAGGTCATGCAGAAGCTTAACTTGGAAAGTGAATATAGGGAACAAAAAGGAAGAATGGGGAAAAAGCAAGCAATGAGATAAATGGGCCAGACTGGCTTTTAAAGTTAGAGCCTAGAAATACATGATGACATAGTAAAAACAAGTGGGCTTTAAAATCACAGCATACTTGGGTTGAGATATCACACCTACTGTTACTAGTTGAGTTATCCTGAACGAGTTCATGACTGCCCTGAATCTACAATCTTTATTTTAGCAGTAATTCTACCACACAAGGTTGTTACGAGAATTATAGTGCCCAGCAGAATATTTGCACCTAGCAAATACTCAAAAATTGTTTCCTCACTGCTATGGTCTGAATGTTTGTGTCTCCCCTCCCCCGTGCAAAACTCCTATATTGAAATCCTAAACCCCAAGTTTGGAAATGGGGTCTTTAGGAGATGATTAGGTCATGAGAATGGAACCCTTGAATGGGATGGGTACTCTTCCAAAGGAAGCCTGAGAGAGACGCCTTGCCACTTTCCCCACGTGAGGACAGACTGAGAAGGTGCCATCTATAAACCAGCAAGCAGGTGCTAACCAGACACTGAATCTGCCAGCATATGGATCTTGGGCTTCCCAGGGTCCAGAAATTTGAGAAGTAAATTTATGTTGTTTATAAGCTACCATTTTGTGGTGTTTTATTGTAGTTGCCCAAATAAAGTAAGATACTCATTTTTCTTTTCTTTTGTTTGTGTGTGTGTGTGTGTTTTTGTTTTTTTTTTTTTTTGAGACGAAGTCTCGCCCTTGTTCCCCAGGCTGGAGGGCAATGGCGCGATCTCGGCTCACTGCAACCTCTGCCTCCCGGGTTCAAGCAATTCTCTTGCCTCAGCCTCCCGAGTAGCTGGGATTACAGGCACCTGCCACTAAGCCTGGCTAATTTTTTTTTTTTTTTTTTTTTTTTTGTATTTTAATAGAGACAGGGTTTCACCATGTTGGCCAGGCTGGCCGCGAACTCCTGATGTCAGGTGATCTGCCCGCCTCAGCCTCCCACAGTGCTGGGATTACAGGCATGAGCCACCACGCCTGGCCAAGATACTCATTTTTCTCCCCGTTTTTTCTTTAACTAGATCTTTCTCATTATTTCTTCCAGGTTACAGAGTTTGATAGTCATGCTGGTTTTCAAAATAAATAAATGCAAATTTGTTGTCTTTCCCTGCACACTTTCTTCAGGAACACTAACAATATCCCATGAGCATTATTAACATGAGTGAAAAAAAACACCAGACACCCAACATTCAGTTAAGCATGCTGAACATCAGCCATACCACATTCTCAGCTAGCAGAAACCCTGCCTGGAGTTTGATAATGAATAGGATCATTCCAGTAGTTCTCCCTACGGTTGAACCATCTCCCCACTTATCCTCCATTCTCCTGCCAGTCTTAATGACTTGTAGCTTCTGAGATAACATCAAAGCGAAGTGCATGGGGATTGATGAATAGCTCATCTGACAAAAGGTGGGGGGTTCAGGTAGAAGGGAATGTTTGTGCTTACAGTAATTGTGGGAAGCTGATTGTCTATTGAAGGGGACTCTCTTTGGTAGCTCTTTTATAGTAAGAAAGTTGGAGCAGTTAATAATACAGGAAGAAAGTTGAAATATGTATTGCAGTACCAGCATTCCAATCAACTCTTTTACAATTATAGAAAATGTGGGAAATACGTTAATATATTTAGAATCTGAATGAAATATTACTTAAATTATTAGTATCACTAAAAAAAAGATAACATTGAGTTATCACAGTATTTGGCTAAATTCATGTTGAGAATTCCAAAAAATAACTTGAAGAATTTCACATTGGGTTTAGTGACCAGATATTAGGCTTCAGAAGGAGTTCTTAGAACTTTTTTTAAAATGATGAACAAAGTAAAAGAGGTATGCTCTTATTTAAAAATTCATTTACTAAAAACTAGAGCTTCTGTATGACAAATTGGAGAAATGACTCTCCTTAAGATATCTTAATGTCGGCTGGGCACCGTCGTTCATGCCTGTAATCCCAGCACTTTCAGAGGCTGAGGTGGGCAGATCACGAGGTCAGGAGTTTGAGACCAGCCTGACCAACATGGTGAAACGCCGTCTCTACTAAAAATAAAAAAATTATCCAGGCGCGGTGCTGGGCGCCTGTAACCCCAGCTACTCAGGAGGCTGGGGCAAGAGAATCGCTCCCGTGATGGGGGTGGAGGTTACAGTGAGCCAAGATCGCACCACTGCCCTCCAGCGTGGGCGACAGATCGAGACGTTGACTCAAAAAAAAAAAAAAAAAAAAAAAAAAAGGAAGGTATCTTAAGGTTTCATGGAGGTATAGCATTAAAATGTTTTTCTTTTCCCTTCTTTCTGCTAATATTTTACGTTAGTCTTATGAGGGCTAATCACACTTATTTTTCTTTAAAAATTACTGGAGCAAAGTGGCCAGGTTTTCAAAAAAATAAAAAGCAGAAAGGAAAGAAAGTGTGGGTTCAAATTAAACCTGGAGGAGCTGATAAATGGAGAAAAGTAAATCAACATATATAATATGAGTGCTTTAAATGCTATTCTTGGCACGTTCAACGTGTTATTTCATCCTGAAAATAACTCAGGGAGGTAATATTGTAGTCCGCATTTTACAGAAACACATAAAATTACATTTTAAGTGTATTTCGAGCACTAGTGACAGGGTCTTCATGATTATTGGTGTACAGTTGTATCCAATTAAGCAAACATTATCTAGATCGGGGTGTCCAATTTTTTGGCTTCCCTGGGCCACATTGCAAGAAGAATAATTGTCTTGGGCCACACATAAAATACACTGACACTAACATAGCTGATGAGCTTTAAAAAAATAGCAAAAATATCTCACAATGTTTTAAGAAACTTTACGAATTTGTGTTGGGTGACATTCAAAGCTGTCCTGGGCTGCATTTAGCCTGTGAGCCGCGGGTTGGGCAAGCTTGATCTTATCAAAGAATAATGGGTCTGTCTCTTGAGTCCTTTCAGTTCACCTGGACCTTCCCTCATCTACTCAGATACTGCGAGAAGATTTTTCAAAGCATATTGACACCTTTTCATCAATACATTTTCTTTAAACAATGAAACAATCAGGTATTTATTTGATACATATGTTCCTTCCACTGTGCTGTAAGTCCAATAGAAAAAAAAATAGATTCTTCTTCTTCAAAGAAAGTTTATTCTTTTTAGGGATACAACATGAAACTATTTGAGGGATGCAATACAGTACCAAAGTGCTACATTTTGTAGCATAAATAACTAAAATTGTAGCATTCAGGAGGAAGTCATCTTTGCTATTTAGAACACATAGGGAGATTTCATTAAAAAAGTAAAGCTTGCATTTTGCTTTGATGTTTCTCTGGATTGAGGATGGAGAAACAGTATAGAAGCAGACAGGAGAGCATGGGCATCCTGATCAGATGCTATGTTAAGAAAAGCATTTATCTAAAGTAATTTGAAAACTCTGAGATCACACTAACTCAAAATATATCTTTCAATGCAACCTGTCCTGTTTCTGCTGTCAGTAACGCTTACTTCTGGGATAAATATTGTCTCTAGAAGTCATCATTTAAGATGTCTATATCTTTTGAAGAAGCCAAGGTTGGGTTTTTCTCTGACTGGAATAAAAGGAAGGCATGAAGATAAGATATGATCCATTGTAAAAAAGGCATAAATGCAGAGGTGATAACAAAGCAGAGACATCAGTGTCATGTTTTATTTTGTAATATCCAATGTGAGGCGATTGATAAGGAAATTAGCCTGTCATTAGAGTTATTTACTATCTCTAACAACAGTAGGCATTTCATACATGTTTTTGACTTTTGAATAAACAAACTAACTTAACTACATGAAGAAGGTTTTCTTTTGGATAACTGTTGAGTATTGTCATTAACCCTTTAATAGTACAGCTAGCTCATGTCAGAACACGTATGTGATTTCAGCCAGAGGTTATTGACTAACTTCTAAAACAAAAATCAAATGGGAAGTTATTAAGTTCAAAACATATTCTTGAAATGTTCTGACTATGGAAATATTAAACCAAAATATGCTAATTTTGGGTGTTGTGTGAAAAATATTATTCCCAATCAACATTTTCCTAAGTCGATTTCATGAAATGAAGCTTCCATGGGAAATTACGAGATGATATTTGAGCAGCAGAGGAAGGTTCTGTGGTGAAGTAAATTTTGGAAATACTTATTCAGGTAAACAGGGTTTGTGTTTACTTGTTTTTGCTGCAAGATTGCCTAGAACATCTAACATGCTGGCAAAAATCGTGGTTTCCAAGAGGTGAATTGACAAAGCGATTTTTCCAATCTGTATTTGACCCTGGGAGTAATGTTCTATGGAAAGCACTTTAGAAAATGTTCTAACATGATTTGAAATTCTAAAAGCTATCTGTAGATAACATATTAATGCTTTTTCAAAGGGAACACCCCTCAATTTAATATATATACATGCAACATTAATTTGATACAGGCTATTTCAAATGAACCCAATACACTTTTATTTTGAATTCTACATTTGTGGAACAGAATCAAAGAAAATATATAAGACTTCCAACTCTGAGGTTTTACAACTACAAGTTCACTGGAGAGATCCTTTATCTTGTGACTACTTTCAGCTATGTGAGCAGTCACAGTATGAAAATATACCAGCACAAAACTCTGTTGTGTAGGAGAAGTAACCTTTTTTCCTGCTAAATATAATGTAGATACTTCTGTCGACTTCTTTTACTCTTCTTTCCTGCAGGCTATTTAATTTCCTGCAGTGTTTGTTGATAAATTTTTAAAGTACCTGGACCAGCAAACAAAAGATGAGCTACCAGAGACTGGCCTTGTGTTTAATCCGTCCACAGCAATGTTTCATTCATACAGGGTCTAACCATGTGCCACTAATTGTGGCTGCCATTAGCCTCAGAGTGTAGGTTCAGCATTAACAACAACTTGATGAATGCATGGCCACTTTATAAACTAGCATTGGCAGCTTCTCCTTGAATTGTTTACACTAAATCTAATGTGTTTATGTTCTTTTTGTGTTCAATGCTTTCTGAATGATCTTGTTAATTGGCTGTATATTTTGCGATATCCACACTGAAATATCTTAGCACCAAACTTGGCATAGTTATTGGATTTAAGGATGTTGGTATGTAAACAGAATTCAGATATCTCTCTGGTATTTTTCTTTCTTTTATTCTTTTTTTTTTTTTTTTTTGTAGAGACATGGTTTCACTATGTTGTCTGGGCTTGTCTCCAACTCCTAGGTTCAAGTGATCCTTCCACCTCAGCCTCCTAAATTGCTGGGATTACAGACATGAGCCACCATGCCCCGTCAATGTTTGGTATTTTTCAAAGGCAAAATCTAGAGTCAGCTTTAATCTTTTCTCTCGGTTATGTCATTGTCCTTTGGAAAGTGGAGGTATAATACAAAACAAAGGGACAGCGATTTCTCACCCCTTCATATTTGTGTGTATTTTGTTCTACCCTGACATGACAGTCTAGGGAAAGTAATACTGTTACGCTGTTTGTCTTTCACATGATTGTAAGTATGCTTTCCAGCACACATACCAAGCAACATCTGTGTTACCTTTCCCTAAATTACAATTTCATATTATTAAGGTTGTTAGATGTGTTGAAATAACCACAATTGGAAAAACAACCTGACTGTGATTGATTTTTGTTCTTTCTTTACTATATAGGGCTGCCTTTGACTTCAAAGAGTTATCTTAGTTCAGAAAAGAGGCCAGAGCAGGAACCTGTGAAATGATTCATGGGACAAGATGGAAGTAAATGATGAGTTCATGCACCTCTAGTCTCCAGTAATGGCATAAATCCATAGGGAAGTTCTTTAATGTCAGCGTGTATGCCTGCCTGTGTCAAGTCACATATAGGCTAGCACATATTATGAATTAAGAAATCTGGGGAATGAACAAAAATTCCTTTATACAGTTGTTCATTTTCAAAAGATGTCATATAGACTTGAAGATACAGGAGGAAAGCAAAATATTGCTCTCATTTAACCATAAAAACTGTATTTGCATGTTTATAAACACAAAGACCATTCACATATGGCTAAGCACCTTTTTGGAACAAGAGAAAACATGGTTAATTGATTGTGGGCTAAGGCCTATCTGTGACTTCTCAAGTCCACAAATGAGTTTATTCCCAGACTGAAAATTTTAAGGCCTGTTGATTCTTTAAAATAATGAGGAAGGCAATGAATATATAGCATGCTTACTACTGTGTCATTTAAATCATTGGATTTTATAACAGCCCTCCTCTCCCTGGGAGAATAAAACTTAGCATGTATATGTGCTGTTTCCTTTGCGTTACATGATACAAGTTGAAGAATACTCTCTTGGGGAGTTAATATCACAAATTGAAAAACACTTCCTTCTTTCCTTCGCCATTCTTAACAGAAGTCACCTAGGAGCACCAAACATGCTAACGTATTCAGCTAGGCACTGCCAAACCATTAAGCAGGCCACAGACAGAGGAAAGAAAATCATCAATTAAGAGACAAGAACTAACTGTAACACACTGAAAATAAGATAGCTCAAGAACACAGGAATTCCTCTTTGATAAGTGATGGAGAAGTCGCACTCTAACAACAGGTCTCATTGTCAGAAACACCGTTATCAGATGCAGAAGTACAGAGATCTGGACAAGGTGTACCTTCCTTTCCTTGTTCCACTGGTGCTCTCTTGAGCCCTCCACTCTCTGCCCCCAAAATGTCCAGAATGCTACAGGTTACCTATAACCCCTCTGAAATTGCTGTGTTTTCTGATAGGAACCCTAAGAGTACTGCCCTTCAACAGGAAACTGGGTGGCGATCCACCTACATGATAAGTCATCACCAATTCCTGTTCCTTATCTGCTGAAGCCAATGTAAGGCTAAGGAAATCCGAATTTCTAAAACATCTGTCTCATCAACTCCTTTTTTATTTTGAGATGGAGCATCGCTCTGTCGCCCAGGCTGGAGTGCAATGGCACAATCTCGGCTCACTGCAACCTCTGCCTCCCGGGTTCAAGCAATTCTTCTGCCACAACCTCCCGAGTAGCTTGGGTTACAGGCACCCACCACCATACCCAGCTAATTTTTTTTTTTTTTTTTTAGAGACAGGGTTTCACCATGTTGGCCAGGCTGGTCTTGAACTCCTGACCTCAGGTGATCTGCCCGCCTCAGCCTTCCAAAATGCTGGGATTACAGGCATGAACCACTGCACCTGGCCTCATCAACTCCTTCTATTAGAAAGAAGGTTTTGTTACCTCTTTGAGCACTTGTTTTAAAAGCGTGCTATGTTTGGCATCTAGGGATGGTCATTTGTATTCTGTTTAGTATATCTGTCTTCAGAGAGAATTATTTATATAATGGAGAATGGTAGGAAGAAACAAATCTCAAATTTGTGTGGCAAGCTATTCAATATAAATCAACTTGGGGTTGGGGGGAGGAATTCTATACAAAAGGAATAAAGGCAGCTCTTACCTAAAAGAAAATAAAAACTTTTTTAGAAAAACAAACAAACAAACAAACGCAAGGCCAGGTGTCGTGGCTCATGCCTGCAATCCCAGCACTTTGGGAGGCTGAGGTGGGTGGATCACTTGAGGTCAGGAGTTCGAGACCAGCCTGGCCAATGTGGTGAAACCCCATCTCTACTAAAAATATAAAATTAGCTGGGTGTGGTGGTGCCCGCCTCTAGTCCTAGCTACTCAGGAGGCAGGAGAATTGCTTGAACCCTGGCGGCAGAGGTTGCAGTGAGCCGAGATTGCAACATTGCACTCCAGCCTCGGCAACAGAGTGAGACTCCATCTTAAAAAAGAAAAAAAAAAAAAAAGCAGAATACATTGTAATGGCTGCTGAGAAGCAGCTGTCTTTGTGTGTTTCTCTTTGTGTGGTACCTTTCATTTAGGATAGGTTTCAAACCCACAGTCCTATTGCTGTGAGTTTGGTCTCTGGAATTGGCAGGTGTAGGTAGGAATCCTTATCTGTGTGGTCCTATGTTAATCTCTGCAAGCTTCAATTTTCTCATAGTTGAAACATAATTAACAATAAGGTATCAGATACTTTGTAAAATTATTGTAAGGATTAAGTTGGGTGAAAGTTCCTAGGATTATTCAGCACATATTGCAAACATTTTTTTGTGAGGATTAAGTATGATAAGCCGTGTGAGGGTTGTAGACGCATCCTGCCCAGGTCTTCAGTGCACATTAGCATTCCTTCTCTCTTCCCCTTCTTAATGATCATTTCTTGTCTCCTTCAGGGAAAGCACAGATTGCATGTAGACACCGGAATGGAGGGTGATTGGTGTGGCCTTATCCCTGTTGGACAGCCTTGTATGCAGGTTACAACCACAGGCCTCAAGTGGAACCTCAGTAAGTAGAACCTTTTCATAAAGGAATGATTTTTTTTTTCTTTTTTTCTCTTTCTTTCCTTCTTTCTTTCTTTTTAATGTCTCTGTGGTCTATACCTAGGAGGAATTGCTGGGTCATATGATAACTCTATGTTTAACCTATTGAGGAACTGCCAGATTACCTTCCAGTGTGCCTGAACCATTTTACATTTCTATGTGCAGTGTAAGAGTGTTCCAGTTTCCCCACATTCTCGACACTTGTTATTATCTGTTTGCTGGCTTATAGTTATCCTAGAGCATGTGAAGGTGGCATCTTATTGGGGTTTGATTTGCATTTCTCTGATGACTAATTATGTCGAGCATCTTTTCTTGTGCTTATGGAACATTCATATATCTTCATTGGTGAAATGTCTATTCAGCTCTTTTACCCATATTTTAATTGGCTATTTTTACATTGAGTTGTAAGAGTCCTTTATGTATTTTAGATACAAGTCCTTTACCCAGGTGTGTGACTTGCAAAAATTTTTTAGCCCTTAGCATATATTTTCATTTTCTGAAATTTAATTAACTAAATTAACAAATGTTAATTAAGTCTATGTTTTTTCTTTTATGGATCATATTTTTGATGTCATACCAAAGAACTCTTTGCCCCACCTTCTTCCCAATTTTGTATATTTGAAAAACCTACTTTACTTTGCTAGAGAAGCAGCAAGTTATTTTCGTAGTCAAATCTTGAACATAAGATTTGCTGCTCTTATTAAATTTTAAAATGTTTTCCAGTAATTGTGAACTGTATTAGGTCCTAGTAGTACTAAAACTATCTGAGTTAAAAATATTAAAAAGTAAGGGGGTCCTGTTCATGAGATAAATGCTGATTCCAAAAGGAACCATCAGTCGTTGTGAAATGAATCAACTCTAGCCTTTCTAAGGATAGTAATAATTTAATCAAAGAGTTGTGATTGAATGTCAAAGGGATCATCTCCTAATTGACCAATAAGGCAAAGCTGTACAAGTAAAATATGGAACTGTGTCGTTCTTTTCTAACAAGTAAAGCACTTAGATTCCCACAAGAAAATAAATTTTTTTCCAAGAAATAAATATTTTGAAACAAAAAGACCTGTAAAAAGACCTTTCTATGAGCCACTGCAGAAACAATTAGGAAAAACTAGAGATATTTTGAAACAAATGTTTAGAGAGCTCATCAGAATTTGAAAGGACTGTGAGAACACATCTCCTCCAGTGCACAGAAATATGTGACAGGCTTTGAAGCTGTTTAGCTGAAATTGACCTGAGCTCCCATTGGAAGCTTTTTTGAAAACATTCTGGCCCCAAACAACTGTTTTATTTTTTATAGTTCTCATTATTTCCAAGGGCACCCAATTTAGACAGTGGTGAAATTCCTGCTGGATCTAGGAGCGATCACACTTTTCAGGGCTGGCAGCAAGACAAGGGAGCACTGAGCAAAGAGGACCGTTGGCACTAGGAGCAGGTGCCCCAGCTTCCTTTATCTTATAGTAATAAAAAAGAGTCATATGTTAGACATGATTCTTCTGTTATCTTTAGAATGTCCTTTGATCCTATACTTCCCACAGTAATATGCACATTGTATTAGTCCATGCTCACATTGCTGTAAAGAACTACCTGAGACTGGGTAATTTATGAAGAAAAGAGGTTTAACTGACTCACAGGTATGCAGGCTTACCAGGAAGCATGACCAGGAGGCCTCAGGAAACTTACAGTCATGGTGGGAGGTGAAAGGGAAGCAGGCACCTTCTTCACATGGCAGCAAGAGAAAATGAGAGCGATGGGGGACGTGCCACAGACTTTTAAACCATCAAATCTCATGAGAAGTCATTCACTACCACGAGAACAGCAAGGGGGAAGCCTCCCATGATTCCGTCACCTCCCACCAGGTTCCTCCACCAACAATTGGGAATTACAATTCAACATGCAATTTGGGTGGAGACCTGGAGTCAAATCGTATCACACATCCTAATTCTGTGTAAGGCTTTCTCTGGTAAGGGGGCCTTCAGCATGATGAGGGCAGGGCTCTTAACCTTCCTGAGATAACTTTTGATCCGGCCTGCATGTAATATGCCATTACGTATTTATATAGTTACACATCACTTTGACTTTTGAAGTAATTATTTTTTCTAAAAATATTTTATTATTTTAGAAATAATAAATTATTTTAGAAATAATAAATTATTTTATTCATAAAAATAAAAAAAAAAACTTCATGGCATATGCAAAGCAATAAAGTTGAAATACAAAGTGTTTCATCAATTACCTGTTGTAAAAGCGCTAATTCATGGGGTCTTCTGATAGATAATATTGCCTCATTAAAAGTTAATAAAAATAAATGTGACATCATGTTGACTTGAAGAAAAGTGAGTAGATTTCATTCACAGAGAGGGTCCCTGCCTTCCTCAGTGCTGTTGTCTGTGAAAGAGCCCTGAGGTCAGGGTTATTTTGTCAGTCATGGCTACAAAGGGACAGGATGAAGGTGGGCTTGCAGAAAGAGAAAGAATATGCAGACACTTAGTCAGGGGCAGCTCACTTCTTGGGTTAATGGGAGTAAGCAAGTTTTTGTGAAGAAACTTGTCAAGGTCCTCATGTGCAGCCCCGTGGCTTGATCTCTACCTATCTCCACCCACTCTAAGTACATGATGCCACAAGTTCTAAAAGTAGTTGGATTTATCTGTTACCAGTTCGCAATATTTCACATGCCATTCTAACGTTAAAAAAAAAAAACTGTGTGACTGATACCTAGGTACCGATCACCCAGGAGTGAAACTTTCCAAATATTACTGAAGCTACCTATATTTACAGTCTTTTATTTCATAGCAATATGCTATGAATATTCTTTGACTTGTGTCTTGTACAAGAGTTTCTCTAGGATATATACAGTTGGCAGTAAAATAGCTGTGTCATAGATAATCACATCTTCACCTTTGTGAGATACACCATATTGCTCTACACAGTGATTGTACCAATGTGTATTCAGCCCAGGAATACATATTAAGTTCCCCTGCTCCATATCGTCAACAATTCTTGCTATTACCAAACTTAATCATTTTTGTCAGCCTGATGAGTGTAAATGATATGTTTTTGTGGTCTCTGCTGATAAGGATAAGCATCTTTTTGTAGTTATTATTCATGCTGGTTTCTTCTTCTGTGAATTGCTACTTTCTTTTGCCTATTTTTCCATTGGGATGTTAATTCTTAGAAGTTCTGAAGCCTCTTTTTCCTGGCCGTACTTTAGCTTTTCAATTTGTTTATGGTGTTTTTATATGAACAGAGTTTATTGAGTTAAATGCAGTCAAAATTTATCAATTTAGTCATTTTCGTGTAAGTTATCTTTCTATTCCTCATGGTCATAAAGATACTCTCATTTAAGTTTCGTGTTTAGGTCTTTTCTTTCACCTGAAGTTGATTTTTGTATGTGATGTAAGGATCTAGTTTTTTAAAGATAATGAATTGACCTAACATCATTTGTTAATCCTTTCTCCAGTGATTTGCAGTGTAGCACAGGTGTTCATATGTATGGGTATGTTTCTTGGATCTGTTTTGTTCCATTGGCTTACATACCTCTTCCTGTGCTGGAGCCACACTGCCTTCATTACCATAGCTTTATAATAAATATTGAAATGTGCTAAGTTGAGTCCTCAGACCTTGTTCTTCAAAATTGTCACTCTATTCCTGGCATTTTGCTCATTTGT
Organism: Pan troglodytes; assembly: GCF_028858775.2. Lineage (NCBI taxonomy): Eukaryota > Metazoa > Chordata > Mammalia > Primates > Hominidae > Pan > Pan troglodytes. The sequence continues at coordinate 159,671,899 of NC_072404.2, read as the reverse complement.
TTGTTCGAGACGGAGTGTCTCACTGTCGCCTGGGCTGGAGTGCAATGGTGCAATTTCGGCTCACTGCAACCTCCGCCTCCTGGGTTCAAGTGATTCTCCTGCCTCGGCCTCCTGAGTAACTGGGATTACAGATGACTGCCACCACACCCAGCTAATTTTTGTTTTGTTTTATTTTGTTTGCATTCTTAGTAGAGACAGGGTTTCACCAGGTTGGCCAGGCTTGTCTCCAACTCCTGACTTTGTGATTCACCCACCTCGGCCTCCCAAAGTGCTGGGATTACAGGCATGAGTCACCACACCCGGCCTGCTCTTCTTTATAAATTTTAGAAGTAACTTGACAAGTGCCTCTCTCACACAATTCTATTATAATTTTTGCTGCAATTACATTTAATGTCTAGATTAATTTGGGAAGACTCAAAAAATTGGGGAAGGAAATTTCTACATGAAATTGAGTCTTCCCATCCACAAATTTAGTTTAGCTCTCTATTTACTTAGAACTTTTAAATTCCTTTCAATAATTTTATAACTTTCTCTATAAACATCCTATGCATTTTTATAAGGTTTATTTCTATAAACCCTATATTTTGTGTCCTAGTATAAATTATACTTTAAAAAAATTACATTTTCTGTTGGTGATATATAGACATATAATTCATTTTTGTCTATTTTAATGTTAACATATTGATGAACATTAATTATATCTGAAAACGTGACTGTAGACTCACTTGGTTTTCTATACACAATTGTATTTCTGTTAATAATCAAGTTTTCTTCTGAAGTCTGTAACAAATAGAATTAAGTTACTATAATGGACTGAAATGGTGGCTTTAAAAAAAAAAGCCTTTTTGTTGGTTTCCTCATGTAACAAAGTGCAGAGGTAAGTACCTATAGGGCAAGGTTTCTATTATTTCCTCAGCCTTTGCCTGAAAATCTAGGTCTTTTGCAACTCCAGCTGTATTGTGCCCAGTAGGCATCAGAAGAGAGGAAAGGGAAGGGAGCAGGAAGGATCTGTAACGGGAATCAGAGACATCAGGGATTCCCGGCATTCTCAGAAACCCTTCCTGTGTCTCATCTTTTGCCTCAGTGGCCAGAATTGTATCACATAGCCACCCTAGCTTCAAGGAAGGCTACGTGTGCAATTTTGAATCCAACTACATTGTCACTCCAAATAAAACTGAGGTTCCATCAGTAGGGAAGAAGAGAATGACTAGGAGTCTGCTCTTCTGTCAAAAAATGTCTTTGCTTCATTCATCATCTTGAACATTTTATCTATGTATATCTTAAAAAATTTAGTTTTCTTTCAGCCATATTCATATGGATTGCTGTTGTTTCTGTTGAAAAAATCTACAATCAATGAAATTAGTTCTGATTTGTTTATAATCTGTCACGTTTTCTAGACCTTATGTTTTGCTTTGATATTCTAAAGTTTTACAACAATATGTTTACATGTAACGTTTCTTTTGTTCTAGTTGCTTTTTATTCATTCTGATAATTGGTATAGTTCATCAATTCTGAAAATTCTTAGCCGTTTATCTTCTTCGATTGCTTCCCCTCCATTTTTTTCTGTTCTTTTCTCCTTGAACTGTTAGTAAACATATTAGGCCTCATCATCCCTTTTCCTTGTTTATTCTTTGTGCATTCTATGTTTGTTTGTTTGTTTTCATCTTTCTTTTCACTGTTTCTGTCTTTGGCTGTTTCTAATCTGCCATTTAATGATTGTGTTTTGAATTTCATAGATTTTATTTTTCACTCTTTTTTATCTCAAAAAATTTAAGGTCACGTCTTGTTTGTTGCCAGTATTTTAATTATATATTTACTTTTTTAAATATGTAAGAAGATTTTTAAAATATCAGAAATTGAGATGAATTATTTAATCTATTAGATTGTTAAAAATCATAATTTAATTGATAGGAGTTTTTTTAGATATTTAAAAATTGGGGCCTATTATAATACATGGTATCTTATATTTGGTGGAATACAATATGGTATTTGAGCATTTTAGTTTCTTCATCTCTTTTTTGACCTAATTCTGCTATTTTCCCTTTTTTTATTTTTTGAGAGAGAGTCTCAAATTTTCTGTTTCCAATTATTTTTAATGTTTATTTTAGGTTCAGAGGTACATGTGCAGGTTTGCTATATAGGTATATTGCATGTCACAGGGGTTTTATATACAGATTATTTTAGCACCCAGGTAATAAGCATAGTATCCAATAGGTAATTTTTCAGTCCTTACCCTGCACCCTCAACTAGACATTGGCATCTGTTGTTCCCTTCTTTGTGTCTATGTGAACTCAACATTTCGCTTCCACTTATAAGTGAGAACATGTAGTATTTGGTTTTCTGTTTTTGTGTTAGTTCACTTAGGATAATGGCCACCAGCTCCATCTATGTTGCTGCAAACGCATGATCTTGTTCTTTTTATGGCTGTGTGATATTCCATGGTGTATATGTACCACATTTTATTTATCCAGTCTACTGTTGATGAGGATTTCAGTTGATTCGGTGTCTTTGCTATTGTGGCTAGTGCTGTGATGGACATACATGTACATGTTCTTTATGGTAGAATGATTTCTATTTCTTTGGATATATACCCAATAATGGGATTGCTGGGTCAAATGGTAATTCTGCTTTGAGTTCTTTGAAAAATTGCTAAACTGCTTTCCACCATGGCTGAACTAATTTCCATTCCCACCAGCAGTATATGTGTTCCTTTTCTCTTCAGCCTCACCAGCATCTATTAATTTTTTGACTTTTTGATAATACTGCTATTTTTAAATATTTCTTTTATTCTCACTCATGATAGACACTTTATCCTGTGTTTTATATATGTGGTTGTCTTTTTTTTTCCTGTGGAAATATGTTGAAGGTTAGGTTGAGCATGTTCTTTGACATGAGATTTTAAGGTGCTTCTGCCAGTGCCCTGAGGTATAACCAATCCTGGAATACTTAGCTATCTTGGTATAAGATTTTCCTGAAGACGCTTTCAGTGTTAATTAAAACCACAAGGAATTGAGGTGTCTTTTTTAGTTTTTGCCTCTGTGAAAGCCCAGGCTGATAGAGAGATGTTTCCTTGTTCCGAACCTTTTCTGGCAGACCAGTTATTTCCTAGTTGCTATGGTCTGAAGGTTTATGCCTCCACTCCCAATTCGTATGTTGAAACTTAATCATCAATGTGATGTTATCAGGAGGAGGAGACATTGGGAGGTGAGTAGATCATGAACCCTCATGAATGGGATTAATGCCCTTATAAAAGAGGCCTGAGAGAGACACTTGCCTCTTCCACCACTCAGTAAGAAGGTACCATCTATAAACCAGGCAATGGATCTGGAGTTCCAGATGCCAAATCCGTGGTACCTTGATCTTGCAATTCTCCACTTCCAGAACTGTGAGCAATAAATTTGTGATGTTTGTAAGCTATCTAGTTTATGGTATTTTATTAGAGTAACCCAAACAGACTAAGACACAAGTCTACCCTTCTGTTAAAGATGTAGCAGTGAATTTATATAGAACCTCAGTCCTAACTCTACTTTATCGAGGCCCAACATGTTGACTCTCGATTGACATGTATCTGAAAAGAAAGGCATCTTAGTTAAGGAAAGAAGCGAACATTCTCTGTGCAGGTGCCCTGTTTTCCAGCTCCTTCAATTTTATACCACTGAAGAGTTTATTTTCTTGTGAGCTTAGCATGTTAGTTACAGAACATTTATAATAAGTTATGTATTATGTCTAAGAGTCTGGTATCAGGAGAATTTCAGGATATATGGGCTACCATATGGCCAGAATGGAAATCTTCCACATCTCCTAGTTGAGGTTGCTTGAGTAGGACAAGAGTAGCATCAGGGAACCCTCTGAAGGGGAAAAGTTAACAGGAAAGGCTCTGGCAAGGTTTTTCAGAGGCCACAATTATATTTTGAAGTGACTCTATTCAAACTTTAACTCATGGAAACATATAAATACAAATCATTATTGTAAACATTCCAACACTCATATTTTCACCTTTGGGAAATCTGAATTCCAGTCTTACTCTGATTTTTGAAGTTCTAAATGGAGCCACTGCTCATCCTAATCATTAACCCTAGAATTCTGCCCCTTCTTGTATATTTTTCAGAACCCAGCACACTGGCTTCTGCCTCATGATAGCTTCATCCTCCCCATTCCCCTTGTCTCCCTCCTCAGCCATGTTCCATACTCTACATATTCCCAGAACAAAGATTCTCTTCAATAATTTACTAAAACTACTCCAGTCTTTCAGTCTCCTGCCAGGAGATAGCTACTTAATCTGATTTATAAATTTGTGTTAATGGGTGTTAATAGCTCAAAGTTGGGTTTCCTTCCTAGATAATCCTGGTGAATTTAGCAGGGTGTATTTAGGTTGATATTCCATGTAATACCTATACAGTCAAGTGGCAGTATACTCTATGTATGGGTTTGAGGTATTTCCAGAAGTTTTTGACTTTTCACAAAGGATGGGAACAATAATCAGAATTGTAATATTAATGTTCATATGATATTTCACATTTTTAAAGAGTCTTTTAAATATTACAATAGGTCTGTGTGACAGGTTGGATTGTCTGTATTTTTCAGATATGGAAATAGTAATTAAAATCTCTAATTGTCCTAAATTTACATAATTATGGATTAATGCACTCAAAATTTGAAATCAAGTCTTCAATACTATTTATCTTTCTTTCCAATTAGTAAGTGAAGGACTTATATAAAATAAGTTGATGTTTTAAAGATTTAAATTTGGAATAAAGAGAATGTAAATTTGGGATAAAGAGAAGATAGGAGGAAGGTAACTAGATGGGAAAGCAAAGGTGATATGAAAGAGAAGATAATGGCACAGAATGGAAAGTAATGGCAAGAAAAGTGAAATTCTGACGGACAGAACTTTTAACTTTTCTACACTTTTGCCTAAGGAAAATATTAAATGGAGTTGCCTTCCATTTGCCCAGGCCCCTTTATATAGCACTCATATTGAGATTGAAATTATGTATTCATTGTTCTTTCTTTTATGTTTCTTTCAAAGAAATATAGAAGTAAATTACAAGGAAATAACTTCTCAGCATTGACTAAAAGAGACTCAACTCTTTTAACCTAGGGGAAAGAGTTTTGAAAGAGAGAAATTATGAGAAAACAGTTTGAAAAGATTTTTCATCTCTATGAAAATAAAAAAGCTGTAATAAGCATATACAGGTACCATGGTTTTCTGCAGGAGTTTTCTATTAAAATTTTTAAGTGTCAGCCTAACAAGGGAACAGTTCATGCATCTGTAAAATTACACTTGCTAATAATGCATTTTCAGTGAGAAATGCTCTTAATTCTCACTCCACTGCAACTCACAAAGTGATTGTAGGCAGTTGTCATAGTATAGCTATAGCTATTCCCACTTAGGTTATAACCTCTTGTGAGCTAGTGCCACTAATGTGTGAGATGTTTTGTGTTTTTAGATGTCTTTGTTATTATATTAATTATTGATTTTGCAGACCAGTGCTTAAAAAAGACACTCTGAAACTGTGACATCAGTATTTCTTGTCTGAGTCAAGGACGATATCTTTCATACTGTAAGTCTTCTATAATCAATAACTTACTCTGAATTGAATTCAATATGTTAACATTTTCCCAGAAAAAAAAAGATGCATTACAGATCAAAGGTGACAATAAAATTGGCATTGGCAATCTTTTCCCCTCTGGTCCTTCCTAAAATAGATGCTAGCTGAGGTCTTCCACCCCCAAACCCTTTTCTCAAGTTAACGAGTTGGTGAAATGATTGCATTTTATCACATTTACGATGCCATTGATTGTAAGATGTGTATTATTTTATGTATATTAAGAAAAAATATACTGATTACAATTGCAGATATAGGAAAATATCCATGTTAGAACTGATGAAATTTGATAGATCAAATCGAATAGAAAATTAAGTTCCTTATAGCCTCTGTATATTAGACCTTTGTCAGATGCATAGTTTGCAAATATTTTCTCCCTTTCTGTAGGTTATTTACTCTCTTGACAGTTTCTTTTGCTCTGCAGAAGCTCTTTAGTTTAATTAGGTCCCATTTGTCAATTTTTGGTTTTTTTGCAATTGCTTTTAGTGTCTTCGTCATGAAATCTTTGCTGGATTCTATGTCCAGAATGGTATTTCTTAGATTATCCCCAGGATTTTTATAGTTTTAGGTTTTACATTTAAGTCTATACTCCATCTTGAGTTGATGTTTGCATGTAGTGTAAGGAAGGGGTCCAGTTTCAATCTTCTACATATGGCTAGCCAGCTACCCCAGCACCATTTACTAAATAGGGAGTCTTTTCCCCATTGCTTGTTTTTGTCAGCTTTGCTGAAGATCAGATGATTATTGGTGTGTGGTATTACTTCTGGGCTCTCTGTTCTGTTCCTTTGGTCTATGTGTCTCTTTTTGTACCAGTACCATGCTGTTTTGGTTACTGTACCCGTACCATGCTGTTTTGGTTACTGTACCCTTGTAGCATAGCTTGAAGTCAGGCGATGTCTCCAGCTTTGTTCATTTTGCTTAAGAATGCCTTGGCTATTCAGGCTATTTGTTTGGTTCCATAAGAACTTTAAAATAGTGTTTTCTAATTCTGTGAAGAATATCATTGGTAGTCCAATAGGAATAGCATTGAATCTCTAAATTGCTTAGGACAGTATGGCCATTTTAACAATATTGATTCTTCCTATTTATGAGCATGCAATCTTTTTCCATTTGTTTCTGTCATCTCTGATTTCTTTGAGCAATGTTTTGTAATTCTCATTGGAGAGATCTTTTTATTTTTTATTTTATTATTATTGTACTTTAAGTTTTAGGGTACATGTGCACAATGTGCAGGTTAGTTACATATGTATACACGTGCCATGCTGGTGCGCTGCACCCACTAACTCGTCATTTAGCATTAGGTATATCTCCTAAAGCTATCCCTCCCCCCTCCCCCCACCCCACAACAGTTCCCAGAGTGTGATGTTCCCCTTCCTGTGTCCATGTGTTCTCATTGCTCAATTCCCACCTATGAGTGAGAATATACGGTGTTTGGTTTTTTTGTTCTTGCGATGGTTTACTGAGAATGATGATTTCCAGTTTCATCCATGTCCCTACAAAGGACATGAACTCATCATTTTTTATGGCTGCATCGTATTCCATGGTGTATATGTGCCACATTTTCTTAATCCAGTCTATCGTTGGACATTTGGGTTTGTTCCAAGTCTTTGCTATTGTGAATAGTGCCGCAATAAACATACGTGTGCATGTGTCTTTATAGCAGCATGATTTATAGTCCTTTGGGTATATACTCAGTAATGGGATGGCTGGGTCAAATGGTATTTCTAGTTCTAGATCCCTGAGGAATCGCCACACTGACTTCCACAATGGTTGAACTAGTTTACAGTCCCACCAACAGTGCAAAAGTGTTCCTATTTCTCCACATCCTCTCCAGCACCTGTTGTTTCCTGACTTTTTAATGATCACCATTCTAACTGGTGTGAGATGGTATCTCATTGTGGTTTTGATTTGCATTTCTCTGATAGCCAGTGATGGTGAGCATTTTTTCATGTGTTTTTTGGCTGCATAAATGTCTTCTTTTGAGAAGTGTCTGTTCATGTCCTTTGCCCACTTTTTGATGAGGTTGTTTGTTTGTTTTTTTCTTGTAAATTTGTTGGAGTTCATTGTAGATTCTGGATATTAGCCCTTTGTCAGATGAGTAGGTTGCGAAAATTTTCTCCCATTGTGTAGGTTGCCTGTTCACTCTGATGGTAGTTTCTTTTGCTGTGCAGAAGCTCTTTAGTTTAATTAGATCCCATTTGTCAATTTTGGCTTTTGTTGCCATTGCTTTTAGTGTTTTAGACATGAAGTCCTTGCCCATGCCTATGTCCTGAGTGGTAATGCCTAGGTTTTCTTCTAGGGTTTTTATGGTTTTAGGTCTAACATTTAAGTCTTGAATCCATCTCGAATTAATTTTTGTAGAAGGTGTAAGGAAGGGATCCAGTTTCAGCTTTCTACGTATGGCTAGCCAGTTTTCCCAGCACCATTTATTAAATAGGGAATCCTTTCCCCATTGCTTGTTTTTCTCAGGTTTGTCAAAGATCAGACAGTTGTAGATATGCAGCGTTATTTCTGAGGGCTCTGTTCTGTTCCATTGATCTATATCTCTGTTTTGGTACCAGTACCATGCTGTTTTGGTTACTGTAGCCTTGTAGTATAGTTTGAAGTCAGGTAGTATGATGCCTCCAGCTTTGTTCTTTTGCCTTAGGATTGACTTGGTGATGCGGGCTCTCTTTTGGTTCCATATGAACTTTAAAGTAGTTTTTCCCAATTCTGTGAAGAAAGTCATTGGTAGCTTGATGGGGATGGCATTGGGTCTATAAATTACCTTGGGCAGTATGGCCATTTTCACGATATTGATTCTTCCTACCCATGAGCATGGAATGTTCTTCCATTTCTTTGTATCCTCTTTTATTTCATTGAGCAGTGGTTTGTAGTTCTCCCTGAAGAGGTCCTTCACATCCCTTGTAAGTTGGATTCCTAGGTATTTTATTCTCTTTGAAGCAATTGTGAATGGTTAGCTGTATTCCAAGCAAAAAACAAACAACCTTGTTAAAAAGTAGACAAAGGACATGAACTGACACTTTTCAAGAGAAGATATACATGTGGCCAACAAGCATATTAAAAAAATGCTGAACACCACTAATCATTAGAGAAATGCAAATCAAAACCACAGTGAGATACCATCTCACACCAGTTGGAATGACTATTATTAAAAGGTCAAAAAATAAAAGATGCTGGCAAGGTCACAGAAAAAAGGGAATGCTTTATACTCTGCTGAGGAAGGGTAAATTAGTTCAGCCATTGTGGAAAGCAGTGTGGAAATTCCTCAGAGAATTTAAAACAGAATTACTATTTGACCCAGTAATCTTATTTTTGAATAAATACCCAAAATAATATAAATATTTCTGTCATAAAGACACATGCATATGTTCATTGCAGCACTATTCACAATAGCAAAGACATGGAATCAACCTAAATGCCCATCAACAGTAGATTGGATAAAGAAAATGTGATAAATATACACCATGGAATACTACGCAGCCATAAAAAAGAACAAGATCATGTCTTTTGTGGGAACATGATGGATGGAGCTGGAGACCATTATCCTTAGCAAACTAACACAGGAACTGAAAACCAAATACCGCATATTCTTACTTATAAGTGGGAGCTAAATGATGAGAACTTATGAACACAAAGAAGGAAACAATAGACACTGATGTCTACTTGAAGCGGGAGGTGGGAAGTGGGAGAGGAGCAGAAAAGATAACTATTGTGTACTTGGCTTAGTACTTGAGTAATGAAATAATATGTAAAAGAAACCCCTATGACGTGTTTATTTATATAACCTTCATTATGTACCCCTAAACCTAAAAGAAAAGTTTTTTTTTTAAAAAAAAAAGAAAATGTGGTACATATAAACCATGGAGCACTATGCAGCCATTAAGAAGAATGAGATCATGTCCTTTGCATTAACATGGATGGAGCTGGAGGTCATTATCCAAAGCAAACTAATGTAGGAACAGAAAACCAAATAACGCACGAAGTATTCTCACTTATAAGTGGGAGCTAAACAATGAGAATACATGAACACAAAGAGTGGAACAGTAGACACTGGGGCCCACTTGAGGGTGGGATTAGGGAGAGGATCAGAAAAAATACCTATCAGAGGCCATGCTTATTACCCAGGTGATAAAATAATCTGTATACCAAACCTTCATAAAATGAAGTTTACCTGTACAACAAACCTGACCATGTACCCCTGAACCTAAAATAAAAGTGAACAGTGAAAAATATGAAACAGAAAGATTCCTGAATGTCTTTTGATGGATTGTTAGGCCTGGTCTCTAAAAGATCCTTTCAGGGTTATCTGATTCTATAGGAAACTTAAGCCCTTCATTGTTTTTGATTATTTTGCAACTCTGTTTAGTTAGAAGCTAACTTGTAAGGGGCTGATTGTAATGTAAATTATTACTGTTTGTATAAGTCAAATGAGTTTTTGTTCTGTTAAAATGCAGTGGATTCTCACCCTATAGAATTGGCCAGTTTCCTATTCATTAGCAAACTCATGTCAGCATTCCCAATTATCTGTAGATGTGTCTGTCCTTTGTAGAGTCTCCTTGAAGCAGTTTTTTTTTTTATTTACACGTTTTCTCATTAATTAATGACTTAAATATCTGTCATGTTCATTTTATATTTGTTTGAGCCATTATTTTACCTTTTAAAAACTATTTGTTAACAAACCAAATTGCAGTCACTCATGATATTTTAAGGATCACAAGCTGTTGCGGTCTTTTTAAAAAAGTGTATTTTGTTATTGCAAAATACCATTTAACTTCCAAGTAGAGGTCAGGGGTAGCCCTGGAAACAAAGGGCTGATTATGTCACTTCCGTATTTGTGTACTGGGAAGAGGTCTCACAAAGAGCTATGCTATGCTATCTTTGTCTAAAAAGGATCATGGCCATGACTTTGAGCCAAGGTAAGCAAGAGGAATCAGACCAGTATGATCTTCTAGGAGGCAAGCATTGATTCTAGTTCTAGTAGACTAAGCTAGAAAGAAATGATATCTGTTTTTTTAAACATTTTTTGAGATATAATTCACATATCATACAATTCACTCATTGAACATGTATAGTCAATAGTATTTAGTAGGCCGGGCGTGGTGGCTCACGCCTGTAATCCCAGCACTTTGGGAGGCCGAGGCGGGCGGATCACGAGGTCAGGAGATCGAGACCACCCTGGCTAACCCGGTGAAACCCCGTCTCTACTAAAAATACAAAAAATTAGCTGGGCATGGTGGCGGGCGCCTGTAGTCCCAGCTACTCGGGAGGCTGGGGCAGGAGAATGGCCTGAACCCGGGAGGCGGAGCTTGCAGTGAGCCGAGATCACACCACTGAACTCCAGCCTGGGCGACAGAGCAAGACTCTGTCTCAAAAAAAAAAAAAATTGGATTTAGTGTATTAAAATATGTGTACAGTCATCACCAGACAAATTTAGAAAGTTCATCTTTTCAAAAAGAAACCATGTATCCTTTAGCTGTCACCCTCACATCCCCCCCATGCCTTTTTGCTCTAGCCCTAAGCAACTACTTCTCTATTTCCTATCTCTAGATATTCTAGTCTTTCATATGAATTGAATCATGTAATATAGGGATTTTTGTGACTGACTTCTTTCACTTAGCATAACATTTTAAGGTTCATCAATGTAGAAATTTGTCAGTATTTCATTCACTTATATGGCTGCATAATATTCCACCATATGGTTATACCACATTTTATCTATTTGTCAATTAATGGGCATTTGAATTGTTTCCACCTTTTGCCTATTGCAAGTAATACTGCTATAGATACACATGTACAAATTTCTGTGTAGACATGTCTTAATTTTTGAGGGGTGTATACCTAGGAGCAGAGTTTCTGGGCATTATTGTATCTTTATGTTTAATTGCTGAAGAACTTCCAGACTGTTTTTCAAAGGGACTACACCATTTTCTATTCCTACCAACAGCGTATGAGAGTTCCAATTTTGCCATGTCCTTGCCAACACTTATTTTTATCTCACTTTTTGATTCTAGCCAATCTGGCATGTGTGAAGTGATATCTCATTGTAGTTTTGATTTGCATTTCCCTGATGAATAATGATGTGGAATATATTTTCAAGTACTTCTTGGCCATTTGTATACCTTTCATGCAGATTCTTTAGCCATTTTTTAATTGAGCTATTTGTCTTTTAATCATTGAGTTGTTAGAGTTCTTTATGTATTCCAGATACAAGTCCCTTATCAGATATATGATCTGCAAATATTTTCTTCCATTTTGTGGGCTCTTTTTGCTTTCTTAATGGTGTTCTTTAAAGCAAAAAGAAAAACTTCTAATGTTGACAAAGTCTTATTTTTTTCACTTGTTACTTATGCTTTTTGCATCATATCTAAGAATTGGTTGTCAAATCCAATGTCATGAAAACTTATTCTTATATTTTCTTTTAAGAATTTACAGTTTTTGTGCTTACATTTAAGTTCTGGATCTGTGTTGAATTAATTTTTATATTTAAGTAATTTTGTGTAAGTTATAGCTAGGATTCTAATAGAGATTGTGTTGATTCTGTAGAGTATTTTGGAGAGTATAACTATCTTAACAATGTTGTCTTCTAATCCATGAACATGGAATGCTTTTCATTTATTTAGATCTCATTTAATTTCTTTTCATGTTCTTTTTAAATAGTACAAGTTGTGTACTTCTTTTGTTACATTATTTAGTATTGTTTTTATGCTGTAGTGAATGGAATTCATTTTATTTTGGGTTTAATTCCAAGTGTATAGAAATACAATTGATTTCTGCAATTTATCTTCTATCCTGCAACCTTGCTGAACTTATTCCTTAAGACTAATGGATTTTTAGCAGATTTCTTAGGAGTTTCTATATACAAGATAACAATTTCTACAAATAGAAGTACCTTTACTTCTTTTCAAATCTGGATGCATTTTCTTCCTTTTTCTTGCCAAATTGTCCTGGCTAGAACCTCAGGTACAATACTGAATAAAAGTGTTGAGAGTGTACATCTTTGTTATGTTCCTGATCTTAGGAAGAAAGCATCTAGTTTTCTGTTCTTAAGAATGATGTTAACTATGGGCTTTTCATAGATGTCCTTTATTAGATTAAGGGGGTTCTTTGCTATTTCCAGTTGTTGAGTGGTTATATCAGGAAAGTGTGTTGGATTTTGTATCTTTCTGCATCTGTTGAAATGAACATTTGATTTTAAAACTTCTATTGATATGTTTTACATTAATTGAATTTCAGATATTAAATCAAACTTGCATCCCTGGAATAAATCCCACTTGGTCATAATGTATCATTACTGTTATATGTTGCTGGCTTGGTTTCTGACTATGTTGTTGAGGATGTTTGCATCCATATTCCTAACAGGTATTGTTCTGTAGCTTTCTCTTCTTGTGATGTCTTTGTCTGGTTTTAGTATCAGGATAATACTGAGATTTGCTCTTCAAGTTGAGGTATTCAAGAGAGAAACTGGGGAAGTCAGCGAGGCAGCAGGAACAACCCAATTAAAGTAGAGTTGGCAGGCAAGATACAGAATGTGGGGTACGTGACATAGAGGGAATTTTTTTTTTTTACATAGAGGGAATTTTACAGTGTAGAAAATTTTTTATGTTTGACAGTATATTTGAAGATAGATAAATAGAGAGATAACAGACAGAGAGACTTAGAGTGGGTGTTGTTTGATAGGTAGATGAAAAAAATTGACAATATTTGTTAAAATTTTCATGATGTAAGTTTTCAGATTTATCAGTTCCCTATTGCTGCTGTAACAAATTACCACAAACTTAGTGGCCTAAAACAACACAAAGTCATGATTTTACAGTTTGGAGGACAGTCAAAAATGAGTCTCATGAGACTAAAATACAAGCATTGGCAGAGCTTCATTCCTCCTGCAGGCTGCAAGAGGGAAGTTTTTTCTAACCCTTTCCAGCTTCTAAAGGCCACCCACACTTCTTGGCTCCTAACCCTTTCCTCCATCCTCAACACTGGCAGCATAGCAGCTTCAAATCTCTCTCCCTCTTTTTCTGACCTCTCTTTCCGGTGTCACTTTTTTTTTTTTTTTTTCTGACTCTGAGTCTTCTGCCTTCTTCTTTTAAGGAACTTGTGACTACACTAGGACCACCTGGATAGCCAAGGATAATCCCGTCCCAAGACTAATCAGATTAATCAGACTTAATCACATCTGTAAAGTTCCTCTTGCCATGTAAGTAGCTTATTGGCAGGTTCTGGGGATTACAATTGAGGACTTTTTAGTGGTCCATTATTCAGCCTACTATATCAGATAGTAATCCAGTGATTTTCTAAAATAATACTTCTTGAATACAATTATATGCCATTGAATCTGTACAATTGCTCTGAAAATCGATGTATAAAAACGGTATGTAATTGTATTCTATTTGAAAAACTTAATGTTGTCATTCATCTTGCCTCAGGTAACTTGCAGTTAAGAATCAAGACATAAACAAAACAAATATTGCAAGTAGGATTTATTTGATGCCCTCAACAGGGAATGAGGTCTACCTTTTCCATTCAATATAGTTACTGTTCTCCAAAATTGTAGTAAGTAAGTTTTGCCACGTGTGTATTTTGATGCTTCAGAACCAGGAAGGAAGTCAGCAGGTTTACTTAGGCTAGAGCTCACTCTTCACTCTGTGGCAGGTTTTATCCAGTCTCTTCTTAGACATATGTTTCCCAGCCTTTTTGCATGTCTTTTCTTTTTTTAGCCTTTTTAAGTTGTACTTATACGAGAGACTGATACTTTATACCAATAACAGGCAGCAATCTGATGTGGAAATAAAATTCCCGAGACTCTAAAAACATGTGGCTGTAAAGGCAACAAGAAAGAGTCAAAACTTTCTCCCTCCTGTTTTTGTTGCCTTTCTGGCCGCATGTTATTAGAGTCTCAGGACTCTAAAGGTCCTTATTATCAATGACTTCTCTGAGCACACATACACCATTAAACTGCTGGTGGACTACTTACATGGCTATCACTCTTACTCCTCCCCCTTCCACACCCGCATATACCTACACTCTGATATAATACAAGTTTAAGTTTTTTATTACGTACGAGATTTGGTCAGTTGGGGATTATAGACCACAAAACTGCCACCTTTGATGAGTTCCGAGTATTAGCATTGAGGAATGATTGCACCAGTTGGCAATCGTGGGAAACTCTCGGACCTGGGTTTTATGAAGAAGGCAAAGTGTGGGGAGGGGGTTGATTAGCAGGAGATATTATTTGTCTATAGAGAAAAATACAGGGAAAAACAAGATTACTTTTTAGATTATGTCATTCTGAAGACTGTATAGTATTCTACTTGTAAGCAAATACTACATTTTCAGGCATATGAGACTAATGACACACAGCCAACTACAAACTGGGATTTAATAATATATTTCATTAACTCAGCTCCAGTTCCATTTTCTATGTTGTAGGATTTGAACCAGACACAAATGATTTCTCTTAAGTCCTTGCCCTTTTGTGATTCTGCTGAGAGCACAAGGAACCCACAATAATTTACCATATGCCATAGTTCATCCTGTTTTGTTTTTTTAAAAACTCGCAACAACCTGACACATTTGTTATGGTTGATTCTGGGCATTTAAATATGAAAACAATCAATGTGCATTTGTAGAGAATATGACAAGTGGGAATTTGTGTGCAGGCCAATTTTTCACTGACCTGCATTCAAGAACATTATTATAACCCAAGCTTGCCTCCCAAGTTGTTTAAATGAGTTGATTTCCCAGTATTTGTGTGGGCAGGTTGAGTGATGAGAATGACTTCAGTGTAAGCCCGACTCCCTTTCTATTTCCCCTCCTCTGGGTTTCAGTTTTGTGCTGATTCAGATGTGAGCTCTGTGCATTCAACCATCCAGTTAATACACTGAGACAAGAAAGCAATAACTTTTGGTGATTACATGAGTTGTAGAGAAAGAATCAAGGGGTGCAGGTGAATAAACTTTTGCTCTGGGAATGGCACACTGGATATAATTTTCTGCTGGTTCCAAATAACAATACTTTACATCTTGAATAAGTCTTTCATGTATCTCCTACCTGTTGTATCTCTATACTCATTCTCATTCTGGTATAATATCAACCTTTTTTAAATGTGAAGTATTATCATCCCCATTTTATAGATGAGAAAACAAGATGAGACACAAGATGCCAGATGAATTGTCTAAGTTCATATTTTCTAACCTAGTCCTCTATATACATAAAATGGATTCATCACTAGTTATTTACATAACCATTTTTAAAATCGTTGGATGTGGTAGTAGTGAAATAGCCTATTTCCAAGTCATTTTTCTAAATGACAATGAAATTTTTCTGAAATTGGGCCAGCTCAAAGACAAACAAGATAGCAAACATCTTAGCAGTTAAAATCAGGTTTCAGGCACCATCCAAGAGATTCCTTTCCACTCCATGAACCACAAGTGCACAAGCTAGTAGATTTGTAGTGTGTAATGTAAGTGTAACTTAGGCTTACTGTGATATCTGATTTCTAGGGTAATTATAAATTGTTAGCATTCATCGTGGTTCTCAAAGAATTTGTGGTAAGGATTCGAGGGAAGAAAAAAGATATATTTAGCATCCACAAAGGGGAATAAATGGTTAAAACAGTGTTTTTGAGTGTCTAAAGATTAAAGGGTGAAAAAGAACAGTGTTAATAGAGCTAGGAAGACAAGGCTGCAGGAGGTTTACACTGTATGCAGGCCTTTTTCAGCAGTGAGTCACCACTTTGTCCCCTAGATTGTTTGGAGATCAAACTGTAAAAAAACTAAAAATATTTGGAGAACACTAGGTTTAAATTAAAAGGAGGGGAGATCAAACTGGAGAAATGCCCATTATGGAGACCAAAATAGAAGTATCTGCATCAGAGACCTTTTACATATACCCATGTATCCCAAATAGTCAGTAGTGAAGTATTTGCATAGCTATATGCATATATAGCTATACTTCAAGGAAAATCAAGGCATAGGTTACATGGAGAGCAGGTAAATTCCCAAGCTAAAGGGGTGCGTCAGGGAATTATACAGTATTTTCTTTCCATTCCAGAGAAAAGAGTAGAATTGAACTAGCAAGAGAGGGTAAAGATCCTCTGGCTTTGAGAATATTATAAGAGTCAAAAACAAGAACAAATCCATGCCTTTTTAATTTTTTTTGTTTTTTGACTTCTAGCTTTAGGGTTCATGTGCAGGTTTGCTCTCTAGATAAATTACATGCTGGGGGGGTTGCTGTACGTATTATTTTGTCATCCAGGTAGTAAGTATGGTACCCGATAGGCAGTTTTTCAATCCTCACCCGCCTCCCACCCTCTGCCCTCAAGTAGGCCCCGATGTCTCTGGTTCCCTTCTTTGTGTCCGTGTGTACTCAGTGTTAGCTCCCACTCAAATCAGTGCTTTAAACATCGTGACAAAAAAAAATCTCTGGAGATTATTGCATAATATATAACTTACCTTCTCTGTATGTAATTTATACCTTGAGTGTTCCTTAAAATGTAGCAGAAACAAAGTATGTATCTGTTTACTTCAATTCATAATGAGGAGGGAAGATGACAATAGGGTTCAAAGTCTGACTCTATAACTAATGAATTAAATGGTACTACAAGTAACATGGATTCTTCATATATACAAAGAGGACGGATTGATTGTATATATGATGATAGACGGTATCCAAGGTTTCTTTTGGTTTGAAAACCATGGCCGCTGAAGCCACAGAGAAGCGCATGAGTCCAGATCCTGAATGTCAGGAGCTTGATATTCTAAGGAGGCATCCCTCTCCTCCTTACATTCCTGTGTGGCAGCAATGAACAGTCCCCATGAGAAGCTGTACTAGGATGAGACTCAGGGGACTTTTGCTTGGAAGCTGTGTCGGGATGACATCGCGTTGTGCATACCCGTCTCTTGTCAGTTTTATGAGATGTAGTTCACTGTATGACAGTGGCTTTGACCATTGTGGACGAAGACGTCCTATGGCATCACTACAGTTTATCATCTCCCGCTGAAGGTTCTCACTCTTCAGAAGTTCACAGCCAAGCGAGGACTGGGAAATTGTTATTATTCCTCATTTACACTGAGACAGAGATGAAGCTCCGGCCGCAGTCAATAAATCACTTTGATGATGATTCATTAGCCGTGTTGAGATCCCCCAGCCGCTCCAGCACCAGCGTCACACTTGAGCTGTCTTCTCATCTTAATTGCAAGGTTTCGCTTCTGGAGAAGCACATCAGCCTTTGCCACTCACCTGTTTTCTGGACACATTTAATTTCAAATTAACAAGTTTTCCCTCGCAACTATCTATCTCTAAATCCGGTTTTTCGTGTGTGTGTGTGTGTGTGTGTGTGTGTGTGTGTGTGTGTCTTAATGTGCTTAGGAAAAAGGGAAAAACGTGTTTAGGAAAAAAGTGTGTCTGTGTGTCTTCATGTGCTTAGGAAAAAAGCAAGAATGCTTTCAGACTCTCTTTTCTTAAACAACTACAGATGATAACTAATTTTTATCTTAACCTTTAAGAAATTAGTTATGTGCAGTGTACAAGTGGAAAGTCTGCCAGGAGAGAGAAACAAATTGTGGACAATTGAAATCTGACATACAATTAAGAAAAATGTAAATTGAAACTTGTGATGTTTTCACTAACTTGTATCCCACCAAATGCTGATTTTCTAGAGATAACAGTGAAGAGATGCCATTTCCTGCTGCCATGGTACATGCCAACTACCATATAAATTTAATAAATAAGGCTCATTCCCTATAGGTGGGTGCAGTACCAAAGGGAGGAGAAGTCTGGCTTGTGCTTGTAGGACAAAGTGAATGAGGACAGAGATAGCTCTGGCTCCTCATCCCCTGCTGCTGCAATGATGATATAAGTATGAGCTCTATTCTCCCCTATCCTTACTATGTAGCTCTCTTTCTTTAAAATGAGTAACTTTGAACTAAACTGTCTCAAAATCTTTTTCATCTCTAGCATTAGTCTTTCTTCTTTATTCTCAGTAATAGAATTGTACTATTTTATCCTCTCCTCCTGAGAGCCTATTAAAAGCATTTGAGGTCCAACACATATTCCATTTTCCCCATAATACCTGACCTCACCCCCTGGTATTCTCAGAATGTGTTCTCCCTTTAACGTCTCCCCCTGCACAAATGTTACTCATCTACAAGGGCCATTTCAGATCACATCCTTCATGAAGCTTTTATAACTAAATGCAATTTCTCTTTCCTTTGAATTCCTAAAGTATACCATGTAACTCTTCCATATAAATAGCATCATTATTTGTGCATATTTCTTATTCCCTTGACTAGAATGGATTTGCCTCAAGAATTTGGTGCTTGTCTTCTGTGTCCCCTCCTAGTCATCCAGAATAGTACCTTTGCATATTTTATGTAATTAACCACCTTTTTAAAATCAGCAAGTGCATTTTACCCACACGAATTCTGTAATGGGACACGGAACTAATTGTGCTATGGTAAAAAATGTTCAAGCAAGAGTTCTTTATTATAACTTTTAAAGCAATTAGAAGAATGAAGGATAAGTTCCATTTTAAGGGTAAAAATATTTGCAAACCCTGCCAGAAGTTGATATGGTTTAAAGTAATACGATCCAAAATGTGCCTATTACAAAAGAGGGTTTTTGAGTCTGAGTGAGTGTATGTGTGTGTGTCTCTGTGTGTGTCCAGACTGGGGCTGACCTAGGGAGTGGCAGTGGAGGAATTTTTGGAAATTATTGCCTTTCGGGGGATTTGGAGTTTTAAATGCATCCTCTGCTCCCCAGGATGTTTTTTTCTGACTCATTTCTTTACTGCTCTGAGCGTGAGTCAAGATCTAAAGCATTTCATTTAGATTCATTCTCCTTTTAGATGCTGAAAATTGTCTTATTTGAGAGCAGACATCATTGTAAAAACAAAGGCAAATGAAATTGGTTCTTGCATTATTGTGTCCTCATTCACGAAACTTGTAATATTTGCTTTGCAAAAAGAAAGAAAACAGAAAAATCTTAGTTCACCTTACTCAACTTTCCAACAGGCATTCGTAATGGTGTTACACATATGTAAAAGGTGGGTTTATGTTTGTTCCAGTTATTTTGTATGTTTTATCTACATAACTAGGTTGTATACTCTTTTAGTTTGTAGGCCCTTCATGTTTTGCTCATCGTAGTTAGTAAATCCTTAATATTAGATGCTTAATGGCATTGATTAATAATAGGATTTCTTATCAGGGTTGCTGCTTTTAACTATTCAGATCTTACACATTTCTCTGTCATTGTTAACTAGAAGAAGTAACTAAAGGGGTTACTTAGTCCTGGGAAACTGTCATATTTACAGATCAGTAAAAACAAAACAAAACAAAACAAAAAAAACAGCAGATCTTATATAAAAAACAAAAGGCAAAGTGAACGGTGAGCAGGCCAGGAAGAAGTTAGCCAAGAATTAAGCTATCATTGAAAGAGGGATTAATAAGTTGGATCTTATGTAAAAGAGATTAAAATTGTTGGATTTTTACTAAAGAAATGCATTGGTCACTCTTAAAAATGCAGAGGAGTAATAGCGTAGTAGGAACAGAAGCCAGATTTCTATTCATTAAGGAGGTGTTAAAAACATACTGAAAGCACAATGGCAGGAAATTCAACTTTTAAAAAGAAGTTTATCAGTGATACGAGAAGATATATACATGTGAAGGCTTCATTATCAAGAAGGCCTTTATGTCCAAGATGAAAGGAGTCTATTTATGTTGAAAGATCAAAAGGACCAGGAAACTCCAGAGATCCAGGGAGAGATGGAAGAAACGGGGAAAGGATGGGTGAAGTGTGGAAGTGGTATTCCTCAAGATGGAAGATGGAATTCAGACTGGGGATGGGAGCCCTTCGAGAAAAGTGTGTTTAGCTCCACCTTTGAAAGTAGAGACAACGAAATGAGAGATGATGAGTTAGGTATGAAGGTGAAGACACTCAGAGATGACAGCACTGATAGGTGGCAAGAGTCTTTACCAAGACAGAGACCACAGCATCGGGGATAAGGCACTGGGTTAAGGGTAGGATTTAGAAAGTTTAAAATACTTATCAAGGAGAGTGGGTTACATTTTGAACCACAACATGGACTAAACTATGTTGAACATAAAGTATTTTTCAGTTCTGAATTTCCCTCCAGCAGAATTGTAGTAGGAAATAGTGGGCAGAGTGGACTGGAGGCCCTGACTGTGGGCAAGCCTGCCCTTGGGCAGCCGTTCTCAAGTGCCACAATATGTCTCAATCACTTGTCAATTAGGCCCCAAGTACTCTGTAACTAAGTCTAAGTACTCATGATTTTGACTGAGTTTTTAAAAACTCATTAAAGCAGATTAAAATTCACTCCTAAAATCATGCCTCTCACTGTCAATTTAGTATACTTCCTTGAACTGAAAAGAAACCTGTGGAGTTAGAATCAGCGTTATGGAAATTGTATGTGCTTTCCCCCTCATCTGAAGGTGACTCATGGATTCAGCTGCTGTTACAGATTTACCATTAATTGTTATGGCAGTCACAAATTATTTAGAGCTTCGTGGTTCAAGTTTTATAGTTAGCTGGGTTTTCTGTGTAATTTTTCTGATGAATTAATTTTTTTCTCTGAGACAAGGTCTTGCTCTCTCACCCAGGCTGGAGTGTGGTAGCACGATTATGGCTCACTGCAACATCTGCCTCCTAGGCTCAAGCAATCCTCCCACCTCAGCTCCCCAAGTAACTGGAACTAGAGGCATGTGCCACTATGCCCAGATAATTTTTTGTAGATATGTGATCTTGCTATGTGGCCCAAGCTGGTCTCAAAGTCCTAGCTTCAAACAATCCACCTGCCTTGGTCTCCCAAAAGTATTGGGATTACAGGCATGAGTCAGTGCCCTGGCCAAAAGAATGAATTTTTAATAAAGAAGGTATTGGGCAAAAATACAAAAAATTAGGCATGGTGGTGTGCACCTGTAGTTCCAGCTACTCGGGAGGCTGAAGTGGGAGGGTTGCCTGAGTCCAGGAGTTGGAGGCTGCAGTGAGCCATGATCATGCCCCTGCACACCAGCCTGGACGACAGAGTGAGACTCTATCTCTTTAAAAAGAAAACAAGAACGTATTGGCCGGGCGTGGTGGCTCATACCTGTAATCCCAGCACTTTCGGAGGCCGAGGTGGGTGGATCATGAGGTCGGGAGATCGAGACCATCCTGGCTAACACGGTGAAACCCCATCTCTACTAAAAATACCAAAAATTAGCCAGGCATGGTGGCGGGCCCCTGTAGTCCCAGCTACTCGGGAGGCTGAGGCAGGAGAATGGTGTGAATCTGGGAGACGGAGCTTGCAGTGAGCCTAGATCGAGCCACTGCACTCCAGCCTGGGCGACAGAGTGAGACTCTGTCTCGAAAAAAAAAATAGAAAAAGAAAATTAAAAAAAAAAAGAAAAAAGGTATTGAATGGAAGAAGAAAATGAGAGTAGCGCATCAACAAATTTCTTGTACTTGTATCTAAGCAATCTAAAAATACAATAGGGGATAGAGGGGAGGTCACTTTGCCATGTCAGTCAGTATTTTCAAAAAAAATAGACAAGTTTTTAAACTAGAAGTCATCAAATATATTTTGCATACACGATTTGTCAATAAAAAATGTCCCTTTGCTTGGTCTGGTCCTGGGTCCTTTTCTTCTTTTTATCTGTAAATTCTCCCTAAATGATCTTACCATGACCCATGACTTTAAATACATCTAAATGCCATTGTTTCTCAAATACATAGTTCCCTTCCTGCCCTCTCTGACTATTCCATTTGTACCAAGATTCCTGGGATGTAAGCTCACTAGAGCATAGAAACTTCATCTGCTTTGTTAACAACTTATCTCTAGTGCCCTCAAGAGCACTGAGTTGTTCAGTAAATCTTTGTTGAATGAATGCCTAAAAACCTTGTCTAACCCAGTGACCATAGACGACAACCTGATTTTTGCCTCACCTGTTCTGTTTTCCCCATGTCAGTAAACCACCATCTACCCAACAGCTCAAACCAAAATCGTTAAACTCATTCTTCCCTTTTCTCCATCTCCTAGTCCCATCCTAGTCTAGGTGATCTCTACCATGGAATCCTGCAGTGGTCTCCTTCCTTATTGATCACTTTGTCTAATCATTCTTTGCAAAACAACCAGAGCAACCTTTTTGAAGCCAAAATAAAACTTACGTCACTCCCCAGTTTGGCACCCTCTAATGGCTTTCCTTCACATTTAGCATAAAAGCCACACTCTTGCCTGCATCTCATGACCTGGTTTGTTCTCTCTTCCCCAGCCTGGGTGCCAGTTTCCCTTCACTCACTTAACTCTAGTCTCAGTGACCTTTCAGTTTCTGCCTTAGGCCTTTGTACCTGCTTTTCCTTCTGCCTGGAATACCATTTTTCCTGTCTTTCAGTGGATGTCCCACATTGTATTTTTTGAGTCTTAGCTTAGATGTTACTTCTTTAAGGAGGTTGTTTCTAATAACCAGATCTGCATTAGCATGACCAACCCACCAACAAAGCTTCTCCAGCACATCACCGTGTTTTGTTTTCTTTATTGCAATCATCAATGTCTGAAATTATTGAATGAGATTATTGAGTGTCTTTAAAAGCAGAAGTTGGGTCTCAGTCATTTCTATACCTGCCAAAACACAATCACATGCCTTAGACACAAATGGATCATCATAAAGTTTGGAAGGAAGACGGAGCGGGCTTTAAATATTGGTTCTGCTACTTGCTAGGTATGTGACCTTGTGTTTCACCTCTCTAAGTTATATTTTCTCATCTGTAAAACAAATAATGATAGAGAAAATAATAACTCTTCATAGGAATGTTGAAAGGACTAAATGAGATAGAGCATGTCCAGTGCTTGGCACACAGTGTAAGTAGTGGATGTTGTTACGGTGATGATTTTTATGGATACCCAAAATGTCAATCCCAATAGAATCCAAGAGTAGCCCATCTTAAGTGACTATCTGAGAGTCTAATATTGGTGACATTCTATAATATTGACTGTCATAGAGCCAATAAATAAATATTGTACCAAAAACTTAGCTGTGAATTTAGGCCTATATTCTTAATTAAGAAAAAGGTAACAGTGGAAAATCACTTCTGAGTCTTATAAATAGGAAATTGGATTTCCTAATGGGTAATTTAAAATACTTTGGGAGCATAAATACACCTGGAGCACTCAAGCTATAAGTTGGTGACTCAAAAACAAGGGCACAGAATCTTGAAATAAGCAACAGCAAATGAGCACTTAAGCACTTAAAGAGCAAATTGCACAAAATAAATTAATTCATTTAAATATGCATGAATCTTCTGAGTGGGGAATATGCTGAAATGGTGCTGAATGATTTCTTTTGTTACGTGTGTTCAGAAGTATTAATAATGCCTCACTTTGTGCTTTATACCTTTGAGGAGAACAAATCCCACAATCTTTTGCCTTTATAAATTGTTTTTAAAGTAATGGATTCTAAAACAGGAAATTCTAATCAAAGTATACACTGGTCACATTGATTTGGAAAAGTGGATAGGAAGTTTATCAGAGGATAGATGGATCCCTGAGAGAATGAAAAGTAGTTCTGATTACATCGTTAAAAAAAAAAAAAGTGAGGGTTGCCTTTGGGGAGGCTGATATTATTTTGCAGAAACTTCTTAAAAGTTAGAAACTTGCTGACCTTTTGCCTAAAATACATGCTAACATTTAACCAACCTCTCGGATACTGTGTGGCACAGCAATGTAAGTTCTAAGAATCAATATACTCAATTGTAGACCATAGTGTACGTTCAGGATATTTATCAGAATTACTAACTCAGTTATTTCAGCTCTCATCAGATCTCTTAATTTTCATTCTGGGCAGCACAAACACTAAAAATCTTGGTATTTTATGTCCTTGCATACTTAAAAACCAACTTTATGCTTACATAATTGAAGAAATAAAGAAAAAGGACCAGGGGAGGAGGCAGACATAATAGAAGCAGAAACAAACTCTCAATAAAAGGACTATAAGATGCAAAGCTATGCTCTCTTTGATCTTTTTAAGGAGAAGGATTTAAGGAAATTCCGATTCGCCATGCACATGGTGATGGCTAGGGAGCTTCCTTCCTTGGCCACATTTCGTCTTTGATGCCAAGGCAGTGAAGGGGAGCTTGGCAGCAGAGCAAGAGCTGGAACCGAAGAGACCTCAACTGTGGAGTGGATGGAGCTGAGAAAAGGATTTGGCAGCCCTGCCTGAGAACAGAAATAATCAAAAGAATTGCCAAGAACCATAAAACAAGAAGGGTAGGGATATGAGCTACACTGATTTGGTTTTCTGAACATGGAAAAATATTAAATCTATTCGCAGTCTGTTATTATGCTCATGTATTTCTATGAGTTTGTTATTACAGTAATTTCTATTTTGCCTTAGGGCTATGAATAGGATCAAGACAGATAAGTTTTGTTGTTGTTTGTTAAGTCTGGAAAAACACATGCTTGCTCACACAGGATTTAAATATGTGTAACTTATGTATAAATGCATATATCCCCATAGTTGAATATTTCCATTGATGCCAAAAGTTCATTATTTTTTTCTTTTGGGATGCAGTGATATGTCACAATTACAAATAATCTTAGAAATCTTTTGGAGCACTGTAGAAAGAAACAGGAGCACGTTCTGGGAACGTGGTGCAGCATTTGCAGAGTATGTCCTGATGGGTAAGGGATATGTACATCACTGGCATAGCAAGTAGAGGTGGTGGAAAGGTGAGAGACATGCTAGAAGTATTGGCGGGATCAGCTTAGGTAGGACCTTGCGTACCGTAACACGATGTTTGGATTTACTCTATAGGTAATGGGGAAAGGTTGTAAGCCGGGATGTGGGGAAATGCTCACCTCTGCATTTAACAAAGATGCCTCTGGAATCAGGTACAAGTTGTATTACAGAAAGATACAGTAAATAGATTATTTTGTTCCTTTTTAAAATCAGACCATATAGTAAACTAGAACCTTATCTCAGTTACCTGAATAAACACTCAAAAAAAGCATTTCTTACTCATTCTAAAAAGAAAAATCTATTGAGCACAATTTTTAAAACTTTTGGCTACATTAAATGTATTATCATCTTTTTCAATATGTATCATTTACCTTTAAAATTCCAAATTCACCTTCTGTGTCTGCTTACATGGAAGGGAGTATAAGGATGTTCTGTCTTCAAGGTTATGATTTGTGGAATTACTTGGTTGTTCCCAACAAACAAAATTCCAAATGTCTCTTCTCCTTGTGGGATGTGGTAAGACTTCATTTCTGTAATATATTCTGTGCTATTGTTCTGACCAAACCTGATGACCCAACGATCTTTTGTTTAAGGTGAAGTGATGTATTTTAAAGTCCAGATGTACCACAAATGAAGTTCTTTAGACATTAGAAAAATGTCACAATTACATACTCACCAACTACTCACCCACCTGACTGCATTTTACACTGCCTGTTACTGTTGCTAGAAGGATTATGCTTACAGGTAGAATTCACAGAGCACCTACATGAAATGAGTTAGTATGTACTTATGTAGGTACTAACTGTTCAATGATGCTTCTTTAAGAAGATATATCCTGTAATAAACTGAAAAGCAGGATCTTCAAGAACTTTCAGTATGAAATATTTTCCATCCACTGTTATGCTTCTAGTGATTAACTTGCCTTTTTAATAGCTCTGTGAGATGTTTTTCTAATCAGTGCACATGAGCTGTCATCAAAACTAGAATTCCTAATTCTGAGCCAAAACAGTTGGAGACCAACCAAATCAGGACCTTTAATAAGGCTTATAAGGAAAAACCATCAATCATTCATTCCCTCTCCCTGGCTTTGCATACATTATTGAAAAATTTTATCAAAGTTTTTATACTAAAAAGCCTTTTATGACATTTGAATGTTATACATACTAGCATGTAGTATTATCTAATCAAAATTTGATTTGCAAGGGTGAATCAGCTAATATATTCATAATTTTAATCCTGTTAACAACTCTGAAATTGGCTGATAATTACCTTAGGATTAGAGACTCTAATTTGTACATGGGCAATGTGTTTCCAGTCACCAGCTAATGTAATAACAATAATAAATTATACTTCTATCTTCATTGGGAGTGTGATGGACAGCTGAAATAGGATATTTCCACTGGAACTGAATATCAAACTTTTCCCCTAAATATTAAAGCCTTGTAAAGTTTCTGAACATTCAAGGCCACGTTTAGCGCTGTGCTAGTCAAGGCTTATCATGTTCCCAGTGGTTTTAATTCAGTTAAAATCTGTGCCTTAGTCTTATCAGCATCACTATCACTGTCAGCAGAGTTTCCTCAATGCAGCGCCAAACAAAACTGCCTCATAAACCACATGAAAGCCAAAAACTTGGCCATGTAGCTTTACCTGCATTTATAGCAGGCATCCATCTAATTCACATTGTCAGAGAGGCCTCATATAGAAAATTTCGTTGCCCCAAAATATTTCTAATGATGTGTTTTAAATCTATGCAATAAGAGTAAATTAATGATGTTAAGCCAAAGGATTTTAAACTCCTTCTTAAACTGCAGAAGGCTTTGCTTACCAAACTTTACTTAGAATCTTAAAGCATAACGATAGATAAGCAACTGTTTCGTCTGAAGTATAATACAAATGCTATCACATAGGGTGTTTTATCACGTAAGATCTTTAAAATCACTGAAATAAGTTCATAACATTGTACATGAATTTCACACTTTATGGACTATTTTTTCCTGCAAAAAATAAGAGCTCATAAAAATGAAGTGAATACTGAGTGCTTCCTTTTGTGTCAGCAACTCTTCCAACTGCTTTCTGTGAATTTGTCTCCTGTAATCTAACAGTGTCAAGTACTATTTTACAGGTGGGGAAACAGAAGCTTAGAAATATTAGCTTTGCTGCCCAGGATCACAAAGCCTATAAGCAATGGAGTTGGGATTTATTTTTTCCTCTGGCCATCTGCTGCCAAAGCCCATGTGCTTACCACTCATACACTCCTACTTACTGTAGAGATAGGATCTTTGACCAGCATCTCAGAATTCACAAGTCTGCTATGGAGAGATTCTTCTTTTCAGACATGCTTGAAGAGAATTTTGCAGAGCATTAATTGCCTGATGACTTTCTAATAAGCCCAAGGGCCAGGGGTTTTTTTTGTTTGTTTGTTTGTTTTTTCTTATTACCTTCTTTGATACCTCCTCACAAATTGCTGAAGCAAATGCAGTTAGAGCTGGATTCTCAACCCTGGCTGTGCACCGGGATCACCTGGGAGTCTATAGAAAGTACTGCTGCCTTGGTGCCACGTGTTGAGGGTCAAGGTAATTGGTCTCAGGTGTAGCCTAGATGCTGGGTTTTTGTTTTGTTTTGTTTGTTGAAAAGCTCCCTAGGTGTTTCCTGTGCAGCCAGGGTTGAGAGGGCTGCTCTGAAAGCTGAGCTGCTGTGCTCATGCATTGGCCTACGTAAGGTGTGCAGCTACATTGGTGCAACTGGCAGAGTAAGGTGGGCCACAAAAATGAAATCATTCTGTTTTCGTGTAACAGGATCTCTTAGTAATCCTGAGCGTTTAGTATCTTCATATCACTCCACAGAACCCAGTAATTCCCTAAGAATTCACAAATGGATTCCTGAACAACAGTCTAGGTGGTCCCGTTCATTGTATATATGTTTTATGACCCCTGGCCTTATAACATGTCTGTGATTTGAGAGGCAATACAGTCTCAAAGTCTGGAAAAGCACTGGAGCATAGAACATGGGACTGAAAATGGACAAGTTCTGTTGAAAGGAAACATTTGTTTATGTCAATTAACTGCAGTGGTAAAAGAAACCTGTTCTTTACATGGAGCTCTTAATATTTCTTTAGTAACCCACACTACAGCTTTTAGCCGGAGGACATGTCATATGTAACCCCTTCCTTATGACTGTGACAGAGCAAAATGGCTAGTGTCCAGGAAGGGAGCCACAGCCCTAGCAAAATATAAATAAATAAAGACCATAATAACTTACATGCCCATCACTAAATTATTATTAGCCAAGGAGTGGCAAGTAGATGAGCTGTTTTCTGTGATTGCATGTGCATGCAATTATGTTTCTGTCTAGAGTAATTAACTATTCACTTGTTTTCTTGGAAACAAAATAGATTATATACCATCACATGATTTTCACTGCAGAAAACAAATAGCTGTTTAGTGGTACAACATCCCCCACCCCACCCTCAAAAAATCCGTAAGTTCCTCCTCCCCCAATCTAATTTTGGCGTCTTGTGACTTTTAAAAATCATGATTATTTAGTTCTAAGTTCACTATGCTGTCATATTAAGGGTATTCCTTTTTTAAATTACAAATTAGAATTTATGTTGTGGCTTCCTGCTTCCTTTTTTCTCTTTCTACATCCAGATTACATTTGTAATTATTTTCTGCATAACTTCCTATGTCCTGTAGATAAGTTTTCTTTTTTCTGAGAATTGTGTTACAACGTGGATTAACAGAATCCTTGGAAGCATGAAGACAAATAATTGCCTACAAAAGACACGAATTGAGACAAATAATAATTGATATGCTTGAGGTCTAAGTTAATTTGTACCAGTAGCCTATAGGATTGTTTTTAGCTGGAGGGCAGAGAGCAGAATCCTCTTGGACAGCTCCCCACCTTGGTAACTGCCGACTGTGAATGCACAGAACAATGAGTGCTGAATCAGGGCCTCACTAAAAAGTTGTTGTTTTGATTTTTTTTCAATTAAAATACATCATGTGTGATATTAGAGTTACTGAAATTATTATGCCAAATGATGCATTGACCTTGTAGTAAATTTTGTGACTTCTTTAAGGCAAACCACTCAGCCGTGCACTGAAACCTGAGCTATAGAAAAAGAAGAGTAATGGCATTGCATTGACTGTCTGTTTGTTGGTTTTCTGATCCAGGCTGTTGCCTCCCAGGACTCTAAGAGCCCTGGGTCCTTGTCAGATTCCTTTCAGTACCTCAATTCCTCGATAATTGAAAAAATAAAATAATTGTGGTGAGCTGAGGAACTGTGGGTCAGGACTGATGTATTACATCCTTTCTTTCTCTGTGTGCCCAGATTGCCACCTGGCTTTCTCATCATTCTAGCACCCTCAGACTGCGTCTGGATCTGAAGCATCTGTCTCTGTATTATTCCACACTCTTGGTAAAAGTCACTAAGGTTCAGTTGGCCATATGAGTGGGAAATATGAGTGACTGCTTGAAGCAACACACTCTAAGGAAGGGAGAGAAAGAGAACACCTCATCTTCTCCTGTCAGTCTCTTAAAGTAACTGACTCAGACAAAAGGCAAGAGAGAGTAGCCATGGCAGTAGCTATTGCCGTGGCCTGGGCGACCCAGTGTTCATCAGCTGCAAGAGCTCAGTACAGCCTGCATGGCACAGTTTCACACAGAGCAGAAACAGCCAAGAGGGTGAGGACTGTAGGAGGACTGGGTTTTCTCAGCTATCTAAGATTTTTTTTTTTTTTTTCTGAGATGGAGTCTCAGTCTGTCACCCAGCTTGGAGTGACGTGGAGCCATCTCAACTCACTGCAACCTCTGCCTCCCAGGCTTAAGCGATCCTCTCACCTCAGCCTCCTGAGTAGCTGGGACCACAAGCATGAGCCACTATGCCTAGCTAATTGTTTTGTATTTTTGGTAGAGATGGGATTTCACCATGTTGCCCAGGCAGGTCTTGAACTCCTGATCTCAAGTGGTCCATCCACCTTGGCCTCCCAAAATGCTGGGATTACAGGCATGAGCCACCGTGCCTGGCTAGAATTTTTTTTTTTTAATTGAGAAACTTCAACTTGACACTCGAATTGCCATGATAATTAACTGCTTAGAATTGCCGTCCCAACTATATATGTTTCAGGATGTACCTGTAAAGAAAAGCCAGTCTGATGAATATGCGATTGAATGTCTGATCAACCGTGACTTGTTTTCTGGGCTAGAACTTGTTTTTTGCCAGAAAAAAAAAAAAAATAAGTGTAATTCAAGTGTATGGGAAAAGATACTAGTCCGATTCCTAAGGCATCGTTTGAATTGTTTTGTTCCTCCTTCTATAGTTCCATTACGTTCGCCATTAGTGACCCCTGCAGAAAGGTTAATCAATCCATCAGTCAATACAAGATAAAATAAAAGTCTGTGTTTCAGGACCCAAAGCCTGACTTTTCTCTTTCTTGGATACTTCAGCTGACTTCCAGCAGCTCCTTGCTCTGGCTCAAGATGACAGGCTCACCCTCCTTGGCATTAGAGTCCGACTGTGGTGCAGTACCTCTGACTTTATCCCTTCATCCTTTACCTTCAGCGGACATTAATCTGCCTCCCTGCAGAATGTTACTTAACTTCCTGGGGTAGGAAGTGAAACTCAAATGCCATAAAAAGCATGCCTTTGGTTTAGTCAGACCTAGAGCCCACAGGAATGATTTATAATGTATAGGTTTATCAATGAAACATTTTTCCACTTCAGGGAACAGACATTATTCTATTCCTGGCAATAAACTAAAATAGATGCTACAAGATAAACAGAATGATTTCACCAGTTCAGCCTTTGTGGGACCTAATACATTATAAGAAAAATTTCAAATAAATTACAAATTGGAGTTGTGTCCTGCAATTGTATAAGACGGTTGCCATTGCAAAGTGATTTCTGCTTTTAGAATGAATGTGGTTTTCCTACAGTTCAATGTGACACTTATCTGAGCCCGACAGTGATAGCAAGACTTATGAGCCAAGCCCACTGTTGGACCTGCAGTGCCATCTACAGAATAGATTGGATAATGTGGATTCTGTTTCTCTTCTGCACTTCAGATAATGTAGCCACAAGGGAAATAAGATGTGTATGTGTTTAGAATTAGCTGTGTACATACAGTAAGGCTTTGTTGCTACATAGAAAAATGGTTGCATATTTGCAAAATGCTGTTGCTGTACTTAAGGCTCTATTACCTAGACTCCTAAGGCAATGGAGTTTTGTGTTTCCTATTAAATTGATGAACTGGATAGCCCATTTGTTTCAAAAATTTGTTTGATAATCTGTGTAAGATGACTTTCTGGTTACCTTGAATAGATCGTATTGGAATGAATATTAGTTTCATTATTTATGTATTTATTATCTCTACTGCTTATATCTGTCTCCAACTGCCAGAACATAATCACCATGAGGGAAAGATTTTTATCTATTTTGTTCACTGATTTATTCCAAGTATTTAGAACAATGCCTGGCACAAAAGCAGGTCTTCAAATATTTGTTATTTGACTGAATAAATATAACTGTACTTTGCTAGTAAGTAGAACAAATGTGGAAAGATAGTCAGTTGAATTTTGGTTTGTATTTTTAAAATGGGCACACCTATACCTCTTCTTCCTATATTACTGTTGTACTGAAAATTACGTGAAATAATGGATGGAAAAGTGCTATAAACTATAGGTACTATAAAATTTAGGTATTTTCCCAAGAATCTTTTTTTTTCTTTTGGTAGAGCTCCAGAAATTTAGAAAATGTAAAACATCACCCCCATTTCCCCCCATAATTTCCTGAAGTACTTTCAAAATGTATATATCTGAGCCCCACATCACATAGGTTGGGGCCTGCCAGTGTTCATGTTTATTAAGAATCTCAGATGATCCTGAAGCATGCTATTATAATATTTGAGAACTTATATCATTAAAAGGGGGTTGAAATTGAATTGAATTCAAAATGGAAGTTACACCTTTAATATTATCCTCACCCATTATTCCTGATAGGAAGTTATTTCTGACTGGATATATTTCTTTGTCTTAAGGGAAATACATAATATTTTAATTGCTGTATATTATTTAGCTTATGGTATAGAGTATTACCTGACTTAAAAAAATAGAATAAAAGGATCTAGATGTATGTAGTAAATTAAGATCATTTTAGTACATCAAATTTATTTTAGAGAATTTTGCATATATTTCCCAAGGTAGGGTACAAATACTATATGAAGCAATATAAAAAGGAAGCAAAAGAAAACCAGCCTAAGTTTGTATAAGACGGACTTTAATTTTATTTAAGAAATTCCACTTGTTAATTTTGGTGCTAAAATGCTGTAGAGGATATTAATGTGCTTTGACATATTATAAAAATGGTTTTTTTGCATGGAGGTTATTTCTCTATTGTCTTTCTTAAGGCTTTTCTGAGAAATAAATAGGGAAACACCGTATCTTTCCCCAGATTTGCTAATTAACCATGTAAGAATTAAAACATTCTTTGTGTTATAATAGTTCTATAGATAGATATATGCTTTCATAGCACAAAAGTATCTCTTAGGCAAGTTAAATGCATTTTTACTTATTTTATATTTGGTTTTGTCTTGAGAACAGTGTCTAGGCTGAGTCATCATCTATAGCATTTGCTTCACAATATGAATGAATGGAATATATATTTACGCTAAAACAAAGAGG
Source organism: Pan troglodytes (assembly GCF_028858775.2). Taxonomy (NCBI): domain Eukaryota; kingdom Metazoa; phylum Chordata; class Mammalia; order Primates; family Hominidae; genus Pan; species Pan troglodytes. The sequence continues at coordinate 159,638,883 of NC_072404.2, read as the reverse complement.
AATATTTTGGATAGTGGATAAAGGTGAAATTTAGAGTCAGATAAGCCTTAGATGCAAATTCTGACCCTACCACTGGACACCTTCCTCTAACTCACCTTCTAAGTATATTCATTATATTCATATATTCACACACACACACACACACACACACACACACACAGACATTTATTTAAGTGGTGTCCATGTACCAGGTACCACTGTGCTAACGTGCCTGTGATAAATCAAATTCAAGAATTCAAGGGCTCCTATGACATTCTGGGAGGGAAGTGATAATATACCAAGTATAACAAAAGTGTAACTATCAAGATAGACAGTATGATAAGTGCTATAGAGTAAATTAGCAAATTCAAAACACATAGAATAACGGAGGAAGGTCCCATTGATAATGTTTCTGTGAAAGATCCCTTTGGGGAGGTAAGATCTACAGAATGAGAAAGAACCCACCGCAAGAAGAGCTGAGGAAAGGGAATCTGGGCAGAGGGGGAACAAATGTAAAATGCAAAGGCCTTGGCGCTTCTGAAGACCAGTAAAGAGACCTAGGACAGGGAATAGTGGCTGAATTTGGTGTGGATATGAGAGAAAAAGGTAGGCAGGAGGGAAAACTGGTAGGCCGTCGCAGGAGGTGTGTGTTTTATTCGAAGAGCATTAGGGAATCATCTAAGGGTTTTAACCAGGGAGTGATGCCAGAGTAAACTATCCAAAACATCTTGTTACTCTCCTCCCTAAATAGCTGATGGATGCCCATTGCCTACCCAGAAGACGAAGCTCAAGCCCATTTACTAGGTCATCAAGTCCTTTAGGACATGGTCTGTTGTTAAATACTCACTCCTCACTATTTTGTGCCTTGCCCTTTTCAGTCCAGCAACAGCAAACTGCCTTCAGACTCCAGCACCTCCCAAATTGTTCCCACCTTCCTGCTGATATTTCTGCTCCTCTACCTGCCAATATGCTCTCGCTCAGGCCAGCTCCTCGCTTTTTCAAAGAGCCTTTCTCCCTTGTACTCCTACCCCGACCATTACAATCCAGAACTCACAGTACCACATGTATATTTAATGTCCTCATCTGTTTATGAGTTTCCCTGGGGACATGCGGAGAAAACTGCCAAGGAGTGAAGATGCTTTCAGTAAATGTTGCATGAAGATTTTGGGTAAACGTAGCTGTGCGTATTAATAAGTTTCATCAAGTGCCAAGGTAGCATAGTAGCACAGTCTTGAGTAGACAGTAGGTGCTAACTAGATCATCATTCACATTCATTCTCATTCCTTTCCCCTTGTCTGTCTGGCAAGCTTTTATTCCTCTTATCATGTGCAAGTACTTTACAATGGACACTCTGCCACTAGGCCTTGCAAAAAGGGGTCAAATCCTGGATCTGTCTCTAGAGGGCTTAGAGTCTAGCAGAGGAGCGGGAGCAGATTCATAAAAGAACAAGCAGATATACAAATGCACAGGAGATATACAAATGCACAGGACGAAGTGATAAATGAGATTATGAATAGGAAGAGCTAAAGTCTTGGACTGAAATGAAAGTCTCACCTCATTTGTTTCTTAGAAAAGAAGGCTGGAGAAAAATTTCACATTATTAAGCCTTCATTACTTTTCCAAAATATCCTGCGGCATGCTTACTAATGTATTATGAAATTCTTATGAATAAATAACTCTAATGTCACATCTCAAAATATGTGAACAAGGGGTATTTTTTCAAGTTCTTTTCTGCATATTTCATTTTGCATGTTACATCTAAGAAATGCTGTATAAACAGTTGGATATATTTATAGAATTGATGTACCATAAATCCCATTACTCCTTTAGATAATCATGCATAACTGCCGATGAGTGTATTAACCCATTTTTACTATATAAAACATCTTTAAATGGCTTCTAGTTTTATAACATACCCATGGTCAAAGCATTTTAAAGTCTGTAAAGATAATGTTCATAAAAACTAATTTGAGGCTGGGTGCGGTGGCTCATGCCTGTAATCCCAGCACTTTGGAAAGCCAAGACGGGCGGATCATGAGGTCAGGAGATCAAGACCATCTTGGCTAACACGGTGAAACCCCATCTCTACTAAAAATACAAAAAAATTAGCCGGGCATGGTGGCGGGTGCCTGTAGTCCCAGCTACTCAGGAGACTGAGGCAGGAGAATGGCGTGAACCTGGGAGGTGGAGCTTGCAGTGAGCTGAGATCGCACCACCTCACTCCAGTCTGGGCGACAGAGCGAAGACTGTCTCAAAAAAAAAAAAAAAAACAAACAAAACTAAAATACACAACAGTAAATTGATTCAAGTTAGATCTTACACATAGGCATTTGAGCCCCATTTTAATTGGCTTTAACATTACTTGTTCATTATTTAGTTTTGCAACAGTCTAAAAACATCCAATTGCTGAACATTGAAGGCATAAGAGATCGTCTTTCCCTGTCAAATAAAATTGCAAGTTCTAAGAAACATCAATATAAATATTACTCATCCCTGTAAGCTTAGCAAGCACAGTGCTCATGCATCCTGTTTGATCTGAAGAGCATCATAGTCACTTGGAAGACATAAGATCTACATAGATGAAGAAGACAGTATGTAGCAAAATACAGTTATGTATGTATTTCAGAAAATAGGTAGCAAGAAGTATAAGTATAGGAGAAATCACGGTCATGCTCTGGGAAGGCCTTTGAGTTGAGCCTTAGCAATTGGCTAAGATAAATAGGCGAAAAAGTGAAAGAGGCAAGTGAGAGAGATGGAAAACGAACATTCCAGGCAGGAGGGAGAATATAGATCTACATGCGGAAGCAGGAATGAGCATCCTGGCAACTGAGCAACCCACCTTCTCCTTCCACTTAAAATATCCTGGAACCTAATTATCATATTATTACAGGCTAAAGATAGGCCTGTCATACACCCCAGTGAAGGCAATTTTTATGCTGCTTCATATATAACAGGACTGAGGAGTACAGAGGTTTCAGCACCCGTTGTAGGGAAAGAACAGATCTGAGTGTGGGCTGAGAAAGGGGAGGAGATAGTGACCCGAAAATAGTACTTTGTCTCGACCAAAGTTTTCAAGTTCCTTGAGGGTATTTTCAACTAAGATGCAAACAGCAACTGATTCTTTTACCATAAAAACAAAAGAAATTATGTTAAATCCATCTGAGGTAACTCCACAGTTAATTTTTTTTTTGCTCCCCTTTTCTCCCTCCCATGCCATCCTTCAATTTAATGTGTTTAGTTAAGATTTTAAAATGGCAAGCATGAAGTGTAACAAAACATGAAGTTTCTTACAAAGTTTTTTAGCTATATTTATACATCCAATAGCAAGGCCAGCCTATGTGACATAGGCATCATTTAACTAGAGAAATTCTTATTTCCCTAGGTCTTTGTACCTTATTACAGTGAATTAATACAATTTAAGTCTTGCTAGAATTGTATCCTTTAACAACAAAATAATGTTGCTATCACCTAGGTGTTATATTATTTAAATATATCTTTTCAAAATAAATTGTGTTATACATAAATATTCAGGTAAAGGTTTACCATTTTAGCTGGATGTGGTGGCTCATGCCTATAATCCCAGCACTTTGTGAGGGCAGGAGTTCAAGACCAACCTGGGCAACATAGCAAGACCCCATCTGTTTTAAAAAATGTAGCTGAGTGTGGTGATGTGTGCCTATAGTCCTAGCTACTCGAGAGATTGAGGTGCCGGTGTAGCTTGAGCCCACGAGTTTGAGGATACAATGAGCTATGATTGCACCACTGCACGTCAGAATGAGACCCTGTCTCTGGAAAATAAAAAATAATAAAAGAAAGCTTTGACTTATTTGAGCACATGAGAAAGGGGAAGAGGAAGAAACCTTTATTAAATGCAGATTTAAATGCCTTGTGCAGTCTTAGGCACTATTTACTCATCATAAAAACCCTATAAAATAGCTATTAGCATTTTCAAATTAGAGATTGGAAAACAAACGTTTAGACAGTTCAAGGCCTTTAAACTAGGCCATATAGAGTAGAAAGTATATAAGCATGTGAATGATGCAACAAGAAGTAAACAGAAACCAATTCAGTATATGTCTGGCCAGTGAGGTATGATTCTGAGTCCACACACACATACACACACACATGCACACATGTGTGCACGATTATGAAAAGAGGCAGGAGACATTTCGGAATACAGGAAAAAAGGAAGGTCATTTAGTTTCCTGTCAGTGACCATCTTTAGAGCTTTTAGTATTTATGATGACACCCAAAAGGTGTCATGGATAAAGTGAACATGTAGAAATGTCAAAGCTAAGTGTAATTTTGAAAAGAACCTGATGTAAAAACTGCCGAGATAAAGCCCGGTTGGGAAAAAAAAAAAAAAAAAAAGGAAAAAACAGCAATAGGAAGATGATGATTGGGGAGATACATGAGCAAGAGCAGAGCGGAAGATGAATGGAAATATAAGGCAGCTTTGCATAATTATGCACTTCATGTGGTTATATACATAAAAAGAGACCATGCTTAAAACCACAGTCCCAGGAATGAGCACCCCAAAGGATTTGTGCCTTTTCTAGTCTGAAGAAATGTGGCATATGATGACCCATATATTCTGGTTGCCATGCGCTATTCTACCCTCCTTTACCCCTCTATAGGCATGTGATATGCGGGAGAGAGAACATGTATTACTCATTAAATGAAACATGAACAGGCGAGACATATATCTTTGATAGTGTTAGAGAATTTGTAGGCAATTATATTATAATCACTCTCAATGTTTCTGTGTTTCTGATTTTGGACTGTTCATGGGTGGTAGCTACTGCAGGCTGTGATTAAATGGATGCAAATGGTAATTGTAACTGATGAATGATTGATGATGGCTTCATTCTGTACTCCTGGAAACAGCCTCTGGCCTACCAGAAAAGTAACCTCTAACCAGAGAGCAATTAATGTAAACTATAGGCTCTAGCTTGTTTTCTCGGGGTGGCTGGGTAGGGTTGGGGGATATGGCGTGTCTTTGGAACATTGAGGCTGTCTTTTCTGGCCTGTGCCTTTCCCCAAGTCTTTTTACTTTCTGTCTCAGAGAATTGTTAGTTAGAGTGAGAGGGCTAGGAAAAGAATCTAGGATTTCAGCATGGTAATTCAGTCAAATATGGCTGGTTTCTCAAATAAAAGTACCTGAACTGGAAAGCTAGGCGGCCTAGGGGTGGATAGGGAGCCTGCACCTCTGGGTTGAAGAATCATTTGACCTACATTACAAAAAAACAAATACTTCAGTAGTACTGCATTTCCTAAAGTTTTACAACTGCTTATATAGATTATCTAATGCTCTTTAGATAACGTGATTTCTCAGCATCCTTCTAAAGTTGTGTGTGTGTCGGGGGAAGGGCAGACATATCTTGGTCACGTTTATTGACTACATTTGACTTCCTGAAGAACAGACATGAACAACACATATATGGGGGTGGTAATTTTCTTCTCTGCATCCAGAAAACTTAGTCCTATCTAGTTGGCCCATCTTTTTGAACTTTAGTCATACCTTGTAGATTCCAGTTGAAGTGAGGTTGTTAAGACAAACATAAACATGATGAAAAATTACTTAGAATTTAAGAATGCCAAGAAATTGATGTATTAAATGAGGTTACTGGAGATCTATTTATGAAATGGGAGCGTTCCCTGACCCCCTCACAGGACTTCTGACAGGGGCATGGCTCATTTGCTTAGCCCGCACCCCCTTACAGGACATGGGGCATGCAGATGGGCCAGTGCAGGAGCTGGGCCAAGTGCTTCTGGGCTCTGGCCCCACAGTAGCATCTAGAGGTGTGTTACAATTAATGCTCTTTTAGCAATTGCTATCCATGGATGGCTAAGTGTTAAACCAGCTCAGTGGAAAGTTAGGGTGACATCCTTTTACACCCTGCCCTCTTGGTACCCGGGTCCTTGTCTGGCATCCAGGAAGAATCAGGTCATATGGACTTGAAGGATAGTGAACGTGGGGATTTTACTGAGTGATGGAGGTGGCTCTCAGCAGAATGGATGGGGAGCTGGAAAGGGGATGGAGTGGGAAGATGATCTTCCCCTGGAGCTTGGCCATCCCACAGCCAATCTCCTCTCTGACTGTCCCCAGCCAAACACCTCCTGATGTTCAAATGCTCCTTCTCTTTTCTCCTTCTCTGCTGTACCTTTCTGCTGCTCTTCTGTTCCTCTGCTTGTGGAGCTTAGGGTTTATATGAGCACAGGATAGGGGTGTGGCAGGCCAGAGTGGTCTTGGAAAAGGCAACATTTGAGCATGAAAACAGGAATGCCTATTCCCACTTAGGGCCACCAGGTTTTCAGGCTTGAGGTGGGGGCCTTTGCCGGGGAAGCACCCTCTTCTACCCAGAATTTCCTTGCCTCCTGTCCATATCACTATTTGCTGTGTTATCTGCTAGTTCATAGTGATAACCGTAGACTAGAGAAGGATAGAAATAGGAGTTTGGAGGGGCAGCCGTGAGAGAGCAGAAATCGGCCTGGAATCAGAGGCTCTCAGTTCTAGTCACATCTGCTTCATAGTTGAGTTATATGGCCTTGAAGAAACCTATATTTCCTGATTTCCTAATATGAGAGTCTTTTCCCCTGCACTCCCATGGCCTCCTTTGTTCCACAAAGAGATTGGCAGAATTTGCATTAAGTCAATTGAAATAGAATACCAAAATGGAGAAAGAAGTCAAAACCATGGTGAAAAATCCGACCACAAATATGTAGGACAAAAATCAAATAATCTTATGATGCAGGGTTGTTGCTAAGTTCAAAAAAGATAATATATTGAAAGAAGTTTATACTTTAAAGGTATTGACTGGGTGGTATTTCAGATAGATACAGATTCAGCAACAAAATCTTGGAGCTGAATAAGACTCTTACTATTTACAAGGTTTGGTTCGGTTTATATTGTTTCATAAATAAAAGTATTAACTAATGCCTTCTTGTCAAAATAGGATTTTGATTTTAGTAAAAATTCAAATACTCATTAATAGTCAAGGAGGAAATGGACTATATGTGCCCAAAGTGTCATAGAAAGAAGACAGAATTAAAAATAAGATTTTAAACAATATATGTCTTAAATTCTTCATGTCTCATAAAAGCCTCATAATTTGCTTCATATTGGATCTGATTCTGTCCCTCAAACTATGGAGTCTAAGTCTGATCTTTCTAGCACACACCACATGTTTGAAGTCAATTAACGTGCCTTGGTTGTGAACATGTATTTAAGGTAAATATCCCTAATTTCTTTAATGATTCTTCATATAATGTTTTCTCCAGATACCCTCAACACACTCTCCTGTGGACATGTGGCAGTAGTCAAAGTCTCTCTTAAAATGTGTTGCCAAGAACTGATAATGGTGCTCTAAAACTGGATTGATGAGTACATAGATCAATAGGTTGTTACTATCCTTTTTTGAACCTTACGGTTATTCTTCCATATCACTTAAGAGTAGCTTTTTTAATAGTCACATCACACCACTATCAACTCATACTGAGCTTACAGTCAACTAAAACTCTTGTGTTTCTTTCATATGAGATACTGTAAGTCAGGCCTCTGAGATACTGTAAGTCAGACACCCTAACCTTGTGTTACTATTTTAAATGTAATTGCAAGACCTTATTACTGTCCCTATTTCATTTTATCTTGATAGTTTCCTAGAGCCAGGGAAATTTTTTTTAAGTTTGTTTTGACATGATTTTTATGTTAGCTGGCACATGCTCATTAAAGAAAATTTAGAATGTTAAAAAATTAAATATGATGTATCTTCAAAATTAAAATTTAATATCAGTAATTATATCATTCAAATATAACTAATAAGAGCAGTTTTTATATATTCTCATTCTTCCTATGTGTATAGTTATGCTATATATACAGCTTTTAATGCTGTTTTAAAACAGACTTAGAAGCATATCATATGCTGCCATATAGTCCTCATGGTGATATATTTATTACCTACACAATATTCAATGCAATGTAAATTTGTGTTTGTTTCCTTTGAACAGTGAGCATGCTTTTACTATTATAAATAACGCTGTAATAGACATCATCATGCAAGAAGTTTTATCTGTGTTTAAGATTTGTCCTCTTAGGATAAATGCTCAGAAAAGAAATTACTGAGCCAAAGATAATGAATTCTAAAAATGTCATTTCTACCACTTAATTAGTAGTAAGTGTGGAGACAGACAATGCATAGACAATATGCTTAGCCTCTAAAACACTCTTTACTTCTATTTTCATTACACATGTAATTACTTCTTCAATATGCGCCTTCATTGAGAGCGTATCCATTAGGATTCAGTCCAGTTGAAAGAACAAAGGCCCAGGATCACAATGGTCTAAACACAGGAAGGGTTTCTTTCTCCTGTGAAAGCCCATTCAGGTCAGTCTAGGGATGATCTCGTGGTTCCACTTCACACAGCTGTCAGGGACATGCTTCTTCTGCCTTGCTGCTCCAGCGTTCCTGGAGCATTCCTGGGTGGGACCTTCATGCTCATGGTCAGAGATGGAAGCTAGAGTTCCATCCCATCAACATTCCAGGGGGCAGTGTAGATATAAAGAAGCAAAAGCTTCAGCTGTCTCTTTAAGGAAAATGCCTTTAATTGCTACACAAATTCTGCATATATCTTTTTAGCCGAAACTTTCTCGGACTTACCTAGCTTCAAAGGAGGCTGAGAAGTATTATCTCTATTCTCAGGAACTATATATCTGGCTAAAAATCAGTGGTTCTCTTCTTCTGGATGAAGAGAAAAATGGATATTGGGGGGTTACAAGCCGTTTTTGCCATGGAGAATAGATGGTGTTTCTTTCTGTTTTTAACCTCAAAACCTCAGGACCTAAAGACCTAGGTCAAAAACACAAAATGTGTAAGATTTCTGAATATATTTTGAATTGAATTTGCAGTTCTTTTAGGTGCATTTTCCCACCAGTCACAACTTTCATTATGCCACTTGAGCCATTTATTTCTAAATCCATCCTGTAACTTAAATTCTGATGGAATTCAGAGAAGATACAACTCAGCACCAGACAACTGTTTTTAGCCAGTATTGCTGCAGCCCATATCTATAAACTGTGGGGTTTGTATTCTGTTCCATATGAGATCTACCACCACAGAGGAAGTTTGTTTAGAAAGCATTGTGAATTAAAAATGTATACAGAGTTATTGTGTATATGTGTATATAGCACAAAAGTAGAAAAGTGATGTTCTCCAAACCAGGGAAGCTAGGGAGAGCCCCACTGAATTGAATTAGAGTCATCATTTTCAGTAGGTTTTATACAAACAAACAAAAGATAAATAAGAAATTGGGAGGCCAGGCGTGGTGGTTCACTCCTGCAATCCCAGCACTTTGGGAGGCCAAGGTGGGAGGATTGCTTGAGTTCAGGAGTTCGAAACCAGCCTGGGCAACATAGCAAGATCCCATCTCTAAAAAAAATTACAAAATTAAAAAACTAACTGAGTGTTGTGGCACGTGCCTGTAGTCCCAGCTACTCAGGAGACTGAGGTAGGGGGATCCCTTGAGCCTGAGAGGTTGAGGCTGTAGTGAGCTGTGATCGCACCACTGCACTTACCCTGGGTGGCAGAGCAAGACCTTGTCTCAAGAAAGAAGAAGAAAAAGAAACAATTGGGCCGTTTGACTTAAAGAGCCTAAGAATCTAAGTGGGTATTTAAAATTACCCGTCCATTATTCAAAGGCATGAATGTTTGTCAGATGTGTGTTCACACTTTTTAAAAAGATTATTTGCTTTCTACCCCCTTTAAATTTAAATACGAAGAAAAGACCAGGGGCGGATTTCTCATCCCTGGAATAAAAATGTCAGTTTTGTCAGAATGTGAAAACTTTGACAAATGAGACTGTAGCTTGCTCAGCGGTTTCAACACATGTACAAGGGTGCTTGGTACCAGAGTGCTCCTCACCTGTTGAGTCATTCACAGTGAGTGACCTGACACAAAGTTTCTAAATTTAACTTGGGAAGAGTGATAAAGAATGCAGAAACCTGAAGTATATAAATGAATTGGAAACCAAATTCTATTTTTTGACACTTACAAAGAAAAGATACTCATTTGCCTGGATTTGAATTTATTTAGTTTCTGTCAAATATATATGTATATCATACTAGAGAACCATATTGCTCAATTTCTTTCCAATTTTTCTTTCAAAGCTGTAAGAGCAAAATTCACAACCCTAATAAGGTTTTAGAAATAAAGAACATTTTCTATCTTCTGCCTGTTATTGTTACAACCATTTAAAAAGTGGAGTGAATAATAAATCTAAACATTTCTATATTTTGCTATTTGATACATTTCTATTTCCCCCAACTACCATCCTTTTCATTTATTTTTTGTTTTTAACTTCAGCTTATTATCATGATTACTTCATACCAGAGTATACAAAGCTTGACTGATATGACAATTTCAGAAAACAATGTCATTAGTTTGATATATTGTGAAAAAAAATACCTTATAGTATTGAAAACTATACTGACTAATACGCAAAGAACATGACCTTTCAAAATTAGTTTTCCTCTTTACCAAAAGAAGGAGAGAGGAGAAGAGGTATTCCTTTCCCTAAGCCATAGGTGCTCTTGAGATTTTTTGAATTTTTTCAAATACCAGACACCATGCATTCTCATACTTACAGTGCCTGTTCTGGTAATCTGATAAGCATTCATTCAGCGTAGCTTCCTATCAGTCGAGCGTTTGGTTTTTATCTAGCTGTGATTGTTTTTTTTTTCCATTTGTATCCAGAAATACAACACTTAGTAGATTATCTTCTAAGCATACATGCCTGTTTTAAAAAATGTAATCCTTTTTTCTACAAAACAAACCTATCCACATTTCTCCACCACATCCCACGTTTTTCAGGGTTCTTAAGGCAAAACTCTTTTTACTGTGGGTAGAACAGATAGACCAACTGACCCTTGGAGTTGCTTTTTAAATGTTTTTTAAGATTCTACTTGAGCCTAGCATAGGAAGAAAAATGCAGTGACTGCAGCCTTATTCTTTCAAAAGTTGTTTTAAAGAATTCAGAAATACGTCTATCAAAGGATATTTGGGAAGACTAACTTTTAAAGTAAGTGAAGCATAACTTACAAGGATGTAGAGATAACAAGAGGCTTAAGTGAAATGAGAAAAGAGAGAACATCTTACATTGGATGCGGTTCTTTCTCAGGCCCGTGAATTGTCTGTATTTCTTTGAATTTTAAACTTGTTTGAATTATTCCTTTATTGCTGTTTTCAGCCATTACATTGATCTCGGAGAAGCAAGCAGGGCAGTTAAACTCTCGTTCCAAAGTAGAACTGCCTGTGGATTGATTGGTAGTAAAGGCAAGGTGACTGAAAAGGGACTGTGCTTTCTTTCTTATTGACTAGAAGTGTGTCTGTCCGATTAGTCTGTGCCAAGTACAGAAACAGCAGGTGCACATTGTTGAGGATGTAGCAACTGAGGTTTTGTGCTTCCAGGGAGGCCAGGAAAATTCCTGCCCCAAATTTATCACCACTGGATTGTCGATTATTTTTCAGCTCTATTGCTGATGATTCACTCTTTTTGACATTTCAATTCAAGTCAGCTAACAAATATATTTTAAATCCAATCTTTATGCATGGCCCTGGGAATTTTAAAGGATTCAAAAATTAATAAATATGGAACTCTCCAGGAAGTTTGAATCTAGATGATGGACAGACACTTTCGTGTATAAGAATGTATGTTGTGTGATTTCTTCAAACCAAACATAAGAACTAACAGGTTCTTATTAGAATTAGAAGATTCTAATTTAGAAGAATTAGAAGATTCTAATTTAGAAGAATTAGAATAAGAATTAGAAAGGTTCTAACTTAGATTTAGAAAGGTTAAATATACTAGAAGTACTAACAAGAACAAAGCTGTTGTTGATTTTTATTGTACAAAGCTAGATTCAAGATAAACTATGTCAACAGAGATATAAATAAGAAATTTGTAATAAATATTAAAGGTCATAATGAGGGTATAAGTATGTATACCCAAATTCTATTGCACAAAAACCCATATAGCATAAATTAAAGGAAGGTTAAAAAAAGAAACTGACAAACACAATGGTGATTATAGGCTTTAATTAACCTCTGTCAACCCCCCGCCCAAGACAGATTATTAAGAAAGTAAGTAACCTTGGCTGAGCACGGTAGCTCACACCTGTAATCCCAGCACTTTGGGAGGCCGAGGCAGGCAGATTACGAGGTCAGGAAATCGAGACCATCCTGGCTAACATGGTGAAACCCCGTCTCTACTGAAAATACAAAAAAATTAGCCGGGCGTGGTGGCGGACGCCTGTAGTCCCAGCTACTCGGGAGGCTGAGGCAGGAGAATGGCATTAATCCAGGAGGCAGAGGTTGCAGTGAGCCATGATAGTGCCACTGCACTCCAGCCTGGGTGACAGAGGAAGACTCCGTCTCAAAAAAAAAAAAAAAAAAGTAAGTAACCAAAAGATGTGAAAGGAAGAAAAGTAAGTAAACAAAAAGATATGAAAGATGTGAATTATTAGTAAGGATTACATAATATGGATAAATGTATATATACATATATATGTTTATACATATGTGTAAATGTGAAATGTACATAAATACAACATATATATGCATATGATTAAAACCTGTATAACAGAAACCATTTTTAAACTTGCTTAGAAATTTACAAAATGGACTACTAAGTGACAAAAACATTGTTTTAGCCCTGAAATATAAATACATTCTACAGTCTGACCCAATGCAATAAAATACAAAATATAAGAATTAAAAAATTCATAACTAACATATCCTCAAAATTAAAAAATGTACCTTTAAGCAACTTTTAAATCAAAAGGCATATTTGCACATTTTAAGAATTGAAAAATAATCCCCGCACACCTCAGGATACAGTATATGTAGCTTTTAATACTTATATTTTTAAAAGAAAAAGGATCAGTTTTTAAGTCAAGAAGGCATAAATGGAATAATACAGTGAATATAAGGAAGTCAAATGAAAGACACAAAGATGATCAAAGGAGAAATTTTAAATCACAAAATTGTTAAGCAGTCAAAAAACATTTGTTAAAAAGAGACACTACTGGACAGTGAGCCATCAAGAAACAAAAAAAGGAGAAATCATAAGCAAGTAAAATTAGAAATGAAAAAGAGCAAACATTTACATTACAGATTAAGCGAATGATAATTTGCAAGTGTCTAACAAATGCACTTCAATCTCTAAGTATTTCAGCAGGAATACTGCACTACAGAGTAGACTCAGACTTATGGGTTTGATTCAGAGTAACTTAATGAGAGCAGAATTAGGAAAAGATCTACAACTTTGCTGAGATTCCAAAATATTACAAAAAGGAATATAAAATACTATATTAATAAGTAGGTGATTCAATTAAAATATTTTTCTACCCTTCCCTCTTGAAATGGCTGTGTCATTTTTAAGAAGAAAGTTGCTTATTGAGAAACAATTTTTCATTAGGAAAATGAATTTAAAAATCATATAAAATTGCATATGTTGTGATTGAACTGTGTAAAATAATCACTTATGTGCATAAAGGCAGAAAGTGGGAAAACATAATAAGATGAGAGGCAATTTTTAAATTTTCCAGCCTTTCCAGAATACTGTTTATGTAATAATAAAAATGCAGAACAGGCCAGGCACGATGGATCGTGCCTGTAATCCCTGCACTTTGGGAGGCTGAGGCGGGTGGATCACCTGAGGTCAGATCGAGACCAGCCTGACCAACGTGGTGAAATCCCGTCTCTACTACAAATACAAAAATTAGCCGGCCATGGTGGTGCACGCCTGTAATCCCAGCTACTCAGGAGGCTGAGGCAGGAGAATCACTTGAACCCGGGAGGTGGAGGTTGCAGTGAGCCGAGATGGCACCACTGCACTCCAGCCTGGGCAATGACAGAGTGACACTGCATCTCAAAAAAAAAAAAAAAAATGCAGAAAAAAATAAGGTGTCTTCTGCATATGAACCTAAGCTGTTCTATAGTTGTTCTCCTGGTAAATGGACAAATACAGTCTACCTATCATTATCAAATTGTAAATGTCAAATTGTATCCAATTATTTCTTCATTAAGCCACCTAAAATGAACCATTCTCTCAGCTGAATGTATTCTCTTTGGTTGTTAGTCTTTAAATACCAAGAATTACGACAGTTCTTAGAGAAATCTTCAGTACAAACTCAGTTTGTACATTCTATGGGAAGTCAAACACCTTTCTTAGTAAATTAACAGACCCTACCTAGTGAAGTACTTCCAGCATCATTTATTGAATTCACTTAAGTAGAAGGGACCAAGAGAGCACATTAGCTCCTCCACTAGAGATGACAAATCTTAGAAATGATTCTGACTTTGGACCTTCAAGGGGATTACTTGGGGTGGCTGTCAGACTGTTGAGTCACTCAGACGCAGAGAGACTTCCTACCATGTTCCTAAGACTGTCTCAGCCATTGCATAAATACAATGATTTATTTTGGAGCTAGTAACTGAATTGCTAATTTTAAAATGTCTTAGGAATTTGTTGAAGTTTGCAGCGGTACTATGTATCAAAAGATGCTATGGAAAATCTCCATTGCTGCCTGTACTGTGTTTTTGTGAGCTAAACTTATCTATTTTATGATAGAAAAGGAGGAAGCGTTGTCAAGTTTTGCCTATGTTTAGTGTCACTAAAACTTTTGATCTTAATGCTTAGATGATTTTGGAGAGTACTTCCAGAATTTTTTTGCAAGTCATTAAAAATTATATATCATGTCAAGAATTAGGTGAATTGATGACAACTAGGGTGAAATATGACCTACTTTATATATATATAAATATTTCAAACACTGTATTCATGTGGAAAAGCATAGATTATTTTGTTTCTTTAAAATTATTTTTACTTAGGAGGGGAGTCAACAACTTAAGGTAATACTGCTTTAACTTTAGTAATTACCATGAAGTCTCTAGATTACAATAAAATATTATACAGCACATTGCCTAAAGAAACACATACTATTCTATTACTTTCTCACTCCCTTTCAATAAAATCTTCAGAAATTCTACTGAGGATCCCAAGCCACTTATAGAACCATGTCTTTGATAAAGAGCTGCTCGAAAAATAAATAATGTTAAAATAAAAATTTATCAATTTGTATAAAAATTATATTATTGAGGTAATGAAACAGTACAGACAGATAAAACATACAAAATGGAGGTCCCATCACAATCTAACCACATAGTTTACCGCTTCTAACATTTGATATTTTTCTTCCTAGAACTTTTTCTATGTCTATATATGTATATTTTTAACCAAAAAGTAATAATGAACATAATCTTCCGCACTTGCTTTTTCCACTTAAGAACGTATTTTCTGTATTTTAAATATACAGTCTTATCTTACAAATGAGATCTAACTGATTCATTTAATATGTGCATAGAATTATGTTGTATAGAGCTATGGTGACTTATTTAACTAGTTCCAATATGATTTCTATATGGATTATCTAGGTTTTTTATTACAGTGTTGCGATCAAAATCCTTGCACTTGTACTTGTATTTAATATAAATAGTCAAGAGGACCCAATGTCCAGATGTAGGACAGCTGGATCATGGGGTGGAGGTGAAGATATATATATATCCTCAAACTTAGTTTTTATGGTCAATCTAGTGTAGAAAATTTCCTTGCAATTTAATTGTTAATATAATTACTTAATTGTTATAGGCTTTGTAAATTTGTGTTTTTCAATTGACCACTCTTTGTCTTTGCTCATTTTTCAGTAGGCTCATTCATCTTCCCATTTATTGAACAAATTCTTCTCTATCAGTTATTGAACTGTATGTATTGTAAATGAATTTGTACTTTGTCTTCTGACATGGTAAACACATGCTTATTTATTTTACCTTCTAGAAACTTTGAATTCTTTTGATAATTTCTTGAAATGCCAAGTTTAGAAAAATAATATAGTTCTCATTTATATTTCTATCATTCGGAGTTAGCAATTTCTTGTTTTTGTTTCTAGTCCTTTTATTTAACTTAAATAGATGAAACATGTAATACATTGATACCAAAGCCAGATAAGGACACTTCAAGAAAAGAAAACTACAGGCCAATGTCACCAATGAACATAGATGCAAAAATCCTCCACGAAAAAACATAGCAAACTGATTTCACCAGCACATTAAAAGGATTATTCACCATGATCAAGTGGGATCTATCCCTGGGATGCAAAGATAATTCAAGCTAAGTAAATCAGTAATTATGATATGCCACATTAACAGAATGAAGGACAAAAACCATGTAATCCTCTCAATAGATGCAGAAAAGGTATTTCACAAAATTTGACATCCTTTCATTATAAAAACTCTCAACAAATTAGGTATAGAAGGAATGTACCTCAACACAATAAAGGCCATATATGAAAAACCCACATCTAACATCATACTCAGTGGTGAAAAGCTAAAAGCTTCCTCTAAGATCAGGAACAATACAAGGTTGCCCACTCTTAACACTTCTGTTCAGCATAGTACTGGAAGTCCTAGCCAGTGTTGTTAGGTAAGAGAATGAAATAAATGACATCCAAATCAGAAGAGAAGAAATTAAATTGTCTCTGAAATTAAATTGATCTTGTTATAAGATCATGTCATCTGTATAGACAATTTAATGTTTTATGTTTTTTTATAAATAGAAAACATAAAAACTCCTCCAAAAAACTGTTAAATGAATTCAGTAAAGTTGCAGGATACAAAATCAACATATGAAAATCAGTAGCATTTCTGCACCCTAATAACAAAGTGTTTGAAAAAGAAATCAAGGAAACAATCCCATTTACAATAGCTACAAAAAAATAATAAAATATTTAGGAACAAATTTAACCAAGGAGGAAAGATCTATACACTGAAAAATATAAGACACTGATTAAAGAAATTGGATACAACACAAATAAATGGAAAGATATTCATGTTAATGTATTGGAAGAATTAATATTGCTAAAAGGTCCATCCCACCCAAAGCAATCTACAGAAACAATGCAGTCCCTATCAAAATGCAATGACTTTTTTTTCCACAGAAATAGAAAAAACAATCCTAAAATTCATATGGAACCACAAAAGACCCTGAATAGCCAAAATAATGTTGAGCAAAAAGAACAAAGCTAGAGGCATCACAGTTACTGATTTGAAAACATTTACTACAAAGCTCTAGTAATTTAAACGGCACAGTGCAGGCATAAAAACAGTATTGCATTTTCATCTTGCTAATATTTGCATATTAAATAACTTTATCAAACTGTTGTTTTCCATAGTTTCTAGTTGATTATCATAGGTTCTGTAGGTTTGTCATCTGTACCTCCTCTCTGATTAACATGTTATCCAAATCAGTAGTTCTCATCTGAGGCAATTTTGCTTCCCATGGGACCTTTGGCAAATATCTCAAGGCATTTTTTGATGTCACTACTTCAGATCCTACTGGCATCTCTGGGTGGATGTTGGGAGGCTGGTAAACAACCTGCAGTTCACAGGACAGCCTCCCCACAATGAAAAAATTATCCATCCCCAGTGTCTCTGATAGCATAGTTGAAAAATCATGGTTCAAATATTTTGCCCATTTTTATTGGATTGTTGATGAGTTGTAAGAGTTCTTTATATACTCTGGATACAAGTGCCTTTTAAAATATGTTTTGCAAATATTTTTCCCAGGTTACCTTTTCATTTTCTTAATAGTTTCCTTTAAAGAGCAAAAGGTTTCAATTTTGATCAAATTTAATTTGCTGACTTTCTTCTTTCATAATTCATGCTTTTTGTGTGTTATTTCATAAATCTTTGTCTAACACAAGGTCTCTAAAACATTATCTTGTATATTCCTTTTTTATGTATTTTTACTTTTTTTTTTTTTTTTTTTTTTTTTCTTAAGAGATGGGTTCTCACTGTGTTGCCCAAGCTGGTCTCAAACTTCTGGGCTCAAGCAATCCTCTTGCCTCAGCCTCTCAAAGTGCTGAGATTACAGGCTTGAGCCACTGTGGCCAGCCCTTTTTTTCTTATGTTTCTTCTGGAAATCTTATAGTTTTTGCTCTTACATGTAGATCCATGATACATCTTGAATTTATTTTTATAAATGATGAGTTAAGGTTTGAAGTCCATGTTTTTGCATGTGGATATATTATAGTTCCAACAGCATTTGTTGAAATTTTTTCCCTTGCCTACCGAATTGCCTTGAAATTTTTGTTAAAATTGTTCATATATGTGTATGTGTATTTCTAGACTTTCTGTGCCATTGTTGTATGACTATTCATATCCTAATACCACAGCATCTTGGTTACTGTAGCTTTATAATAAGTCTTGACATCAGATAGTGTAAATCCTCTAGTTTTGATCTTTTTCACAATATTGAATCTTCTGGCCCATGAACACAATATTGTTCCATTACCCTGGGACTTAATTTCTTTCAGCGATGTTTTATAATTCTTAGTTTATAGCTCCTGCACATCTTTTGTCAAATTTATCATGAGTTACTTCGTATTTATTAAAGTTATCTTAAATAACCAGGTTTTACAGGCTTTGTTATTAATGCTGAATTAGCTCACATCAAAAAAAGTAATTGAAGAGCATTTTCTCTGTCTTTGTACTCTCTTTGTTGAAGATTTAGAGGAATTAACAAATGGAGCTTTTGTACTCAAAATGCTTTCCTCCTTACTTCTTAATCAAAGGCTACCCATTTATTTGAAAGGCAACTTTTATCTCTCTTTCTACATCCAACTTTTCTATACAGTGCCAGTGTAGTAAATTTTGTAGCAATTATTCTTTCTATAATTCATTTGGAAAGCATACTAACTCCTACCATTCTTTATATATTTATATTGAATTATTTATTGAATGCAATTAAACTTACTATGAAATTAAGCTTGTGTCACCTTCTATATAAATTTCATACCTCTTGAGGATTTTCTTTAGAGCCCCTAACAGGATGCCTTATGCAGAGGGTAAGGAACTGGGTCTAATGCTTGGATGTTCAAAGACTGGTTTCCATCAGAAACCTTAAAATACAATTATTCTTCTGAGGTAGGGAAATTGATTTTTAGGATAAATATTGCTTGTAATACTCCTGGCTAGTTTAAAGATTATCTGGCAATTTACTGATAATTATTGAATCACTATTTCTCTAAGACACATGTCTGGCAGTAATTTCTTTTGGAGACATGTTAGAAGGAAATAGTGAAATAATATCAGAATGAAAAATCAGGGCAAGACAGACTGTTAACATTCTTTTTCAACAGAATAAATACAAAGTACCCTGAAATGTATTATTATTATTATTTTCAAGACGTAGTCTCATTCTGTCACCCAGGCTGGAGTGCAGTGGCGCAATCCCGGCTCACTGCAAGCTCCGCCTCCCGGGTTCACGCCATTCTCCAGCCTCAGCCTCCCAAGTAGCTGGGACTACAGGCGCCCATCACTGAGCCCCGCTAATTTTTTTTTTTTTTTTTTTTAAGTAGAGCCTGGGTTTCACCGTGTTAGCCAGGATGGTCTCAATCTCCTGATCTCGTGATCCGCCCACCTCAGCCTCCCAAAGTGCTGGGATTACAGGCATGAGCCACCACGCCCGGCCTGGAAATGTATTATTATGCTTTAAACTTGTACCAGGTGCAATGAAACATAGAAAAAATGCACGTTATTCACTTCACATAGATAATGTATATAACCTAAAATTGACCAACGTATTTAAAGTTTTGGTGTGTGTGATACTGGAATGTATATTGCTCCTGACAGAGGAATAAACCGGGACCCTACTGAAAAACAGTAGAAGACTGATAAAAGACTTTGACTTCGAGAAAGTATCTTGACAAAGAAAGCCTATACCTTTTTTTTAACACTTGGATAATAAAGCAGTTTTTTTTTTTTTTTTTTTTTTTTGAGACAGAGTTTCACTCTGCTACCCAGGCTGGAGTACGGTGGTGTGATCTTGGCTCACAGAAACCTCCACCTCCTGAGTTCAAGCAATTCTGGTGCCTCTGTCTTCCAAGTAGCTGGGATTACAGGCAGGTGCCACCACGCCTAATTTTTTGTATTTTTAGTAGAGACAGGGTTTTGCCATGTTGGCCAGGCTGGTCTCGAACTCCTGGTTTCAAGTGATCCACCTGCCTGTCTCCTAAAGTTCTGGGATTACAGGTGTGACTTACCGTGCCCTGCCTAATAGAGCATTTTTAACTAAGGGCCAGAAAAATGAACATGATAGGTTAGCTGGCTAGACAGACACCCAGAAAAGCAGCTTCCTTGGGGAGCTGCTCAGGGTTGACACAGGCCCCCACCATCAGAGATGTGCCTCGTCAGGGGTTGGGATGCAGGTGGGCACAGGTCTGTATCCAGACACAGGTGCCCAGAGGGATCAGAAGCCACATAGGTAAGATGCATGCCTTCGTATTACACATCTCTAAACTGAGGAAATCCATTTAAAAGGAAGATTGAAGGCACATTTTAAGCAGAAAAATAAAGTAGAAAGGTAGGATGTGTTATCTCTGTAAGGGGCTTCCCGTCATTTTAGCACCTGCTAATGAAGGATCTTTTCCTACCAGTTGCACTGGACTCTCCTGCCAGCAACAAGCAAAGGCAGCACCTGACAGGGAGTTTGCTGGTGGCCTAAAATGTGGGACTCCAGGCCTGAGGATTAGTCTGGCCACTGATGTAAAAATGTTGGTCAATGTCACAACTGTACAAAAAGACTAGAGGGTTTCTATAGAAGTTAGCACACCGGAGAAACTAATTTGGCCAGAATATCAACTTAAGTCGTTGATATTCGTAATAAACAGAAAAAAAAAAAAGGATAGTACTTCATAGCTGAAAATAATTGATACATTTATCAGAACTCTAAAAATCCATGAGGTAGCCTTTAGATAAACAGAGTATATATTATTAGAGATGGTACAAAGTATAATATTAGAGGTGGTACTAAGTATATTATTAGAGATGGTACTAAAAGACTTGATTATAGCTTTTATTCTTATAAAAGTTTTCTCTACTTTTTGTACATGGTATCATATATTACATTTTTTAAATGCCTAAATAGTGATTTTTTTTCAAATAGAACTACTTAAAAATTTGCTGGTGACATTATAGTAATGATCTATATATTTACCTATCCTTGTTTTTCTTCTCAAGAAAGAACAAGCTCTTGTGGTCCTATCCTGATGAAGAATTACCCTCAGCCTGATGGCTGTTGTCTGAGGTTGAGTATGAGGAAAACTAAACAACCACTCTCAACTCCTTGGTCATAAGCACTTAATCAACCTAGCATGAGTTGCTAATATTGGAATCCTATCTTTTGTGTGTTACTAGTACCTTTCTAGAGGATTACCTACCTGTGCTGGCCTTTGGGGACACATTGGAGCATATTTTCAGATAGTAGTTTTAAAAATCACTTTTAGGTTTCATTCCTTCATCACAAAACAAAACTTTAGAGACCGTCTTCTTACAAGGAGTTTAGGTTATTTTTCCTCAAGGGCATTTATGCATCAACACTTTATTTTAGTTGATATTTTTCTGGCTATTTTCTCATGCTTATAAACCGGTATTTTAATTTACTCTCATCCGTTTACCAATTTGTGTAGTATTATCTACGCAGTTGTGGCTGTTTTCCACATCTGTGGGCCTGTTTTTCAGATTATTTGTAAAATAAAGAAACATTAATCCCTGTAAACCAACTATTTACTCCTTTTGTTCAGAGTTGATTGATTCTCTCTTTTTTTTGGAAGGCTCAAACCAATTTCCTGTTAAAAACCAAAATCTTTATCCCAACCATCCTTTACCCTGATCCCCAACTACCACTCTATTCCATGCTGAAGCAAAATTCTTCAGCCAACCAGAAAATAACAAAACAAAAAATACTTCTTTGTAGAACCTTAACAAAGGACTTTTAAAAATCAACACCTGCCCCATACACACATACACATACACAGCGTGCCCACCTACACATCCACGCACGTGGGTTTTATGAATTCTCTCATTACATATCCTTTTCCAACCCCTCAAATAACTCAAGAATTTTACTCAGGTATTTCCGTTTTGAGTCTGATTTATGAACTCTCCATTGTCTGGCCACGTGCCAGCCACATTCCACAATTCATAATCTGTCACCAGAAGTAATGGCCCATTTCCAAAGGTGAAGCATGACAGTACTGTCTGCATGCACCAGATAAACAGATTGTGTGGCCGCTCCGTGTTCTGTCTGAAGTCCTAGGCTGAAAAGCACATTAACCTTTCAGCACACCCCCATTTTCACTGTGGTGGTTCTTTTCTTTTATGCTCTTCATTTTTCTTCATAAGAGCCAGGCCTGATGAATAACTCAACATCCAATCACTAGTGAGCAGATTGCTCAAAACCCATAGAAGGTGAGTGGGTGGTGGTACCCAGTAAATTTCAAAACCTCTCAACCTTCCAACCTTGTTGTATGAAATGACTTCAGAAAGTCATTGGAATTAAGAAGAAGATTGTTTTTATTTTTTGGTTCCTCATTGGTATAAGCTTTTTCCTGTGACACTTGATTGTGGGGAATCTATTTGCAACCTCCTCCTTTTCTTCACGTCTAACACAAGACTACAGATGGGCCTCTGTCTTCTAGGATTTACCCAGCAGAAGCATTCAGGAAGAAAACCTAACTTAGATAGGCCTTAAGTACAAGGTCTCATTTTGTTTCACTTCCGTGAACCTGCATCTGTGTATACTGCTGGGATATTTATGCAGAGATACAAGATTTCCCTTTCAAGATTGGGACAGTCGTACCGCAGGGGCATTCAGTAAATTTGGCCTGGTGTAGGTCAGTCCAGCCACCTAAGCAGGATCACAGACAAGTAGATGATCCTGAATAGATTCATGATAGGAGTGGGCACACCAAAATCATCAGGAAGCAAATGTGGCTCAGATAATTAATGTTCCCATCAGTATAGGAACCATGGAAATTTTTAAAGTTGATCTAACCTCATCAGAGTTAATCATCTGCATCTGTGTGTGTGCATGTGGGTGCACCCATGTGTGTGCCTCTACGTGCACGTGTGTGTGCATGTGGGTGCACCCATGTGTGTGCCTCTACGTGCACGTGTGTGTGTGCATGTGGGTGCACCCATGTGTGTGCCTCTACGTGCACGTGTGTGTGTGCATGTGGGTGCACCCATGTGTGTGCCTCTACGTGCACGTGTGTGAGTTCATGTGGCCTATGTGTTCAAACTGCTTCAGAGTGAAAGTTTCCAAGTTTTAAGAAGAAACTGACTGAATTAAAAATAAAGAGAGCAGGGGCATAAAATTCATTCCAGGAACGTGGTAACCACAGAAACAGAAGTGAGGTACTCTGAAAGCTGAAAGGGATATCAGTCATTGGAGATGGGGAGTAGGGAGGGATGTTTCTTGGTTTGTTTCTTAATAATGACCCCTGGATTGTTCAAGAAGGGAAAAGGAGATAGTGAGGGAAAAAGAGAGACTAATGGTGCTAGAAATGGAGGGGCTGATTTTTGAAAGAATGGCCGAGATCAGCAGGTCTCCCACTGGAATGTGTCTTGTTAAAATGCAGATTCTCGTTCTCTCTAGAGCTGTGGTGAGGACTGAGATCCTGCCTTTCTAACAAGCTCCCCAGGGATGCTGCTGCTGCTGGCTCACAGATTGCACTCTGAGGAGTAAGGGCATAGAATAAATGGGCAACGAGGAGCCATGGAACGTAGGAAAAGGGATTAACTCTAGATGAGAAACAACAAACGTTTTCCTCCAATATCTAAAAGAACGATTAAAAAACAGAAGTTTGGGCAAGATGGTGAAGGACAGAAAATCAATATGGTTTTATCTTCCAGTCCCAGTGTTCAATATGGAAGGAGAAAAAACTTAGAGTGGGAAATTACTATCTACAAAACACCACAGCCCAAAACAATCTCCTGAGGTGTCTTTTTTCTGTTCTTTTTTCCCCCTTTGGTATAGGTATCATTTACTTTGGAAATCTATAATGCTTCTGTTGTAATTTAACTTATCACATCTTTATATATTGTCTTTTTAACTCTTTTACAGTTATCTCAAAAAGAAAGTTTTAGTATAATATCTTATAAGTAGTAGAAGTCATTAATAATTTTTTGATTGATTTAGCCAGGAATCCTGAGTTCTGGCTTCTGGCTGCTGGCTCCCAATCAATAGTAAATCATGTAGACTTTATCTGCCTCTGTTTCCTTACCTGTCACATAATACTCTTTCCTCTCCACCTTCTACACTGCTAGGAGAGAGAAATTAGGTCTTAATTATAATGCTACTTTGAAAAATCTACTCAAATTTATAGTGGTCTTCATTGTAGTCATATTTTATCTCAACAACTGACTTTTACATTTTATCAAAGACTTTATATTTTCTGTAAAATACTACACAGTAAATCTTCCAGCCTCACTAGAAAAAATTATTTGCTTACAATCTACTTTCTGAATACCAAGGACTGCTGATCCGTAGAGGGGAGAATGGAGAGAGGGCCCTGCCAGCTGCTGATTTAGCTGTCTCCATAGGCTCGCTATTGCTCAAGTACTTTTTCCATCACAAAGAATTGGAATTCTATTTACCAGTACAACTTTTCTGAACATTTTCTAGGGGTAATATGCAAAAACTGCTGATGACACAGAGAGTAAAAATAAAACTCCCTGTGATCAAATGTGTCTCCATTAATCTGCGTCTGCTTCATCAAATACAGATTGTGTGTGCACACGCACATGTGCGCATGTGTATGTGTCTTGGTAAATGGGTAAGGAGTTAAGGAGTCCCAATATCATCTATACTCTTCTCATAACAAGAATGAAAAGAAGGGTCTCCACTACCTTGGCTAACTGGCACCTCCCATGTGCTCCGCACCAAGCTAAAGGTTGTGAAATACTCTAAAAACATGTAATACATAATATCTGCACTCAAGGTACTTAGAATCTATTTGGGGCACCAAGTAAACATATCTAAAACTAGTCATGATTGGTTAAGCACCTACCATACGTAAGACAGTGTGATAAACACACTCAGGTGCCAAATAGCAAGATATAGCCACAAACGCAATTAAGGACTCTCAAACTTTAAGGCCTCCACGTATCCTGAGTGAATCAGAGATTACTCCTTATTAGGCAGGGCAAGTAGTGTTGGTCATTTAGTTCATGTAAATGATACACTCACAAATTTTTTAAAAAGACAATTCTCAAGGAATCAAGAAAACATATGTGAACAGCAGAGAAAATCAAATACGAAACGTGGAGTCATCATAGTTCCAATAAAAACTCCTCTGCTTTATATTTCTGACTTTTTTATATAAATAGGCTAAAATCCATGCTAATATATATGCAGAAAAGAAATGAGGCCTTGCTCATTACCTGCATATCCTTACATCCCTTTCAAAAACCTGAACATGTACTCTAGCATAGCATTCTGATCTTTATTTTTCTGGGGGAAAGAAGGCTTGTGACTTTGTGACACTTAACTGGTTCTGTATCCCTCTGTATTCTGCATATATTTGACTTTTCTTTGGTTAAGAGGTAGAAGGTACTTCTTAGGTTTTAAAGGTAACTTTAGAATGACCCGATGAAGAAGTTAAATGTCTCTTTATGAAATAGAAACATGAATCCTCTTTTATAAAACAAACATAAAAAGATGATAAATATATTAATCAGATTTTATCTCCATAGATCCTTGGACCTATTAGCACAATATAATCACAAGTTGTATGCTTATCGCAGCTGGTATTGTTTGATCTTTTTTATTTTTTGATAGAGAAGCAGAAGGCCTTAATCTCTACATTACTTTTAGTAGAGATAAAATGATGTATTGTTATTTTGTAATTTCCTTATCAGTACATATTGGAGGATTAAAATATTACAATAGAATTATCTGTAAGCAAATATGTTTTCAAATAAGGCTGAGTGAACCCTTCATTGAATTAAAAGACTTTAATGGGGCCAGGCGCAGTGGCTCATGCCTGTAATCCCAGCACTTTGGGAGGCCGAGGCAGGTAGATCACGAGGTCAGGAGTTCGAGACCAGCCTGACCAACATCCTGAAATCCCGTCTCTACTAAAAATACAAAACTTAGCCAGGCATGGTGGTACCTGCCTGTCATCCCAGCTACTCAGGAGGCTGAGGCAGGAGAATCACTTGAACCTGGGAGGCAGAGGTTGCAGTGAGCCAAGATCGCACCACTGCACTCCAGCCTGGCGACAGAGCGAGACTCTGTCAAAAAAAATAAAATAAAAAGACTTTAATGGTTATGTTCAAACTTGAATTCCTCATTTTAATTAACCATTAGATGGTTAAATGTTTACCATTTTAAATAACCCTCCTCAACTTATTTCATTTATACTGAAATAAGTCATAGTACTGAAACAAATTATTTATAATAAAAATACAAAAAGTGCATAATATTCAATTTGCCAAACATTAAAGAATTTAAAGCAACAGATATTTGTAATTTTCCCATTTTGGTCACTGAACATTCCTACATAAGGTAATACTTCGCTCTCTGTATCTTAAATAAGCATTTGAGGGATTTAAGAATTTTTCCTAACTACAAAGGCTTTCTTATTGTCAGGAGCCATTACTGAGGGCCATTACTCTTTGCTTTGATCTCTTCATCCCATTATAGAACAAATTTATTGTGTGCCTATTATGTTCAGCACTGAGAATGCAAAGATAAATAAGACTTAGCCCCTGCCTGCAGGTGCTCACACTCTATTCAGTAAAGCTCAAATTTGGAACAGAGGGAGGAATGAGGATATAATGGATGTATGAAGACATTCACATAACATTTTCTGCAGATATTTTTGACACATTTTCCTGTGTGTGATTGCCTGAGAGCTTTCTCAGCTATATGATACCTACCATGAGTTCCTATTGTGAATAGATTTCATATCCCTCATTTATGTGTCAATGAAATAATTTTTCTGTCTCTATGGATTTGACTATTCTGAACATATCATACAAATGGAATAGGTGGCCTTTTGTGTCTGGCTGTTGCCACTTAGCATAAAATTTTCAAGGTTCACCTATGCATTCCTTTTTCTGGCTGTATAATATTCCATTGTATAGACATACTGCACTTTGTCTATTCATGTATCAATTTATGGACATTGGTGGTGTTTTCACTCTTTGGCTGTTACGAATAATTCTGCTAGGAACATTTGTGTACAGGTTTTTGCATGAGCATGTTTTCAGTGCTCTTAGGTGTATACCTAGGAGTAGAATTGCGGGGTCATATGGAAATTCTATATTTAACTTTTCAAGGAATTGCCAAATTGTTCTCCACAGGGGCTGTGTCATTTTACATTCCCACTAGTTATGTATTATAGTTCCATTTTCTCTACATCCTCACCATTTTCCTTTTTTTTAAATAGCCATCATAATGAGTGTGAATTAGTATCTCATAGTGGTTTTGATTCGCACTTCCCTAATGATTAATGATGTTGAGCATCTTTTCACGTGCTTATCGGTCAATTGTTTTGAGGTTTTTTGGAAAAATACCTACCCATATTCTTTGCCCTTTTTAAAAGTAGGTTATTTGCCTTTTGTATTGTTGGCTTACAAGAGTTCTTTGTATGTTCTAGATACTAGACCTTTATCAGACATATGATTTCAAAATTTTTCAATGTGGACTGTCTTTTCACATATTTGATATTGTCCTTTGATGCACAGAAGTTTTTACTTGTGATAAAGTCAAATTTATTTATTTTTTATTTAGTTACTTGTGATTTTCTATTCTTTTATAACACATTTTTATTGAAATAAGATGCTGTTTATATTTTAAATTCTTCTTTGCTATAATATTGTATTTAATTACAAAAATTATTTATCAATCTCAATTTACTTCTGATCCATTTGGAGTGCCAAATAACAGCCAAAGCAATTGTAGTTATAAATTAAAGGACATAATTCAGCAAGGAAAAATAAAACAAAAAGAAAACAAAAGCATATTATTCTTTTACTTTTGCCATTAAACAACAAAAACATTTCTGATAATTTGTCAAATATTTGTCAAATTGTCTCCCAGTTATCTGTAATGTAGATAGCCTTCCTGGTAACCTGTCTTACAAATAAATGATGTATTCGTTTCCTGTGGCTGCTACAACAAATTACCACAAACTTAGTGGCTTAAAACAACACAAATTTCTCCTCCTACAGTTCTGTAGTTCAGAAGTCTGAAATGGGTCTGGCTGGGCTAAAACAAGGTGTCAGCAGACCTTTGATCCTTTCTGGAGGCTCTAGGGGACAATCTGTTTCCCAGCGTTTTCCAGCCTCTAGGCCACCCACATTTCTTGGCTTTTGGTTCTTCTCCTCTATCTTGGAAGCCGGCAATGTTGGGCCAAGTATTAGTCATATTACATCACTCTCACTTCCTCTTCTGCCTCCCTCTTTGACTTTTAAGGACCCTTCTGATTACATTGGGCCCACCTGGATAGTCCAGGATACTCTCCCTATTTTAAGGTCAGCTGATTAGGAAACTTAATTTCATCTGCAACCTTAATTCCCCATGTGCCATGTAACATATATATTCACGGGTTCCAGGGATTAGAAGGTAGACATCTTTGGACAGCTCTTACTCTGTGTACCACAGGTGACTTTACTGGTGTCCTGTTGTACTGAAGCTAGGGACTGCAGTACATCTGTTGACAAATGATGAATTTGAAAGTACTCAAAAAGAGAGAGAGACTATAGGTAACTTTGTTCTTGCCTTTACAACCCTTTTTGGATAGGAGCACAGAGCATAAAGGCAGGGAAATTAGCAGATATGCACGTTATTGATTCCTGATTATAATGGCTAAACTAGACGTTTCTGTTTTTCCAATACTAGAATAAAGCAGCTTAGAAATTTGGCATTATGGATAGCAGTCTTAAAACTCCTTTTCTTAAAATGGAGCTTACGGACAGGGGCTTTCTGTAAAGGCAGCATGTACAGTAGAGTGAGCAGAGGCTTTGGAGTTAAGGGGACCAGGGAACAGGTTTCAGCTCATCCACTGTATTAGAAAAGTCCAATATTGAGATACAGAATTCAACCACATCCCCCCAAAATTAGATTTTCATGAATAGGTACAAAACTTTATGTAGTAGCATATCTCGAATATCTCTAACGCACAGATTGAAACTTTTTTAAAATGAGAAAAATTAGTGCTTAAAATGTCTAAAGTAGTTTAAAGACATTTAGTTATGCTGTTTACTAAATGGTAATGGCTTTAGGAACACATGTTAAATGCATGAATTTAAAAATCAATTTGTTCATGTGATGCTGGAAATAAAAGGATTCTCCCTATCCAGTGCTGTTAGAAGCCACCACTAAGACGATGACAGTGAATTCTGTTAGGCCTTTTCCTTGATTAAAAGGAAAGTGAGACAGCAGACAGGCTGACTTGTTTACTGCTAAGCTTCCTGTCCTGGCTCTCCTGCCCACATTTTCTTTTCTAAGTCATCTATTGCCACATGTAGACAGAAGGGGGAAAAGACTCTAATCTAAAAATGAATAGAGTAGCATGTCAGTGCTCCCGGTGATGTACATAAAAACCTGAATTTTTCTATTTCTATATGCATCAGGCTGTCTCTTGCCCTAGGTTGTCTGGATTGTAAAAACTAAGATTATTATTAAAGAGGGCAGCAAGCCATTTAGGAAGTGCCCTGTCTCCCTGTGACAAAAGCTTTGCAGCTAAGCACAGTAAAATATGTTGATAAATTGCAGCTGTCAGAGTGTCCACAGTGCTTCATGGGATATGTTTCTAACTTTGCATTTCTTGTTCATGCATTCCAATATATGGACTTCTCTTTAAAAAATAAAATACCAGAGCAAGTCTTTGGAAGTATTCCCTAAATTGTCACGACCTAGTTTGGATAAGATTAAACTAAGGTAAAAATGATAATAAGATAATAAGAATGATTATTATGAGTGTATTTTTTTTTCTTTTCAAAGTCTGTAAGGATCTTAAGGTGGAAAGAAATGTTAGAGAAACTGGCCATTATTTGAAAGACTTAAGTTTCCAAGGAAAGAAAACAAAATGTCAGTAAAGTGGAAAAATTGGTTCCAAAGCACAGGGAAATACATACATATTAACAAAACAGGCCAGGCACAGTGGCTCACGCCTGTAATCCCAGCACTTTGGGAGGCCAAGACAGTTGGATCACTTGAGCTCAGGAGTTCAGGACCAGCCTGGACAACATGGCAAAACTCCATCTCTACAAAAATTAGCTGGGTGTGGTGGTACACACCTATAGTCCCAGCTACCCTGGAGGCTGAGGTGGGAGGATCACTTGAGCCCAGCAGTGAGTGGAGACTGTGCCACTGGACTCTAGCCTGGGCAACAGGCCGAAACTCTGTCTCAAAAAAACAAAGAAGAAAAACAAACAAACAAAAAAAAAATGGAAAGGCAAGGTAGTTAAAAAGTTACTGAAAAAGGCAATGGAAAGGGCACAAAAATAGAACAGATTAAGTTCTACATATGACGGTGTCATGCCTAGTGCAACAGGAAAAAAAAGTGATAGATAAAATCTACATTCAAATAAGAGCCTCCAAGCCTCAGTTCTAATCCCTGTTTTGCCACTGTATCCATTAGCTGTTGCTACAAAGATACTGTGTTTCATACTTCCTCAAAGCTCTGTGGTCCATAACAGTCATTTACTTGACTGCAGGGCAGTGCAGGTAAGATTTGGTTCATCTAAAGCTGAACTTCTGTACACAGCACCTGGTGCGTCATTGCTCTGCCTCTTAAAATAGATGTTTGGGTGTCTGACTGGCCATGCTCTTTAAGTCTCTGTTTGGACTTGGAGCTAACTTCTTCTTCTCAAGGCAGTGGCAAACACTTAAGACAGCAAGCAGAAACATACAAAGTCCCCAAAGGCCTGGCTTCTGACCTGGCAAACTATCCTCTTTGGTCATATACCCAAATCAGTCATATGGCCGGCCCCACATCAAGAGGCAGAGGAGTACACGCTGCTCACAAAGAGAACTCCTGAGAAATTGGACTTAACGTTGTACCTAAGAAAGCCTCCACGAAAGAAAGATAATATAGTTAAATTGATATTCTTATTTAAATGAAATTCTTGAAACTCTAGGTCTTCAATAAACTTCAATAATAATGCATCAGAAATCTCAACAGAAGGAATGGGTATTCTAGCTTTTACCCTCTACACTCCATTCCCTAATTTTTGTACTCAAAAAGTGATCAACTTGTGGAAACCACATTACTTTTATTCTTTTCTTAAATTTGTCAGCTTTCACATATAGCTGTAGATATTTGAAAATATTTGTTGGAGACATGAGTGAATCAAGCTATCTTAGTCACAAGAACTGAGATCAGTGCTTTCCCAACCAAGACCTCCCAAAATGAACCATTAACACCAGCTAGACATTTCCAAGGTATCAGTCTCACTTGAGCAGTTGACTTCATCCACCAACATAAATAGTTAAATGCTTTCAAAAAAAAATTTTAAGTCTGGGTTTTCACTAGCAAAGGATTAGTAGTTATCATCTTAGTAGGGCAACAGCCTATTGAATGCTCGATGCAAAAAGTATTTTATTTCAATTCCTACTAGTATGCTCTATCATATTTGTTGAATATTCCCAAAATATTGTTTAATCCAACCACTTCTTATAAAAATGTTATGCAGTGACTCTCTACTGCTTAATAGTCTAGAATTCAAAGCCTTCTTTATCTGGTTCTTTCTATCCTCATCAATCTTGTTTCTTGAAAGACAGTGCCACTTTATAGGATCATCAGTATTCGTGGTGACATTTGAATGCATGTTGTGGAATACTACTTTAATGGGAAAAGTTTACAAAGCTATTGGTGGAGCATCTCTTCTCCCTGTATTTCAACATCCAAGAATACACATTTTTCACAGAAAGCAGTTAGTAGTACACAGTAAATAACAATTGCTTTAAAATGAGTAACTTTTAGTAGGTTTTAGGGAAAGACTAGAATAGCCAGAGGCAAGAAAAAAATTGGGAAGATTACATATGTGACAGTCAGATGTATAGAGAAACTTGAGTAAGTCACCGTTGCTTATGATAAACTTTGGTTCCAATCCTCAAATTCAAAAGTAGATTGAAAAAGAATGTATTACCCATAATTGCAAAAGGTAGTATTCTCATCTAGACTAAGTCATGGAGGCCGTACATGATAAAGGACTTGGTAACTGCTAATATTTATGCAAATATATTTGAAGGTGGTATGATTAATGATTATTTATGTAAATGTCACTAACTTGTAATGTGTGTTTATTCATTAAATCTTATATTATCTAAAGAAAAAGGATTTGTATAGCAGGATAAACAATAGGTCATTTAAACTATTTGGATAAACAAATTATTTGAAAGAATTTTAGGGCACATTTACTTTCTTAAATTTATTGATAATTATTCAAATTAATTTGTTATATCTTTCTGTAGCTCCACATACCAAAAATTGGTATTTATTTATTTTTCTGTTTTTAAATCCCAAACCATGTTCTGACTAAACATGTTGTATTTTCCGCACTGAATAATTAAGAATATTATTATTAGTAATGAGATTCAGGTCATTTGGGCTAAGATGCATTGTGGCTGTGCCTGTGCATGCAACCTGATTTGAATTCTCTATTTTGACTCCTTAGATTCCTTTTTCTGAGTTGATTTGGTTGGATGGACTAACTGGATTTGTCAAGATAATCTAAATCAATTTGTGCACATATCACAAACGATCAAATTTGTTTAGCTAAAACGTTTCTGTTGGTCACACGAAGATGATAGAGATTTGGTTCATGTTGCATTGGATTCACCTCTCCTTCTCCCACTAAAGTTTTTCTGGCTGCGGTCTTAAATAATGGAAAAATTAGAGAGATGAAATGGGGCTTGGAAAGTGAATAGGGTTGATTGCTTGGTTGTGGATTTGTGTTATTTTGTGATTATTTTTAATGCCTTTCTAGACAAGCCTGCAAACTTCTACAGGGTATTCAAGGGTAGTTGCTAATTTCTGGGTTTCTTTCATGAGAAGTGGTGGAAATATAAGCTGTTACCAATACTAATTTCTGAGGCCCCAGGGAATTGCCCCATCCAGGCAGTCTGGCCTAGTGCTCCCCACAACTATGGGAGCTAAATGGCCAACTCCCTTGTACGTTTGTACAGATGTAAATATCTTAGGGTTTTTGTTTCACTACCTTGTGGCAAGCACCCTGCCTAAATAGGTGGCCTTGATTTTTCTTCTCTGTTATTGCTCTAATGACTCCTAACATTGATTGAGAGGGCGATAAAATCCTCCTGCGAAGTAGAACTTGAAATGACAGTCCTCCATCAGGAGTATTGGGATAATGTCAGATAAATTACTACCGGTCACATGCGCTGAAAAAAAAGGTAATATCTGAGTGTTTTTTTTTCTTCACCACCAAGAAATAAAAAGATCTTCAGAATTGTCATCTAGCCTAAACTTTGAGTCATAGTGTTAACTTTTGTTTTAGTTTGAGTCAAGTGCCTTTTCTTAGAGAAATTATATCATATTAGGATGACATTAGAGCAGCCATGTGGATAAAATTCTAGTCTTTTTCCCGGTTCAGTTGTAATAACGTTTGCAAGAGAAGGTGGTTGAATTTGCTGCCATCCTTAGCATCAGACTATATACAAGGATAATAAAATATCACTGCTGCAATCTAAGTATCTACAGTTCAAGTGGAAAGAAAAGACATACAAATATAAATAATTCAAAGTAACATATATAAAAATAGTTTTCAAGCAGCTCAATGTTTCAGCATACTCATTGTCATTCAAACAGACTTGGGGTAGGGATGAGGGGTAACAGAGGATATACTTTTCTCTATCCTACAAAATCGGAACACACAGGAAAATAGACAGAAATATGAAATTAAATAATCATAATTTGCCCAAAATCTTCTGACCCAAAGACAACTACTGCTAGTATTTTGGTGTTTAGTCCCGTCTTTTTTCTCTATATATGTTAGATTTCTTAGAGAAGAAACTCCTATTTTTAATTTCATAAAGTTTAAGTTTGTGTTCTTGGCTTTTCTTTGTTGTTTTGTTTTTAAGGAGCATAATTATTCAGCAGGTATTTACTATGCATTCCTTTGTGGCAGACATGATGTCAGGTACTGAGGTTCTAGGGGGAGGCTGCTGCTGAGGAAGCCAAGACTCCAGCAGACTGTCACCTGCTCCTGAGCCCACAGTCTACTGCAGGCCTCAGCCTATCAACAGGGAAGCTTTCTCTGCTCAGTACATTTTTTAACTCAAATATATGAGGCTTTACATTTTCCAGTTAAACATTCTCCTATTACTTTTTAAAAATATGTAACAGCTTTATTAAGACATAATTCAGAAACCATAAAATTATTTCTTTTAAAGTGTACAATACTTGAATCTTGATTCTTTCTTTAGTTTCTCTCTCCTAGTACTTTTTTTTTTTAAGTTCCAGGGTACATGTACAGGATGTGCAGGCTTGTTACATAGGTAAATGTGTGCCATGGTGGTTTGCTGCACCTATCAGCTCATCACCTAGGTAGGAAGCCCAGCATGCGTTAGCTGTTTTTCTTGATGCTCTCCCTACCCCCGACCCTCCCCAATGTTTTTCTGTTGAAGATCAGATTAACTTTACTGGTGTTCTTCCGAGACAGTGATAGGAAGTTGAATGAGGTAGTCTAAGGACAGACTCTTGCCTCATTCAAGGCCATTCCATAGAGCTACTAATGAGTACTCTTTAGGAAAGGTATTTGATATCTCAAAATTCATATGTCTGTATAATCATTTAGCCCATACTTCACCGTGTTATTCTTGGTAATATACAAAAATAAAATAGTCTCTGAAAGGCATATCATCACTCGAGAGTAATAGCTGGAAATTATTTTCAGTAATCTGAGTTGAGGAAACAGAACTTTATTTATTTTTGAGATGGAGTCTTGCTCTGTCACCCAGGCTGGAGTGCAGTGGCGCAATCTCGGCCCACTGCAACCTCCTCGGCCCACTGCAACCTCCTCGGCTCACTGCAACCTCTGCCTCCCAGGTTCAAGGAATTCTCTGCCTCAGCCTCCCGAGTAGCTGGGATTACAGGCACCTGCCACCACGCCCGGCTAATTTTTTGTGTGTTTTTAGTAGAGATGGGGTTTCATAATCTTGGCCAGGATGGTCTTGAACTCCTGACCTCATGATCCACCCGCCTCAGCCTCCCAAAGTGCTGGGATTACAGATGTGAGCCACCGTGCCCGGCCGAGTAAACAGAACTTTAGTATCACATCACGTATCTTGAGTTCAACTTCCAGTGTACAACACGTGAGATCATTTTCTGTGATGGAGAATGTGAGTGCCAAGTAAGTGTCCTGGAGTTGATGTCACAGCATCTTCTTCAGGCAGAAATCAACGCCTTTGCTTCCAGCATAGCTTTGAAGCCCCTTTTTGTTATTGAATTTGGCACATTTTGATACTTTGACCTTCCAGATCTTTAGCTTTCCAATTTTTCCCATCTTTTAACATATTCACTTGAATTAAGGAAACCCTTCCATTTCTATTTTCCAATGGTGAGCCCGTCCTCAGAGTTCTGACTATGTAATAGCAATATTTCATCTGTTATAAAATGTAGAACCCTGTTGTTTGGAATTTTAACATGCTCTTTGTTGGTAATAGAGGACCTCATTGGTTGGGAGTGCTCTGAGCTAGCCTTCATGAGAATGCCAGAATATCCTCATGATCTCATTGTGACAACCAGAAATATATCACATCCATCTATGTTACCTGCATTTTATAGTTTATCTGGGTGATTTTTTTCTTTAACTTCCAAATTTGATTTTTAAGCCTCTTTTATGTAGTTTACAGGTTTCTTGCCAAATATTTTACTTGTATTGCATTTCAAGCCAGAAACCCAACTGAGTCTGCACTTAGTGAACTCTTTGTTTCCTATGTAGTCTCTTTTTGCATCTTGCATTCCAGCATAATTGTCTTTTCTTAAAGGCAACATCATTAAAGTAACACAGTGTCCATGCATCCTGTTGTATCTCTGTTCTTACACTAAGGAAAGATGTTTCCTAGTTGGTAAGAAAAGTTTTTAATAGGATATGTTGGCAAACTGGCAGCTACCTTCTGGGGATTTTTTCCTATGCATTTACCAATATTTAGGCAGAATGAGAAATAGATACTAATGCTTTTATTTTAGTAGAGATTTTTGAGGAGCTCAGAAAATTACATGAGTACTGTTATAGTGTAGTATAAATACAGTATCTCACTTCAATTTTCTCCCTTGGCTCAGTTCCCAAAAATTAAAGGGAGTTCCTTTCCTTATAATTTGTGTTAACAACCTATTGTTCCTCCAGCTGTCTTTAGCTCCTCTTTCCAGCATAAATTGATTCCAGTGGGAGGGAAGGCAAGATAGTAAATCAGTGCATCTATGCTTTTACTTCCCCTTTTGTTCTGTTCAACTCTATAATTATACTTCATTTTTGTAAAGCAGCAGATTTTCAAATTTAAATCTCATGAATTTCAATATTTATACATGTACGTAATGGGAAAAAGGACTTAACTGCTCTCCCTCTCAATTCACACCTACAAACTAATATTTGCTATAATAAGATAAAGGCAAATCCTTTTCTGAAAAAGGTGATAGGGATTACCAAGTAACATTGTCTATAATTTTACCTTTTCAGAAATGGATGAGTGAACATTTTTGAGAAAGAGGAAATAAAAATATTTTTTTCTTATTCTTCCCTACAGTTAGTATGACGAGGTAAAGCCCTCTAGAGGCCTTCAGATCTAGGAAAAATGCCCCTACCTGCTTTAAAGCCCCAGCTAGGCCACAGTTACCAGCAAAAATAATTATTTGGGCATCACTGTTATGACCTCTCTGGGCACATTTAATCAGTCAGTATTTATGGAGTATATTTCATGTGCCAGGCACTGGTTTAGGTGGTAGAAAAATGATAATACTCAACATATATTGAACTCTTTTTCTTATACCAGGAAATCTGCTAAGGATTTTTCAGGATATTTTCCTATCTAATACTATTATTATTTCAGAGGGAAGAAGCAAGGATGAATCTTGGGTGGCAGAACAGATGTCTGTCCTGCAGGGGGAGATTTAACCTCTGTGAGCTCCAGTTTCCAAATATGAATCACATTAATAATACCTACTTTATCAGGTTGTTGTAATAGATGACGTAATTCAGGTAAAGCTATAAGCCAATGCAGAACTATTTTTAAAATTAGGAAATCCAGAGAAGTGAGGCTCTACTCCATGTCAGTCACAGTTGTAGGCACTGAGAATACACATTGCACTGAGGGAAAATGAAGTCACTGATGATCTTAGTAGTTTTAGTGCAGTAATAGAGGTGGAACCTACACTGCAGCAGGTTATGAAATGAATGGAAATTGAAGGGTAGATAAGTAATTCCAGTGTTTGGGCTCTGAAGTGGGGAAGAGAGAGAGATTGATAACTGAAAGGGACTTGTAGTGGGAGAGAGAGTAAAATGGAACAGCCTTGAACACATCTAAGTGTTCATAGAAATAAATAAGATGATGAGAACTGTTTGAAGGAACAGGAGAGAGTGATGATAATCTGTAGATCAAAGCTGTGAGACAGTAAGGGAAGTGAGATCCAGAACCCTAGACAGAGGAGATGTCTACATTTCTATTACAACCACAAGAAGGGAGGAATTGACTGGATGAGGCTGTAGATACTGGTGTGAATGCTGAGAAGATGTGGAGCAAGTTCTTATTGGGCTTGTTTTCCCTGAGAAGATGGGGTAAAGTCATATGCTCAAAGTAGATAGGCATTAGGCATTTGGAAAGGTAGGAGGTTTTAGTGTGTAGGTTTTTAAATAGTAGCTAGCAAGAACTTAATAATTAACTAGGAAAGCAGAAAGATTGCCCCAACTGTGGATCTAGATGAAGCTGAGTGCACTCTCTGTATCCTTTTTTATACGCACAGTGGTAATAAATAAAGACAAACCAAAAGAGAATAAATCAAGGCTATTTATTCAGTTTCTTGCAGAGTAACTCATTTCAGCAGAGATTCAAAGGCAGGGAAAGAAATGGGAATGCTGTGTAGTGGAGAAAGGGATGGCTTCTGATGTACCCTAATTGGAGTCTGTTGGCCCAAAGAAGCTGCAGGCAGGCTGACTGGAAGCAAGCATCCTACGCGATAGGTTAGAGGAGCATATTTGGCTTTCTCTGGTTGGTGCTAAAGTCAGCAGTGGAGCCAAAAATTAGGGAAGTTGTCAGTTATCAGTTAAGTCATGGCCATTTGGGGCAAATTGTTGCAGAAATTATTGTTTGGTTTTCTGTGTTCTGAATCCCTGCAAGTCTGACTTATGGTGGGCTGATTTCCCAGGCTAGTTGTTGTAGATAAAGGATTGGTTTCCTGGGCACGTTTCTACAGTTTTGGGGTCAGAATTCTATTTTTTATATGATCTTGCCATTGTCCATTTGGCAAGATCATATAAAATTGTCCAGATAAAGTTTCCTACCACTTTTATTATTATTATTGAAACTTGAAATGACCTTCTGTTTAGAAACCCTTGTTTCTTTAGTTAAAAGAATGTAGAATCTGAGAGACAGATGAGACTCAGGAAATAATCAGTAATGGAATGGAAGTAAGGGAATTTGTGGGAATACCATTCAAGAAATTAACATGTAATTTTAACCTGCGCAGTAAAGGAAAAATTTAAGAAACTGCATCACCTTGTTTTGAGCCTTGGTCAAGGTAAACCCAAGCTATGTGATATGGTTTGGCTCTGTGTCCCCATCCAAATCTCCTGTAAATTTGTAACCCCACGTATCAGGGGAGGGGCCTGGTGGGAGGTGATTGAATCATGGGGGCGAACTTCCCCCTTAGTGTTCTCCACATAGAGTTCTCACAAGATCTGGTTGTTTGAAAGTGTGTAGCACTTCCCCCTTCATTCTCTCTGTTACTGCCATGTGACAAAGGTGCTTGCTTCCCGTTTGCCCTTCTGCCATGATTGTACATTTCCTGAGGCCTCCCAGCCATGTTTCCTGTATATCCTGCAGAACTTTGAGTCAATTAAACCTCTTTTCTTTATAAACTACCCAGTCTCAGGTATTTCTTTATAGCAATGTGAGAACGGACCAATATACTTGAAAGCGGAACTTCAGGCCAGATCTCTCGGACCAATGGACTAGAAGATAGAGACTTAAGAAATAAGTGACTTGCTTGGGCTTGGACTTGAACCCAGTGCTCATTCATTTTCATTGACCTGAGAAGTAACCATTACATCCATCATGTTGCAAATTGCTTTATCAAATTTGGAATTGGAAAGTTTGAGTAATGCAAAACATCGACCTAAACGCTTCATTAATTACTCCACAGAGCTGTCTAAAACC
The DNA here is from genome assembly GCF_028858775.2 of Pan troglodytes. Taxonomy (NCBI): domain Eukaryota; kingdom Metazoa; phylum Chordata; class Mammalia; order Primates; family Hominidae; genus Pan; species Pan troglodytes. Next base: position 159,599,610 of record NC_072404.2, on the reverse strand, counting down.
ATAGTAAACTTACCTGTTGTTCATTGTAGCTGTTTACAGGCTTAAGAAAGTTTAAGGAGAATGTAACCTTATAAATGTGTAACCATAAGGGATGATAAATGTTAGGATTAATGGTATGTCAGAGTGTGCATATTTTTAGGATTCTATGTTGAGATTGGAGAAATTCCCCTGTTACTATAAAATATTTGAGGGGCAGTTTACCTGATAAGAGAAACAAGGGTGTATTACCATTGATTGATTATATAGTAAACCCTTACCTTGTCTCTCTTCACATAATGAATTTCTTTTTTCCTTACAGCCTGATAAGAAAATTTAATGGGATGCTTCCATCAGTAATAAAACCACTGAGCCATATAGAAAGTGGTTTTTGCTTCTTTCCCAAAGTGTGGGAAATACCTTGCTATCAGCTGGAAAGAGTCATTACTTCCACATTAAAGTTGTGCTAAAGTGAAAGCTTAACAAACACTTAGTTTATCAGAAACACAGTAGCATTTTCCAAAGCTCCATCCATGGATGCATTGTATTCTAAGGGTGAGAGGTAATCTGAAGTTGCTCATGATCTCAAAGGGCAGGGAGACCTATGAAAAGGGAACAAGTGGGAAACAAGGATCTAGCCATTGAACCCAGTGTTCCTTTTTCCCCCAGTGCTTCTGAACACACCCATATAAGGTGCCCTAGAAGCAATATTAAATACATTCTGGAAAGCCTGGGAGTGGTGTGCTTCAATCAGCAATCACCAGTTAAGGAAATGCTGAGTTCTAGGAAAGGGGCCTCCTTTGAAGTCATTTAGAGACCCTTGACCAGGGAGCTTAGGGAGAATAAATACCAAAGGAGTTTGGGTTTGTTTGTGTCTTGGCTGTCTGGGTGAATTATCTGAGATGTAGACCCAGGGCCTGGATGAAGGTTTGCAGAGCAGACATCTTTATTTGGATACACATTTATTCATTCAATAAATATTTACAGTAAGTCTGCTATGTAGTAATTGTAATCTATAATTAGGATATTTTCTTTGAATATGCTAAATATACAGGAATAATAGAGAACAGAGCAAACCTGGTCTCTCCTGGGCTCACATGATTCTGAGTAATGAACAAACTGTAGCAATAATACTCAATATTAATACTTTTGTTTAATGTAATAACTAGGGTGCTACCTTTATGGAATTCTCTGTTTTTAATGGAGTTTCTCAAATTGGCATACTGTTTTCTACTAATTGAGAACACCCCTTGCATAACTGTAACATAGCCTTCATTGTTTTTTGTTTTTTTAATCTCTAAACAAAATGTTTTATTTGGTAGAACAGAATTGCAGTTGCCCTCATTCTTTTTAATACAGTTCTTTGCTAATAACACCAAGGCCCTAATTTTGCACACACACACTGAACCCTTAATTCTGCCTAGGAGCCCTGCTGGCATTTGTTATAATGCCAAAGTCTTGAACTATGGAACTTGGCAAATCTGTTACCATAATGAATTAGTACCAAAATGATTGGGGTAGCACATTTTAGCATTCTTATTGAATGCTTGCTTATTCCAATGTTTCTTACCTTTATTAAACCCATGAATCTTTTTTTTTCTTTTTTACTAAACGTAAGATCACACGTAATGTCAGAATGTTCACAATAAATTTCGTACTTAGAAAGTAACACAATTATAATTTTAGGATTTTTTTCAAACTATATATACAACTCCCTACTCTTAAGAATTACTCTTACACATAATAAAGCATTTGAATGTCTTTGTAGATTATAGAAACTTGGCCTTTTTCATCATGTTTACAAAGTGTTAAAACATTTCCAGGGAGTAGAAAGGGACAGAGATTTCACGCATCCTAAAATGGCAATTAAAGCACCAAGTAGAAATCTTCTGTAGTCTTTGAAAATGAGACAGGATTTTAAAATGTGATTTTTTTCTCTCTCATGGTAATTATTATCATCTCTTAAGCGTCAAATGTCATAAATTAGCTATACTGGAGGAACCTAGGCCTGAAGTTAGTCTGTTACTTTTCTATTTTCTTATTATCCTCTTAACTATTTTCCAGGCTGAGTAAACTCTTTGTACACTGGATTTGTGGCTAAATCAAAACAGAAAGTAGATCCTTCTATCTTTGCATTTTAGAAATGAGTAACACATATCACATACCAGAGTGTATCTTTTGCAATTATTCACAAGCAGCATGTTTGAAGGTTGAACCACATACAGTCAATTGTACTGTTAAAAATTTAATGCTTTTGCCTGCAGAATGTGCCAGTATATTAATTCAGTGGTGCCTTAAAGTTTTGCATTTGAGAGTCATGAGCTTACATCACTGAGCCTGGTAGATATCTGTCTAATAAGGTTCAATATGTTTAATATATGAGCCTCTTTTTTAAAAGAGTAAAGATAACTTTTTACTTTGATTTTATAGATTTTTTTCATGAGATATAAAATCATTTTTATAAGCAACATCATCTCATGCTAAAACACAGCACTATTCTTGCATTGCACATTAAAAGACCCATGCAAGACTACTGTTTAAAAAAGCAGTCTGAATTTGTAGCACAGTTTTTTGTTTGTTTTGTTTTGTTTGAGATGGAGTCTCATTCTGTCACCCAGGCTAGAGTGTGTGGCACAGTTTTTCAAGAATCTATTCCTCTTTGATTCAGATATTATAAATACTAGGGCAACAGCGGAAGATAAAGACTTGCTTAAATGGCAAATCTAGTAAATAAAAGTTATTAGTATGTTGAAGTATATTTAAATCTTGACTCAAGAAGAGATCAGTCACTCTCCAGTGAAGTGCCTGGGAGGATACAAGGAAGAAAGTACACCAGGCCCTATACCAGAGGCAGGGCTGTGTCCAGATGCCTGAAATCATGCCAAGAATCTGGAGGTTCCTCATCCCTGTTGCCATGTACACATATAAACATATCTCTTAGATGAGAAGGAAAGAAACAATCTGCTAAGATGATTTCTTCATCCCTCAACAGGGAAATGGAATATGGGATAGGTTGTGTATGCCTTTGGATTTCTTTGGAAGGAAAAGACCTCTATGGAATAAGGGCCAAAATAGACAGTGTCAGTCCTGTTAATGCTTAGAACAAAAATACCTACAACACCTCAGCACCAATCCACAGGCCTGCAGCATGTCCTGTAGGAGATGCCTCTTTGACTCAGAGAAGAGGAGACACACATCACTGCCACTCCATCAATGAGTGGAAAATGAGATACCCCAGCACTAACAGAATGAAGCCTCAGAGGCTCACAGCCAGTACTCATAAGTGAAGCTGCCCCAAGCCTAAGATCAGAGGCAGCTGTTACTCCAGACACATCAGATGGCCTCAAGTGCCCAAGTAGAGGCCAGTCTGTAGTTACCTCCAAGCAAAGTATAGAACAGTGAGACATCACAACTATGTCCATCATCTCTGGAGGAAGAGGTTCACCAACACTCAGCAGGCACAACACTAAAAAGGCATATTGGTAATTATTCATCACATTTCTCCGATGGCGCGGATGTTTTAGGAAGAATAAGGGGGAGGATATCTGCTTTCCTAGATTGCTTCTTGCAAAGAGTGTCATGGATTAAGAAGAAAGGTGAGAGGTCAAAATGGTAGCCATCAAGAGGGTTCCACCCAATATTGATTGGACCACAATGAGTAGGTAAGATCCTGGTCATCAACAAGGTGCCACAAGGGTCTGAATCAGAGGTTGCCCCGAAACCCCCAACAACTAGATACCACTGATGGCATCAAAGGAACAGGGAGGAGCCAGGGATCTTTCATGCCTTCCAGGCTAGATACTTGCAAGGAATATATGGGATTGTTTATTTCTTAATTAAGAATACAGAAAAGCTATCTCAGGCCATTTCTACACATACATACTAGTTGTGATTTGACAGGCTTTTTTAAAAATTAGTTCAATTTTAGTAGACTTTCTACCAAATTGATTAGAGTTGTAAATTTGTCTATACATACCAAGTAAATATGACTTCCTAACCTGCAGCTTTGATATAATATAATCTTAGTTTGTACAAACTTCATAACTCAGCTTTTGAGGAATGATTTTTTTAGTACAAAAACAAAATTGCCACTCTCCATCCCTGTCTCCAAATACTTCAAAATGAATGTTTTTTCTACATAGAAGGTTTGTAATCATCTTATCTTTGGTGTAATTGATGTCTGATATATTGATATTCTTTCAGTTGCAAATACAGCCATTCATAACAAGTGAATTTTTTTCTTCTCTAACAATATAGGTCTATTTTCCTAAATCATAAATAAAGGCTCTGTAGTTAGCCTGTCTTCTAATAATCTTGCCATATCAGCAGTGAAAGTGGATTAACTGAAATTTCACCTTTAATTTTTATCTAATGTGTTTACTACAGATACAGCAAAATGTTTTTACTAAAAGCCAAATATTGAACCATGTCTTAGCAGCTAAGCCTGTGTGACCATTTCCTCATTCCTCCTTGTCTAGACTGTTAAACTACTTAATTAAATAATGGCTGACACAACAAAAGAAACACTTCTATAGATAGTGGTTTATAAATGGAATTGGTGCATTTTCTAAATAAGAAAATGCAGTACAGAGTGTTTCAGTTAAGTACATTGTGTCCTGTGGTCTGTAGCTTACACAAAAATCAAGGATGAGAAACTTCTGAATCCATTTTGCCACCGGCTTGAAGCCTGTGACTTTAGTCAATCTACATGAATCACTAAGCTTTAGGAAAAAATAGGTAACATAGCCACATGTTCAAGCAATTCAGATATTCAGTATGTAGTTTTAATCATTTAACTTTGCTTAGCTAATCCAAAAATACTTCTGAGGAGCCAACCAATTTGTTAAAGCCCGTAATTTGACTTTGGGTTTTTAAAATTTATTATTTTTTTATATATATAGAGATGGGGTCTCACTATGTTGCCAGGCTGGCCTCAAACTCCTGGCCTCAAGTGATCCTCCCACCTCAGCCTCCAAAGTGCTAGGATTATAGACAGGAAGCACTGTGGCTGGCCCATAGTTTGATTTTGTTATAAGAGAGAATACACTGAGCTACAAGTCAACAGACTTGAATTTCAGTGCTGGGCATCCTAGGTCAATAAGGTATCTTTAATTCGTTTCCCTGTCTTGAAATAAAGTGTTTGGATATTATATCAGTGGCTCTTTAAATGCATTCTCTGAAGCACTGAAGACCTAGCCAGTTCCCTAAGGCCAACTTGGTTTGGTTATGAGGTAAAGTCAAGTGAAGAGAACTTTGAGCCTAGCACTTTAAATTGGTTAAAGTAGGAGCAGCCTCACTTTTATCTGTATTAAACCACTGAACTAAATAATAGATAAGGTTTCTTGCAGATTAGACATTCTATAATAAAGGAAGTTAGACCAAGTCATATTTCTGCCCACAAGGAGCTTATAATCTAATTGGTAGAAAAAAATACTTGAACATTTAATGTGTAAGATAGTATTACACATGTCAGCACTCCACAATGATATAGTAAAATGCTAAGTAGAAGGTTATAAATTTGAGGCTGGGATAATATGCAACTTTGCATGCAGATAGTTAATGCAAAGAAGGTTCATCAAAAAAAGAGAAGTTCAGCCTGTCATCAGGAAAAAGTCCATGGTATGAGTATTAAAAAATTGATTATTATAACGAGAACAAGAAAGAGAATATATTAATTGTGAATTAAAGTAGCTTGTTTCTAAGAATGGCTAATATTTTCAGACTTGTTAGAATATTCATATAGGAAGATGACAGCTATTCCTAAATTGAAATAATATTATTGTATATCAGCAAGGGGAAATTAAAAATGAAAATAGGTCATGATGAAATATATTAGGAGCAAGCTTGTATATTTATAGGTTTATGGACAAAGTCTAAGACATCGCTTCATTACCTTTGCTATAACAAATCATATCTGTTAATATTAGACCATTTGAACTTAAATCAAATGATGTTTTTCCCAAAAGGCAGCGGTCAGACTCTCACTAAATGAAATTCTATTCTAAAAACAGCCATATGATTGAATGGATTCTGCTTGATGGTAAACACTCATCCCCTATTTCTGTGTTGTAAATATTTTTCCACAAGACAATGAAAAGCCACCATGACCACTGAGATTTCATTTTCGGGACTGTCACAGTTTCAGGCTGAGATATAAGAAAGACCATCTATTATTAAAGGAGCAGAGGTCAAGTCATGCCGGTGGCCCTCGTAGGGTAAAGCAGGGGTCGGGGAGGGGCTGGTGCAGGAGGGTGGCAGGAGATCTGGAGGAGCTAGAGTGGCAGGTACTCACTGTAACAGGGAATCTCTAGTGGGCAGTGGAGCCAAAGAGGAAAGCAGGGCACCGCGTAGGGACACAGGCAGCAGGGAAGATGCCTTTGTGAGAGGAGCGGGAATTTCACCAGCAAGAGGTGGCCTGAGTGGACCAGTTGGTCTGGCTGAATTGATCAAGATTGAGCCAGAATCTTAGAGGGATTTACATGGCAAATCTTTCAGAACTTCAAGGGCTTTCTGTAAATTCAAGGATTCAGTCATCTGGTTAATTTGACTAGATCTTCCCAAGCACAAATAAATGGAAAATTTACTTCTAATAGTACCTAACCTTCACTCCGATATTTCCGGCTTTTGAACTTTACCAAAGGTAACCTCCCAGGTGCTCAGCGAAAGGAAAATTTAAGATAGTACATGAAGGAGAAGAGACTAGACAAGGTCATGCAGAAATTAAATGAAAAGGCTTTTATTTCACAAGCAGGGAATCGAAACCAGACCACCAGTAAGAAAGGGCAAAGCCTTAGCAACTGAGCTACAGCATAGGGCAGTCTTCACTATTCTTCCCAGAAAGCATCTAGAATAGTTAATTGTGAGCTTACAAAGGCTTTTAACTACTCAAGATAATTTTTAGAGCTAATTATGACATAAACCCTAAAATTCCTGTTCCCTGGAAGGAGGAGACCAAGAGAAAGTACTGCCACATGGTAACAAGGTCAAGCTCCCAAGGACATAAAACAAGATGGAGATAAACAGTGATTTTTTTACCATTCAGTCAACCATTTGCACAGAAAGAGAGAAGCCAGAAGTCTGACTGGTAAGAAATTCTTACCCTTTTGCCGGCATGCCAGGCTTCTGTGTTCTCTTTGCCTGAGCGGCCTTCGTGACTGAGCTTGCCACACCATCGCGCTGGGGCAAAGCCACATCAGAAAAGAAAATTATCTTTTTCTGTTCTTGCCAGAGTAAAATACATGTGACAAAAACATAGACGTTAGTTGCTCTGATTAGCACCCAGTATCAAACTGGCAAGGCTCAAATTTGCACCTGGTTGGGCTCCATCATCGTTAATCCAACCTCCGACCAGGAGTTTCAACCTGTGGTCTCTGGGCAAGATGGTTGCCCTGAGTAATAGAAAAGATAAGAAAGAGAAAGGAGAAAGAGAAAAGCATTGCCTGAGGCAGGGTGGGGAAGGTGAAATGATCAGGGAGGCCAGAGAAAGACCCACCCATTGCAGCGACACTGAAAAAAAAGTTCAGGCGGCTGCTTCTAGGTAGCTAAGGGATCTTTTCCAGCAGGCCCATCATCTCTCAAGTTTCCCCTTTCAGGGAGGAAAAAGCTCCCCATGTCCCACGATCCTGTACATGCCTAATCCTGTCACCCACAGTTGTCAGCAAAGAGTGCAAGGCAGATTATTCCAAAGAGAATAGCAGTTGACATGCTGTAGTGCCAAACCCATTCTTAGACAAAAGGGACTTTACTGAGAGCCCTCATTTTAAAAATGTACTTCAAATGCATTGTTGTTCATTCGGAACATTCCACTGTAAGTTATCTTTAGTAAGATTTTGCTGTTTCTGTAAGATTTCGCTGCCTCCCAGGCCTGAAGTGTAAGCCAGAAAGAACTCAGTTTTCCAGAAACCAAGGATTGAATTTTTACCTAAAATATTGGCCTTACGCTCAGCTTCTCTTGATTAACTTAGCCAGTGATTTTTTTTTCCTACCCAAGTGTAAGAAAAATGAAACAAAGGGGTATAACACAAAAATCTGATTTTTCAAAAGCCAAATTTTATAACTCCTGCAATATTACTGCTTACTATCAGTTCCTTTCTGACCCAGTCAGATGTAAGAGGCCTCTAACTGGATCCAAGCCAGTTAATTCCCAGATCAAATCCATTCCTGGACCCAGTCCAGTTTCTGTCACAACTCCAAACCCAGTTTGGATCAGAAATTTGCTCAAAGAAACTCAGAGAGCTCAAAACACAAATCTGTGGAGCTGGGAAATCCAAGAGGGAGCTTACCCATGATCCCCAGTGGCTGTGAGAGATCAGTGGAGCTCCGAAATCCAAGAGGGAGCTTACCCATGATCCCCAGCAGCTCTGAGAGATGAGTGGACACAAGTGGGTCCTGCAGGTACCTTGCATATTCACTCAGTGCTGCTGGGGGATGCTAGAAGCTCCATTTTGGATCCCACTTCTGACACCATCTGATAAAAGAAAAACTTCAGCCGAATTAAATTTAAAAGAGTTCAATTGAGCAGTGAACGATTTGCAAATCCGGCAGCCCCCAGAATCACAGCAGATTCACAGAGACCCTCTTGACTGGTAAATTCTAAAAGGGCCTAGATTATGTCTCTTTAGCTTATTTGTATAAATACCACCTGCAGGTTTGAGATTGATGTTAAGTAATCATACCATGCTACCGCACATGTTCCTCTCTTTTTTCACTTTTCTATGACATTTCTGTTTGTTTGATGTACCTGTAATAATCTCTGTTGACATTTGAAGGATAGAAGCAAATGCCACTTTAAAGCTTCCTCAGTGCAGATGAAATGATGATAATAATACGACACATTTTCAACACTTTTCTGGAGAAGTCAAAGCTCTTCACAGACATTAACTCATTCATCTTCACGATAGCAGTATTAGAGGTAACTGGGGACAAGTATTATTGGCATTTTACAAATGGATGCTGAGGTCACCTGAGGGACTTTTAACAAAAGTCATAAAATATTACAGTGACAAGATCAACTCTCTGTTTTCAGGGATGGCACTGAGGCCCAGCAGTACAAAATGACTTGCCTTGCTCTACAGCCAGGCAGCAAGAGATTAGGATGGCTGCGACTCAGTCATCTTTGGCATCTGCAGGTCATAATTCTCACCCCTGTGGGATGGTTTTGGGGCAGGCCAGTGTCCACAGGAGGCAACACCAAGACACAGGATTTGAAGGCAACAGAGCAAAATAAATCAGTTCAGAACAGCCTGTGGACAGCCTTTCTCTTCTTTGAACAAACGTTTAAATCTGATACTGATTTTCCACACTGAAAATTTTCAGAGTTCTACACAGTTCATTCACTTTACCACTAATAATTAATGCAAAAAAGTCACATTTTGTGGATTTGGACTGTGGTTCTTATTTTATAAGCCCAGTAAGCTTTTCTTTTTTCTTAAAGCAGCTCTGATTGGCTCTTTAACTGGAACATGGGGCCTTTTATGAGTAGAACATGCTGATGACATAATACATTAGGGAATTCTCTTTAACAAATAAAAATAACGATTTTGTTTATTTTAGAAAGGGCTAAATGTTTGAAAGTGATGATCTTTGTAAACATTTTCTAACTGGCATAATTAGTTTTGATTCCTCCAAGCAGCAGCATTTTCCTGGCCTAATTGTTTTTCGATCAACAGGCCGAGTCATAACACAGACAATGTGGAGAAGGAAGAATAATTGAACATCAGAAGCCTTCTAATGCGTTCCAGTCCTCATCCAAGGGCAAGGGAAATGTGACTTCCGAGAGAGATGAAGATAAATGCAGCCAGTTTCAAATAGAATTATAATAGCCCTTCCTTGGACATTTGAGTTCAAGGAATGATTAGTTGTCAGGAGAGGGAGGTGATGAGTGTTCACCTTGGGAAGAGTCTTAGCAGATCAGGGTTTTGAGAGATAAAGCCCAAAAAGAAAGCACAGCTGATGGCTTGTTATCAGAGACATGCATAACAGTAAGTCTCGCTCTTACCATTTTCACAAGCACTAAGAAGTTCTGGTAGACACTGCAAGTTAATTTCCGGGGCCTCCTGCATCAGTGAGTGGAAGTAAAGGCTGTCCTTGGTGAGCTTCAATGAGTTGACAAAGGAAGGGGCCTCACCACACATAGTCTGTGTGCTCAGCATCTCTCTCTATACTTTTCCAAGAAGCTGCAATGCAGATATATCATAGACTAGATAATTTCTTCCTAAATTTGGCACATTTTTTTTCAACTTGGATTTATTTTGATGCACTTTAAATCAATAAACATTTCTTAATGCTTTGCAATGGCATTACTTCAGCTTTCAGGGAAACCAAAGGTGAACCAAGAGGGAAACACTTCCCTTCCTAAGTTGCTAGCCTTTCTTCCCAAATTTTTTCCCCAGATTGTAATGTGGAATTTTAATGTTGAATAACTTCAAACCTACAAAAAAACTGAAGGGACAGTACAGCAAAATATGAATACCTTTCACTGAGATTCACCAAGTGCTAACTTTTTTTCTACATTTGCATTTATTTCTTTGTATGTGTACTAGGCCATTCTTGCATTGCTGAGGCTGGGTAATTTACAAAGAAAAGAGGTTGAATTGGGCTTATGGTTCTGCAGGCGGTACAGGAAGCATCATGTCAGCATCTTCTTCTGGGAAGGCCTCGGGAAGCTTTTACCCATGGCAGAAGGCAAGGCAGAAGCAGGCATTCACCACGGGGAAATCAGGAGCAAGAGGGAGATTGTGGGGAAGGTGCCATGCACTTTTAAATGACCAGATCTTGAGAGAACTCACTATCTCAAAGACAGCACCAAGCCACGAGGGATCCACCTTCATAACCCAAACACCTCCCACCAGGCCCTTCCTCCAGCATCAGAGATTACAATTCAACATGAGATTTGGGCAGGGACAAATCTCCAAACAATGTAATATGTGAGTATGAGTGTATGTGCATTACATTCCGAACTATTTGAAAATAAGTTGAAGGCATGATAATAATAAACACCTGAAATTCCTCAGCTTGTATCTCCTAGGAACGAGGTCATTCTCTTGCATAACTACAGTGCTAATATCTACTCCCAAAATGTAACATTGATGGAATAATAGTGTACAGTCCATATTCTTACTCCCCAAGTGTCCCAGTAGTGCTCTTTATAACTTTCTAAAATCTGGAGTCTACTAAAAAAACATGCATTGTATTTAGTTGTCATATCTGTTTAGTCTGTTTTAATCTAGAAAAGTCCCTTCACTTTTTTGGTCTTCCATGACACTGACAGCTTTTAAGAGTTCAGGCCCACTAACCTGTCATCTGCCCCCATTCTGCATTTGTCTACGGTTTCCCCATGATTCAATTCAGGTCAGGCATTTTTGGCCAAAAGTATTAATGGGTGATATTGTATTCATCCCTAGCATCATAGCAGGAGGCATATGATATCAGTATGGCCTTTTATTGGTGATGCTAAGGTTGATCATTTAGCTAAGATCAGACTCATGAGATCACTCTGCTACCTTTTTTTCCTTTGAAGTTAAAAGCAATACGTGGAAGTACTGCTTTGGAACTGGGTGCTATCCTTCTTCTCCACATTTTATCCAGTAGTTTTAGCATCCATCCATTGATGGTTCTTGCCTAAACTAGTTATTACACTGGTGGCTGCAAATGGTGCCTTTCTAATTCTCTAATTCTGCCATTCCTTCCTTTAGTAGTTGGCATTCTTCTGTAAAGAATAGGTTTTCTTCTCTCCACCTGCTTTTGGCAATTCATTATTCAATATATTATAATGCCTCTCTCTCTCAGGATTCTTTTCTAATGCCCCAAATTAGTTCCAGTCGTTGTGTCCTTTTCACAGGTCTACATCTGTTTTTGAGCACCCTCTTGCTTTCTGGAGCAAGATGTTTCAAGCTCACTCTGTACTTTGCCTGCTTGAGACGAGGCATCTAAACAGTCAGTTTTAAATACAAAGTGTGTTCCAGGGAAGCAATCAAGTCCTTTGTAAATAGAAAAGAGAATTTTTAATTTGGCCTGTAGCAGTTGGAGAATCAAAGAGCGGTACAGGGTAGCAAGTGACATTGAGTTTAGACTTGAAGGATAAAATATGCAGAGAAAAGTCAATTTGTTCTCGGAGGAAACACGTCAAAAATTTTCGTAGAAGCAGGAAATTCCTGATCTATTCAAGGAACAGCAAGTAGCAGAGAGTGGCTGGCAAGCAGGTAGGAAGTAGCCAGATGACAAAGGGCCTTAACTGCCATGCCAGGATGTTTGGGCCGGGAAGAGGGAATGTGTTTGTTTTGAACATTTCATTATAGGCAATTAGGGCCCGCCAGTTATTCTTTCACAAGTGTTAGAGGAGTGGGAAGAGAAGGTAATAATTGGGAGAAAGGAGTACAATTAGAAGATTATTTGCAATTATTAGAAGAAAAATTAGAAGATTATTTGCAAGTACAATTAGAAGATTGTAAGTATCTTTTTTGTATAATGACTTCTTTTCCTCTGAGTAGATACCCAGTAGTGGAATTGGAGATCATTATTCTAAGTGAAGTAACTCAGAAATGGAAAACCAAACATCATATGTTCTCACTTATAAGTGGGAGCCACACTGTGAGGATACAAATGCATAAGAACGATACAGTGGACTTTGGGGACTTGAGGGTCTTGGGGGAAAGGGTGGGAGGTGAGTGAGGGATAAAAGACTTCAAATTGGGTACAGTGTGCACTGCTTGGGTGTTGGGTACACCAAAATCTCACAGATCACTACTAAAGAACTTACTCATGTAACCAAACACCACCTGTTCCCCAAAAACCTATGGAAATAATGACTAAATAAAATAAAAATAAATAACTCCTTCCCCCCTTCAAAAAAAAAAGGAAGATTATTTGCTACATGTGCAAGCAGGCATCTATTTATTCTATACCTTATAGAATGTAGTATATATTCTCTTGGTAATTTCACATTAGGTTCGCTTGGATTTTGGATTTTTGGTTGTCCTTTCTACAGTTCCTGCTAGATAGTTCTCAGCCTTCAAGTTGAAGGGCAGAGGACTGTGTCTGTCTTGCTGCTGAACACATGTTAAGTATTTAAGTGTTTGTTGGTCCACTCACATCGTAAGTTCAAATCACTCAAAATGATTTTATATGCACACTTTGAATTTAATGTTCTCTTTATAACCTCGGACTCTGTGACCGCATAGCTACATATGAAATGAAAATTAGTATCTGTATAATCAAACCAAAAAATAATGTTCCTCTGAAAAAAGCAGATAATTGAATCATAAATATAGTTCCTGCTTCAACAACCTAGAACTGCACTGTTCAATCTATATAGTAACCATTAGCTACGTATGGCCATTGAATACTTAAAATGAGCCTTGTCCAAGTTGAGACATGCTGTAAATGGATTTCAGAGACTTAGTATGAAAAAGGAATGTAAAAGACCCCAAGTTTTATATATTGATGATGTTAAAATGATTTTGGATATATTGGGCTAAATAAAAAAGATATTAACATTTTTCCTATTTTTACTTTTTTAAGGTGGCTACTAGAAAATTTAGATTTGTGATCACTTATTTTTATTTGGCAGTGCTGAGATAAATAAATATATTTATTTTATAGATGGTCTCAAACTTGTATTTCCTAAGATTCTAATAGAAATATAAGTACACAAAGGCATGTACTCCACAGCTTTACATTAGGACTACTTTGAGTCTTTTACTTCAAGAAAGTGAAAACCCAACATATTGATTTTATTTTTGAAAATTTTCAAGAGCAACCATAAGTATAAATGCCATTTTATAAGAAACAAATTCACTAATAACCCTTCCCAGAATTCATATTTTACAGTATAAATTGGCAATTTTTAAAATATAATCTTTTGCCTCATGTGTGTACATAAAAGACCTTTTTTAAAGATATATTTGTCAAAAATTAAAATTGTAAAGACCTATAACAGTGAACTGATGTCACAGACAGTATAGTTTTCTTTTCCTGGTAATGAAATCTGAGTCATATTTTCTTAATGTGTTGCCATTTCTCCACATAGGCTAAGAATCCTCAGAGAGTAAATGGTGAGTGTAGACAGTGGTCCCATTATGTCTTAAATAGTTAGCGATGTCTAATATGTCTAACTTAAATCTCCGAACTTAACCTAATGTTCCAGAATGGTAGGGAGCCTTAAGATTCATCATAATGGGTTCATTAAGCATTTGTCTATATGAGATGTAAAGTATTCATTAAGTCTTAGAGTGATTTTTAGGCTCTCACTAACGCATCTCCTTAAGTCTCCATCAGGCTGCCAAAAGACAGCTCCGTACTTCAGGAGAACAGACCAGCAACAGTTCTCTTCTTTAGAGCTCTTCAAAGCATCGCCTTAACCTCCCTTACTAACTTGTTAGTGTCTGACAACTTTTATTATCATCATAGCCTGTGATTTTAGCCTCTCTGAGCTTCATTTTCCTCATCTCTAAATGGAAGATAAAACCTGGCTATGCCTTGAGTGCCTGGTGTACTGTAAGGACTCAGATCACGTCTTGAATGAATGAGGATTATGCCCATCTCAAATAGCACCTCCATTTTGCCCTCAGGATTTATTGATTTTAGAAGTGTTTCCATTGCCTTTTTAAATAATGTATTTATTTTTACAAAAGAACCAGTGTCGAGCTACAGATTCTTGGGAAGCCAGGCCAGCGGGCAGGCCTCTAGGGATGCCAGTAGCCCCCCACTGTCAAAGGCTTCACCTCCCTCTTGAATACACAACCCATCTTGGCTGCCAGGAAGGCACCTCTACCCTCCTTGGCCCACCTCATGCTTCTCTCCTGTCTGCTGGGTTTGATTGTATATCTTTCCCTTTTACTAAAATGTGAGTCCTCATTTTAGTGAGGGCAGAGATACTCATCCTTAAACCCTAGTGCCTGGCACAGAATGAGGCTTTAATATCTATTAAATAAATGCATACATACATGCAGGCCAAGGAATCACCTGAAATGATGTTAAGTATTTCACAAAAGCTAGCCTGGAAAAGTTACGAGTGTACCTCATTCTACTTCTCAGCTGGCTATAAACTAATCAATTGAATTCAGGCCTTTGCTAATTGTTCAGCTCATGACATCTCTCTTTTTGTTAATTTTAAAAGAAAAACCTGATCTGTTTTATCAGCAGGATAACAGGAGAAAGCAAAGAAGATGGAAATTACTTGAATATGTATTATATGTAAGATTGGCCACATAATCCATACCACTTCCCTGTGAAGTAGATACTTTCTACATATTTACTGTTGATGACACAAGGCCAAAGAGTTTAAATAACTGAGTTTGTAAAGCTGGTGAATGGTAGAGCCAGGGTTTGAACCTAGATCTAACTGATTAACTTCATCATGATGGAGTCATGCTCTTTGATAGAGAGATGCCTTTTCTATAAAAGCACCTGATCAGAAAAGTCATGCAGGTACACAGAGAATGAATGCCTCCCACTGTTGCTTTTCAGTGCCAAAAGCATCCGAGGCCTTGCAGAGTACTCCTTCACGCTTCCAGCTCCAACCAAGGAGCCACAGTTCACTAATGTAGCTTGTGGAGGAAAGATGGGCAAGAAACCAGGGACAAATGGCCCCACTAACTGAAAAGAGTTGAATAATTGGTTTCCACCGATTTGCCAGCTCTTGCTTTGTAGTCCCCTGTTTTTCCAGCTTTAGAGAAAAGCTGGGAGGACATCACTGAAAACAATAGAACACAGAGTGCTAATTCTCGTCCTTACCTTTGGGAAATAAAACAGCCTGAGATAATGGATGAAAATTGTAAAATCTATGTTAATGTGTTTATCACACAAAATATCATTGCTTATAAGCTTGCACATAGATCTGTAACTTTTATTTTTGCCTTTTGTTAAAAACGGGACTTGATCTGATGACTGGTTGTCTTTGAGCAACTACGGTTGGCTGTAGTCTACTCTGCAAACAATGGGAAAAATCCAAGTCAGATTTTCTATAGTTCAGCCAGCTAAAGTGTTGGACAAATCCTCTAGGGTAGAAACGAAGAGGTAATTTGTTTTTCTACTATCTGTACACAGCTGTCTCTTTACTAGTTTCATGTACTTATGTCATGATTGGCCTTCAGATATTTGGGGTAGAGGAAGTTCATCATAATTCCAAATATTTTCCTTAAAATTTTTTTATTTTTCTAAGGTTTTGTCCAAAAATATGATTCTGTGACTTGAAGAAAATATATTCCAAAATAATTGTAATGACATAGTAAATTAAAATTCATGACTTTGTCTCTCAACTTATTCATCTTAGTTTTCTATCATTTTTATTGTACTTTCCATAAAGTTAGAGATAATCAAAACCAATTGTTATCTTTAATTAATTGTAACTATATAACTGGTCTTGTTGGAACTTTAAATATTATAAAATAAAATAAAAACATAATTTACAAGTATAGCTAACAGTGGGCTTGCTTAACTCAAAGAAATATTTACTTCCAAAAAAAAAATTTCATCTTCTTATGCCCAAATACAACCACTTTGATTATTTTCCCATTTGAAAATTAATTAGGCTACAACAGTGTCTTAGCAAACCCAGTATGTATAATCCAGGTAGCTACCGCTGAAATTCTGAAATCCATAGTCTGGCTTCAAAAATCAGAAAGGAATTTATATGCAGCTATAAACTTGAAGCATAATTTTGTACTCCTGTTCTTTGGGCCTAAGTAAAAACTAGGATTTTAATCCATTTTCTCAAATCATATAATGTATGTGTCAAATCCAAGTCGGTTGTGCATGCATGGGTCTTCACGAGGGAGTTTCCACTTTAAAGTTGGCAGGCCTGCTGAAGCACTGTAAATTGCCTTCGCAATGAAGTGGTGTGAAGTGTTCCCTGACTCCCTTCCTCTTGGCTATTGGGAAAACCTTGAAACCGTAGGCCTGGGATAGGTCTCAGTAAGCTACTTGGTAAGCACCCAGGTTCCAGGCAAGACCACTATTCAGGAGAGGTAGAGATTTCAATTGACTTTGCTGTGAATCCCTCAAAGATCACCACCCTGATCTACCAACTATGTAACAGTGTCTAGATCGATACATATTTCTGTGTATATCACCAGTGTTCAGAAACATCATCTCACGGAAGTCCCAAGTCCCAAATGACTCAAGAGTTAAGAGCTTCCTATACTGAAGTTCGTATCAGGGCAATATTCACATGAGATTCACTCTGTACTACCATGTAGTTTTACTTTTGTGTTTGCACTAGTAAAAACATTAAGAACTATGAAAAATAATTTGAGTTTTAATAAATAAGCTGTGTGAACTGGTAATACTGACGATAGATTATCTTGCAGTACTGTTCCTGAATTTTTAAATTGCCTTTTCAAGATTTCCTCAGAAAGATAGGAGGCTCCCTCTAGTGGGAAGTGAGCATTGTAATTGATTGATTTCCCCCAAAGCAGTGTGTATAACTTCATAGGTTTTGTTTGAAAGAAAAGGGGCCTCTTCTGACTCGGATAGTTTGGGCTCCATAACATTTGTTCATTTTTCTCTCTGAATTTTGGTAAAGAAAATAATATTGGTTACCAAGGGATGATTATAGGACAGTTGTGAGTTTAGAGTCATGTTGATGAAGTGAATTGCAAAGAGAGGTGAAGTTACCAATCTGTGCCTAGGCATTAACTTGTTAGAAAATAAAAAATATATTTATAGCTATTTATTTATGAAATGTATAAATATATAAATTCTAATCTTAATTCATAAGCCTTTTAATTTGATAAGTAGTTTAAAGGATTATCTTATCATCTCTAGCCGTCACTTTACGGCTGAGCTTAAGTGACTTGCTCAAGATTACACATTTGAAAGTCGGCTTTGACCTTTGAGTTTCTATTAATTTTACAGAATGTAAGCTGTATTCACTTTGGCTTTTCTTACTTTATGAGAAAACAGTGACCAAAATCACATGCATTTTTTTAGGTAATTTTCTATCTGTCTCATATCATTTCTACTTGAAGCTAAAACTACATTTTGTAGAGTGTAATAACATATTAAATTTTAATTCTGAATTATCAAGAGAAACTAAAATTGTACCCAGGGAAGGAAGTAAGTAGCACATTACAAATACAGGTTTTGGTTTTATAATTAGTAAAGAAAAAGAAAAGATTCTAATAAAATTTAATATTGAGAATGATATATAACCCAAAATGGTCAATAACCAATTCCAGGAAGAATGTTTACAGCAAGTTATAGAAATTACCCATTTTAAAGCCATACATCATATATTTCACCTATCCCACATTTATATATTTTTTATCAAAGTGTGTACTTGCTTTTTGGTAAGTGACAAAGTTAATCTACACTGGAGGAAGAAAAAAAAATAGTTACTAATTTTTTCCCCTTATTTTCTTACAGCAAATGATGTGCTTGCTTTTGGAACATTGGTCAGTACTTCCAATACCTACGACGGGTCTGGTGTTGTGACTGTGGAAACTGACCACCCACTCCTCTGGACCATGGCCATCAAAAGCTAACCTGTTGACTGGCATCCATAAGTGTGCCTCTGCCTTATCTCATTTCTCAACGGTTCATTGCTCAACAAGAACGATTCACCTGGGTTTGCAAGAATCTAAACCCCTCTAGGGGAAGCCCACTGGGTTTAAAGATGTTAGTGTTTAGATAATACAGGTAACATTATAAATGACAGATCTCAATTTTATAGTAGTGGGAAAGATACATGCTAAGAAAGCAAATAAGCTCCATTATATTCGGTTGGAACCTAATGGGAATCATTCCACTATACAATTCAGTACTGATTATTCTTCTTATGTTATTAATCATTCCATTTATCCTAGAAAATTGTTTTTAATTTGAATCAGAGAAAACTGTTGAGGTTCCTCTTGGAGTCTAGAACATCCTTAAATGTCTAACAACAAGGGCTACCTCTGAGTACCTTTTAGTATTAGTTTTCTGTATATGATATATATTATCTTATACTGAAAAAAAATTCCTTTCAGATTGGGGTGTTAGAAGTGCACCAGGTCACTCTGACCTTATTACTGTCTTTGGTATTGTCTTAAATAAATCAAGAATCATTGACCTAATTGTTAAATTTAAAAATAGGTAGTTATATAAGCAATAGGTGAAAAGAGAAATGATGTGAAAGATAAATGATGATTCGTGGAGCCCTACTCACACATTAACCCTCAAATTCAAAAGTAAGAATGCAAAAGTCTAGAGGGGGTAACAGTCTGCATCATCATCACAACCTAAATGGAGAAAGCTGTGCAGAGGAAACTTAAGCATAAAAATTGAATTCGTTTCTGACATACCTTGGACTGAAAAACTGTTGGTTCATCCAGAAGTGTATTCATATTACCAGAAAATGAGTTTGTCTATGGGGATACATGAACTTCATATACTAAGGAGCCTAACTCCAAAGCCTGCGTTCTCATCCCAGTCTGATATTCACCTAAGTTTCCGGAACCTTTTCCTTAGCTGTAAAATGGAAGCGGTTGGACTGATGGTGTCTGAGGTTCTTTCCCACACTGAAATTCCAAATATTGACACTTAGCAGTCATAGGGCTGATAATACACACAGTTACTGACTTAGCCTAAACAACCTGGTGCATCAAAATGTATTCACCTTTCTTTTGTAAAGAGACCATCTTCTATCTTCTTTCCACCTTTCTCTGTTTTATGAAACCAACTGTTGACATACAAACCATGATTGAAGGAGAACCTGTCCAACATGTTTTATGTACACAAATCCCTATGTTGCTATAAGAAAAGTGAAAGTAACTGTTTTCTTCTTGGTGCTATGACAGTGTGAGACTCAGGTTGTCTGTAGAGAATTAAAGGAGCAGTGGCCCGCGTGATTGTGGCATTTAAGGAGCAGTGGCCCATGTGACTGTGGCATTTAAGGAACAGTGGCCCACGTGATTGTGGCATTTAAGGAGCAGTGGCCCACATGACTGTGGCATTTTCGGCACTTTTCATTACTTTCTGCTTGACCGGAAGTTGAGGCTTAGCTATGTTTCCATCTTCAGTTTCTGAAGACTAGTTATATATTCCTTACTAGAAATATATTCATAATATATAAAAGAAATATATCTGTGATTTTAAAATTTTGCTACCAAAGAATGCATGTTCTATGTGCCCTGAAAATGTTACCAGTGTTAATAAATGGATACTTATCAAAAAAGAATATAGTTTCCTGAAGCTTAGTAAATATTGGGGGACAGGGGATAAAAAAAAGCACTGAGGCTTATCTCACACCACCACCTGAGTATCAGGCTGTAGCCATTGGGGGCCCACAGAAGGGGTTCTCTTAAAACATAGGCCACCATTCCCAGTTCCTGCCAGGCTACTGAGGAATTAGGTGCTAGTTTTAACCATATGTGTGTTGTCAGGCCCGAGGGCCTCTTCCATTCTTGTCAAGGGGAGTGCTAACCTTCTCTCCTTTCATACAGCACTAGGTGCTGGTTTTATTACAGTCAGCCCTCTGTATCAGTGGGTTCCACATCCGTACATTCAGTCAATCAATCATGGATTGAAAATATTTGTAAAGAAAAGAATGGTTGCATCTGTACTGAACACAGACAGACATTTTTCTTGTCATTATTTCCTAAACAATACAGTATAACAACTGTTTACTTAGCATTTATATTGTATTGGGGATTTTAAGTAATCTAAAGATGATGTAACATATACGGGAGGATGTACATAGGTTATATGCAAATACCACATCATTTTATATCAGGGACTTAAGTATCCCATCCACGGATTTTGGTATTTGCAGGTTGGGGGTTGGAGAGGTTGTCCTGGAACCAGTCCTTGCAGATATCAGGGGATGACTATATTTCACCCCTTCCCATTCCTTAAAACTACCTAAGTGTGTTTTTCTCTTTATGTGCTACCCCACCGTGGCAGTTAAGTATTCACTTATTTTTATAACAATACAAGTCTGCAGATAGTGAGATCTCAGGTACACCCAGTGAACTATCTGAGCCCCCCCGGGAAGTCCCTCTTCTCTTACTCCTGTTCAGTTCAGATCCTGACCTCCAGCTTGTAGCCATAAAAGAGACTGCAGGTTGGGCCCTGCTGGGAAAGTGACAGGTGCTCCTTGACCTTCTGACTCCAGTTACTTTCTTATTTCTATGGGTCGGATTTGTAGCATTTATAAATCTAGTTATTGTCACCCCCAAATGTCATCTGTCTACCTAAATCACTGATTAGTGAAAACATGCTATGATCTCACTTCTCTTTAGAAAGCAGGGAAAATCTGAAAATGGCTGCAGCTATTGCAACCTGGTTGGAGTCACACATGACCATGACATGTAATATGTGTGGTTCAAGGAATTGGGGCTAGGGGGGCATGGGTGAGCATCACTCAGAGCAAAGAAGCGGTGGACACAGACTGGGGCATTCATACAGGTAAATGCTCAAACTTTTGTGTCACACTTCTATGTGTGTGGAATGCATTTTGCGTTCTGCTTCTGTGTGTGGCACAGACCTTGCCTACTACTGCTGCTCAGACTTTTTCCACAGCTTTACTTGAACTGTGAAAATAAAGCAGCACATAGATCTGGCGTGATTGCGACTGATGGTATGTGCCAAGTCAGTACGCAGCAAGAAACTGTTCTTCTCTTCTCCAAGGCTCTGTGATTTTGAGAGGGGTATGGTCAGAATGGTGACTTTCAGACTATATTTACCATGGCCCACTAGAAATACATCTGATATACCTTGTGATCCAGTCCATAGACACACACAAACACAATAAAACATGCGTGTACTCCAGTAATTTTATTGTCAATTGAAAAACATCCAGAAATATATTCTAGATTGGAAAAAGAGCACCTAAGGGCAGAGCAAAATGCATAAAGGTACCTTTTTTAAAAAGTGTATTTATGCAGGTGTTCTGCATTGAACATTCATTTTTTTTCATAAATTTAGGACAATAGGAGTGTAATTTTAAAAAATATTTCCCATCAAAGAATTAAGATATCCCATTATTAAAGTATTTTAAAAATCTGTTTCAGAATTTATATGATTTCAATAAATTATTGAAAACTGGCATATTTGAGCGAGAATGTATCTGGAGATATTTCAACTTATTTGCCTCATAATTTAACCAAGGTCACACAGAACATTTTTCTACTCCTATTCTCGGTGTTTGTTTCACTGCCTTTATCACCAAACTAATAATAGTTTTTATTCTTACATGTGTGTTAAGAAGAATAATCTACCAATGACAGCAGGTTGAATTTGATCCTATTTGGGAATAAAACAGTCAACACAACTCTCTTAGGAAATGGGCAGGGGTATTAGATTATTTAAATTGTCTTTAGAGCAGTCTATTCAACATAAAATGAATTATCCTTATACCTGCAGAGATTAAAATCGAAGCTACAAGGTCAAGCCTTTCTTGGGAGTCACATACAGATTCAAAAATTCCTGGCATGTAAAGTACAAGTTTGCCCTTCCTTGCCCACAGCAGATTTCACTTATCAATCCTAATTTTCTTTTCTGATGATCCCCAGCCTAAGCCTCAGAATCTATCTCAAAACAATTCTCCAGGCAGCCTTGATCAATTAGCCTCCATTGGGATGGCATCCCTGGAGGCTCAGAGCGTGCACAAAACAGCTCTGGGTACAACCCAGGAAAGAGGTCCTGGCAACATCACTCCTCTTCACAGGTCATGGGAAGTAAATAGATCCATGGACTGTTCTCTAAGTATTTCATTCTACCACCGAAAGCAAGGACTTTGTACACAACAAATAAAAACTAATTCCATCCCTGCAGATAACTTGAAAAATGTAAGCAAGGCCCCGAGAGCGCCCACAGTTGAAAAGTAGGAAATTTCTCACAATGGACCCATAGCTGGTCCCCGAGAACCAAGAAATCTGAGATGTATACAGAGTCCAGAGGTAGAAAAGTGTTTTTAACCAATAGTCAAAGGAACTGATAAATGTAGGGTGGCAAATCATACCATAACCCTTATATTTTTAAAACCTAAAGTCTAGTGAATATTTAATAGCCCATTGTATTTTTGAACAATAAACATGGGAAATGATGAGAATAAAATTATGCAAGAATTGAGCAGAGTTTTATCTGAATGGCATAATTTTGTTAACCATTAAACAGTATGAACCTTCTACTAGAATATGAACCCCTTGAGGTCCTTGACTGTCATCTGCTGTATCTCCTATTCCTAGAGTAGGGCCTTGTCTGTAGCAAGTGAGCAGTAATATTTGTGCAGCACCACTAGTGCAGTAACTGAAGTCCCCACTTGTACCCGTGCTGAGGGAACATACTGCACCGCTTCTCTAGTCCCTGACAACTATTGTTCTTTTCTTTCCTTGTTCCCTAACTAACCAAGATTTAAAGTAGATACAGACAGTCCCTGACTCACAATGGTGTGACTTAGGATTTTCCAACTTTACAATAGTGTAAAAGCTAGAATTCAGTAGAAACCTTACTTCGAATTTTGACTTTTGATGTAAAATTCTTTATAATAACTTTATTATGATAGGTTTGGGGTTAGATGATTTTGCCCAACTGTAGGGTAATGTAGTGTTCTGAGCACGTTCAAGGTAGGCTAGGCTAAGCTATGATGTTGGGTAGGTTAGCTGTATTAAGCGCATTTTTGCCTTATGATATTTTCAACTTATGATGGGTTTATTGGGATGTAACCACATCATAAGTCAAGAAGCCTCTGTATGTTAATGTTGCCCTTGAGTGGGTTCCTCAATCTGAAAGATACATATCCTAAACCTAGTCTGGTTAGATCTGGTTGTATCCGTCCTTGTTCACATATCTGAAGAAGAAAGTGATGTTCCAAGGCCAAGGCCAGGGCAAAACATTCAGCTAGTAACAAAGGAAAATCAAAAGGCCAAGCAATTTTCAGTTGCTCAAAATGGCTAGCATGTTCATGGGAACATGAAAGCCATGAGACAAGTAATCACATAGGCTTAGAATATTAGTGTAAGCTAAAAGAGTCAAAGTCAAAGTAAATATGAAGACATTTATTTTTTATTTTTTTAATATACGGGTTCTTCCTGTGTTGCCCCAATTGGATTCAAACTCCTGGACTCAAGGGATGCTCTTGCCTCAGTCTCCCAAGTAACTAGGATTACAGCCATGTGCCACGACGCCCAGCAAGTGAAGAGCATGTTTAATTGACCTCATTTAACAGGAAAAATAGAAGAAGTAAAAGGTTAAGAGAAAATTTTCAGTTAGAAATCTTGTAGCTGGAGTGGTTTCTCGATTTGGAAGTTCAAGACATGACCATGGCTGTCAAGAGTTGAGGTGGATTCCAGACAAGAGTACATGTGATTTTCAAATACTATGAGACCTTGGCATTCAATTCTAATATTTTACTTGTGTTTAAATTTACTTGTTCTACAAATTAAACCTTTAACATGCATATGAAATTAGCCTGAGGAGTCTAAAACCATAAAAAATAAACGCTATGCTGTCTGCAACTGAATTCCCTATGCTAAATCTCATTATTTGTGATTTGGATTCAGTGCTTTTTTGTTTTGTTTTGTTTTGTTTTGTTTTGTTTTGTTTTGAGACAGAGTCTCACTCTTGTTGCCCAGGCTGGAGTGCAGTGGCGGGATCTCGGCTCAATGCAACCTGTGCCTCCCAGATTCAAGCGATTCTCCTGCCTCAGCCTTCCGAGTAGCTGGGATTACAGGCACCTGGCACCATGCCCAGCTAATGTTTTTTTTCTTTCTCTTTCTCTTTTCTTTTCTTTTTCTTTTTTTTTTTTTTGAGACAAAGTCTCAGATGCTCTTGTCCCCCAGGCTGGAGTGCAGTGGTGCGATCTCAGCTCACTGCAGCCTCCACCTCCAGGGTTCAAGTGATTCTCTTGCCTCAGCCTCCCGAGTAGCTGGGATTACAGGCACCTGGCACCACACCCTGCTAATTTTTGTATCCTTAGTAGAGACAGGGTTTCACCATGTTGGCCAGGCTGATCTCGAACTGCTGACCTCAGGTGATCCGCCTGCCTCAGCCTCCCAAAGTGCTGGGATTATGGGCTCTTTTTTTTTTTTTTTTATACAGTGGTCTCACTGTCACCCAGGCTGGAGTGCGGTGGCACGATCTCAGCTCACTGCAACATCCATCTCCTGGGTTCAAGTGATTCTCATGCCTCAGTCTCCCAAGTAGCTGGGACTACAGGCATGAGCCTCCATGCCTGGCTATTTTTTTTTTTTTTTTTTGTAGAGATGGGGTCTCTCCATGTTGCCCAGGCTGGTCCTGAACTCCTACGTTCAAGCGATCTGCCTGCCTCAGCCTCCCAAAAAAGTTATCTTTTGTTTTGTTTTTGAGTTAGAATTCTTCTTTATTTCATAATAATTCTTTTTTGTTTGTTTTTGAGTTAGAATTCTTATTTTATAGTTATTCTTTTTTTTTTAAGTTTTGGGATACATGTGCAGAACGTGCAGGTTTGTTACATAGGTATACCTGTGCCATGGTGGTTTGCTGCACCCATCAACCTGTCATCTAGGCTTTAAGCCCTGCATGCATTAGGTAATTGCCCTAATGGTCTCCCTCCCATTGCCCACCAACCCCCAGCAGGCCCCGGTGTGTGATGTTCCCCTCCCTGTGTCCATGTGTTCTCACTGTTAACTCCCACTTATGAGAGAGAACATGCAGTGTTTGGTTTTCTATTCCTGTGTTAGTTTGCTGAGGATGATGGCTTCCAGCTCCATCCAGGTCCCTGAAAAGGACATGATCTCATTCCTTCCAAAAGTGTTACCTTTATATCACTTTTTTTATTAACACGTGGTTACTCAGCAACTATTTGTAGAATGCATGAGAAAGCTTTCTATGTAATATTATGACATTCTGCTCACCTCTCCCTTATAGAAATTCCCATGCTTTGTCCCACCACAACTTGCTGAATAACCCCAATAATTTTAGTATCATAGGTTAGGAAATTTTAAAAATAATCATTTTGAAGTAATGAGGCTCCCAATATTATAGCTATGGGACCAAATATATGAAGGACATAAAATAAGGGATTCTTAGAATAATATATGAGTTTTACTTTTTTGTGCTATAGAAAATACATAAGCATCCATCAATACTCTCTCCACCATATCAACGTAATTTATTTAAGAAATACCTTTCACTCTACCTTTAGTTCCATATTCATGAAAAGAATGTCCTAGGCCCCAGTGCTCCACACATTCTGCTCTTTTATTTGCATTCCTTAAAATTCAGGGAAGCCTACATGAATAATGAGATGAAGAGAAATGATGCAGAAAGTTGTTGGGATAGCTTTTAGTCAGTGAATTTATTAGGCATATTTTAAAGTTGACCTTTTAATCTAAGTTTTTATTCAATTCTATTGCAAGGAACTGAGCAGCATGGTCAGTTGGAATATTTGCATGCCAGTGGCATTGAGCAATAAGTTTCATGAGGAAGCCCTGGATTAAATCATGAAGAAGCCAATATATTATTTTCAAGGCTTGAGAGATATAGGATAGAGACTTTTTTTTTCTTTTTTTGAGACGGAGTCTTGCTCTGTTGCCCAGGCTGGAGTGCAGTGGCATGATCTTGGCTCACTGCAACCTCCGCCCCCCGGGTTCAAGTGATTCTCCTGCCTCAGCCTCCCAAGTAGCTGGGACTACAGGCACGTGCCACCATGCCTGGCTAACTTTTTGTATTTTTAGTAGAGATGGGGTTTCACCGTGTTAGCCAGGATGGTCTTGATCTCCTGACCTTGTGATCCGCCCGCCTCAGCCTCCCTGCCCTAAATTTTAAGAAGTGGATATGCAAATCATTTTCATAATTCTCTAGATATTGCTAGTAATTATGTACCCACATAAATACATTAATAATGTTAGTCATATCGAGGCCATTGTTATTCATTCCTGTTTTGAGGAATGAAAACTTTCCACAAGTTGCTCTAAGGCTTAACCATTCCCTTGGTTAGATGTGTCATTTATAAGAGCCAAAGCTTCACAGAACTAAAATCAAGTAAATAATGTTAGCATTAAAGGGGATCGGATAAATGGATTGACTACAAAGAATTAGAGAAATCACAGAAGCCTCAAATTACTAAAGTTTCCAATTATTCATACTTTAGCATCCTTAAAAAATTCCACACACCAGAACCTTTTTGTTGACTCTGTGGGAGGCACTTTTCATCTTAACATAAAAAAGACTCTGCTAACAATTTTTCCATCCAACAACTACAGAACAGACCCATTCCCACTAGACATGGCAAGCTCCCGGCAACAGAAGTTGTTCAGTCTAAGGCTAGACAAATGCTTGTGGGGATCTGGCCTCTAAATTAATCTCCAAGTTTGTGTGTTGAGTAACTCCTTCAGGAAATCGAATATTTTATAGCTATATGAAATTTGAGGGAAAGGACAGATGTATCTGCTTCCTGCTAAAATTGTGCTGATTAGCTAAAATCATCACAAGCAACCTTAACTTTGTACTTTTTTTAAATGCATTCTTATGGCCTCATTGAAAATTTACCAATACTGCATCTACTGGTCAGGTTTCTAAGTAGAAGATTTATGACTGAAGAGTTTGCTCTCTGTAAGACTATGGATGCAAGAATGTAGATAAAAATGAGTTTCCCTGGGTAGATGGAGTTCCACAGTCCCCGGCAGGAAACTAACCCTGGCCATTTCATTAGAAGTTAACTTTCAATAAACCACAGTCCAGTTAAATGGGATATTCCAGGTTGACATATCATTGTCCTTACATGCAAATTTTAGTACCTACTGTAAGACAGACATTAGGGTATAAGGATGCCCTCACAGAACTTACATTATGGTAAATGAATAGGAGACAAATGAGAGAAAGGAGCCAGGAGTCAAAGAGACATGGGAAGAGGAAGAAAAAGAGGCAGAAGTACATGGGAACACAGATGGGGAAGACTGCAGAGAGTGCAAAAGTGGAGCATTCACTGTGGGCACAGGAGATAGGGAAAGAAGAAGAGAGTGGAAAGTTTGCTTCCCTTCTCTAAACCACTCGGAATGACAGAATTACCTTAAATTATTGTTTTGTTTTGTTTTGAAAGGAAGTTTTGCTGTTGTTGCCCAGGCTGGAGTTCAGTGGCGCGATCTCAGCTTACTGCAACCTCTACCTCCCAGGTTCAAGCAATTCTCCTGCCTCAGCCTCCTGAGGTACTTGCCACCATGCCTGGCTAACTTTTTGTATTTTTATTAGAGATGAGGTTTCACCATGTTGGCCAGGCTGGTCTTGAATTCCTGACCTCAGGTGATCTACCCACCTTGGCCTCCAAAAGTGCTGAGATTACAGGCGTGAGCCACCGTGCCTGGCCTACCTTAAATTATTAACACCGAAGTTACTATAGAAGTGGAAGATGGGATTTTATGTATCCAGTAAAAAGAATGTTTGTGAGAAATTTATAATAGACTAATATTAAGAGCATAAAGGATACAGTGCATATGTAATTTTGATTACATTTATGTAAATAATAGCCAATACTGGAAGAGAATATATTTAATTTTTAACATGGTTGACTTTGAATGATGATATTGTAGGTAAATTTTTTCATTATAAATCTATCTACATTTTTCTATATTTTGTAAAAATAGGTTACATGTATGCTTATAAATCAGAATTTTTAAAAACTGGTGTATATGATTTAAAATATTTAAAATATATGTAAGAAAAAATAAACCTTCTCAGTAAATTATTATTCAAACATTATGAAGACATTCACAGAAACAGAGAGGCTCAACAAGGCCCATAGAGGCAGACACAATCTAATTCTCCAAGGTCCTCATGAATAGAAACGTGTAGACAGGCCACGGAAGGAGGACAGAGGAATAGGCAGAGGCTGACAGGGCACACAGAACAGCAGCCAGCACGAAGACCCTCATTGTCTGACTCATTCTGCAATTTCTCAGACATTGAGATGGCACTTATTATTCCCATGCACATGTTTTTTCTTTTTTATAAAGTTTCAGCTTTTCCTTAAATCATTTATTCATTCAACAGACAATCATTAAGCATCGTGCAAACTCCATTTCAGTTAGAATCATGCTATTGCTTATCCCGTGGACTCAGGCTCACCAGGCGAAACCCAATCACAATCCCACCCTCTCCCTCTCCTGCACCTGAAAATTGCTGGGGGGAATAAGAAAAAAAAAACAAGGGCCCGGGCGCGGTGGCTCACACCTGTAATCCCAGCACTTTGGGAGGCCGAGGCGGGTGGATCATCTGAGGTCGGGAGTTGGAGACCAGCCTGACCGACATGGAGAAACCTCGTCTCAACTAAAAATACAAAATTAGCCGGGCGTGGTGGCACATCCCTGTAATCCAAGCTACTCGGGAGGCTGAGACAGGAGAATCACTTGAACCCAGGAGGCAGAGTTTGCAGTGAGCTGAGATCACGGCACTGCATTCCAGCCTGGGCAAAAAGAGCGAAACTCTGTCTCAAAAAAAAAAAAAAAAATACAAAAACAAAACATGACAACTGTGACGACTGACCTCACTTAAAATTGCATGCACACATCCAGATACACCTTTTTCAAGTGGGTCTTCAATGATGCCTGGCAATTCTACTGCATGTCCCCAATCCATTCATTCTCCCATTTTCTTTGTTTCTCTTTCATGGCAGCTCCTCTTCCTCAGACTTTCAGTACGTCTTCCCCAACTCCTCACTTCCATTTGGTGACCTAGCTTCCAACTTCTCTGAGAAAATTGTAGCAATCAAAAAAGAACTCAGACTCCATCCCGTTCTCCACCCACCAGCATCTGCCCCTGCCGCCTTTCCTTCTGTTACCATGGTGAACCATCCACCGTTCCCATCAAAGCTGGCCATCCACTTGTGCACAGTTCTCCTTTCTGGTCCCTTCAGGGTCATCCTGCAATCTGCCCCTCTCTTTCCTACATCATGGGTTTTGTCCTCCTTTCCCCTGGATCATTCCAATTGGCATAAAAAGTACTATCTTAAATTGTTTTATTGGCCCTGCTTCCTTTATCAGCCACCAACTCATTTCTTTATTCTTCTTCGCAGTATACTTTTAAATGTTGTCTAAGTGCACTCTAGTTCCAATTCCCCTCCTGTTTCTCTCTTAAACCCACTCCAAGGATGCTTTGCCCTCCCCATTCCACCAAAACAACCGGGCGCTGGTGACATCCATATTGCTAAAGTCAGTGGTCAAGCCTCAGTCCTCACTGTACTTGACATAGCTCATCAATATTTAATACAATTATCACATTCTACCCTTGACTCCCAGGACACTAAACTCTCCACTCTCCTGGTGTTACATCTATCTCACTGGTCAGTCTTCTGTACCCTTCACTGGTTCCTCATCTTTTCCTCCAGCTTTTTAATGTAGGACGGCTCCTAGGTAAGGCCTCGTTCTTTTATTTTTCATTGTGTCTCACTCTTAGTGGTCACACCTAGTACATACGGTCTCCAACAACATATGCATGGAAAGTCACATACTGAATCTTCTACTTGTCATCTCCACTCTGATATCTGATGGACTTTTCGCACTCAGCATGTCGAAGACTAAACCAGTACTCTTCTCCTAAAAGCCTGTGTCATCTCCTACCTCCCCATCTCAATTGCTGGTAATCCCATCCTTCTCATTTTCAAGCCCAAAGCCATGGAGTCATTCTGATTTCCTCTTTCTCTTGCACTTGCTAGTTCTGCTTTCAAAATGGATTTTGACTCCTTCTTGCTGTCTCTGTCATGATCACTCTGGTTCAGGCCATGTGGTCTCTCTTGTGAATGACTGCAGTAGCCTCCCAATGGTTCCTGCTTCTACCCTGAGCTCCTTCCTGACTGTTAGCACAGTGGCCACAGCCGGTCATGCCATTTCTCTACTTAAAATCCTGCTTAGGATTAGGAAGAAAGGCAAAGTCTTTACAATGGACTGAAATGTCCTAGATAGCCTGACTGACTCCCCTCATTACTTCTCTAATCTTATTTTTTGCTCTCCCTCTGCTCACTCTGCTCAAGCTTCACAGGCCTCCTTACTCCTCAGACACAACCCTTGCAGCCTTGGCACTAGCTGTTCCCTCTGCCTAGAATGCACCTCCCCATATGTCTGTCTAGCCAGAGCCCTTGCCATTTTCATATCATTTTTCAAACCTCACTTTCTCAACAAGGCCTCCTTGGAGCTTCGTATTGAATAAAGAAATAGGCCCACTAACCCAACTCCACCCCACTGTATCCCTGGCACTTTCAATGCCCCTTACTTAGTGTTAATTTTATTTTTTCCAAAGAATTCGTCACCTAGCATCCCACATAATTTACTTATTATATTATCTCTCTTCCCCTTGCTAGAATGTAATCTCCATGAAGGCAGCGACTTTTGTTGTTTTCACAGATGTTTCCCAAGGCTCTAGAGCAACAGGGCAGGTGCATTCCTTCATTCAACAAACGCCTGCTGAGAATTTCCCATGTTCCAGGCACTGGGAGTTGAGCACAGAATAAGACCATCATGCTGTCTGTCCCTTTAAACTTCACAGTCTGATTCTTATTGAGATTTCCTGGACACCTAACTTTTAAAATATCTATAGGAAAGTGGAAAAGCACCAAGAAGAATTGCATCAGCCACCCTCACAGCACACTAAATGCTCTCATCAAACCCTGAGACTCTGCTGACTGAAATAAACACCATAACTGTCCATTTGTGTTTTAGGGTTCAGTGCTATCTCAGACAATTAAGCGTCTACAAACTAGGACTCCAAGGTTCCTCAATCCAGTACACAAAAATTTATTTGCCTTAATGACACTAGATATAATTAATGATGAACAAAATAAAGCAAATAAGATACTGTGTCTTTCTCACCCTGGGATTATAGTCTCTCACTACTAATTCTATTGTCTCAATAATTCTTCCCCTAAATTAAAAAATTAAAAGCTTTGAATGAAAATATCCCCATTTAAAAAATTCCCCTGACATGGTAATCAAGTCTTATGCTTTAGCCAATAATTAGCTGGACTGAAATTTTTCCATGCCCATTTTTCTGCAGTTCTGGCAGCAAATTGATAACCCCAGGCAATTTTTAATTAGCACCCTTTAAAAGTGGTTTGCTAAATTACTTGACTCTGAAATCACCCCACCCAAATGATTAAGTTCAAATTGCATTTCGAATCTATCACCTGTTTTGACTGTATGAACATACTATCACCCCAAGATGGTTAATTACAATGTTTATCTGTGTGCTCACACACTCATAGCACAGCGTGCAGCAAATGCCAGCTGGCACATCCTGACACTGCTGTTTCTAGTGTCCTACCGGCCTTTTGGTGTTGACATTTCTATCACCGGCAATCGTTCTGGCCCCTTAATCCTGTGGAGACAGTATTTACAGATAACGCTCCTTACATCCAAGTAAATCACTTGTTATCTTGAGAAAACCTAGGGCCTACTTTAGTGAGGCCTTGGTGGTGGCTGTGCTCAGCTGGCCTGACAGCTGTGCTAACTCAGGGGAGGCCACTCCGTCCTCACACCTTTCACACCCAAATCGTATTTATGAAGCACCTATTAGTAAGTGCATTCAAATTATTTAATTTTCAAGACTAGGAATGAGGTAGTTTTTGTTTTCTTTTGTTTTGCTTTTTTGAGATGGAGTTTCACTCTTTTGGCCCAGGATGGAGTACAATGGTATGATTTCAGCTCATTGCAACCTCCGCCTCCAGGGTTCAAGTGATTCTCCTGCCTCAGCCTCCCAAGTAGCTGGGATTACAGGTGCGTGCCACCACGCCTGGCTAATTTTTGTATTTTAGTAGAGACGGGGTTTCACCATGTCAGCCAGGCTGGTCTCAAACTCCTGAGCCCAGGTGATTTGCATGCCTCGGCCTCCCAAAGTGCTGGGATACAGATGTGAGCCACTGAACCCAGCTGAGGTAGTTTTAACTCTGACTCATAGATGAGAACATGGAACAGCAGAAGACTTAAATAATTCAACCAAAGTTAGTGACAGAGCCAGAACAGGACTTTTGGTCACCTGACTACAAGTCAATTGCCACCATGTAGTGCCCCCATCATCTCCAGTCTCCATTCCCCCAACCATCTCCTTATCTCCCTTTCTCAAGCTCTGTCTCCCTCTAATCATGTCCCCACCATGCAGCCAGATCTTAAACCACAAACCTGCTTGGAATACTCTTTTGCTTACACAGCTTACCAATGACAAGGGCTAAGGTTCAAGGTCATCCTGCAAAGCCTTGTGTCATCTGTCTGCCTTCCTCTCCCATCTGCTCATCACACTCCAGCCACGCCGACAATGGTCAGTTCTCTGAACTCTCTTTGCTCTCCCAAGTCCTTTGCACAAGCAAATCCCTCTGCCTATGACCCAGCGCCTACCACTGCACTTTCACTAGGGTTGTCACTGGTTCTTCCAGGCAGCCAGTGAGGAAGCTGAGTCCAGGCACTTCAGTGACATCTCCCTTGGCCTCTCCCAGGGGAAGGTAGGCTCCAGCATGGCTCTCACTGAACCTGGCACAGTGGAAGCTGCAGCGGCATTGGTGCCCACACCTGACCTGACTAGGCCCATTAAACTGGGCCTTCACCATTGGAGGAAGACAAGGTGAACAGTGATGTTCCATGAGGGGACAGAAGTGATGGGACTCTTCATGGAGCCAGCAGCCAGTGGCCCAGGAAAAGGGAGCAAGGAAATCTGGGAAGGGTATTAATCTGATATAACATATTGTTATACTGGTCATTCTACAAGATAAAGATGTCTTCCTTATACCCTAGATTGTTCCACAACCCAAAGAAAGTAGATCATTTTCCTTGTTTTGTGTAGTTTTTTTTTTTTTTCAGACATTGGTTTAAAAAAAAAAAAAAGAATCAACTTAAGGAAAATCTATCGGTGCTTAGCATTGTTAAAACTTAACTTGCCTGCTTTTCCATTCTACTTCTTTACATGCTCCTTGCTTACAGGGCTATTTTCTGATAAAGAGAGATGAGGATTCCTTCCTGTTCTAATTTGTTCCATGAGATCTAAGAGTGGGTGGTTTCTAGGAGATTTCACACCCGGCTTGGAATTGGTAGGATGTACGTTAGCTCCAGCTGGCAATAAGAATCTTAATAATTCTGGCCTCAAGTTTATTCTCAAAGTCTAGGTGAAGACTGACACAACCTCAGAGCTGGAAAGAACCCTCGAAGACAATGAATCTGGTGCCTGAGTTTTACTTGATTAATGAGCAATCATATTTGCAGATAGCAGGCACATGCCCTAACACAACCACAATTATAAGTATTTAATTCCTTTAAGGCAACTGAACTATTTTGGAATATTTTAGGCATCCAAGCCTACAGTTAGGTGACTAATGACTTGAGTCTTATTTATGCGTTTGACATTGAAATGAACATAGTGCAGAATTTCCCCCACCAGGTGGCAGTCAAACCTTACTAAACTATGATTTGTATATTGCCCATACATACAAGTAGTGTGTCTATTTCCACTACTTGTTGGCCAAGTAGACATCTATATTTTCAGCTCAGTTCAGTGGGCCCACCATCTGCAAACCGTATGAACGGTATCCTAATGATGAAGTACTGAAAAAATGGGGGATTGATACAAGTGGCATTATTAGGGTACCAGGGCTTAACAGCGACTCGGGTAGCTATTGGCAGTCCAGCCTGAATTGGGTTCCTGTCTCTGATAATCTTCATTTAGCCATTGAAGTTGAGAAAATCAGATAGTGTATCCTTGACATAGTCCTAAATACAAGGCTTTCCATTAAATCCCAGGCACCTCAGTTCAATAAATCCTATATTGCATGTTGGCTTTTGTCAACCTCTCTTCTAGACACCACTGTAAGAAGGTCATAGCTACTGGGGCAAAAATAGACTCATACTTTACATCCTTACTTGCAGGATGGTCCCTTATTGTAAGAAGGTCATAGCTATTGGGGAAAAAATTGACTCATACACAATAAGGGAGTAAAATAAAAAGAAATTATTCCTATGAACCTTTCCTCTCCCCTTCCCCAAATAAACTCCTTGAGCAAACTACAGAAATGCTAACAGCGAGAGGTCAATGTACTTAATTCTTTCAAAAATCACGATGTGTGATGGCCAGACAAATCACCCAAGGGTTCAAAATAGGGAAAGAAAGGAAGATGTTAGTTCGTGGTAGCATAATATTAGCAGAGATGTTACTGTTGTTCTTAGTGGGGAAAAAAATGTAAATTTTATAGGGGAATGAGGACAGAAAAAGCGGTTCTTTCCTTCCCATTTACTCCTCCTTGTAATCAAGGCTTGCCTGCCCAGTTCCCATCTGCCTGAGTCTTCTCTGAGGATCCGACATATAAGTCTGCAAGAGAGAACAGCACAGGCAAGTTTGCTGATCAACTATAGTACACTCTGTGTGTGACTGTATGTGATTTGTGGGGATAGGGACGGGGGCGCACTCACTGTCACTGTCCCCACCCTTAACGAAGAGTAGAAACAGATGTCTCCTTGAGACAGCTGAACCAAACGGATGGGAAGCAGGATCACATGGGAAGCGAGGTTTTGAAAGGTTTGCTCAACACACACGGTCTCTCTGATGTGAGGAAAAGTTTAAAATGAGAAAAGGTAAATAATTAAACCATAGCACTGTACCTCATTCTCACACTCAGATTACCATCTACCACAACATTCTCTCTCAGTGTATCTAAATATGATTGCAAGTCCTTCCCACACAATGCTTCAAGCAGCCCCTTCTGGTTGATAAATCTATCAGAGTTAGCAGAAAAGTTGAAAACTATTTCCCAAATACCAGCTATAAAGATCACCCATACAGAAGACTCTTTTGATTCCAGAATTATCCAATATGGAAGCCACTACCATATGTGTCTACCAAGCACATGAAATGTGGTTAGTGTGACTTGGGAATTAAAATTGTATTTAATTTTAATTAAAAGTTTAAATAGCCACATATAGTGGCTACTGGGCTGAACAGTGCAGATCTAAAACATTTCCATCATCACAGAAAGTTCTACTGGACACCAGTCTATTCCATAGCCACATCAGAAAGCTCTAAGTATTTACAGAATTCAAAATTAGAACTTGGCTTCTGGCCAGGCACGGTGGCTCACGCCTGCAATCCCAGCACTTTGGGAGGCCAAGGTGGGCAGATCACCTGAGGTCAGGAGTTCAAAACCAGCATGGCCAACGTGGCAAAACCCTGTCTCTATTAAAAACACAAAAATTAGCTGGGCATGGTGGCGCATGCCTGTAATCCCAGCTACTCAGGAGGCTGAGGCACGAGAATCACTTGAATCCAGGAGGCAGAGGTTGCAGTGAGCCGAGATTGCACCACTGCACTCCAGCCTGGGTGACAGAGCAAGACTCCATCTCAAAAAAAAAAAAAAAAAAAAAAAGAACTTGGCTTCTTCATTTTAACACACCCTTGCAAGCAGTCTTGCAACTTCTTTATAGATTATTTTATTGGTAATAACACCTGAATCAAATTAAATGTGATCCTTAGCTCTCATGCACCAGCATGTGGAGAAACTCAAACTCAGTAATGTTTGGGGCATAAGAATCTTTAGTGCAGACTGCTGCTGAGATGCTTACTGTCTGAGCCCACATCATTCATTCACAGATAGGTGGTGTATTTCATTATTCTAAGCCTAGGCCTAGCAATCCTTCTTGATAAGCCTCAAGAGCATGGATCTCAGAGTTCATCTCCTATCCCCACCCCAAGCGTTCACACATCAGACAGAATTCTATTAACCAAATAGGAAGTAATGTGTAAATGGGGCATGGATCTTTACCATTCACAGATTACAAACACACATGCACATACATACACATATGAAATAGTCATGAGGGGAGATTTGCATATGCCACCCATGCTACCCAGAGCCCCTTGCCACTAGCCACGTTCAACCTCACAGTGTTCTTCAACATTGCCATAGCAAGCCCCTGGGCAGCATCTCCTTTGAGCTGTTTGCAGACAAAGTTCCAAAGACCGCAGAAAACAGTCTTGTTCTAAGAACTTGAGAAAAAGGATTTGGTTATAAGGGTTCTTGTTTTCACAGAATGATTCCAGGGTTTATGTGTCAGGGTGGTGAATTCACACACCATAATGGTACTGGTGGCAAGTCCATCTGCAGGGAGAAGTCTGATGATGAGAACCTCATCCTGAGGCCTATGGGTCCTGGCATCTTGTCCATGGCAAATGCTGGACCCAACACAAATGATTCCCAGTTCTTCATCTGCACTGCCAAAACTGAGTGGCTGGATGGCAGGGATGTGGTCTTTGGCAGGGTGAAAGATGGCATGAATATTGTGGAAGCCATGGAGTGCTTCTGTTCTAGGAATGGCAAGACCAGCAAGAAGATCATCACTGCTGACTGTGGACAAATCTAATAAATTTGATTTGTGTTTTACCTTAGCTACCAGACCATTCCTTTTGTAGCTCAGGAGAGCACCCCTCCACCCTATTTGCTCTCAGCATCCTATAATCGTTGTGCTCTTGCTATAATTCTTTGGGTTCCATATTTTCCTTATTCTCTTCCACATCTAGCTGGATTGCAGAGTTAAGTTTATGATTATGAGATAAAAACTAACAACAAAAAAGGAGAGAAAGAAATGGTGTCATGAACTTACCCCTTTTCTCATTGCAGATAAACTATCCTCCAGGTTTGGCCCATCAGCCTCTTCAAAGCCCTTACCTTTTTCCTCCACACCATGATTCAAAGATTTGAGGGAGTGCACTCCTCTAAATCTGCTCTAGGGACAGCAAAGACCCCACTGTCACCATCCCTGGTCTTGGGTTCAAATTTCTGCTTGTTAGGTAAAGAAAATGTTGATGTGTGGGGTGAGAAGACTGAGTTGTCCACAAAGAAATAAGAGCTTCCATTCTTTCTGATTTGTTTATAGCAATGATGCTAAAATACAGATGAACACCTTAATATAAGTTATTCTTCCAAATTGATCAGGCGTTGCTATTTTATAAGTAGCAATAGTACATAACAACACATCCATCCAGCATGTAGCATTACACTGTTAATATTAACTGCCCTGATTAATGAAAATGATTTAATCAATGCAAATGGTATGTAATCTTCCAAACTCAGCTATGACATTTTACCACTGACCAGGCAAGGTTTCAAGGAAGAGAATTTTAAAATGGCTTCTCCATTTAGAATGTTCTACTGTTTACGCAAGGCAGCCTACTCTCTTCTCCCTTGTCCAGACAGATTTGATCTCTCCAGACAATTTGAACATCAACTCCATCACTGTGTTAGTATTTAAAGGTTATATGCTGCTCAAGACCAACTTTTCTTCTAAAAGCCCTGATGCTGCAATTTCCAAGCCAAACCGTGACTAGCTTTGCCTCCTTTCATTCATTGCCTTGTATTATGAGTATAAAGGTCCATTTCCTCACCAAGCTGTAAAGCCCTTTGAGGGCAGAGCCTAGATTATTCATTGTTATTTGCCTTTCTTCATTTCCGGTACCTGGCCTCTACATATTTCTTAAGTGTTTTCTCTCATTCATCTGGCTAACTCCACATCATGGTTTTTTGTTTGTTTTTTGTTTTTTTGGCGGTGGGGGGAGAGTGGGGACTTCTTTGATGCACCCAGCCCCTTTTGCTTAAATTTGCAAGAATTGATTTTTTTGACTGCACCCTGAACCCCACCTGATGTAGGCAAGGACAACCATATGCCTTCAATGCTTAACAGAGTGCCTAAGCTACCATCAGCACCAATTCACAAGAAGGAATGCGTATTGAGTGTTATACATAGTAGGAACTCAACAAATGCCTGGTTGTTAGGATATGAGACTTCTAGTTTCAGCCTTCTTTTTTTCTTTGCTACACTAGAAGGATAAGATGCAAATAGACCCCTCACTTTCTGAGCCTTTGTCCTTGTGTTCTCAAGGAAAGAGAAACTAAATTTTTGTCGTTAATGATTCAGTGTAAGAACAAGGTTTGAGGGAAATTGTAGAATGGAGTGGGAAAGCAGACAGCAGGAAGGAGCTTCATAAAAGAAAGATCTGTCCCTGGGCTGAGGAGGTGGGGAGTGTCAGTGAGGAGAAGCAAGACCTCAGAGAAGAGGACTGTGCTGCTTCTACAGAGATAGAACCACTGAACCAGTTTACAGATATCTTTTTCTTTTTTTTTTGAGGGGGGGATGGAGTCTCGCTCTGTCACCCTGGCTGGAGTGTAGTGGCACAATCTCGGCTCACTGCAAGCTCCGCCTCCTGGGTTCAAGCAATTCTCCTGCCTCAGCCTCCCAAGCAACTGGGACTACAGGCACGGCCCACCATGCCCGGCTAATTTTTCTTTTGTATTTTTAGTAGAGACGGGGTTTCACCGTGTTAGCCAGGATGGTCTCGATCTCCTGACCTCATGATCCGCCTGCTTCGGCCTCCCAAAGTGCTGGGATTACAGGCGTTAGCCATCGTGCCCGGCCCAGAATATCTTGTTTTCCTAAGCACAGAGATCTCAGACCTAAAGAGAATGTGTAGACAAGGAGAGCAGATGTCTCTGATGATCTATAAGGACAAATAACAGACAAGCAGGCGGTCTCTTCTGTAT
The DNA here is from genome assembly GCF_028858775.2 of Pan troglodytes. NCBI lineage: Eukaryota > Metazoa > Chordata > Mammalia > Primates > Hominidae > Pan > Pan troglodytes. The sequence continues at coordinate 159,560,186 of NC_072404.2, read as the reverse complement.
AAGGCCCAGGACCCAAAGAAACCCTCAGTATGACATGCCCAATTTCTTGCCAGCCTGGAGAGATATAGCCTACAAAGTCAAAATTAGACTGACTTGGAGAACATAAAGAAAGATAGTAGCCTGTAACCTCAGCACTTTGGGAGGCCAAGGCAGATGGATCACCTGAGGTCGGGAGTTCGAGACCAGCCCGACCAATATGGAGAAACCCTGTCTCTACTAAAAGTACAAAATTAGCCGGGTGTGGTGGCGCATGCCTGTAATCCCAGCTACATAGGAGGCTGAGTCAGGAGGATCACCTGAACCCAGGAGGCAGAGGTTGCAGTGAGCTGAGATCGTACCATTGCACTCCACCCTGGGCAACAGGAGTGAAACTCCGTCTCGAAAAAAAAAAAAAAAAGGAAAGATAGTATTTCTCACATAATATGAATATGTGAACCTAGATTAATATATATGTTATTAAATAGATTGGAAGCTCTCAGGATAAGTTCCCATATTATTCAGCTGTTGGTTGTACTGCTCTGACTGACCAGGAAGAGCAAAGCTTTAGTGTACAAACGCAAGGGAGCAGTGATACTGTGTGTTCCTACAGGCTGCCCAGGACAATGCTAATCCTTGCTCAAGGTCGAGAATAGAGATCATGTAGGCTTCTTTCTTTGGTATTTAACATTCTTGTACATCTAAGTACAAATTTACGACGTAGAATCCTCCCAGAACAAATGGTACTCTCTCACCTCTAAGCCTCCAATGATTTACTACCATCATCTTCCAACTCAGAGTTCAAAGAATCAAGGAAATTGAGGCCTACCTTTTCACCTTTTAAATTAAAATCTACAAAGAAAGTTTCAAGGTGAGAGAAGACATAAAATCATATCAATATATAAAATACAAGACAAAGAAAATGTTCTAATACTCTTAATAAAATACTGGCAGTGTAGAGGAAGGCAGTCTCCTTATTCAAGCATATCCTTCTAACCTCTTGCTTACTGTAAAGACAGAAAGTAAAGCTATACTTTTAAGCCAGGCTAGTGAACAATAGAAGAACCCTGAAAATAATTTTCTATGGATAGTTCCATGGTACAAAACAATCCTTTAAACCATCATGCCTGAAAAGAAAGATCCAAAGGAGATCATAAGGGCTGGATCATAATGTGCCCATACTGTGCCCAAACAAGAGAGTGAATATTCACCGCAGGTCACACAGAACATCCCTTGAGCAGGGCCAGGTCACATGGACAAATAATTTGACTTATGGCATGACTTGTGCAAATCTGCCTTAGTGAAAACCTGTTGGGTTGCAGAAACAGAAGTCTAGTCAAAGAGTTACTGTTTACTATGATGAGGATTCAGGCCACTTTTGCATCAGTCACCTATTGCTTCTATTCAGTATCCATTCTAAATGGTCAGTACCTGTGCCTTTCTAGTTATCTTTTTTTTTTTTTTTCCTTGAGACAGGTTCTCACTCTGTCACCCAGGCTGGAGTGCAGTGGCATGAACATGGCTCACTGCAGCCTCAACCTCCTGGACTCAAGTGATCTTCCCACTTCAGTCTCCCCAGTAGCTTGGACCACAGGCATGCACCATCGCACCCGGGTAATTTTCTTATTTTTTGTAGAGATGGGGTCTCACCATGTTTCTCAGGCTGGTCTTGAACTCCTAGGCTCAAGTGATCCTCCTGCCTCCGCCTCCCAAAGTGCTGGGATTACAGGCATGAGCCACCAAGCCCGGCCTCCAGTTATCTCATACTGTATCAACCGAAACAGCCACACAAAACTCAATTTCTGGAAATACAGACAAATTCCAAGGGATGCAGAAAGTAGAAGGTAGTTTCCCTGGCTCTCCCTGATGCTATCGCCACAGAATAGGTAGAGAGGCCTATGAGAAGTTCTGTACTGGTGATGGTGGGACATATACAGTATAAAGCCAATAATAAAGATGGCTTGAAAGTAGTCTTTGCAATAGAGAAGACATACTGTTTTAGGGAAAAGAGTGGGAAGACTTGAGAGATACAGCAGAGAAAACATTGGCAAAAATTTGTAATAGGTGAAAACCCTGTTTCCCAAAGAGCATAGCCATTATTAGTCTGAAAATCTCCTGGGCTACCTGCTGAAAATGGCAGATTCCTCGGCTTTCCTCCAGAAGCTCAAAAATCAGCATTGCAGAGGAGGGAGAGGAAGTCTAGGAAATCTGCATTTTTAACTCATTTCTCAGGTGATTCTCAAAGAAACAGTCTGAGAAGGGGAAGAAGGATGATGTGCCTGGTCATTATCCTATGTGAGTTTAGATCCCATGGAGCACCCAAGAGGATGCCCCGAATGCATTTGAAAAAACAGGAGTAGATGGTCAGAGCTGTTGTTATAGATCCGGGATGAATCAGAATTTTCTGATAAAATGGAGGCAGGCAATGACACAGGGAGAAGTTGCTTGTCTATATATTCAATATCCAAACACTCTCCTATTTTGGAAGAATCTTTACTGTGTGGATCTTGGTGGGAGCAGGGCCCCACCCCTCACTATGGGAGCAAAGAAGTCAGTTATTCCCTCCCCCTACCCTCTAGTGACCAGGATGTAAACACACATCAAGGCGAGGTCAATTAGATGCTTCCACTCAGGACATGGTGTGTTGAATTGGAGACTCAAAGCAGAAAGAGTTGAGAGATGTCCCAGCAACCACCACTCTAGTGTCAAGGTTCCCATAGTAATGCCCTACCCAGAATCTTACTGGAGTAGGAACTTCTCTTCTGCTAAGCCATTTCCCAAGTCTGGTTTTTCACTGCTGCTAGAATCTATGAGCTACTTATATATTTTTCCATAAATTCCCATACTGCCTCAGTTTATAAGATTTGAAGAAGCCTAGAGGACAAAAACAGACCCATGATAAATTCCTCTGGATATTAAAAAGAAGTACAAAGATATGAGACAGAGAAAGCACATTCAAAAAACAAAGGGTCAAATAATTTCTTGAGATAAGGATTCAGGAGAGCACAATACCACAGAAATTAATAAAGAGTTCACTGAAGAAACCAATGTTCTAGGGCTGGCCATTTCCTTTTCTCTCCTCCCAGATTACATTGATAATATTTCTATTTTAAGAATTATCATACAATATTATAATTATTTCTCCCAGTAGACTGTTGGTGCCAACAGAGTAAGAACTATCACGTATTCCCTGATAAATCCACAGGCCACTTCCAAGGGCTGTCTGCACACAGCATGTGCTCCAGAAATATGTAAGGGAGGCAGGGAAGAAGAAAGGAAAGACTGAGCCTTGAAAAAGGAAAAACAGGTGGAATGGCAGTTCCCCTGGGTGTCCTGAGATACAAACTAAGCCAACCCTGTGGGGTTCCTCTCCCTCCGCATAAAACTTTGCCAAAGCAGTACCTGGGTTCCCACCATGACCTCTTCCTCCTTGGGAAATGTCTTTGCCCCTTTCAAAGATACTCGCCTCTCTCCTCCCCACCAGACACTTTAACATCATTTACACTAATTACGCAGTGGGATAGATTATAATTAGAACTATAAGACCCCTTTCAGACAGCAGAAAAAAGCCAGAAAGTGGAAGAAGAGCTCCTTCTTTCTAGTGAGAAGAGGCCAATAAAGCAGAAGAGTGAAGGCTCATAACTTCCATTCTTGGCTTTCCAGAATGTGTTTATTGATGTTAATCTGTTCTTGTTCTTCCACTGGGTACTAGTTATATGGGCAGCAGAAAACTTGTCTTCTTAGCTCTTAGATCTGCAGACCAAGAAGAGCCAGGTCCTAATCTAATATAGTGACTATTGCATAGCACTCAGTGATCCTGGAATGGGTGCCAGATGCATTGATCAAATTGAACTTTTAGGTTGTCTATGGAAATGGGGAATAAGGAAGTGACATGGTTTGGCTGTGTCCCCACCCAAATCTCATCTCAAATTCCCACAGGTTGTGGGAGAGACCCAGTGGAAGGTAACTGAATCTTGGGAGCAGGTCTTTTCCATGCTGATCACGTGATAGTGAATAAGTCTTACGAGATCTGATGGTTTTAAAAAGGGGAGTTTCTCTGCAGAAGCTCTCTCTCTCTTTGCCTGCTGCCATCCACATAAGATGTGACTTGCTTCTCCTTGCCTTCCACCATGATTGTGAGGCCTCCTCAGCTGCATGGAACTGTAAATCCAATTAAACCTCTATCTTTGTAAATTGCCCAGTCTTGGGTAAATCTTTATCAGCAGCATAAAAATGGACTAATATAGAAAATTGGTACCAGTAGAGTGGGGTGTTGCTGAAAATATACCCAAAAATATGGAAGCGAATTTGGAACTGGGTAACAGGTAGAGGTTGGAACAATTTGGAGGGCTCAGAAGAAGACAGGAAAATGTGGGAAAGTTTGGAACTTCCTAGAGACTTGTTGAATGGCTTTGCCCAAAATGTTGATAGCAATAGGACAACAAAGTCCAGGCTGAGGTGGTCTCAGAAGGAGATAAGGAACTTGTTGGGAACTGGAGCAAAGGTAACTCTTGTTATGTTTTAGCAAAGAGACTGGTGGCATTTTGCCCCGGCCCTAGAGATTTGTAGAACTTTGAACTTGAGAGAGATGATTTATCTGGTGGAAGAAATTTCTAAGCAGCAAAGCATTCAAGAAGTAACTTGCGTGCTGTTAAAAGCATTCAGTTTTATAAGGGAAGGAGAACATAAAAGTTTGGAAAATGTGCAGCCTGACAATACAATAGAAAAGAAAATCCAATTTTCTGAGGAGAAGTTAAAGCCAGCTGCAGAAATCTGCTTAAGTAACAAGGAGCCAAATGTTAATCCCCAAGACAATAGGGAAAACGTCTCCAGGGCATATCAGAGGTCTTCTGGGCAGCCTCTCCCATCACAAGCCTGGAGGCCTAGGAGGAAAAAATGGTTTCATGGGCTGGCCCAGGGTTCTTGTGCTGTGTGCAGCCTAGGGACTTGGTGCCCTGCATTGCAGCTGCTCGAGCCATGGCTGAAAGGGGCCAAGGTAGAACTTGCCTGTGGCTTCAGAGGGTGCAAGCCCAAAGCCTTGGCAGTTTCCACGTGATGTTGAGCCTGCAAATACACAGAAGTCAAGAAATGGGGTTTGGGAACCTCCACCTAGATTTCAGAAGATGTATGGAAATGCCTGGATGTCCAGGCAGAAGTTTGCTGCAGGTGTGGGGCTCTCATAGAGAACTTCTGCTAGGGCAGTACAGAAGGGAAATGTGGGGTCAGAGCACCCAAATAGAGTCCCCACTGGGGCACCACCTAGTGGAGCTGTGAGAAAAGGGCCACCATCCTCCAGACCCCAGAATGAATGGTAGATCCACTGACAGCTTGCACCATGGGCCCAGAAAAGCCACAGACACTCAACACCAGCCTGTGAAAGCAGCCAGGACAGAGGCTATACCCTGCAAAGCCACAGGGGCAGAGCTGCCAAATACCATGAAAAGCCACCTCTTGCATCAGTGTGACCTGGATGTGAGACATGGAGTCAAAGGAGATCATTTTGGGTTTTGGACTTGCATGAGGCCTGTAGCCACTTTGTTTTGGCCAATTTCTCCCATTTGGAATGGCTGTATTTACTCAATGCCTGTACCCCCATTGTTTCTAGGGAGTAACTAAATTGCTTTTGATTTTACAGGCTCATAAGCAAAAGGAACTTACCTTGTCTCAGATAAGACTTTGGACTATGGACTTTTGAGTTAATGCTTAAATAAGTTAAGACCTTAAGGGACTGTTGGGAAGGCATGATTGGTTTTGAAATGTGAGGACATGAGATTTGGGAGGGGCCAGGGACTAAATGATATGGTTTGGCTGTGTCTCCACCCAAATCTCATTTAAAATTCCCACCTGTTATGGGAGGGACCCAGTGGGAAGTAATTGAATCATGGGGGCAGGCCTTTCCCATGCTGATCTCTTGATAGTGAATAAGTCTCATGAGATCTGATGGTTTTTAAAAGGGGAGTTTCCCTGCACAAGCTCTCTCTTTGCCTGCCACCATCCACGTAAGATGTAACTTGCTCCTCCTTGCCATCCACCATGATTGTGAAACCTCCCCAGCCATGTGGAACTGTTAAGTCCATTAAACCTCTTTATTTTGTAAATTGCCCACTCTTGGGTATGTCTTTACTAGCAGTGCAAAAATGAACTAATATGGGAGGTAAATAGGCATTCAGTGATCAAAAGAGCAGGCTGAGGCAAAGACAATACTGTTGTCCCAAATATTCCATTTTTCTCACACATTTCCTGGTTCCCTTCCAATTAATCATGACCATAGACTACTTCAGGCTAACAAAATATGAGCAGAAGGGAGGGGGTCAATCTTCAATTTCCATTCTCCCAATGAGGAATATGAATAAAGATCATCTTTTGGACCCATGGATAGTAAGTTTTCAGGAAGAATGGAGAGATAGAAGAAGCTGAGGCAGTTGAAAGGCCTTCATTTCTCCTGCTGGCAGGGCTGAGGAGGAAGATGTGCTTTCCAGATGAATGAGCTGTAAGACGGTCAGCTTGGGCCTTTGTGTACATGCAGCAGAATGCCCTGCTGACCAGTGATGGACATGTACTATGAGTGACAAATGAGCGGTGTTGTTTCAAGACTCTGGAATTTGAGGATTCATTTTTTAAAATTGCAGCATAACGTATCCTGTCCCAGTCACACTGCAGTCTTCTTTTTCCTCTTTGATAAGGTTCACCCTGTACACATCTTTAATGGATGGCTCTTTTTGAACAAACAGTGTATTAGTTTGTTTTCACACTGCTGATAAAGACATACCCAAGTCTGGGTAATTTACAAAGGAAAGAGGTTTAATTGGACTTACAGTTCCATGTGGTTGGGGAAGCCTCACAATCATGGTGGAAGGCAAGGAAGAGCAAGTCACATCTTACATGGATGGCAGCAGGCAAAGAGAGAATGAGCAAGACATGAAAGTGGAAACCTCTGATAAAATCATCAGCTCTCATGAGACTTATTCACTACCACGAGAACAGTGTGGGAGAATCCACCCCCATGATTCAATCATCTCCCACCTGGTCCCTCCCACAGCATGTGGGAATTATGGGAATACAATTCAAGGTGAGATTTGGGTGGGGACACAGAGTCAAACTATATCAAACAGTAATGAATGTTACAGTCCCAATCTTGCCTAAAAGGTTGCAAAACAACATTGCAGTCACTCTAAGCCACTTTGTACCATGTACTTTTGTCACTCCTTGAGAAAAATTCTTCAAATGCATTAGAGAAGGCTTTAAACTAGATTTGGTAAGAAAATGCTGAAGAAAGTTCCTCAGATTTCAGGGCCAGATATCCAGGATTCTTATACATTCTCAAAGGCATATGCTTTTTTTTTTTTTTTTTTTTTTAATGAAACAGGGCACCCAGTTCTCCTTCTTGTTTTATGGGAAGTTGAGCATTTGTTAGTTTATAATTGCACAAATTCCTTGATCTCAAATATGACTGTTTTCTCCTGTGCACAGAAAGAAGGACAGATCTCCCAGTCTTGGTCAACAAGTACCAAATATTCCACAGTGTTCTCAGTGTATCAAAGAAGGTCTTTGCCATTTGAGTAAAATTAGAATTATGCCATAGGCCATGTAGGGCCCTGTATTGGGGATAGAGGATGAAGGGAGTAATACTCACTGGTTCTGAACATCTAAGATGCTAGTTCTCTGATGTTCCCAAATCTAAAACTGTTTTGCAGATGCATTTGATGATTTGCCTTCCTCAGGGCAGTCTTATTTCCAACACCAAGCATTCAGAATCTTATAATAAACAGGAACAGTGTACTGAAGTTATAATAGAATCTAATTTTAAAGAAGACTATGAATTAAGGTCATATTTTGGATCTGCAAATAGTGTGTTTTTAGGGAGAAACAAGAAATAAGTTATACATGAAAAGGGGGGTGCAAGTATAGAAGTGGAAGGGACATTGTCAGAAGGAGGCAAAGAGTGCAGGAGGGTGTGCAGGGACAGTGGAGGCATGCACATATGTGGGGTACATGTAGGTGGGGGTTTGCACCACAGAAAAGCTATGAGCTATTCACTGTTTATCCCATGAGAAGCAGGCAGTGAGAGGTGACAGCGTGCTGGCAGCCCTTGCAGCCCTCATTCGCTCTCGGTGCCTCCTTGGCCTTGGTGCCCACTCTGGCCACACTTGAGGAGCACTTCAGCCCACTGCTGCACTGTGGGAGCCCCATTCTGGGCTGGCCAAGGCCGGAGCTGGCTCCCTCAGCTTGCAGGGAGGTGTGGAGGGAGAGGCGTGGGTGGTGAGACCATCATCTATTGCTGAGCAGCAAGACAATCGCCTATTGCCAAGCAGTGAGTACCATTGGACCCCTTTCACTTGCTATTCTGTTCTACTTTTCCTTAGAATTTGGAGGCTAAATACTGGGCACCTGTCGGCCAGTTAAAAGCGACTAGTGCAGCCGCCGGATTAAAGACATGGGTGTCAGGTTTTCTGGGAAAGGGCTCTCTAACAACCCCCGACTCTTCGGAGTTGGGAGCGTTGGTTTGCCTCGAACCAGCTTCCACTTTTCCTGTACTTCTGGGCTGAGCCTAGGGTTGACAGAGAGGAAAGCCATGCAGCTCCGGGGTCCCGACAACAAGTTGGTTGACCCTGCGGCCATGAGCGGAACTCTCAAAGGCATGTTGCCCAAGCAAGACTCGCCCATCTATCCTATCTATCCTGACCCTTGCCCCCTGGGTCCTAATGCCTGCCAGACAAACTTCCTCTCGCCTCTCTTCTCCAACGTTAGTCCCGCTTCTAAAAATTGCTACCTGTCTCTGGTGCTTTTCTAGTTTCTTCTATAAGAATGATTTCTAGTATAAACTCCAGGACTTTTTTACCTTCTTTAGGCACCTGGGCTTACCAATCAGAAAGACATAATTTTTGCCCAAAGCCCCATTGTACTGGGGACTACTTGGAATTTAAGATCCCTCCTCAGACTAACAGGCCTAACAAAATCTATTCCTGAAGCTAGGATATGAGGAACCTCAGAAATTGTATCCTTCCTATTCATATAAGTGAGGACAAAAGGTGTCACTATTCCAACCCTGGGATCCCTTCCCTCCCTAAGGGTATGGCCCTCCACTTCATTTTTGGGGCATAATATCTTTGTAGGACAGGGGTAAAGTCCCAATACTAACAGGAGAATGCTTAGGACTCTAGCAGGTTTTCGAGAATGCGTCGGTAAGGGCCACTAAATCCTATTTTTCTCGGTCAGTCCTCCTTGTGGTCTAGGAGGACAGGCAAGGATGCAGGTTTTTGAGAATGTGTCGGTAAGGGCCACTAAATCCAACCTTCCTTGGTCCTCCATGTGGTCTGGGAGGAAAACTAGTGTTTCTGCTGCTGCGTCGGTGAGCGCAACTATTCCGATCAGCAGGGTCCAGGGACCATTGTGGGTTCTTGGGCAGGGGGAGAAACAAAACAAATCAAAACCATGGGCAGTTTTGTCTTTCAGATGGGAAACACTCAGGAATCAACAGGCTCACCCTTGAAATGCATCCTAAGCTATTGGGACCAATTTGACCCACAAACCCTGAAAAAGAGGTGGCTCATTTTTTTCTGCACTATGGCTTGGCCCCAATATTCTCTCTCTGATGGGGAAAAATGGCCACCTGGGGGAAGTATAAATTACAATACTATCCTGCAGCTTGACCTTCTCTATAAGAGGGAAGGCAAATGGAGTGAAATACCTTATGTCCAAGCTTTCTTCTCATTGAGGGAGAATACACAACTGTGCAAAGCTTGCAATTTACATCCCACAGGAGGACCTCTCAGCTTACCCCCATATCCCAGCCTCCCAATAGCTCCCCTTCCTATTAATGATAATCCTCCTCTAATCTCCCCTGCCCAGAAGGAAATAAGCAAAGAAATCTCCAAAGGACCACAAAGACCCCCGGGTTATCAGTTATGTCCCCTTCAAGCTGCAGGAGGAGGGGAATTTGGCCCAACCTGGGTACATGTCCCCTTCTCCCTCTCTGATTTAAAGCAGATCAAGGCAGACCTGCGGAAGTTTTCAGATGATCCTGATAGGTACATAGATGTCCTACAGGGTCTAGGGCAAACCTTTGACCTCGCTTGGAGAGATGTCATGCTACTGTTAGTTCAAACCCTGGCCTTTAATGAAAAGAATGCAGCTTTAGCTGCAGCCTGAGAATTTGGAGATATCTGGTATCTTAGTCAGTAAATGATAGAATGACAGCTGAAAAAAGGGACAAATTCCCTGCCGGTCAGCAAGCCATCCCCAGTATGGATCCCCACTGGGACCTTGACTCAGATCATGGGGACTGGAGTCGTAAATATCTGTTGACCTGTGTTCTAGAAGGACTAAGGAGAATTAGAAAAAAGCCCATGAATTATTCAATGATGTCCACCATAACTCAGGGAAAGGAAGAAAATCCTTCCTTCCTCGAGTGGCTATGAGAGGACTTAAGAAAATATACTCCCATGTCACCCGAATCACTCAAGGGTCAATTGATTCTAAAAGATAAGTTTATTACCCAATCAGCCACAGATATCAGGAGAAAGCTCCAAAAGCAAGCCCTGGGCCCTGAACAAAATCTTAGAGGCATTATTAAGCCTGGCAACCTCGGTGTTCTATAATAAGGACCAAGAGGAACAGGCCCAAAAGGAAAAGCGAGATCAGAGAAAGGCCACAGCCTTAGTCATGGCCCTCAGACAAACAAACCTTGGTGGTTCAGAGAGGACAGAAAATGGAGCAGGCCAATCACCTGGTAGGGCTTGTTATCAGTGTGGTTTACTAGGACACTTTAAAAAATATTGTCCAATGAGAAACAAGCTGCCCCCTCATCCATGTCCACAATGCCGAGGCAATCATTGGAAGGTGCACTGCCCCAGAGGATGAAGGTTCCCTGGGTCAGAAGTCCCCAACCAGATGATCCAACAACAGGACTGAGGGTGCCTGGGGCAAGCACCAGCTCATGTCATCACCCTCACTGAGCCCCGGGTATGTTTAACTATTGAAGGCCAGGAAATTGACTTCCTCCTGGACACTGGCGTGGCCTTCTCAGTGTTAATCTCCTGTCCTCAAGGTCCGTTACCATCCGAGGAATCCTGGGACAGCCTGTAACCAGGTATTTCTCCCACCTCCTCAGTTGTAATTGGGAGACTTTGCTCTTTTCACATGCCTTTCTTGTTATGCCTGAAAGTCCCACACCCTTATTAGGGAGGGATATATTATCCAAGGCTGGAGCTATTATCTACATGAATATGGGGAACAAGTTACCCATTTGTTGTCCCCTACTTGAGGAGGGAATCAACCCTGAAGTCTGGGCATTGGAAGGACAATTTGGAAGGGCAAAAAATGCCCACCCAGTCCAAATCAGGTTAAAAGATCCCACCACTTTTCCTTATCAAAGACAATATCACTTAAGGCCTGAAGCTCATAAAGGATTACAGAATATTGTTAAACATTTGAAAGCTCAAGGCTTAGTAAGGAAATGCAGCAGTCCCTGCAACACCCCAATTCTAGGAGTACAAAAACCGAATGGTCAGTGGGGACTAGTGCAAGATCTTAGACTCATCAATGAGGCAGTAATTCCTCCTTATCCAGTTGTACCCAACCCCTATACCCTGCTCTCTCAAATACCAGAGGAAGCAGAATGGTTCATGGTTCTGGACCTCAAGGATGCCTTCTTCTGTATTCCCCTGCATTCTGACTCCCAGTTTCTCTTTGCCTTTGAGGATCCCACAGACCACACGTCCCAACTTACGTGGATGGTCTTGCGCCAAGGTTTTAGGGATAGCCCTCATATGTTTGGTCAGGTACTGGCCCAAGATCTAGGCCACTTCTGAAGTCCAGGCACTCTGGTCCTTCAATATGTGGATGATTTACTTTTGGCTACCAGTTCAGAAGCCTCGTCCCAGCAGGCTACTCTAGATCTCTTGAACTTTCTAGCTAATCAAGGGTACAAGGTGTCTAGGTCGAAGGCCCAGCTTTGCCTACAGCAGGTCAAATATCTAGGCCTAATCTTAGCCAGAGGGACCAGGGCCCTCAGCAAGGAATGAATACAGCCTATACTGGCTTATCCTCACCCTAAGACATTAAAACAGTTGTGGGGGTTCTTTAGAATTACCGCCTTTGCCGACTATGGATCCCTGGATACAGTGAGATAGCCAGGCCCCTCTATACTCTAACCAAGGAAACCCAGAGGGCAAATACTCATCTAGTAGAATGGGAACCAGAGGCAGAAACAGTCTTCAAAACCTTAAAGCAGGCCCTAGTACAAGCTCCAGCTTTAAGCCTTCCCACAGGACAAAACTTCTCTTTCCACATCACAGAGATTGCTGGGATAGCTCTTGGAGTCCTTACACAGACTTGTGGGACAACCCCACAACCAGTGGCATACCTAAGTAAGGAAACTGATGTAGTAGCAAAAGGCTGGCCTCACTGTTTAAGGGTAGTTGCAGCAGTGGCCGTCTTAATGTCAGAGGCTATCAAAATAACACAAGGAAAGGATCTCACTGTCTGGACTACTCATGATGTAAATGGCATACTAGGTGCCAAAGGAAGTTTATGGCTATCAGATAACTACCTACTTAGATACCAGGTGCTACTCCTTGAGGGACCGGTGCTTCAAATATGCATGTGCGTGCTCCTCAACCCTGCCACTTTTCTCCCAGAGGATGGGGAACCAATCGAGCATGGCTGCCAACAAATTATAGTCCAGACTTATGCCACCCAAGATGATCTCTTAGAAGTCCCCTTAGCTAATCCTGACCTTAACCTATATACCGATGGAAGTTCATTTGTGGAGAATGGGATACGAAGGGCAGGTTACACCATAGTTAGTGATGTAACCATACTTGAAAGTAAGCCTCTTCCCCCAGGGACCAGTGCCCAGTTAGCAGAACTAGTGGCACTTACCCAAGCCTTAGAACTTGGAAAGGGCAAAAGAATAAATGTGTATACAGATAGCAAGTATGCTTATCTAATCCTACATGCCCATGCTGCAATATGGAAAGAGAGGGAGTTCCTAACCTCTGGGGAAACTGCCATTAAATACCACAAGGAAATTATAGAGTTATTGCACTCTACGCAAAAACACAAGGAGGTGGCAGTCTTACACTGCCAAAGCCATCAAAATGGGAAGGAGAGGGGAGAACAGCAGCATAAGTGGCTGGCAGAAGTAGGGAAAGACCAGCAAGAAGGAAAGAAAAAAAGAGAAAGTCAGAGAAAGAAAAAAAGAGAGGAAGAAACAAAGAAGAACTTGAAGAGAGAAAGAAGTAGTAAAGAAAAACAGTGTACCCTATTCCTTTAAAAGCCAGGGTAAATTTCTGTCTACCTAGCCAAGGCATATTCTTCTTATGTAGAACATCCACCTATATCTGCCTCCCCACTAACTGGACAGGCACCTGCACCTTAGTCTTTCTAAGTCCCAACATTAACATTGCCCCAGGAAATCAGACCCTATCGGTACCTGTCAAAGCTCAAGTCCGTCAGTGCAAAGCCATACAACTAATATCCCTATTTATAGGGTTAGGAATGGCTACTGCTACAGGAACTGGAATAGCCGGTTTATCTACTTCATTATCCTACTACCACACACTCTCAAAGGATTTCTCAGACAGTTTGCAAGAAATAACGAAATCTATTCTTACTTTACAATCCCAATTAGACTCTTTGGCAGCAGTGACTCTCCAAAACCACCGAGGCCCAGACCTCCTCACTGCTGAGAAAGGAGGACTCTGCACCTTCTTAGGGGGAGAGTGTTGTTTTTACACTAACCAGTCAGGGATGGTAAGCGATGCCACCCGGCATTTACAGGAAAAGGCTTCTGATATCAGACAACGCCTTTCAAACTCTTATACCAACCTCTGGAGTTGGGCAACATGACTTCTCCCATTTCTAGGTCCCATGGCAGCCATCTTGCTGTTACTCGCCTTTGGGCCCTGTGTTTTTAACCTTCTTGTCAGATTTGTTTCCTCTAGAATCGAAGCCATCAAGCTACAGATGGTCTTACAAATGGAACCCCAAATGAGTTCAACTAACAACTTCTACCAAGGACCCCTGGACCGACCCACTGGCACTTCCACTGGCCTAGAGAGTTCCCCTCTGGAGGACACTACAACTGCAGGGCCCCTTCTTTGCCCCTATCCAGCAGGAAGTAGCTAGAGTGGTCATCGGCCAAATTCCCAACAGCAGTTGGGGTGTCCTGTTTAGAGGGGGGGATTGAGAGGTGACAGCGTGCTGGCAGCCCTCACAGCCCTCGCTCGCTCTCAGTGCCTCCTCGGCCTTGGTGCCCACTCTGGCTGTGTTGAGGAGCCCTTCAGCCTGCCACTGCACTGTGGGAGCCCCTTTCTGGTCTGGCCAAGGCCAGAGCCAGCTCCCTCAGCTTGCAGGGAGGTGTGGAGGGAGAGATGCAGGCGGGAACCAGGGATGCACACGGAGCTTGCGGGCCAGCATGAGTTCCGGGTGGGCGTGGGCTCGGCGGGCCCCGCACTAGGGCAGTGAGGGGCTTAGCACCTGGGCCAGCAGCTGCTGTGCTCGACTTCTTGCCGGGCCTTAGCTGCCTCCCCGTGGGGCAGGGCTCGTGACCTGCAGCCCACCATGCCTGAGCCCCCCATCCCGCCGTGGGCTCCTGCACAGCCCAAGCCTCCTCGACAAGCACCATCCCCTGCTCCACGGTGCCCAGGCCCATCGACCACCCAAGGGCTGAGGAGTGCGGGCACACGGCGTGGGACTGGCAGGCAGCTCCACCTGTGGCCCTGGTGCGGGATCCACTGGGTGAAGCCAGCTGGGCTCCTGAGTCTGGTGGGGACTTGGAGAATCTTTATGTCTAGCTAAGGGATTTTGAATGCACCAATCGGCACTCTGTATCTAGCTCAAGGTTTGTAAATGCACCAATCAGCACTCTGTGTCTAGCGCAGGGTTTGTAAATACACCAGTTGACACTCTGTATCTAGCTAATCTAGTGGGGATGTGGAGAACTTTTGTGTCTAGCTCAGGGATTGTAAGCACACCAATCAGCACCCTGTCAAAACAGACCAATCAGCACCCTGTCAAAACAGACCAATCAGCTCTCTGTAAAACAGATCAATTGGCTCTCTGCAAAATGGACCAATCAGCAGGATGTGGGTGGGGCCAGATAAGAGAATAAAAGCAGGCTGCCCGAGCCAGCAGTGGCAACCCGCTCAGGTCCCCTTCCACACTGTGGAAGCTTTGTTCTTTCGCTCTTTGCAATAAATCTTGCTACTGCTCACTCTTTGGGTCAACACTGCCTTTATGAGCTGTAACACTCACTGCGAAGGTCTGCAGCTTCACTCCTGAAGCCATCGAGACCACGAACCCACCAGAAGGAAGAAACTCTGAACACATCTGAACCTCAGAAGGAACAAACTCCGGACACGCCGCCTTTAAGAACTGTAACACTCACTGCAAGGGTCCACGGCTTCATTTTTGAAGTCAGTGAGACCAACAACCCACCAATTCCGGACACAGTAGGACATTGTGGGAGTTGCTTACATACATCATCTCATTTAATCTTCCCATTAGCTGATAAGACTGATATTTTGTTTTATATGAAAAAAACTGAGATTAAGATGAATATGTTCAGAAATGCAATGCAAAACTAAGTCTTCCCTACTGCAAAGCCCAAATTCTTTTCTTCAGCATTTGATAAATTATATTTTTGAGAGTCTTATATATATCAAATATCATTAATTTTCCCCTACCAATATACAGTTCATGTTGTGCCCTTCTCCAAGCTAAATCAGGTATGCCCCCTGCCCAAATTCTACATGGGATAAATTACATGATCACATCTATAAAAGGACAATTTTACACTTATAGCTACATGTGCATAGAAGAAGTCAAAACTGAGTGTTGGGTTCATCAAGACTGTTTCCAATCAGAAGAAGTCACTGAACAGCCATGAACTTTCAGCAAGCCAACATTCCAAGCTGATAAAGGACTCAGAATTGTGAGTAATCTGGTATGTCAGAACCTCAGTGTACCAAAGTACAGATTACTTTCTAAAATGGGACATGATTAAGCCAAACATGTATGGACAAGAACTCATTTTTTTCCATTCAGAGAGGGAGTTTTCAATCACTACTTAGTATAACCACCTTGAAGCCCTTTTCTAGTGAATAAAGCCTTTTGATCCTCACCCTGACCCCCTCCCATTAAGTATTCAGTGAATTTTGTTGACAGTGTATACTCCTTTGTCTGGCAGGCAAGTAAATAAACTCAGGAGAGAGAGAGTAAGAGTGTGTGTGTGTGTGTGTGTGTGTGTTTAACATTCTGGTGGACTTTGTTTTATTCAGAGACATACCTGATTACTCTTCTCCATCTTGAATAAGGAGGTGAGCTTCTAAAATGTTTGCTCTTTCCTAAATTGTTAGCCTTCAAGAACAGTTAAGAATCTTGAATCCTTAATATACATTATCCTGAGACACATGCCCCAGGCAGTTCAGGGCATACCTGAGACATAGCTGTCTAAGATGCTGGCTTTGGACAGGCCAGAAGTAGCTGATTCCAGCTCTTTCAGTTGAAGCTGATGCTTTGGAAGTGATATATTCCCTTTATGGAACTTCCAAGGAACAACTCTTCCTGCACTTACCTCTCCCAGACATAAGTCACAGAACTCCACCATCTGTGAGAGAAAAATCCCAGCTATTGGCTATGAATTGTTTTAATGCTGAGATAAAGGCTTAGAAGGGAACCAGCACCTGCCCAGCATCCTCTGTGATTAACATAACACAGAACACCTGCTAGACCATGGCGGCTATTCCAGTCCAAGTTTTATTTTATTTTTTTAATCATTCCCACATGCCTCCAAATAAGCAAGCCAATACTATTTTCAGAAAGCAAGATTATGCACTATGACAGGGCATTCATTCAGAAGTAGACATTTGCCAAGAACCTAAGTCAGGCACTAAGCTGGGCTGAGAGATGAAAATGTGAATAAGATGTCGAGATTACTGCCCTTGAGGAGATGAAGACATCTCCATCAGGTGTGTAAGTCAAATAAAGACACTCTATAATAGTGTTATAAGAACATAATAAAATCATATCCTGTAGCAACTAACACTCAGGTCTGGTAAAATTTAACAGAGGAACTGGTAATCGAGTTGGGTCTTGAGGAACAAGCGGGATTTGGAAAGATGGAAGATACAGGGGAATAAAGTCATCCTAGACAAAGACAAGAGCATGTGCAATGCACTAAGACATGAAAAAGTATGGATATGGTCAAGAGGTGGCATGCTGTCTTGAGTTACTAGAAGTGGGTGAGGTGTGGGTAGAGATTGTCATGAAGTCTGCTTGTAATGTACTAAGTATGCTAAACTAATGAGTTCGAACTTTATCCTGTACACAGTGGAGAACTAGTCAACATGTATAGTTTGTGGGCACTTCATCTTCCAGCCAAAATGGGCAAACAGAAACCAGATTTACCCTACCATCCCAAACAATTAGAACACTTTACAAAATATGGAAAACAATGGTTTTCAGATATTGCACAACAGCCAGTACAAGACAATCATTCTTGAGAAAAAGGAAACAAGGTGAGCCCACAATTACTGTGGCTTATTGTCTAGAGGAAAGTTCCAGATTTCAGGCCAGAGGGTGGTCTAGCTGAGTTGAGGATACAGAATTGAGAATTTGGGAAGACGAAGGTGGGTACTGGGAAGGAGAGCACCACCCGGAGAGGAGCTGAAGGAGAGAAGGATGGAGCAAGAGAACCCTCAGCTGGGTACTAATTACTACATGTGTGTGAGGAAACTACCCTAGCGAGGAAAGAACCAATGAAAAAGAAAAGGTAAAATAACCAGTGAAGTTCACACAGGGCCAGGAATAGTTTGGATTTCTACCAGCCAGAGTGGAAGGACATTGTAATTCATGGGGCATTGGGTGGAGTATTTAGAAGATATTGCTTTGGCAGTAGGGAAAATTAGCCTTAGTTGGAATCCCTCTCTATCTTAAAAAACTTAAAAGTAAGTCTTGAAAAGGTGATAGTACTTCCAAGTAACAGGATACAGAACAAGCACACAAGCACACACACACACTTACATATACACACACACCCTCTCACACAGTAAATCCGGTAAGGTAAAATTCACAATGTTACAATGTCTAGCATCTAATAAAACACTTCCAGCTACGCAAAGCAGCAGAAAAAAATGAGCCATAATCTAGACAAAAGTATTGATAGAAATAGATATAAAAATAGTAGACAAGGGCGTTAAAGCAGTTACATAATTTTATTTCATCTATTGAGGAAGATAAAGGAGAATATTTGCATGTTTAGACACTGAAGATATAAAACACCCAAATCAAATGTCTAGGGATTAAAAAAATTAATGTCTGAGATGACAAACTGGATATAATAACTACAGACACTGAAGAAGAAAAAAATATAAAACTTGAAGATATAGCAATAGAAACTCTCCAAAATGAAACACAGAGACAAAAAAACAGTTGCCTTAGGGAACCTAAGGCAACTTCAAAAGGCTAATATCTGTAAAATTGGTGGCCCCAAAGAAAGAGAGAGAGAGAAGGATGGAAAAAAATATTTGAAGAAATAATCAGTGAAAAAAATCTCCTAATTTGAAGGAAACTATAAACTCACAAATTCAAGAAGCTAAATGAATCCCAAACACAAGACACATAAAGAAAACTACACTAAGGCACATCATAAACTATTTAAAATCAGTGATAAAGAGAAAATATTAAAATCAGCTAAAGACAAAAAGTCACCTGTGCAGAGAAACAAAGATAAGAATTGTGATAGCAGCTTTTTCTTTAGTAACAATATATAAGGTAGAAGAAAATGGACCAACATCTTCATAGTAGTATTCAAGAAACAACAAAACATATCAGCATAGAATTCTATACCCAGCTTTCAGAAATGAAGACAAAATAAACACCATTCACAAATATAAAAGCTGAAAGAAATTGTCACCAGATTTTTACTACAGGAAATCTTGAAGACATTGCTTTAACATGGAAAATGATATCCTTTGGATATATCCAAAGGATAGAGCACTAGAAATGATAATATGTAAGTAAATACAGAATACTCTTTTTCCTTATTTTGAAAATATTTTTTAAAGATAACTGACCATTGAAATAAAAAATAACAATGTGTTGTGGGGTTTATAACACGTAGGAGAAAACTGTATAATGATAGCACAAAGGCTGAGAGGGGAGACACAGAATTCTAATGTTGTCTGTAATCCCAGCACTTTGGGAGGCCAAGGCGGGCAGATCACCTAAGGTCAGGAGTTCAAGACCAGCCTGGCCAACATAGTGAAATATTGTCTCTACTGAAAATACAAAAATTAGCCAGGTGTGGTGGTACACACCTGTAATCCCAGCTACTCGGGAGGCTGAGCTGGGAGAATCACTTGAACCCAGGAGGCGGAGGTTGCAGTGAGCTGAGATGGCACAACTGCACTTCAGCCTGGGCGACAGAGTGAGACTCTGCCTCAAAAAAAAAAAAAAAAAAAAGAAGAAGTCTAATGTTGTAAGGTTCTTATATTTCAATGAAGTGATTTAATGTCACTTTAAGGCACACTCTGATAAATTAAACATATATCTTGTAAGTCCCAATGCAATCACTAAAAAAAATCAATGAATTTTATAAATCAATAATATACTCAATAAGCCAACAAATGAGATAAAATTGAGTCATAAAAATATTCAATGACTCAAAAATAAGGAGAAAAGAGGAAATAAGAACAGGTGTGACAAATAGAAAAAGAGCACTAAGATCATAAATTTAAACTCAACTATATCAATAATTTTTTTTTTTTTGAGACAGAATCTTGCTCTGTCGCCAGGCTGGAGTGCAGTGGAGCGATCTCAGCTTACTGCAACCTCCACTTCCCGGGTTCAAGCGATTCTTCTGACTCTGCCTCCTGAGTAGCTGGAACTACAGACTCACACCACCACGCCCAGCTAATTTTTGTATTTTTAGTAGAGACGGGGTTTCACCATGTTGGCCAGGATGGTCTTGATCTCTTGACCTTGTGATCCACCCACTTTGGCCTCCCAAAGTACTGGAATTACAGGCTCAACAACTTTTATATGTGGTCTAAATGCCCTAATCAAAAGGCAGAGATTGTCAGACTGAATTTTAAAAAGCAAGATTCAACTATATGCTGCCTTCAAAGCCATTTTTTGGTTGTCTGTGCCCATCTTTGAAGACTGTAACAGCCTTAATGGGCTGTAGCTCTGACTATTGCTTTTCTTCTCAGCCTCTGAAAAGCAATGGCCTCTGGTGACTATGGACTTTACCAAAGTGTAATGCAAGTCTCATTGTATTCTCTAGAATGGACATTAAAATGCCACATTTTATCCCTAGTTTCTGGATTCTTCAGTTCTCAAAATGGCCAATCCATATTTTCAGGAAGCATTGTAACTTAATGTGCTTACCAAATACCTGTAATGTATCAAATTGTGAATTTCCCAAAACTGCCATTTGTGCCATGAATCTGATAATTTTCTCTTTCTTCCAACTAAAAGGTCCACATTATTAGTTCATTTATTCATTCAACAAACAGTTAACACTTAGAGCCCAGCCACTGTGCTAGATATGTCCTATCTACAGGTATACATTGTTGAAACAAACTGGGATAGTTTCTGTACCCATGAAACTTAAAATATAGTAAAAGCGATAGATTGTAAACAAATAAACATATAATTACATGTTGTGTTAGGAGTTGTAATGGAAACAAAAAGAAAATATCAGGAGGCAGATGTTAAGCAGATAATGTGGCTGAAGGACTTGACATTGAGGGATACCATTTAAACTCAATCCTGGCTATGAACTAGTCACAAGAACAAAGAGAAGAGTTTGGCCAAGCACAGGAACAGCATATGTGAACACCTTGAAATGGGAAAATTCGATCTATTTCAAGTGCTTGAAGGATCAGAAGAGTCACCTGAGATGAAGCTGGGGTGGTAAACTGGAGCCGGATCACACAGGACCACAGCGAGAAGTTTTAATTTTCCTGTAAGTACACTGGAAAATCACTGAAGCTACAAATAGGAGAAAAACATATGTGACTTAATTTACTTTTTTTTTTTTTTTTTTTGAGACGGAATCTCGCTCTGTAGCCAGAGTGCAGCGGCGCCATCTCAGCTCACTGCAAGCTCAGCCTCCCAGGTTCAAGTGATTCTCCTGCCTCAGCCTCCTGAGTAGCTGAGACAACAGGTGTGCACCACCATGCTCAGCTAATTTTTTTGTATTTTTAGTGGAGACAGGGTTTCACCATGTTGGCCAGGATGGTCTCCATCTCTTGACCGTGTGATCCTCCTGCCTTGGCCTCCCAAATTGCTGAGATTACCGGCGTGAGCCACGGCACCCGGCCTTAATTTACATTTTAAGACTTTCACATGCAAATCTCTGGAAAATGGGTGACAGTGGGCTGGGAGTAGAAAGAGGGCAACAGGAATAATCTGGCAGTTTCTATAGACGCTGTGTGTGAGAGAGAAATCAAGGGTGATTCCAGCTGGCTGGAGGATACAAAGATCGGGAGGACAGGAGGAGTGACAAGTTTGGGGGTGGGAATCAGGAATTCAGTTTGAAAATCAGGTTAAGTTTGAGAGATGTGTTTCCCTTGCTCAGGAGCCCACATCACAGAGAAGCTGAAGAACTGGACCTTGGAGCAGGATCTCTAAGAGCTCAGATCATAAACTAGTTCTCCTGACTCAAGAATGCATATCCAGTGATATCTAGTACATCTCTAGTTCCAAATATGGCTTTTCCCTCTCTGTTGCTCTGCTCTCCTTTTCCTTAGGACTGCTCTGAATGAGAGCCTGACTGAGCTCCAGGTTGCCCACTCACAACCTACACTGCCTTGCACCACCTTAATAACATGTGCAGCATACAGCAATGCAGCTTGTAAAACAGAAACGATCAGAATCCCTTTGCAAAACAAAGGCTGGATCTCATAGCCTATCCAGTTTGATTGCTTCCTTCCAAGCAACGGAATGACAGGTTTTGCAGGCCTAATTATTTGTCAGGTAATCAATCTAGTCTGCTATCATTGTTTAATCTCTACGCCTCACTAAACGCAAGCCTAATATTTCACCATTCTCTCCTCCGTGCAAAGGAAGCTGCTCCCAGCTTCTAACCCACACTACTGATCTTGCCCTCGATTGACATCAAGCAAAGGAGATATTTAAAGACAAGCTCTAGTATCTTCAATTTTACAGATCTAGAATTGTCACCATAAAGTTAGTGAGCTTAAAGTGTGTTGCCCCAAAAGGATAGAGGAACCTGCTGGCCATGACATGGCTCTCCTTTTGACACTAACATCACCAGACCTGGAGGGTACCTGGGACACCAGAGACAAGGATGGCTTCGAAGCCCAGGAGGGTGAGCTCGTGTCCTGGAAGCAACAGCAAAATTGTGAGCACCACACTCTGAACAGAAGACAGAGTTGTCTTCCCATACACTGAGGACTCTTGGTAGAGCATCCCCTCTTGGGAGCCAGTGACCCTAGACTCAAACATTGGAAAAATCTATCAAGCCACCAGCAGAACCGGTACAGCCCCAAGATACCAAAGGAGGAAAAAATACCTTGTTCAGGGACATTTCTTGCCTCTCACTAAAGCTGCCCTGCTGGCTGTCAAGTTTACGACCTTAGAATCCCGGACCCCTTCTTAAAGTTACCCTTAGCTATCCACTTGCCAGCCAGGCAGCCTGTCTATTCCTGTGAGATAAACAGCCTCATGGCTTCTCATGGGCTTGGGACTATTAAAAAAATATAGAGGGAGATGAATAACCAAGTGGAAGAGGTTTTTATTTTTTAAAAGCCATTAAGGGAAAAAGATGCAAGCTGTATTTCAAATTTGCCTTTTTAATTTTTTAAAATGTATAATATTTAAGTTCAAAAGATTGCTCCAACAGTTGAAAAATAGTTAAATAACAGTACTGCCACTCAATAAATTCTGAAGACTTTGAAACAATACAGAACTGTGCTTTTCATAGTACATTTTAAGGGAGACATGCTTGAAATTATATATGGAGTGTAATTACAATCATGAAAATCATATACAAAACAGCAATCATGGAAAAAATGCTGTGAGGAAATGTTCCAAATTGTTAATAACTGATACTGTTGTTTGATGAGAAATACCATCTTTTTCATTTTTCAGTTGTTTGATATTTACCCTTTTTTCTAATAAATTTGCATTCCTATTATGAGACATGTTATTGTTTTACTTTTAGAACAAATTAGATATAAATTCTTCTGCTTGCTCACCCACACCCCTGTTAAAGGTGTAGATATCATTTAAATCTATATTTTAAAGTTACTATTAAGCAAAAGTTAATAATGCTACTATACCAAAACATTATTTCTGTGAATTATATTTAACCAAGTCCAGGAGAACCAAACTTGTGGTCAGAACACTAGGATCAACTTTTTTCCTGCTTTTTGAGATAATTGTAGATTCACATGCAGTTGTAAGAAATAATACAGGGATTCCATATACCCTTTCCCCGTTTTACATCTTCTGTGACGCCAGTACAATACCACACCAGGAAATTGACTTTGATACAGTCTGTGACCTTACTCAGATTTCACCAGTTTTCATGCACTGGGTGGGTATTTAGTTCTGTGCAGTTTTATCTTGTGTGTAGACTTGTGGAACCACCGCTATAGCCAAGATTCAGAACGGTTCCATCACTGCTACTACGCTTTTGAACTCACAGCCACTTCCCTCCCCTGCTCCCTAACTCCTGGCAATGGTCAACTTTTTGTCACTGAACAATGATCCATCCCCCATGTGGGATTCACTATGCCAGTACAGTGATGGATACAATCAAATAAACAGTGTAGCCTAGTGTTTAGGAGTGCAGGCAGGAACCAGACTAACTGGGTTCAAATCTGAGGTGGCCACTGTCACCTTCGGAGAAGTATTAAACTCTTTATGCTACATTTTCTTCAATAAGATGGGGATAATCATATAATAGAACTTCGTAGGTTGTTAGAATTCAATGAGTTGATACTTAGAAAGCAAGAAGAAAGCACCGGGCCTGAATAAATGCATGTTACCATCTAAGAACTCCCAATCCAGTGGAGAATACACAAAACGCTAATCAGTTCAGCCTGTATGCAGTGATGTAATATACATGTAAACACAGTACAAGGGGAGGACCTAGGAGGGGGCAGTTAATTCTGGCTGTGGAAGGCTGAGCCAGGCTTCCCCAGAAAGGGAATATTTGGGTTGGGTTTTGGAGGATGAGTAAGACTTTGCCAGGGGAAAAAAAAAAAAAAAGTTTCATGCTGATATACAGCTTGATCAGTGACCCTGAGAAGGCATGGCCATTTCTAAAGGGTAAAAGCTTGGAACAAAAACCTGGAGGAGTGGGGGAGACTTTGCGGCGGGGCAGGGGAGTGGTGGTGGCCAAAGAGGAAGCCTGAGTGAAGGTTGGGGCCGGGTTTTGAGGGGTCCTTGAATGCCATGCTATAATTAGCACAGCGATTGCAATCCTGGAGAAGACTAGAATAGAATAGAAAGAAGAAAGTGCATCCCAGACTCAGGCACATCAGGAGAATTAGAATGGATGTGAAAGTACATTCTAAATTACAAAACACCAGCAGTGGCGATTAATTGTAAACAATAGCAGCAGCAGCAGAATGTTTAAAACACAGTCACCATTCTTGTTAAACGCAGATTATCCTGAGTGTCTGGGGCAAGGGCATTAGAAGTTACAACGCTAATTCACGCCAGAACTTGTCCTCGCCCTGCCCAGCAGTTTCCACTCTAGCCAGGTGTTCCTAATTCCCTTCACAGGCAACCTGAAACCATCCTTTTCTGGGCTTTCAAAGGAAGCCCCTGGGCAGATACTTTGGCAGTTGCCAGTGTCTCTCCCAGTCTCTGGGACCATTCACTTTTTCCCTGTCATCGGTCCCCAGTATTTATCCAATCATCTGGCCATTTGCCCGGGCTCTGGCAGTGCCGGTCCCTGAGCACGTGCCTGGCTCAGGCTTCCCTTCGCTCTCTCTGCTTTGGACAGGTCATCTCTTCCCGGTGGTTTTCCGGAGGCCCTGACCTCCCGTACCTTGCTGTGACTACGATCTCCCTGGCTGTGACTATGATCTCCCTGCAGATTTCTGCCTGTCTTTCACAACTTATTCTTGCCTTTCTGGTCCTAGGTGTTCCAATGACCTGATGCTGCCTACACTGGGGTGTGGCCCATAGAACAAGAACACATTACCTTGTGGTTTTGCTTCAAAAAATGTTCTCCATCAGCCGCCTTCTTCTGGTTATTTTTCTCATTATAGAGAGAGAGGGAGAAGGATCAAGAACACTTATTTCACTTACTCTTCATAGACTGAAAAAAATTAACTACTTTTTTTTTAGTATCAGACACCTTTCTTTTTGTTCTGGCATTCTCATATCTGTGAGGGGAAGAAAAGATTTTGGAAGAAATGACTCTTGCTAAGTGCATGGTGGTAATGGTGTAAAGTCTAGCTCTGAAAACTAAGAAACCAAAAAAAAAAAAAAATTAAAAATTAAAAAAAATACCTCCCTGTCCTCTAAACAAAGTTGAGTTAGGCTATGAACTAGTCAGCTGATCACAAAGATGAAATGCGACCAAACAGGACTTAGGAAGAAACAGCCCCAAGTTCCCCTAAAACAATACCTTGTTGTCCTCTATATAATTGAGCCGTCTCTTTGCTCTAGCCAGTATTTTAACTTCCATAACAAACCTCCTTCACTTGAAGTTGATCCATGTAAGATATGACTTAACAGGATATATCAAAAACACAACACCTTCCCAACAAAACTCACCAGATATTTTCCCATGCAATGTACATCTTAGATAAAATTCACTTGCAGCCAATAAAATTCTTCATGTAAATAAACAAAACATCCAACTATATTACTTGTGGGGAAAAAAAACTCATTTCTATGTTTGGAAAAATGCCAATTTTTTTTTTTCTTTTTTGAGACGGAGTCTCACTCTGTCACCCAGGTTGGAGTGCAGTGGCATGATCTCGGCTTATTCCAACCTCCACCTCCTGGATTCCAGCAATTCTCCTGCCTCAGCCTCCCAAGTAGCTGGGATTACAGGCGTGTGCCAACACGCCCAGTTAAATTTTGTATTTTTAGTAGAGACAGGGTTTCACCATGTTGGCCAGGCTGGTCTCAAACTCCTGACCTCAGGTGATCTGCCCACCTTGGCCTCCCAACATGCTGGGTTTACAGGCATGAGCCACTGTGCCCCGCTGGAAAAATGCCAATATTTTAAATTCTCTAAGTCCCTATGCCAATCTATTGTAGAGTCAGACCCTGTATCTTTCACAGTTTGTGGAAGGGTGCCATACAGCCTATGGGCAATTTGGATCTTTGCTTTCTGACCTTCACCCTGGCAGAGGGGAGCCAGCTAGAGAGAGGAAATACAACATAAACAATGGCAGAGAAGGAAGACTTATTTTCAGTTTAATGTGACAGGATAATCTGTTAAGAAATTAATTGCACCCGCTTCTCACTGCAGCAGACACCTCAGTAAAGGGCAAAAGGTCATTTCCTTTCCCCACACAGGCCCCTACCATCCCTTGCCCCTACTCCTATCCCCAGGATAGTTTTTAACTGACTTAGTTTTTGCAAAGTCTAAAAGTGTCTCAAACTCTGAAACGCACAAAAATTACCTGAGGGGATTCAAATGGATGTTTCTGGGTACCTCCTTAGACCAACCAATTAAGATTTCTGGGGATTGGAACCCCCATTTTAAACAAATTCCCTAAGAAATTCTGATCCAGGGGGTTTTAAGAACATTCTTTGAGAAACATTAGGCCAAAAAAGACATACACACACCACCACTGAAATACCCAGGTGGGCAACACAGGGGAGCTGAGGATCCAGGGGAAAGACCCAGATGTCAGAGCTTGCCATTCATCCTGGCAGTCAGGGGTCACTGTCAGGTTTTAAGTGGGACTGTGATGTGGTAAACTCCACAGCTCATAGCCCACGTGTCGCCTTCTCCAAGAAGCTTCCATCCTAGTCCAGAAGGGGTTCCTGCTCCTCCGTACTCCATAGTAGCCTTTCATACTTCTAACTCACCACTGACCACACTACCCTGACATGATCATTTGATGATCTCCCCTCCACCAGTAAGCTTCTGTGAGCAAGGACGTGCCTGGGTTCCATTTACCATGTCGCCACCAAATGGTCCTGATTTTTCACCATCAAATGATCCTGGAAGCAATGTCAGTGCCTCACAACTGCTTGCTCACTTGTCCTGGAATGCTTCATTTCTAGCACAGAAACTGGGCCCCATCTATCTGAACGCCTCATAAAACAGAAGCTATCCGCCTTATGGAAGGCATCAGAATGAAACAGCAGATGCCTGAAGTCTTGATCATATTCGAAGTTAGTTTACATTTTTGTGTTTCAGAAAGAACTAAAGGTCTCACAATCCTCCAAAGTCCACATGTGTAGGCCAAGCCCCTCAAGGCAATTAAAGGAATAGGAAAATGTACCCACAGCTGATTTCAGCATGAAAGCACGTGGTGTCCAGAGTCTTTTAAATCCTTAAAGCAAAACACCTGGATTCTGTTCCAGGCCGCCCCGCTCCCCACCCAGCTCCAAGCACCTGTTTCTATCTGACCAGCCCTCCGACTTTCTACCCCTCCCCGCTCAGAAGAGGCAAGAATTTTTAAATTCTGATTTTGTTTGTATAAAGATAGTAAGAAACATTCCGTGAACCAGGAATCATAAGGCTGCACCCCTGTGAGATCTCCCCTAAGAAAGTCCCTTCCATTCTCAGAGAATAAAATCGAAACACCAAATGGATGGAAACACAGTAACCACACCGTCCCTGGCAGGGCCGCCCCTGGCTGTACCTGAATTTCCTGTGTGTGGACTGTACCGGATCTACGGAGTCTGTGGCTCTTTCAGCTCCTTCTTCATCATCTGGTGCAGGCTTTGTGCTCTGGAGATCCTCAAATCAGTACGGGGGGCGAGCGCTGTGGCTCACGCCTGTAATTCCAGCACTTTGGGAAGCCCAGGCGGGCAGGTAACTTGAAGTCAGGAGTTCTAGCCCAGCCTAGCCAACGTGGTGAAACCCCGTCTCTACTAAAAATACAAAAAATTAGCCGGGCGTGGTGGTGGGCGCCTGTAGTCCCAGCTACTCGGGAGGCTGAGGCAGGAGAATCGCTTGAACCCAGAAGGCAGAGGTTGCAGTGAGCCGAGATCCCCCACTGCACTCCAGCCTGGGCGACAGAGCAAGACTCCGTCTCAAAAACCAAAACAAACAAAATCAGGAAGGGGACTTTGAAGCTCCTTAATACTGAGGCTTGGAGGGGCCCTAGCATGGGAGTTGGGCAACCCAGCGCTTCCCCTTTGAGGAGTGGCTCTAGAAATCGCCTTCCACAGTCCACGGGGAAGGGCTTTAGCCACGATCCAGGACTGAGTCCTCCATAGGGTGTGGGTGAGCCCCACGGCTGGGCCCAGCCCCCCGAAGACCACCGGGTAGCCTCGCTCCCGCCTCCCACCCCAGCCTCGCCCTCCAGCCCCGCCACGGGAGGGGCCGCCTGAAGGAGACCCGCACCTGGGCCTGGGCTCCTGGCTGGGGGGAGCGGAGCAGGCGGCGCCCAGGCCCGGGTCCTCCCCGCCCTCGCAGCTGCCCCAGCCGAGCCTCCCGGGCCGGCCTCGCCCTGGGGGTGGGGGTGGGGGTGAGGGGGCGCAGCCTCGGGCTACGGCTCCCCCGGCCCGGCCCGTGCGGGCTGCACACCTGCCCGCCCGGCGAGGCTTCATTAGGCCGCGCCTGTGCATCACGGGCCGGCCGCGGCGGCGGGAGTCCAGGCCATGGAACCCACAGAGGATCCCTGCCAGGGACCGCTGGGTGAGTGTGGAGACCCCGTCGTGCGAGGGGGTCAGGCTTTGGGGGTTCGGGGAAGGGGGAGGCCTGTGATCACCAGGTCAGCGTTAGCCGACCTAAGAGCTTCAGTAGGCCGAGGGCCGGGTGGAGTCGGGTGGGGTAGGGTGGAAGGAGGCCGACCTCACTGCCCCCTGTGCTTTGGGATTGCAACCCCCCTCCCCGCTCCCCCGCGCCCCCTGCCCGCCTCCAGTCTCCCAGCAGGGGAGAGAATCCTGGGAGCCCCAGGACCCTTCTAGTCTTAGGTCTGACACCCGTCCCCTTCTTACTAGCGCACATCACTCCCATAGGACACGTGCTTACGGAGCACCCACAGTGCTGGGTACCAGGCTTTTTGCTACAGTACAAGCTCTCCTAAAATGCTGTAAAACAAATTTGTCCCTGCTTCCCCACACCACCAGCCAGCTTTGTCCCTTCACTCCATAGAGGCCTGCTCACCCTCTTCACCAGCCCAGACCCTCTCATGCAAGTCGGGTCCAGCCTGTGTCCTAGGAAAGGACTTGGAACAGCACCCTTGACCATGACCTTTTTCCTTGACACTCTGTTACAAAGTCATTCCTAGGGCCAGGCGCAGTGGCTCAAGTCTGTAATTCCAGCACTTTGGGAGGGTGAGGCTGGTGGACTACCTGAGGTCAGGAGTTGGAGACCAGCCTGGCAAACATGGCAAAACCCCATCTCTACTAAAAATACAAAAATTAGCTGGGTGTGGTGGCACACACCTGTAATCCCAGCTACTTGGGAGGCAGAGGCACGAGAATTGCTTGAACCCAGGGGGCCGAGGTTGCAGTGAGCCAGAATTGCACCACGGCACTCCAGCCTGGGCGACAGAGCGAGACTCCATCTCAAAAAAAAAAAAAAAAAAAAAAAAGTTATTCCTTAAGACCTATCTCATGCAATTTTCATTAAAGTAACAGTAGCTCTTAGTCGTTACTTAGCATTCATTACAAATGTTCCAATTTAGTTGGAAATGACAAAGCAGCTCCCTGAGCTGAGGGTTCTTGGAGTTATGAGTAAGTTGGGAGGTGAAAGTGGGGGGATCATTTGATGGCCCCAGGAAGGACTCCATGTGGTGATTAAGTACACAGAGTACGTGCTCAGGGTGCTGTGTGATCTTGGACATATTACTCTGCTGTCTCATCCTCATTTCTTCATCTGTTAGAAGGGAATATTAGCAGTGCTGTTCTTGCAGAGATTAAATATGCACTATGCTAATCTTTGAAAGGTGCTTAGCGCCATGCCTGGAACATGGTAAGCTCCCAATGCATCAGTCAGCTCACAGAAAGGAAGGCAAGCTTTAGGGATGAGTGGTAGGGTTTTTAGTTCTAGCTGGGTCCCAGTTTCCTTACTCGAAAGAGAGGTTGACCAGAGAGTGAGATCCTGCTTTGCAGGGAGGGGGAGGAAGTGGATGTGCTGGATGGTAGTGGGGTGGGGGGTGTGGGCGGGGGGGCATGTATGGAGCTGAGGAGAGTTGGCAGAGACAGAGTTCCATGGTTCTCCCTGTTATCTCTTTTGATGCTCTTGCCTCAGCTGCTGGAGACAATCGAATCCTTTCTTGTCCCTTCTCCAAGCAATAATGCCTGTTGTGCAGCAGAAACAGCATCCCGCCTTGGGAGAAGCAGAATCTCTGTCAGTCTGTTTCTCTTTGTCTTCCTGGTCCATCCCCAGCCCCAACATGATCCCTTAGAGATACCTGAACAGTCCCTCAAACTCATACCCCTGGTGTCTGGGAAAAAGGGAACTCACAAGGGGTGAGTACCCCCAAATTAGGAGATACCATGAGCTAACGCCGTCTCAGAATTGCATAAATTTGTCTACATTTTTCAAAGAAGTTGGGTTATCTGATTTAATCCTCACAATAGTCAAGCTAGGAAGGTAAGTGTGGAATTATTACCCCATTTGATAGGTTGACAAATTAAAGCTTAAGATCAAACCGTTTGCAAAGCAGGAAGCAGCACTTCCTCTTGGTCCAGTTCTTCCTTCTCCCTGGTGCTAAGGTCAGTGGATGTTGGCTCCCCACAGGCCAGAAAGCTGGAGAGAAGCCCCTGGCTGCAGGACCCGGGGAGGAGGAACTGCTCCGGGGCTCAGCCCCTCATGCTCAGGACACTCAGAGTGAGGAACTGCCACCCTCCTGCACCATCTCAGGAGAGAAGAAGCCGCCAGCAGTCTCTGGAGAAGCCACCGGGGCTGATGCTGGGAGACTGTGCCCGCCCCCCCGCTCCAGGGCTCCCCACAAAGACAGAACTCTAGCCCGCTCCAGACCCCAGACTCAGGGGGAAGATTGTTCCCTCCCAGTGGGAGAGGTGAAGATAGGAAAGAGGTCCTATTCTCCAGCCCCCGGGAAGCAGAAAAAGCCTAATGCCATGGGTCTGGCCCCAACATCATCTCCGGGTGCCCCTAACTCAGCCCGTGCCACACACAACCCAGTGCCCTGTGGGTCAGGCCGGGGGCCCTGCCACCTGGCCAATCTCCTCAGTACATTGGCGCAGAGCAACCAAAACAGAGACCACAAGCAGGGGCCCCCGGAAGTGACCTGCCAAATTAGGAAAAAGACACGAACCCTATACCGCTCAGGTAAGTCCCTAAAGAGAGGAAACCGAAGAGATCTGGGGTCATCCTGGGGAAAGGTGGGGCTGTGTGAAGAATCTACCCCCAGGAGACCCGAGGGATGGGGTTAGTTTGTATGTCACTTCGTCCCGGATTCTCTCTTGGGCCGTGGTAGTGCAACTATCTCTGACCCTCAGAGGGAAGGTTGGGTTATCACATCAGAAAATGAGGCTGGAGCCAGGCACAGTGGCTCATGCCTGTAATCCCAGCACTTTGGGAGGCCGAGGCAGGTGGATTACCTGAAGTCAGGAGTTTGAGACCAGCCTGGCCATCATGGTGAAACCCCGCCTCTACTGAAAATACAAACATTAGCCAGACATGCTGGCCTGTGCCTGTAATCCCAGCTATTTGGTAGGTTGAAGCAGGGGAATTGCTTGAACCTGGGAGGCAGAGGTTGCAATGAGCTGAGATTGCGCCACTGCACTCCAGCCTGGGCGACAGAGTGAGACTCCGTCTAAAAAAGAAAAAAAGAAAATGATGTTGGGACCAGGGTAGAAGAGTAAAAAGTAAACATACTGCTCTCTGCTGTAGCACCCAAGAGCGAGAAGGCCCAGCCCAATAGGAAAAAGGCTTTGGGAAACTGTTGGGTTAGGGGCAGTGGCCCCATCTGTTGGAGATACTTGGTGAGCATCTCTCTTTCTCTTCACCTGCCTGTCACTGGCATTTGTCCTCCTCACACAAGTTTCTTCTTCTTTCAGATCAGCTGGAGGAGCTAGAGAAGATATTCCAAGAAGACCACTATCCTGACAGTGATAAACGCCGGGAGATTGCCCAGACGGTGGGGGTGACCTCCCAGCGCATCATGGTAAAGGGGGCCGGCTCACTGGTGGCAGGGTGGAGTGGCGGAGGGCCCACCATTGAAACACTCGAATTGCAGAGTGAGCGCTCAGCGGTAGCCTGGGTAGGAGCTGAATTGAGGCCTCAGATGTGGCTGTGTCCCTGACTGTTTCCAGAGTGCCACAGCCTGAGAGCATTAGGAGAGGAAGGCACTGCAGAGACTTTTGATAAAACCAGCCTGACAGAGGGCTCAGAAGCAGAGTGCTGGAGTGACCTTCCAAAGTCCTGTAGCTCCTTGTGCAACAGCCAGGACCTAAGCCTCAGTCTCTGCCCCTCTTCTCCAGTTCTTCAAGCACCTTTCCCCCCATAGGTGTGGTTCCAGAATCGCCGGGCCAAGTGGCGAAAAATGGAGAAACTGAATGGGAAAGAAAGCAAGGACAATCCTGCAGCCCCTGGCCCTGCCAGCAGTCAATGCAGGTCAGAATTCCTCCTCTTTCTGTATCATCCCTGTGGGTAGAAGTGGGGTCCAAGCTGGGATCCTGAGGGTCTAGAAGGAGACCATTGGAAGGCTAGGCATGAGTCCTAGGTTTGCCAGCTAAGATTTAGAGGGATTTTGGCTGCCATGGGATTGGGAAGTTGCCAATGCCCTGTAGGAGGCAGAGTTTGGGAATTGGTGTCTCTCCTGGCAATGAGGCACCTGTGCAAATCCAGAGACCACCAAAGCTACAGTCTTCATTCTTCCTGTCTCCAGCTCTGCAGCTGAGATCCTACCTGCTGTGCCCATGGAGCCAAAGCCTGACCCTTTCCCTCAGGAGTCCCCTCTGGATACCTTTCCAGGTGAGTTCCCACCTTCAGAGCTGGGGGAAAATGGCAACTAAAGATAATGAAGACAGGCCTTGTTTGATGGAGGTGGGAGTGACTGGAGTCCTCCAGTGTTTCAGCCAGGAGGGCCTATTCAGGGGGACCTGGGCATGGCTTGTGTCTACCATTCAGCAATGCCAAACCTGCCTCCCATTTCCTTACTGTTATAGCCCCTCTTTGCCTTCTGTTCCTAGAGCCCCCCATGCTGCTGACTTCTGACCAGACTTTGGCCCCCACCCAACCCAGTGAGGGTGCTCAGAGGGTGGTGACCCCCCCACTCTTCAGCCCCCCACCTGTGCGAAGGGCCGATCTTCCTTTCCCCCTTGGCCCTGTCCACACCCCCCAACTGATGCCACTGCTGATGGATGTTGCTGGCAGTGACAGCAGCCACAAGGATGGCCCCTGTGGGTCCTGGGGGACAAGGTAAGGAACCTACGGGGGTAGGTCACTCTAGTTATCTGGGCGGGGGTAGGGGGGTGTAGATGGAGAGAAGATAGACACAGAGAGGAGAGGGTTAACTGAGAGGAGCACAGAGTAGTAGTACAGGAGATGGGGATGAAAGGGATAAGGGGATCTGGGGAATGACCTAGGGGGATCACAGCAATAGAGCAGAAACAAGGGCAAGATGCTAGGAGCAGGAGTGGGGAGAAGAGGCAGTTGCAGCAGCCTTGCAAGGCTGGGCTTACCATGGAGATGAGGAGGAGGTGAGAGGTAGGGACTCAGCTACTGTGGTAGGAACGGGGAGCTCCCCCACCCCTGCACCTCACCAGCTGTTCCTCTGTCCTTGCAGCATCACCCTGCCACCCCCCTGTTCATATTTGGAGGAGCTGGAGCCCCAGGATTACCAACAGAGCAACCAGCCAGGACCCTTCCAGTTCTCCCAGGCTCCACAGCCCCCGCTTTTCCAGTCCCCTCAGCCCAAGTTTCCCTACCTCCCCACTTTCCCCTTCTCCATGCCCAGTTCACTGACGCTTCCACCGTCCGAAGACTCTCTGTTTACGTTTCCCTGTGGCCCCAGCGGGGGCACATCGCAGGGCTATTGCCCAGGTGCCTCCTCAGGACAGATCTTGATGCAACCACCTGCTGGGAATATGGGTGAGTTGAGGCTGGGAGAGAAGGTCCCCTTGAGATTGAGGAAGGTGGGAGGGGACAAAGAGCCAAGTTATCTGGAGGGTAGACTGAGGCAGGTCATGGGTGGTGAATGAATCCTTCTGTTTGCCCCTAGTTCTCTCTATTAAGCTCTTCTCCCTCGAATTCTGCAGAGGCTGCAGAGCACAGTGAGAGTTAGCAGAGAACTCTGGAGTTTGGCATCAGGAAAACAGGCTTGAAGTCCAGCTCAGCCAGTTACTAGCTCTCCTGAGTCTCAGTTTCTGGGACTCTGAAATGGGACTCACAGTTCTATGTCAGGGAGGGACTTGGTGAGGATTAGATACAATAGGAGTGAAAATATTTGGCCTAGAGTAGATGGCAGCTAATATTCTGCTGGGCCACTTGGACCTCTGAAATCCCAGAAACATCTGTCATATTAAAACTAGATTCTAGCAGAAGGGGAGGAAAGATCAGGTGGTTCCTGGTCTCCTTGTTGCATGTACGAAACAGCATTGGCCTGATCCATGGTTCACTTTGTGTCAATGTTACTAAACCACAGGACCTTGAGTGCTGGAGCCTGTGTGGTCCTAAGGACAGAGCCCCAGGCTAGAGTTTGACCCAGACTTACACTGAGGTCCTAAGCTGCGTCTATGTGTGTTGGGGCACGGGGGGATCTGTTGTAGAACACAGTTAATGATAGTTGATACTCTCCGTCCTGTCTGGTAATTCCTACACCCTCCGACCCCACAGGTACAGCCTCCTGGAGTGACCCCTGTTTGCCAGAGCTGCCCTTCCCTGGTCCGTTCTGCCCACAAGCTCTGGGGCATCCCCCAGGAGGGGATGGCTACTTTCCTGATCTATTTCCAACTCCATGCCCCCAGGCTCTGGGCAGGCAGCCTTCGTCAGCTCTCTCATGGATGCCTGAAGGGGCCAGACCAGGGACTGGGCCCTTACTCAGCAAGGTAAAAGAGGAACCACCAGCTGCTTCCCTGGATCAGCCCTCAGCACTGGAGGAGGCCAGAGGGGATGACAAGAATAGCCATGTCCCCTAGTTGGGGGGTCAAAGAGTGAAAAGAGGCTGCTTGGTGGGATAGGATTGGGCTCGCTGAGAGGACAGGGGTTGGGGGTTTGGGAAAGAGTGTGGACTCTGTAGACTGAGGGGAGAATTAGACATTTCCCCTGTGTAGGCTCGTCTTGTTGATATGAGAAGGAAGAAAGAGGGCTGGCGCTTCCCTTTTCTTCACACTCTGTGTGGGGGTCCTGAAGGAAGCAGGTGGCCTGTGTTACTTCTGAATGTTGTATCAGGTGTTTTTGTTTGTTTCCTATCTTTGCTTGACAAATGAGCTGGAGTGTCCACCGTAAGCAGTAAACTAGTCCATCCTGCGGTTTTCTCTGTGGTTATGTGTCTCCATTATGTGTCTCCACACTCACACTAATGAAGAGCTCCATTTTCGTCCTTTTATTCCACTTGGCTGAGCAGTTATTGGATGCCATTCTCAGGTGGGCACCACCGGGCATGACCACATGGAGGGCCTCTTCCCTGGGCTCATCTCTCCCACTAAAGAAGGAACTGGGCATCTCGGGCTTTTCCTTCGGTCCTGACATTTAACCATATTCTATTCCCAAACCCATGACTGACCCTGAGCAAATCTGAGTCTGGGACTTTCTCTGAAAGTTGGGCCGCATAGGGACAGGATCACAAGAGAAGCCTGAGAATATCTGAAGTCACTTCTCTAGTATTGTGAACTATGACTTATTTTCCCACAGCTCTTGTTTTTGTGTATGGGGGGCGGGGCTGGGGAGCACTCCGAGGATAGCAAGTAGACAGTTCTCTCCCGCACAGGAGGATGTGACAGCATCCCCAGACTATAATGGCCCAGACCTCACTGGGCCAGGACGAAGGGCCCAGAATGTTCTCTGTCTCTCCCACCCTAGCTTGCAGAGGCACCAAAAGACACTTTGCTAAGCACCTTGAGAGATCACCCCCTAAAATGATCACCAACCATTTCATGCTTAACTCTCACCCATAGACTGCAATTTTACCTCCTCCATTTGTTTATGGTTACCGTTTGAGGTTGGGTGCTAATCTCGGGAGGTTTGGTTATAGGTTGAGATATAGGAAGAGGAGGGAACAAGAGAGAACTTAACCAAAGATGGAGAATGCTCCCTAGATGTCTGCGCAAGGGGTCAGGAGCTCAGGAAAGAATGGACACTGACTGAGGATGTACCACCCTCCTGTTCCATTGCACAGAGTGATTCTGCATCCACATTGAACTTGAATAGCTTCCTTCTGTCCTCTGGTGGTGAGCCAAATTAGGCAAATGACAAATTAGGCAATGAAGGAAGAAACATCAATTAGACCTTATTGGTTCTATGCTTGAGATCCTGCTTTAGTATGTTAAGGGCTAAAGGGAGCATGAGAAGGAGGGTAAACAACCAATTTGTATAAAAAGAGAAGTGGGTGGTGCCTGGGAGAAGGGCGAGATGGGACTGAAAAGGACAAGAAAGATGAATGAAGGGTGAAGACAGTAGTATAAGAAGTAGCAAAACATTGACTGGGTGATGAAAGAGAAAGATAACCACAGAAGAAAATCTATCCTAAAATACATCTAAACAGAAAAGAAAAGGTAAGGCACAGATCTGGAGATTGGAGGAAAGGGACCTGAGGGGTACTAAAGTAGGAAAGAACAGGTCAGGAAGGGAACAAAGGAAAGAGGCTAGGGGGTGGGAGAGACAGGAGATGACACATGACTCAGGAAGTGGAATGGAAAAAGAGCAGAGAAAGACTGGGCGTGGTGGCTCACGCCTGTAATCCCAGCACTTTGGGAGGCCAAGGCTGGCGGATCACGAGGTCAGGAGATCGAGACCATCCTGGCTAACATGGTGAAACCCCGTCTCTACTAAAAATCCAAAAAAAAAAAATTAGCCAGGTGTGGTGGCAGGTGCCTGTAGTCCCAGCTACTCAGGAGGCTGAGGCAGGAGAATGGGGTGAACCTGGGAGGTGGAGTTTGGCTTGCAGTGAGCCGAGATCGTGCCACTGCACTTCAGCCTGGGAGACAGAGCGAGACTCCATCTCAAAAAAAAAAAAAAAAGCTGAAGGGACAGGAAGATGAATATGAAAAGGGGGAAAGTCAGTAAATAGTTATAAAGATCAATGTCCTCCTAATAGATAAAGAAGAGGAGTGTTTAGGGATTAGAGAGGTGTGATTAAAACCATAGATAAGTGCAAGCCAATGAGAAAATGTCTCTGAAAGAATGCAGAAATCCACCAGAGGGGCAGAAGTCAGGAGAAAACCAGAAGGTCGACTTGGCGGATATGTGATGAAGATTGTAATAGCCAGGTTTCAGTACCCTTAATTTAGGGATTAGGATATGTATTTGTTAAATTGTGAAATGTTTTATGATGCATAACAACAGAGTTTTTAAAAGTATATATTTACATATCTCATTTTATTTTCACATTCTGTCTCATGAGGCTCATGAAATGAACAGCCTAAAGACAGACATAGGGCAAAATAGATGGGAAGACTGTAACTGCTCTTTCTATTAATCACCAGAGCATTCTGTTGCTTTCAAAGCCCTACGTGGTGGCTGGATATTTTCTCCTCCAGATCTTAATTGGTTCATGCTCCCGCTATTCAATGATTAGCAGCACCTTTGTATGGAGCAAATACAGCATCTAACACCAAGAATCGAAGGGAAATCAACTTTGACATCTATCCTTACACGCAACTCTTAGATAAAAAGTGTTGATTTAATAGTATACTAAAAATAAAATGAATTGAGAATTAAAAACAAACACTAAACAAAGAGAAAATCGTGAAAACTTCTTAGAAGCATGGAAACTTAGGGGTGAAAGAAAAAATCCAAGCTCCTGACTTGCAGGAATCTCTTCTACCCACCATTGATGGGGCATCATTCAGTATTGTTTTCCCAGTGGAGGGCCCGGGGCTTGGAGCTAACTCCCTTTCACAAGAACCTGCAGAATTTTTGAAGAGCTTTATTATAAAATTCTTCTACTAGAAATAAACCAATATCTTGTTTGATTGATCTGGGTTTTGTTTTCCAAGTACTACAAAAAATAAATCACAAATCTAAGGACTGTATATCTTTCCTATTATAAAAGCTTTGCCTTCTACAGGCGATGGTGGGAGCTCTGTCTGCTAGCCCTCATGGGGCTTGGGCTCCAGGCTCTTTGCCACCCTGTATGCCTCTTTTCAAATAAATGTGAGTTTGTCCATGTTCCTTTTAGGAGTGGTGTCAGAAATGAAGCCTACTTTGAATGTGGTCTGGTCAACATTTTGGTACAGCTGTCATCTCCATTAAATAGGATACCCTACAAATGGTGTCTCTATTAAAACACATTAGCATTTTTGTGCAGCTGGTTCATATTCTTGGTCCAAAACTATGACCTCTAGGTCATTTAAATAGAAGCTGTTTTAAAGGCAGTTCACCCTCCTCATTTTGCACTTGGAGAATTAACATTTCTAATCTAAACATACAGAGATTTATATGGCCTGTTCAGTTTCATTTTGTTAATTTTAGCCCAATATTGAGCTTAAGATGCTCTGGAGTTCTTATATAATATTAGCCATTTTTTTGCAGTTTTGTTCTGCCTGCAGATCTGATCAATATGTTTTACACATTTTATAATCAAATCATTAATAAATTAGTAAACAGAATATAGGTCAGCACAGGACATTTTGGTACTCCTCTTTGAAAATACTCCATTAATGGGTACTTTTTTTTCTGTATAGAGGGTTAAACTAGCTACAAATCTTCCTTAACTGTATTATCATCCCATACCATCCTTTACTATCTCCCTCAAGGATTTAGGAATAAAACTCCTCTATGATTCAATAAAATCAAAAACATATTCTCTGTATAGCACTCTGATAATATAACATTCTTGTAAACCTAAATATATAACAAATGAGACAGATTAGTTTAGAACACCTGTTGTCTTTTCTGGCTAATTTTTACCTAAGTGTTCATAAGCCATTTTTCAAGAATCTCATAGAATTCCATAAGATTTTACATTAAATTTATTGTCCTTTAGTTTCAACAAATCATGTCATTGGAAATTAGGATATTTGCCTCTAGTAAGTCTTAGAAACCCTCTCTTGTCCTGTACTAGAAAACATATAGGATGATTTAAAAGTTATAAGGCTCCAATTTGGGTTTTTAAGTCCATCTTAGTATTATTATTTTTTTTTTGTCCAACTCTTTTTTTTTTTTTTTTTGAGACAGAGTCTCACCCTGTTGCCCAGGCTGAAGTGCAATGGCATGATCTCGGCTCACTGCAACCTCTGCCTCCCGGGTTCAGGCGATTCTCCTGCCTCAGACTTCCGAGTAGCTGGGATTACAGGCACGTGCCACCATGCCCAGCTACTTTTTGTATTTTTAGTAGAGATGGGGTTTCACCATGTTGGCCAGGCTGGTCTCGATCTCTTGACCTCGTGATCCACCTGCCTCGGCCTCCCAAAGTGCTGGGATTACAGGCATGAGCCACTGTGCCTGGCCCAACTCTTTTAATTTCTAGAATATTTTCATTTCTTTGGGAAGATAGTCTGAAATAAAACTCAAGTGCATCTGCTGTGTTTGTATTGTTTGTTGACATTATGATGTCTGCCGGCAGGAGTACATTTCTCTTTTCTCTCTCCTTCCTGTCCCAAGTTTGGCTTTATTATTATCATTGCTAGTGTTACTGTTCGTATTGGTCTTCAGCATGCTTGCAGAGCGGAGTTTCTTCCAGGCTTCTCACTTTGAGATACCGTCTTTGGAATTCCAGTGTGTGCTTTCTTTTAACTTTTGCATTTTTTTCAACCTTTTCAAGATCTGAGCTTGCCTGTGTAGCCAGCCACACTGTCACCTTTTGGATGACTTCCTTTGTCGCTGGTTGTAACGATGAGTGATTATATCTTTAGAATTTTGTTTCTGATAGTTCCACATCACTTTGAGCCATCCTCAGGTGGAAGAATCTTGCGCTTCTTACAGGAAGCTCTAGCTTTTGCTCTGGTTTTGCGTGGAGAGGGAGCAAAGTTTCTGCATGCTGGAATGGAACAATGGTCCAGGCACTCTGCTTAGAACACGAGGTAAATGCATTTCAGCCTTGCTCCTATTCCATCTGCTTCCTACCCTCCCTTCCCCCAACCCATGTCCTCCTCGTCTAACAGTGCAACCTCAGGACTTTGCAGTTGGCCAGAGCAGAATCCTTCCTGGCAAACTCCAGAAAAACAAACAAACAAACAAAAAAAACAAAAAATCTGTCCAGTCCTCCAATTTTAGCTTTCACTACTAATATCTTTCCACTAGATGGCAATCTACCACCAGTTTCACTGTGGCCCTAAACTACTCTGGTTGTTTACAGCAAGAAGAGTCCACGCGAATCTTCCTCAATTCTTTCTCCTAAATGCCCCAGAGCCCCATCCTGTCAATAATATCGGGCTCAAAGTTGTTGAAGTCATTTGGGTTATAGCTTGGTTTTCCAGATTAAAAAAAAAGGATGTGCAGTTAACTTCGAATTTCAGAAAAACAACAAATAATTTTGTAGCATAAGCCTGTTCCCTGCACTATTTGGATATCTTGCATTTTATATATATATATATTTTTTTTTTGCTAAACCTGGCAAATCCTAGTTGTGGCACTTTGCTAAGGACATCTACATCCATGTTAGTTTTGCAGTTCAAACAGATAATCCTGAAGTTGGCCTCCATGTTTTACCCAACTTTCTTACTGTTCAGACGCCTAGGCAGCCCTGGGTTCATTGCTGGCATTTTAGTAACTCCTCACCCCACCCCTCACCATTAGGACTCTCATACAGGCTCTGCAACTGTCCAAAAAAATCATTTCCTTTCATGTTCTAAAACTGTTTGATCCCCATTCTATTTTTTGTTCCTGTAGGCTGAATATTTTTTTAATTTTGAGACAGGGTCTCACTCTGTTACCCAGGCTGGAGTGTAGTGGTATGATCATGGCTTACTGCAGCCTTGACCTCCTGAACTCAAGCAACCCTGTCGCCTCAGCCTCCCGAGCAGCTAGGACTACAGGCAAGCATCACCACGCCCGGCTAAATTTTTGA
Organism: Pan troglodytes; assembly: GCF_028858775.2. NCBI lineage: Eukaryota > Metazoa > Chordata > Mammalia > Primates > Hominidae > Pan > Pan troglodytes. The sequence continues at coordinate 159,518,940 of NC_072404.2, read as the reverse complement.
TATTTTGTAGAGTTGGGGTCTCACTATGTTACCCAGACTGAGCTCAAGCGATCCTCCTGCCTTGGCTTCCCAAAGTTCTGGGATTACAGGCCTGAGCCACCTCACCTGGCCCTGAATCTTTTATATTAGTTATTCAGATAATTTTATGAGATAGCCCATTAGAATTAATTTTAAATGTCTATTTAAATATTATTTGCGGAAATGGAACACAAAACAGAAACAGGCTACAAAAGACAATTAGGCTTTTGTTGGCCCCACTCCAAGTAAATGGTCTTTATTAGTCAACAGCAAATCTGCTTCCCTGGAAATGATGCACCTTCTTCATTCACCCCCAAGTGCTGATATTCGAGTCCAGAGGGCCAGTCCAGGAGATTCAGCATTCTTATGTTTGTAGTTTAGTTCATACTGTTCTTTCATAAATACCCTTTCATTTGAGTTTATAACAAAGCCCTGAGATATAGGGCAGACATCCATTCCATCAGGTGACGGGGGTTTACAGGCACAGACAGTACTGGGTGAGCACAAAGATAAACAAAATCTCGTCTCAGCTTTCAGGGAACTGCCACTCTCTCTGGGGAGTCTGACAATCACATGACCAGTTACAATACAGGGGGCCAATGCTGTGAGGTGCCAGCCTGGGAACAAAGAGTGGCAGGAACTCAAATGGAGGAAAAGCCACGTAAGAAAGCTCTAGAGTCTAAGGCATTAAAGCTAGCTTGTGAAGGAACAGTGGAATCTGGATAAGCAGAGGAAGGAAGGAAGGATATTTCAGGCAGAAAGTGTAGCCAGTATAAGACCACTGAGATTGGTAAGAGGATGAGAGAGATGCTCAGAGTGGTAGGGTTTGAGTGGAGGGGCTGGGGTGGCAGATGAGGCTGGCAGGGAGATTGGGAAAGGCCTCACACAATGCTGAGTGTTTGCATGTATTCTTTGGGCAAACAGTGGCACTGGCAGTTTTAACTCATGGGCATGACTTGCCCACATTTGTGTTTTAGAAAGTTGAACAGGCCGGGCACGGTGGCTCATGCCTGTAATCCCAGCACTTTGGGAGGCTGAGGTGGGACGATCACGAGGTCAAGAGATTGAGATGATCCTTGCCAACATGGTGAAACCCCGTCTCTACCAAAAATACAAAAAATAGCTGGGCATGGTGGCGTGTGCCTGTAGTCCCAGCTACTCAGGAGGCTGAGGCAGGAGAATTGCTTGAACCCAGGAGGTGGAGGTTGCAGTGAGCCGAGATTGCTCCACTGCACTCCAGCCTAGCGACAGAGCGAGACTCTGTCTCAAAAAAAAAAAAAAAAAAAAAAAAAAAAAGAAAGTTGAACAGAGAATGAGATTGATAGATGGAAAGAGGAGATGCAGGGACATAATCCAAGGCTGCTGAGACAGCCTCACTGAGAGATGTGTAGAGTAGGGCAGGGTGAAGAGAGAAGAGCGAACAGACTTGAGGAATATTTTGAGATGGAGTTTCGCTTTTGTTGCCCAGGCTGGAGTGCAATGGCACTATCTTGGTTCACTGCAACCTCCGCCTCCCAGGTTCAAGCGATTCTCCTGCCTCAGCCTCCGAAGTAGCTGGGATTACAGGTATGCGCCACCACACCTGGCTAATTTTGTATTTTGAGTACAGACAGGGTTTCACCATGTTGGTCAGGATGGTCTCGACCTCCTGACCTCAGATGATCCACCCACCTCAGCCTCCCGAAGTGCCGGGATTATAGGTGTGAGCCACTGTGCCCAGCTTTGATGAATATTTAAGTCAGAATCAATATAATGTGGTAGATAATTAACTGAAAGAAAATAAGACTTTGGTAACTAAGAAATGCTATAATTGAGAAAAAATAATGGAGATTGTATTATGCCATTTTTGCATTGCTAGGCTGGGTAAATAAAAGTTTAACTGGCTCACGGTTCTGCAGGCTGTACAAGAACCATGGTGGCGGCATTTGCCTGGTGAGGGTCTCAGAAAGTGCAGGGTCATGGCAAAGGCAAAGGGAGAGCAGGAACAAGCAAGGGAAGAGGAGGAGGGTGCCACACTCCTTTAAACAACCAGATGACCATATATGGCATGAAATCAAAGCGAGAACTCAGTCATGATTGCAAGGCAGCACCAAGCTATTCATGAGGGATCCTCCCCCATGACCCAAACACCTTCTACCAGGCCCCACCTCCAACACTGGGAATTACATTTCAACGTAAGATTTGGAAGGGACAAACATCCAGACCATATCAGAGATGAAGCAAATTTAGGGAAAAGGAGAGCTTCGTTTATATATGTTGAGGATAAAATTTCTGTAGTTATCTGGTTAGATAAGTGGTTATCTGGGTAGAGTAGGGTCTGTAAGTTCCCCCCATAGGGTAGAACTTACAGATCTTTGTTGTAAGAAAAATATAGAACTAGGGTCTGTAACAGAGACAAGGACTAAAAAGACCAAAGGCAGCTCTTAGGCCTATTCAGCATAGAGAACACTAGTTCAAGTCAAGAGAAAGTCACGCAGGCACAGCACGTAGCAGGAAGAAAAGTGGTCTTAGGCAGACTCACTATGTTTCCTATGGAAAAAACAACATAGTGAAGGAGCACTGGGCAGAAGTAAAAGTGGCATTGATAATGGGTCAGGGACAGCCTGAGAGTACAAGTAGAAAGAGCTCCAAGAGGTGCTGGATTGGGAAATGATCAAAAGCCCAAACAGGGCCGTAGGTCCTGGGGAGGGAGGTTGAACAGGTGTGAAAATATAAATGCAATTATCCAAATTCACAGAGCAAGAAACAGGTTTAAATGATTACCTAAAAATGCCTTAACCAAGGTCAGGTGTGGTGGCTCATGCCTGTAATCCAGCACTTTAGGAGGCCAAGGTGGGAGGATGACTTGAGTCCAGGAGTTCAAGACCAGCCTGGGCAATATAGCGAGACCACACCCCCCCCCACCCCCATCTCTATTTTAAAAATTATCTTACAATTATCTTTTAAAAAAATGAAATTAAAATAAATGCCTTGACCAAGTCTAGATAGAAGTCTTTTAGTTTTTTATTCTCCACTTCAGCAAGTGCAGATAGAAGAGTCTTGCTTTGGGAATGCTAATATATCTTTGAAAAAACTGAAAGAGCCTTAACAAGTAAAAGGCTATAAATGATAGCCAATTTTGTGTGCTTGTATGTTTTACAAGATCATCAGGAGCTGAAATAGCTTACTTAATCCAGAAATTGGTCCTTAGGCAAAATATTAATGGTGATGCTAGCTATTTATTTGGCATTCATCATGTATCTAGCTCTCTGCTAGGTAATTTTATTTCACAACCACCCTATAAGGTATTCCTTATTTGACAACTGAAAATCTGAGACTCAGAGAGATTGAAGTTATTTGCCCAAAGTTGCAAAAGGAATACATTCTGGACATGATTTAAGCCCATTCATGAGGTGTCAACTGCAATAAGCAATGTCTAGTGATAGTTTTAGAAGGAGGTGTTAAAGAAGGTCAAAAGCTGGGATTGGGTGGGACATGTCAGAAAAGAGTGGGTATAAGCTAGATTTGAGTTAGAATCAAATCTTTCCACAGGCCCTGGGTCTGTGTTTAAATAACTTAAATTCTCAGTACTGTTTAGTTTGATTTAAAAAGAAATAGACACATTATTGTGATATGTAAGAGGCAAGAGAGAATAGTCGTCAAAGGGAGCAGGAAGCTGAATGTTCCAAAACTAGAAAGGGAGTTGGGATGTGTGAGAAGAACAGGTAGTGAGGTTAGTGAACGTGTAACCTAAGGAGCAGTGTGAGAAACAGAGGGGGCTCATGGACGCTGGATGGCTAGGTTGGGCCCAGCATTATTACCTGGTAGACAACGAGAGGGGTAAATAATATAAAGTCAAATTTGAGACTGTGGAACACTCTTCCAGATAGATTCTGGGTGAAAAGACTGAGAGTAGATGGACCAGTGGGGAAGTCATTCCAGTACCCAGAGATGAGGGGACCGAGACCAAAACAGCAGTAGGGAAATAGGAAAGCAGTCAATGTGATCAATGCTGTGAAGAAATCAATGAGTTGACTGCATGAGTGGGGAGGAGAGAATGTCAAACGGACTCTGGGTTTCAGAGCCCAGGCATCTGGGAGTAAGATGTGCAAAATACACAAGCCCAGGGGAGGAGTTGGTGTCAGACCCAGGGTTGTGGCATCTACACCTTACTTGCTTCTTCATTCTGTAGCCTTTACATTTTATTTGTTTCTTCATCTCATTACCCTGGCAGGTTGCCTCACATACATTCCTACTGCCACAGTTTCATTATCTGAGAATGGAATTTCCACCCACAGAGATTCCAGGGTGCTTTCTGGTACACTTTCATTCTATTGGTTTTTATGTCATTCTTTCCACATAATTCTACCCAACGTGCCCCTTCTCAAGCTCCTGCACCCTTACCCCAACCCATATTCTTCTAGCCTGCCAGGGATACAATCCTCTGTTTCTCAAAAGCCCCTTCATCTGAGCTACCAACCACAACAAGCATTTAATGTTTCCAAGCATTCCAATTTGACTATTTCATTATTTCACTTCATTGCCCCATACAAAACAGATTGTTCATTTTAGTCTGACTTTTCTATTACTTCCTATAAATTACTTAAATTGGTGAGATCAGGTATATTTTCATACCCGATAAACAAAAAATGTTCCCAGAACCATATTCAAAAGATGACTGTCAAACACTTTAAAAAAATATACATTTGGCAGGGTGCAGTGGCTCATGCCTGTAATCCCAGCACTTTGGGAGGCCAAGGTGGGAGGATCACCACCTTGGGAGGCCAAGGTGGGAGTTCAGGAGTTCAAGACCAGCCTGGGTGACATAGCAAGACCTCATCTCTACTAGAAATCAAAAAAATTAGTTGGGCATGGTGGCACACGCCTGTAGTCCCAGCTACTCTGGGAGGCTGAGGTGGGAGAATTACTTGAGCCCAGGAAGTCAAGACTGCAGTAAGCTGACATTATGCCACTGTACTCTAGCCTGGGCAAGAGTGACATCCTGTCTCAATATATATATTCATTTCTCTTGGTTTCTTAACTGGAACACACCTTATCTTTTTTCCCTAATATTTGTTAATGCAAATATTATTTTATTTAATCCATTTTTTTGAGACAGGGTCTTGCTGTGTTGTCCAGGCTGGAATGCAGTGGCGTGATCATGGCTCACTGCAGCCTCAACCTCCTGAGCTCAAGCTATCCTCTCACTTCAGCCTCCCCAGTAGCTGGGACTACAGGTGCATACCACCACACCTGGCTAATTTTTAAATTTTTTCTAGAGATGGGGCTTTGCCATGTTGCCCAAGCTGGTCTTAAACTCCTGGGCCCAAGGGATCTGCCCACCTTAGCCTCCCAAAGTGTTGGGATTACAGAGGTGAGCCACTGAGCCCATCACAAGTATTATTTTATTTCGGGGAGGAAGCCCAGTCTTACTGCATAAATCCCATTTCTCCCAAAGATCTGTTTGTACTCTCCTCCCTTGAATCTAAGCAGCCACCTCTACACACACACACACACACACACACACAGAGGACTCTTCAGTTCTTTAAGGCCCTGCTTGTGCAAGGACAATGAACTGCTTTGAAAACACCACCTTGATTCGTGTTTTCTGGATCATGTTGCCTGACTAAGCTCAATTCCATAACCCAAACCTGCTTATTAACAATTCCACAAGTCTGACCACCACCTCCTCCTGCTCTCTCAAAAATATTCTGCCTGTGCATTTTCTGTTCACTCAACCTTTGCAGTGTATGGCAAGTCACCTTCACCCTTTGGGTGATGAGCACAAGCTCAGCAGGTCACTTGCTTACATCCTAGCAGTGGACATAGAGCTGGACAAATCTGTCCTTTATAAGCAACTGGCTGTATGACCTTAGGTAAATCACTTCCCCTCTCCAGGCTCCACTGTAACCAGTGAGAGTGTTAGACACAAAGACTTTCAAGGTTCTTTCAAATCCAGCAGTGGATAATTTTCTCATTTGCACCACACATTGATCTCAATAAGAAAGTACTTTAGAACGGGCTGGCTGAGTCCCACTTGAGGGCCCATCATTTCTTTGCTTTCTGCATTTCCCTTTTCTCCCTGAGACTGTCTGCTTCTGGGATAGCCTACAGTCTGTCCTGTTGGGCTGCTATGACTCTCCCACAATATCCCACGGTCTGTTGCTCTTGCCCACCCTTTCCCCAACAGTCTGAATGTTCTCCCTGGTGCTCAGGAGCCCCTTGGTCTGAGCAAATGCAGAGCCCCCATCTCAGCACACCATGTGGACTGGCTCCCTCTCTCCTTCTGGGTTTCCATCTGCATTGTTCAGAGCTAGTTGCCTCTCTGAAATGCTCAGGTAAACTGCCGGAAAATATTCATCTGCCCCTTGGTGCTCCTGGAGAATGCTGTGAGCCAGACGCAGCCCCTCCCTAGAGCAAGTTCTGCCCTCAGCCCATGACTCATTCATGGAGCAGCAGACACCAGCTACCCCCACCCCAGCAGCGCGGAAAAAGTTTGTAACGCACACCAACCTGGCTCCTTTCCTACACAGATGCCCCACTCACAGCCACCCAGAATCAACATCCTCACTCACTCACCTTCACTGCCCGAGTTTTGTCTGTGCCCTTAGCCTCGTTTTTGCGACGCTCCTTGGGAACTGCAGGGTGAATGGATGCTCTTCCAAGGAAGAAGCTAGGGAAATTTCCACTCCATGACTGTCATTTACAATGGGCGGGTCGGAAAAAATGGGTCAAAGACTATTAAGCATAGAGAATGTTTTCTAAATCTAAGCAAGAAGTGCATTTGAATCACGACTGAGTTTGGCATCTGTCTCTCTTCAGCTCATTTACTCATAACCTTCGGCCCTTCCACACACCTGACTCCAGAGTTAGAAGATTACCCTCAACTACAGGCTTGGAACTGCTGTAATCACACAGCCTCTGAGTCATGTTTACAGCCAGTGTGGCTCTGGGGTCACTGGACTGTGTTAGCGATAGAGCGGAGTTACCACCACAAAAGATATTTACGTGTAAGTCTGAAACATCAACAAGTATAAACCTGCACAAGTCTCAGTGGTGTGTCTTGAGGGGATGGGTGGGGAATAACTGTCTGTGAAGGGCCACTATATCAAAACACTGGAATTCTCATTTGTCCCCATAAACAAGAGGAGTTTATGATAAGGGCAACATCACTAAATACTTAAAAAGCACACAGACTATCAAGAATAGACCAGGCCAGGCACGGTGGCTCACGCCTGTAATCCCAGCACTTTGGGAGGCCAAGGCAGGTGAATCATGAGGCCAGGAGTTCGAGACCAGCCTGGCCAAGATTGTGAAACCCCGTCTCTACTAAAAATACAAAAATTATTTTGTGGCATGCGCCTGTAATCCCAGCTACGCAGGAGGCTGAGGCAGGAGAATTGCTTGAACCCAGGGGCCGGAGGTTGCAGTGAACTGAGATTGCTCCACTGCACTCCAGCTTGGGTGACAGAGCAAGACTCCATTTCAGGGGAAAAAAAAAAAGAACAGACCAACATGAGGTCCCTCAGGGAATCAAGTTTATTTAAGGGGGTAAATATGTGTGCAAAGGAAGGGGAACCAGCAAATGTAATCAGGGTTTTAAAAGACATTTTGTTGTTGTTGTTGTTGTTGTTTTTTGGGGGATGGAGTCTCACACTGTTGCCCAGGCTGGAGCACAGTGGCGTGATCTCAGCTCACTGCAAGCTCCACCTCCCGGGTTCACACCATTCTCCTGCCTCAGCCTCCCGAGTAGCTGGGACTACAGGCACCCGCCACCACGCCCGGCTAATTTTTTGTATTTTTAGTAGAGACGGGGTTTCACCTGGTTAGCCAGGATGGTCTCGATCTCCTGACCTCGTGATCTGCCTGCCTCAGCCTCCCAAAGTGCTGGGATTCCAGGCGTAAGCCACCACGCCCGGCCTTAAAAGACTTTTTAACCACTTCTATCCTAAAGGCTAATTTAAAACAAAATCAGTCATAGAACTCAGATTCATTTTATCTGTCATGGATATAAAAGTTATTTGAGACAAAAAACAAAATCAGGGAAAATAAACACATATTAAACTGTGTGCCTTCCAGATACTTGCAGCCTGGTCTTATTAAAATCACTATAAATGGCCAAGACAGAGCAAGTAGTGCAAAGCTAAAAGCTAAAGGTCATAGTTAACTTTAAGTAAAAGTTGGTAGTAAAAATAAACTTTAAAAAATAGCTTTCTAAGCTGTGTGCTTAGGCAAAAATGACAGAAGTCCAGTGTGGTCAAGTGCACAAATAAAATAATTGAGCACACATCTATATGATTTTAAGCTCCGAGCATATTACAATTCAGAAAAGGTTCTATGAATAGAACTATTTTTGTCTCCTGAAGACACTACTCAATGCATTGTTTTGCTTAAGAAAGCAACAAAATACTGTATAATCATACATGCTTCAAATGCAGTTCTGTCCAAAAAGTCTTGGTTAATGATTGTTTTCATAATCTCTTTTAAGAAATGGCCATGTAATGGTTCCAGTAATCACTGAAGAAGTTGAGTTCAATTTCTGGAAATTTGAAGACGGAGAAGACAATGAGTGAACCTATATTCAGTTTTTCTAAACCTAAAGTATAGTTCAGTAATTCAACTGAAGAGACATTACTCATATCTAAATTTCTCTTTTTCTTTTTTTAACCAAGGACTTAAAAGACAGGTAAAGCCTAATGCTTTCTAATATCCCAGATTAGGTGAGTATAACCCAGTTAAATGAATACATATTAAAAATCTAAAGAATAGTTTTAGTTAGAAGTCTTACAGAACTTATGTTCAAAAGGATGAGAAAGCCTTAACAACTTCAAGCAAAGCAGCAGCCATGCAACTCAAAAAATTATTTGCATTCAGAAGCTGCTATTGTACCTCTCTGAGAAAATAATGGAGAATTTGCCTTGAAAATAATATAGGGCTGGATATGGAACTGTTTGAGCCATATGGCCAGTATTCAAATACTAGTTTGTACAAATAGTTTGGATTATAATTACTGTTATTGCAATCAATATGAATCAATTATTATTTTATGTTAGTATATGCAAATTATAGCATATACAAATAATATATATTATTTACTTTAAAAATCTGGCTTTTTGAAAAGAGTGAAAAACCTCAATTGAACTTCTCTAAAACCATCCTGTTTTGGATATTTTAGCAATGTCATCTTGTTTATGATAAAATAATATTAGCCCACAACTTTTTTTTTTTTTTTTTTTTGACATGGAGTCTCACTCTGTTGCCCAGGCTGGAGTGCAGTGGCACAATTTTGGCTCAGTGCAGCCTCTGACTCCTGGGTTCCAGCAATTCTCCTGCCTCAGCCTCCTGGGTAGCTGGGATTACAGGCACGCACCACCATGCCCAGCTAATTTTTGTATTTTTAGTAGAGACAGGGTTTCACCATGTTGGCTAGGCTGGTCTCGAACTCCTGACCTCAGGTGATCCGCCCGCCTCGGCCTCCAAAGTGCTAGGGTTACAGTCATGAGCCACCACATCCAGCCTAGCCCACATCTTAATGGTTATGGTGATGATTTTTTTCAACATAAAGTAAACTGGCCAAACACAGTGGCTCACGCCTGTAATCCCAGTACTTTGGGAGGCCAAGTCAGGAGAATTGCTTAAGGCCAGGAGTTTGAGACCAGCCTGGGCAGCATAGCAAGATCCTGTCTCTACAAAAAAATTAATTAAACTTAAAACATTTAAAAAATAAAAAATTAAGCAAGCTAACATGTTAGGATACATTGAAAACAGTGTGTGTTATTAAAAGGATGACAAATATGTCACATCATTGTTAAGTGGGCCTAGGACAAATTTTATAGCATCATTCTTACCTTTGTACGAGGCTGCAATGCAATTCTACTTTTGAGCCTCCTAAATATGAAACAGAGTAGTAGAGTATCAAAGGAAGGACTATTATAGATGAAAAGATGGCATAAAAGATGACTATGGTATTGTTATATATGGATGCTAATGAGAAAAAAATTTAGTCATATTCTTCAACTGAGACAGGCAACCTGAAAGAAACTAGAGAATAACACATTTGTTAGAGTTAAGTAGGGCTTTGGACGATACTTGGTTCAAGCCCATGTTTTACATTTCAGGGCACAGAGACACAGAAGGGTTGAACTGTGGCAGTGTGGGGCCTGCACTTTGGGTCTTGTCACTTGGATCCCAGGCCTCTTTCCATTCTGCCTTTCACAAAGAAGAAAGCTAAAGCAGCTGAGAAGATATTTTCGCAATAATTCAGGTCACAATATAAAATCATGGATGGTCGGAGTTGGATTTGCCCAATCCACCCAAACTAGTCTATATCTATACCTTATGGGTACAGCAAAGATGGGGTTTTCATCACCTATCAATTACTTCTAACTTTTTCTACAACCTCTGAAGCTGTAACAAGCAGAAAATCTGTCCAAACTCTCAGGGGTCAGAAAGCAGGAGTCAGGAACTGCCATCACCTATGCACCACCTTAGACTTTTATGACACCTAAACCCAACAGGCAGGAACTCTCGGGATTCCATGTTTTGAACCTTTTTCAGTGCTGAGGAGTTTGAGAAGAAAATACTCGGAGAAGTGCCAAGTTTATTAGAGTGAGAGAGTATCACCCTCACATTGCCACCAACAGACATAGATCTCAGAGACACACTGACCTTGCACCATAATTATGGCGAATTTCTAGGTTGGAAGATACCTTGGAGGTCACCGGGCTGACCCTCCCATCTGATGTGTTAACCCCTCTTAAACATCTCCCTCCAGGAGACTGAGGTGAGATTCTGTTTAACATACGGCTATCACTGAAACTCTGGCCAGCTCTGAATCTGCACCCTGGAGGCGGAGAATGTTTAAGCACTATAAGGCAGTAGAAGGAAAGTTCCTTGGCTCAGGCCCCAATGGTCCCCTTTTTTTTAATGATGAAAGGTTCCCAGAGTCCAGTGCAAAGTCCCTCGAAATCCCCCCCACCAAGCACAAAGCACGAAAGGAGGCCTGGGCCGAGGGACTGGGTTAGCTGGCTTTTGTCCTTGAGCTTTGAGAAGGCCTAGTTCTCCATCCACAGAAGGCCTCTCTTGCAGGGTTCTGGGGCCAGCCCTTGCCATGAGCAGCTTGTTCTTCAGCTCACGAAACTCCTCTCAGAGAAGACTTAGGCTTGCTGTTCTACCAGCTGTAGTTTGGCAGTCTTGACTCGATGAGCTTCCTTCAGGTTCTGTGCACGGACCTCTGGGTTGGAAATGAACTCCACCTGCTGCACAGGAAACCAGCCTCGCTCCCCGTCTGAGAGCCTCACGCCCTCCAGCCAGCCTGTGGGCACAGGGTGAGTGGGAAGAATTACCTGGGAAAGGCTCACGATAGCTTCTCTGGATCACCTTCCTGGAGACTTTTCTGAATCCTCAGGCTGAGTGAACTGGGGAGCCTCCAGCATAAACCCAGCCTCCAAGTGTCCTAACATGGCGGCCCTGGGTGTGGCCAAGTCTACAGCTGTCCATTCCTGAGCCTTCACCACTGTTATGGTTGCATCGTGTCCCTCCCAACATTTATGTTGATGTTCTAATCCTCTGTACCTCAAAATGTGACCTTATGGGGAATGAGGTTGCCACAGATATAATTAATAAAGTTAAGGTGAGGTCATACTGGAGTAAGGCGGCCATTAATCCAGTATAACAGGTGTCTATATAAAGGAGGAAAACTTGGGCTGGGCGTGGTGGCTCACGCCTGTAATCCCAGCACTTTGGGAGGCCGAGGGGGGTGGACTGCTTGAGGTCTGGAGTTCAAGACCAGCCTGACCAGTATGGTGAAACCCCATCTCTACTAAAAATACAAAAATTAGCCAGGTGTGGTGGCTCACGCAGCTACTTGGGAGACTGAGACAGGAGAATCACTTGAATCCAGGAGGTGGAAGTTGCAGTGAGCCAAGATTGCGCCACTGCACTCCAGCCTGGGCAACAGAGCAAGACTCTGCCTCAAAAATAATAATAATACATAAAATAAAAAAATAAAGGAGGAAAACTTGGACACAGACACAGGAAGGCAGCTAGCCACAGGAAGACAGAGGCAGAGATTGGAGGGATGCTGCCATAAGCCAAGGAACAGCTGGGGCTACCAGACTGGAAAAGGTACGGAAGGATCTTCCCTACAGGTTTCAAAAGACGCATGGCTCTGCCCACACCTTGATTTGGGACTTCTTGCCTCCAGAACTGTGAGAGAATGCATTTCTGTTGCCATAAGCCACCCAGTCCATGGTACTTTGTCACGACAGCTGCAGGAAATGAACACACTCACAGCACTGCCCTGCCTGCAGTGCCTGGCCTGCTGCTCACGCATGCTCAGGCTTACCGTCACTGCTCTGCTGAGTCACCATCACCACGTCGGCTTTCTCCAGTGCCAACTCGTCGTTCTCTCGGGGCTTATAGGCTCGAAGGCACTGTACCTGGGGGGAGTCTTTGGAAGAGAAGAGTGTGAAGAGAGGTTAGGAGAGGCAGGGGATTGGAACACAGACAGGGACTTGGAGGGACGGGTGGCGTGGGAGGACTTGAGATAGAGACAGATTTGGGCTGTTGAAAGTCACAGACAAAAGAGGAAATTTGAAAATGGTTAATAAAGAAATAGACATACCAGAAATGAAATGGACCAAAAATTCCACTTCTCCAGAGGAGACGGGTTGAGAAATACACTGTGATCATCTCAAATACCTGAGATCCAGCTAATGACCCATCTTCCCTCTGAAACCGTCCCTGACTCTAGTCTTCAATGGGTTCTGAACTCTTTTAAGACTGCTTGTTCATGCCAAGGCATTTATCCCTTATTTAACTGCTACATGGATGTGTTTTGCCTCTCCAACTGGATTATAAAATCGGAGTCTGTGTCTTATTCTTCATTTTCTTCCCAGCACCAGATGTGGAACCAAGAAAGACTTAACTAGTGGTGTCCCAGGTTTGACCTAAGCAAGAGACTGAATGCCCTGGAGCTTCAGTTTCCTCATCTATGAATGATCAAGATGGTTACTGATCAAGGTTGATCAGATGAATCTTGAGGACATTCAAGATTTCTCTATTTCTATGTTTTTGAGAACCAGGGGACATGTCCATAGATCTGAAGCTCAAGAAAACAAGCCTCAGAGAATGCTTCACCTCTCAGTATTCCATCATATGTGGGTTTATGGCTCTTTTATGTTACCACACTGCCTTGATTCTCTTGTAAAATAAACGGAATACTGCATTACTATTTGCTTTCTCAAGATCCTCCCCATCTGCCATTCACAAGGTCAAAATGAAGGAGGAAGAATGCTCCTGCCTCCTCACCCACTGGGGAACTGAAGCCAGCAGATGGAGCGCACAGTGAGCAAGTTAACAGCGTTCAGTTACTACACGGCTCTCCTACTTCATTCCCAGGGTTCCTTGTAGTTGTTTGTTCTTTTCAGTCACTAAAGGTCCAGGGTTGAGATCAGATTCTCTCTGGATTTAAATTAGGGAATCTTTGCTGGAGGACAACTGTGGGGCTGACATGAGAGGCATAAGAAGTCCAGTCTTGGTGTGAACACAGACACATACATAATGTGTGTGTGCCTGTGGCTCCCCATGGGCACCCAGAAGCCTGGGGGGTAGGTGACCTCAGGTCATCCTCTTAGGAGAAGTGTGGTCAAGATAGATCTGGGGTGCTATCCTCTTGCACACCTCCCACCACCGTCAGGCTTTCTTCCCCTACCCCCACAAGACCTTCAAGCAGGTAAAATCTAGGCAAAATAATGTCAGCTTAGACTTAAGGGGACAAATATTTTTAAAAAGAGCAAACTATTGCCCAAGGAAGGGAATGTATGGGGAAGGGGGACTGCCATAGTGATGAGCAGTTTTAGGCGATATATTTCAGGTTTTTAAGCTCTAGAGGCCAATCTTCCACTCTGACATTTTACGGACTATCAATAAATGGAAGCCTAGAGTTCCCACCCAGCCCTTTAAACTCCTGTATCCAAAGGTGACATCTGACCCTGCTTGCTTTTCTCTCCCTCTTAGACCCTCACTCACTGTAACACTCCAGAAGGTCCAACTCCTCTCTTGGCATGGCCAAGGCTGAGATCCACCGAAGCTTTTCACTTCTGAGAAAACAAAGCAGGGTCATAGCATCAATTGTGGGGGTGTAGGAGGAGGGCCAAGGATGGGGATGGCAAAAGACTGTGGGAAGGACTTATCTAGTTCCATGACTTCTATCAAAAACTATATAGGACTCTTTTTGGTTGGAAACATGACACAATCTTGAACTATATGTGAATGTGTCTTGTCACACTTTACTTTTCCTCTTCTCTTTCCAGAATTATCCTCCTAATGGCTTCTCATATCTTCCAAGTTGGGGCGTAAAGTTCATTAGTCATAAAGTCTGGAGATTTTCTGTTTTGGAAATTGTGCTAAGCGAAGTGTTCATCTCAGTTTAGATTCCCTCCATCATTTGGCATGATTCTTGACACTCGCTTGCCTATCTCCCTTCAACCAACTATCTCAGAGATGATCATTGTTTCATAATAATAATTAGATCAGGGAGATATGTCTACTGTTTTATTTGTTGTTGTTGCACGGTGTAATCCAAGCTTAGGTTTGTAATCATCTGAAGGTTTCTGCATTCTGTTAGCCTCTGTGCCCAGTTGTGCCTAGGTAACTGGGAACGGACTATTACTGTTCCAGGCACAGTGCCCAAAGCACCAAACCAACAACATGCATCTGCCCTGATTATTTGACTTATGTGCTGTTTTGCACACAAACTCCGATACTAGTCCTTCTGTTCAATAAATGAGAACAGGTGTTATCGGTCCCACTCTGAAGTATCTTCCAAGGGACAAAACTGAAAAAGTGTCTACAACATAGGGATCCTCAAACACTTAGATACGTCAAACTTTTAAATGACTGTTCATATATCTTTTATAATAGCAATAACAGCTACAGGCTTTTACATGTTCATTATTGCAGGCACTGTGTTCCAGATTTTATAGGTACTATTAATACTCTCAAAAATGTATGTCTGTGTGAATGTATTTTATTTTATTATTATTGAAAACATTAGCAAATCAGCATTCTCAACACTATGGATTTCTGGTCAATAGAGGACTGGTTTGGAAGATGGGAGCACAGAAAGTAAAAGTCACCCAGCACTTGTCTTATTCACATCTGTGCCGACCAGCTGGGGCATAGAAGGGTTTCTGCCTCAGGCATGGAGGCATGTGCTCACAGATACCAGTATTCCAATTCCTTGCTCACTCCATACCAGTCCTTCTCCTTTCTGATACTACACAGACCTTGTCCTTCTTGAGTAAAGAGTATAAAATAGATGCTAAGCCTCGGTGTTGACTTTGTACCCTCTCCCACCCCAATCTCCTGCAAGTTATCCATTAGTTTTAGGAGTTTGAATTTCTCTATGGTGGTCCCCAGTCCAGAATGGGCTAAATGAGGCTGTGGCTGTCTTCTGGACACATTTTCTGCCTTGGTCTCACTTCTTTTCTAGGCTGCCCATCTTCCCCCACCCCCAGCTCCTCTGCCCAGCCCCATCTCACTGAGTCTCCGTGCGGAAGAGGAACTCGGCCTGGGCGCCCTGAGTGTTCTGCCGCAGAAAGAGTCGAAACAGGTTTTTGTGAGGTCCGTGTAGCTTCATTTCACACTTTTCCCCCCGAATGGAGGAGAAGGGAGCATGGTCAAATACCAGGAATCGGCTACCCCTGCAAAATACAAATCTTTTCAACCTGATTCTAGAGTTTCCATACTTCACCTACCCTCATAACCTTGGGTTCGAAATCCCTACATCTACAGCCTGCAAATTCCCACAAAAACCATAAGATGGTCCTAACTTGCTCCCAAGATGGTAGCTCCAGGGTCCTCAGGGATTTGTCCTAGTCTGGCAAACCACACACCTAGTGCAATGGATACATTACCACTTTAAAGAGGTGAAGAGATGGAATTTATATACATTTCCCAAGAACCTTAAGACCAGAGACTTAAGATCTGGAATTAGCTAAGTATCTCTAGAATAGCTGGTTGAGGCCAGTCCAAAGAAGCCACAAATAGACTCATGTGAGAATGTGATAAGCTAATTTGCTACATTTTGCTCTGTGTCTATACCATATTACATGTCCTGCTATGTGGTCTCATGATATAGTTTGATGGGATCCCCTTTTTGCTTTGGGCTTGTTTTTCTCTTCTCTAGGCTATGACCTGGGCTCTATGGGTTAAGCCATTGAGAAGGGCTCTTCTAGGAACACGACCCTTCTCTCTCCCTTTCAGACCCCCCTCTTTCCTCATCCCTTTCCCCTCTTGTGCCCTGGCCTGCCACTCCAGTCACTGACTCTCGGGGCCGAGACAGCAGCAGACAGTCATTGAAGAGGTGCAGGTGGACTGGACGCGTGTTCAGCTTCCTTCGTAGCCCTGGGGAAGCACTGAACTCCAAGGCTGTCAGCTCCCCACTTTTCACCAGCCAGCGTGACTGAGAAATGAGCGGGAATATCTACAGGGCAGAGGAAGAGAGAGAAGGCAGTGTCACAGATGGGAGAAGCATGAGGTTTGCTCCCAGTCCCACCCTCCTCCCCATGCCACTTCCATGCAAGTTCCACCTTGAACAAGCATCTCTTCCACATCTGCCTTCTGGCTCATAACCCATCACTTAGATTCTCTTTCTCTCTGAACCCTCTAACTACCACTGTCCACTGGTGTGTGGCTCCCATGGTTGTATGCTCAGGTAAATAGAAGATGCCTATGGTCCAACTCAGGATAGTGAGTGTGTGGGACAGCTCTGCCCTAGAAGCCTGAACTGAAGGAGGGATGGAAGAGTGTAATCAGGGTATGTGATGGAACAAGTCAGTGAACACTATATGTGTCTTAGAGGTTAAAATAAAATATTAGAGGCAGGTCTGGTATCAATTCCATTTTTTATACCAGAGATATGTGAGCAGCTGGAATCAAACATGGGGGTGAGAAGAACTAGGTGGGGCGTCTTGGAGCTGGAATTTGGTTAAAGATGAGGGTGTGGTCTATGCTTAGTATGTGAATAAGGGATTTTCCTTCTTTTTCAGGAGTGTAAAGATAGTATGTGTTCTAAGCACAGGCGTGGTGGCTCACGCCTATAATCCCAGCACTTTGGAAGGCAGAGGTGGGTGGATCACTTGAGGCTACGAGTTGGAGATCAGCTTGGCCAACATGGTGAAACCCCATCTCTACTAAAAATAGTAAAATTAGCCAGACATGGTGGTGCAGTCCTGGAATCCCAGCTACTCGGGAGGCCAAGGCATGAGAATCGCTTGAACCTGGGAGGTGGAGGTTGCAGTGAGCCAAGATCGCACCACTGCACTCTAGCCTGGGGCGACAGAGTAAGACTCTGTCAAAAAAAAAAAAAAAAAAAAAAAAAAAAAAAGATAGTATCTGTTCTAAGTTGGAATTTGAATGTGGAATGTCTATTTTAGATTTGTATTTCAATGAGGGATGCTGGCTCTAAATTTGGATCCAATCTTATGTGGGTTTGATTAGACTAGAAAGAGATTTGATAAAGTAATAAATGACTCAAGCACCAAAACATTCTTTTATAAAGGCTCATCCTGAAAAGTTCTCTCTCATTTGCCCATTTCTCAAATGCACCCCCCTTGTCCTCAGGTAACCACTATTCCTTTTTTTCTTGTTCTCCTTCCAGAGTTTCCTTATGCACACACAAGCAGATACCTGTATAGATTTGTATCCTCCCACTTTTATACCAAAGGTGATATAATATACACACAATTCTTTACCTTCATCTTTTCACTTAGCAGTATGTCTTGGAGACTCAAGTAGGCCTCCCAGAAATAGGACAGAACAGAAGGTGGGCAGAAATGAGGGGAGGGGCTGGGGATAATGTGAGCAAGGTGGTTCCAGGTTAGGGGGTGATCTGCAGGACATGTTAAGGGAGTTCATGGGCAGGGATGGGGTGCATGGGACCAACTCACTTTGCACTCAAACTCAATCTTCTGGCTCAGGTAGATTAGCTCCTCTGTCCGTCGCATACTCTGGACATTGTTATTGCAGTCCCGGATCAGCTAGGGGTGCAGAGAGTGAGGAAAGGGGAAGGGCACTGTGTTAGAGGCTTTGACCTTTGAGTCTCCTACAAGCAATCTGGAAATAGGTTATGACAGCCTCGGTCATTTTTCCCAGGCTGGAATTGGGCAGGCAGTATCAAGCACAAGTCCTAGGCAACTTTGTATGACTTGGTAGAACATTCCTGGACTGAGTAAAAGTGAGACTGAATGTGGGGGTGCTGGTGGAGAGGGCACAGTCCCTTGATGTGGAGTGTGCTCGGTGTGGGAGAGGTGGCCGTGGGGTGTGTATGTTTGGAAGTTTGGCGGATGCAGGGAGGTGGCTGAGCTCTCCCAACAGGGTCCCACCTCCCATGCTCCCTGGAGTCATGGGCCTAGGTGGGAAAGACCTCTCTGAGAAGAACACACAGAGGGTCAGAGTGGAGGTGGTGGCTGCCTACCTGCTCCAGGGCGTGGTGTGCCTTCGTGGCCTCTGCCTCCTCCGAGGAGCCAGGCTGTGTTCTCTTCAGAATGTTCTATTGAACAGAGAGTAGGCAGGAGTGAGATGGGAGGAAGAAATGGGAAACAGGAAGAAATGATTGGGGGCTGGTGAATGGAGAAGCCCAGGGACCACATTTTAGCAGCAAATATTTCCAAGCAAGCAGGCAGTGGGCAGCAGGGAGACAGGATGTGGACACCTGGCAGAAGAATGGTTGGTCCTTTGTTGTGGGTCTTCCTGAGGGCATCCCTTTGAGTTAAGGGGAGAGGATCAAGGTAGCATCTGCCCTACCTGGAGCAGCAGTTTGAGGCGGGTGATGCGTTGGAAGGGCAGAATCAGAAAGGACTTGAGGGAAAGGCGCTGGCAGATGGGGTCGCTCTCCAGCTTCTCCAAGACCTCCCGGAAATTGCTGTTGCTATTCCTGCACGGAGAGTGAGCCTTAGGGGAGGGGGGATGTGGGGAGCAAGGGGATGCAGTGAAGGTGCGGGGAAGGGAGGTCAGTGGAGTATCTGTGGGCTGGGAAAGAGCGGTGGGAGCTGATGTACAGGGCGATCAGATGTGATGCTGGGGTAACCAATACAGAGGGCGGAATGGGGAAAGTGTGCTCTTGGGATAGCCCTCTGGGCTGGGGACTGGTGCATGGTCACCTCAGGGCCTACATGGGGATTAAATGGGGGATGAGTCTCACATCAGGCTCTGGAAGGTGCGTTCCTGATAGGTCTGGTTGGTGACATAAGGCAGGTAGACCCGGCGGAAGTCTGGGGCGTGGTTCAGGACTACGTCACATACTTGGAAGGAGAAGATATTGTTCTCAAAGTTCTCTTCCAGGTCTGAAAGGAACCTGTACAGGATTTAAACGAGTCTCATGAGACTTCTGGACCTCAGCTAAGCAGCTGACTGGCCCCTGATGTACACTGAGCTGGTGACTTCTTCACTCCATTAGCCAATAACTTCTATTGACTCTCCGCTCTGTGCTCCTTGCTATGCACTAGAATTCACTCCAAAACTGTCCTGAGTTTGAGCCTGATTTAACACTTTTATTCTAATATTCCATTTCTCATTCTTCTTTTGACCCTGTTCAGGTTTTCTGATCTTTAGATGGTTTTTCCACCTCATCTCCAATGCAGTGCATGACCACAGTAATCCAAAACCTCAACCCAGGAAGCATTGCTCATTTACTTATCCATTAATGGATCTATCCACCCACAGACCCTCTCCTCTTCTTGCCATTCTTCTTCCTATAACCATCGGGAATCATGGAAGAAACTGAGGCCCAATTTCTTCCCATAACTGTGAAAATGAAAGGGTTTCTAAGAGGGGAAAAAAATAATGGAACATTTAAAGCCTAACAACAGTGAGGCTGAGTGAGTGGTATTTAGGAGAAGGGGAGTCTCACATGGCGCTGACGTCTCGCACATCCTGTAAACGAGAGAAGAGCCATTGGTGCTCCTGGTTGGAAAGTGTGGCCCGGAGTGAAGTTGAAAGTTGGAAATGATCCACAGCTATGTTTAGACTGCGCAGGTAGGAGGCCTCTGACACAATCAGCTCAAATTTGACCTAGGAGGTTGGAGATGAGGAAGATTAATTAAGGATTTTATTTACCCCCTGGAATATGCCAGCCACTGTGTAATGTTTTGGGGATAGAGCGGTGAGCAAGATCCTTTTATGGTTCACAGTCACACCAGAACCTAAGTTGATCTGCGGGGAGGGGAAGAGCATTTGAGTAGGATTTAATCTAGGGTACAGGTACAGGCCTTCAAAGGTATAAAAGAAAAATATGCTTTCAAGAAATCTAAATAACAAAAACAAGAACAAAAAATGAGTAACAAAGTGAGATGAATATGTTAATTTGCTTCACTAGGGTAATTCTGTTACTATTTATATGTAGCCCATAACATCATGTTGTATATCTTTAATATACACAATGAAATTTATATTAAAAAAGCTAAGTAGACTGGGTGCAGTGGCTCACGCCTGTAATCCCAACACTTTGGGAGGCTGAGGTGGGTGCATCACTTGAGTCTGGGAGTTCAGGACCAGGCTGGGCGACGTAGAGAGACCCTGTCTCTACAAAAAATACAAAAATTAGCCGGATGTGGTGGCGTGCACATGTAGTCCCAGCTATTTGAGAGGCTGAGGCGGAAGGATTGCTTGTGCCTGGGAGGTGAGGTTGCGGTGATCCCAGATTGCACCACTGCACTTCAGCCTGGTGACAGAGTGAAACCCCATCTCAAAACAAACAAACAAACTAAACTACATAAATTGAGCATTTTTTGAACCAAGTGTACAGCAGTAGTGGCCAGGGATGAAGCTGCAGCAGTCGAGGAGGCCTGGAGGGTAATGTAAACAATGTAAAATTGTTTGGACTTAAGACAATGGGACAATGAAAACAGGCTTTACATAGGAGAATAACTTGACCAGATTTGTTTTATATAAAGTTATTTTTTTTATTTTTTGGAATTGAGATGGAGTCTTGCTCTGTCACCCAGGCTGGAGTGCAGTGGCACGATCTCAGCCCACTGCAACCTCCGCATCCCAGGTTCAAGCCATTTTCCTGCCTCAGCCTCCTGAGTAGCTGGGATGACAGGTATGCACCACCACGCCCAGCTAATTTTTGTATTTTTAGTAGAGACAGGGTTTCACCATATTGGCCAGGCTGTTCTCAAGCTCCTGACCTCAGTTGATCCACCTGCCTCGGCTTCCCAAAGTGCTGGGATTACAGGTGTGAGCCGCTGCGCCCAGCCTGTTTTTCATAAAGTTATTTCTAAGCAGAATGAGAAGAAAAGATGAAAAGAAGCAAAAGCCATCCATGTTAAGAAACTGTTGTAATAATTCCACATGAGAGATGAAGGTCTGAATAGCCATGGAGCTGAAGAGAAGTAGATTAATTTTATAATTATTTATGAGGTAGAATTGGAAGGGTTGGATTATTTGCTAGAAATGGGGCCTCAAAGAGAAGGAAGGTTCAAAGCTAATGTTTTGTACTCACAGCAAAAGCTTTTTGAGTCGGGCACCTGGGTGAATGATGGAGTCATTTACCGAGCCAGAGAACTTTGAAAAGGCATAGATTTAGGGGATGAAGGTGATGAGCTCAGTTTGAGGTTTGAGGACAGATGAGAAGCAGGAGACAGAAGCAGGATATCTGAGAACAAGATGGCGCAGCTGTGGTTTAATGCATGCCCAGCATGTGAGAACTTGTCTGGAGGTTCCAGCAGGGGGCGCTATGACTCATGACCATGCCTGTAGCTGGGCTCCTCATGCTTTTCATCCAAGCATGTGGCCTCAAGAGAGATGCCTGGATAGAAAAGAGAAAGGAGACACACCCTGGTGATGACTTGGATGACCAATGACACAGCCAGATGACCCTCCCATACGACAACCCTAAACAGGGACACTGAAGGCTCATTTGCATCCTTGCTCTAACATTCACTACACGACTGACTTTGGGTGGCTCATTTAACCTCTCTGAATCTCACTTTTCGTGTCCTTTTATGTGGATATAGTGACCCCCATCTCACTGTGGAAGATGCAACAGTCGAAAGAAATGGAGCCTGTGAAAGCACTTTGTGAACCCCAGACGTACTACTTTATAAAATGAATATGTGTGTTTAAGAGATAGAAATGTAAAGCCCTTTCTTCTCACAAACATGAGACCAGGGCTGGAATAGGAGCCCTGCTGGACTTCCCAGCATGCTGGAGTTGGTAAAAGAGAGCTAGAACTCGTGTCATCTCCCACTGTTTGGTCAACAAATATGGGGAAGATGAGTTATTTTCTAAATATCTTCTCTGTGCTTAAAAATTTGCAGCCACAACAGGGCTCTCAAGTCTGAACTTTGCAAAGTCTAAAAATGTATTCTCTCTCTGACTTGGTAAAAGCATTGTCTATCCATAAGTCCCCCTGGCCCAAATTTTACTCCTCCCTGCCTCTGAAAGGCAGAGAGTACGGCACTAATATTTATGAAACTATACATCAAATATTACAGCTAAATTAGATATGCATTATTTCATTTAAACCATTCAGCAACCCTGAAAGGCAGGCATTATTATCCTCAATTTGCAAGTGAGGAAACTGAGATTTAGTGATGTTGTAAGGCTGCCTAAGCTAGTAAATGGTGAAGTCATGTTTCAAACCTAGGTCTGGCTTACTTAAAATGAAAAGTCAACATTTTTTGAGAAATTACTATGTACCAGGCATTCATGTTTCTTGATTCTTGCAGTAACTGTTTGTATCTCAGTTTTACAAATGAGGAAACCTCAGTTTTACAAACGAGGCTTAGAAAGATCATGTCATTTGGCCAAAGGTAAATTGGAAATATTAAAGTGGGCTCTGGGGCTGGGCTCAGTGGCTCATGCCTGTAATTCCAGCACTTTGGGAGGCCGAGGCGGGAGTATTGCTTCAGCCCAGGAGCTCGAGACAACTGGGCAACATAGTGAGACACCATCTTTTCAAAAAATTAAAAAATTAGCTAGGCATAGTGGCACATACCTGTAGTCCTAGCTACTTGGGAGGCTGAGGCGGGAGGATTGCTCGAGCCCAGGAGGTTGAGGCTGCAGTGAACAATGATTGTACCACTGTACTCCAGCCTGAGTGACAGAGCAAGACCCTGTCTCTAATAAATTAATAATTAAAAAAAAAAGTGGTCTTCATATCCAGGTCATTTCTTCCAGAACCTAATTTCTTAAACATTATTCTATTCCATTGTTCCATACTGTCTTTCTGGGAAGAAAGGTTTTACCCCATATTTCAGACAAATTAATAAGAGGCGCTCTCCATGTAAAACTTACTAATGGTAATAGCTTAGAATCAGACAAACAGCCTCTAGTTCAGTCTTGCTGTTGGGAGTAACAACCAAGCAGGGACTGATGATCACTCTAAGGCCCCTGTTAGATTGATGGACCACAGGACAGCTGCAAGGGGCCCTCTTCAAGGGACCCAACAAAGAGCCCCAGAATGTGCCTTGGCTAAAGAGGAAAACTGTAGTGTAGCCTGAAACCCTGGTTGAACAGGGAAGTTTTCCTCTACCCTGAAACAGCAGTGATGATGGGATTAACTCCACATTCTTCCACACAAATTCAGAGGCAATGGCCACCATGTATAGCCCAGACCAACAGCAGGTAGGAGCAAGTGGCCTATGGCATGAGGAGGTGAGGATGAAAGGGGAGGTGGTGAAATCCAGAAAACAATTCAACTTCTTCAGAATGGACATGACCCACAGCTGTGGCATGTACACGCGCCTGTGTGGTGGGGACAGCCGACTCTTGGTGGCAGTGGTGAGCAGGAGAGAAGGATGCTAGCAAACAAGACCTTGTCATCTTTTCTGTAGCCCCCTCCCCACCGTGGCCTGCCCAGTACCTCTTGCAGCTTTTGGTCTTCGTGGGTCATGGAGAGCAGCACGGTGCTGTTGCGCACCACGGGGATTTCCTGCCAGAGGGAGCCACTGGAGGCCATGGAGAGCCGCTGCAGGTACGACTCGGAGGAGACCAGGGCCTTCCGAGGCTGCCGCGGAGAGCTAGGCCCGGGTGTCTCGGACAGGCTCTCCAGCCGCTGCTGGCTCTGGATCTCCTTATTCAGGACAACATCACTATACTCCTGGTAAAGCAGCTGGGCTGCAGGGCAAAGAAGCATGGGAAGGAAGAGAAGCAGGAAGAAGGGACGGTGAGCGGAGGCAGGGAAACAGATCTTCTGCAATGCCTTCTCGCTAGGGACATCCCCACCCCACTGCTGACAGCCACAAGCCCCTCTCCAGTGCTGGGCAGAATGCCCACCTGGGTCTATAGTTCCACTTCAAGGTACTCACAGGAGTTGATGAGTTTGGAGCAGCGTCTTGAAAAGCCTCCCATCACCTCCTTTGGTTTTTTCTCCCTGTGGAGTAAAGAAGGGCTCTGGGGTACCTACTGGCCATTAGACACAGAGCACCCCAGGTGACTGTGGGGGACGAAGTCTCTAGCCTCTGGGATGTGTGCTGGGATGTCAAGACCAAATCCCCCGGAGAGGCACAGAGTTGCAACTTGACCCACTTGGGCTAACGTGGAGCTTTTGTGGGGTTTAGTTCACAGCCATAGGGCTTGGGAAGATGGATGACTCGTAGGCTCAGCTGACCGAATGAGGTAGATAAAGACAATCTCCCTAAACTGGCATCCCGGCATCTCTCTCTTCTCCTTACACCAAGAAGAAACAGGAATGAGCCATTCGGGGTCTCAGAACCCTTATCAACTGAAATCCTCACTAGGGGACTCTCAGTATCCCAAGTGAAGAGAGTACAGTGTGGCTGTTAGGGGAGAGGGTGACTTACCGAAAAACAACAGTGTCTGAGGGTCCCGGATGTTTCTCCACGGCTGGACCTCTTGAATCTAAAAGTGGAAATGGGGAAGATAACTGAGATTTCAGAGGGATAGAGAGAGCCAAAGAAGATCTAGAGCAGGAGATGTAGGGGTCCAGAAGGGAAAATGGGCTTTATTGGGAAACTGGGAGGGAAGAAAGTGGCAAAGCAGAGAGCGTGAAAGAGATCAGTACCAGTGACATCCCGAGCCACGGGTCAGGATGGGACTGGGACAAGTACAGAAGGCCTTTTCTACTACCCAGGAGGAGAGCAAGCAGGGACTGTAACTGAAGAGTAGAAGGGAGCCCAAAATAACCTTGGGACATCCAAAGAAGGTGCTGGTTGAGGGAGAGACAGGGAGATAGAGGGGAAGAAGAAGGAAGAGCATCCCAAGGAGCTTGGAGGGCACTTCGGGGCTCTCTCTGTGTTGAGGTTAGGCACACGTGAGCGAAGCCAGCAGAGAGAATGTTAGGAACCCTAGGGACAGAAGATGGGATGAGGTGGGAAGAGCTGGGAAAAGCTTGGTCTGATGTGTCACTGTGGTCCTGGTTCTTGCTCACCTGAAGAGCCCTCAGGCAAGATGGAAGGTCTGCGCAGGCCCTGCCGGCTCCAGCCCTTGTGCTTGTTGGCCCCCTCACTAGGAGCCACAGCCTGTCCACTGCTGTCCCCTGGTGGCCTCCCTGAGTCCCGCCTGTGGGGCCAGCTGGACGCCTTCTCCAGGTGCAGATGGCTGGGTTTTTCTGGCTGCCTTGCTTGGCCCACAGGTGACCTCCCTGGGCCACTGGCTCCTTGCTGAGGGGTTGTCCTTCTCAAAGGTTCTCTCGCAGGGGCCTCAGGGTGTTCTGAGACCCCTGCTTCATCCTTAGAGGTGGGTCCCTGGAGCTCCGGAGTCCAGGGAGTGGTAGGGGAAGAGGGGCATAGGAAGTTTGTCATGTTGCTGAAAGCCATGCCAGGGGACACTTCGCTCTTACTCCTGCTGGTGGAAGTGAAAGACTCTGTTGATCTAGCTGTGGCTGGGGGCCAGGAGGTGCGTCCAGCAGAGGCAGGGAGGGGGACTGTCCAGTCTTGACAAGCAGGTCTTGTTTTGGCATGACCCCCTGAGTTCATATGTCCTCCCCGAGTGCTCCTGCTCCTCCCCCTGGACTTTGGGGGCAATGGGGGTGGTTCGGTGGGAGGGTCTATGATGGGTAGTGGGGGTAGAGGCCTGTAGATCCTTGAGCTACCAGGAGCAGAAATGGAAGGAAGGTGGGGCTGCGGCAAATCAGGGGTAGGGGGTAGTGGCTTGTTGTATCTCCACCTGGGGGTGGCCTGAGCATGGTGGGAGCTGTCTAGGGTAGATGGCAGAGGTCGGTGCTGCCTGGCCACAGCAGGGTCAGAGGCTTGGGGAAGTGGGCCTTTATGGGGGGCATGCAGCCCTGAACCTAGGGCCAATGGAGGACGGTGGCTATGCTGCTTCAGCGTGGGAACCACTACACGAGCATGGCCATCTGTCTCCACCACGGAGGGATGGGTGTCCCTCCTCTCTGGGGGAGGAGGGGGCAGAGGTTCGTGGATCCTCACATCCTCCATGGAGACAAAGGATGGGGAAGAACCGTAGGCGGGAGACTCTGTGGCAAAGGCTGGATTATGTGGGGAGACCCAGGGCTGGATGCTGGGAGGACTGCTGGGTCTCTCTAGATTTGAGATGGATTCTTGAGAGTCCTGCTTCAGCGTGGATAAGGCAGTAGGGGATGCTGAAACGGTGCTGTAGTCCCTACCACTCCTTCTGTCCCTTCTTGGGGTCACAGAGCTGTAGATGGCAGGTTTGGGGGGCCTCTGGGGCAGCTCTGAGTGGGAGTAGGAAAGCAACATTCCCACCAGGTCTGGAGTCTGCTCTGTCCTGTGAGAACCAGGGAAGGAGTCACTCCGTAAGTGCTGGACGGTGCCTGTGGAGTTGGCTGGGGGCCTCGGAGGGCTGGTCCCGGTGGAGGGGAAGCCATAGAGGACAGCCGGGCACATCTCAGAAGTCCCACAGGGAGATGGGTCATCCATTGAGAGAGGGGCACTGGCAG
This sequence comes from Pan troglodytes, assembly GCF_028858775.2. Classification (NCBI taxonomy): domain Eukaryota; kingdom Metazoa; phylum Chordata; class Mammalia; order Primates; family Hominidae; genus Pan; species Pan troglodytes. The sequence continues at coordinate 159,492,053 of NC_072404.2, read as the reverse complement.
TTTCTGGAGCACGTGCAGCACAAGAGGTTTCCCTCCCGGGAAAGGCAACTGGGGGCCTGGCAGATACCGAGGCAGGTGTGATGGGGTAGGCTTCAGCAGGACTGGGAGGAGCTGAATCTGGTGTCCTTGGAGGAGTCACAGATGCACTGGCAAAGACCACCTCAGTCCCTTGGCTGGACACTGTTCCCTTCCTCAGCCTGGATCCCTCTTGCTGGCTGTTTTGATCTATTTCCTTGTCAGGTGACTCCTCAGTCAAAAAGGAGCCCAGTAGAGAAATGGGCTGGTGAGAGCATCTGATGGGCTCTAGCAAGGGAGACAGAGCTGCGGGGGACAGTTCCTCAGCCCTGGACTCTGTCTGAGTCCCGGGAATCTGAGTCACGAGATATGAGGCACCTGGAAACAGGTCACAGTGAGGAGAGTCCTCAGGGGCGATCAGAGCGGGCATTGAAGGCCCATGATGCTCATTCTCCTCTTCCCTGCTCCTCGCTCTTCCCACTGCCCCCAGCCTGCCCCCATCCCAACTCTCTGGCTCTTTTGCCTCCTGCCCGCTGACTGGCACCCCTTTCTCCTTTATACCATGATCTTCTTGCTTTCCAGTTACTTCCTCTGATTTTCCCAAAAAGGTTTGACTCTTTTCGTCCTGAGAGTCCGCCCTATTCTCTTCTGGCACCTGCAGCTCCCTCTTCCTCTCTTCTCCCTGTTCTGGACCTCCCTGACCCTGAGCCTTCCTCTCCATATCCTCCTGCTCCCACTCACCGTCATTCAGACCCTCTGGTTTCCCAGTGAGCCCCATTCTTTCTCCTTGTCTCCCAAGCATCACATCTTGTACCTGTTCCTGTTTTTGCTTCTGTTCTCCCTTTTCATCATTAACCTGCTCTATCATCTGTTCCTCCCCTAATAGCCCATCGGCACAAACATCCTCCCTCAGAGTTCCTTCCCCCCGAAATCCTGCTTCCTGCTGTCCCTGCTCCTCCAGAACTTGGACCTCCTGGGGATGCAAGAGCCCTTGACTTTCCTGCAGCTCCTCAGATGGCAGCTCTTCCCCCTGCCTGATAGTCCCACTTTCAGAGCCTTCATTCTGGTTGGTCTCTGCAGGATGCTCTTCGCAGGGAGAATAATATCTGGTCTGACCAGAGTTATCTGAAGAGGTTTCCTCTTCTTCTTCTGCCTGTCCAGATCCCAATGTCAAAGAAGTAAGTCCTGGCCAAAATTCCACCTCCTCTTCTTCGCTTCCCAGGTCACTGGAAAATGGGGCCATGTCTAGATGCTCACTCTGAATGGGGCAGGCCCAGAGCTCTGGGGGAGCTAGAGTCCTTGCTTGTCGGCCTGCTAGGCTCTGGGGTATTGCCTCCCAGTGTTCCGGAGTGTCACAGGCCTCAGCCACAAGGCTTTCCTGATTGGGCTCCACATCTGCAGAACCTTCCTTGGGAAAAGAGGGCATCGTCTCAATCGCATAGTCACACACATCCCTTAACTCACTCTGCTGAGTTGCTGAGAGTCTGTGTTCCTCTCTCCACTTATAGGATGGGTCCTCATCTTCTTGAGCTTCAAGCCCCAAGGCAGAGACCTGGCTGCTCCTCATGGGAGTCTCAGGGATAATGCTGAATTCCTCTATGGCAGAGATGGGAGGAGAGGCTCCATGCTGGGCCTCCTCAGCCTCCATCAGGGCTGAATCCTAAGGAGGAATCAAAGACAAATGTTTCTAACAACTCTGCTTTTACCTATCAGAGGAAGAGACCATCAAAAAGAAGAGTGATGCATTTATTTGGTTCCATTTAGGGTCATTCTTTGAGACAACAGGTTCTCAACAAAATAAGCAATAGCCTCTAAAAAACTTGTCATTGATGTATTTATTTCATAAATATTTTCCTAGCGACCCTGTTAAGTGTGGGGCATTCAGTAGTGAATGAGACAAAGATCTTGTCGTCATGGAGCCTGTGGTCTTGTGAGGGAAACAGGTCATAATGAACAATTAAATTATAGCAGAGGACCATTGTCAGAGAGTGCCCAGAAGCTCCCAGTTGTTAGTTCTCTCTAGACTCCATTATGTCATCTTCTGTCTCTCCCTGTCTACTCTTCGGACACTAGGAGTGACTCATCCTCATATAACCCCCAGACACAGCAAGGGACACACCTCAGATCTATTAGGCCAGAGAAGCAGTGTCAGGAGAGGGTCTTCCTTTTAAGCTGTGGACATCAGTTAAAATAGGCCAGGCTATGATAGCCAATGTGTGAGGTGCTATGGTTTCATCTTCTTTACAGAGGGTTTGGAGTTTACTCATCTTTCTATTTTACATAGTGTCTACTACAGCATTGTAACTAACAGTTTTGTTTCCAATTCTAGAGGCAGCTGTTGTAAAGTGGGATGATAACAGCCTTATTGGATTAGTGTTGAACTAGACACATTACCACCTTGAAGGAAGACCACAGAAGGGTGCTTTCTGCATCACCTTACTCTCCCCTTGGCCTCAGTATCCATATGAACTCTTCTCATTAATTCTTTTGACCTTCCTGTCTTTTGATTTCGACCTTCCTGCCTTTCTTCTCACTTCCAGCAGAACACCTCATCTCCTATTTTGCAAAGAAAATAGAAACTGATGGAACTGGGTTTCTCTCACCTCAATTTCTTGCAATCCAAAGCAACCTGTATTTCCACTCTTTCTATCTTCCACCCTCAGTCAGGAAAAGACGTATCCCTCCTTTCCATGCTCTGTCATTTCTAGCCTGCTTCCCCAGGAACCCTGTGCACTCATACCTTCAACATCCCTGCTGAACCACCCCTGGGGTATGGAAGCATTCCCACATTCTTCTCATCTTTCAAATGACTAGAAGGAGTTGCTCTTATCTGCTGTCTTCATACTCTCACATCCCACCTGCCTCCAACCGAGCTTTGATAGCGGCATTCTGCCAATATTCCCTACAATCGACATGTTGTTAGTTCCAAAGAAGACCTTATGGATCTTCATTTTGGGTGGTTCTTGTCAGTATTTGACAGTACTGAGGTTAGAAATACTCTCTTGTTACTCGTGGTATTACATTTTCCTGGTTTTACCCCTTCAGTTTCCTCCAGTCTTTTTTCTTTCTTTCTTTTTTTTTTTTTTTTGAGACGGAGTCTTGCTCTGTCACCCAGGCTGGAGTGCCGTGGCGCAATCTTGGCTCATTGCAACCTCCATCTCCGGGTTCAAGCGATTCTCCTGCCTCAGCCTCCTGAGTAGCTGGGACTATAGATGTGTGCCACCACACCCAGCTAATTTTTGTACTTCTAGTAGAGACGGGGTTTCACCATTTTGGCCAGGATGGTCTCAATCTCCTGACCTCGTTATCCACCCACCTCGGCCTCCCGAAGTGTTGTGATTATAGGCGTAAGCCACTGCACCCGGCCTCCCCTGATCTTTTAACTAGGTTAAATTGTACCCCTCTTTGTAGCACTTACCAACTATAATTCACTTTACTTTTCCTTTGTAGCATTTATACAATTATAATTATATAATGATGTGTGTATTTTGATTTACCCTCTATTGCAACCAATAGATAGTAAAATTTATGAGATTAAGAACTATGACTTGCTGAATTATCCATACTTAGCCTAATACTGGCCTATACTCAGTGTTTAATAAATATTTTTCACATAAAGAATAAAATTCAGGTCAGAATAAAATGTGATCCTTTTACTTCAATGGAAAATGCCCACCTTTTCCTAAAATCATGATTAACAGTTTACACAGAACTTTAAACATTTAGAGCTGTATACACAACAAATTAATTTTTCTTATTTTTCATTCTGAAACACTAAGGTTTTCCTGCATACATGTCATTAAAAATAATGAAATGCTTCTTTAAATATGTATATGCCATACATCTAAGAGTCATCGTATAAGATGGGTACCATTATTCTGCCCATTTTACAGATGAGAAACTGAGTTTCCCAATGCACTTTATATATATAATCCTGACACTCTGGGAGGCTGAGGCAGGTTGATTGCTTGAATCTAGGAATTTGAGACCAGCCTGGACAACCTGGTGAAACCCTGTCTCCACAAAAAATACAAAAATTAGTGGAGCATGGTGGCACGTGCCTATAGTTCCAGCTACTTGGGGGCTGAGATGGGAGGATCCCTTGAGCCCAGGAGGCAGAGGCTGCAGTGAGCCAAGATCACATCACTGCACTCCAGCCTAGGTGACAGAGTGAGACTCTGTCTCTAAATAAATAAATAAATAAATTAAAATAAAATAAAATTCTTGTTTCCCTCCTGGCCCAGATTCCCCATATCTAATCAATCACCATGTGCTATTGACCTCGTCTGCTAAATATCCCTTAAGACTGTCCACTTCTGTCCCATCCCTCTCCACTGGTGCATGCTGCTACCATCTCGCCCGGGCCACTGCACCCGGCCACAGCTTGGGCACTGGCCTCCACCCATTTCACGCTATTCCAGTCCTTTCTCCATACAGCACCTAAGTGAGCTTCAAAAGCACCAGTTCTAGCTTAGATTCTTCGGCAGCCTCTGAACGCTCTTGAGATGAAATCTAAATCTTCAGCATGGGTTATACTCCCTGCACAACCTGGCTCTGCCTTCTTCTCTAGCAGCCTATTCACCTGTCACTATCTGTCCCTGCCCCCATCTCCCCTCTCCCACTGGCTTTCAGTGTCTTTAGCTCACTTCTCTGTCTCTCACCTGTAGGCCTTTGCAGACACTGCTCCTCTGCCTGGAATCCTCTTTTGCAACAGAGAATCCTTTGCTTCTCCTCAAACACACCTTGCACTTGTCATGTCATATTTAATGTCTATTTTCCAGGCTAGATTATGAGCACCATGAAGGGACAAACACTGCCATATAACCCCCTCTGCCTGAAGCCTAGTTGGCCCTCAACAAAGATGTATTGTATGAATGAATGACGGAAGAATATAGAGTTAAAAGAGTGTGGATCAGTGTTTGGTTGTGCCTCTCTGGTATCTTTGCTGGTTTTAAGACAATTGTAGAAACCATTAAATTTATTTGAACATCCATTTTCTTATCTTTAAAAAGGAGATAAAAGGATTCCTTCACAGTTCTAGTAAAGATTAAATAAGGTAACATAAAAATGTACACTGCTATCTTTAAGGGTCATAGAAATGGTGGCTGTGGTAAATACTGTTGACCTGAGAGACAGAGAATAAGTGTAAGAGAGAAACATAGGATTCATAAAGCTGGAAGGACCTTCAGAGACACACAGAAACTGCTCAATTTACAGATGAAGAAACTAAAGGTCAAAGACCCTAGACCCTTGCTCAAATCTCCTAAGCAAATGGTATGGGCAAACCTGAAGCAAAGTCGCTTGACTTAAGTCTCCTGTAAGCACTTAGAGGGGTCCTACTGAAAGAAAGCTGGCAGGCCATCAGTCCAGAGAAGACCCCAGAATTCTATGGACCCAATGCTGCACCTGACTGTGCACCTTTCTTGTCTGGTCCAGGCTTAAACTGAAAACTCACCTGCTCAGAATACTGTCCTGCTTAGCCACTGTGTACATACACACACACACACACACACACACACACACACACACTGAGCCATCCTTACAAACTCTTGCAATAGAGCCTGACATAACCAAACAGGCAGGTCCCTAGCACACTGCAGAGTAGTATGTGACAAGATTCTGGCCATCCCAGAGACAGAGATACCATCTATATGGGGCAAAGAGATATGTCTGACATAATTGTACACAGGCAGAAGGACTTTTATGTCCTTTTCCAGTTAACTGACACCATGTGCGATTGGCTCCCTATGTCTAGCCCTTAAGTACAAAATACTATAATCCCTATGGGTGATTCTGTGATGTGGCCCTATTCTCTCAACCACACATCGAATAATATACTTGCTCACTTTAAGACACTTTCTGAAACTTGGCCTAAGGAGACCATGGGACTAAACCTGTAGTCTCTCCTCACTTACATCTGTATGGTTCAGGCCCTCTCCTCCATATACACCATCACGTCTTCAAAACAAGTAGCCTCTAAATAAAAGTGTGTTTCTGCCATATCTAGGGTATATCTATAAATACCATGTGCTACCTGGACATTTTCTGTTCCAATCTAGTGGCACAGTGCATGCCTGCCTCTGCAAGCCCATTGACACCGTTTCTAACTGTCTTTTTTCATTTGGAAATATCAGTGGTCACCTGCTCAGCCACCAGTTACCGCAAAGGGAGAACATACCCCACGTTCCCTATACTTGATCCTATCTCAGTGATCCCGTTGCAATCAGGCATGACAAAGCTAAAATGTGACAAAGTGAAAGGAAATCTGTAAATCATGGTCTTACTCACGTAAAGGCATCAGGAGGGAGTTTTTTGCAATGCTCATTACGTTAGAGTGCAAACATCCTCATCTCCTTCTCCACTGAGGGTGAATAATCACTGTTTATCTGTGTACAGGCAAAGCCAGGGCATGGGATTATGGGGATACGGCCTTGCTTCAGACCACAGACATTTTGCATCCACATAACCTCACCCACGTGTGACTTCTTGAGAGGCAAAGCTTCAAGTCATCCCTTTAACACAATGTGTGACAGAGCTCACTATCTTCCCTAGAGCCCCCCCCAACACCTTAGCTCTTGTCTATTTCTAGTCACTAGAAACAACACTGTATTTCAAGGATACAACCCCTCCCCAATCAAACTGCCAAATCTTTGAACTGAGACTCAGTGCCATATATATATTTTTGAGGACCATGCTTCCTGGATTTTCTAGCAAGGTTGATTTCAAATATTCTGACTTACAAATCACTAAAATAATATTGAGGTTAAAATAAGATCACCACATAGATATATAACTTTATTCACTGTTCGACATCACTGCCCTCAATACTACAAAGATATCAAAACAGGGGTAGCTTTCTGGACCACTGACTACTACAATGTGTGTTCTATCCATTGCAGGAAAGTCCCACCATGCCAGTGAAAGCTGTAATACACATTTATCTATTCTCTAATGTCTGAAAATGTCACACCAACTGCCTTATAGACCAGATGGTTTATATAAGAACATTATTAGTGTCAATGCTGACTTACACTCTACAATCTCATCTGTGGTCCTGGTGGCATCCACACAGATAACATTAGTGTGAGTGACGTGTTTGTGTATTAACATAGACCTTGAGGGTGACTTTGTTCCAGTCTACCTTGCAGGCACTATAAGTGATCAGCTCCTGCTTACTCCACAGACACTGTGAGTGACCCAGCCCCTGTCTACACTAGAGCTGTTGGTCACCTGTTTGTCTACACCACTGACACTTGAGTAATGCTGCTCCCGTTGAACCCAAGACCCTACGAGTGACTCCATTCCTGTCCATACCACATAGCGACTGATCTCTCCAGACACCACAAATGACGTATTCCTGTCTATCCCACAGACACCACGTGTAATGTGGCCACAGAACCTCAGACAGACCGCGTTAAGGGCATGATACACTCTCAGGACCTCTAATATATGAACACTCTTCTCTCTATTGAGAATCACTATATTCTGTTGATGAGAGAGATTCCTTTGCACTCCTCCTGATTTCTCTCTCCTCCCCACTAGGACCATGACATACATTCCTCCTGCATATCAGTCTCACCCAGAACTGACACGCCCTCATCCCATCTTCCCAGCTCCCCAGGACTCCTTCACTAGCCATGGCTTCACTTTTAGGCCCACAGATTGGTTAACAAATGACACCCATTTTGCTAAGGCCTATGCCAGGAACTTCTTCATGCTCCAAATGTGGATAAAACAAGACGTCTGAGACAGAGGCCACATCAAGAGCTTTTTAGCTGGAGCTGGGACCTCTGGATTAGGCCCAAGATGCAAGGCCAGACAGTGGAGTGCAGTAGGGGAGCAAGCTAGGGAGGAAGCTCGAAAGGAAAACCACCCTCTCTCATCTGTTTGACACACCCTTCTCTCTGAACCAGACAAGAGTCCTGGCCAGAGTTCACTTCTAGGTAGACAGGAGGGCAAATCTGTCTTTGGAACCCAAGATCCAGGAAGGGAAGAAAGGGACTGAGATCTGGAAATGACGTAGTATCACAGCTGGCTCTCCTCCGGTAGTCTTGCCGGAAGGCAACTGCAAAAGATGCTCAGGGGTTCTAGAGCTCTGCGTCCGCATTCTAGCACCCCAACGCCTACCTCAGCCCCCAACTCTAAATAACTTCTTTCCACCTTGCTAAGAATGCAATGTTGTGATTCACATCAAGCTTTAGGAGGCTCCCCATATGTAGGGAACTGGGGTGAGGGGCAGGGCAGGATTCACTGTTCCAGGTTACGGAGCTTTGGTTAACACGGAGAGAAGCTACACATAGACTCACACAGTATGCAAATACCTATGGAGATACATAAGGAAAGGCCCCGGCCTGGTTAAGGAAAAGGAGCCGATAAAACCTCTCCAGGTAAGGAACAGCCTAGAAAGGGAATCTCAGTTATTCCTTCTGATATGGCTTAGCTTTCCCCAGGGCGCCTACTTTGAAGAAAGAGCCCTGATTATTGGCCTGGGGAACGTCTGGGGGCAGGGTGCCCATTTCCTAGGCGGGACCCGACCGGAAGCAAACTTGTAGGCAACAACATTTCCTCTAGTTCCTCTCCTCTTCCCCACCAGGGTCCTCAGCCACACACCCCGAGCCCTGCCTGCGGGCCCAGCCCCCCCATTTCCGGAGCCTGCGCCCCGGACCCAGCGGGGGCTGATCCCTGGGAAAGGCCTGGCTTCCTCTTCCTTCCTGTCCCTGCCCCACCTCCGCCGGGCTCCACAGCCGCCGGGAGCCCAGGGCCGAGACGGGAGGAGGGCACCCACCTGGTCGGTGTCACATGCTGCTTCGGCCCCAGCGTCCCCTCCAGGTCCCGGCGCCGGCCGCAGTCCCCAGAGCCGTCCCCAGCGCAGGCCCGGCCGCCCCACCCGCGGCCCGCCCCTGGCCGCCCGACGGGAGGGAGGGATCGGGTTCTCCTAGGAAGTTTCAGGTGAGGAAACAGGGACACACCTTCCCGGAGGAGGGGCAGGGCCCCTCTGCGCGCGAGCCCCATTGGTGTGAAAGAAGCTCCCGCGTCAGAGCTGGGAAGTGCCGGGCCGGCGGGGAGGGGAGCCCGGGCGCACGGGCCAGGCCGCGGGCTGTCCCAGGGAGCCCCGAGGGCGCGGTGCGCGGGCGCAGGTCGGGCGCAGGCGGGGTGACCCGGGGAAGGGGCGCGCACAGAGACAGAGGGAGCCAGCCGGGCCCCGCGGTGTCCTCGGACGCCTCCGAAATCTCCCTGCGTGTTTGTTTCTTCGGAGCTTCACCGGAGCCTGACTCTGGACCCGGCCTGTCTGCCTGCTGCAGTCTGTATGTGTTTGTCTTTTTTGCCTTGGCCGTGCCTCTGGAAGTCTGACATCCGTGGTTGTACATGTGTCTTTATCTTCAGGCCTCATTGGTTTTTGGTTTGTTCGTTGTTGTTGTTGTTGTTGTTGTTGTTGTTGTTGTTGTTTTTTCTGAGACGGAGTCTCGCCCTGTTGCCCAGGCTGGAGTGCAATGGCGCGATCTCGGCTCACTGCAACCTCCGTCTCCGGGTTCAAGAGATTCTCCTGCCTCAGCCTCCCGAGTAGCTGGGATTACAGGTCCGCGCCACCATGCCCGGCTAATTTTTGTATTTTTTAGTAGAGGCCGGGTTTCGCCTTGTTGGCCAGGCTGGTCTGGAAACTCCTGACCTCAGGTGATGCACCCGCCTTGGCCTCCCAAAGTGCTGGGATTACAGGCGTGAGCCACCGCGCCCGGCCAAGGCCTCAGTGTTGATTTCTCTTCCGTGATGTCTCCTCCTATAGAATAAAGAGTGTCTCCTCCATCTCCTCCTCCGCCCCCTTCTTCGTTTCTCTCTCTCTCTCTCTCCCTCCCTCCTCCCCCCTCCCTGTCCCTCTCCCTCTGCCTCTTCCCCTCCCCTCTTCCTTCTCCTACTTAGGGCCTAGAAGTGTGCCTCTCTGAAAGGACATGCCCGTGTCCTTCTGTATTCCCGAGTTTATTTTAGAATGAGTGCATATCTCAGGGTGTATGTTCCTTCTAGGGCCTGTGTGTGTGTGTGTGTGTGTGTGTGTGTGTGTGTGTGTGTATTTAAATCTCTAAGCCCATGTTTGTGTGTTTTCTTATGCTTGTATTTTTTTTTTATTCTTTCAGGGAAACGTTGTGTTCTGTTAGTCTTGGAGGCCAAGGCTGAGTGGGTTTATCTCTGTGCCCCTCCAGTGACTTCAAAGAATGCCAAAAGTCTCTCGAGTGTGCCTGTGTGCACACACAGACACACACAAAGTAGGAATCCTTTACTTGGGGGACAGAGATTTCTGTTATTTTTGGTTGAATCTGACCACTCCCCAAAGCCATTCACTACTCCAGGGGTTTCCATGGTGACATAAGTCAAGTGAAATATTAATGGACTCCTTCCTTGCCTATTTTGCTCTTAGGAATGCCATGGTCTACAGCCCAAACAGCTTGGCTAGACCATTTCCAGATCACTGTGCCCATTGGCTGTTGCCAATGATCCTGGTTGAACGTGTTCACTAGTTATTTTGAGGTGGCTGTAGAATAGAATGTAATTAAGGAAGTATAGCCTCTTCTGTAATAGAGTCCTGAACAGCTTTATGTTAAAAAAAAGTGTGCTACTTCTGCCATGTTACTCTGAAGGATTAAGTCTTAAACAGTTCAGCAGTTTTCAGCCTACTCTAAGCTGCCATGGAGTGTATGGGAAACTATAGGAAAAATTGGGATTAAGACTCAAAAATCTGGATTAAGAAGGGCAGGCCTTGCATGTGTCCTAGGCTCAGCAAAGGGGTAAGAACTGGGAGTACAGAAAGGCAAAAAGTTCAAACTGGGACTGGCTCTACTTCTAGGCTGGAATACAAAACTCATTCCCAGGTATGAGAGGGTCCTTGATTTATACCGAGTGAGCAAAGTGAGTAAACTTCTGATCTAGGGCAGAAGCTGTTGACCTCTGGGTCGGGTGCGGTGACTCACACCTGTAGTCCCAGCACATTGGGAGGCCTTGGCTGGTGGATCACCTGAGGTCAGGAATTTGAGGCCAGCCTGGCCAAACATGGCGAAACCCCTTCTCTACTGAAAATACAAAAATTAGCTGGGCTTGGTGGTGGGCACCTGTATTCCCAGCTACTTGGGAGGCTGAGGCAGGAGAATTGCTTGAACCCAGGAGGCAGAGGCTGCAGTGAGCTGAGATTGCACCACTGCACTCCAGCCTGGGTGACAGAGCGAGACTCTGTCTAAAAAAAACAAACAAAAAAAATTGTTGACCTCTGGCATATTTCATGCTGCCTACTGGGGGTGGGCAATGGGGTCAGAGGTACCAGAACTGCCTCCTGAACCAGCCTGGCTATTCTTTCTGCTTCCCTCCAGCTTCAGTTGGTTCTCCTTGATTACAGCGCTCTCTCTCTCTCTCTCTCTTCTCATCAACTCGACCTCCTCTTGTTCTGCCAGCTCTGACTTGTCAGCATATTTTTTTTTGAAGTCACAACCCTGGATTCTTGTGCGCTTGTCCAGAGAGTTAGCACACAAGGCTTTTCCTGACTTTTCAACTAGTAGGAAAGTTACAACCGACCATTTAGGGAGTTTGCTCTTCCCATCAAGCCTGTTCCTGTCTGCAGGGTGTATTTGCATGTGGAGGTCACTCTAGCTCTCCCAGGTATTCTTCCTTTCACTTTGCAGACTATGGTTCTCAGCATTTTATTATTTTTTTTCTTTTTCATTTCTTACTGCGTGGTCTTGGTGACTGGGTTTCTTAATCAAGCCTGTCATCCCATCCTGAGATTTTGATATTTTATTTGGGCCTATATTTCCTCTATAAAGGCCTAGAGAGGAGAGAGAATGATGCCATGGAAAGAGAATGAGATTTAGATTCAGACAGGGGTAAATTTGAATCCTGCATTCCATTTACTTAATGTGAAATCTTGGGCATATTCACCTTCCTGTGCTTTCTCTGAATCTTCCTACGTTTCATTTCCCTAATGTCTTAATTGGGGATAATAATATGTAATGATACCTACGTCACTGGATTGTTGTGGTGATTCAATACTGTAATATATAGAAATCACCTTAGTATAAGTACCTGATGTGTAAAGGTGGTCAAGATGGGATAGTTTCCTTTCCTAGCAGTGCCTGTCAGTGATGCATGTGGAATGAATATATTTATAAGAACAAAGTGATAGGGGCTGGGAACAGTAAATAGATTCAAAATAAAGCTATTTTAAAATGAAAGCCCTATTAGACGAGGCTGAATAAAAATAGCTTCTGGAACTTGGGACTACTTTAATTGACAATAATGCCTTTAAGATCAAGTTATGGGGCTTGGGGAGAGGCAGGGAACAATCCTGTATAGTTCTAGGTATCAGGACTAAAGGAATGACAATGACCTTTTTTGAAGCAGGAACTCATCAGCATTATCCCTGGGGCTGTCATTGTCCTGACTAGATACTGTCATGGTGCCACCATCCCACATGACTGGCTGCATTGTTCCCACGTGGTGAACTCTCTCTGACTCTCAGCTGGTCCAGTGCTAGTTCTTGGAACACTCCTAAGGCCTTTCTGCCTCTGCTTTTTGCCTGATCCTGTGACCCAACATTGAACCTTTCGAACTGATTTTGAACTCAGTTCTTCTTTTTTTTGAGATGGAGTCTCGCTCTGTCGCCAGGCTGGAGTGCAGTGGCGTGATCTCGGCTCATGGCTACCTCTGCCTCCTGGGTTCAAGCGTTTCTCCTGCCTCAGCCTCCTGAGTAGCTGGGATGACAGGCATGTGCTGCCACACCCGGCTAATTTTTGTATGTTTAGTAGAGATGGGGTTTCACCATATTGGTCAGGCTGGTCTCGAACTCCTGACCTCATGATCTGCCTGCCTCGGCCTCCCAAAGTGCTGGGATTATAGGCATGAGCCACCGTTCCTGGCCCCAGTTCTTCTGTTAATGGGGCTGACCGTGGTCTCTCCATTCATCTCTGTTGAAGCCAGGCTGGCTTGGCCACTGTGGTTCTTAGCTATCTTCTTCTATTCTGTTTTTTTGTTTTATTTTATTTTATTTTTCAGAGATGGAGTCTTGCTCTGTCCAGCCCAGGCTGAAGTGCAGTGGCACGATCTAGGCTCACTGCAACCTCCGCCTCCTGGGTTCAAGTGATTCTCTTGCCTCAGCCTCCCCAGTAGCTGGGATTACAGGTGCGCACCACCACGCCTGGCTAATTTTGTGTTTTTAGTAGAGATGGGGTTTCACTATGTTGGCCAGGCTCATCTCAAACTATTGACCCCAAGTGATTGGGATTACAGGCGTGAGCCACCGCGCCCAGCCTATCCTCTTCTATTCTCATGAGCATAGTTTTATTTTCTATCCTTGGCTTCCCCTTATTTATTTTCTCAACCTTTGCACATTGATTGGCATGAGCCTAAATTTAATGCCATTCAAGGCATACATACTAATTGCCTCATTCATTTTTTCTTCTATTCATTTACTCAGTATGCATTCTTAGAAACCAGATATACAAAGACAAGATCTCTGCTTTCAAGAAGCTCTCAATCTGATTGAGGAGAGAAACAGGTAGCAAATAATGACAGCAGAGCATGGTAAGTGTTATGTTGAGATGGACACAAAGTACAATGGAAGCGTAAAGGAGAGAGTAGGTGGCACTGCTTGGGGAATCAGAGAAGCCTGAATGGATAAGGTGGATTATATATATTTTTTTCTTTTTGAGATAGGGTCTCACTGTGTCACCTAGGCTGGAGTGTAGTGGCGCAATCATGGCTCACTGTAGCCTCAAACTCCTGGGTTTAGGTGATCCTCCCACCTCAGCCTCCTGGGGCTGGAACTAGAGATGTGTACCACCATGCACACCTGGCTAATTTTTGGTATATTGTTGTTAAGACAGAGTTTTGTCATGTTACCCAGGCTGGTCTCGAACTCCTTGACTCAAGCAATTCACTCACCTTGGCCTCCCAAAGTGCTGGGATTACAGGTGTGAGCCAACGTGCCCAGCAAAGGTGAGATTTGAGTTGACTTGTCTTTTAAAAATATTCTATTACTGGCCGGCATGGTGGCTCACGCCTTTAATCCCAGCATTTTGGGAGGCCGAGGCGGGCGGATCACGAGGCCAGGAATTTGAGACCATCCTGGCTAACACGGTGAAACCCCATCTCTACTAAAAATACAAAAAAAAATTAGCCGGGCTTGGGAGACTGAGGCAGGAGAATGGCGTGAACCTGGGAGGCAGAGCTTGCAGTGAGCCGAGATCGCACCACTGCACTCCAGCCTGGGCGACAGAGCGAGAATCTGTCTCAAAAAAAAAAAAAAAAAAAATTCTGTTAACCTGGTATAGAGGAGGATATAGGAAAAGCATACCAATAGCAGAAGTGAAATATGCAAAAATACAAGCCTGAGCACCCTCTGTTCAGGGATGTGCAAATAGTGTGGGTTTAACATGAGATGTGGTGAAGAGATGGCAGAGAATGAAGTTGGAAGGGTAGTCGGGCAGCCAAATCATGAAAGGCCTTGTAGGCCATTCCTGCTACTGAGTTTGGACTTCATCCTTCTGGGGATAGGCCTCCTTGGAAGGGTTTCAAGCAAGGTCATGATGAGATCAGATTATAAGGTTAGATTTAGAAAAAAAAGCTCTGGGGGCAGTTGAGAGAATGGACTGATGTGGATGGTGAAGTGGAGGGGCAAGGAAGGCAATCAGCTGTTGTAGCAATTAGATGGATATTGTAGTCATGGAGGTAAGAAAAGAAGACACCTTGAACGAATGCAGGGGCAATGGGAAAATAAGACAGGGAATGGATTTTAGTATTGTGCTGACTGTTTTTTGAAGATAAAATGATCAAGTCAGATTTGAAGAATTGACTGTTGGAGGTGAATAAAATGATGTCCTCTCTGAGTACTTCTCTGTTTGTGAGAGGACTCCTTGAGGAGTTCTGCTCTTGATTTTGCAGGGGCTGCCTCTAGAGCTCTGTGTTTTATTTGCAGAAAGAAGCTTAACTATTAATACTTTGCTGCTTGCTTTGAACTTGCATTTCACAGCCTGGCCCTTTTTTTTCTCAATGTTGCTACTTTGCTTTCAAGATGTAGAGGCCTACTGGCCAGATAGACACATGAAAGAGCCTTGCCTAGGAGTTTAGTCACAGCTGTCATCATTTGTGTCCAGGAGCCATGGGCTTCAGCTTGCCCGGTTTAATTGGCACTACCTGTTTTTCTTTTTTTTAATCAGTAGTGGTAAGAATGGTAAGATGGGTGGTTCTGGGAAGGGTTACTGAGGAAATGGTCTGTTTTGCTTGTAAAAAGAATGTTTCTATTAACTCAGACATTTAGAAATTCACTTATTCTCAGAGATATTAAGTCATGGGTGTAGGAAAAGGATGGGAGTTTAAGAAGTGAAAGAGACCACCTCGACCTGAATGAATGAATGAATTGTGAATTTTTAATAATTCACAGTTGTGTTCACTTGTGAATTATTAATAATGTATATAACAACTAAGTGTGCGGAGGGTCTCAAAGTATAGTTTGTGGATGCGCGGGTGATCCGGCTGTGACATCTGCCACACCATAGATCAAAGTGTAGTTTGTGGTACACCTGCATTGGAGTCTCCAATTCGCTTTGCGAGTCATTCTTTTTTTTTGAGATGGAGTCTTACTCTGTTGCCCAGGCTGGAGTGCAGTGGCGTGATCTTGGCTCACTACAACCTCCGCCTCCCAGGTTCAGGCAGTTCTCTGCCTCAGCCTCCTAAGTAGCTGGGGTTGCAGGCGCCCGCCACTACGCCTGGCTAATTTTTTTGTATTTTTAGTAGAGATGGGGTTTCACCATACTGGCCAGGCTGGTCTTGAACTCCTGACCTCGTGAACCACACACCTCAGCCTCCCACGGGTCATTCTTAAGCACAGTAAAGCTTAGGACTCAGGGTGTTCCAGCTTGTATAGAAGGAAGAAGTACAGTGGACTGCAATGCCTGCTTTAAGGATATTAGGGAAACAAGAAAAGAAACTTGTGCCAGGCCACTGGGTATAAAGTTTTATGACCCGAGGATGGAAGGAAATTAGAAACAGGGATTGTAAGGCCAACAGGGAGAAAAGCAGAGCAAGTATTCAACAATTTTGCTAGACAGTACATGTAATCAGTTGTAGTTTAACACTGGACATGCATGTGTGATGTAATTTTTGAAGTTATGAAAGTGTAAGCAATCTTTTGTTCCGAGTTTACCCCTGGATGCTGTGGGCAATGAGGGATGAGCCTGGTGCAATGAAGAAGTAAATTGCTGCATAGCATGGTGCCTCAGGCCTGGAGCTCTTTACATCCTTTAGAGCTGGATTAAGAGATGCTGTGTTAGCTCCAGCAAAGGTCACTAGGAGTCTTTGGGTTAAATTTTTTTTTTTTTAATCCACAAATTCTTGTAGTTCACTGAACTTCTTTAAGAGGAGGAAAGCCCAACTTGGGGTCAATAAATGGTATAGTAAATATTTGTTCAAGTTCTAAAATGGACTATCATTTTAAAGAGTTGATTAGCAAAGTTGAAAATACCTGATATTCTCCATGGTTTGTATCTGTGGGAGATGTTTGGTGGAATGGTCAGGAGGAAGAGATGGAAAGAGTGCCATTGCCTTAAAAAAAAGAACAGCCCTGGCCGGGTGTGGTGGCTCACGCCTGTAATCCCAGCACTTTGGGAGGCCGAGGTGGGCAGATCACCTGAGGTCGGGAGTTCAAGACCAGCCTGGCCAACATGGCGAAACCCTGTCTCTACTAAAAAAAATACAAAAATTAGCCAGGCTCAGTGGCTTGCACCTGTAATCCCAGCTACTCGGGAGACTGAGACAGGAGAATTGCTTGAACCCAGGAGGTGGAGATTGCAGTGAGCCGAGATTGCACCATTGCACTCCAGCCTGGGCAACAAAGCAAGACTCCAGCTAAAAAAAAAAAAAAAAAAAAAAAGAACAGCCTCTTACCAGCTCTGCTGGGTTCTAAAAGATGAATAGGTTGCCTACCCTGATGTCAAGGAGCTCACAGTGTAATGGATGTGACAGATGAACAACAGTGTTGAAGTGCAGTGCACTTTATGCTAGAGGTGCCATGGGAGTTTGGAGGAGGAAAAGATTATCTTGTTGGTGAGTTTATAAACCAGTGCCAAAGTGATGATGCCTCTGTGTGATGCTAATAGGTCAGCAGTTACACCATCACTCTTCCTAAGTCTCTAGACTAGAGGCTCATATTTTTTGAATCTCCTGTACAAAGACATTTTTAACTTGAGTGAATATATCATAGAAAAATATGTATGCTTCCAAATCTCATTCAGTTGAACATTTCCAAAACATCTGGTACATAATGTCTGAGAATGCCCAGGTCCTCCTGGAGGCTGGTTATAGCTATGGTGAGGCGTTGCAGTCATGAAGAGGGAGTGGGTCCTTGCCTGCCTGCCCTACAGTGAGCAATCCCTACAAGCATTGTTATTCAGGTTGTCTTGCTTTTTGTCTTTTGAAATGTTTGGATTTGGGATGTTTTGGAAATTTCCCCATCCAAAATTTTTGGAAGATAGGGATGGGGATGGGAATGATCCCTGTTCCTTATTTTTTATTTTTTATTTTTTTGATACAGGGTCTCGCTTTGTTGCCTAGACTGGAGTGCAGTGGTGCTATCATGGCTTACTGCAGTCTCCACCTCCCAGGCTCAAGCAATCCTCCCACCTCAGCCTCCCGAGTAGCTGGGACTACAGGTGCACACCACCATGCCTGGCTAATTTTTGTATTGTTTTGTAGAGATGGGGGTCCCACTTTGTTGCCCAGGCTGGTCTCAAACTCCTGGGCTCAAATGATCCACCTGCCTCAACCTCCCAAAGTGCTGGCAAGATTACAGGCGTGAGCCACTGCACTCAGCCAATTCCTGTTCCTTTGAAATGGAGTCTCGCTCTGTGGCCCAGGCTGGAGTGCAGTGGCATGATCTAGGCTCACTGCAAGCTCCACCTCCCGGGTTCATGCCATTCTCCTGCCTCAGCCTCCTGAGTAGCTGGGACTACAGGCGCCCGCCACCACGCCCGGCTAATTTTTTGTATTTTTAGCAGAGGCAGGGTTTCACCGTGTTGGCCAGGATAGTCTTGATCTCCTGACCTCGTGATCCGCCCGCCTCAGCCTCCCAAAGTGCTGGGATTACAGGCGTGAGCCACCGCGCCCAGCCCAATTCCTGTTCTTAAAGAGACTATAACCAGTAAAGTTCATTTAGTGGAGTTCTGGCTCTACTGTATTTGTTACCAGAAAGAGGTTCTGATCCCAACCCCAAGGGAGTGTTCACGGGCCTTGCACAAGAATGAATTTGGGGGAAGCCCATAAAGGGAAAGCAAGTTTATTAAGAGAGCAAAGGAATAAAAGAATGGGCTGTTCGACTGAGTATACTTACAGTTATTTCTTCATTATATGCTAAACAATGGGTGGATTACTCATGAGTGTTCCAAGAAAGGTACAGGCAGTTCCCAGAACTGAGGGTTCCTCTCCACTTTAGACCCTATAGGGTCTAAAGTTCAGACACTGCCTGGCATTTTTAAGTTGTCATGGCACTGGTGGGAGTGTCTTTTCGCATGCTAATGAATTATGAGTAGCATATAATGAGCAGTAAGGATGACCAGAGAGGTCACTTTCATCACTGTTTTGGATTTGGTGGGTTTTGGCTGGTGTCTTTACTGTATTCTGTTTTATCAGCAAGGTCCTTGTGACTTGTATCTTGTGCCGACCCCTATCTCATCCTGTGACTAAGAACGCCTAACCTCCTGGGAATGTAGCCCCATAGGTCTCAGCTTTGTTTTATCAAGTCCCTATTTATGATGGAGTCACTGTGGTTTGAACACTTCTGACACAGTGGCTCCCAAACCTGGCAAATCAGCAAAATTTCCTTAAAATCCATCTGTCTATCTATCAATCTATCTATCTATCTATCTATCTATCTATCTATCTATCTATCTATCTATGAGACAGAGTCTTGCTATGTCGCTTAGGCTGGAGTGCAGTGGCGTGATCATAGCTCACTGCAGCCTTGAACTCCTGGGCTCAAGCCATCCTCTCACCTCAGCCTCCCTGGTAGCTGGGACTACAGGTACACACCACCATGTACAGCTAATTTTTAATTTGTTTGTAGAGATGGGGTCTCACTACTCTCTATTTTCCCAGACTGATTTTGAACCCCTGGCCTCAAGGGATCCTCTTCCCTTGGCTTCCCTGGGTGCAGAGGTTACAGGCATGAGCCACTGGGCCTGACTGTTGTTTGTTTTTAAGATGATTATGATTAGGATGAGAAGCCAGGTTTAGGAATCCTGATAGAAAAGCAGTGGTTCTTTAGCAGAGGCTTCCATCATAATCATCTGATCAGCATTCTGAATTTGCCATTGCCCTAAACCCACGGAGTTTTAATTCTGTAGGTTTGGGGTCAAACAGAACTATTTGAAAATAGCTCCTTGCTGATTTGGATGCCTAATAATAGTGGAAACTCTCTGACCCACAGCAGTGATTTTTAAACATCTTTCATCCTACCTCCTGTCAACAAAAAAATTTTGAGCAGGCATTTCCCCAATATATGCATGTTTTATTTATTTATGAATTATATATGTGTACTTCTGTATGATATGCAAACACAGATGTTTTAAAATAATGAGGTACAAATAAATGTCATTGAAAGTTCTAATATTTTTATCTCGTTCCCCCAGTGGATACACTGAAGATCCCATTGTGTAGAACACTGAGAGAAAGAACAGGGCCAGTGGTTCCGTAATTGACCCCAACTCTTATTTAGCTGCTACTATCACGGGTAGCTGTCTGAAACAGAATCACTGGTTCCCACCCCAACCAAAGCACTCCTACTCCATTCCTTAATTTATGCAGTCATTCAACACATGTATAGGTTTAGCAGACCTAATCCCCAAATCCCAAATCCAAAATGCTCCAAATTGTGAAATATGATACTCAAAGGAAGTGTTCATTGGAACATTTGACATTTGGGATTTTTGGACTTGGGACGCTCAACTGGTTAAGTACCTGCAAATATTCCCAAATCCAAAGAAATCCAAAATCCAAAACACTTCTGGTCCCAAGCATTTCAGATAAGGGATACTCAACCCATATTGTGCAAAGCGTTGAATGAGGGGCTAGGGATATAGTTGTGCACATGGTCTTTGATCTCAAGGACCTAGGTTATGCCCGCATAAACATTAAACAAATGATTACTTAATAATAAATTACTATAATTTTGATGGATGCTAAAAAGTGTGAACTCAAAAGTACCTGAGACAAGTCTCAAAGAAAGTTTAGAAAGTTTATTTTGCCAAAGTTAAGGATGTACCCATGACAGGGTTTCAGGAGGTTCCGATGACGTGCCCGAGGTGGTCAGGGTACAGCTTGCTTTTATACATTTTTGGGGAGACATAATACATCAATCAATACATGTAAGATTTACATTGGTTCAATCTGGAAGGGTGGAACAATTTGAGGGCGGGGGTAGGACGGCTTGCAGGTCATAGGTAGATTTATAAATTTTCTGATTTGTAACTGGTCAAAATAATTATTATCAATAGGAATGTCTGGGATATGTTAAGGGGTTGTGGAGACCAAGGTTTTATCATGTAGATGAAGCTTCCAAGTAGCAGGTTTCAGAGAGAATAGATGGTAAATGTTTCTTTTTTTTTTTTTTTTTTTTGCCAGGTCATTCAACATTTATTCAACCAAAAATACTAAGTCAGCTCTATACAAACTAATGGAAGGATACAGCTATGCAAATACAGAAGAACACTAAACTGTTACATGACAGATGTATGAGGTAGGTATTATTTTCATGCACGTCCGTGTGAAGAGACCACCACACAGGCTTTGTGTGAGCAACATGGCTGTTTATTTCACCTGGGTGCAGGCGGGCTGAGTCCGAAAAGAGAGTCAGTGAAGGGAGATAAGGGTGGGACCGTTTTATAGGATTTGGGTAGGTAAAGGAAAATTACAGTCAAAGGGGGTTTGTTCTCTGGTGGGTAGGAGTGGGGGTCGCAAGGTGCTCAGTGGGCAGGAGTGGGGGTCGCAAGGTGCTCAGTGGGGGTGCTTTTGAGCCAGGATGAGCCAGGAAAAGGACTTTCACAAGGTAATGTCATCAGTTAAGGCAAGGACCGGCCATTTACACTTCTTTTGTGGTGGAATGTCATCAGTTAAGGTGGGGCAGGGCATATTCACTTCTTTTGTGATTCTTCAGTTACTTCAGGCCATCTGGGCCTATACGTGCAAGTCACAGGGGATGCGATGGCTTGGCTTGAGCTCAGAGGCCTGACATTCCTGCCTTCTTATATTAATAAGAAAAATAAAACAAAATAGTGTTGAAGTGTTGGGGCGGCAAAAATTTTTGGGGGGTGATATGGAGAGAGAATGGGCGATGTTTCTCAGGGCTGCTTCAAGCGGGATTAGGGTCGGCGTGGGAACCTAGATTGGGAGAGATTAAGATTTTAGTTTCCTGACTCGGGACATGTCGAGTAAAGCTAATTTGCCAGTCCTGGGTGGGGGCAAATCCTCGAGCTTGATGTGTAGGGAAGGAAGGGGGCCTGAATAATCCCTGAGGAATAGTAGAATAGCAGATGGAACACTGAGAAATTATTTCCTTGAGGATAGATTTCCATGATGGAAAGGAAATGAGAGGTTCTGAAAGGCGGGCTAGTGGCTTGTACTATAGCATAGCCTGCCTTTGCTGGTGTGTGGCGATTAGGCCTGGTGGAACTGCCATCAATAAATCAAGCGTGATCAGGGTGAGGAACAGGAAAGATATGGTAAATGTTTCTTATCAGGCCTTAGGTCTGTGTTGATGTTAGTGCCGGTCGGCTCTTCCTGAATTCCAAAAAAGAGGAGGGCATAATGAGGCATGTCTGACCCCCACTTCCATCACAGCCTGAAACAGTTTTTCAGCTTAACTTTGGAATGCCTTTGGCCTAGAGGAGGTGTCCTTTCAGATGGTTGGGAGGTCTCAGAATTTTGTTTTTGATTTCTGAAAGTATATATATATATAACCTGAGAATGACCTCTTCTGGAGGGTTTGAGAAATCTGTAATTTGGAGGCAGGAGTGTCATTGAAGGAAAGCTAGAAAATTTCAGATCTGGAGGACAGAGGTGGAAATCCCATAGCACAAGATGAAACTGAAGATGTGAGCAGAGACCAGGGATCACATGGGCCTAGTAGACCATGTTAAGGAATTTGATCTTTATTTTGAGGGCAAGGTAATCCATTGAAGGATCTAAGGGAGAGTGACAGGGCCAGATTTTCATCTCAAAAAGATCACTTAAAGGTGCAGCAGGTTGTATCAATTCTTTTCCTTCTTTCTCTTTTTGAGATAGGGTCTCATTCTGTCACCCAGGCTGGAGTGCAGTGATGTGATCATGGCTCACTTCTGCCTCAACCTCCTGGGCTAAAGCCATCCTTCTACCTTGGTCTCCCCAATAGCTGGGACTACAGGCATGCACCACCACACCTGGCTCATTTTTAATTTTTTTTGTAGACATGGGGTCTCACTATGTTGCACAGGCTGCTGTCAAACTCCAGGGCTCAAGTGATCCTCCCACCTCAGCCTCCCAAGGTGCTGGGATTGTAGGTATGAGCCACTGCACCCAGCCTATTCTCTCCTTTCTTATCTTTTGCTTGTATTTAGAAACCTTTGCTTTTACAGTTGCCCTCAGATTACACTCCCCTTTTCCCCACTTTCTATGAACTCTTACAAGTCCTCCAAGATTTATCTCTGTTGTTACCTTCTTGGTGAAGCCTTTTCTTATTCTCTCCTCCAAACATCCACACTCTTTAGAGCTAATGTATTTTATGTATGTATTTTTTAATTTATATGGTATACGTGCTGCTGAAGCGAGCACTAGAGCTAACCTCTATAAAGGCACTTTGTAGGTTTTATTGCAGTGTACCTATTTTGGTAAATTGGGGGAGGACAGTTGCAGAAAATAGAATTCCTTGAAATCTTCATGGCACGGTATCATTTGGTTTCTTTGGTTTGTTCAAGCTCCTGCCTTATTTTACTTATTCCTTTCTTATTATAACGAATTCTGCACTGTTTGTGTGTGTTTTTAATTTACATAAATGCTGTCTTTTATCGACTTTACACTTTTTACTTTTTAAAATTAGGACGAGTTGTAAACATCTACTCATTTTCCTTTGTGTATCTGTAGTCTTTTGCTTCTAACCAGTGCTTTTGTTCCACAGTCTGAATTCATCATATTTTACCTATTCTCACTTTCAGTGGTGGCCACCCAAATCCTTTCACCTTCCCTGTATCACAAACGATGCTGTAATGGGCAGCCTTGTATACATCCTTTACGGACCTGTGTGAGAATTTCTGTGGGATGTGAACATCCAAGATCAGAATTCTGGGGTTGGAAAGCGATGGTGTGCTTATTTAGCCAGATCCTGGCTGTTGCTCCCTCGAATGGCTGCACTGACTGTGTGTTCATCACAGTGCAAGAGTCTCTGTAGCCCCATGTCCCCAACAACACTGGGCATGTTTTGATCAATTGAGTAGCTTCAAAGCGGTATTACACTGCTGTTTAATTTTCATTTCTCTGGTTACTAGTGGGTTGAGGATCTCAGTAAATTTGTTGTCATGTGATTATTCACATTGCCTATCATGCCTTTGTCTACTTTTCTGTTGAGTTACTCTCATTTTCCTGTTGCCTTGCAAAACTTTCTTGTATCCTTGCAAAACTTTCTTGTTGCCTTGCAAAAGCCTAGGTGGAAGGATGGCTTGAGCCAAGGAGGTTGAGGCTGCTGTGAGCCAGGATCATGTCACTGTACTCCAGCCTGGGTGACAGAATGAGACCCTATCTCAAAAAGAAAAAGAAAAAGAAGAGAAAGAGTAGATACAGTTTGCTGCACCCTTAGGTGATCTTTTTGAGTTGCAAATCTGGCCCTGTCACTTGTATAATCTCAATGTTAGTTATCTGTAAGTTTTAGATATTGAAAACATTGTCTCCTAGTAATCTGAACAGAAATGTGTAACAATTTTGCCACACATTAATTCTTCTATATTATCTTAACAGCTTTATTTTCCATCCTGAGTCTATTTTTTAGTCTAATGATATTGAGTAGATACTTAATTATGTCAGTCTATTATGTCAGTTTTTAAACTCCAATGTTCATCTTTTCTTGATTTATGCTACCAACTTTATTATGTATTACATTCTTATAAGTAGATGAGTCTGTTTCTGACGCTTGCTCTCTGTTCTGTTCTACTTGTCCATTTAAATGTTCTTGCTCGAAATTGTTTCTATGACAGTGGCTTTGCAGTACATCCATGGATTTGGTTGGGACACTCCCTCCCCTACTTCTACTTTTCTTCTCTTTCTCAACGTTTATTTAGTTATTTGTGGACCTTTATTTTTCCATGTAGATTATAGAGGTTTTCAGAGATCCTCAGAAAACCCAACTGAAATCTTACTTGAGGTTAATTTGGGGGAGAATTGAGATTTTATGATAATAAACCACCCTTCCCAAAAGTATAGACTGTCTCCCCAATTATTCTTCTCATCTTATATGTTCTTTAGACTAATTTAAAACTTTTTCTTTATTTTTTTATTAAATAAGATTATCAATACTTTATAGATTTTTATGCTATTGTGAATTAAATCTTATTTTTGAATTCTGTTTTTCTAGTGAGTTTTCCTTGTCTAGAGAAATGTTCTTGATTTTAATTTATTCGCTATGCTGTGTTTCTCAAGAGCAGAGGCTGCATCTTTTGTCTCTGTATTCCCAGTGTTTAAAACATTGCATGGTAAGTGATCAATGAATGTTTGTTTGTTGAATGAATGAATGAATGAGCAGGATACATAAAGCAGAATGGGCTGCTATGATATTTGGGTCCATATAGAGGCTTCATGGCAACATCCACGACAGTTCCAGTAGACACCCCACCACAAGGACCAAGGGAAGGGGCAGCCAATTCCTTTACATGGCTATCTTCCTCGGTGTGATCAATTAATTCCCCAAAGTGGCTCAATTAGCCTTAGTTGGTACCCTCCCCAGTTTTCCTCAGACCACATAGATGTTTTTGAACATAGCTTTTTGCTATTTACTATGGCTTCTTCTGGACACCCACTCTTAGCTCAAATTTACACATGCATTTTGGAAGCCTTCACTGCCAGAGTGGTGGTCAGACTAAAAAGCTTGACTTGGGTCTCCAAGCCATAGTTATGAAGTACCATAGGATTGGTTGTCTTCCTGGTACTTTCTTCTCCTCAGAAATGAAGCAAGCACTTAGACCTCTTAACTGCTGATGAGCTGAGCTTGGATCCCTAAAAGCGGAAAAGAGAATTTGAATACCAAGACCCAGCTCCCCTTAGGACTGGAGCAAGATTGGACACAGGTATAGGTGCTCTTGGTAATGTTAGACAAAGGCAAAGGCAACACACAAGGAAAGTTAGGCTTTTAAAATGACAGTTCATTTATTTTACAAAAATTGTACTGAGTGCAATATAAAGGCCTTTCACAGTCTGACTCCTGCCTTCATTCCCAGGCTTCCCCTTGGTCACTATCTTTTTCTGTCTCTACCATACATGCTTTGTGCTCAAGCCATACCTGATTGTTTGTCAAACCATTATATGCCAGTTCTTTTTTTATTCCTGGATCTTGCTAGACAGTATTCTCTGTGTCTAAAATGCTCTTCCTACCTTTCTCTATTTATCAAACCTCTATTAATTCTTTTCAATGATGAATTCATGTTGCCTTATCTCTGAAACTTTTCCTGACTTCTCCAAGTAGAATGGTTATCTTTCATTCTGTGGCACCTTAACGTATTCAGTATAGCCTTCTGTTAGTACATTTTTAATGCTGTGATATTGTAACTAATTTATTTTTATTTTCTTGTCTGCTTATTTTCCATTGCAAGCTTCTTAAGATTTGGGACCATACATTCTCTGTCTTTGTGACTGAAAGCTGAGCATAGCTTCTAGTATGCAGTAGGTGATCAGTTAGCAAATAATTGATTAAGTTGAACAAATAATTGAGTAAGTTCACCATGAAGAGAATGAGATTTTGATCCTATACTGGTCATGTGGTTCTAGAAAAGCAACTAATCTTTCTATTCATCCGTAAAATAAATTTATATATGTATTTGCTGAATTGTGAAGATGTTATATTAGTCATCTTGGGTTGCTGTAACCAAATCCCATAGGCTGGTTGGCTCAAACAACAGACGCTTATTTCTCACAGTTCTGGAGGCTAGTAAGTCCAAGATCAAGATGCCAATAGATTTGACTCATGATGGGGGCTCTCTTCCTGGCTTGCAGATGGCTGCCTTCTCATATTCTGCAGAGAGAAAGGTCTAGTGTCTCTTCCTCTAGTTATAAGGGCACTAATCCCATCAAGGGGGATCTACCCTCCTGACCTCATCTAAGCACAATTATTTTCCAAATGCCCCACCTCCCAATACCATTGCATTGAGGTTAGAGCTTCCTATGTGAATGGGAGGGTGGAGGAAAGAACACAAACATTCAGTTTATTACATATCTTATAAAATATTATGAATCTGGTTAAAGTATTTTCAAAGAAATGTTTTAACTATGGAGACCAGATGAGTGAACAATGAACCTTGCCATAAATATGACAGCAGAGAAAAAATGACTATCCTTGATATGGTTTGGCTATGTCCCCACCCAAATCTCAACTTGAATTGTATCTCCCAGAATTCCCACATGTTATGGGAGGGACCCACGGGGAGGTAATTGAATCTGAAATGCTCTTCCTATCTTTCTGTGCTTATTTATCAGTCCTCTGCTAATTCTTTTCAATGATTGATTCAATGATGAATTCCCATGCTATTCTCATGATAGTGAATTAAGTCTCACGAGATCTGATGGGTTTATCAGGGGTTTGCACCTTTACTTCTCTCTCATTTTCTCTTGCCACTGCCATGTAAGCAGTGCCTTTTGCCTCCCACCATGATTCTGAGGCCTCCCCAGCCATGTGCAACTGTAAGTCCAGTTAAACCTCTTTTTCTTCCCAGTCTTGGATATGTCTTTATCAGCAGTATGAAAACTGACTAATACAGTAAATTGGTACCAGTGGAGTGGGGCGCTGCTGAAAAGATACCTGAAAATGTGGAAGCGACTTTGGAACTGGGTAACAGGTAGAGGTTGAAACAGTTTGGAGGGCTCAGAAGAAGACAAGAAAATGTGGGAAAGTTTGGAACTTCCTAAAGACTTGTTGAATGGCTTTGACAAAAATGCTGATACTGCTATGGACAATAAGGTCCAGGCTGAGGTGGTCTCAGATGGAGATGAGGAACTTGTAGGGAACTGGAGCAAAGATGACTGTTGTTATGTTTTAGCAAAGAGACTGGTGGCATTTTGCCCCTACCACAGAGATTTGTGGAACTTTGAACTTGAGAGAGATGATTTAGGGTATCTGGCTGAAGAAATTTCTAAGCAGCAAAGCATTCAAGAGGTGATTTGGGTGCTGTTAAATGCATTTCATTTTAAAAGGGAAACAGCATAAAAATTTGGAAAATTTGCAGCCAGTTGATGCAGCAGAAGAGAGAAACCTGTTTTTTGAGGAGAAATTCAAGCTGGCTGCAGAAATTTGCATAAGTTACAGGGAGCTGAATGTTAATCTCCAAGACAATGGGGAAAATGTCTCCAGGGCATGTCACAGGTCTTCATGGCAGCCCCTCCCATCACAGACCCTGAAGACTAGGAGGAAAAAATGGTTTTGTGGGCCAGACCCAGGGTCCCCATGCTGTGTGCAGCCTAGGGACTTGGTGCCCTGCATCCCAGCTGCTCCAGCCATTGCTAAAAGGGCCGAGGTACAGCTCTGCCCATGGTTTCAGAGGGTGCAAGCCCCAAACCTTGGCAGCTTCCATGTGGTGTTGAGCCTGCAGGTGCATGGAAGTCAAGAATTGAGGTTTGGGAACCTCCATCTAGATTTCAGAAGATGTATGGAATCACCTGGATGCTCAGGCAAAAGTTTGCTCCAGGGGCAGAGCCTTCATGGAGAACCTCTGCTAGGGCAGTGTGAAGGGAAATGTGGGGTTGGAGCCCCCACACAGAATCCCTACTGGGGCACCACCTAGTGGAGCTGTGCGAGGAAGGCCACCGTCTTTCAGACCCCAGCATGGTAGATCCACCGACAGCTTGTACCGTGCACCTGGAAAAGCCACAGACCCTAAACGCCAGCCCGTGAAAGCAGCCAGGAATGGGGACTATACCCTGTGAAGCCACAGGGGCAGAGCTGCCCAAGACTAAGGGAATCTACCTCTTGCATCATTGTGACCTGGATGTGAGACATGGAGTCAGAGGAGATCATTTTGGAACGTTATAATTGGACTGCCTCGCTGGATTTTGGACTTGCATGGGGCTTGTAACGCCTTTGTTGTGGGCAGTTTCTCCCATTTGGAATGGCTGTATTTACCCAATACCTGTACCCCCATTGTATGTAGGAAGTAACTAGCTTGCTTTTGAGTTTACAGGATCATGGGTAGAAGGGACTTGCCTTGTCTCAGATGAGACTTTGGACTACGGACTTTTGGGTTAATGCTGAGATGAGTTAAGACTTTGGGGGACTGTTTGGAAGGCATGATTGGTTTTGAAATGTGAGAACATGAGATTTGGAGGGGCCAGGGGCAGAATGATATGGTTTGGCTGTGCCCCCACCCAAATCTCAACTTGAATTGTTATCTCCCAGAATTCCCAGGTGTTGTGGGAGGGACCCAGGGGGAGGTAATTGAATCATGGGGGCCGGTCTTTCCCATGCTATTTTTGTGATAGTGAATAAGTCTCAGGAGATCTGATGGGTTTATCAGGGGTTTCTGCTTTTGTTTCTCTCTCATTGTCTCTTGCCGCTGCCATATAAGAAGTACCTTTTGCCTCCCACTGTGATTCTGAGGCCTCCCCAGCCATGTGCGACTGTAAGTCCAATTAAACCTCTTTTTCTCCTCAGTTTTGGGTATGTCTTTATTAGCAGTGTGAAAATGGACTAATACGATCACCCTCTTCTTTGTTCTCCTTTCTATTTCATCTCTAATTTTTTTTGGCATTTGGAGGGTGCTATACATTGCAAAAGTTGGGGACTCACTAATTCCACTGCTCACTGTATATCAAAGTAATCTGTCAGGGGTTTGGTTTTATATAAGAAACAAATGAGTCCCCAGAACATTCAAGTTAAGATTATTCAATCAAGGGAGGCAGTCATTACCCTTTAACCTCTGAAAGAAAACTGCAAGTAGGCATCAAACTAACCCTGAGATAGGAGAGAGTAGAAGTTCCCACACCCAGTGAATTGTAGGACATTAGGTAATTATTGGTGGGAAGTAAATTTGAGTGGGGAACTGAATTTCAACTGACTTTTATCTTTGAAGATGGTGCTTCTATTTTCTCAAATTAGAAGGTTATGAAAATTGCATCTGAACAACAAGTTGTATTAGCATAAGTTCTAGAAGAAACTGAGAAAGCAAGGCTAGTCTGAGGAAAATTTATACCGCTCACATTTCCCTTCTGAATTGGAGAATAGAATTGAATAGCAAAATTGTAACCTACCTTTCAAAGATGCATTTTATAGTGAAGTATATTTTGTGAACTTTTATATCTTCTATTCTTATTTTTCTATTGCCCTATTTTAAAATCTATCTTGAATTTATTAAATGTATATGTCTCTGTTTATATATTTATGAGTAATATGGTAGTCTTTTTGGTATCAGATGAGAACCCAACACACACAAATACATACTGACACATACAAAGATGTTTATACTGCCTCTTACATCTGTCGGAAGAGAGAGGGTTCCAAGAATTCCTGTGATGAGGGCTTAAAGCCAAATATTTTTGTTATCATTTTATACATATATATTTTATTTTTTTTCTATTTGGGAGAAGCTAGAAAACACACATTACTTTTTTTTGTATCTCTTCTGTTTTAGACTAAAATCTGCTGCTATTCAAAGAATAAATTGTATCTTTGTGTATTCTGATAGACATAATAAGTAAGTTGTGTAAGTTATAAGTATGTATAAGTAAGTTGTATCTTTGTGTACTCTTCTTCTGATAGACATAATAATATAAGACAAACCCAATAACAGCATGCTGTTTATTTTGAACACAGAAATGTCTTTAGTTCAGCCTAACTCTGTCCTTCCTTTTTGCTGATAGAAAGTCTTCAGCCTCATCCCTCATCTCACGTCCTTGATGCCTATTTCTTGAGGTGTTCCATCCACTGTCAAAGTCCCCAGTCAGTGATTGTTCTTAGGTATGAGTATTCTTTTCCATCCTAATCCATATTATCCCACTTATCTTCCAAAAGGCATCCTCTACTCCTAGAGCAGCACAACAGGTTTCCTTCTTTACTCTTGATGGTGAGCCCAGAGTACCCTGTTGTCTCTGTGGCCCTAGGATTCCACTTACCCTGCCCTTACCTCTGTGGCAGTGGAGAGGATATGGTAGCAAAAGAGAGCAGGAGTGATCCACCATGTCCAGTCATCCTAGGGGATTGGTTCCAAGGACCCTTCCCACCCCCTACAGATACCAAAATCCCCAGATGCTCAAGTCTCTGACATAAAATGGCTTAGTCTTTGCCTATAACCTATGCACATCCTCCTGTACACTTTAAGACATCTCTAGATTAATACCTAGTACAATGTAAATCCTATGAAAATAGTCGTTATACTGTGTTGTTTAGGGAACGATAACAAGAAAAAAAGTCTGTACATTTTCAGTACAGACACAACCATCCATTTTTTTTCCTGAATTTGTTGATCCATTGTTGGTTGAAGCTACGATGTGGAGCCTGTGGATAAGGAGGGCTGACTGTACAGCTATGTCACATTTTTGACTGCCAAGGCACAGAGGCACAGAATAAAATAGAGAAAAATGGAGACAAGAATAAAGATGAGACCAGTGTAGTGGCTCACGCCTGTAATCTCAGCACTTTGGGAGGTGGAGGTGGAAGGACTGCTTGAGCCCGGGAGTTCAAGACCAGCTTGGGAAACATAGTGGGACCCTATCTCTATTTAAAATTTTTTTTTTTTCTTTTTGAGACAGAGTCTCGCTGTGTCACCCAGGCTGGAGTGCAGTGGTGTGATCTCAGCTCACTGCAACCTCCACCTCCCAGGTTCAAGCGATTCTCCTGTCGCAGCCTCCCGAGTAGCTGGGACTATAGATGCCCACCACCACTCCCGGCTAATTTTTGTGTTTTTAGTAGAGGGGGGTTTCACCATGTTGGCCAGGCTGATCGCAAACTCCTGATCTCAAATGTTCCACCCACCTTGGCCTCCCAAAGTGCTGGGATTACAGGTATGAGCCATCACGCCTGGACAGAAAAAATTTTTTTAAAGAATAAAGATGAATAGGAAGGGAGGTGCCATTCACTTCAGCAGAAACATCCTTCTATTTTCCTTGTGATGCAAATATTCCCACCTCTATGACTCTGTCAGGAGAGGGATACTGAAGATGTTAAAGTCATTAAAACAAGATATTAAAAAAAATCAGAACAGTTTAATCCTGTCCTGGTAGAGATGATCAAACAACTCCAAAGAGGTGATGACTTAACATATTTCTAGGTCCAAGTAGTGGCCAACCGGGGCCAGCATCCTCCCAGTCACCCAGGCTGCCAACCAAGGTGGCTGAATACTTGCTTGAGATTGCCAGCATTTGTGATATCATCACTGTGCATAATTTCAAGGTAGGATCCTCATTGCTGTGGGCTATAAAATGGGCTCTGCCCGCCACACACCCCCCCGCCAAAACTTGGCACACTTAGATGGAAATGGAAAAATGGTATTCTAAAACATTCTGTTGCATTATTATTTGTACCCCTAGGCAGGTGTGATTCATGTGGGACAGAGTGGCAAGGAAAGGCTCTATTGAAGGGGCGAGCCTTGAGCTGCCCCTGGGTGGAAGTGTGGGTGGCCATGGGAGCTGCAATTCCATGGTGGTGGGAGCTCTGGGCCACTCCTCAATCCCATGTCTGACACACACACACACACACACACACACACACAAACACACACACACCCACTCCTGATAGTAGGAAGAGCAGTATTTTGGACAAAGAGGAGGCTGAAGGCTGCATGACGCCTTGAGACATCAACTCAGGTATGTGTGGAGGTGGCGGAAAGTATTATTACCTGGAACAATCTTCACCCTTTAGGCCTAAATCAACCTCCACCTCCACCGGGACGTTTTTGCACAATGTGTTTCTTTGACAGACTCACCAGAGCGTATGCACATTTGGTTCTCAATTAGAAACATATTTTGTATTTCTAGTTCCTAAAGGAAATGTGAGTTTTGTACTTAGCAGAAGCTATAGCACCATCTTGTGGAAATAAATGCATTGGATCACAAGCTTGCTCTGAAAATTTTAGTCATCTTAAAAAAAAAAGTAAATCTTGATATGACTTCATAGCTCTAAATCACTCTTGGAATGCACAATCTATTAGTAGCAAAAGACTTCTCATATATTCTAATTGTATGAGGGTGGAGTTAGCATTCTCCACCAGCTGCAGCTTTCTTTCTGTTTTGCTTTCGAGGTAGGGTCTTACTCTGTCCCCCAGGCTGGAGTGCAGTGGTGTGATCATAGCTCAATACAGTCTCGAAGTCCCAGGCTCAAGCAATTCTCCTGCATCAGTCTCCCGAGTAGCATAGTGTGCCACTATACCCAGCTAATTTTTTGTAGAGATGGGGTCTCTCTATGCTGCCCAGGCTGGCACTGGCGACTTTCTTCTTTTTAGAATAATTACCGTACTTAGGATCCAATATTCTTCCCATCTCATTTGTTTTAGAATGTGTGTCCTCAGGTTTGGATTTTAACCATGTCCCAAGGGATCTTGCCTTCTAAATAAAGGAACACTCACTGGGTACCAATGTTCTTTTCTGTCTCCTCTGGTGAATCAGACACCTCTCTTCTTAATAGAGTTCATTGATAAAGGGCTTGGGAAAAGGAGGTCCCTTCATTATTGAGAATCTAAAGCATTGGATTGGGAGCCCACAGAAGAACTGGAACAGAGGCTGAGGCAGGAGGATCACTTGAGCCCAGGAGTTCGAGGTTGTAATGAACTGTAATCGCACCACTACACTCCAGCCTGGGTGATGGAGTGAGACCCCATCTCAAAAAAAAAAAAGTCCCTGGAAAAGGTTTTATTTAGAATCACGAAATCATTGAATCATTTAATAAATAATGAGTCTTTTTAATGTAAGTAGTATACCCTCCAGTGGAGGGGAAAAAATGCCCAATGTTCTCAACCTTTCTTATCCCTAGTTTGATCTGCATCAAACGTGGAATTGATGTAAAGCTTTGGGGCTTCACCAGGCTCCCCTCTGAACAGTCTCAGGCTTGATTAGAATTTAAGGCTGGTGTGAATTTTGCAAATTTTAAAGATCTGTGTTTATCTTCAAAACATATTTTGAAAAAATTACACATTGACATCCTTCAAAAAAGCTAAAAGCACAGAAGTAAATGTCTGCCTCCACATGTTTCCCAGCTATCCAATTATCTTCTCTCAAGGCACCAATATTACAAGTTGTTTGTGAAATGCTTCCAAAAATATTTTGCACTTACAGGAAATATATTACATCAATGATAGTCCACAAAATATTTCAAAACTTGCATTTTTCATTTAAAAATATAGGTTGAAGATTGTTCTATATTAGCACATAGTTTCCTTATTTATTTTTCAGCTGTACAAGATTTTATTGAATGGGTGTAGTCTCCTGCTGAGGTTTTTCCCAGTAGTTTGGCAGTACAAACAATGCTGCAGTGAATAACCTTTACATCTGTTGCGTAGCACACATGCTAGTCTACCTGTGGGCTATATTCCTGGAAGTAGAATTGCTGTGTCAAATGGTGCATTTGTAATTGTGGGAGACTTTGGCAAACTTTTCTCCATGGAGGTCATTTATACCAAATTACAGCAATGTATGACACTCCATGCCTCACTAACTGTATGTTTTTAAAACTTTTTTTTTTTTTTCTGAGGCAGGGTCTCACTCTGTTGCCCAGGCTGGAGTGCAATGGCGTGATTACAGCTCACTGCAGCTTCGACTTCCCAGGCTCAAGTAATCCTCCCACCTCAGCCTCCCACAGGAATGCACCACTATGCATGGCTAATTTTTTACTTTTTGTAGACAGAGTCTCCCTATGTTGCCCAAGGTAGTCTTGAACTCCTGGGCTCAAGTGATCCTCCCACCTCAGCCTCCCAAAGTGCTGATATTACAGGCATGAGCCACCACACCCAGCCTTTAAAACTTTTTGACTTTGCTAATGTAATAGGTGAAATATTATATTTCAGTGGTTACTGTTGTCATTTTTGCAGTGTTCCTTTTATGAATTTGGTTATAGGAACTCAAATTTTTCATGAGGCCTGGTCACCTAGTCAGTTATCTTTCTCCAGAGCTATTTTGGCAAATACATTGATTTTTTTAAAATTAAATTTTATGAATAGATATAAATGACTCAGATTTCAATCAGCTTTCAAAAGTATTTTTTTTATATTCTCCCTTTCCTACTTGTCCCCAGTAGTGGATTTACCATGAAGCTAGCAAAGCTTAAGCTTAGAACCCCTTCCAAGAGTCCCTTCCAAAGCTCTGAACTAATTTTGTATTCATACATTCACATTCTGTTTCTTAAAGAAGCTGCCCCAAATTGTATAAGCTTCAGGCCTAGATATGCCGCTGCGTGTCACCATCTTCCCTGTTTTCAACCTCTCTCTTCTTAGTTTCTTCTGTATTCCTCTAGAATGACTTTATGCATATGTAAGCACATCTAGATAGAGTTTATCCACTCCCTTCCTTTTTTCTTGCTTTTCTGAATGGGTCTTGGAGATTTTTCAATGTAAGATCCAGAGACCATCCATATTGTTTACTGTTGGTTGATAATTTTATGGTATTCCATTGTATGAAGATACTGGTCTTTACTTAATCAGTCCTGTATTGGTGGAACTTAGTGGACATTTGTTTTGTTTGTTTTTTGCATTAAGAAAAGCTCCTGGCAGGTTTCAGAGACTTAAATGACAGCTAAAAATCTGGTAGGATTACAGGTTTCAGAAGTGATAAGGTTTAAAATAGATGAAATTGTTGGGGGAGCCCTAGCCTCCCTTCCTGCACACCCTCTTCAGGTATCTAGGACTCGAAGTCTTATCAAAACAGGACACTTATTACCTGCTAGTCACAACCTATCTATATGAACATATACATCGGCGTGGGAAGTTTGTCTGTGATTGTGAAACAAGATTGTCTTGCTGAAGACATTCTGAATATGTGAAGGCAGGAGGGAGAGATAATTGTAAGGCTTTGAGTGCCTCTAAAATCCTACTGGATAGTTGTTGGCTTCAAAAAAGGGCAGATAGCTTCTGAGGTCATAGTATTCCATCAGTGGCATTGCTACAGCCTGCTAACTGACTTTCATTGCCCACACGCTAACATTTTGTTCTGCCGTATCTGATGGGGAAGGGTTGAGCCACGCAGGCATGGAGTGCTAGATGTCTTCTGCATGCCAGAAGAGTTCATTACTTAGTATTTTAACCCTTCATTTACCTGATTTTATTTATTTATTTATTTTTGAGATGGAATCTCCCTCTGCCACCCAGGCTGGAGTGCAATGGTGCAATCTCGGCTCACTGCAACCTCTGCCTCCCGGGTTCAAGTGATAATTCTGCCTCAGCCTCCCGAGTAGCTGGTTTTACAGGCATGCGCCATGACGCCCGGCTAATTTTTGTATTTTTAGTAGAGATGGGGTTTCACCATGTTGGCAAGGCTGGTCTCGAAGTCCTGCCCTCAAGTGATCCACCCGCCTTGGCCTCCCGAAGTGCTGGGATTGCAGGCATGAGCCACTGCACCTGGCCTTTCATCCACCTTAGTCATCACTTCCTTTCTTCTCTTCCAGTTCAATGCAAACACCATGGGAAACACATTTGGGATAGCTGGAAATTCAGCCTGTTTATTCTCTCTACCCACTTAAAGCATGGAATGGCTGATCTCCTATCACAACCCACTTTTTGAGAAGAAAGGATCATACACCTGTCTGATTTGGTTACCTCAAATCCAGTCCTATTGCCCAGTATTACCTTTTGTTCATATGTCCTCGTTTGGCTCTTTCCTAGAACTGCCTTCCCTGGGACTAAATTGTAGTGGGTTTTAGTTTAAGATACCACATTAAATTTTTTAAAACATTTTAAATATTTGTGGGTACATAGTAGGTGTATATCCTTTACCTCTTTTATAAGGGATCAGGTAAATAATACATAGAGAAAGTAAGGAAGGAGAAAACAAAGGTGAGAGAAGAGAATAGATGGATCTCAATGCTTCATGATTAAGAATAACTTTTAGTACTTCTTTCAGCTTACAAAGTGCTGTGTATATTACCTTTTGTGAAGCTCACATTTCCTTGAAATAAATGGGGTGGTGTCTTATCACCATTTTACAGACAGGGAAGGAAAATAAGGATAAGGCTGATCATGGCGCACCTGAATCCAGGTTTATAGGATTTCCCAACATCTTGAGACTTGATGGTTCAGGGTTGACTTTGTCTGGGTCCCTCAGAAAGTAATCAGGACAGTAGCAGTTTCAGAATTTTTGTACTGAAATGGGGGCTAGGGGATTTGTCTTGAAGCTCTATTTGGATTGTATTTCAGATAAAATTGAAAAAAAATCTACTGTCTGATAAAATTGAAAAAAATTCAGATAAAATTGAATTCAGATAAAATTGAAATATTCAGATAAAATTGAAAAAAAATTCTATGGAGGTGCTGATGATGGAGATCTGTGGAGGAGTCTCAAGTCTCTTGGTCCCTCCACTTCTTTTGAGTTTTACTATTGTCCTGAAGAGGCAGAGAGCTAGAAACTCAGAACCTCTGATTCCCTGTGGCACAGGCTGCTAGATGTTTATCATAATTGTTCCTCTTATGCCTGGGTACACGGACCACATTTCTCAGAATCACTTGCATTTTTTATCGCCATGGTGACCAAATTTTAGCCAATGGGATGTGAGCAGAAATGAAGAGTCCCCTTTTGGGCCAGGTCACTGAAACTTTCATGCTTTGTCTTCCTCCAACACACATGACAATCATGGGAACCATGTGGAAATGAGGGCAGATCCATGAGGTGTAAGGACCCTGGGTCCCTGAATCACCAATTGATGACGTGATGTCTGCTGGTCAGGAAAACCTCCTCTGAACAAGGAATGAACATTGGTTTACTGTAAAATTTTCAAATAATGCAATATTCTTTCCCGTGGTTCAGTCTACATTTTGAGAGGTCTCTTCTTTAAGTCTTTAATGTGTATTATTTTAAACATTTTCCCATGCTTTAGTATATGTCTCTCTATATATTCTCACACATACACATATCTATGGGTTTTTAAGTGAATGAGAAAGCACAGTATCAATATACTTTGTTTCCTCACTTCACATTTTGTGAAAATTTTGCTTATGGTAATATTAGTTTATATGTTAACTGTACATTAATATCTAATTAGATGTTAATATACTAGTAAAACTTATTTATATTAAGAGTTGCATAATATTTCATTGTATATATTTGCAATGTTTTATTTAATAACCTCACTATTGATATTAGGTTATTTATCAATTTGCAAGTATTGCTTCTGCTTAAAATATATTTACATGTATATATTTATGCATATGGGAATATTTCTGTAGGATATGTTCTTAGAATTGAAATTGCTGCATCAAAAGGTATGCACATTTTATTTTTTGAGGCCGGGCACAGTGGCTCATGCCTGTAATCCCAGCACTTTGGGAGACTGAGGAGGGAGGATCACTTGAGCCCAGGAATTCAATACCAGCCTAAGCAATATAGACCCCATCTCTACCAAACAACAACAACAAAATTAGCCAGGCATGGTGGCTTGCACCTGTAGTTCCAGCTACTCGGGAGGCTGAGGTCAGAGGCTGTTTTCAGCTCAGGAGTCCGAGGCTGCAGTGAGCTGTGATTGCGTCACTGTACTCCAGCCTGGGCAACAGAGTGAAACCCTGTCTCTGAAAAATCAAAACAAAACTAACAATTTAGTTTTTGAAGAGACATGACCAAATTTCCCCGAAATCTATTAAGACTGTGGGGAAGTATCCACTTGCCTACATGCTTAGCGATGCTAGAAAGTATCCATCTTTTAATTTTTGTCCATCTAATGGGTGAAAAATGGTATCTTGTGCTTTAAAATTTATTACTTACCAGAGGAACTATACATCTTTCATTACATTTATTATTGTCTGTCACTTGTTCTACTGTAAATAGTTTATCTGTCTCTACTTGTATCTATGTGTTTTTTTCCAATAAAAAACTGGTTTGTGTATTACTATTTTGCTTGTTATATATATTGGGGACTATGTTAGCTATATTTTAATCATTTTCTTAAAGCTGATTTTCTTTTCTTTGTGTGTGGTAAAGATGGTGGACTTTTTAAATGTTTTATTTTTTTCTGCCGGCTGCAGTGGCTCATGCCTATAATCCCAGCACTTTGGGAGGCTGAGGCGGGTGGATCACCTGAGGTCAGGCATTCAACACCAGCCTGGACAACATGGTGAAACCCTGTCTCTATTAAAAATGCAAAAAATTAGGCAGACATGGTGGTGGCCGCCTGTAATTCCAGCTACTCAGGAGCCTGAGGCAGGAGAAGCCCTTGAATCGGGAGGTGGAGGTTGCAGTGAGCCGAGATTGTGCCATTGCACTCCAGCCTGGGCGACAAGAGCAAAACTCCATCTCAAAAATAAATAAATAAATAAAATTAAGTAAAATAAATGTTTTATTTTTTAATTGACAAAATTGTATAGATTTACCATGTAGAAAATGGTATTTTGAAATGTATGTACATTGTGGAATGACTAAATTGGGCAAATTACCATATGAATTATCTAACACCCTTGTCATTTTTATGGTGAGAACACTTAAAATCTACTCTGTCAACATTTTTCACAATACAATCTATTGTTATTAGCTATCATCACCAAGTTGTACAATAGATCTCAAGGCTGATTTTCTTGATCCTTACTTAACTGTTCACAGAAAAAGATTCTGTAAGTCCAGGATAGAGGGAGGCCATATGACCCAGTGGTTATGGAGTCAGGCTCACCTGGATTAGAGTCCAGGTTATGTCAGATACTTGCTGTGTGACCATAGAAAAGTTTCTTACTATCTCTGAACCTCTATCTCTTCTTTTGTAATAATAATAATAATAATAATAATAATAATAATAATAGTACTAGAATTGTTATGAAGTTGAGACATGATAATGATGCATGTACCTTAGCACAATGCCTGACATTTCATAAGCTTTCAGCAAATACTAGCTCTTAAAAGTATATCTACAATGTGGGTAATATGGGTACAAAACTAGATATTTATGTTTTAGTCTAGTTCCTAGAACCATTCCCAATAAAAGTTATTCCTAGTAATATTCTTTCCTTAAGGTGGGCATTTCGTGTTAACTTTTAGCCAGTCTTATGAAATTTCTATTTCCCAGAGCACTAAAATAGTCAACTAATTAATTACTTCAGTATGTACTATTTTTTTTCCTTTTTTGAAACAGAGTCTCCCTCTGTCACCCAGGCTGGAGTGCAGTGGCATGATCCCGGCTCACTGCAACCTCTGCCTTCCAGGATCAAGCAATTCTTGTGCCCCAGCCTCCCAAGTAGCTGGAATTACAGGCGCATGCCACCATGCCTGGCTGGTTTTTGCATTTTTAGTAGAGAAAAGGTTCATCATATTCGCCAGGCAGGTCTCAAACTCCTGGCCTCAAGTGATCCTCCTGCCTCAGCCTCCCAAAGTGCTAGGATTACAGGCATGAGCCATCATGCCTGGCCAGTACGTATTTTTGGGGTTCTACTGTATTTAAGGTCAGAGAGATTCAGTTAGCCTCAGAAGTCCATTTCATTTTCTCTGTATGGAATTTATTTTATACTCCTTTGACAAAAGTGAAAATCCGAATTAATATGAAATGTGAAGAAACTAATAAAGACAGGGAATTAGAAAACAAGAGGCGACCTTAAAGTTTTTCTAGTTCAATACTTTATTTTATATGTGTGGAAATGGAAGTCCAGAGGAGTTAAGCAACTTTTCTAAGGTCACACAGTGTGTAAGTGAGGGAATTGTCGTGAGAGCCCAGACATTCTCATGCTGAGCCAGTATTCTGTTGACCAAATCATACCGTGTTCAAGGATTCACTTCTTCTTTTGGCACAACATGATTTCAAAAATTAAAAACAGAGAAACACAGCTTGGAAAAACACAGATAAAAATGAGCCAATGCTATTTAAAATTTATGAAGAAAGCAAGGGATGTAAGACACTTCTCTGCTGGCTGTGAAAACATGAGAGCTGTGAAGTCCAGTGAGACAGCATTCCAAATGTCTTTCCTTTTTGTCTATTCTCAAGAACCTGTATTTAACAATGGTACTCTACACTCACAGCCAACAGTAAACACCAGTCCTACAGGTCGGCAGTTGGCAATCCCTGGTCCACATGCCAAAGATGCTGCAGGTGCCAATCTCAGGCGGCAAGGAAACTGACTACAACACACAAATTCCCATCCCTTTCATTCCCAGTAGTTATTGCCTACAGTTGTCTCCACCCTCTTGCCAGAGTTTTCAAGATCAACACCCTGACATGACTTCCTGTGTAGCACCAGTACCATCCTGGCCTTCTGGAATCACAGTTTCAGTCATTTGGCACACTTCTGTGAGAAGGCAATGGCCATGGACTCCTACGATAAAACATAAATAAGTATTCCCAGCATTTTTAATAGTAAGTGCTAAATTTCAACCCTAAATTGTTTCTTTTCTTCTCTGTGATCCTAGAGCAATAGGATATTCTTGATTATTAATATCTACTGCATAAGAATATGCCAAAAGGATGAATTGGACAAACCAAATGCACAAGATATCCAACCTTAAAAGAATAGGCCAGGCATGGTGGCTCGCGCCTGTGTTCCCAGCACTTTGGGAGGCCGAGGCGGGTGGATCACCTGAGGTCAGGAGTTCGAGACCAGCCTGGCCAACATGGGGAAACCCGCTCTCTACTAAAAATACAAAATTAGCCAGGCATGGTGGCCCACGCCTGTAGTCCCAGCTACTCAGGAGGCTGAGGCAGGGGAATCACTTAAACCTGGGAGACAGAAGTTGCAGTGAGCCAGCAACTGCACTCCAGACTGGGCAACAGAAGAAGACTCCTTCTCAAATAAATAAGTAAATAAATAAATAAATAAATAAATAAAAAGAATAAAGGGTAACACATCCCTAGGCCTATATGATGTGAGTAGAAATTTGAACACAACCACTCATTTGTTCATTTAGTCAAAGTTTATTGAGTGTCTACTATGAACAGGCCTGTTGCCAACCATTCAGGAGATGAATATCAGGAGGTCCTCTACAAGAGAGTGGCTCAGAATTTATTTACAGTCAGACTGCCTGGTCTTGATTCATGTTTCTACCACTGAATGATTTGGCGACCTTGAATAAATTAATTAATTACACTAAACTTTATTTCCCCCCCTTTAATGTTAGGATAGTATTAGTACCTACTCCACATATTTGATGTAAGAATTTTTCTAAAGCATTTTATGCAGTGCCGACCACATAGTAAGTGCTCAATAATTATCAGCTACAATTAAATTTCTACTGTAGTATAACCTAAAATTAGAGGGATTTAAAGAAGTTTAGAAATCAGAAGATGGCTCAACACTGAAAATTTGGAAATGGGGTCAACAGATAAAGTGTCCTCTATGTATTCCATATGTTTTTTGTGAGTACTCACTCTGTGCTAGGAATGTATAGGTGTAAAGAGATGAACCAGTGCTTGTCCTTCCCTTTGTGAAGCAATGAATGAAACATAATTGAGACATGCACTGTAAATCCCAGGTTGAGGATTACAAAAAGTTGGAAACCAAAACCAAAATCTGAATTCCTTGACCATGGGAGAAGTGTCCTGTTTTTTCCAAGTGAACGGGCTAGGACCAGATTCAGAGACAGGCTCCCCAGGAGCCTTTGCCAGCTGACTCACAGAGGTTCCCTGAGTCTGGGCCACAGCTCATGCTCCTGGTCCAGCTATGCCCTCCAAGAGTGAGTGGCCTCCTGTGCCTCTAGGGGGGACATGGGGAAGCCATGAGGGCAAAGGTGTAGGCGACCTACCAGCACCAATGCTCTTCCTGTTTAAAGAGCAATTTTGGTTCCAGATCAGAAAGTTTAGCAACCCCGACAGGATTAAAATAACTTCTGACAGCCGGGTAATAATAACAGTTTATCTTATGTTCACATAGCACTTTTAAGTCTTCAAAAAAAAAATGTGTCCATTTGCATCTTGCTTTGGGTTTTCAGTGGCACTCTGGTGTCCTAAACAGCTTCCATATGCATAATTTTCAGATGAAGGACTGAAGCTTAAGCAGTTTAAGGGACTTCTCTGCAAAAAACACAGTTAGCAAATGGTACATCTGGAACTAGAACCAGGGCCTCCGGTACGCACCTTGTGTATTTAAGGGGTAGGCAGCATCGTGGGCTTCCTGGATGCCTGGGCCAATCCTAAGAGAGGACTGCACACAAAGAATTTAGGGTCCACACAGGCAACCGCCTGAGCATGGTTTCTGCACACCATGATTTCCTGCTGCTCCTCTGGTACCAGGGGAGTATTCATCCCTTGAAATCTACCCCTGGTATTAGAGCTCCTCACCTTTGTCCTGCCACTTGAATGTATCCCTTCCCAGTGTTAGTTGCAATGCAGTATGCAGCATCTGCCGTGAAACTAAACAACCGTTTAAAAACTGTTCGGCAGCAATGGAATTACAAATTGTATATCCAGTTTGGGTAATTTTAAAAATTTTAATAAATTATTTTATTTTTATTATTGTTGGAGACAAGGTCTCACTCTGTCACCCAGGCTGGAATGCAGTGGTGCGATCATGGCTCACTGCAGCCTCAAAATCCCGGGATCAAGTGATCCTCTTGCCTCAGCCTCCCGAATAGCTGGGGATATAGGCACACGTTGCCATGCCCGGCTAGATAATTTACAAAAACACTTTCTAATGTTCTTCAATTGATGAACCATCAACTTAAAACTTTTATCCATTGTTTTTGGTTTCACCATCCTGCCCGTCAAGAGGCTCCTCCTCCATCTCTGACCCTTGGAGTCACAGTTCCTTCTTGCTACCACCTCATCTCATTTCATGCACCAGTATAAAAAAAGCTGTTTTTTTGTTTGTTTGTTTGTTTGTTTTTCCCCCAGCTTTAAGTACTTTTCTGTCTGGAGCCCAATGCCTATCTTTGGCTAGAGATTGAAAATTGCTTTTCATCTCTCCTCCTCTTCATCTTTGGACATTTCATGATCTCTTTGATTTTTATATAATGGTTACGATTATAGGTTCAGCAGTCATATTGCCTAAATTTGATTCTGGACTAGGTACTTATTAGCTGGGAGCATTGGTTAAATTATATAATCTCTCTATAGTTCTGTTTTCTCGCCTAAAAATAGTCTCTACCTCATAGAGTTTTTATGAGGACTTAAAGAGCTCTTACTTGTAAGGTTCTTGGAATAGTGCTTCACTAAGCACTGTGTGTATATGTGTGTGTGTGTGTGTGTGTGTGCGCGTGCATGTACGTGAGCATGTGAGTGTTGTATGTGAACTAGAGATGTCTTTGTTCTGGATCTTACCACCCAGAACCAAGTACAGTTCTAAACTTACTCTCTAATCTCATTGAGAACAGCCTCTACTCCCACCCTGTCTGTGTTCTGTGTTCCTCTGAATCTCTTAACCTCCTTTGCAGCCATGCCCACAGGACTCGTCAAACAGGATAAGAAGCCTTCCATAAATAATCTCTGACTCTCCTGGCCTCATCATGGCACATTCTAGATGGGGAAGAAACCCACATTCACTTAACATATCCTACGTTAGGATTGGTTAGACTTATTCTTAATTTGAAATGTTGCTAATAAAGTCCCACATTGTCCTGGTTAAGTAAAGAAGGCTTGGGAGCCAGATTGTTTGGGTATGAGTCTAACATTTTCCATCTGCTTAAAGTTCACATCTATAAAATGGGATAATAATGGGAAATGAATTGGCTATAATGATAAACTGAGGTTATCTCTATAAAGTACCTATCAATGTGCAGTGGATGGTGCAGAGTAATTTATAATAATGCTAACTATT
Source organism: Pan troglodytes (assembly GCF_028858775.2). Classification (NCBI taxonomy): domain Eukaryota; kingdom Metazoa; phylum Chordata; class Mammalia; order Primates; family Hominidae; genus Pan; species Pan troglodytes. Next base: position 159,447,948 of record NC_072404.2, on the reverse strand, counting down.
AACATTATTATTAAAATGCTTTTTTCCATTGAATTGTCTCTGTGTGGGGCTTTCCATTCATCCCCAGCAGTGAAAAGTTGTGTGGTGGTACTAACTTCCTCTAAGTGAAGAGCATGTGCTTATTCAGAGACAATCATAGACAGTCCCCTGGAGGAGGTGAGAAGAGTAGAAACAAGTGACCATCACAATCTCAGGGCAGGTTGGAAAGTGGATTTTGTTGTATAATTGCTTCAGATTGCCAGCTGAATGTTTATGGATTCACTCTTTCTGACAACAGAAATTGTCAGACAGTTTGTAGGATTTTATAAAAATCAATTTCCCTCCAAGCTGAAGTAGGCACTTAGGTACATTTACTGCTTATAAGAAAGGAAGTACAATTGAGGGGAAACATCCAAATGAGGATGAAAATGGACAGAGGTATCAATGGGTTCTGGAGTCTCTGCCTGTGGCTGTATTTTTAAAAACTTTTTGTAGATATGACTTTATCTGGTAATAACTGCTATTCCTCTACTACTGAGCATACCTGACTAAGTCACAGGTGGAGTGTCTGTTTTAAACTTCTGGACTCATAGCAGTGTACAAAATAAATCTTTCCCCGACATTCTCAACTCAATAAGTGCTTAAATTAAAAAATGTTAAGTATAACAAATGCATCAAAAACTAAATACTTCCCAGGCAGGAAAAAGGAATGCTTTGCAGAGTCTCTTGGTTCATTCAGTCTCAGATATAAAGAGAGTAGTGAACTTAGTTGGTGTTTGGTACCAAGATTCCAGGAGATGACTTAGGAGGGAGAGTCAAATGTCACACCAGTTAGGAATGACTTTCTTTGCCCAGTGCTCTTCTCAGGGCACCCTTGACCTCTGCGTTCCTCAGGCTGTAAATCAGGGGGTTCAGTGTTGGGTTGAAAAAACTGTAAAATAGAAAAAAGACCTTCTGCTGCTCCTCAGGATGGCGGGACTTGGGGGCCATGTACATGATGATGGCACTGTCAAAGAAGAGTCCCACCACGCAGAGGTGGGAGGAGCAGGTGGAGAAGGCCTTTCTGCGGCCCTCCCCAGACTGGATCCTCAGGATGGCTGCCAGGATGTGCGAGTAGGAGACAAGCACCAGGCTGGCTGGCCCCACCAGGAAGAACACGCAGGCTGCAAAGATGACCACCTGGTTGAGCCAGGTGTCAGCACAGGCCAGCCTGAGGACAGACAGGATTTCACAGAAGAAGTGGTTGATTTCATGAGGCCCACAGAAGGGCAGTCTTAGGATGAGAACCACATGGACCAGAGCCAGGAGGGAGCCACACGTCCAGGAAGTGATGGCCAGGGTGATGCAGACTCTCCAGGTCATGATGACGGAATATCGGAGAGGGTGGCAGATGGCCACGTAACGATCGTAGGACATCAGAACCAGCAGGAGACATTCGCTGTGTCCAAAACTCAAACAGAGAAAGGTCTGCGTCATGCAGCCAGCAAAGGAGATGGGCTTGGCTGGATGCAGGAGGTTCGCCAGCATCTGGGGCACCGTGTTGCAGGCGTAGGCGATGTCGACGACAGCCAGGTGTGAGAGGAAGAAGTACATGGGGGTGTGGAGTATGGAGTCCAGTGAGATGAGCCCCAGGATGGCCCCGTTCCCCAGCAGGGTGAAGATATAGAACAGGGAGAAGAGCCCAAAGAGGAGAATCTGAATCCTTGGGCCCAGGAGAAATCCCAGTAGGAGGAACTCTGTGACCATTGTCTGATTTTCCCCCATTTCCCTGTGAAAAAGAAAAAGATCACTTAGGACCAGATTGTCAAAAAACACCTAGACATTATTTTATGAATTTAGTCATTTTTAAAAGATAAAGTTTTAACATTAGTGATTGAGCTACACATTAAGTTAATTACTGATTGTAAGTATCCAGTGTTATAGAAGGGATTGTGTCACCAATGATAGGATACATAGAGCCATTGACACATCATGGGAAGAAAGAATGTCGTACCAAAAGTGGAAGTAAAATGACCATCTAATAAGGATTGTCTTGAAGCTGCACATACAAAAATTACTGAGAGAATTCCTGAAGTGTAGAAATAATCAGTAATGGAAGAACTCCAAATATGGGAATTAGAGTAGTCCTAGAAAAAAAATGATGTAATCCCAATTTCTCAGTGGAAATATCAACTATTTTGCTTTCAACATCTGAAATCAACCTTTGCACTCTGGAGCAGTTTATATAATAACAGAAGAAGTAGAAAGACAAAAAACAACTTTAATGACATTGTGATTGTTTGGGTTCCTAAGAAGGAACTAATGGATGTGCTACAAATGGGTTCTAATTGCAATCTTTATTTTACAATGGGTCATAAATAGGAACCGATAATTGGTGATTTGGCAGTTAATCTACTGATTGATGCACAGTTACTGATTTACCAAAAACTGGTTTTGAATAACAACTCACACAATTTGTAGAAATTAGATTTTTCTGGGCTAGTTTGTACATATGTATCATTTAAAACATTCACAATGCCTGAATGTTATGTTTGCCACTGCGTTATGTATCATTTCTTTTCTAGTCTCTCCTTTCACTTTTGCCAACCCTTTGGTAAATTTAATCCATTTGTGTTTAAGTAAGATGTTCTTTTTACATGTAGAATGAAAGAAACTATGGAGAAAAAATTTAAATGAAGTATCTTTCAAAAACACCAGAAATGACCATTCATAAAAAATTAATTGTGCTTCAGCAACATAAGAATTGCTAAACACTTTACAGGTGGCTAATTAAAACTTTTTTTGCAAAGAGCTAATTTAGTGACTTCATTATTTTGCAGATTATTATAGCAATAAATTGTCAGGTAATTGGTATTTGTGAATTGGTGATGTGCCAAATAATATTTGGGTTTTTGTCCTTAAGTCCTAGATAACATTTTCCTTAATATACCATGTAGAAATCCAGTATTTTGCCAGTGCAAATGTTTTTGTTAGTGCCTTTGCTAGGCAAAAATAACCTGCGGCTGAGCCGTTGAACCTGCTTATCTCTGAAGAAAAAGCTTCTCTGGATTAAGGAGAACTTCTCCAGATTAAGGAAATATGCTGCTTTTGATAAGACCCTGGTCCAGCTGTCATTGGAGCAAAGACATGGAATCACCCTAAATGTCCACCAACGATAGACTGGATAAAGAAAATGTGGTACATATACACCATGGAATACTATGCAGCCATAAAAAAAGAATGAGATCTTGTCCTTTGATGGACATGGATGGAGCTGGAGACCATTATCCTTGGCAAACTAATGCAGGAACAGAAAACCAAATACCTAATGTTCTCACATATAAGCAGGAGCTAAATGATGAGAACACATGGACACATAGAGGGGAACAACACAGTACTGGGGCCTATCACAGGGTAAAGGGTGGGAGGAGGAAGAGGATCACAAAAAATAACTAATGGGTACTAGGCTTAATATCTGGGTGATGAGATAATTTGTACAAAAAACCCCCAAGACAGAAGTTTGTTTACCTATGTAACAAACCTGCATTTGTACCCCTGAACTTAAAAGTTAGAAAAGAAAAAGTTAAAAAACTAATTAATTGGAACCCTAAAGAACGTTCCCACTGGATCCTTTTCCAGTGGTAACAAATGATTGTATACTTATAAGCATTATCAATAAATTGTTGATTATTATCAGCAAGACACAAATAAATTCTAGTGAATATTGTAACTTCATAACACATGGCCAAGGGTTATATTTTTTTTTCAGGATTCTATTAAAAAAATACTCTGCTAGGCCAACCTTCTACATTTAATTGGAAAACACGCAAAGCATATGAAATATTTGGTTGTGAAATGCATTTGAATTTACACCTTATAAAAATCTTTATTTATTTATTTATTTTTTTGAGACGGTTTCCCTGTGAAACCTGCCCTGGAATGCGGTGGTGTGATTACGGCTCACTGTAGTTTTGACATATCAGGTTCAAGTGATCCTCCCCCTCAGCCTCCCAAGTAGCTGGGATTACAGGTGCATGCCACCATACCTAGCTAATTTTTTTAAATAAATATTTTTTGTACAGACAATGTATTATTATGTCACCCAGGCTGGTTTCAAACTTTTGGGTTCAAGTGCTCCTCCCACCTCGGCCTCCCAAAGTGCTGGGATTGTAGGCATGAACCATGTACCCAGTCTACATCTTATAAAAAACTTAATTTCTTTATTTAGTCCTTCATTATTTCCTTTTGTAACTTCCCAAATGATTATACAAAGAAAAAAAATCCACTATGCACAAGTATGAATTTCTTTGAAAGCTAGATGGAGAGTCAAGAAGAAAGGAGAGCTTGGTGAAGACACTCAGATTCTTTAAGGACAATTGCCACATGGGTTGAAACCCTGATTTCTTTTACAGGACTGGGTTGTTAACACACTCCTTGTGAACAAGGAAAAGGTGCTCTCACTTTTGTAATCCTGACAGTAAGTACTTACTGTGTGGACAAATTAATCAATAAATACAAATGAATAAATGAATGAATGCATAGTTTTTTTAACCATCCTTTGACTGAATCTGGAATGTCTACTATAATCTGAATACTTGAAAGACACTTTTATTTTCTTTTTCTCCCCCATAGTTTCTTTCATTCTACATGATACAAAGAACATCTTACTTAACTCAATGGATTAAATTTACCAAAGGGTTGGCAAAAGTGAAAGGAGAGACTAAAAAAAAAAATTAAATATAACCCAGTTGCAAATGTAACATTCAGGCATTGTGTATACTTTCAGGGGTGTCCAATCTTTTGGCTTCCCTGGACCATGTTGAAAGAAGAAGAATTGTCTTGAGCCACACATAAAATCCACTAACACTAATGATGGCTAATGAACTTTAAAAAAATCACATAATATTTTAAGAAAATTTACAAATTTGTGTTGGGCCACATTCAAAGCTGTCCTGGGCCACCTGCAATTTGGACAAGCTTGCTTTAAGTGATATATATGTACAAGTTAGCCATTTAAAAATTTGGCACATTATTTGATGACTAATAAATTAACCAACGTTTCCATGGCTTCTAAGTAAATATGTAAGACTGAAATCATTTCTTTACACATGATCAAACCTGTCTACTTCAAAAGGTAAAACTTAAGATCTGATGAGCTGACAAACTCCTTTCTAATGAGTCACACAACATTCTTAAAATGAAAGCTGTTTTTAAATCCTCAGGTCAAGTAAAGTATTAGATGATTTATTTCCAAGAATCAGAAATATTTGAGGCTGGGTGCGGTGGCTCATGCCTGTAATCCCAGCACTTTGGGAGGCTGAGGCAGGAGGATTGCTTGATGCCAGTAGTTTAATACCAGCCTGGGCAACATAGTGAAACCCTGTCTCAAAACAAAAAGTAAAACAGAAACAAAAAAAAGTAGCTGGGCGTGGTGGCACATGCCTGTAGTTCTACCCGCTTGGGAGGCTGAGGCAGGAGGGTTGCTTGAGCCCAGGAGTTTGAGGTTGTGGTGAGCTATGATAGAACCATTGCACTTCAGCCTGGGCAATAGAGTGAGACCCTGTCTCAACAAAAAGAAAAAGAAAAAAAGATTATTTGTTAAAACTAATACACTCATAACACTCCTTTTTTTTTTTTTTTTTTTCTCTTTTTGAGGCAGGATCTCATTCTGTCACTTAGGCTGGAGTGCAGTGGCGCAATCATAGTTTGTTGCAACCTCAACCTCCCTAGGCTCAGGTGATCCTCCCACCTAGCCTCCCCAGTAGCTGGGATTACACGTGTGCTCTACCATGTCTGGCTACCTTTTTTTAAAAACTGTTTTTTAGAGACAGGGTCTCACTGTGTTGTCCAGGCTGGTCTCAAACTACTGGCCTCAAGCAATCCTTCTGCCTCAGCCTCCCAAAGTGCTGAGAATACAGACATGAGCCGCTGCACCTGGCCTCAAATATTCTTATTACTCGGGAGTAAAGCATCTAATACTTTATTTGACCTGAGGATTTAAAAATAGCTTTTATTTAAAGAATATGATGTGACTCATTAGGAGTTTGTTGGCTCATCAGATCTTAAGTTTTACTTTTTGAAATAGACAGGTTTGGTCATCTGCAAAGAAATGATTTCAGTCTTACATATTTACTTAGAAATCATGGAGATGTTGGATAATTTATTAGTCATAAAATAATTTGCCAAATTTTTAAATGGCTAACTTGTACGTATATATCATTTAAAACATACACAATGCCTGAACATTATGTTTGCAGCTGGGTTATATTTAATATTATTTTTAGTATCTTCTTTCACTTTTTTCAATCCTTTGATGAATTTAATCCATTTGCATTTAAATGAGATTTTCTTTGTATCACATAGAATGAAAGAAACTATGGGGTGGGGGTGGGTGGAGAAATAGTAGTGTCTTTCAAGTATACCGATTATAGTAGGCAAGATATAAGCAAGCCAGAAATTCCAGATTCAGTCCAAAGATGGTAAACAAACAAACAAACAAACAAACAACAAAAAAAAAAACAAAAAATGATATTTAGGCATTCATTCATTCATTTGATTTATTGATCTAGTAAGTGACTAAAAAGGTGAAATACATTTGACTATATATTGTGCCTGGAATATGGTAGGTGTTCAATAATTATTTATTGACTAACTAGATATCAATTTGATTAAATATGAGAAAGCAAAACATTAATGAACTCTCCACATTCTTCTGTGAATCAGGTTCTCAGGCAGAGTAAACACTGAAAGAAACAAAAAAAGTAGCAATTAAAGAGCCATGGGCTTAGTGGTCAGATGCACATTTATTAGTTATATGACCTTGAGTGCATATCTTAGCCTCTCCAAACTCGTTTCCTCTTTTTTAAAAAGGAGAAAAGTGATAGTACCTATTTTATGAGGTGGTTGTGAAGATTAATTGAGATGATCTGTGTTATACATTGAACACATTCCTGGTATGCAGTGAACACTTAATAGCTGAGATCAATTATTATCAGTCTTTAACAATTTCTTGAGTAGCCTGAAGATTGTATGAACCTGACAAGCATTGCCTCTTCAAGGTTCACAATAGTCCCTTAAAACCATGATCCTCTAAAGCTGATTTTGTAGTCTTGATTATGGCAGTGGAAGTCAACATGTTAATTTTATGGATGATGTATTCTTTATTTATTTAAATCTGGCATTGATGTTTATAGCTTTGTTGCTTTCATGCAGTTACTTCTCCATCATATAAAAAATTAGCTTAATTCTCTACATACATACATTATTTGTGATAATATGTTCAAAGAAGTTAGCATGAACTTTCCCTCAAACTATCCCCATTGCAGAAAAATAATCAGCACATATTTAGAGAGGAGTGAATTTCCTTACCAATGTTTGTAGTGGATGTGAAAGTTAACCAAGACCAGGAGCTACAACATGTCTAGGAGGAATTCATGGTAAAGTAAAAAAAGGCAACCTGGTTAGCTCCCACATTTGGACTCAAGGATCTTAGAAGAGTGAAGCACCTGAAGGTTTCTGGGAGTTTCTGTGGGAGCTGCAGAATCTTTGCTTCTGTTTCTGATTGAAAATGTATCAGAATCCTCAGAAAAGGAGGTGGTATTCTCTGATGTGCTCAGCCTGGTTGACAGCTGAGGGATCACTGGAGGAGCTGGGCCATGAAACCTCCTGCATGCTCATCTCCTTGGGGAAGGAGAGACAAGACAATTGGCTTTTTCTATTTCTGTTCTTAACCCCAGCAGGATGCACAATTAAGAAACACAGACAGCCACAGAGCACACCTCTGAGACAACATCTTTCATTATAGTCCCGGAATGCTTGGATTTCATGAATCCCAGCACTGCCCTTGTTCCCCAAGCTTCAGATGGTTCAAGTGAACCTGTCAGGAAGCAGAACCAGTGTGACAATGAATAAGCTCCTGGCAGGAACCTCTGTAGCTCAGCCTCTCCCTGATGTAATCTGGGTTACTTGTGTTGCAGCAGAACTGGGAAGAAAGGACCCTGAAAAGTTAGCTTGTTCCAAGTGACCCTCCAAGGTATGGAGATGCTTTGGGGAGCTGGTGAGGGAGGCACAGAGCAGACTGGGGAGTCCACAGAGGGGCCAAGGTGTCCCAGTGGGGCTTATTAGAACCTGCCTGAAGGGAGGGTCTCCTAAGACACAAACCACCACTGTAGATCGTGTATTGGAATTATTCTCTAATCTTTATTCTGAAAGGGGAAGAGTGCTGGATTCAGAGCCCACCTCAGGGGAAGACAGGACGCTCTCCAAGATGGTTTCCCTAGAAGCTACTACCTCTCCCTGGAGGGTGGAGATATTTGCTGGTCAAAGATATTTTCATGTTTATTTCTACTTCATTCTTCTACTGGACATAGGAGGATTATGAATTTTATATTAAGCAATTATGCAATTTACAAACTAATGAGTTTATTACAATGTGGTCTTTGACCTGCTGGGGTTATGGTATAAACCCAAGGAAAATCTTGCCCAGGTAATCAGGGTGTGAGAACACGCTCACCTGTGTTCCAGCTGTATATGTCCACAGTGAATTGCTTTGGGGACACACAAAAATGCTCCTGATCATATGAAAAGTCTAGTGCCTAGTAGGCCATCCATAAACATTAGAATCTGTTCTTTATTTTTCTTTCCACACCCCGGTGAAGTGCAACAGATATAAATGACAAGCCTGTGAAAACAACAATTTTAGAACTTTTTTCCATATTCCTCATCATATGAACATCAGTTAGAAAAAGTCATTTTAAGGTAGAAAACAGAAAATGTGAGCTAAAACAAGTTAAATATAAGGTTTTTATGATGCCAAACAAACTAATTTAGGAAATGCATTGCCTCAAATTACATGATTTATCACATATCAAGTTGAAGAAGCTTAAGCTTCTAAAAATGGTCAGAGTAAACACATAGAAAATGTAAAAGTATACGAAGGAAAATAACAGACAGAACAGTCCGATCTTAGTAGAAATGGATATGCTTACAGATGTTTGCATGATACGCCAGTATGCAGAAATCAGGAAACTGCCTTTTGGGAGCAAGTAGTCAACTGAAAGTTCTGTGAATAATGGCTTTAGAGAATTCATTTCTATATAACCAACACCTTAGGAACATTGGTTATAAACACACATTTGAGGGTATAAAAATTAAAAAGATAGAAAATAATTAGTAAGTAAGTATAACATTTGGGAATGTCACACAAACAAAAACTTAGCAAAAACCCTTTAGGAACATGAATATCAATAGCTATAACTCAAAATTGTCAATATTCTGTTAAAATTAAATTGAAATAACTTATGTTGAAGACAGTAAAAATGACACAAAAGTATATGAAAGAACTCAGCACATAAATGACACAGCCAATATTAATTGAAATGAGAAATATTAAATGATCTTCCAGCATTGGGCATTTGATTTCATTGAACATGTATAAATTCTATGCTTAAAGTACTTTTAGAATTTGACCACAGAGTTCATTTGAGAGTAATACAGACAAAAGCTAACATAAGATGGGTGGATTTAGCCACCTTACAGAGTAAATTATCATAAGAGATGTTTTATAAAAGAGCAGCTAATAATGTTCGGAGAAACAGCCAAGACATAGGTAAATATATCTTCAGGATGGCATGACAGAAATGGAATGAGAAGAGAGTGAAAATGCTAATGTTCTCAATTATATTTCACAAATAATTATGAGTTAAAAGGGCAGAAGTTCATCTGAAATCCTTTGAAACAGAGAACAAAAGAGAAATAATTGTAAGGACTTACTTTTAGGGTTTGTTTCAGCTGCTAGTGTTACCTTAACTAAGACAAATTCCTTAAAAGATGTGGGATCTTCTTCCCTTGCACAATTGTCTCTGGACTTAACTGCCAGTATGGGATTGCATTTCCCAGCCCTTTTATATTCAGGTGGAGTCATGTTCTTACAAAAGTTATACAAGCAGAAGAGACTTGTGCAGCTTCCAGGGCTGCAGTGGAAGGAGGGCATGCATGGAGGAGGAGGGTATGCCTCCTCCATGTTTGGCCTTCCCATCACTGGCTGGAAGTGAAGGCCTACAGGGCTCTAGGATGGTGGGACCATGAGATGGAAGGTGCCTGGGTCCCTGCATCACCACATGGAAGGCTGTCATCCCTGCCTAGGACTTTACATGAGCAAGATGTAAACTTTTATTTTTTTAAATCACTGTGATTTGGGAGTTTACCTGTTGCTGTTTATCCTACCTAATACATTATTTAACATTACTATGGCAATGAGAGGAATGAGGAAGGGCTAGTAACTCTAAAGCTAAGGTATTAGGAGCTCTCGAGATCAATTCATATTATAAAAAGCATCAACATATGGCATGAAATACTGACTTTTTGCTTATGTCATGCAGTTATCGTAGAGTCTGAGGAGTCATGGTTTATTTTGTGTGCTATTTGGTTTCTCATGCAAACTATTTTAATTAATAATATAGGTTAACTTACTTAAACATAGCCCAATATTGAATAATAATGTAAGTGATACAAAATGATATTTTTGAGGAAACACTTTGATACAATTTAGCAGAATCCAACAAGATTCTAAACTGCTTTTAATAATTGCTTAATTTTGGCTTTTACTAAAATATATGAGAAATGTGTACTGTTTTGAGAACTTAAGGGGCCAGACGTTTTTTGAGAAAAGGCTTTTTAGAAATTCTAACATTAATACATGTTTCCTGTAATATTATTGAAAAACATAGAAGTGTTTATTTCTCCTAGTTCATTCCTCTGCCTAAAGCAACTTCTGTTGACTACTTAATGTGCATCATTCCAGATCACGAAATTAAATACAGATGTATGTAAACACACATGTGCATATATGTGTACTCACATACACATATACAGGTGTATGAATTTATGTATAGCTAGGAGATTTCCCTGCACAAATGACAAAGTCTTATAAAAATGTTACTTGCTTTTTTCATTTAGCTATATTTGATGAGCTATTTTCATTGCAGCTCATTTTAGATAATACTTGTTCTATTTAATAGCTGTGTAACATATTTTTCATAATTTAGTAATTTCAAAATTAACACTTGATCTTTTGAATTTTTGAAATCAATTTAATACCAAATCCATGTACACATTTCTTTGTGCAGTTACATATGTAAGTATTTCTGTAGAATGGATTCTTAGAATTAGTATGCGTGTTTTAAATGTTGGGTAAATAATTTCAGTTTTTTAAATCCAAAATGTGTGCCAATTTATACCTCCACCAACAATGCGTGAGTGTCATCAACATCACATGTAACACCATTTTCCCCTCACAATCTATTGAGTAAAAAAATGATATCTCATTTTATAGTAGATTTCCTGATTGAGATAGATGACATTGTCATATTTATTGGTATGTTGTGTTTATTCTGTTGTCTGTATCTACATATTTTTGTCCATTTTTCTCATGGATTTGTGTATTACCCTTTTGTTTTTTTCATATATGTTAAAATATATTAGCTGCATTACTATCCTCTTTCTTAGGATGAAATTTCAGGCCAGTCCAAAATTCAGGCTCATTTTTCTCAAGCTTTTAATCATGGGTAGAAAAGACTCCATATGTCCAGGCTGGAGGAGATTGGTATAACTTAGTATAATAGTTACAGACATAGTCTCTGGCCTTTGGAACACCTAGAGAAAAGTCCTCCTGTGCCACCTACTAGCTGTCTGAGGTGTACTTAACATCTCTGTGCCTTGATTTTTTTCATGTATAAATTGTATATAATAGTAATACTTCCCTCTGGCAATTGTTATGAAGATTAGATTAGACATAAATGCATATGTGTAAAACATTGTTTGATATGAAACAAGTACTCAATAAATGCCAGGAATTAATATTATTATGTCACTTGTGCAATGCCAGCACAAATGTGCAGATCTGGGAAACTGTGAATAAAAGTTATTCTTAATCTTTTTCAAATAGGGTAATGAAACTGTTTTTACTTCCTTAGAGAGGACAGTTAATGTGAAACTTCTTTTGCCTTATTCTGCAAGTCTTATGCCATTCATAGTTCATACAGCATAAATATATTGAAATCAATAATTAATTTTGTGGTTACTCTTGAATTCCTACTATTTGTGAGGCTCAGGAGTTCGTTATATTCAATTATTCTCAGAAATTCCATTTAATTTTGTCTCCTATGTAAAAGAAAAACAACATACATTCTAGGAAGTTAATAAAAAGGCATAGAATTTGAGAACTAAAAGGAACTTAACAATCATCTAGTCCAACATTTCATTTTATATGTGGGGAAACCAATGTGCGGAGGAATTAAGTGACTTCTCTAAGGTCATGCAGTGAGTAGGTGGTAAATTGGGAGAGGAACCCATAATTTTGTGAAATATATATTTGGTCTTTGTCCCCATTTCTTGGCATACAGTTTCTAAAACTCTAGGCATCCCCAGAGTGATAAGAGTATCTTTTGTATGTTCTGTGGTTTGAATGTGTCCCCCAAAGTTCATGAGTTGGAAACTTAATCTCCAATGTAACAGTGTTGAAAGGTGGGACCTCTAAGAGGTGATTAGGTCATGAAAACTCTGACTTAATGCATGGATTAATGGTGTTGTCTCAGGAGTGGATTTGTTATGTGGAGATTGGGTTAGTTACAAAAGCAAGTTTGTCCCTCTCTCATCCTCTCACCTTTCACCATGCAGCAAGAAGGCCCTCTGCAGATGCTGACACCTTGATATTGGACTTCCCAGATTCCAGAACTCTGAGAAATAAATTTCTATTTTAAATAAATTACCCAGTCTGTGATATTCTGTTATAGCAACACAAAATGGACTTAGATGGTATGCTAATGAGATGACTGCTGGCAGGGAGCTCTGAAATAACTTTAGGATAGGGGCTGGTTACTACAAAAACAAAGGCATGTTTAGTGGGTTGGGACTTTCAGCCTCAACCTCTGGGGAGCGGAGAGGGCCTGAAGTTTGAGTTGATCACTAATGGCCAATGATGTAATCAATCATGCCTGTGTAATGAAGGCTTTACAGAAAACCAAACAGGGTTTGCAGACTCTCTTGATTGCTGAACACATGGAGGTTCCTGGAGGGTGGTGTGCCCAGAGAGGTCATGGAAGCTCCATGCCCCTTCTCCAGTACCTCACCAGATGCATCTCTCTCATCTGGATGTTCATCTCTATCCTTTGTAATATCCTTTGTAGTAAATGGTCAAACTTAAGTAAAGTGTTTCCTTGAGTTCTGTGAGCCACTTTAGCAAATTAATTGAGCCTAAGGAGGGGGGTCATGAGAGTCCCAATGTATAGCCAGTTGAACAGAAGCACAGGTTGCAACCTGAGGCTTGCAATTGCCATCTGTAGTGTTGGGTGGGGGGAACAGGCTTGTGGGATCTGACACTGTCTCCCAGTAGATAGTGTCAGAATTGAATTGATTTTTAGGGCATGCAGTCAGTGTCCATTGCAGATTGCTAGGTGTGTGGGGAAAAACCTCAACATATCTATTGTTAGAAGTAAATTGTTGAGTGGCTGTGTGAGTATAAGCAAAGGAGTAGGAAAAGCACCTTTGGTTTTTTCAATATTTTAGAGAATCCAGATGTCTTGGCTCTGAGCCAGTCATCTGAGGACCAAACCAGGCTGTGCCTAGTAGTGAACCTCTTCTCTTGACCCAACAAGATTACAAAAATTAAAAACAAACAGATAAACAGAGACAGGTCAAAAAAAGTAAACAAAAACCAAAACAGCAAGTCAAATGAAAGCAGGGCTCTTAATCAAAGTTCATCAAGCAGGTAAGAAAAATTGATATGGTCTGGGAAAACATCAGAGCTGTGAGACAGCATTCCAACTCTTGTTTTTCTCCCACTTTTTCTTTTTTCTTTTCTTTTCTTCCCCTCCCCCTTTGAGACAGGGTCTTGCTCTGTCACCTAGGGTGGAATGCAGTGGTGCAACCATGGCTCACTGCGAACTCAACAACTCAAACTCCTAGGCTCAAGCAAGTTTCCCATCTCAGCTTTTCAAGCAGCTAGAACCATAGGCGTGTGCCACCTCACCTGGCTAATTTTTTTATGTTTGAAGTTTTTTGAAGAGACAGAGTTTCACTATGTTGCCCAGGCAGGTCTTAAACTCCTGGGCTCAAGCAATCCTCCTGCCTCAGCCTCCCAAAGTGCTGAACTACAGATGTAAGCCATTGTGCCTGGCCTTCACTTTTTCTTAGGAACCATAGATTTAACAATGAGTCTCTATATGATTAATATTCAAAGTGTTGTCTATGGATCCGCAGCATCAGCAAGGTATGAGAGATGATAAGAAATGCAAATCTCTGCCTATTTCATTTAGACCTGTTGAATCAGAACCTGTATTTTTGCAAGATCCCTGAATGATTAATATACACATTGACGTGTGAGAAGCACTGGTCTACATTACCTAGCAAAGAGTAAAGAATGGTCCTACAGGTCAGTGATGGCAGTGCTCACTCTACATACCAACGACACCATGGGGGGCAATATAAGGTGGCGCATGCACTGACTTCCACTCCCAGGGTGTCATCTGTGTCATTTTCAGTAATTACAGTGCCTAATACTCTACTCTTTGGCAAGACAGAGGAGGGGAACACTCTCTCCATGGCTACTGTGCCAGCACAATCACGTTGTGTCATACTGTAACCATAGGGTTTGGCAATTTGGGACAGTCTTTTTGAAAGACCTATAACCTTTGTTCTGTATGATAGGAACAAATATATATCATCCTAGTTTTCTTTTATATTAGTCTCGAAATATCCTCTCTGAATGTGTTTACAATTTCTCTGTGGCCACTGACAGATGAGATGTAGTTTATTAATATTCATCTCAGAAGAAACTTTTGCAAAAACTGAATGTATCTGGAGCTAAACATGATTAAATTGACTGACATTGTATTTAATTACATATTTTATGGAGATCCTTTTTTAAAAATATAGAAGTGTGGACTACATGATTACTCATTTATTTATTTAGTCAACATTTATTGAGTAACTACTATGAAACTGGCCTGGTCTAGCCACTGAAGATACAAATATCAATAGGCCCTTTCCAAAAGAATGGTTCTCAGTTAATGTAGAGTAGATTGACTGGACTACAGTTTTATTTCTACCACTTGATATTTCGTTGACATCGAGTAAATTAATTAATTCTCTAAACCTCAATTTCCCATCTATAAATGAGGATATTATTAGTACTTAATTCACAGTGTTGATGTGAGGATTATATCAAAAACATTTAACATATTGTCTCGTACACAAGTGCTAAATAATTTTTAAGCTACAATTACTTTCTACTATTCTGTGTTATTCAAATAAAATGATTTTTATTTTTATTTTTATTTTATTTTATTTTTTTCTGAGATGGAATCTTGCTCTTTTGCCCAGGCTGGAGTGCAGTGGCGTGATCTTGGCTCACTGCAAACCCCGCTTTCCAGGTTCAAGCAATTCTTCTGCCTCAGCCTCCCAAGTAGCTGGAATTACAGGTACATGCCACCATGCCTGGCTAATTTTTGTATTCTTAGTAGAGACGGGGTTTCTCCATGTTGGTCAGGCTGGTCTCGAACTCTTGACCTCGTGATCCACCCGCCTTGGCCTCCCAAAGTGCTGGGATTACAGGCATGAGACACCACGCCAAGCCCAAGGATTTTTAAAATACAGAAATCAGAATATAGTTTAACACTGACAGTTGTGTCTAAGTACTCAGCAGATAGTTAAAGGTGCATGAATTGGTGCAACCAGTGCTTAGTGAGTGCCTACTAGGTGCTAGGCAATGTGCTCATGTTACTGATAAATGAATGAATGGATTCCAATTCCTACTGTTGCGGAGCTCCCCATCTTAGATGTGAAATTTGATACCTACCTGAGCAATGTTCTCAGGTAAACTTTCAGGTAAATACCACCTGAAAGATTATAACCATTTTTAATATCAATAATGAAACTGAATTCCTTTTTCTTGGGGCTGTTTTTAGATAAAATGCTATAAAACATCCATTTTAGTTCTCATCAATTGGTAAGGCACTGCTGTAACACTGCATTGTCGGTCTTCTCTTTCAGTGTTGTCTGTTTCACTCTCCAGCTCAACCCCAGAGTCCTCACGGCCATGCATCCCTGACCCTTGGAGTCACAGTTCTTTCTTGCGACCACTCCCCCACTTTTTTCACATCTATGTTTAGAGTCAAGCTGCTTCCTTTAGAAGATGTATACCCCTTTCTATCTAAAGCTGAATATCCATAGTTTGGTCTTAATTATGTGTTTTCTTTCACTGTCACGAGTTCTTTGATCTTTATTCACAGATATGCTCTATAGAGGCCGTGCTGTGTAGTGGTTATGGCTATAGGGTCAGGGATCAGATTGTCTTAGTTCAATCCTGGACTGGGTAATTGTTAGCTGTGAGGTACCGGGCAAGTTGCTTAATCTCTCCGTGCCTCAGTTTCTTTATATGTAAGGTAGGATATTGATTATCTTCTGACTCAAAGTGTTATTTTGAGGATTAATTGAGGTAATACATGTAAAATTCTTAGAGCAGTGACTGGCACAAAGTAAATAAGCTCTGTGTGTTTGTGTGTGTGTGTGTGTGAGAGAGAGAGAGAGAGACAGAGAGAGAGAAAGAAAGAAAGAGAGAGACTGACTATGGGTGTGTTGGTTCTGGGTCTTAGCTGAACTAAATAGCCAGTCTCAGTGAGAACTACCTTTATTCTCATCTTCTTCATGTTCTGCATTTGTCTAGAAGTCCAGTGCTTTCATGTGACTCAGCACATAAGAGTCACCATCCAGGACAACCAGCCTCTCATACATGAACTCTGGTCCTCCACGCCTTAGAGAGAACAGATCAGTTCCCTGTGGCATACATCAGACTATAAAGAAACTTTCCTTCTTTTAACAGTTCTGCCTTGGGATACATTTACCTTATCCTTTATTTGATAACATAGATATTAAAATTCTACATTGATGTGCTATGTACAGAGGCTGGGAGCCAGACTATCTAGGGATAAGTCTGACACTTGCTGCTTTCTGGTTTGTGCATACATAAAATAGTGACAATAGGACCTTCTTCCTGGATTTGTTATGACTAAATGAAATGGCCCATGTAAAGTGCTATTAATATGTAGCATATGCCATTGAATGGTGAATCAAAATGTTAGCTATTATTACAAAAACTCATTTTGTTTTTACATTTAATAAGTTCTGCCTGGGTATCTTCACCCACAGGGAATAATAATGAGTTGGGTGGAGTACTTGTTAACCCCTAAGTGAAAGGCATACACTTATTTTGCTGAAAAAGTATTAACATGCTCTCTTATAGTAAAATTGAGAAAGACTCTGGAAGCAAGTGGCATCCTAATCTTAGGGAAGGTTAGAAAGTAGAATTTATAGGTAACACTCTGGGCAGCCACCTAAAATGCATGGGGACTCATCTCTAACCATTAGATTTGTAGTGAAGATTTGTTAAAGAAAATTAAAATGGAAACCAGACATGGAGAATCACTTAGATGATTCAGGCTGGGTTAGGTCACTTATGGAATCACTTTTCCTGGAGCAGTGAAAGCCAGTTAGGCCTCATAAGTGACCTAACCCAGATTGATTTGCAAACACAAGTGAAAATTAACTTGAACTATTTCTTATAAATACTTGTATTAAAGCAAAATGAAATTTAAGATTAACCACTCAGAAGCTGCCAAATAAGTTATATAACTAAAGATTTTCCAGCAGTATAGGCCAAATAAGGCAATTGTATAAAGGTAACCAATCAAATATTTTCTTTGCTTTAGTTCCATGGTTGTCCTGTAAAAGCCCTCCCCTTGCATTCCCTTAGTGGAGCCCATGAACCACTTATAGTTTGGAGCTGTCTGATTCATGAATTGCTATTTGCTCAAGTAAACTCTTTAAAATTTTATCATGCCTCAGTTTGCCTTGTAACAGGAAAATAGATTGGATCAGCAAAAATTTCTTCACCACCATGGTTGAAGAGCTAGCTACATACCTACATTGTCTGGTGAAATTTCCTTTTTCAGGGGTAAGACATTCTAATGAGGGAAATGATCCACAACTGGACTAACCAAGGTGGAAGAGCTGATGAAAAGACACTGGAGAATCACACTTAGAGACAGATGTGCATATGTACAATACACAGCTCAACACTCAGTGTTTTCTGAAGAAGCCATAAATAACCCAAATAGTTTTCTTGGATACTCATTTTCAGCCTTTTCAACAGGGAATGCCCAGTTTTGCCGCTTTGCCAGCTACTAGCTACTGAGTTTACCCTGAACTTTTTAAACACTGTTCACTGTTCCCACACGATCTGTAGCGTTCTTTTGCTTCTCTTCTCTCTTTTCCCTTATATATGTTCTTTTTGTTTTCCTTTTTTGTTTTCTTTTTTGAGACAGTGTCTCCCCATCTCCCAGGCTGGAGTGCAGTGGCGCAATCTTGGCTCACTGCAACTTCTGCCTCCCAGGTTCAAGCAATTCTCATTCCTCAGTCACCAGAATAGCTGGCATTACAGGCGTGCACCACCACGCCCAGCTAATTTTTGTATTTTTAGTAGAGATGCAGTTTTGCCACATTGTCCAGGCTGGTCTTAAACTCCTGGCCTCAAGTGATCCACCCACCTCAGCCTCCCAAAGTGCTGGGGTTACGGACATGAGCCACCGTGCCTGACTTATCTCTTCTTTTAAGTTTGTTCCTCCACTCAGCCTACTAGTTAACTCCTGTACATGAGTTAATAAGTTTTACACAAAATTTCTCAGCGCATTCAACCCAACTAACTAAATCCCTCTATTTAACAGGGAAAGTGCAATTGTGTGAGAATGGACAAGTGTGCTGCTGGGTTTTGGGAATCACTTCTTTGGCTGAGCCTTTTTATTTTCTTTTAAATCTTATGACATATGCCGTTAGTGAGTTTGTATAGTTCGGTGTATTAGTCTGCTTTCACTCTGCCATAAAGAACTACCCAGGACTGGATAATTTCTAAAGAAAAGAAGTTTAATTGGCTCACAGTTCCACATGGCTGGAGAGGCCTCAGGAAACATACAATCATGGCAGAAGCCACCGGGGAAGCAAGGCACATCTTACCATGGCAGAGCAGGAGAGAGAGATCAAAGGGAGAAGCGCTGCACTTTTAAACCATTAGATTTTGTGAGAACTCATTCACAAAAATTTCATTAATCCAGGTGTCTGCACAGGCCGGTTTGAGGACAGACAGAATTTCACAGAAGAAGTGGTTCACCTCCTGGGGCCCACAGAAGGGCAGCCTTAGAAGGAGAATTAGATTTATGAGGGCCAGGGAAAATCCACATGCCCAGGAAGTAATAGCCAGGACTGTGCACACTCTCCAGTTCATGATGACAGTGTAATGCAGGGGATGGCAGATCGCCACAAATCTGTCATAGGACATCACCACCAAAATCATGCACTCTGCAGCAGCAAAAGTCAAATACAAAGCCATCTGCATAATGCAAGAGATGAACGAGATAGTTTTTTTGTGTTTCACTAGGTTTTCCAGCATGTTGAGCAAATTGCTGGAAGCATAGGGTATGTCAATGATGGCCAAGTGTGAGAGGAAGAAGTACATGGGGGTGCGCAGTCTGGGATCCAGACAGATGAGCCCCAAGATCATGCCATTTGCCAGCAGGCTGAAGAGATATAACAGGGAGAAGATCCAGAAGAGGAGCACTTCCATCTCCACACTGAGCTGGAATCCAACCAGGATGAATTCTGTGACCCGTGATTGGTTGTCCCCCATTCCTTAATGATACTTTGTAAAGGACCAGAGTGTGATGAAAGGTCAGGGTTGGAGAATCAAAGAGAATGAGTTATTTATTTCAAAATGAGCTGAGAGGAAGCACGTATATATTTGTGCCTACTTGACTCACCTTTTCCCCCAGTGTTTCTTTCTGTTTTTGTTTTTAACTTTTTATTGTAAAGTAATTCAAACCTTCAGATAAGTATCAAGAATTAGAAACAATACTCTCATACACATTTCATCTAGATTCAACAATTGTTAATAATTTTTTTCATATTTGCTTGTGTTCTCTTTTTGTCTATATTAATATATATTATTATTTTTTCTGGGACACTTAAGACTACTGTGTATCCATGATACCAGTTTACTCCTAAGTTCTCTATTTTATCCAAGAACAAAGGTATTCACTTATCTAACCACAGTACTATTATCAAAATCAGGAAATGTGATCTTGACATAATATTCTTTTCTAAATAGAGCATCTTCTGTCCTTCCTGTCCAAGATGTGATGCAATATCCCACAGTGTAGTTAATCTATTCTGATCTGGCACTCTCCCTGTGTCTAGACATTAATATTTTTGAAAAGTACAAACAAGTTGTTTCACAGAATGTTCTCAAAATGAATGGGTTTTCTATTGACCCTCCATATTTTTATCCAGACTTTAAATTTTTAACAGGAGATGAATCTATGTGTCCATCTCAATGCCTTCTATTAGTAGGCAGATAATGTTAATTTGCTCCAATATTGAAATCGTCTATCTCCATTATAAAATTATCCTTTTTTTCTAGTATAATTTCTGGGAAATATATTAAAACTAATATATACATATCTTGTTTTTATTAAATTCTCAGCCACTCATTAAAGCATCTATTGATTATCTTACCTGACTCCATTATAAGTAATGATGTTTGCAAAATGTGTCATTCTAACTCCCTCATTCCTTTTATATTTATTAGTTGGCTTTACTGTGAGAATGAGCTTGATCTATCTGCCTATCTGCCTATTTTCTTTCTTTCTTTCTTTCCTTTCTTTCTTTTTCTTTCTTTCTTTCTTTTCTTTCTTTCTCTCTCTCTTTATCTTTCTTTCTTTCTTTCTTCTTTCTCTCTCTCTTTTTCTTTCTTTCTATTTATCTGTCAATCAATTAATGTGGACACATGGAATTTTTAATTCAATGGGTTATAACCATTACTGTCTAGCAAACTAACAAAAAATCAGATATATTACCCTGGAAGAAACTAGTTATTGGTAAAAAGCCTCTGACTTAGCAATCAGGGCATCATACTCTCATTCACCTTTCCTATGACATTGTCCTACGTTTAGATTTTCAGCTTTGACATGTTGACTCTCAGAGGTTAATTGGTCATTGGCTAATTGGTCATTGGTCCTGTTTTAATATACTTCCGTCAAACCTGGGATAAAATCCACTGATTACAGCTTTATGGGACATTTTACTATTTCTTACTGCCCAGGATCTAGACACTTTCTGTGAAAGTCGTTATCTCAAAACTATTCAGGATTTCCTTCCTAGACATCCTTTTACCTATATAATTAAGAGCAAATTATATGTCTTTTATTTTGCATCTATTATTTTATTCTTAATTTCAGTTCATGGCCCATGAAGAACTCCTGTTTCCTAGATAAGTGACATCTGGAATGACTTGATTTTTCAGATCCACATCATCCATTACACAGAGATATCTTTACCTATACATTCATTACAGTGTAAACAACATTTTAATATATCAATGCCATAGCTTTAAAATACATAATATTGCATAACTGTGATGTTATTTTTATTGCTCATAGTCAAAGTATATTTTCTACAGAACTAACATATTCCCAGATAAATATGAATTATTTCTTTTACAATGATGGATGTAATTTAATTCATGTTTATTATTGACATTATTTTTTATGTTCTTGAAAGTGGGATGGATTTAACAATATAAATATTCTGGAAAATATTGCATATCACTTTGGAGAATACCAGGCATAGGTAAATGTAAATTATGAGGCAGGCATATTTGAAGCTAGAAATTGAATCTGGATTATTCAAAAATACTAGTGTTGTTACTGTGCTTATCAACTACCTCATTGTATAATCCACAGGGGTGGCTCAGAGAGCAGCAGAGACACAGCGCTCCTCAAGTTGGGGGATTCTTTTGTTTGTCTACAACCAGCTACCATAGAAAGGAAGGTGATAGCCTGTTTCCTTACATTTCATTGAAAGTCTATGTAATCAGCGTATAAAGAGAGTCTTCTAGGGAATGAGAGTAGATTCTTATAAGGAAGCTCTTCAGACACCTATTAAGTGTATAAAGGTTTGTCAGTAAAAACTGTGAAAAGAGTTATATTCCTATTTTGAAGATATGTTGCATGCTCAAGATAAAATTAAAAAGGAAGAGGGATTTGATACCAAATGTCATCTATTTGAGCTGATATGACTTCTATAATCAGTTATAAAAGTCTTATGGATGGGTTATAAGTATTAAACATCTTTATGGCCCTGATAATAACTAAAATAGTATTAGATGAAACAGGAAAATAGAAAATGCTAGTTAAACACATTGTTATATTTAGTTGAAAAATACATATACTAGTGTCTTCTATTTGTCAGTTTCTATCAATTACCAAGACATGATTTTAACTTTACTAGGAAACGTTCAGAGTTAGAAGTTAATCATTCGAAAATGGATTTATTAAAATGTCATGAATAATCCACATAATTTGATAGACATTATTTCTATAGGATATACTTGAATAAGCTTAAACAAATGAACTGTATTATATCTGTAGGGAAAACTGGTCATACATAAATAGTTAATGTCTTATACCTGCTTTGAATGTTGCATATAAGAAGACAGTTTCAGGATAATTGCTTTATTGGAAAATTAGTTTATAAGAAGGTAAAATAAAGTAAAAAGGGACCTTGAAGACCTTGAAGGCTATGTTGTGAACTTTTGCAAAATATCAGCCTTAGAGAGGCATATATTTTATGGCAGTGGCATCTTAAGAGCAATGGCTCAAACTCAAATGAGGGACAGTCTTAGATCTATAAATATGAATATATTTTGGGAGGTTTATATAAATGTGCATGAAATTCGTAACATGAATTTTTGCTACAACTAAAGAAAATTCCTGTAATATAAAAATGGATATAGTAACATCTTAACTTTTTAGTTTATTTTTTTCTCTGAATTATTAAATCCTTTATCTCCATTGCCATCTGGAGATATTTCACTGTTAAAAAATGAACATGAAAATAATAGTGAAGAAAGAGCAAAACTTTTTAGAAGGTGCAGCAATGAAATATAGGAGAAAAATTTAAGGTACCTAAATAAATTTTTTCCTTCCAAATAGAGCCAATAAAATAGTAGAAATGCGGAAAACAATAGTATGAAGGATCAGTATGTAAAATACTCCCCGCCCGGGACAGTCCTGTAACTGAGCTGTAACTGTGCTTTATCCTATTTCTTCAACTCTGATCAGAAGAATTGGCACTCATTCTGCTCTATTTTGTGTTAGGATGAATCCCATATCACACACAGTAATTTCTGAGTTGAATAATTTTTGACAGTGAGAGTAATAGTTTAGAAAATTTCAAAAAGAAATAACTATATTACAAACTTACCTCTTACACTGTTTCTGCAAGGGAAAGAATTTACTGCAGCTGCTACCAGAATTTTATTTTCTGGTAACAGAAGTTTCTTCGAATATCTTCATTTGTGATAGATTACATATGTATATAATCTATATAATAAATATATATTATCTATATGTAGTTCTCTCTCTCTGCCTGCCTGTCTAGTTAATCTATCATCTATCTATCTATCTATCTATCTATCTATCTATCTATCTATCTATCTATCTCATCTATCTAAGATCCTTTCATCCTTTTGGCTTATCCAAAATATCCTTATCCAGAGGCATTGTCTGCATTTGAAGCTCTCTTACTTTTAGTTGCCTTCTCAATTAATAGAGTTGGGCCAATTTAGATGACCACCATCCCTCCGCACTGGGAGGTGATGGAGAGAAAGTTGCTAAGCAATCAGAAGGCTCCTGGCCATGGCACAGCAGGCAGAACCTCCCAGAGCTGGGTGGGAGTGGGGTGCATCTATATTTCTATTTCATCTACCTGGTACACAAACTTTAAGTTAGGAAGAACTTAGGATATGCCACCCAGGAGTGTCATTCCTCTCTGCATAGCCATGAGGATTTTTGCTGCCACTCTGTCCTACTTTAGCAGTACTGAAAACCATCTCACAGTGCAAATAAATCTCTTCTGCATAAGAAGGTGTAAGCACTAGATATTCCTCAGGGGTAAACTTTGAACTAGAATAAACACTACATAGATGAGTTATGTGCTATAAGAAACTCTAGCTGACTCCAGAGGAACAAATCCCAGATTTGGCAGCATATACTCCACTTGCTGATGCTATCAAAATAGAGTATGAAGCTCTAAATTAAACCTCAAGGAATAAGGGTTTTATTTAGAATTAGCTAAGAAGTAAATTCCCAGAAGGATTATGAGATCTCATATCTTTCTACCTTCTCCCTAAGGGGAAAAAAATTGTTCCCTGACTCTTCTCTCTGGAGGAGAGCAAAGATTGTGTCTGATTGTCCTTGGAGGAAAATTGTAGGAAAAAGGAGGGACACATCTTGGCATCACACTGTATGCATACAGATTTTCAAATATCTCAAGAGTAAATAACTTGAGAGAAATATCACAAATTATAGTATCCAAACACATAAAATTGCTACAGTTTTATGAATTCACACACCTCTTTAGTTCTCATGAAGGTATAAGAGAGGTTGTGACTTGGTTCCCATAGAACCTGTTATGGCAACCCTAAAAAGGAATTGATCTCCCAATGCCAAAGTGTATCTCTGTCTGAAATGGAATATGTATATGCTCACAATGAGGAAGGGAAATAATAGCCATAAACAACAGTTACTGAGCCCTTATTAAGTTTCAAAAAACAAAGTTTTTCTCGTAAGAATTTAAGATATCATTAGTTTTTCCTACTCTTGTTCTCTTGTGAAGGTGTAACAGGGTATTCCAGATGTTATGTGACATTTGAAATTATGAAAAATCAGATGCAGCAGAAAACTTACAAATCCAGTCATTTCGTAAAACAGACAAAGAATTTTATAAAAATGTGAAACAATGCTATCTTTTCAGTTTATTTGGCTTTATAAAAGCCATTTTTAATAAATGTTATATATATTATCATATAATGGGATTATTTTTTAATGAATAAAAACAAATACTTTAAAATGATGTTTTAATTTGTAATATAATAATAATTATCATCGAATACCCACATAAAATCTCTTCGAGTCCTTGGGAATTTTTAAAAGCGTAAAGCCATCTTATAACCAAACAATTAAAAAAAATCAATGCAGGCTGGGGGCAGTGGCATGTCTTCAATTTGTTTAATCAATGTTTTATAGTTTTCAATATACAAGCCTATCATCTCCTTTGCTGAATTTCTTTCTAAATATGTTATTTTATAAGCTATTGTTAATAGGATTATTTTCTTGATTTCTTTTTCAGATAGTTTGCTGCTAGTGTATGGAAATACTACTGATTTTTGTATGTTGATTTTGTACCCTACAACTTTACTAAATTCATTTATTAGTTCCAACAGTTGTTTGGTGGAAACTTTAGGGATTTTTAAATATATAAGATCATGCCGTCCACAAACAGGGACAATTTAACTCCTTCCTTTTCAACTTGAATGCATTTTATTTCTTTTTATTGACTAATTTATGTGGCTAGTACTTTCAGTACAATTTTGACTAGAAGTGGAAAGTGTGGGAATCCTTGTCATGTTCTAGATCTTAGAGGAAAAACTTCCAATTTTTTTCCATTGAGTACAATGTTATCTGTGGGTTTGTCATGCATGGCCTTTATTGGGTTGAGATATATTCCTTCTATTCCTAATCTGTTGAGAGGTCTTTTTAAAAAATTATGAATGGATACTGAATTTTGTCAAATGCTTTTTCTGCATGTATTGAAATGATCGTTTGGTCTTTGTCCTTCATTCTGTTAATGTTGATTCGCATATGTTGAACCATCCTTGCTTTCCTGGGCTGATTCCCACTTGATCATGGTGAAAAATCCTTTTAATGTGTTGTTAAATTTGGTTTGCTAGTATTTTGTTCAGAATGTTTACATTATGCTCATCAGGTGTATTAACCTGTAGTTTTCTTTTCTTACCACATCCTTGTCTAGTTTTGGTATCAGGGTAATGCTGGCATTAAAGAATGAGTTTGGAAGTATTTCTTCCTCTTTAATTTTTTGGAAGAGTTTTTACTAGTTCTTCTTTAAATATTTGGTAAAACTCAGCAGTGAAGCTATCAGGTCCTGGGCTATTCTTTGATGACAGATTTTTTATTGTGGAATCAATCTCTTTACCTGATCATGATCTTTTCAGATTTTTTATTTCTTCATAATTCAATCTTGGTAAATAAAATGTATCAAGAAATTTGTCAATTTCTTCTAGATTATCCAATTTGTTGGTGCATAATTGTTTATAATTGTTTCTTATGATCATTGTAAGGTCTCCTTTTTCAATTCTGATTTTCTTTATCTCAGTCTTCTCTCCTTTTTTAAGACTAGCTAATAGTTTGTTGATTTTATTTAACGTTTCAAAAAGAAGACTTTTTTGATGTTTTTATTGATGTTAGTCTTTACTTCATTTATTTCTGCTCTGATTGTTATTATTTTATTTATTCTACTAATTTGGGGCTTAGTTTAGTCTTGTTTTTCTAGTTCCTTAAGGCACAACAGAGATTGTTGGTATGCAATATTTCTTCTTTTTTGATGTAAGCATTTATTGCTTTAAACTTCCCTCTTAGAACTGTTTTTTCTATATCCCATGTGTTTTGGTATGGTGTGTTTCTGTTTTCATTTGGCTAAAAAGATTTTAAACATCTTTCTTAATTTCTTCATTGACCCATTGGTTGTCAGGGAGCATATTATTTAATTTCCATGTATTTGTAATTTTTCTGAAGTTCCTCCTGTTATTCATTTCTATTTTGATACCATCATGGTCAGAAGAGCTCCTTGATACTTCAGTCTTCTTAAATTTATTATGAATTGTTTTGTGCTTTAACATATGATTTATTCTAGACATTGACATTGTTTCATGTGCAGTTAAGAAGAATGTGTATTCTGCAGCTGTTTATGGAAGATCTGTATATGTCTGTTAGGTCCATTTGGTCTGGAGTATAGTTTAACATTTTCTTCCTGGATAATCTGTCCATTGCTAAAAGTGGGGTATTGAAGTCCTCTACTATTATTGTATTGAAGTCTTCTCTCTTCTTGGATCTATTAATATTTGCTTTCTGTGTTTAGGTGATCCTGTGTTTGATATATACATATATATCACGTGTATATATATATATATCTATATATATATATATCTATATATATATATAGAGAGAGAGAGAGAGAGAGAGAGAGAGAGATCAGGAAAGAAACCGTAAAAAAATAAAGAGAAATTCTGGCACCAAAAACCACATTGACAAAAATGAGCAACTCTATAGAGATCTTCAACAGCACACTCCATCAGAGTATTGTTATACCCTCTTGCTGAATTAACCCCTTTATTATTTATGTAATGGCTTTCTTTGTTTCTTTCTACAGTTTTTGACATGAAGTCTATTTTATCTGGTATGAGTATAGCTACTCTTACTCTCTTTTGGTTTTCATTTGCATGGAAAATCTTTTCTCATACCTTCACTTTCAGTCTACATGTGTCCTTACATGTGAAGTGACTCTCTTGTAGGCAGCATCAAGCTGGGCCTTGCTTTTGATGCATTCAGCCACTCTGCCTTTTGATTGGAGAATTTAATTCATTTACATTCAAGGTGATGATTTATAAAGTAAGGACTTACTACTGCCGTTTTGTTAATTGTTTTCTAGTTGTTTTATTTATACTTTTTTTCTCTATTCCTCTCTTATTGCCTTCCTTTGTGGTTAAGTGATTTTCCCAAATAGTATGTTTTGATTCCTTGTTTTTCACTTTTTTTAAAGCATCTATTATAGATTTTTGATTTGTGGTTACTATAACACTTACAAAAAGTGTCTTGTGGTTATAACAGTTTATTTGAAGCTGATAACAACTTATCTTTGGCCACAAAAAGCACTACATTTTAAACTTATTTATTTATTTTTTATTTTTTTGTTCCACAGATTTCTGAGAAAGCACTACATTTTTATTCTACTCCCTTCCACCACACATTTTGAATATTTGATGTCACCATTTACATCTTTTTATGTTGCATATCCCTTAAAAATTATTGTAGTAATTTTTAATAGTTTATAATTTAACCTTTATACTAAACATATAAGTAATTAACACACCACCATTATGGTTTTAGAGTATTCTGAATTAGACTGTGTACTTCTTTTACCATTAAGTTATCTCCTTTCATGTTTCATGTTGCCAGTTAGGGTCCTTTTCTTTTAGGTAGGAGAACTCCCTTCAGCTGTTATTGTAAGGCAGGTGCAGTGGTGGTAAATTGCCTTAGCTTTTGTTTGTCTGGGACAGTCTTTATCTCTCCTTCATTTCTGAAGGACAGTTTTGTCATTCGAGTATTCTTGGTTGTCAGTCTTTGTTTTCCTCTTTGGCACTTTGAGTAAATCAACACACTCTCTCAGCCTAAAAGATTTCTGCTGAGAAATCTTTTGAGAGCCATATTGGTGTTCCTTTGTATGTGATATGCTTCTTTTCTCTTTCTGGATCATGTCTTTGTCTTTGATTTTTGTCAGTTTTATTATAATATGTCTTGGTGTAGTCTCATTTAGATTAAACCTGACTGGAAACTTTGGAGCTTTCTGTACCTGGATATTTATATCTTTTCCCATATTTGGGATGTTTTCTATCATTTAAAAAAGCTTCTTTTTTTTCCTTCTATTTCTCTGCTCTCTCTTTGACATTGATTATGCCTAAATTGGTTCTTGATGGTATCCTACAGTTTTTGCAGGTTTTCTTCACTCTTTTTCATTCTTTCCCCCATCTTTGACTGAGTAATTTGAAATGACCTGTTTTGGAGTTCACCAAGTATTTCCCATTTGATTGAGTCTGCTGCTGAAACTCTCTATGGAGTTGTTCATTTCTGTTATTGTGTTGTTTAGTGCCAGAATTTCTCTTTGATTCTTTTTATGGTTTCCTTTTCTTATTGAACTTCTAATTTTGTTCAGGTATTGTTTTCCTAATTTTATCTATTTGTCTATTTACATTCTCTTGTAGCTCACTGAGCTTCTTTAAGATGATTATTTTGAATTATTTGTCAGGCAGTTTGTAAATCTCCATTTTTGTAAGGTCAGTTGTTGGCGCTTCATTTGTTCCTTTGGTGTTGCCATGTTTTGTGATTATTCATGATCCTTATGGCCATGCATTGATGTCTGCTCACCTTAAGAAGCAGAGACTTATTCCAGTCTTTGCAGACTGGAATTGTCTAGATAAGCCCTTCACAAGTCAACTTGTCCAGTCATTTTAGGCAGGCCATCTTGCATGGTCTGTAGGTGGGCCTGTTGAAGTCCTTGGTCAAGCTGGCCTAGTGCCTAGGTCAGTAGGTGAGTCAGCCAGGTACCTGGGTCTATGAGGTTGGGCCCAGTTCCTGAAACCTGGGTCTGGCCTGGAACCTGGGTCCACAGAGGCTAGCTTGGTGCTGGGGTCTGCTGGAACTGGCCTAGACCCTGAGTCAGCTGGTGCAGGCCTAAACCCTGGGTCTGCTGGAGTCTGAGGCTTCAGGGCCTGGCCTGGCACCGAGGCATGCCTGAAGCCTGGGGTTATGAGGGGAACCCTTACTCTAGGCCAGTAGAGAGTTTGGGGCAGGACTGAAACGTGGGGCTGTGGAGGCCAGCCCAGTCCCATAGGTGGTCAGGAGGCCAAAGCTGCTGGGATAGCCTGGCATTGGGGTGGGCTGTCCTAGTGCTGGAGTGAGACTGGAGACTGAGTCTGCATGTGCCGCCTGAATTCTGGAGCCATGGGGCCAGCCAGGAGCCTGAATCTGTGGGGACCTATTTGGCAGTGGCAGATAGGCTGAATCTGTGGGTAACAGCTCAGAGACTGTGGTTGTGAAAGTCTGCCTGGTGCAGACCCACTGTTGGCATCTAGGCTGGCCCAGCGTTGGAGTCTGAGACAAAATCTGTTATTTACTCCCCTCTTTTTCCTCTATGCAGAGGGTATCTCTCTCTGCATTGTTCTGCCTGGAGTAGGGAGGGTTGATGCAGGTATTGTGAAACTGCCCTTCCTACTCTTTACAATGAATATTTTCTTATTTCTGTGCTACACACAGTTGCTGTAATCACTCACCTTGTTTCTTTAGCTCCTGTGAAAATATGTTTGTGCATGGATACTTGTTCAAATTGATGGTTCTGAGAGGGGACAAGTATGGGAAAGTCTTACTCTACCATCTTGCTGATGTCACTCTAAGCCAAAAACCTGCACAATTGTTTTCCAATGCATAGTTCATGGAATGTATTTTTATTTACTTAAAATTTTAATTTCAGTCAACAATATTTTATGCTTTTAGTATGTAAGTCTTTCTTTTTTTGTTAGATGTATTCTTAGGCATTTTATTTTCTCAGTCTTGCAAATTGGATTCTTTTCTTCAGTTTATTTAGGATTGTTCATTGCTTGTATATGAGAGTTAAGACAGACTAGAGAGAGGTGAGCCTCCAGGTGTTGGAGTAGACAATTAAAACAACAGGCCAAAATGAAAGTAACACTTATGCCTTTAATCACTTTGTGTGATACTATAAGCAAGAGGCCAAGAAGAAGTAAGTCCTGGCCTGCTCAATTTTCATTTTCTCCGATGAAATAATATCAGTTGAGGATCAAATGGATCAGTACAGATGTGGGGAATAATCTCATTATTGAGGGAGCTAGGGCTAAGATGCAAATGTGAGTGAGCATTTTAGTGTACAATTAAAGGACAGGCTTAAGCAGCTAATGTGATGGGACAAAATAACTTCAGCTTAGACTACATACCTCAGGTGAGGTCTGTGGTTTCAATGAAGTAATTCCCTGAAAGAGCACTTCTCATTGTGCTCTGTGTTTGATCAGGCTGTCTACCTGCCTCATTCAATTGTAGACCTCTTTTGTATTTACTGATAATTGACACTTTGACCTTTATAAGGGACCTTGAAAGCATCTTCCATCTCTTTCAATATCTTTATAAAGACACAAATATACGGATGATTAAACAGTAATCAAACAGCAATGGATGGGAGGTTATGTAAACACATTTTGTTTCTTTAAAAGATTAGGAATTTTACTGACCAAAACCTAAACGTAATGTCTTTCTGATTACATAAAAATTTTTTGTAGAAAAATGGTTTAATCTTTGATTTTAGGTGCCATCAACACCGATGACAGTACAGTTTTTGGAGGATAAGAGCCCAGAGTGGCCATTTAGGACAGAGTAACTGGCCCCTATATCAATTAAGAAATTAATATTTTTACCTGTCATGTTAACAGTCAGTCAAGACTCCTTACTATGCCTTTTGTGGGAGTCACTAGGAACCTCTGGACCCTCCAGTCCTCAGTTATGGCCGCCAGTCCTCAGTTAGGGCCATTATGGCATAAAGTGTCCTCTTCTTCCTTCACAGCTCAGGACAATCCCTTTTCCAATGACCCACCTGTCTGCAGTGAGAACAGGGTTGGGTGGGCTGCCCTGACTGGGGTAGTTCTTGCTCTAATGTCCTGGCTTCCTACACTTAAAGTAGCAGCCATTACCTGCAGGCTTGCTATTAGGCTTTTTTTGATCTGTGGGTGAAGCATCCCCCTGGGTGACCCTGAGGTTGCAGGGCGCTGCTTACAGAGACTGCTATCAATGGGGCTTGTTGTCTATCCCGTCATTTGCCATGCTGGGTTCTTTCAGCCTCTTCAGCCCTATCGCTATTATTGAATACCCTGAAAGCCACATCAAACAGTTGATCAATAGGTCTTTGGAAATGTAGTTTTCATTTCCTGTGATGTCTTTGATTTTTTGGTATCAAGTGATACTGGCCTCATAGAATAAGTTGAGAAATGTTCCATTTTCTTCTATTTTGAGAGATTTTTATGAAGAAATAGTATTAGTCTTTTAAAATTAAGTATAATTTGCCACTACAGCAATGCGATTGATGGCCTTATTTGGTGTAAGTTTTAAAATTACTTATTCAACTTCTTCACTTATTACAAGTCTACTCAGATTATCTATTTAGTTTTGAGTGAGTTGGGTTGGACAAGCTTGGCCTAGATCTTATGGGGAGAAGGGGAGACCCTGAAGACACCTTTTCTCCACTCTGACTCAGTATTTAGTATGTTTCTACTCCCCTTCTCTCTCCCTCTTCTCTCCTCTCTTGTATTCTCAGGCTCATAAAATATTAGGACCTTTTGCTTGGGGATGCTTCAGCTGTGAGGTGATCCCTACTTCTGTATCGATCCACCTGACCTTTGCACAGTGCAGTTCCACAGGGATAAATGAAACAGTGTGGGAGTTGGAACTTACTTTAGTTCAACCTCTTGCTTATGCGATCACAGTAAATGATTAAACACTTGACCGTTGCTTTCATTTTGGCTGGTTGCTTAGCTTGGTTACTCAGACACTCGGAAACTCAGCTGTCTCAAGCTCAGCTTCTTGACAGAAATACAATTGATATTTGAGTACAAAACTTTTATTCTGCAGCATTGTTGAATTTATTTGTTCGAGCTGATTTTAAAAAATTCCTTAGAATTTTCTATTCACAAGATCATTTCACCTTATGCCTTTCCAATCTGGATGCCTTTTATTTCTTTTTCTTGTTTAATTGCTCTGGCTAGAACTTCCAGTCTAATGCTGAACAGAAGCAGCAACAAAAGACTTCCTTGATCATGTTTCTTATGGGGAAAGCATCCCAGTCTTTAACAATTAATTGTAATTTTAGTTTTGGTTTTCTTATCTACCCTTTATCAGTTTGAAGAAATTCCCTTGTATTTCTAGTCTGGTGTGTGTGTGTGTGTGTGTGTGTGAGTGTGTGTGTGTCAGGAAAGGATTTTGGAATTGTCAAATGCCTTTAGTATGTATAATTAGATGTGTTTTCTTTTCTTTATTTTATTAACATGGTCTATTACATTGAGTTTTGAATGTTTAAACAACCTTGCATTCTTTGAATAAACCTCACTTGGTAATTATGCTTGCTGCATTTGGTTTGCTGGTATTCGTTGAATAATTTTGCATCTATATTCATAAAGAAATTGGTCTATAGTTTTTATTTCCTGTGATGCCTCTGATTTTTTTGATATCAGGTGATACTGGCCTCATAGAATAAGTTGGGAAATGTTCCATTTTCTTCATTTTTGAGAGATTTTTTATGAAGAAATAGTAGTAATTATTCTTTTAAAAATTAAATAGTATTTGTTACTACAGCAATGTGATTGGCAACTTTATTTGGTGTTAGTTTTAAAATTACTGATTCAACTTCTTTACTTACTAGAAGTGTATTCAGATTATCTATTTATTTTTGATTGAGTTGGTAGATTGTGACTTTCTTGAAATTTTTCCTTTTATGTAAGTTTCTAACTGTTCACACAGAGTTGTTCACAGTGTTCTTTGATAATCCTTTCTGTAGCTGTAAGATTGCTGATGATGTTTCTATATCCCTAATTTTAGTAATTTGAGTCTTTCACTGTTTTGTTGGTAAATGTAGCTAAAGTTTGTCAATTTTGTTAATCTTTTCAAAGAAGCACTTTTGTTTTCACTGATTTTACTTATTCTTTTTCATTTCTCTATTTTATTTTTATACATTTTAATCTATATCTATTTATGCTTGCTTTGGGTTTTGTTTGCTTTTCTTTCAAAATGGGAGATTTGCAATAAAATGCTGAGAAAATGATGCAAATTCCAAAGGAAAATAGCTTTTCCATCTCTTCCACTCTGCAAATAGAAGTGACTCTCAACACTAAAATTTAATCCAGAAACTGGGTTCATACTCCATAGAGTTTTCAGTGGGAAAGGTAG
Organism: Pan troglodytes; assembly: GCF_028858775.2. Lineage (NCBI taxonomy): Eukaryota > Metazoa > Chordata > Mammalia > Primates > Hominidae > Pan > Pan troglodytes. Next base: position 159,414,256 of record NC_072404.2, on the reverse strand, counting down.
TATAAAATATAATGTGCTGTTTTTTTCACTGTAATCTTGTCATATTTTCAGAGCCAGAATTTGAAAAATTACCATATTTATATCAAACTTCTAACTGAAAAAAAATTCTCAGTTTTTGCTTTAGCAAACCACTTGTTTAAAAGCAAAGTCCTATCCAACTAACACTCTGTCCACTCCTTACATAGACCGCGTCCTCTGCAGTGCTCTGTGGAGGGCACCCTTCACCTGAGCATTCCTCAGGCTGTAGATCAGGGGGTTCAGCATTGGGTTAAAGACACTGTGAAACAGGGACAGCATTTTCTCCTGCTCCTCTCGTTGATTAGAGTCTGGGACTATGTAAACCACCATGGCTATGCCAAAGAAGAGTCCAACCACACAAAGGTGGGAGGAGCAGGTGGAGAAGGCCTTTATGCGGCCTTCCTTTGTCTGGATCTTTAGGATGGCCCAGAAGATGTGCATGTAGGAGACAAGCATCAAACAAAGAGGCCCAACTAAGACAAACACACAGGTAGCAAATATGACCACTTGGTTAACCCAGGTGTCAGCACAGGCCAGCTTGAGGATGGACAGAATTTCACAGAAGAGGTGGTTCACATCCCGGGGCCCACAAAACGGCAACCTTAGAAGGAGAATTGCATGTACCAGGGACAGGGCAAACCCACATGACCAGGACATGACAGCCAGGATCGTGCACACTCTCCAGCTCATGATGACAGTGTACTGGAGAGGGTGGCAAATGGCCACATACCTATCATAGGACATCACCACCAAAATCAGACACTCTGCAGCAGCAAAAGCGTAATACAAATAGGTCTGCATTATGCATGGAACAAAGGAGATGGTTCTTTTCTTGTTCATCAGATTTGCCAACATCTTGGGAACATTGTTGGAAGCATAGGACATGTCAATGATGGCCAGGTGTGAGAGGAAGAAGTACATGGGGGTATGCAGACTGTGGTCCAGACAGATGAGTCCCAAGATCATGCCATTCGCCAGCAGGCTGAAGATGTATAACAGGGAGAAGATCCAAAAGAGGAGCACTTCCATCTCGACACTGAGCTGGAATCCCACCAGGATGAATTCTGTGACCCATGATTGGTTGACTCCCATTCCTTAATGGAAGTCTGTCAAGGACTGAAGTGTGATAGAAAGGTCAGAAAATTTGAGTTTTTATCTGAAAATGAGCTAAGATAAAGGCTATATGTTTGTTCCTATTAGATAAGCCCCTTCAAATTCCCAAGATTTATTACCTCTCTGTTTTTAGCATTTAATTATGAAATAAATTTAAACATAAAAAGTGTCACAAATTTTTCAAAGAACTCCCACTTAATTTCATACAGATTCAGCAAATGTTAACATTTATTATTTGTCTTATTCTCTTTCTCTATGTAATTTTTATTTTTTGAACCAGTTGAGATTAAAGTGTAGACATAATACCTATTTAATTATAAATTTCTGATCTTTTAGTAAAAAAAACTAATTCCCACTAGCTTGACCATAATATAAGTATTAAAATCAGAGAATTTAATATTGACATTGACATGTTTAATATTGATATTGATATTGATATTGACATGTTTCTTTTCTCTAATATACAATATTCTCCCTCCAACCACACCAGTCTAGGACCTAATCCAAGATTATGCATTATATCTAAAGTCATCTGTCTTTAGTCTCCTGTACCTGTAATATTTACTCAGCCTTTTTGTGCCTTTCTGAACACTGATATTTTGAAGAGTTCTTCAGCATAATGTCCAACAAATTGAGAGTGTACAATATTCCTCAATGTTTTTGTTCAAATTATTCACTTTCTGCAGGAAAAATAGTATTTTTCTCTGTGTGTTCTGAGCAAGTTTATGATATTAATTTGTCCTATTATTGGGGTGAAGCTAACTTGGATCACTTGGTGAAGATGGTGCTTCCCAGATATCTCCATTATGTGATTTTTTCCCCCTAATTAGTTTCTGGAGTACCCATTAAAATTATTATATATGTAGCTTGTTCCTCATAATGTCACTTCACTAGTTCCTTTCAGTCACTAGTTTTAGCATCCATTGATTATCTTGCCTAACTCAGATAATAATGATGATTCAAAATGTGTTGTTCTGACTCTATAATTGCTTTTACATTTATTAGTTGGCAACTTTAGTATAAAAAATGCTTCATTCACTTACCTATCTATTATCTATCTGCTCTCTATCTGTTATCTATCATCTGTTATCTATCTGCTATCTGTCATCTATCTATCCATCAGTATAGACTCATGGATTTTTTTATTCAGTGGGTTGTACTTCATTGTTGTCATTTTTTGGTGCTTAATTTTCCTATATCTAGGCCTTCTAAGCATGCTCCTCTGTCTTTTTAACATGTTCCCATAATATTTGAGCAGTTATTTCCTTCTGATATGACCAGATGTTTCAAGCTCCCTTTGTATACTCCCCACTTCAATCACAAAACAGCCATTTCCTTCAAAAGTTATAATCACTTTTAATAAAGAATTATATTTATAAGCCAATATTTCTATTTATCTGGGTTTTATTGGATTTTTAATAATTTATATTTTACCATGATAATTTGTATTTTATCATGATTTTTATCATGAGGATAGCGTGAATTTCTGGTATTCTACATTAAAAACAAGAGCATATAATTTGAGAAAGCATACAAATTATTATGGGGATAATACATTCTCAAGATTCTTCTGAAAATAATATAACTTAACTGACTTCCTTTATGGTGTTAGCATTGAAGAAAATGGTTTTGATATTTATTATTTTATTTTTGGTGAAAAATACATATTTGTAATTCTACTACCTTATTAACCATCAGGTTTTATATTATTCTCCTGCTTTTATTCTTATTTAGAAATTTTAGAATCTTGAATAGTTTAGATTTTGTGTGAACCCTTGTGTAAACAATGTGATACCTACTTTGTATGAGATTTTGACTTGAAGTTTTAAAAACCTAGAAAAACATGAAACTCTAGTTAAAGGACTAAAGAGATGACATGTTGAAACATACAAACAAAAGTGATCATTTTAAATAATTGTGCAGTTATACTTTTCTACTGTTTATTTCATATATATCATTATTATAAAAATTATATGAAAAATGCTATTTGTTTAACTAGCTCTATCATATATCATGAACCATTTCCCATGTCAAAACATTTCTCTGAAACATAGTTTGAACAGCTATTATTCAATACAAATATTCTAATTAACTTAATGTATTATCTCATCATTAGATTGTGTGCTATATAATGCTTCAGTAATTAAATTATATATGTATATGTTTGTATTTGTTGTCTTTTTTCATGACATTTTTAATAGTAAATTCTGAGACTTAGAAGTGCTCAGTCAAGTCAATCAATTTATGTGTGTATATATCTCTCTGTACTCATCTAAAAATCAAACAAGCAAAAATCCCAAATATATTAAGGTGTATCACTGTAAGATGCCTCCTAGTGGAAGAGGATGTCTAATTTATCAATCATGATGCTATAATCTCAAATTAACCTTCTGTTACTCCCCAGGTTCCATATGGTCCCATGTGAAAGAACCATCTTAACATTGCACTTCAGATTTCCCACCTAGACATCTTTCTACATATATTATTAAGGACAAAAAATACAGATTTCTCATGTTTTATCTAATCTAGTGTTTCCTTCTCAATTTCAGTTCCTGCCTTGAGGGGAAGTCCTGCTTCATAGGTGAATGACATTGAGAATGAGTTAACACTTCATATACATTAAATAAAAGATAATATCTTTACTCACATAGAAATTACAAGTTAAAAAATAATTTAAAATAATCAATAACTTAGCACTTAAAATGTTGTATAAATATAACTTCATTTTATCACACATGGCTAATGGCAAGGTTTCTATAAAGCAGACACATTCCCAGATAGTTATAAGTTAAATCTCTTTCTATGATGGATATATTTTCAGTTTATACTTATTACTGACTTTATTTCTTAGTGCATAAGAATGTAAGATGGTTTCAGTAATAAAATTTTGAGAATTTTGACTATCCGTTTGGAGGATTTGAGGCATAGGTAAATGTAAATTCTCAGGCAGGCCTATATTTAAGTTGGAAAAGTCATATGAATCTTTCAAAAATACTAATGTCATCACTATGCTTATCCACTAGCCTCATTGTATAAGTGTGAAGGGGAATTGTAGTGGAATCATAGCCTCTTCTTGGAAGGATTTTGTTGCATGTTTACAACCAGTTACTATAAAAAGAAACGAAGCAGCCTGCTTGAACTTGTCTAGGCCCCACTGAAAGCCTACCTGATAGACGGCCTATAAAAAGAGTCTTTTCTATTCTAGCAAATTAGAGTAGAGGCACAAGGGTAGGCTCTTTAGGCACCTATTAAAGGTATAGGCTTGGTCAATCATTACAGTTAAAAGAGTTATGTCCTCACTATGACGATATAGACAATTCTCAAGATAAAATCAAAGATGAAGGGGCAAGGATATCAAATGTCATTTATTTGAATGGAGATATGCCTTCACCAGATAATGAATGGTAATATATCTTATACTTCTTCATCTCTTATAACAACTAGTATACTTGTAGATAAAAGTAGACACTCAGAAAATGTTTATTACTTAGATGAATGACATTTTTAGTTAGTTATAGATTTAGTTATTTATGTATATGTATATTAAATATACTCTATAACTATATGTATATAATATATAAGATATCTATAGTAAATGTATATAATATATATTTTTGTCTATTGGCCAGGACATGATTTATACTTTTTAAAAAAAGTATAATACTTAGATGAATGACATTTTTACTTAGTTATAGATTTAGTTATTCAGGTATATGTATATTAAATATACTCTAAAAACTAGACATATATAACATATGAATATATATAATAAATGTATAAAACATATATTTTTGTCTATTGGCCAGGACATGATTTATACTTTTTTAAAAAGTGTAAAAATAATTTATACTTTTTAAAAAAACATTACAGCTACAATTTGATTATTTGAAATGTCAAAATAATTAAAAACAGTATTTGCAAAGGATACATTCAAATTAGCATAATGGTAGGGACTATATTGTGTCTGTAGATAAAATGGGCCCACTTAAATGTACTGTATGTGTAGTGGATTGAATGGTGACCCCCAAAAGATATATCCCTATCCTAATTCTCAGCACCTGTGAATATTGCCTTATTTTGAAAGAGGGTCTTTGCAGGTGTGATTAAGAATCTTAAGATAATCCTGAATTTTATGGATGAGCCCTAATTCCAATGACAACATTTCTTATGCAATAAAGGCAGAAGGAGATTTGAAACAAACTGCTGAAGGCACACAGAGGCAAGGTGATGCAAAGACAGAGCAGACAGAGATGTGGTCAGACACTGAGGAATGCTGACAATCCCCAGATGCTGGAAGAGGGATGAAATATGTTCTTCTTTAGGATTCCCAAAGGGAGCTAAATTTTACTAGATTCCAGATCTGTGAGAGAATGAATTTCTATTGTTTTATTCAACCACATTTTTTGGTGGTAATTTGTTACACAAGTTGTAAAAAACAAATATAGTATCATATACCTGCTTTGAATCAATGCTTGAGGACGATTTTAGAGTAATGGATTTTTGAAGCAAGTACTTCATATGGAGGTAAAATAACCTGAGAGGTAAGCTTGAAGATACACATGTGAGCATTGTGAACTTTTGCAAACTAAGCCTAAGAGGGATCAGTCACATAGGCAGTGTTTCTTTGAGATCAATAACTCAATAAAACAGAAAGGCAAAATCACAAATTCTTAAATTTCTATAAATACATTGTATTTGAGGAGGGTTCTATATAAATATGCATTAAATTATTTTGTTGCAATAAGATATATTCCTATAGTACGCCAAGTGGGGATGTAACATCATATTGCAAAATCTTTCTTAAACAGAGTTGGACATAATACTCATGTCTGAAACATATTTAATTTCTGAATATAAAGGATAACAATATTATTGAAGATAATTCAATCTATTGTTACCCAGTAGGAATATTTGTTGCTTGATATTTTAGTCTGGTTATTTTTTCTCGATTACAGATCTTTTTATTGTCATTACCCTTTCCATTGCTGTTAAAAAACAGACAAAATAAAAAAAATCGCAGGCAGATTAACATCTTTAAGTGGCTAACACACTGGAATGGAGAACAAAATATCACAGTGATGATGCCTAAAATTTCACCTTTCCAATAGAATAAATAAAACAATAGCAGATGAGAAAACAAAAGGTTTTCTTGATCAGTATGAGCTATTTTCCACCCAGGCAGTCCTGCAGTCCAGAATGTTTCTTCAGCTAGAGTGCTTTATTCTATTTCTCCAACTCTTAGTAGTAGTGATAGCCTGGGATAGTTCCCCCAAAGACATAATTCTATGACAGACTTACCTTTTAAACTCTTTCAGATAGAAAAAGATGTAATGTAACTGTTGATAGATTTTTCTTTTCCATTGAGAAAGGTTTTCCTGGCCATGTATATCTTTATTTAGGCTGGGTAATGTATAAAGTCCTTGCATTAATTTGGCTATTTCAGAGCCTTATTCAGAGACCTGGATACAAAGCCCCTCCTTTTCTGAGCTCCTTCTTATTGAGACAATGGGGCTAGCTCTGACCTCCACCATCAAGGGACATTGGGAGGTGATGGTGAGAGAGACGCTAGGGGAGCCTTGGGACCCCCGTTCACAGCAGAGCAGGAAGACTTTCCCTGGGAGGAGGAGGGGGACATTGGTGTGTATTCCAACTACCTGCAATCTACACGTTGATTCAGGAGGGAAAGTCACCCAGGGATGTTGTTCTTCCAGCATAGCCATGGTGATTTCTGCAGTCATCCAGCTCTAGTTCAACTACCTATACTGGAAACCACCTCCCAGCAGAAATGAATATCTTCTATATAAGGAGATGTTAGCACTAGACTTTCCCTCAGGAAAATATTTTGATCTAGAATAAACCCTACAGAGATGAGACACATACCGCTAAAATGAATATAGACTCCTACTCCCTCTGGAAGCCTTCATAGGATTAAATCCCAGATACAGGCAGATTCACTGGACTCACTGAAGTTTCTTTAGCTAACTCCAGGAGCATAGCTTTTATTTTAGAATCATATGAATAAAAACGTTCTTGAGTTTCTATTGAGAATTAAATTCCCAAGAGGATAATAATATATACTTATTTGTCTTCTCTCTAAGGGGTATAGGGAAGATCTCTGGATCTTCTCTCTGGAGGAGAACAAAGATTTTCTGATTGTCCTTACAGGAAAATTATCAGGACCAGGCAGGGCAGATGATGGCATCACACTATTTCTGCACAAGCTTTCACAGATCTCAAGGGTCATAAACATGAGGCAGACATCACAAATTACAATATCCAAACTCTTTAAATGATTATGGTTTTATTACTTTATACTTCCCTACAATCTCCATGAAGGTATAAGAGAGGCCGTGACTTTCAGATAGTTGAGAGGTGGTTTTCATGGAACCTGGTATGGGGACTCTGAGAAGGAACAGATCTCTCAATGCCAACATAAATTTCTATTTCCTGTAGGAAGTGATAGATACAAATGAAAAAAGATGAAAATAGCCATAAGTATCAATTATCGAGCCCTTTTTATGTTTCAGAAAATGTGACAAATGCTTTATATGGACTATATATTTTAATCTGATCATTATCCTCATTTTACATATATGAAGACTGACATTTTGATATGCTGTCTGCTATTCTTTAAGTGTGTGGTTGAGGGACTCTGAAAATTTCTGACAAGCTTTCAAAGAGTCTGTGGGATAAAAACTATTTTCACAATACTATTTAGACAGTTTTAATATTTTTTTACCCTTGTTCTCTCATGAGTGCACACTGAATTTTTTCAGAGGGTAGCTGATATGTGATATGGCAACAGATAGAATGAAGGAAACGTAAAATGCAGCTTTCTATTAAGCTGAATATTTTAAGAATAGCAAAAATGTGAAATAAAGTTACTTTTTATAAAATATATTACAAGAATATCTTATCAAGAATATCATATTAACCTATATTGGAAGCCATTTAAATTAATTAAAAGTAAATAATAAATTTGTCAGTTTTGAGTTCTATTATAACATCAACAAATATACTTACATAAATGAAATATCTTCAGACCCTCACTAATTTTTAAGAATTTAAAAGTGTTCTGAGACCAAAGAGGTAGAGAATTATTGCGCTAAATTATAGATCACCAATCTAGCAAGGACTAGAGCTGGAAACAAATGATCTTTATTTAATACCAAAAGTGTATTCACCATTCACGTTCTATTGCAGTTGCAACAAATTAACAAAAACTTAATGGCTTAAAACAGCACATATCTATTACCTTACAGTTTCCATTGATCAGAAGTCCTGGTGGTCAGCTGGATTCTCTTTAAAACAAAATCAAGATTTTAGCTTGGTCTGCAATTCTCATCTGAGACTTGAGATCCTCTTTCAAGTTTAATGGTTGTTGGAAAAATTAGATTCCTTGTGGTTGTAGGGCTGAAATCTCTGTCCATTTGTCATTGCTGTTTTCTGTCCTCTGGGATCTGGGATGGCCTGAGCTGCCTGCTGCCACTCTGGTGCCTACATGGGACCACCTCCGTGTTTAAATCAGCAATGGTTTGTTGAATTCTTCACACACTTCATATCTCTCTGACTTCCTCCTCTGTTACTAGGTGAAAAAAATTCCCAGCCTTTAGAAGACTCACCTGATTGTTACCATGGTAACCTTCACATTTTACGACCCATTGATCTACAAAGCCCCTTCACAGCAGAACCTAGATTACTGTTTGATTAAATAACAAAAGTCTAAGGGGGGCCATTTAGAGAATTCTGCCTATCCCATAAAGCCTTTTCATCTTAACCACTGAGCAGTGTTTTCATTTTTTAGATCCTATATTTTTTCCTTGAACACATGCTGTTCTATCAATGCTATCTTTATTATAGGCCTCAAGCTATTGCTTCAGATTTCCCACCCAAAATAACATGGCCCTGAATCCAAATTCCGAAGGGAAAAGTTTCCATTTCTGTGTCTTACTCTAAGTGATATGATTAGAATATTTTAAAGTTTTATATGAGTTTATATAAATTTAACTGAGTTAACCCTTTCTTGTACAGTTCACTCACCAGGCACTTGGCTTAGGCTCTCTTACCAGAATGATCACACTTTTCAGAGTATCTATATTTAGAAAAGCATTTATATAACAGATACAGCAATAGTGTCAGCATAAATATGTCTAATATCTGTGAGTCAGTGTGGGGTAGGGATAGACCTAAGAAAACAGCTAATCCATCCTGTAAAGTCGTGACATACACATACATTTTCATGTTTTCGCACTAATCTGATTACCGGCTTCCCCCCTTTATTTGCACCCTGTGATAACCTTATACAGAACAATTTAGCGTAGATATTAGCTGATGGTTAGTTAAATTAAGTTCTTCCACAGGCCATCCTTTTCCATTGGTATCACATTCTGAGGAAGTTTTAACCTGATTTCACAATATATTTCATAATCAGTTTCAATATTAACACATGAGTTATTTACATAAAATAGTTGAATATTACCAACAATGCCAATGTTATACCATACTGCAGTGTGATCATGGTATAAGCAGTTTCATTCCAGAACAAATCAGTAAGAATTAGAGAAGTATTTGCTATCCCTTTCTAACAGATGTGGCCCATGCTCGTACACCATATTATTACTGACAAGTATCATTACAATTAGCCATGATTTGGTTATTTCTGGGTTCCAACTCTGTTGGGGACAAATTCAGTCACCCTATCTAGGTTTAAAAGCTTTCCACTGAAACTAGTTTCTATTGTGTGCTGTTATATAGCGGGGCCCACCTCTGTCCTCAGGTGAGGGCATGGTGTTTTCAGAATAGTTCCCAGAACTCCTAATTGTACTACAGGTTATATCTTATTCAGATCTACTCTTGGGATGAAGGCAGTCATAGTCCATCAGTGAAAATTATCAGTGCCCCAGAGAACTTCGATAAGTTATAAGGTCTACAAGTTTCCCTTCAGTGATCCCCTTGTGCCTATTCAAGTAGAATGGAAGGCCATTGCCCCAGGGCTGCTTTTGCTTCTGTCTGCATCACAACAGCCAACAGGGACAGTGCACAGTGGCTCACGCCTGTAATCCCTGCATTTTGGGAGGCTGAGGCGGGTGGATCAATTTAGTTCAGGAGTTTGAGACTAGCCTCGGCAACATGGTGAAACCCCGTCTCTACTAAATATATAAAAATTAGCTGAGCATGGTGGTGCTTGCCTGTAGTCCCATCTGCTTGGGAGGCTGAGGCAGGAGAATTACTTGAACCTGTGAGGCAGAGGTTGCAGTAAGCCAACTTCACACCACTGTAGTCCAGCCTTGATGGGTGACAGAGCAACCCTGTCTCAACAAACAAACAACAAACACACAAGCAAACAAACCAAACCAAAACAAACAAACAAAAAAACCAATCAACCGACAAACAACAAAAAAACCAGCCAATAAGTCCTGTTGGGTCAGGGCACAAACCCCTCCTCTAACACTGAGTCCTAGCAGTATCCTGCGTTATTTGCTGAGTCTGCATGACCCATTCCACCTGAACTTCATTACGTTTCTATGTTGAGTTCACTCCTTTGCCTTCCTCATGGAAGAGAATTCCCTCTTTTTTGCTTATTCTAGTTAACATTTCTCCCCCTCTTAAAGTGAATTCAGCTTGTCCCAGGATGCCTAGGTAGGCATCTATTTCCCCTAAAAGCTTTTCTTATCTTGTGGGACAGTCACCATTCTTTTTGTTGTCAAATCAAATGTCACAGAGAATTCTATCAGTGAAATATTTTGTCATAAGGGATGGTAGACACTGAGAGGAAAATTGTATGCTATTGTGTGAGGGCTAGAAATGGGCAGGTTGATTTTAAAATTGGCTGAGGAGCACCAAGAAAAAAAAATGGAAACAATAATACATTAGTATACAACACTTTACATTTCAGGAATAAAAAGGAAGCAAGATAGGTTAATACTTTCTGAGATTAGTGAAAGTAAGATAACTTGTGCTCTGAATATCAGAGTAGTGTTCAGCTTTAGAAATCCCTGCCCTATCAGTCTAGTGATTCCCTTCTTTACATAGTAAAGATTTCTACAGTATAAGATCTCCAGGCTAGGCTCAGTGGCTCACGCTTGTAATCCTAGCACTTTGGGAGGCTGGGGCGGGCAGATCACGAGGTCAGGAGATGGAGACCATCTCGGCCAACATGGTGAAACCCCGTCTCTAATAAAAATACAAAAATTAGCTGGGTGTGGTGGCGGGCACCTGTAATCCCAGCTATTCGGGTGGCGGGCACCTGTAATCCCAGCTATTCGGGAGGCTGACGCAGGAGAATCACTTGAACCTGGGAGGCAGAGGTTGCAGTGAGCCAAGATCGTGCCACTGCACTCCAGCCTGGTGACAGAGCAAGACTCCATCTCAAAAAGAACTCTAACATATCCTGAGGTTTTGATATTAGTAATTTTTCCTTCTGTGTTCTCTTCCAGGCAAAATTATTATCAGCTATCAGCTTAGGGTTAAGAATTACATTTCTGGGTATTCCAGGATAAGATGAGAGTGGCTCTCTCAAAATATGATTAAAACTAGGACTTTTTCAATATCAAGATATAAGATGCTTTTAATAAAATGGTTGCTAAATATAAAAGAAAACAAAAATCTAAGATCTTGTTAAATCCACTCTTAAAAATTAATCTGTACAAAATATCTCTGTGCTTGTTTTCACTGGACTGCTGTGCTCCAATTAGAATGTTGAGTTGCAAACTTTTATCCTAAGATCTCAGGCTCAAATTAGTGATGGAGTATGAGGAGCCTGCTCTTAATTCCTGTGTGATGGAGAAACCATGAATATTTACAGTCCACTGGCTATTGAGTCATGGCATATTTTAGAAAGTGTCAAAGGAGGAAAAGCCTCACTCTCGAGTAAGTACAATGTGATCACAGGGATTTGACCGCAAGACATGTCTAATCACATGCTCCCTGAGGCCCCACCCAGTGAGGGTCTCTAAAGTGGTCAGCTGGAACTATGCTAGTTTTAAGATCTAGAACAAGGGTTCACAAACTACTGTCCCTGGGCACCATTCCAGCAGCCACCTGTTTTTACAAATACAGTTTTATTGGAACACGGGCACACCCATTTGTTTACACATTGTCTATGGCTGGTTTTGCCAGAGTTGAGTTGTTTTGATGCAGAAGATGGCCCTCAAAGCCTTAAGCATTAACCTGTGTATCTTCACAGGAAGAGTCACTAATTATTGATCTTGAGGATGTGTACTATGCTCCTGTTAACTCAATGTGACTTGGCTACTATTGGCACAAACTCTGCTAGTATCGACCATTTCCAATATTAGAAATAGATTTCCAATAACCTCAATGATAAATAAGCCATTAAAAATCTCAGACATTTTAGTGGGTATATAATAGTATCTCATGGTGGTTTTAATTTACAATTCCTTGCTTACTAATGGTGGAAAGCAGCATTTGTATGTTTATCAGCCCCTTGTATTTTCTGTAAGAGTATATGTTCACATGTTTTGCTAATTTTATAAAATTTGGTTGTTTATATTTTTGGTTGTTGATTTAAAGGAGTTCTTTCTATGTACTGTATAAACAATAGTTCCATTTCTGGGTACATGTAGTTTCCATAGGATCACTTGGTTTGTGGCTTGCATTTCTTCTTTCTTAACGGTGACTTTGATGAGCACAATGATTAATGTGAAGAGGTCCTATATTTATTGAACTTAAAAATTTTATATCTAGGGATTTTTGTGTCTTTATGAATTTATGCCTATCCAGGATTATAAATGCATTTACCTATCTTTTCTAAAAGATTTGTGTCTTCAGTTTATATGTATAGGTCTATAGTATTCCAGTTTAAGGTAGCATTTATTCTAGCAGAAGACAAAAAAAAAAAAAGCCAACTCCCATATTTTGCAGGGAGCAAAGCTCCCTCCCCATGGTTCCCTTTGAGATGTCTCACGTCAGCCTCTCCTTCCTCAGTGCCCTCCTCAGGGCGCCCTTGACTTCTGCATTCCTTAGGCTATATATCAGGGGGTTCAGCATTGGATTGAAAAGGCTGTAAAACAGGGAAAGAACTTTCTGCTGCTCCTCAGGATGGCGGGACTTGGGGGCCATGTACATGACAATGGCGCTGCCAAAGAAGAGTCCCACCACGCAAAGGTGGGAGGAGCAGGTGGAGAACGCCTTTCTGCGGCCCTCCCCAGACTGGATCCTCAAGATGGCCACCAGGATGCGCAAGTAGGAGACCAGCACCAGGCAGAGTGGCCCCACCAGGATGAACACGCAGGCTGCAAAGATGACCACCTGGTTGAGCCAGGTGTCAGCACAGGCCAACTTGAGGACAGACAGGATTTCACAGAAGAAGTGGTTGATTTCATGAGGCCCGCAGAAGGGCAGCCTCAGGATGAGAACTAAATGGACCAGAGCCAGGATGAAGCTGAACACCCAGGAAGCCACAGCCAGGACAGTGCACACTCTCCAGCTCATGAGGACATTGTAACGTAAGGGGTGGCAGATGTCCGCATAGCGATCATAGGACATCACCACCAAAATCAGACACTCTATGTGAGCAAAAGCCAAATACAAGAATGTCTGCATTATGCATGGAAAAAAGGAGATGGTGCTTTTCTGGTTCATAAGATTCGTCAGCATCTTGGGGACATTGTTGAAAGCATAGGATATGTCAACAATGGCCAGGTGTGAGAGGGAGAAGTACATGGGTGTGTGCAGCTTACAGTCCAGGCAGATAATCCCAAAGATGACCCCATTCCCCAGCAGGGTGAGTCTATAGAAGACAGAGAAAAGTCCACAGAGGAGAATCTCCAGTGCTGGACCAACCTGGAATCCCGACAAGGTGATATCTGTGATCCATGTCTGGTTGCCTTCCATGCTCTTGTGGACATCTAGGACAGGAAGGTCAGAGCTGTGGGCCAGTCAAAGATGCACAGAAGGGGCACTTAGAAATTATAACTTTGAATGGATTTTCTAGAATTTATTCTCAGATATGTTGCCAAAACTAACCAAGTGTGCTCATAAAAATGAGAAAAAAATCGCATTGTATCAATGGAATAATAAGAATACATACATGTATATGTGTATATATATTTGTGTGTGTATGTGTACATGTATATAACATTTAATAAAATATAACAAAACAGGATCTATTATTATACCCTACATAAGAGGATACACACGCACACATGTGTTATTTTGAAGAAATCAAGTATCCTTGCTTCCCTTTCAGTGTGAAATGTTGATTTTTACGTAGTTTGAGAAGAGAGGACCTTGACAAATGTTGCATTATGAGGTGGTTTCACTTGCTCATCCTGCTTCCTTCTCAGTCTGAGATGTGCGGGGACGGGGACCCTCTGTTTGCCATGGGCTTGCTCACTGTCCCTCACCTCCTCACAGGCTTTTCTACCCACTTATTTCAGATTTGAAATCACTTTTAAATAACTTTCAATTTTGTAGTTTCTTTAAAACTTTCTGAGATAAGACGCTGCTTTTCAGAAGCTGGCCAGTACTCCCTAGCAGCAACTTTAGGTGCCTCTTTTCCATATCTGGTGTTTGTAGTTTTATTTTGAGAGTGTTCCTTACTTCTTCATCAGCATCTGTTATTGTAAATTAGGCATGAGTGAAATAATTCTTGGCTACATACAATAAATACATGTATATATCTTTAAAATAACTAAGCATGGTGACATTTCTGAGGTATTTTAAATAAGAAATTCAAAAGAAAAACCAATTTACATTAAGTGGTTACATTTAAAGATGATCGCTGTATCGTATTTTATTGGACTCTTTTCTCGATTATAACTTAATATGTTGACATCTCTCAGAGCTTATCTTACTTTCCAATGTGACAGTCTTTTGTCATCAATATATTCCCAGCTATGGCAACTGGGGTTGCTGTCGGTTCCCCTAACTGTATTCTTCTCCATCACCTGTGATCTTGCCAGCAGCCCTGTTGCTGTTCAGATGGAATCTGAGCAGGTGATGGGGATGGGATCAGGTGCAGCCCCAGCTGGTGAGCTCTTTCTAAGGAGCTCTTCCTGGAGGGTTCTGGGTCTATCCAGCCAGCAGGGGGCGACCAAGGGCCATGAACAGGACGGATGGCCTCATCAGGTGGAGAAACCATGTGACCTGGTGCAGTTCTGTTACACTTCACATTTATTCCAGAAACAGCCTGAGGACTATCTTTATTTTCAAATCAGGCTAAAGGTTCAAATCCAACAGGATACTTTAAAAAAATTTTTTTGATGTCTTTTATTTTAGTAAATACGTAGATCCTCAAATTTATATATTAAAATAGGATATTGTACAGAGTATTTAAACATTACAATTTTTCACTTAATATAATACTTTTCCTGTATCGAAATTATATTTTATGGACATTATTTTAAAGGGGCACAATATTCTGTCACAATTTACTGAATTTCTTACTGTTTGAATTTTTGTTTATTTCTTATTTTTATTGGCATTGAGATACATTTCTCTTAAATTTAAGATTTGCCTATATTCATAATTATTTATTAGAACATATTCTAAAAGTGAAATTGCAGATGCTAAATATACAGACATTTCAGAGGTTTTTATCCCTATTTTAGCTTCCGTCTAGAAAATTTGACCAATTGCAATTCCCCCCCACAGTGTGTAAGAATCATATCTCTTTGCCACATAGTCAGTACTAGGCATTACCAATTACAATCTCTGTTACTTTCATAAGCAAACAATGTTCTGTAACTTATATTTGTATTTCGTATATCCCTTAACGAATGATCCTTGAGTGCGTGATCTGTTTCAGCCACTGTTCTAAGCTTTAGGGGCACAGCTGTGGATGATGTAAACACATTCTGAAAGGGAGGCAGATTATAAAGAAGTAATATTAAGGTGATGTGCTTCTCTTCCACACCTCACATTTCTATTTAGGGAAGGAAACCTCTATGCCCCTGGATAAAATTGTTTTAGAGTATACCTGCCTCTCTCTTTCCCCTAATTTATATGATTTGTGAAACAGGAAAGAGAAACTGAGGGTGACCTTTCTCTGTTCTCTGTTTCACCTGCATGCATTTCTATCCGCTTGGGATTAAGGTATCAGGAGCATGTTCAGTCCCATTTGGAGGTGGGGAGGGGTGTCAGCTAACGGTTGTGATTTTAATTTGCAGAGAAACTTTGTTGAAAATATAAACCATGCTTTTCAGCAGACTTTATTAATAAAATACCTTTTTGAATTATATCTGATTCTTTCATGTATTATTCAACTTATTTTTTCCGGACTTGGAACAGAGAGAGGGCATGATTCATTACCACTCTAAAAGACCAGGAGTAAACAAGCAAAGATAATTGCTGGCCATGAAAAGAACAATGAAGGAAATAATCTAGGTAAAATAATAGAAAGTTACTTGATTTGAGGGGGGTCTCCTTTAGATGGGATGGTTGGAAAAGGTCTCTCTTAAGAGGAGACAGGTGAGTGGAACCTAAACCATGAAGGCCACAACCCTGCCCAGAGCCAAAAGAGGATCGTTCTCTACACAGGGAACAGTAATGGAACAGTAAACGCAAAGTCTCTGAACAAGATGCACTTGGTGAGTTCTGGGAAGAGAAAGAAAGAAACACAATGTACCTGAACCAAAGAATAAGAGTGTACTTATTCTTTGTAACCTTGTTTATATTTTTAACAATCTGAAATTGACATAAAAAATTCATCAGTTTAGCTGATATACTTTTGACTTTATAATAATTGATTTACTTTTAGATTCATGAAAGCAGAATACAGTTAAAAGATATGTATGTACAGAACTTCCAATGAGCAGATATTTGAAATAGGAAACTATTTAATTTTCTGCACAATATAATTTTAATGCCAGAATGGTAGTTGTCAATTTTGGACACAGCAAATGTTGTGTTAATGTCCCAATGAATCAAGCTGAAAAGGAGAAGCCTTTTATCCCCGAGACCTCCAAGGACATGGATATTTTGCATATTTTTAGTCCCTCCTGGCTCCCATCTGTGGTGTACACATCTGTGTTCCTACTGTTCCAAGGCCCAGTGACCCAGGTAGCAGGCATTTGGATGCTTTAGGAGTAAAAACAGTCCAGTCATTACCAAATAAATACAATTGTTTGGTTAATCTAAATTCATAATTAAGCAAATCTGGGTTTATAGTTTTATTTTTAATTTTTGTAAAGTAAAGAATTTCGGGGAAAAAAACCCCAGCAGCCTAGAATAAACTTTCTAAAGAGCAGGAATAAAGAAAGAAACAAATAGAATTCTTAGCGAAGGTGAAATTTAATCAGACGTGAACTACATCCAAACTGTATAAAACTCTAGTTATCAACTGTGCTTTTAACAGTTGTGTACAAGAGGCTACAAGGAGAAAAGTCTATAATGGTGGCTACCTACACACAGAAATTGTCCATCAGTTCAATTGTGAAGATAAGTAAACAAATAAATAGTATAAGAGGAAAATACTTTTTTTCCTTTTATTTATTGGCATCCTTTTGTATTTTGGATTTCACAGTTCAAGCAGTCAGACTTTTCTTTTAGAAAAAGCCTGTGGCAAGTTCAATAAAGAATCAGATATCTGAAAGGAAGGTTTATTTAGGCATCCACTCCAGTTACACATTACAGAACAATCTTCAGTGGATGGAGTAAGGGAAAAAACAGCATGGATACATTTTTCTGTTCTTAAAGAGCAAAGCAAATTTAGCAGTGACAGAAAAAAATATGGTCTCTGAATAAGAATGAAAGCAACAGGAGTAACAGTCTTGGCCAGAACACTATTCCAGTCTTGATTCTGAGCAATGAACATGACGCATTTGAGTCACGTATTCTAAGGCTCATTATTGTCAAATGTAAAATGTTGACCACAGATACCAAAAGGACTGATGTGAAGAAGAAATACCATTGCACTGGTACATTATAGGAATTTAATAAATGTCAGCTGTTACTAATGATATTAAAGAGATCGTAAAATTGAGGGAAGTATTAAAGCATAGGAATTGGAAATCCAGTGCAATCATCATGGTGTTGCAAACACTTTCACGTTTATCTTGCTTTTCTTTTTGGCTGTTTTTGAGTTTAAATATAAGACATACATTTTGCTTTGATTTCCTAATATAAATGTTCCTATATTTTGATTTTTAAAATTAAAAAGCAATTTAAAGAAATAGAAGACTCCTTTAAAGTAACCACACTCCCTTACTGAAGAAAAAAAAATACAGGCTGTAATAGTAAAAGGTCAATCCCACCATGCTAAATATCCCAATGATAGAGAGAGGATTAGTTTTTTGGAAAGAAAAGGGGGGCATATTTAGGGTGTTTAGCACTGACACAAAAGAAAAGTTTCTATCGAAAATTGTCTTAGAATGGGAGCCCTGGGGCCTCCAGCAGTGGGGTTGTAAGGCAGCACTGATTTGTCAAATCTTTGCAATTACTCAGAAATAACTTGCCATCTCCAATAATATACTTTGACACTGAGCTTAGTCCTAGGGAGCAGCCTAGTTTTTTTGTTTGTTTGTTTTTTTGTTTTTTGAGACGGAGTTTCGCTCTTGTTACCCAGGCTGGAGTGCAATGGTGCGATCTCGGCTCACCGCAACCTCCGCCTCCCAGGTTCAAGCAATTCTCCTGCCTCAGCTCCCCGAGTAGCTGGGATTACAGGCATGCACCGCCATGCCTGGCTAATTTTGTATTTTTATTAGAGATGGGGTTTCTCCGTGTTGGTCAGGCTGGTTTCAAACTCCTGACCTCAGGTGATCTGCCTGCCTTGGCCTCCCAAAGTGTTGGAATTGCAGGCGTGAGCCACTGCACCCGGCCGCAGCCTAGTTTTAAAAACAAATGAACAAGCATGGATTCCTGAGCCCTGCAGCCTGGGTTCAGATCCTGGCTTTGCTGCATACTAGCTTTATGACTTCTCTGTGCCTCTTCATGCCTCAGTTTCCCAATCTACAAAATGGGGTGAGTAATAAATTCTGTCTCATAACATAGTTGTGAGGATTAAATGCATTAACTCACACAAGAACTTAAGTTTTTTAGATATATAATTAGGGATATGAGAACCATCATTGGTGAGAATGTCTGGATCCAGTCATCATAAGGAGACATTTTATGTGCTCAATGGTTCCTCTGCTAAAATCAGAAAAAAAAAAAAGAGACCCTGTACCCTGACAGGCACTGGCTTTTCCCTGTGAGTGAATGGTGCCTGTATCCAGAACAACTGAGAAGGGGGTCTTGTCTGGCGACACAACGCTTCTGAGAATGTGCAGGACTAGGCAGTTAGCAGAGGGGCAAGGAGGATACATCCCTGGGTAAGCAAACCACTTAAAAACTCTACTTCAGTTTTTAAAATTAGCATTATTTGTAAAAAGAGTCGCCTGAGCCACATAGCCCCTGACAATCATTGGAGCCCTTTAGCCAGATCATACCCTATAGGGATGGTTATCTGATCCTCTTCTATGGCACAGTGATGACAAAGCCAGGAGCTGCCACAGGGTAATGAGGGGATATGGAGGGAGGGGCCGAGAAGGTCAGAGGTACATGGCCATATCCTGGGATAGACGGTGGCCCCTAGAGGTCCCCTCAGGACCCTAGCTATAAATACAGACTTAGAAGCAGAAGGAGACCACATAGCATGGGCATTTCATCGCTACTATCTGGAGCCAGTGATTTCATTCACTGCCCCTTTCCCATTCCCATCTGTAAACCCTTTCTCAAGGCAAATACACCACATTTACTTACAGTAGAATAATCTGTGGTCTTTTCTTCTAACATACCCTTGGGCTTGCTAGGAACCTCAAAGACAGGAAAGGCAGAATGGATAGGCTGGGATTGATTCTCCTCGCTAATGAGGCCTTCTTGGGAGGTGAAGCCCAGATACAAAGCTCTCCTGAACTTTATGATACAATTAGTTGTGTAAGCCAGGCTTTTCCTACCATCATTTGACTAGACACTCACTCCCTGCAGAGAAAAATAATAATTGAGAGAACAGAACCCAGTGGTAATACTTCTAATCATATCTCTCCAGAGACAATTAAAGATATTTGCTACTTTCCTATTAGCAGGCAAACCAGTGAAGGCATTGCCCATGTTTATTCATTTTGTTCTTTCAGCATTCCCATGGGATGTGTTATGTGTGTTTACTTGGGATTGGACAGGGACAGGATTTCTGTTAAAAGACAAGACTCTTGCACAGAAGATTTAAAAACCAAGATCATGTCTTAAATTAATTTCTTTCAATACTTATTCTATCAATCTTAAAATTGTTCCACTCTCTAATTCCTAGTTTCCCTAGAGGAGAGCCAATGATCTCTTGGTCTCTGCTGGTTAGAGGTCCCTGAATTCTGTTAAAGCATCACTTCAGAGAAATAGCTTTCTCTCAATGGAGAAAACATCATTGTAAAATAACTACTGCAAATTTCTCACAAATATTATTGACTTGGTAGTTCAGGTATACTTCATCTTCCTTGAATTTCTTCAGTGTGCCTTCCATCTCAAGCATTTCTTAGCCACATATTTATTTCCTTATTGTGGGTTAGTGCCTACAGATAAAATGGCCATACTCTTTCTTTCTCTATCCTTTTTTTTTTTTTTTGCCCTAAGTGATAAAGTTTGATGATTGTAAAATCCTTCCAGTTCTTACCCTCTGAGTGTCTTTTCTTAACCTAGATCTCAATAGAGGTTTAATTCTTAAATTATGGTGGAGGGAGCACTTCAAAATAGTAGTAATAGATTTAACCTATCATGGAGAACAGTAAAAGATATATCCAAGAGGAGTATAATTGGAGTTATTTTTCTTTTAACATAATCTGTGTGACCAATAGAGGCTTGCTCTACTTACCTCATTATTCTTCAAAGCACACACTCTACTTCATTCAAGTACTACCCCTAGCAGCTCCCAGTCTTGAAATTCTTATTCCTTATTTCAAGACAATTTTAACTGTTCTACCCACTTGACTTCGTACTTAATACTGATTCTGCAAAGCACTCTTGGAGCCCTCTTCACCAATCCAACCCAAACTGGTCTCCCTTGTGAAATAGAACATAACATTTACATTTAGCATGCTTTCAGGTTGTACATAAATAGCTTTTTACTCCCAGTATTTTTATCATTAACGTTTTCTAAAAAGTTACCACAGAAAATTAATTTGATCACCAACATTTGGTGGGCTCTTTTTTGGTTGCATATGAACTTTAAAGTAGTTTTTTCCGATTCTGTGAAGAAAGTCATTGGTAGCTTGATGGGGATGGCATTGAATCTATAAATTACCTTGGGCAGTATGGCCATTTTCACGATATTGATTCTTCCTACCCATGAGCATGGAATGTTCTTCCATTTGTTTGTATTCTCTTTAATTTCATTGAGCAGTGGTTTGTAGTTCTCCTTGAAGAGGTCCTTCACATCCCTTGTAAGTTGGATTCCTAAGTATTTTATTCTCTTTGAAGCAATTGTGAACGGCTCTCATGATTTGGCTCTCTGTTTGTCTGTTATTGGTGTATAAGAATGCTTGTGATTTTTGTACATTGATTTTGTATCCTGAGACTTTGCTGAAGTTGCTTATCAGCTTAAGGAGATTTGGGGCTGAGACAATGGGGTTTTCTAGATATACAATCATGTCGTCTGCAAACAGGGACAATTTGACTTCCTCTTTTCCTAATTCAATACCCTTTATTTCCTTCTCCTGCCTAATTGCCCTGGCCAGAACTTTGAACACTATGTTGAATAGGAGTGGTGAGAGAGGGCATCCCTGTCTTGTGCCCGTTTTCAAAGGGAATGCTTCCAGTTTTTGCCTATTCAGTATGATATTGGCTGTGGGTTTGTCATAGATAGCTCTTATTATTTTGAAATACGTCCCATCAATACCTAATTTATTGAGAGTTTTTAGCATGAAGAGTTGTTGAATTTTGTCAAAGGCCTTTTCTGCATCTATTGAGATAATCATGTGGTTTTTGTCTTTGGTTCTGTTTATATGCTGGATTACATTTATTGATTTGTGTATATTGAACCAGCCTTGCATCCCAGGGATGAAGCCCACTTGATCATGGTGGATAAGCTTTTTGATGTGCTGCTGGATTCGGTTTGCCAGTATTTTATTGAGGATTTTTGCATCAATGTTCATCAAGGATGTTGGTCTAAAATTCTCTTTTTTGGTTGTGTCTCCGCCCAGCTTTGGTATCAGGATGATGCTGGCCTCATAAAATGAGTTAGGGAGGATTCCCTCTTTTCCTATTGATTGGAATAGTTTCAGAAGGAATGGTACCAGTTTTTTCTTATACCTCTGGTAGAATTTGGCTGTGAATCCATCTGGTCCTGGACTCTTTTTGGTTGGTAAGCTGTTGATTATTGCCACAATTTCAGATCCTGTTAAAGGATTCCCTATTTAATAAATGGTGCTGGGAAAACTGGCTAGCCATATGTAGAAAGCTGAAACTTGATCCCTTCCTTACACCTTATACAAAAATTAATTCAAGTTGGATTCAAGACTTAAATGTTAGACCTAAAACCATAAAAACCCTAGAAGAAAACCTAGGCATTACCATTCAGGACATAGGCATGGGCAAGGACTTCATGTCTAAAACACCAAAAGCAATGGCAACAAAAGCCAAAATTGACAAATGGGATCTAATTAAACTAAAGAGCTTCTGCACAGCAAAAGAAACTATCATCAGAGTGAACAGGCAACCTACAAAATGGGAGAAAATTTTCGCAACCTACTCATCTGACAAAGGGCTAATATCCAGAATCTACAATGAACTTAAACAAATTTACAAGAAAAAAACAAACAACCCCATCAAAAAGTGGGCAAAGGACATGAACAGACACTTCTCAAAAGAAGACATTTATGCAGCCAAAAGACACATGAAAAAATGCTCATCATCACTGGCCATCAGAGAAATGCAAATCAAAACCACAATGAGATACCATCTCACACCAGTTAGAATGGCAATCATTAAAAAGTCAGGAAACAACAGGTGCTGGAGAGGATGTGGAGAAATAGGAACACTTTTACACTGTTGGTGGGACTGTAAACTAGTTCAACCATTGTGGAAGTCAGTGTGGCGATTCCTCAGGGATCTAGAACTAGAAATACCATTTGACCCAGCCATCCCATTACTGGGTATATACCCAAACGACTATAAATCATGCTGCTATAAAGACACATGCACACGTATGTTTATTGAGGCACTATTCACAACAGCAAAGACTTGGAACCAACCCAAATGTCCAACAATGATAGAGTGGATTAAGAAAATGTGGTACATATACACCATGGAATACTATGCGGCCATAAAAAATGATGAGTTCATGTCCTTTGTAGGGACATGGATGAAATTGGAAATCATCATTCTCAGTAAACTATCGTAAGGACAAAAAATCAAACACCGCATGTTCTCACTCATAGGTGGGAATTGAACAATGAGAACACATGGACACAGGAAGGGGAACAGCACACTCTGGAGCCTGTTGTGGGGTGGGGGGAAGGGGGAGGGATAGCATTAGGAGATATACCTAATGCTAAATGACAAGTTAATGGGTGCAGCACACCAGCATGGCACATGTATACATATGTAACTAACCTGCACATTGTGCACATGTACCCTAAAACTTAAAGTGTAATAATAATTAAAAAAAAAAAAAGAAGAAATGGGATGTCACCAATCAATGGTCACAGAATTCATCCTGGTGGGATTCCAGCTCAGTGCTGAGATGGAAGTGCTCCTCTTTTGGAGCTTCTCCCTTGGAATAGCCTTGGAACTCATCTGTCTGGACCACAGTCTGCACACTCTCATACTTCTTCCTCTCACACCTGGCCGTCATTGACATGTCCTATGCTTCCAACATTGTTCCCAAGATGCTGGTGGATCTTGCGAACTAGAAAAGCACCATGTGCTTTTTTCCATGCATAATGCAGACATTCTTGTATTTGGCTTTTGCTCACATAGAGTGTCTGATTTTGGTGGTTTTGTCCTATGATCGCTATGTGGCCATCTGCCACCCCTTACGTTACAATGTCCTCATGAGCTGGAGAGTGTGCACTGTCCTGGCTGTGGCTTCCTGGGTATTCAGCTTCCTCCTGGCTCTGGTCCATTTAGTTCTCATTCTGAGGCTGCCCTTCAGTGGGCTCATGAAATCAACCACTACTGTGAAATCCTGTCTGTCCTCAAGTTGGCCTGTGCTGACACCTGGCTCAACCAGGTGGTCATCTTTGCAGCCTGCGTGTTCATCCTGGTAGGGTCACTCTGCCTGGTGCTGGTCTCTTACTTGAGCATCCTGGTGGCCATCCTGAGGATCCAGTCTGGGGAGGGCCGCAGAAAGGCCTTCTCTACCTGCTCCTCCCACCTCTGTGTGGTGGGGTTCTTCTTTGGCAACGCCATTGTCATGTACATGGCCCCCAAGTCCCGCCATCCCGAGGAGCAGCAGAAGGTCCTTTCCCTGTTTTGCAGCCTTTGGAATCAGGTGCTGAACCCTCTGATCTACAGCTTGAGGAATGCAGAGGTCAAGAGTGCCCAGAAGAGGGCACTGAGGAAGGAGAGGCTGATGTAAGACATCTCAAAGGGCACCACGAGGAGAGGGCCCTGCTCCGTACAAAATGTGTACGTTGGCTTTTTTGTTTTCTGCTAGGATAAATGCCACCTTAAAATTAACTATTTATTGACTTAAACATATAAACTGAAATCTTAAACTCTTGAGAGGAAAATAGAAGAATACTTTCATTAATTAAGTAGAAATATATTTGTAGAAAGGACACAATAATCCAAAGAAGTAAAATTTGAATAATTGATTAACATTGAAAATCTTTGAAATTAATCACTGTGATTATCAAAGTCCCCATTAAGGAACAAGAAATGCAGGCAGAAAGTGATAAAATTCACTGTTCTTTATCTAGCAAAGAAACTAAAGACAATATATGAAAAGAACTCTTTCAAATTAATATTAAAAGACAAACAAATTTTATAAAATGAGCAAAGCGCTTGAATAGAAAGTTCTCCAAAGAAATACAAGTGGTCAATAAACATGTAAAATGCTGCTCTTCACCATTAGTCAGCAAGAAAATGTAAATTACAGTCACCATCAGGTAGCATTTTATATCCCCTCAACTGTCTAAAATTTTTAATGATTTGTTATTGAAATGATTGGAAATCTAACTCCAATAATTGGGAAACAGCCAATACTAGTAAAGTTTGTACCCATTGAATTAATATGTTAGAGCACATTATATATTCTCTGGGTCAATAGTTAGTGACTTTTTCCTGTAAAAGTCCACAGAAAAATATATAAGACTTTGAGGACCATCTTCTTCATCGTAAAAGGTCAACTCTGGCAAAAGCAGTCATAGACAATGTGTAAATGAATGGGTGTGGCTGTGTTTTAGTAAAATTTTCTTTGCAAAAACAATGACCGATCAAAGGGGCCCAAGGACACTAGACTGCCAATACTTGTTCTAGATCTATGAGCTAGTCTAGGTCCAGCCGATTCAAAGTCAGAGACCTTCACTGGGTAGGGCCTCAGGGACCATACCATATGATTAGATGTGTTTTAAGAACAAGACCCAGTGGTCACTTTGGAGTCATTCTAGAGTGAGGCTTTTCTCTTGATAACTTATAAAATATATGACATAATGGCTTATGGACTATAAATACCCATGCTTGCTCCAATATAATTCGATAATAACATTAACAATCCAATAAAAACAAGCACAGAGACATCTGGTACAGATTAGCTTTTTCAGTGCTGGACATATCAGGGACTTAGATTTTTAGTTATTTACTTTAAAACTTTACAGCCAATTTACTAGAAGCTGTTTATACCTTTATGTTAAAATCATTCTAGTTTTAATTATACATTCAGAAAGCCACTCTTATCTCATCGTGGATTACTAGGTAATGTAATTCTTGACCCTCATCTGATAGCTGATAATAATTTTGCATAGGGAATCACAAGGAAAGATTATAAATAACTAAGCCTCAGGACAAGTTGGAGTTCTTACAGTGGATAAACTTTTTCCGTGTAAAGAGGGGAATCACATACACTAATAGGGCAGGAAAGTTCTAAAGCTGAGAATTACTCCAATATTCAGAGACTGAGTTATCTTAATTTGTCATCTCAGAACATTTTACATCTATCAAGCTTCTTTTCTTACCCTGAAAGAAATTGTTGTGTAACAGTATGTGTTATGATTTTCTTCTCCCTTTCTTGTTTCTCTTCAGCCAATTTTAAATCAACACACCCATTTCTAGCCTTCATATACCTGTACATAAACATTCTCTCAGTGTCTCCCAGCTCCCTGGTGCATAATATTCCATGGATAAAATGCTCTGTGCCATTAGCTTTCAAATATCTGTTTGCCGTCTTCTCACAAAAAGATTTGGGCATTCCTAGCTACCATTTGTCTTAAAACATGTAATAAAGGAAGTACAGTGACATAATTTAAATATGAAAAAATACCTTCTGATTGTAAACTTCAAGGTTATGAAATGATGAATCCCTGATTTCTAAAAGCAAAATGAAACAAAAATAAATCTATTTCATAACTTGTCAACAGTATTCCAATCTAGTCCAATTTATCAATATTTGCTTTTAATGCAATCTGAAGATTTTTTAACTTGGTATATTATTTTACAAAAGCAACTTTGTGCATTATTTTTAAAAATCTTCCCTTAGATATGTTATAAAAACATTATATTTGTGTCTTTGAAATAGGTCTTGAATACACAGGAATTGAGTGATTTTGCAGGCTTTGAGTATTTTTAGGGAGACTCAATTGTCCCAGCCCCATTTACTGCAAAGTCCTTCCTTCTCCAATGATTGATCATGCTGTGCTACCTGTAGTTTAGCAAGAGCTAAAAGAGGCATAAATCTACTTCCATAATTTATATTCTATTCAGTTTGTTTCTTGGTACATCCTTGTATGAATTTTGTAAAATTTTATTTTAATTGTTTTTGCTTTTCAAAAATATAATAGATTTTCATATCAATTTTGTAACAAGCTACCTTAACGTTTCATATAATTTTAATAATATGTTAGAAGATTATTTTAGATTTTCTGCATATCTGACAATTGTGTCCTTTGCATTAATTACAGTTTGTTTCTTCTTTCTCAAATGTGTGTGTGTGCGCACACACGCATGGGTGTCTATTTATTCCTTTTGTCTAATTGTACTGGTAGGAATCTTTAGTAAAAAACTGAGAAAAAGGAAAAAAAGTGACAATGATGTGCATCCTTACCTTGTCCTTTATATTAAATGGAAAGATGCTAGCATTTCACCATTCAGTAGGCTATCTGCTGCGTTTTTTGTTTGTTTGGTGTTTTTTTTTTTTTTGGTAGGTTATCTTTAAGAAGGCTTACTGCCATATAAGTTATAAAAAGTTTTATCATGACTTGGCATTGAATTTTGTTAAATACTTTTCTCGATCTACTGAGATGGCCATATTATATGCATCCTTTAATTTATTAATGTGACAAATTATATTCATTATTTGCTTTCATGTTAAATATTTCCTACTTTCTGGGGATAAAAACAACTTAATCATAATCTGCTACTACTTTATTTTGCGGAATTTGACTTACTAATATTTTGTTTTTCCTTCTTAATTTTGATTTTAGCTAATACAAAACATTTTATCTTAAAATTATTTTTTATTTAAATTACAGTTCAAGTTCATCACACTCTGAGTTACTTAGAAGCACACAGTACTTAAATGACTTGGATTGTAAAGTTTATGTTTTGTGATACACAGGTGGGATAATTACAAATGAATAATACTAAGCATGGAGAAATGTAAGAGTATTTTATTTCAGTGTATATTATAAGCTGTATAATTAGGTAAAGTTGTTTTCATGACTTGAAAGGTGTCAATAAAATACATTTCTCTCCCCACAGCATCTTATCCTTTGGGCTTTCAGAGTGACTGAGATTTATTCCCCTGCATTAAGGCATCATATTTCCAGAAGTTCTCAATTAAAGTAAATTATAAAGGAATGTATCCCAACCAAGTCCCTAATCTTTCCTGAATGACAGAGGTTAGGATTTCTTATTTATCTATCTGTTTATTTATCATCTATTTATTTATTATTTTGTCAAGAGGCTTTAACATGAGTTCTACTCTCTTAAGAAGTTTTTAATTGCACTATTAGTATGATCAACTATAGGGCGTAATGTTGTACACCAGATCTCTGGAACTTACTCATGTTGCATTACTGAAAATGCATATTCATTCAATAGCAACTTCATGTCTCCCCTTGCCCTCTGTCCCTGGCAACAAGAATCTATGCCGTTTTTATGAATTTGACTATTTTCAGATAACTCATATAAGTAGAATCATGCAGTACTTGTTCTTCTGTGACTGGATTATTTTATTAGCATAATGTCGTTCAGGTTCATTGATGTTGTAGCATGTGTTATGTATCACATGTTATCAAGCTTAGTAGATGAAATGCCTACTAATAATATAAAGAAGAAATGTAATAGTTCAACAATAGATTGACATTTTATATACTGTATGCTCTTGACAGGCTTTTGTATTTAAAAGAGTTTCTCATAACAAAATTTTAAAAACATCTTACTGGTGATTAAATATTGTTATTCTACAGCAAGGCTGAAGACTTTGTTGTCTTTCAACACCTAAAAATATGACCTAATTTCAATATGATAACTGATTTTTATCTAACAACTTCTCTCTCCTTCCCTTTCTTTCTTTCTTTCTTTTTTCTTTCTTTCTCTTTCTTTCTTCTTTCTTTCATTTTTCTTTCCTAATATGACTCCTAGGTTTCAAGTAATAAAACTCTTTTCATGGCTTCTACACTTAAATTATATTTAGGGTTTTCCATTTATTACTAAGTATCCATGATGATTTGTTCCTTCTTTTTATTAAAAAATGATAAAAATAGTCCTGTTTGGTATGTCCCATATTTGATTAATGCAACTTCTTTCTGAGCTGAGTAGCCCATAGCTGAGATCCAAGTGTTGAATAGGCTTCTCATTTCTTATCATACATTACAGCAAATCCTGGAGAAGAGCGTTAAAAAATAAGCTAAACTTTTCTCATGGTTTGTACATGAAAAACAATGTGCTATAGATATGCCTACAAACAACTATGAATTCATCACAAGACATTGTTTACTTACCATAGTTCACGACCTTCTGTATGACATTCTACACTTCATTTCCATAGTAATCTTACCCAAACTGATGAAAGCCTTGGCAGGCTCTGTCTAAAAGGGCCCTCATGTGGTAAAAGTCCTAATATTCATAAAAATAACTGACCTTGGCCAACTATACTAATGCCTATCAAAGCTTTTACTATCTGCCCCCCATATTTACTGTTAAATATTGCTCTAACCCACTTCATTTACCTGCTTTCTTCTTCTGATCAAGGTGAACCTCGTGATTGTCTATAACTTGTTCAAATTCTAAATGACTCCTCCCTTAGTTTGAGGTACATTCTGTTAGTTAACCCTGACATGTCATTCTTTATTATCACTTGTATACTTAAAAATAATCAATGTATCCTTTGCATTGTATATGCCATAAATGTTAAATATATATGTAGAAACTACCTCTTTTTCCAATATTAATCTGCTGAAATGGTTAACCTGATAGCTTTGAAACAACCATGGCTCCTTGCTAAAAGTTTAAATATTTACACCTTTAGTAAAAATTTGACTTTTTGGTAGATCATAGTTTTAGTGTGTTATAAAAATATAAAAATTTACCAACTTTGTCAGACACCCTAATAATAATTGAAAAAGAAATTAATAACTTGACAGTATTGAACATCCAAAGGAAATCACAGTTTTTAAAATCCTAAAGATAATACTTGTAAAACTGATTTATTAATATACTGCCTTAGCTAAGAACTACACAAAGAGTATTCATTATTTATTTTATCACCATCAGCATCATAGACACAACGTTTCAATCCAATCTCATGAATCTAGGAGATCTTCTGCCACCATGAAAGATAAATGATGTTGGTTATAACAAAGCTGTGTTGAGATGTTTGGTGTCACCATCTACATACAAGTTGGTTCAAACATTAAAAAGTATTGATGAAAAAAATTTCAAGAGCTTCAACAGGTGATTAAATCTTGCCTTTTCAGTAATTAGCATCACCCAAGAGTAAGTGTAAAGTTTGAATAATGCTCAAAACCATTGTTGTCTCCTGGGCCATTTGAATATTTACTCATGGATTTTCTTCATTTTACCAAATCCTAAAGCTTTAATATATTTTAGGGTTTTTTACACAGTTTAGTATTGATCTAAAGCTTTCCGTATCTTATTCCCTTTTACTCCTAAATTATTTCATCAAGGGATACAAAATGTTGTACAGACATACAGACCAACGGAACAGAATAGAAAACCCAGAAATAAAGCTGCACACCTAAAACCACTGGTCTTTGACAAAGTCAACAAAAATAAGCAATGGGGAAAGGACTTCCTATCTGACAAATGGTGCTTGGATAACTGGCTAGCCATATGCAGAAGAGTGAAACTGGACCCCCTACTTTCACCATATATAAAAAATGACTCAAGATGGATTAAAGACTTAAATGTAAAACCGCACCTATAAAAATCGTAGAAGAAAATATAGAAAATACCCTACTTGACATCAGCATTGACAAAGAATTGTTGGCAAGGTCCCCAAAAGCCATTGTAAAAAACCAAAATTGACAAATGGGATGTAATTAAACTAAAGAGATTCTGCACAGCGAAAGAAACTATCAACGGAATAGACAGTCTAAAGAATGCGAGAAAAAATTTGCAAACTATGCATCCAACAAGGTCTAATATTCAGAATCTATAAGAAACAAACAAATCAACAAACAAAAAGCAACCCCATTAAAAATGGGCAAAGAATATAAACAAACACTTTACAAAAGAAGACATACAAGCAGCCAACAAACATGAAAAAATGCTCATCTTCACTAATAATCAGATAAATGCAAATCAAAACCACAATGACATTCTATCGTAAATCAGTCAGAATGGCTATTACTAAAAAGTCAAAACATAACAGATGTTGGCAAGGCTGCAGATAAAAGGAAACACTTATACACTGCTGGTGAAAATGTAAACTAGTTCAGTCATTGCAGAAAGAGGTTTGGAGGTTTCTTAAAGAACTAAAAATAGAACTACCATTCAACTCAACAATCCCATTACAGGGTATATACCCAAAGGAAAAGAAATATTTCTATCAAAGAAACACATACACGTGTATGTTTATCACAGTGCTATTCACAATAACAAAGGCATGGAATCAACCTAGGTGGCCATCAGAAGTAGACTGGATAAAGAAAATGTGGTACATATACACTGTAGAATACTACATAGCCATAAAAAATGAAATTATGTCCTTTGCAGCAATATGTATGCAAATGGAAGCCATTATCCTAAGCAAATGAATACTGGAACAGAAAACCAAATACCACATGTTCTCATTTATAACTGGGAGCTAAACTTTGAGTACATATAGACATAAAGATGGGGAAAGTAGACACTGGAGACTACTAGAGAGCGTAAGGAGGAAGGGTGTGTGGACCGAAAAAAAAACTTATTGGGTACTATGCCTAGTACCTGGGGGAGGGATCATCTGTACCACAGACCTCATCATCACACAATACACCCATGTAACAAACCTGCACATGTACAACCTGAATCTAAAATAAATGTCGAAATTATTTTTAAAATGTACACAAAACAGAAATGTACACAAAGCATAAATGTATAGTGCAAGGGACTATCAGTAAATGGCCATTACCCAGCTGCCTTCCTACCCCTCCCAGTCACTATCTACTCCCTTCATCCTAATGATGTCTAATATCCTAGCTTTAACATTATAGTTTAGTTATTGCCTATGTTTGAAATTTATGTAGGTGGAATCATACATCCTTTTGTGTCTGGCTTCTATCACTCTGTTTGTAATATTCATCCATGTTACTGTATGTTGAGGTTCGTTCATTTTCTTTGTTACTTAGTATTCTGCTGTGTGAATATACAAGTTACTCAACTTCTCCCTGTTGATAGATATTTGGATTCTTTTCAGGTTTTAGCTATTATAAAACAATGCTGTTATCTCCTTTAACACCAGAGTTTCATTTTGCCTATTTCAGGAAATTATATAAAATGGCACTGTGACATAAAAAGTAAATAAATAAAAATAAAAGCAAAAAGATGTTCTAACACTTTTAAAGGAAAGGCTAAATATTCTGATAATTTTGCTTTCCTATCTACTGAGATGATTCCTCGATTTTAGAGAACATACATTCCATTGAATATTGCCCTATTTTCAAAGCTTGAATTCAATCACTCACCATTTTTATATTAAACTTCTTCTACAAAATATATTCAAAATTCTTGCTTCAGCAAACCACATGTTTTAAAGGCAAAGCCCATACACCGTTCTCATGGACCTCTTCCTCTGGAGTGCTCTGTGGAGGGCGCCCTTCAACTGAGCATTCCTCAGGCTGTAGATCAGGGGGTTCAGCATTGGATTAAAGACACTGTGAAACAGGGACAGCATTTTCTCCTGCTCCTCTCGTTGATTAGAGTCTGGGACCATGTAAACCACCATGGCTATGCCAAAGAAGAGTCCAACCACACACAGGTGGGAGGAGCAGGTGGAGAAGGCCTTTATGCGGCCCTCCTTTGTCTGGATCTTCAGGATGGCCCCGAGGATGTGCATGTAGGAGACCAGAATCAAGGAAAGAGGCCCGACTAAGACAAACACACAGGTAGCAAATATGACCACTTGGTTAACCCAGGTATCCGCACAGGCCAGCTTGAGGATAGACAGAATTTCACAGAAGAGGTGGTTCACATCCCGGGGCCCACAGAAGGGCAACCTTAGAAGGAGAATTGCATGTACCAAGGACAGGGCAAACCCACATGACCAGGACATGACAGCCAGGATCGTGCACACTCTCCAGCTCATGATGACAGTGTACTGGAGAGGGTGGCAGATGGCCACATACCTATCATAGGACATCACCACCAAAATCAGACACTCTGTAACAGCAAAAGCCAAATACAAAAAAGTCTGCATTATGCATGGAACAAAGGAGATGGTTCTTTTCTGGTTCATTAGGTTTGCCAACATCTTGGGAACATTGTTGGAAGCATAGGACATGTCAATGATGGCCAGGTGTGAGAGGAAGAAGTACATGGGTGTGTGAAGCTTAGAGTCCAGGCAGATAATCCCAAAGATGACCCCATTCCCCAGCAGGGTGAGTGTATAGAAGACAGAGAAGAGTCCACAGAGGAGAATCGCCAGTGCTGGACCAACCTGGAATCCCAGCAGGGTGATGTCTGTGATCCATGTCTGGTTGCCTTCCATGCTCTTGTGGCAGAGAAAGACAAACCCTCATCTAGGACAGGAAGGTCAGAGCTGTGGGTCAAAGATGCACAATATTTGCTGAGTGTTTCAGAGGGAGCATTAAGAAATGTATTATTTTGAAGGGATTCTTTGTTGAATTTGTTTTCAAATATGTTACTGGAACCAACTCAATTATGCTCATGAAATTAAAAAAATCCTCTTGTACCAATAGAGTAATAGGAAAAAAAATATAGCTATCATACTTCTTATATAAAAAAACAAATTAACATAAGGTGTAATATAATATATCTTGTATTACTGTATACACATACATGCATGGAAACACGTGTCATTTAGGAGAATTCAGGTACTCTGCTTCTTTTATAGGGTGGAATCCTTAGTTATTAACGTAGTGAAATTAGAGATGACACTGACAAAATGCTGCAATACAAGATGGTTTTATATCCTGGGCATGCTTGCGTTTTTCTACCCAGTATGAAGTGGTTAGGGCATTCTGTTCTTCATATTCTTGCTTAGCAACCCATTTACCTTCTCACATGAATTCTACTTTCATATTTAAGATTGAAAATCTTTTGTAAATAGCTTTTCAACTTTGTAATTTCTTTAAAACTTCCTACAACCGTCATTTTTTCAGCCACTGGCCAATACTCCCTGGAAGCACCTCTGGTACCTATTTTCCATCTCTAGGGTTTGTAGTTCTATTTCAAGTATTTTATTTAATTCTTCATCAGCACTTGATGCTAAAATTTAGTCACATGTGAAAGAATTAAAATGGAAGAAAATGTAGGAAAATAGTTTCAAGTCTGTAAATCAAAATAGTAAATATATAATATACAAAAAATAAAAAGGCAATATACAAATATATAATAATATATAAAAGCAGTACAATATCCTTTTTATTATAATTTATTGAATCATTTTTCTTGTCAGAAATTTTTGGTTTCTATTTCTCTTATGTTTGGTAGCATTGAGATAAATATTCTTACAAGCTTATGTTTGGCTTATATTGATGATTTTTAATTGAGAATGTATTCTAAAAGTGAATTTGCAGGTGCTAAATATATTGAAATTCCAAGATTTTGATATCTATTTCCAGCTTTGCTTCAGAAAATTTACCAATATAAATTCTACTAGTTTTTATCTATATAAATTCTATTATTTTATACCAATATAATATATCACTGATGTGTACCTCAGAATCATGCCTCTTTCCCACATGGTCGTCACCACCACGTATTTTTATTTTCAACCTTTGCTAATTTGATAAGAGAACAATATTATCCAGTTTCAATTTGTACTTCATCCATCCTTTAACAAATGATCCTGGAGTGCATGATCTGTTTTAGCCACTGTTCTAAGAGCAGGAGGCACAGTGGTGGAGGTAGATGCATTCAGAAGGGGACCAGGTCATGAAGAAGTGAAGTTAAGGCAGTGTTCTCTTCCACTCCTCACATTCCCATTTAGAGGAGGAAATTGTTATGCCCCTGGATGAAATTGTCTTGGAATATACCTGCCTTTCTCTGTCCCCTAATTTATATGATTGTGAAACAGGAAAGAGAAACTGAGGATGCCCCTTCTCTGTTTCACCCACATGCATTTCCACCCCCTTTGGCATAAGGCATCAGGAGCATGTTTCTTCCCATTTGGAGGTCGGGAGAGGTGTCAGCTAATGGTTATGATTTTAATTTGGAAAGAAATTTTTTTGAAGATATGAACCATGCTTTTCAATAAGCCTTACTAGCAAAATATATAAAATATATATATTTTAAAATTATATCTGATTCTTGTATGCATTTCTTAACTGATTTTTTTCTGGAGCAGAGAGAGGGAATGGTTAGTTACTACCACTAAAACACCAGGAGTAAATGAGTAAATAAGATAATTGCTGACTGTGAAAAGAACAGTAAAAAAATAATCTGGGTAAAATAATAGAAAGTTGCTTGGTTTGAGGAAGACTCCTTTAGATGAGATGGTCAGGAAAGGTCTCTCTCAAGCAGAGTCAGGTGAAAGGAACCTAAACAATGAAGGCCGCAACCCTGCCCAGAGCCAAAGGAGGACCATTCTCTTCACAGGGAACAGTAAGGGAACAGTAAAGGCAAAGTCTCTGGGCAAGAAGTGCTTGGTGACTTCTGGGAAGAGAAAGAAACACAATGAAACTGAAGCATAGTGAGCAAAAGGTCGTACTTATTCTTCGTAATCTTGTTTATATATTTAAAATTTTGAATTATGATTTGATAGCACAATAGGGTGACTATAGTCAGTAATAACATAATTGTACATTTTAAAATAACTTAAAGAGTGTAATTGTATTTGTATTATTTGTAACTCGAAAGATAAATGCTTGAGGGGATGGATACCCCGTTCCCCATGATGTGCTTATTTCAGATTGCATGCCTCTATCAAAACATCTCATGTACCCCATAAATATATATGCCTACTATATACCCACAAAAATTTAAAAAATAAAAAAATAAAAAGATTGAAATCAACTTAAAAGTTTATCAGTTGGGGATCGATTATTTTCATTTGGCTGTTATTACAACACAGAATACTATGCAGCCATGAAAAAGGACAATTTTGATCTTTAGGTCATTCCATGAAGTTAACGTATGTGTGTATTATATGACCTGATTTATATTTTAGAATATAAAGATATTTATGTCTTTTGTATCTATTCACATATTTGCAGGAAAATTCTTTAAGCATGAAGTTATTTATACTGATGATCTCTACAAAGTTGGAATATTCAGCGACTTATCTTTTGTATAAATTGCACACCTGTTCATTTGTTTTTAATGAACTTTGTGCTTTACAGGAAACAAAACAGGGCATTTCTTATTTAGAAAAACTTCACAATGAAATATAGAATTAAAGTTTACACTATTTCTATGCATCTCACCAAGTTGTTTTTTTGTTTGTCTGTTTGTTTGTTTTTTTGTTTTTGAGATGGAGTCTTGCTCTGTTGCCCAGGCTGGAGAACAGTGGCACAATCGCGGCTCACTGCAAACTCTGCCTCCTGGGCTCAAGCAATTCTCTTGCCTCAGCCTCCAGAGTAGCTGGGACTACAGGCATGCACCACCATGCCTGGCTAATTTTTGTATTTTTAGTAGAGATGGGGTTTCACCATATTGGCCAGGCTGGTCTCAAACTCCTGACCTCAAGTGATTCGCCCACCTTGGCCTTCCAAAGTGCCGGGATTACAGGTGTGAGCCACTGTGCCCGGTCTTCTCACCAAGTTTTAACAGGAACATCTGATCTTAGAAGACTTTCTTAGAGCTTCAAATGGGAGAAATGTCACTAAATTATGAGAAAGTATTAATCCTTAACAAGTAAGTAGAAATTGAAAAATCTCAGTATCACTTCTCCTACAGAAGCGTGTACTTTTTTCCTGAGTTGTCCTGATAGAGAAACAATCAACATCATCTATTGACTAAAAGTAGAAGTGGATCTTAAACCAGGTTGAAAATTTTTGCCACGTCCACCAAATTATGAACAAGGGCAGAAGCAAAGCCAAGTTATAAATCTGCACAGGTCAAAGAAAATGAGCTTCATCATACAGAGAACTACATTTCAATGTCTTTTAATTTTCTCATCTGTAAAGTAGCTTCTGGGAATTTCCAGTTAAAAATCAAAAGAAAGAAACAGGGAACTGAAAAGACTAAATTTCTTTCCAAAGATAGTCTTTCGATGAGACATAGGAGACCTCCCAGAGGTGAAGCAGGGTCACAACTTACAGAGGGAGGGCAGCCTGAGACAGAATCCTGGGAGTGGGATGTGACAAACCCCGTGGCTCTCAACTGTGCTGTGTGCATCTCTGTGTTTCTGCACCCAGTTCAGGGACCCAGGGTAGCAAGCACTTGGATGCCTCAGCAGTTACAAATGCATCATGAGCTTCCTTTTGCCAAATGGTTAGAATTGTTTGACTAATCAAAGTTTATAAGTAAAATAATCTGCATTTATAGAATTTTACATGTGATTTTTTTTTTGGTATGACATTTCTGAAAGAAAGCAGTAGCCAAAATAAACTATTTCTAAAGGAATGGAATAAAAAAAGGAGCAAATAGAACTGTTAGTCTTATTTAATTAGATGTGAACTGCATCCAAACCACATCTAATATGAGATGTCAAATGTACATTTTAAGAGTTTGCTAGCAAGGGTCATAAGGTGACAACTCCATAGTGGTGATTCTTCACACATAGTGGTGATTCTTCACACAAACTAATGTTGTATCAGCTCATTTGTGAAGCCAAGGATGATAGAAAATGATACTATAAGCTGAACACATTTTTTTTTCATTATTGGCATGGTTTTGTATTTTGGATTTCATAGCTTAAGAAGTCAGATTATTTTTTTCTCTGAGTAAAAAGCCTCAGCAGATACAATAAAGACACAGTTGCCTGAAATAAAGTTTTCTTTGAGAGTGTACTCCAGCTACACATCAAAGAAAGATCTTCAGTGCATAGAATGAGGAAAAAGCCTTCATGGATACAGTTCTTTATTCTTCCATAGCATGACAAAATTAGCAGTAATTGAAAAAAAATACGATGTCTGAAGAACAATGAGATAAGCATTGTTAGCAGTGCTCTTTAGGCAATCATTCTGACCTTGATTCTGAATGTTGAACATTACAAAGTTGAGTCCCCTATTCTGAACCTCACTATTTTCATCTGTAAAATGATAACAACAGATATCTAAAGGGCTGATGTGAAGAATGAGTACCACTAGGATACCTGTTAATGGTTTAATAAATGTTAGCTGTTATTAACAGCATTACGGAGACCACAAAATTGAGGAAAGAATCTAAATCATTGGAATTAAAAATCCAATGCAATCATTGCAGTTTTGCAAACTCTTTCACATTTATTTTGCATTCCTTTTTGGTTATTTTTGAATTTAAATAAAAACACATTTTGCTTTCATTGCCATTGTTTTTCTATTTTGATTCATAAAATTAAGTTTGAAAAGAAACTTGAAGAGATGAAAAGAATCATTTAATGTAACCTCATTCCTGTATTAAAGAAGAAAATACAGATTTTCAAAACTCAAAGTGCTATTCTGCCATGCCTATGACAGAGAGAGAGAGAGAGAGAGAGAGAGAGAATCTTATGGAAGAAAAGGGGACATATTTAGGATATTTAACACCGATCAAAAGTAAATGTTTTTATTGATATTTTAGTCAGAATGGAAGCCATGGCTATCAAAGACAGGGTTCTGGGACAGCACAGATTTTTCAAATATTTGCAATCACTCAGAAATTACTTACCATCTCAGTAGTTACTTTGATACTCAATTTGATCCTAATGAATAGCATAATTTAGAAAAAAAACAAGCAAAGATTCTAGATAGAGCCCTATTGCCTGGGTTCAGATCCTGGCTTTGCTACACACTAAATTTACGACTTTTCTGTGCCTTACTCTGCCTCAGTGCCCCCATCTGCAAAATGGGGTGGGTAACAAACCCTACCCTATAGGATGGTTGTGAGGATTAAATGAGTTATCTATCATAAGACACTTAATAAGTGCATAAAAACCATTATTGATGATTTGCAACAATCATTGGAAAGTGACTTCTGGATCCAATAATAACAAGGAAATGCTTATATGTTTAACAGTTCCTGTGCTAAATAAGGAAACAAAAAGAGAATCTTTTCCCCACAGGCATTGGGTTGCCCTATGAGAGAGTGGCACCTCTCTCTTGAACAACTGAGCAGTGGGTCCTAGTTAGCCAGACAATGGTTCAAGAATCGGAAGGGCAGACAGTTAGCAATGGCAGAAGGAAGATCAATCAATCTCAGGACAAGTGAATTACTTAATAACTCTGATTTAGTGTTTTCTTATTTGTAAGAAGAGGAACCTGGGCCACGTAGTCCCTGGAGTTCTTTTTAGCCCTTTAGCCAGATAATATCCTACATGATATTATCTCTTCCTCTTCTCTGGCGGAGTCATGACAAAGCCAGGCACTGGCATGTGAGGATGAGGGACCAGGAGGGTGAGAGGAACCATGGCCACCCCATGGTTGTGAGGACCAGTAGTGGTCCCCAGAGCTACTCTCAGGACCCCAGTTATAAACATAGGCTTAGGGCCAGAAGGAAACTACACGAGGGCAGTGTTTTGTCAAAAATACCTTAAGCTGGAAATGTCATTCACTTCTGGTTCCCTTTTCCCACCTGCAAACTTCTCAGCGTCAATGAACCACTTTTACTTACAGTGGCATAATATGTAGTCTTTTCTTCAAACATAGCCTTGGGCTTAGAAGAAACCTCAATGACAGGAGGGAAGGATAAATAGACTGAGATTGATTCTTGTCTCTAAAGGGGCCTCCTTGGGAGGTGAAGCCCAGCAACAGAGCTCTCCTGAACTTTATGATAGACTTAGTTTGTGCAAGCTGGGGCTTTTTCTATTATCATTTGTCTACAACTAACTCCCCAGACAAAAATAATGATTCAGTGAACAGAACCATGTGAGATTGCGTCTACTCACATTCTCCCTAGAGGGAATTATAGAATTTATTGCTTTTCTATTAGCAAGTAAACCAATCAAAGCATCTCACATGTTTATTCATTTTGTTCCTTCTGTATTCTCATGGGATTTATTTTAGTGTGTTAACTTGAAATTGGATGGGGACAGGATTTCTGTATATGAGATAAGACCTTGGAGAGAAAACAAAATATTCAAGATAGTATATCAATTAAATTCTCTTAAAACTTACTTATTTTATCAGCCTTAAAATTGCTCCACTTTCCAATTCCTGCTGTTTGACTGTAGAGGAGAGGCCGTGACTTCTAGATAATCATTCCACATTTCTCACTTACAAATATTTTTGACTCTGCAATTCAGGTATACCTCATCTTCTTCCTTAAATTTCGTCAATGTGTCTTTATCTCAAACATCTCTAAATTTCTTAGCCACATTTTGATTTCCTCATCCTAAGTTAGGGTCTGCAGATAAAATGAGCATGCTTTTTTCTCTCTCTCTTTCTCTCATTTTCACTGAGTGATGATTGCAAAATCCTTCCAGTTCTTTCTTACTACATGTCTGTTTTCAATCTAGTTCTCTATAGAGTTTTAGTTTTTGAACTATGGTGGAAGAAGCACTTTACAATAATAGTAATGTATTTAATCTATTGTGGAGAACACTAAAATATATCTATTCAAGAGGAGGCTAATGGGGTTATTTTTCTTTTAAAATGATCTGTGGGCCAGTAGAGCTTCCCTCCACTTACCTCCTTATTCTCCAATGCACACACTCTATTTCCTTCAAGTACTATCTCCCAGCAGCTCCCATTCTTGAAATTCCTATTCCTTGTTTCAAGTCCATTTAATCTTGTTTTACCCACTTGAATTCATACATAACACCAATCCTTCAAAGCACTCATGGAGCCCTCTTCAGCTACTTCAGCCCAAATCAGTCTCCCTTCTGTGATAGACCAAAGGAGCACTTATTATAAGAATGCTTCAAGATTGTGTTTAAGTAATATTTTACTTTTAGTATTTTTTATTGTTCATCTTTCATATGAGGTTATTACAGAAAAATAAATTTGACTCACCAACACCTGGATAGAGCTAAGAATAATATTCTGCTGCATATTTGTTCAGACTGGCATTAGTAGCACAATTTTATTCCTTTTGTTGAGTACAATATAATGACATTTAACACAGTCTACTATAGATACAAACTCACATATCATAATTTGTCTATTTTTGCTTCTAATCTTTGAAAAGGTGACAGCAAAACATTTTTCATGGAAAGTCTTAGACTTCTTGTGAATGTTAAATTTACACTGATTAACATTTTATCTTTTAGCAATAATAAATACTGTAAAGTATACATGGCTCCATCAGTGGTGATGGACCTCTATTAAGTGAGTCAATTTTGAAGTAGGTGTTTGTGGATTATATCAATTACTATACCTACAGCTGGCCTAAGCATATTTTAACATTCGCTGTCTCGAGAGAGAAATAGCTCCTTTGCAGGGCTTGAGTTTTTACTGTTTTTATTTCTTTTTTAAAAATTCTACTTCCTTCATAGGATTTCAGTGGGTTATTGAAGAAGATAAAATAATATAAATGATGAGAAGGGATTTGAAATGTTAAGGGCTGTTTTTGCCATCGATTCTGTGATTGCATCTCACCTTAACCTTATAAAGCTTTTGTAGGAGGTGCTCCATCAAAACAAAGGAGTAAATCAAAAAAGAGGATGGCATGATTAATGAACTAGAGAGTCCAACAGAAGGTAAAGGCAGATGGAATTGTTGGGATGGAACCAGTCCAGACAGAAAGAGAATAGCAGACTATTAAGGGAAGTCTTCAATAAAAAGTTGGAATGGATGTATCATATGAGGGGGTGGAAGAGGTAGGCAGTCTTAGCAATTGGCACAAAGAATCCATGCAGAGGAGGGAAGGGGCAATTAATTAACATGACTTTTGTTACTTGCAGCTGATGCATTCTAATGAATACATACTTCCTTCCTAGAAAATCAAGTGAGAGAAAAATAATGCCAAATAGAGAGTTTTCTAACTTGTTGCCACTGTTGATATACTGTAGATGAACAGGCTTGAAGGGGGATGTTGCCTTTCTCTCTTACAGCCACAGACTTCTCCAGCGATGTAGTCTCCATGTTTGGGCTTATTAATGGGACAATAGTATTGCATTGCACTTTGTTCAACAGTTGGAAAGTTGGTGCTGGCCCCCAGTGTCTACCTTAATCAAATGTTTATCATACACCAGTAATGTGTCAGGCATAGTTCAGGTTACAGGCATGAGGGATACGACTGATCAAGAGAGAAAATCGTCTGCATTCCCTTTGCTCACATGCTGGTGGTGGTAAACAGGAAATCTGTACTCACGTTGCCTGTTTCTTAAAAGTCTTAATACTTCTTTATCATCCTGTCTCCCTACCCACTTCAAGGGAAAAAAAGCTGCCTTCTTTTTGGTAAGAAGGACTTAAGCTCAACGTGTACAAAATAAAGACTTTTTTAAAGTTCAATGAAAAAAATTAAAATTATTTTAGGTCACAGCACCCAGAAATAGTTATGATTGATAGCTCAGTATCCCCCAAATTTCTTCATTAACATATACAGATGCAAAGACAGTAGGACAGACAGATAAATAATTTAGCAAAAATGAGATCCGACAATATTTCAGGAAAGCATTTTGACTTTTATTTTTTGTGTAAAAAGAACATTTGCCCAATATGAAAATAAGTTAGGCAATACAGGGAAAATACAATCACATCCCTTACACATTTGGTTAATTGAATTGCAGATACTTCTGTGATCTTAAAGAAACATATGGCTGGAAGGATAAACTGACAATCTTAGATATATTTATAAAACTGTTTTCATACTCCTCACGCTTTTTGAAGTATACATATATGTATATATTTAATATAGCGGAAGGAAGAGCATCTACTGTGTAACTAAAATACTTATTCTAATTCAGAATCTTTTTTTAAAAGCAGTATCAGATTAGGTTCTTAAAGGAATCCCTTTGGTGTAAGAATAATTTTTTATTATATTTACAGATTGTAGCCATTATAGTTTTAAACATTGTGCCTTATTTTCACAGAGTATCATTTGGGTCCCAAAAATTGATGGATGAGAAAATTTGCACACTTCAATGGCCTACTTCTTTTCAAGAGG
This sequence comes from Pan troglodytes, assembly GCF_028858775.2. NCBI lineage: Eukaryota > Metazoa > Chordata > Mammalia > Primates > Hominidae > Pan > Pan troglodytes. The sequence goes on along the minus strand of NC_072404.2, from coordinate 159,371,188 downwards.
TTAGCTTCAGAATTTAAACCATTTGGCCGATAAGCCAGTTGTATGCTCAGTGGTCATTGCCCACTTCCTTACTGACCCTATACTGATTCTCAGGCAGTGCAGATATCAGAGATCATGGTCTTTGCTATGAGCCAGGGGAGATTAAACCATGACTGATATAAGCCAAGCATTCGATCTCATCTTCTTTGTTAGTAAGTGGATTAAGGACTTCCATTTGACTCATTCTTGGCCAAAGCAATACGAACAAACAATCTGCTGAGAGTAAGTCTTTCTGGAAAAGATTTTTCTTCTTGATAAAAGGGGGAAAGACAAAAAATAAGTTTCTCTTGCTTCTTTATTAGTTTTAGACATTGTTATGTCAGAAAATTTTCTCATTACAACAAAATCTGAAAATGACTCATATACTGTATTGTCAAAAAACTTCTATTCTGTTTTCATTTTAAAATTTATTTTAAGGTGATTTTAGAATTAACAATTCTATTTTTATCCTACTTTTGTCTTATCTTAATTTTTGTAGATGCCATACATTATGATGACTCTTGCTGTTCTTTTTACCTGAATGATTTATCTTTTTTCCCCTACTAATTTTAGTTTTTCAAGCCTAGTGTCTATATTACCTTTAATATAAGTTCTCTTTTACTTACATTTTGACAAATAATTTTTTTGTTAAGTTTGTAAAACTACCACCCCCCATATCTCACATGGTAATTAATGATCACTAGATCTCATGGTTGAAGGGAATATTAATTCCCTTCATTGACAGTGGTCCAATATCATAACAATTATTTCCAATAGAGTATTCACAGTTGAGAATTCCATAGGAGACAATAATGTTTCCTTCATTAAAAAAAAGAGGGAGGGAGGAAGGAAGGAAATAAAGAAAATAAAGAGAGAAGAAAGAAAGAAAGAAAAGAGAAAGAGGAAAGAAAGAGAAAGAAAGGAAGGAAGAGAAAGGAAGGAAGGAAGGAATGAAAGAAAGAAGAAAGAAAGGAAGAAAGAGAGAAAGAAAGAAAGTCCTCCTTCAATGATCCTGATAACTTTCCTTCCTGGTGGTAGAAGGGAGATATGTTTATCTTTTGTCTTGAATCATTGGGTCATTGGTGTAAGCTACAGTTGTACATAGAGTTAGTATTGTATTGAGAATATGGGCTCTCTCTCTCTCTGCCATGTGTAGACACAGTGGGAAGACACTCTCTGAAAGCCAGAAGAAAGTCCTCACTAGAGCTCGACGATGCTTGGCACCTGATCTTGGACATAAATTTCTATTGTTTAACAATAAAAGAATACCAGCTCTGGAGCCAGAGAACTTATTTTTTTAAACTCTATATTTTCCATTGATTATGCTAACTCAATGACTCAGGTGGCACCTGATCTTGGACATAAATTTCTATTGTTTAACAATAAAAGAATACCAGCTCTGGAGCCAGAGAACTTATTTTTTTAAACTCTATATTTTCCATTGATTATGCTAACTCAATGACTCAGGGTAAATTACTCAACCTCTGTGTTCCTCGATCTTCTCATGTGCAAAATAGAAATTATTAATAAATTGAACATAAAAATGCATCTCTCTCCCCCTAACTTGGTTGCTTCTTGGTTTCAGGAAGAATGTGGATGGGCTTACACTTTCCTGGGGATACCTATTGGTCGTCTGTCAACAGATAATTATTGAGAATCTTCTCTGTACCTAGCTCTGCTCTAGATACTAGAGACACAGCTATGACAAGACAAAATTGATGTGTATGACGATCTTGTATATTACTGATTGTAAACTGACAACACACATGTGAAAAAATATATAAAGAGAAAAACTTCAAGTACTTAATAATGCCATAAAAAGACAGACTGAAGAGATATGATTGAAAGTCACCTAGTCAAGACAATGCATGAGACTCTGAAATATGCTGGTCTTTGGGGATGTATTGCTTGAGAGCTGATAAATCAGAAGGTCTTCCAGGAGAAGATTTTGTGGCTTGTCCTTTCACTTTTTATGCCCTGTTTTGATTAACATAAGTTCTTAATTTCAACCCAGTCACATACACCAATATTTTTATTTAATGCAGCTTAAAGATTTTATAATATCAGATATTATTTCACAATAGCAATTATATGTATTGTTTAAAAAATCCTTCTCTTGTATATCTTCTAAAAGCTTTAGAGTTCTGCCTTTGACACTTAAATCTTGAATACACCAGAAGTTGAATTTTCTGCATGATTTGAATATCTTTATAAAGACTCGGTTGTCCCAACACCATTTACTTCAAAGCTTTTTCATTCCCCAGTGATATGCCATGCCACACCTCTAATATAGCAAGTGCTAATAAAAGCAAATATATGCTAATTTGCCTTCTATTCTGTTTGTTTTTTGGTCTGTGTATAAATACCACATTGTTCTATTTATTAGCACTATATAGTGTGTTTTGATATCTGAAGGATTAAATCCTCCCACGTTGTACTCTTTCTCTTTTAATAGGGTTTGAGCTAGCCTTGGTCCCTTGAATTTTAAGATTAGTTTGTTGAGTTCTGCACACATCCACACACCCTGCTGGGATATTGATTGGGATTGTATTAAATCTAATAATTAATTTAAGGAGATTGAATCTTTGTAATATTATGTTTTTCAGTCCAAGAACTTGGCATACCACACATTGTGTATCTATTTATTTACCATAGTCTCTCAATAAATTTTTAATTGTCTCTTTAGGGTTTTTGTATAATCTTTGTTACAATTATTCCTAAGCATTAGAGAATTAAATCCTGTTGTGTATGGTAGCGTTTTTTCAAGTTTCATTTTAATTGTTTGTTATTGCTTTAAAAATATAATATATTTTTATATTGATTTTGTATCAAGCTACTTTAAAATTTCTCATAATTCTTTTGAATTTCCTACATATACAGTAATGTCATTTGTATGTAATTACAATTTGTTTCTTCTTTCTTAAATGTGTGTGTGTGCACGTGTGTGTGTGTGTGCATGTGTGCATGTGTGCACATGCATGGGTGTATTTGTTCTTTTTGTCTAACTGTACTGGTTAGGATCTCTAGTAAAAAGTGAAATCAAGAAAAACAAGTGATTTTTTTTTGTGTCTGATTCTTTACCTGAAAAGGACAGATGCTAACATTTCACCATTAACCATGACGTCTGCTTTGTTTTTATTTTTGTTTTGTTTTTGGTAGATTCTGTTTAGAAAGTCTTACTGCTATATTAGCTTATAAAGAATTGATCTTAAATCTTGTCAAACACTTTCTTGGATCTACTGAGATGTTCATATGAAATGTATTCTTTAATTTGTTAATGTGGGCAAGTTATTTTTGTTGTTTATTTTAATGTTAAATTATTGCTGCATTTTAAGGGTATACATAGTTTCATTATAATACATCCTTACTTCATTCTGATGGACTTGTTTCATTAATATTTTCTTTAAGAGGTTTGCATCTGTGTTCATGAGTAGGATTAGATTGTGATTTTCTGTTTCGTAAGTTTATCTCAGGTTTGGTATCAATGCCTTAAATAGTAAAAGTAATTAGTTTCTCTCTCTTTATTTTTTTTTTTTTTGAGAGGGAGTCTTGCTCTGTCGCCCAGGCTGGAGTGCAGTGGTACAATCTCGGCTCAGTGCAACCTCCGCCTCCTGGGTTCAAACGATTCTCCTGCCTCAGCCTCCCACGTAGAGCTGGGATTACAGGCGCCCACCAGCACGCCCGGCTAATTTTTGTATTTTTAATAGAGGCAGTGTTTCGCCATGTTGGTTAGGCTGGTCTCGAACTCCTGACCTCAGGTAATCCGCCCGGGTCAGCCTCCCAAAGTGTTGGGATTACAGGCTTCAGCCACCACGGCAGGCCAGTTTCTCTTTTTATAAGAAGTCTAAAGATAAACAGTATTGGGTGTGGTAAATTAAAGAACTAAAAAGGAAATTTCAGGACGCAGGGTCATGAGAACCATGCTTACACACTCAGGATATCTCAAGTGATTCTTCACATTGATCTCTGTTTCCAAAGGACTCTCTTTAGAGCCCTTTTCACCTCTGCGTTCCTAAGGCTGTAGATGAGGGGGTTCAGCATCGGGTTGAAAAGGCTGTAAAACAGGGAAAGGATCTTCCTCTGTTCTTGAGAATGGCTTGACTTGGGGGCCATGTACATGACAATGGCGCTGCCAAAGAAAAGCCCCACCACGCAGAGGTGGGAGGAGCAGGTAGAGAAGGCCTTTCTGCGGCCCTCCCCAGACTGGATCCTCAAGATGGCCGCCAGGATGTGCAAGTAGGAGACCAGCACCAGGCAGAGCGGCCCCACTAAGACGAACGCAGAACCCGCAAATAGGACCACCTGGTTGAGCCTAGTGTCAGCACAGGCCAATTTGAATACGGACATGATTTGACAGAAAAAGTGGTTGATCTTTTGTGGGCCACAAAAAGGCAGCCTCAGAATAAGAGTAATATGGACCAGAGCCAAGAGAAAGCTAAATATCCAGCAAGTTGAGGCCAGGACAGTGCACACTCTCCAGTTCATAATAAGGGTGTATTGCAAGGGGTGACAGATTGCCACATACCGATCATAGCACATCACCACCAAAATCAGACACTCTGTAATAGCAAACGCCAAATACAAAAAAGTCTGAAGTATGCAAGGAGCAAAGGAGATGACTTTTTTGTGCATCACAAGATTTGCTAGCATCTCAGGGACAGTACTCGAGGCATAGGACATGTCCACAATGGCCAGGTGTGACAGGAAGACATACATGGGTGTGTGCAGTCTAGAGTCCAAGTAGATGAGCCCCAGGATAATCCCATTTCCCATCAGGGTTAAGCTGTAGAATAGCAAGAAAAACCCAAAGAGGAACAACTCCAGAGCTGGGTCCACCTGGAATCCCAACAGGATGACTTCTGTGATCCAGGTCTGATTGCTTTCCATGTTCTCGTGACAGAAAAATCCTGTGATGTACTTAAGACAGAAATTTCACAGCTAATGGGAAAAAATAAAAAACATTTCATTATAGAGCATGAATTTTATGCCAGAGGCCACAAATCAGTATTTCATGGGTCCATCCAGCCCAAAGTCCTATGACGTTGACTTACAAATTTGGCTTTTAGAGATATTTAAAATCTGTAGTTATTGACTAATATTAAAAACTAGGCGATTTCATGATAAAATTGGTGTCTCTAGATTCTTTTGAGAAAAATAGAAGATTTGTCATTTCATGATATTCATTGAAAGCAATAATCAGCTAAATCTAATGAGGCAATAGATAGAGGCTGGTCCTCTTTCATTTACCACTGTTTTCACCAATCTTTATTTTCTCCCAGAAGTTGAGCTCAGTGACACTGAACAATTTTATCATTGTACCTACTCTACTGATGACATATTTACATAAGAAGAGAGTGAAGATTTTTGCTCAAGATGTGTTCCCAATTTCTCCTCTACTTCAAATACATGGATATGAGAGATAAAATACAAAATGCAAACCCTAAAGAGTTTAAAATGTGACAACTCCTTCATACACTGGAAATGAATCAGAAACATAATATGCTCCAAGTCTGGAAGCAGACAGTAATACCTGGAACTTAGCTTTTATGGGGTTAAGGCAAGTTGTTGTGAGATGTGGTACTGATGTGGTTGTTTGAAGCTCAGGGCTTGGATTGGGGCCATGAAAGAAGTTTTAAAACAACTATTGGCTTGATGGATAAAGTGACTTTCAAGAAGTCAATATGCTTGCTGGCTCTATAATTTGATCAACAGAACCTGAGAAAGTGTTATAAGACCTGATTTTTATAAGGGGCCCTTGGAGTCAGGCGAAGAACAACAAAATCTAAAGACCACAAGAGGGAGAAACAAGATAGGAAAATCAAATAATAATAATGATAATAATAATAACAGCAATAAAAACAAAAACTCCTCCACTCAAAATTTGCCTAATAAACATGTTTGTTTTTAAACACAAATTTAACACTAAAAAGGGAAAACAAAGTAAATAATTAGAACCTTAAATTCATTGAAGATGCAATTAAATGTATAGAACAACCTTCCAAAGACTCTAATATAAGGATGATTAGGATGCTTTAATAAATTAATGAAGACATAATATTTTCTAAAATGACACATAAATTGAGAAAAATAAAATAGCCAGGAAATTACAATTAGTATATAAAAACAAATCAGTTATAGACTTTTGCAGTAAGAAATATAACACACAATTGTCTTTTAGCAGCATGATTTATAATCCTTTGGGTATATACTCAGTAATGGGATGGCTGGGTCAAATGGTATTTCTAGTATTAGATCCCTGAGGAATTGCCACACTGACTTCCACAATGGTTGAACTAGTTTAGAGTCCCACCAACAGTGTAAAAGTGTTCCTATTTCTCCACATCGTCTCCAGCACCTGTTGTTTCCTGACTTTTTAATGATCGCCATTCTAACTGGTGTGAGACAGTATCTCATTGTGGTTTTGATTTGCATTTCTCTGATGGCCAGTGATGATACATGCACACGTATGTTTATTGTGGCACTATTCACAATAGCAAAGACTTGGAACCAACCCAAATGTCCAACAATGATAGACTGGATTAAGAAAATGTGGCACATATACACCATGGAATACTATGCAGCCATAAAAAATGATGAGTTCATGTCCTTTGTAGGGACATGGATGAAGCTGGAAACCATCATTCTCAGCAAACTATCACAAGGACAAAAAACCAAACACCGCATGTTCTCACTCATAGGTGGGAAATGAACAATGAGAACACTTGGACACAAGAAGGGGAACATCACACACTGGGGCCTGTTGTGGGGTGGGGGGTGGGGGGAGGGATAGCATTAGGAGATATACCTAATGTAAATGACAAGTTAATGGGTGCAGCACACCAACATTGCACATGTATACATGTGTAACAAACCTGCACGTTGTGCACATGTACCCTAAAACTTAAAGTATTAAAAAAAAAGAGAGAAATATAACACACAATTTTAAAAAACAATAAAGAGGATAATGTCCACATCTACCATTAAAGGGAAGAAGTTGTGTAGTGGAAGATGTCATGAAGGAATCTACCCAGATTTTAATACAGACAGGCAAAGGGATAACATTTTGAAAGCACCACTTAGAGACATAAATGATTGAGAGGCTAAATTTAGATGTGATAGTTTCCTAAGCAAGAGAATGAAGAAAATGGGGAAGAAACAATATTTGAAGAGATTTCACCAAAAATGTTCGAGAATTGAAAACAATTTGTCTTTAAATCACTAAAAAAATGCATTCCACTTAATGAATACAATAAAGGTAAATTTATACTCAAGCAAATTGAAATTTTCGTAACTGAAGATGACCTGAGTCTTTAGATTAAAAATGAACCCTGAGAACAAAATAGAATAAATAAAAAATAAATTCTAAATAAATGTAAATGACCGACAATTTTCGTGGATGACTGTCTTTCCTCCATACTCTACGTTTCACTGTGCATAGACTTTCTGGAATTTCTATTGGATCAATATTATCATCTATCAACATATCTTGTATGTCTCTTATCTGCCCTTTAAGATATTTTTTTGTCTCTTTCACTCTTCACCATGTTCTTGACATTTTCTTCAAAACAAAATTCACAAAGAATACAAAATTTAGAATTTATTTCCTACAAAAGAACTGCAAAATACATTTTTTTCATTACTCATTTACTACTCAGACTAAAGGACTGCAAAATTTAAATAGAAAAAAAAATTCCTTAATTTGAAAAAGAGTACCTATAAAACCTACAGAATCAACATACAAAAATCACTAGAATTTCTATACACCAACAACAGTCAAGCCAAGAGCCAAATCGGGAATGCAATCCCATTCACAATTGCCACAAAAAGAATAAAATACATAGGAATACAGCTAACCAGAGAGGTGAAAGATCTCAACAATGAGAACTAAAAAACACTGTTCAAAGATATCAGAGATGACACAAATAAATGGAAAAACATTCCATGCTCATTGATAGAAAGAATCAATATTGTTAAAATGGCCATACTGCCTAATGGCATACCTATCAAACTACCGATGATATTCTTCACAGAACTAGAGAAAACTATTTTAAAACTCATATGAAACAAAAAAAAGAGCCCAAATAGCCAAGGCAAATCTAAGCAAAAAGAACACAGCTGGAGGCATCATGCTATTTGACTTCAAACTATACTTCAGGGCTACAGTAACCAAAACAGCACAGTACTGGTACAAGAACAGACACATAGACCAATGGAAGAGAATAGAGAACCCAGAAATAAGGCCTTACACCTACAGCCATCTGATCTTCAACAAAGCTGACTGAAAAAAGCAATGGGGAAAGGACTCCCTATTCAATAAATGGTGCTGGGAGAACTGGCTAGCCATATGCAGAAGATTGAAACTGGACCCCTTCCTTACACCATATGCAAAGATCAACTCACGATGGATTAAAGACTTAAATATAAAACCCAAAGCAATAAAAACCTTGGAAGACAAAATGTAGGTGGTACTGTTCTGGACATAGAAATGGACAGAAATTTCATGATGAAGATGCCAAAAGCAATTGCAATAAAAGCAAAAATTGACAAATGGGATCCAATTAACTAAAGAGTTCTGCACAGTAAAGGAAATTATCAACAAAGTAGATAGACAATCTACAGAATGGAAGAAATTATTTGTAAACTATACATCTGACAAAGGTCTAATATCCAGCATCTGAAAGGAACTTAAACAAATTTACAAAAAAAAATCCCATTAAAAAGTAAGCAAATGGTATGAACAGACACTTCAAAAGGAGACATACAAGCAGCGAACAAACATATGAAAAAATTCTCATCCTCACTAATCATCAGATAAATGCAAATCAAAACCACAATGAGATATCATCTCACATCAGTCAGAAGGGCTACTGTTAAAGTCAAAACATAGCAGATGCTGGCAAGGCTGCAGAGAGAAAAGGGAACACTTATACACTGTTGGTGGGAATGTAAACTAATTCAATCACTGCAGAAAGGAGTTTGGAGATTTCTTTTCTTTTTCTTTCTTTCTTATTTATTTATTTAGACACGGAGTCTTCTTCTGTTGCCCAGACTGGAGTGCAATGGCACAATTTTGGCTCACTGCAACCTCCGCCTCCCAAGTTCAAGCGATTCTCTTGCCTCAGCCTCCTGAGTAGCTGGGATTACAGGCACACGCCATCACACTGGCTAATTTTTGTATTTTTAGGAGAGACAGGGTTTCACCATGTTGACCAGGATGGTCTTGAACTCCTGACATCAAATGATCCACCGCCTCAGCCTCCCAAAATGCTGGGATTACAGGCATGAGCCACCGCACCCAGCCCTGGAGATTTCTTAAAGAACTGAAAACAGAATTACCATTTGACTCAGCAATCCCATTGCTGGGTATACACCCAAAGAAATATAAATCATTCCATTGTAAAGACACATAAACATGTACATTTACTGCAGCACTATTCATAATAGTGAAGACATGGAATCAACCTAAATATTAAAAACTGGTAGACTAGATAAAGAAAATGTGGTACATATACACCATGGAATACTATGCAGCCATGAAAAAGAATGAGATCATGTCTTTGTAGGAACATGGACGGAGCTGAAGGTCTTTATCCTTAGGAAACGAAAACAGGATCAGAAAATCAAATACGACATATTCTCATTTATATGTGGGAGCTTAATGATAAGAACACATGGACACATAGAGGGAAACAACAGGCACAGGGGCCTATCAGAAGGCAGAAGGTGAGAGGAGGGAGAGGATCATGAAAAACAATTAATGGGTACTAGGCTTAATACCTGAGTGATGAAATAATCTGTACCACAAACCCTATGACATGAATTTACCTATGTAACAAACCTGCATATGTACACCTGAATTTAAAAGTTAAAAAAAGAAAAAGAGTATCCATAAAACCTACAGAGTTTATCCTATGACTGACATCAGTTTAAAATTTATCTCATCTTAATTTTTAAAAATTTAATAACTTTGTTTTTCTTAGATTTTTAAGTTGATACACATATGTATGTATACATATAAATATATATATTTATATATGTCTATAATACATATCTACACATATTTCTTGGTTCATTATAGTGCCTTTTTGTTTCATAACCTTTTTGATTTCTAATAGAAACTATAATTTTATTTGTCTCTTAAAGCCTTTGTTATATTCTCTTAAAATTTAATTTTTCTGGTAGTAAGAGGTAATATTAAAAATTATCAAAGGTAAAAGACAATGATCTAATAAGAGCAACAATTCCACTGACAGAGACTTCTCATCAACAAGAAGAGTTCAGAAGATAATGAGCTACTGTTGTTACTTTGTCAAGAAGGGGAGAAGCTGTCATTCCACGATTTTATATCTGCAGTAACTCTCTTGAATGAATGAGAGCAAAGTAAGATATTATTGGATATACAAATCAGAAGGGCACTGAGGACCTACAGATCCTCAATATAGCCCTATATTCCTTAATAAGAACAAAAGTGAACCCAGAGGTAAATCGAATATATGAAAACAATATTTACACATAATTTCAAATAGAATATCTCAGTAAATTTTATAAACAATGGGCTATAAAATGATTATTTTGGTGTTCTGAAAGGGTAAAATTAAATCTTTTGGAAATAATAAGTAAACAGAGGGAGATGTGTGAAAAATAAAGAATGCTAAGACTCTTGATGAAAATTGAAACTAGGAGTGACTTTAGATTTGTTAAAATAATGTATTAAACTTGTATATTAGCAATTAATGAGAATCATAAAAAATAAACAAAATATATGGTTTCCAAAATTACAAAGTAAATAAAAGAAATTTGAAAGCATTATCAATCCAACAGCAGGCCAAAAAAGAAAAAAAAGCAATTTTTTTTGACAAATAGAAAACACAAAATAAGCAAGTATAAATAAGTCTGTGTATATGAATTATCACATTATATGTACTTATAGGGCATTAAAAGACAGAGTTAGGCACTTTAGTTGAAAACAGAAAATCGGGTTACAAAATCCTTATGTGCCACACCTAAACCCCTTAAACATAAATTCTCTTTTTTTCTCTCTAACACACACACACAGACGCAGACGCACACGCACACACACGCACACACACACACACATGCACACGCACACCCCCACACAGAGATTAAAAATAAAATAATGAAAAACATGTTGTAGAAACTGGTAGTAGCAATTTTGTTATCAGCATGTGTAAGCATGTAGGTGATACTATACAATAATAATGAAAAGAAAAATCCACAAAGAATGGACAATTCAGAATTTATGCCCTATGAAAAGACTGCAAGATTCAAATAGAAAAAAACCTTTCCTAAATCTGAAAAAGAATATCCATAAAACCAAGAGAAACATTATACTTAACGGTGAATGTTTAAAAGCTTTCCCCTTGCATTAGAATATAAGGTGCTCCTCTTGTATTCTGGAGAGTTTGTTTTGATCCTTCCTATTTAGATCTAAAACTGACCTGGTGTTTATTTTTGTGCATGGTGTGTGGTAAGGGCCATGTTTTGGTGTTCTTTGAAGAAGAAGAAGGTATTAACCACTTCTATTTAATGTTGATTCATAAAGTAGCCAGTAATAACACCAAAAGAAAGAGTAAGAAGCATTAGAATTAAAATGAAGAATATCAAATGTCATTATTTACACCACCATGATTTTGTTTGTAGAAAAATTTTAAACTCAATCAATGAACTATTAAAATTACTGTGTATTTATAAAAACTTCTGGATTCAAGGTCAATATACAAAATTAATAAGATGTATATATGCACGTATACATTAATATAATTGTGTGTTTATAGATTGGAAGTTTTGTAAAGATTCTAAATCTATTCAATTTGATCTATACTTTCAATGAAATTCAAATCAGAATACCAGCAAGTTTTTTTATCAATGAAAATTAATAATTGTACTCTAAATGTTATATGAAATGCAGAAGGTCCAGAATAGCCAAGGAAATCTTGAGAAAGAAGAATGAATGGAAGAACTTACTCCATTGACTCTCCAGACTTATAAAGCCACAGCAATTGAGTGAATGTGGCAGTGGAAGAAGGATAAACAAATATACCAGTGACACAGAGTGGTTAACTCAAAAATCCAGAAGAACGGCTGGGCGTGGTGGCTCACACCTGTAATCCCGCACTTTGGGAGGCCGAGGTGGGTGGATCACTTGAGGTCAGGAGTTCGAGACCAGCCCAGCCAACATGGCAAAACCCTGTCTCTACTAAAAATACAAAAATTAGCAGGGCGTGGTGTTGGGCATCTGTAGTCCCAGCTATGTGGGAGGCTGAGGCAGGAGAATTGCTTGAACAGGAGGCAGAGGTTGCAGTGAGCCGAAATCATGCCACTGCACTCCAGCCTGGGAGACAGAGCGAGACGCTGTTTCAAAACAAAACAAAACAAAACAAAATCCAGAAGAATATGCACACTCTTGGTCTAAGACAAAGTTGGCACTGGTGTTTTTGAAAAATAATATTATGCTGTGTCGGTTGGCTGTCCATGTCGAAGAACACCAAAACATGGTCCCTACCACACACCATGCACAAAAATAAACATCAGGTCAATTTTAGATCTAAATAGGAAGGATCAAAACAAACTCTCCAGAATACAAGCTAGGGGTATGTTTTTGAGAGTAGCGAACGTTTCTTAAACATAATCCACACTGAAAAGATTGTGTCATTACAGTGTTACAAATACAGACAGGATTCTGTTTTCCTTTTCCATTTTTAAATTGTAAGAAAACACATTATTTTAAAAAACTTCCTTCTCAAAAGTGAGAAGCATCTCTCCCTTTAAATGGATGTAAAGGGAATAAGAATGCATTCAATTGTGTTTATTTTTTAAAAGCAAAATTTTCACTGAATGTGTTGCCAGATACATGTGAATCAGAGAAGTTATTTTTGTAGTAGGAATATTTTACCGTATTTCCACTAGCCAGGACTTTTCCCCAAAATTTAATATGTGACACCATAGTCAAGTTATCCCACTCTAGGATCTGATAAAGGGTTTCCATAAGATGAAGACAACCATTCCTGGTACACAAATCAGGAAAAGCTTATCTGGCTTGTCTGGCACCTATATGGGCTTCTCTGCTATTAGAAGAAATAGGAGAGAAATCCTTGTCAAATAACTCTAGGACTTTCCCCCGGCACCTGACATCTCCCTCCAGGGCAACAAAGAAAAGGAACCCTAATGTTACTTTGCTGGCTGGAGGGTATTCCTAGGATGTAGCAGAAGCAGATGATTCTCGGTAGAAGAAGAAATGAAGAAATCACAGGAAAAACTACGTAACACCTGGAGCTTCACCTCCTTCATTTGTAAAGGAGGCAGCAGGAATATGTATATGACTCTTATGCCTCTTCCAGTTTGACACCATGAACCAGAGTGATCTACTGCTACCAGCTCCTTCCCACAAGTGATAGGAAAAGGGTGGGACAAAGGCAAGTCTGAAACCTATGTAACGTTTTGACACTGTAAGTATCAGATGTTACTCTGAGACCTGGCATAGTGCCAGGAAGGGGTCTCCGTGAAGGTGTTCTCGCTCTGTCTCTCTCTTTTTTTCCTCCATCCTAAACCTGAACATTTCTGCCAGTCTTCTGCCTTGCTCTTCTCCTGGAAACCACTAATCAGTGTATAAATAATGATTAATACAAAGGAAGATACTATTTATGGTATTTGCCTCAAATTGCCCTTGAATGCACAGGAAAACACAGAGATGGGGAAAGGTTGGAGCTGAATTGCCTGCACCTGAAGCAGGTTGGGTAGACGATGAGTCCCAGATCCCTTTCTATCCTGAGGACTGGGACAGGACCCAGGGATGTTCAGGGGGCTTCTAGATATGTAGACTTTATACTCTGATTACTTAAAAGAGGCCCATTATCCAGAGACATACCTGTGGAGTCCAGAGAACAACATATGAAGCGTCTTCCCACCATCCTATGTCTTCCCTACTGAGCAGTGTAACACCTTCCCCTCTCCTCTCTATCCTCCAGCTTTGTTATTCGTATGAGTGTCAGCGTGTGTAGGTGTGGGGTGGGTGTGTATGCCTCTGTTTGTGTGTGTGCACGCATGTGCACTTGTGTTCCTGCTTATGCAAAGAAGTGAGAACTCGCGAAGAATGGCAAGGTTGTTCTACCCAGGAGAATCTTGGCATGAACATTTCACAGATAAGTCACCTTATATGGGTTATGTCACATGGCACAGTCTCCAAGCATCTAGACTTATTGTGATCTCAAAATTTTGCCTGCCTACATACCCCCCTTTCAAAAACGTTGAAATTTGATGATGTGATAAATGTGGCCCCAATGGAGCTTGTTAAGGCAGCACCTCAGAGGACTGTATCTCCTCCAAGGAGAGGAGTCTTGGTCTGCCGAAAGTCTTATTGTGTGTGAATTGCAAAAATTTCCATTGCAGTGTATTTTTAAATTTGGAAGCTCATAGAGATCAGATTCTATTTCCCCTGTGCTTTTTTCCTTTCCTTCAATTTCAAGCCACTCTCTATTTGTTCCATTTTAAAAACATATCTTTTCTTCCAAATATGTATCCTACCTTTAGATTCAATTTTTAAAAAATCTCTTGGCCGGGTGCAGTGGCTCATGCTTGTTATCCCAGCACTTTGGGAGGCCAAGGCAGGGGATCACAAGGTCAGGAGTTCAAGACCAGCCTGGCCAACATGGTGACACCCCATCTCTACTAAAAATACAAAAATTAGCTTGGCATGTTGGCACGTGCCTGTAATCCCAGCTACTCGAGAGGCTGAGGCAGGAGAATTGCTTGAACCAGGACCCGGGAGGCAGAGGCTGCAGTGAGCCGAGATGGTGCCGCTGCACTCCAGCCTGGGCTAGAGAGCAAGACTCTGTTTCAAAATAATAATAATAAAGATCTCTCAACTCTAAGCATTTCGGTGTTTGATTAAAATTATATGACAGACAAATGACGCGTCTGTCATGTAGACAACAGACTTGGAGAAAAACACAGAGCCATAATGAATTTTAAGTTCATGATTTTTCATCTCAGTTGGACCCTTATTTGAAGAGGATGCCGCTAGGACACTCCCTTTAAAAAAGTATATTTGAATTACAATATAATATATTTCTCATCAATCCCTACCTGTAATTTCCAAGATTTTTCTGTCATTTCTGATTTTAAAGAGAGATATTATAAGGAACTATTTCTCTTACTTATTTTATTAATGATACCCTCAGGTCTAAAGTATCTCCCTACACTTACTAGAATCAAGTGCTTCAAAATCTTCTGTAGCTACTTTAATAAGAAATTTTAGTATTATGAGGGTGATCAGTGGGGAGGGAAAATAGGGTCTGGAGGGAGGAAACATAAGGCCGATTCATACTTCAGCTATAACAGGAAATATCCTCTCCATAGGGCATACACCATAAATGACTTTCTAACTTTACTTCATCCTCTTCATTTAAGTGGGGTGTACCCCAAGAAGAGGGCATTTAAACTCACAAAATCCCTGTAACAGGGCCTTTGAACCCTGATGCTCAGGCCGGCTCCCACATTGTGGAGTATACTTTCATTTTCAATAAAGCCCTTTGTCGTTTCTTTGTTTGTGCATTTTGTCCAATTCTTTTGTTCCAGATGCCAAGAACCTGGACACCCTCCACCGTTAGCATATTTTGGCGAGCCACCCAGGAGTAAGAGGTAAGCCCAAAGTTTGGGATTTATTCTTTTCCTTCTGCTCCATACAGGGGAATCTCTTTCTGTTTTTCTTTCCAAACCGGGACCCTTGGTGGGCAGCAACTAAACATGGAAGCAACTGCAGGTTTCTGGCCATGACCAGGGAAACTAGGGGCTTTCCATGTGGAGAAGACTGACCGCCGCCGCCGGTTCGCTTAAGGGACCAGGATCTTTTTCATTTTTTTCCCTCTCTTTCTTTTTCAGTCTTTCAGTGCTGTTTCCTAGTAGCTCCTTGGAAATTGAGGGCAATTGGCTGGGGTCACTCCCTGGTAGTGTCTTAAGGCCTAGGAATGAGGTTATAATTACCCTACCCATAGGGGGAAAAACTTTTATATATATATACATATTTTCCACGCGTGGTCCCTGATCCCTACATGTGGTGCACCAGCTCACAGCAAACTCGCACGTGTTTCAAGCAACTTGAACATTCTTTTCTTATGCTAAAATCTTCCCTTATCCACTCAACTGGCTAAGGAACAAAAAGGCCCACCCAGCATCCAGTTCACATTACAGTTCATGGCTATTCTTCTAAAGCTCATAGTAGGCTCTGGAGGGAATGCATGCAAGGTGGCACCAGTGCCCACCTGAGGCCAGAGAGATCTGGAACTCTAAGACTGGACCCCACAGGAGGACACCCCGGGGAATCCTCTAGACCTCAAACTCTCCAAAGAGGACGCTCTTGGCAGAGGTTCTGCAGTCTAGTATTAAGCCCTCCTTAGAATTTTCTCTCACAGTTGCAATGCTGCTTGGCCCCAACATTATTTGGAACCTGGGGTTCAATGTCTACTGGGAAAGTGGAATAGCATTGCATGTATCCAGGCTTTTGTGCTGCAGTTCTAAGCAGGGGGCCTGGTTAATGTATGACACCCTCCTTTGGTACTGTTTGGCCCCAGTGGATCTATGGAGTCTGGGGAGGTTTGGCCTTTAAAAATCAAACTGCCATGGAGACTGCTTTACCCAAAAATTTGGTTCACAGTCTTCATTGGATTATCTGTTGGGGCAAAGTAAAACCGGCAAGCTGGTATTGCTATCTCATGGCTAAGGTTCCAAGCTATTGGAACAGACAAGTCTAACTGTCCCACTATACACCTCCAGTACAATGTTGAATCAAAGTGGTGAGAGTGGACATCCACGTATTGTTCCTGATCTTAGAAAAAGCATTCTATCTTTCACCATTAAGTACAATGTTAGCTGTGAGCTTTTTCATCTATGCCTTTTGACAGGTTGAGAAAGTACTCTTCATTTTTATTTTGTTGAGTATTTTTATTATTATTAGATTTGTCAAATGCTTTAATTTGGCTATTAAAATGATCATGTTGTTTTTCTCATTTATGTAATTAATGTGGTATACTTTATTGATTTGGTATTTGGATATGAAAGCAACCTCAGATTCTAGGGATGAATCCAGTTTGGTCATAATATGTAAAACCTTTGATATGCAATTTAAACTCGTTTGCTAGTATTACATATTGTTCAGGATTTGGGCATGTATATAAAAAGGGGTACTGTTCTTTAGTTTTCTGTTTTGTAATATATTTTTCTTGGTTTTGGTATGAATATAATACTGGCCTCAGAGGATGAACTGGGAAGTATTCCATTCTCTATTTGGAAGGCTTCGTGAAGGATTTAGTGTTAATTTTTCATTAAACCTTTAGTAGGATTCATCAGGGAAGCCACGCAGTTCTGGGATTTTCTTTTTAAAAAGTTTTAAAATTATCAATGCAATTTCTTTACTTTTATAGTTCTATTTACATTTTATTTCCTATTGAGTCAGTATTACACTTTGTATCTTTCTAAGAATTTGTTCATTTCATCTAGATTATCTAATTTTTTGGCATAAAATTGCTCATATTTCTTATAAACATTTTATTTCCATAAAGGAAGTGGCAATGTCCCCTTTTTCTTTCCTGATTTTAGTAATTTGAGTCCTCTCTTGTTTCTTCTTGTGTCCCAATTCTTACCTAACTACAAATACAAACTCTACTCTAAAAAACAAAACTAAGAACTGAACTGGTTGGACACACATGCCTCTTTAAACTGGCACAATCTCTTTCCGCCACTTCACTCATTAGTTAACTTATGAAACATTTGCCAAGTCCTGAACATTAATTTGCCAAATAATTTTTTCTTTCACAAAATTCAGTGCTTTCTCAAGCAAGCTAAAGCTGCCAAATCAATCCGATGTGAGCTTAAGCTTCTAATGAGTGTGTCTTAGAAGTAATTGTGTCCTTAGTAAATTCAGTCACTAATTTTCATGCAATAACTATAGAGAATATAGATTGGTAACAGCCAGATTACCAGCCCTAAAAAGGTCAGAAAATCAAGAAGTGAGATAGAAGAAAATACTGTAAGGAATTTGGAGTAGTATCATTCTTTCCCTCCCACCGTAAATATAAAACTAAATGAAATATATGGAACAGCCATTTTCAGTTGCAGGAAAGTAGATAGTACAGTGATGTGATCCTTGTGAGAAGGGAAATATGACACAAGCCTCACATTCAAATAGACTTCCTCCCAAGAGTCATTTTCCAAGCAGCAACTAGCAAAACGGAGTCCAAGGAGAAAGCTGAAGTCTCCTTGGGTACAAATAACAGGGAAGTTGAGGGCCAATGTGGAAACTGAGATTTCAGGGTAGGGCACTGAAGAAGAATATGTACAAAAGGAACTTCCAAAGTATGCATAGGTGTTTCTCCTAAGTCTAGGCTGAATCCAAACATGCAAGATTCCTGGAGGCATAGCAAAGGATGGTTTCTGTGGGGCTGACTGCTGAGAAGTGCTGAACAGAACTGAAAAGTGATTTTAGAGATTTCAAAGTGCTGGGGATGTTGGAGTTACAATCTACCAGGGTTGAGAGATTTTGATAAAGACCACATTATAGAAAGAAAAATTATGCCCTACAAACAACAGTAGATCTGCCACAATCGTAATTATGAAAAAAAAAATACCAAAAATCTTTAGAGGAAAATTACGTAACAGAAAGCCTCTACAACTTTTCATTGAAAACTTGAAAAAAAAGAAAAAAACCTGATCAATAATCAAGAGAGAATGTAGTCACTGGGAGACTGCCAAACATAACACAGATACCAAAGCTCTGAATAAAAGCTTCAAAGTAACAATAATTCATATTTTGAAGAAAATGGAGGCAGAGATATAAAAAATTGAAAAAATTGTCATATTCCACAGATAAATATAATCTATAGAAATAATCAAATATACATTCTAAAACAACAAACTGTAATATCTGAAATTAAGAAACATTGGATAATTTAACTGATTATTCTGATTCATTAGAAGATTATTAAAGTCAAGTAAAGATAAATAGAAAACATGCAGATAAACGCATAAAAGCAAAATAACAGATATGGAGCAGATTATGTAGGTTGATGTTAAAAGTCGATCATAGGCCGTGCGCGGTGGCTCACACCTGTAATCCTAGCACTTTGGGAGGCCGAGGTGGGTGGATCACGACGTCAGGCGATCGAGACCATCCTGGCTAACACGGTGAAACCCCGTCTCTACTAAAAATACAAAATATTAGCCGGGTGTGGTGGCCGGCGCCTGTAGTCCCAGCTACTCGGGAGGCTGAGGCAGAACGGCGTGAACCCGGGGGGCAGAGCTTGCAGTGAGCCAAGATCTTGCCACTGCACTCCAGCCTGGGCGACAGGGTGAGACTCCATCTCAAAAAAAAAAAAAAAAAAAAAAAAAAAGCCATCATATTCCCAAGAGGAAGAGAAAATAAAGTGGGCCCAAATCACATTTTGTCTGAGCATTTCTAATATATAAAGTCAACCCTTCCATGAATTTAGAAAGTTTAACAATTCACGGCAGGATAAATGCAAAGAAAATATAACATAGGCATATCATGGTCGTATCACAGCCTCACTTAAAAAAACCAAGGACACAAAAAAAATCATCGTGTTCAGGAGCATAAAACACAACCACTCATTACCACCACCGGGAGCATTTCTTCAGCCAGAAAAAATCTCCTTTCATGTCTCCTGAAGTGCATGAACACTCTCAGGTGTTTCTTTTTTTCTTTCTTATCTTCTGTGATAACATCTTTCTTTCATCTGGAATTTGAATTATATCTTCTGGATGTAGAATTCTAGGTTGGCAGTTAATTCTTTCAACAATTTAAATAATATTTTATTTTCCTCTGAATTCCTTAGCTTCAATCAAATGTCAGTCACAATTCTTATTATTGATTCCTGGTAGCAATGGGTAGAGGTTCCAGTTTTTATGAAGTCATTCTTACTCTAACATAACACCTTACACAGGTGAAGGGTTTATAGAATATGACCTCTGGAGTCATTTTAATCTGTGATTTGGGGGATTGACAAATACCCTAAAAGCAGGTATAGTCTTCCTTTTCCCTAACTTGTTTTTCTGCTAGTTGCTAGCTTGTGTTCTCATAATTGTCCATTTATTTTCTGTCTAATCTTTGTCCTCTTGAGAATTTTATTGACTATCCTGCAGACACAGCTCTGTGTTTAAAGTGATGTTGGTTTGCTTAACATTCTACCAAGCATTTTTAGGTGTCTTGTCGTAAGATGATTTTCTATACCTGGAAACAGAAATGAGAAATGCAAAAACTAAATAATCGCAGAAGGGAGCCATGTTATTCTCTTTTGAAAATAAGTTACATGCTACAAACAGAGCCACACTGTAATTATTCAAACTTAGAGTTTTCCAATGGGCTTAAGATAATTATAGCAAATATGCAAGCACAAAGAGTCAATCTATACCCAGATTTTCACAGCCAGATTTTTCTTTTCTTTTCTTTTCAATCCAGAGTAACACAGTGCCCATGAAAGTCAGCTATTGTCTAAGAGGTGGTAGATGCAAATATGAGAAAAGTAAGGATAGTGATTTCAGAGGAAAACATCATGGTGCGAGAGAAAAAACTGCGTACAAGAGGTCTTTGGGGCCATCCAACCAAGTCAGAGGTTCATAGCACCAGCAAGGAGAAAGATAGGGAGGGATGAAACACCAAAGGGCAGAAACTGTATATATATAGAGAGAGAGCTCATCATTGTATTTACAATATAGAGCTAAGTGTGAGACACACTGCAGGTCATGAGTAAATAATAATAACAATTCTATAGGCTGACTTTCAAGTGTTCAAGAGTTCATTCCAAAGCAGATGAAAGTTTAGAGGGTTTTTTTTGTTTTTTGTTTTTTGTTTGGTTTTTTTTTTTTTGAGACGGAGTCTTGCTCTGTCGCCCAGGCTGGAGTGCAGTGGCGCGATCTTGGCTCACTGCAAGCTCCGCCTCCCGGGTTCACACCATTCTCCTGCCTCAGCCTCCTGAATAGCTGGGACTACAGGCGCCTGCCACCATGCCGGGCTAATTTTCTGTATTTTTAGTAGAGACAGGGTTTCACCGTGTTAGCCAGGATGGTCTCGATCTCCTGACCTTGTAATCCCCCCACCTCAGCCTCCCAAAGTGCTGGGATTACAGGCGTGAGCCACCGCGCCTGACCGAAAGTCCAGAGTTTTTATAACCCAGTATTCCCATTCATATGTAGCCAACAGAAGTGATTATATATGTCTCCTGAAAGGTGCATATAATACCATTCATGGAATAATTATTTGTTATAGCCAAAATTGTAGGCAATTCAAATATCCATTAGGAATGTGGTGAATAAATTATGAAATATTTGTGCAATGTAATGCTATAAAACAAAGAAAAATAATAAATTATGCTACATACAGCAACCTGGGTGAATCTCACAAAGACAATAATGAGTGAAAGTAGGCAGATAGAAAAGAATGTACACTCTTTATGTACCTATCCAATTTATATAAAGTCCAAGAAAATACAATGCTAATATGTGCTATTAGAAGTTAGGGTAATAGGTATCTTGTGGGAGGAGGGAAGGTGCAGTAATTGGGAGAGAGCATGATGGTAGCTCCGGAAGGCCAGAATGTTTTATTTCTCCTCCCAGAAAATGGTTACATAATGTGTTTACTTCATGATCTTTCACTGAATTTAACTTATGATTTATACATTTCTCTGGGTGTCTTTAATTTAAAAAGTTTTTTAAAAAATTATTCGGCCAGGCGCGGTGGCTCACGCCTGTAATCCCAGCACTTTGGGAGGCTGAGGTGGGCAGATCATGAGGTCAGGAGTTCGAGACCAGCCTGGCCAACATGGTGAAACCCCATTTCTACTAAAGATACAAAATATTTGCTGGGCATGGTGACGCACCCCTGTAATCCCAGCTACTTGGGAGGCTGAGGCAGGAGAATCGTTTGAACCCAGGAGGCGGAAGTTGCAGTGAGCCAAGATCGCGCCATTGCACTCCAACCTGGGTGATAGTGGGAGACTGTCTCAAAAAAAAAAAAAAAAATTCTTTCCTCCATTTCTTCTTTATACTTACCAACCACCAAATTATGCTCATTTTACTTTATCATCTCCCAGTGAAATCACCCCCACTTTATTCTCATGTGTACTTTTCCGTTCAGCCTCTGCCAGCATTTCTTGCTTCAACTGATATGATAGCCTTTATATTACAGTAGCTCTGATATCAGTTTGGTCAATTCAAATACTCAGTCCTCATAGCTCCAGAAGATCTTTCTAAATTCAGGTCTGATTACTTGGCATTTTCATACTTATAATCTGGCTTCGCATTTCATATAGGCCGTACTTCAGGGTCATTAGCCTGGAATATGTGTTCCTCCATGCCTGTTCTCTCCAAGCTCACCTGTCATCAGTCCCTGCCTTGTATTTTATACCTGGAAAACCCTGAGCTATGTTTGCTTCCCCCGCAGCTTACAAGCTGCTTACTCCCTTTGGGTCTTTGCTTCTTTCACTCATTGGATGGAACACCCCTTCCTGCCACACCACGCCTTTCTCCCAGCCCCTGATGGCTAACTCTTACTTATGCTTACTTAAGATTAACTTTCTGGGGTCCACAGAAGGACAGTGGTAGCAGTAACGCTAGATGGACAAGGGCCAGTAAGACTCCTAAAATCCAGGAAGTCAATGCCAGAGTGATGCAGACTTCCACTCCAGGAAGTCTTACTGAAACACTCCCATTCTGGGGGAGTTATCCTTCCTCTGGGCTACAATAGCATCCTGGGCAGAGCTCAGTTATTAACTTATTATATAAGTTGATAATTTCCATCATATATCCGTTTAATTCTCCCACTACACATGAATAAAGTAATAGGAAACGTGCCCTATTCATCCTTTTGTTTCCAGGACCTAGCACTGGTGTGTGTGTGTATGTGTGTGTGTAATATATACACACACATATATGAATTTTAGCAATTTTGAATTGTATTTATCCACGTATTTTAAAATAGTCATTACTTTTTCAGAGAACTGAGATTGCAAAGGAAAAGCTCTATGAATCATTTACTTCATAAATTATTTGACATCATGGCATTTTGTATCAGATAAAAAGCTAAATTTTGCAACATTCCTCCTTCTTTCTGGTAAAATGGGAAATCTGATATTTTGTTATCACATTTATAAGTTGGTGTTCTAGTTCTTTAAGGACATAATAAGTATATGTAGTGGATAATATTAATGAATACTACTTACTGTGTTATTATGAGTTATAGATCTTGCTAAACATTTTCATGTATTTCCTCTAATCTTCCCAACAAATCTGTGAGCTTGGCATTACTGACCTCATTTTATACATAATAATTTCTGAAGAATTTAAGTAAATTACAAAAGTTTCCACATCTAGCAACTGGCAGAACTTTGTAAAATCCCAGGTCTAGCTGAACCCAAAGTACATGTGTTTTTACTGCCCCACTTTTTTTTCGGTCATGTGATCATGTCTGCAATAACAGATGTCCTAACAAAAGGGATGCTTTGTGAGAGAAAAATCCATGTATTTTCCTCATCAACATACTTTTTCACAGAAAACATCTTTTTAACAAAGTTGAATATTTCCCTTTTACACAGTTTGCATATTTAGGCTTAATTAAGTTATACTTAATTTGAGAGAAGAGTTGAGAAACAGAAGTATCTTTATACATGCTTTCCTAATACTTCTTCACTATTATTTTCTATCACTTTATAACTAAGTGGAAGAGTTTCATGTTTGAATAAAAAGATTATTAAAATTACTTCAAATACCTCAATTTAAAATTAAATTATTCCTGATAATTTCCAGCTGTAGTAATATTGATCAACTAGCCACAACAGTTACAGGCTGTTCTTACTTTTCAGGATTATCTCCTCTGAGTTTTAATCATTTTCAATAGGAGACAATTGGCCAAACCCATGAGAGAAAACATATAGTTCTTCCATGAGCTCTGTTATTCCCATTGTGCTCTCTTCCTCTCAGCTCTACATCCCATGGCTTTCCCCTGCACTCCACAAGCAGAGAAAAAGGAACGGAGAAGGCCCCAATATGTCTATATATTTACTAGCATGACATCTGCCCAGGTTTTCTTGTTAGTTGCATTACAGTTATATTCTCCATTCTCTTTCCTGTGAAGACATGGCTCATGCTCTTTCTAATCTACGTGGATTATACCTTAGAAAATGTCACCACCAGAGAAATATGTGCAAATATTTTATATGTAGACCTATTTTTAAATATAGCTTTTTTTTTTTTTTTTTTTTGGAGATGGAGTCTCGCTCTGTCACCCAGGCTGGAGTGCAGTGGCACGATCTTGGCTCACTGCAACCTCCACCTCCTGGGTTCAAGCAATTATCCTGACTCAGCCTCCCAAGTAGCTGGGATTACAGGTCTGCGCCAACATGCCTGGCTAATTTTTGTGTTTTTAGTAGAGACGGGGTTTCACCATGTTGGCCAGGATGGTCTCAATCTCCTGACCTCATGATCTCCTTGCCTTGGCCTCCCAAAGTGCTGGGATTACAGGCATGAGACACTACGCCTGGCCTAAATATGACACTTTCTTTTTTTTTTTTTTTTGAGACGGAGTCTCGCTGTGTCCCCCAGGTTGGAGTGCAGTGGTGCGATCTCAGCTCACTGCAAGCTCCGCCTCTCCCGGGTTCGCGCCATTCTCCTGCCTCAGCCTCCCGAGTAGCTGGGACTACAGGCGCCCGCCAACACGCCCCGCTAATTTTTTGTATTTTTAGTAGAAACGGGGTTTCACCGTGTTAGCCAAGATGGTCTCGATCTCCTGACCGCGTGATCCGCCCGTCTCGGCCTCCCAAAGTGCTGGGATTACAGGCGTGAGCCACCGGGCCCGGCCGGCACTTTCTAAATTAAGAATAATTAAATAATGACTTTGTTATCAGTCTCTCCTAACTCCCATATCCTTATTCTACAAAAATTCGCCTTCAAGTCTTATTTACAGAACAAAAAGATACACATTTATTTCCAACTTTCAGAATATTTCACATAATTATATTAAAAGTGTGTACACTATACAGCTAGTATAAACATATTTTTATTAATTGTGCAGCTCCGACCTTCAATGCTGGAGAGAGGAAAGCAGAATGGGCTTTCTCGGGAGGTAGTCATAGGAAAATTTCAAGAAGATGGAAAGGGTTCCCTAGAGTGTGATTATGTATCCTGAGTAGGGATGGGTTCAGATGTAATCTCAAAGCCCTTTGAAGCCAGCTATTTTACTATTCTTTCAGGCTTTCATGAAGTTCTCTTCTTTTCAAGCATCCTCTTTAGAGTACCTTGGACTTCCTTGTTCCTAAGACTATAAATTAGGGGATTAAGCATGGGATTGAAGAGGCTGTGAAACAGCAGGAGATATTTCTTCTGCTCCTTGGGGCTCTCATACTGGGGCTCAACATACATGATGATGGCTGTGCCATAAAAGAGTCCAACCACACAGAGGTGGGAGGAGCAGATGGAGAAGGCTTTCTGGCACCCCTCTCCTGACTGGATCTTTAGAATGGCACATAGAATATGAACATAAGATATTACAGTGGAAAAGAAGGGTCCCACCAGCACAGACACTGCCCCTGCCAAAACCATTACCTCATTAATGTGGGTATCTGCACAGGCAAGTTTGAGAACAGCCATAATTTCACAGAAAAAGTGATTAAGTTTCTGGGGTCCACAGAAGGACAGTGGTAGCAGTAACACTAGATGGACAAGGGCCAATAAGACTCCTAAAATCCAGGAAGTCAATGCCAAAGTGATGCAGACTTTCCAGGTCATGATGGTAGAATATCGGAGAGGGTGGCAGATGGCCACGTACCGATCATAGGACATCACCACCAGGAGGAGACATTCTGTATGTGCAAAATTCAAAAACAGAAACATCTGGGTCATGCAGCCAGCAAAGGAGATGGGCTTGGCTGGATGCAGGAGGTTCACCAGCATCTGGGGCACCGTGTTGCAAGCACAGGCGATGTCGACGACCGCCAGGTGTGAGAGGAAGAAGTACATGGGGGTGTGGAGTCTGGAGTCCAGTGAGATGAGCCCCAGGATGGTCCCATTCCCCAACAGGATGAAGATGTAGAACAGGGAGAAGAGCCCAAAGAGGAGCATCTGAATCCTTGGGCCAATGGGAAATCCCAGTAGGAGGAACTCTGTGATGGAAGTCTGATTTCCCCCCATTTCCCTGTAGAAGAAACAAGGAGCTCACCAAGTCTGAATGTCTAAGGCAAATGTTTAAGCATGCTGCAACTGTACATATTATTGAGTGTTTTCTAAGTAAACACCTTCAATTATATTTTGATCTTAGTCACTTACTAAGAGAAAATTATGCATTACAAATGAAGTACAAGGACATTTTGTCATCTATGATAAATTCAATGTTAGTATGATATTATAGTATTCATTACATCTTATTTTCAAATCTACTTTCGTTAGAGTTCAAAATATGTTAATACTTAAATTGCTTTAATAGCATGGACTCTTTCCTCAGTTTGTGATGATTACATCAGATGCTTGCCCTCTGTATTCCTTCATTGCAGGGTACTTATATCCATGCATGTGGAAGTGTGCTGGTGTCTATGTCTATATATAAGGATAGAAAGAGGGATGATGACCATGTCAATGATCCTGCTATCAGGTCTTCTCACCAATTTGAGCCTTTGTTATATGAATTATTTTTTAAATTTGTGATTTTTACTGATTGCATAATCTTGAATTAAGTTAAGAGAATGGCAGTTTGCCCTAACTTTGGCTGGATTTAAACAGAGATCTTTGTGTCTTGACTTTTGTACCCATAGAGGGTCTACTCTGTTTGTGTTGTCTTATGATCAGAATGTAGTTACCTGTCACCTTTCTTGGACTACAGTAATCTATTGTATATTTCATTGTACATTTCATCATACAGTAATCTATTGTATATATAGTATACTTCTTATACTATAAATGTGTATTTATATTATTTATTTGTATATATATTTTTCTGTTTCTTGCAAATTTATTTTTAACAATTTTTAATTGATACATAATAGATGTAAATAGTTTTAGGGTACATGCGATAATTTGATATACTCATTTAATTTATAAAGATCAAATCTGTGTACTTGGGCTATCTGTCACCTTAAATATTTGTCTTTTCTTTATGTTAGAAACATTCAAATTATTCTCTTCTGGCTGTTTTGAAATATACAATAGATTACTGTAAACTATAGTCACTCTTCTAATCCATTGAACACTAGGTCTTATTTCTTCTATGAAACCATATGTTTGTACTCATTAGTCAACTTCTCTTTTGTTTCCCTTTTGCTACCCCTCCTGGCATCTGGTAACCACCAAGCTACTCTCTGTCTTCATGAGATGCACATTTTTAGCTCCCACATATAAGTGAAAACATACAATATTTGTCATTCTGTGCTTAGCTTGTTTCATTTAATGTAATGACCTCCAGTTCCATCCATGTTGCTGCAAATGGCAGGATTTTATTCTTTTACATGGCTGAATAATATACCATTGTGTATATATATCACATTTTCTTTATTCATTCATTGATGAGCACTTAGGCTTATTCCATATTTTGGTTACTGTGAATAGTGCTGCAATAAACATGGCTGTGAAGATATCTTTTTGATATGTTCACTTCCTTTCTTTTGGATATATACCCAGCAGTGAAATTATTACATATGATTTATTTAGTTGCATTTGGAAATTTCTAAAATTCTGCTATATTCCTACAGTAATAAATGTCTACTCAGTACATACACACATGAGTATATATACAATTGAATCCTTACTCTGTGTAATGCGCTTGTTTTCTGTTTTATTCTAGTCTAATGTATTCTATTTAATTAGTAAAAGTGCTGGCTGAATTATTTCATGATGGGTCATAGCCTGGGATTTAAAAAATACTGATCTCTATCCAAAACTAGAGCTAAAACTCTAACCATATACTTATATTCATAGAATGTTTAACATATTTTATAGCTTCTTAACTATCATGTACAAATAAATAACTACTTATTATTTATGGTGACTCTTTAGTTTTTTTTTTGTGGCCTATCAAATGTTTTAAAATCCTTCCAAAGCCAAGAGGGTATACTGAGGTTTGAATCATTGTAATTTCTAAATTATTGCTTCTGTTTTTTTGCCTGACTCTATAGCCTTCTTCAGCCCATAATCCATCTGGATTTCACTAAAATAAAAACAGAAAAATTCATAATTGAGTTCCTATCAATGAGTTCCCTATTCAAGTAATATTTGAAAGATTTCATCAGCAAAGGTAGATAAGTTTTGCTTCAAAGCAAGAATCATAATTCAAAGTAGAAATTATTGGAAGGTGATATTATCTTAGTCAATAAATAATCTGATCATTATTGAAATTGCCTTCTTGAAAATTAGTAATTTTATTAGGAATGAAGATTTCAGTGAGTGTTTTAATTCATAGATTAATTAACCATCTATTCAAGGTGGGATTCCTTTGTCATGTGAGAAGTTGAACTAGAAGAATGCCAAGATCCTTTCCAACAATAGGATTCAGTGGTCCCAAATGTATAGAAAAGTGTTATTCACTTTCACCTCAACTTCCTTGCAATATCTGAGTCCAATGAAGATAACAATGCTACTTTTAAAATTTCATATAATAAAGGCACACAATAAAATAGAAGGACCAATGGTGTCATCTCATCTTCCCCCATCTCCAAGTAGCTAAATCACAAAATATAAATCCACAGGTATTAACTGAACATATATTACGTCCTGCTACATGTCTTAGCTGAGGGCATATAAGACTGTACTTGTTTGTAGCCACATGTAACCTGGTTGGATTGATAAGACTATTAAAAATACTCACAAATATGCCAGGAGTCCCACTGGCATATACCCAAAAGAAAGGAAATCAGTATATCGAAGAGATATCTGCACTCCTATGTTGCAGCACTGTTTACAATAGCTAATAATTGGAAGCAAGCTAAATGTCCATCAACAGATGAATGGATAAAGAAAATGTGGTACATATACACAGTGGAGCAGTATTCAGCCATAAAGAAAGAATGAGATCTAGTCATTTGCAACAACATGGATGGAAATGGAAATCATTATGTTAAATTAAATAAGCCAGGCACAGAAAGACAAACATCACATGTTCCCACTTATTTGTGGGACCTAAAAATCAAAACAATTGAACTCATGGACATACAGAGTAGAAGGATGGTTACTAGAGGCTGGGAAGGGTAGCAGGGGTATGGGGAGGAGGTGGGGATCATTAATGGGTACAAAAAAAATTAAAAAGAATGAATAAGACCTATTATTTGTTAGCAAAATAGGGTGGCCATAGTCAATAACTTCATTGTAATTTTAAAATAATTAAAGAATGTAATTGGATTACATTCACATTAAAGAATGTAATTGGATTACATTCACATTAAAGAATGTAATTGGATTTTTTGTAACTTAGAGGGTAAATGCTTGAGGGTCTGGGTGCCTCATTCCCTATGATGTGCTTATTTCACATTGCGTGCCTGTATCAAAACATCTCATATACCCCGTAAATATATACACCTACTATGTACCTACAAAAATTTAGAAAAAAAGGGACTCACAAATATGATAATTCTCATGTTTAAATAGCTCAGAAAAATGAATTTCATATTTTAAAACAAATCCTTTGTGTCACTCTTCTTCTTATGTAACATAAATCTAGTTTGCAGTCAATTAGGCCCATTGTTCTATAAAACCACTACTTAATTTCATGAGGCAATAGAAACATGAGGCAACCCCCCACAAACAACTATTTTACCTTACAATTTAAACAAGAAATTCAACACCAAAAGTATCAAAATAAATTATCTACATTAGGTATATCTGAAAGAGAAAATTTTTAAATTAGTCTAGTAGCTAAGTCTGTAAATAGCAGAAATTTGGCATTAACAGGTAAGAATTACAGTTTGCATTGTGATTTTTTATTACAGTGCTTCTGAAATTGTATAATAAATAAAGGTTGGATAATATAAAAACTTACATTTTACATCAGGATTAACAACTAAAAATGAGAAAACAAGGTGGATATGAGTTAGGTAAAGCTTCACAAATTAGTAAAACGCATCTGTAAGCTAGTGTTGAAACTCTTTCATTCCAAAAAGATTATTGGGGGAAAAAAGTGCCCCAGTGGAGGTTGGATAGCTCTCAGAAGAGATGACGTTATTCTCTGCTTAGATCAACCATGCCTCAGTATGCTATGAAAGTGTGTTGCAGTGGAGAGATAAAGACCCATCACGCACACTGCCATCTGCTCCTGTCCTAGGGAAAAGGGCTCTCCCTGTACTTATCTCTCTGGTTTTCTCTGGAAGGATGTTGATGTCAAGATGTTGCTGCTGTTACTTTCTTCAGTCAGTGTAGGATTCATGATCAGAAATTTAAGCAGGAATACAATTACTTCCAGGACCTCTTCATACATTACAGATTCCCCAGGCTTATTTTAGTTTCAGGAACTCCAAAATATCCCCACCTACTAACCTTCCAAATAGATTCACTTGTTTTTAGGGCAGGTGGAACTCATATAGATTCAACCTTCCAAATAGAATCACTTGTTTCAGGGCAGGTGGAACCCATATAGTATTCCCATCCCATTTTGACTGAGTTTTATCTTCTGTGCAACCCGAACATATATTCTGTAATTTTTTCCATCAAATCTCCGCAAGGAATCCAATTCCCAAAGTAGGACCAGGTAGCAAGAGCTATAGAAGCTGTGGGCAACATGTTAAGGGATCAGAAAGAAGGATAAAGCATCCCAGTGGGATTTGTTGAACCCTTTTTGTAAGATTTAACTGGAGCACAAACAAGGAAGGACAGTTCTTACCAAGAAGCAATCCCTGTTCTTTAATTTCTAGTGATTTTGAATGCAAGGGGAGTGTGAGGTGAAGTGAGGACGACCATAATCCCTGAGGTCTGTGACTATTACTATTTTCTCTGTCTTCTGAGAATGAAGAAATGAAAATGAACTGACCCTATTTTATAATTTCCGGAAATCCAGCTGAGACAATCCAATGGTGTCTTTGTGCTTTAAATTTTTCTTTTAGTCTTTTACCTAAATCCATTCTTATACTTAAATATAAAGGAGGCAGGATGTAATTTGCTAAATTAAAGTTTTTTTAATGTTTATGACTGCCAACTAAGAAAGTAAAAAAACCTATTATTTTAACCTTGAGAGAGCTCACCTGTAGCAGGTTTTAATGTGCTTTTCCCCACCAGACCTGTTCAGTAAGAGGCTTGTTGGTGATTGGTGTTCAGATTGTGTCCTCATATACTGAAAAGATGCTGCTTCCTCATATTGATGCCCAAGGGCATCTAATGCCTGGAGAGAAACAATCACTGTGACCCATATGTTGTTCATGGTCCAATTTATTAAATATATAAACTCATAAATTACATCTCTTCTTTTTCTATTTCTAATTTTATAAATATAAAAGCCTTCTATATGTCTTATAATTTTTTTGCCTAAAATTATATTTTATCTGAAAAAGATGTATTTTGTTTGATAATAGCAATGCTGAACTTGGTTTACTAACACTTAGGCTAATTTGCATTTATGTTCATTTTTGAGATTTGTTCAATAAATCACTTTTCTTCTACTGTACTTTTCTAGTTTTGTTATCATTGTTATACTAGCCCTATAAAGCAAGCTGGATTGCTGTACTTCTTTTGTCTATTCTCAATAAGTTTTACATAGTATGAAAATTAGCTGTTCCTTAAGGATCGGTAAAATTTGTCTTTAAAACTATATGGCATGGTGTTCTTTGATTAGAAGAAAATTCTGGTAACCAATTCAATTTTTTGAACATTAAGGTTTTGGATTTTCTACTTCTACATAAGGCAGTGTAAGTAATATTTTCCAAATATTTTTTATTTTTCCATAAGTCATTTGGGTACAGGTGATATTTGGTTACATGAGTAAGTTTTTTAGTGATCTGTGAGATTTTGGTGCACCCATCACCTGAGAAGTATACACTGTGCCTTATTTGTAGTCTTTCATCCCTCGTCCCCATCCCTCTCTTTCCCCCTAGTCCCCAAAGTCCATTGTATCATTCTTATGCCTTTGCATCCTCATATCTTAGCTCCCATATATCAGTGAGAACATAAAATGTTTAGTTTTCCATTCCTGAGTTACCTCAATCAGATTAATAGTTTCCAATTTCATCCAAGTCACTGCAAATGCCATTAATTCATTTCTTTTTATGGCTGAGTAGTATTCTATTTTATATGCACACACACACACACACACACACACACACACACACAGTTTCTTGATCCACTCGTTGATTGATGGGCATTTGTGTTGGTTCCACGATTTTGCAATTGCAAACTATGTTGCTGTAAACATGCATATGCAAGTATCTTTTACATATAATGACCTCTTTTCCTCTGGGCAGATACCCAGTAATGGGATTGCTGGATCAAATGGTAGTTCTACTTTTAGTTCTTTAAGGAATCTCCACACTTGTTTTCCATAGTGGCTGTACTAGTTTACATTCACAGCAGTGTAGAAGTGTTCCTTGGTCACCGCATCCATGCCAACATCTACTGTTTTTTGAGTTTTTTATTATAGCCAGTCTTGCAGGAGTAAGGTGGTATCACATTGTGGTTTTGATTTGCAGTTCCCTGATCATTAGTGATGTTGAAGATTTTTTCACGTTTGTTGGCGATTTGTATGTCTTCTTTTGAGACTTGTCTATTCATGTTCTTATCCCACTTTTTGATGGAATTGTGTGTTTTTTCTTACTGATTTGAGTTTGTTGTAGATTCTGAATATTTGTCCTCTGTCAGATGTATAGATTGTGAAGATTTTCTCCCACTCTGTGGGTTGTCTGTTTACTCTGCTGACTGTTTCTTTTGCCATGCAAAAGCTCTTTAGTTTAATTAAGTCCAAATATTTACCTTTGTTTTTATTGCATTTACTTTTGGGTTTTTGGTCATGAAATCTTTGCCTAAGATAATGTCTAGAAGGGTTTTCCAATGTTTTCTTCTAGAATTTTTACAGTTTCAGGTCTTAGATTTAAGTCCTTAATCTATCTTGTGTTGATTTTTTGTATAAGTGATGAGTATCCAGTTTCATTATACTACGTGTGGCTAGCCAATTATCCCAGCACCATTTGTTGAAAAGGGTGTCCTTTCCCCACTTTATGTTTTTGTTTGCTTGGTTGAAGATCAGTTGGCTGTAAGCATTTGGGTTTATTTCTGGGTTCTCTATTCTGTTCCACTGGTCTATGTGCCCATTTTTATACCAGTACCATGCTGTTTTGGTGACTAAGGCCTTATAATATAGTTTGAAATCAGGTAGTGTGATGGCTTCAGATTTATTCTTTTTGCTTAGTCGTGCTTTGGCTATGTGGACTCTTTTTTGGTTCCATATGAACTTTATAATTTTTTTTTCTAATTCTGTGAAAAATGATGGTGATATTTTCATGGGAATTGCATTGAATTTGTAGATTGCTTTTGGCAGGATGGTGATTTTTTCACAATATTGATTCTACCCATCCATGAACATGGGATGTGTTTCATTTGTTTGTGTCATCTATGATTTCTTTCAGCAGTATTTTGTAGTTTTCCTTGTAAAGGTCTTTTTCCTCCTTGGTTACGTATATTCCTAAGTATTTTATTTTATTTTTTGCAGCTATTGTAAAAGGGGCTGAGCTTTTCATCTGATTCTCTGTTTGGTCACTGTTGGTCTATAGAAGGGCTACTGATTTGTGTTCATTAATCTTGTATCCAAAGAGAATTTGCTGAATTCTTTTATCAGTTCAAGGAGCTTTCTGGAGGAGTCTTTACGGTTTTCAAGGTAAACAATCATAAAGTCAGCAAACCGTGACAGTTTGACTTCCTCTTTATCAATTTGGATGCCCTTTATTTCTTTCTCTTGTCTGATTGCTCTGGCTAGGACTTCCGGTACTATGTTGAAGAGGGGTGGTGAGAGTGACAGACTAATAACAAGCAGCAAGGTTGAAATGGTAATTTAAAAATTACCAACAAGAAAAAGTCCAGGACCAGATGGATTCACAGCAGAATTCTACTAGACATTCAAAGAAGAATTAGTACCCATCCTTTTGACGCTATTCCACAAGGTAAAGAAGGAAGGAACCCTCCCTAATTCATTCTATGAAGCCAGCATCATCCTAATACCCAAACTAGGAAAGGACATAACCAAAAAAGAAAACTACAGACCGAGATCCTTGATGAACATAGATGCTAAAATCCTTAACAAAATACTAGCTAAACGAATACAACAACATATCAATAAGATAATCCACCATGATTAAGTGGGTTTCATATCAGGGATGCAGGGTCAGTTTAACATATACAAGTCAATAAATGTGATACACCAGATAAACAGAATTAAAAACAAAAATCACATGATCTCAATAGATGCAGAAAAAGCATATGACAAAATCCAGCATCCCTTTATGATTAAAACTGTCAGCAAAATTGGCATACAAGGGACATACCTTAATGTAAAAAAGGCCATCTATGACAAACCCACAGCCAACATAATATTGAATGGGAAAAAGTTGAAAGCATTCCCTCTGAGAACTGGAATATCTTCAAATCTTTTAAATTTATTGAAATAAGTTTTGCTTATAACATTCTATTGTCATTTAAAAAATCTACATCTTGTTTTTATAACTTTTTGTACCTAATATTCTATATACACATCTTTTCCCCTTTTTTTCTGATCAGTCTATTTTATTAGTATTTTTTGAAGAAGAACTAAGATTCTATTTTAATAATGTTTATCATTCTTTATTTTTCCAATAACGTTTGCTCTTATATAAATTATATACTATTTTTATTTTAATTTTTGGTCATTGTATATTTCTGAGTTGAATATTTAACTTATTATAAATCTTACTTTTAAAATAAATGTAATTTTAGCTGTAAATTTATTTTCCCCCACCATTTTAGCCATACATTTTAAGTCTGACATTTAGAACTTTCATTATGGTTGATTTCATCTTCAAAGGACAAATTATGAAGAAGTGCATTTTTAGGTTTCCAAATATTTTTGTTACATTTCTGTTGTTAATTTTACATTTATTATCACCTGTGGTAAGAGAATGAATCCTTGTGATATTGATTCTTTGAAAATATGAGGGGTTTTTTTGTTTTGTATATATTCACTTTTTGCAATCGTTATATTGACTTTAATGTATATGCTTTATTTTAGGGAATGTAGGAATCTTTATATATCTGTTTGATCAAGCATGTAAATTTTTTGTAGTTTTTTTTCCAATTTTTGTCAGGATTATCTATTATTTTCTGAGAGCATTTTTCTAATTCCCCCACTAAGAAGTTGAGTTGGTAATCTTTTCAGTGTAATTCTATTTTTTTTCCTATTTCTACATTAAGGTTATATTGTTGTATATACATATTTATGATTGTTACATATTCTTTATAGAGTTTTACCTCTATTATTATGGAGTACTCTTCATACCAATTAGTGCATTTGCCTGATATAAACATGAGTGCAAACATCCAGCTTGTATTTATATTGCCGCATCAACTTATTAAATATTTGCATAGGCTGTGTTCTTCATTCTCATATTCCCAGACTTTCTTTGTGATTGTGTTTTAGCTAGTCTTACAAATAATATATAACTATTTTATGGGCTTAAAAATATGAAATACAATACAATATGAAAATGGGAAAATATAATCAATTTTCTCTCAGTGTAAATATTGAGATATTTGGGCTTTCTATTATTTGTGTTTTGTGTTTAGCATCCTGTTACTTAGCTTTTATATTTGTTCTCTCCCTCTGCTAGTTTAATAAAGAGGTGGTATAAGATTGTCAACCCTGGCTCCCACTTTTTTGGCTCATCATCATTTTGCCTTTGCTTGGCAGTCAATTCCTAAATTTCTTTGGCATGTTCATTCAGCATGCAAGTAATGCATACACCAAACTATAATAACTAGATTGCTTTGCAACACACCAGATAAAAAATATTTTATGTTAATGCTGTTTGTAAACTCCCATACATGGCCAGATTTTTTTTTATAATTACTTGAATAATTGTCCCGAATTTCTAAATGTTTTTCTAACTTGTTTTTGAACCAGCAGGAATCCACCAGGAAAACAAAGCACTCTGGTACTTCAACGGAGAATTTAGATAAATACGTGGTTAAATGAACATTGAAGAAGGAAAGCAGCAACAAAGAAGCTCTCAGACGAACAGACAGGACAGAGTCAGGAAAGAACAGAGGTTAGAGTGATTACAATTTACGGATTCAGAGGAGAGACGGTGTGGGAACTTCAACCTCTGAGGAGAAAGTGCCCCCGACAAACCTCACTAAAACTATGGCCCCAGGTTGGGAGTGATGAGGCTGATTCTGGGAACTGCCCAAGTGAAGAGTTGAGGTAACACCAAAAAGAGCAGCAAGCACACAGGTAGGAGGAGCAAGTTCCTTTTCCCCTCTCAACGCTCCCAGTTTCCTCTAGCGCCCCCTATTGGTAGAACCTAAATGGAAGTCATCCGGGCAAAAGGCAAAGGTAATTTGGGGACTTTCAGCTACCACTAAGCATAGAGTGGAAGGATGAGTTTGGAGCAGAAAGACAGTAACTTAGGAATTAGTACAGTATCCCCCTTTGGCAGCTTGGCATTTATAAACACAATTTTATATACATTTAAACATCTAAACAATAACAACTTCATGATTTAGTTAGGTATGATGCAACTAGCCTTTCCACATACTAAGATGTCTCTACCTTTTAATTGACACAAAATCCTAATATTCATTGTATCCACCTCTAGAGGACTCACAGTATGCACTTCTGGCTGATGTTATTATAGACC
Organism: Pan troglodytes; assembly: GCF_028858775.2. NCBI lineage: Eukaryota > Metazoa > Chordata > Mammalia > Primates > Hominidae > Pan > Pan troglodytes. Next base: position 159,334,313 of record NC_072404.2, on the reverse strand, counting down.
TTCTATACAGGAGGTGTTTTTCACCATCTACTAATTTCTGGATCATATCACTTTCTGAGGCAGCACTTTAATTTGCTCACTAAGATCATGCCTCTTTCACTCGAATTGCTCTTTGATTACCCGTTACCTTTTCAGTTCCACCAATGACAAAAACATCTCTTTTTAAAAACGAAAACTTTAAGAACCATTACCATGGGCACCACTTTTTTTCCTCTTTTGTATTTACCGAATCCTTCTTCTAAGATATTAAGCTTTCTCGTAAGGAAGTTTCTCCCTTTGTCTAGCTTACTAATTTTCTTTTATATCATTTTATTCTTCCAGTGCTCCTATAATGGTACTCTAAAGCTGCTTTGAATTTTCAAACCACTTTAATTGCACTTTGAGTATCTAAGCAAACCTGATCTCCAGATACAGACAGAGCTTTCCAGGTACATGTTTTTAAAATTGCCTTCTTATTCTCTGGGTTTACAGTAATTTCTATTGGTCATTTCCTTCATTAAACAAAATAAGGGGTATATCTTCTCAGGAGTTACTTTGACTCATTTTACATGTATATTAATAAAATATTCCACATTTTCTTGTGTAATCTATAATTTGGATATCTTACATTGAAGGGATAACTATGTCATTAAAAAATTCTGAGCCCTCAGTGATGGAGTAGGGGTGGAGCATTCTGAGCCTGTGAGCAAACTGTGTGAATTCAAGGTCAGTATCTCCATAGCTCACTCCAAGAATGCAGAATGGAATTTAGGCCAGCCCGTCTGGTGTTACCCACTGTGGTACCAGAAATTTAAAGGTGCAGTGTCACCAGTGCATAAAGATACTCTAATGCCTTGAACTTTAAACTTCCCAACCTTTAAGATTTCTTAAACAACTAAAAACAAAACTATTATTCAATCCAGCAATCCCAATACTGGGTATCTACCTGAAAGAAAATAAATTAATGTATCAAAAAGATTACTGCATTCATGTTTATCACAGCACTATTCACAATAGCAAAGATATGGTACCAACATGTAAATTGGTGCAGCAGAGAGTGGGACGCTGCTATAAGGATACCCAAAAATGTGGAAGTGACTTTGGAATTGGGTAACAGGCAGAGGTTGCAACAGTTTGAATAGCTCAGAAGACAGAATAATGTGGGTGTTTTCATCAGTTCTTACACTGCTAATAAAAACATACCTGAGACTGGGTAATTTATAAAGGAAAGAGGTTTAATGGATCACAGTTCCACATGGCTGGGGAGGCCTCACAATCATGGCAGAAAGTGAAGGAAGAGCAAAGGCACATCTTACATGGTGGCTGGCAAGAGAGCAAGAGAGTGTGCAGGGGAAACCCCCATGTATAAAACCATCAGATCTCCTGAGACTTACTCACTACCATGAGAACACTATGGGGGAAACTGCCCCATGATTCAGTTATCTCCACCTGCCACCATTCTTGACATGTGGGGATTATTACAATTCAAGGTCAGACCTGGGTGGGGACACAGCCAAACCCTATTATTCTGCCCCAGCCCATCCAAAATCTCATGTCTTCACATTTCAAAACCAATCATGCCTTTCCAACAGTCCCCCAAAGTCTTATTTCAGCATTAATTCAAAGGTCCACAGTCCAAAGTCTCATCTGAGACAAGGTAAATCCCTTCTACCTATGAGCCTGTAAAATCAAAAGTGAGTTAGTTACTTCCTAGATACAATGGGGGTACAGGCATTGGGTAAATACACCCATTTCAAATGGGAGAAATTGGCCAAAACAAAGGGGCTACAAGCCCCATGCAAGTCCAAACTCTAGCAGGGTATTGGGGAATCTGCCCCCGATAGTCATGTAGGTTCTTTTCTATTTTCCCTAAGCGTCAGCTGGGTTGAGAAATAAAGGGACAGAGTACAAAAGAAGAAATTTTAAAGCTGGGCGTCCGGGGGAGACATCACATGTTGGTAGGTTCCGTGATGCCCCTTGAGCCGTAAAACCAGCAAGTTTTTATTAGTGATTTTCAAAAGAGGAGGGAGTGTATGAATAGGGTGTGGGTCACAGAGATCACATGCTTCACAAGGTAATAGAATATTACAAGGCAAATGGAGGCAGGGCGAGATCACAGGACCACAGGACCAGGGCGAAATTAAAATTGCTAATGAAGTTTTGGGCATGCATTGTCATTGATAACATCTTATCAGGAGACAGGGTTTGAGAGCAGACAACTGGTCTGACCAAAATTTATTAGGCGGGAATCTCCTCATCCTAATAAGCCTGGGAGTGCTATGGGAGACTGGGGCTTATTTCTTCCCTACAGTTTTGACCATAGAAGATGGCGGCACCCAAGGGGGCCATTTTAGAGGCCTACCTTCCGGGACACATTCTCTTTCTCAGGGATGTTCCTTGCTGAGAAAAAGAATTCAGTGATATTTCTCCCATTTGCTTTTGAAAGAAGAGAAATATGGCTCTGTTCTGCCCGGCTTTCTGGTGGTCAGAGTTTAATGTTATCTCTGTTGTTCCCTGAACATTGCTGTTATCCTGTTCTTTTTTCAAGGTGCCCAGATTTCATATTGTTCAAACACACATGCTCTACAAACAATTTTTGCAGTTAACGCAATCATCACAGGGTCCTGAGGTGACATACATCCTCCTCAGTTTACGAGATGACAGGATTAAGAGATTAAAGTAAAGACAGGCATAGGAAATCACAAGGGTATTGATTGGGTAAGTGATAAGTGTCCATGAAATCTTCACAATTTATGTTCAGAAATTGCAGTAAAGACAGGCATAAGAAATTACGAAAGTATTAATTTTGGAGAACTAATAAATGTCCATGAAATCTTCACAATTTATGTTCTTTTGAGATGGCTTCAGCCGGTCCCTCTGTTTGGTGTTCCTGACTTACCACAACAGCAGGGCAGTCAAATCTTAAAGCTCTGAAATGATTTCCTTTGACTCTATGTCTCATGTCCAGGTCACATTGATGCAAGGGGTGGGTTCCCATGGTCTCAGACAGCTCTGACCCTGTGGTTTTGCAGGGTACAGCCCCTCTCCTGGGTGCATTCATGTGCTGGCATTGAGTGTCTGTGGCTTTTCCAGGCACATGGTGCAAGCTCTCTGTGGATCTACCATTCTGGGTTCTGGAGGAAATTCAGTAGGCAGTGCCCCAATGAGGCCTCTGTATTAGGGCTTGAACCCCACATTTCCCTTCCACACTGCCTTAGCAGAGGTTCTCCATGAGGGATCTGCCCCTGCAGCACACCTCTGCCTGGACATCCAGGCATTTCCATACGTCCTCTGAAATCTAGGTGGATGTTCTCAAACCTCAGTTCTTGACTTCTGTGCACCCACAGGCTCAACACTACATGTAAGCCACCAAAGCTTGGAGCTTATACCCTCTGAAGCAATGGCTTGAACTCTGAGTATGCCCCTTTTAGCCATGGTTGGGAAGTGGGACACCAAGTCCCAAGACTGAACAAAGCAGCAAGGTCCTGGGGCTGGCCCAGGAAACTTTTTTTTTTTTCTCCTAGGCCTCTGGGATTATGATGGGAGTCACTGCCATTAAGACCTCTCACTGCCCTGGAGACATTTTCCCCATTGTCTTGGTGATTAACATTTGGTTCCTTGTTACTTACGCAAATTTCTGCAGTGGGCTTGAATTTCTCACCAGAAAAATGGGTTTTCCTTTTCTATTGGATTGTCATACTGCAAATTTTCTGAACTTTTATGCTCTCTTTCCCTTTTAAACATAAGTTCCAATTCCAAACTATATCCTTGTGAATACATAAAACTGAATGCTTTTAACAGCACCCACATCACATCTTAAATGCTTTGCTGCTTAGAAATTTCTTCTGCCAGATACCCTACATCATCACTCTCAAGTTCAGAGTTCCACAGATCTCTAGGGCAGGGGCAAAATGCCACCAGTCTCTTTGATAAAGCATAGGAAGAGTCACCTTTAGTCCAGTCCCCAACAAGTGCCTCATCTCTGACAGCTTGCACCATTCAAAGAAAACAATTTTGGAACTTTAAGGTTTAATGACTGCCATATTGGATTTCAGACTTGCATGGGACCTGTAGCCCCTTTGTTTTGGCCCATTTCTCCCATTTGGAATGAGTGTATTTACCCAATCCATGTACCTTCATTGTATCTAGGAAGTATTAATAACTAACTTGCTTTTGATTTTTATAGGCTCATAGGCAGAAGAGACTTGCCTTGTCTTAGATGAGACTTTGGACTTGGACTTTTGGGTTAGTGCTAGAATAAGCTAAGATTTTGGGGGACTATTGGAAAGGCCCAACTGGTTTTGAAATGTGAGGACATGAGATTTGGAAGGAGCCAAGGGTGAAATGATATGGTTTGGCTGTGTCCCCACCCATGTCTCATCATGAATTGTAGTTCCCATAATCCCCTCTGTCGTGGGAGGGACCTGGTGGGAGGTAATTGAATCATGGGGGTGGTTACCCCCATGCTGCTGTTCTCATAATAGTGAGTGAATTCTTATGAGATCTGATTTTTATTTATTTTATTCTATTTTTTTATTTTTGAGACAGTCTCTCTCTCTCTGTCACCCAGGCTGGAGTGCAGTGGTGCAATCTCGGCTCACTGCAACCTCCGCCTCCTGGGTTCAAGTGATTCTTCTGCCTCAGCCTCCCAAGTAGCTGGGACTACAAGCATGTGCCACCATGCCCGGTAATTTTTGTATTTTAGAAGAGATGGGGTTTCACCATATTGGCCAGGCTTGTCTTGAACTCCTGACCTCGTGATCCACCCACCTCGGCCTCCCAAAGTGCTGGGATTACAGGTGTGAGCCACCATGCCCGGCTGATCTGATGGTTTTTTAAAAGGCTTTCCCTGCTTTGCTTGGCAGTTCTTCCGGCCACCGTGTGAAGAAGGATGTGTTTGCTTCCACTTCTGCCATGATTGTAAGTTTCCTGAGGCCTCCTCAGCATGCTGAACTGTGAGTCAACTAAACCCTGTTTTAAAAATAAATTTCCCAGTCTCAGGTATGTCTTTATTAGCAGCATGAGAACAGACTAATACAACATGTGTCCATCAATAAATGAAAGTATAAAAAAAGTATTATACATATATAATGGAATACTATTCAGCCATTAAAAAACTATGAAATTATGTATTTTACAACAAGATGGATGAAACTAGAGGTCATTATCTTAAGTGAAACAAGCCAGGCACAGAAAGACAAATATTGCATGTTCTCACTCATAAATGGGTGAAGATTATGGGAGTCAGGCAGCAGGTCGGGATAGCCGCTGAGCTGACCAGTGACTCATGTGGCTGTAATCACTAGGACAACAGCCTTGTATCTGGCTGAAAGGCTGGTGAAGCCACTGAGGAGTGGATGACAGACGTATTGGCTGCTACAACTGCAGCAGAGGTGGGGGGCTCAAAGATGGCAAATGTGATCTACTTTTGAATTTTTAACAAACACTAAATTATAAATTTTTCTAATGCAATCTACAATTATTCAGCATTTTCACCTTTCTAGTCAAGTCAAGAGCTTTACCATGATTTAATTATTCATTGGTATTATTTACATCAACCTGTTACGGCTGCTAAGAGCTTTTATTATTTCATATAAAAGCTATTTTGTTTACATTCAACAATTATATTTACTATTATTCTTTATCAACTCGTATGCTTCGCATGTACCCTATATACTTTTATTCTGTTTTCATCTTTTTTTCTATCCAATATATTTATTAATAATTCTGTTGAAGACCTAAGGGAGGTAATTTTCCTTAGACTTTGTTTGAAAACATTTTCATTTTTCTCTTTTTCTTGAATTATAGTTTAACTGTGTGTGAAATTGTAGAATAACAGTTTTCCTAATCCTTTTGAATATTCTCTTTTGGCATCTGTTTTGCTGAGGGGAAGTCCACTATTATTTGTTATTCTTTTGTAGATATTCTTTTATTCTCTGAAGGTTTTATTATTTTCTTTTCCTCCTTAATGTTCTGTGCTTTCATTATGATATGTCTAGATATGAATTTATTTTTATTCATGTGGCTTGATACTCAGAGTATCTTTTGTTCTGAGAATTCATGTGTTTAGCCATCAGGAAAAAAATTTCAGCAATAATGTCCTACCCCATTTTCATCATTATTTTTATATCCTTATAAGATAAATAGATATTATATCTGAGTCTAGATTCTATGTGCTTTTTATTCCATTTTCTTAAAAAATAGTCTCTGTTGCATTTTGGGAAAACGATGCATTCCATATTCTATTTCACATTTTTTCCCCTAATGTACTCCATCTAGAATTTATCCTGTTAGTTGAATTTTTTTCATATTTAAGAAGAGTTGGCCGGGCGTGGTGGCTTACGCCTGTAATCCCAGCACTTTGGGAGGCTGAGGTGGGTGGATCACGAGGTCAGCAGATCGAGACCATCCTGGCTAACACAGTGAAACCCCGTCTCTACTAAAAATGCAAAAAATTAGCCGGGCATGGTGGCAGTCGCCTGTGGTCCCAGCTATTCGGGAGGCTGAGGCAGGAGAATGGCATGAAACCAGGAGGCGGAGCTTGCAGTGAACCGAGATTGTGCCACTGCACTCCAGCCTGGGCGACAGAGCAAGACTCCGTCTCAAAAAAAAAAAAAAAAAAAAAAAAAACAAGAGTTAGTCCTTATTTCAGGGAATGCGTGTTTTATTTCTAAGCTCTGTAGTTGTTATCTTTTGGGATCCATCTGTTATTTTCTAATTATTTTCCGTCTTAATCCCTGGCCATCTAAAATAGTTGGCATATCTTTAAGAAATCTTTTATGCATTTAAACATAAACATAAATATTTATCAATTGTTCATTCCTGAACATGCACAAGGGACATCATCAGAAGTGAATTTATTTTCCAGTTGTTGATATTTTGGGCTGCTTCTCTTGGCAGCTTCTGAAAATAGATTTAAAAACCCAGTTCTCTCTCCATTTCTCTCTCTCTGTCTCTCTCCCTCCCTCTTCTCTCATCTAGAAGCTCAGGGGTTGTCTCGGCCCAGCTCTTTGGGCTTCCTGTCCAGACCTGGATCTTACATAAATGGTTTAGAATTATGTACCTATAGTGAGACTGAGTATATTGGGAATCCCAGCACCCAGAGTGGGTGTCTGGATTCCACATTTGGTTGCAGCGCAGGGCCTGGGTTCTCACAAGTCTTCAACTGGCTACATAGGGAAGCAGTACAGCACAGTACATTTTTTGGTCTTCATTAGTAAGCAAAGGAAGTCAGTCCCTCCCACCCTCCTCCATACCTTATTTTCAAGGAAGGTGCTAAGCCTCAGTTCCCCATTATTGCATGAAGAACTTTAATATATTTAGTTCCTAAGAGCAAAGCTATCTCCACTCAGGCCAGCTTACAAACAGTCGGCTAACCCGTGGCTTCTGCATCACTCACACATCTGATTTTATGTTTTGTTTCTGATCCACAGAGATGTTTATCTTGCCTTGGGGGCTAATTTTGTCTTTTTCATTTCCTCTCCTTGTGGTTTAATCTGTCACTGCTCTGTGGGGTTTTTTGTTTGTTTGTTTGTTTGTTTTTTCAAAGATGGGGTCCCACTCTGTTGCCCAGGCTGGAATGCAGTAGCATGGTCATAGCTCACTGCAGCCTCAAACTACGGGGCTCAAGCGATCCTCCCACCTCAATCTCTTCAGTTTTGGGGATTACATGTGCAAGTCCCTGTGCCTGTGTTTAAGGCAAAAGTCATTGAGCTACTATCACTGAATATCAGGCTAATATTTTAAAATGTGAAACCATGTATATCTAGAAATAAAGTTGTGATGGCATTGTGGGAATAAAAGTATGAGAACCACAAGTATGAAGCTTATACAACAATTTTTTCCTACTTGAATATTTTCTTTTGATGACTCTGCTGAATCCTCGGAAGAACAAGACAGGATTTTGACACAGAAAAAAGATTATCTTAGAATTACCATTTAAAAATCTTTAAATGACTGTAAGTTAGTTTAAAATCAGGTTAAACTCCACCCCTCATTAAAAAAATGAAAAAGTTTATTATGAAATCTTAAATTTTCAAGATTGAAGAGACATTGGAAAGACTCTATTGCAAATGCCTGTTCAACGTATTTATATTTTACTCAACCTTTATGTTTCTGTTTATAGTAAGGCTGCACACTAATTCACAAGACCTCATTGTTGCATAACTTATAATGTTCAAAAATATTTTCTCATATTGATGTTAATTCCACTTTTATGTAAACCTACTTTTTGATTCTAGGGTATTTTTCCCCACTTTGTGGAAGGCAATAAACAACTATGTTTGCCTCCTGCAAGATTCTCGATGGGACATATGAAGACAATTATCCTGTTTGCTTTATTCCTCCTTTTTTCCAGGCTATGGAAACACAGTCATTTCAAAAATTATTTATGGCTATGCACTCATTTATTTGCTCATCTATATATTTCTTTCCTAATATGATTAGTATCCAGGGCAATAGTAAGGCCAGGGAGACCAATATAAGGAGTTGGCTACTATGAGTGCCAAAATTTCAGCCAACTAACAAGGTGTCACCAGGGTGAGTTTCTATCTCTACATACAGAGACTGAGATTTCCTAGAGGAGCTATTCTAGATACACAGTTGATGGGAATTCTTAGTGTGTGGGTAGGAGAATGAACGTAACAAAGCTATGGACTAATTATTTTTGTATATACTTCCTATCTGGATGCTATCTCAAGAATCCTTTTTGAATTGAAGCTATGTAGAGAATGTAAAATTTTATGTAGGATTCTTCTTACAGTTTTGTCTACTAGCAGGAACAATGAACACCATTTCATACCCAACCTCCTGTGTACTAACCTTCAACCTCCTTTGGTGGAGACCTTCCCCAATATCACCAACCAAATAAAAACAAAGACAGGCACAGAAAGTTGCAAACACAAAGAGCTGAGATTTTTTGAGAAACTTCCATTGTTCAGTAAGTATCATAATAATTTATGAATCATTAAAATAAAATTGGATTTTGTAGTTTTATAGTTGTTTAGTCATGAATTTTACCAGCTCTTAGTCTTACTATGTAATCATTTTTCATTTTCATTGTCCTTATATCCTTCTCACAAAAATACATCACTTCAAATCAGAGTCACATAAAGTCTTTCATTTAGCATTCATAAAAGTTATATAAGGCACCTAGCTGAAACCTTGTTAGCCACATCTGACCTAAAATAAAACTCAGGATTGAGGAGGCTATATTATTCCTAGAAGGAGACCTATTTAGCAAGTTGTAGCACAATTGAGATGTGAATCTAACATAGCAAGCATCTCAGCTTGCACCTGTGCTGGGTTCCCCCTTTCTCAGTCCTAGCAGCCTAGAGCACTGGTAAGGTAGGTCCACCACGGATCTGTACACAGGAGAGATGGGGACACTTCCTGGAAAAGCATTAATCACATCATAAAGGTAAAGAACACAGGTGGGTACACCTAATGATAGAAAGAAGACCAGAATCATAGGTAAGATGAACACTGAGAACAGCAGGGTTTCTCTTGTTCAGATTGTCCCTTTGGGGCAATGCCTTATGAGGCCATGTGATTTTGCAGACAGGCATTAGGAGGGAGTTACTATTGGAAAATGATGCTGCTGCTAATGTGAGTGTTTCTACTCTTCCCAAAGCTGGTAATGAATCCTCCAAAGATGGGTTGGCTACAGGATGTATTCTTTCTGGTGTTAAGACTTTGGCTATAATACTGTAAACTCTGTTTTGTTCCAGACTCTGCCCCATCATGTGGATGTTGAGTCTAACCCCTGTTGAGCTAAAATTTGTAATGTTTTGGGCAGAAAGCTGCTAAGAAGCAGCTTGGGTTTGCAAACAGTATGATCCATAACACTCTGTTCTATTACTGGTTGCATAGTATAGGATAAGTTATTAAATCATTCTGAACTTTGTTTACTTATCTATTAAATGGGGAAAATAATAGCGACAGTATTGTGATGTTTATGCAAGATAAACGGGGTAACATTTGTGAAGCAGTCAGTAGAACTTGCAGCCTAAAACAATGCAATTGTTTCTTTCACTTTCCCCCAGACCTTTAAAAACTGATTAATGTTGAAAATATGTATATATAAAGCGGTCATAACACCAACATTTAATTAGTTTGTTAAAATTCTACAACTCAAATATGGAAACAATTAATAGAAATTTTTCATATACTCAGGTATTTTCTGTAATGTATTAAATATATATATATATGTATAAAATTAGAGCCACTATTAAGACCTGCTAGAGAACATTTCTTTATAATTTATCTATATTTGTCACTTTCTGTAGAAATGTGGTCTTTTTGGTCTATTCTTTCCCAATCACTTAGAACTGACATAGGATGAATTCTACCCCCTGATTTTTCTACTGTACCCTAGGTAAAAAAATTCTGAATCCAAATCTATTGCTTATGTTTTATATGAGATGAACTATTCTATATGTTTCCTCTTTCCCTTTTCTTTTAAAGGTTTTAAGCAGAACATGAAGTATACATATTTTAGGGAATGTAATAATTTTTTTCAGATATAGTTAGAAAGTCCTTTCTATATGAAAATAGTGCCTGTTTTCTCTTTCTAGCTTCAGAGTAGTGCACACAATAATTCCATAGTGGTTGATAGTTAAATTTAGATCCAGTATTTTTTTTTAATTCAAATTGCTCTCTTTGGGAAGGGCAGAGCAAGGTTTGTGAATTTCTGCAGGCCAAAAAATGTCCTCACAGTATGGAGATATGAAAACAAAGGCCATCACCAGAGGCAGAAGGTTTAACCGAGATGAATGGATGAGCAGAATAGTCAGCAACTAGGCTTTTTGAGAACTGAAAAGAAAACAGTGCATTTGGAGAGGGGGTGGGAGGAAAGAGTTCCCCCTTTGCTTCTTTCTTTCATGGAAGAAGAAATATATGAAGTGATAAGAATATATTTTAAAATTGTAAAAATAGAAAATGTACAGGCAGCAGATAATGTAATAACATCATGGGTCATACAGTTGAATTCACACAATACTACAAGGGTTGAGAGAAAAAAGAGAGAATTCCAAAAGGTACCATACTCAATGTGTTAAAGAAATCATATTATCATATTATGCTGATCATTTAGGACTCAAACTTGTGTTAAAATAAAACAAATTACCTGTCCATGTCATTCTGACCACTTGGGTCCAGGAAAAGTGATTTATGTCACCTGGAGTAGCTTCTCTTTGGAATTTTGTTGAGGTTCCTGAAAGTCTTTATCAAGACTTGACATGTTCTTGGTTCTAAGCGGTGGTCTATGATGTTACATCAAGCTGTCAGTTTCCCTTGATGCTTTCTTCCTTTGCAGTATTTTCTTACTCCTACAATGTTTTATGTAATCACCATAATGATAAATTGTCACCTACACCCGGCTTTGCGATCTGAATTATGAAAAAGGTAACTATCCCTAATAACATTCTCTCATATTTATTTTAAATGCAAAATCTTTCCAAACTCTTTCTAATTAAATGGTGCAGAATTAAGTGAAATGAAACAAAGATCCTGATATTTCTCTGCCTTTTATATAAAAAAATCTATACAATTAAACTTTGCTTTTTACAGAATTAGATTTGTTAGGGTGATTTAGATGAACTTCCAGTACTAATATCATCATCCTTAGGCTTTAGGTTCCAAACCAGGCATTTTCTCTACTCTTAGTTGTTGTTACATTCCCAGTAGAGGGCTGCTTAACCAAGGTCAGTATTTATTCTGTGTGGTTACAAGTACTCTCTTATAGTAGCATATGGTATGGGATTACCAGCATATACTTATAGCAAAAAGAGATGGAAATAATAGAGGAATTTAAGAGGAAACTTGAGAGAACTAAGCCTCAAAAGAACAGAAAGCAGATCCTGGGTAGGGGTGGGACCTGGGAGTAGGAGTTCATGGCACTTTGCACCTCTGCTGCACCACATGGCTCAGCGCCTTTCTGCATGTGCTTTGTGATCTGCATGGTACTCCACGTTTAGGGATAGAATCCAATCAATATACATTCTTGATATCAGAAATCTAAGAGATGAGACTGTAAGGCATTTACACCACTGTTCCTACAAATCTCATTGGGAGCAAATCTTCAACCCTCTAGACTTTCCCTGGCATCCCTCACTTTGATCTCTGTTTCCACAACACTCTTTTCAGGGCACCCTTGACCTCTGCGTTCCTCAGGCTGTAGATCAAGGGGTTCAGCATCGGGTTGAAAAGACTGTAAAACAGGGAAAGGACCTTCTGCTGCTCCTCAGGGTGGCGGGACTTGGGGGCCATGTACATGACAATGGCGCTGCCAAAGAAGAGTCCCACCACGCAAAGGTGGGAGGAGCAGGTGGAGAAGGCCTTTCTGCGGCCCTCCCCAGACTGGATCCTCAGGATGGCCGCCAGGATGCGCGAGTAGGAGACCAGCACCAAGCAGAGCGGCCCCACCAGGATGAACACTGAAGCAGCAAAGATGACCACCTGGTTGAGCCAGGTGTCAGCACAGGCCAACTTGAGGACAGACAGGATTTCACAGAAGAAGTGGTTGATTTCATGGGGCCCACAGAAGGGCAGCCTCAGGATGAGAACCACATGGACCAGGGCCAGAAGGGAACCACATGCCCAAGAAGTGACAGCCAGGACTGTGCACACTCCCCATCTCATGATGACAGAATATTGCAGAGGGTGGCAGATAGCCATGTACCGGTCATAGGACATCATTACCAAGATGAGACACTCAGTGTGAGCAAAAGCCATGTATAAAAAGGTCTGCATTGTGCATGGGACAAAGGAGATTGTTTTTCTCTTGTTCAAGCCAAGGTTTGTCAGCATCTTGGGGACATTGTTGGAAGCATACGAAATATCAATGATGGCCAGGTGTGAGAGAAAGAAGTACATGGGGGTGTGCAGTCTGGAGTCCAGCCAGATGAGCCCCAGGATGGCCCCATTTCCCAGCAGGGTGAAGACGTATAACAGGGAGAAAAGCCTGGAGAGGAGCATCTGAATCCTTAGGCTGAGCGGAAATCCCAGGAGAATGAATTCTGTGACCCATGTCTGATTTTCTGTCATGCCCTTGTGACAGTACCTGCGTTGGACTCTGCTGTGGCAATGAGCTATGTGCTGAGGAGCAAATGCAGATCCGGATTAGTCAGTTAACAGAAGGAGGGGGTTTATGGTGCACACAGGGTGCTGACTCAGTCAGCAAGCTTTTTCGGAGCCATTATGCCAAATCCTTTAATCCAGAGTAAAGCAGAAAATAAATTTGTTTCAGAGAACTAGTGTAAATGCAGACAGGGTGATGTATACTATATCCAGTCCCACAGAATTTTACTTAACTTGGATTGCAAGACCCACATTTTTGCTATCAGAAGGGCAGCCACAGAGTAAGTTGTTTTTCAGAATGGCTAGCCATTTTATTTTAGAGTAAGGATCACAGCCATGTTCTTATGTGTTTTACTTTCTAATTTATTTAGTTTGCATATTTTCCCCCACTTTCTCTTTCATATTTGGTTTTCAATTATTTTGTAATTTGTGCAGAGTGCATTGCACATGCAGGTGCTCCAGTAAATGATTAGAGAAAATACGTAAAAGCATGAATTAGGAAATGAGGTTTACAAATGCAATTTCAAAGAGGTTTCCTTCCCTGTGTTTACTAGTTTTAGGGAAAATAAAGCTTGCATTAAATGTTTTACTTCCTGAAGCAACTCAGGAAAATCTGGCTGTTTCCCTTTGCATGCAAGCCAAGAAAGTGTGCCATCACTAATCCAGCAAGCATTCACTGAAGTCATTTCTGATATATGGCCAGGGCAAGTGGTTATCTATGTGAAGAGTTAACAGGATAATATTCCGATTCCTGCCTTCACCCCACCCCTTTGCAGGGCTGCTTCCCTGGTTCTTAGCAGGTGCTGTTGCTGGCACAATGCCCACTACACTTGTTGGATGAATGGATGGATGGATGGATGGATGGATGGATGGATGGATGGATGAATGAAAGGCATTACATTAGGAATAACATTCAAAGAGCATATCCTAGATTTCAATCAAGTCTTCAGACTCTTCTTAAATTTTCTCTGCTTGTCATTCCCCCAACCACATAGCCACAGGGGCTATAGAAAGGGAAAACTAGGATGTTTCATAGAAGTACACAAATGTTAAATGATCAATGCGTCATTCTCAATGTGCAGCTTATGACTCCACCTCTGCAAATGCTAACTCCACCTTTAGCCCAGGAAACTGTCTGCCAATAAATTATCTCTGTATCTCCCATTCAATGTACTGATTTCTGGAGCCCTGCCTTCATCCAGACCCTAGCTTCTCTAAACTACCAGACTTTGTGAAAGACCCTTTACTCACTGTAGTATCAGGCCTGGTCTTGTCTCAGAAATATAATTCTATTTAGAGAAATTGTGCAGAGATCACAGGAGCTTTTGAAGGCCAGAGCTGAGGATCTTGCTCCCACCAGCAGCCTCTGAGAGAAGGAATTTCCAGATGCAGGAGTTGTCTCTCTTTTCTTAGCATAGGCTGATGCAGACTGCAGCCTTCTCTCTGGGAACACCAGCAGTATAGGTTTTATGGTGGGGTTATCTCCACTCAAGCCTTCACGGGTTGTCCCTGAGGACAAGGTAGAGTCCCTAAGGGAAACAGGATACACAGCAGTCAGACTCTGTGTCTACCAGAACAAACAAAAGTAGTTTATCCTCCTGTCTCCATTTCTCTGGGCCCTGGGGATGGGCATTCAGAAAAAAAAAGCTGGCAGGTGATGGCTTAATAACCAGCTGGATCTCTACACATAAAACTCTTGTAGTAACAAGAGCATGCATTCTCCAGGGGCCACATTGCAAATTACACCCTGTAAGTATTTGGATTGTGATAAGTTCGTGGATCTCAGTCTTGCCCTGGATGGATTAAATGGAGCTTGGAGGAGGCAGAGCATCATGCTTCTGTCATAAATGCTTGAAAATCTTCTCCTTCTTAGTTAATTCTAACTTGGTATTGATAGATTAGAAAAAAAATACTTCTATCAACCCTCCCACACTGTGGTAAGAAAGATTGAGGCCTTTCCACATAGTACCTGAGATTTGATATAGGGCGTAGGAAATAAGAGAAGACAGAAGCCAGAGTAAGGCTGGCCTTGAAGAGGTGTCATGGTAGAAGCCCTGGTGTTTCAAGGGCAGCAAATGTGTAACTCACACCTTCACCTTTACTATGATATACTCCTAAAGTTCAACAAAACTTTTGATATAATGATGCCTCAGGTGTAAGGGCTGTGTTTATATTCACATAATAAAGCATAGACAGAGGATGCCTTGAAAATGTTTCTGATTATCCCCTTTATGTGTACGTCCCTTATGTGTATATGTATTATGTATATATCTATGTGTGTGTGTCTGTGTGTGTGTGTGTTTGCTGGCTGGGCAATATTTTAGAGAGAAACATCCAAATCTCGTTTGTCAGAACACACTGGGTTCTTTACTCCAGAGAGATGTAGGTTGTTAATGTGTGAGCTAACAGGGGAGACTCGGAAATATGCCTATGATTTTGGCTCACAGACTATAAAGGTTTCAAAGCAGGTGTATTTCTATGGACAGAATAAAGAAGCTCAATGAATATTTGTCCCGAAATCTCTGGAAGAATAACAAGAAAAGTTTTGTAACTATGGACAGTGGTTAGAAAAAATAGCTGAAGCACTTAACAAAAATAAAATAAGCTTACTAACTACCTAAAACTGGAGGACTAAATAAAATATTGCCAGGATGCTTTTCAATTATTCATATATTATCTACATATAGATATTTTATATCCACAATTATCCATGTGTAGATAATGAATAATTAATCATTCATTTATTAATTCGCTCGTTCAATTTACATTTATTGAGCATCTGCTCTGTGTGGGATCATCCTAGACACTGGAAAAGCAAACACTAGTGAGATACTGTCTCCATCTTCCAAGAGTTTACGGTCTGCCTACAAGTGAGCCATGCAAATAAGCGGTGTAGGACCTGGGATACACGTGTGCACAGTATACTGCAGGCAGCAAGGAAAGGTGGGGTAGATCCTTCTGAAAGTGGATAGGGAAAGGCTTTGCTGTGGATGGAAAGTTTAGACACTCTTCAGGAAGACATGCCAGGCTGGACCTCACCTATTCAATTATGCCTGAAGTGACATCTGAGTCTGGAGATTTAGAAGATTATAAGTTATTTTCCCATTGGTACCGGAGGAATTAGGTCCAATCTAGGAAGGCTTTGACTTTCCATGGAGGAGTTAAGAGATTTCAGTGAAAATTGTAAAACTGTGTAAAAATAATAAAGAAGTAACCACAAGAAAAAAAGACACACCAGGATGCACCTTAAGGTATAAGGAGGGCACAGCAATAAAACCAATAATAATACTGGGAAAGAGGTTCAAAAATGAGCTTCTATTGGACTTCATTGGAAATAAAGAGTAGAACGATTTGACTAAGATATGTTATTACAAAGATTAATGTTTGGTTAATGTGAAGGATTGTTTAAAAGAATGAGATTGGATACTGTGAGCCCAAGCTATCTGTAGAGTCTGCATTTTCAAGTGACAGTGAGTACCTGAATTGAGATGGTATCCATGGGGACAGGCTGCAGGGAATGGGTATGGAACATGTGAAGGAAATGTAATTATCAGCATTCAGTGACTTGGTGTGTGGTGAGGAAGCCAAGCAGAGCTGGGGTACTCCCCAGGTTTCTGGTTTGTGTGCTCCCCAGGCTTCTGTTTTGTGTGGCTGTATATAAAGTGTTTTCACTCAATTATATGAGGAATAACTAAGGAAGATATTATTTAAAAGCAAAAGTTAAAAAAATATAATTTTGAACATGATGGATATTTAGGTGGACAAACAATAAAGAATTAACTAAATAGTTTTGGAGTGTATTAGAGACATCCGGGTCAAAGTACAGATTTAACAGATAGTTAAAGTCATGATAATGGATAAGAGTATTCAAGGAGAGCAAAGCAGTTTTAGCGAGGAAAAAAAAAGAAGGTCAAGAACAGTATCTTCAGAATAACCAATATTTTAAAGATGGACAGAGAAAGATAAATCTCCAAAAGAGAACAAGAAGAAAGATCAGAGAGATAGGTGGGAAACTAAAAAAATAAAAATAAAGAAAATCAACAAGCTATGCTCTATGTTATCCCAGGAGGCAAACTAAGGTACTCATTTTAATCATATCAATAATGCTAACTCTATTTTTTAGAAACAAGAATATTTTTCTGTAAAAAGCTACATTTAAGTTAATACTTATAGTAAACATAAAATAAAATCAAAGTTACTAACAGAAAGCCGTTGCTATCCTTCAAGAAAAATATAGCAGCTTTTTAGCATAATTTCCCAATTTCATTGACCCTTACAAGGGGTACAAGGCTGTTAATCAGAAATACAATACAAATCTGCAGCAACTTCCTTGTGAAAATTAAAAGTAATTGTTATTCTATAAATGAAATGAGGGCTCAACTGAAAGAATGTCATTCCAAGGGCAGAGATGGCAGATGACCAAAGATTTCCAAAGTGAGGCTCATCGATAATTCAGAGGCAGAAATCCACTGTGTTCAAAAGAGCTTTTAACAGTACCTTGGGAGCACATCTTATACTCTGGCAACCCATAAACATTATTCTTAATTCCACAACACACTCAGAAAGGCTGATGATTGGGAGACTAATGGAATTTCACACCTTTTTGCTTCTTCTCCAATTATAGGACAAAAGTCAACACAATCTCATATTTCCTGGGACCACAGTATGGACTTAAAGACCAATAACACCTTCAAATGCAGAAAAAACAGTATTAGATATTGAGTGCATTAGTAAATATAATTCACAAAGATAAATTGTATGTCTGTTAATTTCTTGTTTTCTTTTTAATTTTATTATTATTATACTTTAAGTTTTAGGGTACATGTGCACAACGTGCAGGTTGATACATATGTACACATGTGTCATGTTGGTGTGCTGCACCCATTAGCTCATCATTTAGCATTAGGTATATCTCCTAATGCTGTCCCTCCCCCCTCCCCCCACCCCACAACAGTCCCCAGTGTGTGATGTTCCCCTTCCTGTGTCCATGTGTTCTCATTGTTTAATTCCCACCTATGAGTGAGAACATGCGGTGTTTGGTTTTTTGTCCTTGCGATAGTTTGCTGAGAATGATGGTTTCCAGCTTCATCCATGTCTCTACAAAGGACATGAACTCATCATTTTTTATGGCTGCATAGTATTCCATGGTGTATATGTGCCACATTTTTTTAATCCAGTCTATCATTGTTGGACATTTGGGTTGGTTCCAAGTCCTTGCTATTGTGAATAGTGCCGCAATAAACATACGTGTGCATGTGTCTTTATAGCAGGATTACTGGGTATATACCCAAAGGATTATAAATCTCTTGTTTTTTTGAAAACCACTCAATTATCAATCTTTGCCTCTAAACTGCTAAGCATTTGGTTGACACCGTAGATAATGAAGAAATGTTTCTGAAAGCATGGCTCATGCGCTACCAGCATAAAAAGAGTACTATACCTTTTATGAGGCATCAAAATGTACCTTGCAAATGCTAAAGCTCAGCATAAATATAAGGTGCTACTTAAGAAACTTTTAGGCATGCAAAGAATCTTAAAGACGATTTTATCCAAAGATGTCATTTTAAAGGTAACTCTGAAGCTACAGAAGATATGACTTCATTAAGACTAAGGGCAGATTTAAGATGAGAACCCAGGCATCTTGAAGCTAGTGTATTCAAAATGGAATGCGTAATTTTCTTTTCCTTGTCTTACCTATCATGATAAGTTGCATCACTGCCACCTGCAAGTTACTCAAATGAAAAACTGAGTCATTCTTGATTCATCTCACTCTCCAAAGTTGAAGTCTGTTCACCTGCTCTTTAATGCCACCACCACAATCTACAGTCTCCTGGGGTGCATGGATAAAAAAAGAGAGAGAGTTGACCTTCATATTTATAATTTACATATTTCATACTGTTTCCAAATTGAATGGTGTAAGCAGATACAGATTCACTATACAAAATAAAATTTTATTGTATAACCTTAGATTTGGGTCCCCTTCTGGACCACACAGCCTGTAGTGTACTATACATAATGTTTTATTATTTACATAATTATCTTATAAGTAACAGAAATAAATGGAATCTTTGTCTTAAAATCATTATTGGTTAAATGAGAACACTTGATCTGTGCCTTTCTTAACCTCTGTGAGGTTTCATTCTGGGCAAACTTGACAAAATCCACTAAAATAATAAAAGTATCCTATTATTATTTTAAAATGCAAAGTATAGTATATCTAGTAAAATATATACTAGTATATAGTATATGTAGTATAGTATATACTAGTATATAGTATATGTAGTACAGTATATACTAGTATATAGTATATGTAGTACAGTATATACTAGTATATAGTATATGTAGTACAGTATATACTAGTATATAGTATATGTAGTACAGTATATACTAGTATATAGTATATGTAGTACAGTATATACTAGTATATAGTATATTATCTCTCCTGCTTAGAAATCTTCAGTGCCCTCTCTTTCAGCAATGTACAATCCAAATTCCCTTTGAATGCTTTAAAAGCACTAAATGATCTGGCCCTCCCTGCTTCTTAAATCATAACTCCGGTTGTTCTCATCTTTGATCAGTGTGTCATTGCCACACCGAACCTAGAACAAATTCTAGGTCACATTAACCTGTTTCCAGCATCAGTGTTTTTACATATGCTGGTCCCTGTGTCAAGAGTTATCACTTTAATTAGCTCTTATGCCTTCCTCCCCCAACCACATTGCTATTAATAGCAGAACAGCACATACAGTAAACTAGAATTTGTGTGTCTTTTCATTATTTGCTTCTTTGCCTCTTCTACTAGAAGCGAAGTTCATTATGGGCAAGGACTATGTCTGCTTGTTCATTATGGGCAAGGACTATGTCTGCTTGTCCATTATACTGAAGTCCCACTAGCTTGTCACAGTAGTTAGATGCTCAATTGACTTGCTGAATAAATAAGTGAAAAAATAAATGATGCTTAGTTTTATTTCATAGTGACTAATTGAAAAACATCAAGATCATTATATGTTAGTCACTTTCTTTATGTTTTTCATGAAATATGCACTTTTATTTAAAAATCTTGTTTTTATGGCCTTAGAAAAGCAGACTGTGCTCATGTCTTTTTGCTCATGAATTGCCGCTGCTATTAAAATGACTTGCAAGAAACTCAGTTACAGAGCTTCTTCCTCTGCCTACGTTCTATCCTGTTTCTTTCTCCTGATCTCCCTTTGACTTCTTTCTTCTCCATCATTTTCTCCCATCTCCCTTGTCGTTTTCTTTGCATGCTTGCCTTCTCACCTCCCTCTCTTACTTTTATCTTTAACCTTTCCTCATTGTCACTTTTCTTCCATATATTCTCTCGGGTCCTGTCTCCACAGCAGGGTATCTTCTCTCTTCTGAATGTAAATTGTTTCCAGATTTAATTGAGATCATAATTTAATGAAGAATCTCAAATAAGGGATTTGAGGTAACGAGATAACAAATAGCAAAAACAAATGAATGACCCTCACCCAGAATATCAACAACAAAAAGCTTATCAGCAGCCTCAGATTCCAAAGCTCCCCTGTTAACTAATGTTGTGTACACATGTCCTCTAACTCCCCAGTCTACCTATCCCTAGGAAAGCACAAATGTGAGACCATGCATAGGCTACCTTAGGCAGAAATCCCACTGACTCAGTGATTCCTTCTCTCACAGGTAGCCTGATTCTTCATTTCAAGAAAAATATAATTTTAATTTGTCCTTCCCTCTTTCTTGACAAATAGCTTATAGATTAATCTTTAATAACATAATTAACCAATAGATCTTTTGCAAAAGTCTAATGCTGAATTCCTCACATTTATACCAACATTCCACATTGAATGTTGGCTGGGCATAAGCCATGTACCCGTATCCAGGAGGGCTCATTTGTGACCCAGTGTTATTGTGGGATAGCAGCCACCGCTCCCAAGGCTTTTTAATTTTTAAGTTGTTTCATGTTTTCAAGTCTGGACACATTATTGTCATGGAAAGTAGCAATATAAATGTCTTTTCTGTTCTTAACAACAACCTGCATAACTGTATAAAAATCTGAAATGCCTGTATATTAATCAAAGATTATTGATTTATCATTGATCAAGAGAGTAAGAGGAGTTTCATATTTTAATAACTAGAATGGGCATAAGTCAAAGAGAATTCAAGAGTGCCTGGAAACTGGAGTTCAAAGCAACTTTTTTCTTCAGTTTTCTAGATTGATATCTGGGTGCAAATCATAAGATTTAATGATTACTGATATGGAAAGGACCCACGTACAGAATGTTCAATATCCCCAAGGGCTCCAGGCCATAAGATATCTCCTCTTCGTCACTCAGAGGAGTTTAGAGGTTTGAGATTTGGTGTATCTTGCTCAGTTCTCAGTATTTGAACAACTACAGAGGAGTTGGAATTGTCCATTACAGTGAATTACTTATCAGTCAGTCTCCCTTTGAATTCACTTGAAATAAATAAAAATTATCTAACTTAAATTTGTATATTCTTCTTAGATGTATTCTTTATATGTTTAGTTGTTAACTGTATCTGAAAGGCTTGAATTGAGTACACATTTATCTCTAGAAACACAACACCCATCTTCTAAGCTTTACTAGTAACCATAATTGAAACATTGGTTCTATTATTGATATGTGGCAGGAACCTTGTATATATGCTCTCATGCAGCATACCCAAAATGAAATGACTTTATATGAATAAGAAAATTAAAAATCCAAGAGCTTAAGTAACCTTAAATCCACATCAAATTCCATGCTTTTAACCACTGCCCTATTCCATGTCTATTATGTTGCCTTTGGGAAGCGTTAGGAGGCACATTAGTGTCACATGGAAAGATGGTCTTGCTGTCTGAGTTTCACGGGCCTTAGTGCTTCTCATGCAGAACAACTTTTAAAATACTTTTGTCTTTCTTTTATTTTAAAATACCACCTGTGCTCATTGTGGAAGAAAATGAAATTCACCCATCAGGCCACACCTCAAAGGTAGATTTGTTGACATTTGGTGGTTTCTTTTTCCCAATTTTCATATATTTTTAGCTTAATAGACCTCACATTATACATAAAATTTCTGATGCTGTTTGCCACTTACCATGATAATCTAGGCAATCTATCAATCAATATAATTTTAACTGATGATTATCTATGTGGCTTTGGACAAGATAGCTAACATCTCCAAATTGTTTTTCCATCTGTAAATTGGGTATAAAGTAATATTGCAGAGTTCTCATTAGAGCTAAGTTGAAAAATAAAGAGGTAGTTATATAATATTATAAAGTTATTCTTTGAAAAGATTAATTCAATTAATTTTTCCATTTTTAACTAATTTTTTTAAAATTTAATTTTTTTAAATTTTAAGTTCTGGGATACATGTGCAGGATGTGCAGTTTTGTTATATAGGTAAATATATGCCATGGTGGTTTGCTGCAACTATCAACCCATCACCTAGGTATTAAGCCCTGCAGGCATGAGCTATTTATCCTGATGCACTCACTCCCAACTAATTTTTTAAACAACTCCCTGCTTTCATGTTTCTCTCGGTGTGCCTGCATATAATTTCTAAACTGTCTTCAACAATTTGATAGTCTAAAACTACAACTTTCTAATTTGGATATGTCTGATTACTAGGAAATTTGAATGTAACATTATTGTATTATTGGCCATTTGCATTTCCTATCCAGAGTGCCTGGCTCAGGACCTGGTCAATGGAAAGCACTCAATAAATGCTTGTTGAATGAATGAATGAAAAAAGTAGTTAATATCAGCAAACCGTGCATATAACAATATTTGTTATTAATTTACATGCACTTTTTATTCATTAGAGTTATGGATTCTGTGTTTTTGTTTGCTACAAATATTTTTCCATTTAATGTTTGGGTTTTTATATGGAGAAACTGTAATTCTTTTAGATTTTTCATCGATTTTAAATTTTACAAATTCATCCAATGGATTATATGATTATGAATTCCTTTGTTTTCAAATAGAAATAGGTTAAGATATCTAATTGGAATTAGAATTAGAGAAATGAGTTTATGTTTAGGTAGAAAATTCAAGCATTGAAAGAATTTTGAAAACTTCCAAACTCCCTTGCATTATTTTAAGTTGACATCTAAAAAATTTACTATAAGTTTAATAGTTTCAAAGGATGACTTTGTTTTAAGAATAAAATTTCTTCTCTTTGTCATAATATTATGTAATTTTTACAAATAATTTATTTTAAAATAATTTTACAAAAATTTGCAAATATACTACTGACAGCTACTGTATCTCCCTAATTCAGATTCCTGTATTTCCTTCTCTTGTCTGATTGCTCTAGCTAGGACCTTCAGTATTACATCAAATAACAGTGGTGAAAGAGGGCATCCTTGTCGTGTTCCACATTTTAATGGAAGGGCTTTCAGTTTTTCCCCATTTGTTGTGATACTAGCTGTGGGTCTGTCATAGATGGCTTTCATTATGTTGAGGTATGTTCCTTCTATCACCAGTTTTTTTAGGGTTTTTATCATGAAGGGATGTTGAATTTTATCAAATGTATTTTCAGCATCAACTGAAATAATCATATGGTTTTTGTCCTTCATTCTGTTGATATGATGTATTCCACTGATTGATTTTTGTGTGTTGAACCATCCTTGCATCACAGGGATAAATCCCACTGGTCATGATGAATGATCTTTCTAACATATTGTTAATTTATAAAATGAGAAAGAAGAGAATGTACCTGAGTATGAAAGACTGAGAGGCAGGGAGCATCATGGGGCGTACTCTCCTCCCTAGGTCTTCACATTGGTTATTGATTTCTCTGAGTTCAGTCCCAAGCCTCACTGTCTTCTGCTCTAAGATTTTGCAATCTAAGCCTTATCTTCAATTTTTCCATAGAATAACCTCTAGACTCCTGCTTAGGGCACGTTTTTGCCTAACCGAGTGGTGGTGGTAAAGAGGTCAGAGGATTCAGCTGCTGTAATAATAGACTTTCAGCTTACACCCCTGTTTTCACCCTTTTTGTATTCTCGTTCTCAACTATTGCTAGTCTGAAGTTTCCTGGGGACCCTCGAAAGGAATGCACTGTGCTTCTAAGTGGTTTCTCTTTTGCGTGCTTGTTAGCTGGTAGCTTCTTATCTGATAAGTTGGTTACTGCTCCCCTTGTGCCTTTCTGTATTGAAAAAGAAATCTGCAGTTTCTCTGGTCTGCTTCTGTCTTCCCTCTAATTTTATATTTTTCTGTGGATTACACCTTTGCTTTTTTGCCATTTTAGTGGCAGCTGGGGAGGAAAAAGAGATAAACATGTATGATAAATGTTCTCTGCTTTAAGAGACCACTTATAATCACCTAAAATTGTATATTTCTGTTAACTAATTCTTCACTCTAAGAACTTTCTCTCTAAAATCTCTGACCATCTGATCACCCTATATAAATTAAATTGAATTTATCTAAACAAAATTGCCTAACATATCCAGGAAACTTTTTTGACTATTAGTACCTTGCTGGCTTACTTTTTTCCAGGAAGTATTTTATAAGTGTCAGTATTGTTTACCTTTAAATAATGAGCTGAAGCCTCTTTATAAAATCCATCAGATATATCTTGGCAATACCTCTACTGACTGGACTGTCTATATTAAATCGAATCCACCCTGGCTTCTTTTTTCAATTACCTTAATCTCAATGCTGCTGAGATGTCAGACAGATGGTAAGTGTAAAAACCAATGTGAATGAAAGCTCAAAAGAATTGGTTACTTCAGCAATAAATGTCAGTCTATTTCATAAATTGGCCTTATAGACCTAAACTTACTTCTCCAAAGTAGCTTAAATTAAATGTTTTTCATCACAAATTGAGTAATTCATTCAATTGAATGTCCAAACTGGCCTGTATATGGATAAGCACATTTCCTGGGAATGAGGGATCATTTGGCACATCCATCAGGTTAATTAAAGACCAGAGGTAGCCTGAGTCTGGGGTTGGGGTTAGTAAGAGTATAGATATGCTTGTCATATCTATATTGAGGATCTGATCTATCGTACACCTCCTCTAGTTGCTAGTCAACAAGACAGAGCTGAGAGGCCCAAAGTCTAGACTCAAATATAAAACTAATGAGAAAGGCCTGATCTATAAGAGACATATTAAGGCCTTCTGGAGTACTCTCCATCACTTCCTCCCTCCCTCAGTGGCTGTGAATGAATCTAGAGAGATTCTAAGTTGAAAGGAATGTGCACTTCTGAGCCTTCCCAGGGAAATCATCTTCTGGATCTCAGAAGTTTCCATGCCTTGCTCCCCAGGAGCTCCTGCCGTCTCAGTGTAGGAAGAACCAATGGCCCAGGAGCCATGTGGAGAACTCATTAAAAAGACACAGCTGGAAAGTTGCCTCAGGCATCTTGGCAAAGATAAAAAAAAAACTTTATAATTGATCTCATAGGAATAGAAACTATTTTAGGTTTTACAAAGTAAGTGTCAGAAAAAAATATCCTTATGGGGTTCATTAAAACTTTACCACAATTAATTACAGCAGCAGCACTCTTCAGGCAACTGCTCCAGAGACCACAGGCATTTGGCCTTTGGGAACAAGTCCTGGTTACACAGCTGTGGGGCACCAGCATTGGTGTTTAAGTGGAGTGAGGAGACACTCTCCTTGGAGACTGGAGATCCAAACATCTTATCAATAGATTGGGCTTTTTTCTAATTCACACATGTAGACAAAAATAATAGACCAAATATCCTACAATATTCTAGGCACAGTGCTAAGTCCTTTATAGGCAGTTTCACCAATCCTCAAAAAAATGTTTAAAAGTGAATATTTATTACCTCCCTTTTCATAAAATAAGAGACAAGTTCATCGAAGCTAAAGAACTCTTCCAAGGTCATGTAAGTGACAGCCCCAGAAATTAAAACTCATTCCAAAGTCTTTTCCACTTTTCTGCTGATGGAGAGTTTAGCATGAAGGTGCATGTGCCATCTCTAGACCTACACATAGACCCTAGTTCAACCATCCAAACAAAAGCCTTGAATATTCTTTCCCTGGAAACAGCAAGGAAGACAAAAACAGGGCAACATTAACTGAAGACATAAGAATAAAGGATATGAGTTAGAACTTCTTCAAGTTAATACTGTTCTGATTTTAACATATGCTGCTAGCTTATATCTTTCCCAGTTGTTTTTAACCCCAAGTCTAACCACCCCCTTGACACACACTCAATTCAGGCACCTTTATTGAAATGCTAGTACAAGAGAATCTTTCTTGATAGATACTAAATTGATGGCAACATATTCAACTCTTTCAATTCTTCTATAAGCTTTAACTAAAGTCTATGGCATGGGAATGCTTGAAGTTAATAAACTACAATGTTTGTCTAGGTCCTCCAGCAGCAAATGCCAAGATAGACTAGATGTCCAAAAGATTTGTTGTAAAAACATCATGAGGAAAAATGAGCAGGAATCCAGAGAAGTTTGGAAGAGCCATTGAATGCAGCTGTGATTCTTGTGAAAGAGAAATAAAAGGAAGTGAGCAAAGCAAATGAAACACCAAGGGTCATAGCAGGAAAACAATGACACAAGTTATGCCATTTGAGAAAAGTTTCATAAAAGGACTATTTACAAAGGTATGAGAGGAATATGGGAAAACCACAAGCAAGGGTGCAAGATACCAGGATAGTGCAGGATTCTGAGCTTGTAATAAAACTCCTATACAACCTCTAGGCCTAAATGAGAAGAGAGGATGGCTGTTATTAGAACCTGGAGACAAGGAGGACTATGTGGAAGGGTTGGCTAAATAGGAACTTGAATCAGAGTCAGTTGGTTCAGTCCATATTGACCCTTCAGGAAGTGAATAAATTATTGACCTCACAGTTCTCCCTCTTTCCTGTTTCTCTTGTCTTTGCTTCCAATAAGCCAGACTTAGGAAGCCAGAGAGCTGCAGAGCCGTAGATTTTACAGATCAGTCTTACAGGGCAGAGAGCAAGGTAGAGAAAGATGGAGGGTGGATATGGAGAAAAGAATGCCAACTAATAAATGTAAAAAAATTGAAAGAATTATGAAATTACTACCTTGGAGCCAACTTAATAATTTATTCAAGCAAACAGTGGATGCTAAAATAATTGACTGAAAATATCTTAGGAGACAGGATTTTTACTGGAAACAGATCCCAATCCAGACCCCAAGAGAGGGTTTTTGGATCTCATGCAAGAAAGAATTCAGGAAAAGTCCATAAAATGAAAGCAAGTTTATTAGGACAGTAAAGGAATAAAGAATGGCTACTCCTTAGACAAAGCTGCCCCGAGGGCTGCTGGTTGCCCATTTTTGTGGTTCTTTCTTAATTATATTCTAAACAAGGGGTGGATCATTCATGCCTCCCCTTTTTAGACCAAATAGGGTAACTTCCTGACGTTGCTATGGCATTTGTAAACTGTCATGGTGCTGGTGGGAGTGTAGTAGTGAGGATGACCAGAAGTGGTAGCCATCTTGGTTTTGGTGGGTTTTAGCTTGTTAATTTACTGCAATCTGTTTTATAAGCAAGGTCTTTATGACCTGTATCTTATGCTGACCTTCTGTCTTATCCTGTGACTAAGAATGCCTTCACCTCCTGGGAATGCAACCCAGTAGGTCTCAGCCTTATTTTACACAGCCCCTATTCAAAATAGAGTTGCTCTGGTTTAAACACCTCTGACAGGATCTTCAGGTAGTCTCCCAGATTCATGCTGTAGAGTACTTATGAATTCCCAAGGGAGAAGATACCCTTACAATGAAGAAATATGGTGGAAAACACTTAAACAAATCACCAAATAGCATTATCAATAATGGGGCACACTGACATCATATGTCACCTGATGTGATGCACTGAGAAGCATACAACATGTCTATGTAGAATTACTTCCAAAAAAGTTTTATCTGAATCTGGATATGAGGATTCCAAATTTCAGGACCTTCTACAAAACAAGTAGACTGCACTCTTCAAAGAATCCCAATGACATGAAAGACAAAGAGTAAGAGAATGGTTTGAGATAAAATTAGACTAAACAGGTAAGAAACTAAATGCTCTGAAACAATCTTTGATTAGATCCTGAATTGAATAACAAGATAGAAACCCAAAGAGGCATTTTTAGATAGTGTTATCATATTAATGTTAAACTCATGAGTGTGATAATGATATTGTATTTAATATTTGTTCTTAGAAAATACTTGCTAAATTATTCCGTGGTATATAGTGGTGTGTGTGTGTGCATGTACGTGTACATATATTCTACTAAGATTTACTCACAATGTCTAAAACGTACTTTTAAGTGATTCAGCATATATATAATATATATATCCACTGATGTATTTATATCTTATATCTACATCTATATCTGTATCAAGAGGAAGCAATATAGATGGATAATAAATATATAGAAAATGTCAAAATATTAACAATTAAGAATTAGTTAATGTAGAAGGAGATATGGGTGTTCATTATATTATTCTATTAAAATTCTATATATTTAAAAATTTCACAATAGAAAGGAAAAAAAATTGAATTAATCTACTCATAATAAAACTTCCATCAAACTAGGAATAAGCAGCAACCCCTTCACATGGTGAAAGTGAAAGACTTAATAATTTCCCAGTAAGAATGACCTTTGGGGCTTGCTAGCAATCCTTGTTAAGCCCACAACAGTCTTTAATCTGGGGTTATTCTTATTACCACCATTGAATCCAACTATTGATGCCATTGTTTATTGACACTTTCCAAGGACTCTATTCAATGGCCATATGTTAAGAGGTGTTTCACTCTAGCTGATGGGAACATGAACTCTTCCTGGCCTGGTGTGAGCTCTGAGAATAACTGTTCCCTGTTTGTTTCTGATGGTTTTTCCCCAGCCACATTTGTTTTCTTATAGAGATGGGCCGATCAGTATTCAGCCACAGGTTTGAGGAGAATTCTCTGAAGATATCTGGAGTTCTCTCTCTCTCTGTCTCTCTGTCAAAGTTCTCTCTCTTTCTCTCTCTCTGTCTGTCTCTCTCTATCTCTAACTTGATCTCTCTGAGATGTCTTTCTCCTCTGGTACCTTGCCATGTTAATACTAATCAGCTTAGCATTTAGGAAGTTGAACTGTTTCTCCTGAACTTCATGAGACCACAGGGTGAGTTCTCTCTACCTCTCTCTACGCAGTAAGCTAAAGCAATTATTGAATTTGGCTTGGAATGTTTCTTGGAAGATCATCCAGGGACCTGGCTTGGATCAGAAAGTAGAAGAGATGGACTAAATATGGAGCCATGCCGCAAGTGTCATTTGCATGAAAAGGATTATCTTTGTAGAAAAGACTAAAAGAAGATATTCTTTATTGTTAAAAACAACAACAACAACAAAACCTGAAGTTGCACACTCTCCCTGGCTGTGAGAAAGTAAAGCTCAAACACACTGAAAACCCTGGATCATAAGGAAATGTTCTGTTGGTTTTGGCTCTTCCATCATACAAATCCCTGGAAACATGCTTATCTGGGGAATAAAGTCATCTGCTTTAAAAATAAAGAAAACCAGAATAATGTAATTCTTGTTATTTACAGGGATTATGTTCTATACAATCACCTCAGCTATTGCTCCGAGGGGAATTAACAAAACCTCAGCTATTGCTCCTAGGGGAAATAAATACAGGGTTACAGTCCTGCAAACCTTTCACAGCAGCATTTCATCAACTTAAATACAATTTGCATTCACATTATATGAGTTCCTTTGCCAATATCCTTGTAAAACAAGCTGGTTTCATCAGTGTTGAAAAACAACTCGTCCACGTAATCCTTTTTCTGTATAACACTTAGCCTTTATTTTAAAAATTCTTCTCCAGCTTTCTTACCTGCAGAACCTATCTTTCCTGCAAGTTTAACATTTTCCATGCTGCATTTCCTTTGGTAACATGTGACCCAGCCAGCACTACCTGAGAAGGGTTTAACATTTTCTTGATCTTAGATAATATGATCATAAATTTCTTTGGCTTTCAACCTCACAATAGTGCTGCCCCCTGTGGTTTTGCTGTTGTGACTGTTATTTGTTTTCTCTTTATTAGTTGTTATTTTATGCATGCACACATTTAGTCACTCATCTCTGCCATAGCTTCATAGCACACTATAGTTGCTACTTTAGCACTTTCTTGAGTAGTCTCACATACAGATTGGTAAATTCTCTCTTTATTTTTTTTCTGGAAGTACTGTATTCTTCACTTGTTAACATTAAATCGGTACCAAAGGTTATCTAACACATTTATTTTCTCTGTAAAGTCACATTACAGCTTTCTTGTGCTTGGGAACACTGTATAACACTTTAATATTACACTTGAGGGCCATTTTAAACAGTAAAATTATCAACAAAAAGCACAAGAACATGGAAAATGTGGCACCGGGGTAGCCTGCAGAAAGAACACTAGTTTACAGTTTGAGAGCTGAACCAAGAAGACAGAGCGTTGTCCTGTTTGATCTCAGCCGGAAACATGCACATCTGGGGACTCAAATGTTTGCCACACTGGACACGTCCTTGAATAGCCACAAAAGTAGCCTGAGTATTGATTTGGGGCTACAAACACATTTTAGCAAGTAGGCATATTTACAAATACGGAATCTGTAAATAATAAGAATATCTGTATCTACGAATTATTCTACAAGGAAAAAGCTGGAAAACTCAATGGCTGATTAAAAAAAATCACAAGAGAATTTTGTTTTACAATACAGATGAATGTGGTAGGCAAACAGTTCTGAAAGGAAGCCCTTTTCTTTACAAAATAAGAAGAGCTTTCAGAGACTCAAGACTTTGCAGAGACTCAAAAATACTCAAATATCTTGATGTAGTAGAAATAAATACCAACATGGCACGTGTATACATATGTAACTAATCTGCACGTTGTGCACATGTACCCTAAAACTTAAAGTATAATAAAAAAAGAAAGAAAGTATGATCACACAAAGTTTAAAGTAGAAATGAAATTTTATACAAAAATACTTCAGAAATAAAGTTGAAATTGGAACAGATATAAGGAGAATAGAGACATTGCTGGAAACACACAAAGGAATATTGAGCATATAAATAATAAAAGCAAGTATACCCAAATTGAAATAGAGAATGAAAATGAATTAGCAATGCTTTTGGAGAAAGATCTTGATCAGAATGGGGAAATGTGAAAGCTGCCGATACCAGGATGAAGTAACCAGTCAAACACACACAAATTGGGGTCAGGAAGGCATGAAGGAAAGGAACTCATGCTTACTTGTCTGAGATACACACACACACACACACACACACACACACACAGTCTAAAGGACTTTAAAAAATAACCCCACGAGAAATTCTTGCATGTTTCTCATATATACACATACTTTTATGATAAGGTTTATCACTAAACATTCTTTAGGATTGCAGCAATTCCGATAAGATGTTCCCTTAACACTTGCCGAGTAATAGCATCTCCACCAATGAACCAATATCTCTGGCTTTGAGCCAATGAATCCAATGAACTCTATTTCTGAGCAGTTTATGTAAACTTCAACCATTGGCAATAAAAGTTTTCCTTTACTCTTCCCTCACTGTATTTGCCATAGTACATCCCAGATTATAATTCTCTTTATTTACTCCCAGATACATTTGTTTTGTTGGAAGATAATCTTCTCTGGTGTCTTTTTTTCTTAAATTGACACATGAAAAATGTGGAAGATAGGTGTAAGAGTGCTGATATGTTCATTTTCTAGAAAATTTAAGTCATAAAGTAAAAGTAGTTTAAGTTATAATTCAAGAATATTCTTCTGAAGTAAAAATTAGACATGAATCTAGATATTGAAAAGGCAAACTATGTCCTTGGGAAATTGACACAGAATGGAAGTATAATGATACATCCTAGTAATGTTACTAAATTTAAAATATAAAGAGAGAATCAGGTGGTTAGCTAGGCAAAAGTAAAGCTACTTATAGAGTCAGTCTAGATTTGTACATTTTCATAGCAAT
Organism: Pan troglodytes; assembly: GCF_028858775.2. Lineage (NCBI taxonomy): Eukaryota > Metazoa > Chordata > Mammalia > Primates > Hominidae > Pan > Pan troglodytes. The sequence goes on along the minus strand of NC_072404.2, from coordinate 159,302,308 downwards.
ATCCAATAGCATAGCTAAAGTTTGTGAAGGAACATTTACAAAAATCCTCCAGGAAAGAAAGTATCACACAAGTTTTTTACCCAGCCAAATGTTTGTACAAATGAAAAGACACAAATAGTATAGAACATAACAGAAACCAAAGAATATCAGTCCCAGAAAATCAGTGACAGAAGTGGCAGTGAGCATTGAATCTTTTTATTTGTAGGACTGTGATGAAAGTAAATATGAGGACTTAGCTGGCAGGGCAGAATGCAAATGCCAAAAACATGACTTGAAAATATAGAAATAAATACAAATGACAAAAAATGGAAGAAAAGAAGATAGGAGATTGTGTAATGCTGACTTCCTCATCTTTAATGTCTGAGAGCAAAAGTATTTCACTTAAATCTGGCAAATCAAGTAAAACAGATATAAGTACATTTAATTGATAAGAATAAATACTAAGAATGGTAATATGCCCAACTAAAATCAGATGAGAGAGGAGAGACAGGAAGGCAGGATAAAGAGTATATAGACAAATTCCATTATTGTCCATAACAGGTAATTACATTCATGTGGGAAGTAATTAATTCAATGTAAAGAAACAGAAGATTAAGGATATTGCACAAAATTACAGATCTAAAACATAACCTCCAGAATGAAACTTAAATCTTAAGTTAGAATGATCTTAAATCTTCAATGTTAGAATGACACAAAAAATAAAACATACAACACATGTTTTTTAAAGCTACAAATCCACCAAGCTTAACATAAAATCCAATGCTCTATCCTAAAATAAACATTTCAGTTATAAATAGACAAACTCACTTATTAAAGTAACTTAGAGTTTCGATATAAATAACAAAGTTCAATTTTACTCTGTTCACAAGAAACAGAGTTAAGGAAAAGAGATTTATAATATTTAAAAAGAAAAGCATGAGTAGTGGCATACTTTTTCTTTTTTTCTGTTTCTGTTTTTGGAAGTACTACATTGTTGACTTGTTAACATTGAACTCATGGTGTGCCAAAGGTTATTTAACACCTATATTTTCTCTGTAAAAGCACATCACAGCTTTCTTGTACTTAGGGACACTATGCAATACTTTAGTATTACACTTTTAAACAGTAAAATTATGAATTGTAATCTTAATATCAGAGTAAAGCATGAATTGTAATCTTAATATCAGACAAAAAAGTTAATGTCATATAAGAGCATGTAATAAGACCAAACAATATAATTAACACAGCAGATATTATAGTTATAACTACATAAACTTCAAATGAAATAAAGTCAACCTTTATAAAGCAAAATCTAGAAGTGACTCAAGAGGTAATAGGAACATAGAACTAGCAGGAGTGAGGAATTCAACTGTTTTCACTCTGTATCAGATTATGGGAAAAAAACACATAGAGGTCTAAATAGCATAATTAACAAAATAGATATAATTAATACTTCACAGTCTCTGAAACCTGAAAACAGACAATGAACCTTCTTCTTCTTTTTTTTTTTTTTTTTTTTTTGAGATGAAGTTTTGTTCTTGTTGCCCAGGCTGGAGAACAATGGCGTGATCTCGGCTCACTGCAACCTCTGCCTCCCAGGTTCAAGCAATTCTCCTGCTTCAGCCTCCTGAATAGCTGGGATTACAGGCTCCTGCCACCATGCCAGGCTAATTTTTGTATATTTAGTAGAGATGGGGTTTCACCATGTTGACCAGCCTGGTCTTGAACTTCTGACCCCGGATAATCCACCCACCTCGGTCTCCCAAAGTGCTAGGATTATAGGCGTGAGCCACCGCGCCCGGCCGAACCTTCTTTTTAAATGCCAGTAGAAAACTCATAAGGAAAGGGAAAGAAAGAAAGGAAAGAAAAGAAAGAAGGAAGGAAGGAAGGAAGGGCCACATATCAAGCCTAAAATAAACCTAATTTCCAAAAGTAAAATGAATGCCTGCATTATTTTCTAAACACAATTCAAAAAAATCAAATTACTAATAAAATAAGAAAATTAAATTTCCAAAATTTAACAAAACATGTAAATACTATCTGAAAAAAGCTTTGTAACAGTGTTTACTGAAGCAACAAACTTGACCATGTTCTTGAATAAGACTGAACATTATAAATATGCCAATTTCCCCTAAGCAATTTAATAATTATAATGCAAACCCAGTGAAAGTCGCAACCGGATTTGTTTTAACTGTAGAAAGGATGATGCTGAAATCACATGGAAAAGAAAAAAAGAATGAACAGCAGGACACTTCTATAAGAGAAGAGTTACGAGGAAGCCTGGTCTTTTGTATTTTCAAACATTATAAAATCAGAGTGATTTGAAGTCTGTTACTGGTGCATGGTTAGAGAGACACGTCAATGGATCAGAATAAAAAGATTTTAAGTAAAGCACATATTTTCAATATATATTGAATTATAAAGCACATAATTTTCAATATATGCTGAAATTTTGTTTATGATGATTATGACATCACAAATCAGTAAGGCAAAGTCTGTTACTCAATAAATATACCGAAACCACTAAATGTGCTAGAAAAATAATAATGTTGGATTTATGGCTTTCCCTTTACGCTGTGTCTCCCAGGAGTCAAGATCCATTCCCAAGACACGGGCAAGCAAGAAAACTTCTTCACTATATACTCCTAAGAATGTTAAACCATGTCAATGTATAACTTTTAGAGAAAAATTAAATGCAAAAAGCTTCTTTGTTTATTCAGTTTTGAAAAATGTATTTTTCTGATTATACAAAAAACGTTATAAAAATGTGAGGAATGCAGAACATATCAAAAATAACCGAGACAAAGTAAAGCACAATCCCAATAATGCCAAAAAGCAATAAGTGGCAGTTATTACCACACTTCTTTTTATGTTTCTATTTCATTTATTCATTTTATTCCACACTTAAGTCACATGTAATACTCAATAAAGTTGAATGATTTAGTCAGAATCCTTTTTCAGCTGGACTTCATGCCACAATTTCATTCTAACTTTTCACCTACGTCTTTGACCTTAGTGTCTTTGTCATCAGAGCTACTTTATGACTCATCCAACACAATTTTCCAAAGCACATCATTTTCACTTCCCTTTAAGTTATTTGAAATATAACACCTTTTGAATCAATGTGTGATCCTTTAGTGGAAATCTTATTTCAAGCCAGAAGTACTCTTTCATAAACCATTAAGATATTTGCCTTTTAAAAAATTATTGATATGTAGTCATAATTTGAAACTGTAACCACTGCTACTTTAAGAACTTGAATTACCAATTCCAAGCTTTGTGCCTTTGAATTACAAAAGTCCTTCATTACACTGACCCAATTTAGTGATTAGAGTTTGTGATTTATTCTTTATCTTCTCATACCAAATTGATTTACTCATACCTATTTCACTTAAATTAGTTAATGCCCTTTTACTTTCTCATCTTACTCTTTTGCTTTTTGTTCCTTGAATAACTCCTTTTCTCTCCTTTCCATTGCATTAAATATTCCTTCCTTGCTTCTCTAGCTATCCAAATCCTACACAGCTTTCAAGATTTAACACAAATTACGCTTCTTCTAAAACTGCATTTTTATTCACGGCACGTTTAGCATGTTTTTCTTACTCTTCTGAGTTCTTATAGAAATTTGTGTTCATTTTATTAGTAGTTTTTTACTCATATTGAATAATTCAAATATTTTATCATCACATTTTACTTACTAATATCTTATATCTCCATGTTGGTGGTAAACACAATTCTTTGCATTTCACCTAACAGTTTATTTCACATAATAGGTGCTCAGCCTTACCTAAATCTTGAGAAAGTCCTTGAAGTTTCTAAATCTCAGTTTATTCCTTTGAATAATAGAGAATATTGGACCAGGTGAATGTTCAAGGCCTGTCTCAATACTAACTCTCCAATGCCGATTTAATTCTTGAACACTATTCACATTTCCCACTAGATGGTACTAACACCAAACAAACACTACTTGAGAAAATTGATAGTATTTTTCCCCAGGTCACTGCACTATTTTATTTGTCCTGGACTAATTATTTATCGTGTACATAAGACAAAATACACGTTTTTTTCTGATACTATACAACAGTCTACTGTTGGTATAGCTGAACATAAACTAATAGCTACAGCATGAGATGCATTCTTATGTTTCAAGAAAATTGATAATATTTTTGAGTGGCAGAGATGAATAATCAGGATGGGTAGCCTGTTATGTACAACAGTTCTAATTAGAAAAATACATTAGAGACATATACATTCAACCGTGGTACCATCGAACCAGTCAAGGAACCAAACATATCTTATTACCTCTAAAAACGTACTTGCATTCTTTTGAGTGTGTGTTTTTTTGTAAGACCACTTAACATGAGATCTGTCCTTTTAACATATTTTAAAGTGCACAATATTGTATTGTATATAGCAGATCTCTATGTCATATTCATCTTGCATAACTGAAACTTTATGCCCATGTGTTAGGGTTCTCCAAAGAGACAGAACCAATAGGATATGTGTGAGGATAGATAGATAGATGATGATAGATAGATAGATAGATAGATAGATGATAGATAGATAGATAGATAATTTGAGAGGGAATTTGTTAGGAGAATTGGCTCACACAATTATGGAGGCTGAGGAGTATGGTAACAAGCCATCAAGCTGGAGACTTGCTGGGATGCCAGCACTGTGGCTCAGTCTAAGTCCAAAAACCTCAGAATCAGGGAAGCAGAAGATTTAATCTTTAGTTCAAGTCTGAAGGCCTGAGAACCTAGGGGTCCAGGGGGCGCTGATGTAAGTGCTGCAGTCTCAGGGTCCCAGGCCAGAGTGCATGGAGTTTTGATGTGGAAGGGCAGGGTGCGGAGAGTGTCCCAGCTCTAGGAAAGAGAGAGAGAGGACAATCCTTTTCTCCCTCTTTATTCTATCAAATTGGCCCTTAGCAGATTGCATGGTGCCTACCCACATTAAAGACAGATCTTCCCCACTCAGTCCACTGACTCGCACGCTACTGTCCTCTGGAAACATCATTAGAGACACACCCAGAAACAGTGCTTTACCAGTTCTCTAGGTATTCCATAATCCTGCCAAGTCGATACCTAAAATTAACAATTTAAGCAACAACTCCCTGTTTCCCTCTTCAGCCCACCCCTAAAAACCACCACTCTCTTCTCTGTTTCTATGACTTTTACTACTTTAGATACCTCGTAAAGGATGGTATAATTGGTGTATGCATATGTCAAAGCTCAACGAAATGTGTACATTAAATTGCACATTTTATCTTTAGTTGTACATTGTGTACATTTTCTAAATTGTACATTGCAGAAAAACTCCGATTATCTAACATTTTTAGCTTTATTGAGATATAATATGTAAATTTCACATATCAATTATATCACAATAAAGCTAAATAATTATAGAGAACCACAGAGTTTTTCAATTGGGAAGTTATTTGACTCTAAATAATTTAATGTGTATCCTCAAAAAATATTATTTGGAGTAATGTTTATGAAATTAGCCCCAAATGCCTTATTTAACAAATATTTATAGATGGCTTACTCTGTATACACAAAAATAGGATAGTTGTTTGAGGATACACAATGATAAATCATGTATGGATGCTGTTAAAGAAAAAGGAAACAAAAAGGCTTAAAACCATAAAAAAACTTAAAAATAAGAACATTCAGGGGTGCCGATATGACCTTCAGTTGCAGAAATCATCACTGATATTCATGGAAATTGGGGTATTTTAGATGAATTTCGGGTTATGGGCTCAATTTTGCTTAGTCGCATAAAAAAGCAAATAGTGGAGGATAGTAGAGGACATTGAATGTCAAACTCAGGTCTTTAGATTTCATTCAGTAGGTAACGGGGAAAACACTGAAGACTTCTTCACACATAGACTCATTATCAGACCTGTGTTCTAGAAAGATATGTCTGCTGGTAGTGAGGCTATTTGATGAGAATGATAGGAAAGAAACAGGGCTGCAGGTTGAAGGGATGTGACAGCACGTTCACGTGAGATGATGGTGGCCTGAAGGTGGATGATGGACACGGTGATGGAGGACACACAGCATCAAAAAATGTAGGGAAGATAAATTGAAGTGGAGGGCAAGGAAAATGGGAACGAACAATAAACTGGATACCTTGGAGAAAACTGGAGTCTGTTTTGTTTTTGTGAGTGATGAAGGAATCAAAAAATGATGAATTTTTAACATCTTGAGTTTGAGAAGCTGACACTCTGGCTTCTCTCCCTCAATAAACCCACCTGCTGCTTTTGTGGCATGCTACATGTTTGCTGACGCCTTAAAAAGCCTCTAGATCTGTTGAGCCCATGTTATGATTGCAGTCTGTCTAAAGCAAACAACTCATAGCTGAGTCTTTGTGGAGTCAGTTAGAAACAGCTTGTGTGACCTTCTGGATGCTTCTCTTAAGGAAATTTTCAAGACATTTAGAATCGTATCAGAAAAATACCTGTACATGGCCCCAGAAAAATGTTTTGTCTTTTTCTGTCTTGTAGGAAGCACAAATCCCCCTTGATTCAGTTCAGCTTAGTTTAACAATGTTACTTGAGCATCAACTATATCCCAGGTGCTATGCTAGACTCTAGGGACACAATGATGAATGACACAAGATTCCTGCTTCTTTGAGTTCAGAGAATAGACGATAGGACAGCTGTGTGGCTCGGGTGGGACGAGGGGTTGCTAGTGAGTAAGGTTCTTGGAGGAGGTGATGCCTAAATAAACTAGAAGAATAAAAAATACGAATAGCTGAAGAGGAAATGATACTTTAGGCCCAGTGAACAGCCTGAACAAAGACAAGGAGGCCTGAAACAGCAAGTTGTGTTTTGGAAACTACAGGAAGATTGAGAACATCAAGTGCTAGTTGGGAGTATCAGGTGATGGTGCTGAGAGGTACAGGTGATGCTGAGAGGTACAGGTGATGCTGAGAGGTACAGGCAATGCTGAGAGGTACAGGCGATGATGAGAGGTACAGGCAGTACTGACAGGTACAGGCGATGATGAGAGGTTCAGGCAATAATGAGAGGTTCAGGCGATGATGAGAGGTACAGGCAATGCTGAGAGGTACAGGCAATGATGAGAGGTACAGGCGACGTTGAGAGGTACAGGTGATGCTGAGAGGTACAACGATGCTGCGAAGCACAGGACCCTGCCTCTGACTGCAGGTGGTGGAGAGAAACACTGAGGTGTTCTGAAGAGGAGGCCAACAGCATCAGATTAGCATTTTAATCTGCAGGGTGGAGGGGACAGGGAATTATTTTATCTTAAAAACAAGTGATACAGCATTTTTAAACAGGAAAAAAAGTAGAAAATACAATGTAGTGAAGAAGAAGGAAGGTCAGGGTGAAGAGGAAGAGATACAAAAACCCAGCAAGCCATCCACTCCTAGACAAACACTTTTTAAATTTTAGTATATCTAGATTTTAGGATCAAGATCGTTATTGACCACATTGTCTCAGCACACCATGTGGATCTTTCAACGTCTCAGTCAAAGCATGAGTCAAAAGGGGAAACTTCTTAAATGTTAAATATGATTTACACTGAACTATAAGGGCTGCTTTAGCCTGAGCCCTATTGTTACCATGACAACATAACAAAAGGAAAGATTGATGAAGCTGCTCTGATCCAGAAGATCTCTGATAATTTTTAATATCAAGTAAATCATGGCCAGCCTCCTCCTACAATAGCCATGTTTTACACCAGACATCTTTTTGTTTGTTTGTTTTCTTTTGGAGACAAGGTCTCACTTTGTCACCCAGGCTGGAGTGCAGTGCAATTAAATTATATTTAATTTATATTATTAAATATAAATCATTTAATTTATAATATTAAATCTAAATATGTAATTTATATTATTGCTGAGCTAACAATAATATATCATCTCTATACGCCACTTTCCATGTCATTAGCTACCTTTTCCAATATAAGAATATGCTATATTTTACTCCATTGAACTATATTTTTTGAAATGCTGTCCCATTCCCTGATTTTTCTGTTATAAACAACATTGCAATGAGCATCCCATTTTTACTTTTACATAACTTCATTTTCTTAGTATAAGTTTCTAATTGGAATTCCTATACTGCAAGTTTTACTTTAATCACATCATTATCAGCCTTATTCATGGGACATGCTACTCTAGTTCTCACTACAAACTTTTACACTCAGTATTTGCTCTGCTCATAAACATTTGCCCAAATACAAATAAAATAATATTTTATTGAGCACTGACTATATACCAAGCATGGGTCTAAGTACTTTATCTGTATTTAATGGAGTTTTCAAAACAATGCAATGGAATCGGTGTGATTATTAGCTTTGTTTCAATTATGAGGAAACTGAGGCACAGAGAGGGTAAAGTCATCCAAGTTTACACACCAGGAACTACCTTCAAATCAGAAGTCTAGCCCAGAGACAGGTTTTTGCAGCCACTGCCCTATACTTCCCACAGCTGGCTCCTGCTCATCATTTGGGCTTTGTGTACAATGCTACCTCCTCCCGTCCTTCCCTTGATCATTGTTCCTAAAGCAGTCTATGCTTACCCTGACCTGCCCTGCCCCACTACCCCAAATCTGCTCTCTGACTTTTTCTTTCCCCAAGAGACTGGGTCCTATCATTTACATCTCCCAACTTTTTTTTTGCTGCCTGGTTTCTGGATAGATTCAGCCAACAGAATAAGCGTGGGGAGAATTAGAAGGAAATCCTGCTATCTCAGTCTCCCTTTGGAGATAAAAGAACAAAAGGAGACTGAGATAGCAGGATTTCCTTCCAATTCTCCCTATGCTTTATACTATGTCTCTAGCATAACTGAATCCCTCCAGCTCTTAGAAGAGCTGCCTGTTCTGCCAGCTCTTAGAGATGTTAATGGCTTCCTAATGTTGCTGGTCTCTGGGTGCCTCAGCATCCCTTGTTTGTTCCTGTATCCCAGTTCACATCTCTGTAAGTGGTGCCTTCACTAAAATCTCTTCATTGGAATCATCTGAGATAAACTATGTTTCCTGGCAAGAACCTGACTAATAGAATCAATATATTCTCTTTATTTTCTTCATGCTACTTTTTTATAATCTGAAGTCAACATGTGTATATTGTGTTTCTCTAGCTTCAAGTTTAAAATTCATAAATGGAATTTATGAATTCCATTACTCTGTTTCCTCAGCATGCAATAAATATTTGTCATACTTACTTATCTATGTGTTTATTTATTAAAGGGTCTACATATTAAATTGCCCTCCAGAAAAAAAAAATATATATATATATGTCTGTGTTTCTGTCAAAGAGTGGCCTTAAGTCAAAATATTTTTGTTAGATGCATCCTGAAACAAACAAACAGCCTATAAAATAGACATTGAGTTCCAGGGAGACCAATTCAAAGGTGCCTCTCAAAACACTTACTAATAGCCGCTGATTAAAGGCCATGGCTGGAGCCCAACAATCAGAGTCCTGTATTTTCTCTGATTAAAGTCAACATTTTTCTTTGAAAATTGTTGTTATTTAACAGGCAATCTAGAAATGGAACAAGCAGGCTGGAGGTTAGCACTGGTAAAAAAATTGAATTTTAATTAGAGAACCCACGTTCATCCTCAGGGATTGAATGGCAGTGAATACTAAGGCTTGTCTGGCTGAAGCTTTGGGCAAGAAAAGATCTGAGGAGCAGCAAGACCTCCCGGTAGAAGAGGCTGCATTTTCACCAAGAGGAATTGGAAGATGGGGTGGGTGGGGGAACTGGGGTTTAGCAGAGAGTTTTGATAAGGAGGATGGCTTTGGGAAGAGAAATAAAGACAGAGGGAGAAGACTCAGCACAAGAGTGAGGAAAAGCCATGGAGTCCCCTCCTCGCAAGGGGCCAAGCCCTTGAGGGACTTCCTTTATATGATACACAGCACAGAAAGCCAGCTGGAATGTAACCGCTGACCTTGTACACTGAGGATCAGTGAGTTAGCCTCTTCACCTGTGGCATCAGAACTGTTTAGTTATGTGAACCAATACAGTCTATTGTTTTAGCCACTTTGAGCTGAATTTTCTGTTACTTATATTGGAAAGGTTCCTAACTGATAATTAATCTGGTACCAGAGATGCGTGAGGCAAGGAGGCCCTAAGAGGTGAGATCGGCTACAATGAGATAGGATGGAGGGTAGTGGGCATGTCTCTTTCCCATGCTGGGACGTTAGTGATCTTCATTACGTGTTTGCAAAACAGCTGGTTAAAATGCCACCTATGCTGTCTTGTGAGTCAGACTATGAAACTAGCTTGATAGATAGATAGGATAGCTAGGAAAATAGACTTGATAGGAAAATTTTAGACTATCAGAGTACATTAAGTACTTCTTGTGGTTCAGATAGAAAGAAATGACCTTCGACTGTCAGTGTCTGAAGGCAGAGGGGGATGGCACATATGTCTCCCTTGACCAAAAGAAGCTTTTTATAGATAGGAAAATAGACTTGATAGGAGAATTTTAGACTATCAGAGTACATTAAGTACTTCTTGTGGTTCAGATAGAAAGAAATGACCTTCGACTGTCAGTGTCTGAAGGCAGAGGGGGATGGCACATAGGTCTCCCTTGTCCAAATGAAGCTTTTTTTTTTTTTGCCTTTAACCAGCAATCCAAACTGTCAAAGACCCCGGTAGTCTTGAGCTGGCATGAAGAAAAAAGCTAAACTCTCTAGTTGTAGCCCAAAGTAACTCCATTCAGGGAACTTCTGAAATACATGTTATTCCTGACACAAAGTTGTTATTTCTGTTATAGAAGGTCATTTACTCACAGACATACAGCCCCGGGGCCAAGTGCAGCTTATTAGTGAGTCCTCATGGGACCATTATTTCTTCTTATTCAGGGGTAGAAGACAAAGTGTACGTCATTAAAGAGAAACAGGGGAATGAACATTGAAGGCCCATTTCTAGGCCATGCAGAAATTCCCAAACCTAATTTTAGAATCAAGTATTTCACTGTGGTCACTAGCCCAAATTGATGGGACCAAAGAGAATAAAACCCCACTATACATTTGTGGGAGTTTTGACAGAGAAATGTGTGGTAGTATTGACAGAGAAATTCCACGCCAGATTGCTAATAGCCTCTGCTTAACTCAACTTCTAAAGTGTCTGCAGAATGCTAAAAGTGAACTGAGAAGTGGGTTTCTAAAACACCATGGTCCCTTGTAGATCAGTGAGGAAGCACCTTCATTTAAGTGCTCTGGACTGTTTAGTTATGTGATTTTGACTCTGTTAACCTGGAAACTAGCTAAGATGGAATGTGTCAACTGTATGGTTGGTTCACAATGATTTTGAAAAAACAAAACAAAACAAAAAAGGACTCTTGATTGTTAAGCTACATCTGGACTTGGAGTAACAATAAAATAATTATAAATAGTTATTCTAATAGGCATGGAAATTTTTTGGTGTGTGTGGTGATTCTTATAAGGGGCACGTCCCTGTTAAGAGAATCCTGCAATCTATGTCCCTGCAGTTCTTATAGGACATACTGGTTCCTATGGATCATGCGGCTTTTAAGTTAGGAAAATCCCTGCACCCCCCAATGTGAATCTCAACCTTTGATCTAAACTGTCACCTATGAAGAGGACAGCCTGTGGGCGGCTATGTGGACCAGTACACAGATTGCTGATGCAAAAGCTTCTGCTGAGAGAAATGCCTGACATTGTCTTACTAAATAGCAGCTGTTCTTATCTGATATCCTTCTGAGTCATTGGTGGCTAATGTGGCCTTCGGGAGTCTTTTGAGTTTGAATACTTAAATAAACCAATGAAGATGCCCTTGGTGAGCAGAGCATGCTTAGAAAACAAATTTGCCTGTTGTGTAACTCACATGTAACCGTGGAAGACAATGAACAGGAGATCCTCCCAGAAACAAAAAGAGGCAATCAAAGATTATTTTGTCTGTTTCCAAGTTTAAGACATTTTAAAAGGAAAAAAAAAAAACAACAATTGTATCTGCACATATGAACAGGACTGCTTGATATATTATTTTAGACCTGGAGCTTGATGTGATCGATGGGACTCTATGTTATCTCCATTCAGCAGTAGTGTGAGAAGTTGTGAGTGTGTGTGTGTGTGTGTTTGGTTTTATTCTGTTTTGTTTCTGTTTTTTTAGCATGAGCGTTTTAGAAATTCCCCATTCATCTTGGGAAGTAAAATAAATGAGGGTTTTACACAATCAAAATGAAGTAGTATAGTGGGTATGTACTGTTTTGAGCCATTCAGCATCAACTGCTCCCTCCTTGATATGGTTTAGCTCTGTGTCCCCACCCAAATCTCATCTTGTAGCTCCCATAATTCCCATGTGTTGTGGGAGGGACCCTGTGGGAGATGATTGAATCATGGGGTTGGGTCTTTCTCATGTTGTTCTCATGATAGTGAATGGGTTTCATGAGATCTGCTGGTTTTGAAAACGAGAGTTTTTCTGCACAAGCTCTCTCTTTGCCTGCTGCCATCCATGTAAGATGTGACTTGCTCCTCCTTGCCTTCTGCCACGATTGTGAGGCCTCCCCAGCCATGTGGAACTGTGAGTCCAATAAGCCTCTTTCTTTTGTAAATTTCCCATCAGCAGCGTGAAAATGGACTAACACACTCCTGTTGGTAACAGAATCACAATTTTAATTCAGGTATGTACTCTCCTTTGTGTAGCCCATGAGCTTTGGAGGTCGATTCCATTCTGGTCCCAGGTGTAATCCCTGACTCACTTAAGCCCATTAGCATTTTTCAGTCTCTTGGGCATAGAGATGGTTTCAGGGGAAGGCATGGACATATGACTAAATTCTAACCCATAACACCTGAGGAGAAATTTTGTAAGGGTTTCTAGGAAAGAAATGTCTGTTTGTTTGAAATAAGTGCCAGGAGAGGCATTCTCTTCCTACTAGAAGAAGTCTGGGGTCCCAGAAGATGCTGACAGACATATTATGACCACAAAGAAAGTCAGTTCCAAGTGGAAGCAAACTATGTGGAAGGCAGAAAGACAGATAAAAGGAAATGGGATGTTGGAGATGCAACTGACCTGAGGATCAAGGCTCGCCTAAAATGTGTCCATCCTTTGTTAGGTTACTCAAGACAATACATTCTCTTTATTGTTTAATCCAGCTTGGGTCAAACCTCCACTGCTTGCATCTAAAACATTTCTTAATAATCTGTTTCCTGTTTATACACTAGACTCTTCATCTCATATATGTCATATTATTTTTTCCCTGACTATGTACTTTAATGATAAAAGCCATAAATCCTTCGACTCTTGGGAGAATGCAAAACAGTTTCCTTGAATTTCCTGTAGATTCTGCCATATGCCATTTTCAGAAATACACTCTTTCCCTGGGTCTTTACACGCTGTGGCTTCCTCGTGTCCATAGGTATGTGCTGTTGTCATTGTTCTAGCTCATCTTTAACTAAGGTGAAATTTGCCAAGATTCAATACAGAGGTTCAAAGCATCTTCCTATCTTTTTCCAGATCTTTTCTTTCATGAAATCAAATCAAAATAGGTTTTAACATGACCAGTTTCCTTCCTTACAATTGTTTCATTCAGCTCAGACTATGGCATTAGGCAGTGCCAGGCTTGGGCTTCGGTCTGGTGATCATTCCCAAATTAGAGGGATATGGTTAGAGAAACCCACTATATACAAGGTAGTAGATTGTTAACATAGGGATCTATTTAAGAAAAAAAAACAGTTAATTAAGTTATAGTGGACAAAATAGGAAAGCAGTCCCCAATTTCCCACTCTTGGTTCCTAGGAAGGATGCAGTCTGCTCATACTCTCAGGGTACAGGTGATTAGAGAGAATAAATAACAGCTCTCTTGGCTATGTTTTTGTTTGTTTGTTTGTTTGTTTGTTTGTTTTTTGAGACGGAGTATCACTCTGTCGCCCAGGCTGGAGTGCAATGGCGTGATTTCGGCTCACTGCAACCTCTGCCGCCCGGATTCAAGTGATTCTCCTGCCTCAGCCTCCTGAGTAGCTGGGACTATAGGCACCCACCACCACACCTGGCTAATTTTTTTGTGTTTTTAGTAGTGACGGGGTTTCACCACATTGGTCAGGCTGGTCCCAAACTCCTGACCTCAGGTGATCCGCCCGCCTTGGCCTCCCAAAGTGCTGGGATTGCAGGCGTGAGCCACCGCACCCGGTCTCTTGGCTGTGTTTTAACCATTCTTGGCCCTGACTTTAGATGTCTATTCAAGTGTTGGATCTCAAAACATTATCTGGGCAAGCAGGATAGTTCTCACAGCTTCCTTCCTGTGACCAGGGCTCAGCTTACTTATAATATACCTATAATAACCCCATTTGCCATGCTGTCACTGTCACCAGAGGTAGGAAGTTACTTTTCATTGGCCCAACTGCTTCTGATTTTCTTAGAGTGTAAAACATTATTGGAAATGCACATATCTCTACATATTTGTGGCAGCAAGGACACATGGAAAGTTCTATGTCTTTTCTTAGAGCAGCATCACAGCCATTGACCGTGTTGCTCATCTTGTTTGTTGTACTGATTGTGCTGAGGATTCTCATCAGCAATCTTTTCCTAGTTTGCGAGACAAGCACAAACTAAATGTTAAGAGCTCCTTTATATAGCTAATTATCAATATACCTGTAAATTTTTGTCTTTCTATGTGTGAGAGGCTTTTTCAGGAGTGTTAATTGGGTATTATTTGCAATCTAAATTTCCAGAGTTGTAATTTTAGATAGATTAGACTAGATATACTGTGTTTGAATATTCACAATCCTTGGATGTTACAACTTCTTCCAAGTGGTTTCCAAACTCAAGCATAAAGGTATTTATTTATATCCCCCAATTTTTCTTCCGAATGGGTACAGAGGTAACTATCCTGTAACTTCCTAAATAAACATAAAAATAAGATTATAATAATAACTCTTAGTCCCAGTTGTTTGTATTCATGTGTGAATATAAAGTATCTACATTATAATTACTTTTAAAATATTTTATTATATTATTATATTTTAATGTGATATGAATTTCTCATTATGAAAGTAAACTTTTCTTTCTTTTTTTAAATTATACTTTAAGTTCTGGGATACATGTGCAGAACATGCAGGTTTGTTACATAGGTATACATGTGCCATGGTGGTTTGCTGCACCCATCAACCCATCATCTAGGTTTTAGGCCCCACATGCATTAGATATTTGTCCTAATGCTCTCCCTCCCCTCGCACCCCCACCCCCTGGCAGGCACAGGTATGTGATGTTCCCCTCCCTGTGTCCATGTGTTCTCAATGTTCAACTTCCACTTATAAGCGAGAGTATGTGGTGTTTGGTTTTCTGTTCCTGTGTTAGTTTGCTGAGAATGATGGTTCCTAGCTTCATCCACGTCCCTGCAAAGGACAAGAACTCATTCTTTTTTATGGCTGCATAGTATTCCATGGTATATATGTGCTACATTTTCTTTATCAAGCCTATCATTGGTGGGCATTTGGGTTGGTTCCAAGGCTTTGCTATTGTAAATAGTGCTGTAATAAACATATGTGTGCATGTGTCTTTATAGTAGAATGATTTATAATCCTTTCGATATATACCCAGTAATAGGATTGCTGGGTCAATGGTATTTCTAGTTCTAGATCCTTGAGGAATTGCCACACTTTCACAAGGGTTGAACTAATTTACACTCCCACCAACAGTGTAAAAGTGTTCCTATGTCTCCACATCCTCGCCAGCATTTGTTGTTTCCTGACTTTTTAGTGATCACCATTCTAACTGGCGTGAGATGGTATCTCATTGTGGTTTTGATTTGCATTTCTCTAATGACCAGTGTTGATAAGCTTTTTTTCATATGTCTGTTGGCTCCATAAATGTCTTCTTTTGAGAAGTGTCTGTTCATATCCTTTGCCCACTTTTTGATGGGGTTGTTTTTTTTTTCTTGTAAATTTGTTTATGTTCCTTGTAGATTCTGGATATTAGCCCTTTGTCAGATGGATAGATTGCAAAAGTTTTCTTCCATTCTGTAGGTTGCCTGTTCACTCTGCTGATAGTTTCTTTTGCTGTGCAGAAGCTCTTTAGTTTAATTGAATCCCATTCGTCTGCCTTGGCTTTTGTTGCAATTGCTTTCAGTGTTTTAGTCATGAAGTCTTTGCCCATGCCTATGTCCTGAATGGTATTGCCTAGGTTTTATGCTCGGGTTTTTATGGTTTTAGGTCTTACACATAAGCCTTTAATCCATCTTGAGATAATTTTGGTATAAGGTGTAAGAAAGGCATCCAGTTTCACTTTTCTGCATATGGCTAGCCAGTTTTCCCAGCACCATTTATGAAATAGAGAGTCCTTTCCCCATTGCTTGCTTTTTTCAGGTTTGTTGAAGATCAGATGGTTGTAGATGTGTAGGTGTTATTTATTAGGTCTCTGTTCTGTTCCATTTGTCTGTGTATCTGTTTTGGTACCAGTACCATGCTGTTTTGGTTACTGTAGACTTGCAGTATAGTTTGAAGTCAGGTAGTGTGATGCCTCCAGCTTTGTTTTTTTGCTTAGGATTGTCTTGGCTATACAGGCTCTTTTTTGGTTCCATATGAAATTTAAAGCAGTTTTTTCTAATTCTGTGAAAAAGATCAATGGTAGCTTGATGAGAATAGCTTTGAATCTATAAATTACTTTGGGCAGTATGGCCATTTTCACAATATTGATTCTTCCTATCCATGAGCATGGAATTTTTTTCCATTTGGAAAAAAACTTTTCATTTGATTTTTTTAACTTTTATTTTAAGTTCAAGAATACAAATGCAGGTTTGTTACATAGGTAAACTTGTGTTATGGAGGTTTGTTGTGGAGATTATTTCATCACCCACGTATTAAGCCTGGTACCCATTAGTTGTTTTTCCTGATCCTCTTCCTTCTCCCACCCTCCACCCTCTGATAGGCCCCAGTGTGTGTTATTCCCCTCTATGCATTCATGTGTTCTCATCATTTAACTCCCACTTGTAAATGAGAACATGTGGTAGTTGGTTTTCTGTTCTTGTGTTACCTTGCTAAGGATAATGGCCTCCAGCTCCATCTATGTTCCCACAAAGGACATGATCTCATTCTTTCTATGGCTAAATAGTGTTCCATGGTGTATATATACAACATTTTCTTTATCCAGCCTATCATTGATGGGCATTTAGATTGATTGCCTGTCTTTGCTATTGCGAATAGTGCTGCAGTGAACATATGCATGCATGTCTCTTTATAATAGAATGTTTCCACTTAATTTAGAAGTTTAATCATTTAAAACTACCTTCTCAACTGCTCATACAGGGCTGATGGGAGTGTAAATTGGTACAGCCACTTTGAAAAACTATTTCACAATATGTTATCAGGCTGGGCATATTCATATCCTGTGATTTAGCAATTCCAGTCTTAGTTACATGCCCAACAGAAATACATCTATAGGTTCAGCAAAGATATGTACTAGAATATCCATGCAATGCTATTCCTGATGGTCCCAAACTGGACACTATACAGAAAGAGTGAGAAGGATAAATAAATTACAGTATTTTCTCTTTTTTAAAATTTTATTTTAAGTTTTGGGATACATGTGCAGAGCATGCAGGTTTGTTACATAGGTAGATGTGTTACATGGTGGTTTGCTGCACCTATCAACCCATCACCTAGGTATTAAGCCCCACATGCCTTAGCTATTTATCCTGATGCTCTCCCTTCCCCTCCTCATCCCCGACAGGCCCTGGTGTGTGATGTTCCCCTCCCTGTGCCCATGTATTCTCCTTGTTCAACTCCCACTTATGAGTGAGAACATGCAGTGTTTGGTTTTCTGTTCCTGTGTTAGTTTGGTAAGGATGATGGCTTCCAGCTTCATCCACGTCCCTGCAAAGGATATGATCTCACTTATTTTTATGGCTGCATAGTATTCCGTAATGCATATTTACCACATTTTCTTTATCCAGTCTATCATTGATGGACATTTGGGTTGATTCCATGTCTTTGCTATTGCGAATAGTGCTGCAATGAACGTAAGTGTGCATGCATGTATCTTTATAAAGAAATGATTTATATTCCTTTAGGTATATACCCAGTGATGGGATTGCTGGGTCAAATAGTATTTTTGGTTCTAGATCCTTGAGGAATCACCACAATATCTTCCACAATGGTTGCACTAATTTACATTCCCACCAACAATGTAAAAGCATTCCTATTTGTCCACAGCCTCACGAGCATCTGCTGTTTCTTGACTTTTCAATAATCACCATTCTGACTAATTATAGTATTTTCACACAGTGAAATACTATACTATGATAAGAATGTGTTATCTACAACTACATGGAACAACAGGAAAGATCTCAGAAACATAAAATTGAGTGAAAGAAGCTATACACAGAGGACTGCATATTGTCTAATTCATTTTTTTAACTAAAATATCTGGCAAAATCCACCTCTGCTGTTTGAAGTAGGACAAAAGTTACTCTTAGAATTATGACTGGAAATGCACATGGGGGTGTAGTTTCTGGTGATTCTTTTTCTTCTGATGCAGGTGCTGGTTTCATGGGCTGTGTTCAATTTGTGAAAATGCTTTGAGCTGTAGACTTAGGATATTAGTACTTTTACTTAAATGAAAACTTCTAAAAAAATTTAAATGATCCTATCTTTTGTGCTTCCTCAGGTTTACTGTCTCTTTCCATCAGTGTTATAGAGGTACTGTTTTTCATATTTGTAGTTGCCTCTTATAAAAATTCATAGTGACATGTATAAAATGAGTTGCATCTGTTAACAGCTATAAAAAAGCAGTGGAAAAATAATTTGGAAAAGGTTGTTTTTAAAATTTATTTTTGTTTCAGGGAAAAAGCTGTGACAGACTACAAATAGGCCACAATTCTTTTCAGGTCTTTTCATCAAAAAGTGGAGTCTATTGCTCTACCTCTTGAATATGGGCTTGCTTGGGCCAATAGAATGTGAATGCTGAGTATAGATCTTAAGAGGTTTGTCAAGCTTCTCCTCTCTTAGAGCACTTTGATCTCCATGTGACAAGGTCAGGACAGCCTGCTGGAGGATAAGAGACCAGGTGGAGGGAAGACCTCACAGGCATATTCCCAGTGACCTGCTAGTTGACTGCAGGCAGATGAGCAAGCCCAGACATAATCAGTAGACCTGCCCAGCAAATCTACAGACTTCAAACTACAGACTTAAACTTAATAATTTTAAGCTGCTAAGTTTTGGGGTGGTTTGTCTGCAGCAAAATCTAACTAATGAGAGCTCTTTGCAAAGTGTGCTCTGAATATTTTATCAAGCTGGTCCACATGGACATGAATATACATGCTGCATTGTCTCCATCTTCAAAATACATCTAAAATCAGACCATTTCACCCCATTTCCACAACTACTGTTCATCATGTCCACCGCTGTGTGTCACCATGATACCATAATGGACTCATAAATATTCTTTCTTCTCCTGCCCTTGCCTTATGCAAGCCTGTTCTTCACCAAAAGCTAGGGTGATCCTTTTAAAGCAAAAAGATCATATCACCCCACTGCTCTAAACCTACCAATGGTTTCCCATCTCATTCAGAGTAAAACCCAATATTTTCTCACAGTGGCTACAGGTTCAACAGTGTCTGGCCTATTCTTGTCTCTCTTATCTTATCTCCTACCCTACTGTATTAGTCTGTTTTTACACTGCTATAAAGAACTACCTGACACTGGGTAATTTATTTTAAAAAGGCTTAATTGACTCAGTTCCACATGCCTGGGAAGGCCTCAGGAAACTTACCATCATGGCAAAAAGGTGAAGAAGAAGCAAGGCACGTCTTACATGGCAGCAGGAGAAAGAGAAAGTGAGGAAGGAACTGCCAAACACTTTTAAAACCATCAGATCTTGTGAAAACTCTCTCACTATTATAAGAACAGCATGGAGGAAGCTGCTTCCATGATCCAATCACTTCTCACCAGGTCCCTCCCTCAACAAAATGGGGATTACAATCAAGATGAGATTTTGGTGCAGACACAGAGTGAAACCATGTTATTACACCCCTGGAGTCTCCCAAATTTCATGTCCTTTTCACATTTCAAAACACAAGTATGCCTTCCCAACAGTACCCCAAAGTCTTAACTCACTCCAGCATTAACTCAAAAGTCCAAGTCCAAAGTCTCATCTGAGACAAGGCAAGTCCCTTCTGCCAATGAGTCTGTAAAATCAACAACAAGTTAGTTATGTCCAAGATACAATGGGAGTACAGGCATTTGGCAAATGCCCCCATTCCCAATGGGAAAAATTGGCCAAAGCAAAGGGCTATAGGCCCCATGCAAGTCTGAAACCTGGCAGGCCACCCATTAAATCTTAAGGCTCCAAAATGATCTCCTTTGACTCCGTGTCTCATGTCCAGGGCATGCTTATGCAACAGGTGGTCTCCCAAGGCCTTGGGCAGCTCTACCCCAGTGGCTCTGCAGGGTACAACCCTTGTGGCTGCTTTCATGTGTTGCAGGAAGTCGGGGACCCTGAACGGAGGGACCAGCTGGAGCTGTGGCAGAGGAACATAAATTGTGAAGATTTCATGGGCATTTATCAGTTCCCAAATAACACTCCTATAATTTCTTATGCCTGTCTTACTTTAATCTCTTAATCCTATTATCTTTGTAGCTGAGGATGTACATCACCTCAGAACCACTATTGTACAAATTGATTGTAAAACATGTGTGTTTGAACAATAAGAAGTCAGTGCACCTTGGAAAAGAAGAGAATAACAGCAGTTTTCAGGGAGCAAGGGAAGACAATCATAAGGTCTGTCTGCTTGCGGGGTCAGGCAAACTAGGGCCATATTTTTCTTCTTGCAAAGAGCCAATAAACAGACGTGCAAGTAGGGAAGATATCGCTAAATTCTTTTCCTAGCAAGGAATATTAATAATTAATACCCTGGGGAAGGAATGCATTCCTGGGGGGAGGTCTACAAATGGCCCCTCTGCGAGTGTCTGTCTTATGTGGTTGAGATAAGGACTGAAATATGCCCTGATGTCCTGCAGTACCCTCAGGCTTATTAGGGTGGGGAAAAAACTCTGCCCTGGTAAATTTCTGGTCAGACCAAACTACTCTTGAAGCCTGCTTTCTGTTGTTTAAGATGTTTATCAAGACAACATGTGCACTGCTAAATATAGACCCTTATCAGGAGTTCTGCTTTTGCCCTTGTCCTGTTTCCTCAGAAGTGTGTGATCTTTGTTCTCCTTTTTGCCCTTTGAAGCATGTGATCTTTGTGACCTACTCCCTGTTCTTACACCACCTCCCCTTTTGAAATCCTTAATAAAACTTGCTGGTTTTGCAGCTCAGGTGGGCATCACAGTCCTACTGATATATGATGTCACCCCTGGAGGCCCAGCTGTAAAATTCCTCTCTTTGTACTCTTTCTCTTTATTTCTCAGATGGCTGACACTTATGGAAAATAGAAAGAACCTACGTTGAAATATTGGGGGAGGGTTCCCCCAATATTCATGGGCTGGCATTGAGTGCTGTGGCTTTTCCAGGTGCACAGTGCAAGCTGTGGAGCTACTATTCTGGGGGCTGGAGGATGATGGCCCTTTTCTTACAGCTCCACTCCACATTTTCTCTCTGCATTTGCCCTAGTAGAGGTTCTCCATGAGGGTTCCACCCTTACAGCAGACTTTTGCCTGGACATCCAGGCACTTTCATACATCCTCTTAAATCTAGACAGAGGCTCCCAAAGTTCAAATCTTGTCTTCTGCACACCCACAGGCCCAACACCATGTGGAAACCAGTAAGGCTTAGGCTTACATCCTCTGAAGCAATATCCTGAACCGTAGGTTGGCCCCATTTAGCCATGGCTGGAGTGACTGGGACACAGGGCTCCATGTCCTAAGGCTGCACAGAGTAGTTGGGCCCTGGACCCGGCCCAGGAAACCATTTATCCCTCCTAAGCCTCTGGGCCTGTGATGGGAGGGGCAACTGTGAAAATTTCTGAGATGCCCTGGAGACATTTTTCCCACTGTTTTTGTGATTAAAATTCATCTCCCTGTTACTTATGCAAATTTCTGCAGCAGGCTTATATTTCTCCCTAGAAAATGCCTGTTTCTTTCCTACCATATAGTCAGGCTGCAAATTTTCCAAACTTTTATCCTCTGCTTCTCTTTTATATGTAAGTTCAGATTTCAGATCATCACTTTATGAAAGCATATGACTATATGCTTTCAGAAAAAGCCAGGTCGCATCTTGAATGCTTTGCTGCTTAGAAATTTCTTCTGCCAGGTACCAGAAAATTATCTCTCCCAAGTTTAAAGTTCCACAGGTCTCTAGAGCAGGGGCAAAATGCTGCCAATCTCTTTGCTAAAGCATAGGAAGAGTTACCTTTGCTCTAGTTCCCAAGAAATTCCTTATCTCCACCTGAGACCACCTCAGCCTGGACTTCATTGTCTGTATCACTATCAGCATTTTGGTCAAAACCATTCAACAAGTCTCTAGAAAGTTCCAAACTTTTCCACATCTTCCTGTGTTTTTCTGAGCCCTCCAAGCTGTTCCAACCTCTGCCCATTACCCAGTTCCAAAGTTGCTTCCACATTTTTAGGTATCTTTATAGCAGTGCCCCACTCCTGGTATGAATTTTCTGTATTAGTTCATTTTCACACAACTATAAAGAACTACCCAAGACTGGGTAATTTACTTTAAAAACGTTTAATTGACTTACAGTTCCACATGGTTGGGGAGGCCTCAGGAAACTTACAATCATGGCAGGAGGCGAAGGGGAAGGAAGGCACATCTAACATGGTGGCAAGAGAGAGAGAGAGAAAGTAGGAGGGGAAGTGCCAAACACTTTTAAAACCATCGGATCTTGTGAGAACTCACTCACTATCATGAGAACGGCATGGGGGAACCACCCCCATGATGCAATCACTTCCCACCAGGTTCCCCTTTTGATATGTGGGGATTACAATCAAGATGAGATTTGGGTGGGGAAACAGAGCCAGACCATATCACCTGCTTACCCTTTTCTCACTGCTCTGGCTGCTCGGTCTCTTCAATGTCCCTCAAACATACTACTCAAGACTCCATATCCCTTGCTGTTTCTCTACCTGGAATGTTCTTTGCCAAAGTAGCCATATATCTTACTCTCACAGCTTCTCCAGGTTTTTGCTCAAACATTTCTTCCTCACTTGGTGATTCTGTGACCATCTTATTTAAAATTTCTCATCTCCAGCAGCACTTCCTATTATACTTTCATGCTTCTTCCTCCCCATCCATAGCACTTATTGCCACCCAAATTGGGATGTGTATTTATTTTCCAGGGTTTTTATAACAAATTACCACAAACTTGGTAGCTTAAAACAACAGAAATATATTGTCTTATAGTTCTGGAGGCCAGGAGTCCAAAATCAAGGTGTCATCAGGGCTCTCTTCCTTTGACAGCTCTAGGGGACAATCATTACTTATATCTTCCAGCTTCTGGTGGCCCAAGGTATTTCTTGGCTTGTGGATGCAGAACTCCAATCTCTATCTCTACCTTCACATCACCTTCTCTGTTTTCTCTTCTCTCTCATATAAGGAACTTGTCATTGGACATTGAGTCCACTCGGATAATCCAGAATGGTCTCAGTTTGAGGTCCTTAACTTTATTATATTTCAAAGACTCTTTTTTTTTTCAATTAAGTTCCCAATCACAAGTTCCAGGTTGAAAGTGTGAAAATATATTTTTGGGAGCCACCATTCAACCCATTACAATATGTATGTATGTTAGATATATATATATATACACACGCACACACACACACACACACACACACATAAAGGTATTATCTGCTATCTGTTTCTGCTCACAAAGGTAACAAGTTTTAATATTTTGCTATTGTATCCCTACAGGTACATAATAGATCCTTAATATATATTAGTTAAATGAATGAATAAATATAGTGATTTAAAATATATACTGCATGTGTAATTAATATATATTTATATTTTATTTTGTGGGATTCCTTATGAGTTTGGCTGGTGATAATCAAATCTTCAGGGCGTGTTCTCTGGATAAACTACTGAAACTGACTACCAGCCTTTTATGATGGTTACCCCAACAAGATCACCAAATGCCCTGAAACTTCCGGCTTGCTTTGTGTGTCACCTTAGAAATAGCTTGTTTCTACATGAATTTAACCAGTAATCCACTATACATTATTTTCTCTGTTGAGGCAGATTTCTACATTGATCTGTGTCCTTACTTTGCTGAGCCTGTGCACTTAGGTATTCCTTCCACAAAGGGGAAGGAGCTCAATGTTCCATCTGTTATTTGAAAAAAATTTAATAGAATTCCCCAAGAAACCCTACTTCTACATTCTCCCTTTCCAAGATATTCATGAGAAATAATAAAGAAATAAACTGCCTCTGATAGTTGCAGCCTCCCAGGTTAACTATAACTATAGTATGTGGAGTCAACTAGGTGTGGAATGGTTTTAGACAGGTCCAGAGAGCATAGCCTTCCCAAACAGTTTTCCCATGCAAACCCTAATCTAGTGGCAGCTTGCTTAGATCATGCACTGCCCAAGATATTTAACAATCAATGTCTTTTACATCATGGTAGTTGATCCTCATAACCATTGCGTAAGAAACACCAAGCAACTATTATTACTCCTGTTTTACACATAAAGACTCAGTGTTTCCAAAAGTATAGATGGTTTGGCCAAGGTCACATGGTGAATATATATCCAGGGCTAAAATTCAAGTTATTGCCAGAGTTTTTTATCTTTCATTTCCTAATCCCTACTGAACATGTCTTTTCCTTTCTTAATGCACACATTTAATATCCCTATATGACTAGGCAATTATATTTTGATTCATTTGAAGTTTTCAGAAAATAATCTCTTTTTTGTGCGTCTAGATTTTAAATAGAAATATATTCATCACAACTTACTTATTGCATCAAGGGACCAAACTACATTCCAGAAGCAAACATTAAATCCCTTCCATTTTAAGCATTGTTTTCTTTTGCACATTTATTCCCTAAAGCAAGTTGTGCTTGCATTTTATTTTTGTTTCTTTTTTCCTCTGGGACCTATAATTCACATTTTTTCATTTTTATTTTATTACCGTTCTGCAGGTATAGCAATTCATAATTCCAACTATATTCCTTTACAACTAGCTTTCATACTTGGCTTCTAAAGAAGTATGTTTTCTCTCTAGGGAGAGCCCATTCACTAGAGAAAGACCCAGGGTTTGGATTCAGGGAACTGGGACTTTGACCTCTGCTCTCCCACTGTCTGTGGTTGTATGTTATTTACTTCCTTGAACATCTGTTCTGGAAGTTTATAAAATGGAACAAATAATTCTGCCTAACGTTTCTTAATTAAGAAGAAAGAGAAAGCATTCTTGAAAGTGTGGTTTGTTCTTAGCTAAAAGATGTTATTAATGCAAGAAACTCTCCTGTTTAAAACTGTTACAATAAAAGAATTAAATTCCCACTGATGTTGGCCCACTATGTTGAATACAGCTTAAAAATATATCTCCCTTTGCCATTGGCAAAACTATGAACCAAGAGCAAGCATACCTATGTACCTTCTATGGGTGTAAAGCACATTTGATCAATGAGGTTCTAGCGTGTGTGTAGAGGGTGTTAGATATATAGGTAAGGAAAGTTGAAAATCACTATGGCATGGAATGAAAATCTCTGTCAATTCCTGAAACCTGTTACTTATCTCTGAGTTGAGTGTGGAGAAAGTGGAAAACCAAGAGAAGATAAAAGAGACGGCAGGAAGGGGGGTGCGGGGCGGGAACAAGAGGATATCAAGATCAAAAGAAAAGAGAAGTAATGAGGGCAATTATTGTTTGGCAATTCATATATTTGATGATATTTATTTATCATCTATTTTATGTTCATCCACTAAAGGATACATTGTGGCACCTAGAAGGGAAATATAAAATTCAATAAAAGGCAACTGTGTGAGTTATATCAGAAGACAAAACACAATTGTGTAAGGTACAATTCACTTACAGATAAAAGAAAGCACTCTAACTAGTTTAAGCAGAAAGGGATTTAATACAGGTTAGTAAGTGCTTGCAAAAAGTGTTGCAAAAACTCAGGAAGCAGTCTCTGCCACCAAAATTCACTCCCAGCACATCAAGAATGAGACTGTTGAGGGAGTTGCTACCTCTGTCTTAGAAAGATGGGAAATCAGGAAGCTACCACCTATTTTGTTGGCCCCAGAGCTATTAGTGTATGGCAGATCCAAAAACAGCTAACTCACCCATCACCATCTCTCTTCCTACTTAACTCAGTTATAAATTTACTCACAGTCTTAGAAACCCCATTTGGGGTCACAACCATTGAGAACTGTTTTCTCTAGCTCTCTAGAAGGTGTATGGCCTTAGAGCACTGACCATATGCACAGATGCAGATACCCAAGCGCCTGAGATTGAAGTAGACATGGTGATGTCATATTAACATGGGCAGTGTCCTAACTGAGTCATTAAAGGAGAAAGGATGGAGGAAGACATACAGGCACCCACTGAGACCTTTCTTTCTAATCAACTGTAATTGACTAGTCAGATCTGCTGGCCTGGCAATATGCCAGTTTCTTCAGAGCTTCCTTGACCTCTCGGTTTCTTAGGCAATAAATGAAAGGGTTGAGAGAAGGAGTGACAATGGCATAGAAGATGGAAATAATTTTGTTCATGTTGAAGGCATGGATAACTCGAGGTCGAGCATACATGAAAATAATGGCTGAATAGAAAATGGTGACCACCACAAGATGGGAGGCACAAGTGGAGAACGCTTTCTGCTTTCCTGTGGGCATGCGTAATATGGTGGCCAGAATGCATCCGTAGGACAGGACAGTAATAAAGAGTGGGAATAGGAAGATGACCAGTGCCAGGATAAAGTCTACCAACTCAGTTATGGACATGTCTGTGCAGGAGAGATTAAGTACTGGAGAGATGTCACAGAAGAAGTGGTTGATGACATTGGGACCACAGAAGCTGAGGCAGGAGATGAAGTAGATCTTCGCCAGGGAGATGCCAAAGCCAATGGCCCAGGAACCAAGAGCGAGGCGGAAGCAGAGCCCATGGCTCATTATGGTTGGGTAGTGGAGTGGGCGACAGATGGCCACATACCGGTCATAGGCCATGGCGGCCAGAAGCACACATTCTGTGCACATGAGAGCAATGAAGAAGTACAGTTGTATCATACAGAGTGTGAAAGAGATGCTGTTGTTCACAGACCAAAAACTAAACAGTAACTTGGGCACAGTCACAGAGATGTACCAGGTCTCCAAGAAGGACAGGTTGGCCAGGAAGAAGTACATAGGCTTGTGCAGTTGCCGATTTTGCAGCACCAATAGGATGATGATCACGTTTTCAGCCACTGTCAGAATATAGGCCACAAGGAATATCAGAAACATGGCTGCCCGCATACTCAAGCTCCCAGGGAATCCCACCAGAATGAACTTGGTGACTCGTGTCTGGTTCTCCAACTCCATATTGGAGACACAGGGCTTAGCTCTCCTGGGGAGGAAAAATCATTTGATCAGACTCCATGGCCCAGCTATATTTTTCCATACTTGTCTTCTCTATCAGTAACAGTTATCATTTATTAATACATATTACAGGTCAGACCATGAACTGGGTACGTGAGGCACACAACGTAATTTAATTTCCACATAGCCGTGTGTGTGTATGTGTGTGTGTGTGTGTGTGTGTGATTGTATCTGTTTTAAAGATGAAGAAATCATGTCTTGGAGAGGAATTAAGTAACTGACCACATTGTCACTGGTAGCAGGGCAGGAATCACATTCAAGTCTCAGTCTAAAGCCCACGTTCCTTCTAATATCTTGCACCGTCTGACACCTAACAATTGCCAATTCCAAAAGATACACCTGACCTTCCTGTCTCTCCACCTACCCAGAGCTCTGGAAGTTCTTCCTTACAACTCCTTTATCCTTCACATGCTATTATTTTCATCCACCATCCCTGGAGATAGAGAGTAGCTGTCATCACCTATGAGGTACATGAGAAAGTGAGTAGCGGAGATTTGGGCTTTTCAGTATTAAAGACCTCCTGGACCTCATTCAAGTCTAAGGTCTGCCACCGATTTGCTATGACCTTGAAATCTTACCCTCTCTGAGATTCAGTTTTCTCTTCTGTCAATGTGAATATTAATATTTATTCAGCTTATTCATTGAGGATCAAAATCCAAATGAGTTAATGTAAATGAAATTTTATATAAACTAATGGCAATAATCGTGAAAGGGGATTTCCCCCCATATTAGAGCAGTGATGAAGGTAGGAATACACTAACTGGAGGGAGGGGAGGATCTGCTGTGATCCAAGGCAAAGCCATGAGCAAAGTAAACATGGGCTCATTCAGGGAATTTGACATTCTTGAGAGTGAAAATGGAGATCACTGAGTGGAGATTTTTAAAGATAAGCAAACAAAGATAGAGATGCATTATAAAATTTGAAATATTTTCTATGAAGGTTAACAGACACAACATAATACTAAAGTAATCAGGAAAGGTCCCTCTGACCTTTGAGGAGGTGATATTAAGGCTGGGAAGGATTCTAGGACCCCAGCTCTTTGAAGGGCTGAGGTTGTAGGGAGCTGTGCTGAAGGAGGTATGATTGCCATGCTGTGATGGATGGGAAAGGAGCCAAGGAAGAAGGCAGGAAGCCAGGGCCAGAAGGTACAGGACCCCAGAGGTTATAACAATCAGGGATCTGAACAGTGGTCTAAAAGCAGTCGGAAACAAGCAAAAGATTAAAGGTGAATGGGACATGATATGATTTATGCAATGGAAAGATAACTCTGTCATTGCAAAACGGACTCCTTGGAGGCAAGAGCGTGAGCTGTGAGCTATGAAACTAGTTGGAGGCTACTCAGAATAGGTGACAGTGAACTTAAATACTGTGGTTCCAGAGAAGCAGATTTAAGATACACGTTAGAAGCAGAATCTTTAACAGTAATTGGTGACTTGGATATGGAAGGTGAGAGAAAGAAAGAAATCAGGGAGGAACCCCAAATGTAGAGCTTATTACCTAGAGGTGATGCCATTTACTAAGGTAGTTAGATGGCATCATTTACTAACTATCTTACTATCTTTACTAACTGTCTTACTATCAGTTCAGAAAATCTTCTAATAATAATTTATTGAGTGTTTAATAGGTGCTGGGAAGTTCTTTTCATGCAATATCCCATTTAATCCACAAAATAATGTTAATTAGACATTGCTATTCTAATTTCAAAGAAGACACTGTGGTTTAGATAGATTAAATAATATTTCCAAGTTAGACAGTGATAAAATCAGAATCATAAAGCCCAGGTCCAACTACAAAGGCATGTCCTTAACCACTAGAGTGAAACACACTGATGAAGAATATCACATTTTGGACTTACCAATGTATTTTACATTTAAAATTTCTGACTATTTTAGGAAGTGTTCTTTAATCCTGCTGAAATTTTATTATAAGCTGAGACTATTAGAGATGAACCCAAATGTTAAAAAGAAAGCAATATGATACAAGTACATATTCAATCAGACACACATAACAGAAATGAATGTATAGAAATGCTTGGTAAATGTATCTGAGAATAGATAATGATTGGATATGTTTTGAAATATAAATTAGGAGGAGGAAAAGGCATTTTTGGCAGATGAATCAGAGTGAACAAAGGCACGGAGATCTGAAACAGCTTGAAATTTTCAGGAACTCAACTCATAATTGCTGCGTGAGTGGGCAAATTGTGAGTGAGTGAATGAGCAGAAAAGAGATGGATGGAAAGAGAAAGAGAGAGACTCTGTTGTCACGGACCAGATCATGGAATAGTGAGGCATTTAAGAATTATCCTGAAGTATAGACAATAAGTAATCACTGTTTGTCAGCAGGATGACAACATCCTCTTATTATATTCTTGTTTTTGATGTGGGAGGATGGGTTAGGATGAGACAAGGTTACCAAACCAGAGATTCATAGACCCGTTAGAAAGCACCCTCATAGCAGACACTTAAAGATACACACGAAGAAGAGAAAAATCATTCTAGCTTATAACATTTGTCAAAGAAACAAAGATGGACATATTTAGCTATACTTGTTCACATGTTACATAAATTTTCACTTCTAGAGGAAGCTCTACAAGAAAAACAAAGAATTCCTTATTTCTCATTAACTAAATGAAGGTGCACTGGCACTAATTATTGCATACTGGTATTTCTATGTATCACCTTACTGCAAAATATGTACAGCCTTTTTACTTATAATAGTTTTTACTCCATTAAGCATACTCAAACATGTTACCCCTCATAGCAGATTTACCACTGGTCTAGAATCAAACATCTTTGTTTCTTATGTCTGCTGCTATGCACTTTTCCCCAATTTTGTCAGGGTTCTATACATACGTAGGTTCCAAGCAATTTGAATTTGATGGACATTTAACCTCCGCCCCTGCCAAGATAGCAGCAGTTTTTGTAGCCACCACCAGAAACAAGTTGCCAGGAAGATAAAGTGGTTGCAGCACAGGGATATCAGGTCATCGGGTCAATGGTAGGGATCTAAAGTTTGGGATCATAATCTGGGGCACTAATTTTTGATCCCACACAGAGAGATGTCTCCAAAGTGGCAAGAGGAGCCTGCTCCCTCAGCTCACTGCATAACTGGCTGCACTTAGATTTCAGGAGACAAGAATATTATCCGGACCGATTGCTAGGAATTGAGAGTAGATAGAACAGAGAGGCATTAAACATTTTAGAGTTTAAATGTTGCTGCGCTGTAGGAGCCTGAAACAGGGCTGCCTGCATAGTGAGAAAGTAATGCTCTGAGAGGGAGCACTTACCTTGGCACAGCAGCCTCTGATAGGATGAAATGTGAAAACAAAGCCTTCACCGATTCTAAAATAGGAAGAAGCAGAAGAAAAAGATTCAGGTATTGAATAGATGTGAGGAACCCACTTTCTAAACCTAGAAAGAGTGACCGGGTACAGATTGCCCCACTGCTTTCAAGCTGAAAGCCAGGATAAGATGACAGGAGAGCCCTAGGCACTAGGACCACATCTGCATCTGATGTGGCACGAGGCTGCTTCATCCAGCACCCTGGGACTAGGGTGCCCATCACCTTCCTGGTGAACACAGCAGTGATTTTGGGCACACTGAGCTGTGAAGACCTTTGGATTCTGAGGGCTTTATAGAGTACCAAGACTTTCCCTACATATCTGCCAAGACCCAAGAGAAAAGAACCTTGACAATGGCAGTTCAGTTCTCTTGTGGGATCCAAGAGAAATTTCCATTTGCCCATTGTGGTGATCTTAATTGTTTTATATGTTATTAGTTCCATAGGACAAAAAGTCCACTTATGACCACACACTTTGGAAAGAATCATATTTTTTGACAGATGAAGAGAAAAATGTACTGCAGTGAAATCTCTATATATAGACTTTCGAATATTCTTCCATCTTTGGCTTACTTGAAACAGGATGATCATGCAAGTGCTCCAAATGTGATATTGATGCCCAAAGGAGACTGATATTAGTACATTTTAGTACAAGTTTAAATGACAGTTTTTGTTTTAGATACTTATGTCAACTTGTTCACTAAGTAAATTTATCCTGATGGAATTATTGTCACTTTGTCAGCTGCCCATGGGTACCATTTGACCAATAGTTCACATTCTGGTACAAAGCTCTAGTGTACTAAAAATCACTTCTTCTGTAGCCGGCAGAACTCTTAAGTTGCCCTATCACAAAGAAAAGCTATCAGATTCACTGTGATTTGATGCAATGGTAGATGAATATATTAAAAGTTATAAACAGTTCAGTGTGGAGAGCCACACATGTTTATGGTAATTAAGCAAGCAGCCTTCAATACAATTTCTCTTACAGGACTGAAGTATGAAAACCAAGTAGTAGCAAATAAAAGTAAGGCATCTCTTTCAAGTCTCTGGCCTTGATTTATCTCCAAGTCTCAGAAAAACTGACTTCTCTAAAATGTATTATTTGATATTAACCACAATTTTTCAACATGGTTTTAAGCTGCTGTGATATGGTTGTCACTGAGGGGGACCACATTTCTCCTCCAAAGATAGAAAATGTCCATCTACTGTGAGAAGATTCTGTGAGTTACTGTGACAATCATTTTTGACTCCTGGAGTCAACATTTTATACAAGCAATTCTAGAATGGAGATATTTAGCAGATAAACATTGGCTGTATTCTGGGACATGTTGACACGATCTTATCCTAGAATTCAGCTGTACAGGCTTTCCTTGGAGTTTTTTTTTTCCTATACCAATTGGTTTCAGGTTGAAGTCTTCTGCAGATTCCTGTTCAATGTATATGGGAGGCAATAGGGAAACTCCAAGAACCTGTGTGTTGTGCCTGAGGTCCCTTGGCTATCTGCCTTCTTCTTTCGGAGTCCACGTATATTTGTTGTTATGTCCACTTTTTTTTGTTGTTGTTTGTTTTTATTGTAAGGAGCATTTTATTCTTTATTATTTTTCTCTGTTGGGGTTGACACTAGTTCTGTTTGGGGCACACCTCCACACTTTGGCCATTACAACTCGGTTTTAGCTGTCAATTGTTATTGAGCAGACCCTGAAGGTCATTCAGAGGTGAAATCTTAGGGCCTTCTCAGGCCTTTTCTGAGCATGCATTCTGCTCTGGATATACACCTGGCTTTCTTTGTTTTCTGGCATACACCTGAGTTATAAAAAAATCCCTTATTTTCCAATGTACCTTCTTCCCCAACCTATTTTCTTCCCAATCTTTTCTGTCTGTTGCTTGTTACCACTTTTATCCCTAGACCAAGACTGCTGCAACCAATGCTTTTGCTTTTAACTGCATTCAGCAAATGGTACCTAGGAAGCTACCCCAGCCCTGGGAAAACTTCCATTCAAGAAACACAAAGGTAAGCCCTTCCACCAGCCCTTTAGTTGGCTTCCAAACGGTTAGAAAATTGTAACCAGTTTTCTTTGAGAATAAGGTTCATATTGCTCTTTCTCACGCACATTGTTAAATCTGTGCCAGAAGTGTGGGTTGTTATCTTCACAGCTGACACCAATCTGGGAAGTGAGCGAGGATAGGTGGGTAGTTTAAATGCCCCAAACTCTGTTACTGCAATGTGGCAGCTTCTGTTTTCATTAATCTTCCATTGTTTGTTTTAAACTTTTGGCTAGAATCCATAGTTAAACAAAAGCTAATTCTGACAGTTTTTGCCATCCTATTAGTTGTTTTTTGTTTTTTGTTTTGTTTTGTTTAAGACAGAGTCTTGTTCTGTTGCCCAGGCTGGAGTGCAGTGGTGCAATCTCCACTCACTGCAAACTCCGCCTCCCAGGTTCAAGTGATTCTCCTGCCTCAGCCTCCTGAGTAGCTGGGATTACAGGCACTGCACCACCATGGTGGCTACTTTTTGTATTTTTAGTAGAGACAGAGTTTCACCATGTTGGTCAGGCTGGACTCTAACTCCTGACCTCATGATCCACCTGCCTCGGCCTCGCAAAGTCCTGGGATTACAGGCATGAGCCACCATGCCCGGCCTTGTTAGTTGTTTTTATGGAGCTATGAAGAAATGGAATTCCTTACTTCATTTTTTTAATGGTGTGTTTTTTATACTTATATGTATATGTGTGTGTGTGTATATATTTACTTTATATATTGTCTTTGCCACTTGCAACCTTGCCAAACTCCTTTATGTCTACAAGCTTTATCGTAGAGTCTTTATGTTTTATGTATATAATAACATTGCCTAAAGTTTAAAATTGTTTTATCTTGTTTCTTTCTCATTTGTATCCCTATTATTTATTTTTTCCTGACCTTATGATTTTGGCTAGGACTCTCAGTTGAAGAGAAATGATGAGTATAAACATACAGGTCATTTTTTCAATGTTAGAGGAAAATTAATCTTTCATAATGTTAGCTGTTGTTAGCTGCAAGTTATTCATTAGACACCATCCTTGGTTAAGAAGTATCTTCTATAACTAGTCTTTTAGAGTCCTTGTCATTAATGAGTATTGAATTATATTTACTGTCTTTTCTGCATCTATTAAGATGATCAATTGGTTTTTCCTTTTAGTCTGTTGATAAATGAAATACATTGATTTGAATTAGTTTTGGATGTTGAATCAACATTGCATTTCCTGCATAAACTCCCCATGGTCACAATCTATTATATTTTTGTAACTTGATGGACTTGATTGGCTAATATTTTATTAAGAATGGTTGTGTGTCCATGAAGGTTATTGGACTCTTTTGTTTTTGTTTGTTTGTTTGACCTGTTTGAGACAGGGTCTTGCTCTGTTCCCAGGCTGAAGTGCAGTGACACAATCATGGCTCACTGCAGCCTCAAACTCCCAGGCTCAAGTGATCCGCCCTGTAGGGAAAAGAAAGAGAGATCAGACTGTTACTGTGTCTATGTAGAAAGGGAAGACATAAGAAATTCCATTTTGACCTGTACCCTGAACAATTGCTTTGCCCTGAGATGCTGTTAATCTGTAACTTTGCCCTAACCTCTTTACCCTAGCCTCTTTGCCCCAACCTTGAGCTCACGAAAACATGTGTTGTACGGAATAAAGGTTTAAGGGATCTAGGGCTGTGCAGGATGTGCCTTGTTAACAAAATGTTTGCAAGCAGTATGCTTGGTAAAAGTCATCGCCATTCTCTAGTCTCGATAAACCAGGGGCACAATGCACTGCGGAAAGCCACAGGGACCTCTGCCCTGGAAAGCCAAGTATTGTCCAAAGTTTCTCCCCATGTGATAGTCTGAAATATGGCCTCGTGGGATGAGAAAGACCTGACCGTCCCCCAGCTCGACACCCATGAAGGGTCTGTGCTGAGGAGGATTAGTGAAAGAGGAAAGCCTCTTGTAGTTGAGATAGAGGAAGGCCACTGTCTCCTGCCTGCCCCT
Organism: Pan troglodytes; assembly: GCF_028858775.2. NCBI lineage: Eukaryota > Metazoa > Chordata > Mammalia > Primates > Hominidae > Pan > Pan troglodytes. Next base: position 159,267,537 of record NC_072404.2, on the reverse strand, counting down.
GGGAACTGAATGTCTCAGTATAAAACCCGATTGTACATTTGTTCATTTCTGATATAGGAGAAAATCCGCCCTATGGCAGGAGACGAGACATGTTGGCAGCAATGCTGCTGTGTTATTCTTTACTCCACTGAGATGTTTGGACGGAGAGAAACATAAATCTGGCCAACGTGTACATTCAGGCATAGTACCTCCCCTTGAACTTAATTGTGAAGCAGATTCCTTTGCTTACATGTTTTCTTGCTGACCTTCTCCCTATTATCACCCTGCTCTCCTACTGCATTCCTCCTGCTGAGATAGTGAAAATAATAATCAATAAAAACTGAGGGAACTCAGAGACCGGTGCGGGTGCAGGTCGTTGGTATGCTGAGGGCCGGTCTCCTGGGCCCACTGTTGTTTCTCTATAGTTTGTCTCTGTGTCTTATCTCTTTTCTCAGTCTCTCATCCCACCTGCTGAGATATACCCACAGGTGTGGAGGGGCAGGCCACCCCTTCACCCCCCATCTCAGCCTCCTGAGTAGCTGAAACTACAGGTGCACCCCACCACACTTGGCTAATTTTTTTGTATTTTTGTGGAGATGGGGTTTGCCATGTTGCCCAGGCTGGTCTTCAACTCCTGGGCTCAAGCATCTGCCTACTTTGGTCTCACAAAATGTTGGGATTACAGGTGTGAGCCGCTGTGGCCAGCCTCTTTTCTTATATATTTGGTTTTGTTATCAGGTAAATCTGGGTTCATAAAATAATAGTCAGTATTCTTTTCTATTTTCTGAAAGACTTGTGTAGAAGTAGCACTATATTATCTTTTTATATGTGGTAGAATTCATTAGTGGAGCCATCTGGACCTGGATTTTTCCGCAAGGAAGGTTTTTAACCATAAAATCAATTGCCTTCATAGATAGGGAGTCAGGCTACCTATTTTCTCTTATGTGGGCTTTGGCAGCTTTTGATTTTTCAGGAATTTAACTATTTCACTCAAGTTCTTTGAATTTTTGGTATAAAGCTATTAAACTATTACCTTAGTATTGTTTCTAATGTCTGCAGGATCTGTAGAGATGTGTTCTCTTTAATTGTATGTGTCTTTATTTGTGTTTTCTCTCTTTGTTTTGATCAGTCTGACTAGGGATTTTTCAACGTTATTGATCTTTTCAAAGCTTGCTTTTGATTTCATTGAACTTCTCTACTATTTTTCTGTTTTTCCCCATCATTTTATATTTTATTTTGTTTCTTCTGCATCTTCTGTCTTTAGTTTTATCTTTTCAGTCTAGTTTCATAAGGTAAAACTCTGAGTCATTGATTTGAGACACTTCTAACAAAAGCGTTTAGTGCTTCACATTTTTCTCTAGGCTCTGTTTTTTGTTCAATTTGAAATATGTTTTCTAATTTTCTTTGTGATTTCCTTGACTTATTGATTAGTTAGAAGTATAGAGTTTAATTTTCATACATTTGGGGATTTTTCCAGAGGTTTTGGTTTATTCCTTATTTCTTATTTAATATCACTTCCTTATTTCTCATTTAATATCATTATGTTAAAAGAAAATATTTGTATAATTTCAATTTCAAATATGTTGACATTTGTAGTCTTCTATTGCTGAGTAGAATTTTATAAAAATGTCAATTAGGTTAATCTGGTTGATGGTGTTGTTTAGGTCGTCCATATTTGCTGACTTTCTTATTGTTTACTTGATCTATCAAATACTGAGAAAATTATGTTAACATCTTCACTAATAATGATGGGTTTGTCTATTCTTTCTGTATTTTTAGTGCTATTATTAGATTGTTAAAATTATTATATTGTCTTGAAAAATCAACTCCCTTATTTTACAATATCCTACGTTAATTCTGGTAATATACCTTCTTATGGGAATTTATTAGAAATTATTATAGTCACTCCAGCTTTCTGACATAGTGTTGCATGGTACATCTTCACTATCTTTTTACATTTAATCAATTTATTCTTTTATATTAAAAATGAGTTCATTGATTGTAGAGAGCACACAGTTGGGTCTTTCTATTCCATTATATATGTTGTTCTCTGCTTTTTAATCATTGTGTTTTAGATTATTTACCTTTACTGCTATTAGAGGATGAAGGTGTATTTAAGTGTACCATTTTGCTATTTATTTTGTTGTTGTTGCTTTTGCTTTTGTTTTCTTTTTCTACACTTTTGCCTTTTTATTAATTTTAATAATTTCATCTTACACCTAATATTGGCTTATTAGTTATACCTTTGTTTAAATGTGTTTACTAGTTGCTCTAAATTTTAAAACATAATTTATTTTTATTTTTATTTATTTTTTTTGAGACAGAGTTTTGGTCTTGTCGCCCAGGCAGGAGTGCAATGGCGTGATCTCAGCTCACTGCAACCTCCGCCTCCCAAGTTCAAGCAGTTCTTCTGCCTCAGCCTCCTGATTAGCTGAGATTACAGGTGCCCACCACCATGCCAAGCTAATTTTTATATTTTTAGTGGAGACAGGGTTTCGCCATGTTGGCCAGGCTGGTCTCGAACTCCTGACTGCAGGTGATCCACCCACCTCAGACTCCCAAAGTTCTGGGATTACAGGCGCGGGCCACCGTGCCCAGCCTAAAACATAAATATTTAGTCTATCATAGTCCAATTTTAAATAATATTATAGTCCTTTACAAAACATGTAAAAATATTACAACGGTTCACTTCCATTTTTTTCCCTCTCATCTTTGTGCTATTGTTGTTGGTATTTATTTCTAAGTGTGTTATAAACTTCACAATACATTTACTTTTACTCCACAATACAGTTGCTACTTTTACTTTATTCAGTCAGTTCTTATTTACAATTAATAAAAATAAATATTTTTTGCCTTCATTATTTTTGCCATCTCTGGCACTCTTGATTTCTTTTGTAGGTTCAAATTTCCATTTGGTATCACATTTCTTCTTCCTGAAGAACTTTATTTAATATTTCTTGCAGTGCACTCACATGTGATAAAGTACATCAGTTTTGTTTATCTGAAAAAGTATTCCATGCTTATATTTGAAAGAAATTCTCACTGTGTATAGATTTCTAGATGAGAGTTTTTTTCTTGTCAGCATTTTAAAGGTGCCCTCCTTTGTCTTATGCTGTGCCTCATTTCTGATGATAAATGGGTTGTAATTTTATCTTTGTATGTGTGTATAATATTTCTTTTTCTATACACATCTTCAAGATTTTATTTTGGTATCTGAGTTTTGGCAATTTGGATATGATTTTTTTCTCTATCCTGCTTATGATTCTCTGAGCTTCTTGAATCTGGGATTTATTTCATTGATTTTGCAAAACTTTTAGCCATGATATCTGAAAATATTTCATTTGCCTTGTTACTCTGTCTTCTTCTTAGACTCAAATTAAACATCTGTTAGATTGTTTTATGTTGTCGTACAGCTTGTTCTATTTTTATCCACTCACTCTTCTCTTTTTATTCCAGTTGGGATAATTTCTGTTTCCATAACCTCATGTTCACTGACTCTTCCCTGTGTGATAGTCAGTCTTAACTCCATCAAAGAAATAACCTATTTTTATGTTGTTTTTTTTTGTTTCTAGCATTTCTATTTTACTTTAAGAAACAGTTTTATTGCTCTACTAAAATTTCTCATGCTCTCATGCACATTGCTTATGTTTTCTGCTATATCCTAATTATAGTTAGGGTAAAATTCCTGTTTGATAGATAGATCCAGTCTAGATCATTCCTGGTTCTGATTCTTTTGAATGCTTTCACTTAACAATGAGTAAGTATTTTCTTGCTGCTTTTGAAACATAATTTTTATTAAATGCTGGAAATTGTTGGTAAAAGAACAGTAGAGACTAGGCTATAGAGTATTTATACTTAAAAATGGGGTGCTGGTCTTTCTGTCGGACTATGTGTGTAAGTGGTTGAGGCGTTTTGGGTATTGTTACTATAATTACTTTCAGTGCTCCACAGATTTCAAATTCTTCTGACCATGAAGAATGATGCTTTGTTGAACCTAAATAGGAGATTTTAATCAGTGTTCGTGCTCTACCCAAATTTTACCAAGCGTAGCATTGCCTTTGTAATACAAGGTATCTCCATACTTTGGCTTCTTTCCCGGAAATAGGTGCTGTTGATTTTTTCTTGGTGCAAGGCTTGTGACAGGGGCAAAGATATCCTTGTTTTCCCTGATCCAGCCTCCATCCTAGTCAGCCCCTATAAACCTGAGACTTGGGAAGTGGTGTTCCTACCTCATCTCACCAGTCATGGCAGCCAGACTCTACTTTTTATTTGTGACTGGTCATGGGTGGGAGTTTCTGCCCTTATCCTAGTGGACTCCTAGTAGCAGGGCAGGATCCTAGCTTGAATGGATTTCTACCTCTTCCCTAAGAGCAAACTGCTTTTACTTCTACTTTTCCCTCAGTAGCAACTCACTTTTGTCTGGACAAGTGGCATGAAGGCTTTCTGACCTTTCTCCAGAGGTAAACAAATGTTGATTTTGTTTGCAAGGCTTATGGTAGGAGCTGAGAGATTTCCCATCCTCCTTCAGGGAAGAAAACATTTTGCTTCTATCTTGGTTCTTTAAAGATAATTTTATTTCTTTCTCTGAATACTTTAAAAAGAAAAATTGTGGTTGAGCGCGGCAGCTCACCCCTGTAATCCCAGCACTTTGGGAGGCTGAGGTGGGTGGATTGCCTGAGGTCAGGAGTTCGAGACCAGTCTGGCCAACATGGTGAAATCCCATCTCTACTAAAAATACAAAAAAGTTAGCCAGGTGTGGTGGCATGCGCCTGTAATCCCAGCTACTTGGGAGGCTGAGGCAGGGGAATTACTTGAACCAGGGAGATGGAGGTTACAGTTAGCTGAGACTGCGCCACTGTACTCTAGCCTGGGTGGCAGAGTGAGACTCTGTCGCACCACCCCCACAAAAAAATTAAAAAATAAATTATAAATAAATAAAAGAAAAAGAAAAATTGTGTTACCTTTGGTTTGCAGCAGTTTTACCCTGATATACCTAGGTATGTTTCTATTGTATTTTCCCGTTTGAGATTTGTAACACTTTATGCATCTGTGTTTTGAAGACTGTATTAAATTTTTGAAAATGTTTTGCCATTATGTCTTACAAATTTCTTTTTCCCATTATCCTTCTTCTTTCAGTTAGAGTCTGCAATTACAAGTAGGTTAGACCTTTTCATTATGATCCAAATGTTAAACCTTTTTAGCGTATCCCATAAATCACTAATGCTGTTTTAAATTTTTCTTCTTTTTTTATTTCTCCCCTGAATCAGGTTATTTTCTACTGACTTATCTTCTACTTCACAAATCCCCTGCAGTTCTCTCTAGTCTGCTATTGAGACTGTTAATTTTATTTTAAAAAAATAAATTTAAAAACACCATTTGATTCCTTTTAGTAGACTCCAGATTTTTGATAATATTCTCCAACATGGTTTCTCTTTTCTTAAACATGTTAATATGTTAATCAGTTATTTTATAGTTATGTCTGATTGTGTCAATGTCTATATTTCTTTGGAATTGTTTTTACCATGAATCATAAAACTGAAAAATGCCTTAAAACCAATGTTACTGAGTCTAACAGTGGTCAAGAGACTAAGAAAATGGGCAGAACTTATGGTAGACTCAAAGAACTGAGAAAGCAACAGCTACCTTTCTGGGCTCATTAAGGAACAGATCTTTTCTAAACATCTATATGGTCAGCTGGGATTTCTGAAGTATTCTTCTCTGGGAGTAAGAAGAAATTACAAAAATAAAAACGCTTCATAAAGCAGCTCGTAGATAATTGCCTGATAGAAGTCAAATAAATCCTCTCTTGAGGAGGATAACATTATGTAGAGCCTCAAATTACTCCTTCAGTTTTCCAAACGCAGTGTCCAACACTCAATCAAAAATTACCTGTCATGAAAGATGAGATTCAAACACTGAAAAAGAGATTTTATTTATGTTTTTTTTTTTTTGCTTAGGAAGCTCTTTAATTTTTCATGGCAGGTAATCTTTGCATAATTCTACATGGCTTCTAAAATCAATATTTTGAATGTGGAGACAATAGGATTTGCTTATTATGGATTGAATATGTAATGAGGAAAATGGAGGAAACAAGAGTATAAAAATTATGATGCCATATATTAAGATAAGAAAGAGGAATATTTTGGCGAGGGGAGTAAAAGTAGAGACTTGCTTGGATATGTGAAAATCTAAATAGAGTTACCAAGTAGGCAGTTGGATACTGGAGCAGCGCTGGGTGTGTATAATTTGGGAGTCCTTAGTGTTTACTGATATTATAAAATTAGATGAGATCAACTTGGGTATTAGTGTACTTGGATTTGAGATTGTATTTGAATCCTTAATCATCTAATATATAGACATCTGGAAGAGAATGTGGCTTCTGCACAGGAGTCTGAGAACTTTCTGATGAGGTAACAGGAATGCAAGGAGAATGTGGGATCCACTGTGTCATATGCTGCTAGAGAGGCCGAGTGAGATGAGGACTGAAATTGACCATTGGTTTTAGCAACATGAAAAATTCTAGTGATTTATACACTAGTGATTTTGGACGAACAGTGGGATCAAAATCTTAGTTTAGACTGAGTGTTGCAGGAATCAGGAGGACCAGAGAGACCACGGGGTGAATACCAGAGGATCCTTATTGAGTGCACGCAGACCCAGCAGACTTAACATCCAAAAACTGGGCCAAGAACAAAGACAGCACTTGACTTACATACACACCTTTGAAAGGGAGTAGGCTAGCTTGAAACAAGTGTACAGTGGCATGAAGCGTAAAGGCATGAAAGCAAGGATACAGAGGCAGAACAAAGGCAGTTAATCAAATTGTGACAGGTGCATAACCCAGAATTACACATGACCCTTGATACACAGCCCAGATGGCTGTTATCTAGGCTTTGCTCTAGCACCTTGCATGGGCTTATCTCATAACCTTCGCTATGACACCCAGGTGGCTGTTGCTCAGGCCTGCTCAAACAGCTCATGACCTTCACTGTGCTGCTTAGATAAAACAGAAAATTTGAAGTTACTAGTTGCAGAGAACAGAAATCTATAAACTCATACCATAAGAGAAAAGAAAATTTGTTTTTCTCCTTCCTATGTTGAGGGAGTGCTGGGAGAGTCTCCAGAGCACATTCCTTTGTGTCCTAGTTTCTCAGATAGTGTTTATTGAGGCTTTTCCTGGGTCTGGGCCATGTCTGTTGCTGCCTCTGGGATAAGTCAGCTGAATACAGGAAAGTTTGTTTCTTTTTCTTTTTAATTTTATTTTTTCTTTCTTTAATTTCCACTTCATGGGCAGTGATTGAAGGGGAGAACATGGGAATGAAAGGTGCAGTTAGTTCCTTCAGGGAATCTCTATGTAAAGGAGCATAGTGAAATGGGACCATGTCTGTAAGGTGATACATAATGTGATCTATTTTTTTAAATCTAAAAATGATTTATTCTCAAGTGGTAGGTGTGATGTGGTCTTAAGGAGGTTCATTTTTCCTTCAGATGGCAAAGGCATATGAAATTTGTGCTTATGGAAATGATGCAGGAGAAAATGAAAAATTTATGATTTAAATAATTCAGGTAAAAATACATTCAGGTTTTGTGGGATATGAAACAGATAATTTACGAGGTACCCTTTAGGGAAAAGAACATGAAATAAAAAACAAAGATTGTATGAAAATAAACATTTATTTAGAGTGTAAAATGATGGATAACTAAGTTTTATAAGGTAGAAAATATCTTAAACATCAAAAGTTTATAAAAATAAAAATATTTTTATCTATTAGATGTCTGACACAACTCTCTAAATCTCTGCTCCCTATGTTTTGGCTACATATTATTTGATCACATTTTCATGACAATAACTTTGTAATATCACTTTCGGGTTGATTTTGGAATCACAGGAGGTGAGTAATTTGCTCAGATGTGTAAGCCAAATGGAGATAAAAACCAAGACGAAGAAAGACCACCTGTAAAGTATGAACTTCCTGCTGAGTTCAAATAAACAGGGTTGTGATGCAGGAAGAAATTGTTTAGGATGGCCTCCTAGAGGGAAGTGCTTAATCAGACCTAATTAAAACTTACTTGTTGATGCTGGGCTCCATCCAAGTCCTCATCCCCTGTGGGTGGCAGCTTCATTTTTAAGTTATCACTTTGGCTTTTATTTCTTTCCTTTCAACAGAGAGAAATGTACAGCTTTTTTTTTTCCATAAAAGAAGTTTATTTGGAAAAGTCAGCCTCTTACACAAGGTTTTGTATCTAATATGTTCATTCTGTCAATTAAATGCATTGAATATAAGAAATATTTAGTTTTCGTTTTGGTCCACCCCCTCTTTTATCCTGATGTAGAATCTACTTCTACTTCTCTACTTTTCGGGTCAGTGAAATGGGTCACATAATTTTTAGCTTTGTGTGGAGAGTAAGTATGTGTCCAATAATTCTAAGTATACCATAATTTTCTTTAAGGCCTTCTCAGAAAAAAGAAAAAAAATAGTCATTAAAACTAGGCACACTTAGCAATTTCTCTCATAACCTTATCCTTATCTGCTTGCTCGGTGCCACATTTTTCTGGCCCTCTTTAATTTGCAAAGATTCAAACTAAAAGTGAAAGTAAGCAAAACAAAACAAAAAAAACCCCACCAAACACACAAAGAGTATATCTCACACACAGCACTAAGCTAGAATCAGATATAAATGAGATCTCTGTGAATCAAAGGAGAAAACTTTCACAAAAAAGATCCAATAGTCTCATGATTTAACCAAGGCTTTGGGAAAACCTAAACTGAATTCAACTGATGTTTGAAATATGTCTACATTTAATTGGATGTGCTGTATTTACTAAGAAGTCACAAATACATAGTTTTGAAATTTTTAATACTAACCTTTACAGTGAGAAAAATAATACCAAGTGATTTGAGCAGGGGCAATAATTTATAACCATTCAAAATCTGTCTTTAAACAGGGGAGCAAAGTAGTATTTTAATAAAAACAACCCTTAAGTATTTACTTGACTTCTAATAAGTATCCCAAGAAATGGTACCCAAGAAGTGTCGACAAGTACAATCTGGCTAGAACAGCCAAGATGCTTCCAAAGTTTTATGCTTCAAATTTCCTAAATATATAGATAGCAGAACCATATGCCAGAAAAACTACTGATGCTGGAAAAACATATTCATCAGCAATTTATAAAATCTCCAACTTTCAACCAACGTTTCTATTCATAAATCTTCCAGTGACCATATCTGACAATACATTACAAATGCCAAAGAAGCAAGATTACTTTTAAATTTTAAATTCGTCTCAAGTTAGTTATGGTTTTTCTTTGTAACACAACACTCAAAATACATGAATTCAGCAGAATTATTTTAAAAGTTAAGTTCTCTGAAGATTTCTAAAGACTAAAATGTAAGGCACATGTTAAAATCTTCATGTCACTGTTAAAAGCTAAGATTAAAACAAAACCTACTTCCTTCCCTCATCCTTTACCATCAACCACCCCCTCCCCAAAGCATATGGCATTTTAAATTTAAGCTATTGGTAAGGAGTGAAACAAAAATTCCATCAATGAACACCTGGTATGGTTTCCACACAAATGTCTGTTATCTGCATTGAGCACCACTGGTAGATCCCAGGCCAGTAGAATATTTTCAGATATCTTGGGTCATGAACTGCTCCATTTACCCTTTAGCTGAATGGGTACAGTCTGGACTCTCCTCTTCACTGGGGCCATCTTCTGTGCCTTTCTAGTTAGGGGAGTACTCTTCTTTAGTAACTTCTTTGGGCTTCTCAGTAACATCTGTGCTGTTCTTCTCTTTTTACTTTCCTTTTCCTGTTTCTCTTCTGCTTTCTATTCTTTTACCAAAAGTTGATAATTGATACCTATCACCTAGCAATGAAGAGCTAGACACCTGCAATAATTAAGATTATGCCATATGCCCATATGTCTATTTGTAATTTCAATAAATCATTGAGATTACCTAAAAATGGTGGCCCCAGGGGGACACAGCAGCATCCCACACAGCAGCATCCCACAATGGTAAACCAAACCCACAGTGCTGGAGGACCTCTGGGTCCAATGAGGTCCATCAGTATTTCAAACAATATGGAACTGAGCCACTAAGGTAAATCCAAAGAATCCCACAGAGACACAGAACTCAATATAGCTGGTGGATAAAGGTGCTAGCAAATGGCACATTCCGTTCACGATAATGGAAGCAGCAAAGAAATACTGAACTTGAGAACTTGAGGCCTTATCTGCTTTGTGTTGGCTGCAAGTCCCATAGAAGGCCTTACTGTGTGTCAACAAAAGCCAGAAGGGAAAGAAGGAAGGCAGACTTCTCCTGGAGTGATACTGACTCTTGCCATCATTACTGAGAAAGGCCAAAGGTGTAAAGAGTCCAGAAAAATGTGAGCACATTTCCAGAGAGGTACAGCAAAACAATCTCTCTGAGTAAACAGGGATGAGTACAAGAATGTATTAATTGTTTGGAAGATTAATCATTTCCCTTCTTTTGGGTGTCCTCCAATAAGATCTGTATTGTATCACCTGCACCTTTTTTGCATCTGATTTTTCAGCTTCCTGAAGGAATTCTTTAGACCTCTTTCCCTGCCTTTGTTGGCTTGGACCTTATTGGTCACATCGGGTCTCCAGCTACGCAGCAGTTTAGTAGGGAAGCCCCCAAGAATTAGGAAGCTTCCTCTCCATCCATAGATACCAAAGAAAGCCTTACTGAGGAGTCCAGCATAGAGAGGCTGCCTGCCATGGCCAGTCTGTTGGCCAATGGTCACTTCCTATAGAAATGCTTGCCAATCATGGTCAGAGCTAGGTTCAAGTTAAAGGAAAGCCCAAGACCTCCAATGATTCCTATACACAAGTAAAGTTCCTGTATAATGTTACAGAAAGAAGCCACAATCAAGCTACAGCCTGACAAGCAACACCAACAATCATGACTGAACAACTGCCAAATTATTCACCAGGATACTGCTGATGAGACCTCCACCATACATGACAGGCAGCATGATGGAGCATATCTGTGACACTTTGCTGGTGGTGGCATGGAGTATACCTTCCATCTCTTTGAAGAAGACAGTAATATATTTGAGAAATGCTAAGAGAAGTTGATGGAAATGAAAGCTTCCACTACGACTGCCCACCCCCAACATCTGTCTGAAGGGGTGTATCCAACTGAACTTCCAACTGCTGGTGGCATTTTAAGTGTAGAAAAATTCCAGCTTGCAGCACCGAGCATAGGAGTGAGGCAGTGGCAGGGGCTGGAGTTCTGCAGAGCCCAGAGTGACGCTCACATCCTTCTCTTGCTGCCTCATTGGCTGATTCAAGCACCCACGTGGCCAGTTAGTCAAGTCGCAGCTTGCCACTTTTTCTGGTTGAGCTGGAGTGGCTGCCTTGTCAATTTGCAGTCTTTTTAAAAACTCAATTATCTACTCAAAAGGCTTTAGTTTGCTACCTATCCTATCACAACTTAACTTTCATGCCTCCCAGCATTTTATTTTAAGCCATCCTAAGTTGTTCCTACCATTTTTTTTTTTTTTTTGGAGACGGATTATTGCTCTGTCTCCCAAGCTGGAGTGCAATGGCGTAATCTCGTCTTGCTGCAATCTCTGCCTCCAGGGTTCAAGTGATTCTCCTGCCTCAGCCTCCCAAGTAGCTGGAATTACAGGCACCTGCCACCGCACCCAGCTAATTTTTAGTGGAGACGGGGTTTCACCATGTTTGCCAGGCTCATCTCAAACTCCTGATCTCAGTTTATCCACCCACCTCGGCCTCCCAAAGTGCTGGGATTATAGGTGTGAGCCACCGCATCTGGCCTACATTTTTGTTAGAGTTTTTACAGTCATCATGAAGGGTATATGGGTAATAATTTTATTGAACTTTTGCATATGGAATTGTATATATCTATCGCCTTTAAAAATGAATGACGGCTTAACTAGGTATGCAATTTTTATTTAACAATATGTTCACTCAGGATTCTATAGAAAGATGTTATTGTCCCTGTCATCTAATATTTCGAAGACTGATTCTAGCTGTCATAGGCTGAATTCCAACCTGGCCCCCAAGAGTCTCACTTCTTGGTGTACATGTCCTGTACAATACTCTCCCCTTCAATATGAGCAGGACTTGTGACATATGATGGGATTTCACCCCTGTGATAATGTTACACTACATGGAAAAACAGAATTCGAAGATGTAATTAATCCGCTGAATTGGATTTACACAAAAGGGAGATTTTCCTGAGTGAGCCTGACCTAATCAGGTGAGAACTTCAAAAGTGTCCAGACTTTCTTAGCCATCAGAGAGATTTGACACAATAGAGATTCTCCTGTCATTCTTGACGAAGCAAGCTGCCATGTCGTGAGAGGAGTGGGCCATGGGTTAAGGACTTGAGGGTGGCCTCCAGGAGCTTAGAGGAGCCACCAGCCAGCAACAAACAAGATAATGGGTACCTCAGTCACACACATGCAAGAAAATGAATTCTTCCAATGACTGGTGAGTTTGAGAGAGGACTCTGAGTCCCAGATGAGATCACAACCCCAGCTGCTACCTTGATTTGAGCCTTGTGAGACCCCGAGTTCAGAACTCGGCTATGCTTCTCACCAGCAGGAATGTTAAGATAAAAAATTTGTGTTCTTTTAAACTTATGAATTTATTACAATTTGTTACACAGCACTAGAAAATTAATGCACTTGCTTAACATTTTTCTAAGTGACTTTTCTGTTTTGTTTGTTTTCTGAATCTTTATTATCCTTTCATTATACTTGAAATTCAGTCATTTTTACCAATATATCCATAAATACTTTTCTTTAATTTTCAGGTACATGGCAAGGCTCTTTCATCTAAATAACAAATTCTTCCTTTCTTTAAATGACATTTTTATAAATTATAGTTAAAAGTAAAAAATATTTTTATTCAGTCTTTTCATCAGAAATACTAATTATCCATATGTTGTTTCTTTTTTGTCTGTATCAGTTATCTTCTTTTGGATTCCAAACAACAGATTAACTTTTCTATATTATTAATTTTTGCTGTTTACTGCTTTAATGTCCTTTTAAAATCTGAAACAGTTTGTGTGTGTGTGTGTGTGTGTGTGTCCCTACTTTACCTGTAATCCTTAGCTCCTTTTGTATCTCATTCTGCTGTCCTATCACCTCGTCTTTCATTGACCTGATGTGTTTAATTTTCTTGCAAATACTATGGTCACAAATTATTAGATCTATCAACATTTATTCTCCTCTTCCTTCTTAATATCAGAAGCTCTGATTGTGTTTTAGGCACATGATTACTAACAGTAACACTTATCACCTTTGAGTATGTATGTGGCCAAGTAACTAAGTTTAACTTTGCCAGCAGAATTTGTGCAACAATTTTTTGTGTGTGAGTTTTTTAAAAGGTCTCTAAAGGAAGTGGGTGTGCTCCTTCCTCTCTTCTTTATTTTTATGTATTTATTTATTTTTAGAGACAGGGTCTCACTCTGTCACCCAGGCTGGAGTACAGTGGCATGATCTCAGCTGACTGCAACCTCTGCCTCCCGGGTTCAAGCAATTCTCCCACCTCAACCTCCCAAGTAGCTGGGACTACAGGCATGCACCACCATGCCCGGCTAATTTTTGTATTTTAGTAGAGACAGGGTTTCACCATGTTGGCCAGGTTGGTCTCAAACTCCTCACCTCAAGTGATTTCCCCCACCTTGGCCTTCCAAAATGCTGGGATTACAGGCATGAGCCACCCCACCTGGCCTCTTCTTTATTTTTGATGGACAGCATGTGAATGTGTTGGCTGAAATTCAAGCCATTTCTTGAACTATGAGGTAGAAGTTATATGCCTAGAATACTGCATTAGAAACAGAAGAAGCCTCAATTCCTATAACTTTAAGTTAGGCAGGCTTACCTTGCCTAAATCTAAATTAATGTCTATTTTATTTAAACCATGATTTCTCAATATTTTCTGCCTCTCACAATCTGACTGTACTGAAATAAATGCATTAATAAGTGTTTATTAATAAGTGTGGCATATCCTTATGTTTGTTTCATGAGGAAATTATTTCCATTAAAAGTGGCTTCCATTCAGGAAGCTAGGTACAATTTTCTTATCTAACAAAAAAGAAAACTAAGGCATATATTATTGAAATAACTTGCCAGAGAGCACAGGTAGTGAGAGACAGAACAAGGATCAGGAGTCAGGTCTGCTTGATGAAGCTGGGGACCATTCCTTTATGCCCTGACAAACTGATAAAACCAAAAGTGGGCAGGTGAAGCCCCCAAGTCACTGGATATCTGAGAGAAGATGTCTACAAAGAAGCCATATTATTGATCCCTAACATGTATATCTTCAGATATTGGCCTATATAAAACAAATTAAGCATTTGGAGGAACACTTGGTTCAAATGCAAGGATTTGACCGTAATAGTCTTCTTTTAGTGTAAGTGTGGGAGTCCTGTCTACAATTATCTTATCTCCTTTTTGGTTTTGATGATAGATAACAAGAGGTTCTTAGAGTCTTGACCCTTTATCTGCATCTTTCTAAAACTTTCCGGACAGCAGCCATAACTTCCTTATTCCTCAAGCTGTAGATCAAGGGGTTCAACATGGGTGACACCACTCCATAGAAGAGAGCAATCATCTTCTCTTCCTCTGCTGAGGAGGCCGACTGTGGCCCCAGGTAGGTGAAGATGGTAGCCCCAAAGCACATGCAAACCACAGTGAGGTGAGAGGCACAGGTCCCAAAGGCTTTGCGGCGTTCCTGGGTAGAACGAATGCGCAAAATGGTGGCAACTATGCAAGCATAGGAGAATAGAACCAGGGAACAGGGAAGCAAGATCACCAGAAACCCTGAGATGGCCACCATGACCTTGTTGAAGGGGACGTCCACACAGGCTAGCTGTAGCACTGCTAAGGTCTCACAGACAAAGTGATTGATAACACTGTGACACAGGGGAAGCTGGAAGGTGATAATTGTTTCCATCAGTGAATTTGAGAAGCCAGCCACCAGGCGGCCAGCCGCCAGCCCCAGGCACAGCCCTCCATGCATGATGACCGTGTAGTGCAGTGGGTGGCACGCGGCCACGTAGCGATCATAGGCCATGGCCCCCAGCAGGAAGAACTCAGACCCACACAATGCCAGAGAAACATAGAGCTGGAGCACACAACTGTAGAATGGGATGGACTTTCGGGCTGAGAGCAAGTGGGACAGCATTTGTGGGACAATACTCTTTGTATAACAAAAGTCCACAAATGACAGAACACTAAGGGAGAAGTACATGGGGGTATGAAGCCCGTTGTCCAGTCTGATCAAAAGAAGAATGAGGGTGTTTCCTACAATAGTCACCAAATACATGGCCAGGATCAGGGCGAAGAGGGATACCTGAATGCCCCAATCACTGGAAATCCCCAGCAGAATGAACTCACTCACCCATGTCTGGTTTTTATTTTCCTGACCCATGAGCTTCCAAGGACCACACTAAAGATGTAGAAATAACCAGTCATGGAAATGAAGGATTAGAAGATGATTCGTAGGGCATATGGAGAACCCACCCATCTGAACATAAAGTCCACCTAGAATGTCTCAGCCAAATCACCATCCAAACTCTGCTTGAACAATGCATCCAGGCATGAGGACCACAGTGGGACCAAGCTGTGCAGGGAAATCAAGGAAAAAAGAAGTTACATTCTTAAAATTCAGTTTATTGGAATATAATTTCTTTTCCCAAACATCTGCTCTTAAATAGGGGAAGGAAATTAATGCAGTATTTAGACTTAAAGTCTTATTCAGTTTAGTAGTTTTTACAGAAGAAATGAGAAAGTTTTTTTATCCATATGAAATATATGTCTGAGTTCTGACTGCTGTTCACCACCATCTAACTTCTTTTTGTTTATTGGGTTTTTCCTCTGGACATCTCAGACACAACTCTACTCACCTCTCCTCAGTGGAATGCATCCATGAGATCTTGAACATTTTGAGTAGTCTTCATAGACATTTTATAACTGAACAATTTTGAGTTTGTTTTCTGTAATTTGCCCTTTTGCCTTTAGAGTGTCAAGTGGAAATGCTTCCCCCCTGCCAACTCATGCAAGGGGCCCAGTAAGCCAAGACCAACGCAACGTGGCCAACTTCCAGGGATCAGGTGTTGCACGAAGATAAGATATACAAAATTGCTAAAATTAATCTCTTATCCCCCACAAGGTGAACTTAATGAAGTGGTTAGTGACGTCAGATTATTACTCAATATTGATGTTTTCTCAGGGATAGGATAGTTTATTCATTTCTTGTAGAAAATGGATCAGTTCTCACCAGTGAAGATAGAAAGATAGAAGATAAGGCTTTAATTCTAGAACATAGTGACATGGGTAGTAGTGGTTTTTTTTTGTTTTTTTTTTTTTAAAAACTACTTTTTTGAGCTTCTGCACAGCAAAGGAAACAATCAATGAAATGAAAAGGCAACCTACAGAATGGGATAAAGTATTTTCAGACCATGTATCTGGTAAGGGATTAATATCCAAAATATACAGGAAATTCCCACAGCTCAGCCCAAAAAAGGTTAAAAATGGGCAAAGGAACTAAATAGATATTTTTCCAAGGAAGACATACAAATGGCCAACAGGTATATGAAAAAGTGTTCAGCATCACTAATTACCAGAGAAATGCTAAGAAAAATCACAAGAAGATATCACCTCACATTAGTAGTAGTTCTTTGAACACCAAATAAAAACTTTTAAAATATTTGCTTAGTTACTGAAGGAAGTGATTCGTAACCAAAGAATTTAGACAGGGTATGAGGTCTTGGAGAGAATCTTGCAAAAGTACATAAAGGATTTACACCAAAATTTGGTTGGCATTCCAATGGCTCTACCCTAGTCATGATGTAACCATAAGGGACAGCATACTACAGTTGAATTTATTGAAAGGTTCTAGTCTCAGCCTAAAAACTATTGAAATGACTGTCAGAGATCACATGACTTATAACTCAGGGGATAGGGGTACTTTAAAGTTCATTATTATACAGACAGCAATATTCAGATGGTTGCTCATAAAATATTCAGGATTTAGTATTGTTTTTTTAATAGGGTCCGAGACACCAAGGAATTTATTAAAAACATAGAGCTTTCAGAAACTGGGTGTCAAATAAAAATTCGTGAAAATGATCACATAACATGAGGCACCACATTCAATACCTTGCACTGAGAGTTTTCAGTCATCCATCCCAAAATCATCAGACAATTAATGCTCAGCTATAAGACTGGGGAAAAAAATGCACAATGCTTAAAGGTGTAAGGTTGTTCATGGTGTGAAAAGATAAAAGGATTCAAAATCTTTATCACAAATAGGTAATTTATAATTAAGAGCAATATTTTGCTCGAATGTTCAGAGTTAACAGATTTTAATCCCCATAACTAAAAATAATAACATTGTTAATTATTTTGTTTCCTTTCTTGTAATTTTCTGTTGTGCTATATCTATTTGTACATCAATTTCTTTTTGTTCTGCCCCATTTTATACTAGCATAAAAAGTATTTGTTCTAGAGACATATGAGTCAGGAAATTTCCTAGTCATGAAAGGCCTGATACAAATATGCACTGGTGATGTTTACAATGTCCATCTATCCTGGTGTAAATGTACTTGTGGTACCCGAATGCTTTTTAGAGATTTACCAACAGCTGAAGAGACTATATTACATAATACCACTGAGTGTAAGACCCATCCGTTCTTCCTCTTCCTACTACTTTGTTCCCAACCTAGGGCTTCCTACACTGTAGTTCTCAGAATACAGTTCAGATTGAAGGGGGTTGCTAGGTTCATTTTGACAGGCAACGGAGTTTTCTAAAAAATTCATTATAAGTATCTTCTCTGGGGGTGTTATTTTAAATCTGAAGATTTGAACTATATTTCCTCCATATGGGAGCGTTTGCTTTTTTCCTTCATTTTCTCCTTCCCACCTAACATCATGATGGCTGCAGATATCTCTAAATCTTCAGGTTTAGAAGGGAATTATAACTCTCTATCATCTATCTATCTATCTATCTACACACACACTTATATATATTACACACACATACACACTCTCTCTTCAAGAATTGCTTATTGCTGACAGTATGAATACTGAAGGAAGTACTAGTTGTTTATGTTTACTATTTTGTTATAGGATTTAAACAAATGAACTAAACAACTATGTATATCACAACTAAAACTTAAAACATACCAAAATGGGATGAAGAATTTCTCGGAAATGTTTCTATGGTGACCTGCTCTTTAAAGGAATACCAGTGATTTGTCCTACATCGTATGCAAGTCTTACTTCAAATACCCTTTCTTTAGTGCTGCCTACCAAGAGCTCAAACGCAACTGTGATGCAGCAAGTTTTCCAGATACTATCATTGAGGACGACGTGCACACAGGTGGCATCCATGTGGAAATTATGGTTAAGGTTGAATTCATTTATACTTGACACTTCTATAACAAAGGCTTAAAGAAAAAAAGTGAACAAACATTGAACAAACGAAATGTGGTATTTTTCTACCTTTCTCCAAAAACCTATGCAAAAGGAGAGTATTTATACTTCAAGCCATGTTGTTTTTGCTCGGAAACAATGTAGTCGATTTGGGTTTTTTCCCCACAAAAAATATATTTGATATTTTTTAAGGTGACAGGCATTAAAGTCAAAGCAAAACCAGTTTCTTCGTAAAATCGTTTCAAATAACTTACCCGACTCAATTGCCCAGTAAATCATTGAATGATTGGATTTGGTTTCAGAAAATTTTCTTCAATTTGTCTACTATTTTTGTGGAAAGTGGTGGGAAGAAAACAAGCAAGCTCCTGAAGCACTCTTGGCTAGGCAAAGTCCAAAGTTCATGGGGTGGAAAGAATATTAGGAGAATAATTAAGTTGTGAGTGCATTGATCTCTATATGACATTGGGATAACCTTATACTTACTGTTTTCTGAGAACATACTCTGTGCCAGTCATTACGCTAAATATACATCTATTCACATAATATAATACAGTGTAATCACAACATCATTTCAAACTTTTGCTTGTTGTCTATATTTTACAGGTGAGAAAAGGAGGCGATATGCCTAGAAAGTGGGAGTCAGTAGGAAACCAAGGATTATCTGTGAATCTGGTGTGCATCCATTGTGCCACTCCTATCTATAGCATGGCCTTGTGTCATGCACAATGATAGTCACTGTTTAGAGCAGGGTGTCCAATCTTTTTGCTTCCCTGGGCCTCAGAGGAAGAAGAATTGTCTTGGGCCACACATAAAATACACTAACAATGATGATAGCTGATGAGCTAAAAAGAAAATTGCAAAGATGATCTCATAATATTTTACGAAAGTTTATGAATTTGTGTTGGGCCACATTCAAAGCCATCCATGCAGCCCATGGACCATGGGTTGGATAAGCCTGGTTTAAAGGCCGAGGAGTAAATGAATGTAAAAATCAGATGAATCAAGAGGACTAACTGAGTTTCTACTTTTGATCTCATTCAGTTCAGAGACTGACTATTCCAAGAGTCACAGTGCACCAGAGTACGCTTATCCCCACTTGCCCATGAAGGTGACATTTGGCTTTCAAGCCTCATGGGCAACAGGTCAAAGAGGAGAAACACCAGCATCTTCCTCATTTAGAGATTCTTTTTGTTGTATATGATTAACTAGCCTCTTTCACACATTTGAAAATGTAATCATGCTTTATGTCTGATACAGTAATGAGCACAACAGCTTACAGTGGGTACATGTTGGAGAGACTGTTTTTCCCCTCTAATAAAAATTAAAGAGCTCTGATTATGGAAAATAATGGGAATACGATGGAGCTGTTTGTCAAATAATACAAAATTTCAATTAGGCAGGAGGAATTCATTCAAGAGCTCTATTATACGTCATGGTGACTATAATTAATAACAATACATGATATAATTGAAAATTGCTAACAGAGTAGATTTTAAGTATTCTCACCCCAAAAGAATAATAAGCACATGAGGCAATTCATATGTTAATTAGCTTGGCTTATCCATTCCACAATGTATACAGGTATCAAAACATGTACACCATAAATACATCATGTTGTACACATAAATGTATACAATTTTAACTTGTTAATTACAAATGAGCTAATATCAGAAGTAGATAAAAGTGAGTACTTATATTTAAAAATTAGCCTTCAGAAGAAAATTTGAACTTCAGCGTAGTTTTGTGTAGGTAAAACAAGAAAAAGTTGAAGACTGATACGAGATCCTGTACTGAAGAGATGAGTCTTACCCAGTTGGAAAGATTTGTTCCTTCTTAGCTGTTTCCCGTCGGGAACTTAGAATCTATTCTTTGTAGTGGTGAGAGCCTATAGATCATGCCAACATATCTCCCACTATTTGTGTAGTTACAGTCACACTAGAATAAAAAGGGGGCTGTGTTTCCAGGTTACTTGCTAATCATGCCAAAGGCAGAGGTATAATGCTGAGTGGCCACGTGGTTACCTCAAAATCCCTGTAGAGGGAGGAAAGAACCAGGGGTTCTTTGCATAATCACAAGAATGCTCTCCATGTCACCCCCTTTGGATTCCACATACAGACACACTCACATGCTCAAGCTTTCCACACACTACTTTTCATGCCTCCTTGCCTGTACACATACAAACATGGAACCTCAATACTGTGAATGCACTAAATGTCTCTGAATTGTACACTTTAATGTTGTTAATTTTATGTTGTGTAAATTTCATCTCAATTTAAAAAAATCTTCATGTACTGTGATATATATATATATATATATTAAAAGCCTTTCTCAAAAAAATTATCCCAAATTTAAATAAATAAATAGATGGATAAATACCTGAGAGAGAAAATTATACAAAATGAGAAAATGGGGAAAGGGAAGTGGATACTGAAATGTAAATAAGAATCAACAAATGAAGAAACTTATTGTAAGCTATCTATGGGAGAAAGTGAAAAGTCTAACTCTTCTCTAAGAAAGAATTAATGGTCATAAAGGAAAAAGGACCTGGTGCTCACTCCTTAGGAAGCTTAGCCCCATCCTAAAGGTTGAGAACCCTTAAATCACTTGAAAAGTTCTGGCTTCCTAATTTGAATACCCAGAACACATTTTCTTAGGACAGATTTCCACTGGTTGACAACTTTATCAAGCCACCATACCCTCAGGCCTGAAGACTATGGGAGAAGGCCAGGGATTACAGAAACCTGGTTTCATCATTCGTGTTGATAATTAAATGTTGAAGAATCAAGGAAAATTCCTGACTCACCTGTGGAGAGTGAAGAACGCCATCCTGTACCTTGGAAGGATGGCAGGGCTGGGAAAGTCGTGGAATTTGAAGAAAGTGCAGTTGGAACAGATAACTTTCTCTAACTTTAGGGATGAAATCTCAGGCGGCCAATTATATTTTGTTTATTGGATTTCTTTTATTTTCCCTCCCCCTCTGTATGGTCATGTATGCACCTAATATCCTAACCTACATTCAACTTTGCAAATAAAAGTTTTATCTCCTTGTCCCTGGAGCATGGGAAGGGGCTCACCAAACTTTAATTTCCCAACAGGGTTACATTTGAGTCTTCAGTGATGCCACCTTTGGATGGAGAGAACTTTGATCCCACTTTATGGGCTTGTAAATGTGATTAAATCTCTACTTACTCATTCCAATTTGCCCATTTCAACTTCTGTTTGAGCAATAGCTCCTGGTCCAGGCAACTTAGGAGACCATTGGAATGTTCTGTGTGCATAATCTGGTCTGAGCATGGGCAGTGAGACTTTTTTATACCAGTCCCCAGTGAGATGTTGCTTTATAGTGGGCTGCTTGCTCTCCGGGTTTGGAATTCTACCACAACCTTCGGTAACCTTCTTAGAACTTTTGTCTTGTCTTTAGTTGGAGGAAGACAGACCTTATCCTGGTTTTTAACTTAGAAATTTTACTTCCCAGAAGCATTAATAATAGATCTTTAGTGAGGATACTAAGCATTGTGCAGCAAAACCTGTAGAATTGCAATGCATTTCTCTATCTCCCCTTACCCAAGGGTGAGAGTGGAGATTTCCGTGTGTGCATTGTTAATATGAAAGCCGCAAGCTGTTCTTACTGTCTGCTCAGCTACCTGGCATAGCCCTGGGAAAGACAGCTTATAATTTCTTCTCCCTGGCTTGTTCTGAAGCTGACACAATGGTATCTTTTTCTGGCCAGTGGTCTGAGAACCACTTTCTAAGCACAATGAACAATCTGCCTAAAGAGAGCTCCCCACCCCTGTGAGTGCTGGAGTTGGAGAGAGAAATTCATTAGAGCCCGAGGTAGCTCTGGACCTTAAAAAGAAAAGAGATAAGGAGTGCAGGGCCAGGGAAAAGAAGAAATTTGCTTTCTAGCTCCTGAAATGTTGCTGATATCTCTCATTAATTTTTTTTTCTTATTTAGTGTCTTCTTTACTTTGTGGATTTCTTATCTAATTTCTTATTCTTTTTACCATTATTTATACAGTTCTAGGAGGAAACAAATAGAAACTCATTTGCAAAATACACTTCCTCACCTTCAGGTCTTACGAATTAATTTTTTCCTATGGTGTATAAGCAAAGAAATGACATTTCTTTGGCCTTTTAGTATAGACACTTGTGACAACATCATTTTTTGTAGTATATATTTTCCTAAATTTATTTGAAATTATGAATATATGATATATTAGATTCCCACATGTGAAAGTTTCTTTTTGGACTGCATCTTGATTCACTAACGCATTTGTCTTTCTCTACACCAATACCATAGTTTTAATTGTAGTTACTTCATGATATGCTTTGATAGGGCATAACAGAGGTACTTTCTCACTTTATTTCACTTCTTTCTCAAAAATCTTTTAATTACTCTTGCTTGATGGCTTTTCTTTCATGTGAGGTTTTAAATCAATCTGTCAAGTACCATTTTTAACAGTGCCTTCTAGATTTGGATTGCTATTTCCTTGAATTTACATACTCTTTGAGAAAATTTGACTTTTGTGATATTAATTGCTTTTTTGCCAGAAGTAGCTGTCACTTCATTTATTTTAGGACTTTTAAAAATATCTTTTAAAAAATCATTAGAGCTTTCTCACTAAATGTCCTACATGTGTATCATTAGATTTATTTCATATTTATTCTTTCATGGTTTATGTTGTTATTGTACACAGGAGAGTTTCTATTATTTTTATAGTTGTGGCTTGAGTATAGAAATGCTAACCTCCTTGCTGAGCTCTCATGATTTCTATTAATTTGGTAATTGAATATCTTGGATCTTTTAAAGATATACAAATCATATCAACTGTCTTCTGTCCATCAATATCCAATTTCCACTTTTTTCTTCCAAGTTTTAATGCAATACATGGCATTTCACAACCTTCTTTATAGCCTAGGTGAGACTACTTGACTGTTTGGACAGCTAACATGCAGAAGATCCTTGAGAAGGAAAATAAATATTTATTGTTGTAAGTTCTGTGCTTTACGGGTTGGTCTTTACTTGGGATTATCTCTGCCCTATCTGATTCATATGTCTGCTAATCTCGTTCTATGAGATTATGTATAGTATTATGTATAGTATTTATTCTATAAAGCAATAAGAACGTGGCTAGGCAAGGGGATTATAAGCCCACTAGGGCTTATACACAATATAAATATAATAAATATTATATAATATAAATATAATAAATATTATATAATGATATAATATAATATTATAAAATATTAGCTAAAGCAATCCAATAATTTTTTAAAAATAATGTATCATAATAAAATATGGGTTTTCCCAAGGGATGCAGGGATAGCTCACCATAAAATAATTGACTAATGTGATGAACTACTTAATAGACTGAAACTGGAAAATGTATATGATTATTTCAATAAATGGATTAAAAACCATTTGATGAAGTATTTATCCATCTATTTAAAAAATCATTTAAAAATAGAACTAGAAGGGAACTTCCTTAACTTGGTAAAGGTTAAATATTCCAAATCCACAGCAGTGTACTGGATGGAGACTCTCTGGATGCATTTCTTTAAATCAGAAATAAGAAAAGATACCTATTCTCACTGCTTACAATTAGACAGGATACTAGAGGTCCTGGCCTATGCTATAGGAAAAGAAAATAATTAAGATTTACAAAGACTATAAGCAAAACCATCATTATTTACAGATGATAAGATTATATATCTAGGAAAATTTTTGTAACAATCTATTAGCCTTAATAAGAGAACTAGACACAAGACCACCTCACAGATATCAATGACTACAACTGTAATTTCAGCACTTTGGGAGGCCAAGGCAGGAGGATTGCTTGAGACTAAGAGTTCAAGACCAACCTGGACAACCTAGCAAGACCCTATTTCTACAAAAAATAAAAAATTTAGCAATGATTGGTGATGCACACGTGTAGTCCCAGCTACTTGGAAGGCTGAGCAAGGAGTATGGTTTGAGCCCAGGAGTTTGAGGCTATAGTGAGCTATGATTTCACCACTGCACTCTAGCCTGGGAGAGAAGGTCAGACTTCGTCTCTTTAAAAAAAGAAAGAAAGAAATCAATGGAATTTCTGTACACCAACAATAACCAACTAGAAAAATAAAATAAAATGTCACTTATAACAGCAACACAAATTATAAAGTTGGAATTGTATAAAGTAGGAATTGTTTAACAGAGAATATACATGATTTCTATGGCACTCTTTGCCAGAACTTTCAGTCCTCCCAATATTTATTTATTTATTTATTTATTTCCTTCTTTCTTTCTCTCTTTCTCCCTCCCTCCCTCCCTCCCTCTCTCCCTCCCTCCCTCCCTCCCTCTCTCTGTCTCTCTCTCTCTTTCTTTCTTTCTTTTTCTTTCTTTCTTTCGGAATCTCACTCCAGTTGTGCAGGCTGGAGTGCAGTGGCATGATCTTGGCTCACTGCAACCTCTACCTCCCAGGTTCAAGCTATTCTCCTCCCTGAGCCTCCTGAGTAGCTGGGATTACAGGAGTGCACCACCACGCCTGCCTAATTTTTGTAGTTTTATTGGAGATGGGGTTTCATCATGTTGGTCAGGCTGGTCTTGAACCCCTGACCTCAGGGGATCCACCCGCCTCGGCCTCCCAAAGTGCTGGGATTACAGGCGTGAGCCACCACTCCCGGCCAGTATTTTTAATCTACCTTCCTTATTATTTTTCTTCCTAGCAATTAACACCATCCAACATAACATGTATCTTATTTCTTATTTTTGTTGTCTGTTTCCCTTAAGTTGAATGTAAACTCCATGAGGACAGATATTTTCGTTTGCCTAGAAAAGTGTCCAGCATGTAAAAAATATTTAACAAATATTTGTTGAACAAATATTGAGAAAGTATTAAAACTATAAATAGGACATTAAAGAGTCTCTGAATAACTGTAATGACATTTCATGCTTTGTCTTGGACAATTTAACATTAAAAGATTAGTTCTCCAAAAGTAATCTATAAACAATTAAAATTTCAGGTGAAATTTTTGGGAAACTTCAGACTAAAATTAGTCAAAATTTTATATGAAATAAATCTCTCTATAAATAGCAGAATTAACTTTGAAAAAAAGACCAAATAAAATGGATATGCTCATGTTATTTGATATCTTACATACCCTGTAGGAAGACTTATTAAATTTAAAAAATAGAATGCTAGAATTGCATGGTGTAAGAACAGATGAAATAACAAACAGGAATGAATAGAGAGTTCAAAGACAGACCCAGACATAGGTAAACTTAATACACACTAAAATTACTACAAATGAATGAGTAAAGAATTGATTGTCTAATAAATGGAACACTGGAAAACATAACACTGGATCTATATTTAACAAATATTTAAAAGTGAATGTCGGATATACTAAAGAAATATTGTAATAGGTAAAACTAAAAACCTAATTAAATAAAAAATATAGTATTTTGTGACCTACATGCAGGATTTTATTTTTTTAGAAAAACAAACTTCCAAAGCACAAATCACAGAATAAAAAAGTGATGCATTTGATTGCCTCAAAATGAAGACCTTCTGTTCAACAAAGGACTCTATGGATAAAGTGAACAGAGGGATGGCAGATTAGAAGTATGTATTTGCAGTAGGTATGACAGAACAGGGCTAACATCTATAATATATCCATCAATAAAGAAATGGCAAAAAACCCAAAGGAAAAATGGGCAAAGAAAATGAACATGCAGTGTACAACAATAAAAACCCAAATAGCTAACAGTTTGCTTCACTCGCTCAGAAAATATTTATTTTGTGCCTTCTATGAGACAGGCACTATTTTAGATATTTGGCATATACTAGTTTAAAAAACAAAGAGCCCTGCCTTCAAGGGGCTTATATATGGGGCAGTGAAGGGAAACCTATATTTAAAAATGCATAAATTGCAAAGAACGCTAGAAAAGATAAGTTCTTTGGAAAATAAATCAAGGGGAAAAGGAGTGGGAGTATGGGTCAGGAAGGAAGTTTGTTGTAACAAATAGGTCAGTCATGTAAATCTCCTTGAAGAGATGATGGTTGAATGAAAAATTGACAGAGGTGAGGAAGTGGCTATCTAAGGAAAGAGCATCCCAGGAAAAGAGTCTAGATAGAAAACAGGCCCATCTCCACAGAAAGACTTTGGATTTTATTTTTAGTAAATGCAGGGTGTGAGCAGGGTAATGACATGGCCTGAGTTTTTTATATATATATATATATACATATATATATATGTATATATATATATACACATATATATGTATATATATATACACATATATATATGTGTGTGTATGTATGTATATACATATACATATATATACATATATATACATATATATGTATATATATGTATATATATGTATATGTATATACATACATACACACACACATATATACATACTCATATACATATATACACATATATACGTATATATATGTGTATATATATACATGTATATATATACACATATATATGTGTGTATATACACACACACATATATATGTATATATATACACACACACATATATATATATATATATGTTTTTTTTTTTTTTGAGATGGAGCATCACTCTGTTGCCCAGGCTGGAGTGCAGTGCCGGGATCTTTGCTCACTGCAAGCTCTGCCTCCCAGGTTCACGCCATTCTCCTGCCTCAGCCTCCCAAGTAGCTGGGACTACAGGCACCGCCACCACGCCCAGCTAATTTTTTGTATTTTTTAGTGGAGACGGGGTTTCACCATGTTAGCCAGAATGGTCTCGATCTCCTGACCTCGTGATCCACCCGCCTCGGCCTCCCAAAGCTGAGTTATATTTTAAAGGGTTCCCTCTGACTGCTGGGACTCAAGAGTGAAGCAGAGAAGTTTGTTCTACTGCAGTAACCCAAGTGGGAGATGGTGGTGTTTCACACCAGGGAGTGACTGCAGAGGTGAGAAGTGATCATATTCCGCACATATTTTGAAGGTAGGGGCAACAGGATATTTTTGCAGATTTGAGTCAGGTATGAGAAAAAGGAGTGGTGAATGGACTCATCACTGCAATGACGAAGTTACCATGAACTGAGACAAGGAAGGCATGAACAGAATGATACAGAGTGAGAATGGGTGCGAATTAGGAACTCAGCATGAGAAAAACATGAGAAAAAAACTCCGTGTCTGATTACTTTTCAGAGTAATGGAACATAAAACAATTTTATCTTTTAGCTAAAAAAAAAAATCAAAACATGCCAAGTGTTGTTGAAGTTGTACATAAGGAAAGATTGTGCACTGAAGTAGGAGTATAGAGTTATAAAGCCATTCTGGGGATCACTATGACCTAGCAAGTCGGTTCCTCTGTAAATACACCAAAGAAATTTTCACACAGGTCTTTAAGTGAGCCTGTGTCATGATATGAATCCCAAGGTGCTGGGGAATTGGATATTTAGCTACCGGGAATGAAAGCTAGAATATTGTGAACACCATGGATTCATAATTGCTCACTGTGAACAATTAGAAATTGTAGACTAGCAATATGTATGAATCTTTATAGTGTTGAGGCTGGGCGCAGTGGCTCACACCTGTAATCCCAGCACTTTGGGAGGCTGAGGCGGGAGGATTGTCTGAGCTCAGGAGTTCACAACCAGCCTGGGCAACACGGTGAAACCCCGTCTCTAGTAAAATACAAAAAATTAGCCGGGCATGGCAGCATGCGCCTGTAGTCCCAGCTACTCAGGAGGTTGAGGGGGAGAATTGCTTGAACCCGGGAGGCAGAGGTTGCAGTGAGCTGAGATCATGCCACTGCACTCCAGCCTGGGCAATAGAGTGAGACTCCATCTCAAACAAACAAACAACAACAACAAAAACCCAAAAAATATAGTGTTGAATGGAGAAAATGAATACATAGAATCAAACAGATAACAACATAATGCATTTTTTAAAAAATGCATAAATGCACTCTCAAACATATTTTGTTGCATTAAACAAATTAGAATAGTTGGCCAAAAGACCAGGAAGAAATGGACATTACGAATAAGATAAAAGAGAATTAATGCAATATGCAGCATAACAATGTTTTGCTCAATGACTGACCTCATATACTATGGTGGTCCCATAAAATTATAATGGAGCTGAAAAGTTCTTATTGCCTAGTGACTTCACAGCTATTGGAACATTGTAGCAACACATTGTCTTTTCTATGTTTAGATATATTTGGAAACACAAATATTTACCACTGTGTTAAAATTGCCTACGGTATTCAGTACACTATCATGCTGTACAGGTTTGTAAACTAGGAGAACAGGCTATACCATCTAGCCTAGGTGTGCAGTAGACTACACCATCTAGGTTTGTGTACCTACACTCTATGGTGTTTGCATAATGACAAAATCGCCTAATGACACATTTCTCATAGCATGTCTCTGTTGTTAAGCAATATATGACTGTAATAAATTTTCAAAAATTAGTAAGAGGGCCCTCGTGTTATTCCATATACTGAGGAGTATTATTAACCAATTATCTCTGCACTTGAGATTTTAAAAAGCCTTATTTTCTAATATCCTAAATTCTAACATATATGATCTTTATATACTTCATAAAAGGCAACTCTTAAAATAGCAAAGAACATGTCCATCAATAAATTATACAATGAGCATGAATTTAACAGCATTGTTAGGCACTGTGACGACAAGGAGCATCCTCCTTGCTCTCAAGAAGCTTACAGTCTAACTTCCCAAGACAGCACTGCCCTTTTTGACTGCTGTGAAAGCAGGTTTTCTTCTTTTGAAAAGTAGGGGATCAAAACAGCTTTATTTTTGAAAATTTACACAATTTTTAGCAGAGTTATTGATGAGAGTAATCTATAGAATTCAAAATTTCCATTGAAAAGCAATATGTGTAAATAAATTAGGTTAAGTCCAAGATTTCACACACAAATATCTTGTAGGTCTAGAATCATTTTCTCCATCAATACATATGACTTGTAGAAAAATACATTCTCTTTTTATAGAGATTTATCTGTTTTCTCCCAACCCTTGATGGATGAACACATGCAGTGAAAGAAGGGAGACAGGATGCAGGTGCAAATGGGGAGGGAACAGCAGCTGGACCATAACAGGCTCCGCACAGGAAGACTTTGGATTTTGTTCGAAGAAGGAGATGTAGCCTAATTTATTTTCTAAGATAAAGATGTCCTCGCCAGGTCAAAGGGCCCAGGTTACCCGACAAATAAATTGCAGGAAAAAGAAAGAGTTGGAGGGGAACAACAGGTTGAAGAGACTTTGAAGACACACCAAGTGGAAATGTGCAGAACTAAACTAGAATGACCAGGGATGTTTGTTCGGGCATTAAAGCCATAAAGAAATGCAAGAAAGTGATTACTACAAAGATCAGGATAGTAGTTACTATTGGGATTGGGTGATTAGGATGGGGCACATGGAGAGGCTTCTGCAGTAGCTGGTAGTTCTGTTTTTGACCTGAGCAGTGCTTACAAGGAGCTTGGCTAATAGTAATTCGCTAAGTTACACAAGTGTTTAGTGTGGCTTTCTGCTTCTGTATTTTATTTTACATAAAAAACAAATAGTAATTTAAAAAATAAAGCTATTGTGTAAAGAATAAAATGTAGAAAGTAGAGATGGAAACAGAGAAAGCAGATCGGTCATATATTTTGTTGATAAAGTTAACAGAATCCATTGACAATTGGATATAAAGGGAAGGAATCCAGAATTATTCTGAGCATGTTCCTTTTACTAATATAGTGACGGTATACTGGGGCAAGAGACAAGCGGTTTGCCCTAGAGGATGCAAGCACAATAATACCAGTTTAGCTATGTTAAGAATGTGATTCATTTTCCATAGCTGTTATTAAGCAAGTGATTGGACACATGTGTTTGGAGCCCATCAGAAACATTTTCTCTATCCTGGAACTAAGAAAATTAAGAACTTCAGCATAGATGTATGGATAGATAGATGATAGATGCCACGAGTCTGGGTAAGATCACTTAGAACATACAGAGAACAGCAAGCCACTATATCCACAGTAATTTTTTTAAGTCCATTTTGAATAACTATATGGGAGAGAGAAGATTACATAATACTTAGCCCTGTAATTACACCCTAAAATCTTTTTTAAGTAGTTGAATATCTACTCTATGCCAACCACTCTGCCAGGTGTTTTAAAAAGATTATCTATAATCTTCAAAATAATCACACGTTAGATATTATGATTTCTTTTAATAGCTGAGGGAACTAGAGGTCAGAGATTGTTGAAAGCCACATTGTTGGTGAGAGGTAGGGTGAAGATACAAAGTGTGGCTGGTCTCACTCAGAAACTCTTCACCCTGCCCGCATTACATTTCCTGAAATAAAGGAAGTGTGTGAAGTCTAGGAGGATAGATTCCCAAGCAGACCCCAGTTTAACAATTGGAATTTTTTGTTTTTGTTTTCTTGCCACATATTTAACAGGGCTGTGATTCTTAGTCAGAACTATAGTGCCAGAGCCAGTCTACAAAAACATGCTCACCATGGTCTACCTTATCAGAAAATCTTAGGAGAAAGGGCATAGCAATCATTTCTTCTTTGTAATGTCTTTCTTTGGACTGTTGGAGGGGAGGAGAAATTCATTGAATCTTTATCCTTTTCCACTAAGTTTTTCCAACACTCTTTGTAAGGCACTCCGCACATCATTGTTCCTCAGGCTGTAGATTAAGGGATTAAGGATTGGAGTCACAATGGCATAAAAAAGGGCAACCATCTTCTCCTGTTCCAGGGAGGAGCCACCCGCAGGTCTCATGTAGGTGAATATTGTAGCCCCAAAGCACATGCCAACCACAGTGAGGTGAGATGTGCAGGTCCCAAAGGCTTTGCGGCGTCCCTGGGCAGAAGGAATATGAAGAATGGCAGCAACTATGTGAGCATAGGAGAATAGGACCAGTGAACAGGGAAGCAGGATCACCAGAAACCCTGAGATGGCCACCATGGCCTTGTTGAAGGAGACGTCCACACAGGCTAGTCGTAGCACTGCTAAGGTCTCACAGGCAAAGTGATTAATAACATTGTGACACAGGGGAAGCTGGAAGGTGATAATTGTTTGCATCAGGGAATTCATGAAACCAGCCACCAGGCAGCCGGCCACCAGCCCCAGGCACAGCCCTCCATGCATGATGACCGTGTAGTGCAGTGGGTGGCACACGGCCACGTAGCGGTCATAGGCCATGGCCCCCAGCAGGAAGAACTCCATGCTGCCCATTGCCAGGGAGACACACAGCTGGAGCATACAACCGTGGAATGGGATGGACTTCTGGGCTGACAGAAAGTGAACAAGCATCTGTGGGACAGTGCTATTGGTATAACAGATGTCCACAAATGACAGGATACCAAGGAAGAAGTACATGGGTGTATTGAGCCTGCTGTCCAGCCTGATAAGGAGGAGGATGAGCAAGTTCCCCAGCACAGTTACCAGATACATGGCCAGGAACAGGACAAAGAGGAAGACCTGAGTCTCCCAGGCACTGGACAATCCAAGCAGAATGAATTCACACATCCATGTCTGGTTTTCTCTACCCATGAGCCTCTGAGGACCAAACCCAAGTCATAAATCAGTACGTCCCAGAACTTCAGGGTGGCGGAGGCTTTATGAGGTCATTTACACCAGGTAGCCCATCTAATATTAAGTGATGTGGTTTTCCAGATAATATACATCTCCTTGAAGGTTTTGGCCACAATAGAAACTATAGATGTTCACATTCTTTGAGGACAAAAACCTCTTCTTCCTTAAGTGGGGAAGATTTTATTAAAATGCATAGACACTTGAGTTAAAAAGATTAACTGTGAAATTTGAATCTCTTCTTTAACATCCAATTTCTAATTATAAAGTTTGCTTACTTCTTTGTTGGATACCCATTTTTCCCTTCTTACTATCTCAGAATCCATAATAAAGTAATTTAACAGTTATGAACACATTTTAAATTTTTTAATCTCTGAATTCTCTGACTACAAAACTATGGTGCTGCATTGTTATCCATTTATAATTAGAAATTTGGGGCTTCATCTTAGAAAGCAAACATAAAATAGATTTTTCAGTGACAAAAACTGTCAAAAATTATATTTCAAGGTTAGTAAAGAAACAAATGAAGACCTGGCTGCTCAGTTTTGAGAAATTTTCACATGCTTGTCTTATCTGGATGATAAGGTAAGAGGAAAGAATGCCCAATGTCATTTTCATCCTCCCGCAGAAAAGTAGCAGAGCATGTGTTAACAGCAGGCTATGACTGTCCAGAAACTATATGTCAGTGATGCATCTACTATCTTCCCTAATAAATGATAAGAACTTACATATTTGCTAGAAGTATTAGCCTATTAACTAAGAGATAATGGTCATCTAGTTGCATATTCCCACCGGTTCTATTTGTATTGTGTCCTGAATAGTGACAGTTATGGTTTGGAGACCACAGTGTGATGGAAAATAATTAACTGGAATTAACTTATTGAAATGACTATTGATTATCTCTCGCTCTCTCTCTTAATTCCCTTTATTCTTGTCCTCATCTCAAATACTTTGCTGTTCCACTCCCTTGGAAAACTTTGTCTTCTCTTATCTTTGTAATGTTCTCCTTCTACTGTGGCTCACAGAACCAAAAGGCAACACTCTAGCCTGCTCAATACCATCTCCAAACTTTCTAATACTGATGATAAACAGTATTTTGGAAAGTTCAAGGGCTCTAGTATTCAAAAATGCTCTTTGAAACTCTTAGTAATCTTGTGTTTGCACGTTATTCAAATCACAAATGATTTGGAAACATTTTATGGTCTTACCAAAGCCTACTCTCAATTTCCCACATATTCTATTTTTTAATTACTCTGACTTGTGACAAAAGAAAATGAAACTTAAACCCAGATGTTCCAACCAAATATGACCTATTTTCCATCTGTGGTCAGGTAGTGCCATTAACTGCAGATAAATAGGGTGTCCAGAGCACTTGGATAAGCTAGTGGACAAGAAGTCAATGGGCATTTGGATATGATAATCCTTTATTCACCTTTGAATAAATTAAGCTTAATAAATCATTCCTATCCCAAGAGATAATTTATATAAGTTACAATGAGAGGAGGCAATAAAAGTACTAAATGTTTTTTAATTCTTTAAAATTTACTCCAGAGCTTCAAAAGATGAATAAATCACTTTGTAATATTTCTATCAAAGAAAGAGGAAACCTACCGTTTTTTTAATCCCTAATGAGTAAAATAGTCAAATTATGAAAGCATAACTGGCAGGCACTGCAGGTACAAAAGAGAGAGACACATCATCTCAAAGAGGAAAATCAATGCCTGGGACCTGTCAATGTTACTTGGCCATAAACAGACAATATTTTATAAACTAGTTCTGAAAATTCAGTGGAGTAGTCGTCAGTTCTACTATGATCTATGAAACAATTCATATAAAGGAATTTCATCAGCAAAGGGTTGGAACTAACAGAGAAGGGCATATCTGATGATGCCTTAATGGATCTCAGGTACCAAATAAGGAAACCTGGTTGAAAAAACCAACTGACATTAATCTCTTGGAGTTTTAAACCTTTTACTTCTTAAAAAAAATAAAAATTAGTTAAAGGTTTCACAGAATGTAGTAATCCCTGATTTTTCACCAGTAATCCCCTTAAAGGCCCAAGAAGGTATTGATTAAAAATAAAATAAAAATACCTGTAGTTAGCATGTCATATTTCTGCATCATCCTCATGTTTTTTTTTTTTAACTGCCTCTTTCTGGGAGTGAATGAACTGCTTTGCCAATGAATTTGCGTTTACCAGTTCATCTCTCATTAACTCATTTCTTGATCTGCCTAAAGGGAGCATAAGTTCAAATCTTTCCTAATTCATTGGAGGGAGGCAATGTACATATCCTTAATAGAATAAGAATATAATGCTAATGGTAAAAATAATGATTTCTTAAGAAAAAAAGCAAAAAATAAAATAATAAAGCTTAAAACATTTTTGAAAATTTGTTATGTTAGTAAAAGTTAAACCGATTTTCTAAAGTAAGGTGGCAATGTTATAATTGACAATAATAGTGAAGGTGAAGGACATTCCTGAATCACCTTTTCTTCCTGAGTTTATGATTCAAGCTTCCTATGGTGATGAATTACAAGAGTTCTTTCAAAAAACAAAGCCACATGGAAAGCTTGAGTTTTCCCCAAAATGTCGATCGGCTGAGTTGCTCTCCCAATCCCTACTTCCTTAGCCATAGCCACAATGCTGGCAGCAACATACACTTTAAAGCTGGTTATTCTAATGAAGTTACCTTCCAACCATCATCATTTATGAGCCAGTCAACACAAACCTGTCCTTTGGTCCTTATTTCCAGGAGTTAGTGCTGCTATGTGCTGCAGCGGGATGCAGGAAACATGACCAGCTAAGCCTGGTGATTCCTGTGAAAGCTGTCAAAGCCTTATGCTGGGTGCTTCTCTTCTCAGAGGTATCTGAAAATAACTTCCTCCTCAATTTGGCTGTTCAAACTATGGTTTCTTAGAACCAATTGCCAAAATGAGACTTTTATCGTTCCACCAACCAAATTCATTCCTATTGTCACTTAAGGCTTAAAAGTCTAGGAAGCAGCTGTGTGTGTTAAGGAGGAAACCCTGGGTTCGTGGCTCAAGGTTCTAAGACAGCACTGGAGATGACTTATTGCTATGACAGGAGGCCAGCACTACCCCAGGAAGAGAGGGCTGGGCAAGAGGTAGGATTTAGAAGTTATTTTCTTTCCCCTCAGAGAGAAAATCTCTGCAGGCCAATTATGCTGTGTTTATTAGTCTTCTCTTACTTTTTCTTTTTTTTTTTCTTTCATTTTTTCCCCTTCATTTGTTTTTCCTTCATTCAGGAATTTCACTATGGTGATTCCCTCACCTTAAACTCTTACATATACATTTAAGAGAATTTACAAATGAGAATTTAGTGTTTCCTGACCCAGAAACATGAGAAGAGAATCCAAAGTCCCAGTTCCCCAGGGGATAGTCTTCTAAGCCTTTGTCGAAGTTTCACTTTGAGGAAGCTGTAACTTGCCCACGATGTTCTGTCCACGCACTCATGATTTGGAATATTTGACCCAAGTGTCCAGTTATTCATGGATCATCTGTGCGACCTGTGAACATTATCTTCCTTAATATGACCCTTAAGTTGTGCGTGATTTGTGATCAAATATCTTTTCACAACGGATGCAACTGTTTTGTGAAACCTTTCCCATTCTGTCTGACTACTTAAAGAGTACTTCAATCTATCAAATTATTTAACTATGTATCTAGTGCTTTACCCTTATATTCTGCAAATACCACAGAAATTTACTACATACTTTAAGCATCTCAATTTATATATCCATTCTGTTAGACATTTGGGTTGTTTCTAGTTTGTAGCTATTAAAAACAATACTGCTATGAACATTCAAAGACACATACAACACACTCATCTTTCATCCCACATATGTACCCTTTTCCGTTGCCTGGTAGTGTAATTGCTACATCACAAGTTAAATGCATGCCCAACATTAGCTAACATTGTCAGTTTGCCAAAACAGTTGTATAAATTAAATTTCCATCAACTATATATTAGGATTTTTTTTTTGCTCCATCCTTTCTCTACCCTTGTTATTGTCATTTTTTTTTCATTTTTAGCCATTCTCATAGGTACATAGTAGTATCTCACTGTGATTATATTTTACATTTCCCTAATGACTAACAGGGTTCCACGTATTTTCAAATATTTATTGGCCATTTGGATATTCCATTTTGTGAAATGTATATGCAATGTTTTGCCCAGTTTTCTACTGGGTTATCTCTCTTTTTCTTATTGATTTTGGCTCTTTACATATTTTGAATGTAAGTCATCTGTCATTAAATATTTTCTTCCACACTGTGGCTTGCCTTTTTTGCTCTCTTCATTGTGCTTCTGATGAACTGATTCTCTTAATTTTAATGTAGTTCTATATATCTATTGTTTTTTATATAGTTCTAACTTTCTATGTCCTGAATGAGAAATCTTTGTCTACCACAAATCCTGAAATTATTCTTTATTTTTATCTTGGAGTTTTCATGTTTTACTTTTCACAGACCAACAATGTATCTGGAACTTATTTATGTGCATGATGTGAGATAACAGCTCAGATTCACTTTTTTCTACGTGGATATCAAATTGACTGAGCATGTTGAGAGATCGTTGCCTCTTCACTACTCCCATGTGTTGCCATAAACCAAATTTCAATTTATTGTGTAGGTTTTTATTTCTATGCTCTATGCTCTTTTTTTCTGTCCCATTGGTCTATTTGTTTATTGCTATACCAATATTATATTTTCTTAATTACCATAGTTTTATAATAAATCTTGTTTTATCATAGTGTAAATCCTCTGACTAGATTCTAAATTTTTAAATCGTCTTGACTCTTCATGGCCATATGAATTTTTAATATGATTCTAAAATATTCTCGAAAATTTCAAGGAAAATAACTTGCCAAGATTTTAATTTGATTTTCATTGAATCTAAAAATCCATTTGGGGGGAAGTGACATTTTTATGGTATTGTGTCTTCCAATCCATGTAAAAGTCATATTCTTCCATGTATTTAGTATCTGTATTTTTAATCTATATATACGTATTGTAGATCTCTCATTAGATTTGTTCCCAGATTTGAAGCTTTGAAATGTTGTTTTAAACAGTGTCTTTAAAATTATGTGAAAACATAATTAGCCTTTCTATATTGAATACACAAAATGGCTTTTGTGGATGACTGGTGTCATTTCTATCTTATATATTTGGTAGAATTCCTTAAAGAAACACTTGATCTAAAATAATTCTTTGAAGGAAAATTCTTAAACACAGATTCGAATTTCTTAAAATATAAGACACACGATTTCTTCATGTGTCCATCTTGGTAAGTTTTTTTTTTTTTTGGAACTTCTCTGTCCCATCATTAACATTCAAATTTATGGGCCTAAATTTATTAATATTTCTTATATTTTCTAATTTATATAGAATCTGTGATAATGTGTCTTTTTCTTTTGCTGACATTGTTTATTTCTTCCACTTCTCTCCATCCCCTCTATTTTGATCAGTCTGGGCAATAGATTATAAGTTTCACTAGAAAATATTTTAAAATCATTTGATGCAAGGAGGACAACAAAGAATCCAAATAGATTATGACACCAAAACACAGGCAACAAAAGCAAACAGGGAAGTGGGATTTCTTCAAACTAAAATGTTTTCACACAGCAGATGGGACAATCAACAAAATGAAAAAGCAATCTATGGAATGGGAGAAAATAGTTGCAAATCAAGTATCTGATAAGGAATTTGTACCCAAAACATATTAAAAACGTAGACATCTTAATAGCAAAAAAAAAAAAAAAACCCCACAAATAACCCAATTCAAAAATTGGCAAAGAACTTGAATAGCTGTTTTTCCAAAGAAGACATAAAAATGACAAACAAGTATATGAAAAGCTGTTCAGTGACATCAATCATCAGAGAAATGCAAATCAAAAAACACAAGAAGATATTACCTCACACCTGTTGGGATGACGATTATTAAAAAGATAACAGATAATAAGTGTTGATGAAGGTGTGGAGAAAAGGAAATCTTTGTATATTTGTGGGAATGTGTGTGGGAATTTGTGTGGAGAAAAGGAAATCTTTGTATATTTGTGGGAATGTAAATTGGTTTTATATATATATATATATATACACCAATATATGATGATATTATATATTGGAATATATATTATATATAGGAATATTATTCAGCCATAAAAAAGGAAATCCTGTCATTTGTTACAACATAGATAAACCTGGAGGACATTATGCTAAGTGCAAAAATCCAGGCACAGTGTAAGATCTCACTTATATGTGGAATCTTAAAAAGTTAAACTCATAGAAGTAGAGAATAGAACCATAGTTTCTAAGGGATAGGATATGGGGAAATAGGGAGATGTTGGTAAAACTTTCCATTATCAGATAAACAAGTTCTGAATATCTAAGGTACAGCATGGTGGTGATGGGTGTGTCAATTGATTTGATGTGGTAATCATTATGTAATGTATAAATATATGAAATCATGTCATACTTCTTGAATATATACAATTTATCAATTAAATATGGGAAAAGAATACAAATAAGGGGTAGTCTCATCCTTGGAAAACACCATTTAATTTAGCAAGTAACATAAAGAAGACAATTATTTCCTCCTTTAAGAAGAAAATTCTTAATACTATAAAAGAAGGCAAACATCATTTTAAAATTATCTTCAAATATATATGGAGAGAACTTTTAAAATATGTAGCTCTTCTGAGCTTCTCTAGTCCAGTGTGGGACAAGGTGATAAATGCTAGGACCCTGAAAAATCCATATCTATTACATCAGAGCCACTTTGAAAAAAAAAATACATGTGCTAGGAAAATAAATAAAATTTACCCCATCTTCTCTTTGAGAAGGAATGCTGATCTATTAAAAAGATTTGATTTCAACAATGTAGCAATGTATTTCACAGATCTATTTTGGAGTTCTATCAAATATTAAAAGAACACATACCTTCAAATTTACACAAGGATTTCAAAAGAAAACAGTGAGGGATCATGGCATAACTAATTGTATAAGATTATCATAACCATGATCCCAAAACTAGGTAAGGAATCTGAAAGAAAGAAAAATTCAGTCTGAATGAGGAAAATGGATAGAAAACTTTACAAAATATACAGCAACCCCCATACATTCATATATAAAAATATTTAATGCATCATACAAACCTGGTTTAACTCAAGACAAAAAAGTTTAATATTAGAAAATACTCGATTATTTGCCACATTATTAGTAAAAGAATAAAAGCCATATGATTGTATTAATAGACACAAAAATATTTTAAAATTAATAATATTCATGATTTAAAAAATATAGACCTTACTAATCTGATGAAATGCGCATAAAGTAGATAAGCTTAGAAACAAAATAAAAATGTCATACCCCTGTATATTAGTTTGTTCTCACACTGCTATAAAGAACTATCTGACACTGGGTAATTTATAAATAGAAGAGGTTAAATTGGCTAACGATTCCATAGGCTATACAAGAGGCATTGCTAGAGAGGCCTTAGGAAACTTACAATCATGGTGGAAGGATGAAGGGGAAGCAAGCACACATTCATATGGTAGCAGGATAGAGAGAGTGAAGGGGGAAGTGCTACATACTTTTAGACAGCCAGATCTCATGAGAATTCACTCACTATCATGAGAACAGCATGGGGAAAATTTACCCCCGTGATCCAATCACCTCCCACTAGATTCCCCCCACAACATTGGTGATTATGATTCAACATGAGATTTGGGTGGAGACACAGAGCCAACCTATATCAACCCATCTTTATTTAACATTATACTGATAGGACTAACCAGTAGAAGAACACAGGGAAAAAATATAATAATATCAGGATTGGGGGAAAAAAAGCAATATTGTTATTTTATTTTCAGATTATATAATTTTCTATATAAATAACATAAAAAATCTACAGATAAATTATTATAATTATTAAAACAATTAAGCATGATCGTTGCATTAAATAAAACAATATCAGAAGTGATTGTGAATTCACCTTCTGGCCATGATAGAATAGCTGGGATGGTATTCATTTGACTTACACAGCTAGAAAACTGACCAGACTATACGAAGCAAAGGTTTTCAGACATTGGACAAAAGGCAGGGCAAAACAGTACTGTCTGAGAGAAGGAAAATAAATGAGGTGAGCCATAAGTACCGTTGCTTATTTCCCAGAGAGAGTTACCAGGCCACAGCAAAGAGAGAGGGAACTCAAATGGAGCCCATGGTAATCCCGAGTTGAGAAGACAAAATTTATAGTTTGGAGAAGAGTGACAAAGAGGAGAGCTAAAATGAGAGAAAACTTTCAATATCTGAAGATGGATATCCTTCAATCTTTTGCTGACCTGATCTTTGCATAAATATGAGGAACCTTCCTAGGCCAAGGAAATAACCAGCAGACAGAAGTAAACAGAATAATCTTTAAAGCTAACACAAGCCTCAGAATATCTCATGTGCTCTCCAGTGAGGATGGAAAGACCTCAAACACATGAGACATTGAGTAGAATCCTTAGAAAGGTATAGCCTCAGGAGCAGCGCAAATTGACCCTACACTTGGCTGGACCTAACCTAACACCCAGCAAGACTTGATATATAAGCTAATTCCAAGCAGTTTAACTGCTTCCCAGAGAAAAGAGAAAAATATTTAAAGGAAAACAAAAGTACTCAGCACCCAAAAACATGAAACTCACAATATTTACAATCCAATAAAAAAATGTCCAGGCATGCAAAGAAGCAGAAAAAGTTCCCAGGACACAACATAAGGAGAGGGGCCAAAACAAGCCACAATAAAGAGAAAAATCAATCAATAAAAACATATACAGAAATAATGGATGACATAATTAGAAGACAAGTACATTAAAATATCCATTATAAATAAATTTCACATTTAAGTTGGTAGAGAAAGCCTACACATAATGAGGAGAAAAAAACCCAAGATATTAATGTCACAGGATCCTTGGGGTGTCACTTTGCCAGCTGTGGCCGGTGGCACCTTTGCTCAAGTTTTGCCCAGGCTCGCTGGTCTTGGTCCACCCGCTCAGACTGGCAGGTTGAGTTCAGCTTGCATTACCGGCCTGGATCCCATGCCTGCCAAGGGTGAGCCAGGCATGGAGCAGTGAGGGGTGTGTGAGCGAGCAAGTGTGGGGTCTGGCCTCTATGCACATCCAGGCATGCCAGCTATGGCTGGGTGGGCAGTTCCAGATGCCGGCATTGGTGCCAGCTTCCCGTGAGGCTGCAGCTGGAGCAGGTGTACTGCAAGCATCTTCCACAGCTGGCACTGGGGAACACGGTGGCACCTGGAAGCTGAGAGATGCCGGGAACCATGGAGCCCCAAAGAGGGTGTTACCGCCCTGGCTTGGGGAGCTCCTAGGTCTGGGATCCGTGAAGGGCCACAGATCTTTTCTCCTCTCTTCCCGCCTTCTCATTGCTCGCAACATGGTGAGCAAAGGATGTGTTTTAGCCCTGTTTGTGTTACAGCTCTTTCAGTCCTGCCATTCGGCAGGTCCCAAATTCTTGTCCTGTGTCGAGGAAGAGTGAAGTATGCGGACAAGTGGAGGGTGAGCAAGGCAAAGAGGTGCTTTACTGAGCAACAGAACAGCTCAGAGTCTTGCAGTGGGTAGCTCCTTTCCACAGGCAGGGTGTCCCACAGTGCGTAGCTCCTTTCTGCAGGCAGGTAGTCCCTGACATCCGCTCAGTTCTCAGCTGAGAGAAGATCCACAATGGGTAGCTTTTCTCCACAGGCAGGTTATCCCTACATTTACCCAAGTGTGGCTGAGTCCGGGGGGTTTTATAGGCTTCAGAGGGAAGGAAGCGCATGCTGATTGCTCCATGGGCAGCCATGGGGTGGCGTGAAAAACGCACCGTAAGTTCTCATTCCAGTCTGCAGAACTGGCAGCTTGGACCCTAGGTTTCTGGCTGTCCCTGGCCTGAAGGTGAGGTTTCACTGGGGACCCATCCCTTTCCGCCCAGGAGCCAGTCCACCTTCTGCTGCCATTAACCTGCTGTCCACGGTGCACATGGCACCCAGGCTGTTCATGCTGAGGGGTGCCTGCAGGCCCACTCTGAGCCACCCTTAGCCCTCTCTTGGCCTTCCATGCACGTTGGCACCCAAAGTCCGAGGTGGCAGGGGACTGGTGTGTCAGTGCTGCCCTGAGGACACGCACACCTGGCCGGGTCGTGACAGAGCTAGGGACAGCCAGAAACTTTGCTCCAAAATTGGAGCGGGCACCAGGCACTGAGAACAGGGAGAGTCCAGGCAGTGGGAGCAGGCACTTTCAAGCCTGTAGGGGAATGGGGGGCTTCCTGGGCCCCCGAGAATTCAGAGATGCCCAGGTCTGCTGCCACCGCTGGGTGGCTGCAGCTGCACTCCTGAGGGTGGGGTTGCTGCCCCTCCAACTTGGAAGAGGGGTGGGGCTTCTGCCTGTTCCTGGCTCCCGCCAGCCCTAGCCGCAGCTCCCTCACTGCATCCGGCGTCATGGCAGCGGCCGCTCCAGACAGGCTGCTGCTGCCATCATTAAGACACGCAATTCAAACTGCTAGGTGATGAAAAACACAATATCTAAGATAAAAAAAAAATGCAGTAAATAGAATTAACAGCAGATTCGACACTGCAGAAGAAAAGATAGGAGAATTTGCTGATATAGCAATAGAAACTATACAAAATGAAATAGACAGTTATAAAAGGCTGAAAAAGTTGAATGTGCTTCAATAAGCTGTGAGTCCCAGAGGGAAAAGGGAGAGATGAGGTGTGAGGGAAACATAATCAACAATTGAAAGACCCACAATTTCAGATATGATAATAACACTGAACCTGCACATTTAAGTAGCTCAACAACCTGAGGCATAAAAAATAATAAAAAAAAAAGCCATAACAAAGTGCTATATTC
Organism: Pan troglodytes; assembly: GCF_028858775.2. Classification (NCBI taxonomy): domain Eukaryota; kingdom Metazoa; phylum Chordata; class Mammalia; order Primates; family Hominidae; genus Pan; species Pan troglodytes. The sequence goes on along the minus strand of NC_072404.2, from coordinate 159,224,633 downwards.
CTAAACTGTTGAAAATAAGTAATGAAGCAAAAATTATGAAAGGAGCCACAAGGAAAAAACGCACATTGCATACAGAGGAACACAGATAAGACTTACAGAAGAACTGAAAGAAGAAAAAAGTGCCAACCTAGAATTCTATGCCCAAAGAATACATATTTCAAAAATGAAAGAGAAATAAAGACGTATTTAGTTACACAAGTGCTACAAAAATGCAGAGCCAGCAGACAAAAGCATCGTAAGCAAAATTAAGGTCCTAAATCAATGGAAAAAAATAATAAAGATTAAAGCAGAATTAATAAAACAAAACAGTAAAACAAAGAAAATCAAAGTTATTTGCCCATTTTTAAAGTTGTGTTTTTGCTATTAAATGGTTTGAGTTTTTAAATGTTATCAGATGTATAGTTTACAAGTTAAAGAAGTCCGATTTATCATTGCCTAACCCCAGATTGCTAAGTTTTTTCCTATGCTTTCTTCTAGAAATTTTATGATTTTACTTTTGCATTAATTTTATAATCCACTAAGAGTTAGTTTTTCTATGTAGTGTATAAAAAAAATCCTTCCTTCCTTCCCTTCTTGGTTGCTTGCTTCCTTCCTTCCTCCTTTCCTTTCTTTCCTTTTCTCCCTTTTCCCCCTTCCCTTTTCCTTCCTTCCTTCCTTCCTTCCTTTTCTTTTTTCTTTCTTTATATGGGTGTCTAATTTTTCAAGCACCACTGTGGAAAAGATTATCTTTTCTCCTTTGAATTACCTTGGCATCTTTATCAAAAATCAATGGACTGAATCAGTGAATTTGGTCTAGTTTTGGACTCTTGTCTATTCCATTAATCCATATGTTTACCTCTGAAGAAATATTTCACTGTATTGACTACTGCAGCTTTATTGTAAGTTTTAAATTCAGTGAGTGTGTCATTTGTTCTACATTTTCAGAACTATTTTGTCCATCCTCAGTTTTTTGTTTTTCATATAAACATTAAAATCACATTGTCAAATTTTTGAAAAACTCCTGATAAGATTTTGACCAGGATTGCAATGAATTTACAGATCAAACTGGAGAGATTACCATCTTAATAAAATATTGAATCTCCCAATCCTTGAACATGACATAAATCTCTGTTTAGGTCTTCTTTAATGTCCCTCATTTTAAAAATGGTTTCCACTGTATAATCTTGCACATATTTAGCTTTCCCTTAAGTATTATTTCATGATTTTATGCTCTTTTACATGACACTTTGATTTAATTTTAATTTCTACTTGTTCATTGCTAAAAATAAAATATATTATTTATTACTGACATGTATCTTTTGCCATTGTTAAACTCCCTTATTAGTTTTTTTTCTAATTTAATTTTTTATTTTTTTGAAATAGAGTTTCACTCTTGTTGCCCTGGCTGGAGTGCCTCCTGGGCTCAAGTGATTCTCCTGCCTCAGCCTCCCAAGTAGCTGGGATTACAGGTGCCCGCCACCACACCCAGCTAATTTTTTGTATTTTTTTAGTAGAGACATGGTTTTGCCATGTTAACCAGGCTGGTCTCGAACTCCTGACCTCAGGTGATCCACTTTCTTCAGCCTCCCAAAATGCTGGGATTACGGGCGTGAGCCACCGCGCCCAGCCCCTTATTAGTTTTGATAGGGCTTTTCTGTGGTTTCTTTGAGATTTTCTATGTAGATGATTATGTCATCTGTGAGTAAAGATAGGTTGACATTTTTTCTTTTCTGATCTTTATTCTTTCATTTCTTTTGCTTTCCTTTTTTCAGTGACTAGAACCTAGAATATTGAAGTGGCGTGCTGAGAGTGAGCATCCTTGATTGTTCCCAATCTAAGAGAGAATCATTTAATCTTTCACCATTAAGAATGATGTTAATTAATAGAATTTTGTTGATGTCTTTTTTGTATTTAGGAAATTCCCTTCTATTTCTAGATTACTTAATTTTTATCATTAATAGACATTGAATTTTGTCAAATGTTTTTATCATCTATTGAGATGATCACTTTTAAAAATCTGTATGCTCTTAATATAGTGAATTACATTGGCTTATTTTTTAAAAGATTTTATTTTGAAGTAATTTTAGCATTACAGAAAATTTTCAAAAATAGCACAGAAAATTTCCACTAATATTACCATCTTATATAACTATACTACAAATAAAAGAACGGGAAACCAACATTGTTGCAACTGATATTATTTTTAGCTAAATTACAATGCTTAATCTAATTTCATCAGTTTCCCATTCATTTCTTTGGTCTTCGTCTTTTTTTTTAAATGTAAGATGCTATCCAGGATTCCACATCGTATTTACATGTTATTTTTCTTCAGTCTCCTTCTTTCTGTAGCAATTCTAGTCTTTCCTGGACTTTCATACCTTAACACTTTTGAAGAGTACTTTGCATTCCTGTGATAAAAGTAACTTGGAAATAAATAAGGATGACATCACCACAAAGGGTCACAAAATGTCTTGTGGAAATATTACATATTTTGTTTGTGGTTGTCATAAACTTTCATCAAAAACTCGTAGAACCATACACTTAAAATAGTGAATATCACTGTATGTACAATATGCACCATTAAACTTGACTTTAAGAAAGGAAAGAGAAAAAGGACGAATAATATTATAAAAAGGATATAAGTACTCATTCAGTAGACAGTCAAAAAATAATCACCAAAGTTATGAATAGATTTATGTCAGTAAATTTAAAAACTTAAAAATAGACAAATTCCTAGTAAAATGTAATTCATTAAAAGTTGATGGAATATAAAATAGCCTGAAAAATTCTCAGAAACATTAGAGAAATGAAATACTTATTAAAAGTATTCCCACAAAACTAGTTATATGGGTAAGTTCTATCGAATTTTTACAAGGAATTGTTTCAGTCTTACATTCTTTGGAGTGGAACTATATGATTGTGTATTATGACAATGTGGTGTTCTGAGGTAGTAAGTCAGGCAACATAGATAAGCGCATGTTTTACTTGGCAATAGATATGCCCTGACTTGGAACTGTTTATTCTAAAGGAAGGAATGCCTCTTTCTAGTTGGAATGAAGCCTATGATACCATACGAGCCCCGTTTTCAGTCTTCTACTGACAATGGAAAGTTGGGCCAGATGATGTCTACATTTATTTCATGTCTACATTATATAAGTTTATGACAATTTATCTTAAAGCAAAATTATCATCACTCTACAAACTGCCTCCTTTTCTTGATTTCCATATGCATGAACTATAGGATCATGTCCACTCATTTTAAAAAATTAAGAAATGTCAAAAAAGTGTAAGAGATTGTTGAAAGCCACACTGTCTCCTTCCCCTTGTGTGTCTGCTTATGGGTCCTTAATTTATCACAGATTTGGCTTTCACTTAATCTCTAGCAAGAGTACTTGGATAGCCCTTAGCACTTAGTGAATGGGCATAGAGAGTTATGCACTTACATAGTACTTAAATAATAGTTGACATTTAGTATTTGTGATGGCCCTTAGCGAATTGTTTCTCTGTAAAGTGGAGTGTGATAAAAATTTATTTTAAAGACTATTTCTGGTTGTATAATAAGCATTAGTAATTTTAAAGAACATAAAATATCAAGCAGGTTAAATGTTTTGTAGCCTTTCAAATTCTTTTCTGATAATGGTTTCCTTATATTTAAAATGGGAATAATAATGCCAGCTCTCCCTATCTTACTACATAAAGGATAAAGAAACAAGGCTATAATGTTTACTGAGTATAAATATACATTCTGGATTGTGCGTCCCCCTCCCCATACTTGTGTTGAAGTCCTAATCCCCACTACCTCAGAATGTGACTGTATTTGCAGATAAGGTCTTTAAAGAGGTAATTAAGCTAAAATGAGGTTATTGGAATAGACTCTGATCCAGCACGACAGGTGTCCTTATAAGAGGAGGAGGTTAGGACACAGACACACACAGAGGGAAGACACTTACAAGGCAAGGAGCAAGCCCTCACAAGAAATCAACCTTGCCAACATCTTTATGGCAGACCTCTAACCTCTAGAGCGGTGAGAAAATAAATTTCTGTTGTTTGAGCCACCTACGCTATGGTACTTTGCTATGGCACTTCTTATAGTATATTAATAAAATAGAAGAAATGAGATGACAGATAAAAATACACTTTAGCAATTAAAGCTATTCAAATGTAAAGTTATATTATCCAAATTAACAATAATAAAAGTAATGTCAATACCCATGTCTCTATGTGCAGATTTTTCTCTTAAAATTTTTTTAATTTTTACAGTTACAGGTTTTTATTTTTAGGAATAGAACTCAAAATAAAAAGAATGTATTTTTCAAAAAATAAATAATGGTAAACTCTTTACAGTAACCTCATCAGCTATATTTGTCTTCTTTGGAAAACAAGAGTCACTAACTGTAGAACACCATGGCTGCATGGAGGTGTTTCTCATTTCGTCCTGTTCCACTTTGCAAAGAAAGTGAAAGATCTCTGAAGGGTTGTTGGTTTAGGAAGCCCTGGAAGTAAAAGATTCTCCTGTAAGATCTCTATTTGCCCACCGTTTGTAATAACAACATTTTTAGAAGCAGCGTGGGACAATGGTTCTGAGTGTAGACTCTAGATCAGGCAGCCTGAGTTCCAACTAAGGAAAGTGGCCAGGTGCAGTGGCTCATGCCTGTAATCCCAGCACTTTGGGAGGCTGATGCGGGCAGATCACAAGGTCAGGAGATCAAGACCATCCTGGCTAACACAGTGAAACCCAGTCTCTACTAAAAATACAAAAAATTAGCTGGGTGTGGTGGCAAGTGCCTGTAATCTCAGCTACTTGGGAGGCTGAGGCAGGTCAATCACTTGAACATGGGAGGTGGAGGTTGCAGTGAACCAAGATCATGCCATTGCACTCCAGCCTGGGTGACAAAGTGTCTAAAAGAAAAAAAAAAAAAGTAAAGTAAAAAGACCTTGGTAATTAGTCTGAGTACTCAGACATGTTCTCTTTTGTGTCACAGTATGAAAAAACCTTCAGAATCCAAACACAAAATTTATTTTTAGTAGGCTTTAAAAACCCAGGAAAAGATTTCTGTTTCTAGTCAAGATGGAAAAACAGGCATTTAATTTACTCTCCCACAAAAAACAACTAAAGATCAGGACAAAATATATGAAAAAAAATTTTTTTAAGACATAGAGTATGAGATGATGAACAGTGACCCCTGAGATATGGGAAAGAAATATCATGTTAACATGAATCAAAAGAAAGTGGAAGTTTCTATATCAGCATCAATCACAGTAGATTTCAGAGCAAAAAATAAAGAAAAGCATTTCATAATCATAAAGGATTCAATTCATGAAGGATGCAGAACAATGAAATATTTACGTACTTAACAGACATTCAAAAAATATGAAGTAAAAAATGACAAAAATGCAAGAAGACAGACAAATTTACAATTATAGTCAGAGATTTCAATACCTCTCTCTCAATAATTGGTACACCAAGTAGAAAGAAGGGAAAAATCAGTAAGGAAATAAAAAACTTGAACAACACTATCAAGCTTGACCTAATTGACATTTATAGAATGCCATCAGGCCTCACTTAACAATGTGGAGATATTCTGAAATATGTGTCCTTAGGTGATCTTACCATTGTGTGAACATCATAGAGTGTACTTACACAAACCTAGATGGTATAGGCTACTACACACAAAGGCTGGATGGTATAGCCTATTGCTCTTAGGCTACAAACCTGTAGAGCATGGTACTGTACTGCATAATGTAAGTGATTATAACACAGTGGTAAGTGTTTGTGTATCTAAACATACGAAAATAGGAAAGTGAAGTAAAAATACAGTATAAAAGATTTTTAGGTCCGCTTGGTGCAGAGCTGAATTCTATTCCTGGATATCCTGGTTAACTTTCTGTCTCGTTGATCTGTCTAATGTCGACAGTGGGGTGTTAAAATCTCCCATTATTATTGTGTGGGAGTCTAAGTCTCTTTCTAGGTCTCTAAGGACTTGCTTTATGAATCTGGGTGCTCCTGTATTGGGTGCATATATATTTAGGATAGTTAGCTCTTCTTGTTGAATTGATCCCTTTACCATTATGTAATGGCCTTCTTTGTCTCTTTTGAGCTTTGTTGGTTTAAAGTCTGTTCTATCAGAGACTAGGATTGCAACCCCTGCCTTTTTTTGTTTTCCATTTGCTTGGTAGATCTTCCTCCATCCCTTTATTTTGAGCCTATGTGTGTCTCTGCACGTGAGATGGGTTTCCTGAATACAGCACACTGATGGGTCTTGACTCTCTATCCAATTTGCCAGTCTGTGTCTTTTAGTTGGAGCATTTAGCCCATTTACATTTAAAGTTAATATTGTTATGTGTGAATTTGATCCGGTCATTATGATGTTACCTGGTTATTTTGCTCGTTAGTTGATGCAGTTTCTTCCTAGCCTCAATGGTCTTTACAATTTGGCATGTTTTTGTGGACCTAATAGACATCTACAGAACTCTCCATCCCAAATCAACAGAATATACATTCTTCTCAGCACCACACCACACTTATTCCAAAACTGACCACATAGTTGGAAATAAAGCACTCCTCAGCAAATGTAAAAGAACAGAAATAATAACAAACTGTCTCTCAGACCACAGTGCAATCAAACTAGAACTCAGGATTAAGAAACTCACTCAAAACTGCTCAACTATATGGAAACTGAACAACCTGCTCCTGAATGACTACTGGGTACATAATGAAATAGAGGCAGAAATAAAGATGTTCTTTGAAACCAACAAGAACAAAGACACAACATACCAGAATCTCTGGGACACATTCAAAGCAGTGTGTAGAGGGAAATTTATAGCACTAAATGCCCACAAGAGAAAGCAGGAAAGATCTAAAATTGACACCCTAACATCACATTTAAAAGAATTAGAGAAGCAAGAGCAAACACACTCAAAAGCTAGCAGAAGGCAAGAAATAACTAAGATCAGAGCAGAACTGAAGGAAATAGAGACACAAAAAACCCTTCAAAAAATCAATGAATCCAGGACCTGGTTTTTTGAAAAGATCAACAAAATTGATAGACCACTAGCAAGACTAATAAAGAAGAAAAGAGAGAAGAATCAAATAGACACAATAAAAAATGATAAAGGGGATATCACCACCAATCCCACAGAAATACAAACTACCATCAGAGAATACTATAAACACCTCTATGCAAATAAACTAGAAAATCTAGAAGACATGGATAAATTCCTCGACACATATACCCTCCCAAGACTAAACCAGGAAGAAGCTGAATCTCTGAATAGACCAATAACAGGCTCTGAAATTGAGGCAATAATTAATAGCTTATCAACCAAAAAAAGTCCAGGACCAGATGGATTCACAGCAGAATTCTACCAGAGGTACAAGGAGGAGCTGGTACCATTCCTTCTGAAACTATTCCAATCAGTAGAAAAAGAGGGAATCCTCCCTAACTCATTTTATGAGGCCAGCATCATCCTGATACCAAAGCCTGGCAGAGAAACAGCAAAAAAAGAGAATTTTAGACCAATATCCCTGATGAACAACAATGCAAAAATCCTCAATAAAATACTGGGAAACCGAATCCAGCAGCACATCAAAAAGCTTATCCACCATGATCAAGTGGGCTTCATCCCTGGGATGCAAGGATGGTTCAACATACACAAATCAATAAACATAATCCAGCATATAAACAGAAACAATGACAAAAACCATATGATTATCTCAATAGATGCAGAAAAGGCCTTTGACAAAATTCAACAATGCTTCATGCTAAAAACTCTCAATAAATTAGGTATTGATGGGGCGTATCTCAAAATAATAAGAGCTATCTATAACAAACCCACAGCCAATATCATACTGAATGGGCAAAAACTGGAAACATTCCCTTTGAAAACTGGCACAAGACAGGGATGCCCTCTCTCACCACTCCTATTCAACGTAGTGTTGGAAGTTCTGGCCAGGGCAATCAGGTAGGAGAAGGAAATAAAGGGTATTCAATTAGGAAAAGAGGAAGTGAAATTGTACCTGTTTGCAGATGACATGATTGTATATCTAGAAAACCCCATTGTCTCAGCCCAAAATCTCCTTAAGCTGATAGGCAACTTCAGCAAAGTCCCAGGATACAAAATCAATGTGCAAAAATCACAAGCATTCTTATACACCAATAACAGACAGACAGCCAAATCATGAGTGAACTCACATTCACAATTGCTTCAAAGAGAATAAAATACCTAGGAATCCAACTTACAAGGGACGTGAAGGACCTCTTCAAGGAGAACTACAAACCACTGCTCAATGAAATAAGAGAGGATACAAACAAATGGAAGAATATTCCATGCTCATGGATAGGAAGAATCAATAGTGTGAAAATGGCCATACTGCCCAAGGTAATTTATAGATTCAATGCCATCCCCATCAAGCTACCAATGACTTTCTGCGCAGAACTGGAAAAAACTACTTTAAAGTTCATATGGAACCAAAAAAGAGACCGCATTGCCAAGTCAATCCTAAGCCAAAAGAACAAAGCTGGAGGCATCATGCTACCTGACTTCAAACTATACAAGGCTACATTAACCAAAACAGCATGCTACTGGTACCAAAACAGAGATATAGACCAGTGGAACAGAACAGAACCCTCAGAAATAATGCCGCATGTCTACAACCATCTGATTTTTGACAAACCTGACAGAAATAAGAAATGGGGAAACATTTCCCTATTTAATAAATGGTGCTGGGAAAACTGGCTAGCCATATGTAGAAAGCTGAAACTGGATCCCTTCCTTACACCTTATACAAAAATTAATTCAAGATGGATTAAAGACTTAAATGTTAGACCTAAAACCATAAAAACTCTAGAAGAAATCCTAGGCAATACCATTCAGGACATAGGCATGGGCAAGGACTTCATGTCTAAAACACCAAAAGCAATGGCAACAAAAGCCAAAATTGACAAATGGGATCTAATTAAACTAAAGAGCTTCTGCACAGCAAAAGAAACTACCATCAGAGTGAACAGGCAACCTTCAGAATGGGAGAAAATTTTTGTAACCTACTCATCTGACAAAGGGCTAATATCCAGAAGCTACAAAGAGCTCCAACAAATTTACAAGAAAAAAACAAACAACCCCATCAACAAGTGGGCAAAGGATATGAACAGACACTTCTCAAAAGAAGACATTTATGCAGCCAAAAAACACATGAAAAAATGCTCATTATCACTGGCCATCAGAGAAATGCAAATCAAAACCACATTGAGATACCATCTCAGACCAGTTAGAATGGCAATCATTAAAAAGTCAGGAAAAAACAGGTGCTGGAGAGGATGTGGAGAAATAGGAACACTTTTACACTGTTGGTGGGACTGTAAACTAGTTCAACCATTGTGGAAGTCAGTGTGGTGATTCCTCAGGGATCTAGAACTAGAAATACCATTTGACCCAGCCATCCCATTACTGGGTATATACCCAAAGGATTATAAATCATGCTGCTATAAAGACACACACACACTTATGTTTATTGCGGCACTATTCACAATAGCAAAGACTTGGAACCAACCCAAATGTCCAACAATGATAGACTGGATTAAGAAAATATGGCACATATACACCATGGAATACTATGCAGCCATAAAAAAGGATGAGTTCATGTCCTTTGTAGGGACATGGATGAAGCTGGAAACCATCATTCTCAGCAAGCTATCGCAAGGACAAAAAACCAAACACCGCAGGTTCTCACTCATAGGTGGGAATTGAACAATGAGAACACTTCGACACAGGAAGGGGAATATCACACACCGGGCCTGTTGTGGGGTGGGGGGAGGCGGGAGGGATAGCATTTGGAGTTATACCTAATGTTAAATGACGAGTTACTGGGTGCAGCGCACCAGCATGGCACATGTATACATATGTAACTAACCTGCATGTTGTGCACATGTACCCTAAAACTTAAAGTATAATAAAAAATAAAAATAAAAAAATAAAAAGATTTTTAGAATGGTATACCTATATAGGGCACTTATCATGAATGGAGCTTTCAGTACTGGAAGTTGTTCTGGGTGAGTCAGTGAGTGAATGGTGAGTGACTGTACTCACTACTGTACACTACTATAGACTTTATAAACACCATACATTAATCTTATGCTGAATTTTCTACAAAATATTTCTTTCCTCGACAATAAACTAATCTTAGTTTACTATAAACTTTTTAGTTTATAAACTTTTTATTTTTTAACGTTTTTATTCCTTGGTAATAACAGCTTGAAACACAAACATGTACAGCTACACAAAAATATTTTTTCTGTTATTAAAATTGTTACTTTTTTTTTACTTTTTAAAATTTTTAATTAAAAACTGACACAAGCACTTAACTTTTCCTAGGCCTACACAGGGTCAGGTTCATCAAATCACTGCCTTCCACCTCCACATGTTGTCCCACTAGAATGTCTTCAGAGGTAATAACATGCAGGGAGCAGTCGTTTTCTATGATAACAATACCTATTTCTGGAGTAGCTCCTGAAGAACCTGCCTGAGGATATTTTATAAGTAATTTTTTGTAAGTAAGAGTATATTCTAAAATAATGATAAGAAGTATAGTATAGCAAATACATAAATGAGTAACAGTTGTTTATTATCAAGTATTATGTACTGTACTGTCAGGTTCCAACCTGTGCTGGGGTCCAAGGGGAGCTGGTGGACTGGTGGTAGGTAGCTGAAAGAACACTTGATGGACCATACGCAGTTGGGACATGGCTTTGTTCTCTCCCCCTCCTACAGAGTCAGCAGCGCAGTTATATTTCTCACAGACAACAGTGGCTCAAAGCCAGATATGAGCTCACACAAACAGGTTACATTAAATAGCTACATAAATATGATTACATAGTGCACAGGATTGTGGACCTGTGCTCCACACCTGCTGTGTCATGATGTACTGGATGTCTGCCTCAGCCTACTCCTGACTGAAGCACAGCCATTGTCCTTACATGTACTGTACATAAGTGAATGATATATTTTTATACAACAGGTAACACATATTTGCTTACACCAGCATCACCATAAACCTGTGAGTAATGTTTTGCCCTAGGATGTTACAACTAGTTCGATGTTCACCAGGCAATAGGAGTTTTTTGGCAATTTTATAATTTTAGGAGACCTCTGTTATTTATGTTGTCTGTCATTGACTCAAACATTGTTAGGCAGTGAATGGCTGTACTCCAATCAACAACATAAAATGCATTTTTTTCACATGTGAGTGGAACATTCACCAAAATAGAGTATATGATGAGCTATAAAACAAGTCTTCATATATTAAAATTATTCAAGTCAACAAAAAATGTTAATGTCTAGTTAAAGTGCCTCAAACCTCTAATGGAGGGCTTAGTTGAGGGAGGGCCATATGACCCAGTCTGAGCCAGTTTGGAGCCATCCTGAGACTTTTCTGTTGGAACTAGCAGGCAATTCAAGACTTTGTCTCTCTTATTATGACATCCATCTCTTATCATGACAACACCTCCAATGTTAATTTTCCCCTCTCATGGAAGAAATGTATGAACAATAGAGTAGAATAAGTCCCACAGAGAGAGAAAAGCAAAGAAAAATATATAGAATAGACATACCTGATAAAATATTTTTGGGCTCTGGATTCACTTACTTATGATACCACTTTATTGCTATATTCCACAGTGACATATTTAATGTATTTAGGCATTAATTTTGCTTATGCCAGTTTGTTTTGAGTTTTGTCACTTGCAACTGAAAATTGACTAAGTACAATGGTATCATTACAGCTCTGCGGGTTTTTCAAACTTCAGCTAAACATTGATCCACACACATAAAAACTTAAATAGTGTCAAAGCACACTGATGTATTTTGAGAGGGGCATCTCTGTTGAGGTTTATGATGCCTTTGAAATCAGACAAGTCAGACTGAACTGAATCTGGGCTCTAAGTATAGAATACCAGCTGCCAGAGTTTAATAAGTTACATCTATTTTAAACTCTATTTATTTGCACAATATGTATAATCATATCTATATTTTGAGGAAAATAATGGATACAAAGTTATAGGATTTAAGAAGCCTCTAAAGTTTGAAATGTGTAACTCCAAATACTAGCTAAACTCACTCTGTATTTTCAGATTTTTCTGAATCTTAGGGAAATCCCCTAAAGCCCTTCTTAAAATTTCCTAGACATATCTTGGCTCTTAAAAAGTGAAAAAACATCTATTTTTCTTATAGAATCCTACAAAACATTGTCATTAAATACGAAACATATAGAATATGCCATCATGTGCCTACAGTGCTGAGAGGGGCTTGATAAAAAAATCCCCCGGACTGCCACCAGGCACATGGCCAGAAACATAACAGAGAGAAGAGTCTCTAGAGACTAAGGTTCCATAACAGTATGAACTCCCTCAACAGCAACAGCATCCATACCCTTGCAGCTACAAAGTCCAAAAGGAGGTGTAAGGATCACAGTTTCCAGACAGTTGGGGTTAGAAGAGGGCTATCAGACCTTCTAGTTCAACCACCCATATTAAAAATTTTTAATAACATCTCAGTAAGTCATCATCTAATTATACTTGATATAGAATGCAATGCACCCTAATAGAGAAACAAAATCAAGGAGAAATTAAACCATATTGCTAGAAATCATCTCTTCATACATTCCCATAGCTTCTTTTAAATCAATGGGTAAACAGAAAAGGTTGAAACTTAGCAAATGTTTGAGTGAAAGCTTTCAATTAGCTACAAAAGCTGGTTCTCTCAGTTGATGTCGTGATAGATCAGTTTCTGAAATCCTTATTGTAACTTTCTTGTTCATTAGGCAACATTATTAGTTTAGTATTTTTCATTAGATTTCAGTTCTCTCTCTCTCTTCCTTTTCTCTCCTCCCACTCTTTCTCTCTCTGATTTTCAAAACCTCTACTGAAGTGCAAACTTATAACTGTGAACGCTTTACATATTACATCTTAAACTTTCTCTGTTCTATCTTTAAAGACTATGAAAGTTGTATTTTGCTTGTTTTCATTAAACTATAGCAAACACTTTTTTTTCAGGGCATGGATGTAACATAGAAAGTTGTTGAAATCAGTAATCCTCTGAATGAACGTAAATGTGTTTCACTTTCAACTTTGGGAACATGTTTTTCACAAACTTGCTGTTTCACAGGTAGTCAACTGAAACTCTTTCATCTCCTGCACAGCTGGATTTGAAGGAAGAATAAGCAGAGTGGATAAAATATCACACAGAGATTAATTTGCATTCTTCATTCTTTTAAACCAAAGAAAATTTAAAAAATAGATAATAAAAATCCACAAATGAACTAAATTCATTGTGAGGCAGATTAACCAACCAATGCCTATTCATACCATCTATTTTTTACCCAAAGCGTCTCCTTCCTATCTTTGCTCTTTTCTCTGTCTCTGCCCTTGGGAATTTATGCTGGTCATTTAACTTGTCAGAGCTTTCTAGCCTTTCTCTTCCCCTCTAGGGAGTGGTGTGCTAGGCCCCCGTAGCCTCTTTTCATACTTCTCCAATTCTGCTTACGTGCTAAATCTGTAGTTTATTCAAGAGCTCTGAAAGAGAAGTTGTTGTTGGAGCCTTTTGGAAATCCTGCACTGGACTTCTATTCAGGGTAGAGGCAGACATTTCCAACAGACCCCCAGCTGACTGAGACTCCATTCACCTTACCTACTTACCTGGGAGTATGCTGCAGAGGTGAAACACCAGCATCACTCTTATTTGGTCTCACTCTGTGTGTACACTGGGGAGTTGTCCATCTTTTCAATTTTCACATGTCTAATGAAATACTGGAATTTGGTAGATTGGGTCTAGCACTGCATAGCCATTAACGTAAGTATAGGTGTGTCTGTCCCCTTTTCCTGATTTATTTTCCTCTTCTTCTACATTCTAAGGAACAGCTAGGATGACATTTTTAAAAGGTATATAATATTACATTACTTGTTTAAAATCTGTCTAAGTCTTCCCATTGCACCTAAAAGCTTCAAATCCTTCAATTGGCCAACAAAGCCTAACATGAGCTGGCTCCACTTAGCCCCTTTGCCTCCAACTCACTGTACTTCCTTTAACTTTTCAACTTGCTGAATCCCATTTTAAATATTAACTTAAAATACGTTTCAGTTAATAGTGTTTTTAAACAGACTTTCTTCTTCCTTGCAAACTCTAACAGACTCAATCCTTAAAGGCTAAACTCACATGTCACTTAATCAGAGAGGTCTTCCCTGACTACTTAATGACACTATATTCAGCAAAACTATCCTTGAAAAATGAGAATCTGAAAACAAATCTGGAAAGCATGAAGTACTTTACATATTAAAAAAAAAACCCAGAGAATTTGACACTAGAAACATTCCCTATAAATAATATTAAAAACAAAGTTTATTGTTGAAATAAAATGACACGGCTAGGCGTGGTGGCTCATGCCTGTAATCCCAGCACTTTGGGAGGCTGAGGTGGGTGGATCACTTGAGGTCAGGAGTTTGAGACCAGCCTGGCCAACATGGTGAAACCCCGTCTCTACTAAGAATATAAAAGTTAGCCGGGCATGGTGGTGGGCATCTGTAATCCCAGCTACTCGGGAGGCTGAGGCAGGAGAATTGCTTAAACCCGGGAGGCAGAGGTTGCAGTGAGCTGAGATCACACCATTGCACTCCAGACTGGGTGACAGAGTGAGACTCCATCTCAAACAAAAACAAACAAACAAACAAAATGACACTAGATAGCAACTTAAATCTATATGAAAGTGTAAAGATTACCAGTAAAGAGAGATACATAGGTAAATATAAAATACAGTATAAGGTTATTTCTTCTATCTGATTTAAAAGACAATTGCATAAAGAAATAATTATAAAACTGTGCTAATGTGATTATAATGCATAAAGATGTAATTTATATGACAATAATAGTACAAAGGAGGGATGAGGGAATAGAGAGATTTCAGGACAAAGTTTGTGTATGCTGTTAAAATAAAATTGGTTTTGATCCAAACGAGATTTTTTTTAAAGTCTAATTTCCAGGGCAACTAGTAAAAGCAAAAAACAAAACAAAAAACCTAACAAATATATAGTAAAAGAAAAAAACAAATAAATTAAAGGGAATACTAGAATATATCTATTTAATGCAAAAGAAGGCAGTAGTACAGGAATAGAAAAACAGAAAAAATATAAGACACAGAAAACAAATAGAAAAATAGCAGACATTAATCCTAACTTATCAGTAATTACATTAAAGGTAAATGAACTAAACACTTCAAGCAAAAGACAGAATTATTTAAAAACATAATCAAAATAATGCTATCTACAAAAGATCCAAATCAACATCTTAAACTTCAATGTTAAGAAACTAGAAAAAAAGAGCAACTAAACTCAAATCAAACAGAAAAAGGGGAATGATGAAGATTACAACAGAAATAAATGAAATTGAAGAAAGAAAAACTAGAAAAATCAACAAAATTAAGAGTTGGTTTTTTGAAAACATCAAATTTTTTTAAAAGTTTAGCTGAACTAACAAGAAAAAAATAAATTCAAATTACTGAAAGCAGGAATGAGGTAATATCATGACTGAACTCAAATAAATAAAAAGGATTATATGATAATAATGTAAACAATTATATCCAACAAATTTAATAACCTAAATAAAATTGAAAAATTCCTAGAAAGACAGAAACTATTAAAACTGACTTATGAAGAAACAGAAAATATAAATAGATCTATAACAAGTAAAGAAATTGAATAATCAAATAACCTTGAACAAAGAAAAATGAAGAACTAGATGCCCTCATAAATAAATTGTACTAAATGTTTAAAGAAGAATTTCCATCAAATTATTCCAAACTCTTTCAAAAAATTGAAGAGGAGGGAAAACTATCCAATTTATCTTATGAAGTTAGTCTTGATCTGATACCAAAACCACACAAAGACATCACAAGAAAAAAACCCAAGATCAATATTCTTTACAATTATAGACTCAAAAATCTTTAACAAAATATTAGCATATCCTTGTGAGGAAAGTCATTGGCTTTATCGTCTTTAGAGTTAGATTGTTGGGGTGGGTATAAAAGATGGGGTCTATAAAATCCTCCCTTCCTAGAAATTCATTTCCCAATTCTGTAGAAATGGTTGTATTAGATATTCTCTATCATTTAATAATATACTTGTGGAATAAAATATATAAGTGCTGTATAAAATCAGCCAAATATGTTAAACTAGCATATCTGCCTTTTTTGTATTTGTCATTAGCCTGAGTAGAAAGGCCTTTAAAATTGATCTTTTAGAAAGCATTTTTGTTTGATATTGTATTTATTCAATAAAGTAATTAGTGCTACTGGACCCTGGTGCTAAGCCTCAGAAAGCAATCATCCTAGGTAGGGCTTAATCTCCAGTAACATTGTCATATTGTACATGTCTTTATTTACTTTTCTCTTTCCCCACTGCCACTACTTTAGTTCAGATTCATTTGTTATATAATTAGCATTACTGGAATGACTCCCTGGCTGACCTCCTTGCCTCTACTCTTTTCTTCTCTTATTAATTTGCTAGTGATCTTTCAAAAATAATAGTATATCAAGCAATTTACCTGCTTAAAATCCCTTAATATATCCTTTTTGCTATCAGGAAAAAATTCGAACACAATTTCACTTTCAAATCCCTACATGATTTAATCCTTGCCTACAATTTTTCTTAAATTTTTTTTTTTATTTCGGCCAGGCGCAGTGGCTCATGCCTGTAATCCCAGCACTTTGGGAGGCTGAGGCAGGGGGATCATGTCAGGAGATCGAGACCATCCTGGTTAACACAGTGAAGTCCCGTCTCTCCTCAAAATACAAAAAATTAGCTGGGCGTGGTGACGGGCGCCTGTAATCCCAGCTACTCGGGAGGCTGAGGCAGGAGAATGGCGTGAACCCAGGAGGCAGAGCTTGCAGTGAGCCGAGATCACACCACTGCACTCCAGCCTGGGTGACTGAGTGAGACTCTGTCTCAAAAATAAATAAATAAATAAATAAATAAATAAATAAATAAATAAATAATTTCAATAGCTTTTGGGCTTTTGAGGTACAGGTTTTTTTTTGTTACATGGATGAATTACGTAGTAGTGAATTCTGTACTGTACATTCTAGTAATGTACATTGTACCTAATGTGCAGTTTTTTATCCCTAGACCACTTTCCACCCTCCTCTTTCTGAGTCTCTAAAGTCCATGATGTCATTCTGTTTGCCTTTGTGTACTCATAGCTTAGCTCCCACTTCCAAGCCAGAACATGCAGTTTTTCATTTTCAACTCCTGTTACTTCACTTAGAAAAATGGCTTCCAGCTCTATCCAATTTGCTGCAAAAGACATTATTTCATTCCTTTTAATGGCTGAGTAATATTCCATGGTGTTTATATACCACATTTTCTTCATCCACTCATTAGTCAATGGGTACTTAGGTTGGCTCCACATCTTTGCAATTGTGAACTGTGCTGCTATAAACATTCGTGTGCAAGTGTCTTTTTCATATAATGACTTCCTTTGGAAACATCTTAGCAATGGGATTGCTGGGTCAACCTCATGTCTGTCCCTCTCCTCTGCCCAAAATTGCAGCTTCCAGACATTCTTGTAGTTCCATGCTTTCTCCTAGCTTTTTGCATAGGTTATTCTTTGGTCAGGTTGTTTGTCATCTGGATAACATGTTCTCAGCTTTCAGATCTTAGTCCAAGGCTTCCATCATATACCAAGTCCTCCGAAATCATGCCAGTTGACTCCTACAAGCCCTTGGGCTTACTCCCATTGTAACATCTATCTCACTGCATTATAATTGCTTCATTGTCTGTATTTCCTACTATGTGGTCATATCCTTGATTGCAAGAACTGTATCTTACTGAGTGTAGTGTCACAATCATTCATTGTCACACATTAAAAGAAACTCCATTAATATTTATTGAATTAATACCAACAAAAATTCTGTCCAGTATCATTGACTCCTTTTAGGATATCTGCCTATCTCACAAAATTTAGAAATAGTTCAATCTTATAGTAAAATTGACATGTCAAATGGATTTTGGAACGTATGAGCCTTCAATTTTGTTTTGACTCTGAGATTGTGTGATGTGTTCATAAATGAAAAAACTGCAAATCAAATGAGCTAACAAAGACACAAAGGCAAGGAGGGTCCCCCTTTTGAGACTCTTTAAGCAAGTAAAGAGACCCATTATCATTATATATTTTTCTCTTTCTTCTTCTTTCCTGTCCTCTGTTCAAGTATTTTTTCCCACTTTTTTTTTCTTTTTTTACCACATTTAGGTTTTTCACCAAAGGTGAGTTACACTCTCAGAAATCCCAGCTCACTAGATTTACAAAGGTTGAATAGGGCCTTATTGCATGTGTGTGAGTTGGGGTAGGAGAAGGCTCTTAAAAAGGACATAAGGGTGACTTCTACACAGCAGACTGGCTGATCCTAATTTTCAAAAATTCATATTAAAGCCATATTGTTATTCATTGGCTTGTCCAAGGAATCTGTTTTTCTGAAATTAACTACATCTATTTATATTAACTACATCTATTGGTATTTTATACATCTATCTGATTGTTTCTTTATTTATTTTCTTTCCAAAATTTCAGATAAAGTGTTTCTTGACTTTTCAGAGATTAGACTGCTTTAGGCTTTTAAATGAGATCACATGCATATGCAATAATTTTCTTGCAAAATTTTGCATTCACTATTTAGCAGTTAATGAGTCTCAGCTTTTCCTTAGCCAATACTGTCATTGTGTACAAGCAACCCTTGGTTATATTGTGATCAGGGTGAAACAAGATATTTAACTGACGTTTCTCCATGAATCACAAATGTAATGCATGTGGCTATTTACATCATGTGTTATTGTGAGCAAGATTTCAATTGTGAAAATGCATGTGACCCAAAATATAACCTTTCTGAAATATGGAAAAATAACCAGTTATTCAGTGTAAGATCTAGGAATAGGTCCATGATTACAAACAATGTAACAAACCCAGTAATACAATAATACAATAATAACTGTACAATAATATGGTACAGTTTCTTCCAATTACTATCAAGACAAAGAAATGGAGACTAAATAAATGTGGCAGGTCTAAGGGGGCAGTGCCATACTCCACTAATCATGCTGCTATGACATAAAAATACCCCCCATCTCACTCCCCGACTCAACCACTCACCCTCCTACATAACGTCCACAGTACCTGCTATGTCATCTCCTTCCTGGTTGCCACGGCAACATAAACATAGTTTATGCCTGTCAGATCTAAGTTGGGTGGAGAACACTGAGGCAAAGCTGTTTTCTCTAAGTCATCTTGACGAGTCAAATTGCCAGCTTTGATGTTAACCCAGAGAATTTCCAAAATAGTTTCTTCCAGGCCCCCTTCACCTCTTTATTTCTTAGACTGTAAATCATAGGGTTCAGCATTGGTGTCAAAATGGCATAAAAGAGAGAGATCAACTTCTCCTGAAGGACAGAGGGACTGGAGTGGGGCTGGATGTAAGTGAAAATGGCCACGCCATAACACAGGGCAACCACTGTGAGGTGAGATGCACATGTTTGGAAGGCTTTCCTCCTTCCTTCTCTGGACTGGATCTTTAGGATGGTGGAGATGATCTGGATGTAGGACAAAAGAACCAGGCAGAAGGGTGTCATCAGAAGAACAATGCTAGACACCATGATGGTGACCTCGTTGGAGGAGGTGTCCACACAAGCCAGCCTGATCACAGCTAGAATTTCACAGGATATATGATCAATAAACTTGTTTGTGCACGTGGGCAGCTGAAAGGTGATGGTGGTATGCACGAGAGAGTTAATGGATCCAGTGACCCAGGATGTGACAGCCAACCTAGCACACAGCGCTGCATGCATGATGGCCGAGTATCGCAGGGGGTCACACACAGCCACATAGCGGTCATAGGCCATCACCGCCAGGAGAATAAACTCAATCCCACCCAAGGCCAGGGAGAAAAATAACTGGGCTGCACAGCTCTGGAATGGGATGGCTTTATGTTCTGCAAGAAAATGTGCCAGCAGCTGAGGGACTATGCTTGTGGCATAGGAGACATCAACAAGGGAGAGGTTGGTGAGAAAGAAATACATGGGAGTGTGGAGTCGGCTGTCCAGTCTGATCAGAAGGACAATGAGACAGTTCCCCAGCACGGTCACCACGTACATGACCAAGAACAGGACAAAGAGGGAGACCTGAGTGTCCCAGTCACTGGACAGGCCGAGGAGAATAAATTCACTCACCCAGGTCTGGTTATCTGTTCCCATTAAAATATTCAAGGATTATTAATCTGTGGAGAGAGTCAGAAAAAACAGAAGCTGTTGAGTAACCGTAATAATAACTTTTTTTTCTTTTTTTATTATACTTTAAGTTCTTGGGTACATGTGCAGAACGTGCAAGTTTGTTTCATAGGTATACACATGCCATGGTGGTTTGCTGCACCCATCAACCCGTCATCTACATTCGCTATTTCTCCTAATGCTATCCCTCCCCTAGCCCCTCATCCCTTGATAGGCCCTGGTGTGTGATGTTCCCCTCCCTGTGTCCATGTGTTCTCATTGTCCAACTCCCACTTATGAGTGAGAACATGTGGTGTTTGGTTTTATGTTCCTGTGTTAGTTTGCTGAGAATGATGGTTTCCAGCTTCATCCATGTCCCTGCAAAGAACATGAAGTCATTTATTTTATGGCTGAATAGTATTCCATGGTGTATATGTGCCATATTTTCTTTATCCAGTCAATCATGGATGGGCATTTGGGTTGGTTCCAAGTCTTTGCTATTGTGAATAGTGTGGCAATAAACATATGTGTGCATGTGTCTTTATAGTAGAATGATTTCTAATCCTTTGGGTATATACCCAGTAATGTGATTGTTGGGTCAAATGGTATTTCTGGCTCTAGATCCTTGAGGAATTAACTCACGATGGATTAAAGACTTAAACATAAGACCTAAAACCATAAACACCCTAGAAGAAAACCTAGACAATACCATTCAGGACATAGGCATGGGCAAAAACTTCATGACTAAAACACCGAAAGCAATGGCAACAAAAGCCAAAACTGACAAATGGGATCTAATTAAACTAAAGAGCTTCTGCACAGCAAAAGAATCTGCCATCAGAGTAAACAGGCAATCTACAGAATGGGAGAAAACTTTTGCAATCTATCCATCTGACCAAGGGCTAATATCCAGAATCTACAAAGAACTTAAACACGTTTACAAGAAAAAAAACCCCATCAAGAATAACTTTTTAAGAATACATATGTATATGACCCACCAGTGCTAGCCTCTGTCTTTAGATTATTCATGAGGCTAAGCTAACAACCTGGATTCTAACTGCATTATATCTACTCTGCTTCAGAGAGTCAGGCCAGTCCCTAAATAAGGACATGATTTGTCTCAGGGAGGTCAGCTAAAGCCTGGAGATAATGTAGTGCAGTTTTAGGAATTCTACATTTTCACCATCTTACCTTGATTCCAGTGCAACAAAACCATGATAATTGGCAATTGTCTCAAAAATGATAAACAGTGAAGACAGACAATTGGAAATATCTCAAATATGCGGACAGACTCAACTTGATGAAATATATGTATCATTTACAAAAGAAAACATTGGGAAGAGACAAGGGTCTTGTGGAAAGAGCCTGGAATCAGAGAACCTAGGTTTTATCTAGCAGGTAGGTGATTTTTGTTCAGTGACAAGTTTCATACCTAAGACAGATTACTATTAAATGACTCATAGTTATGTTTAAGGTCAAACTTAGATAGGTTATAGGGAAGTACTTGGTGTACACTAATTGGTAGTACTACTGTAGTACTATGGGTGTTAGCAGTAAGATGACTTCTGCCTCGGGGTAGAGAAAGTAGCAAATGTGTTTGTTCTCACATCCCCTCCACAAAATAAAATATAAATTGGTAGCAACCTCTAATAGATCTAAGGGCTTGGATGCTTTGGGGATTCACTAGTCTTTTTGATAGGCTTTGGTTTCTTCAATCAGTGGTGGGATAAGGGAGGACATTGTGATGGCATCTTGCTATTTGTATTTTTCTCTTTTCAACTTGCTACTGTTAAGAATCTATCCTTTAAATATGGATTTAAAGGAAAGCAAACAAACATATCAATACTTAGACATTTTAGACACAAGGGATGAAGCCAAAGCAGGTGTTTGAAGACCCTTCTTCCCTGTCTTCAACAGGGAAGATGTGTTTTGGAATGGAGATTCCCTGATGTTTTCTTTTCAAATGCTTTTTCAGTAAAACTAATGTGCTGTATCATCAATTGTGAACCTTAAACAGAAGCAGGTTACATTCGAAAAAGTTTTAGAATTGACTCCTTCTTATTTCATGTCCACCTATTCACTAAGTTTTCTTTTATTGCAGTGTACACAGTAAGGGAAACTAGGAGAGAAAGGAGGCAGGGGAATTGAGGGCAAAAGCAGGGCAAACTAGAGTGTCTTAGCTACAAGAGAAAGACTGTCAATGCTGCAAGTCTCTTACCCGATAAAGGATTAAACAAAACATGTAGTTCCAGAAATGCTCGTCTCCTTCATGGTTCAGAGTCACATTTATTTTTTCTAAACTCTCCCCTAATGTTCTCCTCAAAACCTTCTTCCTCCCCCAACACTTCCTCCTTTACTGCTCTGTCCTGATGCTTCCACCAGCACCCCTCAGGGTGCTTTTCTTCAATCCTGACCTGCCTGAGAATACATCTGATTGCCTCAAAGAAGACATTCTAATTTAAATTCTACAATCTCAAGTATATATTTTACTTTAAAAAAAAAACTGCCCACTCTTGTTGAATAGATGGAAGATGTGCACCAGAAGTAGACATTTTTTCCACTAATTAGGCAAATATCTATGCAGTGCCATCTTTGCTAGATGCTGATTTCAGGGTGAATATCACCCTTCTCTGTTCTCCAAGGGTTTGCTCATCAGTGGGGAAAAGACACAGACACAGTGATCGTCACCAGATCATTTGCTCCTCTGCTGAACGGGAGGCCCTGCAAGCCCGTGACTCACTGTGCTCCTCTCAGCCACCCCACATGTCTCTCCACTACAGTCCTTGTCACATTACAAATGAGTGACAGTGTCTCATCTCAGAGAAAATGTGAACTTCAGAGTCTAACAGCTCCTGTTGTGGACCCACATCTGTTTGTTCTGCTTCCTGAGACTTGGAGCAAAATACTTAGCTTCTCTGAGCCTCCTATTCTTCATGTGTGAAATGTGCCTAATATGGGCCAGCTGAAGGGTCCTGGGTGAAATTAAAGGAGTTGAAGGACTAAAGTTCCTACAGGAGTGCTGGAACAGGCAGGTGTCCATTATTTACTGATGATCCTTAGTCTTGATTTCATGCTCTCTCTTTCAGAATCTTCTTTATCCATTTACTTCCCCTCTCTACCACCCTCAGGTTTCTCTTGCTCCTGAGCAACTCCTTCTCCCTCATTATAAAAGGAAATATACAGGCATCTCAATTTAGGAAGCTTTAGTGTATAGACAGCAAGCATTCTAAATCCCCTTTCATTTCACATCCCTAATGACTGAAATCTATTTTCTGGATTTATTTCCTGATATTCATCCCTTAGCCAGTGGAAATTTCTACCCTCACTAATCTATAGAATTTGATTTTTTTTTTGAGACAGAGTTTTGCTCTTGTTACCCAGGCTGGAGTGCAACAGTGCAATCTCAGCTCACCGCAACCTCTGCCTCCCGGGTTCAAGCAATTCTCCTGTCTCAGTCTCCTGAGTAGCTGGGATTACAGGCACCGACCACTATGCCCGGCTAATTTTTGGTATTTTTAGTAGAGACGGAGTTTCACCATGTTGGCCAAGCTGGTCTCGAACCCCTGACCTCAGGTGATCTGCCTGCCTTGGCCTCCCAAAGTGCTGGGATTACAGGCGTGAGCCACCATGCCCAGCCGAATTTGAAAACTTAAAGGTTACTGATAACCTGTCATCAGCAATTCCATAGAATTTCATTCTATTTGCATTCTTTATTTAGCTTTTAACAATGTTACCTATTTGTTCCTTCAAAGTCACAACTCTGTCATGCACTCCTGTCCTGATCTTCCTCCAATCAATTTGCCTTGTGAGCATTCTTAACCTTCTTAGTTCTCCTTCTCTGTTCTATGAGCATTTGCTAAGCTTCTGTGCTCAGAAGTTGCACTCTACTTCTAAAGTTTTTCTTGGAAGGCTTGTTATTTCTTGTAGGGAGACCCCCTGAAACTATTGCTATGGAAGAAAAGATGAAATGCTCCTGATTATTGTAAATACAAAGTTGCATGCAGGATTGTGTAAAGACAACGCCAGGTTGGACTGCCAAAATGAGCCAACAGCGCGTGATGTGCTTCCACCTGCAGAGAGCTTATGAACGGACGTGCAGTCAGGGAGGTTTCACATCACCAAGATTCCTATCCCAGAAAAGCAGATGTTCATAGCTCTGGGAATGGAATGTGACCCTTGTGGAGAGCCTATAAATGGATGCATGGGCAGGGGCGCCTGTCCATATGGATAAGATAGGGCTATAAACGCCTTCATCTTGCCACGGCTCTTCTAGGCCTCCTTAGGGTTAAGGCATACTCCCTTCTGAGAATTTTTGGTCTAACCTGTTTCCTAGCTTCACGTCCTGTTTCTATGGATTGTTTGTAACCAGCTTTTGCTGCAACTGTTACTGTTGATTAAAATCTTGCTAATCATAGCTTATGGATAGACTGTGTTTCTGTTTTAAGGCTCTGTTAGAAATTACTGATGCACACACTATATTGTAAATTCTTATCTCTGTATACTGTACTTCTGCACACAGATGTTATGTTAAAGAATTACTTCATCCCCATGTGACCATCTCACCTTATAATCAAATGACCCTAAATCCCTCACTAACCTACCCCTGCTCTCACTAAACTTAATAATAAATGCTGGTATATCCAGTGCATTGTTGGCACCACAGAGCCAGAAGGTGGTGACCCCCCTGGACCCAGCTTTCACTATCTTGTGTGTATCTATTATTTCTCAACCTGCCGATCCGCCTGGGAACAAAGAAAGAGCCCCGTTGCATTGCGGGCTGCTGGCCGGATCCCACAATAATTTCTAGCTATAATAATTATTATCAACTCTATATGGCTCACTCTCAATTTCACATTTACTTTCTAGATTTCCCTCCAAAACTCCAAATGCATTCTGCAAAAGCTGAATGAATGTTTCCTAAATGTCTCACGAATGCCTCCTCTATCCACAAATGAAATCCGACCCTGTCCTCTTTATTTCTATCAACAGAATTAGATTTGTCCCACTCTTCCAATAAACCATCTTTTATTTTTCCCTCCTCCTCACCATGAATAAATCCTCTTCCTTTTTATCTTCTATTGCTTATTTTTCATCTTCTTAATCTTCATCTACATTCACCTTTGCCCTCATCATTCCCATCTTATAGAGTATAAGACCTTTCTTGCAAATTCCTATGATGTAATCTCCACTCACGCCAAGCATTCTACTTTCTACTCCCAAATTAATCATGCAAAGTACAAATTTATTACTTCACTTTCATGTACAAACATTTCTATGATGTCTGTGTTTAAAAAATTAATTTGGCTGTGTAAAAAAAATTAATTCCTTGGCTGAAATGTTTGCATCCCATCCATAATGCAGTCCTGTCCTACATCTAGCTTTCATTTTATTAATTGTGGCATCTAGTGAGGTGTTGTATTAAAATAGACTGCTAATACTTGAATAATTTTTATTGTTGTATTAACTGAATACTCTTAACATATTAAGGTGACTATTTCTTTCCAAGGCTATTGCCTTGGTTTTAAAAAGTAATATTTAAGTATATCTTTTGTCTATACTTATGGAGTTCCTCTAGGAATTCATGATAGATAAAGAAAAAAGAAATATCATGTGCATTTGAAAACCAAATTAAGGAGGAAAATGTGTTGTTCAGATCATTTTACCACATTTGTAGTTAATACCATTTTCATATTGCTTTGATCTCAGCTTCCAGATAAATGGAACTGGATCTATATTCTCCCTTCAAGGTGAAGAGTACACTAGGTACCAGATAAGTGCTCTGTGTATAACCACACATGTCACAAAGCAGATATTGGCCTTTTCAGCCCTAAATAATTTGTAGTTCTATAGCTCTCCCTAATCCTGTGTTTTTCATTGAAGTCAAATAACCTAGGGACAATTTTGAGAATATTTGCTCCATTTGTCTATACAAATAAGACAACAAAAACCTCTTTCTACAGGTTTAGGCATGCAGCTGCTATTCAAAAGCAGTGTTGAACAATGAGCACAGCTAGCAGTCCTATTTAGCTTTTCCTCATGTACAAGGGTGACCTGTGCTGTCTTCTCAGTATTTGTCCAACTCCAATTACTTTACCTATTTGCTAGTACCTAATGCTCCTTTAATAAACAATGAAATCCTATTTTATCTTCTTTGGGTTATGCCATCCTCATACTCAACAAACCTAAAGCTACACCTCTCTATATATATGTTTTGAGCTTTCTTTGTCTATTGAGAAACAAACAATCCATGCTACCTGCTCAGAACATGATATTGAAGAGTAACATACCCTGTGATTCATCTTCTTGGACATGAGCACCATGAAGGAAGGACTTCCTCTTGCCTGTCTTTTAGGAATGGTGGGGAAGTAAGGGTAATTACTGTGCCCATAATAATTAGAACACAATATATGATATAATATCATATGTGTAATTGAAATATTCCACTAAAATTATGTCCTTAAAGCAATGTCTGTCACTAACGTCTGAAAGTTATTACATTATGTAAAGCACTGCCCTCTTTGTGACATGTCTAGGGATGAAATAATACAAAATTAAAGGTTTATAATACGAAGAGTGAACTAGTATCTCGAGCTGCACTGATCCTTTACGATATATCATATATGAGTAGAAACTAGAGCTGAAGCTATGAATGATACTGAAATTGCAAGACAAGTCAAGGTTCAGGCAAATTAGTTCAGTCACTGTGGAAAGTAGGTCAGAGATTTCTGAAAGGAAACAGAACTACCATTTGAGCCAGCAATCCTATTACTGGATATATATGCAAAGGAATCTGAATTGTTCCTTTCAGATCGGAGTCACAAGCACATATATATTCATCACAGCACTATTCCCAACAACAAAGATGTGAAGTCAACCTACATACCCATCAATGGTGAACTGGAAAAAGAAAATGTGGTTCTCATATACATCATGGAAAACTATGCAGCTATAAAAAAAAGAATGAAATCATGTTCTCTGCAACAACATGGACGCAGCCGGAGGCTATTAACCTAAGCAAATTAATACGGGAACAGAAAACCAAATACCACATGTTCTTTACTTATAAGTGGGAGTGCCTACTTGAGGGTGGAGAGTGGGAGGAGGAGGGTGGAGAGCAGTGAGGGTCAAAAAACTACCTGGCAGGTACTATGCTCACTATATGGGTGATGACATCAATTGTACACCAAACCTTAGTGACACACAATTTACCCATGTAACAAATCTGCACAGGTACCCTCAGACCTATAGTGAAAGTTGAAAAAGAAAAGAGTAGTGTACTTTAACTGACAGCAAAGATCAAATTACTTACTTAAAATATTACCTTTGTGAGGCCCCAGTTTTAAGTACCTCCATGAACCCTCTCCCTTGATCCAGCAAGTATTAGCTACAGCCAGTATCAGAACTGGAATGTTTTTCTGTCTACGAAAAAGAAATGAAGACAAAAAGTAGGTGTTCCAATTCCTTATATAACTCTTTACATGACACAATATATCTAATTTTAAAAATTTTTAATCAATCTCTTTTTAAAAAATAAGGCAAACCTATTTATTGATTTCATGAAACTGCTATATTTTCTTTATTATGAAAGTTGAGTCTAAATTATAACAAAGGTTATTTTTCAACCTACTCTATCTTAATAAATTCACCCACTACTCTTTTTCGTGTTGTTTTAATCGACTGCTACCTTATAGCATCTTTACTTGAAAATATGTGTCATTCAAACAAGACTATGAGTGAAAAATTCACAGAACTATGCTAGCAGATGTTCAAACCTGGACTAGCCTTTACCTGGATAGGTAGATAAAGTTGGGCTTTAGACGTTCCTGCCTTCCTTTCTCTGAATGTATATTCTAACCCCTCATCTATGAGCCAAAAAGCTCCATGCCAGTCTCTGTAGCTCTCTATATTCAGGCCTGCCTTCCAGCAGATGTGGCCCCTGTTCTAAAATTGCCTTTTCCTCTCTTCTTCTAAAAAGGAACATCAGGAAAGGCAAGATCTTAAGTGAAGTTAAACATGTTACTCATAGTAAATTCTTAGGCAGTGATGTATGTTAATATTTGCTGTAAATATCTGGTATTTTGAAATTATGGAATCATTCTGCCAACTAGTCTGTTAGAATTTTCTTTAACCCTGAAGAGTTGATCTCCGAGATGGGGGAGCCATCCATGCCCAGCTCTGTACAGCTCTGCAGAATGCTGACAAGAAAGGGTAAAGCCCCAAGCAACAATGACTTCTCACCTAAAGTTCCCTTTCAGCCTTTTGCCACATCCTCCCCCTATTACTGCTCTAATAGAAATGATAAGATGGAGGAACTTTGAGCATCTGTTCAAGAAAAAGATGAGACACTGGACCCATAGTCAAAATCAACCAGACATTGGCAGAACTTTTCATTATGTTGGTGTCACACAGATATGATCATAATTTGTCTTTTTGGAAATGTCTTCACGTGCTGCTTTTCACTTTTTTTTTTTTTTTTCATTTTTAGTTGCATTGAAATCCCATTGCTGCTTTACGGACTAACACTCAAAAATGCTCGATTTACTTTTACAAAGAAGTATCCAGGACTTGACCCTTAGGTACCTTTTCCATTTGTAGCAGGCAGTGCACATTTGATTATCCTATCCCACCCAGGGAGTATATTATACACTCTAAACTACCTAAGATAATGTTTCACTTTGAAGGCTGACTGCTTCAGTATGGCATATTCTTTCTTTACCCCCGCAATAGAAAGATCAAAATACTGATTTGGAATGACTCAGGAGGTATACACACTGTAAGAGGACTCCTCAGTGTCTCATTCTCCAGAAATAAGATAATAAGATAATGCAGAATCATAATCCTTTCCACTCTCCTTGTCAATTCAAAGAGGGTGTGAGTCAGATACAATCTTGGATAAGCCTTGAATCCAATCTCAAACATAGTTAGGCATAGTGAGGCTTACCCATGTAATAGAGATGGTGCTGTACATCATTACGTATATGATGCCCCACTGCTAAGGAATAAAAAACCAAAATATTTTCTCCTGGGAAAATTTGTTTGTGCATCAGCTTTTGTGAAACTTTTTTGAGTCTTTGTCATATGTGGCCTCCTTTTGGAGTTCTCTACAACCTCAGCTGAGGCAGAGTTCTGAACACAGAAGCAGAGCACATGAAGATAAGGTGCACAACTTAACAGCTATTTCTCTTTCATGCTGGTCTAAACAAACAAGAAGCATACCTTTACACAGTGGAGCTCTCAGTGGAAATGGCATTTTTGTTTAGCGAAAGATTCATCTGACCTGTGGTTGAACACTTGGTTTTGATATACATGAAATGCATCCATCCTGGAGAGCAGTGTTTTCACCATCCTAGTATTTGGGAATGGAGAAACCCAGTGCCACTGGGTAGACAGTGTCTCCAAGATGGTTTTACATCCTGAGAAGAAAATTTGCTTTTCTTCTTTAGGGTATTGTTATCTACTTCCTGTCTTGATTTGGTTGTCTGACTTTTCACATAATCTGAATCCAATTACTGAGACCTAGTTTCCCAAATGTGCAATTCTGAAGGTCGCCTTTAGAGATACAATTTATCATGGTCTCATTCTGTTTATGCTACACCTTCTCTAGATCTCTTGCCCTTCATATCTCAGAATATTCTTTTCCAGTGTAGTTTCCTCACTCTAGCAAGTTTCCATAGTGCAATCGCTAAGCTCATTTGAGAGATGCTGAATGAGAGTCAGGAGACCTCAACTGTGGGCCCAGTTTGCATTCTGAGAGCCTTTTAACTTTGAACAATTCATTTAATCATCTTACATTTCATTTTTTTTTTTTATTGAAAAGAAAATCAGGCTGGGCATGGTGGTTCATGCTTGTAATCCCAGCACTGTGAGAGGCTGAGGCTGGAGGATTGCTTGAGGCCAAGTGTTCAAAAACAGTCTAGGCAACATAGTGAGACCCCATCTCTACAAAAAAGTTTTTTAATTAGCTGGCCATAGTGGCACATACCTGTAGTCCTAGCCACTCAGGAGGCTGAAGCTGGAGGATTGCTTGAGCCCAGGAGCTCAAAGTTAAGTTAGCTATGATTGTGTTACTGCTTTCCAGCCTGGGCAACAGAGAGAGACTCTGTCTTTTAAAAAATAAGAAGAAGAAAGAAAGAAAAGAAAGTCAAAACATTTAGTATACACACTCTTAGGAAAATAATTGAGATGAGAGACTTTAAAACAATTGACAACTTTTCCTTTCTGGAAAGGTAATATACCCCTACTACATGCTCATGAAATGTTTTATTAATCTAGCCTTCTCACCTAAGCATCTTCCCCAAAAATAATACAGAATTCATCCATGGTATCTCTATTTTTTAGTTAATAATCATTCTCTTCTCCAGCCTCAGTTTTCACCCTTTCTTTCTTTCTCTGCTAATACTAAAGTCTGGAATTGACTAAACATACAACAAAAATGTACCTAAGCCTCTGGCTTTCAGAAAGCAAAATTATTTTTCTACATTTGTTACAACACTTAAGATGAGCAGGTTTCAGGCCAGGCGTGGTGGCTCACACCTGTAATCCCAGCACTTTGGGAGGCTGAGGTGGGCAGATCACCTGAGGTCAGGAATTCAAGACCAGCCTGGCCAACATGGTGAAACCCCATCTCTACTAAAAAGTACAAAAATTAGCCGGGTGTTATGGCGGATGCCTGTAATCCCAGCTACTAGGGAGGCTGAGGCAGGGAGAATTGCTTGAACCTCGGAGGCGGAGGCTGCAGTGAGCCAAGATTGCACCACTACACTCCAGCCTGGGCGAAAGAGTGAGACTTTGTCTCAAAAATAAATAAATAAATATGAGAAGATTTCACATTCATGGTTTGTATTTCTGATTGAAACTTCCTAACAAAATCATATTGTACTATTTCTGCCCCTCTTTAAGCCTCTGTTTGTACCCACTCTCTGATGACAGGTCTGTTATGAGCTCTCAAATGTTAATCAGTGCCTGCAATGGGCATGTCTACCTCAGTCTAGGATTAAGCTGTTTTCTAAGCAAGGCTCCCCTCCAACAAAGTGGTGGACCATAAAGACTAAGTATCCCAGACCTCTTGGGAAATTACCCAGAACTAGCATACATTTGAGGGAAACTACGGAGGAAGGTTACAGGTAGTCCCAAATTGGCTCATACACACAGAAGTAATGGAGTGTGGGAGTGGCTGCATTGGCAACGCAGAGCTGATAGATTCCCCTCAGGAGCTTCATGCATTAGAGTGCTAATTGCTGTCACCACTCCCAATTCTCAAGGGCAGGGCCTCCATGCCACTCTTATTTTTCCTGTGGAAGACTGTTCTTCTCTACCCCTGTTTTCCCCAGAACCCCACTGAAGCCTTAGGTCACTCTAAAAAAATATTCACAGAAGCTTGCTTAGTAGGGTTTTAGGATATTCCCCTATAACCCAAATCTAGCTTTTATCCTTCAATGCACCTATTCCAGTGAGCAGTGAATAGGCCTATATTCATACCAGGTTAAAGAGAAAAATAAAAAACAAAAAAAATCCTCTCCCTTGGCTCCAGAATTCTCTTATTTCTCCTTCTGGAGACAAGAGAGTTCTGCTTTGTTCTTCTGAGATATATGCAAAGAATATAATGGGCCGCTGTGAACTTTACCAGAGTCCATGGATATCCAGTGCATGTCTCATGGTACTATTTAAGTTGCAAAAATAATAGCATTGTATAAAAAGATTTAAGACTTCAAATAAGATGTAGAAAAAGTGAATCTTATGATCTACTGGGAAAAAAAGAAAGGGAGAAGGTTATCCAAAATAATACAACAGATTAACTTTGCGTACCACTTCAAATTTTTAATGTATATGAAGAGATTTCATACAATTTTGAGATAATGCAAGCATAGTATCATTGTCTGATACATCCTTTATCCATTATGCACCCTTAAGTGAGTCATTTCTCTATTTATTTATTCATCTACCAAGTCAAATACCAGTAATTCCTCGGCACCACCATCTACCTATCTATTTCATTTTTAAAGATTGTTTCATAGTTGTCTATCTAGAAATTGAATGAGTTCCTTCAACAAGCATTCATAAAGGCACGCTAATATTTACTGTAAATTCATACCTTTGGTATTGCAAAAAATAAACATGAATATAACAAATTACTTCCTGCTAGAAATTATGCATATAATTAGAGTAAGCTACTTCCAGAGAAGCAGTTTGTTTGGTTCGCAATTCCTTGGCCTAAAAAGCATTATTTGCCATTGTTACAGTTTACTTAGCTTAAGCTTAGCACACATTTTCTCACTTACACTGTTAAAACTGACATTAAAAATAATTGAGGCCAGGCACAGTGGCTCACGTCTGTAATCCCAGCACTTTGGGAGGCTGAGGCGGGCGGATCACGAGGTCAGGAGATCGAGACCAACCTGGCTAACACGGTGAAACCCCGTCTCTACTAAAAATACAAAAAATTAGTTGGGCGTGGTGGCATGCCACTGTAGTCCCAGCTACTAGGGAGGCTGAGGCAGGACAATCACTTGAGCCCGGGAAGCCGAGGTTGCAGTGAGCTGAGATGGCGCCACTGCACTCCAGCCTGGGTGACAGAGCAAGACTCTGTTTCAAAAAAAAAAAAAAAAGTAATTGAAAATGTGTCATTCTGGAGATGGATGTTGGTAACAGAGGAGACTGCATGGTAGTGTGGGGTGGTGGGGAGAGGAGATTTGTGAACCCTCTGTACTTTCTGTTAAATGTTTCTATGAATGTAAAACTGCTCTAAAACAAAGTCTATTTAAAAAGGAAAAATAATAATTGAGCTTGTTCTAGCTTTCACTTGGGTTGTAAAAATCTGGAAAGAGCGTTGCTTCCATCCTAAAACAAGGACAGGTTTGATAACCTACACAATCATAACTATTCTTGAATTGATAAGAGAGCTGAGGTGGCAGGGAAACTAACTAGCATGAAATCTGAGGAAATACAGGTAACCCCAGAAAGACATGGGGCATGAACTCTGTGTTACCTGGGCCAGAGCATGAGAGGAAAATGGGGCCACCCTAGGTGCTAGTAAGAACTGCTTTGCCAAATTGCTGAAGGCTAAGTGTGAGGTACTGTGAGTATCCGGAGATAAATGAAAAGTTTACATCTTTTCTCAATATTTTATCCTCAGACTTGGAATAGTCCTGATGAGAATGCTTGAGGGTGGGGGGGTGAAACACCACAGAGAGCCTCTTTTATGATGCAGGTTTAGGTGAGGGCAGCAATAGTGGCTGCAGGAAGACAGGAAGCCCACTCACTCTTACCAAGTCTTTCTCCTGCGTGGGACAAAACCCAGAACCACTCACTGGAGGAAGGGCAGGAACCCTTTTCTCCCACAGGCAGAGGAAGACTCATTGCTGAGGGAAGGAAAAAGCAAACAAACAAAAACAAATACTTTCTAGCCCTGAGTCCAGACCATGAGCCCTGTCCTAAGGCTGGGAAAGAGACTGGATCACTGTGACCCAGGGACAAGGACAAATGATGTGCCTAAGACTGAGATAGAACTGGAATAGCAAAGCATAATCCCCATTCTCTGTCACCAGGACAGCAAGAATTGAAGAGCAGGTATTGTAGCTTAAGTTTATCATAGACAAAAGGTAGCATGTGGAAAGACACAGTCTGTTGTGGAGTCTCACAGTAAGAGCTTAAAACTGAGGTGGAACAGCAATGTTTGAGAAAACCCTCCAACAATTAACTCTTCACCCCAAGCACAAGCAATGCTCAATGCTACAGAAATTTAGATTTATTGGTGCACTGAGGATAATCAACAACAAAACTCAAACCCAGGTCAACCCCTGATGCCATTGATTCCCACATCCCCTGGACCCACACACACACATGCACAACACAAAACTACAGGACAACAGTGTTTTGTGGTTTTTCTTGTAGAGATTGTTTACCCCCTTGTTAGCTGTATTCCTTGATATCTTATTTTGAGCGTGTGGCTACTGCAAATGGGCTTGTGCATTTGATTTGGCTCTGAGTTAGAATGCTATTGGTATATAGAAACTATACTGATTTTCGTATTCTTAAACTTTACTGAAGTTGTATATCAGTTCCAGGAACATTTTGCCAGTCTTTGTAGGGAGACCTCCTGAAACTATTGCTATGGAATAAAAGATGAAATGCTCCTGATTATTGTAAATACAAATTGCATGCAGGATTGTGTAAAGACAATGCCAGGTTGGACTGCCAAAATGAGCCGACAGCGCGTGATGTGCTTCCACCTGCAGAGAGCCTATGAACGGACATGCAGTCAGGGAGGTTTCACATCACCAAGATTCCTATCCCAGAAAAGCAGATGTTCATAGCTCTGGGAATGGAATGCGACCCTTGTGGAGAGCCTATAAACGGATGCATGAGGGGCACCTGTCCATATGGATAAGATAGGGCTATAAACACCCTCATCTTGCCACAGCTCTTCTAGGCCTCCTTAGGGTTAAGGCATACTCCCTTCTGAGAATTTTTGGTCTAACCTGTTTCCTAGCTTCACGTCCTGTTTCTATGGATTGTTTGTAACCAGCTTTTGCTGCAACTGTTACTGTTGATTAAAATCTTGCTAATCATAGGTTATGGAAAGACTGTGTTTCTGTTTTAAGGCTCTGTTAGAAATTACTGATGCACACACTATATTGTAAATTCTTATCTCTGTATACTGTACTTCTGCATATAAATGTTATGTTAAAGAATTACTTCATCCCCATGTGACCATCTCACCTCATAATCAAATGACCCTAAATCCCTCACTAACCTAACCCCACCCTCACTAAACTTAATAATAAATGCTGGTATATCCAGTGCATTGTTGGCACCACAGGACCAGAAGGTGGTGACCCCCCGGACCCAGCTTTCACTATCTTGTGTGTGTCTATTATTTCTCAACCTGCCAATCTGCCTATCTGCCTGGGAACAAAGAGAGAGCCCTGTTGCATTGCGGACTGCTGGCCAGATCCCGCAATAAGTCTTTTGGGTTTTCTAGGTTTAGAATCATATTGTCACTGAAGAGAGATAATTTGACTTCTTATTTTCCTATTCAGATGCCTTATGTTTCTTTCTCTTGCCTGATTGTTCTGGCTAGGACTGCCAGTACCATATTGAAGAGGGGTGGTGAGATTGGGCATCCTTGTCTAGTTCCAGTTCTCAATGGGACTGGCTCCAATTTTTGCCCATTCAGTATGATGTTAGCCGTGGGTTTGTTGTAAAAGCTCTTATGATTTTGAGGTATGTCCCTTTTACCTAGTTTGTGGAAGGTGTTCTTTTCATGAAAAAAAAGTTGGATTTTATAAAAAGATTTTTCTGCATCTATTGAGATGACCATATGGTTTTTGTTTTTAATTCTGTTTATGTGGTGAATCATATTTATTGATTTGTGTATGTTGAACCAACCTTGCATCCCAGGAATAAAGCCTACTTGATCATGATGAATTAACTTTTTGATAGGCTGCTGGATTTGATTTGCTCATGTTTTTTGAGGATTTCTGCATCATCCATCAGTGATAGTGGACCAAACTTATCTTTTTCTTGTGTTTCTAACAGGTTTTGGTATCAAGATGATGCTGGTTTTGTAGAACGAGTTAGAGAGAAGTCCCTTCTTCAGTATCAGTTCTTCTTTTTACATAGGGTAGAATTTGGCTATTAATCCATCTGTTCCATAGTTTTAATTTATTTGTTTATTTATTTATTTTGGTTGACAGGTTTTTTTTTATTACTGATTGAATTTCAGAACTCATTATTGGTCTTTTCAGACTTTCAGTTTCTTCCTGGTTAAATCTTGGGAGGTTGTGTGTTTCCAGGAATTTATCCAGGTTCTCCAGGTTTTGTAATTCATGTGCATAGAAGTGTTCATGATAGTCTCTGTGGTTCTTTTGTATTTATATGGGATCAGTTGTAACGTCATAGTTGTCATTCCTGACTGTGCTTATTTAGATCTTCTCTACTTTTTTTTTGTTAATCTAGCTAGTGGTCTATTGATCTTATTTATTTTTTTAAAAAAATCAACTTTTGGAATCATTTATCTCTTGTATGGATTTTTGTGTCTCAACTTCATTCACTGCTCAAAGAAATTGGAGACAACATAAATAAATGGAAAAACATTCCATGCTCATGGATTGGAAGAATCAATATCATTTAAATGGTCATACTACTCAAAGCAATGTACAGATTCAATGCTATTCCTGTCAAACTACCCATATCATTTTTCAAATCAGAAAAAACTATTCTAAAATTCATAGGGAAAACAAAAAGAGCCCAAATAGCCAAAGTAATCCTAAGAAAAAACAAACAAACAACAACAACAAAAAACCAAAGCTGGAGGCATCACATTACCTTATTTCATAATATGCTGCTATAGTAACCAAAAAAAAGTATAATACTGGTTTAAAAACAGACACACAAAGCAAGGAACAGAATAGAGAACCAAAAATAAAGCTGCACATCTACAGTCATCTGGTAATCAATAAACTTGACAAAAATAAGCAATTGGGAAAAGACTCCCAATTCAATAAATGGTGCTGGGATAACTGGCTATCCATATGCAAAACAATGAAACTGGATGACCACTTATCTCCATATACAAAAAGTAACTGAAGGTGGATTAGATACTTAAAAGTAAGACCTCAAA
The DNA here is from genome assembly GCF_028858775.2 of Pan troglodytes. Classification (NCBI taxonomy): domain Eukaryota; kingdom Metazoa; phylum Chordata; class Mammalia; order Primates; family Hominidae; genus Pan; species Pan troglodytes. The sequence continues at coordinate 159,187,745 of NC_072404.2, read as the reverse complement.
CTGTAAGAATTCCAGAATAAAACCTAGAAAATAACCTTCTTGAAATTGGCCTTAGCAAAGAATGTATGGCTAAGTTTTCAAAAGCAATTGCAGCAACAACAAAAATGGACACGTAGGACCTAATTAAATTAAAGAGCTTCTGCACAGCAAAAGAAAGTATCAACAGAGTAAACAGACAACACACAGAATGGGAGAATTTGCAAAGCATGCATCCAACAAAGGTCTAATATCCAGAATCTATAAGAAACTTAAATCAACAAACCAAAAGCAAATAACCTCTTTAAAAAGTGAACAAAGGACATGAAGAGATACATCTCAAAAGAAGACATACAAGCGGCCAACAAACATATGAAAAAATGCTCATCATTACTAATCATCAGAGAAATGCAAATCAAAACAACAGTGATACATCTCACACCAGCCAGAATAGCTAAAAAATAAAAATTAAATTAAATTTAAAAAAACAGATGTTGGCAAGGCATTGGAGAAAAGTGGACATTTATACACTCTCTGTGGAAGGGTAAACTAGTCCAGCCACCATGGAGAGCAATTTGGAGATTTCTCGAACAACTGAGAGTTGAACTACCATCCAACCTAACAATCCTATTACTGGGTATATACCCGAAGGAAAGTAAACCATTCTACTAAAAGGACGCACGCACCTGTATGTTCATCACAGTGCTATTCACAATAGCAAAGTCTTGGAATCAACCTAGGTGTCCATCAGTGATAAATTGGATAAAGAAAACATGATACATATATACCATGGAATACTATGAAGCCATAAAGAAAAATAAAATCATGTCCCATGTGGCAACATGGATAGAGCTGAAGGCCATTACCTTATGCAAACTAGCATAGAAACAGAATACCCATGTTCTCATTTATAAGTGGCAGCTAAACATTGTGTACACATGGACATAAAAAAGAGAACAATATAGTGTGGGGACTAGTATAAAGGGGAGAAAGAGAGGAGGGAAAGGGCTAAAAAAAAAATAGCTGTTGGGTACTATGCTCACTATCTGAGTGATGGGTTCAGTCATACCCTAAACCTCAGCATCATGCAATATACCTTTGCAACAAACTTTCACATGTACTTCCTGATCCTAAAATAAAAGTTGAAAAAGAAAAAATACTGCAGGACAAGCAAAAGAGGCATGCCCATTTCAAGTCATACTACTATTTTTTCTCAGAGTCTATTATCCCACACACACAATGTTTGGATCTAACCAAAATTAAAGATCAGAGGAAAAAGCTGGAAAAAGATGTCACTGAGCAAAGAAATTAACATAACCAGAATCAAATATGGCCTGAATATAGGAACTATCACACAGGGGCTTAAAGTAACTCTCATTAATAAGTAAACAGATCCTGTGGAAAAGATAGTCAGCCTCTGTAAATGTATGAGGACTTTGAACTGTAAATTGAAAACTGTATGGAAGAATCAAATGGAAATGCTAGACATGAAGAACATAATAACAGATGAAGAATGCTGATGAGGGGGTTCAAGAGAGCCAAGAAACAATCAGTGAAGATAAAGACAAATCAATAGAGATTAGCAAGACTGAAGCACAAAGAGAAAATAATAATAATGATAAAATAGAAGAGAGTATCCAAGGACTGTGGTACAATATCAAACAATCTAACATACATAAAATTTGAAGATTCCAGAAGAGAAATCAAAACAGAGGAAAAGGAGAAGTATTTGAAGAGATAATGGCTGAGAAAAATAATGAAAGAAATTGGAGCCCAAATCCAAGAAGCTCAGCCAAATAGCATAACTGAAAATAAGCAAAGAAAAGTCTACATTCATGGTATTCAAACTGTCAAAAAGCTAAAAAAAAAAAAAAAAAAAAAGTGAAAACCTTGAAGACAGCCCGAGGGAAAAAAAAGAGACATCATACACAGAAAAACAAAAAACCAAATCAATGCAGATATCTTGTCGGAAACTATGCTAGCCAGAAGAAAATGGTGTTACATCTTTAGAACTGTGAGATGGGGGAAACTATCAACTAAGAATTTTATATGCAGAGAAAATATGTTTTTGAAAATTAGAGAAAAATAAATTCTTTTTCAGAAAAAACCTGAATATATTTCCAGCAGACTTAGACCAGAAGAAGTGTTAATAGAAATTCTTCAGGAATAGAATACCAGACAGAAAATTGGATCTATGCAAGAAAAGAAAAGAAACAAAAAGAAAAGAAACAAAAGAAAAGAAAGGATGGTAGGTCATCCTGGAAATGGTAAGATTTAAGGTTAACATAAAATTCACTTTTAAACCATAAAAACCCTAGAAGGAAACCTAGGCATTACCATTCAGGACATAGGCATGGGCAAGGACTTCATGTCTAAAACACCAAAAGCAATGGCAACAAAAGCCAAAATTGGCAAATGGGATCTAATTAAACTAAAGAGCTTCTGCACAGCAAAAGAAACTACCATCAGAGTGAACAGGCAACCTATAAAATGGGAGAAAATTTTTGCAACCTACTCATCTGACAAAGGGCTAATATCCAGAATCTACAATGAACTCAAACAAATTTACAAGAAAAAAACAAACAACCCCATCAACAAGTGGGCAAAGGATATGAACAGACACTTCTCAAAAGAAGACATTTATGTGGCCAAAAGACACATGAAAAAATGCTCACCATCACTGGCCATCAGAGAAATGCAAATCAAAACCACAATGAGATACCATCTCACACCAGTTAGAATGGTGATCATTAAAAAGTCAGGAAACAACAGGTTCTGGAGAGGATGTGGAGAAATAGGAACACTTTTACACTGTTGGTGGGACTGTAAACTAGTTCAACCATTGTGGAAGTCAGTGTGGCGATTCCTCAGGGATCTAGAACTAGAAATACCATTTGACCCAGCCATCCCATTACCTGGTATATACCCAAAGGACTATAAATCATGCTGCTATAAAGACACATGCACACGTATGTTTATTGTGGCACTATTCACAATAGCAAAGACTTGGAACCAACCCAAATGTCCAACAATGATAGACTGGATTAAGAAAATGTGACACATATACACCATGGAATACTATGCAGTCATAAAAAATGATGAGTTCAGGTCCTTTGTAGGGACATGGATGAAATTGGAAATCATCATTCCATTGTAAACTATCGCAAGGACAAAAAACCAAACACCGCATGTTCTCACTCATAGATGGGAATTGAACAATGAGAACACATGGACACAGGAAGGGGAACATCACACTCTGGGGCCTGTTGTGGGGTGGGGGGAGGGGGGAGGAATAGCATTAGGAGATATACCTAATGCTAAATGATGAGTTAATGGGTGCAGCACACCAGCATGGCACATGTATACATATGTAACTAACCTGTACATTGTGCACATGTACCCTAAAACTTAAAGTATAATAATAATAAAAAAAGAATAACAAAGTCAAAAAAAATTCACTTTTAAATATTTAACAGACTACAGGATAATTGACCTAATTAAACTAAAGAGCTTCTGCACAGCAAAAGCTGAAACAGCATAGCAATTATTTGTATTCATAGCTTATGTTAATGTAAAATCTTTGAAAATAAAAGTACAAAAATGAGGGGTAGCAAATAGTAGCACACTAAGGTTCCTGTGTGAATATGGAATATCCTGTGAATATGCTATTGTACATGACAAAAGGGCCTTGCAGATGCATTTAAATGAAGGATTTTTAAATGGGGGTATTGTCCTGGACCATCTGGGTGGCCCCAATGTAATCACAAGTTTCTTGTAAAGAACAAGGCAAGAGGATCAGGGTCAGAAGAAAGATATGTGATGACAGAGGATCATTTCTCTGTCATCATATGGAGGACAGAATGGAGTGGAGGATCAGAGTCACAGAAAGGTTTGCTGTGCTGTTGGCCTTGTGGAAGGAGGAGCCAGGAACCAAGGAGTGGAAGTCACCTCAGAAAGCAGAAAGCAAGAAATGGAATCTTCCCCAGAGTCCCCAGGGAGAAACGCAGCTCTGTCAACAGCTTGATTTTGCCGTAGTAGAACCCATATCAGACTCTGACCTTTGTAATGTTAAGATAATAATTTTGTAATGTTTTGAGTCACAAAGTTTGTGGGACTTTGTAAGATAAGGTGGAACTTGTGGAATTCCTACTTTTACAACAGGAAGAAGAAACTAAAATAGGCTCACGTTCACCAAATATGGGACAGTGTGAACATCAATAAAGACAATAACTGCTGTGGATTAAGACACATCGAATAAATGCACATCAGTGAGTTCATAACTATAATGAAAAAACCTCACCTCATTTGTTGTATTAAAAAGTGGCAAAGAAAGGGGAAAAATTAAAAAATTTATTCTGCCTTTCTCATACCAACTATACCTCAGGAGGATGAAAGAGTGATGAGGTGGAAGTTTCTCTCTAGAAACGTATCTTAGATAATAAAGAGAAAAGGATGATAGACTCTCACCACCTTGAAACCCCTAAAAAATTAATAGAGCTAGGTCAGTACTTCTCTATCAAGGGCAATATTGGCATTTCCTAGTTGGGAGGGAGTACTAGGGCCATCAAGTAGGTAGATGTTAGGAATGTTGACCATGCACAAAATAGCCCCCATAACAAATAATTATTCAGCCCAAAATGTCAATAGATATTTGGCACTTTTGAAAACTCCTGACCTATGCAATATAATAGTTGTAATAATCCCCAGAAAAAAAGGAACATTGTGTTTCTTGCTACGAACATTGTGTGCTTCTTGCTAGAAGTACATGTGACCATCTATGAAATATCATTGTCATAAAAAAAATAAACCTGATGAAACCTCTGGATTAAACAGGAGATAGAGAAATAAAATAACATGTAAAATTACACTATAGGGATGTCATCAAAAAATCTAGACTGTATGAGAAATCCAACAGGAACAAATGATACAGTTTTATTTAAAAAATAATTCCAACAGTAAAAAAGTAGAATTTATAGGTTACTAAATTACTATAAATTTATTAATTGATAGAGTAAAAGAATTCTCAGAGGCATAGTAGACAATTGGAATATATGGGTCTTATTTAGATTCTTATTTGAACAAACTGTAATTTTTATATGTATTAGATTTTTAAGGAAACCTTCAGTGGTGTTTTTATGGTTATTAACTAATGAAAAATATTTTATTTTCAAATACTTTTCAGTGTCTTTTTAAATTTTTTCTATTTAATGGCTAAATAAACAATAAAGTTTAGAATAGCATCTTATTTTGTATTCCTGTATCAAGACAATGTTCATGCCTTCTATTGGGAATGTCCTTCACAAGCAGCTATGAATTAGAAGTGTGTGTAGTCTTAAGGTGATCCAACTAATTTAATTTATGAAGATTAAAGTTACCGAGAAAGTGCAGCCTTGAAATTAAAAACTCTATCAAATAAAAAAGATAAAAATTGAAATTTAATAGATGGAATATATGATGGTTAATATTGACCATCAACTTGATTGGATTGAAGGTTACAAAGTATTGTTCCTGGGTGTGTCTATGGAGGTGTTGCCAAAGGAGATTAACATTTGAGTCAGTGGTCTAGGAGAGGCAGGCCCACCCTCAATCTGGGTAGGCATCATCTAATCAGCTGCCAGCATGGCTAGGATAAAAGCAGGCAGAGGAACATGGAAGGACTAGATTGCCTGAGTCTTCTGGCCTCTATCTTTCTCCTATGCTGGATGCTTCCTGACCTTAAACATCAGACTCCACTCCAATTTCTTCAGCTTTTGGACTCTTGGACCTACACCAGTGGTTGACCAGGGGCTCTCGGGCCTTTGGCCACAGACTGAGGGCTGCACTGTTGGCTTCCCTACTTTTGAGGTTTTGGAACTCCAACTGGCTTCTGTGCTCCTCAGCTTACAGAAGGCCTATTGTGGGACTTTACCTTTTGATCATGTGAGTCAATACTCCTTAATAAACTCCTTTTCATATATTCATCTATCCTATTAGTCTTGTCTCTCTAAAGAAACCTGACTAATACAGAATATGAGACTATAGTAGTCTATTTCTACATACCTAATGCCCACTCTCAGCATTTCTGCTTCCTGAGATATCAAGACTTGGATAACCCTTCCAGGAAGAACCCCAACATGCTTAGGAGTTGTTTGAAGGCAAAGGATTGTGTGATGGTTGATGGAGAAATGTCACGAACACCGTGACCACACAACCGCTGGCAGAAATGAAGATATAGCATCTTCACGTATTTTCCTCCTTGATGTATTATGTGTATATTTGTATTTTTGATTACTTTCTTCTTATCTCTTTCCCATACCATTTCATATAGAGCATGTTCACGATGGTGAATTTTCCAGTTTACTACACAATTTACAGAATGTTCAGACAGCATCCTCACATTTTAGAAGAGGAATGATATCCAGATGGCATTTCCAATCTGGGAGATGAAGTGTTTTAGCTGACATCACTTTTAAATGACACCACTTTACTTGTCTCCTTCCAATTGCATCTAACTTAATTCAGATGTCTCGAATGTCTCAAGAGTATTACTGAAGCAGACCCAGCAGACAGGCTGGTCATCTTGCCTCTAATCTTTTCTTCCACTATCTCATTTGCCAGAGTGATACTTTTAAAATGTAATTGTTTTCAATCTATACTCCTTCTAAAAATTTTTGACGGACTATTGTTTTCTATTAGAATAAAGTTAAAAGATACTTAGACATTCGACACCTTTCAGGATCTGACTGTGTCTAACCCGTCTGCTTCGTCCTCACTACTCTCTCACTCTTCTCTGCCCTGAAATTGAACTTCCAACATTTTTTGGGCTTTCATGCTTGCTCACATCTCTACAACTTTGTACAGGTTGTTTCTTGTTTGGGTTTCTTGTCTTCTGGATAACTTGTTCTTACATTTCTGGTCTCAATCCAAGGGTCCTTTTATAGGAAGCCTTCTGCAATCATTTCCAGTGGGCTCCCCTTCACTGTAACACTTACCACAATGCATTATCATTGTTTCATCATCTGTCCTCCCTACTATGTGAGATTATCCTTGTCAGGATGGTATCATATTGACTATTGTGTGCAACAACCATTTATTGACACTGACACAGAATAGATACTCCACTGATAATACTTAAAATAAAAATTTAATTTGCCAGCATTGTCATCTTTTAGGATGCCTGCCTATCTTGCAAAATTTAAGATTGCATTACTATTAATATAAAATTCAGATGTCAAATGGGCTTTGGGTTATATGCCTTCAACACTGTAAGAACTCTTAGATTCTATGATGATGTGTTGACAAATGTAAGAACTGCCAATCAACTGACTTGAAGACACAAAAGGAAGAAAAGACTTTGACTCCTTCAAGGGAGTAGGAAGAGCAGCTATGATCATATTCTTTCTTTTCTTTCCCCTTTTTCAATTATGTCTTCTCCTTTTACATCAGTTATGCTCCTTTTCAAAGGGAAGTCCATTCTCAGACAAGCCCAGGTTACAAGATTTACAAAAATTCACCTATGGCTCTGTTGTGTGTGTGAAGGTGAGGAAGATGGAGGTGGCAAGAGAAGTTCTCAATGTGAAGACTTGAGGGTAACATTTGCATAGTTGGCTGACCTTCCTTGATGTTCCAAACTTCATATTAAATTATCTTACCCTTCATTGACTTTGGCTGAAGAGTTTTTCCTTAAATTAATTATGTCTTTGACATTTTTCACAGTATCTCATAATTTGTGTGCTTTTTTGTGTGTTTCTGAAGATTCTGAGAAAAAGCTTACAGATTTTTCAGATTGATCATTTTTAATATTTTCAACGATATGCCTATATATGCAGTAAAATCCTTCTCAAACTGTTTGAATACTGTCAAGAAGCACCTGAAGCTTAACTTTTCTTGGTCAATAATAGTCTTCAGTACAAACAACCATTGACTGTCACCCTATTGAGGTGAAACAAGACCTTGAGTTGATATTTTTTCACTGAATTAGCTCCAGCACTCAGGAGAAGACATTATGTTCACCTTTTGTAGGTCCTGCACAAAAACATTTTAGTCAGCCTTGACAATAACACTTTTCTCAGAATGTTGACTCACACAATTACTGCATGTGATGACATACACTACAAATTATTTAAAGTGAGTCTTCAAATGTAAAAATGCATTTTGTTTTCAATGGAAGCCCCATAACCTTTTATAAAATGTGGATGTGTAAGTACCAGTGGTCCAAGGTAAGATCCATGAGTAGGTCTATCATTACAAACGATGTGACAAATCAAAACAGTAAGTAGTAATTTTTTTTCAACAATTGTCAGGCTGTAAGAGTGGAGGTGGAAGAAGTGTGGGAAGTTTTATAACAGCAGTATCTAACTCCACTGTTCATAAATATAACCCCACGTCCCACACCCCATCCAACTGAACCACTCACCCTCCTCCATAACATCCACAGTACATGCTACATCATCTCCTTCCTGGTTGCCAGGGCAATGTAGTTTACACCTGTCAGATCTCAGCTGGATGGAGAACACTGAGGCAAAGCTGTTTTCTCTAAGTCATACTCATGAGTCAAGTTGCCATCTTTGATGTTAACCCAGAGAATTTCCATAATAGTTTCTGCCAGGCCCCCTTCACCTCTTTATTCCTTAGGCTGTAAATCATGGGGTTCAGCATTGGTGTTAAAATGGCATAAAAGACAGAGAACAACTTCTCCTGAAGGACAGAGGGACTGGAGTGGGGCTGGATGTAAGTGAAAATGGCCACACCATAGCACAGGGCAACCACCGTGAGGTGAGAGGCACACGTGTGGAAAGCTTTCTTTCTTCCTTCTCTGGACTGGATCTTTAGGATGGTGGAGATGATCTGGATGTAGGACAAAAGAACCAGGCAGAAGGGTGTCATCAGAAGAACAATGCTAGACACCATGATGGTGACCTCATTGGAGGAGGTGTCCACACAAGCCAGCCTGACCACAGCTAGGAGTTCACAGGATATGTGATCAATAAACTTGTTTCTGCACATGGGCAGCTGAAAGGTGATAGCAGTCTGCACAAGAGAGTTGATGAAGCCACTGACCCAGGATGTGATGGCCAACCTAGCACGCAGCCCTCCATGCATGATGGCCGAGTATCGCAGGGCATCACACACAGCCACATAGCGGTCATAGGCCATCACCGCCAGGAGAACAAACTCAATCCCACCCAAGGCCAGGGAGAAAAATAACTGGGCTGCACAGCTCTGGAATGGGATGGCTTTATGTTCTGCAAGAAAATGTGCCAGCAGCTGAGGGACTACACTTGTGGCATAGGAGACATCGACAAGGGAGAGGTTGGTGAGAAAGAAATACATGGGAGTGTGGAGTCGGCTGTCCAGTCTGATCAGAAGGACAATGAGACAGTTCCCCAGCACGGTCACCACATACATGACCAAGAACAGGACAAAGAGGGAGACCTGAGTGTCCCAGTCACTGGACAGGCCGAGGAGAATAAATTCACTCACCCAAGTCTGGTTATCTGTTCCCATTAAAATATTCAAGGATTATTAATCTGTGAAGGGAGTCAGAAAAAAACAGAAGCTGTTGAATAACTATAAGAATTACTTGTTTGAATGCATTCTGTACATGCCAGCCAGCCCTAGGCAGGTACTTTAGATCATTTATTGGCCAAAATGACAGTCTTGACCCAACATGCATTATATTTACTTTGCATCAGAGAGACAAACTATGGCCTTTACAAGACACAATTTGATATCAGGGAAGCCAGTTAAATCCTGGAAATAATGCATTGCAACATTAGGAATTCTGCATCTTCACCAACTTACTTCAGATTCCAGGGCAAGGAGAAAATTGCAAATGACAACCAGCGGTAAAATGATAAGCAGTGAAGAAGAATATGGTTGGAAAGTTAACAAATTACCTTAAACATATCAACTAGACTCATCTTGATGAAATGTGTAAATCTACTACAAAAGGAAAGATTTGGAAGAAGCAAGGCCTGGAGGAAAAATCTGGAACTGGAAACCTACGTTTAAACCTTATATTATTAGGCAGATTCATGATGTTGGTTTATTGATAAACATTATATATACAAGAGGACATTATTACATAACTCACGAGTATATTTAACATCAAAGTTTCTTTGAACTGATGTTCATTTAACATCAGTTTTTCTTGGAAGTCTTTTTATTTCTAGCTATAATAATTACTATCAATAACACATGGGGAAAGTACTTTTTGAACTGTTACTGGTAGTACAACTCTAGAATCATGGATTTTAGTAGTAACATGATCTCTGTGTTGGGACAGGTAAGCCAACAAACACGATTTTCCCTGCATCCTCTCCACAAATTCAGATACAAATAAAATTGGAGACAATCTGTAACATACCTGAGAGTATAGGGATGGCTTGGATGCTTTGAGGACCCTGGGGCCTACCGGTCTTTCAGGTAGCCCTTGACCTTTTTGTGGGATGGGATTGTAATTGTACTTCCGTCTCTCTCTTTTTTTTTTTTTTTTTTTTTTTTTTTGCTCTTTTCAACTTGCTGCTGTTGCTATGGCTGCCAAAGAAAATAAACATGGATATGAATGCTTAGGCTTTTTAGATACAAGCGAGGAAGAGAAAGCAGATGTCTAAGTACCCTTCTTCATTGTCCAAGACAGAGAAGGAGATATGAATTCACTTGAATGTACATTGGAATGGAGATTCCCTTCTTACTTTTGCTCAGCAAGTGCTTTGTCAGTAAAACTAATGTTATAGCATCAATTTTGAACATAAATAAAAACAAATTACATTGTAAAAAAAAAAAATAGAACCAATTCCTTCTTATTCCATGTCTGCCTCTTCATAAGCGTTCTTTTTATTGCAGTGTTCACAATAAGGGAAAGTAAGAAACAAATGAGGCAGGAGGCATTAAGGGCAGAAACAGGTCCAGACAGACTAGGGTCTCTTACCGCAAGGGAAAGACTGTCAATACTTCAACTCTCTTATGTGATAAAGGATTAAGCAAAACATGTAGTTCCAGAAATACTCATCCCTTTCATAGTTCACAACCATTTTTTCTAAACTCTCCCTAATGTCCTCCTCAAGACCTTCCTTCTCCAACATTTCCTCCTTTACTGCTCTGTCCTGATGCTCCCACCAGCACCCCTCAGGGTGCTTTTCTAAAATCATAATGAGGCTGAGAATACATTTGATTTCCTCAAAGAGACATTCAAATTCAAATTCTAAAACCTCAAAAACATTTCACTAAAAGAAAACCTGTCAACTATTGTTGACTAGATTCCAGATTTGCATCTGAATTAGACATTTTTCCATTAACTTGGCAAACACCTATAAAGTGTCATCGTTGTTAGATGATGGATTTTTAGGGTGAATATTACCCTTAATTTTCACGGAGAGCTGACCTATCATGAGGGAAAAGACACAGTGATCTTCACCGTATCATTTGCTCCTCTGCCGCACTGGAGACCCTGCAAGCCCATGACTCACTGTGCTCCTCTCAGCCACCCAACATGTCTCTCCACTAAGCCCTTGTCACATTACAAATGAGTGACAGTGTCTCATCTCAGAGAAAGTGTGAACTTCAGAGTCTAACAGCGCCTGTTTTAGATACATATGTGTTTGTTCTGCTTCCTGAGACTTGGAGCAAGATACTTAGCTTCTCTAAGCCTCATTTTCTTCATGTGTGAAACGTGCCTGATATTGGCCAGCTGAAGGGTCCTTGATGAAATTAAAGGAATTGAAGGACTAAAGCTACAGAAGTGCCGAAACAGGCAGGTGTCCATTGTTTACTGATGATCCTTAGTCTTGACTTCATGCCCTCTCTTTCAGAATATTCTTTCTTCGTTTACTCTCCCTCTCTACTACCCTCAGGTTCCTCTTGTTCCTGAGCAACTCCTTCTCCCTCATTATAAAAGAAAATATACAGGCATCTCAATTTAGGAAGCTTCACTGTGTATATAGCATTCTAAATACCCCTTCATTTCACATCTCTAATGATTGGAATCCATTGTCTGGAATTATTTCCTAATATTTATTCCTGAGACTGTAAACATTTCTACCCTCACTAATCTATAGAATTTGAAAACTTAAAGGTTACTGATAACCTGCCATCATCAGTTCCAGAGATTTTTTTATTCTATTTGCATTCTTTACTTAGCTTTTAACAATGTTACCTATTTGTTCCTTCAAACTCTCAACTCTGTCATGGACTTCTGTCCTGATTTTCCTCCAATCGAATTTGCCTTGTCATGATTCTTAACCTTCCTCCTTCTCCTGCTCTGCTCTATGAGCATTTGCTAAAGTTCTGTGCTCAGAACTTGTACTCAACTTCTACAGTTTTTCTTGGAAGTATTTTTATTTCTAGCTATAATAATTACTATCAACTCTATATGGCTCACTCTCAATTTTACATTTACCTTCTAGATTTCTCTTCAAAGCTCCAAGTGTATTCCAGAAAAGCTGAATGAATGTTTCCTAAATATCTCACCGATGCCTGTACTCCTCTATCCACGAATGAAATTCCCTCCTGAGTTCTTTTTTACTATCGGCAGAATTAGATTTCTCCTACTCTCTCAATGAATCATCTTTTATTTTTCCCTCTTCTTCTGTATGCCACAGAATACATTCTCTTCCTTTATTATATATCTCCCCCATCTCCTCCTTACTCTCAGCCACACTTACCTTTTCCCTCTTTATTCCCATCTGCTGGAGTTGCCAGACCTTACTTGTAAATTTCCCTAATGTAACTTCCATTCACTCCAAAAATCCTACACTCTACCTCCAAGTTAATTATATAAAATACAAATTGTTATGTCCTTTTGAAGCACAAAAAGATCTATAATGTCTAAGTGCGTAAAGATTTAAGTTTATCCTGGGCAGAATACTTTTCATCCAATCCATAATCTGCTCTTCTTCTATGACTAACTTTATTTTATTAACTATAGCATTTATTATCATGCCTTGTGTTTTCCAGCAGTCTTTTATTAAAATAGGCTGCTAATACTTAAATATCTTTCACTGATATGTTAGCTAATTTTTATTAACCCATCAAGTATGCTGTGTTTTTCCATGGCTATTGTGGGTTTCAAAATAATTAATATTCAAAAAATATATCTTGTTTCGAATGTTTATGGACTGATGTTAGACAAAGAAAATGTAAATATCATCTGCATTTGGAAAGCCAGTTGAAGGAGGAAATATGTATGAGCCAGATGATTTTAATGCACCTTCAGTTAAAACCATCTCCATATTATTCTGGGCTCACCTTTCAGCTAAATATAACTGGCTTTCTATTCTTATATCAAGGTGAATGGACTAGGTGTCAGGTAACATGCTTCATATCCAACCACTCCTATAGGAAGCCAGAGCTTGATCTTTACTGCTCTAATCTGTGGAATCTATACTTTCACTACACCAGTGACATTCATTGAAGTTAACTAACTAAGGAAAAAATGTGAGAATATTTCTTCAATTTGTCTGTACAAACACAACTACCAAAACCTCTTAATACAAGCATGCAGCCAAGTTACAAAACCAGTATTGGACAATGAACACAGCTAATAGTCCTATTTAGCTCTTTGTGGTGTACAAGTGTGACTTTTGTGCTCTTCACAGGACTTGTCCAACACCAACAACATTACCTTTTTGCCAGGCATCTAATGTTGCTTTAGTAAGCAATAAAATTCTATTTTACATTCTTAGAGTTATATCATCTTCATACTCAACAAACATCAAATCAATTTTTTCTATATGTGTTCTGAGCTCTCTTTTGACTGTTGAAAATAACCAATTCATGCTGCCTGCTCAGAACACAGTACTGAAAAATGGCATACCCTGTGATTCACCTCCATAAACAGGATCACAGTGAAAAAAGGAATTCCTATTTCCTGTGTTTTATGAATTGGGGTGAATGTAGGATAATCACTGTGACCATAAGAAATAGAAAACAATGTGTGATATAGTAAGACAGGTGCTATTGAAATATTCTGTGAATGATTATCTTTTTTAAAGCCCTGTCTCTAATGCCTGAAATGTATTACATTTATGTTGCACATTGTCCTTTTTTGTTAAATGTTTAAAAATGCAATAATGCTAAATGAAACTTTTATAATATAAACTACCTAAACATTATCAACTGGTATAACAGCTTACACTGATCCTTTACATCACATAATAGTAAAAGCTGGAGTTTTAGATGTAAATAACCTGAAAATTACAGGAAAAAAATCAGAGAAGAGGTATGAATAGCAAAGCTCAAAATTTTCTAGATAAATATTACCTTTATTGGAATGGCTAAGTTAAGCTAATTAATATACGCATCACATCACATACATATTATTTTTGTAACGAGATTTTTTAAAATCTATGCCATAAATATATACAATTTTTATTTGTCAAACAAATAAATAAAACAAAATTACTTTTGTTGGACCCAGGTAAAAGATCCTCCATGTGCCGTCTCTGTTTATCCAGTAATTATTAGTTACAGCAAATATCAGGACTGAAATGTTCTTCTATCAACGACAAAGAAAGACCAAAAAAAAATAAGTGTTTAGATTCCTCACACAGTTCATTTTACATAACAAAAAAACCCTAATTTAACAGGTAAATTTCAATCAGTCAATATCTTTCTTTAGTATAAAGCAAATCAATTCATTGATTCCATGGAATCTATTTTCTTTATTATAAAAATTAAATCTAAATTGCAACAAATTAAATGTTCTTTTTCAACCTATCCTATCTCAGTAAATTCACCCATTACTCTTTTTCTTATTGTTTCAATCGACTACCATCTTATAATATCTTTGACTGAAAATATATGTCACCTGAAGAAGATGAAGAGTGAAAAATTCACAGAACCATGTTAGCAGATGTTCAAACCTGGACTAGCCTTTATCTGGATGGGGTAGATAAAATTGGGCTATATAGATGTTCCTGCCTTCCTTTCTCTGAATTTATATTCTAACCCCTTATCTATGAGCCAAAAAGCTCCATGCAAGTCTCTGTAGCTCTCTATATTCAGGCCTGCCTTCCAGCAGATGTGGCCCCTGTTCTAAAATTGCCTTTTCCTCTCCCCTTCTTAAAAGGAACACAGGGAAAGGCAAGATCTTAAGTGAAGTTAAACATCTTACTCATAGTAAATTCTTTGGCAGTGATATATGTTAATATTTGTTGTAAACATCTGGTATTTTGAAATTATGCAATCATTCCGCCAACCAGTCTGTTAGAATTTTATTTAACCCTGAAGAGTTGATCTCTGAGATGGGGGTGCCATCCATGCCCAGCTCCCTACAGCTCTGCAGAATGCTGAGAAGAAAGGGTACAGCCCCAAGCAACAATGACTTCTCACCTAAAGTTCCTTTTCAGCCTTTTGCCACATCCTCCCCCTATTGCTGCTTTAATGAAATGAGAAGACATTGGAGGAACCATGAGCCACTGTTCACCAAGTAAAAGATGAGAAGCCAGACCCATAGTTAAAGATCAATCAGGCATTGACAGAACTTATCACTGTGTTGGTGCCACGCAGACAGGATCATAATTTGTGGGGCTCTGGAAATGTCTTCACGTGCTGCTGTTCACATTTTTGTTTTATTATTTTTAATTGCATTTAAATTCCATTGCTACTCTGTGGACCAAGACTGAAATATATTCAATTTATTCTTGCAAGAAATCAAATGTCCAGGGCTTGACACCTAGGTATATTTTCCATTCGCAACATTGAGTTCCATGATTTGCTATCCTACCCCAGTCAGTGTATTATACATTTTAAAGTATCTAACATAATTTTCTACCTCTATTGACTGGCTGGCTTAAAACATTAACTTCTCCCTTTTCCCCCATATTAGGAAGAGGGAAGTGTTGACTTGGAAAGACTCAGGAGGTATGCATGCCAGAAAAGCATTCCTCAATGTCTCACATTCCAAAAATATATTTCTGAATATAATCCTTTCCAATATTTACATCAATTCAAAGGGTGCATGGTTAAATAAAACCTTGTAAGAGCCTTGTAAATTTATTCTGAGACATACTGAGGCTTCGGGGCATATTACCAATATTCTCTTATTCATTATAGTGATAATTCCCTAAAGCTAAGGACTAAAAAGCCAAAAACTTTCTCTCCAGAAAATGAGTACACCATGATTCTAATACTCCACTGAGTTTTAATCCTATTTGCCCTTCTTATTGGAGTCCTCTACAATCTTAGCTGAGGCAAATAGAACTCTGAATACTCTGTATTCAATAGAGCACATGAAGGTTAAGTCCCACAAAAAAACATACGTTTTTCTTTCATGCTGCTCTAAATAAACCAGACACCTTCCTTTACAGACTTGGGCTCTCATTAGAAATGTTCATTTCATTTAGAGGAAGGTGCATCTGACCTGCAGTTGAGCACTTGGTTGTATACGCTGAATGCATCCATCATGGGCAGAAGTATTTCCATCATCCTAACATTTGGACACCCAGAACCCAAGTGCCACTGGGTGGGTGAGATCTCAAAGATGGTTTTAGATATCCTGAGAAGACAATTAGTCTTTCTTCTTTGAGACCTTGTTGTCTATTTCCTGTCTTGATTTGGTTGACTTTTCATATAATCTGAGTCCAATTATTAGACCCAGTGTCTCAAATATGGTGCGATCCTAAAATTCGCCTTTGCCGATATGTTTTATCATGGTTTCATTCTGTAAATGCTCATCTTCTTTATATCTCCTCTCTTCTATATCTAAGTCTAGGGTATTCTTTTGCACATAATTTCCTTAGTCTGGATAGTCTCAACAGTGACTATCAATAGTCTCAACTCTACAACACACTCTAGATTAACGAAGCCTGAGTCAGGGGCATCAACTGTAGTACCAGTTCATATTCTGAGAGCTGTAGACGTCTATCAATTTATTTCATCATCTTACATTTAAAATTTCCATCATAGAAAGGAAAATTAAAATCAAAATACTCTTAGGGAAATAATTGAGAGAAAAGACATTAAACAATTGACAATTTATCTGGAAATATAATATACATATTTGGAAAGGTAATATATTCCTGCCACATGTTCATGAATATCAATCAACATCTAAGTAAAAGTTTTATAGCTATGAGTTTCTCCTCTAAGTGTCTTTCCCAAAAATAATGTAGAATTCATCCATGGTATCTCTATTTAAAAATTAATAATTATTTTCTTCCCCAACCTCTGTTTTCACTCTCTCTTCTTTTCTACTAGTAATAAAGATTGAAATTGAGAAACCCATAAAATGAAAATGTAGTTAGTTCTCCAGCTTCTGGAAAACAAAATTATTTTATTACATTTGTTTCAATACTTAGGGTGAGACGATTTCATCATTCGTGTTTCATATTTCTGATCCAAACTTCCTAAAATTGCACGTAAGAATGACTTCTACCTCTCTATAAACTTCTCTTGACACTCACCCTCTGCTGAAATTTCTATTAAGAGGTCTAAAATATTCATCAGAGCCTGAAAAAGTGGACTTACCTATTTCAGTAAACGTTTAAGTTGTTTTGTAAAGAATGCTCTCCTCCAACAAAATGATGGATGATGGAGTTTAAGGATCCCAGACTCCTCGGACTCAGGGGCTCAGAAATCACCTGAGACTAGTTTAGACTGAGAGAAAAACTACTGGGAGGAAGTTCATAGACGCCCTCAAATTGGCTGATCCGCAGACCTACGGAAGTGTGTTAGTGGCTGACTTTGCACAGAAGGGCTGAGAGAGTTCCCTCAGGAGCTTCATGCATTAGAGTGCTAATTGTCACCACTCCCAGTTCTCCAGAGCAGAGCCTCCATGCGGCCCTTCCTGTCCCTATGGAAAGCTGCGCTCCTCCATCCCTCTCCCCTCAAAAACGCCACTGAAGCCTTAGGTCACTCTAAAAAGTCACAGAAGCCAGCTTTGTGAGATTTAAGATGTTCTCCTGTAGCTTGAACTTGAGTTTTAGCCCTCAAAGCCCCCATTCCAATGAGCAGTTATGGGTCTCCATCCATACCTGGTGAACCAAGCCAATTTTTATATTTGGCACTAGGATGCCCTTACCTCTGTCTATAGATAAGAGAATCGTGCTTCAACCCCCAGAGTTTTGTGCAAAGAGTTTCCCTGACCATTGCAAGTGTGGATAGAAAACTAAGTATATTTTCATGGTGTTAAGTTCCAATACTAACAGCATCGCATTATTTTCAGATTTTAATTAAGAGCTAAGACTATCAATAAGACCTACATAAAGAAAGTCTTACGATCTACAGGGTGAAAAAAAAGAAAGCAAAAGTTTATCCAAAATCCTTGGTATAGTTTGAATGTATGTCCCCGCCAATTCTCATGTTGACTTGTCATCCCTAATTTTGGAGGTGAGGCCTTGTGGGAGGCGTTTGGATCATGCGAGTGGATCCCTCATCAATGGCTTGAGTCATCCCCCTTGGTGTTAAGTGAGGTCTCTCTCTGAGTTCACACAGGATCTGGTCATCTAAAAGTGTGGGGGCGGGCCGGGCATGGTGGCTCACGCCTATAATCCCAGTACTTTGGGGAGGCCGAAGCAGGGCGAACACGAGGTCAGGAGATCCAGACCATCCTGGATAACACAGTGAAACCTCATCTCTACTAAAAATACAAAAAATTAGCCGGGCGTGGTGGCGGGCGCCTGTAGTCTCAGCTACTCAGAGGCTGAGGCAGGAGAATGGCGTGAACACGGGAGGTGGAGCTTGCAGTGAGCTGAGATCGCGCCACTGCACTCCGGCCTGGGCAACAGAGAGAGACTCCGTCTCAAAAAAATAAATAAATATAAATAAAATAAAATAAAAGTGTGGGGGCCGGGCGCGGTGGCTCACGCCTGTAATCCTAGCACTTTGGGAGGCCAGGCGGAGGCGGGCAGATTGCCTGACCTCAGGAGTTCGGGACCAGACTGGGCAACACGGTGAAACCCTGTCTCTGCTAAAATACAAAAGGAATTAGCTGGGCGTGGCAGCGTGCACCTGTAATCCCAGCTACTCGGGAGGCTGAGGCCGGAGAATTGCTTGAACCCGGGAGGCGGAGGTTGCAGTGAGCTGAGATCGCGCCACTGCACTCTAGCCTGGGCGACAGAGCGAGACTCCATCTCTCCAAAAAACAAACAAACAAACAAACAAAAAACTGTGGGCACCTCCCCACCCGCAATCTCTCTCTCTTGCTTCTCCTTTTTCCATGCGATGTGCCTTCTCCCACTTTGCCTTCTACCATGAGTAAAAGCTCCCTGGGGATTCCCCGGAAGCTGAATAGATGCTGGTGCCATGCTTGTACAGCCTGCAGAACCATGAGCCAATTAAACCTATTTTCTCTATAAATTACCCTCTCTCAGGTGTTTCTTTGTAGCAATGCAAGAACAGCCTAATACAATCCTTAACATGGAATGGTTAACTTTCTATATCTCTTTAAGTTTTTAATACCTAGGAAGAGGTTTGATGCAATTTTGAAAGAACAGAGTCATGTTACCATTCTGACATATTATTTATGCCTCAAGCACCCCCCCCCCCTTTTTTTAACTGGGTTTGTTTAAATGAGTTTTTTGGGGGTTTTTTTGTTTTTTTTTTTTAGACAGAGTCTCACTCTGTTGCCCAGGCTGGAGTACAGTGGTGTGATCACAGCTCACCACAGCCTCAATCTCCCAGGCTCAGGTGATTCTCCCACCTCAGCCTCCCAAATAGCTAGAACTACAGGCATGCACCACCAAATCCAGCCAATTTTTGTATTTTTCATACAGATGGTGTTTTGCCATGTTTCCCAGGCTTGTTTTGAACTCCTAAGCTCAGCAATCCACCTGCCTAGGTCTCCCAAAGTGCTGGGATTACAGGTGTGAGCCACTGTGCCTGGCCTTCAAGCACCTTTTAAGTGAATTATTAATACATTAATCATTCAGCTACCCAGTCAAATGCCTGGGAATTCCTCAGCACCACCATCTACCTGTCCACTCATTGTACAACTATCATCATCTCAAAACTCACTCATGCTTTTGCTTAACTACTCCCCTGCGTGTTGATGAATTCTATCATCCACGTGCCAACTCATCTATTTCCCTGATATCCTTTACTTAGTTACTAAATCTTCTATACTTACCCACTGTAACATCACTACTTCATTCCATCAGACTATCATAGCTTCTGATATTATAGCACTGGATGACTTTGACAAAGGTTCTGTGATATTCCAGGCAATAAAGAGAAAAAGTAAATACTCTTCTCATCCTTCTCCCCAGTTTCTAAATACCCACATAGAATTGAAATGGTTGATAGTACATTTTCTTTGAGTCATACTGGAAAAATTCTATGGCTGTAAGAATTTAGCTGAAAATTAGCACACATTTACCCACTTATGCTTTATCTGTTAAAACAGACCTTAAAAATAACTGAGTTTCTTCTAGTCTAGAGTCTATATGGATTATAGAAAGCTAGAAAGAACATTGCTTCCATTCTAAATAGGAAGAAGCCAGATAATCTACAAAATCGTAACAATTTCTGAACTCATTAGAGAGTTAAGTTGCAGGGAAACCTACAAGCATGAAAACTCAGGAAAGATAGATACCTCCAAAGAGACACAGGAAATGAGCTCTGCCTTATCTAGGCCAGAGCATGGGAGAAAAGTGAGGCCAACATACAAACCAGGAAGAACTACTTTGCTAAAATGCTAAAGGCTAAGTGAGGAGTACTATGAGTATAGAGAGGGAGGAACCACAAATAGAAAAGGAGTTCATACTTATACTCAATATTTTCTCCTCAGACTTTAAACAGTCTTAAGAAGAATGTTTGGAGGAGGGTGGAAAACTAGAAAAAGCTTCCTTCATCGTGCAGGTCTAGAGAAAGACAGCAACATCTACTATAGGAGGCAGAAAACACCCTCCCTCCTACCAAGTCTGCCTTCCTTGGTGAACAAAACACTGAGCCACTGGAGAAAGAGCATAGAACTCTGTTCTTTCCTAGAGAAAGATGAAGACTCATTGCTGAGGGAAGAAAACTGAAAAAAGTTGCTAGCCCTGGAGTTTCTGTGGGGCAGAAAACCATTCTAGGTTCAGAGCATGAGCTGTCTCCTAAGGCTGAAGGTGAGACAAGATCACTGAGAAAGCCTTAACTCTATCGCACAAGGACAAAAGTTGTTTCTAAGATTCAGATAGAATGAGAAAAATGGAGAATAAACCCTCCCCTTCCATCACCAGGCTAGTAAAAATCAAAGAACAAATAACAGAAGTGTATTATGGGGAGGGAGGCAGCGCGTGGAAGGACATACTCTCTGATATGTAGTCTCATAGGCAGAGCTTAAAACTGAGGGTGGAACAGGAATGTTGGAAAATCTCTCGATAATTGAATATCCCACCCTAGGTAAAATTTGTTACAAAAATTTAGATTTGTTGGTGCACTCACTGAGGATAACCATGCAACAAAACTCAAACCCTGCTTAACTCATGACTGCATTGATGCCCACACCCCACACACACAGCACTACAGAATAAACAGAAAAGACATGCCCATTGCAAAACATTATACTATCTGTCTCAGAGTCTACTGTCCTACACACACAATGTTGCAGTTTCAACCAAAATAAATATCTGAGAAATGGAAAAACAAAACAAAACACTGTTACTGGAAAAAGCAATGGTCAGAAACAGAATCAGACACAGACTTTTAAAAAGGAACTATACACAGAGGTTTAAAATAACTCTCATTAATAAATTGAAGGATCTAGTGGAAAAGACAAACACTCTGCATAAAGGCAGGAGGAATTTCAGCAAATAATTAAACACTATTCAAAAGAATCAAATGAAAATGCTATACATGAAGAACACAGTAACAGAAATGAAGAATGCTTATAAGAGACTCAACAGAGCTGAGAAACAACCAATGAGTCTAAAGATGCATTAATAAAAATTGGCAAAACAGAAGCACAAAAAGAAAAAAAAAACAAAAATAGAAAGAGAAGAGAGCAGGTGAGGACTTTGTGACAACATCAAACAATCTAACATGAAAGCAACTGAAAAGTCCTAGAAAAAAATTTTTTTAATATTTAAAGAGATAATGGCTAAGAAAAATGAGTAAAGAAATTGAAGCACAACTTCAAGAAGCTCAAAAATTAAAACTAAAAACAAATAAACCAACACCTAGATACATAACAGTCAAACTGCCAAAAATCAAAAAATAAAGTGGATACTCTGAATGCAGGCTGAGAAAAAAAGACACATCATATCTAGAAGAACAAAGATTCAAATCAAAGCTGACTTCTTGTTAGAAACTATGCTGGCCAGAGGACAATAGAGTTACATTTTTCAAACCCTGAGGCAGGAAGAAGAAATCTATCACCTAATAGTTCTGTATGTAGAAAAAAAAAACATTTTTGAAAACAAAGGGGAAATAAATTCATCTACAAACAAACAAAAACTGAATAAATACATTTCCAGCAGACCTAAATGAGAAGAAGTTTTAATGAGAGGTCTCTATGCAAAAGAAATATTATAGCAGACAGAAAGTTGGATATGTAAACACACACACACACACACACAGAACACTGGAAATGATAAAACTGAAGATTAGCATAAAATTTATTTTGAAAATGTTTAGCACACTACAAGATAATTGTCTGATGCAAAAATGATAGCAATGTACTTTGTGTTCATTGCTTAATGTAAATGTAAAATATATGACAATAATAGCATACAAATGTAAGGCAGCAAGTAGTAGTATACTATTTGAAGGTTATGTGCTACCCATGAAAGGATATCATATCATTTAAGTTATATTCAAATTAATTAAAGTGTATATTGTAAGCTATAGAGTAACCACTAAAAAACGTGAGTGGTATAAAGATAAGCTAATAGCAATGATAAAATGGAATAATAAACAATGTGCACTTGATATGAAAATCTAGTGAGACAGGAAGAAAAAGTGAAATGGGGAAAATGAAACAACATGATCCTAAATCACATATGGATCGAAGAAGAAATTTTGAAAGAAATTAAAAATACATTTAACTAAATGAAAATGAAAACACAACTTGTTAAAATTTGTGAAATGCAGTGAAAGTAGTGCTCAAGAGGAATTTACAGCATGGAATGCATACATTAGAAAAGAAGAAAGGTTCCAAATCAATGATCTAGGCTCCACCCTAGAAAATTAGGAAAAGAGCAAATTAAATTCAAACTCAGCAGAGGAAAACAAATAATTAAAATTTGAGCAGAAATCAATGAAATTGAAAATAACAAATCAAAATAAAACTGGAATAAAACCAAAAGCCAGTCTTTAAAAATATCAATAATTTTGCTACGTGTTTAGCCAGGCTAATTAAGAAAAAAAAAGAGAGGACAAAAACTGTTAATTCCAGGGATGAAAAAGAAGACAGGGACATTAAAAGGATAGTCAAGGAATACTATCATAAGCAACTCTATGCCCACGTATTTGATAACCTAGATCAATGAATTTCTTAAAAGACAGAATCTGCTAAAACTCACAGAAGAAGAAATAAAATATGAATAGGCCTATATCTATTAATAAATTGAATCAGTAATCAATGATCTTTTAAAACAGAAAGCACCATGCCTAGTTGGGTTTGCTGGTGAATACTACCAAACATTTAAGGAAGAAAATATACCAATTCTCTACAATTTGCTTTCAGAAGATACAAGCACAGGGACTCCTCTTAACTCATTCTATAAGGCTAGCATTACCCAAATACAAAGACAAAAAGAGACAAAGGCATTATAAGAAAACTGGAGAACAATATCTCTTATGAACATTGATGCAAAAATCCTCAACAAAATATTAACGAAGTGAATCCAGCTATGTATAAAAAGAATTATACAATATGACCAAGTAGGATTTATCCCAGTATGCAAGGCTGGCTCAACATTTAAAAATCAGCTAATCCAATCTATCACATCTGCAGGCTTAAAAAACATTACATCATCATACAAATAGATGCAGAATAAAAACTGACAAAATTCAACACCTATTCATGATTTTAAAAAACTCTCAGTAAACTAGGAATAGAAGGGAACCATACGTTTTATGCGGAGGTAAAAGATCCACAAGAGCCAACACAATATTGAAGAAGAAGAATAAAGTTGGAAGACTGACATTGCCTGATATGGATTTACTACAAAGATTTCCTAGATTTGAAAAGAATATCTACCAAAACCTACAAGTAACATCATATTCAATGGTGAGAAAATGGAAGCTTTCTCATGAAGATTAGGTACGAGACAAGGAAGTCCCCTCTCACCACTGCTTTTTAACATCATACCAAAATTCCTGGTCAACGCATGCAATAAGACAATAAAAGGAAACAAAATGCATACAGATTGAGAATGAAGAAATAAAATTGTCTGCACTCACAAATGACATAATTATTTATGCAGAAAATCTGAAAGAATAAAAAACAACTCCTAGAACTAAGCGACTGAAGGCTAATATACAAAGTCAATTTCTTTTCTATAGATGAGCAATGTTCAAGTGGAATGGCAATTAAAAACACAATTTTATTACATTTACACCTAAAAAAGAAATATGTACAAATCTAACAAAATATGTACATGATATATTTGAAGAAAACAAAACTCTGATGAAAGAAACCAAAGAAGAATTAAATAAATGGAGAGAAATTCCATGCTTATGGATAGGAAGATTCAATATTGTCAAGATATTAGTTCTTCTCAAATTGACCCATAGATTTAATATAATTGCAAACAAATTCCCAGCAAGCTAATTTGTGAATACTGACAAACTAATTCCAAAGTTTTTATGGAGCGGTAAAAGACCCGGAAGAGCCAAAACAATATTGAAGAAGAATAATAAAGTTGGAAGGCTGACACTGCCTGGTATGGATTTACTATAAAGCTACAGTAATCAGAAAATAACGGTATTGATGAAAGAATAGACAAATAGGTCAATAGACTAGAACTGAGAGTCCAAAAATTGACCCACATGCATATAGTCAACTGATCTTTGACAAAGGAATAAAGGGAATACAGTGGAGAAAAGGCAGTGTTTTCAACAAGTGGTGCTGGAAGAACTGGACACCCATATGCCAAAAAAAAAAAAAAAAAAGGAATCCATGCAAAGAGCTTACACTCTTTACAATAATTAACTCGAAATGAATCATAGTCCTAAATGTGAAACAAAACAAAAATATAAAACTTCTGGCAGATAACATAGGAGAAATTCTAGATGACCTTGAGTTTGGCAATGACTTTTTAGATACAAGACGAAAGCCAAAGGAATGATCCATGAAAGACGTAACTAATAAGCTGGACTTAATAAAATTAAAATGTTGTGTTCTGTGAAATAAGCTGTCAAGAGAATGACAAGACAAGACACAGACTGGGATAAAATATTTGCTAGCAGCATTTAAAGGGTCATTTTAGAAAACGACAAATTATTTCCTTGTAAAATTAACTGCAGTTGTAGAATGAGACACTTGAGTGAAAAACACTCTCTTTTTCATGCATAGTAATAGTTATTTCTACTATAAAATAACTAAGAACAATAAAAAATGTGCAAATGTCTAAAATAATCCATACCTAAAATAGACCCTAATTATTACTTTAACACTCAAGAAAACTGATTAGTTTCTGCTCTTATATTGGATAAAAAAGGAAAGGAAATCTAGTTCCTTTCTAAGACAGAATATGTAATAAAATTATAAAACTCACGAAATTTACTGTTAGTTTTTTATATAATGTACCTACAGAGTAAAAAGTTAAGGTCCTTATGATTAAGACTAAGTCATATAAGCTTATACAGCCTATATTAATTTTTTGAATACTTTTATTTAGTTTGGAAAATAATGCGTTCATACTTTGAAGTTCTTATACTGAATAAAATAATAACATTTTTTTCCCCAGGTCGGCTATTTTCTGTATATCTGACTCAGTTACAGACTGTGAAGTTAGGTTTTAACTAACCTAAAGAAAGTACCCAAGAAATAAATTATTTGAACTTCTTTTTACTGCCTTGTGTTATTACAAAATATGTGAAACATAATATGAGCATACCTGAAAATATGTGTGCATTTATGTTGTAATTCATGTTAATGTCCTCATTTGTATATAGACAAAATATACTTAATTCATAAATTGTGAAAAAAGAAAATATTTGCAAAAGACATATCTGATATAGGACTGTAATCCAAAATCTACAAAGAACTCTCAAAACTTAAAAATAAGAAAATAAACAACTTGATTACATAGTGGGCCAAAGACCTTAACAGTTGACTTACCAAAGCAGAGATACAGGTGGCAAATAAGCATATGAAAAGAAGCTCCACATTATATATCATAAGGGAAATGCAAATTAAAACAACCACAAGATATCCCTACGCACCTAGTAGAATGGTCAAAATCCAGAACACTGACAATATCAAATGCTGATAAAGATGTAGTTCAAGGGAAGACTCATTCTGTGCTGGTGCGAACGAAAAATGTTACCATTTTGAAGGACACTTTGGCAGTTTCTTACAAAACTAACCATGCTTGTTATGAACTGAATATTGGTGTTCACCCAAAATTCGTATGTTGATGCCACAGTGTGATGGTATTGGGAGGTGAGGCCATTGGGAGTTAATTAGGTCAGAGGGTGGAGCCCTCATGATGGGATTACTGTTTTGTTTTTCTTTTTTTCCTTGAGACGGAGTCTTGTTCTTGTCGATCAGGCTGGAGTGCAATGATCACTAGTCCTTTAAAAAAATTCAAATTAAAACCACAATGAGATGTTACTATGAATCTATTAGAATGTCTAACTTCAAAAATTGTATTAAATTTCATTCCTAACAAGAGTGTACAAGGGTCTTTTATCTCTACGCCCTCACTAACATGTTGCCTGTAGTATAATTTGAAGTTGGGTAGCTTGATGCCCCCAGCTTTGTTCTTTTGCTTAGGATTGCCTTGGCTATTCAGTCTCTTTTTTGGCTCCATATGAATTTTAAAATAGTGTTTTCTAGTTTTGTGAGGAATGTCATTGGTAGTTTGATAGGAATAGCATTGAATCTGTAAATTGCTTTGGGCAGCATAGCCATTTTGATATTGATCCTTCCTATCCATGAGCCTGGGATATTTTTCCATTTGTTTGTGTGTTCTCTGATTTCCTTGAGCATGGTTTTGTAATTCTCATTGTAGAGATCTTTCACCTCCCTGATTAGCTGTATTCCTAGGTACTTTATTCTTTTTGTGGCAATTTAATTAGGCTTTCAGTTTGGCTGTTGTTGGTGTATAGGAATGCTGGTGATTTTTGTACATTGATTTTGTATCCTGCAACTTTGCTAAAGTAGTTTATCAGCTGGAGGAGCTTTGGGTCCCAGACTGTGTGGTTTCCTGGATATAGAATCATGTTGTCTGCAGGGATAGTTTGACATCTATGCAGCCATAAAAAAGAATGAGATCATGTCTTTTTCAGGAACATGGATGGAGCTAGAGGCTATTATCCTTAGCAAACTAACTCAGGAACAGAAAAGCAAATACTGCACACTCTCACTTATAAGTGGGAGCTAAATGATAAGAACTTACGAACACAAAGAAGGAAACAACAGACACTGGGGTCTCCTTGAGAGGAGAGGACGGGAGGAGGAAGAGGAGCAGAAAAGATAACTATTGGGTACTGGGGCTTAATACCTGGGTGATGAAATAATATGTACAACAAACCCCCGTGACATGTGTTTACCTATGTAACAAACTTTCACATGTACCACCAAACCTAAAATAAAAGTTTTGAAAAAAATCTTTAAAAAGTTGAACTCATAGAAGTAGAGAGTATAATGATGGTTACCAGAGGTTGTGGTGGGGGTAGGGTACAGAGGGAAACAAGGAGATATTGGTGAAAGGGTAAAAAGTTTTCAATGGACAGAAGGAATACATTTTGACATCTATTGCACAGCATAATTACTATAATTAATAATGATGTATTGCATATTTCAAAATTGCTAAGAGCATAAATTTTAAGTGTTATCATCACAAAAAATAAGTGTATGAGGGGATGGATATGTTAATTACCTTGATCTAATTACTTCACAATATATGCATATATCAAAACATCACATTGTATCTCATAAATATATACAAGTATTGTCAATTAGAAATAAAATAATATAATAAATAACTACCAATAGTAAATGTGGAAAATGATGTGGAATAACTAATATATGATAGTATGGATGCAAATGCAAAGGGTAAAATCACATTTAAAAATAGTTCAGTACTTTCTTATGAACATAGACATGCTCTTGGCATATAGCCTAGCCATGCGACTCCTATGGGAGATTTTATCTTACCCAATTGAAATAAACACGTATGTTTACCTAAAAATCTGTACTCGAATGTTTACAATAGTTTTGGTCACAATTATAAAATGTAGAAACAATGCAAATGTACTTCAAAATAGCAAATTGACATACTGTGCATGCATACAATAGAATATTAGTCAGCAATAAAAAAGAATGATCTACTGTAACTTGTAACATCATGAGTGCAACTTAATGCATTATGCAAGGAAAAAAGTCAGAGTAAAGAAGCTACATGCTATACTATTTCATGTATATGATATTTTGCATAGGCAAGCATATAAAGACAGAAATCTAATTAGTGATCACCAGTGGGTGATGTCCAAGAAAATAAATTGATCACAAAGGAACACAAAGGTATGTTTGGGGAAATGAAACTCTTATATATCCTGATTGTGGTGGTGTTTATGCAATTACATGCATTTTTCAAAACTTACAGAACTGAGAATAAAAAAGGGTGAATTTCACAGTATATAAATTATACCTTAATAAAGAATACAATTTAAAAAAGTATTCCTTATTATTTATTAATAGTAGCATAGCATTTAGGCTCAAAAAAGTCAAATGCAAATTACGGACTTTGCAGTGTTGGTTCAACATCAATTTATACCATAAAGACTTGAAGCTTTTGGATTGAGCATTCTTGGTACTGGTTATTCACTTTAAAAGTTGAAAATCTAAAGCCATCTAAACACATTTATAGTACTTAAAAAGTCCAGATTATAAGAAATAGATAACATTGTGAGTTACTCTAAGACAAAAAGCATTTGTAATTTATAAGAAGTACAGTGCTAAATAGATATCCTAAGGATATTTCTGAAATGATTATATTAAGAAAAATCTTTGTGTGTTCTTCAGTAGGCTAATTGCTGAAATAAGCAATTCCAAAATAACCATCAATTAGCACAATAAAACTTTCTTTCTCATTTACACAAACTTTTTATGTAGGTGACTCTGGTGAAGTGGTTCTTTTGGGAAACTCTCGTCCTGTCAGTGACTCGGGACCCACATCTTCTCCACCAGTGACTCTTCTACTGCCCAGGCCCACCCTGTTCTAGATTCCCGAGATTGAGATGATTTCAGAGCAAGACAATAAGCACCAGAGGCTGGCGCTCAGGAGGTTTCAACCGGCCAGGCCTGGAGGTGGCATATTTTCTGTGTATGCATGCTCCAGTGGTTAGAACTTCGTCCCGTGGGCCGGGCGCGGTGGTTCGCGCCTGTAATCTCAGCACTTTGGGAGGCCGAGGTGGGTGGATCACGAGGTCAGGAGATCGAGACCACGGTGAAACCCCGTCTCTACTAAAAATACAAAAAAAAAAAAAAAAAAAATTAGCCAGGCGCGGTGGCGGGCGCCTGTAGTCCCAGCTACTCAGGAGGCTGAGGCAGGAGAATGGCGTGAACCCGGGAGGCGGAGCTTGCAGTGAGCCGAGATCGCGCCACTGCACTCCAGCCTGGGCGACAGAGTGAGACTCCGTTTCAAAAAAAAAAAAAAAAAAAAACCTTTGTCCCGTGGCCATAGCTGCCTTCGGAAATAGGCTCATATTTAGTCTAATTCTGTACCAAGGAGAAGAAAACAATGAGTCCAATTAGCAACTAGCCAGTCCCTGCCACAGAATTAGACACTGATCGGATCAGGTCACACTTGAAGTCACGTGTTTATTTCAGACCTCTACAATTTAAGAGGCGTATTTAGAATTTTCAAGCCCCTTAGAGGAAAGCCCAGAATAGTAAGAAGTCTAGGATTCAGGCTAATGAATACGCATTTGGAAACATTTAGCCTGATAATTTAATTCTCTGCATAACCTTAGTTTTAGAAAAATTACACCCTTACATACACCTATGATTTCTCACTATTAAGATTTGACTGATAGTCATTCTGCCACTTATAAAATTCTTCCCTCCTAAATCTCCTTATATAAAATTATCTAACCAGTTCTTCTAGACACATCTATGCTTTCTTGATCACTAGAGCAGAAGGGATCCATTCCCTTCTTGAAGGTTTTTTGGCTATATCTTTATTCATTTCATAACTCAGAAGAAAAGGACCGAGAGGCAGACACTATGGTGACCCACCCAGCCTTCCAGCACAGCCATGGAGGCCCCAGACCAGTCCATCTCTCAGGAAAGTCTGTGGAACCCAACCTACTTCCCTCCACAGGGAGGGATAAGGCCTGGGTAGTGTCTGTTCCATCTTGACACCATACACTTCACACTTCTTAACTCCCTGTCTACAGGAGTCATCTTATGAGGACTCAGCAGGAGCACATGGTCTTAAGCCTCAACAGACCAGACCACAGAATCTGATCCAGATTGGAGATCCAGTTTCCTTCTAACTTGGTTTGCTCTTGATCCAAGAAACAAGTAGTGCAAAGAATAGGTTGAAATATAGGCAGGGGACACGTTGTATTTCATTAAAGCTCATCATAAGTCAATGATCCTTGAAGCCCACACAGAGTGAGTCATTCATGTCAGTATCTTCAACATTACACCGTATACAGCAATAACTTTTCTAATTAGTGAACTAGGTCATCAAGGCCTAATGTCTGGGTAACCAGCCTTGAAATTTTTACTATAATGATAATGATGCAATTTCCTCTTTTATCTGCACCTATGCTTCAAAACTCAGTGATCTCCACATTTTTCCATTTGATATTTACCGTGAGCTGACCTGTCTATACTCACCCAGCCTGCTGAGCTCAGCCCTGCAGGCCTAAGACCACTGTCACACCCTTAGTTCAGATTCCTCTCGTGTCTAAATGGCATTAATGGAGCAGCCCACTAGATTGACTTCTTGCTTCCATTTTTTTATTCCTCTATCTCATTTGCCAGTGATATTTCAGAAATGTAAAATTTATCAAGCCATTCTTCTGCTTAAAAATCATTACTGACTTCTGGCCGGGCGCAGTGGCTCACGCCTGTAATCCCAGCACTTTGGGAGGCCTAGGCAGGTGGATCACGAGGTCAGGAGATCGAGACCATCCTGGCTAACACTGTGAAATCCCATCTCTACTAAAAATACAAAAAATTAGCTTGGCGTGGTGGCAGGCAACTGCAGTCCCAGCTACTAGGGAGGCCGAGGCAGGAGAATGGCGTGAACCCAGGAGGCGGAGGTTCCAGTGAGCCAAGATCGCGCCACTGCACTCTAGCCTGGGAGACACAGCAAAAGTCTGTCAAAAAACAAAATCATTACTGACTTCCCATTGCTATTAGGATATAGTTGAAAGATAATGTGGCATTCAGTGCCCGCCATGAACCAATGCATGCCTACCCATCCACTTCATCCTCACTACTTCTCACTACTTCCTCACTCTTCTCTGCCCTACAAGTGCAGCTTCCAGATATTTCTGGATACTCAAGTCTCGCCCTCTGCACTTTGGCTCAGGTTTTTCCTTTCCTCCAGTTCCTTTTCATCTGGATAACTTGCTCTCACTTTCCTGGTCTCAATCTAGACATTTTATGTTGTTTTGTTTTAACAGGAAGACTTCTGTGACACCCCTGATGGGCTTACTCTATCTGTAATATTTACAACATTACTTTATAATTGCTTCATTATCCATCATCCCTGCTATGCAGGCCAGAATTGTACCATATTCACTACAGAGTCTCCAGAACCATTCATTGTCTGTGACACATACTAGACACTCCATTGATAATGCTTAAGTTAACACCAATAGAAATTTTAGTTTGCTGCCATTGACATTTTTGGGGATGCTTGCCTACCTTGCAAAATTTAAGATAGAATAGTAATTAAGGTAAAATTGATATTTCAAAAGGGCTTTGGATTATATGAACCTTCATAAATACCTGAGGATCTGTGACAACGTGGTCACCAATGGAAGAACAGAAAATTAACTTACTGAAAGAAGAGACAGGACTTAGGTTACTTCAAGCAAGTGAGATGATCAGCTACTATCATAATTTTTCTCCTCTTTCCCCTTCTTTACCTTATATATTTGTTTCTTCTTCTTTTGTATTATTTATAAATTTTAGCAGCAGTGAGGCCCACTCTCGAGCTCAGATGACTAGGTTTAGAAAGTTGACTAGTGCCCTATTGTATGTGTGAGAAGAAATAAGAAAAGTCCTTAATATGGAAGCTTGAAGGTAACATTTGCACTGGTGAGGCATCTATCCTGACTCCTCAAAATTCATGTTAAAATTGTCTTCTCTTTCATTGGTATTGGCTGAAGAGTGTCATTTCTTAGATTAACTTGTCTTTGATGTTTTATAAATTATCTCATAATTTATTGCTTATTTTGTTTCTAAACATTAAAAAATGGAGTTTGTGAATTTTCCTGAGATTGGACAATTTTAATATGTTAAATGATGCCTCTTATACAGTAAAATTTCTCTCAAACTGAGTGCTGTGAAGTAGTGCCTGAAACTTAAATTTTCCTTGGCTAATAATAGTCTTCATTACAAACAACTATTTTTTAACCCTATCAGAGCAAAACAAGAACTTTCGTTGATATTTCTTCACTGAATTACCTCCAGCACTCAGAGAAAGACATTTTGTTCACATTTAGAAGGTCCTGCACAAAATCATTTTAATAAGCCTTGACAAACAACATCCTTCTCGGAACGTTGACACATAATTACTGTATGTGGCTACATAAACAACCAATTATTTTCAGTGAGTCTTCAAATGTGAAAATGCATTTTGTTTTCAATGCAAACACTACAACCTTTTACAAAATGTCAATAAATAAGAACCACTGGTCCAAGGTAAGATGTATGAATAGGTCTACGGTTATAAATAATGTGACAAACCAAAACAGTAAGTAGTACTTTTTTTCAGTTTTTATCAGAACATAAGAGTGGAGATTGAGAAATTGTGGAAGGTTCTGTTACAGCAGTAGCTAACTCCACTAATCATACTGCTGGGATATAAAATTATCCCCACATCCCACACCCCATCCAACTCAACCACTCAGCCTCCTACATAACATCCCAGTACATGTTACATCATCTCCTTCCCGGTTGCCAGAGCAACATAGTTTATCCCTGCCATATCTGAGCTGGGTGGAGAAAAATGAGGCAAAGCTTTTTCTCAAAGTGATGTTCATGAGTCAAGTTGCCAGCTTGGATGTTAACCCAGAGAATTTCTCTAATAGTTTATGCCAGGCCCCCTTCACCTCTTTATTCCTTAGACTATAAATCACAGGGTTCAGCAGAGGCATAACAATGGCATAGAAGACAGAGATCAGCTTCTCTTGAAGGACTGAGGGACCAGAGTGGGGCTGGATGTAAGTGAAAATCGTTGTGCCATAGCACAGGGCAACCACCGTGAGGTGAGAGGCACACGTGTGGAAGGCTTTCTTTCTTCCTTCTCTAGACTGGATCTTTAGGATGGTGGAGATGATCTGGATGTAGGACAAAAGAACCAGGCAGAAAGGTGTCATCAGAAGAACAATGCTAGACACCATGATGGCAGCCTCATTGGAGGAGGTGTCCACACAAGCCAGCCTGACCACAGCTAGGAGTTCACAGGATATGTGATCAATAAACTTGTTAGTGCACATGGGCAGCTGAAAGGTGATAGCAGTCTGTACAAGAGAGTTGATGAAGCCACTGACCCAGGATGTGATGGCCAACCTAGCACACAGCCCTCCATGCATGATGGCCGAGTATCGCAGGGGGTCAGACACAGCCACATGGAGGTCATAGGCCATCACTGCCGGGAGAAGAGACTCAATCCCACCCTAGGCCAGGGAGAAAAATAACTGGGCTGCACAGCTCTGGAATGGGATGGCTTTATGTTCTGCAAGAAAATGTGCCAGCAGCTGAGGGACTATGCTTGTGGCATGGGAGATATCAACAAGGGAGAGGTTGGTGAGAAAGAAATACATGGGAGTGTGGAGTCGGCTGTCCAGTCTGATCAGAAGGACAATGAGACAGTTCCCCAGCACTGTCATGAGGTATGTGACCAAGAACAGGGAAAACAGGGATATCTGAGTGCACCAGTCACTGGATAAGCCAAGGAGAATAAATTCTCTCACCCACATCTGGTTATCTATTTCCATTTAAAAATGTGAGGAATATTAATCTGCAGAAAGAGTCAGAAAAAAACAGAAGCTGTTGAATCAAAGAATCATAAGAATAACTTCTTAGGAATGCATACTGTATACGACATTCCAGCCTTGGCCAAATATTTTAGATAATTCATAAGGCCAAGATGACAGGCTTGTTTCCAACATACACTATATTTACTTTGCATTACAGAGACAGTAGTGCTTTCATAAGGACATGATGTGGACTCAAATAAGCCAGTTAAAGCCTGTAGATAATGCAGTGCAATTTTTGGAAGCTTTACCTCTTTACTAACTTACCTCAGTATCCAGGGCAGGGAGTTTGTTTTCTGATGATGTCAGCAAAAAGGAAGAATAGAAAGTCCCAGGCTCTACTCTTCTCCACAGAATATTCAACTAGCAACTATCCCCAGACCAGAATATCTTTTTTAAAACTCCACTACTTGGACACTAACGTCAGACAACCACAAGGTACATGGAATGAAAATTGAATTAGAAGGCTAAGAAGCATAGTTTCACTTCAACCCTGCCACCTTGCCTCCTGCCAAAGTCAACACAACACCAGACAAAGAGGGTTTTCCTGGGCCCATGGTTTTTGCAGGAGGAAAAGAAAACTAGAGGCAGTCATTCAGCATCTCTAGTTTTCCAAGATGCTTCTCAGAAATCCCCCTCTGGGCTTATCTCATGGAGAACACTGGGAGTAAGAGCATAGCTAGACTACCTGGTGTCAAGTAGAAACAAAGAAAGGAGGCAGAGGTCTTAGTGACCAGCACACAGATCATGGCGTTACCTCTGTGTTCTTGCTAGCTGTGGTGCCCAATCCGAGACACTAGTCAACTTCATAGTTCATTTACAAAGCTAAGCTGGTCATCTTCAGAAGCATGGTGGGAAGTACAACCTAGCTTGAGGCCTTAGATAGCTAGTCCCCGTGTCCAGTCTCAGAGCCCACACCAGTGACCTCTGCCAAGACAAGGAGATACACACCTCCACCCATTTCAGAAACACACATGAGGTAGACCTGCTTAACCCAGGAAGTCAATCCATGGCTCTACTCAGCTAAAAGGCCCCATCAAGGACATCTACATGCCTTTCAGAGAAGCATGAGGGCTAGACCTGTTTGACCTGGGAAGTCAAACTCAATTCAGCCAAAAGCCCATCTTAAAGGGAAGAAACCCTACAAGGAAGCTCCACCTTAACAGGGAAGCAACCATCAATTGTGTTTTTCTGAGGGTAGCCTCTGGCCTCAATCATTCTAAGCAGCAACTTCTCCTAACTTTGGAGTTCAGCCTACAGCCCTGCCCAACTGCAAATCCCAGAAAGCATAATTTTCCAGCCAGGGAATAAATTCTGTGACTAGTCTGACCAGAAGCCATTGCAGTACCCAGTCAGTAGCTCTGTGTGATAACAGAGCTCAGCCAGTGGTCTTGCCAGACAGCAGGTCCCAGTCAATAGCCCCAGCTAATATCAGAGCAAAGACAGCATCCCAGGCAGGTAGAAAATCCACAGTTAGCTTTGCTTGCCCAGGGCCATTACCAGCTGGCCCTTGAAGAATTACAGGCTACACTAAATAGTATAGGTCTAGCCCTGCCAAAGAACACCTGTAAAGGCCAGAAGGAGGGGGTATCTCTTCAAATGAAAAGATAACAATGCAAAGACACAAGGATTACAAAGCACTGGGGAGTTATGACACCTCCAAAAGAAACTAATAAAGTGCTAATAATGGACCCTAAAGAAATGGAGATTTATGGGGTGACAAAAAATTCAGAATAATCCTCTTAAGTTAAAAAAAAGTACCAATAGAAATTTAAAAAAATTTGGAAAAAAAATACACAAACAAGATGAGGAGTTTTACAAATAAATAGAAACAATAAAAAAGAATCAAATAGAAATCCTAGAGATGAAGAATAAAAAGACTGGATTGAAAAATTCAATTAAAAGTTTCAATGGCAGACTCAAGCAGAAGAAATATCAGTGAGCTGAAAGAACATTTGAAATTATCCAGTCAGAGGGGCAAACAGACAAAAGAATGAAAAAGAACGAAGAAAGCCTATAGGAATTATGGGAGACCAATCCTTTATATAATAGGAGTTGCAGAAGGAGAAGAAGGAGAAAAAGGGGCAAAAACCATATTTAAAGAAATAATGGCTGAAAAATTCCCTAATCTGGAGACAGAAACCAACATCCAGGCACAAGAAGTTCAAAGATCTCCAATCAAATTCAACCCAAAAAGGAGTTCAGCAAAACACATAATAATCAAACTATCGAAACTCAAAGACAAAAAAAAAAAGGATTCTAAGAGGATCAAGAGATAAGAAACACATCACATACAAAGGAGTTTCAATACAACTCTTAGCAGATTTCTCAGCAGAAATCCTGCAGGCCAGGAAAGATTGGGATGATATAGTCAAAATGCTGAAAGTAAAAAACTTGCCAATCAAAAATACTTTACCCAGAAATACCTGCATTTCAGAAATGAAAAAAAAATAAAAACTTTCCCAGACAAACAAAGGCTAAGGGAGCTCATCACCATTAGGCCTGCCTTATAAGAATTATTAAAGAAAGTTATTCAATCTGAAGCAAAATATTACTAATTAATAACATATAACTTACAAAAATAGAAAATTCAGTAATATAAGTAAAACAGAGCCATACTCAGAATACTCTAGGACTGTAATGATGGTGTATAAAGCAATTATATCCCTAGTACAAGTATTAAAAGACAAAATTACTAATAACAACTACAGCTAAAATAAGTTATTGAAAGATACACATTAAAAGCTATGGTAAATTCTGGGCTGGGCATAGTGGCTGACATCTGTAATCCCAACACTTTGGAAGGCCGAGGCATGTGGATCATTTGAGGGTCAGGAGTTTGAGACCAGCCTGGCCAACATGAGGAAACCCTGTCTCTACTAAAAATACAAAAATTAGCTGGGCGTGGTGGCAGGCACCTGTAAACCCAGCTACTTGGAAGGCTGGCACAGGAGGAGAATTGCTTGAACCCAGGAGGCAGAGGTTGCAGTGAGCTGAGATCATACCATTGTACTCCAGCCTGGATGACAAGAGCGCAACATGGTATCAAAAAAAAAAAAAGTAATGGTAAATTTCAATATCAAAAACATAAAATGTGGCTGGGGGACTAAAAGTGTAAAGTTGTTGGATGCAATCAAAGTTAAGTTGTTATCAGCTTGAAATAGGCTGTTTTAACTGTAAGATATTTTATGTAAGCATCTTGGTAACCACAAAGCAAAAATATTTAGTCAAAGCACAAAACAAAAATAGAATTGATTCAAAACATACCACTACAGAAAATCATCAAACCACAAAGGAAGACAGCAAGAGAGAGAGGAAGAAAAAAAAAAGTAGAACCAGAAAAAAACAAAAACCAGAAAACAATTAACAAATGGTAGTAGTAAGTCATACCTATCAATAATTACTTCAAATGAAAATGGACTAAATTCTCCAATAAAAAAGACATAGAGTAGCTGAATGGATTAAAAAAAAAAGAAGACTCGACTATACGCTGCCTACAAGAGACTCTGCTCACTTTTAAGGATACACATGGACTGAAAGGGAAGAGATGAGAAAAGATAATCCACACAAATAGAAAACAAAATACAGCAAGGGTAGCTATACATATATCAGAAGAACAGATTTTAAGTCAAAACTATAAAAAAAAGAAGGCCAGGTGCGGTGGCTCACGCCTGTAATCCCAGCACTTTGGGAGGCCGAGGTGGGTGGATCACCTGAGATCAGGAGCTCAAGATGAGCCTGGGCAACATGGTGAAACCCCATCTCTACTAAAAATACAAACATTAGCTGGGCACAGTGGCATGTGCCTGTGATCCCAGCTACTCAGGAGGCTGAAGCAGGAAAATCACTTGAGCCTGGGAGGCGGAGATTGCAGTGAGCCCAGATTGCGCCATTGCACTCCAGCCTTGGTGACAGTGCGAGACTCCATCTCAAAAAAAAAAGACAAAGAAAAGCATTATATAATGATAAAAGGATCAATTCATCAAGAAGATATAAATATTATAAATATATATGCACCCAACATTGGAGCACTTAAATAAATAAAACAAATATTAAAGGATCTGAAGTGAGAGATAGACGGCAACACAATAAGAGTAGGGGACTTCAATACACTATGTTCAACAATGGAAGAATCATTTAGACAGAAAATTAATGAGGAAACATTAGACATGAAAAACACTTTAGACCAAATAGACCTAACAAACATATACAGAGCATTCCATCCAACAGCAGCAGAATACAGCTTCTTTTCAAATGCGCACTGAACATCCTTCTGTACAGTATCCAGGCGAGGAAGGATGGTAGGTAAAATGATAAACAATGAATATAAACATGGTTCAAATATCTACCTTGCATATATATCTACCCTGCATATATCTACTACATAAAACATGATGAAATGTATAAATAAATTACCAAAAAAGATTCTGAAGAGACAGATGTATAGTAACAACGGAAAGATAGAGTATTAGAGAATCTGGATGTGAATCTTGTTTCTTATGACTTACCAGGTGTGTGATTTGGGTTATAAACTTAATTTTTTATATTCAAAATGGGATAATATTACATAACTCACTAGGATATATAAGCTCAAATATAGATAACTCATGGAGAAACCTCTTCATAAACTGAGCCTCAGAGCCAAACAATCCACAACCCTTTCTGCTTCTTGAGACCTGGAACAAGCTACTTAGCCTTTATGCACTTCATATTTCTTTATCTGTAAAATATGGATGAATATTGGTTAATTGAAAGGTATGTTGGTGAAAGGTATGTTAGGTAGTAGTACTCTAGCAGTACAGGTATTAGCGGTAATATGACATCTACTCTGGGGGAGACAAAGTAACAAACAAGTTTTCCCCTTACATCCCCTCAAGTTCAGACTTTTTGAAAAAGGAAGCAAAACTGTTAATATATTTAAAGTCTTGGAGGTAACTTATACTATTTGAAGTTCCTGGGAACTTTGGGTCTTACTGAGGATTTAGGCTCTTTCAATCTTTGGCAAAAGAGGAAGGGGAGTGGTAAATATATCTTGTTATTTTTATTTTTCTATTGTTCTGTTTATTCCTACTCACTCTTTTTATTTTTCTAAGAAAGCCTTTGCATATGGTCTCAGAAAAAAGATGGTAGGAAAATGGCTGCTTAAGCTTTCTAGCATAAAAGAAAAAACGCATCTGGAAACCTTTGTTGACTATATAGCAGATCTGCCTCCAAAGCAGGTATTTCATTTTCAATTAATTTGGCAAACAACTATGAAGTGCCATTTTTACTAGATGCTGAGATTTCAAGGTGAATATGACATTTCCCTGTCCTCAAAGAGCTGACCTGGCAAGTGGAGTAAAAGACACAGAACAAATTGTTGTCACAAAATTTGTTCCTCTGCTGCACTATGACAGCTGCCTGGAGAACATGCAAGCCCATGACTCATATGCTCTTCTCACCCACTCTGCACATCTCTCTACTACAGCCTTTGTCTCACTATGACTGATTGACAGCATCACATCCTAGAAAAAGCATGAGCCTCAGAGCCAAACAATCCACATCCCTTTCTGCTTCTTGAGACCTGGAACAAGCTACTTAGCCTTTACGCACTTCATATTTCTTCATCTGTAAAATATGGATAAATATTGGTTAATTGAAAGATATGTTGGTGAAATCTAATGCACTGAAGATCTAAAGTTGCTACACTAATGACTGAATCACTTTAGTGCTCATCATTTACTGATGATAATTGGTTGACCTTTCATTTCATGCCCTTGATAACTTTCATAGCATATTCTTTCATTATTACCCCTCCTAGCATCCTCTGGTTTATCTTGCTCTTGATCAGCTCCCACTTGCTCATTATAAAAACTATATAGTTCTTTTGGGGAGAAGACCTTTTGCTACATAATTATCATTTTAATTCTCTCTTTTCTTTCACATCCAGCATTCCCAAAGGATTGGTATCCACTTGTTGGGTTTATTTCCTCATAACATTCATTCTTTAGGCCATGAAAATCTAATTTCCACCTTCACTAATCTATAGAAATTGCACTCTTAGAGGTCGCTTGTAGCTTTCTAAAAATCATATCCAGAGACTTTTATTCTACCTTCATTGTTTGTCTTTTAACACATTTAACTACTTGTTTCTTAAAACTCTCAACTCTGTGAAACTCTTCTGTCCTGATTTTATTCCAAACTTATTTTTTTTCTGTATTCCTGGATAATTATTTCAAATTTTTCTTATTCCATCGCTGTAAGTATTTTCTAAGTTTCTGTGCTCAGAACTTGCTCTCTCCTTTCTATAGCTTTTCTTTGAAGGACTTATCTTAACTATAATAATTCTTATCAACTCTATATGGCCCAATCTCAATTCTATATTTACCTCCTATACTTCTCTCCAAAGGTTCAGTTGCCTCCTTCAACAGCTTAATGAATGTATTCTAAATATTTCACCATAGACTCAACTCACATCTCTACAAGCACCTGACTCCCTTATTTCTATCAATGGAACTAAAATTCTTCCACTCTCCCAATGTATCATGTTTAATTTTTCTCTTTCTTGCCCCTCCTTGGAATATATCAGCTTCTTGTATTCTTGTGTTACATACCTCCCATCTATCCTTAGTTTTCATTCACACTGCTAATGCCTTAACACATGCTCACATGCCTCATCACTTCCCATCTGATGAAATACAACCACCTGTTTATGAATCTCACTGATTTGCCCTGGGCCCACTCCAAACCACCTTACACTGTAAACCAAACTGATTATCCTAAAATATATTCATACCTAAATTATAATCATGTACAAACATATCTTACGACGTCTGACTGCAGGGCTAAGTATATTCTGGACAGAGGAGTGTCCAAATTCTTGATAATAGGTCCTACCCTATCTTTTATTTTATTAGTTGTAGCATTTATTATCATGATGTGTTTAGAGCAAAGTTTTGACTAAAATATCCCTCTAATGCTAAATACCATTCACAAGTATGTCAGCTAATTATTTTTAATCCATCAGACTATATTTAGCATTGCCTTGATTTTAAAATAATTTAAACTTAAAATAACTGATATCCAAATATTCCTGGTTTTTAGCCATAGAGCCCTTCTTAGATTCATGGCAGATTAAAAAAAATAGAAATAGTGTCTGCATTTATAAAGATAAATGGAGGAGGAAATGTGTTAGATGATTTTGACACACCTGCAGTTAACACCATCTCCTCATTATCTTGGACTCAGCTTTCAGCTAAATAGAGCTGGATTCCTAATCTGTCTTCAGAATGAAGAATGAAATACTTGCTAGATGGTGTTCTGCATATCCAAACACTTGGTGTCAGAAGTCTAAAGCTTGGTCTACTCCAGTGTTTCAGGGGATCTGAAACTATCCCAAAACCTGTTTCTCATTGATATCAACATCAGTGAAAGACAACATCAAAAAAGATAGATTTTTGAGAACATTTGATCCATTTTTCTCTGTGCAAAGAATTCTGGTTTGGTTACCTGACTTTTCACACATCTGAGTCCAATTATCTAGACCCAGTTTCTCAAATATGTGCATCTCTGACATTCACCTTTGGTAACATAGTTTATTATGGTCTTATTGTGTAAATTTTCACCTTTATATTTCTCATCCCCTTAGCCTTAAGGGGGATAAGAAACAGAGCCTTGAATCATATTTTCTATTTCTCCTTTCTTTTTTTTTTGTTTTTTTTTTTTTGAGATAGAGTCTTGCTCTGTTGCCCGGGCTGGAGTGCAGTGGCACGATCTCGGCTCACTGCAACCTCCACCTCCCAGGTTCAAGTGATTCTCCTGCCTTGGCCTCCAGAGTAGTTGGGACTATAGTATAGGGCAAAGGATGCAGCTTTTGTTCAAAAGTCAGTTTTGAATGTGAGCACAGATAAGAGTCAGCTCTGTTGAGATCTTCCTCCTCTACAAGCCTGTTTTTGTGCTCTTTTCTCAGTACTCATCCCAACTCCTGCTGTTTTATCTTTTTGAAGACACCCCATTTTCCTTTAATAATAAAATCCAATTTTACATCCGCTGGGTCATATTATCCTCATACTGGACACACCTCAAACCATACCTCTCCATATATGTTTTGAGATTTAGTTGTCCATTCAAAAATAATGTGTGCTGTCTGTTCAGAACATAGTATTGAAAAATGACATACCTCTGAGGTTCATCTTAGACATGAGCACCAAGAAAAAAAGACTTCCTCATGCCTGTTTTATGAATTGTAGTGGATATAGAGTAACTTCTTTGGTCATAACAAATAGAACACAATAAGTGATATAATAAGAAAGTTGCCATTAAAATATTCTGCTACAAATTATCTCTTTTTTGCCGTGACTAATGCTTGAAATTCCAATATTAGTAATTTATTATTTTATATTGAAATTGTATTTCTTGTGAATTTTTAGATGTAATTATTCTAAATGGAATTTTTAAAATATGAATTACTTGGCCTTATTGTGACCCTTTAAAATAAGTCATGTAAGAGCAGAAAACTGAGACCCTTACAAATGGGTAGAGAGGAGGAATGACATTTACATTGTAGGGAAAATTAGACATGAGGTATAGATAGCAAAGACCAAACCTCATTGTTAAAATATTACTTTTGTTTGCCCTAGTTAAAAGTACCATCATGTACTGTCTGTTATTAGCCTTTATTAATGGTTACAGTAAACAGAGACATGATGTCTTCTTCCTATGACAGAGGATAAAAGCAAAAAACAAATTTTTAGATTCCTAATATATAAAACATTTTATACAACAATACAGATAATTAAAAGTTTCTATCTTAGTTAGTTATGGTTTTTTGTGTAAATCAAGAGAATCTAATTATTTAGCATTGAACATATTTGACCTTCCGTATTGGGGATCTAAATAATCTTGGCTGGGACAAGTGAAAGCCTAAATACAGAAACAGAGCAAAAAAGGGCAAATGTTTCTTTCTACTAGTCAAAACAACTCAAAGTCATACCTTTACGAAGTTGAGCTGTCAATAGAAATGGCACCTTCATTTAGAGAAAGATTTCTCTGACTCATGTTTGGAGGGTCGACTGATGTAAACACAGTGTGCATCCACCACGAGCAGGAATATTTGCATTATCCTAATATTTGGAAACAGAGAACCCCAGGACCCTTTGGATGATGAATATCTCAAAGATAGGTTTGACATCCTGGAAGAACAATTTTTTTTTCCTCTTTGGGATCTTGTTATCCTCTTGCAGTCTGGTTTGGTTATCTGACTTTTCACATATCAGAGTCCAATTATTTAGATCCTGCTTCTAAAATACGTGCAACCCTGATGTTCACTTTTAATAGCATATTTTACTATGGTCTTATTGTGTAAACGTTCACCTTCTTTATATCTCTTGCCACCTGTAGCTAAGAATAGTGCATTCTTTTGCGGTATAAAGTGTAATTCTTTCCGTTAGCAAGTCTTCATAGTGCAATCCGTACAGCCAATTCTAGGGAAACCAACCCTAGAATAAGATTTAGGAGACCTAAATTCTAGCTCTAGGTCACTCTCTGAGTGCCAAAGTTCTTTGAATAAACTGTTAATCAACTTACATTTCCATTTTTCTGTTATTAAAAGGAAAATCATAATTTTGTGTAGATGAAACCCTTAGGGAAATAAATTGAAATAGGAAGCTTTAAAGCAATTGGCAATTTATCTTACTTGGAAATGTACTATACTAATATTCCTACCACCTGCTAATCAATATCAATACCTAAATAAAAATTTTATACTTCTGGGATTCTCTAAGTATTATTCTCTGTCTAGGTTAGTACTAAATATCAAAATTGAGAAGTCTGTTGAAAATAAAATGTACCCAAGTCTCAAGCTTCTGCAAAGCAGTTATTTTACATTTGCTATAATACTTAGGATGAGAGGATTTTTACCAGCCATGTCCCATACTCCTAATCCAAAGTCCCTAAGAAGTCAAATTATTTCTATTTCATTCCCTTCTAAACCTACAATCCCACA
Source organism: Pan troglodytes (assembly GCF_028858775.2). NCBI lineage: Eukaryota > Metazoa > Chordata > Mammalia > Primates > Hominidae > Pan > Pan troglodytes. The sequence goes on along the minus strand of NC_072404.2, from coordinate 159,143,488 downwards.
TCCTGTGGAAGCCTCTCTAACATTAATCAGTGCCTGACAAAATAGACATGCCTACTTCAGTCCAGGTTTAAGTTGGCTTTTAGCCTTCCTCCAACAAAGTGATAGACCATGTAGATTAGATATCCCAAATTCCTTGGGCTCCTGAACTCATAAATCACTGAGGATTAATTGTGATTATGAGAAACACTGCTGGGAGGAAGTTGACAAGAGCTCCGAAAACAGCTAGAACACAGGCCTAACAAAGCTTGGCAGCAGCTCCATTGACAATGTAGAGTGGACGGATTCCCCTTAGGAGTCTTAGAATGTTAATTGTTGTCACCACTCCCATTTCTCAAGGGCAGGGCCTCTCTTCTGCCCTTCTTCTCCCTGTGGAAAGCTGTTTTCCTCCATTCCTCTCTCCTCTAACACCTTCACTGAAGTCTTAGGTCATTCCAAAAAGTCAGAGAAGCTAGTACATTTCTTATGGTACAATTTAAAGTCCAATTATAGTAGCATCACATAGACATATTGAAAACTGCAAATCTGCATAATGTTGGTAAAAGGAGTATTACTGGCTATTGCAAAAATAAAATAAAAAAGAATCAAGATCATCCAAAATCCTTAATTTTGTGAAAGTATGAAATTTCTACAGCTCTTCAAATTTTATTGTCAATTAAACTGTATTTTCAGATCATTGTGGATTCATGCATTATTTTACGAAATAATACAGAAGTATCCCTTGTGCCCTTTATCCAATTTTCATCAATGGTAACATCTTGCAAAGCTATACTAAAATATCATAACCAAGATATTGGCATTGATATATTAAAGATACAGAACATTTCCATCACCACCAGAAAACCTAATGCTGATATTCTTTCAGAGCCACACCCAACCCAATTCTGTCCTGCCCCATCCTCTCCATAACCTCTGGTAATCACTATCAGTTCTCCATATCCATAATTTTGGCATTTTAAGAATGATCTATAAATGAAATCATGCAGTATATCCCTTTTGGGGTTGGCTTTTTTCACTCAGCATAATTTCATGAAGATTCATTTAGGTTTTCATGTATGTCAATACTACGTTTCTTTTTATTGCTAAGAAATACTCTGTTGTACGTACCTTTTGTTTAACCATACTCATGTTGAAGGACATCTGGATTATTTCTGGTTTCAGGCTATAATTAATAAAGCTGCCACAAATGTTCATGTACAGCTTTTTGTGTGAACATTGTGTTCATTTCATTGGGATAAATGCTCAGGGATACAGCTGCTGGTAGTTGCTTGATTAGGTCTTGGGGTTTTTTGTTTGTTGTTTCAGGAAAGTGCCAAGCCATTTTCCAGAGTGGTTGCATTGTTTTACATTTCTGCCAGAAATGGATGAATGATCCAGTTTTTCTTCATCCTCATCAACATTTGGAATTGTCAGCCATTTTTACTCTAGTCTTTCTGATGGTTTTTCTTTTCATTTTCCTAACAGTTAATAATGTTGAAAATCATGTGTGCTTATTTGCCTTCTGTATATCTTACTCAGTAAAATATCTCATTGTGTCTTTTGTCCAAGTTCTATCTGGATTGTTTGCTTTTCTACTGTTGAATATTGGGAGTTTTTATGTACTCTAGAAAGTAGTACTTTGTTGGACATGGAGTTTGCAAATATATTCTCCCAGCCTATAATTTAATTTTTTGTCTTCTTAATAGAGTCTTTCTCAGAGAAAAAGTTTTTAATCTTGGTGAAGTATAATTTAATTTTTTGTCTTCTTAATAGAGTCTTTCTCAGAGAAGGGGTTTTTAATCTTGGTGAAGTCCAATTTATCATTTTTCATTTTATAGATCTTGCATTTTGTCTCAAGTCTAAGAATTCTGCCTATTTTACATGTCAAAGTGTTTCTCCTATTTTTTTTGAAAAAAATATATAGTTTTGCATTTTACATTTAAGTATATGACCCATTTGGGTTAACTTTTTTATAAGTTGTAAGGTCAATGGAGTTGCTTTTATTTATTTATCTAGTTATTTTCGGCCTATGGATGGCCAATTTCTCCAGCATCATTTGTGAAAAAGGCTATATTTCCTCCACTGAATTGCTTTTGCACCTTTGTCAAAAGTCGGTAGATTGTTTTTGTGTGGGTTTATTCCTGCTTTTCTGTAGTGTTCCAGTTATCTATGTGTCTGTTCCTTTGTCATTCCAATGTTGACTTGATCACTGTAAATCTATAATAAATATTAAGGTTGCATAGACTAATTCCTCCCACTTTATTTTTCTTTTGCAAAGTTGTTATTAGCTCTTCTACATTCTTTGCTATTTTATATAAATTGTAAAATACTCTTGTCTATGAAAAGAAATCTTGCTGAAACTTTGTTTTTTCTTTTTTATTGTGTTTTTTTTGTTGTTGTTGTTCTTACTGAAACTTTGATATGTTAAACATATATATTGATTTGTGGAGAACTAAAAGTTTTACTATTTTGAGTTTTCTAATTTGTGAACATAGTATGTCTTTCTAGTTACTTAAATCCTTACTAAAACTTTATTTCATTAAGAATATGTAGTTTTCTACATGTTTCTGTAATTCCTGTATATAATTTGTTAGATTTCTACCTAATTATTTTGTTTTTGAGCTCTTATAAAGGGTACTATACTTTGAATTCCAGTGTCGACTTATTTACTACTAGCATGTAGAAATACAAGATTTTTGTATATTTATCTTGTATCCTCTAACTTTGCTTAACCCACTTATTAATTCTAGAAACTTTTTAGAGATTTCTTAGGATTTTCTGTGTATACAATTATGTTTCTATCTGCAAATACAGACTGTTTTATTTCATATTTTCAAATCTATATGCTTTTATTTTCTTTCTTACTTTATTACATGGATAGAATGTTTAGCACTATGTTGAACTGAGAGAAGATATCATCATCTTGTTCCCGATCTTGGGAAAGAGCACTCATTTACCACTGAGTAGAGCATTAGCTGTAGACTTTTTGTTGACACATTCATCAAGTTAAGAAGTTCCCTCCTATTCCCATTATTCTGAGGGATTTTTAATCAGAAATATGTATTGAACTTTGTCGAATGCTTTTTCTGCAAGAATTGATATAATCATGTAATTTTTCTTTTCTAGACTGTTAATATGGTGAATTACATTGATTTATTTTCAAACATTGAATAAGTCTTACATTCCTGAAATAAATCTTGCCTTGATCATGCTGTATAACTTTTTATGCATTTATTAATTCTATTTGCAAGTATTTTGTTAAGAACTTTTGCATCTATATTCTAGAAAGATATAGGTTTGTAGAGTAATACTAGCTTCATAAATAAAATTGGAAGTGTTCCTCTACTATTTCTGGTAGACACTGGGTAGAATTAATGTTACTTCTTCTTTAAACATTGGTAGAAATTTCCACTAAGATCATATGAGCCTGTGGAGTTCTTCAGGAAAGTTGTTATTATTTTTTAATTACTACATCATCTGAAATGAGATGAGATCAGGCATATTTTGGGAAGTAAAGACACTATAAAGCACCTACATAATCAAGTCTACAAAACAACTAGCTAACAATATGATGACAGGATCAAAATCTCACATAGCAATGTTAACTTTGAAAGTAAGCCATCTAAACATTCCACTTAAAGGCATGGTGTAGTAAACTGGATAAAAAGACAAGACCCAACTATCTGTTGTCTTTAAGAGACCCATCTCACATGTAACAACATGGACAAGCTCAAAGTAAAAGAATGAGGAAAGATCTATCTCGCAATCAGAAAAACAGAAAAGAACAGGGATCACTAGTCTTATAACAGATAAAACAGATTTTAAATAAACTATAGTCAAAATGGACAAAGAATGACATTATATAATGATAATGGATTCAATACAAGAAGACAACTATTATATAGAAATATATACATATATTATATATTCTAAATCTATCTATACATATGCATATATAGATGCACCCAACATTGGAAACACCCACCTTCATAAACGATTTTCTCTAGACTGATTAGAAGAGTTATGAACACAAAGAGGGAAACAACAGACACTGGGGTCTACTTGAGGGTAGGAGGAGGGAGAGGAGCAGAAAAGATAACTATTGGGTACTAGGCTTAATAGCTGAGTGATGAAATAATATTTACAACAAACCCTCGTGACATATGATTACCTAGCTAACAAACCTTCATATGTACCCTCAAACCTAAAATAAAGTTACAAAAGAAAGACTTAGACAGCCACACAATAATAGACTTCAACATCTGATTGACAGCATTAGACAGATCATCAAGGCAGAAAATTAACAAAGAAATTCTGGACGTAAGCTCAACACTAGACCAAATGGACTTAACAGACATCTACCAAATATTCCACTCAACAACCACATTCTTCTCGTCTGCACATAGAATATACTCTAATATCAACAACATGTTTGGCTGTAAAGCAAGTCTCTATAAATTAAAAAAAAATGGAAATCATACTAAGCACACTCGCAGACCACAGGGCAATAAAAACAGAAATTACCACCTAGAAGATATTTTAAAACCACACATTCCTTGGAAATTAAACAACTTGCTTCTGAGGGACTTTCGGATAAACATCAAAATTAAAGATAAAACAAAAAAATTCTTCGAAATAAATGAAAATAGAGACACAAGATAGTAAAATCAGAGCAGAATTGAATGAAATTGAGACACCAAAATCCATACAAAGATTGATAAAACCAAAAGTTTGTCCTTTGAGAGAATGATATTGATAAACCACTAGCTAGATTAACAAAGAAAAAAAACAGAGATCCAAATAAACACAGCTAGAAATAACAAAGATGACATTATAACTAATCCCACAGAAATACAAAAGATGATCAGAGACTGTAATGAACACCTCTAAGCACACAAATTAGAAAATCTAGAGAAAATAGATGCATCCCTGGAAACACACAATTTCTCAGGATTGAACCAGAAAGAAATTGAAAACCTGAACGGACCAATAATGAGTTCAGAAATCAGTAATAAAATATCTACCAACAACAACAAAAGAAGCCCTGGACCAGATGGATTCACAACCATAATCTAACAGATGTACACAGAAGAACTGATACCAATCTTATTGAAATTATTTCAAACCATTGAGGAAGAACAACTTCTCCCTAACTCATTCTATGAAGCCAGCATTATCCTGATACCAAAATCTGGTAGAGACACAATGAAAAGAAAAAACTTCAGGCCAATATCCCTGATGAACATAGACATAAACATCCTCAACAAAATACTAGCAAGTTGAATCCAGCAGCCTATCAAAAAGTTAATTCACCATGATCAAGTAGGCTTTATTCCTGGTATGCAAGATTGGTTCAACATATTCAAATCAATAAATGTAATTCACCATACAAACAGAATAAAAACAAAAATCATATGATCATCTCAATAGATGCAGAAAAAGCCTTCATGATAAAAACTTGCAACAAACTAAGCATCAAAAGAACATACCTGAAAATAATAAGAGCCATCTATGGCAAACCAGCTCCCAACGTTATACTAAATGGGCAAATGCTGGAAGCAATGCCCTTGGTAACTGGAACAAGAAAGGATGCCCACTGTCACCACTCCTATTGAATATACTATTGGAAGTCCTAGCCAGAGCAATTAGGCAAGAGAAAGAAATAGAAAGCATCCAAATAGGAAAAAAGAAGTCAAACTGTCTTTCTTCACTGACAATATGATTCTATACCTAGGAAACCCTAAAGACACCACCAAAAGGCTCTTGGAACTGATAAACAACTTTAGCAAAGTTTCAGGATACATAATAAATGTAAAAAAAATCAATTGCATTTCTATACACCAATGATGTTCTAGCTGAGAGCCAAATCAAGAATGCAATCCCATTTACAATAGCCACAAAAAGAATAAAATACCTAGGAATAGAGCTAACTTAGGAGGTGAAAGACCTTTACAAGGAGAACTACAAAACATTGTTGAAAAAAATCAGAGACAACACAAATAAATACAGAAACATCCCATGCTCATGGATTGGAAGAAAAAGTATCATTAATATGACCATACTGCCCAAAGCAACTTACAGATTCAATGCTATTACTATCAAATTGCCAAATCATTTTCACAGAATTAAAAAAAAAAATATTCTAAATTTATATGGAACCAAAAAAGAGCCCAAAGAGCCAAAACAATCCTAAGCAAAAAGAACAAACCAGAGGTATCACATTACCTGACTCCAAACTATACTATGAGGCTATAGTTACCAAAAAAGCATGGTACTGGTACAAAAACAAACACGTAGACGAAGGGAACAGAATAGAGAACCCAGAAATAGAGCCACACACCTATAAATATCTGATCTTCAACAGAGTCAACAAAAATAAGCAATTTGGAAAATACTCCTTTCTTCAATAAATGGTGCTAGGATAACTGGCTATCCATATGCAGAAGAATGAAACTGGATCCCTACCCATCCCCATAAGCAAAAATTAACTCAAAATGGATTAAAGACTTAATGTAAGACCTCAAACCATAAAAATCCTGGAAGAAAACTTAGGAAATACCCTTTTCAATATCGACCTTGGCAAAGAATTTATGATTAAGTCATCAAAAGCAATTGCAACAAAAACAAAAATTGACAAGTGGGACCTAATTAAACTAAAGAGCTTCTGCACAGCAAAAGAAACTCTTAACAGAGTAAACAGACAACGCACAGAATGGGAGAAAATATTCACAAACTATGCATCCAACAGAGGTCTAATATACTGAACAACCTATAAGGAACTTAAATAAACCAACAAGAAAAAGTAAACAATCGCATTAAAAAGTGGACAAAGAACATAACAGATACTTCTCAAAAGAAGACATATAAGCAACTCACAGACATATAAAAAATACTCATCATCACTAATCATCAGAGAAATGCAAATCAAAACCACCATGAGATACCATATCATACAAGTCAGAACGGCTTTTGTTAAAAAGTCCAAAAATCACAGATGTTGTTGAGGCTGTTGAGAAAAGGGGTCACTTACACACTGTTGGAAAGCAAATTAGTCCAGTCATTGGGGAGAGCAGTTTGGAGATTTCTCACACAACTAAGAGTTGCACTACCATTCTACCTAGCAATCCCATTACTGGGTATACACTCAAAGGAAAATAAATTGTTCTACCAAAAAGATACCTGCACTAATATGTTCATCACAGCACTATCCACAGTAGCAAAGACATGAAGTCTATCCAGGTGCCCATGGGCAGTGGACTGAATGAAGAAAATGTGGTGTATGGAATACTATGCAGCTGTAAAAAGAACAAAATCACGTACTCTGCAGCAATATGGATGTAGCTGGAGGCCACTATCCTAATTGAACTAACACAGAAATAGGAAACTAGATACCACATGTTCTCACTTATAAGTGGGAGATAAACATTGGGTACACATAGACACAGACACAAAGATGGGAACAATAGACGCTGAAGGTTCCAAAACATGACAGGAAAGGAGGGGGGCAAGTGTTAAAAACTACCTACCAGGTATTATTTTTACTACTTAGTTGACAGAATCATTAGAAGCCCAAACCTTAGCATCAATATACTCATGAAACAAACCTGCACATGTATCCCTAATTTCAACATTTTTTAAATCCAGTAATAAAATAATAATAAACAAATTTAAAAACCAATTTTCAAAATCTTGGCTCTATCCCCTACTAACAATTTCGCATTAAGGAAGTTTCTTAACCTATTTGTGCCTCAGGAATAAAAGTGCCTTCCCCAAAGGGCAGCACTCAGTGCTAAATGAGTTAACACGTCGGAAGTGCTTCCAAGCACTCCTAATAAGAACTGAAAACTCAAAATTTTCCCTATATTGTTCAGAATTTCCAACCACTCCTAGTAAGAACTGAAAACTCAAAATTTTCCCTATGTTGTTGAGAATTTTTTAAAGTAGTCTAATGCTTAAGGGTTCACAAATTTCATAAGGTAATCCATTATCCAAGTATAATAACTTATTGAAGAATGAATATGACTCCAACTACAAAACAATATTTTGTGAGGTTGCTTTGTTGTATATGTTCTCACTGAGTGGTTCTCGATTGGGGCAAATGCCCACCTGTGGACATTTGGCAGTGTCTGGAGAAATTTTTGGTTGTCTAATGAATAGAGGCCAGGGATGCTGCTAAACACTCTACATTGCACAGGACAGTCCCCCACGACACAGTACTGTATGACTCAAAATGTCAATAGTGCCAGGGTTGAGAAACTGCTCTAATCTGTGACCAGCATATGGTTCTGTTGCTTCCAGAGCCAGAAGAGTAGTCAGATCCAGGTTCCAAAGGGTATATTTTTCACTGTTAACACCTGTTGTATCAAAAATTACTCAATTGCATCATTTTTAAAATTAGGAATATACTAAAATCCTTTGTTCGCCTTTATACAATGCAGAAAATAGAAAGACAAATCAAGATATTTTTGATTAACAAGAAAACGACTATTTATACGTGTTCTAAAATTACACATATTAAGTAATGTTATCCATAGCGACCAATTATCATAAAGGCCTATGGAGATTTAAAGAGAAGTCAGTCTTTGAAAGCCAAATGTCCATTGCTTCTCAGCCTTTTGGCTAAGATCAAGTGAAAGAAAATGTCCCCAAAGGGCTTGTTTTACAGGTAACTTTCAAAGATGTCTTCAAGCCTATTGGAAAATCCGATTTTTATTCTCAAATATTTTCTGGTGCTCGACTTTAAAAAACAAATTAGAATTTCATCTTATTTTGCCCTTGTATCAATAGCTCCTTCCTTCCTCCTACATGTCCAAATGTCTTTCATAAGCAGCTACTAAGTAGGAGCGCCTGTAGTCTCAAGCTGGCCCACAGGAATTTAATTTATTAGCACTGGCTGGTAAAATGCTATCCTAAAAACTTAAGGCTGGGCTGGGCGCCGTGGCTCGTGCCTGTAATCCCAGCACTTTGAAAGGCTGAGGCGGATGGATCACGAGGTCAAGAGTTGAAGACCAGCCTGGCCAAGATGGTGAAATCCCGTGTCTACTAAAAATACCAAAAAAATCAGCCAGGTGTGGTGGCAGCTGCCTGTAATCCCAGCTACTCGGGAGGCTGAGGCAGGAGAATTGCTTGAACCTGGGAGGCAGAGGTTGCAGTGTGCCGAGATTGTGCCACTGCGCTCCAGCCTAGGTGACAGAGCAAGACTCCATCTCAAAAATTAAAAGGAATTAAAAAAAAACAACTTAAGGCTATTAAATAAAAGAGAGAAAAATAGAAGTCTAATAGATTGACTGTGAGGTACGTGATATTCAGTTTCCACATACTTAATGCCCACTCTAACATTCCTTCTTCAGAATGAAGATTCGGATAACCCCTTGGGTGAATAATCCAAACAAGCTAAGGAGCTGGGTGAGGGCAAAGGGATTATGGAATGGGTGGAGCAGAAAAGTCACAAACACTGTGACCACGTGGCCAGTCACAGAAATGAGGATATAGCATCTTCACAAATTTTTCTCCTTGATGTGTCACATGTATATTGGTATGTTTTATTAATTCTTTATTCATCTCCTGTCCCTTACTATTTTATTTGGGTTTATTCATAGCAGCATATTTTTCAGATTGGTCCACAGGTTATAGAATATCAAGGCAGGATTTTGACATTCCAGAGGAGGCCTGGTATTTGTTGAAAACATCCAGTCTCGGAGATGGGTGAAACTCTGATATCATCTGAGAAGACGGCTAGTGTGTTCCAACTGTGCACCGTGTCAGATGAGAAGGTTTTAAATGGGAGGCGTTGTTAACATGAGAAGAAAGAAGTGTATGTATGTTGGAGGAGCCAAAGATGTGAAATGTAAACATCTGTCATGATGTTGTTTTCCTGTCCAGCGTCTTCTTCCTTTGGTGCTTGGGGTATCCTCTCTTAGGAGAGGCTAAAATATTCTCAGCATCTTCTGCAGTAGGGGCACAGGTTTGTGACCCGGTCTCTATTACTCAGGTGTTTTTGTGCCAGTCAAGGACTAGTGATACAAAAAGGGAGGAACTGCCCAGAATTAAATGTGGTGAGACTGACACTAGAGGCAATAGCAAGTCCAGTTTCCTGAATAACTAGTGTTAACAATTCTAGGATTATCAGGTGTACCATGGGTATCAGCAGCACACACTACCTTGTCTGTGCCTCCCCCCGAAAAAAACTGCATCGATGCCTTCATAGAATCACTTCTGTAGAATGATTTTTTAAATGTTTTTCTTGACAGTAGTCAATTCCAAGCATTATTCTCAGAGATTACGTGAGCTATTAATACTCCTTAATAAATATGTTTTCTGCTAAAACTAGCCAAAGTTTTCATCTGTTGCTTGCAACTATAAATACTGGATGATGATGATAATGATGATGATGATATATGGAAACTTGGTAAAGGCCACCGCCACCACACTCAGCTAATTTTTGAATTTCTGGTAGAGACGGGGTTTCATCATGATCTTTTAAAAACACCACACTTTCTTAATTACTGTAGCCTTATAGTAAGGCTTAGATGCAAATAGTGCAAATCCTCTGAATTTGTAATTCTTTTTCAAGAGAGTTTTGGCTGTTATACACCATTATAAAATACTTGAGATCAGAAAATAACTACCTTCAAGGGTTAAAAGGAACAAAACCCAGCGCTACAATGGGCCAGTACCAATGCTTATTCCCATCAATCAGACCAGAAAAAAAAAACAAACCCTGATAATTTATAACCCTTTGCATAGAGTACTTAGAGCTTCTTCCCTCAGCAGTGGTGAATAATTAACCCTAGGGTAAATGCTGCTCTGGTCCTACCTAACAAATTCGAAAAGCAAGACCCAAAAGGATCAAACTAATTCCAGGTAATTTAACTGAATCCCAGAACAAAGTTCATGAATATTTAGAGGAATACAAAAATATCCAGCATGCAAAATGACAAAAACTCACAATGACTATCAACCATGTATACAAAGGAGCAGGAAAATATGACCAATTTTAAGAAGGAAACTATCAGTCAAGAAAGACCCACTTGGTAGGCTGAAGTGAGAGGGTTGTTTGAGCCCAGGAGTTTGAGGATGTAGTGTGGTATGATCTCACCTGTGAAGTAGCCACAGCACTCCAGCCTGGGCAACATAGTGAGATTCCACCTCTAAAAAAAATTAAGATTAAAAGAAGACCCAAATCTAGCACAGGCATTTGAACTAGCAGTCAAAAACATCAAAGCAATTATTATAACTGCAATCATATGTTTAAAAGATTAAAGTCATGGAAAATATTTTTAAAGAACCAAAACTAACTTCTAGACATGAAAAATACGGTTCCTAAGAGAAAAACACAACTGGATGGAATTAACAGCAGGATTATGCACTGTAAAAAAAAAAAAATTAGTGAAGTTGGTGACACAGCAATAGGAACTATTCAAAATGAAATACAAAGAGAAAAAAGAGCAAAAATCTAACTGAGCATATATAAAATATGAGAAACTGAATCTACCTAATTTACATGTAATTGGAAAAATATTTGGAGAAAGAATTCCCCCTCAATTACCAAATTGGATGAAAGCTATAAATCCAAAGTTCAAAGAACCTTGGTGATCCCCAAACACACACACACACACACACACACACACACACACACATAAAACTATACTAAGACATATAATAAATTGCTTAAAATCAGTAATAAAGAGAAAACCTTAAAAATCGTCAGAGGGAAAAAATATACATACAAAACTACAAAAATAATGATGAAAGCTGACTTATCATAAACAATGCAAGCCAAAGATAGAGGAGCCACATCTTTTAAGTCAGAGATGAGTAGAAGAGAGGGATTGTAAATGAGCGTAGGGAAAGTCTTGGAGATCATCTCCAAATGTTCATTATCTTGATTGTAGTAATGTTTCCACTGGCATATACAGATATCAAAACTTATCAAGTTTTACACGGTTAATATGTGCTGTTTATTGTAGGTTTGTATGTCAGTTACACCTCAATAAAGCTATTAAAAAAATAAATGCATGAAAACAAGGTCAACTTCACTGATAATGAAATGAGTATGAATCAAATCACCAATGATATTTCTTTGTCTCTTTCATGTGCTTGAATATATTATCTTGATCTTAGTAATTAATGATCTTGATAGTCTAGTGAGAAATGACACGCAATGCATTTTTAATAGAAACAACACTTTGGAAAACAACTTGGAAGTAAGCCTCAGAAGCTTTGAGCCATTAGTTCCACTTCTAGTCATATAGCAAGAAAATCTCAAACATAAAAAATATTTAATCCGGAATGATTTTCAATGCAATATTATATGTAAGAGTCCAAAAACTGAACTCAAGGCTACTACTGTGAAAATAAACAACACGATGGCTTTGCACACAGAAGTTTCTTTCTTCCTTACACAAAAATGCAAGCCAAGGGGCATTCTTTCATCCACTGATCAGAGATCCATACTTGCTCCATCGTGAAATTCTGCTATCTCAATATATGGCTTTTACAGGCACTGTGGCAGGGGAAGAGAATATGACAAACTCATACCTTAATTGCTTCTGACCGGAAGCGAACCACGTAATTTTACTCACAGCCCATTGGCCAGCACTAATTCCATGTGCCCTATCCTGAATAAATGAAAGGCTGGTAACTGTGGAACATACAAAACAGCACTACAGGTGCTACTATAATCCACAAGACAGGAATTGCTTTGTAAAACATTGCCTAGCATAGCTCATGTCTTGGATATCCACCAAAAAATATTACATAGTAATTTAAATAACGTTTTAAAAGAGCTGTTAATAACATGAAAGAAAGCTTATGCCAGGATGTTTTAAAAAACACATTATAAACTTGCGTATGTTACTTATTCATCTTGCAGCCTTGTGATTTCAGATTAAATCATTTAATCTTTATACACCTTATTTTGTTCATAAGCAAAATGCAGAAAATATACCTCCCTCATCAGATTTCTGCGAAGAAAAACAAAACAGCCATGCATGTTGAATTCTTAGCCTAGCGCCTAAATCTATAAGCTTGTCAAGAAATAATACCAATTTCAAAAATGTATTTTTATCTATAGAACTCATCATCTAATACATACTATATTATATATTCAGTTTTTGGAATTGCTTATTTTTTGTCTCTTCTCAATAGAGCAGAGACTTTTACTTGCTTAGTGATGCATTCCTAGTATCCAGAACAGTGCTTGGTACATAGAAAGTGTGCAAAAATTAGATGTCGTTAGGGGTCTATGTGGCTATAGAGAGGTAGCGTAAGGGAGCTTTGTGGTAATGGAATAGTTCTGTATCTAGATTGTGATGGGTATACAAATCTAAACACATGATAAAGTCACATATAACTATATATGCATACATACAGATGAATGCATATAAAAGTGGTAAAATCTGAATAAGCTCCGTAGATTATTCGGATAATCTATTTTTTGATTGTGATATTGTACTATAATTATGCAAGATGTTACCATGACAGAAAACAAAGTAAAGGGTGCACAGGAATTCCCTGTACATTTTTCTGCAACTTCTTACAAATCTATCATTATTTCAAAATGAAAATGTTTTTTAAGTTGTTGCACCAATAAACACAATTTGCAGCTGTGTTTTAAAAATAGAAATTTGAAAAGCAAGACGTAAATATTTAATACTGTTAAGACTGTCTTTCTTTGGACCTTGCAATGATGGGATATTTATTTTTATCTTTCTATCTTTCTGTTAAAATTCTTAATAGAAAAAAATTAACATTAGGCCTTAATTTTTGGTTTGTTCCTTTATTTCTTCTTTAGCTATTCATTTTGTCTCCTGCCACAGGAAGAGGCCTTCAAATAATCTTTGGAATTTAAAGGCATCAACCCTACCTCAACCTCGGCCCCTAATCCAAGCCCCTAATTTGCACTAAGGTGAGAGAAGGTCCATGGAGCACAGTGAATCACATGGATTGTCAGGGAAGCTGTTTGGAGGTTTTCTGATACTCACAGTCTCTCTAAAAGTCTTTCTAATCCACTTGCCTGCCTTCTGTCACTGCAATAGTCTACTCTTCTTGCTTAGATTTGAAAACTCATTGAAGGAACAGATTTAGTTTATGTTTTTTAGCTACTTTGCCTAAAGGAAATATTTTCTCCTTGCCCCACCCACCTGAAACAGAGAGAGATGCTCTGTGGGCAAGTAGTTGCAAAGCCCAAGCCTACGACTAATTCTTTCCATTCCTAGAAGGCAGTGCAGCTTTTACAATCATACTTATTTAGTTAATTTAATACAAAAGAACCTCCTTTCTTCTCCTCTATGCCACTTTACCAGATAGCCACTTGGTGATAATTTTCAGAAATCTGTTGGAACTAGTAATCGTCCATGGTGCAGAATGTCTCTGACAGTACTTCAATGAGAAGGCTGTATCAGAACCAATGCCTAAGAAAGAACTTCATTAATAATAATAATACAGCACATTTTAACAAGAGTACACTATTTTTGAATGATTTTGTAATTTCCACACAGCACTACAAATTTCCTAAGCACAGAAGTCCCATAAGCTGTTTCTATAAATAAACCTCACTGAATCATGGGGAAGCTCCACAGCAAAGCTCCGGCCCCCTCCAACCTCCACTCAAGCCCAGAAAGAAAGATGCAGACGTCTATGAACAATAATTCTCCTTTTCACACTCTTTTCCTACTTTTTTAATCTCCAGGCTGTTTGTCTGTCTCCTCACCATTTCTCTGAAGGTAAATCTCACACTAAGCACATCTGAACTACAACATTAGTAGCAAAGAGGGTGTCGTTACCCCTAAGAGTGTCTGAAATATAACACATTTAACTTAAAAGGCTGCAAGGACAAGGGGACAGATGGACAGTTCCTTGGAAAGCAGTCCCAAAGGATGTGTGTGGTGGGATCTTTGGAAATGTGTGAAACACAGGAAGGTATGTCTATGGGTTAGAGGTTCTGTGAGCCCAAAGGGGACAAAAGTGTCCTTGATGTTTATGCTTCTGTTTGTCTCATCTCAGAATTTTACAGTCCTGACCTATCATTTTTTATTGTGCAGTGTTGAAAGGGATTCCTCTCTCCTCATTTCCATGGCATGAAAGTTAAGGTCCCAAGAAGAAAAAGGATTGCTCAGCATTACACAACAGTTAATAACAGAGCACAGACAGCTTTCCCAAAGTTCTCTCTCTTTCATCTTGCTCTTCTTACTGCATGACCCTTAGAGCTGAGCGTATTCACCCGCTGGCTCCCTATGTCGGGAGACAGGAGGCAGGGACACCCCACCCACTCTCACTCTTGGCACACAGACTTAGGTGCAGGCATGATTCCTGATGGTGGAGGAGGACACTGCTCTCCCTCTTCTGTATAATTTTCCCACTTCACCCCCTCCCGACCTTCCCTTCAACTTCAACTTCTTCTCATTTGAAAATCAAAATTGTACTTTATATTTAATTTTCCAACAACCTAATATTTAGACAAATAATTTGAGGTACATATATATATAGATGTGTGAACTTGATTTGTATATACTTGATTTTGTATATATATGTAAATACACATATTTATATACTTAAGTTTGTTTCTATACAGAATAAAAGAAATTCTTTGGTCAGTCTTCCACACAAGAGATTGCAATGACCTGAAAAAATAAACTTTCTGCACATTAATGTGTATATTAAAAGTAAGATGTTGGAAACCAGTGGTATGATGTTCCTATGTGTATATTAGGAACAAGTGATACTGCATATCAAAAAAAAGAGAGATGTTCTAAATAATTAAATAAAAAAGGCTTATGTGATACAAAACTGTACAAATAAAAATAATGCCAAATTAGTGGCCTTAATGACACCATTGGTGCCACAGTTGGAAGGAGTGACTAGGTGGGGCTGTAAGGTAGAATACACTAAATTAACTATATTATACGAGAGCTTGGAAGATACACCTTTAATCAGGTAATGATCATGAACATCATTAGTAATTGGATACATTGAGATCATGTGACATCTGACAGAATGAAGAGCTCAGCTTCACAGAAATGATGATCTTGTTAAAATGCATAACCTGAACCTAATCATAGGGAAACACCAGGAAAGTCCAAAACAAGGAAATATAAAATAATTGGCCTGTAGTCTTCAAAAGCATCAGTCATAAAAGTCAAAGAAAGACTGAGGAACTATTCCAAACTGAAGGTTAAAGAAACATAACAACCAACTGGAACACAACTCTAGACTAGATCCTATTGCTATTAGTGCCATTATTGAGATAACTGGAAAATTCAAATGGGGTCTGGAGATTAGAAAGTAGTGATGTACCAATGATAGCTTTTCTGATTGTGATGATTATATGATGCTTATAGAGGAGAACCTTCTTAATATTCAGGGGTGATTTGTGGCACTATTTTAGCAACTCGTTCTCACATGTTTCAGGTAATAAAATGTTCTCTGCACTTTAAACTCCAGTAGAGTTTGGACAATTTAAATGGTGCTGATTGCATCCTTATAATGCCCTTTTACATACTCCTTTGTCCACTATTTTTTCATGTGTTTCTTTAAAAAAGTCGTTCATTTTCTCCACATTTTAAAGTATGCTAAACTAGGGTGCTTTTTATAATCAGTGTCAGAACAACCGGCTGTTTTCCAAACAGAGGAGAACTCCAGGCTTGAACCAGAGTTGTTAAGACACTTTTAATATCCTGCTTTAAAATAGATTGATTTTTTGTTTTTCCTTTAGGAGGACGTTAGGACATTTTTTCCTTTCTCCAAACCACCCTATTTGAATTTCCTAAATGGGATTGAGGTGGGGCGGGAGAAAGGGGTTGCAGGTTTAGGGTACAGAGGCTATATATTTCAGTGACCAGAAAAAAAAAGCTTATAAAGTTTTCCATTAGATAGTGTAAAAACTATGACGGCTTGGGAATTCTGTCAAAGAAAATTGGTGACATCTTTCCAGGAATGAGTTGGCTAGCATAAATGTTTACTTCTGTTAGAAGGCAAGGGCAGAAATTGCCAAATAAAGATGCCAGAAAAGTAGATTTCCTATCAATATGTCATAAAATTAATTTAAGAAACTTTTAAAAACATAAAGAATTTTGTAGCATAAACCAACATAGGAATGGGACACAACCTCATTCCATAAACTTCGAACAGTGAATATAATTTAATAGAAAATACAGGCAAGGCACAGTGGTTAACACCTGTAATCCCCGCACTTTGGGAGGCCAAGGCAGATAGATCACGAGGTCAGGAGATCGAGACCATCCTGGCCAACGTGGTGAAACCCATCTCTACTAAAAATACAAAAAAAATAGCTGGGCATGGTGGCACGCACCTGTAGTCCCAGCTACTTGGGAGGCTGAGGCAGGAGAATTGCTTGAACCCGGGAGGCGGAGGTTGCAGTAAGTCGAGATTGCACCACTGAATTCCAGCCTAGCCACAGAGCAAGACTCCGTCTCAAAAAAGAAAAAAAAAAAAAAAAGAAAGAAAAAGAAAATACAATGGCATTTGCTGAGCATTTACTATGTGCTGAGCATTTACTATGTGCTGAGCATTTACTAGGTGCTAGGCTTTCTTCACACTACATCTTACATAAGAATGTATATTTGAAGCCAGACTATTTGGTTGCAAATTCTGCCTCCATAAAAATAAGAGTCTGGTTCATCTTGGAATGATGCTTAAACACTATCACTCACTCATTCTGCCAAAGGGCCCACTCTGAGAAATTGTACAAAGGAAAGAAGTAAGTTTACAAAACACTAAGAATTCCAGCTGATATCATCCTATCTTCAAATAGTGGCCTGAGGTAATGAGTAGCCCCTGAAAAAGTCAGAATATTATCCTTCAAGTGTAGAAATGTCTTCCTACCTCCACCAGTGTCTTCTCAGAAACTAAAAAATAACCCAGCATCATTCATAGTTTCCACCATTCATGGGTACTGTTCCTTAATGGGATATCCCCCAATCACATGGAGAAAACCCCCACACAGAACACTTAACAATATTTCAAATGTTCATATTGTGGAGAACCACTTACCTGAGCAATTCCTTGGTTTCCTTATTGAATTCAAGTGAACCTTTTCTTCTGGAGCATTCCCAAAGGCCTGTCAGGTCACCTTGCGGGGCTGCATCCGCTTTCCCTACTCAGGTTGCAACACTGCAGGAATCCCTTTCACCCACCCCAGGGAGAACTATGCAGCGAAAGGGCATTGTTGGGAAACATTCAGGACCTGATTACAAGTCCCACTGCCTACAAAGGTCAGGCAGTAATGTGAAGGGGAAAAGTGGGCCTGGTACAGGATGTTGGGAAGGTAAAAGCGCAGTCTAGGCAGCAGAACAGTCTTCTAAAGGGGGACTTTAGATTGTCATGCCTTGAGAATGCAGGCCCTCTGATGCTCAGTTTCCAATTTATTCAAGAGAAGCTGGGAGTCTGCTCCTTATGGAAAAACTCCTGATTCCTTAAATGTTGGAAATTAGTGAAAAGATTTAGACAACTACCCAGTCCCCCTAAACACACCCTTGGGGACCAAGTCTAGCCTATGGGCTGCTGATCTGGGACCTCTATTATAGGTAAATTTGGAAAAAAATCTTTCTGCTTGCTCATGAGGCAAGTATCAGTCTCAGTTGAAAATTTCATGTATGTAAACAAAAATGATTTTGTTTTTATTCAGTCAACTCAATGCTGACATTGAGTTCCTATCCCACTGATTTAACAGAAAATTCTGTCATAGTCATCGACCGGGTCCTGGGCATCCCCTCTGGGGTCTGGCCAGCTCCTTAGGGTACCACAGTAACACATGCATAGGTCAGTCAGCCCATCACTGCTCTTCTACGGTCCACAGGCCCTACCCCAGGTCTCTGCATTCTCTCCTCTTGGCTTTGGTGGTTTTCCAAGGCCCTCCCACCCTCACCTCACTGTCTAAGCAGCTTTGGTAATCTGTCCAGTGGCTCAGGCTTTCACTAAAGACTGACTCCTTCAGGATGCTTTGCAGAAGCAGCTACATAATTTGGGGGCATAGTGCAAAATGAAAATGTGGGGCCTCTTGTTCAAAACGTATTAAGAATTCCAAGATGGAGACAACAGAGCATTAAACCAAGGGTGAGGCTCTCCTAAGTGTGGGGGTCCACGGGACTGCAGTGGTCACACATCCGTGAAGTGGCCCTGACGCTTTGCTTTCTGCATTGGAAAAGTACCTGAGGCAAGGAATTACACATCCTAGCTACCGGACTGAGAGGTGGCAGGGAGGTTGGGAAATGGAGAAGATTACATTGCCATGTTTTCAAGAACCGGTTCAGGTTTAGATTCCTAAACTATAGACAAGACTACAAATTTCATAAAGCTGAGAGCAATTTGCTGGCCATGTCACCAAGGGCTGGTTTCAGAATTCAGCACCAACCCTCTCCATCCATCCTTTCCAGCTTCCAGTCAAGCCAGAAGGAAGGGAATCAGATGGATTCTGTCTCTGCCTCTGTCTCTCTCTCTCTCTTGCCAATGACCTCACTCTAATATAAATAAGACCTTCTTCCTGCACTGTGGGTTCCTTCACTCCCACTGCTGTGTCTCTCCTCCCTACAGCACCTTTCTCAAAAGCAAAACCCCTCCACTTCCCTTCTGAGCCTGTTTGACCTGCTTTCCCTTTCTGCCCCAATCTCACAGGTCTCCCTCAATTCTAAACCCTGCTTCCCTTTTACTGCTCATTTCCCTTGGGTCTTTCTGTCCATCTTCTCTCTTACATATTGTTCACCTTCATCCCCGAGATAATTTAATTCCTTACAGGTAGAGAGCATCGTGGGCAGGAACTCTTACCAACAGACCACTTGCCTTGTTGTCTAGTACTGCACTTATTAGCCACCAAAAAGACTGCTGGTCTTCAGAGCTATAAAACATGCGATGACATGTAAGAAAGGTCATCTTAAACTCCTAGGGGCTGTCAGCACTCTGCTTGCAGTCTGGCAGGGCTCCCCTCTCTCCTCCTTTCCTCCCAGGATCACAGCCAGTCCACAAAGAGCAAGCCTGAGAAGGAGAGGAAAGGGGTGGGGGAGTGGTGGGTGAGGGGGTTGGAGGAGCTGAGGGGTGGCCAGTAGCGGGAGGAGGCAAGTGAAATGGAAACTCCTGGTCTTCGCTGGCCCAGAACTCGCACTGGCCCAGGTTCAGGAGTCTTGGTGTGCTTGCTGGTGAAGGGGTTTTCTCTGCTGCACTGGCTCCGTGTCCTTCCATACCCTAAAACATATACACACACAAACACACACACACACACACACACACACACACACAGAAACATGAGGCGCCGAGAGGACTAGCCAGTGATCTCAGCCTCAAGGACTTTGTACTACAAGAGCGCTGGCATCTGAATTCCAAGGTCATGCTCCACCTCTACCTGCTGCAAACCCCTTCTGCTGCTTGCATTTCAGTGTTCCTTTTTGTATTAATATAAAGGAGGAGAGTGGATGAGATGTTGTAGCTCTGAAATTCTATGAACAATTGCACAGCAAAAACAACAGCAACTAAAAATGGTGGGTTTTGCTTGTGTGCCTGGAGAGGGAGTGGGGGTGGGCAAGCTTATGTTCTGTTGACTGTCAGCTTCTGAGGGGAGAAGGGATCTGGCAAGAGAGAAGTGCAGCTGTCTTGGCAGAGAGAATGAGAAATGAGAGCATGAGAAAGAGAGGTAACTGCAAGCAATCCTGGTCTTTCAGACACACTCAGTCTACAATCCCCAAACACCCACCTGCCCCCACAGTTTCCCCCCAGACACCCCATTTAACTGCACAAACACATCCAGACGCTGGTTTTTCCTTTCACCATAGTAGTCATAAACTATGCCTCTGTGCTAGTAGCTGGGTGCATTCACTTCTAGAAATCTCTTAGAAGTAAACTCCCATCCATGTCTGCCCTCCAATCTCAGGCTAGGCCTGTGTAGTTTTGAGGGGAGACTAGATTTGCAGGGAAATGAGGAGAGAACACACAACTTGGAGATTTGAAGAGCAAAGGAGACAAGGACCAAGGAAATCATGGAAGAAGTCTGGAAGGATCTGTCCATTCTCTGGTAATGGTGAACATTCACATAGGGTTTTCCATGTGCCAGACACTGCTTTAAGAGCTTTATCTGTATTAAGTCATTTAATCTTCATAAAAATTCCATGAAGTAGAGACAATTATTATCCCCAATGTTACAGATGAAAACACTAAGATAGAAGTTAACAAGCCGTCTGTGATAGGCAGAAAAATAGCTCCCTAAAGATGTTGATATGGTTTGGCTATGTGCCCCCACCCAAATTTCATCTTGTAGCTCCCATAATTCCCACGTGTTATGGGAGGGATCTGGTGGGAGATGATTGAATCATGGGGGTGGGTCTTTCCCCAACCGTTCTCATGATAGTGGAGAGGTCACAGGAGATCCGATGGTTTCAAAAATGGCAGTTTCCCTGAACAAGCTGTCTCTTTGCCTGCCGCCATCCACATAAGATGTGACTTGCTCCTCCTTGCCTTCTGCCATGATTGTGAGGCCTCCCCAACCACGTGAAACTGTGAGTCCAATTAAACCTCTTTCTTTTGTAAATTGCCCAGTCTGGGGAATGTCTTTATCTGCAGTGTGAAAATGGATTAATACAGATGTCCAGATCCTAATTCCCAGAATTTGTGATATGCAATGCTACATGGCAAGGGAGAATTAAGGTTGCAGACAGAATGAAGGCTGCTAATTAGCTAACGTTGAGATGGGAAATTATCTAGATTATCTGGATAGGCACAATGTAATCACAGGGTCCTTCTAAGTGAAAGAAGGAAGCAGGAGACTCAAAGAAGGTGATGTGACACAGAAGCAGAGGCTGGAGCCATGAGATTGCTGACTTTGAAGATGAAGGAAAGGGCTGCAAGCCAGGGAATGCGGGAGCCTCTGGAAGCTGGAAAAAGCAAGGAAAATAGATTTGTCCCTAGATCCTGCAAAGAGAAACACATCCCTGCCTACACCTGGATGATAGCCCAGTGAGACCTGTGCTGGACTTCCAGGACCTACAGTCCTGGAAGATAGTAGTAAATAGTAGTAAATCTGTGTTGTTTTAAGCCACTAAATGTGTGAAAATTTATCACAGCAGCCTTAGCAATGAATACACTGCCCAACTTGTAAGCAGAGGATGTGGTGGCTTCAAAGTCCAGGCTTTTTCCCTGCTACTCCTTTCTTTCTTTTCTCCCTCATGCCCAATATCTGTCATCTGTTCATTGGTTAGTAACATTCTCAACGCCTTACTGTTTTATTAAACTTATACAAACAATGTATTGATTTAAAAAAAAACAATTCAGTGGTTGTGAAGGTAAGAATCAATAGACAATTTCTCCACCGTTAGCCCCGCCTTTTATAGAAGCACATGCAGCATGTCTTCTTCATACACGAATGTAATGCTAAACCTGATGGGGTGGCTCAGGCCTGTGATCCCAGCACTTTGGGAGGCCGAGGCGGGAGGATCGCTTGAGCCCTGGCGTTCGAGACCAGCCTGGGCAACAAAGTAAAACCCTGTCTCTAACAAAAAATCAAAAAGTTAGCTGGGCGTGGTGGCGGCGCACTTGTGGTCCCAGCCTCTGAGGTGGAAGGATCGCTTGAGCCTGGGAGGTTGAAGCTGCAGTGAGCTGTGATGGCACCACTGCACTCCAGCCTGGGGGGCAGAACCAGACCCTCCCCCTGGAGGGGAGGGGAGGGGAGAGGAGGGGAGGGGACGGGAGGGGGAAAGAAAGAGATCCTACTCTCCATTTTAATACAACTTGCTTTTTTAATTAAAAACTATATCTAGAACCGATAGATTTCACTCGTCCTTAAAAATAGTCCTGTATTATTTTATATAAACATCTCTCGCTATTTATCAAGGCCGTCACTTGTTCAGAAGTAGTCTCACTTTTGTTTTGTTTTGTTTTGTTCTTAACAATTTGCTCCCTATATTCCTGGGCTGGCGCCTAGGCCTGCATCCGGGATTTGGCGCCACATCTTGGGGCAGGGCCTCTGAGGTCTAGGGGAGGGACGGCGCCGGCCAAGTCCCGCCCCCGTCCGCGTCGACCAATCAGCTCCCTGGAAGGCCCCTCCTCACCACCCCCCGCCCCCGCAGTCTCCGCCTAAGACTTTCCAAGTCCTGCAGTTTCGAGCCCGCTGCCCTGTGCCTCCTGGGCGGAGAAGCTGCTTCCTCCTGGGAACAACCGCCTCCCGCTCCTAGCAGGTTGCTACTGCCCCGAACCCGCGCTGCAGGGAACAGCGGGGCAAACAGTGAGTGGGGTTCAGCGTAGACTCTGGACCAGGAGAGGCCCGCGGTGACCGAGGCCTGGGCCCCGGGTTAGTGTCCGGGGCGGGGAGCGGTGCGCGGGGTGCGATGTTTAGCGTCTGGGGAGGGCCGGGCGTGGATTGCGGCCTCTGCGCGCGCCCCCAGGTGATAGAGCCGTTCCACCGAGGATCCCTTCCTTCGCCTCTACCCCGTTGATGATTTTTCTCTGCAGCTCGGTGCCTATTTCATTCTCGCCGCATTGTTATGCCCTCTGCTGGGCAGGAGGCGATGACCCCCCCTATTTTCGTAGGATTTGTTTTTTGCTCCGCAAGGAGCCATTAAGATCTGAGCTAGGAGGAACCCTCGAGGCGATTTGATCTCGCCTGCTGGGGGCTTGCATTCTTCTAGGCTAGCTTGTCTCGGTTAAGCCCAGGTGGAAGTTCTCATCCACCCCAGTGCTCTAGGCGCCCACGGGCGCGGTGTGGGTTTGTGGTGGGGGAAGGGACCTGGGGAGGGGTGGCGGTGAGAGCGGCGCGGGGATTCAGGCTGAATGTTAGTCTGGAATGCATTTGGCCTGAAGCAGCAAGTGCTGGATGATACAGTTCCCTGGTAAACAGCCGAGAGCTGGCCGCTAGTTTGGCCCAACCTGCAACGGAAGAAGGCCTTAAGTACAGGAGAAAAAGATCTTTGCCAATTGGATAATCATGGAAATTTAGAAGAAGTACAGCTCCAACTAGACGTAAAGGACAGAATGTGTCTGTCTAGCTGACCAGCCAACCATCGGTCCATCACTTTCATCCTCCAAACTAGTGATTTGTTGATGAATTGGTTTCAATACTTTGTTTTAAAATGTTGAATAAAAAGTACATGAAACATCTCAGAATGGTCTAAAAAATAATGAAACGAATGCCTGACCATCTCCTTGGGTCAAGAAATAGGGCGTCACAGTACCTTAGAAGCCCATGAGTCCAAACTGATGCCCATGGTCCATTCTCCTCCATTCTCTGAGATGTGACATCTTTCGTGATTTTTGTCTTAATTTAATGATTCCCTTGCTTTTCTTTTTAGTTTTACCATATTTGTGTGTGTATTCCTAAAACATATGTGTTGGCTTTCTCATTATAATGTCATTATATCAATGACATTATCCTGTACGTATTCTTAAGTTTTATAGATTCATTTTTCATGCTTCCTTCCATTTTCGTCATTTAAGGTGTAAATGTACATAATTTATCCATTCTACTGCTGATGGACATTGGATTGTTTCTGCTTTTGGAGGTGTATGATTTATCTATAAGCTATGTAACAAATTACCCCAACACCTAGCAGCTTCAAACCAAAGCGAACAAACAAAACAAGTCCTGTTACCTCCTATCTTACAGTTTCTGTGATCAGGAATCCAGGAGGGGCTTAGCTGGGAGTCTCTGACTCAGGGTCTCTCACAAGCTGTATCAACAATCAAGGTATTGACTGGGCCTCAGTCATCTCAAGGCTAGGCGTAGGGTCGAGGACCTCTCCCAGGCTTACTCACATCACTGCTGGCAGGCCGATTGGCCTCACTGACCCTGGCTGTACACGTCAGTTCTTTGCCACATGGGCCTCTATATAAAGAATGGTTGCAACATGGCAGCTTACTCCCCCCAGAGAGAAGGCTCCCACAGAGAAAAAGAGAAAGACAGAAGTCAGATTCTTTCTGTAACCTCAGAAGCGACATCCCATTATTTTTGCCATTTCATATTCATTAGAAGTGAGTCCCTAGGCCCAACTCACACTGAAGGGAAGAGGGTGACACAAGGACATGAACACCTGGAGGCAGGGATTATCGGGGCCACTTTAAAGCCTGCCCATGTCCTCTGATATTCAAGTACACTTGTGTGGGAGCTTCCCTAGAGTATATAGCTGGGAGTAGAATTGCGGAGTTATAAGATTTATGTGTATTCAATTTTATTGAGTCATTTCTAAACTGTTTCCAAAGTGTTAAACCAGTTTGCACTCCCTCCAGCAGTGGATGAGCATTCTTGTTGCTCTACATGCTTGCCACAGCTTAGTCTTGTAAAATTACATTTTTTGTCAGTCTGGCAGGTATGAAATAGCATTTAACTGTGATTTTAACTAGCATTTTCCATAACTAATGAGATTGACTTTTTATATGTTGATCAGTGCTTTCTCTTTGTGAAATTCTGATTCCTGTCTCTTATTCATTTTTGTATTGGATTGTTTGTTTACCTTTTTTATTGACTCATTGGAATGCTTTCTTTATATAATCTGGGTACGAAGCAGTAATTGTTAGCTATATATGCCACAGACATCTTTCCAATTTGCTTTTGAGGTTTTCTTTCTCTGTATGTCTTTATGTCTGTTACTCCTCTGTTTCTATCAATGAATCTAAGTTTTGAATTTAATTTCGAGTTAGTAGTACTTTCTTTTATAGCTTTTCTTGTTTGATAATTGTTTTCTCAAGATCATAGATTAATTTTAGTGTATCGTTTTCTAAAAGTGTTATAGTTTTGCCTTTGGCAATTAGTCTTAATCCACATGGAAACTGATTTTTATGTTGTTTATTCCATATGGATAATCTGTTGCCCCAGCACCAGTGATTTGCATGAATCAGGATTTCCATATAAGCATGAATTCGTTTTAAGCCCCCATTCTTATTTTCTATTTGTCTAACTCTGCCTCAATACTAAATAATTTTTAACCGCTATAGTTTTATTAAAAGCCTTGAAATTTGGTAGGAAAAGTCCTATCACCTGTTTCTTCTTCTTTAAGAGTGTTTTAGCTTTACTTGGACCTTTGACCTTCCATATAAATATTTAAATAAACTTATCAAGTTCTCCAAAACAAGAAACAAACAAGCAAATAAACCTGTTGGAATTCTGATTGATAATGGATCAACTCTGTGTCTTAGTCTGTTTTGCGCTACCGTAGCAGAATACCTGAGACTGAGTAATGTATAAGGAACAAAAATTTATCAGCTCACAGTTCTGGAGGCTGGGAAGTCCAAGATTGAGTGGCTGGCATCTGGCAAGAAAGAGCCGTCTTACTGTGTCATTCCATGGCATAAAGGCAGAGAAAGGCTGAAAGAGAGTGTAAAAGGAGGGTGAATGCCGCCTTTTATAATGAACTCACTCCTACAGTGATGGCATTAATTCATTCACTCTGCCATCATGGCCTGAAGGCCTCTCATTAAGCCCACCTCTCAACACCATTGCATTGGGGATTAAGTTTCCAACACCTGCTTTTTGAGGGACACATTCAAACCATTGCACTCTATAAATCATTTTGGGCAGAAATTATTTCTAAGACATTGGCCCTTTTCCTCAATGAACATGGTATATGACACTATTTAGGTCATCTTCAATGTTTTGTACTATTTTTTATTGTTTTCTTTTGGCTCAGTTTTTGTTAAATTTCTAGGCACGTCATATTTTTACTGCTATTGTAAGCATTTTCTTTTGTAAAAGTTATATTTTGTAGTTTATTGTTGCTGGCATACAGAAATTCAGTTGCCTTTTATATATTAATTATATATCAATCAAACTTGAGAAAATTAATAATTCTAAATTTACCTGTAGCTTCTTTCAGATTTGCTACATAGGCAATCATATCATCCGAAAATAATGATAATTTTGTTTATTCATTTCTAATTCTCATACCTTCAATTTATTTTTTCTGTCTTATGACAATGACTAGGAGCTCCAGTACACTGTTGAATAAAAGTAATAAAGGGCATCTTGTTTTGTCCTTAAGATAATAATGAGAAATATTTCATTATGTCAACTTAAAAATGACATTTGCTATAGTTACTTTGTAAATGTCTTCCCCATCATAAGAAAATTCTGTTCTTCTTTTGGTAAGCACTTTTATTGTAAATGGATGTTTTTTCAAATGCTTTTCCTGTAGCTGTTGAGAATATATATACTTTTTTTCCTTTAACTATATTAACAACATAGTAAAGTATAGTATTTAATTTCTGATATTAAACCAATTTTGTATTCTTGGAATAAACCTTTCGTGGTAAATATGTAGTAATTTCTGTATGTGGATATAGATACAAAAGGTAAACATTGGATATTTATATTTATACGTGTGATTTAAGATTGGCATGTAATTATACTTTTCTGTACTATCCTTTTCTGATGCTGGTATTATCATAAAATAATATGAATAGTATTCTCCCTTACGCTATTCTTTGGAAGAATTTGTGCAAGATTGGGATTATCTGGTCCTTGAATATTTCCTTGAATCACCTGTAAAATCATCTGTGTTTGGAGTGTATTTTTTCAGAAGATTTTAATGATTATAGTACTATTTAGGTTTTCCTATGGAGTCAGTTGTAGTAAATTGTATTTTCCAAGATATTTAACAATTTCACATATACATGAATGTATCAGTATACATACATGTATATGTTTATTCAATATATATAAATACATTTGACCATTGAACAATGGAGCAGTCGGGATACTGACCCCCCTCAGAATTGAAAATTTGTCTATAACATTTGAGTCCTACAAAACTCAATACTAATAGCCTACTAATGAGTGGAAGTCTTACCAGTAACATAAGCAGTTGATTAACACATGTTTTATATATGCATTATATTCTTAACTAGAGAAAAAGAAAATGTTATTAAGAAAGTCATAAGGAAGAGAAAACATTTACCATTCATTAAGTAAAAGTGAATCATCATGAAGGTCTTCCTTGTCATCTTCACATTGAGTAGGCTAAGGATGAGGAGGAAGGGAGGAGTTGGTGTTGCTGTCTTTGGGGGTGGCAGAGACAGAAGAAAATCCAGACCAAGGCGGTTCAAACCTGCATTATTCAAGGATCAAGTGTTTATATATGAATATATATATATATATTCAAGATTAACAAAATAAAAGTGTTTATAAAATCCTCTCATTCTGTTTATAAATCTTTCCATTATCTATTGATATGGCCACTTTTTCATTGTTAATATGTGTACATTTTCTCTTTTTGTTTTAATTTTTCCAGAACATGGTCTACATTATTAGTTTTTCAAACACCAACATAAAAGCTTTATGTCTTTTTCTAATTTTTACCTGTTTTATTACTTTCTTCTTTCTTTGAATTTTTTCTGTGATTTATTTTCTAAGCTTTTAAATTATATGCTTAGCTCATTAATTTTGAGCTTTTCTTCCTATGTAAGCTTTTAAAGCTATACATTTCTATCACTACTTTTTAGCTACATCTGACAAGTTTTGATATGATTATTTTTGACCATGTAGCTTTAATTATTTATAATTTTCCTTATAGTCTGTTCTTTGAGACATGAATTTTTTATAAATGTACCTTTTAAATTCCATTTGGCCATATGAAGTTTCTTTTGTTATCTTGTAGTTGTAGTTGCCTAATTTATATTGTAGTCAGAGATTGCATAGTGCCAATTCTTTTAAATTCGCCGAAGCTAGCTCTAAAACCCAGTAAGTTTTCTTTGTGTGCGTAAAAAGAATGTGTAGTCTGTAATTACATGATGTTCTGTGTATCAGCTGTTTTCATTATACAACCCAGTCTTACATATCTTTAACTTTTTATTTGCTTGAGTTGCCAATTACAGAAATAGGTATGTTAAATATTCTCACCATGATGGTGGATTTGATAATTTCTCATAAATCTATATATTTTTGCTTCATATATCTTGAGGCTATGTTATCAGTGAATTGTTGTAAATTGAACATTTTATCATAATGTAGGGACCTTACATTATGATACCTATTAATGTTTTCTGTTTTAAAATCGTATTTTTTTTCAAAGATTAAATCAAGGTTTCTTTGGTTTTTGCCTCATTTATCTCTCTTTTATCGTTTGACTCTAACTCTTCAGAATGTGTTTTAAATATATATGTAGTAAACTTATTTGGATTTTTTAAAAGTCTGGATTTTTAAAATATTGTTTGACAATTTATAACTTGTCATTGAATAATCTGTGTATATTTATTGTGATTAGTAATACAAAGTTAGATTTATTTCTACCATCTTATTATTTGCTTTTTATTTTTCCTGCCTTTTATGTTTCTTTCCCCGCCCCTCCCCCCACCTGTTTTTTTCCTTCTTTCTTTCTTTGCCCATTTTTTTCTTTCTTTTATTTGGAAGTTACATGTCTTAGTTCTGATGTTTTAATTTTATAATAGGTTTAACGCATATAATTCCTAATTTTTAAGATGTTTAACTAGTTTTATAACAGATTTAATTTAGCATACTTAAGTTAAATTGATCCTTAGTACCTTGTCTCTTACCCCGCAAGTATCAGATGATTATTGTTATTTAATACCATCAGTGTATTAAATATATGTTTACCAACATGTGTTTACAGATTTTTCTTTTTACAAAAAAAAACCCTGAGTTATAATGTGCGTAGAGTTAGGTTCACAAATAATAAGTGTACAGATCAGTGAATTTTATATGGTCCTATCAGGATATAGAATATTTACAACACCTCAGAAGACTTTGTTTTTCCCTACTCTAGGTAATTTTCACTCTCAAAAATAACCACTATTCAGACCTCTGTCATGATATACTGGTCCAATCTTGATCTTCACATAAATTGAGTCATAAACAGGTATCCTTTTGTGTTTGTTTTATGCAGTTTTAGGTCGATGAGATTCTTCCATATAGTGGCATATAGCAGTACTTTTTTTTCTATAGTATTGTATAAGTATATCACAAATTATTTATCCATTTTACTGTTGATGGACATTTATTTTTTCCAGTGTTTCTGACTATTACAAATAAATCTCATTTGAACATATCTTTGGTAGACATAAAAACTTACTTCTCATGAACATACATCTGGTCAGCCTAAATAATGTCAGACAGTTTTGCCACATAGCTGTATCGATTTATGTTCCCATCAGAAATATATATAAGTTCATCAGCTCCAGATCCTCATCACAATTTGATATTGTCACTATAGTTAATTTTAGCCACGTGAAATGGATATAGGTATCTTATTATGCTTTTAATTTGTATTACTTTGATGACTAATTATATTAAGCATCTTTTTGTATGCTTATTGGCCATTTGAATACCATATTTTGTGATGCACCTGCACATGTATTTTGTCTATTTGGGGGTAAAGGGGTGGTTTCTTTTTTTAATTAATTTTGTGAGTGTGTTAAATTATATTCCGAATATGCATATATATTTTTTCTTGTATCAGCGATTTGCAAATATCCTCTTCCAATCTTTGGCTTGCTTTTTCCCATTGGTAATTATGTCTTTTAATAAAAAGAACCTCTTTATTTAATTTTTATAATATCTAATTTTTATTGTTAATAAATCCAAACATTTATGCTTAGGACTTGAGTTGTATTGACGAGAATTTTGCCTACCTCTAGGTCACAAAAAGATTCCCTATGCTTAATAGTTCTACCATTCACATTTAGTTTTATAATTTATCTCAGAGTATTTTTTGTATATGATATGAGGTATGGGTTAGGGTTCATTGGTTTTTATATAGACATCTAATCAATCAAGAACTACTTATTGAAAAGGCATTTCACACCATTAGACTTTTTGAATCTATGTTCATTGAGTAATATTCGTCTCTAGGTTTTTGTTCTTATAATGTACTTACGAGATTTTGCTATCAGAGTTATGCTGGGTGTAATAAAAATGAGTTGGGAAGAGTTTCTTTGTTTACTATTCTCTGGAAGAAGTTTTATGATATTAGTATTATATTTTTCTCAAGTGTTTAGAAAAATTCACCATAAAAATCCTTTTGGGACTAAACTTTTTTGCAGAATGTTTTTGATTTTGGACTGCATTTTTTTTATGTATAGGATTATTTATATTTTCTGCTTCTTCTTGCCGTTTTGGATAAATTATGTTGTTTAAAGAATTTGCAAATTCATCTGAGTTTGTTAAATTTATTGGCATATGATTACTTGTAATATCACTTTGTTATATTTTTAATGTCTTTTGGGACTGCAATAATGTCCCCTGATAATTATAATGGATTCTCTCTCTGTGTCTGTTTATTGATCATTCTTAGTTTGGTTCATTAAAACCAACTTTTGGTTTTACTGAATTTCTAAATTTTTTAAAATTTGATTCTTGCTTTTATGTTTATTATGTTCTCTGATTTACTTTAAATTTGTTATTCTTTTTCTAATGTTTTGAAATAGTTTACTTTCAGTCTTTCCCTTTTATTAATGTATGCATTTAGAGCTATAGAGTTTTCCTTTATTAAGTAATTCCTTTATTAAGTAATTGCTTTTGCTGCCTCCTGCAAATTTTGATAAATTGTATTTTAATTATTATTTAGTTAAGGTATTTTCTAATTTCCATTGTGATTTCTTCTCTGACCTAAGGGGTGTTCAGAAGTGTGATCCTTAATTTCCAAACGTGGGAATTTTCTAATTAAATAAATAAATAAAAATTATTTATTTCTAGTTTAATTCCATTAAGATCAGAGAATATATTCTACATCTTTTTGAGTTTCTTGAGACTTGCTTCATACCCAGTATATGTTTTATTTGAGAAAATGTTTGACACGCACTAAAAATCATGTATATTCTGTTGTTGGTAGGTGTATATGTACCATATGTGTCAACAGGGTCAAATTTGTTAATTAATGTTATTCAAATCATGTATATCCTTACTGATTTTTATGCACTTGTTTATTCAGATTACTGAGAAAAATGTACTTAAATCTTCAACTATGCTTGTGGACTTGTCTTTTCTTCTTTTATTATTGTCAACTTTGCTTTATAAATTTTGAAGTTATTAAGGATACAAATTTAAAATTTTTGTATTGCTGTACTGAATTGATCCTTTTATCATTATGAAATTTGTTTTATATCTACAGTAACACTTGCTGACAGTAATGTTTACTTTGCCCATTGTACGTAAGCCATACTAGCTTTCTTTTGGTTAATGTTTGCTTGGTGTACCTTTTTCCATCCTTTCACTTTCAATATTTCTCTTCTAAATGAACTCTTTTTCTAATTGGATTTTTAATCCATTTATATTTAGTATAATTATTTATATAGTTGGTATCTTAGTTGTTTTGGGCTGCTGTGACACAAATGTGATAGACTGGTGGTTAAACAACAAACATTTAAAGATAAACCAGCAGATATAATGTCTGGTGAGGGCTGGCCTCCTAGCTTATAGACAGCTACCTTTCTCACTGTATTTTCACATGGCCAAGAGAGGGAGCTCTAGTCTCGTTCTCGTCTTATAAAGATACTAATCCCATTATGAGTGTTTCACACTCATGACATCATCTACATCTAATTACCTCCCAAAGGCCCACTTCCTAATACCATTCCATTGGGGGTTAGAATTTCAACATACAAATTTTGGAGGGACACAAACATGCAATCTATAAATATTGGGTTTAAGCAAGGTTGCAGTGAGCCGAGGCTGCAGTGAGCCAAGATCGCACCATTGCAATCTAGCCTGGCAACAGTGACACTCCTTCTCCAAAAAAAAAAAAAAAAAAAAAAAATTAGGTTAAAGTCTACCAATTTGCACAGTTTTCTCTTTGTTCTATTTCTTGTTTGTTATTTTCTCTTTTCTTGATTTCTTTCTAATTCAACACTTTCTATTAATTTTTCTTCAATATTTTGAATTATAATTTTTTTATTATTTTAATGGTTACTTTAGATATTACAGTTCACCTTATTGATTTATTATGACCTACCTTCTATGTATTCTCAATGCAAAATTTTAAGTTTATCTCCATCTTGCAGCTGTACTATTGTCTGTTTTATTTTTTATATGCTTCTGTATTCCATAAGGCATTTTGTTTATTTAAACAGTCAATATTCATTTATATTTGCCTATGTATTTACTCTTTTCAGTGTTCTCTATTAATTCCTACAGCACTGTACTTCTATGAGGAATAATTATCATAAAAAATTAGTTTTAGTAATATTCTAGTGGAAAATTCTTTCAGCTTTAGTGTATCTAAAATTACATTGCCTTTATTTTTGAGGAATATTTTTCTTGTGTATAGAATTTTAGGTTGGCAGATTTTTCTTTTTCTTTTATCTTTTAGGAATTCTGTTGTGTTCTCATTTTCATCATTCTTTTGAAAAATTAGCTGTATTTTTTGTTCATTTAAATGAAAAGTATCCTTTATCTCTGGCTGCTTTTCAGATTTTCTCTATGAATTTGGTTTTCAGCAGTTTGAATGTGATGTGTCTCAATGTAGTTTTCTTTCTGTTTATTCTGTTCGGGGAACATAAAGTTTCTTCAGCTTGTGGTTTGATGTTTTTCAAATCATTAATTGATAACATTTTGCTTGTTTTATTATCTCCTTCCTTTCCATCTGGGACTGTGATTACTCATGTGTCACAACTTTTCACGCTATCTCGTAATCCTGTTACACTCTTTCTGTATCTTTTGATCTCTTTGTGTATCATGTTTTCTTTCCTCTTATGTTATGTATGGATACTTTCTACTTACCTTTGCTATACGTCACAAATTCTCTGGTCTTTTGTGTCTAATATGCTATTAAAGCAATCTATTAAGTACCAATTTTAATTATTATTTTTCTTTTTTAATTTTTCATTTTACTTTTTTATGAGTTTTATTTCTATGCTGAAATTCCACAGCCTTGTTTCTAATTTCTTAACATATGAATCACAGTTAAGTTCTCTAAGAACTCAAGTATCTGAACCACTTGTGCCTGTGTCTATTTTCTGTTATTTCTCTTGAGTTATTGGCAATTTATTCTGTTTTTTTAACTGCTTTCCTAATTTTTGATTCAATGCAGAATATTGTGGATGAAAAAATATAAAGGTTTTGATTGATGTTATTTTCTTTCAAGAGGATTTTTTGGGGAAGTGGGCAGATAGAGTACCAGCAGATTACTTTGATGCTATCAAATATTAGTTTTAGGCTTTGTTAGGACTAGCCCATTTAAGGTTTGATCTTTCTCCAAGAACATAGTCTTTAAACCATAAGATATGCTTCTCCTTCATATGTCAGGGATTTTCTTATGTGTCAACTGAAATCATGGAGTGTTTATAAGAACGTTTCTTTTTGTTGGGGCATAAACTCCATTGCTTTTCTCAGAACAATATAACCACTGAAATGACTGCTCAACTGTTTAGCTTTTTGGCCACTATTTCCTACAAGTTTCCTTGAGGTCTCTCCTATTGCATGCATAGCTTAGGAATCAGCCAGTGACATTAGGGGAATTCATATATAAAATTTTAGATTAACTTGTCTGGTTTCTTCATGTCTGAAACTTTGCCCTTTGAGCTCCACCTGGTTTGATAGTCTTGAACCGGTAAGACTGACACTTCCTTTTCAGCCTCAGTAACCCTGCACTGTAAAATGAAAAATGCCCGAAAGTAAAAAGCAATAGCGAATATACAACTCATGTCCTGTGTTTTCTGTTCATCAAGGATTATAGTCCTTTTGTCCTGTTTATGTTGTTTACTTTTCTGAGTCTTCAGTTGGTTTCCTATATTTTGCTGAGCTTTTATTATTGTTTCCAATGGGAGGATTATTGCAAAGATATGAGGGAATTTCAAGAAGTTTGTGGAAACAATGGAATTAAAAATTTTTTGAAAAATAAATGTTGCCTCAACATAAGCCCCTTCAAGTTCAAGACACTTTTGTAAGCAGTGATAACAGCAATTTAGTCCATCACTAAGAAACTGAAGGTCCTGGGAATTTAGCCATGTAGATACAGTATTTTTACATTATTAACCAAAGAAAAATGGGTGCCCTTCTCCCAGCACTTTGGGAGGCCGAGGCGGGCGGATCACAAGGTCAGGAAATCGAGACCATCCTGGCTAACATGGTGAAACCCTGTCTCTACTAAAAATACAAAAAATAAAATAAAATAAAATAACTGGGCGTGGTGGTGGGTACCTGTAGTCCCAGCTACTCAGGAGGCTGAGGCAGGAGAATGGCATGAACCTGGGAGACGGAACTTGCAGTGAGCCGAGATCGAGCCACTGCACTCCAGCCTGGGCAACAGAGCGAGACTCCATCTCAAAAAAAAAAAAAAGAAAAATGGGTGCCCTTCACAGATTTTTTAAGATTAGGAAACGAAGTCAGAAGGAGCCAAATCAGGACTCTAAGGTGGATGCCTAATGATTCCCCATTGAAACTCTTTCAAAATTGCCCTTAGTTGATGAGAGGAATGGGCAAAGTCATTGCCATCGTGGAGGAGGACTGTCTGGTGAAGCTTTCCTGGGTGTTTTCCTGCTAAAGCTATGGCAGACTTTCTCAGAGCACTACAGTAATAAGCAGATGTTATCATTCTTTGGTCTTTCAGAAAGTCAACAAGTAAAACACCTTGAGCATCTCAGAAAACTGTCACCATGGCCTTTGCTTTTGACCCATCTGCTTTTGCTTTGACTGGACTACTTCTGCCTCTTGGTAGCCATTGCTTTGATTCTGCTTTGTCTTCAGGCTCATACTGGTAAAGCCATGTTTCCTTTCCTGTTACAGTTCTTTGAGGATATGCTTCAGAATCTTGATCTTACTTGTTTAAAATCTCCATTGAAAGTTCTTCTCTTTTCTGCAGCTGATCTTGATGCATCCCATCAAGTGGAGAGTTTGCTCAACTTTCATTTTTCAGTCAGAATTGTGTAAGCTGAACCAATTGAGATGTCTTTGGTGTCTTCTCTTCTTTAATTCACTACAGATATTTAGATGAGTATTTCTTTTTATCATTTTAGGATTTGTTAGACTCCCTGGATCTGAGGATTGGTGTCTTTCAAGATCTCTGGAAAATTCAATCATTTCTTTCAATAATAACTCTCCCACAATCTTTCTATTATATCTATTTGAACCTCAGATCAGATGTGTCTTAGGTCTTCTCACTATACGCTCTATATCGTCTATCCTTTTTCATATTTTCCATCATTTTTTTGATTTTAGACTGAATTATGAATAATTTCCTCTACTCCAGATCCAGTTCAGTAATTCTTTCTTCAACTTTGTTTAATCTTCTATTTAGTCTCTTCAATAAATTTCTATTTTGAACTATTTTATTTCAATTATTTTTTAATTTCTAGTTTTGATTCTTTTTATAAATACAATTATTTTCTGTTCAAGTTTCTAGTTTCTATTTCATTTTTCAAATGTACAAAACATGGCTATTCTATGTTCTGTGACTAATAATTCTGATATCTAAATTTTGCCTGTTTCTGATTCTCTTGTTTGTAATGGCTGTCTTTCATTGTGCTTTATTTCCTGAGTGTTATGTGGTTTTAAAAATTATTAATGTGAGCTTCTCCTTTCATGTGAATTTTTGTCCTAGAAATTATTTCTAGATACATTAAAGTTAAATTTCTCTAGAAAAGATATGCATGTGCATCTTCCAATTGAATACATTAGCAAATTGGGACCACCTCAAATTATTTGCTTAGGGTTTTTCAATTCACAGACGTAGCATGAATTAATATTGCAAACCTATATGGAAAACTGGTTTGTGATTATTCATTCTCATTGATCTTTTTCCCCTTCATCTTTCAGCAGGGTCAAGACAAGCAAATTGCATTGATTTCTTCTGTGACATGAATTTACTTCCTATTTACCTTTACCCTGTTGGAATGCCCCTTTGGTGTGTGAGCTTTGTGCCGGGATGTCATTTTTAATTATATTCTTTATGTGAGCTTGGTCTTAATATCCTAGGCTGGAAACCCCATAGAGTCACTCCCCATACATTCTCCAGGGTTTTGTGGAAGCATTGTGGTGAGAGCCAGCTTTCATGCTTGCTTCCTTCAATGTTTCCTGCTTTTAGTTTGTTTCTGGCTTTGTGTACTCTCTACTTTCCTATCATTTCATTGATGAATTTATAATATTTTGTGTATATATGTTGTTTGCATCAGTAGTATGTTTTGGGACATTTATCTACATTCCTAGAACTAAAACATTATTATTTTTTTTTTTTTTTTGAGACGGAGTCTCGCTCTGTTGCCCAGGCTGGAGTGCAGTGGCGCGATCTCGGCTCACTGCAAGCTCCGCCTCCTGGGTTCACGCCATTCTCCTGCCTCAGCCTCCCGAGTAGCTGGGACTACAGGCGCCCGCTACCACGCCCGGCTAATTTTTTGTATTTTTAGTAGAGACGGGGTTTCACCGTGTTAGCCAGGATGGTCTCGATCTCCTGACCTCGTGATCCGCCCGCCTCGGCCTCCCAAAGTGCTGGGATTACAGGCGTGAGCCACCGCGCTAAAACATTATTTTTAACACCTTATTAAATTTAGATATTTGCATGTGTGATTATATATCAGTATATCATGAATGTACAGCTTGATACATTTTTACAAACTGAACACAACCTTGGGCCAGCACCTAAATTAAGAGGACATTACCAGTAACCCAGAAGTCTCCTTTGTGTTCCTCTCTAG
The DNA here is from genome assembly GCF_028858775.2 of Pan troglodytes. Taxonomy (NCBI): domain Eukaryota; kingdom Metazoa; phylum Chordata; class Mammalia; order Primates; family Hominidae; genus Pan; species Pan troglodytes. The sequence continues at coordinate 159,105,949 of NC_072404.2, read as the reverse complement.
TCACTACCTGGCCTAAGAGTAAATATTATTCTAAGTCTTAATATCAAATATTAGTTTCACCTGTTCTTATATTTATGTAAATATGACAATATAGTATGTACTCTCGTTTCTGGCTTAGTTCACTGCAGTATGTTGGTGAGATTCAGCTATATTGTGAAAAATGCAAATCATTCATTCTTATTGCTGTACCATATTTCATTGTGAATATGCCACAATTTATTTAAACATTCTACTGTTGATGGTACCCAGCTGATAGAGAGCAGGGTGGATTACAGCTGAGAAAGCAGGGAGGATAGGATTTGAGTAGTTTCCAGTTTTAGACTACCTTGGATGGTGACACTTTGAGGATTCCAGTACATGTCCTTCAGTGAAAATGTGTATATTGGGTACACACCTAAAAGTGGTATTACTGAATAGTCTTATTTTGCGTTGCAAAATGATACTTGTAACATTTTCAAAATACAAAGTGTCTAAAGAAAAAAATTACTGCTCAACCCTCCCCCACTTCCTGAAGTAGCCAAATTTGTCCTTATGTTTTCTGTGCTTAAACATAAACACGCAATTATAGAATTTTTTCCCTGCAAAAAGTAGGATCATACTTTTATTGCTGAAAATATACATTAAGACAATTTCTCAAGGTATGAATTGAGCTCATTTTAAAGAATTGCATAATATTTTTGATATGGATTTTTAATTGTTCATTTATTCACATGTTTCAGAATATTTACCAAACTTAGTATCTCAAAAGTTATTTGAATACTTTCAGGATTTCATGGCAGTCTTCGTTACTCAGAGCTACTCCAGGCAGAACATTAGAAAGGAAAACAAACTCAAGGGGAAGTAGAAATAAAAAAGGATCCAGGATTTAAAATTTAGCTTATAATGTGGTGTCTGAGACTGAGAAAGAGGAGATAGAACCAGCTCAAAATTTGAGGAAGCAGCCAGATAGGGTGGCTTATGCCTGTAATCCCAGTACTTTGGGAGCGGAAGCAGGAGGATCACTTGAGCCCAGGACTTCAAGACCAGTCTGGGCAACAAAGTGAGACCCCATCTCTACAAAAAAAAAAAAAATACAAAAACTCCCTGGGCATGATGGCGCGCACATCTGTAGTCCCAGCTACTGGGGAGGCTGAGGTGGGCGGATCTATTGAGCCCGGGAGTTCGAGGTTGCAGTGAGCCTCGCTCCACTGCACTCCAGCACAAGACCCTGTCTCAAAAAAAAAAAAAAAAAAAAAGGTAAAATTTGAGGAATCATTAAAAGAGTATGAAGGAAGGAGAAAACTTACTTACAGCACAGGAGGTTTGTACTTTGATCCATTTTCTGCTTTAGGCTGCTGTTTATTTTTTTGAGGAATGATCCTAAGGATTTTCTTTCTTACCCCATTTCATCCATCCATCCAGTGGACATTACAGAGCACCTGTTTGTGACCTAGGTGAAGTGGGGAATAGAAAGAATAAAATACAGTTCTTAACCTATGCTTCCTGTAGTTGGAGCAGTTGAAATGAAACCCTTAATTTATATGGGATGTCATACCCTGTCCCTTTCACCACTGAAGCCACCTTCCCCTAGAAGGTCCACTCTGGACACTACACTTTTGTAGTAGGGGAGAAAGCTTTGTGATGGTCTCTTCCAGAGAACGGTTTGGTCCCAGGACAACCCTTCCTTAGGTACCCAGCAAACAGGGGCCAGGGCAGTGAGGGGTGAGGAATCTGGAGACAGGACAGGGGCCATGCAAATCTCCCTGGGGCCCTGGGGACCAGCCATAAAAAGAGATGAGTGGTTCCTCCAGGTTTTACAGTTGAGTTCTCCAGGTTAGATGAGTAGATGCGAGTGCAGGACCTGGTCAGGCATAAAGCCAGTTCCTGGCTCCATGGTCAAGTCTTGTGTTCCACTCAAATAACATGGATCAGAACTAGCAACAAAGTTCAAGAAACCTTTCCACAGGGAGAAATCATATTTGTAGAGAAGCCGCTGCCAGCTGCTTGGGTGAGGATATTTTATGTAGTTTTTTAGTTGATTAAATTTATTTTTATTACAAAATAATACGTGTGACTATTGAAACGCTAATGAGGTGTATCAAGAAAAAAATAACAAGTAATCCACTTTCCTGTCTGAAGTAACTGGTTCTAATAGTTTATCTTCCATACAATTTCTGTGTTTATATATGTACATATGAACAGTTTTGAAGTTTTTTTACACAAAATGGAACGTTTTTTACTATGTTAGATGTTTATTTTAAAAATAATATATAAATATAGAGATAGAGGCAATATATAAGTAGATTTATATAAGTAGATTTAACCCATCCTTGGAAATAGTTGTATATTATTTTACACAGAGATCATCATTATTTATCCATCGCTCCCTTGTTAATGAACAGTCTCAAAGATTTACTTTGAAACAAATCGTCCTGCTGCACTCTGAGGGCGGGCGCCTGGGTCTCCATCCCGGATCTGGGGCGGCATCTTGGGGTAGAAACTGACACAAAGCCGGGCCTCTGCGGTCCGGGGGCGGCGGCCAAGCTCCGCCTCCACCCGCGGCAGCCAATCAGCTCCCGGGGACGCCCCCACCCCCAACCTTCTGCACTGCAGCCCACCTCCCCCCACACGCCTCCTCCTAGCCACTTCACTACCAATTTGCAAATCCCCAAGGCGTCTGCCCCAGCGCCTTCCCACATCTGTGTGGAAGACTCCCCACTCCAAAGTAGCCTGGTGTGGAAATTGCTGGACGAAAGGGTGAGTCTCGTCCAAAGCTGGTTTCGGGGACCAGAGCAGGCCCGGGCACACGGACCAATTCAGGGGCGGCTCCCGATGCAGTCCGCTGAGGTGCGGGTGGGAGAAGGAGGCACTGGGTCGGGGTCCCTGGGGCGCGCGGCCGAGGGGGGCGCACGCGGGGCTGCCAAAGTGGTCGCGTTTTTGGCCTGGGACCCCCTTGGGTTTTGGGTCCAGGGAGGTAGATGTCTTTCAAAAAGGGTTGCCTGCGCTTTCTCCATTGCTGTTTCTATTTCAGCTTCTTTCTACCAGTCTCTTATTTCTTTCATACTGCATTTCTTCTCCAGGACCCTAACCAGCAACATATTTTATTTTATTGTGAAATATATTTCAAAGCTACGCGCAGAAGATAATATGACAGATTTATTATATGCTGACATTTTATCACCTTTGCTTCAGCCCTCCCTCTCTTCCTCCACCCCCCTTTCTTTCTAAGAAATAAAACAGTTAAAACCCCTTCCCCCCACCAAATCTCATGCCCCCATCCTCAGAGGTAAGTTAGCTTGCATCCCTTACCTTGTATATTTTGTCCTTTATTATTAATGTTTATTTTTAGGTATGCGTTTTTGTTCTGAATTTAAAATTTTTGCACGAGATTCAGTATTACAGGGTTTTAACTTGCGGTGCTGTTAGTCCTGACATTGCAGACCCGGAAGGGACTTAGTGAGTGCCAGTCACTAGCCCGCTTCATTTAGCTGAAAAATCTGAACACTGGAGAAGATAAAAGATGTGCTCACTGTCTCTCAGGTGGGCCTTGACTTGGCAGGATCCTAAATTCAGGTTCTCTTGATTTCTCTCCCTGCCATTTCCTTTACATAAAACCTGCCGCGGAGCTCACCTATCTACATGGCCTTATGACTTGTTCCTAATGATCCAATTTGGAGAAAGGGAGTTGAAGGGAGATGGGGAAAGGGAGTATGGCTTGGGTTGGGACTCAAACCCCAGTCAGGATTAAAAGGTATGCATTTTCCTGAAATATGAAATATTGAATTTTAGGATGATTTGAATATTTATTTATGAGGCACTCATCCAGTCTTACCGTATACCAGACATTGATTCAAGAACTTTACAAGCATAAACTCACCTAACTTAAGCCTTATAATAAGGCTTAGTATAGGTATTACTTTTCTCATCCCCGTTTTATAGGTAATAACACTGAGGCACAGAGGAATTAGGTAACTTCCCCAAAGTCACACCGTTGGTAAAGTGTAGCTCTGGGATTTGAATCCAGTCCACTTAGTCTTGGTCCCTGTCACCACCCTGCATTTCCCATGCTGGAGCCAGCACCTGTGAGAAAGGTGAAGTGGCCACATACACAAGAGAGAGGAGCAGCTCTCAGCTGATATCATAAAGGAAAGAAATGGGGAGCGGGCACGGTGGTGGCTCACGCCTGTAATCCCAACACTTTGGGAGGCCGAGGCAGCGGATCACTTGAGGTCAGTAATTTGAGATCAGCCTGGCCAACATGGTGAAATCCCGTCTCTACAAAAATTAAAAAATAGCCAGGCGTGATGGCGGGCGCCTGTAATCCCAGCTATTTGGGAGGCTGAGGCAGGAGAATCTCTTGAACTCGGGAGGCGGAGGTTGCAGTGAGCCGAGATCGCGCCATTGCACTGCAGTCTGGGCGACAGAGCGAGACTCCGTCTCAAAAAAAAAAAAAAAAAAAAAAAGGGAAAGACAAAGGAAAGAAAGAAATGCGATTTGAACTGTACACCGAAGAATACATTTTGGTTAACTATTGTTTGAACTGTATATTATTTTTAATTTACAAAAGTAAGACACGTAACTGCAAACAGTGCGGTTATATAAAAAGTTGCACCTCTCCTATTTCTCAAGTTACACAATATTAATGGGTAGAAATGTAGCCTTCCCTTCTCCCCACCATAATACAAATATATACGGGTTTTGTTTTTCCTGTAAAAACAAAAGCATATTCAACAATTTCTACAATTTGTATTTTCCCCTTGGCAATATATCACGGTATATTCACCGACTAAATGGAGATTCAAGCTCTTCCTAAGAACTGAATAATGCTAAGCAGAATGTTTGTCCCACAATTTGCTCAGCCTTTCCCTTACTAATGTAGAGTCAGAGAAGTTTGTATCTTTAATGAAGCAGCCGTCCACACTGCCAGGATGGGGTCGCCAGGCGTCCCTAAGCCACAGCAATGCCAAGCCACCAGGACCGGCGACACAAAGAAGCGCTGTCCCCCGCCAAGCGCCGCCCCCTGGAGCTCCCACTCCAGCCTGGGAGGAAGTGGGGAGGAGGGGACTCCCGTGGAAACCCCTCCTCTCCTCCAGCTCCAGCCTCCTCCCCGCTCCCAAATCCCGGCTCGGTCGCCCAGTCACTGGTACAGGGAAGCCTCTTCCCTGTGCATTCCTCTCTGCGCCAGGCTCTGCCCGCTCCCACCTGCCCCCGTGGAAATCGCAGGGTGACCTGGTGAGTGGCCCTCTCCAAAAGCCTGGCGGGCTGGAGAAGGGGCCAGCAACGGTGGACTCGGCCTGGGTGCTGCGAGGGGAGGGCAGGGCGGGAGGCCGGGGCGGGGGTGCGGGGCGCGATGGGCGCGCCGTGGGTCTGGGTGTGCCGAAATCAGAAATCATCGGGAACAGAGAATCCCCTTTGTGTCCGTATTTCTGCTGGTGATTTTCCTCTGCGCTCGGGTACTGCATCCCCCTGCCGCATTGCTCCTCCTCTCCAGGTTCTGACATCTGATGTTTGTGTGTGCTTGCTTTGTGTGGTTGAGTTACCTGAGGGCCTGACCTAGAGAACCGCGTCTAATCCGCTGCTTTGTCGGATGAGAAGGCCCAGGGCTTGAGCAGGGTCGCGGGTAGCTGGTGACAGAGCATTACTTGTGGCAGGGTCGCGGGTAGCTGGTGACAGAGCATTACTTGTGGCCTACTGTCCTACTGCCCTTTGATCTTTGTGAACACTGGCTTTGGGACTGAGCTCTATCTCCCACTGGCACTGGCCCCTGGAGACTTGAGTGAGCGTTCGTGTGTGTGTGTGTGTGTGTGTGTGTGTTTACGCGCATGGAGGAGCTCCCCTCCTCCTTGCCGGCTGCCCCCCACTCCCCAGCCCCCTCCCTCCTCAGACGTCACCGTTGTGCTCTTTGCAGACTGACTTTGGGCCTGGGAGGAAAGAAGAGAGTGGAGCCCCGCCAGACTCCAAGCTGAGTGCTGACAGCCTCTGGGAGTTTAGAACATCCCTTCTCACACACTGTGCATTTGATAGAATACTCCCTGAGGCACGCAGATCAACAGCTGGGGGGTAGGCAGCACGCACATTTAAAAAGGTAATAATACCCAGGTCTTCTCACTCCTGGGCTTGTGCTCCTCAATTATGTCATCCTCTTGAGTGACCTAGGAGAGAAGTGAGAGAATAGGAGTAAGAGAAAGACAGAGCCTCCGGGGAACTTGAGAATTAAGAAGGCAGTTCGGTAAGGTAGAAATAGAGGACTAGAAGAAGCAAAGACTCCAACCCTGCTTACTCCTATGGGGATGGTGGAGGGGCTGAATGGGGAGGATCACAGGAGGGGCTTCAAAGATGGTGGTAAAGGTCTATTTTTTAAGCTGAATGGTAGGTATATGGGAGTTTGTTTAATTTTTCAGATTGTTTTATTATTACCATCTATATCCCTCCACATGTATTCCATATTCTTACAGGTGTATGAATTAATCTTAAGTGAAAAATGAGACTGAGCTGGGAATGTCTAGGACAGAATTCAAAAAAGGGGTTGAACTAGCCCGATGTCTTGGAAAAGACACTAGATATAGAAAGAAAAAGAAACAGAAGGTTCATGAGAAAAAAAAAACAGCATGAAGGAGAGAAGACCTATGGAATTGAATGTGTGTAATATAAACCAGTTTTCGAGGTCAGGCTAGCTAGTTGCTGAAAAAATGATCCTGGGTTTACCCTTATACCCTCATCTGTCATTTAATCATCCAGACATGGAATGTCTATTCATCCAAAGAATAAAATGTATACTCTGGCCTCAGACACTTACTCTAGTTTCAGGATTTGAAATCACACTACCATACGGGATATGGGTGGTGCAGCATCCAGCATGGCCCTCCATCCACCTGCCCTTCCACGCATCTTTCAAAGGGAAACCCAGGTTTATGAGCCATGGCGCTGCTCTGTGGTGGGAGTGGAAGCTCTGCTCTCTCCCTGAGTTACAGGTTGTGCCTTCAATACTTTCTGCTTTGGAGGTGGCTTAGGTTCCAGCAAGCTAAAAGGGGCCAGAGGTGGGCCCAGGAGAAAGAAAGCAGGAAGCATGGGAGGGGTTAGGGAGAGAAATGAAAGGACATTTCCCCCAGGTTTTATTCATTTGAGCTCACCAAGCTTGGAGGACAAACATGGATTCGGGCATAAAGAGGGAGCATTTGGTTCAAAAGTCAAGTGATGGAGTCACTGATAGCTGGTTAAAGTGGGGACACAACCAGCTGCAGAGTTCAAGGGACCCCCATAGAGGAGGAAATCAAATTTATAGATGGGCAGATGCACAACCTGATCAGAGATGGAGGAAGACCTTTTAGGTCCAGTGAGCCAGGATCAGTTGATCAGTCTACCTCATCATGTAAAAACTGTACCTAATCTTTTAATGTGTGTTTACGTGCTTAACTGAATTTGTATTAACTCGGTGGTGTTTCTCATTGTAGTAGCAATACATACAACAATTCAAAGGATGCAGATTTGTACAAAGACAGAGAAAATGGTTCACCTCTTTCCTTCCTAATGTAATCAATGTGATGATGTTGAAATGTGGCCTCCATAGATTTTCAATGCATATAAAAGCCTGGTATGTAACAGGTACTTATGTATTCCTGGTGCTTAAGAGTATGGACTCCAGCACTGGGTTTCCTGGATTTGAATCCTAGATCCACCACCACTTAGCACCTGTGTGATTTTGAGCAAATAACTAATTCTCTGGGCATTATGATTTTGGAGTTTTTGTTTTGCCCATCCATAAATTGGGGATAGTGATAGTAAGTATCTCATAGGTTTATTATCAGCATTAAATAAGTTACAGAAATCACGTGTAATAATGCCAGGAACCCGGTAAGCATTGTGTTGTTACTACTACTACTAATAATTACTACTACTACTAATTACAACTACTACTATTATCTTTGCCCATACAAAAATGACTTCATGTTCTGCATATCATAGTGACTTGAAATTTTCACTTGAAATGTATCTAGGACATTCTTCTAGGTGGATGTAAAATATATTCAACTCATCCTTGAACTAGCTCAGAAAACAACTAGTGAGACAGATATGTGAGGTCCCTGTTCTGGTTGTACTCGTGCCAGCATTAGAGGCAGCAGAGGCTGAGGGAGAAGGGTTCTGATGGGCAACTCTTTAGTGGGTGTGTGTGGGTAGATGGCTGGGGACAGTGCTACAGGGTCTTATGCTGGGTACAATGGGGTATCTGGGGGCTATGTGGAAGTTGGATAGGTGTGGGTTTGGGTTAGAGATCCTGCACCCACAAGAATCAAAAATGGTTCTAGGAAACATTCTTTGTCATTAGTCTATCTATCTGTACTTCTAGGTTTTCATTTATCTCCCTTTGTAATTTTGTGTGGCAGTAAGCATCCTGTACGTATATCTTTGATACTGCCCTTCTTATTTCTGTAAGAACGGTTATTAGAAGAAGGGTGGTTGGGTCTAAAGATAGGCACACCTTTGAAGCCAAGTAGGCACCATAAAATTGTTTTTGAAAAAGAGTGCAGACATTCTCCGTCATTCCTGCCGATTGTGATGGTCTTTTAAGTATTAAACATTATTAGCCTTTCAAATATTAAACTTTACTAGCCACCTTTGTCTTCTTCATCTTCATCTCCTTCCCCTTCTTCTCCTCCTCCACTTTCTCCTAGAAAGGAGTATCATCTTTTTTAACAATATTATGAGCAACACACGATATATTTTCCATTACTTGACTGCTAGTGAGATTGAGCATTTTTCCCACAGAAGTGGCCATTTATATTTTCTTTTCTGTGCCATATCTTCTCTTAGAAGGACAGGATTTCCGTAGATAGAAAGATTTGGGAGAGGGAACAGAATGGAAAGAGAATAGGAAGATAATCTAAAATGAAAACAGGGCATGTCCAAGGGCGCCTGGCAGACAGGATGCTGCAGGGAGAAAGGCAGCAGGAGAAAAGGCAGGAAAAGCCAGGGAGCAGCCAGCTCTGCAGGCAGTCCACACCAGGAGGCAGTAGATGGTCCCCAGAGACCAAGGTGGAGCTTTGAGATTAAATAACATGATTAGAGTGGTTTTAGAAAAGTAAAGATGGGAAGAGGTCTTGGTAACTTAGAAATTGGGTCGGTTGAGTCCAGGCATGAATTACTAAGGACTTAAACTAGGTTAATGGCAGTGTGATTGGAAACCATGAACAAGGACATTAATAGGACTTGTGACCAGCTGGATATGGCAGCAGCAGGGAGAAGAGACATACTGTGACACTGTGCACTTTGCTATCCTGATTATTTGTGGGCATCAGGAGGAGCAGGGAAGAGACAAGCTTCTTACTTACCAAATGTTCATATCAGTATCTTCTCAATAGTCCCCTGAGGTAAGTAGGTCATTAATGCTTCTGTTTAACTACTAGAAATGTTGAGCTTATGTAATTTGCCTTAAAAGAGCTCACTTAGAGGGAAATTAATAAATTTAAGACTTTTTTAGTTTAGAGACTGGCTATAAATGGCCAGTATGGTCTTGAACTTATTACCTCAAGACTGGGGCTATTTTATCCTGGCTTGTGGAAGGCCCACAGCCTGTGTGAAGGGCTTTCTCAAGGGTACACAGAGATATATGAGAAATGAATGTAATAGTAATTAGCATTAGTGTTAATGTTAGTATTAGTATGGTACCAAAATATGAAAACTATTAAATCAGAATCAATACATGCTCAATTGTGCTTGTAAAATCTATGTTAGGTTAAATTGTTTTTCCACTGCAAGAATTCTCTATTATTCACATGCTTAAATTAAATGGTTTATTCTTAACCAAATAATTATAAACATATATGTTTATGCATATAAATAATACTTATGAAAAGGCATTTAACCTATGTTATTTCCCTTAATCCTCAGGACAAGCTTATATGGCAGATATTATTATTCCTATTTAATTAATAATGAAACTAAATCTGAGATGTGTTGTCCGAGTCTCACAATTGTTAAGCAACAGAGCTGAAATTCAAACTCAGACTGCCATAACTCCAGAGCCCAAGTTTATAATCAGGTTGCATATTATGTTGAGAGTGAGCATACTATCTGACAAGGGAGATAGACAAGTAGTAAGGGCCAGTGATTAAATTGTAAGGGCTGTCTGCATATTCCAAGAGGAGGTCAGAAAAGGACAGAAAGTAAGTGGTTCTAGAGGTTCGATATAAAGAGGTTACCTCGGGCCGCACTGACAGAGGTGGTTCAGCCTCATGGACTGAAGAGCAGTGATGTCCTGTGCTGCTGAGTGGTCACTGAGGATGAGACAACCTGCATGACCTGACCATGAAAACACATCTGTCCTTGGAGGAAGTGTTTCAGTACAGTGCTTATAGCAGAGGTCAGACTATAGAGCATCGTTAGTGGGGATCTCATTGTGAAGAAGCAGAGGATATTTGTGAATGCACCTCCACACTTTTGTCAGCTGCATCCCAGGTGCAATTAGGATGCTGCAGTAATTGCATATCTTGTTACCTTCTGCTCCTGGTTATATGAGACTTGCATTTAAACCACAGAGGACTTCCACTTTCCTCTTACCTAGCCTGTGACTTTGACCAAAGAACCTTTTCTGAAAGCCCAGGCATTTCAGATGGAAGTTCTGAGTTCTCCAAGCTGGGATTAATCTGATTAGTGTGGGAGCCAAGAGGGATGGAATGGGCTGGGAGCACAACATGCCGCACCACTGTATGAATTCCCAGTAGCTGCTGTAGCAAATGACCACAAATGGGGTGGCTTAAAATAACAGGAAGACATCATCTCACAGTTCTGAAGGCTTAGAAGTTTGAAGTCCAGGTGTCAGCAGTGTGGCGATTCTGAGGCAGAATCTGTTCCAGGCCTCTCTCTTAGCTCCTGGTGTTTGCCAGCAATTCGTGGTCTTCCTTGGCTTGTAGACTCATCGCTCCAATCTCTGCCCCCATTTTCTGATAGCATTCTCCCCTGTGTTTCCAAATGTCCTCTTACAAGGACATCAGTCATTGGACTATGACCCATTTGAATCACATATGACCTCATCTTAGCTTGATTACATCTGTGAAGACCTCTTTCCAAATAAGTCCTACGGGTTAGGACTTCAAAATATCTCTTTGGGGGACACAATTCCTTGCTCATTCTTTCCTTCTGTTTGTTTCCTTCTGTGATGGAAAAGTATCAAGCTCTCTAAGTTTGACCGCAGAGTTTAAGAGGAGAGGGCCCAGTGGGGTCTCCTGGACTTCAGACACTAACACCGAGTGCTTAAATCATTTCCCAGTGTCAGCCTCATCTGCATAGTGGGAAGAATAGCCCAGCTACTGGAAGAGTGAACTGCTCTATTTGTTTCTTTGTTTATCCATTCTTCGCTAAGCTGAGCCTTTGCTTTCTTCTCTGCAGAAACCAATAGAGCCATGGCGACTCCCTCTGCTGCCTTCGAGGCCCTTATGAATGGTGTGACAAGCTGGGATGTACCCGAAGATGCCGTTCCATGTGAACTGCTTCTTATTGGAGAAGCTTCATTTCCTGTGATGGTGAATGACATGGGCCAGGTCCTCATTGCTGCCTCCTCCTATGGCCGTGGCCGCCTGGTGGTCATGTCCCATGAGGACTACTTGGTAGAAGCCCAGCTCACGCCCTTTCTCCTGAATGCAGTGGGGTGGCTTTGCTCTTCCCCTGGGGCTCCCATTGGTGTACACCCATCCCTGGCACCTTTGGCCAAAATCCTCGAGGGCTCTGGAGTGGATGCAAAGGTTGAGCCAGAAGTGAAAGACTCCCTGGGGGTTTACTGTATTGATGCCTACAATGAAACCATGACAGAAAAGCTGGTCAAGTTCATGAAATGTGGTGGCGGCTTGCTCATAGGAGGACAAGCCTGGGATTGGGCCAACCAGGGTGAGGATGAAAGGGTTCTGTTCACGTTCCCTGGGAACCTCGTGACCAGTGTGGCTGGCATTTACTTTACTGACAACAAAGGGGACACGAGTTTCTTTAAAGTCTCCAAGAAGATGCCCAAGATCCCAGTGTTGGTTAGGTGAGTATGTTACCCCACTGGGGAGTTGGCTCCAGGGTTGAAAAGCAGACCCGGTTCTTATCTTCAGGTTGCTCCAAGGCTAACAGAAGCGTGCTCCCAGGCACTCAGATATGGAATCACTACATATCAACTAGATTTTTTAAATGCCCTGAGACATAGGAGGGGCAAGGTCCTCACTGCCCCTGTCTTCCCAAACCAGACCATTTAGCTCTTTGATAATTGGAACTTAATGGTGGCTATGGTCCCAGTGTCTTGCTTAATCAAAACTGTGCTGTTGGCCCCAACAGTTGGCATAGTTAATCCAGATGGTTTATAGGAGAGGTTGCTTTCAACAGGAATGTGAAGAAAAGGAAAACAGGCATGAAGTACCCCATGAGCCAAAGCCTAGAGAGGTGTGGGGAAGGTTTTGAAATGTCCATCCAGATGAGCTTAGGATGCAATAGGAAGTAGAAGCCTTCAGAAGGTAAGATATCAGAAAAGATGGTTCAAGTTATGTATGCTAAATCTAGGATTTAGGAGGGTCAAAAAGTTGATGATCAGTAATGAAGGAGTCAGGTGATGGGTGCAGGACAGCCTGCACTGAAAGTTTTTGGAGTGTACTGCCCTGCCTGCTTTGCTTTCACTGCACTCCAGCACCACATATAGTGCCTAACAGATAGCAGGTCAGTAAGTGCTCAGTAAACATCTCTTGCATGCATGACTGCATGAATGAATGAGAGGGATTAGAAGCTGGATTAGTCCCGGGAGCAGAAAAAGTACATTAGGCCACTCTCTATATTGTATATTAAAATTCTCAGCATTCTCAGAGCAAACAACACTGATATTTCTGACTGATGGGAATGGAGCAAGGTAGGATTGGGTGAGGATGACACACCAAGGGTACTACGAAGGTATGGGGAATGAGCTATGACTTCTCCTTGGCATGGGACTTTTAGGGAAGTTTTAGGAAGATCAACCAGAATAGTTAGTCTACTAAGTTTTTGGGCAAAAAAGATGACTCGTATCATTTTAGCCCAAATATTGGGCTTCTGCAAAGGAGTTCAAACTCTCTGTTCATTCATCCATTTATTTAGCCAGGGTTTATTGAACATATTATATATCCCAGGCATTATTTCTTATTTCAAGAACATGATTTGCAAAGATCTGAGAATTAGGGGCACAGGAACATCTCCAATTACAAGACTTGGAAACAAAAGTCAAAAACCAAGTAACTGTTGTAGGAAGAGGGTTATGCTATCATTGTTCATAAAACCTGGAAACCTGGGATCTATAACCAGTAATGGCACAGTGTGGCACTAGCATGTCCTTTCAATTCTCTTTTTCTCTCTAAAGGAAAGTGGTGGCATAGAAGCTCCTACTGTCCCTTGTAGCTATTATTCCATTTTTCAGTCTACAGTGATCTCTGTATGTTCACAAAGTCATCAGAGATGCATAGAAAAGAACGCCGTGCAAATGGTCATACTCTAAATGCCCAAATGCTCCCATAAATTTGGTTTGAAAATACCCTCACGAAACCTGAATTGACCAGCCTTATAAATTGATGCTATCCATGCCCCCTTCAGTTTGAAAAATGGTGAAGGGATATTAGACACAAAAGAGACTTGGTTGTAAGTTTATTTATAATAAGGATCTTGCACATCCTTGGAGGTCGTTGCTGGTTATTGCTGGTTATATGTTAGGCATATATAGAATCCTAATTATAGGTTTTAGGTCAGAATCAATGCCCAGGCATGGTGGGGTGAATGCATTTACCTAACTCCTGCTTTGTACTTCTTACTATATTCTTAGCCATATATACTAAAATTGTTTTAACTGATTTTCACAAAATAGAACTTTTTAGAGAGTGAGTACAAGTGGCAAAATAATGCTATTTTATAAGAGAGATTGCCAAATCACAATTGTTTTCTTTTCCTTTTAATGAACATTTTTCCTTTTTAATTTTAAAATATGTGCTTCTTGGGAAAAAAGTAAAATAATTCAGAAGCATACAAAGTAAAAAGTGAAAGATCTTTGTCCTCCACCTCATCCTCTGCCTCTCGCTAATTCTTTTCTTCCCCCCTTCCAAAGAAATGATCACTGCTAATGGTTTGGATGGTATCTTGTCTGATGTTTTTCCTACATTTATGTATTGGGGTTAGAGTTGGGAGAGCTGGACTGGTAGAAAGAGAGACAGAGAAAAAGAGAGAGATCTGCAACTTGCTCTTTCACTGACTATATCCTGAGCGTTTTTTTCATATCCCTGTAAAAAGATGGGCATCATCCTTTTGAAGAGCATCTTGCATTCAGTTGGATTGTCCTGAAATTCATTTAACCATTTGCCTATTAGCACATTAATGTTATTTCTATTTTTTCTTATAAATAATAATACAATGACTATCTTTTCACTACCACCCCTAAGCTTGACATACACCTCTTCATTTTAAAGACTTGGTAATTTCCTTTTAGAAACATCTTATTTTGGAAATTTTCAAACACGTAACAGAAATAGAACAATGGGCACACGTACTCATCACCCAGGTAATGGTATCAAATCACACCCCACCCACTCCTTAACCTTTCCCATTTGTTTTGAAGCCAATCTCCGACAGTGTATCATTTCACCCATAAAATAGTATATCTCCAAAAGATAAAGACAAAATTTTAAATGTAGTCACAATACTGTTATCCCATTTTTAAAATTATCACTATTTTTCTGTCCTAACAAAATGTCAAAAACCATATCATTTTCAAGAGGATTCCATAAGTGTCATCTGTTATGTACCTATATCTGTACTTACCCTTTAGATCAACTGATTATATAATCAGTTAAGTCATGGAAATATAAATAATATATTTATATTATATATTGATCTAAAGGATAAGTATAGAGATATGTATATCACAATTGTTTCATACTCTCAGTGTGATTTTAGAATTGAATTTGGCTTTTGCTTTATATATTTCAAAGCTATATTTTAGGTTTATAAAAACTCATGACTTTTTTATGACTCGTACATTTTTGTCATCTAAAATATTATTTCTTGCATTTAGTATTTTTCACCTTAAACTCTATTTTGTCTAATATTAATTCTGACTCCTACTTTGTTTTACTTGTTGATCTTTTTATTCTTTCTTTTGTTTTTAAAGAGACATCTCAGTACAAATCTGATTTTTTAACCCAATTGAGGGTTAAAAATTTATATAATTAAGGACATTGATGTTTTTATATAATTAAGGACATTGATGTTTTTCTTCGAGTTCCATCATCTTATTTGATGTTCTTTGTTAAACAGTCTCGTTGCTTCTTTTTAAATTTTCCTTTGCTGCCTTTAGCTTGATTGATGGAGTTTCTTTTCCCCTTTCTCTGTTTAGAAGTTATACACAATTTTTGTATCATTATTATAGCTACCTTTAATTTTTCCCAGCTCTTTCTTTCAAATTTTTCACACTTAAGGAAAAGTTGTCAGAATAACATAATAATCACCGTACCCTTTACCTAGATTCACCAGTGGTTACATTTTGCCACATATGCTACATAAGTATACATACGAAGAGATTATTTGGCCTAGCCATTTGAGAGTAACCTACAGATCTCAAGAATGAAGGAGGCAGGTGATGGATATGACACTTCATACCTGAATACTTCAGCCTGTATCTCCTAAAAAGGACATTTTCCCATATAACCACAATACAGTTATCTCACTCAAAACATGTAACATTGATAGAATGTTGTTATCTAATGTCCATGTTCAAACGTCTCTAATTGTTCAAAAAAATCCCTTTTTTAGATTTTTTTTTTTTTTTTCTGTAGCCCAGAGGTCCTTTATTTTTTTTTTTTTAACACCTATTATGCCATGAATTCATAGGGAATAGGTTCCAGCAGCTCAGGCTCCTTCCCATTGGTTCTCACAAAGTGTGCTTCTCTGGGTGGAGCAGGCTGGCGCTTTAGTTGAACCCAGGTACCTTTCTCTTTGGCTTCTTTCTTTTTCTGATCATTTTCCTTCACACGTTTCAGGAAGCTATCTCGGCTCTTAGAGTGCTTAATGTGCTCAATACGCACATTAATTCTCTTGGCAAGAATCTTGCCCTTAACTTGTTTGTTTACAACAATGCCAACAGCATGCTGGGTAACATTGTAGACTCTTCCAGTTTTGCCATGGTAACACTTGTGGGGCATTCCTTTTTGAACAGTACCCATTCCCTTGATGTCTACAATATCACCTTTCTTATAGATTCGCATATATGTGGCCAAAGGAACAACTCCATGTTTTCTAAAAGGCCTAGAGAACATATATCGGGTGCCTCTCCTCTTTCCCTTTGTGTTCGTCATTTTGGCGAATTACTGGAAGATGGCGGTTCCGGCCGAAAGGCCCTTTTTTAGATTTTTTAAGATATAGGATCTAATCAAGTTTCCATATCATATTTCTTTAGTCTCCTTTAATCAAAATAGTTCCCTAGCTTTTTTTAAATCTTTCAGGACATTAGTATTTTTGAAGTATGCAGTCCAGTTGTTTTATGGAATGCCCTTCAGTTTGGCTTTGTCTAATTGTTTTTTCTTTTTTCATGATTACACTCAGTTCACACATTTTTGGCAAGAAAATAATTTATGTTGTTTTCATCACAGTGTCACAAATTAAAGGTGCATGAGGTCAGTTTGTCCAATTACTGGTGATGTTAAAATTGGTCATTTAATTAAACTGGAGTTTGCCAGATTTTCCTGTTTTACTGATTTTATTTATTATATTTTATTTCTACTTATTTTATTCCTTTCCCCCTTTTTAAAAACTAATTTAGTGTGTGACAATTTGAGATCTGTATGAATATCCTGTTTGCCAACAACCTTTCACCCAGCGGTTTTAGCTTTCATTGGTGATCTGTGCCTGAGTAAATATTTATGAAAGTGGCTACTTCTACCACTTAAGCCACTTCTGAACCTTTCTTCAAAATTCATCTCAGATATCACATCTTTAGAAAGCTGTCCCTTACTCCTCTCCTCTCATTCTGATATAGATGAGTCTTTTGTGCTCCCATACTAACCTAACATCTTAGCACTTACCTCAGGCTAAGTGTTGGTTTACTTGTAGATTTCTACAAGAACTGATTGACATCCTTTGGTAAGTAAGACCTTTGCTTCCCCACCTTCACATTTACTGTTAGGTTTGTTCTTCTTTTTAAACGTTTGTTTTAGTATCACTCTATACTCATGGATCCTTTTCTTTTAAGATCGAATACATTACAATCCATTTATAGTCAGTATTTTTTGAAGGCTAAGTTGTCCCAAATTTGGCAAGTTAAAGCCTCGTTAAGCTGTCTCCTGAGCCCATCAGTTTTTTTTTAGTATTTACTTAGTTTCTGACATAAAAAGATGTTGCAAGTTTACCTTGTACTTTTCTGGTTCAAAACCTGGATTCAGCCATTTCCTCAAGGAATGCTAGTTCCTTTTAGTGGTGAATGGCATTTAGAAACCAAGATCTAAAGCATGCTCAGTGCTATGGTGTCATCATTTCTGGGTTCTGAGAGAGCCATATCTTTTAATCATACATTCACACTGATACCCCCAATTTTACTTCAAAACCACAGGATTCTTCTTCTCTTTCACTCATTCCATATTAGTATTTTTCTTCTACCATAGTGAGAATCCTGGTTTCAACAGCTTCAACATTTACCTATTTGCTCAGTCCAATAATACACACAAACGAGTTTCATGATTCCTATACCCATACTATTGCCAATAACAAACTTGATAAGTTATTTTTGCCTTCCGAATACACCACACTGAGCATATAGAGTCCAGCAAGTACTATATTCAAAAGTATTCAAATTGCTTTTTACATTTGGGCCTGTTTTTATTCCATGTGGGGTTTTCTCCATATTTGTTTATTTAATTTTATTTTATGAATGCTAACAGTTAGCATGGCTACAATAGCAGAATACACATTCTTTTATGTGCACATGAGATAGTCATGAAGATAGACCATGAAGATAGACCATTTGCTGTGCTATAAAATAAGCCTTAGCAAGAGTAAAAGAATTGAAATCATACCATATATGTCCTCATCACAGTGGAATTAAATTAGAATTCAATAACATATCTGAAAAATTCCTAAATATTTGTAAATTTAAAAATGTTTCTAAATACTCCTTAAGTCAAAGCAGAAATTACAAAGGAAATTAGAATATATTTAGAACTGAATAAAAATGAAAGCATAACATGTCAAAAATTGTGCAATTCTATTAAAACAGTGCTAAGAAAGATATGCCTTTAAATACTTTTATTAGGAAAGAAGAAAAGTTGAAACTCAGTGAACTATGTTTCCATATTAAGAATCTAAAAAAGGAAATTGAATTAAACCCAAAATCTGTAGAAGAAACGAGGAAATAATAGAGCAGAAATCTGTGAAACAACTTTAAAAAAAAAAAGTAAACAGTAAAACCAAAAGCTGATTAGTTGAAAAAAAATCATTAAAAGTGATTAACCTCTAGATAGGCTATGACAATAGGAGAGATAACACAAATTATGGATTTCAGGAATAGAAGAAGGAATATTAGTACAGATCCTACAGACATTAAAAGGATAATAAGGGAATATTACAACTTTATGCCAATAAATTTCACAATTTAGATGAGATAGATAAATTTCCTGACAGACAAAAATTACCAAAATTGATACAAAAAGAAACATGAAATATATGCTAAATAAATTGAATTGTAATTTTAAACATTCCAACACTAAATGCAATGTGGTATCCTGGATTGGATCCTAAAAGACATTGGTGTGAAGAGTGATGATATTTATATAAAATCTGGAGTTTAGTTAGTAGTGTTTGATCACTGTTGACTTCTTAGTTTTGACAAATGTATAATGGATGTTTTACTATATTGCAAGTTTTCAATTTTCTTACATTTTAAAATAGAAATTATATTTAAAATCAACAACACAAAGAAAATTCCAGGCCCAGACAGCTTCATTGATGAATTTTATCAAACATTCAAGGAACAAATAATACAAATCCTACATAAACTCTTTTTAAAAATAGAAAAGGAAGATTTTCCAACTTGATTTATTAAAACAGCATTTCTCTAATACTGAAACCAGAAAAGGACATTGTATGAAAACTACAAAACAATATCCTTCATGAATATAGATGAAAAATTATTAATAAAATATTAATAGAATACAGAAATATATAAAAAGAAGAATACTTTATGACCAAGTAAGGCTATCCTAGGATGAATGACTGGTTTAACATTCAGTAATCAGATTAACTCACCATATTAATAGAATGAATGAGAAAAACCATGTAATTCAAGGCCGGGCATGGTGGCTCATGCCTGTGATCCCAGCACTTTGGGAGGCCAAGGTGAGTGGATCATTTGAGATCAGGAGTTTGATTTGAGACCAGCCTGACCACCATGGTGAAATGTTATCTCTATTAAAATACAAAAGTTAGCTGGGCATGGTGTTGTGCGCCTGTAGTCCCAGCTACTGGGGAGGCTGAGGCATGAGAATCATTTGAACCTGGGAGGCAGAGGTTGCAGTGAGCTGAGACCGTGCCTCTGTACTCAGCCTGGGCAACAGAGTGAGACTGTCTCAAAAAAAAAAAAAAAAAAAAAAACCAAAAAAAGGAAAAAGAAAAACCATATAATTCAATAATACACATACAAAATATTGACCAAATTCAATACCAAATCATACCAAATTATGATAAAATTTCAGCAAATGAGAAATAAAAGGGAACTGCTTCAACCTGATAAAAATGTCTATGAAAAATATATAGTTAAAAATATTCTTAAAGGTGAATACTGAACATTTTCCCCTAAGACCGAGAACAAGACAAGGAATAATACCTGCTCTCACCTCTTCTATTCAACATTGTGCTACAGGTCCTACCCAGTGTAATAAGGCAAGGAAAATAAGGCATAGAGATTGGAAATTTAAAAAAAAACAAAACTTATATATGTGTTTTGTTTTTCTAGAACACTGAGCCAAAAGACAGGAAATGTTTGAATCTTGGTGTCGGAAAACAAATTTAAAAGAAAAAAGTATTTTACACATTTAGAAGATTTTTAAATGACAAGATCCATTTAAACATAAAGTTAGAGCATTTCCTAGAATGGAATTATTTTATTTTTAGAAGTATTTGCAAAAAGCATGATCATCTGTGTAAAAAAAAATCCTAAAATATCTACAGTAAAGCTATAATAATTAATTTTAACAAGGTTGTAAGATACAAAATTCAATTTACAAAAACCAATTACTTTTTTAATATATTAGCAACCAACAATTGGTAATTACAATTTTAAAATACAACATTTAAAATAGAACCCAAATTATAAAGTAGTAAGTGTTAAATTTAACAAAATATGTCATGAGACCTGTATGGTGAAAACTACAAAACATCTCTGAGAGAAATTAAATAAAACCTAAATAAATGGAGAAATATACCATGTTGATGGATCAGAACACTTGATATTTTAAGATGTCAGTTTCCCCATTAACCTACAGATTTAATGCAGTCCATAGTTCAAACTGATTCTAAAAATATACAAATGAAATGGAACTAACATAGGCTAGTTTTAAGACTTTTTACAGAAATGAAGTAGTCAAAACCCTTTGATATTGGCATAAAGATAGACATGCAGATCAATGAAACAGACCAGATAGTTTAGAGATAGACCCACAAATTTATGGTAAATTGTTTTTGGACAGAGTTGCTCAGGTAATTCTATGAGGAAATTACAGTCTTTCCAACATATGATTCTGGAACAACTGGATACCCTTATGGAAAAAAGGTGAATTGTGACCCTCACCCTACTCCATAAAAGCAAATATTTAAAAATAGATCTAGACCTAAATGCAAAAGCTAAATTTTAAAAACTTCTAAATGAAAGCATAGGAGAAAATATCTGTGACCTTGACCTTTGCAATTTTTGCCTACATAGGACACAAAAAGTACATGAACCATAAAAGGAAAAGATTAATAAATTGAGCTTTATTTTTAAAAAGTAAATAGCTCTGCAGTTCAATAGACAGTATTAAGGAAACAAAAAGGCAAGCCATAGACTGGAAAAAAAAATATTTGCAATACTTATATCTGACAATGGACTTGCATTCAGAATACATGGAGAACTCTTATATTCCAATAATAAGACCACCTATGTTTCTTTGTTTTTGTTTTGTTTTTTGAGACAGGGTCTCCCTTTCTGTCTCAGGCTGAAGTACAGTGGCACGAACATGGTACTCAAGCAATCCTTCCTCCTCAGCCTCCTGAGTAGCCAGGACTACAGGTGCACGCCACCACACCTGGCCATTTTAAAATTTTTTTGTAGAGATAGAGTCTTGCCATGTTGCCCAGGCTGTTCTCAGACTCCTGGGCTCAAGCAGTCCTGCCTTGGCCTCCCAAAGTGCTGGGATTATAGGCATGAGATACCACACCCTGCAAGTTTTTTTTTTTTAAGCCAAAATAGTTTAACACACTTCACAAAAGATAAAATATAAAAGGCCAAAAAGCCCAAATGATTCTCACTATCATTAGTCATCAGAGAAATGCAAAAAACTAAAATCACAATGAAATGCCCTATGGCCCCATAAAAAATGGCTAAAATTAAAGACTCGCTATATGAATTGCTGACAAGAATGTGGTTTTATACATTGCCAGTGGGAATATAAAATGACACAACCACTTTGGAAGACGGTTTGGCAATTTCTTATAAAGTTAACTGACAATTAACATACAATTTTGCCATTTCATCACCCTTTATCCAAGAGAAAGGAAAACATGTCCACACAAAAACTTGTACATTAATGTTTAGGGCAGCAAGCCCAAACCAAAGACTACCCAAATGTCCATCAACAGATGACAGGATAAACAAAGTGTAGCCTATCCCCAGAATGGCATAATACACAGCTGTAGAAGACGATGCATTACGGATAGATGCCACAGTATGGATGGTTCTCACAAAGTTATTCTGAGTGAAAGAAGCCAAACTCAAAGGAGTACATACTTTATGATTACATTATATGAAGCTTTAGAAAAGACAAATGTTTATGGATAGAAAGCACATCAGTAGTTGCCTGCGGTTGTGTGTGGGACCTGGATTGATCATGCTGGGGCAAAAGGTAGCTTTTGAGGGTGATAAAAATGTTGTATATTTTCACTGTGGTGGTGGTAGTGGTGGTGGTGGTGGTTACTCAGATGTATAAAGTTAGCAAAAACTCATCAAGATGTACTTTGTGAATGTTATCACATCAGTGAAGAATGATTGTTTAAAATGGTCATGTTTGAAATTTCAACACCATTTAAATGGGTTGCAATTAAAGAAGTCTCATTCTCTTCCCTACTACTTGTAATCTGTTCCCACTAACCCCTGTAGGTACCCAGTTTCATTCGTTTCTTGATTATTTTTTCTCTGTTTTTGATGTAAGTATATGTGCATAGATACATATTGTTCCAGATATTTCACAAATTAAACATAGCATACTATGCATAAATTTTTGAAACTTGCTATTTTCTTTTTTATATTTAAATCAACCCACTTACCATTTTTAATTTATTTTACTGTATATATATAAGTTTACAATAAGTTTTGATATACAGAGCAAAATGGTTACTATAGTCAAACAAATTTACATATCCATCACCTTCCCTAGTTACTTCTCTTCAGTATGTGTGTGGTAAAAGCATCCTACTCTCTTAGCAAAATTTCAGTATACATTATTAAAGATAGTCTTCATGCCATCCATAGTTATCTAGGCTTATTCATTCTACCTAAGTGAAAATTTGCGCCCTTTGATGTACTTCTCCCTGTTTCCTCCCCTCCTCATCCCTAGTAACCACCATTGTTTTATTCTCTTTTCCAATTTATTTGACTTTTTTTGTTTTTGTTTTGGTTTGAGACAGAGTCTCGCTCTGTCGCCCAGGCTGGAGTGCAGTGGTGCAGTCTCAGCTCACTGCCAGCTCCACCTCCCAGGTTCATGCCATTCTGCTGCCTCAGCCTCCCGAGTAGCTGGGACTACAGGCGCCCACCACCACGCCTGGCTAATTTTTTGTATTTTTAGTAGATGGGGTTTCACAGTGTCAGCCAGGATGGTCTCGATCTCCTGACCTCGTGATCCACCCACCTTGGCCTCCCAAAGTGCTGGGATTACAGGCATGAGCCACCATGCCCAGCCTAATCAATAATCTTTTAGAGTAGCCTGTCCCATTTTTTCAAGAGAGAGGTAATATATCTTCTTAGAACTTTCCGATGATATGCAATACCTACTTAGAACGTTCTTCTCCATTTGTTGCTGTTGTTCCCTTGGGAGTTTAGTTGGGTGCTTCTCTTTCATGCTGTTAATTTTCGTCAGATATTTGGTGGTTCTTGTCTATTTAAATTTTAAATTACATTTAAATCCTAGGTTGATCATTATTGGTTACTGCAGAGCATTTTCTTGGGACAAATGATAATCTTTGGTCCTTTGTTCCCCTGATCTTCTCTTTCACATGTACGCAGTTAGATTCTTCTGTTCTCATGGCTTTCCAATCAATCAGATACCATTTGATTTATATTTTTTATAAATGTCCCCACTATCTCAGTTTGCTGATGGCACCCTTCTCAAAATCCAATGCTATTATGGATTTACTGAGTTTCACTCTGTCGCCCAGGCTGGAGTGCATTGGCATGATCTCAGCTCACTGCAACCTCTGCCTCCCAGGTTCAAGCAATTCTCCTGCCTCAGCCTCCTGAATAGCTGGGATTATAGGCACCCGCCATCATGCCCCGCTAATTTTTGTATTTTTGTAGAGACAGGGTTTCACCAGGATTTATTTTTTTAAGTAACTTTTGTTTCACTTCAGAAGAGGGTAAGGAAGAGAAGTAAAATCCAACTCATTTTTTCAACACATGAAAGAATTACTTAGCCCCTACTGTATATAAGTCGTGGCTGTTGGAACTAATAGACAGATGCCTCCGAGGGTGCCCCCTGGCTAAGCACTGAGCAAGACCTCATGTAGTCTCATTGTTCAGATGAAGTTCTAATAACTCAGTGTCTGAATCTCAGCTTTGTAGGTTTAATTTCTCTCATCAGTAGGCTCGTGTAGAAATCCTGAAGCTGATGTATTCACTTAGAGCACAGTAGCCCACCTCTTCACTGATTTTACTCTAAAAAAAAATAACTGCATGAACTTCGTAAACAAGGCCAGGTGCCATGGCCTATAATCCCAGCACTTTGGGAGGCCGAGGCAGGAGGATTGCTTGAGCCCAGGAGTTCAAGACCAACCTGAGCAACATAGTGAGACCCCCCCTTCTCCATTAAATTAAAAAATCAAAAATAAAAGAGAAAAAAATTATAAACAGAACTCTAATTATAAGAACTAAAACACATTTTTCATTAAATTTTGTATACATGTTTAAAGGACTACAATTGAAAATGAATTTTAAAAAATTTTTAGAGTCACCAAATTAAATACAGACTATCCAAAATGTTGCTTGAATAAAATAAATAAATGTTACAAATCTAGAATATTCTGGTTGGCCTAGCCAGTGACTTCTTTCTCTCATTAGGCAGGTGATCATGGAAAGCAGTATTACAATCACAGAGTTGTTTGGTAAGCCTCGAATCAGAGCAAGAAGAGATAGTTGAATGATGTTAATGATAGTTCTTTACCGAGTTAGAGAGTCATCCACCAATTAGTATGGTGGTAGCTTTATCTTTAGTAAAGGTTTATACTTGCTAAGAGGACCATAGCTTTCCCATCAGTAGAGCTCTGCCAGCCATAGAGAGTACAGCACAAACACTGCAAATTTGTTGTCTACCTGACCCCCATTTTTTGGTGTTATCTTACAGCTGCATCCTACTATACTATAGTAGCTGCATCCTACTATACTTTACCTAACAAAAGTGACAGAACCAACTCTGGAATCTCAAGCTCAGAGAGGCCACTCTATCCCTTAACTCCACCTTATCCAGTGTTCCATCTCATTTTGGATTTATGGGCATCTTGAGGGCTTCTAGGGCTGGATTACCCGCAGACAGTAAACAGATGGTGCTGAGCAAAACCTTACAGCATGGATGTGCATCACTCCTGTTGGGCAGGCAGTGAAAAAGTGGAGTTCTAGATGCAGACAGTAAAGTCCTCTTGGGCTCAGGTAACCAGAGGGTCTCACTAGAGTTGAGGCCAGTCAGTTCCCCTACCCCACCTTTTGAGATAATAATGATTCTTCACTAGCACTACTGACTTGTCCTTCCATAGACTTTATTTGTAGGAAATTAGCTGCAATTTCCTGCAATTTATAAATAAGACTCCTTATAAGGAAAAAAAACATGATTTCCCATTTTTTTATATGTATTGTTTAGAGGGTTGAAATAACCATGAACTTAAATCTGGAGTATTTAAGACATGGTACTGGATAAACACAGCAGGGCTCCCTTTGCAATTTCCATTGGAGAATTTGTGCTCTAAGAATGAGCAGAGCAGAATTAATGCTGAGTCCCTCTGCCACCCCTCCAACAAGTCTCCATACCCAGTGAGGTCAGAGCTGTCCATTTTGTTCTCCCAACTTTCCCCTAAGAACTAAAAATAACAATATTAGCAAAGCTAACACATCTATAGCGCTCACTGTATGCCATCCACTGTTCTAACAGCTTTATATAGAACTGTACCTCTAATAAAGAATGCATGTGTCTTTTGCAGTTGTGAAGATGACCTCTCCGAGGACAGAGAAGAGCTTCTGCATGGGATTTCAGAGCTGGACATCAGCAACTCGGATTGTTTCCCATCCCAGCTGCTAGTGCATGGGGCTTTAGCCTTTCCTCTAGGGTTAGATTCCTACCATGGCTGTGTTATAGCGGCTGCCCGCTATGGCCGGGGCCGGGTGGTTGTGACTGGCCATAAGGTATTATTCACTGTTGGTAAACTGGGCCCCTTTCTGCTCAATGCTGTCCGCTGGCTGGATGGGGGCCGCAGAGGCAAGATTGTGGTGCAGACAGAGCTGAGAACCCTGAGTGGCCTCCTCGCAGTGGGGGGCATAGACACCAGCATCGAGCCCAATCTGACCAGTGATGCAAGTGTCTACTGCTTTGAACCCGTGAGTGAAGTGGGGGTCAAGGAACTGCAGGAGTTTGTAGCAGAGGGTGGCGGGCTATTTGTTGGAGCCCAAGCCTGGTGGTGGGCCTTCAAGAACCCCGGAGTGTCCCCTTTGGCTCGATTCCCAGGAAACCTCCTCCTCAACCCCTTTGGCATCAGCATTACAAGCCAAAGCCTCAATCCAGGGCCCTTTCGTACTCCTAAAGCAGGGATAAGGACCTATCACTTCCGCTCCACCTTGGCCGAGTTCCAGGTTATAATGGGCAGGAAGAGAGGAAATGTGGAAAAGGGCTGGTTGGCAAAGCTGGGACCAGATGGTGCAGCTTTCCTGCAGATTCCCGCAGAAGAGATCCCTGCCTACATGTCTGTGCATCGACTCCTGAGGAAGCTGCTAAGTCGATATCGGCTTCCAGTAGCAACCCGAGAGAACCCTGTTATCAATGACTGCTGCAGAGGTGCTATGCTTTCCCTGGCCACAGGGCTGGCCCACTCTGGAAGCGACCTCTCTCTGTTAGTCCCAGAAATTGAAGATATGTACAGCAGCCCCTATCTGCGCCCCTCAGAATCTCCTATCACCGTCGAGGTCAACTGCACCAATCCAGGTAAGGAACAAGGGTTGGAAGCTCAGTATTATGGGAATGGGGGAATGGGGACAGGCTGACATCAGCAGTCCATTTCAGGGACCCGATCATGTCCAGAGGGTGGTCTCCATTTTTTACCATGAACTTTGAAGAAGATAAGGGTTGGGATTTTAAGTACTGTTTGGAAGAGTTGAGTCAAGGCAGCATGTAGGGGAAGATACGTGCTTACGAAGGGTCTCTGGTGATGCTGGGTGGAGGTGGCATCATGGAGGAGGGATAAAGTCTGCCTACCCCTCCTGCTTTTGGCAGGCACCAGATATTGCTGGATGAGTACTGGGCTCTACATACCTGGAAGGCAAATTATAGAAGTCTCACTGCCTGAAGCTGCTGCCTCTGCCGACCTGAAGGTAAGGCCATGCCCCACCTCACCATGTAACATGGAAGCCAAAGGCTCTTCCTAGCACAGTCAGTATCTTATTTGATTCTCACAAAGCCCTGTTGGTAATACAGAGCAGGTGATTTTACCCTTGTTTTAAGGATGAAGTAACTAAGGTGCAGAAAAGCTGATTGATTGATTGATTGATTGATCGATTGAAATGTATAGAGCTAATACAAATAAGTGCCCAGGACTCAAACCTAACTAATTTCTGGCTCTTAAGTTTTGTGCTTTTGACTTACATCCTAGAGTAGGGAATAAGAGGTATCAAATGGAAGGTAACCTAGCACAGAGTAGGCATTCAGTAAATCTGAGTTCACTGTTCATCTCCGTATCCATTCCCATGGTAGCACAAGGTCTTTCTGACTTCAGCTTCTTCCCCATGACATCCAAGACCATTCCTCAATTGCCCAGTTCACCTTCCCTCTGTTACTTTCACATAGAACCCATTTGCAAAGTTAGTTTGCTGTCCTTCCCTATCCCCCTTGGGG
Source organism: Pan troglodytes (assembly GCF_028858775.2). NCBI lineage: Eukaryota > Metazoa > Chordata > Mammalia > Primates > Hominidae > Pan > Pan troglodytes. The sequence continues at coordinate 159,078,398 of NC_072404.2, read as the reverse complement.
GTCACTGTGATGGTTAGCATCTATTCTGTGCCTGTACCTATCCTGGAACTTGATTAGCATAAACCCAGGGAAAAGAATCCTAGGACTCTACCAAGTACCTGCCCAGGAAGAGGGCTTGGAGAAACCCTCCACTATCTTAGGCAGATCACACGCCTCCCACTGGGCCCTCTCTCTGATCAGCAAAAGGCAGGGTTCCCTCTGCCCCATTCCAAATGCCAGAATCACCACCATGAGATAGGCGATCAAGTGTTCTATTTGTTAGCAACACCAGGAGACTGGGCGTGGGAGTCAGCCCTCCTCAGAATTGGCCTTACAGGTTACACCTGGCACTTCTCACATTAATGTCTATCTAACATGACCCATTATGGAGCTGTTTGAATGCTTTGGGAAAATATTTATATATACTTCAGTCCATATGCCCCAAGGAATGCTACAGTTTCTTGGGGTATCACACATGGTTCATCTGTGGTGGGAAGGCTGGGCTCGCTTGGGTTCATGGCTGAATGACCCATCCTGAGTCCCTTGCTGGGCTCTCTTCTTCCACCCACTCGTGCCCCATGGTGACTCCTTGAGGGGGGGATCTTTCTGCTCCAGATACAGATTGGCTGCCACACAGATGACCTGACCAGGGCCAGCAAGCTTTTCCGAGGCCCACTCGTGATTAACCGGTGCTGCTTGGACAAACCCACAAAATCGATCACGTGCCTCTGGGGTGGACTCCTCTATATAATTGTGCCTCAGAACAGCAAACTGGGTTCTGTGCCTGTCACCGTGAAGGGGGCTGTGCATGCTCCATACTACAAGCTGGGTGAGTGGGAGCTCTGGGTGCCCCTGAGGGAAGGGGAAGAACTGAGATGAGGATTCCAGAGAGCATGGGAGTCGAGGAGGTGACTAGAGTCTGTTTGGTGCAGAAGGAGAGAGACACGGGCTAACAGAGGAATAAGGGTCAGCTTCCTTAGATTCAGCTTTGGGGTTGTACAGATAAAGACCAAACCACATCCTTGGAGACTTCATAGAAAGATAGAGAAAAGGGATATAGCCTCAGCAAACTAACGCAGGAACAGAAAACCAAACACCACGTGTTCTCACTTGTAAGTGGGAGCTGAACAATAAGAACACATGGACACAGGGAGGGGAACAGCACACACTGGGGCCTGTCAGTGGGGTGGGTAGCGGGGGTGGATGGAGAGAGACCATCAGGATAAATAGCTAATGCATGCTGGGCTTAATACCTAGGTGATGGGTTGATGGGTGCAGCAAACCACCATCACACATGTTTACCTATGGAACAAACCTGCACGTCCTGCACATGTATCCCAGAACTTTACATTTTTAAAAAAAGAGGAGGGATATGGCAGTTCATGATTTTGTTGTTCTCTTCCTGGAGTCTAAGTTGTATGTTGTAATTTAAGGGATTTGGGAAAGGATTTCAAGCTCCATGGTCTCTCTTCCTAGGGGAGACCACCCTGGAGGAGTGGAAGAGGCGTATCCAGGAGAATCCAGGGCCCTGGGGAGAGCTGGCCACGGACAACATCATTCTGACCGTGCCGACCGCAAATCTTCGTACTCTGGAGAACCCTGAGCCGCTGCTCCGCCTCTGGGATGAGGTGATGCAGGCTGTGGCGCGACTGGGAGCTGAGCCCTTCCCTTTGCGCCTGCCTCAGAGGATTGTTGCCGACGTGCAGATCTCAGTGGGTGGGTGCTCCAAGCAAACCTTCTGTGCATGCTGCCTCTGAGCGCCTTCCTGTCCTTCATCAGCCATGCAGCGGGCAGCCAGTAGGGGAAACATATTTTGCTAGCAAGACATATAGATGTATCCTTGTTATTTAAATGGGAAGGAAATATATATATATTATATATATTATATATTATATATATAAAACATATATAATATATATATTATATATATATGTATATAAAACAGTTTAGGTCAGCATGTCAAGGACATCAAGAAATGCCACCTGAGCTTTCACAGGTATTCATCAGGGACTTCAAGCCGGTAAAAATGGCAGAGGGCCGTGACCTAGGTCAGAGTTGTTGGGTTGGCAAAGGGAATTTTACAACTTTAAGAACACACTGAATAAAGTGATCTTTGCCTATGGTCAAGGAACATGAAAAGTGAGGGAAATATACAGACATTAAAGAACCATGGGAATTTCTCTGGACCCTCATTTTCTTTCTTATACGGATGTTCACTGTAAACTTGTGTTGATATGGCAACTCCATATCTGAACAATGAGAGAGGAGCTACCCTTAAAGAGCTCTGAATTTTGAGAAAAGGTTATAGTGACACAGATTCACATGGACAAGGCATCCTCATCAAAATAGAAAAATTGAATGGTAACATGAATGGCTCCTTATATATAAGCTGCATCTCCTTCCATAGCCACACTATTCTGGGTCAGAGTAGAGATGAAGGAATTCTTACAGAATGAGAAGAGGAGAAGAAACACCTAGCAGGGTCTTGGTTTGGGTTGCTTTTCTGAGTATTATGGTGTGCTGGAATTTGGCTGGGGTTACTGAGTGTTTTGGAACACACACAAAACATAGAAGAATATTACGAGTTAAATGGGGAGAACCCTAACTCTCTCTTCCCTCCTTCTGCATTTTCCAGGCTGGATGCATGCAGGGTACCCCATCATGTGCCATCTGGAGTCAGTGCAGGAGCTCATCAACGAGAAGCTCATCAGAACCAAGGGGCTGTGGGGCCCCGTCCATGAGCTGGGCCGCAACCAGCAGCGGCAGGAGTGGGAGTTCCCACCACACACCACCGAGGCCACCTGCAACCTGTGGTGTGTGTATGTGCATGAGACGGTCTTGGGCATTCCTCGAAGCCGTGCCAATATTGCTCTGTGGCCCCCAGTTCGGGAGAAGAGAGTCAGAATCTACCTGAGCAAGGGTCCCAATGTGAAAAACTGGAATGCATGGACCGCACTGGAAACGTATTTACAGGTACTGGGCAAGAATGGCGGGTGATGGGGGACCCCTACTACGGGGACCACCAGGGCAACTATCGGATAATGTTCTAGTGGCCCAGAAGACCACCCATGGCCCCTGTCTCCCACACTGGGATATGGGAGGCCCTGACAAAGTCCAACTGTGACAGTCGTATTGATGATGTCTCTTAGTGCATCGCCTTGCATGACCCTCAAGTGGATTTCATTGCCTGAGCCTCACCTTCCACCCCATAGAGATATATGATAGTAAGTAGAAAGCACTGAGAAAGGTTAAAAATGGTAGAGACAAATAAAGTACTATACATATATTCACTCTCTCTGGCTTTAAAGCCAGACATACCTGAGACTGAAGCCAAACTCTCCTACTTAATAGCTATCTAAAACCAGTTCCCCCCAACCATACACATAATCCATAGGATATGACTTATTTTTTTTTCCTTAGATGGATGTACCATCTTCTCACTATGCCTTGGCCGTGCCTCAGAGTCCCCATTATATAGGCAATCCAAGAGTCCTCACTGACCTGGACAAGGAGGTGGCCTTGCCTTTGACCAGTTGTTTAATGCCTAGTTCCCTCCCTGCAATGCCTGGATCAGTTCCTGGCATGAAACTGGAGAGTTTCATTACCTTGAATTTCAGAACTCAGTCTCAGGCCAAGCATGCTCTATTCTGGTTCTTCCACCTGCTGGAGGCTCTCTTATTCATTCCCACTGCCGTGAGAATTATGGGAAAACCAAGGAGGCTCCACTTTAACCTTGTTATGGCTGTTTTGCCCCAGGAACACCAAGTTTCTCATTGGTGAAATAAATGTGAAGTTGGTCTGGGGAACTGCTCAAGTGCTTCATAATTCAAGCTCTGTAACTCAACAGCCTCAAGATGGCTGCCTTTTTCAAAAATTACGACTTATTCTTAATTCTAGTTACCCAGACAATCTGCAGTCTTCTACTTCTATCCAACTCACTTTTTTCCCCCAAAAGCCATTTTAATACCCTTGCACATTGACAAAGATCTATGATTAATGAGGATTTCTTTGTGCCAGAATGAGGTGGAAGTTTCTCTATTGTTGAGGTTTCACTTTTCAACTCTTGAGAAGAGGATTTTTCCAATTCTGCCAATTTTAAATCCTTGTGTAATATCCTATCTCTATTTGGATGATCTAGTGGGATATGTGGATAATGATACTGGTAGAAAATATTGATATTAATCATTGCAGTTGTTACCATGGCCCTCACTGATTTAGTATCCACTTGGTGTTGAGCACCGTGCTGGTCCCAAGGCCCTTCCTAAGATTAGAATGTGGAAGAGCAGGGCGTGAGGCCAGGAGGCAAAATGGAGGAGAGCAGGTCGGTGATAGACGTGAAGCTGATGGGTAAGGGGTTACATATACTAAGTTCACTTATTACAGTGGTTGTTGTTGGACCCTTTTTTATTTCCAAATCTGATCTGTATTTTTCTTTCTCTTTCCAGCTCCAGGAAGCCTTTGGTTGGGAGCCATTCATCCGTCTCTTCACCGAGTACAGGAACCAGACCAACTTGCCCACAGAAAATGTTGACAAAATGAATCTGTGGGTCAAGATGTTCTCCCACCAAGTGCAGAAGAACCTGGCTCCATTCTTTGAGGCCTGGGCCTGGCCCATCCAGAAGGAAGTGGCTACCAGCCTGGCCTATCTGCCTGAATGGAAGGAAAATATTATGAAATTGTACCTCCTCACACAGATGTAAGGAGTGCCCATCGAGGTGGCAGGTAGAGAGGTTTGGGGAGGTAGGCAGAGGTGGGGATTCACTCCTCTACCTCTGCCTCCCAGGGTCTGGCCTTGTCCTCTTAGTTCATTGCCCTATACCTTATTACCGACTTCTGTCTCTAGGAAGTGGGTTCAGAACACAGCCAAAAGTGGAATCAGAATTTCTCAGGTGCAAGGGCTTCTGTTTCTGCATCTTGTTCCTCTGCTTTCAGCTGTCACATTCCCTCCTGACCCTGAACTGGCCCAGTTCCAAGAGCTTTGGCACCTGCTTCTATATCAGCCCTGGATTCACCATCATAGGTCATAGCCCAGAGGGGGTAGTTCTCATGTTGGCATCCTGAAGACTCCCTTTGGGCTTTTGTTTTTGATCAGTTGTTCCAAAAACTTGACCATAAAACTCAACTGGAACACAAATTTACCATGAGACCCAGATAGCTCTTGGATGGACTCATATATTTTGTGACTTGAGCAGTTTTCAAAGTAGACAAGCATTCTGGTATAGTGGGAAGAGCCCAGAACTAGGTAGGGTTAGCTCTCGGGAAAGTCATTTCAACTTGGTACTCTCATTTCCTGTGTGTAAAATGGGGATAAAAATTCCCAGTTCACAGGGTTGTCGTGGAGGTTCAGAGTGATAAATTCTGAAGAGGCTTGTGAGGTCTGCAGAGCATGTCATCTAAGGGGATTTTCTATTTTATGCTGGTCCACAGGATAATGAGCTTACTACTTTCCATCCTGTCTCCAGACTTTAGAGGTTAGGATAACTCTTTCTACAAGTAGCTTCCCTGTGTTCAAATCCTGGTTCTTTCACCTACGAGTTGTATAACCCTGGCAATTTCCTTAACTTCTCTGTGATTTAGTTTTCTCATCTATAAAATAGGATCTATCTCATAGGATTATTGTGAGGATTACATTTTATAATACCTTTAAAAAGCAATGAGAACCGTCCCTGGCAGGTAGTAGGTGTTGAGAAAATGTCTGCTGCCATTATTATTATCTAATTGACTCAATACTCTTTATGAGCTAGACTTTATTTTTAGATGATATTTACAGAGGCAGTTGTAGTTAATCCTAGCCCATCTTGCACTTTATACAGCAACTTCTGAAAGGATTCTGCTATGTTGCCTTATGAATCTAAAGGAAGAACTCTAAATTCACAATGGGTTTTTTTTAAATAGCTAAAAAATTTAGTTTCTTTTTAACTTAGATTTGTAAAGCTATTTATAAGAACCTCATTGTGAATTTGGAGCTCTTCCTTGGATCTCCTTATCCAATTGTATTTTACAGATCCGATTCCTTCTTTGATTAAATCAAGAGTAGATGTCTTGAAGAAACCAGATCAATTCCATAATGACATTTGTCCTTAGCAAACAGAGGGTATCTGGTTTCATGACAGTGTTTTTATTTCTGTAACACAGATTCAAGACACAGTGCCTGTCAAGAGTTACTCAACAGTTTGGCAGACGAAGTCCACACACATAGAGGACTTTACTCTGAAACAAGATGATTGGATAGAGTTGACCCAAACTTATTTCCTTTTAATTTTATTCAGAATCCCCTATTTCTTTATAGTTTTAACTAAAGTTGGGTCCTTTTGGTTGATGTCATATACATCCAGCCAGTTTTTCTTTAGCTCACTTTTTATTTTAGTTATTTTAATATATCATTTTATTTGCTTAATTGGTAATTGGGTAGATATGTAGACTGTAAGATTTGACCTATAGAGTTTTTTCTTTGGATTTTTGTTTGTTTGTTTGAGATAGCTTATCAGTCTTGTCACCCAGGCTGGAGTGCAATGGCACCGTCTCGGCTCATTGCAACCTCTACCTCCCAGGTTCAAGCGATTCTCCTGCCTCAGCATCACAAGTAGCTGGGCTTACAGGTGCCCACCACCACACCCAGCTAATTTTTTGTATTTTTAGTAGAGATGGGGTTTTGCCATGTTGGCCAGGCTGGTCTCGAACTCCTGGCCTAGGTGATCCACCCACCTCGGCCTCCCAGTAGATTTCTTTGTCATGTTATTTGTCGGTCCTAGGATTATTTCTCCTGATTGCACAAATATCCATTGCCTAGGTGCTTTAAACATGAGACATTGGATATTTGTTCAACATTTAAAATAATTGTTATCAATTATTGGGTGTGTACCAGTTATTGTAGTGATTCCTTTCTATAGATTGTTTCATTTAATCTTCACAATAATCTCATGACATGGCAACCATTATCACTCCCATTTTATTTTATGAAAGAGAGAACTGAATTTAAGGAAGATAAGGTAAATTATCTAAGGCTATATTGCTAATAAGTGGTTGATCTGGGATTTGAATTCAGGCATTCTGATTACAGAATGGGCATTCATAACTACAGTGCTTTGCATGACCCCATCAATGGGTAAATAAAGAAGCCGACCAGCAAACCAAAGGATCATTAGGTTCCTACTTGCCAGAGCTTTGGCTGCATATACTTACCCATCATCTACTTTTATCAGAACAAAAAATCATTTTGTTTATCCCAAATGACAATTCAAAGAATTTAAGGTAGGCTCCTGAAGTGCTTCCCAATAGATAGTGCTGGAGTGAGCCCTTTAGCATCAGCCAGATCTTTTAGGTTCTGTGTTACTCAAATTTCAGTTATTCTTTCTAGGGTACCATGAAAGTGTTCTCTAGTTTGTTGGATTTTGAATGATGGACTATTTCAGTGAAGTGCCTGACTCCCAGAGATCCCAAACACTGCATGTTCTCAGAGAGGAAATTAGATCCTCCATCTTTGAGAATATGTGTATCCATTCTTGCCCTCTTTAATACATTTTTAGCAGTACATCCCGGGGATATATTTAAAATATAAAGTTATCCATGTTACTTCCGTGTCTAAAAGCCTCCACTGGAATTTCTAATTTGAGATAATGGACTAAACATAAGTTTACCTTCCCTCCCTCCCCAGGCCCCACTGAAATTGAAGTCAAGAAATGCAAAAAGGAATTGACACATCTCAGCAAAGAAAACTGAAGGGATTTGGTTATAAGTGGAGAAGATCTCAGCATATTTCTGGAAGATAGAAAGTGGATGAAGCATGATAATGAAAGAGTGAAGAACCTTTCAGATAAAATGTAAGCTGATCTGAACAACATAACCCCAAAGAGACTTGCACACCTGAAAAGCTTGTCTACTGAAGAATTACTCCAGTTGTAAGATTGAGCCCTCTCCTACTCTCCCCCAACTCATATGCACAGAACAGAGGCAGTCTCCACTATTGATACCAGTTAAAAATTTCTTGTTATTGTTGCTGTTGTTGTGTGTATAAAGGAATTGAACAGGCTGCTTGCAGAGAGATAAGAGTTGGTGCTCCAGAAAAAAATTTCTCTTCTAGTGGAAATAAGTGCCCCTACCCCCAGCCAGTCAGCTAATTCTCTACTGACAGCTGAGACCTCCTACTCAAGTGCCTGTTGCCTTCAGGTATAGAAGAGTTTTGCTGAAGAAACAGACCTAACTGTACAACAGCAGAGGAAACCCATGCCAACTGTTATACAAGTTAACAGTTATGTTGATTCTTAAATGGGAATGGTGAGTTAGAAATTCCCAGACATGGGTGATGGGGAGGGAAGAGGAATAAGAAAAGTCACGAGGTAGAATTAGGGGCCTTGAAAATATGACAAACTCTGAGGGAAACAAAGACAATGTGGAAAGAATAACTTAATTTTAATTCCATCTCCAGAGAGATTTGAGGTGTATTTAAGATGAAAAACAGGATACTACAAAGAAACGGAAAACTCAGGAGTTCGAGACCAGCCTAGGCAAGATGGCAACATCCCGTCTCTACAAAATAATTTTTAAAAATTAGCCAAGCATGGTGGCATGTGCCTGTGGTCCTAGCTACTTGGGAGGCTGAGGTGGGAAGATCACTTGAGCCCAGGAGTTCAAGGCTTCAGTGAGCCATGATGGTGCCACTGCACTCCAGCCTGGGGGACAGAGTGAGACCCTGTCTCTTAAAAAGCAAGAAAAGAAAGAGAAGACTGAGAATAAGAAGATCTCTTTGAAAATAAAATAAGACTGCTAAAATTATTTGGTATACAGTCTGGAAAATAAAGTTGAGGGAATCTCTCCAGATAAAGAGCAAAAAGAAATAGATAGAAAAATATAAAGAAAGAAAAAAGACATAGACAATCAATATGTAATGTTAGGAGTTCCTGGAAGAGAGAACAGAGACAGTGTAGGTGAAGAAATAAAAAGAAAAAGAATTGAAGAACAGAGCAAGCTAAGTCTCCAGATTGAGAGGGCCCAATACAATCTACATCTAGACACAATATTGTAAAATTTTGGAATATTAAGGATAGAAGGAAGATATTAAAGTGGCCAGGGAGAAAACAAATGAGGTCATCACGATTAGCTCAACACAAAAATGGATGAGAAATAGACTGCTAACAGATTTGTCATCAGCAACACTGAATGCCAGAAGTCAATGGATCAACATCTTCAGAGCTTATGGAAAATTTTTGTACCTAGAATTTCATAGTAAGGCAGACTGTCAAGAAGAATATCAAAGTGAAGACATTTTCTGTCAGGCAAATTTTCAGAAAGTCTCCCTCCTTTGCACCCTTACTGAGGAAGTATCTTGAGGAAATTCTCCAGCAAAATGAGGATGAAAACCAGGAAAGAAGAAGAAATGGGATCCATAAAACAGTGGACCTTACTTAGGATGTCTCATTCTAGAGTGACAGCCAAAAGGATATCTCACCCTAGAGTGACAGCTATCCGGCAGACTAATTTCAGATGAGAGCACACTGTCTTGGGCTTTCTGGGAAGAATGTGCATTCAGTGCCATAGATAGTATCATTGAAGAGCTTGGATGCTTGAGAAGATTATTTAGTCAAGAAAAAAGAAAGACAAATCAACAATATGTCAAAAAATTCAGGTCCAATTATAGAGCAAAATAAAATGAGGCATGATTTTGAGTTATTCATGAAGAATAAGAAGAGGCTTGATAGGTACATTTCCTTTTCTATGGCACAGGCATGATGATATTGGGTGTGTAGGGAAGAAAATATCCTAGCTTATACTAGGCTCCCAGTAAGAAGTATTTAAATAGCCAAAATAATGTGGATATCATTTATTAGTATTCAGTGTTCAGATCAGCCTATTAACAAAGTGTGAAAGGTTTCATTTTTTATTCAGAACTGAAGTTGAAAGTAATTAATGCTGACAAAGGGAAAGAAAGCAGAAAGAGATTGAGAATTAGAGGAAGAGAAATGGAATCAAAGGTAGAGATACTTATATATTCAAAGTGGGGATGAAAAGATCTTCAGTTAATGGAACAAGAACTAGAGGATTAGTGTATTGTTCAAAGCTATAAAATCAAACCAATAGATGTATTAAAAAGTGATGTAACTATCAGATATTTGGAGAGAGATGGACAAAGGAAAGTGGCGATAGTGTAAGTTAAATCCTTATCTTTTGTAATGGGGAATTATTAAAGATGTTGTAAAGTCAGTAAGTCAAGAAATTATTGCTCAAACATATTATTTAAAGTTAGAAAGTTAGTTACCAGACGATCTAAAATAAATATTGTTAAAAGCATTACCTCTAGGGAATGGGATTTAGAATTAAAAAGGGTGGGATGGGAAACTGTGTTTTTCATTTTAAGTCCTTCTGTACTATTTAATTTTTTACCTTGTGCATGTATTACTTTGAAAAAAATTTTTAATAAACCCAAATAAAAATCTTCCAGTGACTTCACATTGATTAAGATGCAACCCAGCTAAAGCCTTTAAAATGGTTTTCAAGGTCCTCAAGTATCTAGGTCCACTTGATGTGTCCAGGCTCATGATATCTCCCCACAAGTCTCTATTTCCAACCAGATTAAGTATCTTCCAGTTATTAAAACACACTTCACATTCTTTTGTTTGTACAGGTGTTCCACAAAAAACAAAGCCTACTGCTGATCTCACCATGTCTGCTGAGTAAGCTTACCATCTAGTGGGTCTTAATATTTGTTGAATGAAGGAATGTCCAATACAGCATTGAATGAAGTTTGCCAACTTCATTCTTTTCCAAGAAGGCCTTTGATGTTTGCCCCTGTTCTGGGAAACATTTCAAGAAGGACCATCCAGGGCCCTAAGCTTTCCTGCACTCCCCTTCATTTGACAGCTTTAATAAGTTTTAGTCTTACATGAGGCCAGCTGGTGTCAGAGCATTTCTGTCCACCTGTCAGTCTCCCTGGTGTACTCTTTGCTACTTTCCCTGAACATCGTAACCTCTTTTCAGCTATTTTTAACCCTGTACTTGGGAGAAACAGCCAACTATCTAGTGGAAATCTTTAGGCCACCAAGTTTCTTTTTTTAAGTTTTATTTTACTTTCAATTGACTCATAATAATTGTACATATTTATAGGGTATAGTGTGATGTTTTGATACACGTATATATTTTGTGATGATCAAATCAGGGTATTTAGCATATTTTTCACCTCAAACATTTATCATCCCTTTGTGGTAAGAACATTCAAAATCCTCTCTTTAGCTATTTTGAAATATACAATATAATATTGTTAACTATAGTCACCCTACTGTGCAACAGAACACCAGAACTTATTCCTATCTAACTGAACCTTTGTACCTGTTGACCAGTCTATCCCCATCTCCCCTGCCCCACTACCCTCCCAAGCCTCTGGTAACCACTATTCTACGCTCTGCTGCTATTAAATCAACTTCTTAAATTATAGAATCCACTTTTGTGTGAGATTGTACAGTATTCGTCTTTACATGCCTGGCTTATTTTACTTAACATAATGTCCTCTGGGCCCAATTACGTTGCCATAAATGACAAAATTTCTTTTTATGGTTGAATAGTATTCCATTGTGTATATACACCACATTTTCTTTATCCATTCATCCACTGATGGACACTTAGGTTGATTCCATGCAGCTACTGTGAATAATGCTGCAATAAACATGGGAATGCAGATATCTCTTCCACATAACTGATTTTATTTCCTTTGGATATATACTCAGTAGTGGGATTCTGGATCATATGGTACTTCTATTTTTTAACTTTTTTAGGAACCTTCATTCTGTTTTCCATCATTGCTGGACTAATTTACAACAGCATATAAGACTTCCTCTTTCTTCACATCTACCCCAACATTTGTTATTTTTTGTCTTTTTGATAATAGCCATTCTAACTGGACTGAGGTGATATGTCATTATGGTTTTATTTGCATTTCCCTGATGATTAATGATGCTAAGCATTAGTATGTCTTCTTTAGAGAAATGTCTATTTAGGCATTTTGCCCATCTTTAAATGGAATTATTTATTTTTCTGCTATTGAGTTATTTTTCTATATAATCTAGGCATTAACCCCTTGTCAGATGCATAGTTTGCATATGTTTTCTCCCATTCCTTAAGTTAACTTCAATCTGTTTCCTTTGCTGTACAGAAGCATTTTAGTTTAATATAGTACCATTTCTCTATATTTGCTTTTGTTGTATGCTTTTGAGGTCTTATTCAAAAAATTCTTGCTGAGACCAATGTCATGAATTGTTTCTCCCATGTTTTCTTCTAGTATGCTTACTGTTTCAGGTCTTACATTAAAGTTTTTAATCAATTTTGAACTGATTTTTACATATGGTAAGAGACAGGGGTCTAATTTTATTCTTCTACATGTGGATATTCAGTTTTCCCAGTGCCATCTATTGAAAAGCCTCTCCTTTTCCTAATGCATGTTGCTGACACTTTTGTTGAAAATCAGTTGGCTGTAAGTGCATGGATTTATTTCTGTTCTGTATTCTGTTTCAGTTATCTATGTGTCTATTTTTATACCAGTACCATGTTGATTTGGTTACTATAGCTTTATAGTATATTTTAAAGTCAGGTAGTGTGATGCATCGAGCTTTATTTTTGCTAAGGATTACTTTGGCTATTTGGGGTCTTTTGTGGTTCCATAGAAGTTTTAGGATTTTTTTTCTATTTCTGTGAAGAATAGGGATTGCATTGAATTAGTAAATTGCTTTGGATAATATGGACATTTTGACAATATTGATTTTTGCATTCATTATTATCTTTCTATTTATTTGTGTCCTCTTCAATTTATTTTATCCATATTTTATAGTTTCCACTCAAGATTTTTCACCTCCTTTGTTAACTATATTCCTGGGTATTTATTGTATAGCTATTGTCAGTGGATTGCTTTCTTGATATCTTTTTTTAGGTAGCTTGCTACTGGCATATAGAAACACTACTGATTTTTGCATGTTGAGTTTGTATCCTGCAACTTTATTGAATTTATTTATTCTAACAGTTTTTTGTGGAATCTTTAGGATTTTCTATATATAACATAATGTCATCTGCAAATAAGGACAATTTGACTTCCCCCTTTCCTATTTGGATGCCTTTCATTTCTCTTGCCTAATTGCTCTGGCTTGGATTTCCAGTAGTATGTTCAACAAAAGTGATAAATGTGGCATCCTTGTCTTGTTGCAGATCATAGAGGAATAGCTTTCAACTTTTTCAGTATGATGTTATCTATGAGCTTCTCATTTATGGCCTTTATTGTGTTGAGGTATATTACTTCTATATCTCATTTGCCGAGAATTTTTATCATGAAGGGATGTTAAATTTTATCAAATTTTTTTCTTTGTCTATTAAAATGATTATGTCATTTTTGTCCTTCATTCTGTTAATGTGATGTATCACATTTATTGATTTACATATGTTGAACCATCCTTGCATCCCTGGGATGAATCTCACTTGATTGTGGTGAATTATTTTTTCAATATGCTGTTGAATTTGTTTCACTTATATTTTGTTAAAATTTTTGCATCTATGTTGATAAAGGAGATTGGCCTGTAGTTTTCTTTTTATCAAGTTATCCTTGTCTGGTTTTGATAATGTTGGCCTCATAGAATGAGTGTGGAAGAATTTCCACCTCTTCAACTTTTTAGAATAGTTTGAAAAGAAGTGATATTATTATTTACCTGTTTGGTAGAACTTAGCAGTAAAGTCATCAGTTCCTGGGCTTTTCTTTGATGGGAGACTTATTATTACTGATTCATTCTTGTTACACATTATTGGCCTGTGTAGGTATTTTATTTCTTCATAGTAGTTCAATTTTGGTAGGTTGCATGTGTCCAGGAATTTATTTATTTCTTTTAGGTTTTCCAGTTTATTGGCATGTAATTGCTCATAGAAGTCTTTTATGATCCTTTGTATTTCTGTGGCATCTCCTTTTTTAGCTCTGATTATATTTACTTGAGTCTTCTCTTTTTTGTTAGTCTAGCTAAAACATTTGTTTATCTTTCAAAGGAACAACTTTTTGTTCTACAGATTTTTATATTATTTTCAGGCTCTATTTCACTTATTTCTGCTTGATCTTTATCAGTCTTCTCTTCTAGTAGTTTAGGGTTCAGCTGGCCCTCGTTTTTCTCATTCCTTGAGGTGCCACATAAAGTTTTTATATAAGATTCTTAAACTTTTTTGATGTAGGCATCTATTGCTATAAACTCCCTCTTAGAATAGCTTTTGCTGTATCCCATAGGTTTTGGTACATTATGTTTCCTTTTATTTGTCTCAAGGAATTTTTAAATTTTCTTTTTAATTTCTTTATTGATGCCCTGGTTGTGCAAAAACTTGTTTTTAGTTTTCACATATTTGTATATGTTCCATAGTTCCTCTAGGTATTCATTTCTAGTTTTTATTGCATTGTGGTAAGAGAAGATACTTGATAAGATTTTGATTTTTTAAATTGCTTGAGATATGTTTTGTGGACTAACATATATTCTATCCTGGAGAAAAGTTCCATGTGCTGTTGAGCAAAATATACATTCTGTAGTTATCGAGGGGAATGTTTTATAAATATCTGCTGGGGCTATTTGGTCTAGAATGTAATTTAAATCTGATAATTCTTTGTTGATTTTCTATCTAGATGATCCATCCATTGCTGAAAGAGGGTGCTAAAGTCCTTTTTTATTTTATTTTAATTTTTCTTTCCCTTTAGATCTCATAATATTTGCTTTATATATTTACTCTATATATTGGGTGCTCTGGTGTTGTGTGCTCATATACTGACAACTGTCCTAACCTTCTGCTGAATTGATTTCTTTATCTTTATATAATGACCTTCTTTTCTCTTTTGACAGTTTTTTACTTAAAGTCTATTTTGTCTGATGTAAGTATTACTACCCCTACTTTGTTTTGGTTTCCATTTTCACAGAATTTAATTTTCTATTCTTTCACTTCAGTCTATGTGTGGCCTTATAGGTGAAGTGAGTATCTGGTAGGCAGCATGTTGCTGAATCTTGTTTTTTTTTTTTTAATTTAATCCATTCAGCCACGGTGTATGTTTTAATTGGGAATTTATTTCATTTACATTCAAAGTTATTATTGATAGGTAAGGACTTCTGCCATTTTGCTCATTATTTTCTGGTTGTTTTGTTTATCCTTTGGTCCTTTCTTCCTCTCTCATGTTTATCTCTGTAGCTTGATTAGGGTATTTGTTGTGTTAAGCTTTGATTCCTTTCTCTTTCTCATTTGTATATCTGTTGTAATTTTTTCTTTGTGGTTAGTATTGGGGTTACATTAAAAATCTCTCATACTTATAATAGACTATTTTAAGCTGATAACAAGTTAACTTTCATTGCATACCAATACTCTAGACTTTCATTCTGCACCCAAATTTATAATTTTGTTGCTTTAATATACATCTTTATATATTGTTTATTCCTTAACAACTTATCATTGCTATAATCATTATTACAATTTTCACTTTTTGGCATCCCACAGAGCTGCATTTTTAAAATTATTATTATTTTTTTAAATGGGGTCTCACTATGTTGCCCAGGTTGGACTCAAACCCCTGGGCTCAAATGAGCCTTCCATTTCAGCCTCCTAAATAACTGGGACTACGAGCACATGCCACAGCACCCAGCTGTTTTGGCTTTTAACCTTCATACTAGAGGTTTGAAACATTACATATCACCATTGCAGTAATGAAGCATTATGAATTTGATAATGCATTTATCTGCAGCAGTGAGATTTATACTTCATGTTTTTTTATGGTAGCAATTATCATGAAAACTTTTTTTTCCAATAGAAATACTCAAGCATTTCTTGTAAGTCTGGTCCAGTGGTAATGAGTTCCCTCAACTTTTGCTGATCTGGGAAAGACTATTTCTCCTTCATTTCTGAAGCAAAGATTTGCTGGTATAGTATTCTAGGCTAGCAGCTTTTTTTCTTCTAGTATTTTAAATATATCATCCCATTCTCTCCTGGCCTGCAAGGCTGCTGCTGGGAAATCTGCTAATAGTCCAATGGCAATTCCCTTATATGTGACTTGATGCATTTCTCATGCTGCTTTTAGTATTTTTTTCTTTCTTTGTCTTTGACTTTTGACAGTTTGGTTATATGCCTCAGAGAGGACCGCTATGAGTTGAATCTTTGTGGGATCCTTTGAACTTCATGGATCTGGATGTCCATATCTCTCCAAGACTTGGGAAGTTTTCAACTATTACTTTATTAAATAAGCTTTCTTTGCCTTTCTTCATTTCTTCTTCTTAAGTTGCCAAAATGCAAACATTTGTTCACTTATGGTGTCCCATAAATGCCATAGGCTTCTTCATTCCTTTTTTTTTTCTTTACCTCTGACTGGACTATTTCAAAAGGCCTGTTTTCAAGTTCAAAAATTCTTCTGTTTGATCTATTTTGCTGTTGAAGCTCTCAATTGCGTTTTTTATTTCATTCATTGAATTTCTTGGCCCCAAGATTTCTGTTTTGTTCTTTTTTATGGTATCTCCCTCTTTGTTGAATTTCTCATTCAGATCATGAACTGTTTTTCCCAATTGTTGAATGATCTGTTTGTGTTCTTTCATGTCTCACCAAGTTTCCTTAAGCTCACTATCTTGAATTCCTTTTCAGGCAATTCATAAATTTTTATTTTTTATTGGAGTCAGTTACTAGAGAATTATTGTGTTTCTTTGGTAGTGTAATGTTCCCTTGCTTTTTTATGTTTCTTGTATCCCTGCACTGGCATCTGTGCATCTGATGGAATAATCACCTTTTCTAACTTTGTAGCATAACTTTCAGCGGAAAAGACTTACACCTGCAGATGTGTACTAGCATGTTGGTTGGGTAAGGTACATTTGTTTTTGTTCTGGGTGGATGCAGTAGTGTAGTCTCCATGCAGCTTCTTTAGCTGTAGTTAATGTCAGTGGTGCCTGCAAGTACCTCAGTGGCCTTGGCTGCAGAAGTTTGTGTGGCTGGTATGCCTACTCAGCTGCTTGTCCCCTGAAGGCTGGGCACTTAGCTGGTCTGTTTTCTGAGGATCCATGGCTGGTAGGTTCTCCTTGGGTGCTTATCTCTTGGTGGTTGCATAGTGAGCTGGTCTGTGCTCTAGGGAAGTGCAGGGCTGGTTGTCCAGTAGCTCTGCTCAGTTGCTGCTCCTCTGGAGGCAAGGCACCAGACTGGTTCATACTCACTACCAGGTTACCAGGTTTTTTGTGTCCTACTATCCCTAGTTTCTTGGTAGCTGTTCCTTCTCCATCTTCATTAACATTTCTGTCTGAAGGTAAATATTTGTATAATACAAAGACCTTTTCTTACCTGAATTAGCATCTGTCCTATTTTCCATGTATCATAATAGAGATTTATCCTCACAAATGGGAGTAGTTTCCAGATTGCCCATGTTATCACAGAAATAACCCAAATTATTTTATCTTCTACCACACCACTGAGTCTGAATTTCTGTAAAGAGAAATTGAAATATGTCATGAGTTTACTTTCCTCTGTTGTCTAACTCCCATAGTCAACTGGAGCTCTCTGATGAGTATTGGCCTTGCAGCCAATCTTCAAAGCAGTATTTATCAGAAATACTTCCTATCTCCTCTTCACGGGATTAATCTGATCTATTTAGTGCTTAAAGCAATGTCCTCACCCAAGGTCAAAACCTCACCTAATATATGTACCTAACAGGCCAACAGGTAACTAGGGATGGCCTTAGATGTTGACTGTTTTTTGCCAACAAAAATAGCAGACTCTATCCCTTCTTTCAAGACTATTTCCCTCCTCTGTTCTCTACTCCTTACAAAGCCTTTGTACTCCTGCTTGGCTTCTACTCTTAAAATGATTTCTTTCTTTGACCCACATCATTGCAGTCAGTCTTCAATAGGGAGGGGGCAGAAGGTGATCTTCAACTTCTCAGAGATCTTTCTTCTAACTACACAAAAAAACAACTTACCTCACAATCAAGACAACTAAGAAATGCTTCCTATGCATTTGGATTCTTGTGCATTTCAGTGCTATAAAGAAGCATTTCTTTGATAGGAAAGCTTGAGTAGCTTAAGTTATTGATGTTCTAGTCTGAGATTGGGTGCGTTTCACAGGTGCTCATTATATTAGAAATAAATAGAATAAAGGGATGAGTAAATAAATGAAAGATAAATAGAGGTTGGGAAGCAACTGCAACTTAAAAAAAAAATGTAGTGACCAATGATGACAGTTAGGAACCAAGGTTTATTTTAATACAAATATGTGTACCTGAAGGTCATTAAAAAGTTACTTCTATTCTTAGGAACTCAAATATACATAATTGGTTAAGAAATCTGTACATGTAGGTACCAAAAAAATATTTCCATGAATCGCTTAGTGACATAAAATTCATTTTTCACATACTGCCAAAATTATTTAGAATATTTATAGTCTGAGATAGTGCCCAAAGGGGGTTAGGGAAGGACAAAATGATCAAACATACAATATAAAAACAATCTATAAAAGAGTCTAGAAGAGATCTCACAGGTTTAGAGAGAAGACCCCTCTTCTTCCTGAACAGACCCTGTAGGCCAGGGCCCAGCAGGCTTACCTATTGTCTGTGGTTTCTGTGCTGCAAACAGGAGGCAAAAACCTACAAATAGGTTATAAACCTTTTCTTGACCCTCCACCAAGGTAGATAGGCAAGTGGAGCTTTAATAAAACAGAGTTTTTCCTTTTCTTCTTGCTGCTTGTGTAGCCTTGGAGCCGACCTATTACAAAGGAGAAAATAATAAGCCTTAATTAAGGCTTTTGACATTTAACCACAAGACAACTGCCACTATGAGCTTGTTGCTCTCAACACCTAGAGCAGAGTTAGATCTCAGATCCTCATAGAAAACTCTGAGATAAACTATTTCAGCTGGCAAAAGCATTAAAAGACAAACAACTGACTTGTGTCCGTAATGTTAGAGTGACCTTTAGCAGAAAGCCT
Organism: Pan troglodytes; assembly: GCF_028858775.2. NCBI lineage: Eukaryota > Metazoa > Chordata > Mammalia > Primates > Hominidae > Pan > Pan troglodytes. The sequence goes on along the minus strand of NC_072404.2, from coordinate 159,059,488 downwards.
GGTGGATCTCTAGCACTGGTAAAAGTACTTTTGGCTATAGGGCATTATTAATATTATTAATGCACTAATAGTACGTAATATTATTAATGCCCTACAGCCAAAGACCAATGGAAACACACCTATAATTAAACAAGGTGAATCTGTTGTTCATTGCAGCTAGGGAAAATGCACACCATAGAGAACTGTGGGTATATCAGTAAAAAGGTGTCAGAAAGAACCTATTATAGGCTGTGGGCTTTGGTTGGATAATTTTGGGAAGTGTCTGAAGAAGGGAGACTTTGTTTTGGATGACATACTGTCAAGAACCAGAAACAATTCAACAACTAAGATCTCAATACATATACAAGGAGAGCTGACTAAAATAAGCATAAAGGCTGGGCACGGTGGCTCACACCTGTAATGCCAGCACTTTGGGAGGCCAAGGTGGGCAGATCACCTGAGGTCAGGAGTTTGAGACCAGCCTGACCAACATGGAGAAACCCCGTCTCTACTAAAAATACAAAATTAGCCGGGCATGGTGGCGCATGCCTGTAGTCCCAGCAACTCAGGAGGCTGAGGCAGGAGAATTGCTTGAACCCAGGAGGCTGAGGTTGTGGTGAGCTGAGATTGCACCATTGCACTCCAGCCTGGGCAACAAGAGTGAAATTCTGTCTCAAAAACAAACATAAATAAAATAAATAAATAAAATGAGAATAAAGCTGCGATTGGTTTCTAAAAAGTGCAATTACTCATTTTAGATAAGAGAAGGATGATCAGTATTTTGTGGGTTGCATGGTGATCGTGTATGTGCCTTACTTTATGATGGTCTCAGAGTGACCTTATCTGATGTTGATGTTTTCTGAAATTGTTTTTGTACAATGGGAGAACAATATGGCCTTGCTGTTAGTGCCAGACAAGTTTCTGGATGACAGGGGCTGCTGCTTTTTTTTTTTTTTTTCTCAGTTCAAAGGTTTAAAAAGGGAGAACCTTTGCTCTTCTTATAGAGATTCAAGTCTGCATTTCTCTTGATTGACCACAAGGGACAGACTGAAAAAAAAATTAATAGCAGAAAGTATGCATGATGTACCTTGGGAAAGGATAGTTCCCTACAGATCCCCTAGACTTGGTGGAAGTCTTGGGTCAAACCAAAATGAAATTAAGACTACACGTCTCAATATATAATGAAAAGCCTTGAGAAGGAATGATCTTGATGTCACAGGAACTTTGTAATTAGTCCACTGGGAAATAATTGTTTACATTTTCAAATAAGTAAATAAATAGACAATAATAGTCGCTGGTCCCATAGGAGTAGGGATTTTGACTCACTCTCTGTAGGAATTTTCTTTTTTTTTTTTTTATTATACTTTAAGTTTTAGGGTACATGTGCACATTGTGCAGGTTAGTTACATATGTATACATGTGCCATGCTGGTGCGCTGCACCCACTAACTCGTCATCTAGCATTAGGTATATCTCCCAACGCTATCCCTCCCCCCTCCCCCCACCCCACCACAGTCCCCAGAGTGTGATATTCCCCTTCCTGTGTCCATGTGATCTCATTGTTCAATTCCCACCTATGAGTGAGAATATGCGGTGTTTGGTTTTTTGTTCTTGCGATAGTTTACTGAGAATGATGATTTCCAATTTCATCCATGTCCCTACAAAGGACGTGAACTCATCATTTTTTATGGCTGCATAGTATTCCATGGTGTATATGTGCCACATTTTCTTAATCCAGTCTATCATTGTTCACAATAGCAAAGACTTGGAACCAACCCAAATGTCCAACAATGATAGGAATTTTCTTATATAGTATTGACCTACTATGACCTCAATTCCCATACACTATCCCCCGGCATATTGATATCTACAACCCTTGTGGGATTGTGAATGAAGACATTTATATGACACTGATGTAGGTGCAATTAAAGAAAATTGGATCTACTGAGCACCTGTCCAATGAACCTGATATTTCAAAGGCAGAAAGAGAAAAAGGACATCCACTCTCATTCTTGGGCTAACTCAGTTCCACTGGCTCCAAGACAACTGAAATCTTCAGGACAAAATCAAACTTTATGTCTGGTCTGGTCGTGGGAGAAACAGTTTATAAATGTAAGAATATCTCTTCTCACCCCCACCCCAGCCATGTTCCTTACTAGAGGAAGAAAGTTTCAGTACCTCTGGAGTGGCAGTGATGTGTTCCAAGACATCCTCTGTTATTGGAATATAACTGGCTCTTACCATGTATGTTTCACACACTTATGATCCAAAACAGAAAAAAAAAATGTATGCCCAAGTATATTTTACAAATATGCCAAAAGCAGAATATGAAAACTTTTATAACTCTGAATTAGGGCTGGCCGCTTGTCAAGAGAAGCAACAAACTCCCCCATTGCTTCAAAGTTCCACTGTTTTCAATGAAGACGCAGGCAGGAACTTGCCCTTGGAGATAGACCATGCTACAATTGGAATAAAAGTTATTATAAATGTACTAAAGAATGAAACTTAATGGGTGTTTCATAGATACTCTCAAGTTAGTAACCTTGCTTTTTACTTCCACTACAACACAATTTTAGTAATTGCACTTGAGAGATTTAAAGTGAGGAGATATAATTATGACAGTACTTGTGTTATTCTGGATCCTCCAAGAAGCAAAAGCCAAGACAGGATCAGATATGCAAGAGATTTATTAAAGGAAATGCCTGTGAGAGAAAATGTAGAGGGAGCCAGAGAAGGCCAGGAGAGCCACCATTAGACTGCAATGTAGGTTTAACCCTTGGGAAGGAGACAGCAAAGGAAAGAAAGGCTTCCACTGAAGTACAGGTCTCAGAGAGTTTCTTTCAGGACCATGAGGAGTCCTTGAGCCAAACTCACCCATCGGGAGAGTCCCATGTCTTCCAGGAATGGGCCTGCCTTAGGATCCTCACTACATTTAATCACCAGCCTGGAGAAGCCCTTGGCAGCATGGCCTTGGCGCCAAGGATTCCAGAGCACACCAGCTGGGGCCATCTGGCAATTTCATACCCACCCCCTGCAGTTGGACATCTGAGAGGAACATTTTCATCACCACCACAGTACTCATTCTTAAGGCAGCTGTAGACACCTGTTCTGGATCATCTTAAATAGTGATTTAGTAAACTTCCCCAGTGACTCATACCAGTAAATGTCCATAGGTGGATTCCTCCATCTCTGTTCCTAAATTAGAGTGTGTCTAATTCTTCCCAGATTCTTAAGGTCCTTAAAAGAAAGAATATATGGTACCACATTAAGTTAAGCTCATGACTGAAAATAATTTAAGAAGGAGGCCAGTGACTATTAATAGTAGCCCACAATTAGAAGGCGTATGTATGAGTAACCCCCGCATCTGGCTTAGTGATAAACTGCAATTACTGCAGCAATTGCTCTCTATTTGACAAAAAATGGACTCATGTACCACTGGTAAAAATAATATTTCTGATTTGTGTTTGCCTCTTGTATATGCTGGACAATGAAGTATAATATTGTTTATGTATATTTATTATGTATAACCCAGAAAGAGTCTGTCATGGAAGCACAAGAAGTATGAGTTAGCCTGCCTGATTTAAGCTAATATAGATCTATCCTTGGAACTGGAGATGAATTCATTGTCCCCTGAATCTCATAAAGGAGAGGTGGATTATCTGATTTAAAAAAAAAATTGATTTGGTTAGAAAGGACAATAGGGGTAGTGTAGGGAATCGATGTTGAGGAGGCAACCACAGTGTTTACTAAATGGTGCTTTTAAAAAAATCTTCCTCCACACTGTAGAATGGAATCCAAACTCCCTAGTATGGCAGCCAAAGTCCCTCTAAACCGAGCCCAAACTTCTCTTTAGAGCTAGCACTATGCAAGTTCTGCTAACAAGTTTCAGTCACTATGAATATTTTGTCTTTCTCAAATTAAGCCTTTCACATTCATATCTCCGTGCTTTGGAATATTATACAGCCTCACATTGTAATACCTTCCCCTTTATCTCCCTGCAAATATACATTTTTCTAAGCTGAGTTTCTGTGTCACCTTCTGTGCACATTCTTCTCTAATCCTTTGATCAGAAATAATTGCTGCTTCTTTTATGTGCCCTTGCACCTGATTTGTAGCCAATTTTGGTATAGTCGTTTTCTTGTCTTTTTTCCTCTCTAGATTTACTGACCATAATAGCATTTCTGTCTCCCAGAGTGCCTCACAGAATAAGTGTCCAGTAAGGATATGTTGACTTTCACTGAATGGCTTCTGTTTTCTCCCAAGTAAAAGGAAAGATCTGGGGCCTGCACCTTTGCATAAGCAATAACCATTTCGAAGCTTATCCAACCCACCTTATTTTTGTTGTTGTTGTTGTTGTTCTGTTTTCTTTTATTTTAGGTTTCTAGCTGCCTGAACTCATGGTTTTTAGTTTCTGTCTCTAGTGAAAGGGGAAAAGAGGGATGAGGAAGGGGTTTTACTCACCTAACCAAAAACAGAAACTAAGAACCCATGACTGTATTCTCTCTCGGACACCCTTTAGTCAGAACGTAAATGCTGGTTACCATCTTTAATCTTTTTTTTCTTCCTTTTTTTTTTTTTTTTTTTTTTAGGAACCATTATGCTGTTCCTATGTTGTTAGGTTCCATTCCTCAGGCAGCTCCTGCTCCCAAATGGCAGGTACTTTCTGCTCTCTGACCCTGGAAAAATCACCTTTGTTTAAAGCCCCTTTCTTCTATTAGAGCAACACCAAAATACTCTCAGGAGTTAATTTAGAACAATAGTAGTACTTTACCATGAGGAGTGAGGTTGATGTAGGTGGAGACTGGTTAAAACCTAAGAGTACAAACACATAAAAGATACCGAGCCAGCTTTTTTTGTTGTTGTTGAGAGGGAGTCTCGGTCTGTCGCCCAGGCTGGAGGGCAGTGGCATGATCTCTGCTCACTGCAACATCCGCCTCCCGGGTTCAAGCAATTCTCCTGCCTCAGCCTCCCGAGTAGCTGGGATTACAGGCCTGTGCCACCACACCCGGCTAATTTTTGTATTTTTAGTAGAGACGGGGTTTCTCCATGTTGGCCAGGCTGGTCTTGAACTCCTGACCTCAGGTGATCCAGCCGCCTCGGACTCCCAAAGTGCTGGGATTACAGGAGTGAGACCCCGCACCCGGCCCTAAGTCAGCTTTTAACGTGGAACTTTACTGACCCACTTTCTTTGATGTCCATCTCCCACTTCAGCTCCCAAAGGTCAGTTGTTCCCTGATATGAAGCCTAAGAACTCAACGTACTTCACCGCACGTTGGATTTCTAGCCGGAATTATTCCAAATTCTGGCAAGTCTTATCCACAATTTCTTTCTGTGTAAGTTTCTCCTTGCTCTTTATTTCTGAAAACTGAATGTATTTGGTCCTCTGCCAATCAGATTTCCACTAGTCCTCCGAAGAGTCAGTTATTAACTAATTCGACAGATATTTTTGGACGTTCACTATATCCTTATTTATTTAGCATATATTTAGTTATTTATTAAGAAACTAAAGCCTATTCTATGTCAGAAATGAAAATAGGCAATGAGGACTCAATGGTGGGCAAAATGCAGACAGACTACTTTTTTTCCCTCATTCTAGCACAGTCATCACTTTCCTAGGTAAGACGTTCCTAAACTCCAGACTACACCAAATCCTCCTCCTGACCACACCCTTCCACCTTGATTTTCACCTTCTGACCTCTCTTGCGTAGAAATTTGAGCACCAGCCACTCTATAGCTTTAGCTTAATTTCTCCAGCCATGCACGGACGAATCTGTGTTAGTGATGCCACAGGCACGTTTCCTTCCCAGCAAGAATATAACTTACTGGGCAGCATTTCTGTGGATACTTTGAGAGAAAAATGCCCTAGTTAAGCACCCGCCCCATGGCCATAAGCATCCACCGGGCTCGAAGTGCATGGCCCGCCGCTGACCACTAGAGGGCAGCCCTCCACGCAGAGGCTCGAGCGACGGAGGCGACGCGGCGGCTACCGGCTCTGCCGAGCCCACCCCAGGATCGGAGGGAAGGGAGCCTGATTGCACGTGGGGCCTCCCCCGTGGCATACGTTGTTGTTAGGGAACTATTCGCCCCAAATATGGTTTATTGGAGACTTAGGGTTTGCTTTTCTTATCAAGTGCGACAGCAAACTGGCTGGGTCCCCTCTCGCATCCAAGAACCCGCAGAGACCCTGAGGGAGCCGGTTTGGGGCCCCATGCAGGCCAAAGCATCCCTCCGGGAAGGCGGGGTCGCTCACCTGGTAGGCGCCCCGAGAGCCCGCAGCACGGCCCGAGGTGGGGTCCACCGATGGAACGGGAGACCACGGGCGTCGCTCAGGGAGCGGTAGCCGCGCCCCGGGCCCGCCTCAGGGTCGGCTCCGCCTCACCCCAGCATGTGCCCCGCCTCCGGGACAGCCCAGTTTCCGAGACCTCCTAGCCTCCAAGACAGCCCCGCCGCCAGAACAGCCTCTCCTCCAGGACCGGCCAGCCTACGAGAGAGCCCCGCCTACGGTACAACCCGCCTCCGGGACCGCAGGGCTCCACCTCCGAGACAGCTCAGTCCCCAGGACAGTCCCGCCTCCGAGACGGCCCCGCCTCCAGGACGGCCCCCAACTCCGAGACAGCCCCGCCTCCGGGACCGCCCCGCCCCGCCTCCGACACGTCCCCCGCGCGCCACTGCAGAGCCTGTCCGTCAGTCCCTAGGGATCCGCACTGCTCAGGGGTGAGTTTTCCAATCCCAGCGGGTCCTGGGGTGGGGGCGGTAGCTGAGCACCTAGGGCACTGGGGGTCGCCGCAAAGTGCTAGAGGCCCCAGGCCATTCCCGGCGTCAGGGGGTGTCCCTCCCTTCTTAGGTCTAGGTCTTTGGTTTCATTTCGTTTTGTTAGTCTGGTGCTATTTGCAGTTTGTCTCAAAACACGTTTCTCCCTCCTATTTGAACTTGTAAATTACGAATTTGACAAAGATGTGCATGGTGTGTGCGTACACGAGGGCACATTTCGTTGCGGAATGCTGGGTCAGCTTTCCGGGACATATTACTCATCTGAGGTTTTTTGTCTGTTTTTGTTTATCCTGTCAAACTGGTACTGCCCCAGAAGTGAAAGACGTCGCTTGTCTTCTGGGAGGTAGCTAGCACGATCTTGAGCTCAGGCTTCCGGATCTCTCTCGGTTGCTTTTTTCCACTGGTAACTTCTGAGGCTGAGATCAGGTACCCGCATTCTCAATGTTCTGCCGAGTATTGGCTCTCTTTTGTGAATTTCTTTCCCGCGAGCAGTATTAAGAAAAAGGTGGTGGATAGGAAGGGAAGAGGGGAAGAGATGGAATTCTACAGGAAATGCAGGGCATGCTCAGAATGCCAACCTTTCCGAGCTTGGAGAGATTTAGTGGAAGAAAGTGGCAGGAAAAACGTCCAGTAATCACTGGCATGCCAGACCCTGGAGAAGCCAGGCTGAGGCGCTCTGCAAGTTTCACCTTAGAGAGAGTGGACGAAATGTAACGGTTCTTGTTAGAGTTCTTGTAGAGGACGATTGTGGATGAGAATACATCCTGGGGACTAAAACCATATTGGTTTAGTCTGGAATGATTGCCAACTAAAGGGACTGATGTTTGAGAGAGATGGTGAGAGATTAACCAAATGAGGTGGTTGACTGCATATAGAAAGAAGCAGGAGGGAGAGAGGAAGGAGGCACTTGTGGCTCAAGGGCTTGGTGTGTGTTTTAGTTTAGATTCTGCCCTAAAGCAAAGCCTTATGCAAGGGCTTACCTGCAGGTAATTTTTTGGGGGTAAGTGAGACCAAAAAGCCCAAATGACGAAGTGGAGAGAATGAGACAAGGAAAAAGGGAAAGCCAGGAGGAGCACGTGGCTGAGGGTCTTCCACATGGCGCTCCTTTCCTCCGGGTGCCTTCCGAGGACCTCTGATGGGCACCTCGGGAAAGCCACGGGACACTCTTCTATGAATCCCCGCTCTACTGGGCGAAGCTCACCCTAGTGTCAACTCACCGCTACTTCAGGGCTGCCTTGTGCACCTGCAGAGGTGAGAAGCCATCAGAGCACACAGGAAAGTCCCTTACAGTGGGCTCGTCAGAGATGCGCAAAGGGAGGCGGCACAGGCAGCCAGGGGACTACTGCACGACTGCAATCTGCAACGCTGCCCTCGGCAATCCGGGAAACTAGAAAGGACAACAAAGGGACAGACACTCTCGTTTATTCCGTGCTCACTGTATGTGTACCAACCCCAGACAAGGCATTTTTAGACATATTCTTTGCTTTATTTTATTTTATTTTATTTTTTGAGGCAGAGTCTTGTTCTTTCGCACAAGCTAGAGTCCACTGGTGCGATATCGGCTCACTGCAACCTCCGCCCCCCACCGTCAGGGTTCAAGAAATTCTCATGACTCAGCCTCCCCAAGTGGCTGGGATTACAGGTGCACACCACCATGCCCAGCTATTTTTTGTAGATTTAGTAGAGACAGGTTTCGCCATGTTGGCCAGGCTGGTCTCAAACTCCTGAGCTCAGGTGATCCACCGGCCTAGGCCTCCTAAAGTGCTGGGATTACAGACATAAGCCACTGCGCCTGGCCTATCCATATTCCTTTAATCTTCAAAAACAATCTTCCCAGGGCTGTATTATTCTCTTTTTGTAGATGGGGAAACTGAGACTGAAGTCATTTATCCAAGAGGGGCTGCTTAAAGGGACAAATAGTCTCAGTGTTAGGCACAGCCAATTTTAAAAGACCTCCGGAAACTGCATAATGCTACCAAATAGAGGAGGGTCCTCTCCATTAGGGCAGATTTGATAAATTAGGGGGCATTTTCCAACTTAGCAAAGCTGTCAGAAGAAAGGCATGTTTTGACAGGTCTATGACCTTTCTGTTCAAAAAAATCAAGCACTGTGTCAACTCAGGCACACGAACTTAACTATCACCTTGATTTACTGGCCCTACAGGATCTAGCCTGTCCCTCCCTCCTCCTGGGGTCCTGCTCCTCCCTGCTCCTGGCTCTCAGCCACCCCAAAGTGGTCTCGTTGCTGGAATGCCCTTTGCTCACTGCATTTCAGGTTTCAGCTTCAATGCCACTTTCTCAGAGTCCTTTCCTATCACCCAATCTAAAGTAGTCTTCCAGTTCCTCCATGTCACATCATCGTGTTTTATTTTCATCATAGTGATTGTTGCATTTTATTTATCTGTTTATCTACCTATTTATTCATTATCTTTCTCCTTCTAAAATATTCAAATCACGAAAAGGGAAACCTTATCTGTTTTGTTTCTTGCTGTACTCCCAGTGCTAGAACAGTGCTTGGCCCACAATGGGGAATCCAGTAAAATTTGGAGGTGAATGCATTTAGTTGTTTGCTTTTTTCACCTGTTCCTTCATCTGTTCTGACCAGCAGTGCTTATCAGTATCTCTTAAATACATGAAAGTCTTTGCTTCCCCCTGCAGCAGCTGATAGAACCATGGCGACCATTGCTGCTGCTGCGTTTGAGGCCCTCATGGATGGAGTGACATGCTGGGATGTCCCCAGAGGCCCCATCCCCAGTGAACTCCTTCTTATTGGAGAAGCCGCCTTCCCCGTGATGGTGAATGACAAGGGCCAGGTGCTCATTGCTGCCTCCTCCTACGGCCGAGGCCGCCTCGTGGTTGTGTCCCATGAGGGCTACCTGTCGCATGCTGGCTTGGCTCCATTTCTCCTCAATGCAGTGAGCTGGCTCTGTCCCTGTCCTGGGGCTCCCGTGGGAGTGCATCCATCCCTGGCACCTCTAGTAAACATCCTACAGGATGCTGGGCTTGAGGCACAGGTCAAGACAGAACCAGGAGAGCCCCTAGGGGTTTACTGTATCAATGCCTACAATGACACCATGACTGCAACGCTGATCCAGTTTGTGAAACATGGAGGGGGCTTGTTAATCGGGGGCCAGGCCTGGTACTGGGCCAGCCAGCACAGCCCTGACAAGGTGCTCTCCAGGTTCCCTGGGAACAAGGTGACAAGTGTAGCCGGAGTGTACTTCACTGACACCTATGGGGACAGAGACCGGTTCAAGGTCTCTAAGAAGGTGCCCAAGATCCCACTCCATGTCAGGTGAGTGTTTGTTCCCCTCTTAGGGAGTCTGACTCAGGATAAACAATAGAGTTGGTTCCCCTCTTCAACAAGCTTCTATTGCAATACAGGTGATTTTCCACTCAGTTTGGAACCAACACAAATCAAAAGCAGGACGATTAAAATGCACCAAGACACAAGAGAGGCTGGGCCCTCACTGCCACTCCCTCCTGTGGCCAAAGCTGAATAGAAAAGCTTGTCTTACCACTTTATCTCCATGTCTAGTACATAGAACGTAGAGAGTGCTCATCAGTACTTCTTAAATGCATGAAAGAATATTTGTTTGTTTGCGTGAGCACCTATTGTTGATCATGCTGCATTCTGGACAATGGGGGTCTAGCAGAGATCGAGGCAGGCAAATCATGCCATCATGAGGTTTGTATTCCAGGGGAGAGATAGGTATTAAGGAAACTAATATATATGTGCTCTATCAGGTATTGCTAAGATCCATGAAAGATGATAATATAAGTGGATAGCATGACAACAGGAAGGCTGATGGAGGCTATTTTATTTAAGACGTTCAGGGAAGTCCTATCAGTCAGGCCAAGTTGGATTGGTCAGGATTTGTTGGCGTTGCTAGCAGAAGGGATTTAGTATGGGGAATTGACTATACCCATGATAGAGGAGCTGAAAATACACACAGGGGACAGCAAGTAACCCAGAGATCAGCAACAGCAGAACCAGCAGAGGGAGATGGTGGTATTACTGAAGTCCAGGTGCTGCGGCCACCTGGTAGAAGCTGGAGCCATGCTATGCCTTCCCAGCAGGAGCTGGAACCACAGATGAAAGGTCTGTCTGCTAGAAGCTGGAGTCTCAGAGATGACACTGTGGTTACCAGAAATACAGCCTGAAGAGAGAAGCAAACACTTAAACTCCTTCCTTCTTCCTTCCTGATTTCAGTCTTCTACCTCTGCCTCCCATGGGCTGAACCCACCAGGATCCAGGGAACAGGAGAACCAAAGAAATGCAGTTTTCTGCAACACGGAGGATGACCAAGATGAAAGGGGAATAGAGATGAGTGCAAACAAGCTCATGGCCAGCTTGGAAGGCTGGTCTGGTAGGTAGCACTTGAAAGGAGACCTCAAGGAAGTGAGGGAATGAGCCATGTGGGCATCTGTGAGAGGAAGATTCCAGGCAGAGTGAGGAGTGAGGGTGAAAAAACCTGGAAGGGAAGCCTGCTTGGTATGTTCCAAGGGAAAGGGAGTGGCCCTTCTATAAGGTCGGAAGGCTCTGCAAAGCTCCAGGGGAGAATAGCTGAAGGCAGCTGTTCTGTGACCCTGGGGCAGAGGGCAAGGAGTAGGTACAAGGGAGTGTAGGAGAATTTGTCTTGATCAAGCCTGTTTGTTTGAAGTTGTCCAGGAGCTGACATTTGAACATCTGCACACATGATGTTCTCTGAATGAGGAACAATAAATGTTAGTCATTTACAGATTGTGTAGGCTCCAGACTTTCGGCATTATGCCTGCAGTAAATAAAAGCAAGCAGCTTCAGCTTCTCTGGGTTGCTCTCTGGCCACTACAGCCAGGCAGTCACCTAGCTGTTCTTACACTGCATACTTGTGTCTGAGTACTCATTTCATCCATTGGCCAGGGACACACCTGGCAATCAGGGAAGCCAGAATGATGGGAACTCAGTGAATGATAGCTCAGGTTATGTAAGAACTGACAGGCCAGGAGTAGAACTTTAGACCTTATTTGCAGTGAGATGGGAAGACATTTTGTATTCTCTACAGAAGATTGCTATGATGTGACTTAAATTTCAAAAGGAACCCTCTGATTGATGGTGGAGAACAGACTGTGGGAGGCAAAGATTGAAGCAGCAGACCAATCGGGAGGCCACTGAAGTAGACCACACGAGAGATGGTGGTGGCCCAGACAAGACTGATAGAAGCTGTGGAGCTACTGAGAACAGGTTCCATTCTGGACACACCTCAAAGGGAGAACCCAACAGGCTTGGCTGATGGAGTGAGTAAGGAAAAAGAGGAGTTGAGATTTTTGGTCTGAAAAAGACAAAAAATTAAACACAGGTGCTGCTGTTTAGTGATCTGTGAAAGGACAATGAGAAGATGGATTAGAGGAGATCAGGAGTCTCATTTTGGATGTTTTAGGTTTCAGATATTAGTGACTACTTACTTATGTTTGGCCACATGTAGCAGAAGCCTTAGTATAGCAGATTAACCATGTAGCAGTTTATTTTTTCTATGAAACATGAAGTACAGGTAGGTAGTCCAGCTCTGGGGCAGTGACTCTATGATGTCCCATGGTCAGTCTCTGTCTCCCTGTCAGTGCCTGACCCTGTCATGGTGTGTTATTTTATCCTTATGGCTACAAATTTGCCACTACTACTCCAGGCACCATAATTACACCCATGCAATAATAAATTGGAATGGATACACCTACTTTTAGTTTATAAAACCATGTATTTTCTGGAAGCCCTAGACTTCTATTTATATTTTAACGGCCAGCCTAGTTAAATCAGTAGTCCCTAGCCTTTTGGTACCAGGACCTGTTTTGTAGAAGACAATTTTTCCATGGACCTGGCAGGAGTTTCAAGATAATTCAAGTGCATTACATTTATTATGCACTTTATTTCTATCATTAGTACATTTTAATATATAATGAAATAATTATACAACCCACCATAATGTAGAATCAGTGGGAGGCCTGACTTCCAGACCTAACTACCAGGAGATCTGAAGGGCTGGCTATTTTTAAATGGGCACTGGCGTCTCTGAAGAAATCAAGATGCTGTACAAAGAAGAAGGGGCATACAGATACTAGTGAGCAGCTGGCAGTGCCCTGAACCCTCAGCCCCAAGCTCTGGACCTCTTTGAATTCCTTCCCTTCTGAGAGATTTGGGGAGGGGATGGGTTTACTCAGAGACATTAGAGTGGATCTGATTCGCTTCAACTTTTTTATTCTAACGCGAAGGGACAAGCAGGTGAAATCTCATCACCATAATGCCTCTTAATTGCCCCAAGGGATTCTCCTCTTTAGCTAACTCAACCTGTTTTTCTTCATCTATACCTACATTTTTAATCCCTGCCACCAATTCTAAGGTATATTTTGTGTGTGTTTGTTATTTTAATTCTTAATTACTGAAAATATTAAACATATGCAAAAGTAGACAGAATAGTACAATGAACCCCCATGTAGCCATTCCCCAGTCCCCAAAATAGTCAACTCCAGGTCTGTCCTATTTCACCTGTAGCCCCACTCTTCCCCACCCAAGATTATTTTGAAGCAAACAGCCGACATCATGTCTTTTCATCTGTAAGTATTTAAATATATATCTCTAAAGGTATGAAGTCTTTTAAAAACATAACTGCAAGTCATCATTATCACACCTAAAAGAATAATTCCTTAGTGTCATCATTTATTTCCATGATTGTCTTATTTTTCAAAATGTGTTAACATTGGGCCAGGCATGGTGGGTCATGTCTGTAATCCCAGTCCTTTTTGGGAGGCCAAGGCAGGTGGATCACTTGAGGTCAGGAGTTTGAGACCAGACTGGCCAACGTGGCAACACTCTACTAAAAATAAAAAAATTGGCCGGGTGTGGTGGTACGCACCAGCAGTCCTAGCTTTTTGGGAGGCTGAGGTAGGAGAATCACATGAACCCAGGAGGTGGAGGTTGCAGTGAGCCGAGACCATGCCATTGCACACCAACCTGGGCAACAGACTGAGACTCTGTCTCAAAAAAAAAAAAAAAGTGTTAACATTGAAATTTAAATAAAACCCAAATATTTTGATTTCTTGATACAAATTTTATATCTCTTTTAAGATACGCATTTCCTTTCCAACTTTCTATTTCTTGCAGTTTTGTTGCTGTTGTTGAAGACACCAGCTACTCTTTGTTGAACAGTTTACTTCAGTCTGGACTTTGAAAGTAGACCTCAAGGAAGTCAGGGAATGAGCCATGTGTGCATCTGTGGGAGGAGGATTCCAGGCACAGTGAAGCGCAATGGTGAAAACCTGGAAAGGCAAATTGATTGCCTTCCTGTGGTATGATTTAATATGGGGGTACCAGTCCATGGCCTGTTAGGAACCAGAACACACAGCAGGATGTGAGCAGTGGGTGAGCAAATAAAGCTTCATCTGTATTTACAGCCACTCCCCATCACTTGCGTTACCACCTAAGCTCCGCCTCCTGTTAGATCAGTGGCAGCATTAGAGTCTCATAGGGGCACGAACCCTATTGCAAACTGCTCATGCAAAGGGTCTAGGTAGTGTGCTCCTTATGAGAATCTAATGCCTGATGATCTGTCACTGTCTCCCATCACCTTCAGGTGGGACTATCTAGTTGCAGGAAAGCAAGCTCAGGGCTCCCACTGATTCTACATTATGGTGGGTTGTATAATTAGTTCATTATATGTTACAATGTACTAATAATAGAAATAAAGTGTGCCATAAATGTAATGCACTTGAATTATCCTGAAACCCCTGCCAGGTCCATGGAAAAATTGTCTTCTATAAACAGGTCCCTGGTACCAAAAGGTTAGGGACCACTGATTTAACATATTCATCTTTTGCTTGTATTTTCTGTATAATACAAATTAAAAGTTAGATCTCGATTTAAGGTCAGGATTGACAAACTGAGGCCAGCCCCTGTTTTTGTGAATGAAGTTTTGTTGGAGCACAGCCATGCCCATTCATTCACAAACTGTGGCTGCTTTCAAGCTACAGTGTCTGCCATTGTTGAATAGTTTCAGCAGAGACCATATGGCCCATATTTGTCTAAAATATTTGTCGGACCTTTTAAGGAAAATTTTCTCAACTCCTGATCTAGAGGTTTGATCAGATTCATGTTTGAATTTTTGACCTATTTTATAGGTGGTAGTATGCACTTCTATTGGGTAGAGCACAATGGTCTGATTTTCTCTCTTACTGTGAGGTTAGCAGTCCTTAATAACTGTTGCTTAGCCCTAGACCCATTAATTTGTGTTTATAAAATGATGGCTTTAAAATTTTAATATTCCTTTTATTTGTTATTTGGAATAGTTTTATAAAACACACTTTCCTTCACCAATTACATACTCTATGGTATAATTTATATAGAAAAGGCAAAATAAATATTTAATTCTCTTTTTCTCATTTTAAAACCAGTTTCCAATATTGAGTTGTTTCCCTAGCATCTTACAGAGGTCACCAATGTGTTTAAATTTTTCTTAGAATTATTATGAAATCATGATTGGAAACACAATGTGTTTCATTTATTATCCTTATTGATGTTGAAATTGTCCTGTTTGGCCATTGGGAGCCAATTCAAGATGATTCCTGAATCTTTTCTACCTTAATGGGCTTCCTGGTTTTTTAATATAACAGGTTTCAATTTCATCTCATGTATTTCCTGCTCAGGCCCAGAACTGCCATTTCTCCAAAAAGCCCTATTTTTTTCTTTCTTCTTTTTTTAACGTACAGCCCATATTTCTGGGAGTCCTAATTTGCATTTAGAAACTCCAATCCGGGTGTTAGAGTTGTGCATTGTTTGATCATTGTTTCTAGGCCTTCTAAATAGGCACAGCTAAGAAATAGATATTTTTGGTTTATACTGATACTTCGGATCAGATTTGGGGCTACAGGGTTTTAATTTGATTTCAACAATCTTACCTCTGTATCTCCTATCTCTCATGATGAAAAATTCCGGTTCTATAAGACACCAATGTAATGACCCATTTGCTCTATCCCAAGGTATACAAACAACAGTTGCAAAATATGAATAATAGCACTACTACCAGCAATATGATGATTATTGTAACAAAGATTACTTGCAGTTCTTTTTGTCCCAATGATATATTTTATTATGTACATATATAAAGTCAAAATACTATCTTTAAAGTCACTTCCAATACTTCCTCTCTTTGTGGTTATACTGCTAAACAGATGTACATGTCAATTCATTGGTTATTTTATTTTTTAGTTTTGGAATTGCTTGTGTAATTTAATTTTGTTTAAAATTATGTAAAATAGTAATCTGGGTCCAAAGTAAGATCTTAAGAAACCTATATTCTGTCCCTGTTTCCTTCAAACAATTCCCTTCTTCCTTCTGTGCATTTTTTGTGGTTTAATTCTCCATGATTTGTTTATACATCCACAAACACACACATATTAGTAGTCTTCTCTTCACTGGATAAGGCAATAACATACTCTATACATTTTTTCCTCCTTACTTTTTTTCACTTAACATTATTTCCTGGATATGGCCTGATAGTAACATATAGAGATACACTGTATACTCTATTATACCATGGTGTATGGATATGATATTGTTTATTCAATAAGTCCCTTATTGACAGGCACTTGAGTTTCCAGTATGTGTTATTTTTCTGGTACTTCTACTGTTACATATGTGCTGCAATGAACACCTCTGTGCATGTACCCTTATATTTTGCGCTATCACTGGAAATGAGATTTCTGAGTCATGGGGGAAATTCATATGTAATTTCGCTAGGCACTGCTAAGTCCCCCTTGTTGCAGCTTGGGTTACTGCGAATCTGACTCAGAGATAGAGATAAATGTGTGGGAGGTTTGTGAGGGCATGCTCCCAGGATCAGCAGCTGTGGAAAGGTGAAGGAAGAAGCACTGGAGACAGGGAGAAGCCGGGCTATGAGGCAAATATTTTTTAGCAATATTTTCACTGTTAAGTGGAACACTGGAAGAAACGTGTCTATAATAGAAGATTGCTTAAATAAGGTATAGCATATCCTAGAGTGATTGAGTGAGTAATTTTGCAATCATTAAAAATTCTATGTTCAAAGACTTCTTAAAGGAAATGATAAATATTCGTGATAAAATAGACAAAATTAAGATATAGAGCTCTACATTAAAATGATGCTAAATTCATTAAAACAATATATGTATAGCCAGGAAAATAAAACATTACAAGAAAATATAATAAAATATTAGTAATGTGTCTCTGGGGCTAAGTTGGTAATTGGTTTCATCTTCAAATATTTTTGTCCTTTCTGAATACTCTATAATTATAAATTGACAAAAAAAGACATTTTTAATATTACCTCTTTGCCTTTTCAGAACCCTTAAAAAATAAAAAACTTCTCCCCAGATCACATTAAGATATCTTTCTTTGACCTGATATCATTTATAGTTTTCATTGATTCACCAACAAAAAGGAGAAAGGAACAAATTTTCTTAACATATCAGTTTTTTTCCCTCTTTCTAGTATCTTGTATCCATGTTTTAATTTATCTAAAATATGTGAGTGCCTGTTAAATTCTAGACACTATTCTAGGCACTGGAATTCCCACAGCGTTTAAGTCCATATTTTAGGACTAAGAGAAGCGTAGTGAAAGTTCAGGTAATACTGTATAAAAATAAATTCCCACATTGTTAGTTTTGATTAATTGTAAAACCTATCTTCTAGCTTTGCATATCTTTACAAATCAATACATCATTTTTGCTAGCTGTGATTACATGCTGCTATTTTGTATTCTCCTTAAAAATATTTTCCCATTTTTATATATGATATTTTTAATGATAATTTTTAATCATAAGTTCTGTAATTTGTTTTAACTATTTCCTCCTTGTTGCATACTCAGATATTTTCTAGTTGAGTATCGGGGGGTTGGCGATAACATATATTATCCATACACATCTTTAAAGCATTTTAGAACTGTCCCTCAATGTAAAGACCACAACATGTAACATTTAGTGTCATTGTATGACACTAAAGTATTTGAATATTTGTAATTTCTGTAATGACCTCAACCAAAATGTTTATGCTTACGTATCTTCTATCTTTGCATATATTTACAAATCAATACATCATTTTTGCTAGCTGTGATTACATGCTGCTATTTTGTATTCTCCTTAAAAATATTTTCCCATTTTTATATATGATATTTTTAATGATAATTTTTAATCATAAGTTCTGTAATTTGTTTTAACTATTTCCTCCTTGTTGCATACTCAGATATTTTCTAGTTGAGTATCGGGGGGTTGGCGATAACATATATTATCCATACACATCTTTAAAGTATTTTAGAACTGTCCCTCAATGTAAAGACCACAACATGTAACATTAGATTTCTTGTTTTATAAAATATCAGGATATTTGTTCCTATTCTGGACTTTCTTTCAGCTCTTGAAAATCCAATTTATTCTTCTTAATTAGTTTCAACTCAAACACCCTCCTCAGAGCAGTCTTCCCCAGTGGCCATACTGAAATTAGGACTGTCCATCCAGTTTCACTTCATCACATTTCTCCAATTATTCCTTAAACATTATCACTCTCTATAACTATCTCTGCTGTTTCTTGCTAGGGCCTGTCTAACCAACCAGAATATAGAGCTCCATGATCTTGCCTGTGGCGTTTACTGCTTTATTCTCAGTACCTGGAGTACTTAACATTAGAGATCAACAAATATTTGTAAACTATATAAATTAATGAAAAAATATGAATGAATACACATCCAAAACCATAACAAGAGAAAAGACAGCCTCATATACTAGTGTTAATCCTGCAGACAGCTTCCTACTATGGAATACAGGGCTGGGGGTTGCACCAGAGCCTTCCAGCCTCAGCCAACAATAGAGCCAGAGTGAACCAACTCCTTGAGAGTCTCAGAAGGTCAGAGTCTGAGTCTCTGGCTCAGATTCCTCCTGCCTTCAGAGCAAGTCCCATTAGAGGTTTTCAGTGAACATTCCTGCCAACAAATATTGGTCAAAGGCGCTTGGACTGACCCAGCAGGTTCCTTAACTTTAAATCTCGGCTGGAAGGCCCTGGAGCTTCTTAAGAGAATTGATTGCTGGCCTGCCCCAACTCTGCCTGCCAAGGAGTGGGGCAGTCTCTAAAAACCAACAAAAGCTCCTCTCACATCCTATCCCCAAGGGCACACCTATGTTTATATAACAGGAGTATACTGCAGTTGCTTTAATATTTAAAAGCAAATCCAAAGGCACTTGCTACCTTTATACCATGACAGAAGAGTCTGGAAGAAAAGTTAACCTCAGATACTAAGCAGCCACCCATTACACTTACACACGGTATAATCTACAAGCTCTAAAATATATTAGCAGCTGCCCATATAAAAGTAAATATGTAACTGGGCGTGCTGATGCACATGTACTCACATACTCGAGAGGCTGAGGTAGGAGGCTCTCTTGAGGCTGGGAATCCAAGGCTGCAGTGTGCTATAATTGCACCTGCAAATACACATTGCACTCCAGCCTGAGCAACATAGTGAGAACCTGTCACTATTTGGTAAGTAAAAATTGTAAATATGTACTAGTGGCTTAGGTTTATGACTGTCTTGAGAATTATTTATTTTCTCTGTCCTCAACACAGTCCTGTAGAGTAGGAAAGTCTTTGTCCAAGGAGTTCCAGGTTACAAGCACCACATACCTTTGTGTATGTATCATTATATTTTGCCATATCACTGGAAATGGGATTTCTGAGTCACGGAGGAAATTCACACGTAATTTTGCTAGGCGCTGCTAAATTCCACTTGTTTCAGCTTGGGTTCCTGGGAATCTGACTCAGAGACAGAGATAATTGTGTGGAAGGTTTATGAGGTTTATATTCAAGATCCATGAATGTAGTTTCCAGGTAAAAACTGAAATGAGACTAGATCCCAGAATTGCTCTCTCCACCAAATCTGACAAAATGAATGAAAAATAATTAATAAATGGCTGGATGTGGAAGGTTTTTATGATGATGACATACATTGCTATGCACTGGCCAAGGAGAACAGGTGATTGATGGGTGGCCCAGGATGGAGTATCTCCTAACACCAGTCAACCTTCCATGTACAATGGAAAGAAAATAGTCAAAATCACAAATTCAATAGTTATCATTAATGCTTTCTAATTCATAGAAAAGTGAACAAATTGGGTGGATAGACAAGAAAAAAAGCTTTCAAGTGTAAACTCCCCATGTGAGTTCCATCTGTGGTTTGGTGGAAGTGGGCCTAGCTTACTAGGTCCCCTAAGACCGGAGAAACCAGGCCTAATCAAAAATCAAAAATCTGAAATTCTCCAAAATTCAAAACTTTTTGAGCACCACCAACATAATGCCAGAAGTGGAAAATCCCACTTTTGGGACACCTTTGCTTTCTGATGGTTCAATGTACACAAACTTTTTTCATGCACAAACTTATTTAAAATATTATATAAATTACCTTTAGGCTCTGTGTAAAGGTGTATAGGAAACATAAATGAATTTTGTGTTTAGAGTTGGGTCCCATCACCAAGGTATCTCCTTATGTGTATGCAAATATTCCATAACCTGAAAAAAATCAAAATCTGAAACACTATTGGTTGGTCCCAAGCATTTTCCGTAAGGGCTGCTCAACCTGTATTATCTCCTTCAATTCTAACAATAATCTTCCAATAATATCAGAAATATAGTTTATTAAGCCAGGAGAAAGAGTAAACATTATGACATTGTTAGGAATGTTTGTGTGTTTAAGCAGGATTTTGGTCTGACATAGAAATATGAATATATCCGTGCTCACAGGTGAGTAGCATCTGTATTCTGACTATTCCAAATGAGTAATTTTTGTACCTGCAATTTGTTACAAAAGTGAGTTTTCCAAATTATTTTCTTAAATCTGACAGGTTAAATAGTTTAAATAAAATTGTGTGTCTAATAGGCATGATTGAGATCTAAAGAGATTTTACCCTGTATTTACCAGCTTAAAATAAAAGAAAAAAAAATACATTTACAATTTCAAGGCACCTCTCTGATTATCTATGCCCATATTGTTCAGTGATGATGAAGACAGTTTTTAAAGTTTTCTTATTTACTATGATTTATCTGTATTTAAGGAATTAAGAATACAAAAAAAAAAAAAGATACTCAAGTGTTGGGGGCTGCAGGTCTTCAAAATGTTTTTTACAGCATCTGATCAACATAGTTCTCTCTAGTCCTTTTTTTGATGTTATAGATCCTAAGAAAACATCGTTTCTAGATTCTAGTATTTATGTCCTGTTTATATTTATCAGAGAGTGAAATAAATCCAGAAGAGTATTTTTACATCCTATACAATCTCAACAGAAAAACAAAACAAGCTAAGTGAAGATGTCTTTGATTACTACCAGTAGACTTCATTACTTTTTTTCAAGAAAAAATACATAAATTGTTAGATGTTTTACCTTCAATATGGTGAAAATGACAGCAGCGCACTTCACACTTACCTTTTTATTTAGTGCTGTACCTTCCTAATTTGGCAGTTTTTTAATTGGCATTCAGAAACCTATCACCCGTGTTACCTGTGTGCTCAGATGTGGTTTGCGAACATTTCCTAACCATCCCATCCCATCCCTTTCTTTTAGTCCTCAGTGGCTTCCCCTGCACTTCCAGCTCTGAAGTAACACATGCTTTTCCTTTCTTAAACACAGTATTATTCGCACCTTTGCATCCTGTAAAGCTTCCTTTGCACAAGATATACCTGTCGAAAACCATGTACCCAGATGTAGGTTCCGTCAAAGACTCAGTAATTGAGTGAGAGAGTTCTGGTGTGTAGACAACGGTGGCTTTGGAAGCAAGCCAGCCTGGGTTTAGTAAAAATTAAAGAAATAGGAAAGAAATACAAAAGGTGGCTTGACAGTCACAGACAGGTTTAATTTAGAGAAAATAAACATGGGAGGGGCTTCTGGCCGAGTTAGGTCAGAGGCACACTCTCTTACAGACTAAGAGTTTTTAAGGATTCAAGGTGGGAGAGTTTATCAGAGGCCTCGACTGCTTCTGTGTCTCTTTGTTGTGCTTATCTGAGAGGGAGAGTTGTATCTCTGTTCCCATACATCTTTCTGCAGCTGCAGGCATACCCCACTTTTAGCTTCCTATCTTTTAACTTCCCTAACTTAGTGCACCCAAAGGGAAAGGAATGTGCTTATTAAGGCCCACTGTTTAACTGGGGCCCATTGTATGAGGATGAAGTTTGGCAGTTACCCAAGAGACTTTGCTCCCTCCTCCCTCTGTGCCTGAGCTGTCTTATCTGTGTTTTCCCGTTCTGCTCTTTCTGGCTGCTTGTAGTTAGAAAAGAAGTGATTTCCTGGAAATGCATGGGGCTAGAAAGGGAGCTGAAACATAAATTAGCGGTGTTTATCCAAGATGACGATGCTCCTGCTTTGTCAGGTTTGCTTCCTGTCCCTGCCAGTTATTAGCTAGGAAACGTGGGGAAAATTGCCTCGCTTTTCCAAACTCCATCTTTAAAGTGAGAATAGTAACTTTCAGGTTTATTATAATGATTGAAAGAGATAATACATATGTTAAATACCTAACATATATTAAACCTTATTAAATAGCAGCTACTTTCATTGTTTTCCACACTTAAACATTGTAAACAGATATTATACAAGATTTAAATATTGGTAACTAGCTGTCTGAGATCATTAATATTGCCCTTAGGATATTGTCAAATCAACTGTTGAAATTTACCTGATATACTAACTGCTATGCTTACTCACTTTTCCCTCCCTCCCTCCCTGCTTCCCCCTCCCTTCCCCCTCCCTCCCTCTGTCATCCCCTTCCTTCCTTCTTTCCTCCTTTCCTTTCTTTCTTTAGTTTTCTTTTAAGAAATGCCTTTTTATGAAAATATTTCAAAAGGAATTCAAGTTTATTTTGAAAAAATGCACACCAATACAGAAATATAGAGAGGAAAATGGCAACTCATCCTCCTCCCCACACCACCAGCTCCAGCCTCATGCCTCTGGACCAAGGTAGCCAATCCTAAAAGTTTGACATGGATCATCTCAGATGCTTATCTATGTGTGTGTGTGTGCTCTGCACATTGATTTTTTAGTTAATGTATCATGTTGGAGAATGTCCACCTTTTTACTTTATATTTTTGCAACAAGTTAGCAGAGCACAACCTTCTAGGGTCTCAATGTCTTGTCTTCAGGATGCAGGACAATTGTCTTCTGGCTGTAAGTAAGCTTGTAAGTCATTCTGATCAAATCATCTCCATCATTTTTTTTTTTCCAATGGATGCTGTGAATACATTACCATCTCCAAATGTAATGTCAATTCATATTTTTATTTTCTTTGTAGCAGTTCTTGCTTTCAGTATTGTGTTTTTGCAGGACATAAAAATTAATAAAAATTTAATTTTTGTTAGTGTAACTTTAATCCATAGAAAATGTTCATTTTTAATTTTTCCTCTTTGAAATCACTTGCATCCCTTATTAATGCTGATATGTCTGCTTTTTTGTTTTTATATTTTTTAAAATAAAACTTTGTTGATTTTGTCATTTTCAATGCTTTTATGTTTAGTTTCAGGTGTGTCTTTTATAAGCAGCTTATATCCAGATGTTTTTAACCCAATCTAACAGCTTCTATGAGATGGAAATTCAATGCATTCATATATACTGTGATGATTCAAATGTATTTCTTGCTCTTACCCCCTTTTAATTTTATTTTCTATTTTTATGCTTTATTTCTTTTTACATTTTTCCTTGGTTGCCACTAAGTTCTATCCATTTCTTAAATTTCCTCAACACATTTGTAGATTATACATTTTACTGCTATTTTTGGAGCAGTTATCTTAAATTTTAAATTTAATGTTTAATTACCTGAGAAATATAATTGTACATTCTCCTTATTTAAAGAAACAAATTATTGAGGCAAAAGCCCTTTTCATCATCTCCTTCAATGTCAGTCCTTTCTCTCTATCTCACAATCCAAAAGAAAACACTCTTATCAGTTTATTGTGGTTGTTTCCTGACATTTTGGACATATATTGACGTATGTTTACTTTGCTTTATATTGTGTCTTCCATAAGTTGCATCACCAAGTTCTGCTATTTTTGAAATTGTTTTACTCAACAAATGTTTTGAACATCTTTCCTTGTTAATTAACATAGGTGGACCTATTCTTATTGACTGATAAATAGTAATCCATCATATGATTAAATGCCAATTTTTATTTGCATTCATATTAGTGAATATTTAACTTCTTCATACTTTTTCACTATTACCAACAATTTGCAATGAACTTCCTAGTACTGCCTCCATTTATACTACTATAGGCTGTTTCTCTTTTTAATGTTATTGGATACTGCCAAAATGATCTCCAGTTTTTATGAAAGATTAGTTTTCTCCACACTCTTGCCAACACTTAATATTGTCAGCTTTTGAAACATTTACTAATTTTCTGGGTAAAAAATGTTATTATATAATTTGCATTTGTGTGATTATATCTTTTCAAATGTTGAATATCTCACTTGGATTTCATCTTTCATGAACTGTTTGAGAATATACTTTAAAAATATTTTCTGTTTTTTGATTTTCTGTTTATCCTTAGAAATTGCTCATATATTCTGAATTCTAATTTTGTATCTGTTCAATCTGTTACAAATATTTTTCTCTCAGTGACCTCACCTTCTTTAACTTTATTTATGCTGCCTTTATGCTAAGAAGTTGTTGGTTTTTTTCTTTAATTCTATGTGGTTCTTGCAGCTTTTGTCAACCATTCTAGTCACTTCCTAGATTCCCAATGCTACTGTAGTTTGTGTGTGTGGGCATGTGGATGAATATATGCAGTCATTTTAATTAGCTGTGGAGAGGATATCTGCAAGTAACTGCAGCTTTCCATATTGAAGTTTTACTATCGTTAGCTGAGGCTTTGCCAGGTGCCTGTGAGAAGATGCTAAGAACACTTAGAGTGGAATTTTTTATTATTAAGTCTTGTAGCTCAATGTCATTAACTCCCCAAAATATCTTGAGTTCCAACAGGTAACAAAAAGCCACAGGCAGAACTGATACCTGAACTCTATGACATTTGCCATGTGAGTCTGAAAATGGGATGACAAAACTAAGACATGCCATCTCCTCATTTTCATGCTGAAAAGAAATTAAAGAGACTCTGCACAAGAGTTACATTTTTCAATAATGTTTTACTACTGGAATAAATAAACTATACTTTTAAAAAAATATAACATTTAATTTTTAATTATAAGAGAAGTAGATGTTAATTTTAAAATTTGAGAGAATAAAGTTTTATAAAGATAATTAAAATGACCTAAAATCCCACCAGCCAAGACTACCACTGAAGACATTTTTTTTAAACAAAGATATTTTGATAAATATGCTTTAGGTTCTGCTTCTATGTCTGGTTTCATGGTTTTTTATTTTTTTTGCCCCAAAATTTGGCTTATTTAGAGCATGGTATCCTGGAATCTAATTTTAAAACTTTTTCCATTAAGCATTTTTCAAATTACGTAATAATTATTTTAATCACTATATGGTTTGCAATCTATTGTTAACCATAATTTATTTAACCAACCTCCTATTGCTTGACATTTACAAGCAATATATACAAATTGTTTTAAAAAAATTCTTGAAATACAAAGCCTTTTCTTGATTCATTACATTTTGACCATTCCTTAATAAGAAGAAGTGAATACTCTAACCAGATCTAAGTGAAGTTTTAAAAACAGTGTGTGTTTGTATAAATCTTCAAGCGTAGTGTTAAACAATTTACTTGTGATGTGTTCCTAGATCAGAACTACCCTATGGAGAGTCCAGATTTGGTGTTTTTACAGCCTTCCTTTGCAGAAAGTTAGATCGAGAAATTCATAAGCAGTACTACTTTCTCTGGGGATAATAAACTAGTTTTTCTAACTTTATTTGTTTATATGTTTAATTATTTTAAAAGTCAAGAAACTGAAGCCAAAATATTCAACACATGGTTGACTAAATGGGAGGAATTCCTGGAGGTGTTCATTTAGAAAATGTGGATTTTAAGACATGCAAGTAAGGGCACTACCTCTATAGCGTTTCCTCAAATCTATGACAAATTGATTGTGAGAAATGCCATTATTTTATGTATCACTAAGAAAGACCAGGCCGGGCATGGTGGCTTACACCTGTAGTCCCAGCACTTTGGGAGGCTGAGGCTGGCAGATCACAAGGTCAAGAGATCCAGACCATCCTGGCCAGCATGGTGAAACCCCGTCTCTACTAAAAATACAAAAATTAGCTGGGTGTGGTGGCACGCACCTGTAGTCCCAGCTTCTCGGGAGGCTGAGGCAGGAGAATTGCTTGAACCCGGTAGGTGGAGGTTGCAGTGAGCCGAGATTGTGCCACTGCACTCTAGCCTGGCGACAGAGCGAAACTCCATCTCAAATAAAAAAAGAAAGAAAAGGAAAGAAAGAAAGAAAGAAAGAAAGAAAGAAAGACAGACTAAACGTTGCCAATTAAATGATAATATGCCATCAGTTGTAAAAAAAGTGAAAAAATATGCCTTAAACATGATAAAAATAAATGATATTAGCATGCTAAAATCCTAATATTAGTAAGAATGTGAAGATTGACATGAACCATGCAATCTTCTTACCTGCACATAGATTTCTCTACTCAATGAGTTCGATTCAGTGGCTCATTAACTGACTGTAGCCTCATTGTTTCTCCTGTCTCTTCCAGGTGTGGGGAGGATGTCAGGCAGGACCAGCAGCAGCTCCTGGAGGGGATCTCAGAGCTGGACATCAGGACAGGGGGAGTCCCCTCACAGCTGCTGGTGCATGGAGCCCTGGCCTTCCCTCTGGGGCTGGATGCCTCACTCAACTGCTTCCTGGCGGCTGCTCACTATGGCCGGGGCCGGGTGGTCCTGGCTGCCCACGAGTGCCTGCTCTGTGCTCCCAAGATGGGGCCCTTCTTGCTCAATGCAGTGCGCTGGCTGGCCAGAGGCCAGACAGGCAAAGTTGGGGTGAACACAAATCTAAAAGATCTGTGTCCTCTCCTATCGGAGCATGGCCTGCAATGCAGCCTGGAGCCCCATCTGAACAGCTACTTGTGTGTCTACTGCTGCAAGGCGTACAGTGACAAGGAGGCTAAGCAGCTGCAGGAGTTTGTGGCTGAGGGTGGGGGGCTGCTGATTGGGGGCCAGGCCTGGTGGTGGGCCTCCCAGAACCCTGGCCACTGCCCCTTGGCTGGCTTCCCTGGTAACATCATCCTCAACTGCTTTGGCCTCAGCATCCTGCCTCAGACTCTCAAAGCAGGCTGCTTCCCCATTCCCACCCCTGAGATGAGAAGCTACCACTTCCGCAAGGCGCTCTCTGAATTCCAGGCTATACTGAACCACGAGAATGGGAACTTGGAAAAGAGCTGTCTGGCAAAGTTGAGAGTTGATGGTGCAGCCTTCCTACAGATTCCTGCGGAAGGGGTCCCTGCTTACATATCCCTGCACAGGCTCCTGAGGAAGATGCTACGAGGGTCTGGCCTCCCAGCTGTAAGCCGGGAAAATCCAGTTGCCAGTGACTCCTATGAGGCTGCCGTGCTCTCCCTGGCCACTGTGCTGGCTCACTCTGGAACTGACTGCTCCCAGCTGGCCCAGGGGCTTGGCACCTGGACCTGCTCCTCCAGTTTGTACCCCTCAAAACACCCCATCACCGTGGAGATCAACGGAATCAACCCAGGTATGAAAACAGGAGAGAGTGCCCAGAACATTAAAGATGTAGGGGAAAGCGGGATTGGCTGACACTACACAGGACATTGCAGGTACTTACCCTCAGGAAGATTGACCCCATTCTTTTTTTTTTTTGAGACAGAGTCTCACTCTGTCATCCAGGTTGGAATGCAGTGGCGCGATCTCAGCTCATGCAACCTCCACCTCCTGGGTTTAAGCAATTCTCCTCTCTCAGCCTCCTGAGTTGCTGGGACTACAGGCACACGCCACCATGCCTGGCTAATTTTTGTATTTTTAGTAGAGAGGGAGTTTCACCGTAATGGTAAGGCTGGTCTGGAACTCCTGACCTCAGGTGATCCACCTGCCTCGGCCTCCCAAAGTGCTGGGATTACAGTCGTGAGCCCCTGGGCCCAGCTGACTCCATTCTTCATCAGGTCTTTCAAGAAGATGGGGATTGGGACACTGCTTAAGGTTTAGAGGGGATGAGTCTAAGAAGTGTGGATGATTTGAAATACACAGGGGAGAAGCTGTACCACTGCGAGGGGCTGGGAGGCCCCAAGTGGAGATATACTCACATAGGAAGGAAGAACTGAGCCTTCTCTGTGACTTTTGCCAGGCAACAATGATTGCTGGGTGAGTACCGGGCTCTACCTCCTGGAAGGACAAAATGCAGAAGTCTCACTGTCTGAAGCTGCTGCCTCTGCTGGCCTGAGGGTAAGGTCTGAACACCCACATCTGCCACCTCTCAAAACCGTAGAGCTGTGTCATTCTCATCCACTGTCTAGTTCCAGCTCATGGCAATGCTGCCAGGAGTACAGAGATGGATTATTCTGCCCATTTTACAGATTTTACAGATGAAGCAGCTAAATTTCAGGGCATCTAAGTGAGTGACTGAAGTGCCTAGTGTTATCAAGCAAGAGAAGCTCACTGCAGAATGGACTAGAAGCCAAAACTATGACATTTGAGTTTTTCACCAAAAAAAACCAAAAAAACAAAAAAACAAAAAAACAAAAAAACAAAAAAAAACATTTTATTGCAATTTGATTAACAAGGAGACAGGAGCCCAGCTCAAATCTGTCCCACTGTACTTATTTTAAAGAGTTACTTTAGTAGAAAAGGTGTAGGGAGTGGATTCTGTGATTAGTAGGTGATTGATGGAAAGAAAAGGAAGGGCTGGAAAATCCTCGGGCATGGGTAGTTACCTCTTCATGCCTCCTCATGGGTCCCATGTGCAAACTCAGAGGGAGTTAGTATGAAACATGCGGTAGAAATTTGGGCTGTGTGTCAGCAAGCTCATTCTGCACAAACTCTGGTTTTATCTCTTTATCTTGACACCTGAAGGGTGTGCATAATCCCATCACTCCCCAAAATATGCCCTACATGCAGAATTTAAATTCATCCTGCCTCCTTGACTCTGAGGGCCACTTCCTACCACAGCTAGGGTCCCTTTTCTGTCAGCATTCTTTCTGGAGCTTGCTTATATCAAACCTAAGAAAAGCAACTCCAGGACTCCAGACAAAACAGATCTCCACCCATCTGGCGGCCAGAAAGGGAAGCTCTGGGCAAAGAGGGAAAGAGAATCAACCTCACTCACTCTGGATGGGCCTCCTGTGTGTTCACAGAGGACAGAGCAGAGTCCCCCAGCTCATCCTCAATATCAGCGTCCCCAGACTGGCTTAGGTCCTGCTAGAAGAGCCCAGGATTTTGCCTGGCAGAAAGACACAAGACCTTTGCCAGGATCAGCCTGGTCTCTCACCAATTCATGTCAGGTGAAGACTTATAGTGGAGCTGTTTAAATCCTTAGAAAAATGATTTTAAATGCCTTGAAGTCCAAATGACTTTGGAGTTCTAAAATTTCATAAGTTTCCATGCCTAGCACATAGAAAAGGGAAGCTGGGGTTTCATGGGCATGTTTGTCTAATACCTTCCATCTACACAACCTCACACACACATCACAAGGCATCACAAAGACTCTAATTCCTCCAACGCTTGGTGGAATCACCTGTCCAGGTACAGATTGGCTGCCACACCGATGACCTAACCAAGGCCAGGAAGCTATCTCGAGCCCCCGTGGTGACTCACCAATGCTGTATGGACAGGACTGAACGGTCAGTCTCCTGCCTCTGGGGCGGCCTCCTCTACGTCATCGTGCCCAAGGGCAGCCAACTAGGCCCTGTGTCTGTCACTATCAGGGGAGCTGTGCCTGCCCCATACTACAAGCTGGGTAAGTGGAGTGAACATTTAGGGAGGAGGAAGAGCGGCAGATGCCGTGGGAACTGTGGGGTGGTTGCTAAATGGGAGAGGGATGAGGTTTGGTGGAGAGAAAGAGGAAGAACTGTTGGGAGGGAACATGGAGGCAGAAGATATGGAATACCCTGTGTCCATGGAGACTTCAGGGCAGACAAAGAGAAGAGTCAGAAGCCTTTTCTTCACTTTACAGCCTATAGACGCCTGTGATAGTAGTTCATTATTGCAATGTTCTTCCAGAGTTCAAATGGTATTTTTCAGCTCAAGGGAAGTGGGAGAAGTGGGTGTGGTAGGTTCCATGATATTTATTCCCAGGTAAGACATCGCTGGAGGAGTGGAAGAGGCAGATGCAGGAGAACCTGGCTCCCTGGGGAGAGCTGGCCACGGACAACATCATCCTGACAGTGCCAACCACAAACCTCCAGGCCCTGAAGGACCCCGAGCCTGTGCTCCACCTCTGGGATGAGATGATGCAGGCTGTGGCCAGGCTGGCGGCTGAGCCCTTCCCTTTCCACCATCCCGAGAGGATTGTGGCTGATGTGCAGATCTCAGCTGGTGGGTGCTCCCAGGGAATCCTCCTAGTCAGTGGAAACCATGTATCTATTACTTTTCCTTTTATGAATGTCCAAAATGTGTAAGCATAATTTTATTAGTAAAGCAAGGGAAAAAGATATAAAAGACATTGACCATGAGGGGGATGAAAGAATGTTTACATGTGAAAAACAAATTATTGACATCTACAAGGTGGGATTTCACTGGATGGTAGAACAATCTCAGAAAACGTTGTATTGGGAATTCATAGATGGCAACCAGAGTCATTTCAAGGACAACATAGAAAATCAACTATTTTCTTCAAACATAAGCCAGAGTTGAAAATGAAAAGAGGAAATACGTAAGGAGGTTTATGGTAAGTACTGAGTGGTTAAAAAGAAAGAGGTACATAGGAAGAAAAATAAGGAACTCTGGATCCCACATGGGGAAAGTTCTTTGGACCTCAATTTTCATACCTTCAAATAAGGACAAAAATTATCTCTGTCATAGAGTGTAAATTTGGACAAAAGTAGTATACATGGGGAAGAAAGAATGACACTGTTCTAGCCCTCAAGGATCTCAGATCCAGTCATAGGACATCATATCTCAGACTGACATGTAAAGGACATTCACACACACAAAATGAAGGTGTCGAATTACAGCAAGAATGACTATGTAAAGTATAACCAAATTCTCCAGGGCCAGATTGAGGAGGAGGCCACAACTCAGGTGTGAGAGACTAAGAAGGGGATTAGGTACTATTCAGTTTCTGACCAAGTAGGGGAAAGCTATTTGCTTTCCAATCAGCACAGAGATTCTGCAATTATTGGGGATAACCAGAAAAGTCCAATAATGGAGAAGAATGAAGGAGATAGTTTGGGCGGACCCTCCTCAATGCTCATCTCTTCCTTCTGTGTTCCCAGGCTGGATGCATTCAGGATACCCCATCATGTGCCACCTGGAGTCTGTGAAGGAGATCATCAATGAGACGGACATGAGGAGCAGGGGTGTGTGGGGCCCCATCCATGAGCTGGGCCACAACCAACAGCGGCATGGATGGGAGTTCCCCCCACACACTACTGAGGCCACCTGCAACCTTTGGTCAGTCTACGTGCATGAAACAGTCCTGGGGATCCCCAGGGCTCAGGCCCACGAGGCTCTGAGCCCTCCAGAGCGAGAGAGGAGAATCAAGGCCCACCTGGGAAAGGGAGCCCCCCTGTGTGACTGGAATGTGTGGACAGCCCTGGAAACATATCTACAGGTACTGAGCAGAAATTCTGGGAGAAGGGGATGACCAGACCCCTCAGTCATGTAGCGACCTGGATCCCAGTAGCTCTCCACCTCCTTCACCACTCCACCAGCCTGGACCTCCACCTTCCCTGGAAATGAGAGGGACTGGGCTGCAGGGTGGTGCTTCTTGGGTTATACCCCTCTAAGGCAGAGAGAATGGCACCTGTCTCACTCACCTTCTGATTTTGCAATGTAAGAGGAAATGAAAAATATTATGAAAAAATAGAAATATAGCATATTATTCAAGGGCAGAAACTCTATTAGACATTCCTGCAGCTGAATCACAGCTCTTGCCCTCACTGGTTTTGTTCTTGGTATCCTAATAAGTGTTCCATAAATGGTCATTGTTTTGTTTAGTTTTGTTTTGTTTCACCTGAGTTTTATGAGTCAAATGAGTTACCCTTTTTTATAATAACAGAGGGTGTCTGCAATGCAGCTGCATTACAATAAGAAGGCATTGTTGGAGACAAATCTGCTAACAAGGGTCTCATCATCCATCACCCCACTTGAAGCCAAAATGATTTAAAATGAAGAGCCAGTCAACCCAATAGTAGAACACTGAATTCATAAAGCAAATCTACTTCCTGTGAAATAAACACAAACCCCTGCCCCCTCCGCTAGCCCTGCATTGAATGTCGATGTTTTCGAGTTGTCAATGTTGTTCCCCTTTCAGATCTCCTGCAATGTCTCCCACAGCTCTATGGATAGGAGCTGTCTGGCCCACTTTTCACAGAGGCACACACTATTTTAAAGAATTTAAGCAATCTCTCCAGTAGCCCCCATTTAAGTGAAGGACCTAGAACTTAAAATCAGGACGTAATGACAAGCCCCAGGCTTTCACATTGCCATACCCTCTCTTAGTTTTTTGTGCCTTTCACTAATTTTCTGAAGAGTGAATGTGAGACAGTCCCAGTCAATGAGGTAACTTTGTATTGCATTCATTTCCATATCCTTAGATAGCAAGTCTGGGGGTATACAGGACCACTGACCACAATGGTAGGTTGCCCCTAAACTGTAAGTTTAAGCCCTAATTCTGTCCTAGTCTGCTACCTACTCACTGTGGAGCCCTGAATATCAGTTCTCAATAGCTCTAAAGAGACCAAGTCTGAGACTTGGCCTCAGGATAAACAGGCACCTTCTGACTCCTCTTCCTGCTAGAGGGCTTCTCCCCAGCATCCGTGCCGCTGCTGCCTTAGCTCAGGCCTCGTTAGTCTTCCCTCAGTGTATTCCAGTAGCCTTCTAAGTTGTCCCAGCATCTTGCCTCAATCCTCTATGATCCATCTTCCTTACACTCCTTCCAAAATAATGTTAATACTCTGTCTATCAAATGCTTACAGTGTTCTCTGGCACATATAGGGTAAAGTCAAAGCTCATCAGCAGGGCATAGGAGGCCCTTCATGACCAGCCTCACCAGCACCTCTAGCTACATCTCCTACTGCTCTCACCTCCACATTTACCCTTCAGCATGCCAACCTGCTTATGGTTATGGACACATCTTGCTGTTTTGGCTTCTGTGCCTCCCCTTGTTTGCTTCCTGCTGCTGAATCATGCTGGAACATCTTGTCCATTAGCTGTCAAGTCACCTGTCCAAATTCAGCTCTGTTGTCCCTTTCTCTCCTGGACATCACCTCCTTGATAAACCAACAGTTTTAGCAATGTGTTTATTTACGTGTGTTTCTCCCTTTGGCCAGTGTTCTCTAGAAGGACAAGAGCTCTTAATGATGTTTGCCTAGCACAGTAGCTGGCGGTGTGTGGGTGTCTAATACATGTTAAATGTTTAATAAATGCTTAATTTATTGATGTATTGATTAATAAGTGTCAAAGAGCAAGCCAGTGAGAACAGATGAGCAATAATAAGGATACGACAGTGAGACTCTGAGGGAGGCTTGGCTTCGGTGGTGTTATCTGTCCTTGGGCTTTTATGAGCTACAGTCAGAGAATGCTCATCTATTAAAGGGAGAGTGGGGATGTGAAACCCCAGATCCCCGCTAACTGGAAATTTGTATAATCTTAGTAAACAAGGGCCTTCTGCCAAGGGCTTTCCGGAGAGCTGCCCCTTATGAAGTATGAGCCACTCTC
Source organism: Pan troglodytes (assembly GCF_028858775.2). Taxonomy (NCBI): domain Eukaryota; kingdom Metazoa; phylum Chordata; class Mammalia; order Primates; family Hominidae; genus Pan; species Pan troglodytes. Next base: position 159,025,919 of record NC_072404.2, on the reverse strand, counting down.
ATTTTTAGCCCCTCGAGACAGGCTGGATTTTTTTCTTTTTCTGCCCTAAATGCAGTGTTCTACAGAGCAATTTTGTATCATTGCAGATAGCCACAGGTCCGAGATGGCTATTAAAAAATAAGGATTATTATGATGTCTGGAAAGTATAGTATTGGAGGTTCGCAGCTTTTAGAATCTCAATAGGCCAGATACGTAGGAAGTGAGGGTTTCTCATCTCAGTCAGGCCCAAACCTGTCCTGATGCTGAGGAAAACACTTGAGATCTGGGAAGACAATTGTTTAAAGATACTAATAGTGGACATTTCTTGAGTATTTACCTCTATTCAGACATTAGGTTTCCCCTGAGCACCCCCACTAGATTCAGGGGGTGTTGTTTTGTGGCCAAGAGGAGGAATGAGCCAACAAGATTGCATTATTGTGCAGGGGCAGAGTGGGGAGATAGGGGCACATACCCAGGATGAAGGTAACGATTGAGGGGAGGTGATCATGTGAATGAAATATAATTAAGAACGCACATGTCACGTCACTTTTGCAAACTTGACACCTCATTCTGTTCCTTCTTTCCCTTTTCAGCTCCAAGAGGCCTTCGGGTGGGAGCCATTCACCCAGCTCTTTGCTGAGTACCAGACCCTCTCTCACCTCCCCAAAGACAACACTGGCAGGATGAATCTATGGGTGAAGAAGTTCTCTGAAAAAGTGAAGAAGAATCTGGTTCCCTTCTTTGAGGCCTGGGGCTGGCCTGTCCAGAAGGAGGTGGCTGACGGCCTGGCCTCCCTACCAGAGTGGCAGGAAAACCCCATGCAAGTGTACCTCCGTGCCAGGGAGTAAAGGATGCCCCACAAGGCGGGAGAGAAAAGGCAGGGTCACGCCGTCAACTCCACCATGGGGCTTTGGCCATGCGTGCTCAGTATCTGGAGCCTGAATCCCGCTTCCAAGCCTGACCACTAGATGGTGGCCAAGGTCATAAGAAAAATGGAACCCCTTTCTGTAAAAGGTGCCTTGTGCTTCTTTTTATTGTTTTTCTGCTTACACTATTGCTTTCCCCAAGAGACTCACTTCACCTCTTAGTCTTCCAGAGAGGATCTTTCATCCTGCCATCCTGAGGCTTTTATTTTTGACCAATAGCTCTAAAGACCACGGGTTCCCATAACAACCTGATATCCCTTTCTCATCCCTGCCATCCCTGAACAAGGCTTCTAATTTATTATGCTTTAAGAAGTTTTCAAATAGCAAGGGAGACACACTGGAATAGTGGAGAGAGCCCCAAACCAGCTTTGGTTCTATGGAAAATCACTCCACCTCTCTGTTTCTGTCTTCACATCCATGACATCCATGACATGAGGATACAAATCTTTTCCTTGCAAAGCTGTTGTTTGATTTCTCCTGGTCCCATAGTGGACTGTTACGGTGTCTAGTCTAGCGTGCACATCCTGGGTGCTGAATCTCACTTCAGTGTTGACCCCCTTGGGGTTAGCATTCAGTCCTTGTATATTTAGAGAATGTCAATGTTTTCCCAGACATGGTATCAATAATGGTAGTTGTCAGCAGTATCCTAGCCCTTTCTACATTTTTTCTCCCACTTCTGGAAGGATTCTCGGGTATAACCTAACCCAAAGAAAAATGGCATGTGCTCAAACTGAGTGTCACAGAGCTGTGGGGTTGGGTCTTTGGGATTAGCTCCATCTTCCAGGGTTTGCCCTTTGCCCTTCAACCAAAGGACAAAGTCATGTTAACAGCTGCTACTAAGTCTATATGCCCATTCGTTCATACCACAAAACAGGCATCTGACTCCTCTGGTCACCACGGAATCAAGGCACTGTCAAGTGGTGGGGGGTCCACAGGCACAGTGGGCTTCACTCTGGAACAGGATTACTGGGTGCAGCGGATGTAATCCTCACTTAATCAACCCACACCCCAGCATCCCCTGAGCTTTGTCTTAATCTCATTCTAGCCCATCTTGACTCTTTGGTTAGAGGGAGTTCTCATTGGAGATTTGTCTCTGGGATTAATGAGTGTATGCCTAGCTACTTTCTCCAGTTTACTTTTAGACCATATTGTTGTTTGTTTTGAATACCATTCCTTAGGCTTTGTTGAGAGTAGAGTGGCTTCCCATTAGGAGAACTAATTTAGGGCATGTCTTTTGTTGAATCCCGTCAGCATATTTAACAAATTCCCAATTCTAGATAATTTCCTTTTATTTCTCTAGTACCCTTTGCCAGGGGCTTTACACATCAAAGGTGTTCATGAAGTATTTGTCAAAGGAAAGAACAGTAATGACACCTAACACATAATGAGTGATTAGTATGTTCCAGGCATTGCGTGAGCTATTTACTGTGAGTGATTTAATGTTATCTTCCCAGCAGACCTCTGGGGTAGGTACTAGTATGATCCCCATTTCGTACATGAGGAAACTGACACTAAGGGACATAAAATAAGTTTTTTGAAGTCACAAAGTGAATAAGAGGAAGAACCAGGGTTTAACTGAAGCCCATAGCAATGAAAACATTGTGGAACTTATTCTTCATGAATGGTTTACAATTTAAACAAAATGTCACCTAGAAAATGGATGAAAATATGTTCAACCAGGTCTGGATTTTTCCAATGTTTACTACTGAATTTTCATTCAATAACAAGTTTAACTTCCAAAAGGTGTTGGTATCTGATTGTCTGCCTGCCTCAGAATGTGATTTGTCTGCCTTTGGGTAATCCAGCCTTGGGTAGAGAAGGAATTTGAACTCAGGAAATTCAACTCCAGAACTGATGTTCTTTTTTTTTTTTTTTCCTTTAAGTTCTGGGATACATGTGCAGAATGTGCAGGTTTGTTACATAGGTATACATGTGCCATGGTGGTTTGCTACACCTATCAATCAATCATCTAGATTTTAAGCTCTGCATGCATTAGATATTTGTCCTAATGCTCTCCCTCCCATTGCCCCCAACCTCCCGACAGGCCCCAGTGTGATGTTTCCCTCCCTGTGTCCATTTGTTCTCATTTTTCATCTCCCACTTATGAGTGAGAACATGTGTTGTTTGGTTTTCTGTTCCTGTGTTAGTTTGCTGAGAATTATGGCTTCCAGCTTCATCCATGTCCCTGCAAAGGACATGAACTCATTCTTTTTCATGGCTGCATAGTATTCAATGGTATATATGCCATATTTTCTTTATCCAGTCTATCATTGGTGGGCATTTGGGTTGGTTCCAAGTCTTTGCTATTGTAAATAATGCTGCAATAAAAGTATGTGTGCATGTGTCTTTATAGTAGAATGGTTTATAGTCCTTTGGGTATATACCCAGTAATGGGATTGCTGGGTCAAATGGTATTTCTGGTTCTAGATCGTTGAGGAATCATCACATTGTCTTCCACAATGGTTGAACTAATTTACACTCCCAACAACAGTGTAAAAGCATTCCTGTTTCTCCACAGCCTCACCAACATCTGTTCTTTCCTGACTTTTTAATGATCGCCGTTCTAACTGGCATGAGATGGTACCCCATTGTGGTTTTCCGTTCTAACTGGCATGAGATGGTACCCCATTGTGGTTTTGATTTACATTTCCCTAATGACCAGTAATGATGAGCTTTTTTTCATGTTTATTGGCCACATAAATGTCTTCTTTTGAGAAGTGTCTGTTCATATCCTTTGCCCACTTTTTGATGTTTTTTTGTTGTTGTTGTAAATTTGTTTAAGTCCCTTGCAGATTCTGGATATAAGAACTTGTCAGATGGGTAGCTTGCAAAAATTTTCTCCCATTCTGTAGGTTGCAGAACTGGTGTTCTCAACAGTGATGTTAGGGTAAAATGATGGATATTGCTGGGTTTAATAGATTGCCCTAGAGACAGAGACAATATCTGGCTTCTTACACACACACACACTTCCTGGTAGAAGTTGGAGCCTGTAGCTCCTTGTCTCTCATACAGAGAGACTGTGACTTTGCCTCTTGTTTTTAAGTTTATAGTTAATTGTAACTGCAGTATTCTCAGATTATTTTGTCTATTCACAGAAACTAATTTGCTGCCAGTGATAGGGATAATCCCTGATTTCTGAGACATTTACTTCCATAATTTCACAGTTCTAAGTCTAGAAAAATTATTGGAAGAAAATTATTGGATGGTCTTGGAACCAACCCAAAGAAAAAAACATGTCCTGTGAACAGTAGGATAGATACTGAATCTAGCTTGTCTCACTTTGGAACTAATGCTTATAATTTCCCTTGGACTGTATATTTTTGTCCAATCACTACTGTACAGGACATGGGTTTGGTTTGCTTTTCCCTCCCATGAGCCACTCAATTGCTTTGCTAAAAGCCCCATCAGTTTTCCTTTGGTTTCCTTTGGTACACCAACCTCAACACAGAGTCCACTTGGTTTGGAAGGGGTTGGCCCACACTGTTGGCAGGAGTGGGCACAGAATCCATGCCTGGCTCATCTAATTGTCCATACCTTCCAACAAGGATTGGTTCAAGTGATGGGAAGGTGGCCCTTGCCAGGGTGATGAAGTGCATACCACAGACTTTTACTGGCTGTACTGGGAAGCATACATTTTCTTTGGTACTGGAGAATTGGTAATGACAGTGCCAAATGTTGTTTGTTATTGAAGCTAAGTGAAGGGGCTCTTGAAGGATCCTTATTCAACTTTTGCCTATGTTTAGAAATTTTGTAGTAAAATTGTAATGGTGTAAGTCTACTATTTATACCTATAGAAGTAAAAGACTTTTGCCAGGTGCAGTGGTTCACGCCTGTAATCCCAACACTTTGGCAGGCCGAGGCGGGTGGATCACGAGGTCAGGAGTTCGAGACCAGCCTGGCCAATATGGTGAAACCACATCTCTACTAAAAAAAATGCAGAATTAGCTGGGTGCAGTGGCTCATGCCTGTAGTCCCAGCTACTCAGGAGGCTGAGGCAGGAGAATCGCTGGAGGTTGCAGTGAGCTGAGATCGCGCCACTGCACCGTAGCCTGGGCAATAGAGGGAGACTCCGTCCAAAAAAAAGAAAAAAGAAAAGAAAAAAAGAAGTAGAAGACTTGTTTTTTTTAAGTTTTGAAATTATTTCTTAGGGAGAGTAGGATTGAAAGAGTAGAGAAACAGGGGAGATAAAGACAGAGTAGGGTTTGGGCAGATTCCTGTTGTTTTTCTTATAAGCTCTTTGTTAGTAATTTAGTATTGTATTTCTACCACATATGTTTTCTACCCTATGCAAGCATGACACCTTTTAAACAAGATAGATATAAACTGTATTAAAATTTACAACACAGCTTGCATGCCAACATAGTCTTCCATGATTTTGTCTCTGCGAGTGTTTCCAGATTTGCCTCCCACCTCTATCCCTTGCTTTCTTTATTCCAGCTGTGATGCACACATTTCAGTGCGAATGCGGCCCTCCTTCTCATTTCTACAGATTGTTCTGTGCTCCTGGGTCATTCCTTTCTTCCACCTGTCCTTCCCTCCACTTCACAATAGAATAGAGAAGTTTCTGATGTTTGGGCTTCCTTTTGGGTAGAACGACAACAAAAGTCAACTAGAAAAATGTCCTTTTTTAGAGCTATATTTTCAGAGTGAGGACTCATTTATCATTTATATTTATCATAAGAAATAAAAACATTTTCACTTTTTGTTTTTTCCTGTCAAATCTTTAAGTATCTTTAACCAGGACTTAATTAAACTTGAATGGTCTGCAATCTTTTTCAAATGTGAATAATTTCAACGTATATTTTCTCCATTAGCTAAATTTGGTAAAATAGTGTTTAGTGTTGTATTTTTAATAAAACAAAACCTGCCCTGTGGAGAAGGGACACACTTTGTGGACGTGCCATTTGGGTCACACACAAAGGTGGGCCACTGGGGTGCCACCACTGAGCCAGCCAGGATAGCAAGAGCGACATTCTCTAATTCACACAGAGGCATTTTATGAGCTAGTGGTGGCCTTGGAGAAGGGACGGCACTTCTCTATATTACTTTGGATTGGGGTATCAGTATTTTTAAGGTTTTCTTTTTTTCTTCAGCTCTTAACCCAGAGGTCATTTCCTCGAGCCGTGTCTCTAAGCCTCATGTTCCGATAAAACCTGTAACTTCCTTTATATATCAGTCATCACATTTGTAATTATTTGTTTAAAATCTCTCTTTCCCACTACATGGAAGCTTCACAGGGACAGGGACTAGACCTACCCTATTCACAGCTGTATCTACAGCCCCAAGGGCAGGGCCTGTCACATATCAGTTTTGGTGTAGGGGTCTATTGTATTAACACATTACTAACAAGAATGTATGATAATGGGAGAAGACTAGATGAGGATTTCCAACTACTGTATATGTTTGCTGTCTTTAGGCGGATCGCCTGAGGTCTGGCGTTCCACACCAGCCTGGCCAACATGACAAAACCCTGTCTCTACTGAAAATACAAAAATTAACTGGGTGTGGTGGCACATGCCTGTAATTCCAGCTACTTGGGAATCTGAAGCAGGAGAATCACTTGAATCCAGGAGGCCGAGGTTGCCCTGAGCTGAGATCGTGCCACTGCACTCCAACCTGGGCAAAAGAGTGAGACTCTGTCTCAAAAAAAAAAAAGAAAAAAGAAAAAAGAAAAGAAAAGAAAAGAAAAAGAAAGAAGAAGAAGAAGAAAAGACCTCTGTTATTTATCCCTATTCAAGAAAATGGTTTCACTATTCCAGAAAGAAGCTTTAGTGTGATTAGAACCATTCTCCTATTTTTAGCTTCTGAATACAGGCTGCATTGTGAGAGTGAATTTTCCATTAATTCTTATTTCTCCTTTTCCTTGGGACTTGGTCAGTGAATAGTATAAGCTATTTTCAGGAGTTTCTGTATTTTGGTGAAAAAAGTATTTATCTGACATTTCCTGGGCCCTATTTCTACTACATTTCGATGTCAATTCCTCTCCTCTGCTAACATTTCCAGCCAAAGTTAACTACAGTGTAGATACTTTCATTTTGAATTAACATTTTTCCTGTTCTGCCATGTTATTAGGTTCTGGAACAGGGATATATCCCACAATAACAGTAATGACAAATTAAGACCCCCCTAAAAAAAATTCAAATTATTTTATATGGCCTCCCAGCTCCAAAACAAGGCAGCTGAGATGCCTATACATGGCAACTTCATACCGGTGCATCTGATCTGTTAGTCTCCATTTCTGTAGAAGAAAACAAAAAGATGCTATTAGCCTACTTCAAATTGTTGTTCCACTTTTGAATCTAACCTAGTTTCCTATGATAAGTTATTTCTTCAGGCCCCTAGGCTGTCTTCACCAGAAACTTTGAAATAGAAACCAGACCTTTCTGAGTATTGCTCAGGTACATCTCTGATACACTGATTCATCTAAGATCAAAAGTGCCCCCCGCTAATATGGCCTCAGCAGCACGTAGCTAGCACATGAACAGCAGGTCAGCCAAGACGTTAAATGTGGTCAAGGTTTCCAAAGAAGGAGAGCTACTTTTCAGTCAATGCTATCTCCTTATAGGCATGGCATGATTGTGTTTCTCAGGATATTATTTTCATGAACTTGTTCCTGCTGCAAGGTCTTTAGTACCATGCCTGGCTTCCATTTTGAAAAGCCTTCTTGTGCAAGATTGGTGCACTTCCCAGTTCTGATAGGAGGATAGTTTGGTCCCGTACTCAGCTTGCAGAAGTTCCTACATTTTCTACACACAACTCTTTGTACTGATTCACTTTTCATTTGGGAAAGCCATGAGAAACTTTTTTCATAAAAAAATATAACCATCATCTCTATAAACTCTTCAAGATGATAAAGGGAGAGAGCATCATTTTGCAATGTTAAGCATAGGTTGGGAAAAATGGTGTTGAGAAAAAATTAAGATAGAAATTGTAAACTATCTCTCAAGCTGGAGATCTAGAGAACAAAGAAGTTGAGTAACAGATGGAGAGAAAAAGTCCTCACCCTGAGGAGTAACCAAGAGCTTACCTGAGGAACAGCTTCCCAGACACCACTTCAAATATCATATTACCTCATATCAAGGGGATAAACCCAAAGGCAGCCCAATGGAGCAGTTTGATGAGCCATTTCTGTTTTAAAATTCAATAAGAAAGATCCCTTTGTTTCTTTTTCCTAGGCTACCAACAAATTTATAAAATGTTCTTGAATGTATTGTCCTTTTCATCAAGAATAATCTGAAAAAAACCCAATCATCTTTATTGTGCAGTACAGATGGAAGGGGAGAATTAACAACAAAGCCACTGCTTTTTATTCCTAGGCCCTTAATAGCCCTAAAACAACTAACTGTCTGTATTAGTTCATTTTCACATTGCTATGAAGAAATACCCAAGACTGAGTAATTTATAAAGGAAAGACGTTTAGTTGGCTCACAATTTTGCAAGCCTGGGGCAGTCTCAGGAAACTTACAATCATCACGAAAAGGAAAGCAAGCATGTCTTACATGGTGGCAGACGAGTGATGAGAGAGCAAGAGAGAAACTACCAAACGCTTAATAAAACATCGGATCTCTTCAGAACTCACTCACTATCATGAGAACAGCATGGGGGGGAACTGGCCCCCATGATCCAATCACCTCCAACCAGCTCTCTCCCTCAACACCTAGGTATTACAATTCAAGGTGATATTTGGGTGGGGACACAAAGCCTGGCCATATCACTCTCTGTTGCTAAAAAAGCAAAACTTAGGTGGAGATTTGGAAATTAAAGTCCAGTGTAATTGGCCCCACTGTGGAGAACCAAGCCATGCAAGGACACTCACAATGATTAAAAAAAAAATTCTCAGCACTTAGGTAAGGCACTCAGTTGGAACAATGCTTTCCTGGGTCTGCAGACTGGAACCTAAGCAGCTGTGTGCTTCACTTAGATAAATACATATTCAACGCATGAGACTGATTCACCCTCACAAACGATACTTCTTTTAATAGGATCATGCAGTCTACTCCCAGCCACATAGTTTTTGTCTTAAATAACAAATCATTTGAACAGGTAGTTAAAATGAGGACCATTCAGGTTTGAATTAGTAAAGTTACATATGGGAAGATTCCGTGAATTATTGTAGCAGACAGGGGAGTTATAACAAAAAATATATTGTGCATTTATATAATTTCATAATCCCATTCAAGCAATGACCCTAAAAATCTATTTTCCAGACCACATTTACTCCCAACGATATCAGTGTAAGTTAGGTGAATCATCAATAAACCGCTTCTTTTCAGAAACTGTTTTAAGTGCTTTTATATTTATTTATGCTCACAACATTCCTAAAAAGTAAGTACAATTACTCTCTTCATTTTGCTGAGAACTAGTAAGCTGTGAAGCCACATTTCCAACCCTAGAAGTTGGAGCCCACACTCTCAGCCAGCATACTGTCCTATAGAGTTACTGGATCTGCCATCGCCTGTAACTCTGCCTGCATTAGACTATGTGTCTGAATACTGAATCACAGAGCAAGCAGAGTCCAACTGCCAAAACCAATCAGGTTATTCCTAGTTACACAAAAAGCAGTTACTTTACAGTAAAGGTCATTCATCCAAGGAACACTTCGCTCAGGATATACAATTGATTTTTTTTCCAATACCAAGACCGTGTCCAACCTAGACTGGAGGGTTTTAAAGATTCTGTACTTCAAAATAAGAGCTTGATGGAGTCTTAGAGGAAGCGGGTCTTACACTCAAGGTTTTTATCATTTTTAAGGATGCCCCAACTCCTCTCATTATGTCTAAAAGCATTGGATAAGGGACCACATACGTTCCCATAGGTTATTAGCTCCAATAGCTGTAAAATCTAAATTCCCAACAAACTGGAGACATTTCAAGAGGCAGAAATCACCCTAGAATACTTTAGGGAAGTAATAATGGTCACTTTTAAGTTTTAAAGAAGTGGGTTTTTATTGTTGTTGTTGGTGGTGGTGGTTTTGTTTGTTTTTGAGATGGAGTCTCGCTCTGTTGCCCAGGCTGGAGTGCAGTCATGCAATCTCAACTCACTATAATCTCTGCCTTCTGCATTCAAGTGATTCTCCTGCCTGAGCCTCCCAAATAGCTGGGTCTACAAGCGTTTGCCACCGTGCCCAGCTAATTTGTGTATTTTTAGTAGAGACAGGGTTTGGCCATGTTGGTCTCGAAATCCTGCCTCATGTGATCCACCTGCCTTGGCCTCCCAGAGTGCTGGGATTGCAGGCATGAGCAACAGCGACCAGCCTTAAAGAGGACCCTACCTTTATTTAAAATGACCCTGCCTATATTTCCTCCCCTGAATGCCTTAAAGTCCCTGACTTATTTGAAAAATTAGTATTTCAAAACAGTTTCAGAAAAAATTAAAGCCTTAGTGGTTGGTCACACTAAATGGGACCGTCAAAGCTCCTACTGCTCACAAATATTGTTAAAATGGAATAACATGCACTGCTAAAGGGAATTAAAGTCACTCCTATCTTGAATGAACCCTAGACATTTTAAGTTCTGTGTCCTCTGCATAGAATCTTTGTTCTTTGTCTCTCCCTTGTGGCCATTTAGAAAACCTTTCAGCTCCTGATCACCAACTGAAACAGCGAAATTGTTCCCATTGTGGCAAACACAGTCTCTTGCCCTGGTTTTAATTTAAAAGAGATATTTATGTTACCCTTCCCATGAAGCAATTGACTGGTCAATATGCTCTCTACTTGTGTTATCCATAAAAATTTCCTAAACCAGTTTACTTTTAGTGTCAGAAGATGCAACCCAACAATATTCTTTTTTTAATGAAATACATTGTGCTCACAAAAAAGTATCTAAAAGCACATGTACAACTTAAATAATAATTATAAAGGGAACAATCAGATCAGCAACAGATTAAGAAATAGAATGTTGCCAATAATTGAAGTCCACCATATGTTCCTCCAAGTTCATTGTCCCTCTCCTACCACCAGATGGAACACTAATCTGACTTCTGTGATCATTCCTTTTGCTCCTTTAGTTTTACTACCTATGTGCACAAACTTAAACTACATAGTTTAGTTTTAACTTGTTTTAAACTGTATAAGAATACAAGAAAGTTATATTTTATGTAATCTTTCATGACTTGCTTCTTTAGTGCAATACTGTGACATCGTCTGTGTTGATTTGTGTAGCTCTACTTCATTTTTCTTTCTGCCTAATACTCAATTATATAACTATAATACAATCAGTTAATCTATTTTGCTGCTGATTGGTTTTTGATTGTTTTTATTTGGAGCCTATCTGATACTACAAACATCCTTTACATGTATATCTGTGCGAGAGTTTCTCTGGTATACCCTAGGAAAGGAATTGCTGTATCATAGAATGTGCATAGCTTCAACTTTGTTAGATAAAACCAAGCTGTAGATAAAGACAAGTCAAAGATAAATCATATCACTTAGAGTATATGAGTTTCCATTGCTCTAGATCCTTAGGAACACTTGATATTATGAGATACTTTTTTTTTCCAAAGTGATGAGTGCATAGTAATATATTATTGTGGTTTTAATTTGCATTTTCCTCATTACTAATGATGTTAAGCAGCTTTGCATATATTAACTAAACGTTTGATTTTTGCTTTTATTTTGAAGTGCTCATTCCATTTTCTTGTGTATTTTTCTATCAGATTTTCTGTATGTCACAATGTTTTAGATATATAAACTTGGTCAGTTACATGTGTGGCCAACAGCTTTTCCCACTCTGGGCCAATTTTCACTCTTCTTGTGGTGTATTTTAATAAACACAACTTCTTAATTTTAAAGTAGTCAAAGTTATTAATCTTTTTTATGATTAATACTATTTGTACCATGAGTAAAAAAAATTATTTACCCAAATTCCACAAAGAGATTTTTCTATATTATCTTCAAAGAGTTGTATAAATTTTTAAGTTTAAATGAGTTTTGGGCATAGTGAACTAGGAATACAACTGTAGTTTTTTAAAATATGGATTCCTAATTACAGCACTGTCCATTGAAAGGTTCACTCTTTCTGCCTCATCTACGGGGCCAAAAGTCTGGATCTGTGTGGATCTCTTTGCAGGCTCTCTATTCTTTTCTATTTTTTTTCTTCATCTCTATGCCAATGCTATACTATTATAATATCTTCATAATAAATCTTGCTAATTATTCTACCTTAGTTTTTGTCAAGAATACACAATTATTCTTGGTTGTTTGTGCTTCCATTTAAATTTTTAAACCAGCTTGTTGCATTCCACTAAAACAAGTGAGTAAACAACTACAATAATGAAAAACCCTGTTGAGATTTTGATCCTAAGTAATTTTTTAAGAATATACATCAATTAGTGTCGACTTGAATTTTTTTTTTTTTTTTGAGGTGGAGTCTCGCTCTGTCGCCCAGGCTGGAGTGCAGTGGCACGATCTTGGCTCACTGCAACCTCCACCTCCTGGGTTCAAGTGATTCTCCTGCCTCAGCCTCCCGAGTAGCTGGGACTACAGGTGCCCACCACCATGCCCAGCTAATTTTTGTATTTTTAGTATAAACAAGGTTTCACCATATTGGCCAGGCTGGTCTTCAACTCCTGACCTTGTGATCCACCCACCTCGGCCTCCCAAAGTGTTGGGATTACAGGCATGAGCCACTGTGCCCGGCCGAGAATTGATTTTTTAAAAATTAGTTTTCCAGAGGGGAGGAGGCAAAGCAAGATAGTGGAATAGAAGGCGCCACTGATAGTCTGCCCCGCCACCACAAGGACACCAGGTTAACAAGTATCTACACAGAAAAAATACCTTCATACGAACCAAAAATCCGGTGAGCCCTCATAGTACTTGGTTTTAACTTCATATGGCTGAAACAAGCACTGAAGAGATAGAAAAAAAACAGTCCTAAATCAAGTATGCCACCCCTCCTGCACCCTTCAGCAATCATGGCATGGTGCAGAGAGCGTCTCTAGGTGCTGGGGAAGGAAGAATACAGCAATTGTGAGGCATTGAACTCAGTGCTGTCTTGTTAGAGCAGAAAGGAAAACCAGACCAAACTCAGCTGACACCCACCCACAGAGGGAGCATTTAAACCAGCCCTAGCCAGAGGAGAATCACTGATCCCAACAGTTAGAACTTGAGTGCCTGCAAACTTCACCACCAAGGGCTATAACACTCTTATCTCCAAGTAAACTTGAAAGGCAGTCTGGGCCATAAAGACTGAAACTCTTAGGTGAGTCCTGGTGCTGAACTAGGCCCGGAGACAGTGAACTGGGACTGCATGTGGCGTACAGAAACACTAGCTGGGGCAGCTAAGGGAGTGCTGGCTTCAACCCTCCCATAAACCCAGGCTGCACAACTTATGGCTCCAAAAGACCTCTCTTTCTTCCAGTTGAAGGGAGGAAAAGGGAGAGTGGGAAAGACTTTGTGACGCACCTAGGATACCAGCTCAGCTACAACGAAACAGGGCAACAGTCAGAGTCATGAGGTCCCCATTGCAGGCCCTAGCTTCCAGATGACATTTCTACACACACCCTGGGCCAGAAGAGAACCTGCTGCCTTGAAAGAAAGGACCCAGTCCTGGCAGCATTTATCGCCTGCTAACTCAAGAGCCCTTGGGCCCTGAATAACCAGCAGCAATACCCAAGTACTACACCAAGGGCCTTGGGTGAGCCTTTGAGGCCTGCTAGCTTCAGGTGAGACTCAGGATATTACCAGCTGTGGTGGCTCTGGGGCAAAACTCCTGCTTGAGAAAAGCAGAGGAAAAAGTAAAGGGAACTTTGTTTTGCACCTTAGGTACCAGCATGGCCACAGAAGGGTAAAGAACAAATCAGGCTCTTGGGGTCCCCAATTCTAGGACTTGACTCTCGGACAGCATTTCTGGACCTACCCTGGGCCAGAGGAGCACCCACTGCCCTGACATGGCAGTCCCAGGACAGGTAGCATTTATGAAAAGCTGACTTAAGAGATCTTGGGCTTTAAGGGAACTTTGGTGGTAGTCTGGCAGTACTCCTTGTGGCCTGGGTGGTGGTGGCTATGGGGTGAGGCTCCTCTGCCTTTGGAAAGGGGGGGCAAGAGTGGGAAGGACTGCATCTAGTGGTTAGAGTGCCAGTTCAGCTGCAATACAATAGAGCACCAGGTAGACATCTAAGGGTTTTTACTCTAGTCCCTGACTCCCAGATGGCATTCTGGACCCACTTCTGGGGCTTAGGGGAGCTTGCTGCCCTGAAAGGAAGGGCATAGGCCTGATTGGCTTTGGCATTTACTGATTGTAGAGTCCCAAGGCCTTGAGGTAATGTAGGCAGTAGCCAGGGAGTGGTTACAGCAGGCCTTGGGTGAGACCCAGTAAGCACTGGGCTGGCTTCAGGTCTAAGCCAGCACAGTCATAGTGGTGGTGGCCAAAGGGGTGCTTGTGCCACTCCACCCCCAGCTTTAGGTGGCACAGAACAGAGAGAGGGAAATTCTGTACATTTGGGAGAAAGTAAGAAAAGAGAATAAGAATTTCTGCCTGGTAATCTAGAGAATTCTCCTGGATCTTGTCCAAGACCATCAAGGTGGTACTTGTACAAGTCTGCAAGAACCATGATGTTACTGGGTTTGAGATGCCCCTCTAAAGTAGATACAGTTTAGATCACAAGACTCAAGTCTTTTCAGGCATCTGGAAAGCCTTCCCAAAAAGGACAGCTACAAGCAAACCCAGACAGTGAAGACTACAATAAATGCCTAACTCTTCAATGCCCAGACAATGAAGAACATCCACTAGCATCAACACCATCCAGGAAAACATGACCTCACCAAACAAACTAAATAAGGCACCCAGGGCCAATTCTGGAGAAACAGAAATATGTAACCTTTCAAACACAGAAATCAAGATAGCTGTGTTGAGAAAACTCAAAGAAATTCAAGATAACACAGAGAAAGAATTCAGAATTCTATCAGATAAATTTAACAAAGAGATTGAAATAACTAAAAAGAATCAAGCAGAAATTCTGGAGCTGAGAAATGCAATTGACATACTGAAGAATGCATCAGGGTCTTTTAATAGCAGAATTGAGCAAGCAGAAGAAAGAGCTAATAAACTTGAAGTCAGGTTATCTTGAAAAAACAAGACCCACTCATCTGTTGCCTACAAGAAACACACTTCACCTATAAAGACACACATAGACTGAAAATAAGGGGATGGAAAAAGATATTCTATGCCAATGGAAGCCAAAAAAAGAGAAGAATTCACTATACTTATATCAGACAAAATAGATTTTAAGACAAAAACTATAAGAAGGGACAAAGAAGGACACTATATAATAACGGAGGGCTCGATTCAGCAAGAGGATGTAACAATTTTAAATATGTATGCACCCAACACTGGAGCACTCAGATATATAAAGCAAATATTATTAGAGCTAAAGAGAGAGATAGGCCCCAGTGTAGTAATAGCCGGAGACTTCAACACCCTACTTTTAGCATTGGACAGATCTTCCAGACAGAAATCAACAAAAAAAATCAGACTTAATCTGCACTATAGACCAAATGAACCTATTTACCCAGTAGTCATTTAGGAGGAGATTGTTCAGTTTCCATGTAGTAGTGTGGTTTTGAGTGAGTTTCTTAATCCTGAGTTCTAATTTGATTGTCCTGTGGTCTGAGAGACTGTTTGTTATGATTTCTATTCTTTTGCATTTGCTGAGGAGTGTTTTACTTCCAATTATGTGGTCAATTTTAGAATAAGTGCAATGTGGTGCTGAGAAGAATATATATTCTGTTGATTTGGGGTAGACAGTTCTGTAGATGTCTATTTGGTCCAGAGCTGAGTTCAAGTCCTGAATATCCTTGTTAATTTTCTGTCTTGTTGATCTGTTTAATATCCACAGTAGGGTGTTAAAGTCTCCCACTATTATTGTGTGGGTGTCTAAGTCTCTTTGTAGGTGTCTGAGAACTTTCTTTATGAATCTGGGTGCTCCTGTATTGGTGTATGTATATTTAGGATAGTTAACTCTTCTTGTTGCATTGATCTTTTTACCATTATGTAATGCCCATCTTTGGTTCTTTTGACCTTTGTTGGTTTACAGTCTGTTTTATCAGAGACTAGGATTGCAATCCCTGCTTCTTTTTTGCTTTCTTTTTTTCTGGGTAGCTTCCTCCATCCCTTTATTTTGAGCCTATGTGTGTCTTTGCAAGTGAGATGGGTCTCCTGAATACAGCATACCACTGGGTCTTGACTCTATCCAATTTGTCAGTCTGTGTCTTTTAATTGAGGTATTTAGCTCATTTACATTTAAGGTTAATATTGTTATGTACGAATTTGATCAAGTCATTATGATGTTAGCTGGTTATTTTGCCTGCTAGTTGATGCAGTTTCTTCATAGTGTTGGTGGTCTTTACAATTTGGTATGTTTTTGCAGTGGCTAGTACTGGTTGTTCCTTTCCATGTTTAGTGCTTCCTTCTGAAGCTCTTATAAGGCAGGCCTGGTGGTGACAAAATCTCTCAGCATTTGCTTCTCTGTAAAGGATTTTACTTCTCCTTGATGTATGAAGCTTAGTTTGGCTGCATATGAAATTCTGGGCTGAAAATTCTTTTCTTTAAGAATGTTGAATATTGGCCCTCACTCTCTTCTGGCGTGTAGAGTTTCTGCCAAGAGATCCACTGTTAGTCTGATGGGTTTCCCTTTGTAGGTAACCTGACGTTTCTCTCTGTCTGCCCTTAACATTTTTTCCTTCATTTCAACCTTGGTGAATCTGACAATTATGTGTCTTGGGGTTGCTCTTCTCAAAGAGTATCTTTGTGGTGTTCTCTGTATTTCCTGAATTTGAATGTTGGCCTGTCTTGCTAGGTTGGGGAAGTTCTCCTGGATAATATCCTGAAGAGTGTTTTCCAACTTGGTTCCATTCTTCGTGTCACTCTCAGGTAAACCAATCAAACGTAGATTTGGTCTTTTCACATAGTCCCATATTTCTTGGATGCTTTGTCCATTCCTTTTCATTCTTTTTTCTCTAATCTTGTCTTCTGCCTTTATCTCATTAAGTTGATCTTCAATCTCTGATATCCTTTCTTCCACTTGATCGATTCAGCTACTGATACTTGTGTATGCTTCACAAAGTTCTCGTGCTGTGTTTTTCAGCTCCATCAGGTCATTTATGTTCTTCTCAAACTGATTATTCTAGTTAGCAATTCATCTAGCCTTTTTTCAAGGTTCTTAGCTTCCTTGCATTGTGTTGGAACATGATCCTTTATCTCAGAGGAGTTTGTTATTACCCACCTTCTGAAGCCTACTTCTCTCAATTCGTCAAACTCATTTTCCATTGAGTTTTGTTCCCTTGCTGGTGAGGAGTCGTGATCCTTTGGAGGAGAACAGGCATTCTGGTTTTTGGAATTTTCAGCCTTTTTGTGCTGGTTTCTCCCCATCTTCGTGGATTTATCTACCTTTGGTCTTTGATGTTGGGACCTTCGGATGTGGTCTCTGAGTGGACATCCTTTTGTTGATGTTGATTCTATTTTTTTCGGTCTGTTAGTTTTCCTTCTAACAATCAGGCCTCTCTGCTGCAGGTCTGCTGGAGTTTGCTGGAGGACCCTCTTTGCCTGGGTATCACCAGCGGAGGCTGCAGAACAGCAAAGATTGCTGCCTGTTCCTTCCTCTGGAAGCTTTGTCACAGAAAGGCACCTGCCAGATGCCAGCCAGAGCTCTCTTGTATGAGGTATCTGTTGGCCCCTACTGGGAGGTGTCTCCCAATCAGGAGACATAGAGGTCAGGGACCCACTTGAGAAGGCAGTCTGATCCTTAGCAGAGCGTGAAGTGAAGGCTGTGCTGGGAGGTCCGCTGCTCTCTTCAGAGCCATCAAGCAGGGATGTTTAAGTCTGCTGATGCTGCGCCCACAGCCACCCCTCCTTCCAGGTGCTCTATCTCAGGGAGATGGGGTTTTTATCTATAAGCCCCTGGCTGGGGCTGCTGCTTTTTTTTTTTTTTTCCCCCAGAGATGCCCTGCCCAGAAAGGAGGCAGTCTGTCCACAGTGGCCTTACTGAGCTGTGATGGGCTCCACCCGGTTCAATCTTCAGAGCGGCTTTGTTTACACTGTGAGGGTAAAACCACCTACTCAAGCCTCAGCAATGGCGGATGACCCTCCCGCGACCAAGCTTGAGCGTCCCAGGTAGAGCTCAGACTGCTGTGCTGGCAGCGAGAATTTCAAGCCAGTGGATCTTAGCTTGCTGGGCTCTGTGGGGGTGAGACCCACTGAGCCAGACCACTTGACACCCTGGCTTCAGCTCCCTTTCCAGGGCAGTGAAAAGTTCTGTCTCACTGGTGTTCCAGGTTCCACCGAGTTATGGAAAAAAAAAAAATTCCTGCAGCGAGTTTGGTGTCTGCCCAAATGGCTGCCCAGTTTTGTGCTTGAAACCCAGGGCCTTGGTGGCATAGGAACTGGAGGGAATCTCCCAATCTGTGGGTTGTGAAGACCGTGGGAAAAGTGCAGTATCTGGGCCAGAGTGCACCATTTGTCACAGTGCAGTCCCTAATGGCTTCCTTTGGCTAGGAGAGGGAGTTCCCCAACACCTTGCACTTCCCGGGTGAGGCGACTCCCCACCCTGCTTTGGCTCGCCTTCTGTGGGCTGCACCCACTGTCCAACCAGTCCCTATTAGATGAACCGGGTACCTCTGTTTGAAATGCAGAAATCGCCCATCTTCTGCATAGATCTCACTGGGAGCTGCAGACTGGAGCTCTTCCTATTTGGCCATCTTGCCAGCCGGAGCTCGGATTTTTTATTTTTCTTCCTTTCCCTATATATTTTTTTTCTGTTTCTTTCCCCTTCCCTTTCCTCCTCTCCCTAGAGGATGTGACTGAGGATAATGCTGGGTAGGGTCTTTTGACTTTGCTTCCATAACCCTATGCACTTCTGTCCGCAGGTTTTATATTGGGCTGGGTACTTTGACCTACAAGCCAGTAGATGGGGGCTTATGGGTAATAGCAGGTTGCAGCCAATGGGGCTGGGTATATGCTCGATCCTCCTTTACTGGAAAAACACTGGTTAGGGCTGGACCTGGAAAGTCCATCTACAGGTCCCCCAATGATAGGCACAAGCACCAGCTCTGAGGGAGAGTCCAGTGGGCAGCCACCAAGTGTCCAGAGGCGTGCCTCGGCATGGAGGTAGGAAACCTCCTTGGCCCCAAGTTCTCTGCATAGGAGTGTCAGAGGCGGCCTAATCTCTTAATCCAGGAGAGTGGCTACTCCAGATGCCTGGAGATCTGCCTGGTTGTGGAGTGGAGAGGGTCTCCTTGCACCACTATCGCTGCGCAGGAAGGATGGGGTGGCTCAAGCTACTTACTGCTCCAGGCAAGCAGGTGTTCCAAATACCTGGAAATCTGTGGAGCAGAGAGGGTCCCACTGCACCGCAATCTCTGCACCAGAAGAATGGAGCAGCTCAGACTGCTGATTCACGCTAATGGGCACTCTGAATCCCAGGATATCTGCCTGGGCAAGAAGTGGAGATGGCCCCCTTGCACAAGGATCTCTGCACAGGAAGGAAGGGGCAACCCAGGCTGCTAGCCCATGAGAGTGGGTGCTTTAAATGCTTGGAGATCTGCTTATATGTAGAATGGAGAAGGCCCTGCTACACCACAGTCTTAGGAAAGTAGGCTGGGACACCCAGCAATAACACACACAGACCAGTTCTAGTTCATCAAGCTGGCCCTGGCTGAAAGTCTCATTGCCCAGGAGAAACCACAGCCATAGCAGCTCTCCTCTTGCCCAAGGCCTGTGACTGGGGAAAGCACAATTCCCGTGCCTACTGTTGAGATATTTTCCATGGTTCTGGCTGTGGAGGACCCTACCCTGATCCAGAGCAGGTGCTCCATTCTCTACCCCAATACTAAAATGCCTGCATGGCCACACTGCTGGGTTGCCAAAGAATGGCTGACTTTAGATGCACCCAAATTAAAAATGGTATCCTGTTCTCTGTCCTGGGACTGGGAAAATGCCTGTAGCTTTATCCAGTGTCTGTCCCTATCAGCATCTCCAAGCCTCTCCTGAAGTTAGCTCCAGGATTTGGGAGAAACAAAGTGCTGTCTCTCAGCCTGGATTGCTCTGATCCTCAGTGGAAACGTGAGTCACAGAGGGAAGCTTCTATCTCTCATGTGCTGGGACTTCATTCACTTCTCTCAGCTGGACAGCATTATGGTGGCTGTTTGCCAGCATTCTCCTTCTCAGGATCTGGAGTGTTCTTCACAATTCCAGTGGATCTCCATTTTCCTTCTTGAATTAAAGCTCACAGTATTTATCTTTATGCACTGCCTTGCTATTTCCAAGTGGCTGTGGCATGCTAAAAGCTTCTAATTGTCATCTTGAAAAAAAAATCTATGAACAATGTTTGATATGAGTTGGCCAATACTCAACTGAAAATAAAAAAATTAATGTGCAAGGATAGTCTCTGAGGTTGAGCATTTTTGTTCAGTGATGAAGCATTTGAATTATCAACATGGTTAATGCTATGGAAATCTATGGAACCAATTCATTTAAGAAATGGATTCGTATCTTAATAAAGAACATCTTTTTTATTGTTTAATTGCTGAAACAAGATGTCAGCCTATTACCCTAATTAACCAGTTCAATCACAGCCATTCACATCATCTAGTACCAAGTGGTATTTTTCAGAGAAATGAACATGAGGAGGGAAACTCCTTGACTGGAAAAAAAATTGATACATATAATCATTACAGAGCTGTATATTTATGTAAGACCAACTGTGAGATGAATGAAGAAATCTCTGAGATTCACTGTTGAGTAGCTTAAAATTTCCAAGTCCTCTGCTAGACTTGAAAACTATTTAGTGTTGAACAAAAATAAGATACTATATCTCACAATTCCTATATGAATGCTTCCATTCCTACTTTATTTCTGCTTTCATTTTCACGGCTCATCTACAGTCTCTCTTCCAGCCTCCCATTTGTATTTTACAACATGCATAATTACAGATTTATTCTTTAATTATCTCATTTTCATACGATTTTTATATCTCTTGAAAGATTTCTTGGAAACTTCTGTCTTTTTTATTTTCCAGAGAAGCAGAGTATTTTTAGGCAATAATATTTTACCTTATCATGCCTTTCAACTATTACAAGAAAAAGGGAAAGTAGTAAAATAAATAAACAAATACAGACAGTCACCAACTTACAATGGTTTCACTTAAGATTTTCAACTGTATGATGGTGGGAAAGTGATATGTATTGAGTAGGAACCATATTTCAAGTACTCATGCTACCATTATATTTTTCATTTTCAGTACAGTACTCAATAAATTACATGAAATATTCAACAGTTTACTATAATATAGGCTTTGTGTAAGATTATTTTGCCCAACTGTAGGCTAATGTTAGTGTTCTAAGGACGGTTAAGGTGGGCTAGGCTAAGCTATGAAGTTGGGTAGGTTAGGTTTATTAAACATATCTTCAAGCCAGGTATAGTGGTTTGTGCCTATAGTCCCAGCTGCTCAGGAAGCTGAGGCAGGAGGATTGTTTGAGCTCAAGGAGTTTGAGACTATAGTGCACTATGAGCACACGTGAGAATAGCCACTGCACTCCAGCCTGGGCAACATGGCAAGAGTCTACATTTTGTTTAAAAAAAACAGCATCTTCAACTTAGAATAGTATCAACTTATGATGGGTTTATTGAAACATAATCTTATCATAAGTTGAAGAGTATCTTTATGTAGTAGAATATAATAACATACTACAGACTTATTTTCTCAAAGCATAAAGATAAACCACACTAATGATCATCCATGGGAGAGGGACACCTAGACAATGTCCTGCAAAATGAGAAATACTTGTAAGACATACTTTACATTCCAGACTGAGTCTCTTTCACCATGAAATAAAATCATTAAGAAATTTTTAGTAATATTTTAATTAAAATTTTAAGTATAGAAAGAAGGTTGTATAGCTTTACATTAAAAATAAATTAGTACATGACTTGGCTACTTGACACCAAAGTAGCTGGTGCCAGATTCACGCTTCCATCATAATTTGATTATGAGCATCATAATTTGAAGTTGACTTGGGACGCTGGAGCTTGGTGTGGGGAGGGGCATCTGCCATTACTGAGGCTTGAATAGGTGGTAAACAAAGCTGCTGGGAAGTTCAAACAGGGTAGAGCCCACTGCAGCTAGCAGCTCAGCAAGGCCACTGTAGCCAGACTGCCTCCCTGGATTCCTCCTCCCTGGGCAGGGCATCTCTGAAACAAAGGCAGCAGCCCAGTCAGGGGCTTATAAATAAAACTCCCACCTCCCTGGGACAGAGCAACTGGGGGAAAGGGTGGCTGTGGGCACAGCTTCAGCAGACTTAAACGTCCCTGCCTGCCAGCTCTGAATAGAGTAGTGGATCTCCCAGCCCAGCGCTTAAGCTCTGCTAAGGGACAGACTGTGTCCTCAAGTGGGTCCCTGAACCCAGTGCATCCTGACTAGAAGACACCTCCCATTAGGGGTTGACAGACACCTCCTACAGGAGAGCTCAGGCTGACATCTGATGGGTGCCCCTCTAGGATGAAGCTTCTAGAGGAAGGAACAGGCAGCAATCTTTGTTGTTCTTCAGCCCTCGCTGGTGATACCCAGACAAACAAGGTCTGGAGTGGACCTCCAGCAAACTCCAGCAGACCTGCAACAGAGGGGCCTGTTAGAAGAAAAACTAACAAACAGAAAGGAATAGCATCAATTTCAACAAAAAGGACATCCACACTGAAACCCCATCTTCATGGGGTTTCATCTTCGATGTTGTAGGTCACCAACATCGAAGACCAAAGGTAGATAAATCCACAATGATGAGGAAAAAGCAGTGCAAAAATGCCGAAAATGCCAAAAACCGGAAAGCCTCTTCTCCTCCAAAGGATCACAACTCCTCGCCAGCAAGGGAACAAAACTGCATGGAGAATGAGTGATGAATTGGCAGAAGTAGGCTTCAGAAGGTAGGTGAAACAAACCTCTCTGAGCTAAAGGTGCATGTTATAACCCAATGCAAGGAAGCTAAGAACCTTGAAAACACATTACAGGAATTGCCAACTAGAATAACCAGTTTAGAGAAGAACATAAATGACCTGATGGAGCTGAAAAACACAACACGATGACTTTGTGAAGCATACACAAGTATCAATAGCTGAATCAATCAAACGGAAGAAAGGATATCAGAGATTGAAGATCAACTTAATGAAATAAAGCATGAAGACAAGATTAGAGAAAAAAGAATGAAAAGGAATGAACAAAGCCTCCAAGAAATATGGGACTACATGAAAAGACCAAACCTACGTTTGATTGGTGTACCTGAAAGTGACCAGGAGAATGGAACCAAGTTGGAAAACACACTTCAGGATATCATCCAGGAGAACTTCCCCAACCTAGCAAGACAGGCCAACATTCAAATTCAGGAAATACAGAGAACACCACAAAGATACTCCTTGAGAAGAAAAACCCCAAGACAAATAATCGTCAGATTCACCAAGGCTGAAATGAAGGAAAAACTATTCAGCACAGCCAGAGAGAAAGGTCAGGTTATTCACAAAGGGAAGCCCATCAGACTAACAGCAGACTTGGCAGGACCCTACAAGCAAGAAGAGAGTGGGGACCAATATTCCACATTCTTTTCTTTTCTTTTCTTTTCTTTTCTTTTTTTATTTTCTAGACCACTGAGAAAATCTTTGTTTACACTAAATTTCAACAAAATTTGCATAAATACATTCCTAATGTACAATTTTCACCTCTGATTTTTTCACGTCATTTAAAAGGTTAGTCTGTCCTGTTCCTGTTATTCCTTTCAGACACCAGTGTGGCACTGACGTTGGCAGGTGGAGGGGAGCTGCCAGGGAGCTGGGGGGTGCCTGAGGGCTCAGGCTGCTTGGGGCAGACTTCTGTCTGGGCCGCCAGCTTTTCAGCTGCATCCCTGCCCTCACATTCTTAAAGAAAATAATTTTCAACCCAAAATTTCATATCCAGCCAAACTAAACTTCATAAGTGAAAGAGAAGTAAAATCCTTCACAGACAAGCAAATGCTGAGTGATTTTGTCACCACCAGGCCGGTGTTACAAAAGCTCCTGAAGGAAGCACTAAATGTGGAAAGGAACAACTGGTACCAGCCACTGCAAAAATGTACCAAATTGTAAAGACCATCAACACTATGAAGAAACTGCATCAACTAATAGGCAAAGTAACCAACTAACGTCATAATGACACGATCAAATTCACACATAACAATATTAACCTTAAATGTAAACAAGCTAAATGTCCCAATTAAAAGACAGACTGGCAAATTGGATAAAGAGTCCAGACCCATCAGTGTGCTGTATTCAGGAGACCCATCTCATGTGCAAAGACACACACAGGCTCAAAATGAAGGGATGGGAGAAGATTTACCAAGAAAATGGAAAGCAGAAAAAATCAGAAGTTGCAATTCTAGTCTCTGATAGAACAGACTGTAAACCAACAAAGATCAAAAAAGACAAAGAAGGCATTACAAAATGGTAGAAGGATCAATGCAACAAGAAGAGCTACCTATGCTAGATATACATGCATCCAATACAAGAGCACCCAGATTCATAAAGCAAGTTCTTAGAGACCTACAAAGAGACTTAGACTCCCACACAATAATAGTGGGAGACTTTAACACCCTACTGTTGATGCTAAACAGATCAACAAGACAGAAAATTAACAAGGATATTCTGGACTTGAACTCAGCTCTGGACCAAGTGGACCTAATAGACATCTACAGAACTCTGCACGCCAAATCAACAGAATATACATTCTTCTCAGCACCACATCACACTTATTCTAAAATTGACCATATAATTGGAAGTAAAACACTCCTCAGCAAATGCAAAAGAAGGGAAATCGTAACAAACAGTCTCTCAGACCACAGTGCAATCAAATTAGAACTCAGGATTAAGAAACTGACTCAAAACTGCACAACTGTATGGAAACTGAACAACGTCCTCCTGAATGACTACTGAGTAAATAATAAAATTAAAACAGAAATAAATAAGTTCTTTGAAACCAATGAGAACAAAGACACAACGTACCAGAATCTCTGGGACACAGCTAAAGCAGTGTTTCGAGGGAAATTTATAGCAATAAAAGCCCACAGGAGAAAGTGGGAAAGATCTAAAACTGACACTCTAACATCACAATTCAAAGAACTAGAGAAGCAGGAGCAAACAAATTCAAAAGCTAGCAGAAGACAAGAAATAACTAAGATCAGAGCAGAACTGAAGGAGATAGAGACACGAAAAACCCTTTAAAAAAAATGAATCCAGGAGCTGTTTTTTTGCTTGTTTGTTTTTTGAAAATATGAACAAAATAGACTGCTAGCTGGACTAATAAAGAAGAAAAGAGAGAAGAATCAAATAGACACAATAAAAATGATAAAGGGGATATCACTACTGATGCCACACAAATGCAAACTACCATCAGAGAATAGTATAAACACCTCTACGCAAATAAACTAGAAAATCTAGAAGAAATGGATACATTATCGGACACATACACCCTGCCAAGACTAAACCAGGAAGAACTCGATTCCCTGGATAGACCAATAACAAGTTCTGAAATTGAGGCAGTAATTAATAGCCTAGCAACCAAAAAAAACCCAGGACCAGATGGATTCACAGCTGAATTCTACCAGAGGTACAAAGAGGAGCTGATACCATTCCTT
Source organism: Pan troglodytes (assembly GCF_028858775.2). Lineage (NCBI taxonomy): Eukaryota > Metazoa > Chordata > Mammalia > Primates > Hominidae > Pan > Pan troglodytes. Next base: position 159,000,377 of record NC_072404.2, on the reverse strand, counting down.
CAGAAACTATTCCAATCAATAGAAAAAGAGGACTCCTCCCTAACTCATTTTATGAGGCCAGCATCATCCTGATACCAAAACCTGGCAGAGACACAACAAAAAAAGAAAATTTCAGGCCAATATCCCTGATGAACATCGATGCAAAAATCCTCAATAAAATACTGGCAAACAGAATCCAGCAGCACATCAAAAAGCTTATCCACCACCATCAAGTTGGCTTTATCCCTGGGATGCAAGGCAGGTTCAACATATGCAAATCAATAAACGTAATCCGTAACATAAGCACAACCAATGACAAAACACACACAGTTATCTCAATAGATGCAGAAAAGGCCTTTGACAAAATTCAACAGCCTTTCATGCTAAAAACTCTCAATAAACTAGGTATTGATGGAACACATCTTAAAATAATAAGAGCTATCTGTGACAAACCCACAGCCAGTAATGTCCTAGGCCTTCATATTCACTCACCACTCACTCACTAACTCGCCCAGGCAACTTCCAGTCCTGCAAGCTCCATTTATTGTAAGTTCCCTATACAGGTGTACCATCTTAAAAATCTTTTATATTTTTTACTATACATTTCATGTATTTAGATATACTTAGGTACATAAATACCATAGTTGGTGACTATTACAAATTGTTACCATAAATGTAACACTTACTGTGTTACAATTGCCTATAGTATTCAGTACACTAATATGCTGCACAGGTTTGTCCCGTAGGAGCTATGAGCTCTTCCATATAGCCAAGGTGTATAGTGGCTACTATATATACCACCTAGGTTTCTGTAAGTGCACTCTACGACATTTGCACAATGACAAATTCACTTGACAGCACATTTCTCAGAACATATCATTTAACGCATCATTAAACAACACGTGACTGTATAACGTTAGCTTTTTGTAGATGCTTTTTATCAAGTGGATAAAGTTTCCTCTATTCCTGCTTTATAGAGAGATTTTATCATGAATAGATATTGAAATGTGTTACATTTGTTAAATGTTTATTATGCATCAACTGATACAATGTAACTTTTCTTCTTTTGTTTGTTAACATGGTGGATTATTTTGATTGACTTTTTGAGATTTAATCAGGCTTGTATTTCTGGAAACAACCCCCCTTGGACATGGGGTACATTTTTTTAATATACTGTAGAACTCTATTTGTTAATATTAAGTTATACATATCTTTACATATACACACATACACACTCTCTCTCTCTCCTGGTTTTGGTATCAGTGTAATAATAGCTTCAAAAAATAAATTGGGGAGTGTTCTCTCCTTTTCTGTTTTCTGGAAAAGATTGTGTAGAATTGGTGTTTTTTTTTTTAAACATGGTAGAATTCTCCAGTGAAACCATCTAAACCTAGAGATTCCTTTTCTGGTAGTTTTAAAATTATGGATTCAATTTTCTTAATGGTTATAGAGTTATTCAAATCATCTATTCATGCATGGTGAGTTGAGTTTGTTTGTGTTGCAGGAGGAACACTGCATTTTGTCCATTTTGTCTAAGTTGTCTAATTTATGTGTGTGGAGTGGTTTGTAATATTCCTTGATTGTCCTTTGTTATATGTGGTGTCTGTAGTGATATCACCTGTTTCATTATGGTATTTAAAATTTATGTCTTTTCTTTTCCTTTTAATTTCTGCTTGAGTTTGCCAAATTTTATTAATCTTTTAACAGAACTATCCCTTTGTTTTATTGGTTTAACTATTTTTTTTCTTTTAAATATAAGTGTTTTCTTTTCTTATCTTCATTAATCTCTACCCTCTACTTGCTTTGAGTTTATTCTGCTCTTCTTTTTCTACGTTCCTGAGGTGGAAATCTATTGCTCACTTGAGACTTTTCCTCTTTACTATGCATGCATTTATTGCTATAAGTTTCCTTCTCAGTACTTTGATATGTCACAGTTTCATGTTTATCCAGTTCAATGTATTTTTAAAATTTTTCCTTGAGACTTCTTTGACCGATAGATTAGTTAGGAGTGTGTTTTTAGATTTCCAAGTGTTTGGGAATTTTCATATCTTTCTTATGCTGATTTCCAATTGGATTCCCTACAATGGTTTCTGGTTTTCACCTGCTCTGGATGATTACGATCTCTTTTAAATTTGTTCTGGTGAGTTTAGGGCCTAGGATAGCTCTATCTTGCCATGTGTTTCGTCAGCACTCAAAAAAATATGTGTATTCTGCTGTTGTTGTGTGGAATATTCTGTAAATGCCAAATAGATTCTTTTGGTTAATGGCATTTTGAGTTGTTTTATATTCTTGTTGATTTTCTTTTTTTTCCCTCCTTTTAAAATATGAAATGCTTCACAAAATTTTGTGTAATCTATATGCAGGAGACGTGTTAATCTTGTCTGTGTCATTCTAATTTTAGAAAGTGCTGCCAAAGCCAACACTCCTTGCTGATTTTCTGTCTAGTTCTATCCATTATTGAAAAATGCAAGAGAAAATTTCCAACTATAATTGTGGATTCATCTATACCTCCTTTGAGTTCTGGCAGTCTTCTTTTTTAAAAAAAATCAACTAAAGTTTATTAAATTAAGCATAAAGTTACTTTCACATTTATCTACAACCACAGTGAATACAGTTCTTGGCATGAAGACACCACAACCTTTAGAATTTAAAGCCTCCCCACCTGCAAGATTACATATATAAAACTCCCAATATTGTTTCTATAACAGTGGATTAATTCACCAAATTAAAATAGTTATACGATCTAGAATAATAAAATGGAATGATTTACTCATAAGATTCATATTTAAAGCATCTTTATTTACAAAATACTATCCTGAGAATCATAATTCCATTAAACTTCAATTTGAGCAAAAGTGCAATCACTTACTTAAGTAATAGCAGTTACTTAAACTGAAAATGAGATCCGTCAAAATTACTTTTGAAGAAAGCAACAATATTGTCAGGTTTCTTGCTGTGGTCCTGGATGTTCAGTAGCATTGAAGGCGGAATCAATCCTGAAGGGAACTCGCTTCTACCTTCAGAATGTGGGGTTGGGGTAAAATCCAGGTCTCGGATGAAGGTAAGGAGGTAAACCCCTTGGTGGGTAGATGTTTCTCATTGCAAATGGAGCATGTGGTGGACCTGGGAAATCCCTTGGTGGAAAATAACCTCGAGAAGCTCCAAACATGGTTCCTGAAGGAGGTGGGGGGAAAGGAGATCCTCTTCTCATGAACGGGCCCCTTGTATCCACTGGAAACAATGGTCCTCTGACTGGAGCAAGAGGTGGAGGAATAAAGCCAGGGCCAGTTGCTTCATTTTCAGCAGGGAGAGATGAATCAGGCACATTTAAATTACCAAGATCATCTTTGGCATCATTTCTACTGGATTCCATTTCTGAAGGCATTGACCCATCCATTTTATCCAAAGAAGTCATTTTAAAACTTCTGGGTTCTGCTGGTCCAGACAGTCTTTCAGAATTAGAATAAAATCTGTCTTCCCTTTGAGGAGGAAGAGCTGAATCAGGATATGATTGTCCTGGTGGAGGAAACATCATCTGACAGTCCTGTTCCACCAGAGATGACAGGGACCCAGTGTCAGAAGGAGCCCTGTGAGGATCGGTTAACCTATCACAGCTTGGTTCTCCTCTTTCATTGGTAATCTGATGGTCCAGGGGATTCCCTGGGCCTCTTGGGCCTCTTCCTCCTCCCTCCGGAAGCACAGGTCAGAGTCCCAGTGGATCCTCCAACAAAGTTTGAGGAGAGAGAAAAGCTCTCTTTGCAGATGAAGGCCGACCCAATGGTGCGGGACCATTCAGGGAATGCTCTCTGCCAAATGCTGTATTTGAAACATCAAGTGCATTAGGATCTTTTTCTAAAAGTTCAAATTTCAACTCTGTTTCAGTTAATTTTTGTTTGTTGTGAGCATTTTCTTTCCTTAAATCATTGAGGTTTCTTTCAGCAGTCCGAGCTGCCAACCAATTATCATGTCCTCTTTTCTCGTAGGAAATAACCTGCTTTTGATAAAAATGAACAGTTCTCTCCAATTCTTCTTCAAGATCTTTGGCTAGCTTTCTATAGGTCTCCAGCTCTTCAGTGGCATGGCTGATCTTTTCTTCCACTTTAGAAAGTTTCTCTTCTTCCTCTATCCGGTAATTTTCCTCTATTGTCAATTTCCTGTGGAGTTTCATTTCATTTTCTTGATAGAATTCAGTCATTATTTTAAGTTTCTGTTGAAGCTTCTGATTCTCACTTTCAAAATGTATGTTTTCTGACTGCAAAGATGCTTGTTGAGTCTGAAGATTTTTCATATACTCTGTAAGCTCTTCCTTTGTTTTATCAACTTCAGATAACTGAATAATAATGTAGTTTCTTTCTCCTTCTAAGCTTTTTAAAGAAACATTTAACTTAGCAGCATGAATCAGTTTCTTCAAAGCTCCTTTTGGAGGATCATCTAAGTTAGCACCATTTCCGATTGACTGTTTACTTCTAATTCCAGGTTATCATCATCCGTTGTGTCTTCTTCAAGCACAGCAGCCTGATCGTTCATCATTAGCAAGTGTCCAGTCAGGGTCTTGATGTGATTTTCTTTATCATTTAGAACTTGTTCTGCGTGTACTTTGGAGTCTTCAAATGTTATTTTCTGTTTATTAAGTTCACTCACTTGTTCTTTCCATACCTCAGCTTCTTGCAAAAGCTGTTTCTGGCTTTCCTGAAGTTGAGAATTTTCATTCAAAGCATCTTTTATTGCTATAGCCCGTCGTTCTTCACTCATTTTAAATATCTTGCAGATGATTTTGGCTTCAGCTATTTGTGATTTGAGGGATTTTGACTCCTCTTCTAGAGACTGTATCCTTTTTGAAATATCCGCCATCAATTCATCTTGTTGAGAATGTTTAGATTTCTCTTCTTTTAAGTCTTTTTCTAGACAGAGGATTTCATCCTCAAGTTCAGAATTGGACCTGTTCAGCTTTTCACAGGTTGCCTCCAAACTTCGTGCTTCTGCTGCCGCCTTCTCATAGCTACTTCATCGCCTTCATACTCTTTTTGAATAAGGCTAAACTTTTCAAGTAGTTTACTTCTCAAGGCTACTTCATAGCCTTCATACTCTTTTTGAATAAGGCTAAACTTTTCAAGTAGTTTACATTTTTCTTCAATTAGTCCAGAAAGCGTTGCACCAAGTTTTTGCTCTCTTCCCACGTAAATCCGACTCCTAACCGATCTAAAACTTCTCCACATAAAAAGGAACAACAAAAAATCCAATAACAGCTGCACATACCACCAGTTCCGATGGAAAACCGTAAGGGTTCGAATCTGGTCTCATACTCTCAGGTAGTGCTGCCACAACTCTGCGTAGCTCCTCCAGGACCAGCCCCAAGTGGGGCTGAGGGGTAGCACCGGGCTCCTCCATAGCGCCGAGGCTGCTCTGGCGGTCACCGCAGTAACACTGGCCACAATAAAAGGTGGAGAACACGCAGCCTTGGGTCTGGAACCCGAATCCGCACGTGACAGCCAACCGGAGCGGACCGCTGTGGAGCGGGCTGCGGGGGGAGCTGGGGAACGCGGGCACCCACAGGCCTCACAGGCCCATGTTGTCCCCACCACTCCCCGGCCCCCTTCTTACACTTTACATCCTGGGGCAGCGCAGGTCCGAACCCGACCCACCTTAGTTCTGGCAGTTTTCACATCACGTATTTTGAAGTTGTATTTTTTGGTGAATACACTTTTAAAATTGCTGTCTTCTTCATGAATTAAACCTTTGATCATTATATAATCTCTCTGTTTCTGGTAAATTTTTTTGCTTTATCTGACATACATGCAGGCACTCTTGCTTTCCTTTCATCAATGTGTGTGTAATATATCTTTTTTCATCCTGTTAATTTGGCCTGCCCTGTATTGGTAAATTTCAAGTGAGTTTCTTGTACACAGCATGCAAGAAACATATAAGAAAGGGTCATACTTTTAAATACACTCTTCTATTATCTGTCTCTTGGTAGACCATTCATAATTAAATGAATTATTGATACTTTAGTGCATAAGCCTGACAGTTTTTGTTTTCTCTATCAACTCTTGTTTCTCTGCTTGTTTTTCATGACTTTCTGTGGGTTATTTGAACATTTATTTTAGAATTCCATTTTGTTATTCATAGTGTTTATGATGTATCTTCTTTTTTATAGTTTTCTGGTTGCTTTTTATAGCTTAGTGGTTGTTCTAGATATTCCTTTATACATACATTATCACAGTCAATTGGTGTCATCTGTATTTCAGTTTGAGTGTAGTATAGCAACCCTATGTCATTTTATGTCTCTTTACCCTCTCAAATTTATAGTATCATTGTCTTACATCCATTTAGAATAACACTAGACAATGCTATGATTTTTGCTTGAAACATCAAACATAATTTAGGAAATCAAAATCTATGCCAATAAATAAAGTGAGCATTTTAGAGCTGCCAGAAGGAAATAGGACACGACCTGCTTTGTCTTTCATTTTTTCTTTCTTTCCTTTATATTGATCATAGATATTATGATGCCCTATCTATTAACTCCAATATCTGGATTATCTGTGAATTTGTTTTTAATAATTGATTTATTTTTTATCAGTCTGTATTTCTTGCTTTTTTGTGTATGTGGTAATTTTTTAAAAGTATGTTGAGTTTCTGGATAATATGATATAGAAATACCCAAAAATTTTGAATTTTTTTCTGGACAGATGTTATATTACCTGCAGATCACCTTGCTGCTCTCAAGACCTAGTTTTAAGCTGTGCTATGGTAATGATATTTTATTTTCCTCTTAGGACATATGCCTTACTCCTAGGATACTGTACCTCTCCTTAGACAGAATCTTTAGGGTCCCAACTGGGTTTCTCAGTTGTTTACCAACATTTCCCCATCTGGCTGGATCTGAAACCCAGTAGGTTTCCAGGAAATTTTCAGTCCCTGATGATCTCTTCTGCTTTCCCAGCAGTTGCTTTCTACTAGGTCTCTCCTCTTCTTAGCCAACTGTCACACAGCTAAAGAGTCACAGAAGGACCAAAATGGCATTTACACACCCATTTCCAGGGTTCTTTCTCTCTCCCATATGGTACATTAACCCCCAATTCCCAACCAGCTTATTAGCTTTGAACTCTATTCGTTGCTTCTTTTGGTTACCAAGACCACTAACCTCTGGTTGGGTCACATTTTCCTGTACCAAGGTCAGGAAGATGCCTTTCTGGAAAACCCTGGCAAATGTGGTACTAACGTCATGTGTCTCACCTTCCTTAAAGATCTCATACCTGACTTGGTACAACAATGTTCTTCAATGCCTGCTGATATGGTTTGGCTGTGTCCTTACCCAGATCCCATCTTGAATTGTAGCTCCCATAATTCCCACGTGTAGCCTTGCCCACCTGAACCATGCTGAGGACCTGGTGAGAGGTAATTGAGTCATGGGGCTGGGTCTTTCCCATGCTGTTCTTGTGATAGTGAATAAGTCTCATGAGATCTGATGGTTTTACAAAGGGGAGCTCCCCAGCACATGCCCTCTCTCTTGTCTGCCATGTAAGATGTGCCTTTGCTTTTCCTTTGCCTTCTATCATGATTGTGAGTTCTCCCCAGCCATGTGGAACTGTGAGTCCACTAAACCTCTTTCTTTTATAAATTACCTAGTCTTGGGTATGTCTTTATTAGCAGCATGAGAACAGACTAATACAACTGCCAAGAATTTTTTTTCTATATTTTGTCCAGATTGTATAGTTTTTTATCATGGGAGGGTGAATGTGACACCAGCTACTTTGGTGTCAAGTAGCCAAGTCATGTACTAACGTATTTTTAATGTAGAGCTATACAGTCTTCTTTCTATACTTAAATTTTTAATTAAAATATGATAATTAAAATATTACTAAAAATTTCTTAATGATTTTATTTCATGAGGGAAGAGACTTGGTCAGGAATGTGAAGTATGGCTTACAAGTATTTTCTTGCTAGCTGTGAAATAGATTGAAGGAAGTATTATCCGGTCCCCCATTTGGCAGATTCAGAACCTTGAGGTTAAAAGACATAAATAGTTTGAAGTTCACCTTATAATTGATTAGAAAGGGACAGACCTGAAACTCAGGTTCAGCATTAGACCTCCATGTCTTTGGCACAAAAACATACCGTCTCTTGACTTTTGCCCTGTCTTCATAATTCCAAAGAGCCTGAGATTACTTTCAGACTATACCATTTTCCTTATTAGTAAGTAATCTGTCTGAAGGTCTGTATGAGATAGTCATAGTGTCAGCCAGAAGTCTGACATTCAAGCTCATTTCAAAGCCCCTGGAAATAGACTCTCTTCACTGCCTTCCGTGTGGACGTCCATTGCTCTGCAGTCTGAGACTTGAGTCCACACTGGGCAAACACCTCCCTAACTCCTCAGCCTCCATTCTTATCCCCATGGTCAAAGTTCAAGTCCTCAGCACCTCTCACCTGGACTGTTCCAGAAGCCTCCTCACTAGTTTCCCTACCTCTAGCCACAATCCCAACTGAGCTGTCTCCCAGAACACTGCCAAATTAACCATAAATTTCAGCTTAAAACCTTTCAGTAAATTCCTGTTGCCTTCAGGTAGAATCCTTCAGTAAATTCCTGTTGCCAACCTTCTCATCATCTGGGTCTGCCTTCGCCTCCTGCCTCAAGTTCCAGGTTCCCATCCTTGTACCCCTTCTCCCGCAATTCCAAACTGATGATCGTTTTCAGAACATTTCACCACAGTTCATATTTCTATGCATTTACAAATACTACTCTTTCTTCCTGAAATGGTTTTGCCTTCTTTCTATAACAGGGTTTCCTGAAATGGTTTTGCCTTCTTTCTATAACAGGGTTTCCTGAAATGGTTTTGCCTTCTTTCTATAACAGGAAAACTCCTGTTTATCTTTTAAAATCAGCACCTTGTCCCACCTCCCCACTCCACCCACAAAAACAAAGAAAAGAAAGGAAGAAGGAAATACCTGATACTGGTAATTTACAATGAAAAGAAGTTGAATTGGCTTATGGTTCTGCAAACTGTACAGGGAGCATCTCCTCAGCCTCTGATGAGGCCTCAGAAAGGTTTTACTCATGGCAGAAGTCAAAGTGGGAGCAGACAGACGTCTCACAAGGCAGAGCAAAAGCAAGAAAGAGAGAGTTAGGGGGAAGTGCTACACATATTTATAAATGACCAGACCTCTGAGAACTCACTCACTATGGTGAGGGTAGCACCAAGCCATGAGCAATCCACCTCCATGACCCAAACACCTACCATCAGGCCCTACTTCCAACATTGGGGATTATAATTTAACATTAGATTTGGTGGGGACGTATCCAAACTATATCACTCTGCTTCAAGTCGGAGTGTCTTCCTGGAAATTAAAGCTTTAATGTAGGCCGGGCGTGGTGACTCACACGTGTAATCCCAGCACTTTGGGAGGGCAAGGCAGACAGATTACCTGAGGTCGGGAGTTCGAGATCAGCCTTACCAAATTGGAGAAACCCCGTCTCTACTAAAAATTCAAAATTAGCCAGATGTGGTGGCAGGTACCTGTAATCCCAGCTACTCAGGAGGCTGAGACAGGAGAATCGCTTGAACCCAGGAGGCAGAGGCTGCAGCGAGCCAGGATCGCACCATTGCACTCCAGCCTGGGCAACAAGAGCGAAACTCTGTCAAAGAAAAAAAAAGGCTTTAATATAATAGGCAGACTTCATGAAGATACATTTCATGAAGGTATTGAGTTGGGGGAGTGTACTGATTTATATATTTACCTTCAAAGCATTCTTTTGAATTATTCTGTCAGCATAGAAGACTACGTACATCCACCTCACCTCTACAGATGGGAGCAGCCACACAGCCAACTGAACACCCCATGTTTTCTCTTTGAGAAACAAACTACTTTCTGAGAGTAAGAAGTCTTCTATCCTAGAAAATTTGGTGTTAGTATCAGAAAGATAGACCAAGGCAAGAATATGCAATAAATATTGGCTTGTGCCCCACAAATGGCTGCTTTTTGGTCAGGAACGTGTGCTAGGATATTCTGTGCTGAAGGATCAATGTCACTGCAAGTCCATGATGAATGCGCATTACTAAGCCACATACTCATAATTAATCCTCAGCGACACGTGAAGAAAACTAAATTTCAAAATGAAAAACGAATAAGTGGTAGAGCAAGAATGTGAAACAGATCATTGAATTCCAGAACCAGTGTCCTTAACTGAGAGAACATAGCATCATAGCTATTCTTTTCCTAATTGCAAGAGCCCAAGATATGCTTAAAGTGAAAAAATATATATATAAATTCACTTTTCTTTAGTGGCCTTTTTTGCTTTTTCATCTGTTCTACAAATCTTTATTCTGAGAGCTGCCTTTACTTTCTCTCTGATTGAAATGGGGCTGACAACCAAGGGACCCCAGCATTCTCATCATCAGAGTAGGTGTGACTACAGATGGCCAGTCTTAGCATTCCATGCCCTGGACCTCAAGACTTGACTATGAATGTTCAAACGACCTAAGTATAGCCAGTCAGTGTCCAGATGAGTGATAAAGGCATTAATGGAGAAATAATTTCTTTCTTTCTGAGATAATGATTTCTACAAACCATTTAAGCCTGGAATTGCCTTGTAATATTATCTTCACACAAAGAGAGCTTGATGGACAATAAGCACCATCACCACCCAGCCCCACCCCCACCATACACACGCACATAAATGACAAATCAAAGGCAAAGAGCGATACCCCTAGGGATATCGTTAAAGAATCTAGATATAGTACTGATTAAAGCTCCAGGTCAACACCTAGACATTTTTGTTTCCTTAATCAATAAACTGCTTTTTTTTTGCTTCTACTTGTTTCAGTTTAGTTTCTATTACCTGTCATCAGGAAATTCCAACTAAAACATTTTCCCTTCCTCAAGTCCTTTCCAGCTTGCTGTTAGAGCAGTGTGACACCTGTCTTTTCTCACAGAGGATTTGCTCTGGAACAGACCCTCCTGGTTTTATATCCCTTTCATCTACTCATGATGGGTGTCCACAGCTCAACAGGAGTCAGGACAATGATGATGCAACCCAGTTGCCAGTTTACTGCTGATGGTAAAGATGGCCAATGGTTACCAAGGCCCGGGGCCCTAGAATTCAATGATCCAGAAACCACGCACTCTCTTAATTTTAAAGGTGTCTTTGGAAACGTAAGTTAGACCCAAAAAATCCAGGTTTTATTTCCAGCTTTCAGAAGACAAGAGCTTGGTTGGAAAGACTGACTAATGGTTCTTTGCCTCCTCAATTTAAAGATAATTTCTTCAAGAAAACTCCATACCCCACTGTATCGTGACTATGCACACTGTTTAGCTGCAGTCAGACCACCCATGCTTCGTTTAATACTTCTCATCACATTGACGGTTAATGTTTATTTGGTATTCTCTTACCCCACCAGGCAATATGTTTCATGTTGGCTGATGTCTATATTTCTCAGAGATGTATCCCCAATACCTGTCATAGTACCCGACACATCAAAAGCTTTCCATAGGTATTCATGGACTGAATAAAATTTTATGAGACTGATCAAGGATTTCTAGTTCCTGTCCCTGTTTAATATCCTACAGAGGCCTATGATATTTACTGAAATCAAAGAAATCCTTTTATTATTCTAGAAAGAAGTTGCAATATGACTTTAATATCTCCCCAATTTTTTTCTGTCTTGTAACCAGCCATAAAACTTTGGGTGATACTGGTCATCAGATTGAATAAGAGTAAACTTTGCAATGGTCCCCTTTTCCCCATTTATACATGCAAGAATCAGAACTTATGGGAATATTTTTAGCAATATTTTTGTGGGGGACGATGATGAAAACTTTCAGAGGAAATAATTAGCTTTTAATTAAATTTCTTGGCCCTTGACATTGTACGGTCCTTGTCTTCATCTCTTACCATGCCTGTTTCTTCTCTCTCCTCACTTGAACTCAGCCAACATTAATTTTGGAGACACTTTTCTCTGAATTATCATCTCACCTTGTCCTGCTTTGTGTCACTACACTCTGGATCAAGGGCATTCCTCTAAATTGGAAGATCCCCAAGTGTCTTTATATAACTCGAGTCTTTTCCTGACTCTCCTCAAGATGGCACCCTAAGCACAGGCTCCAGCCTCTTCAACTTCGCCGTCCATTACCAGAAAGACAGATCTTTTCTAAAACTCTAACACAGCATTAAAAAAACAGAAGGCAGGCTCCCCGTAAAAGATCTAGAGAGATGGTATCACATGGTAAAAGAAAACCAAGAACTCGCCCAGAACAAAGTGCTGCAAAGAACAAGAATGACCACAAGAGGTCTTGCAAGTCCAGAGGGAGCAGATGGGGGAAACAGATAAGTCTCAGGAATGCAAGGATAATGTATTCCTAATACATCTATTCGTTCTCTGAATTCACAGATTACAAGAAAAAAAAATTTATGCTCATGCCAAAAAATAAATTGAAAAAATCCAAGTCCCGATGATGGTTAAACATTAGCAGCATAGTAAAATAGAAATAAACTTCCTATAAGAAGTAGTATATCTACCAGAAACCTTCGGCAAGCATTATACTCAGCTGTAAAAAGTCAGATGCATTCACATTAAATTCACAAACAAAAGAAGAATGTTCACTCTCAGTGTTACCTTCAACATACTCATAGAGGTCCTTATCAGGGCATTAAGACAAGAAAAATAAACTGGACAGAAATAAATAAAAGTCATAATATTTGGAAAATATGATCCTTTATAATTTGAGGGTGGATCTAATAGACTTAGTTGATGAATTAGATGTGGTAGGGACAGGTAAACAAAGATCAAGGATGATACCTAGGCTTTTGGCTTGAGCCATCAGTGTTTTTCAGAACTTTAACTGAGATAATGGAAAATGAGGGTACGGGATGAAGAGAAAATAGCTAGACAGTTTCAGATATGAGTCTAGACTTTAGAGGTTTGGGGTACAGAATGAAGAGAAGATATTAGATAGGCAGTTTAATAGATGAGTCTAGACTTCAGAGCAGAGGTCAGGTCTGCAAATATAAATTTAGAAGTCATCAGAAAATAGATGGTATTCAAAGCTTTAGGCCAAATTGAAATCTCAGAAAAAGAACATTGAGAATGCTGCAAACCAACATTTTGAGACAAAAAAAAAAAAAAGAGAGAGAGAGAGAGATTTGGAAAGACTAGCTCCATGAGATAAGAGGAAAGCTCAAGCTTATTATAGCATCACATAGCTGTGGGAGAGAAGTTTTTTTGGGGGGAGGGGGTGGGAAGGAGTGAGATCGAGATGTCAACATTCATATGTTATTGAATGCTGATAGGAAAATCATATAAATAAAGATGAAAAAGTAACCTTGAAATCTATCCACATGGGAACTACTGGTAACCTTGACAAGGTAACGTGGCAGATGAGTTGGAAAGCGAGCTAGGGTGGGTTGAGGAGATCAGGGAAGTGAGGAACTTGAGAAATCTCATGTTCAAAATGCTTTTGATCATTGTTCTTGATAAGGAAGCAGAGAAATCAAGGGATAACTAGAGGGATAAAGGACCCAGAGAAGAGCTTATTTTTTAAGGTGATGAGATACTAGAGTATTTTTACATTGATGTAAATAATGCAGTATGGGGAGAGAGATTATGACTTATGTGTTGGAAAGGGGGGGAAGTAAACTAAATTTAATATTATATAAAATTATAAAGTAGTTTACAAGAGAAACCAGTTGGATAGAATGTGATCCATAAGTCAGCCTGACAAACTAATTTTCTATCAACTCATTTGGATTTGAAGTTTGTTCTATGCTTGACTTTTAAGAAACTTATGTGTAAAAAAATGCATATTTTTCTTTTAAAGAAATTTGGTTAGCTCAGAGTATTTTGGTGTTTTTGTTTTGTTTTGAGACAGGGTCTTACTCTGTCACCAAGGCTGGAGTGCAGTGGTGTGACCATAGATCACTGCAGTCTTGACTTCCCAGGCTTCAGTGACCCTTCTACCTCAGCCTCCTGAGTAGCTGGGACCACAGGCATGTGCCACCATGCCTGGCTAATTTTCCTGTTTTTGGTAGAGACAGGGTTTCACATGTTGCCCAGGCTGGTCTCAAACTCCTGAACTCAAGCAATGAACCTGCCTTGGCCTCCCAAAGTGCTGGGATTACAGGCATGAATCACCACACCCAGCCCGAGATTGTTTTTAAATAGCAAAATATCTGGGATTTTCCCCCAGTAATGGCACCTTACTTCCGAATATATCTTTGGTATCTGGGATGTACCTATATTAACAAAAGGCTTATTATTAATAATTCATAGTTCAAAACTTTCTACGGATGAAAAAGTGCAGATTTGACTAGAATAATACAGACTGCCTATCTGCTCTCAACTCACTTGATTTAGTTTAATTTTAACCAGAAAAGGGGGCATTTTTAGTTTTCTTTTTCTTTTTTGGCTGCTCAGCATTTGGATCCTAATTCTGTTTGGGGGCCTCCTAAAATAGTCAGATTCTTAATGGAAGATAGGCCCTTCCTATTTTTAGCCAGTGCACTAGCTAAAAATGCCAAATACATATATTCCTTTCCCTCAACCCATGTAGCTAGACTGTAGTCAGTTCAAGTCCACGAGGCCATTGAATCTTCTGCAGATGACACTAGGAAGGTGTGAGTGTATGGAATTAACTCTGTTAGTGGCATTCAGTGGCCAGTGGCCACAGCAATAGCATTATAACCAATTCTGGTGGCGTAATTTTGACTGTATTTCTGAACATCCAGATCCTAGTTCCTGGTGGTCAGGTTTGTTTCTCCACATACTCTACCAATTATGAGAGCAATCCAAATCACGTCTAATAAATTCCTACCTTGCAGAGTTAACTGAGGCTTTCCTTTTGGTTGATTGCTAACAAGATCCCTGAGTGATACACCAGATAAAACACACCTGCGGTATCCTCAGGATAACCTGAGAGCCTTTTTCTCCAAGAATGCCACCCAATTCTTGAAATTTCTGGAAGCCCAAATAGTAGCTACATTTTCCCGTTTGTATTGGGTCCTACTTGGCTCACAACGGTCTAAATTATTTTTCAAAGTTCAGTATCCATTTATTGTGAAGATAAAGGTGCCTGTGTTGTGATCCCTGCATGCGATGAAAAAGTGCCATGTGGAACTAATGTTAGTTTGAAAAAATTCACCAAGAGGAGGCAGAAACTCATGAAATACTAGTTGTTGAAATCAAGAGTGAGAATCAGTTTTAGATTCTCATGTTTTTGGAACATTTCAAAAGACTTAATATTCTGGTAAAAAAAGAAATTTATATATTCTGGGATAATGATAAATATATCACTTTGCTACAATTCATCTCGGATTTTTGTCTCCTTTCTTACTGTTTTAGCTTTCCGATTTTGCTTTTGTCTTCATGCTGCACCTCATCTTCCTTCTAAGCTTTCAGACTAAACATTCCATTCCTTTACCTGTAGAAAAAAAAATGTGGTTGTGGATGTGTTCCTTTTATAGTAAGTGCTGAAAAACTATAAACTTTAAGCCAAAAGGACAATACTTCTTTCAAAACCCTTCCTTTAACAAATCACTTTGCAGAGCGTTAAAAAGACCATAAAGAGACAGTACGTTTTCCCCAGCCATTGAAGGTATGATGAATGGTACAACCTGAGAGTGAATGGAAGAGCCACTTTATAAAGTTTAAAGAACCAATACTTGGGCTTAGTTATGGACTTCACACTAACCAGAGATACAAGGCATTTTAGCTGAATGACAGTGGACCGAACTAATCCTATAAAGTGACAAGGGGAAACACTGGGACCCTCCACTGTGAAATATCTTGGAGTGAAGGCTTGGCAGGAAGTCAGTCTTGCATAAACATAAAAGCCAAACTCTTTTAGAAAACATATTATCAGAGATGATTTATTTTTATATGAGAATAGTTCTTTTAAAAAATATTTTAGATCTTTTTCTTGAATATAAATATTGATTTACTAATATGACCTGTCTTTTTTCATTCTCTAGGCAACAATGATTTCTTAAGAAGAGGCAAATGGAACTCAGAATAAGCAATCATAGACTAAAAGCATAGAATAATTTCAATAATTTTTGCATTTGAACACAAAAAATGAGTTACTAAAAGCATAGCCCCTTCAACTTGTAATTCAAACACATAAAATAATTTGACTTCAATAGGCAAACCAAATGACACTTATTTGGAAATTTCTAAGGTACTTACAGAAAGTCAAGGAGAGGACTTAAAGTGAAGAAAAAATATGTCTGACTAATAGTGAATAAAATTATTATTGATGCAAAAAGCATTGTTGAATGAAATCTTTTCAGCATCTTAAATATATAATGGTCTAAACCTTGACCACCTCAAGTTCTTTTCAGAAGCAGGCAGAGGAAAAGAGAGAAAGAATGAATATAAGAACATTTACATCCAGAGTATACAACTCCAGAAGATAGAATTTATTCCTGTTTCATCTTTGTGTGCAATTTTCCCCATGGTTAACCAGTGCATTGCACTAGAAGGCTCAGTGTTTGTTGAATAAATAATCCCAAAAATAACTAGAAAATAGTGCAGAACAGTGAAGAGAGAGCTTAAGTAGAGATCAGGAAAGATACAGCATCTTCTTCCTTTCTTTACTATGTTGAGATACTCTCTGAGCATTGTTTTCCTTATTTGAAAAATGAAGAGTCAAAATGCCTTAAGTACCTTTCAGTTCAGAAATTCTTTGCTTTGAGAGTAAATATACTTAAGATTGAGTGCTAGAATTCAGAATTTTGCAGTGCAAGTTAAAAAATAATTCTATCTTTGGGGAGAAAAAAATGGGGTTATATTTTATTTATTTTTTATACTCTGTCAGTAGACTAAAGGGGGTCTTTAATTAGTAAAATTGTACATTTCAATATGTTCATGCTTGCACACAGAAAGGTGCTGAGTACCTGCCATGGCTGTACTGCAATGTCTATTGTAAATGTTAGCTCTTTGGGGGGCAAGCATACCCACATTCATATGGCATTTCCTAAGCCTGTTTTCCTTCTCAGGGTTAAACTCACTGATGCAAATTGCCCAGCTGTGTCTTAATTAAACTTCTACTCCCACTTTCCTTTGGGCTTTTCAATCATATACGCTTCTCTTTCCCCTCTTTTCCCCATAGTCTTCTCTCTCTTTTCCCTAAACTCCCGCCACATAGGCCTGTGGTGAGGACAGCTGACAATAATGAGGCCCCAGGAACTGGTTCAAAGCCTGCTGTAAAACTTTTTAAATTAAACCCTTGAGATTTTAAGAGTTTGTAATTAGAATGCATGGTTTGAAATGAACTAACATAACCCTGCCATCTAGCTGGCATAACCCAGTGCCCATGAGTCTGCTGATCTCTGGGTGCTTAAGCCCTGGCAGAGCAGACTGTTTCTAACCATTGACCATCCTGTCCCAAAAGTGGGCAATGTCTTCTTTGAACCTTTTGGGAAGTGTCCCAAATTCTCCTCCTATCGAACTGTTAGAATGTGCTTAATTTTCCACTGTAAGAATAGGTTGCTTTGATGAGTATCTATTGGGATAAGTTCTTGCCTTTGTGAAATTTCTTCAAAATAGATTCCCAGAAGTAGGATTAGAGTGGGAAGGGTAGAAATATATTAAGGGCTCATCATAGATGCCAAATCCCTTTCTTTTCACTCATCCATACAAACAAATATTTATTGAGCACCTGCTGTGTACCAGGTACTCTTCTAGGTGCTGAAATTTGGTTGTGAACGAGATAGGTGAAGTTTCTGATATCGTGGAATACTACTCTACTGGTTAAGGAAGACAATCAATAAGTGGGCAAAAAATACATAATATAATTATAAATGGTAACAAAAGCTATAAAAACATAAAATGGAACGATAGAGAATAGGGGTTGGCTTCTGTCCTTTTGCAGTCCATACAATTTATCAGGAAAATTGGTCAGCTTTTCCTTCTAAGTACGTAGAGAACTTAATACCTTCTCTACATCTGTATTGTTATCTCCCTAATCCAGGTCACCATCATCCTTTGCTTGGACTTTTGCAAGAGTTTCTTAATTGATCTTCCTGCTACCATATTAACCCCCATAGTCTGTTCTCCCCACAGCAGTCAGAATGATTCTTTTAAAGTGTAAGTCAAGTCATATAACTCAGCTGCAGAACACTTCCGATAGCTCCCTTCTCTCTCAGTGTAAAATCTGTCATTTCCATGGCTTGTAGAAGAATCTGCGGCCTGGACACTGCTACTTCTCTAAACTCATCTCTACCATTCCCCCCCCCGGCTGCAATCCTTTCACATTTCAAGCATGACCCTTCCTCAGTGACTTTGCATTTGCTGTACCCTCTGTTTGGAATATAGTTTCCCCATATATATCTCACGCCTTCAGTTCTTTGCTCAAATATTACCTTTTCATAGAAATAGTCATTAACCATCCCAAATAAAATAGTGTGGCATTCCCATGTCTCTCTTTATCCTACTTTCTTTCTCTTCATGGCACTTATCGTCACTTGACATATTTATTTGTATATTTTGTTTATTGACTGTTTTTACCCACTAAAATAGAAATTTCATAGATCAAATACTTTATCTGTGCTGTTCACTGCTATATCCCCAGTATCTAAATTGATACCTGGCACATAGGTAATGGCTCAATATTTGTTGAATTAATGAAGAAATTAATGACTTTGTTTGAACCTGGTGAGAGATTTCTTGGAATATGCTGTGAGTCTAGACCATGTGTCCTATCCAACTTGTTTTTAATTTTTATCAATGTCATGGATCAAGAAATAGTAGAGGCCCAACAAACTATATGCTGTCTTGGAGTCCAGCAGTGCTGGAGCTGGGGCTCAAGAGAAGTGCAGGCTGTGTCCCCAAGATCCAGGCGTGAGTGACCCTGGGCTATCACACCTGGGGCTAAGGTGCAGTGCTGCTGGGACTAAGGTGCAGTGCTGCTGGGGCTAAGGTGCAGTGCTGCTGGGGCTGAGGTGCAGTGCTGCTGGGACTAAGGTGCAGTGCTGCTGGGGCTAAGGTGCAGTGCTGCTGGGGCTAAGGTGCAGTGCTGCTGGGGCTAAGGTGCAGTGCTGCTGGGGCTAAGGTGCAGTGCTGCTGGGACTGAGGTGCAAGTGGTGCACACATTCCCTATCCATTGGCCTATGCTGTTGCCAATGAAGGCAGAACTACCCTCCCCAGTGGCAGGATAACAGCACAGTTGTTTCTTCCCCCAATGCAAGCATTCCACCAGTGGCCTGCGGATCACCCAACCCCTTTGTACCTTGGGTGGCTCCTCCACACATGACTGGAGGCCTGAGGACAAGCTCATCTGACCCAGATTTACCCCCTTTCCATAAAAGAGCACATAGTCTAGGGGCCAGGGGATTTCCCAACTCGGTTCACCACCATCAGAACCTAAACACTCCTCCCAGGGGCCTACTCACCAAAATGAGAATATCACAACTGGCACTTATCTGCATGTGCCGCCTGCAAGCCTAAAGACTGGCCCACGCAGCCCATTGCAGCCACCACCAACACCAGCACATACTTCTCAAGTCCCAGAGGATTGTTCTGCCACTGACTCTACCTTTGCCCATGCCATACTGGTTGCCTAGAGGTCCAAGATCCTGCCACCCACCTTGCTCAAAGTTGCCACTACCAGCATATGAGTAAGCTTCCAGAAGGCCCAAGGGTTAGCCTGACTGTACCCACTAATACTAGTGCCAGTTTACACTGCCCCCCGGTGCCCAAGAACAGGCATGCTCAGCCCAACACTGGTACCAATGGTGCTGGAAAACTGGCCTACTTGGCTTCCCAGTCCCCAGCAGAACTTCACTACAGTTTCCAGCTGTACCCTAAGCCACCAAGGAGATCACAGATACCACTGATGCTGTTGAAAGCTACACTACTGCATGCACCCAGAATCAAACCCAAAACGTTCTACCCAACAAACACCATAGATACATCTTCAAGAAAGTTTTCCTTTATAAAAGCAAATTCAACAAGTTGGAAGAAACTAATATTATTTCAGGTATGTCAATATCAATGTAAGAACACAAGAAACATGAAAAATCAAGGAAATATACACCTCCAAAGGAACAGAATAACTCTCCAGTGACAGATTACAATAAAAAACAAATGAATGAAATCATGGGAAAAGAATTCAAAATTTGAATATTAAAGAAGCTCAGTGGAATACAAGAAATTTCTGAAAAATTACAAAGAAATCAGAAAAACAATTCAGGATATGAATGAGTAATTTGCCAAAGACAGAGAGAATAAAAAAATAGCCAACCAGAAATTCATAAACTGAAGAATTCATTTAATGAAATACAAAATATATTCAAAAGCTTCAACAAAAATAGACTAGATCAAGCAGAAGAAAGAATCTCAGAACTTGAAAGCAAGTCTATTGAAATAACACAGCCCAACAAAAATACAGAAAAAAGAATAAGCAAATTCTTCATAGTATATGAAACACCATAAAGTGGCCAAATTTTGAATTACTGGGGTCTCAGAAGGCAGAGAGAGAACAAAAGGATTAGAAAACGTAGTCAACATAACAATACATAACAACTTCCCAAATCTAGCAAGAGATTAAGGCATCTAGATACAACAGGCTCTGAGATCCCCAAACAGATACAATGCAAAAAAGTTTTCATGAAACATTACAGTCAAAATGTCTACAGTAAAATACACAGAAAGAATTCTAAAAACAGCAAGAAAAAACATATAGTCACCTTTAAAGGAACCCCCATCAGACTAACAGTGAATTTCTCAGTAGAAGCCTTTCTGCCAGGAAAGAATGAGATGATATATTCAAAGGGCTAAGAAAAAAAAAATATTGCCAACAAAGGATCTATTTCCAGCAAATTATCCTTCATAAATGAAGGAGAAATAAAAAAGTCTTTCCCAAAGAAGCAAAAGCTGAGAAAATTCATCACCACTTAACTGGTCCTCCAAGAAATGCTCAAGGCAGTCCTAAACCTGGAAGAAAAAGACAGCATTTACCATCACAACAACACAACGAAGTATAAAACTCACTGGTAAAACAAACACACAAACGAGGAAGAGAAAGAACTCACACGGTACCACCATAGAAAACTACCAAACCACAATGACAAACAATAAAAGAAAAAGAAAGGAATGAAGAATATACAAAACAACCAGAAAACAATGAACAATATGACAGAAACAAAACTTCACATATGGCCGGGTGTGGTGGCTCATGCCTGTAATCCTAGCACTTTGGGAGGCTGAGGCGGGCAGATCACCTGAAGTCAGGAGTTTGAGACCAGTCTGGCCAACATGGTGAAACCCTATCTCTACTAAAAAAAAATACAAAAACTAGCCAGGCGTGGTGGCACGTGCCTGTAATCCAAGCTACTTGGGTGGCTGAGGCAGGAGAATCACTTGAACCTGGGAGGCGAAGGTTGCAGTGAGCCGATATCATGCTACTTCACTCCAGCCTGGGCAACAGAGTGAGACTCTTGTCAAAAAAAAAAAAAAAACAACAACAACTTCACATATCAATAATAACCTTAAATGTAAATTGATTAAATTCTCCACTTAAAAGATACAGACCGGCTTAATTGATTAAAAGAAGTATATATGATCCAACTATGTGCTGCCTACAAGAAACACATTTTACTTGTAAAGACACACATAGACTGAAAGAAAAAGGATTGAAAAAGATATACCATGCAAACCTAAACCAAATGTGAGCAGAAGTTGATTTACTTATATCAGATAAAAGAGACTTTAAGTCAAAAATAGTAAGAAAAGGCAAAGAAGGTCATTATATAATGATAAACAGATCGATTCAGTAAGAAGATATAATAATTTTAAATATACATGCACCTAGCATTGCGGTACCCAGATTCATAAAGCATATATTACTAGATCTAAAGTGTTGTGGGAAGTCAGGGACCCCGAATGGAGGGACTGGCTGAAGCCATGGCAGAAGAACATAAATTGTGAAGACTTCATGGACATTTATTAGTTCCCCAAGTTAATACTTTTATAATTTCTTAAGCCTGTCTTTACTACAATCTCTGAACATAAATTGTGAAGATTTCATGGACATTTATCACTTCCCCAATCAAAACTCTTGTGATTTCCTATGCCTGTCTTGTCTTTAATCTCTTAATCCCATCATCTTTGTAAGCTGGGGATGTATGTCGCCTCAGGACCTGTGATGATTGCTTTAACTACATAAATTGTTTGTAGAGCATGTGTGTTTGAACAATATGCAATCTGGGCACCTTAAGAACAGGATAACAGTGATTTTCAGGGAAATAGGGAGATAACCTTAAAGTCTGGCTGCCTGTGGCCCAGGCAGGACAGAGCCATATTTCTCTCCTTACCAAAAACGGGTAAGAGAAATATCGCTGAATTAATAATTAACAGCCCTGGGAAAAGAATGCATTTCCAGGGGGGCCTCTAAAATGGCCGTTCTGGGGGTGTCTGCCTTATGCAGATGTAGATAGGGAGGAAACACGCCCTAGTCTCCTGCAACGCCCCCAGGCTTGCTAGGATTAGGAAATTCCAGTCTGGCAAATTCTAGTTAGACAAGTTCTCTGCTCTTGAACCCTGTTAAGATGTTTATCAGTGACAATGCGTGCACAGCAGGACATGGAAGTTAATTAGTGATTCTAGTTTTGCCCTGAACTTGTGATCTTGCCCTGCTCATCTGCCTTGTGATCTTTTGTTGCCCTTAAAGCATGTGATCTCTGTGACCCACACCCTATTTGTACACTCCTTCCCCTTTGAAAATTGCTAATAAAAACTTGCTGGTTTTACCGCTCAGGGGGCATCACGGAACCTGCCGACATGTGATGTCTCCCTCTGACACCCAGCTTTAAAATTTCTCTCTTTTGTACTCTTTCCCTTTATTTCTCAGACCAGCCGACACTTAGGGAAAATAGAAAAGAACCTATGATGAATTATCAGGGGTTGGCTCCCCCAATACTAAAGAGAGAGATAAATTCCAGTACAACAACAGTGAGGGACTTCAACACCCCACTCTAAGCGTTAGACAGATCATCTAGATGTAAAATCAACTAAAAAATATTGAATTTAACTGGACTATAGAACAAATGGACCTAACAGACACACCTACAGAACATATTATTCAACAACTGCAGAATACGCATTTTTTTCTACTCAGCATGTGGAACATTTTTCAGGATAGATCATATTTTCAGCCACAAAAGAAGAAGTCTCAACAAATTCTTAAAACTAGACATTATATTAAGTATTTTCCCATACAACAGTGGAATAAAACCAAAAATTAATACAAAGAACAACTTTGGAAGCTATACAAATACATAAAAATAAAACAACATGGTCCTGACTGAAGAAATAAAAATGGAAATAGAAACATTTATTGAAACAAATAAAAATGGAAACACATGATGCCAAAATCTGTGGAATACAACTAAAGCAGTACTAAGAGGGAAATTTATACCAATAAACATCTGCATCAAAAGAAGTAGAAAGTTTTCAAATAAACAATGTAATGATGCACCTCAAAGAATTATTATAGAAAAGGAAGAACAAACCAAACCCAAAATTAGCAGAAGAAAAGAAGCAATAAAGATAGGATGAGAACTAAATAAAATAGAGACTAAAAGACAAGGATCATTAAAACAAAAAGTTCCTCAGAAAGATAAACACAACTGACAAACCTGTAGCTAGACTAACCAAGAAAATAAGAGAGAAGGACTAAATAACAAAATTAGAAATAAAAAAGGAGACATTACAGCTGATACCAAAGAAACATAAAAGATCATCAGAGATTATTATGAGTAACTATACACTAATAAACTGGAAAGCCTAGATAAAATAGATACATTCCTGGAAACATACAAACTACCAAGATTGAATCAGGAAAAGATAGAAAACTTGAACAAACCAATAATGAGTAGTGACATTAAATCAGCAATAAAAAGACTCCCAACAAAGAAAAGCGCAGGACCAGATGGACTCACTTTCAAATTCTATAAAGAACTAATATCAATCCTCCTCAAACTATTCCAAAAAACCAAACAACGTGGAATTCTCCCTAACTTACTCTAGGAGGTGAGCATTGCCCTGATACCAAAACCAGACAAGTACACACACACAAAAAGAAAACTACAGACCAATACCCCTGATGAACATAGACACATAAATTCTCCACAAAATACTAGTAAAATGAATTTAACAGCATGTCAAAAAGATAGTACCCCATGAGCAAGTGGGTTTCATCCCAGGGATACAAGGATGGTTTAACATATGCAAATGAATAAATGTGACACATCACATGAACAGAATGAAGGGCAAAAACTATATGATCATTTCAATAGATGCAGAAAAGGCATTTGATAAAATTCAACATCATTTCATTATAAAAACTCTCAACGAACTAGGTATAGAGGGAACATACCTCAAAATAATAAAGGCCATATATATGACAAACCCACAGCCAACATCATACTGAATGGCGAAAAGTTGAAAACCTTTTCTCTAAGAACTAGAACAAGACAAGGATGCTCACTTTCACTACTCCTATTCAACATAATGCTAAAAATACTATTTCCCCTAGACAGAGAAATCAGACAAGAGTAAAAAATAAAAGGCATTCAAATTGGAAAAGAGGGAGTCAAATTGTCTCTCTTTGCACATGAAATAATCTTATATTTAGAAAAAAAAGATTCCACCTAAAAAAGATAAGCAAATTCAATAAAGTTGAAAAATATAAAATCAACATATAAAAATCAGTAGCATTTCTATAACCAAGTATAAAAGAGCCAAAAGAGAAATCAAGAAGACAATCCCATTTACAATTGCTACCAAAAAAAAATACCTAGGAATAAATTTAACCAAGCAGGTAAAAGATCTCTACAAGAAAAACTGTAAAACACTGATAAAATGAATTAAAGAAGACATAAACAAAGAGACATCCCATGCTCATGGATCAGAAGAATCAATATTGTCAAAATGACCAACAAAATATCCAGATTCAATAAAATCCTTATCAAAATACCAATGTCATTTTTTACAGAAATAGAAAACAAAATTCTAAAATTCATATGGAATAAAAAAAGAGCCAGTATAACCAAAACAATCCTGAGCAAAAAGTACAAAGCAGAAGGCATCACACTACTTGACTTCAAAATATAGTACAAGGTTATAGTAACCAAAAAGCATGGTATTGATATAGAAATAGACACAGAAACCAATGGAAGAGAATAGAAAACCCAAAAATAACTCTACATATTTACAGCCAACAGACTTTCAACAAAGGTGCCCAGAACATACACTGAGGAAAGGATACCTTCTTTAATAAATAGTCCTGAAAAAAATGGGATATTCACATGCAGAAGAATGAAACTGGACCCTTATCTTCCACCTTATATAAAAATCAATTCAAAATGGATCAAAAACTTAAAAGTAAGACCTTAAACTATAAAACCACTAGAAGAAAACAAAGGGAAAACACTCCAGGATATTTGTTTAGGCAAAGATTTTATGGCTGAGACCTCAAAAGCAGAGAAAACTAAAACAAAAATAGACAAATAGCACTATAGTAAACTAAAAAAGTTTTTGCACAGTGAAAGAAACAATTAACAAAGTGAAGAGACAAACTGTTGAATGGGAGGAAGTAGTTGCAAACTATTCATCCAACCAGGGACTAATATCCAGAATATGCAAGGAATACAAACAACTCAATGATAAAAAAAAAAAAAACAAATAATTCAATTAAAAAGTGGGCAAATGACATGAATAGACAATTTTCAAAGGAAGACACACAAAAGCCAACAAGCATATTAAAAAATGCTCAACCTCTCTAATCATCAGAGAAATGCAAATCATAACCATGATGAGATATTATCTCATCCTAATGAGAATGGTTATTCCTAAAAAGACAAAAAATAAATAAATAAAAACAGATGCTGGCAAGGATGTATAGAAAAGGGAATACTTAACAATCGCAAAGGTATGGACTCAATCTAAGTGTTCATCAGTGGGTGAATGGATAAAGAAAATGTGGTATATATACACAATGAAATACTATTTGTTCATAAGAAAGAATGAAATCATGTCATCTGCAGCAACATGGATGGAAATAAAGGTCATTATGTCAGGTGAAATAATCCAGGCACAGAAAGACAAATACCACATGTTCTTACTCATATGTAGGAACTAAAAACCTTGATCTTCTGGAGGTAGACAATAGACGGGTAGATATGACACCAGAGTTTGGGAGGGTGTGAGAGTGGGCGGAGGGAGAAAGGAAAAGAGGTTCATGAAGAAGCACAAACTTACAGTTAGATAGAGGAAATAAGTTCTAATTTTCAATAGCAGACTAGGGTGACTATAGTTAACAACAACATACTGTATATTTCAAAGTAGCTAGAAGAAAGAACTTGAAATGTTACCAACATGCAGAAATGACAAATACTCAATATGATGGCTACCCCAAATACCCTGACTTGATCTTACATGTTCGATGCACATTAAAAATGCTCACATGTACCCCCATAAATGTGCAAAACACTATGTACCAATAAAAGGAACAAAGAAATAGTAGAGGGTCTCACAAGCATTGTATACATGATTTGTTATCAGAATCATGTTCAGCAATGCTTTTCAAACCGCAGGTCACTAACAATTAGTAGTCTGTGAAGGTAGTTTAGCAGGTTGTGATCAGCTTCTTGTTAACAAAAGAGAATTCATCCAGGCTGGAACAAAATAGAATTGAATTGAAAAAAATACTTTATCACATGTAATATGGCTGAGTGTTGTTTTGTGAAAGTTCATTTTAATTATATGTAAATGGGCTTTTTGAGCACATAATGAAATATGATATAAAAACTATTTGTTATTATAGGTCACAGTGTTTTTAAAAAAAACAATGGCCTACAATATTGATTCTCAGGAATCCACCCAAAATTTCCAGGAAATAAAAATATCAGAAGAAAACAATGAACTGGAAAAACAGTGAAAGAGAAGCAAAGAGAGAACCAATGACCAAAGAGTTGTTCCTTTGAAAAAAGTCCATAAATTAATAGTGACTAGCCATATTGGCCAAGATAAAAAGAGAGAGGACACAAATTTTCAATTTTAGGAATGAAGGTTAGAAAATTATTTCAGACCCTTCCTAGTCATTTATAACATAAAAATAAATCATACATGTGTCATACATGACACAGCAGCAAAACTCACTGAAGAAGAAATAGCTATCTTGAATAAGCTACTATACATTAAAGAAATTGAATTTGTGGTTTAAAATTCTCAAAGAAAAATCTTCAAGTCCAGATGGCTGTACTAACACGTTTTTCCTAACATTTCAGAAAAATGTAATATAATTATACACAATTTTTTCCATAAGATAAAAGGGGAGGGAATGACACCCAGCTCATTTTATAAACTCAGCATTACCTGATATTAAAAACAAAGACATTATAAGAAAACTACAGACGAAATATCCCTCACAGCATAGATATGAAAATATTCAATCGAATGCAACACTTAACAATCCAACAATATGTAAAAAAAGATAATATATCATTACCAAGTAAGGTTTATTTCATCGTGAAAAGATAGTTAAGCATTCAAAAGTTAATTAAATTAGTTCACCACATCAGTAGACAAAAGAAGAAAAACATTGCTCATCTCAAAAGATGCAGAAAATCATTGGACAAAATTTGAAATCCAACCATAACAAAAATTCTCAGCAATTAATAATAGAAAGGAACTTCCTCAAACTGAGGGAGAGTATCTACAAAATGGGCTGCTAACATCAGAGTTAATGCTAAAAGACCAAATGCTTTGCCCCTAAGATCAGGAATAAGGACGAGAAGTCCATTCTTACCACTCTTTTTAGACACACTGAAAATTCTAAGTGCAATAAGGGAAGAAATTTAAAAAAAAAAAAAAAAAAGACCTACAGATTAGAAGAAGTAAAAATGTTTCTCTTTGCAGATGACATGATTGTATGTTTAGAAAATTGTAAGAATCTACAAGAAAGGTATTAGAACTAATTAGTAAATTTAGAAAGGTCAATAGTTAGAAGGCCAATGTAAATTTAATACACAAAATCACATTTCTGTCTACATTCTATATACTACCAATAGAAACTGAAAATTTTCAATTAGTGCTATTATAATAAGAAGAAAAATAAGAAACACTTTGGTATAAATTTAACAAAATATGTTTATACAAGTGTACAATCTGCATATTGAAAACTCCAAAATGCCAGTGAAAGAAATCAAAGGCCTAAACAAATATGAGATGTTCGTTATTCAAGATTTGCAAGTCTCAACATTGTTATATTAATTTATTAATGTTAATCATAAATTAACCTTCCATAGATTCCATGCAACCTTACAAAAAATCCCAGCAATATTCTTTTTGGAGAAATTGACAAGTTAATTCTAAAATTTATATGGAAAAAAAGCAAAGGAATTACAAGAGCTGATATAATTTTGAAAAGAACAAAGCCCAAGGACTTAATTATTTCATTTCAAGACACATTAATCAAGATGTATAGATCAAGATTAAAGTATAAAGCTACATTAATCAAAACAATGTCATATTGGTGAAAGGACAGACACATAAATCACTGTAACCAAACAAACAAAGTCCAGATAAAGACTCACATATAAATTATCAATTAATATTTGATAAAGGTACAAAGAAAACTCAGTGGAGAAAAGAGAATTTTTTTTACAGATGGTCTGAAAAAATTGAACATCCATTTGCAAAATTTTTAAAACCTTGACCCATACCTCACACCATATGTAAAAATTAAATAAAAATGAATCATAAACTGAAGTGTAAGAAAAAATAAAAATTCAGAAGAAATCATAAGACCACAAATTGATACCTTGGATTAAACAAAGACTTATTAGATATGAAATCTAATCTCAATCATGAAGATAAAATTGATAGTGATTCATCAAAGTTAAGAACTTCTGCTCTTGTAAGACACTGTTCAGAACCTTAGAAGACAAGTTGTACACCAGGAGAAAATATTTGCAAAAGGCATTTCTGATGAAGAACCTGTATCCGAGATTTCTGCCTCTCTTCCCAGTGGCGTCACAACCTTCAGCCCACTCAGGATATTGGCAACAGCTGAGGTACTAAGTATTGGTAAAAAACTGAATGAGGGTAAAACAAAGTCCATAAATTATTAGATAGTCCAGAAAAAATCCTCCTGCAGTTCAAGGACCAGATAACAGCAGGAAATGCAGTTAGAAAGAATCACCTGGGCCAGGCGCAGTGGCTCACGCCTGTAATCCCAGCACTTTGGGAGGCCGAGGCGGGCGGATCATGCGGTGAGGAGAGACCACCCTGGCTAACACAGTGAAGCCCCGTCTCTACTAAAAATACAAAAAATTAGCTGGGCATGGTGGCGGGCGCCTGTAGTCCCAGCTACTGGGGAGGCTGAGCCAGGAGAATGGCGTTAACCCGGGAGGCGGGGCTTGCAGTGAGCTGAGATCGTGCTACTTCACTCGTGCCACTGCACTCCAGCCTGGGCGACAGAGCGAGACTCTGCCTCAAAAAAAACAAAAAAGAAAGAAAGAATCACCCGGAAGTAAAAGGTAAAAGCTGCAATCTCAAATAAAATTACCAGTTGTGTTTTTCAGTTGTTACAGGAAGCAAGTGTCAAAACTGCTTTCACCAGAAAATGTGGGGAAACAGACAGCTTTTGCTGCTCCCAAGTGTGAAATGATTCCAACTGAATGGGTTTGCAGAAGAATAGCAACTGATTCTTTTTTCAAAAGAAATCCTGATGACAAGGAAGGATATAAGTTTTACCCACCTAAAGTGGAGATGTTTTTCAAGGATGATGCCAGTAATGACCCACAGTCATCTGAGGAACAGCTAACTGCTCTAAAATTTTGCTTTGGTGAACTTCTCATAGGCTAAACTGAAGTGGATATCATGTCATATACTACATAGGCTCTTTTTTGAAATACTGGAGAAATCTTGGTTGCCCCAGAACTGTACACTGGTTGATATGAAGATCAAATTTGGTTGATGTAACCCCTAAAGAAATTGTTCTTGCTGATGTTATTGATAATGATTCCTGGAGACTCTGGCCATCAGTAGATGGAAGCCAACAGAAAGACAAACAGCCTCATCAGGACCTCAAAGAAGTAACTTCTGAAGGGCTCAAGATGGTTAAAGAAAAACTTAGAGTGGGTTGCAGAGAGAGAAGAGTTGCTTTTGAAATTAGAAAGTCTGTGCGGGATGGCAGTATTGGTAGGCTCTACTTCTGATCTTGGCCACTGTGAAAAAATCAAGAAGGCCTGTGGAAATCTTGGCATTTCCTGAGAACTTCAAGTAACATCTGTGCATAAAGGACCAGATAAAACTCTGAGGATTAAAGGTGAGTGTGAAGGGGATGGCATTCCCACTGTGTTTGTGGCAGTGGCAGGCAGAAGAAATGGTTTGGGACCAGTGACGTCTGGGAACACTGCATATCCAGTTATCAGCTGTCCTCCGCTCAAGCAGACTGGGGAGCTCAGGATGTGTGGTCTTCTCCTCGACTACCCAGTGGTCTCAGCTGCTCAACCACCCTTTCTCCAGAAGGATCAGCTCAGTTTGCTGCACAGATATTTGGGTTAAACAACCATTTGCTGTGGGGCAGACTGTGAGCAAGCGTTCTGAACACATGGATTTTCTTGAAGCAGGTTGACAAGGAAATCAGAGAACGTAATTTATAAGAAAGATTGTCATTGCTTTTTTTAGGGGGGAACTACAAATGTTTAGCTGCAGGAAAATCAAGCAAGATGAAAAGATGATGCTAAATTAGAGAACACAAATACAACGTATTAGTGAATAAATGCTTTTCCAGATCCATAGGTATGTAGAATATCTGTTCATATTTATTAATATCTCCTTATAAGCAGAGAAGTTACTATAAGGACATTTTCAAATTACTCTCCTGTCCACTGTATGGTCACTGTTAGGTGATAATATAATTAAAGAAATATCTTTTATAAATGCTAATAATGTTCTATTATAAAGCTCTAGAGTTATTACCTGACCTTCTGTATGTCAATCCATAAGTTTTAGAAAGTAAAACTGGCTATATTTTAGGTGATAAGAGCAATATAATTCTCATTCACTCTGTGGTCTTCACAAAATTCTAAGGGTATAGTTCTGAATTTTCAATTAGTGTTTCAGAAAGTGATTTCTATTTACATGTATATCTATAGATAAGTTTTGATTTTCTTTTAGAGAAAAGTTGAGATTGGGTAGAAAACAAGGTAGAGGAACACTGTTGGACCCACGGAAAGGGGACTTTTCTGAGACCTTCTCTGTTGGTTTTTAGAGCAATTTTCCATGGAAACAGTAGAGTTACCTTTGCCATGCCAAATGAAGATTTAGCGAATCTTACTTGGCTATGTAACAACAACAACAACACTCAATAATAAAATGAATAATTTGATTTTTAAGATGTTCAAAACATTTTATTAGACATTGCACCAAAGAAGATACGTAGATGGCAAATAAACACAGGCAGAAATACTCAATATCATTTGTGGTAAAAGCTGTCTTCTTTATATTTTCCCGTATTTAATTTTTTTCGACTATTAGTAATATTGTATATTACTTCTATCAGAAAAAAATAATTTTTGAATTAGTATGTTCAATTTTATAATCATGATTGTATTTTTTTAAATCATGGAGAGCAAACATTGCTGAGAAAATACACCTATTTTTATGGATGATGGGTTTTTTTTTCAATTTTTCACATTTTCAACTTTCATTTAGTGAACATATGTCACTTTTTATCCTAAAAAATTTTAAAAAATCAATTTTACAAGCATGGAATAGGAAAACTCTGTCGTGTTAATAAATGAAGTGAAAAATCTCTGTACCTTTAGTTGTTCATAAGTTGAAAATGAGTAACATGATATATCTTTAAACAGAAACTTCCATGTTAGCTACATTAATAATGCTTCTTTCCCAGGAACTAATAATCCCCAAGCATATTCCCTTTTCATATCATCTCTGAAATAATCCATGCTATTCTGGGCACCATTTCAACAAGCATGTTGACCAGTTCAAGCTCACCCAGAGGAAAAGACCCAAGGTGAATACTCAGGAAAGAATGTGATATCAGAAACTCTAAGGCATCAAAGTCTAAGGAAAAATATGAAGATATTCTCTAAATACTTTCGAGGCTGGCATTTAAAAGAAAGAGAATATCTTCTCTGAATTATCAGAAAACGGACTTCTATCAATTGTTAAGAATATCGTTGCCAAATATACATTCAAGAACCAGGAGAATGACAACCATATGGGTTCAGGGAACTGTTTGACCTATTTTGAGGCAAACTGGACAGGATCCAATTTGTTTCTTGAGTCTCAGGAGCCCTTTCTCTGATAGGGGGAAGCAGTGGTAATTGGTAATCCTCGGGAGATAGTATTTCCTCAGAGGCAGCATCCAGTAGTTCCTGAAAGTCTGGGGCATTTTTTCACAGCTATTTAAACCAAGTAAGTAGTACTAGAACCCTTTGGCGAAGGCTTGGAAGAAGGTTCATGTACCTCATTTGTGGTTATTATAGCAGTATTTATCCTTGAAGTAACCTAGTCTCCTTCATTGGAGAGATCTGGGTCTAATGGAACCATTTCTGGGAATTAGGTAAAGGGCCATAATTCTGTCTTTGTGGCTCAACAGACCTCTGTTCATTGGGACTTGTATGTGTTCTAAAAATATAGCAAGGCTGTAATGGTATGCCTATTTTTTTTTTTTTTTTTTGAGATGGAGTTTCACTCTATCACCCAGGCTGGAGTGCAGTGGCACAATCTCAGCTCACTGCAACCTCTGCCTCCCAGGTTCAAACGATTCTCCTGCCTCAGCCTACTGAGTAGTTGGGACTACAGGCATGTGCCACCATGCCCAGCTAATTTTTGTATTTTTAGTAGAGATGGGGTTTCACCATGTTTGCCTGGCTGGTCTTGAACTCCTGATCTCAGGTGATTTGCCCACCTTGGCCTCCCAAAGTGCTGGTATTACAGGCATGAGCCACCGCACCCAGCCTATTTCATTTTTTTAAGACCCAGAATTGTGGTGTGTTTTTGGCACATGGAGTTAAATGGAATCAAATACATAGAAAACACATAATATTTCTGAGAGAATTATATTGGCGAAAGTGTTAGCAGCCTGGTCTTAAAAAAGCTGAGGCTGCACATGTATACATATGTAACAAACCTGCACATTGTGCACATGTACCCTAAAACTTAAAGTATAATAATAATTTTTAAAAATTACCAGCTGACTCTCTTTTCGGACTCAGCCCACCTGCACCCAGGTGAAATAAACAGCTTTATTGCTCAGACAAAGCCTGTTTGGTGGTCTCTTCACACGGACACACATGAAATTTGGTGCCGTGACTTGGATCGGGGGACCTCCCTTGGGAGATCAATCCCCTGTCCTCCTGTTCTTTGCTCCGTGAGAAAGATCCACCTATGACCTCAGGTCCTTAGACCGACCAGCCCAAGGAACATCTCACCAATTTTAAATCAGGTAAGCAGCCTCTTCTTACTCTCTTTCTCCAACCTCTCTCACTGTCCCTCAACCACTTTCTCCTTTCCACTCTTCATTCTCTCCCTTCTCTTAATTTCAATTCCTTTCATTTTCTGGGAGAGACAAAGGAGACACGTTTTATCCGTGGACCCAAAACTCCGGCGCCGGTCACGGACTGGGAAGGCAGCCTTCCCTTGGTGTTTAATCATTGCAGGGACACCTCTCTGATTATTCACCCACATTTCAAAGTTGTCAGACCACGAAGGGACGCCTGCCTTGGTCCTTCACCCTTAGCAGCAAGTCCCGCTTTTCTGGGGAAGGGGCAAGTACCCCAACCCCTTCTCTCCTTGTCTCTACCCCTTCTCTGCTTTTCTGGGGGACGGGCAAGTACCCCTCAACCCCTTCTCCTTCACCCTTAGCAGCAAGTCCCGCTTTTCTAGGGGGCAAGAACCCCCAATCCCTTATTTCCGTGCCCCAACCTCATATCTCTGTGCCCCGATCCCTTATTTCTGTGCCCCGACCTCTTATCTCTGTGCCTCAATCCCTTATTTCCATGCCCCGACCCCCCTTCCCGCTTTTCGGGAGGGTAAGAACCCCTAGACCCCTTCCCCCCGTGTCTCTACGCTCTCTTTTCTCTGGGTTTGCCCCCTTCACTATGGGCAACCTTCCACCCTCCATTCCTCCTTCTTCTCCCTTAGCCTGTGTTCTCAAAAACTTAAAACCTCTTCAACTCACACCTGACCTAAAACCTAAATGCTTTATTTTCTTCTGCAATGCCGCTTGACCCCAAGACAAACTCGACAGTAGTTCCAAATAGCCAGAAAATGGCACTTTGAATTTTTCCATCCTGCAAGATCTAAATAATTCTTGTCATAAAATAGGCAAACGGTCTGAGGTGCCTGACGTCCAGGCATTCTTTTACACATCAGTCCCTTCCTAGTCTCTGTGCCCAGTGCAACTCGTCCCAAATCTTCCTTCTTTCCCTCCCACCTGTCCCCTCATTACCAACCCCAAGCGTCACTGAGTCTTTCTAATCTTCCTTTTCTACAGACCCATCTGACCTCTCCCTACCTCCCCAGGCTGCTCCTCTCCAGGCCAAGCTAGGTCCCAATTCTTTCTCAGCCTCTGCTCCTCCACCCTATAATCTTTTTATCACCTCCCCTCCTCACACCTGGTCCAGCTTACAGTTTCATTCCGTGACTAGCCCTCCCCCACCTGCCCAGCAATTTACTCTTAAAAAGGTGGCTGGAACCAAAGGCATAGTCAAGGTTAATGCTCCTTTTTCTTTATCCCAAATCAGAAGCATTTAGGCTCTTTTTCATCAAATATAAAAATCCAGCCCAGTTCATGGCTCATTTGGCAGCAACCCTGAGTCGCTTTACAGCCCTAGACCCTAAAAGGTCAAAAGGCCGTCTTATTCTCAATATACATTTTATTACCCAATATGCTCCCAACATTAAATAAAACTCCAAAAATTAAATTCCGGCCCTCAAACCCCACAACAGGACTTAATTAACCTCACCTTCAAGGTGTACAATAACAGAAAAAAGTTGCAATTCCTTGCCTCCACTGTGAGACAAAACCCAGCCACATCTCCAGCACACAAGAACTTCCAAACTCCTGAATCGCAGCAGCCAGGTGTTCCTCCAGAACCTCCTCCCCCAGGAGCTTGCTACACATGCCAGAAATCTGGCCACTGGGCCAAGGAATGCCCACAGCCCGGGATTCCTCCTAAGCCGCGTCCCATCTGTGTAGGACCCCACTGAAAATCGGACTGTTGAACTCACCTGGCAGCCACTCCCAGAGCCCCTGGAACTCTGGCCCAAGGCTCTCTGACTGACTCCTTCCCAGATCTTCTCGGCTTAGTGGCTGAAGACTGACACTGGCCGATCGCCTCGGAAGCCCCCTAGACCATCACGGACGCCGAGCTTCTGGTAACTCTCACAGTGGAAGCTAAGCCCGTCCCCTTCTTAATCAATACAGAGGCTACCCACTCCACATTACCTTCTTTTCAAGGGCCTGTTTCCCTTGCCTCCATAACTGTTGTGGGTATTGACAGCCAGGCTTCTAAACCTCTTAAAAGTCCCCAACTCTGGTGCCAACTTAGACAATACTCTTTTAAGCACTCCTTTTTAGTTATCCCCACCTGCCCAGTTCCCTTATTAGGCTGAGACACTTTAACTAAATTATCTGCTTCCCTGACTATTCCTAGACTACAGCTATATCTCATTGCCGCCCTTCTTCCCAATCCAAAGCCTCCTTTGCATCCTCCTTTTGTATCCCCCTACCTTAACCCACAAGTATAAGATACCTCTACTCCCTCCTTGGCAACTGATCATGCACCCCTTACCATCTCATTAAAACCTAATCACCCTTACCCCACTCAACGCCAAGATCCCAACCCACAACACGCTTTAAAAAGATTAAAGCCTGTTATCACTTGCTTGCTGCAGCATGGCCTTTTAAAGCCTATAAACTCTCCTTACAATTCCCCCATTTTACCTGTCCTAAAAACCAGACAAGCCTTACAAGTTAGTTCAGGATCTGCGCCTTATCAACCAAATCGTTTTGCCTATCCACCCCGTGGTGCCAAACCCACATACTCTCCTATCCTCAATACTTGCCTCTACAACCCATTATTCTGTTCTAGATCTCAAACATGCTTTCTTTACTATTCCTTTGCACCCTTAATCCCAGCCTCTCTTTGCTTTCACTTGGACTGACCCTGACACCCATCAAGCTCAGCAAATTACCTAGGCTGTACTGCCACAAAGCTTCACAGACAGCCCCCATTACTTCAATCAAGCCCAAATTTCTTCCTCATCTGTTACCTATCTCGGCATAATTCTCATAAAAACACACTTGCTCTCCCTGCCAATCATGTCCGACTGATCTCTCAAACCCCAGCACCTTCTACAAAACAACAACTCCTTTCCTTCCTAGGCATGGTTAGTGCGGTCAGAATTCTTACACAAGAGCCAGGACCGCACCCTGTAGCCTTTCTGTCCAAACAACTCGACCTTACTGTTTTAGCCTAGCCCTCATGTCTGCGTGCAGTGGCTGCCGCTGCTTTAATACTGTTAGAGGCCCTAAAAATCACAAACTATGCTCAACTCACTCTCTACATTTCTCATAACTTCCAAAATCTATTTTCTTCCTCATACCTGACACATATACTTTCTGCTCCCCGGCTCCTTCAGCTATACTCACTCTTTAAGTCCCACAATTACCATTGTTCCTGGCCCAGACTTCAATCTGGCCTCTCACATTATTCCTGATACCACACCTGACCCCCATGACTGTATCTCTCTGATCCACCTGACATTCACCCCATTTCCCCATATTTCCTTCTTTCCTGTTCCTCACCCTGATCACGCTTGATTTATTGATGGCAGTTCCACCAGGCCTAATCGCCACACACCAGCAAAGGCAGGCTATGCTATAGTACAAGCCACTAGCTGGCCTCTCAGAACCTCTCATTTCCTTTCCATCGTGGAAATCTATCCTCAAGGAAATAACTTCTCAGTGTTCCATCTGCTATTCTACTACTCCTCAGGGATTATTCAGGCCCCCTCCCTTCCCTACACATCAAGCTGGAGGATTTGCCCCCACCCAGGACTGGCAAATTAGCTTTACTCAACATGCCCGCGTCAGGAAACTAAAATACCTCTTAGTCTAAATAGACACTTTCACTGAATAAGTAAAGGCCTTTCCTACAGGGTCTGAGAAGGCCACCGCAGTCATTTCTTCCCTTCTGTCAGACATAATTCCTCAGTTTAGCCTTCCCACCTCTATACAGACGATAACAGACCAGCCTTTATTAGTCAAATCAGCCAAGCAGTTTTTCAGGCTCTTAGTATTCAGTGAAACCTTTATATCCCTTACGGTCCTCCATCTTCAAGAAAAGTAGAATGGACTAAAGGTCTTTTAAAAACACACCTCACCAAGCTCAGCCACCAACTTAAAAAGGACTGAACAATACTTTTACCACTTTCGCTTCTCAGAATTCAGGCCTGTCCTCGGAATGCTACAGGGTACAGCCCATTTAAGCTCCTGTATAGATGCTCATTTTTATTAGGTCCCAGTCTCATTTGACACCAGACCAACTTAGACTGTGCCCCCAAAAAACTTGTCATCCCTACTATCTTCTGTCTAGTCATACTCCTATTCACCATTCTCAACTACTCATACATGCCCCGCTCTTGTTTACACTGCCGGTTTACACTGTTTCTCCAAGCCATCACAGCTGATACCTCCTGGTGCTATCCCCAAACTGCCACTCTTAACTCTTGAAGTAAATAAATAATCTTTGCTGGCAGGACTATGCTGAATCTCCTTAGGCACTCTCTAATCAGATGTCCTAGGTCCTCCCAATTCTTAGACCTTTTATACCTGTTTTTCTCCTTCTCTTATTCCATTTAGTTTTTCAATTCATGCAAAACCATATCCAGGCCATCACCAATCATTCTATATGACAAATGTTCCTTCTAACAACCCCACAATATCACCCCTTACCACAAGATCTTCCTTCAGCTTAATCTCTCCCACTCTAGGTTCCCACGCCGCCCCTAATCCCGCTCAAAGCAGCCCTGAGAAACATCGCCCATTATCTCTCCATACCACCCCCAAAAATTTTCGCTGCCCCAGCACTTCAACACTATTTTCTTTTATTTTTCTTATTAATATAAGAAGGCAGGAATGTCAGGCCTCTGAGCCCAAGCCAAGCCATTGCATCCCCTGTGACTTGCATGTATATGCCCAGATGGCCTGAAGTAACTGAAGAATCACAAAAGAAGTGAAAAGGCCCTGCCCCGTCCTTAACTGATGACATTCCACCATTGTGATTTGTTCCTGCCCCACCTTAACTGCGTGATTAACCCTGTGAATTTCCTTCTCCTGGCTCAGAAGCTCCCCCACTGAGCACCTTGTGACACCCGCCCCTGCCCAACAGAGAACAACCCCCTTTAACTGTAATTTTCATTACCTTCCCAAATCCTATAAAACGGCCCCACCGCCATCTCCCTTCACTGACTCTCTTTTCGGACTCAGCCCACCTGCACCCAGGTGAAATAAACAGCTTTATTGCTCACACACACACACACGCAAAAAAAAAAAAAAAAAAAAAAAATTACCTCTGAGTCTTCAGTCTTCCAGAATTAAGAAGCTGGGTAAGGATGGAAAAGTAAGGGACTTCCAGTATGCAGAACCAAGAGCTTGAAGAATAATAGATTAAGATGCCACTCCTAAAGAAAATAACTAAAACTTAATCATGAAACATTCCTTGCCCCAGGATAGAAGGACCCAGAAATATTTGTACAGCAGGCTTTGGGAACAACTATTGAGCAGTAACTGCTATATGCCTACCACTCTTTCTCTTTCTAATGAAAGTGTTTATTTCTGTTATTGTGCTCTCACGCCACAATTGTATGTTAAGTGTAAACAGTAAAATTTTCTTTATTATTCATAGGTCTCTGACTCAAAGAAAAGCACATCTAGATTTGCTTTATATCACAAGATCCTGGACTTTCTGGCCTGATATTAGGATTAGATGAAGTTGGAGGGAATATAAGCATGTGGATAATCATGATTAATAGGGAAGACTGGTAGATTGAAGTATTTGTCCAAATTCTTCACTTCCCTGAAATGGTATCTGTCATCATACATCACATGGCCTCATGGTAGGTGGAGTTCCCTGTCTTCTCACTGTGAGTTTGGCTAGGTGACTCGCTTTGGCCAATGCGATATTTGATGAGACATGAGCAAAGGCTTGAAATTAACATATCCAGTTGGGCTTTCCCTACATCATTTTTTTGCCATTATTTTAATAAGAATATAACCTGAATAGCTTCTGCCCTTCTGGCTTGGCCCCATAATTAAATGCATTGAAGAGAACAGCTCCAGCCAATCTGCAAAACTGCAGCTTGAAGAAGAGCCACTTCAGTCACCCACAGATACATGAGCAAGAAATAAATGCTTATCACTTGCCACTGATATATTGTTTTTGTCACAATAGCTTTTTGCAGCAATAGTTTACTAATATTGGGGTCCTAGTCCTCTAATTCTTTCACAAAAGTTATTTCATGAAAATATGAATTCATATCATGAAGGAATCCATTACTTTGGCAGAAAAAGAAAACACCTAAATTTGTTTTTTTTTCTGTTGTTGTTTCTCAGCCTTGAAACTACAAAACATAAGAAATTGTTTCAAAATCAAACTACTGAGTTTCTGCATCAATTGTGGTTCTTTGGTTGTACACAATTACGGCTAACTTAAACAAAAGAGACATTCATTGAAACATTATCAGAAGTTAATGGAATTGACTGGAAGCCTGAAGAACCAAACTAGAAATCAATAGGAACCAAGACAGTTTCTGGAACCTAGAAGGCAAGAAAACCAGGAATGGCCTAATAGAGGAAGGAATCTGGTTAGAATGCTGTGGATGGGAGATGGATAAATTCCAAATATTTTCAGACCTGTTTTTACTTCTTCTGAGGATTCAAATCTCAAGAAGAAAGAATCAAACTGATTCTTTGGCATAAGAGAGAAAAGGACCTGAATAGGGGAGAGCAGGACCCCTGGTTACAGTTTCATCCAGCTAAAAAAAAAAAAAAGAGTTAAATCCTGGAAAAAAAAGTCTGGCTGCTGTCAGGAAGGAAAATATATGTAAAGAAGAAAAGAACTGTCTTCTGTGCTTGGTAAACCTACACATGCCCCTCAGAGAATGGTGCCGAAGTACCTCCCAAAGAACTTCCATTTACCTGTGAGCTTTATCATATGAGTTTACACCTGCTTCTTCCCAAGCCTCACTAAAAGATAACTAAGAAACTGCAAAAGACATAACCTTCAATAATCAAAAAGAGACTGGAGATGACAGCAACAAAATGCTGTTTTGCAAAACAGATGGATGGGTAACCAACTTAGCAGACCAAGGAAAACAGAAACCTAAACTGTAAGTGCAGTAGCCCTAATGCCCAAATTTATACTACAGATTATTAGGAAGCCTCAGGAACTCAAAAACAGTCGAGATTAGAAGGCTGAATAAAGGCTGGTTAAAATGTCTGCACAGAAGCCGTTAGATCCCTGAAGTCAATGAGCTACCGTTACTCTATCTTTAGCGGGAACCAGGAAAAGTTGACCTAGAGCACTCTACTCAGGGATGACACATGTATCCAAGACCAAGAGTCCTATGAAAACAGGGGCATTGACTAAGACTCCTTCTGCATCCCCCCTCCAGGCCCCATCCTCTCTGAGTTTCCCAGGATGCTGGCAGCCAGCTTATACCTGACAGGCTAAAGACTAGGAGGTCTCTTTCTGAGTATACTGACACATCAGTAGAAGAGACTTACGGGTCATGGTATTTAGAGATGGCACAGTGAAGTAGCTGAGGCCCCACCCAAATGCTGAAGCCCACCCATCAAAGCTTCATCTGGGAATGCTGTGCTTCTAGATAATGTTTCTTGATTCATTTATGAATGTGAACAAAGAGCTAAGAAGCACCAGTCATTTTAAAAACCTCTAATGTTAGAAAAATAAACACACAAAAAGCAATCTCAGGGGAAAGAAAGATATTGCAAAATACACATAATGCATTACCTCAGAGAAATTAGAAAAGATATTGCACCTATAATATAAGAACAAATAGAACATCACATCATACAAGAAAAAGGAACATCAGAGAATAAAATGTTCTTTAAAATAAGAAATTTGAGAGTAGAAATGAAAATTTTAATGAAAATGTTGAGAGATAGAGAATACCTCCCATGAGTAACACAAAAAGAGAAGAAAAACTACAGAAAGTACACACTTAAAAAAACATAGAGGAGTGGCTGGGCGCTGTGGCTCACACCTGTAATCCCAGCATTTTGGGAGGCCAAGGTGGGCGGATCAGGAGGTCAGGAGTTCAAGACCAGCCTGACCAACATGGTGAAACCCTGTCTCTACTAAAAGTACAAAGATCAGCTGGGCATGGTGGCATGCACCTGTAATTCCAGCTACTCGGGAGGCTGAGGCAGGAGAATCGTTTGAACCCAGTGAGCCAAGATCACACCACTGCACTCCAGCCTGGGCAACAGAGTGAGATGCTGTTTCCAGAAAAAAAAAAAAAAAAGAAAGGAAACATAATAATTGGTGATAACAGAATAATCTATGACTCAGCCATGATTAATGTTAACATAGTTATAATCATGTACATAGTGAATATTGCTCTATGCCAAAATTATGATATAATTATTATATGGAGAAAGGAAATACATGTGTGTTTGTCTTGTATGTATTTGTGTTGAAGAGAAGAGGTCTAAAAAAACCAAATGCTCCTCTTCCACAGTAAAATGACAAGAAATAATACATGTATAAAACTGAAAAAAATTAGCTAGATTGACTGGTTATTAAATAAAATGCAGAGATGCAGCTCAAACAGTTAAATTGAGAAGTCAGAAGTGGGGAATGGCAGGATAGGGCTGATGACTTCTTTTCAATCTTACCTAATTATGTTTTAATTTTGATAAAAATCTAACAGTCAACTAAAAAAGAAGTGTATTTTCTTGCCCAGAGCTTGAGGATGAAGTAGGGTATGTAGTAATATTCAGGAGAGGGGCTTACAAAGAATCACCCAACTAGCAGCAAGGAGAGGTGTCCAACAGAACTGTGCCTCCTCAAGCTCTTCCTGTGGAATGAGGCCAGCTGTGGAAATCCTCATGGAGTGCAAAGGGCAGAGAGATTCCTCAGATGAGAAAACAGAAAGGAATGAGCAGATACTGCCCTGCAGCCAATAGCTCTATTAGGAAACTTTCTCTAAGTATCTTGGAATCAGTAACAAGATTGAATTTTAGATTCAAGCATACATAGCAGTCTTTTAATTTAAGAGACATAACCCTGAGGATTGATCCTGAGGATGGATGCAGAGGATCGGCCA
Source organism: Pan troglodytes (assembly GCF_028858775.2). Classification (NCBI taxonomy): domain Eukaryota; kingdom Metazoa; phylum Chordata; class Mammalia; order Primates; family Hominidae; genus Pan; species Pan troglodytes. The sequence continues at coordinate 158,958,015 of NC_072404.2, read as the reverse complement.
TCAGGGGGAAGAATGCAGACTGCAGACTGCTGTCGCTCTGTGTGTCAAGATAAATAAGAAGATAATAGGCCGGGCACGGTGGCTCACGCCTGTAGTCTCAACACTCTGGGAGGTCAAGGCGGGAGGACCACTTGAGCCCAGGAGTTCAAGACCAGCCTGGGCAACATAGGGAGACCCTTGTCTCTACATAAAAATAAAAAATAAAAAAATGGCTCTTCCCTTTTGTGGCCATCACCAAAGCGGCAGTGGCCAAAGTGGAGTTCAATCCCTTTGTGACTTCTGATCGAAGCAAGTACCACAAAAGGCATTTCAATGCACTTTCCCCATTCTCAGAAATATTAGGTCTTCCTCTCTTTGCAAAGAGCTGAGACAGAAGTACAATGTTCAATCCATGACCATCTGAAAGGATGATGAAGTTCAGGTTGTACACAGGCACTACAAAGGTCAGCAAATTGGCAAAGTAGTCCAGGTTTACAGGAAGAAATATGTCACCTACATTGAACAGGTGCAGCAGGAAAAGGCTAATGGCACAACTGTCTACATAGGCATTCACCCCAGCAAGGTGATTAGCACTAGGCTAAAACTGGACAAAGACTGCAAAAAGATTCTTGAACGAAAAGCCGAATCTTAGCGAGTAGGAAGGGAAAGGGGCAAATACAAGGAAGAAACAATTGGATAAAGGAATCTTGTATACAAGCTTTCATCGAAACTTGAAAAAAAAAAATAGCCAGGCATGGTGACATGCCTGTGGGCCCAGCTACTGGGGAGACTGAGGCAGGAGGACTGCTTGAGCCTGGGACATTGAGGCTACAGTGAGCTGTGATCATGCCACTGCACTGCACAGCCTGGGTGACATAGTGAGACCGTGTCTCAAAAAAAAAAAAAAAAAGAAGAAGAAGAAGAAGAAGATAATAATAACACATGGTGTTTAGTGTAGACCTGCTCTGTGCCTTGCATTGTACTCACCACTACACAGAATTATTACTTTGCATCCTCACTATAGCCCTATATAAGCTGTGTTATAAATTCGTAACCCTATAAAAATAAATTGTAGAGAAGATTGGTTGAGCACTCACCATGTCTCAGGCATTATGCCAATATTCCATTAAATCTTCACAACAACTCTCTGGTGGAGGTATAATTGCTATTATCCTATTTTATAGATGGGGATACTGAAAAACAGAAAAGTTCAAATTTGCCCAAACTCCCATAGCTAATAAATGGCCAAGCCAGGACTCAAAGTGTCTAGTTCCAAAGCCTGTGCGTAGACTCATGTACAACACTAGCTTATCGCAACAGATGACAGAACTTGGGCTTAGAGGATTGAAGCAACAAAGCCAAGGGTTCACAGCCACCAGGGAGTAGAACCAGTACTCAAATCCAACCTTCTCTGAACCTGAAGTACACCCTACATTTGTCTATCATACTGCCTCCATAATAGAGGAAAAGTCTAATTCCAATAGAATAAGAAAAGTAAGCCATCCTTTGTGTTAGGAGTAATACTCAGTGATAACGAATACACTGATCAATGGCATAAAAAGGTATCAGGAGTATAGAGATACAGAGAACAGAGGTTAACAAATAACCACCCCCAAACCATGGGAGTGTGGATGATGGGATGGGTGACCTGCATTTTCTAGCCACTTCTCAACGCTGGCAACTGCAGCATAGCAGTACAGGGGCTGGACTCTGAGGCCAATGACACTGCCTGCAAATCCTGGCTCTGCTGTTTACTAGTTATGTAAGCTTGGGCAAATTACTTTGCTTTTCTGGGTTTGAGTTTCTTCATCTGAAAAATGCTAACGATAACGGGGTTGTTAGAGGATTAAGTGATTTAGTCATTGTAAGTTGCTGTAAGAACAGCTTGTATTAAATAATTCCTGACACACACACTAAGTGCTAGCATTGATTATAAAATAATTGTGTTTTATATTAATTAAGGACTTCCTGAAGTATGCTCTGCTCCCAATTCTGTGGCTAATTCTTGCTGTGTATTCACCTGCTTAGCCTTGACAGGAGGCTTGCTTTTGTTTCTGTTCTGCTCTTGGCATTCTAAGCCTCAGGAATTTATGTCTTTGTCTTCCACCCCAGACCTACCGATTTGGATTTCTTACCTCATTTTGAGGAACCTGTGGCCCACGGCCTCATGCCTCAGATTCCCAATGAGTAGATCCCTAATAATTGCTCTCAGAAGTCCTTGTTACAAACCACTTGCCACTTTGACCCTTCCTTCCCTCCTCCATAGTAGTTCAGCTCCATGGATTCTGGCATGTCTGTTGGCATGAACTAGAGTGATTTTTTACTCACTGCCTCCTTACTCTGGGACTAAACTCTGGATCTGACATTTATATTTTAGGTTTGCACCTCTATTGATTTATCCCTCATAGTAGAACTAAAACTGGTACAGCCCTTTACAATTTACAAAGCAACTCCACAGACATTACGAAATTCAACCTTGACAACAATCCTTTGAGGCAGGCATTTTTATTGTTCCTAAATATATAAGGAGGTTCAGGCAAGATAAATAATTTGACCACAACTACAAAGAATTACTGACAGAGATAAAACTAGAAATCAAGTCTTCTGACTACACACACTGTATTCTTTTGTAACTCCAATCTGCCTATAAGGTTTGCACACTCTTCATACCAGCCCTCCACCACCCAAAGGGCAGCTATACAAATTCCCAAGCTGATATGCCCCGCCTTGACTCTCACCTCAACTTTTGTACCTACATTAGCAGCTCTTGTACATAATCACCTCCACAGCCACATGAAGCTCAGCATCCTTTATAGCTCACTAGCACTGTCTATGTGTATGGGTCCATTTCCATCAGTGGTCTCAAGTGTTTCCTTGACTCAACACCTCAGAATAACATTTGACTCCTGCCTCGCCCTCACCCATCACATTCAGTTATCTATTGAAGCCGAAGATCCTTCCTTTGTGTTGCCTCCCATATGTTTCTTCTTCTTTCCAGTCACACACCCACTGCTCCAATTCAGGTCCTCATCACTTCACCCTTGAACTATTACCATAGTCTTCTCCTTGTGTTCATTTTCTCCCTTTTCATTTCATCTGAAAGCTACACCAAATTAATCTTGGTAACATGCCACTTCATCTCTCACTGAAAAGCTTTCTGTGGTTCTGCACATCCTTTAGGATAAGCTCTCAATTTCTTAACATGCTGTTTCCTAAACCATGTGCTGAGAAACACTAGACTCCCTGAATATTAATAGAAGCTTCATTTAAAAAAAAGAAAAGGAAAGAAATGCTACCTGCTATCACCACTTCTCCATGTACATGCACATTCACTAAGAAACTGAATATATTATCAAGACATTGGAAGTTTTCTTAAGCCAACGTTTTCAAAATGTGTTGGACCACAGAACACTTTCTTCAGTGAAAACTTAGGAATATTCGCTTGGCATTAACATTCCACAAAACGGTTTAAGATATTCACCTCCTCACCTCCTTGTCCCTTTCTAAACTTAGCTTCTGCTACTACCTTACACAAATCATTCCTGTCTTTACATTGGTTGCTAAGTAAATTGAACTAAGTCCTACCTTTAAGTTTGACACCACCCTTCTCTGACCACCCGAGGCATAAAGTGTCCCAAATTCAACTTACTGCAGTGTGGACCACATGTCCCAGGTTTTCTACATGGTCCTGGTTTTATGTAATTTGCCCTTCTTAATAAAGATGATTAAAACATAGCATGAAATGAACTTTTTATTTTGAGAGATTTATTTTTATTTAAAAATTTTTTATTGAGTTACAATTGACAAAAAAAGTATAAGTTTAAGCTGTACAATGTGACAATTTTATATACATATAAAGTGAAGTAATTACCACAATTAAGCTTAGTGCATCCATCACTGATTGTAATAAGTTGCACATTAGAAAACAAATCTTTTCCTGAATTACATATCCCAATTTCCAATTTATATAGTTGGCTTGCTGTCATTGAGCACACCTATTTTTTGTATTGCTAATTTGAGGCACTCTATGTAGTACTACATTGTTAATTCTGTTTTATGTCTTTTCATATCTCTCCTAGTAGGTTAGTCTATTTTTCTCTAGTACTTATTTATCTCTCAGAGTTAGAATTTACATTGATTATAATAATGGTTCTGTGGCTACCTATTACAGACATTCAAATGGCAAAGTCCTTTTTACCCAAAATAAAAATTTCAGTTTTAAAGAGCAAGCTGACTGCCTAAGAAATGAAAACCCTGCTTTAATTTAAGGAATAAGGTCTAGTCCTTGGGCATCTCAAAGCCACAAAACTTAAAGGAAACCAAAAGCACTAGTACCAAAGTCTCTACTCTATCCACTTCCAGAGCCCTCTGGGCTTTCAGCTACTGCTTCTTTTAAAAACATACAGTGCTTCAATATAAAACAAGTGTGGGTACTAAATTATTTGTGGGTGAAATAATAGGATACTTTGGATTTGCCTTAAAACATTGCAGCAAAAATAAAAACACCAAAGGGCAGTGGAGCAAACACAGATTAAACATAATTGAAAAAATGTTGATAGGTATTGAATTGGATAATAAATACATGAGGGCTCAGCTCAGTATACTATGTTTGTGTATGTTTGAAAATGTCTATAATAAAAAGCTCTAAAAATGTATAGGTGACTGATGTTTATTAAACAGGGAGGATGATGATGGCCCAAGTGCTTTTCCCATCAGATCTGTACCCCTATGAGGTTCTACTCATTTCACTGCCAGTGGTCAGCTCAACCCAGCTCCTCACTTAATCCCGCAGTCACCCAGCCTGCTTTCACTACCCCCAGGCCTCTGAGCAAAAACAACCAAGGAGTAACTTCCATCAAGAGAAGGTAAGTAAATGGAGCTAAGTCTCTTTCGCTTTATCTTTTTTCCTGTTTTTGTTTGTTTGTTTTTTATTTTCATTTTGAGACAGAGTCTTGCTCTGTCACCCACGCTGGTGTGCAGTGGTACAATCTTGGCTCACTGCAATGTCTGCCTCCCAGATTCAAGCAATTCTCGTGCCTCAGCCTCCTGAGTAGCTGAGACTACAGGCACACAACACCATGCCCAGCTAATCTTTGTATCTTTAGTAAAAACGGGGTTTAACCATGTTGGCCAAGCTGGTCTCAAACTCCTGACTTCATGTGATCCACCCACCACAGCATCCCAAAGTGCTGGGATTACAGGCATGAGCCACCGTGCCTGGCCTTTTTTTCCTGTTTTCTATCTGTTCTTCTGTCCACCAACCTATCTCCCTCCCTGTCAGCCCACCCAACTGCCCACCTGCACATCTGCTGCCCTTCCTTGCTCCAGCTCCATCGGTTTTTGAACTAGCCAAAACTCTTTGGCCAACTCTGCCCAGATCTTCATAATATTTCACCTAAAACTAGTGCGGGTATCTCAGCTATCCATCAGTTTTTGTCAACTCTTTGACTAATATTAATAATATTTCTCCTAAAATCTTTGTTATTAATTGATGCCAGGAAAACAAATCTTCTGCTTTTCTCTGCCTTCTTGTGTCCTTTTGACTCTTTCTGACAATGTAAATCCTGACTCCACTGCTGCCCCATTCCCACCTTCTGTGCATGGTCTACTTCCAAGATCCTTCAGATGGTGCCTCATGATACACAACGTCTGGCCTTAAAGAGGCAGGGGAGCATGTAATAGAAATGAACTTCTCCTATCATAAAAGCCAAAGAAAAAAGAGATTCAAGGATACAGTGATCAAAGGGGCAAAATGCATTAGAAAAACCTATAGAGATTAAGTAGCTAGAAGAAGACTTTGGTAACTAGGAAATTATTACCAATGATTAGTTCAGAAAGAATAGAAATGGATTCCAAGTGCACGTAATTCAGTCAAGAAGAAGGCATAGATAACATGCCTAATAATAAGCACAATGATAGGCAGGAGAAAAATATGAAAGAATCTTTTACAGAAAAACATTCAGACCTGGGGGTTTTCAAGACAAGTTAGATGCAGGCATATTGAAAGGCCAAAAAAGGAGCCAGTGGAAGAGACTGAAGAATCTAGAAGTCAGAAGGCAACAAAACAGGGCCTTGGAAGTGATAGAAAAGACAGAGGATGAAAATACATATCAAGGTGTTGGTCTTGGGACAGGGTGAGCAGACCTCTTTTGTGAGATTAAAAGGTGTTACTTTATAAGGAAATCAATTTTGAAAAAAGCTAAAGATTACTTTTTGAATGGTTTCAATGTTCTCAGTAAAAATGTATTAAATTATATGAGATGATATGTGTAAAATACTTGGCACAAGGCTTGACATATAATAAATGTTCACCATGTGGTGGTCCTAGGAGACTTAACAGTAGTGTAGTAGCATTGATAAGAACAGCAGTGAACATTTATTGAGTGTTTACTATGTTCCAGGAGCTTTCCTAAGCTATTGTAGTGGTAGTGGTAGAGGTAGAGGGAGAAGGAGCAGGAGCAGTAATAATAAATAAAAAACATCTGTCTGAGAATAAAGTGAGCAGGAATAGGCTTGAGAAAAGCAGGTTGATTGGCAGAGATATAGAGATTTCATCAGCAACTGAGCAGACAATTATTAAGCGTGTATAGGAACCCATGTGAACTTTGGCCAGGCACTGGTAATCAAAAAAGGTGCTAAGTGTCTGATCAGAAGCAAAGCTAATGGAGTGGCTGAAATTATAATAAATGGGCAGTCTTACTATATAAACAAGGGTTTATAGTTAAAAGGTTCAGGAGATATCTTAGAGGATTAGTGACAATCGGTCATGGGGCTTAAGGATCTCCTTGCTACTAGCTAAGCAGAGGAATAGAAATAGTAAAGAATGGGAAGCGCGGTTAGCATATTATAACATAAATGCTGAAGTCACTGAAAATGTACCAGAAGACAGATGGACAGGAAAATTGACAACAAGTTTCCATAAATGAAGTATTACTTCATTTAGGAAACTGATTATGTGATTCCAAATAGATCGAAAATATTGTCTGTATCCCTATATTGCCCAGCCTTTATTACCAGAAATCATCAAAGATGGTAAAAGTAATCTTAGAAATTTATAGACAATCGTAACAAGACTTTCTGATATCGACTCATGATACCATAGACCTCAAATGAGAAAAATGGATAATAAGAGAAGGAACAATCATTACAATGGTATTAGTTATCAATAAGCAATTATATTCTTCTCCATTCCCACTGATTTCAGGGAAGAAAGGGAAAATCTAACTTTGGGGAGAGTGAAGTTAACAGGTGACCACAAATTAATTGATATAAGGAATTGATATAATAAATGAATTGATAGAATGAATTCATAGAATGAATGAATTGATAGAATGAATTCATAGAATGAATGAATTGATGTAAGAAAACGTGCAGCACACTAAATGTGAATGGAAATTATATACATGAGACTCACACTGACCCAAATCGTTTGTAGCTTCTAATAGTTCTATTTTTAAATTTTATTTACTAATTTTGAAGGTTACTGCAAATTTTATTTTTATTTTAGAGGCAAAAAAACTAACTTTACAACAATCAGCTTATAGTACAATATTATCAGTCATGCAGGATTGCTCTTTTTATATCCTTATATTTGGTAGTATTATAATAACATTACATGCAGGTACTCACTCTTGTGTTTTTAACATACTTGGCATTTTGCTACATTTCTTCTTCTAACTTGTTTTACTTATCATCATATTTTTGAGATTTACTAATGTAGATATACTTAAATGTAGTTTATTACTTCTAACTACTGCATCTAACTACTGCATGGTACTCCACTACTTGCATATTTCACATTTTGATTATCCATTTCTCACTAATGGGCATTCGAGTTATTTCCAACTCTTTGCTGGTTCAAACTGTGCTGCAGTAAGTAAACTTCTGAGAATTTATCTTTAATATATCTCCAGAAGAGTAACTGAGGGGTGTATACTCAGTAATGAAACTGCAAAGACATAGAATATGAATATACGTAATTTCACTAGTATTATTAAATTATTCTCCAGAATAACATTAATTTATCCCTCCACTCTCAGTAGAGAAGAGTTCTTGTTTCTCTACAATCTCACCAACACTTATGCTTTCCAGCATTTTAATTTTTGCCAATGCAATGATTATAAATGGGTTTCTCATTTGTTCCTGCTGGATTCATTTAATATTTTACTTAACACCTTTTAAGCACCAAGTGTGATGCTCAAATGTGTTAAACCACCTGGCTGAAGTTGGTAATGTAGCCTCAAAGTCACGTTTGGTAAATAGTTCAAAAAGTGTCACATATGTTTATTAGTGAATTTAAGAAAACAAGGGGAAAAAACTTTAATGGGTTGCAATTTCCAGAAAATTGTAACTAATAACTGTGAAAAATATTTCTGCTCGGAGGATCATGAGAAGGAACGTGGAACCAATGCAAGATAGATGTGTGAGCCAACACACGTGGCTAGCTTCATGTAAGCCCAGCATAGCTACTCTCCAATGTGTCTTCTTAGAGTCACACCTGAACTGACTACTGATTTTCACTTAAATCTGTTGAGAAAAAGGCAATTTTGCTTTTGTTTCTTAGCAACAGATAGCTTGATCCTGAAAGTCTAATGGTAAGACATGGTTAAAATGAAGAAGAAAGAGATTGCATGGTCATTTAAATGTTACTCTCTACCTAAAAGCGATGCTGAGAAGACTCTCTTCAAAGACTTGTCCATTCAAATTCCTCTTGTTAAACACTTTAATTGCATCCTGTGTCTAATTTTAAAATTAATTAGTGATTTCCCTTATATAACTCTAGAATTTTTGTCATTAATGATGTAAATATCACTTCCTGAACTATTATTTTGACTTATGCTGTCCTGTGTTAGCCAAACTATTTATTTTTATAGTCAAATCCATCAATTTTTCTTGAAAAGTACTATGTATTTTATATCTTCTTGGTATATCTGGAGCATTTAACTGATTATTTCTCATATAATTAGCCTACTTTCCATAGAACATTTATTTTAAACTTCAAACATTTTCCGCTGATTTATGATGCCATCACCATCATTTACCAAGTTCATGTAGAGATATCAGTCTGTTTCTGGACTGTCAATCTTGTACTGTATATCTACTTATTCTTATACAAAAAATGAATGTATTTTACTAATTGTTGCTTTGCAGTATTTGTTAATATCTAGAAGGATTAGTCATCCTTTCTTCTCTCCACCTTAATTCGAAAGTTAAAATCTGTGTTAACTATTTTAGGACCTTTATTTCTCTATATATATTTTAAATCAATATGGAATTTTTCCCATGGTTCTTGTTGTAATTATTATTGGAAATGCATTAAATATATTCCAAACTTAGAAAAACCGATGTATTTACAAGACAAAGTCTCCCCATTCGTGAACATAGTGTATTTCTCCATTTATTTGAACTTTCTTTCTTGTGCTTTACTAGGGCTTTATAATTTTTTAAAAAATCCTATGCATTAAAAAAATTAATTTCTATATATTTTATGAGTGTGTTGCTTCTTTTTATTATGGTTTCTAATATAATATTGTTGATATAGAGAAACCTTATTTACTTTTATATGTTGATCTTATGTTAGAAAATTTTGCTGAACTTTCTTATTGGTGTGACTAGTTTGCCATTAATACTCTTGCATTTTAAATGTAAATGATCATATCATCAGCAAATAATTACAATGTATTATTTATAACAATTATTTTATTTTTCACCGTATTGACTAAAATTGTTAGTACACTGTGCTGACAGGTATCACTTATACAAAGCATATATATCTAGTTCCTGACTTGAAAATAAGTGCCTCAGATTTATCCATTAAACATGAAATTTGTTGTGGAATATTTGTACATAGGGTTTATTAGATTATAAAATTTCTGTCTATTTCTAGTTTTCTAATACTTTTCATCTTTTTTTCATGTATGTTGAGATGACTCTGTTTTAGATTTTCTGGAGTTGAACTATCTTTCTATTCCTGAGAAAATTGTAAAAATGTGTTGCTTTTTAAAATGTTGAACTTGGATAATATTTTTAAATGCTTTTATCTATAAAATTAGTGTATGCATTTTCTAAATTATGCAAATTTTATAAAATGAGTTGTTAATGTTTTCTTTTTTTTCATTTTCTGAAAAAACTTACATAATATTTGGGAATCATGTGTCTCTTGAAACTTTGGTAAAATCTACCCGTAAAATTATTTTACATGGGAGTAGTGAAGAGGGCAGAGATATTATTTTTTCATAGCCATTCAAAGCCATTAATGATTGTTATTCTAAGTTTTCTGCTTTTTAGGGGGTCAATTCAGCTTTTATCTTCAGATATGTGCCTATTTTATCCACCAATACTTTTTAATAATATTCTTTTATTATTTTTAATCTCTACTAGACCTATTTTAATTTCTACATTTTCATTTTTTATTCATTTGTATCTTTTCACTTTTTTGCTCATTGAAAATTCCAGAAATTTATCCACCTTCTTAGAATTTTCAAAAAAAACACAAAACTTATGGTTTTTGGTAACAATCTCTTTTTTGTTTCTTTTCTATGCTGTTTATTTCCTATGTATTATTTATTTTTAATAATTTAGATTTACCCTATTGCTTTTTTCCATCATCTATATTTCTATAAATTTGTTTTAAAACATTATGCAAACCCTCAAAAGAAATTAACTTTTCCTCCTTAGGTTCATAGATAGTCATCAAATTTGTAATTTAACCAACCTCTTCTCAGCTGGAGTCAGAGAAAAGCAGTATCTTTTCTCCCTAGAAGGAGGCATCCCACCAGTCAATCTGCAGTCTGGTGACAAATGGCCAAGAAATGTGGAGATGAGGTAAGCATTTCCAGTCTCTGTTCAAACACAGATCCCACAGGACTAAGTTTGAGGAAACTCACAGCAAGAGGAGACAGAAGTACCACCAATCAAGAATCCCAGTCCCAAATAGAGAATTCCATTTGTTGACAGAACTCTTCAACTAAAGCCAGGCTCCAGCCAAAGAAAACATGAAGAAGAAAACGTCAGACTCTTGGCACTGGTAAACTTTACTTTAGTGCAGGGCTTATACACCCTGAAAATTATGTCCAAGATCCTCCTGGCACTGTTTCCAAAATTCTGAACCATGACTACACTGCTGTTTGCGAATGATATCATCACATTTGTGACTCTTAATTGCCACGGAGGCCTGTCCAGCCCGAATCTTTTCTCAGCTGGTTTTCACTTTACCGGGAGACTATGTGCAGAAAAAGAATGAGAAGGAGAAGGAACTCTAAGTCCTGAAAGCTCAGTCCCAGGAAAAGTTGAGAGGGACTTCTAGATTGGAAATTGTGTTGATCATGGCTCTACAATATAATAGGTGATATTGGTGTGGTGCTTTAAGATTAACAAAATGTTTTCATGAATAGATCTCATTTAAAATCTCAAAACAATCTGCCAATTAGACACAGCGGGTATTAATATTCCTATATTTTAGTCATGTGATCTAGGTGAGGTAAATTCTTTCTGAAAGTATACATAGCCAAAAAAAAGCTGCCCAAATGAGTACCATTCAACCCTCCCCATTACCTTTAGCAAAAGAGTTGTGTAGGGACTGACATAATTGTTTGTTATCAATAGGGGAAGTCACTCTACTATATCATAGAATCCTTTTCCATGCAAATATTCTACAATGCTGTACATGTGCGAAGTGGGAGATAGGCAGAACACAAGCCTGTGGTTTGCTCAGCGGAAAAATGGAGACCACAGACTCTCCCAGGGTCTCTGTTTCTGGTTTTGTCTCATGTTTCCAAACTCAAGCACCTTGGAGCACAGCAAGGATAACCTTCTGGACCCCTTCTTTTCTCTAGCTATCCTCATTCTCATAGTGATCTCCAGTTTTATCACTTTATTTTTTATTTTTGTTTTATTTTATTTTATTTTATTTTATTTTATTTTATTTTATTTTATTTTATTTTTGAGATGGAGTCTCACTCTGTCACCCAGGCTGCAGTGCAGTCGCACGATCTTGGCTCACTGCAACCTCCGCCTCCTGGATTCAAGCAATTCTCCTGCCTCAGCCTCCCGAGAGGCTCAGATTATAGGCATGCGCCACCATGCCTGGCTAATTTTTTGTATTTTTAGTAGAGATAGGGTTTCACCATGTTGGCCAGGCTGGTCTCGAACTCCTGACCTCAAGTTATCCACCCACCTCAGCCTCCCAAAATGCAGGGGTTACAGGCGTGAGCCACTGTGCTCAGTCCAGTTTTACCACTTTAAATGCCACCTACATTTGATGACTTCAAATTGGTACTCTAAACTGGACTTATCCTGTGAACTACATGTAGATCACATGTCCATTGAGACAGATATCCAAGTGGATCTGTCTAAATACCCATTAGACAGATCCACTTGGGTATCTAATAGACATCTCAAACTTAGCATGTCTTGCACTAAACCTCTGATCTTACCTCCTCTAAAACTTTCTCTACCTGAGGCTTTCCTCCTTTCAGGTAATGGTACCTCTCCACTTCCTGTTGCTCAGGGAAAAAAAAAGTCACTCTGACTCCTCTATTTCTTTACATTCCTTAGCTAATCCATCAGAAAATCCTGCTGGCTCTATATTTTTATTATATCCAGAATCCACTTATATCTCACCACTTCTACAGTGAATCTTATTCAAGTCACATTTTCCCTCACCCGAATTATTTGAGGCTGACTGCTTTGCTTTCACCTGGTCCCATACAGTCTGTTCCCAACACAGCAGGCAGCATGATCCTTTTTTTACCATCCTGTCCTGAAAGCCCCAAGTGGCTACCCATCGCACTCAGAATAAAGCCTAGTTCCCACAATCACCTGGAAGGCACCCCCAACTGGCTGTCCATTATCACTCTTCTGGACTCACCTGCTGCAATTCCATCCTTGCTTACTCCACCAGAGCCACACTGGCCTACTTGCTGGGATGGGAACATGCCAGACCTGCTCCCTGCTCAGAGCCCCGACTAACTAATTCTTCTGCCTGTAATGTCCATCCCCGACATAGCCACATAATTCACCTCTTTACCGCCTTCACGTTTTGCACCAAATATCACTTTCCCATGAAAGCCTTCCTCAAACATTCTATTTAAAATTGCATGCCGCCCCTCACGTTCCCCATCATCCTCCTTTATTTTACCCCACTGGACTTATCACTTTCTAATATGCTACATAACTGACTTAATTTGATGATAGTATATCTCTTCTCTCTAGAATATAAGCTTCATGATGACAGAGCTTTTGGTCTGTTTTGCTCACTGATCTGTGCCTCAGTATCCAGATCACAGCCTGACACATAGTAGGTACTCAATAAGCATTTGTTAATGAATCAATGAATGAATAAATTAATTAAAACATGACCTCTAGAGTTCTATGATTCTGACATACATACACACAGGCAGGATCATAATCACATACTCAAAAGCAAGCCTTAAGCTCTCAAAGTTGAGAGGATCTGCCCGAATGGCAATCCACTGGTGCAGGCTTCCTACAGCAGTTTTCTGCAGACATGTGAGAGTTAGGGAATTCATTCATGCATCTGGACAGCCAGCTGCCTGCTCTAGCCATTGAACAAATGAAGACATCTTAGACCTGTGGGCACCTGATGCTTCACCATGGGATCTAGAGGGGGCCGCCTGGTCCAGCATGCGGAGGTGGGAATTGCTGTGAGAGAAGCAAGAAGCACTCTAGGGAAAGTGTGTGACCAGTGGGACAGACAGCACACTGGGCAGGTGGGCGGCTTGAGATGGGAAGAGCTGTTTTTCTCTGGACAGCTGCAGAGGAGTTGTCTGTGTGCCAAGCCCCTCCTAGGTCTCCAGCCTTGAAGAGGGATTTTGTGGTGAGTAATTAATCACAGGACGCTTTTGCTCTGGCCCTCCCTTTGGAAGAGACTAGTATACTCCTCTCCTTCCTATCTCCCCACCCCTCCAGGGAAATAAAGAAAGCTAAGGTTATAGTTCTGACCAGACATAGCTCATCAGAAGCTACTGTGGAAATCCCCATTCTGGCTGCTCACCCTTCTCCCAGACTCTCCATCTCTTGTTTTTCACCGTTCAACCTCTCCCTCTCCTCCACACCTGCCCATGGCATCTCCACAGTCTCCTCTCTATTTTGCCTGGGAGCTCTCCCACCTCCAAGCACCATGAACTGAGTCCCTCTCCGCCCACCTCCAAGTTGTTCTTCTCTCTGCACCCAGGTAAGGAGAAGCCTGGCATTGGGGGGATTGGTGGGCAAAGGAGAAGGAAGCACCAAGAGTAGAGCATGAAAATAAAGAAATCAAAACACCTTCCAGCTTGCTTTGCCCACAAGAGACAACTCCTTGTGACACGAGCATCTGTTCCCACGCAGCCACCCTCCTTCCACCGGATCTGGCGCCCCACATCAGAATCACGAAGCACACAGTGTTTTGTGTGCTCCAGCCTGTGGCACCCTCCAGTCGCGGGTACACTGAGGTGGAGTGAGGCGGGAGGAACATGAGGCAGCTACCGATGCCAGGACTTGGAGGTTCAGCTTCCATTTTTATCAAATGATTTTGCCCAAGTGCATCCGTTTTGCCTCGGCTTTCCCATCTAAAAATAGGAGAGTCTTGTCTTCTTCTCAAGTGCACAGAGGATTGCATGGTGAGAAGCATCCAGTGATGTGTTGTTTCTGTAGAATAATCTGTAAAAATAGAATTGAGGAAAATATTATTTCTTCAACTCTTAGAAGCAGAATAGAGAATATTCAAGAAGATGATATCCTTGATTATTTTTCAGCTCCATGGGAGAACAAATATTTGACCTCAGACAAAGCCTAGGAAGGAAAGTCTCCATGTATTACTCCTTTGTCTTGGTCAAAGAACAAAATCCCCAGGCCCCAGACCACATCAATAACAGGATCCGCCACTGAAGAGACTCCCCACTGATGAGACTGGGCCCCCCTCAGAGCCCAGCCTCGGGCCTCCTGAATCATTTAGGCATTTATTGCTCTTTCTCAGCAACCACAGGGATCTATTCTGGAAACACTAAGGCAGGCAATTGGATGGCAGGGAAATGATCCCGTTGGAAAGAGCCCCCGAAGCCAAAATCACTCACATCACTCTCAGGGGTGACAGATTTTCCAAGGGGCCTGCAACTTTCCGATGCAGCATTTGAAAATAATCAGCCACACTCCTGGAAAGTGGCTTGCCTGGGAGATCAACATCATTTTTCTCACCAGTGTTTACTTTTGCATTTTGATGAATGATGAAAACACCTTGGCAGTACTGAGATAGCCTTGGTTTCCTCATCCAGGCAGCTCCCTTGCCCTGGTACTTCATTCCAGCTCTCATCTATGGCCAGCAAGAAACAGAAAAACATCTTTTAGAAGGAGGGTCTTGCTGGGTTTTCGAGGGAGATCACTTGCTGTTTTGCAGCACAAAATGATGTTTAGAAGTTTAAAGTATTTTCAAGTCTACTAAAACCAACTTCATGGAAAATGATAGTTATTTTTAGAAACAAATTTTGAAAACAAACTAGCTTCCCTATTAAATGCTAATATTTCTCAGGTAGATAAAGTAACTAATCCTCAGGCCTAGGGTCGTTTTCAAAATGTGAAAGTACAATATCATGCATCTGTGTGTGATGAAGTTGACCTTCACAGCACCAGAACTGGGACAGTCCCTCCACCAGATAATTTTGATGTGGAACATTCAAGTGCTCATTTTTGAAGCTTATCCCTCGTCCTCTGGCAGAAGCCTGAGTTACAGACATTAGTTAAAACGGGTACTGCCTCATTGAAGTAGGGAATTTTTTTTTTTTTAAGCATCAAAGTCAGCTCTAATATCAGCAGGACTCCTAGATTTTCCTGGTTCAAAGCTCCTCTCCAGATGAAAATAAAAGAGACCAGGGAGCCTGAAATGATGCTTTCCTCAAAGCCCTGATCCCATCATTGACTTCTGCAGAAAACAGAACTGACAGTGGCAACTATTCAGGAGGTCTAAACACAGGTGCACATGTTGCCGAGACTGGTAATTATGACTTGTCAGGAAGCTTGAGGGGAATGTGTTGGTCAAAAGGCAAAAACAAAGGTCGCATACTGACCCAGAACTAGCAGACTAAAAGACTGCCCATGTAACCATCATGTTAAAGAAGGGCTCCAGGGCTGATGCCACAACTACCCAGGATATCTCATTTGTATAACGTGCAGGATCACTAAACACTTCAGAAAACACCATAAAGGGGGAAAAGCAAGAATGTTTGTGTAAGGAAAACATTCCCTATTGAATCTGTTAATAGTTAAATGCTTTTGAGAGAGAAAGAAGCCAACAAGAAACTAACAGAGGGTTTCTTTTATTTAGACTTTCAAAAGACCTTGACAAGATCTCATACCAAATTTAGTCATCACAGATTCAGTAGGCGGCTTTATCATGTAAAAGGAACTGGCTCACAAGACAGAAACACCATGCAGGCAAATAACACATATCCCAGCGATGGAGGCTGAGATCATAAAAGGTTGGGGAGGGACAACACAGTGAAGTTGATAAATCCAGAGATGACATTTACCTCCTTTCAGTAAAGGAATTACCAAATTGATGAGGAAAAAAAAAACACTAAAAAATGTGGAAGTTTGCATGACAGCAAAAAAAAAAAAAAAACAAGAAGAATAGTAAATGAGTTTTCTTTTATAAAATAAATTTAAATTTAACATATATAATGCAAATATATGTAAATTAATTATTTTCAAGTTATCTGTCATAAACCAAGAAAAAGGCCTGTATGATGTAGGGAAAGGAGGCATTACAGTAATTGCAGTTGTTGGCTGCTATGCAGAGGGAGCACAAAGACTGACATGACATTGTAGAAGACAGAGTAGTCAAATGAAATGATTAGAAACCACCTTTTGTTAGCTTCTTCATGCCTGGTACTATGTAATGGGCTTTCTTTATAATATGCCTGATTCTCACAGCAACCCTATGAATTAGGCATCATTATCTCCATTTAGATGTAGAGACTGAGGATCATGGAAATTGAGTACATCAACCAAAGTCAATATGGCACATAAGTGATTAAGCCAGGATTTTAATCTAGTGATGTCTTCTTCCATAGCTTGTACAGTCTCAGAAAGACAGTAGGAAGTGCAGGAGGGAAAATAAGTGGAAAGATAGAAATAGGTGGATAGATAGAAGACAGACAGACAGATAGACAGACAGACTTCCCTACATCTATGTCTACTCATCTCCTCATAAGGTTCCCACACCCAGATATACACTCACTTTACTTCTTGCACCTCAGAAAGAGAAAAGGCACTAGGTAATCCCCTGAAACAGCACGCTTATGGAGAGTTCCATGGTGGGAGGGAGAATACTCAGAGAAAATATGACCTAAGCCTGTCAAGTAATAAAGGATAAAAGTAAAAATGCTTTCAGTGTTTTTGTGCACCTACTATGTATCAGGTCTGTACCAGAAATTTGTACATGTTATTTCTATGGAATCATCCATCATCAAGCCTCTTTTGTTACCCTTTGTTGAATCAGTGAGGAGTCTGAGACTTTGGAAGAGTTTATTACCTTGCCCCTTCCCCACATCAAGCATTAAGAAAACAACAAAGCAGAAATATAAACTATAAACAACAAAGCAGAAATATAAACTATGGAGACTCCTTTTACTTCACTAAGGACTAAGGCTAAAAAAAAAAAAAAAAAAAAAAAAAGAATGTATAGTGTGTTATTCCTAAAAGGAATCACTGGATAAAAATGAGTTCCAGAATAATTTATATAAATTCATAGACCAGAAGCCTATGAAGAGTTATTAAATGAGTTTAAGAAATCCAGGCATATTCATAATCTTCTAAGTTTAACTTCTTACCAGATCAGGGAAATGATAAAATTTTATCCTAAACTACTATAGGACAATGATAAAATTCTGCTGTGACCTCTCGTTTGGTGCTTTTGTAAACTATAATACTAGATCAGTAAGCTCAGGTCTACTCTGGAAGACAATTCTTACAGAAATGGAACCATTCAGCCAGAGGTGTGAGAACCAGGCTCTAGTCCAGTTCTCCTGCTAAAAGACCATGGTGAGATCCAAGTCTGATTAGTGACATCTCTGGACCTCACATGAAGGCCTAGAATGTTTGACCTTTAAGCTCCATTCCAGTTCAGCATTCTATGGAATCCTCAAAACCTGAAAGGGGCTGACTGGTCTAGCTCTCACATCTCCCATCCCACATCCACCCTTTAGGGGTGCTTCCACTGACTCTTGAAATGGCCGATTAAAAACATCATGATTGCAGATAATTTTAATTATTCTATACAGCAAAAAATCAAATCTCAGATCTGCATCTCCAGCCCAGCAAGGCTCTCAGCCACATCCAGATGTCCTGGGCCACCAGCCAGCCATGACTCTGTGGGTGCTCCGTGGAGTCTTACCCAATTAAAAAAGTGAATCTGCCGGAACAATAACAATAGCAGCAATGAATGTCAAAGCTAAGGAGAAATTATTTTTAGATTTGCTATCTTAGATTATCTGCATTGCTGCTCACATCCACATGTCCTCAAGAAGAATGTCAACAAAGGGAAATCTGAGGACAGAAATGCCTAGAGACTGTGGGTGATTTCTCTTCTGCAGAAGGTGGGAGATATGAAAAGAAGGGTAAGATGTGTCTCATGAGGGAAGGATGTTTTGGAAAAGGTATAAATAAGGACGACTATATAGTGGATAAGACTATGGACTATTGGGGGCTAGATTGCTTGGGTATAAATCTGGCTATACTGTTAATTAGCTAGATGATGTTTCATTTCCTTAGGCCTCAATTTCCTCATCTATAACATGGGTATGGAGAGAGTCCACTTACCTTATTGCACTGTCACTAAGAATAAGTAAATTAAATTTGCAAAGTCCTCGTGAGCATTGCCTGGCAGTCTCTTAAATGTTAGCTGTTACAGCTGATGTTATTCATCACTCGGAAGAGTAAGAACATCTGCCTTCTCCCTGGGTGAGGAAGGTGGCTCAGGCAGGCCTTGTGGAGTTTTCTTCTCTCTCTGTAACTTCCCCTCCTAGGGTAGAGTTGGATTTGAATCACTGAAGCTTTGAAAGTATCTGTTCTCCCTCCCTCTCCCAGAGAAAAGACTCTGAAACATACATTCCTAGAATTTGTGACAATACCTCCTAAAAACTCTGAGAGCAGAAACACGCCTTAGTCTCTTTTCCATTTAATTAGCCCCTTTGACTTGCTTTAGAGCACCTTTTTTTAAATTTTATTGTGTAATTGACAAGTAATTACACATTTTTATGGGGAACTTAGCGATGTTTTGATACATATAATGTATACTGATATTGTATATCCATCATCTCAAGCATGTATCATTTATTTGTGTTGTGAACATTCAATATCCTCCTTCCAACCTTTTGAAACTATATAAAATTGTTAATCACAGTCATCCTCCAATGCTGTAGAACATAAGAAATTCTATTTAGCTGTAATTTTGTATCCTTTAACAAAGGATCTGTCCCTAGCCCCCTTCCCCCTACCTCCCAACCCCTACTATCCTCTGTTCTGCTTTTTACTTCTTCTGAGTTCAACTTGTTTTAACTTCCACACGAATGTTTTTAAAACACGATGTACCTTGAGCTGCTAGGTATTGGTGCCATCAATGGGACTTGCTTGTCGTTTACATTTCTGTGTGGTATGAACCTGGAGGAAGAACTGGAATATTTCTGTTTTTTTTTTTTTCTTCTGCATTCCCTTGTGCTCATCACGCTTCTCTAAGGAGATGAAGAGGAAGAAGTAGAGAACAGAGCAGAGGCGGAGAGAAGAGAGCTGTCCTGGCACTTCAGGAATCCTCCAAGAAAGCCAGGCCTCTGTCTCATGTTCATAGCAAACGATAATTGGCAAAAAGGAGGCACTCAACACAGGTTTGTTACATTTGCTCAACAGCATGAAGGGTGGCCAAAAACTGAAAATTGAATGATCTAAAACAGATGGGAAATGAATCCACCTCCCTCAGACCTACCCAAAACCCAACCCTACTCTTCCATTAGAAGACTGAAAACATCCATTTGAAAGTGCTGCCCTCAGACAGGATGAGGAAGAGCACAGAGTGACACGGAGAAATAAAAACCCTTAGAATTCTCCTCTCAAAAAGAGGTATTTTGCAGGGCATGGTGGCTCACACCTGTAATCCCAGCACTTTAGGAGTCCAAGGCAGATGGATTGTTGAGCTCAGTAGTTTGAGATCAGCCTGGGCAACAGGGTGAAACCCCATCATGTTAGCTGGGCATGGTGGTGTGTGCCTGTAGTCCCAGCTACTCAGGAGACTGGAGTGGGAGGATTTCTTTAGCGGGGGGGTTCGAGGCTGCAGTGAGCCATCATGGTGCCATTGCACTCCAGACTGGGCAGCAGTCTGAGACCTTGTCTCAAAAAAAAAAAAAAAAAAAGTATTAGCAAAAGCCCCTCTTTGCATTCCTTCCAGTTATTTCATCTGATTTTCCTGTTGCCCTTTGACCCAGGTTTATTGCTCTTTTACTCTAGGATATAACAACTATGAAGAAATTCCACTTCCAACATTGATTAACAGTGATTTTAAGAGCAAATAGTTGAGCTTACATTTAAAATTAAAAATTAATAAAAGAGAGAGCTCATTAATATCGATTGGAAAAATTAAACCTCCTCCTCCAGCTTGCATGGCCTCAAATCTCTTTCCACCTCCTGGTTCTTCCATCCCAAAGGATTATGAGAAATGCAGCTGACCTGCACACTGTCACTGTTTTCCAAATGTTACTTGCAAATGAGTCACCGTATAATGCTTAGAACGAAACTGTGTTCTGATGGCAAATTTGGAATGTACTGCTAACTAAAAGTCAAGTTAGAACAAATACACGTCCCTTTTCTCACGTTGACAAAGCATTAATAAAAATGTTAGGGACATATTGTTCCTGATGCACCCAGGGAAGCCCTCCCACAAAGCATGTTCTGCTGCTTTAGTGCCTGCCCCAGAGCCTGGCACAGATCTGGGTGTCTACTTAAAACTAAACAAATGTGGATTATCTTGATCTGAGTGACCTTTTTTCAGGACCTGGGTCATAGAAAGTTTTGGATTCAGCCTCAGAATGCAGATTCCGTTCCTAACTTCCTGTGAGCAATACGTCCTTCAACAATCCCCTTTCCCTCCAACCTGAACTTTATTTTCCTCCTTAAAATTAGGAAGTTACATGAGATGGTCCCTAAGGCCCTCACCTGCATTGTGTTTTTGTGATTCTGTGATACATCACAGAAGGCAACTTAGAAATGACAGAACAGGGCAGGCAGGAGAAGACAGAAGCAGGAACTAAAGACATTTCCTGCCATGGTGGTCTCAAGACTGCTGCAGACACAATACTCACAGCCCTATAGGACCCACAAAATAATAACTGGACTATAGAGGCACATGAGCTAAAATCCAGGCTTCTTTTGAAAGAGCACGTTGAGAAGGCAGCTATAGGAATTCTTGTCCAGGAGGCAGCAAAAACTGCACTCTTTTTCTGAACAAGTCAGTAAGACTTCCTTGTGAGGAGGACTGGGGGTGGTGGGCTGGGAATGGACCCATGAACTGTTGCGACCTCTCTGCAGCCACCATTCCTGGTCCAGCCTCTACCTTCCACCCGACTCCTCCTCCACGCACAGGGCCAGAGCATGCGTACCCGACAAGCTCTGCCCTCCTGTGCCTCTCTCCTACAGGTGCCTGTGGGCGGGCTCGTGCATGGACAGTCCCAGCAATGCCACCGTACCCTGTGGCTTTCTCCTTCAAGGCTTCTCCGAATTCCCGCACCTGAGACCCGTGCTCTTCCTTTTGCTGCTGGGGGTGCACCTGGCCACCCTGGGCGGGAACCTGCTCATCCTGGTGGCCGTGGCCTCGATGCCAAGCCGGCAGCCCATGCTGCTCTTCCTGTGCCAGCTGTCAGCCATCGAGCTGTGCTACACGCTGGTGGTGGTGCCCCGCTCCCTGGTCGACCTGAGCACGCCGGGCCACCGCAGGGGCAGCCCTATCTCCTTCCTGAGCTGCGCCTTTCAGATGCAGATGTTTGTGGCTCTGGGCGGGGCCGAGTGCTTCCTGCTGGCCGCCATGGCCTATGACCGCTACGTGGCCATCTGCCACCCGCTGCGCTACGCGGCCGTGGTGACCCCCGGGCTGTGCGCGCGACTGGCTCTGGCCTGCTGCCTCGGGGGACTGGCGGTGTCCGTGGGGCTCACGGTGGCCATCTTCCACCTGCCTTTCTGCGGCTCCCGCCTGCTGCTGCACTTCTTCTGCGACATCACGGCGCTGCTGCACCTGGCCTGCACGCGGAGCTACGCCGACGAGCTGCCTCTGCTGGGCGCCTGCCTGGTGCTGCTGCTGCTGCCCTCGGTGCTCATCCTGGTCTCCTATGGCGCCATCGCCGCCGCCCTGCGCCGCCTGCGCTGCCCCAAAGGCCGGGGCAAGGCCGCCTCCACCTGCGCCTTGCACCTGGCAGTCACCTTCCTGCACTACGGCTGCGCCACCTTCATGTACGTGCGGCCCAGGGCCAGCTACTCCCCGCGCCTGGACCGCACCCTGGCGCTGGTCTACACCAACGTCACGCCGCTGCTGTACCCACTCATCTACAGCCTGCGCAACCGCGAGATCACCGCCGCCCTGAGCAGGGTGCTGGGGCGCCGGCGGCCAGGCCAAGCTCCAGGCGGGGATCTGCGCGAGCTCTGATGGCAGGCCCGTACCAGGCAGAGGGGGCCGCTCCGCTCCGTAGAGTTTTCCCCATCGTGAGGGGTCTGCATGGGGAAGGCCAACAAGGGGACTGAAGGACTGCATCCAGGAAAGAGAAAGCCTCCTAGCGGTTGCCCCAACCTCCACTCTTCCCTTGAATAGCTGGGATCACAGCTATTCGGGAGGCTGAGGCACGAGAATCGCTTGAACCCAGGAGACAGAGGTTGGAGTGAGCCGAGATTGTGCCACTGCACACTCCAGCCTGGGCAACAAGAGTGAAACTTCCCGTCCCTCCAAAAAAGAGAGTAGCATTACACAAAGCATTTTAATCCCCCAGTAGCTTGAAGGAAACCTTACTGTCATTGATAAGTAAAGAGACATTAAGAGGAAGAATAATAATCCACACTGTCTTGTAAAAATTAATGAGCAAATAAATTCACTTGACATAACTGTTTCTAAACAATGTTACACTAACATATCGAGTATGTCAAAGAGCACAAATTGGCACAAAACTTAAGTACAAATGTAAGTTATACTAGGAAAATTCCAGAATTTATTTATTCATCCATATTTGCAATAAATACTTGTTGATTGAATTCCATGCCAAGAACTAGACAGTTAAGAATTCAACAGTGATCAAGATGCCACTGTATTCCTAGCACCTATGCAAATTATTGGTAGTGATGAGGTGGGTGGGAGAGATGCTGTGTGTGTTGCAAATATTAAGAGGTTGTGCTAGAGGAACAAATAGAAACCAGGTCTTGCAAGCCTTGTAAGGGATGACAGATAGGTTTCTGTCCTGGAAAAGATGATATATTGGGCTCACTGAGATGGAGAGCACAAGGAAAGCAACCAGTGTGAGGGAAGGACAAGGTGGAGTTGATGAGTTCACTGTTGATTATGTTGACAAGGGGTAGCACACTCAGCAGTCTATGTGATGTGCGTCAGGAGAATCTGGGTAGAGAAATGCCCATGTTAGAGACTGGCATGGCTGATAGAATTCACCAGGATGTTAGAGATTGGCATGGCTGGTAGAAGTCACCAGCATGTTAAAAACTGGCATAGCTGGTAGAAGTCACCAGCATATCTGAGATTTGCATGGCCGAGATCTCCCAGAATGAGCAAGTGCAGTTAGAAGAGCAGCTTCAAGATAAGACCCTGAGGAGCATTAACATTAAAAAAATGAACTGACTTTCTAAGCATAACACAAAACATGAAATTTATTATGTAAAAAATAATCCAAAGCTTTCTCCATGGGACGCCGCTTTCAGCAAACCAAAAAGAGAAAAGAGAAACTTGGAAATTCACATGTAATGAATGAAAGAGGCTCATTTCATTAATACATAAAGAGCTCTTAACAATTAATAAGAAAAAGATAACTCCAAAAAATGGGCAAAGTTATGAATAGACTGTTTATAGAAAAGGAAATGTAAATAGCCCTTACACAGCGGAAAGGTTTCAATCTCATTCATAAGAGAAAGCAAAATAAAATTATAAAGTTGTCAAATTAACAACACTGAAAGATGACTAACACAGAGCAGGAAGGTGAAACAGGCTCTTTTGCATGTTATTAATGAGAGTATAAATTTATACAATTTCTATACAGGGAAAGTGGATGATATTAATTAAAATAAATGGCATGTATTATTTGTTTCAATTTACTTCCAGGGTTTGACTCTACAAATTTATTTGCTTTGTGGGAAAATATGAATCTTCAAAAATATTCATGTCAGCGTTACTTGGATTATCAAAAATCTAGTAATTTCTTAAATATCAATCAATATGTGACCAATTAAATGCATTTTGGTTTATCCCTGTGATGGAATTCTATGCAGCTGCTGAGAAGAATGAAACAGTTTTATCTATGGCAGGTGTGGAACCAGGTCTCATAAAAGTTGTTAAATGAAAAAAGCAAAGCATGTGATTATGTGTATTAAGGAGTCATCCCTCATTCTACTCTTGTCTTCTGGCACATCTCACATTTTCCCTTGTTATTTCCACTCCTGGAATGCTCTTCCCATAGATCTTCCCAACCTGGCTTTTTGTCATTCAGATGCTGTCTCAACTGAAATATTGACTCCTCAAAGAGGCCTTTGTTGAACACCCCATGTAATGTTGCCTCTCTACCCCCTCTCACATTATCATGCTTTAATGTCTAATCATCTGTCATTACTGGAAATCATCTTACTTGCATTTCTACTGCTAATTGCCCATTCCTTCCAACATAAACTCTGTGAAAGGCCATCTGCTTCACTCACCATGGTATTCCCAGTTCCTATCAGTGTCTGGCATGGAATAGAGTCTTAAAAAATTGTTGAATGAATGAGTAAATAAATCAAGGTTTATGGTATGCTAGCATTTATGAGCAAAAATATTTAATTGTAGCTGGGCGCAGTGGCTCATGCCTGTAATCCCAGCACTTTGGGAGGCCACGGCAGGCCAATCACCTGAGGTCGGGAGTTCAAGACCAGCCTCACCAACATGGAGAAACCCCGTCTCTACTAAAAATACAAAATTAGTCAGGTGTGGTGACACGTGCCTGTAATTCTAGCTACTTGGGAGGCTGAGGCACGATAATCGCTTGAACCCGGGAGGTGGAGGTTGCGGTGAGCAGAGATTGCACCGTTGCACTCCAGCCTGGGCAACAAGAGCGAAACTCCATCTCAAACAAATATATATATATATATATACACACACACACACATATATATACACACACATACATATACACATATATATATACACACACATATATAATTGTATGTGCATGTATGTGTCTGTATATTTCCTATGTGTTCTCTATGTGTGCATGTATACACGCAGATAAAGACACACATATTTCTGCCAAAGTAAAAGTTTGGAGACTGGGGAATAGAGGTGGGATAAACCTATGTTTTTCATTGAATACCTTCCTTACATACATGTATGTGTCAGTTATTCAATAAATGCTTTTCAAATAAAAATACAGGATAGGCAGAGGAAGGGGAATACCCAACGGAGTTTTTTTTTAAAAGAGCAATCAGAGAAGTAGAAGAAAATCAAACATATTGTGGTGTCATGGAAACCAAGAAAGGGAATTTCAAGGATGGAGTAATCAACAGTGCCAAAATGATACTGTGATTTCTAGAATAGTATGACTGGAGCCAAAGATGGCTTTTAAGATGCCTACTCCAACCCAGAAAGTACTGAATTCACCTGTACAAACCTCAGCAGTGCATGTGCAAAGGTCTACTGACCAAACAACAAAACACACATACAGAAATGCTGTCTAGCCAGAGATCATATAATGACTGCCACACTCCATCCAGGGTTAAAAGAACACAGAGAACCCATTCAAATCTGTGTAATCAACTGCTGGAATGGGAAATAACATTGTCTTTCATTTTAAATGCTGAAATATTTAACACTGTTTCAAGATTTGTACCCAGATTTGTTTTAATCAGGTAGGGTAAAGTGACAGACACAGAAACAGCTGCCTTTGAAAGAACAGTTTATTACAGTTCCGAAGAGGGGGAGGCAAGCTGTGTCATGCAGGGCCACGTGGAGAGGCATACTGTCTCTTTCTGTCAGGAGACAGAAAGAGAAAGGGAAGACCATGCCCGAGAGACTTGATTGTGGTTTCTATGGGAAGAAATGAGTGAGTGGAGAAGAAAACTTAAGGAAGTCTAAGATAGGATAGTTTGAATAATTTCAGCAGGCTCTGGATGACATGCGTGGTATCTAGTAGTCCAAGACCTCACCCTGGGGTGATTAGGGTGGGGAAAATGTTGACTTGGCATGTGAGAGTTAGATAAAGGAGGTAACTGAGTATATGAGCTCTGGATTGGTTGGTTTGCATCTTAATGACATTCTCACAGGGGACACATTTGCCCCTTCTTCTAAATTTCTACTTGTCCAGTTACCCCAAAGCCTGGGAAAGTATTCACTTACCAGGAACTGCAAACTCTTGGTGATCTAGCCACTTCCCTTCAGCTGAAAGTTGCCACTTCATAGGGACAGAATCTATGCAGTTAAAACAATGGGAACTTTCTCTTCTTAAAGATGTTTGCATACCTAGGAACTAGTTAGCACTGACAGGAGCAGTCTCTCCCAGGCCAACAAGGCCTCCAAGATGTTGAAGCATCATAAAACATAGAAAATAAAAAACATAATTAATACACACAGACCCAAAATGATATGTAAGACAGTGTGCATGGAATAAATTTTTTCTGTAACCCTTCAGCTGGACCACCATTGATTCGAGCTGTCTTTCTATAACAAATCCCATCATGGGTCTGAAAACAATGCCTCACCAAATCCTCTCTTCACCACAGCCTCTTACTTCCCAGCTCTCATTTATTTGCTCTGAGACCATCCCTTGTCACCTTCATCAACAGCTTCAATCCTTTGGCCCAGATGTTCTCTCCACCTGTCTGCCACCTAAATGAAGCTCCTTCACTTTCTTTCAAAATCAAGATCTCTCAGACTAATGTTTAATTATTTGAGCCAACACTCTCAACTCCATTGTCTGTGTTCTACACACCCCATTTACAAACCTCAATCCTATTTTCTGACATCTCTAATACAAATCTGTGAGTGCTCAATACTACTGAAGACAAATCTCATTACTCTATAACAGGGCCACTATAATTGTGTAGGATCCAAACTCAGACGGGCCTCATCCTCTGCTGCCCTGCTATACTGCTATATCAGTGGGCTCCTTCCTTGGCTGCACACTGGAATCACCCAAAGACCTTTAAAACTACTAATGTCTGAGCCTGACACCAGAGATTCTGATTTGCTTGGTGTATTATTCCATTTTCATACTGCTATAAAGAGCTGCCCAAGACTGGGTAATTTGCAAAAAAAAAAAAAAAGAGGTTTATTTGACTCACAGTCCAGCATGGGTGGAGACGCCTCAGGAAATTTGCAATCATGGTGGAAGGTGAAGGGGAAGCAGCAGGCACCTTCTTCATAAGGTGGCAGGAAGAAGTGCCAAGAGAAGAGGAAAGAGCCCCTTATAAAACCATCAGATCTTGTGAGAACACACTCACTATCACGAGAACAGCATGGGGGAAACCACCCCCATGGTTCAATTATCTCCATCTGGTCTCCCTCGGAGAGATTATGCGGATTTGGGGGATTACAATTCAAGATGAGATTTGGGTGGGGACACAAAGCCTAATTATATCACTTGGTCTTGGTGTAAGTCAGGCACTGGGGTTTTCAACAACTCCCTTTAGGTGATTCTAAGGTGTAGTCAAGGTTGAGAGTCACTGCCCTCTAATCATTACTCCAGTCCTTCACAGTGGAAGAGGCTACCCTGCTTCTGCTTAAATTTAACCCTCCTTGAGTTCCAGATCTCATCTTCACCTACCTCCTCAGAGAGCTCATACATTACTTACCGCTACTATCTCCCATGCTTAGAACCCAGGTATATGAACATCTTTAAGGTAGGAAAGTTCCAATTATTCTAATTGCACAGGTTCTTTTTCTTGACATAGCAACTTTCAACTGAGGGGAAGTGGCTAGATCACCGAGTTTGCAGTTCCCAGTCAATGAATACTTCCTACAGAAGGTGGGTAACTGGACAAGTGGACAGTTAAAAGGGGGCTGTAGGGAGGGAACTAGAACACCACTATCCACAAGGAAAAAAGAAAAGGTGAAGTAAATGTGGAAAAATACTTATTAAAATTTAATGAAATTTCTCTGCATATAAGACCATTTCCCACATCTAAGCTAAGGCTCACTGAGAGAAGTAATATTTATGTAGCCCTTTGGGGGGCAACATTTCTCCAGGATATCTGAGTTGTAGGTAACAGCTAAGCCTTTATATTAAGCCTATTAATGACTTAAGTCTTTGCCTAGAGCTTCTGAAGTACCATTCCCACGTAGTGGAGATTAAGATTTTCTATGATCCTCCTGACAATGGACAAATGTACCTCCTTCATCTTACAATGGGACGGGAGGCCTCCTAACCACACAATCTCCCTTAATCCAGCAGTTGGATCCCTCAGCTGCTCCTGGTGGCCATCTTCCCTGCAGTGTCTGCCTCCTCCCCTGGCTGTGCCTGATTGATGGGTCTTACTGACTCACCATAGATGTCCATGTTATCTCCAGCCTTCAGCTGCTCCCTAAAGCAGTTGCTGCCTTCTGGGAAACAATCATGAAAGTGAATTTAATCCATCTTGTCTCATTATCATTAAAGCACACATCACAAAGGGAAAAGTAAAGTGCCTCACCTGAACGTTGCTGGAGCACAGCACCTGTAGAGGCAGGGCTGGGCCTCGGAGAGAAAAGTGGCAGTGCCGTAGCACAGGGGCATTGAGCCAGGCTACCTGGATCTGGATTCTGACCCCTCAAGTTCCTGACTGTGACCTTGGACAAGTTCCTCTAACCTCTCTGGGCCTCTGAGTCTTCAGTGGATAAGCTGGAGTTGACATTAGCACCTGCCTCACAGGGTTGTGATAATCACAGCTAATATAGGAAATATGCTTAGAACAGTGCCTGGCACTGTAAGCTATTATTAGTAGGGCATTATTAATAGCAGATGTTTTCTGGTAGGCAGAATCAGTGCACAAGTCCCGGAGCTGTTCTAAGCAAAGAAAATCACTCGCTTTATACTGCAGGCCCCATACCTTGAAAGGACACACCTTGGAAGAAAAATGGGTATATATTTGGTAGGGCCTGGGCAAGGGGCTTGCTGGTTGGAACAGCAGGAAAAGAAGAAACCAGGTTTCCAGTCTACCTTTTCCACCTCTGCTTGTGTGGGTTCTGGGAAGGTTTCTCTCCCAGACCTCGTATCTTTGCTACTGTTGTTGTCCCTGGACAAATTGGGGATCCCGAGATGGATGTGATTTTGTTTTGCTGAACTGCCCTCTGGCTCTCTTTCCTGTACGTTGGGAAATTCTGAGATGGGAAGACTAGAAAAGTACCTGGAAAGGCTAAGAACTGGCTTAGAAGTAAAGTTGAAGTTAACAGGGTAGACCAATGAGAATTTTGGTGACATTTTTAAAACTTACATCCCTTCAGAGTTATTTAAACAGAAAAAATCATTTATTAGGGAAAGACCCACAGAATCTGTAGGAGGACAATAGAGTTGGGCAAGGATGAAGCCAGGAACCAATGCACAGCACATAGCGGGACTGCTCTAGTGAAGACGCCACAGTTCCGCTGCTAGTGACCAACCATATATCATGTTGGGGAGTCGGATACCAGACCCTCAGCCCTGAGAAGCTCAGTGCTCCATCACATCCTTCTCTCCATAAGATGCCTGCCTCAACACATGACCCTGTCCAGGAGCAGAATCATGCATAGGCATCTAACTGAGGAAGCCTGAGTTACTGGGAAGGAGTCAGCTGTAATGGGGAAAGGGATTTCAGGACATCAAAGATGTCTGGGTGATTTTTAGGAAGGCTTGCAATGTGGTGTGGGAGGAGCCCTCCCTCTCTCACCCCTCAACCTCCACATCAAAATCAATTACCCGTCATTGCACTGGGACTTATGGCCCATGAAGGATGCAATTATATCCTGGCCACAAGGCTAGGGAAGGAAGTCTAAGGAGGTTCAGTCATAATGTGATTATGTTCACAAAATATAGGCCTATTTTCAGCTTTACCTAATGCCACTATTAAACTTGAAAGTCATTGGTCTTTGGCAAAATATTTTGCTGCATGAGTAGTTGAAATTAAAAGCTTCAGCAAAAGAAATTTACTCCCAAATTATTTAAACCATTTTACCCAGAATATTCCTAGAAAACTATGTTATCAAAGAGTACAACATGATATCGTTCATTGTATTTTCCTATAAGGACAATATGATAGAAGGTTGGTTTTCTGACTAAAACTTACCATTAAATTAATCCTCTATATGGCCAAAAATACACCAAAATAAAAGTATTATCAATCTTTGAAATAAAGTAGTGAAATAAGTCTAATTCTTTAAAAAAATCTGTATAAGCAGTACTATTCTTAATGCAAGTGTCCCAATCATAAAAAGCACATATAGATCCTAAAAAATTTAACTTGGTATTATAAACTTAACTATTTTTATAATAGGTTAGATTTAGTAATCTTTTATAAAGTCTAGATTGTTTTTCGTGGAGAGAACTTTAGAATAAATGTTTAGACAGCCTAGACACCTTAAAATTGTTTGTTAAAGATGTTTGAAATAGATATTTTCTTTTTTTTTTTTTTTTAGATGGAGTCTCACTCTGTCAACCAGGCTTGGGTACAGTGGTGTGATCTTAGCTCACTGCAATCTCTGCCTGTTGGGTTCAAGTGATCCTCCTGCCTCAGGCTCCCAATCAGCTAGGACTACAGGTGTGTGCCACCACGCCTGGCTAATGTTTGTACTTTTAGTAGAGAGGGGATTTCACCACGTTGGCCAGGCTGGTCTCAAACTCCTGACCTCAGGTGATCCACCCGCCTCAGCCTCCCAAAGTGCTGGGATTACAGGTGTGAGCCACCACACCCACACTTCTGCTTCTTTAAACATTTCTTTGATAAGCAGAAACCTTCAAAATCATTCTACTGATCTTAATGCTACCTCAAACTAGCAGAGCGGAATTTTAAATCTATGTTTCATGGTGGCTATATTAATAATGATTACAGTGCTTCTCCCACCACAACTCGAAAAACTAAAAAACTCTAAAATCTAACCAGTATCATACATAAAGCTTAGAGTCAGACCTCTGGCTCCATTTAGGACATACTTGACATTGAGCCAGGCTTGTGTGGCCTAACCCAGCCCCAATTCTCTCCTTCCTCAAATGAAATAATATCTATGAAATTTCTTGAAATTAAGCACTGTACAAACATAAATTATTTTTTTTCATGGAAAAAGAAGTGGAACACTCTCCTAGCAAGATGAGAGCTGGAGAGTCATCTTTATTAAGGGAGCTGGGAGAATTTCATTGGATTCCTTTTCATTTGACTTAGAGGTAGATGGAGAGAGGAAGGAGGTCTGTAAGGCAGTTTCTCAGTCAGCACCCCTCACTTTCCTTCTCCATCTTCAAGACAGCTGCTGTATATTCACTATCAACAGGAACAAAGACAAGATGAAAAAGGGCTCCTGTGCCTCTGAATAGCTTCTGGACCTCAATTTACTCTTGGATAATCATTTCTGGCCCCTATACTCACTACCCTCTTTTGACCTCCCTCTGGCTCCAGTGTGCCCATGTCCACCCTACCTGGCCAGAAGATGGCTTCCTGAACTGGACTCTATCGTCACCTTTGTAGAGGGCTTAACCCAGTAGCCCTCTACAGGCTACAGTCAGCTTCCAGGATGTGAGAGAGCACTGAAACTTTCTGCATTTATTGCAAAGCTTGAGGAATAGTTTCAATTAACAGAGCTTCCAAAATATGTCTCACAACCTACCAAGGATGGCATAAAACACCTCAGGTTTGAGGCAGAGAACTCTTGGAACAGTTTGTATTTTGCAAAGGAGAAAAATATGAAAATGTTCAGTTTACAAGGCACAGCAGGATAGAAGTAAATGTGTGAGGAAATAAAATTAATCTCTGTTTCTAGCATTGGCTTGACTGGCACCTTTCTTCTAAACTCTTCAAAGCATTTCAACATAAAAATATCTACTATTCACTGAGGGCTTATCATGGACTGGACACTGTGCTAAGTGCTCTGCATGGATTGTCTCATTTGATCTTCACAAAAGCCCATGAGTCAGGTATTACCATCCTCCCCATTTTACATCAGAAGAAACTGAGGCAGTAGAGACTTTAACTTGCCCATTGCTGCAAATGCACAAGGTAGGAACCAAGATTCAGACTTGCACATTCAGGGTCTAGAACCTACACCTTTAGCCACCAGGCTATGCAGCCTCCAGAGGGGTCTTGGTGGGCTAAGTAGATGAAACAACCTCCACTGCACAGAGTGCATCTGATACTGAAAAAGATTTGAAAATCTTGCGAAAATATCACAGCCACGATGGAATTCCCAGGTCCCAGACCACAAGATCTCAAATCTATTGTAGAAACTAAGGGGAACTGGTTTATTGAACAAGATGAATTCACAAACTGTAATCAGAAAAGTGCTGTGTTCTTTCTCATCTCCATACACTCAAACCTGCACTATGGGGCTAGTCCTTCTCCGTGCCTTGGACTAAATCCATAACAAGTAGCATGAATGTTCTATTTCCTCCCAAAAAATCAAAACGTTTTCATTCACCTTAAGTCCCCAAAACATTCTCACTGCAGTCTTAAAAATATCCAGCCCAAGGTAAAATCAAACCTCTAAACCTTGTTTTAAGATAAAGCTTCTTCTGACTCCCAACCCCAAAAGCTTAAAGTGGGGAATGTTGGCTTCTTCTCTCTTCTATAACCTTCCTAGCTTCCTCACCTCCCTCCCCTGCCTGGCCCCCACTAGACTGCTTCTGACTCCTCATGGGTTAGAGCAGGGGACAGAGACAGGTAAGAAGCAGAAATGTTCTTGTTGATGTGCAGTGGGGGAAGCACTTGGAGAGCAAGAAGGAGATCAGACTCAAGAAGACAAGAGAAAGTATAGAGAACAAAGCTGGAGGATCTTTAATCATGAATTAACCCCAGGGCAACCTGGGATGGGAGTAAGAAAAGAGATTAGAATCTGTGTTAGTTTCCCACTGCTGCTGTAACAAATTGCCACATATTTGTGGCTTAAAACAACATAAATGGATTCTCTCACAGTTCTGGAAGTCAGAAGTTCAAAATCAATTTTACTGGGCTAGGGTCAAGGCATTGGCTGGGCTTGTTCCTTCTGGCAGCTTCAGAGGAAAACTCATTTCCTTGCCTTTTTTCAGCTTTTAGTGGCTGCCGGCATTCCTGGGCTTGTGACCTCTTCCTCAGGTCATTCTAACTTCTTGCTTCTACCTTCACATCTCTTGGCCTTTGGCATGGGCTGCCAGTCATCCTGTTCCATTCAGCTCTTCATGGATACAGCCGACTGGGGCTGTGGATGTATGTGGGCAGGGGAGGGAATGAAGAAATGCAGCCAGGATAGGGCACACCACAGCACCAAGCAGCTACAACATAATCAGATTGTGAGCATTAAACAGAAGGCATGTGGAGTAGTTTTCTAAAGCAGCCTGTTTGATTCTTTGTAAAAGGCCCTTCACGGTTTCCCCAGCTTGATATGGGCTTGGCCCTAAAGAGGAGACGGAGGCAGAAAGATCTGATGCTGGTGTTCCTGCCTGTCTCTCTAAAGACCCTTGTGATTATATTGGGCAAACCTGGCTAACCCAGGATAATCTCCTCATCTCAAAATACTTAATCACACCTGCAAAAATCCCTTTTGCCATAGAAGATAACAGTCATAGACTTGGGAGATTAGGACAGAAGGTGGACACATGTGCAGGGCCATTATTCAGCCTATCACCAGGTCCAAAATGTTAGGGAAAAATTGAGGCAAATGCTTAGGCCTGGAGGGGAGCCAGAAGGCTCTAGAAATAAAAACGAGTCAGCTTCCTTAACTCAAGGCCAGGAAGCAAACTCTATCTAAAGAGCAGGAAACACCCAGCCAGCACTCTTTTCTCTGCTCCTTTTGAGTATTAAGACACGTCATTTTGCTGAATTCAGTCATGGAAAAGATCTTGACAGCAGAAAGACACTGCTTCTGCTTTTGCAAACCTCTGTGTGGAATTACACAATGCCAGAGCACAAAGAGACCTTCGCCTTCTTCCATTGCAACCACTCTTTTTTTTTTTTTTTGAGAGGGAGTCTCACTCTGTCTCCCAGGCTGGAGTGCAGTGGCATGATCTCAGGTCGCTGCAACCTCCACCTCCTGGCTTCAAGTGATTCTCCTGCCTCAGCCTCCCAAGTAGCTGGGACTACAGCAGGTTCGTGCCTCCATACCCAGCTAATTTTTTGTATTTTTAATAGAGACGGGGTTTCACCATGTTAGCCAGGATGGTCTCCATCTCCTGACCTCGTGATCTGCCTACCTTGGCCTCCCAAAGTGCTGGGATCACAAGCATGAGCCACTGCACCTGGCCGTTTGCAACCAGTTTCTTTTAGAAAGGAATGTGAGAGGCAGCATGATCTAGTGAAAAATGCCCAATATTTGAAATTTGACATCGAGCATATCCCAGTTTTCATCTTGGCTGGCTCTTTACCAGTTGTCTACCTCTGGCCCAGTCTGTGTCCACCTTGCAGAACTGTTCTGAATGTGACAGAATAACATTTTCTTTTCCTCACTCCTGAGACATGACACAGATTCTGTCCCATCTTTACAGCCGAGCCCGTATCAGGCTGGGGAAACTGAGAAGGGCCTTTTAAAAAGAATCAAATAGGCTGCTTTAGAAAAATATTCCACATCGGCCAGGCGCGGTGGCTCAAGCCTGTAATCCTAGCACTTTGGGAGGCCAAGGTGGGCCGATCACCTGAGGTCAGGAGTTCAAGACCAGCATGGCCAACATGATGAAACCCCATCTCTACCAAATATACAAAAATTATCCAGGCATGGTGGCAGGTGCCTGTAGTCCCAACTACTTGGGAGGCTGAGGCAGGAAAATCACTTGAACCCAGGAGGTGGAGGCTGCAGTGAGCCAATATTGCATCACTGCATTCCAGCCTGGTTGACAGAGTAAGACTCTATCTCAAAAAAATAAAATAAAATAAAATAAAATAAAATAAGAAAAAGAAAAGGAAAATATTCCATGTGCCTTGTGTTTAGTGCTCAGAATCTGATTACCTTGTAGCTGCTTGGTGCTGCGGTGTGCCCTGTCCTGGCTGCGTTTCAGCAGGACGAGCTGAATAATGAAGAGAAGAGATGCCCAATTCTCTGTCCAAGATGGACACCATATGGAGAATTGCAGGCACAAGGATAACAGTTAGAGAAAAACAGATCAATCTATATTTTCTTTATTAATTCCAAATTTCTGAAGCCCTGAGGCACCTACATCAAAACCCACAACCTTTGGATTTGAACACTGAGATTTTGATAAACTAGGGAACTCAGGATATGACATAAGGGAAATCTTCCATTTCATTAGAGGGCAAAACCTTCTCTTTCTGACACAGACTTGGGAATAAATAAAGGAAGAGAAAGGTAGAAGAAGCAGACATTCAAATATATGTGTTCTAAACAGCCCTCCAAGGGACTGAGGCCCTGAGGATGAAGAGATAGGATAAGAAGAGGCCAAAGGTGGAAATACTTTCCTGATCCCCATTCAGAGCCCTACCAAGAGACTGTTGTTCAGGGTGACCTAGAAACTCCAAAGATGTTGAGGGACAATAGAAAAGCAGCAGTGAAGGAGGATGGCAGGCAAGCCAATCTGAGCATGCTCCCGGCTCCCTAGAATATGGAATTCATGCCTCAAGTTCCTGTTTGTCTCGAATGGGAGGTGCAGATACAGGAAGCAGCTGGGAGCTCAACCAAAGAACATGCCAGAGGGGATCAGCTTGGTGGAGAAAATGTGGCCATATCACTGAGAGCTACAGAATGGACTTCCCAACTCAGGGCTCCAGAAGAAATCAGTCATGTCTGGGAGGTGATGTGTGTGTGTTTGGGGGAATCACAGCATTGGAAAACCAGAAGTGGGACCATTTCAACAAGAAGATGGCCACCAAGCCTTGACAAAGCCAAGACAACAAACAGTGCATAGGTTCCTTGGCCACAGCCTCCAACAGTGGATGACACAGGTTGGATCCACATAAACTATGTCTCAACAGAAACCTGCCACGTGAATAAGCAAAGATACGAGTGGTTGTCCAGCTGCAGAAGCCAGCACCAGGACCAGCACAAAATAAGAGTGATTCTACACATCCATTCAAAACCCCACGAGTCAGTACTATCAGGTTTTGTCTTATACCCAGAAGCCCTGTTGATAAGGAAGAAAAAGAAATATACCACTCTGATATAAGGTAGAACTTCAAATTAATTAAATATTTACCTGGAAAGATCATTTTAAGTTAACAGAGACCATTTATACTGTAAAAAAAACTAAGATACCTTTAATTGGTATATTATATTGTTTGCTTTTTGTCTTCTTTCTACAGTACCCAACAGAATGGAGACTCAAGAAAATAATATCAT
Source organism: Pan troglodytes (assembly GCF_028858775.2). Lineage (NCBI taxonomy): Eukaryota > Metazoa > Chordata > Mammalia > Primates > Hominidae > Pan > Pan troglodytes. The sequence goes on along the minus strand of NC_072404.2, from coordinate 158,921,360 downwards.
TATAGAAAACAAAATAGCTACGTCTTCAGGGAACATCAGTAAAGAGTGTTCAAATTCATTATCCTAGCATATAGACAAGTTGATCTTGAAGTAAAAATTGTCCTGGACTTCATGTTTGCACTTGTAATTTATTAAGGAAAGACTTCTTTTCTAGAAATGGAATGTATAGTGCCCGTTCAATGTTAATACATAATAAGGAAATTATGTAAAGTTTCAATTAGATGATTCTTATAAAGCTTTTAGTATTCATTGAATTTTAGTTACTCATCCTCATTAAGTGTTTTCCCCTAAGTCATTTATGAGAAAAGACCAAAGCATAGAAATGCCACTTTAAATTTTTCCTACATGTAGAGATAGGAAACAGAACAGTATTCTAACCCAGTCATGCCAGAGCTAATTCATGATGAGTTGTATCCAAGGCTGTTGAAGCTGCTGTCAAGCATAGCAGTCATCAGTTCCGGTAAAATGCTTCCCAGAAGGTACCTTTTACATTCACTGGGAAAGATGAGGAAACGTTAATTCTGGTAAAAATGGAAAGGAAAGAACTGAATGGAAAGGTTAGTAACTGAGACCCAGAAATAGTAGTTCCCCGGGAGTGAACTAAATTATTGCTAGTAACAGGAAAGTCTTGAGGCAAGGAGATACTAGGGTGGGGAAGGAGAGAGTAGGAAAGTGGGTAGTGGTGGGGCAGTTCCAAAGGAGTGAAAGAGGGGAAAGACCCAGGTGAGCAGCAGGCCTGGGCCCACACAGATATCACAGGAAATCAATTATGTCCAAGGCTGTGGGTCTTTCATTGCCTTCTTCAGGGAAACTCCTGGTATTGGTCAATCTCAAAGGAAATGTTGTAATGCACACGCTGAAAAACACAGACTTCTGCAGGACCTTTAGGTCCAATTCCACCATTTGGTTTTACAAACAAAGAAACTAAGACCCAGGGAGATTAGGTGACTTGTCAAAAGTCATAGAGCAATTTGTACCAAAGCCGGAGTAAAACCCATTGTCCTGCCTCTAGTCCAGGGTGTTTGCCACCATAGAATATTTCCAGATTTATTTTTTATGGTATAAATAGTCAAAAACCTATAGTTATATCTACTTTGCTGAGATACAGTTTTAATTGTATCTTTCCTTGAATGCTCACTTATGTTGCCCAAAGGCTATTCAGTAGTGCCAGGCATTAAGACAGCAAATTGATTTCCTAATATCACTATCTCAATGTGATATGTCTATATCAGATATGTGAATTTTTAAAATTTCATTTGGATTCCTATGAGAGAAAAAATATGTGTTTATTATAAACATTTAAAAATATTTGTAATAGTTTGTTCTCTCATTGTTATAAAGAACTACCTGAGACTGGGTAATTTATTAAGAAAAGAGGTTTAATTGACTCACAGTTCCACAGACTGTTCAGGAAGCATGGAGAGGAGGCCTCAGGAAACTTATAATCATGGTGGAAGGTGAAGTGGAAGCAGGCACATCTTACATGGCCAGAGCAGGAGGAAGAGAGAGAGCGGGGAGGTGCCACACACTTTCAAATAACCAGATCTTGTGAGAACTTAACTCACTATTGGAAAACAACAAGAGGGAAATCTGCCCCCATGATCCAATCATCTCCCACCAGGCCCCTCCTCCAACACTGGGGATTACAGTTTGACATGAGATTTGGGCGGGGACACAAATTCAAGCCATATCAATATTGATAAGCTAAAAATAAGAAAACAAAAATATCTATAATCCTATCACCCAGAGATTAACCCACTGACATTTTATGGTCATCCTGCCTGTTCTTTTTCTACTTTTCAATCTTTATATACATCCAACTGTATATATATTATATTTCCTACTATTTTCTAACCTACTTTGTAAAAAAAAAAATCTAGTTACATGTTTTCTGTAACCTTAGTGCTTGGAAAAGTAAGAAGGATGCATTTTTCTTTTTTACCAGCAGGGAAACATTTTTATTAGATGAGAGTAGGAGGTAGTGCGGAGGATGGTCCCCAACAGTTCTTTTCCTTTACACTGGAGTCACCTGTGTCAGCTCATACCGAGTCTGCCTTTGAAGTGCATCAGGGGTCCCACCTCTCAGATGTCATTCTCTTCTTCTTCCCCCTCATGGTGCCCTTGGTTTTCTTTTTACTGCTGCTCTCCTCCTTAACCTTTGGCTACAACTCTCAGTCAGAAGTTCTAGCAGTTTTCTCCATCCACAGACCTTGAGGTGGGGAAAGCTTCAGGCCCTGTGAGGTCCTGAGCTTACCTGGGCAGTGGAAGCAGCAGAGATAAACCCAAGATTCTTCAGGTCTTGCCCAAAGGGGAAGAGCATGAAGTTAAACAACAGTTCCCTAGTCCATTGTCATTACAATGACAAATCTTCCAGGTAAGTAAACCTTTATCTTGCAATATTGGCCAATTGTTATTAAAAAAATTTAGTGGGTTATACACTGATGTCTCTCTTTTTTCTCCCCATTTTACCAAAGACTCATGTTCTATTACTATAGAAATAAATAGTTAAATATTGGGAATAAAACCTCATCCTGACCCATTGTTTCCTCTGCTCCTTCTAGTAATTCCAGTGAAGAAATTAAAACTTTGTGGAAGATGGCCAAGAACTGGGAGATCAGTATTAGGAAAGCTGATAAAGAAAAAACTTCTAGTAATATGAAAATATGCAAAGGAAACACAACAGGAATGTGATGTGGGAGACCATCAAAGAACCTGCAGAACTATTTTAATGACTGTGAACTTGAGACTTCTCAATGGCTCCCAGGCCATGGATGTGATGATTCTAATGTGCGATGTGTCCTCACCACTCTAAAACTAGATGTCATTGTCACTAAAACTAGGTGTGTGGGAGGAGGGGTGAAGGTGCTTTCATTTTCTTCCTTTAGGAAGGAGACCAGGTTCTAAAATTTTAGTTTCTCTTTCCTATCTCAATTACTTTCAGTCCCTTCTCACCAGTCAGAAAAGTAAATGTTTCTGAATCCCAACTTCTACCAAAAGTCCTCAGTGATGCCACAGCATTGAAGGGCAGTAAAAGATATAAAAGAGTTACAGAAGGGCTCGTTATGCTAGGAACTAGAAGGACAATTAAAAGTTGAAATAAAATGTTTTTAGAATATGTATTCCACAGGGAACTTAGCAGAGGAGGGAGCTGTGGTTGCAGAGAAGTAGCTGTGGGGAAGAATGAGTAAGAAACACACCAAGAGCAAGTAATTTCCCTCTGGGGATGCCTAAATTCTGAAAAGTTATCAGCTAATACTGACAAAGCCTGCATCACCAAGAAGAGGATGAACAACTGTATCAAGGACTTTCTAAGAGACGTACATCTCCACATTCAATATGTCCTGTGCATGAAGTGAGCACTCAGCCTTGGTGAGTCACCCACAAGGAAGGCTAAGAGGAGGTGGTAGGAGGATAAAGCCCAAATTCCTGGGAGCACCTGGGACTGTTTTGTGATCCTCCACTGTGTTTTTCTCACTGGTTGTAGTTGGAGGCTCTTTGAATTCCTCCCGTGACCTAGATGATATAAATCAGTGTTTTCAAGCCACTTGATAGAGTCCTAGTTCTTGTCAGTCACCAAATCAACAGCATAAACTGAAGTGCTCAGTATATGTAGATATACATTTTAAAAACTAAATAATGGAAGTCAAAAGGGAGATGACTCTTTTCTTGGCCTTAAGGCATTTCTATTCTGTTGGAGATAAGAAGGAATGGAGAAGGGCTTGGATTGGTATAAGAACCAAAGATAGACATAGACCTTCATCTTTTCTTGATAAAGAAGATGGTGAGAAGTGTCTGTTCATATTCTTCACCCACTTTTTGATGGGGTTGTTTGTTTTTTTCTTGTAAATTTGTTTGAGTTCATTATAGATTCTGGATATTAGCCCTTTGTCAGATGAGTAGATTGCAAAAACTTTCTCCCATTCTGTACGTTGCCTGTTCACTCTGATGGTAGTTTCTTTTGCAGTGCTTAGGAAGGAGGCTTACGTATCAGAAGGCTACCAGCCTTTCGGCCTTGGCCCAAGTAGTTTTGCCATTTCTACTGGTGTAGTCCTCTTCCCCGTTTCCTTAGTCTCTGGTTTTGAGTCAATTAGTCCCGTTCATTGACACCTCCCCAATCAGCTATGTGTGCGATCTGAATCCTTTGAACCCAAAACCCACTAACTCATATCTCATTGCCTACAGTCCCACTAGCTATGCATGCTTAGAGCAATCAAAGACCAAAGGATCTATTTTTCCCTTCTATACTACTTTAAACCACAGATTATGTATATTCACTTATCACAAATCTTTAGAGCTGGAAGAAATCTTAATGTACCTAATCTAACTTGCTCATTCTGTAGATGAAGAAACTGTGGCTTTAAAATGTAGCAATGTACCCAATGGATACGTAGATGGTTTACTGATACAGCTTGAAGCCCAGGCCTCCTTATATGAATCTTAGCATACCTTAAACCTCATCTACTTTTTTAAGAGGCAAGAGCACTATTTCTTGTTTTTGTTTTGTTTTGTTTTTTGTTTCTACTTTATTATTTCTACAGATCTGCTGAGCTGATTACATAGCCAGACTCTATGTCTCCTCTTACCAGATGTCTTCATCAAGCTTCCTCTGAAAACTCCCCTGATAAGGTCATGATGACTCACTCTTTCTATTCTCCCTGCAGGCTGAGTTCCTAAGCAGGAGACCAGACTGATTGATTTGTTATCCCAATACCTTCCACTGGACCAGGCGCTAATCAGTGCTCAGTACATGTTTACCAAGGTGAGAAAAGTGGAATAAAATTCTCTGTCCCAAAAAGCTAAGAACGAGGACATCTATCAATAAAAATAGTTTTTCATCATCTAAAAACATCACCAAAATGTATTGGAATAAAATAGTACTAAGTTCACACTGTGTGCAGAGCATGTACTACCTACTCACTGAGTACAGGTGAACCCCCTACTTTGATTCTTCACTATATTTAACAGGGTCTCTGTAATTAGGTGGTTTAAGCAATATAATGTATTTCAAGGGGCTTTATGACTCACATTCTGATAACTTTCTGACGTTTATAGCACATATTCTATTGTTTCTTGTCCCCATGGCACTGGGTAGACTTTACCTCTGTAATTTGGACTTGTTGAGCATAGTAACAGCCACTTATGTTTACTTATACTTTACAAAGCACATTCATATTCATTTGTTCATCTGATCTTACTTAAAATGTTGTGAGATAAGCATTATTATTATTCATGCATTTCAAATGAAGAAACTGAGGCTCAGAGAGGTCTAGTAAGTTGCACATAGCAGACTAATGGAAGAGGCAAACTCAAACTCAGACCCCTTGACTTATTTAAAGCTTTACCCCCACACCACATGTCTTTCTCTTCAAGGATAGATGGCTGTCCTGAGCTTCCCATCTGAGGTTCCTCAGGTGCCTCCCTTCCTAGACTACAGCTTTTCAGAACTCCTTCCCACCCTTCACTCATGGGCTTGGGGAGAGCTAGATGTGCAGGGCAGCCCTGACCCTTGTTCCAGCTTAGTCTCCAGGTAGATCTGAGACCTGGGCAAATCACCTTAGCCCTCTTCCTTGGTTTCCTTGTTTATAAAATGAAAGGAATGAAACACTTAGCCTCTATATTTCTTTTCATTTTAAACAGTTGTGGTTACCTTCTGGAGGGTATCTCAATCCTTGAGGACAACTCTGAAGGTGAAGATTCTGTCTATAGTAACAAGCAGCATACTGATCATAGTAGATCAGCATTGAGTTACTTCTGCTGATACAAGGGAACCATCTCCCTAGGGCAGCAGTCAAAATTCCGGCCCCTGGCTCTGACCCTAGAACCTGATCTCCAACCTTGAGAACCCAAGGCCAGTTTCTATTCTTAGCAGTTTCTACAGTGACACCTTCTGGCCACTGCAGGACCAAGGTTGAATGGAGACAAGATGCCAGCTCCATCCAGGTCCTCTCTGCTCTCTCCCTCCACCAATGTTTCCAGCCAGAAGAAACATAAATTAAATTATGCATTTCAGCTTTCTTGCATTTTATTCTGTGGTTCTGCTCTCATTTTCTTAATGCAGATGTATGGCATTTGTCCTCTGGCTGTAGTGGCTTGCACAAACATGCTCTCATTAGATTCTCAGATTTGACCAAAATCCATTTTTAAAAATTTATTATTTGATCCTCTGGCACTGCTGATTTTCTAAACACAAATCCCTAACATTGAAAGGTGGAATTTCCTAGAGGTTGGTTGAAAGCATAGTGCCTGATATACTCAATAATGTTTTAATAAATGAATCAGTTTGTTAATTAAATTTTTTAAGAGCAGGAAATACATCTGGAGATTATATTTATATTAAGAAAAAGTGATGGCACTTAATTTTATTTTTCAAGAGGACCAGTCAGCATGGTAGAAGGGAGATGACCTGGTACAACCTTGGCTGACAAGGGAGAATTCACTCTGTTTGAAAAGATTCCGTGGGTTTCTATCACCTCATACTCAGTAGTAATACATGAGTATCATTGGTTTTCGAACGCTTGCATCACAACATTACTTTGTTAATCATTTGTTTAAACATCTAAATAAATGCCTGAAACTCACTATATAAATTGCATGTTATTAAGGAGTAAGGCATAACTACTGTCATAATTTAATTACAAAGCTCCAAATTTAATTAGCCAAATACTAACCTTGTTCTTCTCCTTCATAGCACTTAGCACAATTATACTTAATTAATTATTTGTAATTATTGATGTAATCTCTGTGTCCCTAGATAAATTATAAGAATCAAGAAAGCAAGGGCCCGTGTTTCTATCTTTCTTACTTACCAGCAGGTAACCAATGCCTGGCACAGACCCTGGCACACCAGCAGGGGATTAGTAGATATTGGTTTCAAGGACTTCAGCTTTATCTGGACTTGTGGGAGAAATGAAAAGGATGTGAGAGGATTCCTGTCTGGACTTGGTGGACCCTAGAAGAAGCAGGAAGAGCAGCTCAATCCAGAGTTAAGAAATGAGCTGAGAAACCCTAGGACATGCCTACAGTTCTCAAGTGTCTGATTACAATACTTTACCCACTGCTTCCCCACAGTGAAGAATCCTTCCTTTCTTTCATATCTTCCACATTCCTTCCCTCCTTTTCCATTTTCCTATTGTCTTTCCTTAGTTTTTCTTTGCTTCTCTCATCCTTTCTTCTCTATCATTCCTTCTACATTGATAGATTACCTCCTACACAACTGTAACTGTGCTCAGTCCTAGACGTGAAAGGATGGCCAAAACAGGGACTTTGTCCTTCAGAACCTCTCAGAATTTGGTTTAGTGTCAGAAACCAAATGTCCTTTTCTCCAAGACCTTTGCATTCCCTCCTAACCACCTAGATTGAAGAAGTGAGGTTCAATGTCCCAACTGGGAAGGGACAACATAACCTGGGTGAGTGAGTTCATCCTAATGGGTCTCTCCAGTGACAGGCAGACCCAGGCTGGACTCTTTGTCTTATTTGGGGCTGCCTACCTGCTGACCCTGCTGGGCAATGGGCTCATCCTGCTCCTGATCTGGCTGGACGTGAGACTCCACCTGCCCATGTATTTCTTCCTCTGCAACCTCTCACTTGTGGACATCTGCTACACCTCCAGCAGGGTCCCTCAGATGCTGGTGCACTGCACCAGCAAAGAAAGACCATCTCCTTTGCCCGATGTGGGACCCAGCTCTTTTTCTCCCTGGCCCTCGGAGGGACTGAGTTTTTGTTGCTGGACGCAATGGCCTATGACCGCTACGTGGCTGTTTGCGACCCCCTGTGTTACATAGAAGTGATGAGCCCAAGGCTCTGCATGGCACTGGCAGCTGTCTCTTGGCTAGTGGGCCTGGCTAATTCTGCTATGGAGACGGCACTGACCATGCACCTGCCTACCTGTGGGCACAACGTGCTGAACTATGTGGCCTGTGAGACACTGGCACTGGTCAGGTCGGCCTGCGTGGACATCACCTTCAATCAGGTGGTCATAGTGGCCTCCAGTTTGGTGGTGCTGCTGGTGCCCTGCTGCCTGGTCTCGCTGTCCTACACCCTCATTGTAGTTGCCATCCTGCGGATCCGCTCCACCCAGGGGCGCCGCAAGGCCTTCGGGACCTGTGCCTCCCACCTCACTGTGGTTTCCATATCCTATGGGATGGCCCTCTTTACCTACATGCAGCCTCGCTCCATGGCCTCAGCTGAGCAGGAAAAGGTGGTGGTACTCTCTTATGCTGTGGTGACCCCCATGTTGAATCCTTTCATCTACAGTCTGCGGAACAAGGATGTGAAGGCAGCTCTGAGTCGAGCTCTGATGAGGAGCTCTGAATTAAAACATTAGAGAGTGGTTTGAGTAACAAGAAGGCCTCACTCTGAAAACAGTGGGCATTGGACTGTGCTCTCCAGTATAACATGTGTACGCATGTGTATGTATGTGTGTGCATCTGTGTGTGTGTGCATGTGTATGTGTGTGTGTGTGCATGTGTATGTGTGTGTGTAAGGGAACAGGTGGGAGGACCACAAACTGTACTACTCTCTTTTGAGGTAATAGAAAAGTGGATTTTATCCGGACTTTATCTTTGGCCCATGCCTTATTCCCAATGTGAATTACAACAACTTAAAAATACATGCACCCTACAGAAAGTTAAATGAAATATATTCATTTTCTTAAATGAAAGAAAGGGGGAGGGAGGAGAAAAGATATACCAGTGTATATGAATTAGGAAGAAAGATTAAATTAGAAGTCAGGGCAGTGCACAAAATGTATTCCAAGAAAGTCTATTTCTTGGTAAAAATATTTAAATATATGTTTCTGTAGTAAGTGAGAAAAGGAGGGAAAAAAGCTTTAAGTTACAAAATTCGCTGTGCCCATAGGATCAAACAGGCCTTAGGTCAGAGGTGCAAAGGCCACCCTAGTAACTCACACATGGTCCAGCCCAGCTCACTAGGGTGGGGGATTCACCCATGGGTTTGGAGCCAAAGTCACAGTAATGATCTCTCAGCTCTGATGAGTGTGACTGGGCTGTGTGCCAGTCACATGAGCGTCCCTCTGCTTGTTTCCCTTTCAAATGTGCAGTGGTGGCAAATTGCTGGCCAGAAAGTCAGATATGCGGGACCTCAAACAAACATCTTGTATGCAATCAGGTCTAAGAATATCCTCTTGTGAACATTGAGGGCTGTGCTCAGAGCTCATCCTGACTGGGAGGCCATGCTATGCACGATTAGAGTCAGCCATGGGATTCAGCAAAGAAAGAATCCGGCTTCCTCATTGGGGATAGTTTTGTTCCACTCTTTTAATACACAAATTTTTGAGCTCTAAAATCCTAGATCATAAAGCAAAGCCGTGATGATTTTATTCTGAAAAATGTTTAAAATAATCTTTTAAAAATCAGACTAAAACATCTCCTTAACTAAATATTATGAATCTCTGGTTTGTCTTGACCACAAAAGAAAACAAACAAACCAAAACAAGCAAAGAAACAACAACAACGAAAAAACAAACTGAAAACAGTTCAAACTTTTACTTAATCTGTTGCAACAAAGCTAAAGGGTTGAAAAACAGGAAATGAAGAGCACCCTTTAAAACTGCTGTTAAAACTTTTTAATTGCGGTAAGGCTCACATATCACATGATTCACAGTTTTTGCCATTTTAAAGCGGATAATTCATTGACATCTAGTCAATGAATCCACAGTGTTGTGCAACCTCACCTCTATCTGCCCCAAAACACGTTCAACACCCCAAAAGGATACCACACACTCAGTAAGCAGTCCTGCCCACCACTAACCTGGTTTCTGTCTCTATGGATTTGCCAGTTTTGGACATTTCATATAAAGGGAATCATGCAGTATGTGGCCTTTTGTGTCTAACTTCTCACTTAGCATAATGTTTTTGAGGTCTCTCCATATTGTAGTACGTAGTAGTGCTTCGCTTCTTTTTATGGTTGAATACTATTCCATTGTGTGGATATAACACATTTGTTTATTCGATCATCAGATAGTGGACATTTGAATTGTTTCTACCTTTTTGCTATTGTGAATAGTGCTACTATGAACATTCATGTACAATTTTTTGTTTGAATACCTGTTTTCAATTCTTTTGAATATTTACCCAGGAGTAGAAGCACTGGGTCATATGATAATTGTAAGTTCAACTTTTTTAAGAAACTGCCAAACTGTTCTCCACCACAGCTGAACCATTTTACATTCCCATCAGCAAAGAACCAGCAATGAACAAGGATTCCAATTTCTTCACAGCCTCACCAATACTTACTATTTCAGTTCTGTTGATTGTAGCTGGTCTTTCTCATGCTATTCTCATGGTAGTTAATAAGTCTCACAAGATCTGATGGGTTTATCAGGGGTTTCTGCTTTTACTTCTTCCTCATTTTTTGCTGCTGCCATGTAAGAAGTGGCTTTCGCCTCCTGCCATGATTCTGAGGCTTCGCCAGCCATGTGGAACTGTAGGTCCAATTAAACCTCTTTTTCTTCCCAGTCTTGGGTATGTCTTTATCAGCAGCGTGAAAATGAACTAATACACCCCAAAAAGTCAATTTCACTATACGTTAATTTAAAGGGCACTTCCAATCAATAGGAAAATGGAGAACATGCAAACAGAAAAATGGAGAAATAAAATAAATACAAAGGTAGAACTTGTTCTATAACATTTAGCATATGAAGAAGTATTTAGTCTCAGCAACAAAGAAATACAAACTAAAATAATAAACTATATTAAGCTATTTAATTCACAAAGAAAATATTGACAGTGGATACTTCAATTATACTTATCAAAAGCCTTAGACTAGCTTGAACACCATAGCGCCATAGCAAGACCCTGTCTCTAAAAATAAAAATTTTAAAAATTTGCCTGCTGGGAGGCTGAGGTGGATGGATTATGAGGTCAAGAGATCGAGACCATCCTGGCCAACATGGTGAAACCCTGTCTCTACTAAAAATACAAAAATTAGCTGGGTGTGGTGGCACGTGCCTGTGGTCCCAGCTCCTCAAGAGGCTGAGGCATGAGAATGACTTGAACCCAGGAGGCAGAGATTGCAGTGACCTGAGATTGCGCCATTGCACTCCAGCCTGGCGACAGAGCGAGACTTAGTAAAAAAAAAAAAAAATTAGCCTGGTGTGGTAGTGCACTTGCAGTCCCAGCTACTCAGGAGACTGAGAAGGGGGACTGCCTGACTCAGGAGTTCAAACTACAGTCAGCTGCGGTCATGCCACTGAGCTTGAGCCAGGGCTGCATAGCTAGACCCTGACTCAAAAATAATCTTAAAAAAAATTCATGCTCTGACTTTTAGTTAAAATGGCATCTGATCCCCCAGAAAGATCTTAACTCTAATACAAGCTATGTGATAACACCAAGAAAGATAAACACTTATTAAAATGTTTAAAATATAATCATCCAGTGAATTACTATATCCTGAGAGGACTTTTTCCTAATATCCAAATAATTCACAGAAACCCAAGGATATTACTAATCAAAGAACATAACACTTGTCCTTCTGCTTTGGACTTCTGCTTTTTGAGGCAGCTGAGACATTGCTCTGCAGACTGTATCCCATAAACAACTGGAGAAAGCAATTCTCAAGAGACTAAAAGGGCAGTCAAGAATAAGAGAAGAGGGGTGATACTATAACATGGTGCTTTTAATTATTCTGAGAAAGACCATATTACCAGAAGGTAGAAGAGGCAAGAGTTGGTCTTGGGTATTTCTTTCTTTCTTTCTTTTTTTTTTTTTGAGACAGACTCTCACTCTGTCACCCAGGCTAGAGTGCAGTGGCTAGATCTCAGCTCACTGCAAGCTCCGCCTCCCGAGTTCACGCCATTCTCCTGCCTCAGCCTCCTGAGTAGCTGGGACTACAGGCACCCGCCACTGCACCTGGCTAATTTTTTGTATTTTTAGTAGAGACAGGGTTTCACCGTGTTGGCCAGGATGGTCTCGATCTCCTGACCTCATGATCCACCCGCCTCAGCCTCCCAAAGTGCTGGGATTACAGGCGTGAGCCACCGCGCCCGGCTAAACAGGACGTTCTTATTGCTGAAATCTTTTTTAAAAAATCAGTAAGATGGTTGAAAGATAAAGTAAAAGAACTCTCTAAGAATACAGAATAATCGATTTTGAAAAATAATACAGGCCTTCTACTCCCAGACGTGAAGAAGTAACAGGACAGAATTACCCAGCTACCACAAGCAACTAGAAAACTGGAAAACAGTTTAAAAACATTGTTTTCAGATATGAAAAAAACAGCACAAAACTGTGATTCCTGTGAGAAGGAAAAATAATGAGGTGATTCTTACAATCACCCAGATTTTCTGCCAGGAGGCAATATCCAGATTGTAGCACAAAGAGAAAGAATTTAAACAGACCTGGAAATCTTGCTCAGTGAAGGATGCGGAGATTAGAGGGAAAAATAAGCTACACAGGAAAATGGTTCCAGAAATCAGTCTTTGAGTCCTTGGCTAAACACCAATCCGTATGTGAGTAGTGTGAAACCCTGTAAGACTGAGAAAAAAACAACCTCCAAAGGAAGAAAAATTGCTGGAGTGCTATAAAACAAACAATTCCCAGAACTCCTACGGGGCCAGGATTCATTTTAGCACTCTTTGGCCAGAGTGAAGAAACGTTACTGAATATACAAAGCACTCCATATGAGTTGCAAAGATGCTATGTCTTAGAAGTTGAGCAAAATTAGTAGCCCTAGAAAAAGACTACCATAGACCTACCCTAAATTTGCTTTTAAAAAAATCGAAAGCATCAAACTAATTTACAAGTAACTGTCAGAAAAAGTCTAAAATGCTTCAATAGAAAACAACAAAACCAAGTATTAAATAACTTAAGATTTCTAATTTACAACATTCAATAAAAGAATTACTAGACCTTAAAAAAACAGGAAAATAAGATTCATAACCTGGAACAGATTGGTCAACAAACACAGGCCTAGAAACAGAAGAAACTAAACAAGGCTTGTAAAGATGAAAAATAAAATACGTAAAATTTAAATTTCACTAGATGGAATTAACAATAGTTTAGGCACTGTAAAATAAAATAATAGTAAGCTTGACCTCATGAATGTATAAGCGTCTAACAGCAGAGCTTCAAAATATATGCAGCAAAAAAAGGACAAAAATTTAAAAAGGTATCAGGCCAGGCCCGATGGCTCATGCCTGTGATCCCAGCACTTTTGGAGGCCAAAGCAGGTGGATCTCTTGAGCTTAAGAGTTTGAAACCAGCCTGGGCAACATAGTGAGACACTGCCTCTACAAAATATTAAAAAATTAGCCCGGCATGGTGGTGCGTGCCTGTGGTCCCAGCTACTCCAAAGGCTGAGGTGGGAGGATTGCTTGAGCCTGGGAGGCAGAGGTTGCAGTGAGCTGTGATTGTGCCACGCACCATAGCCTACATGTCAGAGCCAGATTCTGTCTAAAATTAAAAATAAAAAAATACACAATTCGAGTAGAATAATTCAACACTTGCCTCTCAGTAAATGAACAAGTAGACAGAAAATCCGTAAGGATACAGAGGATATAGAAGACTTGAACAATGCTATCAACCAACTGGACCTATCTGACATTTATAGAACACTCCATCCAACGTCAGCAGAATACACATCCATTTCAAGTGCACATGGAGCATTCATCAGGACTGATAATCCAGCGGGCCATGAAGCAAATCTCAAGAAATTTTAAAAGACTGAAATCATGCAGACTATGTTCTCTAATCACAATAGAATTAAATTTGAAATTAATGCCAGAAAGATAACTGGAAGATCTCACAAATATTTAGATATTAAACACTACTTGTTTGGTTAACCCATTGGCCAAAGCAAAAATGAAAAGAGAAATTGGAAAATCTTTTGAACTAAATAAAAATGAAAACACAATACTGTCTGTCAAAATTTGTGGTATGTCTTTTCAACAAACAGTGCTAAAACATTTGTATATTCATAAAGGGGGAAAATGAACCTCAATCCTTACCTCACTTCATATACAAAATTAACATGAAATGGATAAGAAACCTAAATGTAAGAGGTAAAACCATAAAGCTTCTAGAAAAACAAGAAAATCTTTGTGATCTTAGGATGGCAAAGATTTCTTGAGGTACACATAAAATCATGAACCATAAAAGAAAAAAATTGTATACAATCCCATAAAGTATATTTCAATATATGGATGATTGTACTATATATTACCAACCTAATATTAACATTGATTACTTCTGGTAAAATATATAATGGAGAGAAGAATGAAGAAGGATGGAGGCATTTTATTTTCCTTAAAGTTTTGTGTACTGTTTATAATTTTTTTAAATAAGATTCTACTACTTCCATAAAAATAAGAATAAACTTTTAAAATATATGTTCTGTAGAATGTGCTGCTGACACTTCTTTCAGAATGAGATCTCAGCACAAAGGAATACAAGCCCTGGGAACAGATAAAGTGGGGGCCAATAAGGGAAAAGATTTTCTGAGGATTCCCACCCCTGTTTCCCTCACAAATTATAGTTCTTTGGCTTCCTCCACCACCTAGATGAGAGGATGAATTTTAAGAAGCCACTACTCAGTGTGATGTTCAGTCAGTCAGTTAGTCCCCCAACTCTAGATATCAGGCTCAGTTTAGAAACTAGAAAAACATACAATAAAAAGAGAAAACGCCCTCTCTACCTTTCAGTTAGTTTGTTAGAAGTGAGAAAAGAGAAGCAAAGGAGTCTGACTGGGTAGAGATTTTTTTCCAGCTCTACCTCCTGGCTGCAGAAAAAGTAGAAAGTCCAGGTGTGTGAGATTCATACCCTTACTAAAACTATGGGGTGGGTGTTTCCCTTTTGCAGATAAAGAGGAAAACTGATTTGGTGAACTGGACCTCCAGGCCACTGGCCATTGCCAAGCACTCTTCAACCTGGTTTCCCACAAAGTCTGGTGCCAGTCCAAGGCCTCCCACTGGACTCCCTGGAATGACGTCCCAAACACTAAGCCTTTGTTGACATCCTCCTCCCCACCCATAAGTTAAACCTGTCCTGTGCTACCCTCACTAGCCACTGTGACACATTCCCCATGCCCATGAGTGATCACCCAGTGGGATGTCGCAGGAAGAAAATGGGTCTTGTGATCCTCAGATTCCAGATCAGTTCCAGTCCTGCTCCTAACTAGCCAATAACCCTGAGTCAATCACCCTTGCTCTCTGAGCCTCAGTTTCCTCATTTTTTGAGGAAGATGACAAGGTTGAAATGATAATCCTAAAAGTTCCATCCAGGTTTTATTCTTTCCTATGATTCTCTTTTGCATTTTACTCCTTTCAGTTGTGAAAATATCAGGAGCACTCAGGAGTCACCAAAGCTTGGTTCTTGACAGTGCTGACAAAAGAAACAGGCTCTATGGAAAGCCATGGGCTCCCAAGTGCAGAGCTCAGGAACTCAGCAGCTAGGTAGGTACCAGAGCCAGCTTCTGTTCTTGGCAATTTCTACAGTGACTTCCTCTGGCCACAGAAGAAATGAAAGAAAGAGAAGAGTAGGGTTCCAACCAGAGAGCCAGAGGATGGCATCCAACTGCTCTGCCCTGCGGTCACAATCTCCCAAACCTATTAGAAAGACTTGCATTAAATTGTTGTCACGTGTGTTTCATTAGATTCTGTGCTCCATCTCTCATATCCTTCACACAAAGCTTTTTCATTTAGATAATGTGTTTACAAAGGGTTTTTTTTACACATTACCTCATTTGATACTCACTAATGCTTACAATGTTCTTACCTTTGGTCTAAGATATATTAAAACATCATTTTTGGACCAGACTGAAAATAACTGCCCACCACCAGCCAAGGGAATCAGTGAGTGATTGTGTGATTCTGGGAAACCACACTTCTCCCATGGATCTTTGCAACACATGGATCAGGAGGCCCCCTCATGGGCCCATGCCATCTGGGCCTTGGGTCCAAACACAGAGCTGTGTGAAGTCTCTGCAGAGCAGCTGCTCAGACACACACAGAGACCCAAGAGCTTTACATACTCTGGCCCTGGGATTCCTGACAAGGGTGTCTGCAGCTCAGGCAAGGCCAGAGACTGCTGCATACCCCTAGAAAGGGGGCTGAATCCAGGGAGCCGAGCAGCATTGGTCTGTAGGCCTCACTTCCACAGCACCTCATAAGATAAGACCCACTGGCTTGGAATTCCAGCCAACCACCAGCAACAGGGTAGTGCCTACCTGAGATGGGATGGAGGATCCAGGAGAGGGGTAAGCCATCATCTCTGCTGTTTGATCAACTCAGCCATTCCAGCCTGTGGGCTTTGGAGAGCCAAAATGACCCAGGAGGAAGGGTCCCCCCAGCACACACCACTGCTTTGCCAGAAGGTGGCCAGGCTGCTTCTTTAGGTGGGATCCTGATCCATTCCTCCATGCTGGGGAGGACTTCCCTGCTCGGGCCTCCAGCCACTCCCACCTAGGACTCCAGCCAACCCTCCTACCCATATTTATGGACAGAGCTCTGCTGTCTCCCTAAGATACAGCCCCCAGGGGGAAGGGAGAGCCGCCATCTTTGCTGTTTGGAAGACTCAGACTCCAGCCTGCAGGCTTTGGAGAGTCCAAGCTGACAGGGGCAGAGGTGGTTCTTCACACCACACGCTGTTTTGTTGAGGTTTGGCCAGATTGCTTCTTTATGCAGAACCCCAATCCATTTCTCTCCACTGGGGGAGACCTCCTAGCTGAAGCCTTCAGCCACCCTCACCCATATTCTATAGCTGACAGGTTCTAATTTCTCCCTGGGATGGAGTGCCCAGGGGTTGGGGCAGCCTCCACCTTGGCTTTTGGGCATCTCAACCAGTCCAGCCTGTGGGCCTTGAAGAGCCCAAACCAACTGGGGGCTGAAGGGATCCCCAACACAACACAGCTGCTGTACCAAAAAGCAGCCAGACTGCTTAAGTGGGTCCCTGATCCTGTTCATTGTGACTGAGTGACACCTCCCAACTGCAATCTTCAGCCACCTCTTACAGGTGCGTTCAGGGCCTGCAACAGGTCAGAACTCCACTGGGATGGAGCTTCCAGAGAGGAGAGGGCAGGCTACCATCTTTGATGTTTCACAGGTGATACCTCCAGGTACGGGAAAAGCTGAGGTGACCAGCAGCTGGAACAGACCCCCAGCAAACCACAGCAGCCTTGCAGAAGAGTGGCCAAATTGTTAAAACGAGCAAACGGAAAGAAATAACAACAAAGAAAACCCACAAAAACCCATCCAAATGTCAGCAACCTCAAAGATTGAATGTAGATATGCCCAGCAAGATGAGAAATAATCAACACAAAAATGCTGAAAACTCAAAAAGCCAGAGCAGCCCTTTTCCTCCAAATGACTGCAACACCTCTCCAGCAAGAGTTCAGAACTAGGCTGAGGCTGAGATGGCTGAAATAACAGAAGTAGGCTTCAGGATGTGGATAAAAATGAGCTTTGCTGAGCTAAAGGAGCATGTTGTAATCCAATGCAAAGAAGCTGAGAACCATGATAAAACAATGCAGGAGCTGACAGTCAAAATAGCCAGTTTAGAGAGAATATAACTCACCTGTTAGAGCTGAAAAATACCCTACAATAACTTCACAATTCAATCACAAGTATTAATAGCAGAATAGACCAAGCAGAGGAAAGAATCTCAGAGCTTGAAGACTGGCTTTCTGAATTAAGACAAGCAGACAAGAATAGATTAAAAAAAGAATGAAAAGAAATGAATAAAACCTCTGAAAATATGAGATTATGTAAAGACACTGAATCTGTGACAGATTAGAGTACCTGAAAGAGATGGGAGGAACAGAAACATACTTCAGGATATCATCCAGGAGAACTTTTTCAACCTAGCAAGACAGGCCAACATTCAAATTCAGGAAATTCTGAGAACCCCAGTAAGACACTTCACAAAAAGATCATCCCCAAGACACATAATCATCATCAGATTCTCCAAGATCAAAATGAAAGAAAAAAATATATATTAAGAGCAGACAGAGAGAAAAGCCAGGTCACCTACAAAGGGAAGCCCATCAGACTAACCATGGACCTCTCAGTGGAAGCCCGACTAGCAAGAAAACATTGGGGGCCAATATTCAATGCTATTAAAGAAAAGAATTTTCAATGCAGAATTTCATATCTCATCAAACTAAGCCTCATAAGTGAAGGAGAAATAAGATCCTTTACAGACAAGCAAATGCTGAGGGAATTCATGACCACCAGACCTGCCTTACAAGAGCTCCTGAAAGAACCACTAAATATGGAGAGGAAACGCCATTACCAGCCACTACAAAAACACACTGAAGTATGCAAAAAAGTAGCACTATAAAGCAACCACATAAACAAGCCTACAAAATAACCATCTAGCATCATGATGACAGGATCAAATCCACACATAACAATACTAACTTTAAATGTAAATGGACCAAATGCCCCAATTAAAAGACACAGAATAGCAAGCTGGATAAAGAATCAAAACCCATCAGTATGCTGCCCTCAAGAGACCCATTTCATATGCAAAGACACACATATGCTCAAAATAATGGGATGGAGGAGAATTTACCAAGCAAATGGGAAACAGAAAAAAGCAGGGGTTGCAATCCTAGTTTCTGATAAAACAGACTTTAAGTCAACAAAGATCAAAAAAGACAAAGAAGGGCATTACATAATGGTAGAGGGTTTGATTCAACAAGAAGAGCTAACTATCCTAAATATATATGCCCCCAAAACATAAAGATTCATAAAGCAAGTTTTTAGAGACCTAAAAAGAGACTTATAAACTCCCACACAATAATAGTAGGAGACCTTAACACCCCACAGACAATATTAGATAGATCATCAAGACAGAAAATTAGCAAAGATATTCAAGATCTGAACTCAGCTCTGGATCAAGCGGACCTGACAGATATCTACAAAGCTCTCTGCCCAAAAACTACAGAGTATACATTCTCCTCATTGCCACATGGCACTTACTCTAAAATTGATCACATAGTTGGAAGTAAAACACTCCTCCAGCAAATGCAAAAGAACTGAGGTCATAACAAACATTCTCTCATACCACAGTGCAATCAAATTAGAACTCAAGATTAAGAAATTCACTCAAAACCATACAACTACGTGGAAATTGAACAACCTGCTCCTGAATGACTTTTGGGTAAATAATAAAATTAGAGCAGAAATCAAAAAGTTTTTTTAAACAAATGAAAACAAAGATATAACATATCAGAATCTCTTGGATGCAGCTAAAGCAGTGTTAAGAGGTGAATTTATAGCACTAAATGCCCACATCATAAAGCTGGAAAGATCTAAAGTTAACAACCTAACATCACAACTAAAATAACTAGAAAACCAAGAGCAAATAAACCCTAAAACTAACAGAAAACAAGAAATAACCAAGATCAGAGATAAACTGAAGGAGAGACACAAAAAGCCCTTCAAAAAATCAACCAATTCAGGAGCTGGTTTTCTTAAAAAAAAATAAAATAGACCACTAGGTAGACTAATAAAGAAGAAAAGAGAGAAGAATCAAATAGACCCAATCAGAAATGATAAGGAGGATATCACCCCTGACCCCACAGAAATACAAACAACAATCAGAGAATACTATAAACACCTCTATGCACATAAACTAGATAATCCAGAAGAAACTGATAAATTCCTGGACACATACACCCACTGAAGGCTGAACCAGGAAGAAATTGAATTCCTGAATAGATCAATGAGTTCTGAAATTGAGGTTGTAATAAATAGCCTACCAACCAAAAAAGAGCCCAGAACCAAACAGAGTCACAGCTGAATTCTACCAGAGATACCAAGAAGAGGTGGTGCCATTCCTACTGAAAGTATTCCAAAAAATTGAAAAGGAGGGACTCCTCCCTAACTCATCCTATGAAGCCAATATCATCCTCACACCAAAACCTGGCAGAGATTCAACAAAAAAAGAAAACTTTAGGCCAATATACTTAATGAACATTGATGCAAAAATTCTCAATAAAATACTGGAAAACCAAATCCAGCAGCACATCAAAAAGCTTATCCACCATGATCAAGTAGGCTTCATCCCCAGGATGCAAGGCTGGTTCAACATACCCAAATCAAGGAATGTGATTTATCACATAAACAGAACTAAAGACAAAAACCACATGATTATCTCAATAAATGCAAAAAAAAAAAGGCTTTGGTAAAATTCAACATCCCTTCATGTTAAAAACTCTCAATAAACTAGGTATTGAAGGAACATACCTCAAAATAATAAGAGCCATAGATGACAAACCCACAACCAATGTCATAGTGAATGAACAAAAACTGGAAGCATTCCCCTTGAAAACCAGCACAAGATGAGGCTGTCCTCTCTCACCATTCCTATTCAATGTAGTATTGAAAGTTCTTGCCAGTGCAGTCAGGCAAGAGAAAGAAATAAAAGATATTTGTATTGGCCCCTTTTTATGCTGCTAATAAAGACATACCCAACACTGGGTAATGTATACAGGAAAGAGGTTTAATGGACTCACAGTTCCACATGACCGGGGAGGCCTCACAATCATGGTGGAAGGCAAGGAGAAGCATGTCATGTCTTACATGGATGGTAGCAGGCAAAAGAGAGCTTGTGCAGGGAAACTTCTGCTTATAAAACCATCAGATCTTGTAAGACTCATTCCCTATCATAAGAGCAGCCTGGGAAAGACCCACTCTGATGACTCAATTACCTCCCACCGGGTCTCTCCCACAACACATGAGAATTGTGGGAGCTATAATTCAAGATGAGATTTGGGTGGAGACACAGCCAAACCATATCAGTATTAAAATAGGAAGAGACGAAATCAAACTATCCTTTTTTGCAGATGACATGGTCCTATATCTAGAAACCCCCCTTGTCTCAGCCCAAAAGCTTCTGAAAGGTAAATAACTGCAGCAAAGTCTCAAGATACAAAATCAACATGGAAAAATCACTAGCATTCCTACACACCAACAACAGGCAAGCTGAGAGCCAAATCATGACTGAACTCCCATTCACAATTGCCACAAAAAGAATAAAATACCTAGGAATGCAGCTAATAAGAGAAGCAAAGGACCTCTTAAAGAAGAACTACAAACCACTGCTCAAATAAATCAGAAATGACCCAAACAAATAGAAAAACATTCCATTCTCATGGATAGGAAGAAGCAATATGGTGAAAATGGCCATACTTCCCAAAGCAATTTATAGGTTCAATGCTATTCCCATTAAACTACCATTGACACTCTTCAAAGAATTAGAAAAAAAATTTTAAATTCATATGGAACTAAAAAAATAGCCTGAATAGCCAAGGCAACTCTAAGCAAAAAGAACAAAGGTGAAGACATCACGCTACCTGACCTCAAACTATACTACAGGGCTACGGTGACTAAAACAGCATGGTACTGGTACAAGAACAGACACATAGACCAATTAAGCAGAATAGAGAACCCAGAAATAAGGCCACATACCTACAATCATCTGATTTTTGACAAACCTGACAAAAATAAGCAATGGGGAAAGAATTCCTTATTTAATAAATGGCGTGGGGAGAACTGGCTAGCCATATGCAGAAAATTGAAACTGGACTCCTTCCTTACACCATATACAAAAATCAACTCAAGATAGATTAAATACTTAAATGTAAAACTCAAAACTATACAAACCCTAGAAGAAGACCTAGGCAATGTCATTCAGGACATAGGCATGGACAAAGATTTCATGACAAAGACACCAAAAGCAATCACAACAAAAGCAAAAATTGACATGGGATCTAACAAAACTAAAAAGCTTCTATACAGCAAAAGAAGCTATCAACAGAGTAAACAGACAAGCTGCAGAATGGGAGAAAATTTTTGCAATCTATCCATCTGACAAAGGTCTAATATCCAGCATCTATAAGGAACTTAAATTTACAAGAAGAAAAACCAATTTCACTAAAAAGTGGGCAAAGGACACAAACAGATGCTTCTCAAAAGAAGACATACATCCAGCTAAAAAAAAAAAAAATATATATATATATATATATATAAAACCTCAACATCACTGATGATTAGAGAAATGCAAATCGAACCACAGTGAGATATCATCTCATACCATTAAGAATGGCTATTACTAAAAAGTCAAAAAACAACAGATGCTGGTGAGGTTGTAGAGAAAAATGTATGATTTTACAATATTGATGGGAGTGTAAATTAGTTCAACCCTTGTGGAAGATAGTGTGGCAATTCCTCAAAGACCTAGAGGCAGAAATACCATTTGACCCAGCAATCCCATTACTGGGTATATACCCCAAGTATATAAATCATTTTATTATAAATATATGTGCATGCATATATGTTCATTGCAGCACTATTCACAATAGGGAAAACATGGAATCAATCTAAATGCCCATCAGTGATAAACTGGATAAAGAAAATGTTGTACATATACACCATGGAATACCATGCAGCCATAAAAAGGAATGCGATCATATCCTTTGCAGGGCACTATTCACAATAGCAAAGACATGGAATCAATCTAAATGTCCATAAATGATAAACTGAATAAAGAAAATGTGGTATATACACACCATGGAATACTATGCAGCCATAAAAAGGAATGTGATCATGTCCTTTGCAGGGACATGGATGGAGCTGGAGGCCATTATCCTTGGCAAACTAATGCAGGAGCAGAAAACCAAATACCACATGTTCTCACTTGTAATTGGGAGTTGAATGATGAAAACACATGGATACATGGTAGGGAACAACACACGCTGGGGCCTGCTGGAGGGTGGAAGGTAGGAGGAGGGACAGCATTAGGAAGAATACCTAATGGATGCTGGGCTTAATACCTGGGTGATGGTATGATCTGTGCAGCAAACCACCATGGCACACGTTTACCTGTATAAGAAACCTGCACGTCCTGCACATGCCCCAATGAACTTAAAATAAAAGTTGAAAAAAAAAACTTTTTTAAGTAACTAAGGCTAAGAGGTTCCCAGCACACGAAGGCAAGATATCCAGAATAATTTTTTCACCAATTCACAGTGTAATTTGAGGCAGGTTATTTAAATTCTCTTGCCCTCAACTTTTTCAAATGAAGAATAAGGAGTTCAGTCAAAAAGATCATTCCTTCTCAAAGACTCTTCTAGCTTTATCTCAACACATATTCCTCTCTCAAAAAACCATGTCTTAAGTCTTCAAAAATAAGTTTAAGTGTTCCCTCAAAAGCAGTGATTCTCTCCACACCAGACGGCATGAGGCTGCTTAAAAAATTGAAAGATTAAAATAAAGCAGTGATCCTCTCACTTGGCTTCACATCGTAATTGCCTGAGAAACATTAAAAGTTACGAATATACTAATATCTGGGTTTTACCCACCTGAGATGGTGGCTTAATGTCTCTGGACTGTAATCTGGGCATCTAAAATTTTCAAAGCTTCCCAGGTGATTTTAACACGCAGCCAATGCTGAAAGCTCTGATCTGGTATCCACATTGGGTCCTGTGGGATTTTCAGAGTCAACCCTAATTCCTGGAGTTTGTTTTTTTTTTTCCTCCTCTCTCAATCCTGCCGTAATGAGCATCCAAATGGGCTGTTCCACCTGTCAGACTCTTCTCTGCATCCCTGTGGTCTCTCTTTATTCTCATAATAATCATCAGCACTACCTTCATAATAATCATCAACACTACCTTGTATATTCAGTATACAAGGTGAATACTGAAATGGGGCTAGAGGAACTTGCTATTCATAAAGAAATAAAAACTATAAAATTTCTTAGCACATGAAAAGAAAATGACATCTGTATCTTTTTAGAGGGGCTGAAGACAATCAAAGTAAACAGGGAGGAGCTCCAAAGGCAAACATGTCTTTGCTGTGACAGAAGGGTTTACCCAGAACACAGCTCAAAGGATTGCACAGGCACTCTCTTACTGACTTCATCTGTGGGCACCATCAGTTTCCAAGTGTTGTCACTGCAAATAAGTGATGTGTGCATTCATCTTTCATTAATTACTTACTTTAACATTCAAACAAATGCCAACATTTCACCAAGGAAACTGCATTATCTTAAGAAGTTGGAAGATAATTATAGATGATATAATGTTCTACAATGAGGTCCTGATCTTATCAACCTAAAACTAAACCTGATTAATCAGTATACTGAGAACCAAGTGAGCAATTCTCTCTATCATTGGCCCAACCTGGATTATGGGAGAAGCAGGAAGAGCCACTGGCTCCAGCCTGAGTAATAAGAACGAGGGTGAATCCCCGGACACACATTTACATATTGGGATCAGAGAATAATCCTCAAAAACACTTCAAACATTTATATTTATGGACCCAACAAACATTATTTGTGAAACACTTGTTAGGAATCTTCATATTTTAAAAATCAGAAAAGATCTCTGACTTCAAGAAGCTCACATTCTAATGGAGACAGTATACAAGTACTTGCAGTCCTCTTTACAGTCCTTTGTTCAGTGCCAGACTGTGAATTCTGATTCTGATTAGGCCTCTCTAACCCACCTTTTCCCCTAGCAGCCTGACCCACCTGCTCCATGGGACGAAACAAGGTGACATGGGTAAATGAGTTCACACTAATGGGTCTCTCCAATGACAGGCAGACCCAAGCTGGACTCTGTCTTATCTGGGGCCACCTACCTGCTGACCCTACTGGGAAATGGGCTCATCTTGCTCCTGATCTGGCTGGATGTGCAGCTCCACCTACACATGTACGTCTTCCTCCGCAACCTCTCACTCACGGACATCTTCTACACCTCCAGCAGGGTCCCTCAGAGTTGGTGTACTTCCTCCTAAAGAAGAAGACCATCTTTGCCCAATGTGGGACCCAGCTCTTCTTCTCCCTGGCCTTTGGGGGCGCCGAGTTCCTGCTGCTTGCCTCAGTGGCCTATGACTGCTACGTGGCCATCTGTGACCCCCTGCGTTACTTGGCAGTGATGAGCCCAAGGTTACGCATGGCACTGGCAGCTGTCTCTTGGCTAGTGAGCCTGGCTAATTCTGCTATAGAGACGGCAGTCACCATGCACCTGCCCACCTGCAGCCACAACGTGCAGAACTATAAAGCCTGTGAGCATGTCATGCTCACCAGGTTGTCATGGTGGGTTCCAGTGTAGTAGTGGCTGCTTGTGCCCTGAGCTGAATGCTGGGTAATAATTCAGTTTTAGAAGGAGAAAAATACATAAGAACTCAGAAGTGAAAAGAAAAGGTTTTCCCCTTGTAGTACATAGCAGTACATTGAAAAATGTACTAAGGGATAAAGTGTTTGTGCAAGTGTATGTCTGTGTGTGTGTGTGTGTGTCTGCTTCTGTGTGTATGTTGGAAAGATGTACTCTTTGCTTTTGAAGGCATTAATAAATAATGTCTTAGACTTTGCTTTATGATTCTGGAATCTTCTTGGTAGCACCAGCCTTGTTCCAACAAGATTCAATAGCAATCTACACCTATCAGAAATTTTAAGTATTCGTTGACAGAGTGAACACAAGCATGTTTATCATAATCATTGTTATCATTGTCCTAAGTATCGATTTCATCATCTGAAATCAATCAAATACATTTAATGAACATTTTCTTCTACACTCAACGCTGTTTCCCATTATCTCCAGTGTCAACTTCCTTCTTCCTAAGTATTGAAAGCATCATAGAGGCTGGGACATCATGCGGATCTTGGAAAGAAGTAACAATCAGTAAACAAATTGTGTTGAGTCCCATGAAGCAACACACTGTGACAGGTGCTGCAAGAGACACAAGACATCTAATAGGAGATTCTTCCCCACAACCAAGAGATTATTTGGAAAGATAAGAGATAAATATCAAAAACTGAAAAAAAAATAAATTATGACATACTCCAACAATGCAAAACAGTACAATGTTTGCAAAATTTGATTAATCTCCAAATATGAAACAGATTAGAAGTCCTATTGAATTCATAGAATTATCCTACCGAGGGGAGAAATCAATATGGTTTGCAAAGGAATTAAAAGGGAAGAAAAAAATCAAATCGGGTCTTTAAAAATGGTAAAATTTGGAGAGGTGAGAGAGTAGAGAGAAATAATTCATTCTTGGTAAATGGGGGAATGACATAACCCAGGAGGAGGTAGAAAAAAAAGGAAAGTATGTTTGGGGAAGAGTAAGCAAACCAGTTTGGTTAGAGCAAAGATTTTATTTTGAGGCATTATGAAAATGAGCTGTCTAGAAAGAGGGCTTTGAAAACAAAGCCAAGGAAGCTGCAATGGCAAGAGAGCGGGGTTTTTTATACGGGGACTAGCACATTGAATACAGTGTTCTAGAAGCTTTCCTCTTTCTCTCTACCAGGCCTATTAGACTAATTGAGACAAAAATTAACTATTTCATGTTCAAGTGGAAGGAGTAATTTCTATTTATAATGCAGCTTTCTGTAATTAAGGCAGACTTTGTAGACCTGGCAGAGTTTAAGGCAGGGTTCAAAGCCTAAAGAGCTGGAAGCCAGAGTATCTACAAGGGAAGTTATTTAGAACATGGAGAAATGTTAGAAGTAAAAATGAATGAACAAATATTGTTGTTGAGAATTGGACAAAGGGTGTAACTGTAGACAAAGTGCCTTTTACTTTCCCGTTTCATTTTTTGTTGCTGTTATTTTAAGGCAAGAGGATGACATGCCATCTGAGTAACACTCTGAAAACTCCTCAAAAATAAACTGAGTTTACTTGGTGTGTTCTATAAGTGTCATCTATGATATCAACCCATGTCTGATCTCTTGCCACATCTCAAAAGGCAAACCCCTGGTTAGACAGGTCCCATCCTGGTTAGGGAGGGACTCTGAGTTGGCTTTTCTGATATTGAATCATAAAACAAAGTCTAAACCTCACCAAAGACACTAGCCTGGGAAAGCCTTCAAACCTTTTTTATTTTTAATTGAAGAATAAATCAATGCATGATACCCCTGAGAGCAAAACTCAGGGTCCAAGTTCACACAGTGAGTAATAATGGCTCCATCCTCTGAAGAATAAAGGAAGGGAAGGGAGGGAGTAGGAAGTAGAATTAGGAGAGTGGCTCTAGAATCTTAGAGATGAGGCAGAAAGCAAATGGGTATGACAAAACCGTGTCCCATGGCCATTCTGAACATGCCTGGGAATTCACATGTAGGGGCTCCCTGACAGCAGGACCCTGCTGCTCCTCCAGAAGAGCGGGAGAGCATCAACCCAACCTCTTCTATCCAAAGCAAAATCTCCCCACACGGCACACTTTGTTCCACATAAATCACATGACCAAAAAATGCCGATACAGAGAGCAGGGATTCTTGGCCTAGAGCTATTCATAGGTTTCAGCATATGGATTATGGGAATTATGTTTTAAAATATTACCTCATCTACAGTTTCACCACTTCCTAAGGGAATCCGACTCTGACGTTGTCCTCACTCCAAGTTTCTGCCAAATAACGCCATTGCTCCCTGTTATACACACTGATAGACCCCGGTGTTTAGCCTTCATAGGCTTTTCCCAGTTTGTAACAATAGGCTTACTGGTATGACTAGATGCATTATCCCTGACTCCCCACAAGACTGCAAACTCCAGGAGGGTCGAGGCTGTGCCTGTGATGCTCACCGCTTTATTTCCAGTATAGAGAATTGCCCTCACATAATCACTCAAAAACCCATCAGCAACCTGGATGGAGTTGGACAGCATTATTCTAAATGAAGTAACTCAGAAATGGAAAATCAAATATTGTATGTTCTCACTTATAAGTGGGAGCTGAACTATAAGGATGCAAAGACATAAGAATGAGACAATGGACTTTGGGGACTTAAGGGGAAGGGTGGTAGGAGGGAGGGGAGGGATAAAAGACTACACATTGGGTACAGTGTACACTGCTTGGGTGATGGATGCACCAAAATCTCAGAAATCACCACTGAAGAACTTATCCATGTAACCAAACACTGCCTGTTCCCCAAAACCCTATTGAAATTCTTTTTAAAAATGTATTGTTAACTTAATCAATTCTCAAACAATCTGTGGTGAACACCTTCTGATTTACAAATTGGTCTGTATGAATATGTTTTTTACATTGTATAACATGTCTTTTTGAAAACCTTTAGTAGTCAACTGTGATCTTTGGTGCTGACTGATAAGACAGGTGTTTTAGGTAAGCTTTCCAGACACCCAGGAACTGGACTTGCCATTGGGCAACTCTACCAGAAGAGGGCAGTGGAACTTCTAGCCCATGGTCAGGGGTCCGTCAGTACACCTGATTTACCATTGATCTAATGTGATTTCCAATGTATTCTTAGTCTTTTCATTTCTTTCCTAAATATAACCATTCAATATAGCAACCTCACACAACATGATAGAGAATAAAGTTTAAAGATAATAGCTAGGTGAAATTTAATAACTCTCATAATATTCCTATAATTTCCTCCTTTCCCCTTCCTTCAAAGAAAAAAAAAAACAAAAAAACAAAAAAACAAAAAACAAAAAACACCACCTTGGCTCTTTTCCCTCACATCCATCAGCCGATATAAAAATGTGACTTAAGTGAATTACTCTGTTAGAACCACACCCTCGAGTAAACCTCTAGTGAGCTCCGGGTTGATTTCAGTGTCAGAATTCCTGCCCAGTGATTACTCATCCACCATGAGTGGTTTTTGTTTATTTATCTCAGTCACATATAGTATATTTGCCTTGTTTGACAACTGAAAAAAACTGGAAAATGCTGAAAAAATTGGGGAAAAAACATATCAGAGAAAGAAAAAGTAAAAGAATAACTAGTCTTTGCTAGCCTAGTCTAGAATAACTAGAAAAGTTATTGCCTAACTGTGGTTTCTTTGCTCCCTTCATACTGATGCAGATATGGAAAATAATAATAATAATTTTGAGTTATAATTACTATTAAAAAGCTATAATGAGTACTACTTATGTGTCATGCACATATATTATTTATTTCATCCTCACAGCTGCTACTCCACTTAACATATCAGGAAACTAAGGCATGATGTATACGTATAAGGATACACATTACAAGATCTACATTTTTAAAGAATTAAAACCTACTGAAAGTAATAAAAAAAGAAATCTGAAAAAATGGAAAGGCAGACCAATTCTTACATAGGAAGAGTCAACATAATGGAGCTATACATTTCCTTATGTTAAATTGCACATTTAACAGGATCCCAATTAATTTTTTAAAAGAAATTTATGTTTGAGACCACACAAAATTATTCTAAAAATATAACCAAGAAATTTCTGAAAAAGATTAATGAAGAAGGACTAGTTTACCAGATATTTCCAACATATTTTAAACCTAAAACAATTAAAATGCTATAGTCAAAGCACATGCTTACACCAAGGCAGTGAAACAGAATAGACAGTCTAGAAATAAGCCAAAATACACAATAATTTAATAAATCATAAAAAGTAGCACTTTAAATCAGTGGAGAAAAAATATTCCATAAATAGCATTAACACAACAAGCTAATAATCTGAAAAAAATGAAATTTATAAAAAATATATACCTTATGTCAGGATTTAAAATATTTAAGTGTAAGGATGAAAATGTAAAAGTACAAGAAGAAAATAAAAGAGAATATTTATGATAACAACATGAGGATTGCCTGCTAATTATGAGGCAAAATCCCAGAAGTCATTAAACTTTTTTGGATGAAATCAGCAAAAATTTCTATATATCACAAGCCATTATTGTAAAAGTAAAAACCAACAAAAATATAGATGGTGTATTAGTCTGTTTTCACATTACTATAAAGAACTACCTGACACTGGGTAATTTATAAAGGAAGGGGTTTAATTGACTCACAGTTCCACATGGCCAGGAGGCCTCAGGAAACTTATACAATCATGGCAGAAGATGAAAGGAAAGCAAGTACCTTCTTCACATGGTGGCAGGAAAGAGACAGTGAGTGAAGAAGGAAGTGCAACACTTTTAAACCATCAGATCTTATGAGAACTCATTCACTATTATGAGAACAGCATGGGGAAACCACCCCCATGATTCAATCACCTCCCACCAGGTCCCTTCCTTTGACATATGGGGATTACAATTTGAGATGAGATTTGGGTGGGAACACAGAGCCAAACCATATCATTCCACTTCTGGCCCTTCCCAAATCTCATGTCCCTTTCACATTTCAAAAGCAATCACGCCTTTGCAACAGTCCCCCAAAGTCTTAACTCATTACAGCATTAACTCAAAAGTCCAAGTCCAAAGTCTCATCTGAGACAAGGCAAGTCCCTTCTGCCTATGAGCCTGTAAATTCAAAAACAAGTGAGTTACTTCCAAGATACAGAGTGGGTACAGGCATTGGGTAAATGTTCCCATTCCAGGTGAAATTTTCCAAAACAAAGGAGCCACAGGCCCCATGCAAGTCCAAAGCACAGCAGGCAGTCATTAAATCTTAAAACTCCAAAATGATTTCCTTTGACTCCACATCTCACATCCAGGCATGCTGATGCAAGAGGTGAGCTCCCATAGCCTTGGACAGATCCACCCCTGTGGCTCTGCGGGGTACAGGCCCTGTGGCTGATTTCACTGGCTGGCATGAAGTGCCTATAGCTTTTCAGGGCCCATAGCACAAGCTGTTGGTGGATCTACCATTCTGGAGTCTGGAGGACAGTGGCCCTCTTGTCACAGCTCCACTAGGCAGTGGCCCAGTGGGGACTGTCTGTGGGGGCTCCAACCCCACATTTCCCCTTTGTACTCCCCTAGTAGAGGCTCTCCATGAGGGCTCCATCCATGCAGCAGACCTATGCCTGGACATCCAGTTGTTTTCATACATCTTCTGAAATCTAGGCAGAGGTTCTCAATCCTCAATTCTTGCTTTCTGTGCACCTACAGACCCAACACCATGTGGAAACTGCCAAGGTTTGGGGCTTGCACCCTCTGAGGTAACAGCCCAAGCTGCACCTTGGCTCCTTTCAGCCATGGCTGGAACTGGGGCAGCTGGGATGCAGGGCACCAAGTTCTGAGGCTGCACAGAGCAGCGGCAGGGCCCTAGGGCTGGCCCATGAAACCATATCATCCTCCTAGGCCTCCAGGCCTATGATGGGAAGGGCTGCCTCAAAGATCTCTGACATGCCCTGGAGACATTTTCCCTATTGTTTTGGCTATTAACGTTCAGCTCCTCATTACTTATGCGAATTTCTGCAGCCAGCTTGAATTTCTCCCAGGAAATGGATTTTTCTTTTCTACCTCATGATCAGGCTGCAAATTTTCCAAATTTTTATGCTCTGTTTCCCTTTTAAATAAAAGTTTCAGTTTAAGATGCTCTCCATGAATGCATATGACTAAACACCTTCAGAATCAGCCAGGTCACCTCTTGAATGCTTTGCCGCTTAGAAATTTCTTCCAGCATATACCCTAAATTATCTCCCTCAAGTTCAAAGTTCCACAGATCTCTAGGGCAGGGCCAAAATACCACCAGACTCTTTGGTAAAGCATAGCATGAGTGACCTTTACTCTACTTCCCAATAATTTCCTCATCTCCATCTGAGACCATCTCAGCCTGGACTTCAATGTCCATATCACTATTAACATTTTAGTTAAGACCATTCAACAAGTCTCTAGGAAGTTCCAGACTCTCCCACATCTTCCTGTCTTCTTCCAAGCCCTCCGAACTGTTCCAGCCTCTGCCTGTTACCCAGCTCCAAAGTCATTTCCAAATTTTCAGGTTATCTTTAGAGCAGTACCCCACTCCTGGTACCAATTATTTATATTAGACCATCTTCACACTGCTATAAAGAACTACCTGAGACTGGGTAATTTATAAAGGAAAGAGGTTTAATTGACTCATGGTTCCATATAGCTGGGAAGCATCAGGAAACTTACAGTCATGGCAGAGGGTGAAGGGGAGGAAAGTACCTTCTTCACGTGGCAGCAGGAAGGGGTGAGCAAAGAAGGAGGTACCACAGTTTTAAACCATCAGATCTTGTGAGAATTCACTCAGTATCATGAGAACAGCATGGGGGAAACAACCCTCATGATTCAATCACCTTCCATAAGGTCCCTCTCTTAATGCATGGGGATTACAATTTGAGATGAAATTTGGGTGAAGACACAGAGCCAAACCACATCATATGGTAAAGGAAGTAGGTACAAATGTAAAGAGGTAGCATGAAAGAGTTCTTTTATGTTGATGGAATAGTTCTGTATCTTGATTATAATTACACAAATCTCTAACTAGGATAAAATTGAATAGAACTACACACACAAACACACCAATGTAAGTTTTTAAAATAGTAAAAATTGAATAAGTTCTGTAGACTAACAGTAATGTAGCAATGTCAGTTTTCTAGTTTTGTTATCATACTACAGCTATATAAAATGTCACCACTGGGGGAAGCTGGATGAAGATTTATGCTATTTTTACAACTTCATGTGAGTCTATCATTATTTCAAAATAAAAGAGTTTTTAAAACTAACATTAGAATTCAGAAAAAATAAAATAAAAAACACTGGGAGTAGGGAATTGCTTTGCTGCTTATATCACAAATAAAGAGCTAATTCCTCTAAGCTATAAAGAGTTCCTCAAAACCAATAAGAAAAAGGCCAAAAGCCAAACCCAAAAAAGATAGACTGTCCACAGTAAATAAACATAAATGGCTCTAAACATATAAAATAATTATAAACACTCACTCATAGTAAGAGTCATGCAAATGACAGCTAATGTTTTTTAACCTAACAGGTTGGCAAAAACAGAAAGTGTGAAAAAAGTTATCTAATAAATTGCTGGTGGGAAAGTAAATTGATGCAAACCAATAAAGGGTGATATCTGTCAGAATTAGAAATGCACATTCCATTCAACTCAGTAATTCCATTTCATGAGACTTATCCCATAGTTAGTTTGCACATGTGGAAAATTACATATGCAGAAGATTATTCATTATAGCATTATTATAACAACAAAAAACAGGAAGTAACCTAAATGACCACAAACACATGGCTAGTTAAAGAAATTGTGGCACATCAGTGCAAAAAATTTTACAAGTGAGGAAATACTATGCATATCCACATACATAGCTCTCCAAGATATGTTATAAGGTGAAAAGAGCAAGGGGCAGGACAATGTGTGTATTCTGCAACCATTGTATGGAAAGATGGAGACATTATAAGTTATTTGATTGGTAGCTAGTTAGGTACTAGTATAGAATATACCAGTGCATAAGTTAGTTGACTGGTTCATTAGGTATTAGTGGCTTTCTGATAGAATAAAATATCTCTACAAGGATAGACATAAAACTGGTAAGAATGCCTCAGGACGGAACAGATAAGAGGGAGATTTTCTATACATACTCTTCAATAGGTTTTGAATTTTCAGCCATGAAAATATATTAGGTATTTTTAAAAATAAATGCTTAAATTAAAAATGTAGAGCCAGGTGCCCAAAGATTATTGTTCATGAGTGTTCATCCACTCATCGGTACATCCCCTAATCAAAGTCTTCACTCTTAGAGGAAATTACAATTTCTCCCTATCAGGGTTTCAGCTGCAAGCTAGTCTCTGAAATTTGCACATTGATGCCCTTTAGCAAAAACGTTTAAGCTATCTTAGAGGCACTCATCTCTAAATAAAATGTTTTCCAAAAGTATTTCTAAAATCATTTGCACAGTAATTGGAGTAAGTTATTTTAAAACAGTATTTAAACGTAAAATTTTGAACAGGGTGGTTCTTTTTAAAACAATATTTAAGTAGTTTTTAGATACAAAATAATGAATTTTTTTTAAGACGGGGTCTCACTCTGTTGCCCAGGCTGGAGTACAGTGGTGTGATCACAGCTCACCGCAGCCTCTATCTCCTGAGCTCAAGTGATCCTCCCACCTCAGACTCACGAGTAGCTGGGACCACAGGTGCACACCACCACACCTGGCTGATTTTTTTGAATTTTTAGTAGAGAGGAGGTCTCACTATCTTGCCCAGGCTGCTCTTGAACTCCTGAGCTCGAGCAGTCCGCCTGCCTCAGCTTCCCAAAGTGTTGGGATTACGGACGCCACCACTCCCAGTCCAGTGAAATTCCTGAGTCTGTTTTTCAGATTGAAAAGTACGTGTTTATTCAATGCAGATGTGACTCTGTGACATATGCTTGAGGAAGACAAGAAAGTCACAATGTGTCTTTTTCTAAAGGAATGATAAACAAGAAAAAAGTCTGGCTACTACTCAGACTTCAGAGAAGAGAAAATTGAAGTCAGAAATGTTAATGAGAAAAGAAACTGGGTGGTGTAAAGAAACCCTTCCAGTAAATTTAATAAAATTAAAACCAGATTATCCAAGTTTGTGTGGAGACAAAGTATCTTCACGCAGTAAAGGGCAATCAGAACTCACAGCCCAGGCCACTGCCTGCCACAACTGCCTGTCCCTTGGGGCTCTCGTAGTAACCATGACATTTGTCCTCAAGAAGGCTGTCGCTTCACTATCCACATCTCAGTTCAGCCATAGAGGCAAATATTTGCTCTTAACTTTCTGAAAGGCAGTGGAGATGCGACGGCACAGTTAATCAACACTTTTAATCGAAGCCTTCCAGATAACAAAGGGATACAAACGTAAGGAGTAGCATGACATCATATTAACATATTCTGAACTTCTGGGCAATACTGGCTCTCTGGGATCCATGGGACTGCATCTTTATAATATTCCAAAGAAGGGAAGCATGCTCAGAGAGTTCCCAGATTTCCTTGTCTCCTCCGCTTCCCAGAGGAGGAACCCCATAACAGTACCCAGTATTCATCTACCTATGAAAACACCTCCACGTCGGTGGGCCACAGCTCTGCCATCCTCACCTTTCTTTTCCGGCGGTCTAGATAAGGAAACCATGCCATCTAGGCCACCCAGAAGCCCCTTGCCAACAACAGGAGCTGCGAGAACACGCTTCGAAGCTTGAGGTTGCTGAAGATAAGGATGAAGGGATGGACAGATATGCACAGGTAGACTGCAATTTGCCATGGCCAGTAAAAGTCGTTCTGCATGGAGATAAATTTTGTGGCATCAATGATCAGGGACAGAAAGGACAGAGCATAAAGAATGAGGAAGGAGATGAGGGACTTCAGAGCTCTGGTGTGAGCCTGGGTGCTGGGGTCCTGCAGGCTGTGGCCGTTGTGCTGCATTCTCTGAGTATGCCTCCTCAGAGAATTAATTAACAGCATAATTGAGACCAGAAAAACAGAAAAAGGAATTGACCAGATGACCAGTTTCAGGGATGGGAAATAGTATGTTTCTATCCTTGTATTCCACTTGTAGGTCATGTTCACAGAAAATTTTCTAATTAAAAATTCTTGATATGCAGGGTAGTTCACCCAAAAAAACAGCAGGGTTATGATGAAGGAGATCAGGACAGAGCCCAACAGGAGCCAGGGCACCCACCCTGGGAACCTCCACTTCAGCCACAGGAAGGTGGGGTGTGTGATGTTAGCAATCTTCACACAGAACAGGACACTGAGCCAGCTGCAAAACCAGAAGGTGGCTGAGTTCAGGAAGTGCCAGTGTAGATGGAAGAACTGTCGGCCGAGACCCCCAGAGTACTCGACCTTCTGGGCAGAGTAGTAGAAGTTGTGCACCGTCCCAACCAACTGCAGGCAGAAGCGGGAGGCACCCAAGCTAATGAGGATCATATCCAAGGGCAGCAACCTGCCATATCGCAGCCACTCCCTGCCCAGCACCAGCACAATGAAGCCATTCGCTGCAATCCCCAGAAGACTCAGCAGGCTAAAGAGCAACATGAAGAAGGCTGTCAGTGCTGCTTGCATTCTGACCCCTCCTGCAGTCCCCACTTGAGTGCCTTGGTCCCTGGCCTCCTCCCTGCCCCTAGCCACAGTCCTGCTTTTAATCTTTCCTAGGAGTGCTAAAGAGTGGTCAGGCTCTGCATCTGAACCAGAGCTCACTTAGAGAGGAGGATGCTCAGGCTAAAGAGGAGAGGTGTGCTCTTGGCTCAGACAGGATGCAAATTTATCCTAGTGTCAGTTACCACTAGGCCTGCAAATTACCCTAATTTGCCTTGTCCAGTTTTGCCTGCATGCTGCCATGGTTAGTATCAATGTCTATGATTTTTCCGGGTCTCTGTGACTGAGTTCCATCCTCAGGCCATATGAACACTCCTCTTCCCATCAGAACATTCTTAAGACTTTAAATATAGAGACAAGTATAGGAGATACATAGGAAAAATAGTGACATCAAAGAATTCTGTCTCAGTACTTCCCTGTTACACATCCATGCTTACCTTACTGCCTTTGCCCACAAATCCCTTCAAAATCAAACACTTCGTCTACCTCTCCATCCAGATCTCTACTTAGATCCTCCATGAATCCTGAGATGTAAATGATAATGGTTTAAACGGGTTTTGTATTTCCAGTGAGAGAATTCATTATCATGTGGTTGAGGGGCCTTCTGAAGCAGGACTGAGAGCCCCTGTTTCTTCCTGGGTGTTGGTGGGAGACTGCTCTCTGGTCCTAGAGGCCTCTCACAGTCTCTGCCAGGTAAGCTGTTTCAGCATGGCCACTCACGTGTCAAGTCAGCAGTCTCTAAAGGGAGTCTGCTAACAAGATGGGGTCTTAAATAACATAACACAATCATTGGAGTGACAGCCTATCACCTTTGCCATAGTCTATTGGCTAGAAGCAAGTCACTGTCGCCAACAACACTCAAAAGAAGGAGGTTACACAAAGGCCCAACACCAGGGTTGAGGGACAGGCAGGGCCACTTTACAGTCTGTCTGCCACCCTGAGATACCCGAGGCATATGTGAGTCCTGTCTAACACCAACATCAAAAAGAGGTCCCTATGAGACCACGTTGAAAGTAAAAATATTTTCTTTTAAAATATATCTATCACCTCACATAATTCCTGTTTTCAATTTCTTCATGTGTAGTGAGAACACTTAAGATCTACCCTCTCATGAAAGTTCAAGTATACAGTGCAGTATTGTTTACTATACTCATACTACCATACCTTAGGTTTCCAAAGCATGTTCACTTAGCATAACTGAAACTTCATACCCCTTGACCAATATCTCCCCATTTCCCCTTCCAGAACCCTGGCAACCACCAATCTACTCTCTACTTCTGTGGGTTTGTTTTTTCAGATTCCACATGTAAGTGAGATCATACAATATATGTATTTCTGTGTCTGGAGTATTTCACATAGCATAATGTCCTCCAGTTCCGTCTACGTTGTTGCAAATGGAAGAATCGCCTTTTCTAAGACTGAATCATATTCCATTGTGTATGCACACCACATTTTCTTTGTTCATTCATCTGTTAATGGGCTTTTAGATTGTTTCCATGTCTTGGCTATTGTGAATAATTTTCAATGAACGTGGGAGTGCAGATATCTCTTCAAAATACTAGTTTCATTTCCTTTGCATATACACCTAAAAGTGGAATTACTGGATAAGGTAGGTCTGTTTTTAATTTTCTGAGAAATCTTTATAGTGTTTTCCATAATTTATATTCCTGTCAACAGACTGAAAGAGTTGCTTTTCTCTGTATTTTTGCCAACACTTGTTATCCTTCATCTTTTTGGTAACAGCCATTCTAACACATGTAAGATGATACCTCATTGTGGTTTTGATTTGCATTTCTCAGGTGATTTGTGATATTAAACATATTTTCATACGATTTTTGTCTTCTTTTGAGAGATGTTATTCAGGTCCTTTGCCCATTTTAAAATCAGGTTATTTAGGTTTTTTGTTTATTTCTGCACTACAGTTGAATAAGTTCCTTGTATTTTTATTATTTGTATTTATTTATTTCAGACGGGATCTCACTCTGTCACCCAGGCTGGAGTGCAGTGGCACCATTACAGCTCACTGGAGCCTCAAGGTAGGAAGGATGATCCAATCTTCCCCACCTCAGCCTTCCAGGTAGCTGGGACTAAAGGCATGCACTGCCACACCCGGTTAATTTTTTTTATTTTTTGTACAGACAGAGTCTCACTATGTTGCTCAGGCTAGTCTCAAACTACTGGGCTCATGCAATCTTTCTGCCTTGGCCTCCCAAAATGTCAAGATTACAGGCGTGAGCCAGGGCACCCAGCCAAAATTCCTTATATATTTTGGAAATTAACACCTATTAGATATGTTGTTTACAAATATTTTCTCCCAATTTCCATTCTGCTGGTTGTTTTCTTGGCTTTGCAGCTTTTTATTTTGATGCAATCCCATTTGTCTATTTTTATTTAGCTGAATTTTTGCCTGTGCTTTAGGTGTAGTTTTCTATAAGTCATTACCCAAACCAGTGTCAAGAAGCTCTTTTCCTATGTGTCCTTCTAAGAGTTTTATGATTTCAGGTCTTGCATTTAAATATTTAATCTATTTTGATTTAACTTTGCATGTGGTGTAAGAAGAGGATCAAATTTCATTCTTCTGCATGTGGATACCCAGTTTTCCCAACCTCATTTATTGAGGAGATTATCTTTTCCCCATTGTGTATTCTTGGCACTTTGTCAAAAATCAATTGACCACAGAAGTGTAGTTTTATACACGGGCTTTCAATCCTACTCCATTGGTCAATGTGTCTGTTTTTTTGCCAGAACCATGCTGTTTTGATTGCTATCATTTTGTAATATATTTTGAAATACAGTAGTGTGATACATACAGCTGTGTTCTTTTTGGTCAAGATGGCTTTAGTTATTCAGGGTCCTTTGTGATTCCACATGAATTTTAGGATTTTCTTTCTATTTCTGTGAAGAGTGACATTGGAATTTTTATAGAAGTTACATGAAATCTGTAGATTTGGATAATTTGGATATTTTGACAATATTTATTTTTCCATTCCATGAACATAAGATATCTTTCCATTTATTTGTGTCCTCTTCAATTTCTTTCATCAGTGTTTTATGTTTTATGCTCTTTTCCTACTTCCTTGAGGTGTAAAATTAGGTTGTTTATTTGAGATCTTTCTTCTTTTAATGTATTTATCGCTACAAATTTCCCTCTAGTACTGCATTCCTATAAGTGCTGGTATGTCGTGTTTTTGTTTTCATTTGTCTTGAAATCCTTCTCAAATTACCTTTTGATTCTCTCTTTGATTCAATGATTATTCAAAATGTGTTTAGTTTCCATGTATTTCTGAATGTTTTTGTTGTCTTACTGTTAATGACTTCTAGTTTAATTTTTGTGGTCAGACCAGATAGTTGGAATAATTTCAATCTCCTTAAATGTGTTAAGGCTTATTTTGTGACCTGGGACGGGATCTATCCTGGAGAATGTTGCATGTGCCCTTGAGAAGAATGGGTGTTCTGCTGTTATTGGGTGAAAAGGTCCACTTAGTCTGCAGTGTTGTTCGAGTAAACTGCTTATTCATTTTTGTCTGAATGTTCTATTCATTATGTTAAGTCAGTTATTGAAGTCTCCTCCTATTATTATATTGCTGTCAATATTGTCTGAACTGTCAATATTTGTTTTATATATTTATATATTCTCAAGTTGGGCACATATATTTTTATCATTGTCTTATCTTCCTGTTGAGTTGGCCCTTTTATTATTATGTATGACTTATTTGTCTCTAGAGACAGTTTTTTAGTTAAATTCTATTTTGTTGGGTATAACTACTCCTGATTTCTTTTGTTTACTATTTGCATGAAAATCTTTTCTATCCCTTCAGTTTCATCTTATGTGTGTCTTAAAGTGATCTCTTACAGACAGCATATCTCTGGATCTTGTTGTTTTTAATTTATTTGCCACTCTTTGCCTTTCGATTGGGTAGTTTAATCCATTTTTATTTAAAGTAATTATTGGTAGCTGAGGACCCTTTTGCAATAATATCAAATATAGCAATAATTGTTATTTGTTTTGCAGTTGTTTTGTTCCTCTCTTCCTCTTTTGCTGTCTTGCTTTGTCATTTGATGATTTTTGTAGTGATTTGCTTTAACTCTTCAATTTTTATGTTCCCTTTATATTTATGTATCTTTTATAGGTTTTTTTCTTTGTGGGTAACTCGAGGTTTACATAAAATACCTTGTAGATATAATTATCTATTTTATGTTAACAACTTAACTTCAATTGCATATTAAAATTCTACATTTTTACTTTCCCCCACCCACACTTTGTGCTTTTGTAGTCAGTTTGCTTCTTTTTATATTGTGTATCCTTTATCAAATTTTTATCTTTTAACTATTATATTAGAATTAAAAGTAATTTCTATACCATTATTACAG
This sequence comes from Pan troglodytes, assembly GCF_028858775.2. NCBI lineage: Eukaryota > Metazoa > Chordata > Mammalia > Primates > Hominidae > Pan > Pan troglodytes. The sequence continues at coordinate 158,881,279 of NC_072404.2, read as the reverse complement.
TGTTACATTATTCTGTATTTGTCTACATATTTGCCCTTAGTGGTGGTATCTATGCTTTCGTATATTTTTTCATTGCTGTGTAGCAGGTTTTTATTTCAATTTGAAGAACTCCTTTAAGCATTTATTGTAAGGCAGATCTGGTGGTGATGAACCTTCGCAGTTTGTATTTGTCTGAGAAAGACTTTACCTCTTCTGCATTTAAAAAAAACAAAATAGTCTTGTGGGATGTAGTACTCTTAGTTGGAATTTTTCTCCAATGTATGGAACATATCATCCAACTCTCTTCTGGCTTGCAAGACCTTTGCTAAGAAAATTGTTGATAGTTTTATGGGTGTACTGTTAAGTATGATAGCTCTTCTCTTGCTACTTTCAAAATTCTCTTTGTCCTTGACTTTTAACAATTTGATTATAATTTGTCTTCATGTAGTCTTCTTTGGGTGGAAATTTTTTAGTGTTCTTCAAGTTTTGTGAATCCAGATGTCTATTTCCCTCCCAAGATTTGGGGTGTTTTCAGCCATTATTTACTTAAATATGTTTTCTGTCACCTCTCTCTTTCTCTCTATTTTCCTACCAAGACTACCATTGTGTATATATTTGTTTACCTGATGGTGTTCCATAAATCTCATAGGTTTTCTTTACTCTTTTTCATTCCTTTTTTCTATTTTCTTCTATGATTGGATAATTTCAAATGATCTGTCTTCCAGTTTGCAGATTTCTGCTTGATTAAGTGTTGGGGAAACCAGCCCCACACTACCCAGCGGGTACCCCGAGTCCGGCAGAGACAAAGGAGTTAGAAAGAGACAGAATAAGCGTTTTAAAGGTGGGTCCAGGGGACCGGAGCGTTGGAGGCTTGCTCACGGCCCAGAGCTCTCGGGCTCCACCCAATTTATTGGTTTACAAGCTCTTTGTTCTTAGGGTAGATGGGAGGGGGAGGAAGGGATGAGGAAAAGGATTAATCAGTGAAGGAGAACTTGTGAGTCATTCGATAAGATGTATAGCAGTGGCCGCTTCTGTGAATTTCCTTGAGCAAAGGTGTGTGTCTAAACTACTTAAGATCTTTAACTTATCAGGACTGAAACGGGTGGGAGCAGTTTTCAGGAGGAGCCAAGCTGTTTGATTATACTCCACTGCTTCAAGGGAGTGTTATCTCCCTGAGCAACCTGTGGAATGCCGCTGAGCGGTTATGCTCTCGGGGCATAAAGACATGAAGGCAATAAGGAGACTTTTCTCGGGCAGCCCATGGGTGTCTCACACAGGGGAGACCAATTCAACTGGCACCCCAGAAACTCTCTTTCCCACAATTCAGTCTGCTGTTGAGGCTGTCCATTGCATTTTTCATTTCATTAATTATATTCTTCAGCTCTAGAATTCTTGTATGGTTCTTTTTTATGATTCCTGGATCTTTTTTGAACTTGTTTATGTGTTATTTTCCTGATATTGTTGCATTGTCTGTGTTATCTTGTGGCTCACTGAGCTTCTTTCAAATAATTATTTTGAATTCTCTGTCAGGTAGGTTGTATATATCCAATTATTTGAGGTTGGTTACTGGAAATTTATTGTGTTTCTTTTGTGATGTCATGTTTCCTTGGTTTTTTATGTTCCTTTTAGCCTCAGGTTGATGACTGCACACTTGAAGGAGCAGTAACCTTTTCTAAACTCTAAAAACTGGCTTTGGTGGAGAAAGAACTTTAAATATGGGTGGGTTTGAGGGTGCTGGCAGGGTGGCATGCAGCGGCTCCCACATTGGGGTAGAAGAAATGGTAGCTCCAACTTCAAGGTAGTATGGTAAATTTGGGCCCAGTTTGAGAGAGGAGTATCACATGGTATGGACTCCGGATAGCTCCATCAGCTGGAATCATCATTGGCAAAAACTGGAACGGTCCTTAGTGGGAAAAGCTGCAGGTGTCTGTGGTTACAACAAAGGCTGCTGGAGTCCTCAGTGTTGAAGGTTGTTGAGATCCTCCTTCCCTCCTTTACCCCAATGGGGAAAGATTGCAGCTAAATGTATCCCTTTTGGCACTGAGCCGTGCCAAACAGTGGGAAGGATTGACAAGGTAAAATGATTCCTGTGCTTTTCTATGTAGCCGTCCTAGTCTTTTATGCTCCATTGGGTTGCTGCATTTTCTTCATAGTATTCCAGAGCTCTCCTATTTTCATCAGTGGATAGTTGTTAAATTGTCGTTTCATGGGGAGACAAAAGTTGGGACTTCTGGTTGACCATCTTGCTCTAAAAATATTTTCTTGAATAAAAATACATTCAAGTTGATCCATATTTAAATGTTTTCTATTTAATACTTCAAATATATTCTTTCTCCATATTTGTTTAAAACTATTTTAAGGTTAGTGTATCCTTTTGAACTGTGCCTTTGTTATAAGAGTCAACTGAGAAAACTAGTCATACAAATAATGTGAAAGTTGTTACTACCACAGCAGAAATGTATAGTCGTATTAAAATTAATAATACATAGTAAAAATAAAAAAGAGAGATCTCATTGACGTTGAGTGTATATGCATTTTTCTCACTTCAGGTGTATGTTTCTTTTACTGTTTTCATTCATTCACTCATTCATTCATTCATAAAATATTTATTGAGCATTTATATTTGCTGGACTCTATTCTAGTTACTAGGCAGACAGCATCCCAGCTTTCATGGAACTTGCAGTCCGATAGAAGGTAAGTGACAATAAGCAACAACAAAAGCAAGATACTTTCAGATAATAATCAATTCTATGAAGACAATAGAAGGGTTAGATTTCTGGAGACTGGCTGGAGAAGAAAATGTTGCCCCCATACACCTGAGGGCTGAAAGCAGCTTTCTCAGGAGGTGACATGTGGGTTGAGGAGCCCAAGCAATTAGATCCTTTGCCTTGTATGTATTTCCCTGAAAATATTATCAAATCATAATTTTATTCATTCTCTTCCACCATTCCTTCAAACTTTATTCACAGGGGAAACTGCTCAGGCTAAAGAATAAGAATTCCAGCAGGATGGGTGACCTTTTTTCACTCTCATCAAGTAGATTGTTACAAGATTACTTCAAGCCACAAGATCACTTCAAGTAACAAAACAGCCTCAAATCAGAAATTAGAGATTCCAGTCCAGTTTATGAATACAAAATAACAAGATAACAGTAGCTTCAACCACTCTGAGATTGGCTGATGCATAAGGAGATTGGAAAAGGGGCAGGAAAGGTCTCACTTGGACTAGTACAAAAAGAATCTGGCTTTGTGCTTTCTGGGCCTGGTAATTATTTAGTGCTGACTTTCTCCCTCATGTGAAATTTTCACAGCTCTGGATGTTTCCTACTGGGCACTCTCTCCTGCAGTTCTATTCATTAGAGAGAAAGCATCTCTATTTGGGGTGATCTTTTATGACTCCTTTCTCAGCCCCTAGGCATATGCCACAAAATTTTGGCTGCTGGAGCTTTCACAGTTCACTGGGCGCTTCTATCAGTCAAGTCTCAAGACAGACTCACACACATGCTGTCTCCCTGCCTTTGTCTATTTGTGCTTCTATGACAAAATATCTGAGACTGGGTAATTTATAAGGAACAGAAATGTATTTTTCTCACAGTTCTGGAGGCTGGGGAATCCAAGATTATGGTGCCAACAGATTTGGCTTCTGTTGAGGGCTACTCTCTGCTTCAAAGATGATGCTCTTTGCTGCAGACTTACATTGTAGAAGGCAGAAGGGCAAAAAGGGTTCTATCTAGTTTTCTCCAGCCCTTTTATACATGATTAATGTCACTTAACAAGGTGGAGCCCTTGTGACCTAATCAACTCCTAAATGCCCCATCTCTTAGTACTATCACATTGATGATTAAGTTTCAGTACATGAATTTGGGTGGGTATTCAGATCATAGCACCCTCTGATGGCCCACAGCTGGTCTCCTAGCCTTGCTCCAACAGTCCTGATGTAGCCACATTCTTTTGCCTCTTCCCAAAAGTTAGCTAGTCAGTCTGCCTTTCATCCTCTACATCTGCCAGGAAGAAGCAAGACCCCAGTTTACTATGCCTCTCAACTAAAGAAATAGCATGGTGAGCTTTGTGAGTGGCCTCATGGAAGCTCCTGAGGTGAGGGTAAAGAAATTTCTCATCCTTCTCAATGGAATATCAGATGGGACTCACAGCATGAATTTTTCTAAATATTTACTCTCATAAAATTCTCTTTCCTCAACTGTCTAAACTCTTTCATTTTATCAAAGAGTTTCAAAAGTTATATAACAGGTTTATGTCCATTTCCTTTGAAAATCTGGATATAGTGAACTGGCAGCTCACTTGGAAATCTCGTATCATTAAACAGCTGTACCTAGTTAAAAAAAATCTCAACTTTTACCACCTGTTACTTAAAGGGAAAGATCAACAAAGTCATGTTGGTCATGGTAAGAAATTTGGATATTCTGGGCTGGGCACGGTGGCTCACGCCTGTAATCCCAGCACTTTGGGAGGCCAAGGCAGGTGGATCACGAGGTCAGGAGTTCAAAACTAGCCTGGCCAAGATGGTGAAACCCCATCTCTACTAAAAATAAAAAAAATGAAAATAAAAATAAAAAATTAGCCGGGCGTGGTGGCGGGCCCAGCTACTCGGGAGGCTGAAGCAGAGAATTAATTGCTTGAACCTGGGAGGTGGAGGTTGCAGTGAGCCGAGATCGCACTGCTGCACTCTGGCATGGGTGACAGAGTAACACTCTGTCTCAAAAAAGAAAAAAAAAAAGAAAGAAACTTGGATATTATTCTAGTGTAATGGAAAGTACTGGAGGGTTTTTTGTTGTTGTTTTTGGGGTGTTTTGTTTAGTTTTATTTTGTTTGAAACAGAGTTTCACAGTGTCACCCGGGCTGGAGTGCAATGGCATGATCTCGGCTCACTGCAACCTCCACCTCCCAGGTTCACGCAATTCTCCTGCCTCAGCCTCCCAAGTAGCTGGGATTACAGGTACACACCACCACACCCGGCTAATTTTTTTGTATTTTTAGTAGAGACGGGGTTTCACTATGTTGGCCAGACTGGTCTCGAACTCCTGACCTCATGATCCGCTCACCTCAGTCTCCCAAAGTGCTGGGATTACACGCATGAGCCACTACAAGGGAGTAACATGATCTAATTTATGGTTTTAAACAGATCTTCTATTGTCTATATAGAGAATAGAACCGGGGAGAGGTAAAGGTGGAAGAGAACAGAAGAGTCTCCTGCATTAGATCATGTACAAGTAGATGGTAGCTTGTCCTCAGGTGGAAACACTAGAGGTCATGAAAAGTGATAAGATGCTAACATATTTTGAAGGTGAATTCAATAGAATTTGCATGATAAAGAGAGGTGAGAGAAACAGGAATCAAGGACAGATTCTACCTTTTTAATTTCAGTAAACTGAAGAATTTTATGGAGCCATTTACTGAGGTGAGGAAGACTGAGAGAGGAATATATTGACAGGGGGAAATCTGTTTTGGTCATATTAAGTTTGAGATGTCTATCAGATTTCTAAGTTGAGACATGAAGTAGACAACTGAAATGTAAATCTGGATTCCAGTGAAGAGTTAAAGCTGGAGGAACAGGTTTGGGAGTCATCTATACTTACATGGTATTTAAAGCCATTAAACTAGATGAGATCATCTAGGGAAAGAATATAGATGGAGACTGCAAAAAGGCTGAGAGCAAGTCTTGCACCTTCAACTTTTGGGGGGTTGAAAGCCAAGAGACCCTCCCTGCAAAGGAGATTTGGCTGAGACTGATATTAGAGAGTAATTCCATTCCCCGAGCTCATACTCAGGGACAAGGGGAAGAGTAAATAAAAAGGTAAGCATGGAAACACTGGAATGAAAAACACACTGAAAAAATTCTAGATCTCCAGGATGATCTGCACCCAGGAGTTGTGTGCTATGCTCACTGGGGAAATTAGACACCATTAACATGTTCTAATGTTTGAGAGATCCTTGGGTGGCAACCCAAATTTAGCACAGCCGTATATCAGCATTAAGATTGGCATCTGCCCTGTGCTTACCACTGCTTGCCTCAGCAAAGAAGGCCTATTCATCACCCATTCATTCAACAAAACCCACTTACCATATATAACACTATCTGACAGACATTAGACAAAGCACATAGGTACAAAGATTAAAATAGTTCTTGAGGAAGAAAGACAAGTAGACATATAATGACAACTTAGTGTAATAAATGATAAAATAATAACTAATATATACTCAGTGTTGCTATGCATCCTCATGTGTTATTCTAAGTGCTTTAAATGTGTTAACATTGTTATTCTCACAAAAAAAATGAATTTCAAAGGTGATTCTGGGACAATTAGATATCCACATACAAAATAATGAAGTTGTTTCCTCACAACATACATAAAAATTAAAGTGGATCATAAATCTAAATGTAAGAGCTAAAATTCTAAAACTCTTAGAATAAATCTTAGTAATAAATCTTCATAATCTTGGATTAGACAAAGCCTTCCTAGATATGATACCGAAAGTACAAGTTACTAAAGGAAAAAAATAGACAAATTGGACTTCATAAAAATTAAAAATGTGCATCAAAGGACACTATTAATAAAGTGAAAACCACATCGTGAGAGAAAATATTTACAAATTACATATCTGATAAGGAATTTGCATCCAAAAATATAAAGAACACTTACAATTCAAAACAAAAAGGAAAGTAAAAGTAACCCAATTAAGAAATAGGCAAAGGATTTGAATAGACATTTCTCCAAAGATGCTATAGAAAACACCCAATAAGCACCTGAAAAAATGTTCCACATTACTTGTCATTAGGAAAATGCAAATAAAAACCACAAGATACCATTTCACACCCACTATCGTAGTTAAAACCAAAAAGACAGATACTTACAAGAGTTGGCAAGGATGGGAGAAATCAGATCCCTAACAGACTGTTGGTGGGATTATGGAATGGTGCTGCTGCTCTGGAAAGCTGTTTGGGTGCAGCTCCTTCAAATGTCAAACAGTTACCACATGATTCAAAAATTCCATTTGTAGATATACACATAAGAAAAATGAAAACATATGCCCACATAGAAACTTGTACATTGGGCCTGGTGCGGTGGCTCACACCTGTAATCCCAGCACTTTGGGAGGCCGAGGCGGGTGGATCATGAGGTCAAGAGATGGAGACCCTCCTGGCTAACACGGTGAAACCCCGTCTCTACTAAAACATACAAAAAAAAAATTAGCCGGGCATGGTGGCAGGTGCCTGCAGTCCCAGCTACTCAGGAAGCTGAGGCAGGAGAATGGCGTGAACCCGGGAGGCAGAGCTTGCAGTGAGCCGAGATTGTGCCACTGCACTCCAGCCTGGGAGATAGAGTGAGACTCCGTCTCAAAAGAAAAAGAAAAAAGAAAAAAAGAAACGTGTACATTGATGTTCACAGAAGCATTATTCACAATATCCCCAAAGTGGAAACAATGCACATGTTCATTAACTGATGAACAGACAAACAAAAGGTGGTACATTCATGTAATAGAATATTATTTGGCAATAAAAAGAAATGAAATGCTGATGGATACATTGCATTACATGTAAGTTATATCTCAATAAAATTGTTTTAAAAAGCTGATGGGCATATTTCAAAGACACAGGGAGCCTGCCTACTGCTCAAATTTGGGGAAAATTGAGCAACAAAATGTAAAATAATGCATATAAAAGAAATCAAGTGGGGTAGGTACTGTTCCTGTCCTCATTTTACAAATAAGGAAACACAGGTAAGTAAGAAGTAACTTTTCATAGTCATACCTATAATAAATGGCAGAACTAGGATTTCAACTCAGGCAGTCTAGCTACAAAGCCTGTATTTTTCCACCATTGCAATATCCTGTCTTACCTCTGAAAGCATTTTTAAAAATGCACAAAATCTGGTAGGATGTGGAGGGGAAAGGGTAAGAGAAGGTGGATGTTGGTGAGGTCTTGCAGGAATGTATAATGCTTGACGTGAATCTTGAATTTCGCATATTTAGCAAGGCAACTGAGGATGGAAAGGAGACGAGGTAAGCTAAGGGAAAAGGATCACGATAGGAAAAAGCGCAGAGAGGGAGAGATATCAAGGTAGTTCAGAATGATAGGAGGTGAATTATATGAAAACAGAGAAGAAGGGAGCAGATGTCAAGGGGTGATGCCAGAGAGGTAGGCAGGGGCCAGATCGCAAAACTCCTGGCATGCTGTTATCACATGTTTGAAGTTTACAGAAAATCATTTTTGGAAACATGATCAATCAAAGGAAGAAAATTTTGATTTGAAGCCAACTCTTTGCACTTGTAACTCTCTCAGCACAGTCAAGGGAAGGGTGGTTTGGGGTCCAGTTGAACAGGGTCATTTTGCTACAGCTGCACAGAGCCAGCATTGCTCTGGTATCCTGGGAACTGGTGATACAGGTACATTGCGACACAGCCCCTGTGATATGGATGCTGGTGGTCTCACAAGCGGGTGTCCCATAGGGACAGCTCCCCTTTAGGGAGCTCATGGACATGGATATCAACCAGAGAGACAGACGTGGAGAGGAAGAATATGCCATAAGGTACCCTTTGCATGAAAACATGAAATATAGATGATTGGAACCACTTCTACCCACCACCGTTACAAAAGTAACTGGGGAAATAGTTTACAGAGGAGAGAGGGCAGGAGCACTGAGGAGCAGAAATTAAGGATGGCTGCATTAGCCATTATAATTTGGGCATTAATAGTTAATGACAGTTTATTTTATAGTCATACATTTGCCAACTCTAGACCTACCAGTTATGTTTATAATTTCCAAGACTATTCCAACCACGATGGATCCGTCATTTGTAGGAATGGTAATAATTTCTACTTCAGAAAGGCCACTATCATATTGATGGTTCTCACCCTGATAATCTCCTCACAACAAGTACACAATTTGAGTTCCAAGATTACAGCATTCTGCTTTGCCTTTTGGAAACTCACCTCCCCTCCATCTGGTTTTGAGAATTCTACCACTATGACCCACTCTCCAATCATAACTCTGGCTATGCAATGACCCAGGCTGGCCAATCAGAGTATTTTAGCCCCAGGGCAGAGATACTGGATCAGGAATGGGCATCTATTCCATACTGGGCCAATCTAGAGCTTCCCTATAATTTGCTATATTAGTCCTGCTGAGAGAGAAGGTTTCTCTCCCTTTGGGAATGTGAATTCTAGCTGCCAGCTACCATCTTCCCTAGCCCCATGGAAGAATGCATCTGCAAGATGCGTTTGACAAAAGCCAAATGCAAAGAAAAGGCAAGAGCAAAGCCCTGAAGACACTGTGTGAACCACTGGATACTGTCATGTTCATAACAGAATGACATGTCTAGATTTCCAATCTATGAATGTCCAAAAATTCCCTTGCTTTCTTGAGGTAAAATTATTTTGCCACTTGTATCTAAAAGAGCCCTAATACCCAAGGAAAAAAATAATTTCTCTAAATTCACCCAGAGATAAACAGTAGAACACATAAAAAAAAAGACTAAGATTATGCTTCTACAGTAAACAGAATTCTAAGATGACCCCAAGATTTCTGGCTCCTGGTTTGCACACACCTTCTCTCAGTTATTCAGTCAAGCACAAATCTAGGTACTGCTGTGAAGGAATTTTGCAGATGTAGTCAAATGTCCAAATCAATTGACCTTAAAATAGGATTATCAATGTGGCATGGCTTAATCACACTTGCCTTTTAAAAGCAGAGAAACTTCTCCAGCTGGTGGCAGAAGAGGAAGTAAGAAAGACACACTCAGTTTGGCCTGGAATAAAGCAAGTATTTATGTTGTAACTTGCCCATGAGAGCCAAGTTACAGGGAATTGAGAGTGGCTTCTAAAAGCTCAGAGCAATTTCTGTCCAACAGCTATCAAAAAATGGGGACCTTGGTCTCACAACTCAGGAAATAAATTCTTCCAATAATCAGTGAGATTGGAAGAGGACCACAAGTCCCAAATAAGAATCAAATTCCCAGCCAATATTACTAATAAGTGAAAAAAAAAATAGCAGATATTGGCAAGGTTGTGAAGCAAAGGGAACACTCATGCACTGCTAGTGGGAATATAAATTAGTTCAGCTGCCATGGGCGCAGTTTAGAGATTTCTCAAAGAACTTACGACAGACTACCATTCAGCTTAGAAATCCCGTTGCTAGGTATATAACCAAAGGAATAAAAATTGTTCTACCATAAAGACACATGCACACATATGTTCATCACAGCACTTTTCACAACAGCAAATATATGAGATCAACCTAGATGCCCACCAATGGTGGACTGGATAAAGAAAATGTGGTGCATATACACCATGGGATACTATGCAGCCATAAAAACAGAATGCAATTATGTTCTTTGCTGCAACATGGATGCAGCTGGAGGCCATTATCCTAAGCAAATTAACACAGGAACAGAAAACCAAATACCACATGTTCTCACTTATAAGTGGGAGGTAAATATTGAGTAGACACAAAGAGGGGAACAATAGATCCTGGGGCTTACTTGAGGGTGGAAGGTGGGTAAGGATTGAAAAACTACCTATCGGGTACTATGCTAATTACCTGAGCGACAAAATCAGTTGTACACCAAACCTCAGCAACACACAATTTATCCATGTAGCAAACTTACACATGTGCCCCCGGAAACTAAAATAAAAGATGAAAAATAAAATAGAATTCCTTGGAAAAAAAAACCAAAAACATAATTCCAGCCAACACTTTAATTTCAACCCAGAGAGACCCTACAGCAGGGCTTCCAGTAAAGCAGGACCTGAATTTCTGACCGACAGAAATATGAGCTAATAATATGAGTGCTATTTAAGCCATTAAATTTGTAGAAATTTGTTATACAGCAGTAGAAGACTAATACAGTCTCCTCACCAGGTTCTCTGAAGCCAGTTGAAACCACTCTTGCAAAGATTATGACAGAGACAGAAGTCTAGCATGGCTGACTCCATCTTGCTTCTAGCCTCACAAGCTGGCTGTCCTGGCTCATTCCTGAGTGTGGGCCAAGCTAACCATGGCAGGAATTTTCTTTACTGTTTAACTTTGAAGTAAGGATGATAATTGTCCCTCCCTAAAAAGTGGTCCCCTTCTTGCTCAGGGACCAAAACAACATTTGTAAAACTAATTAAAGGCCATGAGATTAGAACTACAGGAGGGGACCTGAGTTCTGTTAAGATATAGGCATAGTTTTTATAATCCCTCACAGCTCGGGAGTCACGTGGCCAGAGGTCACAAGATTTGTGACTTGCCCAATTGCTGCTGTAGATAGCATCGCTACTGTAAAGCCTAAAATTGGCCTTTTGAGATGTTTTATTTTTTCAGACTTTTGCATTCTGGCAACTGACTGACACCTCTAGGAATGACTCATGACTCAACTGGTCCTGTGGCCCCTATCCAGAGGGGCTCAAGACATGAGGACTGTTTTCCACACCTCTATGATTTCATCTCTAACCAATCAGCAGCACCCATTCCCTAGCCCCCTGCCCACCAGATTATTCATAAATCCCCAGTCTCTGAGTTCTCAGGGAGGCTGATTTGAGTAACAAACTCCTGTCCTTTCATTTGGCTAGCTCTATGTTAATTAAACTTCCTCTACTGAAAAAAATCTGCTGTTCTCAATGCACTGGCTTTTCTGGGAAGTGGGCAAGATTAACCCATTGCAGAATTACACTACAGTCCTCAATTTTATCCCTGATTGGTTCTAAGAATGTACAAAAAAAAAAATAGAGTATATTGGTTGCCTGTCTGTTGCCCCCAATATTTAGATTAAAATTTAAGTAAATTTTGCAAATATTTTTATTTAGATGCTTTGGTAGGGTATTGACACAGGTATACCTTAATTTGGAAATCTCATCCTCTAGATTCTAATAATTCATAAAGTGCTTATCATATCAATCAAGCACTATGCTAAGCATCTCATCTCCATCAGCACATTTTATTCTCACAACCAAGAGCAAAATAAGAATTATCATAATTATATAATAGAAAATGTATGCTCAGAGTTTAAGTGACTTATTCAAGATTGCTTGAGGAAGATTTTCTGAATAAGATGTTATTCTGAGTCCTGTGTTCTGTCCTCTACACATCAATATTGATACAGGAGGTAGAAAGAAATTATTTAAGCAGATAGTGAGGGTAAAAGAGTCCTCAGCAGAGCTTCCCCTTTAACAAAAAGCAGCCCAAGAAATTATTTTTTTCCAACAAAGGGCAACCTGAAAAATCAAACTACAAATATAGACAAGCAAGCTGGAAGCTTGCATGGGGGAATGCCAACAGCTATGCCCAGAGAAAAGGGCTACCTGGGGGCCATGCCTGTCCAACATGGAGGCTCTATCTTCCCTTTTCTTTGTTACCACGTGTACAATAAAGAAACAGGCGACATGACACCAGCCAGGCAGCCTCAACCAGTTTTTTGTGCCCTGTGAAAATGGCACACCAGGTCTGACCAATCTTTTGTGCCCTATATAAATCAGACACCACCTCCTCAAGCTCATCTATAAAACCCCCTACATTTCACTGTGGGACTGACAACCCATTTTTTGGGACCCATCTCTGCAGCAGAGAGCACTTCTCTTTCTTTGGCCTATTAAATTTCCACTCTGAACCTTACTCTTTGTGTGTCCACGTCCTAGTTTTCCGTGGCTGTGAGACAACAAACCTCAGATATTACCCCAGATGAATGATGCCATTTCAATCTCAATGTAATCTGCCACCACAGTGAGTGTGTGTGTGTGTGTGTGTGTGTGTGAGAAACCACTGAAACTATGCAAAACTATGCAAAATAAAATGGTTATAATAAATTTCCCCAAAGTGACTAAGAATCAACGAATATCATGCCTGAGACAGTCTTACATAATATAGAATCTGTCCATAGTAGTTAAAAATAGTAAATGTAAAAAGTCAATATATTGAAAGCATGCTCCTTGGAAGATAATGCTATAATGCAGAATAGTATTGACTGAGAACCTTGGATAGGACTGGCCTATGATTTCTGCCTTTAACAGAAAAAAATGGAATGTTTACAAGAGTTGTCACGACATAGATAGGAAAACAACGAGCAAAGACATAAAGATTTTGCTAGAAATAAAATGTTCAGATTCTATCCCTGTCCAGACTATCCTGCTGGACCTAGGAGAGGGGAACATCACTAAGGTAGAATAATTCTGAAACAACATTACCAAATCTATTTTATCCTGGTCCATTTAAAATTGCTGTGAAGGACCTAGAATAAAATTCTGCTTAGTAACTAATTTAATCAAATGTTTTACTCCTAAGGTTTATTTTTTGTTCTGTTTCATACTTTTCTATATTTGGGTATTCTAGAAGTTTGCAATCTGTGAAAACTAATGATTCCTCATGTGAAATGATAAGAATTCCTTTGCTTATTCATCATTTTATATTGTTCATGCTTTTTCATCTATTTTTATATTTCAAAGTATCTTTTTATACTTTGGAAAGGCCTTGTGTCTGTCATTATAGATAAAGGAAATAATCACAATATATGAAAAAACAATATAAATTTAGTATTCTAATTTTGTAAAAGTATGTTTTTATGGTTGATATATTGGCATTGTATGTTTTTGTACAATGAGCATAATTCAGGGTGAGAAAATACATCTGGAAGGAATCATGAGTGCCAACTATGATTATCTCTGTATAGTGAACATGAGGGATTTTTAACTTTTTAATAATAGTCTGTTTTCCATATTTTCTGCAATAATCATGTATTATCAAAAATAATATTTAAATTTTAAAACTAATGAATTCTTTGTGATATTGCTGTGGTTTAAATGTGTCCCTCAAAATTCACATGTTGAAACCTAATTGCCAATACAACCACATTAAGAGACTGGGCCTTTGGGGAAGTGATTAAGTCAATTTTATAAGAGCACTAATCCATTCTTGAGGGTGGAGCCTCATGAACAGATCAGTGCACTTACAAAAGAAATTGAAGGGAGTGCCCACATGCCTTTTGCCCTTTTGCCTTTTGCCTTTTTGCTCTTCCATCGCTTTTGCCAGGTGAGAATGGCACCAAGAGAGGATGCCATCGATAAAGCAGTTCCTCACCAGACACTGAATCTGCCAGTGCCTTGATCCTAGACTTCCCTGCGTCAGAACTATGAAAAAATAAATTACTATTGTTTCTAAGTAACTCAGTCTCAGGTATTTTGTCATAACAGCAAGAACAGACTAAGACAGATGTTGTTAAGGAACTCTAAATAACTCTATCTCCACATTAGCCTTAACCTGCAAGACTAGATTTGAGGCTATTAAGAACTGATTTATCTGGCTTGGAGGATATCTGGATGGAGGAAGGGCAGAGCAAGACAGAACCGGTCACAGTATTTAAAGTCTCACCATTACACAGAGTTGTATATTAATCTTCTAAAGACGTAATTACTGCTGTCTTCTGGAAAATCATCTATATAAATATTGAGTGTTTGACTAATTGATCCAATTAAACCTTTCAGCATGTCTGCCCTGCCTTTTCCTGCAAACACATGTTGCCACTACTAGTACCAGCAGGACCATCTTGCCACCACCATCATAACCTGAGGAATTCAGCCCCCATTCCCATCCTACAGACGTAAAAAATGAGGGCCTGTAAGGGTAATGACTTCCCAAAGCCACAAAATAAGAGACAGAAGAGAATGAACACTTAAACTTAGGTCTTGACTCCAAGACACTAACACATTCTTTAAGAGTCATTGTGTCATCTGGTTTAGCTCTTTTCATCACCAATTTCATGCCTTGGAAGCCTTTTAATTTCGAAGATAAAGGCCAAAATTAGAGCCCTGATAGCCTCCCCTTCCCAAATCTCTGCTAGTGTAAGACAAGGAGGAGGATGCCTACAGTAGAATGCCAGGGGTGGTGCAAGAAAGTGTTTGACCCTCATTTGGTCTTGGGAATTAGTGATTAGAAGGGCATCTGGCTGTGATTAGGGCACTTGACTAACTTATTCCAAATTTCTGGGTTCTGACTCAGGATTCTCTAAGTTCAGGAAAGCCATTTACAAATTTCAAGTCAAGGCAAAAGAAAGGAAGTTTCTTTGAGGCTTTTGCAATTTTACTTCTCAGAGCTGGGTTACTACCGGTTGCTGCAGGACTGGGCTGGTCCAGGGAAACTGGAATCGAAACCATGCTAGTTCATAAAGTATGATGATGTCAAAAACAAGCACAGACCAATGTAGATCAATACTGCAAGTCAAGGAGGGAGTCAAAGACAACAATCATAGGGCTAGACCAAGCTGGAGCAAACAGGCCAGGAGCAGAGTCCTCCTTGGGAAACCACTTCACTTTTCTGATTATCTATAAGACAGTAGAACTTAAGCAGAATTTAGAATCCAAGGTTTAAACTCAGCAAAGAAATGTGAATGGAGAGCATAGGAAAGCAGAGGAAAATATCTCAAGGTTTAATTATTTTTTACTCGAATGAGAATGCTGTTGATTTTAGGATAGGGACTGCACTCTGTCACCCAGACTGGAGTGCAGTGGTGTGATCACAGCTCACTGCAGCCTTGACCTCCCCGGGCTCAAGCAGTCTTCCCTTCTCAGCCTCCTGAGTAGCTGGAACCACAGGCGCATGTGACCACACCTGGCTAATTGTACTTTTTGTAGAGATGGGATTTTGCTATGTTGCCCAGACTAGCCTGGAACTCCTGGACTCAAGCGATCTGCCTGCATCAGCCTCTCAAAGTGCTGGGATTATAGGTATGAGCCATTGCTCCAGAATTTAAGATCCTTCTTGATGTGAGAGAGCCAGAGCTTCTGCCACGTGGACCCTCCAGAAGAGAACAGGGTTCATGGACATGCTGTTGAGTGCATGTACCTGCAACTGCAGCAAGGCACGTGGCTCTGCCTCCGGGTCATTCTGTAGTTCTAAAATGTTCCACAAGCAACTACTGAGCTGCTCCTTGTATCTGAAGGACTATACATTCTTTATAGCCAAGACTATGCAATATTTCTCTCTTTCACTGCTCTAGTAAAAATGTTTAAGAATTTCTAAAGTTTATGATTCTTTCACTCATCAGCACCTGTGCCTCGTTGATTCTTCCTCACAAAGTGTTCATGATCATTCATCTTCTGATTCTCAAAAGGATTTGCTCAAAGTATGTTTGCTGAACACAGTATAAGGTCTTAATCATTTAAATAAATGCTTTAATTTCAGACACTTCTCTTTGTTTTATAGGGAGACACACATTGTTCTCTCAATGGACAAGGATCTTCTTCAACCCCTGCATCCCCCACATAGTGGCACAAAGGAAATATTTGTTGAATTAATGAGGTTAGTTGCTTTTCCTTTTTAAAATAATCTTGATGTGTCACTACATATTTTGGTACAGATGCTTTCAATATTTGGTTATTCAAGGAGACTGAGTTGGCAAAACTTTAAATAGATGCTATGATAGAAGCAGTAAAGCTTGCATTTAGCTTGGAAATGTTGAGAAGAAACATGTATACATTTTCATCTTCATGATCCTCCTCACCTAAAGCCGTGGGCTATTGGAATGTCTGCAGAGTATGTTGTACATACAAAGACATTTTCACTCTTACTTGTTGGAACCCCTGAATATATCTGGTCCCATCACCACAGGTTGGTGGTGACATTTTTCAAAACTAAAATTAAAAACTAATGGATCAGTAAAACTTCACCATAAGAATACCTGTAATAAAAATTCCCAAACACAGATAATGGAAAATGTAATGTTATTGACTCAGATAAATATAAGCCATTGGCTTTAACTTGAGAAATACAGCTTTTCCCCCAACTTTCTTACAGATTCCTCAATTATAGTACAGAGGAGTTAAAATTTAAATGCTTCCCAACTCTAAAGTAGCTGGTCCAATTTGGACCAATTTGGATCAGCTACTTTTCTTCTCCATTTGAAACTTTCCAACAATAAAGACAATAGTCTTCTTGTACTTGATCCCTACAGAATTAAACAGATGCTGCTTTTGGTGTGGACCCAAATCATAGCCCCTCAAGGAGTTTGTCGGCAGATTTGGAAGCCACCAACTTTTAAAAGTAAGGTCTAATCCCTTATTTTATGAAAATTATACTGCCACTGGAGGCAGAAATCTATCTTGTCCTCAAAAACATTGCACTTGGTTGGGCACGATGGTTCATGCCTATAATCTCAGTACTTTGAGAGATTGAGGCAGGTGGATCACTTCAGACCAGGAGTTTGAGACAGCCTGCGCAACAGGGCAAAACTACATCTCTACAAAAAATGAAAAATAATTAGTAGGGCGTGGTGGTATGCCCTTATAGTCTCAGCTATTCAAGGAGGCTGAGGTGGGAGGATCCTTTGAGCCCAGGAGTTTGAAGCTGCAGTAAGCCACGATTGCACCACTATGCTCAGCCTGGGGAACAGAGTGAGAACTTGTCTCAAAGCCAAACAAACAAACTATTGCAATTTAGTTTTGATGTAAAAGGTATAACAATCTGAGTACATAGGAGCAGTTTCATATTAAAAAAAATCACCTTGAGCAAAATAGATAATGAAAGTATTATGTAAATAGTGTATTTTAAATAGTTTATTCAACCTCTTTTTAAAAATTGTTTGGCTTACTGAAAGAAAAATAAAAGTTTTCAAAAAGAACTGTCCCCACACACAGTCCCCTACCCCCAACTAGCCTTCGATTTCCATCACTATAGTCCAGAACAAGTATTATTTATAGTTAAAAGATGCATCAGTCAGCTCAGCTAACTAAAGTTCCAAATGCATTCAGCTGCCTACTGCTGAAGCCCAGTTTCGAAAGCTTTTATCTGTCACCAAGGCCAGCCATCCAAACCATTGAAACTCAGAATCATTACAAGCCTGTGACAGAGGCCAACCCCATGAGCAGAAGCTCCCTCTCTGCCTCACAATTCTGATTTCACTTCAAAGATCCAGTTTCCCTCACAACCCTCCTCCTATCTGAGGTCTTGTTCTTGTGACTTTTTTAATCCCAAGATTACCCCCATTCACTTGAGTGAATCAGAATAGAGTTGCCAGCGATACGGGCCTAAGTATACAAGAGTTCAGAAAAGGAGGCCATGCATGACTTTAAGAAATGTCAAGCCTAATAGATTACTATCAAAGATAAACAGAAACCCCAATATCAAGTATTTGAAAAGTACAAAATTTGCAGCAAAATATTACAAATAAGTAATACTAAATAATGGACTGTATCTGATTAGTTTCCATTTTATGATTCTCTCAGTACTAGGGTCAAATATGAACTATTATATTATACTTCATTAGTGGTCACTTCAGCTCTTCACTGCTTCGTACTCCTTTAACTGGTGTATATATGCTGCATGGTAAATTTCTTGAATGTTAAGATCCTACTTTTATAACCCCATTGCACTTAGCAGGGATGTACACCTAGACCTCCATATCAAAGTGATCAATAAATGCTTGTTAAGATGTATATGAACATGGAAGCAATTACTTGTCTCTAACAACAACTGAAAAATGTGGAGGCTCAGTGTTGTATCAGTGAACCAGTATCAGTGAACGAGCAAAATCACCAGTTTCTGAATGTGTAAGAGAATATCAATTGATGATCCAGCTTCTAGCAGCCACGCCAATTTCCACAAGCATAGAAATGATGACCTGTTGCATAACAATAGTAGTCTAATTAATTATAATAAAATAATGAATGCATATGTTCAGCAAATATTTATTGAGTGCTTACAATTTGCCAGTAAAAACAAAACAGACACAAATCCCTGTCTTCGAGAAGCTTACATTAGAGTGGGGGAAATAAACCATAAAAAATATAAATAAGTAAAAGAGATAGTGGTAATACTAAGGAGAAAAAAACAGGACAGGGAATAGTAGTACAGGGTATTGCAATTTAGATAGAGTAGCAATGACAATTCCTGAAATAAGTGAGGGAGTGAGCCATGCTAATATCTGGGAATAGCATTCCAAGCACAGAGAATGCAAAGACTTTGGACAAATTCAAGGAACATCGAGAAAGCCAAAGGGATGAGCTCAGTGTGAGAGGAGGGTAAAACAGCAACAGATGACTTCAGAAACATGAGATGGGGGACATGGATTATAGAGGGCATTTTAGTTCATTATGAAGACTTAAGCTTTTACTCTAGGGTGAAAAGCAAATCCAGAATTATGAAAGAGATGTGACATGATGTGATTTATATTTTTCAGGGATCCTGCTGGCTGTTGTATTGGAAATAGACCAAAGGCAAACAAGAGCAGAAGCTGCAAAACCAGTTAGGAAGCCATTGCAATAATCCAAGCTAGAGTTATAGTGGCTTGCACCAGAGCAGTAGCAATGGAGGTGGTGATAAGCAGTAGAGTTACAGATTCATTTTGAAGGTTGAGTTAACAACCTCAACTCTAACCCTGACTTTTTCAAACCCTTGTGTCAAGGTCTGGCTTTCAAAAGACTGGAGTGAAAGGACAGTTTTCTCCATATGAAACCACAACCCAGAAGCAGGTCATCTACCAATGCTTTAGCTCTAGGTTAAATGGTCTAGCATCAGGGTTGCTGAATGATTCTTCATGGAATGCAAAAGGTTTTGTCCAGAGAAACTAGAAGAATGGAGTGGCAGAAACAGAAAAAATAGTGAGAGAAGCATGTTGGAGTGGGAGGTCAGAGAATATGAGGAGTTCAGTTTTAGATATAAGTTTTAAATCAGACATTTATGTACACATGTAAAGCAGGGATATACAAGTGTGAATCACAGTGATATAGCCTGAAAATCAGACCACTTAGATTACACTTTTTATTTATTTTTTAATTTTAATTTTTGTGTGTGTGAGTGGTCTTTTGCTTTGCATGCCTGTTAGCCTCCAGCAGGGGTTCAAGTGAGACTATGTAAAGCTCTGTATGTGTCTCTTATTTTAATTTCAATTTTTATTTTAGATTCAGGGAGTAAATGTGCAGGTTTGTTATGAGGGTATAATGTATGATGCTGAGGTTTGGGCTCCTGTTGATTCTGTCACCCAGATAGTGAACATAGTACCCAACAGGAAGTTTTTCAGCCCTTGCCCCCACTCCTTCCTTCCTTTTGAAGTCCCTAGCGTCTATTGTTCCCATCTTTATGTCTGAGATCACACTTTTCAGAAGCAGAGTCTGAGATGGAGATTCTTGTGCAAGTTACATTTTGAGTTGTTCCTTTCAGGAAAAAAAAAAAAAAACTATAGGAAAATAAGATACACAGGATAGAAGAAGAGAAGAAACTAAATTTTTTAAGTAGTTTCTAGATCAATATACAGTCACTTTGATCCCATGGGGGAGATTTGGAGTGTAGTTTGACCCCAAAGTTTGCCCCATTTGAAGGCAAGGAAGTGGAGCTGTTATAAGCCTGCATTACACAGTCATTAGCCAAGAACTGCAGAAAGAGGGGAATGGACAATCAGACTTCTTTGGGTGGAGTGGCTTCCATCAATCAAAGGCAATCCTTGGGAACCATTAGCAGTCATTAGCAGCCAACATCTGGCAGGCGACAATGGGTATATCAACCCTGTAAATTCGGTGGATTCGGTTAGAGGGAGGGTGCACCAAGAGCAGCTGTTGTAATCTACCCCTTGTACCACTCAGTTTTAGCATACACCAGTTAACGTAATGTTAACTAACCTAACCTGCTCTCACATTAGGTTCACTCCACCTGGTCAAAGCTTCTCCAGGATTCTGGCCAGTTGAAATTTCTGGAGAAACTGACAGAGAGAGATTTAGTGATGCAAACTATATACAGCCCCAACTGCTGCAGCTGATCATGAGGCCATGACTAATACACATCACTGTCTTCATCTACTACCCACTCCAAATATCTTTTACTCTTGGCTAGCACGTAATGCAGTGTAGGTGGCTGTCCTGATGAGAAGTCCCAAACCCTCATCCCTGAGAGATCTAAGTCCTGACTGCCATGTCCTTATCAGCAGTGCTTGCTGTACCTGCCTATTTGTAGTAGAATTGGCCACGGAAGTGCTAAGAGATGACCCAATGGTCACATGAGTGCTTCACATACTCTTCCCAGCCCCTATTTCCACATTATGATCACAGTCAATTATTCCTGCGAGTTGGTAACTCTTTTCCTAGCCTCCTGGTCTTCTGGGATCAGGAGTTCAAAATGACCAGGTGGCAGCTATAATTTTATTAGGACTTTTCTTGTGTCCCCTTTGGAAATGCTCCCTACTCTGGGAACCAACCTCTATACATACAAAGCATAAAGCTAAAAGCACGGGAAGCAGGAATCCTCCAAGAGGGTCTCCAGGAGATATGGTGAGCAAGGCCACTTCTACTTCCACTCCTTGAGTCCTAGACCCATGTGGTCTGTGTGTTGGAGACACAGCACAAAATAATGGTCATTCATTTACAGTATATTCCACATTTTAAGGACAACAACTCACCTCCACAAAAAATGTCATCTCGAAGTTGGTACCTCAGCTGCACATTCCAAAGGTCATTCCTGCTCTTTCAGAACAGGCAGTTTCCAGCTGGTATGGCTGGTGCCTGCAAGTATGCTAGAGAATGTGGCAGAGAGAAAATGGTGGTGCAGGGCTTGGAATTCCCAGCTCAAGATCCAGCAAACACCAGAAAATTTCTATGACTGTGACAAAAAATCCCTTTTCACTTCTTATTGTGGAGTTGAGATTTCTGAAAAACAAACCTAAAATCTGTTCTGTGGGTGGATGAATTACAATGTCACATGAACTTCCAACCTTGCTGGGTCTCTTGAAAAAGTTAGGATATTCATCAGCTAGGGGTCTGGCCCAGAAAACTGGGGTGGAGAGAAATGGCCAGATTCCAGTAAAACTAGAAACATGAACTCCTAAATTCTGCCAAATCTTCTTTACCAATAGAAGCAGCCCTTCCTACTTTATCTGAGGAGATAGATCACTTCTTTCCTCCAGAAGTCCTGTAAGGGACTTACTTCAAGTAGTTTCTTTGCAAGGCACTGCGGATCCTGAAATGATCACACTCCCACCCCACATTGTTTCTAGACCTATGACCAGTCTCATGTCCCAGCTGGTCCAAGAGAGTGAGGCCAAATTGTGACCCATATGGAGGGTGTTCAATGCATCAAAATCCCAAGGAGGGTGGCTGGATCCAAGGGTGCATGCATTAGTAAATTTGATGTATATTGCTAAATTTCCCTCCAAAGAGAGTATACTAATTTATGCTTCCATCAGCAATGTGGAAAAGAGCATGTGTCTCCAATAACTTGGCAAAAGAGCATGTTTTCAAAGTTTTGCCAAGTGGATAGTTTAAACATTGTAGACCAATATAGTTCTAATTTGTATTTCTCTTATTATAAATCAAGTTGAGTATCTTTTCTGTGTTTAAGGAGCCATTTGTATTTCCTTTTCTGTGAAGTTCATATTCATATTTATTGCCTTTTCTCTTTTTCTTTTGAATTGTTGATCCTTTACCTATCATTTCTAAGAGCTCTTTATATATTGGAAATTACATTTTTATTATAATATGGGTTGCAAGTATTTTCCCAGTTTGTTTTTTTTTGTAATTTTCTTATAAATTCTTGCCATGCAGAATTTTTAAAATTAAAATTAATCTTTTTCTTTATGAGTTTAAAAGACTTTCCACATCCCAAGATATTAAAAGAATCCCTCTCCTCCCATTTATTCCTAGCAATCGTGTTGTTTCATTTTAACATTTAACGTTGATATATTTGGACTTTATCCTGGCATAGGATTTGAGATATGGCAACATTTTTTTAGATGACTATTGTTATCTCAACATCAGTTATTGAATTTTTCTCTGATATGAAATATTACTTTTATCTATAGTGAATTTATATTAAATTACCATATGTATGTTAATTCATTTTCTGGACTATCTATTCTACGGTATATATTCACACACATATTTAAATTTTGAGGCTCATGCTATATTTTAAGACATAATAGAGCCTGCCTACCTTTTTTGACTTCTTTTAATTTCTATAAGCTTCAACTATGTTAGTCTTATTTTTATAGGTTTAAAAAGAGGAAAAGAGTACTTTGTAGGTCTTATACTAAATTAACAAATTAACTTAAGAATAATTAACATCTTGCCAGGCACTATGGCTCACATCTGTAATCTCAGCACTTTGGGAGGCCGAGGCAGAGGGGTCACTTGAGGCCAGGTGTTCAAGACCAGCCTGGCCAACATGGTGAAACCTTGTCTCTACTAAAAATACAAAAATTAGCCGGGCATGGTGGTCCATGCCTGTAGTCCTAGCTACTTGGGACGCTGAGACATAAGAATCACTTGAACCTGGGAGGCAGAAGTTGCAGTGAGCCAAGATCATGCCACTGCACTCCAGCCTAGGCAACAGGGAAAGACGAAGGAAAGGAAAGGAAAGGAAGGGAGGGGAGGGGAGGGGAGGGGAGGGGAGGGGACAGAAGGGAAAGGGAGGGAAAGGAAAGGAAAGGAAAGGAAGGGAAGGGAAGGGAAGGGAAGGGAAGGGAAGGGAAGGGAAAGGAAGGGAAAGGAAAGAAAAGGAGGAAAGGAAAGGGAGAGAAAGGAAGGAAGAAAGGAAGGAAGGAGAGAAAGAGAGAAAGAGAGAAAGAAAGGAAGAAAGGAAGAGAGGAAAGAATACTTAACATCTTTATGGTAGCAAATCTTCTTATCTAAGAAGACAATGTAGGATTCCATTAGTTCATGTCAACTTTCATGTCTTTCTGAGTATTTTTAAGTTTCCTTCAGGTCGGTCTTATACACTTCTTGTAAAATTTAATTCCAGTATTTTATCTTTTTTGTACTTATTGCAATAAAATCTTTTCTTTCATTCTATTCTAACTGGTGGTTTCTTTTGCATATTAGAAAATATTCATTTCTGTATCTTTGTTTTGCATCCCACCACCTTGCTAAGTTCATATCGGTCTGTAGTAGCTTTTATGTTGATGTTAATTGTTTGGATTTTATGACTATACAAGAATATATATAGCTCCCCTTTCCAATGTCAATAACTATAATTTGTTTCTCTTAATTAAATCAAATGTTTTCACCATTAAGATACAAATTGTGACGATAATGCTCATTCCTTTCATATTTTTGAGTTGTATAAGAATGTCTCTGGATACATTATATAGGCTGCAAGTTTTTGGGTAAGGTGGATATATTTTTTCATGTTATTAAATATTTATATTATTGAGCATTTTATCAAAACTTAGTATTAAATTTTTAATTGCCTTTTAGCATATTTGGAGGTGATTATATTACATTTCTTTTACAAGTATCAATGTGTTATGTTAATGACTTTTCTAATATTGAATCATCATTAAATTCCTAGATTAAATTCTACTTGGAAATGATATAATATGTAATGCACTGTTGGACTGTGTTTTCTAATATTTTATTTAGGATTTTCTATGCATAAGTGAGATTCGGTTGTAGTTTTCCCTTTTATGCAATTTTCTTTTTCTCAGTTTTCATGACTATTTCATTGATATTTGCAAAGAAGTTGTATTTTCTGGGCATGTGCAGAGTTTAATAACTATCAGTAAGAGCTAACTTATTTGTCTATACAGCAGGTCCTTGAATAATGTCGTTTTGTTATAACATTGATGATAAAAAAAAAATATTGATCCCCGGCGGGGCCACCAGTTGTAGGGTTTGCAAGTTCTCCTAATGTCTGCGCGGGTGTTCTCTGGGTGCTCGGGTGCAAGTGATTCTCCTGCCTCAGCCTCTGGAGTAGCTGGGACTACAGGTGGGTGCCACCACGCCTGGCTAATTTTTGAGTTTTCTGTGGAGACGGGGTTTCACCACGTTGCCCAGGTGACGGGGTTTCACCATGTTGCTCAAACTCCTGGGCTCAAGAGATCCGCCTACCTTGGCCTCCCAAACTGCGGGGATTACAGGCGTCAGCTGCTCCCGGCCTTTTTTTTTTATTTTTTATTGCTGGGTGTAGGAAGGCGTACATGTTAACTTTTGGGGGGTACTACTAAATTGTCCTCTGAAAAGATGTTGGTCCAGTTTATGCTGATGTCAGCAATAT
This sequence comes from Pan troglodytes, assembly GCF_028858775.2. Lineage (NCBI taxonomy): Eukaryota > Metazoa > Chordata > Mammalia > Primates > Hominidae > Pan > Pan troglodytes. Next base: position 158,856,345 of record NC_072404.2, on the reverse strand, counting down.
ATGAGAATGAATGCTTATTTTCTCACCTCCTCCAGCTGGGAGACAGAGCAAGACCCTGTCTCAAAAACATTTAAAAATAAGTAAATAAAATTTTTAAAAAAGATTGTCTATCTGGAATTTATGATTAAATGTTAGCTCTAAATTTATGGTTTTCCAATTGGAGTACCAGTATACCACAACACTAAATGGCCATCTTTTCCTCACTGATTTAAAATGCTTTAGTTATCATATATGTAATTTTTCATGTAACTATTGTCTGGGCTGTCTGTTGATGTGTTTGTCTATTCACTTCTTTTATTATATTCTATTACCTTATTGTCTACATCAGCACCACACGGTTTTAAATACTACAGCACTAAAGTATCCCAAATTCTACCACTCACTGACCATGAGACCTCAGTAAACCTCTCTAAGTCTCATTTTTTTTACGTTGTTGTTTTAAGAAACAATACATAAAAGACTAAGTAAATTAGTGCTCTAGTCCTGTTCCTCACACAAAATAGACGTTCAATAAATAATTGTTATTATAATTCACAATTATATAATGAAGGTAGTAATGAATTATGTTATAATTCATAATTATATAAAGAAGGTAATAATGAGTTATATTATAATTCATAATTTTTATTACAACTCATAATCGATGATGAGATTAGACTATGGACAAAAATTTATGATAATAAGTTACCAAATATTTTAAAAATACAACTACCCTTGCTTCTCTTTTACTTCTCCCTGTGTGTTCAAGCTCCAAGGGAACTTGTCCCTGTGGGGAGATCATTCAGATTCTGGAATATGCTCTGTTCTCCTAGGCTAACGGTGTGAACGGCGGAAGGAACAAAGAGTAGCTTATATAGGACGCTATGGAAAGGGAGATCGGGTCAGTAACAAAGAGGAGAGCTGGCACTCCACTAAGTTTCCCATAGGAAGGACTGAAAGCCTGCTGTTCACAGTTGTTTAGCAACAGGCAAATGTACAAGAAAGAAGTCAAAGACATCATAAAATCAGGCAAATTTTACTCTCTCACTCACCCATTTATTATTTCTACATTGTGCATAAGTCAAAGTGTGACTTCCAAAAGATAAGCCAGCCAGACAGTAAAGGGAAAGCTCAAACATAGGCATAAAAATGTAGTAGGTACCCCAGAGATAAATGTACAGATAAAAGTACATGTGATTCTAGCTGGATTCCAGCTTATAGAACCATTCTGCTCAGCGCAGTACTTGTTAAGTGCTTCAGAGGATGCATGGAAGAGTATGAGGCAGCCCATGCCGTTAAGAAGTTTAAGATCTTCTAGGGTGGAAGAGACAACTATGCAAACAACAGCGTCACAGGCAGGACTAATGTCACAACTGAGGAAGAGATTTAAGGCTTGGGGGGCATCCAGAAAAGCTTCACTGAAGAGACACCATTTGAATTAATAAAAGTTAAACAGAAAAAAAATGTTAAGTAGGGTTTTTGACAGGTACATGGGGGAATAGGGAGTGCTTCTCAGGATATCAGGGAGGAAGTTTTAGGCATGCCCAGAACAATAATCCAAATTTGCTGCAAAATAGCATCTACTAGAACGGCAGTGAAAGATAAAGTTGTTGCCAGACTGTGGAGGTTCTTGAATGCCACATTTAGGGGGCCTGTGCTTCATTTAATAGGCACTGAGAGTCTGGGTGTGGTGGCTCATGCCTGTAATCCCAGCACTTTGAGAGGCTGAGGCAGGCAGGTCACTTGAGGTCAGGAGTTCAAGCCCAGCCTGACCAACATGGCAAAACCTTGTCTCTAGTAAAAATACAAAAATTAGTTGGACATGGTGGTATGCACCGTAATTCCAGCTATTCAGGAGGCTGAGGCAAGAGAATCACTTGAACCCGGGAGGTGGAGCTTGCAGTGAACCAAAATCAGGTTGCAGTGAGCCAAGATCACGCCACTGCACTCCAGCCTAGGTGACAGAGCAAGACTCTGTCTTAAAAAAAAAAAAAAAAAAAAAAAAAAAAGGGCACTGAGAGATGATTCGGGTGATATACCTTCAGGAGATTAACCTGGAAATGATAGTTCTGACTGGGGTGGTAGTGAACCATGAAATGAAGCAAGTAGTGAAGAAGAAATCTCAGCAGTGCAGGTGGGAGAGGAAGATAGTCTAATCTCAACAAGGATCAGGAATGGGAAGAAGGAGACAGATGATGGGGACATCACAGGGGTAAAATTTGAAAATGGTTACCTATTAGGTACAAGGGCTCAGTAGAGAGAAGGGGGTGAAAATTAACTCAGAAGTTGATAGCCTGATTTATTGAATAGCTGTAATAGATGAATGGATTCATCTGAGCAGGGGACGGGCTGGTGGGAAGAGGAGAGAGGGAAAAGTAGAGGAGGAGGAGGAGGAAATAAAGAAGAAGGAAATACTTTGAACTTGCTAAATTTGCTCATGGTACTATCAGGTGGTAATGTCCAATTAGTGGAAGAAAATATAGGATTGGAGTTTAGAGAACGGTCAAGGCTTTGGTAATTATCAACATGAAGGGCATAATTGAAGCTATGTGAGTAGATTTAAACACAAAGGAAAGAGATCAGATATCATCTCAAAGGAAGAAGAGGGCTGGCTAAGGACAGAACCAAGAGGCAGGAGGATGAGTGGTTAGTGAAGGGGACACAAAAAGAAGCGACGGGAACTGGAAGAAGATCCTAGCATCCGTCACCAAGAGAACAACTTTTAGAAAGATGTGCAGATGGGCAATTATGGGTGAGGTTTAGTTTCCCTTTTAAAAAAATCTTTCACCAAGATCAGCAGTACTTTTGTAAAAATATTTTTCATCAGTTTATTTTAAGGAAATCATTTGTTATCAACAGAGGCAAATACCACAGAGACATGGGAGGATAAGGGCTGGGGACAATATCACATTTAGTGACAAAGAGATCGTGTGTGTCCCTGTAGAAACAAACATGTTTCAGCAGAACAGGGAAGCAGGAGAGGATTGGAAGGCACACGGGAAGACCCTGCAAGTGACTCATTGGCAGCACAGGGGTACAGGGAGGGGGAGGAGTGAGACAGATAAGGGGACTGTTTTCAGGAAAAAAGTTTAGAGGCACATTTGTTGAAGAAGGGAAGGACAATAAAGAGGGAAAGTTGGAAGATTTGTGTAGAAGTAGAAATCCTTGACCTAGCAGCAGAGAGAAAACGGACAGGAGCAGGGCTAGGAGCACAGATGTCAGCCTTGAAAAGCCAAAAACAGAGAGACCAGTCCTCTAATGTAGAGGGGTGTGGTGGAGGTAAAAACTAGGAAAGGAGGCGGAGAGATTTTAAAGTGAATGGAGGAAACTTGAGGGTTGTCCCGTTTGAATGATTCAGGGAGTAACTCAACTTAAAGAACGTTTGAGAGGAGATGGGAAAAGCAGAAAGGCAGTCTGAACATGGTTCACCAAACACAAAGGCTTTTTCTTCTTAAATCTTAGGTCTTAGACAGATACAGATAAACTTCCCCATGTCAGTAGGGGAATTACAATAGGTCCCAATATCAATCAAAAGAAGTTACATCTGAACCTACAGACCTTAACAAATACAGAGGAGACTAACAGGCTGGGCTATTATAGAGAACATGAACCACATACAAATCATAGACCCCTAGCACTCAGAGGGATCTCCAAAGGTGATCAGAGAATACACACATCCCTGGCAACACACACTGCCACACACATGCACCAATTACACTATGCTCTGTGTAGAAGGTTTAGACACCAGAAACTCTTCCATGGAAAGAAGGAGAGAGGCACCACATTAGGTGGCCAGAAAACTTTGAATTGATGAGAAGGGAAAGGTGGTTCACAGGACAAAGCCTGAGAAAACTGCAGTTCCAAAAACATGCCCCAGTTCGATTGAACAGATAAAATATTGCATGAAGTTTGAGGATCTTTGCATCCAGTTCCCAGAACGATTATTTTAAATACGAAGAGATCGATCACAGGAAAAATAAAGGCTTCTGGATTCTTTGACCACATCAGGTCCCACAGGAACCATGGCCACATGAACTACACACTTGGTGAGTACATAATGTGACACTAGCCCATATTTCAGGACCTTTACTCTCACCTTGTATCCTATTTCATTGAAGTTATTTTTCTAATCATTAACTGTAGCAACAGAGAGAAAACATTCAATGTGGCAAAGAGAGAAGCTATGTCCCTTTGAGTCCATGCCTTCTCCACAAGAATCTCCTTGAAGTTTTTCATCAGCTGTGGCTCAAGGTGTCCCACACCTTGAGGAACGGCGACTCTTCAGCACAGCTCTCAGCCTGCAGTTGCTGAAGAGCAGAATGATGGGGTGAACTGCTGCACACAGATAAATCACTGACTCCCACACCCAGAATTTAAAGTCCAGAGGTGGAAAAATACCTGCAGCACTGAACACCAGTGACAGGAAATATGAGATGAAGAGCATGGCAAAAGAGAGGAGAGCCAGCAGAGCCTTTATGTGTGCCTGCACACTGGGCTCTCGGAATCCTGAGGTTGTAAGGAGAGCCTTCTTCATGTGTCTTCCCAGAGATGTGATGAGCAAAATCATGCAAATGAAAAAGACAGCAGTGGGCATTGTCCAAGTAATCATTTTTAGAGGGAAGAGATAGAATTTCTCACAGTAGCTCCGTATGCTATTGCCAGTGACATTCCAAGGTTGTAGATGGTTCTTTAAATAGTTCTGATACATTCTGTGGTTGCCTATGAAAAATAGAATGGTGGTGAAGCTGGAGAGCCCTACATAGCTGAAGACCATCCATGGTAGCCACCCAGACAACTTGTGCTTTAGCCAGAAGAAGACAGGGTGGGTGAAGGTAGCAATTTTCACACAATAGAAGACACTGAGCCAGGTAGAGAACCATAAGGTGGCAGCATTCAGGAAGTCCCACTGGAAAGCTAGAAACTGCAGTACAGGGTTGTATGGGAAGGCCATCGGATACAAGAAAACATAAATGGTCTTACCCATTACCACTGACTGCAGACAGAAGTGAGAGGCCCCTAGGCTAACCAATAACTTATCACAAGGCAACAACATTCTCCGTAGCACCCACTCCACGCCCAGAGCAGCAGTGATGAAGCCATTGCCTGCTATTGCTACTAGGCGTAAAAGGAGTAAAATGGTAACCAAGATGATGGCCTTCTTGTCAGTCACCGAAGATCCTAGAACCATGTGGTCTCCATTCATCTCTCTGGTGGACAAGATGGGTCCCAAAACTTCAAGGGCTATCTCTGTTGGGTTGCTCTGGAAGGTCCTGTAGGATATGTTTGTCCCTCCAGCTGCCCCAAGCACAGAAGCTAGGCCAGAGTAGAGGACGCAGGCTATCAGAGGAGGGTGAGAGGTTTTTTCTTCTCAGAGTAGATGCAAATATTGTCAAGGCTCAATTTTCAAAGTCCCCATACCTGCCCAAAAATTTGCCTGCTCTTCTGCCTATTCTCTGCCCATGTCAACATCAAAGTGGATAATATATCAGGCCCTGGCATTTAGTGTCCTTACACAGGAGGTTATACTTCTCTAAGCGGACACCTACGACAGGACCATGCACCTGCCGGCTCAGTAGTATCATCCGTGGGGCACACCCGCTACTGAGACAGCACTCACATCCACAGAGCGGGGGTGATTGTTATGTTGCAGGCATTGTTCTGAGTGCTCTCCTTTGTTCTCACAACAACTCTATGCGGGGAGTGGTATGGCAAGACCCCTTTAACTGAGACAGAGAGAAAACTGAGCAAACCTTTACAGAGAAGGATTAATTCAAGTCTTATTACTCACAGTGACCATCATCATAAAAAAAGAACACTGGAGACAATTATACATAAGGAGGCAGGCAACTTTTTTCCACATTTAAAAATATATATTTGATAACTGGTGGCCTCTAAAATAGCACTTCACAGAGGAACCCCCAGTAGCGATAAGCCAATGGGATATGGCAGAATGAGCCCTGTGCTAGGAGTCGAGACAGCCTTTAGTCCAAACTTTACCCCTTACTGTGAGTTGCTGGATATGTCAGCCCCTCTGTGCCTCATTTTGTCCATCTGTAAAATATGAAAAGTATCCTATGTTCTAATTCACAAAGATGTCTTAGAATCTCGGCTCAGAATGAAAGAAGACATGAAAGGTAATCTTACAGATAAAAGAAATAAGACCCCAAATTATATATTACGACTCCCACCTAAAGTCACAGTTACACAGAGGAAAGACCAAGATCCAAACTGATTCCAGGACCAGGAATCTCTGCCATGGTTAGCAATACATGTTACACCTCCATCTTCTTCATCCCTAGCTGAACTCAGAAGCCCAAGTTTTGAGTCTTGTCACAATCACTACGTATCCTCAAGCAGTTAACCTCTCTGAACACGCCCCTTTCTTCACCTATAAAAAATATGGATCACAAATAAATATGACCATAAATATGGTAAATATATTGGAAATTATAAACCTCTGCATATGGACAAGCAGCAATGATGATGATGGCAATGACTTTATTAGAATGGCTATCTTCTATTCCATCCATCCTGTGGCATAATAAGTAGCATAAGGAGAATTCAGGAGAGCATCAGGGATGCAACAGAAGCTCAGGGCACCAAATGTCAGACCACTGATATCAACCAGAGAAGGACAGAGTAAAAAAAAGACCACATTCTTTATAGAAATCAGCTTCAAAGAGTCAAAAAAATCAGCAATCAACACCCAGGTGAGTGTAAATAGGTTAACGTGTCACAGGGAGATAGGAAAGCAGAAATTGTTCTGGGTCAAATACAGCAATATTGAAGGCTCAGGATCAAGTAACATGACAGTAAGGGGATTTGTAATGAATACACATCTGCTGACACCACAACCTACCAGTTCCATATATAGGACCCCCACAAAAAGGGAATAGAACGCATGTCAGCATCTCTTCCCAGTTCCCAGTCTACTTCCCAGTAGTCCACTTCCAGGTGGAATTGTTTCTTTAACACATACGCCAACCATAGTGGACATAGGTCTTCTGAGTAAAGGAAATAAGATGAACTAAGGTAATTCACTCTGCCTTTCTGTGAAGATGCAAATTTCCAGGAGATAGAGTTCCCAACTGCTCTCTTCCTTGCCCTTGTTCTTCTGGCTGACATTTGGCTGTTTTCTACTGGAACTTGGAGAAATGGGGCAAACTTCGGGCTTATAGCTCTGGAGTATGGCCACCTACAAACCGCCCAATATGGAAAACTTGAATCTTTTTCATCCACCTCCCACACCTTCAATGATAAAGATGTGCATTTAACCTTCAATTCATTTCATAATAATTTATTAAGCATATCCTATATGCCATGATAACCCTTTGAAAGACATTGGGCTACAACAGTGAATTAGATATCTGCCTTCAAAGCACTTTTATGGGCTAAACATAAACCACAAACATTTACTGGACGTATACTATGTGCAGAGTAAGTTAATCCAAAAGAGGGAATAATCATTTGAATTTAAATATGCAATGTGTTTCGTGGTGATTCTTTTGTTGTTTGTTGTTTGTTTGTTTGTTTGTTTGTTGCATTTGGCTTTCTCATGTCTAGATTTATCTTCTTAGGTAAAAGTCAAGTCTGAGAGTTTTTAACTTTTCATAACCAGTCTTTATAAATGTAATCATGAGGGTAGTAGGATAGGGATCCTGAGTTAGCTCTCTATATGGAAAACCTTCAACTCAGTACTCTCAACAAGTGACTCCCAGTTTGTGGCTCTATGTGTTAGGGATCTTGCTATTCCCATCCCAAGATCTCTCAGAAGAGTTGAGAAGTAACAGCCCCATAATTGTGAGACAATAAAGATGCTGTCTTGCATGTTGGAAGGAAAAAGATGAGGCATCAGTAAAGGAGGGGGATACATGATTATATCCAGAACAATTAGATACATTTAGCTACAACAGAGGACTTACATAGAGAAGATGGCATATCAAGCCAAGAAGGTAGGCTGGAGAGAGATTACAGAAAATTTTGGAAGCCTTGATGAGATATTAGATTGTATCTTTAGTCAAGACAGAGCCACCAAGTGTTTTGGGGGCTTTTATGAGCTAGAGTTTTAAAAAGGAGATTGAGAACATCAATCAATTAGGAACTCCTGAGACAAGTCCACTTAACCTGGTATCACTCGAAGGGCTGTGAAGATGGAGCAGAACATAAGAGTTGAATCACCACCCACTCCCCACCCAAACACCTTCAGTAAACTTCTGGAGCTCCGCCCAAGGGAAGAGTCTTCCAGGTGCTCACAGTTGAGTAGAAGGGATAGAGGAGAAAGATCTCCCCGCTCCCGCCATGCTCCTGTCTTTCCTGCCTCCAACCAACTTGTGGCTTGAGCCCCAAGGCTCAGTCTCATAATTTATTATTAATCTACCTGTAGGAAGTCATTAGCTCACTCATGTTGCTACAAAGAAAAAGAAAAATTATTCGCGATTGATGATGAGGATAATACATGTTCTCTAGGTGGGATAATTCACAGACTTTAGGTGTCTATTTAATTTAAAGCCCAGCCACAGTGCCAGCTCCCCACAGGTTCCTCCATCCTGCCTCACCCTCGCTCTACCCTCTGGGGAAATCCCCCTGGGTTCCTCACCAGCAACTTGAGAATCTCCTCTTTTAAACCTTTAATCATCCTCTTGCAAGAGAAAATTCCTGATCTTGTTATCTTGCCTCTAGTCATCCCTCTCTCTTCTCTTGCCATATACTGGCCTCCAGCTAGCATTGTAGCATAATGTTTTGGGGCCTCAGCTTCCCAGTATTATTGGACATTTGACCTTACATGCATTTATCTATTTGAAAATTCTTTGTAACCTCTGTTCTGTCCTGTTATTTACTGCTTCTATTTTGACTAGTTCAAACATATGAATCTCTCTTAACCGTGTGCAGTGTTTTTCCCAATCTCTTTTAGTCTATCGGTCTCCATACTTTATCATGAATTCCATCAGTAAAATATATATATATGAACATGCAACCCACCAGCTATGAATTGAATGTTTGTGTCCTCCCAAAATTCATACACTGAAACCTTAACCCTCAATGTGATAACATTTAGAGATAACGCTTTCAGGAGGTAATTAGTTCATAAGGGTGAAGCCCTCATGAATGGGATTAGTGTCCTTATAAGAAGAAACACAAGAAAGATAAATCTCTCTGCCACGTGAGAACACAGCAAGAAGGTATCTGTCTGCAACTCAGAAGAGGGCCCTCACCAGAACCCAACCATGCTGGCACCCTCAGTTTCAGGCTCCAGAACTGTGAGAAATAAATATCTGCTGCATAAACACCCAGTTTATGGTATTCTGTCACAGCAGCCTAGGCTGACTGAGATACTACCATATGCATATTTATTTTTAATTATATGCATGTACATTTTACTAATACATCATATGCATCATAAAATACCCAAAAAAAGGGGATTAAAAGGAAAAGATAAAAATAAATGGAAACTGAAATTGCTACAGGCCTAATGGATCATCTTGCACAAGCTCTGGGATGCAGACATCCCAATCTGGAGATTCCCATCCTCAGCAGCAGCATCTGGATCCACCTCCTGGGTGAGCAGACAGGAAGAGTAGGATCATCAAAATTAAGAAGTGTAGGACATTTCCTTTGTTTTCCATCTATCTTCTGTTGGCCAAAACCTAAAAGCATTTTTACATCAGACAATTCCTATTCATTCAACATGAGCACATGAAGTTATGGATGTGACATACAGTGGCACCAAACTCCTATGTGTCCTTAGCCTTCTGTGAGATCAGGCTGGAAAAACTCCCTGAGTGGAATGAGTCTTAAGCAGAGCACAAAGGAAGGAAATGACGGAGATTGGCAGAGAAAGGAAAGAAGGAAGTACTGGGTGGGCCCAAGAAGCACATGAAGAAGAAAAGGACTTAGGGGAAGAGGGGAAGAAGATTTATTGGGCTGAAGTGGAAAGACGAGGCCGAGAGAACAGGTGTGGAGCAGAAGGGCAGGCGATGTCAAGTGGATGGTGCTGGACAACCTATGTCACTATAAAAAAATAAGCTTCAAGGTGGGGTGCGGTGGCTCACACCTGTAATCCCATAGGTGGGTGGATCACTTGAGGTGAGGAGATTGAGACCAGCCTGGCCAACATGGTGAAACCCCGTCTCTACTAAAAATACAAAAATTAGCCAGGCATGGTGGTACATGCCTGTAGTCCCAGCTACTCGGGAGGCTGAGGCAGGAGAATTGCTTGAACACGGGAGGTGGAGGCTGCAGTGAACTGAGATCATGCCACTGCACTCCAGCCTGGGCAACAGAGCAAGACTCCATCTTAAAATTAAAATAAAATATATAAAAAATAAGCTTCAGTTTGCCCACAGAGACAACTGACGACAGTTACAGTTCTCTATAAAGGGCATACAGACAAAAATGATGCTTGGCAAATATTAGGGTTGCTTACCTATAGATTCTTGGGGCCCCATGAGGAAATGAGGCCACCAGCAAAAGTCAAGGTGATTGACGGCTAGGACTAGAGACTCACAGCAGTGGAGGGGATGGTAAGAACACAGACAGCAAGATGGAAAAGGGATTCTGAGGCATGGACAGAGGGGGAGAGAAAGAAGAAACTGGAAAGAGAAAGACAGTACCCAAACCTTATACATTCCTGCCAGGATCATTCATCCCAGGACTGGTTACTGACACAGATAACTCAGGAGCAGAACCACCCTATGGCCAGCACCTTCCAAAGCCCTGTGAGCCAGCATCACATGGGCACTGGAGCTGAGGCCATGTCTTCAGGCCCTTTTTCAGTTTGGGGCTCCTCAGCACCAGGACGGTAGAGTGCAGACAGATGTTGGCATAGATTAGCACTTCCCAGGCCCAGTGCCAGTGATTCTGAAAGTTTATGATTTTCAAAGCAGAAGCAAACAAGGACAGGAAGTACAATGTACAGAAGATGAGGGAAAAGGTGAGTGACTTTAAAGCCATCGTGTAAGCCTGGGTGCTGGGATCACAGGGGCCGGGCCTGAGGTCCCTCATCTGCCCCAACTGCCAGCACAGTGAGACTATGAGCAAGACGGTGGACACTAGGAACAGGAGGAACGGAATCGACCACACAAACCCGTCATAAAGGAAAAAGTAGAGCTGAAATGAAGCCTGCACTCTATAAACTAAAGTTTCGTTTCTGTAGGAACTCAGGGAGACCTTCCTCTGACCGAACAGGATGTTCCCAGTGGCTGATGAGATGACTTCCAGGCCACAGATGATCAGGGAGCCCTTGATCAGCTTGGGCACTAACCGAGAGATCCTCCACTTCAGCCAGGCGAAGGTGGAGTGGGAGAAAGATGAGATCTTCACACAGTAGAAAGCAGCAAGCAAGGCAGTATACCACAAAGTGAGGGCATTGAAAAGGTCCCAGAAGATGTTCATACAGGGAACTGCACGCGAAAAATCTAGGGAGGCCAGGAGGTTGTTCGCCATGGCTACCCCATGCAGGCAGAAACGGGAGGCAGCGAGACAGGCCACAATCATGTCACTTGTGGACAGCATCCGGCACCTTACCCACTCCCTGCCCAGCATTGTGACCAAGAAGCCATTCTGCAGCATTGCAGCCAATGACTCCAGGCAAAAGATGGCTATGAAGATCAACGTGGGCAAGGAGGGCATCTTCTCCAGGGAGGTTCTGCTAAGTCTCAGCTCCTACTGCAGAGGGCTGGGACACATCTGCAGGGAAAAACAGCCTCTCCGGCTGAGTCAAGCCACCCTGTTTACACCAGAGACTCAGAAGCCCTTGTCCCTGGATTCATAGAAAATCCCAGCCACCAGCAAACACCCCCAGTCCCCAGAATTTGAAAAGATAATTTCTGCAATCTCCTTTGGCATGCAAATCACTCCCAGCTCAATGACACCATCTCTATTTGCATAACCTGTATTTGCCTGTCCTTTCTCAGAGCCAGATGCAGAGAAACATTAACAGAATAGAGGCTGCTGGGGTGACTGAAAATACCCACATTTTGTACATGATGTCTTAACTGTACTATTTCTTTCCTAACTCTTCTTTAAAAGACATTGTTACTCTTATTGCCCTCCCCAAACCAAAAACCTTCCCTTCACATCCTGCCTTAACATTTTATTCAGTAGCCTCTATACACTGCCTTAGCTCACCTCCCGAATGGGTGGAACAGAAAAATCATTCGCATGCACAAGGCTTCACATTACCAAGAAAAGGCTCCCTAACCACTGGCCTCTCATGCTGCCTAAAATTTCACTGTCAAGCTCCATATTGGAGTTCATGGAATCTCCAGTTAAAATGTGGATTTCTCTGATATGTTACCATCATCTGTTAACTGTTATCCCCTTGGCTCCAGAGTGCTTGATCAACCAAAAGTAATCAGTTCCTAAGAAGCCTCTGAGGAAATGAGAGAGAGTAGACAAATCATAATGAGAAGACAAGAAAGACAGAGAAGGGAAACTGACCCAGAGGGGACATCACCATAGGAGCTGGGGGAAGCAAGAGTTGGTGGAATGACAAGCGGAGCTCAGGGCAAAGCTGGGCCACAGGGAAGTTTTGCTTTATGTGGAGTAAGCCCTGTCCTATAACAATACTGAATATATAATAGTAAAAACCACCCTGCTGAAACACCTTGTCTTTTTTTTTTTTTTTTTTGACAGTCTCACTCTGTCGCCAGGCTGGAGTGCGGTGATGTGATCTCGGCTCACTGCAACCTCTGCCTCCCGGGTTCAAGCAACTCTCCTGCCTCAGCCTCCCAAGTAGCTGGGACTACAGGCATGTGCCACCATGCCCGGCTAATTTTTGGATTTTTAGTAGAGAAGGGGTTTCATCATGTTGGCCAGGATGATCTCGATCTCTTGACCTTATGATCTGCCCGCCTTGGCCTCCCAAAGTGCTTGGATTACAGGTGTGAGCCACTGCATAGGGCCCCACCTTGTCATTTTTAAAGTGATTTCACACATGTTACATTTGGCCTTTACCGTCAACCACACAAAATGACACTGGTTCAGATCAGCCAACCCAGGCTCAGGGAGCCATGAGGACAGGTTCAACTGAGGAAAGAATGCCTATGAATGTGGAAAAAGTAAAAACAAAAGGGTTAAGAGGGAAGAGAGAGAAGGAGGGTAGAAGAAAGCAGAGGTGTGGATAGAAAAACAGGGAAGGGAATCCCCCGGCAAATGTCTCAGATCTTGGAGTCAGGGCTCTCCACCAAGATGAGTCATAGAAAATACCCTTGCCTACTTCCCATGGTCTCACTCAAGATTCTACAGGTGAGAGAGGCCTGTGTGTGAAAGATTAAAGAGAAATAAAAACAAGGACAAACACTTATGGTGGCGACTTCAAGAAAAAGAGGTTCAGCTCTCGAATATAGCAATTGCTTGAAGAGCTGCTTGTTTGTTTGTTTGTTTGTTTTGAGACTGAGTATCGCTCTGTCGCCCAGGCTGGAGTGCAGTGGTTTGATCTTGGCTCACTGCAAGCTCCACCTCCCGGGTTCACGCCATTCTCCTGCCTCAGCCTCCGGAGTAGCTGGGACTACAGGCGCCTGCCACCACGCCCAGCTAATTGAAGAGCTGCTAGTTTTTATTGAACTCTCAAAAGATTGTTAGAGAGCGGATAATTCAACCTGATCAACTGTTTTGTAACACAGCTTCAGTGTCTTTCTTTAATTCTTTGCATGTCTTCCTCTGGCTTCTTGAAGACAACAGCAATGAGTGGCTTCTGCACGCTCCACAGCATTTTGGCTCGTCTCAAAATCCTTCGGCCGGAGCCCAGATTCATGATGTCATCAAGAAGCGAGCTGAGGCCATGGTACACACGCCCTGTTGCGGTCACGTGTAAGCAAGTAGACATTTAATGTTTGCTGGCAAACTTCATGTTCTCTGCAGAGGTGCCAAAGCGTGCACTCTGCCAGAACAAGTCTTCCCCAGGACTTTTCCTTTCTACAGTTGATAGCTCTAGAAAGTAAACATTTTCTCCTGTTTCAATACTCTTCTATAAGAAGGCTGAAAGAGTACCTTTCCCGCAGGCACCTGTTTATCCATCTCTCAATGCTTCACCAGATATATCTTATGGGGGTCCCATGTCCCATTCACAGTCTGCCACCAAAAGAGACCATAAGCAAGATGATGTTTTAGGTTTTTTCTGTTTTTCAAGAGTCCTTCGAATATGAAATAGCAATCAAAATACAAGGTGTTTCTCACAAAAGTTTGGGTCACATTTCTCTTTTTTAGAGGTGTCTCATTCCTGCAGCTGAAGCTAACGAATTATTTTCTGCAGCATGACTGGAGATATTTTTTTAGGATGAAGTCTGAGTCTTCTGTGAAATGGTAGTAATGGTAAACAGGTAACAGCAGAAGACTGGATTAAAATGGAAGATTCTGCAAAGAGCTACTCGCACTTCCCTCACGTTAGTCCTCTACACCAGTAAAGTGCTTTTTGGTTTCTGTTGATTCGTTTGTTTTTTGTTTTTATTTTCTTTTTCTTATCACATTCAAGAATACATTCTTGAATTCTTAGAGAATGAATTCTTGGTTCATCTTAGAGACATACAAAAATACATTTCATTTGACAGGTTTCTCAATCTTGGCGCCCATTCCCAACTGAACCTTTGAGTGACGTGCATTGCATAAATACTTCCACATATTTCCATGGCTTTATCGGGTAACTGATGGCCCACTCCAGGGAAAGGTGGAGTAAAAAGGAAATAACAATGTTTTTAATGGCTAGACTGCACATAAATGTTAAGCTAAACTATGCACAAATTTAATAATGATTTCCCTGCAAGATAAGCCCTAAATATTTTTTCTCACCCTGAAGACTTCCTCTGACTCTTATATTTAAGTAAGTAATTTAGAATAAACATTGGCTGTAATAGCAATCCGGCATAATAGAGAATTTTAGCATTCTGAAAGTAAATTTGGGAATTTCTAACATCTTGCATTATCAAAATGTGAATGTACAGTTGAATATCGTTTACTATTCAGGTAAATCTACAGACTTTCCTCTCAAATAAAAAATAGCATTTGATAGTTATTTTTGTAATTATAAAGTTAGCCTGCAAGGAAGTTGAGTCCAATTCTATTTCAACTAAAAGATCTTTAGCATGAATCTTTCTCTTTGCCTTGCTCCATTCGAGCATTTAGAAGCAATAAAATTAATCTGTAAAGGAATAAATCAAATGTTCTTCCCATAATGCCATGAACTTCACTCAATGTCTAACATCTACTGGAGGGATACGTTATGTTCGATAATTTCTAAATCAGTGGTTTACAAATTATGCTTTCCAGGGAGTTCTCATGGTAGGGAAAGGGTAAGAGGAGAACTGAGAAAGTAGAACCATAAACCCTCATTTCCTTTTCAAACACAGCAGTCCTGCTTATATGTATTTTATATACTGAGCTTCTACATACTATTTCAAAGAAAGAACTCCATTGCAAGAAGCAAATTTTAAACCACTACCATAGATAGATCCAAAGTCAACAAGAGGGGTAAGGACAGACTGCATCAACCCACCTTCTTTCCTTTGCTCCCCAAAACTCTTCTAAATTAACTGTGAAAGATTTTTGAGGCCAAGTGCAGTGGCTCACCCCTGTAATCCCAACACTTTGGCAGGGCAAGGCGGGCGGATCACAAGGTCAGGCGTTCAAGACCAGCCTGGCCAACATGGTGAAATCCCGTCTCTACTAAAAATACAAAAAAAAAAATCAGCTGGGCATGATGGCGTGTGCCTGTAATCCTAGCTACTCGGGAGGCTGAGGCAGGAGAATTGCTTGAACCGGAACCCGGGAGGCGGAGGTTGCAGTGAGCTGAGATCACACCACTGCATTCCAGCCTGGCCTACAGAGAGACTCCATCTCAAAAAAAAAAAAAAAATTGAAATTAAGGCATAAATCCAAATAAAATAGATGGAAGAGTGATCAAAGATACAACAGCCCTAAGAAAACAGAATCCTATCCAAGCAGAAGGAAAAGTCAAGAATGAACCTGACTTTTACCCAAGATTTGCCATACCAGGTTCCTCTAGAGAAAAACTAGTTAAAAGTCAGTTTAAGATCAGATTCCCAAATCACTTTGTATACCTGGGCAACCACCACTCTCTCACCCTAGTATTGTCTGGAAAGGATAAAATGGGATCACTGAGCTGGATGTATCTATAGCACAGTTGAGACAAGGGTACTATACTGAGACAGGGACATTAGGTGAGCAAATGCTCTCCTCTCACATGGTTTTTAGAACTCCGGAACCCAGGCTTTTACCCTACAGGCAGATGAGTATCGTCTTTTCCAAGAACTCAAACATTCTAAAAGGAAGACATAAAGACAATATCAGATATTCCTCAAATAATTAGTCCAGCCAATCAGTTTACAGTGAAGCCCATAATTAACAAGTCCCATTCATGAGTTCAGAGTTTCCAATCAGCCTTTCCATCTCTTTTGCACAGGAGCAGACAACGAGGAGCTTGGGACATCTGAGAAGGGCACCTAGCATGGAAAATAAGACCAAACCAAAACAGGTATTTGGAGGAAGAAAACAATGCAAGGAGAAGAAAGCTTTCCCAAAATGGTATCAGTATTCTCAGAGTTATGAGAATATAATAATAACATACAAGACAACAGGTTACTGTTTAAAAGAAATACTCAAAATTTTTTAAAAGAAAGTTCTTGGAATTAAAATGGCAATATCTGAGATTAAATGTCAATAGAAGAGCTGAAAGCTAAAATTTATTAAATATCTCAGAAAAGAGAGCAAATAAACCCATAGGTTAAAAACAAAACAGAATGCCAATCTGGGATGTCTAATAACCAAGAAATAGGAGTTCTAAACAGAGAGATGTCATAAATGGTGGGAAAAAAATCAACAAAATAGATGCAAAGTTCCCAAAGCTAAAGGACGCGACTCTTCATATTAGAAAGACTCACCAA
Source organism: Pan troglodytes (assembly GCF_028858775.2). NCBI lineage: Eukaryota > Metazoa > Chordata > Mammalia > Primates > Hominidae > Pan > Pan troglodytes. The sequence continues at coordinate 158,839,471 of NC_072404.2, read as the reverse complement.
GTATCTGTCTCATTTCATACACTTTTAGAAAACTGAGCACAAAGAGAAGTTCCTATAAGCTTTTAGAGAGGAAAAGGAGGAGAGGAAAAATACTAAATTCAAAATATAATATTAGGAATTTTATTTTAGACTTTTCCATAGTAATTTTGGAAGCTAGAAGGCAACAGAGCAATGTCTTCAATATACAGAAGGAAAATTATCTCTACCTTGGAATTCTCTATCTGGATACTCAAGTACAAGGACAAAATAAAGGCTTTTCAGACAAGCAAAGTCTCCAAATAAAGTTAATTTTTTATGTTCTCTTTTTCTGGAGGATACTGGAAAATGTGTCCCTCCAAAGCGGGAGAGTAGGCATGATAAAGGAAGACATGAGTCCAGGCAACATGAGGTGAAAGGTGAGAGACAGGCGGAGGAGGCCACCAGGAGGACTGTAAAGGCAGACCCAGGATGGAGGGAGGTACATCAGGCCTGAGCATAAGTCTAGACTGGAGCAGGATATGAAGCCCCAGGAGAAATTTTCTCAGGCAAATAAAATTTGAGGATACTTGATGATGGAATTGAGAACAAAAAGCAAACAAACAAGGTAATTGTTAAATCAATGGAAACAAAAATGTGTACAGGAAAGAAAAATTAATTGCAGTTTAATACATGGTTTCACCATGAATAGGATTTGCATTGGCATAATATTTTAAACACTAAATATTGATTTTACCATTACAATAAAACTATATTGAAAAGTGGGAGACAGAAGGTGTTTGCCAGGGGAATGAGGGTGAGGAAGAACTAAAGGTTCATATTCCATAGTGGAAAGCACACACACACACACACATGCACATACACGTGCACATGCACACACACATACACACACGCACACACACACACACCAGGTAAAAGAGTTGAAACTAGTTGCCTTGGGAAACAGGAATTGGAAGAGGATGGAAACGAAAGCCTCTATTTTTAAAAAAACAAACAAAGAAATGTCTGGCCCTTTAAGCAGAAATAACTGGCTCTTTAGTCTAGATGCATGTATCACTTTGATAAAATCTTAAGAAAAAATGAGAAAAGTCAAGAAGGAGAGGGGTACAAGTAAAAACAGTCAAATTGGCCCTCTTTGGTTTTCGTAAATGATGGTGCCTCCTAGAAGCAAAGCTTCATTTTCCTCTCACAGTTAGGTACTTGACTGCTGTCCTCCGTAAACAGGAATTAAAGTGATCTAATATTACTCATAATTTTATTAAAATCTTCCAAGTATGTGTTCTTCATAATTACTTAGAGGAAGAAAGGGCAGCAGAAGACAATATGAGTCATGTTTCTAAAATGGCTTAATCATCTTGCAAAAAAAATCCTAATCCAAGATTTCCATTTCTCAAATAATAACTTTTCTCCTGATATTTTTTCTGTCCACCCCGTTCCATCTTATTTCCCCCTCCCATCCTCAGACAGCCCCCACCTGCCACTCAGCAGCCCAGCCCTTCCTTAAGGGACCGGGGGTGAGGGGAGTATTGGTGGTGTTAGATTGTGAAACACTTCTTAGGACAAGGCCAAAATGCGGCAACCGACGTACTCACTCTTAGTGGTAGGACAGAACTGGGCATGGGAGGGTAAAATAAAGGGGTAAATGAAGAGGCATCTGCTATCCTCCCGAAATAATGGGAAAACTCACCCGTTTCCTCTTAAACTCAATGGAGAAGGAGTTTTCAAAAGCATTCCCAATCTTTCAGCTCCTGACAACGCCCACAGAAATCCCTATCATTTTACTTGCCTGCACGTGCAGAAATGAAGAATGTAGAAGAACTTCAGTATGGCTAAAGTGGTGGCGTTTCCAGCTGGGTAAAACTAGGAAGGGATTTCAGAGTGGTTGCAGGAGCACTAGGGAGTGAATGTGGAACCAACAGGAAATGAGCACCAGGCTCCCAGGTAAGTCGGTTGATAGATTTGTTCATTTTTTTCCTCCATCAGATAATGGGAACAAAAGTAAGAAAAAATGTTTTTTAAAAAATCACAAGGCCAAGCACGGTGACTCAAGCCTGTAATCCCAGAAGTTTGGGAGGTGAGGCGGGTGGATCACCTGTGGTCAGGAGTTTGAGACCACCCTGGCCAACATGGTGAAACCCTATCTCTACTAAAAATACAAAAAAAATTAGCCGGGTATGGTGGCAGGCACCTGTAATCCCAGCTACTTGGGAGGCTAAGGCAGGAGAATTGCTGGAACTCGGGAGGTGGAGGTTGCAGTGAGCAGAGATTGCACTATTGCACTCCAGCCTGGACAACAGAGCAGGCTCTGTCTCCAAAAAAAAGAAAAAGAAAAGAAAAGGAAGGGAAGGGGAGGGGAGGGGAGGAGAGGGGAGGGGAGGGGAGGGGAGGGGAAGGGAGGAGGGAGGGAGGGAGGGAAGGAAGGAAGGAAGGAAGGAAGGAAAAAAAATTAAAAACCACAAGATATTAAGTAGTTCCAGAAAAGAGATACAACCTCAAATTAAACCAACATTAATTAAAAATCTAGTATGAAGCTGACATTGTGCTAAACACATTCACATCCATCATTTTTTCCTGTAATCTTGTTTAAGGATGTCGTATGCACTCCAGGTTTTGTTCTTTTTTATGAGATGCACTGTCTATGCCTCTGTTTTTCTCAGAAAAACGTAGTGAAGCTGCTGCCATTCTACATTTGCCCCGGATGGAACTCCGTGATACCATCTCGCTTCACGATATTTCACATTGCCTGATGGAACCCAAAGAAACCAGCTTTATTTCTGTGCCATTTCTCAGTGATTAAACTTCAAACTTCAAAACCTAGATTGCTGTTTTGAATAACTAACAAGTGTTTTCTCACCTTCCCTGTTTCTCCTTTTTCCCATAATATTTCATATTTATATCACCAGGTGGCAATGAGTAAATACACCCATGCAGGCAAATATTAAAAAGAATCATAGGCCAGGCGCGGTGGCTCACGCCTGTAATCCCAGCACTTTGGGAGGCCGAGGTGGGCAGATCACGATGTCAGGAGATTGAAACCATCCTGGCTACCACAGTGAAACCTTGTCTCTACTGAAAATACAAAAAATTAGCTGGGTGCGGTGGCGGGCGCCTGTAGTCCCAGCTACTTGGGAGGCTGAGGCAGGAGAATGGCGCGAACCCAGGAGGCAAAGTTTGCAGTGAGCTGAGATGGCGCCACTGCACTCCACCCTGGGCGACAGAGTGAGATTGCGTCTCAAAAAAAATACAAATAAAAAATAAAATAAATAAATAAAAAGAATCAGAAAATAGGGTGACATTCCAAGGAAAGTTATAAAAATAAAATATTTATCATGACATTCTACCATTTTAAATTAATTTAGCATTGGTCTGTTACAAAGTGCATATAATTTAGATTCAGAAGAATTGGGCTTCAGTTATACTTTTGTCACTTTCTTAATATGTAACCTAGGATAAATCGCTCCCTCTTTTTCAAATTTCATGTGTACAAATGTAATAAGAAGTACTTGGCAACGTCAGGAACATTTGATAAGGCAAGGTATATAAAGATATGTGTGTAGCCAGGCACGGTGGCTCATGTCTGCAATCCCAGCCTTTTGGGAGGCCAAGGCGGGTGGATCACATGAGGTCAGGAGTTCAAGACCTGGCCAACGTGGTGAAACCCTATCTCTACTAAAAATACAAAAAGTAGCCAGGAACCGGGCGCGGTGGCTCATGCCTGTAATCCCAGCACTTTGGGAGGCTGAGGCGGGCGGATCATGAGGTCAGGAGATCGAGACCACGGTGAAACCCCGTCTCTAATAAAAATACAAAAAATTAGCCGGGCGCGGTGGCGGGCGCCTGTAGTCCCAGCTACTCGGGAGGCTGAGGTAGAAGAATGGCGTGAACCCGGCAGGCGGAGCTTGCAGTGAGCCAAGGTCGCGCCACTGCACTCCAGCCTGGGCGAGAGAGCGAGACTTCGTCTCAAAAAAAAAAAAAGAAAAAGGTAGCCAGGCGTGGTGGCATGTGCTTGTAATCCCAGCTACTCGGGAGGCTGAGGCTGGAGAATCATTTGAACCCAGGAGGCGAAGGTTCCAGCGAGCCGAGATTGCGCCACTGCACTCCAGCCTGGATAACAGAGTGAGAATCCGCCTCAAAAAATAAATAAATAAATAAACAAATAAATAAATAAATAATAAAAATAATTAAAAAAAAAAAAAAAAGAGGGCCCGGGCGCGGTGGCTCACGCCTGTAATCCCAGCACTTTGGGAGGCCAAGGCTGGGGGATAACTTGAAGTCAGGAGTTCGAGGCCAGCCTGGCCAACATGGCAAAACGCTGACCTTACTGAAAATAAAAAAATAAAAATAAAAAATTAGCCAGGCGTGGTGGTGTATGCCTCGACTCCCAACTACTCGGGAAACTGAGAAGAATCGCTTGAACCCTTTAAGAAGAGGTTGCATGAGCTGAGATCGTGCCACTGCACTCCAGCCTAGGTGACAGAGCAAGATTCCATCTCAAAATAAAAATAATAAATAAAGAAGGAGGCATTTTTATTTCTTACTAACAAACATATCTCAAATCTCATAACAGCATCGTCTTAATATTTTGAATCCTGCAATGGGCATCAAAGACCTTAAACTAGATATCTTCAAAGTTCCTGCCAGCCTAAGATTCCAGGATTCTGACTTTCTCTCTCTTTCTCAGTACTTACCTCTTTCCTTTTCATCAGTCTCTCTGGGACGAAGTCCAACTTTACCATCTCTTCAAGAAATGCCTTCAAGCTACTGACAATTTTAAATTAAGATACCTTGCTAATCAATGAATCTAATAATAATAGCTTCTGCTTATTTTGTTCTTATTCTGAATCTGATCTTTGTCTAAGTGGTGGCATCCCCACCAAAGGGCTGTCTTACCAGAGATTAAACCTCACAATGTGTTTAGTTTACAAACAAGTCAGACTAGCTGAGGAGGGCCTTCTTGGAAGAGTAGGGTGAGCTCTTTGAAATCATGAGTGAAACACTGTTCTGAGAAGGCCCAGTAAGGGTTACCTCCCCTAAGGAAGGCTGGATTCCCATAGATAAAAGAAAGGTCATAGCTCTGGGTTTTCTGAGTGAACTGGAATTTGCTCCAACCCAGGTCTGGAGGTCACATAGAGAAGAGAAACAGAAAATGAAACAGCCATCCTCTGGAGAAGTCACACTTCATGCCCCCACCTAGTGAGAGCACCTAAGTTGAAACAATATTCTTCCCTGAGGAATTGTTGCAACATGCGCACAAAAAGGCTTAGAGAAAAGTGCTCCTTGTGAAAACATCTAGAGGGGGGAGAAAGTATAAGCATTATCATTAAATCATTGGTTCTTAATGTGAATAGTGCCCCCCTCTAAAAGGTACTTAGGAAATTTATGTGAGTGTTTTTGGTGGTCACCGTCTTCGGGACTACTATTGACATTTATTGGTTTCAGCCAGGATGCACCCCAAAAAATGAAGAATTTCCCCCCATCCAGCAAGGACTTTAGGTGTCCTGCCAGGCATTCATGTGGGCGAAAAACATCTGAGCCAAGAATTTAACTACACTATATATAAAGTAATTTTTGCACACTTTTAATATACAGTGACTTTTCTAAAAATGAAACCATCAAATAAATTGAAAGACTCTGGAATTTTGTTTAATTTGAATCTTTACCATGAGTTATTTATCATCTCAGAAAAATCATGAAGTTGATGGCAACATCACACACATTATTTAAATCAGTAACAAAACACACCTAAATCTGTCTGGATTTGGATCTGTCACATTCCCTTGTGTCTCCATATAGGGGCAAGCACCTGTCTATGTCATTATGTTATCTACTACAGTGTACCACGTACCTATCAAATGTGAACGATTTATATATCAAAATGCAAATTATTTTTATTATAAATTGCTTTCCTTTATATTCTTATATTCAATTAGGACATCATATTGATTTTTAATCATTTTAGGTAAATTAATATAGTTTATGAATTTCAGTTCACCATATTATGGGGGTCATTCCCCCAATATTTTTGTAAAAGGAGGCATTGGTCCAGACACAGTATCTTTTTTTTTTTTTTTTGAGATGGAGTCTTGCTTTGTCACCCACGCTGGAGTGCAGCGGCACCGTCTCGGCTCACTGCAACCTCTGCCTCCCGGGTTCAAGCAATTCTCAAGCCTCCACCTCCTGAGTAGCTGGGACTACAGGTGCCCACCACCATGCCCGGCTATTTTTTGTATTTTTAGTAGAGATTGGGTTTCGCCGTGTTGGCCAGGCTGGTCTCGAACTCCTGACCTCAAACCATCCACCCACCTCCGCCTCCCAAAGTGCTAGGATTACAGGTGTGAGCCACCACACCCAGCCCAGACACATTATGTTTAATTACATAAAATATGATATATTATACTGTGGAATACCCCGCCACAGTTAGAAGGATTAGCTAAATCTATATATATTGATACAGAGAAAGCTCCAAGACAGCTAAGTGAAGAAAGTTGTTTCAGAAAAATGTATATAGCGTGTACAGCTGATATCAACTATATAAAAATCTATACATATAAAAACATGCTATGTGTAATTATAGAGAGAGAGAGAGAAAGAAAGAAAGAAAAAGCATGGGGGAAAGTCTCAAAGTTTAAAAATAAACTGATACCCAGGGGACTGAATCAGGAATGGTAGTCAAGGTGCATTTCTGCTTTATATGTAATGCTGGAATGTGTACAAAGAGAACATATGCAGGTATTCATTACATAATTGAAAAAAAATACTGGTAAAACAGAAATGTTGAAAAGAATTGCCAGGAAAAAAAGCTGTGCCCAAGTGACAGGTGACAGCATGCTGGCAGTCCTCAGAGCCCTCGCTTGCTCTCGGCGCCTCCTCTGCCTGGGTTCCCACTTTGGTGGCACTTGAGCCCTTCGGCCCGCCGCTGCACTGTGGGAGCCCACTTCTGGGCTGGCCAAGGCCAGAGCCGGCTCCCTTAGCTTGCAGGGAGGTGTGGAGGGAGAGGCGCGAGTGGGAACCGGGGCTGCGCGCAGCGCTTGCGGGCCAGCTGGAGTTCCGGGTGGGCGTGGGCTTGGCGGGCCCCGCACTCGGAGCGGCTGGCCGGCCCTGCCGGCCCTGGGCAGTGAGGGGCTTAGCACCCGCGCCAGCGGCTGCGGAGGGTGTACTGGGTCCCCCAGCAGTGCCAGCCCACCGGCGCTGCGCTCGATTTCTCGCCGGGCCTTAGCTGCCTTCCCGTGGGGCAGGCCTCGGGACTGCAGCCCACCATGCCTGAGCCTTCCCCCGCCTCCGTGGGTTCCTGTGCAGCCCAAGCCTCCCCGACGAATGCTGCCCCCTGCTCCACGGTGCCCAGTCCCATCGACCGCCCAAGGGCTGAGGAGTGCAAGCGCATGGCGTGGAACTTGGGATCCACTGGGTGAAGCCAGCTGGGCTCCTGAGTCTGGTGGGGATGTGGAGAGTCTTTATGTCTAGCTCAGGGATTGTAAACACACCAATCAGCACCCTGTGTCTAGCTCAGGGTTTGTGAGTGCACCAATGGACACTCTGTATCTAGCTGCTCTGGTGGGGCCTTGGAGAACGTTTATGTCTAGTTCAGGGATTGCAAACACACCAATCAGCACCCTGTGTCTAGCTCAGGGTTTGTGAGTGCACCAATCAACACTCTGTATGTAGTTGCTCTGGTGGGGCCTTGGAGAACCTTTATGTCTAGCTCAGGGATTGTAAATATACCAATCGACACTCTGTATCTAGCTGCTCTGGTGGGGCCTTGGAGAACTTTTGTGTCTAGCTCAGGGATTATAAACACACCAATCAGCACTCTGTATCTAGCTCAAGGTTTGTAAACACACCAATCAGCACCCTGTGTTTAGCTCAAGGTTTGTGAAAGCACCAATCAACACTCTGTATCTAGCTGCTCTGGTGGGGCCTTGGAAAACCTTTGTGTGGATACTCTGTATCTAACTAATCTGATGGGGACGTGGAGAACCTTTATATCTAGCTCAGGGATTGTAAATGCACCAATCAGCACCCTGTCAAAACAGACCACTTGGCTCTACCAATCAGCGGGATGTGGGTGGGGCCAGATAAGAGAATAAAAGCAGGCTGCCGGAGCCAGCAGTGGCAACCCGCTGGGGTCCCGTTTCACAGTGTGGTAGCTTTGTTCTTTCGCTCTTTGCCATAAATCTTGCTGCTGCTCACTCTTTGGGTCCACACTGCTTTTATGAGCTGTAACACTCACCGCGAAAGTCTGCAGCTTTATTCCCGAAGCCAGCGAGACCACGAGCCCACCGGGAAGAACGAACAACTCCAGACGTGCCGCCTTAAGAGGTGTAACACGCACCGCGAACGTCTGCAGCTTCACTCCTGAAGCCCGCGAGACCACGAACCCACCAGAAGGAAGAAACTCTGAACACATCCGAACATCAGAAGGAACAAACTCCAGACGCGCTACCTTAAGAGCTGTAACACTCACCGCGAGGGTCCGCAGCTTCATTCTTGAAGTTAGGGAGACCAAGAACCCACCAATTCTGGACACACAAGCTTTCGTGGTTGTCACCCAGTATTCTTGGGTGACGGAAACAGTCTCACTGCAGAGTAGCTTTCTATAGGAACAGCCTCTTGGCATAGTGTCCACTAGGAGATGCTGGATCCTGGTTACGGGAGGGAGCTCACCGAGCCTGGCATTCTTGAGCCTCTCTGAGCCAAGCCCAGCCCACAGCACCCTGATGCCCCACAACACTGGGCAGCCATATCAGACCCCTGCATCCTTCTGCACACTGCACTTTGACTTAAAACCCAGCCTAGTCCAGGTGGCGCCCTCCACTGAGTATAACCTTGGGGAAAGAGAACAGTCCAGTGCTGAGGTTAGCCAGGCCAGTGAGCAGCATGCATTATCATCATTAGCCCTAAAGGAGGCATGAAGCTTCACCCAGCTTTTGGGTTTTAAGGCAATTACTTTGCAGCCGTCAAACTGGGCTCCCACCCTCTTCCAGACCTAGACTCTAATAAGCATTAGGAGACCCAGAGACATAACAGGATGGGGGTGGGAGTACCACATGAGGGTTAGAGTGAACTCATGGGTCTCCTGTCATCACTGTAAGGTGGAGGGCTTGATGCACTCTGAGGAAGAAGGAGGCACCTCATCCTATGTGACTACATCATAGCCATCTCAGGGGTATGGTCAGCAAAAAGCACCCCCTTACAGAAGCTCATGGGGCTCATTGTCAATATCAAGTATAACAGAAAAATTAGAACTCACCTTTTGGTAAGGCAGCTACAGCAACAGACCAGCACATTTCTCAAGCCCAGTTTGGAGGAAGAGGTTTTATACATAAAAGATCAATTTGTACAGTCATTTCCCTAGGTCCCCCCAGCCTGGGGGACAAATGACACATCGCAATGGCACTAGGCCCTGTGTGCCCTGCCAGCTTGGTCTGTGGGTCTCCAGACCTAGCCCTCTCATGGGCATCCAGCCCCTGCACAGCTGTCCCGGACTCTGCTCCCACAGCAGCTCTGCTGCCTGCTGTTGCTGTCCATCTCCACCGCTGCTCAGCCTGCCCATGACCTGCCACCAGCCTCCTGCAGCTCCCAGCCATAGAGGAGAGGTCTTACCTCTAAGAACTGTGCTCTTTCCATCAGCTTTAGGTAGTCAAGTCTTTAAGGGATCACACAGATCTTTTTTTCCCCATAGACACACTTTCAATGGGTATCTCAGAAAGCAGACACCCTGAGAAAACTTCCTGGATGGCAAGACCTGTGTCCCGTTTTTAGTTCACACATCTGCATTCTCTCCAACTCTGGATGCAAGTTCCCTGCCTTCCAGGCATCCAATGAGGCAACATTCTTTAATGCTCCTTTACTTTGTACACCATCTAAACCCCAGAGTCTTCAGAACCTAGCCATTGCTACCAAAGCCGTTGCATAAATAAGATTCCTCATGTCTACACAGAGTGATGAGAGTTAAATGCAGCAACTGAATGTGAGTTCTGGTGTCAGAACTTCTGGGTTTGAAGGTCACCTTGACTATTCCTAGCTGAATAACCTTGATTTCAGTTTATTTATCAGCAAAATGAGCAAACCACATGAGTTCTTATAAGATTGAATGGCAAATGTATGTGAAGGGCTTGACACAGTGCTGGTTCATATAAGAACTGCAAAACAGCTATCAATGTTCTGTCCCAGAGGCGCCTAGAGAGGCGTGCAGATAAAGGCCCTGTTCTAACTTTTCCACACAGCAATGTGCATCTTAAAGGCTGTATTATGCCTTATATATGGCTTCATTTTAGTATTGCCTTCTTATCTCTGAACTCTTCTTCAGAGTAAGAATTCTAAAATTATATTGGATCTGGCCAGGCTCGGTGGCTCATGCCTGTAATCCCACCACTTTGGGAGGCCAAAGCGGGTGGATCACCTGAGGTCGGGAGTTCGAGACCAGCCTGACCAACATGGAGAAACCCCGTCTCTACTAAAAATACAAAATTAGCCAGGTGTGGTGGTGCATGCCTGTAATCCCAGCTACTCAGGAGGCTGAGGCAGGAGAATCACTTGAACCCAGGAGGCAGAAGTTGTGGTGAGCCAAGATTGTGCCATTGCACTCCAGCCTGGGCAACAAGAGTGAAACTCCATCTCAAAAAAAAAAAAGAAAGAAAAAAAATTATATTGGATCAATTGTGACTTTGTTTCTGAGAACTTCAAGTAAATAGCTGATATGGTTTGGCTTTGTCCCCACCCAAATCTCATCTTGAATTTCCATGTGTTGGGGGAGAGACCCAGTGGGAGGTAATTGAATCATGGGGGCAGGTCTTTCCCATAGTGTTCTCATGATAGCGAATAAGTCTCACAAGATCTGATGGTATTATAAGGGGTGGTTTCCCTGCACAAGCTCTCTGTGCCTGCTGCCATCCATGTAAGATGTGACTTGCTCCTTCTTGCCTTTCACCTTCTGCCATGATTGTGAGGCCTCCCCAGCCACGTGGAATTGTAAGTCCAATAAACCTCTTTCTTTTGTAAATTGCCCAGTCTTGGGTATGTCTTTATCAGCAGCGTGAAAAGAGACTAATACAATAGCATTCACAAAATTTTAGATCTTAATGCTAAAGGGCCCTTGGGAGATTATGTAGTCCTGCCCTTGACTTTAGATAAGATCTTACTATCCCCACTCAAAGCCAAACGAAATCAACAGAATTGCCTAAGATTGCATGGCTAGTAAAAGCTGAGGGATCAAAGCCAAAAGGCTTTGATTTACCCAAGAAAATTGGGACATTTTGTCATTTCCATTGCATGTGAGTGTCCATGGTTCTTGGTGACAGACTCTTAACTCCTTAAGTGCCATGAGAGTTTCTTAAAGTAGTTATGTTTGTCCATTGCTGTCCTCACCAGCCACTTACAATTAGGTGCTTCATAAAGACTTGTTGATAAAGGTAACACTAATTACAATAATAACAAGGGGCTATCTTTCTATTATCCTATTGTTTGTTTTATTTATGTATTTTAGTTCTGAAAGTTGCAAAAAGGCAGTGAGGGATGCATTTCAAGCTGAAAGAAGAGTGATGAAGAAAAACAGAACAAATCCTCATGAGGAAATAAAAGACCAGTAAAGAACTGAGTAAAGAACTGAGTGAACTTCAGAGCCCCTTCTGAACAAATACAACCTTTTGGCAGAAGGCCAGACCTTCAGGGAGGACGGCGGAAGGTGTCGGTGCTGCTGGAGAGAACTGGAGAGCAAAGGCACCATCAGAAAGTGACTTTTATTTTTAATCCTGCTAGACTATTAGGAGATACAAAGTGAAATTCACGTCACAGAGCAGAAGCATAGAGCAAAATAGGAGGATTAGAAGAGCAGACAGCAGGAAGAGAACATATCAAACAGAGGAAAGGAAAGAAAAATATCAGGACTTAACTAAAATTTTCATTCATTTTGTTCTACCAGGTGACAAGCAGCAGAGGAAAACAAAAAGGACTGCCTTAGTCATGGGTAACTGTCCTTAGTCTTTGGTATCCCATCCTTCCAAGAAAATCAAGACTCTAAATCCAAAAGCACCACATGATGATATCATTTTTACAGAAGGCATTGCTGGGGGACAGAGATGGAGGATGCATTCCATCCCACAGCCCACTGCAAATCTTCATAAATGCCCCTTCCGTATCTTGGCCGTTTTTAACCAATGCTGTCCTCCCGAGCATCTGAATGACTCTGCCTGCTTCCTGACCTTTTCTCAACAATCCTCATCCAGGCTTTTCTGGTTCCCTGCCTCTCAGTCTCCATTGCCAACCCCATCACTCAAAGTCTCCCATCAGCCAAACAAAATCCTAATTCGTCACCATTGTCTCTAAAGCATTTTCCCAGAGGTCAGAAATTTATTTCCAGCACCCCTACTTTCACACTGAGGTAAGGTTTTTTTGAACCAAAAATATAACTACCAATCTGAATATGGTTATTGGTTAATTTCCCTCACCTCTATGTCTAAGCAGCCAACATACCCTGTCATACTACAAGTGAAATGTCACTCATCGCCTCCCTCTATCACTCATTGCCCAAGTTTGAGCTCTTACTGTTTCTTCCCCGGATCATTATCTCTCTGATTCCAGTCGCTGCCTCTTCCAGCTCTTCCCCCATTCAGCCACCAGAGCCCAAAATGCTCCTCTGAGCACGTGTCTCCCATATTCAAAATTTTACTGGTTCCAGGTTAGATAGGGAAGAAAGTTCAAAAAAAAAAAAAAAAAAGAAAGAAAGAAAGTTCAGTGTAGTTGGTCACCGAGGCTGACTCCAGCCTTAGCCCATCTCCCAGTTCCCCCTCTTTAGCCCAACTCAGCCAGTCACACCATCCTGCACGCCATTCCTTGGACAAAAGCCATTTTCCCATTTCGTACAGGCATCGAGCTGATGCTTGTGTGGGCCTGAAACATTTGTCACACAGCTGACTCTCCCCAGCCCCTGCACAGTCCTGGAAACCCCGCTTCAAGCCCTCTCATCTCTTATTTAGACCAAGACAACAGCCTCCTAACCTACCCATGCTTCTGCCCTCAGCCCTCCCCTGCCTTGCCCCATCTGTGTTCTGCAGGCTGGGCAGGTTGATCTCTTCAAAGGTAAGTCAGAGAATATGCATCTCCTTTCACCGGACTCCCTCTAATGGTTTCCATCTCACTCAAAGTCAAAACAAAAATCTGTGAAATAGCCTGGGAGGCCTTAGGTATGCTGCTCCCCATCCAACACCTATGACCATCTCCCTCCTAAAGCTCTGGCCTCCCTGTCCTTCCATGAACCCCATGCATGCCTGCCCTGGACTTTAGGGCTGTTTCCTTGGCCTGGATTGCTCTTCCCTCTGATGACTTTTGTAGCCCATTCTTTCCCTCCTTCAATTCTTTGCTCAAAAGTTACCATATCTGTATAATAGAGCCCTCCTTATGTGATTCCTATTCCTCTAACCCTGTTTTAGTTTTTCTCCCAGTATGTCTCACCATCTGAAGAATGCATTTTGTTATTTTTTTATGTACTGTCTGGCTCCTCCCCCTAGAATGTACACTCAGGGAGGGTGAGGTTTGGGGTTTTTTTTTTCTATTTTGTTGTTTGCTGGTATATCCCCAGCACTTAAAACAGTGCCTGACTCATAATAAGATCTCAATAAATTTTTGTTGAATGAATGAATAAAAACTGCCTATTGAAGTCATTCTACTAGGCTCAACACAAAGGCCACCTTTTTCCATACAGTTCCTGTCAAAATTAGCCTCCTGTATTCCCTTGGCCACTTGCTTCTGCCTCCACCTTAGGGCTTACCTCTTTCACATGGTGCATCCCCCTCCCACAGAGGTGGTCCTGGAAGGTAAATGAGTCCATTTGCATGTGAAGAAGCTCAGTCTCAGAGAGGTTAAGAGAAATGTCCAAGGCCTTACACATAGGAGGCAGAAAGCTAGGAGTCTACAGAATCCAAAGGCCACTAAATACCCATTCCATTAACTCCTAGTGCTTCTCAAAAACAAACAAGAACTTTCTAAGCAAACACTCAGTATGGTGGGTATCAGGTTTTAATTTTGGTCTAATATTTAGTACTTCCCCAGAACTGTTGAAACAAAGAAGAAAGGAAGAGAGGGAGGGAGGAGAAAAGCTTCAGTCACTTCTTAATTGAGGCTCTGTTCAGACAACACAGCAGCTTCAGTGTAAGAAGACTTAATCAGAGCCAGGTGCGGTGGCTCACACCTGTAAGCCCAGCACTTTGGGAGGCTGAGGCGGGCAGATCACCTGAGGTCGGCAGTTCATAGACCAGCCTGACTAGACCAGCCTGACCAACATAGAGAAACCCTGTCTCTACTAAAAATACAAAAAGGTAGCCAGGCATGGTGGCACATGCCTGTAATCCCAGCTACTTGGGAGGCTGAGGCAGGAGAATTGCTTGAACCTGGGAGGCGGAGGTTTCAGTGAGCCGAGACGGTGCCATTGCACTCCAGCCTGGGCAACAAGAGTGAAACTCCGTCTCAAAAAAAAAAAAAAAAGGATTGCTTAAAGCCAGGAGTTCAAGACCAGTCTGCCAACATAGTGAGAGCTCATCTCTTCAGAAAAAAAAAAAAGTTAGAGTGTAAGCATCTCTCTCTAGCTTACAACCTAACAGACACACTACAAACAGTGGGCACCATTTTTTTCCCAGCCAGCGCCTCCTAGGTGACTTGGTTTCTGGTTTTTTCATACGTATCCAAAGCAGAAAGCCCAAAAGTGAGGCAACATGGTGGCACACCCCTCCCTCCCTTCCTCACCTGGTCAAAAGTCTATCATTACTGTGATGACTAGGTCAAGTTAAGAAAGCTACTTCCTAGCCTAAGAGCCTACCATCTTTATAATAGTAGGAATATATAAAAACCGCTGTCACTTTCATATCATGTTGATAAATATTCCCATGGTATTCTAAGATTTTATAAACAGAAATTATCTGTGGCTCTCACACCCGGAATTTGAAGATATAGGTGCAATTATCAAATTTTCCCACTAGGTGGCTCTCATAGTTTATGACCCATGGCCTGGATCTAAACTCAGGGATAGATTTGGAAATGTGTACATTAATTTCTTAACAGAGGTGGTTGTTATCTATATGTTCAAATGTGTCTGTGTCTGGGTAAGTAGATTTATAATACTTTCAAACTAGAACTTGTTAGAAAAAGATATAAATTACCCTATTACGATCCCTTTATAAATAACTTCTTCAAAGCAAAATGTAAAAGAAATCCAATCTGTGCCCAATGAAGAGGTCCCGTACTTATCAAATACTTCTTTTATAAGACAACAATATAATATTACCTCCTGACAACAGAACCAGTAACTTCAAATAGTAAGCATGGGTTATGCCGATCTTCTTCCCAACCCTCTGTAGAAGTTACAAGAACTCCTAGCCTAGCTAGAAATAAAACTGAATGTTTTTCAAATAAATTATGCTTGCTTAATGCAGAAGACAAAGCTGATAGTTTATTTCAGCCCTCTCTTCTCGCAGGCTAGCTAAATTAAAATGGACTTCAAGACATGACTGATTTATCACTTTCTCTTTCCCTCCTGAGCTCCAACCAGTACACTTTTTGACAAGGACCAAGCTATCGCTGTGCTCCCGGGGGATTCCAGTATTTAACACTTGTCTCAACCTGTTCGTATTAAATTTCTGTCATGCCCCAGTTCACTGAGACACATTTGTTCTCTTCCTTTCCCTCCCTCACTTCTACCTGCCCAAGCATTAAGGCAGCGTATTAACTTCTCAGGTTAGCAACACTATCTTCTCAGGCAGTCAAGCAAACAAGTTCAGGTGGAAACACAATGATTTCTCATGAGACGCGCACAAATATCATCGTAAGATATTTGAGTCACAGCCACTTCACATGACTAACCCCTCCACATTTTCATTTCATGACTCAAGAAATCAAATGAAATATTAGGACAATTGGGAATGGTTTTATTTGTACTTTGGTATGAGATATGTGCAGAATGGGGGTAAGGAAGGTATTGAGATAAAGGCTTGTATCTGAATACACACTTGGATATAATGCACAACCCTGTGTGAATTCCTGTTTGACTCCCTTTTTCTCTCCCAACAACTCCAGAAACAAGCCCATCTCACTCCCTGTGGCTGCTACCATCCACCCTTCAACTTCAGCTTCCCCTTCCATGTGTCCCATCACTAGAATGCAATGCAGGTTCACAGCTTCTCAACTACCTTCTTGTCTCTAAAACAAAGAGAATGATTTAGAGGATGTTAATATTGCAGAGATAGATTTTTTAAAAAAAATCAGCACAGGGAGAATTGCCATATGTCCTGAAAATGTTAGAGTGGTATTTATTTTCATATTGCATCATAATGTAAATGGGTCAAAAGTGATCTCTCTTAGCATCTTTTTTTTTTTTTTTTTTTTTTTGAGATGGAGTTTTGCTCTTGTTGCCCAGGCTGGAGTGCAGTGGCACGATCTCAGCTCACTGCAACCTCCGCCTCCTGGGTTCAAGCAATTCTCCTGGCTCAGCCTCCTGAGTAGCTGGGATTATAGGCGCCCGCCACCATACCCGGCTCTCTTACCTTTTTCTTTAGTTTTCTCTTGCCTCTTCTTGAGATTGAAGCTTCATCCAAACATCCCTTTTAATCCAGGGGCTGGTGCTACTTTCAGCAGACTTTATCCTTAATTCCCTCAAACCCATCTTGCAAATAAACCTGTACAGAAGGACACAAAAATAAAAAACATGTATCCTTAAATTGCATGGTGCCACCAGAAGCTTTTGCTTGTACACTTTCTCATATTTGTACTTTTCTCATATACTATGACCAACAACATTATCATCATTTCCCCCATTTTGCAGATGAGGAAGCGGAGTCTCAAAACAGCTAGGTGATTTGCCCAAGATCACTTGGCTATGAAGTGACAATATTAAAATCTTCTAAAATATAACTTTGCTTTTGACACTTCAGAGAAAACTTCCAACCGCCTCTATCTCAAAACAGTTCTATTTCTAGCAAGAAGACAGCTTCCTAAACAGTATCGGGTGTCTTCCTCTTAGCAAACTGACTGGAAGAAGGGAGGACATGCAGGGTTTAAGGGGGAGGGTGTATAATTGGGACCTGTGGCACTGCTTACAGACCGCCTCTGCATACTTTTAATCAATTAAAGAGTTGTTAGGAGGCTGGGTGTCATGGCTCACTCCTGTAATTTCAGCACTTTGGGAGGCCAAGGCGGGCAGATTACTTGAGATCAGGAGTTTGAGACCAGCCTGGCCAACATGGTGAAACCCCGTCTCTACTAAAAATACAAAAATTAGCCGGGCATGGTGGCAGGTACCTGTAATCCTAGCTACTCAGGAGGCTGAAGCAGGAGAATCGCTTGAACCTGGGAGGCAGAGGTTGCAGTGAGCCGAGATCGTGCCACTGCACTTCAGCCTGGGCAACAGAGTGAGACTCCATCTCAAAAAAGAAAAAAAAAAGAGTCATTTGGGTTAGCAAAAGTCTAGTTTAAAAAAGGAAGTACGGCCGGGCGCAGTGGCTCATGCCTGTAATCCCAGCACTTTGGGAGGCTGAGGCAGGCGGATCACGAGGTCAGGAGATGGAGACCATCCTGGCTAACACGGTGAAACCCCGTCTCTACTAAAAATACAAAAAATTAGCCGGGCGTGGTGGCGGGCGCCTGTAGTCCCAGCTACTCGGGAGGCTGAGGCAGGAGAATGACGTAACCCGGGAGGCGGAGCTTGCAGTGAGCCGAGATCGCACCACTGCACTCCAGCCTGGGCAACAGAGTGAGACTCCATCTCCAAAAAAAAAAAAAAAAAAAGGAAGTACGTTTTGCGTTTTGTTTGGAAAGATTAAACCTCTCAGAGACACACAGATAAGCCGGATAAACCATGAAAGTCGCTCAATGTAGCAATTCAAAGGTAGAACCTAAACCTGTTTAACCACAGGTCAAGAGGTTTTTAAAAATAAGGTGTTCTTTATACGGTGGGATACCATACAGCAATGAGACTGAATCCACACACAACCAAGGAATACATCTTCCAAACGTAACGGTAAATGAAAGAACTCGGACACCAAAGAATGCATATCAGATGATTCCGTTTTATAAAGTTTAAAAACAGGCAAATCCACTCCATGGTGTTTTAAGTCAGGACATTACTCTCAGGTGGGGGGCGGGGTAGTAAAACAAAAGTGAGGTGTTTGCTAACATCTCTGCTTCTTGAAACCCTGAATAGAGGTTAGGCCACAGGACTGGGAGTCAGACAGAACTAGGTTTAAATCCTGGTTCTGCAGTTGAGTGACTTTGAACTGCTTTAATTCCCGGTGTCTCAGATTTTTCCACCTATAAAATGAGACTAATGATACCTTCCTCCGAGGGTTGGTGTGAGAAGTCAATGAAACGATGTATGTGAAGTGCGGCAGCCTGCGTAGGTGCTGTAATAAGTGGTAACTATTATTATCCCCGCCCCTGTTGCCTGGTGGTAAATGGGGATCAGAGAACAGATAGGTAAGAACACAGACAAGAAGGAAAGGGAAGGACCTAACTAGGCTTATGATTAAAGACGTGCAGAATCCACCAGAAGGCTGTACTGGCAAGTGCCATTTCCTCCCTCCCACAGCCCACACGGTCTCCTGGATTTTGCTGCCTGCAAGTTTGAGCTGGCCCACAACAGCCAACCAAAGTCGTTTGGGTCCCATCCATGAGGGCCCTTGCTAGGGGACCTGATACTGTTACAGGAAAAGGGTCTGGATCAAGATCCCAAGAGAGGGTTCTTGGATCTCATGCAAGAAAGAATTCAGGGTGAGTCCATAGAGTAAAGTAAAAGCAAGTTTATTAGGAAAATAAAGGAATAAAGAATGGCTGCTCCATAAACAGAGCAGCCCTCAGGGTTGCTGGTTGCCCATTTTTATGGTTATTTATTGATTATATGCCAAACAAGGGGTAGATTATTCACGTCTCTCCTTTTTAGACCACATAGGGTAACTTCCTCACGTTGCCATGGCATTTGTAAATTGTCATCGGTGCTGGGGGGAGTGTAGCAGTGAAGACGACCCCAGGACCCTCTAGTGGCCATCTTGGTTTTGGTGGGTTTTGGCCAGCTCCTTTACCGCAACCTGTTTTATCAGCAAGGTTTTTATGACCTGTAACTTGTGCCTACCTCTTATCTCATCCTGTGACTTAGAATGCCTTAACTGTCTGGGAATGCAGCCCAGTAGATCTCAGCCTCATTTCACCCAGCCCCTACTCAAGATGGAGTTGCTCTGGTTCACATGCCTCTGACAATACTAGTCCAAAAAATTAGTTTGTACTAATTCTCTCATAGTAGTTGCTAGCAACATCCTGGGTTACCCTGCTGGTGATGTTGGTTGCATTTTGACCAGAGCCTATGGATATACAAGACCATGACCTAGGCTGGGTGTAATTTCACCTTATCCTCAGTCAGAAAGGAGCTGGGTAGGGAGTAGAAGGGGAATAATATGAACAGGGTGGTGTTGACGTCAAGTTTGCAAGAACAAGCCACAGCCTGGGCTGCAGGGACTCTGCAGGCTTTCCTTTCTGACTGCAGAATGAGAACAGGGCCAGACGTCAGAAGGGGAAAGAGGTGTCCCTCTGGGAGGCCCTGTCTGCTACGAGGCCTGTGGTTCCTAGGGGACCAAAAAAAAGGAGGAGTTTTGGGGTTTGATTTTGTACTTTTAAATGATGTCTTAGGGTATCTCTATAGGGAATACTGCCCAGCATCGAAAAAGAGAAACTGCTGATGGAGGCAACAAGAAAGATGGATCTTAGAAGGATGAGTCTTAGAAGGATGGATCTTGGGAGCATCATACTAAAGAGAAAGACCCAGAGTCCAGAGACGGCATAAAATTCTGGAAAGGATAAAACTCACCCAAATGGACAGAAACCCTAAGGCTGGAGGTGGGATTGATTCACAGGAGCACCAGTGAATGTTTTTAGATGCTGAAAGTGCTCTGCATCTTGACTGAGGTGGTGGTGCATATACATTTGTGAGAGCCCATTGAACCGTACACTTGGAATGGCTGCAACTTATTTTATGCAAGTTGTCCCTCAGTAAAGTTGATTTTGGAATGGAAAAATAATGATGTCTTAGTAATTGAGGTTGTTCTGCTCTGGGAGCAAGCTGGGAGGCCTGCAGGAGAACTCCAGCAATTCCTAGCCTCCACCATTCTCCTAGCCAATTAACGTTTGCTCAGTACCTTACAGTTCATAAAGCACTTTCTCCTCTTTTGATCATTACACTGACTCTGTGGGGTGGACGTGATTAATCTCATTTTATAGCTAAGGAAACTGAGGCACATTATGGCTAAGGGAACTGGCCAAAGTCTCCTGACTCAAAATCCTGCTAGCTTTTTATTTTCTGAGACCATCCCTGAATATAGCCTCAGAAATCATCCAGGTTTAGGGAAACTGAAACCATGGTCCAGAGAACATAAATAATTTGACAAAAGTTGCACTGCTAGTTAAGAACAGAGACTAAACTTGAAGATGTGCCTCCTCTCATGACAAACTAACCAGAAAATGTCAAATCAAGATAATCCTGAAAGGAGACAGAAAGTGGACATTCATTCCCCATATGCAGAGACTTTCAGATCAGGATAAAGAGCCTATCCTAAAACAAAAAGCAAGACTTTTTTTCCCAGGGCTCTAGACTCCATGTCTCACTGCATGGAGCAGTCTCCCCCACTCCACCCACCCAGCCCCCACTCCACCCACCCAGCCCCCACCCCCTGGAGTCCCAAGGGTCTTGTAACTTTAACAAACTGCAGCAGCAAGCACACGCATTACCTCACCACAGTCTGGCTTATGTCCTAGCAGCAATTGTCCAAAGCTTGCTCCATTTCCCCCCTTCTGTTGGCTTTGCACCCTTCGCCCATTCCTCCCTGCTGAAATCACAAAGCTCTGACCCCCGCCAGCCAGCGTGAGCCTCCGCCTCCTTCCTGGAGTCTTTAACATTAGAAAAGAGGCCTCTGGTGCAGAGCAATGTGTGTCAGATGGCCCCTCTGTATACACATTTTAAAAGCATGTAAGTGTGGGAGTAGAGGGAGAGAGGGAGGGAAAAATACACGATGGTGTGTACACAGCGAGGAAGCAATCCTGGGAGGACTTACAAGAAACAGTTGATGGTGGTTAACTTGGGGAACAGAAATTAGAGTGTTGGAGGGCAGAGGGTTCTACTTCCCATTTTGTTTCTGTATGTTCAACATGAATTTCCTAACCAATGTACATGAATTACATTTATTTATGCAAATAAGGATAGTCTAAGCCAAGAACTGATGGGCCGTGTTTGTCATATACGTATCTGCATAAGAAAGCAAAAAAAAAAAAAAAAAAAAAAAAAAAACCTGAGAAGCATTACATTTTGAAAATGAGAAAAAGCACCTATAATCCACCACCTCCCTTCATTCACAGTACCGAAATGTGCAACAATGTAAATGATAGAAAAATTATGAACAATTTACCCAGATGGGATGGAGCCAAGGAGGGGTGAAAGAAGAAGGGGCCAGGAGTGGACCCCCAGCCTCTTTAGTAAATGCATCACTCCCCTTTGAGCCACCGTGACCCCTGTGTGTACCTTGCCTGGGGTCCACTCCTGCCCGCCATTTCAATCATCTGTGCAATTATTTATGTCTCAACCCCCAGCATCCCCAAATTAATAGCTTATATAGGGCAAGACATTGTCCTTCTGTTCTTAGGTGCTTCTAGAGCTTCCTGCATGCATAGTAGAAACTGAACAAACATTTACTAAATAGAATATAAGAAAGTCTCGGCAGAGCGCAGTAACTCAGGCCTGTAATTCCAGGACTTTGGGAGGCAGAGGCAGGGAGATCACTTGAGATCAGGAGGGATCACTTGAGGTCAGGAGTTCGACACCAGGCTGGCCAACATGGTGAAACCCCGTCTCTACTAAAAATAGAAAAATTAGCTGGGTGTGGTGGTGCACGCTTGACGCTTGTAATCCCAGTTACTCGGGGGGCTGAGGCAGGAGGATCGTTTGAACCAGGGAGGCGGAGGTTGCAGTGAGCCAAGATTGCACCACTGCACTGCAGCCTGGGCCACAGAGCGAGACTCCATCTCAAAAAAGAAAAATAATATAAGGAAGTCCGCAAGAAAGTGAGAGGGCACGTGGCTTGACACCACTAAGATGGGTTAAAATATCCTTCCCTGCCACCTGTGGCTGGAACCTTAACCAGATATTCATGTCTGCTGTGTAAGTGCATGTCAAGGTTCAAACTCCTTTTCTTGTTTACCCAGCCCTGGCCCACACCTGCCTTTCTGCCCTGATTCCCAAGACAAATCCTGCGCCCCAGCAGTCAAACTGGTCCATTCACCACTCCCTGGGCGCACCTTGAGGCTCCCTGCCTTCAGGCCCTTGCTGGTGCCTTTCCCAATCTCTGCCACTGAAAACCCAGGTCACACCAGCTCTCCCTGAAGACTCAACTAATGTGCCCCGATGACTGGGCTTGCTTCCTCTTCTAATCTCCAGATGCTTCACTGCAGGTTGTACCCCACCTTGCATTGTGGTCATCTAAGCCTCCCCTGCTAGAGGGTGAAGATATGACTCTTACCCCTGCCTTCCCCGGCCCTATTACCCAGCTCTGGGGCCTGCACAAAGAGAGAAAGAGGAATATAGGAGTGTAATTCAAGTCAGAGGTAGAATTAGGTTAAAAGCTGGATCAAGATTGGGTTGAGTTTAGGATTAGAATTGGGAAAAGGTTCGTCAATTCTTAATCCCACCTACTAGGCGGCGCCCGCAGTCTCATTCGGGTCAAGACGCCTCCGGTTCTTGAATTTGATTACCAGTCTAGCAAGTTTCTTTCCTGCCCTACTGTCCCTTTAAGGAGGTGAACCAGGTGAGGCCGGGACTCCGCCCCCGGCGCTGGCCCCGCCCCCCGCCCCCGCCCGGCCCGCCCGGCTCTCCTAGTCCCTTGCAACCTGGCGCTGCCATCCGGGCCACTGTCCCAGGTCCCGGCCCGGAGCCATGGAGCGGCGCTGGCCCCTGGGGCTAGGGCTGGTGCTGCTGCTCTGCGCCCCGCTGCCCCCGGGGGCGCGCGCCAAGGAAGGTACCGACCCCCGCCCCCGCGCCCCCAACCCCCGCGCCCCGCCCCTTCCCGGGGCCCGGCCAGCACCCCCCTGCAGAAGCCGGCATTCCTCGGGAGGCCATGTTCCCCGCGACCCTCGCCAGCTCTCTCGCTGTGCCCGACCGCCAGGCTATCGACTGGCCAGGCCCATCTTTGGTCTTTAACCCCAAGCGGCTGCTCTCCCGGGTCAGTCACCCCCACTCCCGCAGGCCAGCAATCTGCGCCTGGGAGTGGGGAGGGAATTCCGGACCCTTGCCAGGAAGTAGCACCTGCACCCGCACCCCTGCCTGCATTCCCAGACAGTCCCAGCTTCAGGTGCCCACCCCAGAGATCTGAGCCCTTGGAAGTTGAAGGTGGGGAGTCGCCTCCTGCCAACCTAGGCCAGGGACAGAGGGAGCTGCCTCCGGGAGAAGGGTTAGGACTGACGCCACAGGGGTTCCCAGTTGTCCCAGTCGAATATTCCATGTGAAAGTTGGAACACCCTCTCCGGCCCTACTCCCCACCACTTCCCAGGCAGGCAGCTGTGCCTCGTCCCCACTTCACGTCTCTGATCACTGGCCAGCTCAGGCCAAAGCAGGCTTCGGACAGTGGAGGTGAGCCTCCCTACCCACGAAACCCCTTCCGAGGTCCCCGGTCCACCCTGCCCACTCCTGGCTAGCAGAGGTGAGCTCCTCCTGCCCTCCACGCGTTCCAATCCTGCAGCTGATGGGTGTCCCAGGCCACAGCAGCCTGGGTAACTGAGCGTCTTGTGGGGCTGCTCTTCTTGCTTTGACTTTGGTCAAAGACCCAGCGCTCCAACCCTTGTCCCACTCTGCCTGCCTTCCTTCACACACACAAAGAAGAGTGAAATCCCTGGAGCTCTTCACTCCTCAGTCCTGAGCCCTTTTTCTCCCCTAAGCCTCAGGAAGTCACAGCTTTTAGGAACAGGATGTTGCAGCCTGGGGCTGAGGCCCCAGAATGATTAATGTGGGCTGCAGGGGCACCTCCTCCCCGAGAGGTGACAGACTTCTTTTCTCCCCACTTTCAGTTACTCTGATGGACACAAGCAAGGCACAGGGAGAGCTGGGCTGGCTGCTGGATCCCCCAAAAGATGGGGTAAGTGTCAGAAGAGGGAAGGATCTTGGAAGACTCCTGAAGGCCAGTGGGAAATGGGGTGGAGAGGTGGGTGGAGGAACAGAGAAAAGAGCAGGAAAAACTGGAAGTGTCTCCTCAGGGAGGGGGAGAGGAGGCTGAGTCAGAGCCTCCTCAATGGGACAAGGGGTGGGGGGGTCAGACTTCACCTCAAGATGAACGCTTGAATGGCCTGGCTCCTTCAGTGAATACTTGGGAATATTGTGAATACAAGCTGATACTTGTGAGGGGGAGAGGAGCTCACATACCCGGGGAGAGAATGCACCATGCTGGGGATGGTTGAAGGCTGAGACCAGTGCTTTGCCTGGGGAGGGATAGAAAAGGCAGAAAAGCATCCTCAATCTGAGATCCATTCATCCCAGTGAAGTTGCATTGATAGGTTTCAGGGGGTGGGGAAACCCCATGAAAGTGTACTCTAAATTCTGTATATGTAAGCGGGCATTTTTTTTTCTAGAGAGACCAGCCAAAGCTTTCATCAAATTCTTCAAAGGGTCTTTGACTCCTCCGAAGTTAAAAGCTGCTCCCCTAAAGGTTTCTGAGCCCTTAGCTCATCCTCCACACCTCCTCAGGCTGACTGCGTGCACACCATGCATTCCAGCTGCTTGAAAGTGTCAGAGCTTGTTCCAGTGCCCTTCCTTCCTTGGATGTTCCTAAGACTCAGTGAACAGGTTGTGAGGTGGGTCTGAGAGAGCATATTCAGACTCAAATGCAGAGAGCAGCTCTTACGATGTACAAAAAACCAAACTCAGTTTTTTCCTACTGCACTCTCAACACAAATCACTTCGGTGACCTGTGGTCACCAAAATGCGTGTAGGGATTCCTCCCGCCTGCAGTCAGTTCTCTCTGGCAGATTCTTCAGTGGACAGTAGCTGAGTGTCCTCTAATCTTATTCAGTTCTTACACTATCTACCTGGAGATAGCCTCAGGTTGAGGGCTCAGCCCCACAAGACTGCCCCCCTCTAGACAACAATCACAAGTAACACGTTGTCACCTATACTTCTGTTCCATCGGCTGTAATCAGGTTTACCTGACCCTCCTACTCGGGTTCAATTAGTTTGCTAGGATGGCTCACAGAACTCAGGGAAACATTGACTTGCATTTACTGGCTTACTATAACGAATACTACAAATGGTACCGTGAACACCAGATGGAATAGCTGCATGGGGCAAGGTATATGTGAAGGAGGTGAGCCACCCTGCAGGGACCTAATCATGTATGGCCATCCAGAAGCCCTCCCAACCCCGTCCTTCTGGGCTTTTATGGAGACTTCATTACATAGGCGTGATTGATTAGATCATTGGCCACTGGTTATCAGCTCAACCTTCAACCTCTCTACCTTCCCTGGAAGTTGGGGGTGGGGCCGAAAGTCCCAACTCCAATCACAAGGTTGCCTTCTGCCACCCAGGCCTCCCCCACCCCAGTCTAGTTCCCATCCCTGGCAGTCAGCTCATTAGCATATAAAAAGACATTTGTCACTTCAGGGATTTTGAGGGCTTTAGGGGTTGTTTGCCAGGAAATGTGGACAAAGACCAAATATATATTTTACAATTCACAGCACCCTTTCTGCCAGCAGCACAGCTGGTCACAGAACCACTTAGGGGGCTGCCTAAGTTACTGGAGCATCTACAACTCTGGCTCTGGAACCCCTTCTCTCAGGGTTTCCTTCCTTACCCCAGTACTTGAGACTTCAATCCAGTCCCTGTTTCTGGGGTCAGGGTTACTTGCTTTCTTTCCCTCTGGGTCCTACAGTCCTGGCTCCGTTCTCTGTTCTCCTACAGAGTAGCCTGTAATTAGAGCTAATAGACTAAACCATAGTGGATCCTCCAGGAGGGGCCGTTTGGAAGATCCAGCCCTAACAGGTGACTTATCTCATAAATCAGCTAATCACCCACAGTGATAGCTGCAGGTCAGTCTTCTGGCTCCCATGGGCCTTCCTTGGGCCCTTGACACCTCCACCCAAATAACTCTTCCCTAATTTGACTGGAATGGCAGCAAGGCCACTTTCTCAGCACAGGCAAAACAGTCCTGCATGCTAGGAGGGCAAGGAGACAGCCAGCAGTCATACACTCCCACTATCTACCTTGTCCCCCTCCTTCTCCCCATCTTTTCAAAACACACACACACACACATGCACACACATGCACACGCAGGCATTCAGGTCCAGAATGCACCCGTGTGGCAGCCAGCAGCGCCTGAGTGATAAGCAAAAGGATCCTTACTGCTGATCCTGGACAGCTGGCTCTCGCCCATCTGTCACTGCTGGAACTGGGAGAGGGAAGTCACAGCTGGGAACATCTGCTTCTCCTGGCTCCAGCTTCAGCCACAGCAATCTGGCTAATGAGCTGCACATTAGCCACTCACCACCCTGCCCACCTGACCCCCGCCAGTGCCTTCCACTTGGGCTTCCCCAGCACAGCCTTCCTTAGGAGCAGACTTGGTGCCTTTTTCGTTCCAGCTTCCTTGCCTTTTAGACACCCCTTGCCCAATCTTTGAACTCCCTAACATAATGCAGAAATATGTGCCTCATAGCAGCTTCTATTTCTGCCCCACCTCACCCCAAATTTTTGATTAATGATTTTTTTTGCCTTTTCCCAGAGCTGAGGGTAGGGATGAGGGCCCCTGCATTATAATGGAGTAAAAACCTCAGGAAAGTGAACTTTCTAAGGGCCTCAATCTATTCTGCATTAAATTATGGGGTTGCAACAAAAATATCAATAGAATACTTTATAGAATTTGAGAGCTTTTGAAAATTCATCTGACGGAGGAAATAAGAATGGTTGAGAAGAGTTTTTGAAGAATGAAATGGGAGACTTGTCTGACAAGCAGATATCAGAACCATCAGCTATAACTAAAACATATGTCTTGCACAAGATCACTCAGGTTAATGGGACAGGATAGAAAGTCCAAAAACGAGCCTACATATATGAGATTTTAGTATGTGATAGCATCGGAATTGCAAATCAATATGGAAAGTAACAACTAGTCAATAAACTGACGGTTAGATATTCATAATTTTTAAATAAATATATAAAGATATATCTCTCCATAGCCACGTGCGGTGGCTCACGCCTGTAATCCCAGTACTTTGGGAGGCCGAGGCGGGCGGATCATGAGGTCAGGAGATCGAGACCATCCTGGCTAACACAGTGAAACCCCATCTCTACTAAAAATACAAAAAAATTAGCCAGGCATGGTGGCGAGCGCCTGTAGTCCCAGCTACTTGGGAGGCTGAGGCAGGAGAATGGCGTGAACCCTGGAGGCAGAGCTTGCAGTGAGCCAAGATCGCACCACTGCACTCTAGCCTGGGCAATAGAGCAAGACTCTGTCTCATTAAAAAAAAAAAAAAAAAAAAGATATGTCTCTCCATTATACACAAAATTCATTCTAAGAAAACTAAAATCTAAACCTAAAAGCCAACCTACACAAATTTTAGGAGAAAATATAGATCATTATAATCTTGAGATAGGAAAACTTCCCAAGCCAAATATACAACCCAGAAATCATGAAGGGAAATACTGTAGATGTTATTATGTAAGAAATTTACAATGTAAGTCCACATCAAAACATCATTAGCAAAGCTAAGTGGTATGGCAGACAGGGAGAAAATATTTGAAACATACATTTGAAGGAAATGATTCGTGTCTATAATAAGTTTAAAAAAGAAACTCATCCAACTGAGTAATCAAAAGATAATAGAATGTCATGCAAAGGTTATAGACAGATAATTGCATAAACATACAAATAGTCAATGAACAAAAGAGAAATATACAACTTCCTCCTCTAAGAAATGCAAATTAAAATGCTAAGAAGCTGTGTTTTGACCCTAGGATTGGCAAAAGGCAAAAAGGTTATTAGTATTCTGTGTTGATGAAGTTTTGAGAAAATGAGCCCTCTTGTGTTGCTGGTGGAAGTGTAAATTGATAAATCTTTTTTGGAAGACAATTTGACAGTATCTTATAAAACCTGTAGTATGTCTACCCTTTGATATGGCAGTTCCATGGAAATCTTACATCAATCTGTACATGATTTCTTTAAAAAGAAAAAAAAGCTAGAAGCTGTCTAAATGTCCAACAATAGGTGAATGGGACTAAATAAATTATGGCCTTCTCTACAATGGAGTATTACTTATGGATTGCTTAAAAAAAAAAGTAAGAAAGCTCTATATACACTTTTGTGGCTATCTTTCAAATACTTTTTTGAGAGGGAATCTTGCTTTGTCACCCATGCTGGAGTGCAGTGGCGAGATCTTGGCTCACTGCAACCTCCACCTCCTGGGTTCAAGCCATTCTCCTGCCTCAGCCTCCCAAGTAGCCGGGATTACAGGCATATGCCACCACACCCAGCTAATTTTTTTGTATTTTTAGTAGAGATGGGAGGTTTTGCCTTGTCTCGAACTCCTGACCTCAGGGAATCTGCCTTCCTGGGCCTCCCAAAGTGCTAGGATTACAGGCGTGAGCCACCACTCCCGGCCCTCAAATACTTATTATTTGTGAAAACAGAAAGTAGGTTACAAAATAACACTTGTATGATCCCGTGTTGAAAGCAAAACTCAGAAACATTCAAGCAATTCTCTGGAGGCATTGAAAAATGGTCTGGAAAGTTTTGCTAACAGTTGCTGAGAGTGGCTGCCTCTGAGAATGAGAGTGGAAGGATGAGGGTGAGGGAATTAAACTTTATTCTGTGTAAGTCTTTACTTTTTGACTTTTCACAATAAGCACACAGAGGTATAATGATTAAAAGCATGAATTCTGGAACCTGGAGTGTCTGGCTCATTTCCCAGCTCTGCCTCTCATAGCTGAGTACCTTGGCAAGTCACTCGACCTCCCTGTGCCTCAGTTTCCTCGTGGAAAGTGCTTAAACCGGTGACTGGGCCACGGTAAGCACTATGTTAGTGCTAGCCATTAATATTACTAAGTTTAAAAGTTCTTTTCAGATAAAAGAAGCTAACAGCCTGGCCAACGTGGCAAAACCTTGTCTCTACTAAAAATACAAATATTAGCCGGGCATGGTGGTGCATGCCTGTAATCCCAACTACTCAGGAGGCTGAAGTGGGAGAATCGCTTGAACCTAGGTGGCGGAGGTTATAGTGAGCCAAGATTGTGCCACTGCACTCCAGCTCCAGCCTGGGTGACAGAGTGAGACCTTTGCCTCAAACAAACAAACAAAAAGTTAAGGGGAGTAGACTAGATAGTATCAAGAAGTCCAGCCAAATCTGTCAATTGTTGATTTCGATGATGGCTATAATTGAAATATTGGAGAGGATGAGAATCCCCTATACAGTTCTGTGCTTGTTCTTACCCTTCAAATCTAAAGGGTTTTAATAATTAAAAATAAATCTTGGGCTGGGTGTGGTGGCTCACAGGCTTTGGGAGGCCAAGCAGGAGGATCATCTGAGTCCAGGTGTTTGATATCAGCCTGGACAGCATAGCAAGAACTCATCTCTACCAAAAAAGAAAAAATAGCCCAGTGTGTTGGCAGGCACCTGTAGTCCCAGCTACTTCAGAGACTGAGCCCAGGAGTTTGAGGCTATAGTGAGCTTTGATTATACCACTGCGCTGCAGACAGAACG
The DNA here is from genome assembly GCF_028858775.2 of Pan troglodytes. Classification (NCBI taxonomy): domain Eukaryota; kingdom Metazoa; phylum Chordata; class Mammalia; order Primates; family Hominidae; genus Pan; species Pan troglodytes. The sequence continues at coordinate 158,809,750 of NC_072404.2, read as the reverse complement.
AGACCCTGTCTCTGAAAAACAAAAAATTCACCAATATCCTCTTGAAGAAACAGAAGGGTTTTGTAAATGAGCTTTGCCTTGGGGGTACCTGACTGTTCTGCTGATGAAATAAGTGGACTAGACTAACTGAAGGGACCAGGATCAACTAGGGATGTTAAGGGACTATTGTCTTGCCCATCTTATATCCAAATAAATCCCCAACCCTAAACACTCAGTCTACTGTCCTGGAGCTGAGGGGTGGGGAGAGGCAGGACAAGTAGCACAAACCTGAGGGGCTCTGACACAGCTGCTTCTCCATCAGCTCTAAAAACCAAGGGTTTGGGGAGCAGGTGATGATCTCGTCCCTGACTCTGATTCCCTCCTTGCAGTGGAGTGAACAGCAACAGATACTGAATGGGACACCCCTGTACATGTACCAGGACTGCCCAATGCAAGGACGCAGAGACACTGACCACTGGCTTCGCTCCAATTGGATCTACCGCGGGGAGGAGGCTTCCCGTGTCCACGTGGAGCTGCAGTTCACCGTGCGGGACTGCAAGAGTTTCCCTGGGGGAGCCGGGCCTCTGGGCTGCAAGGAGACCTTCAACCTTCTGTACATGGAGAGTGACCAGGATGTGGGCATTCAGCTCCGACGGCCCTTGTTCCAGAAGGTGCTGCTTCCCTCCATGCCATCTGGGTCCTGGTGCAGATCCCTGGTGGCTCCTTATTGGGTGCCAGAGAAGGTTGCAGAGACAGGAAGAGGGTGCAGAGGTAGAATCATGAAAAGAATTTGGCACTTGAAGGCTGGGCATGGTGGCTTGTGCCTGTAATTCCAGTGCTTTGGGAAACCGATGTGGGAAGATCACTTGAGGCCAGGAGCTTGAGACCAGCCTGGGCAACATAGCAAAACTTCATCTCTGCAAAAAATTAAAAATCACCTGGGCATGGTGGCCCATACCTGTAGTCCCAGCGACTCAGGAGGCTGAGGCAGGAGGATCACTTGAGCCCAGGAGTTTGAGGCTGCAGTGATCTATGATTGTGCCACTGCATACCAGCCTGGGCAACAGAGCAAGATCCTGTCTCTAAAGAAAAAAAGAACAATGTGGCATTGGAAATCAGAAGGGCTGGATTTGAGTATCTTTTCTGCTGTGCCGTGACTTTGGGGGTGTCATTTAACCTCTCCAGCTTTTGTTGGAGAGTCATAAAATAGTGACAATAATAGGGCCAGCTATATCTATTTTATAGGCTTTTATAAGCATCCACTGAGATCACAGGATACCATGGGGAGGAGGGAAGTGTAGCACAGAGTTATTTAGACTTTTCCTATCGATACCCACGATGTTCATAAGCCACCCACTCCCATAGTATCACTGGAGTCATGTAGCAAGACAATTCCCTGCAGGCTAGTACTCTCCAGCACATCCCTTTCTTTCCTACTCAAAAAAACATCCTGGGATGCAGAAGAGTAAGGAGCATTTTATGATAGGATATGCTCTTGTTTCTTTCCAAAGAGAAAATGTAAAATGTGTTACTAGTAATAAATTGATAATGATATGCTCTATAACTCATCATGTTATTGGCACTGAGTTTGGGAATGCCTCTGAATAGCAGAAATGTTATGGACTGTAGAGTCCCAATGCCTGGATTCCAGCCCTAGCCCCATGATGTGGTAGCTGTGTGATCTTATACAAGGTCTTTAACTTCTATTAGCCTTGGTTTCCTCATCTATTAAATAGAGACAATAAGCCATCCTACCTCATAAGAGGATTGCATGAGCTAAATAGCATAATGCACATAAAATGCTTAGCCTGGCACCTCACACATACAAGGCTCATTGTTCATGGTTGTGGAAAGTATTAAGCAAACGATTGTTTCTGTTATGTGGGAAAGAAGCAGGACTTTGCCATTGCTCCCCTTTCTTCCCCACCCTCTACCCAGGTAACCACGGTGGCTGCAGACCAGAGCTTCACCATTCGAGACCTTGCATCTGGCTCCATGAAGCTGAATGTGGAGCGCTGCTCTCTGGGCCGCCTGACCCGCCGTGGCCTCTACCTCGCTTTCCACAACCCAGGAGCCTGTGTGGCCCTGGTGTCTGTCCGGGTCTTCTACCAGCGCTGTCCTGAGACCCTGAATGGCTTGGCCCAATTCCCAGACACTCTGCCTGGCCCCGCTGGGTTGGTGGAAGTGGCGGGGACCTGCTTGCCCCACGCACGGGCCAGCCCCAGGCCCTCAGGTGCACCCCGCATGCACTGCAGCCCTGATGGCGAGTGGCTGGTGCCTGTAGGACGGTGCCACTGTGAGCCTGGCTATGAGGAAGGTGGCAGTGGCGAGGGATGTGTTGGTAAGAACGGAGGCGGTGAGAACCTGAGGAACCACTCGGGAGGATTGCAGGAGTACCCCGGCAGAGAAGGAGGCCAGTGCTCCGCCTCAGTGGGTTTTTAACCTGAGTGTCCCAGAGCAGTGGACACACACATGCAGAGATGTTTCCAGTAGAAGGGATTGGGGCAGGAAGGGGTGGTGGTGGTTCTGCCTGTAAAAACATTTACAGAACCACTGTTCTGCTGCCTTCTCTCTCTAGCCTGCCCTAGCGGCTCCTACCGGATGGACATGGACACACCCCATTGTCTCACGTGCCCCCAGCAGAGCACTGCTGAGTCTGAGGGGGCCACCATCTGTACCTGTGAGAGCGGCCATTACAGAGCTCCCGGGGAGGGCCCCCAGGTGGCATGCACAGGTGAGTCCAGGGGGTGGGGCGTGGCCATCTGGAGGGAGGGGCTGGATCTTTGCTGAGACTTTGTCAGGGTTGGATTTTTCCAGAGCTTGTCAGATATTGGAGATGGTCCAGGGTGTCAGGCACTTTTAGCCCCTGCCCTGGCACCCTGCTCTCCCTAGAAGAATGCAGAGATGTAGTCAAACCCAGTAGAAATCAAATCTCCCCAAGAGGACTTCAGAGGACATCGAGAATTGGGTGGTGGTGGAGGCCGGGGATCAGCAGCTTGGGTGACAGTGAGGTTGGCTTCTACTGATGGCTCCTCTTCTCCCACAGGTCCCCCCTCGGCCCCCCGAAACCTGAGCTTCTCTGCCTCAGGGACTCAGCTCTCCCTGCATTGGGAACCTCCAGCAGATACGGGGGGACGCCAGGATGTCAGATACAGTGTGAGGTGTTCCCAGTGTCAGGGCACAGCACAGGACGGGGGGCCCTGCCAGCCCTGTGGGGTGGGCGTGCACTTCTTGCCGGGGGCCCGGGGGCTCACCACACCTGCAGTGCATGTCAATGGCCTTGAACCTTATGCCAACTACACCTTTAATGTGGAAGCCCAAAATGGAGTGTCAGGGCTGGGCAGCTCTGGCCATGCCAGCACCTCAGTCAGCATCAGCATGGGGCATGCAGGTGAGAGGCTGAGAGGGGCTGGGACAGGGACCTGGTGGAGACAGAAGGGCTTAAGACCACAGGACAAACTGATGGGCAGGAAGCCATAGAAAAGTTACTAAGGTTATTTCCTTTTTCCTTACATATCCAACCTTATCCCTCTGGACCCCCAGAGTCACTGTCAGGCCTGTCTCTGAGACTGGTGAAGAAAGAACCGAGGCAACTAGAGCTGACCTGGGCGGGGTCCCGGCCCCGAAGCCCTGGGGCGAACCTGACCTATGAGCTGCACGTGCTGAACCAGGTCAGGATGCTACTGAGAGATGGTCTTCAGTGTCCATGCCCGGGCACACCCCAACATTCCTAGCCTGGGGTGTGGGTTGGGAGGAATCCACCCGAAGTCCACTGTGTGGCTTTCTCAGGACAAAAGTCTATGAAGAACCCTGTCCTAACCATTCTGCTCTCCAGCCCCTCCCCATGTGCTCTGATGCTGTCCATCACATCCACCCGGGTCTGGCTCAGCACTGCCCACTTAATGCAACTCCAACCCACAGGATGAAGAACGGTACCAGATGGTTCTAGAACCCAGGGTCTTGCTGACAGAGCTGCAGCCTGACACCACATACATCGTCAGAGTCCGAATGCTGACCCCACTGGGTCCTGGCCCTTTCTCCCCTGATCATGAGTTTCGGACCAGCCCACCAGGTGGGGTATCTTGTGCTCTGCCCCAACACACATACACCTGTTGCCTCACTGAGGCAACTCAGCTCCTGTTCCACGTAGCGACCCTTCCTCTTCCTCTACACACATGCACACACACTCCCTTCTTCTGGGGGTAGGGGACGGACACCGACCTGATGCACACTGAAAGGTCTGACCCTAGGTGTACCCAGGGCCCTGCCCTTTAACCCCCCTCATTCCTACGGACTGTGAGTCCCAACACTTCCTCATCCCTTTGTGCCTACAGTGTCCAGGGGCCTGACTGGAGGAGAGATCGTAGCCGTCATCTTTGGGCTGCTGCTTGGTGCAGCCTTGCTGCTTGGGATTCTCGTTTTCCGGTCCAGGTGCCAGCTCCTGCCCCCTCCCCAACCACCAGCCCTGGGTCAGAAGCCCCTGACTGCAGCCCCAACGACCCTCCCATCCCCTAGTACCAAAACCCATCCTGCACTCCCAGCCCGTTTCTGGGGAAGATTCAGCCAGAGTCCCTCGGACCCCTGAGGTGGTCCTGGGGCCCTGAAGGAGCTGGTCCCCAACCCCCGCAGGAGAGCCCAGCGGCAGAGGCAGCAGAGGCAGCGTGACCGCGCCACCGATGTGGATCGAGGTGAGTCGGGTGCACCTGCATGTGTCCCCACGTGCGTGTGCACACCTGTGTGTGCATGTGTGTGTGTGTGTGTTGGGAGATGCCACTGGGAAGGGATCAAGGGACACATTTGCTAGGCCAACTCTGGGGGCACATGTGGGGTTTGTTGTCCCCAGGGCTCTTGTGTTTTGCTACCTAATTAACTTTGGTTAATTAACTATGTACTGGTAGCCCCCCAGTGGCTCTGATGCAATTATCTGTTAGTGTCCGTTCACTGCTGGTGCCGCTGTCTTGTCACCTTGGGCTCTGGACAGCCCTCCCCATCCTGGAGGCCAGGCCTGTGGGCCAAGGCCAGGCGGGAGGAGGATTGACGTCCTCCGAGGCTTATGAGCTTCTTGCTTGTCACCTCATTAGGTGACCCACAAAGGGGAGAGTGAGGGGTCCATCCGGGCAACCGGGGTGGGAGCCATGCGCGGCTCTGTCTGGGAATGTGAACGAGGTGTGACTGACCAGAGCAGTGTGGGGACTGGCCGCTGAGAAGATTGGGCAACTCAGGCAGCAAATATGCTCTGCGGGTGTGGATCCTGGCCACCGCCCTGGACCTTGTGGAGTGAAGACAGCGGAGCTTGGAGCATAGACAGGGAGAAGAAAGGCCTAGTTGCTAATTGGAGACTTTCTCCCACCTCAGCCCAAACAGGAGTCACCTTGGGAAACAGGGAGGTGTGGAGAAGTGTGTGGTCCGCTGCTGGCCCTTCTCCTGACCCCCATACTCCTGAGCCCGGATGTTGGTACTCCCCAACCTCACGTTCTGCCCATAGAGGACAAGCTGTGGCTGAAGCCCTATGTGGACCTCCAGGCATACGAGGACCCTGCACAGGGAGCCTTGGACTTTACCCGGGAGCTTGATCCAGCGTGGCTGATGGTGGACACTGTCATAGGAGAAGGTGAGTCCTGCTGTGCACCGCAGCAGGCCCCCCGCCGTGTGGGGCAGCACAGAGCCACCAGCAGGCCCCTTCCTTCCAGCGCTTCCCTGGGCAGCCCAGCTGGCTTCTCTGGTCCAAGAGTTTCCAGAGGTACTCACTCTGCTCTGCTCTGTATCCTCTTTGAACCATTGTGTTCTTGTTAAAAACCCCTCATCAGGTGCCCTGGAGCAACCCCTGTCTCCTACACACTTGCTTCTGTGGTTTTGGAGTTTCTGATAAAGGGCATTAAATACACTGTTTTCATCCACAGAGGTGCTGCTGTGCTGAGGGTCCGGATGTTCTGTGATGATGCCCAAATGTAGGACTCATTCCCTCCCTAGCCTGGCATTCCACCCCATCAGAGGCCCAGTGTCCTTGGGCTGCCCTGTTCCCTTGGGTCACCAGAGGAAATGGATCTCAGTGGAGAACAAAGCTTGGTGGTGTCCTTGCCAATTGTGCAGCTGAGCCAGGCAAGCTGGGACCAGAGGAGCTCACAGAAGAGAGGCGGCCATAGCCAGCGTCCCTGCCACTTGGGTACTAGCGCCGCACTAGCTTGCTCTTCATGAGCACGGCCCAGTCCCGCTCCACAGGGTTCATTCACCCTGCGGTTGCCGAGCGCCTATTGTGAGCCAAGAACTGTGCAAACACTGGGAGACAGTGGTGAATAGGTCACGGCATTGCACTCCAGCTCCAGACTCTGACCTTCCCCAGGAAGGACAGCCCACGCCCTGTCCCAGGAAGGGCACTCCACGCTTCTGATTCTCCAGAAAAGAAAAGGGCCAGAGGACTGGAGGGGTTGCTGCCTGTCCCCTGGAGGAGCCCTGCAGTGCATCGGGCCACAGCCTGTTTTCTTTCTACCCAGGAGAGTTTGGGGAAGTGTATCGAGGGACCCTGAGGCTCCCCAGCCAGGACTGCAAGACTGTGGCCATTAAGACCTTAAAAGACACATCCCCAGGTGGCCAGTGGTGGAACTTCCTTCGAGAGGCAACTATCATGGGCCAGTTTAGCCACCCGCATATTCTGCATCTGGAAGGCGTCGTCACAAAGCGTACGATGAGTGGTCTCCCTCAGCTGGGGGCAGGGAATGCAGGAAAGAGGGGTGAAACCACTGGAAGTGTAGGGAGGATGTGTGGCCAAGGGCAGGAAGCCCGGTTCTGAGTGTGATATGTGTGTCTGTGTCTCAGGAAAGCCGATCATGATCATCACAGAATTTATGGAGAATGGAGCCCTGGATGCCTTCCTGAGGGTGAGGAGGGCAGAGGACTAGCTGGGGAGGGGGATGCACCATGGTACCCTGGGCACTGGGAGGAGACCTGGCCCATCCCCTGACTCACCCACTCACCCTGCTGCAGGAGCGGGAGGACCAGCTGGTCCCTGGGCAGCTAGTGGCCATGCTGCAGGGCATAGCATCTGGCATGAACTACCTCAGTAATCACAATTATGTCCACCGGGACCTGGCTGCCAGAAACATCTTGGTGAATCAAAACCTGTGCTGCAAGGTGTCTGACTTTGGCCTGACTCGCCTCCTGGATGACTTTGATGGCACATACGAAACCCAGGTTAGAGGCTGGTACAAACCCAGTGCACATTCACATTGCCCCATAACATGCCATTCATACAGTCACGTGTATATAGGCACAAAGACTTGGCCAGGCACGGTGGCTCACACCTGTAATCCCAGCACTTTGGGAGGCCGAGGCAGGTGGATCACGAGGTCAGGAGATCGAGACCAGCCTGGCAAACATGGTGAAACCCCGTCTCTACTAAAAATACAAAAAATTAGCTGGGCGCGGTGGCAGGCGCCTATAGTCCCAGCTACTCAGGAGGCTGAGGCAGGAGAATCGCTTGAACCTGGGAGGTGGAGGTTGCAGTGAGCCGAGATTGCGCCACTGCACTGCAGCCTAGCAACAGAGCGAGACTCTGTCTCAAAAAAAATAAAACAAAAATACAATAAAAGAAGCACAAAGACTCGTGCTCAGGTGGACACCATAACTTTCCGTCCCTGACCCATGTGCCTTCTTAGGGAGGAAAGATCCCTATCCGTTGGACAGCCCCTGAAGCCATTGCCCATCGGATCTTCACCACAGCCAGCGATGTGTGGAGCTTTGGGATTGTGATGTGGGAGGTGCTGAGCTTTGGGGACAAGCCTTATGGGGAGATGAGCAATCAGGAGGTGAGCCCAGAATATTCTTCCTCATCTCGTCTCCAGTTCACACCTCTTATTCCCTCTCAAGGTCCTCCCATGGCCTTTTCCTGCAAATATCTTTATTTATTCATGACCTTCAGTTTTTCTGTACTCCTGGCTCCTCTGGTCCTTCACCTCATGCCCTGCTGTCTTTACTCCTCCCACCCTGATCCTCCCACTGTGATCCTCCCACCCTGGTCCTCCCACCTCCTCCCATCGTGCCTAGGATCTCCACTGCAATTATCTTGTGTGACCGTCGGTTTCTCATGGGCCTCCAGGTTAGCTTGCTACTCTAGAGCATCCTCCTGTCCCGCCGTGCAGGTTATGAAGAGTATTGAGGATGGGTACCGGTTGCCCCCTCCTGTGGACTGCCCTGCCCCTCTGTATGAGCTCATGAAGAACTGCTGGGCATATGACCGTGCCCGCCGGCCACACTTCCAGAAGCTTCAGGCACATCTGGAGCAACTGCTTGCCAACCCCCACTCCCTGCGGACCATTGCCAACTTTGACCCCAGGTAACCATGCAGGGGAAGGACTAGGGAACCCAGAGGCAGCGCTAGGAGAGTGGAAATGGGCATTCAGCCAATCCTCTTTGAGCGCTGGGCCTGGGGAGCTCTGGACCAAGTCCAGTGTATGAGGCAAGACGTGCCCTTGGGGAGAGTCCAAGAGGTCAGCTTTAGATTACGCATATTTGCAGAAAATCAGTTACGGCTGGGCCCCAGTTCCCTCACTTCACCTGGGCTTGGGGGTAGGGGGCCCATCTTTTCCCTTCTCAGGCAGCCTCACCTAGGACACTCCCGGAGCCATCCTTGCCAATCCCACTGTGTTGTACTGTGGCCCATTCTTGGGATGCATCCCCTTCCCCATAGAAATATTTCTGCATGTGAAGGAAAGGGTCATCCATTCATGAAGTTTTGGAGGACCTACTGGTGCAAGCTGTTTGCTGGACATTGGAGATACAGCTGCACTTATTACCTGGTACCTGCTCCAGGGAGCTTGGGCAGCCAGACTGGGGTGGGGTAGGCAGGAGCAGCCTTGCAGGGTTTGGGAAGACTCCTGGATCACATGGCTAGTCTATGGGGAGCTGAGGGCTGGTAGGTTGCAGATAGTGCAGGATGACTGCAGCATCGTGTTTAGGAATAGCAGCCATGAGGCTGGAGAGACAACCAGTCAACACAAAGAGGACCAGCCCTGTTGAGAAGTTTGGATTTTACCATGAGTGCAGAGTTGTTGTTTTTTTTTCCACCCCGAGACGGAGTCTTGCTCTGTCGCCCAGGCTGGAGTAACGCAGCGCAATCTCAACTCACTGCAGCCTCCACCTCCAGGGTTCAAGTGATTCTCCTGTCTCAGCCTCCTGAGTAGCTGGGATTACAGGCACATGCCACCATGCCCAGCTAATTTTTGTATTTTTAGTAGAAACGGGGTTTCACCATGTTGGCCAAGCTGGTCTCGAACTCCTGACCTCATGATCCGCCCACCTCGGCCTCCCAATATGCTGGGATTACAGGCGTGGGCCACCTCGCCTGGCCTGGAGAACCAATTCTTAAAAACTGTCCACAGGAGGGGGGGACATGGTCAGAGCTGCATTTTACCAAAAATATGGCCTGAGTGTAGAGAATGAACTGATGGGGGGGTGGGGGAGCGCTCAGGTTGGGGAAGCAGGCAAGGCTGTTCTTCAAGTGCTTTATTGGGTAGCCAGCCTGGCCAACTGGCCTCTGTATCCAACCACCATATATAACCTTGTTTCTGGGAGAAAACATGCTCTAAGTTCCAACTTTTGAAACTATCTTTTGGAGCACAACTCCCTCATACACTGGAGACTGCATGTGCTAATCTTTCTGGAATGCTGGATATTTTTTCCCCCAGCAGATTTACTTTGCTAATGGTTTTTGGCTCTGGCGAGCTTTAGTACAGGAACACTCATTGTATTGTGGGTGTCAGAGTGCAAGAATAACAACTGAAGTCGAAGGTGGTGAGGAAGGACTGCTCCCGGAACTCAAGCAGCCACTATGGAAAAAGGCAGGACCACGCCCAGGTGCCAGGCCTCTGTTCTCCTACTTTCAGCTTCCTCTCAGACAGGAGACTTCCATGTCTTAACCAGCCCTCAGTCAGGTGCCCAGAACCGGCCACTCCAGCAGGAGACCGGCTGGTGATCCCCTTCTGTTGGGGCTTCCCAGGACAGTCCCTTCCTATAGGCCTGTCGACATAGCAGGACTGTCAGCCAGTCCACTGTTGTGAGCACACCAGGAAACAGGCCAGGAAGTGGGCTCAGAGATAATGGTGGGGTCAATCCACAGTCTAGATGACCTCTGTGCCCAGACACCGAACTTCAGTGCTGGCTGCTGATGCTCAGAGGCCAAGGCCAACCAGATCAGCCCCTGTACCCGCTGTGACTGACATGCCCATATCCCACAGGGTGACTCTTCGCCTGCCCAGCCTGAGCGGCTCAGATGGGATCCCGTATCGAACCGTCTCTGAGTGGCTCGAGTCCATACGCATGAAACGCTACATCCTGCACTTCCACTCGGCTGGGCTGGACACCATGGAGTGTGTGCTGGAGCTGACCGCTGAGTAAGGAGCTGGAGCTGTCTGGGCAGGGGAGGGCTGCGGGGGTGGAGCCTCCGGACTCATGCCCCCACCCTTTCTTGCCCACAGGGACCTGACGCAGATGGGAATCACACTGCCCGGGCACCAGAAGCGCATTCTTTGCAGTATTCAGGGATTCAAGGACTGATCCCTCCTCTCACCCCATGCCCAATCAGGGTGCAAGGAGGAAGGACGGGGCCAAGGTCGCTCATGGTCACTCCCTGCGCCCCTTCCCACAACCTGCCAGACTAGGCTATCGGTGCTGCTTCTGCCCACTTTCAGGAGAACCCTGCTCTGCACCCCAGAAAACCTCTTTGTTTTAAAAGGGAGGTGGGGGTAGAAGTAAAAGGATGATCATGGGAGGGAGTTGAGGGGTTAATATATATACATACATACACATATATATATTTTTGTAAATAAACAGGAACTGATTTTCTGCCTCCATCCCACCCATGAGGGCTGTAGGCACTACAAAAGAGCTGACTACTGAGAATTCTGGAAAACAAGGTTTTTTTTTTATTTGTAGCTATAGCTACAACCTGGCAGCATGGGGGAGGGTGGGAATGTCCTGGAGGGTCAGGGCGTCTCCCAGCCCTCCGCAAGCAGAGTACAAAGGCTGCTCGGGGGGCCAGCCGAGGGCGCGGGTGCAGCAGTGAAAGCAGCAGCACTAAACCTGATGCCCCCCTCAGGTGGGGTGTCTGGAAGATGGTGGGCAATCCCTGCAGGATGGGCAAGGACCAGACCCCAGGGCGGGGATCCTGCATCCCTAGACCATGTTGGGTCCTGGGTCAGGGCACCTGGGATGCTAGGGAGGGGTTGGAAATGGGAGGGGCTAGACATCAAAACAATAACTGAGGTGGGGGCAGGTGGTCTCAGTGTGGGTGGTCCACAATGGGGCATGGACTGCAGTCTGAAGAGGGCCTGTCCTCACTCAGGTCTGGGCTCTAGCAGTGTGGCACTTCCGACAGAGCACGTGACCGTCCAGGGGGAAGCAGCCATTGTCATCTGCCTCAATCGACAGGGGCTTCCCGCAGTCCTGGGAAGAAGGAAGGGTGAGGGGCACTGGACCGGAAGGCCCCTGCTCTGCTCCACCCTACCCCACCCCATCCACCTCCATCTTGGAATTAGAAAGATGCTTCATGGCTCAGAGCTGGTGTCATTGCTTTTTCCAGCCACACCCAACTCCCCATCCCTATCCTACTTCCAGTCACCCACTAGGACCTTCCTGCAAGAGGGCAAGCAGTGGGTAGAGCTGCTTCCAAGGTGCTTGCTCCCCTGCCCACCACCACCCTAATAAAATAGAGGTTGGCTCACCTCCATTCGAAGACCTCTTCTCTCAGCTCCTGTCTCCCCATCCCCTACCACGGTAAAACACCATGCCCTTCTCTCCTATTGGCTTGTCCCATTTCTTGGCTTATCCATGACTCAAAGTGACCTCAGAAGCCCCACAGCCCCATTTCCTGCAGTGGCAGGAAGCATTCTGGCAGGACAGATGGGGTGCCACCATGAGCCACCCTCAAAATCACAGCCCTGTTTCCTGAATGCTGGTGCTTTCCACCACCCAGTTAGTAAGCAGCATCTCCCGCCACCTCCTGGTCAGAACCTGCCCAAGGAGTCCAGAGGGATGGCTGACCTCACACTTGTAACACTTCATGTGGAAGTTCTTGTCCAGGGCGACCACTCGCACGGTCTCATCTCGGCCAGGCTCAGGCATGATGGGCTCAGAGCAGACGGAGCACCTCGGGGCGTACTGCCTGGAAGGGGCAGAAAGGGCCAGCCGAGTTAGCCAGGGCTTTCATCCCCGGTGTGCGCACGCATAAGCCAGGTTGGGCAGCAAGGAAGCAGACTTCTCTGCCCTGCATCTCTAGGTGGAGGAAGCTCAACAGAAGGGCCTAAGAGTGAGACACCATGACTGGCCCTCATCAAAGGGAATTTCCTGCCTCACCAGTCACTCTCCCAAAGCAAGGGAGCCTCCCACACACCTGCCACAGTGTTCTCTCCCACTCGACCCTTACTGTCCCATTCACACTGCAGCTCCTGCAGAAAGCCAGCCCTGAGGTACCCCTCCCATCCCATCCTGGGTCCCTGACCCTCACCTTCCCCCAATCCTCCCACCCCCATGCACGTTGCCTCTGCCCTGACTGTCTGGCACTGTGGAGGGATGTGAAGTTGTGGCCACCCCAGATGGAATCCTGAAAGTGTTTACCCAAACACTCTTGTCAGAGGTGGGGGTCAGATTCTGCACTGTTCCCACAGCTGCACTGAGGTTTTGCGGGTCAGCCTGAGAAAGTAGCCACGTTCTAAACACTATTTCTGGGGAGAAACCAGAAATCCAAACAGCTGATCTCCAAAAGAACTTTTAGAACCCAGCCTGTGTGTGAGATGAAGTCACTCCAGCACACTTCACGAAATGCTGACATACACCCACAATAAGCTTCAGTGATCAAGGGCGAGGGAGGGACCAGACAGCAGCAGGACTCGATGCCCGGGCCTAAGGCCCCTGGACAGCTACATCCAGATGACTTGGTCCCTGCTGTTTACAGACAGGACATGGGACCAGAAAACACCACCAGGGGTTTGGGGCTGTCCTGAGGCTAGGGTAGCAAGCAGCCGGGCTACCAGACCAAGCACGGCGGGAACCCAGAAGGCAGGTGGCAGGTCCTCACTTGTGGTAGTCGGGGACACAGTGGGGCCGGTTGGCCTGGTCCACGATGAAGGAGGTGCCCTCCAGGGGGCGGGCGCAGACCACACAGGTGAAGCAGTGCGGGTGATAGGCCTTGCCCGTGGCCCTCAGCATGCGGTCGGTGATGGGCTCCCCGCAGGCGTTGCACTTCTCCAGGGTGTCCTGAGGAGGCAGCAGGAGGAGGTTGGCAGGGAACCGGCACCCCACAGCAAGCTTCCAGGGCCCGACTGCCCAGCACATCCCAGCACAGCCCGACTCACAGTGTAACAGCCCTCGCAGTACGGCGCCCCCTCCAGGCTGTAGAACTGCTGGCCCTGGAGCTGCTGCGCACACTGGTGGCAGGTGAAGCAGGCGATGTGGAACAGCTGCCCCAGAGCGCGGACGGCTGGCTGCGCCCGGGCCAGGGGTTGATGGCATCGGCCGCAGAGTTCTGGGAAGGCCAGAGAAGACAGCAGTAAATAGAAGGAAGTATGTAGGGCTGCGAGGGATCAGCCAGCTCGGATAGGGAGTGGAGCCACAGCCCTGGCCCCCACCGTGATGTGGGGGCAGGGTGGGGGTGTCCCGGTGGGGTGGGCTCACCGTTGACAGCCACGTTCTGCCTCTGAGGATGCTCCATGTCCTGCATTAGCTGCTGGGTCAGCTGCTCCAGCTCCTCCACCTCCTTCAGAGTCAGGGGCCCTGGGGCCCCAGGGGAGCGCACCTGCAATCCCAACACTTTCCTCACACTCTAGAGGGCTGCTGCCTCCAAGAACCTTCCCAGGCCAGCCTACCCGGCTTCTTCCGATGAGGCTTAGCTCCCAGCTCGTGTCCCAGATGCTCAGGCTTGACCCTTAAAGCTTCTCCCTCGTCCCCCTACCCCCGCCATCCCCAGCACCACACAAATAACAGGGGAAGGGACCTAAGCCTGGATCTCGTACAGCAAGACATTTCCACCCACTCTGCCCAAACCCCCTGAGCAGTCACAGACAGGCCAGAATGACTGGGCGGACGGAGGCCACGCACACAGCAGCTCGGGTCACTGAAGCACCGGACACTCCAGGGCCACGCATCAACTCCACAGAGCATGCTCGGACATCGCCCCCATGGGACAGGGGCACGCAACGGCGTGCACACACGCGCACACACACCTACCCGGCCTGCCTGCTGCTGAGCAGCCCCTGTCAGCGTGAGGATACAACACAGGCAGGAATTGCAGGTTAAACCCACTGAGCTGTCTGCAAGAACCCAGCCCCACCCCCACACAGAGACCCTGTCCCTCGAGTGAGGGGCTTCTGAACTACCTCACTCAGGTCCCTCCCCAGCAGCCTCAGGGAAGGTCCAAAGGCCACCCCCTAGGCCAGCCCAACCTTCCCATTTAGGGGATCCCGGGGACTGGGGTGGGGGGTGGATGTTAAGGACAGCGCTGCCAGTAACCCTGAGAGGTAACCCTGAGAACTCCAGGAAGGGCTGTCTGACCTGCATCAGCACTGCCAGGAGACACGCCCACAGGAGCAAGTGCACTGGGTGGGTCTTTTCTATGTCTGGAAAAGCCTGCCCAGGACTGTGGCCCCATCACTGAGTGTGCTACCTGCAGATGCCTTCATTCCCATAACACCTGGAACCTCCAAAGCCCCCCTGCTACCTCCTCCCATAGCCCCTCTCCCCTCAGCCCTGGCTTCACTGCCCCTCACCCCGACCCCCATCTGTACCCAGAGTTGTGTCCTTTCTGCCCAGTGAAGCATGCGTCCATATAAGTCCAACTCTCCAGATCTTAGCCATTTTCCCTTAAGATCTTAGCCATCTTCCCTTAAGATCCTACCATCTCTTAACTGACTTGTTCCCTGGAACACTCACTTCAACTTTGTCTCCTCCAATCTTCCCTTCCTGGCCTCTTGGGGACACAGTGAAGGGGCTCAGTCAGTCCTTGCTCTCCAGTGCCATTCTAAATGCCTGGCTCCTCCTTCAGAAGCACAGAATCCTCATCTGCATCACCTCCCATGGGTATCCCCGTTCATCAGGACACTCTATCCAGAACTGTCCCCTCTGCCAGCCTGCACCAATGCCACCGCTTCAAACCAAACTTCCGTCCATCTCAGTCATCATCCATCATGGGACATCCTTGACCTCAGATTTACCTCCAAGTCTCTTGCCAGCCATTATCTGCCTCTCCTCCTCCCCATCCACACCTACTACGTGAACCCAGAAAAGCCTTAGTTGCCCCCGCCCGCAACCCACCCCTGGACTTTGTCCACCATGCCCCAGCCTGGTCCCATGACCATCTAACTCCTACAGGGTTCACTGTCCCTCCGGGCACCTGCAGCCACCCGCAGCTATCCGGCCCAGTCTCCAACCCCAAGTCACACCACCACCCGCTTCCTGTTTCTGCTTCCAAGCTGCAGAAAGCGTGGAGAGATCACTGAACACTGCAGAGTGAGCTCACAACACTGCAGCACCCGCGCGACCTCCAGCCCAGCCTTCCCCACAGCAGCTGTTCCAGACCTCTCCATCTCCTGAGCCCCCACCTGCTTCGTCCCCTTGCTCGCACTGTGACCTCACCTCCCACATGGCTGAGGACATGGAAGCCAGCCAGCTTAAGCTCCCTCATCGTCCTTCCTATCCATGCTGCAACCACTCTGTCCTTGCTGTCTGGGATGCCTCTGGGGGAGGAGACATCACCAAGATCTCCTCCAGGGACCGAAGCAGCCTGCCCCTGCTCTCCCACAACACTCACCCTCCATCACCTGCTTCCCCGGGTTACACACGTACCTGAGCCCTTCTCCCCTAACTTGCAAAAACCACATATGCTACACCACAGACTCAAACACACACACCCTCACACA
The DNA here is from genome assembly GCF_028858775.2 of Pan troglodytes. Lineage (NCBI taxonomy): Eukaryota > Metazoa > Chordata > Mammalia > Primates > Hominidae > Pan > Pan troglodytes. The sequence goes on along the minus strand of NC_072404.2, from coordinate 158,793,869 downwards.
TACCCACATACCACTCACATGCACACACACATACCAGACCACACACATACACCACTCACACACACTCACACATATACCACACCACACACACACACACATATACCATACCACACACACACACACCACTCACATTCAGATAATACCACACCAGGCCAGGCGCGGTGGCTCACACCTGTAATCCCAACACTTTGGGAGGCTGAGGCAGGCAGATCACTTGAGGTCAGGAGTTCGAGACCAGCCTAGCCAACATGGTGAAACCCCATCTCTACTAAAAAATACAAAAATTAGCCAGGTGTGGTGGCACGTGCCTGTAATCCCAGCTACTTGGGAGGCTGAGACAGGAGAATCGTTTGAGCCAGGGGGGCGGAGGTTGTAGTGAGCATGGGCGACAGCCTACACTCCGTCTCCAAAAAAAAAAAAAGATATACCACACCACACGCTCACACACACCACTCACATATATACACATACGCCACTTGTGTGTATTTGTAAGAAAGTATGTATGTGCACCTTCACTTGCGCAATCACACACCATACACATCACAGCCACACTCACATGCACACACCTTCACACTCACACATGCACACATGTACTCATATACGCATACTTTCACACAATCACACTACACACATCACACGCCACTCATACATTCATGCTCACACATGCACATACACTCAGACACCATACCCACACCCACACACTAACACACACACACGCGCCACTCATATTCACATATGTGTATATACACACACACACACACACACACCCCACACTCACACCACTGACACACAATCCTTCCCTTAGTCCTTTAAGACCAGGCTACACCAGCAGCCCCACTTCTCACCACCCACTCTCTCCTCAACTCCTCACATTGTGTTCCCACCACAGGGCACAAACAGGCCATCCCAAGACCGCTGATGATTTCCCAACAGTCTAATCTCTAGCCTTGAGTCCTCACTCCCTCAAATACCCCACTGAGGAGCTCAGCTCTCTTCTCTAAGTGCACCCTGACTCTCCTCCTGACTCTTCTTCCCGCACCTCCTGGTCCCCGCTGTCTGCACTCCCTGGGAAGCTCCTCCGCTCCGACCCTGACCCTCCGGCGTCACAGTGTCACTGTGCCCCACTACCATGCTAGACATCTCTGGCCCTCTCCTGAAACCTGGCCCTGGATTTCTAGCTGAATGACGGCCCCAGCTGAAAGTCCTCCTGGGACCTGTTGCTCAAAACGTTGACAGCTGGACCCCTCCTCTTCCCGTCCAAACCGTTTCCCCTTCTGGACTTCTCTATTTTGTCAGCAATCCTGCCATCCGCCCACACCCCATCTCCAAATCGCGCTGGAGACTTTTTTTTCCCTCTTCCCCTCACCCTTGTCTTCCAATTGCTCATCCCTTGCTAAGTCCTGGAGGCTGTGCCTTCCCAACAGCTCTAGCACACAGCTCTCACATGCAGGGCTTAATTTTCATTGCAGCTAACATTACTATTGCCCAAGAGTGAACTCACACCCATCACTGACCTCCCTCGAATACACATCTCTGCTGGTGAAACTTTCCAGAAAGCTTCCAAAAACACTGCTTTCACCAGCCCTCCTGACCCACCCCACACCTACTCAAAAATCATGAATGCCTCTCCAGTGCTCAAGAGCTCCTTGGGTGAGCCACTTCACCTCCTACACCCTCCAGCCCCGCTTGCCTCTCCAAGTATAGCTCTATCATTTTCCTACAGGAACCTTCCACTTTCTGTTCTCCAAACATCCCTCTCCTCTCTGGATTCTTACGTCCTGCCCATCCTTCGAAGCCTTTCCTAATTTGACTCCCCGAGTTGACTCCCTGGTCTGAGTGCCTGTGACTCACAGGATTCTGCAAAGCTCACTGGCCCTTGGCATTTCTTCCTATGCTGTGTCCGAGTGTAGGTAGACATCAGCACTATCAGTGGACTCTATGGATGCTTGGACTAGATGACCATCAGGGTCATCTTTGTCACCAGAAATTGGACGATCTTATTTCCTGAACTAGAAGGCAAGAACCATATTGTAATTACAGCTTTTCTATTTTGAGCATTCCTGTGCTAGATACAGAACCCAACACTCTCTAGGTATTAGCTCACCTAATCTTCACAACCACTGTATGGAGTAGAGAATGTTAAAGATTGAGAAACTGAGGCTCAGGGTTCACCTAACTTGCCCAGTCTAAGGACTTGGGAGAAGCTGAGCCAAGAATTCCATTCCAGGTCCATCTGACACCTGAAGCCTGAGCTTCTTGCAGAGATCTCTTCCCTCCCATGTCCTACCCTCCTGGGCATAGAGCACAGTGCCTGGCACATGGTGGATGCTGGCTCAACCAGTGTTTACTGGGGCTGTCTCTTATCTCCAAGCCCTCAGGCAGAAAGAGTGCTCAGAGGAGCAGGGAGATTAACTCAAGACCCAAGAATGGGAAAAACCAAGGTGGAACTGGTGATCTCATCCCTCCCTTTAACTTTCTGGGGTAAAGGCACAAGGAAAGGTCCACCAGATCCTCCTAATTCAGAGCCCATGCTCTCTGCGCCGTCCCAGCCAGGCCCCACCCAGCCCCACACCCAGCCAGGCCTCTCCTCCAGAGGAGCATTTTCTTACCATTGTTCCACCAGGCTAACCCCAGAGGATGAAAATCCCTATCCCGCCACCCCCCAACCCCCGTGTCCACCCTGACTCTCCAATCACCTTATGCTTATGCTCTGGCTCCTGACCCAGCCCCGCCCCAGTGCCCTGGTCCCAAGCCTTGTCCTATCACCATCCCTCACCTGGTTTTGGTTCTGAGCCGGTGGGGGCACGGGGTGCTGCTTTTCCTGCACTCGGGGCTTCTCCCTCTGCTGGGCATAGGTGAAGCTGGGAGGTTGAGGGGAGCCTGTGCCAGCGGAAAGAGCTTCGGGGTGCCCCAATTTTTGATTTGGTTGTGACCCAGATCCACCTGGGGCTCCAGGACTGAACTTGGAAGCCACAGGAGTAAACTTAGGAGTCACTGGAGAAAACTTAGGGGCTGGAGCCGGAGATGAGGCTGGGGGCCCTCGGGGCTGGGTGTTAGCCAAAGACACAGGCTGGGGCTGGGACTGGACATGGAGTTGGACCTGAGGCTTGGGCTGGGGCTGGGGCTGAACATGGAACTGTGTCTGGCTCTGAGCCGGAGCCGGAACCTGGGGCAGAGGCTGGGAGCTGGAAGGGGACTTCCAAGGAGGCAGGGGTGCTGTGCCCCCGGCTGCAGGCTTGGTACTGGACTTGGAACTGAATGGAGTGGCCACTGGTGGGGGCACATATCCAGATGACACCTGCAAGGGGTGGGAGAGGGAAGAGAGATGCAGTCAGGAGGACACCATCCTCCTTAGTTCTATGCCCAGTCTCTCTGGCCCTGAGCCCTGCTTTTCCTACTCTCCAGTCCCTTACCCGGGCTTTGAAAGGATCATTCTTGGTCATGTCATCCAGCAGTGAGGACAGAGAGTCGATCTCCAAATCAATACTGCTCACCTTCTCCCTGGGCTAGAGGGTCAGAGGTCAGAGCACCTATTCCATGCCTCTATCCCCCCACCCCCAAGGCAGAGGTGCAGGGGAGGTAAGAAGAAAGGGCCCTCTTCTCCTCTCCTTGGGGGTGTCCAGTGCAGCCGCCCCTCCCAGGCCTCCATACCTGTGGTGGGGGCGGTATGGGGGCCTCAGGCCCTCCCTCCTCCTCCAGAGGAGGCGGCGGGGAAGGGAAGATCTCCTCCTCCAGAGGCGCAGGGGGAAATGATTCCTCGATCGGGGGAGGGGGCGGCGGGAAGGCACCTCCCAGAGCACCCTCTGCATCGTCGCCATCCCCAGCAAGGGGAGGTGGAGGCAAGGGAAAGTCTGGGGTAGGAAGGAGAAAGACGTCGGCCGGGGTCCCTCTACCCCTCACCCAAGCTCCCCTCAGTTAACCGCTCTAACCCCTAACCCAAGAACTCTCTCAGGGGTCCCAGAGTGTGTGGGGAAGCAAAGGAGGGGCGCAGGGCGCCCTGGGAGTACCAGGTCAGGAAAGGCCGGGGGCACTGCCGAGGAGTGGTGCAGCTCCCGTTACACTTCGGAAAACGGACCCGGAGGGGAAGATTCGTGCCCCACATTCCCGACTCCCACCCCCAGGCGGGGGACTTGGAACGGTCCCAGGAGCCCTGGCTCCCAGCCACGAGCTCCACGATGAGGTAAGAACATCTGCTCGGGACAGGGTGGCTGCGCCCAGCCCCCTCGGCAACAACCTTTCCAGACATCCCCAAATTCCCGAAACCACTGCCCCCCACCCCGGCTCCTGCCGGGGTCCATTCCCCAAGCCCCGCCGCATACCTTCCGGGGGCGGCGGGGGAATCTCGCCCACCCGGCCCATCTGTGCGCGCTGGGCCCCGGGTGCCGGGGGAGGCTCGCTGTCCCCGGGCCGGAAGGGATTCACTTTGGGCTTTGGGGCCACCACAGGGCCGAACTTCTTCTGCGGGGCGTAAAAAGCCGGAGCCGAGACCGAAACGGAGATCGCGGGAGACGGGCGGGGGGCCGCCATGGCCGGGCCGGGCTGCTGGGGTGGGTCGCCGGGTTACGCAGCGCGGAGCCGGGCTCAGGAGCCCCAGGCGGTCCCAGCTCCCCTTGGTGACCCCCACTCGCCCCCTCCCGGCGCCCCGCGCCCCCTCCCCGTGGGGCCGCCCTGCCGCTCCCCGCGCCTCACCGCAGGCCGGAGAGTGCGCGCCGCGTCTCGGGTGGCCGCCTCGGCGCCGGGTCCGCAGACTCTGCGTCCCGGTCCGGAGCAGCCTCCAGCCGGGCGGGGAGGGACACACGGAAGGAGGAGGGAGGGAGAAGAGAGGGGGCGGGGAGAGAGCGGCGCCCAGACCATACAAGGAGCGGCCCGGAGAGGGGGCGGGGAGAGCGGGGAAGGGCGGACCAGGCAGGAAACTCCCCCAGGAAGGGGCCCTGATCCTGCCTCAGGCCGGAGGCTCCGCCGAGGTCCGCTCGCCCCCACCCCACTCACTGCCGCCCCCGCCGCCCCAGCCCGGCTCAGACCCCCACTCCCTGAGCACAGGCCTCTGATGTCATTTCCTGACCTGCCTCCCCCTCCCCGCCGGACCCGCGGGTGCCCAAGATCTGACTCACCGTCCCCCTCCGGGCTTAGCCGGCGGAGGTGGGGCGGGTGCCGCCGAGGTAGCCACGCAGCCCCTGTGCGCCTCCGGCCCGGCCCAGCGACCTCCTCTCGGGCCTGCCGTTACCCGGTCCCCTCCTGCCACCACCCGCTACCCGGCCACCCCGAGTCCGCCTGGGGTGGCCGAACGTATGGAGCTGGGCTCCAGGGTGCACGGGGATGGGGGGTGAGGAGCGGGGCGTTCTCCCTCCCAGCACCCCCCAGCTGACTCTGTGCCCGGAGGGGGTGTGTGAGCCGGAACCTCCAGCATTCTTGGGGATACGAAATTCCAACGCTGGGCAGCCTCTTAAGGCTTCTAGGAATTCGCATCCCCCGCGCCCCAGCCATCAGATCGGTTGCGAGAGGGACCGTTCGGGTCCGCGGGGCCAGGAATGGAGGTGGGAGGGCGGGGCCGAGACGGCGGCCGCCTGCGGACTGGAGACCCGGGAGGACGGACGCGGACGCGGGCTGCTCGTCTTTTACGGCCCTTCAACGCCCACCACGACCCACTCCTCTTGGAGACCCCGGGCGACGGTGGGGCTCTTGGGCTTTCTGAGACTGCGCTTGGTGGAGCCCCCTACTGGCCAGACTGGATTTCTCAGCCTGCGACTCAGCCCCAGGCTACACGAAAGAAGCCAGACCTGGGTAATTCTTCTAGTTCTTTTTTTTTTTTTTTTTTTTTTTTAAATTGCACTGGGAAACTTCCCCAATCTCGGCCCCAGTTCTTTCTCCAAACTAAGGAGTCATGGCCTTTCGCCCGCTAGTCCAGTATGCACCCGTAGGCGCTTCATTTTCTCTCCTCTTGTCAGCTTTTACTGCCTCCTGAGGCCTTCCTCTTGTTCACACTGAGTGTCCAGTCCCTCCAAATCCGGCTACACTCTACTGGCAAGGAGCACCTGGGCCATGTTTTAGAGATCATCCGAGGACTAACCCCAAAAGTGTATGAAGAGAAAGCAGAGGCCGAGCTGAAGAGATGGACCCGGGTCACACCCAGGTAAAGGCAGGATCTAAACTGAAACTGGTGTCAGATCTGGTTGCCTTGCACCCCTCATATCAGGTGAAGCAACACTGGGCAGGATAGAGCAGAGTGAGGTCAGAGTGTGAAGATCCAGCCTGATGCCCAAACTGACGCCTCTTCATTCTCCCCTGCTCCATCTGTAAAAGTCACGGTTAATCCATCTACTTTATTGCATTATATGGAGAAATAAATGAAATGTCATAGCTGTATGCTCTATATGACTCAGTATTATTATTCAAATTCCAGTTCTGCCCAGAATGAAAATTCTGACCTGGTTACACTAAGGCGTTTTCCCCCATATGTCCCTTTCTGGGTTGCCAGGCAGATCTCTCAGGGGCCTCGGTATGTGCAATGTCCTCTCTTTCCTTCAACCTTATTAAGTCTTTAATTATACCTAGGACGACATCTTAATCACTTTTGCAAACCCCACTGATCTTTTTCTCTGGCATCTCATTGTCTTTGTCACCACCAGTATTTCTCACAGCCACAGGCATGTGTGGCCATGTATGATGGGTAGTACGCAGTGCACACCTCTCTGACACGCTCAAGCCAGCCCTGGGCCTGTCTCTGAAGACATGTTAGAAATTTGATACTGGATTTCCTGTGCATGTTGGAGATTGTGTCTTGGGCTTCACAGACCAAAAGTCTCATCACAAATCCTTCAAAATATGGCCCCTTTGGGGAAAAAAAGATAGTTAAGAAGATGATTTCAGGATAACTTCATAGGAATAAAAGCTATCTACCCTCTAAATGTCTCCTTAAGTAATGTGCTTGTGCAAAATAGAGTATGTGTAATTGTTAGGCAGCTGAACCTATTTTTAAATCAGAAATAGAAGAGTGCGTAGGCAGGCATAGTTTTACTGACAACTAAGAGCATTCAGAATGCGGAATATTCAAACAAAGACTTTTAAGCCAGCCATTCTAAATACAAGTAGAAACACCCAGAGTATCCCAGAAGAACAGAATCACTGCCCAAGATGTCTCAAGAGGAGCAGCAGAGTCAATGCTCTTAAAATGAAGACAATGGGCTGGGCGCAGTGGCTCACACCTGTAATCCCAGCACTTTGGAGGCCAAGGCAGGCAGATCACTTGAGGTCGGAAGTTTGAGACAAGCCTGACCAACATGGTGAAACCCAGTCTCTACTAAAAATACAAAAATTAGCCTGGTGAGATGGCGGGAGCGTGTAGTCCCAGCTACTGGGGAGGCTGAAGCAGGAGAAGAATCACTTGAACCCAGGAGGTGGAGGTTGCCGTGAGCCAAGATCATGCCACTGCACTCCAGCCTGGGCAACAGAGTGAGACTCCATCTCAAAAAAAAAAAAAAAAAAAATGCAGGAAATGAACAAGAGTGGCCTTAACGATTGCTGGGCATTTTTCTTAAGTAAGCAATTCTAATTGATATCCTTAGGCAGTATGTGCGAAGTACAGCAAATAAGTAGATGTTCCTGACTAAAGAATGCCCAACAGCTTAAGACCAGGCCAGGGAGACAAAGTGAGAAAATGGCCACTGCCCTTTACTACCTAAAACATCTTCACGCGCCTCCAAGGATTTATAACCATCAGGTACCAGAAAGTTTTCTTCAAGAGTGCACAGCATAAAGTAGGAAGTTAAGAGCAGTCAGGGAAGGAAAATGAAAAGACAGTGTCACAACAAAAGAATGATTTCTAAAATGGAAAGAGAAATGCGACCAGGAGGTTCTTTCCATATGCCAACTGCAGATGGATAGAGGTTCAATCACGAGCCAGGCACCACGTGAAGCATTCTGAAAACAGCAACAATAGCAGCACCCTAATAACATCAACAACTATAATAGCAGCACATGCTGAGAGAATGCTTAGAATATTGTTTGAGGGCAATGCTAAGCACTTTAAATATATTAGCCCTGGCCAGGCACAGTGGCTCACACCTGTAATCCCAGCACTTTGGGAGGCCAAGGTGGGTGGATCACCTGAGATCAGGAGTTCAAGACCAGCCTGGCCAAGATATAGTGAAACCCCATCTCTACTAAAAATACAAAAATTAGCTGGGCGTGGTGGCATGTGCCTGTAAGTCTCAGCTACTCAGGAGGCTAAGATGGGAGAATCACTTGAACCTGGGAGGCAGAGGTTGCAATGAGCCAAAATCGCACCACTGCACACCAGCCTGGGTGACAGATCGAGACTCTGTCCAAAAAACAAACAAACATATATGTATGTTTGTTTATATATATATTCACCCCTTCTAATCATCACTATAAACCTGTGAGGAATATACATCATTATCCCATTTTTTAGTTAAGGAAACTGAGGCTAACTGGATGTTGGATTTCTCACCTCCTAAACTGCAAAAATTTTTTGCAACACAAATATTAAGACTCTCCTGCCCCATCCTTGCTTCCATCCTTGTATTCCATCCCTTCTCCTCAGGCCCTCCTACCTGGTCCATCAACAGCCCCTTTCAAGTCTGCCTTCACCCCAACACCCCTACTTTATACCTGTGGGCTACCATTTTCTCTTTCTGTCTCATGACACCATCAAATTCTGTCTGTTTATATATCTATCTGCATGTGAACACATACACACATTTTGTATATGCAAGCTATATGTATACGTGCTTTTGTAAAATAGCACATTTCCAGAAGATGTCAAGAATTGTTAACAGCACAGCCAGGCGCAGTGGCTCACGCCTGTAATCTCACCACCTTGGGAGGCTGAGGTGGGAGGATCACTTGAGGCCGGGAGTTCAAGACTAGGTATGGCCAACATGGAGAAACCCTGTCTCTAGAAAAAATACAAACATAAGCCGGGTTGGTGGTGTGTGCCTGTAATCCCAGCTACGAGAATTGCTTGAACCAGGAGGTGGAGGTTGCAGTGAGCCGAGATCGAGATCATGCCACTGCATTCCATCCTGGGCGAGGAATGCGACTGTGTGTCAAAAAAATAAACAAATAAAAAAGAATTGTTAACAGTAGTTAATGTTAGGGAGTAGATTGAGGAGGACAGAAGGCTTTTATACTTTTGTATTTTGTCCCTGTGAACATGTATTACTTTATAATCTGAAAAAAGAAAGGAGAGAAATGAAAGAGCCGTTGTATCTTTTTCCTGATATCGGAGCACCTCCCTTGCGCTGAGTACTGTGTGCACTCGGCCTGCAGCTTCCCACTTGCTCCCAGATTTACTGCCCCTCTCATCCCACTGGCCTGCGTGCCAGTACAAAAGAATCTCTCCCTGAGGGAACTGCAGACACGGTGGATGATGAACCATGGATGGGTTGGGCGCGCATCAGGATGAGGTCTGGGTGAAGCACACAGCAAGACCCAGAGACCTTTGCAGTCAAGGCCAAGGTTGAGCAGCCTCCTGCCCTGTCCAAGGGCCACTCCCCCAAGAGAGGGGTGGGACTGACAACCACAAATGCCCACGTTTCCTTCTTTCTTCAGGGTCAGCCCAGGAAGCTGACATCAGAGCATCATCCCCTATACACTTTCCCTCCCATTCCCAACCTCAGTTCAGCCAACATTTACCAGTTAATTTCTATATTCTAGGCACTCTGGATATAAGGAAAAATAAACTCAGTTTTTGCCCTCAAGAAACTCTCCATCTGGGGGGAAAATACTTAAGTAGATACTTTTAGTATAATAAGTGTTAAGATTAGAAAAAAAAATTTTCTAATCACCCACCCAATAGAGCTGGCTTGGTGTGGCTACTAATTACAATACCTGGGTGGCCTTCTCACCATGTAACCTCATTATTATCCCACCGGATCAGAAGCAGCAGTGAGGATTTCAGGACCAGGGAACCAGAATCTACATAAGGCATCCAGGGAGCAGAGGTCAGAGAAGCAGGAGAAGGCAGGAGTCCCCTCATCCCAAGGGCTGGGCCAGATGGGCACCCAAAGGCACTGCAAGCATCAGCAGCCAGAAATGTGTGGTGGGTGGAAGGGGCAGAGGGAGGCAGATGGTCAGATGGCGAGGAGTCAGCAACCAAGGGAGCTGAGAAGGGCAGACAGGAAAAGAGACCCAAGGCACCAACAGCAGCACAGGCAGGTTGCTGGCACTGAGGCAGCCGCTAGTGGAGCATCAGCTGCCTTCATTCTCTGTGCACCCAGAGGAAGCCAAAATCAGAGAGCCTGGCCTAGAAGCTGGAGTGTTTGTCACTGAAAATAGCCGACTATGTCACTGGCAGGAGTAAACATTGCAGAGAGTGGAGGCTGAATGTAGGTAGATAACCCATCTTGCTTGAGGTGACAAGTACTAGTTGTCTCTAGTTGCTCCCCCACCTCCACTTCCTTTAATAAGGTGGGCTTCATATAAAGAAACCCACTAGGCTGAACTGACACAGGAAGTGGGTGCTTCTGAGTCACCCTCAGAGCTTGCTCAAGCTTCCTTAGGCTGCCCTTCCTGCCGCCCAGTCTGTAGTTATTTATGCCACCCCCAGAGATGTGACCCATGTAGCCAATGGACACTGTCTCAGAAAAAGGGAACAGGTGGACCTATTCAGGTCTACCAACAGCAGACTCAGACTCTCAACATGCCTGAGCAAGCCAGTAGACAGGCCTTTGTACCCAAGCGTGAGATGCTACCAGAAGACAGTCGTGCCATTCAGCTAGCTCCCTGGTTCCAGCAAAGTTGTTCCAGTGTGCCTAAGAATAGTGGAGTAGGGCAGGCCCAGCACAGTGCATTTGCTGTATACACTTGCTGACTGAAACTGAGTTCCAGAACCATTAAAAGCTCACTCTAGATCAAGGCAGGCCCTGTATTTGGTAAAGCTTAAGGACTTTTATTGCGTCACGAATTATTCATTAATTTATTCAGCAAACATTTACTGGGCACCTACTATGTGCAGGACAGTTTGTTAGGTGCTGGGGACATAATAATGAGCAAAGACAGGCATGATCTCAGCCCTTGGTGAGTTCAGGCCTTTGGAGGGTCTCCTATGGGAGATAAACACTAATTAAATAATGACAGACAAATGCAAAACTGCAACCATTACAGGAACCTCAAGAGAAAGGAATAGGATGCATCCGGTAGAGCCTGTACATGGGAGATGTGACCCGGTTGGGGAGCTCAGGAGAGGGAAGCCCAAGCAGAGATCTGAACGGTAAGCAGAAGTTAAGTACGCAAAGTGGAAGGAGAGGAATATTCCATGCAAAAGGAGAAGTGTTTGCAAAGCCCTGTGACAGCTGTGGGCGCACTAGAGACCCCAAGGCAGGTAGGTGTGGCTGGAGTGTCAAGACAGAGATTCCTCACTGGAGGTACAGGGTGAGGAAAGGCTGGACAGGTGGGTGCAGAGAGGTTGCAGAGCATGTGAAAGGGTTTCAACTTTATCCTGAGAGCAATGGGGAACTGCCGCAGAGTTTTCGATTGAAAAGAGGGGCGTGAAGAGACTTGGGAATTTTGAAAGTGTCGCCTTAGGGGCAGTGTGGAGAGTCACAGGAGGGGCCAGTGCAGATGTGTGAAGGACAATTAAGAGGTTCTGGTAGAGCTCGAGGTGAAAGGGAGGAGATTTGTGGAAATGGACAAAAGTGGATAGAGTAGAGAGCTTTTTAGGACATGAACTCGTCCACAGAAAGAATGGGACAAAGGGAGAAAGAGACATCACAGGCCCATCCCAGCTTCTGGTTGGTACCTATGTGGAGCGTGGCACTCTCCACTGAAAAGTACAGGTCTGGGAGTGAGATTGTGTGTTTCATTCTGGACGTACTGAGAACGAGTAGGCGCACAGTGGGCAGTAGGATATCCAGGTCCAAGGCAGAGAAAAGAAAATTATACTGAAGATCCACATTTATAAGTCATCTGCCTCCAAATAGCAATTTGAAGCCGTTATTGGCTGAAAAAAAAAATCACCTATCAAATATTGCATGAACAGTCGAGAGGGCTAGGATATGGGCTTTGCTGGATTCTAGCATTTTATGGCTAGGTGGAAGAGGGAGGTATGCACTTTCTGAGTAAAAGTCACCCTCACTCACATGCAAGGCACATCTGCTCTTCCCCAGGCCTCCGTGTCTCTGCCAGCAGTGAAGAAAGGACGCTTACTCCTCCCACTTCGCCTACACTGTGAGCGCAGGAGTGCCTTGCCCACAGTTGCTCGCCTGGAGGCCACCAGAGCTAATTTTATTAAGTCCCGAATTAAGTCCCTTTTATTAACCCCAGAATGTCACTTATGGAAAGAAGCCCTAAATTCCTAGCTCCCGCTACACCTTGGTCCCTGGCTCCACTCCTGAAAACCAGTCCAGGGTGCCTTCAGAGCATGTAGGCCCTTTTCAGCAAGCATTCCTCTTTTTTGAGCATCCTCTCTCCTTCTTACTCTAACCTGGATCATCCCTGAGGACACACCGCCTCAGCGCCCCCCACCAGGTGGCAGACAATGTTTTCCCCATAGCCCTGAATGTGGAACAGATATCTCTTTGAACTCTCATTGCTATATCCAGACAATTCTCCCTCCCTCCTTCCTAAAATCCCCCAGTTTTGAATGTCACGTGATTAAACTACACAACTACTGCGCATCCTATATAGTCATCTGTTGCCCTGGGTCACACACCCTCATTTCTTTCTCTTGCTCTGTCACCCAGGCTGGAGTGCAGTGGTGTGATCTCGGCTCACTACAACCTCTGCCTCCCAGTTCAAGCGATTCTCCTGCCTCAGCCTCCTGAGTAGCTGGGATTACAGGTACGCACCACCACACCCGACTAATTTTTGTATTTTTAGTAGAGATGGGGTTTCACCATGTTGGTCAGGCCGGTCTGGAACTCCTGACCTCAAGTGATCCGCCTGCCTCAGCTTCCCAAAGTGCTGACATTACAGGCGTGAGCCACGGTGCCTGGCCAAGAGTAAAAATAAATGAATAAAAAGAAAAAAAATAAATGAGTAAGCCTATATACCCAAACATGTAACCACTAATGGTGTAACCACTATTTTTAAAATTATTTATTTATTTATTTATTATTTTTTAATGTTTTTGAGATGGAGTTTTACTCTTGTTGCCCAGGCTGGAGTGCAGTGGCACAATCTCGGCTCAACTGCAACCTCCGCCTCCCGGGTTCAAGCAATTCTCCTGCCTCAGCCTCCCAAGTAGCTGGGATTACAGGCGCCCGCCACCACACCTGGTTAATTTTTGTATTTTTAGTAGAGACGAGGTTTCACCATGTCGGCGAGGCTGGTCTCGAACTACTGATCTCAGATGATCCACCTGTCTCAGCCTCCCAAAGTGCTGGGATTACAGGCATAAGCCACTGTGCCAGGCCTGAAAAATTATTAATGAGGTATTTTACTTTTTTGGCACTAAGTCATGGGAATTTGGTGTGTATCTTACACTTACAGCATGTCTCAATTCACACTAGTCCCATTGCAGGTGCTCAAAGGTTACACATTGCTGGTGGCTCCCACATTGCATAGCAAGTTCTAAATAGACCCTGAGCCATCTCTGTACAATCCTAATTTTAAGCCACACTTTCTCCAACCAGCTCCTTCTACTTTTCTAGTCATTCTCTTTTTGTGCTTCGACAATCCCTTGGCCCACTGGAACTTGCCATTCACGTCCATACCAGCTCACATTTCCTGGACAATCATTAGAGTCACTCCCTTACATCTGTCTCAACTTCCTGTGCCTCTTTCTCACCCTGTGGTGCTCACTTGGCAAAACCCCAGCCTGGGCTGAGTCCAATTCTACCAACTCCATGCCTGCACCCACACAGCTGGGTGGCGCTACAGAAAAACATACAGCCCTTCTGACAGATCTCATTGTAAACTCCATGGCTGTGAGCTGCAGATGCCATCTGACCTTTCTACGTCCTGATAAACATACCAGTCTCGTTTTTCCATCCACTCTCCCACTCTGACTCTCTCAGAAGGCTTCTAGACCTTCTCCTCTCTCTCCACATCTCCTTCCACGTCCTCATGCATAGCTGATGCCTTGCTTCCTGTTGCAAGGAGAAAATTAAACAGATTGAAAAAAAACCTTTCCTAGGCTCTACCTACATCGAATCAAACTAATCCCACATGCTCTCTGGCCTCATCTCCCAGCAATCATTTTGCCTCAGCCACAATGGCCTTGTTACTGTTCCTCCAATGTGTAAGGCACATTCCCATCTCAGGGCCTTGCATTTGCTAGTTTCTCTGCTGGGAAGGTTCTTCCACAGACATCTGTATGGATCACCCCATTATCTCCATCATAGCCTTCCTCACATGCTGACCTCTCAGTGAGGCCTCCCATGACCATCCAGTTTAGAATGACATATACCAGCCCTTTCATTATTATCTACCTCTCCTTTCTTTTTTTCTTTTCTTTTTTTTTCTTTTTTTTTTTGAGACAGGGTCTTGCGGTGTTGCCCAGGCTGGAGTGCAATGGCATAATCATGGCCCACTGCAGCCTCTACCTCCCAGGCCCAAGCAATCCTCTCATCTCAGCTTCTCAAGTAGCTGGGACCACAGGCATGTGCCACCAGGCCTGGCTAATTTTCTTTTTCTTTTTGTAAAGACAAGGTCTCCATATGTTGCCCAGGCTGGTCTTGAACACCTGAGCTCAAGCAATCCTCTCACATCAGCTTCCCAAAGTGCTGGGATTACAGGCATGAGCCACCACGCCTGGCCCTTCCTTAATTTTTCTTCATAGCAATTATCACCTTAAATATATCATTCCATCCTGGGTTTTGGCACTCCCCCACCAAACAATTCAGTCTCTTAATTGTTGTATTGCTGTTTCTGCCCCACCACTTCTCACTAGACTATAAGCCCCGTGACAGCAGGAGTTTTGGATCATAGAACCTAGAGAGGTACTGACATAGAGTAGGTAGGTGCTCCTTAAATACTTGTAATATGGAATGAATGAATGAATAATGGAAAAAACTAACAAAAAAAGACAAAGAAGGAGCAGCCGGAAAGTCAAGAGGAGAACCAGGAAAGAGTGTTTGGGAATGAGGGAGTAACCATGAGTCCCTCACGAGGGTATGAAATGCCCCTGATGTGCCACTTAAGGTTAGAAATGAACAAAATCTGTTAACATGGAGGCTAAGGGTGTTACAGGAAAGAAGTCCCAATCCAGACCCCAAGAGAGGGTTCTTGGATCTCGCACAAGAAGGAACTCAGGGCGAGTCCATAGAGGAAAGTAAAAGCAAGTTTATTAGGAAAATAAAGGAATAAAGAATGGCTACTACACACACAGAGCAGCCCCGAGGGCTGCTGGTTGCCCATTTTCATGTGTGTGTGTTTTTTTAAATTATGTGCTAAACACGGGGTAGGTTATTCATACCTCCCCATTTTAGACCATAAGGTAACTTCCTGATGTCGCCATGGCATTTGTTGGCGCTGGTGGGAGGGTAGCAGTGAAGACCAGAGGTTACTCTTGTCGCCATTTCAGTTTTGGCGGGTTTTAATCAGCTTCTTTACTGCAACCTGTTTTATCAGCAAGATCTTTATGACCTATGTCTTGTGCTAACTTTTTATCTCATCCTGTGACTTAGAATGCCATAACCGTCTGGGAACACAGCCCAGCAGGTCTTAGCCTTATTTTACCCAGCTCCTATTCAAGATGGAGTTGCTCTGGTTCAATTGCCTCTGACAGGGGAGCCCCCCGTGTGAGCTGCTTCAGTAGAGTGAAGATGCCAGATTGGGTAAGTTGAGGTGTGCAGAGAAGTAAGGAAATGGAGAAGATGAGTGCCGGCAGCTCTTTCAAAAATTTTGGCTGTGAGAGAAACTAGAGATCCAGGAAGAGAAAGATCAAGGGGCAAATTCCAGCTCCCACCTTAGAAGGAAGACATTGCTTGCATTCCTTGGCCCTGCCCCCAACACAGTTTTCCACCATCAGTAATAAAATTCAGCCTTGATTACCACTAGCCACCTCATGCATATACATGAACAAAGAGGTTGGAAAGGAAATTCTTCTTTAAGTTAAAGAGAGAAACACACCCAGCACCTGGCGTTCAAAATTTCCAGTGTCCTTTGGACCTTCCTGCCTGTGTGGGTGCCCTGGCAGGATAATTGTGATTGATTGATTCAGTGAGTGAACAGCTTTCAAGTGGACCCCCACCCAGGAGAGTAATGCCTTGTCCCTATTAGCTTATCACCATCACAAAACCTTAACCAAACAGTGGTCTGAACCTATACACTAGGATTAAGTACCCATTCTTAAATGAGCTGTGAACTCCTAAGTTAGAAAGAACAATGGTCTTTTTTTTCTCTTTTAATTTTATTGTGGTTGGTAAGAATGCTTATGAGGAGATCTACTCTCTTAAAACTTTTTTTTTTTTTTTTTTTTTTGGAGACAGATTCTCGCTCTGTCGCCCAGGCTGTAGTGCAGTGGTGCGATCTCAGCTCACTGCAACCTCCACCTCCTGGGTTCAAGCAATTCTCCTGCCTCAGCCTCCCGAGTAGCTAGGACTACAGGTGCCCACCACCATGTCCGGGTAATTTTTGTATTTTTAGTAGAGACGGGGTTTCACCGTGTTGGCCAGGCAGGTCTCGAACTCCTGACCTCAGGTGATTCACCCTCCTCGGCCTCCCAAAGTGCTGGGATTACAGGCGTGAGCCACCGTGCCTGGCCAAAACATTTTTTTAACGCGTTTTATCTGCAAGAAGTTGAACAGTCTCCATAAGCAAAAAGATTATGAGGCCTGAGCTTATTTCAACAGGGCTTAATGTTATAATAAAAGTCATAGAAAAATAATGTAACATAGCTTTAGGGGTGCATCTTAGGATAGGGAAAAGAATGTTAGACTAAGAATTAGAGGACCTGAATTTTGGTTGCAGTTCAGCCACTTACTAACTCAGCCACTTACTAGGTGTGTGACTGTAAAAATCTGAGAGGTGAATTTTCCTTGTCTGTGGAAGTACAGCAAGGAACTTGATTTCTAAGTATTCAACCAGTTTTAACACTCAGTCATCTGTAACTAATGCCCTATATATCCACCACTCTTTCACTGTCGGGAAAATGCCTTCACTGTTTTTTCTCTGGACTTGATTGGCTCACTTAAATAAAGACATAGCCAACTGGAGCTACATCTACCCATTATGTATTAAACACATTATTTAGGAACAGGATCAGTTGCAGGAAAGGATAAAAGGTTTCAGGTAGTTAGACTTTGTAGCTGAAACAGATCTCCGTCCAAACAAGTGTTTGTAAGAGGAATCCAAGCTGAAGTTGCAGGATATCCCAAAAGCTAGCAAAGGAAAAGAATTGGGGAACTCAGAAGGAAAATATATCCAGGAATCTCAGAGGTAGGCTGTCAGCTGTGCCTGGTGATAGAGAAGTCTGACAGGTAGTAATAGAGCCTCAACCATCAGGCTGTGGTTCAGAGGCAGAAGCTGGGGAGGATGGCTTGTAAGCACAAGGCAGGAGCTCTCTCCTAGAGGAATGAGGTGAGGGCTAAGGGGTCCCAGCAGGGGAGACAGGGAGGCTTCAGAGGTGTGATATGACATCTGCTGCCCCTCTCCCCTGAGTTCATAAATACTAGACAGGCAGGCATCGGAGACAATCAGGACAAGCCTTCCAGTTCCTGGTTCTCATTGGTTCTCCATGGAGGAAGGAATATAAAACTGGCAGATAGGCCTACTGAGGCTGGAACAAACAACTGCCTTGTATTCTTTATTTGATCTTTCCCTCTCTTTGTCAGTGCTCTGGGATTGGCTTGACCTTTAAAAATCCCATCTGGTTCTTCTCTCTGGGATTTATGAACTCCATTTTTTACTACCCACCTGGCCTCTGACTCATGGTTGCCCAGACTCTATGCCCTGCCTCCTTGGTCCTGGCATCCTGCCTGGTCGCTGCTGCTTGTGGCCTGGTCATGGTGAGGACACCCTGAGGTGCTGTGTGTGCTTGGGGCCTGACCAGGAAGCAGCAGGAAAGCGCTGACATTCTTCCAGGCTCTCTGGCAGATATGCAGGCGCGATCTGCTGGCTTGGCCTTTCTTATCAGAATGTTTGGATGGAACCCCTAAATCTGCAGTAGGGGTTGCAGGCTTTCCCACAAATGTGCTTCCCAAAGAAAACACAGGGCAAATGCATCCCCTTGGTCATCTGAAGCATAGGCTCTATGACAGTCACCAAAGAAGCAGTTGTCTGGGCATTCTCTTCTGCTGAATCCTACGGAACGTGATTTGGGGACGTTGACCTGCCCATGCAGGAGGGCTTTGGCTCATGGAGGTGTGCGCCTGGGGACTACACTAAGGAGAATGTGCCTGCCACGTTTGCCCATGCTGATAAGCTTTCTTTCTCTTTCTTTCTTTCTTTCTTTCTTTCTTTCTTTCTTTCTTTCTTTCTTTCTTTCTTTCTTTCTTTCTTTCTTTCTTTCTTTTTGAGATGGAGTCTTGCTCTGTTACCCAGCCTAGAGTGTAGTGGCGTGATATTGGCTCACTGCAACCTCCGCCTCCCGGGTTCAAGCGATTCTCCTGCCTCAGCCTCCTGAGTAGCTGGGATTACAGGTGTGCACCACCATGCTTGGATAATTTTTGTATTTTTAGTAGAGACGGAGTTTCACCATATTGGTCAGGCTGGTCTCAAACTCCTGACCTCATGATCTGCCCTCCTTGGCCTCCCAGAGTACTGAAATTACAGGTGTGGGCCACTGCACCCAGAGATAAGCTTTCTTATCTAACTAAAAGTGGGAGTGAGCTCACCTTAGATCCCCAATAGTTTACAAGATTTCAAACCTTGTCTAAAAGTCAAATGAGCATGTCCTGTGCTGGTCTCTTTCATAGTGTCCAACAGATCAGAGATTGGTAATGTGAGGCCTTTTTGTCCCCACCACCAACGCTGAAACCACAGAACTTCTGCCATGGACCCTCTCATCCTCTATAACTAACTGGCTGAGCCATCCTTCCTCAGCAAACTTGCTGTGCCCCAGCACAATGGCCAGGACCCTCATCTGTTGATTACTCTGGGAAACCAGCTGGGGATGGCAGGTAGGGGTCGGGGGAGAACTATATCGACCACTAGGACAGATTCTATGGCCACTTCCTACTATGTGGGAATACAACTTACACACTACGAACACCTGCACTCATCCATGACTTGCCTCTGAGTCTGCCCCTGTGTATGAATGGGGTCCCTTGTCAGCAACCTAATGCCCCTAAACCCCACTCTTGGTCCTCCTGTTGACTGAGTATTTAGGAAATCGTTCTCATTTTAAAGAAAATAGACCTCAGGCTAGGTGCAGTGGCTCACACCTGTAATCCCAGTACTTTGGGAGGCCGAGGCGGGCGGATCACCTGAGGTCAGGAGTTTGACACCAGCCTGGTCAACATGGTGAAACCCCATCTGTACTAAAAATACAAAAATTAGCCAGTCATGGTGGCGGGTGCCTGTAGTCCCAGCTACTCTAGAGACTAAGGCAGTAGAATTGCTTGAACTTGGGAGGTGGAGGTTGTAGTGAGCCGAGATCTCACCACTGCACTCCAGCCTGGGTGATAGAGTGAGACTCTGTCTCAAAAAAAAAAAAAAAAAAAAAAAAAAGAATACAGACCTTTGTTACTGACCCTCGTGATTTCCACCTAGTCCCCAAGACTATTCTTACCAATGTTTTCCAGCATCCGCACTCTCACTTCTGGCCTTTAGCAAATAGGGTATTTGAGAACCACTAGGAGTGCCCCAAAGCTGACTGATCTTCAGGGCTGCCTGAAGATAGATACTCTAACACCATACAAGAACATTGATAAGTAGGGACTAAGACACTTATCATCAGTATTTTATGAAAGCACCAAAGACTTATTGCTACAAATCACTCTGAAGAAAGATCATTGCTTTCCCATTTCAAAATTTAGAAATGTAGATAGATGTATTCCTCTCTTCAGTTTATGGTCCCACCTTAATTAAAGAAAGACAAGCGTGAAAGAATGTGTATCCATTCAAATGTCCTGAGTTGAGTAACTTTAGTTTTTTTAAGTGAACAAATAAAGCACTTTCTACAACATCCAGAATAGATTTTCCCTCTGAGAAGCTGAGTTTAAATGCTGGCTTTTTTGGCCAGGTGCAATGGCTCACGCCTGTAATTCAAGGACTTTGGGATCCTGCGGCAGGAAGATTGCTTGAGGCCAGGAGTTCAAGATCAGCCTGGGCAATATAGTGAGACCCCCGTCTACAAAAATAAAAATTAAAAAATTAGTAAGCCAGGTGTGGTGGCTCACACCTGTAATCCCAACCTTTTGGGAGACCAAGGCGGGTGGATCGCTTGAGGCCAGGAGTTCTAGACCCAGCCTGGACAACATGGTGAAATCCCACCTCTACTAAAATAGGCACATACAAAAAATTAGCCGAGTGTTGGGGCACATGTCTGTAGTTCCATCTGCTTGGGAGGCAGAGGCAGGAGGATCACTCGAGCCCAGGAGCTCGAGGCTGCAGTGAGCTTTGATCATGCCATAGCTCTCCGGCTGGGTGAGCATGAGACCCTGTCTCAAAAACAAAACAAAACAAAATGCCAAACAAAAAAGTGCTAGCTTTTTCTCTTTCCAACTGGGAAATCTTAGGGAAAAGGAAGTTAATTGAATTATCAGCCCCAGTTCTCTCAACTGCAATGCAAGAAGAATATCTTTCTTAGAGGTTTGTAAGAATAGACTGAAAACTCTATTCTTTAAATCAATTGTATATTGATATTTGCACTTTAAAGTGAGTTTTATTTTTTTCTCTATCTCTCTCATTCTGACTCTCAGTAAATGATCTTGCCTCCTTCTTGTCAGAGAAAGTAGATGCCGTCAGATGGGAATCCCTCATTCTCCCGACACCAAACATGCAGCCCACTGGCATCTGCCCCGTCTTCCCTGCTGCTGGAAGAAGAGCTGGGCTCCTCCTGTACAGTCTCATCCCCCTCCCTGAGCTCTGCTCCCATCCCTCCAGGTGGTTTTAGGAATTTACATTCAATATTAATTAATCTTCCCCTCTCTTGTACTTTGAGCTTCCCCTTCTCAATTGAATCTTTTCATAGACCTTTAACTTTGATCTAATATATCCCAATAAAATAAAAGGAACACTTGATTAAGTTGTGTTTTGGAGCCATCTCTCCATTTGTTGGGATCAGTGTGAAGCTTTGGTACCTTCTTTCAATCCTGCAGGTACCACTGAAGTACCTACAATTATTCCTGGGGACCCCAGCTTCAAAATGGGATAAGTGTCTTGCCTGATCATTTTATTTGGGGGTTAAGCCCCTGCAGAATTATAGAACCCCCCCGCCAAGTATGTATTTAAAGTCCAGAGGTTCTTAAACTTTTTTTGTGCCCTGGACCTCTTTGGCAAGGAGACTGGGACAATGGCCCTAACTAGTGAGAAGTAGCAGAATCCTTGTATAAGAAGAACTGTAGGGAGCAGGAAGGAAGCTGGCCAGGAATATGCCTAGAATATTTTACTTTTTTTGTGTGGGTAGTGGGGAGGGACTGGAAATACCTTCAAGACAGAATGCGAGATGGGACTGAGTCTCCAAGACCTGGAATCCCTCATGTTAAATCATTTGGATAAATGCAGCCTTATATAGTTGTGTTAAGGAGACCAAGGGGAGGGGTTTGCATCCAAGTTGGAACCACAGTAAGAGATATGTAGTCATATATAAATATATGTATTACTCAGGGAGAGCCATAAGGAGACAGAAGTTTCAGGTGGGAAGGCAAGAGCATAATGGCCACGTGGTCTGTACCTCCTTACCTGGCCAGTCCCCTGTCAGCGTTTACTCTGCTCAAATAATAGGGGTGTGTGGGCATTGCTAGAATAATGGAGGCTCTTTGTTCTTTTTTTTTTTTAATCATCTCTCCATCTTCTTTCCTTTGCAACTGGACAGTATATTCCATGAAAGCAGAAACCATTTGATACTTCTTTTATATAACCAATAATAGTAGATATGAAAAAAGAAAATGCTTTCTAATTCTCTCCACTATTGAAATAGGGTATCAGATCCTGCCACGAACTACACTAAACGATTAAAATCTAAGCAGACCTGCAACTGATTATTATCTCATTCCTTCCCGCGGTTTTATAGTTGTAGATTTGGCTTATTTCTTCATGCACATACACCGAAGATGGATTCTGTCACCATCCTCAATCTGCAATTCAATTGTTAGTGTCTTCTTCTTGCACATCTTCGTCTGCCACCCCATGGGATGTAGCTCTCCATTCATAATCGAAAGGTTAGAAAGTTGCATCCATAAGACTTAGCCTCCCTGTTAGGAGCCCACACCAGGGACCCCTGGCCCATTGCCTTCTCTCTCTGCAACCTCGGAGAGACCTAAAAGTGGGCGAGGTGCAGTCAGAGCCTGGATGGGCACTTGCTTCTGTGAATGCCCGCCTGCCCACTCTCTCACACTTTGGGCTTTCTGGGTACAGCTTACACAAAAGGGTCTCCTTGCCCTTTCTCATGCATCTTTTCTGGACTCCACTTCTTACCTGCTGTAACCACAGTGCTCATTTAACCCTTGCAACTTAGACCTTCATCTCCTCCCCATGGGGCTTGAGGTATCTACCTGGCCCAGTCCCACTAGCCGGAGGCCAATCTTTCTCTCTCTTTGCTGCTTCGGGACCGCCTTGCTTTCATTTGTCCGAGAAGACCACGTCTCAGAAAAGTTAAACTGGATTCAAGACGATGTCTCCTAGCCAGCCTCGGGTCCTGACATTGTTGTTAGTCTAGTGCGAATGAACTGTCCTCCTCATATTCTCCAATCCCCAACCAGGCCTGGAGGTCAACTATCTGCACATCCCCACACCCACCCCTGAATGTCCAGCGAGCACAGAGAAGTGGACTACACGATTCACTTGCAAAGACTTCACGTTCTGTTTGGATGGACAAAATAGCGCACTCGAAACAACAGAGCCCAAAGCTGTGTCCAATCACGTTCCTTTGTGTGTCCCAGATGCGGCCCCAGGAAGAAAACAAGTGTTTGCGGAATTTGGTGGCCAAAGGCCCTTGGGCCTGGCTTTATTCTCACCACCACCCCACTTTCTCTCAGGGCATCCCCTGCCCCCGGCCCGCAAAATCCATCAACCAGAACCTCGGGGTAGGCCCTGGGTTCGTGCCTCGGCTCCTGAAACCCAAGCCGGGGTTCTCCAGGAGAGAGCCCCGGGAGAGGGGCTTGGCACGGGCGGGCGGAGGGGGGCGGCGACGGGGGCCCCAGATCCCCGAGGGAGCGCCCCGGCACGGCCGGAGCAGGGGCGGGGAGGCGCGGGGCGCAGCCAATCCCCGGGCCGCCCCCTCCCCGGCCGCGGCGAGCCGAGCCGGGGCGGGGGAGCCAGGCGGCGGCGGCGGCGGCGGCGGCGGCGACGGAGCTGCCGTGGGGAGGGATGGAGAGGGGAGGGGGGAGCGGAGCCGAGCGGAGACAGCCGCGGCGCTGCAGAGCGGCTGGGGCGGCGGCGCGGCTCCCGGTGCTCCCCCCGGCGCGCGCCCCGAGTCGGTGAGGGCCCGGCCCGGCGGCCCCCGGAGCCATGGGCTGCATCGGCTCCCGGACTGTGGGTGGGTACCGCGGCCGGGCGGGGGCAGGGCTGGGCCCCCCGGGCCGCCCTCCGACCCCCTCCCCCATCCCTCTCCTCGCGCCTCCCGGCGCCCCGCTCCGCACCCGCCTTGCCCTGCTAGCTCCTTCACTTTCCTTCCGTCCGCCCGCGGTCCCTCTGTCCCTCCTTCCTGCCCGCTCTCGTCTTGCGCCTCCGGGGCTGCCATCCCGCTCGGCTCGCTTCCTTCTCCCCGTCGCCCTCCCGCAGGCGCGGTCCTTTCCATCCTCTCCATCGCTCTCCTCTCCTCCGCCGCTCGGTCCCCTCATCCCTGCCCCTCCAGGCCATCCGCCTCTGCTCCGCCGTCCCCAGCGCCTCCTCGCATCCCCCACTCCGGAGCAGCCCCCCGCGAAGGACCCTCGGCCTCCGCGCCAGCCCCGAGTTTCTTTCGCACGCCCCCCACGCCACCCCCCGCCGCCGCCTCCATCTGGCTCGGGTGCTTTGCCCCATCTCTCTCTCCCTCTCCGTTGCCTTTTACTGTCGTTCCTGCCTCCTCCGATTCGCTTTGTTCACGTGCGTTTTCCCTCTGGGGCGGGGGCGGGATGAGCCCGGGTTCCACGCCCGGAGGGACAGGGCCAGGGCCGGGTGGAGGGAAGGGGCTGGGGGACGCGGGGAGGAGATGGGGGCTTCGAGGCGCTGGGAGGGGTCGGGAGCCCGCGGCCCGGGAGGGTGGGGCCGGCCCTGCCTCGGCGGCCGGGGACCCGCCTGCACCTGTCAGCGGGGGCCGGCGGGCGGGGCCGGCTCTTTATTTACCTTTGACGCGGGGAGGGAAGAAAGGCGCCTCCTAATCCATCTTCTCCCTCCAGCTTCTGCCTGGCTACCGCCCCTGACCCCCACCCAGGCACCCACTCCACTCTCGCCGCTCAGCGAATTCATCCGGCCCTCTCCCACCCCCTCCCCCATTCTTCCCCTTTCCAACTCCCAATTTCTCCCGCCTACACCTCCCGGTGACCTCAGGCTGAGAGAATAATTCGTATTATTATTACAAACAAACTCACTCTCCAGAAGCCTGATTTCCCTGAGACCCGGTTTATTTCCATGGATACCCCCTCCTCCTCTGCTTTCACCCCTTCTCCGCGGCTCTCTCCCTCCCCGCTGCCCCCCACAGCTCTGACTCAGCTCTCCGTCTCTCACAAAGGCCACCTCCCGCTCCCCTCTCCCCCCGCACCCCGCCCTCCCCTGTCTCCCTTCTCCTCAGGCTCTTCTCCACCTGCCCCATTCCTGCTGTGTCCGGAGGGCCATCTTTCCTCTTTTCCCCCAGTCACCACCCCGCGGAGCCCCAGGGGACAGCAGGCCAACTTTGGAGGGTCCTCCCTCCTCAGTCCGGTTCACCACAAGCCCCTTCCTTTCCCCCAGCCCTGCTGATGTGCTGAACGCCTGCTCGTGCCCAGCCCCATTCAATGCTCCCCTTCCCAAAAATGGAGCCGACCCCTAAACTCACAATTGTAAAACCTCATGAGTATAAAGGGCCTGTACGGTCAGATGGTTCAGGCAGCCATCCGCTGCTTGAATAGTCCCTTTATGAAGACCCAAGCAATTCTTCCGCAAGACTCTCCGGGGCACCATCCTGCCCTCAGTCCAGGAGTCTCCCTCCACCAGGAGCTCTGGGCCGGCTGTAACAAGGACCCTCCTTCCCCTGAGTCCTGCAGTTTCCCACTCAGCCCTCAGACCCTGTCCACCCCTCCCACCATCTTCTGCCTTCTCTCTGACTTGAATTCCTATTTTCTTAATTCCTATTTTAAAAAGTTCTCTTTTCTCCTCCTGCTCACCAGCTTCCCTCCACTTTAATCCATCACTTCTCTCCCCACAGTCAGGTGAAATGCCTCCAGCTCACCCTTGGTTTCTCTGCTCACTGTTTTTGGGAGGACACACCCAACTCCTTGCTATCCAACTCCCGCCTCGATTCCCAGGAAGTCCTCTTCCAGTCAGTCAGACTCACGGACTCTTAGGAAGGGCCCACCGGGGGAGACACATCCCTTCCACCCTAAGCATAGAGAAAAGTTCCTCACTAGAGCAGCTCTGCCCTTATCTGTAGACTTGTAATAGAGAAAAAGCCCAGCTCCCATACAGAAACCCTCCAAGAGTCCTCAGGACGGAATAATTGGTTTTCTGATAAAACCCAACCTCTGACCCCTCCACATAAACAACAACAAATAAGGCCATACATCACTTTTTCTGAGTGCACTATTCTGGGTTGAGCTAAAACTGAATATTTGGGCTCAGCATTACTACTTGTCTCCCCTAGAATTTGGAGAGTGCAGGGATATAAGAGGAAATGGGCAGCTGGGGTAAGGAAGGGGTGTGAAGGGCTGGCCCCAGGGTGTCGCCTCGGCTGCACACGGAGGTGAGGGCCTGCGGCTAACCTTCTGGCCCCCTCAGGGAACGAGGTGATTGCAGTGGATTGGAAGGGCCTGAAGGATGTCGATCAAATCAACATGGACAGCACCAGCTCACTGCATGGGAGCAGCCTCCATCGGCCATCGACTGAGGTGAGACCTCACTCAGCCACCCCAAGTCTCTGGCTGCCTGCACTTCCTCAATTCCAAGGCAACAACCCAAACACTCCTTCAGACTGACACTTCTACAGAACATTTCTCACAACACATGCCAAGCAGTCCACATGGAGAACCCAGTTAGCGGCATCAACCTCAGGAAAGCCCTCCCCACATCCCGCACTCCTGGAAGGCCCTCTGAGGAAGGGGGCTTCCTTGCATTCCTGCGAGTGACTGGGATGCCCATTCCCTTTCCTCTCTCCTCACAGCAAACTCGAACTGATTTCTCCTGGGACGGCATCAACGTGAGTGCAGCTGCCCCCAGACCTCCCCATCCTCCCGAACTCCTCCTCCACATCTTCTCCCTTGCACCTTCCAACCAGCACGGTATTCCCTGGCTCCAATAGGCACTGTGAGCACTCACGTTCTCAACCTGTGCCCCAGTTTTCCAGAGCACTGGGGATATATCCCTCCTTGGGACTCTTGGGTATAGTAGCTTTTCTTATCATCTGCCCTAGCTCGAATGCTTTTTCCTGGAAACCATGAACCTCCTCCATGTATAAAGCACGCCCGTACCTTCTTATTCCTCTGCCCTTCCTCCCACATTCCCATCCCAGCTCTCCATGGAGGACACCACTTCCATTCTTCCGAAGCTTAAGCGAAACTCTAACGCCTATGGCATTGGGGCCCTGGCCAAGTCATCATTCTCAGGTGAGACTCCTGATGTAAGAATGCCTTCAGACAAAATAATGCTGACAGACTCCTTGGCTCAGTCTCCCTGCTCCTTCGAGGTTGATGAAGACCCTCATCCCCACACCCTGACCTATTCACCCTTCTGTCAAGCCTCCCATCCTCCAGGCCATTCCCTCCACTACCCCATCTATGGAGTCCTTAGGGGAGCCTGGCCCAGTGGGATGGAGCCTCATGGGGCTGTGGTGGGAGGAACTGGGAGGGTCTGGTTATGGATATTGTGTGATATTCTGGAGGATGTGGGAAATGTCTGGCCCCATAGGGATCTCACGGAGCATGAAGGACCATGTGACAAAGCCCACAGCCATGGGGCAAGGCCGGGTGGCCCACATGATTGAGTGGCAGGGCTGGGGGAAGACACCAGCTGTTCAGCCACAACACAGCCATGAGGCCGTGCGCAGGGATACGGATGCCTACTCCGACCTCAGCGATGGCGAGAAGGAGGCACGTTTTCTAGCAGGTACATGTACCCTAAAGCCTCAAGAGACACATTTGCAGGATGGCCAGGGACCGACCCTCCAACCTGATCCCCTGTGGCAGGATTAGCCCCATCCATACTTTGACCGTAGATTCACATTTCCCAAACAGCTCTAAGTATTTTGATGTGGTAATTCAAATAAGTGCCCTCAAACATATTTTTATAATCATCTCAGAAAATGCGTGTAATTAGATGGGATTTGTGGGTCCACCCATCCCAGATGCCTTCTCTCCTCATCATGGGACTATCCAAACCTGAACTCCCTCAAGTGCAGGGAAAAAAATGGGGAGACCTTGGTCTTTGAAAGAAAGAAAGGCCTTGGGGATCTCTTTTAGCCTTTGCCCTTTAGCATTTCGAGTCATGAATTCGCCTACTAAACTCATTACTTGTGACAACCACTAGAAGATTAAGGGAACTGTGTGAGAGACGGGAGGCCTACAGAAGAGGTTTAGTTCCAGGAAAGTAGTGTAGGTCTGATAACAGGCATGCAGTGTGCCTACAAGAGTGGCCAAGCTGTAGTGCAGGTCTAAATAAGATGCCTAGAAAGGGATAGGTCTGGAAGAGAAAGGAAGTATTGAGTTGGTGGTATGGGTGGGAGGAGAAATATCAGTGAACAGGGTGACAAACATGTAGGGTGGGGGGCAGGAGCAGTACCAGCTTCAACACGCTCATGGATTTGACTAGAATAGGGATCCCCAGGTCTACCCATCCCCTTTTCCTTCCAATCCCTTGAATTTCAGTTTTATATTATGGTGGACCCACAAGCCCACGATGCTCTCTTGGGGGTTCTCTGTTGATCTTGAAATCTACTCTCTAGACTGCAATTCCTAAAAACCTCCAAAGATAAATATCTGGAAATCTCGAATTTGAATCTCTTAGGATATCTCATCAGAAAACCCCTAACTCTTTCCCCTAGGAATCCTAAATCTGATTTTTTAGGAAGTCCCCCACAATTCTCCCTTCTCTGGGGACATACACAAAGGCTGTGCTGTCCAATACATTAGCCACTGGCCTCATGTGGTTATTGAGAACTTGAAATGTGGCTCTTCTGAATGGAGATGTGCTTATAAGTATAAAATACCAGCTGGATCTCAAAGGCGTCATATAAATAAAATAATGTAAAATATCTCATTAATAACTTTTATTTTGATTATATGTTGAGATGAAAATCTTTTTATATATCGAATTAAATAAGAGCTATTATTTCAATTGATTTAACCTGTTTCTTTTTAATTTTAAATGTGGCTACTGGAAAATTTAAAATGATATAAGTGGCTTGCATTATATTTCTACTGAACAGTGCTGCACTAAGATGTCTTCCTACCCCACGCACATGTCTAAGGATTCCCTGAGGTATTTTGTGGTTGTTGCATTTCTTCCCCCAGGCGTCATGGAGCAGTTTGCTATCTCTGAGGCCACACTCATGGCCTGGTCTTCCATGGATGGTGAGGACATGAGTGTGAACTCCACCCAGGAGCCATTGGGCTGCAACTACAGTGACAACTACCAGGAACTGATGGAGAGTCAGGGTGAGAGATGTTCCAGAATTCAAACTCTGGAGCCTATGAGGCCTCCCCAACTATCTCAGCTGCCTCCACTCAGCTCCGTTCTTTTAAGACTTCCTTGTCCATCTCAGCTTTCCCATTGTCCTCCCTACTCCCTGTGCACTCTGTGTCTTACTCCCGGTTTTCTGTGCTGTCTCTTAGCTGTCTCTTGTGCTGTCTGTGCTGTCATTCCTGCCCTTGACATTCTGTGGCCCCACTGACCTCCATGATTCTTTTTCCAGATGCCCTGGCTCAAGCACCCATGGATGGATGGCCTCACTCTTACGTGTCCCAGGGTATGTACTGTCTGGGGTCGTCAGATGCCTGGGAAGCCAGCGATCAGTCCCTCATTGCCTCTCCGGCCACAGGATCCTATCTTGGGCCTGCATTTGATGACTCACAACCCAGCTTGCATGAAATGGGACCTTCCCAACCAGCTTCAGGATACTCTGCTCTGGAGCCTCCACCTTTGCTGGGGGGAGACACTGACTGGGCTCCGGGGGTAGGCGCAGTGGACCTGGCAAGGGGCCCTGCTGAGGAGGAGAAGAGGCCATTGGCACCTGAGGAGGAAGAGGATGCGGGATGCCGGGACCTGGAGTCACTTTCCCCACGAGAAGACCCTGAGATGTCTACCGCTCTCAGCCGGAAGGTGTCTGACGTCACATCCTCAGGTGTGCAGTCCTTTGATGAGGAGGAAGGCGAGGCCAACAACTAGTTTCCTCCCCCAATGCCCTGCCTTCCACTCCCACCTGAGGGCCATGGCTGTGACCCATACCCTCCCTCCCCCCAGCAGTACAGCTGAAACTGGGCAGACAACATTGGGGAACCCAGGAGCTTCCAGTCCTCTCCCGGAAATGGAGGACCAGGATGGGATTTTATCCAGGCTTACACTCTAGAAACCCACAGGCCTGGGAACTGAGACCTGGGCAACTAGATGGCCGTGAGCTTGGTGTGGCTGTGGAGAAGGACCTGGGCTGTGGGCTTCTGGGTCTGTGCCGACAAAGCCTCCAGTGTGTGCACCCTGAGGACGGGGGCAGCGCAGCTGTGCTCAAGACTGGATCTCAGTTCTTCACGCCCCGATTTCGTCTTCCAGGAGCCGTAACTCTGCTGTCTGAATGCCTCCTTTCTCCATTTCACTCTTGCTTTTCCCAACTCTGTTTTCTCTGGCTGTGGCCCCAGCTCATCCCTACTGAGAGAACAGACCTCAGGGGCTGTTGGACATGGCTGGACAGGCGCAGGGGAGGCTGCCTGAAGGGCACGTCCATGGGGAGGGTGGAGAGGCTGCCTCAGCAGGTCATTTGGCTTCTAAGATCAGGAGTCGAGGAGGAGGTGGATGTGGCAGCTGAGATCTACAGGGGGCACGGATGTGGTTCTTTCTATCAAGGCCTGCCCGGAGACAAGAGAGTCACTGAGGAGACTAAGAACAAACACAGCCCCTTGCTCTGGGATCTTTAATATCCCATGGCTAAAAGGAAGATCCTAAGGATCTGGGAAAAGACCCAGCCAGGGCTGGCTGCTCCAGCTCTTGCTTCCCTTTCAGCTTTCTTCCATCCCTGCTCCGGGAGCCTGAGGAGGGTGTGGGGACACCCATCTTGGATACACCAACGCAGGATGCAGGTGTCGCCAACAGCAGGGGGAGCATGAGGGCTGTCTCCCCTTATTCACCCCTGTCCTCTGAAGCTGTTTACACTTTTATCTTTGCCTTTTCTACATTTTTATAACTTCTTGGGCACTCAGGGTTGAGTGGAGTGGAGGGAGGAGTCCGGTGCTGTCACTCCCTCAGCCAGGCAGGGTTGCAGCTGAGGGCCAGGGTGGGCACTCGGCACTTTCTGCCCCTTCTTCAGCTCCTCCCGGGACTCCCAAACAGCCTCACAGCTGTCCTCCCTGCCTCCCCAGGCCTCCTACCAGAGGAAGAGAGGAAAATCAGCGGATTCTTCCTTCCAGGATGGTGTATGGTGAGGCACAAGCTTGCCCTCCCACACTTGGCATCCATGCTGGTGGGGACTGAGCAGCATATGCGCCCCAGCACTACCGTGAGAGCACAGGCAGAGGATGGGCGGAGCAAAGCAGCGGCGCTGTGGGGTTGGAGAGCACTTGGCCCTGCCACTGCCCAGGTAGCCCCTCCCCAGCCCTTGGCACAGGCAGAGTTCGGGTAGGAGAGAGAGGCCTAAGAGGCTCACTGCCCTATCTCCTTCTTTCCTCACGCCCTTCCAAGGCTCCGGCTCCCAGGCCTGTGTCCTACCCACACTCTGTCAGGAGTCCTACCACTTGCATCCTCTCCTGGAAGGGAGCACTGTTGTCCTCTCCTGGCCCTGGGCACAAACTTTGCCCTCACCCCCAGGCCCCAGAACTTATTATTTTGGAGTGAGAAGGTTGAGAGTTGGGGTGTTTCTGTCCATCTATGGTCCTGTCCCGCCATCAAGTTCATACTCTTACTCACACTTCTGGGATGCAAGCAGGGCAGGGGGTTCTGTGTCTTCCATGGAAGGGGGACAATGGTTATCCTGAGGTTGGTTTTTGGAGGAAACATGGGCGTAGGCAAGGTGAACCAAGGCAGGTGCAGTCACCTAACCGAATGCTGCCTGTACAGGGGAAGAGTCCTCTTGTGCTTGCTAACGTGTGCTGACTCCGTGTCCCAGGACCTCATTTCCAGGAGCTCTGAGAGGTGGTCTAGCATGCCCGCCCTGGCAGCTATTCCCCACCCGTCTCCTGCTGCAGGCTCTGGGGTTTTGCATGTTCATGTGACCTTCCTTCCATGGGGTCCCTGGTTCCTCACCTTCTCCAATCTGTGCTATTCCCACATCACCTCTTCCTGTCGTCTCATCCTCTCAGTGCCCATATCATACCCCCAGACCACGGTGGACAGCTCACCCAGTGAGTGCGTTCATTCATTACAGTTCGTTTTTGCTCAGGCCCGGGGGAGTTAGGAAAGGTAGACCACAGCAGCTTTCGTTCTTCCTTCCCTTTCCCAAGGAAGCCAAATGGTCCCTGACAAAAGATGACTAAAGATCTGAAGGACTCTAGCAGGGTTCATACATGAACCTGCTTTCCCCAGGGTGCTGGCATATTGCTGCAGATGGAAGTCAGGTGGGGGTCTGCCTTCTGCAAGGAGCTCCTACCCGCTCTGAAGAGGGAGACTGAGGAGCTGGCCTGGGACCATCTTAGGACTCTTCTGGTGCTGGGGGCAGGGTGCATGGGGGTTGCTTATCGTCTATTTCAGGGGGTGGGGAGGGGCATGTGCAGGAAGAGGCTGTTTCGGGGTGGGAAAGGGTTGCTTTTCCTTTGGGGTTAAGGCTGTGCAGCACGTTTTACAGCAGTCCTGGAACAGGGCTGTTTTTATATTCTTGTGAATGAAACTGCTCTTGCTAAATGATTTTCTTTTTTTGGAGGGGGGGGGTGCACTTTCATTTTCAATTGACTTTATTAAATGAAAATCCAAATCTTCCACTCCTCCCCCTCCATTGTCCCCTCCCCCACCACACACCTTCCTTCTTGTCCTTGTGTTGAAGAGGGGATCTTGGGGAATGAGTTTATTATCTTCTCCTCGACCTCACCTATACATCCCACACACCATCCTCCAGGTCTGGGAAATATCCATTTTTCTGGCCAGTCTTAGCATGTTTTCTTAATGTCAGATTCCCACGCCAGGCCCAAGAGAGATTCTATGACATATATTACAGAGAGAATTCTATATCAATATATATAAATATTAGAGATTATGTACACAAGGGCATGGGCTCAAATGCCCACTGCCAGTCCCCCACCCAGGCTTCAGCATCTCTCTTGGCCTGGGGAAGTGGGAGGGATGTGATGCTGGAGAAGGCCACAGGCTGTGTTCAACGACACTAAACAGAATGTGGTGGCATCCTCTGACTGTGAGTGTCTTATTTGGGGGATGGAGGAGACTGGGAACAGGGGAGGCAAAGGAGGAGAATGTCGGAGCAGGGGCACAATGGTAGAATTAAGAAAGGCATACGGGATGGCAGGGTTGGGGAGAAAAACCTTGGGTATGGAGCAAGGGTTTGGGGATGCTCACAGCACCTGGCCTCTCTTTGTAGAGAAAGCACGCTAATGGAGTGCATAGCCAGGCTTCCTGCTGCTGATTTGGGGAGGGTGAAGATGTGACTCTCCCAAGTGCGGGCAGCACTCAAGAGCCCTGCCATCTTGACGCTTAGCTCCTAACTCTCCACCCCTAGGAGAGGCATCTGAAGAACCAGTCTAAGAGGGGGCTGGTGTCTGAGTGACCCAGTGACCTAGCTGCTCTGAGCCCTGATTCTTGGCAGGAGAGGCCCTGGCTAGAGCAGCTCCAGGGTAGAGCTGACCTTTGGCAGGACAAGTCAATAACAAGAGGGAGGATGTGTTTCCTAGGGAGTAACCTGGACACTGGAGGGCGAGGAAGCTGTGCTGTGGAATAGAAAGTTTTCTGCCAGAGGGAGTCGGCGGACACCATGGGGGCGTGATTGTTGAGCAACAGGGCACTTGTGTCTTTTGCACAGAGCCTTTGGCAACCTTTTCTTCCAGGCCGCTGCCCCTGACAGTCTTTTTCTCTGCATCTCACTGCTTGAAGCAGGGGACAACGGAGGGGGAATGTGGGCGGCCTCTCACTGCGCTAGTCACGGCCTGGCCTGGAGACAGGCAGTGGGGTCAGAGGCAGACTGCAGGAGCAGACGTGGGCCAGCGCAGGGCTCCAAGAGAAGTGGCTGTGGCTGGTCTGGAGGCACATTCTGGGGTAGTCAGTGCCCGAGGCCATAGGATGGTCCCATCCCCTCCTCCAACACGGCACTTGCAGGGCCACAGTCATTCTGGGCCTCCCCTCACCCCACCTCTTGTAGACACTGAGGCACAGATAGCACAGTGCTGGGACAAGAGCACTGGGGAATTGTTGGGTGGGGAGGGGGAGGCAGAGAGAGGCAGGGGATTCCCTTCCTGCACACCAGGAACACTCGGGAAGCCCCATGGAATATCAGGGGCCCTTCGCTAGGGTTAGGGCCACCTGCCTGGCTGGGAATGGGGAGAACAGTCAAAATAATTGACCAAGGCTCCTCCCTGCCTAAATGCTGATTCCTCCTTTAAGACTATCACATTAAAAAATTCCTGGAAGAGGCCACGACATTGGCATGACCTCGCCACATTCAGGACGCACCCTGCCCCACACAAGTTCACCCTCAGGCTGGCCTCTCCACGGTCTTTATGAGGAGGTCGTGGGAGGGGGTCAAAGGATCAGTTCATCCTCATCCTCCTCGTCTGTGGATCGCAGGCTGGGGCCCTGCAAGATGTCGGCCAGCTCCTCTTCCAGCCCTGGACTCTCCACCAGCTCCAGCTCCTCCAACTCGCCCTCTACCTTGCCTGGGGCCAGGGAGAGAGGGGGCTCTGGGGAAGGAGATGGCACAGGGGTCTCTGGGGAGGCAGCAATCACATCCCCTGTTCCAGTGGCCCCAGGCCTGTCCTCAGGCAGGTTCCAGTTCTCTGCAGAAGATGGAGGTGCCCCGGTACTCTTTCGAGTTGAAGTCGTGTTCCGGAAGCTGGCAAGGGGAGGGCGGAGCTGCACCCCAGACTTGGTGTGCCCCTCAATGGCCTTCTGTAGCTGAAGAGCAGTGGGAAAGGAAAAGAAGGTAAAAAGTTGGAAAAAGAAAAAAGATGGGGGCAGTGAGAGACACAGAAAAGAACAGGTACAATGAAAGGAAAAAAGAACAGGAAAGATATAGAGTGGCAAAACGGGGAGAAAGAGAAACAGACAACAAGGAACAATCAGAGAAAGAAAACAGAAAAAGGACGAGAAAAGGGGCATGACAAAAGATCCACCTGCCCAGACTCAGACCCTTGGGTGACCTCTTCCTTCCTAGTGACCACCTGCAGCCACATCCCCCCACTGCCTTTTTTCCGCAGCTTTCCTCAAAGCGCATCCCCGAGAAACTGTGACTCATGCCTGGAACCCCCATCTCAAACCCACACTATCTACAGAAGATCACGTGGGCCCCATCTGGGGTGGAGAATTCCATTCCCTTCAGGGCTGTGGCCATAACAGGCTTCGTAGTCTCCTCTACCTCAGCTGGCTGCTTGCTCTACCCCCTCCAATCTCTGCATAAGAAATACAGAGGGGAGCCAGGCATGGTGGCTCATGCCTAGAATCGCAGCATTTTGGGAAGCCGAGGCGGGCGGATCACCTGAGGTCAGGAGTTTGAGACTAGCCTGCCCAACATGGCAAAACCCCGTCTCTACTAAAAATACAAAAAATTAGCGGGTGTGGTAGCGGGCGCCTGTAATCCCAGCTACTTGGGAGGCTGAGGCAGGAGAATCACTTGAACCCGGGAGGCGGAGGTTGCAGTGAGCTGAGATCACGCCACTGCACTCCAGCCTGGGCGACAAGAGTGAAACTCTGTCTCAAAAAAAAAAAAAAAGAAAGAAAGAAATAGAGAAGGGAATCTGAGGGGACTTCTGAGATGCTAATATTCCTTCTGTCCCCACTGCATCCCCTTATTCTATGCCCAGCCTCCCTCCTGCTGCTCAAATGGGACACATCGTGATTACCTCCTCCAGGGCCAGGACGCCCCTGAGCTTCCCCATGCTGGTCACGTAAGCGAGGTGGAGGCCAAGGAGTGAAAACAGGGTATGAGTCTGAGGATGAAGAGCACAGGTCAGTGCATGTTCCCTGCCCCACAGCTCTCCTGCCTTCCCCGCAGCCCTGAGCAGTCAGCAAAGGACTCACCTTGTGCAGGGTTGTCTGCTCCACCAGCTGGAAGGGAGACTGGTCAATACAGCAGGAATCAAAACAGACAGGCTGGCTCAGCTGCTCCTGCTCCCAGGCCTCAATCTGTCAGCCAGAGGAGGAAAGTCACGAAAATCACAGAGCCTCCTTTCACCCCAGATACCTGATTTTGACCCCAAACGGCCCTCCTAGCCTCTGCCCAGAATCTGGGAACATGCAAGAACTGATCATAGATCCCCCAGATCAGAGGACCTCCTCCTTCTTCCCAGGGGACAGAGCCTCTCTGCCCTTCCTCATCAGGCCCCCAACCTACCCTGCAACCCCCAGGTACCCAGAACACCCCTCCCTCTTCTAGGCTCCAACTCTCCTATCCCCTGGCATCCCAAACATTTGTTATTCCCAACCTATCTTTCCCATCTATTTTCCACTACTACTATAAGACGTGGGGCTCCAATCAAACCAGACTGCTTTCTGCTCTTCAAACATGCCTTCCCCTTTGTCTTTGCTATTCTGACCATCTGGAGTTCCTTTACCTGCCCTACCCTCTCCCTGCAGTGTTCGTATTTCCTGACTCTCCCAATCAGATGTGCTTCTCCCCTTTTTTATTCCCATAGTATTAGCTGGTCTCACCTTTTCAGAAATGACATTGGCCATACTTCCTGCTGTATTGGCATCTGTCTTACCTTTGCCTTTGTCTTGAGTGTTATGTGGTATCGGCTGCTGTATATTGTGAAGAAACTAGCACATCACCTCTCATGCAGGGAACCGTGGTGGGTACTTGTTGAAATTGAAGAGCTATACTGGACCTCATGGCACTCAGCTGACTTGAGCAAAGCCAGTTTTTGTTTGTTTGTTTTTGTCTATGACGGAAGCATTAAGGCACAAAGGCCAACCATCCTCTTGACTTTAGATATGCACACCAAAATTCCCAAGAGTCCAAATAATCCATTACATCTCTGGCTCTCTTACATTTTTCTAAAATTTCTAAAATCTCTTTTCAGTCAGTATCCTCTGAATGATCTAGAACTCTATTTTCCTATTTGTCCAAATCTACACCTCTCAAACTTCAGAGAATATCACCAAAGGGCATTATATAGGTTTAGGATCTGGTGTGTAGCCCGTAGTGATGCTCACTCCACCTGTCCTGTCCTGATATTTCTGGATTACAATCATGACTCCTCTATACTCTCATCTTCCGGACTAATGGATTACAGAGGTTACATAGCATAGGATGGATGACCACTTAGCAGGTGTGTTGTAGAGAAGATTTAGGTATAGGATGGGGGCTAGACCTTGCCAACCATGGTTTGGTCCATCCCGTCCTCTTGGTCTTTTCTATGATCATCTGTGGCCTTATGTTCCGTTTTTGCCTTTCCTTAACAATAACGCGGCAACATTTTCAGTGAATGATTATCAAGTACATTCTCTTTGCCAAGCATTATTCTAATTGCCTTACCCGTCTTAGCTCTTTTAATCTTCTCTAATAACTCTATCATTATCTTCACTTTATAGATGAGGAAACAGAGGCACAGCATGTTGAAGTCATTTGCCCAGGATTACACAGTCAGTAATTGGTGGAGCTGGGCTTCTAACCTTGACTGCTGTTTGTATTCCAGGTACATCTCCAGCTTTTGCGCAAGGGATGCAGGACGTTGCTGTTGAGGCTGGTGTGTTCCACTACTTGAATAAGCTCGGTACCGGTTAGAAACAGAGCTCTGTGTGTACTCCAGAGTATGCAGAATTAAACAAATCCTAGTAGGGACTTCTGGCAACATATAATTGAATCTTTCAATATTCCCATACTGCCCCCATACTGTTTTTTTGGTCAATATCAACATCTTGATATTGTCAAGGGTATCATCTGGTCTGAAAATTGTGTTCAAAACATCCTGAATTTCAACTCCTGTTAGATCTTATCCCTCTAAAATGTCTCAATGGGTCACATGGGAGTTGGTAGCTCCTTAAAGTCTTCCCTGGGAAAGACATAAGCTAGAAATGATAGTCTATCTTATTTTTAATCCCTGGCTTCACTTTATTTCCAGTGGTCATTCAATAGCCACACTGATCAACTAGCTGGTTTTCTCTCTTTGGTGCATTAAATTAAAAAAAAGAAAAAAAGCAAAACTTATTGTTATTGGTTTTAGCAACCTAACAAAGTACTCCTTAATTGCAATTACGGCCTTTCTGATTCCTGCTTGTGGGCAGAAGGAATAGTTTTTCCTTTCCCTCTGTGATCATTGATTTGACTTTTTCACAAGTCATTTATCAGAAGTGTGTGTGTTTTGAGGGGGTGGGGAAGGTTTCTCTTCTGTCTTGTCACTCACAACATCCTCCTCCAATCCTGTAATGCTTTTCATTGTCAGCACATATTTATTCTGGATATCCAATAAGATGTTCATTTAAAAATAATATCTGCCGTGTTTTTTTTTGTCAGCTTCATACTTTACAAGCTTTACGTTTTCAGCGTTTGCAGCAAACTCTGCATTCTTTTACCATATGGAATAGTTGCCAATGGATTTTTCTGTTGATGTTCCTCCACAACCCCTCGGTATGTTCTGATACCGCCTGCTTCCAATCACTAGTCCACATTCTGTTCCCTCCTGACAACCAAGCACATTCAGAATGCTTGATTTTTCTCTCTTGAAGATTTGATAACCACCTCGTTTAGGAAAATAGGCATTTGTTTGTCCCCAGGAGGCACCGTGGTCATTATTTTCTTCCTTTTTCAGTTCTTCCCAGTAGCAATGCCTAGCATTTTCCAGTTGTTCACTGTCTCAGGGCCCTGATCAATCCAGCACAGTAATCTCCACCAGGAGCAGATTTCTCCATTTTAGTTTTTTTTTTTTTTTTTTTTTTGAGGCAAAGTCTGGATCTGTCACCCAGGCTGGAGTGCAGTGGTGCAGTCTCTGCTCACTGCAACCCCCACCTCCCAGGTTCAAGTGATTTTCGTGCCTCAGCCTCCCAAGTATCTGGGATTACAGGTGCGTGCCACCATGCCCGGCTTATTTTTGTATTTTTAGTAGAAATGGAGTTTCACCACGTTGGCCAGGCTGGTCTCAAACTCCTGACCTCAGGTGATCTGCCTGCCTTGGCCTCCCAAAGTGCTGGAATTACAGGCATGAGCCACCATGCCCGGCCTCCCATTTTAGTTTTGATGTTCTTCTTCTATGTTGCTGTTTTAGTGCCAGCCTCCTGGTGCCATTTTACCTCCATTAAAGCTTTGCCTGATCCAGAAAGCCCATAATCTCTAAAAGATCTGGGGCTCATCTTAGCACCATGGCCCCATTTACTCATGGAGACTCAAAGTTTTTCTCTTCTGAAATGACGTGTCCTTCTGAGAACACCTCCATGTCCCATCACACACTCATTACTCTCTCCATAATCATCCTTATTTCCATCCTCTCAAAACACTTCCCATCCAGACCACATTCTATTTCATGACAACACAATAAAGAAGGTAGAAACAAATTAGCAATATCTTCATTTGATAGAACAATCCACCCCAGGTTTCCATTTCCCTTACTCACCTCTTCAGGTGACATGTTATCCACTAAATCTGTGGAATCCTAGAGAAGAAAGACATAGGTCCAAGTTCTTTCCCTTTTCTTCCCATGGTAGCTATGGTTCCCAATGAAACAATAGCCATCCCTCCCTGGCCAGGACCACCGATGCCTCCTTTTCATTCATCATCCCTTCCATATGATTAAACTCCTCCTCCTTGGTGGGGTCTCTGCCTTCCTGATTTAAGAACCGTGGGTTTCTCACTCTTCAAGGGCAGGCTCCCTTTCCCCTGTATCCCCAAACACATCTCCTCTCACCTGGGTTGTTTTCTTCTTTGTGGGGCGTGCTCTGCCCAGCAAGCAGTGAAGCAGGGACTGGAAGATGGAGGGTCTTTGACCTGAGAGGACAGGTGAGTGGATGGAAATGGACACAAAGCAACAGGAAACGGCCAGGGGCCCCACACAGTGCCTAACATTTGCCTCCAAAGAGCTGCACTTCCCAGGTACCTCACCCTCTCTTCTACCCTCCTAAATCACCCTCTGCTCCCACTCCCTGGGACAGTAACAAGGAGAATTGATGAATAAGAACCCTGTCCTCCCTCAATCCCCCAGCCTCACCCCCCACCCCACCCCGCATAGGAATTGCATGCAGGTCAAGGTCAGGTCCAAGTGACCAGAGAGAACCCACAAGGCGTGAGTTGGGTTGATGAGGGAAGAGCGTCACCTGCAGGCTCTGGTGCTTCCGGCTGCTGTTTATGGCCAGGCAGAGGCCCATTGGGCTCTTCTGGGGACAGAGGGGCAGTAGTAGAGGGGTGGAGAGGAAGGGAAGGAGGAAGCTGTAAGGAAGAGTAAGAAGTCTCAGCCTGGGAGCAGAGACTGCCTGGGCCTTCACTGCCTTTACCAGTTGGTGGATGTTCTGGGAAAGCGAACTCTATTCTTCCCCCCAGTTCAGAAATTCCTATATCCCTTTGAATTGTCGAGGATACCATCATCTGCAGCCTTATCTTCTTTAGTCCCTGGACCCAGAGGCACTGGTCTCTATGGTACCTGATCCAGAATTTCTGGCTTTCTCAGTTACCAGACTCTCCCCTCCCTCTTCCCACTACTTTCAGGGAAACTACGCCTGTCCCAGCCCAGCCCAGACGACGCTTTTCCCTTTGCTCCTGATCTATCCCACTCCCTAGCCCTTCCCAGCGCGGTCACCTCGCTCTTGCCAGAGAGGTCTTCGTCCTCATCCTCATCCACAAAGGCGAAGGACTCGGGCCGGCCTGGAGGCGCGCCGGGGAGCCCCTCCCCAGCCAGCCGCGCCTTCCCGTCGTAAGGCAGCTCCGACAACTTCCGCGCCATCTCTTGGGCTGCGCGCAGCCTGCGCTCAGGACACAGGTGTCGCTGCAGGAGGGCCTGCAGTTCCGACCGCTCCACCGAGCCCAGCAGGATCATTGAATCTGAGGGAAACCCACGCCCTGCCTGAGCGCCCCCTCCAAGCCCTCTCGCACCACCGCGCTCCGCACTCCTGAGAAGGAACAGGAGAGGCGCCACCCCGCCCCCCGTCCCCACATCTTTCTCAGCTTCCTGGAAACTCATTTTAAGAATCCTCCAAGATTAACCTCACTCAATCCCTTTTATTTCATCCATTTAGCAGGTACGGGGCCAATTGGTAGAGCACTAATTGGGCTAATTTGTACTTATTTTGATGAGGCCTTATATAGACTTCAGATAGGTGAGCTGATAATTAAGTAGGCTAATCAATGCTGTCCAAATAAAAAGAAACATGAGAAGCCATTCAAATAAGCTGAGACGTGAACACGCTTTGAAAGAAGTTTATAAGCAATACAAACATATCTCTCCCTGGAAGAAGGGAAACAAGGGAACTCTTTCTTTTGTATCTGACATTTCATCATTTAAAAAACCTGGGCCAGGCGGTGGCTCACGCCTGTAATCCCACCACTTTGGAAGGCCGAGGCAGGCGGATCGCCTGAGGTCAGGAGTTCGAGACCAGCCTTGGCCAACATGGTGAAACCCCGTCTCTACCAAAAATAAAAAAATTAGCTGGGCGTGGTGGCAGGCGCCTGTAATCCCAGCTACTTGGGAGGCTGAGGCAGGAGAATCGCTTGAACCCCGGAGGCAGAGGTTGCAGTGAGCTGAGATCGCACCACTGCACTCCAGCCTGGGCGACAAGAGCGAGATTTCATTAAAAAAAAAAAAAAAAAAACCCTGCTAGGATAAATCAAAATGCCTACTTTTCCTGAGAAGGTCTTTTATATGATTATAGAAATTCTGCTACTATAGTTAACATTTTTATTAAGTTTTAAGGCCAAGACATTGCAGCAGTGCTCTGGAGATGAATTTTACTGTTAGGTCTCAGTCATTATTATGAAAACCTTGCCCCTCATTTGTTGGCTGTACCCCTCCTCTAATAAAGAGCCTCTGCTGTAGAACGTGGAATGTATCTGAGATTTGGGAAAATATTTGAATTAATTTAATTTGAGAAATTTGGATATTCTGATTATTGGAAATCAGAACTAACAATCTTAATGACTCCAAATGGCCCTACATAATTTTTCTTTATTACACTAATTCAAACACTAGGAAATTATTCATTTAATATCTAGTAGATACCTATAACAAGGCACTCTGGGTATATAGAATTCATAGCCTCTATTCTCAAGGAATGCCCACCTAGTTAGGAAGACAAGATATAGTTATATAAACCACAATAAGAAATCATACAAAGCAGGATGAAGTGTCAAATGATGGTGAAGGCAGAGAAATGTGAAATTATCGTTTACTAACAACCATTCACTCCTCCATGTGAAACAGTTCCAGCCGGGCACAGTGGCTCATGCTTGTAATCCCAGCACTTTGGGAGGCCAAGGCTGGTGGATCGCCTGAGGTCAGGAGTTCGAGACCAGCCCGGCCAACATGGTGAAACCCCGTCTCTACTAAAAATACAAAATTAGCTGGGCATGGTGGTGCATTCCTGTAATCCCAGCTACTCAGGAGCCTAAGGCAGGAGAATCACTTAGAACCCAGGAGACAGAGGTTGCAGTGAGCCAAGATGGCGCCATTGCACTCCTGCCTGGGCAACAGAGCGAGGCTCTGTCGAAAAGAAAGAAGAGAAAAGAAAAGAAAAGAGAGAGAGAGAAAGAGAGAGAGAGGGAAAGAGGGAGGGAGAGAGAGAGAAAGAGAAAGAAAGAAAAAGAAGGAAAGAAAGAAAGAGAAAGAAAGAAAGGAAGGAAGAAAGAAAACAGTTCCAACTCTTCCATAAGTTGGGCATTAAAGAACAAGCATGACTTATGTAAGCATCAAAATGGAACAACGTAAGAAGCTATGGGATTTACATTAATTGTCATTATTCATGGATTCCCTATTTGTGAATTCAGCTAGTCACTAAAATATATTTGTAACACAAAACCAATACTAGAGGTGCTTTCACTGTAATTCGCAGACATGCATAGAGCAACGAAGATTTTTAGTTGCCCCATGTCCCTGTTCCCAGCTGAAGTTGAACAAAGCAGTGCTGTACCTTCTTGTTTCAGCTTTCACATTGTAAACAGGTGTTCGTTTTGTAGTCTATTTAGTGCCATCCTTTTTGCATTTTTGTGCTTTGTGTTGGTGATTTTGCTGCTAAAAATGACCACCAAATATAATGTCAAAGTGCTGTTTACTGTTCCTAGTGCAAGAAGGCTGTGATGAGCCTTATTGAGAAAATATGTGTGTTAAGTAAGCTTAATTCAGGCAAGGGTTATAGTGCTGTTGGCACAAGTTCAATATTAATTAATCCACAATATCTATGAAATAAGGTGTCTTTACCAGAAACACACATACAACAAGGTTATATATTGATTGGTTGATGGAAATGTGACCAGAGACTCACAGGAACACAGCCCTGTATTTTTCCTAGGAGCAATTGTTCAGTATAGTATTTGAACTTCATACTTAATTGAACATAACTACCATGAATTATGAGAATTGACTGTATTTAGTGGGAATTTTTTTTTTTTTTAACAGAGTTTCGTTCTTGTTGCCCAGGCTCAGTGCAATGACGCGTTCTCAGCTCATCGCAACCTCCGTCTCCCAGGTTCTAATTACAGGCATGCACCACCACACCTAGCTAATTTTGTATTTTTAGTAGAGACAGGGTTTCTCCATGTTGGTCAGGCTGGTCTCGAACTCCTGACCTCAGGTGATCGGCCCACCTCGGCCTCCCAAAGTGCTGGGATTACAGGCATGAGCCACCATGCCAGGACCTTTTAATTGCATTTTTAACTGTCTTTGTGTGCTTGTGTTATGGCTTAATTTTTCCTTCCTTGTACATAGCACATTGGATGGCCCCTAAAGACAAAGCCCCCACCATGGGGCCTCCTCTACCTCTATGTGACCCTTATTCAGGTCACTAGCTCTGGAGTCAGCTTCTTCCTCCCCACTGACCTTTTGAGTCAACCAGTGGTAAAGTCTTGACTGTGGTTGTCTGGAGCAGGGTTCGCAACTCCCCATATGTGTAAGAAGCTGAAACAAACTTCACATCACGTACCATGATGTCCTCAACAAAGATGGTATATTTGCTATGGAGGGAGAAAGCATGGTGGGTTAGCCGCACCGTATACCTATCCCTTCCATTCCTCCCATAAGATTTGCCATACTTTCAGTCACTCACAATGTCTACTAGGTGCATGAGAATATAATAATAATTTAAAACAGTGTTTCCAAACATTAACCCTAAGCTCAGTCTCAACCTCAGAACCTCCCACTCTCCCCATCAGATCTGAACTAATTCCGTCTAGTGCCCCTGACCTGAGCTGGTTCCAGCCAAGGTCAGGCAAGTAGGGTAGCTTCTTGACCTGGATGATGCTGTCATAGAGAGAGGGCTGCAGGCTCTGGGCCACCATGTTGGCCAAGATAACAGCCACCATCATGGGCAGGATGTGAGCAATCTGACCCGTTAATTCGAAGCAAATCACAGCTGTGGAGACTGTGTGGGACACGGCACCAGTCAGCGCTGCTGCTCCTAGAATGACACAGGAATACACCTGTAGGTTAGGACTACCGTTCTTAATATGAAGGACATATGGGGATGGGATGGGAATAACACGGAATGAGAGACATAACCCTGGTCAGTGCCAACACTCATAATGACTTGTCAAGAGTAGGGAGTAGAATACTGAACTCTTAGAAAAATCATCATTTTGATCTCATTCTATAAACTTCACCAAGTTACAAAATCTTTGTGTGTGCCAAAATTTTCATTTATAATATGAAGATAGTGATGTCCTATCCATTCCTTGCTTTTAAAAGTTTGGATGATTACTCACTGAGCATTTTATTTTATTATTTTTTAAATTATTATTATTATTATTATTATTATTATTTGAGGCAGAGTCTCACTCTGTCACCTAGGCTGGAGTGCAGTGGTACAATCTCGGCTCATGGGAACCTCCACC
This sequence comes from Pan troglodytes, assembly GCF_028858775.2. Lineage (NCBI taxonomy): Eukaryota > Metazoa > Chordata > Mammalia > Primates > Hominidae > Pan > Pan troglodytes. The sequence goes on along the minus strand of NC_072404.2, from coordinate 158,749,381 downwards.
TCCCAGGTTCAAGTGATTCTCCTGCCTCAGTCTTCCGAGTAGCCAGGACTATAGGCATGCACCACCACACACGTCTAATTTTTGTATTTTTAGTAGAAACAGGGTTTTGCCATGTTGGCCAGGCTGGTCTCAAATTCTTGGCTTCAAGTGATCTGCCTGCCTCAGCCTCCCAAAGTGCTGAGATCACAGGCATGAGCCACTGTATCAGGCCTCTTCACTGAGCATTTTACAACTCAGTTATGACATTTTTTTTTTTTACCTTGGGCTTTAGGTATTAATGCCAACAATTAGTGAGTAAATAGAGTGAAAACCCGAGAATCGTACTGTGGACATGCAGCAGTGAGACCTGTGTCAGATCCTGCTCTTACTATTTCTCAATGGAATGAGTAGAGCTTAATTCCTCTGGAATCCCATGCTCTCAATTATAAAGTGAAAGGGGTCATTTAGATGATTTCTAAGGCCCTTGTAGATCTGAAACTTTATAATTCTATAAGCTCCCTGAAGATAGAATCTATCTTGTTAATTTTTGGTTGTTTCTCCACTAACCAAAATAGTCCTTTGTGCTTTAATTATATTTCTTATTTAAATATGGAAGAGGTATCCTATGGGGAAAATGTAGAGGAAGGCACATATGAAAATGTAACAAGAAAAAGTCAGCCGGGTGTGGTGGCTTATGCCTGTAATCCTAGCACTCTGGGAGGCCGAGACAGGTGGATGACTTGAGGCCAGGAGTTTGAGACCAGCCTGGCCAATATGGTGAAACCCCATCTCTACTAAAATTACAAAAATTAGCCAGACATGATCGCATGTGCCTGTAATCCCAGCTACTTGGGAGGCTGAGGCAGGAGAATCACTTGAGCCCAGGAGGCAGAGGTTGCAGTGAACCCAGATTGCGCCACTGCACTCCTGGGCAACAGAGCAAGACTCTGGAAATAAAAGAAGAGAAGAGAAGGAGAAGGAGAAGAGAGAAAAGAAGGAAGGAAGGGAGAAAGAAAGGGAGAGAGCAACCAAGAAAGCATCACAAAAGGGAAATATAGGGAGGAATGACACTATTGGATATTGCATATAACATACTTCAGAACATAATCACAGGACGTGCATACAAGGAAATGTTCACAAGGGAGGCATGTGTACCAGGGAGTCATGAAGATGGAGAACAAGAGTCTATGACCCTCATTGATGAAAGAGGCTTTTATAAAGAAACTATGTCAGGGGAGCAGGGTACCAAGTGAGCTAGAAAGCTGGTCAGCACTTCTCTATGTAGGGAAGGCATGGCCTTAGATGCTATGGGATTGTGCTGAGGAAGGGAGGAAGCATAATAATCCCAGGATTCTATTGGTGTTAGGCATAGCTCTATCTCAGAAGTCATTTTAGAATAAAGAAACTAGGGCTCAGAAGCAGCTATCTTGCTTCATGGTCACTGGTAACAAGTGGCAGGAGAAGTCTAGAGCCATGTTTCTTAGCTCTTAGTCCTGTGCTCTTAACTACCCATCAATATCAACACGTCTCAGGTTGAGTCAATCACCTGCAACCTGAGCCAATCACCTGCATTGTTGATTCCATGATTCTTGGGAAGGAAAGACAGAACCCTTATCAAACATCCAGACACAATCCTAGAATCTTATGATCTCATTTGATCCCTATGATCCTTTTCTACATGAGGAAACTAAGGCTCACGGAAGTTCAGTAAGAAATAATGAGAGTCAGAGCCATGGGTATGTTATCTGAGTAAAAGTTGAGTTAAGTAGCACTAAATTAAAACCGTATTGTGTAGCCTAGAATGAAGATCCAATGGGAGAATTTAACTGTGGGGATCTGAAGTACTTAATGTTTGATTACAGGGAAGTGGGAATGTTTCTCACCAATTACTGCATAGCCCCCAGGTAGGATCTTGTAGATGATGTCGTCAAACAAAATACCATCAGGAAAGAGCATGGCCATGATCTCTCCTACCAGCCTTCCAAATGCAGCTCCTAGAGGGAAGATAAAAGGAAGGAAGGTGTTACGAGATCCAAGTTCCTTGCTCTCTGTTTTCAGAACCAATCTCTCCTTGGCCATTAAGAACAAATACAAACTCCCAGCATCCCGGGCCTTTCCTTATGTTTCCTGTATCCTGAGACTGAGAGATTGCAACTCTCAGTCAGACCCCAGGCTTCCCATCAGAACTTACCTAGCACAAACACGGGCATGAAGCCTCCGCAGGGTATGGGCATAGTGGTGGCCACGATGGACATCCAGAACTGGAGTAAAAAGAAGCGTTGGAATACTCTTTCAACTCTGACCAATAGACATGCACACACAATTCCCTTCCCACTATCCTCCTTTCTGCAGAAATCCTGGGATAGCTGATCCTTCTGAAAGTCACTTTGTCTGTCACCCTTCTTCCAGAAACAAAAACCATAGAGCTCTCAGGCTAAGAGATCACCAAAGACAATACTATCAGAAGGTTCCTCTAGATGGCTAGACCAAATCCCTTCTACTTTGAGTGCCTGTATTTGCCTTTCAGCAATCTAGAACAAGGAATGGAGCCCCAGAGTACTTATCTTTCTCTGCCCCAAAAGAGCCCCAGCCCATTGTACCCATTTAGTCCAGAAAGTTTGCCTCAGCAAAGTAGCCTGAAACTCTAACTTTCCCTACTCAGATTATATTTCTGAAAAGGCACTCCAGTTTTGTTTTGTTTTGTTTTGTTTTGTTTTTTGAGACAGTGTCTCTCTCTGCCACCCAGCACCCAAGCTGGAGTGCAGTACCATGATCTTGGCTCACTGCAACCTCCGCCTCTGAGGTCCAAGCTATTTTCCTGCCTCAGCCTCCTGAGTAGCTGGGACTATAGGCACGCGCCACCACGCCCAGCTAATTTTTTGTATTTTTAGTAGAGACGGGGTTTTGCCATGTTGCCCTGGCTGGTCTTGAACTCCTGACCTCAGGCAATCTGCCTGCCTCTACCTCCCAAAGTGCCGGGATTAGAGGTGTGAGCCGATGCGCCCGGCCAAGGAGCTCCAGTTCTAAGTGTCAGACATTTAAAGTCTGAGTGACTTATTGTGTGATTAACTGAGCTTCAATGGGGTCATAGAACCATCTATATGGTGAAACTCACAGTAGAACCTGGAGAGAAGACTTACTGCCTGAGCCACTTGCTTTAATGATCAGATCACCTTAAACAAGGATCAAAATTTAGATCTGTCCTGGCTATCTATTGGAAGGGTAAATTGAGAAAGCCTGATAAGTCAGCCAATGTGATAGGAAAAAAATCTCTAAGGCCAATTTTGTAAGCTAGAACTCCAATAGAAATTGAGACAATTTTACAAAAAGCAATATGTGCATTTTGAGGCAAAGAGTACAAAAGAATTGTCCGGGTGCGGAGGCTCACGCCTGTAATCCCAGCACTTTGGAAGGCCGAGGTGGGCGGATCACGAGGTCAGGAGATCAAGACCATTCTGGCTAACACGGTGAAACCCTGTCTCCACTAAAAAATAAAAAAACAAAAAATAAAAAAAAATTAGCCAGGCATGGTGGTGGGCACCTGTAGTCCCAGCTACTTGGGAGGCTGAGGCAGGAGAATGGCATGAACCCGGGAGTTGGAGCTTGCAGTGAGCTGAGATCGTGCCACTGCACTCCAGCCTGGGCGACAGAGCGAGACTCTGTCGCAAAAAAAAAAAAAAAAAAAAAAAAGAATTGAGAAACAGAATGGAAAAAAGGCTAGTTGTTGAACTTTTTAAATATCTGTAAAAGAAATAGAAGTATGAGATGTAATATGTAAGCAAAGCAACAGGTTTATATATCCCTTCCAAAATAAGTAAACCAATTTCAGAAAAGGATCTCAAACTTATTAGGTATAAGAAGGTAGCAGCTAAAGCTCAGGACAAACTGCCAAGATGAAAGTATTCACAATTTTAGAGCTGTGCGCAATTGCACCGTAAGCTAACGAGAAATATATTTCTTAATTTTCGGAACTGTAGAAAGAAAGAACTCCCCTCATCCAGGGCTGACCTCAGGAGACAGTGACAAAGACTCTAAGAAAGTCTCATCCCAGAAGATCTGAGATGAGGCAAAACACACACTCTTTCATGTCAGAATATGACTATTCAAAAACAGTTGAGAACTATAAAAATAAATGGGCAAAATGAAGAGAATAGAGACTGAGAATCCCCTGAGGACAGAGAGCGCATCTTGTCCTTTCTGCCTTCTCTCTGCACTGGCACAGTGCTCAGTAAATGTAGGAAGGGTGTAGCTAGGTGAGTAGGTAGAAAGGAAGGAAGGAAAGAACGAAGATGGGCTGAACAAATAGTATTCATGCAAAGGAGGAAAAGCTTCTCAGAGCTAATATTTGCTAAAACACTAAAGAGTAATGCTCATCCAGGGGAACTTGCTTTAAAATGCAGATGACCAGACCCCACTGGAAGCTACCACATCAGATTGTCTGCAGATAGGGCTATAGGCACTTGTAATTTAAGCTTCTTAAGTGATTCTGACATTTAACAGTTGGATACCCCTTGAACTATACTGTACCATCTCTTTGAAATAAGTGCATAAGAGCCATAAGAGATTTTGTAGGCTCAGGTTAATCTGAAAGCTCTAGCAATTCATATAACAGGTAACCAATAGGTCTGATTTCAGAAGATGTACTTTAGATTATCCTCCAAGATATGTGTAAGAACAGTATTACGATCAGAGGACATTGAAGTTATCAACTCCTATAGCACAAAGGTTGACACATGAGATTAACAAACTTTTTTAGCTATTGGCACGTGAAAGAAAAGATCCAGAAGTAATGTGAAACACAAATAACTCCCAAGACTTTCTTTCTTTTTCTTTCTTTCTTTCTTTCCCTTCCTTCCTTCCTTTTTTCTTCTTCTTCTTCTTTTTTTTTTTTTTTTTTTTTGACAGAGTCTCGTTCTGTCACCCAGGCTGGAGTGCAATGGTGTGTCAGCTGACTGCCACCTCTGGATCCTGCGTTCAAGCAATTCTCCTGCCTCAGCCTCCCAAGGAGCTGGGATTACAGGCGCCTGCCACCACGCCCAGGTAATTTTTGTATTTTTAGTTGAGACAGGGTTTTGCCCTGTTGGCCAGGCTGGTCTCAAACTCTTGACCTCAGGTGATCCGCCTGCTTCGGCCTCCCAAAGTGCTGGGATTACACCCAGCTTTTTTTTTTTTTTTCTTCAGATCTAGACCTACAGAACTACCAAGATTTTAAACACTCAATTTCAGGGAACTGGAAAACTGGAAACCCATTATGGGTTTCCACCATATTTAGACCCTTCATTAGAAGGAGTAACATGAAGAATTCACTTCGGGAGAATGAAGTGAAAGGAGTGAAAAAAAAATTCAACAGAGCCTCAGGCTGTGCAGAGAACTTAGTGATACTAGGTAACAATGTTAGACTTATTAAAAGCTAAATGAGAATTTGGAATGGTATTCATACTCATTGTAAAAGCTCTTCTCTTGATGTATAATGTAATGACACTTTCCATGTCATGAGATTGAGGAAGATGGAAGTTCTCTTCATTAATATTATAAAACAGCTGAATTGGCCGGGTGCGGTGGCTCACGCCTGTAATCCCAGCACTTTGGGAGGCTGAGGCGGGCAGATCACGAGGCAAGGAGATCGAGACTGTCCTGGCTAACAAGGTGAAACACCGTCTCTACTAAAAATACAAAAAAATTAGCTGGGCATGGTGGCGGGCACCTGTAGTCCCAGCTACAGGTAAGGCTGAGGCAGGAGAATGGCGTGAACCTGGGAGCCAGAGCTTGCAGTGAGCCGAGATCACGCCACTGCACTCCAGCCTGGGCTACAGAGTGAGATTCCGAATCAAAAAAAAAAAAAAAAAAAAAACCAGCTGAATTGAGAATCTTACCTGCCTGTACAGATGCTGCTAGAAGACCACATAGACTACATTTCAAATTAGGCACTGGAAAAATTGTTTCAGTCATGTTTATATTTTAATTTAGCTATGTATCCTACCTAGCTAAAAAATAAGAGTATGGTTATTGTGTCCAATGATTAGACAGTGAAAATGCTGGGAAGTGGTGATAACCAGGGAATATCATAGATTTGTAGCAGTGAATGGTTTTATGTTCGTAAATATTATAGGATATCATAGGCCTGCTGCAAACTGTTAGGCTTGAAATATAGCCCAGGAAGTATATGTTTCTTTTCCTGATACAGTATGATGTAACATTATCAAGGATATAATCTAGTGAGAAATTAATAATTGTGGCATACAGGTGAGTCCTCTATATCATCTAAGTAGGTTTCTCAAAATAAACTTGAATTTGCGAAGTGGAATCCAGACATGTACTTGGGAATCTGGAGAGCTGGGATGAGGTTTGGCAGAAATGTTGAAAAATATACAGTATTTTGTTTCTACAGAACTTTTCAAAATCTTGATATTTTAAAGGTACATATGATGCCAATGTTGCCATATAGCTCAGTCTAGAGGAATCTCAGAAAAATACAGTTATCATCATTGGACTACCGTCCAATTCTGAGATCCACCAAAATTTGTACTTGGTTACTGTAGATGGGTTTGTGTACTCAACAACTAATTATAGGAGGTTGGGATTTATAAATTAGAGAAGATGAACTCTATAATGAAAGTCTAAAAATCAAATCCCTAACAAGACACTGAAAACTTCTTTCATGATAAAAATGTAAAATCTTTTGAAGAAAGACATTTTAAAGGGATTAAATTAATAAAGTGAATGTGCAAAATATGAATGCTATAGATTCAACTAAACCACCTAAAGTGGAATGGGGAAGATCATTTGCAAATACAGTTTCTAGACACCCTGGGAATATGTTACAGAGTTGAAATCTGGTGTTTCACGTATCTGCTGTCTCTAGTCTTAACATCACCAAAAAATTAAATTAAATAAACAGCAAAAAATAGAACGTTTTAAAATATTTTAAAATATTTTTTTCTGTTGCAAGCATAAGATATAGCTAAAGGTTAACGATGAAATATTATGTACTTGGCACATAGTAAATGCTTAATAACATTTATTGAACAAATGAACTCATGAACCCACTGTAGCTATTGCAATATAAATATAACTTAGTGACTCATATCCTGGGAAAACATAGATTTATAAAAGGTATCATATATAAGTTAATAGCAAGGTATTCAAAAGCTTGAAAGTTCAGTATGGACAGACTTATAAATGAGAACTCTAATATACAGAGGAAAGTGTTGTGTTATTTAGGCAAGACATACTATTAGTAAAAAAGATAATCATCACAAAATTAAAAAAAGGGCAATCAATAATTTTTTTTTTTTTCTTGAGGAGTGTTGCCCTTGTCGCCCAGGCTGGAGTGCAATGGCACAATCTTGGCTCACTGCAACCTCCGCCTCCTAGGTTCAAGCAATTCTCCTGCCTCAGCCTCCCAAGTAACTGGGATTACAGGCATGTGCCACCACACCTGGTTAATTTTGTGTTTTTAGTAGAGACAGGGTTTCACCATGTTGGTCAGGCTAGTCTCCAACTCCTGACCTCAGATGACCCACCTCTCTCGGCTTCCCAAAGTGCTGGGAATATAGGCATCAGCCACTGCACCTGGCCAGCAATCAGCAATTGTAATAGATGTCACAACCAGGGGTAGAAATAAAAATATCTTATTACAAGGCAGTAATTGAGAAGTCTATAAATACATAATCCTTGATGGGCAGATATGAAAAAGAAGTGATGTAAAAGAGATCATCTTTTATTGCCTAGTTGAAGCTAGAAGAATATGGTTTGGGAATGGCAAAATCCTCACAGCTTCATCACCTAAATAGAGAATAATAACATGTATAAAAATTATGTGTAGTCACTAATACAATTAATTTAAATATTTTATCACTTTTGAAGCTCTAAAAAAGAGATTATCTACAAAACTGGGGGAAAAAAGATGCTCAAATCACCTAAAAAATGGATCATCAGATATATGGAGAATGAAATACTTAATTATCTAATAAGTGGGGGAATTTGGTTAATTAATCCAAGGCTTTTACGGTTATTTATAATGCTTAACTCTATCTTGTACTTTTTTACTTGGCTACTGTGACAGCTTAGTAATTTAACAAGAAGAACAATTAGAAGGGTTAGATAACTATGCCAGACAACACTAAGTTGATGTGAATACAGCAATTAACTCAGATACTAGTTTACTTCTATAGCAACTTACAACTCTATAATTTTTTTTTTTTTTTTTTTTTTTTGAGACAGAATCACACTCTGTCACCCAGGCTGGAGTGCAATGGCACAATCCTGGCTCACTTCAACTTCCACTTCCCAGGTTCAAGTGATTCTCCTGCGTCAGCCTCCCCAGTAGCTGGGATTACAGGCATGCGCCACCATGCCTGGCTAAGTTTTTTGAATTTTTGGTAGAGATGGGGTTTCGCTATGTTGGCTATGTTGGTCTCCAACTCCTGGCATCAAGTGATCCACCTGCCTCAGCCTGCCAAAGTGGTGGGATTACAGGTGTGAGCCACCATGCCTGGCCAACTCTATGGTTTTCAAATGACTTATTTTTAGGTTGGATGAAGACCAAATGAAGTTCTACCCCTTCCTACCCTATGCAAACCCTGGGTTCATAGATTGAAAACAGATGGAGGTTTAGGGTGTTGCTAGTGTCAGGAGCAGTACCTTCATGACGAAGAAGAGAAAGATGATGATGACAACGTTGACCCGGGGGTGAATCCACACAGCTGACTGGCCCAGGCTCTCAGGATCACCCGCGTGTTTCACCCATGTATTGTTGTCAAACAAAGTACTGATGGCTTCGCGGGGCATCAACTGGGAGAGGAAGAAGCAGAAAGGGTGGGTTCTCCAGGGAACTCCTGTGCTTCCTTTTTTAGAGAACTTATTCCCCAGCCTCATTATTCAAGGGTCTCTTTTGCCCTTTTCTCAGGGAGAATCTAGAAAGTCTATCCTTGGACAAAACTACTTATGCTCTGAAGCCTGAGGTATATCTGTGCTGTTTCCTCTTTACCATGTGGCCCCACCAAGAGCTGACCTCTCCAGCCATGAATTGACCCATTCCTGGTGGGAAGGTGAATGAGGCAATGACAAAGGTAACGATTCCAGGATACAGCAGGCGGCTGAAAAAGAAACAGAGTTAACCGCCACAATTCAGCCAACTCACAGTAAATACCATACTGAACGATGGCAAGCTGAAGTTTCCTTTAGTCCACCGTAGTCTCATTTCTTTAAATGAAAAAGATTCTCTTCACACAAAAAAATATTATTTGAGGCCCAGTGCGGTGGCTCATGCCTCTAATCTCAGCACTTTGGGAGGCCAAGGTGGGCAGATCACCTTAGGTCACAAGTTCAAGACCAGCCTGGCCAACATGGTGAAACCCCATCTCTACTAAAAATACAAAAATTAGCCAGGCACGGTGGTGCATGCCTGTAATCCCAGCACTTTGGGAGGCCAAGGAGGGTAGATCCCCTGAGGTCACAAGTTCGAGACCAGCCTGGGCAACATGGTGAAACTCCATCTCTACTAAAAATACAAAAATTAGCTGGGCGTGTTGGCACATGTCTGTAATCCCAACTACTCAGGAGGCTGAGGCATGAGAATCACTTGAACCCAGGAGGCAGAGGTTACAGTGAGCTGAGATCGCACCACTGCACTCCAGCCTGGGTGATGGAGTGAGACTCTGTCTCAAAAAACAAAAACAAAAATAATATTTAAATGGGAGACCACACAATTCACCCCCTAACCACAATATCAGAGCTTCCTTATATTTTAATGCAAGCCACCCAGAGGCATTTAATGCCTTCCCCAAAGATAAAAAGGGAGGAACTCTTGGAGAAACCAGAAAGTAAATGGGTAGGGTAAAAGAAGGGCAGTGACTCACTGCTTAGCAAGAAACTGGCTGAGGGCCTTGTGCTTTCGGACACCGAGCATGACTTGGCGATGCAGATACACAAATACAGCTCCCAGGAGCCCACAGCAAATCCTGAGGGTGTAATTTATAGAGTTGGAATCTTACAGACATGAAATCCTCATCTCTTGGACATAACTACTGCAGGGAAACAAATACCAGGCTTCTGCCTTTCCTATCTGCCCACATCCCCCCAGCAATGTACTCTATCTGTGCCAACCGCACCTTCTTTCTAGCTTGGGTCCCTTCCAATCTACAGCCTCACCCCACACCCTGCTCACCACACACAGAGCAGGTAACCCCACTGACCCGATAGCAGCAAAAGCTGGTAGTTCTTTCAGGTCAAAGGGGAAATCCATTCGGAAATTGGTTCTGAACAGAGCAGTGATGGTGACTGTAGGATGGAAAGGCCAGTATTACAATGGGAGCTTCGTAGAAACCCAACAGGGAAACAGAGGTGGGCAGTTTTCAGGATTAATTCCTTCCTTCCTCCAATCCCAGTTTCTCCTCTTGAATGTATTTTCCTTTTTTCTACGCACACTCCTCCATGGATATACTCTCCCACTCCATGACCTATATCTTTGTCATACACCCTTGGGCCTTGGTCCCACCCCACAAATGATGCCGCCCATTATTCCTTTTCTGAACTGCCCCACAGAGTTTTCCTCTGCACCCCATTCCCAGCTTTTCTATTTCACACGGCCTCCACCCAAGGCCTCCTTGGTTACCAGCATCCTTGTTCCACACTGCCAGCACTCGAAACACAAAGGCGCTGAACGTGGCTGCAAAGAATCCTCTCCAGTAGTTCCGAACAGCAAAGTAGGTGGAGGTGACCTCGATGCTAAATAGCACTCCTGCAGGGGCACAGAAATGTGGTTGGGGGCAGCCAGCAGTGAAAGGGCTCCCCCACACTCCCCACAGCTTGGACCTAAGGAGCTTTTGCTGAAACATGAATCTAGGTGGAAGCAGTAGTGGAAAGTAATGATCTCTTGGATTCCCATGCTCAAAACCACACAACTGCTCAGGCTAGGAGTTTTTTATTTTTATTTCAGACAAGGGATGGGTCCAACACAGAGAAGATTGAAAACGAATGGGCCTTCAACCTCCAAAACATGAGGACCAAGTGTCCGTGCCCTCTGCATCCCTTAGAATGTAGGGTTGAATGGGGTTCACAACTGTCGGATACCCACAGGGACTAAAAGGTAGTTGAAAAAAATCTGCAGAGAAGTTAAGAGAGAGAAAGTTCCAGAGCAGTTCCTCAGTAGAGTTGCCAAGCAGAGCTCAGGATTTACAGGGACTCTCCTTAACACCCTCCTCTGGACTTTCCTACCGTTCTACATATACCATGTACCCTGGGGCAACCTTATAAGGAAGACAGAACAAAAATAGGAGGGGGCTTTGCAGGAGCTGACCATCCTCGATAGCTCAAGAAAAGAAGGTAGAGGAGTCATACAAATAATAATAATAATAAACTAATACTAAAAACCCGACTTAAAAGGACCAACGTAAGGGGAAAAACCAAGAGGCTAGAAGAAGATAAAAACAATCATGCTTAAGAAAGGTGGGTGAGGCAAAAGGAAAGCTAAGTAGTAGTTCTAAGTAGTACTGTTGCTGAGCGTAGGTGCTGGAGCAGAAATTGAGGGGGTAGATCTACAGAAAAAGAACAAGGGTTGGTAGGGACAAAGTAAGGAATGCGAGTGAGGGCATAAAAAGCAACACTCAAGAGAGGCAAAGAAAAAAATATTCCAACATATTAAGAATAAGGGGGGTGGACTTTAATCTGATGCAAAGTAAAAATTGATGACAAAATTACCTAAAACCTGGCTAAGCCTCATCTTTATCAAAAACGAGGAAAAGGAACCAGGGAAATGCAACCACGCACATAATTGGATGAATGGAGATGAGGCCTGGCCTCAGGAAACCTTGAACTAGGCAGGTTTGTCCCCTTTCTCTCCATGTGAACAGGGTGAACGCCCTCTTCAGGCAACATCTCACATCCTAGTAATTTTCTTCTCCCTGTGCTATATTCAAAAGTCACATCTCTTGAATCCCCCAGGACCACCACCTTCTCTTCTATAGGTGACAGTCGACTAGTTACATCAGGTCATTTGCACCAGGGGGAGGGTGGCCTAATGGTTACATCAGGTCATTTGCACCAGGGGGAGGGTGGCCTAATGGTTACTCCCAAATGCAGCAGCTGCTACAGTTTGGCAGAGGATTTCCAGTGGTCAGTCCCAAGTCCCCTTCCCTGGGAAGCCATCCCCAATCCTCCTCTTCAGGTCGAAACCATCCATCCTTCAGCCTGCGCTCTCAGAATTTTGGGTTATTATAGCACTACCACTTTCAGATCCAGATATTTCTTTACATTTCAGAGATCCCCTAGGATTGAAAATTCCTGGGAGGCCAGGCGTGGTGGCTCACGCTTGTAATCCCAGCACTTTGGGAGGCCGAGGCAGGGGGATCATGAAGTCAGGAGTTCGAGGCCAGCCTGGCCAACATGGTGAAACCCTAACTCTACTAAAAATACAAAAATTAGTCAGGCGCTGTGGCAGGCGCCTGTAATCCCAGCTACTTGGGTGGCTAAGGCAGGAGAATTGCTTGAACCCGGGAGATGCAGGTTGCAGTGAGCCGAGATCGCACCTCTATACTCCAGCCTGGGTGACAGAGCAAGACTCCGTCTTGAAAAAAAAAAAAAGAAAATTCCTTGAAAACCAGCACCTAGTACAGTGCCTGGTGAATAATCAGGGCTGAATGTCTATTCTCTGGATGAGCAGGGGAGGAGAGGAAAGGACAGGATGAGGAAAGAAGAGAACAGAAGAGAACAGAATTTCAGGAAACAGAGAAAGGCAATGGGCAATGTGGGGCAGACAGAGCTTTGCCAATCACCCCTTCTGCCCTGCTCTTCACATCACATCAGGTAAGCAGCTGCCTCTGGGGCCTAAAAGGAGGATTTGACACAGCAGGAACCAGGTAGAGTGAGTCTCTCTGCTTTTCTATACCAGTAACAAAAGCAGTCAGCTTTGATTTGCCTGGGTGTAAACTATCCAACTGATGAATATTTTACAACAATTTTTTGAAATCCTGGGCTAGGTTTTCTTTCCTACGACGTGGTTCTGGGACACTTTCCCTAGCAGTCTGTCACTGTATGCTCCGGAATGAGAGCTAATTTTAATATTAGCCTGAGCCAGACATAAAATGTGCAGCTAAAAGGAAACAAAGCATTAAAAACAAAAACAGCTTTCGGAAGCTCTCTGCTCAGGTTCTGGAACATTGCTCTCTTCTCCCACCCTGGATTCCCTCTCTACCTTCTCTGCTGCTCCTGTCCCTCTGCCCAACCCTAGCCTTTGTCCTTGGTCTCCTGCTCCTCCTACTCATAGACACACTTTCTCTCTCAATTTCATGTATGCTCATGCCATCAACTACACCTACATGCTGCTGATTAGCAAAGCCATGTTCCTGAGCTTCAGACTCGTCAACCCCGCTGCAAAAATGGTCTCACCTAGATATGTCACAGGAACATCAAATTCAATACACTCAAAGTGAAATGTATCAGCTAGCTCCCCCCACCAGATCTGTTTCACTTCCCATATACCCAATCTTGGTTACTAACACCACTATCGACCCAATTGCCCTTGTAGGAAATCTGGGTGTTAGCCTAGATCCCTCCTCTCTTTTACCCCACACAAAATTAATCACCGGGATACTAGGCAGGTGGCCCATGCCTGTAACCCCAGCACTTTGGGAGGCCGAGGTGGGTAGATCACTTGAGGCCGGGAGTTTGAGACCAGCCTGGCCAACATGGAAAAACCTCACTTCTACTAAAAAATACAAAAATTAGCCAGGCATAGTGGCGTGCGCATGTAGTCCCAGCTACTGGGAGGCTGAGGTGGGAGAATTGCTTGAACCCAGGAGACAGAGGTTGCAGTGAGCCAAGATTGCGCCACTGCACTCCAGCCTGGGCCACAGAGCAAGGCCCTCTCTCAAAAAGAAAAAAATAAAATTAATCACCAGGTTGTATCAATTTTACTTTCTACCATTCTTCTCTTTCTCTTCTGCCTCTGTCCAGTGCAGTCTCTTACTACCTAGCATCAGGACTATGACAATCGTCTTCTTGTTAATCTTGGATTAATCCTGTTAATCCCCAGACCAATTTTGTCCTGCACACATCTGACAAAGGGATTGGGTGGACACTCAAAGCTGGCCATATCACTTCCTTGTGCACAAGTATTTCATGACTTTAATCCACCCCGACAGTATTTCCCGAAGTCAGGTCTGTGAGATACTACAAATCCCATGCCCACGAGACAGGGTTCTGTGGGAAATGCTGCATTACAGCCACATTTTGGATATTCCCAATGTGTGTCAGCATATCAAATGTTCTGGTAACTTTTCTTTGTCTTTTTCTTTTTTTTTTTTTTTTTTAAGATGGAGTCTCACTCTGTTGCCCGGGCTGGAGTGCAGTGGCGCGCGATCTCAGCTTGCTACAACCTCCACCTCCCAGGTTCAAGTGATTCTTCCACCTTAGCCTCCCAAGTAGCTGGGACTACAAGTGCCTGCCACCACACCCAGCTAATTTTTGTATTCTTAATAGAGATGGGGTTTCACCATATTGGCCAGGCTGTTCTTGAACTCCTGACCTCATGATCCGCCTGCCTTGGCCTCCCAAAGTGCTGGGATTATGGGCATGAGCCACCGTGCCTGGCCACTGATAACTTTTTTAGTTTTAAAAAAGCTCTCTTTAACCAAGCATTTTCCAACTGATTTATAGAACCATTTTTACACATTAGATCTAGTAAACCATGAAACACATTCGTGCAAATCCTAGTCTAAAGAATAAATTCCATATTTTTATACATAGCCATGAGTCTTCATAATTCAGCCCCCCTTTACTTGTCCAGCCTCATTTGCTATTATTCCTTCCTCTGTATCCCCTGGTAATACTCAGCTACTGCCCCCATCTTGACTTTGCAATGCTGTTTCCTCTGTCCAGAATACCTTGCCCACCATCCTCCTTGCCAGTCCTACTTATTACTCAAGCCTCATGTCAAACACCACCTCTTTTGTGAAGCTTCATGGGCTCTTGTAGGCAAGTTAGCATAAGGTCCCCACTGCACTTTACCCCAGCTGCCATTGGGCCACTTTTTCGAGTGAGCTATGACAATAGGTTTGCCTGCCTGTCCAGCCTCTCAACTAGGAGCACCCTGAGTGTGCAAGATCCAACACAGGGCCTGGTACAGAATGGGAGCAAGATGCTTGTCATTTTAGTAGAATGCTGAATTCCATTTATTTCATTAGTGTAAGAAATTAAGAGCTGACTCCATAATGAATACCTCATTTTGATACTAATTTTCCTTTCAGAATTATTCGGTATTCTTTTTTAAAAATCAAGTAATAGGCCAGGCACGGTGGCTCACACCTGTAATCCCAGCACTTTGGGAGGCCAAGGTGGGCGGATCACTTGAGGTCAGGAGTTTGAGAGCAGCCTGGCCAACATGGTTAAACCCTGTCTCTACTAAAAATACAAAAAATTAGCCAGGCGTGATGGCGCAGGCCTGTAATCCCAGCTACTTGGGAGACTGAGGCATGAGAATTGCTTGAACCCAGGAGACAGAGGTTGCAGTGAGCCAAGATGGTGCCACTGCACTCCAGCCTGGGTGACAGCGCAAGACTCCATCTAAACAAACAAACAAACAAACAAACAAAAACAAGTAATGCCACCTGCAAATACCTTTGTCATTTACCACATAATACAAACAGCGTAAACATGGCACCTTAATTTTTAAGTACTTAACAATTTCTTGTGTCAACAGCAATGTTTTATCTGTGAATTTTTTCTTCCTTTTTCTACCACAGTGGTTTCAGAACTGTTGCCTGTAACTTCTCTGTGATCTTTACCTCTCCCATACTTGACACAGCACCAAGAAGAACTTTTCTGATTCTTCTCAGAAATTCCAATTTTACGAGGAAAATGCAAATTCTCTTCACGTTAAGAGAATCTGGCTGATTAAAACAAAACAACAGAAGTCTCCCAGTCTAAAAATATTATTTAAACCTCCTGGATTTGAAAGGCTAACGAGTAAATAAAGGCAAAAGTGGGTATAAATGTAAGTGTGAACGTTTAACATGTGCAAAAATCCAAATACACTATCCTCCACTGACAAGGATTAGTGATTTTAATGAGTAGAGCTGAGGACAGAAATGTAAACAGGATGCTAGCTGATGTGCTTGCTAACTTGGGTTCCTTAGTCTGTGTGCTTTGCCACAGTGTTTGCATAAGTTAGATCATGCATTTGCATTAACTTTAAACTCTTCTCCACTTATCATTCCTGCACCAAGTCATTTTAGTTCCCTGGAAGATTCTATGAAAAGATTGCTTAACATTTCCATAACTGAAAAGAAACCTCTAACAGTGGGTCATTTAAGAAGCATATGCCCTTCCTGCAATTTTGTTTCTTCACATATCAACTTGGTGTCCTTTTTATCATCAATGCATCCAGTGAATGATCTATATAATCCTGCCCTGCTAATCTAGCTATAATTGATTTTGATGAGTCAATAAACAGATACGACTGCTTTCTCCAACTACATCCATTTGTTAATCATCCATGATAAGGAAAATAATCTGAGAGATCACTATTTGCCTTATACTTGGAGAAAGAGCTAAACTTAACTTTAAATTGCTATCAAGGGACATTTATCCTTTGAAACTCTCCTAACTATTCCACACTAAAAGCTTACCATTAATCTAAATAAGGTCTACCTGAATTCCCATGCAATTAATAAAGCACAACAAAATGTGGATTTTTCCCTTGAAGGAGGAAGTTCATAGAGTTCCCTGTTAGAGATGTCATCGGTGTAGGGCAAAAACATCCAACAATACAAACAGGTTTGAAAATAAGTAGGGGAGCCACGGAGACTGCCTTGGTTTTAATTCCTGGCTTGTACCTTACTAACAGAATGAACTTGCTCAAGTCACTGTCCCTCTCTGTAACTCAGTTCTCTCCTCTTCCTCCTCTGTAATATCTGTCTCATATGGCTTTGGCCAGGAATAAAAGTAAGTGCTTTAAACATTGCCTGGCACATAGCAAAGGCTTACTAAAAGTCAGCTATTCTCGTAAGTAACCTGGTAATACCAGCACTTGTGGATACTGATTAAAACTGTTTTGGGAGCCAGGCCAGGCAAGCCGATTGATGGGGGAGGGGGTCAATCACTTGCCTCCAAGTGGTGTCCCAAAACAACAGCCGACTCCCACAGCACAGCCCACCGTCAGGATATCAGAGTAGTAGTATGGCTGCTACTAGGGGAGAGACAGACAGAGAGACAGGTGGAAGAGAGGGAGGTGGGCAGGCAGAGGACAGAACAAGCAGGGATGGGGAATAAGGCAGAATGAGAGGCCTAAGTCAAAAGGAGTCCTTGTGGTCCCATGTACCCTGTGATTCCCAGGCCAAGAGAAACTCAGTGAGTTTGGCAAAAAGGAATTAACCTCATAGCACAGTGTCAAAATGAAATAGAAGGTAGAAAATGAAATAAAAGTTAGGCAAATATATGCCAGGCATGTAAATCAATAAATGATAAGCAGAAAAGAGACAGCAAGAACTCCAGAAAGCAGTACTAATAAATCCTGCACCAAACAGCAAGCAGTCTCAAAATAATACACAGCCCTTGGCTGAAAAAATATAGGTATCTGGACCGCAGGGGCTGTGATCCACAGTCATTCCCTGGATGCCCACTCCAAAGCTTGTGGCAGCCACCCAAAACCCCCTTCTAAGTCTTGCTTAGGCAACCGGGATAGGGAGGAAGTGCAACTTGCCTCCGACAGGGGCTGCAAAGCAGCATCCCACGCCCACTGCACAGGCCGACACCAGGAGGTCAAGCTGCCCAGGCACGGTCTGCAACAGAGAAGCACGCGGGAAAAGGGGGTGGAGGGGTGGGGCAGGCGGGACGTATGTAAGAGGTAGGGTGAGGGATTGGGAGCTACAAAGGGATGGGGGAGCACAGGAGGGAAACGTGGAGGGAAACTGACACAGAGGGGGTGGTATGGACTAGCAGGGAGAGCATGGGAGCAGACGACAGACCAGACCTCCATGTGGGGCCACAGGTGAAAGAGGGGTGGACATTCGGAGGACAGGCACAGGCTAAACAGAGGCATCATGTGGCCAGGGTAGGCAGACAGGGGGACGAGGAAGGGAGCGTGGATTAGTGCGATGCTGCTTCAGCACCACAGCCAGCCCAGAGCAGAGGCAGCCCTCCCAACACCCTGGACACACAGCCGGACTCCTTCTACCACCTGGCCCCAGCTCATTTCACTGTCTCAACCTTACCTCATATACCCCGCAGAACACAGACATGAATTTGCTGAGGACAGCAGCACAGATGCTGGCAATGTGGACGAAGGGGCCCTGGGAGAGGGGGAGCGAGGGGGCGGGGGTCAGAGGCCAGATGGAGGCTCTGCAGCACTCACTGGACTAATAATATTCCTTACTCCAGGCACTGTGCCAGGGGCTGGAAATACGGGAGTTACACAGAGGTCCTGCCCTCACGAGGCCTCATCCCAGAGAGGAAGAAGAGGAGAAACCAGTGTGTTTCTCCTCTCCAGAGAGCCAGGGTGGAGGAGGGTGGGAGGGCACGTGTTTAGAGGAAAGGGCCTGAGGAGTCTCCCTAAAGTAGAGCTTTGAATGATGGGAGGGAGGGAGCCGCGCAGATGTCAGGAGGAAGAATGTTCCAGGCTGAGAAAACAGCACACAGGGGCCCTGAGGTGCCCAGGGCAGAGTGACTGAGGGACAGAAAGGAAACTTGTGAGCCAAACACAGGAAAGCGGGGGCAGAGGCCTGCAGAGAGGAGGAACCAGAGTCCACGGTCTCGAAGGCCACGCAAGAAGTTCTGATAAGGCCGGGCGCGGTGGCACACACCTGTAATCCCAGCACTTTGCAAGGCCAAGGCAGGTGATCACCCGAGGTCAGGAGTTTGAGACCAGCCTGACCAATATGGTGAAACCCTATCTCTACTAAAAATACAAAAATTACCGGATGTGGTGGCGTGTGCCTGCAGTCCCAGCTACTCGGGAAGCTGAGGTGGGAGAATCGCTTGAACCTGGGAGGTGGAGGTTGCAGTGAGCCAAGATCGCACCACCGCACTCCAGCTTGGGCAAGCGAGCTAGACACTGTCTCAACAACAACAAGAACAAAGCTTTCAATTTTGTTTTAAGAGGCATAGAAAGCCTTAAGAAGTTTTTGACTAGGGGTCAGATGAGACTGATCCCATTTTTAAAAGATGCCTCTGGCTGCTGGGTGGAATATGGCAGTAGGGGGCAAAGATGCACACCAGCAGAGAACGGAAGGAGGCTGCACCCCACCGAGCAACCTTGAAAATAGCACAGCCTCTTTCTCACTCCTAGTTTTCTCAGATTCAAGCAAGAGAATTGGTCTGGATGATCTCTAAGACAGTGTTCTCAACCAGGGGAGATTTTGTCCTCCAGGGTCCATATGGCAATGTCTGAGGACATGCTGGTGTCACAACTGGGCGATGCAACTGGGCATCTAGGAAGGGTCAGAGGCCAGCAATGCTGCTAAGTCCCCTCCACTGCACAGAACAGCCTCCCCACAGCACAGAGTTTTCCAGCCCCAAATGTCAGGGGTGTCCAGGCTAAGAGCCTGCTCCAAGCTCCCCAGGCTGTGTGGTTTTTGTCATTGGACCTCAGTTGGAGGAACTTCCAAAGCATTTCCCCTTCCTAGTGTCCCCTGGCCCTGGCCTTGGTCCTGTCCCCTGATCCACTTCCACTCCCAGAGCTCCCTCTAGAGTTGGTGCCACCCTGGCTCCTGAGGGCCCCTCCCAGCTCTGGCTTCAGTCATGCCAGGCCTACCTCTTTCCCCACGGGGATGCCACTGCCCAGGCCCGCAGTCAGGGCGACAACCTTGGCCACAAAAGCTTTCATTGTGAGGTATTCCTTCAGGACAACCCCACGAAGTATTGTCTTCATTTCGGGGATTCCAGAGCCTAAAAGCATCGAAAGATTATGTGCAGGGTCAAGGTGGAGGTGAAAAGGGAGATGAATGTCCAGAATATGGGAATGGGAATTGGAGAGGGCTGAAGAGGCAGTGGTGGGGAGGATGGGGCAAGGCAGCACAGGGCTGTGGGTGGGGCTGGATGATGGGGGAGACAGACAGGGCCCCTCTCAGGCCACCCAGCTCAGGCCGAGTCTGGTGGCAAGTTCTCACCAACAGCCTGGGGAGAGATGAGGTGGCAGAAGAGGGCGCTGAAGAGGATGAGGACTAGTGGGAAGGTGACCCAGACCAGGAACTGCAGAGGAAGGCTGGGCCGCATCTGCGCGTAGGACCACTTGTAGGCTGCGGAGACACATGCCTGGGGTTAGGCAGAACATGGCTGAGCAGCCGTGTCCACGGCACCAGGACGTGTACCCGGCATGTTCTCAGGCCGTGCTCCTTCTGTGTGCCCCTTCTGAGATGGTGCTGCTCTCATTTGACACATGGGAAGCCTGAGTTATGGAGGTGACATGGCCTGTTCCAGTTGGTGGCTGTGTCACAAATCCCACTGGAGTACAGGGTCTGGAGGCCTGGGTGTGACCAACCACCCGGTGTGCCCAGAACCAAGGGGCTTCCTGGGATTCGGGATGTTCAGTGCTGAAACTGGGAAAGTCCCTGGGGAACTGGGGCAAGTTGGCCACCCTATTAGAGGGGCATCCACTGCTTGGGTGGCAGTGAGTGGAGGGGCGTGAGAAGTGGAGCAGGCCTGGGTCTGGTCTTTTCTGGGCCTGGAGTCCCACCTGATCCCTCTCTGCGCAACATTCGCTTCCCATAACACACCCTGCTTAACATTCGCTTCCCATAACACACCCTGCTTACCCTAGGTAGAAACTCCAGAAATGGCTGTGGGCAAAGGTCCAGGTTAAACCTACCCTGAAGGCTTTTGGCACTGACGTAGTCCATGCTCCAGCTGACCAGAGCCATCAGCAGTCCCAGAAGCACCAGAAAGATCCAGTCTTCCCCTAACTTTCTTCTCACCACCTGTCCCAGGCGGCGGATACAATCTAGGAAGAGATGAGGGAAAAAACAAACAAACAAACAAACAAACAAAATATATATATATATATATATAGAGAGAGAGAGAGAGAGAAAAGCAGCTAACGAGTCACTACTTTACTTTGGGTGCTATACCCAATATGGGAGGGGAAGCCTTGGGCCCCCAGGGTCCGTATGTCTTATGCACTGAGTTTCTCATTACCCCTCTGCTGATTGCTGCTCCAGCCCCTGCAAAAGGCACCAAAGCCCAGTTCCCCATGAATACTTGAATTCCTTCCTAAAACTCATTTCTTGGAGTTGTGGGAGGAATAACAGGGAATAGGCAAAGCGCGAAGGAGGTGAAGAGAGGTGCCTTTTCCTTAATACTTAGAGGGGCCAAGCATGGTGGCTCACGCCTCTAATCCCAGGAATTTGGGAGGCTAAGGCGGGAGGATTGCTTGATGCCAGGAGTTCAAGACCAGCCTCAGCATCCTTACAAAAAAAGTTTTAAAATTAGCTGGGCATGGTGGCATGTGCCTATAGTCTTAGCTACTGGAGAGGCTGAGGCAGGAGGATCACTTGAGCCCAGGAGTTCTAGGCTGCAGTGAGCTATGATCACTTCACTGCACTTCAGTCTGAATGACAGAGTGAGACCCTGTCTCTTAAAAACAATTAGAGGAGAGTTTTTGTAGCAGGGCAGGGAGTACGTACGTGCAATGGGATGCCCAAGTTATTCTCCTAATCCCTGTACCTGTTTCTACTCCAGATTTCTTTATTCCTCAGTCCCCATCACCTTGACATTTAGAATAGTGATCCTCATCCTTGCTGTCCACGGTAGAACTGGAGCCTGTCTTCTTGGGCATCCCTATGTCCCGCTCCCTGTCTGAGAATTGTTCTTTGTGATGGCCATAAATCTGGACAGAGAGAGAATGATCAGTGTCTGCCTTGTGGAAGACTAAAAAAGTAATAGACAGAGGGGAGCAGACAGACTCACAGAAGAAAAGAGCAACAGCTTTTTGAATTCTGGGTGTTGACTGCATGCAGGGTGACTTTGTGGTCATCCCTGCCCTCTACTCTCCACCCTCCATTCCCACACTTCCCACCCTTTCCCTTGTTCATTCATCCTACCTTCTCTACACCCATTCTCCAACCTGTACTCACCTTGATCCAGGGTAGCCTTTATGAAGGAGGCCAGTTTTTGCTTTGAAGCAGAGGTACAGAACTGTGCTGAACCCAGGTGGCCATATCAATCAGGTGTTTTGTGTCACTGTGCTTTCTGTATGTCCCACAATTTCCCCAGACCACTTGCATTGACTTTTCTCCTAACATGAACAGGGTGAGGACAGACTGGGCTAACTAGCAGGGCAGTCTTGGTTGCACTTTGCCTTGGTGTGTCTAGCCTTACCTGAGGCACCTCAGGTCCTCTATCAAGCTTCAAGACCATCCACCTCATCTCCCAGTGCTTGTATGCACACACAAGAACTAGCCTGAAAAGGCAGGTCCATCTACTTCTTCCCACAGCTAGATAATTAGACCCCTACCTGCCCCACATGTGAAGAGGGCAGAGCAGCTCCCCCAGGTCTGGTGGCCCTCCGCTTCCATCCTGAGGCAGAGCACGTGTGTCTGTGTGGGTATACAAGAGCTCCAACCACTTTTAGCCTGCCCCACTCCCACTACACTAACTGTCCTCTGGGGCCAGGGTCAGGCCAGGCCATGTTGCTGGATTCTGGGAGAGCCTGAGTAGAAGAGATCTGATTTCACAATATGAGCAGCATTTTACACCGCAGTCCTGAACAAGCACACACATGAATTGCCCTGCTCATGGCTGTTTGTCTTCTGGGTCAGTGACCGAGGGAGGCAGTGTTTCCTTCCAAACCCTGCGTGGGACCCAGAGAGAGAACATACTTCCCAGTGGAAGTCAGACAGCTGAGGCTGTCTCAGCTCCTCAAGGCCCCAGGCCAGTGGAGACAAGGAAGGGGGTTGCTTCATATCATCATACCTGGGCTGGGAAAACACTTAAAGGGCCAGATCTGTTCTGGCTGGTCCCATGCAGGGCAGGGTGAGGGGAGGGCAAGGGAGAAGTCAAAACTCAAGTCTACAAGTGATACAATGTCTGGGATTTGTTAAAAAGTATTCCAAGGTGGAAGCAAGGCTCAGTGGCTCACCCCTGTAACCCCAGCACTTTAGGAGCCTGAGATGGGCAGGTTACCTGAGGTCAGGAGATCGAGACCAGCCTGACCAACATGGAGAAACCCCATCTCTACTAAAAATACAAAAATTAGCCAGGCATGGTGGCGCATGCCTGTAATCTCAGCTACCTGGGAGGCGGAGGCAGGAGAATTGCTTGAACCAGGGAGGCGGAGATTGCGGTGAGCTGAGATCGCGCCATTGCATTCCAGCCTGGGCAACAAGAGCGAAACTCCATCTCAAAAACAAAAAACAAAAAACAACAAAAAAGTAGTATTCCATGGTGTGTAGAGGGGTGAGGGTGGGGAAGGGAAGAATAGATGGAACAATAGTGACAAAATATTGATAACTGGTGGGTACTTGGGGCTTCACTATACCGTTCCATTTTTGTGTAAGTCTTCCATAATAAAAATTAAACAAAGAAAAACTAATCCAAACTCTTGTTTACTTTTGAGACCTGTAGAAAACAGGCCAATTCTACTCCCCAAACTAACCATAGCTTCCCAACACGAGAACTGTCATCAGGAAGTGCCATAATGGCACTGTTACTCAAGTTGTCATCCCACCCAGATACAACCATGTACACGAGTGAGAACACAGGGCCAGGGGGAGGGGTCTTCCCTCCTGCTGATCCCACACAGTGTTCAAAGGCCTAGTCAGACCCCCCTGTCTCCAAGAAACCTTCCCAACGCTCGATTCCAGCCTACACTGACCTGTATGTCCCTCTTCCCTACTGGGTCCCTAGCGCTGCCTTTGCAAATACTCCTGGGGGTTGGTCAGGGACTGAGAGCAGATCCTTTTGACCCCCAGTGCTGAGATCCCCTGCATAGCTCATGCCTCAGCTTCCCAGCCTTAAACCTAAAGGAACTGAAGGCTCTCTGTTAAAAAAAAAAAAAAAAGAAAAAAAAAGCCTTTTAAGTTCTGACCAGACTGGGCACAGTGGTTAACACCTGTAATTCCAGCACTTTGGGAGGCCAAGGCGGGTGAATTACCTGAGGTCAGGAGTTCGAGACCAGCCTGGCCAACCTGGCAAAACCCCGTCTCTACTGAAAGTACAGAAATTTGCCAGGCATGGTGGCAGGTGCTTGTAATCCCAGCTACTCAGGAGGCTGAGGAAAGAGAATTGCTTGAACCCGGGAGGCGGAGGTCGCAGTGAGCCAAGATAGCACCACTGCACTCCAGCCTGGGAGACAGAGCGAGACTCCATCTCAAAAAAAAAAAAAAAAAGTTCTGGCCAACTGCCCTCTAGACAAATTCTATCCTCTGTTATTCTCTGCATTCTTTGGAGGGAGAGGCACACTTACTTATTAACCATGACCTATCTTTTTCCATGACAATTTCACAACCTTTCCTTTAGTTGTGCCCATCCCCATTCCCCCTTTCCTAGGTGTTCATATCCCACCAATCCCACAGCGGGAGGCTGCTCATCCATAGACACTCCTAATTAGCCTGCATGCTTCTGTTGCTGGGATCACATCTCTGCCCTTTTCCAGGTGCCTAACACTTAATAGGTTCTTACTTGATCATCTTGCGACCTAAAAGCTTGTACATCTCTGCTCATTTTGACGTTGGTAGATCTTTGATCACTGATAAGCAATTCAGTCTGTTTTCTACACTTGCCCAATTCCTTTCTTCTGCCTTCTGCAGAAAGATTCATGTTTGTGTGTATTCTGCAGAGGGTCCCAGAGGCAGAAATCTGGCAGTGTCTACCTGTGGGTGAGGGTGTGGGAGACAGCTCCCAGCACACTGCAGTGTGGGCTCCTATGCAATCCACTCCACGTAGGTTATGTAAGCACGAGCTATTCATGCATGTGAGGCTCTGCTGTTTCCCCATATGATTTGGGTACTCTGTTGGTAAAGGTTGTATGAAAGTGCATGCATATCTCTCTAAGTGCATACTTAAGTGAGCCCAGACTTTCAAAGATTTTCATATTTTGAACACATTACCACGTACTTGTTTTTTAAGTTAAAAAAATGTAACACTGCTCCCTCTTTTCACCCAATTCCTCATTTTCACCAGTCTCTGGCACCACTGTCTCCCCTCATCCATGGCTCCCCTCTCCCCTTATAGCACTCTACCTGTGTGGGGTGGACGTTGTGGCGGGGGCCTGCATCCTTCCGGAGCCTGTGCTGGAGGCCCCCATTCTCAGAGGGCAGTCCGTAGCTGGTGCAGTGTTCAAAGGGCATATACTGGTACTGGGGGTCACTACCCCACCAGCTTTGTTCACCCCCACGCTGCTGTGACCGGGATTGCTCCATATTCCCTCCCCCCGAGCCCCGGCCAGGCCTTGGCCTGCTTGCCCCTGTCCTTCCCCCAGTGTAGCTCCTTAAGCCTCTGCTCTTGCTGTCCCCAAGGCGTCTGGGGCAGCATGCCCACCTCCAGCTATTTATAGCCCCCTCTCCATCACATGACCCCCCACTGCCACATCTGATCTGCTTGGGGTCAAAGCAGGTGTGAGTGCAGTGTGGGGGTGGGGGTTGGGATGAGAACCTGAGGGACAGCCCCACAGGGAATTCCCTCTGCTGAGCCAGTGGCATTGTCCCCCTTCTTAGTCACCAGTAGTAGGCTTCCAGCTCCATGTCACTGGTCCCTCTATAAATATCGCCTGGACCAGGATGAGAAACTGCTGAGTATGCTCTCAAACCTATGTGTAGAGCCAGATCTGCATGGAAGCCCTCCAGTTGCCCATCTCTCTTCTTCAGGATGCGGAAGGTGGGTGCTGGATAAAGATGAAGCGACTCGAAGTTCTGGAAACACTGGCATGTTAACTCACCTGGGAAAGTAACTGGTGCCTCTCTGCCACATCTCCTGGCCAGCTTGTTCCCAACTCTGTGTCCACCCAGGGTTCTGTCTGGCCAGCTCTGCCAGCCCATCCCATGTCCAGTGTTCTTCTCCAGCTCTTTGCCCTTCTGTCTGCCAGAGGCTGCTAATAACAGCTTGGGGGCATCCCCTGATCCCATCCTTATCACCCACTGGGTGTGGAATACTTATGGGAAGTGGGAAGTCGAGGGTCGGTAACAGCCTTGGGTTCTAGAATTTCTCCCACTTCCCAGACTGTTAGGTGTCAGCCACACTGCCAACCCGGAGGGACTGAGCTTCCATTTGGACTGGGAGTGCCCACACTGGCTCCGTCAGATAGATAACAGGGGAGATAACAGGGGAGAATCGAAAGTAGAAAGAGGCACAGGGAAGGGAGAGGTGGGAAAGGGGTGAGGGCTTCTCATGACAAGCCCGACAAACATGAAAGATGATGGGGAAGTGCTCTCTGCTATTCTTCCCTTTTCAGGTCAATAAATACTTTTTTGGCCAAGGACAAACTTTTCTTCCTGGCATCACGTTATAAAACCAATTTTCCTATGACATCTCTTCCCTATGAACTCTTCACTATAGGAGAAAAGATATGAACTGAGCCAAAGTAAAGTTTAGGATCCATTACCAAGTGGGGTCTGTCCCAGGACAGTCCAAGTTCAGGGATTGCAGGGTAGGGACACCAAACATCTGGTCTACAATGTGATTTTGACCTAGGCTAAATGGGACCACCCAAAGCAGGAGGGAAGCCAATATCATTAAAAGTACTTTTTCTAGGGCCTCAACATCATTAATCATCAGGAAACCAAAATCATAATGCAATATCGCCTCATACCTGTTAGGATGGCTATTATCAAAAAAGCAAGAGATAGCCATTATTATGGCTATGGATATTACGGTTCATGCTTATAATCCCAGCAATGTGGGTGACCAAGGCGGGTGGAATGCTTAAGCCCAGCAGTTCGAGACCAGCCTGGCAACATGGGGAGACCCCGTCTCTATAAAAAATATAAAAATCAGCCATGCGTGGTGGTGCACGCCTGTAGTCCCAGCTACTTGGGAGGCTGAGACAGGAGGATCACTGAAGCCCGGGAGGTGGAGGCTGCAGTGAGCTGGGAAGGCACCACTGCAATCCATCCTGGTCTACAGAGTGAGATTATGTCTCAAAAAAAAATTAAATAAAAAGATGAGATAAATGTTAGTGAGAATGCAGAGAAAAGGGAACCCTTGTGCACCGTTGGTGGGAATGTAAACTGGTATAGTCATTATGAAAAACAGTATAAAAGTTCCTCAAAAGGTAAAAACAGAACTGCCATATGACTCAGCAACTCCCATACATCCAAGGGAAAGGAAATCAGTATCTCAAAGAGGTATCTGCACTCCCATGTTCATTACAGCATTATTCACAATAGCCTAGAAATGGAAACAACCTAAGTGTCCACTAACAGATGAATAAAGAAAATGTCATGTGTATATAAATATATATAATGGAATACTATTCAGCCCTGACAAAGAAGAAAATCCTGCCACTTGTGACAACATGGATGAACTTGGAGGACATTACGCTAAGTCAAACATTGCAGACACAGAAAGAAAAATACTGCATGATTGCACTTGTATGTGGAATCTAAAATAGTCAAACTCATAGAAGCAGAAAGTAGAGGGTAGTTGCCAGGGTCTGGGCTGGAGTAGGGGGTGGGAGAATGGGGAAATTTGGTCAAAGGATACAAGGTTCACTTATACAAGATGAGAAAGTACTGGAGATCTAATGTGCATGGTAACTATAGGTAGTAATACCACATACTTGAAATTTGCTAAGAGGGTAGATCTTGAATGTTCTCACCTCCCTGCACTCCCAAAGCAACTATGTGAGGTGATGGATATGTTAACTGGCTTGATTGTGATGATCATTTCACAATGTACACATATATCAACACATCAAGTTGTACATTGTTGGAGGCCGCACAAATGTTTCTTATGATTAGGTACAATTGAAGCCTGTCAGTAACAATATGAACCTGTGATCAATTCAGCAGCTGACCAATCATTACCTCCTTCTTGTTCTTGTTACCCAGTAAATATGAAGGGCTGAGAAGCTCGGCAGGGGAGCTGCCTTTGCTCACTAGAAGCAGGGAGCTCTCTTCTTCTTCATGTTGCCTTTCCTTAAAACAGTTTCTTTTCTCTTAAGTTTTCATGTCTACATTCGTCCCTTTGTTCGGTCATAATGATGGTTTCAAGTGGTAACAGTAGTAACTGCTGTAATGACGGTCTCAAGTAGTAGTGTAATTAAATATGTATAATTTCTATTTGTCAATTATACACCAATGTAGCTAAAAAAAAACAAAAAACACCTGCTGTAACAACAATCCTACAAACCTCAAGGCCTATAATCTCTCCAAAAAATTACAAATGTGTGATGAATTGAGAGACTAAACATTCTGTGATGATACCCACCTTTTCTGCAGGCAGAAAATAAGGATAGACATCTATGGGATTGGTATGAGCAGAAAGGATTACTTTCTTAACAAAGAAAATAGAATCTGTGGGTTCCTCCCTCCTTCTGAGCCTCTATCCTGGCTGCTGCGTGGGAGACAGGCAGAGATAGCAGGTGAGATCGCCAAGGCTCAGGTCGCTCGGCCTGGTGGCAACACTGTCTTCGGGAAGATCATCTGCAAGGAAATCCCAGCCAAAATCATTTTTGAGGATGACCAGTGCCTTGCTTTCCATGACACTTCCCCTCAAGCACCAACACATTTTCTGTTGATATCGAAAAAACATATATCCCAGATTTCTGCAGCAGAAGATGATGACGAAAGTCTTCTTGGACACTTAATGATTGTTGGCAAGAAATGTGCTGCTGATTTGGGCCTGAATAAGGGTTATCAAATGTTGGTGAATAAAGGTTCAGATGGTGGACAGCCTGTCTATCAAGTTCATCTCCATGTTCTTGGAGGTTGGCAGATGCACTGGCCTCCTGGTTAAGCACATTTTGGTGATAATTTTCCCTTCTCTGGGCAATAATTAAGTTAGGCAAGTTCCAGTATGTTAAGTAGCACACTTATTTTTGCCTGTGTATGGAGAGATTCAAGAAATAATTTTAAAACCGCATACATAATAAAAGACATTGTTGCATGAAAAAAAAAATAGAGTGCCAAGGTAACACTGCATTCCTTGGAGGGCTTCAGAAACAAGATTCTCCCGTTTGAGGAGTATAGCTTTCCTGAAAGTGATCAGTTGCTGTAGGAACTTGATAAATATAAGCAACAAATATGAGATGCAATTATGACTTTCTTACTATTTCTGAGAAAGACAGGTCCCTAAAACAGAGCAGCCTAGTCATGGACTCTGAGATTTGAAGGCAGAGACCAGTGCAGTGAGGGAAGTGCTCACATCCAGCCAAGCTGAGTGGAAGCGTGTGGTCTAGAAGGAAAGCACCAACTGCGATGCTTAAAACCAGATTCTGAAATTAGGAGGGTCAAAGACATGTACAGACTGCCAGTGCTGGTGGGCAAGGGTTTGAGAGTAAATATCCTGTGTTTGAAATTAGGAATAGTTTAAATCCCATGGGTTTAAATCCCTGCAAGAGAACAAGAAAAGAAAATGTAAACCATGCCCACTCCTCACTCCATCATCCCGCTGGGCTTAGTAGCTTAGGTTCTTATTTGGAGGCACAAAGATGGGCTTCTGGGGATTCCTGTGAAGCTCCTGAATGTGGAAGCAAATTCATAAGCATGCATAAATGATATATATTCTTTTGGGTTTTATTTATTTTATTTATTTATTTTTTGAGATGGTTTCTCACTGTCACCCAGGCTGGAGTGCAATGGCGCGATCTCTGCTCACTGCAACCTCCGTCTCCCGGGTTTGAGCGATTCTGTCACCTCAGCCTCCCGAGTAGCTGGGATTACAGGCACTTACAGTCATGCCCGGCTAATTTTTGTATTTTTGTAGAGACGGGTTTCTCACCATGTTGGCCAGGCTGGTCTTGAACTCCTGACCTCAGGTAATCTGCCCGCTTTGGCCTCCCAAAGTGTTGGGATTACAGGCGTGAGCCACTGCACCCGGCCTCTTTTGGGGTTTAAATAGATCATCCTAGGGTCCATTATACAAAAAGTTTAAAAGCCCATAGGCTTATAGAATTGCTATTTGAAGGAAAATCGTAAAAAGTTGCCACGCAAGATACATGGAGGAGAAGTTTTGTGTTGGGTATAGGTGAAAGAATTTTCTTTCTGGGTTACACCCTTGTTTTCAGACTCTCACGTCTTCCAGTCTGGCCTCCCCAACATAGTGGGCAGTGAAACCCTTATGTTCTTTAAAGGTGTTTTCAGTCATCACTTTCCCTCTGCATATCCAGGCAGCCATGGAACCCGTGGCCACCTACTTTCTGAAATTTCAGCTAAGCTATAACTTCCTCTGAAGACACTTTGTAGTGTATGCCACTGGCGGTCATGTCTCCTCTCCTCTTTATTGTGGCTTGCCTCCTTATTCTTTTTTATTTTTTTTTTGAGACGGAGTCTCGCTCTGTCGCCCAGGCTGGAGTGCAGTGGCGCGATCTCGGCTCACTGCAAGCTCCGCCTCCCGGGTTCACGCCATTCTCCTGCCTCAGCCTCCGGAGTAGCTGGGACTACAGGCGCCCGCCACCACGCCCAGCTGATTTTTTGTATGTTTTAGTAGAGACGGGGTTTCACCGTGTTAGTCAGGATGGTCTAGATCTCCTGACCTCATGATCCGCCCGCCTCGGACTCCCAAAGTGCTGGGATTACAGGCGTGAGCCACCACGCCCAGCCAGCCTCCTTATACTTTAAGCATCCTTAGTCCTTTCCCATCCCCTGCACGTCAGGCTTTCCCTGTAGTATTCGACAGGTCTCTTTCTCCCCCTTCTGGCTTTTCAAACATGATACATTTTTTCCCCAAACTCCTACCTAATTAGGACTTAAGATGGAATAAGGTTTGGGTCTCAGTTTCATTCCCACAGCCCAAAAAAAGGAGGAAAAAAATCCTTCATGCCAGAATAAGTCACAGAAGCAAGGCTGTTAGCATACGCTCAAACTGACAGCTTTGGTTTCACATCCTGACCTCAGTTTCCTCAGAAAGGCAGTAACTAGAGGGTTAAGAAGATAAAATAACACATGCAAAAAAAAAAAACATGCTATAGGCTGGGCGCGGTGGCTCACACCTGTAATCTCAGCACTTTGGGAGGCCGAGGTGGGTGGATAACGAGGTCAAGAGATTGAGACCGTCCTGGCCAACATGGTGAAACCCCGTCTCTGCTTAAAATACAAAAATTAGCTGGGCGTGGTGGCGTGCGCCTGTAATCCCAGCTACTCGGGAGGCTGAGGTAGGAGAATCACTTGAACCCGGGAGACGGAGATTGCAGTGAGCCGAGATCACACCACTGCACTCCAGCCTCACGACAGAGTGAGACTCCATCTCAAAACAAAACAAAAATGTGCTATAGTGTTTGATTCATAGTAAGAACTGTTCACTCATATTAAACTGAAGCTCATTCTGTGAGTTAACATTTATCAAGCATTTTTTATGCATTAACACCATGTGATTTACATGCATCATCACATTTAATCCTCATAGGGACATTGGAAGGTAGACACAATTTTCCTCATTTTTAAATAAGGGAAATTGGGGCTGTGTTAGCTACCTTGATCAAGGTCTCCAATATCTTCAAAGGCAGAGCCAGCATTCAAAATCAGATCTACTGAATTCTAGAGTCCATATCGTTAAAGCTACATTTGTGGCCAGGCGCGGTGGCTCACTCACGCCTATAATCCCAGCACTTTGGGAGGCTGAGGTGGGTGAATCACCTGAGCTCAGGAGTTCAAGACCAGCCTGGGCAACATGGTGAAACCCCATCTCTACTAAAAATACAAAAATTAGCTGGGTGTGGTGGCATGTGCCTGTAATCACAGCTACTCGGGAGGCTGAGACAGGAGAATCGCTTGAACCTGGGAGGCAGAGATTGCAGTGAGCTGAGATCACGCCATTGTACTCCAGCCTGGGCAACAACAGCAAAATTGTTTCAAAAACAAAAGGGAAAATGACTCCTTCACAGAAGCATGGGGAAGATGAAATGGAAAGCTCCTCTCAATGCCTACAACATACCAAGGACTCAAACAGTTGTAGCTATTATTAATGTCTTCCTCCTTCTCAGATTAGACGTCTTTCCTCCTTTCTTTTTTTTTTTTTTTTTTTTAAAGATGGGGGTCTCACTATGTTGCCTAGGCTGGTTTTCAACTCCTGGGCTCAAGCAATCCTCTCTCCTTAGCCTCTTGAGTAGCTGGGACTATAGGTATGTGTTACTGTGCCTGGCCCCATTCTTTATTTTTTAGAGACGGGGTTTTGCCATGTTGCCCAGGCTGGTCCCAAACTCTTGAGCCCAGGTGATCCACCTGCCTCAGCTTCCCAAAGTGCTGGGATTACAGGCATGAGCCACTGCGCCCGGCCAGTCTGGCACCATTCTTAATATCACAGCTTTGGTTGGGTGTGGTGGCTCATGTCTGTGATCCCAGTACTCTGGGAGGCCGAGGTAGGAGGATCACTTGAACCCAGATGTTTGAGACCAGTGTGAACAACATAGTGAGACCTCATCTCTATTTTATAGAATAAAATTTTAAAAATTAAAAAAAAATCAGCTTTGGTCTGATATTACAGTTTTTCCTTCTTCCTGTTTTCCTTTTCCCCATTAGAGGAAACAGGATGGAGGAGGGCAGCAGAGGGCAGCCCCCAGCTCTGGGAGGGGGATAATTTTAGAAGAGAATCCTCTGGCAGAGGTAAGCAGAAGAGAGCAGAGCTGTGAAATTCAACCTCATACCCTTATTCAAGGGCAAGGGGGTTGGGGGGCGGGGAGGACATGGAATCCAGTTCAGAGATACTGCTCTGTAATTCTCAAACATATCACACCACTGAAAATGCGTCCTATCCTGAAAATGGGTATTTATCTTACTTCCACTATTTCCATAATTTCTTCGCCTGTCCTAGATTTTGTATCCTTCCCTTGAGGCTATCCCATGGTTGTTTTTCTTGCAGTACAACCAACCAGTTTCAGTCCATTTTTCATGCCCTTTTGTCTCCAGTGTTCTGTACCAAATTCTGCTCTATCTGCCGAGGTGCTTCAGCTCACCTCAATCCCCTTCTGCTCTTCCTAGACTGCCATCCCCTTCTCTGTATGGCTCAACAATATTTCCAGCTCCCACAGCTGTTTCCTACCAAACAAAAAAGTTTTGTTTCTGGTTTGTTATAGGTGGCTCATACCTATAATCCTAGCACTTTGGGAGGCCGAAGCGGGCTGATCACTTGAGGCCAGGAGTTAGAGACCAGCCTGGCCAACATGGTGAAACCCCGTATTTAAAAAAAAAAGGTTTGTTTCCTACCAAAACTTCTGTACAAAGTTCCTACAGAACATTCCATCTCTTGCCAAATTCCATGGCCCATCTGCACCTGCACTTACCTCTCAGGCATATCCTTTAGATACAATGCACCCCCAAAATATCCCAACTTACACAAATTCATTGCTTTGATCTCTTCTATGCTGCACTAGAATTCTCTTACAATCTATGCCCACTCTAGAAGACCTTAAATGCAACCAGGTAAGAAACGGAATTTTACTATCTTCACTCTCCCATCCTTCTATTCCAGCCCAATCTGTTATGGCAGCCTACATCTCATAGTCTAAATAATCAAGAACCAGCACTGTTTGCTAATGACTTCCATTTCATCTGTGAGAAATCCCAGGACTACGCAAACTGAGATGGGCCCACACCTGCATATATTTACAGGATCACAGCAGCAAAACAAGAAGGGGTTTTCAGGTCTGGGTATGCCTTGTTAGGTGGTAAGGAATGCTGCAGTGTAAGGGGCTAAGAAAACGAAATCTGTGGGCTTCAGAGGACTGAGTATCTACAGAAACAGATATTGAGCACATATCAGTAATAAATATGAGCATTTATTTGGCACCCGATGGCAATACAAAATCCTGGCAGTGGGAGTGGAAAGGTTCTCTCTCTCAAATACTTCCATACTATGTCGACCCAAAGGCAGGACTTGGCAGCAAGGCTTCAAACCACCCAGCTCATAGAACAAATATTTATTGAGCACCTTGACTACTACAGGCCTAGCATTTTGCTAGGGACCATGGGAGATGTGAAGGAAGTTATCTCACACATGATATGTCTTCAAGGAGCTAAAAATGCCAGTGGATAAAAGCAAAACACATGGAAAAACAAAGTACAAATAATAATCCGTGTATATTGTCAAAAGGAACATTTTATCAAAAGGTAGGATTGTAGCTAAGGTTGGCTTGCCTTCTTCCCTCTTTTATTCAACAAACATTTACTGAAGGCCCACTATGTGCCAAGCACTTGGTACATGATGGTGAATAAAACAAACAAGGTTTCTGCCCTCATTTACAGCCTGGTAGGGGAGACAGAAATGAACAAGTAAAAGTAGCATACATATAAACTGCAATAAATGCAATGAGGGGAAAAGACAAGATGTGGTGACAGACACAGAAGTAGACTGCTCAGGGACTGAAGGGCCCGGGAATTGTCAAGACTTGAGGAATAAGGACACCACCTGAGTCAAGAGTGGTGGGGGTGGAGAGCTGAGAAGGCCCAGGAAAAGGGCAGGAAAGAGCACAAAATTAGAAGCTGAGAGGAGACCACTCGGGCTGGAGCTTAGCAAGAAATCACCATTTAATGAGGTTCAAGGGGAAAGCAAGAACCAGTTCTCATAAACCAAGGTGAAGAGTTTACATTTTAAATGAGGGGTAATAGAAAGCAGAAGGGTTCTAAGCAGGGGGGTGATCAGATTTATATTTAAACAACCAAAACCTGGCCAGGTGTGGTGGCTCATGCCTGTAGGCCCAGCTATTTGAGAGGCTGAGGCGGGAAGATGGCTTGAGGCCAGGAGTTCGAGACCAGTCTGAGAAACATAGTGAGAACTCACCTTAAAAAACAAAAAACACCTAACAACCAAAAAAAAAATTAAAAACCAAAACTACTCTGTTATGTGGAGAACAGACTGGAGGAAGAAAGAATGGAAGTTTGTTTTTTTTTTTTTTTCTTAAAAAAAAGGTCTTGCCCGGGCGCAGTGGCTCACGCCTGTAATCCCAACACTTTGGGAGGCTGAGGTGGGTGGATCATGAGGTCAGGAGATCAAGACCATCCCGGCTAACATGGTGAAACCCTGTCTCTACTAAAAATACAAAAAAATTAGCTGGGCACAGTGGCGGGCGCCTGTAGTCCCAGCTACTTGGAAGGCTGAGGCAGGAGAATGGCATGAACCTGGGAGGCAGAGGTTGCAGTGAGCCGCGATAGCGCCACTGCACTCCAGCCTGGGCAACAGGGCGAGACTCCGTCTCAAAAAAAAAAAAAAAAAAAAAAAGTCTTAAAGAACAGGGAAGTTGGGAAGTTTCAGATAAGCAGGGATAAAGGTTTCTAGGTTGAAAAAAATAACACGTATGGCACTGAAATAAAAGCCACATAATATCAAAGGAGAGTTTAATACTGAAGGAGAAAGCAGGAACAAAGAACTACATTACAGCTTTGAGCATTTACATGATCCAGTAAAGCAGGATTCTAGACAGATTTGGTGGCAGCAGCCAACAGGATGAAATGAAGGTAAAGAGGAGAGAGATATGAAGCAGGGAGATAAGCTAGGAAGCTTTTCTAGAAATCTAGATATGAAGTGCAGGTTGATTGAATGAAAGTGGGAATAGTAAGGGAGAGAGATGGACGTTTCTCAGGAAGGAAAAAGACAGAGAGGTGGTTACAGAGTCTAGGGAAACACACCATTCTTCCTGGCCTTCTCTGATGCTCCCCACGAGGCTCATTTCAGTAACAAAGCTCAGAGAAACAACCAATGAAAGATCTTTGAGACTTCCATGGGCAAAGATCAATAAGGTACAAATGCAAGGCAACGTTGGCTGACAGGCTGCGGTGCCTTGAGCCCAAACGAGCCAAGAGTGTCCTTCCACTGGGTGCCCTGCAGTACTGAAGGGAACGCACAGGCCGCTTCTGGACACTGCAGCAAGGTGCGTCTCTAGTCATGTTTGCCTCTTCAGAGCCAAAAGATAATGTCTACGTTAAATTTGGACACCTTCCAAACTCTCACTCTAGGACAAGAAGGGCGGAGGATATGAATGAAATAAAAGATAGGAGATGGTCTCTCAGACATCTTAACTAATGTAATAAAAGCAATCACTAAAGTGCCATCTACAAAAGCTGGAACTGAACACAAATATGGGGAACTTATATGCCCTCTCCCCATAACCACACTGTGTTTACAACTTCACTTGTGAGGCTCTTCAACTGTAGCTGAAACATTCCTGGCAATAGGTCCAACCAAAGCTGGCTCTACAGGCAAAGGGCTTCACAGAAAAGGAGCTGGCCTGGAGTCCCACACTCAAAGGCAGAGATCATGGGCACAGGAAACAAGTCTGGGAGATTCCCACATCCCTGAGGGGGCAGAACAGAAACCGTGCATCCTGAAGATCAAAGGCTCTATCACACCTCCTGTGGTCCAGTGGCTTCCACTTGGCGTGGATGATGGGGAGGTGACATCATGTGGGAGGGTGTCCTGGGAACAGGTAGAGGTGGCGGCACAGAGTGCTGCAGTATTCAGACATCTCCTTGCACCGGTGGAACTCTGTGCCAGGAGCATAACCTTCCCGATCCTTGATAAGTGCGTTCACCTGGAGGGGCAGAACCAATAGGCCCAAGTCTGAGAATCTCGGGCTTCAGGAGAGCAGCACAACGGGAACGAGAGAGGGACTATGAAAGAGCATTCAAGAGAGGAGGAAAGTAGAGCACTGTGGAGACACACAGGGTTCACGGAGCCCGCCGGCTCACCTTAACCAGCATGTCGGCCACGTGCATATCACAAGCCCGCTCAGAAAACACTTGAGCAAGAGCCTCGATGTACCAGGAACCTCGTTTGGTGTTCCGCATGGCGGCAGTCCCTGCAACCAAAAGGGCATTAATCACAGTGTGAATGCCATCACACAACTGCACTTCCCAAACTAGACTCGGCCATGACACCTGCACCCTCCCTAGTCAGAGAACCCAGCATGAAGAATCTAAGTCTAGGAGGGTACACTCTTTTGGATTATTGGCATACTTTGGAGATACCGTAGGTCTGTTTCCAGACCAGCTTAAGAAAGTGAATATGGCAATAAAGCAAGTCATACAAATTTTCAGGTCTCCCAGTGTATACGGAAGTTATGGTTACTATCCTACAGTCTATTAAGTGTGCAACAACATTATGTCTAAAACATGCATATGCTGGAATTAAAACATACTTTATTGCTGAAAAATGCTAACAGAGGCATGCCAATAGAAAAATGATGCTGACAGATGCTCAAAGGATTGCCACAAACCTTCAATTTGTCAAAAGCAGCTGAGCATCCCAAATCCAAAAAATCTGAAATGCTTCAAAATCTGAAACTTTCCAAGTGCCAATATGATGCTCAAAGAAGGTGCTCACGGGAGTGTCTTAAATTTAGAATATTTGGATAGGGACACTCAACTAGTAAGTATAACGCAAATATTCCAAAATCCAAAAAAATCCAAAATCTGAAACACTTCTGGTCCCAACACTTCAGATAAGGGATACTCAACCTGTACCTGCAAAGCACAATAAAGCAAAGTGCAACAAAATGAGGTATGACTCAACTCTTTTGGAACTCAAAGTACCTTTGAGGCAGGCATAGCCGCATATCATGTCTGAGCGCGTGGGCAGTCTCATCTTCGGCAACTTTTCTTTACCGGCATCACTCTCCTCGCACCCAGGGGATCCTGCGTGGTTCTTTCCATCTTGTTGGTCAACCCCACGATCAGTCTCATCTGTAACAAAGGCAGACACAATGGACAATGATGTTACTTCTTCCTATCTCTCTTGGGCCTGTCACAGGCAAGCCCACGTTCCCTACAACCTTGAAGGGGAAGAGCCATTTCCAGCTGTTGCCTCCAACCTATGGCTGATAAACTAAAAAAAAAAAAAAAAAAAAATTATTACTCTCTCAGCATGCATCTGTTACTCAGGGGATGCCTCATACACACCGGGCACCACGCTCAAGCACATGCACATCTATGCGGCTGGAGCAGTTCCCATTCTGTATAAGACAGGGAAAATGCCAAATCAAATACTCCTTGTAAATGGAACTGAAAATCATCTAAGTCCACAACTCACTTGTTCAATTAACAATATGCCTGGGAGTCACAGTGCTTTTTATTGCAATACATAATAAAATATTGATATATTTAATTACATAAACAAGAAAAAACAAGGTAATTAACAAATACGGTTACCATATGTATGCTATATAAAAATTACAACCTCGAACTATGTATCAAAAAAATAATAAAACTAAGTATGATCAGTTGTTTCCAAGGTGGTTTTGATATCTTCGAAGCACTATGTTTATTAACTTCATAAGATAAATTACAGCAAGCATCCAAGATTTAAGAAAAAAAAATTTTAATTTATTTTTTAAAATAACTTTTTAAATCTTTTTTTTTTCTTTTTTTAATAGAGATGGGGTCTTGCTACGTTGACCAGGCTTGTCTTGAACTCCTGGCCTCAAGTGATCCTTCTGCCTCGGCCTCCCAAAGTGTTGGGATTATAGGCATGAGTCACTGCACCTGGCCTTATGAAAATTTTAAGAGGAAAAACTTAAAATGAAGAGAATTTGACTATTTTCTCCCAGAAAATTTAAAAAGATCATCCTTATTCAATTTTAGCAGTAATTTCTCAACATACCCTGAGCAGATCCTTGCTCTTGATACAAGCCTTATGTATCCCAAGACAGACTCTTATTTTTGATGATGTTGTTTTATTTTGGGTGTGGGCAGGGGTGCTGTCAGTAGGAAAGACAGATGGGGAGGACTCTCAGGTCAACACATCAAAAGTAAGAGTATGCTCTTTTACAGTACTTCCTGATCCATGCAATGTCGAGGGAGCCTAGGAAAGAAGGGAAGCTTCAAGAATTGGGGGGAAAAGGACCAAAGCACAGATTTAATAAAAATGTGTCAAGCAACTGCCATGTGTTGGGCACTGTCTTACTTTAAGGCCTAGGGATAGAGTGAAGAGAAAATTCCTGCCGTCATGGAGCTTACACTCCAGTTTAGAAGCTGACTGGGGCAGGGGGGTGGAGCTTTTTCTAGACATTAATTATATTAACCAAATACAGCAGGAAGACAGGTGAACTCAAATTTTCAATGGAACAATTGGCTACTGGTCATTCCTTGAAGGATTTAATTTCAGAAAAGTTAGAGAGACAGAGCAAAAGATCCAGATTACTCCAGAAAAGAGCAATTACTCCTTATCCAGATCCAACAGTGTATTAAATACCTGGATATAGGAGGAGAAAATCACAATTTAATGTCGTTTTGTTAGAAAGACGCCTAAAGGAAACAGGCCAAGCTAAAGAGAAAGGAGAATTCCTCTCTCACCTTTACATCACAGATCCATCAATCAATAAATGCCACT
Organism: Pan troglodytes; assembly: GCF_028858775.2. Classification (NCBI taxonomy): domain Eukaryota; kingdom Metazoa; phylum Chordata; class Mammalia; order Primates; family Hominidae; genus Pan; species Pan troglodytes. The sequence goes on along the minus strand of NC_072404.2, from coordinate 158,710,003 downwards.
GGTTCTTTTGTCACAATATCCTCATATTTGTTTTTTACATAATACCTACAGTTTTTCAGCCAGATTAATTTTCATCCATTCATTCAACATTTATAAGTGCTACCATGCATCAGGCAGTGCCCTGGGCCTGGGGATAGAGCAGGGAATGAAAAGTAAAGTTGCTGACCCATAACCTCTTTCGTTAGTGCAGCCCCCTCCACGGCAACCTTGCTGGAAAAACAATTCATCACATTATTTCTTACTTAAGCTCCCAGCTGTTCCTTACTTTTACCTGCTGATGTCCAAAATCTCAGTTATGACTAAAGGTTTGTAAGGAGGTGAACCCACTTCACTGGGACCAGCCACATCTCACATACTCACACAGATGCTGTTTTAAGATCAGATCCGAGCATTTGTTTGGGAGGAGGGGAGACACAACATGCCCTCTGAATCTCAGTGTGCTTATCATATTGTATTGTTTCTTTCCTACGACAGACTCTAGATACTACTCTATAACTATGTAAATCAAATTACTCCGGGTACAAATTAAGCCTTATCTTATCCACAAAATCTCTTTAAACTACCCTCACTTAAAATGATCTACTCTTACTGCATACTCCTTCCTAAGTACAGTTTGTACCTTGCTAATTTCACCTTTGCTTACATGAGGCCTGTGAACTAGTCTTAAGCTACTTCATATATATTTACTTTATTTTCCTGAGTAACTGGTCTGCTCCTTAGAGAGGCCACCTTTCCTTCTGCTTTTGCGGTAGTAACTGCCGTAGTCTGAGTCATGTTGCAGGGCCTTAGCAGACTATATTCTGCGGTAATACTAGATCAGGATGACAATAATATTAGCTATTTACATTTGGCCACACGAGAGATTAAAAAAGTAATTATTTGAATGTTTGGACAAAGTGACCTTTAAAGCAAACTATAAGCCTTTATGGCACTGATCGTGTTTTAAGAGTTACAGCTGGCATATTTTGTGGATGTGCTGTGAGCCAGGTACTGAGCTATGTAAGCCCTTAAATGCATAATCTCATTTAACCATCACAAGCACCTTATGAAGTAGGTACAAGGACTATTTTCATTTTATATTGAGGAAACTGAGATGGAGGGATGCCATTTAACTTCTTTAACTTCACGTTACTAGTAAATGGTGAAGTCAGAATTTGACTCCAAAGTTAGGGCTCTTAATTACTATTATTTTCCTCCAGGATGAGAAGCACGCCTATGTGTCTTTTAATCCTTGTCCTGCAGTCCTGGCTCTTAAAGGAGTAAAACAGACTGCATGAGAGAAAGAGGGGCAGCAGCAGCTCACAGAAAAGGAAGAGTCAAAGGCCAACACGGATTCTGTTCTGCTATCCTGCATGACCCACGAATGGTAAGAAGAAAGGAGGCAAGCATGGAAGTGTAGGTAAACAGGGAAGTACATGGTACAAGTGAAAAGGACAAAGAGTGAAAGAAAGGAGATAAAATAAGAAGGACAGGAAAAAGACAGATCAAAAATCCGTAACTGGAATGAGTAACCAAAAAAAGGGCACCAGAGTTAATGAAGCACAGAAAAGAGTAAGAGTTCTCAGAAAGGAAGGCAAAGACACTGATAAGAGACCTGAGAACAGGATATGGTGGTGCACGGAGAGCTGACCAGCCTGAGAGCCATGGGCTGCCCAAGTCCCAGCACACCCCATGCATTGGGAGACACTTACAGAGCAAGAGAGGCGGTGGCAGCAGTGAACAGAAGGAGGTGCCCAAGGGATCCAATAGCACCTGAGAGGAGCAAACAGGAAAGTGAGAGCTGGTGGGAGGCCGCCCAGGAGCCACCACCCAGGTGCTGGTCTGCTAGGGCACTCACCTCCACGGCAGGCCTGGATGAAGAACATTTTTGGTTTGTTCTGTAGGCTTGGGCAGTTGGCGTTGTCAAAGAGCTGAAAAACCTCTTGTAGCTGCCAGAAAGAAAGAAGGAAGAAGGGAGGTTAGGCATTCAGCGGGGCCTCCTAAGTCCTACACATGCAACAGTAGCCATCACTTGACAGACAGCAGGCAGGATGTAAAGCAGCCTGGTTTCAACAGTTGGCTTCCACCAGGGTATCCGCACCTGGAGCAGTTTCCCATCCACACCATAGATGGCGCCCTCCACACCATGCGAGAGGAGTGCCACGATGCAGGAGTCCGTGACTCGGTGTGCAGGTAACTGTGCAAAATTCTGCAGTTTCTCTTGCATTTCCTAAAAGAAAGGAATGTTTAGTGTTGTGCACTAAGGTCAGCACCAACATAAGCATCAAAGTTTGGTTTCTTTTTGAAACCCTAAGCTATTAGAAGATAAAACGCTTTCTGTATATTCCTGTGGTCAATGATAAAAGAAGAGACCTTTTGAGAGACTAAAGAAAGCTATGGACTCACCAGAAAAATGCATATGAGTTCAGACACAATATTCTGAATACAGATTCAGACTCACTGATAGGCAAACAGCTCCTGGATTAAAGCAAGTTACTAAAGAAGCTAATCATGAGCTGGTCAACTCTGATTAATTCTGAGTTCATAACCAGATCCTTCATTAGAGCAACTGCCCTTGTATATAAATGGCACAAGGGTGACTCAAAGTGTAGCTATGAATAAGTAACATGCACATTCAGCTACACGAAAATAAACTGCTCTGTGACAGCATCATGATAGTAGAGAATAGCAATACTTGTATGTTGTCTTCTAAGATTCTAAGTGTCCAAGAGATAATGACAATGACTGTATAAAATGCTTTGTTTCAGAAAGAGCATGCTATGAAGGAGGATTCTGTACAGGGCAGTAATTACATACACAGGCCCTGGGTTCAGATTAATCTAGGTTTGAACCTTGGCTTCATGAGTTGGAACAGCTTACTCAGACCCTTGAGACCTCACTTTTCACTTTATAAAAAAAAATTATGAGGATATTTTCTCTAAGTTTGTGAAGATAAAAATGAGATATTATGACAAAGGACTTGGCCTGGGCAACCTAGCAAGACTCCATCTTTAAAAAAAAAAAATTAGCCAGGCATGGTGGTGCATGCTTATAGTCCCAGCTACTCTAAAGGCTACGGTGGAGGGATCACTTGAGCCTAGGAAGTTGAGGCTGCAGTGAGCTGTGACTGCACCACTGCACTGTAGCCTGGGTGACAGAGAGAGACCCTATCTCAAAAAAAAACAAAAACCGATCACTGTGTCTGGGACACATTGCAAAAAATGTGCCATTACAATGTGCATGTCGAATAAGGAGTATTTTTCTCAAAGAAATCTATTACTGGTCAATGTTGTAGTCCAACTTAAGAACTCTTTTCCTGTTTATCTTTTTTTTTTTTTAAAGACAGGATCTTGCTATATTGCCCAGGCTTGAGTGCAGTGACTATTTACAGGTGTAAGATCACTACTGATCAGCACAGGAGTTTTCACCTGCTCCATTTCTGACCTGGGCTGGTACACCCCTCCTTAGGCAACCTGGTGGTCCGCCACTCCCAGGAGGTTACCATATTGATGATGAACTTAGTTTGGACACCTGATCAGCATAGCACACTACAGCCTAGAACTCCTGGGCTCAAGGAATCTTCTTGCCTCAGCCTCTAGAGTAGCTGGGACCATAGGCATGTGCCACCATGCCTGGAGAATATTGTTTATCTTGCACTAAGTTGCGATACATGAAGAGCACTACCTTAAGCATTTGGTCCATCCATCAGAAAGTTATACTGTGTACCTAAAGAGCATAATAATTGGGCACACATGTTTAAACCTATGCCTCCCTCTATAATTCACGATGTCTGGGTCTTCTGAGATGGGCAGAAAGAAAACAAGTTCATTTTATTATAAACTTGAATAAAATGTAATGAAAATAAGTAAGTTATCTGGGTGGAAGAGTTAAAACACACATATATTTAATCACACACACTGCCAAAATAAAAAGCACACTTCTATAACATATTGCAGTAGTTCTCAAAGTGTGGCCCCTAAAGCAGCAACAGCAGCATCACCCAGGAACTTGGAAGAAACATGAAATCTTGGGCTCCAGCAAAATGTGTTTTAACAAGCCCTCCAGGACACTGTGATATGTTAAAGTTTGAGAGCTACTAATTTATCTGTTCAGAATACTTCTGTTTGTAGATAATTGAGATGCAATTACATAAAATATCTGAAAGTCTGCAATATAACTAGAAATAAAGAGACTGGTGTTGTTGAAAAGTATCTGTATTTTCTAAGCAGAAGCCAACATAATAATAGAAATCTTAAAGTAATGACGGATAATCAAAAAATTCTTTCAAGAATATGTAATTTCAAGAGAATACGTAACTGTGAATGTTCCTCTGGAGCTGACGCTAATAGAATTTAACATTTAATAGTTAAAGAAGTTAATTTTGCTCAAAGAAGAAAACAAAGGCCAGGCGTGGTGGCTCACGCCTGTAATCACAGCACTTTGGGAGGCCGAGGCGGGTGGATCACCTGAGGTCAGGAGTTTGAGACCAGCCTGAACAATGTGATGAAACCCTGTCTCTACTAAAAATACAAAAATTAGCCGGGCGTGGTGGCATGAGCCTGTAATCCCAGCTACTCAGGAGGCTGAGACAGGAGAATTGCTTGAATCCGGGAGGCAGAGGTTGCAATGAGCCCAGATCGCGCCATTGCACTCTAGCCTGGGCAACAAAAGTGAAACTCCATATCAAAATAAAAAAAAAGAAAACAAAAATTATATACCGGGCACCGAATCACGAGCATTTTGAATTTAGTGAGATTAGGTCAGTAAACAGAAAACAATGTCCAAAAAAAGAATACACGCACTTTGTAACCAAACTTAGTTAAGACTAAACCATTCAATAAATGGGGATTAGACATTTGGAGGAATTCTTCCACAAGTAGCATAGCTTAAAATAGGATCTGCAGATTTGTTTTTGATAAAATTACAGTACTTCTATAAATAGCAGGGTTCTTAACTCCTAAGTGTATTTTTGGCTAGGGGTTGGGGGACATGTGAAGAGAGTAACTTGTGAACCCTCTGAAATTATATGCTAAATTATATGGGCAGCTGCATTTTCCAGGGATAACCCATAGCTTGTCCCTACATTTTCAAAGCAGTTTGTGACCCAAATGCAAGCTAAAAATACAATACCACATGGTAAAAGGAAATTTCCACTTTGAAGAGTACGTTTCCTAACATAGGGTAAATCATAATTCTAGAACTAGTAACCTCATGAAGTAGATGCAATGAAAACTTACTAACAAAGAGAAAAGTGAAAACATCTGGGCAGTGAGAATACCCATGTTCACTGCAGCACTATCAGGGGAAGAGGAGTCTCCAAGACTAATTATACTATTTCCTGTTTTTAAATGGAATTCCTCTCTTAAGTAAGAAAGATTTGATAGGAAAAGAAAAGAGGATCTTTTTTTTTTTTTTGGTTCTGTTTCTTTGCTTGCCAAATAGCTATACGATAAACGAGTTGAGTCTCTAGGGAGATCCCACCAGGAAGAGAGCATTCTGTGCAAATGCCCAGTGCACCAAATGATGACACCCATTGCAACTACCTGGTTTATAACACACACATTTCTTGTCCACATACTGTTCTCCTTGCCTAGGGTAGCTTCACCACTCCTCATTGCTTCAGTAACTTCTATCCTTCAAGGCCAGCTTAAGTTCTGCCTCCTCCACTTATCCTTCTGATCATATCTACCTAGGCGCTGCTTCTTCTTAGCTATGACAGAAGATTTTTTCTCTAATCTTGTTTGGTTGTTAGGAATATAAAAGGACACACTTCCTTTTATGCTGATGTCAAAACTCCCTCATCTGATCTTTAAAATCTGTGGCAGCTCACATAGTCCCCCATCATAAGGTGCTTGAAGTTCAACTCTACTGCAATTCCAGTTACAGAGCAATTCAACCAAAGAATTAGAATCCAATAGGTCACTGAATATGCATCAGGCTTACCATAAATGGAAATGCTATTTATGAAGTGAGCTCATAAACTCACCAAATCTGACAGTCTCTGAGAAAACAGCAGTATATAGCTGACTTAGTGACTCAGTATTTTATCTTTAACTATTAGACATGTAAGATCCTTTATCAGCTGCATACAACTTGAAAAACCATGACATAATAGATTTCTAGTAAAAGACATGGCTAGACCAAAACCTCTAAGAAAACACACACAGTGCACATTTTGTTAAGTGACCTTCTGTAGGAATTATGGCTGGTACCCTGCCCTTTGCCCCTTTATGCCCAGCAGACTTCTCAGGAAAGTGTATAAACTACCTGAATACTTGATGACTGAAGCAGCTGTTGCTGCCTTGGCTTTGAAGCAAGGGTGGATTTAACTACATTGCATATGCTACAATGGGGAAGCTGGCAAAAATAGCATGTAAAGGACAACACCCAGGTACCTGTGGATGAAACTGGCCTTGCCAAAAATATAGTAAATACATAATTACTCTCACAGGAGGGCAGCTAAGAAAGAGAAATGAAGACTACAGACAATGCTGAATGGAAAACAAAGATCCTCTATCCCAACAGACCAAAGTGAATCTCCTAGAAATTTTAATTTCACCACTGACAACCTCAAAGTAAGTTTAAGAAAGTTCTACTATTCTGGAATCAAAATAAAGAGTGAATATGAATCTACAAATAGGCCATTACTGATTGCAAAATAGAAACCCTAAAGGTCACAAAGTCAGTTGTGCAGTACAGTAACTGAGGTTAATGACGAACAGCCCATAATGAAAATGTTTACAATTTCTAGAAATCTGGTCCACAAACAATCTACCCTATGACTTGTGATTACACAAATGTTAAGAATACTTTCCCAGCCAGGTGCCGTAGCTCATGCCTATAATCCCAGCACTTTGGGAGGCCGAGGGGGACGGATCACCTGAGGTCAGGAGTTTGAAACCAGCCTGGCCAACATGGCAAAACCCCGTCTCTACTAAAAATACAACAATTAGCCAGGTATGGTTGCATGCACCTGCAGTTCCAGCTACTCAGGAAGCTGAGGCAGGAGAATCGCTTGAACCTGGGAGGCAGAGGTTGCAGTGAGCCAAGATCGTGCCATTGCACTCCAGCCTGGGTGACAGAGCTAAACTGTGTCTTTAAAAAAAAAAAAAAAGTGAGACCCCAACTGCGGACTATTATTACTTTATGAAACCACAACCTGAGATGTCAACACTAAAATGGCTGGCTGGCCCTAATTCTTTCTTACTAGAATGCAAGGTGAGAGGCAGAACAGAGTGAGTAAAAATGTAAGTAGAGTAAACCAACTTTTAAGACATATCCCAGCAGGCACAGGAGCAAAAGATGTCTCTGGTCCCAAAGTGTTGTTCAGTCCTCTAATTTACATGTCAATTTTTCCCACCTCAGGTACCTGTGCAGTCTGGTCACATAGAACATGGACGTCATAGCCCAAAAGCTTGAAGAGGGTGACTAGAGTACTGTGGTCCACATCCCCTCCAGAGCGAAATTCCAGTTCTTTCTCTCCAGTGAAGTGCACATTGCTCAACACCAGTGCTAGGCCACGAGGCCGAGACTGCAACCTATATGCCTGTGGAGGAGAGGCCAGTTAGACCATGAGCGTCTTGATAATAGATGATTCCTCGGCTAGATTAGACATTTCAAGAAAACAAAGACATCGTATTTTTCTTCTTAACCCCCAGCAGGTAAAAATAGACAAATGCTCACAGAAGGCATTTAACCAGTAACAACTTTCTGACTAATAAGGCATAAAGGAAATGTACATGCAAACTAAGTTCAGGTTCCCAGGAAGGGTGTCTAATTTCCCAACTCCCTTCCTCTTGTCATTATGCAAAAACTCACCAGCTGGAAGTGTGTTTGATAAAATTCAGGAGTGCAAGGCTTCACCTGAAGGCAGACAGGACCATCTTTATTGTCTAGGGAGTGTTCCACAGTATCTGTGGTATAGACAGAAAACCAAAAAACTAGTATATCACTTAACCATCAATCTTAATATGTCATTGTAACTTCAGATATCTCTTGCAACTGGGTTGTGATAAATATTGGTCTCACTCACTACCCAAACCTGTAAGCTTCATGAGGGCAGAGACTCTTAGATTTAGCTCACTAAAGGATTCTCTGCACATAGCCTGCATGTAGCAGATGCTCAACTGGCTGAATGACCGAATGGGCTAGCTGATAAAAGCCTCGTTCCAATCACTAGGATGCTCCATCAGCAGGCTGGTGGCCCCAAATGTAGTCTTTTCTCATTCAGCTTTTTAGAGGCCAATTGAGCATGAACTTTCTGCCCATACATGCTACTCAAAGGGCCAATTATCATAAAAACTGTTATCTGGGGTGGAAGGGAAATGGACCAACTATTAATAACACCCTGCCTGGGCCGGGCGCGGTGACTCATGCCTGTAATCCCGACACTTTGGGAGGCCGAGGCAGGCAGATCACGAGGTCAGGAGATGGTGAAACCCCATCTCTTACTAAAAACACAAAAAATTAGCTGGGCATGGTGGCACGCACCTGTAATCCCAGCTACTCAGGAGGCTGAGGCAGGAGAATCACTTGAACCCAGGAGGCAGAGTTTGCAGTGATCCGAGATTGCGCCATTGCACTACAGCCTGGGCGACAGAGCAAGACTCCGTCACAAGAAGAAGAAAAAAAAAAAAAACAACACAAACTCCTGCATAAACTGTCCTACTAGCCCTTAACAAATTCACTGACAACTGTTCCCAATATAAACTATGTCTCAGCTGGGCATGGTGGCTTACGCCTATAATCCCAGCACTTTGGGAGGCCAAGGCGGAAGGATCACTTGAGGCCAGAAGTTTGACACCAGCCTGGGTAACAAAGTGAGACTCCTTCTCTACAAAAAATTTAAAAATGAGCTAGGTATGGTGGCATGCACCTGTAATCCCAGGTACTTGGGAGGCTGAGGCAGGAGGAGCCCTTCAACCCAGGAGTTCAAGGCTGCAGTGAGCTATGATGGTGTCACTGCATTCCAGCCTGGGTGACAGAACAAGACCCTATTTCTGAAAAACAAAAAACAAAAAACAAAAAAAAAGGCTCATGTTAGGACAAAGCCAGATACCAGACGAGAAAGGGGAAGTCAATCTGGGACACCCCCCTCCTTTTTATTTTATTTTATTTTATTTTTTGAGACTGAGTCTCACTCTGTTGGCAAGGCTGGAGTGCGGTGGCACCGTGTTGGCTCACTGCAACCTCCGTCTCCTGGGTTCTAGCAATTCTCCTGCCCCAGCTTCCCGAGTAGCTGGGATTACAGGCACCCACCACCACGCCCAGCTAGTTTTTATATTTTTAGTAGAGACGGGGTTTCACCATGTTGGCCAGGCGGGTCTCGAACTCCTGACCTCAGGTGATCCACCCGCCTTGGCCCCCCTAAGTGCTGGGATTATAGGCGTAAGCCGCGGCACCCGGCCTGGGACCCCTTTTAGTCCATCAATTCTCACCTGTCGACAGGCGGAGCTTCTTGTAAAGGGGACAGGACTCACACACCGGAAAAGGGAGACTCAAGTCGTAGTCACAGCTCAACTGTAAGAAATCAAAACTCATGATGACAGACCTTAGGGAAGTGGTCCGGTCCAAATACAACAAAATCTAGTCTCCCTCACTCTGACTTACAAATTCCTTTCCAGTCAAACTAACCCTTCCCAACACCCCATATTACTAAAGCTTCATACCGGTGGGAGTACATGCTGAAGCCCAGAAAGGGTGGTGAGCAACATATCCTCCAGGTGGCCTTGCTTGGTCTCCCTCAGTGCTTCACAGAAGGCATCAAAAGCTTGGGGACCCCTCTTAGGCAGCAAGTTGAGGAGTTCCACATTCTGGCTGAAACTGCCCACTTTGGCCTAAGACACAAGAATAAAACATGAAATCATATTTACTTCTCTAGCTATAATTCTATTTCTCCACATGAGCTTCCTAGTAGTGTCCTCATCCATCTCAAGAATTCTTTTTACAGGAAAAGTATGTTTGGGTGAAGTCCTTCCTGTTATTCTTGAGTTATATATCATTTCTCTCAAATGCTCTATGGTAGAAGGGCATTTCCATTTCTTTAGAAAGGTACAACATCCAGCTGGGTGTGGTGGCTCACACCTGTAATCCCAGCACTTTGGGAGGCCGAGGCAGGTGGATCATGAGGTCAGGAGATCGACACCCTCCTGGCTAACACAGTGAAACCCCGTCTCTACTAAAAATACAAAAAATTAGCCAGGCATGGTGGCACCTGCCTGTAGTCCCAGCTACTTGGGAGGCTGAGGCAGAAGAATCACTTGAACCTGGGAGGCAGAGGCTGCAGTGAGCCAAGATCGCGCCATTGCACTCCAGCCTGGGAGACAGAGACTCTGTCTCAAAAAAAAAAAAAAAAAAAAAAAGGAAGAAAGATACGACATCCTTTCCATATTTTGTCATGCTCTATTCCCACCCCATGATCAATTTATCTTCTCTCTTTTGCCTCCAGATACCTGGATGAGCTCCCTCATTTCCAAGGTGATGATGTCCTTCTCCAGAAGATGTTCTAACAATTCACTCAACAACAGCTGTTTGGCTAGCACCACTCGGTTCTTTTTTAGAGTTTCCTGATGATGAGGATGCATGCCACACACTCCCAATATCCTACAGATAAACGGTAGAAGGAAAGGCTGTCAAGTCACAATTTGACACAGAAGAGTGGAGTGGAAGAGGCATGAATAGGAAGAACAAAAAGAATAAGACTTATAATAACCAAGATTATGCATATTTCTTGAATCTGGTTAAATCAAAGATGTACTAAGCAGGAACACATTGATCATAAGAAAATAATGTCTAATTCCTTATGGTTTATGTTCAGCTGAGATCATCTGAGATGAATGGTCTGACTAGAAGAGGGAAATATCTGTCTTAAGCAAAATAATACCCCCAAGTACACATATTTATGGAAGGAATACTTCTCTGATAGACCAATTTTAATAAAGAGAATTATTTCAGAAAACATCTCACATTATCTAAGCTGGTGAAAGTGATGTAGGTTTATAATGATCTTGGATGAGGGTTAAAACACTATGGCAAAAACTCAAGCCAATGGCTTTAACAGAAAATAAATGAGGCAGACACTAACTCTCTTTCACTAGTGATATAAACATATAATTACATGTTTTTTAAAACTTTTAAGTTCCAGTGACAAAATGGCTCTAGAAATTATCAGAATCCTGTTAGGATGTGGATAAGCAGAAAGTATGACAGAAAGTCACAGTGGATAGGTATTTATCTATTTACTTTAAAAGAGTCTCACTGTGCCACCCAGGCTGGAGTGCAGTGGCTATTCACAGGTATGATCCCATTACAGAGCAGCACAGGAGTTTTGACTTGCTCCGTTTTTGACCTGGGCTGGTTCACCCTTCCTTAGGCAACCTGGTGGACCCTGACTCCCAGGACATCACCACACTGATGCTGAACTTAATGTGGACACGTGACTGGCATAGCACACTATAGCCCAGAACTCCTGGACTCAAGCGATCCACCTGCCTCAGCCTCCCAAGTAGTTGGGACTACAGGCATGTGCTGTCACCTCCAGCTAATTTTGCTACAGGCTTGCAAAGAGATCAGCTTCTGCTTATAAACTAAAATAATCCTATTGCCAATATATGTCATCTACATGCCCAGTTTACATAAATCCAGAGTTCTCTAGCCTGCCCTGTCACATTTTCCACATATGTAACAACAGGAAGGGTGGCACCTGATAGCAGTGAAGATATAATAACTTCCATTTATAACTTAAAAACCTACTCTAAAATGCATTCTGATTTCTAAGGTGTTAAAACATGAGGGGAGGCCGAGCACGGTGGCTCATGCCTGTAATCCCTGCACTTTGGGAGGCTAAGGTGGGCAGATCACCTGAGGTCAGGAGTTCAAGACCAGCCTGGCCAACATGGTGAAACCCTGTCTCTACTAAAAATACAAAAAATTAGCCGAGTGTGGTGCTGCATGCCTGTAGTCCTAGCTACTTGGGAGGCTGAGGCAGGAGAATTGCTTGAACCTTGGAGATGGAGGTTGCAGTGAGCTGAGATCATTCCACTGCACTCCAGCCTGGGTGACAGAGCAAAGACTCCGTCTAAAAAAAAGGGGGAGGGAAAAAATGTGTATCTTAGAGTCAGTGAAATACCACACATCTATGGAATGGATGCACTTGGCTTGCAGATGTTATTGGGTGAGAGATTTATAGTTAGAAGAGGGAAGAGCTGGGTCCTGGAAGAACTGGGAGAACTAAGATAGCAGGTGGGATCCTAAAACAGATGAAGTGGGTTGGAAGCAGCCAATGAATCTGAGGTTTCATTTTTCCTTCTTTTTATTGTAATATTTCCGTTACCCAAGGCTTTCAGGAAAAACCGGCTACAAGAAAAAGAGCTATACAGATAAAAAAACCTATTTAAGAATGAATCACTTTCGAATACGTCAAAGCAGTAATAACGATCACATATAACACTGCAGCTGGGATACTAACCAGTGGTGCAGCAGATTTCTTCCATTAGTTTACCAGTAGTATTCGCTCCTTAAATCGTTCTCTTACTCTGGTTTCCATGACAGCATTCTTTGGGAGTCTTCTCTCTGCCTACCCAGTTCCTGTTTTCTTTAGAGGGCCTTTGGCCTGCCCTTAATATTGATATTCCATTAGGGACGCCCCTTCAAAGAGCCTTTCCCTAGACAATCTCACCCATACTTGCAACTTACTGACTTATAGTTCTTAACTCTCTCGAGTTCCAGACTTGAATTTTCAATCAACTGTTTAGTTTTAATCTGAAGCATCACCCCCCCTCTGCACACCCGCTCCTTCCTCTACTCTGTAATATGAGTCTTAAACGTGAACATTATAAAAGTTTCCAATCATTTAGAATTTCAGGACACAACTGGAAGGGGAGGAGGGGCGAAGGGCACCACGGAGTTCCTACGTCTTAATTCTGTGTCCCTCTGCAGGTTCCCTTTGCGAAGACCTTAATCTTCAGTCTCGAGCAGGACGCATTACAATGTTCTCCTGGGTGATGACTGCCATGAAATGGAATGACCGGGGCAGAGGCATGGACACTTGGAGTCACAGGAACCCCCTTGTTCTGCCAAAAGTACTCAATTTCCAAACCCTGTATTGACTTCTTTGAAAATCTGGTCATTCTATGCAAAGCCATGCAGATCATGATACAATCGATACAAATCAAATGCACATCAGGCAGAGCACCGAGGTCTGCAGAAGGTCTCGTCGATTTTTAAGGAGACAGAGTATGGTCTTTTTACAGTTTCCCTCATAAGGGAGCCAGAGGAAAGGATGAAGAATCTTCAAGAGAAGCCAAGAGCGGGCAGGACTGCAAAGACCTCCCCTTTAGAACCCTCGTGGGTTGAACAAAGGGAGACTGGGGCAGTCTTTTCCCACGAGAGACAAGGCCAAGAGGTCCGCCCGCGGGCCCTTGCGCGGAGTCAGGCTCGGAGCGGCTCGGGCGGGCCTCCCACCCTTGGCAGGAAGCGCGGACACGGCTGCTTTCCGGGGCTCCAAGGGGAGGGGGCTGCAGGGCCGCACGCCTGGGGGCCACGCTCCCCTTCCCTGGGCTCCCCTAGGGAGCCCTAAGACCATTCCCTACTTACCTGCGTCCCCTGTCAGCGGCCATCAGCTCCTTGTGCTGGAAGGTGGACCAAGACCCCGCGCTCGGCGCCGCCATTTCCCGCTTTTCCCGGGCTCTGCGCTCCGCACCGCCCACAGCCCAAACAAACCGGGGGCCGTCGCTTCCCCCACATCCTTCCCCTCAGACGCGGACGCACACTGCGCCTGCGCCTGCGCCCTGCCGCGCCCACACACCAGGCCACCCAGTCCCCGGCCCGGTGCGTGCGCAGGCGCAGAGCTCTAGCGGTGGCCGCGCGGTCCAATGGGGTGAAGTGGGGTGCTCGGCGGACAGACAAAAGGAGGGGAAGGAGCGGGGCGGGGCAAAGGGCGGGGAAAGAGCGAGGGCGGGCGGGTGTGCTCCGTTCGGCCTGGGAATCCGATTGGTTATCGATTCCCGCGGAAATCACCCCGGTGCCTCTCGCGCCCCCTGGCCGGCCTATGGCGATGACTTCACGGAGACGGGCGTGGCTGGAGTTTTGCTTTATTGAAGTTGAACAGTTGGGGCCAGGCTGCGAAGGAGACTGAGAGCGCAACAAGGCCCTGGACAGATGCCCGCGCGGGGAAGGAAGGCTGGCTTAGGAGGGGGCGTCAGCTATGGTTTAGCAGCTTCCAGCGACCGAAACCTACATCACAGCCGCAGCACACAATTCCAGGAAACCTGGTGCTCAATATTGAGATCTCAGGAATCAGGACCGGCGGCTGGGGTGAAAGCCTAGCGGTCAGAGCTTAGGAGTGAGGCAGAAGCTGTTAGAGACTCCTCGCAAGTGACCCCGGGGCTACATATGGATGATTCAAGAGGGAGTCTCCTCGCCAGAAAGCTCACATGTTTCACTCTTTCTGGCCTTCATACCAACCCATTGTTAAAACTGGAAGTCCCTCCACCTGGGGCCACTGACTCTACTGTTTTCAGATAGGATGGGGACCCTGCACTGGAGACTGCTGTCTAGCCCCTGGGCAGGAGAGGCACAGACACTGCTACGCACGCGGAGCAGGGATCACCAGCGCTTTGACTGACTTTGCTCGTCCAGGAGGCTGGGGACATGCGTGCCCATGCTCAGCCCACCCCTTCTGTAGACACAATTGGTCGCCCATTCTGTTTATAGGAAGTCTTCCATCCTGCACCAGCAGCTGTCCCTAGACAGGGATTGGGAGACATGCAAGTTGCTTGGCTTCCTATTACCTTGTGTTGAAAACACAATAGGCTTTGGGATCAGGAGTTCATTCCAGTTATTCTAATGTTATTTACTAGCAGTGTGCCCTCGTGCACATTATCAAACTCCTCTGACTCTTGGAATCCTCATTTTTCAATAATAACTCACAAAGCTGTCAAGCCTAAGGGATCTAACAGCTCGAACAGCACCTGGAACAGAAGCAATAGCCGCCACTCAGAGGTTACTTCTTCCTTCTCCACCTTCTCTGGATCACCTCCCTACCTCATCCTCAATCTAACGCTGGAAATATTGGATATGGGGTAGGTCACCAAATGTTGCCAGAAGACTCAAATTATGCCACCCATATCTCAGCTGGGAAGGGCTTACCGTGGCCTGACTCTCCTCAGGGTCCAAGTCCCCATTTATGATGTCCAGGTAGAAACACTTGTTTCTGACACATAGTAGGCGCTGGAAAATGTTAGTCAAATGAACGAGGTCTGGTGTGGAGAGAAGAGAAATCTTGGGAGAGTCATTTAAGGGGGTGCCCAGTTGTCCTCATAAAAAACACTATCATCATCAGGGTGACCAAAGCAGACATCATAGGCAGGAGGTGGAGTCAGAGGCTCTAATCTGGGGACTGCCGCCAAGCTCTGCAGATCAGGAGCAGTGGACACAGCCCGTGGTCCCCGAAGCCGAAGGTTGATTGGAGCTCTTCCAGGGCTTCCTTCCTGGGCCATGGACCCCTCTGAGGCCATTCGCCTCTGTTCCAGTTTGGCTCTCCTGGACCCCTCTGGATGGCTAGGTTGTTCGTCCTCAGGTGCTGGGGATATCACAACAGTGCTGTAGGGGGGTGGTTGGTCCAACTCTTGGGGGCGGCACTGGGATTCTAGTCCCACCACGGCCTCTTCATAGACTGGCACTTCAAAGGCTTCATTGTCCCTGAGGGAAGAGAAATAAGGCCATTGGTGGCTTCCGTGAAAGAAGCCCTTTTTCCCTTTTTTTTGTCTGCTATGGGCAAAAGATCCTCTGTTGGCCTCTGACCCCTCCTCCCGCTGATGCCAATGACAGGAAACCAGAGACTCTATGCCTCAGAGACTACAGGGAGAGAGGGAGGATGGGCCCAAGGTGTATTCCTCTTATGATGCCCACCCTTAACTCACCGTGCATTGCCTGAGGGCCCTGGGCTCTCAGTCTGCATTGATTGGAGCTGGGACCGAAGCCCCCATTCCAGAAACCGGACCAGGAGATAGGCAAACAAGAAGAAGCCACCCAATGTGAGAAAGAAATAAGCAACGGGGGTGATGTCCGTCTTTATGCCCAGCAAAGCCAGCCCCAGTAGGAAGGAGGCGCAGCACAGGAGGAGAAGCGGCTTCTCCAGTCTCCCCAGTAAGTGCATTGGCACCATGGCCCCTCCCCAGGCTCCTGCAAAAAGACACACAGCTATTGTGTCTACACTAGCAATTGGTGTCATGGCTGTGTCAGATACCACAGTAACCATATGATATTTCTTTGTTTGGTTTCTAGGTTCTTCAATCTCAAATCAAATAAATCATCTGTAGAGTCCCCTCCAGTTCCGAAATTCTCTCTATGTCTCGGAGTGTGTGGAATAGCCAGGAAACCAGCCCAGGAGCTTTGACTCCCAGCCATTCTGTAAGTTGACTGTGTCATGGCTCTGCCTTCTTTCCTTTCTCCTTCCCTGTAGTCTCCCTTCCAGCTTTGTCCCTTACCACCATCCAGGATCCGGTCCTGGGCACGCCCTGCCTGGGGCTTCAGTGCACACTGGCATCTCTGGAATTCAGGTGATGGGGCAGGCCCTGCCCTTCCTCTGTTATTGCTCCTACTGGATCTCCACCCCCCACCTCCCCAGCCAGAGGCCCTCAATCCAGCCCCGTTAGAGAGAAGAGGGGAGGGAGCCCCACTTACCCTGTCTGACTCTGTCTTTTCCTTTCCTCCGGTGTCAGCCCATGCTCCAGGTGGAGGGAGAAAGTGCACACAGGCGCACCAAAGCCACAGGGACACAACTGCTTGAGAAACAATTGTACAGGCAAAGGCCCAGCACAATGGCCGGAGGCCCTGATAACTCCTGTCCTCTTCTAGACCCCACATCTGCCAGGGCCCTCCTCTACCCTCTGCTGATCCTAACTTGTTAATCTCAGTTTGCAAATTTCCTGCCAGGAGGTAGCCCAGTGGCTGGGAGGCGGTGGGCAGGGGAACCCTTTTCTTTCCTTGTAACAGCAACAACCCGAGGCAGCCCATACCCCAAAAACAGCCTGTCAGAAGTTGCCAGCGCTCTGTGTAGCAAGGAATTGCAGATTCCCTCCTCACACCTCGGTCCCAATCCCATGACCCTCCCGACCCTCGCACCCGCACCTGTCTCAGAAGTTCGTCGCTCACCTGTCTCCACAGACTGTAGAAAGTAGATGGGGTGGGGGGGGGGGGGTGGGAAGGGCCGGAGCGGGTAGGTGGAGCCCACTGGCCCCACCCTCTGTTTCTGTCCCAATCCCTCTGTTCTGGCCCAGTCAGTCTCCGCCCCTTTTCTCCCTAAGGCTGACTTCCAACTGCTGAACCTTGATTTGTTCTGGTTTTTACTCTCTCCACCCACCCATACTGTACCCTAATGAGAGTGCACCCCTGACTCCCAATGATCTTTGTACTTAGGACCGGAGTTAGCATTAACCTTTCCCTCTCGGCGCATATTGTATGTTAATTACAGCCCTGGGCAGTTTGCCTTCTATTTGGGTAATTTACCTTGTGCGTCTCTCCCAAGTGACTGGAAGCAGAGACCTCGGCTTATTTAATCTCTGTAGATCATCACACAGTGCACTGCACACAGAAAGTAATGCTGTGGGCATGGAATGGTGTGTCCTGCTTCCATTACCCAAGTGCTATTTTTATGGACTCCCTGTATTCTGCAGACCTGTCAGAAGTGTTTGTGTGTATATTTCTTGACCCAGTTAACTCTTGAGTCTTCAAGATCCTCCTCCGAGGTGATGCTGCTTTGGAGCCTGCTCCAGTGTATCCACATCGTTCCTTCCTAAATTTGTCCCAGCATTTACCTGGTTATGTAGCATTTTTCTGCTTACTGATTTTCCTTCCACTGTGAGTTTCTCAAGGCGCGTGATTAGTTTTAATCATCTCTGAATCCTGGAAACTAACATGGTTCCTGACACGTGGTAGGTCACTAACTAGAAGGCTGCCCTCTCACCAGGCCTCACCACACCTGTGAAGATCAAAGAGCTGTTCTTTTTAGTTGTGGGTCAGGCAGTTAAGTCGGAGTAAGGTAGGTGCTTGGAGGTAGAGAGTGAGTAGAAGCATACTTCGTCCTTGAGCCAGAGGGTGAACAAAACTGGGCCCCGTTCCTTCAGAGGGTGACCAGCAGACAGACCGAGGGAAGCTGCAGACCATGGGCACAAATCCAAGCCAGGCTCCCCAGGGACAGCTGGGGTGGGGAAGCATAGGAGAGGGTGTGTGTGTGTGTGTGTGTGTGTGAGAGAGAGAGAGAGAGAGAGAGAGAGAGAGAGTATGGGAATGAGAATAACTGTGTCTGTAGTGGTAATAAGTGTGGGCACTGGTGGGATATTGAAGATTCTCTGTCCCAGAGCCCCAGATCGATAGCAGAGAGAGGAAGGAGACATTAACAAGGAAGGCTGTGGGAGTCTAAATGAGGTGTGTCTCTATGCAAAGTAGGCACACGAGTGAGGGGGGCTGATTGTTGTTCTGTTTCAGCCAATTTCCTCACTGTTCTGCTCATAAGGGGAAAGTACAGCTGGAATCAGGACTGCAGTCTACACTTAACATATGAATAGAAGGAAATTGGCCAAGGGTCATTGGTGCGTGTGATAGGAAAGGGGGTTTGTTAAGGAGTGAGTTGTGGGAATGGGAAGGTGTAGGCTAAGAGGCACGGGGCCAAAAGATATGGGCCTGAGGTGTAAGGGGAGAGTCTGGGAGAGGCGGACCTTTGTAGCTTAAGTCTCTTGGTTGCCTGAAGGAGAGTACAATAGACAAGAACTGGATCCCAACTGGAGAGGCTAGACTGGTGGCTGGCTGTGCCCGTTCATACATTCTCAATTCCAGTAATGTAAAATCAATTTTTAAAAATTGAATTTGTTAAAAGAAAAAACATGACAATATTTAAAAGCTAAAGAAAAAAAAATTGTCTATCTTCTCATTATCCTAACACGGCCATTTAAAACGTTTATATATTTCTTCCAGACTGTCCACATGCAAACCAGAATATACTAACCACTTTGTATCTTTAAAAAGTTTTATACTTTATATTGTATATATTTCACCCTGATAAAGACCTTATTGTAGTAATTTCAAACAGCCATGTAATATTTTATTGAATCGATATGCCATAATTTGATTAATATACCCTCATGATACGTTGCTCAATAACACTGAGCCTATTTCACTCAATATTTTTGGCCATTAAAATAATGCAGGTTGCCGGGCGCGGTGGCTCACGCCTGTAATCCCAGTACTTTGGGAGGCCGAGGCGGACTATCGCGAGGTCAGGAGTTCGAGACCAGCCTGGCCAACATGGTGAAACCCCATCTCTACTAATAATACAAAAAGGAGCTGGGCGTGGAGGTGTGTGCCTGTAATCCCAGCTACTCGGGAGGCTGAGACAGGAGAATTGCTTGAACTGGGACCCGGGAGGCGGAGGTTGTGGTGAACCGAGGTTGTGCCATTGCACTCCAGCCTGGGCAACAAGAGTGAAACTCTGTCTCAAAAAATAAAATAATTAAAAATAATAATAATAATAATGCAGGCTGGGCGCAGTGGCTCATGCCTGTAATCCCAACACTTTGGGAGGCTGAGGTGGGCAGACTGCTTGAGCACAGGAGTTTGAGACCAGCCTGGGCAACATGATGAAACCATGTCTCTCCAAAAAAAAAAATACAAAAATTAGCTGGGTGTGGTGGCGCACGCCTATAGTTCCAGCTACTCAGGAGACTGAAGTGGGAGGACTGCTTGAGCCCTGGAGGTTGAGGCTGCAGTGAGCTGTGATCATGCCACAAAAAAATACAAAAATTAGCTGGAGGTGGCGGCACACGCCTATAGTTCCAGGTACACAGGAGGCTGAGGTGGGTGGATTGCTTGAGTCATGGAGGTCGAGGCTTCAGTGAGCCGTGATCATGCCATTGCATTCCAGCCTGTCTGCATTCCAGACCCTGTCTCAAAAATTAATATAATAATAATAATACAAGAGACAGAAAGTAGATTAGAATTTGCTAGGGGTGGGGAGGCAGAGGGAGAAATGGAGAGTAACTGCAAATGAGTTTCATATTGGGGTGGTGAAAATTTCTCAAATTATATAATGGTGATGCTTGCACAACTCTGAATAATTCTTTAAAAAACCCCACTGCACTGTACACTTTAAAAGGATGAATTATACCTTTGTCAATCAAGGAAAATGACTGAGGCAAGTCTCAATCATTTTAGGAGATTTGCCAAAGTTAAGGAAGGGCACCCGGGAGACAAGTCTATGCCTTTTTTTAAAGATGATTTTGGTGGCTTCAATATTTAATGCCTTTGTCTGGCTCAGTGAATCTGCATTTTTACATAAGATAATGTAGATAATAGGGCAGAGGAAACAATCAGATATGCATTTGTCTCAGTGGGCAGAGGGATGACTTTCATTTCTGTCCTGTGTTCCCCCACCTGTGAAGATAAGCTATCAATTTACATTGCCATGGTGAACCTTAGCTGAAATGCTTTAGGGTAAAGATCTTGGTTACCATAAAGAATTTCCTTGTGGGCAAAGTGTGAGGGAGGTGTGTAGCTTTTCATCTTTGTAGCCATCTTATTCGGAAACCAAAATGGGGCTGGGCGCAGTGGCTCATGCCTGTAATCCCAGCACTTTGGGAGGCCGAGGTGGGCGGATCAGGATCACAAGGTCAGGAGTTTGAGACCAGCCTGGCTAATGTGATGAAACCCCATCTCTACTAAAATTATAAAAATTAGCCGGCGTGGTGGCGCGTGCCTGTAATCCCAGCTACTCAGGAGGCTGAGGCAGGAGAATTGCTTGAACCCGGGAGACAGAGGTTGCAGTGAGCCGAGATCGCGCCACTGCACTCCAGCCTGGGTGACAGAGTGAGACTTGGTCTCAAAAAACAAAAACAAAAACAAAACACAACAAAAACCAAAGAAACCAAAATGGGAGGCAGGTTTGCATGACCCAGTTCCCAGCTTGACTTTTCCCTCTGGCTTAGTAAGTTTGGGATCCCAAGATTTATTTTCCTTTCACACCTTAAGAAAACTGTTTAAAAACTAATGCAATGAACATCTTATGTATAGTTTTCCTTTTGTTTTGGATTATTTCCTCAGGATGAATTTTAAGAAATGTCATTATCGAGAGACAAGCAATAGGAAAGTTTTTATTGTCCCGAATGCATATGGCCAAATTGCTTCCCAAAGGTTTTGCTTTCCTTTATTTCTTCGTCAACTTAATATCCTTAGCAAAACAGGAATGCATCACTTAATTCAATTGTCATCCACTTTCTACTTGCCTGCCTTTGACAAACCCTACTGGAGATGGAATGACTTCTCCTTGCCCACTCTTCCCAGCTCATTTGGGTGGTTGACGGTGAAGGGAAGTGGAAGGGCAAGGAGAACAAGGGAGAAGTCAAGCTTATTGCCTCCCACTGTGTGCTTGTCTCTGTGGCTTTGTATTTCTGTGATTTTGTGTTTCAGAATCTGGGAGTGCTTTATAGTATCAACATGTGTAGAATGTTTTGTGCATACTCCTCACTGTGTTAAATACTTTACACAAATTAAGTGATTTAAAATACGTATGCTATACTAAGAGGTAGTTACTGTGATTATGTCCATTTTATAGATGAGGTAAAAAACTTGAGGTATGTGGGTAGCTAATTAAGGGTGGGGTCAGGATTTGAACCCATGGCCTGAACCCAGAATCCTGGCTCTTAAGCACTACGCGATCCCACTCTAAATGCTCTCTTGGGCTGCACTCAAATGATAATTTAGCAAAACACTAGAAGCATTCTGAATCATTATTCTGCCCTTCTCTGGAGGAGTGGTTAGATGCTACTTTTCCCCACTATTTGCCATTTTAAGAAAAGGCTGATTTTCAGACAGCACGGGCAGCCAAGGAGATGATCAGAAGGTAAATTAAGGTTATTGACATATAAGGCAGGATAAGGAAATGAAGATTGCAAGCTCTGTATTGGAAGGCTTACCTTTTATCATCTGATTAAGACAACTAAAAAATAGATCAGTTTAAACTGAATAAGCATACAACCCACTGCTGGTGACTTCTAAAAAGATATCAGTGACAATAGATACATACCTTTGTGTAGAATCAGTTGATTGGATCCACATACACGATCTCATTTGATCCTTATTAACAATCATTTGGGCTGCCTGATTATCACTTTCATTTTACAGAGGAGGAAACAAGCTCAGAGAAAGTACACGATTTCTTTAGTTAGAAGGAAACTCAGAACCTTGACCTTTTAATTCAGCTGGGTGTGTTTTCCCCTTCAGAAATTGCCTTAGTCACAGCTTCTCCAAAATGTATAAGGAAGGTGGATAAATGGTTTATCATGACATAGGTGAGCAACATTGATATTTTCTAGATGGAAATGCTTTCAAAAAATAATAAATCCTCCAGTATATAAGGATAAATACATGCACTTACCCCATCAACTAGTTTTAATCTTGTACAAAGCTCGCTAAACAAGAACTGAGTGAACAATGGGGTTGAGGCAGTCAGTCTAGCTCAGATATTCGGCATTAAGCCACAAAAACCTTCTGGAATTTGAGAAATTGAGTGTAGTTGTTGCTAAGCAACAACAACAAAAAGAGCATTGTGTTTGTTAGAAATGTCTACAGATAGTGACAGCAGAGTCCCACATGGATATGCCTGTAAATACTAGCAAACAGGAGGCCGTGCAGTTTAAGCACATGTGTTTTGGCCAACCCTGGTTTTCAAATCTCATTTCTACCACTTACTAGCAGTGTGACCTTGGGCAAGTTACTTAACCTTTCTGAGCTTCGGTTACTAATCTGTAAATTGGTGAAAATAAACCCACGTATATCACCCCTTTCCCACACTGCTCCTCCAGCTTGGGGAACTACAGCCAAAGTGAGTCTGAGTCTGACTGTAATGCGCACAACCGTGTGTGGGACCAGCGAGGGGTACCATCCTGTCACTGGGACCTGATTTCACCATGGAGCATTTGTTTGTAACGACATTGTACATAGCCCTGTGCTAACTTCTAAGGGCATCTACCCAGGAGAGGTAACATATTTGACTGTGGTCTCCAGGATTTTCTGATATGGGAAGAGAGATAAGAGATGCATATGAAATAATTAAATAACAATTAAAGACAGTATCTGACAGCCTGGGCAACATAGTGAGACCCTGTCTCTACACACACAAAAAATTAAAAATTAGCCAGGTGCAGTGTTGCCTGCCTGTAATCCTAGCTCTTTGGGAGGCTGATGGGGGAGGATTGTCTGAGCCCAAGAGTTCGAGGTTGCAGAAAACTATGACTGTGCCACTACACTCCAGCCTGGGTGACAAGGCAAGATCCTGTCTTTAAAAAAAAAAAGAAGAAGAAGACAGTATCTGAAAAAGTATTAATGTATGTGCCGGGCATGGTGGCTCACGCCTGTAATCCCAGCATTTTGGGAGGCCAAGGCAGGTGGATCATGAGGTCAGGAGTTTGAGACCAGCCTGGCCAACATAGTGAAACCCTGTCTCTACTAAAAATACAAAAATTAGCTGGGCATGGTGGCATGCACCTGTAGTCCCAGCTACTTGGGAGGCTGAGGCAGGAGAATCACTTGAACCCGGGAGGCAGAGTTCGCAGTGAGCTGAGATCGTGCCACTGTACTCCAGCCTGGGCAACAGAGCGAGACTTCGTCAAAAAACAAACAAACAAACATAAAAATTAAATATATGGATTACGAAAATATAGTTATTTTAGTTAATTAAAAAATGATCTACACTTTTGGTATACAATTCAACAGGGAAAAAATTATAATAAAGAGTAAGTCTTTTTTATATCCCCAAACCTCAGTCTCTCAGTCCCGTTCCCATGAGGCAATCTCTTTCCCAACTATTTCTGGGTACCCCCTCCCCAGAGAGAGACCATAAATATGCAAACATAATATATACAGGCTCTCTGTCTTTATACATGTTGGAGCATGCCATAGATAATGCTTTATATTTTGCTTTTTCCACCTAACAATATATGTTGGAGATTGTGCCTTATCAACATATGTAGATCAATATGTATAGACCGTTTTGTTATGAATTACTAAAAGCATACAGAAAAGGGGCCAGGCATGGTGGCTCATGCCTGTAATCTCAGCACTTTGGGAGACTGAGGTGGGCAGATCGCTTTGAGCTCAGGAGTTCGAGACCAGCCTGGGCAACATGGTGGAACCCCGTCTCTAGAAAAAATACAAAAATTAGCCAGGTGTTGGTGGCTCATGCCTATAGTCCCAGCTACATGGGAGGCCGAGGCTGGAGAATTGCTTCAGCTCAGGTAGCAGAGGTTGCAGTGAGCCAAGACTGGGCCACTGCACACCAGCCTGAGTGACAGAGTAAGACCCTGTCTCAAAAAAATATATATATATATGTGTATATGTGTGTATATATATGTATATACATATAACTATACACATATATATACACACATATATATAAGAATTTTACAGTGAACACCTATGTACTCACCACCTAGATTTTACAATTAACATTATACTAGTTTTCTATCTACTCATCCCTTTATCCATCCATCAATGCATCTTATTTTTTGATTCATTTTAAAGTAAGTTGCAGACGTCAATACTCTTCTGATTTTATTTTGCAACTTATTTTAGAAGTAATGAGTTCAATATTTGCTTATAATTAATTTTTTTCCCTTTAAGTAAAATTTACCTACAGTGAAAAACACAGATTTTTAGGTAGGTCATTCCATGAGTTTTGGTATATACATACATTTGTGTAATTCAAACTCCTATCAGGATACAAAACATTACTATCACCCAGAAAGTTCCCTCATATATCTTCCCAGTCAATCCTATAGGCAAGAATATTTTTTTCCCATCTATTATATATATTTTTTGAGATGGAGTCTCACTGTGTCTCCCAGGCTGGAGTGCAGTGATGCAACCTTGGCCCACTGCAACCTCCACCTCCTGGGTTCAAGCGATTCTCATGCCTCGGCCTCCCAAGTAGCTGGGATTACAGGTGCTTGCCACCACACTCAGCTAATTTTCTAATTTTTGTATTTTTAGTAGAGATGAGCTTTTGCCGCATTGGCCAGGCTGGTCTCAAACTCCTGACTTCATCTATCTGCCTGCCTTAACCTCCCAAAGTGCTAGGATTACAGGTGTGAGCCACTGCAACTGGCTTATATTTTTTAAAGTATATATATATGTATGTATAATATGTATGATTTATATATATATATATATTATATATATAGAGAGAGAGACAGAGTCTCACTCTGTTGCCCAGGCTGGAGTGCAGTGGTGCGATCTCGGCTCATGCAACCTCTGCCTCCTGGGTTCAAGTGATTCTTCTGCCTCAGCCTCCTAAGTAGCTGGGATTACAGGCATGTGCCACAACACCCGGCTAATTTTTGTAGTTTTAGTAGAGACGGGGTTTCATCATGATGGCCAGGCTGGTCTCAAACTCCTGACCTCAAGTGATCTACCTGCCTCAACCTCCCAAACTGCTGGGATTACATGCGTGAGCCACTGCACCTGGCCTAAAGTATATTGTAAAGCTATAGCTGCCATAGATGGTGATTCCTCTGATGGATTGGGCACAGTAAATTGAAAACCTTCCCAAAAGGATTCACTTTTCTAGATGCCATTAAGACATTTGTGCCAGGCATGGTGGCTCATGCCTGTAGTCCCAGCACTTTCGGAGGCCAAGGTGGGAGGATCACTTGAGCCCAAGAGTTGGAGACCAGCATGGGCAACATCGTAAAGCTCTGTCTCTACAAAAAATACAAAAATCAGCTGGGCATGGTGGTAAGCACCTGTAGTCCCAGCTACTTGGGAGGCTGAGGTGGGAAAATTGCTTGAGCCCAAGAGGTCGAGGCCACAGTGAGCTGTGTTCAGGCCACTGCACTCCCACCTGGGTGACAGAGTGAGACCCTGTGAACAAATTGCCACAGCTATTTCATCCTTCAGCATCCACCACACTGATCAGTCAGCAGCCATCCACACTGAGGCAAGACCCTCCACTAGCAAAGAGATTATGATTCACTGAAGGCTCAGATGATCATCAGCATTTTTTAGCAACTAAATATTTTTAAACTAAGAAATGTACATTTTTTAGACATACTGTTGCACACTTAATAAACATTAGTATTGTGTAAATATAACTTTTATATGCACCAAAAAATTGTGTGACTCACTTTATAGCGATATTCACCTTATTGTAGTGGTCTGGAACCAAACCCACAATATCTCTGAGTTGCTCCTTTATTTTAGAGGCATTTAATCAGCATATATTGTATGCTTACAGGGTCAGCTATAGCCACATAATTTATGAAAAACCAATATGCAGGGCTGTGTATTCAGAAATTATTAAGAATTTCAAGACAATGACAGCAGAACATTAAACCATTTTGAGGCCCTGTGTGAATGCATAGGTTTCAAGCCCATGAAACCAGCCTTGTGTCCTTAGAACTGTGGGGATAGGATGAAACATGGAATATCACAGAATTATTATCTCAGTACATTCTCTGTCTCTCTTTTTTTACAGCATTGATGTAATACTTTTTTAAATTTAAAATTTTATTTTAAATTGACAATAATTGCATATGTGTATAGGATATGGTGTGATGTTTTATATATATATATATACACACACATTGTGGAATATTACATCAAGCTAATTAACATATCTCCTCATTTACTGGTCATTTTTATATAGTAAGAACATTTAACATCTATTCTTGTAGCAATTTTGAAATATACGATACATGATTATTAATCATGGTCACCATACTGTACAATATATATTAAGAATTGATTCCTCCTAATAGAAACTTTGTACTCTTTGGTCAACATCTCCCCATTGCCCACCCCGCACCCCCAGCCTCTGGTAATCACTGTTCTACTCTCTACTTCTGTTAAGTTCAACTTTTTTAGATTTCACATGTAAGTGAGATCATGCGGTATTTGTCTTTCCATGCCTGGCTTATTTTATTTCAGATTCCTCTATGTAGTAGCAAATGACAGAATTTCTTCCTTTTTAAAGACTAAATAATATTCCATTGTGTGTGTGTGTGTTTCTGTGTATACAGTCATGCGCCACATAACAATATTTCCACCAGACTACATATAGGATGGTGGTCCCATAAGATTATAATGGAGCTGAAAAATTCGCATTGCCTAGTGATTTGTGTTACAATTGCCTACAGTACTCAGTGCAGTAACAGGCTGTACAGGTTTATAGCCCAGGAGCAATAGGCAATACCACATAGCCTATTTGTGTAGTAGGCTATACTTTCTAGGTTTGTGTATGTTCTGTATACTCCATGATGTTCACACAATTACAAAATTAACTAATAATGCATCTCTCAGAACATATCCCCATCATTAAGCAATGCATGACTGTGTATTATACATATCACATTTTTTAACCATTCATTTTGGGTTATTTATTTAAAATTTAATTAAAATAAAATAGAGATGAGGTTTTGACATGTTGCCCAGGTTGGTCTCGAACCCCTGGGCTCAAGCAATCCACCCACCTAGGCTTCCCAAAGTGTTGGGATTACAGGCCTGAGCCACCACGCCCAGCCTAACCATTCATTTGTTGATGGACACTTAGGTTGACTTCATATTTTGGCTATCGTGAATAAGAGCAAGATATCTCTTTGATACACTGATTTCATTTCTTTTGGATATATACTCAGAAGTGGGATTGCTGGATCATATGGTAGATCCCTTTTTAGCTTTTAGAGGAATCTCCATACTATTGTCCACAATGGCTGTACTAATTCCTATTCCTGCCAACCCTTTTCTCCACGTCGTCACTAACAGTTATCGTTCAGCTTTTTAATAATAGTCATTATAACAAGATGTGAGGTGCTATCTCATTGTAATTTTGATTTGCATTTCCCTGATGATTACTTGTTGAACATTTCTCATAAACCTGTTGGCCACTTGTATGTCTTCATTTGAGAAATGTCTGTTCACGTCCTGTAATCATTTTTCAGTTGGGTGATTTGTTTTCTTGCTATTGAGTTTCTTTTATATTTTGGATATTAACCTCTTATCAGATGTATGGTTTAAAAATATTTTCTCCCAATCCGTGGGTTTACATTCTTTTTTAAAAACATTTTTATTATGGAAATATCTCAATACACATAATATAGTATAAATAACTCCCCATGTATCCATCACTCGGCTTTAACGATAATTAACATCTTGTCATTCTTGTTTCATCTATTCCTTCTGACCTGCCACATTTTAAAAAGCATCATGTCATTTCTATCCTAAATTTTTTTTTTTTTTTTTTTTTTGAGACGGAGTCTTGCTCTGTTGCCAGGCTGGAGTGCATGCAGTGCTGCGATCTTGGCTCACTGCAACCTCCGCCTCCCGGGTTCAAGCGATTCTCCTGCCTCAGCCTCCCAAGTAGCTGGGACTACTTGGTGCGTGCTACCATGCCCAGCTAACTTTTGTATTTTTAGTAGAAATGAGGTTTCACCATGTTGGCCAGGATGGTCTCAATCTCTTGACCTCGTGATCTGTCTATGTCGGCCTCCCAGAGTGCTGGGATTACAGGTGTGAGCTAGCGTGCCTGGCCCTATCCTAAATATTTCAAAATGAATTACAACCAATGAAAAGCTTTTTTTTTTTTTTTTTTTTTTTTTGTGCACAGCCACTCAGCTATTATCACATAATGAAATTAACATTAATTCTTTAATATCACCTAATATTCACTCTGTATCATTTTCCCCATTGTCTCAAAAATGTATTCTTAGTCTGTAAATTCTTTTAAAATCTATTGTTAAAAACAATATGAGAAATTTTCAAAGGAGTCTAGTTAGAAAGTAGGCAAAAGACATGAACAGACATTTTACTGACGACCATGTACAGATGGCAAGTAGCACATGAAAAGATGTTCATTAGTCATTGGGGAGATGCAAATTAAAAATCACAGTGAGCTATCACTACCCACCTATCAGAATGATTAAAGTAAGAAACAGTAGTAACACTAAATGCTGGTGAGGCTGTGGACAAACTGGATCACTCATGCATTGCTGGTGGAAAAGTGAAACCAGCTACTCTGGAAAACAGTATGGCAGTTTCTTTTCTTCTCTTTTTTTCTTTTCTTTTCCCTCCCTCCCTCCCTCCCTCCCTCCCTTCCTTCCCTCCCTCTCTCTTTCCTTTCCCTTCCTTCCTTCTTCTTTCCTTTCTTTTTTTTGTTTGTTTTTGTTTTTTTGAGACAGGGTCTGGCTCTGTTGCCCAAGCTGGAGTGCAGTGGCGTGATCATAGCTGACTTCAACCTCCGCCTCACAGGCTCGAGGGATCCTCCCACTGTAGCCTCCCAATTAGCTGGGACTGCAGGCACACATCACCATGTCTGGCTTTTTCTTTTTTTTTTTTTTGGAGATGGGGTTTCGCCATGTTGCCCTGGCTGGTCTTGAACTCCTGGGCTCAAGTCATCCTTCTGCCTTGTTCTCCCAAAGTGCTGGGATTACAGATGGGTGCCATCATGCACCCAGCCTTGACAGTTTCTTCTAAAACTAAGCATGGACTTACCATGGGACCCAGTGGTTGTGTTCCTAAGCATTTACCCAGAGAAATGAAAATAAAAACCTGTACATGAACACACAGAGTAGCTTTATTTGTAAGAACCTGAAACTGGAAACAACCCAAGTGTCCTTCAACAGGCGAATGTTTAAACACACGATGTTACATCCATACTATAGAATATTAATACTATTCAGCAATAAAAAGGAATAAACTCTCGATACATGTCAAAACCTTGGATAGACCTCAAAGGGATTGTGCTGAATGAAAACAATCAAATCTGATTCCATTTATGTAGCATTTTTGAAATGACAAGACATAAAGATCAGATTAGTGACTGCCAAGGGTTAGGGAAGTACAGGGAGGGAGGGAGGTAGCTGTGGCTATAAAAGGGTAGCATGAGAAATCTTTATGCTGAAAATGTTTTGTATCTTGGCTGTGGTGGTGGTCATCAGCATACATGTGATAAAATTATATAGAACTAAATACAGACACACAATAAGCATGTGTTAAACTGGTGAACTCTGAATAAGGTTGATGGATTGTATCAATGTCAATTTCTTGATTTTTGTCCTATAGTGTGTTATTGTCCTATAGTTATGCAAGAGGTTACCACTGGGGAAAGTATGTGAAGAGTATATGGAATCTCTGTATTATAGCTTACAAAATGGATATATAAAAAATTAGAGAGTAGGAATGGGAATGAGAAAGGGAGGACTCTTCACTTTTTACTTGATACCTTGCTTTTACTGTTTTTACCACATACATGCATTATTTTTTTAAATTACCATGTGTGTTTGGCTCTGCAAAAAAAAAAATCATTTCTGGAAACTTCACCTAAGAAAATACATATAAAATAAGATTGTTTTGGAAACATACAGCTAGTTGTTAACCTTGGAATTTGAATTACAATGCAAGAAAGTAGTTCAGTATTGAATCTGAGTATTGGCACAATTGCAAATTTCCTATTACAATTATTGATCAGAAGGGAAGAAGGCAAGAAACTAAGAAAAAGTATGAAACCCTCCTTGGATTAGAAAAAAAGAGTGTTTCATTATTAACACACAGTTGCTTTGAGAGGCTTTCCCCTTTCTTGTTTTGATTCTATTTGGAAGAAGGAGTTCAGAAATTACAATCTGGATCATGAGTGTAAGCATTAGTCTAGAAATTATCTAGTTCCTCCAGAGAAGATTGAAGTCAGCCACTGGATTCAGAAAATAGGATGATAAAGTCTTCAAAGAAAGACTGGGTAGAGCCAGGAAATATGCATCTACAATATAACATTATCCCACTTAAGTCTGGGAAAAGATTCAGGATTAATTTAAGTAGTTAATACATTTAGAAATCAATGGGCAAGATGCACAGTTGTACTGCAATGTGAATCTACAATTTTTTTTTTTTTGAGATGGAATCTCACTCTGTCGCCCAGGCTGGAGTGCAGTGACCCGATCTCGGCTCACTGCAACCTCCGCCTCCCAGGTTCAAGCGATTCTCCCGCATAAGCCTCCTGAGTACCTGGGATTGCAGGTGTGCACCACCACACACAGCTTAATTTTTGTATTTTTAGTAGAGATGGGGTTTCACCATGTTGGTCAGGCTGGTCTCAAACTGCTGACCTCAAGTGATCCACCTGCCTCAGTCTCCCAAAGTGCTGGGATTACAGGCATGAGCCACTGCGCCCGGCCAAATTTTTTATTTTTCATTTTTATTATTTTGTGTATCAGAATACATTTTAAAAAATCAAAAATTTTAAAAGTATACAAATAAAATGGAAAGATTTTGATGTATTTTATCTCAGAATAATGTCCTCTGTATTATGTTTTTATTCATCAGGACATATTGAGATCATACCATATAGTTTCATCTTTTTCCAATCAATATTATATCTCAAGAATTTCCAATGTTCTTAACAATTCTTCAGAAATACAATTTTTTTTTTTGAGACAGAGTTTCGCTTTTGTTGCCCAAGCTGGAGTGCAATGGTGCAATCTCAGCTCACCACAACCTCTGCCTCCCGGGTTCAAGCGATTCTCCTGCCTCAGCCTCCCGAGTAGCTGGGATTACAGGCACGTGCCACCACACCCGGTTACTTTTTTGTATTTTTAGTAGAAACAGGGTTTTACCATGTTAGCCAGTCTGGTCTCGAACTCCTGACCTCAGGTGATCCGCCTGCCTTGGCCTCCCAAAGTGCTGGGATTACAGGTGTGAGCCACCGTGCTGGCCCTCATATACAATTTTTGATGACTGTAAAACATTATCTCCTGAATGTGCCATAATTGATTAAAGTATTCTCCTCCTGATAGGTGTTTAAGTTGTTCACAATTTTTGATATCCACATATAGTGCTGAGACAAGCATCTTTATTCATAAAACTGGTTCCACTCACCCTGCTCTGGGCAGCTTAGTGTTGTCTTAA
This sequence comes from Pan troglodytes, assembly GCF_028858775.2. Taxonomy (NCBI): domain Eukaryota; kingdom Metazoa; phylum Chordata; class Mammalia; order Primates; family Hominidae; genus Pan; species Pan troglodytes. The sequence continues at coordinate 158,678,086 of NC_072404.2, read as the reverse complement.
TTTGCCCTTATGTTTTTAAGATTGGACATCTTCCCATATTTTTATTTTATACTAGCCGTACATCCCATGAAACTCCTTTGAAGAAAAGGAGTACTTAATTTGGAGATGTTCTTTTGCCATTACTTCACAGATAAGTTGGGTAAAGATGATTTTAAATCCTGGAGGATGCTAGAGACATGGAAAAGGTGAGAGAGGAAGACAGAAATTAATGGGAGATAAAAGGGGAAAATGGACTATGGGAAGAGCCAGACCCAGAGGGAGGGATGGAAGGGAAAGTGGCATTGCTCCTGAAACTCCTCCTGGCTATGTAAAGCTCCGTACTTGGTTCCCAACAATGGATCCAAGTGAGGTTTCAGCTTCCAAATACAGAGTATTCTTAAAGAAGTCAAAATACTATTGAAACAAGGGATTCTGATCATTGCACAATGGGCACAGCTAGAGGCAGGGACTTTGGGTCAATTACTGGGGGAATGGAAAAGTTATATGTATGTAGTAGGGAACAGGGGTTATACTAGGTTAGGCAGAGAAGCCTTGGAGTTTTCTCAGAATCTGCACTGAGGGTTAAGGGAGGTATCTATGAAAGGGTGTGCAACTTCTCCAAACCGCAGCAACTCCAGCCAGTTTCCCGGTACTGCCTTGCCCTGGTTCTGCAGGTGTGGCTGGACCCAGTTTAAATATCTGGCCACAAGCTCAGCCAGACTCTGGTTCCCTCGGCTGTTCACTCCCACTGGGCTTCTGGTCCCAGCCCCATCTCAGTCACTGTGGTTGGTCAGAAGACAGTAAATCCCAAACTTGATTAGTTGCAAAGTCCATCTGGCTTGGTTTTCTGTCGCTGATAGAGAGACCAGGGGAGTTTCTGTGTGAGAGAACGGGGGACTATTCTCACTTCTTCCACCGCACAAGCTGCTCAAGGTGGGCTGCATGGCTGGTCTGGCTGGAAATACTGAAACAGCTCTCCTTCACCTACCCCTAGAGTAGGCAGGATGTGACCCCAGGAATGAGAATATACCAGGGCAGATACAGACACAGAAATGTTTTGCCTGATGGCATTAGGTTTATTTTGTGGGAAAGCAGAATTGGGGCTCTCTGAAAGGCACTTGTGAGGCATAGAAGTAAAGGTTGCCACATGGCTAATGGTGGACGTCTTCCTGGCATCCTTGGGGGTAGGGGAAAGACAGACAGCTCCCAGGGCCACAGAAAATACCTCTATCAGATAGAGAAATCCGAGTCCCAGTGCCTTATGGTGGAGCCAAGGGTTAAGCAGATGGCCTGCTTTTTTTATATGAAGAGTTTGCTTCCTCCGGGCAATCTTAAAGTCTGGCATTCACGGCTGGAGGTACAGGGCCCATCCACTTCTCTCCTGGATGAAGAAAACAACAGACTCTGCACACTGTTCTCAGGTGTTCTGGCAGCAGGAGTTGGTCCCACAAGGTCCCAGGGGTTTTCTAGAAAGACTTTTGCTTGGCTTCAAGGTATAGAAGGCTTCCTTTTCTTTTATGGGGATGAAGACAGCCCCTGCCCACTCAACCTTGAACAGCACTGACTACATAACGCTTTGTTACTGGAAGTGCCAAGAATATTTTTTTGCTCTGAGCCCCTCCTTCTGGTCAACTGATATAGTGGGTGTGGAGCTGGGGTCAAAGGCAGCTCAGGGTTGAATCTTTTTATTTTTTGAGACAGAGTCTTGCTTTGTCACCCAGGCTGGAGTGCAGTGGCGCGATCTCGGCTCACTGCAACCTCCGCCTCCCAGGTTCAAGTGATTCTCCTGCCTCAGCCTCCCACTGAGGCAGCTGTAGTCCCAGCTAATTTTTATATTTTTAGTAGAGACGGGGTTTCACCATGTTGGCCAGGATGGTCTTAATCTCCTGACCTCGTGCTCTGCTCGCCTCAGCCTACCAAAGTGCTGGGATTACAGGCGTGAGCCACTGCACCTGGCTCAGGGTTGAATCTTTAACTTACTTACCCAGCAGGTGTGCCAGCAGCTCCATCCGGTCAGAGCCAAATAACATGTGGGTTTGGCCATCCACATGGGCCACGGTGATGGGCAGCCCAAAGGCCTGGAGAAAGCAGTTACAATGCAAGGAGGAAGGCAAAGGAGCAGGTATTAGGCAGGGGTTGAAACCTTTGAGTCAGTACTTTTCTGAGTTCACAGAAGCAAAGAGGTCTAAGAGGCTCTGTGGCCCCAGGTGCCTTCCTGTTTCTAAGATGCTCTCTTTTCTCTCACTGTGCATCTCCTTCCCTTCCTTTCCCTGAACCCAAGGAAAAGAAGGAAGAAGATGAGGGTTGTTTAAGAGCACTGAGGAGAACACTTGGAAAGGGGGCTTTTGTACAGGAGCATAAGGACTCAAACTTAGAGATTCTCAAGTCTCCATCTTCAGGATGGGTGCTGGGAACACACATAAAGAGCTGCTCACCCCGTATCTGCAGGCTGCCTCAGTGGTCTCCTTGAGCTGGTTCTTCACCTTTGGCGTTGCGATCTTTTCCAGAAGTCCCTGGGCTTGTTCTGCAGGCATACCAGCCTTCTCTGCAGCCTAAGGGAATATAGTAGGGAATACAACTGTGGCTGCATGATATTGGATGGGGATCTCAGAGGAAAACTCTGGTCTTTTTATTTTCTGCCCCCAAGTTTTGCTGGCAATGCCCTTACCCACCCACAAGTGGAGATCTGTCCTTGCCAAGAGGAACTATTTCCTTTATCCCAAATCTTGAGATGGGTGGAAAAGGAGAAAAGGTAGATCGCACAGAGTCAATCACAGAAATTAACACCAGCGGACATCTTAGAGACCAGCTAGATAGACCTCTTTATTTCACAAATGAAGAGCCTGAATCCAGAGGTGATACATTACTTGCTCAGAGTTACAGAGCATGTTGATAGCAGAGCCAACACTAGAATCCAGGTCTCTAGAATTCAAGTCCAGGGCTCTTTCCTTCCTACCTCTCACAGTTCCTAAGTATCTCATGCTTTTTTTGAATCAAGAGCTAGGCTGTAATTCCAGTGGAACTTCCTGAGAACTTTCTAACAAGGCACATGGCTGCAGCCACCTACCTGGCTTCAAGACAAAGATAAAGGCTTCAGTTTGTGGTTTGTTGGTATAGTTTGGGATAGATGGTTCTTAACTTTGGCTGCCCATTTGAAACTCCTGAGGAGCTTTAAAAAATCTCCACGTGAGGTCATCCCTTAGAACTAGATCCAAGCACTGTGGCTCATGCCTGTAATTCTAGCACTTTGGGAGACTGAGGCAGGAGATTGCTTCAGGCCAGGAGTTCGAGACCAGCCTGGGCAGCAAAGTGAAACCCCCATCTCTACAAAAAATTTTTTAAAAAATTAGGCATGGTGGCACATGCTTGAAGTCCCAGCTACTCGTAAGGCTGAGATGCGAGATCACTTGAGCCCAAGAGGTTGAGTCTGCAGTGAGCCATGATCATGCCACTGCACCCCAGCCTGAGTGACAAAGCAAGACACTGTCTCAAAAAAAAAAAAAGAAAGAAAGAAAGAAAAAAAAGAACAAGAACAATTACATCGCAATTCCAGGGGAAAGGGTTAGCTCCAAGGTGCTCCAGGTGATTTTAATTCACAGCCAAGATTGACAGCCACTGCAACTTGAATTCCTAGATCAGAAGTGGGACCCAGGAATTCATGTAGCCTGTCCTAATGAGACACTATCTTTGACTTGGTTAAATTAGAGAATTATGTCCCACACAAAATGTTTAACCACAGAAAAATGGTTAAGCAAAACAAAAATAAGTCCACCCAATGGAACCTCTATAGAAACAAAGAACTATACTTTCAGAGTTAAGAATTCCATGGAGGCTGGGCACAGTGGCTCATTCCTGTAAACACAGCACTTTGGGAGGTGGAGGCAGACAGATCTCTTGAGCACAGGAGTTTGAGACCAGCCTGGGCAACACAGTGAAACCCCTTCTCTACAAAAAATAAAAAAGTTAGCCGGACATGGTAGTGTGTGCCTGTAGTCCCAGCTACTCAGGAGACTGAGGTGGGAAGATTGCTTGAGTCCAGGAGGCAAAGGGTGCAGTGGGTCGAGGTCACGCCACTGCACTCCAGCCTGGGCGACAGAGCCAGACCCTGTCTCAAAAAAAAAAAAAAAAAAAAAAAAAGCATGGAAAATGATTAAATATGAAGTAAAAAAGCAAGCTAAAAATTACACATGTACTTTGCAGGAGTATAGACTGTAGAAGATATATTTGCCATTCCTTATACATTTAACTTTTGTGTGATTTGCCACTTTATATATTAAATTTGAATAGGTCTCAACTATTTTTTTTTGTAAACCAGAGGAATAATACTGTTTTGAATTTCCTAATTTAATCCTGAAGACAAACTTACTTTTATACCCCCATCTATGGCTCACTGGTCAATGTTTTGAGCTATTTCCATTTGTTCTCACTCAGGCTCCTATATAACCCTGGCATTAGTTATCTCTTTTCGTCTTTTTAAAGCCTCTTGGAACAAGTCTCCTGCCTTCCACTCTGGATGTGTTGGTGAGGTTTGTGTTGGAGTTTGTGGAGACTTGTGAATACTATATCCCTCCCCATCCAGGGGTTCCAACACTGAGCATCTTTCTCTCACTGACATCTTTCAGCAAATAAATTCTACCCATACATTGTCCCTTTTGCACTTCCCCTTTCAACCTTGAGATATCCTTTTGAGGATCCTTAGTTCCAACTTTTCAGTAGTTTGTGCCCTGAATCACAGACATCCTTTCTTCCCCAGTAATTATAACCTTTTCCATGCAATAAGAGACCTATTGTCTTCTTTATCCCCAAACGCCAACTGTTCTCAGATTCTCTATGAGTGCACTTGGGGTGGAGCCAGGACACTCACCGCCAGGATGCTCTGCGGCTCGGTGATGTCTTCATTCTGGGAAGAAGAGAAGACAGCAGGAAGGCGGTGCGGGGAGAGGGGTGTGACTGAGAGGACAGTAGATCCCCCGGGCGGGGGCAGGATCATGACCCTGAAAACGTGCCTGGGGAAGGTCAGAAAGTCATCCAAGGTCCTCCCAGAGGATTCCCAGAGCCCCACACTCACCCTTGACCAGACGCGCATCCACAGCTCCCGGGACGCTTTCTCCAGCATCTCTGGATGCTCCAAGTTCACGGCGGTGAGGAAACGCATGGCAGACAAACTTCCTGTGGGGCAGAGGCACCCAGAGGCAGGGCTCCTCTTGCTGCTTTCCTGGTGGAGGACTAGCTCTTCCTTGCTTCTGACATCCCCCAGAGCTCCTCCGCCCTCAGCCTCTCACCCAAGGTTCCCATGACCTATTTGCCTGCTCTTCTTCCCTTTCATGCCCGGCAACCTTCAGCTCGCTCAAGGCTGATCCTGAGGTTTCCCAAGGCAGGCTTCACTTGCTTTAGTCTCCCGCAGCCCCTCCATCCTATCAATCCCTCAATCTCCGACTTCTGTGTTCTTCACTGGATACCCTGTCTACATCCCACTCTCTTCACCTTTTTCAAGCATCACAGACAAGAAATCCTTGGGGAAGTGGATGGGAATCTGGAGATGGTGTCTCAGGAGCTTTAAGTCATTTGCCATGTATAGTCCTTTGCGGGGAAGCAGACCTGGAGGCTTGTTTCCTGCCAGGAGAAGGTTGGGCACGCTAAGTGAGAAAAGACCTAAGGGTCCCAGGTTTGGGGACCTCGACGTGGGTTTTGGGCAGAGGGCAGCTTCCTTTTTTTTCTCTTGTTGTTTCGCTCTTGTTGCCCAGGCTGGAGTGCAATGGCGCGATCTCAGCTCACCGCAACCTCCGCCTCCTGGGTTCAAGCGATTCTCCCGCCTCAGCCTCCCGAGTAGCTGTGGTATACAGGCATGCACTACCACGCCCGGCTAATTTTGTATTTTTAGTAGAGACGGGGCAGAGGGCCGCTTTCTAGCCGCCAGTGCCAATATAAGGACCCGCTGGGGTCGGCTCTCTTGGGCCACAGATCACCCCTGCCCCGACCCTCCCTTCCTACCACTGTCTTTCATGATCCCTGTTATGAGGCTGGGCCGCAACTGCAGGTTGATGTTCCAGATATTCTGATACCGGCACAGGATCTGCGGGCAGAGGTCAAGAACGATTGCCAGTGTGCAAGATGGAAAAGTGAAAGAGCCGAGGGAAAGGGAAGGGAGGCGCTAAGTGCAGAGCAGGGGTTATGCGGACACCCTACATTGTTTGGTTTGAAATTGGCAAAACTCTCCTCACTACTAGAAATCTATTCCAGGATCTTCGCTCCTGTGGCCAGTTTTCCCCAAAACTGCCATCGCTGGGCTAAGAGGTGGCCGTGTTCTGCATTTCTCCCTGAATGTTTGGAGCCGCCCCTCTTTCCATCACCGTGGGAAACTGCAGTCGGGATATAAAGGCTCGGGTTGGAGCCAGCGACTCTATTCCGTTTAAAAGCACAAAGTGACCTTCAGCCCCGGAGCTCTCCCTGCTTGCCTTAACCCCTTGGGCGGCGCCAGGAGTTACACGAGACCTCTGTCCCGGAGCCCTGCGCTCACTCTTCCCTCCGCCCTCACTCCCCAGACACTGCCGAGGAGGCCCCTCCCAGCGTCACCTCGAAGCCCAGCCAGGAGTAGGGGGACAGCACATCATAGAAGAGCTCCACGGTGCGCGTCAGGGGCCCCATGCTGCAGGCTCCGGAAGAGCAGTGGCAGCAGGACCTCCTTTCCCCGGAACCCGTTAGAGGCTGCCCAGCTTCTGGGCCTGCCTGGGACCGCCCACCGCCTTAGCGCGCAGCCTCAGAGAGAAACTGCCCTGGCAGAGGTCCCCCTCCGGCGCAGCGGGGCGGGGCCAGCCTACGGCTCCCAGCCAGGGGCGGGGCCAGCCTACGGCCCCCAGCCAGGGGAGGGGTGGGTAGGGACCCCTTGGGGAGCGCGCAGGTGTGGACAAGGGGCGCTGCAATCGCCTTTGCAAAAATTTTAACAGTGAGAAAATTACGAAGGTGAAACAGATCTGAACTCACCAACTCCATCGTGCCTTTAACCTCCAAACTGCCCTTGGTCATTCCTGAGCATGGGACGAGCTAATATAGGGAGAAATTTAGTTTATAGTTTAAATGATAATAGCCCTTCCCCAAACTAAACCAGTTTTATAAAACTAATAAAAGTCCACAAGTTTAGGATTATGAGAGGGGCCTGAATTCTGCTAAGATGTAGGCATTAACAATTACCAGACATTGTTCCAGAGGTCACAAGCTCTGCAACTTCCCCAATTATTCCTGTAAATAACCACTTTTGTAGAACCTAAGACTGGCCTTTGAAGATACCTTCTCAGACTTTTCCATTTCTAATGACAGGATGACTCCACCTGGACCAGTGACTCCTCTGTGGCCCGCATCCAAATGCAACTCGGTGCACTGAGGACGGTTTTCCACACCCCTGTGATTGCATCCCCAACCAGTTAGCAGCACCCATTCTGTAGTCCCTTGCCCACCAAACTATCATTAAAAAACTCTAGCCGGCGGGCATGGTGGCTCACGCCTGTAATCCCAGCACTTTGGGAGGCTGAGGTGGGTGGATCACTTGAGATCAGGAGTTCAAGACCACTCTGGCCCACATGGTGAAACCCTGTCTCTACTAAAAATGCAAAAATTAGCCGGGCATGGTGGCATGTGCCTGTAATCCCAGTTACTCGGGGGGCTGAGTCAGGAGAATTGCTTGAATCCGGGAGGCAGAGGTTGCAGTGAGCCGAGATCATGCCACTGCACTCCAGCCTGGGTGACAGAGCAAGACTCCCTCTCAAAAGAAAAACAAAAACAAAAACAAAAACAAAAAAACCCACAAAGCCCCCTAGCCTCTGCCTCCGAATTTTGGGAGGCTAATTTGAGTAATAATAAAACTCTGGTCTCCTGTTTAGCTGGCTCTATGTGTATTAAACTCTTTCTCTATTGCAATTCCCTTGTCTTGATAAATCAGCCCCATCTGGGTAATGGGCAAGATGAACCCATGGGGCTGGTGTCAGGGTGACTGTCCTGCTCTGCAGTGGAGTCTTGTGGGAAGGGGGTAGTTTGAGATGCCTGCAGTGCCTTTCACTTAGCTGTGCCCCTTGGGTGAGCCACTTGACCTCTCTGAACCTATTTCCTCATCCTGCATACACATGGGGAATATCTAATGATAACACCTGCCTTATGACGAGTTGTGAGGAATGAGGTACTCCAATAACTGCTAGATCTTATTATTGTTACTTGGCAGTTGCATGAATCTCCTAAACTGGGGCAGAATAAGAAGTTCTCAGAGTACACATTTTCTTGTGTTACCTTTGTCAGAGATTTGCACAATGTCTGGGACACATTTGACCATCGATACATATATTTTGAGTGAGTGAAAAAAAAGAGGGACTGGTAGAAGATGGAGAGGCCTCACCATAGATAATTGTGGTGATAATGGAAACGATTGGCCCTATTCGTTTTCACAAATATGTGAGTCGTATTGTCTTATATTGGGATTACATTTACTGCAAAGAAACAGAATTTTAAAATAATTCCATTTAACTTTGTTAAAATTATTTTTAACATTACTAATTTAATAAATTGGAAAACATATAAAGATTCCACTTTTCATTTGTATCAATAAGGAAAACAACTCCAGGCTATCAGAATACAGAGATACAAGGTAAACCCCTACATGGAGAAGAGCATGCAAAATGGAATGAAAAATGATGTTATCATTACCTACTTGCAGAGTAAACTAATTGTTCGACAACCACTGAAACTAAACTTTTTTTTTTTTTTGAGATGGAGTCTTGTTCTGTTGCCCAGGCTGGAGTGCAGTAGCAAAATTGCAGCTCACTGCAAACTCTGCCTCCTGGGTTCAAGCAATTCTCTCTGCCTCAGCCTCCCAAGTAGCTGGGATTACAGGTGCCCACCACCACGCCCAGCTAATTTTTTTTGTGTTTTTGGTAGAGATGGGCTTTCACTATGTTGGCCAGGCTGGTCTTGAACTCCTGACCTCAGGTGATCCACCCATTTTGGCCTTCCAAAGTGCTGGGATTACAAATGTGAGCCACCACAGCCCACCTTGTTTTTTTTGAGACATGATCTCACTCTCGCTCAGACTGAAGTGCAGTGGTTCAATTTTGGCTCACTGCAACCTCTGCCCCCAAAGCTCAAGCAATTCTCCCACCTTGGCCTTCTGAGTAGCAGGGACTACAGGTGTATGTCACCACACCCAGCTAATTTTTGTGTTTTTTGTAGAGATGGGGTTTCACCATGCTTCCCAGTCTGGTCTTGAATTCCTGGGCTCAAGTGATCCTCCCACCTCGGCCTCCCAAAGTGCTGGGATTACAGGCATGAGCCACCATGCCCAGCTACATTTTTGTTTTTCTCCAGTAATCATAATTTTAAAGTGTCCAAGAGCTAATTCAGCATGGTAATTTAAGGTTTCATTTCAAAGGTAGATCAATCACTTATTTTACAAAGCTTTTTATATTTGGAAATACTTTAGATTTATAGAAGACTTGTAAAGATAGTACAAGGTTTCTGAATACCCCTCATCCAGCTTTACCTAATGTGAAAATCTTACATAAGTATGATAATGATAAAAACCAATACATTAACATTGGTACATTACTTTTTTTTTTTTTTTTTTTTTTGAGCTGGAGTCTCACTCTGTTACCCAGGCTGGAGTGCAGTGGCGCAATCTTGGCTCACTGCGACCTCCGGCTCCCAGGTTCAAGCGATTCTTCTGCCTCAGTCCCCCGAGTAGCTGGGACTACAGGCGTGTGCCACCACACTCAGCTAATTTTTTGTATTTTTTAGTAGAGACGGGGTTTCAGCATATTGGACAGGCTGTTTTCCAACTCCTGATCTCGTGATCCCCCTGCCTCAGCCTCCCAAAGTGCTGGGATTATAGGCATGAGCCACTGTGCCCAGCCTGGTACGTTACTATTAACTGAACTACAGATTTTGCTCAGATTTCACCAGTTTTTTCACTAGTGTTCTTTTTCTGTTCCAGGATCCAGTCCAGCATACACACAGAATTTTGTTGTCATGTCTCTTTATTCTTCCCATATCTATGAGAGTTTCTTGGCCTTTTCTAGTGTTTCATGACTTTGACACTTGTGAAGAGTATTGATCAGCTATTTTGTGGCATGTCCCTTCATTTGGGTTTGTCTGATATTTCCTCAGAATAAGACTAAGGTTGTGGACTTTTGGGAAGATTACCACAGAGATAAGGTGCCCTTCTTGAATCATGTCATGAGGTACAGGGATATCAACATGACTCATCACTGGTGGTGTTTATCTTGGTCACCTGGTTAAGGCGGAGCAACTGGAAAATTTCTGCACTGTAAAGTCACCATTTTTCCCTATCCAAACCCTAGTTTTTGGAAGGGAGTCAGTAAGTGCAGCCCACCCTGGGAGTGAGGGTTGAGTAGATTAAGTCCATCCACTGGAGGGAAGAATGTTAAAGAAGTTGTGGATCTACGTTAACACCACCATGGTAACTAATAAATATTTGGGGGAGATACTTTGAGGCTATGCAAATATCCAGTTGCTCCCTAAACTGTCACCCATCAGTTTTATTATTCATCAGTGGATCTTGCCTGCAGCAGTTGTTACTGTGGTGTTCTAATGGTGACTCTCTATTTCCTTAGTTTTTTTCATTTATTAATTGGAATTCTTCTGACAGGAGAGTTGTCCCTTCTTTCTATTTATTTATTTATTCAGTCAGTTATTTATATCAGTATGGACTCATGTATATTTACTTCAAGAATCACAGAATACTAAAACATTGGTCTGAGTCCTTACAGTCTATCTCCACATACTATTACTGTTGTTATTATTATTATTTTTAGGTTGGGCCCTGTTGTGGATAAAATGGAGTAGAGACAACAAAAAGAAAAATATATTCACTTCTATGGGCTATCATCTTCCTATTGCTGAGAGGGGTATTTAGTGTTAAAAGAAAAACCTTAGACAATTTAAATTTAATGGAGTTTATTTGAGTAAAGAATGATTCTTGAATCAGGCAGTACTCAGAACCAGAAGAGGTTCCGAGAGCTCTGCAACTGTAAGCAATGAGTATTTATAAGCAGAACAGGAAAGTAAAGTACATAAATAGTTTGATTTGTTGCAGCTAAGTGTTTTGCTTGGTTTAGACATGAGCCAGTCCGTTGGCTGCTTGCATTTAGCTGAAGCTTGGCTGCTTGTGATTGGCAAAGACCTGGTTATCTGTTATAAAAATGAAACTCCTAAGTTAAGTTTCAGTTTGTTTACATACTCAGTTAGGTTGCATTTTGTTTCATAGGAATTCAAAGCATGGAGACTGTCTCAGGTCAATAGCCTCCTGCTTACTTAATTTTACTCTAGATACTGATTAGAGCTATTGAAACAAGAAATAGTGGTATAAGTAAGTTATTTGAAGTGGGAAAAGCACTAAGTAGAGGAACAAAACATGATATAATTATCAAACATTGGAGGAGGCAGAGGAGAGGTGGTGTATGCGATCCAAATTCTCATCTTTTGTAGATGAGCCAATGGTATTATCTACATTTGAAAGCTCAGTAAATAGCGCTTTAATCATGTCATTTGGAATTAAATAATTGATACTGGAAATGCTTTAAATAAGTCACCTTTTCAAATAAATAAAAAATTGACTATTCAATAAATGATATTGGGACAACTGAGAGGTTTTTTTGTTTTGTTTTTGTTTGTTTGTTTGTTTTTGTTTTTTTGTGAGGAGTCTCGCTCTGTCACCCAGTCTGGAGTGCAGTGGCACGATCTCGGCTCACTGCAACCTCCACCTCCTGGGTTCAAGTGATGCTCCTGCCTTAGCCTCCTGAGTAGCTGGGATTACAGGCGTGTGCCACCATGCCCAGCTAATTTTTGTATTTTTTAGTAAAGACAGGGTTTCACCATGGTAGTCAGGTTGGTCTCGAACTCCTGACCTCATGCTCCGCCCGCCTTGGACTCCCAAAATGCTGGGATTACAGGTGTGAGCCACTGCGCCCAGCCCAAAAATGTATTTAGATCCATACCTCACACCTTACACATGGAACACCTCTAAATGGATCAAATATCTAAATGTTATAAAGAGGAAGCCAATAAAGTGCCTCAAGAACTTATGGAGAAACTTTTAAAACAGCTGAGAATAGAGATAGCCTTGCTAACTGTAATACCAATGCAGAAACCTTAAAAGATCGATGCATTTAATTATATCAAATTTTTAAAAATCTGCTTGGCAAAATCCAATGAGTCAAAAACATAACTGGGAAAAATATCTGTGCTTATTTCATAGTCAAAAAGCTAATTTTAATTATTCTACTGTAGAAAGAGCTAAAAATCAATACATTAAAAAAAACAGAAGCCCAGTGGAAAAAATGGGAAGATGAAGAGAACATGCATGAAAATGGACATATAGATGGCTTGCAAATACTAAAAATTTTAAGACACTTTGTATACTTATGATAATTGTCAGTTAAAACTACCCTGTGATATGCTTTTGTCTATCGAGTTGACAAAACTCATAAAGTTTGATGACTCAGTGTTGGTACGGAGTCATGGAAAACCATTCTTTTATTTAACCGGTGGGAGTGTAAATTGGTACAGCATCTGCAGAGGGCAGTTTAATGATGTCTTCTGTTTTACAGATGTACCCTTTGATCCAGCAGTTTTAAGAATTTAGATATAAACATGGTTGCCACCTGTGACATGATATACTGTGAAGTTATTAATTATTATTTTTAATTGACAAATTATAATTATATAAATTTATGGGGTACAAGGTGATGTTTTGATGTAGGTATAAATGTATAAGTCAAGCTAATTAACATATCCACCACCTCACTTATTATTTTTTGTGATGAGACATTTGAAATTTACTCTGAGCAATTTTGAAATATACATTTTATTAACTATAGTCACCGTGCTGAGCAATAGATCTCAAAAACATATCCCTTTTTTTTCTAATAGAAACCTTGTACTCTTTCTACAGTATCTTCTCATTTCCCCTCCTGCAGTGAATTCTATTTTATGTTGCCTTGGCATCGATTTTGAATACAAGTTTAACTTTCTCACACCAGAAGCAGAACTCAGTCACCCTTGACAGGGTTTCTAGTTCTACCTCACATCCAAATGGCTCAAGCCGGTGGCCAGAGATAAGAATTCAGAGACATCTCTCCGGCCTAGAAGACTGGGCTCTCTCCTTTCCCACTGCTTCCTTTTAAATGGGCCATTCAGGTATTTTCCAGAGAATTTAAAGTACCCCCAATCCTAGTCCTCATATATACAGCTAGTTGCCATGGGCTTCTCTCTCTCTGCCTAACTCTTCCTTCCTGCCTCTCATGACCCAGGGATGGAGGATTGCCCTCTTCATTCATTACATCTCCTTGCCCAATATCTGTAAGCAAAAATTGCTGAACTTGTCTCCTATTTTGGTGGTGCATTGAATTTGTGCCTCCCCTCTGAAGGACTAGGAGATGCCCCAAGCTGGGTTTTCCCTGAGATGCTGAAGAGAACACAAGGTCAAGCACCCAGCACCAGAGTGATCGCCAGGCAGGCATAAACTGGGCATGGGTCAGACAAGGGTCACAAGAGTGTCTGTCAGTATAAAAGAGTGTTCTGTGTGACGGATCCCCTGAACCCAGGCTGAAAACTAGGCATTAGTCCACCCCCTGGTTAAAAAAAGTATCCTGTGAAAGGACATGGTAAACATCCCTATCCAGTTCCCCTTCATTTCCTGTTAGGGGCAGTGTTGCTAGCCACTCTGGTATTGGAACCCCGGTTTGGCTGGGGCTCTCAAAACACCTCCATGCTGTTTTCTATAACGGCTGTACTAATTGACATTCCCACCAATAGTGTACAAGGGTCCCCTCTTCTCCACATCCGCGCCAACACTTGTTTTTCATCTTTTTGATAATAGCTGTTCTAACAATGTGAGGTACTGTCTCATTGTGGTTTTAATTTGCATTTCTCTAATAATCAATGATGTTGAGCATTTATTTATTTATTTTTATTGTTATTTTTATTTCTTTGAGACAGAGTCTTGCTCTTTCGCCAGGCTGGAGTGCGGTGGTGCGATCTCAGCTCACTGCAACCTCCGCCTCCTGGATTCAAGCAATTCTCCTGCCTCAGCCTCCTGAGTAGCTGGGACTGCAGGCACATGCCACCATGCCCAGCTAATTTTCATATTTTTAGTAGAGATGGGGTTTCACCATGCTGGCCAGGATGGCCTCTATCTCTTGATCCCGTGATCCGCCCGCCTCGGCCTCCCAAAGTGCTGGGATTACAGGTGTGAGCCACCACACCCGACCACATTTATTTTATACATATCTGTTGGCCATTTGTGTGTCTTCTTTTGAGAAATATCTACTCAGGTTCTTTGCCCAGTTTTAAATCATGTTATTTGTTTTCCTGCTTTTGAGTTGTGTGAGTTCCTTATATAGCCTGAATATTAACCCCTTATCAGATGTGTGGTTTGCAAGTATTTCCTCCCACGCTGTGAGTTGTTTCTTCACTCTGTTAATTGTTTTCTTTGCTGTTCGAAAGCTATTTAGTTTGATGCAATCCCATTTATCTATTTTTGCTTGTGTTGCCTGTGCTTTTGGGGTCATATCCAAAAAATCATTGCCCAGACTGATGTTGTGGAGGTTTTTTCTCTGTTTTCTTCTAGTAGTTTTACAGTTTCAGGCCCTATATTTAAGTCTTTAATATATTTTGTATTGATTTTTGTATATGGTGTAAGATAATAATCCAATTTTATTTTTGTGCTTGTGAATATCCAGTGTTCCAACACCATCTTTTGAAGAGCTTATCTTTTCTCCCTTGTTTGTTCTAGGCACCTTAAGCAAAAAGGAAGTTAGCCACACATGGTGGCTCATGACTGTAGTCTCAGCTACATGGGAGGCAAGGCAAGAGGATCTCTTGAGCCCAGGAGTTCGAGGCCAGCCTAGGCAATGTAGTAAGACCCTGTTCTTAAATTTTTTTAAAAAGCAATTGTCTATAAATATGTGTGTTTATTTCTGAGCTCTGAATCTTGCTGTGTTGGTCCATGCGTCTGTTTTTATATTATGCTCTTTTGATTACTATAGCTTTCTAGTATATTTTGATGTCAAGAAGTGTGATACCTCCAGTTTTATTCTTTTTGCTCAAGATTGTTTTAGTATCTGGGTATGTTTTAATGGTTCCATACAAATTTAGGGATTTTTTTTTTCTATTTCTGTGAAAAATGACACTGGAATTTTGATAGAGATTGCATTGAATTTGTAAATCGCTTTAGGTAGTATGGACATTTTAACGACATTAATTCTTTCATGGGACAACTTTCCATTTATTTGTGTCATTTTCAATTTCTTTTATTAGTGTTTTACAGTTTTCAGTACAGAGATCTTTTACCTCATTTAACCAATTTTTAAAAATTTACACCTAAGTTTTTTTTGTTTTTGTTGTTGCTACTATAAATGGGATTGTTTTCTTAATTTCTTTTTCAGATGGTTCACTGTTGGTGTACAAGAATGCTAGTGATTTTCGTATATTAATTTTGTATCCTGCAACTTTATTGATATTGCTTATCAGTTCTAACAATTTTTTTGGTGGAATCTCTATAGAGTTTTCTATATATAAGATTATATCATCCACAGAGACAATTTTACTTCTCCCTATCATGTTAGGATCCCCTTTATTTCTGTCTCTTGGCTAATGCTCTGGCTAGGACTTCCAGTACTATGTTGAAAAAAAGTGGTGAGAGTGGGCATTATTGTCTTATTCCTGATGTCAGAGGAAAAGCTTTCAACTTTTCACGTTGAGTATGGTGTTAGCTGTGAGCTTGTCATATATGGCCTTTATTGTGTTGTGGTATATTCCTTCCATACCTGTTGAGAGTTTTTATCGTGAAGAATATTGAATTTTGTCAAATGATTTCTACTTCTATTGAGATGATCATATGGTTTTTGTCCTTCATTTTGTTAATGCGGTGTATTATGTTTACTGATTTGCATATGTTGAACCATCCTTGCATCCCTGGGATAAATCACACTTGCTTATGGTAAATGATCTTTTTAGTGTGCTGTTGAATTAAGTTTATAGTTTTTTGTTGAGGGTTTTTACATCTATGTTTATCGGGGATATTGGCCTACAATTTTCTTTTCTTGTACTGTGCTTGTCTGGCTTTAGTATGAGGGTAATGCTGGCTTGTAAAATGGTTATGGAAGTGTTCCCTTCACTTCAATTTTTTTTGGAAGAGTTTAAAAAGAATTGTTATTTGATATGGTTTGGATGTTTGTCTCCTCCAAAATCTCACCTTAAAATGTGATCCCTGGTGTTGGAGGTGGTGCCCAGTGGGAGATGTTGGTTCATGAAGGCAGATGTCTCATGAATAGAGTGGCTTAGTGCTATCTCCTTGGTGATGAGTGAGTTCTTGCTGTGTGAGTCCACACAAGAGCAGATTGTTTAAAAGGACCTGGCATCTTGCTTGCTCCCTCTCTCACCATGTGACATGCTGACTCCCCTTTGCCTTCTACCATGATTGTAAGCTTCCTGAGACCCTACCAGAAACAGATGCTGACATTGTGCTTTCTGTATAGCCTGTAGAACTGTGAGCCAAATAAACCACTTTTCTTCATAAATTACCCAGTCTTAGGTATTCCTTAATAGCAACATGAATGGACTAATACAGTATTAGTTTTTTATATGTTTGCTAGAATTCAGCTGTGAAGCCATCTGGTCCTGGGCTCTTTTTGATGAAAGACTTTCTATTACCAACTCAAACATCTTACTCGTTCTTAGTATACTGAGATTTTCTATTTATTCATGATTCAGTCTTAGTAGGTTGCATATGTCTAGAATTAATCCATTTTTTTTCTGTTATCCTATTTGTTAGAATATAATTGTTCTTAGTAGTTTCTTATGATCCTTTGTATTCTGTACTATTTGTTATGTTTCCTCTTTGATTTCTGATTTTATTTGAGTAGTCTCTTTTTTCCCTAGTCTGGCTAAGGTTTTTTTCACTTTTGTTTATATTTTCAAAAAGACCCAACTGTTTTGTTTATTTTATTTTATCTTAACTTATTTTATTTTTTAGAGACAGGGTCTTGCTCTGTCACTCAGGCTGGAGTGCAATGGTACAATCTTAGATAACTGCAGTCTCGACCTCCCGGGCCCAAGTGATCCTCCCACCTCAGCCTCCCAAGTTGTTAGGGCTGTAGGCACTTATGGCCATGCCTGGCTAATTTTTTTTTTTTTTTTTTTTTTTTTTTTGGTAGAGATGGAGTTTTGCCATGTTGCCCAGGTTGGTCTCAGACTCCTGCACTCAGGCAATCTTCCTGCCTCGGCCTCCCAAAGTGCTGGGGTTACAGGTGTGAGCCACCATGCCTGGCCAATTTTGTTGATTTTATCTATTGTTTTTCTAATTACTATTTTATTTATTTCTACTCTGCTGTTTGTTATTTCCTTTTTTCTGCTTACTTTGGGCTTAGTTTGTTCCTTTTCTAGTTTGTTAGGTATAATATTAGATCTCTCATTTGAGCTCTTTCTTCCTTTTTGATATAGGTGTTTATTGCTATAAAGTTTCCTCTTAGAACTGCTTTTGCCACATCCCATGAGTTTTGATATGTTGTGCTTCAATTTTATTTGTCTCAGAATATTTTTCAATTTCCTTTTGATTTCTTCTTTGATCTAATGATTGTTCAGAGTGTGCTCTTTAGTTTTCATATATGTGTGAATTTTTGAAGATTTCTCCTGTTACTGATTTCTAGTATCATACTACTGTAATCATAAAACATACTTGTTATGATTTTAATCCTCTTGAATTTGTTAAGCCTCATTTTGTGGCTATATAAGTCAGTTCTCACACTGCTATAAAGAAATACCTAAGACTGGGTAATTTATAAAGAAAAGAGGTTTAATTGGCTCACAGTTCCACAGGCTGTATAGGAAGCATGGCAGGAAACTTAAAATCATGGCAGAAGGTGAAGGGGAAGCAGGCACATCTTATGTGGCTAGAGCAGGAGGAAGAGAGAAGGGGGAGGTACTAAACACTTTTAAACAACCAGATCTCATGATAACTCACTACCACAAGAACAGCTCCGGGGGAAATCCACCACCGTGATCCAATCACCTCCCACCAGACCCCACCTCCGACACTGGGGATTATTACAATTTGACATGAAATTTGGGCAGGGACACAGACCCAAACCATATCAGTGGCCTAACATTTAGAGCCATCTTAGATAATGTTGTGTGTGCACTTGAGAAGAATGTATATTTTGTTGCTGTTGGATGAAATGTTTTGTATATGTGTATTAGTTCCATTTAGCCTAACTTGTAATTCAAAGCCAATGTTATCTTACTGATTTTCTGTCTAGATGATCTGTCCATTGTTCAAAATGGAGTGTTGAAGTTTCCTACTATTATTATATTGCAGTCTATCTTTCCCTTCAGATTATTTGTTTATTTATTTGAGATAGCGTCTTGTTTTGTCACCCAGGCTGGAGTGCAATGGTGTGATCTTGGCTCACTGCAGCCTTGACCTTCTGGGCTCAAATGATCTTCCCACCTCCTGAGTAGCTGGGCCTACAGATGTGCACTGCCATGCCTGGCTAATTTTGTTTATGTTTTGTAGAGATGAGGTCTCACTATGTTGTCCAGGCTAGTTTCAAACTCCCGGGCTCAAGGAATCCTCCTGCCTCAGCCTCCCAAAGTGTTGGGATTATAGACGTGAGCCACCACACCCAGCCTGCATTCAGATCATTTAATAGTTGCTTTTTATATTTAGATGTTCTAATGTTGGGAGCATATGTATTTATACTTGTTTTGTCCTCTTCATGAATTGAACCCCCTATTATTGTATAATGACCTTCTTTGTCTTTTTTTTTTTTTTTTTTTACAGTTTTTGACTTAGTCTATTAGGTCTGCTATCAGTATAGCTACTACTGCTCTCTTTTGGCTTCCATTTGCATGGAATATCTTTTTCCATCCCTTTGCTTTCAGTCTTTGTGTGTTTTTACTAATAATGTGAGCCTCTTGTAGGCTACATTTTTTTTTTTAAATCCACTCAGTTACTTTCTTTTGATTGGATAATTTAATTCATTTTTATTTAAGGTAATTATTTAATAGGTGTGGACTTCCTACTGCTATGTTGTAACTTGTTTTCTTTTGTCATTTTTCTTTTTTCATGCCTTGCTATTTTTTTTTTTGTGGTTTGGTGGTTTCCTGTAGTGATATGCTTCGAATTATTTCTTTTTATGTTTTGTGCAACTACTATAGGTTTTTGTTTTTGCTTTGTAGTTACCATGAGGCTTACATGAAACATCTTGTACTTAAAATAGGCTATTTTAAACAGATAACAACTTAACTCTATTCACATACAAAAATTCTACACTTTTACCCCCACCACCTCTCATAATATTGATATAAAATTTTACGTCTTTCTGTAATTTGTATCCCTTAACGATTTATTGCAGCTATAGTTGTTTTTAATACTTTTATCTTTTAACCCTCATAGTAGAGATAAAATTGCTTTATACACCACCATTAGAGTAGTAGATTATCCTGAATATGCCCATTGAGTTTTATATTTTCATATGCTTTGTTATTAATTAAATGCCTTTTATTTCAGCTTAAAGAACTCTTTTTTAGCAATCCCTGCATGATTACTAGGCAGGACTAGTAATGATGAACACCCTTAAATTTTGTTTGTCTGGTGAAGTTTTTATTCTTCCTTATTTCAGAGGGACTTCTTCTGGATATATTCTTGTTTGGCACTGTTTTCCTTCAGCACTTTGAGTATATTATCCCACTCTGTCCTTATCTGCAGGGTTTTTGCTGAGACATCCACTGCTAGTCACATTGAGATTCCTTAAGATGTGATATTTCCTTATCTCTTTCTGCTTTCAGAGTTCTTTCTGTCTTTAATTTTGACAGTTTGATTATGATATGTCTTGTTGAACACCTCTTTGAGTTGAATTTTGTTGGAGACCTCTGAGCTCCCTGTACCTGGGTATTGACATCTTTCCCTAGATTTGGGAAGTTTTCAACCATTTTTTAAAAAGTGCTTTCTGGCACTTTCTCTCTTTCTCCACTTTCTGCCACTTCTATTTTTACTTTTTTATTTATTTGAGGCAAGATCTCTCTCTGTTATCCAGGCTGGAGTGCAGTGACATGATCGTAGCTCACCATAACCTTGAACACCTTGGCTCAAGCTCAGCTTCTGGAATAGCTGGGACTACAGATGTGTGCCACCATGCCTGGCTAATTTTATTTTTGTAGAGATGGAGATCTTGCTGTGCTGCCCAGGCTGGTTTTGAACTCCTTGCCTCAAGCGATCCTCCCAGTGCCACTTTTATTATGTAAATTTAGTTATCTTGATGATATCCTATAATTCCCATAGGCTTTCTGTCTTTATTTTCTTCTCTTTTCTTTCTTCCCTGAGTAATTTAAAATGTACTATCTTCAACCTCACTGATTCCTTCTTCTGCTTGATTGAGTCTGCCATTGAAGAGTTTTATTGAATTTTTCAGCTCATTTATTATATTATCTCTAAAATTTCTATTTTTATTGTTTTTATTTCTTTGCCGAACTTTTTGTTTTGTTTGTGTATTGTATTTTAAATTTTATTTAATTTTCTATTCATGTTTTCTTGTAGTTCCCTGAGCTTCTTGAAGAGGATTTTTTTCTGAAGTTTTTATCAGTCATCTAGGGTCTGTTTCCTAAATGAGTGGTACTGCTATTTGCAAGTTTATAGTTCTTCATTTTTTTAGGGTCCATTATTGGAGCATTATTAATTTCTTTGGTGGTGTCATATTTCTCTGTTTTTTTGTAATTCTGTGTCTTTGTGTCAGTGTCTGCACATTTGAGGAATCACCTACCTTGTCTGGTTTTTGCTGGTGTTCTGCATTGGGGATGGAGCTTCGCTATTTAGCCTGGCCTGTGTTTCTGAACGGGTCAGCTGGTAGTGACCCTATGCAGGCTGACCTTGCTCTTGGGTTCTTTAGTTGGGCTGAGCTGCTGCCTGAGCTCAAAGGTCAGCTGGAGCTGCTGGCTGTACTCTGTACTCTAGTAAGAGCACTGGCTGGGCTTTGTGTTTAGGTAGAACTTGTGGCTAGGCTCTGCAAACATGTCTGATTGAGCAGATTTGCAGGCTCTTTTTCATAGGTTAGTGGTATGCTGTTTGGAATCTGGCTGGACAGGGCTACAGGCTGGGCCTTAGCCTTAGGGCTGGATGGGCAAGGCCAGAGGCTATGCTCTACAGATATGCACAGTTTCAAGCTTTCCTCCCTCCCCAGGCCTGGAAGAACCTCAGGTTGGGCTGTGAAGCAGGGAAGGGTCATTGTTTGACCACAACAGTTGGGTGCAGCCAAATGCTCTGCTCTGCAAATATGTGGGGGCATGAACTTCCCTTCCTATGAAGTTATAAATTACAACACTTTTTGTAATAGCAACCGATTGGAAAGCACCTAATGTTCATTGTTATGGGAGTAATTTAATACATCAATATTTTGAATATCTTGCATCTTTAAAAAGAATTTGGAAGCTCTTTTCTATTACTATTTAATGATATTCCATATATTAATAAGTGAGAAAAGCAAGATGTAAAATGATGCATATTATTATCTTAAAAGTTGGAAATATTCTGTAAATGTGTGAAATACACATGCATGTATATACTTCCTGATATTGCTTAATGGAGTGACAAAGAACTGACAAAATTGTTGCTTTTGAGGAGGAAACATAGGTGAGTGAGTACCAGGGTATGAGGGAGAGTTTTTGTTGTATATGACATTTAAAACTCATTAAATTTTTGACCCATGTAAGTAAATTATCTACCCAGAAAGAAGCACAGATACGAAGGAAAGAAGGAGGGAGGAATGGGCGTAGGGAAAGATGAAGGGAGGAAGGAGGGAAAAAAAGCAATGAAGAAAGGAAGAAAGTTGCCCTTAGGAAATTATACTGGCAGAAGGGGGAGGGAATTAGAAGGAGGCTGTTATTATTTATGTGATTTTCTTTTACCATTTGTATATTTTACCTGGATTTAAGGAAAATGTCAATTATGAAGGCCATATGGCAACATCTGTGACAGAGTGTTAAGATACAATATTTGCCAAGATACCACTGAGTACTGAGTATTTACATTACTGGTTCTCAACACTTGACATTTTCCTAAGGATTTGTCAATGGTTATATGAAACTCTGTGTGCTAGCTTTCTCACTTAGGAAAACATACCAAATGTAAGAGAGTGAAATTGACATTATTATAATTCTAATCTTGGGTGTGCTATGCTATATTAAAAGAGATAAACCTTAGCAAACTGGGGTACTTTAAATATGATTAATAACAAGTTTAGGTAGAACATCTCACGGTTCATCGGGACATATCAGTGTGACAATATTGAAGCTGAGAACAACTAATATATACTGTAATTATATCCTTATAAAATATGTATTCAGATGGACAAAAACAAAAGAAAATGAAAAAATAAAAATAGCTGTGTTACATATCGTGTAATTTCTCCTAATTTCTCAGACTCTAAGGTCTTTTCCTTCCTTCCTTCCTTCCTTCCTTCCTTCCTTCCTTCCTTCCTTCCTTCTTTCCTTCCTTCCTTCTTTCCTTCCTTCCTTCTTTCCTTCCTTCCTTCCTTCCTTCTTTCCTTCCTTCCTTCCTTCCTTCTTTCCTTCCTTCCTTCCTTCCTTCTTTCCTTCCTTCCTTCCTTCCTTCCTTCCTTCCTTCCTTCCTCCCTCTTCCTCCCTCCCTCTCCCTCCCTCCTTCCTCCTTCTTCTTTTCTTTCTGTCTCTCTCTTTCTTTCTTTTTCTTTCTTTCCTTCCTTCCTTCCTTCTTTCTTTCTTTCTTTCTTTCTTTCTTTCTTTCTTTCTTTCTTTCTTCAGCTTTATTGAGGTTTAACTGACACATAATAAACTGCACATATTTAAAGTATATGCCTTGATAAGTTTTGACATGTGTATATCCCTGTTAACTTGCCATCACAATCAAGATAATGAACATTTATGTCACCCTCCTTCCAAATTTCCTTATGACCCTTTGCAATGCCTTCCTCCATTCCTCCCTGCCCTCCATCCCCACTGATCTGGTGTCTGTCATGATAGGTTATCTTATAAATATATATTTTTGTACATTAAAAGTTTTTATGCTCCAATATAAACTTGAGAAGCCAGAGTCATTGTTTCACATTGTCACATTTGGGAGGCGGCCTCCTGAAGATTACAGTGGAGGAGCTTTATCAGGGATTGATTTTATGATCAACACCTGTGGAGAGGAAGTGATGGGATGGGAAGAGAAGGGAAGGAAATGAGAGGGTCAGGCAGAGGGAAAGGTTGGCTGTGGTGCTGTGATGCTGTCTCAGCAAAGGACCCTGTCAGTTCTACAAGGAATTCTGAGATTGTACTAAGTTCCGGTGAATTGGCTGGGACTTTACATCCCCTTATGAGCTAGTCTCAGGTTATGCGCTGCCCTGGGAAGGGGCCCTGACCTTGGCTGAGGTGACTCTTCAGCTCAGGGCTGACAGCTGAAGGCTGCTGGCAGCACCTCACCTGCTTGGGTTTATGTCTAAGGGAGCCTGTGCAGAACATCAGTGCCCCCAATGCAATAATCCTGGTATTTCTCCCATTCTGAGCCGTTCTTTGAAAACACAGTTGTTAGAGAAACAAAGTTGAAATGTGGGAAGGGAAGGGATATGGAAATATTTTCAGAGACTTTTCTTTTTTTAAAAGAATTTGAAAGGATAGTGAGAACAATCCTTAAATTCATGTCAGAAAAGAGGATTCATTTGTTCATTAATTCACACGTTTATTCATTTCACTAGTGCAGGATTTCTTAACCTCAGCATATTGACACATTGGAATGGATAATTATTGGTTGTGGGGGCTGTTGTGTTTATTGTAAAAATGTTTTTGTAACATTTCTGGCCTCTACCTACTGGATGCCACTAGGTGCCCAGGTGTGACCACCAAATATTATGCTAAATGAAAGAAGATGGATGCAAAGTACTATGTGTTATACAATTTCATTTGCATAACATTTTCAGAATAGACAGGAAGCAAATCAGTGGTTTCTCCTAAGGCTGGCAGTGAGAGTGGGGATTGACTGAACATTGGCATGAGGGAACTTTTAAGGTGACAAAATTGCCAAGTGTTTCCTGGTGGCATCAAAATCACCCTGGTTGCAAACCTGCACTGGTGTCTATTGAGTGTCTCCTCTGCCTCATGCACTGTTCTGAGTGCTTGGGGTTATAAGCACTCCATCTGATGTGGGAGTCAAAAGGCAAAACATCAATTGGCAAATTCAATACAAAGTGTGTTTTGTGTGTGCGTGTGTGTGTGTGTGTGTGTGTTGAGGGAAGGAGTGTTAAGGATGTGGAGAAAGAATCAGGGAATGCTTCTCAGAGGAAGTAACCCTAAATGAAGACTTGAACTGTAGGTAGGAAGTAAGTAGACCGTGGATAGCACTGTAGTCAGGGTTGCAATTATAGAATACAATAGA
The DNA here is from genome assembly GCF_028858775.2 of Pan troglodytes. Taxonomy (NCBI): domain Eukaryota; kingdom Metazoa; phylum Chordata; class Mammalia; order Primates; family Hominidae; genus Pan; species Pan troglodytes. The sequence continues at coordinate 158,653,665 of NC_072404.2, read as the reverse complement.
CTGCATAGCTTATAAACAGCAGACATTTATTTCTGGTGGGTCTGGAGGCTGGGAAGTCCAAGATCAAGGAGCTGGCAGATATGGTGTCTGATGAGGGCTCACTTTCTGGCTCACAAATGGCCATCTCCTCCCTGTGTCCTCACATGGTAGAAGGGACAGGGAACTCTCTGGGTCCCTTTCATAAGGCCACCCACCCGATTTATGAGGGCTCCACCCTCATGACCTAATCATTTTCCAAAGCCCCCACTTTCTAATACCATCACCTTGGGGGTTAGGATTCTAACCTATGAGTTTTGTGGGGACACACACATTCAGCCAATAGCAGAGAGGAAGAGCAGATAGATATTCCATACAGAGCCAGCAACATTATGGAAAAGCCCATTGTCTGGAGTCTTGAGGAACTGAGAGAAATTCTCTTTAGCTGAAGGATTTGAAGGAGGGCAATGGTGAGAGATGAGGCTGGAGCTACGGCAGGTAGAGGCAAGGCAAAGTCATGTGACAAGATTTACAATCTCTCCTGGAATAACCTCAAGCTTAGTGTGATCTTAAAAATGTATTTTATAGAAAAGAAGTAATTTCATTGCCTAAGTACTCAGAATTGCTTCCTGTTGGTGTAGAAAAACATACAGGAACTGTTAGTAATTTACTCTTGTGATGAATCACACAGCCACATTTATTTTTATTGTTTGGCAAACACACATGTAGCTTACTACATCAGTCACTCTTCTAAGTACTTTATAAATATTAACTAATTTAATCCTTTTAACAACCCTACAAGGTAAGTACCATTTTTTAGCAACTTGATATTTTTGCCATAAAGATCACCCATTGTAAGTGTACCATTCAATAGTTTTTAGTATATTTATACAGTTGTGCAACCATCACTACAATTCAGCCTTAGAAGGTTTTCATCATCTCAAAGTCTTTTCTTTTTTTCTTTGGTGCTTGCTACTTTGTAGTCAATCCTGGTTGAGAACCTGCACTCAATCCCACTCCCACCTCCTAAGAAACCACGGATCTTCTTTTTGTCTTTATAGATTTGTCCTTTCTGGAAATTTCATATAAATGGAATCATGCAATACGTAGTTTTTTTTTTGCATCTGACTTTTTTCTATTTAGCATAATGTTCTTGAAGTTCATCTATGTTGTGGCATGTATTTATAGTTTTAAACATTTTATTGCTGAATAGTATTCCATTGTATGGATGTATCACATTGTTGATGGTCATTTGGATTGTTTCATGTTGTTGTCCATTATGAATAGTGCTGCTGTAAATATTTGCATTCAAGTCTTGGCATAGACATATGTGTTCTTTTGGATAGATACCTAGGAGTGGAATTACTAGGTCTAATGGTAAGTCTATGTTTAACTTTTTAAGAAATGGACAAACTGTTTTTCAAAGTGGCTATTTAGGTAGATACTATCATCATCGTTTCCCTTTTATTGAAGGTGAAACTTCTACAGTGTCATAAAGCCTGTGAATGGTGGCAGTAGGAATTGAACTTATGCCATTCACCACCAACCTCTGTGACCTTAACACTAAACTTTGATGGCTACTTCCTATGTTTAAATTGTCATCAGTTTCAAAAAAAGATAATAAATAAATAAAGCTTGCCTTCTTTCCCTTACCTGATCTTGGTTTCAAAACTGCTAGAGAATACGTTGTCTAGTTCTGTCCATGGAATTATGCCTGCGGGAATCTCCATGATGTTCTTTTCCTTCTTTGCTTCTAAGATGATTCCCTAGGCAAATCTCAGGCCACTCAAGTATTTTCATTTTCATGTCCTTTCTGTCAGAAACATGAACAAACCTAGAGAGTGTTTTGAAAATGAGATTTTTAAACTATCCAGTGACTAAGTCCTCTTTCCTGGACCAATAACTACCTTCAAAATAACATTCTAGCTACTGACTTAGTCTGTGTGGCTGGTGGATTTCTTTTTAATACAGCAGCTGGTAGACTACAAAGCACATGTCAGTGACAATGCGTGGGCTGCGTGTCAGGAGTTCCTAAGCCAATTGCTCAGAGGACCCTTCACCTCTGGCTGGCAATTGCTTCTTTCTGATGTTAAAGGTCACAACAGCAATCATCTACTACTGCTCTCAAGATTTGATATGATCACAACCCTCTCTGCATCTTCACTTTGCCAAGGATTACAAAAGAATGAGGCAGCCCACTGTCTAACATGTTCGGAGCAAACCAGTAAGGAGAGGCACTGTGGGGCTTTTAGGTTAACATACACATGATTGATGATATGCAGGAAGGATTGTTCTTGAAGAGATAGGAACTACCTAGAGCAAAGACTCAAGCATACTTAAGGCGACAGCAAGATTCTTCTGGGGTCTTTGAGTTCTGGTAATACATTCTTAGGGCCTGGATATTTTCTATCTAGGTGCTATTATTCTGGGAATGTAACTTGCCAAAAATCATGTAAGCTAGTAAAAGGCACAACTGCGATCTTAACCCAGCTTCCAAATCTTAAGCCCTAAACCATACTGCCTGCCAAGACTCCTATTCTCCCTAATTCCTTTGTGAGCTTCCAGGCTAAGTGTTCCACTTTCATATTCTCATGCCATCTGTGTTTTCTCTTATCATGGACCTTACCATATTACGTTGAAGTCATCAGTATCCTCCACCATGCTCTGTTTCTGCAGGGAGGAAAACGCATGTGTGTGTTTTTAACCTCGGATTCAGAGAGACTTGAGTTAATCATCACCTTTAATTTATAGCTCACTATTGTACACGAAGTCTCTCCACCTTGGTTGTTTTTTTTTTTTTTTTGCTTTTGGATGGAGTCTCACTCTGTCGTCCAGGCTGGAGTACAATGGCGTGATCTCAGCTCACTGCAACCTCTGTCTCCCGGGTTTAAGCAATTCTCCTGCCTTCTACTCTCCTGAGTAGCTGGGAGTACAGGCATCTGCCACCATGTCCAGCTAATTTTTGTATTTTTAGTAGAGACGGGGTTTCACCATGTTGGCCAGGCTGGTCTCGAACTCCTGACCTCAGGTGATCCGCCTGCCTGAGCCTCCCAAAGTGCTGGAATTACAGGCATGAGCCACCAGGCCCGGCCCCCACCTTCATTTTTTTAAAAAAAATCTAATTTTTCTCTTCACTCTTGATTCCCCATTCACATTATTATTGACAATAATAATAGGAATAACAGTGAACATTTACTGCCAGGCATTGTTTAAGCACTTTATATTAACTCAGTTATTCCTCACAATAACCCCCATAGAGTCTTACTATTTCTATTTCCCATTTTTTTCAGACAAAGAAATGTTACAGAGAAGTTAAGAGACTTGCTCAAACGGACAGAGTAAGTCTGTGGGAGAGCCAGGATTTGAACCCAACTGGTCAGGCTCCGTAAACCATACTCTTAACTGTTATACGGCTCTTTCAGACACATGCGCTGTTCCGGTTGATGAGGTCCTTGGACATGAATATCACTTCCTACAATGTATAGTGTCATTTTGTGTGTGAGATGTTTTTCATAAACATAAATGGCATTGGGCCACACAGCTCTGCTTCTCATAGTTTTCACTCTAGACACGCCCTCTATGTCGCTGCTGGCACATCGAGTTCACTGCTTCTGACTGCGGCATAATATTCTATCCTGGCCACCCATCACACTTTACTGGTCCATTCTCCTTAATGAGGGCACCTTCAACTTGCTACCTCCACAAAAATGATGCAAGAAACATCTTTATTTATGGCCTCTCATGAACCTGTGCTAGAATTTCTCTTGGGAGTGTACTCAAGAGTGGTTCTCTGAGTCAAAGGATATGTGAATATTTTATTTCACCAAGTGCTGAAGGATTGCTCTCCACGTTCAAACGTACAATTTGACACTCCTGCCAGTAGCACCAGGGTTTTCCTTTCTTCACATCCTCTCCAACACTTGGTAATTTGTGGCTATTCTAATGCCTGCAAAATGGTACCCTGTTGTTGCTTTTAATTTACATATTTCTGGTTACAAGTAAGCATGAGCACCTCTTCTATGTGCTGACTATTTGGGTTTCCTCTGCCCATTCATGTTTGTGTGTTTGTATGTGCACCAATTATCCTCGCATAGTCCAGCTAGGGGTTTCTTGTAGATTTTAGATGTTGTCAATCTGTCTCTCACCTGTGCCTTTCATTGAATGGAAGTCCAATCAATTTTTGCCTTATGATTTGAGCTTTTAGGACCTTGTTTAATTAGCCATTCTTTACCCTTCGCTCACAAAGTTATTCTACGTTTTCTTCCATTAGATTTATACCTTAACCTTCTGCATTTAGATTTCTTATCCACTTGGGTTTACCTGTGTATGAAGTAAAAGGAAGGTATTCAGCTTTACTTTTCTCCAAATAGTAAGCCTCATGTCTAATACCATCTAATAAATAATCTATCCTTTACCCATTTATATGTGGTTCACTTTTATCATATCTCAAGTTCCCCTGGACAAACAAGTCTATTTTTGTGCTCATTTTTTTGTTGTATTAGTCTACCTATAACTTAGTATGTCTTTAGATCTCATAGAGATATTTGTTATTCAAGAACCCTTATTCCTCTTAAGTTTTAGAGTAACTTGCTTGGTTCATCAAAAAATTAATATATTATTTCTGGAAAGGCCTAGTAGATTTGTTGGTAGGTAAATTCCTTGCTTCTTTATGACTTTTATTTACCTTTATATCTTTACTTCCTAGCATAGTATCTCACATGCTCAATACATATTTATAGAACTGAACTATTGTTGAACTAATTTATGATCTCTTTAGTGACTGGGAAGGAGAATAAATTATGTAATGATGGAAGTCAGATTTGAGGCCATCTTGTCTTCTTTTGAGTGAGAAAAGACGGAGGTGGAGAGAAAGGCCAGAGAATTGACTCCCTTCTGTAACAGGGACAACTGTGGCTTTGGTTTTAATTCTTACAATAACTCACTAAGATTAGCAAGTCCTGATTGAGAATAACTCCTGCATAGAGCTTTAGAAGTGGCTGCACGTGAGGGCCAGTAGCTGGGTTCCCAGTGAAATTTCAAGGTAAAATATGTAGCTTAAACTAGGAGATGGCAGTAGAAAAAATGCTGTCAGTTAATTTATATAATCGAATTAGCAGTTCGTTGAATGTTGAGTTACAAATAGCGCAGCAGAAAAGGTTTGTGCTACAGAAATGAGGAGCCCGCCATCTAGTGGCTGTAAATCTACATAGCGCCACTGGAGCTCTAGTCCTGAGTAATAGGACACCCTTAGGGTACTTACTATAGGCTACCCACTATTCTAAGAATTTTACACATTACAACAGTAACACTGTGAAACATAGCTTATTATTACCCCCCATTTTAAAGATGAGGAAATTGAAACTTAGAGGAGTTAAGCAGTTTGCCAAAGTCATAGAGCTAATACTGTGTTGAAATCTGGACTGTGTGACTCGAGAATCAATATACTCAAACTGTTTGCTATTATGACTGCAAGAAAAAGAGGGCGGTATGCTAGGATTGTCTCCTACCAGCCAGAGAGAGTGGATGGTGTGCATTCTTTCCAAAGCCACATTCAGTGACATCACACTGGTAGTTTCAATTCTGTCATGGTGGGAGTATTTACACTATGAAAACCAGAAAATTCTACACATCTGGGCTTTGTTTTTCTCCCCGCTCCACCTCCTAGAGAGCTGGTTTGCAGGGTGAGAAGGACTAAGAAATAAGAGACATACCCATAAGCTTTTTTTTGTTTTTTTGTTTTTTTTTTGGAAAGCTGGAAAAGAGATTTGGAAAGTACTGAAAACCTGGTTTTTGTAAAAAATAAAATAAAGAGACCTTAAGACTTTTCTTCTGATATTTTGTACTAGATCAGAAATAGGTATTTTATGAGTAATGTAGAACTTCCCAAAATGAAGAGAGACTTACTGAAGAGTATGCAGTTGCTCAACTGCTTTATGAGGAAAGAAAACAAAATGGTTACAGAGGCTCTGTTGCAAGTGCATATTAAAAATGGCAAAGAAACAGATGAGTCAGAAAAAACAAGCAGAACTATTTTTTTAGAGGAACTGAAGCTAAATAAAACAGGACCTACTTAAAATTTCTTGAGATGGGCAAAATTGCATTGCCTATTTCAAGAAATTTTAAGTAGGTCCTGTTTTATTTATTCTGTACTTGATCTCTAAAATTCAGAGAACAAATACATCTATGCCAATTTGCAGGGGATCAAATCAGACACTGAGAATGGCCATGAAATTTAGGGGAAATGACACAAAATTGCTACAACTTCACTTCTTCCCCTTATCTAAATGCTTGGAGTGATACACACACACACACACACACACACACACACACACACATTCTCTCTCTCTCTCAGTTGGGAGGAGACCTTTATTCTTGTGGACTACATTCATTAAACAACAGCTTGAAGAGATATTACAATATGTAAGTATGGTCACTAACAACCTACATTATGTTACGATGTGTAAGAAGAACACATCTGAGGTTTTTTTCTTCACATAATCTGTGGTAAAAAAGACATGTTAGGAATTCCAGCTTGTGTCCCTCCTCACCCCCACCCCACTTTTTTTTTGGACATGCCTCTATAGCCCCTCCTGAAGGAATAGGTGCAACAAATTATAATGTGGTCTCCTGGATATAATTTATGGATGAATCCCTAACTCAAGCACTGCTATATTATACTCTGAGAATTTAAAGACACAGGAAACGTAGTATTGTATACTGGAGCTGCAAGATTGTTCAGTGTTGGGGCTATGGCAAACTGGGATTATAAAGGGCCATAGACTAATGAGCATCCCTCCAGTGGAAGGCGGTTTGAAGAGAGGAGTCCAGAACAGATGTACAGAGAGATGCAGAGGTCAGAGCTATTTAGTGAGAAAATTGATGGAAAGAAGAGAGAAGGAAGGAGAGAAGAGAAATGAAAGAGGAGAAGAGAGAGGGAGACTCCCTCATGGTTTTTTAGTTTTCATGATGCTCAGTCATATTTCTTGCAAATGCCTGAATGGGGTTCCATGAGAGCCCTTAAATCATTTTAATAATTCTCTCTTTTACTTTTGCTTCTTTGAGTTGATTTTTATTTCTTGCATCCAAATGATACATGATTAAGACATCATCAAAGCAAATTAGAGTAGATAAGCACAGGAATCAGCAAACACCCAGCAGCTGCTGTTGTCCTCTGAGTCAGAACATTCCTGGAATGTACATTTCAGGAAAACATATATATATTTAAAATAACATTAGTTTCTTTCTTCTTGGTAATAAAGCCAATGCAAAGAGATGTCATCAAATGGTTGCTCAGAAGTCCTGGCACTTGCCTCTTCCACAAAGAAGGACCAAAACAATAAATAGATGATAATCACATGTTGAATAGAGCATCTAAGTGAGAACACTGAAATTCAGCAAGGAAGTGACAAAGACTCTCTCAAGCATAGAAACTCAACATGGCAGCATAGAGAGGCAAGTGAAGCAGCTGGCTGGGATTGGCTTAGAGCCAAGAAGGACTCACCATTTTGAGGAAAAGCTAAGCAAGAGATGCATAGTAGTTTATATTCTCATCACAGACACTTGCAGTTTTGACTACAGGAGAGCCAGGCCTAGTATAGGGAGCTTCCTGGGGTCCATCTATCTACATTGTTCCAGAGAGGGCATTTACACTGGGTTTTACCCATGAGACTGAAACTGCCACAGCAGAGCACCATTTTGGAAGCAGAGTTACCAGCAGACTGCATCCAGAGAGGGCATTTACACTGGGTTTTACGCATGAGACCCAAACTACCACAGCACAGCACCATCTTGGAAGCAGAGTTACCGTCAGACTGCATCCTGGCCTGGGACCCAATAGGTCCTGCATCTCCATAGCCCTTGGGCTCCACCAATATCCCCCAACATACACTCAGAAGGCTGCAATGTCACAACACCAGCTGGACCCAGCAGTGCAGCTGCATCCCTGCCACCCCAGCCCATGCAGCACCTTACACTCTTAGGAACAGGCATATCAAGCAGTCTAGCACACCAGGAAGGCCGTCTCAAAACACAGGGAGCCAAAGCATATGCTCTCTAGAAACTGAGGCCTACCTACCTGGGGCTGCCACTGTCACTGGTGGTCCCCAACCCCTCCAGCAGTAGAGGTGCTGTGTACCCACATGCACCACTCAGGGGCCCCAAAATCAGAATGCCTGGACCCACTGCTGCTACCACTAGTGCCTATGCATGGTGCCCAAGAGCCTGAGGACCAACCCACCCAGTGCCCACCACTACCACTGCCAGAAAACCTGCCCCTTCAAGTAGTGGGGCTGCCACATACCTGCATGTGCCTACCAGGGAGCCAAAGACTGGCCTGCCCAATGTCCTCATTTCCAGCAAAATTTTTCCACAGCCTCCACAAACAACTATAGTCTAAGTAAATGAGGAACTGGTAGACACCAGTGATGTTGACTACAGCCAAATAAATCATATGGAAACTGCACTATTGCACTCACTCAGAAATAAAGCCAAAGCAATCTACCCAACTGAGACTACAGATAAATCCACAGGAAAAAATATTTCCTTATTAAAGCTATTTAATTAAATTAGAAGAAGTGACTGTTGTGCCAGATGCACAGATATCAACATAAGGACACAAGAAACATGAAAAAGCAAAGAAACATGATGCCTCCAAAGGAACACAATAATTCTCCAATAACAGATCCCACAGAAAAGGAAATCTATGAAATGTCCAAAAACGAATTCAAAGTAATGCTCTTTAGGAAACTCAGCAAGATACAAGAGAACACAAATAGGGAATACAAAGAAATAAGGAAACAATGAATGACCTGAATGAGAAATTTGAAAAGGAATAGCTATAATAAAAAAGCCAAATAGAAATTTCAAAACTGAAGAATTCAATGAATAAAATAAAAGTACTGTTGAGAGCTTCAGCAATAGACTAGATCAAGCAGAAGAATTTCTGAACTTGAAGACAAATATTTTGAAATAGCCCGGTCAGACAAAAAGATATAAAGTACAAAAAAAGAATAAAAGGAATGAAGAAAACCTACATGACATATGGAACACCATTAAGTGAACAAATATTTGCATTTTGAGAGTTTCAGAAGACATGGGAAAAGGCACAGAAAATGTATTTAATAAAAGAATAGTTGAAAACTTCCTAAGTCATGTGAGAGATACAGACATCCAGATAAAGGAAGGTCAAACATTCCCAAATAGATTCAACCCAAAAAGGTCCTCTCCAAGGCACATTTTGGTTAAACTGTCAAAAGGCAGAGACAAAGAGAGAATTCTAAAAACAGCAAGAGAAAAGTGTCAAGTCACATATAAGGGAATCCCCATCAGACTAACAGCAGATTTTTTCAGCAGAAACTTTACAGGCCAGGAGAGAATGGGATGACATATTCAAAGTGCTGAAAGAAAAAAAACAAAACAAAAAACCAAATGGCTACCCAGAAATACTATGCCCAGCAAAGCTATCCTTCACTAATGAAGGAGAAGTAAAGTCTTTCTCTGACAAGCAAAAACCAAGAGAATTTATCACCACTAGACTTGCCTTAAAGGAGTCCTACATCTGGGAGTGAAAGGACAATAACTACCATCCTGAAAATACACAAAAGTATAAAACTCACTGGTAGATCAGATACATGAATGAGAGAAAGAAAGGAATCAGACATTATCAGTACAGAAAATCACCAAAGTCAAAAACATAAAAGAGACAAAGAAAGTCATTATAAAATGATAAAGGAACCAATTCGGCAAGAGGACATACAATTGTAAATATATATGCACTGCACACTGGAGCACCCAGATATATAAAGCAAATGTTGTTAGAGCTAAAGAAAGAGAGATAGGTATCAATACAATAATAGGTAAGAACTTCAGCAGACCACTTTCAGCTTTGGACAGATTCTCTAGACAAAATCAACAAGAAACATTGGACTTAAACTGTTCTGTAGACCAAATAGACCTAATAGACATTGACAGAATGTTTCATCCAACAGCAGCAGAAAATAATTTTCATCAGCACATGAAACATTCTCTGGGATATACTATATGTTATGCCACAAAACAAATCTCAAGAAATTTTGACAAATCAAAATAGTATTGAGTATCTTCTAAGGCTACAATGAAACAAAACTCTAAAACAACAAGAGGAACTTCAGAAACTGTATAAATACATGGAAAGTAAACAATGTCCACTCAAACAAACGTGGATCTATGAAGCAATAAGAAGGAAGTAAATTTTTTTTGAAACAATGAGAATAGAAACAAAACATACCAAAACCTATGGGATACAGCAAAAACATTACTAAGAGAGAACTTTATAGCAGTAAATGCCAACATCAAAAAAGTAGAAAGAGTTTGAATAAACAACCTCAAAATGTATCTCATGGAAGTAGAGAAGCAAGAATGACCCAAACTTAAAATTAGTAGAAGGAAAGAAATAATACAGGTCAGAATAAAACTAAATAAAATAGAGACAAAAATACAAAAGATTAACAAAATGAAGCTTGTCTTTTTGAAAAGATAAAGTCAACGAATCACTAGGTGGACTAAGAAAAAAGAGGGAAGAAATAAAATCAGAAACAAAAAAGGAGACATTACAACTGAAACCACAGAAATGAAAAAAGATCATTAGAAATTATTATAAACAACAATACATCAACAGACTGAGAAACCTAGAGGAAATAAGAAAATAGATAAATTACGGGACACATATAACCTACAAAGATTGAACCAGGAAGAAATAGAACACCTGGACAGACTAATAATGAGTAATGAGATTTAATCAAACCTCTTTTTCTTTATAAATTACCCAGTCTCAGGTATTTCTTCATAGCAATATGAAAATGGACTAATGCAGTCATGTATTGTTTGATAATATGTAAGAAGACTTAATCAAACCTCTTTTTTTTTGAGATGGAGTCTTGCTTTGTCGCTCAGGCTGGGCGTGACCTGAGCTCCCTGCAACCTCTGCCTCCTGGGTTCAAGCGATTCTCCTGCCTCAGCCTCTTGAGTAGCTGGGATTACAGGCACCCGCCACCACCCCTGGCTAATTTTTGTATTTTTAGAAGAGATGGGATTTCACCACGTTGGCCAGGCTGGTCTTGAACTCCTGACCTCAGGTGATCCTCCTGCCTCAGCCTCCCAAAGTGCTGGAATTACAGGCGTGAGCCACCATGCCCGGCTCAAACCTCTTTTTCTTTATAAATTATCGAGTCTTGGGTATTTCTTCATAGCAGTATGAAAATGGACTAATACAGTCACATATTGTGTAATAAAAAGTCCCCCAACAAAGAAAAGCCCAGGGCAGAATGGCTTTACTGGTGAATTTTCCCAAAATTTTAAAGAAGAACTGACATCAACTTTTCTCAATCTATTTTGAAAAATTGAAGAAGAGGGAATTTTTCCTAACTCATTCTAATAGGCCAGCATTATCCCGATACCAAAGCCGGACAAAGGCACAACAAAGAAAGAGAAAACAACAGGCAATATCCTTGATGAACATAGATGCAAAAGTTCTCAACAAAATATTAGGGAACTGAATCCAACAGCACATCAAAAAGATAGTACACCATGATGAAGTGGGCTATCCCAGGGATGCAAGAATGTGTCAACAGAGGCAAGTTAATAAATGTGATACATCACATCAAAAGAATGAGAGACAAATGCAATATGATCATCTCAACAGATGCAGAAAAAGCATTTGATAAAATTAAACCTCCATTCATAATGAAAACTCTCAACATAGGGACTTGAGAGCTTAGGAATTGAAGGAACATACCTGAATTATAAATAGAAGGAACATACCTCAACACAATAAAGGCCATATATGACAAACCCAAAGCTAACATCCTACTGAATGAGGAAATGCTGAAAACTTTTCCTCAAAGAACCAGAACAAGAGAAGGATGCCCACTCTCACCACTCTTCTTCAACATAGTACTAGAATTGGGCAAGAGAAAGAAATATGGAAGGTGTCCAAACTGGAAAAGAGGACGTAAAATTGTCCCCTCCCTTTTTTTTTCTTTTTTTAAAGATGACATGATCTTTACACAGAAAACCCTAAAGACTTCACCAAAAAAACTGTTAGAAGAAATACTGATAAACAAATTCAGTAAAGTTTCAGGACACAAAATCAACATATAAAAATCAGTAGTGTTTCTATACGCCAATCACCAGCTCATTAAAAAAGAAATGTGGAAAACATTCTCATTTACAATAACTACAAAAAAAGTACATAGGAATAAATTTTTCCAAGGAGGTGAAATATCTATACAATAAGAACCACAAAACACTAATGAAAGAAATTGAAAAGGGCCACAAACCAATAGAAAGATATTCCATGCTCATGGATTAGAAGAATTAATATTGTTAAAATGACCATCCTACCCAAAGTGATCTACAGGTTCATTTTAATCCCTACCAAAATACCAATGACAATCCTCACAGAAATAGAAAAAGGAATGCTAAAATTTGTATGGAATCACAAAAGACCCTGAATAACCAAAGCAATCCTGAGCAAAAAGAACATAACTGAAAGCATCACACTATCTGACTTTAAATTATTCTACAAAGTTATAATAACCAAATCAGCATGGTATTGGTGTAAAAACGAACACAGAGACCAATGGAACAGAATAAAGAACCCAGAAACAAATCCATGTGTTAAATATTTAGAGTCAACTGATTTTTGGCAAAGGTGTCAAGCACAAACACTGGGGAAATAACACCCTGTTTGATAAATGATGCTGGGAAAACTGGACATTCATATGAAAAGGAATGAAATTAGACCCCTATCTCTCTCCATATACAAAAATCAACTCCAAATGGATTAAAGACTTAAATGTAAGACCTGGAATTATAAAACTACTAGAGAAAAACATAGGGGAAACACTCCAGGACATTGGTCTAGGCAAAAATTTTATGCCTGCGGCTCTAAAATACAGACAACAAAACCAAAAATAGACAAATAGGACCATACTAAACTAAAAAGCTTCTACATGATAAAGGAAGCAATCAAGAGAGCAGACAACCTATAGAATGAGAGAAGATATCTGCAAGCTATACATTTGGTAGTGTACTAATATCCAGAGTCTACAAGGAACCCAAACAACTCAATAGCAAAAGACCTTAACAATCTCATCAAAAAGTGGGCAAAGAATCTGAATAGACAGTTCTCAGAAAAGACACACAAATGACCAGCAAGTATATGAAGAAATGCTCAACATCACTAATCATCAGGGTAGTGCCAATTAAAACCACAATGAGATATCATCTCATCCCAATTAGAACAAGCTATTTTCAAAAAGACAAAAAGTAATAAATGCTTGTGAGGACATGGAGAAGCAGGAGCTCTAATACACTGTGGGAATTTGAATTAGTACAGCCATTATGGAAAACAGTATGGAGGTTTCTCAAAAAGCCAAAAATAAAGCTATTATATGATGCAGCAATCCCACTACTGAGTATTTATCCAAGGAAAAGTAATATATTGAAGACATATCTGCATCCTCATTGTTTATTGCAGCACTATTCACAATAGTCAAGATATGTAATCAACCTAAATGTTCATCGACAGGTAAGTGGATAAACAAATGTGGTATATATACACAATGGAATACTATGCATCCACAAAAAAGAATGAAATCCTGTCATTTGGAGCAATACGAATGAGCTGGAGATCATTATGTTAAGTGAAATAAGTCAGGGATGAAAAGAAATACTGCATATTTTCACTCATATGTAGGAGCTAAAAAAGTTGAGTTCATAAAAGTAGAGTAGAATTGTGGTTATTAGAGGCTAGGAAGGGTTAGGGGAGAGGATTAGGAGGGGTTGGCTAACAGATGAATCACAGCTAGACAGGAATAAGTTCTAGTGCTTTATAGCATTGGGTGAATATAGTTAACAATAACTGCATATTTTCGAAAGCTAGAAGAGAGCCTTTTAATGTTTCCAACATAAAGAAATGATACACTTTTGAGTTGATGGATATGCTAATTACCCTAATTTGATAATTACACATTGTGTACATGTATAGAAATATCACTCTTAGATATGTTCTATTATTACATGTCAATTAAAAATAGAAGAGAAAAAAGTTGAATTAGAGGAAATACATACCAGAAGAATGATGTACATTTTGGTATATTTCAGATAGTGTGGATTTCAAAGATGAATCTTGAAACCCAATTAATTTTAATAGGTACTAAAAATTTAACTGGAATGAAAAGAACCCACAAAATCTTTTAGGCTAAAGATACTAGAAATATTTGAATTATATAATAAACCTCCTCGAAAGTCTTCAACAGTGTTTACTGGCACTATGCTAATGGTTGAGTAGTGGTTACATAGGGGATGTAACATTACCTGCTTTTGTATATGTTTTAAATTTTCCAAAATTAAAATTGTAAGTAGAACCTAACCATCAGGCCCTTTCAGTGATTATACGTAGTGAAGTGAATAGAATGAAGCATCAAGAGCTGCCAGAAAAGGTAGTCCTGAGATGCAGTGTGAAGGGCTTTGCAGGCCAGTCAGAAGGTTTTTGCATAATGAGAAGCCTTTGGAGGATTTTAAGCAGGTGGGGTGTGTGTGTGAATGTGTGTGGTGGTGTGTGTGTGTGTATGTGTGTGGTGGTGTGTGAATGTGTGTGGTGTGTGAATGTGTGTGCTGGTGTGTGTGAATGTGTGTGGTGTGTGTGAATGTGTGTGTGTTGGTGTGTGTGTGAATGTGTGAATGTGTGGTGGTGTGTGTGTGAATATGTGTTGTGTTTGTCAATGTGTGTGGTGGTGTGTGTGAATGTGTGTGTTGGTGTGTGAATGTGTGTGGTGTGTGTGAATGTGAGTATGTGGTGGTGTGTGTGTGAGATGGTGTGTGGTGGTGTTTGTGTGAATGTGTGTGGTGGTGTGTGTGAATGTGAGTGTGGTGTGTATGAATGTGCGTGTTGGTGTGTGTGAATGAGTGTATGTTGGTGTGTGTGTGAATGTGTGTGGTGGTGTTTGTGAATGTGTGTTGGTGTGTGTGGTGTGTGAATGTGTGTTTGTGTGTATGTGAATGTGTGTGTTGGTGTGTATGAATGTGAGTTGTGTGTTGGTGTGTGTATGTGAATGTGTGTGTTGGTGTGTGTGAATGTGTGTGTTGGTGTGTGTGAATGAATGTGTGTGTTGGTGGGTGTGAATGTGTGTGGTGGGTGTGAATGTGTGTGGTGTGTGTGAATGTGTGTGTTGGTGTGTGTTGGTGTGTGTGAATGTCTGTGTTGGTGTGTGTGTGAATGTGAGTGTGTGGTGTGTGTGAATGTGTGTGTTGGTGTGTGTGTGAATGTGAGTGTGTTGGTGTGTGTGAATGTGAGTGTGTTGGTGTGTGTGAATGTGAGTGTGTGGGGTGTGTGTGAATGTATGTGGTGTCTGTGAATGTATGTGGTGTGTGTGAATGGGAGTATATGTGAGTGTGTGCATGAGGTGTGTGTGAAAGAGTATATGAGTGTGTGTGTGTGCATGTGCGGTTCAAGTGAATGTGTATAGGTTTCTTGTTCACAAGGTTATGGAATTGGTGTGAATATCATAGCTGAGTTGAAAGGTAATACTTGTTACCTGAATTTAGCCTCAGTCATTTGGGTGGAGCTTAGGGTGACCAACTGTCCCAGGTTATCCAGGACAGAGGTTTTCTGGGTTGTGGAACTTTCAGTTTATAAAATCTGAGTGGTTGGTCACCTTAGTGGTAGCAATAGATAAAGGGTACAAATTGTGAGTAGTTGTATGTTCGAAGGGTGCTTGGTGGATAAGGAAATAGAAGAAAACTCAGGCAGCTGAATAGATATGGAAGTCAAGGGTGAAGATCTTTAAAACAGAGAGAGTGGCCAACAGTGCCCCACCCTTAAGGGGATCAGAGGCAATGGAGACTCAGGCCACAGGTTTGACTTTTTAAAATATTATTAACTTATTCAGATCAGGACTTACTAGGCATGTTTTTTAGTTATTTAGCCTTCAAAAAAAAAATTCTGCCATTGGGTACAATTAATGCCATCAGTGCCAAAAACGTAAATTAGAATATAGACACAAAACTTAGTGAAATAACTCATGAAAGATAAAATATTAGGCAAAAGTGTTTGAATCACTTAACAATTTGATTAGATAACAAAGAGGTTAAGACCATTTCTTGTAGTATTTGGAGATATTTAATTTTTATTATGTTAAGATAAATCTCACATAAATCTTAACAAATCTTAGTCAACTCTTATGAGTAGAGTGTGAGTGTCAGGTGCTATTCCACTGAGCAGTGAGATGAGGGAAGAACGGGCCTATGGGGTCTTGGTATTTTCCGCAGGTCACATTGCCACTCCCTCCCTGCCAAGCATTTCCATCACTCATGGTCTCAGCTGCACTCAGGGCCACCAGCCATAATCTACTATCCAGCTACTGGTTTGAATAAACCACTGATTTATTTGCAGTCCCGAGAGCTGTAGGCAGGAAATGCAAACAGCAGCTTTCCCTCGGGAGGGCTAGATGTAATGGGACCCTTCTCTGTTTTGCATCCTCAGGCTCTGATGGGAATCTCTGAGGAAGCTCAGTGGAAAATTTCTTTTTCTCTCAGCCCTGATTTCTCCTAAATGGCTCAGTAAGACCGAGAGAAAAGGATTTTGTCCTGAGTTATCTGCTCCCCACGGTGAAGGAACTAGGGAAAGAAGATCAGGATTAAAAAATTGTTTTTAGAGGGTAGGAGTTTTAATTGTGCACATTTGAGGTTTAGGGTACATTCCTGACTCCACAGTACATAGATGACTACCCAGGAATTTTCCACATTGTAATTTAATCCAGTATTCTTTTCTAGCCTGTGTACTCTTGGAGGGTGAAATTTTTGTTGAGTTGATCTTTATTTACTAAAAATGCATTAAGAAATACATTTTTGTTGAATGAATGAATGCACTTATCTTCATATGGTGGTTTACAATTTATTATAGACATATTTTATTTGAGTCTCATAGCAACCCTGTGTAGCGGATGTTATGATTATTTCTGCTTTCCAGATGCGGAGACTGAGGCTCAGAAAGGTTTAGTGACTTTCCCAAGATCACACAGAATGGAGACTGAAGTCTAGATCTTTGACACCGAATGTAGATTCTTTCTGTACACCACATTTCCCATCATTATTCAATAAACCAGCCTGTTGCTTAGTCATCTAAAAGAACACAAAAATACAAACATTGCCCTGCTGGATCAAATTCACAAGGAGAAAGCACTCAGAAAGCCTAGTGTTCAACCTCAACAGAGATGGTTTGTAGAGGCATGACTATTTCAAACTCATTGTTATCAAGTGAGTAGCTTCAGGGCAATAGCTTTCAAAGCCTTAAGTAGAAACAAAATTTGGGCTCCGTGTCTATCCTTAGCAGGTGGGAGACAGGGGACTAGAACATTAGCTTTCTGTTTATTTTTTTATTTTATTTTTTTACAAAGAACTAGTGGATTCTATTTTAAAGATTGCACAGGGACAGAGAAAAGCTGGAGAAATTGAAAGTGGCAAAAATATTGGGGAAGTTGCCACGTTCAAAACATGGCAAAAATTCATAAAGAAGGATGAGTTCATGTCCTTTGCAGGGACATGGATGAAGCTGGAAACCATCATTCTCAGCAAACTAACACAGGAACGGAAAACCAAACACCGCATGTTCTCACTCATAAGTGGAAGTTGAACAATGAGAACACATGGACACAGGGAGGAGAACATCACACACTGGGGCCTGTTGCGGGGTGGGGGGCTAGTGGAGGGATAGCATTAGGAGAAATACCTAATGTAGACGATGTGTTGATGGGTGCAGCAAACCACCATGGCACATGTATAACCATGTAACAAACCTGCACATTCTGCACATGTATTCCAGAACTTAAGGTATAATAAAAAAAAAAAAAGAAAAAATAACATGGCAAAAGTTGCCACAATAAGTATCCCTGGTTTTGCAATGAAGTGTGACTGGGGCCTGGGGAATGCTGTGCCTTCAGGGGTAGGAGAACATGCCTGAGTGAAGGGTCTGCAACTGCAGCCTGGGGGCAAATCTGACCCACTGATTCTTTTTGTTTTGTATGGCCCACGAGATCAACTCAGCAAAAATTTCACCCTCAAGAGTGCACAGCTGGGAAAGAATGGACGTGGCTGTGCTCCAACAAAATGTCACATCATGAAATATTAATTTTTTTAACCATTTAAAAATGCAAGAGGCATTTATTAAAAATGCATTTTTAATGGTTGAAAACATTAAAAGAAGAATAATATTTCATGACATGTGAAAATTATATGATATTCAAATGTCAGTGTCCATAAACAAAATTTTGCTGGAGCACACCCATGTCCATTTATTTATTTTTTGAATCACCATGGTGGCTTTTGTGCTGCAACAGAAGAGTTGAATTCTTCTGGCAGGGACTGCATGTGGCCCATAAATCCTAAAATATTTACTCTCTGGTCCTTTACAGAAAAAGTTTGCTGACCCCTAACCTAGAGCCTGTTAGGTTCAAATCGACACTCAGATAACTGTCGGGCAGCTAAACTGTGGAATACTAGATGTCTTTCATTTCTGACATTGTCAGGAAGTGAACAGGAATCCAATTCTTAAGGCCACCCTACACTTTTCACCTGCCACTTGGATGACTGAACTACTGGATCCATGGCCATGTTCTGCCACCAAGCCTGTGGGACTATAAAGGCTAAGCCTTCTGTGTGCATCTGGCCTAGTCTGGTCTGTCCTTTTCATATCTGGCCTGCTTTAAATATCCTCATTCTAGATGCCTCTCAGTGTCACTCCACTTCCCTTTGGAATACTAACAGCTAACATCTATTGATGGCTTACTCTGGGTCAGATGCTGTGTGCTAAACACTTTACCCCATTCTTCTCTTAGGATGAGATAACCCTAGGAGGCTGGTATTTCTCATTATTGTTCCCATTTTACAGATGTGGACACTGAGGTTCAGAGAGATGCAATAACATGCCCATTTGCACACCAGTAAGTGGCAGAGCCAGGACCCAAACCCAGTCTCACGACTCCGGGAACTGCACGGGCGGGGGTGTGGAAGTTGAGGGGATGCAGGTTTTTCTGTTAATGTTCCACCCTGCCTTGGATCCCCTCCTGCTACTGCTGCCACACTAAACCTAGGGGGTGGCTGGTACTTTTCTTTCTTGGGCTATCTTCAAAACCACTTTTCTCTTATTTTCTTCTTGATGCAACTGAAAGAGGGTAGAACATTCATAAGACACTTGGCTAAAAAAAATAAGAAAAACCAAATGAGAGACAAACCAGGAAAATTTTTTACAAATCTGTATTCTTCCTACTGACGTTGTTTGATGGGCTAGCGCCACAGACACAGAGCACCTTTGCAATACCACACTGGGAGGGAAGAGTCCAACCCAGAAATGCTCCTCTTCAAAGCTCTTGGAAAACTTTGTTTTGCTGCTTACAGGGTAATCCCCACAGGCCTAGGCAGAATTGTCAGTTAAGAGCTTCTCCCAACTGAGAGTGGCCAAGATTAACTCAGCACTCAACACCTCCACATCTTCCCCTTTAGGTTCCCACTGCCCCAGCCCTTCACACCACCCATTTTCTGCTGTCTGCTCCCATTTTCCGCCCAGGCCTGCCCTTCCTGGGCCATGTCACAGGCTCCAAAATGCTTCCATCTTCCTCCTGTCAACAGAAACTTGTAGCAGTGTAACATGTTACCTCTTCCCAGCATACACTTGATTTGAGCATTTCCCTGAAAGTTTTGCCTTTCCTATTTTAGGCAACGCTTCCCCCATTTAGAAAAGGGTACAGAGAGTTCCCCCAGCCTTCAAACATTACAGACTGGCTTTTTAGCCTTTCTGTCCTCCTCTTTCTCCCCCAAACAAATCTTTCTGAGTACATAAGAAATTTCCTCCTCTTACCTCTCTTCTAAAGATTTTTCTTGGCTGGGTGCGGTGGATTATGCCTGTAATCCCAGCACTTTGGGAGGCTGAAGCGGGCAGATCACAAGGTCAGGAGATCAAGACCATCTTGGCCAACATGGTGAAACCCCATCTCTACTAAAAATAAAAAAATTAGCTGGGCGTGGTGGCACATGCCTGTAATCCCAACTACTCAGGAGGCTGAGGCAGGAGAATCGCTTAAACCAGGGAGTCGGAGGTTGCAGTGAGCCAAGATGGCACCACTGCACTCCAGCCTGGGCAACAGAGCGAGACTCCATCTCAAAAAAAAAACACAAAACTATATATATATTCCTTGTCTCCAGAGGAGAGGGGGAAAACGTAAGACAGATGGGAAGGCTTCCTCTCTCGGTGTCTTTTTTTCTTTCCTTCCATGATCTTTCCTAATGCACAAGTTGCCCTGTCTTCAACAAGACATAATTAGTTAGCCCTTGGTTTCTGCTCCCCTCCCCCAGCACAAGACATTTTAGACTGGTTGGACTTACGGTTTCTTTTCTTTTTATTACATAGATGTTTCTTCCCTGCTGCCCCAAGTAAAGAATGCCTGAGAGAATAACAGATTTCCTGTAGAATAAAAGCAAAGAAAAGCCGGAACCACAGTGGAATTTTAGCAGACACCAAAGTAGTTGGAAGGGGAAGATGATACTGGATTGTGGGACAATCTGGTGCCCATAAAGTCATAGCCCTTAGACTGGCCATGGCTGCCAGTCTAGCCTTTATTTGCAAGGACTCGACCAGGTATGAGGAAAGAAGCCAGATACCCTGCCTCTGGGCTGGGCCTGCCAGACTGGAATCCATTGCTAACCAAAATCCCCTTACCTGCTCCACATGCTAGATGAATATTCAGAGTGACTTTGTGGGTAAAGGAATCCTTCACTCTATCACTTTCAACATCCCGCAGGGCTGTGGGGCGAGGGAGATGATGTAGAGTTTGCAAGGTGAAAACCTGTAATAATATTGAGACCACAGCAAGCGGGGCTTTGCATTTGGTTACAGACTTTTGTCCAGCAGAGTCGATTATTGTCTTCATTTAGGACTTCTGATTGCTGTCTAAAGCCAGACAACTTGAAGACTAGGTATTCTGGGTCTTTCTGAGTGCTTACTTGGGTTTTACATACAGAAGAAAGAGAATTGGAGAGAATTGTATCTCGTTGAAGGCAGGCCAACATGTGCATCGATAAGGATGTTATCATCCTTGGAGATTTTGTTAGCTATGTGCTGCCTTAGGCTCTTGCTAGCAATGAGATGATATTTCTTCATAGTAAGTATGGAGTTATCCACTTTGTGGTCTTGACATGGTTCATGTTAATATAATGGCAACTTTAAATCAATTTTCTCTCTAACTCTGTAATGCATCAGAGAACCCTTAGTGGGTACATGGCCCTTTTATCAATATATATAACTTGGAAGAAAATGTATATTTCTCTATTCTAGGGATTGGAATAAAACTTCAATATCTAATTTGTCTTACTATAACAAATACCGCTGGAAATAGTCATATAAATAACTATAGCTTAAGAAAACTATCAAAAGTATGTGTTTTATTAATATTTTACTTTTCAGGTAAATAAGTCCCAAGCTGTCTGAGCTATAAAAGAATCTGTGTGTGTGTGTGTGTGTGTGTGTGTATGCCGTGTGTCTGTGTGTATGCCATGTGTGTGTGTGGTTTTTGCAGTTTATGGATGTAAGGAACTCTCTCTGAAATGTGTGCTTGAGAGCGCTGGAGCTCAGAACTAGACTTTGCTACTGACCTCATATTTTCATTTGGGGGCTACCTAAGCTTGGTATGATCCACAGCATTCTTTTTTCATTTTCCTCAATAATCGTGATTTAAAACTTACCTAATAAAAGACAACTTCAGATTCCTAACGTTCAAGCTGTAAGATATCTGGGGGGAGGGTGTCCAATATTTTGTGAACAGCTCTTTGAGACAATGCTGCTGGAACCATCCTGAACAATGACAATGGAGAATAATGTTTTTCCTCTTCTCCAGCGGCCTGCCCCAAGTAACCCGCTCTTGCCCCACTATTTACTTCAAGGTAACCCAGAACTGGTAAAACCAGAGGCACAGGTGCCGCTAGCATTGCCACAGAGTCAGGAGCTGAGCAAAACAGACGCTTACTTACTCTGGCCTCTTCCTTTTATCTTTCTGCTTCCTGCCCACTTCACTCTTTTCCCTGCATTCTTTCTTTCCTCTCTGCTCACTTTGTCCCCTCCCATTTGGAGAAATAAAGCATTGAACTGACCCTTCACATATCCATCTGCCGTTCTATAACTCATCTTTATCTCCAAACATCCTCTCTAGGCTATTGGTTTTTACCCATCCCCTCCCTTTTGGCATTATCTTCTGGAACTCCTGGGATCAGGATGTCACCCTATTACTCCACTAATGGCACACATGGCATCCTTTTAGTCAAATCCAGAGCCTTTTTCTTCACCCTTTACTTTCCTCGGAACTCTGCAGCACTTGATAATTTCCAGCAGCCTTTCTTTCCTGAATCTTCTTTTTCTGTAGCCACTCTGGTTTCCCTTCTACCCCGTGGACTGAGTGCTGTGCTCTGCTTCACCAGCCCTAACTGTGTGTTAGTCGGGTGTCTTAAGTAGGATGATCATGTAATTCTTCATCCAGACCATGATATTCTTGAGAATTAAAGGATGCTCAATTGACAACAGACAATAAACAGAGATTGTCCCTGGCAAACCGATATGTCTGGCCACCCTCTCCTTAAGGCTCAGGAGGAGAAGAAAGTGGAGAGATCTCAGGGCAGGATATGAATGAACATAGTTCAAGGAGCTTTCAAAGTCCATCTTCAGGTTTCTTAGTTACTTCTGTTTAGAATCTCAAGTTAAAAATTCAGCTTCATATTTATAAAAGGATCACGTTATCTGAGAAGTGTCAGAGCAGGTTTGGGAGAGAAGAGACGGGTGAGGAGAGAGTTCTACCTGAGGCAAAGGCAGAAGTGGTTGGACCAGGTCCCGCAGTCCTCCGTGAGTTCCAGTCACAGAGTCTGCCCTTTTAGGTAAAGAGGAACTTGGTGCTGAAACCGCTTCCAGGCTCTTCTCAGCCCAGGGTTGCCCAAGATCAGTTGTACTGAGTGGCCGGCAGGGTAGGCAGCCATGATGATCTTGCACAAAATATTCCAGGAACTGTAAGTGTCAAAGATGTTGGACATGGAAAGAAATAGAGCAATTGCATTGAAAATGTAGAGGATGAGAAAGTAGCTGGTGGCTTTGATGGCCCCTATGTGAGCCTTCATGCTGGGGTCCCTGGACCCTGTGGCATTGCTTCCCATGTGTAGGGTGTGTCTCTTGAGAGAGAGGATCAGCAGGGTGGCTGCCAGAATGAACATGATCAGAGGAACGAAGATCCCCATGTTATAGAAAAATACCAGGTTGACCATATTGGTCTCAGAGAAGTACTTCTTCTCCGTGGAGTTGGAGGAGGGGATAGGAATGGAGCTATTCACATACACATTGAAGACATCTCTCGAGAGAGGAAAGCTGAAGCTTAAGGAAACCAACACTGACAGCCTGAGAAGCCAAGGCATCAGCACTATGATTTTCCTCTTCATCAGGAAGAACAAAGGATGATTGAAGTTTGCAATTCTAAGACAATAGAAGACTTTGAGCCAGGCAGCAAACCAGAGATTGGAATGGTTCAGAAAGACAGTGATGACTTTGAAGAGGATATACACTGAGTTTTGGTTATAAACAATTCGGAATAGCAGACTGAAAATGTTCTCCAGCATCATCCAAATCTGTAGCGAGAGCCTGGAAAAGCTCAGCATCAACATAATGCGGTCACCAGTGGGGAGTGTTTTGCCCCTGGCCCACTCAGCCCCATAGATGGCCGTGATGAAGCCACTCCCAAGGATGCCAGTGATGCACTCTATTCCGGAGACCACCAAAGTGAAGGTGACCTTGAACTTGGATATGTCTTTATCTGTGGCATCTGTGTTCACCGTTGCCATTCTCTTTGATCCTGACTTTCAGGTTTCTGCGCCAAGAATGGGTAACTGCTCTGCAATCTTCTGACCCTTGCTCAATGTTATAATTTCTGCCGCCCTCATTAATGGTTATTTCCAATTTTTCTCTATTTGTTTATCACATGACTACAAGTTAGAGGCTTCACATGCAAATAATGAGAGGATCTGGTTACTGGGTCTGTCTCAATTTTTCATAAAGATACATTTGTCTTGGGCTTTCAGAAGCTCACTGGAAATAATTTGAGACATGTTTCTAGCTCAACACCTTCTTACCTTATTTACTTTAAGTCCACATTTACCTGATAAGCAATGAATACAAGGCCTTTTTACTTGTCTCACAAGATTTCTGTTACCTGCTAAATTATTTGTAAAAGCTCATACAGCTTTTAAAATCTGTTTTCCCCACTTCTTTTCTTGTCTCTCTTATTTTGGGAGAGAGTTTTATTTTGATAGTTACCATGTTTGTGAATAAGAAATTCCCATAAGCTCATATATGAACATCTTTTACTTAGAATTGAGTTTCTTCCAAAAAGGCCTGCTATTATAATGTCCTCGAATAGTATATAGAAAAGCCAAAATTGGATGCTATTCGAGTTGGAGAGAAGGAAGTCTCCATAGTCCCAGTTTTTATTGTTTGTGTATGTGTCATCAATTTCAGCTTACTGAGATCCCACATGACTATTTGAGCTCAGAATCAGGTATAATGAGCCTGGGGAGAATTCAGTGTTCTGGACATGGTGTTGAAGTTCGGAAATGTGATAAGGTACTATGACTTGAAATTTAATTTCCTACTTTTTAACCCTGGCTATGAACCAGAATGAACTCTGGCACTTAACAAGAATATGTAGATGCCCAGGACTCGTCCAAATCTAGGAAATCAGAACTGGACTAGGGCTCAGGCATGCTATCTTTTAAAAAAGCCGAAAGGTCTTGTTGCTCATAGTCAGGATTGAGATCCAAAATCTTAGCTGGAAACCAATGAGCCTTGGGTCAGATTTGGCCTGTAGTCATTTTACCTTGCATTGGTTAATGCTGTACAGCATTAATCCACCAGTGTGTAACTTTTTTTTTTGAGGGGTTCTATTGGCAAACATTTAAACTTAGGAGATTACTTATATGCACGCACAAAAAATCTATCTTCTCTTGAAAAATTAGAAGATTTGGCAGTATTGGGTCTTCATAGTGAACTGGCTGAAGCTGAGTAGTGGCTGCCCATTTTAAACAAGGTATATACTTTTCAGTTTGTTGACAATACTAATTCCTAGTGTCTTTTTGACACAGAAGCTGAGTGCCAGTTATCATTTTCCAGTGTGCTTGCCCTGTTATTTTTATTTGATTATTTTTCTTTTTGAGACTGGGTCTCACTCTATCACCCAGGCTGGAGTGCAGTGGTGTAATCATGGCTCACTGCAGCCTTGACCTCCATAGCTCAGGTGATCCCCACACTTCAGCCACCTGAGTAGCTGGGACTACAGGTGCGTGCCAACACACCTGGCTAAGTTTTGTATTTTTTGTAGAGAGAGTTTCGCCATGTTGGCTAGGCTGATCTTGAATTCTTGGGCTCAAGCAATCCTTCTATCTCAGCCTCCCAAAATACTGGGACTATAGGTGTGAGCTACCATCCCTGGCCTTGGTCCATTATATTTTTTTATAATATAAATGGATGAATGATAAAAATGGGTTTCCCCACCCCAAATTAATTTTATTTAAAACAAGGAAGTTGGCTGGGCGCAGTGGCTCATGCCGGCAATCCTAGCACTTTGGGAGGCTGAGGAGGAGGATTGCTTGAGCTCAGGGGTTTGAGGTCAGGCTGGGCAACATGGTGAAACCCCTTCTCTACCAAAAATACAAAAAATTAGCTGGGCATGGTGGCACGCACCTGTGGTCTCAACTACTCGAGAGGCTGAGGTGGGAGGCTCCTTGAGCCTGGGAGGCGGAGGTCTCAGTGAGCTGAGATGGAGCTACTGCACTCCAGCCTGGGTGACAGAGCCAGACCGTGTCTCAAAAATAAATAAATTAATTAAATAAGGAAGTAGAGATTTATTATTTGTATAGAAATAAGCACCAGGCAAAGCAATATATTTCAAAATTAAGAAAGCATTATTTAGGGAAATTAAAACTTATGTCAACACAGAGATTTGTACAAAAATGCTCACAGCAGCTTTATTCATAATAGTCAGAACTGGAAACAAGATTTGTTGGCAGGTTCTGCATCTCCTGTAAGAGACTCATTAACTTTGGTTAGTTCTCTTAATTGAGGACAGTAGTATTTGTCAGCAGCTTTCACGTATTCCAAAGCATCAAACTCACTTTTTGGTTTATTTTGTCCCAACATATGCACGTTTGTAATAAATGATATCTCCCCAAATTTCTGGCACACAATCGTTGACTTCCATTGTTCTGGTACTGTTTTCTATTGGTCTTCATTCATGTTTTTCTCTGATTTTAAGAGGTGGGAACAGAAGGAGATGTTGGGCAGGGTCTGCCTGCAGCCCCAGAGGCTCAGGCAAGAGGAGCAGGGAGGGATCAGCCATTGGGGTGTGGGACTGTTGCTGAGGCTCTATGCAAGCTGGCAGTCTGGGCTGACAACTCCAAGCCACTCACAGTGCCACATTTATAGCTATGTGGGGCCAATTCGTTTTTATTCCATATTTTATCATTTGGAGAGCTAGAATGGAGGCATCATCTCTACTTTAGAGAAGTTCTTTTTTTATTTTTATTTTTGGAGACAGGGTCTTGCTCTGTCACCCAGGCTGCAGTGCAGTGGCACGATCTCAGCTCACTGAAACTTCCCCTCCCAGGTTCAAGCAATTCTCATGTCTCAGCCTCCCAAGTAGCTGGAATTACAGGTGTGTGCCACCATGCTTGGCTTATTTTTGTATTTTTAGTAGAGACGGGGTTTCACCGTGTTGGTCAGGCTGGCCTTGAACTCCTGGCCTCATGTGATCCACCTGTCTTGCCCTCCCGTAGTGCTGGGATTACAGGCGTGAGCTACTGCACCCGGCCTACTTTAGAGAAGTTCTCATGGGTGTCTTCAAGGAACAAAAGTTTCAAATTCTTGGCTATGAAGTTTAAAAGCTTTGGTCCAGGCATAGGATAGAACAGATTGGAAGAATACACCTATTCTTCCAATGTTTCCAGGGAAACATTTTTCTTTCACATCTCTCTCCATCACTACCATGTAGACTAGAAAATGCTTTCCCAGTTGGAGAGGAATGAAAGAAGAGGAGGCAGGAAAGAGCTAGAGAAGGTAAGGATCTCTTTTGAAGGGGTCCCACATCTTGGCCCACTGCTCATGGCTGCATGGGGGTGTCAAAGGCAGACAGGCTGCAAGAGGGCCCCTGAGTCCCCTGCAGCCTGTCCACACTTGGGAGAGCTGTTCAACCTTCCTTGTGTTCACAGAAGGAGTTTGGAAATCTGCTAAGGGAGTTATCGGATTCCATGGGGTCTAGTGGCCATATCAAGGAGACTTTACAAGCATGAGATCAAAGTGTGGACACGTGAATTGACATCAACGTAAGGACAGGAATGACCACAGTATAGACTCTACATCCCACCTTCATGCCAAATCTTTGAGTGACTCCCAAGGAGCATAGGTGTCCTTCATGGAAGACAAGAAGGAGAAAGGAGAAGGGATAAACACAACATGTTTCTCCCCCTCCAGTTTCAGTGCCCCACTCTGTGCTTCCCATCCAATTGTAATG
This sequence comes from Pan troglodytes, assembly GCF_028858775.2. Taxonomy (NCBI): domain Eukaryota; kingdom Metazoa; phylum Chordata; class Mammalia; order Primates; family Hominidae; genus Pan; species Pan troglodytes. The sequence continues at coordinate 158,626,069 of NC_072404.2, read as the reverse complement.
TCTTGGGCAGGTTCCAAATGTTCGTCTTCTTTTGGTTATTAATACTCAGTCCAGTTTAATTTCATATTTGGTTTAAGTATTATCTTCTGCCTTTCCCCAAGCACAGTTTGAGCTGACACCCCATCTGCTAGGACTGGGAGGAGACAAGGTGGACCCTGAGACACCCGTCTCTCCCTCTTCAGTTTTTGGCTAGTGTGTGAGAGAGAGGACAGGCAGAAGAGTCTCTTTATTTCCCTGGCTGCTGTTGTAAATGCACTCTTTTGTGCTGCTGCTGCTCCCCTGGCCAACACCATCTGGCCCTCCGTGACTTCCGGGTGCCAGATATCCATATGTTGGCTGTCTTGTGAGGATCTCATGTGAGTCTTGAGGAGGCTCTGCAGCAACTCTTCACTCTGCTGCCCATAACTCCCGTAGGCCCCCCTTCTTCCTCCCTAATCTTTCTATATGTGCAGACTCAGGTGGAGGGCTGCTGCTGGGATCCTGGCCATTTGCTGGTACTGCTGCCTCTTATTAAGCTTTGCAGTAGATATTTGGCCTCAATTGTTGGCTGCTTTCTTTAGATCTGTTTTTCTCAACCCTGTCCACATCCTAGAATTACCGTTATGACTGGAAGGGCTTTTGCAAAGCACCTATACACATGTCCCACCCTAGAAGATTATGAATAATTGTTCTGGAGAACAGCTAAGCATTGGCATTTTCAAAACTCCCCACTGTGATTCTTATATGAAGCAGGACAGGGTTGAGAATCACTGCCCTTTGGGGGGACTTACCCTTATGGTTTTTAGTATGAGCTCCAGGGTTACTTGGGGCAACAGGAAAAGTGGCCCTCAATATCTTTGTGGAAGCGACCGAATTACTTCCCGAAGAAGACTAAGAGGACATATCGTTTATCAGGTGGTAGGAGACCAAATTCAGAGATTGAGTTATGGAAAATAATTATAACATTTTGCAGAACTGGGTTTTTGGTGGTGTGAAGTCACATCTACCCAATAGTATTAGAAAAGTAGCATATTTCTTATAGTCATATCTTTATGAAAAGTAGGAAAAGGAAGATAGACTGAGGGGGTCATATGTTCCTCCTGTGTTCCTCATAGAACCCTCCTGTGTGCATATTTGGTAAAACATGTAATTTAAGAAAACAGTCTAGGTGCCATTATGAAACAAACCACTGGAAGAAGAAAGAAGAGGGCCATGGAAGAGACATGTGATCAAAACCTAAGGAGCTGAAGAGAGAATTGTAATGTCAACAAGGTTTGTCTTGATTGTTTAAGAAATAAGAAGTCATAAATAAAAAATCTGCCTGGGACATCAAATTCTTCACAGATAGCAAGTTGTAAAAGAGAATCTACTGAATGTAGCGGAAATTGTGTGTCCTGAAAAGATACAAGCACGTGCAAATGTAAATGTAACTAGAAATACTGTTGCTCAATGCAATGGAAATGTGACTAAGAAATGAAAAGAAAAATCATGTGAAAAAATTTTTAAATGGTGGCATTTGCTATTGCAGTTGGTGAAGATACATATTTAGTAATACTTAGATGTAGTAATGAGCTCTATTAACCACCATGGGGGTTAAGAATTTTTATATGACTGAAAAATATTTTGGACAGTGTGCTCATGACAGACACAACCTTAGGAAATGATTAAGAAGATAATTTTTGTGTGTGTATAGAGGAAACTTTCAAACAATTTAATGCAGAAGACTTGTGTGCCTATAGGATGATATTCCTGGGATGAGCAGTGTTTATATCAGACTTGCAATAAAACTTAAACTCTAGGTGGCAAGTTATATAAAGACACAGGCTTTATATCTACTTGCTTGCATTATTTAGCAGGAATTGCTTCCTGCGAGAAGTTAAAAATTGAAGATGTCCCGAACACAGCGTTCATACTGTGAGCTGGATCTCCTTGTAGGGCTTCAGGCACAGAGTGTTGGATGCACTGTGTGATGAATTGGACACGTAGCATGGCAGTCTGCTCATGACACAGAGGGTGGGTGGCTTAGTCATGGCTGAAAGCAAAGCAGCATTGTTGAACAGTTACGAGAAATGAACTTATTCACATCATTGGAGGGAAAAAAGCTTTGCTTATGTTAAGCAGCGAAGATTGTTATCATATAATTGACCTTTGGGGTTGAAAAACACTTTGAATATTTCCCCGCAAAGGCACCCACAAAGCAGTTATAAAATGTAGAATAGAGTCTGCTGCCAAGGGTGTTAAAAAAAGAAAAAAAATGTTTTAGGAAGGCATATCTGGCATCGTTACTAAGTCCTCTTTTCTGTGGTTGGAATTAGTTTCTAGAAATACAACTGATGGCCTGAAACCTGTGATAAAAATTGTGATACACTGAAAACTGATTCCTCAAAATGGCTTATTGATTTCAGACTTTGTGAAGATAACCTCCCATTGTTCAATGCACCTTGTCAAATCCTACTTATAGTGTGAAAAATGACTCATGGTGTGATATAGGATTGGACATTTTGTACAGTGACACTGGAATGCCAGGCTTCTACAAATATCTTCACAGTTGTGCAAAGACTCATATTTTAAAATATCTACGTTTTTGAACAGCTCTCTCCCAGTATTAAACTAATTAGGACTAATTATCACTTCTAGTTAATGGGTCCCAGTCAAGGCTGAATTCTGTTTTCATTATACAACTTAACACAGGTTTAACAAGGACATATTGGTGCTGAAGAAAAAGTGAGCAAATTGTAAAATAAAATACTAGAAATGAAATGTTTATATTTTATCTTTTTTTCAATTTTGAATTTAAGATACAATCTTCAATATCACATATATATTCATACACATACACATTATCTGGTATGGTTGCAGTCTTAGTTTAGAAAAATAAACACAGCGATTATTTTCCTGACAGTTGGTTTGTTTTATCATACGGCTGCCATGTTCGCCCGTACACCTTGACGTCTCTGGCTTCTGCAGACCCTGGAGTTTTGAATGAGCTCTTCCAGGCCTAGGTCTTGCCTAGGAATGGATTATGTGGTAGCAGTAAAGCTTATTAACAGTTTTCACCACAAGATGGAGCCTTATGAATGCCTCTCGGAAAAGGGAGCAATTCCTGAATTCGCCCACTAGTGGGCAGGCATGCTCTTTCTAAATAGGAAACTTCTGGGGAAACCTTTCAAAACCTATTTGAGACAATTGACTGAGAGTTTTACCTCCTCTCTTCTAAGGAGGTCTCTGATTCTTTGTACTCATGATCAGTTATTTCAGACAGTTTTCAAGAGAAAATTTATATTGTCTCTTAATCAAGCCTCTTTTAAAAAAATATATTTTAGTGAAAGGGTCTTGCTATGTTGCCCAAGCTGGAGTGCAGTGGCTATTCACAGATGCATTCACGGTGCATCACTACAGCATCGAACTCTTGGCCTCAAGTGATCCTCTGGCCTCAGTTTCCTGAGGAGCTGAGATTATAGGCATGCGCCACTCTCCCCAACCACATATACTTTTAATTAACAGATTGGTCAGTATATTTTTGCAAGATAAATTGCAAATGAAAACTATAGTCCTTAAGTAGACTAACTTTAATTGATTACAGATGCTATTTCTAAAGAATCCAAAACATGCTGGGCGAAGTGGCTTACTCTTGGAATCCCAGAGTAATTTCAAGGCAGGAGAGGAGGCCAAGGCAGGAGGATTCCTTGAGGCCAGGAGTTTGAGACTAGCTGGGCATCATAGTGAGACCTCATCTGTTAAAAAAAAAATTAGCCAGATATGGTGGTGAATATCTATAGTCCCAGCTACTTGTGAGACTGAGGTGGGAGGATTGCTTGAGGTGGGAGGTTGAGGCTACAGTGAGCTGTGATCACGCCACTGCACTCCAGCCTGGGCAACAGAGGGAAACCCTGTCTCAAAAACAAAAACAAAAACAATCCAAAACATTAGAATGATATAATGCTAGTGCTGCCAGTGACCTGCAAGATGGCTTAGCACAGGAGCTCCCCATATAGGGGTGAGTAAACGAAGTCCTTCAGAAGTGAGGGGAATTGACCAAAGCCATACACCTACTGAGGTATTATTGGACTATCAAGCAGAGGGTCTCAGAAAGTCCCTTCACACTTGCATTTGGATTTTCATTAAAATTCTCTGCTGGATTTTTTTTTTCTGCCAATGAGGTAATTTCTTGCCTAATTAGGTTCTTCTCATCCAACCCGGGAAATGGCTATAAAATCTCATTTAGGCAATGTTCAACAATCTTTTTGCCCTAAATGAAGTAATTACCTGCGCTTGGGTATAGACACATACAGTGGCCATTAATTTTCAACAAAACTGGAGCCCTTTTTATTCATTCAACAAATATTTATTAAGTGCCCACGATGTCCCTGGGGATAAATAGTAGATAAGACAGGTTCCTGTCTTAAGAAGATGTACATTTGAATTTGTATGTGTGTTTGCAGGGGGTAGGAGGAAGGGGAGATATATGGTTTGGCTGTGTCCTCACCCAAATCTCATCTTGAATTCCCATGAGTTGTGGAAGGGACCTGGTGGGAGATAATTGAATCATGGGGGGAGGTCTTCCCTGTGCTGTTCTCCTGTTAGTGAATAAGTCTCACAAGATCTGATCATTTTATAAAGAGGAGTTCTCCTGCATGAGTGCTCTCTCTTTGCCTGCCACCATCCATGTAAGACGTGACTTGCTCCGCCTTGCCTTCCTCCATGATTGTGAGGCCTCCCCAGCCATGTGGAACTTTAAGTCCATTAAACCTCTTTTTCTTCCCAGTCTTGGGTATGTCTTTATCAGCAACATGAAAACGGACTAATACAGGGAGTAAGGGAGTTTGGGAAGGGTAGACAATAAACAAATAAATAATATAATTTCAGATAGTGATAAGTGTCATAAAGACAATAAGGTATTGATTTTCACAAGGGTGCCAAAACTATCTGGAGGAAGGAAAACTCTTAAAAAATGGTGGTGAAACAATTGAATATCCACATGCAAAAGAATGAAGTTAGACCTCCATCTTACACCATATACAAAAAGTAACTCAAAATGGATCAAAGATGTAAATATAAGAGAACATAAGTGTAAATCTTTGTGACCTTGGATTAGGCCATGGTTTCTCAGATATGAGACCTAAAGTACAAGCAATGAAAGAAAAGTAAATATAATAAATTGGGCTTCATAAAAATTCAAAAGTTTTGTGCTTCAAAGGGCCCTATCAAGAAACTGAAAAACAACCCACATTCTGGGAGAAAATATTTGCAAAATCATATATCTGATAAGGGCCTAGTATTCAGAATATATAAAGAACTCTTACAAGCAAACAGTAAAAGAAAACTCAATTAAAAAAATGGGCAAAGGGAATGCTGCTAAGAGATGCCAAGAAGAATCTGAACTGACAGGCCTGGCTGGGTTCTTCCTTTCAGTCTATGAGCATTCGATCTTACTCTTTTTGTCCAATCATATTTCCATACTTTGCTGAACCATGTTAATGTTTATAAACATGGGCAGTTTCCCCTGGATCTCTGAGTCTTCATTCTGAAGACGACTGTGTCACATGAGCTGTGATAAAATAACTTTGTTATGCTCTTCTATTAGAAAAATAATGGAAGCAATGGACACTGAGACTCCAAAAGCAGGGAGGGGGAAGGGAGGCAAGGGTTGAAAAACTATCTATTGTGTGTTCACTATTTGGGTGATGAGTTCACTAGAAGCCTAAACCCTAACATTATGCAATATACCTATCTACCAAACCTACATATGGACCCCTCTGAATTTATAATTAAAAAAAGTGACTGTTCCCTTCTTCTGCCTCTGAATAAACTTCTACCATAATGTTCCCCTCCCCCGCAGAATGGGCAAAGGGCCAGGCATGGTGGCTGACGCCTGTAATTCCTAGTATTGTGGGAGGCTGAGGCGGGAAGATTGCTTAAGCCCAAGAGTGCGAGACCAGCCAACATAACAAAACCTCATCTCTACTAGAAATGAAAAAAAAGAAAAATAGCCGGGTGCAGTGGCACATGCCTGTAGTCCCAACTACTCAAGAGGCTGAGGTGGGAGAGTCACTTGAGTCTGGGAAGTCAAGGCTGCAGTGAGCCGTGATTGCACCACTGCACTCCAACCCGGGTGACAGTGAGACCTTGTCTCAAAAAAAAAAAAATGGGCGAAGGATTTGAATAGATATCTTTCCAAAGAAGATATTCAAATGGCCAATAAGCACATGAAAAAAATGCTCAGCATCATTAGTCATTAGGGAAACACAAATCAAAATCACAAGGAGATACCATTTCTTACCCACTAGGATGGCAAAAATAAGGAAGATGATGACAAGTGTTGACAAGGCTATGGAGAAACTGGAACCCTCATACACCATTGGTGGGAACACAAAATGGTTCAGTCACTTTGGAAAACAGTTCCTCAAAAAGTTAATGAGAAAGTAGGGAGAGGGAATAGAGAGAAAGTGGGCATAGGGTAGTGATGGGATTATTTTAAGAAGGTTTCAGTAAGAAGGTAACATCTGAGTGGAGTATTTGTTGAATTAATGACTGGAGAAAGCACATAAACTTTGCTCTGCTCCCAGTTTTCTCTTCTTTTGTTTGTAAATAGCCTTTCTTTGATACATAAAACATTAGATTGTATCCTTCCCTACTCCAGTTCTACAAATTTTTGTAAAAGTCACTCTCAGGAAATAAAAGTCATCATTCTTTGATGAAAATGTTGGCCTACAATGCTTCCTGGCAGAATTAGTTAATAAGCAGCTCTCTAAGTCCCAATAATTCTGTACATATCTTTATCTTTATCTTTTTTTTTTTTTTTGAGATGGAATCTCACTCTGTCGCCCAGACTAGAGTGCAGTGGCACTACCTCAGCTCACTGCAACCTCTGCCTCCTGGGTTCAAGCGATCCTCCTGCCTCAGCCTCCTGAGTAGCTAGGACTACAGGCACATGCCACCACGCCCAGCTAATTTTTGTAATTTTAGTAGAGACGGGGCTTCACCATGTTGGCCAGGCTGGTCTGGAACTCCTGACCTCAGGTGATCAGCCCACCTCAGCCTCCCAAAATGTTGGGATTACAGGCATGAGCCATCGTGCTCGGCCAGGAAAGCACTTTAATTGGAAGTCAAAGAGTTTCTTGCTTGCGATCAGCGTATTCCAACCTTGACAGTGTCAACATTTTAGATCAGATAGTTTTTTGTTGTTGTTGTGGAGGCTTCCTGCGCATTGTAACATGTTTAGCAGCATCTCTGGGCTCTACTCACTGGATACTGGTGGCATATTCTCAGTCATGATGATCTTAGATATCTCAAGACATTAACCGATGATGCCGTGGGGGCAAACATTGTCCTTGGTTGAGAAACACTGCTTTAGAAAAAGATGCATTGTCAAGAATCCTGCTACGGAGGTCTGGAAAACCTACGAAGTGTCCCATAAGGAAGTCAGTGTATTCGTTTCCTGGGGTTGCTGTCTTAAGGCACCACACATTTAGCAGCATGAAACAACACAGGTATATTGCCTTACAGTTCTGGAGGGAGGTCAGAGGTCCAGCAAAGATTCCACTGTGCTACTGTCAAAGTGCTGGCAGGGCTGTGTTCCTTCTGGAAGTGCTCCAGATAATCCCTTTCCTTGCCCTTTCCAGCTTTTCCAGACAGCCCTCATTCCTTGGCTCACAGTTCCCAGCCAGCAATGGCATCACTTTGATCTCTGATTCCATTGTCACTCACTTCTCTGACTCTCACCCCCCTGCCTAAGGACCCTTTGGATTAAACTGGGCCCATCTGGCCAGGTGTGGTGACCCATGCCTGTAATCTCAGCACTTTGGGAGGTCAAGGTGGGTGGATCACTTGAGGCCAGGAGTTCGAGACCAGCCTGGGCAATGTGGTGAAACCCTGTCTATACAAAAAAAAAAAAAAAAAATTAGCCGCTAGTGGTGGCTGGTCCCCATGGTCCCAACTACTTGAGGTGGGAGGATCACCTGAGCTCCAGAGGCATAGGTTGCAATAAGCCAAGATCAAGGCAGTGCACTCTAGCCTGGGTGACAGTGACACTCTGTCTCAATAAAATAAATAAATAGGGCCCATATGGATAATCCAGGATCCTCTCTCCATCGCAAGGTTCTGAACTTAATCACACCTGCTAAGTCCCTTTGGCCACATAAGGTAACATTCACACGTGCCACAGATTAGAAGATGGACATTTTGGGGAGCATTATTCTGCCCATCAGTGACAGGGGAGTCCGGGCAGGGAAGTGCTGAGTAGAGAAGGGCGGGGTCCCCGACAAGGGCTCCACCCTCGGGCTTGGGCCCACGGATGCAAATGAGAACAAGCATTTCTGTTTTTGCGCCCCAAAAGTTGCCTTTTGGCCCACAACGCCCCCCATCCTGTACCCATATAAGCCCAAGACCTTAAGCGGACACAGACACAAGTGGCTGGACGTTGAGAGGAGCAGAGGGGCACAAGAGCACACTGACAGACACCAGCAGACACCGGCACACCATCTAGGGCAGGACGGCGTGGCATTCGGTTGGGGGCAGTCGGAGGAGAGTCTGTCTGCTGGGCAGCCCGACTCCAAGGAAGACTGCATTCCCACTCCATCCCCTTCTGGTTCCTCATCCACCTCACTGAGAACAACCTCCACCACTCAATAAAACCTTGCACCCATCCTCCAAGCCCACGTGATTCGATTTTCCCAGCACCCTGGGACAAGAACTCAGGATACAGACAGCCCTCTGTCCTTGCAATAAGGCAAGGGATCTAATTGAGCTGCTTAACACCAGCTGCCTGCAGACGGCAAAGCTCAAAGAGTAAACTGTAACACACACCCACTGGGGCTTTCTTTGGGAGCTGTAAACACTCAACCCTAGATGCTGCTGTGTGGTTGGAGCCCAAAAAAGCTCCCCAAGACCTGCTTATCTGCATGTTCCGGCTAGGGGTTTGAGCAGCAGGGCACCGAAGAATCGAGCCACACCCCTGTGGCATAATCTGCAAAGGGAATAAGGGAATTTTTCCCGCTTCATTAGTATTTGGGCACATGTCAACTAGAGGGCATTGAGTAGCCACATTGCACCAGAACTAGTTAAGTAATTACCTAAATTTTTCCTCTTCCCTCCCTTCCTGCCTCCAGAAACTGGCAGCAGTTGAGCAAGCAGGGAAAGGAAGGTGAGGAAAAGAGATTTTATCGGATCCATCCTCATTGCTGGAACTGGGGTAAAGCTCTGTGGCCCAGGCCTTGCAGGAGAGAGGGAGAGCACCTTAAAATGAGATGGGAGATAACAGTTTTGATTGCAATAGGACTGAACCTTTTTTTTAATCTTTTACCTAAAAATAATGTTGTTTTGATTTCTGACATGTCTAGACCTGAAAGGTTGCTCTTAAACGCAGAAGAAAGCTGTTAAACAGTAAAACCAAAGGCAGTGATGGAAAGAGAAAAAGTCATGCTTCATGGTGCTTTGTAGAATCCAGTTCTTTGAATAAACCTGGAACCAGATGATTTTAGGGGAGGGGATTTCAAAATTCTATGAAGCCACCTCATGGACTGTGAAGGTCTTCCTAGAGAGGGTGAGGTTGCTGGGAGTTGTGCCAGTCGGTACCAGGAGACTGAGAGGTGGTGCCTTGGGAAGCCCACGGTTTTTTTTTCTTTTCCTAGGACCACTGGATGTTTTTCTGTTACCTAGATGTTTGGGGAAGGCAGTAGAGGAAGGAGATAAGAGAGAAGTGTGAGAGAAAAGTGGAAAGACCTGGACTGAGAGCCACCAGCCTTCTTGTGAGAGAAGAATACATAGATAATATTTTAAATCTGTGCTGGCAGAAAATGCTGGGGCATGTGGCCACCAAAGGGAGAGAGGTACAGCTTGCCTCTCTGCAATCAAACTTAAAAATGCTTCCAATTTGTAAATGGATGGCTTGCTTAAACGCTAAAGCTGTAACCAGGGAACTTTCCTGGGTTTCTTGAGGACACCAATCAAACGTCTAAACCCAAGTTTCTCCCCTCGTCGCTGGGTGAGCCTTCATCCTGAGTCCTTCACTTTTCTGGGATCCAGGAACATAGTAGGACAGGTTACTCAAACACTAAAACTTTGAGTGGAAATTGTAAATCTAAAACCAGAATTACTTATGGCTTTTTATTATATGTGATATAGTTAAAAAATATATTTATATATAATTTTGGTTTTTTAAATATATATGTGTGTGTGTGTGTGTGTGTGTGTGTGTGTATATATATATATATATATATATACATTTTTTTTTTTGAGACAGGGTCTAGCTCTCTCACCCAGGCTGGAGTGCAGTGGCGTGATCACAGCTCACTGCAACCTCCGCCTCCTGGGCTCAAGCGATCCTCCCACCTCAGCCTCCCGAGTAGCTGGGACCACAGGCACCACCATGCCCGGCTAATTTTTGTAGAGACAAGGTTTTGCCATGTTGTCCAGGCTAGTCTCAAACTCCTAAGCTCAAGTGATCTGCCTTTCTCAGCCTCCCCAAGTGCTGGGATTTCAGGCATGAGCCACCGTGCCCGGCCCTATTTATATATAATTTTGAAGACCATTTTAAGAATTCTGTAAACCAAAAATAAAATTCCAGGCCCCCCAACATCTGAATGGACCCCTTCTCTTGGCCAAGAGCATTGTAAAGTTAACCTGAAAAACGCATTCAGGCCATGATAGAAAGGGGGAGTCGGACATGCCTCATTACATCCTCCTTCCTTTTGGAATTCAGGCCCAACTGACCAGTATTAACATCAACACAGACCTTAAGACTAATAGACTCTCCGTCTGATAGGAAACATTTACAATCTATTCTCTCTGAAGCCTGCTACCTGGAGGCTTACCTGCATGATAAAACCTTGGTCTCCACAACCCCATATTGTAACCTAGACATTTCTTTCTATTGATTCCAGGCCTGTAGATAATAACTCAACCTATTGTCCATCAGAAAATTTTTGAATTTGCCTATGACCTGGAAGCACCCCTTTCCAGTTGTCCCACCTTTCTGGACTGAGCCAATATACATCTTATATTGATTGATGTCTTTTGCCTCCCTAACTGTATAAAACAAAGTTGTAGCCTGTCCACTTTGGGCATATGTTCTCAGGATCTCCTGAGGGCTGTGTCATGGGCCACGGTCACTCATACTTGGCTCGGAATAAATCTCTGCAAATATTTTACAGAGTTTACCTGTTTAGGTCGACAATTAAAAAGTGGCAAATATATTCTGGTTGTAATTTTTCCATAAAAAGAGATAGAGTGATTTGGGTCTTTTGCTTGTTTTTGTTTTTTTGTTTCTTTGCGGGGGGGACGGCATTGGGGGGATAGAAGATTATGGAGCACCAAAAATGGTTGTGTGTTACATGAAGGGAACAAGATGTTGGAATATCTGTTTGAATGGAATGGAATATTCAGGATAAAGTGCAGCAGGTCATGAAGATAATGCAATAAGACATAGGTATTTTGTGCCTCCCACATTAGTATAGGGCCTGAGGGAAATGCAAAGCTGGAGAACTGGGCTCAATCCTCAACAGAGCTTCAGGTCCAGAGAGAAGAGCCACATAAGAGACTGACATGGTGGGTGGGAGGGAGGGAGGAGTGATAAGAGTTAAACAGAATTAACCTGTCTCTAGCTCCTAAATAGGATTGAACTGTGAAAGCTCTACTCCAGGTTCACTGCAGATATTGGAAGTAAGACAGCATTTATATACTTACCTCTGTGGGTGCATGCTATCTTCATGCCAAAAAGTTACTAGAATTATCTGACAAAGGAAAGAACCTGTGTAGCTGTATGTTTTGCTCAGGTGGTGGGCAGAAGTATGCAACTGAAGCTGAATTCTGTCTCTCTCCATGTATTTGTCCCTGTTTATTTGGGGACAGGTGCATTTTACTTTTAAATTGCATGTAGTAAAGTCTTATTTTCTAAATTAAAGAGATATGCCTGTCCATATGTTAGGCTACCAATAAATAAATTGGTTGAGGGAAGGAAGTTGGAAGAAAGACAAGTGGAAAGAAAGGAAGGAGGTAAGGAAGAGAAGGAATGAGGGAGGGAAAGAGGGAGGAAAGAAATGAAGACCTCCCTGTGTGTGTGTGCTTCTGTGCACTATCACATGGATTTACTACAAGGAATGGCATCTGAGGTTATGGAGGAAGTGAAATCTGTGGGGGACTCTGAGGCTTTGGGCTGTGGCAGGAAAGCAGGAAGTCTTCTTTGGTGCCAGATCTCTTTGGACATTTGCGGTGGAGAGGAATGTGACTGTTCTTCCTCCGCAAGTGAGGGTAACAAATGTGACCATGATGATGGCATAGCAACTCTGTTGCTTGCCAGTCAGTTCACAGTCCCTTGTAAGGCAGATTACCTCTAAAGAGCTGCCAAATTTCCTTTCGCTGGGCGCATCAATACAACAAACGCCAGAGAGCCCTGTGCCACCTTCATTTACTGTCTGCATTGGGACTACTTGCTTTATCTCCCTCCAGCAGCGAGTCCTCCCTCCTCTGTTCCTATATTTGATGTGATCAGCCTTATGTTCCATGGTCGTATTTTTTCAAAGGGAGAGAGGGTGCATCTCTACATTGTGCGATTCTCAGGAGGGATTGTGGTTGCTCTCATTTAGGGAGTGCCCTTTGTGCTGGGCTGTGGCTTGCAAATGTGTGCATTGTAAGGTGCCTGGAACTTGGATGGGTGTAGTGAATATTAAATGTAAAGAATCTAGGTATATAGTGGTCCTTGATCAATATTTATGGAATTCAAAATGTTTAAATACTTAACTATTTGCTTTTCTTTGTTATTATTAGTATTATTATTAGTAGTAGTATTACCACGCCTGGCTAATTTTTGTATTTTCAGTAGAGATGGGGTTTCACCATGTTGGCCAGGCTGGTCTCGAACTCCTGACCTCGTGATCCACCTGCTTCAGCCTCCAAAAGTGCTGGGATTACAGGCTTGAGCCACCATGCCCCGCCTCTTTGTTCTTAATTCTGTTTTCATTTGTTCTCTAGCCAAGACCCCAAGTCTATAATGATCAAGAGGGTTGTTTTATTTTTGACAAGTGGAAACCCACATGTTTCTGAAAAGTGGAGTGGTGGTGGTGGTGGTAGCATAATCTGGAAGACCCCTAAAGAAGGCAGTGCTACCTGCCATATTTGACTTGGGGGTCAGAGCGAGTCTGAGTTGGAGAGTTGGGAAGCCAGAAAAATGAAGGACTAAAGTAAGAGATATGCCTTATTTCTCCTTTTCCTTTTCCACATATCTTGAGAAAGAGAAAGGTTTTTAGTTCAGCAGAAAATGGGAGATGCTGGGGCAGAGATAAAAATGCTCCCCAAACACGGCAGGGACTTCCTTGTATTTCTCGTTCTCCTTGCAGTTAGGTTGAGCTAAAGGAGATGCTACTAATGAAATTTGAAATCTTAGGGTCAGACATGTGGGAATGCACTGCCTACCCTTCCATCTTGGCAGTGACACGGACTCATTCCCCCCAGTTTCCAGAGCTTTGTCCTTTTCATTCCTCTTTCCAAATCCACCTCCACTCAAGCTTTCAATCTATGCCTGGGCTCTGGTTTGAATGAGCCACTGATATATTTGCAGCCACCGGGGATCTGGAGTGCAGATGCAAATGGCAGTGTTCCCTGGTAAGTGTTGGTGACAATTGGATCTTTCTCTGATTTGCATTCCCAAGGCCTGCAGGTTTTCAGAAAATCACATCTTATAGGCAGTTCCGGGCGGGGGGAGGTTTATTTTCAATGTCAGCTACAAATGCCAGCCCATGATAATTCTTAGAATGAAAGACCTCTCATTTGCAAAGGAGAGGATAGTTAGAGCCAGAACAATTCATTTAGCAAAAATTTGGGCCCAAAAATATATATATAGGAGAAGGGATTGTTGGTGGGTAGAGAGGCCTGGAGATCAAGAGCAAGAGATGAGATAAACACAAGTTTGGAAGCCATTGGCTTGTGAGGGGACCTGAGCACTTAGAATAGAGGAGACCCCTCAGGGAGAGCTTGTATGGAGAGAGAGAAAGGTGCATCCTGGCCCCATCCTGGGCATTTCTCTTTGAAACTCAGCCTTGTTATAATTCATTTCTAATTCTGATGTCAGCAGTGAGGGTTCATCTAATCTATTCTCATCACTTCTTGAGCCTCTCAGCTCTCACTGGTCCTGGCTCTTGCCTGGAGATGATTTTACTCAAAATTCGAGTCCAGGATTTAGAATTGGTCTAAGTACAGATGTGCATCAGGAGGCTATTTCAAAATCCCAGATGAGCTCATACATAAAGTAAGGATTAATTTTTTATTTTGTGAACCAATTGTGTAAAAAAAAAACAACAATGCACATTAGGAAAGTAATTCGTTTAATTTCCATGCACCCCCTCCTGCCTACAAGCCCCCCTCCCCCATCCCATGCAATCCACCTCATAGGTAAAAACATATTCTGGGCAAACTGACTCATTTCCTGTCACATTTATCCCACTCAAGTTTGTCCCTCCTGCTTTGAGCCTGGATTCCACGTAAAGGTGGAAGGTGATTTGGGCTGGTCTCCAGGCAGTCACCACCTGCAACCTATTTTCTTCTCATCACGACACCTACGTTCAGTGTCACCTTTTCTTCTCCCTTGGGCTGCCCCTTTCTTGCTCACCCCCATGTTCCAATGCCAGCAGCTCTGTCTTTGTGCTCAGCCATGCTTGTTGTTCAGCAGCATTCCTCATTAGAATCCCATTACTTGATGGTCAGAGTAGGGTCTCCATGGTGATACAGGCACAAGTGTAGCCAGTATTCTGCCACCGCATCTTACCTACTTGGCAGGCAAGCTAGAGTTGGCCTAAATTCTGCTTTTATCGTTTATGTGTTTGTTCTTATGCTTTTAGGAAAAAAAATCCTGAAATAATGGTGAAGGACAGCAAGTATTTGCCTAGAGTGCATGCTAAGAAGTCTCACATAGATGTTTTTCTTTAAGTATCCTGACCACTTAACATATTGATGAAGACCTCTTATTTCCAGGTCAACAATCAGCTGTTACCAACTTAAGCTTTCTGGACATTTTCTATGAAACAAATTTTTGCCAGTAAGAAAAGGAAATTGGGAGCTGCCACTGCTTAATTAATTTGAAGCTTTGATAAGCTTTGCCAGAGAGTCGCATAATAGAATTAGCAAGTTTCTTAACAGGTGAGAAAGCACATGAGCATAAACAAAAATAGGATAAGACTATCATCAATGGGGTTTATGCACCAGCTTAAAAAGCCAGTTTGGGGGACTTCTATGACTCTGAATTAAGATTTGTGCAATATAAGATTGTCCAGGATAAAATATTTTGGGCACCAAATATTAAGCTTCTGAAATAGACCCAGAGGTTCTTGTATGATAAAAAAAAGTATGTATAAGATTTTGATTTGATTTTTTAAATAATGTGTTCACTACTTCCCTTTCTTCTGAGACTCCATAGAGAAAAAAATATCATAACACTAAAGAGAAGGGAATGAGGATGGCCAAGAGCAGACTGGAGATTTCATCCTATTTCTTGGTTGTGGACAATCAGAAAAAGCATATTGTAAATGAAGTGGAGTAAAGGATGCTCAGAATATGCATGTGATGGGCCTCTGGGAATGTGGTGGCTGATCAGGCTGCTAGAAGCCTGGAGGGCCTTGGCTATCGGATTCCTAGCTTTGGATAGCAGGAGTGAGACATTGCGCAAAAGCCAGAGTTATCATTAAAATTCTGTCTGCCATATAGCTGCATCATTGATGCCTTCCAATGCCTTCCTTGCCACTGCATACAGAACCATCGAAAACCTTCATATTGAGAATTCTTTTCTAGAAAAATTGAATACATTTCCAAGGAAGAACTAGGGCTTCAAGTGCAGATATTTGCACATAGATTAAACCCTTTTTTTATTATGGCATTTTGAATTTCCAGGCTAATGTCAGATTCCACACCCACATACCTAAAAGAGGAGCCAGCCTGTCAAGGTGGCCCAGTTACAAAAGAGAGCTTCCAATCAGCCTTTCCATTCAGGGGACCGTTCTACTGGAGAATGATACCTACTTACCCAAAACAGCCTTTCCTTTTCCTTCATGAATTACTAATCAAGGATGATCAGAAATAGGAACAAAATCCACAGCCTGAAAGAGAAAGACCAAGCTAAACACCAAGAGTGAATTACCCCTGAAGAAATAAAGATCAAAGAAGACAAAAAATTTAAGCTTGTGTCCTTAGAGGAGGCACAGAAGATATTGCCTCCATAAAATAAGAGAAGGATGCTATTAAAAATAAACAATTAAGAAATGAGAAGGTGAAAATGTAAATTAGTAAGTCATTATGGAAAACAGTATGGAAATTCCTCAACAGTTAAAAATAGAACTAGCCATATGATCCAGCAACCCCACTACTAAGTATATGTCCAAAGGAAATCACTGAGAGGTATCTGCACTCTCAATGTTTATTGCAGCACTGTTTACAAGAGTCAAGATATGGGATCAACCTATGTGTTCACCAATGGGTAAATAGAGAAAGAAAATATGTTTTATATATACACAGTGGAATACTATTTAGACATAAAAAATAATTGGAATACGGCCTGCACAGTGGCTCACACCTGTAATCCCAGCACTTTGGGCGGCCAAGGCGGGCAGATTGCCTGAGGTCAGGAGTTCGAGACCAGCCTGGCCAACATGGTGAAACCCTGTCTCTACTAAAAATACAAAAATTAGCCCGGTGTAGTGGTGCATGCCTGTGATCCCAGCTACTTGGGAGGCTGAGGTAGGAGAATTGCTTGAACCCAGGAGGCAGAGGTTACAGTGAGCCGAGATTGCGCCACTGCACTCCAGCCTGGGCAACAGTGTGAGACTCTATCTCAAAAAAAAAAAAATTGTAATACTATCATTTGTGGCAACATGGGTAAACCTAGAGAACATTATTTTAAGTGAAATAAGCCAGGCACAAAAAGACAAATACTGCATGATCTTACCAATATGTGGAATCTTAAAAAGTTGATCTCATAGAAGTAGAGAGCAGGATAGTGGTTACCAGAGGCTGGGGAAGATAGTGAGATTAGGGGGCAAATGGGGAGAGATTTGTCAATGACTACAAAGTTACAGTTAGATAGGAGGAATTAGTTCTGGTGTTCTATTGCACAGTAGGGTGACTATGTTAGTTAACAATGTTGTGTATTTCAAAATAGTTAGAAAGGCCGGGCACAGTGGCTCAAGCCTTTAATCCCAGCACTTTGGGAGGCCAAGGAGGGTGGATCACCTGAGGTCAGTTCAAGACTAGTCTGACCAACATGGTGAAACCCCATCTCTACTAAAAAAATACAAAAATTAGCCAGGCGTGGTGATGCATGCCTGTAATCCCAGCTACCTGGGAGGCTGAGGCAGGAGAATTACTTGAACCTGGGAGGCAGAGGTTGCAGTGAGCCAAGATTTCACCATTGCACTACAGCCTGTGCAATAGACAAACCAACAAACAGACAAACAAACAAAACGAACATCAAAATAGGAAAATTTTGAATGTTCTCACTGTAAAGAAATGATAATTGTATGAGGAGATAGATATATTAAATATCCTGATTTGATGATCACACAATTTATACATATATTAAAATATCACATTGTACCTCATAAATATGAATAATTGTTAAATGCCAATTAAAAACAAAGTAAAAAAGACACAACAGGCTTTCAGATATTTAAAGTATGATTTAAAATTACATCCAGGTAATATATGATTATAGTAAAAACAAGATGAAGTCAAGGTAATCTGTCAGAATTCAGAGCAAAACTCAATCATGAAAAAGATAAAGGAAAAAATGAGAGACACAGTTGTTTAACCCAGGAGGTCTAAGATCTGACTGAAAGAAGTTTTAGGTAGTGAAGTTAGAGACAATGGAGGGAAAAACATTATTATTTTTTTTAAATAGAAGAAAAAATTTCAGTGCTGACAAAAAACATGTTATTTTAATTGGTAAGCCCAGAGTTGGTCTTACAAAATTTTCATCAAGTGGAACATTCACTACAAATTTACTAAGACATGTTCATTCTCCCCTTTCTCCTGAAAAAAACATCAATTTTGTTTAGTGTGGAAGTGTGCACAATGAAAAATCATTTATCGTACAGAGTTCCTTGCAGGGGTGTCCATGTGACCCAGCTCTGCCTGTCTGCATAAAATGCATTCGATTTTAAAAATTGGAGGTATGACTGACATACTAAAAGGTGTATATATTTAATGTATATATCTTGATGAGTTTGAAGACAAGCATATACCTATGTAAACCATCACCATAAACAATGCCATAAACATAACCATCACTTCTAAATGTAGATGCGATGCCTTGGCTGGGTGCAGTGGCTCATGTCTATAATCCCAGCATTTGAGAGGCCGAGGTGGGCAGATCTCTTGAGCCCAGGAGTTTAAGACCAACCTGGGCAACATGGCAAAACCCTGTCTCCACTAAAAATACAAAAATTAGGCGGGCGTGGTGGCATATCCCTGTAGTCCCAGCTACTTGGGAGGCTGAGGCAGGAGAATTGCTTGAGCCAGGAGGTGGAGGCTGCAGTGAGCCAAGATCATGCCACTGCACTCCAACTTGGGTGGCAGAGGGTGAGCCTGTGTGGAAAAAAAAAATGTGATGCCTCATTGTGGAGAAGCCATCTGTGACAATGAACAAGAGAGTAAGCGACAAGAAAAGATTGGTAGGACAGGAAGGATCCTAGGTCCTTCATGACTGTGTGGAGCATTTTGTCCAGCCTCTAGACTTCATGTTACATTAAAAATATTAGTCATTATTTGGTCACTGTAGCTAGATTTCTGTTATGTGAAGTTGTACAATACTAGTGAATCACCAAAAATAAAGAGAAGACCCTAAAAACTTCTAGAGAAAAAGAATGTGAAAATGTACAAATGAAAAAGACACATTGCTTTCAGATTAACAATTTGTAACAAGGTGATATGGTTTGGCTCTGTGTCCCCACCGAAATCTCATCTTGAATTGTAGTTCACATAATCCCCATGTGTCATGGGAGGGACCTGGTGGGAAATGATTAGATCATGGGGGTAGTTTCCCTCATGCTGTTCCCGTGACAGTGAGTGAGTCTCATAAGCTCTGATGATTTTGTAAGCGTCTAGCATTTTCCCTGCTTGCACTCATTCTCTCTCCTGCTGACCTATGAAGGGGTGCTTTCCACCGTGATTATAAGTTTCCAGAGGTCTCCCCAGCCATGTGGAACTGTGAGTTAACTAAACTTCTTTTCTTTATAAATTACTCAGTCTCAGGTATTTCTTCATAGCAGCATGAGAATGGACTAATACACAAGGAATCTTAGAAGATAATGAAATGTATTTTAAGTTCTTAAGGGAGATTATTTTAGACCTAAATTATATACTCAACAAAACTACCAATCAAGAATGAGGGCAAAATAAAAATATTATAAACATTCAAGGACTGAGAGAGTTTACGTTCTCAGGTCACTTTTCTGAGGGAATTGCTTAAGGATGTGTTCCAGTAAGAAAGTGAGAAAATAAATGAAGGGTAAGATATAAGATCTAGAAAATAGTCAATGGATATAATTCAGACATTCAGCAAAGGAATTTCCAAATGTGAGTCAGGATTAGGGCACAATTGTTGAGACTGAAATAAGAGGATAAAGGGCTTTGAAAACGGTGCTCCTGGAGCAAAAAAAGTGGATTACATCTACTTGGTAGTAGTGTGATTACAAAGCTGAGTTACTATGAGGAGACAGTAAAACATACGTGTATATTTTTTGGAGGAGGGATCCAAACAACATAAAATAAAGCAACTGAGTAGAATTATTACAAACCCAACCTCTTGAATGCTACTGAGTCAATGATGGATAATAAGAAAATAAAATGCATTCGATTTTAAAAATTGGAGGTGTGACTGACATACTAAAAGGTGTATATATTTAATGTATATATCTTGATGAGTTTGAAGACAAGTATATACCTATGTAAACCATCACCATAAACAATGCCATAAACATAACTGTCACCTCTAAAAGTTTTTTCCCTCCTTCTTTTTTGTGATAAGGATATTTAACATAAGACTTTCCCTTTTAACAAGTTTGAAAGTAGTATACAATACAGGATTGTTAACTATATGCACTGTGCTATACAGCAGATCTCTAGGACTTACTCATCTTGTATAACTGAGACTTTGTACTTTTTGACCCAAATTTTCTCAATTCTTCCTTCCTTCAGTCCTTAGTAACCACTACTCTACTCTCTGCTTCCATGGGTTTGACTGTTCTAGATTTCTAATATAAGTGGGATCATGTAGTATTTGTTCTTCTGTGTCTGGCTTACATCACTTAGCATAATATCCTCAAGATTCATCCATTTTGTTGCCTGTCATAGGATTTCCTTCATTATAAGGCTGAATAATATTCCACTGAGTGTGAGTGTATGTGTGTGGTATGCATATATACATACATACATATATATATTATATATACACACACACGGATAAATACTGCATTTTCTTTATCCATTTATCCGTCAATTGACACTTAGGTTGTTTTCAGTATTGGCTTTTATGGATAATGCTTCAATGAACATAAGAGTGCAGATACTTCATAGAGATAGTGATTTCATTTCTTTTGGATATATATCAAGAAGTAGGATTGCTGGATCATACGGTAGTTCTATTTTTAATTTTTTGGGATCTTTTTCCATAGTGTCTGTACCAATTTACATTTCCACCAACTATACTTTTTTTCCATATAGTGCCTGTAGAAATTTACATTCCCACCAACAGTCTATAAGAGTTTCATTTTCTCCACATCCTACCAACATTTGCTACTTTTTCTTTTTCGATAACAGCCATTCTAACATGATATATCATTGTTATTTACATTTTCCTGATGATTAGTGATGTTGAGCACCTTTTCATATGCCTTTTGGCCATTTGGATGTTTTAAGAAATGTATAGTCAAATCTTTTGCCCATTTTTGAATCAGGCTATTATTTTGCTATTGAGTTGTAGGACTTCCTTATGTTTTGGATATTAGTCTTTTATCAACTATATCTTTTGCAAATATTTTCTTCTATTCAATAGGTTGCCTTGTCCCTTTTGCTGATTGTTTTCTTTTTTGTGCAGTTTTTAATTTGATATAATGTCATTTGTCTATTTTTCTTTTGTTGCCTATTCTTTTGGTGTCATATCCAAAAAATCATTGTCAAGGCTAACGTCAAGAAGGTTTGCCTTTCTTTTTTTTTTTTGAATTTTATTGTTTCAGGTCTTACATTTAGATCTTTAACCTATTTTAAGTTGATTTTTTTGGTATGGTGTATGATAAAGGTCAAATTTTATTTACTGTATGTGGGTATCTAGTTTTCTGACACCATTTACTGAAGAAGATACTATCCTTTCCTGATTGTATATTCTTGCCCTTCTTGTCAAAAATAAGTTTACTGTAAATGCGTGGATTCATTTCTGGGAACTTCATTCTGTTCCACTGGTTGATATGTATGTTTTTATGCCACTGCCATATTGTTTTGATTTCTATAGCTTTTTAATATATTTTGAAATCAGGAAGTGTGATTCCTTCTGTTTTTTTTCTTCTTGCTCAAGACTGCTTTGGCTACTAGGGGCATCTTATGGTTCCACGTAAATTTTAGATTTTTTTCTATTTCTATAAAAATGCCATTGCAATTTTGATGGGATTACATTGAATCTGTAGATCACTTTGGATATTGTGGACATTTTGACAACATTAATTATTCCAGTCCATGAACATGAAGAAATGTCTTTTCATTTATTTGTGATTTTTCAATTTCTTTCATCAATGTTTCAAAGAATAAATCAAAAGGAAAATTAAAAAAACTACTTTGAGACAAATAAAATGGAAAGACAGCATACTAAAACTTATGGGATGCAGTAAAAGCAGCAGGAGAGAAGTTTACAGTGATAAACATCTACATTAAAAAAAAGATCTCAGATTAAAAACCTAAATTTACCCTTCAGGGAACTAGAAAAAGAAGAACAAACTAAGCCCTAAACTAAGTTTTTACTGGAGTTAATAAAAGGAAAGAAATAATAAGATTAGAGATGGAATAAATAAAATAGAAAATATTTTACAACAACTTAATCAATGAAATTAACAGTTTGTTTTTTGAAAAGATAAACAAAATTGATAAGATAAACAAAATCCTTTAAAAACTCTTCTAAAAAATAGAAGAAGAAACAGTACCAAACTAATTTTATGAGGTCAGCTTTATCCTGATATTAAAACCAGACAAAGACACCATAAGAAAAGAAAACTACAGGCCAATATCCCTGATGAACATACATGCAAAAATCCAGAACAAAACACTGCAAAATGAAGTCAGTAGCACATTGAAAACACCATGATCAACTGGGATTTATTGTTGGGATGCGAGGATAGCTCAACCTATGCAAATCAATAAATGTATACATTACATTAAGAGAATGTAGAATAAAAGTTATCATCATAGCCAATGCAGAAAAACATTTGACAAAATTCAACACTCTTTCATGATGAAAACTTTCAACAAATTATGTATAAAAAGAATTTGCCCCAACATAATAAAGGCCATATATCACATGATAAGCTCATAGCTCAAAGCTGACAGCTATTCCTGCCAAGATCAAGGCAAGGTTGCCCACTCTTGCCTCTGCTATTCAACATAGTATTAGAAGTCTTTCCTAGAGCAATTAGGCAAGAGAAAGAAATAAAGGGCATCCAATTTGGAAAGGAAGAAATAAAACTATCTCTGTGTGCAGATGATATAGTCCTATATGTAGAAAAGTCTAAAGACTACAAAAATCTGTTAGAACGAACAAGCAAATTCAGTACAGTTGCAAGATACAAAGCCAATATACAAAATCAGTACTGTTTATTTGCACCAAAAATGACCTATCTGATAATGAAATTTTTAAAAACTGTCAAAAATTATCACATCAAAAATAATGAAATACTTAGGAATAAACTTATAAAAGAAGTTGAAGGACTTGTACACAGAAAACTATAAAACACATTTGACTTTTATTGTGGAAATATTCTCCTTTGATTTGGGTCTATGGATTGTGTCATTGACCTTAATGGGAAGCAGTTTTCTATCTTGAGTTGAACAATATTTAGCCACAATATTAGAAATGCTATTTATTGGTTTTCCATATTTAAATCAACTTATAAATAAAGCATAGAAGACTGAACTATAGTTATAGAAAAGCATATGACAATTCAGAAGGAACATATTGCTTTCAGAAGTTATAAGATGGAAAAGGGAAGGTGTTGAAGGAAGGATAGAGAGCTAATATACTCTTTTTATAAAGTGCATTTTAGGGGCATTGAGTATAAATACTTGAATAAGAGATGAAAACTTAAAATTATCACTTAACAATTTAAAGGCAATGAAAACAAGAGCTGAAAATAGTAATACAACTCAAAATTTTAGAAGAGGACAGGGTCAATAGTTTGAGAGTAATGTAAGTGACATTCAGATTCTCACTTAAAAAGAAAATATAGAGGTAGGATCTCGCTATGTTGCCCAGGCTAGTATCAAACTCCTGGCCTCAAAGAATCCTCCCGCCTCGGCCTCCCAAAATGTTGAGATTACAGGTGTGAGCCACAGCACCCAGCCAGAAAAAGAAATTCCCACTTTTTATAGTGATATGTCAATGAATATTATTTACAAATGGACAAAAAATACACATACATGTATATGTGTATGTATTTGGAATTGTGAGAGTAACCACCATAAAAACTAATGCCAGAAATTGATAGAAATGTTGCTTTTGGAAATGTTAATTGGGGTGAGACAGGAGACTGCTGCTTTTCACAAAACACCTTTTTTAGCGTTTAATTTTTTCCCCCAGAAACCAGTATTACTTTGATAATAATAATTTTGAAAGTTTCATCATTTTGAAACAACCAATTTTGCTTCTGTATTTTTTTAGGGAGAAGATTTAAAAATGAGTAATATTATTATGTTTTTGTAAGTCTTCCCAATCCATTTTTTAAAAAGGCCTTACATGAGAATTTGAGTTATGACGATTTTAACTTTCTACTCATCAGGCTATTTCACAAGAAAATAAAACCTCTCAACATTACCAGAAAGTAGTAGCAAACAATTGTGACATGTGACATGTTTTCACCAAATTACCTGTTACTAAAATGATTGGGAGCTGCTTGCTAAGAAATCTCATCATTTCCCATAAATATTTTCTCCCAGTTGGTTTTCGATGGCTTTAATGCTCTACTTCCAGCTGTCCATGGCAATGTTTTGACAGTTGTTGACTTAATGTTTTCAGCCCCGGAGAATGATGAGACAGGAAAAAGCATTTACAAAGTACACTTACCTGTTTCCTCTGCATCCAGTATATTATTCAAAATCCATTTTGTTAATGTACAAGGAAGCATGCCATTATTTGAATACCAAATACTTTATTTTTTTAAACAACAACAAAATCCTCACTAGGGATCAAATGAAAGATAATAATGTTGTTTGTCTAACACACCTGGAACAGACATGTTTCTTCCTGGAAGGCTGTGAAAGGGTGTCAACAAAATGTCATATTACTTGTTGTTAGCTTTTAAGGATGGTGGATCTGAGGAACAATGGCTAACACAGATAAGTCATTGGTCCAGTGAGGACCCCCAACAGGTGTCCATGTTTACAGACTGTCTTAGAGATTAGTTTAGAAATGGGGGCAGTTCCATTCACCTTTTTCCTTTTAGGAAGGTCTACCTTCTGGGGCCCTTTCCACTCCAAGTCAGAAGCCTGATGCCCAGAACCTACCCAGAATAGATTAAAACGATCTGTAGCATCTGTTTCTTGACTTGAGAGTTTCAGGATTGTTCTTGCCTTTTGCTCTTTTGCTTTTATTTATCTCCTCTTAGAAGTCCATGGACATTAAAGTTCAGAAAATGAGACCCTTAAGAAGATTCACTGCAATTTCCTGAAGAGAAAAAAGAAATAGTGCCTCTATTTCAGAAGAGTTCCACCTAATACTTTGTGGAGGGGAATAGAGGGTAAAATAAGTTTTGTTTGGAAAATTTATCATAGGTCAAGTTCTGGAGACTGGTGATTCAACATTAGTTGTTACCCCGATACAGCTGCTTTCAATAACAGGTACGGCCAGCTTGTATCAGCCATTTGCTATATATATATTATTTTAATTATTGTTCAGGACCCTCCTGTGAGATCAGCATTATTATCCTCCTCATTTTATAGATGAGAGAATTAAGATTTGCATAGGTTAGTTTTTTGCTCAAGAATAAACAGAGTAGATGGCAGAGACTTAGAACTTTAACTTGAATTTAACTACTGTTACCATTCCTTGCTTGTAGACACTTTCTGCTCTGTGGTTATTTGGTTGTTGTTGCTGCTACTTTTGTTGTTAATTCAATTTTCTCTAAGATTCAACCTAATTTTCTTCTCAGAGCACTTTCTTAATTACTGTTTCCTCAGCATTTTGTTTTCAGTTTGTCTTTAGTCTTTTTTTTTACAGGTACCTCTATCTGGCCTTTTCAACCCAACTGTAGGTTGTTACTCTTGGTCTAGTGCCAAGTAGGAGAAATTCTTTCTGCTAAATGGCTGGTGATATGGGAGATTTTATGTTATCACACGTATAATAGAAATGAAAGGGTCAGCTTGCTAGGGTTTATCATTCCAATGCTGATGGTGAATTAGCAACATTTTGTTTATTATATAGAAACCTGTTTACTGGGGCTCAAGAGAGCATTTCTTAAATTTATTGGGCCGCAGAAATATGTCCTCCCTTAATTCAAGTTAGCACACATTGAGAGTACTCCTGGCTGCCTGAGACTCACCATTGCATAGTGTATACAATTCTTGACCAGATACGAAAAAAATGTTTGTGGCTGAAACAAAACAAAGTTCTAGAAACACACAGGATGGCAGTGGGTGTTGTTAGCATTATAATAGGTGTGACTAAATTATCAAGATTTAGTAGCACTGATATGGTTTGGCTGTATCGCCACCCAAATCTCATCTTGAATTGTAGCTCCCACAATTCCCTTGTGTCATGGGAGGGACCCAGTGGGAGGTAATTGAATCATGGAGACAGGTCTTTCCCGTGCTGTTCTCGTGATAGTGAATAAGTCTCACAAGATCTGATGGTTTTATAAAGGTGAGATCCCCTGCACAAGCTCTCTCTTGCCTGTCGCCATGTAAGATGTCCCTTGCTCTTCCACCATGATTGTGAGGCCTCACAGCCATATGGAACTGTGAGTCAATTAAACCTCTTTCCTTTACAAGTTACCCAGTCTTGGGTATGTCTTTATTAGCAGCGTGAGAACAGACGAATACAAGCACACATCACAAAACAGCTCAGATTTTCTATGTATTCATTTCTTGAATAGATTATATGGTAATATCATTGAAAATTCAGAAGATACAAAATGTATACAGTAAAAAGTCTTCTTCCTGCTTCTTGTCTCCCAGTCACATAATTTACATCTGTGGAAGAAAACATAAATAAATATTTCCGGGCCAGGCGCGGTGGTTCACGCCTGTACTCCCAGCACTTTGGGAGGCCAAGGCGGGCAGATCACGAGGTCAGGAGTTTGAGACCAGCCTAGCCAACATGGTGAAACACCATCTCTACTAAAAATACAAAAATTAGCCAGGCGTGGTGGCAGGTGCCTGTAGTCCCAGCTACTTGGGAGGCTGAGGCAGGAGAATTGCTTGAACCCAGGAGGTGGAGGAGGTTACAGTGAGCTGAGATCATGCCACTGCACTCCAGCCTGGGCAACAGAGCAAGACTGTCTCAGAAAAAAAAATTCCCATTTTCTAACTCTATTTTAAGAAAACAATATTATTAATTTCTTATTGTATTCTTCCAGAGAAAATTAGTGTATATGCAAGCACACATGTATTTAATTATTTTTAACAACAGTATTGAATGCAAATGATAGTATATTAAATGCATTGCTTTTTTTTTTGCACCTAATAATACATTTGGAAGCCATTCCAAACACATAAATACATTTGGTTCCTTTCTCTTTCTATCTTTCTTTTTCTTGTGCCTCTTTTAATATTTTCTTTCTATAGCTTCTTACACTGAACCTTTGTATTGGTATCAATTTGTATTGATGATATCCTATGATTTTCCTATTTTTTCTATTATAAACAATGCTGTAACATGTAACCTGTGTACATATGTTATCTTTTATGTGTTCAAGTATATGTATTCTTGTTTCGCTCATGTAAAATTCTTGAGTGAATGTATGTACCACCATGATTTTCATAGCTATTACTAAACTGTACTTGAGGCAGTAGCAATTAACACTTCCATCATTTATGAGCTCACCTGGTCCCTATGATCATCAGCACAGTGTGTTTTCAAACTTTTTGATCTTTGTTAATCTGATAGGTGAAAAAGTACATCTCAGAGTAGTTCTTATTTCTATTTCTCTTGTAGTAAATCAGGCTGAGCATCCTTTAAATTTTTTAAACAAACTTCTGAAAGCAACTTAATGAATTGGAAAAATCATCTAAATGTTATATGAAAACAAAAGATTACAAAAACTTTAGTATGAACCCAGTTTTGTTAAACTACACACACACACACACACACACACACACACACACACAGACACACACGCTTTAAAAGTTGTCTCTGGGTTGAAGGATAATGGATGATTTTTAATTTTAATTTTTAAATACCTTTTCACATTTTATAAGCTTTTAATTTCTTAAAAGCCACCTTTATTTCATTTTCTCTAACTATCAGTTCATATCCTTTGCCAATTTTTAACTTCAGTAATTGTTCTTATTGATTTGTATGAGCTCTTAATATATTCAGAAAATTAATCTTTATCTGGAATGTGAGTGGCAAATATTATTTCCCAGTTTCTTGTTTGTCTTTGACTTTGCTTAGGTAGTTTTTGCCATGTAGTATCTTTTTACTTTATGTAACCAGATTAAATAAATCATTTTATGCTTGTTTTTTCACTTATCATGGTTAGAAGGGTCTTCTCAACTCTAAAATTAACTTTGAAATCTCCAAAATTTCTTCTAATATTTAATAGTTCCTTTTTTAAATAAAAACATGAATTATTTGATTTATTTGGCCTAGTATAAGATGTGAGAGAGACATCCAAAATTTTTTTCCACTTTGCTAGCTAGTTGTTCTAACATAATTTATTGAATAATCCATTATTCCTTTACTAATACCACTTTTACCATATACTAAATTCTCATTTTTCTGGATGTCTACTCTGTTTTATTGAGTATTGACTTCACTGTCACACTATTTTGTGTTTTTCAGCTTCATAACATGTGTGTTATTTCATGGGGTTAGTCCTCCCTCATTACTTTTTCATTTTCAGAATGTTTCTGGCCATTCTTGCTTCATTTTTTCCAGATTATGTTTATTATCTGTCTAAAAAATTTTTGGCATTTGTGTCAAATTACAGTAAATGTAGATTCATTTAGGGAAATGTTGTATCTAATGACATTGACATTTTCCACTCAATAGCATGGTAGCCTTTCTCCTGTTCAAGTCTTCTGTGTGTATATCTGAAGCATTTAAAAGTAGTCTTCATATAGATTGTGATATGGACAGGAGGCAGCAAAATATTAGGTAGAAAAGGGCGGGTCCTTCTTGAAGCCCCACCCTCAAGCCTGGACTCACAGCCCAAAGTGAGAACATGCATTTCTGTTTTCCCGCTTAAATGTTGCCTCTTCCAAATTACCCTGGCCTGCTCCACCCCCGCCCCCCACATCCTGTGCCCATAAAAACCCCAGGCTCCACTAGCAGCAGAGCATCAGAGGAGAGAAGAGAAAAAGCAGCTTAACATTGGCAAGAAGCAGCTTGACTTCAGAGGGTCGGCTTGATAGCTGGACCTTGGAGAAGAGATGGCCTAACTCCAGAGGAAGACCCCCTTCCTGCTCTATCCACTTCCAAGCCCTTCATCCCACTGAGAACCACTTTTATCAGCAATAAAATCCCCTGCATTTACCATGTTCAATTTGTTCCTGCGACCTGATTCTTCCTGGATGCCCAGCAAGAGCTTGAGATACAGAGGGCTATCACACAGAGCTGTTAAACACTAAAGCCGTACATGGATAGCAAAGCTATAAGAGCACAGTAACACATGCCCTCTGGGGCTCCAGGGGTCATGGGTAACCCGCTGGATGCTGCTGTGGGGCCGCAAGGAGTTCTGCTCCTGCCGGCATCCAGAAGAACTCCTCCTGGTCCCTGCACCCACTCACCTGCATGCTTCCCCTCCTACAAAGGATTTGAGAGCTGCAGGCTGAATAAACGAGCAACTCCCTTTGTGAGGCCTATGAAGGGGTCAGGGAAAATTTCCTGTTTCAATCGTGCTCATTTTTTGTTAACTTTATTGCTCTAGTATCTTATTTTTTGTTGCTGTTTATTTTTTTCCTTCCATATTTCATGCTTTTGTTATGTAGAATAATATTTTAGTTGCTTCTCTTGGGTTTTTTATTTATATAACCATCTGCAGATAAGATACTCCACCAGGAAACTTCCAATTTTTTAAAATCCTTTAAATTAATTTCACTTCTTCTAGTTGTACTGGATACTTATCTAGGGTTAACATCAGTTAATAGGGTGAGGGTAAACATCTTTGTCTTTTTACCTGAATTTAATGGAAATAATAATGTTTTCTCATTAAGAATGATGCTAGCTGTTAAATTAGCCAGGCATGGTGGTTCATGTCTGTAATCCCAGCCACTTGGGAGGCTGAGGCAGGAGAATCGCTTGAACCTGGGAGACAGAGGTTTGCAGTGAGCCAAGACTGTGCCATCACACTGCACTCCAGCCTGGACAACAGAGTGAGACTCCGTCTAAAAAAAAAAAAAGAATGATGCTTGCTAGCTATTAAGAGATAGATATATTTTATCATGTTAGGAAATCATCTATTTTTATTGTAAGATTTTTTAATAATTAGGAATGGTTCTTGAATTTTATTTTTCAGCACTTATGAACATTATTATATGATTTGTCTCTTTAGTAGTATTAATATGGTTAATTATATTGATATGTTTTCTAATATTAAACCATCTTTACTTTTATGAAATAAACGTGTATTCTAGATTTAAATTTAATACTAAATTTTATTTAGTATTTTTGTATAAACACTGATAAGTGAGGTTTATTTGTAGTTTTCTGGGAGACAATTTTTGTTAGGTTTTGATATCTAAATTATATTTATTTCACAAAACAAATTTGGAAGCTTCCTTTAACTTTTGTGCTGTGAAACAATTTACATAGACTTCATATTATCTGCTTTTAAAAAGTTGATAGAATTCCCTTGTGAACATCTGGTGCCAGCATTATTTGAGGAGTGGCTCTTCACAACTTTCTCTAGCTCAACTGTGATGATTATTCTGCTTAGATTTTCTTGAAGTCAATTTTAGTAAATTATATTTTTCTAGGAACATCTATCTTATCTACGTTTTCAAACTCTAGCATAGAGTTAAACAAAATAGTTTCTTAAAAGTACTGCAATTTCTCGGATTTGTAGTTATTTTTCTTTCATGTCTTATTTTGTGTATTTATGCCTTTTTTCTTTCTTGATTATGTAAGCTAATGATGCCAATTTTACTGCCTCTTTTCAATGAACCAGTTTTGTATCCATTTTAACTTTTTTATATTTTATTTATCAAATCAATATTTAATATGTTCTGATTTTCTTAGATTTATTTCATAATTATCCTAAATGTTTGGTTTATATTTATAATTTTTTATTTTTATAATTTTGTTTTATTTTTAGTTAACATGTAGTAATTGTACATATTAATAGGACCCAGTGATATTTGGGTGCATGTATACCATGTGGGATGATCAAATCTGAGTAATCTGCATATCTATCACTTCAAACATTTCTTTGTGTTGGAAACATTCAAAATCCTCTCTTCTAGCAATTTGAAAATACACAATAAATTATTGTTAACTATAAGTCACCCTACAGTGCTACTCTAGAACTTATTCCTCTATCTAGATTTATATATATATATATATATATATATATATATATATATATACACATTTTTTTTTTTTTTTTTTTCTGAGATGGAGTTTTGCTCTTTTGCCTAGGCTGGAGTGCAGTGGTGTGATCTTCGCTCACTGCAACCTCTGCCTTCTGGTTTCAAGCGATTCTCCTGCCTCAGCCTCCTGAGTAGCTGGGATTACAGGCACCCACCACCACGCCCGGCTAATTTTTGTATTTTTAGTAGAGACAGGGTTTCACCATGTTGGCCAGGCTGGTCTTGAACCCCTGACCTCGTGATCCACCCGCCTCAGCCTCCCAAAGTGCTGGGATTACAGGCGTGAGCCACGGCGCCTGGCCTAGATTTATATTTTTAACAATTACCTCTTTATATCTTATTTACTCATCTAGGCCTTTCCTGACTGGGCTGATCTAACACCACCACCATGATGTGCTATTCATTCTAGGTTTTATTACCAGTGCTTTCCCACTAGACTAGAAGATCCATGATGACAAGAGCCCTGTTCATTGTATACATAGCACCTGGAATAGAATATGCCATATAGTTGGTGTTCAGCCAATACTTGTTCAACTAATAACTGAATGATCCTCTACTTATACACATCACAGGACAGAAACATGGGACTTACTGATGAGTTGCATGAAGTGAGTAAGACAGAAGACACATCCATGGTGGTTCCTAGCATTCTGACTTCACCAGTGGAAATAATGTGGCACTATTTAATGAGTTGGAGAAAACTGAAAAGGAAATGTGTTTCAAGGGGAAAATTAAGAATCCAAGTTTGCGTGTTCTACTTTTGAGCGACCTCTCACATAGATGTTTCAACATAGTTTTTATATTCTAAAAGATATTTTAAAATGAATTTTTAAAATTTGGCAGTTGACTTTTTAGTGCTGACATTCAAGGATCATCGGATGTTTAAGGAAAGACTCGATCACGAGAGAAAACAAACTGAAACACATAGAAAAATGAAACTTGGAGGAAGAAAAAATATAGAGGGAGTAGAACATAGCTAAAACATGTCTAATGATTTTTTTTCATTGACTGGCACCCTTTCTATTGAATATTGGGGATATAGGCAGAAATTGGTGGATTAGTAGATTCACTAATGGGAAAAAGAGGATTGTCCTTCAAATGTTGCCTGACAAAGACTTTAAGGGCTGAAATGGGTCAGGGAGAAGAGAGGCTGAAGGTTTGGAGACTGAGAAAAAGATGTGAGATAGTCATTGTGGGGACTTTAATGAGTGACTTCTCTAGGGAAATATGGGATGGAAATGCTCAATGAAGTTACTCGTTTGAGGCTGAATAGCATGAATTTGTAGGAACATGAACTCATCCAGTTCTGAAATACTCTCAAGTAACACTCAGCTGCTTAGAAGCAAACACAGAATGTTAAATAGTCATTTAAATGTGGGATTATTTCACATTTAGAAGGGTCAGGAATTTAGAATATTGTATGATTTATTTATATAAAAGCTATATTAGGGAAATTCTCAAACATATTCTGAAATAGAATAGTAGAAAGAACTCCACATGCCTGAAGCCTTGTTTAAAAAAACATTAGCATAAGAATAACCCAAACCACCCCATTCTCTACTCCTTTGTCCTATGTTGGATTAATTCAAAGCAAATCACAGATACAGCTCATTTCATCTGTAAATATTGAAGCTATTTTTGAAGGGTGAGTGTAATGATTGACCAGTAATCCAAATTGAATATGAAAGGAAGAGAGGACGGGCCTGATAGAGGGACAGAGAATATAGAGGTGTCAATGGATTGAAAGCCTGTGATGTTTAATTTGTGATTTGTTTGCATTTTTAATAAAACCCAATAGTGAGAGAGCCAATCAACAAAATAATGTGCACTATCCTTTCTCTCAAATCTTTTTTACTTACCAATTCTCTTTCTAATAAAAATCAATATAAATCTTTTAAAATTTTAAAATTAGTGAATACATGTTCTAAGTAATTCAAACAATGCATAAAGGCATAAAATAAACTGTAAATATTTCATTTATTCCCCAGATACCCAGTGACACCACTCAGAAGCCCTCTGTGAATTATTTTTGGTATATTTGTCCAGAAACTTTGCATGTACATATATATACATACAAATATATAAGTATTATGAAAAAAAGAAATACAGATGGAATCATAAAATATCTCCTTGCTTTTTGCACTGTGTATTGGAAATCTTTTCATCTCAGGAAGCATGCATCTATCTCATTTAAAAAAGGTTAACATAATATTCATTTCAGACATTCAATTCCCGTCATTCATGAACAGTGCAGCTGTGAAGAGCCTCTTGCACATATTTTTGCTTATTTATACAAAACCATGCTTAGAAAAAATTCTTAGTAATTTTTAGAATGAAAGGTGTTTTATGCATTATTAATTTTGATAAATAGTTCCACATTATTTTGGTTATATCTTTGAAAGATGGAGACAAAATGCATTTCAAACTTCTGCTCAGAAAACTTCCCAAGTTATCTAAATGTGTTTAAAAGGCATGTGGAGGGAGAAAGAGAGTTGTCAGGAACTAGTTTCAGAACATTCTTCTATTTTGGTGGCTATACAACCCTGCTGCACAGCAGAATCACCTGGAGATCTTAGAAAATTGTGTGAGTTCTAACACTAGAAATTCTGACTTAATAGATCTGAGATTGGGTTTGAACATTGGTATTTTCAAAAATCAACCTAGAGATTCTAATGGGTAGCCAGTGCTTAGAATCACTGCTTTAAACAGAGCAAGGGGAGGTAGAGGGCTCAGGTAAAGAATATGACAGTACCACTAAGATTGTACCCATGAAACAAAAAAGAAATGATCAATTTCCTATATAAAAAGCCACATCAGGCGAAAAGGGTCAGATGAGGGTTGGAGAAGAAAAGAAGAGAGAAAAGAGAGGTCTAGGTGAGGGAATGGCAGAGCTGGTAAGGCCAGGTCCTGTGGTCTTCTTGGGTGCTGGTCACAGAGTCCACTCTTTTGGGTAAAGATGAAGTCGAAGCTGAAGCCGCTTCCAGGCTCTTCTCAGCCCAGGGTTATCTTGAATCGGTAGAATTGAGTGGCCGGCAGGGTAGGCAGCCATGATGATCTGGCACAAATTATTCCACAGACTGTTGATGTCAAACATGTTGGACAGGTAGATAAACAGAGCAACTGCATTGAAAATGTAGAGAATGAGAAAGTAGCTGATAGCTTTGATGGCCCCCATGTGAGCCTCCATGCTGGGGTCGTTGGACCCTGTGGCATTGCTTCCCATGTGTAGGGTGTGTCTCTTGAGAGAGAGGATCAGCAGGGTGGCTGTCAGGATGAACATGATCAGAGGAGTCACAATCCCCAGGTTAAAGAAAAAAGCCAGACCGACCACATTGATCTCAGACAAGTATGTTTTCTTAGTGGAGTTGGAGGAGTGGATAGGGAAAGAATTGTTACAATACACAGTCCAGATGTTGATGCAGAACATGCTGTGACTGAAGGAAATAAACACGGACAGCCACAGAAGCCAGGGTATCAATCCAGTAATTCTCCACCTCAGTTTGAGGAAAAGGGGGTAGGAGAAATTGGCAATCTTCACAAAATAGAAGAAACTGAGCCAGGCAGCAAACCACAGGCTACAAAAATTTAAGAATATAAAACTTATTTTGAATGCATAATATACAGCGTCTTCAGAATAAAAACTTAGGGAGGTTGAGCTGATGGTAATTTCTAACATCATGAGGCTTTGGAGAGCTATTCTGGATACACTCAGGAAAACCAGGATCCTGCCACTTGTGGAAACTGCCTTATTTTGAACCCATTCAGCTGCATGTATAGCCATGATGAAACCATTTGCAATGATACCAATGAGGTATTCAGCAAGTAAAACTGCTAAAATTAAGGTGATGAGAAATGGCGACAATTCACTTTCTGCAGGATCGCAGAGTTTAGTCATTCTGAGCTGTTGCTTCTCTTTGGTGTCTGGAGGAAAACATCTCCCTAGCATTTGATGGGCAGACTCTTGATAACTCCCAGTATTGATGTCATAGGAGGAAGCAATTGATGTATCATTTCCAAATTCACTGCATTTGTTTATTTCAGAATTCTTAGCTCTACATCTAGAGATGCAAATGTTGGAAGGATTTGGTTTCTAATCCTCTCTCTATTTTTGAACATGTTGGTAGTGGTTCAATAATGAGGCCCAGGGAAGCGCTTGAGTAGACTCTTTAAAAGCAGCTAACATGGTACTGAGGTCCGTGTTCTTTGGTAGCATCAGTTAATTTGAACATTGGTTAACTGAGTCATCATTTAACTTACTTTCACTTGTGACTGCAGAAAATGATTGAAAATAAAAACTGCTACACACATACACACACACACACACGCACTTCTCATTTTGTGCTAAGAAATTTTCAAATGATTTATTTATAATTACTACATTTAAACCTCACAACAACCTTATGAGCATGTGCTTCTATTACCTCCATTTTGCGGATGAAGAAACTAAGGCATACAGAGGTTAAATAACTTGGCCAACATCACACAACTAGAGGGTGATAGAACTGGGATTCAAACCCAAGTCACCTGGTCCCAGAGTTCCTCCTCTTATCCACCATGTTATGCTACCTAGACCTGTGGATTCTTTTGTGTGCCCAAGACTAAATGCAGGGTTGATTCCACTGTGACATTTTTTTCCTGGTAGCCTTTTATGTCCCCACCCTCTAAAGAAAAATCAATAAAGCAAGAAGACACTGGTTTTTAAGAGATAGGACTCTCTTTTCAAAGTAAATTACTTGAGAGGTAATAAATTTAATTATACATAAAAGATCATACACACACACACACACACACACATTCACCTTTCATTTTAAGCAAAACTAGGAAAATAAGAGTTGAAGGTAAAACTCCCTAGTTCCTAACAAGGTAAGCTAGCGAACCTGAGAATAAAAGCAATGTCCCAATTCATCCAATTTTGGAATATTAAAACAAAAAGAAAGGAAAAAAGAATCACTTTTATCTTAAGGAATTTTTTTCTGATTTTAAAACGCAAGCATAGGACACATAATGATAAAATGGACTTTTCATTTCAGGGTAAATTAATTTTTATGAATGTATGTAACTTTAAAATAATGATGAAGTAATAATTCTAATAAAGAGAAAGTTGGTGGGTGAGAAGTCTCAGAAAATCTTTATAACATTTGGTTTTTACTTAAAGCCTTTTAAAAACAAGGCAAGAACTCATAAACGTTTCCTGGCTTGATTAATGATTTTAGATGAGTTGTTACGAATTTTACCATCTCATTTGAAAATCGCTATTCCTGAACAAATATTTCCCTTGAATACAGTGTAATAGACAACTGCTCCTCTCTGCTTGTTTCTACCCATTTGCACAAGTAGGCCTGGAGTATCTCAGGACCTCCAGTTTGGTTTTAAAGAGGATTTTTCTTGCCACTGGCTTTCCCCTACTTCTGCTGATCCAGGCTTCCAAGAGTGGGAGGAGAAACAGGACATGGTCCCTTCAGAGGCTGTTGCGTCTTTCCTCATTTGATTTGTTTATCCATGTATCCCACTCTGAGCCCCTAGCCCATGCCGGACACCCAGGAGGCAGTACATAGATACTTGCTGCGTTGATATATGGCCTTAGTGAAGACCTTCAGCTCAGAGAAGCTCTTTATTAGAGACATGAGGAGGAATGGCAGTTCCACGTCTCCTCAAATTTGAAAATCTGCAGGTCCTATGCCTAAATCAAGTGTCAGAGCATAAACAGTGAGGTTCAGTGAGAACACAGCAGACTGTAGAGAACATCTGTGTAAGAAACACTGGTGGGTGACAGAGGGGAACAAAGGGAAGCAGAGACAGAGCAGCCAGAT
Organism: Pan troglodytes; assembly: GCF_028858775.2. Lineage (NCBI taxonomy): Eukaryota > Metazoa > Chordata > Mammalia > Primates > Hominidae > Pan > Pan troglodytes. The sequence continues at coordinate 158,589,302 of NC_072404.2, read as the reverse complement.
GAGAAAGAGCTCAGACAGGGTCTGGCTTCACAGTGTAGGGTGCTGCAGAGGCTGTGGGCAGGAGCTGGGACCACAGACATCACCAAAGGCATTTCAGAAGATGCTCTGCTTGCCACAGCTTATGAAAGAGGTGCTTCCTGCAATGGAAAGAGTTTTGTTCATGGAAATTTCCAGGGGCGATCTGAGGGGGGATGAAATAACCTTTCTGGGTGAAAAGATGATCTTTTCTTTTTCTTTTTTTTTATTTATTATACTTTAAGTTCTAGGGTACATGTGCACAACGTGCAGGTTTGTTACATATGTATACATGTGCCATGTGGTTTGCTGGACCCATTAACTCGTCATTTACATTAGGTGTATCTCCTAATGCTTTCCCTGCCCCCTCCCCCAACCCCACAACAGGCCCCAGTGTGTGATGTTCCCCTTCCTGTGTCTAAGTCTTCTCATTGTTGAATTCCCACCCATGAGTGAGAAAATGCGGTGTTTGGTTTTTTGTTCTTGCGATAGTTTGCTGAGAATGATGGTTTCCAACTTCATCCATGTCCCTACAAAGGACATGAACTCATCCTTTTTTATGGCTGCATAGTATTCCATGGTGTATATGTGCCACATTTTCTTGATCTTCTTAAAGTAACACTGTTGGACCAGTTCCTAAATGGCACCTTCAGTTTCCTAAATACATCTTGGATGTATTTGAGTGGGTATTTCTAATATTAGGTTGGTGCAAAAGTAATTGTGGTTTTTGCCATTACTTTTAAAAAAAGGCAAAAACCACAATTGCTTTTACATCAACCTAATAATTAAGGAACGCTCATGAAGAAAACTCTGACCCATTAAGGACATAGGGAATAGGTTTTAAAAGTCCAGTTTATTTGGTTATATTTTTAACTTATTATTGTGAAATAACTTTTGACATAGAGATGAGTTGTAAAGATAGTACAGACAATTCTCATACACCCTTCACCCAGCTTCCACTAATGCTTACATCTTACATAATCATGCTACAATGATCAAACGAAGGAAATTGGCGTTGTTACAATACTATCAGCTCAATTTTTGGCTTCATTTGGACTTTTCCAGTTTTTCCACTAACGTCCTCTTTTTCTGTTTCGAGACCCAGTCCAGAATACCACATTGTAATTCATCATTGTTTCCTTCATCTCTTCCAATTCAAAACAAATTCTTGGTCTTTCCTTTTCTTTTATGACCTTGACAGTTTTGAAGAGTCCTGGTCAGGTATTTTGCAGTGTATTCTTTGATTTGGGTTTGTCTTAGTTTTCTCATTATTAGCCTGGGTTAATGGATTTTTGGGAAGAGTACCACAGAGATGATGTGCCCCTCTGACTGCAGGGACCCATGATGTCAATGACTTTTACTGGCGATGTTAACTTGATCACTTAGTTAAGGTGGTATCTGACTGGTCTCTCGGCCATAAAGTTACTCTTTTTTTTCCTTTTGTGCTCTATCAATTAGAATTAAGTCACTAAGTCTGGCCCGCACTCAAGGGAGATGAATTAGACTTTACCTCCCAGAGGAGAACTCTTAAAGAATTTGTGGACATTATTTTAAAAACCAACACAGAAATATTCTGTAGGAGATACTTTGAAGCTATGCAAATATCTTGTTTTTCCTAAAACTCTTGTCCACTGATTTGAGTATTCATGACGGCATGCTGCCTGCAGCAATTAACATTACTGTGGTGTTATAATTTTTTGTTTTCCTCTTTCCTTTCACCTTTATTAATTAGAATTCTTCTCTAAGAAAGAATTATTCCTCCTCTCCCATTTAGTTACTTAATCAAACATTTATTTGTATTCTTATGCACTCATGGATTTTTATTTTATATTTTGCATTTCGGTCACACTTCAATACTATTGTTATTTTTTGCTCAACCTGCTCAAGCTTTGGCAATTGGGAACTCTTTCAGATTGGTTCTTATGTCTTTTAAATATGGCTCCATTTTTTTTTCTTAAGAACTTCCTAACTTTGTGGCATCATGGGATGTTCCAAACTCATATTTTTCCCACCCCAACACTGAAATAAATCATTTATTCAAAGAGTCTTAATTCTTTTATTGGAGAATGTCATTTACACACCAACATTTAGGTATTTAACTTTGTAAGAAACTGCCAAACTATTTTCTAGAGTAGTTATACTATTACCAGCAATGTATGAGAGTTTTCCAGTTGCTTCACATCTTTGCCAGCACTTGGTATTGTCAAGTGTTTTTAAAAAATTTTAGTCATTTAAAAATGTGTGGCACTATTTCTTTGTGATTTTAAGTTGCATTTACCTAATAACGAGTGATGTTGAGGATCTGTTCATATTCTTATCGTGATGGTTAGTACTGAGTGTCAATTTGCTTGGATTGAAGGATACAAAGTATTGATTCTGGGTGTGTCTGTGAGGGTGTTGCCAAAGGAGATTAATATTTGAGTCAGTGGGCTGGGTAAGGCAGACCCACCCTTAATCTGGTGGGCACCATCTAATCAGCTGCCAGCAAATATAAAGCAGGCAGAAAAATGTGAAAAGCAGAGACTGGCCTAGCCTCCAACTTTCTCCTGTGCTGGATGCTTCCTGCCCTCAAACATCGGACTCCAAGTTCTTCAGTTTTGGAATTCGGACTGGCTGTCCTTGCTTGTCAGCCTGCAGACGGCCTATTGTGGGACCTTGTGATGGTGTAAGTTAATACTTAATAAACTCCCCTTTATATATATATTCCGTCAGTTCTGTCCCTCTAGAGAACCCTGACTAATACACTTACTGACCATCAATATGTCTTTGTTTATTCAGAATTTTGCCTATTAAAAAATGAGTTGTTATATTCCTTATATAGTCTAATTATAAGTCCCTTATCAGCTATGTGCTTTGCAAATATTTTCCCCCAGTGCATGACTTATCCTTTCAATCTCTTAATGGTTTTTACAGAATACAAGTTTTAAATTTTGGTAAAATTCAATTGATCAATTTTTCTTTTGTGGATTACACTTTTGGTGTTTGGTCATAAAACTGTGCCAGACCCAAAGCTATACATATTTTCTCTTGTGTTTTCTTTGAGAAGTTTTATAATTTTAGCTTTCATATTTATGCTGATGATGTACTTTGTAGAAAGTAAAAAGTTTCCTCTTCAAAGTTTCCCTTCTTGTTAAAGAATAAATCATAAGTGTTAATAGTTTCTTTTAAAGACTAACTTCCTTCAGCCCTCCTTACTTTGTGCTAATAGCTCTTTGTTAAGCCCTATTCTCTGTAGCTGTTAGACATGCTCACAGGCATGTAGTACATTCTATGTCCTTGTACTTTAACCAAGATGTCTGTGCTAGACGTGCTCACAGGCATGTCCCAGCTCGCAACTTATGCCCCTTTTTTATTTGGGAATGTTATTAGTTTTCTAAGTCTTTTCATAAGCAACTTCCTCTTTTCCTTTGTTCTGTATTGCCTTTACTTATTTAGGAAAGTTTTAAATTATTAGCCAGTTGGGTTCAGTTTAGATTGTGAGGTCTGGCTCCAGCTAATGGAGACAGGACACAGTAGCAGGGACAAGCTGCATAAGGGATAATAATTGCTTCCCTCCTTTGTTCAGGTGTGCTCTTGCCATTGTTTCATCTGCAAGGAGCACCTCTTCTGCAGAAAGTAAAATTGCCTTGCTGAGAAAATGTTTTATCTGAATACTAATTTTTCCTTATAGTACCAAGGAATAAGTGTTCTGTTTCTAAATACACATTTTACTTATAACATACTTAGAATTAATTTTTGTGTAAGGTATGAGGAATGTGTCCAGATTGGGTGTTTTTAGTTTTTGGTATATGAATATCCAATTGTTCCACACCATTTGTTGTCAAAAACATCCTTTCTCCATTGAAATTACTTGCAACTCTTATCAAAAATCAGTGGACTATATTTGTGTGGGTCTATTTCTTCCCTGTCTCTTCTATTTTATCTATCTGTCTATCTGTCTATCTATCTATCTATCTATCTATCTATCTATCTATCTATCTATCTGTCTATCTATCTTCTCTCTACTCTTTTGTAAAAAACACACTGTTTAATTATTGTAACTGTATAACAAGACTTGGAATCTGACAGTGTGAATCCTCCAACTTTATTCATGCTTTTCAGAGTTGTTTTGCTGTGAGTGGAGTCTCTGGAAAAATGTTTGAGCAAATTCTTTTCAGCAGTAACTTTGGTTAATTTTAAGATTGTTTTTCTTTAATTTTCTGCAGTTTTTCTACCATGAATGCAGTTTGGACTTTATTATTACTATTACTTAATATGTCTTGCTTGGTATTCAGAAAGGGCTCTAGATGTAACATTTTATATATTTTTATATATTTTTTTAATTGAAAAACTTTCGACAACTATATCTTTTTTTTTTTTTTTTTTTTTGAGACAGAGTCTTGCTCTGTCACTCAGGCTGGAGTGCAGTGGCGGGATCTTGACTCACTGCAACCTCTGCCTTCCGGGTTCAAATGATTCTCCTGCCTCAGCCTCCTGAGTGGCTGGGATTACAGGTGTGTGCCACCATGCCTGGCTAATTTTTGTATTTTTTTTAGTAGAGATGGGGTTTCACCATATTGGCCAGGCTGGTCTCAAACTCCTGACCTCAGGCCATCCACCCGCCTTGGCCTCCCAAAGTGTTGGGATTACAGGCACGAGCCACAGTGTCTGGCCCAGCAATTGTATCTTTACAAACTGCTTCTCAGACTTTTCTTCCATTCTCTTTACCTGGAATTACAATTAGACTCAGTTTTTCTTAACTGTTTTTGCAAGTTTTTAATATTTTTGTTTCTGTATTTTATATTCTGAAGACAACTATGTAATTTACCATGTGTGGAAAGGGTACAACAATAATTAAAAGTATATAATTACTTACAATACAAATTTATTGGCTAAAATTACTTTTATTATTTGTTGGTAGTCTGATAAAATAGATCTATTCTAAAAGTATTCTATGAAATCGTTCTAAAAACCACATATCCTGCTCTCTAAAGCAAAATAAAAAGTACTTCTTTGTATTAACTGAACATTAAAAATAATATAAGCAGATAATTTTTTGTTATATATTAATGTATTTTTAAATTTAAATTTAAATTTAATTTTATTTTTTAGACAGGGTTTTGCTCTGTGCCCAAGATGGAGTGCAGTGGTGTGATCTTGGCTCACTACAACCACCACCTCTTGGGCTCAAGCGGCCCTCCCACCTCAGCCCAGTAGCTGGCACTACAGGCATGCACCATCATGCCGGGCTAATTTTTGTATTTTTTTGTAGGAATGAGGTCTCACTATGTTACCCAGGCTGGTCTCAAACTCCTGGGCTCGAGCGATCTTCCTGCCTTGGCCTCCCAAAGTGCTGGGATTACAGGAATAAGCCACTATGCCTGGCCTTTATTAATGTACTTTAATGAGCTTTTTAGTTGTATTTATTTCTGATACCATGTCATTGACATTTTTTCTGAATAATGTATATTTTTTAAAAATACCTGTTTTGATTGCTCTTATTTTTATGAAATTGCCTACAGTATTCTTTTAAGTTGCATCTTATGGTTAACACATTTGAAATTATTGACACTTCAATGGACTCTTCTCTGACGATTGAGAAAATAGTTCTTTATAGGTTGAGATAACTAATGTATGCTAAGTAAGTTCTGCTACATGGAGTCTATTCTCAATTGTAACTTTTTAAAACTGAATTATGTAAATATTTTAGCTTCCATTTGGAAAACCTTTCTTTAAAATATTTTATGACAAAAATAATCAAGTAAATTTTCTCTATTTATGATTCTTTTAAAGGTTTTACTAAATCTAAATCATGCAAAATTCTAGTCTTCAGTTTTGCTTTATTATAATACAGGATATCTATTTATCTAATCAAAAAATAATAACTACACCAAAATATTCCTTTCTAGAAAATGAGATATTCTAGCATAATTTTTAAATTTTGAAATTATATCTTCTCCATCATTAAGCATGCATGGCTTAATTTGTTTAGTTTCTTTCTTACTTTTGCAGGGATAAATGTCAATACTCAGTGTCTTCCTATTTGTAAGTTGTGTTTCAATCACTGTGATTTCTCAAAGCTTTAGAAGCTGAAGCATTTTTTTGCTCCGTTTGTTTAATACTTTGATTATATATTTCCCTCTAATTTTCCACAAAAGCAATCAAAATTTAGAGAAATTGTTTACCAAAACATTCAATATAATTGTAAGAAATTTTGGTTCATATACAAAGTACTTCTTCAAAGACTCAAACATATGTAAAGAATGATTGATGAGAGGGAACAAAAAGAGAGAACAAGCGTATTGCTGTGCTGAAGTATTTTTAGTGTTCAAGATGAGATTCATCATACAAGTTTAGTAGGTCAGTTATTCTGCCCACATAAAAAATTTTGCAAAGTTTATCAATCGTAGCTTCTGTTTTGATTGATAAAGTATCTCTGATTGCTTGAATATTTTTAATTATGTTTGTACCACAGAAAATTTCAGTTGTCTTCATATTTCACAGATGTTTTAATTTAGTAAGACCCTAAGTTTTTACTGTGACGCTGTGCTCCACTAAAATTTGTGTTTATGTTATTAACTGCAAAACAAATAAAATTTTACCTTTCTAAATGAGTTTCAATAGCACATATTAAAAGGTCAGATATTTCATCTTCAACAGAAATAACTTTTTTTTTTTTGAGACAGAGTCTCACTGTGTCACCCAGGCTGGAGTGCAGTGGCACAATCTTTGCTCAATGCAACCTCCGCCTCCCAGGTTCAAGCAATTCTCCTGCCTCAGCCTCCTGAGTAGCTGGGATTACAGGCATGCACCACCATGCCCAGCTAATTTTTGTATTTTTAGTAAAGGTGGGATTTCACCATGTTGGTGAGGCTGGTCTCGAACTCTTGACCTCAGGTGATCCACCAACCTTGGCCTCCCAAAGTGCTGGGATTACAGGCGTGAGCCACCTCCCAGTCAGAAATAACTTTTAAAAGCTTTACTCTCATTTCATGAATTGGATGAACACAATCTAACCATTATTTGAATTAACTGATTTTTCTATTTGAAAGACTCTGGTAAAATTGATATAAAACTGATGTCATGTAATTGGGAATTTTTTCTTCTATAGATGGATTCAACATACTAATAGCTTCCAATTCCTTTTTTGTACACGCACAGAAAAACTTTGGAATTGAAAATGTATACTTGGGAATTATACTTCTTTCTTTCCCGTTTAGAAGTCTTTTATTTCTTGCCTAATTGCTCTGGCTAGGACTTTCAATACTATGTTTAATAGAAGTGGTGAGAGCGTTCATCTTTGTCTTGTTCCTGATCTTAGAGAGAAAGCTTTTAGTTTTTCATCTTGAGGATGATGTTAGCTTTGGGCTTGCCATATATGGACTTTATTATGTTGAGGGACATTCCTTCTATACCTAGTTTGTTGAGCCTTTTTTCATGAAAAGGTGTTGAAATTTGTCGAATGTTTTTTACTGCATCTATTGCGAGGCTCATGTGATTTTTGTCCTTTATCCTGTTAAGTGGTATATCATATTTACTGATTTGCACATGCAAAACCATCCTTGCATCTCAGGGATAAACCTGACTTGGTTATTCTAATGTGCTGTTTAATTCTGTTTATAATATTTTGTTCAGAATTTTAAATTTATTTTCACAGGGATATTGGCCTGTCATTTTCTTTCCTTGTAGTGTCTTTGTCTGGCTTTGATATAAAGGTGATGCTGGGCTCATAAAATAATTTGGAAGTTTTCCTTTTTCCATTGTTTTGGAAGAGTTTGTAAAAGATTGGCATTAATTCTTTAAGTGTTTGGCAGAATTTACTAGTGAAGCCATCTGGTCCTGGAATTTTTTTTGTTTGGAGATTTCTTTGTTTGGAGTTGTGGCACACATCTGTAGTTTCTGCTACTCGGGAAGCTGAGGCAGGAGGATCCCTTGAGCCCAGGAGTTCAAGGTTACAGTGAGCTAATCTTTTAACTTTGATTTTTTAGAGACAGGATCTCACCATGTTGTCTAGGCTGGTTTGGAACTCCTGACCTTGAGCCATTCTCACATCTTGGCCTCCCAAAGTGCTGGGATTACAGGTATGAGCCACCACGCCTGGCCAGGTTGGGAGGTTTCTGATTACTAATTCAATCTCCTTACTCATTATTGGTCTGTTCAGATTTTCTGTTTTTTATGATTCATTCTTGATAGGTTGCATGTCTCTAGGAATTTATTTCTCCTCATTTATCTAATTTGTTGGTGTTTAATGTTCATAAGAATCTCCTAAATGTCCTTTTCATTTCTGTAGCATCAGTTGTAATGTTTCATCTTTCATTTCCAGTTTTATTTATTTGATTCTTCCCTCTTTATTTCTTACTTAGTTTAGATAGCAGTATTGGACCAAAATGAAAGGTCACACTCTACTGAAAGATATAAATCAAATGCATCTTCTGCAGATATACATTGATGTCATTTTAGGCATAGTCTTTTTAAAGTAGCAACTAATTTTTCAAGTCAATGCTGAGGCTCCCACAGCAAATTTGGTCTAGGGCTTTCAAGTAGTCAGTGATGTTATTATAGCCATTACGGTAGATGGTAAATGGCAACAAACATATTGTGCAAGTTACATGTTCATCATCAACTTCCTTGAAAAATGAAAATTCAGTAATTAATTTTCGTTATCATACATTTTGTTTTCTTGAGCTCACTATGCCAAAAGCTTGGTTGAAAAAAAAATGTCAAATAATAAAATAAGTAGTTGTAGATTTACGCCTTACAAAAAATGACAAATTATCGTCGCAGGAACATTGAGACCTCTCTTTATATGTTCTATGACAGGACTGCTCAGCCTCTATTTCCTACTCACTTTTCCTGTACAGTTAAGCTATAATTTCTCACTTTTTTCCACTGTTCTCATCAACTAGTGATCTGAAGGTTTCATAAAATTCTCAGGTTACAGCAAGAGCCTTGGCACAGCTGGTGAGTGGGGCCGGCCCTGGCAGCAACATTGTTTACTTTCGCATTACCATCTATGGCTGGAGAGAGAGAGGGCTGTCCTGAGCCACTTGCTTAGGAGTGCACTTTATTTTTGCAGCAAGTTCCCTGGATAGCACCCTTCAAAAAGAGGTATTAGCGTCCTTCTATTTACAGAAACTATAGGGTTTTTAGGGGAGTAGCTAATATATTACTAGAGAAGACCTTCGTAGAAGTTGGAGTACAAAATGAAAGTGCCAAATTCATCCTGTCATATTTTAACATAGAAGACTAAAAATTAAAAATAGGGGACAAATGCTAAATCTAGAGAGGGCGCTGGAGCAAAAGGCATAGACTAATATGCTTGTGGGAAATTTCTGTAGCTCTAGCAAAATTCTTTAACATCATATTCTAATTTACAACTATTTTCATTTTTGGGTTCATTTCACAGTTTATTCCTTTTATTTGTGTCTTTAAAAACTTCAGTGAATGTATTTTTCCTTTGCAAAATTTCTAATTGCTTACTTTTCCTGCTTACTTCTTTTTGTTTTATTTCTGCCCCTTTAAAAAAATTTCTGCCCTATTAAGATTATACCATTAGTTAAACATTAGCCTGACATTAGGTTTCTATGTTGTGTCTTACAGTTTGGGTCTGGTGTTTCATCTTGAACCAGGGAGTCTCTCCTTTCTCCATAGTCACCCTCCCTGTCTAGCAGTTTCACTGTGTTTCAGTCCCTTCTTCCTGGTGCTGTGGTTTCCCAGTGAAGAGCCAAGATTCTTGCCTGGAGCTGATATTGTTGTTATTGCAGATACTTTGTTTCTATGAGTTACAGCTCTTTCAGACAGGTGTGTACATTTTTGGTAAACATTTGTCTCCTGGTTATATGCAGTTTTCCTTCAAAATGATGTCTTTTCCTCTTACCTCTCACTACATTTCTTTCTTTTTTTTTTTTTTGAGACGGAGTCTCGCTCTGTCGCCCAGGCTGGGGTGCGGTGGCATGATCACAGCTCACTGCAAGCTCCACCTCCTGGGTTCACACCATTCTCCTGCCTCAGCCTCCTGAGTAGCTGGGACTACAGGTGCCCGCCACCACACCTGGCTATTTTTTTTTGTATTTTTAGCAGAGACGGGGTTTCACAGTGTTAGCCAGGATGGTCTCGATCTCCTGACCTCTTGAGCAGCCCACCTCGGCTTCCCAAACTGCTGGGATTATGGGTGTGAGCCACCGCGCCCGGCCCTCCTCTCACTACATTTCTGACCCTAACACAAGACTAAAATTTTAATGAGTTTTACAGAATTTTGATTTTCTTGCTAAGGACCATAAAAATGTGTACTTAGCTGAAATGCCTACAACCAAAAGAAACATATCAAATGTCGTGTAACCATTTATTGCCACTGATATCTGATTTGATGCAATAGTTTTCTTTTTTCTTTCTTTCCTTCCTGTAGGAGTTGCTGTTGGGGCTCCACTGTCTTTCCTTAGTAACTATCATTCTTGAACATGGTGAAACTTATTTTAGCTTGTGTTCCTCCAGGGACAGACTTTAAGACCAAGATTTGAATAGAAATATTTTTTAGTTTTTAATTTTTTTAATGCTCAGGGCAATATAATTTTTTAAAAAATAAAGGTACATTATTAGGCCAGTTACCACAGTGGAACACTGAGGCTTCATCCTGAGAGGAATCTCTGGCAAGTGCTGTGAAACATGTGACTCAGAGTTCCCACACCTCTCAGGCAGAAAAGCATGGGTTCTCCATGCCAATTTTCCCGTCACTGGTTGAGGCTTGCTCCTCAGGGTTTTTAGTGGCCTTATCCCCACCTACCCCTTTAGTCTGCAGTGTGTGGGCAAAATGACCTTTCCTATCTCTGGTAGAAGTCCACTAGCACAGAGAGGCAGATATGGTAGGTTGAAATTTCTCAGAGGGCACAGGGATGGTAGGTTAGGGTTCGAGGGATGGACAAGGCACTAATGATTGCTCCAAGGCTTCTTACTGTACACACCTGCAACTCCAACCTTGGGGAATCTCTTGGAGTGCAAGACCATACTTCTACTCTTTGTTCCTGTGAGATTGACTATTTTAGTTACCTCCTGTAAGTGGAATCTTGCAGTATTTGTACTTCTATGCCTGGCTTATTTCATTTAGCAAAATATTCTCCTGGTTACAGGTTCACTCGTGGTTTTTTTTTTTTTTTTTCCTTTTTTCTGGAGATGGAGTCTCACTTTGTCGCCCAGGCTGGAGTGCAGTGGTGCAATCGTGGCTCACTGCAACCTCCGCCTCCCAGCTCAAGTAATTCTCCTGCTTCAGCCTCCCGAGTAGCTGGGATTACAGGTGTGCACTACCACGCCTGGCTAATTTTTTGTATTTTTAGTAGAGACAAGGTCTCACCATATTGGCCAGCCTGGTCTTGAATTCCCAACCTCAGGTGATCCGCCTGTCTTGGCTTTCCAAAATGCTGGGATTACAGGCATGAACCACATGCCTGGCCAGTATTTCCTTTGTTTTTTTTCAAGGCTGAATAATATCCCATTATGATATTACATATATACGAATATATATGAACATTCCATAATATTCCATATATATATATAAATTTCTTTATGACATATAAAGAAATTGTTGAGAGTTTTATTATAATTTCTTTACCCATTTGTCCATTGGTTGTTTCTATATCCTAACTAATTATTGTGAATAATGCTGCAGTGAACATGGAAGTGCAGTGCTGGTATCTCTTCAAGATTTTGATTTCACTTTTTTGGATACATATGCAGAAATGAGATTGCTGGATCATATAGTGGTTCTATTTTTATTTTAAGGAAGCATCGTGCTGTTTTTCATAGCAGCTTTACCATTTTACCTTCTCAACAACAGTGTACAGCATTCCAATATCACCTCCTCCTCCCCAGCACTTATCTTCCTTTTTTAAAATCATAACCACTATAACAGGTGTGAAATCACATTTCATTGTGGTTTTGATTTGCATTTCCCTGATGATTAGTTATATTAAACACCTTTTCATATGCCTGTTAGGCATTTGTATGTCTTCTCTGGAGAAATAGCAATTCAACTCTTTTCTCTATTTTTTATTTATTTATTTATTTATTTATTTATTTATTTATTTTTAGATGGAGTCTTGCTCTGTTGCCAGGCTGGAGTGAAGTGGCGCAGTCTCAGCTCACTGCAACCTCTGCCTCCCGGGTTCAAGTGATTCTTCTGCCTCAGCCTCCTGAGTAGGTGGTACTACAGGCGCCCGCCACCACTCCCAGCTAATTTTTTGCTTTTTTTTTTTTTCAGTAGAGACAGGGTTTCACCATATTGGCCAGGATGGTCCCAATCTCTTGACCTCATGATCCACCCTCCTCGGCCTCCCAAAGTGCTGGGATTACAGGAGTGAGCCACCGCACCTGGCCCATTTTGTAATTTTTATTTATTTATTTACTTACTTATTGCTATTGAGTTGTAGGGGTTTCTTATATTTTTCGGATATTAAACCCTTATCAGACATATGATTTGCAACTATTTTCTCCTATCCCACAGGTCGCCTTTCAGTTCTGTTGACTATTTCCTTTGCTATCGAGAAATTTATAGTTTGATAAAAACTCTCAACAAACTGGGTATAGGAGGATTTTTTCTCAACATAATAAAGGTCATGTATGACAAACCTGCAGCTAGTATTATACGCAGCAGTGAAAAACAGAAAGCTTTTCCTCTAAGATCGGGAACAAGATAAAGATGCCCCCTCTCATCACTTCCATTCAACATAGTGCTTGATATGGTTTGGATTTGTGTCCCCACCCGAATCTAATGTTGAATTAGAGGAGGGACCTGGTGCGAGGTGAATGGACCATGGGTAGGGATTTCCCCCTTGCTGTTCTCCTGATAGTGAGTGAGTTCTCACGAGATCTGATGGCTTAAAAGTGTGTAGCACTTCTCCCCTAGCTCTCTCCTGCCACCATGTGAAGAAGGTCCTTGCTTCCCCTTCAACTTCTGCCATGATTGTAAGTTTCCTGAGATCCCCCAAGTCATGCTTCCTGTAAAGTCTGCAGAACAGTGAGTCAATTAAACCTATTTTCTTCATAAATTACCCAGTCTCAGATAGGTCTTTATAGCAATGTGAAAATGGATTAATACAGTACTGGAAGTTCTAACAAGGTCAATTAGGCAAGAAAAAGAAATACAAAGCATGTAAATCAAATCACAAGGCATTCAAATGAAATCAGAAAAGAAGTAAAAGTATCTTTGCTCATAGATGACATGATACTGTGTGTAGAAAATCCCAAAGACACTTCCAAAAAACTTAGAATGAATAAACAAATTCATTAAAGTTACAGGATACAAAATTCACCTATGAAAATTTGTTGAGTTTCTATATACTAACAATGAACCACCTGAAAAGGAAATTAAGAAAACAATTCCGTTTACAAAAGCATCAAAGACAATAAAATAGAAATAAACCAAACCAAGATGGTAAAGGACATACACACACACCAAAACATTGATGAATAAAACTAAAGAAGACACAAATAAATGGAAAAACATCCTGTGTTCATGGATTGGAAGACTTAGTGTTGTTAAAATATTCATACTATCCAAAGCAATATATGGATTCAAGCTATCCCCATTCAACCCCAATGGCATTTTTAATAAAAATAGAGAAAATGATCTAAAAATTTATATGGAAACACAAAAGATCCCAAACAGCCAAAGTGATCTTGAGAAAGAACAAAGCTGGAGGTATCATACTTCGTGATTTCAAAATATATTACAAAGCTTCAGTAATTGAAACTACATGATATTGGCATAAAGACATACACATAGACCAATGTAACAGGATAGAGAACCCAGATATAAACCTACTCAGGTATGGTCAACTGATCTGTGACATGGGCACCAAGAATACATAATGGATAAAGGATAGTCTCTTCAACACATTGTGTTGAGAAAATTGAATGTTCATAGGCAAAAGAATAAAACTGAAATATTATTTTATACCATACACAAAAATCAACTCAAAGTAGGTTAAAATACATTAAAGAGTTAAACATAAGACATGAAACTATAGAACTCCTAGAAGAAAACACAGAGAAGAAACTTCTTGATATAGGCATTAACAACAATTTCTTAGATATGACAACAAAAGCACAGCAACAAAAACAAAAATAGACAAGCAGGGATATATTGAACTAAAAAAACCTTAACTTTGGATAGGTTGGAATGAGGTATCTGTAGTGTTTTATTAAAACATGGATAATTATAAGTAAGAATAATTATAAGGGTTGGGGCACTGGATGACTGCTGTGATTGGTTATAGAAACCCAGAAGAAGGCCAGGTGCGGTGGCTCACACCTGCAATCCCAGCAGTTTGGGAGGCTGAGGCAGGCGGATCACAAGGTCAAGAGATTGAGACCATCCTGGCCAACATGGCAAAACCCCATCTCTACTAAAAATACAAAAATTAGCAGGGTGTGGTGGCACATGCCTGTAGTCCCAGCTACTCAGGAGGCTGAGGCAGGAGAATCGCTTAAACCTGGGAGGCGGAGGTTATGGTGAGCCAAGATCATGCCACTGCACTCCAGCCTGGCAACAGAGCGAGACTCTGTCTCAAAAAAAAAAAAAAAAAATGAAAGAAAGAAAAAAAGAAACCCAGAAGAAATGACAGAGTCAGATATGTCAATGATCAACTCAAAATATAGTTTCAAAGTCAGAAGGTCTTCAAGGCAGTTTAAAAAATTCTCACCTCTTGCAATTTTCAGTACACCTACAGAAAATCAGTGATACTAAGTCAGGCCTAAGATTTCATAGTAATGGTGGCAGATTTAAAAAGGATTGAATTCACAGCCTTAGCAAAGATTCCTGTGATAAAGTTAGGACCTTTGTGAGGACTAAATGTATTCTAGGGATTGGGATTAGGAGATTTGGATAGACACACATAAGAACGTTGAATCTCCAGGTTCCCTGAATCTTTAAAGTTTGCTAGAAAAGAGCAAACTTTCTTTGCATGGAGACCATGCATAGACCTCATCTGAGATAATGTTTTACCTTGTTCTTGAAATTTGCCCATCTCTTTCAACCCATTGATTTTAGACAATCGCTAGGGCCAAGTATCAGTGTGACCAAAGAAAGGAAGGACTATCCCTGTAATGGAAAGGAAAAGATGACTCACCAAAGTGCTGGCTAAATTTTATTAACAGGAATGAGGTGAAGATGCCTGGGAATGGATTTTGACTATTTTGAATCATAGAAAACACAATAAAAGATTAATTAGAGGGGGGCGGTTCCAAGATGACCGAATAGGAACAGCTCCAGTCTACAGCTCCCAGCATGAGCAATGCAGAAGACAGGTGATTTCTGCATTTCCAACTGAGGTACCGAGTTCATCTCACTGGGGCTTTTCAGACAGTGGGTGCAGGACAGTGGGTGCAGCACACTGAGTGTGAGGTGAAGCAGGGCGAGGCATTGCCTCACCTGGGAAGTGCAAGGGGTCAGGGAATTCCCTTTCATAGCCAAGCAAAGCTGTGACAGATGGCACCTGGAAAATCGGGTCACTCTCACCCTAATACTACACTTTTCCTATGGTCTTAGCAAACGGCACACCAGGAGATTATATCCCACGCATGGCTCGGAGGGTCCCACGCCCACAGAACCTCACTCATTGCTAGCACAGCAGTCTGAGATTGAGCTGCAAGGCGGCAGTGAGGCTGGGGGAGGGGTGCCCGCCATTGCTGAGTCTTGAGTAGGTAAACAAAGCAGCCGGGAAGCTCGAACTGGGTGGAGCCCACCGCAGCTCAAGGAGGCCTGCCTGCCTCTATAGACTCCACCTCTGGGTGCAGGGCACAACCGAACAAAAGGCAGCAGAAACCTCTGCATACTTAAATGTCCCCGTCTGACAGCTTTGAAGAGAGTAGTGGTTCTCCCAGCATGGAGTTTGAGATCTGAGAACGGACAGACTGCCTCCTCAAGTGGGTCCCTGACCCCTGAGTAGCCTTTCTGGGAGGCACCCCCTAGTAGGGGCAGACTGACACCTCACATGGCCAAGTACTCCTCTGAGATGAAAACTCCAGAGGAACGATCAGACAGCAACATTTGCTGTTCAGCAATATTCACTGTTCTGCAGCCTCCCCTGCTGATACCCAGGCAAACAGGGTCTGGAGTGGACCTCCAGCAAACTCCAACAGACCTGCAGCTGAGGGTCCTGACTGTTAGAAGGAAAACTAACAAACAGAAAGGACATCCACACCAAAACCCCATCTGTATGTCACCATCATCAAAGACCAAAGGTAGATAAAACCACAAAGATGGGGAAGACACAGAACAGAAAAATTGAAAATTCTAAAAATCAGAGCACCTCTCCTCCTCCAAAGGAACACAGCTCATCACTAGCAATGGAACAAAGCTGGATGGAGAATGACTTTGACGAGTGGAGAGAAGAAGGCGTCAGACGATCAAACTTCTCCGAGCTAAAGGAAGAAGTTTGAAACCATTGCAAAGGAGTTAAAAACTTTGAAAAAAGATTAGATGAATGGCTAACTAGAATAACCAATGCAGAGAAGTCCTTAAAGGACCTGATGGAGCTGAAAACCATGGCACGAGAACTACATGACGAATGCACAACTTTCAGTCCTGATTCAATCAACTGGAAAAAAGGGTATTGATTGAAGATCAAATTAAGGAAATGAAGCAAGAAGAGAAGTTTAGAGAAAAAAAGAATAAAAAGAAATGAACAAAGCCTCCAAGAAATATGGGACTATGTGAAAAGACCAAATCTATGTCTGATTGGTGTACCTGAAAGTGATGGGGAGAATGGAACCAAGTTGGAAAACACTCTGCAGGATATTATCCAGGAGAACTTCCCCAACCTAGCAAGGCAGGCCAACATTCAAATTCAGGAAATACAGAGAACACCACAAGGATACTCCCTGAGAAGAGCAACTCCAAGACACATAATTGTCAGATTCATCAAAGTTGAAATGAAGGAAGAATGTTAAGAGCAGCCAGAGAGAAAGGTCGGGTTACCCACAAAGGGAAGCCCATCAGACTAACAGCTGATCTCTCGGCAGAAACTCTACAAGCCAGAAGACAGCGGGGGCCAGTATTCAACATTCTTAAAGAAAAGAATTTTCAACCCAGAATTTCATATCCAGCCAAACTAAGCTTCATAAGTGAAGGAGAAATAAAATCCTTTACAGACAAGCAAATGCTGAGAGATTTTGTCACCACCAAGCCTGCCCTAAAAGAGCTCCTGAAGGAAGCACTAAACATGGAAAGGAACAACTGGTACCAGCCACTGCAAAAACATGCCAAAGTGTAAAGACCATTGATGCTAGGAAGAAACTGCATCAACTAACGAGCAAAATAACCAGCTAACATCATAATGACAGGATCAAATTCACACATAACAATATTAACCTTAAATATAAATGGGCTAAATGCCCCAATTAAAAGACACAGACTGGCAAATTGGATAAAGACTCAAGACCCATCAGTGTGCTGTATTCAGGAAACCCGTCTCATGTGCAGAGACACACATGGGCTCAAAATAAAGGGATGGAGGAAAATCTACCAAGCAAATGGAAAACAAAAAAAGGCAGGGTTGCAATCCTAGTCTCTGACAAAACAGACTTTAAACCAACAAAGATCAAAAGAGACAAAGAAGGCCATTACATAATGGTAAAGGGATCAGTTCAACAAGAAGAGCTAACTATTCTAAATATATATGCACCCAATACAGGAGCACCCAGATTCATAAAGCAAGTCCTTAGAGACCTACAAAGAGACTTAGACTCCCACACAATAATAATGGGAGACTTTAACACCCCACTGTCAACATTAGACAGATCAACGAGACAGAAAGTCAACAAGGATATCCAGGAATTGAATTCACCTCTGCACCAAGCGGACCTAATAGACATCTACAGAACTCTCCACCCCAAATCAACAGAATATACATTCTTCTCAGCACCACACTGCACCTATTCCAAAATTGACCACATAGTTGGAAGTAAAGCACTCCTCAGCAAATGTGAAAGAACAGAAATTATAACAAACTGTCTCTCAGACCACAGTGCCATCAAACTAGAACTCAGGATTAAGAAACTCACTCAAAACCGCTCAACTACATGGAAACTGAACAACTTGCTCCTGAATGACTACTGGGTACATAACGAAATGACGGCAGACATAAAGATGTTCTTTGAAACCAACGAGAACAAAGACACAACATACCAGAATCTCTGGGACACATTTAAAGCAGTGTGTAGAGGGAAATTTATAGCACTAAATACCAACAAGAGAAAGCAGGAAAGATGTAAAATTGACACCCTAACATCACAATTAAAAGAACTAGAGAAGCAAGAGCAAACACATTCAAAAGCTAGCAGAAGGCAAGAAATAACTAAGATCAGACCAGAACTGAAGGAGATAGAGACACAAAAAACCCTTCAAAAAATCAATGAATCCAGGAGCTGGTTTTTTGAGAAGATCAACAAAATTGATAGACCGCTAGCAAGACTAATAAAGAAGAAAAGAGAGAAGAATCAAGTAGACACAATAAAAAATGATAAACGGGATATAACCACTGATCCCACAGAAATACAAACTACCATCAGAGAATACTATAAACACCTCTACACAAATAAACTAGAAAATCTAGAAGAAATGGATAAATTCCTCGACACATACACCCTCCCAAGACTAAACCAGGAAGAAGTTGAATCTATGAACAGATCAATAACAGGCTCTGAAATTGAGGCAGTAATTAAGAGCTTACCAACCAAAAATAGTCCAGGACCAGATGGATTTACAGCCGAATTCTACCGTACAAGGAGGAGCTGGTACCATTCCTTTTGAAACTATTCCAATCAATAGAAAAAGAGGGAATCCTCCCTAACTCATTTTATGAGGCCAGCATCATCCTGATACCAAAGCCTGGCAGAGACACAACAAAAAAAGAATTTTAGACCAATCTCCCTGATGAACATCGATGCAAAAATCCTCAATAAAATACTGGCAAACCGAATCCAGCAGCACGTCAAAAAGCTTATCCGCCATGATCAAGTGGGCTTCATCCCTGGGATGCAAGGCTGGTTCAACATATGCAAATCAATAAATGTAATCCAGCATATAAACAGAACCCAAGACAAAAACCACATGATTATCTCAATATATGCAGAAAAGGCCTTTGACAAAATTCAACAACCCTTCATGCTAAAAACTCTCAACAAATTAGGTATTGATGGGACATATCTCAAAATAATAAGAGCTATTTATGACAAACCCACAGCCAATATCATACTGAATGGGCAAAAACTGGAAGCGTTCCCTTTGAAAACTGGCACAAGACAGGGATGCCCTCTCTCGCCACTCCTATTCAACATACTGTTGGAAGTTCTGGCCAGGGCAATCAGGCAGGAGAAAGAAATAAATGTTATTCATTTAGGAAGAGAGGAAGTCAAATTGTCCCTGTTTGCAGATGACATGATTGCATATCTAGAAAACCCCATCATCTCAGCCGAAAATCTCCTTAAGCTGATAAGCAACTTCAGCAAAGTCTCAGGATACAAAATCAATGTGCAAAAATCACAAGCATTCTTATACACCAATAACAGAAAAAGAGAGAACCAAATCATGAGTGAACTCCCATTCACAGTTGCTTCAAAGAGAATAAAATACCCAGGAATCCAACTTACAAGGGATGTGAAGGACCTCTTCAAGGAGAACTACAAACCACTGCTCAATGAAATAAAAGAGGACACAAACAAATGGAAGAACATTCCATGCTCATGGATAGGAAGAATCAATATCGTGAAAATGGGCATACTGCCCAAGGTAATTTATAGATTCAATGCCATCCCCATCAAGCTACCAATGACTTTCTTCACAGAAGTGGAAAAAACTACTTTAAAGTTCATATGGAACCAAAAAAGAGCCCCCCTTTGCCAAGTCAATCCTAAGCCAAAAGAACAAAGCTGGAGGCATCACACTACCTGACTTCAAACTATACTACAAGGCTACAGTAACCAAAACAGCATGGTACTGGTATCAAAACAGAGATACAGACCAATGGAACAGAACAGAGCCCTCAGAGATAATACCACACGTCTACAACTATCTGATCTTTGACAAACTTGACAAAAACAAGAAATGGGGAAAGGATTCCCTATTTAACAAATGGTGCTGGGAAAACTGGCTAGCCATATGGAGAAAGCTGAAACTGGATCCCTTCCTTACACCTTATACAAAAATTAATTCAAGATGGATTAAAGACTTAAATGTTAGACCTAAAACCATAAAATCCCTAGAAGAAAACCTAGGCAATACCATTCAGGACATAGGCATGGGCAAGGACTTCATGCCTAAAACACCAAAAGCAATGGAAACAAAAGCCAAAACTGACAAATGGGATCTAATTAAACTGAAGAGCTTCTGCACAGCAAAAGAAACTACCATCAGAGTGAACAGGCAACCTGCAGAATGGGAGGAAATTTTTGCAATCTACTCATCTGACAAAGGGCTAATGTCCAGAATCTACAAAGAACTCAAACAAATTTACAAGAAAAAAACAAACAACCCCATCAACAAGTGGGCAGAGGATATGAACAGACATTTCTCAAAAGAAGACATTTATGCAGCCAACAGACACATGAAAAAATGCTCATCATCACTGACCATCAGAGAAATGCAAATCAAAACCACAATGAGATACCATCTCACACGAGTTAGAATGGTGATCATTAAAAAGTCCGGAAACAACAGGTGCTGGAGAGGATGTGGAGATATAGGAACATTTTTACACTGTTGGTGGGACTGTAAACTAGTTCAACCATTGTGGAAGACAGTGTGGCGATTCCTCAGGGATCTAGAACTAGAAATACCATTTGACCCAGCCATCCCATTACTGGGTATATACCCAAAGGAATATAAATCATTCTGCTATAAAGACATGTGCACACGTATGTTTATTGTGGCACTACTCACAATAGCAAAGACTTGGAACCAACCCAAATATCCAACAATCATAGACTGGATTAAGAAAATGTGGCACATATACACCATGGAATACTATGTAGCTATAAAAAATGATGAGTTCATGTCCTTTGTAGGGACATGGATGAAGCTGGAAACCATCATTCTCAGAAAACTATCGCAAGGACAAAAAACCAAACACCACATGTTCTCACTTATAGGTGGGAATTAAACAATGAGAACACTTGGACACAGGAAGGGGAACATCACACACTGGGGCCTGTTGTGGGGTGGGGGGAGCGGGGAGGGATAGCATTAGGAGATATACCTAATGCTAAATGACCAGTTAATGGGTGCAGCACACCAACATGGCACATGTATACATATGTAACAAGCCTGCACGTTGTGCACATGTACCCTAGAACTTAAAGTATAATTAAAAAATACATTAAAAAAAGATGAATTAGAATTTATTGACACAGAGGCTGTATTAGTTATCTATTGGTGCATAATGAATTACCACAAATGCAGTGCCTTAAAAAACATGCACACACATTTATTATCTTTCAGTTTCTGGGGTCAAGAATTTTGGGCACAGATTAACTGGGTCCTCTGCTTCAGCATTTTTCACAGGCTACAATCCAGGTGTTTGCCAGGGATGCGTTCTTTCTGAAGGCTTAATGATGGAAGGGCATGTTTCCAAGCCCACATGGTTGTTGGCAGCATTCACTTCCCTGTGGGTTTTGGACTGAGGGCCTCAGTTCCTTGCTAGCTGTTGGTTAGAGGCCACCTTCAATTTCTTGCCATCTGGGTCTTTCCAGAATGGTAGTTTGCTTCATCCAACTTAGCAAGGGAGAGAGTCTATTAGAAGGTGAAAGTCGCCACCTTATGTAATCTTATACATAAGCACATTTCATCATCTTTGCTGAATTCTATCAGTTGGAAGCAAGTCGTATTAATAGTTTCAGCCTAATCTCAAGAAGGAGATTACAGAATGGCATGAACACCAGGAGGCAGGGATCATTGGGAATCTTAGAAGCTGCCTACCACAGAGGCACTCTCCCTTTGCCCAGGATTTAAGTTCTTGACAAAGGATGCCTGGAGCTCCTTCCTCTGGATTGGCTTTATGAAGTTTGGGAATATTGTGTGCTAAGGAAAATTATGTGGAGAGGCTCAAACTATTCTGGCATAGTACTAAGGAAGGATTCAAGATAATTAGATGTGCAAGTCAGAATGGCTGTACTATATAAGGCCAGAAAACCAATCAGGTGGCTTTATTACCTGAGAAATCTCAGAATATGTACACTTCAGTAGTTAAGTAAGGAATGTACTGGTGAGAGAGCCCCTGGAATTGCTGACAGTTTTGGTGGTAACTGTCCTCTCTAGGTCGGAGTTGGGTAGGCAATGCCTCTATGAAGTAGGGTTCCTATGCAGCAAAGGGGGATTATAGGATACTGGGCCAGTAGAGGCCTACTATTGCCACTACAGTGTTGGAGGCAAAAGGGGACATAGTTACCGTGACCGCAATTCTGAAAGGGCAAAAATAGGCTGCAATCACAAAATAGACAAAAACTACAAAGCAGCAAAAACAAGCAAAAATTACAACCTGGAGGTCTTGGCCCACAGGGATATTTGGTAATGGCTAATAGACCATGATGTTCTTAGGAGAAATATAAATGGAGAGGTAATATTGAATTGTATGACTTAAATATACAAAAAGTTCAATATTGAATAAGCAGAAAGCTAATACTGGTAAATATAAAGGAAAGTCACAATTTTTCACCTACTTTCCAGACCAGAGTTAGTTTTCAGAAGCATGACCTATTTTATTTATTTATTTATTTATTTATTTATTTATTTATTTATTTGACAGAGTCTCACTCTGTTGCCCAGACTGGAATACAGTGGCATGATCTTGGCTCACTGTAACCCCCACCTCCCGGGTTCAAGCGATTCTCCTGCCTCAGCCTTCCAAGTAGCTGGGATTACAGACATGTGCCATCACACCCCTCTAACTTTTGTCTTTTTAGTAGAGATGGGGTTTCACCATGTTGGCCAGCCTGGTCTCGAACTCCTGACCTTAGGTGATCCACCCACTTCAGCCTCCCAAAGTGCTGGGATTACAGGCGTGAGCCACCGTGCCCTGCCACATGACCTATTTATTAAAGGGGAGACTAGGTCCCCTTGAAGAAGGACCATGCAATAACACAGCATGTTTCTAGTGTATGAAAAGATCCCTTTGATCTTTCTCCAAAGAGACTTATGGCCATTTACTAGAATAACAGTATCTGGGAATGAGAAATGCCCAAATCTTTTTTTGTGATATTAGATATGGCTCTCAGCTGAGACTGACACCAAAATTCCATTACGGCCTCAATGGTAGGGTAGAGTTAATGGAAGCCAGTTGATAAATAAATAGGGTAGCAGTCTAAGTCCATTTCACAGCGAGTACATTTTTTTTTCTCATCCTGTGGTCATTTCTCTGACACCTGAATGCATAACTGAGAAGAATATAATCTACAGATGCAGAACTTTCATATCTATTCCCTGACTTATGGAGCAATCACTATTATGATTCAAAAGGCCAAATGGAACCCTGTGAAATTGCATCCTGCAGCGAAGAGAGTAAGTCACAATTCCTCCTACTGGAATGATAGAGATAAGTGCTACTCTTAAACAATTAAAGGATGCACATGCGGTGGTCTGCTTTATAGCTCCATTATTTCAGCAGTCTGTCTCACACAAAATTAAATAGATGAAAACAGACCATGGGGGGCTACTGTAAACTATTAAAAAAGCTCCACTGACAGCTGCTGTGTCCGATGTGATATCTTTACAAAAACAGTCAACACAGTCTCTGGTGTTTGGCATGCAGCTATTAATCTGAGGAATGCTATTTTTTTCAATTCCCATCAGAAAAAAAATAAGAGTAGTTTACACTCACCTAGATGGACAGTCACATACATTCACAGTTCTACCTTGAGACTATATTAACTTTATGATAATATGGCTCCCTTGATCCTCCTGACATCCACAGGACAGAATACTGGTTCATACATTGATGATATTGTGTTAGTTGGATCCGATGAGCAGAAAGTGGCAAGTACTCTAGATATCCTAGCAAGACACACGCACAGTGAAAATATTTAAGGGCCTACCACATCAGTGAAGATTTTAAGGCTCAGTGTTGTACCTTGAACAACCTATCATTAAAAAAGAGGTGCAGAACTGTGCCCAAAATTCATGACCCCAGAAGCTTAAATTTTGGAGGCAGCATTTACTTCACTTGACAACGATATATTCAGTTGCTTTATAGGCTGACTCACAGATACCAGTTTAGAGTGGTATCTAGAGCAAAAATAAATAAATAAATAAATATGCTCTGCAGCAAGTTTAAACTTTGATTTAAGCTGTCCTTTATTTTGGCCATATCACCTGGCAGGTCCTATGGAATTACAGAGGTCATGGTAGGTTAATTATGCTGAGCATAGTCTCTAGTAAGTCCCAGGGAGAGAGATGCTGGGTAGACCAGTAGGCTTCTGAAACAAAGCCATGCCATCTATAGCAGAGAACTTTATTATTTATTTATTTATTTATTTATGGCTTTTTAAAGATCTAGAAGACCATCAACTTTATTTGAATCATATGTCAAACACACACACACACACACACACACCCCTACAAAACAATCTGAGAAATCCAAACATTGACTGGATATTTGACAGCATTAGGAATGATTATTAAAGATGTGATCATAGAATTGTGATTACATTTTTATTCAACAGGTTTTTGGGGAACAGGTGGTGTTTGGTGATGTTAATAAGTTATTTATTGGTGATTTCTGAGATTTTAATGCTTCCATCACCCGAGCAGTGTACCCATACCCAATGCATAGTCTTTTATCCCTCACCCCATTTCCCACACTTTCTCTCGAGTCCCCAAAGTCCATTGTATCATTCTTACGCCTTTGCGTCCTCATAGCTTAGCTCCTGCTTATGAGTGAGAACACATATTGTTTGGTTTCCCATTCCTGAGTTACTTCACTTAGAATAATGATCTCCAATTCCATCCAGGTTGCTGAAAATGCTGTTATTTCATTCCTTTTTATGGCTGAGTAGTATTCCATGGTGTATATATATACACACACACAGACATATATATACATATATACACACATATATATACATATATATACACATATATATACATATATATACACACACACACACATATATATATATGTATATATACCACATTTTCTTTATCCACTAGTTGACTGATGGGCATTTGGGTTGGTTCCATGATTTTGCAATTATGAATTGTGCTGCTGTAAACATGCGTGTGCAAGTATCTTTTTCGTATAATGACTTCTTTTCCTCTGGGTAGATACCTGGTAGTGGGATTGCTGGATAAAATGGTAGATCTACTTTTAGTTCCTTAAGGAATCTCCACACTGTTTTCTACAGTGGTTGTACTAGTTTACATTCCCACCAGCAGTGTAAAAGTGAGAGAACTATTTTTTAGAAAAGGAGCACATGGCATGGCCATGGATTCTGTAGAGACCCAATAGCTGACCATGAAACATCAAGTGGCTATGGGGCCAGAACTGCTCATCGTGACCTGTATTGGCAGACCCACAAATTATAAATTTAGTGGGTACAGCACAAATCCATCACACAATGGAAATGGTGCAGTTGAGGTTGGACTCAACCTGATCCAGAGGCCCTCAGTAACAGAAGACAGTGGTTCAAACTCCATATGAACTACATCTGCAGAACTAACACTGCTCCTTTAGATTGTACTTACAGCCTCATGGGGTGTTCCTATGATCAGGTTTTAGAGGGGCAAAACAAAAATGTGATTCACAGATAGGCTCAATTTGTTGTTATGAGCCAATGGTGGACTATTATCACACTAAAATTTTACTCAGGAGTGTCCTAGAGGAGCACGGCTTGGTGAAAATACTCTTGGTAGGCAGTGCTACAAGCAGCACAACTGGTCATAAACAGGATACCTGGATGCTTGAGCGGTGGGAGATCTCTTGGCTCTGCCCGGTCAGGAATCTGGTAGGAACAAGAATATTAATATTTTGCACAGGGATGTCTGCCTGAAATTCTATTTTTTTTAAGTCTATTTTTTTGCCACCAGTTAAGAAGGCCATCTGAATGAACCTCTGGATGTGAACACAAAGTGGATATTTTGTGTCTCATGTTGGTGCTCCTAAGAAAGTATCTGACACAGAGGAGAGAGCAAACAATTAGGAACACAGGAGGACTGGTTCAATGGATGTCCTTAGCTTCTCCAATGCTTGTTTAATGGCTAATGAGGCAGTGATTGATATTATGCATATACACAATAGTAAGGATTCCCTCTCACCAAAAGTGATTTAGGTATTACTGCTGCCGACCCTTCAGCAACAGAGATTAAGGCTGGGACTTCAATAGGGTACTATGTCTCAAGGAGATGAACCAACCATTTTACAAAACAATGATTATATTGAATCTCTTTGACCTTAGAAGGGGCAGCAGTTTATCTTTACTGAGAATGATATATATTCTAGCTATAGATGTATCTTTCCTGCCTACAGTATTTTGGACAGCTCTGCTATCTGAAGGCCCGCAGAATATCTGGTTTCTAGACATGGGATCCCATGTAACATCTTTATGGACCAAGAGAACCTTTTTCTTAAATGATAGAGTTGCCATAATGGACACATAATCAAGGAATCTACTGTTTTTTTTTATAACTCTATCATCAGGAAACCACTGGCCTTATAGCATGCTGGAAAAATCTCATAAATAAGTGGCTGAGGAGACCACTTGGGGGTCACACCCTTTAGGGTTATGGTGATGTCTTTCAAGATGTGACACATATTTTGAAATAATGGTTATTAAATGTTTCTGTGTTCTTGATAGCTAAACTGTACTGGCCTAGAAATCCATGGATGGAAATGGTCTCTCTTACCATCATTTTCAATTGTGGAGGTGCTGGGTCAAAGGGTCTGTATATAATTAATTTGACTAAGAAATGCCAGATTGTTCTCCAAATGGCTGCACCTATTTATATCTATCCCCTATCTCCTCATTCTCTGCTGACACTTGGCATTATCTAGCTTTCTGAGTTTTGCTTTACTATGAGGAAAGATGAGGACGTGAACACAGGGAGGAGTGTGTCATGATTAGGAACCCAGTACAACTGAAGTTCGGTGAGTCTATTTTTTTTTTGCCACCAGTTAAAAAGAAGCAGGTATAATCATTTTAGGACTTCTGAGTAGTTGACCTTTCAGGTCACTGGAAGGGGCAGCTGGATATAGTTGGACTAAAAGGATAGGGAAACTTGGAATCTTTCTCACTTCCACCCTTAATTTTCTGTGTACCCCTGGAGATAGTTGATTATACTTTCTCTGGCCATTTTCCCTTCTGTGTCAAATGGTAAGAATAATTGCTGCCTTCTCTCTCTCCTGTTCATTATGGAATACATGTGTCTTATATCATATCTGTGAAAGTTTCTTGTAAGACCAGTGCTTTAAGAATTCTTGGGATATCTGGGCAGTTACGGAAATAAGTTTTTGGGGAAAAGACATAGAGGGGATGCTGAGAAGTTGCAGGAAGTTTATGTTACCATCCACCCAGATACCCTCAAACTCAGGGACGGTTCTCCTAAAAAGGAGACCTTCTAGGGGTGGGAAGTCAGAGCCGACTTTCCAGTGCAGGGTTAGGATGACAGTGCTCTCCACGAATGTGTAGTAACCGGTTGTCTTGTCCACTTCCTCATTAGGATGGCCCATATCTACATCTGACATAACTTCAGCATCTCTTCTATTGTTTATATCTTCCGGGGAGAGGAATCAGAAGAGTGATAGACCACTGGGCTCCACACCACTTCACTTCTGGTCTTCTCACTTAAGCTCCACCCACTGCACACCTTATCCCACCTTTCACTGCCTCTGGAACTCAACTCCCACTGCTTAGTCTTATACACAAGGCACAGCAGTTGCTGGCCAATCTCCCTGCCCTCACGTTGAGCCCCTGCCCACACTGCCTGCCTGTCTTGTGTCTCGCTCTTATTGCAATACTCTGCTCCTTTGCTTTCTGCCACCTCCTGCTTTTCCCTTTTTACTGTGACCTCTCCTAGCACTCCCCCTAATCTGGATACTTATGTTCAGGCAGGAAGTGTCCTCACTTACTGGACGGAGTTGTTAGTTCCCAGTAGAACTTTTGTCTACCACACACACAGTGTAAATAAAACGACTGTAAGAGCAGCTAATGCTTGGATTGGCCTCAATACTGGTTTTAATCTGAGGAGAGGAATGGGGAGAAGGGTTAGAGAGAGTGTAGATCTGGCTGAGGCAGCCCTGGGTTAAGCATTAGGCCCAGGTGAAGGGGACACTCAGGGACTATTCTCCAGCTGTTATACTCTTTATACATTCACTGCTACACTTGATCATAGGCAACTTAAAAGAAATTGTCATTATATACCACGCTCAACTTTATCTGCATTGTTTTTTTATTTTGTTTGTTTGTTTGTTTTTCCTTTTTTTTTTGAGATGGGTTTCACTCTTGTTGCCCAGGCTGGAGTGCAATGTCACGATCTCGGCTCACTGCAAGCTCCACTTCCTGGTTCAAGCGATTCTCCTGCCTCAGCCTCCCAAGTAGCTGGGATTACAGGTGCCCACCACCACGTCCAGCTAATTTTTGTATTTTTTTTTAGTAAAGATAGGGTTTCTCCAAGTTGGCCAGGCGGGTCCTCCTGCCTTGGCCTCCCATAGTGCTGGGATTACAGGCATAAGATACCACGCCCGGCCTATCTGCATTGTTAAAAACAATCTTTTCCTTTTTTTTTTTTTTTGAGCCTGGGTCTCCCTCTGTCACCTAGGCTAGAGTACAGTGGCATGATTACTCCTTACTGCAGCCTTGACCTCCAGGGCTCAAGCAATCCTCCCACCTCGGCCCCCACTGTAGTTGGGACTATAGGCGCACGCCACTACGCCCAGCCATTTTTAAATTTTCTTTTGTAGAGATAGAGTTTTGTCATGTTGCCCAGGCTGGTCTTGAATTCCTGGGCTCAAGCAATCCTCCTGCCTCGGCCTTCCAAAGTGCTGGGATTATAGGTGTGAGCCACCACACCCAGCCAACAATGTTTTCTTTGGCATGGCAAACAACTCAAATTTAAACGTTTGGTTTAAGGAAGTCACATGTCACATTTGTTTCTGTTTCAAGAAGCAGGGGTAAACACACCTGTCTGGGTCCAGCTAGCATTTAACTCATCAGCTTATTAGTGAAATGGACTCTTTATTTCAGTACTTGAAGGAGTAAAGGGGCACCAGTGTTGGACTGCATTTAGGCATCAGTTGCCTTTCATCCAGCCTAGAGCTGAGGTTCTCCAAATTGGAGTTAGTAGGAAATTATTTTAATTAACTGCTCACTGAATCAAGAGGAAGTTATATGGAGATTGGAGACATTAGTTTGTCTACTCTGGTGTGGTGAATAAACAGAAACAAAAGCAACCCACCAAACAAACAAAAACAGAGTTTATCATCTCACCTGTCCTGCTTTCCTGCTTTGTGACATGACATTTGCGAGATGGAAGCATGGATACTCACCTGTCTCCTTCGTATGAGCTCATGAGTGCTTTGCGAATGATAGAGCTTTCAGAATGTAAAGTACCATGTTTATTGTGCAAATAAACACACTTGGATTCTGAAAGCATTTGACTGAGTAGTATTTAGCACCTATTTTTCTTCTGCCAATCAAATTATAAAACTTTTAGTTAAACACTGACTGAGTTTCTGAAGACGGAAGAAGAAATCTGCTGAGGCCAGACTAGGGAAGAAAAAATATCCGATGTCTTCCTGAGACAGTACCAAAGAAGACCTCTGGAGAAGGGGCTTCTCAGAGGCATTTCTACGGTCACCATATTTCAATAAATGTCATAAGTGTTAAGTACTATTTGTATTTCTCTTAGGGTTCTTAGTAACTCTGCAATTTTCCCATCTGTTTGCATCTGCTTTCCAAAAAGCCTAAAGAAACCTTGAAGGAACTGGGGACTGGTATCAAAGATGGCAAAGCAGAAGGGTTTAGGGGTTCTGAATGCTCAGTGAAGAGAGCAGGGAAAGGAAATGGAGGACATGACTTCAAAAAAGCCAGTTCTTAGGCAACCTACAGAATGGGAGAAAAGTTTTGCCATTTATCCATCTGACAAAGGACTGATATCCAGAATCTACAAAGAACTTAAACAAATTTACAAGAAAAAAACAAGAAACCCCATAAAAAAGTGGGCAAAGGAGATGAACAGACACTTCTCAAAAGAAGACATTTATGCAGCCAACAAACATGAAAAAAAGCTCATCATCACTGGTCATTAAGGAAATGCAAATCAAAACCGCAATGAGATACCATCTCTCACCAGTTAGAATGGTGATCATTAAAAGGTCAGGAAACAACAGATGCTGGAGGGGATGCGGAAAAATAGGAATGGTTGTACAGTGTTGGTGGGAGTGTAAATTAGTTCAACCATTGTGGAAGGCAGTGTGGTAATTCCTCAAGGATCTAAAACTAGAAATACCATTTGGCCCAGCAATCCCATTACTGGGTATATGCCCAAAGAAGTATAAATCATTCTACTAGAAAGACACATGTACACGTATGTCTATTCACAATAGACTTGGAGCGAATGCAAATGAATGATATTCACAATAGACTTGGAGCCAACGCAAATCAATGATAGACTGGTTAAAGAAAATGTGGCACACATACACCATGGAATACTATGCAGCCATAAAAAAGGATGAGTTCATGTCCTTTGCAGGAACATCGATGAAGCTGGAAACCATCATTCTCAGCAAACTAACACAAGAACAGAAAACCAAACACCGCATGTTCTCACCCATAAGTGGGAGTTGAACAATGAGAACTGGACACAGGGAGGGGAACATCACACACCAGGGCCTGTCAGGGGGAGGGGGACTAAGGGACAGATAGCATGAGGAGAAATACCTAATGTAGGTGACAGGTTGATGGGTGCAGCAAACCACCATGGCATGTGTGTACCTATGTAACAAAACTGCACATTCTGCATATGTACCCCGTGTGTGTGTGTGTGTGTGTATGTGTGTGTATATATATAGCCAGTTCTTGTGTGATGGTAAGTCTCTCAATTTTGAGAGAGATCACAATGACCACATCCCTGAAGCTTCTGTTACATCTGCCACAGCCTGTTGAGCTGGGTCTCCTAGGTTCATCCTCATCGCTGCATGGGCTGGTTGGGGCGAGTAGGGGTGGGTGGGAACATGGTTCCAATAGAAGTCTCTGAGCATTGTCACTCAGTCTAATCCATCTTTTTTTTTTTTTTTTTTTTTTTTTTTTTTTTTTTTTTAGCTTTCATTTTAGATACAGGGATATATGAGCAGATTTGTTACATGGGTATTTTGCATCCAGGTAGTGAGCATAGTACCCAATAGGTAGTTTTTTGACCCATTCCTCCCTTTTGCCCTCCCTCCCTCTAGCAGTCTGCATTGTCTGTTTTCTTGTTTATGTCCATGGGTGCTCAATGTTTAGCTACTACTTATAATTGAGAACAGGCACTATTTGGTTTTCTGTTCTTTCATTAATTTGCTTAGAATTATGGTCTCCAGTTCCATCCACACTGCAGCAAAGAAAATGATTTTATTTTTTATGGCTGCATAGTATTCCATGGTGTCTATGTGCCACATTTTCTTTATCCAATCCACCATCAATGGGCGCTTAGTTGATTCCATGTCTTTAATATTGTGAATAGCATGGTGGTGAACATATCAAGTGGCCATTTGGTGTAATGGTCTATTTTCCTTTGGGTATGTACCCAGTAATGGGATTGCTGGGTTGAATGGTGGCTCAATTTTAAGTTCTTTGAGAAATCTTCAAACTGCTTTTCAAAGTGGCTGAACCAATTTACATTCCCATGAAAAGTGTGTAAGCATTCCCTTTTCTCTGCAGCTTCACTAGCTTCTGTTATTTTTTGACTTTTTAGTAGTAGCCATTCTTACTGGTGTAAGATGGTATCTCATTGTGGTTTTGATTTGTGTTTCTCTGTCCATCTTTGTTTTCATCCCCATTTGGATTGCTTTCCTCTCATTTCTTTTTTTTTCCTCTTCCTAATCTCCCCACTGCTACCCTCCCCTCATGAATTAAAGACTCCTGACCCTATGGTTAAAAGCCTCCACTAATTCATCTTTTTCATAACACAATTTCTTCAACTTCAAAATGGAATTGATAACATGTACATTCCTAACAGAGTTGTTCTGAGGTTGAAGGCTAATGTACACAAAATCATGTGTAGGTGAAGCATTTGGCAAGATGTTAAACTGTTTCACATATAATCAGTAATGACGACCAACATTCTTTATTGTGATATTTCTCTTCTCTTTCCCACCAACCTTCCCTCCAATTCTTCACTTACCTCCACATATTTATGCCTATTGTTATTTGTAACCATGAGTGTTAGCAAAAATATTTCCTCTGGCTTTACAGATTCAGGGATTGTCATGCTCAGAAAAATTATGTTCTGTCTGTATATGCCAAAAGAAGGAGAAACCCAAAGTCAGGGAAAGTGTAGGACAGGGGTGTCCCAGGAGGGAGAATGGAAGCAGGAGGACAGAGGGAACAGAGGGGTTCAGGGAGTGAGGAGGCACATAAGTCAATGCTGTCACTCATAAGGATCCTCTATGCATGACTTGTGCCTGTGGGCTCTGTGTGTCCAGCCAAGATGCCCCTATCTGATAGGAAGGGGAAATGGAGGCCAGAGGAAAAGAGGTCATATTCCTGGTGGACTGATGAGGGCAGGGAGCCAGACTGAGGGGCTGCTTTTCCTTCATCATGGATACTCAGTTGAATCTCCACCATGTTGTTTGAAGCAGGAAGTGATCCGGTTGCATGGTCTACTTTAGCCTGAGATTCTCCTTTTGATTTTTCTTATGGAATCATCCCCAAATCCATGAAAGTTCATTTTCTTATACTGGTATAACTAGTAGAAGGACAAGAAATTCTATGAGTCTGATAAACATATCACACCAATGAATTAAAGTTTAACATAATGATCAACATAGTTCAACTTTGTCCAACTCACTAAGTAGAGGGGAAACTAAGTAGAAGTTTAGTCAACCTAAACCCAGCACACACACATTTTGTGTTACTCCATATATCCACCCCCACATCCTCTTTGCTTCTCTTCTCCTTAGAGAAACATCCAGGCTTGGCAAGAACCCCTTCTTCACCAAAATCTCCATGGCTCCATTTCCATCTGCTAGATACTCCTTTCTCCACATTCTGTCTACTACACGTCCATGTCTCCTAAGGACCTGCTGGCTTCTTTCTGGATCTTAGTACTTTGCTCTTGCCAAGGGACAGAGTCCCATTTCAATGTTCTCCTTTCCACTTAAGGAACTGGGATCTGTCATTTCTTTTCCTCCGTTTTGGCAAATCAGTATAGACCTGGAGACCAGCTGTGTTGCATTTATGCAAGGAGATGTTGCATTTAGGAACAAATCCAGGAGAAGGTGGAGTCCAGGAGCATGTTTCTACTTTTTCCTTACTTAGAGAAACCTGCTCAGGTCTTGTAGGTCCCAGCCCCAGTGTATGACACAGATCTTAATGAGATAGAGAGCACTGTTTCCAATGAGACCAATTGTATGAGTTAGTGGTCAGCACAACCTTGTAACCCCAGTAAAGACCAGGGCCATGGCCCCTCTCTTGCAGCTCAGGCATCTTATCCAAAGCTTATCCCACAGGTATTGATTAAGCCCACATCTCTGCCCATGCTTTTCGTTTAGGAGAAAAGGATGCCAATGATAAACTTAGGATAGAAAAATGAATTAAAATACAAGTAGTAATAAGACATGAATGCAGTAACCCCCACAATAGGATCTGAATAGGAAAAGAGTGAGACTAAGAGACATATTTAGTGAGAATACCCAGAATGTGTCCCCTTTGGAGTGGTAAAATAATCCCTAGGGGCACAATATTGATTTCTGGGTTGGGAGATGTGTCCCCGTTGGAAGATTTTCTGCAACAAGGAGAAAGTGGTGGCTTACAATTCTTCCTGAGCTATGCCGGTCCCCAGCCTCAGGCAGAGAACCAGGAGCAGGGCAACAAGACGGGGCTTGAACAGAATCTGAAGAGCATGCATGCTGGAGAAATTTGATGCCCAGAGAACTGTGCACCCAGGCACCCAAATTATTCTTCATAACTACAGCAAGAGAACATTGTGACATTTGGGCAGGCCACTCAACCAAAATCATCAGACCTTGAAACTTCCCTAATTACCACCATGAATTTTTTTCTTGGAGAAATGTCAACATTCAGCTGGAATTTTACATTGGAATGGAATGAGGAAATAATTAGTTCAGTTGTTTTCCCTTGTTTGCCAATATCAGATTAGAACGTTGCTGGAACAGCAGGTTGGATTCTGCCTTAACTTTTCTAAACAGCATCTTTTTCACTTCTATTTTCCAATACTTGCTCTGGGTCTGTAGGATCTATGAAATGTATATTCTTATCTTTTTGTCCTCTAGATGACATGGTGTCTTATCTTTCTACCAATGCCAGTTACTTCAACTCTAAATTTTACTCTAGTTGAGTGAATGACTTGACACTAATGTTCCTACTCAGCCCTCCTGGTTTGCATCTTCAGGTACAATGAGTCTTCTGTAAGAAATGATAGCCCTCTATAGGGTATAGAGTATGTTTCATGAGAATTCAAGCCTCAGAAATAGGAAAAAATCAGATGAGAAGAGGGTAGACCAGATATTTTTGGTATCTATTTCTTAAGATACTGTCAGTAAGCAAGACCTTTCTGTGTATTGGCCCCTCTAAGGGGGCTTGGGTTTAAATTATATGTGTGGGAGCTGCAATCCTGAAGCTTCTTAGGAAAGGTTCTGTTGTCCCAGGTCTCCATTTTTCTAGCTTTGGTTACTGCTCAGCCTGCTTCCACTTGCTGGAAATTCAGATGTTGGGGCAGTTGTCAGACTCGATCTTTGAAGGACCCTGTGATCATCTCTAGTCATCTGCAGGAGAACATGTGGTCTTAAGAACGTCTTAGAAAGCTAAGATGACTAGAGAACCCATGGAATTGCCCACCTAACATCCAAGTGGGAGAACCATATCAGATGGCGAGGTGAAGTCCAAGGGTGGATGAGTTGCGACAGCTGTGCTCTTACCCCTGTAGAGTCTTTCCAGAGAACTAGAGTGCTGAAACTAACAAAGTCCTTGAGATGCGTTAGGGTGACAGCAAGACCAGGGAGGCCTGCTTCCATCCATTCATTTTGAATTTTCTACAAGATTCACCATGCATTGAGAGGGCCAGCTCCCAAATACCAGGTGCTATGCAGCAGGTCTTCTCTTACTTGGATTACTCTGCTATTTATCCCTATGTTTTTCAAACTCATTAAACTAATTTCTCTTCTCCTTTCCTCCCTCCCTTCCTTCCATTCATTTATTACTTATTCAAAAATATTATTATTATTATTTTTGAGACGAAGTCATGCTCTGTCACCTGGGCTGGAGTGCACTGCTGTGCCTGCCACCACGCCTGGCTAATATTTGTTTTTTTAGTAGAGACGGGGTTTCACCATCTTGGCCAGGCTGGTCTCAAACTCCGGACCTGGTGATCCACTCGCCCCAGCCTCGCAAAGTGCTGGGATTACAGGCGTGAGCCACCATGCCCAACCTAGTATTTCTTTACATCAGTGTACAGTTATACAATAAATACTATTATGTTCTTTAATTTCCATCACAAAATTTATCATATAATGTTCTATGACTCACTAGTTTCATTTGACACTGTGATTGAAGAAATTTCAATTTAGTACCTCAGAGTGCCTTCAATCTTTTTAAAATGTGTATTTATTTGGTTGTGTATATGAACCAGAATTAATTTAAGCAGTTTTTAAATTACATTCTTATAAATTACATTCTTATAAATTATGCAAGGAATGAAGAAAAAAATGTGAAAACTACTGAATTCACATATTATATGAGTTAAAGTAAATAATTTAAGTACAGAATTTTCTTGAAGGTTCTTAATATTTAAATATATTTTTATCTGTATTTTCACTGACATAAACTCCAGATCAGCAGGGTTTTTTTCCAGCCCTTTGAGGATATCATCCTATTTTTTTCTGGCTCACATTGTTTCTCTTTTTCAAGTCAGCTATCACTCTTATTGCTACCATTTGAAAATAAAATGGTGCACGTGATATGATGTGTTAAACGTAATTTTCTTTGCATTTATCCTGGTTCAAGTTCAAGTTCTTTCTATATTTGTGGTTTGATGTCTTTTGTCAGTTTAGGAAAATTCTAAGTCATTATATCTTCCAATATTACTTCTTTTCCAATCATTGTCGCCTCTCCTTTTGAGAAGCTTATTGCAAGTCTTTTATCTCCCTTCCAATTATCCCGTATGTCTCTAACTCTATTTTCTGTGTTATTCATCTTTCTTTTCTTTGTAATTAACTGTGTAGTTCACTCCTTGGCTTTGTCTGAGTTGCTATTAAAAACCGTTTATTGGGTTCTTAATTGCAGTTATTGTGTTTTTCAGTTTTAGCATTTCTCATTAATTTTTGGGTTAACTTTATTTTTTATAAAATCAAATAATGAAATAATGTATAGAGGACTACTACTTGAAAAATAGAAGTCATCTATGCCTTAATTCTATCAGATGATCACAGTAATTAATTTCTTACAAATCCTTCCAGAAGTTTCCCATATATCTATTTCTCGAGTAATTGACCATTCGCCCAGAAATGAAAGTCATCACTAGTTATCTCTCCTTATGATTCTACAATAGTCATTGATTCATTCAATATTCTTTGCTTCATCTCTATCACTTTTATGTCTTGGATGAATAAAAATTAAGGTTTTCTCTCTCCTAGTAACTGTTTTATATTTGAGGTTTTTTATTTGTTTTCCTTTTTCCTGTATTTTGGTGTGTTTTTTTTGTTTTTTTTCTGTTTTTTTTTTGTTGTTTTTTTTTGACAGGGGATCACTCTGTAGCCCAGGCTGGAGTGCAGTGGCATGAGCTTGGCTTCCTGCAACCTCCGCCTCCTGGGTTCAAGCGATTCTCCTGCCTCAGCCTCCCAAGTAGCTGGGACTACAGGTGTGCGCCACCATGCCCAGCTAATTTTTGTATTTTTAGTAGAGACGGGGTTTCACTATGTTGGCCAGGCTGGTCTCGAATTCCTGACCTAAAATGATCCTCCCTCCTCGGCCTCCCAAAGTGCTGGGATTACAGGTGTGAGCCACCGTGCCCGGCACTGACATTGTTTTTTGTTTATCCTAAACTCCTCAGTCTTCTTTCCAGGCCTCTCCATATACAGATACTATTTAATGTTGCTCCCAACAAATGTAAACACATTTTATTATAGGAGTTACTTTGGAAAAACTTGATTTCTTTCATAAATATTCCCTGTCACACGCACTCAGTAAACTTTCCCCTGAAATGGAAAATGTCTGGCTGAGAGCTATAGGAAGCAAATGATAATACAGGGTGAAACTAGCTGTTACCAATTCTGTAGCAGGACTATCAACCTTATAAAATTTAACTCATTATGATGTATTTCTCAGCCTTAATTAATTCACATAATTAAACAAAGCATTTATTGGGCAACTGTTATATTTGCAGAGCATTTGAAGGCTTTACATGTTATTCTAAAAGGATGAAAACATATTGACCAGGCAATCATGGCAGGCATAGTCTCTTATTTGGAACAAGGAAGAGTCAAAGTGCCCAAAGTTGTTGTTGTTGTTTTTCCACAACCTCCTGAGTAGCTAGAACTTCAAGTGTGTGCCACTATACCTGGCTGAATTTGTTATTTTTTTACTAGTTTTTTCTTTAATTTTTGTTTTTCTTTATTTCTTCTAAAAAAAAAAAACCCAGAATGCATGTGCAGAACGTGCAGGTTTGCTACATAGGTATGCGTGTGCCATGGTGCTTTGCTGCACCTATTGACGTGTCCTCTAAGTTCTCTCCCCTCACTGAACCTATTGACCCATCCCATAAGTTCCCCATCTAATATGGTAGCCACTGGCTACATGTAGCCATTGAGTTTCAGAAATGAGGCTAGCCTGACTTAGGTGTTTTGTAAGTATAAAGCACCCAACAGATTTCAAAGACTTACTAAGAATAAACGAATGTAAACTATTTCATTAACAATTTAAAAAATATTAATTAGATCTTATAAATGAATTTAGGATATATTCAGCTAAATAAAATATGTTATTAACTTAATTTCACCTGTTTCCCTTTTCTTTTTATTTAAATGTGGCTATCAAAATTACACATGTAGCTTAAAATATATTTCAATGAATATTTCTACTGAACAGTCTACTCTAGGTAATCAAAAATTCTAGGCTGAGCATGGGTGGCTCATGCTTGTAATCCCAGCACTTTGGGAGGTAGAAGCAGGAGGATCACTTGAGGACAGGAGTTTGAGACCACCCTAGGCAACATAGTGAGGCTCCCCCTGCCCAATCTCTACAAAAAGTTTTTTAAAAAATTAGCCAGGTGGGGTGGTGCTTGCCTGTAGTCTCAGCTACTCTGGAGGCTGAGGTGTGAGGATCACTTGAGCCCAGGAGGTTGTGGCTGCAGTGAGCAGTTATCACACCACTGCACTGCAGCCTGGGTCAAAGGGTGAGACACTGTCTCAAAAAACAAAACAAAACAAAACAAAATCTGGGTGGATATAGGTGTTCACATAATTCATAGAGGAAATAAAATTTGCAATTTTGAAATGCTTTCTGGTAGACACTTTGCAGGGGCCTAAAGGAGACTGTTGGGAAGTATGTGCAAGTAGTATAGAAGTTAGGAGCATGGGCTGGGTGTGCTGGCTCACGCCTGTAATCCCAGCTCTTTGGGAGGCCGAGGTGGACGGATCACGAGGTCAGGAGATCGAGACCAACCTGGCTAACACGGTGAAACCCCGTCTCTACTAAAAATACAAAAAATTAGCCAGGCGTAGTGGCAGGCACCTGTAGTCCCAGCTACTCGGGAGGCTGAGGCAGGAGAATGGCGTGAACCTGGGAGGCGGAGCTTGCAGTGAGCCGAGATCGCGCCACTGCACTCCAGTCTGGGTGACAGTGCAAGACTCCGTCTCAAAAAAAAAAAAAAAAACAAAAATAAAAAGAAGTTAGGAGCATGTCTCTCCAGGCTACCTGTGTGGT
Organism: Pan troglodytes; assembly: GCF_028858775.2. NCBI lineage: Eukaryota > Metazoa > Chordata > Mammalia > Primates > Hominidae > Pan > Pan troglodytes. The sequence continues at coordinate 158,550,200 of NC_072404.2, read as the reverse complement.
TCGAATCTTGGCTCTGTCACTTGCTGGCTATGTGCAAATTAATTACCTTCTCTTATCTCAGTTTTCCCATAAATAAAGGTAAGAATAACATGTACATGTTTATTTTCTATTGCCTGGGAACAATATAAGCATTTTAAGAACAGGATAAAAAATTCCTGATTTACTTATGTAAAACCAAGTGCTGAAAGCAGGTAATGGCACATGTAGGTATTTGATAAATATTTATTGAGTGAATAAATATTTAATGTCTGTTATTGTTTTAAATAGGGCATGTGATAAAGCATGTAAATAAAATTATTCACATTTTTGGTACCTGTTAAGCATATAATCAATTGATATGGACAGGAGACAGAGAAATACTGGGTAGAAGAGGGCTGTTCCCTGGCAAAGGCCCCACCCTCAAACCTGGAAACCTGCGGCCCTAAATGAGGACAGGCATTCCTGTTTTTGCGCCAAAAAAATTGCCTTTTGGCCTGCCATGCCCCCATCTGGTATCCATATAAACCCTGAACCCCAGGCTCCAGAAGGAGATGAGCAGATGAGGAGACAAATGGCAGAATAGCGCAGCAGAGAAGGAGAGAAGGGAAGGAGTGTCTGAATGTAAGGAGGAGTTCGGCTGGGGATGGACGGAGAATCAGCCACTGGACAGTCAAACTCCAGGGGAAGATCATCTTCCTACTCCATTCCCTGGCCGGCTCCCCATCCATCCCACTGAGAGCCACCTCCACCACCCAATAAAACCCTGCATTCACCATCCTTCCAGTTCATGTGTGACCCGATTCTTCCGGGATGCTGGACAAGAACTTGGGATGCAGAAAGCTGTCACAGTAGCCCTCTGCCTTTGCAAAAAGGCAGAGGGTCCACTGAGCTGGTTAACACTTAAACTGTCCGTAGACAGCAAGGCTAAAAGAGCGCACTTTAACACACGCCCACTTGCCCTCCTGCACCTGTCCGTCTGCGTGCTCCTCCTCCTCTAAGGGGTTTGAGCAGCTGAACAGATGAGTGACACCCCTGTTGCATGTTCTGCGAGGGAGGTCAGGTAACTCTCCTGTTTCACAATGTTACAATCCTAATTAATATAAAAAATGATCTTTTCCAATGACTGTATTTTCCGCCCTGGATTTTGATTCTCATTTAGGATCACTGGCCTAGGGGATATGGTCCCACTTTCTTGCCCAGATTCACTCGGCCTCTCCTGATTTTGCTCCTGTCCTCTTGCCAGATCTGCTTCTAACTCTTCCATGTATACTTAATCCTGCCCAATATGAAAGTGTTTACCTGCCCTGAGCAAGCCACTGTTTCATGCTTTGGGCTCTTGGTGCCTGCGTCCTATCTACTAGAATGCCCTCTGCCCACTTTGTGCACCTGATCCTTGCTCATATTCCACTTCTATGAGCTGGCCCTCTGGGATGAAGCCCCTCAGGGCTCCCTCTGCCCCTTTACTCCTCTATTATGCCTGAGCTCCTCAGGCAGAGCTGCACAGGACCCTGATATCCCTGAGTGTCACAATCCATTGAAAACAAGCAACAGAATAGCATAGAATGCTACTGCTCATTTAGGGGGCCATGGACTCCATCCCTGACTCTGCTGCATGCAACAGGACTCCTGTCTTCTGGGATCTGAGCTGTTGCTGGAGGGCAGTGGGATGGAGAGAGGTCAAGCAACAGGGAGACTTGGTGCCTGCCCTGGCTCTGCCACTCCTGTGCCATGAACTTTAGGGCCACTGCTTTTCCTCTCTGTGAGCGTAGCTCCTCTTCCCAGTTTCTTCTTCTCTCCCTCTTCATACCAATGGGCAGTGAGAACCCGTACAATCTCCTCAGTAAAGGTTCTTTGAAAGACAAATGTTCTAGAAATTTCAGGTAATCTGGGGTTCTTCAGGAGCAGATTTTGGAGATACAACGGAACATGGAGAAGCATGTTAAGAAGTTTATTTTATAGACCACAGCAGAAATTCCAGCCAAGTTTCCTTAGAGGAAATCACCTGGGTGTGGCAGACAGGGCTTCCATTATTCTACCTTTAGGATTTCAGTAGTATAAAACCGGTTGTTTTTGATGGGGATTACAGCATCATCATCAGGGCAGATGCCTAATTCCTGAATAACATCAACGACGGCTGCAATTTGCACAGTTCCTGAAAAAGACAGGGACGGAGATCATCTCTCAGACACCCTGGCCATGTCCTGTCTTTTCTACTCATATCAGGCATCTGCCCCCTGGGGTTCAGTTTCCCCAAATCCTTTGCAAATTTGTCTCCTGTATCAACTTTTTGCACTCAATGCCTCTGTCTTAGAACCTGGGTGCCTTCCCCATCTGCTCTCCCCATGCTCTTCCCTCCCTCCCTTCTGTCCTTCTGCCCTGAGGTCCTGGTCCTGCTCGGTTCGCAGCCATGTTTCTGTTTATAGTTTCTCCTCCCTGGTGGCTGGTGGGTAGTTCCCTCCTTGGACAACTTCTGTACTTACTGTTGGTGTAAAAGTCCCAGTAGAAGGTTTTTGGATTGTCGTCACATAGGCAGGCAGTATACTTATAGTTAAATGCACCTTGTAGAGGGATGCTGCTAATGAGGTAAGTTTTAACCTGGTGAGGAGAAGGTGGGAGGGGGAATTCATTGTTATTTTGGGGAATGGGTAAGGGAGGGAAAAATAGGAGAGGGAGAAGCCGGAGGAGAAGAGTGGGGGTGGAGGTGGGCCCAGGGCAAGGGGGAGTCTACTGTTGTAGTATCATTTCAGGAGCCAAAGTCTAGGTCAGAAGGTTTTCCCTTCCAATGCCCTCAAACTCCGGCCTTAGCAGTGTGGAGAAGCTCAGGAGGAGATAGGGATGCAAGTGAATCCACAGGGCAAGGAGAACTCATCCAGGGCAGCTGTCCAGCTGGGGAGCAGGCTTGCCTTAGTCACCAGCCAGAGGTTTCAGGAATCGACCTGCAATCACGTTTACTCTGAGACCTGGTGAGACAGCAGCCTGGCCACTTGCGTGTAGGAGCCAATGTCAGGCCTTGTTGTCAGAGCTGTGACCAAGCCCCATCTGTGCTCCTCTCTGACTTGGTGACCTTTGGTGATGAGAGTTAGGCCTCTCACTCTCACTTTCCTCAGGTATGAGGTGGAAACAATTAACTACCAAACCTGGCTGTTAGATAAGCAAATAACATCTTGAATGTAAATTTCTTTTTAACTTGGGTGCTTTGCAATTCAAGATCCCAGATTATTGTATATATAAATTTCAGTGGAGTCAGAAGATTTTGTCCAGTTAACGTTTAACACAGCAGTTTTATCCTGGGGTCCATAGACCCAGAGGGATCTGTGGATAGCATTCAGTGAGTCTGTGGACTCAGGCAGGGGAAAAATATGCATCTTTATTACTAACCTCTAATTGAAATTCAGCATTCCTTCAGTTATGAATGTCATCAAGGAACCACAGTGCCATTAGCAGTATGTGTGATTTTATCACAAGGAGAAACGTAGATATGTACATATCATTGCACAGATCCAGAGGTCCGTAATACAGCCTGAATGCACTACCTTGAATGTATGGCAGTTATCAGACTGGCTCATGGTCACGACTGAGGCGCAGTGCCGTTCTGCCCACCTCCTGCAGCTTGCTCAGCTACCTGGCAACTCAGCATCAAGTAGCCGTTCAGACCCAAACAGTAAATTCAGGTGTTCTCACCCTTGGAGTTTTACTCAGAATGCCTTGGAGAATCCTGGCGTTTCTTTGGAGAAGACTACCTGTGCCTTGCTTCCCTTTTTTTTTTTTTTAAGAGACAGAGTCTCACTCTGTTGCCCAGGCTGGAGTGCAACGGTGCGAACGCGGCTCACTGCAACCTCCGCCTCCCAGGTTCAAGTGATTCTTCTGCCTCAGCCTCCTGAGTAGCTGGGATTACAGGTGCGTGCTACCAGCCCTGGCTAATTTTTGTATTTTTAGTAGAGACGGGGTTTCACCATGTTGGCCAAGCTGGTCTCGAACTCCTGACCTCAGGTGATCTGCCCACTTTGGCCTCCCAAAGTGCTGGGATTACAGGCACAAGCCACTGTGCCCGGCCTTGTTTACCTTTCTGTTACATTAGCAACAACATATCGTCATGAATCAGAATTTACACCACTTGTACAATAAAAGATCAGAATCCATTGCATGCCTAGCATGGCACGTGGGACGTGTTGCCAAAGACCAGTGCAGTTTAATGTACTTCTTCAAGCTAAGTAACAACATCCATCACACAGATAATGTGTTCATAGAATAAAATTCAACTCTTCTATATTTTAAATGTATTGCTTTCCCAGCTAATGTGTGCATAAAGAAACACATACCTTACTGCATCACAAATTTATTTTTTACAAGTTAGTCACTGTTACTCAATGTGGTAGTTTCTCTCTGTAATCCAATGCACTTTATGCATTTAGAAGCAATTTTCTGATAAATGTTTCATAAACTTCATGAAACCAACGAAATGGCCTGTAGCACAAAAATGTTTAAGCATTGTTTTTGCCACAAGTTTCCTTCAGCTTTAAAGGATTATGCAATCTTTATATTCAAATATACGATTGTAGGTATATTCTATTCTAATTCTAAAATAAATAAATATGAGTCTAAACCTCACTTTTTCAAAAATTCAGTTACAGAAAACATTATAAATGATAAAAAATGAGGATTAGATGGTAAGAATTTTACAGTTATATAAATATATTTTAATAAAAATTTAAAAATAGTTATACTTTGAAAAATGAAGCCACAAATAAAAATTTATTGACTAGAAATTTCCTTCCTGTAAATTATTTCTAGTTTGCAAAGTCAGTTAGTCTAAGGATTTCTTATTCTTTTAGTTGTGCTTAGGTGGGTTTTGAAAAGATTGCTTTATTTTAGAGTACTAGCATGATTCTTAAAAGCATACTTTTATTAATCACAAAAGCACAAAATTATGTCACATGTCATTTTATTGATTCAAACATATCTTATTATACCTACCACTACCATTAACTATTACCACCAGAAACCACCATTTTCACAAAAATTTTATGTACACATTATGTACATGTTCTTATTCTCATTCTCACCTGTGTTTGTGATAAACAAAATACAAAGTTGAAAAATTATGATTCAGCCTTGCTCCTACCCCAAATTAGTGTACATGTCTCAGATTCTTGGACTGAAAATAGAAAAATTTGACAAAGCAGCTGTGATATTCTTTGCTCATTGACCAGGAATTTTTCTTTACAGGTGTGGGGATATTTCTAGAATGCAGTTGACTGAATAGCAATCTTCATGCTCTCAATGTTGTTTTACATGTAATCATTGTCCTTAAGTCTCATTTGAATTAGGAAACTTATGTTGTAAGGAAATACTTGTGCTGCCTGATAGAAGGTGTCCTTCATGAAGGGTCTGGGGAGGGAGTAGGGGAGATGGGAGATGCATGGGTCTTGGCCCTAGAACAAAGGTAGTGGGGGCAGTTTGCATGCTTGTGACACCTGAGATCAATGACTAGGAAAAGGACACACAACCAGTGTCCCAGGGAAGAGTCACTGTGGATTAATAACTGCATAAGTCTATTTGACTTCTGGCCCTTGGCAGCTAGACAGGAGGGATAATGCTCTAATCCCAAGCTGCTCAAAAATGTGATCCTTTGGGCATAGCCTTGGTGTACCTTGGGCGTCTGTTAAAACCCAGAAGTTCTAATCTCTCCCCAGACCTGCTGAATGAAACTCTGAATTTTAACAAGATCCCCGAGTGAGTTTTAGACACATTACCATTTGAAAACCTCTGACCTTGTTCAGAGATTGGACTTCTGAACTTGGGGAAAAGGAGGAGATGATTACGAGCTCCTTGTCAGGGTGGGGAGGCTGGAACAAGAGTCCACTTCTGGTGACCCAGAGCAAAGGAGCAGAAGAAGGCAAGAGGACAGTAGAGTCATTCAGTGCTTACTGGAGAGGAGGAGTCATATCCTGCATGTCCTCTTCTGCCCACCCACCTCAACCTATGGTGTGGAGTTGCTGCTTTCTCTTCTGAGACCTCCCCTCCCTCCATCCTAAACTAAACATGCTCAGGACCTTGGAAGGACTCTAACCGCTTCTCTACTAGCTCTTACACTTTTTTCTTTTTCCCTCTTTCTCACTTCCTATTCCTTCTTCCTTTCCTTCTTATTTATCTTAGACTTCTCTGGATTCGAATTTCTTCATCTGGAAAATGAGAAGTCATCTGTCCCAAGCTCCCACAGTTATTCTGAGTCTCAAGTAGCATAACATAAGTGAGAATGTTTCATTAAGTACACTGTACATTATTAAAGTGAGAGATTAAATTATGTTTATAATCAAGGAGTTGAATTATCTTTTGAAGTCACGCCCCCAGTCATCTACTTACCACCATGCATTCTTTCAATTCTGTTTGAACTGCAAGCACTGCAGTGACTTCGTCATTTGGACGTACTGACTTGGGGATGTCAAAATTATGTATTATGATCTTCCGACTGATTGTGGGAAGAGAGAAACAGAACACCAAGATCAGAGACCAATCTTTGAGTGAGGGGGGAGCCATGAACAGGTCAAGGGGCACAGGATGGGCAAGGGAGGGAAATTATGGGGCTTGGATCAATTGTTCAGCATTGGAATCCCCTGGAATTTTCATGTGTTGATTGGATTGGTAACTTCACACAGATTTAATTTTGTTTAATAAAACAACTAGGGCACTTTAAGATTCCTTAAAGAACTAAAAGTAGTACTACCATTTGATCCAGCAATCCCACTACTGGGTATCTACCCAGAGGAAAAGAAGTCATTATTTAGAAAAGATACTTGCACATGCATGTTTATAGTAGCACAATTCACAATTGCAAAATCTTGGAACCAACCCAAATGCCCATCAATGAACGAGCATCTTCTTCCCTTCCATTGACCAAAAACAAGTTTTTAAAAAGAAAAAATGTACAATACCACATGCCACTTCCTGATAACATCCTACAGGCTCTGGTGGTTGTCTACTGAGTAGGAGGGCTCAAGTCATTATTAGGAGAAAATTTTCTAGCAACAGAATCACATTAAACCAGCAAACCTCTTGATTAGGGAAATGCAAATCAAAACCACAATGCGATACCACCTTACTCCTGCAAGAATGGCCATAATCAAAAAATCATAAAACAGTAGATGTTGGCGTGGATGCAGTGATCAGGGGACACTTCTATACTGCTGATGGGAATGTAAACTGCTACAACCACTATGGAAAACAGTGTGGAGATTCCTTAAAGAACTAAAAATAGAACCACCATTTGATCCAGCAATCCCACTACTGGGTATCTACCCAGAGGAAAAGAAGTCATTATTCAAAAAAGATACTTGCACACACATGTTTATAGCAGCACAATTCACAATTATAAAATTGTGGAACCAACCCAAATGCCCATCAATCAACGAGTGGATAAAGAAACTGTGATATATATATATATATATATATATATATATATATGATGGAATACTACTACTCAGCCATAATAAGGAATGAATTAACAGCATTTGCAGTGACCTGTATGAGATTGGAGACTATTATTCTAAGTGAAGTAACTCAGTAATGGAAAACCAAACATCGTATGTTCTCACTGATATGTGGGAGCTAAGCTTTGAGGACTCAAAAGCATAAGAATGATACAATGGACTTTGGGGACTTGCGGGGAAGAGTGGGAGAGGGGTGAGGGCTAAAAGACTACAAATATGGTGCACTGTATACTGCTCGGGTGATGGGTGCACCAAAATCTCATCACCACTAAAGAACTTACTCATGTAACCAAATACCACTTGTACCCCAGTAACTTATGGAAAAATAAAATAAAATAATAAAAAATTAAAAAAAACCCCAGCAAACATCTCAATGCACTGGAGGTATTTGTAGGAGCATCTTTGAAGATCCTCCTTCTGTGGTCCCTAGGTAGGGTTTAGGAATTTGTATTTATTTAGCTCCTTAGGAAATTTGGACATATGGCCATGTTTGGGAACTTTAGATACTACTCTACATTTAGACCATACACTGCAATCTGAAAAGGAAAGGAAATGGAGACAAATAAAATAGTCAAATATTCTTCTTCAGTCAATGAGGACTGGGTTCGGGGCCAGGAGAGTTATTTTCTCTTCCCTAGAAACTCCGGGCTACGGACCTTTGTTATTGTGTGGGACAGAAGGGAATTGAGATTCTTAGCCCACAGTGTCTCACAGCCCCATTTTCTTGGGGCAAAGCATCTTAGAGAGATTCTATTTTTTGGTGCCAACTGCTGTAGTGCCCAGTGCACAGGAAAAGGGTATAAATACCTAAGCAACTTCAAAATCTCTCCCATTTGTATATGAGTTTCAGATTGATAGGATGACCAGCTTAGTTCGAGTGACTAACCATCTCAGTTTACCCAGGACTGAGGTCTTTTCCAGAATGGGTTGTGGAGGTGGCGGGGGAGGGCAGAGTTGCAATGCTACAACCAGGAAAGTCCTGGGCAAATCAGGATGGATGGTTGATAACCTAATTAGCATAGCTTATTTGAATACCTTGCTGCCCTTCAGGGCTAAGTGGACTGTCATCTGGCGGGAATGGGGTGGGATCTGAACCTGTCCCCATGCAGGGTTTCTTGGGACACTTGCCTCCATTACATTAGCTTGTCAAAACCCTGAACAGTTTCCTCCAGGACAGGATATCTGACCATGCCATAGAGAGTACCTCCAAGATCACAACCCAGAAACCCAGCATTATAAACCCTACTGCTATAGAGAAAACTCCCTAGATTGGGTATCGCTGCTTTCTCCCAGACCCTTGGCTCCATTTTCTACTTTATTTTACTTGCTCCAATTTTTCTGCTTCCTTCACACATGTGTTCTCAATAAGTTGACTTCTGAACCTGTGCTCTCAGGTCCCAGTATACGTGAGAGCAAGAGGTCATCATATTCATCTTCAGACTTCAGGTTAGGAAGAATGTCTAAGCTGCCTGTCTAGCTCAATCTCAGACCACAGGGCAGTGGCCAGGGCCTCTGGTCCTTTAGCCAGTCCTGCCAAAGCTGCCCTAAGCTGCCGTTGGAACTCACAGACCTGTTATGCTTCTCTTCTAGGAGGCAAGGTGTGAGAAGGTAAAGTTTACTGAGCAGAAATCTGAACAAAGGTATAAATTATGAACAAGATGTGGATCAGCATGTTAGATGAAGACTAACTACTAATTACAGCCTGTAGGTACATTTGGAGCTTTATTTCCACTGGCAATGCAGAAACACCCAGCAAAAATGTGAGAGGAGTTGGTGGGGCTTCCTAAGAGGACAAGAAGTGGAACCTGGCAGGAGATCCATGGGAGCTCCTGGGACTAGAGTTCTGGGAAGTTGAAAGAAATTCTCAGAAAGAGATATGTAATTTCCAGACTGGGAGAGGAGCCCTCCCTGCAATTATTTTTGTGGGGAAGAGAAGGGCATGGCTCACGTGTTGTCCTGAGCTTTGTTGGCCCCCAACTGCAGGCAGAGAACCAGGAGCAGGGTGGCAGGGCTGGCCCTGAACAGGAGCTGGAACAAGCGCATGCTGGAGAAAACAGAAGGCAATGTGTCCCAGAGAAGTGGTGTCCTAGGTGCCCAGCACATTTCTTATATACAGATTGATCAAGGAAGTGCAAGAGCTGCCAGGGAGATCCATGAGGTGAATCACCCATTCACCCTCCCCACTCGTGATCTTTCCTTGTTGACCCAAAGTTTGTTTTTCTAAGAAAAAATCAACACTCAGCTAGAATGTCAGCGTTTGAGAGAGGAGTCAGATTGTTCTTCCTTATTTTTTCAGCATCAGAGTTTCTCAAAATGGCTGGGACCTCAAAAGATACACCAGTTTTTCCCGAGTTTACAGATTCAGTTTTCTTTTCCCTCCTAATTTGCCTGTCTGAATTGCTATGTGTAGTCTTAGCTTCAGTCACTGCTCCCTTGGTCTCTGAAAGCAGAGAACCCAGCTGTGGTGGCAGGTTTCAGACCAGAGACATAGAACATCTTTGCTTGATCAAATTATAGTGAGTTCAAGATGCAATGCTATTCAAAACATTTCTTGGAGGGCTAGGATGATCAGGACTTCCCTAGCAGTCACTACCCATCATGAGGTGGAAGAGCTAGAGAAGACCTGAGCTGCTCTACATGATGGGGAAGTGAGTTCAAGACACTGGGTGATGTAAAGATGTTTATTGTCATTGAGTCCTTCTTAATTTCAGGTGTGGTTGCAATATACTGCAGATGCCCAAGATCCCCAGCTGCCCCACAATCCCCAAGGCAGGGTGATATTTTAATTCTAGACAATTCCTATAAATAGCTGGCACCCCCAAATCAGACTTCTTGGCACCAAAGAGCTGGCTCATTTTCTTATTGACATGGCCACTTTCTTACACTTGTCTCATGCATAAGCCACACAGGAAGAACCACAGTGGAAAGGATTCCTTCTGTGAGAATGGAGCCCACATTATGTCCAGTAGATACCCAGGTTGTAGAATTCCTCTCCTTGGGATGATGGGGAGACTTGCTCTTGCTGACACCAGCATTGTGTTATTTCTCCTTATGAAATTAAATCTGCTCCTTAACCTATGACTTACAATACTATGGGATTTGTTTCTATCATTTGCATGGCACACAGCTGCCCAGGAAGAGCCTCTCTGGCAACAGAGTGAAAATCAGAGTTCTAGGAGTTACCGCCTCTGTATGTTGCTTTAGCCAGGATTCAGAGCTAAAGTGTAAGTGTGTGCTTCTGCTTTCTGGATGTATCTCTCAAAATTGCTCTGTCTGTTTATTCAACTCCCGGATCTACTTTCTCTTTCCTTTGAATTGGACACCATTCATGTCATTGCTCACTTAAAACTTCAGCTGTTCTCATGATCACATGCTTTCTTCCCTGTTTATATCCTATCCACTCAAGAACACTGCTTGTGAGGGTCACAATGACCTTCCTTTGTAAGCCTTTTCCCACAATTAAATTGTCTTCACACCTGGTCCTTCTCACTTGCATAATTTCCATTTGAAGCACATCCTAGCTAGACTGACCAAGGCAGGCATAAGGCAGAAGAATCTAGGAAGTGTCTGCGTGGGAAAATGCAGGAAAAGTTCTTTGCTTGGCTCTTTGAAGGCATAGCCCTGTCCTTGAGGATGCAACTCCAGCACTCCCAAAAGGCAGTGTCCAGAGGAAGGCAGATGACGATGGGTTAAGAGCATCTATTGAAGGTAATGAGGCTGTTCTTCTGTGAGCTAGCAGGAAACTGCAATACCTACAACCCTTCAATGTACAGGACAATCTTTTTTTTTTGAGAAAGAATCTCACTCAGCCAGGCTGGAGTGCAGTGGCATGATCTCAGCTCACTGCAACCTCCACCTCCCGGGTTCAGGAAATTCTCATGCCTCAGCCACCCGAGTAGTGGGGATTATAGGCAGGTGCCACCATACCCAGCTAATTTTTGTATTTTTGGTAGAGATGGGGTTTCACCATGTTGGCCAGGCTGATCTTACATTCCTGACCTCAAGTGATCCACCTGCCTCGGCCTCCCAAATTGCTGGGATTACAGGTGGGAGCCACTGTGCCTGGCCTAGGACAAGTCTTATTCAGGCCATGACTGCTGTGATGGTTACTTTTATTTGTTAGCTTAGCTAGGCATGGTGCCCACTTTTTGGAAAAACAACAGTTTAGAAGTTACTGTGAAGTTGTTGTTTGTTTGTTTTAAATGTGATTAACATTTAAATCAGTAAAATTTGAGTAAAACAGATTACCTCCATAATATGGGTCAGACTCATTGGATCAGTTGAAAATCTTAAGAGAAAAGCTTGAGGTCCCTTGAGGAAGAAGATTAGGGAGAAAAAGAAACCATAATTATTATGCCATAAAGAATGAACAAGTCTGGGTTTCAGAAATCAAATAAAGGTTGATAAAATCAGATTGTAAACAACTCAGGAAGCTTACAGAAGAGAATGTGTATAGTCCCATAGGGAAAGAGTTAGAATATAGATGAGGCTTGCCACAGGCTAAGTTTGCAAAGAGAAAGATAATCTTAGTCCTGACAGGGCTCATGAGAAGAAGATAAGGAGTGGACAGAGAGGGAGTTATAGACACCAACACACATGAAGCATATGCTGTGTGCATTACACTGCTCTAAACATTTTAACATATATTAGCTCAATCTTTATTACAACCCTGTGAAGGTGGTTGCCATTTTTATTCCATTTTACAAGAGGAGAAACAGAGACCCAGGAGATAAATATCTAACCCAGACCATATAGCCAGTATATGGCAGAGTCAACTTTGCAAGCAGGTTTTGTGGAATCTGAGTTTTGATTTACAGTATCTGAGAACCTCTTTTCGAAATAGAATCCAAACTTACAAATGTAAACTACAGGTACAGGATCTTGGAGGAGGCACCCATAAGTAGGAAGCCCTGAGGCTTCATGCCATTAACTTAATGGCGAATACACCTTTGGGTGGGGCTAGAATTTCCACGCTGGCAGTCTGGCCCTGGAACATGACCCTTTAACCACTGCACTGCCTACTAGTGAGAACAAGTTGCAAAGTTAGTAACTGGCAGAGTTAGGGGTTCAAAATCAAGTAGTCTGATACCAGAGTTTATGTCCTTAAACACTTGTCTAGTCTATTTATTGATGTAGCAACAGTTTAAAGTTGAGAAAAGGAAACTCACAGAGGTTTTAATAAGTTGTTCAAGTCACAGAGCCAACAAATAACAAATGTATTGAAGTTTGGCTTGGCCATATGACTAAGCCAAACCATTGGAACCCAGATAGAAGTGAATCCGGAGTTGGCACTTAGAGTGACTACTCTATATTTCCTCTTACTTAATAAAAGCATAATTGGCACAAGACTTGTAGAAGGGCATCTAATGCATACTGAAGATGTAAGATGTAATGAGTTGTTTCTTAGAGGAGGTTATATCCAAGCAAAATCTCTCAGAGGTGAGAGAAGCTGGAGTGTGACTCTTTTCTTAGAAACTCTGTCATCTTTAGTGTCATTTCTTTCTTTCTTCCTTTTTTTTTTTTTTTTTTTTTGGCGGAGTTGCACTCTTGTCACTCAGGCTGGAGTGCAGTGGCGCAATCTCAGCTCACTGCAACCTCCACCTCTTAAGTTCAAGTGATTCTCCTGTCTCAGCCTCCTGAGTAACTGGGATTACAGGTGCCTGCCACCACACCCAGCTAATTATTTTTATTTTTAGTAGAGACGGGGTTTCACCATGTTGTCCAGGCTGGTCTCAAACTCCTGACCTCAGGTGATCCACCCCCCTTGGCCTCCCAAAGGGCTGGGATTACAGGCGTGAGCCACAATGCCTGGCCTTTAGTGTCATTTCTAAGGTCACCCTGGTGATGTAGGGGCCAAGGGAAAATTTTTTTCTGCCTTCTGAAGTTTCGCTGAAAAATAAACTGACAAAAAGTAGATTAATAGGAGAAATGGCATAAAGTTTATTAACGTGCATGGGAGAGAATGATGACCTCCAACTCCTCAGTGGGAGTACAGAAGCTCATGTACCATCTTGAGGTTACAAAAGAATGAGGTCTTGGAGCATGGCCAAAACCAGGTTATGGTAGTAAATCAGGTTACAGTGGTGCTATAGGTTATGGGAGGGGAAAAGAGGAAGCCTGGCTAGCAAAGGTGGTCTTGCTATTGTCGACCAAAAGAGTTAAACTCTGTAAAATATTTTAGGAGATTTATTCTAAGCCATATATGAGTGATCATGGCCTGTGACACAGCCCTCAGGAGGTCCTGAGAACATGTGCCCAAGGAGGTGGGGGTACAGCTTGGTTTATATATTTTAAGGGAGGCATGAGACATCCATCAAATACATTTAAGAAAGACATTGGTTTGGTTCAGAAAGGCGGGACAACTCAAAGGGCAGGGGCGGGGGGAGGGGTCTAGGCTATAGGTAAATTTAAACATTTTCTGTTTGACAATTAGTTGAGTTTATCTGAAGACCTGGGGTCAATAGAAAGAAAATGTTCAGGTTAAGATAAAGGACTGTGGAGATCAAGTTTTACTGTGCAGAAGAAGCTCTCAGATAGCAGACTTCAGAGATAGCAGGTGGTAAAATGTTTCTTATCGGACTTAAAAGGGTGCCTGGCTCATAGGTGATTATCTCCTGGTTCTGGAAAGGAAGGAAGGAAAAGAAAGGAGTAAGGGGATTCTCTATAGAATGTGGATTTTTCCCACAAGAGACTTTGCAGGGCAATTTCAAGGCATGGCAAGGAAATGTATTTGGGGGTAAAACATTTTGATTTTCTTCCTTGTTATGCCAGAGTCAGATTGGAAAGTAAGTCACCATATACAGGGTTAAAATAAAACCCATATGATGAGCATTTATGGTCTCCAGACCCCTTAGATAGGAATTTGGCCAAGATTAAAACAAACAAATACACACACACACAAACAGAGCTTAGTCCTCACTATGCAGGTGAAATCTCACAGGTAGTAGCCCTCAGAGAGAATAGGTAAATGTTTCTTTCAGACCTTTAAAGGTATCAGACTCTCAGTTAATCTTTCCTAGATCTGCAAGGGAGGACCTCAGGAAAAGCCTGTTGCATCAATGCAGATTCTCTAGAGACACAAATCTCCCCACAAAAGACAGCTTTGCAGCACTGCTTCTGTTTGCAGATCCTCTAACAGCCATCTCAAAGTATGTCAAAGGAGTATATTTTTGGGTGAAATAGTTTTGTTTTCTTCAGGTATTAGTATTCAGCTTTTAAGAGGTGAAAGAGAGAATGGAGAATTACGGAGTGTTTTATTTTTTTTTTAATGGGCAAGATTTGGAAGTAGCTTCCAAATCATAGAATGTCATTCATTCTTTGTCCCCATTGCCACAGCTTAGTCCTGTAGCCAAATCAAACTGCAGGAGAGATTGGGAAATTTAGCATACCTGTGTGCTTAGGAGGAAAGGGAAACAGATTTGGTAAGTTGCTGTGTTCCTTTACATATGTGGTATGTGTATCTGTGTTTTTTATAGAGAATGTCATCCTAAAATAATCAAAAAGATCAGAATGTAGTTGAAAGAGAGTTTATTCAAGCACAATGCTTGAGGATGTACCCACCAGCAAGCACAGATTCCAAAGAATGGAAGTCAGTGTTCCAAAGTATAAAAGTTTCAGATCATTTATACAGATAAAGTTCACGGAAGTTTAGCAGAATTTCAACACCTTTCTATGGAAGGCTTAATGCATAGTTACAATGATCTGATTAGTTGAGGTGGTTTTTTTCTTTCTGGAAAGATATCTCTAACATTCCACACTGAAGATGTAACTGTCAGGGGGTCTGTTTTGAGGATGCAATCTGGTCTGAGTTAGGTACAGAACAATAGAGGAAGCAGTTAATCTAGAATAAATATCAGTGATGGGAAGGAGGAAGTCTGTTCTCTGGTCTTTCTTAGTCATTTACAGAACCAGAACAATGAGGAAGACGGTTAAGCTGTAATCTAAGAAGCAGAATTGCAAAACATGCTACATGACTCAGATCACAGTAGCAGCTCTCTCAAAGTTTAAGGAGTTTGCAGTGTTCTAACAGATTTTAAATTTTATTCATTTTCACAAAAATATCAAAATGTTTTCCAAAGTTGTGGTGCCATTTTATACACTGCACAACAGTTTCCCAATATTTAATATTGTTAATACTTTTAATCTTGGCTTTTCTGGTGGATATGTAGTGGAGCTTGTTGTGATTTACTTTGAATGTTTGTGATTATTAGTGGTATTTAGCCTTTTTATATGTCATCTGGATATTATATATTCCCTTTTGTGAGGTGCCTATTCAAGCCTTTGCTTGTTTTTCAATTGTAACTGCCTGAGAGGTTCTTTCTGCCTGCTGCACAAAGAAAGACCATGGCATTGCAGTAAAGAAAGTTTAATAGACCTGAGACTGGCCACACCACGTGGGACATGGAAGTAGTACTCAAATCAATCTCATCCAAGCTCATAGTTAAGAGGATTTTTTCAAAGCCAGTTTAGGGAAAGGGTGGCAGTGGCCAGGTAATGGGTGCTTGCTGATGATTGGTTGGGTTGGAGGTGAAATCATATGTGGTTGAAGCTGTCCTTGTAAACACCCAAGGGGTTCACCTTGCCTGCTGCCTAGACAAAGTGCCAATTCATCAAGACAGGACTTGCAATAGAGAAAGAGTAATTCATGCAGAGCAGGCTGTATGGGAGACTGGAGTTTTATTATTACTCAAATCAGTCTCACAAGATAATTTCTTATCTTGTGGCTAATGTTAGTCCTACAAAGGCAATCTAGTCCCCCAGCAAGAAGGTCTGCTTTGGGAAAGGGCTGTCTGTGTTTTAAACTATAAACTAAGTTTCTCCCAAAGTTAGTTTCAGAAATTCTCCTTGTTGTATCTGAAAATATGCCATTCCAGTGAAAGCCTTGAATAGGCAGTGTCTCCAATTGTGTCCTGCTACAAGGAAAAACAGATTCTTATTGAACTCATGAAAATAACAATATTGCCATGAAATAATAATGTTCTTGAATAGCTTCTAAATTCTGGAGAAATCAGGTAGAGAGAAAGGTAAATGTCTCAATTTGCTCATGAAAGTTTACTTTACCTATTGCTATAAGCCATGAAGATCTCAAAAGAAAAAAAGTTTTTAGGACTTTGGAAAACAAAACAAAAAGATTTTACAATGTTTTAAGCAAAAAGAAGTAAAAATTATTTCAGTCCTTCCTTAGTTCAGTTCCATGGAATTAATTCTTTTTCTGCTCGATATTGGCCTAGCAATCTTCATAAATACATCAGTTGTTTTTATGAGAGTTCTGGAAGTATTTTTTACCTAGTCCAATGGTATGATCTCCAAAGTTATCAGAAACCTGTATTCAAGAGCACTTGGGCCAGGCACGATGGCTTATGCCTGTAATCTCAATCACTTTTGACCACAGAAGATGACTTTCATAAACATTTTAAACCTCTTATAATTTTTTCCATTCTCTTTCTTTCCCTGACTTCCTATATCCATTCACTTTATCTCATTGTTCTTCTTTTATTTCTTCAATTTAGTACAACTTTTAAATAACCTCTAACCTAGGCAAAATCACTTTTCCTTTAACAAAAAACATATCCTCATATCCATCTTATAACCATCCTTACCAAAAAAAAATCTTATGTATTTTCTTATACATTCTGTGTATAGAATTGTTATCCTTCTTATCCCTAATTCTAGTTACCATATATTAATTAGAATTTTAACTCCTAGTAACCTTAATTCACAGTGAAAACCTAAGAAGTAAGCAATTTTTAAGTGTCAGTCACATACCAACAGTTTATGAATATGAATTTTTATAATATTTAGAAACATAGGCTTTCTAATGGAACATTCTTTTAAAATGTAGAACAGGGCCAGGCGTGGTGGCTCGTGCCTGTAATCCCAGCACTTTCGGAGGCCGAGGCAGGATGATCATGAGTTCAGGAAATCAAGACCATCCTGGCTAACATGGTGAAACCCCGTCTCTACTAAAAATACAAAAAATTAGCCAGGAATTGTGGCGGGCACCTGTAGTCCCAGCTACTCGGGATGCTGAGGCAGGAGAATGGCATGAACCCAGGAGGCAGAGCTTGCAGTGAGTCGAGATTGCACCACTGCACTCCAGCCTGGGCGACAGAGCTAGACTCCATCTCAAAAAAAAAAAAAATGTTGTGGGAAGTCAGGGACTCCAAACAGAGGGACTGGCTGGAGCCACGGCAGAGGAACATAAACTGTGAAGATTTCATGGACATTTATCAGTTCCCAAAATTAATACTCTTACAATTTCTTATGCCTGTCTTTACTTTAATCTCTTAATCCTGTTATCTTCATAAGCTGAGAATGTATGTCACCTCAGGACCACTGTTGTACAAATTGATTGTAAAACGTGTGTTTGAACAATATGAAATCAGTGCACCTTGAAAACGAACAGAATAACAGCGATTTTAGGGAACAAGGGAAGACAACCAAAGGTCTGACTGCCTGCAGGGTCGGGCAGAATAGAGCCATATTTTTCTTCTTGCAGAGAGCCTATAAATGGACGTGCGAGTAGGAGAGATATCGCTGAATTCTTTTCCCAGCAAGGAATATTAATAATTAATATAATGGGGAAGGAATGCATTCCTGGGGGAGGTCTATAAATGGCTGCTCTGGGAGTGTCTGTCTTATGTGGTTGAGATAAGGGCTGAAATACGCCCTGGTCTCCTGCAGTACCCTCAGGCTTATTAGGGTGGGAAAAAGATCCTGCCCTGGTAAATTTGAGGTCAGACTGGTTCTCTGCTCTCGATCCCTGTTTTCTGTTGTTTAAGATGTTTATCAAGACAAAACGTGCACAGCCGAACATAGACCCTCCTCAGTAATTCTTTTTTTTTTTTTTTTGAGACATGGTCTCACTCTGTCACCCAGGCTGGAGTGCAGTGGTGCGATCTCGGCTCACTGCAAGCTCCGCCTCCTGGGTTCACGCCATTCTCCTGCCTCAGCCTCCCAAGTAGCTGGGACTACAGGCGCCTGCCACCATGCCTGGCTAATTTTTTTTGTATTTTTAGTAGAGACGGGGTTTCACCGTGTTAACCAGGATGGTCTTGATCTCCTGACCTGGTGATCCACCTGCCTTGGCCTCCCAAAGTGCTAGGATTACAGGCGTGTGCCACCACACCTGGCCCAGTAATTCTAATTTTGCCCTTTGCCTTGTGATCTTTGCTTTGCCCTTTGCCTTGTGATCTTTATTGCCCTTTAAAGCATGTGATCTTTGTGACCTACTCCCTGTTCATACACCCCCTCCCCTTTTAAAGTCCTTAATAAAAACTTGCTGGTTTTGCGGCTCAGGGGACATCACGGACCTACCGATATGTGAGGTCACCCCCAGAGGCCCAGCTGTAAAATTCTTCCTTTGTACTCTTTCTCTTTATTTCTCAGACTGGCCGACAGTCAGGGAAAATAGAAAGGACCTATGTTGAAATACTGGGGGCTGGTTCCCCCGATAAAAATGTAGAACAGGACATTTTTACTAAGAAATATAAATATCTTTTGTTTCTCTGAAATAAGAAGTCAAAAGTATTTAAGCTTCAACTCATAATTAGTCATTAATGTCTTAGAATTGTATCTTATTTAGAGATAATTTAGACATTCAATGAATATCCATCCTTTAATTTAGCATAGCAAATTTTGAGGGTATAGTTAACAAAAAGATTTTTAAAACCTTTAAAAACATTTGTATTAGTCAGGGTTCTCTAGAGGGACAGAACTAATAGGATACATGAGTTTATTAAGTATTAACTCACAGGATCACAAGGTCCCACAATAGGCCGTCTGGAAGCTGAGGAGCAAGGAAAGCCAGCCTGAGTCCCAAAACTGAAGAATATGGAGTCTGATGTTTGAGGGCAGGAAGGGTCCAGCTTGGGAGAAACATGTAGGCTGGGAGGCTAGGCCAGTGCAGTGTTTTGTTTTGTTTTCTTTTTTTTTGAGGTGGAGTCTCACTCTTGTCACCCAGGCTGGAGTGCAGTGGTGCGATCTTGGCCCACAGCAATCTCCACCTCCTGGGTTCAAGTGATTCTCCTGCCTCAGCCTCCTGAGTAGCTGGGATTACAGGTGCCTGCCACCACATCTGGCTAATTTTGGTATTTTTAGTAGAGACAAGGTTTCACCATGTTGTCTAGGCTGGTCTCGAACTCCTGACCTCAGGTGTTCCACCTGCCTTGACCTCCCAAAGTGCTGGGATTACAGGCGTGAACCACTGCACCTGGTCCCAGTCTTGTCATTTTACGTTTTCCTGTCTGCTTTATATTCTAGCAGCTGATTTTGATGGTGCTCACCCAGATTAAGGGTGGGTCTGCCTTTCCCAGCCCACTGACTCAAATGTTAGTCTCCTTTGGCAACACCCTCAAAGACACACCCAGGATCAATAATTTACATTTTTCAGTCCTATGAAGTTGACACTCAGAATTAACCATCACAACCTTTTTAAGTAAGCATATTATAAAACTTAATAGGTATTAATAGTTCATTTATAAACTCATCCCATTTACATCTATTTAATTTATTCACTCTTAAAAATTATGTTTGGAAAAGTTTATAAGACATAGGACACATTTGGCCATCATCTCAAGTTAAATTTTCTATTAACTATTTTTATATTACTATATGTTAGGCAAGTATCCTAAAGGCAAGAAACTTAAAGGTTCATTTGGGCCTTTTTAAAAGTCAGTTTGTCACTTGTATACTATATACAAACACAAACATTTACACAAGTATAAAAATACAGACAAAGATTTTATAGTTTTGATTTGTGAAAGGAAAATAAATCTTGGCACCACAAAATCACTAAGCCAAAGGGAAAAGGCAAGCCGGGGACTGCTTAGGGCAAACCTGCCTCCCATTTTATTGTCCCTAAATAAGATAGCTACAGAGATAAGAAGCCACATACCTCCCTCACAATTTTCCCACAAGGAAATTCTTTGTGGACAAAGAACAGACAGAACTCAAAATCGTCCCTCTGAGGCTCGCCTGAGACAAATGCATATCTAATTACTTCCTCTGACCTATTGTTTATGTAAAAATGCAGATTCACTGAGACAGATTAAATTGTGTATTCAGTGGAAGACTGATCAAGTACTTAAAATAATGCAGCCTTTTGTCTTTTATCTACTTCTAACATGGAAACCCCCACTTTGAGTTGTCCTGCCTTACTGGAACGAACCAATGTACATTTTACACATTTGATTGATGCCTCATATCTCCCTAAAATAAAGCAAGCTGTACCCTGACCACCTTGGGCACATGTTGTCAGGATGTCCTGAGGCTGTGTCATGGGTGCTTTCTTAACTTTGGCAAAACAAACTTTCTAATTTGACTGAGACCTGTCTCAGTTATTTAGGCTTCACAGATTTTAATATTTTACCCACGAGTCAGGCAAAACTCATTAGTTTAAAAAGACAGTTGGAATCAAACTGTGGCTTTGTAAATGGGACGAGTTAAAGTTTATCTGTCTCACAGGCTGAAGCCCTTACTGATTTAGAAAACAAGATAGGAAATTTATGTTTCATAGTACAGAGAAAGAGTTTAAGCTTTCAAAAGGCCAGTGAAGTTTTACATTATTCTTGGCACAAATCATGTCAACAAAACAGAAGCAAACCAAGGGAGTGCATACAGTTAGTAAGGTATAAAAAAGAAATAAAATTCTAAGCCTCCTAACTGACTGCTGGGCCCTCCCCTCTGCCAAGGACATTCCAAAGTTAATCTGAAAAATTAGCTCAGGCCATGATGGGAAGTGGGGTGCCACTGGACATGCCTCGCAGCTGACCAGTGTTAACATCAACACAAAGACCTTAAGACTAATAGAGCAGGCTGGATGTGGTGGCTCGCTCCTGTAATCCCAGCACTTTGGAAGGCAGAGGCAGGTGGATCACATGAAGTCAGGAGCATGGCCAACATGGTGAAACCCTGTCTCTACTAAAAATACAAAAATTTAGCTGGGTGTGGTGGCCCATGCCTGTAGTCCCAGCTACTTAGGAAGCTGAGGCAGGAGAATCACTTGAACTCAGGAGGTGGAGGTTCCAGTGAGCTGAGATTGCGCCACTGCACTCTAGCCTGGACAACAGAGTGAGACTCTGTCAAAAAAATACTAATAGAATCTTTAAGTCTGACAGGAAACGTTTACAATCTATTCTCTCTGAGGCCCGCTACCTGGAGGCTTCATCAGTGTGATAAAACCTTGGTCTCTAAAATCCCTTATCTTAACACAGAAATTTCTTTGTATTGATTTCAGGTCTTTAGACAATAACTCTTTCGACCAATTGCCAATCAGAAAATCTTAGAATCTGCCTATGATCTGGGGCCCCCACTTCCTATTGTCCCATCTTTCTGGATTAAACCAATATACATCTTACATTAATTGATTGATGTCTTATGTCTCCCTAAAATATATAAAACCAAGTTGTAGTTCAACCACTTTGGGCACATGTTCTCAGGATCTCCTGAGAGCTGTGTCATGGGTCATTGGTCATTCTTATTGGGCTCAGAATAAATCTCTTCAAATATTTTACTCTTTTTCTTGACAAAAGGGTTAAGAAGAAAGAAATTTAGTCAACTGACAAGTTTTTATAGAGAACAGAGGCCCAATTAAAAAGTATATATGCATATGTATCTTAAATATCAGCTTTTAATTAAATCGTCTTTTGACTATAGAGATCTTAAAAAAAAAACTTCAAGTCTCTTATCATATTTCAGCCAGAACAGTCAATATTCCTGCTTTTGTACCATTTCCCCCCTCTTTTAAACCAAAGGTATCTTTGCAAGTGACTCACCAAAACCAATAAGCTTTAACCAATGTTATGATGTAATCAATATATTGATCAACGAGCCTTCTCCAAAGAGATGCAGGACAGTTCTCACAAGATTCCAGATTCATGCCAAAGAAAGTTCAAAGAGAGAAAAGTTTTGCTAGCTACAAATGGGTGTACAACCCATATCACTCTGGCCATATTCTCTAGGGTCTCAGCTTCTCAGTTGACTGGCTACACAGAGAGTTCAGATGAAAAATTTAAAGAGATATTTAATGAAGCAGGAAGACAAAATCTGCCCATAGGGGTAGTGCCAAAAGGTGGGCAAATATAGGAAGGCAAATTTATAGAGGTAAAGTCTGCTCACAGGTTCCCCTGGCCCATTAGTGGGCTAATAAGCAGCTGTCTCCAGTAAGGGAGGATTTATGTCCTCGCTTTAGGCAAACAAAAGAAGGGCAGAGAATCTCCCTGCCTTTTAGCTGTGTTTAGCTCAACAATCCTAAGTATTTTAGAGGGTAATATTTTGGCTTCCTTCGGTAGAATGGATTACAAATGGGTGACCCAAAAGGTGTAGAGTCATACTAAAACCACCTTTGCAAAAATTGTATCAATGAGTAATATAACAGTAAGTTGAGCTAACTACCCCACTGCCCCATCTTGCTGTTTCCTTTATTCCTGGGCGATAGGGCTAAGCTAACTTTTTCTTTTTCTTTTTTTTTTTTTTGAGACAATGTCTTGCTCCATCGCACAGGTTGGAGTGCAGTGGCACTATCTCAGCTCATTGCAACCTCTGTCTCCAGGGTTCAAGTGGTTGTCGTGCCTCAGTCACCCAAGTAGCTGGGTTTACATGAGTGCGCCACAATGCCTGGCTAATTTTTTTATTTTTAGTAGATTAGGTGTTTTCCCATGTTGGCCAGGCTGATCTCAAACTCCTGGCCTCAAGTGATCCACCCACCTCGGCCTCCCAAAGTGCTAGGATTACAGGCATGAATCACTGTGCCTCGCCCTAAGCTATAGTTTGGTGCAAAAGTAATTGCAGTTTTTGCCATTACTTTTAATGGCAAAACTGCAGTTAGCTTTGAACCAATCTAATAATTTTGGAAGACATTTAGACTATAGTTTAAATGATAGCAGGCCTAAAACTTAACAGGCTTTGTAAAGCTAATGGGAGGCCATGAGGCTTGGGGAAGGAGAGGAGGCTGAGTCTGGCTAAGACTCAGACATGAATGATTGTTTGCCACTATTCTTGAGGTTATAAGATAGGCAACTTTTCCAATTATTCCTGCAGATGACACCACTTTTGTAGATTGACCCTTTGAGACATCCTTTCAGGTTTTTTTGCATGTCTAACACCCATGGCTCCACCTGGACCCACCAATCCCACTGCTGTGGCCCCACCTAGAAGCTATCCAGCCTGCAGGAGTACAGCTTTAACACCTATGATTTCATCTCCAGCCCAACCAATTAGCAGCAAACCTAGCCACCCCCACCCCTTCCCCCAAACTGCCTTTGAAAAACTCCTAACCTATGAGCTTTGGATGAAATGATTTGAGTCCCAGTGAAGCAGCATCGTTCATCTGGGGTAATACCTGAGATTTGTTGCCTCACACCAAGGAAATCAAGGATGTGGATACACAAGCAGTGAGGTTAAGAACAGAGGCTTAACAGGCAAAAGAAAGATAAAAGCTCTCTCCTGAAGAGAGAGGGCGTCCCGAGCAAGTTTTCCAGTCTGCAGTGAAGTGTAGGAAAATTTTTAGATGAGCTTGAGGAGGCGGTATCTGATTTACATAGGGCGTGAAAGATTGGTCAGGCCAGGTGTGCCATTTGCATAGCACAGAAATAACTGGCTAGGACTAGGTGTGCTGTTTGCATAGCATGTGAAGAAGCTGCCCCCACCAACCCTAGTCTTTTATTATGCAGGTGGGTTCTCTACCTGGCCAACACCATGTTGCCTGCTACTTTTTAAATTTTTTTAAATATGCTTTAAGTTCTATGGTACATGTGCACAACGTGCAGACTCATTACATAGGTATACATGGGCCATGCTGGCCTGCTGCACCCATCAACTCATCATTTACATCAGGTATTTCTCCCAGTGCTATCCCTCCCCCACCCACCCCATGACAGGCCCTGGTGTGTGATGTTCCCCACCCTGTGACCAAGTGTTCTCATTGTTCAATTCCCACCTAAGAGTGAGAACATGCGGTGTTTGGTTTTCTGTCCTTGTGATAGTTTGCTCAGAATGATTGTTTCCAGCTTCATCCATGTCCCTGCAAAGGACATGAAGTCATCCTTTTTATGGCTGCATAGTATTCCATAGTGTATATGTGCCACATTTTCTTAATCCAGTCTATCATTGATGGACATTTGGGTTGGTTCGAAGTCTTTGCTATTGTGAATAGTGCCTCAATAAACTTACGTGTGCATGTGTCTTTACAGTAGCATGATTTACAATCCTTTGGGTATATACCCAGTAATGGGATCACTGGGTCAAATGGTATTTCTAGCTCTAAATCCTTGAGGAATCGCCACACCATCTTCCAGAATGGTTGAACTAGTTTACACTCCCACCAACAGTGTAAAAGCTTTCGTATTTCTCCATATCCTCTCCAGCATCTGTTGTTTCCTGACTTTTTAATGATCACCATTCTAACTGGCATGAGATGGTATCCCATTGTGGTTTTTATTTGCATTTCTCTGGTGACCAGTGATGATGAGCATTTTTACATGTGTCTGTTGGCTGCATAAATGTCTTCTTTTGAGAAGTGTCTGTTCATATCCTTTGCCCACTTTTTGATGTGGTTGTTTTTTTTCTTGTAAATTTGTTTAAGTTCTTTGTAGATTCTGGATATTAGCCCTTTGTCAGATGGGTAGACTGCAAAAATTTTCTCACATTCTTTGGGTTGCCTATTCACTCTGATGGTAGTTTCTTTTGCTGTGCAGAAGCTCTTTAGTTTAGATTCCATCTGCCTATTTTGGCTTTTGTTGCCTTTGCTTTTGGTGTTTTAGTCATGAAGTCCTTGCCCGTGCCTATGTCCTGAATGGTATTGCGTAGGTTTTCTTCTAGGGTTTTTATGGTTTTAGGTCTAACATTTAAGTCTTTAATCCATCTTGAATTAATTTTTGCATAAGGTGTAAGGAAGGGATCCAGTTTCAGCTTTCTACATATGACTAGCCAGTTTTCTGAGCACCATTTATTAAATAGGGAATCCTTTCCTCATTGCTTGTTTTTGTCAGGTTTGGCAAAGATCAGATGGTTATAGATGTGCGGTGTTATTTCTGAGGCCTCTGTTCTGTTCCATTGGTCTATATCTCTGTTTTGGTATCAGTACCATGCTGTTTTGGTTACTGTAGCTTTGTAGTATACTTTGAAGTCAGGTAGCGTGATGCCTCCAGCTTTGTTCTTTTTGCTTAGGATTGTCTTGGCAATGTGGGCTCTTTTTTGGTTCCATATGAACTTTAAAGTAGTTTTTTTCCAGTTCTATGAAGAAAGTCATTGGTAGCTTGATGGGGATGGCATTGAATCTATAAATTACCTTGGACAGTATGGCCATTTTGATGATATTGATTCTTCCTTTGCATGAGCATGGAATGTTCTTCCATTTGTTTGTGTCCTTTTTATTTCATTGAACAGTGGTTTGTAGTTCTCCTTGAAGAGGTCCTTCACATCCCTTGTAAGTTGGATTCCTAGGTATTTTATTCTCTTTGAAGCAATTGTGAATGGGAGTTCACTCATGAATTGGCTCTCTGTTTGTCTATCATTGGTGTATAGGACCACTTGAGATTTTTGCACATTGATTTTGTATCCTGAGACTTTGCTGAAGTTGCTTATCAGCTTAAGGAGATTTTGGGCTGAGACAATGGGGTTTTCTAAATATAGAATCATGTCATTTGCAAACAGGGACAATTTGACTTCCTCTTTTCCTAATTAAATACCTTTATTTCTTTCTCTTGCCTGACTGCCCTGGCCAGAACTTCCAACACTACGTTGAATAGGAGTCGTGAGAGAGGGCATCTCTGTCTTGTGCCAGTTTTCAAAGGGAATGCTTCCAGTTTTTGCCCATTTAGTATGATATTGGCTGTGGATTTGTCACAAATACCTCTTATTATTTTGAGATACAGTCCATCAATACTTAGTGTATTGAGAGTTTTTAGGATGAAGGGTTGTTGTATTTTGTCAAAGGCCTTTTCTGCATCTGTTGAGATAATCATGTGCTTTTTGTCAATGGTTCTGTTTCTGTGATGGATTACATTTATTGATTTGTGTATGTTGAACCAGCCTTGCATTCCAGGGATGAAGCTGACTTGACCGTGTCGATAAGCTTTCTGATGTGCTGCTGGATTCGGTTTGCCAATATTTTATTGAGGATTTTCACATCGATATTCATCACGGATATTTGTCTAAAATTCTCTTTCTTTGTTGTGTTTTTGCCAGGCTTTGGTATCAGGATGATGCTGGCCTCATAAAATGAGTTAGGGAGGATTCCCTCTTTTTCTATTGATTGGAATAGTTTCAGAAGGAATGGTACCAGCTCCTCTTTGTACCTCAGGTAAAATTCTGCTGTAAATCCGTCTGGTCCTGGACTTTTTTGTTTGGCAGGCTATTAATTATTGCCTCAATTTCAGAGCCTGTTATTGGTCTATTCAGAGATTCAATTTCTTTCTGGTTTAGTCTTGGGATGGTGTATGTGTCCAGGAATTTATCCATTTCTTCTAGATTTTCTAGTTTATTTGTGTAGAGGTGTTTATAGTATTCTCTAATGATAGTTTGTATTTCTGTGGGATCCGTGGTGATATCCCCTTTATCATTTTTTATTGCATCTATTTTGATTCTTCTCTCTTTTGTTCTGTATTAGTCTTGCTAGTGGTCTATCTATTTTGTTGATCTTTTCAAAAAACCAGCTCCTGGATTTATTGATTTTTTGAAGGATTTTTTAGTCTCTATCTCCTTCGGTTCTGCTCTGATGTTGGTTATTTCTTGTCTTCTGCTAGCTTTTGAATTTGTTTGCTCTTGCTTTTCTAGTTCTTTTAACTGTGATGTTAGGGTGTCAATTTTAGATCTTTCCTGCTTTCTTTTGTGGGCATTCAGTGCTATAAATTTCCCTCTACACACTGCTGTAAATGTGTCCCAGAGATTCTGATACTTTGTGTCTTTGTTCTCATTGGTTTCAAAGAACATCTTTGTTTCTGCCTTCATTTTGTTATTTACCCAATAGTCATTAAGGAGCAGGTTGTTCTGTTTTCATGCAGTTGTGCGGTTTTGAGTGAGTTTCTTAATCCTGAGTTCTAATTTGATTGCACTGTGGTCTGAGAGACAATTTGTTGTGATTTCTGCTCTTTTACATTTGGTGAGGAGGGCTTTACTTCCAACTATGTGGTCAATTTTCGAATAAGTGTGATGTGGTTCTGAGAAGAATGTATCTTCTGTTGATTTGGGGTGGAGAGTTCTGTAGATGTCTATTAGGTCCACTTGGTGCAGAGCTGAGTTCAAGTCCGGGATATCCTTGTTAACTTTCTGTCTTGTTGATCTGTCTAATATTGACAGTGGGGTGTTACAGTCTCCCATTATTATTGTGTGGGAGTCTAAGTCTTTGTAGGTCTCTAAGGACTTGCTTTATGAATCTGGGTGCTCCTGTATTGGGTGCATATATATTTAGGATAGTTAGCTCTTCTTGTTGAATTGATCCTTTTACCATTTTGTAATTCCCTTCTTTGTCTCTTTTGATCTTTGTTGGTTTAAAGTCTGTTTTATCAGAGACTGGGATTGTAACCCCTGCTTTTTTTTTGCTTTCCATTTGCTTGGTAGATCTTCCTCCATCCCTTTATTTTGAGCCTATATGTGTATTTAGACATGAGATGGCAGGCCCGTATACAGCCCACTAACGGGTCTGGACTCTTTATCCAGTTTGCCAGTCTGTGTCTCTTAATTGGGGCATTTAGCCCATTTACATTTAAGGTTAATATTGTTATGTGTGAATTTGATCTTTTCATTATGATGTTAGCTGGTTATTTTGCTCGTTTGTTGATGCAGTTTCTTCCTAGCATCGATGGGCTATTTTTTGTATTTTTAGTAGAGATGTAGTTTTACTGGTCTCGAACTCCTGGCCTCAAGGCATCTGCCTGCCTTGGCTTCCCAAAATGCTGGGATTACAGATGTGAACCACCATACCTGGCCCACAATGTTTTTCTGAAGTCCAAATTACAAACAACAAAAAGCAGTTGTAGTTTTATAAGCATGCTATGTAATTTACACCAAGAAATGAAACCACCAGTGCCAGATTGCCAATTCTTGTGTTCTCCAAAGAGGTTTTCAGGAGGTTTAGCATTTATACATTTCCTTGAAATGGGGAAGGCATGTAGGTGGTGTGAGGTGAATGGTTACATCCTTGTGAGACTTTAGTTAGTGCCTTGTAAATCTACATTTTACATAAGAAAAGGTGAATGTTTTACCAAAAAAAGAGGGAGTAAAGGAAAATCAGTTATGCAGATTTCTCAGGGTAGGTGGAGGATTGATCGATCTCAGCTTGTCTTTGTTCTGTACTTGGGAAGATTAGCTTGTAATTGACATTATCAGTCTGAATTTTAACAGACTTTAGTTATAGGAGCTAGACTTATATTGCAGACCTAAAGTTATAATTGACATGCCCCCTTTTTTTTTATGGCAGGATATACCTCCTGAAAGCTTAAGGCCAGCAAAGAACAATTTGTGAAGACAGTCATCAGGGATACCTGAGGCTTTTTGCCTTTCTGCAGGGGTTGTGGCTAATGGATAATGCTTTGACACAAGATTGTGAAGTAAAAGCTATTCATTTGGGAAAAGGATGATGTGTTTGTGTTGTGCCACTCAGTCACCAGGCTTAATTTTCCTTTTGATGTAAGGAGTTTGGGGTTCCTGAGATTTTTTTTTATTTTCAATTTTTGTGGGTACATCATAAGTATATATATTTATGGGGTACATGAGATACTTTGATATAGGCATGCATTGAGATTTTTAAATTTTCCTTTACGGTGCTCTTGAATCTTCTCTATGCACAAATATATTACTTGCAAATATAACAGTTTTTAAAAATTCTTACCCTTATACTTTGTATTTTTTCTTAATTTACTGTGTAACCATACAATGGACTCTTCTTGCCTAGTGTCCACATATAGCTGGTTTAGCGAGGCAGAGGAATTGCAATAGAGAAAGTTTTATACATGTAGAGCCAGTGAAAGGGAAGACCAAGTTTTATTATTGCTCAAATCAGCCCACCAGAGAATTTGGGGGCTAGGATTTTTCCAAGGTAATTTGAGGGAACGGGTGGGGTGGCTAGGCAGTGAGTGCTTGTTGTTGATTCATTGGGGTTGCAATCACAGGGGTGTGGAAGATGGTCCTCCTACAAGCTAAGTCACCTCTGGGTGGGGCCACAGGAGCTTGGGAGGTCCAGATGAAGCCATTGGTATCGGACATGGGAAAAACCTGAAAATATATCTCAAAAGGCCAATCTTAGGTTCTACAATAGTGATGTTATCTGCAGAAGTAACTGGGGAAGTTGCATATCTTGTGACTTCTGGAATAATGGCTGGCAATCATTTATGTCTACACCTAGCAAAATTCAGGCCCCTCCATCCTCCTAGCCTGGTGGTCTCTCATTAGCTTTACAACAGTGGTTGAGTTTTAGGGAAGGGCTATTATCATTTAAGCTATAAACTAAATGTCTTCCGAAGTTAGCTTAGCCTAAGCTCAGGAATAATTAAGGACAGCTTGAAGACCAAAGGCAAGAAGGAGTTTGGCCAGATTACATCCCCTTCACTGCCATAATCTTCTAATTGTTGTAATTTTTGCAAAGGCAGTTTCAATCTTATCACTTAGACCCTCCAGGACAATGTTTAATAGACAAAATGATAGTGAAAATCCTATGGTATTCCTGGCTGTAAAGGGAAAGCTGTTGATAATTCGATATTAAACTTAGTACTTGGTGTATATGGTTGAAGATATTCTTTATAAGACTAAAGAATTTTTATTTTTTTACTAGCTGTGGTAGGCTGAATAGTGGCTCCTCCAAAGAAGTCCAAGTCCTCCAGAGCCTGTGAATCTGTTACCTTACCTGGCAAAAGGTACTTTGCAGATGTGTCTAGTGTTGGAAATCTTGAGATGAGAAGATTATCTTGGATTTTACAAGTGGGCCCAATCATATCACATGAATCTTTAAAATCGGAGTCTTTCTCTATTTTGATTAACTGGAAAGATTTGAAAACAGAAGAGTCAGAGAGAATGCAATGTTGCTGGCTTTGGAGATAGAGAAAGGGGCCAAAAGTCAAGGAATCAGAATAGGTTCTAGCTGGAAATGGCAAGAAAATTGATTCTTTCTTTGAGTCTCAGAAGGAATTGTAAACCAAAAATAAAATTCTAAGCATGGCCCAACCATCTGAATGGACCCCCCGCTCTCAGCCAATGGCATTCCAAAGTTGGTAGAAGAAAACTTAGGGTAAAAGCTCTTTGATACTGGCCTTGGTAATGATTTTTTAGATACCACAATAAAAGCTCAGACAACAAAAGCAAAAATAAACAAGTGGGACTACAATGATCTATGTTTATTTAGAAGTATGCTTTATTCTCCAAACATAAAATTTTTATCATTTATTTTAGATTATTTGCATTGATTTTGGAGGACATACTCTGTGTATGACAAAATAATAGTACTCCAAATTATCCATGTCATTGGTTTTTCCTGACACCCCTGTAACCATTGCAGTCTTTTTTGAATCAACGGATAAGCAGATGTTGACTACAGAATATACAACCCCCCATATTAATAAAAAAATCAACTAGTTTGTTCCTCTCTGTCAATTGTACATGGAGTTCCTGGGGATTTGATGACAGGTTGGCTAAACATATATATTTAAGAGGTTACAGAAGAAGCTATGTGTCATGTGTGTGAAGAGACCACCAACAGGCTTTGTGTGAGCAACAAGGCTGTTTATTTCACCTGGGTGCAGGCAGGCTGAGTCCAAAAAAGGAGTCAGCAACGGGTGGTGGGATTATCATTAGTTCTATAGGTTTGGGATAGGCATACACAGTACATTCTTAAGGGTGGGGGAGAATATTACAAAGTACCTTTTTAAGGGCGGGGGAGACTATATCTTATCAGTTAGGGTGGGGCAGGAACAAATCACCATGGTGGAATGTCATCAGTTAAGGCTATTTTCCCTTCTTTTGTGGATCTTCAGTTGCTTCAGTCCATCTGGATGTATACGTGCAGGTCACAGGGGATATGACGGCTTAGCTTGGGATCAGAGGCCTGACATTCCTGTCTTCTTATATTAATAAAAAACAAAACAAAACAAAATAGTGGTGAAATGTTTGGGTGGTGAAAATTTTGGGGGGTAGTATGGAGAGATAATGGGTGATGTTTCTCAGGGCTGCTTCCAGCGGGATTAGGGGTGGCATGGGAACCTACAGTAGGAGAGATTAAACTGAAGAAAGGCTTTGGGGTAAGGGGTGATATTGTGGGGTTGTTAGAAGGAGCGTTTGTCATATAGAATTATTGGTGATGGCCTGGATGCAGTTTTGTATGAATTGAGAAACTAAACAGAAGACACAACGCCCAAATAAAAGAAGAAGAAAAGTAGGTATTAAAGGATTAAGAATTGGTAGTACCCAGGACATCCAATTAGAGAGTGTCCCGAGGGGTTCAATGTTAATTATTTGCTTGGTTGGCAAGTTTTTGGGCTCTATCCTTGAGTTTTTTGATACTGTTATATACCAGGCCAGACTGATTTAGGTAAAAACAACACTCTTCATTTAAAAATATACAGAGTCCTCCCCTTTTTTTTAGCAGTAAGTCAGGGCCTTGGCGAGTTTTGAGGAAAGAGAAATGCAAAGCCAGCAATTGTTTGTTAAAGAAGGATTAGAAACGGGTAGGAGAGAGTGAGTGAGATTGATAGTGTGGTGGAGATAGCTGGGGAGAAGTAGAGGGTGGCATAAGAACAGGAACGAGAATAAGAGTGAGTATAAAAGTAAAGAATAGGACTTCATCAGGGTAAAAGTATTGGAGTGTGTCCTGTCAGCAAAGATTGTCTGTGCACTCCAAGAGGCAGTCAAGAGTGGCGGGTTGGGGATAAATTTTCATGATGGAAAGGAAACGAGAGGTTTTAAGAGGTGGGCTAACAGCTTGTAACCTACATGGAAGAGGTTATGAAATGACGACAGAATAGAATGGGCCTGTGAGGCTGGAAGGAGATTTTTTTTTGGTCTAAGAACCATCTGCCTTGAGTGAAGAGGGATTGATAGGTGGAAACTTCAGTAAGAGAGTAAATAGGCATGACCAATGAGATGGAGAAAAACTGGCTATGAGGGACAGAAGTTGGAACACTAGCTGCTTCTTTAGCTACCTTATCAGCATAAGCATTGCCCTGAGTGATGGAATCTGATGCCTTTTTGATGGCCCTTGCAGTGAATGACTCCAGCTTCCTTGGAAGTAAAGCAGCTTTAAGAAGAGTTTTTATTAAGGAGGCATTAATGATGGAGGACACTTGTGTAGTGAGGAAATTTCTTTCTGCCCATATAACAGCATGGTGGTGCAGGATATGGAAGGCATATTTAGAGTCAGTATAAACATTGATGTGTAGTCCCTTTGCAAGAGTGAAGGCCTGAGTTAAGGCAATGAGTTCAACTTGCTGAGAGGTAGTGGAGTGGGGCAGAGCAGTAACCTCAGTGATAGATGTGGAAGACACTATAGCACACCCTGCCTTTGCTGGTGAGTGGCAATTAGGCCTGGTGGAATTGCCATCAATAAACCAAGTGTGATCAGTGTGAGGAACAGGAAAGAAGGAAATATGGGGAAATGGAGTGAATGTCAGGTGGATCAGAGAGATACAGTCATGGGGATCAGGTGTGGCATCTGGGATAATGTGGGAGGCCAGATTGAACTCTGGGCCAGGAACAATGGTAATTATAGGAGACTCAACAAGAGTGAGTATAGCTGAAGGAGCTGGGGGGCAGAAAGTATATGTGTCAAGTGTGAGGAGGAAAATAGATTTTGGAAGTTATGGGAACTGTAGAGAGTAAGTGGAGTATAGCTTGTGATTTTGAGGGGCTTTAAAAGTATTAAAGCAGCGGCAGCCACTTCACGCAGACATGAGGGCTAGGCTAAAACAGTAAAGTCAAGTTGTTTGGACAGAAAGGCTACAGGGAACAGTCCCAGCTCTTGTGTAAGAATTCTGACTGCACAGCCCTGTACTTTGGCTGTGTGTAATGAAAAGGGTTGGGATGAATTAAGGAGAGCTAGTGTGGGAGCAGCTTTTAGGGCTGTTTTTTAAGGAATGGAAAGGGGAGTGGGGAAAGGATTTAGGATTTATGGGGTCAGCTAGGTTTATCTAGAACAGAATAATGGGTTGTAGAGGGAGGTATTGAGGATAGGAGAGTATATGCATTTGGCACCACAGGGTGGATAGGCAAGACAATTTGGTTGATAAGGCGCAGATCCTGAACTAACCTGTAAGACTTGTCTGGTTTTTGGATAGGTAAAATGGGGGAATTGTAAGGAGAGTTTATCGGCTTTAGAAGCCCATGCTGTAGCAGAAGAGTGATAACAGGCTTTAATCTTTTTAAAGTGTGCTGTGGGATGGGATATTGGCATTGAGCAGGGTAAGGGTGATTACGTTTTAATGGGATGGTAAGGTGTGCATGATCAGTCGCGAAGGAGGGAGTAGAGGTGTCCTATACTTGTGGATTAAGGTGGGGAGATACAAGGGGAGGATGTGAAGGAGGCTTTGAACTGAGGAAAAAGGTGGCAATGAGGTGTGGCTGTAGCCTAGGAATAGTCAGGGAAGCAGATAATTTAGTTAAAATGTTTCGACCTAATAAGGGAGCTGGGCAGGTAGGGATAACTAAAAAGGATTGTATAAAAGAACATTGTCCAAGTTGGCACCAGAGTTGGGGAGTTGTAAAAGGTTTAAAGCCTCTTGTCAATACTCACAACAGTTATGGAGGCAAGGGAAACATGCCCTTGAAAAGAAGGTAATGTGGAGTGGGTAGCCTCCATATTGATTAAGAAGGGGACAGACTTACCCTCCACTGTAAGAGTTACCCAAAGCATCTGTGATGGTCCTGTAGGCTTCCGAGGTGATTGGGCAGCATCAGTCTTAAGCCACTAAGCCGAGATCTGGGAAGGAGTCAATCAGAGATCCTTGGGCCAGAGTTCTAGGGGCTCTGGGAATGGCTGCTGGGTGAGTTGGACAGTCTGATTTCCAGTGGGGTCCTGCACAGATGGGACACAGCTTAGGAGGAATCCTGGGCTGCAGGTATTCCTTGGCCCAGTGGCCAGATTTCCAGCACTTGAAGCAAGATCCTGGGGAAGGTGGTCCTGGAGGAATGCCTTGCCCCTGCGGTTTAGGCATTTTGAAGTTCTTGTGTGCTGGAGATGTGGCTGGGTTTCTCTCACAGTGGAAGCAAGTAATTGCAAGTCTTCTCTATTATTGTACCCCTTGAAGGTGAGATCAATTAAGTGCTGTTGTGGGGTTGAGGGCCAGAATCTAATTTTTGGAGCTTTTTCTAATGTCGGGAGTGGGTTGGGTAGTAAAATGCATATTGAGAATAAGACAGACTTCAGGCCCCTCTGTGTCTAGGGTGGTAAAGTGTCTAAGGCTTGTTGCCAAATGGGCCATGGACTGGGCTGGGTTTTCATATTTGATGAAAAAGAGCCTAAATGCTAACTGATTTGGGAGAGGTCGGATAAAGAAAAAGGAGCATTAACCTTGGCTATGCCTTCAGCTTCAGCCACTCTCTAAGAGGAAATTGTTGGGCAGGTGGGGGAGGGCTAGTCATGGAATGAAGCTGTAAGCCAGACTGGGTGTGAGGAGGGGAGGTAATAGAAGGGTTATAGGGTGAGGGAGCGGAGGCTGAAAAAGGGTTGGGACCTGGCTCGGCCTGGCGAGGAGCAGCCTGGGGAGGAGGGGAAAGGTCAGATGGGTCTGTAGAAAAGGAGGATTCACAGGACTCAGAGCTTGGGGTGGAGACTGAAGGAACAGACAGGACAGAAAGAAGAAAGATTTGGGACGAGTCGCATTGGGAACAGAGACTAGGGAGGGACCAATGTGTAAAAGAATGCCTGGCTGCCTGGACGCCAGGCACCTCAGACCATTTGCCCATTTTTCAACAAAAATTATCTAGATCTTGTAAAATGGAGAAATCAAAAGTGCCATTTTCTGGCTATTTAGAACCATTATCGAGTTCGTATTGGGGTCAAGTGGTATTGCAGAAGAAAATAAGGCATTTAGGTTTTAGGTCAGGTGTGAGTTGAAGAGGCTTTAAGTTCTTGAGAACACAGGCTAAGGGAGAAGAAGGGGGAATGGAGGGCAGAAGTTTGCCCATAGTGAAGGAGGTAAGTTTAAAGAGAAAGGTAGAGAGATGGAGAAGGGGGTGGTGAGCAGCCCTGGGCTGCAATATGGGTGAGCAGCCAAAGCAGGTGTCCCCACAATTGACTTGCCACCAAGGGAATGTGGGTGAATGACCAAGGCAGTTGTCCCCACAGTGATCAGACACCAATGGAGTGTGGGTAAATAATCAGGCAGGTGTCCCCAAAGTGATTAAACACCAAGGGAAGACTGTCTTTCCAAGTCTGTGACCGGCACCGGAGTTTTGGGTCCACAGATAATATGTGTCTCCTTGTCTCTACTAAAGAGGAAAAAGAACTGGAATTGGGAGGACAGGGAGATTGAAGGGTAGCGAGAGAGGAAGATTGAAGAGTAGTGAGAGAGGCTGAAGAAGAGTGAAAAGACCGCTTACACGATTTGAAATTGGTGAGATGTTCCTTGGGCTGCTTGGTCTGAGGACCCGAGGTCATAGGTGGATCTCCTCACGGAGTGAGGGCGAGGACAGGGGCTGGTCTCCTGAAGGAGTCCTCCTGTCCCGGGTTTCGGCACCAAATGTCACGCACGTCTGTGTGAAGAGACCACCAACAGGCTTTGTGTGAGCAGCAAGGCTGTTTATTTCACCTGGGTGCAGGCAGGCTGAGTCCAAAAAAGGAGTCAGCAAAGGGTGGTGGGATTATCATTAGTTCTTATAGGTTTGGGATAGGCGTACAAAGTATATTCTTAAGGGCGGGGGAGAATATTACAAAGTACCTTCTTAAGGGTGGGGGAAACTATATCTTATCAGTTAGGGTGGGGCAGGAACAAATCACAATGGTGGAATGTCATCAGTTAAGGCTATTTTCCCTTCTTTTGTGGACCTTCAGTTGCTTCAGGCCATCTGGATGTATACATGCAGGTCACAGGAGATATGATGGCTTAGCTTGGGCTCAGAGGCCTGACACTACGAATATTTATGAAAGTGGCCTTGACAAATTTGTACTGAACAAACATGTAACATATGACCCATGTTTACTTTGGGGTGGAGACAACATTTAAATATATTACAATTAGGTCCTGTATGTCAAAGGTCTTTTTAGGACAAAAAGGTACGCAATTGCACAATTTCTGTAAACTGGCCAGAACTAGTCTGTGATTAGTAGTATTTTTATCAGAAGAAAGTTACTGAAATCAGTATCTTATCCAGTAAAAGTTACAGCTGTGACTGGTGGAACAGGAGTTCAGTTTTTCAGCATCTGGTGGAGCTGAAAATTGTTTTATTATTCCTTATTTTTCTTTTTCAGCTTAAAATAGCTGCTAGAGAAAAAGAAAACCTTGTGGCAGTTAGAACATAATTTATCCTTTAAGCATAGGGGTGTGTGAATTAACTCTTACCTGGCATGGTCTTAGGTATCTTAAGACCTAAGATAGGTCTTTTATAATTTGGTATCTTATTGCCACACAGAGTCTGTTCTGTCGGTCTTATGATCTCTATTTTAATATCAATGCTGGTCAGTTGTTGTGTCTACACCATAAAAGAGAGGGGGTATAATGGGACATGTCTGCCTTCATGTCCCATCATGGAGGGGAACTAAGTTTTTAAATTTTTGTGGGGTTCCCTTGGCCAATGGGGGTGGGGTCCATTCAGAGGATGGGTGGCTTAAGATTTTATTTTTTAGTTTACATTCCCCGTTTTTGGTCAAGATATACCAGAAGCAGCATTGATGGCCAATATTTTATTTTGTCCCATACAGTTGCTGTGGTGGTGTGGCAACTTGTCCAGGGTCCCTCATGTCCCTTGGCAGGAACCCTATGGCCAAGGAAATTTGAGCCAAAAGACTTATAAACAACTAAACATTTTAGGCCATATGGGAACAGAGGTGGGTAGGCACTCATTAATCCTTGAAACCCTCTAAGTAACATAAGAGCCAAAAACCCAAAGCCAAAAAGCAGTGTTAAAAAATTGACTTATCTATAAGTTCTATGTGTTGAGCCATCAGCTATTTAGACACCTGTGTATCCATCTTTGGTTTGGAAGGTCTGAAAGAATTTTCTGTCTGAAAACTTGCTCTTACAATCTCAGGCACTCACCTCTTCTGCAATTGTCCCTAGTCCTAGGGGAATTTTGAATAGTTTTCAAATTCTGGATCAGGTAGAGATATAGATAAACTTTATTGTTTTACTCAAGCTTGTAAACTATAAATAGTTTTAAAGAAAAAGGTTTTCTTGACTCTGGAAAATAAAACATGAAGAATTAGCAATGATTATTTGATTTTGAGAATGTTTTTTGAAGATGCTAAAAGGTTCAAAACATTTGATTAAAACAGAATCATAGATTATTGTAAAATAATAGTTCCTTATTTAACCAAAGTGATAAAAAAAACTTTGAAGTCAATACAGAAAGTTAAATGAATGTAAAAACTTTAACCCCCTTTAAGCATAATTTTCCTAAGTAATTAAAAATCTAATGAAGATAACATAGAAAATATCTTGAAAAAAAATTGTCTATGTCCTAATCTCTGGAGACTGTATGTAACCTTACATGGCAAAAAGGGCTCTCCAGATGTCATTAAGTTAGGAAGACTATCCAGGGTTATCTGGGTGGTCCTAATGCAATACTAAAACTTCCTATAAGGGAAAGAGGGAGGCAGGAGTGTCAAGGGGAGAGAAGATGTGATGACAGATGCAGAGTTCAGAATGATGCAAAGAAGGAGCTGTAAGCCAAGGAATGCAGGTGGCCTCTAGACTCTGGAAAGGCATTGGAATCCATTCTCTCCTAGAGCCTCCAGAAGGAACACAGCCCTGCCAACTCCTTGATTTAGGACTTCTGATCACCAGAACTGTAAGATAATAAATTTGTGTTGTTTATGGACACTACATTTATGGCAAATTGTTACAGCAACAATAGGAAACCAATACATGCTGCATAATTTCCATCATTTGACATATATTTAAACATTTTTTTTCAGTTTCTGTGAAGTTATTTATGTGTATGCTTGAGAAGAATGTGTATTTTTGAGTACCATGTTTTATATATACCTATTGGATTAAGGTTTAAAATTGTTTTCATTAGGTAGTCTATATGCATACTGAATTTGTAAAATAATATACAGAGAGTGGTATATTAAAATTTTTTACAATGGAAGAGTTGTAATTTCTCCTATTTCTCCTTATTTTGTAAAAGTTTATGCATTTTGAGCCTGTGTTACTAGGTGCATATAAATTCATGATTGTTATATTTGCCTGTTGTACTCACCTTTTGGCAATGAAAACATAGAATATTTTTGGCCATAAAGTCTGTTCTGTCTAATATTAATGTAGTGACACCAGCTGTATTTGGTTAGTTGTTGCCTGCTGAATTCTCTTGCATGCTTTCATTTTCTACCTTTTAATACTCTTAAAGGATGTGACTTTTATAAGCTGCATATAATTGGATTTTGGAATTTTTCTACAATCTGAACATATTAGTCTTTTAATCTAAACATTTCATATATTTACATTTAACATAAAACTTGATATACAATATTTGGGTTTTAATTACTATCAAACTATATAGTATACATATTTTTCTCCCTCTTCCATATTTTTTCCTTTTATTTTTTGCCTTCTTTAGAATTTATAACACTTTTTTATTATTCAATTTCTTTTCTACATTAGCTTTGATGTTATACAATCTATAAATATTTTTTGTGGTTATCCTAGAAATTTTATCCTACAGACAGATGTAACATGAAAGTCTAATATTAGTTATATCAACTCTTTCTGAACAATACAAAGCCTTAGATAATTTTATTTTATCCTTGTCTCCAACTTTGTATGTCATTGCTGCTATGTATTTTAATTCTCCCTACATATTTTTAAATAATTTGTTGGTAAATATTTTTATTGAGGTATAACATACATAAAATACCCAGATTTTAAGTTGACCTTGATACATTTTTACAAAGGAGTAACCCTCTGAAACTACCACGCAAATTAAAATATAGATAATTTATT
The DNA here is from genome assembly GCF_028858775.2 of Pan troglodytes. Taxonomy (NCBI): domain Eukaryota; kingdom Metazoa; phylum Chordata; class Mammalia; order Primates; family Hominidae; genus Pan; species Pan troglodytes. The sequence continues at coordinate 158,510,656 of NC_072404.2, read as the reverse complement.
GTACACTAGAAGCTTTCCTTGTGCTCTGTTATGGTCTTAATATGTCTCCCAAATTCATATTTTGAAATTTAATCACTAACGTGATAGTATTAAGAGGTAGGGCCTTTGGGAGGTGATTACATCATAAGGTTGAAATCCTCATAAATAGTATTAATGCCCTTATAAAAGAGGCTTTAGAAAACTGCCTAACATTTTTCCTTTTCTCTCTGTCATGTGAGCATGTAGCATTCACTCCTTTTACCCTTTCGCTCTTCTGCTATGTGAGAACACAGCAACAAGATACCATCTTGGAAGCAGAGAGTAAGCCTTCACCAGCCACGGAATATGCAACTGCCTTGGCCTTGGGCTTCCCAGGCTCTAGAGCTGTGAGAAATAAATTTCCATTGTTTATAAATTAACAAGTATCTGGTATTTTCTAAGAGCAGGAAGAATAGACTAAGATGACCTCTTTGTGTCAATACCCCATAAGGTTAAGCGGTGATTCTAATTTCTCTCATCAAAGACTATTATTTTCTTTTATTGAACTTCATATAAATAGAATCATAATATACCTACTTCCTGGTTTCTAGCTTCTTTCTGTGAACATTATTTTTATGGGATTTACCTAGGCTGTTGCACTTAGCAGTAACTAAATATTTTTCACTGATGTTTAGTACTATATTATCTAAATGTACCATTCTTTATTTTAGCATTATAGTTTTTGCTATTTTGAATAAACCTGTTAAGATTTTTTTGTACATGTCTTTTGGTACAAATATCCGCTAATTTAATTTGGGTCTGTACAGTCAGTTCTCCTATAATGTGCCATATATGTTCCTAAAAATCACTGCAATATGCAAAATTGTACAATAAAAACTGAGTTATGAGAAAAATGGGATTAATGGTATAACACTCAAGTACATTGTCAGTGATAAATAAAGAGGTAAACAAAAGGAATAGTACACTATTACACATATTTGATAGTTAAAACATACATAAATACTACAATAATTATGAGAGTTTATATTGAAGAATACATGAAATTTGCTTGTGGAAATAGGTGTCAGGAGGTAGCAGCATGTGGGATACTGTGAAGTAGTAGAAGGAGAGTTATCAGACCTCAGACAGAAGGCTATAACACCAGGTGTGGATGGGCAGGATTCATTGTCTTTGGCTGGGTTTGTTGACTCTTGATCTTTTGCAATTCTTAAATACTTGGGCATTTTTTCTTGCCTTTGGGTTGTAGGTACTTTGAGATTTTTAATGCATGTCTGTTTTTTCAAAATTGCCATTTTTGAACCAATGTGTAGCTATCTTCTTCAATTAATTTTAATATCACTGCTGAAAATTCTTTTGTGGCTTTCTCATTTGAACTTATGGTGTCATCTGATGGCCAAAGGCTTTGGAGATTGTAGTGATGTTTGAAACCACTGAATTAGCCATTAATAACACTGAAGGGAGCCATTTCTACAGGATTGGGTAATTTCTGTTTAAAGTCTTCACATATAAATAGTATGCCCTTTTTTTCCATTTTCCCTGCTGGTGTTTTGAACCAGGACACTTAAACATGTTTGGGATATTGAAAGAGTGTTTGCTTATATACAGTAGTTTTCAAATGTAACAAGACAATAAACAAACCCTTGAGATCAATACATTCAGTGTACCGAGATAGATTTTAGATGTTTGAGGTATATGAGTGTGTTTTGTGTATTCTTATGTGAATTGGTTTAACTTGGTACAGTTTCTATTTCACTTTGTGCTTCTTGCTGCTGAAACTGCCTGTAAGAAAATATGAAATTCTCATTATGCTCAAATTTTCTCTCAATAACTTGATTGCACTGAAAAATATTAGACTTTTCAAAAAAGTATTATACTTTTCAAAAGAAGATAGACATGTGACCAAGTAGCATATGAAGAAAAGCTCAGTATCACTGATCATTAGAGAATGCAAATCATCTCACACCAGTCAGAATGGCTATTATTAAAAGGTCAAAAAATAACAGATGCTAGTCATGCTGTGGTGAAAAGGAATGCTTGTATACTGTTGATATGAGTGTAAATTAGTTCCACCATTGTGGAAAGCAGTGTGGTGACTCCTCAAAGAGCTAAAAACAGAACTACCATTCAACCCAGCAATCTCATTCCTTTGGGTATATACCCAAACGAATAGAAATCATTTTACCATAAACACATATGCAGGTGAATGTTCACTGTGGCACTCTTCACTATAGCAAAGACATAGAATCAAGCTAAATGCCCATCAATGACAGATTGGATAAAGAAAATGTGGTACTTATACACCATGGAGTACTATGCAGCCATAAAAAGGAACAAGATCCTGTCTTATGAGAACACAGATGAAGTTGAAGTCCATTGTCCTTAGCAGACCAACACAAGAACAGAAAACCAAACATCCCATATTCTCAGCCTTTTTTTTTTTTTTGACAGAGTTTTGCTCTTGTTGCCCAGGCTGGAGTGCAATGGCATGATCTTGGCTCACTGCAACCTCTGCCTCCCAGGTTCAAGTGATTCTCCTGCCTCAGCCTCCCGAGTAGCTGGGAGCTACCACCACGCCCAACTAATTTTTGTATTTTTAGTAGAGATGGTGTTTCACCATGTTGGCCAGGCTGGTCTCAAACTCCTGACCTCAGGTGATCCACCCACCTCAGCCTCCCAAAGTGTTGGGATTACAGGTGTGAGTCACCATACTGGCATATTCTCATTTATAAGTGGGAGCTAAATAATGAAACTCATGACACAAAGAGGGGAACAACAGACACTGAGGCCTACTTAAGGGCGAAGGGTGGGTGAAGGGAGAGGATTAGAAAAAATAACTATTGAGTACTAGGCTTAGTATAGGAGTCCCTATACTGCTGTCAGAAAATTTCTCTGCAAAAGTTTTACAGTCCAGGAGAGAGTAGGATGATGTATTCAAAATGGTAAAAGCAAAAAAAAAAAAAAAAAAAGGACTGCCAACCAAAAATACTTTACCTAGCAAAGCTTTCTTTCAGACATGAGGGAGAAATAAAAACTTTTCCTCACAAATAAAAGCTAAGGGAGTTTATTACCACTAGCTAGGCCTGTCTTACAGGAATTGCTAAAGGGAGTTCTTTAAGCTGAAACTAAAGGCTGCTAAGGAATGACATAAGATGTATAAAAGTACAAAACTTGACGATACATTAATATATAGTGATACTCAGAATACTCTAATACTATAAATGTGGTGAATTCAGAAATTTTATCTGTAGTATTATGGTTAAAAAACAAAATTATTAAAAACAACTGCAGGTACAATAAATTGTTAGGGGATAAAAATTACAAAAAGATGTTAATTTTGTCATCAATGTCATAAAAGGTGGGAGGGGCTATAAATGTAGAGTTTTTGTATGTGATTAAAGTTAAGTTGTTATTAGCTTAAAATAGCTTGTTATTAAGTATACAATGTTTTACATAAGCCTCAAGGTAGCCACAAAGCAAAACTCTATAGGAGTTACACAAAATATAAAAAGAAAGAATTCAAAGCATATCACTACAGAAAACCATCAAACCATAGTGAAAGACAGCAAGTGAGAAAAAGGCAAAATATCCACAAAATACCCAGAAAACAAATTACAAAATGGGAGTAGAAAGTTCTTACCTATCAATTACTATATTAAATGTAAATAGATTAAATTCTCAAATTAAAAGACATAAATGTGGCTGAATGGCTTAAAACAAACAGGAAAAGATCTTAGTATAGACTACTTATAAATGACTCTCTTTACTAGTAAGGACACAGAGTAAAATTCAAGGGATGGAAGAAGCTATTTTACACAAACGGAAACCAAAAAAGACCAGGGAGAGCTATGCTCATATCAAGAAAATAGTCCTTAAGTCAAAAACCTTAAAAAGGAGACAAAGAAGGTCATATATAATAATAAAGGGATAAATTCATAAAGAGGACATAACAACTGTAAATACATATAAACCCCAAATTGGAGCATGTAATGTATTATGAAACTCTTAAGTAATCTAAAGGGAGAAATGTACACTAATACCATAATATTAGGGAAACACAATGCCCCACTTTCAAGAACAGACAAATCATTTAAACAGAAAATCAATAGGGAAACATTGGACTTGAATTACACATTTGACCAAATAAACCAGACAAACAGAACATTGTATCCAAGTGTAACAGAATTCACAGTTGTCTCAAGTGGACATGGGACATTCTCTAAGATAGATCATATGTTAGGCCAAAAACAAACCAACAAACAAAAAACAAGTCTTAACAGATTTAAGAAAATTGAAATCATATCAAGTATCTTCTCCAATTACAATGGCATAAAACTAGAAATCAATAACAGGAGAGATCTTGGAAAATTCTACAAAGTGTGGAAATTAAATAAAATGCCTTTAAATAATCAAGAGGTCACAGAAGAAATTAAGAGGGAGATTAATAATCTTACAAACAAAAATGGAAATACAATATACCAAAACTTATGGGATGCAGCAAAGCAGTTCTGAGAGGGAAGTTAATCGCAAACCCTATAGAGAAAGACATTTGGGACAGGCCATCCAAGAGGCAGAGATAGCTTTATGTTCCTCCATGAATTGCAAAGAAATATGCTCCACCTCCTTTTTTTACAATGAGATAGAAGCCACAAGTGTGATCTTGAGCATGGAGTTCGATGGGGGAGATGGAGAAGTAGAGCCTAGTGGACTGTGAAATTAAAGCTATAGCACCCAGTTTACAACACAGCTATTGAGGAAGGATGAGACAGAGTTTCTGTTCTTGGGTAAGGCTGTAGGGCAGGGGGTTATCTGAACAGCTCTGCACACACACACAATCACATGTACAGTTTTGCACACACAGTCACACACACAGATAGAGAATTAGACCACTTTGTGGGGGGCGAGGGGAAGGGGGGCTTCCTATACCTCATGTACACTGTGCTTTCCATGTTCATATGGTTATGTCTATGTATCACAAAATCCCTGAGATACATATTATTAAACCAATGTTATAGAGAGAGAACTAAGGATCATAGAAACTAATTAATGTACCTAAGGTTATACAGGAAGTAAGTGGCCAGGTTAAACTAGGTTTCTCTAGTTACAAAAGCCATCTGCTTCTCATTACACCATGTTGCATCTCTCAATTTAAAATTACAGTTTAATTGTAGATCCTTGAGGAATTGCCACATTGTCTTCCACAATGGTTGAAGTAGTTTACAGTCCCACCAACAGTGTAAAAGTGTTCCTATTTCTTTGTAGGGACATGGATGAAGCTGGAAACCATCATTTTCAGAAAACTATCGCAAGGACAAAAAACCAACCACCGCATGTTCTCACTCATCAGTGGGAGTTGAACAATGAGAACACTTGGACACAGGAAGGGGAACATCACACACCGGGGCCTGTCGTGGGGTCGGGGGAGCAGGGAGGGATAGCATTAGGAGATATACCTAATGTAAATGACAAGTTAATGGGTGCAGCACACCAACATGGCACATGTATACATATGTAACAAACCTGCACCTAGTGCACATGTACCCTATAACTTAAAGTATAATAATTTTAAAAAAATTTAAACATTTAAAAATTTTAAAAATAAAATAAAATAAAATTACAGTTTAAGATTACAGCTCTGTGCGAAAAGTTTAGGACTATTTCCAACCTGGCAGCTCAGTTAAGTACAAGAAGATGAACCAGTCTGCATTGCCCAGTGGGATTTCCAAAGGAACCAGGAGGAAGAGGTGGTTTGTGAGCCTCTTCAGGCCAGCTGGCAGGAGGTCCCAACACGCCCTCTTAGCCTTTCAAGATGTCCTTTTAGACAGATTTTTCTTCTGCAGGAAAAGTCAACAGTAGCTGCACAATGGCAAATGTCATGAATGTGCCCTCAGGACAGGAGACAGATTGTTCTTCCTGGTTTTATAGGCAAAATAATGTGCTTGTGTCAGGGATCAATTTAATCCACCTATCTTCACTTGCTTGCCATTTCAACCTCTTAAATACTGTGAAATAGTTGTCACTGAATCTCCATTTGCCAGTTTGGCACTACCCTGATCCAAGTACCCTGCCCTTGCACTCCAACCCTGTATTCAGTCTTGTAGTATCTCTAGGGAGTGACCCCAGACACATTCCCTGGGTAAATTTTCAGGGCTCCGATTCCATTGGTCGTTGATAGAAAGCCCCATGTGAACCAAGAACTTCATCTGTCTGGATTGTACACACAGAAATCTCACCCACGCTTTTCATGTAAATGTCTGCCTCCCAGCCCTGGACACATTTTGAGATAATTTAGATAAATAATTGATATCACACCTTGGCATTTCTGCCCACTTTCTGCATTCCACCCTCTTGAGGATGACTACCTTATCCTGGTTTGCCCAGGACTTTCTGAGTTTTGGCACTGAAAGTCTTCTATCCTGGGAGACTCCTCAGCTCTGAACAAATCAAGGTAATAGACCATTCCAATTACTATTTTGTCTCGGATTCTAGCTCACAAAGTACTTCAGCACTCAGGTTAATTTCTAGGGGCCTTGTTCCATTGTGATATTTCTTTAACACTTTATTTATTTATTTATTTTTCCATAAGTTATTGGGGTACACATGGTATTTGGTTATATGAATAAGTTCTTTAGTGGTGATTTGTGAGATTTTGGTGCACTCATCACCTACACAGTATACAACTGCACCATATATGTTGTCTTTTATCCCTCACTTCCCTCCCACTCTTCCCCGTAAGTCCCCAAAGTCCATTGTATAATTCTTATGCTTTTGTGTCCTCATAGCTTAGCTGCCACATATCAGTGAAAACATACGACATTTGGTTTTCCATTCCTGAGTTACTTCACTTAGAATAATAGTCTCCAATCTCATTCAGGTCAGTGCAAATGCTGTTAATTCATTCCTTTTTATGGCTCAGTAGTATTCCATCATATGTTTATATCACGGTTTCTTTATCCACTCGTTGATTGATAGGCATTTTGGTTGGTCTCATGATTTTGCAACTGTGAATTGTGCTGCTATAGACATGCGTGTGCAAGTATCTTTTTTGTATAATGACTTCTTTTCCTCTGAGTAGATACCCAGTAGTGAGATTGCTGGATCAAATGGTAGATCTACTTTTAGTTCTTTAAAGAATCTCCACACTGTTTTCCATGGTGGCTGTAGTAGTTTACATCCCCAACAGTAGTGTAGAAGTGTTTCCTGATCACCACATCCATGCCAGCATCTACTGTTTTTGATTTTTTTTGTTTGTTTGTTTATACAAGCTTAATCTATTTATTCAAAATATGAATCATCAACATAATTTGCCACTAGTATCTCATTCAGTCCCTTCACTGGACACGTAATCCACTGGGAGATAAGAGATTAGCAGCTGGCAGGCAGTGATGCACAGCAAAAACAAAAACCAAGAGGTGAAATAGTTCTGAAATAAAGAAGGTTTTAAAGCTAAGAGAAATTATTGAATTACTAAGTCATTACCACTAATTTTGAGCCAACTAACTAATTAATATGAGATGATACAATGTCCTATGCTTTGGTAAATACAAACTATGTTTAAACAATGTCTGTAATGTGACTTTCAAAATGCTCCTGGCTTTACAAAGATGTGATTAAAATGTAGTAATACATGATAAAGCATTTACCCCTGCGGAGCATGTTGTAATGTTCTTTTTTATTTTATTTTATTATTATTATACTTTTAAGTTTTAGGGTACATGTGCACAACGTGCAGGTTTGTTACATATGTATACATGTGCCATGTTGGTGTGCTGCACCCATTAACTCATCATTTAGCATTAGGTATATCTCCTAATGCTATCCCTCCCCCCTCCCCCCACCCCACAACAGGTCCTGGTGTGTGATGTTCCCCTTCCTGTGTCCATGTGTTCTCATTGTTCAATTCCCACCTATGAGTGAGAACATGCGGTGTTTGGTGTTTTGTCCTTGTGATAGTTTGCTGAGAATGATGGTTTCCAGTTTCATCCATGTCTCTACAAAGGACACGAACTCATCATTTTTTATGGCTGCATAGTATTCCATGGTGTATATGTGCCACATTTTCTTAATCCAGTCTATCGTTGTTGGACATTTAGGTTGGTTCCAAGTCTTTGCTATTGTGAATAGTGCCGCTATAAACATACGTGTGCATGTGTCTTTATAGCAGCATGATTTATAATCCTTTGGGTGTATACCCAGTAATGGGATGGCTGGGTCAAATGGTATTTCTAGTTCTAGATCCCTGAGGAATCGCCACACTGACTTCCACAATGGTTGAACTAGTTTACAGTCCCACCAACAGTGTAAAGGTGTTCCTATTTCTTGACATCCTCTCCAGCACCTGTGTTTCCTGACCTTTTAATGATCGCCATTCTAACTGGTGTGAGATGGTATCTCATTGTGGTTTTGATTTGCATTTCTCTGATGGCCAGTGATGATGAGCATTTTTTCATGTGTTTTTTGGCTGCATAAATGTCTTCTTTTGAGAAGTGTCTATTCATATCCTTCACCCACTTTTTAATGGGGTTGTTTGTTTTTTTCTTGTGAATTTGTTTGAGTTCATTGTAGATTCTGGATATTAGCCCTTTGTCAGATGAGTAGGTTGCAAAAATTTCCTCCCATTCTGTAGCTTGCCTGTTCACTCTGATGGTAGTTTCTTTTGCTGTGCAGAAGCTCTTTAGTTTAATTAGATCCCATTTGTCATTTTTGGCTTTTGTTGCCATTGCTTTTGGTGTTTTAGACATGAAGTCCTTGCCCATGCCTATGTTCTGAATGGTATTGCCTAGGTTTTCTTCTAGGGTTTTTATGATTTTAGGTCTAACATGTAAGTCTTTAATCCATCTTGAATTAATTTTTGTATAAGGTGTAAGGAAGGAATCCAGTTTCAGCTTTCTCCATATGGCTAGCCAATTTTCCCAGCACCATTTATTAAATAGGGAATCCTTTCCCCACTGCTTGTTTTTCTCAGGTTTGTCAAAGATCAGATAGTTGTAGATGTGCGGCATTATTTCTGAGGGCTCTGTTCTGTTCCATTGGTCTATATCTCTGTTTTGGTACCAGTACCATGCTGTTTTGGTTACTGTAGCCTTGTAGTATAGTTTGAAGTCAGGTAGCGTGATGCCTCCAGCTTTGTTCTTTTGGCTTAGGATTGATTTGGCGATGCGGGCTCTTTTTTGGTTCCACATGAACTTTAAAGTAGTTTTTTCCAATTCTGTGAAGAAAGTCATTGGTAACTTGATGGGGATGGCATTGAATCTATAAATTACCTTGGGCAGTATGGCCATTTTCACGATATTGATTCTTCCTATCCATGAGCATGGAATGTTCTTCCATTTGTTTGTATCCTCTTTTATTTCATTGAGCAGTGGTTTGTAGTTCTCCTTGAAGAGGTCCTTCACATCCCTTGTAAGTTGGATTCCTAGGTATTTTATTCTCTTTGAAGCAATTGTGAATGGGAGTTCACTCATGATTTGGCTCTCTGTTTGTCTGTTATTGGTGTATAAGAATGCTTGTGATTTTTGTTCATTGATTTTGTATCCTGAGACTTTGCTGAAGTTGCTTATCAGCTTGAGTAGATTTTGGGCTGAGACGATGGGGTTTTCTAGATATACAATCATGTCATCTGCAAACAGGGACAATTTGACTTCTTCTTTTCCTGATTGAATACCCTTTATTTCCTTCTCCTGCCTGATTGCCCTGGCCAGAACTTCCAACACTATGTTGAATAGGAGTGGTGAGAGAGGGCATCCCTGTCTTGTGCCCGTTTTCAAAGGTAATGCTTCCAGTTTTTGCCCATTCAGTATGATATTGGCTGTGGGTTTGTCATAGATAGCTCTTATTATTTTGAGACCCATCCCATCAGTACCTAATTTATTGAGAGTTTTTAGCATGAAGCATTGTTGAATTTTGTCAAAGGCCTTTTCTGCATCTATTGAGATAATCATGTGGTTTTTCTCTTTGGTTCTGTTTATATGCTGGATTACATTTATTGATTTGCATATGTTGAACCAGCCTTGCATCCCAGGGATGAAGCCCACTTGATCATGGTGGATAAACTTTTTGATGTGCTGCTGGATTTGGTTTGCCAGTATTTTATTGAGGATTTTTGCATTGATGTTCATCAAGGATATTGGTCTAAAATTCTCTGTTTTGGTTGTGTCTCTGCCAGGCTTTGGTATTAGGATGATGCTGGCCTCATAAAATGAGTAAGGGAGGATTCCCTCTTTTTCTATTGATTGGAATAGTTTCATAAGGATTGGTACCAGCTCCTCTTTGTACCTCTGGTAGAATTTGGCTGTGAATCCATCTGGTCCTGGACTTTTTTTGGTTGGTAAGCTATTGATTATTGCCTCAATTTCAGAGCCTTTTATTGGTCTATTCAGAGATTCAACTTCTTCCTGGTTTAGTCTTGGGAGGATGTATGTGTCAAGGAATTTATCCATTTCTTCTAGATTTTCTAATTTATTTGCATAGAGGTGTTTATAGTATTCTCTGATGGTAGTTTGTATTTCTGTGGGATTGGTGGTGATATCCCCTTTATTATTTTTTATTGTGTCTATTTGATTCTTCTCTCTTTTCTTCTTTATTAGTCTTGCTAGTGGTCTATCAATTTTGTTGATCTTTTCTAAAAACCAGCTCCTGGATTCATTAATTTTTTGATGGGTATTTTGTGTCTCTGTCTCCTTCGGTTCTGCTTTGATCTTAGTTATTTCTTGCCTTCTGCTAGCTTTTGAATGTGTTTGCTCTTGCTTTTCTAGTTCTTTTAATTGTGATGTTAGGGTGTCAATTTTAGATCTTTCCTGCTTTCTCTTGTGGGCATTTAGTCCTATAAATTTCCCTCTACACGCTGCTTTGAATGTGTCCCAGAGATTCTGGTATTTGTGTCTTTGTTCTCGTTGGTTTCGAAGACCATCTTTATTTCTGCCTTCATTTCATTATGTCCCCAGTAGTCATTCAGGAGCAGGTTGTTCAGTTTCCATGTAGTTGAGCGGTTTTGAGTGAGTTTCTTAATCCTGAGTTCTAGTTAGATTGCACTGTGGTCTGAGAGACAGTTTGTTATAATTTCTGTTCTTTTACATTTGCTGAGGAGTGCTTTACTTCCAACTATGTGGTCAATTTTGAAGTAGGTGTGGTGTGGTGCTGAAAAGAATGTATATTCTGTTGATTTGGGGTGGAGAGTTCTGTAGATGTCTATTAGGTTTGCTTGGTGCAGAGCTGAGTTCAATTCCTGTATATCCTTGTTAACTTTCTGTCTGATTGATCTGTCTAATGTTGACAGTGGGGTGTTACACTCTGCCATTATTATTGTGTGGGAGTCTAAGTCTCTTTGTAGGTCACTAAGGACTTGCTTTATGAATCTGGGTGCTCCTGTATTGGGTGCATATATATTTGGGATAGTTAGCTCTTGTTGAATTGATCCCTTTACCATTATGTAATGGCCTTCTTTGTCTCTTTTGATCTTTGTTGGTTTAAAGTCTGTTTTATCAGAGACTAGGATTGCAACCCCTGCCCTTTTTTGTTTTCCATTTGCTGGTAGATCTTCCTCCATCCCTTTATTTTGAGCCTATGTGTGTCTCTGCACATGAGATGGGATTCCTGAATACAGCACACTGATGGGTCTTGACTCTTCATCCAATTTGCCAGTCTGTGTCTTTTCATTGGAGCATTTAGCCCATTTACATTTAAAGTTAATATTGTTATGTGTGAATTTGATCCTATCATTATGATGTTAGCTGGTTATTTTGCCTGTTAGTTGATGCAGTTTCTTCCTAGCCTTGATGGTCTTTACAATTTGGCATGTTTTTGCAGTGGCTGGTACCAGTTGTTCCTTTGCATGTTTAGTGCTTCCTTCAGGAGTTCTTTTAGGGCAGGCCTGGTGGTAACAAAATCAGCATTTGCTTGTCTGTAAAGGATTTTATTTCTCCTTCACTTATGAAGCTCAGTTTGGCTGGATATGAAATTCTGGGTTGAAAGTTCTTTTCTTTAAGAATGTTGAATATTTGTCCCCACTCTCTTCTGGCTTGTAGAGTTTCTGCCGAGAGATCAGCTGTTAATCTGATGAGCTTCCCTTTGTGGGTAACCCGACCTTTCTCTCTGGCTGCCCTTAACATTTTTTCCTTCATTTCAACTTTGGTGAATCTGACAATTATGTGTCTTGGAGTTGCTCTTCTTAAGGAGTATCTTTGTGGTGTTCTCTGTATTTCCTGAATTTGAAAGTTGGCCTACCTTCCTAGATTGGGGAAGTTCTCCTGGATAATATCCTGCAGAGTGTTTTCCAACTTAGTTCCATTCTCCCCGTCACTTTCAGGTACACCAATCAGACATAGATTTGGTCTTTTCACATAGTCCCATATTTCTTGAAGGCTTTGTTCGTTTCTTTTTATTCTTTTTTCTCTAAACTTCTCTTCTCGCTTCATTTCATTCATTTGATCTTCCATCACTGATACCCTTTCTTCCAGTTGATCACATCGGCTACTGAGGCTTCTGCATTCGTCACGTAGCTCTCATGCCTTTGTTTTCAGCTCCATCAGGTCCTTTAAGGACTTCTCTGCGTTGGTTATTCTAGTTATCCATTCGTCTAATTTTTTTTCAATGCTTTTAACTTCTTTGCCATTGGTTTGAATTTCCTCCTGTAGCTCGGAGTAGTTTGATCTTCTGAAGCCTTCTTCTCTCGACTCATCAAAGTCATTCTCCGTCCAGCTTTGTTCCATTGCTGGTGAGGAGCTGCATTCCTTTGGAGGAGGAGAGGCTCTCTGATTTTTAGAGTTTCCAGTTTTTCTGCTCTGTTTTTTCCCATCTTTGTGGTTTTATCTACCTTTGGTCTTTGATGATGGTGACGTACAGATGGGTTTTTGGTGTGGATGTCCTTTCTGTTTGTTAGTTTTCCTTCTAACAGACAGGACCCTCAGCTGCAGATGTGTTGGATTTTGCTAGAGGTCCACTCCAGACCCTGTTTGCCTGGGTTTCAGCCGTTGTGGCTGCAGAAGAGCGGATGTTGGTGAACTGCAAATGCTGCTGTCTGATCGTTCCTCTGGAGGTTTTGTCTCAGAGGAGTACCCGGCCGTGTGAGGTGTCAGTCCACCCCTACTGGGGGGTGCCTCCCAGTTAGGCTACTCGGGGGTCAGGGACCCACTTGAGGAGGCAGTCTGCCAGATCTCAGATCTCCAGCTGCGTGCTGGGAGAACCACTACTCTCTTCAAAGCTGTCAGACGGGGACATTTAAGTCTGCAGAGGTTACTGCTGTCTTTTTGTTTGTCTGTGCCCTGCCCCCAGAGGTGGAGCCTACAGAGGCAGGCAGGCCTCCTTGAGCTGTGGTGGGCTCCACCCAGTTCAAACTTCCTGGCAGCTTTGTTTACCTTATCAAATAACTAACTTGGCAATGGCGGGCACCCCTCCCCCAGCCTCGCTGCCACCTTGCAGTTTGATCTCGGACTGCTGTGTTAGCAATGAGCAAGACTCCGTGGGTGTAGGACCCTCCAAGCCAGGTGCGGGATGTAATCTCCTGGTGTGTCATTTTTCAAGCCCATTGGAAAAGCACAGTATTAGGGTGGGAGTGACCGAATTTTCCAGATGCCGTTCTGTCACCCCTTTCCTTGACTAGGAAAGGGAATTCCCCCTTGCGCTTCCCGGGTGAGGCAATGCCTGCCTCATCCTGCTTCAGCTCGCGCACGGTGCACTGCACCCACTGTCCTGCCCCTACTGTTTGGCACTCCCCAGTGAGATGAACCCGGTACCTCAGTTGGAAATGCAGAAATCACCCGTCTTCTGCGTCGCTCATGCTGGGAGCTGTAGGCCAGAGCTGTTCCTATTTGGCCATCTTGGCTTCTCTCCCCCCTGTTTTTGATTTTTTGATTATGGCCATTCTTGTGGGAGTGAGGTCATATTACATTGTGGTTTTCATTTGCATTTCCCTGATCATTAGTGTTGTTGAGCATTTTTCCATATGTTTGCTGGCCATTTGTATATCTTCTTTTGAGACCAGTCTATTGATGTCTTTAGCCCACATTTGGATGGGACTGTTTGGTTTTTTCTTACTGATTTGTTTGAGTTTGTTGTAGATTCTGGATATTAGTCATTTATCAGATGTATAGATTGTGAAGATTTTCTTCCATTCTGTGGGTTGTCTGTTTATTCTGCTGACTGTTCCTTTTGCAGTGCGAAAGCTCTTTAGTTTAATTAAGTCCCAATTATTTATCTTTGTTTTTATTGTGTTTGCTTTTGGGTTCTTGGTCATGAAATCTTTGCCTAAGCCAACGTCTAGAAGGGTTTTCTCCAATGTTATCTTCTAGAATTTTTATAGTTTCAGCTCTTAGATTTAAGTCCTTGATCCATCTTGAGTTGATTTTTGTATAAGGTGAGAGAGGAAGATCCATTTTCATTCTCCTACAAATGGCTAGCCAATTATCCCAGCACCATTTGTTGAAAAGGGTTTCCTTTCTCTACGTTATATTTTTGTTTGTTTTGTCAAAGATCAGTTGGGCGTAAGTATTTGGGTTTATTTCTGGGTTGTCTATTCTGTTCCATTGCCCTATTTGCCTATTTTTATACCAGTACCACACTGTTTTGGTGACTATGGCCTTATAGTATAGTTTGAAATCAGGTAGTGTGATGCCTCCAGATTTGTTCTTTATGCTTAGTCTTGCCTTGGCTATGCGGGCTCTTTTTTGGTTCTATATGAATTTTAGAATTGTTTTTTCTAATTCTGTGAAGAATGGTGGTGGTATTTTGATGAGGATTGCATTGAATTTGTAGATTGCTTTTGGCAGTATGGTCATTTTCACAATATTGATTCTACCGATGCATGAGCATGAGATGTGTTTCCATTTGTTTGTGTTGTCTGTGATTTCTTTCAGCAGTGTTTAGTAGTTTTCCTTGTAGAGTTCTTTCAACTCCTTGGTTATATATATTCCTAACTATTTTATTTTTTGCAGCTACTGTAAACGGGGTTGAGTTCTTGATTTGATTCTCTGCTTTGTCACTGTTTTTGTATAGAAGAGCTACTGATTTGTGCACATTAGTCTTGTATCTGGAAACTTCACTCAATTCTTTTTATCAATTCTAGGAGCTTTCTGGAAGAGTCTTTAAAGTTCTCAGGGTAAACGATTATATCGTCAGCAAACAGTGACAGTTTGACTTCCTCTTTACCGATTTGGATGCCCTTTCTTTTTTTCTCTTGTCTAATTGCTCTGGCTAGGACTTCCAGTACTATCTTGAAAAGGAGTGGTGAGAATGGGCATCCTTGTCTTGTCTCAGTTCTCAGAGGGAATGCTTTCAACTTCTCCCTATTCAGTATTATGTTGCCTGTGGGTTTGTCATAGGTGGCTTTTATTACATTGAGGTATGTCCCTTGTATGCTGATTTTGCTGAGAGTTTTAATCATAAAGTGATGCTGGATTTCATCAAATGCTTTTTTTTTCATCTATTGAGATGATCATGTGATTTTTGTTTTTAATTATGTTTATGTGGTGTACCACATTTATTGACTTGCATATGTTAAACTGTCCCTGCATCCCAGGTATGAAACCCACTTGATCATGGTGGATTATCTTTTTGATATGCTGTTAGATTCAGTTAGCTAGTATTTTGTTAAGGATTTTAGCATCTATGTTCATCAAGGATATCAGTCTGTAGTTTTCTTTTTTGCTTATGTCCTTTCATGGGTTTTGGTATTAGGGTGATGCTAACTTCATAGAATGAATTAGGGATGGTTTCTTCTTTCTCTGTCTTGTGGAATAGCTTCAAAAAGATTGGTAGCAATTCTTCTTTGAATGTTTGGTAGAATTCTGCTGTGAATCCATCTGGTCCTAGACTTTTTGTTGGTAATTTTAAAATTAGCATTTCAATCTTGCTGCTTGTTATTGGTCTGTTCAGCATATCTAATTCTTCCTTATTTAAGCTCAGAGGGTTGTATTTTTCCAGGAATGTATCAGTTTCTTCAAGGCTTACTAGTTTATGTGCATAAAGGTGTTCATAGTAGCCTTGGATGGTCTTTTGTATTTCAATGGTGTCAGTTGTAATATCTCCTGTTTTGTTTCTGAATGAGGTTATTTGGATTTTCTTTCTTCTTTTCTTGGTTAATCTTGCTAATGGTCTATCAATTTTATTTATCTTTTCAAAGAACCAGCTTTTTGTTTCATTTACTTTTTGTATTGTATTTTTGTTTCAATTTCATTTACTTCTTCTCTGTTCTTGGTTATTTCCTTTCTTCTGCTGGGTTTGGATTTGGTTTTTTCTTCTTTCTCTAGTTCCTTGAGATGTGACCTTATCTTTTTTTTTTTTTTTTTTTGAGATTGAGTCTCGCTCTGTTGCCCAGGCTGGAGTGCAATGGTGCAATCTTGGCTCACTGCAACCTCTGCCTCCTGGGCTCAAGCGATTCTCCTGCCTTAGCCTCCCGAGTAGCTGGGACTACAGGCGTGTGCCACCATGCCTGGCTAATTTTTTGTATTTTTAGTAGAGATGGGGTTTCACCGTATTAGCCAGGATGGTCTCAATCCCCTGACCTCATGATCCTCCCGCCTCGGCATCCCAAAGTGCTGGGATTACAGGCATGAGCCACCATGCCTGGCCAAGGTGTGACCTTAGAATATCAATTTGTGCTCTTTCAGTCTTTTTAATGTAGGCATTTAGGGCTATGAACTGTACTCTTAGCACCATTCTTTAACACTTTAACTCAGTGTATTCAAAACATATTCTACTCAATCTCTTCTCTTTTGCTACCAGCATTTCCCCAGTCTACTAGGTATGCAAACTAGAGTCCTTTTCTTTGCATAGTGCAAGAGAGATGGAGACACGATCAATCAGCACCAAGTCCCTTGGAGTCTTCCTTCCTTCCCTATTCAGTTTTCTTTCATTTCCTTCTTGGCCACCTGCAAAACTTGTCACTGACACTACTAGAATAGCTTCCTAACTGCAGTTTGTACCTTTTCTTTCATTCAGTTCAAATAATCTTAAAAACTTCTGTTAATCTTTCTAAAGTGTTACTCTGATTGGACCACTTCCCTCAAAAAAAATCTTTATGTTCTTCTCCTGCCTATTGAAGTGAGTAAAAATTCCTCAACCTGGGATTCAGGGCCTTCTACCATGACAACTTGAAATTACAGACTCATCTCCTATTGCTTTCCTATTTATGTACTATACCTCCTAGCCACAGTGGGCTTTTCATTGAGGCTTAAAGATGCTCTGCTGATAGAGCTTTGTTCATACTTTCAACCCCAAATAATGCCTTTCTACAGTGCATGTTTCCAGCTGTCAAAGGCAAATGCTTTCCTTGAGGTGCATTTCATATAATTCTCTCTACATGCACTATTTTCTAATTCTTCCTAATTAATGTTATAATACACATTTTGAACCCTCAGTATTTTGAGTAAACCTTTCTTATAGAATCTTTTTCACTTTATCTTGCATTATAGTTATTTGCCTACTTGTGTCATGTTCTAATAAAACATAAAGCTCTTAGGAGACTAACTCTTGAAGCACCTAACAGTGTTTTGCATATCACAGATATGCACTAAGAAGCTGATTTGTTCAGTATTGAAAGATGGGCAGCAGTCAGAAAAATGGAGAGAACAGAAAAGATCTAGGTGGGAAAATGGCTAAAGATGTGATCAAGCATTGTGAAGACAGAGAAATGAGAGTGCAAATAGAATATAGTGAAAAGACTAGGGTAGCTAGAACAAAGGATTTCTGAATGAAAATGTTGGGAGATAAATGTTGGGAGGGTAAATTGGAGCCATATTGTAAGAAGTTAATTTGGGCTCAAGCCCAGATCACTTACAGTGCAACAATCAATACCATGATGTGCTGCTGGACATTCCATCTGAGCTCTGTAACAGTTTCCTGTTTGAAATGAGGTAAAATCAGGTTTCTCAGACCAATATACTAAGTGAGTAACAGGCAGTCTTTGGATGTGGTTATTTGACTGTGGACTATTGTTTTAAGCTCTATTGTTTGTAGGAGTCAAATATAATTACTGTATTTGCCTTTCCTTGACCTCGGGCTCTGTGCTTAGAAACTAAAGATTGGATAAGTTGCCCAAGTTCAATATGGGTAGCTCAGTTACTGATGCTTATTAAAATGCCCTTGATAGGCCGGGTGCAGTGGCTCACACCTCTAATCCCAGCACTTTGGGAGTCCGAGGCAGGCGGATCACCTGAGGTCAGGAATTTGAGACCAATCTGACCAACATGGTGAAACCCCATCTCTACTAAAAATACAAAAATTAGCTGGGCTTGGTGGCATGCGCCTGTAATCCCAGCTACTCAGGAGGCTGAGGCAGGAGAATCTCTTGAACCTGGGAAGTGGAGGATGCGGTGAGCAAACAGTACTGAAAGGCCTGTACTAAAAAACAGTAGCCCACATCCTTCTCTGTCTCACATATATAGTTCCTATTTCACAGAGAACACCACTTTTGTCTTCCCTCATAATTATTTCCACACCTCTTAATGAAGAGCTTATACTTCTGTTAATTGATTTATCAATTATAGATGTTTTCTATTCACTTTATGTTATAATAGCTGTGGATCTGACTCTCTTGGGCTCCACTTGTCCTCTTCATCTCTCTCCAAATTATTACTATTTTAATTAAAAGAGTAGTCAGCGACTATATCATCATTATCATAAAAATTTTATTCACTGTATCATTCTTAAGCCTTTGCATCCTCAGCTTAGCTCCCACTTAGGAGAACATATGATGTTTGGTTTTCCATTCCTAAATTACTTCACTTAGAATAATAGTCTTCACTTCCATCCAGGTTGCTGCAATGCCATTAATTCATTCCTTTTATGGCTGAATAGTATATATATATATATATATATATATATATGCCACAATTATATATATATTATATATATACCACAATTATACACACACACACACACACACACACATATATATCTATATACCACAATTTCTTTATCCACTCATTGATTGATAGGCATTTGGACTGGTTCCATACTTTTGCAATTGCGAATTGTGCTGCTATAAACATGAAACTCTTTAGTTTAATATAGTCCTACCTCTTTATCTTTGTTTATGTTGCATTTGCTTTTGGGTTCTTGGTCATGAAACCCTTGCCTAAGCCAATGTCTACAAGGGTTTTTCTAATGTTATCTTCTAGAATTTTTATAGTTTCAGGTCTTAGATTTAAGTCCTTGATCCACCTTGAGTTGATTTTTGTATAAGGTGAGAGAAGAGGATCCGGTTTCATTCTCCTACATGTGGCTAGCCAATTATCCCAGCACCATTTTTTGAGAAAGGTGTCCTTTCTCACTTTATGTTTTTGTTTGCTTTGTCAAAGATCAGTTGGCTGTAAGTATTTGGGTTTATTTCTGGGTTCTCTATTCTGTTCCACTGGTCTATGTGCCCATTTTTATACCAGTACCATGCTGTTTCAGTCACTATGGCCTTATAGTTTGAAGTTAGGTAATGTGGTGCCTCCAGATTTGTTCGTTTTGCTTAGTCTTGCTTTGGCTATGTGGGCTCTTTTTTGTTTCCATATGAATTTTAAAAATGTTTTTTCTAGTTCTGTGAAGAATGATGGTGGTATTTTGATGGGGATTGCATGAATTTGTAGATTGCTTTTGGCAGTATGGTCATTTTCCCAATACTGATTCTATCCATCCATGAGCATGGGATGTGTTTCCTTTTGTTTGTGTCATCTCTGATTTCTTTCAGCAGTGTTTTGAAGTTTTCGTTGTAGAGTTCTTTCACCTCCTTGGTTAGGTATATTCCTAAGTATTTTACTTTATTTTTTTGCAGGTATTGTAAAAGGGGTTGAGTTCTTGATTTGATTCTCAGTTTGGTCACTGCTGGTGTATAGCAGAGCTACTGATTTGTGTACATTAATTTTGTATCCTGAAACCTTGCTGAATTCTAGGAGCTTTTTGGAAGAGTGTTTAGGGTTTTCTAGGTATACAATCATATAATCAGCAAACAGTGACAGTTTGACTTCCTCTTTACTGATTTGGATGCTCTTTATTTCTTTCCCCTCTCTGATTGCTCTGGTTAGGACTTCTAGTACCATGTTGAATAGAAGTGGTGAGAGTGGGCATCCTTGTCTTGTTCCAGTTCTCAGAGAGAATGCTTTCAACTTTTCCCCATTCAGTATTATTATGTTGGCTATGGGTTTGTCATAAATGGCTTTTATTATATTGCAGTATGTCACTTGTATGCCAATTTTGCTAAGGGTTTTAATTATAACGAGATGCTAGATTTTGTCAAATGCTTTTTCTGCATCTATTGAGATGATCACGTGATTTTTTGTTTTTAATTCTGTTTATGTGGTGTATCACATTTATTGACTTGCATATGTTAAACCTTCCCTGCATTCCTGGTATAAAACCCACTTGATCATGGTGAATTATCTTTTTGATATGCTGTTGGACTCAGTTAGCTAGTATTTTGTTAAGGATTTTAGCATCTATCTTCATCAGGGAAATTGGTCTATAGTTCTCTTTATTTGTTATGTCCTTTCCTGGTTCTGGTATTAGGATGATACTGGCTTCATCAAATGATTTAGGGGGAATTCCCTCTTTCTCTATCTTGTGGAATAGTGTCAATAGGATTGGTACCAATTCTTTGAATGTGTGATAGAATTCAGCTGTGAATTTGTCTGGTCCTTGACATTTTTTTGTTGGTAATTTTTTTTTATTACCATTTCAATCTCACTGCTTGTTATTGGTCTTTTCAGGGTTTCCAATTCTTCCTGATTCAAGGTAGGAGGGTTGTATCTTTTCAGGAATTTGTCCATCTCCTCTAGGTTTTCTTGTTTATGTGTGTAAATGTGTTCATATTAGCCTTAATTATTTTTTTTGTATTTCTGTGGTGCCACTTGTAATTTCATGTCTTAATGAGATTATTTGGATTTTCTCTCTTCTTTTTTTGGTTAATCTTGCTAATGATCTATTAATTTTATTTATCTTTTCAAAGAACCAGCTTTTTGTTTCATTTATCTTTTGTTTGTTTGTTTGTTTGTTTCCATTTCATTTAGTTCTGCTCTGATCTTTGTTATTTCATTTCATCTGCTGGGTTTGGGTTTGGTTTGTTATTGTTTCTCTAGTTCCTTGAGGTGTGACCTTAGATTGTCTATTTGTGCTCCTTCATAATTTTTGATGTAGGCATTTAAGGCTATGAACTTTCCTCTTAGCACTACTTTTGCTGTATCCCAGAGGTTTTGATAGGTTGTGTCACTATTATCATTCAGTTCAAAGAATTTTTAATTTCCATCTTGATTTGATTATTGATCCAATGGTCATTCAGGAGCAGGTTATTTATTTATTCATTTATTTACATATTTATTTTGGAGGCTGAGTCTCATTCTGTCACCCATGCTGGAGTGCAGTGGTGTGATCTCGGCTCACTGCAACCTCCGCCTCCTAGGTTCAAGCAATTCTCCTGCCTCAGCCTCCCAATTAGCTGGGATTACAGGCGTGTGCCACCATGCCTGGCTGATTTTTGTATTTTTAGTAGAGATGGGGTTTTGGCATGTTGGCCAGGCTGGTCTTGAACTCCAGACCTCAGGTGATCCATCCACCTAGGCCTCCCAAAGTGCTGGGATTATAGGCATGAGCCACTGTGGCCAGCCAGGAGCAGGTTATTTAATTTCCATGTATTTGCATGGTTTTGAAGGTTCCTTTTGGAGTTGATTTCCAATTTCTTTCCACTGTAGTCTGAGAAAGGACTTGATATAATTTCAATTTTCTTAAATTTATTGAGACTTGTTTTGTGGCCTATCATAGGGTGTATCTTGGAGAAAGTTCCATGCACTGATGAGTAGAATGTATAATCTGTGGTTGTTGGGTAGAATGTTCTGTAAATATCTGTTAAGTCCATTTATTCCAGGGTATGGTTTAAATCCACTGTTTTTTTTTTTGTTTACTTTCTGTCTTGATGCTTGTCTAGTGCTGTCAGTGGAGTATTGAAGTTCCTCACTATTACTGTGTTGCTTTCTCTAATTTCTTAGGTCTAGTAGTAATTGTTTTATAAATATGGGAGCTTCAGTGTTAGGCACATACATATTTAGGATTGTGATATTTTCTGGTTGGACAAGGCCTTTTATCATTGTATAATGTCCCTCCTTATCTTTTTTAACTGCTGTTGCTTTAAAATTTGTTTTGTCTGATATAAGAATAGCTACTCCTGCTCACTTTTGGTGTCTATTTGCATGAAATGTCTTTTTCCATCCTTTTACCTTAAGTTTATGTGAGTCCTTACATGTTAGGTGAGTCTCTTGAAGGCAGCAGATAGTTGGTTGTTGAATTCTTATCCATTTTGCAATTCTGTATATTTTAAGTGGAGCATTTAGGCCATTTACATTCAATGTTAGTATTGAGATGTGAGGTACTATTCCATTCATTGTGCTATTTGTTTCCTGAATACCTTTTTTTTATTGCTTATTTTTTATTGGTCATGTGAGATTCGTACTTTAAACGGGTTCCATTTTGATTTGTTTCCAGGAGTTGTTTCAAGATTTAGAGCTCCTTTAGCTGTTCTTGTGGTGCTGGCATGGTAGGGGCAAATTCTCTCAGTTTTTTTGTTTGTCTCAAGAAGACTGTATCTTTCCTTCATTAATGAAGTTTAGTTTCACTGGATACAAAATTCTTGACTGATGATTGTTTTGTTTAAGGAGGCTGAAGATAGAGCCCTAATCCCTTTTAACTTGTAGGGTTTCTTCTGAGAAATCTGCTGTTAATTTGATAGGTTTTCCTTTATAGGTTACCTGATGCTTTTGCCTCATAGCTTTTAAGATTATTTCCTTTGTCTTGACTTTATATAACCTGATGACTATGTGCCTAGGTGATGATCTTTTTGTGATAAATTTTCCAGGTGTTCTTTGAGCTTCTTGTATTTAGATGTCTAGATCTCTTGCAAGGCTGGGGAAGTTTTCCTTTATTATTCCCCCAAATATGTTTTCCAAACTTTTAGACTTCTCTTATTCCTCAGGAATGCCAATTATCCTTAGGTTTGTTCATTTTGTCATTTAACATAATCCCAAACTTCTTAGAGGCTTTGTGTATTTTTTAAAATTCTTTTTTCTTTGTCTTTGTTGGATTGAGTTATTTCAAAAACCTTGTCTTTGAGCTCTGAGGTTCTTTCTTATGCTCGTTTGATTCTATTGCTGAGACTTTCCAGTACATTTTGCATTTCTCTAAGTGTGTCCTTTATTTCCTGAAGTTGTGATTGTTTTTAATTTATGCAATCTGTTTCACTGAAGATTTCTCCCTCATATCTAGTATCGTTTTTTTTTTTTTTATTTCCTAAAGTTGGACTTCACCTTTCTCTGGTGCCTCCTTGATTAACTTAATAATTGACCTTCTAAATTCTTTTTCTGGCAATTCAGGGATTTCTTCTTGGGTTGAATCCATTGCTGGTGAGCTAGTGTGATTTTTTTTGGGCATGTTAAAGAATCTTGTTTTGTCATATTACCAGAATTGTTTTTCTGGTTTCTTCTCATTTGAGTAGGCTATGTCAGAGGGAAGATCTGGGGCTCAAGGCTGCTGGTCAGATTATTTTGTTCAATGGGGTGATCTCTTGATGTAGTACTCTCTCCCTTTTCCTAGGGATATGGTTTCTGGAGAGCCAAACTGCAGTGATTGTTATTTCTCTTCTAGATCTAGCCACCCAGCAGGGCTGACAGTCTCCAGGCTAATACTGGGTGGTGGTGGTGTGGGGAGTGTCTGCACAGAATTCTCTGGTGTGAACCATCTTTAGGTCTCTCAGCCATGGATACCAGCATCTGCTCCAATGGAGGTGGCAGGAGAGTGAAATGGACAGGATCTGTAAGGATCCTTAGTTGTAGTTATTTAATGCACTAGTTTTGTGCCTCCTGCCAGGAGGTGATGCTTTCAAGAGAGCATCAGCTGTGGTAGTATAGAGGAGGATCAGGTGGTGGGCAGGGCCCTAGAACTCCCAAGAGAATATAAACTTTGTCTTCAGCCAATAGGATGGGTAGGGAAGGACCATCAGGTGGGAGCAGCATTAGGCGTTTCTGAGCTCAGACTCACCTTGGGCAGGGCTTGCTCTGGCTGCTGTGGGGGATGAGATGTGGTTCC
This sequence comes from Pan troglodytes, assembly GCF_028858775.2. Lineage (NCBI taxonomy): Eukaryota > Metazoa > Chordata > Mammalia > Primates > Hominidae > Pan > Pan troglodytes. Next base: position 158,486,635 of record NC_072404.2, on the reverse strand, counting down.
CAGGTCAATGGAGTTGTTTCCAGGAGGGTTATGGCTGCCTCTGCTGTGACATGCAGGTTATCAGGAAGTGGGGGAAAGGCGGCAGTTACAGGCCTCACCCAGCTCTCATGCAACCCAAAAGGCCAGTCTCACTCCCACCATGCCCCCTCAACAGTGCCAAATTTGTTTCCAGTCAGTGGGCAAGTAGGGCTGAGAACTTGCCCTAAGCTACCAGCCTCCTGGCTGAGAAAGCAAGTAGGGCTTTCATGCCTCCCTGCCTGTTAAGTCTGCATACCAGATTCATACCCTTCCCCGAGGTCTGGCCAGGAAACTTTGCATTCAGTTGGAATTGTTAAAAAGTTCAGCTGGAGGTTTCTTTCTCCCTGTGGTCTTTTCCCAGTTCCTCTGGCAGCCCTCCCCAAGGACCACTGTGAAACAAGTCAGAAATGACTTCCCTGGGGACCCAGAGAGCCCACAGGGCTTTTCCTGCTGTTTCATCCATCCCTGTATTTCACTCAGCTCTGTAAATTGTGTCAGATCCAGGTAAGGTCTAATCCTTCTCCCATGATTGGGACCTTCAGATTCCCCAGTGAGGTTATGTGTTTGGGGTGGACAATCCCCCTTTCCCACTTTCACAGTTTGGACACTCACAGAATCTGGGCTGTCTCCTGGGTCCTGCAGGATCAATTTGTTTCCTTCAAAGGGTCTGTGTATTCTCTTGGCCTTCCTCATATATTCCTACAGTAGTTCTTGGAGCAAAAGTCCACAATATGAGTCTCCATATGCTGTTTTGTCCATCCAAGTGGGAGCTGCAATTTAGTACTTCCTCCTACCCAACATTTTTTACTCCCTTGTCATATAATTTGAGGTCAGGAAATGTCATACCTCCGGCTTTGTTCTTCATGTTTAGGATTGCTTTGGTGATTTGGGCTCATTTTTTTCCATGAATTTTAGGATTTTTTTTCTAATTCTGTGAAAAATGATGTTGGTATTTTGATAAGGATTACACTAGGTCCTTAAATTGCTTTGGGCAATATGGTTATTTTAATGATATTAATTATCCCAATTTATGAGCATGGGATGTTTTCTCTCTCCCTCTTGCTGAGACCTCTGGACAAACTATAGGTAACCAGTTGTAGAAGATAGAAAATAGGAGACATGGCCTGACCCAAACTATACAACTTACATAGGCTCTGGGGAAAACAGAAGGTTATTTCAAGTTATTTTTCAAGTTCTACAGAACCTCACATTGGAATTAACCTGGAAATGGTCCAGCTGTAGCCTCCAGGCATTGGCATATGACTGATGATACATGGCCTTAGAGAGGGGTGAGAGAACAGGAGAGTGTGCATGCCATCACTGTGGTGACCACCAGTTCTTGGAGGCAGAGGCACAACCTCTGAGATGAGATGACCTCTGGAAAGTAGAGCAATATGAAAGAGAAGAGTGAGAAGGAATGGCTAACCATTCTCAGCCCTCCAGGCTAGCTAATGTTTCTATAGTAGCAGGGATGAGAATTTGAGAAAAAGCTTCTTCATTATCAAAATGTCTGTGCCCTGCTTCCTGCCTTCACTGTGCAGATTCACCTCTGGGCTCTTCTACTTCAGATGGGGAGCACCCGCTTCCCACTAGGCAGACAGAAAAGCCATAGGGCCAGCTCATCCTCCAAAAGAAGCACAGTTCCTTCTCCATGGGCAAAGGTGCCTTATCCCTGGTGTGTCATCTCTAGAGTGATGTCTAAGGTAATGAGAGAAGAGGAGAAGTAGAAAGCTCTAGTTGTTCATCATGAAAGTGAACACAGATTCAGGCAGTGGGAATTTATTTCCACTCTGACACAAATATGTGTTAGTATTGATAATGAGCTATTGGGAAGGGGATGGGGAATTATGTGTGTATACAAGTGTGTGTGAACTCACATGTAAGCTGGGTAATGGTGACCACAGTCTGATATACATGAGTATATGTCTGTGTATTGGTGTTTCTAATATAAGACAGTGTCTTTCTGCACATGGATCTGGGAGTTCTGAGATATGGGTACTCAGAATGTGAGCCTTCTGAGAGCTGCTTGTCTGCTGCTTTGCTTTATTCTCACACCTTGTCCTTAGAAGTCCTAGCCGAGGATAAATATCCGGCTGCAGGTCCGTGCCAATAAATCTTGGGATAAATAACTGATGACATTGGGCTAGTTTCACAGTGTTGTTTTTGGATGATTCAGGGACATGGATCTTTGGGACAGAAAGTTAACCTTGTGATTGCTAGTCCTGGAATAGCCTGGGCAGGACTGGGCCACACTCACTCTTGAAGGGGGCACACCGTGAAACATAACCCCCCATTCCTAGTAATTTTCCAGCCAGGCAGATTATCTAGATGAAGAGGTGACTACCTGCCCCTCTAGTCTTCTGACCACATTAGGAGCTAAAACAAAATGAAGTGAAAAGATGCCCCTCACTGAGCATTGAATGAACTGGCTCTGAACCAAAGAGATAGAAATCCCAGTAGGGATCACTGGGAAGGAGAATACTATCTGTCAAGGTCAGCTACACCAGAATCACTCCATAAGCCATGTAGCTACTGTCACCACCAGTTAATAGAATTCAAAAGATTCCAGTGAGAATTTAGCCCATCATTCATCATCCCACCTTCTCCATTTGTTCATCCCCTATTTTATAAACTGGAATGCCTGCATTTCTGAAGGGAGGGAATACACATTTTTCCTTCAAAAAAGCTCCCATTTGTTTCCGGCAAAATATACCTAAGGTATAGGGGGATCAGCTGAGTATGATGTCAGAGACTCTCTGGCTATATGGCGAATGCTGTTGACCAAAGCTGGAAGGACTTCATTAGTCACTGGTGTCAGGGAAGCTGATCATCGCTTCTTAGGTTACACACTAAGAGATAGTCTTCATGGTTCTTGATGTGTCTGCACATTACAGTCACCTGGGAAGTCTCACCCCAGACCAATTAATTATCAGAATTTCTGGGCATGTTGTCTGGGTGTTCAAAAACTCCCGGGAGTGGTTGTAATGTGCATCCAGGGTTGCAAAACACTGAAATTGTCGGTCATCTCATTCTGAAAATATGAATCTAGAATACTCAACTAGATATCTAGATATTAAAAGTGAAATAGTGACTTTTTCAATGGTCATTATGTCTCCTTTGTTGATATGATAAGTTAGGGTTACCATGTGAAACTTTATGATGTTCCGTGGACATGTCTGAAAACTATAAGGTGGACCAATTAGATTTCTCCCTCAGGAATTTGAAGGGAAACTCAAAGGCATTGGTGGATATTTGACCTGAAAGTTTAGAATGAGTTGGGACAAGGTAGTCGTGATGAGTCTATGGCTATGCAGATGTATCATGTAATAGGGACTCAGAGGAGATTGGTCAAAAGAGGGAAGAGGACAAAAGAGTAGCCAGAGAAACAAAAGAGTGATGGGGGTGGGAGTAGGGGAGCACAGAGAGGAAGATGGCCAGTCCTAAGATACCTTGATTCCTGACCTTTCTGAAATCTTTTCCCAGATTACATTTCAATCAGAACTCTAATGGAAACTCTGATTTAGAACCATAAGTGAGGAAGTCAAAGCTCCTTGAAGATGCTGTTTTCTCTCGTATCATTAAGCCTGCCTCAAATGCACTTTATTCTCCTCTCTGTCACTCAAACACCTACTCCTTTTAAAAGAACAGTATGCATGTCACTCCCACCTGGCTTCCCCAGAACAAAGGACAACCCACTCTGCACATTCTTTACTTTCACAGGATTTTGCTCCATATCTTTCTTTATTTCTTTACACATTAAATGTAATTTTCTGTTTACTTGTCTTCTTTACTAGATTTTGAGCTCCTTGAGGACAGAGGTTATATGTCATTTATATATTTTTTTTTACTTGTACCTAGTATAGTTCCCAGTCCATAGCAATTGCTGAATAGATATTTCTTAATTGAATACATTCTTAAAGATCAAATGGACCTGAGTTTTTGAACTTTCTGTTTTCTCATACACCCAGAAAAGGGTTAATGAACATAATACAACCTTTCCAGAATTGGATCTGAAAGTGGTGAGTAATTTTCCCCAGTAATTTCTTATTTAACGTATCTACTAAAAACCCTTAGCACAAAATTCTCCTCTTCTGTTTTTTTTTAAACCAATAACAGTCGTTTATTATCATTATCAAGTATTGCGTACTGTACATACTTGTCTGTGCTATATTTTTATACAACTGGCAGTGCAGTAGGTTTGCTTACACCAGCATCACCACAAACATGAGAGTAATTCATTGCACTGTGACATCACTAGGTAATAGGAATTTTTCAGCTCCATTGTAATCTCATAGGATCACAGTCAGTCTGTTGTTGACTGAAATGTGGTGAATGACTGTATAATAGGGCTCCAACGAAGATCACAAAATTGCTTGTTTTCCAGAACTTTGACAAATACCTTTTACAGAAACTAATATAATAGATAAATAATAGTATATCATTGCTGTTTTCATTTGCATTTTATTGATTACTAACTGTTTGGATTTTTTCTTGTTTATTGGCTGTTTACTTTTTTGTCAATTTCTTTTTTTTTTAATTATACTTTAAGTTTTAGGGTACATGTGCACAACATGCAGGTTAGTTACATATGTATACATGTGCCATGTTGGTGTGCTGCACCCAGTAACTCGTCATTTAACATTAGGTATATCTCCTAATGCTATCCCTCCCCCATCCCCCCACCCCACAAGTCCCCGGTGTGTGATGTTCCCTTTCCTGTGTCCATGTGTTCTCATTGTTCAATTCCCACCTATGAGTGACAACATGCAGTGTTTGGTTTTTTGTCCTTGCGATAGTTTTCTGAGAATGATGGTTTCCAGCTTCATCCATGTCCCTACAAAGGACACGAACTCATCATTTTTTATGGCTGCATAGTATTCCATGGTGTATATGTGCCACATTTTCTTAATCCAGTCTATCATTGTTGGACATTTGGATTTGTTCCAAGTCTTTGCTATTGTGAATAGTGCTGCAATAAACATACGTGTGCATGTGTCTTTAGAGCAGCATGATTTATAATCCTTTGGGTGTATACCCAGTAATGGGATTGCTGGGTCAAATGGTATTTCTAGTTCTAGATCCCTGAGGAATCGCCACAATGACTTCCACAATGGTTGAACTAGTTTACAGTTCCACCAACAGTGTAAAAGTGTTCCTATTTCTCCACATCCTATCCAGCACCTGTTGTTTCCTGACTTTTTAATGATCGCCATTCTAACTGGTGTGAGATGGTATCTCATTGTGGTTTTGATTTGCATTTTTCTGATGGCCAGTGATGATGAGCATTTTCTCATGTGTCTTTTGGCTGCATAAATGTCTTCTTTTGAGAAGTGTCTGTTCATATCCTTCACTCATTTTTTGATGGGGTTGTTTGTTTTTTTCTTGGCCATACTGCCCAAGGTAATTTATAGATTCAATGCCATCCCCATCAGCTACCAATGACTTTCTTCACAGCATTGGAAAAAACTACTTTAAAGTTCATATGGAACCAAAAAAGAGCCAGCATCGCCAAGTTAATCCTAAGCCAAAAGAACAAAGCTGGAGGCATCACGCTACCTGACTTCAAACTATACTACAAGGCTACAGTAACCAAAACAGCATGGTACTGGTACCAAAACAGAGATATAGACCAATGAAACAGAACAGAGCCCTCAGAAATAATGCTGCATATCTACAACCATCTGATCTTTGACAAACCTGACAAAAACAGGAAATGGGGAAACGATTCCCTATTTAATAAATGGTGCTGGGAAAATTGGCTAGCCATATGTAGAAAGCTGAAACTGGATCCCTTCCTTACACCTTATACAAAAATTAATTCAAGATGGATTAAAGACTTAAATGTTAGACCTAAAACCATAAAAACCCTAGAAGAAAACCTAGGCAATACCATTCAGGACATTGGCATGGGCAAGGACTTCATGTCTAAAACACCAAAAGCAATGACAACAAATCCAAAATTGACAAATGGGATCTAATTAAACTAAAGAGCTTCTGCACAGCAAAAGAAACTACCATCAGAGTGAACAGGCAACCTGCAGAATGGGAGAAAATTTTTGCAACCTACTCATCTGACAAAGGGCTAATATCCAGAATCTACAATGAACTCCAACAAATTTACAAGAAAAAAACCAAACAGCTCCTCTTCTGTTTTTAAATATAATGCTTTCATAGGAAATTTAGTAAAAGAACGAAAAGACATAAAATAGTAAGATAATTAGTTCAACAAACTGAACCGGTATTGTTATTTAATGGCAATGTGCCTTTACAAGTTAATTATCCAGACAATTAAAATGAGCACCTAGCATAACTGTCCAAAACATAGGATTTTGAAATGTAAACTTAACTGTTACTATGGTGACACAGTTATTTTTCGTGAACGATTACTCAGATTGCATCAGTGGATGTATAAATACATGATATCTGGAATTGAAATGGAACTATATTTTGCATAACCAAATCAATAATGTGATGCCTATGACTATATCTGGAGCTCCATGGGCTCATCATATAAACTTTAGATTATATGGATAATTTTTTTAAAACTACAACCTCTGATTTATGACCTTGGAGGCATACACCCCCACCTCCAGCTTCCCAAGTAGCTGGGATTACAGACATGAGGCACTGCACCCACCTTTTGAATGCATTCAGTAGAGAATATTATTCCATAGTAATGGATTCTGTTCTACAATCAATTACTGGCTAATTAGGTAGCCAGTAATGAGCCAAGAGTGAATTCACTGAATTGAGATAATTTTTTTATAATTTAAAACTTATTTTATTAATAACATTCACCTTTTATCCTCATTCCTCACTCCCGTTCCCCTCTCCTTTTCTACTAGTATGAAGTCACTCTAATCTGTTTAGTGTCTATTTTCTTAATTTTTAAATTAAAAACATGTAATAATGTTTTGAGTTTTATTTATAGAAATGTTTATATTGTGATAATAGTAAATTCACATGAAATTATAAGAAATAGTACATAAAGATCCTATGTACTCTTAACCCAGTTTCCGCCAGTGGTACCACCTTGATAAAATATAGTGCAACATCACAACCAGGATATTGAAATTGATGTTAAGGATACTAAGTTCAGCATTCATGCTTTCTTTTTAACATATACAGTGATAAGCAGCCTAAAATACTTTAAATAACTGTTATTTGTTTGAACATCTGGGATATGCTAAAGTGATGAGAAAAATCATCAAAATAAACTACACTGGATGGGGGCAATAGAGAATGGTAGAACAGGGAATGGGAAAGCAATGTGAACTAATAGACTCCACTTGGTTTGTAATACAGCAGAAACTTGCAGAGCACTGTGAAAACTTTCGATAATTTACTTAGTATTAATACAATTGGTGAAGGCAGAGTCAGGGCAGACTTCTTAGAAAATATGACATCTGAATTGATTCTTTTAGATCTTGATGTAAAAATCTCTGCCACTTTGGTACTCATTCATTGATTATATCCTCTTCTCTGCCTCCCTGAAACCTCTTGGTCAGTACCCCTTACTCACTGAAGCTTAGGCATCTTGCTGAGAACTATCTTTTTCACCCCCAATTCTGCCATCATCCTAGGTAACTTCTATGTCTGTGTGGATAACCCAACCAATACTTTGGCTTCTCTTGATTTTCTCAACTCCATTGATGTTTACCTAAGCTCCACTCCAGTGATTTGCCTCCTTGAATGTTGTTAAGTACTCAGAAATGATCATGTTCAACTTACAGATTCAGTTTTGTTGTTGTTGTTGTTGTTGTTGTTGTTTGGAGACAGAGTCTTGCTCTGTCACCCAGGCTGGAGTGCAGTGGCATGATCTTGGCTCACTGCAACCTTTGCCTCTTGGGTTCAAGCAATTCTTCTGCCTCAGCCTCCTGAGTAACTAGGACTACAGGCACCCAACACCACGCCTGGCTAATTTTTGTATTTTTAGTAGAGATGGGGTTTCACCGTATTGGCCAGGCTGGTCTCGAACTCCTGACCTCAGGTGATGCACCCACCTCAGCCTCCCAAAATGCTGGGATTACATGCATGAGCCACTGCGCCTGGCCTTTTTCCTTATTAGAAAGGAAAAGGTGGTGCTATCACCACCCTTTTATGTCTTGGTCTTGGCTTGTAACATTTTAGACTAACAGACAGAATGTAGAGAGAAGGAGTGCTATCTGAGCTCAGAAGTTTGTGGTAAAAGAAGACCCAGATGTGAGCATAAGAAAGAACGGCTAACAGCCGTAAGTGGTGGAAAGAAACGCAGGGATGAGAACAATGTTTAGTGTGTAGCTCCTCTGCAGAGCAAGAAAGTAGGTGGCTGGACAGAGTCTGGTTGGATAACTCCTGCCTCTAGCTCCTAGATGAAGAGAGGCGAATGTGTTAAGGAGGGGTAGAGATCAACGGGCTCTTTATGTTCATAAGACATTTGTAAATTTGAGTCATAATCTCAGTTTTCTTATCCTATAACTTGTACTTTTAGTGTCTGAACCCAAATTTCCTGAACCAACACTGCTATTGCCTTAAAGTCTTAAATTTTCTATTTATTTCTAAGTGTATTTCCTAAGTATTGCTCAATTATTTGCTAGGAGGCTATCGCCAGAGATACATAATCTTGCTGTAATAAGTGTTTGGCATCCTTTTGGGAAAGCATAGCTCCTCCACTGCAATTTCACTGTCAGAATGCATGATGCATGGCAATAATGATGCTTCACTCCTTTATAAACAGTACCTTGGGTAGATAGCTGAGAGCTGAGTAGGGACCTGCAAAGGCCTGCCTCTTCAAGAGATGCTGTGAATTGTTTGAGATGAGGAAAATCCTTAATGAGCAGTTTGTTCTTATTATATGTAATTTAATTTTCTGGATACCTAAGAAAAACAGTATACTAGTTCCTGTATTAATTCTCATGAATTCTCATTAATTTATAATTCCCTGCTTATTGCACTTCTTCTTTTCTCTCACCCTCTACAAGATGTTAACATGGGTTTAGCTCTTGTGTAATCTAAGTCCCTAAGTGCTAAAGAGAAGATCAAAATAAAATGACATTAGCAGTTAGGGTTTTTATGATATTGGAAAGGACTGGCACAGTTTTTTTATGTGTGGTAGAATGTGGGCTGGGGGAGGATGTTGTGATACATGTTCCTGGAAGAGTAAGTGGCAGTTCCAAGTGGAAAGAACTGGTCATGATGAAGAGGGTAAGCTCATTTACTTGATAGGAACAGATATTCTGTTGGTAATATGAAATGAGATTGTGCATGAGGCATGTTATTGGGGCAGCATAAGCTAAAGAGGCAGTTATAAGAGGGATTCTGCCACAGTGAAGTTTGTATTTGATTTCAGGGTTAATAGGGAACACAAATCAGTTCTGAGCTATTGATAATGTAATATTCTTGAGGTTACCTAGAGGACTGTGGAGTAACAGCACCTGATGTCTCAGCCTTGGGGCCAAACCAGCCATTGTGGGGAAAAGATCCAGGTCTCTAGGGAGAAGATGGAATCAATGTGTGTGTGTGTGTGTGTGTGTGTGTGTGTGTCCATGCACATGTACAGATGGAGGGATGGTCATTGAGAGAGAATTATTATTTCAGTAGGAGGGAATATGCAAAAATATACTGCTCAATTATTTGAGCAGAGGAGAGCATTGCTTTCCACTTATTTGTTTAGGCTCCAGATCCATAAGGAGGGAGAATAATTAGCTTTATGAAGGCCAGAGCAGAGAAATTGTACCTATTCATGGGCCCATCACCACAGTTCCCCAACTGTCCAAAATCCCTGAGATAACCCTTCATGATGACATTCATCTACCTACCAAGTTTTCTCCTCGAAGCAAGCCAGTGATTGACAAAACCATTCTCAAGCAGACCCCAATCCAGGATCTTCTTCCAGTCGAATTTTCACCCTGTTGACTTTGGGATACCTTTTATTGCGTATACATTAGAAAGGGGGAAGATGCGAGCAAAGGGGATTTTCTGTGAGTAAAGAGGATTTTCTTATCCTATAACAATGTCCTGCAATTCTCACCTTCCTGCATTTCTCTACCAACCTCCAGGACATACAATAAGCTCAGAATCATTCCACAGGTAGAATGGCGTAAGGAAATATGGGCAGATTCTCTGTACAGTTGAAATAAATTCCAGGAGCCTCACTTTTGCTAAATACGTGCTTGAAAAGGTAGGCAGTCATTGTCAGACTCCTTGGTTTCATCTACCATTTAACATGGTGTGAGGTCATTGCTTTCTCCAGTTAGGACATCTCTCACCATCACACCCAGGAAGAGCTCATTTACTTGCTTGAGTTATTACTCTCCCTATTGCCATCACTCTCTTTTCCTAGCCTTTTTGTCCCCTAAATCTACAGTAAAAATATGTTTTTCCTGCCAGAGCCACAGATCCATTCACGAGCTCTGCCCGCTTCTGAGCAGCCTCTTTTCAGATTCTGGGCACTCAAAACAGTTACTTAGGTTATTTTTGCTGAGGGCCCTGCCTTAGGCAGCACATACCAGAATCTCTCTTGCGGTTTTTCTCCATTTCTTCTTCTCTTCTGTCTTTGGTGTCTTTCTTTCGGATTGATTATCACAGCACTTTTATTCCATTCAGCTCATTTGGTGTTCTTTTGGATTGCTTTCTAAACCCACTTTCTTTTTTTTTCTTTTTAAGACGGAGTCTCACTCTGTTGCCCAGGCTGGAGTGCAGTGGCATGATCTCAGTTCACTGCAACTCCACCCCCGAAGTTCAAGCAATTCTCCTGCCTCAGCCTCCTGAGTAGCTGGAACTACAGGTTCCCGCCACCACACTGGGCTAATTTTTTTTTTTTTTTTTTTTTTTGGTATTTTTAGTACAGACAGGGTTTCATCATATTGGCCAGACTGGTCTCGAACTCCTGACCTTGTGATCCACCCACCTTGGCCTCCCTAAGTGTTGGGATTACAGGCGTGAGCCAGTGTGCCCTGCCTAAACTCACTTTCTTTAAACAATCCCCACGACCCTGCTTCCTCCATCTTACCTCAGTCTCTATCTCCACTTTTTTTTTTTTTGTCTCAGATGGGTCACTCACAGCTTCTAGATACATATAAAATATGTTACAAAACTACTCAAAATGATTTGGGGGTTCAAAGCCCCTCTCCATTGTTGCTATATTTGGCCATTTAAACATTAAGGTGGTGATGGTTGTGCCCACCACCAAATTTAATGTGAACCCGAGCAGAGATTTGAAGCTCCAGCGGGGCAAACATGTTTCCCATATATTTGGGGAAAGGATGAGAAGTCTAGAAAAAAAGACATATCTCACAGAAGCACGACTGTGGTATTTCCTTTCAATTCTGCCTCAGACCCCTTCTTCTGAAGCTTAGGTGCACGATCATGAAACTCTAGCCTGGGCTCAATCTTTGAGACAGATGTACTGTGTTTGTTTGCTTGTTTGTTTGTTATTGTTTTGACAACATCGCCATGAAAACGCATTATGCAAATAGAAGTTCAACAAGACAAGTTTTCGTTTTCATTTGTTAGTGTTTTCAGTTAAAATTGTTAGACAATTGAACAGACAAACTTGAACCATTAGGGCAGGAGATGCTATATGTGATATTTGAAATGCTCCTTGATCAGCAAATATATGAAAATGTGAAAGGTGAATGAGAAAATGTCAGTGTAGGGGGTATGCAAGGTCATGTGTAAAAGTCTAAAGTGCCCAAGCTGAAGATCACCTGTACTCTGCTCCTTGGAGTTCAAACCCCAACACCACTTACTAGGTGCATGCCCTGGAGCAAGGCTTCCTTTGTACTGTCAGTGGTGGAATGAAGACACCCATAACGGCTGCTTCACAGGGTTGTTGAGAGGATCAAATGAGACAATGTCTGCAGGAACACGTGATATAACTGTTATTGCCATGAAGTACAGCAAGGGACAAAGGAAAAGGACTATGTCATTTCTTGAGTCCTTGGCACTAGAGGTGATGCACATCCTTGGGTGGGTGGAGAAGTCAGGGAAGCTGGTCTTGGTGACAAAGAGATACAAGATTCCGGGCCGGGCACGGTGGCTCACGCCTGTAATCCCAGCACTTTGGGAGGCTGAGGTGGGCAGATCACGAGTTCAGGAGATGGAGACCATCCTGGCCAACACGGTGAAACCCCGTCTCTACTAAAAAATACAAAAAATTAGCCAGGCGTGGTGGTGGGCGCCTATAGTCCCAGCTACTCGGGAGGCTGAGGCAAGAGAATGGCATGAACCCGGGAGGCAGAGCTTGCAGTGAGCCGAGATCGCACCACTGCGCTCCAGCCTGGGCGACAGAGCGAGACTCCGTCTCAAAAAAAAAAAAAAAAAGAGAGAAAGAGATACAAAATTCTATGTTTATTGAAGTGTCCCAATGTCATATTTAAAATTTTTCATAGCTGATATACAGAATTACAAATTGACAACAAATATTTTTGTCATTTATACACACACATATTCCCTTTATGTATGTGCATATATATACATATGTGTGTGTGTGTGTGTGTGTGTATATATATATATGTATATTTTCCATTTTATAATTGTAAACAGATCCCTGATTTCTCGTTTTGGTTCACCCAGTATCTTAATGCTGAGGCCCCGGCCATTTCGTTTTTCTAAAAATAGATGTGTTTTTCTACTTTGGTATTCCTCTTATTTTTCATTTATGAGAAAACAACAAGACAGTGGACCTATTTTTTTTCCCCTCCTGGGTGGCCAGAAGTAACAATTCTTTGCTCATTTTCTTTGTTCCTGAATTGCCTGTGTCTAAAACAGTCGGTGCCCAACTCCCTGCTTCTTCTCCCTCTTCTCCTCACTCCAGCTTGCAAATCCCAGGGCTGCCAGGGCTGCACTGAGCTTTGTGCCCACAGGAGACAGGAGAGTGTGAGAGAGAGCAGTCACAGTTCCTAGGAGGCCCCTGTGGACTCACAGTTGCTGCCTGCTCCCAGGAGCTCACATTCCCCAAACTGAGGACGGTCCTGGGATGTGGCCAAGTCCCTGGAAGAGGCAACTGCTCACTGGGAACAACCATCATGCTCCTATTCCAGACCCTACTGGGGCACACCGTCAGCACTGAAGAGGGTGGGAAACTTTGATCTTTCTGAATCCCTTTCAGTTCCAGGTCTCCCACTGGGAGTTCCTGAATAGCGGGAGGAAAGAGGTAAAGAGAGCACACCAGGCAGAGTGGAGCATCTCCATTCTGGGGTCGCGTTGTTGCTCTTTCCTGTGGGCTGCCCCAGAGGATCCAGATTTGGGACTGTGCCTGCAGGGAGTCTGAGAGGAACCTCTTTGCCCCATTCAACCCGTTGCACTGGCCCTGTTGTCCACAGGGTCTGAGCTCCAGGTCCTGCCTTTGGACCTGGGTGGCAGGATGTGACCTGGCACTGGTGAGTCCCCCTCCCCTTCCTTCCCTTTCTGTCATGCCCCTTTCATTGCACCTATCACAGTTTGTTGTGTTAAACTTACTTGCTGTCTTTTTTTGCAATTGGATGGCAAAACCCAGGACTGTTTTTAGCACTGGATTCCTAGAACGCCAGCAGTATTTGGTATTGTCCATGACTTTCTGAATGAATGAGTGAGTAAGTGAACGAATGATTCAGTTGCCTATTTCCTCCTGTTCACTGTGCTACTGCTGACATCATGTGCAGCATTACATTTCATCATGACAGGGCTGCATCCTCTGCATTGGTCCCATTTTGTCCTCCCCCTGGGGAAGAAGCCAAGGATCTCTGTCCCACCCACTTCTTTTGTCCCTTCCTGAGGCTGGGGCTGGGAAAGCTCAGCCTAGGTCTAGTCCTGCGGTGTCTCCTTTTCTATTTGAGCCTCCCTAGACCTTTCTCTGCTTAGTGCATGGTGCTTTTGCATCATTCATTGCTTTTAATTCTTGCTGTTAGCTGGCCTGCTAGCCCCAGGGTGCTGTTCACCTCTATGTCCTCCCCTGGCCACCTGCCCCTTGCAAAGACCTGCCAAAAGTGAGGGGTGTTCAGGTACTTTCCTTGCTCTCTCCTCTTTCTCATTCCTCACCCTGCTCTTTCCCTCAGTAAAGAGCTCAGCATGCCCCCAGGACACTGATGATGGAAATTACTGCCACAAAGAACAAGGGTGACAGTACTGCTACCCCCTCTGCATTCCCGGTGGGTGAAAAACAGTCATTTTTCTGGAGCAGAAACATTGTTTCAAGAGTCAAAATGCACAAGGATAATTCAGTTAGGAGGATTGAGAGAGTTAATATGGAGAGGGAGAAAGATACACCATCAGGAGAGAACATTCAAATCCTCCAAGTCTCTGGAGGATTATTATATTATATGGGGATGTGGAAGCTCTCCGCTAGCTGGCATTTTAACAGAGCTGTGAACTGCAAAACCTGCAGCATGAAGGACTTAGAAAGATAAACAGGATCTCTTCTCAGCAAGGATCCTTAACAGGAATGAGTGAGGGGAGCTGAGGGCACTCTGGGGAGTCCAGGCTGCAAGGACAGTTAATGTGGGATGCTGTCCAAAGCATATGCTAAATAGCTAAACACAGCCTTGACTAGGCCACTGTCAACAGGCTGTGCTTGGCCTGTTTTGATTGAGCACTGGATGGTCTACTGGTTGGACAGGTTGAGTTTGCCTGAATCTCAGGAATGCAGAACTCCTGGGCCTGAGAGAGATCTGTTCTATAGCAAGGAGAGGCTGCACTGAGGGAAACATATTCTATCAAAGACTCTGATGCAGAAAAAAGTCTATTCGACATTCAAGTTACACTTTGCTTATGTTAACTTCACTTGTAACTAACAATCCGTTTTCTAAAATAAAAACTTGGAATGTAAAATTATTGAACAAGCACGAAAGGTCCTAAGACATACTCCAGGGACTTGTCCTGAGTTGCAGGCTTGCTGAATTGGAAGGGGTCGGGGGGCGTATTGTGACTCAGAGTCTTGAAGCCTCATGAAGAAGTGACTGGCATGAATTTTGTATGAAGAAAGGAGCATCAGTCATCAAACCTGAGAGGAGAGGTGAGATCTTGAACAGGGAAAAAACAAACTAAGTGTTAAAAGTTTAAGTGGCTGGACAGAGGTTGGGAAGATAAATGCAAGAGGGTTTGGGATGAGGGGTGAATGGCAAGGGCACAAAAATGGGGGCTGTGGTGGAGGCCAGTTTGAAAAGGATGCCAGCGATGTGGTATGAAGCTAAGCCTGCCGCATGAACTGGGGTACTCCTGACTCAAAGTTTATCTTAGAATCCCCATTTGACCTCTGATTCCAAGACTTGAGATGTTTTAGATTGGAGAGCCTCAAAACGTGATGTCTCTGAAACCTGGTAGAAAGATGTTGCTTTCTGAGTGGCAGGTGACAAATGAAACACAAAATAGGCCCATGGGTTGAATTTCTCATTCTGGCTTAGGAATTTATGACACCTGAAGAATATGAAGGACATCAATATGGGGGCTGAAAAGGGTGAGGTCACAGTCTGGGAAGTGGTAATTGGAGGAACAGCAGCTTCCTGGATTTCTGGATTGTCATGGATTCCCAATAAGAGATGGAGGGCTGAGGACTGACCCTGTTTGGAGCACCGCTAACCAGTCTTGCAATAGCATTTGAGACTCAAGTTAGATCTTTCTGCTGGGAAAGGGACACCCTCCCCATCTCCTACCTATCACTGATAGTCCATAGCTGATAGTGGGACTTTAATACATTCATTCATTTGCCATGCATTAAATAGTTTTTTTGTAGATATAAGCATTTTTACTCATAGATATGAGCAATAAGCTTTGAGTCCTGTGTTCAGAGATTGATATGGCACTGTGCTTGATTCAACACTGCAGATTTCACATACTTGAAGTTTTGATTACTACAAACAAATAGATATTGGAGTTACAAAACTCTAGATTCAAATCCTAACTCAACATTTATTGACCTAACTCAACATTTATTGACCATAAGGATTAAGATCCTTAAACGTTCCAAGCCTCAGTTTTTATCATCTATGATATGAAATTGGTAACGATTTCACAGCATCGTTGTGGCACGGGAGCCAGTGCATGGTGGGCCCTCAGTGGATGGGGTCTACCCATTCCCAACCCTTTATCCACAATTCTGTAATCAAAATGCTTTGAATGCTGAAAGTTCTTTATTAAATGTTGAGTCAAAGCGCTTAGACGGCTTAACTTGTTCTGAACTAAACATGAGGCCATTTCTGCCTTTATTTCATTGAGTGTGAATATCTGTGTACTTTGCTACAGAAATAATAGTGTGCTTGATTCCAGGATGCTGCCTTGATGGTATTGGTCTCATTTTAGCTTTCTGATAAGAAATTGTGGGGTCGTGATTGCCCCATTACATTTTGTTAAAGTCCACATTACACATACACATCATCATTAAAGAAAATGTGAGTTTCCATTTGGCAAAACTTTCCTTCTCAGGACTAGAAATGAAAACCCAACATGTGTGCTCATTGGTTTAACCAAAATTGTTATTATTTTGAGAGAGCATCTTCCTCTGTGGCCCAGGCTGTAGTGCAGTGTTGTAATCACAGTTTACTGCAGCCTCTACCTCCTGGGCCCAAGTGATCCTCCCACTTCAGCCTCCCAAGTAGCTCAGACTACAGGCATTCGGCACCACACCAGGCTAACTTTTTTATTTTTTGTAGTGATAGGGTCTCTTTATGTTGGTCTCTCGAGATATGGGTCTCGAACTCCTGGCCTCAGGCAGTCCTCCCACATCTGCCTCCCAAAGTGCTGGGATTACAGGTGTGAGACATTGCACCTGGCCTGTTTAACCAAAATGTAATGAGTAGTTACACCGTGTAAGACATGTTGCTTGGTATTCTGAAGGTTATAAAGATGAAAAAAGAGCCCTGACACTGAGAAACTAGGAATCCAGGATTTGGAATCTGACTGTACACAATTATAATGCAAGGCAGATCTTGTTAACTTTCCTGATTGGGAACTCCAGGCAGGATGACTTCACATCTGGATGAGGATGAAGCTTCATAAAGGAGGGGACATTTGAGATAGTCCCTGGTGGGTGATTAAGAATTTGCCAGGCAAAGATGGCAGAACAAAGTATTCTAAGCACAGGAATAAAAAGGGAAGTGTGTGAAGGCAAAGTGGAATTAACTTATGGAGAATAGCAAGGGTTCAGTTCGGTGGTATCACAAAGTGTGTGACAAGGAGGTGGGGATGAAGCCATGGGGGGTGGTGAATGGGGACGGTCATGTAGGGCAGGATTTGCCAGGGAGAATCTGTGCTTGATTTGACTGAAAAAGGAAGAGATTATTGTTGTTAATTTTTTTGATCACTAAAATAATATATGAAGAGAATTCAAATTTAAATGAAGAGAATTTGGAAATGAATGTGGACATATAGAAGAACAGAGGGTACAAGGTTTCAGTTGGGCAGGAAGAATAAGTTCTAGCGAACTAATGTTCAGCATGGGGATTACAGGTAATGATACTGTATTGTATACTTGACATTTGCTAAGAGGGTAGATCTTAGGTCATCTCACTACACGTGAAAAATGGTAACTATATGAAGAGATGGATATATTAATTAGCTTGACTGTCGTAATAAGTTTACTATGTATATTTCTATCCAAACCTCATGATATACATTTCATATGGTTTGGCTGTGTCCCCACGCAAATCTCATCTTGAATTGTAGTTCCCATAATCCCCACATGTTGTGGGAGGGACCCAGTGGGAGGTAATTGACTCATGGGGGTGGTTACCTCCATGCTGTTCTCGTAATAGAGAGTGAGTTCTCACGAGATCTGATAGTTTTATAAGGGGCTTTTTCACTCCTGTGCTCTGCACTTCTCCTTGCTGCTGCCAGGTGAAGAAGGACGTGTTTGCTCCCCCTTCGGCCATGATCATAGGTTTCCTGAAGCCTCCCCAGCCATGCCAAACTGTCAGTCAATTAAACCTCTTTTCTTTATAAATTACCCAGTCTTGGGTGTGTCCTTATAGCAGCGTGAGAACAGACTAATACCACAGTTTAAATATGTATAATTTCAATACAAGATTTTTAAAAGTAAACTCCTATAACCCACACCCAGATATAGCCATTGTTAATATTTTAAAATGCATCCTTTTACTCTTTTTCTGGATGAAGATAGATGGCTAGCTAGTTTGATTGATTTTGAAAGTAATTATAAACGAAATCTCATTGTTACAGGTTATTTTTATTTATTTATTTATTTTTGAGATAGAGTGTTGCTCTTGTTGCCCAGGCTGGAGTGCAATGGCATGATCTCAGCTCACTGCAACCTCCGCCTCCTAGATTCAAGCGATTCTTCTGCCTCAGCCTCCTGGGTAGCTGGGATTACAGGCACACACCACCACACTCGGCTAATTTTGTATTTTTAGTAGAGATGGGGTTTCTCCATGTTGGCCACGATGGTCTCGAACTCCCAACCTCAGATGATCCACCCGCCCTCAGCCTCCCAAAGTGCTGGGATTACAGGCGTGAGCCACCATGCCCGGCCTTGTTACAGATTATTAAAAACAGTTGATTGACACAATAACTTAAGAAAATAAAATATAATAGCAGCATGGTGCCTGCATAGGTTGGTGATTGAGCAATCTACCAATAAAAAAAAAATTAAGAGTGTTGTTGCAATGGTTAAGAGAAAACAGATCCTTGAACTAGGGTGGTGGCTATGGATAAACAAAGGAGGGCTAGATGCTTCCAGTTTCCAGCCCAGATGACTGGGGAATTGGGAGCCATAAACATGGCCTTTGCGGGAGGGGAGGACTAGGTGTGTATCTTTAGATGTGTTGAATGTGTGGTGGTGGTCAATCTGGTGGTTAGAGATGTGGGCCGGGACTCAGAGGAGGACAAAATCCAGATTTGAAATTCATTTACATTTTAAAGATTGCTTTGGTTAAAGAAGGTGAGATTTCTGAAGGAGAAAATAGAGAATTTTTTTAAACAAAGATAAGAAAAGAAATGTGGGGTCATCCATGTTTAGAAAATGGCAGAAAGACAGGGAGCTAGAGAAGGAGACAGACGAGGGAACCCAGGATGGTAGGAGAAATTCAAGAGTGCAGGGTCCTTGCAGTCAAGGGTGGAAGTGACTTCAAAAATGGGTTATTTGTAGCCTGAAATGTTATAGAGAAGAAAAAGAGGATGAGGATTCAGCAAAAAAGATGGAAGGAAATAATGTGTAAGGTATCTAGCGCATTTTCTGGCACAGGGAAAGAACAGTAAATATCAGCTATTATTTGAACAACAGACCATTAAATTTGGCAGTTAGGAAGTGTTTACCCCTTCATCCTCAGACCCAGCCAAATGTCTTGCACAGAGTTGGAGCTTATTAAGTGTGTTGTACAATATAATCAATGAGTAGAAGACAGAAGAGGAAGAGCTTAAGAGTGGTGATAATGTAGAGGTGGCCAAGTCATAAATCTGCTCATCCCAGCCAGTAATCCATTCCTCGCCCCAGGGAAACTCCTGCCTTTTGGGAATGTGTCTCCTGGGGTCAACTGTGCACACAGGCTAGTGTGCATGGGGAGCTAGGCCAGCACTATGGGGACCTGATTGAGAGAGAGGTTGATGGCAATCTCCTGCTAACATTTCTCAGCCTCTCACAGGTGTCACATAGAATGGACATCAAGTGCAATGGGTAACTACAGCATTGTCAGGGAGTTTGTGCTCCTGGGATTTTCTTATCTCCATGAGTTCCAGGTTCTGCTGTTTGCTCTGATCCTGTTGATATATGTGCTGACGCTGCTGGGCAACCTGGCCATCATCAGCTTCATTTGCCTTGACTCCCGCCTTCACTCACCCATGTACTTCTTCCTCTGCAACTTCTCCCTCATGGAGATGGTGGTCACCTCCACTGTGGTACATAGGATGCTGGCAGACCTGCTATCCACTCACAAGACCATGTCCCTGGCCAAATTGCCTAACCCAGTCTTTCTTTTACTTCTCCCTGGGCTCTGCCAACTTCCTGATACTCATGGTCATGGCCTTTGATCGCTACATGGCCATCTGCCACCCCCTGCGCTACCCAACCATCACGAATGGTCCAGTGTGTGTGAAGCTGGTGGTGGCCTGTTGGGTGGTTGGTTTCCTCTCCATTGTCTCTCCCACACTGCAGAAAATATGACTCTGGTTCTGTGGCCCTAACATCATCGGCCACTACTTCTGTGACTCTGCCCCGCTGCTCAAGCTTGCCTGCTCTGACACCCGCCACATTGAGCGCGTGGACCTCTTCCTGTCCCTGCTCTTTGTGCTGACCACCAAGCTGCTTATCATCCTCTCCTACGTCCTCATTGTGGCTGCAGTGCTGCACATCCCTTCCTCCTCTGGATGCCAGAAGGCCTTCTCCACCTGTGCCTCTCACCTCACAGTGGTGGTTCTGGGCTATGGCAGTGCCATCTTCATCTACATGAGGCCAGGCAAGGGCCACTCCACATACCTCAACAAGGTGGTGGCCCTGGTGACTGCAGTGGTAACCCCTTTCCTCAACCCCTTCATCTTCACCTTCCGGAATGAGAAGGTCAAGGAGGTCATTGAGGATGTGACCAAAAGGATCTTCCTTGGAGACCCAGCAGCCTGTAGGAGAGAGGGTGAGCCCTTGACAGGGCTAGAGAGCACCTGACAAGTCACAAGGAGTAGACTTGCTGCAGGTGGGCACCCACATGCCTAAGCTGGAGCTCCTCACTCTCTTTTTTCTCATTTTCTCCTGGTCCCTCATCTTCATGCAAGTTTCTTCTCCTGCACTGCAGAGAACTAATGGACACACGTTGTTAGAATGTCTCAAAGGCAAGTTTCTGTGCACCTGAGATAGTTAAGGAATGGATAGGGAATGCGGAGTGAGTACAATGGGACGGTATTAATTAAAAGAGATAATCCAAACAAATAAGGCTCTTAGTGCAGGGTCTGGCACATTAAGTAAGAGCTCAGTAAATGTAGCTATTATTAAAATGTCCTATTAAAACCTTTCTTTCTTAGCTCTATGGTTTTGCTTGCGTTCTTTTAAGTTTCCTTTATTTTGGGTGTGTTTCCTTTTCAGGACCTGGCTTCAAGGTCTATGATAGAGTTCTGAAAATGGGAGGTGCTCTAAGAAGAGCAGAGAGGCCTGGCACCCCAACACAGGAGGAGCCATGTGCCTCTGTTGGCTCCCCTCTCTCGGCCTGACTGCTCCTGGATGGAAGCACCCCTCACACCCAGGCTGCCCACTTCTTCCATCTGGCCCCAAAGCCTCTTGCCTTTCCACAGAAATGGCCCTCTGGGAGCCACTCCTCCAACACTCTTATAGAAAGTCATGAAGACCTTACCTTTTTCATGCACTTGAGAGTGGGGGAAAGCTGAGCTGCGTCCGCACTCTCAGACTTGCTGCCTTCCCCTTCCCATGGGGCCACTACTTCCCTTCTACTACAGAATCTTAGATCCAAGTTCCAGAAGGAGGACCAGTTGCCCAGGCCTTCTGAGGTTGGGTTTCCTGAGAGCAGCCTGGCCAGATTACCAGGGCTCCTGGATGGTAGAAGCAAAGATGGTAGAAATCAGATGAGAAGGAGTAAATGGAGTGGGACTGGTGTTGTGGGTAACGTGGTGGGAGGGCTGATAAGAGAGGCATTCCTCGGAAATCTGGATGGTGTGAGAAGTCATGGGAAGATGGTAGGGGCAGGAAGAGCTCCAGGTCTGGTTTCTTTTACTAGACTGAGTCTCAATTGGGCTAGGCTAGGATTAGCAAAGCGGGGTAAAGAGTAGATGCAAACTTCCTCTCATTTCTGAAGCTGGCTCTGTCCACAGGATCCCTAGAGGAGAGGCCCTGCTCATAACTTGCAGTGTGGTGTTACAGTGTGGGAGCCACCCCACAGGGCCAAGACTATGAAGAATGGTTGCAGGGGAAGCCTTCCAGGACACAGAGCTTGGAGGCACCACTGTCTTACTGTCTCTGCCATTTAGCTTGATCTCTAACAGCTCTTTTTCTTTTTCAACCCCCCACAGTACATTTTTGCATTTGTGGGCCTTGCCAAAAGTGGGCAGATACTTCTGATTCTGCTGTAAAGACCAGCAGGGAAAAGTTTTTCATCCTGAGAACTTGTCTCTTTCACCTCCCAAGAGACTAATTACTTGCCCTCCTTGCAAACTTCCTAAAAAACTGAAGAGCTAAGTGGAAAGTAATTATCTCCTTCTGAGATGCAGATACTTTTCCTCAGCTTCTCCTACTAAAATAATCAGCACAGGAGTCACTCAGTGTCCTCCCCAGGGACTCCTTCCTGCTACTCGCTCTTCTCTACACATTCTCCCTCTTAAAAAACTAAAAATGATCAATAGCCTATAGCGGGCTATCTCCTGTTTTTCATAGGATTTCCTTGGAAGTGGGGTCTCTGGTCAGTTTTGGGGAGGGTCTGACTAGCTTTGGGCCTTCATAGCAATCACCCCATGGAATCCAGCATCATGCAGCCTGACCTGCCCCACAGCCTTGCCTGTGGTTCTTTGCTCTTCAAAGTGTGATGCTTGAAACAGCACTGGCATCTCCTGGGAGCTTATTGGAGATGCAGAATCTCAGGCCCCACCTGAGACCTCCTAAATCAGAATCTGCATTTTTGCAGATCCCCGGGTGATTCCTATACACATTAATATCTGAGTAATGCTGAGCTAGACAATTTGCTGGTAGAGTTTTCAAACAATAAATTGTATAAGAAAGGCCTTGTTCCAATCTCAACAACATGAAGGGCATTGGAAGAGGGAATTTGGGGACACATTTGCTATTGTTGGATCCATCATTCCTTAGTGACCTTTATCCCAGGTCCCATTTCCGGAGACAGTAGTAACCAGGATAAAGACCCTGAAGACTCTCATCCTAGTCTGACTTTAAGCTTCTTGAGTGACTTCAATCAATGGCCCAGCCTCTGACTCACTGTTAGAATTCTATGTGGACGTCACCTAGAGATGTCTAGATATATTGGTTCCAGACATTTGTCTTAATGTGGCAGGGATGTCAATGTGCACAATGGCAAATGAGACTCCTGGATAGATAGAAACGAAAAAATATTTTTTAAAAAATCTTGCAACTTGCTGGGAGGAATCTTGGGATTCCAGTTCCAAATCAAAGTAGCTGTTATAAAAGGCTCCTCAGGTTTAAGACATGATGTAAGTAAACCACAGCTTCATGGAACTGCAAGGGAGTTTGTAGGTCATGCAGGCCTGCCTCCCTCTGTCTCAGTGCAGGCATCCCCACTACAACACACTGATCAGACTGGCTTAGGGACTCTGCTTGAACCAAGTCCAGGGATGGAGCATGCCCAGTGGTGGGAGGCAGCCCCTTTCTTCACTGCATGGTTCTAAATTTTAAGAAGAAATCCTTATGTCAAACCTCAGTGTGACGTCCTCTAACCTTCACCCATTGTCCCAGTTCTGCCTTTTTCAGTTATGCAGGCAGACTATCAGGTAAGCAAAGATATCTATGCATTCCCCTCCAAAATATTCAGGTTTACAAATAGGAGGTTGCATCAAACCGTTTCTAGAACTCTTGCCTTCTGCATTGCTTTGTTTGGTTCCTGTTAGGTGCATCTTGGAACTGACTGACGTACTAGTGTGGACAACTAACTGAGATGTAGTGCAGTGGGAAACCTTTCCTCTTACTCTGTTGACTGCATTTCTTCCCATCAACTAAGATGGCATTCCATGTTTAGGTTATCGTGCTAACTCATGTTCCAAATTCATATAAACCTCATGATTAATGACAGCTAGCATTTATTGAACACCTACTATATTCTAGGTACAGGAAAAACAAAGATCTATAAGGCACGACACCTAACATAAGGAGCTCAGAACCCACACATAGACAAAACTACATTGAACCAAGTCCAGAGATGGACCATTCCCAGCTGTGGGAGGAAGCCCCTTTCTTCACTGCATGGTTCAAATCTTAAGAAGAAATCCTTATATCAAACCTCAGTGTGACTTCCTCTGAGTTCCTGAAGACAAAGCTCTTGGGCAATGCCCCATTTCTTTTGATTAAGTTGAAAGTTAAGCTGAAATGACTTTTTGAGGTCCAAAGAACAGTTTTATAGGCTGAGAAGAGGAAAAGTGAATTCCTGAGAGAGGCAACTGAGTGTGTAAAATAACATAGGCATAAAATGGTATATTGTGTAGACAACCAAAGCCTAAAGAGACGAGATTAACGAGTGGATTTCTGGAGACTGGCCATGGGTATCATCACTAATCAGACCCAAGCCCCCCAGGGGACCCGTAAATGTCCTCTGCAAGATGCTGTACTCACTGAAATAACAGGACATATTTGATAACAACAAACTTCAGTGTGTACATCAGTGTAGAAATCTCTGCTTGCCTAGGGCAATCATATTGTAGTCACCAAAGGTGCTATTTATCTTCAGCACTGAAACTATATTGCCTTTAATTTTGCAAAAACCTAAGTAAGTTCAGAGAGCTTAGCTTTTCTGAAATGCTTGATTTCCCTCTCTGCCAGCAGCTGAATTAGTCACATGTTATACCCCTTTAAGGCTGGTTTGGTCGCGTCCTCCAACAAAAGGGAGGCATGGGGATGAGGCAGAGAATGGGGGATCTGCCTTCTGTGTCTGTGGAGGAGAGGGAAGGAAATCTGTGATGTCCCCTCTCCTTAGATCACAGCCAACTTCCTCCATGACAAGGACAAGGGCCTCATATACAGTCCTTTGGACTCACCCCCAGGGCTGGGTAACCCAAGAACTTCTGGGTGAATTGTCCACTGAGTGAGGGAAGTGGCAGAAACACAAGTGTGAGTGGTGAGCTGCCCAGCTGCTAGTGAAGAAGCCAAGTCCCCTCATATATGGAGGATCCTGTGTCTATCAGATAAAATAATTCATAAGTTCCCTTATAAGGGCAATTCCATGAGCTTTACCTCCATAGGACTTGGCAGGTGTCTAACTCAAGGGAAGGAGAATGACAGCAATGCAGCATTGACTGGGGAGCAGGATCTAAGGGAAACCCAGAGGTAGGATGCTAGTGATGTTCTGGAGCCTCCTGGAGAACCCATACTGGGGCATTGCTACAAGACTCCTGAGAATGTGGAAGGGACTTTGGAACTGGCTAACTGGCAGAGGCTGGAACAGTTTGGAGGGCTCAGAAGAAGATGGGAAGGTATGGGAAAGTTTGGAAGTTCCTAGAGACTTGTTGAATGATTTTGACCAAAATGCTGATAGTGATATGGACAATGAAGTCCAGGCTGAGGTGGTCTCAGATGGAGATGAGGACCCAAATGTTAGTAGCCAAGGCAATGGGGAAAATGTTTACAGGACATGTCAGAGACCTTCACAGCAGCCTCTTTCATCACAGCCCAGAGGCCTAGGAGGGAAAAATAGTTAATGGGCCAGGCCCAGGGCCCTGCTGCTCTGCACAGCGTCAGGACTTGGTGCCCTGCATCCCAGCCACTCCAGCTCCAGTCATGGCTAAAAGGAAAGAAGGTACAGCTCAGTTCATTGCTTCAGAGGGTGCAAACCCCAAGCATTGGCAGCTTCCACGTGATGTGGCAGAAAACAAGAGTTGAGCTTTGGGAACCTCTGCCTAGATTTCAGAGGATGTATGGAAATGCCTGGAAATCGACCGTTAAATTGGCAGGAATTAAACACAGGCATGATAAAAAAAATTAGATAACAGAAACTCAAAATCAAATAAGTTATGCTAAAAACAAAGGTGATTCATATTCAAAACTCCTAATTACTTTGCTATATTGTACTTTTGTCCATGAGATTGAGGTTATTTAGGCCACCTGTCTCAGTGTGGTGGAAATAGTATATGGGGCTGCATGGTGGGGCATCTTTCCCTAACTCCAACTTCAGATGTCATCTCTGTAGCTTAAAACTGGACATGGTGAAAATATTGACACCAGGAAGTTGGCAAATGCTAGAAGTCAGCAAATGGAGAGAGGTGGCTAAACATTTACTATCAGACCACTGAGCCACGACCACCATTCCTCAGTACCCGTCAGGCATTGTTGAAAAAACATATGTACATCAGAAAACCTAGTGCTGAAAGAATTAGTGAATTAGATTGATATAAATCTAGTCCACTATAGGCAACACTGACATTTTCTTAGTTTGACCCAGAGAGTTTTTCACCTCACCACTCCTAAAATCCCATCTGTGCAGGGTCTTGATGTTGCTACCAACCACCGCAAGACCCAGGCCTGACTTTCCTTTGAAAAGTGATTATATGCCTTTGTCTTCCTTCTTCAAAAACTTTCATACCCTCAATTTCTTGCTCTCTAATCCTCCCAACTGGAAAAAATAAATCCATTTTTTTGGCTTCCCACTGGGATTTACGTGTGTGAGAATGGATTCTTGGGTTAGCCATTTAGAACTAGGATGCCAGACAAATGAAGGGTGTGTGGGAAGATATTTGGGGCCAGGGAAAACATTTTAGTTTCACGAAATCCTGTCATAATTTCGCCCACACTTAAATTAGTTCTGGGTATTGAAAGCAACCTTGCCCTCCTACCACCCTGAAATTAGGTTCCAGTGTAAGCCACTTCTATGAAGTGGAAAGGCTGTTGCCATCTGTGCATCTACATCCAACAACCTTACATAGACAAACAACCACATCAACTGTTCTCACCTCCCAGGGAAAATGATGTCATAGCAAAGGGACTGTGAATCCACTGTATAATTAACATTGTATATGAACAGAATCAAAATATTTATTCAAAATAAAAATATCTTACATGTGTAGGTATTATTTGCTCTATTTCAAATGTTTGTGGAAACAGTGGTGATAAATAAAATACAAATCTTTTTTTCCTTCTTTCCAACTTTTATTCTGGGTTCAAGGGGTACATGTGCAAGTTTGTTACCTGGGTAAATTGCATGTTGCTGAGGTTTGGTGTACAGATAGCTTTGTCACCCAAGTAATCAGCATAATACCTGATAGTTTTTCAATCCTCACCCTCCTCCCTCCCTCCATCCTCAAGTAGGTTCCAGTGTCTATTATACCCTTCTTTGTGTCCATGTATACTAAATGTTTAGCTCCCATTTATAAGAGAAGATGTGGTATTTGGTTTTTTGTTTCTGTCTTAATTTGCTTAGGAAAATGGCTTCCAGCTCCATCTGAGTTGCTGCAAAGGACATGCCCTCACTCTTTTTTATGGCTGCATAGTATTCCATAATGTATATATATCACATTTTCTTTATCCAGTCCACCATTGATGGGCATCTAGGTTGCTTCTATGCCTTTGATATTGAAACACAAATCTTTAAAAGTAACATTGAATCTATACTTGCTTTCTGCCAATATGTGTTTCTTTCAAGTGATGGATACTAAATGTGCAATTACTGTGAGGAAGGGGTTACTAGAATTGTTGCCATTTCAAGTCTACAAACTTGTAGAATCTTGATAGATATGTGCTCAGTAAGGGTCTAGAGGAGGCAAAACTGAGCAGCTTCAGATCCTGGAGGTTCCAACTTTGAATTAACCCAACTTTTAATTCAGATGGAAGAAGAAAATTCCAAAGATGGGGAGGTGGAAAAAAAGGTTTGAAGAACCAGATCCTGCTGTCGGTTCTGCAATTTCTTTGACCAACTCATTCTTCCTCTCAGCCATGTTTCCCTTACCTGCTAAAGCGGGTCGGGAACACCGCTTGCTGCAGTTTCAGAATCAGAAATTTTCCTTCTGAGCTCTCATACTCTATAGGAAAACACCTTATTGAAATTAACCACACTTTTTAATTTCTCTCAGTACATGGAACCCCTTGAGGTCAGACTCCACATTTCTTTCATCTTTAACAGCTACTGCTGAGTGGAGTGTTTTGCTCATGATGGGTGATCAGTGAATCTTTATTTAATTGAATTACTATGAGGGTAAAACCAAATGGAAAATATATGTAAAAGTGGTTCGTAAAGTATGAAAAGTATACAAAAGTAAGATATTGTTAGTAGAATTATTTTTAATTTACTCATCCTTCTTTCCTTTACTCTACAAATACTTTTCTAGGTAGCAAGCAGAGAATAAACAGAGGAAAAAAAACATCAATTCATTCAATAGCAACTGCAAACAACAGAATCATTGCTATGTTATGTAATTAAAGAACAAGCAAAATTTTGGTCCAGAAACTGAAACTAGGAACGTGAAAAGACCCTCTGACTTGGCTGAGGGGTATCTCAGCAAGAAAGAAAGACACTTTCAGAAAGCCAGAGAAAGGGGTGCCTCGTTTAGGAAGGAGTTAGCTTGGGGTAAGAGGAGGTCACAAGGAGAACCAATGGGTTGGTAAGCAAGCTGCATCTCTCAAGCTCCAAATGAGTTTACCTCATTCATTTCCACATAGTGGATTTTTTAAATGCTCGACATTTGTGATAAATTAGTAGTTTTATTGTTTTCAAGTAAGTGTAGCTACAAATAAACTCCTGGTTGTAGTTTATATATCACAAATTGGGATATGGAGTTTGGTAAATTAAAGTGTACTTACAGAAACAGTGTGTCAAAACAACTTAAATTGGGGCTACTTTAGAAAATTCTGCATGGGCAAAAGCTAAGGGAACACCATGATCCTGAGGTCAAAGTAACTGGAAGATTTTAAAAATTTCAGGCTATAGTTGGTGGAGGGAGGACAGTGGAGCTGATGTTTAACTCCAAAGGCAGCATGGGACATAATAGATTTTCAAGAATTTTATACCCACACATATGTGAATGTAATATAATGTTCATATTTTATGTAGTGTACAATATAATATGTATGTGTGTAAAATAGGATATATAATGACTGAATAAATGAACTTACTAGGTTTATTACAATCCCTTGCCTTTAGGCAAATGAATGTTTCTAATCATACAGGGCAAAGTTTATTTAATCTTTCTAAAACTCTGAATATTTCCTCTCTGGAAACCACATAATTCCTCACTAGCGGAGATTTATCTTGTTTTAATTTCTCTCTGTTTCGTCTTTCTCTGATGCAAAGGTACCTGATGAATTGCACTCTCACAGTGTCCACCTTATAGTCAATGTGCTACTCAGGTGTCATCTTGTCAGGAAGCCGTCACTGAGCCTCCTGCTGGTCTCAGTGTTGCTCTCCTGTGTGCTCATAATACCGTCTGTGAATCCACTGTTGCACGTTCCCCACTGTGCTGGAAACAGCTATTTATCACTCTTTCCTTCCTTAGGCCAAGAGCTTTGTCAGGTTAAGAACCATTTATGCCTTTTTTACCTTTCTACCCTCTACCTGTTACAGTGCCTGACACACACAGCCTACTCAATATTGAAGAAATGAATGAATAAATGGATGAATAATTATACAAGGACCCAGTCCTCCTCCCAACACTCACACACACATTGAAAAACAATCAGTTTGTTTTTGGCAAGTTTTGCTTCTTCCCTTGATCCCATGTAGCCCAAGCACTTATGGTGCATACACTCAGCAGCCGTGCATACTGTGATAGAGAAGCACACCCTGAACATGCACACGCATACACACATATGTACACACATACACACCCATGCACACATACTGGGATTGGATACTACCTCTTGATCATAGAGCACTTCTTGGTTGCTCTTCCTTAAATGCAAAGCACATGCACTTCCCTTTACTGAAAGCTCTGGGCTACTCTCAGAGTTCTTACGGCTGCCAGGGGATGTAGGGAACACTTCCATGGTGGTCCATAAGAGCTTTGGGCCAGACAGTGCAGCACTGAGGGCTCACTGTAGTTATTGCTCAGAGGGAAAAAAACTAAAGAAACTCAGCAGTGTTCTTCCCACTTGCTGGAGGTCTCCCTCCCCACAGAACTGCTCAGTGGAGGCAGGCCAGGTCCCCCTGGGCCCTGGGCTCATCATTGTGCCTTGCAAAGGCCTTTCAGCCTCTGCATCTGCCCCTGTAGCACTGTTTTAACTGTCTGATTGCAGAAGGTAAGGATAAAGGGATTGAGAAAGGGGGTGAGAACTGAAGTCACCAAGGCCACGAACTTCCTGACTTGCACAGAGTGAGCTTTGCCAGGCCTGACATACAGAAAGATGGTACTACTGTAGCCGATGAAGACCAGTGTGAGGTGAGACCCGCAGGTGGAGAAAGCCTTCTGGCAGCTGCTGGCAGAGGGGATCCGCAGCACAGTGGTCACTATGTAGCCATAGGAGATGAGGGTCACCAGGAAGGAGCTGAGGACAAAGGCCAAGGCCATCAGAAAGTCCCAGAATTCCAACAGGCGAGTGTCAGAGCACGACAACTGCAGGAGAGGTGCATTGTCACAGAAGAAGTGGTTAATGACGTCGCCATGGCAGTAATCAAGATGAGCTCGGGAGAGGACAGTGGGTACCATGGCTAGGAAAGGAGCTGCCCAGGCAGCCCCAGCCAGCTGGACACACATAGCCCGGCTCATCAGAGTGCCATAGTGCAGTGGGTGGCAGATGGCCACAAAGCGATCAAGGGCCATGTCTGTCAGGATGAGGAAGGAGGTGGAATCCAGGGAAAAGTGGAAGTAGAACTGGACCATGCAGCCAGTGAAGGTAATGACTTTGTGGGGGACCAACAGGTCTGAGAGCATCCTGGGCACTGCAGTCATGGTTACCAAGATCTCCAGCAGGGAAAAATTGCCCAGGAAGAAGTACATGGGTGTATGTAGGTGGGTGTCAGCTATGACCGTAACTATGATGATGGTGTTTCCCATGAAGGCGAGAAGATAAAGCATGAGGAAGGGGCCATACAGAAGGGCCTGCAGCTCACCAAAGGAGGAGAAGCCCAAGAAGACAAATTCGGAGGGCTGGCTCAGATTTGCCATGATCCACAGTATGGGGCCCTGCATGCAAGAGAAACAAAAGACAGACGGAGAGGCAGAAACAGAGAGATAGAGAACCATTGAACTTGAAACAGAAGAAACAGGGACAGAGACAGAGAATAGAGAGAGAAAGGCAAGTAGCCAGCGAGTGATAAACAGAAAAGCAGAAAGAAACGGCAATAAAGAAAGATAACAAAACAGGAATAGGAGAGTCAAGGAGAAACAGAGTGAGGGTATCAGAGAAGTGAAAGACATAGAAAGCCATTATTAAGAAGAGAGAAGGCTGGGGATGGTGGTTCATGCCTGTAATCCCAGCACTTTGGGAGGCCGAGGCAGGGGGAACACTTGAGGTCAGGAGTTCAAGACCAGCCTGGCCAACATGGTGAAACCCTGTCTCTACTAAAAATACAAAAATAAGCCAGGTGCAGGCATCTGTAATCTCAGCTACCTGCAAAACTGAGGCATGAGAATCGCTTGAACCTGGGAGGTGGAGGTTGCAGTGAGCCGAAATCGTGCCACTGCACTCCAGCCTGGGTGACAGAGTGAGACTCCATCTCAAAAAAGAAAAAAAAAAGTGGGGGGGGAAGAAAGAAAAACAGAGGAGAAGATTAAGGAAGACCACATGGCAACAGACATTGACATTTAGGGAGAAAACAAGAAGGAAACAACAGAGGACCAGAGAAAGAACAGAAAAAATTCAAATAGAGAAATACAGGAAGGGGAGGAACACAGAAAAAGAGAGGGAGAGAGAGCATTAGTGCATGTGACCCAGAAGCCCCCAAATGTAGGCTAATCCGTCTATGTTACACCCAGAGGTTGTGCCCCAAGACCCTTTTTAAAGGGTCCCTGCAAACCTTTCTGAGCTGCCTCTCTGAGGACCCTCGCTTGTGCACATTTCTCCGGCTGTGATCATGAAATTAGTGAAAGTCAGAGTTTTGAGTCCAGAAATTAGCTTCCTTTAGAGGAGACCTCTGCTTCGTGTTTGCAAAGATGGAGAGCAGAAAGGGTGCAGCAGGTCAGGGAGCGAGCCTGGAAATCCAAGTGGCTGCTCTCCCAGGACACACACAGTCATCAGGCTTCCCAACGGCATCATCTGTCTACCCAAGGGTGCTGCTTTGCCGTCTCCACTGCACTTCCCCTCCCCCCGTGGTGCAAAGCGTAAGCTATGGAATTGACTTGCCTGTGTTTGAATTCTGGCTCGAGACTTGCTTGTCACGGGCTGTAAATCTGCTCTTCTTTGTTACTTACTCTCTCTGAGCCCGTTTATTCAGCTATAAAATAATGGTATTACTGGTACTTAGCCTCTATGGTGATTATAAAATTAAATAAGTAAACTACTTAGTGCAGTGACTAGCACATACTAGCCAACAAATCATTGTTGTTATTGTTATCACTGTTCTTATTGTTAGACCGTCAATAGAACTCAAATTTTTTTGGCCCATCATCTCTCTACACTTCTTCTCATTGCCAGCATGTGTGTGTGTGAAGATCTTTACAGCTTTACACTGTTTCTTGGAATTTCAGTTCACTAAAAGGGTACTTTAAAACATTTCAAACACAAAGTATTTACAACACAAACTGTCAGGAGTGGAAGGAGCGAAGCTGTGTGTAGATATACTCTGGCCCTTTCTCCAGCCCCATAAATGCTTCATTTGGGGCTGTGTCCTGGCCACACAGCAATGACATTCTAATTTTAAAAAGCCTTGCACCCGGCCAGGTGCGGTAGCTCACGCTTGTAATCCCAGCAGTTTGGCAGGCTGAGGCGGGCGGATCACGAGGTCAGGAGTTCAAGACCAGCCTGGCCAACACAGTGAAACCCCGTCTCTACTAAAAATACAAAAATTAGCTGGGCATGGTGGCGGGCACTTGTAATCCCAGCTACTTGGGAGGCTGAGGTAGGAGAATCACTTGAACCTGGGATGTGGGATTGCAGTGAGCTGAGATCATGCCAATACACTCCAGCCTGGATGACAAAGCTAGACTCCATCTCAAAAACAATAAATAAATAAATAAAGCCTTGCACCCATGCCACTGACAAGCCTTAACGGTAGGTCTAAAATCCTAAAATCTACCCCAGCACTGACTAACTTCAAACCCGGTCCTTATGTTTGTGTTGCATGAGAACCTGACTGACATACAGACTTCCCCCACTCACCTTAGCCTCCAAGCCTGGTGTCTTCTTTGTAAGCTGCTCTCACTTAGGCATTCATACCTGGAGACACCTGCCTACTGGCCTCACTCTATAACGTGAATGACATCAGAGATGCAGTCTCTTTCCCTTGGGTTGTGTCTTGTGGCTGGAAAGGGTGGAAAGGGGCTTTGTGCACAGCTTGGAAGAGGTGGCACTGCTGGGTGAGCTAAAACACTGCCAGTCCTTATGCTGATTTTCTAATTCAGCACCTACCCTGTGTCACTACAAAGCCAGGGGCAGCAGCATTGATGTGGGGCTGGGAGATGGGAAAGAAGTCCCTCAGGAGACCAGAGGGGAAAGGTGCTGATTCTGTCCCTTCTCTCTCAAGGATGAGTGTTTTCAGCTCTTTCTCTCATCCACATCTCCAAGTCCTTTGTGTCTTGATGATGTTTACAGTTCAGCTTATGCTGGATGGGAAACTTAGACTCCAGCAGAGTGTTTTCTGTGGGAATGACAGGAAGCCAAGGAGCCCTCTGGGGACTTCTGAGGTACTGATGTTGCTCCTTAGAATAATGAGATGTCCTCTGTTTTGAGGAAGTAACATTTGAGAAAAAGATCTGAATAAAGAAATGGATAAAGACCCAGATACACCCAAGCAGCTGACGGCTTAGGATCAGCACCTCGGCAGTGCCTGTCTCCTGGCCCTTCCCCTCCTCCCAGGACCATGGAAAAAATATGAGATCATGGAAAAAACACAAAGGAATTTTCCCAGCTGGACTAAAATTATGACAGCCTGGGTACCTAGCCAGGGCTGGATCCAGAGTTTCCATTTGCAGACAAAATCTCCAAGTGGATCCAGGGTTTAGGGATCTAGGGAGGCAGGGAATGGAGGCCCTGGACCATAGCAGCCTCTTGTTAAAATTCTCCAAAGAAAGTATCATTTGGAGAAGTCTGGGAATCAAACAGATATCTGCCTCCAGAGGCAGGGCCCTTGGTGGACACATCTTGGGATCTGGCTCCTGTGAGAAGATACACACCCTGGGGACAAAGGTAAAGGGAATATGGGGAGGCCACTCCAAGCTTCCAGCTCCCTAGTAAACTCTGAGTCACAGTCTTTCATCTCAGAGACATTTAAACCTAATGCATGATACCCAGTGCAACCCCACCCACACTGAGACAGAAATAATGACTCAAAGATTTCAAGGAAAAGCTGTGCAATGAAGGTAGTAAAGATGGGCCCTGAGGTTAAGAATAACCAGGGCTGGAGGGGTTGACCAGGCAATCTTTCTGTAGGACTTGAGCTTGGAACTGAGATTTGGAGCTGACCCATTGAAAGCAAAGAAGAGGCTGGGAACAGTGGCTCATGCCTATAATCCTAGCATTCTGAGAGGCCAAGGTGGGTGTATCACTTGAGGTCAAGAGTTCCAGACCAGCCTGGCTAACATGGTGAAACCCTGTCTGTACTAAAAATATAAAAAATTAGCCTGTAATCCCATTTACCCAGGAGGCTGAGGCAGGAGAATTGCTTGAGCCCATGAGGCAGAGGTTGCAGTGAGCCAATATCGTGCCACTGCACTCTGGCCTGGGTGGCAAAGCAAGACTTCGTCTCAAAACAAAAACAAAAACAAAAAGAAAGAAAGTAAAGAAAAATGTAGGTCACAAGGCTAGAAATGGAAGAGGAAGAAGAAAGGAGCCAGTTGCTAGCAGGGAGCTCAGGTAGGCAGACAGGTCCTGGGCAGTGCAGGGCTGGAGGCAGGGGCTTGGGAATTGAAAGGCAGGAGCATAGGTCGGGGCTACATGGGCCTTCATGACTATTCATTTTCTATTGCTTCTGTAGCCAATTACCACAAATTTTGTAGCTTAAACAACACAGATTTATTACCTGACAAATTCTCCAGGTCAGTAACTTGACCAGGCCTCAATGAACTAAAATCAAGGCGTCATCAGGGCTGCCTTCCTTTCTGGAGTCTCCTTGCTTTTCCACCTTCTGAAGCTGCCCACATTCCTTGGCTTATTGTTCCCTCATCCATCTTCAAAGCCAGTCACATGTGTCTCTCAGAACCATCTTCTGTCATCACTTAGCCCTCTGACTGAACTCAGAGGAGAAGTTTCTCCACTTTTAAAAATCCCTAAGATTAGATTCAGCCCATCTGGATCACCCCTAAGATTAGATTCAGCCCACCTGGATCGCCCAGGCTAATCCCCTCATCTCAAGGTCTTCAACCCAATCACACCTGCAAAGTCCCCTTTCCTATGTAAAGCAACATTTTCACAAATTCCAAGGATTAGGGCTTGAACATCGTTGAGGGGGCATTCCTCTGCCTATCGCAATGACTACCATGCAGCTTTGGTGCCTGGTGAACCACTTATTTGACCAGATCCATTCATCTTTACACAATTGTGTTCATTCCTTAATAAATATGTAGCGTCAACTCGGTTAAATGATCATAACATAGAGCAGGCTCCATAATCCAGGAGCATAATCCTAAATCTGTCCTTATTTCCTTTGGGATTAAAGGCATGTGGAGCAATGTTAATTCTTGTTTCCTTTCTAGCCTTCCCAGAGAGAAAGAGCTAGGATTGAAACAGCGAGGGGAACTACTCTAGTGCCACTCAATTCTGTCTCCTGGGCTTCCCAGGCTTTGAGGAACTGCCGCATTTCCTTTTGATTAACTTCTTCTTTCACTTGATGAGATTAATGGGAAATGCAGTCATTTACATGGTTGAATTGATGAAGTCTTCAGTCTCCCAGGGATTTCTTCCTCAGTCAACTCTTCATCTTTTCACACAGTCTATTAATGGACATTTCCATTGTTATTGCTTCTTTGATCCGGATTGATTCCTACTCCAGTATCCCCTCAGTCTCTGGCCAAAAAATAATCCTTCTCCACTCATGCCTCCCATTTCACCTGTGTGGTGATTGACTATGACAGCTGCTTGTTTCTCTACGTGAAACCCAAGCAAATTTGGGCAGCAGAATAAAACAAGATAGTTTTCCTGTTTATTTTCCTGTTGACCCCCTTTCTGAACCTTCTTACAGGTCAGATTTACTGACCTAAGTCAGTTTTAGGTGGGCCAGTCCTCATGGATTCTAAGGTAATCTGGAAAATACTAACAAATATCTAAGCTAAAGCATCTTTATTTTCATCATCAAACCATATGTAATTATCACACTCAGGCCCTTGGAAGTGGGCAAAATACACAAACATAAAAACCAACCTGCTTATCAGTAACTGATAATCTGAGCTACTTCTTGTTTCAGTTGTTTTGTAATAAAATTATTGTTTTGTTTTTGAAAATCTGAAGAAGAAAATGCCTGAAGTCGGGGAAGAGCTTGAGAAAGGAGCTGTATATGTTCCTGGGGGAGTTAGATTGCACCGTAATCATCTCTGAATGTGCATTTCCAGAAGAGGAAGAGAGTCCAGGGACTACAATAAAAATGTCAGCACCTCTGCTCAGATCTGCCCTACTGTTTCCTGGGATATGTTGACATTTTGACTTGCATTATTAGACTCAATCTCAGAAAGCTGTGCCTGGCCATTAGGTGAGACACAGATTACTCCCTGGTGTACTCTTTTTCTTGGATGTGCCATATCTAATCTTGGCCCATTGCTACTACAAAGCAACTCTTTTTCTCTACATTTTGGCATAAAGCCAACTTGGAGTGGCACGAGGACAATATGTTTAGAAAGGGGTGGATGGAATGTTTGAACATGTTTGGTGGTAGGGACAGAAGAAAATTTATGATCAAATTTTTGGCAACTATTTAACTCATCGCGTTTTGTTCATGGTAAAGGAAGGAGGTAAGGAAGGATTGAATGGCTCACTCTAGATGCCTGAATTTTTTCTTTATATGCTACAGGAATCCTTTGTTTTCATGATGTGCTCTGCCTCCCAAAGCCAGATATCCTCTGACTGGGGGCTTTTCTGCCCCAATCTCCAGCTGTCTTCTATGACATCTCTGCCGATTTTCACTGCTGGCAGAGTTGAGAGTGGGAGTTTCCTCCCTCAATTTTGACTCACTAACAAATCAGGGGATGGGGTAACTAGCTCCCTATTAATGCACAGAAATATGTAACTGCTAGATTTTCAGACAGATTGGAGGAAGAAATTATCTCACATGATAATACCTGTAGGCTGGAATCAGGCAGAAAATAGTTTTCTTGAGAATTGATGTGGGTCACCTGGAGAATTGAAGAGTCTAGCAAGAGGGCACTTGCCTGGTGGTGGATGGAGATAGGAGCTGAATTAGGGCCCCTGAGTAAAATTGTGTGGCTTGTAGACTGTACAAAGGTGGTGATGGAGAGACTGAAGGGGCACATGGGGGCTGAAGGAGCTGCATCTACCTGATGGAAAGGGGCACCCATTTTATGCACAAAGATGATACACAGTACTTGTGCCAAAATGTCTTGCTTTATCCTCCCAACTGATCCCAGACAGTTTGCTTAGATGTCTAAAACAAATACAAATCATAGGCTTTATTTGATCTACTTGTCAAATAAGATTGTCACAGATGTCACATATGGTCACTTTTGCCATACTTTTATGAGTCCAAGCAACACAAGATTCAAGAGGCAGGGGCATAGAGCCGTATCTTTTTTTTTTTTTTTTTTTTTGAGACAGAGTCTCACTCTGTCACCAGGCTGGAATGCAGTGGCGCGATCTCAGCTCACTGCAACCTCCACCTCCCAGGTTCAAGTGATTCTCCTGCCTCAGCCTCCTGAGTATCTGGGATTACAGGCATGCACAGGAGATCGGGATGGTCTCGATCTCCTGACCTCGTGATCCGCCTGCCTCAGCCTCCCAAAGTGCTGGGATTACAGGTGTGAGCCACCGCACCCAGCCAGAGCCATATCTTAATGGGAGGAGTGCCAAAAAATTTGTGGCCCTTTAAAAAACCTGTCATGGATAAGTCAACAAAATTTTCTTTTTCTAAGGCTTAGACTACTCTGTCAGATATCTGATCCTGAATGGAAAGAAAGACACTAACTCACCCCACTCTCTTTTCACTCCCCTTCTCAGAGAACAGGAGGCTGCAGTATCTGAAGTCAAGCTTGTTCTGATACTACACTGTATTTCTTCCTTTTTGTCCATTTATGAGGAAGGCAGACACATTGCCCCACTGGGAGTTTTATATCACCCAAGCTGCAAGCATCT
This sequence comes from Pan troglodytes, assembly GCF_028858775.2. Classification (NCBI taxonomy): domain Eukaryota; kingdom Metazoa; phylum Chordata; class Mammalia; order Primates; family Hominidae; genus Pan; species Pan troglodytes. Next base: position 158,448,666 of record NC_072404.2, on the reverse strand, counting down.
CTGAAACATAAAAACAACAAAATATTACTCTGTCTATCACACATGTACATCGCGAGGCCTCAAAAACATCTTGCTTTACTCCCACAACTGATCCCAGTTTGCTTAGATGTCAAACACAAATACGAATCATAGACCTTATTTGATCTACTTGTCACTAAGCTTGAAAACCACACAGCACAGTCTTGATTTTTGCATATATTGTAATACGTCTCTTAAAATGTGTGATAAATTTTTGTGTAACACATTCTGTTAATGAATGCTTATTTTTCAGTTAACGATTTAGCTCTCAAAAATTAGAGAAAAATTTATTTTAACAAAAAAAGCAAGACTTTTTAAAAAGTTTCTTTATCTGTGAGGTTTTTCTTGGTAAAAGAATCCAAGACTCTTGGAAAATTTGGTAAGGGTTATACAACTTATGTTTTTCTTTACATAAATATTCCTACATATCTGAGCTCAAAGCATTAGTAAATGTTTGTGTGATATAAAAACTGATCCTAAAACCTGTTTTCTATTAATATTCTAATTTTTCAGAGTAAGGAAGGGGTGGAGCAAGGCAAATAAATCGTGAATGATATGGGCTCCAATGGTAGACAAATGACAAATAGGGATGTCTCCTGCACCTGGCTGGAATGGCTTTCAATTCTTAATCATATTGACAATAGTGGCTGCATGGTGGCTCATGACTGTAATCCCACCATTTTGGGAGGCTGAAGCAGGAGGATTGCTTGAGCCCAGGAGTTCGAGACCAGCCTGGGCAACATAGTGAGACTCCATTTCTACAAAAAATACAAAAATTAGCTGGGTGTGGTGGTGCGTGCTTGTAGCCCCAGCTATTCAGGAGGCTGAAGTGGGAGGATCACTTGTGCCTGGGAGTTCTGCAGTGAGCTACGATTGCACCACTGCACTCCAGCCTGTGTGACAGAGCCAGAACCTGTCTCAAAAGAAAAGAAACAAAACAAACAAACAAAAACGTTGATAGTAGCTACTAACACCAGCTACTGTATGGTAGAGTTTGAATTTGAATCAGGTCTGATCCCAAAGACTCTGCTCTTAATTTTTATGTCATTTTGTCTCACCAACCTAAACATAATCCAAACTTGTATATCATTACATTGCTTATTGATTTATATTGATTATATAAAAGATATCTTGCTGATTGAGAAGAATATGAGAGACATAGGAGAAAAAAATCACATGTAATGACTACAGATTTATTCTGGAGTTAACCTGTGAGGGAGAATTATTATATTCAGTTTTTAGATAACAATGTAGAATCTCACAGAGCTTAAGTAAATCTCAGTGTTTCTCGGTCATCACATGTTGGGGCCTGAGACTGAAGCTCTGATTTCACCCGCTTCACACACTGTCCTTTTCCTCTATATCATGCCAAGAATAGTAATGCTATGACTGTTTCAGATATTCTGTAGCTCAGCAGTGACAGAAACTGTGAAACTGAAATTACTTACATTATTTGATAAGCTAAACCCAAAATTCATGAGGAAGAGATTAAGTAAAACAAACAAACAAACAGAAACCCAGACGTTTATAATGGACAAATAATTGTTCACTCATATTTGTTGTCCTTCCTGGAGGTGACCCTCCCAGTGGGAATATCACATATTTTTGCTCCATTAATTCAGGAGTGGTCGAGTGATTTGCTTCAGCCAGTGAGATGTGGGTAGAAGTAATGAGAGTCACTTCATAGCAAGAGCTTTAAGAGTTGGCATTTGAGTCACATTCCCTTTTTCTCCACATCTGAGATCATGGAAGAATGTGTTTAAAGGGAGCTTTCTACTGCTCCAGTCCCTACAGTATAATAATGAGCAGAGTCTACTTCCTGGCTAGTGATGGGTGCATGGCATGAGTGAGAAACAAACCTAGCTGTTAAAAGCCATTGAAAGATTTGAGTTATTGGTGACTTCAGCGTGACCTTGCTGTAGCAGATGTTGTTAGTGTTACATTCTAATCCCTTAAGTTTCCTTTTATCGTTTCTGTGTTAAGCCCTATGTACCTTTGTGGTCAGAGATAAACAAAGGCCAAGGTTCACAGGAGAGAGCCAGTGTGGATGCGAGAAACACAAAACCAGAGAGGCGAGGTATTAGAAAAGCAGTAATGGAGAGAAAGTGAGAGACAGAGACACAGGAGGCCCAGGAATGCAGACAGAAAGCTAGAAGGAATAAAAGGCAACCCAAGAGAAGCAGCAGAAGTGACAAGGAAAAGCAGAAATTGTGAGCAGAAGGAGGGAGGAAAGGCAGGCAGGACACGGGACTGAGCAGGCCAGAGGCTGAGCACAGAAGCCAGTCTAAAGCACCCCTGTGAGGCTTTCTAGATGCCCCTCTGCTGAGAACTCTCACTCAGCCACATATTTCCAGCTTTCAGCAGCAGCAGCAAAGCCATTCAATTCAGGAAGCAAGGGGAGCCAGAACAGAGAGACAATAAGATCCCTTTGGGGTGACCATCTGCTACATGTTTACAATGGTTGAAGGCAGAAAGGGAATCAAGATATTTAGATTCAAGCTCTGGAATCCAGGCAAGACCCATTGGATGCTGCTGCTCTGACAGTCCCTGAAAAATGTGTGTGGTGTGTGGATTGCACTGGACTTCTAGCTCTGCTTCTTAAAATGCTGTGACCATCCTAGTGGACCACCCTTCCCTGACACGACTCACTCTTGTATGGGGGCTGTCAGCACAGACCTTGGACCGTCTAGGTTTGTATCCTGGCCCTGTGAATTGCCAGTTGTATGACCTTGGGCTGATACTAATCCTCTTGGAGTGGAATTTTCCCCAGATGTAAGATAAAAAATAGTAGAGCTAGCGTGAGCATCAAATTGGATTATGGCTGCCACATAGGAAGAGTTCAATAACAGCAGTTTCCGCTGTTGTTATTGGCATGGAAACTTCATTCTCATCATCTCCCCTTCTAACCCAACCGCCAACCACACTTCTTTAACATGAAGGTGATGGGTTTGTGTGTGTGCGTGTGTGTGTGTGTGCGTGTGTGTGTGTGTGTGTGTGTGTTGATGCATCTATGTATGGGTCCAGCAGTATGCTGGCTGCACACTTTAATTATAGTTAACTGAATGAATACCTTTAGAGATCCATAAGTAGTAAATAAAATCAGAAATGAGAGCACACAAATGAAGCCCTGAGAAGACACATGTTAGCTGTCTCTCTGGAACCACAGATATTTCCTAGAACTGTGTCCTGGCCACCAGCAATGACATCTAATCGCAGAAGTGGATCTATCTCCCTAAGCAGTAAGCATGCAAACCTCTCACTAATCTTAATGCCAAGTCTAAACTCATCCTGACTAATCGAAACCGAATCCTTATAACTCATTCATTCTCCAGACCCAGCCAATGCATCTTAATTCATAAGTCCAGCATGGCGAGCTTTTCTTAATAGGTCATTTACTTCGGCGGCCTCCTGACTGTGGTACCCAGATTTTGACACGGAGACATAAGCCCCTTGGGAATGGGGCAAGCAACCCTGGCCCTGCTTTGCAAGTGACTCCACAAGTTAGAATCTGTCAGCAACTTTCATTGAGTCTGTGATGAAGAGACTTACTGTTTCTCCCTATACAGCCCAGGGCAGCAGTATCCATGACTGATGTCAGGCTGGAGATAGCATGGAGGTGGCAGGGAAATCCAATGGGAATGATTCTTTTGCTGTTCTTTGCTCCCAGGGATGATGGTGCTGTTCACCCACTCTGTTTTGAAACCTTTGGGTCTTGCTGATTTCTAGAAATGAGCTGGGCCAAATGGGAAACTTTAGACTCCAGCAGGGTGCTCCTTGTGGGAACAAGGGAAAGCCAGGAGTCCTTTGGGTTGTACAACGCTGATGCTTAAACTAACAATGGGTACACTCAGACGGCAACAAGAGGCAGATGAGAACTGGGTCCAGCACCTCAGTTGTGTGTGTGTGTGTGGTGGGGGGCTTTGGAGTTCGACCTGGGTTTGAAATGTAACATTTACATAGTAGTTGTTGACTAAGCATTCATTAAGTAAATGTAACGCAGATAAAAATCTGGAATTTTATTCAATAAAAAATCCCCAATATTATGGGGATAGTAATGCCTCCCTCATAAGGTTAATTTCAGAATTAAATAAAACATTTTATGTAACACACTAGTACAGGTCGTCCTGGGGTATAGAAGAGCATGGTAGATGTTAGTAAGCTGACAAGAGCAAGCTAAGTTTGTTTAGCAATGCTCTTCTCCAGCCCTTTCCTGCTGTCTGGCCTCACTATCCCAGTGTTACAGGATGGAGGAGAGTCTGGAGCTTCAGGATCCCCAGCTGTGAGGTCCCCTTCCCCCTTTCTCCACTGCTCAGTCCCAAGGGGCTGTGTCTCCCTGGCACTCCAGCAACCATCCCAGACACTGACATTGTCATAAACTGCACACTTATGCTCATGGATCCTCTTCATCATGTCCAGAGGCACATTTACTTATCATTATTGATAAGGACATGCCACACTCATTGCTGAGGTATTTATTGAGCTTTTACTGTGTTCCAGTATGTAACTTATTCACCTTAAAGCATCTGTCTTTGATTATAAGACTGCTAATCTCAAAAGCACATTTGTGAGTCTCAGAATCTCAGGGTTGCCAGGATTCTTGAAGGTCACTCCAGTCAACCTACTGGTGCTTCATTCCCTGCTGACAACAGCTGACTGCCTCCTGTAGAAGGGTGGTCTAGAAGTTCCCAGTCACTCATTTCAACTCAGCTAGTAAACTGCAGCATGACCTTAACAAGTCACTCGATTTCTGAGTTTCAGGCTTACAATATGTAAAACGAAGTGTTGGAAAACATTATCTTTCCATTGCTGATATTCTTTGGCCCTTATTAATATCATAGTCATTCTAATCTCTTGTTTCTCCACATCCAAATATGGATGCCCTCTGTGTCCCAACCCAGATAGAGGAGGAGGTATTTTTTTTTGCCATGGCAGGCCTCTAAGTTTGTTTTTTGGGGGCTCTCTCTCTCTTCTCCCTTCCTTGTCACCACCTTCCCTTTGTCCTAGAAATATGTATTACATTCACAGAATGTCTGGAAAAACCAAAACCCTGGATCTATACCTTATGCTTCCAAAAAATAATAAATTCCCGATGGCTCAAACAGACTTAAATGTAAAAAGTAAAAAATGGGATTTTTTTGGTTTGTTTTTAATTTCCTTGGAGTATGAACATAGGCTTTTCGAAGGAAAACACGGATCCCGGGAGTCTAAAAGACTGTTAAGTGTAACTGCCTAAGGATGAAATATTTATGCAAGATAGAAACAAAACATAAAAACAAAAACATGAAATAAAGATTTGTTTGATTTATGCAAAATGTTCTCTTACAAACCTGTATATTCATTAAAGAAAACTGCAAATGATTTTTTAAACATGAAAAGAACTCAATCTCACTGTAAATTAAAAAAACAAACTTTAATAAGAATTGTTTTTGAATAACTGTTATTTTTTAGACAATGTACTGAAGATACAGCAGTAAACAGAGTGGACATGGTCTCCCCACTATGGAGCATATTTGATGAAGACCGATGTTACCATACGCTATAAAACCAGGTAAACACACACACACACACACACACACTTACACTTACAAAATAGTGAATTGTTTTGAGCAAGAAACTACATGGTTGTCTTAGATCTGGGAGTGATGAGGGAGAAGATGTTTGGACAGACCTGTGATGAGGTCACAACAGAGGCTTAAATCCTACGGGGAGCTCTGAGCTAGGACAGCTTTCCAGAGTTGTCCTGAATTGTGCCCAGAGTTGTCCTGAACAGAAACTTGGGGCCTGGGCATTATACTTCTGCATCCATAGGCCATTGGATGCAGGCTACCTTAGAGGAAGGGCTATAATCTTGGGGAAGGTGTTTCTCTTTGATTGGGAGCAATTTGGGGGTAACTAGCATCTTGGTTCTGAATGGGAGTCCGGGCAGCGCACTGCAGCATTTACTGTAATATCTGGAAAGCCCCTGGCAGGGAACCTGAACATGGATATGTCTGTGAGGTTAGGGGAAGCATCTATAGGAGTAATCATTAACTGGTATCTGGTGCTAACTAGGCACAGCATGGTGGGAATCACAATGAGCACTCTGAGAGATGGAGCAGCGTGCCATTACAGGAGCACAAAGGATGTCAGTGTCACTGAGCAGAGGAGTGACACAAGATGACATTAGAGAAAGGTATTTCTAGAAATCATGCAGAGCCTCACAGGTCTCAGGACTTTAACCAAATGGCAGAGAGAAAGGTTTTAATCCGGGGAGAAACCTGATCTGGTCTGTGTTTTAAAGGATCACGCAGGCTGCTATGGGGAGAACAGAGTAGACAGAGGGAAGCGAGGGTAGATGTGAAGGTCAGTTAGGAAGTTTTGTGGCAGGTCAGTAAGGTTTGTTCCTTCTCATTTCCTGTTTTGTGGGTAACGTCTCTGCCACTGGGGTAATAATCCTATCTCTAATAACATACATTATTAATGCAACCCTATATAGTGGATAGGTAATAACCCTATCTGTTCTACTAGTTTGCCAGAATGTCCTTTTCTTTCTCTGGGCCATGATGACTTCTCTTACCTGTGTCCGAGTATACTTATGTGGGAAAGTCAAACATAGACATGGAATGGCCTTGAGCTTAAGGATATTCAGCAAACACTTCTACTCACTTGTAAAATCATTAATCTAGGATAAGTTTATGTACTAGATCTGGTGTGGACTGTAATGGCCCATGATGTTATCTAGAGAGAACTGATTCAGACAAAAATGTTAGCTTTGTGGAGGAGTTCCATCCAAAGAGTCATGAGTGGAGAGTCCTCATGTTGGACTGAGAGGCTCAGATCACCATTAAGAAGAAAGCTTGAAAACTAGCTCCATGGCCGGGCGCGGTGGCTCACGCCTATAATCCCAGCACTTTGGGAGGCCGAGGCGGGCGGATCACAAGGTCAGGAGATCGAGACCATCTTGGCTAACATGGTGAAACCCTGTCTCTACTAAAAATACAAAAAATTAGCCGGGCGCGGTGGTGGGCACCTGTAATCCCAGCTACTCAGGAGGCTGAGGCAGGAGAATGGCATGAACCCGGGAGGTGGAGCTTGCAGTGAGCCGAGACAATGCCACTGCAGTCCGGCCTGGGCGAAAGAGCGAGACTCCGTCTCAAAAAAAAAAAAAAAAACTAGCTCCATTTCGGCCCCTTGACTTTCACAAGGTAAAAGTGGAAGAAAAATTACACATCATGCCCATCAATGCCCTGATATTTCAGATGAGGGGTCTGATATTTCAAACCTAGAGGGCTGAAAATTCACACCAAGTATCACAGAGCTAATAAGAATGAGAAGGAATCAGCACTCAGGTTTCCTGATTCCAATTTCAATGTTTTATTCATGATCTTACGCTATTTTGAAATTTTTCCACTTTCACCAAAGATGTACACTTTTAAATTGTGCTCTCAATGTTATGGGCTCTACTGACAGAAAATATCTGTCTTCGTTTTTACAAAGAAAATGTTCTATTCCCCTAAGAGGTGTTTGCAGAAAGTTGCTTAGAAATGTTTTGATAGAACTTAGCCAAAAAGACATCTGTTTGGGGAAGGGTCTGAAAGCTCCTTGCCACACTCAGACATCTATTAGGGCTAGATAAGCCATTTTCTCTTCATGATTCCTCATTTGCTCTCCCATCCTCATCTCTACCCCCACCCAAAAGCCATAATCTATTTAACTCACTTTGCCTACTTATTCTAATTGCTTTCTGACTCACTCCAATGCTATCTTTATCCTTCACCTGCCTTTACCTCATTTGTGTCCTCATCAGGCCCCCAATAACAAGCCCCATCCTCTGTTATATATTTTGGATTTCTTTTTATTTTATTTTATTTTTAAATTTTACTTTAAGTTCTGGGATACATGTGCAGAACGTGCAGGTTTGTTACATGGGTATACATGTGCCACGGTGGTTTGCTGCACCTATCAACCTATCATCTAGGTTTTAGGCCCCACATGCATTAGGTATTTGTCCTAATTCTCTCCCTCCCCTTGCCCCTCAACCCCCAACAGGCCCCCGTGTGTGATGTTCCCCTCCCTGTGTCCATGTATTCTCATTGTTCAACTCCCACTTATGAGTGAGAACATGCAGTGTTTGGTTTTCTGTTCCTCTGTTAGTTTGCTGAGAATGAGAGTTTCCAGCTTCATCCATGTCCCTGCAAATGACATGGACTCATTCTTTTTTATGGCTGCATAGTATTCCATGGTGTATATGTGCCACCTTTTCTTTATCCAGTCTATCATTGATGGGCATTTGGGCTGGTTCCAAGTCTTTGTTATTGTAAATAGTGCTGCAATAGACATACAAGTTCATGTGTCTTTATAGTAGAATGATTTATAATCCTTTGGGTATATACCCAGTAATGGGATTGCTGGGTCAAATCGTAATTCTGGTTCTAGGTCCTTGAGGAATCACCACACTGTCTTCCACAATAGTTGAACTAATTTACATTCCCATCAACAGTGTAAAAGCGTTCCTATTTCTCTACATCCTCTCCAGCATCTGTTGTTTCCTGACTTTTTAATAATTGCCATCCTAACTGGTATGAGATGGTATCTCATTGTGGTTTTGATTTGCATTTCTCTAATGACCAGTGATGATGAGCTTTTTTTCCACATTTGTTGGCTGCATAAATGTCTCCTTTTGAGAAGTGTCTGTTCATATTCTTTGCCCACTTTTTGATGTGGTTGTTTTTTTCTTGTAAATTTGTTTAAGTTCCTAGTAGATTCTGGATATTAGACCTTTGACAGATGGATAGATTGCAAAAATTTTCTCCCATTCTGTAGGTTGCCTGTTCACTCTGATGATAGTTTCTTTTGATGTGCAGAAGCTGTTTAGTTTGATTAGATCCCATTCGTCAATTTTGGCTTTTGTTGTCATTGCTTTTGGTATTTTAGTCATAAAGGCTTTGCCCATGCCTATGTCCTGAATGGTATTGCCTTGGTTTTCTTCTAGGGTTTTTATGGCTTGGGGTTTTACATTTAAGTGTTTAATCCATCTTGAGTTAATTTTTGTATAAGGTGTAAGGAGGGGGTCCAGTTTCTGTTTTCTGCATATGGCTAGCCAGTTTTCCCAAAACCGTTTATTAAATAGGGAATCCTTTCCCTATTGCTTGTTTTTGTCAGGTTTGTCAAAGATCAGATAGCTATAGATGCGTGGTGTATTTCAGAAATATGTTTTGATATCAGTACCATGCTGTTTTGGTTACTGTAGACTTGTGGTATAATTTGAAGTAAGGTAGCGTGATGCCTCCAGCTTTGTTCTTTTTGCTTAGGATTATCTTGGCTCTATGGGCTCTTTTTTGTTTCCATATGAAATTTAAAGTAGTTTTTTTCAACTTCTGCAAAAAAAGTCTGTGGTAGCTTGATGGGAATGGCATTGAATTCTATAAATTACTTTGGGCAGTATGGCCATTTTCACAATATTGATTCTTCCTATCCATAAGTATGGAATTTTTTTCCATTTGTTTGTGTCCTCTCTTACTTCCTTGAGCAGTGGTTTGTAGTTCTACTTGAAGAGGTCCTTCACATCCCTTGTAAGTTGTATTCCTAGGTATTTATTCTCTTTGTAGCAATTGTGAATGGGAGTTCACTCATGATTTGGCCCTCTGCTTGACTACTGGTGGTGTATAGGAATGCTTGTGATTTTTGCACATTGATTTTGTATCCTGAGACTTTGCTGAAGTTGCTTATCAGCTTAAGGAGTTTTTGGGCTGAGACAGTGGGGTTTTCCAAATATACAATCATCTTATCTGCAAACAGAGACAATTTTACTTCCTCTCTTCCTATTTGAATGCCCTGTATTTCTTTCTCTTGCCTGATTGCCCTAGCCAGAACATCCAATAGGAATAATGAGAGAGGGCACTTAGTGCTATAAATTTCCCTCTTAACGCTGCTTTGTCTGTGTCCCAGAGATTCTAGTATGTTGTGTCTTTGCTCTCACTGATTTCAAATAACTTCTTTATTTCTGCCTTAATTTTGTTATTTACCCAGTAGTCATTCAGGAGCAGGTTGTTCAGTTTCCATGTAGTTGTGCAGTTTTGAGTGAGATTCTTAATCCTGACTTATAATTTGATTGCACTGTGGTTTGAGAGACAGTTTGTTATGATTTCCATCCTTTTGCATTTGCTGAAGAGTGTTGTACTTCCAATTATGTGGTTGATTTTAGAATAAGGGCTATGTGGCACTGAGAAGAATGTATATTCTGTTGATTTGGGGTGGAGAGTTCTGTAGGTGTCTATTAAGTCCACTTGGTCCAGAGCTGAGTTCAATTCTTGAATATCCTTGTTAATTTTCTGTCTCATTGATCTGTCTGATGTTGACAGTGGGCTGTTAAAGTCTCCCACTGTCATTGTGTGGGAGTCTAAGTCTCTTTGTAGGTCTCTTAAGAACTTGCTTTATGAATCTGGGTGCTCCGGTATTGGGTGCATATACATTTAGGATAGTTAGCTCTTCTTGTTGCATTGATCCCTTTACCATTATGCAATGCCCTTCTTTGTCTTTCTTGATCTTTGTTGGTTTAAAGTCTGTTTTATCAGAGACTAAGTTTGCAACCCCTGCTTTTTTTTGCTTTCCATTTGTTTGGTAAATATTCCTCCATCCCTTTATTTTGAGCCCATGTGTGTCTTTGCACGTGAGATGGATCTCCTGAATACAGCACACCAATGGGCCTCGACTCTTTATCCAGTTTGCCAGTCTGTGTCTTTTAATTGGGGCATTTTGCCAATTTACATTTAAGGTTAATATTGTTATGTGTGAATTTGATCCTGTTATCATGATGCTAGCTGGTTATTTTGCAGATTAGTTGATGCAGTTTCTTCAGAGTGTCATTGGTCTTTATATTTTGGTGTGTTTTTGCAGTGGCTGTTACTGGTTTTGCCTTTCTATATTTAGTGCTTCCTTCAAGGGCTCTTGTAAGGCAGGCCTGGTAGTGACAAAATCCCTGAGAATTTGCTTGTCTGTAAAGGATTTTATTTCTCCTTCACTTATGAAGCTTAGTTTGGCTGGACATAAAATTCTGGGTTGAAATTTTGTTTCTTTAAGAATGCTGAATATTGGCCTCCTACTCTCTTCTGGCTTGTAGGGTTTCTGCAGAGAGATCCGGTTAGTCTGATGGGCCTTCTTTTGTAGGTAACCTGCCCTTTCTCTTTGGCTGCCCTTAACATTTTTTCCTACATTTAAACCTTGGAGAATTTGACAATTATGTGTCTTAGGGTTGCTCTTCTTGAAGAGTATCTTAGTGATATTCTCTGTATCTCCTGAATTTGAATGTTGGCCTGTCTTGCTAGGTTGGGGAAGTTCTCCTCGATAATATCCTGAAGTGTGTTTTCCAACTTGGTTCCACTCTCCCCGTCACTTTCAGGTATACCAATCAATCATAGGTTTGGTCTTTTCATATAGTACCATATTTCTTGGGGGCTTTGCTCATTCATTTTCATTTTTTTTCTGTAATCTTGTCACACCTTATTTCAGTAAGTTGATCTTCAATCTCTGATATACTTTCTTCTGCTTGACAGATTTGGCTATTATTGATACCTGTGTATGCTTCAAGAAGTTCTCATGCTGTGTTTTTCAGCTCCATCAGGTTACTTATGTTCTCTAAATTGGTTATTCTAGTTAGCAGTTCCTGTAACCTTTTGTCAAGGTTCTTAGCTTCCTTGCATTGGATTAGGACATGCTCCTTTTGCTCACAGGAGTTTGTTATTGCCTACCTTCTGAAGTCTATTTCTGTCAATTCATCCATTTCATTCTCTGTCCAGTTTTGTGCCCTTGCTGGAGAGAAGTTGTGATCATTTGGAGGAGAAGAGGCATTCTGGTTTTACAGCATTTTTGTGCTGGTTTTTCCTCATCTTTGTGGATTTATCTGCCTTTCATCTTTGAGGTTGATGACCTTTGGATGAGGTTTCTGTGTGGGGGTCCTTTATATTGATGTTGATGTTGTTGCTGTTTGTTAGTTTTTCTTCTAATAAGCCTCTCTTCTGCAGGTCTGCTGCAGTTTGCTGGAGGTACACTCCAGACTCTGTTCACCTGGGTATCACCAGTGGAGGCTGCAGAACAGCAAAGATTGCTCCCTGCTCCTTCCTCTGGAAGCTTCATCCCAGAGGAGCACCGGCCTGATGCCAGCCAGAGCTCTCCTGTATGAGCTGTCTGTTGACCCCTGTTGGGAGGTCTCTCCCAGTCAGGAGGCACGGGGTCAGGGAGTTACTTGAGGAGGTAGTCTGTCCCTTAGCAGAACTGGTGTGCTGTGCTGGGAGAATTCCTCTTGTTAGGATCAGCTGCTCTCTTCAGAGCCAGCTGGCAGGAAAGATTAAATCCACTGAAGCTGTGCCCAGATGCCCAGAGCCTCCCCTTCCCCCAGGTGCTCTGTCCCAGGGAGATGGGAGTTTTGTCTGCAAGCCCCTGACTGGGGCTGTTACCTTTCTTTCAGAGATGCCCTGCCCAGTAAGGAGGAATCTAGAGAAGCAGTCTGTCCACAGCCACTTTGCCACACTGTGGTGAGTTCTGTCCAGTCCAGACCTCCCTGCTGCCTTAGCACTGTCAGGGGAAAACTGCCTAGTAAAGCCTCAGTAATTGTGAATGCCCCTACCCCAACCAAGCTGGATCATCCCAGGTCAACTTCAGGCTGCTGTGCTGGCAGTGAGAATTTCAAACCAGTGGTTCTTAGCTTGCTGGGCTCTGTGAGAGTGGGACACACTGAGTGAGACCACTTGGCTCCCTGGCTTCAGTCCCCTTTCCAGGAGAGCGAATGGTTCTGTCTTGCTGGGGTTCCAGGCACCACTGGGATACGAAAAAGACTCCTGCAGCTAGCTTGGTGTCTGCCCAAACAGCCACCCAGTTTTGTGCTTGAAACCCAGGGCCCTGGTGGTGTAGGCACCTGATCTGCAGATTGTAAAAACTGTGGGGAAAGCGTAGTAATCCAGCTGGGTAGCACAGTCCCTCATGGCTTCCCTTGGCTGCAGGGAGGGAGGTCCCCTGGCACCTTGCACTTCCCAGCTGAGGCAACGCCCCACCCTGCTTCTGGTCACCTTCCGTGGACTGCACCCACTGCCTAACCAGTCCCAATGAGATGAACTGTGTTCCTCAGTTGGAAATGCAGAAACCACTTGCCTTCTGTGTTGGTCTCACTGGGAGCTGCAGACCAGAGCTTTTCTTATTCAGCCATCTTGGCCCCTTGTTTGGATTTATTTTTTACAAAATATTTTCAACTGTATTAAGATTAAATTTTGTACAACATCTGTGGCCATTTATTTTACTTTTAAAGTTTTAATGGTACATAATAATTGTACACATGTTGGGGGTACATGTGATATTTTGATATGTGTATACAACATGTAGTGACCAAATCAGGGTAAGTGGGATATCTATCACCTCAAACGTTCATCATTTCTTTGTGTTGGGGACATTCAAATTCCTCTCTTCTAGCTATTTTGAAATACACAACAGATAGTCATTAAACTTGTCACCCTACTATGCCACAGAACACTGGAACTTATTTCTTCTATTTAACTGAAATTTTGTAACCACTAACCAAACTCTGCCTGTCTTCCCCTCCCCTATATCCTTTCTAGATTCTGTTAACCATTATTTTATTCTGTACTTCTATGAGATCAACTGTTTTAGTTTCCACATATGAGTGAGAACATGTGGTATTTGTCTTTATGTGCCTGGCTTATTTCACTTAATGGAATGCCCTCCAGTTTTCTCCATTTTGCCACAAATGACAAGATTTCATTCCTTTTAATGGCTGAATTCTATTCCATTGTATATATACACCACATTTTCTGTGTTCACTCATCCATTGATGGATACTCAAGTTGATTCTATATCTATATTTGTTTTTGAGTCTGTTTTGGTCATTTTTATCTTTCAAAAATTTTCCATTTCATCAGGCTTGTTAATTGATTTCCCTTTTAAGGTGTCTTGTTTTTATTCTCTTCAACTTAAAATTAAAATTTTAATTATGCCTTTGGCTTATAACAGGTCAGGAAAACAAGACCCCTTCTATTACACAGTCTTAGTAATTGTGTGAATCAATAGGAAATGTTTGGAGTGTAATTTGGTGCCAATAAAAAGTAATAGCTTCAATACATCTGCATTTGACCCAGACATTCCAACTCTAGGGAATCTTTTTTTTTTTTTTTTTCAGAAATATAATTGTTTATGTACTTACATGTATACTTACTTACTTTACTTACAAGTACATGTTTATGTACTTACAAATATCTAAGAATATTTATAGCATCATTTTTTCATAATTAAAAATGGAAACAACAATGAAAATTAATTAATAAATGGCTATCCAATAAAGAATAGGACATCCACATAATGGAATCCTATGTGGAAAAAAAAAGAGGTAGAGTAATATGTGCTGACATGGAAAGATATATTTTATATGTTGTTAAATGAGAAAGAAAAGGTTGCAAACAGATTTTCACAGCCTTTACAAAAAAGAATATGGAGATACATGCTTGGAAAATTTCTCTAAAATTATATGGCAAGTATTTGGGCTTGGGCAATTTAAGGAATTGGAAGAAAGATTAATCCCAATTTATACCCTTAGGCACCAATTGAAATTCTGAGATTTAACAGGTGTACTTAAAATACTTAAAATGAAAACAAAAATGCAGACAAATGTTTTGTAATTCCTACTTTTTCTGTCTTACTCCAGCATTAGACAGATTTCCAACTTACATTTTGTCAGTTCCTCCAGGTTGCAAACAGAACTGTGTACACAGGCTGTCCTTATGCTCTCTCTACTTTGCAGTGGTCCAGCTGGTAATCAGGGACATGCCATAGGAAAAAAAAAAAGTCTGGAAGAATCTTGCTGGAATGCATACAGATGCACATATATCAAGAGGAGTGAAAACCTGAGACAATAGAACAGAATAGAGTTCGATTTAGGGGAGGGACCTCTTACAGTATTCTGTAGGGTCCACAGGACTAAACGCAGGAGCCTTTTTAAAATGAATGAAGGAGTCATCAGGCTTTTTAGAAGATATTTGGTGAAGTTAAGGCTTTGACCAAGACCAATATGCAGACTTTTTTGGGATATTGGTGCATGTTTTAGAGGCCAATTGTGGTGTCTCCTACTGGGGGAAGAGGGTTGATTTAGGCTCCGAATAACTAGAGAAACTTGAGAAAAGCCTAAGATAAACGACAGAGGTAGTTGACTGTTTAGAATCTGAGACATCTGGAAACCTAGATCTGAGGTTTTCAGGAAGGCAGCCCCAGTATTAAGAAGTCCCTGATTGGTAAGATTTCAGGTTTTCCCGTCAAACAAAAACTTTCAAAAGTTCTAAAACTTAATTGGTCAAAAAATGGGAATAACTTAAAGTTTGTTCTGCTCCCACTAGACTGATTGCCTGGGGACTCCCTGAACGTGGGCTAATTAAGAAGCAGTAACTCGGTGATTAAGTACCCTTGGGAAGAAGGGAAGAGGGAGGAGAGGGGAGAGAGAGAGGACCCTCAACTTTGCACAACACTCATTTCTGGGCTTTTTCCTAAGCTCCTCTGGGAGGACATTTCCCTTCTTCGCCATGAGTGGGGATTGCAGCAACTTGTTCTGGCCCCTGTGCATGGCTCAGCACTAGCAGGACAGGAGGTAGCCTCAGCGGAGCCCTAGAGAACATGAGAAGAGGCGACGAAGCCCCTCTGTAAAGGTGAGTGTCTTTCCAAGGGGTCTCCTCTATGAAGAAGAGGGTAAAAGCATTTTAGGATGGGACATCCTGGGCCTGCCTATCTTCTAGAACAAAGTCACCCAGATATTGAAGTGTGGGCTAGGGGAGCAGTAGAGTGTATAGGCTCATCTCCAGACCCTTCCTGCATAGCAGAGAGCACTTCCAGCTCCTCTTGGACCCAATGCTAGACACAGTCACGGCTCCCTGACAGTCGGTGTCCTTCTCGCTCATGTTTCTTCATCTCGTGCTGGTTATGCAGAGGTTGTGGAAAACCAGAACACTGAGCTTTCCGATCAATTCTGTCCCTGAAACGTTTTAAACCATTAGTAAAACAGTGACGTAGACAGGGAAGGGGTTACCTAAGCAAGGGAAGGGCAGGAGGGAAAATGGTAATGTGAGGCAGGAAGGAAAACCAACCAGAATAGGATTGAGGGAATGTGGCCCAACCTGCCCTGGCCAGAACAAGTATTATTTAATCATATATTATCCATCCATCCATCCATACCTCATCTAGCAAAATTTGTCAGCACTACTTATTTTATGTATATGATACATATATCTTATGTATTTAAATATCTTATAAATAAAATATATATGATATGTATATTTTATATAAGATATATTTCATATCTTATTTCATATATCTTATATAAATAAGATAAATAATATAAGATAATAATATAATATAAGTTGTGGTAGTTAGCTGTGTGAGTGATGAAATCTGACAGACCTAGGTTCAAATCTTGACTCACACAGCTATTAGTTGGGTTACCTTGTGATAAATTAATACATAATTTTATATATAAGATATATCTATGATATATTCATTTCACATAATGTATCTGTCTATATCTATATAAAAGATATATAAGAGATATATATATATAAAATAACTACTTAATTTATGTATGTACATTTTATGTGCCAGCCTCAGAATACAACAGTGAAGACATGTCCTAGCCCTCATGGAGTTTATATTCTAATGCCGTAGATAAATAATAAATACACTTAAATTTCCTCTCCTTCTTTCTTGCTTATTTTTTTCCCTGTGACATGATAAGCAAACTAAACTATTGCATATTTTACTTAGGTGTCTTGTGTGTGGTCTAGCCCCCACCTCTTCCTTGAATATAAGCTCCACAGGGCATGGAATTTTCTTTGTTCTGTTCATGACTACATTTGTTTATTGTTAAATGAAGGAATGAAGTAAATAATTAGACATAATACAAGGTAATAACAACTGTTATAAAAAAACGGAAGTCCAATAATGAGTGTGTCTTTTCTGTTTTGGGCAGAGTGATTGGAAAGAGTCTTTGGAAAGGGTGACATTTGAATAATGGGATGAAGCGACAGGCAGAGAGCCAGGCATCCTTAACAGCTGGTGGTCCCAGATCTATTCCTTATCTGTGCCAGGTGCCATCTTTCCTTCCTCCCACAACTTTGGAAGGAAAATGGAATTAGAGAAGAATGGATCTGTTCTGGGAAATTATCCCAAGCTCTAGAGTTCTCATTTAGAGATCTTGCTGTTCTGTAAAATGGAGATTTTAAAATCTGGAACAGCAGAGATGTTAGTCTTACATCCTCTGCCTCCTTTCTGCTGGCCCCAAAGGTGGGTCTATGCATTACCGTTACAGATGAGAGCTGGGGTTTAAAGTTCTATCCTTTGAACATCATATAAAATGCCTTTATGTCATCTTGCACAGTTAACCTAAGAGAAAGTAGGACAACTCCAGGACCGGAGGGACCTGATTGACTCACCTTTAAAACTGGCCTATTTAAAAGGTCTTAGCCTCTGCCCCCGAGAGAAGGTATATTTAGTGGGGAAAAAGACAAGGAAGGTATTTCACCACCAGTAGAAGAAGATGTCTTCACCCATTCTAGGGGGCTGGTTACACAGGGAAGTGAGAGCCTCACTTGTAGACTTGGGATGACAACATGTACCTCAAGCTATGTATGTGCCGACCACAGTAGCAGGGACATGTCACCTGATTCTCAGTTTGGAAATAGTTTCTTAAGCTAATCTTTCTTCCTTCTCTCTTGAGAGCAGGACCATGTGGAGCAATGCCACCTCTCTTTTAATCTCTGGGCTTCAAAACAAGCAGAATCAAGGACTAAATGATGGACAACCACTCTAGTGCCACTGAATTCTACCTTCTAGGCTTCCCTGGGTCCCAAGGACTACACCACATTCTTTTTGCTATATTCTTTTTCTTCTATTTAGTGACATTAATGGGAAACACGGTCATCATTGTGATTGTCTGTGTGGATAAACGTCTGCAGTCCCCCATGTATTTCTTCCTCAGCCACCTCTCTACCCTGGAGATCCTGGTCACAACCATAATTGTCCCCATGATGCTTTGGGGATTGCTGCTTCCTGGGATGCAGACAGTATCTTTCTCTACATGTATTGCTCAACTTTTCCTGTGGGGACCATGGCGTTTGCATTACTTGGAGTGATGGCTGTGGACCGTTATGTGGCTGTGTGTAACCCTTTGAGGTACAACATCATTATGAACAGCAGTACCTGTATTTGGGTGGTAATAGTGTCATGGGTGTTTGGATTTCTTTCTGAAATCTGGCCCGTCTATGCCACATTTCAGTTTACCTTCCGCAAATCAAATTCATTAGACCATTTTTACTGTGACCGAGGGCAATTGCTCAAACTGTCCTGCGATAACACTCTTTTCACAGAGTTTATCCTTTTCTTAATGGCTGTTTTTATTCTCATTGGTTCTTTGATCCCTACGATTGTCTCCTACACTTACATTATCTCCACCATCCTCAAGATCCCATCAGCCTCTGGCCGGAGGAAAGCCTTCTTCACTTGTGCCTCCCACTTCACCTGTGTTATGATCGGCTATGGCAGCTGCTTGTTTCTCTACGTGAAACCCAAGCAAACACAGGGAGTTGAGTACAATAAGATAGTTTCCCTGTTGGTTTCTGTGTTAACCCCCTTCCTGAATCCTTTCATCTTTACTCTCCGGAATGACAAAGTCAAAGAGGCCCTCCGAGATGGGATGAAACGCTGCTGTCAACTCCTGAAAGATTAGCTGTTCTGTAAGTCAGTTTTAGGTGGTCCAAGCCTCACGGTTAATTATTAAGTCACCTAGAAAATTCTAACTCCTCTTTTCTCTTATCATCATTACAAAAGTCAAAGAGTGTGTACAATTCGCCATCACACCATGGAAGTAGATTAGGCTGGTAATAATGAAATCCATTGTGTGCCCAGGAGAATCTCATAGCCTTAGTTCCTGCCTGTTTCCACTGGTGAACATATTCTTGTGATTTGGGGGGAACTAGAGAAAGGAAATGCAGACATTTTTGTAAGAATTCTATTAGCCCAACTCATTTCCTTATAGGCCATCTCTGAAAATGTATTTTCTGGGGAAGGGAGGAAGTGTGGAGGGAGGTGTACTGAGAGAGGTGTCCTAATCAGAGTAGAAAGGTAGAGATGCTCACTTTGGTCCTTCATCACCTGTTGCTAAGTTCTTCCCTATATTTTTGTGCAATTTTTTGGCAAGATGGCCATATGCATTTTAGATATCCTAAGGCTCTTTCTCTCTGCCCCATTAATACTGGAAAGGAAGTGTAACACTGTTTACGATTTGTCACAGAACCAGTCTAGAATGGCAATATGAGGATTGGAATGCTTCTCATTCAGGAGATACTTGTGGTGTAAAGAAGATAAAAATATTTGAGGATAAAAATGGAGGAAAATTTATTTTTGTTAAGCTTCAGCATATTCCTTTCACTGCCCTTCTTTGTGGTGAGTATAGAGACAGGGGCAAATAAGAACTAAATGACTAATTCTAGAGAGCATCCTGTATTTTATGGCTGTTAAAGACAACTATGTCTGTTCAGACTGTATCCAGATCTAGACTTCAAACTTTATAATGTCTTCTGATTCTCCGTCTCTCAAATCCAACAGTCTCAGTACTATCATGTATATCTTCTCTATGGGCAGAATTTTTTAAAAATAAGAGGCCACTCTTTTGACTCCCGGCTTTCTAGCAATTACAGGGATTGGCTGTTTGGTAGTGTAAGTGTTGGAATTTCACATAATATTGGAAGAAGTCCTTATAAGGAAGAAGTTTACCTAAACAACAACAATCAGCAGATTCTACCAGCCCTAAAGTAAGTGAGAAAATTGAGCTGTTCAGCAGTGGGATGATGAGGCTACTGAGAATTTTGAAGAGTACTGTGTGAGGATGCCATGTTGTCTTGTCCTGTGAGGAGTGATAACCGTCATGTATGTTTGGGTAGTTTGCATTGCATTAAAGTACCAGACAAGGTGGGGAATGAGCTTTAAATTCAGCCAGCCCATGCTCTGCAAGCCAACCAATGGACTCTGGTGGCACTGCATTGGCTGGAGAAAGGGGAGACTTTTGCTTAAACAAAGGTGCCCATGGTTTCCAAGCCCAGTAAATGAGGATCTCTTCTGACCAGAAAGAATACCTTTTTTCTAATTCATTAATCCAGAGAAGTATCCTTTAAGAGATGAGACAATAGAAGCTCAGAGAATTTAAATATCTTGCCAAAGTTTATTTAGCCATCCACTATATCACATCCATCAGATTGGAAAAACATAAAACTCTGAGAATACTAAGTATTGATCTGAATGCTGGCGAATAGGGTTTTTAAAAAACCAACTTCTGGTAGAAATATAAGATATAAGATCCAAATAATTAGATAGTAGATGTCTATAATTAGGTTCTAGTATAGTCATAATAAGATAGTGGTAGTCCATTTTGCATTGCTATAACAGAATATAAATACTACCAGCCTGGATTATTTGTAAAGAAAATAAACATACTTGGCTTATGATTCTGGACACTGAAAATTTATTTGGCTTATGATTCAAGAGCATAACACCGGCATCTGACAAGGGCCTTCGTGCTGTGTCATCCTATGGCAGAAGGTGGAAGGGCAAGAGAGGGCCAGAGTGAGAGGGCAAGAGAGGGCCAAACTCATTTTCATAACAAATCCACTCTCAGAATAACAAACTCACTCCTGTGAAAACAACACTAATTCATTCATGAGGGGATATCCCTCATGACTTAATCACCTCTTAAAGGTCTTACCTCTTAACAATGTCACAGTGGTAATTAAATTTCAACATGAGTTTTGGAGGGGACATTCATGTCATAGCACTTCACCCCTCGTTCTCCAAAAGTAGTGTCCTTCTCACATACAAAATACATTCATCCCTTCCCCATAGCTGCTAAATGTCTTAACTGATTCCAGCATCAACTCAAAAGTCCAATGTCAAGTGTCTCATCTAAGTCAGATATGGGCGAGACTCAAGGCACGATTTACCCCAAGGAAAATTTCTCTTCATCTGTGAGCTTGTGAATTAATGTTACATCTTTCTAAAATATGATGTAAGACAGGCATAGAATAGACATTTCCATTCCAAAAGAAAGAAATAGGCAAGAAAAAAGAGTTGACTGGTCTCAAGTAAGTCTAAAACCCAATAGGGAAAACAACATTAAGTCTTTAAGCTGGAAAATAATCTCCTTTGACTCCATGTCCCACATCCTGGGCATGCTGGGGTTGGGGTTGAGTCCTCAAGCCTTTGCTGTGGTCAGTCCTCTCAGCAGCCCTCACAGGTTAGAGTCTAGTGCCTGCAGTTCTCCCAGGCTGGCATTGCACACTAGTAGCTCTGCAGTTCTTGAGTGTCGGGCATTTCTGCTCCCATGGCTTCACTAGGCATCCCCTGGTGAACACTTTCTGTGGTGACTCTGCTCCTGCAGCAAGTTTCTGCCTGAGCCCACAGGCTTCACGTGGCATCCTTTGAAATCTAGGTGGAGGAAGTCATGCCTCTGTAGCTCTTCCACTGTGCATGCCTGCAGAATTAACACCAAATGGATGCCACCAAAGTCTACCATTTGTACCTTCCTTCCAGAGTGATAGGTCAAGCCACACCTGGGGTTACTTGAACCACACCATGAGCAGCCAATGAACACTGTCCAGGAATGCAGGGAGCAGCAACTCCAGGTGGCCTGTGAAGCATACCCTGTGCCCATTCCCCAAAGCCATTCTGCCCTCCTAGATCTCTAGGCCTGTAATGGGATGAGCAGCCTCAAAGATCTCTGAAATGCCCATTGCCTTGATGAGCCCTTCTATTTATACTAATCTCATTAGCAAATGGTCACTTGGTCACACCCTTGGTCTGTTCTCTTAAACACACATTTTCATTCTTTACGTGGGCAGGCTGAAAATTTTCAAAATCTTTTCATTCTGCTTTTTTTTTTGGTTATAGATTTCATCTTTATTTCTTTTCTCTTACATTTTACTGCATATGGTTAAAAGTAGCCATGCAGATCCTTCAATATTTTGCTTAGAAATTTCTTCCACCAGATAGTCTCATTCATCACTCTTAAATTCTACCTTCCATAAAACCCATGGGCATGGACACAGATGTAATTTTAATCTGTGTCCCTGCCCAAACCTTATGTCTAATTGTAATCCCCAGTGTTGGAGGTGGGGCCTGGTGGGAAGTGATTGAACCATGGGTGCAAATTTCTCATGAATGGTTTAGAACCATTCCCCTTGGCACTGTCCTTGAGATAGATTGTGAGTGAGTTCTCATGAGACATGGCCATTTAAAAAGTGTGTAGCACCTCCCTTCTCTCTCTTGCTCCTGCCCCTGCCATGTAAGAAGCCTGCATCTCCTTTGCCTTCAGCCATGAATAGAAGCTTCTAGAGGCCTCCTGAAAAGCAGAAGCCACTATGCTTCTTGTACAGCCTATAGAATCATGAGCCAATTAAACCTCTTTTTTTTGATAAATGTCCCAGTCTCAGGTATTTCTTTATAGTAATGTGAGAACAGACTAACACAGGCACAATTCAGTTGAGTTCCTTGCCACCTCATAAAAAGAATGGCCTTTACTTTAAAAAAAGGATGGACATTCCTCTTTTCTGTCTCAGCTTTCATCAAAATGGCCATTACTTTTCATATTTCTATCAATATTCTTATCACGACCACCTAAGTAATCTTTTAAAAGTTTCAGATTTTTCTACATTTCTTCTTTTCTTCTGAGTTCTTACCAGAATTTCCCTTAGTGTTCAATTTATGGTAGTCTAGGATTTTTCTAGCCTGCTCTTCCAAATTCTTCCAACCTCTGCTCATTACCCAGCTAAAAGCCACTTCCACATTTTCAGGTATTTGTTATAGCAAAAGCCCCACTCTTGGTGCACGTTTTCTATCTTAATCTGTTTTTTGTTGTTAGACTAGCACAGGCTAAGTAATTTATAAAGAAAAGAAGTTTATTTGGCTCATGATTTCAGAGGCTGAGAAGTTCAAAGGCATGGTGCTGGCATTGCCAAGGGCCTGCTTGCTGTGTCATTCCATGGTGGAAGGCAGAAATGCAAGAGGGAGAGAGAGCAAGAGAGGCTGAACTCTCTTGCCCTCACACGAATTTATTCATGCTCATGAAAATGAATCCACTCCCCCAATAATGACATTAATTTATGCCTGAGAGCATAACCCTCATAACCTAATTACCTCTTAAAAGTTCCACCTCTCAACACTATTACAATGGCCACCAGAGTTCAACATGAGTTTTGAAAGGGACGTGCAAACCATAGCAGTAGGAAACCTAGGAAACTTGTACTATGCATACACTATGGCCTATTTTTAAGTTTGTTAATTCTTTCTTCAGCTATGTTGAATCTACCAATGAACCTGTGAAAATAATTCCTCATCTCCCATATCGTGGTTTTATTTATAACATTTCCATTATATTATTTCTTATAGTTTTAAGCTGTCTATCAGAAACCTTTTCTTGTTTATGCATGTTGTCCACCTTTTCAACAACATCATTTAACGTTTTCATTACACATATTATGTTTGCATTAAGTGAATATTTTTTCTATGGCAGTCAACCCTTCATATCCATGGATTCTTCATCTTGGATTCAACCAACTGCAGATAAAAAATATTTGGGAAAAAAAGGTTTGTTGTGTATGTACTGAACATGTACATGCTTTTTAAAAATCATGATTTCCTAAACAATATAGAATAACAACTATTTACCTTGTATTAGGTATTATAAGTAATCTAAAATGATTTAATGTATACAGGATGATGTATGTAGGTTATATGCAAATAGTATACAATTTTATATAAAGAACTTGAGCATCTGTGAATTTTTGTATCTGTGGGGTTCCTCTTTTGGAACCTTGGTTTGAAACCAAGCCCCCACAGATACTGAGGGATCACTGTATAACATTTTAAATCCTTTGTTGATTTTTAAATTATATTTTAAATGAATGCTCTAGAGCTTAACATATATATCTTATCAGATTGGCTTCAGATTTATACTAACAATGCCAGTGAGATATAGGAGCATTACTCCTATATAGCTCTATTCTCTTTTTCCTCCTTTTGTTCTGTTATTGTTGTAATACATAGTTCACCTACTTACAAACTTAACAATATATTGTTATAATTGTTACTTATAATTTTAAAGGAGATGGGAGAAGAAAGGAGAACATTTGCATATTTCTAGCATTTGTAATGTTAACCTTATTTATTTTTTCTGGTTATCTTCATTTGTTTCTCAGATTCACATTTACATCTGATCTCATTTCATTACTCCAAAACCGTTCTGCTCCTAGCTAACTCTTTTGTGCTATTTTTGGTAAATATATTACATTTCTTTATGTTTTCCATTCACAAATAAGGTATATACTTATTGTCTTATATAACTGTTTTTTTAAACTAGTTAAAAGAAGAGAATAAACATGCATTTATGCTTTCTTTTATAATTACTTACTATATATTCCTTATAATTACTTACCATAAAAACTTACTTTTATCAATGCTTTTTATTTTATTTATGTGGATTATAAACACTGTCTGATGTCACTTGCTTTTAGTCTGCAGAAATTCCTTTAGTATTTCTTGTAAGTTTGGTCTGCTAGCAACAAATTCTCTCATTTAGTTTATCTCAGAATTTCTTTCTTCTGCCTTAATTTTTGAAAGATAATTTTGCCAGCTATAGGATTTGTGGTTGACCTTGTTTTTTCTTTCACCACTTGGAATATGTCATCCTGTTCCCTTCTGGTCTCAACTGTTTCTGATGAGAAGTCAGCTGTTAATCTTACTGATTCCATTAGATGTGAGATGTTCCATTAGATGTGAGAAGACACTTTTCTCTTGTTGCTTTGAAGATTTTTTTCCTTGTTTCTCAGAGATTTTACTATTATTTGTCTACTGTAGATCTCTTTGTGTTTATTCTACTAGAAGTCTATTGACCTTTGTGGGTGAGTAGATTAATATTTTTCATCGAATTTGAGAAGTTTTCAACCATGATTTCTTCAAATATTTTTTATGTTCTTCTGTATCTCTCCTATCCTTCTGGTACTTCCATTACATGTATATTGGTACACTTAGTGGTATCCCATATTTCTCTGACACTTTTTCATTTTTCTGTATTTCTTTTTTGTCTCTGATCTTTGGATTGCGTGATTTCTATTGACCTATCTTGAAGTTTAATCATTATTTCTTCCATTACTTACAAAATACAGTTGTGCTCCTCTGGTTAATTTTTTACTTTACTTATTGTACTTTTAGACTCTAGAATCTCCATGTGGCCATTTTTATCATTTTGATATTTTTGTTGATATTCTCTACTCAGAGAAACATTGTCATCATACTTTTCTTTACTTTTTAAATAAAATCATTTCCTTTAATTCTCTGAACATATTTATAATGTCTACTTTGAATTTAAATGTTAAATATGCCATCTGGTCCCTCTCACATACAGTTTCTATTGTTGGCTTTTCCTCCTGTGTATGAGTCACACTTTCCTGTTTCTTTGCATATCTTGTAATTTTTTGTTGAAAACTACACATTTTAGATATTATATTGTATCACTATGGATACTGTTATCTCACTTCCAGGGGATTATTATTGTAATTTGGTTATCAATTTGTTTATACTCATGCACTACATAACAATATATCAGTCAATGATGGACTGCATGTAAGATGGTGGTTCTATAAGATTATAATGGAGCTGAACAACTCCTATCACCTAATGACATGGTAGCTGTTGTAACATCATAGCACATCACATTTCTCATGTGTTTGTGGTGATGTTGGTATAAACAAACAAGCATACCATGCTGTGGTTGTATAAAAGTATAGCACATAGAGTTAGAAGTATAGCACAGTACATAATACTTGGCAATAATACTAATTTTACTAATTTATGTATTTACTATACTATGCTTTTTATCATTATTTTAAAATATACTCATTCTACTTACAAAAAAGGTGTTAACTATAAAACAGTCCCAGACAGATCCTTCAAGAGGTTATGCCAGAAGAAGGCATTGTTATCATAGGAAATGACAGCTCTATGCTTTTTATTGCCACTGACTACTTTCCATTGGGACAAGATGTGGAGGTAGAAGACAGTGACACTGATGATCATGACCATTTGTAGGCCTAGGCTAATGTGTGTGTTTGTGTCTTCGTTTTTCTTTTTTAAGTTTAAAAAGTAAAAAATAAATTAAGAATAGAAAAAAGCTTATAAAATAAGGATCTAAAGAAAGAAAGTATTTTTGTACAGCTGTAAAATGTGTTTGTGTTTTAAGCTAAGTGTTATTATAAAAGAGTCCAAAAGTTAAAAAAAGTTTATAGAGTAAAAAAGTAACAATATGCTGAGGTTTATTTATTATTTCAGAAAGAAACTGTAGTGTTGTTTAAGTGCACAGTGTTTATGAAGTCTACAGCAGGCAGTGTACAGCAATGCCCCAGGTCAACACATTTACCTATCATTTCTCACTGACTCACCCAGAACAGCTTCTAGTCCTGCACGCTCTGTTTATGGTAAGTGTACTATTTTTTATCTTTTATACTGTATTTTTAACATATATTTTCTATGTTGAGATACAGAAATGCTTGCCACTGTCACAATTGCCTAGAGTATTCAGTATAGTAATATGCTGTACAGGTTTGTAGCCTAAGAGCACTAGGCTATACCATCTAGCCTGTACCATCTAGGTTTGTTGAAGTACATTTCATGATTTTCATACAATGACAAAATCACTAAACAATGCATTTCTCAAAATGTATTCCCGCCGTTAAGTGATACATGACTATTTCCCTGGCTGTGTATACTCTCTAGCATTGCTCTTAGAGGGTGCAGTCTTGGTTATGTATGCAGACCCTGAAGTAATAGTGATTTTAACAGGGATTCTTTGACTGTCACACTGATCACACACAATTGTTAGGCTCCACTAATTGCCAGCTGATGGTCCTATTATTTTTGATAATGCCCTGGGTTGTAAATTGTTCCATAGTCTGATACAATTAAGTTTGGATTCCTTTATAGCAGTGGCTTTGAGGTCAGATTTCTTAGCTCTCTCTTTCTCAGGCTCTCCCAGTTAATCTATCTGGTCTATAATTTATTTCTTACCTCTCATGAATGTATCAGCCTTCTTCTTTGCCTTCCACTAAAACCTCCATTGTTTTTGAGAGTTTCGTTGGACTTGAACTTTCCTACCCTCTGTTTCAAACAAAGTGAATTCTTTCAGAGCTTTCTGTTTTATGGCCTGGCTCTTCCCCTGAGCAAAATATCTGAGCCATAGCTCTTGAGCTGGGTGTGAGGACGGTGGTGCAGCTCTCACTAAGTGACAACTCTGCTTTAGTTTCAGGGTGGCAGACAGGGGTAGCAGCTTTGCACTTCCTGCTTTGCCTTTCCTGGTGTAGAGCTTCTACTCTGTGAGTGAGGATGAGTGGGATCCTAGCATCCTCAGCGTGCTTCTCTCGAGCCAGATCCCCTGCCCTATGAGTGAGGACTGGGTAATAGCAGGAAGTCTCTGACCTCTCGTCTTTCCTCTCCTGGAAATTAACTTCTGCAATGTGTACGTGGAGAAGAGAGGGATGAGCAATGCTTGGCTACCTACCCCTTCTGGGAAGATACCAGAGCCCTTGACTGGGAGCTGATAGTAAAGAAGCCCAGTGCTCTTGGCTGCACGAGCCTGGAGTGGATTTCCTATCATAATGAGCTGGGAGGTGGGAGGAAGGTAGTGGGTTGTAGTTCAAATATCATAGACTCTCACTCTTCTGACCAAGCTTTGATAGATTTTCTTAAGTAAATGTTTTCTTTGTTTGCTGTATGCTCTCAGTACAATTTCCAGAGACTTGAAGTGCTTTTCTTAAATGCTTTTTTTCACCAATTATGCTTGTTTAACTGGCCTGGCAGTCTGCAGAGCTTCCTTGTCAATCATAGTTGTGTTAAAGCTACTCACCGATCATTCCAATGTCTGGATCAGCTCTGCATTGAGTTCCATTGTTTTTTACTCTTGAAAATGGATTGTTTTTCAGCTGTTCTACATACAATTTACAGGCTTTTTAAAAAAAATTTGAGACAAGGAAACAATTCATTCTCAAGAGAAAAAAACAACAGAACTCAATGCAGAGCTGATCCAGACATTGTAACTATTGGTGAGCAGATTTAAAGCAACTATGATTGACAGGGAAGCTCTGCAGACTGTCTGGCCAGATAAACAAGGATAATTGTGAAAACAGTTATTTAAGAAAAACACTTAAAATCTGGAAATGAACAAACCTCTTCTTCGGTTGAGCTTGAAGTCTGAGGGGTTCAGTTAATCTGGTTGGGAGGTCGAGATGTTTGGTGGTCTTTAGTGAACCATATGCTACACATTCCTTTAGTCATGCATTGCTGTTATCTTGGGCTCAGGGTATTTAGATTGGGTATACACATTGGGTTTAACACAGAAACAATAACCAGTAGAATACTTTAAATTTGTGAGATATTTTGAAATCTTCACAGTGTTATCACAGCTGTTTTTGATGTTGTTCTCTCTTTGGCCTAACCAGATAGATATTTGTATGAGGGATAATTCTTCATCTCTTGGTCATTATTTCCAGTATGCCTGGACCATGTGGTCTTGGTAAAACAATTTGTTTGCAACTTTTTCTCCTGAATTTATTTTTTATTATTCTGAAGGCCATGAACCTGCACGGTTCAAAAGTGTTTTGAACAGTTTTCCACAAAATCACCCATACATACATACATATACCCTCTTTCCCTAGATTTACTGGCAATTTCTTTCATATGGTTAACACTAAATACCATTCTTAGAGAAATGACCAGATTTTAAATTTGTTTTCTCTTCTTCACCATTACATAAATACTTGGATGCTCTTTTCCAGAATTAGGGTAAAGGGGATAAAGCTTTTTTCTTTAACTTTTAGTTTTGCCTCCTGTTCACTTTTTGAGAATGGGATGTTAGCAGCAGTCCTGAGGACAACAAAAACTTATAATTTAATGAGAATTAACCAGGGATCTAACCCTATACATGCAAACACACAATTTATCTATAGCTTTGACATTTCCTTGATGTTGGGATCTTCTGTCCAGTTGCTTAAGCCAAATCCGTTTGTGTATTAGACTTTTCTCTCCCTAAATATCAAAAAGTTCTGTCTTCTCTTAGGTGACTTTTTGGAACATGTCATGGAATTGGGAGCTGTTGATGCTTCTCTGCCCCACACTCACACTCTAACACCCACCCCCCTGCTACTGTGAGAATTGTCTTCTAAAAATGCTTACAACCTCCCCTTCAGGGAATCACAGTAGGCTGAACAGAAACCACCTCATGCAAATTTATACTCTACCCCTTCCCAAAAAATCCCCACAGCCCGAGGCAGACTGCCTGACAGAGAGATACAAAAAGCCATTCCACTGGTTTCATCACAAGATCACCTCTATGGAGGTCCTATGGGATGTGGCTGAAACCATATCCTGGGTTAGCTCTCTGCCCTTGGCTTATCCTGCTTGCCTTCCTCCCTTTTCCCAGACAGCATTTCTACCATATGTCACTTCCACAGGAATCCCTGTCTCAGGCTCCACTCCTAGGGAGCCCAATCCAAGTCTCTTGGAAGTGGTTCTAAAAGCAGACAATCTGGAGATGGGTCACTTGCTGGCAGATGTCAGAGAGAACTGCATCAGCGGAGGTACTGATAGACCCCAGAGCAATGAGATGATGGAGTGAATGCAGTTGTTAAGATTTTCTCCTCTTTGCACCAGTATTTGAAAGGTTCAAGGAAAATAGTAACTATAAGGACAGTGGAATTCAGTCAATGTTTGCTAAGTGCCCCAACATTGTTGAGGAGAGAAAATGACATGCTTACCTCTACTTAAAGGTGTGAGAGTCAGAAAGCTTCTTTGGCAGCAATTAAAGAGATACTCCCTGCAGTCAAAGGGCTGACAAAGTGAAGAGAAGACTCAGAATTGAACTGTAAAAGTAACAGAATTTCAAAGAAGATTCATTCAGTCTAACCAAATCTCCTGTAGCAAAGACTGGCTCATGATAGGGAATGAGTGGGACTCAGTCTTGGTGTAAAGATTTCTAGATAAATGCAGTTGAGAACTTTGAACACCCAGATTTCTCTGAACTCCCTTGGGCTGCAGAAATATCTCATTCCCTTATTGGAAGATATGGCCCCCTCTCTTACTTTAGGCATATGCAAAGGGTTCAAACAAAGTTGGTGCCTTACGAGACGATGCTTGTCTTCCTCAGAAACTGCTACCTCCTCTTCTCCTTCTACCAGATTCATACACAGGGTTAAATATCAACATAAGCTGGGGAAGAGCTGAGGCTGCTCACAGAAAAGAGATTTTGTACCCCAGAGCTCCTGCAAGAATGGGCCAATGTGCACTAGCAGGTACTAGGAGAGATGCCTGTGGGTGGATCCAGAGGGCAGTGGATCCAGGGGGTGACTGGAAGATAAAGCTGGATAAGGAAGAGTTTGTTAACATGAAGCCACTCTCCCATCATGCAGGATTTAATACGCTGGCAAGGAGCTTGGAAAATGAGTCAAATATATGCTATTTGTTGACTCATGGAAGCTTGGAAAAAGTAACATCCTTCATTAAATTAAGCGGAGATGCCAAAAATTGCCTTGGAAGATGATAAAGGAAGGGATCAAAAGGCTTAGAAGAGTGGAAATGCTATAATGGATCTACTATGTAAGACCGAAAAGCCTATCAGCTGATCATGTTCCCAAGGAGACCTGGAGGACACTCTGCCTAGCAAGATGATTAAAAAGAATGTGCTGTAAAAGAAAGTATTAGCTGGGGTGGATTATGTTAGGAGCTGCTGTTACAGAACTGAGTTCTCCAGTAGCAAGGGGACATGGATAACTAGAATAGCAGAGGCCAGGTGGCAGTGCTTAACTGTCAGATGCAAAGCGGGTGGACTTACCCTATTGGGCAGAAAGGTTGAACTGGTAGATAGGAGCAGGCTGAATTGCAGGGATCTTTGGAGATGGCTCACAGAACATAGTGTTCTTGAGGCAGGCTGTGTGGGCAGCTAACAAGAGTTCTGCTGAATATACATAACTGAAAGAGATCAAGAATGTAGAAGAAAAAGGCTAAGGACAGTCACCCCACTGGAAAGTCAGGATCCTTTGCCAAATCTCCAGATTTGAGCTAGTCCACAGACCCATGATCTATCAAACGAAAAGGAATCTGAGGCACCAGAGGTAGGGCCCTGCGACACCATGACAAGTATGTCTAGTAGCAGTTCCCCGATTTTTCCCCTACAGCCATCTACATGAGTAACCATCACTGGAGACAGAGGAATATTCAGATATGTCGAGGGCTGTGGTATAGAGTAATACGTGAGTTAAAACTTATTCCCAGAGATCCAAAGCACCATGAATGGGCCCCTTATTAGAGAAACCTACAGGAGTCAGGTAAGGAATGAAGTGCTGATCCAGACTTATCTCACAGTCGTTCCCTGTTTTTTTTGAGACTGAGTCTTACTCTGTCACCCAGGCTGGAGTTCAATGGCATGATCTCGGCTCACTGCAACCTCTGCCTCCTGGATTCAAGCTATTCTCCTGCCTCAGTCTGCTGAGTAGCTGGGATTATAGGCACCCACCACCATGACCAGCTACTTTTTGTATTTTTAGTAAAGACTGGGTTTTACCATGTTGGCCAGGCTGGTCTCGAACTCCTGACCTCAGGTGATCCACCCACCGTGGCCTCTCAAAGTGCTGGGATTACAGGCATGAGCCACTGCGCCTGGCCTCGTTCCTTCATTTTTTACTTCTTTTCTTCTCCCTTTTCCCCTTTTTACTTTGCTCTTTTCCCCTTCACTTCCACCCCCCATTCTCCCTCTCCTTCTTCCTCTCTCTCTCTCACACACACACATGCACACACGCACATACACACTCTGAATGAATACTCATTCAGCATCAGGCCTTATGCTAGGCACTGAGAACTCAGAGATGAAATCCAGCTCATCCATCCAAGAGCTCAGTACAGCGACGGAGAGGGACGAGTCAGTGAACAGCACATGGTCACAAGCACCCCACAGAGGAGTGTGCAGGGGAGCATGGCAGCACAGAGGAGGAACAGCCAACTGGGCCTGGAGGGGGAAATAAGTAACTTAGATAGATATCTACTCATAACTCTCTCCATCTTCCTCATCTCTCCAATTTCCCACTCCAATTTATATCAACACATCATACATTTATTTTAACTCAAGGGAAAAATTATAAAGATAATCCATATAAAGAATATACTGGCCAATTTATATCATTAGACAAGTCAATCTTTCTAATTAGATGGGGGAGCAAAAGAAGGGTGGATCCCCTGCGGGGGGTATGTTTTATTTCATGTTTGAAAGAAAAGTAAGTATCATCAGGCAGAAAATCTTGGGTCCCCTGCGTCTTACACCCGTTTTCAGCTGGGACTTGGCCCCGCTCAGCGTTAATCTCTTGGCATGCATTTCTAGTCACGTTAAATAGACATTTCATAGAAGACCCAGCTGATGTTAAGCCAACCATGAGGACATTCAGAAAGCGATCTTACAAGCAAGAACTCCCCCCTCAGGAGTTGGGATTCCAGAAGGTAACCAGCTTCTGCCAGGTTATTTTCTTTCTTTCTCACGGATGAGCTACTTTCCTGAAGCCTCCCAGAACACTTTAAAATTTGATCAGAAAACTACTCTGGAGAGGCTACAAGTGCAGAAGAGTAGCTTTCTCAGAGGCCCAGATTCTTTCCCCTGAATTTCATCTCATCATTGGAAAACAATTCGTGGAAAAACATGGAATTTACAGCCAGACTTAGGCCCAAGTCTCAGCTCTACCCATTCTGAGTTGTATGAGCTTAGGTCAGGTATCCACTCCTGTGACTATGAGAGGGACCACTTCTTAGGAGATGAAGAACATAAAAAATACAGGAGCAGGTTCACATCTGGCCATAAGGAGCAGGTTCACATTTAAGGAGCAGGTTCACATTTAAGGAGCAGGTTCACATCCGGCCATAAGGAGCAGGTTCACATTTAAAGGAGCAGGTTCACATCCGGCCATAAGGAGCAGGTTCACATTTAAAGGGGCAGGTTCACATCCAGCCATAAGGAGCAGGTTCACATTTAAAGGAGCAGGTTCACATCCGGCCATAAGGAGGAGGTTCACATTTAAAGGAGCAGGTTCACATCCGGCCATAAGCTTCAGAGGTGGAAGAGCCATCTGAGATCATCTACACTTTTCTTTGATCTTTGGATTTCTTTTTTCTTTGAATTTGGACAATAAATCTTTGGTTACATGGTTAGTCATGTCCATGCTAGGAATTGAGCTTGGGTCTGCTGAATGACAAAACAGAAGGTAGACTAGGGAGGAAACGGTGCAAGGGAAAGAACACACATATGTATTCTTTTTTTTTTCTTTGAGTTGGAGTCTCGCTCTGTTGCCCAGGCTGGAGTGCAGTGGTGCAATCTCGGCTCACCACAACCTCCGCCTCCTGGGTTCAAGTGATTCTCCTGCCTCAACCTCCCAAGTAGCTGGGAATACAGGCATGCACCACTGCACCTGGCTAATTTTTATATTTTTAGTAGAGATGGGGTTTCACCACGTTGGCCATACTGGTCTTGAACTCCTGACCTCGTGATCCACCTGCCTCGGCCTCCCAAAGTGCTGGGATACAGGTGTGAGCCACTGCACCCAGCCAAGAAAACATATATGGATTCTTTTCCCTTCCCTTACGCCTTTTCCTATGATATATATATATATTATATATATATGATCCATATATATTTTCATAGGATATTATATATAACATATATTATAGATATAATACATATATAATATATGTGTTATATATGATACACATAAAAATATATATGTAATAGGAAAAGGTGCAAGGGAAAGAATATGTGTATAATAATATATATATCTATATTTCATAGGCAAATTAACAGTAATAAAGATTGCAAGTTGGTTAGATTGCTCAGGGAACCAATGGAAATAGAGGAAGATTCATAGTCAGAACCTAAAAAGAATTTCCCAGGGTGCAGAAAGTGTAACTAAAATATGAAAGGAAGGAAACATAAATAAGTGAATGTTGATAAATGAAGGAGTCTGTTCATTAATCTATAAGCAAGACTACAAACTCAAAGTAAGATTACCCAGCCCTTCCAAGGGCAGGCTGGGCATGACAGAAGCAGAAACCTGGGGTGAGGCAGGGGCCACAGTGCAGCGGACAGCTGCCTGATCAAGCCTTTTGACTGCCGCTCTGTTCCCCTGTGTGTACGAAGATCTGCTGCTTTGCAGAAAGCTCGAGACCCAGGCCATGTTAAGAGAGAAGAGACCCAGATCAAAAATGTTGCAGCAGTGATTTTTGGGCCTTTCTAGAAAGAAAGGTGGTATTATGGTGAGTAATGCTTCTAGAATGTTGTGTGTGATGGGGGGAGAGAGAGTATAAGCTGTATGCGTAGACCATGCGGCGTTACGAGTTGAAATATACAAGTAAACACTTCTAAAGTCAGCGTGCAAAATTAAGGTGTTAGAAGAAGTTTCAGATGAAAAAAATAATTAGAAAGAATGACTTGTCTAATGATGTAAATGGGCCAGTGTCTTATTTATATGGATTATATTTATATTTTTTTCCCTTGTGCTAAAATAAATGTATAATGTGTTGATATAAATTTGAGTGGGAAATTGGAGAGATGGGGAAGATGGAGAGACATGTGAGTAGATATCAAGGTAACTGAAGACCATTCAATGTGTGGAGGGACAGAGACAGATGGAAGGAGACTTGGGGACTGAGTAAGGAAGAAAGGACTATACATTAGAAAGGATGATTCAGCTTAGAGCAGAACTGGAGACGACTTGAGGCCATGAAAGGAAGATTCACAAAGTCAGGGCTGGGGAACAAGGAACAGAGGCAGGGGCTGGTGGAGCTAGGGAGAGTTCATGCATGCAAATTCCGGGGGACACTAGCTCAGCTGGCTGACACTAGGGCAGAAAAGCTGGGGTCCAGTAGGCAAGGATAGGAGAGTCTCTAAATACCACAGAAACAGCAAAGCTGCTTAGGAGTGAAACTTAGCTTTTAGCAATAACGACTACCATTACTGACAACATACTTCCAGCCCTCATGATGAAGACGTTGCATACATTATTGCTTTTTTTAAAAAATTGTATTAAATTTAGGAGATAATTTTGTTAAATGCATAGATTGCATAGTAGTTAGGGCTTTTAGGGTATCCATCTCTCAAGTAACGTTTATTGTACCTATTAAGTAATTTCCCATCATCCATCCTTCTTTTCCTCCCCACTCTTCTGAGTTTTCATTGTCTATTATTCCACATTCTGTGAGCACATCATTTAACTCCCAATTATAAATGAGAACATGCAGTATTTGTCTTTCTGTGTCTTGGTTGTTTCACTTAAAATAATGACCTCCAGTTTCATCCATCACACACAATATTTATAATACAATAGCCTTGCTAAGAAAAGGTTATTATCTCCACTTTACAGGTGAAGAGCGTGAGGGCCACAGAGGTTAAGAAACATCTTGAAAGTGACAGAAATTGTATTTCAACTTGGTTCTAGCTGATGCCAAAGAGCTACCCTGAGGTTTCCCAGCCACTATTGTGAGGTGCTCACAAACCACTGCCAATGCGCTGACTAAATAATACTGGCTACATTCAAGCGTGTGCAGCTGATGCTCTTACAAAGAAAATGCCCACCCATTGAAGAGTATTGCTGATTTTGCAATTTTTGTATTGCATGAATTTTCTCAACGAAGGGATAAAAAGGATCCATTTCATAACTTTTAGCGTCAAGTGGGGGATTCTCACAATTTGTTAAGGGAATTCTGCCGCTGAAGGAGTTTGGTAGCCACCGTATGCTGCCTTTCCCAAGCCAGCCATGTTCTGCAGCCTGTGTAATCTCCAGGCCAATAGCACGCACAAAGTACTCAGTTCAAGGACCTCGACCGTGTGCAAAAGGCATTGTGCACTGCCTGCAGATGTGTGAATATGAGGCGCTCAGAGGAACACACTGCAGAACGAATGAGGTGAAGGAGAGACTAATAGGCTGAGCCTGGGGTATTAAACTGGATCTATATGAGAGGAAGCCACCGTCTTCCATGGATGCTGCTAATTACAGCGACGAGGTAATATGAAATGATTTTTGCTTGAGATAGTTTCTGCTATCATTGTATTTTTCTCATTTTCCAAGTTAATTAATTTTTATTAACAGTTTGTTGTTACCGCCTACCTTCCAAAGAATCAGGACCCAGAGAGGCCACGATGCCAAGTGTCAGAGGCGTGTGCGGTCTCAGAGGTGTGGATTCAGCTCCACC
Source organism: Pan troglodytes (assembly GCF_028858775.2). Lineage (NCBI taxonomy): Eukaryota > Metazoa > Chordata > Mammalia > Primates > Hominidae > Pan > Pan troglodytes. The sequence continues at coordinate 158,412,321 of NC_072404.2, read as the reverse complement.
TGGTGGCAGCTCTACGTAGTGCAGCGGAGGTACCGGGGCGCTCAGGCCTCCGACTGCAAAGCCTGTTCCCCGGAGGATGAAGGGAGAAAGGGAGCAGAGCCTGTGCTTATTGCCAGAGTGAGGGGGAGAGTAAAAAACACAAAAGATAGAAAATATCGGGGACAATTTTTTGAAAACTTGAAACAAAAATAAGAGACATTCTGAAGCAAATCAAATTTTAAAAAATGGTTTGAGGGAGACCCACGAACCAAGACACTCACTGAGAATAATAACAGAATGATTTCCATGAATAGGGAAACACAATTTAACTATTTTTTTTTTTTTTTGAGACGAAGTTTCGCTCTCGTTGCTCAGGCTGGAGTGCAGTGGCGCGATCTTGGCTCACTGCAACCTTCGCCTCCCGGGTTTAAGCTATTCTCCTGCCTCCGACTTCTGAGTAGCTGGGATTACAGGCATCTGCCAATAGGCCCGGCTAATTTTTTTTATTTTAGTAGAGATGGGGTTTCGCCATGTTGGCCAGGCTGGTCTCGAACTCCTGACCTCAGGTCATCCACCCGCCTCGGCCTCCCAAAGTGCTGGGATTACTGGCGTGAGCCACCGCTCCTGGCCAATTTAACTAATTTTTAAAAGTTTGATAGAACTATGATCTTAAGAAGAAGGGTTAATTGAAAGGGATTCAATGCTGTGTTGATTCCCTCCAGAAGAGCCTGGGGCAGAGGTTGGTGAAATGGTTAAAACTGTAAACCCATGTTGCTATGTCTGGGAAAATCCTGTTCTCAGGTACGCATTTAACTGGGATGTTACCAACACATTTACTGTCTCCTTGGGGATTACAGAAGGCACACATTATACTGTTTTTACTGAATATATTGAATGCTACCAATAATATAACCAGTCCATGGAGCACATGCCATGAAGTAGGTCTGTCAGAGAGATATTACCTGCCTTGTCCTCACCAAACCATATAAATTAAATACTCTGTCCCACGTTAAGGATAAGGAAAACAGGGATTCAGAGATGTCAGGTAACTTGCCCGAGTTCTCCTAACTACACAAATGCCAAGAGGAGATTCAAATTCAGGTCCCTAATTCCAGATCCTGTTCTTTCAATTCTATCATGGTGCTTTTCTTTGAACCACATGCATTTGAAATTTGATTTTAAAGTTGGTTTTAAATTGATTTGTCAAATTATTAATAAATTCATATGGCATAAAGTTCAAAAAGTACACAAGTATAGGACCACGTGAAAACAAATAACATATGAAAAGCAATCTCTCTCCCAGCCATCCAATCTCACTTCCCCGAGGCAGCTGTGTTTTCAGAGCCTTTTATATCTTTCCAGGGTATGTGACCATGTGTAGGATTAAGAAATGTCAGCATCAAAATGATTGAGTCTCCAACATTATATAAAATTTTATTTGTATAACTAAGGCAAAAAGTCACAATAAGAGGTTAATTGACTTGAAAATCAAAATTAAAACAACTTAGCTTGCTCCAACAGAAATTTGAATTCAGTAAAAAGCTAAGCACAGAGGAGTTTCAAAATAAAATGAGTTAATTCACCATTCAGTCTTTTGAATAGTTTTGAGTTGCTACTAATGGAAGGCTTCAAAACGATTGGTTAAATTTTCTCCAAAACTTTATGCACATTTCCAAAACCCTGTTAGAAAGCTCCGAATTATCCAGCCTGTCTTCCTTTCCTTTATTTTATCAAAACTGTTGTTCTGATATCCAGTTCTATTTCTTGGTTATTAGATTGACCATTAGCCAACCAAGTGAATGTTGGCTAGAGATACTCATCAAGACTCTGGGCCAAAATGTCAGTTTGGATTTTATTTCTGGTTGCATTATGGACAAACTAGATGGTCATTTATCTAACAAACATCTTGAAGTCTTAAAAATGCTCCCAAACTCTTTCCCCCACACGTTGTTTTGTCAGTATGAGTCCAGTTTTCACATGCAAAGTGAATCAGATCTATCACACGCAGTTTTAAGTACATTTTTGCAAGAGGTCCCATTTTTAGCCAAGTCACAGCTGAGCTTTACTTTCAGCTAATTAGTACTTGTTCTTAAATTGGGCAGTTCCAACCCAAGCTGGGAGATGAGATGCAATTTACTTCCTCTCTACTCTCCTAAAATTAACTGAGCTGTAAAATGTGAGTGTTCCCTTGTTTTTCCCTGGGTTTGGTTCCATCATAAGGAATTCAACAGAACTCAGAATATTTCAACAAGTCTTGCTGTTCTAATTTGAACAGTAATAGAGTACTTCCTTTCAAAACCTCAGCTCTTTGGTTGCCAAGCAACCATTAATTTATTGTAACTAACTAGTTTTAAAATTATATGTGATGATGAAATGCAACAATATGCTTTTCATGCTCCTGAACGTACACAGCATTGGCCAGATCTGAAAGAATATGGCTGTCTTGAAGTATCAAAAACGATCATGAGCAATGCTTTTTGAGATCAAGAGAAGAAGAAATCTGTCTGTTCCCTGCATGAGCTCCTTAAGAGTGGCCTTAGGGAATACAGGAATCTGTAAGGGTTATAAGGGTTACACAATGTGACGTCCACAAAATTAGAGAAGCCCCAGGCACTGGAAGATCCTTGTCCCTAAAGAGGAGTGACATGAACTAGGAATAAGATATAGGGTTCCCTTAAAGGGCCCTGACAATACTTCAATTCACTTCGTTGGCAGAACCTTTTCATTCATCCTGTATTATGTAAGGACGTTTTAAAGTGTGTGTAGTCGATTTATTAAATGTGCTAAATTCAATGGGATAGAAATAGGACATAACCTTATTTTTCCCTCTCTCTTTGCCTCCAACAGGCTCCATCAGATCTCCCTGTCCTTCCTCTGTCACATTTAGGGCAGATCCTGTAATTTTCCTTGCTTTGCTTAAAAATGCCTTCATAGTGTTCATGAAGACCCATTATCAGGTGTTAAACTGTGCTTTTCAATCTATATTAGAACTTCAATATTGAATCCAATTTAAAGAACTTCTTTTCCACTGGTCAGAGCTGACTGGCTATTTAGAGACCTGCAGGTGGAGAGCAGAAATGGTTTGCTCTTTTCACTCCTCCTTACTCATCTACTCCAATCCCCCATCTTTGCCTGGATCCTATGGTATTAAGACAGGGAAGAGGAGGTCAGGGGGAAGGGGATGATGTCTCTTCACTTGCCGGGAGCTGTTTGTCCCATCCCTAGCTGCTGATGCCCTTTTGTGGGGCAAGCATCCAAACGGTATCTTTCTTACTGGGTGCATTTGTGGATTCCTTAGGTACCTTGTAGGAACACCTGCATTTCACATTGCCTTGTGATCCCCTTCAATTCCTGTGCTTGTTAAACTTACAGCCTCTCAGTGCTGGGGTCTCATTTGAGGAGGTACCACTTTTGGGCCAGGAACCTTCATCAAGGTTCATCATTCCCATGGCATCCACGTGGCCCCTTTTGCCCTATCAATGATAGGAATACCAGCTTGCTATCATAACTTCCCACTGATAAGGCAAGAGGACTCTTTGCTCTCTCAGACTCTGAAGGTAGGTGTTCATTGCTGTAACAGTGAAACAGCAAGAGAACTAACATAACTAACTCCATTTTTGTTTCAGGGACCTTTACCCATTCCTGCATATAGGCTAGGATAATTTTAGAGCACTGAGATATTATGCAAAAACGGCAATCATGTAGTTTTAAAAACTAACTCTGGGATTAAAGGAGACTTATGTAAACAATTACATGAAGTTTTGTTAAAGATTTATAGGAGCATCATGACCTGACCAAAGACAAGAAAGTTCCCCGCCCCCTCAGACCCTCGCTGGTGCCCGGATGTCTGAGGTCATTGGTCACCTCTCCATCCCAACCCCCTCCTCCTCCTCCAGCATTAACATAAAAAGGGTACAATTTGTACCGACTTAAGATGGTACTTTAAGATGCAATTCCATCATCGTCTCGGTTTGCTGGCTCTCCGAATGAACATGCTTTTCCTCCCACCAATTCGTGTCTCATGCTGGGCTTTTGAGCAGTGAGCAGCTGAACCTGGGTTTGGCTACATTGCTTCCTGAGATTCTCTCACCATGTCACTCCCCTAGGGGCACCAGGGTGGGTCTTCTGGGACTTTGTGTTCAACCAGGAAGTGGCTAAGAAACAGACCTAACTTCTATAGGATAAGTAAAGGACCTAAGCCTCTTGGGGACGGCCTTTCCTTGCCTAGGGCATGTGGGAGAAGGAGCTATAAAACCCTACTCCCGTGAATTTCCTCCCTCTAGTAAACACCCTTTTTCTTTATAGCATGGGTTGCTGGTGAAACAAAGGCCAATGGATTGTCATGGCATTTTTAATGTCTTACAGATCTGTGTCTGGCACTTCTTTAAATTATTTTGGTACTAAATGCCTATTTCTTGTGGCCTTGAAATTCTATGACATATGAAAATGTTAATTTTCATATGTCATTATAGAGGCAACCACAAGAGGGCAATATTTCAGCAGCAGAAACAAAACCCTAGGAGAAGATGGCTGCCTTCCTCGGAGTCCACCGATGTTGCTCAGATGCCTTTGGTCTACCTAGGTTGAAAGCTAGATAGAAAGTTCAGAATTGGGACAAGGTAAAGGGTCACATCAGGAAAATGCAAAGACGGGACGGTGTAGCAAGACAGCAGCACACCAGTCTGGCTGACAGACAAAGACTAGAAAATTTGGGAAGAAATCTGCAATTGAGAAATGGGAAGTAAAGCACTCTTTTCTCACCTCTACTCTTACCCTACAAACCTGCTCCAGGCTATTCCACTCTGTGGTAGGCTGAGTCTTCCAAGAAGTAGACACCCAGCAGGATCAGAAGTCTGAGCAATTTCTTCGGGAAAATACAGAGGGAGAAGAAGGAAGAAGCCTGGCATTGGGAAGGCAGCGAGAGCCATCAGATAGTGATGGGGGCGTGAGCATTATGAAGGAGAGAGTCAAGGTGGGAAGACGGAGTGGAAGAGTCTGCGATTGCAGTGCAGCTCTAACAAAGTCCAACAAGTGCACCGAGTTCTTCTTGAGTTTACATTGCTTACCTGAGTGGCTCCCTGCCAGCCACAGTCATTAGCTGGGAGCAGTCTGTGGGAAGCATGACCTAACTAAGACATGAGAAGGATTTTGGAGCATAGCAGCTAGGGCTGCCAGTCAGCTATGCTCCCTGTCGTTAGAGATATGAGAGGGGCATTTGCAGGGCCACTGCACACCCTAAACAATGAGTGAATGAATGAACGAATGCCCTTTTCTTATCCTTGTTTAACCATTACGTTACCATCCAATCTTATATCTCCTTTCCTGCAAAGCTTTTGAAATACAAGTACATACCCACTGTTATTATTTCCATACTTCCCATGCTTTTTTTTTTAATCCACAGCAAGTTGGATTCTCCTTGCCACTGTCCACTGAAACTGTTCCAGCCAAGCTCATCAGTTTTCACATGCAAACTGACTTCCCATTTATTTTCCCTATTTCCAAGGACTGCATGAATTTGGAGCTCAGAAATAAAGTCAATTGGGGAAGATAATGGTGGATAAGAGATATTTGAACAGCCAAAAATGTGAGAGAAGGAAGGGAGATAAAGCTTTGAATATTTTATAAAAGAGAAGGAAGAAAAGAAGAATACTGAGAGGTTAAAGAAAGTGTGGACTTTAAAAACAACTTCTGGGATATTGAAAACTCTTTTCAAACAGGCGAATCAGGCAAACCCAGGGACTTTGTGATCATATGAAATTGAAGTGAAAAAAATAACCAATCAAATCTTCCATCTTCTGGCTAACTTCAGATTTGCCAGAAGAGGTCAGCAAAGACATTAACATCAGTCTTTGCCCTCCCTCGAGGCAGGATGGTGGGTTAGAAAGTGCTTTCTGCCACTTTGCTTAGAATTTATGCAGGGCTTCCATTATCCATACCCCTATCTTTTTTAGGCCCTCTTTCCAGAGTTTAACAGCTGCCTGAGCTCCTGGTGAGAGGATGGACCAATCTAAAATAAATAATAACACACATACCCTGTGTCTTATGTAATAACAGATCTTCAATTTAAATTTATGTACTGCATCTCTATGTAAACTAATTAAAATTTCTGGCATGTTAGCCTATGCAATTAGACAAGAGAAAAAAATGCAGGGCCAAGATGTTAAAAAGGAGGAGAAAAAAAGATTAACATGAATTTTAAATAATTTGTTTATCTGGAAATCTCAACAAAATAAAGTAAAAAACCAATGTGGCTGGGCACAAAATTTATATTGAGAGTCAAAAGACTTCACATATAAATCACATTAAGTTAGAAAATATAATGGAAGGAAAGAACCTCATTTACAAAAGCAAAAGCAAAGAAATATAACATTATTAGGAATAAGCTTAACAAGTAAAGATTTACGTTTAAACTAGATTGACATTTAAAAAAATGCTCCTGAAAGACACAAAAGTAGATTTGAGCAAATGGAAAGGTGGAGAAAACAATACAAAGATATCAATTCTCCTCTAAGTGTATCCATAAAAATGATACAATCACAATTTAAAAATCAATAGTATTTTTTAAAGCTAGACAAGCAGATTACATTTTATTCATGCATTATTTCATTCATTTATATTTTTAGAGACAGAGTCTTGCTCTGTCACCCAGTCTGGAGTGTAGTGGCATGATCATAGCTCACTACAGACTTGAACTGCTGGACTCAAGTGATCCTCCCACCTCAGCCGCCTGAATAGCTGGGATTACACATGTGAGCCATCATGCCCAGCTTAGATTAAATTTTTTATTATGGAAAAATAAACAAGCAAAAATTTTCAAAAACATTCTGAAATAGAAGCATAATGAGGAATAACTACATCTGTAAAACAGATTATATAGCTATAATGTAAACAGTACTATCATTGGGAAAAAATGAATTATTCAATAAATGGTCAAACAAACTAGCAGCTACCTAAAAAACAAAAGTTAACTCCATTATTGCCTATGTCATACCAGGCTGTTTAAAATGGATCAAATATTTAAATGTAAAAAAAAAACATAGATTTAACATAAGAAATAAAAGAATGTTTATAAAAATGGGTAAGACCTTTCTTAGGATGACTTAAAACACAGATGTCATAGAAGATTGACTTTATGAAGAATTTTTTTAAAATTTGCTATGGTTAATACTACCCCAAGGTAAACAGACACACGAAAACACCAGAAAACAATTTCAACTCATATCACAAAAGGTTAGTTTGCATCATGTGTAAAAAGCTCCTATAAGAAAAAAATAAAACTACTCAGCAGAAAAATGGGCAAAAGATAAGCACATGTGAGAATATTTTCATCTTCATTCATAAGGAGAACAATAAAAATTAAAGCCATATTAAGATACTATTTTCACTTATTAAACTGGCAAATGTCAAAAAGTTTTATAGTACACTGCATGAAAATAGGTAGTGTAAAATGTAATAGCCTGCATGAAGGGCAATTATGTAATATATATTAAAGCGACAAATGCTTTTACGCTTTGGCCTAGCAATTCCTCTTCTAGAAATTGTCATTTAGATATTGTGTACAGGGAAATAATGAATGTATTCCATTTGGTGGAATAATCTGGAGTTATTAAAAAAGGAAACAAGAACCAAGAATGTCTTATGTATAAATATACAATGATCTGTACTGCATAGGACATATGTTCGATATACTACCATTTGTACAAAAAGAAAATGTGCTTATATGCATTTACTTATGCAGACGTATATGCTTAAAATTACCTCTGTAAAGACACAGAAGAAAGTGATAACATTGGTTGCCTTGAGGGAGGAGGATCAGATAGAAAAGTGTTTCAAAGTATCCTTTAAAATTTTGAACCATGGAAGTATATTATGCTTTGATGCTTTAATATTTGAATATAGTTATATCTTCTTTTGATATTCTGGCACTTTTAAAAACATCTGTATTTGGGGTACTGTATGATCCTGATTCTCTAGGTGTTATAATTAACATATATATCTTATTAATCCAAAACTCAACTATGTAGTCTTTCTAGAACATAGCTAGGAATCAGAAAATAGCAAAATAAACCAGCAAGCAGACAAAATAAATGTTACAAAGTCCATGAACCACATAAAGCTTAGCCACTTTACTCACAGGAAGTCTGTTAGAGTCCCTTTTATCTGTTTATTTATTTATTGGAAATAAGCTTGATAAAATGATTTACTCATAGAAAGGAGATAAGAAAAGACAGGTCTACTGAAAACAACAAGCAGTGTGTTAGCTCTCAATCAAGAGACATGTTGAGAGAAATTAAAAACCAACTGTACAAAACTGACCAAAGGACTTAAGACATTTTTGTTCATTTAGTGCAGGAGCAAACCTTCTCTGAGACCATGTGTATATGACAGTGGCATCCTAATGATCGTCTTGAGAAACCAAGAAGACATTCAGGTATGCACAATAGAATCTATTAAGACTGATTTTCATGCCTAACATTTAAATAAAATATAAAAACTTTTGATGATTAAGTCTAAAACTTAGAGGCTCTGGAAAATGGAATAACACATTTCAGGTTGGTGGTGTTTTGGAGTATATTTTTAAATGCTTAACTGAAGATATCACCAAATGCCAGAGTAATTGGTCAGAGATTTCTTTTTCTATTGAACACAAATGAAAACATCAGTATCAAAAATTGGCAGTAGATATGCAAAAAGGGAGTCAGGAAAATTATTCTTGTACAAGAAAACAACTTTATAATATATAAGAGCTCAGGAGAAACTTCTAACTTTTCTACAATGGAATGACTCCAACAATCACAGTCAAAATTTAAAGAATGGGTAATAGGTTTTAGCAAATAAATGAGAGGAATTGTAGCAGTCATTAATCTAGGACAGGTTAGAATAAAAGAGGTGGTAACATAATGATTAACCATTTAACAGAGTGATTAGGACTATTGCTGGCATACTCTTTGACCCAGCTATCCATTTCCAGGAATTGTTTTTCTAAATGTACTTACACGAGGGTGCGAGGGTGCGGAGATATGTACAAAAGGACACATACACCCTTGTTGGAAACACATATATCCCTTGTTGGAAACATATATATCTTTTGCTTTAAAATAATTCGACTTGGCTGGGTGCAGTGGCTCACGCCTATAATTCCAGCACTTTGGGAGGCCGAGGCGGAAGGAATGCTTATGCTCAGGAGTTTAAAGCCAGCCTGGACAACATAGGAAGACCTCATCTCTACAAATAATTTTAAAAATTGGCTGGGCTTGGTGGCGGGCACCTGTAGTCCCAGCTACTCAGGAGGCTGAGGTGGGAGGATCGACCCTGGGAGGTCAAGGTTTCAGTGAAGTGTGATCACACCACTGCACTCCAGCCTGAACAACTAAGTAAGACTTTGTCTCAAAAAAACAAAAATAAATAAAATAAAAGAATGCAACTGGAAGCAGCTTAAGTGTCTAAGGAAAGGGAACTGATTAAATAAGTTCTGTTGTATTTATTAAATGGAATACTTACTATGTAACCATTAAATAGAAGTGGGGAATACTATATATATTGATACATAAAATTGACTACTTTAAAATAAATAAAAAGAAAGCTATAGAATACCATACAAGGTATCATATATTTTGTTTAAAAACATTTCTGTGTGTGTGTGTGTGTGTGTCTTAGGATATGATTAGGAAAAGGGTTAGAAAGATACCCATTGACCTGTTATATCACTTGGCTGAAGATATGGGGTGAATGGACAACGGGCCAGAAATGTTCACATTACTTTATGCATAGCTGTAGTTCTTGATTTTGTAAAGTTATTTTTAAAGTGTCTATAAAGAAGATTATTGTTGTTAACCTTGAAAAGTTAATTGATGGGATAGACTAGGAAATCAAACCCAAACTATAATTGGATTAAAATAAAGCATTAAAAATGACAAAACTTGAGAATGGTGTATAATAATCTGTCTTGGATATAAAGAGAATTTCTGAATAGGTGGTGTCAAATGATTAAAAGTTATTATAATGAATAGGAATTGTTTTATCTGCCTAGAATGCCTTCCTCCTTTCTCTGAGGGAGCAACTTTTTCCCTTGGGAAATGCTCCTTTCACCTTTGCAAACATTTGGCTTAAGAATATGTGATTTTCCTTCCCAGTCTATGCACCTGACCACAAGTGATGATAGGCCTGAAGGTGCACACATAACTCAAACTGGGCCAACCATTTAGACACCACTTCACCCCAGTGATAAGAGGTGGTGTTGGTGTCTACCTGACTCGAGCAAGACCAATCACAGCTCTCCCTCAGCATATGCCAAACTGGACTTGGAGGAGAAGGAGTGTCATTCCTTTGTTGATATTGGGACTCAAAGGTGCATTCCTAGAGCACCCACGTGGAGGAAGCCAGGTTGCAGAAGAGATAATGGAGCCAGTGTTAGAAAGAAGTTATGATAAGGAGTTGAGGGCAAAATAGTCCAGCTATACCACTTCTCCTCTTCCTTTCTTGTGGTTACATAGGAAAAAAATTCTCTTCTTGACTAAATTAGTTCGGGTTGGGTATCAGACGTTCACATCCAGAAACATACTGACCAATAATAGAAAAAAAAAAACTGGTAAACAAGCCAACACAGTTACTTGCTTCCACCTTTCATTTCAATGCAATGTAATGATAATATGTGAATCTAAAAATAAACTGATAGTATTCAAAATATTGCAGACTAAAACCTTTATTCTTTTTTTTTTTTTTTCTTTTTGAGACAGAGTTTTGCTCTTGTTGCCCAGGCTGGAGTGCAGTGGCGCGATCTCGGCTCGTTGCAACCTCTGCCTACCGGGTTCAAGCGAGTCTCCCGCCTCATTCTCCTGAGTAGCTGGGACTACCATTGCCTGCCACCACGCCCAGCTAATGTTTGTATTTTTTTTTAGTAGAGACGGGATTTCACCATATTAGCCAGGCTGGTTTCAAACTCCTGACCTCAAATGATCCACCCACCTCGGCCTCCCAAAGTGTTGGGATTACAGGCGTGAGCCACCGTGCCTAGCCTAGGATGACTACAACTTTTAGAGCCTATATCATAAAATCCTTGAAGAGGACAATATTTGTAAGTTATTGAAGAAAACCTACTCCCCCAAAGACCATTTTTTCTGGTTAGGTGATCATTTATTTGGAAACAAAACAAAAAGTAGAAAAATTACTCACAGATTCAAAGGCCAGAGAGAGATTTGCTGACCACATTTATTATCTCTGAATAACATTTAAAGTTATTTTTCTAAGAAACTTACTGAGTGGGAAAATCATGTTGAAAGCTATCATTGAGAACCCTGACAGCTAATGGATTGATGTCATGACTAGTATAATGCTGGATTTAAAACCCTAGATGAGATCAAAAAAGAGAATGGAGACAAACATTTAGATGTAAACCCACTAGTACAAAACTTCACATTAAAGAAAGAAATCCAACATTTTTTTTCCAGTTTAGAAACAGAAATTTTGTTTACACTTTAAAAAAATTGAGGTACAATATATGTATAAAATTTACAATCTTTACCATTTTAAACGTACCATAATAATAAATACATTTATATTATTATTTTCCCCTTTATCCCTCCCTCCTTCTTACCCTTCCTGGCATCCGGGTAACCACCATTTTATTCTCTGTCTTCATGAGATTTACTTTTTTAGCTTATATAAGTGAGATCATGCAATATGTATCTCTCTGTGCATGGCTCATTTCACTGAACATAATGGTATCTAGTTCCACCCATGTTGCTGCAAACGACAGGATTTTACTCTTTTTTATGGCTGAATAATATTTCATTGTGTACATATAACACATTTTTTAATCCATTCATCTGTTGATGGGCACTTAGGTTGATTCCATATTTTGGCTATTTTGAATAGTGCTGCATTAAACATGAGAGTGCAGAGACTCTGCACTCTGTTTAATATATTGCTTTCCTTTGTTTTGGATGTGTACCTAGTAGTAAAATTGCTGGATGACATGGCAGTTCTATCTTTAGTTTTGTGAGGAAACTCCATGCTATTCTTTTTAGGGGCTGCAATAATTTACATTCCCACCAGCAGTGTATGAGGGCTCGCCTGTCTAGACATCCTCACCAGCATCTATTATTGCCTGTCTTTTTGATACAAGTCATTTTAGCTGGGATGAGATGATATCTCATTTTGGTTTTGATTTGCATTTCTCAGATGATTAGTGATGTTGAACATTGTTTTCAAATACCTGTTGATCATTTGTATGTCTTCTTTTGAGAAATGTCTGTTCAGATCTTTTGCCCATTTTAAAACTGAATTATTTTTGTTTGTTTACTTTGCTATTGAGTTCTTCGAGCACCTTATGTATTCTGGCTGTTATTAATCACTTGTCAGGTAGATGCTTTGCAAATATTTTATCCCATTCTGCGAGTTGTCTTCTCGTTTTGTTGACTGTTTCCTTTGCTGTGCAGAAGGTTTTTAGCTTGCTGTAATCTCATCATATTTTTGCTTTGGTTGTCTGTGATTTTGAGATCTTAGACAAAGAAATCTTTCACCAGATCAATGTGCTAGAACATTTCCTCAAAGTTTTCTTCCAGCAGTTTCATAGTTTCAGGTCTTAGATTTAAGTCTTTAATCAATTTTGATTTGATTTGTATATGTGATGAGGGATAACGGTCTAATTTCATTCTTCTGCATATCTCAGCACCATGTATTGAAGAGATTATCCTTTCCCCAGTGTATGTTCTTGGTGTCTTTGTCAAAGATGAGTTGGCTATAAATGCATGGGTTTATATCTCAGTTCTCTAGTATGTTCCATTGTCTATATGTCTGCTTTGATGCCAGTACCATGCTGTTTCAGTTACTATAGCTTCATAGTAAATATTGAAGTCAGGTGGTGTAATGCCCCCAGCTTTGTTCTTTTTGCTCAGGATTGAGCTGGCTATTTGGGATATTTTGTGGTTACGTATACATTTAGGATTTTTTTTTCTGTTTTTGTGAAGAATGTCACTGACATTTTGATAGAGATTGCATTGAATCTGTAAGATGCTTTTGGTGTATTGTCATTTTAACATTATTAATTTTTCCAATTCATGAGCATGAAATATCTTTCCATTTTCCATGTCCTCTTCACTTTCTTCCATCAGAGTTTTGCAGTTTTCCTTGTATAGATCTTTCATGTCTTTAGTTAGATTGATTCTTACGTATTTTATATTTTTTGTAGCTATTGTAAGTGGGATCGTCTTCTTGATTATTTTTTTCAGATTATTTGACGCTGGTGCATATAAATGCCACTAAATTTTGTATGTTGATTTTTGTGTCCTGCAACTTTATTGAACCCATTTATCAGTTCTAACAGTTATTTTTGAGGGATACAGTCTTCAGGTTTTTCTAGGTATAAGAACATGTCATTTGCAAATAAGGTTAATATGACTTCTTTCTTTCCAATTTGGATGCCCTTTATTTCTTTATCTTGCCTAATTGCTCTGGCCATGACTTCCAGTATTCTATTGAATAACAGTGGTGAGAGTATGCATCCTTATCTTGTTCCAGTCCTTAGAGGAGAGGCCTTCAATTTTTTCTCTGTTCAGTATGATGTTAGCTGTGAGTTTGTCATATATGGCCTTTATTGCTTTGAAATATGTTCCTTCTATATGTATTTTTATGAGAAATTTTATCACGAAGGGATGTTGAATTTTATGAAATACTTTTTCAGCATCTATTGAAATAATTATATATTTTTTGTTCTTGATTCTGTTAAACTGATCTCCTTAGGGTTAGTCACTGGATTTTTGCTTTGTCCTTTCGGGGAGGTCATGATTCTCTGTTTGCAGTTGTTTCTTGTGGAAATATGTCCACATCTTTGCATGGGAGGATTATTTATTCCAATCTTCTCTGTCCGGCTTATTTTGGTTTTTAATGGATACATTTGCTTACTGAATCTTTACTGCTAGGTTGCTGTCTAATTTTAAATTTTTATTTACATTCTCTTAGTTGACCTCCTAGAGTACTTCTTTTTTTAAATTTTACTTCAAGTTCTGGGATACATGTCCAGAACGTGCAGGTTTGTTACATAGGTATACAATATATGCCATGGTGGTTTGCTGCACCTATCAAACCATCATCTAGTTTTTAAGCCACACATGCGTTAGGTATTTTTCCTAATGCTCTCCCTCCCCTTGCCCGCCACCCTCTGACAGGCTCCAGTGTATGATGTTCCGCTCCCTGTGTCCATGTGTTCTCATTATTCAACTCCCACTTATGAGTGAGAACATGCGATGTTTCCTTTTCTGTTCCTGTGTTAGTTTGCCAAGAATGATGGCTTCCAGCTTCATCCATGTCCCTACAAAGGACATGAACTCATTCTTTTTTATGGCTGCATAGTATTCCATGGTGTATATGTGCCACATTTTCTTTATCCAGTCTATCATTGATGGGCATTGGGGTTGGTTCCAAGAATACTTCCACATGTTCCTTTACCTTTGCAACGAATAGCTATGCCAGCTCCGATACGTGCTATTATAACATTCCTTCTCATTAATAACAACATCTTTGTACTGAATAATGTCACTAGCTCATCATTACGTGTGATTATTTTAGTCTTTATGTAAAACAATTGAAAATTATTTTGATCAAAACAACCTTTTAAAGTGAGATTTAAGTTTTATTATTTATTTATTTTCCTTCCAACTTTTATTTTAGGTTCAGGGGGTACATGTGCAGGTTTGCCACATGAGTAAAATGCAGGTTATTTCACTACCCAAAACTGCAACTTTGAATTCTTGGTCAGAGAGCTCACGTATTGCCATCTCATTAGGGTCAGTCACTGGATTTTTGTTTTGTTCTTTTAGGGAGGTCATGGTTCTCTGTTTGCAGTTGTTTCTTGTGGGTATATGTCTATATGTTTGCATTAAAGGATTGTTCATTTCAATCTTCTCTGTCCAGCTTGTTTTGGTTTTTATTGGACATATGTGCTTAGTGAATCTTTACTGCTAGGTTGCTGCCCTTTTTTCAGCTCAAGATGGTGCCAGGTTCACCTCAGCTGTAGTAAATGATCAGAGCACTGCCTATCCTGAATGGGGGGAGATCCCAAAGGGATTATCTAGGTGGTATCAAGGCTGGCTAGGGCTTTGTGCCCAGGGGACCTGTGGAATGTACCTTCTAAAGCATGGTGCTGCTGAACAACCACTCTGATTTGGCGTCTTCTTTAGCTAATAGATCAATTTCCGCAGCTGTGGATGTTAGTCATGCCTACACACTTTGTCTCTGCCTCTCCCTAGGGATATTTCTCCCTTTAGGCAGTCTTTATGCTTTCTCTGGGTTAAGGCAAGAAAAGGTCTCCTGCCAGAGCACCCAAGATGATGGGGAAGCTGGTTAACTCCCTCAATCATACTTTTTTCAAGTGTAGATTGTGTTGGGAGACGATTTTCCATGTACTTGGTGCTGGGCAGAATGGTGGGGGAGGAGTTTTGCAGATGTGTAAGTCCGATTCTCTTACCATCTGCTTAGTTTTTTTCACTTCTCTGTGGCCTTGGAAACTATTTCATTCTCGTATTTGACTTCTGGGTTGTTGCTGGTGAAAATCTTGGCACTGTATAACTGTTTTCAGTTTTTTGCGGGGGAAAGTGAAACCATCTTGCTTCTATATTGCCATTTTGGAACTGGAAGTAAAAAATCTTTGTATTAGTTAACTTTGTGGAATTGAATTAAATAAAGCTATCTTCAACTCATTTTAGAAGAACATGTAAATATTGTCTATGTATAAAAAGGCATAATTGTTAAAGCAGAACAGGATAAGAAGTATAGGAAGGGGACAAAACAATTTCGTTGAGTGGATTTCAACCATAATTACTATTTTGGAAAACAAAAACAAAAATAAAACCCATCTCTCAGAAAACTATCATTCTAAATTGAAAAACAAAGTCAATTTATACAATTTTAAAAATTGGAGATGAGCTATGACATTTCTAAATTACAGGGAAAGTATAAATAATATTCAAAATGGTAGAAATCATAGCGTGGCATAGTGGCTTAGGCCTGTAATCCCAGCCCTGTGGGAGGCCAAGGTGGGCAGATCAGTTAAGACCAGGAGTTCGAGACCAGCCTGGCCAACATGGTGAAACCCCATCTCTACTAAAGAATTGTTTGAACCCGGGAGGCGGAGGTTGCAGCGAGCCAAGATAGCGCCACTGCACTCCAGCCTGGGTGACAGAGTGAGATTCTGTCTCAAAAAAAAAAAAGTAGAAATCAACACATAAATTATTAAGCATAGTGATAACTATATAATGTAATGAAAAGGCACAATAGAAAAGAACACTTAACAACTTTACATTCAATTAAACAATGTATCATTAAAACATTAATGCACGATTGTTTAACATGGAGGAGAATGTTTCAGCCATCAAAATTCTCTTTGCAAACCTCCAAGTATATGGAGCTAATTGAGGAGAGTTCCAGCTGCCAGCTTTGGAATCCATCCCTATGGGAGGCTATGCCACCTACATACTGCTCTCATGGGATTTAAGGCACAACCTATTCCTGGAGACAAGGATTATCTCTGACTGCAACTTTCACTTGAGGACTCCCCATTGGTTTTCCCAACCTTCTTAGACAATGTGGATGTCTAGAAAGTTTCCACTAACCTTGTCTCTCTGCATCCTTCAGTCCAGGTCAGACTTGCTTTGTGGCTTGATGACTCTTCCCAATGTTCTCTGGTTCCTTCTCCATATTCCTTCACAGACATTTCCCCCTAATAAGCACCTGCATGGTTAATCTGGTTTTGACATCTGCTTCTCTGAGAACATGGAATAACACAAAAAGAATCACAAAATAATGCATTTGTGGGGAAAGATCTGAGTTGCACATCATTGAAGTTAGCAAGTCCAAGCAGCAGTCATACTAGAACTCAATATTTCACGTGTGGCAGAAAAAGGAAGTCAGAATTGGTCTTAGCAATATAATGACTTTCTAGGAGGGGTAGATACTAGTGGCAATGATTTCTTTTGGCAGAAGTCAATGTTTTGAGAAGATCCCAAGTAGTAGTAGGTCTCCAATGCAGGATGCATCAGCACCAGGAAGTAACTGGGAATGCATAATTGTGGTTGACTCCTCTCTTCACCCAGCTACTGAGGGTTTAGGGAGCAAAATCAAGCTCCCCAGGGAACAACAATGGTCAAAGTGGAGCTGATATCCAGTCCTAGAGTTTTTACAACCAGAAATGAGGGCAGAATTTCTATTGCATCAGTCGATATATAGGTCATGGTAAGAAAACAGTAACTCTGGAGGCTTACCCAGTCATCACAAATAACCTCTTAGGAAAAAGAGGACTCATCACAGACTCCTTGCATGGGCAGTACTAATACCTTGGATGCAATTCTTCTTGGTCAGGATTACCTCAAAAAAGAATGGTGATTCTTACGGGTGGGAAAGGTAGGGACTGAAAATATCAAGATGATAAAACTAATTAATGAAACTATTGAATACTTGGTCAATCCAGTTACTCAGGCAACTTCAATAAATCGTAAACTTAGACGAGAAAATTAAAACTATATCGGTGTATAGCTGTTACCAAAAAAATCTTAAATAAGCCATAAGGATATATTTACAAATATTAACCACCAACTTCTTAATGGCAGAAATTCTGCCCATTACATGCTTTAACCATATTTTAAAAAGAAGTAAATAATGAGAATCTTAACAAATTGTTTATTTTTTTAGTATTAAAAATACTTTTTTATAAGTAAAAATTGGCTTAGGAAACAAATTAAGAATGCAATAAAAATCTATTTTAAAGTAATAATACACAGCTCTGCATATTAAAATGTATTGGGACGTAGGCCAAAACAGTGTTTAGAAGAAAATGTACTCACTTAAAGGTCTTTAATAAGAAGAAATAAAAAAGAGATATTCATGAAAAAATGATTATACTGTAGAATTCTAGAACAGAATAAAGTATTAATTTAAAGCAAAATAGGGAAGGAATATGAAAGCATGAATTAATAACCTGGAAAATAACTGGCATAATTATATACAAAATTAAAAGCTAGTTATTTGATGAGAGGAAGAAAATGGATAAACTTGTGATAAAAATATAATTTTTAAAACAGAATAATTCTAGTGCATACATATATCTGTATGGGTACCCCAATGTGACATATCCAATTTTAAAACATCAGGCTGGGCGTGGTGGCTCACGTCTGAAATCCCAGTGCTTTGGGAGGCCGAGGTGGGTGGATCACTTGAGGTCCAGGTTTGAGACCAACCCGGCCAACATGGTGAAGCCCGTCTATACTAAAAATACAAAAATTAGCTGGGTGTGGTGGTGCATCCTGTAATCCCAGTCACTCGAGAGGCTGAGGCAGGAGAATCACTTGAACCTGGGAGGCAGAGGTTGCAGTGAGCAGAGATCGCCCCACTGCACTCCAGTCTGGGTGACAGAGGGAGACACCATCTCAAAAAAAATAAATAAATAAAAATAAAAAATCAATATACACACCTAGAGGGAGAGAAAAAAATCCTAACATTCCCTAACTTAATCTCCTTTCCTGGGCACCCTATTAGATAAATGGTGCTGTGAAAATTGGAGCGCCATGTGCAGAAGAATGAAACTGGACCCCTATCTGTCACCACATACCAAAGTTAATTCAAGGTGGATTAAAGACTTAAATGTAAGACTTGAAGCTATAAAAATCCTAGAAGGAAATCTAGGAAAAATTCTTCTAGACGTTGGCCTAGGCAAAGAATTTATGATAAAGACCCCAAAAGCAAATGCAACAAAATCAAAAATAGACAAATTAGCTTCAACTAAACTAAAAGGCTTCTGCACAGCAAAAGAAATAATCAACAGAGTAAACAGAATCTACAAAAAACTCAAGTAACTCAATTAGAAAAAAAAAAACCGTTAAAAAGAGGGCAAAGGATATGAACAGACGTTTCTCAAGAACACATACAAGCAGCCAACCAACATAGGAAAAAAGGCTTAACACCACTAATCATCAGAGAAATGCCTCTTAGAACCACAATGAGACACCATCTTACACCAGTCAGAATGGCTATTAATAAAAAGTCAAAAGACAACAGATGTTGGCAAAAGTGCAGAGAAAAGGGAACACTTATATACTGTTGTTGGGAATGTAAACTAGTACAGCCTCCATGGAAAACAATATGGAAATGTTTCAAAGAACTAAAAATAGAACTACTATTTGACCCAGCAATCCCAGTACTGGGTATCTCCTTAGTGGTAAAGAAATTATTACATCAAAAAGACACCTGAACTTGTGTGTTTATTGCAGCATTATTCACAATAGCAATGATATGGAATCAACCCAAGTGTCCATCTACAGATGTTGGATAAAGAAAATGTGATATACACATTATATATAAATATATGATGGAATACTATGCAGCCATTAAAAATAATGAAACTGTGTCTTTTGTAGCAACATATATGGAACTGGAGGCTATTATCCTAAGTGAAATAACTCAGAAATAGAAAATCAAATACCATGTGTTCTCACTTATAAGTGGGAGGTAAACAATGAGTATACTTTGGACATAAAGATGAAAATAATAGACACTGAGGACTTCAAAGATGGGGAGGGTGTGACAGTTGAAAACTTATCTGTTGGGTGCAATGATCACTATTTGGGTGATGAGTACACTTGAAGCCCAAATCTCACTATTACACAATATATCCATGTAACAAACCTGTACTTCCTGAATCTACAATAAAAAAACAAATCTCTTTTCTTGGATTCTCCTTCTGTCTGTCCAATGTTAGAGAGGCCCATGCTCTGACTTCATCCCTGGGTGATCTTCTATGGTCCCTTGGCTGTAATTATAATATATTTCAATTCAAACTTCCTAGTTGTTATCCCTGGCCTTGATTTCTCCCTTAAGCTCTAATCACTTTTTAAAATTTTTACTCAAAATCTTTTCTTCAAAGCCTAATAAACATCCCTTAATTTAAACATCTAAAACCAAGTAAGCTCTCCACATGTACCCACTCACATATGGTTCCTCCCTCAATTGTCTTTCCCTCAGAAAATGGCGCCACCGTTCATCCAACTATTCAGGCATCAACCTCAGCATTATCATCTCACAGGGAATTAATCAACTAGCCCTACTGGTGCTACCTTTGAGGAAAGTATATATATATGTTGATTTCAGCTGCTTCTTGCCACCTTCATTCCTATCACTTTAATCCATATCTTCATTTCTTGCCTGGATCTTGCAGTAATTCCATTTAACACCACCTCCCCCAGGAGCCTGGACAAGCCTTTAAAATCTGCCCAATGACATCCCACCACACGTAAAGGAAAGTTTAACGTGTTCCCTCAGATCCTCACATAGGCAACTCCTTTACTCCTTCTGCTCAAATGCTGGATCACCTTATCAAAAATGACCTCATTACACCCTACCATTTCTCTCTGTCCCCCTTTTCTGCTTTATTTTTCTTCACAGCAGTTATCTTGACCTGAAATTATACTATTCATTTGTATACTTGTATGTTGTCTGCCTCTTTCTCCCTCTGGGTGTCAGAACACACATTCACCCTGGCCCTACCCAACTCCCAATACCTGTCTTTTTTCAGAAACAGCAACTCCCAAAACTCCCTAGGCCAGAAGATGAAGTGGAGACCTAGAGAAGGTAGTGCATTGCCTGAGGCAGTGGAACTCCCCCATCCCATGCCATGGTCAGAGACAGGTACAAAATACACAGAGGTTTTAAGACATACTAGAGCTTAGAGTTTTCACACCCAATTGAGAAGAACTGACAACTGAGACGTCAGAAGAGAAGAGCCTGTCAGGAATGAAGACAAGACCTGCCATTTATAAATATGAGAATGGGAGTCAGTGGTCACTTTATACAGACTGTCTTTTGACTTACATAGAGGAACTAGAATGGATTATTTCCCTAAGTGAGTGAATCTCTAGGTATGAAGGAAGCATGCTAGCTTTGCCCCACCACTGCTCACAGAGGAGGATCTCAAATAAAATAAAGTATACAATATTACTGTAGGGCTTCTCACTACCCAAGGCACAGTGTGTTTGGAAATATTGAGAGAGAAATTGTGGCAGGGGGGTAAGGGGGGGCTCTTCCTGACAGCCTGGAGGCCCTCAAGGCAACTGGCTGTCCTCAGGTTTAGTCAGTGGAGGCACACAGTTTTAAGTGGGTTTCTGTAGGTTCCACAGTAGAAGCCAGGACAGGGTGCATGTCATGTAGCTTTAGACATTCACAGCCAGCCAGCTTCTGGGTCATCTCTTTTTTGAGTGAACAGAGTGTGGTTCTGACCCTTCTCAGAAGTTGTTAGGCATTCCAGGCTCAAGTAACCCACCAGTCTTTTAAATATAGATAGTACAAATCCAATAACACTCTTACATTTCAACATAGCATTGGCACCAAAACCCAGACTGCTGTAATAAAATCAAGTTACATCCGCCAGTTCTATATTTATGGACCACAGGCTTTAGAAAATTTAGAGGACAATCTGGAAAGCAAAGTAAAGAAAATTTTATTTCAAAATAGGATTTCCTAGGGAGACTCCAGGTCCCCAAAAGAGAATTATCATAGAGACCCCTTACTAAGACAGCCACACAAGTAGATCTAGAGTAGGTTTAGAGCCAAAATATACATTTTGCTTTGTCAAATGATAAATCTGTATAAATCTTATCTTGTTCAACTAAGAAGTAAAAGCAACAACCTGGGTCTAGACCTCTGAGATTACGATGCTAGAGAGTCTAATAATGGGATGAAGACATAGTTTCAGCCTACGGCTTCAATAGGGTTTGTCTCTACCAAAACTCATGCCAAAATCTGATCCCCAATGTGGTGGTGTTGGGAGGCGGAGCCTAATGAGAAGTGTGTGGGTCATGGGGATGGATCCCTCCTTAATAACTTGGTGCTGTTCTCATGATAGTGAGTGAGTTTTTGCTCTGCTGAGCATGGACTAGTTTTTTTGAGAATTGGTTAGTTCCCTGAGAATGGGTTGTTATAAAGCCAGGGCTCTCCTTGATTTTGCCTCTTTGCACATATTTGCTTCCCTTTTGATTTTCCACCATATTGTGAGGCAGCATAAAGACCTCACCAAAAGCAGAATGGATAGCAGTGCCATGCCCCTTGAACTTTCCAGCCTGCAGAACCATGAGCAAAATAAACCTCTTTTCTTTATAAAGTACCCGGTCTCAGATATTCTGTTACAACAACACAGTATGGACTAAGACAATTTTTTTTTTAACTCCATCTCCTGAGTATAAGATGTATTTCCAGTTAAGTTTCAAGCAGCTCTGGAGCTAAATGTTTTTTCCCTTGTGCTAGTCAGGCCTGGATGGTGGTCTTATCCTAACGAACATATGTCTTGGGCTTCTTTAAAACTAGACCAACATAGGTCATGTGCCCACTCCTGAACCAATAACTATGACAAGGAGTGCCAGACACTGAATGGTTTAACTATGACTCTACCTGAACTAATCACATTGGGCAGGGGAATAAAATCACTCTGGTTTGCTTAGGTCAAATATGATCCATCCCAAATATAATGGTAGAGTGAATCCCATCTAAACCTCATGTCTGTTTTACAATGGGGTATGGGGGGAATGGATAATGGGCTGTTTATTACAGCTATTACTAGGTGTATTACAGCTATTTTTACTAAAGTAAAAATGATCTTTTTCTTCTGTGTGCTTTTATGATTTTCAATTTTGCTATAATAAACATATTTTGTAATAAAAAGGAAATACAAAATAAAATAAAATTAGAAATAGAGAGGATATATAGCAATGGAGAACAATATTAAAACTAAGAAGGGTTAGGAACAGTTATATGCTAATAAAATTAGATAAGTGAAATGTATGTGCTTCTATAAAAATACAATATATTAATATTGAATCAAGAAATAGAGAACACCAAGAACTGAAGGAGAAAGTGGATAATTTATCAAAGAAACATACTCCCTTCTCCCTCCTACCTATTCTATCCAGCAGAACTTGAAAATTGTCTTTAGATCTTCAAAAAGCAAATATAGTCTCTTAGTTACAAAACATGGTATTCTATCTGTAGTGGACATTTGTTGTGTTTGTAACTCAAAAGTATCTTTTGAATGTCTTTCTATGTTTGGAGAATTTCCCATATTATAAATCCTTCTTCTCCAAGATAGAAATCAGACCATGCTCTCCCAGACTCCCTTGCAGTCAGGCACAGGCTTTTACCAGAGCTTTGCTAATGAGATGCATCTGCACCAGACTTCAATTGCCAAGTAAAAAATGGGAGAAAGAGTACATAGTGTGGATCAACTTTTGGCAAATATAGTGCCAGGGCCTCTGACCACCTGATTTCACCACAGGCCTCTGGAACCTGGCAGGAGGAGACTCCTCAACCACCACGGACACTCGAGTTGGCAGGGAGCACTGCTTAGAGAAGCGGTACAGGCAGCAAGCCAGCTGACGTGGAGCCTGAGGGTTTGATGTGGGAGTGTCTGCAGTGGCGCACCTCCAGGGATGGCCATCCCCCAGGCCTGACTTGCTCCCATAGGAGACTTTAACCCTAGGGGAACTGTCGGACCTGATCTTTCAGGGTGGTCTTGCCCATCAGACCAGGCCGGTCCGACCTGAACACCCCTTGGTCTACTGGCCTCTCCTAGGGCCCTAGCCAGGCCACACCTGCTTGCAGGGCAATCTCCGGTGCCCTGGGGGCCCACCACAATAGCTTCTGTGCTGGTGGACTGTGCCTCATCAGTGCACAGCTCCAGCTGGGTGGCTTCATGGCCACACACCAGCCTACCATTCCCTCCCATACTGAAGCTTCCTCCAGGCACATAGCAACTCCCCACATCACTTTGCTGGCACATGCCAACATGAGTGGAAGGGGTTTGCTTTCTTTGCCCCATCAGTGGAGGGGAGGGCAGTCTGCTCCACTTCCCTTTGCAGGCTGCCATTGCAGATGGAACCTTGGTGGGCACAGAGTCAGAAGCCCCAACCCTGCCAGTGCCTGGCCCTGAACTAACACTGTGCAGAGAACAGCACATCCTCCTCCACCCTGAACAATCACTCCTGCTTGTGGGGCATAGAGAAGGCACCCTGCACCAGCCAACACCCCACACCAGACCCAACACTACCTCCAGTGCAACTATACACAGTGCCCAGCAGGGCGCCTCACCCCACTGTCCCCCACCCCAGCTGCATTGCCTCTGTCACTGTGGTGAACAACTGCAAGGAGGCAGGCACTTGTTACCCACCAGCACTCTGCCACAGCTGCTGCACCTCACTGCACTACCCCCACCACCAGCACACTGCATGCCATGCCTCAAAGAGCCAGAGAACAAAACTGGGGCCTAATGCAAGTCCTCCAGTTAGAGAACACAGTATAGGAGTTGGAGCTAAGCATTGGCTTCCTAAAATCCTTCAGAAATGAAGCCAGTTCACTGAACCCACCTTATACCACAATCAGACCCTCAAGGTCATCAAATAGGTTTTCTAAAAAAAAATCCAAAGGTCAACAACCTCAAAGATTGAAGGTAGATAAGCCCACAAAGATCAGAAAAAAAAAAAACTAATGGAAGAACACTCAAAACTTGAATAAAAAGAAAAGAAAAACTGCAGTCCCTTCTTTCCTCCAAATGACCACATCACCTCTCCAGCAAGCATTCTGAACTGGGCTGCCATGGATGAAATGACAGAAATAGAATTCAGAATATGGATAGAAATGAAGATCATTGAGATACAAGAGTATGTTGAAACCCAATTCAAGGAAGCTGAAAACCATGATAAAACAATGCAGGAGCTGACAGACAAAATAGCCAGTATAGAAAAGAATATAACTAAGCTGATAGAGCTGAAAAACACAGTATGAGAATTTCATAATGTAATCACAAGTATTAGTAGCAGAATAGACCATCTGGAAGAAAGAATCTCAGAGCTCGAAGACTGGCTTTCTGAAATAAGATAGTCAGACAAAAATGGAGAAAAAAGAATGAAAAGGAATGAACAAAACCTCTGAGAAATATAAGGTTACGTAAAGAGATTGAGTAACTCATCATTGTCCCTGAAAGACACTGGGGAGAATGGAACCAACTTAGACAACGTATTTCAGGATATAATCCGTGAGAACTTCTCCAACCTAGCTAGAGAGGCCAACATTCAAATTCAGGAAATGCAGAAAACTCCAGTAAGATGCTACACAAGAAGAACATCCCCAAGACATGTAATCATCAGATTCTCCAAGGTCAAAATGTTAAAGGCAGCTATAGAGAAAGGTCAGGTCACCTACAAAGTGAATCCCATCAGACTAACAGTGGACCTCTTGGCTGGGTGCGGTGGCTCATGCCTGTAATCCCAGCACTTTGGGAGGCCAAGGCAGGTGGATTACCTGAGGTCCAGAGTTCAAGAGCAGCCTGGCCAACATGGCAAAACCCCATCTCTACTAAAAATATAAAATTTAGCTGAGCATGGTGGTGTGCACCTGTAATCCTAGCTACCCAAGAGGCTGAGGCAGGAGAATCACTGGAACCTGGGGGGCAGAGGCTGCAGTGAGCCGAGATTGCACCACTGCACTCCAGCCTGGGCAACAGAGCAAGACTCCATCTCAAAAACAAAACAAAACAAAACAGTGAACCTCTCAGCAGAAACTCTACAAGCCAGAGGAGATTGGGGGCAAGGAATTCCAAACCAGAATGTCATATCTGGCTAAACTAAGCTTCATAAGCAGAGAAATAAGATCCTTTCCAGACAAGCAAATGCTGAGGGAATTTGTTACCAACAGATGTGACTTACAAGAGCTCCTGAAGGAAGAAGGAAGCACTAAATATGGAAAGGAAAGACTGTTGCCAGCCCCTACAAAACACAATGAAGTACACAGACCAGTGACACTATAAAGCAACCACCTAAACAAGTCAGCAAAATAATCAACTAACATCATGATGAAAGGATCAAATTCATACATATCAACATTAACCTTAAAAGTAAATGGGCTAAATACCCTAATTAAAAGACTGGAAGCTGGATAAAAGAACTATGACCCATTGGTATGCTGTCTTCAAGAGACCCATTTTACATGCAATGACATACATAGGCTCAAAATAAAGGGATGGAGAAAAGTCTACCAAGACAATGGAAAACAGAAAAAAACAGGGATTGCAATCCTTGTTTCTGACAAAACAGACTTTAAACCAACAAAGACAAAAAAAGACAAAGAAGGACATTATATAATGGTAAAGAGTTCAAGTCAACAGGAAAAGCTATCTTTCTTAAATATATACGCACCCAATACAGGAGCATCCAGATTCATAAAGCAAGTTCTTAGAGACCTACAAAGAGAGACTTAGACTCACGCAATAATAGAGGGAGATTTTAACACCCTGTTGTCTAACATATTGACAATATCAGACAGCTCATAGAGACAGAAAATTGACAAAGATATTTAGGACCTGAACGCAGCACTGGATCAAATGGACCTGATACGTATCTACAGAACTCTCCATCCAAAAGCAACAGGATATATATTCTTCTCATCATCACATGGCACATACTATAAAATTGATCACATAATTGGAAGTAAAACACTCCTCAGCAAATACAAAATAACTGAATTCATAAAAAACAATTTCTTTGACCACAGTGCAATCAAATTAGAAATCAAGACTAAAAAATTCCCTCAAAACCATACAATTACTTGGAAATTGAATAACTTGCTTCTGAATGACTTTTGGGTAAATAATGAAATTAAGGCAGAAATCAAGAAGTTCTCTGAAACTAATGAGAACAAAGATACAACATATCAGAATCTCTGAAACAGAGCTAAGGAAGTGTTAAGAGGGAAATTTATAGCACTAAATGCCCACATCAAAAAGTTAGAAAGATTTCAAGTTAACAACCTAACATCACAACTAAAAGCACTAGAGAACCAACAGCAAACAAATCTCAAAGCTACCAGAAGACAAGAAATAACCAAAATCAGAGCTGAACTGAGGGAGATTGACCAGGAGCTGTTTTTTTGAAAAAATTAATAAAATAGACCACTAGCTAGACTAATAAGGAAGAAAAAAGAGAAGATTCAAATAAACTCAATTAGAAATGACAAAGGGGATATAACACTGACCCCACAGAAATACAAACACCATCAGATAATATTATGAACACCATTATGCACATAAACTAGAAAATCTAGAAGAAATGGATAAATTCCTGGAGACATACACCCTCCTAAGACTGAACCAGGAAGAAATAGAATCCCTGAACAGACCAATGATGAGCTCTGAAAATGAGTCAGTAATAAATAGCCTACTAACAAAACAAACAAACAAACAAACAAAAAAGCCCAGGACCAGACAGATTCACAGCCGAATTCTACCAGATATACAAAAAAGAGCTGGTACCATTCTTGTTGAAACTATTTCAAAAAATTGAGGAAGAGGGACTCCTCCCTAACTCATCTACAACGCTAGCATCATCCTGATACCAAAACCTAGAAGAGGCACAACCAAAAGAAGAAAACTTCAGGCCAATATTCTTGATGAACATCAATGCAAAAATCCTCAACAAAATACTGGCAAATGAAACCCAGCAGCACATCAAAAAGCTTATTCACCATGATCAAGTTGGCTTTATCCCTGGGATACAAGGTTGGTTCAACAAATGCAAATCAATAAATGTGATTCATCATATAAACAGAACTAAAGACAAAAAACACATGATTATCTCAATAAAGGCAGAAAAGGCTTTTGATACAATTCAACATCCCTTCATGTTAGAAACTCTCAATAAAATAGACATTGAAGGAACATACTTCAAAATAATAAAGAGTCATCTATGGAAAACCCACAGCCAATATCCTACTGCATGGGCAAAAGCTGGAAGCAGTCACCTTGAAAACCACAAGAAAAGGATGTCCTCTCTCACCACTCTTACTCAACATAGTATTGGATGTCCTGACCAGGAGAACAATCAGGCAAGAGAAAGAAGTGAAGAGCATCCAAATAGGAAGACAGGAAGTCAAACTATCTCTGTTTGTTGATGACATGATCCTATGTCTAGAAAAGCCTATAGTCCCACTCCAAAAGCTTCTTAAGCTGATAAACAACTTCAGCAAAGCCTCACGATGCAAAATCAATGTGCAAAATTCACTAACATTCCTTTCCACCAATAACAGTCAATCTGAGAGCCAAATCAGGACCACAATCCCATTTACAACTATCACAAAAAGAATAAAATACTTAGGACTACAGCTAACCAGGGAAGTGAAAGGTCTCTACAAGGAGAACTACAAAACACTGCTCAAAGAAGCCAGAGATGATACAAACAAATGAAAAATCATTCCATGCTCATGGATAGGAATAATCAATATAATGAAAATAGCCATACTACCCAAAACAATTTATAGATTCAGTGCTATTCCTATTAAACTACCATTGAGATTCTTCACAAAACTGGAAAAACTATTTTAAAATTCATATGGAACCAAGAAAGAGCTGAATCACCAAGGCAATGCTAAGCCAAAAGAACAAAGCTGGAGGCATCACACTACCTGACTTCAAAGTATCCTACATGGCTACAATAATCAGAACAGCATGGCAATGGTACAAAAACAGACACATAGATCAACAGAACAGAATAGGGAGGCCAGAAATAAGGCTGCACACCTACAGCCATCTGATCTTCAACAAATATGACCATAACAAGCAATACGGAAAGGATTCCCTATTCAATAAATGGTGCTGAGATAACTGGCTAGCAATATGCAGAAGATTGAAACTGAACCAGTTCCTTATGCCATATACAAAATTAACTCAAGATAGATTAAAGACATAAATGTAAAACTCAAAACTATAAAAACCCTGGAAGGCAACATAGACAATACCATTCAGGAGATATAAATGAGCAAAGATTTCATGTCAAAGACACGAAAAGCAACTGCAACAAAAGTAAAAATTGACAAATGGGATCTAATTAAACTAAAGAGCTTCTACACAGCAAAGGAAACTATCAACAGAGTGAACAGAGAACCCATAGAATCGGAGAAAGTTTTTGCAAACTATGCATCTGACAAAGGTCTAATATCTAGCATTATCTATAGGAACTTGTAAACAAATTTACAAAAAAAAACCAGCCCCATAAAAAAGTGGGCAAAGGACACGAACAGACATTTTTCAAAAGAAGACATACATGCGGCCAAGAATCAAATGACAAAAAGCTCAATATCACTGATCATTAGAGAAATGCAAATTAAAACCACAATGAGATACCATCTCACGTCAGTCAGAATGGCTACTGTTAAAAAGTCAAAAAATAACCGGCTGGCAAGGTTGCAGAGAAAAAGAAATGCTTATACATTGTTGGTGGGAGTGTAAATTAGTTCATCCATTGTGGAAGACAGTAATTGGTAATTCCTTAAAGACCTAAGAACAGAAATGCCATTCACCCGGCAATCCCTTTCCTGATTATATACCCAAAGGAATATAAATCATTCTATTTTAAAGACACATGCACACGAATGTTCATTACAACACTATGCACAATAGCAAAGTCATGGAATCAAACTAAATGCCAATCAATGATAGAGTGGATAAAGAAAATGTGGTACATATACACCATGGAATACTATGCAGCCATGAAAAAGAATGATATCATGTCCTTTGCAGGAACATGTATGCAGCTGGTGGCTATTATCCTTAGCAAATTAATGCAGGAACAGAAAACCAAATAATGCACGTTCTCACTTATAAGTGGTAGCTAAGTGATGAGAACACATGGACACATAGAGAGAACAACACACACTGGGGCCTATCAGAGGGTGGAGGGTGGGAGAAAGGAGAGGATTTGGAAAAATAACGAATGGGTACTAGGTTTAATACTTCAGTGATGAAATAATTTGTAGAACACACCTTCATGACACAAGTTTACCTATATAACAAACCTGCACATATACTCCTGAACTTAAAATAAAAGTTTAAAAAAAGTTTACTCCTTTATACTGCTGAGTAATATTCCATGGTATAAATTACTACAGTTTGTTTAACCATTCACTCATTGAAGGACATCAGAATGTGACCAGATTGTTTATTGTGAATAAAGTTACCTTAAACATTTGCGTAGAGATTTTATGTGAATATAACATTTTATGTCTCTACAAAACTATACCATTTTACTTACAGTTTCACCACCAATATATGAGTGATCCAGTTTTTCCACATACTCTCTAGTATTTGGTTGTCATAATTTATTTTAGCCATTCTGATAGATATGCAGTGATATCTCACTGCCATATAAAGTGCATTTTCCTAATGGTTAATAATTTTAAACATTTTCAATGAGCTTACTTGTCATATTTATATTATCTTTGATGAAATATCTCTTCATGTCTATTGCCCATTTCAAATTGAATTTTTTGTTTTTTTAATGTTGAGTTGTGGAACGTTTTTATATATTTTAGATACCAGTCTTTTGTCAGATTCATGATTGCAAATATTTTCCCCCAGTCTGTAGTCTATCTTTTAATCCTCTTATCGTGGTTGATTGCAGAGCAAAATTGCTAATTTTGATGAAGTCCTACTTATTCTTCTTTTGTGGATTGTGCTTTTGGTGTCAAGTCTCAGAAATCTTTGTCTAGCCCTATGTTGCAAAGATTTTCTCCTATGCTTTTTCCTCTCAATTTTATATTTTTATGTTTTACACTTAAGTCCATGATCTATTTGGGGTTATTTTCCATATAAGATGGGAGACTGAGGTCAAGGTTCATTTATTTGCCTATGAATGTCCAGTTGTTTTAGCAACATTTGTTGAAAAGGATTTCTTCCAATGAATTGCTTTTGCACTTCATTAAAAATCAGCTTGATATGTTTATGTGGGCCGATTTACGGGTTCTGTCTTCTGTTCTATTTCACTGATCTCTATGTCCCTCCAGCACTACCATTGTTAATTACTGTAACTACGTAATCACTGCTGATACCAGGTAAATGGATTTCTCCTACTTCATTCTTATTTTTCAAAATTGTTTTATATATTCTTTTTCTTTTTCATTTTCATATAAATTATAGAATAACTTTGTCTATACCAACAAAAAATCTTACATACATGTACAGTCATGCACCATACAATGACGTTTTGGTCAATGACAGATCACGTATATAACAGTGGTCTCATAAGATTATAATGGAGCTGAAAAAATCCTTTTCCATGTTTAGATATATATCTACTTACCATTGTGTTACAATTGCCTACACCGTTCAGTACAGTAAGATGCTGTACAGGTTTATAGCCGAGGAGCAATACGCCATACCACATAGCCTACGTGTATAGTAGGCTATAATATCTAGGTTTGTGTAAATGCATTCTATGATGTTCACATGATGAGACTGCATAGTCACATTTCTCAGCATATCCCCATTGTTAGGCAATGCATGACTATATATATACACATCCTGTTGGGTCTACTTCTTTGAAGAACCTTGACTATTACACGCTTTGTTTGCTAAGTATTTTTTGAGTGACTGTAAATGTTATTATATTTTTAATTTGAATGTCTACGTGTTCATGGCTAGCAAATAAAAACACAACTGTGTTTTGTATGTTTATCTTTTATCCTGTGACCTTAATTAACTCACATTTGAGTTCTAAACTTTTTTTGTATATTCTTTGGAATTTTCTATGTAGGCAATCATGTTATCTTCAACTAGAAACCATTTTAATTCTTTTTTCTTATCTGTATTCCCTCTATTTCTTTTTCTTACTTTGTTGTAGTTATTACAGCTTCTAGCACTACATTTAATAAGAGTGATTGGAGTGGATTAGGCATGCTTACCTTGTTTCTGATCTTATGGGGGAAACATTCAGTCCCTTATCACATATCACGTTAGCTATGGGATTTTTTTTTTTTTTTTTTTTGAGACGGAGCCCAGGCTGGAGTGCAGTGGTGCGATCTTGGCTCACTGCAATCTCCACCTCCTGGGTTCAGTCAATTCTCCTGTCTCAGCCTCTTGAGTAGCTGGGACTACAGGCACATGCCACCACGCCAGGCTAATTTTTGTATTTTTAGTAGAGTTTCACCATATGGGTCAGGCTGGTCTCAAACTCCTGACCTCAGGTGATCCACCTGCCTCAGCCTCCCAAAGTGCTGGGATTACATGCATGAGCCACTGTACCTAGCCAGCTATGGGATTTTTGTAGATGCACTGTGTCAAATCTATTCCTATTTTTCTGAGAGTTGTTATCATGGATAGGTGTTGAATTTTGTCTAACGATTTTTTCTGAATTAACTGATACGATTATATGATTTTTCTTCTTTACCCCATTAATATGGTAGATTACATTGATTGATTTTCAAATGTTAAACCTATGTTGCATTCCTAGAATAAATCCTACTTGGCCATGGAGAATAATGTTTACATATTACTGAATTCTATTTGATAATATTTTATTACGAAATTTTCAGCTATATGAGGATTATTGGTCTGCAGGGTTTTTTGTGTGTTTTTTTGGTCTGGTTTTGGCATTAGGGTGAAAGTGGCTTCATAAAACGAATTGGAAAGTATTTCTTCCTCTCATATTTTCTGGAAGAGATTGTATATAGAATTGGTGTTAATTCTTCTGTAAATGTTTATTAGTTTTTCCCATAAAATCACTAGGGGCTGGCAATATCTCATTTGGGAGCTCTTAAATTACAAGTTAAATTTCCTTTTAAGGCTAGTCAAATTATCTACTTTATCTTAAATGCATTGTAAGAGTTTGTATTTTTTAAATAAATCATTTGATTTTTATCTAGGTTGTCAAATTATGCATGTAGAATTGTTCATGAAATTTTGATGTTTGCAGGGACTATAGTGTTATCCCCTGTTTCACTTCTGATATTGATGATGTGGTAATTTGTGTCTTCTCTTTTTCACTCTCTCATTTTTTCAGTCTTGCCAGAGATTTGTCAGTTTTAATCATTATCTTTTTAAAGATCCAGCTCTTTTTCATTAGTTTTCTCTTCTGTTTTTTAATTGTATTGATTTATATTCTTTATATTTATTATTTTCTTCTTTCTGGTTGTTTTGGGTTCATTTCCTTCCTTTCTGGCTGGGTTCAGTTCTTTTTTTTTTTTTTTTTCTTTGAGACAGAGTCCCGTTCTGTGGCCCAGGCTGGAGCACAGTGGTGTGGTCTTGGCTCACGGGAACCTCCAACTCTGGGTTCAAGTGATTCTCCTGCCTCAGCCTCCCAAGTAGCTAGGACTACAGGCACGTGCCACCTCACCCAACTCATTTTTCTATATTTTGTAGAGACAAGGTTTCGGCATGTTGGCCAGGCTGGTCTCAAACTCCTGACCTCAAGTGATCTGCCCACCTCAGCCCCACAAAGTACTGGGATTACAGGCGTGAGTCACTGCAGGCAGCCTCTGACTCGGTTCTGAAAGTGGGAACTTACATTGTTGATCTGAGACTATTCTTCTTTTCTAATGTGTGCATTTGGCACTATAAGTTTCCTTCTCAATCCTTCTGTGTGGCACAAATTTTGATTGTTGTGTTTTCATTTTCATTCAATTCACTGTATTGAAAAAATCCCTTGAGACTTCCTTTTTGACCCACAGATTATTAAGAGGTC
This sequence comes from Pan troglodytes, assembly GCF_028858775.2. Taxonomy (NCBI): domain Eukaryota; kingdom Metazoa; phylum Chordata; class Mammalia; order Primates; family Hominidae; genus Pan; species Pan troglodytes. The sequence continues at coordinate 158,378,812 of NC_072404.2, read as the reverse complement.
TGTTGCTTAGTTTACAAGTGTTCAGAAACTTTCCTGTTATCTTTCTGCTCTTTGATTTCCACTAACCGGAGAACACACTCTGTATGATTTCAATTCTCTTAAAATTTTTGAGTTTTATAAAAAGATATCGTCTACTTTGGTACATGTTTTGTGGGCATGAAGAGAATGTCTATTCTGCTGTTAGGTGAAGTGTGCTATACGTGTTAATTAGAACACTGAGTTCTTTTATATCCTTGAGGATTTTTTGTCTACATAGTTTATAATTTGTTGAGAAGGGGTGTTAAAATCTCCAACTGTAAGTGTGACTTTATCTATTTCTCCTCCCATTCTATCAGTTTTTGTTTCACATATTTTTCAGTTCTGTTGTTTGGTGCACACAATTTTAGGATTGCTATGTCTTTTTGGTGGATTAATCTTATATAATATCTCTGCCTCTGATGATTTTCTTTGCTGTGAAGTCTATTACACATGGTATTAATAAAACTACTCCTTTCTTTTTTCTTTTTTTTGAGACGGAGTCTTGCACTGTCACCCAGGCTGGAGTGCAGTGGCGTGATCTCGGCTCACTGCAAGCTCCGCCTCCCAGGTTCACGCCATTCTCCTGCCTCAGCCTCCCGAGTAGCTGGGACTACAGGCACCCGCCACCACGCCCGGCTAATTTTTATTGTATTTTTAGTAGAGATGAGGTTTCACCCTGTTAGCCAGGATGGTCTCAATCTCCTGACCTCGTGGTCCGCCTGCCTCCGCCTTCCAAAGTGCTGGGATTACAGGCGTGAGCCACCGCGCCTGGTCCCCTCCTTTCTTTTGATTAATGTTTGCATGATACACCATTTTCCAATATTTTACTTTTAAGCTGTCTATATCATTATATTTTAAGTGAATTTTTTGTAGAGAGCATATAAGGGGGGATGTAACCTACTCTGCCAGTCTCTGTCTTTAACTTGGTTTATCAGACTACTTACATTTAATGTAATTATTGGTGCATTAAAGTGTAACATTTATTTAATTTTTTGTTTTATGTTTATTCTCTCTTTTATTTCTGTATTTTTTCATGGCTTTCCAGGGGCTACTTGAACATTTTTCAAACTATTTTGATTTATTTGTAGTCTTTTTGGGTGTATTTCTTGCATATATATATACACATGCATATATATATATATATACATACACATGCATATATATATATATACATACACACACACATGCATATATATATTATATATATATATTATATATATATATAATATATATATATATATATATATATTTTTTTTTGACACAGAGTCGTGCTGTGTCTCCCAGGCTGGAGTGTAGTGGTGTGATCTCAGCTCACTGCAACCTCTGCCTCCCAGGTTCATGTGATTCTCCTGCCTCAGCCTCCCAAGCAGCTGGGATTACAGGCACACGCCACCACGCCTGGCTAATTTTGTATTTTTAGTAGAGACAGGGTTTCACCATGTTGGCCAGGATGGACTCAAACTCCTGACCTCAAGTAATCCACCCACCTTGGCCTCTCAAAGTGCTGGGATTACAGGTGTGAGCCCCATGCCTGGCTCTTGCCCTAATAAATTTAGTGGTTGCTTTAGTATTATGTCACATGTACATAATTAATCATAGTCATCTTATTTTCTCCCATATTTATAATGTATGGTCTTTCTCTACATTTATATCAGATATAGTATCATTTTTGCTTCAATCATCAAACACAATTTCAAAGTCTTCACAAAAAGGAAGGTCTATTGTATTTACCTATATACTGGTTTACTATGTTTTTTTCTGATGTTCCAAGTTTCCTTTTTTTTCTTTTTTTTGTCTTTTTTCCTTAAGACAGAGTTTCACTCTTTTTGCGCAGGCTGGGGTACAATGACACAATCTCAGCTCACTGCAATCTCTGCCTCCTGGGTTCAAGCGATTCTGCTGTCTCAGCCTCCCGAGTAGCTGGGATTACAGGCATGCAACACCACAGCTGGCTAATTTTTGTATTTTTAGTAGAGATGGAGTTTCACCGTATTGGCCAGGGTGGTCTTGAACTCCTGACCTCAGGTGATCTGCCCATCCCAGCCTCTCAGAGTGCTGGGATTACAGGCGTGAGCCACTGTGCCCAGCCCCAAGTTTCCTTCTTTCTTTTGTAATTTCCTTCCTGTTTAGAGAACTTTCTTCAGTCATTCATTTAGGGTGGTTCTGCTAATGGTAACTTCTCTTAGTTTTCCTTCATCTGAGATGTCTTGACTTCCTCTTCATTCCTGAAGTATATTTTTTCTAAGTATAGGATTCTGGGCTGCAGTCGTCTTTTCTCAGCACTTGGAAAACATTATGTCACTTCCTTTTGGCCTCCATGGTTTCTGATGAGAAATCCACTGTCCTTTGAATTGTTTTTCCAATATAGACTTTATTTTTTTCTTGATGCTTTTAATATCTTTCTGTGTGTCTAGTTTTCAGAAGTTTAACTATGATGCGTCTCAGTGTGGATTTTTTTGGGTTGATCTTGTTTGGGATTTGCTCAGCTTCTTGAATCTGTAGGTGTTTGTCTCTTGCCAAATTTGGGAAGTTTTCAGTTATCGTTTATTTGAGCACATTTTTAGCCCTCCTTTTTCTGATGAAATGTACGTTAGATCTTTATTTATTTATATATATATTTTGAGACGGAGTCTCACTCTGTGGCCAGGATGGAGTGCAGTAGCCCAATCTTGGCTCACTGCAACCTCTGCTTCCTGGGTTCATCCGATTCCCCCGCCTCAGCCTCCCAAGTAGCTGGGACTACAGGTGTGTGCCACCACATCCGGCTAATTTTTTTTAATTTTAGTAGAGATGGGGGTTTCACCATGTTGACCAGGATGGTCTCGATCTCCTGACCTCATGATCCACCCACCTCAGACTCCCAAAGTGCTGGGATTACAGGTGTGAGCCACCGTGCCCAGTCTAGATCTTTTATTATAGTCTCACAGATCTCTGAGGCTCTGTTCAAATTTTTCCCAGTCCATTTTCTCTCTGTTATTCAGACTGGGTAATTTATGTTGTTTTATCTTCTAGTACATTGCTTTTTTTACCCATCTGTTCCCTGTTGAGTCCATTCCCTGTTGAGTCCATCCACTGAGTTTTAAATTTGGGCTATTTATTTATTTTGGGGTTCTAATTTTGCATTTTTGAGTTCCAAAATTTGTTTGTCTCTTCTTTACATCCTCTGTTTCTTTGCTGAAACTCCTTTTCTTTTATTTGTTTCAGCTCATTTAACCAATTGTATTATGATTGCTTTAAAATCATTATCACAGAATTCTAACATTTCTATCATCCCTATGCTAATATATATATAGATATATAGATATATAGATATATATTTTTTTTTTTTTGAGATGGAGTTTCTCTCTTGTTGCCCAGGCTGGAGTGCAATGGTGTGATCTCAGCTCACTGCAACCTCTACCTCCCAGGTTCAAGCGATTCTCCTGCCTCCACCTCCCAAGTAGCTGGGATTACAGGTGCACACCACCAAGAGCAGCTAATTTTTATATTTTTAGTAGAGATGAGGTTTCACCATGTTGGCCAGGCTGGTCTCAAACTCCTGACCTCAGCTGATTCACCCACCTTGGCCACCCAAAGTGCTGGGATTACAGGCGTGAGCCACCGTGCCTGGCCTCTATGCTAATATCTATTGATTATCTTTTTCTTTTTCTTTCAGTTTCAGATCTCCAGGGTTGTTGGTATAATGAGTGATTTTCATAGAAACTTGGGCATCTTTGTACTATGTTATGAGGACCTAGATCTTATTTAAACCTTCTATTTTAGCTGGCTTTTTCAGGCACTTCTCCAGCAGAGTGGTGGCAGTAGGGAGCACCATTTTGGTGAGAGTAGAAATTCGGTTTCCTCAATTGACCTCTGTTGACAACCCAGTTTAAGACTCTTCGTTATTGTTGGGCAAGGTTAGGATTTCAAGCCCTCATTTGGTGTCTATTGATACCTTTCTGTGTGAAGGGGTAGGACTTTCTGTCTGGAGGGATAGGAGTGACTCCCACACGGCCTCCAATGACACTATGGCTGGGGGGTGATTTGCTCTTCTTACTACTGACTGATGATGAAAGTCATGACTCTCCCTCCACCAGCACCTCTGACAGGAGGGGATGGGGGCCTCTTTATTGTCCAGTGAGGATGAAATTTCTGGCTCCCTCCTTGGCCTTCTCTGATACCATGTGTGTGTGTGTGTGTGTGTGTGTGTGTGTGTGTGTGTGTGTGTGGTGGGAGGTTGTTTGCATGCCTCACTATGCCTTTCAAAGGTGGAAATCTAGGCTTTCCTGTCAGCCTTTGCTGGCATGGATGGGAAAGGAGCCACCATTTTTTCAGTGGTAATTGGCTTGAATAGAGTGACTATTATAAGTTTTGTGTCTTGGTAGGCTGCCCTTTTCCTGCTCCTTTTGCTGGAGACAGCAGGCTTTCCTTGGGGCTCTTATTGTCTGCATCCATTTCATTTCTGGGTTTCTGAATTATTCAGCTCCATGACTGGGATATATGAGGCTAAATGAAAACCCAGGGGAAGTCATCTCACTCTGCAAGTCACAAAGTCACTGCCTTCATAGCTCACTGCAGCCTTGAACTCTTGTGCTCAAGTTATCCTCCCACCTCAGCCTCAGCCTTTTGAGTAGCTAGGACTAATTTTTAAAATTTTTCATAGAGATGAGATCTCGTTATGTTGCCCAGCCTATAAAAATGACATTTTAAAAAGAAAAACCATAGACCAAGCTTGCTTATTAATACAGACTACACTCTTGAAGTAAATATTCATAGAATTCAAATGATGCCTGATCCATTCATCTGGGGATACACATGATGTCATATGAACATCAGCACCTCAAATATCCTGTTCTTGCCTCTCCCAGAAAGTTCACTTCAAGTGTTTTTGGAATTCCCTGAGGGGTAGGTTTTCACAGGAAATAAATCATCCAGTCAGCTGTGGTTACTATGCAGCATCCACTGTGTTATTTTTCTTTTGCTCTTATTTCTCTGAGTTAATGTCTGTTATCTACAGAGGTATTTGAAGGAGGCTTACCTTTATTACTGCTGTTGCAGACTATCATAAGAATAGCAATGTCTATTTCAAGGATGCTGTTTCCAGATAATAAAAACATCTAATTTTCAAGATACTGAGGAGTTCTGCATAAAAGAAGCATTTTCTGCTCAGCTTTGAGCCACCCGTGGTAACTTGGGCTATGAAGCAGTACTGCGTGTTCCCAGTGCCTTTACGCACAAATCAAATACTCCTACAAATACTCTGTGCCAGTCATTTGCCTGTTTGCAGGTCAGTTTCCTGGCTTCCTCTGTTCTGCTCTGTATCACGAGGAACTGTTTCCCCAGGCTCTTTTCTTTCTGACTTCTGCAAAGATTCAGCCCAGGGGAAGAGGGTGGAAGCAGAGATGAAACCAGGATGTTTCTCGTTTTCTCTCTCTGCCTCAGGGGGCACCTCCAAGGGCAGGCATATGTCCACAGTGGCTCCATTTCCCACCAAATAGTTCTTTCTTCTAAGATCCCAGCTTGCTGAAAAGGTCCAGAATGGTCCATCTTCTGCAGGTGGTACAACTCCCAGACTCTAGTAACACCCCTTCTCTTTGTTCCTCTAAACTAAAGATTTGTGGTAGTTTTCTTCTGTTCATAATTTTAGGACTGCCTCATTTTCTTTCCCCCACCCATTTAACTTCTCAATTCTTCTATTACCTATGTATCTAGTTAGATGTATTAAGTTTTCTCTGAAATACCTAGAGCTGTTTCTATTTTCTTGGGAGGATTCCAACAGTTATAGACTTATAAAAGTGGCCAGGTGCAGGGGCTCATACCTGTAATCTCAGCACTTTGTGAAGCTGAGGTAGGTGGATCACTTGAGCCAAGGAGTTCAAGATCAGCCTGGGCAACATAGTGAGACCTCATCTCTACAAAGTAAACAAAAATTTAGCCGGGTGTGGTGGTGTGTACCTGTAGTCTCAGCTGCTTGGTGGGGCTGAGGTGAAGGATTGCTTGAGCCCGGGAGAGGATGCAATGAGCTGTGATCATGCCACTGCACTGCAGCTTGAGTCACAGGGCGAGACCCCATCTCAAAAAGAGGTGTTCAATTCAAGGTCATACAGCTGGGAGGTTGAGGCTGCAGTGAGTCAAGATTGCACCACTGCACTCCACCCTGGGTGACAGAGTGAGACCCTGTGTATAAAAGAAAGAAAAGAGAAAAAACACAAGTTGAACAACTTGAGCAAGAATATTGAGGTCTCTGAGTGAACCAACAAGAAGTATAGGAACAACACGTTAGTATGAGATCAACTTCCTCTTTCCACATCATACTAGTTGTTAGGTACAAGGTTGTTGTGTGGCTCAACCCTATAGAAAACCACGCACGTTTTAGTTCATGTAATTGTCAATCCTTAAAATTGTGCAGTTCGCAACATGGTCATCTGTAACAACACTGAATAGGTAGACATGGTCAAACCTCATTTATCTTAGGTATTAATATTTATCTATTAGTAGGATTAAAGTTAGTCTTAAGTAATAGAAAGAAACTACAGTAGCCTAAAGAAAATAGTAATTTTCTCACATGTAAAAGTTTGTAGAGATGCAGTCTAGAGCCGACATGGCCACTTTTCTCCACAACGTCCACAGCACCCAGTTGCTGGGTTCCTTCTAGCTCAAGAGGTTAACAGTTCCCCCAAGTGTGAACCTCATTCCTGTCATCCTTATCTTCCTAGAAGGAAACGTCTTCCTTCTAGGCAGCAGAATAGAAGAAGGGACAAACAAAACAAAACAACAGCAACAACAAATCATGCGAAGGCAATGGAAAAATACCAAGTATCTCCTAAGGAAGAGTCCCAGTAGCTGCTATATGACCCTCTACTTAATCTCCTTGGCCAGCACTTTCAGGACTGGCTTAGTGGGTTTAGATAGTTCCTTCTTTCATCTATGGTCATCTTTAAGGGAGAGAGAATCAGTTACCATACATTGATCTAATGCTTTGACCTTAAACTTAAGAGACTTTAGAAGACTTGGGACCTTAAAGGCCCCCTTAAAAGAAACAGAGACCAGACTAGAAACCTAGAAACATAGGTTTTCAGTGCTAGATTTTATTGAGGTGAAAAAAAGTAGGTAAAAATTACCCAGCTACTTTAAAACTGATGTAGGACTGAAAACCAAGTTTTCCAACTCCCGGGTTCTGTGATATCTTCATGATAGGTTGCTTCAAAGGAAAACTGTCTTTCTCCTGTGGCATACTAAACATGACTGCAAATTATTTGCAAATCCTCCCCTCAAGTGGTGGAGTTTATTTTAATCTCAGCTGGCCTTGGGACTTGAATTGACAAATAGAATATGGCAGAAGTGATATTGTATAACTTCCAAGCCTAGGTCTCCAGATCCTTGCAGCATTTACTCTTGCTCTCTTAGAATCTAGTTGCCATGGGAACTAGCCCAAGCTAGCCTGCTAGAGGGGCCTCATGGAGGAGATCTGAGGCACCTTGGCCAACAGCCCCAGCCAACCAAGAACCATGTGCGTGAGACCATCCTAGACTAGGTAGCCCTGAAATGGCCTGCTATGTGAAACCAAAGATGCAAATGAGCACAGAGGATACTTCAGCTCTTCCTAATTTGCCAATCCATAGAATGGAGAGCCAACTTTTTTTTTAAGCCACCAAATAAGGGGTTGTTTATTATGGAGTAATAAGTAACTGGTACATTTGCTAAGAGGGAGACCACACAGCTTGTCCCATTCTTTTGTTTCTCATTGTTCCAAGTGAGACATTTAAACATAAGAATAAATGCTTGCTGGGCATGGTGGCTCATGCCTGTAATCCCAACATTTTGGGAGGCCGAGGCGGGCGGATCACCTGAGGTCAGCAGTTCGAGACCAGCCTGACCAACATGGAGAAACCCCATCTCTACTAAAAATACAAAATTAGCCGGGTGTGATGACACATGCCTGTAATCCCAGCTACTTGGGAGGCTGAGGCAGGAGAATCGCTTGAACCTGGGAGGCGGAGGTTGTGGTGAGCCGAGATTGCACCATTGCACTCCAGCCTGGGCAACAACAGCAAAACTCTGTCTCAAAAAAAAAAAAAAAAAGAATAAATGCTTGTTCCTCTAACCATTGAGTTTTGGGTGGTTTGTAACAAAGCATTATTATGGTAGTAGTTGACTAAGACCTTGGTTTTAGCAAGAACTTATGTAAATTTTCTTGAGGAAACATATGTTGAATTGACACAACTTATTAGAGTCTCTGTGTTCAGAGTACTATCTTCAAAACCTGTTGGATTGGGAAGAAAAATGTGGTGGCATGTAGAAAATACCAAAAAGAAAATAAAAAAGGACAAAGATCCTCCTTTTGAGCTGTTTCTACCCATACATAATTAAAACTCCAGACTTCTGAGCATTTTCTTCAAGTTTTTGACATATTCAAGTACCAATACAGCTATTATTTGTTTAATATATTTTAGTTGATTTAATAAAAATACAGAGGCTATGTATTTTAGTCTCCTTAGAGTCATATATCTATAAAAGAAAAATGTATATAAAAATGAAAATATTGGACCAGGTGCAGTGGCTCATGCCTGTAATCCCAACACTTTGGGAGGCCAAGGCCAAGAGATCGAGACCATCCTAGCAAACATGGTGAAACCCCGTCTCTACTAAAAATACAAAAATTAGCTGGACATGGTGGCGTGCAGCTGCAGTCCCAGCTACTCGGGAGGCTGAGGCAGGAGAACCGCTTGAACCCAGGAGGTGGAGGTTGCAGTGAGCCAAGATCACGCCACTGCACTCCAGCCTGCTGACAGGGCGAGACTCAGTCTCAAAAATATATATATATAATATATATATTATATGTATAATATTATGTATTATATATATAATATATATTATATATATAATATAATATATATAATATATATAATATAAATATATATTATATAATATAATATATATAATATATATAATATAAATATATATTATATATATACACACACACACACACACACACACATACATATTGAAAGAGGTCCATCTACTTATCACTTAAATTATTTCAAAAGCCACTTTGTGGTATACTGAACTTACAAGCTACTCTTTCCCAAAGGAGCTCCCCAATTCTCAAGTATTGCTTCCTTTGAAAGAGCAATCAGTGCACCCCAAAACCTGCCCCCCATGATCTGTTTCTCCATCATCTTCTGGGCAAAGTCTGCAACATTGCTTGTGACATCAAGGCTTACTTCGGTTCACTCAGAACTGGGTTTATTGTTCTTTAGGGGGTAGCTTCTTGGTTGCTATCACTGCAATCAAGTGATCTTAGAAGCAAATTGCCAGTCATGTGCACACTTGAGAGTGTCACAATAGACAGATTAATGTCCTGTCCTTGATTTTGATACCATATCCACTGTAGATGGCAGCTGATTATGGATAGAACATTGTGGCAAAGGCCATGATCTTCAGATGATGAAACTGGATGTTAGAGGGTTTGAGAATACTAGTCCCCAAAATTGTCACCTCACAAGGCCAAGCAGTGAAACATAGTTTAAAAAAGAAGAGTTTAGATGAAGGAAGATGTTTACTATGAAGAAACTTCCAAAAAACAGATACTGGTGACTGGGAGGCTCAATGGTTAAGGCTTTGGTTCAATTCTTGGTTCTGCTAATTATTAATTTTGTAACTTTGAGTAAGTTCACTGTACTTTCATATCTCTCTGACCGCTCATCTATAAAATGGGGAAAATAAAAGCTGTTATTTCCCTCACAAAGTTGCTGTGAAGACTGAAGGAAAACATACAAGCAAAACATTTAGTACATTCCTAGCACAAAGAAGGTGCTCCGTAAAAAGTGGTTATTTTTATTATTACCAATATTTTATTTTGATACTATTATGGCATGAAACAAAACCTCCTGGAATTAAAATAAACAGACAGGACAACTAAGGCAAGAAGGAGGCAGTATCCGAAAAGATAAACGTGGTCCATGTGCCACAGCTGTTAACACACCTCTTCTCGGGGCTTAGATCTGAGTGAAGGCTGCTGCACTCCCGTGACTGGGTATGGCTGTGCTGGTGATGACTCACCATGGAGTAGGATATGCGTGATAAGAGGAAGTCCTGCTCCTGAGACAGCTCCCAGGACGGAGGTTGCTTGGCCTTCAGGAGGAGGCTGAGTAGGAATGGTGGACCCAGCAGCTGTGCTGCCCTATCCCTGTGGCTGGCTCAGCTTCTCTGACAGGGAGAGAACCTAAGTCCAGGCTGTGGTGGCTGTCCATAGGTGAATGTCACAGAGCACACTCCATCTTCAACTTTCTCTTATCTAATCTAAGTGGTCTCCATTATCATTTTCCTAGGGAAACATCAGCTCAGGGGCTTTGATTGATAGAAAAGGAGTGAGGAAGGGAATATGTGTGAAGGAAGCTAAAAGCCCATGGGGAGAGTATTGGACTTTCTGTGGAAGGGAAGTTTGAAGAGGAGGCACCATCAGGGTGTACCCACACAGACCAAACACCTCTAGAATCCTGAGTCAGCTTTTTCCCCTCACTCTGATTCCTACTCCCCCCTTAACCAAAATTCCATTGTTCGCTGGCATCACTATTCCCCTAGTCATGCAGAAATGCAACTTGGAGCTCCTCTGTGGCTCTATTATAAACCCCTCCTCCATTCAATCCATTGCCATGACTTTATTCCATACAATTTTTCTTTCTACGCACTTCCCTCCCCTCTGCCATCCCCTTGGGCCGGGCCCTCCCTTCATCACTCCTGCAACACCAAACTAACCACTCTGTTTCTTGTCTTTTATCCAATCAGTCCAGATCCCCAATACCACACCGGTGTTTCTTAGATATTATTGTATCTTGCCACACCTTTCCTCAAAAGCCTTATTTTCCCCAATGCTTTCTTTTCTAATGTATGAAGTTCTGACTTTTCTTTATGACTTTCATGATACCCGACCAGCTGGCCCCAGGAGGCACAATGGCTTTACTCCACTTCTCCACACCCACCCTCATCCTGGCAAGTGCACCATGGCCCTAGCACAGTGCTGATGGAATCTGGAAATATCGCCAGGGGATCATTTGCAAGACTAACCTAATAAATTACATTATTTTTTTCCTGGGATGAGGAAACAAGGACAGAGTTGAAACACCTTCCCCCAGAAATGTGCTTGCCTCACTCAGACCACAGGTAAGGGCTTAATATGATGTGAGAAAGAGGATTTCTGGCTTGGAATGCAATTCATTTCTATTAACATTTAGAAAGCATCTTGGGTGGGCAGGAATGAAAACCAGACAGTGTACATGCTATGACATAGTTTTCAATCACTAAGGAGATGAAGAGGCAAGCTATCTGTGTAACAGAAAGCAGAATGAAAGAAAGAGGGGCTCAGTAAAGCCTTATTCTTTTGTAGAAGGCATGAGATCCTATGAGGTAGGCATAGGCAAGTATTACCCTCATTTTCCAGATGACAAAACTTGCTTACCTGCCTCAGAGTTTAAGTGGCTTGTTTATTGTCACAGAGCTAATAATTAGCAGATTAGAGTCTCCTAGCTGGGTGATCTTTTGAATGCATGACTTTGCCAGCAGCCAGCAGAGCTATGAAACACCGAGAGAAACAATTAAGCATGCTTGGGAACAGTGTGAATGGGCATGGAGCTGGGAGGCCTCCTGGGAAAGGTGGCATTTGACCTGGGAATTGATGAATCCCAGAAAAGCCAATCAGAGAGGTGTGAAAACAAAATTAAAATGGAGACTGGGCCTGAAAAATTCCCAGGCAAACAAAGCCAAAGACCTTAAAAATAGCCATATTCTTGCTAAAACTACAAACATAAATTAAACTTAACTTGGGTCAATTTCTGATAAATGCTTACAACAAATAAAACTTAACCCCAGCCAATGATAAGCAGCCAACTAACATATGATTATGTGACTAGGGACTTTCCAAAAAGTTACCTTAAAAATGCAATTATATAACTGCAAACTAAGCAAATAATGTTTCATTTTGCTTCTATAACTTCCCAATAAATGCTTGCCTCTGACATTTTGTCATCGCAACACTAAACCTTTGTCGGTCTGGTGCTCCCCAATTCATGAATTGCTTCTTACTTAAATAAACTCTTTAAAATTTTACTGTGCCTCATTTTTTTTAATACAGAAGAAATGAGAGAAGGAAGAATATTTTAGAAATAAAGGAACTTCATGGGCAGAGTCACAGTGCAAGACAAAAGGAGCAGACCAACGGCAAGATTGCTTGGGGAGCGAAGACTCCCTCCCTCTTCTCCCCTGAGAAGCTGAGATAAAGGGGGAGGAGAAGCCTGGGTGCCCCCCACTGATAAGCAGGCTCCACCCAGAGGCCAGTCCTGTGTGTCTGAGGACAAGGCAAAAGAGCAGCAGAAGTGCCCCTTCTCCAGGATCAAGGAACTGGGGCAGGGGGCGTTTCCTGGACCCCAGTCCTCCGAATCAGCTCCTAGAGTGGAACCAGGAAGGATTCTGGAGCCACAGAAGATAGACAGATGGTAAGTCCCCTTTTGGAGTCAGAGGCTTAGGGTGGGGGGTGAGGGTGGCTGTGTGCAAATGTCCTGCCCCCACTGGAGGGGAAGGAATGTAAGGCTTACAGAGTAGAAAGGTGGGAAGAGAGGGAGGTAATGGGAGAGGGATCGAGAAATGGCACATTCAGGGGACAGGTTCGTTCTGAAGCCCATCTGGGAACACTGCTCCGAGATAAAAATATGTGTGTGGGGGCAGGGCAGGCAGCGAGGGTATCAAAATGGCCTGATAAAACTCTCTTCAATGCACCATTTCCTGAACCAGCTTCTCTCTCCTCCTTCTCCCTCCACTCACTTCAGGAAGGTGGGGACCAAAGTGAGGAAGAGCCGAGGGAACGCAGCCAGGCAGGTGGAATGGGAACTCTCTGGAGCCAAGAGGTAAGTGGCCTCCTCTCCTGGGGCTGGAATACACTGATGTTGTCACTCTCGGCTCTAAAATCCCACAAACACTCATCTACTAACTGTCTGCTTCATCCTCACCCAAAACAGTTGACATTCCTTGTTTTCTCATCTCCCAGGAGTTAAAGTAGGGCTGGGTTTAGGAAGAATTGGGATAATTATTTCTGTATAAAGGGACTGTAGCACTAACAGATTCATTCTCTCTCCTCCTCTTCTTCCCATCCCTGTCTCTCAAACCCCTCCATCTTGTATCTTTCACCTCTTGGTTCCTCCCACAGAGCACTCCAGAAGAGAGGCTGCCCGTGGAAGGGAGCAGGCCGCCCGTGGAAGGGAGCAGGCCATGGGCAGTGGCCAGGCGGGTGCTGACAGCTATCCTGATTTTGGGCCTGCTCCTTTGTTTTTCTGTGCTTTTGTTCTACAACTTCCAGAACTGTGGCCCTCGTAAGCAAGATCCCAGACCCCCTAACCTAGTCAGCCCTCCCCCAGCCCTGGGGCCCAGGCCCAGTCCCTGCTCCCGGGGCTTCTGCCCACCCTGACCCTTGGGGTCCCCATGGTTCCTCTTCCTCCCTGCATCCTAACCATTTCTTTTTCATCAGCTCCCCACTTAGTTACTCACCTGATGTTCTTTGCCTAGCCCCTTGGGGGAGCCCTGGTCTTTTTGCCTCTTCTTTCCCAGCTCTGAGCTTTTCCCCACAGGCCCCTGTGAGACATCTGTGTGTTTGGATCTCCGGGATCATTACCTGGCCTCTGGGAACACAAGTGTGGCCCCCTGCACTGACTTCTTCAGCTTTGCCTGTGGAAGGGCCAAAGAGACCAATAATTCTTTTCAGGAGCTTGCCACAAAGAACAAAAACCGACTTCGGAGAATACTGGGTGAGGAAAGCTGGGTGGAAGATGCTCTGTGCAAGTGGGTGACTCTGTGCCTAAAATGACCATGACTGCTCCAAACCCTGTGTAGTTGTGGAACAACTGGTTTGCACCATGCCAGGTGGGATTATACGGATGGATGATTGGAGATGATGGGGGAGTAAAAGAGGCAGGATGGCGGGAGCTGCCTGGGTTTGCTCATCTCTCACTGTTTCCTGTTGCCTTGCCTTGGGTACCCTTCTTCCATTTCTCTTGGTCCCTTTCTGCATTTTTTTCTTTATCTAATTTCCATCTTCTTTGCTTCTCCATGCATCCATAATTACTCCATTCTCTCCAACTTGTCCCTTTTAGCAAGCTCCATCTTTGTTGCTTCCTCCAAATGTTCAGTTTCTATCCTATGCATGGTGTTTTCCTCCACAAGCATCTCTTCAGCACCTCCTGCATTTCAATTCTTTTGTCCGTCACTCTCATTCTCTAACCTCCAAAACCTCAGTCTCCCAATGACTCCTTGTCAACATTACCCTCTCCCTCTCACCATGCCGGAGCTCCCCTCTCTCACAATGATCTCTTGCTTCTTGCTTCTCCATTGAAACCTTGAACCATGGCAAGCAAGTTGACCTGGAACAAGTGGGATGTTAGAGATGGATGATTGGAGATGATGGATATTGGTGGAATGAAAGGGGTAGGATGGTGGGGTGAGAAGTGAGAGAGGGCTTCATCACTGTGCATAAGAGAAAAAGTGGGTAAGTACAAAGGATATGCTGGAAGAAGAGGAGAGCTGAGTTAATTGGCAGTGGAAGTAAAGTTCCTGCAGATGGAGGCTGGAGAGGAAAACTGCCAGGACTCAGAGGAAAACCAGAAGGATGAACTGAAACTGAGTAGGAGGTTGGAAGTGCGTCCCAGGAAGTTGGTGGATGGTGGTGAGGATTTGGGAACAAGAACATATAAGATAGACATGCATTTCCAGTGCAACGGAACCTAAAGAATGTGTTGACACTATCAATTAGAATCTGGGAAAAGTAAATGCACCCCTCTGCCCTCCTTTTTTGATGGGGAAAGAGTGGGAGGGGGACTCTCTTTGGGTAAATGGATACTTTCAGGGAAGGCACAGAGATAAAAAGAAAAAATATGCTCAGGATAAATTATATTGCCTACAATGGGATGAATAGATATCAGGGGGACTGAGGGTGAAAAGAGTGTTAGATATTAGAGGGTGGATGATTCAGAGAGACTTGCATTTGATTATTGTAGTGTGTTGGTTTCCTGGGATCAATGGATGAGGAGTCTGGACTAGAAGAGTCTTCCCCTGTTTCTTCTCTTTGCTAAACCTTTCCTTATGAGTTTTCTTCTCTCCAAATCCTTAAAGTTCTCTAGTTCCCTGAATTTGTCTAATTCCTTCAATCATTTCTTTTGTCTTTCATTTCTCTCTTTTCTCCTTTGCCCATATCCCACTTATTGCTACCTTTCTCCTTTCTTCCCTGTCTTTTCCTTCTTGGTTTCTTCCCCACATTTCTTTTATTTTCCATATTGTCTTCTCCTCATTCTCTTTCCCTGTTTTCATCATTTCATCAAGTTGATCCATTCCAAATTGGGCAGTCCTCTCATCTTTCTTATTTTCCTCATCTCTATTCCTCCCCCTCCTTCCATATTCTGTGGGAGTCTTTCTTTCCTGTAAGCTCCCTGTCTCCCACCCTCCCTCTTTGCCTCTATACCAGTTGCCACTCCTTTAATTCTCCTGCCGACAAAAAGAGTCAAACTCTGTAAAATATTTGAAAAGATTTATTTTGAGCCAAATATGAGTGACCATGGCCCATGATACAGTCCTCAGGAGATCCTGAGAACATGTGCCCAAGGTGGCTGGGGCACAGCTTGGTTTTATACATTTTAGAGAATCATGAGACATCAATCAAATACATTTAAGAAATACATTGGTTTGGTCCAGAAAGGTGGAACAACTCAAAGGGGAGGGGGTGGCTTCCAGGCTACAGGTGAATTTAAACATTTCCGGATTGACAGTTGCTTGAGTTTGTCTAAAGATCTGGGATAGATAGAAAGGGAATGTTCAGGGTAAGATAAAGATTGTGGAGACCGAAGTTCTTTTGAAGTCTTATAGTGGCTGCCCTTAGAGACAATAGGTGACAAATGTTTCCTATTCAGATCTTAGTTAATCAAAAGATCTAGCTATGTTAATGAGATATGTTAATAGCTAATAGAGATTCTTTACAGATGCAAATTTTCCTCCACAAAGAACAGCTTTGCAGGGCCATTTCAAAATGTGGCAAAGAAACATGTTTTGGGGTAAAATATTTTTGTTTTCTTCTTTGTCTCGTAATGTTATGCCAGAATCAGGTTAGAAAGTAAATCATGTTACATGGGTTAAATAAAACCCATCTGATGAGAACTTATGATATAGGGCATGACTCCCCAGACCCCTTTGATAGGAATTTGGGGCAAGATAAAAAAAATCAGAGTTTAGTCCTCACTCCCATGCTTCCTTTCTAGAGGCCCAGAATTCCTGGCACCCAGGATCTGGGGAGGAGAAAGCCTTCCAGTTCTACAACTCCTGCATGGATACACGTGCCATTGAAGCTGCAGGGACTGGTCCCCTCAGACAAGTTATTGAGGAGGTGAGAAAAGTTGGGATATTAACTTTTCTGGATATATAACATATGGGACCAATGCATGCTTAGGGTGGGTCTTCTTCCTAGGGCCCCCCAGTTTCTAGGAGGGAGATGGAGATGGAAATGGTTATGCCCTATGAAAGTATCAGAACCTTGGGAGAAGGCAGATAAAAAAGGATAGATGTGGCTCCCTAGAGGAATCGAAGCGCCCAGGGCAGAGGTCAGGCAGTAGCAGCTGTGTAAGAGCTGATCCAGACAATGGGGGATGGGCTCCACAGATCCTTATGCTCAGCCCCCTCTCTCTCCTTTAAAGCTTGGAGGCTGGCGCATCTCTGGTAAATGGACTTCCTTAAACTTTAACCAAACGCTGAGACTTCTGATGAGTCAGTATGGCCATTTCCCTTTCTTCAGAGCCTACCTAGGACCTCATCCTGCCTCTCCACACACACCAGTCATCCAGGTGAGGGATGCACTGGCGAAGACACAGTTGGACCTGGCCTGCCTCCATCTCTAGCCAATCGTCCCTTAGAGGAAGGTTGCAGGTTGGGAAGAGAGGACACCTGTGTGATATAGGAAACAACCCTACCTTAAGGGAAAATTATTGATGTGAAAGTCAGGGACATTAGCTGGGGGTGGGAAATGGAGCAGCAGAGCCAGTGCTGGGAAGACAGAAGTAGGCCTGGTCTTTCTTACTGTTAATCTGGATTAGTCTCAGAGCCCCTTAACCAGTCCTCCTATCTCTAGGATTGCCCTCATTTTATTTACTCTTTATTTTTACTAGAGGGAACTTTTCTAAACCAAGGGCTAACTAACTATGCTACTGTCTGTATTTAAATGCTTGTCAGTGGCCCAGTGGCTTGCCAGGTCATCAGAATCTAGTCCCTAATCTTTAGTAAAGCTTTGCAAGCACCTTGTGATCTGACCCCTACACACTTCTCCAGCCTTATCTCCCGTACATTCCTTCTCTCCCTTACCCCCAAGCCATGCTGACTCACTGCTGCTTCCAGGAATATTCCTCAGTTCTTTGCCTATGCTGCTCCCTGTGCCTGCAACCATCCCCCACACTGAACCTGGAAAACTTACATGTTTTTCAAATGTTGGCTTTATTATCTCTTCCAGGAAGTCTTCACCGACACCCTAGTTATGAGTTAGGTGAAGCACTGCTCTCCCTACTTTCATTTCCTCATGCTCTCAGCATTTATCACTCTGTGTTGAAGATTGTGAGCCTCTTTAGAACAGGACCATGCTTTATTCACCTTTGTTTCTCAGGACCTATCACAGGGCCAGGCAGCTAGAGGTTTTGCCAGGTATTTGTTGAGTGAGTAACTAAATAAAAACACTGGAGCTATCACTCTTGTGGTTAAACAATGTAATGCTATCTGCATATTTGGGCCCTACTGTCAAAAGAGCCACAAAATTACCAAAGGATAAGTACAAAAGAAGAATTGATTATCATTACGAGGTGTTCTAAAATTTAGTTTTAAACAGTCTGCTCAGGAGTTTAACTGATGTGGCCTTTAGGGGCCGGTTAAGATCTGGTTAAGGAGAGGCTCAGAGAGGAGAGAATGAGAGAAGGTGAGCTAAGCCAGCCTTGAAACATGGTTAATTCACACAAGTGGAGGTGAAGCTATGGGGCGTTGGAAATGCTGAGCCAGGGGGAGGACCTGGAATGGTGTGATTCCTCCGTGGAGTCAGTGAGGAGGCTGACCTATTTAATTGAGGATTTGGGAGGCAAGGTGGGGTGCAGTGGGAGGTAAAAGTGAGACTGAAGACATAAGGTTGAGCCTGATTATTTCTAAGAAGCCAGGCAAAGGTGAAACATTTGACATAATAGAAAAAAAAAAAAAGAGCTACTGAGGCCATCCAACTCTTATGACAATTGTGCATAGAGCAAATATTTTGATGGTTGTGCATAGAGTCAGCAGTTTTGAAGGTCAGTCTGGGGGTGTTGAGGAAACTAAATGAGCATTTTTGAGGCCCTGAGATAGAGGTAGAAATGGAAAGGAAGAGCCAGGCACAAGGATTTAGGCAACTTCACCCTAGTGATGATAGTTCATGCTGTTTCTAGAGGATTTGGTGACTGATTGGATATAAAGAAAGAAAGTGGGGGATTACACAGTGATCCCATTGTTTTGATTTAGTGTGAATGGGAGGAGGGTGATTATCATCAGTGTGAGCCTGGATAGTCTCTTGGGTTAAAAGCAGGTAGGAAGAATGGACTACAGAAAGAGAAGTCCAAAGACTGAGGGCAGAAGGGAGCCAGGGAAGAGAGAGTACTGTTGGAGAGATGGGAGCTAGACCAGTATGGTGGGCCACAAAGGAAAGAAAAGGAGCTTCAGGAAGGAGGGGTCAGCTCAGAGAAGAAGGAATGAGAAGACACCCTTGGATACCTAGAGATACTTTCCAAACAGTTATGGCAGTGGACACAGACTGTACAGAGCTTAGGAGGAAGATAAGAAAGTGGAAACAATGGGCATAGATGCTTTTTTGTTCTTTGAACTGTGGACATACAATGTAGCAAAAGGGTCAAGTGAAAGTTTTTTTCGAGACAGAAGGAAAAGTATATGGCTCAAGATAAGAGTGGGATATTGAAATTGGAGAAGAAAAGGGAAAGAGTAGAAGCAAAGATCTTCAGAATAGAAACAAGAGTTCATCAGGGCCAGACTAAGGTGAAATATACATGGTGCTTACCTGGGGTGCTAATTTAAGAAGGTCCCCAAAACTCAGTATCATGATAAATAGTATTTTATTAAATATTCCTAAAAAATCAAAATCAATGCAACAATACATGATGGAACAAAATATCAAACTTTTCTTCATTATGAATTTTTTTGAAAAAAGATTATGCTTTTTTTCCCAAAAAATGGGACAAAATTCTATGTGAATCTTTTTGAAAATACTAATTTTTTTTATTCAAAATGAATCAAAAATACATTGAGGACTTTTCTTGAACACATCATGATTCTTTTCAAAATTGACTAAAAGTATGTTTTTTTGGGGAAAAAAAGTCCATGATAAGCAAAGTTTTGAGATTTTATTTATCATACATTTTTGGTAGTAATTTTGATTTTTTAAAATGTTAATTATTTATCTTGATTACTGAGTTTTTTTAAAAAAGAGTTTATTTGAGCAAAGACTGATTTATGAATTGGGCAGCATCCTGAAGCAGTAGAGGTTCAGAGAGCTCCACCCAACAATGCAGGCAGGCAGTATTTACAGAAAGAGGAAGTGACACCCAGAAACAGCTTGATTGGTTACAGCTTAGCAATTGTCTTTAATGGGCATGGTCTGATCACTTGACAGCCTGTGGTTGCCTGAAGATCAGCTGGTATGGCTGGCTGAGATGGAGCTACCTGTTGCAAGAATATACTCCTAAGTTAGGTTGCAGTTTGATTACTGAGTTTTTGGTACCTCTTAGATTTTGTACCTGGGACAGGTTCCTCACCTCACTCACCCTGGCCCTGTTCCTGAGACAAGGAATAGCTCCTTTTAAGATGCTGATTATTATGCTTCTGCCTTGCTGGGCACACCCACACTGGTTGTAATACTCACCATCTCTTCCCATTTTCACATCTGGACTCTTCTTCTCATGCCCCTCAACCCTTAATCCTTCCCTTTCTTTGTACTCTTGCTTCTCTTCTGTCCAATCTTTGTGTCCATCTCCCAAGGCCATCTCCCATGGTATATTCCCCACCTCCCCACACCTGCCCACTCCATCCGCCATGCTCCCTGCTTCTCTCCAGTCTCTCTTGTGCCCAGATAGACCAGCCAGAGTTTGATGTTCCCCTCAAGCAAGATCAAGAACAGAAGATCTATGCCCAGGTAAGATGGCACATGGACAAAGGCCCTGCCCTCTGAGGCCAGGAGAAAAGCAGGGACCTCTGGCACCTGTGACTGACATTTCCTTCCTCCAGATCTTTCGGGAATACCTGACTTACCTGAATCAGCTGGGAACCTTGCTGGGAGGAGACCCAAGCAAGGTGCAAGAACACTCTTCCTTGTCAATCTCCATCACTTCACGGCTGTTCCAGTTTCTGAGGCCCCTGGAGCAGCGGCGGGCCCAGGGCAAGCTCTTCCAGATGGTCACTATCGACCAGCTCAAGGTGCCTGGAACTGGGGGCCAGAAGACTGTGGGCATGGGGATCTTCCTCTCAAACATTACCTCCTTTCCTTCTTCCTCCTAGTGCCCTTAATACCTTTTCATTCTGTCTCTGACTCCATCCCCTCCCCCAGTTAGCCTGTTCTCTTCTTTTTCTCACACCCAAGGGGAAGCCCTTTCCCCTTCCTTCTCTTTTCCTTTTCCCCCTCAGCTTTGTGTCCCTCCTCTAAGGAAATGGCCCCTGCCATCGACTGGTTGTCCTGCTTGCAAGCGACATTCACACCGATGTCCCTGAGCCCTTCTCAGTCCCTCGTGGTCCATGACGTGGAATATTTGAAAAACATGTCACAACTGGTGGAGGAGATGCTGCTAAAGCAGAGGTTCGCCCCAGGTGGGATTGGGGAGATCATGGAAATGGAGGAGAGCCTGAGCACCGTAGATCTTGGGGGCAAAGGAAACCTTGGGGAATGCAGGCTGGTAAGGGCCTCCCAGGAGGATAAGAGGAACTTGCCACCTGTGCGGGCAGAGAAGCGTGGGGTGGGTGGCACAGAGAGGATGGAGGGATCAAGAAGGATGTGTCTTGGGAGCACGAGTAAGGGAGGATACACACGACATGAGGAACGCAGGGTCAGCCAAGACACGGGGTTTCCTGAGAGTAGAACACCAGCCAGTCAAGAGCCTCTGAGCTGTAGAAGATGCTGGAAGACCCAGACACAGAAGACAGTTAAGTGTATGTATGTCTTTTTAGCAGCTGAGGACTGTGGGCAGGAGGAGGAGGCACATGAGATGAGGAGATGAAGATGGTGAAGGCTGGGGATGCTTAGGGGAAGAAAGGAAGAGGAGGGGCCATTCCTCAGGTGTGGTGTGAAGATGCTGGAGCTCTTATGGGAAACAATGTCTAAGAGCATTTCTGCTGGTATCAGGAAATCAAGGGGGTGTTGGGGTTGGGGACATGAAAGAGTGGCTCTTTGTTGGGCTCTCTGCCTCCCCTGATACCTGGGTGGCTACCACCTGAAAGCAGTGGCTTTCTTCCAGGGGCTTGGACCTAAGGGCCTTCTTCATGGTGGCAGCAGCATCTGGAAATCCTTTTTGAGGGAGGTAGCTGCCCATTCACATGGCAGTGAGCAGGCTTACATAAGGGTGCAATGCAGCCCTGGCAGGAGCATTGCTGGTGGAGGAGAGAGCAGTCACAGAGACCAGCTTACTTATGCTTATGAGATACATCTGAGGATAACCAGAGATATCTTGACTGTGGAAGCAGAATCTGTTTCATGACATGAGTCCAGACTCCATCTAGCCCAGAACTTTCTTTCCCTGTGACTTTGAAGGCTGCCTCTTCATCTAGTTTCTTTTACTAAGGAGCTAGATCCCACCCCAACCTACATCATGAAAAGCTCTTTTTGACTTGGGTGCATGTTAAAACAGTTATTAATACAGAGGAGAAGGAGCTGCCTTCACGAGTATCAAGGTGACTTACACAAGGAGAGGCTCTTCTTGAAGCATCCCCAGATTCCTGGGGTATATGTGTGGGTCTCTTTTGTCTCCATAGGGACTTTCTACAGAGCCACATGATCTTAGGGCTGGTGGTGACCCTTTCTCCAGCCCTGGACAGTCAATTCCAGGAGGCACGCAGAAAGCTCAGCCAGAAACTGCGGGAACTGACAGAGCAACCACCCATGGTGAGGAGAGGAGCGGGTGTATTTGCCCAGATACTCGAAAGGAGTATCTACTCTTTTGAGGGGTAAATGTCGGCATCTCCCTCTCAGGGAGGGGGCCATGATGGTAGATGCCCCTCCATGTCTTGGCTTTCCATAGAAGCAGGCAAGTTGGACAGACAAAGTTTAACTTGAAAACCAAGATGCTACGTGCCAGACCTTCAGGCACACATCTCCCAGCCTGACTACTTCTCTGGCTTCTTGCTGGGTGTTTGAGCTCAAATATAAAACTCTGATATTATCAAAACTGCCCTTTCTTTGTCATGACGCTTACACTATTTGCTCAGGATAACTTGGACTTAGAGCTTACAATTTATTGGGATGACAGAGAGATATGTTACACAGTGGCCTTCCTTATGTCTAGTTGATTCCATGTTCAAACGTGCTTCACAAAGAGTTTATCTCTGACATCCAGTGGGATCCACTGGGCCACATGTAGACTTTGTGGCACAGATGTGGATATATCTGAGGAGGGGCCTGGGTAGAAAATGCACTTCACTAACCAGAGTCTACTTATTACATAAGATGCAGAGATGCTCCTTTGCTGAGAATCTTGAAATCCCAAGTTGGATATATCCAAATGCAAGCAGAAGAGTCTAGTACATTGGATACATCCCAACCTCAGTGAAGGCCTCAGTTTAGTCTTAAAAATCACTGAATTTTTTTTCTTAGTAATTTGTGGTCCATTTCCCTGCCTTGGAGAAACTCTCTGCTTTGGCAACCTAAAATTGCTGTGGAATTCAGAGAAGATAAATGTATTCACAGGGACTGGAATGTAGTTATTGCTTATCAAGAGCTAATGGTGTGCTAGACACTCTGAAATCCTTTAGATCTAAATCTAGATTTAGATTTAATCTTTACAATTCCATGAGGTACCATGGATGCCATTTGGTTCCTATTTTAAAGAGGAGGAAACAGAGGCACGAAAGATAAGGAAGTTGCTCAGGTATGACAGTAAGTTAGTGGGGTGAGGATTTGAACCCTGGCAGTCTGGCTCCAGGGTCTGTGTTGTTTACTCATTGTGCTAAAAAAGCAGTCTTCCTGAGGAACATCACTTGGGTTGGAGAGTGGCCAAGAAGCTTCTGCCCAGCTTTTCTCTTGATTCAGATGAAGCAGACCAGAGCCCCAAGTTATCTTAATTGGGGTTGCTACAAAATCCTGGCAACAAACAGCTACCTATAAATGCCAGCACCATGGCCTCATGGCACTTCTTGGAGGCTGTAAGAGTGCTAATGTTGAGGATCAGGCTTAAAGAATGCAGAAGGCTTAGATGTCCTGAAGCCATTATCTTTTCCACTAGGGCACATAATTGTCCTTGGGCTTAAAAGCTGAACTAATCTCTGCCAACAAATAGTTGTGTGACCTTGGGGACGCCACTTCACCTTTCTGGAACAATAGTATAAAAGATGGCACTTAATAATAATGATAATAGCTGCTATACATGGAGTAGTCACTGTCTGTCAGCACTTGGGACAGGTTATTCATTAATCTTCCAGAAACACTTGGAGGTTTTTAATCCCCATTTTGCAGAAGCAAAAATAGGCTCAGAAAGGTCAAGAAACTTTCTCAAGACCACACAGCTCACAAGTAAGTGAACAGACTCCAAAACAGATGTTTTGGCTCATAAAGTCATGTTTTTAACCACACACTATACAGGATTGAGAAACAAGTAGGTGCTACAAACAAAGGTTAGAAAACTTTTTTATAAAGGGCAACATAGTAAATATCGACTTCGTGATCCATAAATGGTTGGTGTTACAAACTACTCAACTCTGTCCCTGTAGTGCAAAAACAACTGTACACTAAGTAAATGCTGTGTTCCCAGGGAATCCTGGTTTAGACAGCAGATATTCTTGGAGTTCCCAAGAGGGAGAGATCAGGGAGCATTTGAAGGATCAGTGGCATCTCTGTGCAGGAGGCAGAACTGACAAAATGTCTAGAGAGAGGAAGGAGTTTTCTGGTGAAGAAAGGGGTATCATCTCATGGGGACAGGGCAGGAGGTAGGCTGGCTAAAACTTGGTGCAGGGTGAGGGATCCTCCTGGTGGCTCTGGTTGAGAGGAGAAGACTAGGCTTGCTGTGTCCACTGATGCCCCTGGAGCATGCTCCAGGTGTTTGAGAATCAGCAAGGAAGCCAGGGCACCTGGATCAGAGTGACTAGGACAATAGTGGGGAGGGAATCAGAGCAGGAAGGAGAGAACCATACAAGGTTTGGTAGGTTGCTGAAGGACTTTTGCTTCTCTCTGTATGAAATAAAGACATGCAGAGGGATTTATCTCATTTATGTTTTAAAAGAACATATTTTAAGGTTAGCAATGGGATGTCCTGATGATGAGTGATGTGAGAGGGAGAATGGAATCAAAGACATCACCTAGAGTTTGGCCTTGATATGATCAAAATGTTTGGTTTTATTCAGTGGCCATTAATTACCGACTTCTGATCATATTCTTTTGAATGAATTATAATTTATAGTGCCCTTATACAGAAAGATTTCTAAATCTCATTATTGGCCCATCTTTGGATGATTAGTTTTGAATAGAGTTATAGTCAATGAAAATGGCTGTTAAGTCAGGTTTTCTTTTATGAAACTTGGGAAGGTGGGTTTTGAGAAGTAAAAGCAGAACTTCACATTTGTGACGATTAAATGTGAATGATTTATATTCAGCCCAACATCTCAATTTATTCAGGTCTTCCAGCTTTGGATCATTTGCAATTTTATTCAGTGTATCTTTGTCCAGACTACTGTTAAGATCCTGAAGGGAGAAGGGCATCGGGTCAGGTTATTGAAGACCTAGCTATGGATTTATGCATTCATTTATGTAACAAACATTTATTGAGAACCTAGTGTACTTCAGGTACTTCTCCAGGCACTTGGAATGCAGCAATGAACAAAAAAGACAAATAAATAATCCTGCCTTCAGCCACATATCCTGGTGAAAGAAGAAAGACAATAAACAAACTAATAAAATAATAAAATATGTTAGGAGGTGTTATGAAGAAAAGCAAAACAGGAAATGAGGAAAGGAAATGCTAAGTGAGTGGTAGTTAGGATTCTTAGTAGGAATGTCACTGGAGGTCAAGTTAACTTGAAATCATTCACCATTGATGTTTACTCTTGATTCAGCCAGATGAGACTCCACTCAAATTGCACTATCATTCAACATCAGTTTCTCTATCTAATTCACGAGGACTCAATCTGTGTTTTTCAAGCCTGGCTAAATCAAGATAATGCCAACAGAGTGGGGTAGTGCCTTAGAGTACTTGAAAGGTATTATTTCACCTGATCCCCAAACCTGTGAGGAAGGTAGACTAGATATTGTTTTCATTTCGACAACTGGTGTCACTGAACCACAGGGGTTTAAGTTAATAACTCAAACTTAGTAAGTGCTAATACTCTATTCAGTGGTAGGATGGTAGTGGTGCTTGAGGATGTATTTCGTCTATAGATGTGTTTTGTTAGCCTGTAGAATCTTTTGCAAACTTTGAATTAATCACCAACATTCAAAAACTAGGATATGGCATGCCAGCATTCAGGTTTCTAGTGTGTGTGTGTGTGTGTGTGTGTGTGTGTGTCTGTGAAGCTTGGGAAACACTGGGCTACCCTTCTCCTGTGGCGACAACTGACTGTCGCTACATGATGCAGCTCAGGGCTGGGTGCGCTCTCTGAAGCCCCACCACAGCCTGTAGCTCTGATGTTGCACTGCTGTTCTCTGTTATGCCTCTGCATGGCCCCTATTGGAGTTTGCGGCTTCCGGTCTTTCATATGCCTCAGTTACATAAGCCTTTTAGCCAGAAGAATTTTTATCATTTTGGCATTATTTTTCTTCAGTGATCCTATCATAGCCCTTAGTAGTTACACATTATTTTCCAAGTGTTAAAAAACTGTTTAATGATTCGTTCCACAATGTTGTTTAGAAATTAACATTAAGGATTCCTGGTTGGCTCGTAATCCCTAAAATTTCCTTTCATCCTATAGAAGATTGGTCAAATTTTTCCTTCCCTCCGGACTCTTAGAATCTGTCCTGATTTCTATCATTTCTCAAATACTATCTGTGGTTCTGAGGTTGTATATGGAACTTTTTTTTTCTGGTGCCCTAAAATTAGTCCACTGAGTTTCATTGTCTTGGGTTTGAAGTATTTCTTCTATTGTTTATATTTTGGAGACTTTTTTTTCTCGAATTCTATTTCTCTCCCTCTCTTTCTCTCTCTGACTCTCCCTTTGCAGTTAATGTGGTATACACTACCATTCCACATCTTGAGAGAGAGCTGTAGTAGTGGTCTGAGGTGGTGATTGTATTCTCCAGTAGTCAGGTCCCACGGCAAAGCATGTTGGAGAAATGATCAGGCTCCAGCAAAGGGCATCAGGAAACAAATCAAGAACGAGAAGGGGTGAGAAGAATAGGCAGATCTACACTTCCAAGCTCAAGTGGTCTCCCTGCTGATGCTGGTTGCTGCTCCACGTGTAGCAACTGTCTGATAAGAGGTATTCGTGGAGCCAAGCTTGTCCAGCAGAATGTGGCTGGCAGATTCTCAACTTGGCCCATAATTGCTTTCAGATCCGGACTTCCTTTTAGTTCCTGTTGTTTCAGAGCTCCAACTCATGCAGCATGAGAAGAATCTGAGCCTCTTCTCTTTATCAGAGACAAGGTTGGCCAGGTGTGGTGGCTCTTGCCTGCAATCCCAGCACTTTGGGAGGCCAAGGCAGATGGACCACTTGAGCCCAGGAGTTTGAGACCAACCTGGCCAACATGGCAAAACTTCATCTCTGGTGGTAGCCACCTGTAATCCCAGCTACTTGGGAGACTGAAGCAGAAGACTCACTTGAACCCGGGAGGTGAAAGTTGCAGTGAGCCGAGATTGCACCACTGCACTCCAGCCTGGGTCACAGAGTGAGACTCTGTTACAAAATAAAAATAAAAATAAGACTCAAGGTTAGCAGACCTCAAGGTTCAATAGAACACAGATGTGGACAGCCAGGCCTGCAGCAACCTCCAAAATGATAACCTCTTTAACTGGTGGGTTCGGGAGTTTTTTCTTCGGTGACTACCAGACTGGCCTCTTTGGTCTGTTTCCTGTAGTGGGATGCACATAAACCCCCTCCATTCCCAGGACCAGCCTAGCTCCTGTGGGGAGAGTATTAGTGGCAGCCTTCCTATCTTCCCCGTGGGCAGGTCTTTGGGAAGTAAAAAAATCACAGGAATAAAGTTTTGAGGCTTCATCCTGCCTAACCCAAATTAGCCTATTAGCTGGTATTTATCAGTTCCAGCTCAGCTTTCCCTCAGGCCAGCTACCTCCTCCTGTCCCTGGGTTCCTTGAGTGTGTGTCTCCATTTACTGTGTCATCTCTGGGTTTATGCCTTGGTCAAGTTTTTAAAGCCATGCAAGCCCACCGCCAAGACCTTCTCAGCGTCTGTCTCTTCTGTTTCTCATTCTTGAGGTCCTCAGCTGGCACTGCCCTCTTGGATGTTTGTCCATGGCCTCCTGCCTCTGCAGTGAAAGCCCTCCACCTTCCTGTTCTATTCTCTCCTCTCTGACTTGGCTGGAAGTCTTCCAGCTCTATGAATTTATACACTGAGTCTTGTCTTGTGTCCTCTTTTCCTAGCAAACAATATGGCATCTAAAACCCAGTTCTACTCTGATAATTTTTTCTTTACAAGATGCTACAGTATGATACACCATGCCCACCTGGAGAGAGGATAAAGGTGATGGTGGTAGGACAGAATTTCCATCCGCAATCTCCGTTTTGAGCAAAGAAGCATGGAGGATGGAAGTCATTGCTGGGACCCCGGAGTAGAGTGGTGGTGGGGGAACAGGGGGAACATCAGACTGCCGAGGTATGAGTTTGGGTTCTCATCTTCTTCCCAGGAGGCTTTTGAAACCCCAGAATGATGCCTCCTAGAGGCCTTGCTGTCAAATTCAATAGGCAATAACATGAAGGATTTACTCAGCCAGGCTCATGAGACCAGCTCTGAGGAAGCTGTGCTTTTCTTGTACTGATCGGTGATGTGCATCACCCTAAGGGATAGTAAACAGATGAAACCCAGAAAGTCCAGTCAAAAGAGCACCCTCTGGGAATGAAGATCTAGTGAAGACTGGGGAGACAGATGAGGAAAGAGTCCTGAACAGGAGCCACTCATTCCAGCTTTGTCTCCATAGCCTGCCCGCCCACGATGGATGAAGTGCATGGAGGAGACAGGCACCTTCTTCGAGCCCACGCTGGCGGCTTTGTTTGTTCGTGAGGCCTTTGGCCCGAGCACCCGAAGTGCTGTATGTGAGAGCTCTTCCCAGCCCACATCCCTCCACCCCTTCCTACCCAACGCAGCCTTCCCTCTTCTGTTAACTTTGACTTTCTCAGTGGTGTGTGTGATTGGGGAATTGGGCAGTCAGAGAGAGAAGGGCCACTGAGAGAGGGAACCCAAAGGCCTGCTCCATCCCTGGTGTGGAAACAGTTCAGCTTCAGGCCACGAATTCTCCATGACATGCTCTCACTTGGACAAGTCACCCAACTTTCCTGGTCTTGTGTTTCTTCAACCATCAAATGAGAAAATCGAGCCAGTCTCGGTGGCTCACACCTGTAATCCCAGCACTTTGGGAGGCTGAGGTGGGCGGATCACCTGAGGTCAGGAGTTCAAGACCAGCCTGACCGACATGGAGAAACCCCATCTCTACTAAAAATACAAAATTAGCTGGGCGTGGTGGTGCATGCCTGTAATCCCAGCTACTCGGGAGGCTGAGGCAGGCGAATCGCTTGAACCTGGGAGGCAGAGGTTGCAGTGAGCCGAGATCACACCATTGCACTCCAGCCTGGGTGACAAGAGTGAAACTCCATCTCCAAAAAAAAAAAGGAAAATTGAACACTATCATCTCTAAGTCTCCTCCCTGTTGTGCTAAGATTTTTTTAACAACACATGACGTGACATCAGAACAGATGACATAATCTTGAAGAGGGCAAATAAATCAAATAAATCACCACTGAATACTTTCTGAGTACCTACCACATGCCTGGGACTCCTTCAAGAACTTTGCATGAACTACGTCATTTAGTTCCTATTATGATCCTGATTTTATACAAGAGGGAACTGAAGCAAAGAGAGGTTAAGTGACTTGCCCAAAGTCACACAGTTACCAAAAAGCAGAGACAGGGTTTGAACTCAGGCATTCTGATGCCAGAGCCCAGGCTCTCGATATTGCCTTTCATTTTGCTCCAGGAAAGGATTTACATGAGATGGCAGGTGGCTGGGGAAGCAGTGAGTACACACTCACGTTGTGAAGGCAGGGAGACTTGTGGGGGACTTGCTGGGAAGCTGAAGAGCTCAGGAGGATGAGGAGAGGGAGTGGACGGTTTAAAAAAGACAGTGTGAGAACAAGAGCCCTGAGCCAGAGGAGAAAATGACAGCCCTCTCCTCCCTCTGATTTCTGAGAGGTGTTCCTGCCCCCAGGAGTGAGGACACTGTCTTTCTCCCGCGTCAGGCTATTTCCCCATGGAAAGGAACTATATCTCCCTGATGGCCCTCACGGATGGCCAGGCCCCACCTTCCCTTTGTGGGCTTGGCACTGCCTTCCTTTCTCCACAGATCCTTTAGCTGCTTTAGTTGAGCTGCTGCTCTAGCAGCAGCTCCAGCCCAGGCAGCTCCTTGGGGCCAAGGCCTTTTCCAAGGGTCAGAAGCTGTGGGCAGGGCCAGGCTGAGGCCTCTCCTGATCCTGTCCCCCTGTCCCTGGACCTCACTCCCACAGGCCATGAAATTATTCACTGCGATCCGGGATGCCCTCATCACTCGCCTCAGAAACCTTCCCTGGATGAATGAGGAGACCCAGAACATGGCCCAGGACAAGGTCAGGCCAGGCGTCCTGGCTGGTGTGGGAGCCTGTGCAGGGAATGGAGTATTGGAACAAGCGAGATGGGGACTGGAAGCAAATGCCAAAGGCCCCCCCAGGCACATGCTAAGTAGGGAAGGCACTGGGCTGTATACTCACACTGGCAACAATGTGAGAGGCTGGGACAGGGCAACGAGTGGGAGAAATTTCCTCTGGTAGACTCGGAGAGTATTCCTAGCCTCTTCTGTGTCTCTCTCCAGGTTGCTCAACTGCAGGTGGAGATGGGGGCTTCAGAATGGGCCCTGAAGCCAGAGCTGGCCCGACAAGAATACAACGATGTGGGTCCCTGTGTTTTCCAGCTCCTTCTCAGTCCTTGACTTCTCGTCACTTCTCTGACCCTCCTAAGTCTTTGTTGGACAATCAGTTTTCCCTGGGTGACTTAGCTCTGTCCTTACCCTGGTGCTGGCTGGGGTTGATGGGGAAATATCCACACTGTACATCTTGCTGGCAGAAGAACAGAATCTTTTCAGGTCCCAACGAGTGTGCCAACACACATGCGTGCATCCTGTGACTTGTCTGGGCGTGTTCATCTGTGTGCTGATATGTGTAAAGCCTGGGTGTGCTGTGTAGTGATGCCATTGGGCTGCTGTCTCCTAATCCCTGGATGCCTGCCAGTCAGGGCTTGCCTGTTTGGGGTCAAATGGTCCCATTGGTGTTTGTCAGCATGCATCTACAGAAGTCTCTGTGTGCCCAAGTCACCTCCTGCCTCTTCCCCAGATACAGCTTGGACCGAGCTTCCTGCATTCTGTCCTGAGCTGTGTCCGGTCCCTCCGAGCTAGAATTGTCCAGAGCTTCTTGCAGCCTCGCCCCCAACACAGGTATGACAGCAGGGGAGATACAGGCACTCCATCCCAGAGAGACCCATCCATGATTCACAGGAAAGGAAGCCAGGGCTCAGGGCAGGCAGCATGAACAGTAATGGTAGTTGGGAGGGACTGTGTAGGTCTCAGGGTGGCAGGCAATACGTGGTGGGGGCTGGAGTTCACATGTCCTCTTCCCACAGGTGGAAGGTGTCCCCTTGGGACGTCAATGCTTACTATTCGGTATCTGACCATGTGGTAGTCTTTCCAGCTGGACTCCTCCAACCCCCATTCTTCCACCCTGGCTATCCCAGGTATGGGTCACTCTGTAAGGGTAGGTAGGGAGTTTCCCAAGAGGGGCCGACAGGTGTTATGATGGATGGGACTTACGGTTGGAGAATTGGGGTCACAAATGCTGAGAGATTCTGGGGGTCAAATAAGCCCTTGTCTCCCTAGAGCTGTGAACTTTGGCGCTGCTGGCAGCATCATGGCCCACGAGCTGTTGCACATCTTCTACCAGCTCTGTGGGTAACAGGGGCCACTGGGAGGTGGGATAATAGGGAACCTAAGGGAAGGCCACAAGGGAGGCCTGGAGGGGAAAGGGAGGTTATTTGAGGGTTTGAGGTGGGGCAGTCCTGGGAACTTTGCCATGCTCCTGGGAGCTGATTCAGTCTGTGGTACCACCCACATCCTCACCTAGGCAGCACCAACCCTATGTTCTCTTGCTGTATGTTCTCTTGTCCCATTTTCAACAGTACTGCCTGGGGGCTGCCCCGCCTGTGACAACCATGCCCTCCAGGAAGCTCACCTGTGCCTGAAGCGCCATTATGCTGCCTTTCCATTACCTAGCAGAACCTCCTTCAATGACTCCCTCACATTCTTGGAGAACGCTGCAGACGTTGGGGGGCTAGCCATCGCGCTGCAGGTATGCAAGTGTCAAGGGCCACAGTTTATGTGTACTGGCAGACTAGAAAACATGTCCTCGAGTTTTCCTTCCACCATTCCTGACACAAGTACAGTTGCATGGCTTTCTGCCCTTCGCATCCCCACTGAATAGACGGCAACTTGGGGATCCCCCTCCTACCCCAGAGATCCTCCATTTTAGGACATCTATAGGTCTTCTGGGAAGTACTCTTTCTTCTGGCTCAGATCAACTTGTCAGTGCAGAACCAGTGAGCAAGGGCCATGGGTTTTGGGTACTGTGTGGAGGGACTTTCAGATGGCCACAGGTCTAGAGCCTGAGGGCCCTTCTCTACCCACCCCTACCCAGGCATACAGCAAGAGGCTGTTACGGCACCATGGGGAGACTGTCCTGCCCAGCCTGGACCTCAGCCCCCAGCAGATCTTCTTTCGAAGCTATGCCCAGGTAGGCAGCGGCCACCTCCCGCCACAGCTTGCTTTATGTCAGTTGAACGCCTTATTACTGAAGCTCATGGAAGTCCCCTCTTCAGACACTCCATCAAATACCCCAAACCCTCTTCTGCAGATGTCCTCACTGTTATCTTTTCTCTTCCCTCCCTACCCCTTGGAATCACCCCTCAGATGACTACAGGTTCTTCTACCTAATTCAGCACCCCCACAACTCAAAAGGTAGAAAAAACTCTATTCCCAAGTTCCTCCAGGAGAGGAGGAGACCAACTTTTTTTTCCTCTCATACCCCCAAAATACAGATGCCTTAAAAATGAGCCTGTGGTTGGGCGCAGTGGCTCACACCTGTAATCCTGGCACTTTGGGAGGCCGAGGTGGGCGGATCACTTGAGATCAGGAGTTTAAGACCAGCCTGGCCAATATGGTGAAACCCCGTCTCTACTAAAAATACAAAACTTAGCTGGGCTTGGTGGTGGGCGCCTGTAATCCCAGCTACTTGAGAGGCTGAGGCACGAGAATCGCTTGAACCTGGGAGGCGGAGGTTGCAGTGAGCCAAGATCATGCCGCTGCACTCCAGGCTGGGTGGTAGAGCAAGACTCAGTCTCACACACACAAAAAAAAGCCTGCGACAGGCTGTGTGCCACATTCCTCTTCAGACACCTGACCTTAGGTGTGGCGCCCACTTGACATCACCTCCTTAAGCACCCTGTACTCCCTCAACAGACTCAGGTGCCAGGTCTTCAACACGCTTAGATTAGACTTCACCCCAGAGCTCCTGCGCTAGACCCTGCCTCTCTGTCATTGATAAATGGTATCATTACACAGCCCAGGCCCTCCTCCTGGACTCCTATTGCCAGATTAAATGAACTATACATTTCAAATGCTCCATGTGGCCCTTGGGGCACTTGATCCCCTGTTCCCCTCTTTGTCTGCTGTCCCTGATCACCCCTTGTCACCGGGTCAGCTTTGTCCTGTGGACCCTCCCCCTTCAATGACCTCTCTTCCTGCTCAGGTGATGTGTAGGAAGCCCAGCCCCCAGGACTCTCACGACACTCACAGCCCTCCACACCTCCGAGTCCACGGGCCCCTCAGCAGCACCCCAGCCTTTGCCAGGTATTTCCGCTGTGCACGTGGTGCTCTCTTGAACCCCTCCAGCCGCTGCCAGCTCTGGTAACTTGGCTACCAAAGATGCCACAGCACAGAAATATCGACCAACAGCTCCCTGGTCACATCCATGGAATCAGAGCAAGATTTCCTTTCCGCTTCTGTTCCAAAAATAAAAGCTGGCACTTGGCTTCCGCTTGTCTCTTAATGACTTGTTCCTGCTATGTTCTATGCCTGGAAGTCATTAACTGCACAGGAGAAAAATACCCTGAAGTTAGAAAAGATAAAAGGGAGAAATGCCAAAAATATTTCATGGACACAAGAAAAGGAAAAAATCAACAATTGGTGACCTGGTGGGTTTGAAGGCCAACCAGTGGACCAAAGATTGGACAATAAAGCAGTCTAGTTGGAGACGAGAAGGGCTTGGATTAAGTATCGGAAAGCTGCTCCCAATTGTTCTCAGGATTTTATCGTTATTTTATTGTCATTGCCTCCTGCCTCTAATCTGCTGTCCTGAACAAAACCAGGAGAGGTGTGGGAGAGAAGGATGTGGGTCTGCTGTCTCTGGCCCTGGGAGATGAAACTCCGAACCTGGAGAGGCAGTCAGTTAGCACTGATGGCAACTGGTATCTCTGCTGCTGAACCTTGAGATACAGTGATGGTGATCAGAGGCAGAGAGCCATGCCTGCATCTCCTTTGGGAGTTGTGACCTGGAGCCCATGAGGGAGGGAGGGTCAGTGAGTGAGCATGAAGCAGAGTTGGATATTTGGGAATGTCCGCCTCAATGGCCCTCCTGAGAAAACCATGACACTGGCCAGACTAAAGCAGAAGCTGAGGTGGAAAGAGTGCTTGTGAACAGCTGCCGTCTTGGATGACTGGTCTTCTTCCTGCTGGGCCATGTCCACCACCTGCCACATCTCACCCACTGAGGAGGCCACAAAGTGCTCTTCGAACTGTTCTTGATTCTGGTCTGGAACAGGGGAAAAGGACAAGGACTGAGCCCTGACCCTGGCCTGAACCAGAAAGGAGAAGTTAGAATAGGAAAAACACGTTGAAGCCTAGGGCTGCAGTCCCAATTGCCCATATCCTTGGCCTTCACCAGAGAGGGGATGCTCTTTCTAGAGGTTTTTTCTGGTCTGTGTTCAATCACAGCCCCAACTCAAACACACAGACACACACACACACACACACACACACACACACACACACACACACACCATTCCTAAGGTTAGCTGCCTCCTCTAGGGTTTCAACACTGGGGGAGTCAGGGCCCACCTTGAAGCATGACAAAAGCCAGCCAAATGCACCATGCTTACACACACAGAAGTTGCATGCAAGCTCAGCTGGCCCATGGTGAGCCGACACTATTATTTCACATGATAACCATCAGTGGCTGGAGTTACCCCCCATAAACCAGACCTATGTCAGGTCTCACCCTAGCCTCATCAATGACCTGGGGCCTGGCCTCACACAGACCTCACCCTGAGCCTCCAGACTCTCCCATCTTTTTTTCTACCTACCTGAAGAGGGTGTTTTCTCTGTATGGCTCCTGTCTTTTTTTCCACCTACCTGCAGAGGGCATTTTCTCTGTCTGGCTCCCATCTTTGGGGCCTGGGCTCCCGTTCAGAGGCTTCACCTGCAGCAGCAGCAAGATAGGAACCAGGAACACTGCCCTGCAGAGCTGGGGGGCCAGGGGAGGCATGGACCTGCCCACCCGCTGCCTTTGGCCGCCCCCTGCTCCCAGTGCCCAGCAGGATCCGTGCACCTCCTGCCCCATTCCTGTCCTGGCCCTTAACCCTTTCCAGGGGCATTTTCTCCCCTTACCTTCCATAGGACCTCTGACTTCACATGTTCTGTGACATCACAGCCATGGGCCTGACCTTCATTCCGGCTCACTAGAGCGTTCCATGGCGAGGCACAAGAATGGAGCACAGCCAGCAGGGATGGCCGAGGCTTCCAAGATGACCACAGTGGGTCATTCTGTATTTAGCAACAGAAATGACTTAACAGCTTGCAATGTACATTCATATCCATTACACCATTAGATCCACGTAGAAACCAGGACTGCAAAATCATAGTGTTCTCATATCTATTACATTCATGAGGAAACTGAGGCTCACAGAAAAAATGACTCTCTCACTCAAAATCACCCAAATACTAAGGGGCAGAAAAGGACTCTTGATTAACTTTTACTTTTAAATATGATATCTTCCCACTATTCTATGTGGCCTTTCTGTAACAAGAGTGGTTTGCATAGGATGAGGCCCAGAACAGATGAGCCGGCCAGGATTCTCAAGTCGTGGGCATGAACATGCTGCTCTGCATGAAGCATGGGTCTGCCAGAAAATAAAGATGGGGAGGAGCATAGGGTAAGGATGGGTAAAAGCACATGCTGTGTGTGTGTATAAAAGACCCAGAGACAGAGACAGGCATAGACAGGCAGAGACAGACAGAGACATAGAAAAAGAGAGAAAGAAAGAGACCGAGACAGGCAGAAACTGAGGGGTAGAGACAGAGAGAGAGATAGAGATGCAGAGACAGAGAGACAGATGAAGAGAGAGTGAAAAGAGAGAGAGAGAGAGAGAGACAAAGAGCAGGGTGCCTTGCAGCTGGTAGAGCCCATTCACACCCTCTCTTCACCCTCCCCTGGTTTTCCCACTTTTCTAGCCTTTGTCCTCTTGTACCACCAGGTTGAAACACCCTCTTCTTTCATTTTACACCTTTCTGTACTCTTAGACGAAAGAAAAGGTTGTTAGAGGCTCATCTCCAACCTCATTGCTTGGCGAAAGGAGTTAGAGTCTGCAGAGAAGCCGCAGTGCGGCAGGGAGTCTAGGATCCCAAATAACAGATCTGGGAGAATCCTGCCTCAGTACTTGGATGCGCCTCCTGCCCATGAGCCTGGCGAGCACAGATCTGTTGGCAGTAACCGGCTGTGGGTAATCACCCCCAACTGCTTCTTGGGCAGAGATGGTTGGAGGGTTGTGAGTTAGGGAGACAGAATGAAGGCCTTTTTTCAAAAACCAGCAACAGAGACATAGGCCATTAGATGCAGGATGGCTGCTAAGACAGGTAAGAGAAGACTTTAGTCACTCCTGAACTCTCATAACCAGTTCACACCGCTCCTGCTCATCCATGCATACCAGACCTGAATGAAATACCACATGCAGGTCCAAGGACACTGCGGAGACAGGCACCCTTTCTGCAAGAGGGAACTGCAGACAGAAACACACAAAGAGATGCTTTCCCACAGAGGTTACTCATGTTAGCAGACATGCCCACATGGATGCTGTCTCACATACACAGACACCATCTCTTACACACTTCCTGATGGTCCAAGCCAGATGACAAGGGACTAGGGAGTGGTACGGAGGTCGCTTGAAGGTGAGTAAGGAAAGATTCAAGTAGGCAGGTGACCCTGCTCACCCCACCTTGAACCCATTGACGTGAGATCCAAAGAATGATGCTTGAATGGAAAAAACCATCACTAATCTCCTCCCTCCTGGCTATTTTGGGGGAGGAGCCTCTTGGTTTCCTGGCAAAAAGAGAAGCCATCTCCAGCTCTGTGGGAATGAATGGGGAGGGCGGCTGGGGTGAGAATTGCCTCCCGGGCAGGCTTGAGTGGAAATAACTGAGTTGTTTCCATTACTTCCATTTCCTTACCACCACCACCTGCCTGACCTCCGCAGTGTTAAAAGAGATAAATTCTTGCAGAAAACAGGGAATCCCTTAAATATTTTTTCTTATTACAAAGTAGAAAATATAGAAAAATACAAAACCCCAAAAAGGCTAATAATTCCACCATCCAGTGATAATCACTTTTTTTTTTTTTTTTTTGAGATGGAGTCTCACTCTTGTTGCCCAGACGGGAGGGCAATGGCATGATCTCAGCTCACCTACAACCTCCACCTCCTGGGTTCAAGTGATTCTCCTGTCTCAGCCTCCCGAGTAGCTGGAATTACAGGCATGTGCCACCACACCCAGCTAATTTTGTATTTTTAATAGAGAAAGGGTTTCTTTCTGTTGGTCAGGAAGGTCTCAAACTCCCTACCTCAGGTGATCTGCCCGCCTCGGCCTCCCAAAGTGCTGGGATTACCGGTGTGAGCCACTGCGCCTGGCCACAATTAGTTTTAAGGTATGGTATTTGAATCCTTTTCTTTCTTTCTTTCTATTTTCTTTTTTTTTGAGATGGAGTCTCTCATACTGTTGCCTGGGCTGGAGTGCAAAGGCGCAATTTCAGCTCACTGCAACCTCCACCTCCCGGGTTCAAGTGATTCTCCTGCCTCAGCCTTCTGAGTAGCTGGGATTGCATGTGCCTGCCACCAGGCCCAGCTAATTTTTTTTGTAGAGACGGGGTTTCACTATGTTGGCCAGGCTGGTCTCGAACTCCTGACCTCGTGAGGCGCCCGCCTCGGCCTCCCAAAGTGCTGGGATTACAGGCATGAGCCACCTCATCCGGCCCTGAATCCTTTTCGTAGATGGCTGTGGCCACGTGGGGTGGGAGTGTAATTTTTAAAAATGGAAATCTAGGTATTATGGTTCCTCCTCCTCTTTATTATGTTAGAATAAGAGGTCAGGCTGCTTTGGCGTGAAGGGTTCTGGGACTTGACGGTGTAGTTTGGTGCCCCCAGCCCAGTTCTCCCGAGTGCCTGGAGGCATTACTGACCATTCATCAGTGGCAGGGAAGCTGCTCTCTGAAGGTGAGAGTTTGCAGGCGTCCTCACTTGCAGAAAGCTGAGAGAGGCATGAAAAGAAAGGAGAGAAAAGGAAAAATAGAATGGTGATGTCGAATATCACAAGAGGAAGAAACAGTCGGGAGAGAAGGCAAGGAGAGAACAGGAGAGACTCCAAATCTCTGGTCTACCAGCTGGGACTGCGGGGGGACACCATGGTCCTCACCCAGGTTACTTGTCCATGCCCTTCCCACTGGAGAGGACGAGGTAGGCAGAGAAGGGCAAGTGAGAGGGCGAAGGCCCAGGGATGGCGGGTGGGGGGGCCTGAGCATTGGGCCTCCCCTTTCTCTTCCCCAGACCCCTGGACATGCCCTTGGCGGCAAGTCCCTGCACACCTGCTCTGTGCAGCTCAGACTGGGCCAGCCTCCTCCCCTGCCGGCCCCCCATGTCCCAACCCCCCCGCCCCAGGACCAGCTTTATGGGTTGTAGTTTCCTTGGCAGGTGCTCCTTTCCTGACCTGCCTCGCTTATCAAGGCATCTACAACCCCCACCTCACGCTTATCGCTCCCTCCATCTCCTTAGACTGGAAGTCACTCCACAAGGGCGTCACCCCCAGCGAGGCAGAAAAATGTCCCACAAGTTGAGCCCTCCCCACTCCCAGTGAGAACATAATTCCACTGTATCTTTTTTTTTTTTTACTTAACTTTTCCTTTTGGCTTTTAATAAGAAAAAGATCCAAATTTCCCCCCTTTTGAAACATCAATGAATATTAGCTCCTCTTAGTTTCCTTATTTATTTTCCTTCCAATTCTTGTCCTTCTCTAAAGGTTATTTTGTCCATCCCTCAATCTTGGGAGCAGATCTCTCTTTCTTACAACAAAAGAAGGGGGCATTCCCCACTCCTCAAGACCCCCAGAGGGAGGGTCCCAGCGTATCCTCACGCTGGTCTCTCACATCTTTACAGCCAAAAGATTCCCAAGAAGCAACAAGGTCTGGAGAGTGGTTTGGAGCTGAGATCCCAAGTTCATGGCCAGTTACAGTCTCGCCACTAGCCATGGGACTTGGGGCCAGCACACCCAAGAATTCTCACAGACGGAATTCTTCCTTGTTCTCATTTACCTGATAGGTCTATTGAGTGAATGCAATTCAATAATATTGATGTACCTCTTTGAAAACAATGAGAACAGAATTGAACAATGAGAACACTTGGACACAGGAAGGAGAACATCACACACCAGGGCCTGTCGTGGGGTTGGGGGAGGGGGGAGGGATACATTAGGAGATATACCTAATGTAAATGACAGTTAATGGGTGCAGCACACCAACATGGCACATGTATACATATGTAACAAACCTGCATATTGTGCACATGTACCCTAGAACTTAAAGTATAATAATAAAAAAAATGAGAACATAAATACAAGCTATCATATACAGTAGTCACCTTTTATCCTCAGGGGATACATTCCAAGACGCCCCAGTGGATGCCAGGAACCTTAGATAGCACCAAACCCTGTATATACTATCTTTTTTCCTACACATACATACATACATACATACATACATATGATGAAGTTTAATTTATACATTAGGCACAGTGAAGAGTTTAGGCCGGGCATAGTGACTCACGCCTGTAATCCCAGCACTTCAGGAGGCCGAGGCAAGCAGATCACCTGAGGTCAGGAGTTCGAGACTAGCCTGGCCAACATGGTAAAACCCTGTCTCTACTAAAAATACAAAAATTATCCAGGCGTGGTGGTGGGCACCTGTAATCCCAGCTACTAGGGAGGCTGCGGCAGGAGAATAACTTGAACCTGGACGGTGGATGTTGCAGTGAGCCAAGATCACACCATTGCTCTCCAGCCTGGGCAACGAAAGTGAAACTCTGTCTCAAAAAAAAAAAAAAAAGAGTTTAACAAC
Organism: Pan troglodytes; assembly: GCF_028858775.2. NCBI lineage: Eukaryota > Metazoa > Chordata > Mammalia > Primates > Hominidae > Pan > Pan troglodytes. The sequence goes on along the minus strand of NC_072404.2, from coordinate 158,338,860 downwards.
AATAAAATGAAAATTATAATAATATAAAGTTATGTGAATGTTCTCTTTCTCTCTCTCTCTCAAAATATGTTATAGTACTGTACTCACCTATTTTCCAACTGTGGCTGACCTTAGGTAACTGAACCATCAGAGAGTGAAACTGTGGATAAGGGAAACTACTTAATATATAAAATATAATATAAAATATATAAAATAATGCAACATTACTCATTCCTCCTGGTGTTTCATTCCTGGAAAGAGTCCCAAACATGGAATCACGATTTATTTGTCGTCTACCTTTGCTCAGTTTCTGCTGTTCAACCTCCATAGTAACTCAAGGCCCCTGGGGGCTCCTCTGACCTGCGTCCCCAGGTACCAGAGCCTGCTCGGCGAAGCTCCAGGAAGCTGGCCGGTCACGGTCATGAGGACTTCTCACAGAGAGGGATTGGCCTGGGAGGTGGGGGCCAGAAACCCTCCTTCGAGGTACAGGGTTGAGGACAGAGATGACCACAAGACACATAAATGAGAAGCTCTGAGAAGCAGCCTGGGGGTCTCTTGAGCCCTCTTGTGGAAGGAGGATCGGCAGTGATTGAGTACTTGTGACACATGCTTTACAGATGCTCCCGTGAGACGGCATAGCTGTTACCCCAATTTCACAGGTTAGGAACTGAGGCTCAGAAAGCTCACCTAACTGTAAGGGATAAGAGTCAGGATTTGAACCAGGCTCTGCCTGACTCTTGAGCTGGAAGTCTTTATTTCCTCCTCTCCCTCATCCAACTAACTGTGCACCTTGTTTGTGGACCCACCTTCCATCCCTTTTCTTTTTCGAAATTCCTCTGCCCCACCCCTTAGCTTCTCGGGTCTCAGCCATCCCAGCCCACAGTTAGGAACCTTCCTTCCCCTCCTCCTTTTCTTCTCCAGGGTGGTTCTGTGGCTGTGGGGCTCAGCTCTGCAAAGAGCTCCTCCCCCTCCAGGAAAAGCACTTCTCCCCAGGCAGGGCGGTCAGTCCCCTCAGCGCACCTGCATGCACACACACCACCTCACAACCACACACTGCATGCACACACATACACCACAGCCACACACTGTGCATACACGCACACCCCACAACCCACATACTGCATGCACACACACACACCTACAAGCTGCATGCTGCATACACAAGTCATACAGGAGATAAACTCAGAGTCCCAGCCCCAAATAGACCCCATCTCTTGCTCAGTTGCTGTCATCCTAGACCTGTTTCTTTCACCACATTTCTATAATCTGCCAGTGTCTGCAAGGAGAAGACATGGGGGGTTTTCTACCTAAGGCAGAAGGGCCCGGGAGCCAACTCCAGAAACTTCTGCCCTCCTTTCTGGTCAGAGAACAAGACTGGGACCAGCACCTGGACAAGCTTCATATGCTGCAGCAGAAGAGGTAGGCTTCCTAGAACGATCCGTGGCCCTACCGCCGTGATCCTCAGACCCTCTGACCCACCTGGGCCTGCTTTCCGAATACAGCACCCTAGAAGTGTATTGTCAGTGCCAGTCACTCAGACATACCCTTTCCTTCCAGCCCACCTAATTACAGAATCCCAGCTGGCCCCTTTTAGTGGCGGTGGAGGATGTGGCTTTGGGCCACACAGGAAAATCTTGAGGGTAGACCTAAGGACAGAGGCAGAATGACAGCCAAGGGGGAGTGAAAGGACCAAAAAGGACAAGAGGGAAGAAGCCAGGTTGTGTGGAATGGGGAGGGAAGGCAGAAGCAGGCTGCCGGAGCAGGGATGCGCTCCTGTGGGTGGTGGAAGCACGATGAGGAAACGCCATTCATTTGAATGAAAGTGGACTGCGTGGGAAAGGGGAGGAGCGCTTTGTTTGGTGTAACACTGGGTGCTGACCAGTGGAGGAGGGCAGCTCAGGTGACACTGGAGGGCTCTGAGTTCAGTCCATCTGCCTTTTATTGAGTCTACTGTGTGCAGAGGGGTGTTAGATCCCAATGACATAAAGATTGAATGAGACTTGTGCCTGCTCCTGGAGAGCTCTCAGTTCGGGCAGGGCTAGCACACCTGCAGGTAAATCATTTCGTGACTTAGCCCTGAGGTCCAGTCCCAGGAAGAGCAGCTGGGGCAGGGACGAATCCTGTGGGCTGCTTCTTCCTCCAAGTGTTTTGGGGCTTGCCTCCCACCCAACAGCTGCCTGAGGGGTGAGGTTGGTGAGCAGACATTAGCAGTCACAAAGGGCTCCCCTGTACTCCAGAAGATTCCTGTGCTTTGTTCAATGCCCTGCTCTCCTCATCTTCAAATTCTTAATAATTTTGAACAAGGGGTCCTGCATTTGCAGTTTACACTGGGCCTGGTCCCAAGTACCTCTGAGCCCTCATACTGTCAAGCCCTCTGCTTCCTCATCTCCCCACCCAATACCTCCAGTGGAATCTTTCACCTTCCTGCTTTAGAGTGGGACCCCTGAGTCTCTGAGAAAGTGAGCTTCCAGCCCAAACTTGGACCCTCTGCGGAGGGGCAGTGGGGATAGAGGGCCAGGGAGGCAAGGACTTTGTTTGTGCAGTGGCCTCAGGATGGGGGTGAATTTGCAATCTCAGCCCTAGGCTGGTCACTCTAGGCTGGTCAGGGACACCGGGCTCCCTCGGACTGATTCCCTGGGTGAGACGGGGCAGGGAACTGACTCCTCACAAAGGCCCCTCCTAGGAGCACTGCCTTAACAGGTAAACCCAGGCCCCACCTTTAGATTAAAAGCTTCTTCTTTAAATGAAAACACTGGCTGGGCGTGGTGGCTCACACCTGTAATCCCAGCACTTTGGGAGGCCGAGGTGGGTGGATCACCTGAGGTCAGGAGTTCGAGAGCAACCTGGCCAACATGCTGAAACCCCGTCTCTACCAAAAATAAAAAAACTAGTCAGCCATGGTGGTGGGCACCTGTAGTCCCAGCTACTCGGGAGGCTGAGGCAGGAGAATCACTTGAACCCAGGAGGCAGAAGTTGCAGTGAGCCGAGATCGCACCACTGCACTCCAGTCTGGGCAATAGAGTGAGACTTCGTCTCAAAAAAAATAACTAAATAAAATAAAAACACTTTTTCGCCCTGGCTCCTGGGGCTATTGGAAGAGAGGGATTTGGAGGTGGGGACCTCAGAGGAGCCACTCATCGGCCTGTCCTTTCTGTTCTTCCCCCTACACCATGTGCTTGCCTTTGGGGCCAATACACATATGTCTAGTCGGAGAGGCTCCAGCTTTATCTCTTGCTGGGTTCAAATCTGGGTATGGTAGAAGCAAAGATTAACAGAGGTCCTGTAGAACGAGTATCTCAACCTGTTTTGCCTTGAGACACCCACATAAACAAGCTGTTTAGACCTTTGCATCTAAGGGTATAATGCAGAAGAAAGAGACACCCTGTAACTCACCCCACAACTCTCCACCCCCTGCAGGGACCTGTATCTAAATAACCTGAGGATGCTGGGCGCAATGTAATCCCAGCACTTTGGGAGGCCAAGGCAGGCGGATTGCCTGAGCTCAGGAGTTCGAGATCAGCCTGGCCAACATGGCAAAACCCCATCTCTACTAAAAATACAAAAAAATTAGCTGGGCGTGGTGGTGCGTGCCTGTAATCCCAGCTACTCGGGAGACTGAGGCACAAGAATTGCTTGAACTGGGAGGCAGAGGCTGCGGTAAGCTGAGATTGTACCACTGCACTCCAGCCTAGGCAACAGAGCAAGACTCTGTCTCAAAAAAAAAAAAAAAAATAGCCTGAGGGAGTAGTCAGAACTTTAGTGCCTCACAAATTTCACAAATTTCAAAATGCCTAGGAAAGATCTAGCAGTCGATCCATTCCTCCTCCCTCTGTGTTTTGGTCTCCCAAACTCCCCTTGGTTGAAGACAGTAGATTCAGCAGGCCCAGGAGCAGGGGGACCGCAGATGGAAGTGCCCTCTGTCCCACTCTCCAACTATCCAGGATCTGAGACAGTTATTCGGGTTAGACGAATTCAGCCAAGCCTAGGGTCCTCTTCTTAGAGACTCTCAGACCACTCTTTCCAGACTACAGGTTCTCTTCCTATTAACTCTTCCCCTCCAGCAGAGCTTCAAGGGCCATCCTCACAGGAGAATCACCATGATGTGAATTGCAAGGAAGGCCCTGGGGCTGACCCTTGCCCAAGTCCACCCTCGGTCATTCGAGTCCAGTAGGCACTTCTTTCCAATTTGTCACTGCACACTGTGTGAGTCACGTTGGTCTTAAAGAATGTCTTAGATCCCCTTTGCTCTTGGCCTCATTCTGCTCTGACTGTCTCTTCCAAACTCACGTTCACCTTTCCCCAGGATTCTAGAGTCTCCACTGCTTCGAGCAGCCAAGGAAAATGACCTGTCTGTTCTTAGGCAACTTCTACTGGACTGCACCTGTGACGTTCGACAAAGAGGTGGGATCTGGATTTAATGGGATGGAGGTGGGGGCAGAAGAACCTACTCCTCCTCCCCAAGACTTCGAGTTTGTGAAATAGGGCCTTGGAGGGTGTCTCTGGAGCCTGAGGCCCCTTCCTCAAGGGAATCTGAAAAGTGTCTAACATCTCTGTCTTACTCCAATCCAGGAGCCCTGGGGGAGACGGCGCTGCACATAGCAGCCCTCTATGACAACTTGGAGGCAGCCTTGGTGCTGATGGAGGCTGCCCCAGAGCTGGTCTTTGAGCCCACCACATGTGAGGCTTTTGCAGGTAAGGAGCCTACACGGTAATTCAAGGTGGAAACTTTGAGATGGAGGGTGTGCTGTTGTCTCTTAAAATTGGCCTCTGAAGGATGGGTTGGGGTGGGGTGATGGAGGGTCAGGAGGATGGGCTCCATTGAGTTGGGAGAAATGCAAAGGTCCTGGTCTTGGCTTTTACCAATCTGTGGCTTCCTTTAGCATTTCCTTTCAAACCTCCCATAGTCCCTGTAGGACCTATCTCAATTTCTTTCTCTCATAGCAACATGAGAATGATTATATTCATAGCAATCCCCTGCTGGCTCCCAATAACTGAAGGGTAGGTCAATGAGCAGGGCAGCCTGAGGGATGAATTGCTCTTAGTCCCAGGCCACCCTGCCAAGCCCAGGGCAGAAGTCTAGCAAAGATCTATCAGGAACCTCCTGAGAGGGATGGTGGGGGATGCTGTGTCCCTGAGAGAACTGGGGACAGAGGGAGACCCTGATGATGGCTGTCTCTGGGCCAGGTCAGACTGCACTGCACATCGCTGTTGTGAACCAGAATGTGAACCTGGTGCGTGCCCTGCTCACCCGCAGGGCCAGTGTCTCTGCCAGAGCCACAGGCACTGCCTTCCGCCGTAGTCCCCGCAACCTCATCTACTTTGGTGAGAGCAGGGTTGGGCTTGAAGGATGGTTGGCTGGAGAGGCGGGCAAGGCAGAGGGAGGCCAGGGCATGAGGGTCCTGCCTTCAGCTCCATCTGTTGGGCAGTTGAGAGGGGCAGCCCTTCTAGGGCTTAATTAAGCCAGAAGCCCATTCCCCTGATGGTTCCTTCCTCTGGTTCTGGTGGACGAGTGTCCCTCAGCCTAGAACTGAGATATGGGGGATGAGGAGGAGGCCCTTATTTGGGGGAGACTGCCCACCCCATCCTGCCATCCTGCGTTCTCCTGCCATGGATCTCTCTGTGTCCACAGGGGAGCACCCTTTGTCCTTTGCTGCCTGTGTGAACAGCGAGGAGATCGTGCGGCTGCTCATTGAGCATGGAGCTGACATCAGGGCCCAGGACTCCCTGGGTAAGAGCTGGGATGGGGAGGGGAGCTGGGATGCTGTGGGGAGCGAGGGACAGGGCAAGGAGTGGAGCTGGGACCTTTAGGAAGACCCCACAGTGGGGATGGGGACATCAGGGACTTTAGGCCAGTGGCCACATGATACCCTGCGTCCTCCCCAGGAAACACAGTGTTACACATCCTCATCCTCCAGCCCAACAAAACCTTTGCCTGCCAGATGTACAACCTGCTGCTGTCCTACGATGGACATGGGGACCACCTGCAGCCCCTGGACCTTGTGCCCAATCACCAGGGTCTCACCCCCTTCAAGCTGGCTGGAGTGGAGGGTAACACTGTGGTAAGAGACGCTCCCCATCCCTGAGGTGTCTTTCTAATGACCCTCAACCTATCCTGCTGGCTCTGGGAGAAATAGAGGTGAAGGGCCCACCTTTCTCTAAAATCCTTTTTCCCCAAACTCCCCAAAGGGATGGTGGTCCCTTGCTTCCTATTCCATCACTGAAATCTTCAGCTTCATGGTCCTTGACTCAAGAGGATTTGAGAATCTTACCTTAATGCATGTGCTATGATAACCCAAAGCTCTAGCTTCCTTTGCCTATTTTCTTCTTTCTGCACTTTCTGGGGTTTTGGAGCAGGAAAGATGACAAAAAAGGGAAAGCTTGTAGATGCAGAGGTTTGCTGATTCCCACTGTCTGTCTGTCTCAAGGGGTGGGCAACTGGCTCCATCCAATGGAGTTGTTCTCCTCGACCACCTTCTCACACGTTGGCCCCCTGACTCATCCTGGTGGTCTCTCAGATGTTCCAGCACCTGGTGCAGAAGCGGAGGCACATCCAGTGGACGTATGGACCCCTGACCTCCATTCTGTACGACCTCACGGAGATCGACTCCTGGGGAGAGGAGCTGTCCTTCCTGGAGCTTGTGGTCTCCTCTGATAAACGAGAGGTATGGATGCCAAGGAGGATCAGGCCTGTCATGTGAGGGAGTTTAGTGTTTGTGCAGAGTCTGTCCACTTACTAAGATCCTGGGCCTGAGACACTTCCCAGCCTTATAATAGGTGGAGATGAGAATAGTCTCCTGGGACTTGGGGGAAAGTCCAGTGCACACTCCTCTCCTGAATCCCCTGTCTCTCTGCTTAGCTCCAGTCCCTTCTGCCTACCTTTCGCCTTCTATCATTTCAGATGAGAAACTCCAAATAAGAGCTGTTTCCTCATATTCATTCATTGGTTCAGCATTGATATGGTTTGCATTTGTGTCCAAATGCAAAAATTTCATGTCAAATTGTAATCCACAGTGTTGGAGAAGGGGCCTGGTGGGAGGTGATTGGATCATGGGGGCAGACTTCCCTCTTGATGTTCTCGTGATAGTGAGTTTTCACAAGATCCGGTTGTTTAAAAGTGTGTGGCACCTCCCCCTGCTCTCTCTTCCTCCTGCTCTCTCTTCCTCCTGCTCCGGCCATGTAGGATGTGCCTGCTTTCTTCTTGGCCTTTTGCCATGATTGTACGTTTCCTCAGGCCTCTCCAGAACCTGTACAGCCTGCAGAACCATGAGCCAATTGAACCTTTTTATTTATAAATTACCCTGTGCCAGGTAGTTCTTTATATTAATACAAGAATGGACTAATACAAGCATATTGAACACCCGCTGTATGTCAGGCACTGCACAAGAAACAAACAGTACAGAAATAAATACAACACAGTTCCTGTTCATCAACTTCCTCAATTCTCAGTCCCTGTCCTGAATAATTGCAACAGAGCATGACATATGCCGTAATAGTTGTGTGTACCATGCATGCAGACAGCCACATTGAGGTAGAGTTAACTTGGCTTGGATAGACCAGAGAAGATGTCACAGAGGAAATGCTGGGGCTGGATCTTCAAGGAAGAATTGGGAGTCACCAGGAAGATGAGAAAAAAAAAAAAGAGCTTTTTAGAGAGGGAGCAACGTATAGACCATTCAACAATGCTGGCTTGAGTGATGTGAGGGAAAGGAAAATTTGTTGAAGACTGCAGTAGAGAGGAGAAAAGACTTCCAGGTTTCAGAACGCTCCATGAGAGTGCCAAGATGTAGTTTCTGTTTTGTATCTGCCACAATGACAATTTCCCAGGAATCCTTATAGAGCCAGAAAACATGAATGATTATTAATACTAACGAATAGAAGAAAAGTTGAGTGGCTAGTTTGTGAGATCTTCCTCAGAGAATATCCCTGGAAACAGATACACTTTGAGCAGGATTTCTTAGGTATTAAAAGCACAATCCCACTGTGTGGATTTCGCCACCACATATCCTTGGTCTTTGATTTAAGCTATTCTCAATATTCTCCAGCAGGTTTCATATGTGTCTTGGGTCAGTTGCTTTTTTCCTCCATAAATCTTCCTTTCTAGCCCCCTTTCACATCCTTCACTACCTTCAGCTGCAGTTCAGAAGACCTAGACTCCTGATTTAGGACAAAAATAGAGGCTTTCTGGCTGGGGATCCTTCAGCTTCCTGCCCTACACTGCCGAGCATGTCTGGAAACTGCCCACTGTCTCTCTCCTCCCCTCCAGCTTCAATAGAAAAGATATTCGTGCTGTTAATGGCTAATCACTCTACTGTGCTTTGAATCTGTCTCTTTCTAATTTCTCAGATGCCTCCTCCCGTCCATCATCCCCTCTCCTGTGTATCTTTAACGTCTCACTGGCTGCTTATTTCAGAGCACCATCCCACCCTGCCACATCCTACTGCCTGTAACCTCCATTGCTTCTTTCCAGCCCAATAATACTTCTAGAGCAAATCTGACCACTTCCCTGCTTGAACTCCCCAGTTGCTTTCTGTTATATTTAGAAAAAGCAAAAAATGCAAACTTCCTACCTTGGCATTTATGATGCCTGATGACCTGGCCCTGTTCTTCCTCAGTCATTATCATTTCTGACTACCACTCCCAATAGATTCTCCCCTCTCCCCAACCATATCTCAACTGCAAATGGGCAATGGCTTCTCAGACCTTCCTGACCTGGCAACTGCTGCTAGCTTATGGTATGATCTTTCCTAACTCTCCCTTTACTCATCTAACTACTACTCATCCTTTAAATCCTCTTTGGTGCTATGGTGCCTTGTGTTTACTGCTATAGTCATTTACCTGTATCACTAGCACAAGGCCCAGCCATATGCAGGAAATATACTATTTGTCCGTCAAATAAGTGACTGACGAGCTGAGTGAGTGATGGTTGCTGCCCTGCCTCTTCTGGCCCCCAGTGGGATAAACAACATCCTTCTGTGTTGGTCACCCCAAGTTTCACTCTACTTCCATGCCAGGCTCGCCAAATTCTGGAACAGACCCCAGTGAAGGAGCTGGTGAGCTTCAAGTGGAACAAGTATGGCCGGCCGTACTTCTGCATCCTGGCTGCCTTGTATCTGCTCTACATGATCTGCTTTACCACGTGCTGCGTCTACCGCCCCCTTAAGTTTCGTGGTGGCAACCGCACTCATTCTCGAGACATCACCATCCTCCAGCAAAAACTACTACAGGTGATTCTCCTCAGAAGGGGATGAGAGGGAATTGCGTCAAGGGGTGATGGTGCTGGAAACGAAGCCATGCTACTCAGGGACGATGCCACGCTTTGGGTTCCAGCAGGTGTAGGCTCCTAAACACCCAGGTAGAAATTAGACATGAGACCAGGAGGCCACAGATGGGGTTTAATGAACACAAGAGCATTTGTCCAGGGAGCTGTGGATTTTCTCACACAAACTTTGAAAGAGTGCTTGGCATGAGTAAGCCTGTGCTTTTGTGAAATTTTTTGGTAATTTACAAAAAGTATCAGGGTTTTGTAGTGGGATGTTCAAGGTAAATCTATTGCTCAAAAGGAGGAAAATTGTGCTCCAAGTCCATTTCTGAGTCCATTTTTGTTGTATTTGGGCAACACAGACAGCCCTGCTGGCCTGCACCCTCTTCTGTGTGCTGTCTATATGGGCCCATGGGAATAATGTGTCAGCTGTCTGACTGCCTGTCAGACACTCTGCAGAAGGATGTCTGGATTGGGTATCAGGCTGAAGTAAATACTCTCTGAGGCTCCATTTAGTGTTGTGGGCCTGCCATTCTGTGTTGTGGTAGCCAAGGGAAAACTAGGGTTAGGAAGAGGACTGATTCGAGGTACACAGTAAATATAGAAATCTGCTGTTGAAGAAAGTAAACCTCCTTTTTGTGCAACAGAAAGGGTAGACTCTAATGAGCACTTCTGAATATACATATTTAACAACTGTAGCTATATTTGAGGGGTTGACTCTTTGTGGATTACTAAAATTTTTGTCCTGGTGAGCTGAAAATACACAGAAGGTGATGTAGGTATGTAGCAGAAAGCAAAAGACCAGGAAAAAGAATTTTGCAAAGCAAGTGAGAACTGAGTGATTGGAGATTTATCTCAATGCAGGAGAGAGCAGCCATAGGTATAGCTCAGCCTGGACTAGGAAGCAGGGTAGTTTCAGTCGGAAAGAGAATATAAACTTTCTATAGCCAAGAAGCAAAAATCCTGAATTGGTTTAGACCAAAGACAGCGGTATGCACAGAGAAAGAACAGGGCAAAGAGCCCCAGTGAACCCCATGCTAGGTAGAGACACTCCATCTCTCCTGTTTCTAGAATTGCCTTTATATATATACATATATATATGTGTGTGTGTGTATATATATGTGTGTGTGTGTGTGTATATATATATATATATATATATATATATATATATATATATATATATACAGTGTGTCGTGTGTCCAGATACACTGCCTCTCACCAAGTAGGTCTTGCTGCCTGGGGAGGACACGCCTGAATGTGTTAGAGACACTGGAAGCAGTTGTGCTGCATGCATCTCAGTCTGGCCGCAAAAGTTGTCCCTGGCATGGAGACGTGAGGAAAATAAGGACAGTTAGGAGATGGCAAGTGGAGGGAGGAGTGATTAGAAATTGAGAAAACACAAACAAGGTGGGGATGACTGGACTTTTCCAATGCTCCTGGCCCTATTTCCTCAGATATGTCTTCTCCAACCTTCCTTTGTCTCAAATTTACTTGGAGATTTTCTGCATTTTGAATGTAGACAGGACTCTGGGTTAAAAGGTGGGCAATGCTGAGCCACTGATAACCAAAACTCTCCTTCCTGTGTGTCTCTTTCTCTTTGAGACAGGGCTAGTTATGTACAAACACATTTCTTTGATCCAGATAGTCTGTATGTAAAAGACCGCCTCCTTTGCTTCAGGACTCAGAAGCATAATTATAGCTGAGCACCTGACCCATCCTTCTTTCTTTCTCTCTTCTGCCTTCCTTCTTGTTCCTTGGCATTTTTACCCTTTCTGCCTTCTGCTTCAGTGAAAGCCACTTCAGCTCAAAGAGAATACTTTGGACTTTCAGATATTCTTTTCTTGGTGGGGAAGTGGGTGGGTAAGAGGATTGAGAATGCTGCTGGAAGGGGTTAGATAACAAAGAACGCTAATGAAAAGTCCCTATGCTTTGAGCCCTGGCCCTGATTTATGGGATGACTATGTTCTTCTTATTCAGTAGTAAGCCCATTTGGATTAGATCAGGGGCTCCTAAACTTATCATCTTGATTTGAAAGATTCTGTTTTCACAGTGCACCAGATTTGTTAAATAATAGGAAATTCCTTTTTTTTCCTACTGTTTTCTTACTTGAAAGTCTTAGAAAAAATGAAAACGCACAAATACAGTGTCTTGATTTGATGCATGCAATTGTTGACATATTAGTTAGCTGGTGGAGCTTTTTCTTAGATGAATGAATACTTTACTGTCCAATTATATTAACTCTGGGATCACAGGGATCTCAGTCACTTCAGGACTTCCTCTGAAGATCTCTTCGGATCTGTGGAAATCACTGGGCTCCATCACCCCTAAGATCCTTTCTAGTTTAATATCTGGCATTTTATAAGAGTAGTGCAACAGCACCATCTCAGAACAGATGACAGAAAACAAATTGCTCTGTATAAGGTAGCAAAAAACTACACAAATCTGATGTTTGTAAAGCTGGAGTTAGTTTATTTCTATCCAATTTGGGGGCTATCTTAATGACTCTAAGACACCTCATTGCTCAGCCATAAAAGTTCTGCTTTACTAGAGGTTTCCCAGAACTCTATTAATTTGAGTTAACTTCTTATCTCCATATATTTCTACTTGGTTTAGGCAGAGCAGCATGCACTATAGTACTAGTTCTCTTAGGTTTCCAGGTGAGTAAAAAGCTCAAAGTCCTGGAGTCCAGCAGCTTGGGTTTTAGCCCTAACTCTGAAATTTAATACTTGTTTGACCTTAGGAAAATCCTACTTCCTGCCAGATCTGTGATTTTTAACCCAGGCTGCACACTGGAAACCTAGGAAGCTAGTAAAATGACTAGCTCCTAGGCTACACTTTAGACCTAATAAGTTGGAATGTCTGAAGCTGAGGCTCTGGCCTTGGTATTTTTAAGAAACTCTTTGAGTGAGCCAAATGTTCTGCCAAGGTTGAGAACCCCTGGCTTCCATCTTTGAGGTCAGTGCAGCTCTGCCTTTCCAGTCTTAGGCCCACCACTCTGGTCATTTAGATTCCCGGATTACTGTTCAGCAGGGAGTTCAAATTTCTCGTCACATCTCCTTTTTGACTTTTGAAAAAGATTCTCATGAGCCCTCCTTTGATTTTCTCTTTCCCAGAAATATTTTGCTAATCCATTCATTAAATAAATTATTATTGAGAGCCTCATACAGGCTAAACAGCTGTTCCAGGTGTTGGAAATTCAACAGCCATGGTCTGAGCAAAACACACATGATGTCTGCTTTCTTGGAGTCTACAGACTGGTTTGTATTAATCAAACGATCATACAAATAGATACTTCATTATAATCTGTGACTGTTGGCATCAGTATTATTTTTTTCTTATGATGAGAAAAGCACAGAGTGGGGAAAAAAACTTATAACAGGGCCTGGTCCCTCTGGGAGGCCAGAGCCTGCTTCTGAGAAAGATGACTGAGCTGAGATCTAGGTATGAATTCAACGTGAAAAGAGAGTTCTAGACAGAAAGAATGCATATTCAAACGCCTCAAGGCAGGAATAACCTCACCAAAGTCTAGGAACTGAAAGAAGATTCACTAGAGCACAGAGAGTTGGGTTGGGTACCTCCAGGTGAGGTTGTCCAGACAGATCCTTCTCAAATTATATAGTCTTAAAGGATTTTACGCTTTATCCCCAGGGGGATGGGAAGTCAGAAGGATTTTAAACAGGGGGATGTACAGAGTAATTTTTGTTTTAGAAAAATTACTCTGCTTGCATGGTGAGTAACAGATGTGGGGGGTGGTAGGAAGGACATTGGGAGACCAGTCAGGAGGCTATTACAGTTTAGCAAGCAAAAGATAATGTTGGCTGGGCACGGTGGCTCAGGCTTGTAATCCCAGCACTTTGGGAGGCTGAGGCGGCGGATCACGAGGTCAGGAGTTTGAGACCAGCCTGGCCAACATAGTGAAACCCCATCTCTCCTAAAAATACAAAAAATTAGCCAGGCATGGTGGTGAGCACCTGTAATCCCAGCTATTCGGGAGGCTGAGAGAGGAGAATCACTTGAACGTGGGAGTCAGAGGTTGCAGTGAGCCGAGATCACGCCATTGCACTCCAGGCCAGGTGACAGTATGAGACTCCGTCTCAAAATAAATAAATTTAAAAAAATGGTGGATTGGCCTAGGAATGTAGTGGGGAGATAGAGGGAAGGGATTGGCATCAGGAGACTTATTGAAGGCAAAATCATCCCTACTGTGTTTCCATCTTTTAAAAATCATCTTCTACCTATCACAGTCCATGGGATCTATTTGTCCACACATCATCATCCCTCGTAAGTTCTGAACAACCCAAAGCACCACTGCTATTTGAAAAGCAACTGATTGCCAACTCTATACAACTTTGTTCAGGGTTCCTAACCAACTCATGGTGGAACAAGCACAGCACATTATAGACAGAGAAAGAGATGAGGAGAACCAGGGAGCCCGGTAGGTAAAAATAACATCCACTGAGCACTGATCATGAACACATGCATTCATCAGTGTTTTTGAGGCCTTATTAAACTGTGGATTCTGACAGTGAGGCTGGGTGGGACCTGAGACTTGGCATTTCCAGCAAGCTGCCAGGGGAGGCCAATGTTGTGATTCTGTGCACCGCGTTTTGAGTGACAAAGCATTATTCTTTCATTTAATCTTTGTAGAAATCCTAACAAATAAATGCAATCATCACCACTTTAAAGATGGTGAATCTGATGTCAAGAGAGGTTGAATAATTTGGCAAAGACACTGAGCTAGCAAGGACAGCACTAGGATTGGGCTGCAAGTCTGCCTCCCTTCAGAATCCTCACCTTTAAACACCAGACAAGGCCATTTCTCCCTCCAGAGTGATGTGCTAGGTCCCAGTCTTCTCTATTGGCTAGCCAGGGCTTGCCACACTCACGTGTATCTACACATCTCATCTTTCCCTGTCAAGATGAGAGGCACTTGAGAAGTGCTGTGGGAGAGGATCAGATATAGAAAGATTCATACCCCCAGATACTGATTCATACCCCCAGATACTCCTCTCCAGTTTTGATAATTGGCACTGTTTTTTGATGGGGTTAACCTACTGGCATATAGGGCAAGTCATAATTCTGTGGGAATGGGTGGAGACTCTTCAGAAGAAAGGGGTAATCTCCCAAGCCAATACCCCTGAGAAAATGCAGAGACTGGGACATGAAATTAACCTTTGGAAGGCAGCTTGACTTACATGGGAACCAGACCTCTCTCTCTCTCTTTATGGCCCAGCGGTTCTCAACTTGGGATACACGTCCAAAACACCTACAGAACTTTTCAAGAAAATGCCAGGTTCTTGATCCAAATTAACCCAGGGTTGGCCTGGACATGTGTGTTGTGACAAAGACTTACCACTTGATTCTGATGGGCAGTCCTGGTTAGGAACTCATGCCCAGTTAGGGAATCGGAGAAGCTCTTTGTAAGAGCTAGCAGAGCTTTCTCTGAAAACTTCATTCCTTTGCAAGTCTGGGATCATGGAGGGGGAAAAGGTCTAGAGCTGGGCTGGACAACTGGTTCTGGGGCCTACCCACTTCCCACTGTGGTGGCCTATGTTCCCCATCCTTTCCACATAGTACATCCCTGGCCCTTACGACCCAGTAGTGCCCCAGGCACTGCTTTGCCCACTCCTTCTGGGCATTTCCTTCCAGGCAATGAACTCAGCTGGCTGGGAAGTGAGAGCAAATCTCATTAGGCCAATTCTCAGTGACGTATAAATGCCAGCCTGCATAGGGTATTTGGTTGTTGAAAGCTCATTAAATTGCAAGCCATGTTGTGGAGTAAAAAATTCCAGTCATTGTTAGATGATATTTATTTTTAAAGGGATGTATTGGAGTACCTTCTCTGTGCGTTGTTAGCCAGGCCTGCTTAGGTGACCTTGATCTAGGAACCTGAAAATTTCAGAAAAGCACGATTAGTTGTCATTCTTTTCCTCTTAGGCCTCCAGATAGGTCTCTCCATCCCCGCTTCCTGTCCTCCTTACCACCCTTCTGCGTCTCTTAGGCAATGCTTAACTTGCACCTGCTGTCTCCTCTCTCCTTTTTCTCCTTCCTTCTTTCCTTTCTTACCAAATGAGTGCCTACCACATTGTGTGCATTTGTGGATAAAAAGTAGGAGGGAGGCATCCCTGCCCTCAGGAAGCTCTAAGACTACTGGCGAGACATGGGGTACCCAGACACTTTCAGTGTGCTGGGAGAGGGCTGTCAATACACAGCAGCCCCACATGTCCCAGGAGAGACACATGGGCATGGAGGGGCAGGAAAGGAGGCCCAGGAGGAGTGTTGGCCTGACCTGAGTCTTGAGGCATCGGTGAGGGTGAGCCAGGTCAACATGGTGGAGGAAGGCATTCTGACAAAGTGGCATAGCCTGTGCAGAGACCCAACTTAGCAACCCAGAACCCCAATAGCTCAATGTGGCCGGAGCTCACACAGGGTATGAGGACACAAGGCAGGGGCCATAGCAGGGAGGGTTTTGTACATCCCGTTTGGTACTCTGGTTTTATTTTTTAAATTCTTATCTCACAGTGAGCTTTCCTAATTAAAAGAAAATGATGTACATCGTGCTCAGGACTTACAAATCAAGTGGCAGATATGATAGAGAGCAACTGCGTCCTGGACAGCCCCTCTTTCTCACCCATGTCTTACTCACAGGGGACAACCAGTTTTTCTTTCTTTTAGCTCTTCCTTCCTGTCATCACCTCCACATCCCTGGAATCAAATCCTTCTATCTCTACTTGCTAATCAAATTTAGACATTATCTAGTGAATTTCTGTGACGATAAAGATTAAAGAACACTCTCCACTGCCACCTCTCCTGCATTTCTATTCTGAAGGCATTGGGGAGCTAGGAATGATGTTAAACAGATAAGTCTCAGGATGATATCTGTGTTTTAGAAAGGTCAATTCAGAAGCATTGTGCGGGGTGGGTTGAATGAGCGGAAATAGATGTAGGGTAAACTAGATGGTAGATGGCATGGGTTTGCCCTAAGGCATAAGTTCTGTTAACCAAGGGAAAGGAAAACATGTCAGAGAGAATTGGAAACTGAATGAGTAAGACTGGAGAATGGGTGCCCTGATAATTTACTTTGCCGAACATAACCAGGCAACAATATTTTCATAAGGACCCTAAATCTAGAGAGTTGTGAATCAGCATCTCAATCTAGAAAAAAAAATCTTGAATGCAATTCCCAAAGAATAAAGTTTTTAAAATTAAAAGAAACATCCATTACAGTTTGGGCTTAGGGTTTAATTCTAGGGGTGCAAGGGTGGTTAATTAAAAGGGAAGCCTACTATCACTTCAATTTAATGCCCCTTTCCATTTCTGAAATACTGAAATCTTCCTTACCTTTGCAAAGAGTATCTATTCTAAAGCAAGAGCTAACATTATATATCAGTGTGAAACACTGGAGTTCCCCAGAAAGTCTAAAGAAAATCAAAGTGCTTTAAAAGCCCAATATTATCATTACTTCTATTGCAACTTTTACACACATATATTATTTTTGTTTTCCAGAGAGATTAGTTTATAAAACAAAGCAAACAAAACCCTACAGAAGGGTTTGTATTCTGGTCTTGTAGAGCAGCAAGGAAGGGGGCTCTCAGGAGTCTGTGGCACTTTGCAGCCTGGTTTAAGGCTAAGGACCCCGGGGACAGAGTGCTGGAGACAGCTACTGTAGGTCAGTCAGATCCCAGGCAGTGCAGAGGCAAAAAATTGGGGTTTCTGAACACCTCCATTACTCACTAGTGAATTTGTGCAGAGTAATGCGTGCTTGTAAAGAAATCTGTTGAACTGGTGAGAGGAAGCCCCAGCAGGAGAATTTGGTGACCATAACTGTCCCCAGCATTAGAGGGGTTTCACATTTTCATCTCCTGAAGGAATGGCTGCTGTGACTCCCTGGCTGGATTCTAGGGGCACCCTGATCTTCACAGCCATCCTCGCCAACTTACATGTAGTCCTTTTCTTCTTGAGCCAATAAAAGATTGGTAGCATCTTTTCAGACACATTAAATCAAGACACGACATTTTTAAAATAAAAATATTTTTATAGACACATATATGGCATAGATGCAGTTATTTCTATATTTAATGTTATTTTGTTTCTGAAGTAATGTATTTGTTATTTATCCTCCTACTCACTACCTGACTCTGTGAAAGAGTTGGCATGTTTTACAATAAAAGACAGATGCTATAGAAACATTAAGATAAAGAAAAAGAACACAGTCCATGAACTGAATTTCAGGAGAGAAGAGAAGGAATTCAAAGATAGCTGCTAGAGCTGAGGACAAAAAAAAAAAAAAAAAAAAAAAAAAACCGCACAAAAAAACACACACACACACAAAAAATAGAACAAAACAAAACAAAAACTCTGAAATTCTTTGGAAGCAAGTAAAGAAAGAAATTTGCTATTATATGATAAAATAAAATTTACCAGTTCTCAAGAAATAAATGTCAGAAAAGTTTACAGAGCATACCATTTTTTAAGCCAAAAAAAAAAAAAAAAAAAAGTGTTGACTGATGTCTGGTCACAGGTTGTTAGACCACAGAGTTCTCCAGACACACAGACAGAAGCTTCTCTCCTAGTCTCTCTTGGTTCCCTGTGTTAAAAGCACTGCCTCTCACTGGGCAGGTGAGTGTGCTGCTGCAGTAGAGTCTGGAGAGATGCTTACAGGTTCCAGCTGATTAGCAGAGCAGGGATAATTGCCGTTCCTTATGCTAACTAGGGACCACATTCTCCCTGGCTCAAATCATCAGCTTTCCTGCTGGCCCCAGGGGACTCTCAACTCCTTTCTTGGGTGCACTATTTGGAGATGTGACCTTGGACAACAGAGCTCCCAAAAGTCAAAAGGCTGCTTGCATGTGTTGAAATTATTTGTGCAATATCATGTGGGAATTGTCTACATGGGAACACAGTTTTGTAGAAAGAAGATATACAGTTTTTATTATGTTTTCAAGTGAGCTCATAACTTCAAAAACATAAGGATAATTAATGTAGGATTCTAGCACTACATCTGTGATATTGCATAAGTTTCACCGTGAAGTAACATGCATTGAAGTAGGGTAGTCTTCATTCCACCTTGACCCTTGGACTATACCTTCTACAACTACTGCTCAGGATAGGCAGGAAACCTTCCTCATAGTGTCTCTAGCCCCTTCTCTGCTCTTTTCTGTAATGTCAAATCATCATAAAACCACAGTGAATATATCTATAGTGATTTATGATTTATAAAGTTCATGTAAATATATCATTAATGTAAGCTTCACAATGACTCTGGGAGGTAAGCACTGTAGCCTCCATTTTACAGATGAGAAACCTCAAGTTCAGAGATTTTCCATGAATGGTTCAAGGTCTCACTAGAGGTAGTAGATTCCGGATCCGTGAGGGAACCTGAATTCTGTGATATGTTTACAGTGTATTCTTCCCACTAGAAGCCATGATGAGGTTGGAAAAGGTGGACTTTCCACATAGCTGAAACCATCCCAAGCCACTAATACCTCTTCCTATTGGCTCACTTGATGGCTGAAATGTGTTCTCAGCTGCTCAGTATATACATCATAAATTTCTGCTTACAGCATCTATAGAAAAGGCGATTTTGCTAGATGGTAGCTCAAGACATTAGCATATGTGACGTCTATTAAACCTTGGATGCATAGACTCCTGTCCTGGTCACAGAGTTACCCACAATGGCAAGTACAATGGGGGTGGGGTGATGCTGGTGGGAAGGGGAGCTTTCCTTTATTTTGGATGGGCTTTAGCAGCTTTCGATCATTTGCACAAAAGGATTTGACTCTGCCCATCAGAAAGCACTTCTTCTTCTGAATTTCCCCACATAGGAGGCCTACGAGACACGTGAAGATATCATCAGGCTGGTGGGGGAGCTGGTGAGCATTGTTGGGGCTGTGATCATCCTGCTCCTAGAGGTGAGGGGCAGGCGGGGTCCAGGCTAATCCCATCCTATCTAAGGCCCAGACTGTACCGCAGTCCACATTGTATTTTTGCTTTGCCGTCCTCTCCCCAGATTCCAGACATCTTCAGGGTTGGTGCCTCTCGCTATTTTGGAAAGACGATTCTTGGGGGGCCATTCCATGTCATCATGTGAGTATCCCCTCATTCCAGCCCCCTGCCTTTCCTTACCAGAATCTTTTCCTGTCTCCAGTTCACTCTCTGAGTTCTAGGCCTCAGGTCACTCTCACTCCAAGGACTTCTCTCCAGTGGGCTTGTAGGTGTAACTGTATGTGCGTTTTAGGTGTAAAGACTAAGCCTGAGTGTGTGGGTACCACCCCGGTCACCACTATGCTGTAGGGACCTAAAATAGTTCCAGCTTGTCTCTCACTCTCTGCTTTCTGCTCCCCCAGCATCACCTATGCCTCCCTGGTGCTGGTGACCATGGTGATGCGGCTCACCAACACCAATGGGGAGGTGGTGCCCATGTCCTTTGCTCTGGTGCTGGGCTGGTGCAGTGTCATGTATTTCACTCGAGGATTCCAGATGCTGGGTCCCTTCACCATCATGATCCAGAAGGTCAGTGCTTTCCCGAAGCTTCCTCCGCCTCAGGCACAAGACCTTCCCAGACAGAGGGATGGAGGTAGAATGGAGCTGGTAGAACAATGGGGGCCTCTTGATCTGTTAGCGTTAGCTGCTCAAAAGCAGTGGAAAAGGAATCATCCCACCCTTTCTTCCTTCTGTTTCCTGCAGATGATTTTTGGAGACCTAATGCGTTTCTGCTGGCTGATGGCTGTGGTCATCTTGGGATTTGCCTCCGGTAAGGCACCATTCACTCCTCTACTAGATCAGCAGATCTAGTTCTCCAGAAAGTTCACTCTCATTCTTGCTCTCAGTTCTCATTTGCACTTCATTTTGCTTTCTTTTTTTTTTTGTTTTTTGTTTTGTTTTTTTCCTGTTGGAAGGTAAGTCTAAAAGCACACCCATATTTATAGGACCAGGGGCCACTCAGGTTGGCCTGGAACGTAAAGCCATGTGTTCAGGGCCAATAACATTTATGTTCACTAACTGCCTTGCAAGATCTTTAAAGGAGAGACAGGAAAAGACTTTTGGTGAGAACAGGCCATTAAACAGGAAAGACTGGCCAGTCATGGATCTCAGAAAACCATGTGGACAAACAGAGATAGTGCCATGCTTAACTCTCCTATGTTTACAATTCAAAAGAGGAAACATAAAGCACTCAACAATATATAACTTGCTTTTTTTCTATATGTGGTCATTTAAAGCTGAGAAAAATATGAAAGAATTAGAAAAAGGAGGTGCAGAAAAACAGCTTGGACAGTTTGAAGATGACAGAGAAAACAAAAAAGAAGAGTTGTGAAGAGAGACTGGGAGAACAGGAACACACAGGCACCCAGTCAAGGCACAGCCAGTGAAAGTGCCAGGGAGCAAAAGAAAGGAACGGCACAGCAGGAAAACACAGGCAGGTGGAAACAGCCAGAGGGAAGGAGAGGGTGGGTGGAGGAGCAGAAGAAAGTCCTTAGGGAGGGGCAGAAAGAGGAAGGCCCAGGTCTGAAAAGCAAAAGGCCAGTAGCTCAAATTCAGTCCTCAGTGTCTGCAACTGACCATCTATTAGACAAGAAGAGGCACTAGAAGGATCCCCCCATCACTAAAAAGCAATGACTCAGTGCAGAGGACTCTATTACTGTCCTCAGGGATTTCCCGTTCAATGGGGATTCCCACAAAACAACAGACCAAAACAAAAAACAAACAAAACAAAACAACAAGAACAAAACCCCCACCAAAATCTGAAATGTGAAAGAGTAAAACCATGGCGTTCTGCCTGTTTGGAGTTTTCCACCCCAAGCCCTTATGTACCCTTTCCTCCCACTCCCTGGCCATCTACATCTATACATAACACAGATTACAAAATGAGGTGATGGTCCCAGAGTGGCTTTCTGTAGATGTCCTCTATCCAGAACTCTCTAAATGTTCACTTCTTGGCCATTGCACTTGCTTTTCTCTTAAATAAATAAGGAGGCAATGCTTTGTCATAGACCCTGTTTCTGCTCTCAGAATGTGCTTCAGCTCCCCATGCAGTGAGGAGGCTTTCAAGCAGTCCAGTGCTGTCCTGAAGTTCCATTACGCTGACTGCTATCCAGTAGGCTCCACCCTAAGCAGGAATCCGTTTCCTATGTTGGTTCAGGTTCACTCAGGGAAGGTCAGAGTGATGGAGGGTTATCTAGAGGCCATCAAGATTAAAAAAGGGGCTCTTCTTTTAGCCTGTTCATGTGTTCTGTTCTTTAAAAATTGTTGAGGATTCCATGCATTCTTGTAATAACTTGCCTTTTAAGTATTTGGTTTTCTAAAATGCAAAAACCAGTTAGGTGACCTATTATCCATTATCCATACAAACACACATGCTGCACACACAATTTTGTTTTTGTTAAATGACTATTACCATGACCATTACCCAGAGTGGTGAACTTAATCATAGGACATCTTAGGGTTAGACAGTTCCACAGGAAACTACATTTATTAGTATGTAATTATCTGTGCATGTGTGCAAGTGTATTTAGATAGATAGATAGATAGATAGATAAATAGATAGATAGATCAGAGATAGAATAAGTGCTAACCATGTCCATGCTTATTGTGATAACTCCATTATCTCATCTCCATGTCCTCTTCCTGGGCGGAGCAGCGTTCTATATCATTTTCCAGACAGAGGACCCAACCAGTCTGGGGCAATTCTATGACTACCCCATGGCACTGTTCACCACCTTCGAGCTTTTTCTCACTGTTATTGATGCACCTGCCAACTACGACGTGGATTTGCCCTTCATGTTCAGCATTGTCAACTTCGCCTTCGCCATCATTGCCACACTGCTCATGCTCAACTTGTTCATCGCCATGATGGGCGACACCCACTGGAGGGTGGCCCAGGAGAGGGATGAGCTCTGGAGGGCCCAGGTGAGTTTATTTGTGTTAGTCTTGCTAAGAAGCAGGGGTTGGAGAGAAAAATCAAAGTGGAAAATGTTATGGTGGATCATTCTTAAAAGAGTCACAGAAAAACCCAGTGAGGCTGTCACCTCAGAAGAGGCTTGTGTAAACCTGAGGTACATGTGGATAAATGGAAGGGACAGAAGGAGGATTAAATGGACGATAGTGGCAAGAGGTGGGGTTGTTGCTCACAGGGGAAAAGTAGACCTAGGATTGATCCTTGAGTCCAGTGGGAACTAGAAGTGACCTTGTTCTGGTATATTCCAGTTTTCAATTTGGATCTTATCTTCTATTTGCTTGTGTAAATCCCTGTTTCTCTATGATCTTTTCTTTATATCACCATAGACTGATAAATATTAGAATTAGAAGTGACCCTCAATGGCCCTCAAGTTGACCTCCTACTTAACATAATAATCATTTATTGGTCAGAAGGTCATTCAATATCTTCTCTAATGCTGATTAGGACCTTATTATCTTGCAAATTCAGGTAGAGGTTGGGAGGAAGGGAGTTTTCCCATATTTTTAAAGATTTTGTTATTAGACATTCATGTCGCATTGAGCTAAAACCTATCTTCTTAAAATTTCATTCTTTGGCGCCAGTCTTTCCCTCTCATATAACACAGAACACATTCTTCCATATAAGCACCATTCAAATATTTGAATATAGCCATCATTTTTCCCTTAGACTTTTCATTCATTTAATGATGATCATTTAGACCCTGCTATGTGTTGGCAAATGCCTAGGAGCTAGGGACATGAGCATAAACACAACAGACACCATATGTGCCCTCATGGAGCTGACGGTTTAGTTGGAAAGACAGGCATGAAGTGAATGACTTCACAAAAAGCTGTAAAATTACAGCAGCAAAAGTGCCATAGAGAATGTAAGGTGCTAAGAGGAGGATACAACAGAGGAATCAGACTGGGAAGTGAAGACATGCTTTCCTGAGGGAGCAACATTTAAGATGAGAACCCAAAGGTGAGCAAGAACTAGGTAGTTAAGAGGAAGGAGGGAAAAGGATGAAGGTCAAGGTTAGTAGCAATTAGGACTCTTGGCTACAGGGACAGAAAACCAAACTCAAACAAACTTGTAGATTTTTAAACAGGGGTAAGAGGATGTGTTAGTCCTCATAAATGGGAAGTTTAGAGAATTAAACTAACTTTAGAGGTATCTGGCCAGAATGCAGATCCACATCTTATACATTACATCCATTCCTCCGTTCGGCTCTCTTTTGACCTCTCTTCTAAGGCAAGCTCTCCCATCGTGTTTGTGAGATCATTTCTAGAAGCTCCAAACTCCAAAAAGAATGAGGATGTGCAATGCAACACACAGCTCCAAGGGCCCCACTCACGTTGTATTCTGTGAGGCTCCTGGTGCCAGGCAAAACTGCAGGCTTTAAAAGAACATCTTTCCCCCTGCCAATTCCTTCCATGTTCCATCTCATGGGAACACATTCGGGTCATAGGCACATCGTTGAATCTAAGGAAAGACCAAGGACTAGATAGTGGAGGTGTTGGTGATGGTGGTGGAGGGGAGGTTTGGGGGAAAATAGATTAATTAAGCACAACTGTGTGAAGCCCAGTCCACTCAAACCAATGCACTGAAAGTGATGAGGGAGCAATTCCCTAAATGAAAAATGGGTGCTGTTACCCGAGGAAGGACGGGGCTGCATGATGGCTCAGGAGGAACAATAAACATTTCTTTCAAGGCAAAGAAGAACAGCTATCCAGGGTAAGAGCACAGAATGACTGGAAGTCCTGAGCTAGGAGGGAACTTGGTGCAATTAAGAAACTGAAAGAAGTGTGGAGTAATGAGGAAGATAGGGAGTAGAAAAACATGAGGTGAAGAATTTGCTATTTTGAAGATTGCCACTCCTTCAATTAGGAAGCCTTCCTGGTTCTGATCTATTCTGATTGCACCCTTTTGTCCATGCTCTAATAGATCATGGTTTCTTTGAAACTAGAATAGTCCCCAGTATGATTAGGGCAATGCGGTACAAAGCGGGACTATGCCTTTCCTTACTTGGACATAATGCTAAGGGTACCTAAAGCTGAGTCAGGTCTTTTAGCAAATATACAAATGGCCCTTATTAAGCTTGTGATCAGCTAGCACTCCCACACCTTTGTTCTATGACTCACTTATCTAAGCTTCCTAAATGTAAATATAGGACCTTAGATTTGGTTTACTTAAATTTCTTGTTAATGATTTTACACCAGCATTCCAATCTAGCGAGATAATTTTATATTGCTTCTGTTGCCCCACATATTACATATCCCTCCCAGTTTTGTGTCACAGGCATATTTGATAAGCTTGTTTTCCATGTTTCATCTAAGTAATTAATGAGGGCTGAGCAAAGGACAGAACGTGTGGTGGACTTGCTACCAGAAATTTCCCTGCCAACTTGCAGTCATTAATCAACCCTTTTCCTTCCTAAGATGTGGATATTTAATTTGCTGAAAATTCCCTGAACAGTAACAGTATCAATTCATCCCCAAGATCGTAGAGATTCTCTTTAATCATTTTATTTAAATCAAGATAATTGGTCTGTGGCTTTTATATGAAAAAGAAGTTGAGATTAGTTTGGAGTGACTCATTTTCCATGAGTGAATAGTAATGTAAGAGCAACTATTTTATTCAAAACACTCACAAAAAATCCTCTCTCATTTCTTGATGAGTGAAGCTGGTTGCATGGTGCCTGGCACAGGCTGTGGGGTGAATAGGTGGCTGTTCTCACCACTGACCTCTAGTGTCCTATCTCACAGATTGCCTTTGGTTCCCTTTATCAGTGGCCTCAGTGCCTCTTTGAACCTCATGGCTCTTTCAGAGTTCTTCCTGTATCTCCTGCCTCCTTCCAGGTCGTGGCCACCACAGTGATGCTGGAGCGGAAGCTGCCTCGCTGCCTGTGGCCTCGCTCCGGGATCTGTGGGTGCGAGTACGGGCTGGGGGACCGCTGGTTCCTGCGGTGAGTGATGGTGTGCACATGCAAAACTGCAGATGTGTATAAGGCCACGGAAGCAAGGGTGACCGACAGGCGTCCTGGAGCCTGCATTAGCCTGTCTAGGGGAGGGGGCTGGAGCTGAAGTGGAGGGGTACGAAGAATGCTGTGTGTACCTCAGGGCAGCCACGTGTAAAAGGTTGTGTGCATGTGTCCATGCTCAGACGTCAGCATGGGTTACCAGACTTGCTGTAACCTTGTTCTGAGCTGACCCTCATTTCCAGTGTACTTTTGGCTTGGATCTAACTTCCTCCTTCATATTCTGCCCTCATCTCCTGGCGTGACTCTCCTCTCTCCTCAAATTTACTTCCTGAATTGCATCTCGTCATCCTTGTGACACACTTATCTATTAGTTGGCTCTGTTTTCTCTTTCACATTCCTATGTATTAGTAACACACAAACACACACACACCTGTGTGCGTCCTACCACCCTGCAAGCCCTGATTGCTCAGCCTCCATTATCTCTATCCCAGGTTAGCCTGCCCTCCAATCACCTCCCTTCACTTGATCCCAGATACTCTTCCTGTTTCAACTCTGCTGCCTTATTTCTGCTTCCCTCTTGACCCTGCTTTCTAAATGTTCACCTCTACTTCTCCCCTGCCCATCTCTCCCCACCTGGACTGAGTCCTTTCCCCTTTCCCCTTATCAGGGTTGAGAACCACAATGATCAGAATCCTCTGCGAGTGCTTCGCTATCTGGAAGTGTTCAAGAACTCAGACAAGGAGGATGACCAGGAGCATCCATCTGAGAAACAGCCCTCTGGGGCTGAGAGTGGGACTCTAGCCAGAGCCTCTTTGGCTCTTCCAACTTCCTCCCTGTCCCGGACCGCGTCCCAGAGCAGCAGTCACCGAGGCTGGGAGATCCTTCGTCAAAACACCCTGGGGCACTTGAATCTTGGACTGAACCCTAGTGAGGGGGATGGAGAGGAGGTCTACCATTTTTGATTAACATCGCTGTCACTCTTGACCTTACTCCTGGTTGGCCTGGGGGCGGGGACGGAGACGGAGACCTCTGCCTATGCAAGTGTCTAACTTCTGTGCCTGTTAATCATGGGAGGGTGAGACAGAACAATCCCTAAAGGGTCATGCCTCACACTTCACATTAGAATTTCTGGCAATGGGCAATGGTCATCGATTGTCTCACGTATTTTCTGGGCTCTTGCAAGTCACCCATCTCCGGAAAAAGGAGGTTGGCAACTAAAGACATGAGGCAGGGATGCTAGATTAATGTCAGGACCATTTCTCTTCTGCCCCACGCAGCCCCTAGAAAGTAGTAAGCTGTGAGGCTTTTCTGGCTCCCCAGGGCTTACGTGGGAAGAGCCAGGCATGGCATAGAGGTTGTGGCCCTTCTTTTTTTCCCAGCCTCCTGTAGGTCTCTCTCCCCACTTAGCAAGCAAACACCAACTGCAATAAAAAAGTCTCCTTATTCTTGCCTTCTTTAATTTTTTACTGGGGCACAATACATGTCACATAAAATTTACCATATTATCCATTTTCAGATGTGCCATTCAGTGGCATTAAGTACATTCACATTGTTGTGTAACCATCACCATTATTCACTTATGGAAGTTTTTCATCATTCTGAACTGAAACTCTAATCCCCATTGAACAATAACTCTCCAGCTATCTCTCTGCCCTGGTCTCCGATAACCAATATTCTGCTTTCTGTCTATGAATTTAACTATTCTAGGTATCTTATATAAGTGGGATTCTGCAATCTTAGTCCAAAATTTGACACAGTTTGTTTATTTATTCATCTACCAATGGACATTTGAGTTTTTTCTACCTTTTGGCCGTTGTGAATAATGCTGCTATCAATATGGTATACAAATATCTGTTCTAGTTTCTATTTTCAGATACTTTGGGCATACACCTAAAAATGGAATTGCTAGACAATTCTTATGTTTAATTTTATGAGGAACTGCCATACTGGTTTTCACAATAGCTTTCACCATTTTACATTCCCTTCTAATGGATGTGAAGTGGCTTCACATTGTAGTTTTGATTTGCCTTTCCCTAATGACTAATGATACTGAGCATGTTTTTATACACCTATTTATTGGACGTTTATATACCTTCTTTGGAGAAAT
The DNA here is from genome assembly GCF_028858775.2 of Pan troglodytes. Taxonomy (NCBI): domain Eukaryota; kingdom Metazoa; phylum Chordata; class Mammalia; order Primates; family Hominidae; genus Pan; species Pan troglodytes. Next base: position 158,311,601 of record NC_072404.2, on the reverse strand, counting down.
GTCTTTTCGGTTTATTTGTCCACTTTCGAATTAGGTTTTTGTTGTTGTTGAATTGCCTTATCTTTGCTTTTTGAGGCTCACAGGCTGAAGTGTTTGCATCCTGGTGTGTTTTTAAGAATGTATGGTAAATTAGGCCTATATTTGAATGGCCTAATCATTTCTTTTCCAGGACCCTCCTGCTCTGTCCTTGTGCCTGGAGCTAATCATCCTTGTGCCTGAAGGCAACTAATCATCCTTGTGCCTGGAGGCAACAGGCTCCTGCTTGTTCTCCTGACATAGCCATCCTCCATTCCCATCTCCCTTTGCCCCACACTGAGTTGTGAAAGGAACAGCAACAATAGAGGAAGGGTCATCCCTCTCCAGGAGGGAAATTAGGAATCATGTGTCCAGGGCACCCATTATAGGTGCTCATGGGCAGCCTCTCTTGTGTCTCCAGCACTATACTTCTAATCCCAGCCCCATCATCACCCTTAGCAAAAAGCCATGTCAGCTTTTCAAAGGACTGTGGTCTGGGATAACAAAGAAGTAAGTGGTATTTGTGAAACCACAGACAGTTAATTCAGATACACCAGCTCAGAGCTGAGTGCCCAGCAGTGAGGGATCACACAATGTGTATACACGTGCCTGCACACACTGGGACACAGTGGTGGCAGGGTGTGTAAAACTGCTCAGTCACCATCATTCTTCTTTATTCTCTTCATAGTGGAAGCACTTTAAAATTCTGCTTCTTAGTCCTTTTTTTTTTTTTTCTTGAGACAGGGTCTTGCTCTGTTGCCCATGCTGAAGTACAGTGGTGCGATCACTGCTTACTGCAGCTGTGACCTCCTGGGCTCAAGTAATCTTCCCCCATCAGCCTCCCAAGTAGGTGGCACTACAGGTGTGCACCACCACACCCAGCTAATTTTTGTATTTTTTTTAGAGATGGGGTTTTGCCATGTTGCCCATGGCTAGTCTTGAACTCCTGGTCTCAAGCAATCCACCTGCCTCGACCTCCCACAGTGCTGGGATTACAGCATGAGCCACTGCACTAACCCTGTAATCCTTTTAATACTTGCTTAACTTGTCTATAAACTTATATGTCTTTTGATTTGAGCCCTTGGCCTGCCCCCAGGTATTGTCCTTTGTCCTGGCTTGTGCACCTGGTATGTAATTAAAATTGCTTACTGCCTAGGTTTTTCACTAAAATAAGAATTACTAAGAGTTAACATTATAAATTAATGAATGTAATTAAAACTACTAGGTACATACAATGTGTATTAAACAGGTAGGCTGTGTATTTTTTGGAGAACAAATGTTAAAATAAGTCATGGGAGTGTGGTTCTTTTTTAAGAGAAAGTGTTTTTTTTTCTAGTTTAGAGGATTTTAAGGATTGTTTCAAGTTAACAGAAAGGACAAAACTGAAGGTTTAAGCAAGTCGTAGAAGGTTTGTGGAAGATTGATCTTGCAAAACGAATTTTGTGTGTGATCAAGTTTGGCTAAAATTTTAAGGGGGTTATTTAGATTTTATACAAATTGAACATTCATATAAATAGCACATTGATGCAGGGTCAGAATCTGAGCGCCTGTGTGAGGCAGGATTTTCTTGGAATATTGATGTGTTCTTTAACACAAATTTGTAAAGTTTATAAAAGCCTCATGGAAATCTTACCTTACAATCAAACTAATTAAAATTTGGTAGATTTGTTTATAAGATTCTATTAAAGCTTTAGAATTAACAATACAGTAATACAAAAATAAAATTTGGTTTTCTCTTTTAAATAAGATTTTTGTATAATATTAAGAGATAGTAAAAGATTTTCATTTGCCCTTTGAATAAACTGCCAAAAAAATTAAAGAAGAAGGAGAGAGAGAGACAGATTCAGTTGGCTTCCCACTGTCTCTATTAGGTCCTATTTTTTAGAAAACTGAGGTCTTCTTTATCAAGGAGTAAAGATTTCTGCTTTTTTTTTTTAAATTGGTGAGTTATCACTTCAGCTAAATGATTTACTTTATAATGACCTGTAATCTCATTTTGCGATATCAAGTGCTTTAAACTTTTAATGTTGGACTAACTTTCCAAGATTAAATTCTAAATGCAGTCTTTTAACCTCAAACTGACTTTTAAATGTCCAAGAGAGGCATATTTGGCTTATTTGATATGTTAAAATCATACAGGAGGCATTGCCAAGCATAAAATGGTGTGTAACTTTCTTTGAAATGTATTTATATAAATGTGCTATTGTTATGTGTTCCAAAATTGTATAATATTCTTATAATTTTAATATGTCTTGGTATATGTGATCAGTAATAATTATAATTATGGTAAATTATTGTGTGCCACAGAAATAACCAGATTTCCTTGTCAATTATATTTTTGACTGTGGATATCTTTTGTCATTCACAATTATTATTTTACCTTGTTCCTTTTCAAAAAGTTGTTTATAATCAGTTATAGGACTCCAATGGTGTATTAGTTCATTCCCATGCTGCTATGAAGAGATACTTGAGACTGGGTAAATTATAAAGAAAAGTTTAATTGATTCACAGTTCTGCATGACTGGGGAAGCCTCAGGAAACTTAGAATCACTGGAGAATCGCCTCTTCACAGGGTGCCAGGAGAGAGAATAAGTGCCAAGCAAAGTGGGTAGCCCCATATAAAACCATCTGTTGCCGATGCTGGAGTACAGTGGGCAACTCACTGAATGAGTGAGTTCTCATTAGAACTCACTAGCATGAGAACAACATGAGGGGAACTGCCCCCCATGATTCAATTACCTTTCACTGGGTCCCTCCCACCACATGTGGGGATTATGGGATTACAATTCAAGATGAGATTTGGGTGGGGACACAAAGCCAAACCGTATCAGATGGATACTTTTAAATGCAGGTTTCTGACAGCTTTGGAGATTGTGCCATTAAAATAGAGGAAAAAAAACTTCCAGGACGCTCCTGGAGATCTGATGTATTCATGAGGATTGTTGACCCAATATCAAATAGAACAGAGGTTAATTGCATGAACTGAGCTAATAGAAGACTAAAATAATTTTTTTGTGTGATCTTTTTGTCTGAAACATTGGTGATTCTTTTCATTTTTTGGGTTGTTTACAGCTTTTAACAATTGAGTAAAATATGCTGTTGTGAGCAAAATTTAAAGCATATTTCTTTCTGTCTACCTGATTTCTCCAGAATTTGAAAACTATTTTTGAGTATTCTTAATTTATAACAATATAGTTATTTGTATGAGCTCAATAAGAATCTGCTTTCTTTTGTAACAGGACACAATTGGAGACTATTATTTTACTAAAGCTTTGACTAGAATGAAATATTTTAAGCTATAAACAAAACAAACTGTTTTAAGGAATTGCGATTGACTTATAGAGCCAATAAAAGATCCTTAAAAAAACTGGCCTTGTACCTTGCCTACACAATTCTTTTACAGGGTTCCCAACCTGTGATAAGTAAAGAACGTTACTTTCTGGCAGGCCCAGGAACCCCAAGTTATCTTGGGATTAAGAAGAGAGGCATTCGCCCAATTCACACAGATATCTGCAGGCACAAATAAATTCTTGACTGGGCTTGGGGCCTTTAAAAAGTCTAAACTAAGATTCCTTAAATAAAAAAGTTTCCAGCAAAGTCAATTTAAAAAAGGCCTATATAGAAAATAATTATTCTTGCTGCACTTTATACAAAGAATCAGGTGAAGTATAATACAACTAAAGCTTTTTTACAAATAAATTAGTCCTACTATGATTTGTGTTTGATAAAAATGGAGGACTGAGATAAAAATTATGTTTTTTTTTTAAAAAAACATATAAAACACCTCTTCTTAGACCCCACCTTATCAATTGTTTCTCAGTTTCATTCTTTGTTAAAATGCATTTGGACTGAATCCTAAGTTCTTTCCTGGCTACAAGTCTCCAAACTACTGTTCATTTTTTTTTTTCCTTTTTCTTTCATTTGTTCCCTTTTTTTTCTGATTTGGAATCTAGAAATTAAAACTAGAAATTTTAATTTAAAATTAAATTAAAATTAAAACTGTGCTTTTCTTAAAGTTCTGCCAAGTGAAACTTGAAACTTAAACTTTGGGAAAAGTAACAGCAAATCATTTATATATATAAACCACTTTTGTGCCTGCCTACTCGTGCATGGACTTCAGAGCAATATAGCCTAAATCAGTTTTCCAGGATTACTTTCCCCTTTTGTTGTCATGATCTTTCCTCCTTTTCTACTGGTTTTCTTTCTCTCTTCTTTCCCCTATTTTTCTCTGTGGAACATGAAACTTCACAACCTGCTAAGAATGATCCTTTCTAAAATGAGGGACCTAACCCTCTAGAAATAAACTGTCCTAGTGACAAGGGATCAGACCAAAGCTGAGATCAGACACTCACTTTCTTCTACAATGCTTTCCCTGAAAGATTTGGAAGAACAGGGTGGGAGGATGTGAAAGGAAAATAACATCTTGGGACCTCAAACTCACTATGTGAAAGGAAAAAGTTAAGTTTGGAAACAGTCAAACTTTTGGAAGTTGCCTTTCTTCCAAAAAGTTTGGAAACTGCCTGTCTTTTTTGTTCCTAAACAGATAGCCTCAAGACAGAAGGCCACATTAGCTCCCCAGATGGCCTCCTTCACCCTGACATTATAAATTAACAGTTTATCTTCACGGGTACAGGAGAAGAGAAGAATAGAAATCATCCCTCCTCCTACCCTGGGATGAAGCCATATTTGACTTCTTCCTCTAATTTACTTTGTCTTATGTAAAGTGCAGATTTATTGAGCATGACACAAATACATAAATGACTGTTCCTCTGTCCCCTGCTTCTCACATGCAACATGTGGATTCAGTGAGCACTAATCAAAGCCTCAAAAGAATGTAACCACTTGTCTACTCTCCGCCACTTTTCTTTAACTTTTCTCCTTCCCCTCCTGGCCACTTTTACCCCTTTAAATATTGAAGCCTTCAAAACCCACTTTGGAAAAAGTGCAGGCCTCAGATCTTACTGTGGCCTGTGTCTCTTTTTCCTGTGTCCTCAGCCTTGCAAAATAAACCTGTAAATTGATCGAGACTTGTCTCAGACATCTTTTTCTCAGTTTACAACTTCCACTCCTGTGCAAAGCTAAACTCCCATCTGTGTTCTAGATCCATTCCTCACTCTGTCTTTTCACACCCTGTGTCCATCACTGTCTCCTCTGACCCCTCTCACGTGTGTATCTTCAACTTCTCCTTCCCTGGTAGCTCTGTCAGCAAATAAGCATGCTCTATTCTTTTGCATTTTCAAAGAAACTGCAAACTCCCTCCCTCAACCCCACCTCTTCTTTCAGCTACTCCCTGTTGAGGGCCAAACTTCTTAAGAGTAAATCCCATTGTCTACTGGCCTCCCACTGACACCTCAACCCATTGTGATTTGACCCTGCCTTCTCCGTGATACTGATACCTGTAGTTAAAACCACTGAACAGTCTTAGTTTTGCTTGAACACTCGGTAGCATTCAGATTACAGTTAACTGTGCGCCACTTCTCAACACGTCTTGTGCCACATATCGCAGCTGTCCTGGCTGCTTCTCCTCCACTGACCCCTTAAAGATTTTCAGTCCACAGGCTGTTTTCCTTACCACCTGGGTAGTCCTGCCTAATTCAATAGATTACCATGCACAAGCTCAGAATCCCTAGCTCCTTATCATCACTTTAGATCTGTCTCCGGAGCTCCAGGCATGAACAGCTTGGACGCCTATTGATTGGACCGCTCTACCTGGATGTTTTACAAACACCTCAAACTCAACATGTCCCAAACTGAACAGCTTTTCTTCCTCACCAAACCTGCTCCTCCACCAGTGTTTCCAACCAACTATGTGGTAGCACAACAAAGTTGCCTAAGCCAGGATCCTAGGCGTCCCATCCTCCACACCTCTATCTCAACTCTCATATCCAGTTGATCTCACGTCTTGTGGATAGTCTAGTCCCTAAATTTCTCCTTTGAAAAATAACTAATTTTGATTAGATAACACATCACAAGGTACAAAACCCAAAGAGCACACAAGATATCTAGGAAAGTAAGCTCTCTTATCTCTGTCTCAGCCTGTTGCTTGTTATTCTCAGGGACATTCACTAATGAAAGTTTATTATTTATCCTTCCAGAAATACTCTAGGCATTTCCAAGTATATGTATGTATATGTTTGTCTTAAAATACATATAATAGCATAGTAGATTAGAAAAGGAGTTGTTGCTTTTGTCACTTAGGATATTTTAAAGCATCTCATTCTGCACATGATTTTACCATGATGTATTATTTTTATTCCTGGGTAGTGCTATATTCTCCTTCCCCCTGGCTTTCATAATTTCTGGACCTTTCTACCCCTCTGCCTCCATTTCCTCTTTCATTGCTGTAACTTTTTTTTTTTTTTTTTTTTTGAGACGGAGTCTTGCTCTGTCGCCCGGGCTGGAGTGCAGTGGCATGATCTCTGCTCACTGCAATCTCCACCTCATGGGTTCACGCCATTCTCCTGCCTCAGCCTCCCCAGCAGATGGGACTACAGGCGCCCACCACCACGCCCGGCTAATTTTTTGTATTTTTCGTAGAGACGGGGTTTCACCGTGTTAGCCAGGATGGTCTCGATCTCCTGACCTCATGATCCACCCGCCTCAGCCTCCCAAAGTGCTGGGATTACAGGTGTGAGCCACCTCGCCCGGCCCATCGCTGTAACTTTTATTCATCCTATTGGTCTCAGCTTAAAGATTATACATTTAGGGTGGGTGAATGTACACATGTGTGGTAAGAGAGGGGGCTCCCTGACTCACTCCTATACTAGGTTAGAGACTACCTGCTTTATGTTGCTAGACCACCTATATTTTCTTTTTATTACACACACTGGACTTTATTGCACTTGTTTGTTTAAATGACTATGAGCTCCACAAACGTAAAGATGATGTCCATCTTATTCACCCTTGTATTCCTAGTACCTGGCATAATTCCTAGTACAATGTATTGTGAAATGAATATTTATTAACTGAATCTATGAATGATTGACCTATTTTTATTCTGACTTTTCTTACTGGCCATACATATTTCCACTTTTTTTCTACCTGTCAAAGGTGGTAAAAAAAAATAGCTGCCTTTTGAGTGAGGTTGTAGTAATTAAAGATGACCACATAATATGAGTGGAAACACTTTGGAAAGAATAAAAACCAATGCAAATGTGATTGCTAGAACATGTGTTTAGCCTAAATATACATGTGTGTGTGAATATGTATTTGTGTGTGTGTCTGTGTGTGTATATATGAGACACAGAGAGAGAGAGTGAGAAGAAGGAGGAAGAGGAAAAAGGTGGTGGAGGAGAAGGGGCAGGAGGGGGACTGACAGAGAAGAGAAGAAGGAAGAAGGGGAAAAAAGATGAAGAATAAGAGGAGGAGGAGGAAAAGGGGGCAAGAAGTCCTTCAGCAAAGCTCTGGGACAGCACTTACTGTATGGTATGTGGTACCCTCTGTAAGAGGCATTAAGATAATCTGTGAGATTCCACATCTGCCCTCAGGAGCCCAAGTGAGAAGGGAAGAGAACACATACACACAGACATCAGCTCACCGCAGGGCAGATGTGGGAAGTGACCCGTGTGCTAAACGAGATGGCAAATGTCTCTTCCTGCCTGGCCGCTGCAAGGCTTCTATACAGGACTTCAGAGACAGGGACAGGGAGTAGAAGAAATATCCACTGCTCGTTCTGCCTCAGGAATTCTTCAGGTACCCACAAATGGTTACTATTCTTCCCCCTCTGTCTCCCCCGTCCCTGATTATTTCAGAATATAGAATGCAAAAAAATATTCATGCTTCTGTATGTCTCATAGGCCAGAGGCTGGAAAGCAATGAGAAAATGTTGTTCTCAGCTGGGTGCAGTGGCTTATGCCTATAATCCCAGCACTTTGGGAGGCCAAGGTGGACAGATCACCTGAGGTCGGGAGTTCAAGCCCAGCCTGACCAACATGGAGAAACCCCATCTCTACTAAAAATACAAAAATTAACCAGACACGGTGGCACATGCCTGCAATCCCAGCTACTCGGGAGGCTGAGGCAGAAGAATTGCTTGAACCCTGGAAGTGGAGGTTGCAGTGAGCCGAGATCATGCCATTTCACTCCAGCCTGCACAACAAGAGCGAAACCCCATCTCAAAAAAAAAAAAAAAAAAAAAAGAAAAAGAAAATGTTCTCACAGGCATCACTGGACTTTTAAAATGCCTCCCTCCCTCAGACGTTTGCAAAGTATGTTATTGACAAGGTGCTGGGTTCTGGTAAGAACAGCTGAGTTGCACCTGAGGAATGGCTCTGCCGGAAGCCTCAGGAATGGGGGCCAGAGGTCAGCATTCCTCCCCGTGTTGCATCTGAAGAAATGCAAGATAAGGTCTGGGCAGAGCTGAGGGAGGGGAAAAAAAAGGAGGAGGGAGAGAGTAAGCCAAGGTAGGGCTGTCTTAGCAGGTCCTTAGAGCAGGATGGCATTGCATGGCAGGGCAGAGAAGAGACATTGGAGAGAGAGAGGGGCCAACAATGGCATCCAGAAGGCTGCTCGGCACACCTGAGATCACTCCAGGAAAAGCTGAGAGAATGCCTTGACATGAGGTCAAGCATCATTTACCTCCTTGAGCCAAGCTCCCTTGTTTCTTAAAGGTTAATGAGGAAAAGATGAGAAATGGGCATGGTGAGAAATACTTTAACCAGGTAATGCTGAGTGATGTCATGCAGACAGGGAGAAGTTGGTAAAGTGTGGCCCCCCTCTCTCTGCCCTGGGATGGCAGCCAGGTTGGAGCCACCTGGGGAAGGACTGGACACACCTTCTTCATTTTGCTTGCACCTCTTTGTTATCCCTGGGTTTGAGGAGGCGGCATTTAAGATCAATTGAGCCTGAGGGGGTAGGGGCTTGTGCAAGCCAGCTGCAGCATGGCAAGCCTGAGTGTGTGCCTCCACACTTACCTGTGCAGTGCTTCCTGCACTCACCTGTGCGGAAGAGCTTCTCCTTCGTGATTCCTTTTTTTTTTTTTTTTTGAGACAGAGTCTTGCTCTGTTGCCAGGCTGGAGTGCAGTGGGACCATCTCAGCTCACTGCAACCTCCACCTCCCGGGTTCAAGCGATACACCTGCCTCAGCCTCCTGAGTAGCTAGGACTACAGGCATGTGCCACCATGCCCAGCTAATTTTTGTATTTTTTTTAGTAGAGATGGGATTTCACCATGTTGGCCAGGATGGTCTCGATCTCCTGACCTAGTGATCCGCCTGCCTTGGCCTCTCAAAGTGCTGGGATTACAGGCATGAGCCACCGCGCCCAGCCTCCTTCATGATTCTTAAAGGTCATTCTCTTTTCAACAAAGCTTTCTTTCTTTGGCCCTTTTACTTGAGCTGCTTTTTTTCTTCTTCCTGACCAAACTGTGGTGCCCACTGAGGGTTACAACCTGCCTCCAAGACACATCATCACTACCACCCTGCCCCAACCACCACCAGGGCCCTCTTTGGTCGGTACTGTCTTAGGTGCTCTGTTAACCCAAGGCCACCTCAGCCGCTGCCTCTTTTCTCATCCCCATGAGCAGAGCTCCCTCGAGAACGGGGGCCCCTGACGGATGACGTGTGCATGTGAAAACCCAGTTTTACTCCCCAGCTGTGCCATGGTATTAGCTGAGGAAACTTGAACATCACTCAGTGATGATGATAATTTCTGACTTGTGTACCTGACATGATTATGACAAGAAAATAGCACCAAGCATGTGAAAGCACACACGTTCCTAAAATTTTACTGCTGTAAGGAGTGATTGCAATACCTTGGGCTGCCCTGGTTCCCTTCTCTTGTGCTCTTGCTCCCTCTGCTTTTTCTGAGCCCCCTCTGGACACTGTCTTCCAATTCAGAAATAAGGATATAAGGGAAAGAGATGTAGAAATAAAAGGCCATGGCTCCATGAAGGTGACACTGGCCAGGTCCTTAGAGCCTCTGTCATGCCCATAGGTCAGAGGGGGTAACCCCCAAATGATGGCTCTTTACTTCTTCAGGAATTCTCAGACTCCAGCCCCTCATCCTGTAGTCTCTCTCTTCTCCCTAAATAAACCACATCCAGAGAGGGCAGCTGCAAAGGGAGGGTTGCAACAACTTGTTCTTTCTTTTTTTGGGGGACAGGGTCTTACGCTGTCACTCAGGCTGGAGTGCAGTGGTGTGATGGTGGCTCACTGCAGTCTCAACTCAGCCCTCAGCCTCCCAAATAACTGGGACTACAGGTGCACCACCATGCCTGGCTAGTTTTTTGTTTGTTTTTTGGCAGAGACAGGGTTTAGCCATGTTGCCCAAGCAACTTGTTCTTTCTTTACCCAGGCAGAAATCTCTGTCTCTTTCCCTTCTCTCTCTCCCTCCCTCCACAGGTGAACTTGGTGAACCTGAGGGGCAAGAAGGAGGCAATCCCAGGTTCCATGGCCTCTGTGCCAACCCCCCAGGTCTCAGGTCAGTGATCACTCCTTCCCTCTGGGTCCCAGGCGAGACCTGATGGGGAAGCTCAGGGTGGGAGTGTGGGAATGGCTGGGGAGACAGGTGTCTTTGCTACATACACCACGTCCTTTCCTCCATCCTAGCTGCTGCTCCCTTCCCACCTTATCCAGGCCAATTAATCTTTCAAGAGCAGATGGCCATTTCTCTGTGTGTGGGCTGGGGATTGAAAAACCCCCTCCCCACCCCACCGGGCACACACACACCTCCCTGCCACCTTTCCTTGTTCTTCACCACCTTCTGAGCCCCTCTCTTGTACACTGGGCCACCTTTACCCTTGGGGCCTAGGAAAGAAAATATACCTATTAAATAGCTTGCAATTTCCCAGGCACAGCTCATTCCTCATAAAACGTAGTTCATCATAAACTCTACGCCAGGCGCTCCAATGCGGAAAAAGAAGAATGTGATGTGATTTAGCCTCTTCCTTTGAGACTCTCTAAGTGGGAAAAATAGGCAAGCAAAGGGACAATGTTAATGCAGTAAGATCCTTTCCATGCAGGGCAGGAGGGAAGAGAGGTGGGGGCACAGGAGAGGCAGGGACTGGCCCTGACTGGGTAGAGTTGGGTGCCTAGGGAAGAAAAGAGAGAGTTTGACATTCAAATTGGGCTTCAGAGGATGAGCTGGAGTTTATGAACAGATCATCTGGGGCATCTTCCTGAACTGGGGCAGGATTGGCCTGATTAGAGAGCCTGGTGTAGGGGAAATGCCATAACCCCTATTTCCTCACTATTCAAGTCAACAGTGAACAAGGGACTTAGATGTAAACGGTCTCTTTGGGGGAGCAGGGGGTGAGGTCTATGGAAGGGATGATACAGAAACCCACCATGTGTAGGTGGTAACAGCCTGAGGCAGGATCTACTCTAGTCTCCTGGAGGGAGAGAGCGGATTTTCTCACCAGAGGGTAATGTGGTCTATCACTGAAAGGGCTCCAAGGCAGAATAACAGCCATAGAAGAGAAGAATGAGGGAATAAGAACAGAGGCTATTACTGTATATTTGCCATGGGCCAGCTGCCTCCCACACTCTTCTCTCTCATCTAATTCTCAGGAGCCTGCAAGTTAGCTGTTGTCATCCTTATTTTACAGACAGGCAACTAAGGCCCAGAGAGGGTGAGTTACTTGCCTAAGGTCAAGTGACTATTACCGTGCTCATTTTGTAGACAAGGAAACTGAGGCTGAGAGGGGTGTGCTAATTTGACTAATATCACTCAGCCAGTAATTAGCAGAGTCTGATTTTGAACCCAAATTTATCTGGCTCCAAGACCTCGTACTTCTACCTCACAATTCAGAGCCCCTGAGATAAGACAGTTCTAAAGTCTCTACCAGAAAGCTGTTTCCTAGATGGGTTGGATTTCAAATACTCCCCCCAAAGCAAAATGATAAAACAAGTGACTTGCATTCATATGACACTTTATGGTGTATAAAGTCTTTTCACGGTCGTTATCTTCTTTAATCCTAAAAACAACCCCATAAAGTAAACAGAGCGGTATTAAGCGTTCCTATTTTACAGACAAGGAAGCTGATTCTCAGAGAGATTGTCTGATTGAAGTCACAGATCTCACCAGAATGGAGCAGGGCAATGACCCAGGATTTCTGGGCTCCTGGAGAGATCTGTCTCCACAAGGGCTCTCTCGTTGTATGGACAGATGGACAAATCCAGATCCTGGTGGATGGAGCACGACCCTCTTCATAAAGTCTGTAGCAAGGGTGAACACAGATAATGGAACTAAAAGACACCTCTGAGTCTGTCAGCTCACTGCCACTTGCACACCTCTGACTGTGTTTAGTACATTGCAGCAGCCACCCTCAATGCTGGGCACACAACTTCAGGCAGAGAATCATCCACCAGCACCTTCAGCGTTGACTCGGATAGGCAGCCCTGTGCCAATAGTTTCCTTCTGCACTTTGGTCCACGTGCAAGAATTTTAGGCCCAGTACTGCCTGCGAAGCAGTTCCTGGACTCCCCAGCAGCTTGAAGACTCAGGGTTCCCTCAGACACTCCAAAGTCAGCTCTTGTAGTTAGAAACCTCGGCAAAGCAAGGAGAAGGAGGAGGAGAAGATAAAGGAGGGCAAGTGGGAGTCCCGGGCAGGAGAACTGCTCCCAGGGTACAGCACATAGCTCTGTGATGACAGGGGTGATGGGTAAACAGATTCTTATCGGGAGATCATTGTATACTCCAGCTGTCGCCCATTCCCACCTTGCCCCATGCTTGTACCAGCACACACATGCTCAAACAAAGCCAAGTTGCACACTCCAGCATCCACACTCCCACGTGCACAGGGCACTACACACAGGAGGGAACCATGCCCCATGCTCCAAGAATCGTGTGATGGAGGCTGGGGAGGTGGGGAGTTGCAGAATAGCTAAAGTCTTTTTTTTTTTTAATTTTCTAGTTCCTGTTAGTGTAGTGCCTGACTAGCGACCTCATGCTCCTGGTGCCCAGCTAGGTCCAGGATTTCCCAACAGCCATCTGGAGAACACACTGTTGGGCTTCCATCCCTCCCTGTACCCAGCTGGGACACCACCTCCTGGCCCCCTCAGCTGCTGCCACTCCACCTTCCTCTCAGCCTCCCAGCTCAGTTATCTGCCACAGAATCTGCCCAGTCCCTGGTGTCTCAGCTTAGCACTACCCTGTGGTCTAGGGGGAGGCTGAGCCACCACCTTCTCCCTACTGCAGTTCTATCCAGGGGCGAAGCTCCCATTGTGAGAAAAGCTGGGGAAGGTTTGCACCCTGACTCGCTGGTGTCTCCCAGCCCCTAGGTTCTTGGGTGTGTCCCTACTCCACCTCCAGGGGACTTCCTCCCCCTCAGTTCTGCTCCTTCCCTGCTTCTGGGTCTCTCTGTCCTGGACCCCTCAGACCCAGACCTTTCAGAAGAGGCAGCTTGCTTCCAGTGTGTCCCCCTCCCATGGTTTGGGCATGTCTGTACATGTTAAACCATCCTCCACTCTTAACCAAGTCTGGCATTTTGCTTTTTTTTTTTTTAAGGAGGTGGTGGGGTGTTTGGGCGACTGCTTGCCTTAAATAGAATTCAATAGAGTTCTTCTCACTGTCTGCCCTTTCACTGAGTTTGTTGGTTGAAGAGAGAAGAATAAGAAGTGCAGGTGGGGACAACCAGGGGAAGATTGGCAATCAAATGCCACCCCTGCAGGCCTGCTGCCCAGAAGGCTATGGTGAGCAGACTGCATGCTTCTGGAAAAGAATTCTGCTTTGGGTTTGAATTTTTAACAGCCATGATGGGCTTTGGGATAAAGGCTTGTTCCTGTCTTCTGAGCCCCAAATAATGCTGTTTACTCTGGGCTTAGTGGCCCCCACATACCCTCCTTTCCCCACTCTCTGGCTAAGAGGCAACAGCCAGGTTCTCATGGAGTGAAAACTGTTGGTGACCTGGAGTCCAGAGTCTGGGGACACTGCCCTGGATTGGGGAGCCAGCCCACTCCCGCCTTGTCAGAGGGAACACGCACCTTGTCCCCTCCATATCTGTGGCTGTCCAGAGCTCCAAGAATCACCATGGTTCAGGAGCTTCATCCTCTCTTCAGCCAGAGCTACTTGGACCACAGAATCCTGTCATTCGGAAGGTCAGAGGAGAGTCAGAGGCTTTGTGTCTTCATGTTCTGCCTGCGGCCTGCTCTCTCCTTCCTGTGTAACTCAGAGACAAAGACAGTCAGGCTTAACCTGAGAGATGAGCCCTTTCTGACACAATGAAGCTTTGAGCTCCATCCTGCCTATAGCTGGAAGCTGAGGGGGGCTACCTGGGAGAGCAGAGAATGGAAAAGGGAACAGGGGCACTCAATATCTGGAGTCCTTATTTTGTAGATCAGGAAATGAAAATGTAAGTGACTTGGCCAAGGACACCAAGTGATTTCTGGTCAGCTGGGGTTAGAATGCAGCTGTCTTTATTACAGATCAATTGCTCTTTCCATTTCACTTCTCCCAGAAAGCCGATCCGCTGCAAGGCACACTTAGCCTACTTGTAAAGCTTCCCAAAGGGCTGCAGCCTCTCTTCTTGTTTGTCTTTTGTGCCTGCAAGAGAAGAGATGGGGCCAGGTATGGTAGAGTGAAGAGGATTGGGGTCCTGTTCTCACAGGGAGGAGAACTTGGGGTCTCATGAGGAAGAGAGAAAAAGATGACGGGCAGAAAAAAGAGGCTTGGGGGAAACTTGGCCAGAAGTACCAGAGGCTGGGCCCAGGGCAAGACTGAGGAGCTTGGCATCCTCCTGCGGGTACCAGATGTCAGGGGACCCATGCAGGGGGCAGGGGGACTCTAGCTGCAGCTGGGCAGAGCAGGTGGGGCATATGGGCTTCCTCCAAAGCTTCAGGCCTCCTCTCACAAACCCAAGAGGGTCAGTACCCATTCTCCCCAGATCAGCACTCAGCCCTTCCCCTGACATCTTCTGGCTGGGGGACTCAAACTCATTGAGAGGGTGATGGAGGGGCTGTAAACTACATGAGCACTCCCAAGGTTGGACCCACCTTCCACTGAGGAGGGCAGTGGGAGAGGAGAGGGGTGAGAACTGGCAGACAGTGGGGAGAAATGGAGAAGAGGGGACGGTGGCCATACAGATGCCCACGTATGCCCTTTGGGTGCATTCTACACAGGGGTAGGGGCCCAGGAGGACTGAATGCCTGTGGGTCTTGAAATCTATAGACTGCTGGGAAGATGCTGGAAAACAGGCATCTGTGTGCACACACACACAATTGCTCTGGAACATCACTGTCATGTATTGATTCATTTTGACACAAAATACACCATGCATACATTTATGTCAAATAACGTGCACATGCATATCTAGACGGTAAAACTGGCTGCGTGGTGTGGCTGCTCATCACCTCTGCCTCCCTGTGCCCTATTTTCATCTCCAACTCAGCCCTTCAACCACCCTGCTCTTGGATCTTGCCCCCAGATCTTGCCAAGGAAGCGTGTGGAGTGTGAAGCTCCTTGGGCGCGGAGGCTCCGTGGGGCCAAGGACTGGGAGGTAGGAAATGAGGGCTTGAAGCCCCAGGGATGGAGCTACAACGAGTGATTGGGATGAGAAAAGGGATCCGGGACTAAAGTCACTTTCTAGGGAAAGGTGCATGGCAGTTCTGCAATAAATTAGACCTCTTGACCTATGAAAGTTGAAGTGACTTCGTGTGCATTGGGACCGTGGGTGAAGCATATTTCTTCAGATGCACTGGATGTTTGAGTACAAAAGGACATTGGAGAGTTTCAGAACAAAGTGCTTCCCAGGGAACTGCAGAGCCAGCGCGACAGTCAGATACCTCCAGTCAGGCACCGCAGCAGCGTACCGCGCCCCCATCCCTGGGGTGGGAGGTGTAGGGGGTAGGGTGTGTGCGTGTGTGTGTGTGTGCGGTGTCTGTAGTGTGTGTGCATGATGTGTGTGGTATGTGGTGTGTGTGCGATGTGTGTGGTGTGTGACGCATGTGTGTGTGGTGTGTGTGTGGTATGTAGTATGTGCGGTATGTGGTGTGTGTGTGGTAGGTGTGTGCTGCATGTGTGTGCTTTGTGTGGGGGTTGCATGGTGTCTGCTGTGCATGTGTGTGTGGTGGTTGTGTGTGTGTGGTATGTATGTGGTGTGTATGTGTGGTATGTGGTGTGTATGTGTGGTATGGGTGGTGTGTGCTGCCTGTGTGTGTGCTGCATGTGGGTGTGGTGTGTGTGGGTTGTGTAGTATGTGGTGTGCATGTGTGTGTGGTGGTTGTGTGTGTGTGTGTGTGTGTGGTATGGGGTGTGTGTGTGGTATGGGGTGTATGTGTGTATGTTGATGTGTGTATATGTGGTGTGTACATGTGCATGTGTGTGTGTCTGCATGTGTGTGTCTGCATGTGTGTGTGTCTGCAGGTGTGCATGTGCATGTGTATGTGTCTGCAGGTGTGTGTGTGTCTGCAGGTGTGTGTGCCTGTGCATGTGTGTGTGTCTGCAGGTGTATGTGTGCGTGTGCAGGTTGTGTGTCTGCAGGTGTGTGTGTGCGCGCGCAGGTGTGTGTGTCTGCAGGTGTGTGTGTCTGCAGGTGTGTGTGTGCATGTGTGTGTCTGCAGGTGTGTGTGCGTGTGTGTGTGTGCAGGTGTGTGTGTGTCTGCAGGTGTGTGTGTCTGCAGGTGTGTGTCTGTGTGTGTCTTCAGGTGTGTGTGTGCATGTGTGTGTCTGCAGGTGTGTGTGTCTGCAGGTGTGTGTGTGTCTGCAGGTGTGTGTGCATGTGTGTGTCTGCAGGTGTGTGTGTGTCTGTAGGTGTGTGTGTCTGCAGGTGTGTGTGTGCATGTGTGTGTCTGCAGGTGTGTGTGTGTCTGCAGGTGTGTGTGTGTGTCTGCAGGTGTGTGTGTGTCTGCAGGTGTGTGTGTGCATGTGTGTGTCTTCAGGTGTGTGTCTGCAGGTGTGTGTGCCTGCAGGTGTGTGTGTCTGCAGGTGTGTGTGTGTCTGCAGGTGTGTGTGTGTAGGTGTGTGTGTGTGTCTGTAGGTGTGTGTGTGTCTGCAGGTGTGTGTGTGCATGTGTGTGTCTGCAGGTGTGTGTGTGTGTGCAGGTGTGTGTGTGTGCATGCACTGTCATGGGCTCCTTTGCAGGCTTTATGAGTTGGCGCACGGCTGGTGAACCCAGTGACTGGAACAAACTCCAAGCTGAGTGAGTAAGCAATGCTTTTGACCTCACTACCCCTTGCTGGTTCCATCCCTCATGAGCAGAGAGCAAGGACACGCCCTCCAAGAGGCCAGGGGACACTGCCACAGGCCACACACTGACACTTGACATACCACAACACATATACCACACACACTATAGAAATACACCAATACACCCCCAAAATACCACACACACTATAGAAATACACCAATACACCCCCAAAATACCACACACACTATACAAATACACAAGTACATCCCCAAAATACCACACACATGCAATGCATGTACACACACACTACACACACACACACACACACACCCCTCACCACAGAGACTAAGAGCAAGGGAGCAGAGATACTATTGCACAGTGACAGAGGCAGTAAGACAGGAAAAACTGAGCGAAACATAGAAAGACATAGGACAAATAAAAAGTGACAAAGCCAGAAAAAGACTATACATATACTTTTCTGGCTCTAAATCAGTGGTTCTCAATGGAGAATGATTTTGCCAATGTCAGCGTGTAAAGACATTCATGAGCAGCGTGTAAAGACATTCCTTGGTGGTCACAATGGAGGGAAGGGACATGCTACTGTCACCCAGTGAGTGGAGGCTCGGATGCTGCTAAACTTCCTACAATGCCTAGGACAGCCCTTGCAGAAAAGAATTATTTGTTCCGAAATATCAATAGTGCCGGGGTCGAGAAATTGTGCCCCAAATGCGGAAACATCGGGGGCACAGGAGCTCCAAAGAGCTCCTGTGCCTCCAGCTCAGGACTGTGTAACTGTGACCTCTCTGCCCCTCTCAGGGGCCGTCAGAGGAGGCTCTGACACTCTGCCCTGGGGCCCCCAGGGAAGCCTGAGGACCTCACTTTCACTTAGCATTTGAGGCTCAGCCCCAGGCAGGGAGGACTGGTTTAAGCACCTGGTCCCCAGGTTGCCTGCTCCAGTCCTGTCCTCCCTCCCTCTTGGCTCCTGACCCCTTCGGTTCTCTTCAGGGCTTGGTCAGAAGCCACCATGAGGGCAGAAAAGAGGTCAGGCCATGCACTCATCATTATGGATAAAATCATTGAGAGGAAGAGCGACTCACTCGGAAGTCACACAAGTCTTATTATTTTTGGAGTCTGGGAAAGGGAACCGGGAGAGGCCAGCCCCGTGAGTGCTCTCCCAGGATCTCCAGTCTCCCCCTCACCACCTTCACCCCAAAACTCACAGCCTCCTGGGCATGCCCACTCCTTGACTGTGGGTTACAGAACCGATTCCTCCCATGTCAGGAGGTGCTGCCCTGGGGTGGAGTGGCACAGAGGGGGCTGTGCTAGTCTCAAGGGAGAAGGAGGTCCACGGCATCCTTCCTGTCCCCTGGAAACCAGCAATATGGGATGCAGGTTTAAGATGTGAGACTGAGGCTGGACGCGGTGGCTCACACCTGTAATCCCAGCACTTTGGGAGGCCGAGGCAGGCGGATCACAAGGTCAGGAGATTGAGACCATCCTGGCTAACATGGTGAAACACCGTCTCTTCTAAAAATACAAAAAATTAGCTGGGCATGGTGGCGGGCGCCTGTAGTCCCAGCTACCCGGGAGGCTGAGGCAGGAGAATGGCATGAACCCAGGAGGCAGAGCTTGCAGTGAGCCGAGATCACGCCACTGCACTCTAGCCCGGATGACAGAGCAAGACTCCGTCTCAAAAAAAAAAAAAAAAAATGCGAGACTGAAAGTGATTGGTGGGGGTGCTTTCAGGAGCTTCTGAGTGTAGTGCCACCTACCCTAGGGCCACCTTCCCTTACTGATACAATGTTAGGTCCAAAGACCAAGAGAACATTGCAGCCAGAAGCTTATATCCTGCAAACTTGTCCTCCCCTCCCATCCGGACACCCCCATTTTGAGTCTGTTGGCTGATCCATGCACAACACCAGGTGGAGGAGGCTGAGGAAGAGGAAGAGCGTTGGAAAACAACTTTGTCCTCCTCCTATCCGCCTCCCTCCCTAAGTCTCCCTCCCAAAGCCTCCCTCCCCCAGCATCCCTCCCCAGCGTAACGAAGGCCTCATTGCTTTATCCCCTTCCCCACCAGACACTAAACTGGGGTCTTTGAAGCTAAATAGGTCTTTGAAGCTAAATGGATCAGCAAGCGACAAACCACTGGCTTAATGGGCACAAAGGTCTTGGGGTTCAAGGTTTGGGTTCTAGCACCTTCCCCCAACCCAGCCCGAACCCACTGACCCAGGTGGGTGGGGACGAAGCTAATCCAATTGAACTGTTTGCTCAGGACTGCGTGGCCTGGCCTCTGCCCAGCGGCAGGAACACAAATAGCTTTCCACTTGAAGGGGTCCTTCTCTCCCCTGCCCTACCTCAGCATCCACCTCCCTCCACACACCGACTCCCCCCACACACAGCACTATGACACACACCCCATGACATACATACACACACAACACACACCATACATACACACATAGTAAACCCACCATACACTACACAAATCATGAATACTATACACCACACACACACACACACATCATGTACACGCACACATACCTTAAAGATACCATATACATCACCCACTACACACCATACACACAACACACATGCAACAATCTTTCCACAATACGTATATACACAACACACATGTCACACATACCATCACAGACACCACATCCACACGCTCTACAGGCCATACCTACACACATCACATATATCATACACACGTAGACACATACCAAACACACCACAGGCACATCATATACATACAGCATACCACACACAAAACACCCCACCGATGCACATCACGAACACACGCATAAACACCACACACAAATGCACATGGGCACACACGCCATACACACGCCACACACACACTCCCCTGGCTGGGTCTTCCAACTCTGAGTCAGAGAAAGTTAGGACAAAACAGACTCTGAAGCTAGGAAGTGATCCACACACCTGTGACTCTGAACACCCAGACACCTGCCCCTAGGCTATTGGCACCTGGCTGGCACCAGGAGGTTGGTTAAGCCCGGGCTTCTGCCCCTTGCCAGTGGAAAAGTTGATCTAAATGACCTTTCCGACAGCTTCCAGCAAGCTCACGATGGAGCTCTTTGTTGTGGGAAGACGACGGGCCATGCTTAATGCCATCATTCTTCTGTATGACTGTGCGAGTCACTTAACCTCTCTGAAGCTCTGTTGGCCAGTTAGAATGAGGTGTGCTAGGGAGAAAGAAGTGGGCTTGGAATGAGGGACAGGTGTGAATCTTGCCTCTGCCACCTCTATGGCCTTGGGAGAGTTCCTTTACCACGGTGAGCTTTGGTTTCTCCCATCAATACAATGTAGATAATAATACCTGCCTTGCAGGTTTGTTACGAGTTTACCTGGGAACACTCAGTTAAAAGGCCCAGCACACAGTAGCAGCTGAATAAATGTCACCTCCACGGGAAGGCTGGCAGACAGAATACTTGCAAAACGTGGGGTATATTTATACTAAAAAATTCTTTGTTGTTTATCTAAAATTCAAATTTGACCACATGTCCTGTATTTTATCGGGCACCCACCCCATGCACGGGGCATTATGGACAGTCTGTGGAGCTCCCGAGCAGGGGGTCTGCCCAGAGCTAGATTTTGTGCCCTGGCTGGTGAGCGAAGAATGCATTTTACATCTTTGGGGGTGGTTAGAAAACAACCACCAAAACAAAACCAAAGAATAACGTACATTAGAGAGTGTACATGGCTTGCAAAACCTAACATCTTTACATTTCCTATCAGCCCTTCCAGAAAAAGTTTGCTGACCCAAAGGTGATGGGGACTGAGAGGAAAGTCTGGGAGAACTGAGAATCTTCGCAATTTATATACCTATTTCGGGCCTGGCAAGAATGAAACTGGAAGAGTCCAGAAAATGGAATTCTCCAGGACATAAGCAGGGGGAGGCAGAGAGTGAGGCAGCTGGCTGGCAGAAGAGGCACTGTGGGAAAGTGGGGCGCTCCCTCCTGGGAGCCCTCAACATTGGGAATGGGCCTGCCCTGACTCCTCCCCTCCTTTCTCACTGCCTAGAGTCTCTCAGGGTAGGTCACTGGGTGTTCTGACGTCCAAGGGAGGCCTCGCCAGTCTTTCTGAAGGCCTCCCTGGTTGTGACTGGCCTGGGGGCAGGGAGAGAGCCCTGGGTGGAGAAAGAATTGGAGTTGGCACAAGTACCCCTTGGTAGGCAGGTCTGTGGCTGGCCTGTGTCTTTAAATCTCAGGTAATTTGGGAGGAGGGAGGGCGTGTCCGTGCAGCTTTGGCTCCTCCTGCTCACTCCCAGCAGGAGCTCCCGACAGGCCAGCCCTGCAGAGTCCTGGCTGGCTCTGCCAAGTGTAACAAACTCACAGCCCTCTCCAGACTGGCTGGGGCTGCTGGGAGACTCCCAAGGAACTCGTCAGGAAGGCAGGAGACAGGAGACGGGACCTCTACAGGGAGAGGGCGGGCCGGCCCTTGGGGGGGCTGATGTGGCCCCAAGGCTGAGTCCCGTCAGGGTCTGGCCTCGGCCTCAGGCCCCCAAGGAGCCGGCCCTACACCCCATGGGGTTGTCACTGCCCAAGGAGAAAGGGCTAATTCTCTGCCTATGGAGCAAGTTCTGCAGATGGTTCCAGAGACGGGAGTCCTGGGCCCAGAGCCGAGATGAGCAGAACCTGCTGCAGCAGAAGAGGTAAGGCCCCCTTGGTCTGCTCCCTTCCCTACCTCCCCAGGCCTGCACCTCTACCCCTCACCCCTCCCTCACCTCCTGTCTTTGTTTGGCACCTTTGGCTGGACAGATGGTGCTCCCAGGCCCGGACTGGCTCCTTGGGAGCATTCTGTCTTAAGAGCCTCAGCCTGTAGGGCTGGTGAAAGAGGATGGGGCTGAGATGGGCACAGGTGTTCACTATCTTAAGATCTAATTCGATTCTGCAAGCCTCTTGTGAATACTTCTCTAAGGGCCAGGCGTCTTGCTGGGGCTTGTAAGGATAGAGCATCACAGCCCCTCCACCCAAGAGGGGACGGCAGGTGAGGACAATGCCTTCTGTATCTCCACTGCTTGCCTCTAGAACAGTCTCTCTGGCAGGAACACATAGTATACGTACGTTCGCATGGAGGAATGAGGGAACGATTGAATGAATGAAGCAGAGAGAACCGCGGACACCAGGAACCAGAAAATAAGACAAAATGTGAAAAAAGTGACCATTCCTATGTATCTGTCTCATCAGACACTGACCAAGTCCTTACTATTTGCCCAGCACTGGGGGGATATGGAGACCCACAATGCTCAAACCCAACCTTGAGGTTTATTTCTCTCTCAGTGCGGGTGGGGACTGGGGGGAAGCGGGTCAAAATAACAGATGTTCCGAGGACCTGTGCTCTTCCGCATTCAGGTGGTGGAAATCGAGACTCTAGGGTTTAAGCCCTAAGGACATTCACTGGCGGCTTCCAGCCCCTGAAAACTTCCTAAACCCATGTCCTGCTTTCTTCACCATGACAGCTTGGAGTACAGAGCAGGAGAGGAGCGGGGAATCAGAACTCGGGGCTATCCCTGCATGTGGTATCTTCTTCAAGGTCTCTAATAGAGTTCTCTACCCAGTTAGTGGCATGCTAGAAGGAAGTCCTGCCTGTTGGGGCTTTCCCTGGGTCACGAAGGAGGCAGATGTCTGGTCATAGAGGAAAGCCTGAAGTCTTTGTGCCTTAGGGTTTTTCTCTGACCCCAAGAGTAGGAGCCTGCTTTAGCCTGACCGGGGAGGCTGCCTGGAGGCCCCTGTGTTTTCTTTTGCTGAAGGATTCTGGGTTGGGGATGGTCTCTTTCTGTGAATTATGGCTTCCCGTCTCTCCAGCCGCCCACCTCTCCCCCAAGGCCTGGGAGAGTGGGGACTGGAGCACATGTTTGGCTGATGACATCTTGAGGCAACAGAATGGCATTGTTGTTAGACAGTAGGTCGTCCTCACTGGCTTCACTCATCCTCTTCCCACTCTTAGGACCCCAGGGCCAGGGGATCCAGGCACAGAGTGCAAAAAGGCCTGGGGGATTGGAAGGGGTGGTGGAGATTCCCTGTGTGCGATATCAGGGGAGAGCAGAGTGGAGGCCCTGAGCTGAGTCTGGCTGAGAATAGGCTGCTTCCGCATGTCCTGTCTGCCCTCACTTTTCCTCAGATCATATGGGGGCTGCCTCTGCAGACTTTGGCTAGAAAGGCTTGATGTCACCCAGGAGGGATCCCCCCTCCCTGCCCTGATCTCCTTACTGGCCTGCGCACTTTCTTGGCCTTCTTCCTCCTGGATATCAGGTGTCCAGAGCAATGACTCTCCTTTGGGTGGGCACTTCCCAGAAGGATGCTGAAATTGCCTGCAAGGGGAGTTTCCTAATCTGTGCCGTCAACCAAAGAGAAGGCATGGGGGCATTGAGATAAACATGGGATGACTAAGTAAATAGGAACAATATGGACAAGTGAGGGGTGAGCTAATGGAAGAAAGGAGCACACAATGATTGAGAACCCAGTGCTGTACTAGGTACTACCACCTGCCTTATCTCCATCATCCCGGTAACAATAATGGAAGGTGGGTCCTGTCATCCCCCTATGAATGGGGCAGGCCCAGAACCCTAGAGCAAGTAAATGGTGAAGTTGAATTTGTTCCAAAGGGGACTCACAGGGAGAACTGTGGGGTGGGATTGGGTGGGATTCCATGGGGTACAGGATGGTCTAGTGAGAAAGGAAGGCTTTGAGTCTCTCCAGGATGATTGGGAATCCAAAACTCCTCTTTCTACAGTGGATGTTTCTTGGTTCTTAGCATGCAGCCCACTCTGCTTAAATCTACATTGCTGGGATCCAAGTCGAGCTCTCAACTTTCTCCCGTGTCTTCCAGGTCATCTCCCCCTTGGGCTTGGATTTTCTCGCTTCCTGATATTTAATGCATTACACATTTATTGAACATAAGGCACTCCACCTTTCTGCAGAACATGAATATGACACTGTTCCTCCTCTGAGGGAGTTCTCATTCCTATGACCAAAGTTTACTGAAGGCACATACAGGGCTAAAGATGGACTTAGTAGACATCACTAGAAGGGTGTAAATGAGTGTTCTGGAAGCATAGAGGGGGAGGTGTGAGATCTGATTTCGGCTGCTGTGGGGTGTCCTGGGCAGCTTCATAGAGGCTGCTTAACCTGAACCCCACTTCCGTCCATGTGCTGGCACTTTGTCATCTAAGGAGCAATTTGGAGGGAAGGTGATGCTTGTTGGAGCTTTTTTAAGGGTTAAATACCTGTATGAAATGTGTGAAGTGAGTGTCTGAAAAGTCATCCCTGGGTTTCTCTGGTATATTGTGC
Organism: Pan troglodytes; assembly: GCF_028858775.2. Lineage (NCBI taxonomy): Eukaryota > Metazoa > Chordata > Mammalia > Primates > Hominidae > Pan > Pan troglodytes. The sequence continues at coordinate 158,287,212 of NC_072404.2, read as the reverse complement.
ACGCTTGCCTTGGTAAATACTTACACACACACCTACTTGTAAATGCGCAAATAGACATGTGCACAAAAGGAGCTGTGGCACTTAGGATGGCAGCCGATTCCAAATCTCTAAACAACCACTTTGGCTTCCTCATCCCCATTGCCAGGAGCATGAGCTGGAGGGAGGTGGCCCACAAGTGCCCAATGTATGCCTCCGCCCCACACATTACCGCTCTTTCCTTCATCTGTGGTCACTGCTCAGGCTTGCCCCCCAACCTCCAAGAAAAATCAGGAGGAGCCATAAAACTAGAAGAACCACATAATTTAGTGGTCAGAGCCGGGGGCTGGATTCTTGGCCAAGCATCCTGCCTTTAACTCCGTGTGATCTTCTGGCAATGATTTGGTTATGTCGCTTCAGTTTCCTTTTCTGAAGCACGGGAGAACTATTCAGCTGGTGTTAGAAGGTTGTAAAGAGCAAAAGTGATAATGAGTGAGATGCTGCAGGAATGAGAGGGGCCGTGAACTTCCCCCGCACAGCACTGTATCCACCCAGGAATGCAAAAAGCCACGCACTCTGAGCAACCCTGTTGTGTACCAGCCCCAGCCCTGCCCAGAGGGCACACTCACTGGTGGGAAAGGTATTTGTGGAGAGACCAGTGGGACCCATGCCTGTCTTCTCTAACTCCTCTTCCAGCCCTGATTAAAACTGAGAATCGTGACCAAGAAATGACCAGTGGGGCATGCGTCGTGGCTCTGTCTCTGACTTGCTTCCTCCATCTGTTACATGAGCAGATTTGACTCAATTTCTGAGGGGCTTTCTAGCTCTAAAAATCTTATCTGAACTTTTCTCAAGAGTCTTGTGATCCTGCCTTGTTTCCCAGCACCTAAAAACCAAATTGGACCCATGCACACAGTGCACACATCTACAAGGATGGAGGAGCAGATGAGGGTGTGGGGTGGAGGAGACGGAGAGAGGAAGTCAGAAATCCTTCCCTGGTGGCCCAGAGGCAGCCCTGAGAAGGAGGTCATTGATCTGTTTGCTCAAGAAATAATGTGCTAGATTTTGTGCCAGGAACCCCTTAGTTGGGTTTTCACCAGTCTAATGTTGAACTAGACCGTTCAATTTTATTATAATTAATTGCCTAGTAAAAGAAAACATTCTAGAACCTGAAAATACCTTTCATATTGTTACAGTTTCAGATTTGCTCTATAATCTCTTTTGACTACTTCATCAGTGGGAGCTTAAAAGGCTTCATCTGTCTTCTTTTTGTTTCTCCCTTAGTTGAGTATTTAGTGATCCATAAGAAAACATTTTTTGTATAGGATATTTCTGATTCCTTTTTGAGTGAAGAATCCTCATTCTAAAATGGATTATGAATCATTGTACCTCTGAATCAGGGGACCTCCACCTTGGACTATTGACATTTTGGACAGGATAATTCTTTGCAGTGAGGGCTGTCCTGTGCAGGGTGCTTAGCCGTGTCCCTGCCTTTGACCCCCGTGTTGTGATCTAAACTCCTGTGATAAGTTGCTATTGAAAAATCTATTTGTCCCCCAAGCACAGGAATCTTTGAGTAGGTCAGCTCTGTGCACCTCCTTCAGGGACCCAAGGAGAGTCAGGTGTTTTGGGGTCAGCCTTACTCCCAAGCAGGTGAGCTAGGGCTTTCTGTGCTGTCCCCTTGTGGGCATATGAGGTTATTGCAAGTAATGGCTGGGCCGGATACCTTCAAAACCCATCCACAGGCTGGGCCCCCCTTTTTGCTGGAGTCTGGAGTTCACAGTCAGAGGAGGCTAGTTCTCTACAAACCTTGCTGGGTTGGGTCATAAGCTGGCTCTTCACGCAGGGTGTGGTCTGGCTAGGTTGCCAGATAAAATGCAGGACACTCAATTCAATTTAAATTTGAGATAACGAATAGGCTGCTAGTATAAGTGTATCCCCAATATTGCACGTGACATACTTATACTAAAAAAAAATTGTGCATCTAACATTCAAATCTAACTGAGCATCCTGTATTTTTATTTGGTAACTCTAGCAACTCTGGGTCTGACAGTAGCTTTTTGTTTTCCCCAGGCCACTAGAGTGTCAGAATTCACAGGGAATGGAGGTTTATGGGGGACACTTTCAGCTTCAGAGACGTGTAGGGACCAAAGGGGAATCTTTGAGCCTGCCACTGACTATACCACCACTAACATCTAGGATACAGCGAGTAGAACTCTGGACTTGGAAAAGGTGCTCTCTCGGACCCATTTCTAGATTTGCCATCAATCTTTCACACATTTGGTCAAAATGGGACACAAATGTGGAAGCATATTGGAGGAGGGCAGGGAAGAGTTAGTGGCTGGTCTCTTCCCTCGAGTACCCTTAGCATAGAGGAAGGGACACAGATACGTAGCAATTACAGCACCCAGTGAAAGATGCTGAAATAAAAGTAAGGCCACAGGAGAGAGTGAAGAACTTCTGAGCGTCTGTGTGTGTGTATGTGGTGCTAGCGATTGTTTTCCCCCCAGTCTAGGGTATCTAGAGAGGAGGGCTTTGTGCAAATGGTTGATGTGGTGGTGGTGATGGAGGGAATGTGGAAAACTTGTTTTGAAGATGTGTTTGCGTACCAAGTGTACTATTTTTCACTTATATGCTTGCTGAAAGTTGGCTTAGCGGGCGACTGATGAAAATAATAATAACAACAGTTAATTCAAATCACCTTTTGGCATTGCTGCTGATTCATTCACTCTACAGATGGTGTCCGTGAGCATCTATACCATTCTAGGTGTATTTCTAGGCATAGGCAGTGCAGAAGACACAATGAACAATTGGCGGGCTGGGGGAGTTGGATTCTAGAAGGAAAGAGCTTCATGGGCACAGACATAGGGAGAATGGTGTGCTCTGCAGAGCTGAGACAGGATGAGACCAAAATGCCAGGTCTAAGGAGTGGGTGGGACGTGCAGAGGGTGGAAAAGCAGTTGCACAAAGACCTTAAAGAGCTTCTGTGTTCCTTATCCTTAGCATTAAGGACCCATTGGACTTTTGCATTTGCCATTTAGAAAGATTATCTGAACAGCATCAAGAAGGATAGATGGGGGTAGAGTGCAGGGAAACTGGTTAAAAGAATATTTTGCTAATCTGGGCTAGAGAATGAAGACTTGAATTAATGAGGGTTAGCAGGAGCAAGGAGGTAGGGACTGAATGAAGAGACAGCTTTCCATGCTGAACTGACAGGACCTGGTGGCAGCTGCTGTGCATGGGGGCAAGGCAGAGGAGATGAGTGAGCTGATGTCTCCTCTCTGGTTGCCCTCCCACCTCCAGCTCTGGAGTCAATTTCCTGCCACTGCCAGCACTTTAGAATGTGAGCTCCTGTCTATGTCTTTTTGTATGTCACATAATTGTCAAACTATGGATAAATAGAGTTATTTCATTTACTCCCATAGAAAGACCAAATGGCTCCAGGCCAAGAGAAAATTGAATCAAAGGGACCCATGTGTCTTAGTTGGGGTAAGTTCTAATTTTAAAAGAGATTTTTAGCACACAGTAGGAATAAGAATAAAGAGATGATCTGGGGATTGAGAGAAGATAATTTTGCCTAAAACAAGCGAGAAGTGGATAATAAGGAGAGGCTAATCTGACTCAGTGAAATAAACGGATCCATGAATCCCAAATTGGGTAAATCCAAGAAGGATCCGAAGACAGAATGGGAACATTCAGATGCACATGAAATTCGATGAATGAATCCTCTAGATTGGGTTCTCTTTTTTCTCTGCATCTGTCATTGTTGGCCATAGTTTGTGTCTTAGGGGCCAATAGCCGAAACAAAGTAGCACCTAAAGCCCTCTAGACAGCTGGTCTGAAAATGATGGAGAACACTGCTTCGCAAACTTTAATGTGAACTGTTTGGAAACTGAGACCCCTGAGCTTGTCTCTGATTTATTGCCACCGGTTTTTGCATGCAAGGACCACTTAAGCAATGCTTCTCCAACTTTCATATGCCCAGGAATCAGCTGGAAATCTTCTTAAACTGCAGATTTGGATTCACTAGGTGGAAGGGTCTGCCAGAGCATTTCTATTTCTTATAAGGGCTCATGTGCTGCTGCTGATCCAGGGGTCCACTTTAAGAAGGAAGGCTGTTGAGATGATGTGAGAAGAAAGACGAGAGGCAGAAAGGAAGAGACAGAGATAATGAATGAATGAATGAACACCTATGAGGAAGGAAAGCCTGGAGCCAGGCTTGTTCTTATGGTCCACTGTTCTTTTGTGTTAAGCTCTGAAGATGCTATTGTTGGGAGGGAAGCGCCAGGATCAAAGGGTTCCGCTGAGAAGGTTGAGTAGGCAGAGGATGGTGCAACAGGAGAAATCCTGCTAGCCTGTGCATATGACTCCCTCCACAAATATGAGACAGGAATTCCTTGCACCCCTCGGTCCATGCAAAACAAGGCTTATCCTGGAGGGCAATCTCAGGGCACCTGGTGAGGGTTAAACAGGACCACTCCAGGGGTAAACTGGTTAGCAGGTAAGCACATGTCTACATAGAACTCCTCCCCTCCGTACCTGAAATGCACCGATAATACATTCACACATGATATGTTCTGATCCCAGGACCCGGTGGGGGGGCCAGGGGTTGGGGGGAAGGAAACCAGTCACGGACAATCTCAAAACGCATGCTAAATGGGCAAAAAGTTGATTTGTATTTACTGACTGTAAAGAGAAAAGACATCAATGGCCCCACCTGCCTTGATTGAAGACCCTGAAGTTCCTGCTGCTGAGGCACACACATCTGTGTATAATGGAGTCAAGCCAGGGCCTCTCCCTCCACAACTAGGTATGCTCACTGTTTCCAGCTTTCCTATTCCATCCCTTCATAGGATCTGGGAGTCTCCTCTCCTTCTAGCTGCCAAAGAGAATGATGTCCAGGCCCTGAACAAGTTGCTCAAGTATGAGGATTGCAAGGTGCACCAGAGAGGTAAGAAGCAGAAACGCAGCATGATCTCCTAGGTGAGCCCCACACATGGGGCCTCCCAGGAGTGCCCAGGACCTCGTGCTGTTGGCCTCTGAATCTATCGTCTCTAATCCGCTGTCCCACAGAAGCCATATAACCCACCTCTCTGTAAATGCCAGGAGCCATGGGGGAAACAGCGCTACACATAGCAGCCCTCTATGACAACCTGGAGGCCGCCATGGTGCTGATGGAGGCTGCCCCGGAGCTGGTCTTTGAGCCCATGACATCTGAGCTCTATGAGGGTGAGGGCCCACGGGTCTGGGGTGAAGAGCAGGAGTGACTGGTTGGGTATTTCAAGTCAGTCTCTGTGATGGATAATTTGGGAAAGACACAGGGGATCTGAGCCTCCTACTCTTTTTTTCTGTTCTCTGTCTCCCTTCCGTGTCAGTCCTGACTGCCCATCACTCGAATGCCTGCCCCCTGAAATGCCAGGGGCCTAGAGAAGAGGAAGAGATGGGCAGCAGCTGGATCCCCTGGGAATCCTGAACACCCGAGGGCTCCCTGTTCTCCATTCCAGGCTACCCCTGAGGGAAAGAGACTGGGGTGCATATGGGAGGGACCCCCTGCAGGATCCTGGGGACAGACCCATGACTGACAGCTATCTCTGGGCCAGGTCAGACTGCACTGCACATCGCTGTTGTGAACCAGAACGTGAACCTGGTGCGAGCCCTGCTTGCCCGCAGGGCCAGTGTGTCTGCCAGAGCCACAGGCACTGCCTTCCGCCGTAGTCCCCACAACCTCATCTACTTTGGTGAGAGCAGGGCTGGGCTTGGAGGACGGGCAGTTGGAAAGGTGGGCAAGGCAGGGCAGGGCCAGGCAGAGGAGGATCCTGTCTTCAGCTGTATCTGTTGGGCAGCTGGGAGGAGCAACCCTTCTAGGGCTTAATCAGACTAGAGGCCAATTTACCCCACGACCCTTCCTCTGGTTCTGCAGGAAAAGTGTCCTCAAGCCCTGAGCTGAGATGTGGGGGAAGATAAGGCTGTCACTTGGGGGAGACTGCCCACCCCATCCTGCCATCCTGCACTCTCCTACCATAGATCTCTCTGTGTCCACAGGGGAGCACCCTTTGTCCTTTGCTGCCTGTGTGAACAGTGAGGAGATCGTGCGGCTGCTCATTGAGCATGGAGCTGACATCCGGGCCCAGGACTCCCTGGGTAAGAGCTGAGATGGGGAGGGGAGCTGGGATGCTGCAGGGAGTGAGGGACAGGGTGAGGAGAGGGGCTGGGACCTTCAGGAAGACCTCAGGGTGGGGAAGGGGACATCAGGGACTTTAGGCCAGTGGCCACATGATACCCTGTGTCCTCCCCAGGAAACACAGTGTTACACATCCTCATCCTCCAGCCCAACAAAACTTTTGCCTGCCAGATGTACAACCTGCTGCTGTCCTACGACAGACATGGGGACCACCTGCAGCCCCTGGACCTCGTGCCCAATCACCAGGGTCTCACCCCTTTCAAGCTGGCTGGAGTGGAGGGTAACACTGTGGTGAGAGACGGTCCCCATCCCTGAGGTGTCTTTCTAATGACCCTCAACCTATCCTGCTGGCCCTGGGAGAAACAGAGGTGAACGCGATCCCTGATGCTTAGATCCCATTCTCAACTCAGAAATTTTTCAACCCCTCCCACTCTGGTTACCTGTTCCCTTTCTTGCCCACTCCTTTTCCCCTGAGGCATTGGGGGTTACAGAGTCTAGATCCCATGCTGGGATTGTCTGTAATGCCCCAGCCCACCTTCCCTTTCAGCCCCCAGAGCAGGGCCCTCCAGCCTCTCGTCTCCCCTTTCCAAACTCTGGAGGGAGTCATGGGAGAGGATGAGGAACCTATGAATGTCACTGTGAATGTGGGTTCTTCTGCCCTCTAAAGGCTGTCATCAAAATGAAAGGGCAGCCACCTTCTCCAGGGGTGCTGTCCTCCTGCACATGCATCCTATCCACATTCTGTGACCATCCCCTTTGCTTACTGCTCCTGAGTCATCTTCACTTTCCCTTAGATGTTTCAGCACCTGATGCAGAAGCGGAAGCACACCCAGTGGACGTATGGACCACTGACCTCGACTCTCTATGACCTCACAGAGATCGACTCCTCAGGGGATGAGCAGTCCCTGCTGGAACTTATCATCACCACCAAGAAGCGGGAGGTATGGCTCATGACAGCAGGCTGTGGCTGGGGAGGGGTGTCAGGGTCTCTGAGCCGCGTGTTCTCTTTCTGTTGCAGGCTCGCCAGATCCTGGACCAGACGCCGGTGAAGGAGCTGGTGAGCCTCAAGTGGAAGCGGTACGGGCGGCCGTACTTCTGCATGCTGGGTGCCATATATCTGCTGTACATCATCTGCTTCACCATGTGCTGCATCTACCGCCCCCTCAAGCCCAGGACCAATAACCGCACGAGCCCCCGGGACAACACCCTCTTACAGCAGAAGCTACTTCAGGTGACACCCTTGTAGGAGCAGATCAGCAGGGCAGGACTTGGCTCTCTGTCCTCAGAGACTGGTGTCCCTTTCCTCCCTCACACCATTTCTCCTCTTGCTCTAATCTCAAATATATGGGTACAAACTCCAAATGCACGCCCACAAAAACACACATACGCTCTTACTCTGAGAGCAGAGTTTGAGAAGACCCAAACCTAACAGATTAAAAAGAATCTGCTAAGGCTGGTGACCCTGGGCACCATGGAAACGCAGGGCAGAGGCCTGAAAGCCCTGAGCATTTTGACTGTTCTTCTCCCCGATTAGGAAGCCTACGTGACCCCTAAGGACGATATCCGGCTGGTGGGGGAGCTGGTGACTGTCATTGGGGCTATCATCATCCTGCTGGTAGAGGTGAGGTGTGGATGGACTCTGGGTGAGGCTGTCTGCCCGAGGAATCCAGCCCAAGTTCCGGTATCTGAGTGCTTTTGTGTCTCCCTGACCTCTTCAGGTTCCAGACATCTTCAGAATGGGGGTCACTCGCTTCTTTGGACAGACCATCCTTGGGGGCCCATTCCATGTCCTCATGTGAGTTTCCTTCCTCTCACTCCCATCCCTTCCCTCAACAGGGCTCCAGTTCCACTCCTTGGATTCCTGACCTCTCAAGAACCTTAGCTCCAGAGCCCCCTCTCTAGTGCTGTGTGTATGACCCTGGGCATTGAGTGTGGGGAGGCTGAATCTGCATGTGTGGGTACTTTCCCAGCTACATTCTTGCTGTCAGGTCCCTAGGATCATCCCAGCCCTCCCCTCATCACCCTCCTCCCTGCTCCCCCAGCATCACCTATGCCTTCATGGTGCTGGTGACCATGGTGATGCGGCTCATCAGTGCCAGCGGGGAGGTGGTACCCATGTCCTTTGCACTCGTGCTGGGCTGGTGCAACGTCATGTACTTCGCCCGAGGATTCCAGATGCTAGGCCCCTTCACCATCATGATTCAGAAGGTCAGTCCTCCCCCCAAGCTCCCTAGAGAAAGGCCCCAGAGCCACAGTCAGCAGACAGTCCCATAAAGGGCAGAACAGTAGACATTGCAGGTTCTGCAAGCCACACATGGCCTCACTGCATGTTTTTCTTCTTTTTTAACAATCCCTTTAAAAAATGTAGAAACCCTTTTCAGTTCAAAGGCCACACCAAAACAGGTCAGGTAGATCTGGTCCACAGGCCATAGATAGCCAATCCCTGTCCCAGAGGGTGGAGCTGTGAGACTTGTCGGGGTGAGACCTGTTAGAGGCTGGATGGGGCAATTGCTTGGGGAATGTGTGCAGATGTTCTCTGCCTCCTGCTCCTTCTAGATGATTTTTGGCGACCTGATGCGATTCTGCTGGCTGATGGCTGTGGTCATCCTGGGCTTTGCTTCAGGTAATCATCTCTCCAGGACCAGGGGCCATGGCAGGGAAGAGATGAGAAAATCTAGGGGGCACTGGCTCTGGCTAAACTTGGGGAGGAGGAGTAATGCAGAGATCAGAGGAGACCTATGGTATCAGAGGATGGGACGTCCTCCAGAGGTGAGAAAAATCGGGAGTGTTAGGGAGAGGTGGCTCTTAGGATCAAGATGAGGCTCATAGAAAACTAGGGACCGTAAAAACCCAAAGTTTGGAGCACTGCAGAGCTGGTGATATTGAGATGAAGGGACCAGGATGGACATGCACGCAGAGCCCGGGGTGGGCTGGTCGTCTGCATGGTTGCCATGGTAACCCTCACCCCCTTGGGTGGAGCAGCCTTCTATATCATCTTCCAGACAGAGGACCCCGAGGAGCTAGGCCACTTCTACGACTACCCCATGGCCCTGTTCAGCACCTTCGAGCTGTTCCTTACCATCATCGATGGCCCAGCCAACTACAACGTGGACCTGCCCTTCATGTACAGCATCACCTATGCTGCCTTTGCCATCATCGCCACACTGCTCATGCTCAACCTCCTCATTGCCATGATGGGCGACACTCACTGGCGAGTGGCCCATGAGCGGGATGAGCTGTGGAGGGCCCAGGTGAGCCCCCTGGTGGCAGGGAGGGTTAGGGCAAGTCATCCCCTTCCTACCAGAACCTGCCAAGCTGAGAGGCAGGATATCTCCACCCCACTTATGTTTGGACAGTTGTGGCACAGCTAGCAAAATCATGCAAAATGTACAGAAGCACTGATTAGCAATTCAACCAGGCAATACTGGAATCGCTGAGAAGAATGCCTCACAGTTTTCTCAACAGTTAAAAGCTCAGTGTTTTCTAGAGGAATCAACAAGAAATAAATCAAAAGAAAATTAACGGTGGCTAAAATTGCACTCAGTACATTTTGTTCCCAAATAAAAACTGGAGTATCAAGTCTTCTTGATAATACTTAAGTCTGCAAAATTTGATATGGAAAGCAGGATGTGTTAAAAAAGTAATGCCACCAAAACTTCCTATAGTAGCAGAAGCTATCTTCAGCCAGATCTTCAAGATAGGGAGAGAAGACCATGAGATGAATCAAATCCTCATTTAAAAAACACCTAGAAAATAATTTATCTAAAAAAATCATTTCAGCAAAATAATGGAAATTTGCCAAACTGGAAGGCATTTAACTATGCTGTGTAGAAAACGGAGTGGAAAAACTAAGCTGGGAAATAAGGTTCGCTCAGAAAAATATTTTCTCCAGGAATATATATTGATATTCTAAGTGGGATGTTTATATTTATAAGTGGCCTTTATGTCTGTAGGGTCAAAATATCTGGGAGCCCTTAAAAGCCCTTTCTATTTGCTTTCTCTGGTGCCTGTGCTCCTGGGAATGGGGCTTCTGCTTCCTGTCTTTCTCCTGCCTCTGGCCTGGCTGCGTCATGGATGTCGGGTCATTGGGTAAAGAATTGTTGGTCTCAAGCTCTATCAACTCTCTCCCACTGAAGGAGGTCAACAAAGGCTGCCCCACCTCCCAGATCCAGGGGTGTTGTTCATCACCCCCGGGGAAACCACAAGCTCCCAAGTTTCCTTGCCGTTGCTAGACTGTTAACCTTTGCCCCGCATCCTCTCCTGCTCTCGCTTTCTTCTCTGTCTGCAGTTCTCTTTCCTCTGTCTGCGCCCAGCCTCATCTCTGACTTCCCCTTTTGTTCCCATACGCAGATCGTGGCCACCACGGTGATGCTGGAGCGGAAGCTGCCTCGCTGCCTGTGGCCTCGCTCCGGGATCTGCGGACGGGAGTACGGCCTGGGGGACCGCTGGTTCCTGCGGTGAGTGATATGTGGGGGTAGGTGTCCCCTGAGAAGCCTCATCGGCAGGGTATCCCCCTGCTCAGACAGCTTCCGGCTCCTGGGGTCCCTGTGGAAGCCTGTGTGCTCCCTAGGCTCTATGCTTGTTGATTGAGCTGGTGAGGAAGGGGTCCCGTTTGGAGCTCAGACTTCTCAAAGCATCCAGGGAGTCTGTGGCAGAGCGTGCTGCTTTCTGAGGCCTAGCTGCCAAGGAGCCAGTGACCCAGGCATCCACCATGGCTGCAGAAAAGGGAAAAGGCCAGCAATGGCGGGGATGGGGGGACCAGGGGATAACAGACAAGCATCCTTCTTGGATCTGTTCTTCAAGTCCTGGCTGTGTCTCAAGTCCTCCCGCATTCCACAGGGTGGAAGACAGGCAAGATCTCAACCGGCAGCGGATCCAACGCTACGCACAGGCCTTCCACACCCGGGGTTCTGAGGATTTGGACAAAGACTCAGTGGAAAAACTAGAGCTGGGCTGTCCCTTCAGCCCCCACCTGTCCCTTCCTACGCCCTCAGTGTCTCGAAGTACCTCCCGCAGCAGTGCCAATTGGGAAAGGCTTCGGCAAGGGACCCTGAGGAGAGACCTGCGTGGGATAATCAACAAGGGTCTGGAGGACGGGGAGAGCTGGGAATATCAGATCTGACTGCGTGCTCTCACTTCGCTTCCTGGAACTTGCTCTCATTTTCCTGGGAGCATCAAACAAAACAAAAACCAAACACCCAGAGGTCTCATCTCCCAGGCCCCAGGGGAGAAAGAGGAGTAGCATGAATGCCAAGGAATGTACATCGAGAATCACTGCTCCAGGCCTGCATTACTCCTTCAGCTCTGGGGCAGACGAAGCCCAGCCCAAGCATGGGGCTGGCAGGGCGTGAGGAGCTCTCCTGTGGCCTGCTCATCACCCCTTCCGACAGGAGCACTGCATGTCAGAGCACTTTAAAAACAGGCCAGCCTGCTCGGGCGCTCGGTCTCCACCCCAGGGTCATAAGTGGGGAGAGAGCCCTTCCCAGGGCACCCAGGCAGGTGCAGGGAAGTGCAGAGCTTGTGGAAAGCGTGTGAGTGAGGGAGACAGGAACGGCTCTGGGGGTGGGAAGTGGGGCTAGGTCTTGCCAACTCCATCTTCAATAAAGTCGTTTTCGGATCCCTGCCCAGCTGCCCTTCTGCATCTCTGTAGTGCCATCTGCCGGCCCCACCCTTCTGCTCCTACGTTGAGGCCTCCCTCACCCTTCCTTGCAGACTGAGGCCTCACCACACCAAACTTGCAAATTCCCTTCTTTCCCTTTAATGAGGAGGGGGCTGGTGGAGAGGCGGAGGACCAGGGAGTGCAGCCATCGGGAGGGTTGGGTTTGGTGTGGGGCATCTCTCACAGAGGCTGTTGGAGCCCGGCTCACGTCCCACATGTCCCTTCTCGGACCAGTGTCCAGGGCTGAGTCACGGGTATCGTCATTCTTAGACCTCCACTGAGCCCTGCTGCCTCAGGTGTTGCTGAAGGAGCTGGATGTGGTGCAGCAGCTTCTTCTGGTGGCCAGCCAGGGTGATGCCCAGGGCAGGCAGGTCTCTGGTGGGGAGGGAGGGGATCAAATCTGGGCCAGCTTCTCCGAGATCCCCAATACGACCCCCAGCCAGGGGCCCGGAGCATTCGCCCCCACCCCACCACTCCCTGCTTACTCTAGGCTGAGCTGAGCCACATCACTGAAGGTACAGAGGCCAAACTTGGAGAAGTTGTCCTGGTAGCACTCCAGTCCAATGGCTGAAAGCCAGGCCTGGGGTGAGTCCAGACAAGGAAAGTCCAGGGCCACAGGGGTCAGAAGGGCCTGCGAAGGCCTAAGAGAGGAGGGGCAAGCAGGGTCAAGGTCTCCTCTTCATCTTAGCCCCTCTCCTAAGTTTTCTTTAGGTTTGCATCTACCCTCCCTGGCTTTCCCAGGCTCTAGCCCCAAGCTCCAGACCTTTCCCCTGGGTCCCCGCAAGCCTGCAGGGTATCTGGCTTGCGGATCATCTTGTCAAATGCAGCCACCAGCTGGTCAAAATGAGGCCGCCGGGCACGGTCCTTCTGCCAAGTGTCCAACATAAGTAGATGTAATCCAGGAGGACAGCCTGGAGGCGGGGGCAGCCGGAACTCCTGCTCTATTGCATTTAGTACCTGGGGGTCAGAGGAAGACTATGACAATGGGAAGTTTTGTTAGTAGAGGGGAGTACTTTGTTGGGTAAGAGGGTGGGCTGGAATCTGATGGAGCATGAGGTTGGAGTGGAGAAGGAACTCAAAGATATGGCAATCCAAGAGCCATGAGATCTTAGAATACAAACGGAGTAGAGAATGGAGGTCCTAGAATGTTCCAACCTGGGAGGGATCGGGGTGGGAAATCAGCAGTGTCTAGGTCAGTGCTCACCTCCTGCTCACTCATGTCCCAGTAAGGCCGTTCTCCATAACTCATCACTTCCCACATGAGTATCCCAAAGCTCCAGACATCACTGGATGTTGTATGCTTTCCATGTGCAATGACCTCTGGGGCTGCCCAGCGAAGCAAACAACTTGGGCCCTGAGGGGTAAAGTCAAAAGCAAATAGTAATAATCATAGTAATAGTCATGTTTATTGAGCAACTACTATGTGCTCAGATATGCCAAGGGTTTTACATCAAGCATCTCATTTAATCCTCATAACAACCCTCTAAGGTGGATGATATCATCTCCATTTCACAGAAGCAGAAGCAATAGTCACGTTTATGGAGCAACTACTATGTGCTCAGATATGTTAAGGGTTTTACATCAAGCATCTCATTTAATCCTCATAACAACCCTCCAAGGTGGATGATATTATCTCCATTTCACAGAAGCAGAAGGTGAAGCTTAGAGAAAGTGAACTTGTCCAAGGTCACAGAGCTGGAGAGCAGAGTGTTAAGAATTTGTACCCAGCTGTGCTGACTCTGGAGTCTGTGTAATCTCCACAACGGGGGAAGGGCAGGAGGTAGTTCTAGATTGTTGCAGGTCTCCTCCCCTCCCTCATCCCCTTTGTCTTGGTCCCTGAAATCCCTCAAACCCCGTCGCCTAGGCTTTCATCTCCCCATCACACAGGAGAGCCTCACTCCTTTCAGGGACTATGACACCCCGGCTGAGGTACCTACCCCAGATTCCAGCTCACCCCCGACCCCAGCACCTGCTGGGGCATGCCACAAGGCCCCAGGCTGTGTCCCCAAGGCTGTGCTCTCACCTGAGGACTGTGGCCAAGACGGGCCACCTTGCACACCAAGTGGCTATTCACCAGCACGCTGTGGGCAGACAGCGAGCGATGGACGAAGGCAAAGCTGGACAGGTACTGCATGGCAGCAGCCACTCCCCGCTGCATGGCCACCAGCTGCAGGCTGCTGAACTGGCCCTCCCGCTGCTGAGGGGAAGGGGCAGGGGGCAGAGGTCAGTGATCGGAGACAGGGGGAGACCTCAACATACTGCACAGCAGACAACAGCATGAGAGGGGGAGGGTGTGGAATCAGAAAATGGCTGGGAAGGAAGGACGGAGACCATGGAAGGTGGGGTGGTAAGAAGCAAAGATACAGGACCTCGTCTCCTGGAAGCTTTCCTGGACCCAAGGACCCTCCTCCTTCACCCAGGCTGGACTGACCCTGAGGAAGCTGTCCAGGGGGCCAAGCTCCATGAACTCCGTCAGCACCATGAGGGGTCGGCTCTTGGTGACCACGCCCTCCAGCCGCAGGATGTTGGGGTGCTGGAACTGACCCAGCACTGCGGCCCGGCCCAGGAAGGTCATCTGCAGGCTTTCGGCGCCCCCGGCCCACAGGGCCTGGATGGCCACAGTCTGCTCCCTCCGTCCCCGTGGCTGCAGGCGGCCCCGGCGCACTTCTCCAAAAGAGCCTGGGAAAATAGGTGTAGGTTGGGGTGGGGATCAAGGCTCACAGCGTCCTGCTGTCACAGCGTCACAGAGTCTGGCCAGCGGAGGCCACAAGGGAGCCCCGTCGTTCTGATCCCTGCCTTGGCCCTGCTGTACCTGTCCCAATGACCTCCTCAATCTTGATATAAGCAGGATCGACTTCCCGGGCAAGTTCTCGGATGGCCTGACAGGGGTCCTCGTAGGTGGAGGGGTCGATGTAATACTTCACCCCGAGTCCTGGAGGGGTGTGGAGTATGTTATGAGCATGTTGTGAAAGGCAGGGCTGCCCGCGCACCCCAGACATGCCCACTTACCTCCAGAAGGTTGTGCCAAGGAGCTCCCCCAATCTTGGGGGGATCCAGCCTTGCCTGCCATGTGCCCCACCCATGTGTTCCCCAGCCCCACCCATTTCCTCTCCTCATCCCCACCTGGGCTGCTGTATTGCTGCAGCTGCTCCGTGTAGCCAGTCCCACGCCGCTTCCTGAGGAACAAAACGGTGGCTGGGGATTACGCTCCCATTTCCACCCCCTTGCTGCCCCCTTGTCACCCTCCAGACTGCTCTTTAGTCGGTCTGTGGAGGGGGGACGCCAGCCTGGCCCTCCTGCCCACCTCCACGTGGGGCCCAGGGCAGGGGCTGGCTGACGGGAGGAGCACCAGTGTGAGGTTTCTGCAGGGGGCTCCAGACTTGGCAGGACTTGAGGTTTGGCTGTGGAGTTAATGGTGCTGGGCAGAGTTGGGCAGGGGTGGGGACTCACCGCTGGAAGACGACCGCCAGCACGGTGATGGCTGCCAGCAGGAGGAAGGCCAAAGCCCCCAGGATGGAGCCGATCACCAAGGAGAGTCTTTCCGGAAGCTGGGAAGACAGCTCCCCTGGGGGACCAGCCGACAGGGTCACAGGTGGGCCAGTTCTCTCACAGGTGCTTGTTCATGTGCCCAGGCACCCACACACACCACAGGCACACACAACATGCACGCGCATGCCCCAAACCTCCCACATCCATGCACAGGGACACACAACACACAGACACGCCCACAGCCCTCCCACATCCACACACAGGGACACACAACACACACACACATCCCCACAGCCCTCCACATCCACACACACAGACACACAACACACACACACGCCCACAGCCCTCCCACATCCACACCCAGGGACACACAACACACACACACATCCCCACAGCCCTCCCATATCCACACTCAACATGCATACATACCCCTACAATTCCCCACCTCCCCAAGTAGCCCCTAGGTCAGCTGCTGAGCAAAAGGCACTCTTCTTTCCCACAGAACTTCTGGTTGGGAAGCACGGGGCCAGGGTTCAAGGCCGGACAGTCCCTGGGCCTCTCCTCACTACCCACTTGGGCCTTCACCTGCCCATCTGGCCCTTGACCCCCGCTCACCTTGAGGAAGTGTCTGGAAATAGACTTTGCCCCCGTAGGGGCCGTGGCCGGCAGCAGTCCGGGCCCGCACCTGGAAACCATAGATGTGGCCAGGGCTCAGCTGTGTCACGGTGGCAGTGTTGGTCTCGCTGGTCAGGGTGAAGGAGTGGGATTCGTCTTCTGCCTGGGGGTAACAGCCACTCACTCCCTGCCTGGCCCCCTCTTGCCCCTGCTTCTGCCCCTAAGGCCCCCAGCCACCCTCCCTGGTTGACAGGGCTCTCAGACACATGCCCAGTGCTGCACGCTTCTGGGCACCTCTCCTTGCCCATTCAGCCTCTGGCCCCTACTGTGGGGACTGTGAGCTCCTGCCAGCCCTGTTGCGGACCCCTCATTCCTCCTGTGCACCTGGTCACCTCTGGGCCCCACTGTGAGGCCTATGAGTTCCTACCAGCCCTACTGCGGAACCCCCACTCCTCCTGCGCACCTGGTCATAGTAGCGGAGCTGATAGTCCAGGATGTTCCCATTGGTCTGGTCAGGCTGCGGCCAGGACACCGTGATGCTGTTGGATGCCCGGCTCACCTGGTGCACCACAGGGACAGCAGAGGGCACTAGAGTGCAAAAGGAAAATTATTATGGGGATAGGAGTCCCTGGGAGCAGGATCAGCCTTGAGGGGAGGGCGGCAGGGGTGGACCAGGCTGGAGATCAGGAGTAGGGAAGGGGGCTCAAAGGAGCGGAGGCAGGGGATCCTGAAGGCCAAGGAAAAGAGCTCACCTTCATGGCTGGTGCTGACATTGATGGCTGCAGCCTGAGGAGGGTCAGGGCTGAGCTCAGACACCCCATTGACAGCCTGCACCTCTAAGATGTAGGGTACGTGTGCCCGGAGTCCCCCCACTAACACTCGGCTCTCAGTCAGGCCTCTCTGGCGAGGGTCGAAGTGGACCTCATCCCTGCAGCGGCGACAAGTGCCCCCACCACCGCTGGCAGGTTCCTGGCGGCCTTCACACTCCTTGCACACGACATTGAAGAGCAGGTCCCCTCGACCCCCCAGCTCCCGAGGCAGGCGCCAGTGTAGCATGAGTGCTGAGCCTTGCACCTCAAACCAAAGCTCCTGGGGAGCTGATGGAGGACCTGGGGGGCCGGAGGATATGGCAGTCCAAGGGCCAAGAGGGCAGGAGTGGGGGTGATTGAGGAAGGAAGGAGCCAGGGAAGGGTGGGTGGCCCAGAGGGAAGGAGACAGAAGAGCATGGGGTGGGGGTAGCCCAGAGAGGCAGGATGTGGGCCCAGGGAAGGATGGGTCAGGGAGAGAAGGGGGTGGGGACAGGGAGGGGAGGAAGCCAAGAAAATAGGGGAAAAACAAGTCACTCCAAATGCAAAGAGCCCCCCGTGTTGCCTGCTCCCCCCACTTCTGGCCCCTCTCCCAGTCTCTTTCCCATTGCAGGGCTGGGTGAGGAACTCACCAGTGCAGGGGGCCTCTGGTGGGTCGGAACTGGCCCGGTAGAAGCCCTCCAGGCAGGGGCAAACGGGGGCTGCTGGGTTGGCAGCGTGACTGCGGGCAGGGCATGGTGAGCAGGGAGCATTCCCAGCAGAAGCCTTATAGAGCCCCCGTGGGCAGGCTGAGGAGGCAGAGAGGAGAGTGGGGGCGTCACACTCGCTCTGTCCACCCACCCTGAGCTCCCAACACACAGCAGGCAGGTATCCTCGCAGCCTTCTCTTCCCCAGAGCTGGTTCTCCTTTTCTTCCAAGACTGAACCCCACCCTCTCTTCCCTCAGGCAGAGATTTCTTCTGCCAATTGCTGGGACAGAATTGCATTTCCATGGATGGAGAAAGTGAGGTGCAGTGGGGGTTACAGACAGGCCCAGTGCCAGATGTGGGTGTTCCCAGCTTATTGCATAAGCTCCCTCTGCGGAGGCCTGCTGCTGCAGTCATTCTCCCTAGCTGCCATCCACTGCCTTCCTCTACCTGCGTCCCTGTCACCTGGCCCAGCGAGGCAGGGACCCTCCCAACAGAAGGGCGAATGGGAACCAAAGGACTCTATTCCATAGTAACCCTGGAGCTGGAGCTAAACTCCTTTTGGTCTCCATCGCTTCTCAGGCCTGAAGACTTAGGAGAAGGCAATTGCTGTGAAAGGCTCCAGAAGATTCCAGAAATTTCAGATGAGTGGGTGATAGTAAGTTTGAGTGCTTTAAGAAATAAAATTAGGGAAAATCGGGGTCCTTTCCTAAGATGGCTTATTCCTGACCTTTTGCAGATAAAATGAATTTTGGGGTGTTCAGAAGAGGAGCCCAAAGGCTGGGGGTGGGTGGCACGTGTCGGGCAAGTGCAAGACGAGTGGGCTCTCACCTTGGCAGGCCTTGTCTCCTCGTGCTGGTTGGTATCCAGGCTGGCAGCGGCAGCCCCCGACAGCTACCATCCACTTGCCCTCCCCGTTGCAGTGCAGCCTGGGGGGGCTGCCTCCTGCCTGGCCCCCTACTCCGTCCTCCTCTGGCTCTGCATGAGCCACACAGGTGCCCACAGCTGCCACCAGGGAGGCCCCCCCAGCCCCACTGGCCTGCGTCTCTGGAAAGGAAGCAAAGGATCGGAGCACGGCAGGGCAGGTGTAGGAGAAGAGCCTGACAGCGACCAGGGCCAGGCAGGCCCCCGTGTCCTGGAAGGCCACGTAGAAGCCGCGTTGGGTGAGAGGCCCAAAGCTCCGCTCTTTGACGTTCAGTTGCAGTCCAGCCCGCTGCCCAGCCCCGTGGGGTCCCACAGCCCACGCTGCAGAGGAAGAAGAGGAGGAGGAGGAGGAGGAGGGAAAGCTCTCGTCTGCTGCAATTGTGTCCACCTTGGTCCAGCGTTTGAGGTGCCAGGAGGAAACGCTGTCAGGGCTGTCGGGCTCCTCAGCCTGACGGTAGTAAAGGGTGAAGGTCTCCCGGCAGGTGCCGCCGCTCACACCCAGGCTGGAGCATGCCCGCACAGAGAAGTGGAGTCGAATGTGCGCCCTCTGGGCCCCGCGCCGCTCCACAAAGTGTGTCTGCAACCAATTGTCCTGCCCGGTGCCTGGAGGGGCCCCTGCCACATGACATGCCTCAAAGGTCCGAGTCAGGCGTCGCTGGTCGTCCAGAACACTCACCTCGTCCCACTGCAGGAAGGGCCAGGAGAAGCTTTAGGGGCTCCAGGCTTAAGCAAGGCGAGGTAGAGGTTATAGGAAAGGGGACATATCTCTTCCACTGAGACTTAAAATTAATGACAAGCAAAGCAGATAGAGGATACCTTGAAATCTTGGTGCTCTAGAGGGAGGGATCCTTTTCCCATAATCCTCACCCAGGGTTTCCTTCATGAATTCCACTCTCCAGGGAACAGGGAGGGGCAGGGCCAAGGGATTCAGGTTCAGAATTAGAGTGGCACTCACCCCCCCTGGTGGGTAGGTGAGCCAGCCAATCTCAGATGTCTCTCCGGTGGTGTCCAGCAATACCTCTGCCCAGAAATAAGAGGGGCACACAGTGGCCAAGCCTCCAGCCAGCACTGCCAGCCCCTACTCTATTCCTACCGGGAACAAAAGAATGCCCCACCCGGGCCCATGTCTTTGCCAGCAGGAGCACAGCTGTCTGTCAGGGTCCTTTCTCTGACAAATCTGATGTGGGTCTTCATTATCCTCACCATGTCTTTCCCTTTATTGATGTCTTCACCCTTATCTACCTTTTCTAAATCTTTCCCACTTCCCCCTTGCACTGGGTCTCTATGGCAGGTCTGGGTTCTCCTGTCTCCCCTCCCTCTTACCTTCCAGAGCCAGAACTGAAGACACCAGGAGCAGCACCCATAGGCTACACACCATGCCCGCCACTCTGTTCCCTAACTGGGCAGCCCCTTCAGTAGCCATGGGACATCTTCAGGGCGTCCACCATCGCCCCAGCCACCACCCTGCTCCTGGGTGGGGCTGCAGCTTTTGCAAGACTCAGGGTGTACAGCTAAGCTTGCTTCCTGAGGAGACACACAAGACCAGAAGAGGCAGATGGGAAGAAAGTGTTTCTTCATATACAGCCCAAGCTCCAAAAGCTGACCCCGTGTCTGTGTCTCCTCCTACAGCTCTCCAATCGCCCCAGCACCCACCATGGGACAGAAGCCAGGTTGCATACTGCCTCTCCTGAGCCGGTGCACATTTGACCATCTTGGAGTGTTCATGCCTACTCCCTGTGTGACCCTGTCTCTGTGTTCATTTCTCACAGCTCTCCTTCCTAGAAGTGGGGCAGAGGGTGTTTCTGGGTCAATCTTACCCTTTTTTTTTTTCTGCAAGGGGTTATTCCAGTTCTTTCTCTTCATTTACTCTCCTCCCTTCCTCCAACAGCCACCCTGTATTGGAAGTTAGAAGATTTTCATTAAAGGCAGCTGGTTAAGAAGCTGCTGCATCCTACGGACACATGAATTGAATCCTCACCACACCGCCCCACCCCCGATGGACCTGGATGCTCTAGAAATTTCAGAGGGGCAGTGAAGCAGTGAAGCGGGAGGGACACAGGAAGATGGCTGTGGGGTATGATGGGAGGGAAGGGACCAGAATAAATACAGAAAGAACACAGGCATGAAGATTCAGTCTGATAAATGAGACAGTGCAGGGAGGGGGCAGAGCTATGGAGGTCTGGCATACACTTTGTGAACAAAGATCCTCGTGCCCCAAGGGGTGCATGTTTTCCTAGAGCTTACAGAAGAATAACCCTATGGCTTTAACATATGAAAAGATGCTTCTTGTTTGCTCACATTGAAAGGAAACCAGGTTAAAACTACAGCAACAGGCCATTTGTTATAGAAGGAATATTTGTGCCCCCCCTCCACTCATATGTTGAAATCCTAACTCCCAAGATGATGGTATTAGAAGATGGGGCCTTTGGGAGGAAATTTTAGGTCATGAGGGTGGAGCCCTCACTAATCATGAGATTAGTGCCCAGATGAAAGAGACCCCAAAGGGCTTTCTCACCCTTTTTCTGCCATTCGAGGACACAACAAAGAAGAGGGCAGTCTGAAACCTAGAAGAGAGGCTTCGCCAGGAACTGACCATGCCGGCACCCTGATCTTGGACTTCCCAGCATCCAGACTGTGAGAAAGATATTTCTATTGTGTATAAGCTACTAGGTCTATTGCACTTTGTTATGGCAGCCACAGTTGCCTAAGACACCATTTTTACCATGTTGGACAAGATATGGGAAATAGGTTCTCTTGTACATACTCTGCTTGAATCCAAATTGGAATATTCTCTTGGGAGGACAATTGGGTAATATCTTTCCAGCAACTACATTGTAAGAATGTGTCCTTCAGGTACTGTATACTTGTATGGGTTTGCACAGATGTTTGAACAAAGACATTAATTGCAAATTGTTTATAAGAGAAAAGGCTGTAAACTAACTGTCCATCAATTGGAAGACAGTAAAATTATAGTACATCCTTAGAAAGAAATATGGGCAACTGTTTATGCACTGATATAAAAAGCATTTCCAAGTGAAAGTGGGACAATGGAGAACAGTGTAAAGTAAGCTCCCCTTTGTTAAGAAGGATATATACACATACATATGTATGGAAGGATATCTATGGAACAGCATCCAAAACCTGTGAAAAAGGCAAAGGAAATGGACTGAGACCCAGTGCAAGGGAGACTTAACTTTCATTGTATTCTCATTAATTGTATCCATTTAAATTTTTGCATTCTTAAACTCTTGCATGTGTATTCTTTCAACTAAATCATTAATTAAAATTTTCTTTAAAACTATAGGATAATAACTGTTTAGTAAAGTTAATCAAAACAGTGTTCATATCCTCATAATGGCTTCTCAGAACTATGTAGTAAGCTACCTCTTATATAAAACCTTCCTGTGCCTTCAGAAGGCACACCACTAAGCTCACGAGCAAATGAACAGAAGGAATAGCTACCTCCAGCGTCACAATGAAGACAAACAGGCTTGGCACCTCCTTTGCTTGTTGATCTAGAGATTGGCGGTTCTCTATCTCTCCTCGTGTCTGAGTCTCAGAAGTCTGTGAATTAAGTGGACTATAATCCCTTTATTTCTGTGAAGAAAAAAAAGAGACATGTTGCCCAGATTGCTCAAAAGACATAGAACTGAGAGGAAAACAAAAAAAAAAAAGCCAATTAGAAGAGAAGTTGTGATTTGTTTTTCCTGGATATATATGGCCTTGGGATTGTTGAAAGCTATCATAAAACAAAAATCAAACTATGAAACTTTAATTGCGACAAATATGAAAATCATAATTTGATTCCTACTAATTTTTTTCTGGCACTGCGGGCTGTGCTGTCCATGAAGTTATCATGGAAAGACACCATTTCTACATACGCGTGGGCTGATGTAGAGTGGGCACCTGCCAACTAGCCCCTGAAACTCACCTTTTGTACATCTTTAACCCTATTTGTGAAATAGAGAGTTCAATTTACAGCCTATGGAGACAAGTAAGGAGCATTTCCATATGGCAAATTGCTCTTAAGTAATGTTCTTTGCAAAAATGTCTGAAATGCTACTAGGATCCTTCACAGATGAAATAAATGCTTTGGAGAGGAACGGGGAGATCATGAAGTAAAAAGCAGGCATAGCTATTCAATTCTGTAACCTTGGCACCGTCACCAGTGGCTGTTTAATAAATATCCTAAAGTAATTCATGTTGTAAGTGCACCCCCCCCAAACTCTCAATGGCTTAATTTGGAGACGTGCTTGACACACTGAAGCAAACCAGAGTCACGGAGTCCTTAGAAATACTGTTATCAGGGAAAGAAAATGCCAGCAGCAGGTTTTTAAACAATGAAGTCTATTTTACCATTTGCCTAGAAGTTATTCTTTAAAATAGTCTCTTTCTTTCACTCAGAACATGGATGGATTCTGTAATCTGTACAAAGAAGAAACAGTAAGCCCTGTGTCTTCTCAAGCTTACAACTAGGCAAATAATCATGAAGAAGGAACAATAAATATTTTGGAAATATTTCAATGAATTATTTTGAAAGACAGCCAAGCAAGATAGAAAAGATGCGCTGCAGATAGTATCAGCTGTCCAATATGGAACACTCTGGAAGATGAATAGCAAGATATTTGCTTTGATGACCCGAACTACAAGGAACACAGTCACTTGTGGTTGCAATAGGGCGTGCTTGCATAGCCTTAGCATGCCTCGTAATGACAACACGAAGCTGGCCTCCCTCCAGAAGATCCAGAAAAGAGCAAAAGCAATTATGAAACATGGATGTTAAGGCCACTCAGCTTCTGCCATCAAGAAACAGCATAAAGAAAAGAAGAAAATAGAGACACTGCCTGTGGATGACCACTTCAGCAATTTTTTGAAATTTTACTAAGAACAAAGATATTCATTAAAAAGAAATGGTTGAGGATCTTAAAGTACCCAGAAGGATACTTCTAATGTTTGATGAGGACCTCTTTTAGATTCAGATCCAGATGATTGAAGGTTATAAATACATTTTTTCAGAAAAAAAAAAATTGTTGCTGAGTCAGACTAGGAAGTTAGATGAGTTCTTACTTATCAAACAAGCCAAATAAATTCAAGACTTTTAATTTTAATATATAAAAAGAATATGGGTGTACCCCTGTTGCAGGAATCCAAATAAAGAAAAAGGAAGCTTTATTAAGATATGGAATAAATTGCTGTCAGCAAATTCATACCACTGCAGATTCTTTTGAAGCCAATTTCAAAGGCAGAAACATAAGTGACAAGAACACGGCTGCTCCACATGCCTGGAATGCTAAGTAAGCAGGACTCAGAACTTGATTTTTCAAAGGTGTCTTCAATGGTTGTGGGCATGGAGCATCTTCTGCATTTGGTCCAGGAGAGCATCCCAGGGACAGGCCAGTACATTTCTCCTGCCACAGAGATGGGAAGCAGCCTCTGCAAAGCCAGGCCCCTTGCTCCTCTCTCACAGCCTGCTTGAGAGTCCTCTCTCCTCTGACTTACAAAAGGAACTGGTCAGTATTTAGAAATTCTCTAACACAAGAATGTGCAAAAGAACTTATCTCCTTTAGAAAAATATTCACATTTCAGATGTGTATAAGGTTTTAAAAATATAAAACCAGAAGCAGCAGAAATGTGAACATAAAACAATGGTAGAGAAAATGAGACTGATTAGACAAAGTTTTAGGTAACAACAATTGCAGTCTATGACTTTATAATATTTTCTCAGCTTCTTTTATAGATATATCACTTAATATCTTTTTGATACAGTAGAGACAATAGATCCACAAGCCTGCTACATCTCTTCGGTTTACAAAAATAAGACTGTTTCTTAGGTATCAAGGTTGTGTTTTGTTTTCAGAAACTGGCAAAAAGTAAAGATTTGTAGAATCATAGGTTACAAAGCATAGCTTACGAGTTATGTTGCTATAAAAATGAAATATTTCACTTTGGGAGGCCAAGGTGGGCGGATCACAAGGTCAGGAGATCGAGACCGTCCTGGCTAACACGGTGAAACCCTGTTTCTACTAAAAATACAAAAAAAAAAAAAAAAAAGAAATTAGCTGGGCATGGTGGCGTGTGCCTGTAGTCCCAGCTGCTGGGGAGGCTGAGGCAGGAGAATGGCGTGAACCCGGGAGGCGGAGCTTGCAGTGAGCCGAGATCGTGCCACTGCACTCCAGCCTCGGCGACAGAGCAAGATGCTTTCTCAAAAAAAAAAAAAAAAAAAAAAAAAAAAGAATGACTTAAAAGTAAATTAAATTGGTAAATTGGTAAGAATTTAAAAAATTAACCGTGCTCCAATTAAATGCTAAATATGATATTTTCATGAGCAAATCAAGCTTACTTAATATAGTTTATGCACCTCAATCCACAAAGTGAATTTTTAAAGATTAAATAATGTAAGCCAAATAAGCTTGGAGGAAGGTAGGCAGAAGACATATTAGGCCATTAAAATGGGTTACTGTGGGAGGTAGAAATGAAGGATTGTAGGTGGGGGCATTAATTTTGTCTTATACATAATTCAATTATTTTTCTTGTTACAGTAAGCATACCTTATTTTTATAATTAACGTAAAATCTCATAATTAAAATCTAAACAAAAAAGAAAAATATTTGTAAAACCTAGACAAATAAGCATACGTTTACATTTTATTCACTCCCCACGCCATTTTCCTTCTATGTTTCAAAATATCAAGAAATGTTCATCTATAAGAAGAAGGTAGAGGTGGAAATACAGTAGGAGCTGAGAATGAATGAGTGAAGTAATGCCAACAAGAAAACCAAAATAATTGTTATCTCTGGCTAGTCTTTAAGCTTGTCTCCCAAGAAGTTCCAACTGTCCCGCTGCTGACATCATGCATGCTTCTCTTCGACGATGTCAAGCAAAGGGATGAGGCTATGAAGGGACAGAGGGGAACCCAGGGGACTGTCCACTGGGAACACATAGTAAAGGGCATGGCCCCAAACCGAGCCCAGACAGGAACAATTTAGTGAGACAAAGCAGGCTGCAGAGTCCAGCAGGGACAGAACAGTCCCGAGGGCAAAGGGGTTCGAGGTTTTATGTCTGGTGTGGTTGCTGGGCTGGTCCTTACACCTGTGAGCCACACAGGTCAGTGTGGGAGGGGTCAGTACCACAGGCCCTGTCCCCCATTCTGTTCCACAGCTGTTAAACGCCCAGGAAATTCCAGTATAATCCTTGCTCAGTTTAATGCCAAAGCCTCTATCCTTTAATCTCCACCTTGGAGATCTCTTCGTGCTCTGGCCTCCTGCCTTGAGAAGGATCCCATCATCAGGCTTTATGGAGGCAACCAGGACAGACAGTGAGGAGGGGCTGTCCTCCGGCTCTTCTAGTCCCTGCTTCCTTGGCTGGAGAAGCTAATTTGTAGATTACCTAGCAGAGGACAGTCCTGTGTCCCTGGAGGCCTCCAGCCCCTGAGAATGTCCCCCAGAGCACTGTGACTCAGACAAATGTGCCTCCCACTCCCAGGCTGTGGAGCTGGGGGAGGCTTTTAAGATGCAGGCAGTGTCTAGGTCTAGCCAGACAGCCACTTAGAATGAGCCACTCTGTGCACTGACGGGGGACATGCGTGGCTCTGGAAAAGAGCATAAGGGAGGGTGTTAAGGCAGGAGGCAAATGTGCCTGAGAGATGAGTAAGTGGAAGGTTGTGGAAGAAAGCCCCTGAGTGCCAGGAGTAGCACCTGCGTCAGCAGTGCCTGAGGATGTGTGTCTACCTGGTGGAGTGTGTAAGGGAATGTGTATGAGGTGAGGTGGGCGGGAGCAGATGCTGTCTGTGTAGACGGGGGCTGTTGCTTTCCTGTGGCAGAAGATGCACATCAGTGCTGGTTCCGGAGTGGTTCCATGGGCCCTTCTTCCTCACCTTCGGCCCCTGCTCTACCCCCAGTCTGGCTGTGAGTTGCTCTTGGCCCCAGGAGGTACTTCTGCAGAAACACCTGGGCTGGGAGAGGGAGCCAAGCGGGGGGCGGGGAGGAGTGGGTAAAGAAAGGGAAACCTGAGGCTTCCCAAACCCTCCAGAACCTGCCATCCTCCTTCTACCTAGAGTGGGAACTCAGGGTCTAGGGCCCAGGCTCAGGACAGGGTGATAGCAGAACAGCCGTCCCAGAAGGAGGATCCTGCCTTTCCCACGCTCAGCCCACCCCAGCCTGTTGCTCCCCAGCATTCTGGTAACTCAGTGTCATTGCCAACCATCTTTTTGCACCCTGAATGGAGTAATAGACTCCAAACAAGTCCTCCTTCTGAGGCCACCAGGTAAGTACATAGACACCCCCACCCTAATCTTCCTTTGAGAAAAAAGGCCCACTGCTCTGAAAAGCCAAGTGGCCCCACTGAGCAGCACTCAGAAGCCTCAATGCTCCAATGCCCCTTACTTGGGCAGCTTCTGTGGTCTACTAACAGCCCCACACAGCTCCCTCCCACTGGTCTCTCAGCTCAGGACCAGCATCTCCCCTCCTAGAGCCTCAGTCAAGTTCCCCTGGCGGGCGGAGGGCCTGGGTTAACTGGGAACAGGCCCAGCAGCTCCGCTCCATGGGCGCTGCCAGGGACATTACAACATTGCTATGCTGGGTCCATGCCAGCTCCCCCAGGGATGGGAGGAGAGAGGGTGCCAGACGGCCAAGATCGGTGGGTGGGGGTGTGGGGCAAGCAGGGCCAAGCACCCAGATGGAGGGAGCAGAGCGAGGGTGGAGCTGGGGCAGGAGCACGCAATAGAATTTGGTTGCACGTTGGGGGTGATGGCTGGGCAGCAGGAACCAAGCGTTCCTTCCACCTCCAAGGCTTAACTGTGGTCATGGGGCTGGGGGGGACAGTGCCTTGTGGGGAGCAGGGGACAGGTGTGTGGTCAGCCTCCTGACTCCTCCCAGCTCCAAGGGGATTGGAGTGATGCCACTGGAGTCAGAGGGGTGGCAATCCTGTTCCAAGCGTGGAGCTCCGTCTCTGCGAGGACCCTCCCAGATTAGGACTCCCAAGCCAGAGCCAGAGGAGAATGTCTGGGAACGCAACTGGGGGATCCTAACAGCAAGGGTAATGCGGTGTCAATGATGCCAGGTCAGAGTGGAGTGAGAGGGGAGTAGCCAGGTTGACCGTTTCCTCACCCTTCAGGAACCCCAATCTGGCCTTGAGGAAGGATCCTCAGTACTCCCTCAGGAAGCCACCTAGGGGCTGGGGAGCCCCACTACTCTTGCAAACCTTAATTCCTCTGTCCCCAAGCATACTGTCCCCGACCCCCACAACGCCGCCTGCTAACCCCGCGGGCTCACCTTCCCGTTGGCCGCAGTCTCTGCAGGTCTGCGCCCCCCGAGGCCTCGCAGTGGACCCGGGGCTCCTGGAGCTCGCACAGTGCCACCCGCGTCTTCTCCAGTCCGGGGACCCCGTTGCACCCGGCCCGGGTCCGTTCGGCGCCGAGAGTCCCTGGGATTCCGGGGTGGACCTGACGCTGGCGGCAGGGGCTGCTCCAGAGGTGGGGCGCCGGGAGATCCTGGGGGCCCGCGTCGCGATCGCCGTCGCCAGGCTGGGTCCCGGGTCGCGATCGCCGTCGCCAAGCTGGGTCCCGGGTCCCGCCGCCCGCTGCTGTAGAGCCGCGGCTGGAGCGAACGCAGCCCGGCCCGCCCCCTCCGCGTCCCCTCCCAGGCCGGCCCGGCCCGCCCCTTCAGCCCCTTTGGCCGCCTTCCCACTCCCTTCTTCCGGGGAGCCGAGCCCGCCCTCCCGGCCTAGGCGGTGAGTGCGCGGCGCCCGCTCCTCCGCCCCGGCGCGCGTGGGAGACGCGGGGCGCGCCCGGGGCCCCGCCTGTGCGCCGGGAAGGGGGCGGCCTCCTCCCGCGGGTCTTGGCCGGGAGGATCGCACGCGTGGGGCGCCTGCAGGAAGTGGGAAGGGAAAAGGCTGTAAAGCCCCTGGGCTCGGGCTCGGGCTCGGCTTGGGTCGGACACCCGCGGAGCGAAGCGCAACTGGCGGACCGTGGCAGTTCAGGGCAGGGCAGAGCCCCGCACACACCCCCTCGCGCCTCCCTCCTCTTCGGCTTTAACTCTAGGAACTAAAACAGTGGGGCTCCTACTCAGCTTTGAACTAAGGTGGGCGTGAGCTGAGCAAGAGAGAAGGAAGGAAAAGCAGGGGGTGGAGGGAAAGACAAACTGAGAAATCTGGGAGAGTACGGGCGGTGGTAGGGGGAGCCGAGGCAGCGGGAGAGGGGGGCGTCTCGGTATGAAAGCGTCGCCGTGCTAGCCGGGAACTCTTCTCTCTTTTCGTGTCTGGATCTTGGTCAACGTTGGGGCTTCTGAGTCGAACCTCCCTCCATCTACCCTCCCCAAGGGGCAGGGCAGTCGGGTTGAAAAGGGGAAGCGCTGCTGTACGCCTGGCTCTGACATGGCTTGGGCAAGTCGCTGCACCTCTGGGTGCCTCCTCCCTCGCCCGCGCTCCGGAGAGAACCTCCCTGCGGTGAGGAGGGGCGGTGCAAGGTGCTCTCAGCTGGCACCTGGAGGCAGGGTTGAGGAACCGAGGGGGCGCCGCGAGGAAAAGTGTTTCCGCCCACCTCTAACCCCTTCTCTAGCCGAGGACGGGGATTTGGGGTCTATTGTTTGGGTCCTACAGAGCTGGGCTGGGGCCTTGCCACGAAGTGTTGCTACCACCTGCTGGTTTTTCCAGGGAACACAAGCACCCGGTGCAATTCCCTTTGCCCCCTTTTCTCCCTGTATCGCCCTGTCCCATCTTGCTCTCCTGTTTATTAAAGCAAATGGGCTGATCAAAACTGGTACTTAAAGAGCATTCAGAAGCCGAAGAAAATTGTGAAAGAGATCTATGAGCCAACAAACACAATAAACAAAACAATGAAACTCAGTAAGAGTCACCTGGGAGAGACAAACAGGCTTTAATGAATTGACTGAATGAGTGATAGAAAGATAAAGGCTACCGAACAAGTTCCCACTTGGCCAGGGGTTTGTTCACTCTTAATATCAGGAGTCAATAAATAAGTCTGATAGTATTTAATGACTGCATTTGGACGTCATTAATAATTCCACTTGTACTGACGGTTCTACTTTATCTTGTTTCTTCCCTTTGCCCTGAAACTCAGTGGTGGAGGGCTTCCTTCATTTTCTGGTTATCTCCAAGGCTTTCAAAGACTTCTGCAAAGAAACCGAATTTGCATTGTATGTGGAATTACGTAACTCATACATTAACATGCCTGATTGCTAGACATCTATGGTTATATGGAAAACTTAAAAAAAAGACACATAACTAGATTATGTTAAAATAAAAATATGGACAAAACCAAACCGTAGTTGTTACTTTATAAAACCCAGAAATTCCTGTAGTAATTTGCAACATATCCTGTATTGACATAACAGTAAAAATACCTGCCTTCTTTTCTATTTCATGATATACCTCATATTAGGTGACTATAATATGAAATGAAGTTTTTGCTGCTCAAGGCTTATGTAATTAGTTATATTTGTCTTGTTAATAAAATTTGAGAGGCATCTAGTTTTCAAAGGAAGTGTCATACTCAGGATGCAAAGAGGTTTAAATTTGTGATTAGTTGGCTTTGCATCCTAATTACCTATGTCTTATCAAACCAAGTTTTAATGGTAGGTGGAGAGCATAGAATGCATTGTTAAAGTATGCTGCAACCTGCAGCTATTAAAAAGCAAAGTAATGAATTCCTTTTTAAAGTTTAATGTAAATTTTTTGCTATAATTTATTTGGTGCCTGGGACACTCCAGGTGCTTAGAAGTGTTATAGAATGAATCAATAAAAAATAATATTTAAACTTTTTCTATGTGGATAGGCACAGTGGCTTATGCCTGTAATCCCAGCACTTTGGGAGGCTGAGGTGAGAGGATCACTTGAGGTCAGGAGTTTGAGATCAGCCTGGCCAACATGGTGAAACCTCATCTCTACCAAACAATACAAAAATTAGCCAGGCATGGTGATGCATGCCTATAGTCCCAGACACTCGGGAGGCCAAGGTGGGAGAATCGCTTGAACCCGGGAGGCGGAGGTTGCAGTGAGCCAAGATTGTCCTACTGCACTCCAGCCTGGGCGAAAGAGTGAGACCCTGTTTCTTTCTATATATGTGTGTGTGTGTGTGTGTATATATATATATATTTTTTTTTTTTATTTTTTTGACTTGTTCAAAAAAAAACCCTGGAGTATTGCTAATGGGCAGGACCTAATAAAGTTTATGGCTCACAGAATTAATCATTTCTGGCACACAACAATCTATTATGTAAATTTGGAACCAAAAGGAACTGCTGAGTAGAAAACTCCAGGTGAGATAGGAAGGCTCCTAGATTGGTTCTGCCTCATTTTTTCTGAGTTTTTGCCTCCTTCTTGGGCTTTGCTCACTCCCCTAGGATGTGCAATTTTCTTCTTCCTTATTTCCCCTTAGAACAGCTAATGTAAGCTGATGTTGTCATAAACAAAGAGCTTTACAAATAATTTCACTGATAAGAATTCTAGTAAAAAGCCATAAACGAGTCTTCTGAGTCCCCTATCTCTTATTCCAAAACATTAGTTATAGCTCCCAATGCATGACCTCACAGGGCTCAGGCCCTTCACTGAACTGTCTTGAGGCTTTGTGGCCTCTAGGTGCAGTTGCACTTCCTAAAAGCTGGAGTCTAGTCTCCAAACACTTTACCAATGGAAGTGTTAAATGCCCATTTGTACAACTAAAGCTTTTATTGTTTTCTGTTCAGAAACCTCTAGAATGTTCAAAAATTCTCCTATGTTACTGGTTTGTTTGAAAGTCAAACCTAGATTGCAACTGATTTGTAGACCAAGGGTAATGGATACCCTTCATGGTGGTATTAAAGTTTACCCATCATAGTCCTACACTTTGTTATTACTTTAACCATGCAATAATAACAAGGTATTCAGAGATATTAGTGCCTCCAAGAGAAAGAGGATGGCTTTTCTCTCAGTTAGAGGTTGACTTCAGCTATATGTAACAGAAAAGTTGTACAACAGTGGTTTAAACAAATTAGATAACACAGAAATACTACGAAGGTCCCAAGTCAACAAGACTCCAACTTTAGGATGAGGACTTGTTCTCAGATTGTCAACATTTTAGCCAGAGCTCCAGCTATGAGGTCTACAAATTTCAGGCAAGAAAAAGAAGGGAACAGGATTAAAACGCTACATCCAGCTGAATTAGCACTGTTCAAAGAACCTTTCTGGAAGATCCATTCAGTGACTTCATATGTATTATTGGCCAGGACAGTGTCACGTGACCACCCCTACCTGCTTGAAACCTGCAAAATACATGCTGCACAAAATGAAATTAAAGCTGTTAAACCTAAGAGAGGAAGAAAGAAAGCGTGTTAGCCAGGGAAACAGCAGCCTCTGCCACAAATGAAATAAAATGATCACGGTAATCTACATTTTTCCCTGCAATCAACAGAGATCTCTATCTCCTTTTTATAGGATATACTTGCTGGTACTTTCCCCCAGACCACTGTCTTTACATAGGTTTAATGCTCAAAGATGGTCCCCAGGAAGTTAGTGGAGTGAAGGGAAATGCTAGGAGTGTCCTCTTTCTAAAATAACCACGACATGATCTCAAAAGAAAAATAACAAATCCTTTGCAGTTACCCATACAAACAATAGGACTTGAAAACATTCTAGATTTTAATAAGATTTTGGGCAGGGCAGTCCTCATATGCAGAGCAGAAGTGATCAACACTCCACACCATTCTTTGCTCCTTTCCTGGTTTGTATCTTTTCCATTCAGGTGCATATAGGAGATGGGATGATCTATGATGTGGAGCAGATGGTCCCCTGGTCGGCTCTTCCAGTAGAATGCAGTCTATTTCTGGAGCTGCGCCTCCAGATAGTGCTCTCTGAAAACATTTGCATTTCCTAAACTGAAAGGGTGGCCTGCATTTCTACGAGATCTGCCTTCTACTTGTAGATGTGGCTGACACATTTCCTGGTTCCCATATTCTCTTGTCTTATAGTATACGTCTCTCTCTACATTCAAATGGATTCTGAGAATCTATCCCATCAGAACTTAAAGCACCACCGACAAAGTGGAGCTAGTCAACATGAAGAATGAGTAAACAGCAATGACAACACTTGAGATCTTTTAACAATCTGAAGCAAAGTAGAAAAGGAATGAAGATGTAAGAGTTCAAAGAAAAAGTCTTCACTTTATATTCTTAATGAGTTAAAAGCAGATGTGGAAGCTATATTAAAAGGTTGAGATAAAAAGGGACAGTGGCGGGGGGAAGACAAACATAACAGTCAGGCAGGGCGTGGTGGCTCACACCTGTAATCCCAGCGCTTTGGGAGGCTGAGGAGAGTGGATCACCTGAAGCCAGGAGTTTGAGACCAGCCTGGCCAACATGGTGAAACCCTGTCTCTACTAAAAATATGAAAATTAGCCAGGGAATCCTAAACTTAAATTTAGAATTCCCGGTATAATCAAATTCCCTGGCACGGCCTCTTCTCCTCTGTCTTACTTTGAAATAAACATAAACATTGCATTGGTTTTCTATCAATGCCAGAAAAAATCTTAGTGGCTGAAAACAACACATAATTATTATCTTACAGTTCCAAAGGTCAGAAGTCGGAAGTGGACCTCCGTGGCCTAAAATCCAGGTATTGATAGGGCTGTGTTCCTTTTGGAGTCACTAAGGAGGGTCTGTTTCCTCACTTTTCCCAGTGTGGTTCTTGGAAGCCACTGTATTCCTTAGTTTGAGGTCTTCTCCTTTATCTTCAAATCCAGCAACATCTGGAGTGCAGTGGAGCAGTCTTGGCTCACTGCAAGCTCCGCCTCCCGGGTTCACGCCATTCTCCTGCCTCAGCCTCCCGACTAGCTGGGACTATAGGCGCCCGCTACCACGCCTGGCTAATCTTTTGTATTTTTAGTGGAGACGGGGTTTCACCGTGTTAGCCAGCATGGTCTCGATCTCCTGACCTCGTGATCCGCCCGCGTCGGCCTCCCAAAGTGCTGGGATTACAGATGTGAGCCACCGTGCCCGGCCTCTTCTTCCGCTTTTAAGGACTTGTGTGATTACTTCGGGCCCCCCGGGATAATCCAGGGTTATGTCCCCATCTCAAGGTTAGCTGATTAGCAACCTTCATTTTCCTTTGACATGTAAATGAGCGTATCAACAGGTCCCAATGATTAGGATGTAGACATCTTTGGGACCAATATTCTGCCTACCACAGACATGAGGGCTGGAGTTCCAGCACCGTATTGGCATCTGAGCCAAAGCTAGCGACCATATACCTCTAGACTTCTTGTTGCATGAGGAAAATAAACACCTGTGATTGCAATTTGTGTTACTTGCAACTTCACACATCTCTAATAGATACAGACGCAGACATTAGATCTTTAGCCAAGGGCTGATTATTCTCAAAAGGCAAGATGAGGCCATTTTCAAATCTGCAATTCTTAGAAAATTTGCCACTCAAGTCTGTTTTCCAGCAAGATGCATTACAAATGTGCTCTGAACAATTAGGAGATGAATAAGCAATTGCATTCTTCATTAGGGAAGATGTGATTGAGAAAAAGTGGTTATAATCACTTAAACTATCTACAATTGTAGGATAAATAAAACACAAAACAAAATACAAACTTGCAAATCATGAATCAATAGTAAGAGGAAAATTAAGTAATTGAGGGTAATTATGACGACAAAAGTAAAATATCATATGTAAGTATAATAACAAAGTCTGTTTTTAAAAGAATATTTTAAATATCCAGGTTGACATAATGCAAAATATAAAAGAGAAATAGCAAAGACAGGGATGTCATCAGTGAAAAATGCCTTGACATCCATCAGAGGAAGTCAATAGTTATTGCAGACATAATTAGGTAAAAGAATTTTAATGTTCTAAGATAATCATGAAAGATTATCTTTAAAATAGGGTGTTAGCCTCACAAGTCATGGATAAAAGATACAAGCAAATGGACATGGTTCCTTCATCCAAAAGCAAAATAGGTAAAAGATAACAAGAAAGCCTTAAAATACAGAAAGCAATTAAAGTGACAGATGTCAAACCAAGTACAAGGTCTTAATAAGCATAATATTCCAGAGCAATTCTATGGTAAGTCATTGAAATAAGTACGTCATGAAATTTCTTCATGTAGCAAAAAATTTCTCTCCCGTTTCATAATACACATAAATGTTGTCTATTGCATTTCTAGAAACATTTATGTAAAAGAAAACACAATTTTTTTGTGTCTTACATGAAAGAGACACAATATTTTGGGGGCACTTGACCATTTCACTTTTCAAATAGCAATGCGACCATCACTGACAGTGCAAATGAATGCTGTTAAAATTAAATGTATAATTTTGAAATATTTAAATCATGGAGTTTAAATAAACATACTCACACGCGTAATTGGAGGGAGGGAATTGCCATCCCTACCCTGTTTCCCACCTTTTCTCTTCTCCTCCTCTTCCCTGCACCTTCACAACCCAAGGAGAGACAGGAAGGTGATGTTGACTTGTCTATAAAATTGATTAGGCTCTTACAAGCAATAATTTCAAACTTCATCTGAGTCTTTGTGTAGCTAAAGCAGCAATCATGAAAAGGTATATAACTTGAAAATGAGCCCACTTTTTATTTATTAGAAACCTAAAAAGATGCAGTTTGAAAGTGGGACACGATTTTTAAAATCATGGTCTACTCATATTTAAATTCAACAAAAATATAGGCATAAAATTTTAATCCCTTTAAGTGAAGACATGAAATTATTTATTTTCATATTGGAAAATAGAGTAAATTCCTTAACTGGATATATTCCTTCCTTCAAAGTAAATTAATGAAGAAGAGACATTTGATAGATAATAAAAATCTAAAATATAATTAGTTCAAATTACAGAAATTCCCCCCGTTAACTCTCATTAAATCCCCACTGACAACTCCAACTCCCCTTCCCTTCTCCTGCCACAAATCTTTTAATTGCCTGTAAGAAATTTTTCTGATACTGCTCTTGATTATAGCGTAAATTACTAATCTTATTGTGGGCAAGGTGGGCTTCACTAACTGTTAGATAATTAGGTTCTTCTTCCTTGCAACTTTATTCTGTACTATTTATGAGAATTAATAGGTGGCCTTGGGAGTTTTGCTTTTCTGAATCATCATGACCTGTTGGATACTAGCAAAAATAAAAACTGGCATATTTATGACTCACATTGGTTGCAGGATGAGGAAGAAGAATGGATTTAGTGTCACCCTATATTATGCTGCTGGAAAACCAGAGTAAATTGAATAACTCAGAATTACCCCAAAGAGACTTTAAATGCCAGACTAATTTAACTCCAGTCCATCCTTAAAACATCAGTTATCAGCCCAGAAGTTAGCCATCACATACACGGTCAATTGATTTTCTACAAGTGTGCCAAGACTATTCAGTGGCAAAGGACAATCTTTTCAACAAATTTTTTCCAGGGAAAACTGGATATCCACATGCAAAAGACCAAAGTTTGACCCTTATTTTATAGCATATACAGAAATGAACTCAAAATGGATAAAAAAATCTGAACTTCAGAGCTAAAACTATAAAACTCTTAGAAGAAAGCATTAGGAAAAATCCTCAATAGATTGGATTTAGCAACACTTTTATGAATATTATACCAAAAGCACAGGCCACAAAACAAAAAGTAGATAAATTGAACTTCATCAAGATTAAAAAAATTTTGTGCATCAAAGGATATTATTAAGAAAGCAAAAACACGACCTAACAAATAGGAGAAAATAATTTCAAATTATATATCTGCTAAGGAATTAATATCCAGAATATATAATGAACTCCTAAGACTCAACAACAAAACACAAAGTAATTCAAAAGTGGTCAAAAACTTTAATAGACACTTTTGCAAAGCAGATATACAGTCCAATAAGTATGTGAAAAGATGCTCAGCCTCATTAGTGAAATGAAAATTAAAATCATGGGGTATCACTTTATGCTTTCTAGGATATAATAGCCATTATATATAAAAAATATATAATGACTATTATATAATATATATGATATATATTATCTATTGTATTACATATATAATATATATTATTATATTATATGTAATATATAATAGCTATTATACAATATATTATATATAATAAAATATAATTTTTAAAAATAATAATATAATTAAAATGTTTTTAAATATAATAGTCATTATATTTTAAAAAACAGCAAGTAAAAAGTGTTGGTGAGGATGTGGAGAAATTGGAACTCTTGTACATCACTGGAGGGAAATGTAAAATGATGCAGCCACGGTGGAGAATAGTATGGCAGTTCCCCAAAAAATTGAATGCAGAATTGCTATATGATCTAGCAATTCTATTTCTAGGTGTATACCCAAAGGAATTGAAAATAAGGACTAGAACAGATATTCGTACACCCATCATCATGGCAGCATTATTCACAATGGCCTAGAGGTGGAAACAATCCATGCCCATCAACAGATAAATAGATAAGCAAAATGTTGTATACAAGCACAATGGAATATTATTCACTCATAAAAAGAATGTAATTTATTTATTTATTTATGTTTATTTATTTATTTTTGAGATGGAGTCTCGCTTTGTCACCCAGACTGGAGCACAGGTGGCATGATCTCAGCTCACTGCAAGCTCCGCCTCCCGGGTTCACGCCATTCTCTGGCCACAGCCTCCCGAGTAGCTGGGACTATAAGAGCCCGCCACCAAGCCCAGCTAATTTTATTTTTGTATTTTTAGTAGGGACTGGGTTTCACCGTGTTAGCCAGAATGGTATGTGTTCTGTATTAGTCTGTTCTGTGTCACTGTAAAGGAATACCTGAGGCTCGGTAATTTATAAAGAAAAGAGGTTTATTTGGCTCACAGCTCTGCAGGCTGTACATGAAGCATAGTGTCCACATCTGCTTCTGGTGAGGGCCACAAGAAGCTTCCAGTCATGGTGGAAGATGAATAGGAGCCAGCAGAGAGAATGGGAGGAAATGCCAGGTTTTTTCAACAACCAGATCTCGCATGAACTGACAGACTGAGAACTCACTCATTACTGCAAGGACAGCATGAAGCCATTCATGAGAGATTTGCCTCCATGACCCAAACACTCCCCACTAGGCCCACCTCCAGCATTGAAGGATTACATTTCCAAATGAGATTTGGAGGGGAAAAAGCATCCAAACTATATCATGCTACAAGATGGATGGATCTTGAAAACATACTTAGTGAAATAAGTCAGAGACAGAAGGACAAATACTGTGTGATTCCAGTTGTATCAGTGTCTTAGTCTGTTTAGGCTCCTAGAACAAAATACCATAAACTGGTATTAACAACAGAAATTTATTAACAACAAAAATTTATTTCTCACAGTTCTGGAGGACGGGAAGTCCAAGATGAAGACACCAACAGCTTCAGTGTCTGATAAGGGCTCGCTTCCTGGTTCACAGATGGTCATCTTTTTGCTGCATCCTCACGTGGCAGAAGGGTAAGAGGTCTTTCTTGGGCCTCTTTTATAAGGCCATTAGTCTA
The DNA here is from genome assembly GCF_028858775.2 of Pan troglodytes. Taxonomy (NCBI): domain Eukaryota; kingdom Metazoa; phylum Chordata; class Mammalia; order Primates; family Hominidae; genus Pan; species Pan troglodytes. The sequence goes on along the minus strand of NC_072404.2, from coordinate 158,249,398 downwards.
ATTTATGAAGTCGCTGACTACATGACCTAATTACCTCCCAAAGGCCCTACCTCCTATTAGCATCCGCCTGGGGACTAGAATTTCAACATACAAAACTTCAGGGGACCCAAACATTCAGACTGTAGTGATCAGGTAGCAAGAGTAGGCAAATCTGTAGCTACAGAAAATAGATAGAAGATACCAGGGGCAGAAGGAGGAGTTATGGTTTTATCTGTAGAGAATTTTTGTTGAGGATGCTGAAAACATTTTGGGTGTAGACGGTGGCAATGGTTGTACAACATTGTGAATATATTTAATGGCAGTGAATTGTGGTTAAAATGATAAATATTAAGTCATGTATATTTTACCACAATAAAAAAATCTTAGTTCACAGGTTGCTGTTTCAATCACACTCACTCACAGAAGACTGTTTTTTCTTTCATCATGTTTCCAATTGTAAATCTGTATTTATTTGTGTGGTTTTTGACGATTGTCTTTCTCCTCCCCAGGACTGATGTTCCATAATGATTTCCAAGTCAGATTTGCTTACTTATCTACTAATAGTATCTAGCCCATTGAAATAATTCAGTATAAAACATTTTTACTGAAATTAATATTTTTAGTAATAAGAAAGGAAAATAAAATACAATCTTGAGTAACACATCCATTGCAATTATCTAAATCTTTTCTAGCAGTTACATTTATAGAGATGAATAATTTTAATAGGTCATTTAAAAATATAATTTGGCAAACGTGGCATGACTAGGCCACACACAAACACAGATAGAGAAATAAGTCTAATTATTCTATTGTTACATCACATAATTATCCACGATCAAATTATGGATTGTAGAAAGGATAATTATTCCTAATGGTCTCCAAAAGCCATCATTTTCTTTAATTTGAATTTGGTAGCAATTGAGCAAAGCAGCTGATTACAAAGGGGCATAGCAATGCATTCTGATTTTATGTAATTCATTCTGAAGACTAATAGCGATGGTAAGTTAACAAAGTTTCCTACGAGAATCTATACATATCTTGTAATAGACTTCAAATAAGCCAAGTGAGTGGGAAGTATTATGAACTTTTATATCTTATAATTAGAAATAACTTTGTATGCAACTGACGGTTCTAAGAGGTCAACAAGAAAAAAAGGATGAGGTCTGCTCCTATTTTTAGTTTTCTTTTCTTATTTAAAACTAGACAATTTGAGATTCTAGAATAGCTTCCTTGGTGAATGCTTTAAACTCTGAACACTCAGAAGTATATTGACAAAATTTTATTCTGTAAGCGTTTTTATAAAACAATTCTGCTTCCAGTTAAACACCTTTTTCTTTTTTTAATGTTAGTGGTAGTGGTAATGGTGGTGGTGGTGGTAGGGATGGTGGATCCAACACTCCTAAAAATGGGAACTTTCTGTAATTTACATTAATTATATTGAAGTTGTTTTATTATATGTCAAATGTCTACTTTTGCTTCGTCTGCTTTATGAGTAATAAGTGTGTTCTCCAGTTATGTCAGTCTATTTTTCCAAATGGAGACAAATAATTTCATGTGTTTATAAATAAGTGACTAGGGCCTTTAAGACTTTTTGTTGGAACTCAGATAAGTTTGTGTATGATTATAATTTGAGCCTTTCTCTGTGATCTAGGGTTTTTCCGTCTGCTAAATGCCATTGAATAATAATAATAATAAAAAGGCTGCTAAGAAACTAGTTGGCAGAGAGATATGCTAGTTTGTGAGACATTCAAGATTCTAAGTAGAAGTTTGTGTAAAGTGATAAAGAACGTTGTTGGTTTTTTCCTCTTAGCAGCTGGTTTGAAAGTTCTCCTTGGGGAGTGTTGTTTTATTTCATTTTGTTTTATTTGGAGGAAATGTGTTGGTAAAACATTTGGGGCAAGGGGGATTCCAGTGTGCATGCTTAAGTACTGCAAAGTGCTCTGAAATTGCCCTTTAAATCCAGGGACTACATTAGGTTGACTCACCTTTGTGTGTGTGTGTGTGTGTGTGTGTGTGTGTGGCCTGCATATATAAATGTGGGTATAATTGCTTAGGCAGAGCTGAATTGCTTTACATAATAATGGGGTGAGTCTTTAAGGTTTTGTGTTTAATTATTTTAAGGTTTTGTGTTTAATTATTTTTTAAATAGCAATTAGATGTGTATTTCATTATATCAAAAAAGTGAGGGCAGTCAAAGGGGATCACTCTTTTTTCTCAATAAAATTTACTGATCAAAGGAGATTCAGCTATCAGCTATGCTACTTCAGGTCTCCGTGCTTCATCAGTAATTCTGGTGGGGACAGAGTGAGTGCTGACAACAGGAGAGTCATTGGTGGCCTTAAGCTGGGTTTCTGCAGGCTCTTATTCTACCAACCAAGAGGGTGTATTATGGTCATTAATGTCACTCTTTCTGAAGTAGAACCCTGAGGTGTGCTTCCTCAGGTGTCTTGAAGGAAAATCCATTAGCAATTACTTTTGCCTTGAGATATTAAAAGGCAACTTTCCTTGTAATCAATTAAGGAAGCAAAAGTATAAGCAAACAAGATTCCTGAACAAAGTATTGGTGGGTAAGGCTCACTTTTTTTTTTCAGTACAGACAGGCATGCATTTTTAAGGAAAAGGTTCAGATAACCCTGGGTTATCTTTGTTTGGATAATGGTCATGATCTGTCATAATTAGTCATAATTATGTACCTCTGTTCATTTTTCCTAAGATAGCAAAATCACAATATGGCTTTGCCTGGAGGGCCACTTGGAAGTTTTCATATGGGCTCTGAGATAGAGGGAGGAGGATCTGGGGCAGCACAAAAGACGCAGTAAAGCTGGAAGATGAGGGAGGAGAAAAAGAGAGAGAGAGAGAGATCTCCAGGGGTTCAGGTGACTAGTTCTCCCTGGTGTTTGCAGTCACAGATAACCTGTGTCACTTCCAGACCAAACAGCTCAATAGACAGGTGTGCTTTATCTTTGTTTTCTTTTCTTTTTACTCACTTGATACAGATGGGCAGAAGGATCTCAGAAGTTACATTTTTAAAATGACAGATGGGAACAACCATCACAACTCCTTAGTCTATGAATTACTCCTTGGAGAGGCAACTCCCATCAACCGGGAACAACCATTTAGCACTCTACATGAGCAAGAAATAAACTTCCATCATGATCGTGCCACTATGTAGCTTGGAGTTTGCTTATTACAGCAGCTAATGTTACCCTCACGAATATACCCTATGTGCAAACTGATGTATGGAGGAAACAGAAACTGTAAATGTGGATTCAGGAGTATAGGGATCAAGGAAAGCAGATGTCTGAGTTGCCTTAAGAAGCCAGGAGATTGAACAGAGGCTTGAGTTGGATCCTCCTGAAACCTAAATCTTTAGCCACTATTCCAGGGCTCGTCCCATAATGTGTGCCTTGTAAGGAGGGGAGGAAAAGAAAGCATTAAATGACACAAAACATGGCTGCCCCAGTCCTTGAAATGACACAAAACATGGCTGCCCCAGTCCCTGCTTCTGTAGCTGATCATGAGTACTAAATTAATAATCAAAACGACCTTATTCCACCTCCTATGCCCTGTGTCCTCCACCAGCACCTTAGCAGGCCAGAGTTCTTTTCTAGTAGGGTGAGTCATATCTTCATTCCCAGAGGATCTGAGTCCTTGGTCCTTGGGATCCTGGCTTCATTGAGTTGCTGCTGTGTTTCCTATCTAGATATATTGGACAAGGGATGCTAAAAGGCACCCCAGGGAATTCTCTGGGTTCCAGGCATTGTTCTGGTTGTCACTATTATGGAACAGCCACTGAATTTCCCATGAATGGTCATGGGGATCATCCATTCAAGCCAGTGACCACCTTTGCTGCCTGTTATTTTAGTAGCATGAGGAGCTCCAAATGCCAGAAGGCAATCTCAGCTTCCCATTTAATAGAACAATGACTTTATTTCTTAGAGGAAAAATTTCTCCCTTGGACAGAAATTAGTACAAGGTATGGGAAAGGAAGCAAAATTCCTTAAGTGGTCCACTTAAGGTGTGATAGGAAGAATCTATCCTTATCTCCACTCTTTGTTTCCTGGGCCTGAGTGTTCTGGCAATGAGCGATAAAGCAATATATTGTCCACTAGGTTAGGGCATATAACACTACTATAGAACAGTGCCCCAACCTCTCAGAGGGTGGTCTCCTCACTGACCCATTGGCAGGCCATTCTGTCTTTCTACCAATCAAGCTGCTTCTAGGTGGTGTGGCACATGATAAAACCAGATTAATTCTATGGGCGTAAGTCTACGTCTACACTTACAACACCATAAAATATGTTCTTTGGTCAGAGATGATATCAAAATGATGAATAAGTCATTCAATAAGTCCAAGAATGATGGTGCTGACAGAAACATTGTGGGTAAGGAAGGAAAATTTTTCTTGAGAATATGTACATACTCCTGTGAAATTAAGTTATGTCTCCCTAATGATAGATAGAAGGGATTCAAAGTAATCAGGCTTCTGGGAGATCTCCTTAAACACCTGAGGAATGGTGCTATGATGGGGACTAAACTTTAGTATCTCCTTTTGCTGGTGCTGATAACCTCCGATTAGCCTTGCAAAGGAAGTCCATGTCACTGAGCCCATGTAGCACTTCCATTGATGTCTTTGGAGCGGCCTTGCACATGGGCTCATGGAGAAAGTCCCGGGATGGAGCATCCACTCACTTTCTCACTAAGATCATTCATCCTCCTTAGCATGCTATTTCTTCCTAAAAAATTTTATTTTCTTCCTTAAGATATTCTAGCAGAATGCTCTTACTTCTTGTTCTAATATGAACTTCTTATTCCCTGGTTTTACCACAGAACCAACATCCTGGCCATCCTGAGATTTAATTTTACTGAATTTTGGAGTTTGTTTCACTGTACTTTGATTTCTTATCTTCAGCTTTTTTTTTTCCTTAGGACTACATTTTTTGTGTGTGCTGGAATTCATATTTTAATACACTTTATAGAAAAACTTTCATCTCTGTCTGTATTAAATGACTTTATTCTATCTTAATGCTTTATTAATATTTTGGTTAGTTATAGTATTTGAGATGTAAAACATTTTCTTTTATAGTCTGACTGAAGTCCTGACTTTATTTACTTCTAGTACTTAATGTTGCTGGTATGGAGTCAGCTGCCAATCTGATTCAATTCTGCCCATGATAATTTGTTTTATTTATTTTTTTCTGCAGTTTTTAGGGTTTTCTTTTTATCATTTCTATTCTGAAGTTGTATAAGAATATGTAAAAAATATTTATCTACTGTGCTTACCTTTCCCCTGAATGCTTTTCATCCTTTTTTTTGTTTGTGATTTATATGTTTTCTATTAATAGCTTTTCTCCTGAAATTATCATTTAAGCAATAATTTTTAACTTATGTCAACTGTCCCTTATTCTTTTTCTTTTTCATTTTACTCTTTTTTTAAATAAATAAATATAACATTTTCTCAATTTTTTTTTTTTTTTTGAGTTGGAATTTTGCTCTGTTGCCCAGGCTGGAGTGCAGTGGCACGACCTCAGTTCATGGCAACCTCCACCTCCTGGGTTCAAGTGATTCTCCTACCTCAGCCTCCCAAGTAGCTGAGATTGCAGGCATGCGCCACCAAGCCCGGCTAATTTTATTTTATTTTTTTGTATTTAGTAGAGATGGGGTTTCACCATGTTGATCAGGCTGATTTTAAACTCCTGACCTTAGGTGATCCGCCTGACTCCGCCTCCCAAAGTGCTGGGATTATAGGTGTGAGCCACTTCACCCAGCCTCAAAATTTTAAAAAAGAAAAATTAGACTTATAATTCAATTAAAGTTTTTGTCTTTTCCTAAAATTATATATGTTTCCTCTGGGGTCAATATTCTGTTTAATTATCTTGGTGTTTCTCTTTTATTTTGCTATATTAGTAAGGATAATTAATGCTACCTGCTATTACAAATAATCTCAAAATTCTTAGTGCCTTAATCCAATGTAAGTTTTCTTGTTTTGCTTTCACCTCACATAAAGGCCAATGCATATCATCCTGGTCAGAGAGTTCTCCGGGGCAACTTTCCTATAAGGGATGACTCAGAGATGCAGAGCACCACTACTCTAGGATTCCCATTATTGCTGCAAAAAGTGAGAGAGGAGTATCACATGTAGGAGATTTTGTGTTTCTGGCCAAACCTGGGTGGCTTATGTTTCTACTGCATTCCCCTGTTTAGAATTGGTCATCAGGCCCAATCTAGATGTAAGGATACTGGGAAATGTAGTTTTTCTATACTCCCCAGAGGATGATAAAATGGCTTGATAAATCTATAGAATTGTCTTTGCCAGAGCCTTTTGCTTTTCTTTTTAATCAAATGTCTGCGGATACTCAGTTGTCCGAGATGATTATGAATTTAGAAATGTTGATTATTACCTGTAACTGACTAACATTTCTTCTGATAGTAGTTTCCTTTTCCCTGCATACAAAGACTGCAAGATTTCTGTTTGTGGGTGTGGTATGTGGACAAGCAGGCTGTACTCTAAGATAAGCAAGCTGGCAGCCTGTACTCTGAAAGCCATTGCCCGTCTTAGGCTGATAGTTTATTCAGCTTCACTTTATAGACACTTTCCTTACACATACTCAAGTGTGCGATGTGTGACTCAGCAGCCATTGGACATACAGTTCTTCAATCAGTTGTCTTACTTTAAGCACTTTCTCATGCTTTGATTACATCTCTAAGGGCTTACAGAATGCTATAAAAATGACCCTGCCTCACCTGCTGCTTTCTCTTCTACCTCTATTGAGCTAGGCTCTTTTCGCTCTGATTTACATTAAATCACCTTGGCCATAGCCATCTCCGGTCTTTCAGAAACTCATAAAATCTTATTTATTTATTTATTATTATTTTTTTGAGATGGATTCTCACTCTGTCACCCAGGCTGGAGTGCAGTGGCGCAATCTCGGCTCATGGCAAGGTCCGCCTCCTGGGTTCAAGGGATTCTCCTGACTCAGCCTCCCAAGTAGCTGGGACTACAGGTGCCCACCACCACGACTGGTTAATTTTTTTGTATTTTTATTAGAGGCAGGGTTTCACTGTGTTAGCCAGGATGGTCTCAATCTCCTGACCTCATGATCTGCCTGCCTCGGCCTTAAAATCTTATTTTGTTAATATTCTCCATCCAGTATTTGACAATTATGTTCTTTTCTTCTCTTTTATACTTTTTCCTATAACATATTTCTATACTTTATTGCTTTTATTTTGGAGTGAGGGGAGATAAATGAGTTTTTCTCAATCTATGACTTTGAACTTAAATTTTTCACTTAGCATAATATGATGTTTCATGCCAATAAAACTATTTTGCATATCATTAAATAATATTCTAAAGTAAGTTTTGAAATATAAAAGATATTCCATTTTATAATTTACTATAATTTACCTACTCATTTCCTCTGATTGAATATTTAAGTTATTTCAGTATTTTCTTTCTTTCTTTCTTTCTATCTTTCTTCCTTCCTTCCTTCCTTCCTTCCTTCCTTCCTTCCTTCCTTCTTCTCTCTCTCTCTTTCTTTCTTTTTCTTTCTTTCTTTCTTTCTTTCTTTTTTTTTGACGGAGTCTTGCTCTGTCACCCAGGCTGGATTGTAGTGGCGTGATCTCGGCTCACTGCAACCTCTGCCTCCCGGGTTCAAGTGATTCTCCTGCCTCAGCCTCCCAAGTAGCTGGGATTACAGGCATGCGCCATCACGTCCAGCTAATTTTTATATTTTTAGTAGAGACAGCGTTTCACCATGTTGGCCAGACTGGTCTTGAACCCCTGACCTCAGGTGATCCACATGCCTCGGCCTCCCAAGGTGCTGGATTACAGGCGTGAGCCATCACGCCCAGCCAGTATTGTTTTTCACAATTAAAAAACTCTGCAATGGATATTCTTGTACTTGATGTGTTAGATGTCTAATTATTTTCTTGGATCAAATTCTTTGAAGCAAATTTGCCAAGTCAGAAAATATTTGCTTTTTTATGACTTCATGTACGTATAGCAAATTGCTCTACAGAAATACACACCCTACTGTCTCACAGGCCATCAGCAGTAGGCATTAGCATTTTAAAAAATCATTAACAATTATTTTATATACCAGTAGCACCTACTAACTGGGTGCCCTGGTTGACTCAACTGTAAAACATGGTCTAGGTCTTGGGCTGTAGTAAAGATTAAACATATACTTCATACATGCCTATCATAAACTAAATATACAGTACATTTTATTTTTAAAATGATAAATTATTTTTAAAATGAACCACCTGCCTGTCTCTCAGGTTGGTTGGGAGGATTATATTAGATAATATATGTAAAAATACACAGAAGTGGCATATAAGTAGAGTATAATTGTTAAGTATTATTATCCTTTCTCCCAATAAAGGCCTCTTAAATGCGAGAGTAACCTAAATCCCAAGACTCTGGCTAGGACACAGTGACAGCAAGCAAATCATGTGGACAGCATCTAAGCTTCGGGGCAGGTGGTCTGATTGACCCATTACTGAAGAAGATCAAAGAGAACAACAAAGGATTGACCTCAGGGAATTTACTTCTCCTTGGCCAAGCATTCAGATTTCCTTTTCATTACAGATTCAGCTGAGCATCTGCGTGTAAGCAATTTATCCATAAGACTGCTGTCCTCTCTTTCCTGTACACCATCGCTGTGGCTAAGTGATTTTCTACTCACCTCCCACTCCCACTGTGTCTATATATGAATATGACAAAGGTACACAGAGGCCAGATTTCGGGTCTACTCAAGAGCTCTGAGGATTTTGATCTCAAGCTGGCAGGGAGGAAGGACAGAGCTTTGAAAAGAATAAAGTGAGCAGAAGTAGGGTAATATTGTGGGTAAAGGGATAATCTTGGATATGGAAAGGAGAATGTAAAATTAAAAAGTTAGGTCCAGAAATTGGAGGAAAATGGAGAACTTGGGTTGAATAAGTGGATTGATTCAGCTGTGCCTCCATTTTGACCTTTTCTGTGACCTCAAGATCTTTGGGATAAAATATTGACTACATGGATAATTTTATATTAAAAGCCTTATTTTTTTCCTCCTTTCTTCTTTCTCCCTCTGATTTTTGTGTCCTGAAGTCCACCCTAGCCAGTTAAATGAAGCCATAGTTTTCCATTGACGTCCAGTCTAAAATTCATTTGATTAGGAATATGTGTCACTAGACTCACTCCAGCTGTCCTTGTGTCTTACTTAGTTTCCTACATCTGTGACCCAGAATAAACTCTGAACATCCTCCATGTATTGCTTTATGAAGTAAATGAGTCAAGCACTTGTTCAAAACAATGATATTCTTTCTGAGTTTATGTCAGTTAGGTTATAATTTTTCTGCTAGGAAGAGATGTTAAATAACTGTAGCTCAAACAACCTCCCCCTAAAAAAGGTTTCTTTGTTTTGTTTTGTTATGTTTTCTTTTCTTTTTGTCTCATGAAAGAAGCCCAGAGTGAGGCAGTCTTGAGCCATTATGAAGGCTGCAGGGCAGTTTTGGCAAGGTGGAAGTTTATTTTCCGTTCACATAAAAGCCTGAGTGTAAGTACTTCAAGTAGCTGCAGCAGCTACATCAAAATCTAGGACCCAGAACAATGGTCTGCTTTGCTCTCCTTGAAGTACTAATAGCAGCCCAAGGTTGAGTGCAAGCTATCCCTCTAAGATACCAGAAAGCGGAATAGAGGAAGGGAAAAAGAATGGACACACAGTACTGAAAAATTCTTTTTAGGACTCTTAGTGAAAGTTGCACACAACACTGAACCTTACATTCCTTCATCAGAACTAAGTCAATGACTGCACCTGAATATAAGCAAATCTGAAAAAAAGTTTTATCATTTTTTTTATCCCGAATGTCCCTGTCCAAGCTAAATTTAATTTTGGTTTATTAGAGCAGAAATTGGAGAACAGATACTGGAGGGACAAATAGCAGGTTTTTGCCACGGCAGAATATTTTACTTGGTAGATAGCGTAAAAAGTAAATTGAGGATATGATAAAGTCAACTGTTTTAAGAAAAGCAGAACTTTATTCCAGGGGAAAAAAATCAAATTATAAAAGAGAGTAACTGTAATTATATCTGTATGACCTTGTGCTGAACAGTTATTTATGAAGTCCTAATAATGTAAACACAATTTGTTTCAACTTTTAGAATCAACTTATAGACAAGGCATGAAAATACTTGATTATGCTACTTAATAGAATGTAAATATTATCAACCTTGACAATGTGAAAGTAAAAGTGCAGATGACAAATTTATTGCATGGAAGGAAATAAAAGAAACAAAGGAAAGTTTGAGGATACCAATATCATCATATTGTGAAGTGAAGAGTCAAGAGATACTATGGATTTTTAAAGGATCAAAGAATAAAGATGTAAGGATATATGAAGTGTGAATATTGCTTAGAGGTACACAGCCAATTAAGAGTGAATCTGATGAATAGTGATATAATTATGTGGGAGCATTGAGGCTTAGTTAGAAGGGATAAGTAAACTAAATAATTATCTATTATGGCTATCCCAACAAACTCTGTCCCCCTTCCCAGGGGAGGTGACACCCCATTGTTCAATATGGGAGTGAAGAGGATAGTTCTGTGGATTGGTGATGGCTTTATTTAACTGGCTAGGGTGAACTGCAGGACATGAAAATCAGAGGGAGAAAGAAGAGAAGAGGAAAAAGAATAAGGCTCTTAATATAAAATCTTCCTTGTAGTCAATATTTTATCCCAAAGATCTTAAGGTCACACAAAAGGTCAAAGTAGGGGCACATCTGGAAAATCAATCCACTTATTCAACTCAAGTTCTCCATTATTCTATAATTTTTGGACCTAATTTTTAAATTTTACATTCATCCTCTTAGATAGTTAAGAGGATGTCATTGTGATCTAATTAGATAATATAAAAGGTGTACTATAGAGGTATAGATAAACAGATGAATAAATAAGTAGTATTTAATGCAGGAGAATTCCTTTTGTTCAAGTATTCATAGTGGATTAAGCCAGGCTAATGTAACAAATCATCTGAACCACCCGAACTTACAAAATGACCTCCAATTATCAATTGTCTCCCTACACGTCTCCACTCCAGGAAAATAATGTGCTGGCTGAAGAGCCCATCCCCAGAATCAGTGGAAATAATATTTTTCATTATGGAATTTTAAATTTATAAATTGACAGTCTAGTTTATACAGCAACCTTTTCTTTGAGCTTGAACAGACCATGAGAAACTGATCAAGTGAGGAAAATTGCTTAACAACTTTAGGGCTCATTATTTTCACCCACAAATGTAATGAGTTGACCTTAATGAACTATGAATACCTTTCATTGTGGGAATGAATGAATCTATGGACTCATGGTGAACTGGAACGATTTACCTAGACCAATGCTTCCTAATATAATCAACCAAAGAGATGATTTTATTTTTTATGTAAATATAATTCAAGGGCTCCCAGATGATAATTGTTTAACTTATTCGGTCTAGAAAAACAGTGGCTAATGCTTTGTAATAATGTCCTGTGTTAAGAGCCAAGTGTCCTCCCGCCTGTAGGCCCTGTTGATGAGTGCCACTCCTTTAATGAGATTCTCATCATGACTTATCCTCCCTGTGTCTACCACTCTGCCTTCAGTTGGAGCCTGCTCCAAAGGTTCTCTCCCTTTGCCTATGTGGTCAGTCTCACTTGTACCAACTGCTTTCTTTCTGTTCCTTTTTTTTTTTTTTTTTTTTTTCTTTTTAAATTCTTTTCTATGTTTAGCACATTCAGATGACATTTTATCTGGTCATATGTGTCCCAGAGGTTACAAACTTACTTATCTATCCTTAGCACATCTCATGAATTCTGCCCGTGTCTCACAAGCTATTTGCCTCTGCACTTGTTTCTTTACCCTCCTTATTTGCTTTCTTATCTCTGTAACAGATTCTAACACTGCAGGATGGGCCCTGGTGGGTGTTAGGGGACTGACGTGCTTTTGGCCATCGCTACCACCCTGTCTCTGCTTGTCATTCTTTGAGGTCTTTGCCTTTAATGTCTACAGACCCCTTGAAATCTATGACTTAACAGTCTCTGTCGACCTATTTTGGCATCCAAAGATGATTCAGTAACTGATACATGTTCTTTTCTCTTTCCTTAATCCTTATCTTCTGATCCTTCACTTCTTCCATTATCCCAGTTAACCGCACCCAGAGGCAGTGCACTGGACCCCCATCCCGGCTGTTTTGACTTGGTTCTTTTGAGCCATCCTGTTGGTTGCACCCAGTCTCATCCGTATTGTAGATCCTGTTATGCAGTTAATGTCTGCTGTGTTGCACACAGTGTTCTCTTGTTTTCTCAGTGTTTTTCTAGATTCACATCCTTGCCCTATCTAAACCATGATTTTTCTTTTTGGATACTAAAATTTCTACTTTTCTCTACCACTGAAAGCTTTGGAGTCAGACTCCTGGCTTGGTAGCTTGGCTCAAATACTAATCTTGTTGACCGTGGGAAGAATCCTCAAACTCATCTCTGACTCAGCTTTCTTATCTGTGGGGTAGAGGTGACAACGTAAGCACCTACAGCATAGGGCCTTTATCAGGATAAAGTTGAATTAAACATGCACAACACTAAGAACAGTGCCTGGGGAACAAGAAGAACTAATAGATTTCAGAAAAACTGCAGTGTCTCTGCACAGCTGCGACACAAATCCCTGCTGCTCTTGCTGTATGATGGGAAATAATACAGTGTGTAGATTAAACACGTGAGCTTCGTAGTCAGTCGGCATCAGATTGGACCCAGATGCTGCCTTTGCGGTGTGACTCTGGGCAAGTAATTTAGTCTCTCCAAGCTTCAATGCCTTCATTTGTTAAGTGGGACAAATAACAACTGCCTCTCAGGATTATGTAGCTTTATTTTAAGGGTGATAATGTTAAAAACAACTAGATGGCACCTGGACACAGCAAGTATTCATAATATAATATGTTATCTGTTAAGAATAAAAGAAATTATCCATCCTTTATGTCTCTTTAGTCTACTAATTTTTTCTTTTTTATTTATGTATGTATGTATTTATTTTTTTTTTGAGAGGGAGTCTCTCTGTTGCCAGGCTGGAGTGCAGTGGTGCGATCTCGGCTCACGGCAACCTCCACCTCCCGGGTTCAAGGGATTCTCCTGCCTCAGCCTTCCAAGTAGCTGGGATTACAGGCACGCGCCACCACGCCCAGCTAATTTTTGTATTTTTAGTAGAGATGGGGTTTCACCATGATGGCCAGGCTGGTCTACTAATTTCAAAACTGATTTGGGACTTTCTTTGTCATTTATTTTCAATTTGCACATAAACTTTGTTGTTTTTCATAAGACACCTCTTTTGTAACTCCTTACTTTCCTAAATTTTTTTCCACATTTCTTTTGTCTCAACATCCCTTAGTCGGTGACAATTCAATTATAATATAGCACATTACTTTTAACAGAGCACAGCAGGATTTTAAGCAGAGATATGAAGTAAAACTTTCTCACATCCTCACTTCTCTTCATAATATAGTCACAAATAAACATACCTGACAGGTCAAGTGATTGTTGCTGCTGGTATGACTCAGTGCAATCCTTACATTTGGAATCTTAGGGTGCATGTATGAAAGCGTGCATGTGTGTGCATGTGTATATGTGTGTGTATGTAGGGGTGTGTGTGTTTGTGTTTGTGCACACGTATGCTGACCTCTTGCTCCTTGAATTTGATTTTCCTTCTTTGATGTATCTTGCTCTGGGAGTGACAGCAACCAGACACCTCAGTCCTCATTCTGACTTTCTTCTGAATGGTTCCTCTTTTCGCTGCCCCAATGTTTCCATTATCCCAATTAACCACTCCCAGAGGCAGTGCACTGGACCCCCATCCTGGCTGTTTTGACTTGGTTCCTTTGAGCCATCCTGTTGGTCACATCCAGTCTCATCCCTATTGTGAATCACATTATGCAGTTAATGTCTGCTATGTTGTATACGCTGTTCTCTTGTTTCCTCAGTGTCTTTCTAGATTCACATCCTTGCCCTATCTAAACCATGATTTTTCTCTTTGGATACTAAAATTTCTACTTTTCTCTACCAATGGGCTCTCCAAAACCAGCACTGCAGGACAGGCCCTGGTGGGTGGTGGGGGACTGATATGCTTTTGGCCATCTCTACCACCCTATCTCTGCTTGTCATTCTTTGAGGTCTTTGCCTTTAATGTCTACAGACCCCTTGAAATCTATGACTTAACATTCTCTGTTGACCTATTTTCACATCCAAAGATGATTCAGTAACTGATTAATGTTCTTTTCTCGTTTCTCTCTTTCTGGCCTTTATTTATGAGGACAGCCTATCTATTGAGTAACCCTTTAGATCTTAAATCTTACACCACATGGGACAAAAACTGCATGCCTTTGTCTCACAAGACAGGTCTTTCTTGACATTTTAAAAAAATTTCCAGCATATTCAATCCACATAGTATCACTCTTTCTGGGATCATCCATTCACATCATTGCTTCTTTTTCTTTCCTCTCATTCTGACTGCTTTTTGGTGCTATTCTCAATAGGTATTTACTATAGACTGAAGCAAAGGAATTGGAGTTTGAGCCTAATGTTCTGAATTATCTTATTTACCTTCTCAAATAAGTAAAATGGAGTGCAAGTTGGACTCATAATTGGTGGTTCTCAATACATAGTCTAAAAATACATGTACCTCAAAAATATAAACACTGCAGATCAAAGATTATCTTGACACTTCTCTTTCTTGCTGTCTTTTCCAGAAATAACCATTATTATCAATCTTGTGTGCATTTTCCGGTCCTTTTTCTCTCTACGTATTTGCATTCTTTACTAAAATAAACTTCATGGAAATGGGTAGTTGGCACCCCATTACTCTTGGTTAAATAAATGAATGTGTATCTGTGTGTGGGCACATACATACATATATATATGTATATATATATGTGTGGGCACATACATATATATATATACACACACACACACACATATATATACACACACGTGTATGCTAACTGCTTTGTGTATGTTTTGAATGTGTTTTGATATAAACGGTATTGCTTTGTACATATTACTTGGCAACTTACTTTTTTCACTGAACAACATACCTTGGGGATATTTCCATGTTACCACATCTTGTTCTATTTCGTTCATTTTAACTGTTGTTAAAATGTATGTTATGGATATTTATCTGTCCAATTCTCTACTGATGGATATTTACATATTGCCTATACTTTGCCCTTTATAAGGCTATAACAGAAGTCCTGGCAAAATTTTCTGCCCACCTATGCATGTATTTTTATGGAATTGTTTCTGAGAAGTAAGTTGTTGAGTCAAATGTTATATGCAGTTTTTGGTTTTTTTGTGTTTTTTTGTTTGTTTGTTTTTTGATACGGAGTCTTGCACTGTCGCCGGGCTGGAGTGCAGTGGCATGATCTCGTCTCACTGCAACCTCCACCTCATGGGTTCAAGCGATTCTCCTGCCTCAGCCTCCCGAGTAGCTGGGACGACAGGCACGCGCCACAGTGCCCAGCTAATGTTTGTATTTTTTTTTTTTTTAATAGAGACGGGGTTTCACCATGTTGGCCAGGATCATCTCGATCTCTTGACCTTGTGATCCACCCGCCTTGGCCTCCTAAAATGCTGGGATTACAGGCGTGAGCCCCCGCGCCCGGCCATGTGGAGTTTCAATAAACATTGCCAAATTACCCTCCACAAAGACTGTTGCAGTTTACTTTCCAGCTGTGCATGAGAGCATGTTATTTCCCTACATGCTTGCCAACATCAGATACTATTGATTCTTTTAATTATGCCAATCTGATGGGTGAAATGGTGGGTTTTTAAAAACATTACATTCAACCGATCATTAGATCTAGCCTCTTTCTGTATGTACGTTGGCCTTCCTCAGTGCAGGTCTATCTTTTATGCATTTTCTCTTCTTTTCCTATTTCAGAGGAAAAAAGTTCCCCCTTCTTGATGTCCAGTAATTAATCCACATGCCTCTTTGTTTCTCAAATATCTCCTTTCTTTAGCATCTTCAATTTTCCTGTCTTTATATAGTTCTTCCTCTTGGCTTTCTATGTAATCAGACTATAAATATGTTGGAATAAAAGACTGTATTCAACTCTACCATTCCCTTTATCCTCTCCCTTACAAGCTCTGCCCCTAAACTTGTCAAATGAGTGCTCTGAATCTGCTACTTTCTCCTTCTCTAGTCAACGACATCGGTGAGGTCATTCAGTCCTAATTTTACTGAATTTTTAAAGTTCTTTTAAATCCTGCTGCCACCTCTTTGTACCCACAGTCTTCTCTGAACTTCCAAGATACCATCCCATTTCTTGTCTTCCCTCTAGAACTACTTCCTTAATTTCTTAAGCTTACTTTTCCCCTCCTTTTACCTATAAGTGTGGATGTTCAACAGTTTTTATTTTTGGACCTTTGTTCCTTTTTCTTCACTTGTTGCTTTGGAGATCTCATCCATTCCAAACATTTCAACTGTTTTCTCTCTGCGGATGACCCCTGAAGTCAGTATTTCTAGTCCTGGTGTCTCATTAAAAATCCAGTTTTTCACTTGCACTTTTCTGATTGAATTGGACTCAATGTGACTTCAAGGTCAGAATGCCAAATGACATTTAGTATCTTCCTCTCTCTCAAACTGAATTCTGTGATTTTATCAACTTTTTTTTTTTTTTGTATGTAATGAGAAACAGAACATCTTACTTTCCAAGTAGTGAGTTCTCCCTGGATAGAGACTAATTTTGTCTACTGAATACTTTGATGAGTCACTTTTGATGTAGGGGAATAGGTGAGAGGGCAACCTCAGGAAGGACTGAGCTTGTAGAGAAAGAGTTGGCTATGCAACTGCTTTCCAAGTGGGGCTGAGCTGCTGTTACACTTTTGTTTCGCTGGATACACTTTCAAGAGCTGAATTGTCTGGGGCTATAATGAGGATGGCAGTGGCTGTGGAAAGAAAGAGGAGGAAAAAGGTAGCTGGCAACCAGAATGGAAATTTGGCAAAAGAACAGACACGTTTAAGAGGGATTTTATGAGGCTCTGCCCTGCTCCACTGCCTGCATGATATACTTGCTTACTTATCTCTCTGGAAAATCTTCAGCACAAAACCTTTTCTTACTGATTGATTGTGATTAATTGCAGTTAATTAGTTAAAATGTGACATTAATTATTGACATTCTCTTGCTTAAATTTTCTCAGCGGTTTTCTGTTGTCCTAACACTGTATCAAAAATAATTCCTTCTTTTAGAGCTTTATTAAAATGCACTTGACAAACAATAGACATCTTTAAAATGTACAATTTGGTAAGCTTTGACATACGCAAACACCTGGGAAACCATCATAAAACTTAATGTAATGAACTTACACATCACCTCCAAAAGTTTTGTTGTGGCCCGCTATTTATTTATTTATTTAAATTTCAACTTTTATTTTAGATACAGGGAGAACATGTGCAGATTTGTTACATGGGAATATTGCCTAATACTGAGGTTTGTACTGAGGTTTGTACTGAGGTTTGAAGTACAGATCTTGTCACCCAGGTACAGAAGATAGTGCCTGATAGGTAGTTTTTCAAAACGCTTCCCCTTGTCTCTCTCCCCCTTCTGGTAGTTCACAGTGTCTATTGTTCCATTGTTTATATCCATGTATGCTCAATGTTTAGTTCCCACTTTTAAGTGAGAACATGCGATATTTGGTTTTCCGTTCCTGGATTAATTTGCTTAGCATTATGGCCTCCAACTGCATCCATTTTGCTGCAAAGAACATAATTTCATTCTTTTTTTATGGCTGCGTACCATTCCATGGTGTATATGTACCATATTTTCTTGATCCAATCTACCATTGATGGGCACCTGGTTTGATTCCATGTCTTTGCCATTGTGAATAGCCTTGTGGCTTTTTATAATTCCATCCTTCTCTCCATGCTGTTCCCAGACAAACACTGATAGAGTGCTTCTTCTATTACTATAGATTTCTTTGTGTTTTCTAGAATTTAATATAATGCAATTATAAAGTATGTACTCTTTTTTGTTTCTTTACTTTTATTCATCATATTATTTTGAGATTTATCTATGTTGTTTTAAATTTAAATAGTTCATTCTTTTTATTGCTGACTAATTTTCCTTTGTGTGGATACATGACAATTTCAGCATTTGTTCGCTCATTTATAGGCAATTGGATTTTTTCCAAATTTTGACTATTACAAATAAAATTGCTATGAAAATTTGTGTCTTTGTGTGGACCTGTGCCTTTCTTTTTTTTTTTTTTTTTTTTTTTTTAGACAGAGTCTCTGTCTGTCACCCAGGCTGGAGTGTAATGGCACAATCTCGGCTCACCGCAACCTCCACCTCCCAGGTCCAAGCAATTCTCCTGCCTCAGCCTCCTGAGCAGCTGGGACCACAGGCATGTGCCACCACACTCGGCCAATTTTGTATTTTTACTAGAGATGGGGTTTCTCCATGTTGGACAGGCTGGTCTTGTATTCCCTACCTCCAGTGATCCTCCCGCCTTGGCCTCCCAAAGTGCTGGGATTACAGGCGTGAGCCACTGCACCCAGCAAACATTTCATTCCTTTAGTGTTATCTTTTCACCGTCTAGTTTTAAATGTTGATGAAATTCAGCTTTTTTCTTTTATGCTTCATGCTTTTTGTGTTTTATTTAAGAATCACTAATAAGCCCAACATTACTGAGATTTTCTCTCATGTCTTCTTCTAGAACCTTTATAGTTTTAGCAAATCTGTTTAAATGTATAATCCATTTTGAGTGAGTATGTGTTGGTGGTATAAGGCAAGGTTGAGGTTTATTATTGTTATTTTGCATATGGTTAGCTAATTGCTGCAGAACCACTTACTGAAAAACTATTCTTTCCCCAGTGAACTGGCTTTTCAGCTTTGTTGAAAGTCAGTTGTCCAAATATGTGTGGATCTACTTTTGGATTCTCTATTCTGCTCAAAACTTTTTGACATAAAGTTGTTTATAATATTCCTTTAACATTCTTTTAATACCTCTAGATTTTGTAGCAGTACCTTCTCTCTCATTCCTAATATGAGTAATTTATATTTTCTCTCTTTTTTCCTGATTAGTCTGCTAGCACCCTATCGATTTTATTGATCTTCTCAAATAACAAACTTTTGGTTACTTTGGTTTTTCTTTACTGGTTTTGTGTTCTCCATTTCACTAATTTCTCCTGTGATATTTATCACCTCCTTTCTTCAGCTTAATTTTAGGCTTAATTTGCTCTTCTTTTTCTAGTTTATAAGGTGGAATCTGAGGTCATTGATTTGAGAACTTTCATTTTCTAGTGGCAAATTCAAGAGGACTCCACTAAATCACTCCTGTTTAGTGATTCACTGGAAGAACTCAAAGAATTCAAGAAGGCCACAATACTCACAGTTTATTAGAGTGGAAATACAAATTAAAGACAGTGAAGGGAAGAGGCTCATAGAGCAGGGTTCAAGAGAGCGTAGGCATGCAGCTTCCAGTTGTCCCCAGCAGAGATGTGCAAACAGCACTTATTTCTCTCAGCAATGATGTGTCACAGTATGCATAAAGTATTGACTTTCTTTTTGCTCAATATTACTTTAGTTATTGGTGGTTTCACACAAATTTCGAATTTTTAAAACTGGAGTCATTCACCTGAGCTTTGTGTCCAGAGTTTTTATTGGAGGTTTGTCCAGAGCTTTTTACAGGGGTTTGGACACATTAATACACTGTGTAGCCTAAAGTCCCCACCATAAATCATTGTTAGCATAGGCTGTCTGGTATGGCCCAAACCCTCCCAGATAAACAAAGTTATTTTAATCAGGCAGGACATTCCAAGGGTTTAAAAGTTATGATCCAAAGCCTAGGGAAAAGGGAGGACCAAAACTTTCTTTGGGCAAGGTTAATCCTTTACTGTACACTAATGCAAATATTTTAGTGCTATGAGTTCTCCTCTGTGTACTGAATTAGCTGCATTTCAAAAATTTTTGATATATTGTGTTTTTATCCTTATTTACTTCAAAATACTCTATAATTCCTCCTTTGATTTATTCTTTGACCCATAGGTAGTTTATATACATGTATTTAGTTTCCAAGTATTTGGAGATTTTCCAGATTTTTCTACTATTAATTTCTACTATAATCCCACTGGAGAGAGATAATGTAACTTGTACTACTTGATTCTTTTTTTATTAAAATCCAAAATGAAAGAGAAGATATTACAACTGATACCACAGAAACACAAAGAATTGTGAGACTACTATGAAGAATTATACACCAACAAATTGGAGAACCTAGAAGAAATGTATAAATTCCTAGACACATACAACCTACTAAGACTGAATCATGAAGAAAAAAATCTGAACAGATCAATGATTGAGGAGATTAAATTAGTAATAAAATTTTTCCCATCAAATAACAGCCAAGGACCTGATGGCTTCACTGCCGGATTCTATCAAACATTTAAAGAAGAACTTATGCTAATTGTTCTCAAATGTTTCCAAAAAATTGGAGAAGAGGGAGTCCTTTTAAACTCATTTTATGAAGCCAGCATCACCTGATACCAAAACCAGACAGGGATACTACAAGAAAAGAGAATTACAGGACAATATTTCTGATGAATATAGTTGTTAAAATTCTCAACAAAATATCAGCAAACTGAATTTGACATCACATTAAAATCATCATACATTATAATCAAGTGGGATTTATCCCTGGGATGCAAGCATGGCTCAACATATACAAATCAATAAACGATACACCATATTAACGGAGTGAAGAACAAAAACCATATAATCATCTCAACGGATGCAGAAAAAGCATTTGATAATTTCAACATCCCTTCATGACAAAAACTCTCAACAAATTAGGTATAAAAGAAATATACTTTAACACAATAAAGGTAATATATTACAAGCCGACAGCTAACATCATTTTCAACAGTAAAAATTTGAAAGCCTTTTCTCTAAGATCAGGATCAAGACAAATATGCCATCTTGTTACCTTTATTCCACATAGTACTGGAATTCCTAGTTAGAGCAATTATTAAAGAAAAAGAAATAAAAGGTATCTAAATTACTATTAAAGTAAAACTATCGCTGTTTGCAGATGATATGATCTTAAATTATATAAAACCCTAAAGACTCTAGTAAAAAAGTATTAGAACTAATAAACAAATTTATTAAATTTGCAGAACACAAAATCAACATACAAAAATCAATTCCATTTATGTACACTAACAATGAACTATGTAAAAGAGAAATTTAGAAAATGATCCTATTTACAAACATCAAAGGAATAAAACACCTTGAAATAAATTTAACCAAGGAGGTGAAAGATCTGTATACTAAAAACTGTAAAACGATGAAAGAAATTGAAGAAGATACAAATACATGGAAATCTATCCTATCTTCATAGATCAGAAGGGTCAATATTGTGAAAATGTCCACACTACCCAAAGTCATCTACAGATTGAATGCAATCTCTATGAAATTTCCAGTGGCATTTTCACAGATTAAATATTGCTTTAGATAGCTAAAGCAATATTAAGAAGAAAGAAGAAAGCTGAAGGCATCACATTTTCCAGTCTCAAGTTATATTACAAATCTATAGTAATCAAAACAGTACGGTATTGGCTTAAAAACAGACATATAGAATAAAGGAACCGAACAGAAAGCCCAGAAATAAACCCACACATATATGGTCAACTAATCTTTGACAAAAGCACCAAGAGTACGCAATGGGAAAAGGGTAGCCTCTTCGATAAATGGTGCTGGGAAATTGAATATCCATATCCAAAAAAATAAAATAAAATAAAACTGAACCCTTATGTTACACTATATACAGAAAATCAACTTTAAATGGATTAAATATTTAAATGTAAGATCTGAAACTGCAAAAATTTTATAAGAAAACATAAAAAAAAGCTTCATGACATTGGTCTTGGCAATTTTTTTGATGTAACAACAAAAGAACAGATAACAAAAGTAAAAATAAACAAATGGTAATACATCAAACTAAAAAAGCCTCTGCATGACAAAAGAAACAATCAACAAAATGAAAAAGCAAACCATGAAATGGGAGAAAATTTTGTAAACCGTATATCTGATAAAGGGTTAATATCCATTTTAAAAAATGGGCAAACCGCCTGTTTTCAAAGAATATACGTTTTCATTTTTTCACTTTTCCAAAGAAGATAATCAGGTATATGAAAAGGTGCTGAACATCACTAATCATCTTTTTTGATTATTCAACATTTTTCTAAAGTAGACACTCAAATAGCCAAAAGGGATATGAAAAGGTATTCAACATCATTAATCATTAGGGAAATGAAAATCAAAACCACAATAAAATATTACCTCACATTTGTTAGGCTGGTCATTATCAAAAAGACAGTATTTTTCTTTCAGTATTTTAAAGATGTTGCTTTACTGTGTTCTCACTTGCTTTGTTTTCACCAAGAAATCTTCTGTCATCTTTATCTTGTTCTACTGTACAAAACATGTTTTTATCCTGTGGCTGCTTTTAAGATTTTCTCTTTAACACTAATTTTCAGAAATCTGATTATGATATTCTTTGGTATATTTTGTGTATGTGTGCTTGAGTTTTGTCAGGCTTCTTGGATATGTGAGGTTCTAGTTTTATTGACTTTAGAAACTTTCAGTCATGATTTCTTCCAATAGTTTTTTCTTTCTTCCCATCTTTCTTCTCTTCTTTTAAAACCCCAGTTATGTTAGTTCACTTTAAGTTGTCCTGTAACAATTAATTGTCTGTTTCCTTTCAAAAATTATTTTATTTCCTCTATCCTCCATTTTTGGTTTATCTTTGTTGCTATATCTTCCTAGGTTACTAGTATTTTCTTCTACATTGTCTAATCTATCATTAATCTCATCCAGTGTATTTTTCATCTCAGATATTGTCATTTTCATCTCCAGAAGTTGGCTTTGCAGCTTTTAAAAATATCTTCTATGTCTGCTTAACATCTCTAGCTTAACTATTTTATTTTTAAATTAAATTATTATTTTTTTTTACTAATTCTAACATCTGTGTCAGTTTTTCCTTTCATTATACATTGCATTTTTCTGCTATTTTTGTATGCTTGGTAATTTTTTTATTTTATTCCATACATTGAGTTTTAATTTTGTGTTGGACTTTTTATTTTTCTATAAATATTTTTGAGCTCTGTTTTAGAATACAGTTACATTTCTTGAAATAATCTGATGCTTTTGTACCTGGTTTTAATCATTTGTTAGATGACAGCAGAGCAGCATTTAGTTTAGAGATCATTATCCTCCACTTCTGAGCCCAAACACTTCTGAGCTCTTGTCCCAATGCCCCATGAATTTTAATGTTTTTGAGTTTGGCTGGTGAAACTATACACTATTCCTGGCCCTACATGAAATTCAGTTACTGTTTTCTTTAATCCTTTGTGTGGTTATTTTCCCAATCTCAGGTGGTTTTTTCACACTCATGCTCTTGTTAATACCCTACTGAATACTGAGGGTGGGCCCTCTGATGACCTCACAAATTCTCTCTTTGCCCACTTCTCTCCTCTGCTATCCTCAGCCCTGTGAACTCTACTTGCCTTATTCTCCTCTCAGCTGTGTCTCCTTGACTCGAGGAGTTTGATGGTTTCCCCCTGGATTTCCCCTCTGTGTGCCATGGCCTGGAAATTGTCTCAAGGTGGTAAGCTTGGTTTATTATAAAACTCACCTCATTTTTTCTTGTCCTTCCTTGCCTGATGTCTAATGTCTTGACAACTGGTGCTTTATGTATATTGTCCCTTACTTTGTTTTCACTGGAAATAGAAAGTCAATTATTTTTAAAAAGATTTTTTAAATGGCACAAATACTGTTTTTTATATTTATTACATATTTACTAATGATATTCTATCTGTAATAATCTGTATTTGGTTTGTATCAGCTCATAGGACCCAATTGTTAAATATCCAGAAATTCTGTGAACCAGTTGTTAGAAATTGTTGTTTGCTTGGATTTGGCCATGGTGGGAATATTTATATTCACAAAATTGGTCAAAATGCTATAAATCCAGGCTTTTCCCTTTTTTCCTTTTTATCCCTCACAGGGAGCTGGCTTACCAATTCCATCTGGACTTTTTTTCATTTTGTCTGAAAGACATCCTTTAACATTTCTTATAGTGTGTGTGTCTCCTGGCGAAGAATTATTTTAGTTTTTTCATGTCTGAGAAGTTTATTGTGCCAATGTTTTTGAAAGATATTTTCACTGGATATAGAGTACTAGGTTAAGAGGATTTTTTTTTCTTTAAATAATTTAAAGATGTTTCTCCACACTCTTTTGCCTGAATTGTTTCTAGTGAGATGACTGCAGTCATTCTTAACTGTGTTCATTTGTACGTAGCGTGTCTTTTATTCTCTGGCTGCTTTTCAAGATTTTTCTTTATTAGTTTTAAGCAATCCAATGATACTATATCTTGTTAAAGTGTTCTTCATGTTACTTGTGCTTGGAGTTCATGAAACTTCTTCAATCTGTGGCTTTTCCTTTTCATTAAATTTAAAACTGCTTCAGCTATTAGTTATTCAATTTCTTTTTTCTGCATTAGTCCTCCAGTTTTATAGGACTCTCAATATTAGGCTGCTTAATGCTGTTCTACAGCTCACTGATGCTCTGCTCACTTTTTTTAAGTCAGTTTCTTTCTGTTTTTATCATAGGTGAATTCTATTACCTTATCTTTAAGTTTGACTTGAGATACCTAATCTGCTGTTAATCCCATCCAGTATATTATAAAATCACATTCAGTGTATTTTGCATCGGAAGAAGTTTTATTTCAGTCTTTTTTAAATCTTCCACGTCTCTTCTTAACATAGGTACACTCTCTTCTATCCTGCCGAACATATTGAATATATATTTAATAGCCTTGTCTGCTAATTCCATCATGTATGTCATTTCTGGATCTGTTTCTATTGAGTGTTTTTCTCCTCCTTATGACCCATATTTTTCTTTTTCTTTTCCTATATGACTTTTTAAAATTGGATATCAGATATTTGAATTTTACGTTTCTAGCTACTGGAGTATTTTTATCCCTTAAATAAATTTGGGACTTTATTTTGTGATGCAGATAGATTACATAGAAACAATTTGATATTTCTGAGTCTTGTTTTGGAGCTTTGTAAGTTGTATCTAGGACAGCCTTTAGTGTACAGCAAATTTGCTTCCCACGACTGGGGTGATCCGCTTCTGAGAATTCTCCTCAATGCCCTCTGTGTTAGGAGGTCTCCCACTCTGGTTGATGGAAGCACCATCTTTTCCCGGCCCCGTGTGGACTTTGAGATGGTTCTGCTTGATCCATCGAGTGGTCTCTCCCTAGCCTCAGGTTGTTTTCTTGTACTCACTGGTCAGAGCAGTTGAAGAGTCCCTGGGAGTCCAATGCACATTCCAGAGCTCTTCCCACCCACCGCTTTCTCCTCCCTGGGTCTCTTCCCTGGAATTTTAGCCATTTTGGCCTCCTCAAACCCTGAATGCAAGTCTCCTTAACTCAGAGAGACTGCCAGGCACTGTTTGGGCTTCTGCTCCCTATAATACTGCCTGAAAAAGATCTCCAGGCTATAAACTGAGGCCATCACAGGGTTCACTTTATTCATTTCACTTCTCTCAGCGATCACGGTCTTGAGCCATCTGTTGTCCAGTGTTTCATATATTTCATGCATTTTAATTGTTTCAGGTTTGAGGGTAAATTCAGCCTCTGTTACCCCATCATAGAATTCCCTCAGACACGGACGTGTTAAGCTTTAGGAAATTCTACTGTAACCTATCTTCATGTATTCTCTTCCTCTCCCTTTAGGTTCATCTTCTTACTGTTCTTCACTGATGTCCTGTACTTTCAGCCTCTGTACCTTTGGTCATTTCTGTACCATTCATCCTTTCTTGCCTTTTAATGTCATTTTTATCAGTCTAAAACCCTATGACTTCTCAAGGACCATCTCAGAGTCCGTCTCTTATGTGAAAGTTACACTGAGCCTCATACCTGAAAGTAATCTCTTTCATAAACAAACTTTTTTGAGCTTATCCTGCTTGGGTTTTGCTAAGCTTCCTGGATCTGTAGGTGGATATTATTTATCATGTATGAAACATTTTGGCCACTATTTTAAAAATAATTGTTTTCTGCCACCACTTTCTCTCCTCTATATTGAAGACTCCAATGATATGTGTGCTAGGTGGCTTGATATTGTTTGAGAGTTCCCTGAGACCTCTTCCAGTTTTTGTAGTTGTTTAGCATTATTTTCCTCTCTCTTGTTTTGACAGTTTCTGTTGTCCTGATTTCCTGTTCATAGACATTTCTCCTATTGTGTCTACTCCAATTTAAGCTTATCTAGCAAAATTTTCATTTCAGATATTTTTCAGATCTAGAAGTTCTATTTAGCTTTTTTATAGTTTCTGTTTCATTCTTCATTATGTTGTGTTTTACTATAAATCCTTGAACATATTTAGTAATAGCCATTTTAGTATATTAGCCATTTATAAGTCCCATTATTTTAATTTACCATCTCTGCCATTTCTGGGTTGATTTCAATTGCCTAATATTACTACTTAGCATAGACACATTTTCCAGCTTTTAAGTATATCCCATAATTTCTGACTGGATGCTCAACATTATGAATGTTACTTTTTTATTATCTGAATTTTGTTTTCTTCTCTCAAAGAGTGTTGAGCTTTATCCTAGTGGGCAGTTGACTTGCTTGCAGGTCAACTTGTCTGCTTTTCCTTTCAAGGGCTCTTTTAAGCTTTGTTAGGGTTAATGGACGGTAGACTTATTCTATGCCATTTGAGTCCTACTCTAAGTTATGGGCTTCCTGGGATACCTGTTAAATGTTCCAGGTATTCAACAAAGCTATTCTGATGGCTCAGAGCTGTATCTCTCTCAGCCTTGACCAAGATCTAGTAATTATTCATACTGTAGTTCACCAGCAGTTGTTAATTATCCAGTATTTATTCTTTGCCTGCCCCTGTGGAGTTTCACCCAATGGATGCCAGCTTATTATTTACCCAAAGACTCAATGAGACCGCATGAAAATTGCGGGGCTCTTTCCATGCATGGCCTCCTCTTCTCTGAGCTGTGTCCTTAGCTCAGTAAGAATTTCAGGGTGCCATGCTCTGCTTGGGTCCCTCTTGTTTGTACAGTAACCCAGGAAATTCTGGGTAGAAAACGGAAATGATCACAGCATGCACCTCATTTGTCTCCTTTCTCTTATGGATCACAGTTTTGTGCCATCTATTGTCCAATATTAGAAAACAATTATCTCATGTATATTGCCCAGTTTTCTAGGTGTTTATTATTGGAGGGTATAATGGATTGAATTATACCCGCCATCCCCCCAGAAAAAGATATGTTGACATCCCAACCCTCAGTACCTCAGAATGTGACTCTGTTTGAAAATAGGGTCATTGCAAGTGTGACTAGTTAAGATGAGGTCATACTGGAGTACTGTGGACTCCTAATATGACTGACGTACTTGTAAGAAGACAGCCGTGGGAAGACAGAAACACACAGGGAAAATGCCATGTAATGCCAAAGGCAGAGTTTAAAGTTATGTAGCTGCAAGTTAAGGAATGTCAAAAATTGCCAGCAAATCACCAGAAGCTAGGAATAGGCAAGGAAGAATTTCCTTCCAGGTTTCAGAGGAAGCATAGCTCTGTTGATACCTTGATTTTAGACTTCTAGGCTCCAGAACCATGAGACAATAAATTCTGTTGTTTTAAGTCACCCAGTTTGTGGTACTTTATTACAGCAGCTCAAGGAAAATTACAAAGTGGACAGATCGAGTACAAGTTCCTTCATCATAAGTGGAAGCAGAAGTTCCTAACTCTTTTAGTATTTGTCATCTGAACTACTTTTCTATCTTTTACCTCCTCCAATAGATAAGTTATTAGAAGGCAAATATTACTTCTTGATTTTTTGTTTTCCGTCTATCTAAGCTTGAATTTTATGTGCACGTAAGGTAGATGTGAAATTCATGGGCATCAAATATGGGTGGGTAAAATATAATTTTGTTTTCTATAATTAACATTATTCTATATCTAGATCCCTGTTGCATTGGGGTACACATGATTAATTCAGGAGTTTCTCAGACAATTCATGCTTGTCTCCCTTTCCTTTTCTCCCCGGGTGGTGTCTAAATTCCAGGGTGCTTATAAAAGCGCTTATCAAAGCATTATGGGGAAGGTACTTGGTCTTTGGTCATCATTTAACTTTCCTTCATGACTCTCATTTGCACCGTCATCAGCACCTGTCCCCACTGATATCTGCTGATCCTCGGTGTGTCTGTCTGTCCTTCAGGTTGTTTTGATCCACGGCGGGTACATTGTGCCTTACACATTTCAAACACGATGTCTCTTCAGGCTTGATGGCTTCTCTCAGTTAATCTGTTTTCCTGTGAATGAGAAAATGACTATTCCTAATCTATCCTGAGATCTTTGGGGATTCTTGGAGACTACCTCAGGTCCCTCTGTTAAGACACATTCTAGAGCCATGTATTTTTTCCACTGCGCTCTAATAAATTACTACAGACTTAGTGGCTTAAAACAACACAAACTTATTATCTTACAGTTCTGTAACTCTGAAGTCTGACACAGGTTTCACCGAGTTAAAATCAAGATGTCAGCTAGGCTGCATTCTTCCCTGAGGGGTCTAGAAGAGAACCCATTTCCTTGCCTTTCCTAGCTTCTAGAGGCCACCTTCATTCCTTAGCTCATGCCCCCTTCTACCTCCAGGGCCAGCAGCATGGCATCTCTCTTGCCTGCTTCCATGTCCACATCTCTTTCTTTGACTCTCTTCTGCTTCCCTCTTCCATGTTGAAGATGCTTGTGATTGTATGGGGCACACCTGATTGATTCTGACTACTCTCCCTGTTCTAAGGGCATCCAATTAGAAACCTTAATTCCATCTTCAACCTTAATTCTGCTTTGCCATGTAATCTAACACATGCACAGATTCTGGGGATTAGAATGTGGACATCCTTGGGAGCCATTATTCTGCTGACCACAAGTCATTTCTACTTACCAGTCTCTAGCCAGTATGACATGTAGGGACCCAGGACCTTGTTCATCTCATTCTGGAAATAAGCACAATTTTCCTCTGCTGTCAAAACTTTTGAATTTCCATTTCTTCTCTCTCCACCTCTCTCTCATCCCTTTCCTTGATCAGGATGTGGATAAGAAGAGGTAAGTCACAATTCAGGGCATTCAGGAGCATCTCATTGGCTGATTCTCCCTTCTTTCCATTAGCCCAGGTAATTTTTAACTCTTCTGTAGAGGAACAAATAGGCTTTGCAAGTATCTTCCATTCCTATTATATAGGAATATATACCAGTTTTAAAATTAAAAAGACGAGTTAGTTCTTATTGCCATTCTCTTCATGTATAAAGCTTTCTCTTGTTGGCAGCGATTCATTAAGAATCCTGTATGGAGGGAAAAAGCTGAAGATGGTAACAAAAAGATTTGAAAAGAGGTTTGCCAGAGAGGTGGACACGTTAAGATGACCAGGACATGTTAAGATGACAGTTCCAGCCAGCTTTCAATTCCGTAGGGCACCTCCAGACCCAGGCCAGGTGTGCGGCCAGGACTCTCCCATTTGTAGATCTACTGCCACAGAGCAGAGGGATCATATCCCCATCCTCTTTTCAATACATGAATGACTTAAATGATTGAATAACTAAACAGTATTGCAGATGGGGATGGAGATTGAGGAGATTTTTTTAAAGGCATCAGCCATATGGAAGGAGCTTCCAGCTACTGAGCTGTGACAATGATCAGGAGCCAGGAGCCAGCTGGTTACTCTGATCTGACTGATACATCTCTTCACCCTCCAATCTGCTGCAACATCTCTAAGAAGGAGGATTACATTGCTGTCTACATGTGGTAATGACACTGAGCTGGTGCAGCTGATGAGTGAAGTCAGGTCTCATAGGATACGCTGGTGTTAAAGACTGCCAGCCAAAGGAAAACATGATGCAGTACCCTTGAGAACAAGAGCAATTCTCATTCTTTCTCCCTGTATCTCCCACCACCCCCTGTCCACTTTCTCTCCACCCCATCCCCACTCAGGACTAAATAAAAATTTCAAAAGCAAAGAGGAAAGAGAACAGAAATGGAAAGAAAGGGAGGAATAGGCTATGTGTGCACATATTTATTTTGGCCTCACTCTCTGCAATCCTAACATGCACAGATATTATATTATCAGATTTATTAAAAACTGAGATTGAACAACTGTTCAATGAAAACTGCTCTTGCGTTGGCTATAGCTATTTTTCATCATATGTTCCAAATGTTCACTGCAAGCAAACTATATTTACCACTTGATTTATCATTTAAATAAATGTTATAAGAGGATTAATTCCGTTTTGAAATGATAAAAAACAAAACATTCCCCTATACATATGGTGTATTCAAATGCAAACAAAAAAATGTGCTACAGCCAAAACCGTCAGAAGCAAGAACCCCAACATTAACTTGGAATTGTGTTACTGTAGCATCAGCAACAACAACAAACATATGACATCACTAGGCCCTGATGAAATGGGAAAGTGTTACAAATGCTTTATTTGCTTAAAGCTTATTCTCCCTGTTCAGCCACTTTTACGGCTTTCTTTCCTGGGTTCTCATCTCAAACCGCTCCACCACATCCAACCCAAACTAAGTAATTGTTCTGAATATGAATCCTTCAGAATACAGAGCATGGCAAAGACAGAGGGAAGAAAAGTTTCCAAGGGTGTGCTGGTGTCCTCCAGGCATCTGAAGGTCTTTTGTCCCATTTCAGCAGAATGACATTTTAGCAGCTACCTAGCAGAGTCCCATGCTTAGCTATTATGAATCCTTACTATTATGAATTCGTGGCTTGACTGTGTTTTTTGTGGCTCTGTGGTCCCTTCAGCCCCCACCTTCCACCCCATCCCATTGTAAATCTCCCAATCTTTGCTGCAGACATACGGAGTCAAAAAAAAAAAAAAAAAAAAAAAAAAAGCCAACACATGTAAGAGTGCCTGCCTGCAGTGCACCAGGCAAAATGCATCTTTCAACAATTTTTAGATATTGTCATCATTATTTTCACTTTATAGATAAGAAAATTGAGAATCAGGGTTTGCTTGAGAGTTCCCAAGCCAGCAAGAAGCAGAACTGTGAAATGAACCCAAATCCATATGATTCCAAGTCTCTGTGATGTTTCCTATTACTCCTGTTGCATTTAGAGGATAAATTAGATCTAGTTGGGCCATTAGAGACACATGGAACAGATTCCAACTTTGATCAGTTCAGGAGTTAATTATGCCTGTCCAGGTCTCAAAACCTGTCTGCCAGGGATGAAGATTATGCAGGCGATCCCTTTGGCTGTCATAGAAGCTTCCTGCCCTCAGAACTGAGCATTTCTGCTTTGATTACCCCAAAATACCTGAATCTCTTGAGCCCTATCCTTTCATCTCCCAGGTAACATGTCTAGCTCTAGTTTCCAATTTCAGATAAACTAAAATCTTTTTTCATCCTTCTATCAGTATCACAGTTTCTCTGAAGCTTTCCCAGGCTTCTGATGTCTCCTGGGGGAGCTGGAGAGTTACCTTTAGTTTACAGGTAAATAATGAGTCATTAAATATATTTACATACCAGGATGTCAGCAGGAATGCAAAGAAGATAACAAGTGCAGAGTATAGCTGGTTCCCAGGGAGGCTGGGGGTGATTCACCACACTCTTAAAAGAAGACTAGCCTCATTTCCTCCCCAGCTCATGGGGTAGGATTCCTCTGCTCTGGCAGCAGATCTCCCAGAGGGAGCAGCCTGACCACATCACTGGCCCAGAAGAGGAGGCGTCTGTCCCCCAGACTAGCTGAAGGAAAGGCTGGCTTGGATGATGCTCTGCTCTCTCCTTGCCCTTCTCCTGGGCACTTTCTTTGGTGGGTGCCCTCCTCTCTGGCAAGCCTCTTTTCTCATCCTCACCCTCACCCCAATCCCGTGAATGCAGAGTCTGAGCTGTTGGTTTGACACTCTTGAGTCTATTCCTCTGATTGTCTGGAACAGATATGGGAATTTAGCCTTAGGGGCTGATCTGATGATTCTTAGTTCTCTCTATCTCCTGGGAAGGAGTTCGTTCTGTTGGTCTTCCCTGGCCCAGGGATGCTTTGCATCCTTGGCTCCCCCAGTCTACTCCCCATGATGGATTCCAGGTGCCTGTGTCATGCAAGAGCTTGAGCTGCCCCTCTGTCTGGGGAAGGCAAGCCAGGCTGCGGTGCTCCTCTGTAAATGGCACTTTATCTTTCCCACAGGGGTCAGATCTCAGACTATTCATCAATGGCCAGCGACCCTGGTGCAGCCTGTGGGCAGCCCGCTCTCTCTGGAGTGCACTGTGGAGGGAACATCAAACCCCAACCTATACTGGTACCGACAGGCTGCAGGCAGGGGCCTCCAGCTGCTCTTCTACTCCGTTGGTATTGGCCAGATCAGCTCTGAGGTGCCCCAGAATCTCTCAGCCTCCAGACCCCAGGACCGGCAGTTCATCCTGAGTTCTAAGAAGCTCCTCCTCAGTGACTCTGGCTTCTATCTCTGTGCCTGGAGTGTCACACTGAGCTGGGTGGGGCAGACATCTGTGCAAAAACCCCACCCTCTCCTGAGCCCTAACCATACTCCCCAGGGGCCCTCACTCAGGGACTGGGTGGAGGATATTTGTAAGTAGGTTTCTGACTGCTGGCCAATGTGAAAGCAATGGAATAAAGCGAGAATTCTACAAAAGACTCTACTAAGTTCTCAGGGAGAACAAAAAATTGTATGTGTGCAGAACCTGTGATTTGCCTGCACATAGTCAAGTTCTCAATGTATGGATGTCCCTGCCTAGGCTACCATACTCCAGCCCTCAAGGTGTGCTATACCTTGCCTGATTTTCTAGTCTTCCAAATTCTTCTATGTGTGCCCTGGGGAGGGGGTTTGTGCATATATGGCTGAGAGAAATAGGATATACCTGTGGCAGGAGGTGAGCTGGTGAACAAATGGGAGGATGCCAACCCAGGTTACTTAATTGGTTAATTTCATCACCTGGAGAGTCTCCTGTCATTGATCTTTCTGCTGAGACTAGAAATTCTGGGGAGGCTTAGACCTGAGGCTTTGAGTCAGGCAAAGAGGCAAGATGTTCAGGAGACTGTTCTCATTTGAGGCAGAAATGTGGTTTTGTTAGTATAGGTAACATGCACTTAGGCCAGACGTGGTAGCTCATGCCTGTAAT
Source organism: Pan troglodytes (assembly GCF_028858775.2). NCBI lineage: Eukaryota > Metazoa > Chordata > Mammalia > Primates > Hominidae > Pan > Pan troglodytes. The sequence continues at coordinate 158,216,218 of NC_072404.2, read as the reverse complement.
CCCAGCACTTTGGGAGGCCGAGGCAGGAGGATCACCTGAGGTCAGGAGTTTGATACCAGCCTGGCCAATATGGTGAAACCTGTCTCTACTAAAAGTACAAAAATTAACCAGGCGTGGTGGCAGGCGTCTGCAATACTAGCTACTTGGGAGGCTGAGGCAGGAGAATCACTTGAACCTGGGAGGTGGAAGTTGCAGTGAGCCAAGATCATGCCACTGCACTCCAGCCTGGGTGACAGAGCGAGACTCTGTCTCAAAAAAAAAAAAAATAAATAAACTTGCACTTAGTTGATGATGTTTGAGGTTTTAAAAAATGTCCTGTTGTACTATCTCGTAGCCCTTCCTTTGTAGCAAAGACAGACAGATGGTGATCCAAGAGATACGCAAGAAGAGGACCGTGTGTGTAATGGTTGAGCTCTAAAAAAGAGAAATCACTTGGATGGAAATGAAGGAGAGGAAAAGGCTGATGTGGATGGCTGGGAAGAGGTTCGATGGTTACCTTGGCAACTGAGCTTCCTTCCTCATCCCCATCCCTCCCTAGTCCTTGTTCTTAAAAAGATTTTCTTTCTAATGTCCCTTTCCCTCCACAAGGGGGCACAAGATGTCTTAAAATACTCCATTCCGGGCATCATTTAACCTAGATCAATCCAGACACGTGCATATTTCTAGTATCATTTAATCTGAAGTGGAAAATCTGAGATGTAGACACAGAGTGATCAAGAACATATGGAATAATGCCCAGGGGTCCCTACTGAACTTTAAGGATCACCTATGTATTAAGCAGCTATTATGTGCTGGACACAGTGAGCCATTTTGAGGATTAAAAAGAAAAATAAAATGTACTCGAGATGGTGTTGGGCATAGTCATAGCATGATTTAGTCAAAGCACTTGATTTTTGTAGTCTAAATTTGCTAGTTGTTATGAACTTGACCTAGTTATTTAATCTTACTAGGTTTCAAGTTTTTCCCCACCTATAAAACTTGCCTCATTGAATTGTTAAGTGTATTAAATGAGATGGTGTTTATAAAGCCCTATTACAAGCTCTAATTTTCAACAGGTATTATTTTCCGCTCCTTAAGCTTACAAGATTATTTTCATTACAACTTACCCAAGAGGAAGACTTAGTTAAAAAATTTCAAATCATAAACTACAAGTATGTAATAAATATTAATATTTAAAATGCTAAACATGCTTGGATGGCAAAACCATGAAACTTGAACCCTATGCTGTGCCTGTTCAGATGCTGATTCTGTAGGGGCTTTATACAGCTTCAGAATCCTCATTAATAGAGAAATGTCTCAGGCAATCACCACTAGTCAAGTAGAATTAGTAGAGAGTTGAGGCAGATTTTTCCTTCCTGTAATATACTGCAAAAATTCTGGAAAACTTCACAAAGGACATAAAATTGTAGCTAAGTTTAGCTCCTTAGGAGGCTAATAGTTATATAAGCAAAATGACATTGCAAGCAGGAGAGTCAGTTTGTGTAGAAATGTGCAGGTCTATGTGAATATTGTAAGTTTTAGAGAATCTGAAGAAAAAAGTCCTGATCATTGCACAGAGCATCCCAGAGACAGGTGAGCATTGAAGGAGAGGCTTGAAAGCCACCTAAATTCAGCAGAACAAATTAACATCCTCCATGTTATCTGCTCTTATTCATGCAAGACTGTTCATTCCCATAACTGTTTCCATACCATCTAGGACTCAGAAATCCACAGTCATTATAATTCCAGGGGACAAAGGAAAGCAGTTTAGGATGACCGATCCTGTTCAGACATGCCGTTTCTTGCCAAGAATTCATCAAACTCGCTTGCCCCTTTAATCAGATGAGGCTGTCTCTTTTCTAGGAGAGCTTCCAGGATTTGCATCTGATTTTGCAGATGTGCCAGGATGACTATTTCCATATATCTCCTTCCCTGGCCAGTTGCACATGGAAGATTCAGGGCCACATGCTGGTGGCCAGAGGCACTCTCCCCAGGATGCTTCTCATAGATCTCAGCCACCCACGGGACTTATAAGGAGATACCCTTGTGCCTCTAAATAGATCTCAGCCACCCATGGGACTTATAGGGAGTCACCCTGGGGCCTCTGGACAGCTTGAGTAAGATGAAGAATGCCAGGGGTTGGGAAGCTGGTAATACTAAAATTAGGCGACTTCTTATTTTTGCCCAGGATTCAGTGGTTTGGGATAAGAATGCTACAATCCCTTGAGCTCCTGCAGAGCAGGCTTGACCTATTATATACCTGGTAATTTCCCACTACTTACTTTGGGGGTTTCTGCCTCTCTAGTTTTTCATTCTGTCTTGCATTATGTTCTTCTGAGATGTGTTAGAAAATATTCATCACACAGACCTTACAGGCTTTAGCAACTACAGGAAAAAACTACGAGGAGCCAGTCAATGCAGTGCACAAACACTGGCTCAGACATCCAGGGACTGTCCGTTTTGCAGTCTGTTGGTTATCTAGGGCTACCTCTCCTGTGACTCATCAGCACCTCTCATTACATGAGTGGAAGGAAGTGGGAGGATACATGTGGAGGGAGGTGGAAGGGAGTTTGGGGGGCAGGTGGGAAGAGAGAGTTGCCTGAGTGATGTGGGACCAGAAGGGATCCCAATTGGGTCAGAGCAGTTATTGCAGCTGTTTTTCATTCTCCACTATCTTCATGGTGCCCACTGTGGCCTTTGATCTTGTGCATAACCTCCAGCAGGTGTAAAGATGTGTTGGGGGAGGGGAGGCCTGCACATGGATCTGGGATACCTAGATTCCCCTCTAGAAACCCTGTCCCCTCCCCTCTGAAGTTCTATTTCTACTGCCAGGATGCTAACCAGGGGCCCAGGTAGAAACAGCAGCATAGGAGGGGGTTGGGTGCCGGATGCGGTGAGTGCGGTTCTCATGATGCTCTGAAGGTGGGTGGGTGGAGGGAGCGACTTTCACAGGCACCCCAGATGCAGGACCCAGTAAATGTCAAACCACATCCTGTTGTGACTGTAAGAGATGGAGCTAGGGCAGGTGGCTGCTGTGGCTTGGTGCTGATGTGACTCAGAGATAAACAGCCCGGCAGCCAGCACTGGGCTCAGAACCCCCAATCCAGTTGTCAGCTATTACCTAAAAGACCCAGACTTATGTCTCATTACTTCCCACCTTTTGATTCAGGGCCACTCTCCTTTTTAACACAATTTTCTTGTCATTCATGGCCCTAGACCTTTTTGATGGAGGAGGGCCAGGGAACAGATGTCAGGGCTCCAGGTGACTCTTGCTAACTGTGGGACTCCAGTGCCAGTGCTGTCCCCTTCCACCATCAGACTATCTGAGACTATGTCACAGATATGTATGATTTGAGGCCAGGAAGAGCTTAGCTTCTCTGAGTTCCCATTCTCTTGGTACTTCAGAGACTGCAGGCTTTGAATCAGAGAATCTGAAGAGCAGAGTCTGAAGATTCTTAGAGATCACTTTACCCAATGTCCTCATATCACAGAGGAGGACATATAAGCCCAGAGAATAAAAATGAGTTGTTCAGAGCCATGCAGCTGGGGCCAGAGGAGGACCAGAAGCTAATTCTCTGTGTTTTAGAAGCTCCTGGACTTCAGACAAGGCTTGGGGAATGTGGGGTCTCTGTTGAGCTGTGATCTTGCTATGAATTTCATGAATCACTCGTATAGTAATGAATCAGGCAAGATGATCATATCTGAGATGGCATGAGGATAGAAGGATAAATATAATGAATCACAAAATTAGAATCCTGCAGAATCTTAATAGGTTGGAGAGATAAGCTGAATAAACATGATAAACATTCTCTCTCTCCCTCCTCCCCCACCAAACAGAGAAAACCATCTATATGAACACAGGAAGGGGAATATGTGAAAGAAGGATATGTGAAAAAACACCCAGGGGGTGAGTCAAAGTGAGCTCTGTGAGTCAACGTGATGGTGAGCGTACAAAAAGTAGATAAATTGTCCTAATGGAACCAACTAACGTATAAGATGTTGAGAAAGAAGAGGCAAAGTTCCCCCTTTACTCTTTGTAGGTCAGAACCCACCTGGTGCTGGGTCAGGTCCTGTACAACACATTTTTTAAAAGATAGAGGGATAAAAACAAACTTTAATGTTTTCAGAACGGAGTGATTGGGCTATGGAAAGTAGGACGTGCTCAAAACTGTGCCCTATAATAACAAAATTGAGAAAACTGAAAATGTTTTGCCTGAAAAATATCTTCAGGTTGGTAGTAGTTATAATAACACCTAATACTTACTGATATTGTTCTAAAAGCTTTACATGTTGTGTGGGTTAAATGAGATAAAACCATCTTATGAAGTTGGGCTTGTAATTGAGCTCATTTTACAGCAAGGACAACTGAGTCTCAGAGGTGATCACTTGCCCAGGGTCACATAGTTGATAAATGACAGAACTAAGGCTTAAACCGAGGTCTCTGCATTACAACATCTTCTTTGCTATGATAATGTTTTCATCCATCCACTACATGCTTTTTTTCCATTCTGAAAACTCAAGTTTTAAAGTTTCTAATGATTCTGTCTCACATAGATTTATGGGTTCTTGCCAGAATATGGGCACTCTGTTGCATGTAGACACCTGAGAGGGCTTTTGGGGGGACTATAGGGTCCCAGAGATAAGTGAATAGCAACTGTAGGTTGGCAAAAAGGAGCTGAGAATTAGCTTTACATGTTGTGTGGATTAAATGCTCATATTCACAGAGGGCAGTTGAGATCAGTTGCAGAGCAAGCTGATAAAAATCCTTTGGAAATAGTCACAGGTGTAGGCTCATTTTCAGATCCTTTTTGCTGACCTACAGAAGCCATTCACTCATTTTTGGGGCCCCATATTCCCCGAGAAGCCCTCTCAGGAGTCCACCAGCAGCAGAGATAAAGATTATGGATAGAGATGGGAGAGAAAGGCATGTAGTTGAGTCTATAGGAGAGGGGGATGGCGAATAGAAAATATCATGTCTGTTGGAGGGAGATGATTCATAAGTTCTGCCACAATAAAAAAAATAAAAGGACAGGCAGAGATGTAGGGATGTTAAGGAACCCAGGAACTTCAAATTCACAAACACAGAGAGCAAGAAAAGAAAGGCTTCCAGATAGGAGGAAAGAACATTCAACCCTAGAATAAGGCAGGGAATATGTTGTGTTTTGAGTCTAGGTGGGTTGGGTAGTCTTAGGTTATGGGGTCCCAAGTCTCAGAAATCAGCTTTTTGGGAGCCATGGGAGTTTGCCACAAGCAATGGAAATGAACTGTTATTAAAACTGTTGGCTATGCTTCATGCCATTCTATACTACGAGTCTTCTTATATAGCATAGGGGAGTTTCTAGGACATGGTGAAAGTTAACCTGGTGATGAGTCTGAGATGTCAGTAGAGAAGCAGAAAATGGATTCACTCATGGGTCCATGGCAAAGCTGAGTTCACCTCTGGGTTTTAGCCATTCCCATGATCTCCACCAGCATCTTCCAACACCCCTAAATGAAAATACGGCCAGACATCTTTGCTCAGTGTTACCTGAGGAAGAAGCAAAAACACATTTTTGTTTTCACTATGCAGCTTCAACAGAGGTCTCAAAGCACCAATATTCCATTCCTACATTCATTTATAACCAGAGAAACCTCACAAAGATTCTCCTATATAGGACATTTGGGGCTGTGTGTCACACAGACTGTTAGGGGCTGATATCAGTCTATCTCCACCCCTCCTTTCTGGGCCACTACAGAAGAAAAATGAGGAAATGGCTCAGGGAAGGAAATGGAGACTTTAATATCTATTAGGATCCATTGCCCTTATCTCAAACTCTTATTATGAAATCACTCCCTCGAGAGAGAAAAAGCCTTTTCCGCTTGGATTGTCCCAGCAGCTCCCGACCATCCCCACTCCCCAACCTTATGTGGCCCAGCAATGAGCCTAGTAGTAGGAAAATCTCTATGGATACTGGTGCTGATGGGAAGATTCTTCCTCTCAGGAAGTGATGGTGACTGGGGCTCTGGGATGCTCATGGGAATCCCATTTCCCCCACAAAGAAGTTATTTTATTACGCAACCAGTTGGATGACCCCCTTTTTCTTCCAATTTCCCAAATAAATCTGTAAAGGTCACAGGTGAAGTTCTTCTCTTTAAGAGCTTCTCCATGCTAAGTTCAGCGAGAACTTGGGGTACCCTGGACATTCTTCCAGAGATGCTTTTCTTGTAACTCTTTTCAATAAGTAAGCATGCTTTGCTCTGCACTGGGTGTCACCTGTGTAGGATGCTGTTGTCCCTGCCTTGCCCTATATTCTGTCCACATGGTTTCTTCATAGGATGATGCTTAGGTCAGCCCTGAGGTTTGAACCAGTCAACAAGTCCAGGTTGATGTGGAGTCCCTTTAGTACCTCCCTTTGCAGGAATAATGCTGCACCCAGAAACTCCCTCAGAACCTCTCCACTGGAAGGGCCTTGTGACCATTCCTGGTTTACTCCTCTTGTTCCAGCATCCCATGTGGCTAGTGGCCCCTTTCATTTTCAATGGTATCTCAATTCTTACGGTAAGTTATATGATTGCCCTACATCTAACTCATCTTTTCTCAGTGTTACCTGAGGAAGAATGGAGAGGATGCCCAGAATTGGCCCAGAAGAATCCTCTTCGATTCTAGAGAAAAAGGCAGGTAGAGGCAGAAGAGATTCACTTCCCAGTGCATGCGTGCTGAATGTTGGGGGTGTTGTTTGAGAGAGACAAGGAAATGGCTGTAAAAACTTGGGAAGAGGAACCTGCCCTGGGTCAAGTAGGGTGTTGGGAGGACCAGATGGAGCTTGAAGCTCTCTCCATCTCTGTCAAGTCCCCTGGACTGAGAGGGTAAAATTCACATGGCCTTTTATCCTCCAGAGGAGAATTCATTCACCTGGGTCTGATTGCAAACTCTAGGGTACTAACAAGAAACTCCTCCCACATCCTCCCACCTGCTAATGCCTCCGTTTTCCACGTCCCCAAGATGATGGCCACCAAACTAACAGACACTATCTTTCTTCTACAAGGTGTTTCCGCCTTCCCACCTCCACTCTAATCTTGCACTGCAGCTGCTCAGCCCCTCACAGCTCTGTCCACACAAACCACTATCCTCCAATATCCCCAATCCTAGCCTGCGCCCTCTGGCCCCCACAGTTCTGATCTCTCTGAAGTGCTTCCTTGTTCCCTCGGCTGCTCATCCTCCTGTCCTACCTTTGTGAGGAGCCACAAGGATATGCCTGCTGCCTCCACGCAGGTCTAAGGAGTGGGAAGCATGAATGGTGGTCTAGGGCCTAAAGCCTGTCCCCTTTGTTTTAGGCTTTTTTTAGCCAATATACAAACAAACCAGCACATATGTAACAACAATAGCCAACAAAATACTATACTGCATTTTGAGCAGTCTAGAGATAGTTACGACTGATGGAAATGACCGGCATGTGATGAGTTTCCTGGGCCCCATCCCTGCTGTGAGCACATCCTTTCCTGGTCTTTGCAAGCTGCCACCAGAGAACCCGCTTCTCCAGTTCCAAGATCCCCAGTGTAGTGGGAAGAAGAGTGTTCCCCCAGAATTCATGCCCACTCAGAAACTCAGAATGTGACCTTATTTGGAAATCGGGACTTTGCAGGTATAATTGGTTAAGATCTCTCAATAAAATTGTTCTGGATTTAGGGTGGGCCCTAAATCCTAAGACCATGCCTTGAAAAGAGAAAGGAGAGGGGAGCTTAAATGCAGAGACGCAGGGAAAATGCCATGTGAAGACAGAGGCAGAGATTGCTGCGATGCTGGCACCAGCCAAGGAGTGCCAGAAGCCATCAGACGTGGGAAGAAGCAGGAAAGGATTCTCCCCTAGAGCTGTCATACAGGATGACCCGCTGACATCTTGGTGTTGTATCTTTAGCCTCCAGAACTGTGAGAGAATAAGTTTTTATTGTTTTAAACCCACCAGTGGTACTTTGTTACGGCAGCCGTGGGAAACAAAGACACCAAGGCATTAAGGTGTCTTCAGTGTGTTACCATGGGCCCTGCCTGGAGTTTGGGAGAAGCTGCTCTAGGATCACCCAGATACCAGGAGCAATCCCACCATCCTGGCAACTACTTGGAAAAAGTTTCCAGAATTGCCATCTTCAGCAGAACATGCCACGGTTTCACAACTCATAAGTAATTTGAACTGTAATCTTCAGTTTCCACATCTATAACGTGGGGAAAATAATACCTGTTCCTGGGATCATTGTGCAGATGCAGACAGCACAGGTAGCAGCGTCCAGCCTGAGGCCTGAAGCAAGCAGGCTCTCAACAAAGGGCTCCCTCCTCTTTCCCAACCTTTCTCTGCTTTCAGACTTCTCTTCTCTCCCCTGACAGTCTTCCTCAACTAACTTCGACATGGCCTCTCTCAGCCCCTCTCACTGTTCTAGGCCTCCTTTTCTTTAATCCCATTCCTCCTCTTCCTCCATGTAGTGTTCTACCACAATGCATTCAGCCTGTATGCAGAATTTACCTTGGCAGGATAACTGTCTTTGCCCAAGTAGGAGCAGTTAACACCTTGTGTTTGGAGTGGTTTGGTTTCCATCCATCAAACGAAGAAGCCCATTGGAAGGGCTAGTCTGAACATAGCACTTTAGCCCCCACTGGGCCCTATATCCCATTGCTCCTGACTCGGTGTGTCTCGCTCCTGAGAAATCACTCTTCCCCAGGCTTTACATATCAGTTGTCTCAACTCTGCCTTCTCTAGTATTTCAAACTAGACATGCAGAGTAGCACTCAATTTTAAGCCCAAATCCTGAAACAAGAGAAGCTGGAGGTGTTAAGACTACACACTAATAAAACTAAAGGTAAAACAGGTGACAGTTTAATCAGGAATTGGGAAATGACCAGACATTGTAACCCATAGGTCTGCCCGCATCCTCTGTCCTGCACTGGGTAAGGGCTTATGGTTTGCTGTGTGCCTTCCTCTCTGTCCTCATCTTGCTGGTTTTCCAAAGCCCAGCCATTGCCCTTCAGACTAACCCTCCAGTGGGGACCCAGAATGCCTGGGTATGGAAATGGTGTTTGAGGACTTCCATCAGGATGAACAGGAGAAAGCAGCATTGGGTGGAGAGAAAGAGGGCTGTCACTTCAGATGTCCAAGGGAATGCTGCTTTCCCTAAATCAGAAGATAAGTCAGTGATGAGCAGAACTCCACAGACACTCCTGAAATGCAACCAGGCCTAACACACCATTTTTTATTGGTTTAGCCTATTTCATACTTGGGGGTTGGGAGCTCAATCTTCAGGGAAACAGAAAAAAGAGGGAAGTATTCATGTAAGTAGGAGATGAGAAGCAGAGTGAGAATCACTTTTAGGAACACAGATTGGGAGCAGGTACAGGAGAATCCTGGGTGTGGATGAAGAATGACCCGGGATGGTTTTGGAGCTAGCCTCTGGAATCCTTTCTCTTGACCTGTGGAAGAGAGAACATTTTCAGGGTTTCAGGTTTCATGGCACAGCAGGAGTAGGGCAGGGGAGGTGGGCTCTGAGGCCTAATTTGAGTAGGGCTCGCTGGCTGTCTCCATCCTCCCATGATGCATTCTGTGATATTCCCTGCATTTTCTCCCCAGTCTGGCTTCATTATGGTTTCATTGAGGTGATAGGATATATTAGGCTGTGCTCTGGCTCTGAGATTCCTTTATGCCCATGTGTGATGTTCCATCCCCTGCCCCCATCATCTGCCCTATCCCACCCTCCTCCTTACCATGGCCATCAGCACGAGGGCACTGACCAGCACGGCATACAAGGTGGCCTTCCCTAGCAAGATCTCATAGAGGATGGTGGCAGACAGGACCCCTTGCTGGTAAGACTCTGTTGACAAGAACAGAGCATGTAGGTACCTGTGCACAGGTGGCTCTGGCCTCCCTCACGCCCCTGTGTCCGTGGATTCTCCATGCCCTGGTTCCAGAGCAGAGACGGCAAAAGATAGAGAGAAAAAGGAGAGACTCACTTACCGGAGGTGAAGCCACAGTCTGAAAGAAAACAGGGGAAGAAAAATGGATGAGAGAATGCTGCTTTGTAAGGACACTGAGCCTTACATCATAGACTCACAGGCCACAAACACATGCATATCAGATAGTACAAAGTCAGCCTCCTTTGATAGCCCTGGTTCTGTCTCCCTCATGCTGCTCCAGTGCCAGCGAAGTGGTCACTATGATCTTAGGAAACCAGGACCCCAGAAGGGAATGGGATGCACACCACTCAGATGCTGAGCTGTATGGCTGGTCCTCAGGGAGACTTGAAAGCTGAGCTCTAAGGTGTCAGGATCTGAAGGAAGAATGAGCTTGAGGTGCTCCATTCAGCCTCTATGCTTCTTGGGGGGGAAGTGCACACCGTGCTTTGCTGACCCTGTGAACCTTGATCGTCCCACCTTGTCCACTCTGGCTTTCTTCTGGATCTAGTCTTGTCCGCCACCTGGATCTTTCCATTTCCCCTGGTAGCTGGTCTCACCTAATCTCCTCCAGGCATCTCCCCAGGCCCCACTCACCTGCTCTACCCCAGGCCTCGGCGCTGACGATCTGGGTGACGGGTTTGGCCCTATCCTGGGTCCACTCGTCATTCTCCGAGAGCCCGTAGAACTGGACTTGACAGCGGAAGTGGTTGCGGGGGTTCTGCCAGAAGGTGGCCGAGACCCTCAGGCGGCTGCTCAGGCAGTATCTGGAGTCGTTGAGGGCGGGCTGCTCCTTGAGGGGCTGTGGGTCTGTGCTGACCCCACTGTGCACCTCCTTCCCGTTCACCCACCAGCTCAGCTCCACGTGGTCGGGGTAGAAGCCTGTGGCCAGGCACACCAGTGTGGCCTTTTGGGTGTGGGAGATCTCTGCTTCTGATGGCTCAAACACAGCGACCTCGGGTGGGAACACGTTTTTCAGGTCCTCTGGAAAGGGAAGAGGTAATGGGGCTAGGGTTGCTCTGAGAGCTGTCTGGTCCTGGTAGGGGCTCTGTGTGTGTGTGAGAGAGAAGGCCGGGAAAGGACCATAATGAAGCACAATTATGTTACTAGGTCCTCCTTGCTTTGGGGTCACCAGCCTATTCCTCTTTGATGGTTCTACCCCTTCCTTGCCTGTCTTGTATCCACCCTATGGGTTGGCACTGCCCATCGTCTGTCCATCCCCCAGTTAGGCACTGCCTAACATTCCAGGTGATGTCTCCTCATTGCCATTATTTGATTTCCTCTCTATCAATAAAAACTTGCCTACCTACTTCTCACCATTTTATGTGGTAGTTTTTTAACTGGAGCAAGGGATTGGAACCCAAAAAAACAAGATCCAAATCCTAGAACTTCCTTTGTCCACCAACAAGACTTTCAAGACAGAAATTCCTACCACTTTTTTCTGCATGTGAAGTAATAATCACCATTCTGACTTTGCAGAAACTGTGTGAGGGTTAAATTATGTACAAATTCAAAAAGCCCCCTCCCAAGCAGGTTATTTATACCAAATCTAAGGTGCTCAGGAATGAAGGGGAATCTGGGATGAGGGAGACATTTTGGATCTGGGGGCTTTCTTTAGATTTACAGATGGCCTATTTTTTGCATTCACATGAGGACATCCTTTGCTTTTACAGTGCGTTCATGAGAATGTGAGGTTTTTTCTTTTTGTGGTGCATGAAGTCATCTTATCCATTCCTCTGCCTCCAGGTACCCCTGAGTTTTCTCTGCTCAGACAGTTAGTCATCTTCCCTTATTTCAAAATTAGGGACTCTTCAACCTTCTGTGTCCCTTTGCATCCAAATATTATATGTAGCTTTCTCTACTAGCAAGTTTCCCAAATAAACATCTGATATCATCAGAGTAACTTCTTGCTACTAGTTGTGTTGATACAGTTTCTGTCCTGAGCATCTCCTTTGTAGGTTCTTAGGGATGACAGGTAAATTCATCCCCTTTAATCCCTGAGGGCCCCTTTCATTTCGCTGAATCACTTCTTTTGGACCTGCCCTCCTACTCATCTTATCTTTTTTTTTTTCTTTTTCTTCCCATTGATTATTTTTCATTTCTGAGCAACTCTATTAAAATGAAGAAATATCAGTCTTAGGAGAACCTATTCCGAATCTCCTGGACAATGGAGGAAATTTACTCTGACATTTCTTCACATGTGTATGGATGTGACCTCCTTCCTGGGTCCCCATGGGGCCTCCTGCTAGAAGGGCCCCCTACTTGGTTTAGTGCTCTGCTGTCACCATGTTGAAATCCTAAGATTTAACACGAGCCCCCGCATTTTCATTTTGAGCTGGTCCTGCTTCCCATCATGTCAGTTTCCCTTCCTCCCCACAACTCCTACCTGCTAATAACTACTATGCTTCTAAATCTTTACTGGCTGGGCTGGGGCTGAAGTGGTAATATCCTAACTTCTATCTGCAGAACTTTCTTTCTTTCTGCTCTCAGCCTGCTTATTTTCACTCTCATCTCAAAAACCCTGGCTCTGGGAGTCTACCAGCCCTCCAGAATGTACTCGTTTGATTTCTTCATTTAGCAAACACTCAGTCCTCATTGTAAAAATTAAAAATATTCCTTGACCATGTATGCTGTTCTGTGGAATAGTTATTGATGCAACAGGCGTGGCGAACACTAGCCGCCTCTCACTACACACCAACATACTATCTGTACATGAGGGCAGGGTCAACTCTTCTGCATTTGTGAGTCCACGTGGTGTGGGGCTTGTCTCTGTGGGTGTAAGTGTGTGTACTAGTGAGCTTCTGGAGTAAGTGTGTGTACTAGTGAGCTTCTGGTGTAAGTGTATACCAGTGAGCTTCTGGTGTAAGTGTGTGTACTAGCAAGCTGACGGTGTGTGTGTCCTAATGAGCTTCTGGTGTGAGTGTGTACCAGTGAGCGTCTGGTGTAAGTGTGTGTACTAGTGAGCTGCTGGTGTAAGTATGTGTACTAGTGAGCTGCTGTTGGCCTGTGCTCTACTTGTGGGTTGGATTCACCTTAGGCAAAATTGTGATGTTTGTCTCACATCTTCCCAACCCACCTCTGACACAGACACAGCCTTACTCCATTTCCACACTTCAGATCCTGCCCATCCTTTGGCACTGGGCTGACCCTGCCCCCTGTCTCCCCAGTGACCTCCTAGGAGGATGGGGAAAAGAACCATTGAATTACATCAATAATCTGTACACTGTACATGTTGATTCTCTTTTCTTCTTCACAGCAATAGTAAGTGGTAGGTATTGTTCATTACATTTTATAGTTGAGGAAACTGAGGTTCACACATTAATTTGCCCAAGGTCACCACATCACAAAAGAACCAGAGGTTCGAACTCAGCCTTTATCTGGTTCTAAAGTCTGGGTCTTTTCGGTGCCCCAGCTGACTGCAGGAACCCCACATTTCCTCTGGATACGCTTCACTGCTTCACTGTAGCTGAGCCCCATTACACCCAGATTAATGACAGCCTAACTACAAATGGTACCGGTTAATATACCAATATTGTGAGTTCTCTTCTCTGGCCTCAGGGCAGTTGTCACCAGGTAATGTTTAGGGTCCCTTTTCAGCTCTCAGGGCCTAAATCTTCCAGAGAATTTTCCTCATCTCACAGGCAAATTGTCTGCATTTTAATGTGTGTTTGTGGCGAATGAACTCCCTGAACATCTGGGCTGTTTAACCTAGAATACTTAGTGTGCTAAGGGAGATTTCAGGATAGGGGAGGGAGCTACACGGGGGCGGGGGTGGTAAGTGTACCCCAGTGGCTGAGGTTATGTGCCCTACTCTCAGGTCAGCACCTCTTTGTTGACCAGCCCGTGGGTAAGCATGAATGCCGTGCCCTCACCCTGGACCCAGGGATCTCTGGCTTAGGAGGAATAGGAATCGGGAACAAGGAGTTTTAAGTCGGATTAGAGATCCACACTGCTAAACAGTAAACTTTCATTCTTTTCTTCGCTGACTCATATTCATCTCCCTTTTTGGCTTCTCTGTTCCACTTTTGTTTGGCAGGCTTTTTCTTCTGTGTTCTACTGCACCCTCGGCTGCAGGATTTCTGCCCCCTAACACCCACCCGCCTGCCCGCAGTGCTGACCCTTGCCCACACGCGCTGTTCCCAGCCTGCTCAGCTCTTTTTGCCTACGAATAGCAGTTACCCCCACTCCTACCCATTCCCCAAACCAGGATTTCCCTTCGTCCTCTCCAGTCTCGCCTCTCCCAGAGTCCTAACAAATCCTCTCCTTCTCCATCGTTCACCTTCTCTCTAAACACCCCAGAAAAAAGATTAAAAGTGGCCTCGCCCTCTGCTCAGCTTTCCGGACTCTGAGCACCTCCCCACCCCCTCCCTCTTCCCCAGTCTTTTCCCAGGAGCCGGGAGGTGACCTTGCAGAGCTGACCCCGGACACCCAGCTCCTCCAGCTCCGGTCCAGCCTCCGACTCCGGGGACCGAGGGGCTGGAAGGTGGGGAGACGCCCGAATCTCACCTGTGACCGTGAGCCTGGTGCCCGGCCCGAAGTACTGCTCGTAGGAGCACGGAGGTGCACCCCCGCATGCAAACCTCTAAGGCTCCCCGAGCTCCTGCCCACCCTGGGGACCCAGCCCAGGTCTCCCAGCACAGGGCGGGACCGGGTGCCGCGAAGCAGCCGCCGCCTTCCACCTGAATCCCGCCGCCCGGGTGGTCCCGCGAAAACTCACCCAGCACGGTCAGCCTGCTGCCGTCCCCGAAAGTCAGGACGTTGGCCCCAGAGCACAGCCCGGGGACTCCCCACAAAAACCAGACCCAAGCCGCCTGCGCCCGCGCCCCAGCAGCCCGCGCTCACCGAGCACCAGGAGCCGCGTGCCTGGCCCGAAGTACTGGGTCTCTTGGTCACGGCCCCCGACCCCCGCACAAAAACCCGAGCGCAGTCTCGCCCCCGGTCCCCCGGCGGCCCCAGCTTACCCAGCAGTGAGAGCCGGGTCCCGGCGCCGAAGTACTGAATGTTTTTGGCTCACAGCCCCGAGACGCGGCACAGAAACTGGCCCTGCGATGCCCCCGGCGTCCCGGGGCGCCCCCTCCCCAGTTCCCGGGCTTCAGCGGGAGCCCCCGCTTACCGAGCACTGTCAGCCGGGTGCCTGGGCCAAAATACTGCGTATCTGTGCTCACAGCCTGGAGGCCCAGGACAAAAACCGGTGCTGCCCGCTCTGCTGTCCCAGACTCAGCTCGGGTCCTTCCCACCGCTGAGAGCCCCATCGCTCTCCCAGCACCAGAACCAGGAGTCCTCCGCCCAGACGCCCAGCAGCGCCTCTCAGCACAGCCCCTCTCAGAGTGGGGCAGCTGCTCACCTCTGCCCATCCCGCCCTCTCGGAGCGCTCCGGAGCCCCAACCGCCTCCTTACCCAGCACGGTCAGCCTAGAGCCTTCTCCAAAAAACAGCTCCCCGGTGTTCGCACAGCCCTGGGGACCCTGGCGCAAACCCCGCTTCCCTCGAGGAGGGCCCTGGATTGCCCAGTGTCCACTCCCCTAAGAACAGGGTTCTGGGGTCGTGCAGGCTGGGCTGCTCACCCTCTCTCCCACCTGGAGCCCCCTTCTTACCTAGCACGGTGAGCCGTGTTCCTGGCCCGAAGAACTGCTCATTGTAGGAGCACAGTGGGAAGGGGCTGCCCAGAATTCCTTCTCCTTCCCCACCTCCCTTAGCACAGAGAGAGGGCACACCCTTCCTCTCTTTCCTGAGCCTATCTTTTCCTGTCTCGAGTTAGCTGGACACGGTAACCTGGATCTTGCATGAGGCCACCACCAATTTGCAGAGGAGAATCCACTTGGCTGGGGGACAACACAGTGGATTTGAAATCTGAAGGGGCATTGGTGGTACTGGAACGGCTGGAGCTGGGCGATGTTGCAGGCTAGACCTTGCCTCTTCCTAGTTATATGACCTGTAACTTCTCTGATCTCAGTTTCCTCATCGGAAAGATGGGACAATATCTTTCCCTCAGGGTTTTCATCAGTTCTTAATAAATAATGCATGTGCAAGTACTTTGTCAAGAACAAGTTTTATTAAAAGTGCTGACTGATAATCCCACTTTGCTGTCTTGGCCTTCTTATTCCTTGGAAGCCGAGTCTGGACAGGGAGATGGACAGGTGCTCGCTGGTTTGGGGGACCCTGCAAGACCACAGCTGGGACCAGCCCCAGAGAACTCTTCCCACCTGGTAGCTGCATTCCCTGGGCTGGGTGGGGATGCTTACTGCAGCAGGGTTTTTTGTAAAAGCACCTCCTCTACCTGAATCATCGTGCCCCCCCCGCTAGTCCCCACAATGTTACACCATGATACAAAAATGTTTCCTCCCTGCTAGTCCCCCTCCCCCAACCACTGGGCAGAGGCAGGAAGCGCAGGTGGCAGAGGTTAGTCTGATTGTGTGGGGCTTGGAAAAGACAAAGGCAGTGAATTAAAATGGGAAGGGCTTGGGGAAAGTCACAGTGATGGTAATGGTGGGGGGCAGAGAGGTCCCTCCTTGGAACATGCATCACCCTGAGCAGACCATCTATGTCACTGGGTCTCCCTGGTGGGGCTCACTGTGCCCACCTGCTCAGACTGGCATTTATAGTGAAGTGGGTGGGAGGAGCGAGGGGTGGCAGGCAGCTCATAGGAAAATCCACAGAGCAGTTGATGGCACCTTATGACAGGAGAACAAACAATCCAGAAACCTCTATAATTTCCCTTTGTTCAGTTGCTTCCTGAACGATGTCTGAACTCCATATTCTTCATTTACTCCACAGGTGTTTAGTGAACATCCACCATGTGCAGGCTCCATGCTGGTTGCATGGAGGTAAGTTTATTCCCAGAGTGGCATGCACCGACCTGCCTTTCCAGCGCTAATTTTGAGCACTCCCATTTCTGAACCTTGCAACCAGCTAAACGGGCCTACCCAGAGGTACCTAGCCATGTCATTAGGGCTTTTGTTCATGCCTCTGACCAGCATGGCCATTCTCTAGAGTGAACAACTGAGACCAATTCTTCCTTTGAAGAGATTGCCACCTTCTCAGACTCTTTCCTGATTATCCCAGTGAGAAATTGAGGGCCACTCTCTGACTGCATTTTAGTAAGCAGTTCATGTTGCTCTTTCAAAGCATGGACTTGCGTTTGGCTCTTTCTGTTCATGATTGAGTTGCTCTGTGAACAGATACGCTTCTTGGGGACTGTAATTTGGGTATCTTAATTTTCTTGGAAGTTGATAACACATCACAGGGATATGTGTTTAATGAGTGGATGTGTGTACATGTGTGTAAATATAAACATATATACACGCGTGTGCATACATGCACACACGCATCTTTGAATGCATGTATGTGTTGCAATAAAGAGGGAAGACTGTGTGGTGTAGTCCTATAAATGGAAGGGTAATGGCTATTTCAGGCAGGACTTACGGTGATGATTGCTCCTGGATTGGGTCAGTTTGGGTTCACTCATTTATTCATTTATTTATTCATACATACCTATGTGGTGTCTACACTAAACTGAGGTTACTATACTATAGCCCTGGGATACTATCTTAAAATGTATCCTTGTTAACAAGGAGTTCATAGTCCCTGGGGGTGTCAGACAAATAAAGAGGTAGTTTCCAGCAAGTGTGATGTATCACAAAGAAGGTTATGCACAAGGCACTGTGATAGCAAAATAAAGGTGTATTTAATCCAGCCTCAAGGGAGGAAGAGGTAAGGAAGAGGCAAGAAAGGGCCAGAGAAAGCTTTTTGGAGGGGAAGACATTGGAGCTAAATCTTTAAGTCTAAGCAGGAGTTATCATGGGGAGAAGAGTACTTTGTCACCCCAGGAGGAAGAGCATGTGCAAAGCGGCCTGAAAGAAGCAGCTCAGGGGCTTCAGGGATGAGAGAAGTGAGGAGAGTGTGGAAGGAGACAAGGATAATCATTGGGTCTTCTGTGCCACCTTTGGGATTTGGGACTCCATCACCATGGTGACAGTGAGACAACAGAAGGAGCTTTTGAAGGAATTCTAGAAGTAGGAATGGGGCTGATTCTCAGTTTTAGATACCTTTATTTTCTAACCTTCCAGGAATGATTAGGGGACATTTTCATTCTGGTTTAATTCACTAGAGAGAGATTTATAAACAGATGGGTAACTTAAACCGGAAGACACATCTTCCATTGAAAATAAGTTTGCAAGTCAGAGCCTCTCTTCTTCGGAGCTGGGAAATCAACTTGGTGAACCAATGAAGATGAATGGAGTGCTCAATAAGAAAGCTGCAAGGAAGGTGGGTGATGCTTATGGAATCCAGCTTTGTTAGTCACGGGGACATGGCCAGCTGGAGGGTGAACACACCTGTATAGGTTGGCTCTTCCTCTGAGCACGTCTTTCCTGGGCAGAACAGTATAGTTGGATATAGAATATTCCTATACTCAACATCTGTGTCTTCCTAGACTGTTCTAGAAGTAACCTCTTCAGCTCCCATCACTGCCTTTCACGCTGAATTAACCTCTGCTATTGATCTCAAGGTGGGCCCCTCATCCCTCTTACGTGAAGAGTCTGCATTTTCCTTGAATACCTCTTGTTTCTATCCTGACTGAATGGGGAGAGTCACAGGGAGTTCAGAGACAGCCAAGGAGCTATCCAGACATTCACAAGTCAGAGTCAGGCCAGACCAGAACATTTTTATTGGTTTAGTCACTTAGGCATGCTAAGGTCCCCCTGGGTTAGGGAGATTTCAGCCGTGAGTGTGCAGGTGTGCATGCACATAGGGGGATATCTATTGGGATGCAGACAGGTGAGAGCAGCTCTTCAGAAGCGCTGGCAAAAGAAGAATGTGTATTGAAACCATGACGGGTTAGAAGCTCCTAACTCCACTTCCAGGGCTGCCTTCAGAAATCCTTTCTCTTGACCTGCAGAAGAGAAAGTTTTGGGGGTTATTAAGAGCCAGGAGTTGTGAGGATTGAGAGAAAGTAGTAGGGCCCATTGACCACACAAATAGTAAGGCTCATCACAACATCCGTTGGGTTTTCTGGTGACTCCAGCTTCTCCTTCCCAGCATGACCCTTCCACTGTGATCCTACAGAGGTGCAAGTTATCTTCTGAGGCACCTGAATGAAATCTCTTCCCTCCCTACTGCCCAGCTCCAATCCTGGCAGGGACTCTATACTTCTGGGTGCTTGGTGTCAGTGTGTCACCTCCAGCCTGCTGGCCCCATCCTGCCCTCCTGCTTACCATGGCCATCAACACAAGGGCGCTGACCAGCACAGCATACAGGGTGGCCTTCCCTAGCAGGATCTCATAGAGGATGGTGGCAGACAGGACCCCTTGCTGGTAGGACACTGTTGGCACGGAGGAAGGACAGGTGGGTACCTGTGCACAGGTAGCTCTGGTCTCTCCCACCCTCCACCCTCCAGTGTCTGTGAGTTCTTCATGCCTTGGTTCTAGGTCAAGAACCATGAGAGAGGGAGAGGAAAAGGAAGGGCTTACTTACCCGAGGTAAAGCCACAGTCTGAAAGAAAGCAGGGAGAGGAAAATAAATGAGAGACCTTATTTTCATAGGCAATTAAAAGTAAAGTCAGATTTGCAGTTGGCACAGACTCCCAGGCCCAGACCAGCTTCCTCTGACAGCCCAGCACCTCCTTTCCTCTGCCATGCAGATGTCAGCCACATTGTCCTTGCAATCCATGGCATGTGGCAGCACTGAGGGGGCTTGGGGGCACCACCCAGATGAGAGTTACACAGGCCACATAGAAAGGGGACCCAGCTGCTTGGCTCTGTTGGGCTGAGAATCTGGGAGAAGAATGAACCACAGGTGCCCAATTCTCCTTCATGGTGTGCGCTGGTTCCTTTCTTTTTGGATCTAGTCTTGTCTGCTACCTGGATCTTTCCATTTTCCCTGGTAGCTTGTCTCACCTAATCTCCTCCAGGCATCTCCCCAGGCCCTACTCACCTGCTCTACCCCAGGCCTCGGCGCTGACGATCTGGGTGACGGGTTTGGCCCTATCCTGGGTCCACTCGTCATTCTCCGAGAGCCCGTAGAACTGGACTTGACAGCGGAAGTGGTTGCGGGGGTTCTGCCAGAAGGTGGCCGAGACCCTCAGGCGGCTGCTCAGGCAGTATCTGGAGTCATTGAGGGCGGGCTGCTCCTTGAGGGGCTGCGGGTCCGTGCTGACCCCACTGTGCACCTCCTTCCCGTTCACCCACCAGCTCAGCTCCACGTGGTCGGGGTAGAAGCCTGTGGCCAGGCACACCAGTGTGGCTTTTTGGGTGTGGGAGATCTCTGCTTCTGATGGCTCAAACACAGCGACCTCGGGTGGGAACACCTTGTTCAGGTCCTCTGGAAAGGGAAGAGGGGTTGGAGCCAGGGTTGCTCTGAGAGCTGTCTGGTTCTGGTAGGGGCTCTGTGTGTGTGAGAGAGAGCCCTGGGAATGGGCCATAATGAAGCACAACTATGTCATTCTAGGCCCTCATTGTTTTAGGGTCACCATCCTAGTGTCTGTTGCTCTCTCTCCACTTTGCCCCTTCTTTCTATGCTGTCCCATGGATGCACATTGCCTACTGTCTCCCCAGCTTCCTATGGTCACATTATATCCTGATTGTCTTGGCTGTTTTTACTGAGGCTTGTCTGATCATCTATCCAAATAATTTATCTGTGTATCTTTATTTTTCAAAGCCTTGCTTGGTGCATGGCTATGTAATCCTGAAACTCGAGGTAGGAAACTCTCATTAGTGGTATAATTACAATAACTAAATTGACTTTTTCTAATGATAATTTTCCTTTTTTAAATCAAGATGTATATATTTGTTTCGTGGGGTAGGGACACATATTAGAATTAGCTTTTCTTTTCTAGAAAAGACACTTTTCCATTACATCTGAGTCCCCCACCTGCCCAGCACCTTTTTAAAAAATTTTATTTTCTTGCATGTAACCCTCTTTAAAGAGCCAAACCTGGTCAATATCTGATGGGATGGCCCACATTTCCTCCTCCCCTGGGGCAGGAGGGTGTGGTAGCTTGTCTAGGATGGCTGAAATCCCATGGAAGCTGATGGTCATGGGATTAACCCTTTCTTCTCTCAGAGTGTCCAGCAACCCTGCCTGGCCAGGATTGGAATCCGTCCACAGTTAAGCTTTGCATTCTCAAAAGTAGTACAAGCTAGACCACTGAGTATGAATGAACCACAAAGTCCAAGGGCCATTTCAGTAGAAAGCTCACACTGCAGAGCTCTGGACCCTTTCACATGCTTGAGAGAGGAGAGAAAGAATTTCTGGGATTATTGGAAGGAATGATTTCATCTGAAGACACATGAGGAGTGGAAGAAACCACAATTTACCGTGCCTTTTGCTTGGCTTTGTTCCAACCATGAGAGTGAGCTTTTGGTGCAGAAATGTGGCAAGTCTAGATATGGGTTCTTTATCCAAATTTGGGAAATGTTTTTGATGGGAAAATTGAGATGCAGGTTTGGAAAAAGGCAAACCCTGTGACCTAGTGATCATAAACAACAGGAATGAAAAGGATTGTTACCACAAGTTGAGTCCTTTACAAAGGATTTTCATATAAGTTAGTCTCTTCTGTTTCTATGTCTTAGAGAGGAGGCAGCTTAAGTTGCTTTTCAAATTGCACACCTCCCCCACCACAGCCCCTTGAACCCAGGCCTTTGAATCTGGTGAATTGTACTTTCTACTCAACGTCTTGGTGTGTGTCCCCACCTACGCTAATGTCTGCCCAAGCCCCTAAACTTTGGTAGACCCTATGAGTCCCATTCCTCCACCCTTGTCTATGTCTCCATCCTAGACCTCATCCCATCCCAACCCCGCTCCACCGCCTGTCTGCTTCCTCCCCAGCATGGGGAAGGTTGTACTAGGGCTTCCTGGTGGGGCCTTTACCCTATTATTCTAGCATAGATTCTGAGGCTTAAGAGAATGGAGTCTTGGCCGGGTGCGGTGGCTCACATTTGTAATCCCAGCACTTTGGGAGGCCGAGGCAGGCGGATCACGAGGTCAGGAGTTTGAGAACAGCCTGGCTAACACAGTGAAACCCTATCTCTACTAAAAATGCAAAAAGTAGTTGGGTGTGGTGGCAGTCACCTGTAATCCCAGCTACTCGGGAGGCCAAGGGAGGAGAATCGCTCAAACCCAGGAGGCGGAGGTTGCAGTGAGCCGAGATCGTGCCACTGCACTCCAGCCTGGGCGACAGAGCTAGACACCATCTCAGAAAAAAAGAAAATAGAGTCTCCTACCCATTTTGTCTTCTTTATACCTTATCTGTTGCTAAGATAATGTCAGTTTCCAGTTGTAACACTCTCTTCAGACCTATCTCCCAAACACCTGCCAAACACAGGCACCTCAGAGACTCCCTGCAGCTCGCCCAATGCTGTGACAGGGACGTCTGCCCTCAGGCCTCAAGAGCAGCCCTGAAACCACCCGTCTCCCCAACCTGGTCATGCCTGGCTCATGAACCTTCAAACTACCTCAGGAAGACATTGATGCATCTTCTAAGACTGGTAGAGAAAGAAAGAAGGAGGGAGATAAAGACATGAGCAGAGTTCTGTGCTGGAGGCTGGCAGTGGGGAGAATATTAACATAGAAGACAGAGCTAGTCACCAAAAGGAGTCAACAATGCAGAAGTGGAGTTAGAATGGGAAGGAAAAAATGGAGAAGATGCAATTTAAAAAAGGGAAAGTAAAACAATACATCCACTAAGAAAGTAGAGATGAGAAGAGTCCCAGAAAACAATGAAAAGAAGAGCGAAGAAACACACAGCCCTGAAGACTAAGCAAGGAGCTCTACAGCTGAGGAACTGCAGGCAACACAGCAGAGCAACAAGCTGGAAGAGCTCCAGGGAAGGGAGGAGAGGGCACAGTGCTCCAGGTAAGAAGGGGTGACCCTGACCTCCGTTCTTACACCCAATTCCCTTCCCAGCAACTGATCATTGCAGTCAAACCCAGGCACCCCCGAGTCAAGAGTGGAGCCCCCATACCTGTCACAGTGAGCCTGGTCCCGTTCCCAAAGTGGAGGGGCGAATTTTAGGAGCACAGCTGCAGAGGCTTAGATAAAACCCACCCGGCGATCTCCAGTCAGAGGGCAAGTCTTAGCTCCCTGACAGCAGGATGGCTGCCTTTCTCTGCCTGGATTCATGGCTCTGGACCAAGGGATTCTGTTAGGAAAAAGGCCTAAGCATACTGTGCAGCATAAGGTGCCAGAGGAAGAGGCTTAGGAGAGGCAGAGCCATGCACATAAGAGGGAGGATGAGCCAAGAAGGGAGTGAGGAGGCAGATTATGGACTGAAGACTTAGAGAAGAGAAATAGAGGAGTCAACCAAGACACACCAAAGGGAACGCAGGCACAGGCACAGCTCTTACCCCATGGGGTAAGAGATTTTACTCAATCTTCCTCACCAGCACCGGGAGGAGAAGCAGAGAACTCTGCCTTCAAGGGACAATGGCCATACCACCCTGATTCTGCAACTTACCTAGGATGCAGAGTCGAGTCCCAACACCAAAATGCTGGGGCTGATTGCTACACAGTACATCATGAGTGTGGCAAACCCCAGAGGAGCTGGTGTGGGCCCTTCCTTCCAGAAGCTGCTTACACACAGAACTCTTGGGGCCCCACCACACACTCCACTGACCCACATTTTATGAGCTTTTCTTGGCTGTGTTCTCAGTTTCTGCCCTCCTGCAAGGGGTCCTCCTGGAACTCCGACCTTATGATACACTATCCCGAAAGAAGTCTTTTACATACCCAAGACAGAGAGCTGGGTTCCGCTGCCAAAAAACAGTTTTTCATTAGTTGCACAACATTAAAGACTGGAAGGAAAACCGCCACCTGCTGCCTTCCACTCCTGCCTCCCCAAGTCCACCTGCCAGGTCCTCTCCTGTTCCTTAGTAGAATTTTAACCCTGGTGGGTAGAGGGGTAGACAATGGTACAACCCAAAATGCGGTGGTCAGCAGACCAATTAGGCCCCGTGTGATCCCCCAAGTTCCCTCTTCTGTGACCTTCTCCTTTCTGTGTGAGGGAGAGAAACGGTAGGACCGTGGTGGTAAGGTCAGAGGCTCTTTTATCTGTCATGGCCGTAACCGGCACCCTTCAAGGAGACAGGAGATGTTCAAGGTGACCCCTTCCAAGCTGAGTCTACCCATCTCTCAGTAGGGGAACCTAACTTGGCACAGGCAGTCTACAAAATAGTGGAGAGGAGAGGGAGGCTATCCCCTCCTCATCTGCCTCATAGGCCTTCCTGACAAAAATACACTTTCACCTAAGCACTAGAGACAAAGGCTCCGTCTGGATTCCAGTCCCTTTTTGCAAGTTCCCAGCTGTCCAGCCTTGACTTACTCACCTACAACAGTGAGCCAACTTCCCTCTCCAAAATATATGGTGTTTCCAGAGCACAGCCTCCCAGGGCCACTTCAAAACCCCCCAGTCTCTGCTGAGCACAGCTGGGATTCAGGCAGAGGTTGGGAGTTCATGGGAACTCTTCCCTCACAGGGACAGCAGCTCTGCTTCCAGTACTCTGTGTTCCCTTCCAGAGCTTGCCCAAGACTCGGGCAGGTGACAAAAAGAGACACAGAGTGGCCTCCTATAAAATCCAGCACAGGAATATACGAAGAATCTACAGAGAACCTCTGTCAGTGAAGCAGATAGATGGAGAGGTGTCGTGGCTCATTCATTACCCACCGGCCTTTCTCTGGGCTCTCCTATCTCAGGGAACTATGAGGAGAGGCCCCCTCCCCTTCCCTCTTCTGCCCCATCACCCTGGGCTCAGCTGTGACTCTGCTCAGAGCCTCTGGGAAGCCTGGGTGGATTCGCCCTCACAGGGAGCCTCCCCTGAACTCAATCCCGGGACATGACATGATGTCTCCCTGTCTGGCTCCAGGAGCTGGGATCTCTGTTCTCTTTGACATTTCCCAGGACAGAGTCCTCCCTCATCGCACCCCTCCTAGAGACCCCCAGCCTTACCTACAACCGTTAACCTGGTCCCCGAACCGAAGGTGTAGTCATAGTTAGCACATAAGAATATAGCCACTCTAAAAGGGACACTGTGGACCCACTTTTCCCTGTGACGGATCTGCAAAAGAACCTGAAAAATGTCTTACCTACAACTGTGAGTCTGGTGCCTTGTCCAAAGAAAGCTTCAGTGTTCACACAGTGACAGGGGTCAAGGTGAAAATCACATTGAAGGCATAGAGAGGGGAGAGGGCCCTGGCTAGGATGGAGGACAGTGAGCTAAGAAATCTCCTCCTGTGCTTTATGGGTATTACACAGAAGAACACTTTGACTTTTGCTTTTTAGGACCATGGAGAATGACAGAGTCCATCCACAGGGTCCTAGGTACCTTTTTCAAAGGATGCCCCATTCAGATGCTCCCTCTGTGAGGGTCCATCGAAAGGGAAAGTGCGTGGCCTGCAGAGGATGGCAGGGGCCCAGAACCTGTGACTCCATCTATAGATACCCCTGACTTCTTCCCGAGTCCTCTGGAGAGCTGGTCACCTCCGATGAACCTTCCACCTGACTTTGTCTCCATTTTTGGGGATTGGGACCCTCCCTGAGTCCTCCACTTGTGAGGTTCCTGAGGCAGTCTTCTTATGTCTGACCTCTCTCTGCCTGGGAAGCTTTAGTTCTCATCTGGGCCTGTCCTTGTCCACAGTCTTGGTCTGACATGTGATCAGGAGTGAGGCAGAGGCATTCTGAACAAAATTGCATTAAGACCTGTGACCCAGGAGGAAAGAAGAGGACTCTGGGAGTTGGGACCGCCAGAGAGGTTTTTGTAAAGGTTTCCCGTAGAGTTGAATCATTGTGGCCCCCTGTCCCCACAATGTTACAGCTTTGTACAAAAACAGCCCCTCCTATGGGTCCGCCCCCAGAGCCTGGGAGGGACCACCAGAGCAGCTGCTCCTTTGAGGGGAGTGGAGGGTGGGTGACATCACCCCCCATTATGCAAGTTGGTGGTGGGGTATGGACCAGGCCGGGGGCTTCCTTCTCACCTCCAGGCACTGTCCTCAGGATGTTTTGAGCTCCTTAGAGCTGGATGTCTTTGTAAGGCTGTTTGGCGAAGGGGCTGGTCTTCTCCAGTACCTACCCCTCTCCAAGCTGTTGTCACGTTGGGGCACGTCCTTATAGAGAAGCCACAGCCTCCATCACTACCCTGGCCCTGCCCCGAGGCTGTGCGTCACTCGGAGGGTTTTAAGCTATGACTTAAAATCCAGAAAAAAAAAAAAAAAAAAGACAAACAACGACATAATGATGACACACTCGCATGGTAAAATATAAACAGAATCAAAATATACATAACAATCTGGGAAAAATATTCCCAGTTCTCACCATCAGGGCTAATCTCCTCAACATGTGGTGAACTCCTAAAAATCAATAGGAAAATAGTCCAGCAGCCCAATAAAAATAGGTGAAGAGTAAATTGTTCAGAGAAAAATAAATCCAAACGGTACCTAACTATAAGGGAAAAAAAAAATCACAATAAGAAAAATAAAATAAAAAAAACTTCATCAAAATACACTTTTCACTAATTTGACTGACAAAATTGAATTATATGCCCATCAGTAAGGGACTGGATAAACTGTGATATGTTCACACAATGGAGTAATATTCAATGCTAAAAAAGAATCAAAATATTTTATATTGCTATGGAAAATTCTCTAAGATACATTATTAACTCGGAAAAGAGAAAGTCTCAGAATAGCATAACTAGATGCCACCTTTGTCTAGCAGAGTTGGGAAAAGAAGAATTATACTTTTGTATTTACTTGATTTTATATACATTTTGTATACAGAAACACTGTAAAGATACAACAGAAACTGACAAGAGTGATGACCTATTAAGAATGAGTGGAGTAGGCCAGGTGCGGTGGCTCACCCCTGTAATCCCAGCACTTTGGAAGGCCAAGGCAGGTGGATCACCTGAGACCAGGAGTTCAAGACCAGCCTGACCAACATGGCAAAACCCCATCTTCACTGAAAGTACAAAAAAAAAAAAAAAATTAGCTGGGCGTGGTGGCAGGTGCCTATAATCCCAGCTACTTGAGAGGCTGCTGAGGTAGAAGAATCACTTGAACCCAGGAGGCGGAGGTTCCAGTGAGCCAAGATCACGCCACTGTACTCCAGCCTGGGCGACACAGTGAGACTCTATCAAAACAAAAAAAAAAAAAAAAAAAAAGAAGAAGAAAAGAAAGAATGAGTGGAGTAGACAGAAACAGAGCGGAAGTAAAAGTTATATTTCCCAGTGTCAACATTACTGGGTTGTTTCCATTTTAGAGTCATATAGCTCTATTGTCTATTGAAAGTCAAACTTAAGTTAATTTTAAAAATCAAGAAAATTTGGCTTTAAATAAAATATGCTACTTTAAAAACCTACTTGTTTAATTTACAAAGTCATTTTTTTTTTGCCAAAGAAGTTTATGTGTGAAGTTATGTATGAAGTTATGTAGAATTTATGTAAGAAGTTGTTTTCTTGTCCTGAATTTGCTCAGTGAGGACTTAATCACTTGGACAACTGTGAAAAATGTAGATTTCTGAGTAGTCTTCATGACCTATTGAGTTAAAATCTCCAAGACTGAGTTTACTTATTTATTTATTTAGATAAACAAACAAACAGAAAATTACCCTGGGTGTTTCTGTTACAATGCCAGGCTTGGGACCCACAGCTTGTCCCCAACTAGAACAGGGCAGAGGTAAGCCATGGTGAACATCAGAGGGCAGTCTAGGACTGCCATAAGTTTGGTGCCAGGGCATGGCCCTTAGAACTTAGGGAAGAAAGAAAAAGAGGATTTGGTATATTCACGGCATTAATAGTGACGGGCCTCACAACATGCTACCAAATGCCTGCATAAAAAGTTGATTGCAGCCAGGTGCAGTGGCTCACGCCTGTAATCTCAGCACTTTGGGAGGCCGAGGAGGGCGAATCATGAGGTCAGGAGTTCGAGACCATCCTGGCTAACACGGTGAAACCCTGTCTCTACTAAAAATACAAAAAAATTAGCCAGGCATGGTGGTGTGCGCCTGTAGTCTCAGCTACTCGGGAGGCTGAGGGAGGAGAATCGCTTGAACCCAGGAGGTGGAGGTTGCAGTGAGCCGAGATTGAGTCACTGCACTCCAGCCTGGGCGACAGAGTGAGACTCTGTCAAAAAAAAAAAAAAAAAAGAAGTTGATTGCTTTCATCCATTGGATTGTGTCAAAGCCTCTTGCCAGTACCTTTCCTAATTGAAATATTCAGTTTATTTTGATCTATTTCTGCATGTTTTCCTGCCTTACTCACCTCGTTTACATATCAATAATTCATCCTCTAAGTTAGTGTCTTTTAATCACCTAGTGGGGGCCCTCATCCCGACTGGCCTTATAAATAATAATGCCACTCTGTCTTGGCATCATGGTTTTTTAGAATTCCGATGGAGTTTGTCCCAGTTTTGCCTCTCTGGACGGTATGCCCAAGCTCATATGCAGCGTTTTTTCCATAAAAGCTAGGAAGACCAGTTAGGCAGATATCAGGTTGGGGTCATTCATCCATGTGGGCAGCAGGGGGCAGCCTTTCCTTATTTTTTTAGACCTAAGTAACTGCAATCTGAGCTCCGCCACTTGATGGGGCGAGAAGAATGCGCAGCTCGCGGTGGGGCGAGGACGCGGAAGGGAGCAGGGTTACTCCTGCGCCTCTGTGTCGGGGGCGGGTGGGAGACCGGGAGACACGCAAAGAGCATTTCACGTGTGCAATTCTTGAAAGCTTTCCAGCATGTTCATTTCAACCTAAATTCCTTGTTCTCGGTTGAGGAACTGAAACCCCAAGAGGCTAAAATGAGTTGCCCAATGACGAAGAAGCACCGCGCCCCCAAGACTCCTTAAATTCAGGAGATGCCGCCACATCCTGCCCCTCCGTGAAACCGACCTCCTGTGGCCAGACTGCCGGGCTCCCAGCAGCCCCGTAGCGTGGCTAAACCTCTTAAACTCTGTCTCTTTATCTGTAAGCTAGGAGCAATAATAATACCTACCTCATGGGGTTGTGAGAATTGCATGCGATAGTGCGTGTCGGGGTTAATCATGGTGCCAGAAGAGTCAGTAAAAATGTTAGTGACTGAAGCCGGGCGTGGTGGCTCACGTCTGTAATCCCAGCACTTTGGGAGACGGACGCGGGTGGATCACCTGAGGTCAGGAGTTCGAGACCAGCCTGGCTAACATGGTGAAACCCTGTCTCTACTAAAAATACAAAAAATTAGCCGGGCGTGGTGGCGCTTGCCTGTAATCCCAGCTACTTGGGAGGCTGAGGCAGGAGAATAGCTTGAACCCGGGAGGCGGAGGTTGCAGTGAGCCTAGATCGCACCATTGCACTCCAGCCTGGCGACAGAGAGAGACTCTGTCTCAAAAACAAAACAAAACAAAAACAAAAACAAACAAAAAATAGTGACTGTTTTCAGAGAGATATTGTAACTGCCCAATAGGTTCACCTTGCCTGCTGTATAGACAGAACCGATTTATCAAGACAGGGGAATTGCCATAGAGAAAGAGTAATTCACCCAGAGCAGACTGTGTGGGAGACTGGAGTTTTACTATTACTCAAATCAAATCTTGCCGTCTCCCCAGGAATTGGAGGATCCGAGTTTTAGAGGATAATTTGGTGGGCAGAGGGGAAAGCAGTGAGTCGGGAGTGCTGATCCGTTGGGTTGGAGATGAAACCCCAGCTGCTTTCTTGTGCTGAGTCGGTTCCTGAGTGGGGGCCACAAGATCAGATGAACTAGTTTATCGATCTGGGTTGTGCCAGCTGATGCATCGAGTGCAGGGTCTGCAAAATATCTCAAGCACTGATCTTAGGTTTTACAATAGTGATGTTATCCCCAGGAGCAATTTGGGGAGGTTTGGAATCTTGCAGGCTCCAGCTACATGACTCCTAAACCATAATTTCTAATCTTTTGGCAAATTTGTTAGTCTTATAAAGACAGTCTAGTCTCCAGGCAAAAAGGAGGTTTGTTTTTGGAAAGGACTGTTATCGTCTTTGTTTCAAACTAGAAACTAAGTTCTTCCCAAAGTTAGTTCAGCCTATGCTGGGGAAGGAA
The DNA here is from genome assembly GCF_028858775.2 of Pan troglodytes. Taxonomy (NCBI): domain Eukaryota; kingdom Metazoa; phylum Chordata; class Mammalia; order Primates; family Hominidae; genus Pan; species Pan troglodytes. Next base: position 158,186,302 of record NC_072404.2, on the reverse strand, counting down.
TAAGGACAGCTTGGAGGTTAAAAGCAAGATGGAGGCCAGGCGCGGTTGTTCACGCCCATAATCCCATCCCAGTACTTTGGTAGGCAGAGGCAGGTGGATCATGAGGTCAGGAGTTTGAGACCAGCCCGGCCAACATGGTGAAACCCCGCCTCTACTAAAATACAAAAAATTAGCCAGGCATGGTGGTGTGCACCTGTAGTCCCAGCTACTGGGGAGGCTGAGGCAGGAGAATCACTTGAACCTGGGAGGTGGAGGTAGCAGTGAGCCAAGATCGAGCCACTGCACTCCAGCCTGGCAACAGATTGAGACTCCGGCTCCAAAAAAAAAACAAAAAACAAAAAACAAAAACAAAAAAAACCACAAGATAGAGTTGGTTGGGTCAGATCTGTTTCACTGTCTCAGTTACAATTTTGCAATGGCGGTTTCAATACTGGCCTAAGGATGTCATTGCCGTATCCAATCTCAAGTGTTCAGCGGGCATCAGAAGACCTGGAAGATATGTTAAAATGTAGGTTGCTGTCTGGGTGTGGTGGCTCACGCCTGTAATCCCAGCACCTTGGGAGGCAAAGGGGTAGGCGATCACTTTAGCCTAGGAGTTTGAGACCAGCCTGAGTGACATATGAGGTTGCCATCTCTACAAATAATAATAATAATATTAGCTGGGTTTGTGGTGTGCGCCTGTGGTCCTAGCTACTTGGGAGGCTGAGGTGGGAGGATCACTTGAGCTTGGGAGGTCAAGGCTGCAGTGAGCAGTGATCATGCCATTGCACTTCAGCCTGGGCAACAGAGCAAGACCCTATCTCAAATAAAAAAAGATGATGTCTGTTGGGCCCTGTCCCAGGAGGTCTGACTCGGTGGGTGTGGGATAGGGCCTAGCTTTTGTGTTTCTCCTAAATTCCCAGGTGATTTTGGTGTTGCTGGCTTAGGGACCACTCTTTGAGAACCATTCTTCTGGAAGGGTCTTTCTTTTCTCAGCACATTTCCCTCCACTCCATGTTTATTCCTCCACTCACTGGGTGCTTATTACATCCCAGGCTTTGCTTAATCACTGGAGATATCGGGATATGTAAGACAAGATGTACCTGCTTGAGGAGCACACAGTTGATTGCCAAGATGGACACATCTATTGCACCTGAGCACCTGAGCAGGACTAGGACAGAGGCAAGCGGAGACAGGAGGAGGACGGCTGCCTCAGACCCGACGGGGGGCCAGCAGGGCCAGACCCATGGGAGGTGGGGACAAGGAAGAATCAGGAAGACTTTTCTGAAAAGGGTGAAGGGGAGGTTAGGAAGGGCTTCCAGTCTGAGAGTGCCATAGTGTCCAGAGACAGAGGCAGGAGGTGCATGGCTTGTTGGATGGGCCACCAGGGCTTCTGAGCAGGGGAGGGGACAGGGGAGGAGAGCAGTGAAGAGGCATGAGACTGGGAGTGGGGGCAGGGGTGGTGCCAGGAGAACCCTACATTTCCCCAGGGAGCTTGAATTCTAGTTTGATCACTGTGGGAGGGTAGGGAGCAATGCCATAACCAGGAGCTCTCTGAGAGCAGTCGTCTTGCCACATGGAATGGGACAATTGGGAGGAGCCCCTCCAGAGATGCAGGGAGGAAGGGAATGGGTGATAGTGACAGGGGGCTGGAGAAACATCAGAGGTCAGCGCTGACGGACTTGTCATCACCTCAGACCACAGTCGTAGCGGGATGTGAGGCGGGGCACAGAGAGCGTGGGCTTTGAAGCCAGGCAAATGAGGAGTCAACCCCAGACCTACCATCTGCTGGGCTTGGGATGTGGGTAAACTAATAAGCCTCTTTGAACCTGTTTTCTTATCTGTACCGCTGGATTAATAACCACTCCGGAGGGGAGAGAAAACTAAATGGGAAAATGTCTATACATAGGAATAGTGTAAACATGTTGGTATTATTCTGTGGAGGAATAAAAGGCAGACTTCTCAAGAACATGAGGGATGGAGACCAGGGATTTATATTCTCCCCTCCAGACACAGGAGCCAGTTGTTGGGCAAGAGGGCCAGCATGATCATCTCCAAGCAGGACATCGGCTTGTGGGGAGTACAGACTGGGTTAGCAGGAGCACATGTGGAGAGGGGCCTCCGAGGAAGCTGATTCGGTCAGTGCTGGGGTTTCCTTGCATATGTTTGCTCTGGGTACAGAGAGGACCCTGTGTAGTCAAAGGCAGCAGTGAGGTCTTGCCAAGCATGCCAGCGTGTCACACATCAGCACATTGGGAGCCCACAGAAGTGCCAAGGCCAAGAAACCTCTTTAAGACCACTGTTCTGGAGGGCAGAGGAGGAGAGGAAGCAGAAGGAGGGCAGTGCTGTGATGGAGGAGCAGGAGCAGGAGGGGCTTGCAGAGGAGATGGTCTGGGCGGTGTGTGTGTGGGGGGGTGGGTGGTGTTCCTGGTCCTCCAGGTGCTGCCCAGCCCCTGTCAGCCCAGGGTGAACCCCCACGGGATAAGCCTGTGTGGTACCAACAATCCAAGCTACACCTGTGACAAAAAACACTGCTGTGGCTCTGGCTGGTGTGGGCCACCATCATCATCCTCTTGAGCTGCTGCTTCGTCTGCTGCCACCGCTGAGCCAAGCACTGTCTTCAGGCCAGGCAGTGGCAACAAGAAATCAACCCGATCACCTGTAGGAAGCCCATGATTACTCAGCACTGCCATTTTATCTTCAGTTTTTTGCCAAACTATTTACTACCTTGTTATGAGGGAATGGTTTCCCGATCTCCAACTCTTCCCCAAACATATAGTGACTTCCAGCTATGGCATGTGGCCCTTAAGGTGGCAGTGCCCCTGGGACTCCCAGGAGGCACAGAGCAGCCCCTTGGCTGGGCCTAGCAGAAGCAGCACAAGACCCCCACTCATTGCTGACCCTGGGGCCTCTGACACCAGCTGACACAGCAGCCACCAAAGACTTGGGAATGGAGCCCAGTGTCTGTGTGGCCAGCCTGGGGGAGTTGGGCCGAGGAGCCTTCCTGTGCAAGGATTTAGAATATATGGAGCAGCTGCTGAATGATTACAACTCTGAGCATGGCAGACTATCCCCGCCCCTCCCCGCCCCCTTCGCCCCAAGCAAAGAGAAGATACCATGTGTGCAACTGGGGCCAACATGACGATGGCCCCAAAGCATTCAACATGCTCATCAGTGATGCTCTGGATGGCCCCCTGGATGTCCATGACAGCTGCCCTGTGCAGTCACCTGGTGAGAAGGAGCAAGGCCCCTGCCAGCCATGCAAGGAGCAAGCTTGAGAGTCTGGGCATCTGCACCTACCACGGCCCCCAGTCCCTGCTGCTGAGCACCATGGATGAACAGGACTCTCCCAACCCCTAGAGCAGCAGCTCCCAGCCAGAGCCGGCCCTGTCTGTGCCCAAGACCTTGGCAAAGCAACCAGGGCTGGTTGTCCCCCTTTGTTTTCTCTTCTTCTCTCCTGCATTTTTCTCCATCTCCAGGTACAGCTTGGGATGTGGATGCCTCTCGCCACACAAAAATGCTTGGGATTCATTCCTGATACCGCAATTCAACCCGATTTTCCCTCCTTTTAAAGTCAGATCTCACCTACCTGTTTGGTCAGAGAAATGTGTGTTTTAAAATCCCCGAGGAAGGAGGCAGGGACTGAGCCCTCAGATGATTATTGGTGAAGTGGATTTATGCTTAATTTCAGTTTAAGAGAATGTTGCTGTGTCTCTGCCTAGGGCAGGCAGCCCATTGTGGCCCTGGGTGACGAGGAAAGCCCACAGATACACAGGGTTTGTCACCTGTGGCTGCCAGTGTCTGCAGAGTCAGAATTGAGCTAATCCCATGAAAGGATCAGCGCTGATGGGCAGTTGTGTGGTAGGTTGCTACGGGGCTTATTGATCTCTCAAATTCCAGGTCACAAGATCAATGCATGCTTGAGGGGCCCCTTCCCAGCAGGCTCTGGTGGCTACAAACTTGTTCAGGTGTGGAAGATCTTACCACTTTACCTTTGGTTTTTCTTTGAAAAACAAACAACGAAAGACAGATGAAACCAAGAAATCTACCAGTGGGCAGGCAAGAATTCTCTTCGGGAAAAGGAATGTTTGTGGCTCTTCCCCACATTGGCCTTGAAAGAGCTTGGCTGCAGAGTGGCTATTATTAAAATGTCAAAAAACAGAAGATGCTGGTGAGGCTGCAGAGGAAATGGAACACCTATACACTGTTGGTCAGAGTGTAAATGAGTTCATGGAAAAATTAATGCAGGAAGCAGTTTGGAGATTTCTGAAATAATTTAAAACAGAACTACGATTCCACCCAGCAATTCCATTACTGGGCATTTACCCAAAGGAAAATAATTGTTCTGCCAAAAAGACACATGCTCTCGCATGTCCATCACATCACTATTCACAGTAGCAAAGCCATGGAATCAACCTAGGTGGCCATCAGCGGTAGACTGGATGAAGGAAATGTGGTACATATACACCATGGAATACTATGCAGCCATGAAAAGAATGAAATAATGTCCTTTACAGCAACATGGATGGAGCTGGAGACCATAATCCTAAGCAAATTAACATAGGAACAGAAAACCAAATATCACGTTCTCATGTATAAGTGGGAGCTGAGCATTGGGTACACATGGATATAAAGATGGGAAGAGTAGACACTGCAACTACTAGAGGGAAGAGAGAAGGAGGGTGGATAGAGCTAAAAAAATACTTATTGGGTACTATGGTCACTGCCTGAGTGAGGAGATCATTTGTGCCCCAAACCTCAGCATCACACAATATACCCATGTAACAAATCTGCACATGTACCCCATGAATCTAAAATAAATGTTGAAAATATTTTTTAAGAATGGGGTCTGGGCCAGGAGCGGTAGCTCACGCCTGTAATCCCAGCACTTTGGATCACTTGAGGTCAGGAGTTCAAAACCAGTCTGGCCAACATGGTGAAACCCTGCCTCTACTAAAAATACAAAATAAATAAATAAATAAATAAATAAAATAAAAAATAAATTAGCTGGGTACAGTGGTGGGTGCCTGTAATTCCAGCTACTTGGGAGGCTGAATCACTTGAACCCTGGAGGCGGAGGTTGTAGTGAGCAGAGATCATGCCATGGCGCTCCAGCCTGGCTGTAGTTCAGCCAGAAGCATATGTGTGAAGGCTGAGGTGGGGGTTCTTCGGAGCCTCTATGAGCAGAAGGGCCTAAGCTGTACCGGTGGACAGAGTTGCAGTTTTCTGCCTCTTTGCCCTTTGGTCTGGACCCACAGGTGAACAGTACCAGCCTCCATCCCAAGCACACGCTCTGCAGGCCTTCACATCTCACGGTTCCATGTGAGCAAATGGACTGGGAAAGCTGTGTGGCCTGAGAAAGGGCAACCCTGTGGCCTGACTCTCACACAGTATTTTGTCTTGGAGTTTGAATAAGCACTTTTTTTGCTGCTTTTGTGTTTTCGGTGGTGGTGGTGGTGGTTTATTTTACACTGACCACTTGGAAGAAATCCTATGGTTATCTGTGATTTTCATGCCCTATTTCCGCTGGCAACCCTTCTCACTGGGGTGACTCACTTTCCTGTGTAAAGAGTCTTAGTGGCCCAGGTAGGAGGTGGAAGCAGCCGTCTGGAAGGCCATTGGGATCCTTATGTCTGTGTCTTGGCTTGAGGTGACCAGCTGGGCTTTGATAGGAATGATCTGAATGGAGACAGAAAACACTGGAAACTAACACTCCCCATCTAGCCCAGCCCAGCCCTGTTTATATGAAGCGTTTGGTTCTTCCCTTGACTCTTGAGTAATGATGATATTCAGATGAAGCATTGACATTGTGGTAAGAAAGGGAAAAAAAATGTATCTGTCTTGTCTGTCTATCAACTGGATATATATCTCCCAAAGCAGACAAACCCAAGGCTGTAAGGTGAACTAGGGTCTGTGTTTGGACTCCATAAAAACAAAATTCATGTTGAACAAAGTGATGTTTGTATGCAGTGACGTTTTGGGTGACCCATGTGTATCTGTCCATTGTGTGCAAGCCCTGAGCCCTGTTTTCCTCTGAAGATAGTGAGTGGTAGCCGTCTCCTCACACAAACCACACGTCTGGAGCACAGATGGCCCTCTCAAGGTAATCGATCTTACACATTTACTGTTTACCAAACAAGTGTCTGATGCATACTTGGGTGTATTCCACAGCATGTGGACTGTGGTCCCCTGTGTTTGCCAGGAATGCTGTGCTCCCTGTAGAGGTTTTACTCTACTCATCCCTGCAATTTGCACGCTGCTCTGTGGACACTTGGAGGCCTGTGCTCTGTTCCCTGTAACTGGAAATGTGCTCTGAACTTGTCTGTCTCCCTTGGCTGCTCCTGGCCCTTAGTGCCAGCTCCCAGGGGTGTCCACAACCACTTGAGACAGAAGGTGAAGGTGGAATTTCAAAGAGAAGCTTGCTTGGATCTTCGATGATAAGCTTGGATGAGCTACGGCCCCAACTTAGGCCCTGTCAGAATTGCCAGGAGGAGGCTTTGGCAGGTGCCGCAAGTGCCATGAAGCCTGCCTCCCTCTGCTGCGTCCAGTGGGTGCAAGCCAGTCAACGTGTGGTCAGAGTGGCTGGTGGTGTCACAGTCCTCAGATCTTTCCATCCACCTCTTTTAAAGAATCCCAAATAACTCACTTGAAGTGTCTCAAAGGCAAGCAAGTTTTATGAAAATGAATCCTTCCTCAGTTAATTGATCAAATGGGTGAATCCTGACCCTCTGTAGTTTCTTTCCCTGGTCAGAGTGAGGAGCTGGTGTTAGCTGTGGGATTCACTGTGGCATCCTACCCCAAAGGCAAAGAAGATGAAAATGCAGCATGAAGAGCTGGGCTTGATTCCCAAGTCGCAGTCTGGCTCCCGCTGTGGTAGGTGGAACATCTCTCTAGCCTGCTCACAGAGATGGAACTAGGGAATTGAGGGAAGAGTCGGAGGGCCAGGAAGATTTATTTGAGTCTGATTTTCCAGGTGAATGAGAAGGGAGGGCTTGGTCGAGGGTTTGGTGCCGACACATTCCTGGGAGAGTCACGTCATCACCAGCAGCATTTGTAATTATTGTTGTATTTTAGCAAGAAGTTTCAGCTGGTCAAATATTTTGGGCCACCTCGAAGATGCTGACACATTTTCTGTACTGTGATTGTTCTGAAGGCAGAGTAGCTCTAACCACTCTGAGAAGCCCAAATAAAACAATAGCCCCTGCTGAAGACCACCTTTCTGAAACACATGTTTCTCTAGAAAACAGTGCCCCCTTTCTCCCAAGCTTCTTATTTTTGGATTCCACCTCTTTGTATGTGCTAATCCAGTGTACCATGGAACACATTTGGGAGCTGGAGGCTCTGCTTATGTTTAAGGGGGAGAGCCCTGTCTGACCTGAGGTTGGAGGATGCTTTCCAATGTGAAGGAGTGTGAAGGAGGAGGCACAGACACAGACAGTGAGAGCAGGGTCACTTTATTGGTATAGAGACTGCAGAGGGACCAGGGGCTTTAGCTGTTGGCAGCTATGGTGTCCTTAATCCAGTCCACATAGTTGTAGACCTTGGTGTAGACTCCAGGCCTGTTCTTCTGGGCACAGCCATAGCCCCAGGAGACAATTCCTTGGAGCTCTCCATTGGAGACCACAGGGCCACCAGAATCACCCTGGGGGGAAGAAGGGACAAGTTGTATGAAGAGAGAGATGGAGGAGGAATACACCTACATTTGCTCTGAACCTTAAAAGAGCCCTTTCCAGCCAGCTCTGTGGCTCCACGTCCTTCTCACGGTGGCCCATTCTCTGTTCTTCCTAAGCAGACAAGATGCAGCCCAAAGGAGTCTTCCTCACTTCTCCATGGGGCACTGCAGGGAGCCTCCTCAGCCCCGCCACCTTGGGAGTTCAAATCATTTTCCCTGGTGGGGCCTGGTTATCAGTGGGAGCCTCAGCATGGGAAGGGGTCAAATCACCTGGCAGGAATCCTTGCCTCCCTCAAGGAAGCCCACACAGAACATGTTGTTGGTAATCTTTCCAGGGTAGGAGGCTTCACACTCAGCCTGGCTCAGCACAGGAGCATCCAGGCACTGCAGCTCGTCTGGGTAGTCGGCTGTGAGGATCAGGAAGAGAACAAAGAAACAAATGTGGGTTAGGTCAGAGAAAGAGACAATAGTCTAGGATGGAACATTGAAGAGGAACACTGCCCCTGGAGAGGACTCCAGAACATAAGTCCTGGCAAGGGACTCTGGCTTTTAGTTCCCAGAATGATCATTGTTGAACCTCTCCCACGAAGTGATCATAGCAAGTTCTCCATTTGTCCTGTCTTTTGATTTTAGGAGCCACGTCCTTGAGAATTTGCATCTCTCTGGTTCCCAGTGCAGAGCCTGTGTGAAATGGGCACTAGAAATGTGTCTTAAGCCTGGAGGCGAGAGGATTTAAGTTAAGGGGCATGGTTTGTTCTGGAAATTGTGGGATGGAGGGAAGTAGAAGGACAAAGGGTCCCACTCACCACCAGAACTCAGAGTGTTGCCCCAGCCGGAGATGAGGGACTCGGTGCCAGCAGCTGGAGGGGCAGTGGGCAGAGAGATGGCAGACACGCGGGAATTGATGACGGCAGGTGAGGAGAGCTTGATCAGCAGGATGTCATTGTCCAGAGTCCAGCTGTTGTATTTGGGGTGGCGGATGATCTTGGCCGCATTGATGAACTGTTCATTCCCCTCCAGGACTTCGATGTTGTGCTCTCCCAGTCTCACCTGGATGCGGCTGATGGGCAGGGCAGGCATGGTGAAGACCTTCTCCCACAGCCAGGGCACCCCTCCCACCTTTCCACGGGTCCTTAAGTTCCCTGCTCATAGACAGCTCTAGAGGCATGGGGTGGGGTGTGTGGCCATATCGCATGGGCAGGAGAGCAATGTGGGTCAGTGCAGGTGTGAAACCCAGGACCTTTCTGCTTCAGAGGTTGGTGGTAGTGGAGTGGGGAAGAGTCAAAGGGATCCCACCAGAGGCTGCTCCTCAATCTGCCTTCCCAGACTCTTTCCCACAATCTCCATGTCACTAGCACTGTGGGCACAAGGAGCTCCTTGAAGTTTTCCCAACATTCTTCACCCCAGGCCTTTGCTAACTGTGCACAGTGCCTGCTCCTCCCTCCATTCTTGGCCTGGTGAGCACCACCCTTCTGTGTAATCTAATCCAAGGGTAGCCATAGCATTAGCATCTCCTGGGAACTTGTTAGAAATGTAAGTTCTTGGTCCTTACCCCCACCTACTGGTCAGAACCTTGGGGATGGGACCCAGTGATTTGTGCCTTAACAAGCCTGCAGGGAGTTCTGATGCATACTCAGGTTTGAGAGTTCTTGGTGTAGGCAGCAGTTCTCAGCTCTGTCTATACACTCTACAGTTACCAGAGGTAGAGTGTGAAATACTCACTGATATTCACACCCTCTTCCTGAAAATTTTGAGTTAATTGCCCTGAGATAGGACACAGGGATCAGTATTTTTAAATACTCATTCTTAGGTGGCTTTAATGTGTAGCTAACCAGCAAAAGTACTAGCCTGCTCTTCTCACTAGCTCTCACCACCCCGAGATCATCCCTGCCTGCTTTTATGACCACAACCCTTGCTGTTTCATGGATTTGCCTGGGTGTGAGAGCTTCCTGTCTTGTGTTCACTCTCTGCTCTGGAGAGTCAGCTGCTGCCAACAAGTTTTCTTCTCCACCATCTCTCTCGTCCATCCTACCCAACCTCAGTACTTCCCTGGGCTGAATCCAAGCTCTCCCAGGCAGCCTGGCTGGGAGTTTTTCAGTCAGGGGCCCCACACTTACGACTTGTAGCAGTGACCTGCTGACACCACCCACTGTTCGCTGATGAGGGAGCCACCGCAGAAGTGGTAGCCAGAATTCAAGGACACCTGGTAGGGGACAGAATTCTCCTCACAGGTGTAGCCCCCAACGATCTTGTCATCATCATCAAAGGGGGCAGCAACTGGAGTGGAGATGGGAAAGGAGAAGGCAAGTCAGTAGCATGTTAGGGGTGGCGCTCCCAGCCTGTGGCTGCTTCCTGCTAATTAGAAAACCTTAACAAGCACAGTGAGGCTAGGCAAGGGGGGGAGCGCTGCCAGCCCTGGTGATCATCACTGCCTGTGGCTCCCAAGTCTCTGTGTCTGCAGGGCACGTAGCTAGGTACCCTGTGGGGGTTCAGATCTCTCCTGGGGTCACCAGGCTGAGGACGCAAGGAATATCCTCACAATGCTTCCAGTGGGATAGGAGTTGGGATGTGGCTGTCTCAAGCACTGAAGTCTTCTCTCTTTTATTCACCACCTGTGTACTCCACCTGGCTATTTAAGCCCCGGATTGTCAGGCTACTTTGGCCAAGCTAGGAAAACCCCCTGGCGACATCGACTTGGCCATGACCAGTTTCCCCCTCAGCTCAAATCTGCCCAGTGAGGGCAGAGTTGAGGGAAGCCCCAGGCTCACTTTTGCAGAACAAAGGTATACGTTATTATTGGTCAAAACAACAGCAATTCTTAACCTTGGCTGCATGCCTAGAAATGTTAAAAATCACCTGGGAAGCTTAAAAGCCCAGAACACAGGCTGCACACCAGACAATTGAAGTGAGAATTTCTAAAGTTGAGTGTCTTGCATGAGTAATTTCAACCTCCCCAGGTGCATTCGAGGTTAAGAGCAGCTATAGTGGTGCTATTGTGGTGCTGTCAGAGCCAAGCCTGAAGCCTGCTGCTTCATTTCATGGGCCAGCCCCACCTGGTCTCCCTTCCCAGCTTCTCCAACCACAGCTCGGATATGGATGAATAACAGCGGTGGGAGTGAAATCAAGGAGAAGGTGGAACAAGTGAGGCTTAACAAGAGCCAAAGGAGGATGGGAAGAAGAAATGCCAGATGGAGGAAATAGAATATCACAGCACAGTCAAAAGAGGAGAGGTGGCAAGAATGGCAGGGCATGTGTCTGCCAGGGAAAGGTTGGTTGAGGCCTGAGGCAGGGCGTGAAACTCACCAGCAGCTGCAACAAAGGTAAGGATCAGAAGTGGATTCATGGTGGTAGAGTGTGCCTGATTGCTGGTGGAGAACCCGTCTTTATACCTCCCGAGGATGGGGAGAGGAGGTGTCTGTGAGGTGAGGGTCACTGCTCCTCCCAGCACAAACACACCTGCAGCTTTCCCCTTCCTAAGGTCTTGCATCAGTATGTTTGGCCACTCTGTGGGTTTGTGATTCACAGGTGATAAGGAAACTTGCCTTCTGAGAGCAGAGAGGGAGACCGGCTGTTTCCTGGAAGGATGCTGATATGGGAAAGACAGGGGAAGCCAAGCCCCAGATCACACAGCTGGGCTTTCTTAGGCTGAGGAGATGAGGGTTAGAAGGAGGGAGAATGGCCTGGCTGTTTAGGAATATGTTTTACTATTGGGGATATATTTAATGTACTTAAGGAAGGGCAAGTGTTGGTAGCAAGCTTGGCTTTTTAGTGTCCTGGAGCTCCCAGGAGAGGAGCAAAGTCTTATCTAACTAAGGCTTGTTCCTGTGAATATGAAGATGCTTCTCTCCAGTCACTCAGTGGGAAAGTCAAATCCAAGGCTTTGGGGAATGAGAATTCCAACATTAAGGGGTAAGGAGAAGAGAGACTCAGCATTCCATAGGATGCTGGGCTTGAAGATGGCTCTCCCTCCTACCAGGGCATAGGGATGAGAAGAAGGAGGGGGTACAGGTTAGGTAGGAGCTTACTCAGTGCATCTGGAGGATGGAAAACCAATGGCGCACTCCTCCCCTTCTTCAATGTGAAGACATTTGTCTCTCTCATGTGCATCCTGTCATAGGTTCTTTTTATGCAGCCTCATGGTTGCCCTGGCAACCTGCACTCAGGGTGATTGAAACTGACCCACCTGCTTGGGGCTGACAGCCTGAACCAGAATGACATGCCCCTGATCACATGTCAGAGTTTGGACCATGGTAAATCTGGGTTATGATTTGATCTGAGAATCAGCAGTAGGTAGGGATTTGAGCACATGGTAAATGGGTGACATATTGGGTTCAATAACAAAGATGTGGAGGGGTGGGTCTAGAATTTTCTATTTTAGATGTAGTGAGATTATACTTGGCTCAGTACTAAGTGAATCTTTCTAGAGAATATCCTGATTTGAGCCCTACCAAGGGTACTAAGATACAGTCATGTAATTGACTGAGGCATAACCTGGCCAGAGCAGTGTGGAGATGGAGATGCTGTCTGCGCCCAGGTCTAATAATATAAGGAAAGGAGGAGCTTCCTTATGAGGGTGCTTTCCCTTCTCATCAACTCTGAGCTAATGTTGGTGATGGGCAGGAGTGAGCAGAGTTCAAGTTTGAATTCTTTGAAAGGTAAAAGAAGCAGGGATGTTCTGGAGACAGTGAGCAAAATGAGAAAAGCTCAGAAACTTGCTGGAGAAATCGGACATGGCCAGGGGGCTAGAGGGAGGAAGCAAATGGAAACCAGAGGTAACTGGAAAAAAATGCCAAAATAGGGTCCATGGTGTTGAGAGGACACACAGAGTATCTTCAGGTTCAGCTCCTGGCATGGCCACTGAGGCAGCTTCCCCACAGCCAGGAGACCCACTGCTCTGAGACCCCCTCTCTCCCCAGTACCCTCTCTAATCACTAATAGGCTGATACCTAACACTGCTATGCTTAGATGATGCATGGTGCCTGACTGCTTCACGGGAGTTTTCATGTAAGCAACAGTGGTACATTGCTCTTTGTTTATGCTGAGTTTCGCAGTTTAACTTCCCACCAACGTGCTAATTGTGACTTGTGTGGAGCAAAATTATTTCCATTTATAGAGGAAGAGACTGAGATTCAGAAGGATTCTGTCTTGCCCAAGAATACAGATCTTGGCAGAGCTGACCATAAGGCCAACGGAAGCCATGGAGAGCATTGTGAAGTGTGGGAATTGCTGCACGTGGCATCTAAAAGGAGATTTATTGAGGATCAAGGCAGAGGTCCCCAGAGGACAAACTGTACATCTGATTCCTTCCTGGTGCTTTTCTTCCTGGCAGAAATGGATGATTGAATTCATCTTTCTCCTGGCACCTTTTCTCAGAGCCTTACCTTGCCACAGTTCCAGACCCATCCAGGCCATGACTGCCATGTAGATGACATCCCTCTCTGCTCACGAATAACTGGCCAAGCCTGAGGTAGCCAGGTTTTAGAGCATTGATAATATGGGGTTTTGCTGTGTTGTCCCTGAACATGTTATTTCATTTTGTCCCCTTGTCATGGGGTCTTCACAGAACTCCTGCCTTAGAGGATAAGGAGAGACTCTTGCTCTAGCAACTGTAGACACCAGTGTGCACTAAACGGGGAGGTGAACCTTGGTAAAAGATGGAGAATTTTTTTGGAAAAGGGGATTTTTGGATCAGGGCTTATAGCTCTGACTCTTTTTCTGAAAGGTAACACCCAAGAATTGAGGATTTTCTGTATCTAGAGCTTGAAGACTAGCCTTCTCCAGTATTTTGTGCTCTTCCTTAAGCGATCACAGTATAGTCTGAGGTCAGCTTTCTTCAAAAAGGAGTGACCTTACAGGCAGAGGAGATAGCTATAGGTGAAGACTGTTACCTCATACTGTAGACTCAGATGTGTAGGATAGGTTCAGATCCAGCTACCCATGCTCAATTTGGGGGACATGTCATTCTTGGTACTGTTCATTCTGAACTATAGATTTCTTTGTCTACTTCTCTAAGATATGTTTCTGGCTTGTGTTTAGTGCTTAACATGCCAAACCACTGTCCTTCCATTATGATAACAGTGAATCATTTCTGTGTGCTTCCTATATAGCATGTAACTTACTATACAGCATGTCACTCATATAAGTTAAGAACTTTTTTTTCATTTTATCATCACAACCACCTATGGAATTGCCCACTTTACAGATGACCAAATGAGCTTTCTGAAGGTGAAGTGACTCTTCCATGTCCCAGAGCAGCAGCTCCCAGCCAGAGCCAGACCGGCCTGTACTCAGGACCTTGGCAAAGCAACCAGCACTGGAAAGAACCACGAGAGAAGGTTTTAATGTCTTTCAGCCACTTTGTTGCCCATTTTTTCTCTTCTCTTCTGCATTTTTCTCCATCTCCAGGTACAGTTTGGGATGTGGATGCCTGTCCCTACATAAAAACACTTGGGATTCATTCCTGATACCCCAATTCATCCCGATTTTTCCCCCTTTAAAGCCAGATCTCACCTACATGTTTGGGTCAGAGAAATGTGTGTTTTAAAATCCCCGAGGAAGGAGGCAGGGACTGAGCCCTCAGATGATTATTGGTGAAGTGGATTTATGCTTAATTTCAGTTTAAGAGAATGTTGCTGTGTCTCTGCCTAGGACAGGCAGCCCACTGTGGCCCTGGGTGATGAAGGAAGCCCACAGAGGCCCAGGGTTTGTCACCTGTGGCTGCCAGTGTCTGCAGAGTCAGAACTGAGCTAATCCTGTGAAAGGATGAGCGCTGATGGGCAGTCGTATGGTAGGTTGCTATGGGGCTTCTTGATCTCTCAAATTCCAGGTGACAAGATCAATGCATCCTTGAGGGACCCCTTCCCAGCAGGCTCTGGTGGCTACAAACTGGTTCAGGTGTGGAAGATCTTACCACTTTACCTTTGGTTTTTCTTTGAAAAACAAACAATGAAAGACAGATGGAAACAAGAAATCTACCAGTGGGCAGGCAAGAACTCTCTTTGGGAAAAGGGATGTTTGTGGCTCTTCCCCTCATTGGCCTTGAAAGAGCTTGGCTGCAGAGTGGCTATTATTAAAATGTCAAAAAGCAGAAGATGCTGGTGAGGCTGCAGAGGAAAGGGAATGCTTATACACTGTTGGTCAGAGTGTAAATGAGTTCATGGAAAAATTAATGCAGAAAGCAGTTTGGAGATTTCTGAAATAATTTGAAACAGAACTACCTTTCCACCCAGCAATTCTTTACTGGGCATTTACCTGAAGGAAAATAACTGTTCTGCCAAAAAGACACATGCTCTTGCATGTCCGTCACAGCACTATTCACAGCAGCAAAGCCATGGAATCAACCTAGGTGGCCATCAGCGGTAGACTGGATAAAGGAAATGTGGTACTTATACACCATGGAATACTATGCAGCCAAGAATCTAAAATAAAACTTGAAATTATTTTTTTTTTTTAGAGTGGAGCCTGGGCCAGGAGTAGTGGCTCATGCCTGTAATCTCAACACTTTGGATCACTTGAGATCAGGAGTTCAAAACCAGCCTGGCCAACATGGTGAAACCCTGTCTCTACTAAAAACACACACACACACACACACACAAAAAAATTAGCTTGGCATGGTGGCAGGTGCCTGTAATCCCAGGTACTTGGGAGTCTGAATCACTTGAACCCAGGAGGTGGAGGGTGTAGTGAGCAGAGATTATGCCACGGTACTCCAGCCTGGCTGTAGTTCAGCCAGAAGGAGATGTTTTGTGTGAAGGCTGAGGTGGGGGCTCTTCGGAGCCTCTGTGAGAAGGAGGCCCTAAGCCGTGGCGGTGGACAGAGTTATAGCTTTCTGCCTCTTTGCCCTTTGGTCTGGACCCACAGGTGAACAGTACCAGCCTCCATCCTGAGCACACGCCCTGCAGACTTTCACATCTCACGGTTTCATGTGAGCAAATGGACTGGGAAAGCTGTGTGGCCTGAGAGAAGGAAACCCCATGGCCTGGCTCTCACACAGTACTTTGTCTTGGATTTTTGAATAAGCATTTTTTTTTGCTTGTTTTGTGTTTTTGGTGGTGGTAGTGTTGGTATATTTTATACTGACCACTTGGAAGAATTCCCATGGTTATCTGTGCTTTTCATGCCCTGTTTCTGCTGGCAACCCTTCTCAGTGGGGTGACTCACTTTCCTGTGTAAAGAGTCTAAGTGGCCCAGGTGGGAGGTGGAAGCAGCCGTCTGCAAGGCCATAGGGATCCTTATGTCTGTCTCTTGGCTTGAGGTAACCAGCTGCTGCACTTTGATAGGAATGATCTGAATGGAGACAGAAAACACTGGAAACTAACACTCCCCACCCAGCCCAGCCCTGTTTATATGAAGTGTTTTGTTCTTCCCTTGACTCTTGAGTGATGATGATAATCAGACAAGGCATTGACATTATAGTAAGAAAGGGAAAAAATGTATCTGTCTTGTCTATCTATCTATCTACTGAATATATGTCTCCAAAAGCAGACAAACCCAAGGCTGTAAGGTGAACTAGGGTCTGCGTTTGTACTCCATAAAAACAAAATCCATGTTGAACAAAGTGATGTTTGTATGCAGCGAAGTTTTGGGTGACCTGTGTGTATCTATCCATTGTGTGTGAGCCCTGAGCCTTGTTTTCCTCTGAAGATAGTGATTGGTAGCTGTCTCTTCACACGAACCACATATCTGGAGCAAAGATGGCCCTCTTAAGGTCATTGAACTTACACATTTACTGTTTACCAAACAAGTGTCTGATGCATACTTGGGTGTATTCCACAGCATGTGGACTGTGGTCCCCTGTGTTTGCCAGGAATGCTGTGCTCCATGTAGAGGTTTTACTCTACTCATCACTGCAATTTGCACGCTGTTCCATGGACATTTGGAGGCCTGTGCTCTGGTCCCTGTAACTGGAAATGTGCTCTGAACTTGTCTGTCTCCCTTGGCTGCTCCTGGCCCTTGTTACCAGCTCCCAGGGATGTCCACAACCACTTGGGACAGAAGGTGAAGGTGGAATTTCAAAGAGAAGCTTGCTTGGATCTTCAGTGACAAAGTTGGATGAGCTACAGCCCCAACATGGTCCCGCTCAGAATTGCCAGGAGGAGGCTTTGGCAGGTGACACAGGTGCCATGAAGCCTGCCTCCCTCTGCTGTGTCCAGTGGGTGCAAGTCGGCCAATGTGTGGCCAGAGTGGCTGCATGGTGTCACAGCCCTCAGATCTTTCCTTCCACCTTTTTTAAAGTGTCCCAAATAACTCATTTGAAGTGTCTCAAAGGCAAGCAAGTTTTATGAAAATGAATCCTTCCGCAGTTAATTGATCAAATGGGTGAATCCTGACCCTCTCTAGTTTCTTTCCCTGGTCAGATTGGGGGCTGGTGTTCGCTGTGGGATTCGCTGTGGTGTCCTACCCCAAAGGCAAAAAAGATGAAAATGCAGCGTGCAAATCTGGGCTTGATTTCCAAGTCACAGTCTGGCTCCCGCTATGGTAGATGGAACATCTCTCTAGCCTGCTCACAGAGATGGAACTAGGGAATTGAGGAAAGAGTTTGGGGGCCAGGGAGATTTATTTGAGTCTGATTTTCCAGGTGAATGAGAAGGGAGGGCTTGTTCGAGGGTTTGGTGCTGCCGCATTCCTGGTAGAGGCATGACATCACCAACAGCACTTGTCATTGTTGTATTTTAGCAATAAGATTCAGCTGGTCAGATTTTTTGTGCTACCTCAAAGATGCTGACACAAAATCTGTGCTGTGATTGTTCTGAAGGTAGAGTAGCTCTAACCACTCTGAGAAGCCCAAATAAAAATCAATATCCCCTGCCAAAGACCACCTTTCTGAAACACACGTTTCTCTAGAAAACAGTGCCCGCCTTTCTCCGAAATTTCTTTTTATTTTTGGATTCTATCTGTTTGTATGTGCTAATCTAGTGTACCATGGGACACATTTTGGGAGCTGGGGGCTCTGCTGACCCTTAAAGGGGACAGCCCTGTCTGACCTGAGATTGGAGGATGCTTTCCAGTGTAAAGGAGTGTGAAGGAGCAGGCACAGACACAGACAGTGAGACCAGGGTCACTTTATTGGTATAGAGACTGCAGAGGGACTGGGGACTTTAGCTGTTGGCAGCTATGGTGTCCTTAATCCAGTCCACATAGTTGTAGACCTTGGTGTAGACTCCAGGCCTGTTTTTCTGGGCCAGCCATAACCCCAGGAGACAATTCCTTGGAGCTGTCTATTGCAGACCACTGGGCCACCAGAGTCACCCTGGGGAGAAGAAGGAACAAGTTGTATGAAGAGAGAGATGGAGGAGGAATATAGCTACATTTACTCTGAACCTTAAAAGAGCCCTTTCCAGCCAGCTCTGTGGCTCCACATCCTTCTCACAGTGGCCCATTCTCTGTTCTTCCTAAGCAGACAGGATGCAGCCCAAGGGAGACTTCCTCACTTCTCCATGGGGCAATGCAGGGAGACTCAGCCCCACCAACTTGGGAGTTCAAATCTTTTTCCTAGATGAGGCCTGGGTATCAGTGGAAGCCTCAGCATAGGAAGGGGTCAAATCACCTGGCAGGAATCCTTGCCTCCCTCGAGGAAGCCCACACAGAACACGTTGTTGGTAATCTTTCCAGGGTAGGAGGCTTCACACTCAGCCTGGCTCAGCACAGGAGCATCCAGGCACGGCAGCTCGTCTGGGTAGTCGGCTGTGAGGATCAGGAAGAGAACAAAGAAAGAAATGTGGGTTAGGCCAGAAAGAGAGACAATAATCTAGGATGGAACACTGAAGAGGAACACTGTCCCTGGAGAGGACTCCAAAACTTAAGTCCTGGCAAGGGACTCTGGCTTTTAGTTCCCAGAATGATCATTGTTGAACCTCTCCCAAGATGTGATCATATGAAGTTCTCCATTTGTCCTGTCTTTTGATTTTAGAAGCCAAGTCCTTGAGACTTTGCATCTCTCTGGTGCACAGTGCAGAGCCTGTGTGTAATGGGCACTAGAAATGTGTCTTAAGCCTAGAAGTGAGAGGATTCACATTAAGCGGTGTGCTTCGTTCTGGAAATTGTGAGGATGGAGGGAAGTAGAAGGACAAAGGGTCCCACTCACCGCCAGAACTCAGAGTGTTGCCCCAGCCAGACATGAGGCAGTCAGTGCCAGCAGCTGGAGGGGTGGTGGGCAGAGAGATGGTGGACACATGGGCATTGATGATGGCAGGTGTGGAGAGGTTGATCAGCAGGATGTCGTTGTCCAGAGTCCAGCTGTTGTATTTGGGGTGGCGGATGATCTTGACCGCATAGATGAACTGTTCATTCCCCTCTAGGACTTTGATGTTGTACTCTCCCAGTCTCACCTGGATGCAGCTGATGGGCAGGGCAGGCATGGTGAAGACCTTCTCCCACAGCCAGGACACCCATCCCACCTTCCCAAGGGTTCTCCACCTCCCTGCTCATGGACAGCTCCTGAGGCATGGGGTGGGGTGTGTGGCCATATCACATGGGCAGGAGAGGGATGTGGGTCAGTGCACTTCTGAGACCCAGAACCTTTCTGCTTCCGAGGTTGGTGGTAGTGGGGTGGGGAAGAGTCAAAGGGATCCCACCAGAGGCTGCTCCTCAATCTGCCTTCCCAGACTCTTTCCCACAATCTCCACACTCACTAGCCCTGTGGGAACAAGGAGCTCCTTGAAGTTTTCCCAGCATTCTTCACCCCAGGCCTTCGCTAACTGTGCACAGCACCTGTTCCTCCCTCCCTTCTTGGCCTGGTGAGCACCACCTTTCTGTGTAATCTAATCCAAGGGTAGCCATAGCATTAGCATCTCCTGGGAACTTGTTAGAAATGTGAATTCTTGGTCCTTACCCCCACCTACTGATCAGAACCTTGGGGATGGGACCCAGTGATTTGTGCCTTAACAAGCCTGCAGGGAGTTCTGACGCATACTCAGGTTTGAGAGTTCTTGGTGTAGGCAGCGGTTCTCAGCTCTGTCTATACACTCTACAGTTACCAGAGGTAGAGTGTGAAATACCCACTGATATTCACACCCTCTTCCTGAAAATTTTGAGTTAATTGCCCTGAGATAGGACACAGGCATCAGTATTTTTAAAAACGCTTTCTTACGTGGCTTTAATGTGTAGCTAACCAGCAAAAGTACTAGCCTGCTTTTCTCACTAGCTCTCACCACCCCGAGATCATCCCTGCCTGCTTTTATGACCACAACCCTTGCTGTTTCATGGATTTGCCTGGGTGTGAGAGCTTCCTGTCTTGTGTTCACTCTCTGCTCTGGAGAGTCAGCTGCTGCCAACAAGATTTCTTCTCCACCACCTTTCCCATCCATCTTACCCAACCTCAGTACTTCCCTGGGCTGAAGCCAAGCTCTCCCCGGCAGCCTGGCTGGGAGTTTTTCAGTCAGGGGCCCCACACTTATGACTTGTAGCAGTGAGCTGCTGACACCACCCACTATTCCCTGTTGAGGGAGCCAACACAGAAGTGGTAGCCAGAATTCAGGGACACCTGGTAGGGGACAGAATTCTCCTCACAGTTGTAGCCCCCAACAATCTTGTCATCATCATCAAAGGAGACACCAACTGGAGTGGAGATGGGAAGGGAGAAGGCAAGTCAGTAGCATGTTAGGGGTGGCTCTCCCAGCCTGCGGTTGCTTCCTGCTAATTAGAAAACTTAACAAGCACAGTGAGGCTAGGCAAGGGGGAGGAGCTCTGCCACCCCTGGTGAGCATCACTGGATGTGGCTCCCAAGTCTCTGTGTCTGCAGGGCACGTAGCTAGGTACCCTGTGGGGGTTCAGATCTCTCCTGGGGTCACCAGGCTGAGGCCATAAGGAATGTCCTCAAAATGCTTCCAGTGGGATAGGAATTGGAATGTGGCTGTCTCACCCACTGAATGCTTCTCTCTTTTATTCATCACCTGTGTACTTCTCCTGGCGATTTGAGCCCTGGATTGTCAGGATACTTTGGCCAAGCTAGGAAAACCCCCTGTCTGGCTAGGAAAACCGGGCCATGACCAGATTCCCCCTTAGCTCAGATCTTTGCAGTGACAGCAGAGTTGAGGGCAGCCCAAGGCTCACTTCGGCAGAACAAAGTAGACATTATTATTGGCCAAAACAACAGCAATTCTTAACCTTGGCTGCATGCCTAGAAATGTTAAAAATCACCTGAGAAGCTTAAAAGCCCAGAACAGAGGCTGCACCTCAGACAAATGAAGTGAGAATTTCTAGAGTTGAGTCTCTGGCATGAGTAATTTTTCAGCCTCCTCAGGTGCATTCGAGGTTAATAGCAGCTATAGTGGTGCTATTGTGGTGCTGTCGGAGCCAAGCCTGAAGCCTGCTACTTCATTTCGTGGGCAGCCCCACCTGGTCTCCCTTCCCAGCTTCTCCAACCACAGCTCGGATAGGGATGAATGACAGTGGTGGGAGTGAAATCAGGGAGAAGCTGAAACAGGTGAGGCTTAAAGACAGCCCAAGGAGGATGGGAAAGAGAGATGCCAGATGGAGGAAATAGAATATCAGAGAACAGTCAAAAGAGGAGAGGTGGCAAGAATGGCAGGGCATGCATCTGCCAGGAACGGGGTATGGTTGGAGCCTGAGGCAGGGCATGAAACTCCTACCAGCAGCTCCCACAGAGGGAAGGATCAGGAGTGGATTCATGGTGGCAGAGTGTGCCTGACTGGTGGTGGAGGACCCGTCTTTTTATCTCCCGAGGATCAGGAGAAGAGGTGTCTGTGAGGTGAGGGTCACCACTCCTCCCAGCACAAACACACCTGCAGCTTTCCCCTTCCTATGGTCTTGCATCAGTATGTTTGGCCACTCTGTGGGTTTGTGATTCACAGGTGATAAGGAAACTTGCCTTCTGAGAGCAGAGAGGGAGACCGGCTGTTTCCTGGAAGGATTCTGGGATGGGAAAGACAGGGGAAGTCAAGCCCCAGATCACACAGCTGGGCTTTCTTAGGCCGAAGAGAAGAGGGTTAGAAGGAGGGAGAATGGCCTGGCTGTTTAGGAATATATTTTACTATTGGGGATGCATTTAATGTACTTAAGGAAGGGCAAGCATTGGTAACAAGCTTGGCTTTTCAGTGACCTGCAGCCCCCATGAGAGGAGGAAGGTCTTATCTAAGGCTCATTCTTGTGAATATGAAGATGCTTCTCTCCAGTCACCGTGCGGAAGGTTAAATCCAAGCCTATGGACAACAAGAATTCCAACACTGAGGGGTAAGGAGAAGGGAGACTCAGCCCAGGATTCTAGGCTTCCAGATGGCTCTCCTTCCTACCAAGGCTTGAGGATGGGAAGTGTTTCAAAGAAGGAGGGGGCACTGGTTAGGTAGGAACTTACTCAGTGCATCTGGAGGATGGAAAACCAATGGTGCACTCCTCCCCTTCTTCAATGTGAAGATATTTGTCTCTCTCATGTGCATTCTGTCATAGGTGCTTTTTATGCAGCCTCACGGTTGCCCTTGCAACCTGCACTCAGGGTGATTGAAACTGACCGACCTTGGAGACAGTGAACAAAATGAGAAATGGTGAAATTGGACATGTGCAGGGGGCTAGAGGGAGGAAGCAAATGGAAACTAGAGTGAATTGGAAAAAATACCAAAGTGGGACCCGTGGAGTTGAGAAGACACACAGATTACCTTCAGGTTCAGCTCCTGGCATGGCCGCTGAGCCAGCTTCCCCACAACCAGGAGACGCACTGCTCAGACACCCCCTCTCCACCCTGTATCCCATCTAATCACTGATGGGCTTATACCTAACATTGCTGTACTTATATGGTGCATGGTGCTTGACAGCTTTACAAGAGTTTTCACGTAAGCAACAGTGGTATATTGCTTTTCATTTATGTTGAGTTTCACAGTTTAAATTCCCACAAACATGCTAATTGTGATTTGTGCAGAGCAAAATTATTTCCATTTATAGAGGAAGAGACTGAGTTTCAGAAGGATTCTGTCTTGCCCAAGAATACAGATCTTGGCAGAGCTGACCATAAGGCCAACGGAAGCCATGGAGAGCATTGTGAAATGTGGGAATTGCTGCAGGTGGCATCTAAAAGGTGACTTATTGAGGATCAAGGCAGATGTCCCCAGAGGAAAAACTGTACATCTGATTCCTTCCTGGTGCTTTTCTTCCTGGCAGAAATAGATGATTGAATTCATCTTTCTCCTGGCACCTTGTCTCAGAGCCTTACCTTGCCACAGTTCCAGACCCATCCAGGCCATGACTGCCATGTAGATGACACACCTCTCTGCTCACGAATAACTGGCTAAGCCCGAGGTGGCCAGGTTTTTGAGCATTGATAATATGGGGTTTTCCTGTGTTGCCGCTGAACATGTTGTTTCATTTTGTCCCCTTGTCATGGGGTCTTCACAGACCTTAGAGGATGAGAGCCTCTTGCTCTAGCAACTGTAGACACCAGTGTGCACTAAACAGGGAGGTGAACCTTGGTAGAAGTGGAAAATTTTTTTGAAAAAAGGGATTTTTGGGTCAGTGCTTGTGGCTCTGACTCTCTGTCTGAGAGGGAACACCCAAGAATATAAGGATTTTCTGTATCTAGAGCTTGAAGACTAGCCTTCTCCAGTATTTTGCGCTCTTCCTTAAATGATCACAGTATAGTCTGAGGTCAGCTTTCTTCAAAAAGGAATGACCTTACAGGCAGAGAAGATAGCTATAGGTGGAGACTGTTACCGCATACTGTAGACTCAGATGTGTAGGATAGGTTCAGATCCAGCTGCCCAAGCTCAATTTGGAGGACATGCCATTCTTGGTACTGTTCATTCTGAACTATAGATTTCTTTGTCTGCTTCTCTAGACATCTTTCTGGCTTGTGTTTAGTGCTTAGCTCACTAAACCACTATCCTTCAATTATGATAACAGTGAATCATTTCTGTGTGCTTACTATGTAGCATGTAACTTACTATACAGCATGTAACTCATATAAGCTAAGCATTTTTTTTCCATTTTATCATCACAACCACCTATGGGCTTGCCCAATTTACAGATGATCGAATGAGCTATCTGGAGGTGAAGTGACTCTTCCATCTCCCAGAGCAGCAGCTCCCAGCCAGAGCCAGCCCTGCCTGCACTCAAGACCTTGGCAAAGCAACCAGAGCCAGAAAGAACCACAAGAGAAGCTTGCAATGACTTTCAGCCACTTTTTCCCCCTTTCTTTTTCTTCTCCTCTCCTGCATTTTTTTCCATCTCCAGGTACAATTCGGGATGTGGATGCCTGTCCCCACACAAAAACACTTGGGATTCATTCCTGATACCCCAATTCATGCTGATTTTCCCCCCTTTAGAGTCAGATCTCACCTACCTGTTTGGTCAGAGAGATGTGTGTTTTAAATCCCTGAGGAAGGAGACAGGGACTGTGCCCTCAGATGATTATTGGTGAAGTGGGTTTATGCTTAATTTCAGTTTAAGGGAAAGTTGCTGTGTCTCTCCCTAGGACAGGCAGCCCATTGTGGCCCTGGACGATGAGAGAAGCCCACAGAGGCCCGGGCTTTTATCACCTGTGGATGCCAGTGTCTACTGAGCCAGAATTGAGCTAATCCCCTGAATGGATGAGCACTGATGGGCAGTTGTAGGTTGCTATGGGGCTTCTTGATCTCTCAAATTGCAGGTGACAAGATCAATGCATGCTTGAGGAGCCCCTTCCCAGCAGGCTCTGGTTGCTACAAACTGGTTCAGGTGTGGAAGATCATACCACTTTACCTTTGGTTTTTCTTTGAAATACAAACAATGAAAGACAATTGAAAACAAGAATTCTACCAGGGAGCAGGCAATAATTCTCTTTGGGAAAAGGGATGTTTGTGGCTCTTCCCCACATTGGCCTTGAAAGAGCTTGGCTGCATAGTGGCTATTAAAATGTCCAAAAAATAGAAGATGCTGGTGAGGCTGCAGAGGAAAGGGAACGTTTATACACTGTTGGCCAGAGTGTAAATGAGTTCATGGAAAAATTAATGCAGGAAGCATTTTGGAGATTTTTGAAATAATTTAAAACAGAAATACCTTTCCACCCAGCACTTACTTTACTGGGCATTTATCCAAAGGAAAATAATTGTTCTGCCAAAAAGACACATGCTTTTGCATGTCCATCACAGCACTATTCACACTAGCAAAGCCATGGAATCAACCTAGGTGGCCATCAGCAGTAGACTGGATAAAGGAAATGTGGTACATATACACAATGGAATACTATGCAGCCATGAAAAGAATGAAATCATATCCTTTACAGCAACATGGATGGAGTTGGAGACCACAATCCTAAGCGAATTAACATAGGAACAGAAAACCAAATATCACATTCTCATGTATACTGGCAGCTGAGCATTGGGTACACATGGATATAAAGATGGGAACAGTAGACACTGCAAGTGTTAGAGGGAAGAGAGAAGGAGTGTGGAAAGTGCTGAAAAACTACCTATTGGGTACTATGGTCACTGCCTGAGTGATGAGATCATTTGTGCCCCAAACCTCAGCATCACACAATATACCAGTGTAACAAACCTGCACATGTCCCCCCTGAATCTAAAATAAAATTTGAAATTATTTTTTTAAAAATGTGGCCTGGGACAGAAGAGGTGGTTCACGCCTGTAATCCCAGTACTTTGGATCACTTGAGGTCAGGTGTTCAAAACCAGCCTGGCCAAAATGGTGAATCCCTGTCTCTAATAAAAATACAAAAAAAAAAAAAAAAGTTAGCTGGGTATGGTGGCATGCACCTGTAATCCCAAGTACTTGGGAGGCTGAATCCCTTGACCTGGGAGGCAGAGACTGTAGTGAGCAGAGATCATGCCATGGCACTCCAGCCTGGCTGTAGTTGAGCCAGAAGATGTTTTGTGTGAAGGCTCAGGTGGGTTCTCTTCAGAGCCTCTGTGAGAAGGAGGCCCTAAGCCTTGGCGGTGGACAGATATCAGCTTTCTGCCTCTTTGCGCTTTGGTCTGGACCCATAGGTGAACAGTACCAGCCTCGATCCTGAGCACACGCTCTGCAGACTTTCACATCTCATGGTTCCATGTGAGCAAATGGACTGGGAAAGCTGTGTGGCCTGAGAAAAGGCAACCCCGTGGCCTGACTCTCACACAGTATTTTGTCTTGGATTTTGAATAAGCATTTTTTTTGCTTCTTTTGCATTTTTGGTGGTGATGGTGGTGATCTATTTTACACTGACCACTTGGAAGAAATCCCATGGTTATCTGTGATTTTCATGCCCTGTTTCTGCTGGCAACCCTTCTCAGTGGGGTGACTCACTTTCCTGTGTAAAGACTCTATGTGGCCCAGGTAGGAGGTGGAAGCAGCCGTCTGGAAGGCCATTGGGATCCTTATGTCTGTGTCTTGGCTTGAGGTAATCAGCTGGGCTTTGATAGGAATGATCTGAATGGAGACAGAAAACACTGGAAACTAACACTCCCCACCCAGCCCAGCCCTGTTTATATGAAGTGTTTGGTTCTTCCCTTGACTCTTGAGTGATGATGATATTCAGACGAGGCATTGACATTACGGTAACAAAGGGAAAAAAATGTATCTGTCTTGTCTATCAACTGGATATGTATCTCCCAAAGCAGACAAACCCAAGGCTGTAAGGTGAACTAGGGTCTGTGTTTGGACTCCATAAAAACAAAATCCATGTTGAACAAAGTGCTGTTTATATGCAGTGACGTTCTGGGTGACCTGTTTGTATCTGTCCATTGTGTGTGAGCCCTGAGCCCTGTTTTCCTCTGAAGACAGTGAGTGGTAGCTGTTTCCTCATACGAATCACACTTCTGGAGCCCAGATGGCCCTCTCAAGGCAATTGATCTTACACATTTACTGTTTACCAAACAAGTGTCCGATGCATACTTGGGTATATTCCACAACATGTGGACAGCGGTCCCCTGTGTTTGCCAGGAATGCTGTGCTCCGTATAGAGGTTTTCCTCTACTCATCACTGCAATTTGCACGCTGCTCCATGGACACTTGGAGGCCTGTGCTCTGTTCCCCGTAACTGGAAATGTGCTCTGAACTTGTCTGTCTCCCTTGGCTGCTCCTGGCCGTTAGTACCAGCTCCCAGGGGTGTCCACAACCACTTGGGACAGAAGGAGAAAGTGGAATTTCAAAGAGAAGCTTGCTTGGATCTTCGGTGACAGGCTTGGATGAGTTACGGCACCAAGCTGGGCCCTCTCCGAATTTCCAGGAGGAGGCTTTGGCAGGTGCCACAAGTACCACGGGGCCTGCCTCCCTCTGCTGTGTCCAGTGTGTGCAAGCCAGCCAACATGTGGCTAGAGTGGCTGCATGGTGTCACAGCCCTCAGATGTCTTTCCTTCCACCCTTTTTAATGAGTCCCAAATAACTCACTTGAAGTGTCTTAAAGGCAAGCAAAATTTATGAAAATGAATCCTTCCTCAGTTAATTGATCAAATGGGTGAATCCTGACCCTCTCTAGTTTCTTTCCCTGGTCAGACTGGGGAGCTGGTGTTAATTGTGGGATTCACTGTGGTGTCCTACCCCAAAGGCAAAGAAGATGAAAGTGCAGCGTGCGGAGCTGGGCTTGATTCCCAAGTCACAGTCTGGCTCCCGCTGTGGTAGGTGGAACATCTCTCTAGCCGGCTCACAGAGATGGAACTAAGGAATTGAGGGAAGAGTCAGGGTGCCAGGGAGATTTACTTGAATCTGATTTTCCAGGTGAATGAGAAGGGAGGGCTTGGTTGAGGGTTTGGTGCTGACACATTCCTGGGAGAGGCATGACATCACCAACAGCATTTGTCATTATTGTGTTTTAGCAATAGGATTCCGCTGGTCAGATTTTTTGGGCCACCTGGACGATGCTGACATATTTTCTATGCTGTGATTGTTCTGAAGGCAGAGTAGCTCTAACCACTGTGAGAAACCCAAATAAAAATCAATACGCTCCCCCAAAGACTACCTTTCTGAAACACACGTTTCTCTAGAAACAGTGCCCTGCCTTTCTCCGAAGCTTCTTCTTATTTTTGGATTCCATCTGTTTGTATGTGCTAATCTAGTGTACAATGGAACACATTTTGTGAGCTGGGGGCTCTGCTTACCTTTAAGGGGGAGAGTCATATCTGAACTGAGATTGGAGGATGCTTTCCAGTGTGAAGGAGTGTGAGAGAGCAGGCACAGACACAGACAGTGAGAACAGGGTTATTTTATTGGTATAGAGACTGCAGAGTGACCAGGGGCTTTAGCTGTTGGCAGCTATGGTGTCCTTAATCCAGTCCACATAGTTGTAGACCTTGGTGTAGACTCCAGGCCTTCTCTTCTGGGCACAGCCATAGCCCCAGGAGACAATTCCTTGAAGCTGTCCATTGCAGACCACAGGGCCACCAGAGTCACCCTGGCATGAAGAAGGGACAAGTTTTATGGAGAGATGGAGGAGGAATATAGCTACAGTTACTCTGAACCTTAAAAGACCCCTTTCCAGCCAGCTCTGTGGCTCCATGTTCTTCTCACGGTGGCCCATTCTCTGCTCTTCCTAAGCAGACAGGATGCAGCCCAAGGGAGCCTTCCTCACTTCTCCATGTGGGCACTGCAAGGAGCCTCCTCAGCCCCGCCACCTTGGGAGTTCAAATCTTTTTCCCTGGTGGGGCCTGGGTATCAGTGGGAACCTCAGCATGGGAAGGGTTGGTCTAATCACCTGGCAGGAATCCTTGCCTCCCTCAAGGAAGCCCACACAGAACATGTTGCTGGTAATCTTTAAAGGGTAGGAGGCTTTACACTTAGCCTGGGTCAGCACAGGAGCGTCCAGGCACTGCAGCTCATCTGGGTAGTCGGCTGTGAGGATCAGGAAGAGAATAAAGAAAGTAGAAATGTGGGTCAGGCCAGAGAAGGAGACAGTAATCTAGGATGGAACATTGAAGAGGAACACTGCCCCTGGAGAGGACTCCAAAACAAGTCCTGGCAAGGGAATCTGGCTTTTAGTCCTAGAATGATCATTGTTGAACCCCTCCCAAGAAGTGATGGCACCAAGTTCTCCATTTGTCCTGTCTCTTGATTTTAGGAGCCAAGTCCTTGAGACTTTGCATCTCTCTGGTGCCCAGTGCAGAACCTGTGTGTAATGGGCACTAGAAATGTGTCCTGGAGGTGAGAGGATTTAAGTTAAGGAGCATGCTTCATTGTGGAAATTGTGAGGATGGAGGGAAGTAGAAGGACAAAGGGTGCCACTCACCCCCAGAGCTCAGGGTATTGCCCCAGCCGGAGATAAGGCACTCGGTGCCAGCAGCTGGAGGGGCAGTGGGCAGAGAGATGTTGGACACATGGGCATTGATGACGGCAGGTGTGGAGAGCTTGATCAGCATGATGTCATTGTTCAGAGTAATCCTGTTGTATTTGGGGTGGCGGATGATCTTGGCTGCATTGATGAACTGCTCATTCCCCTCCAGGACTTCGATGTTGTGCTCTCCCAGTCTCACCTGGATGTGGCTGATGGGCAAGGCAGGCATGGTGAAGCCCTTCTTTCACAGCTGGGGCACTCATCCCACCTTCCCGAGGGTCCTCAAGCTTCCTGCTCATGGGCAGCTCTGGAGGCATGGGGTTGGGTATGTGGTCATATCACATGGGCAGGATAGGGATGTGGGTCAGTGCAGGTGTGAGACCCAGGACCTATCTGCTTCAGAGGTTGGTGGTAATGGGGTGGGGAACAGTCAAAGGGATCCCACTGGAGGCTGCTCCTCAACCCACCTTCCCAGCCTCTTTCACACAATCTTTACAGTCACTAGTCCTATGGGCACAAGGAGCTCCTTGAAGTCTTCCCAGCATTCTTCACCCCAGGCCTTTGCTAACTGTGCACAGTGCCTGCTCCTCCCTGCATTCTTGGCCTGGTGAGCACCACCCTTCTGTGTAATCTAATCCAAGGGTAGCCATAGCATTAGCATCTCCTGGGAACTTGTTAGAAATGTAAATTCTTGGTCTTTACCCCCACCTACTGATCAGAACCTTGGGGATGGGACCCAGTGATTTGTCCTTAACAAGCCTGCAGTTTTTTCTGGTGGTGCATACTCAGATTTGAGAGTTCTTCGTGTAGGCAGTGGTTATCAGCTCTGTCAATACACTCTACAGTTACCAAGGTAGAGTGTGAAATACTCATTGATATTCACACCCTCTTCCTGAAAACTCCTGATAATTGCCCTGGGATAGGACACAGGCATCAGTATTTTAAAAAACTCTTTCCTAGGTGGCTTTAATGTATAGCTAACTAGCTAAAGGTACTTTCCTGCTTTTCTAACTAGCTCTCACCACCCCAAGATCATCCCTGCCTGCTTTTATGACCACAACCCTTGCTGTTTCATGGATTTGCCTGGGTGTGAGAGCTTCCTGTCTTGTGTTCACTCTCTGCTCTGGAGAGTCAGCTGCTGAAAACAAGTTTTTTCTCCACCACCTTTCCCATCCATCTTACCCAACCTCAGTACTTCCCTGGGCTGAAGCCAAGCTCTCCCAGGCAGCCTGGCTGGGAGCTTTGCAGTCAGTGGCACCACACTTACGGCTTGTAGCAGTGACCTGCTGACACCACCCACTGTTCGCTGATGAGGGAGCCACCGCAGAAGTGGGAGCCAGAATTCAAGGACACCTGGTAGGGGACAGAATTCTCCTCACAGGTGTAGCCCCCAACAATCTTGTCATCATCATCAAAGGGGACAGCAACTGGAGTGGAGATGGGAAGGGAGAAGGCAAGTCAGTAGCATGCTAGGGGTGGCACTCCCAGCCTGCGTTTGTTTCCTGCTAGTTAGAAATCCTTAACAAGCACAGTGAGGCTAGGCAAGGGAGGGAGCTCTGCCACCCCTGTGAGCATCACTGGATGTGAGTCCCACGTCTTTGTGTCTCCAGGGCACGTAGCTAGGTACCCCACGGGGTTTCAGATCTCTCCTGGGGTCACCACGCTGAGGTCATAAGGAATGTCCTCAAAATGCTTCCTGTAGGATAGGAGTTGGGATGTGGTTTTCTCACCTACTGAATGCTTCTCTTTTTTATTCATCACCTGTGTACTTCTTCTGCCTATTTGAGCCCTGGATTATCAGGATACTTTGGCCAAGCTAGGAAAACCCCCTAGTTGCATAGACCTCGTCATGACCAGCTTCCCCCATAGCTCAGATTTGTGTAGTCAGGGCAGAGTTGAGGGAAGCCCCCAGGCTCACTTCAACAGAAAATGGTAGACATTGTTATTAGCCAGTAGGACAGCAATTCTTAATCTTGGCTGCATGCCTGGAAATGTTACAAATCACCTGAGAAGCTTAAAAGTCCAGTACACAGGCTGCACCCCAGAAAAATGAAGTTAGAATTTCTAGAGCTGAGTCTCTCGCATGAGTAATTTTTCAACCTCCCCAGGTGCATCCAAGGTTCAGAGCAGCTATAGTGGTGCTATTCTGGTGCTGTTGGAGCCAAGCCTGAAGCCTGCTGCTTTATTTTGTGGACCTGCCCCACCTGGTCTCCATTTCCAGCTTCTCCAGCCACAGCTCAAATATGGGTGAATGACAGTGGTGGGAATGAAATCAGGGAGAAGGTAAAAGAGGTGAGGCTTAAAGAGAGCCCAAGGAGGATGGGAAGGAGATATGCCAGATGGAGGAAATAGAATATCAGAGAACAGTCAAAAGAGGAGAGGTGGCAAGAACGGCAGGGCATATGTCTGCCAGTAACGGGGGGTGGTTGGGGCCTGAGGCAGGGCATGAAACTCACCAGCAGCTCCCACAAAGGCAAGGATCAGGAGTGGATTCATGGTGGTAGAGTGCGCCTGTCTGGTGGTGGAAGGCCCGTCTTTATAGCTCTGGAGGATCCAGAGAGGAGGCGTCTGTGAGGTGAGGGTCACCATTCCTCCCAGCACAAACACACCTGCAGCTTTCTGCTTCCCATGTTCTTGCATCAGCTCGGCTATGTTTGGCCACTCTCTGGGTTTGTGATTCACAGATGATAAGGAAACTTGCCTTCTGAGAGCAGAGAGGCAGAGCAGCTCTTTCCTGCAAGGATGCTAGGATGGGGAAGACAGGGGAAGCCAAGCCCCGGATCACACAGCTGGGCTTTCTTAGGCCCAGGAGATGAGGGTTAGAAGGAGGGAGAATGGCCTGGCTGTTTAGGAATCTGTTTAACTATTGGGATTGTATTTAATATACTTAAGGAAGGGCAAGTATTGGTAACAAGCTTGGCTTTTCAGTGTTCTGCAGCCCCCATGAGAGGCGCAAAGTCTTATCTAAGGCTCATTCCTGTGAATATGAAGATGCTTCTCTCCAGTCACTCAGCAGGAAGGTCAAATCCAAGTCTTAGGGGAACAAGAATTCCAACACTAAGGGGTAAGGAGAAGAGAGACTCAGCATTCCATAGGATTCAGGGCTTCCAGATGGCTCTCCTTCCTACCAAGGCTTAAGGATGGGGATGTGTTTCAAAGAAGGAGGGGGCACAGGTTAGGTAGGAGCTTACTCAGTGCATCTGGAGGATGGAAAACCAATGGCCCACTCCTTCCCTTCTTCAATGTGAAGACATTTGTCTCTCTCATATGCAACCTGTCATAGGTTCTTTTCATGCAGCCTCAGGGTTGTCCTTGAAACCTGCACTCAGAGTGATGCAAACTGACCCTCCTGCTTGGGGCTGACAGCCTGAACCAGAATGACATGGCCCCAAACAGATGTCAGAGTTTGGACCATGGTAAATCTGGGTTACGATTTGATCTGAGAATCAGCAGTAGGTAGAGATTTGAGCACATGGTAAATGGGTCACATATTGGGTTGAATAACGAAGATGTGGAGGGGTGGGTCTAGAATTTTCTATTTTTGATGCAGTGAGATTATGCTTGGCTCAGTACAAAGTGAATCTTCCCAGAGAATATCCTGATTTGGGCCCTACCAAGGCTACTAAGACACAGTTGTGTAATTGACTGAGGCACAACCTGGCCAGAGCAGTGTGGAGATGGAGATGCTGTCTGCGCTCAAGTCTAATGATGTAAGAAAAGGAGGAGCTTCCTTATGAGGGTGCTTTCCCTTCTCAGGAACTCTGGGCTCAGGTTGGTGATGGGCAGGAGTAAGCAGAGTTCAAATTTGAATTATTTGAAAGGTACAAGAAGCAGGGATGTTCTGGAGACTGAACAAAATGTGAAAAAGCTCAGAAATTAGGTGTTGAAATTGGACATGGCCAGGGGGCTAGAGGGAGGAAGCAAATGGAAACCAGAGGGAATTGGAGAAAATGCCAAAGTGGGGCCCGTGGAGTTGAGAGGACACACAGAGTACCTTCGGGTTCAGCTCCTGGCGTGGTGGCCGAGCCAGCTTCCCCATAGCGAGGAGGCCCACTGCTAGGAGACCCCCTCTCCACCCCGTACCCCCTCTAATCACTGATGGGCTTATACCTAACACTGCTATATTTAGATGGTTCATGGTGCCTGACAGCTTTACAGGAGTTTTCATGTAAGCAGCAGTGGTACATTGCTTTTCATTTATGCTGAGTTTCACACTTTAACTTCCCACAAATATTCTAATTGTGATTTGTGCAGTGCAAAATTGTTTCCATTTATAGAGCAAGAGAGTGAGATTCAGAAGGATTCTGTCTTGCCCAAGAATACAGATCTTGGCAGAGCTGACCATAAGGCCAATGGAAGCCATGGAGAGCATGTGAAGTGTGGGAATTGCTGCAGGTGGCATCTAAAAGGAGACTTATTGAGGATCAAGGCAGAGGTACCCAGAGGACAAACTGTACATTTGATTCCATCCTGGTGCTTTTCTTCCTGGCAGAAATAGATGATTGAATTCATCTTTCTCCTGGCACCTTGTCTCAGAGCCTTACCTTGCCACATTTCCAGACCGTCTGGGCCACGATAGCTATGTAGATGACACACCTCTCTGCTCACAGATAACTGGCCAAGCCTGAGGTAGCCAGGTTTTGGAGTTTTGATAATATGGGTTTTTCCTGTGTTGTCCATAAATATGTTGTTTTGTTTTGTCCCCTTGTCATGGGGTCTTCACAGAACTCCTGCTTAAAGCATAAGGAGAGACTCTTGCTCTAGCAACTGTAGACACCAGTGTGCACTAAACAAGGAGGGGAACCTTGGTGGAAGATGGAAAATTTTTTTGGAAAAGGGGATTTTTGGATTAGTGGTTGTGGCTCTGACTCTGTCTGAAAGGGAACACCCAAGAATATAAGGATTTTCTGTATCTAGAGCTTGAAGACTAGCCTTCTCCAGTATTTTGCGCTCTTCCTTCAACAATCACAGTATAGTCTGAGGTCAGCTTTCTTCAAAAGGGAATGACCTTACAGGCAGAGAAGATAGCTATAGGTGGAGGCTGTTACCTCATACTGTAGACTCAGATGTGTAGGATAGGTTCAGATACAGCTGCCCAAGCTCAATTTGGAGGACATGTCATTCTTGATACTGTTCATTCTGAACTATAGATTTCTGTGTCTACTTCTCTAGACATCTTTCTGGCTTCCATTTAGTGCTTAGCTCACTAATCCACTGTGTTTCATTTATGATAACAGTGAATTATTTCTGTGTGCTTACTATATAGCATGTAACTTACTATACATCATGTAACTCATATAAGTTAAGAAGGTTTTTTTCATTTTGTCATCACAACCACCTATGGGCTTGCCCATTTTACAGATGATCAAATGAGCTTTCTGGAGGTGAAGTGGCTCTTCCATGTTCCAGAGCAGCAGCTCCCAGCCAGAGCCAGCCCTGCCTGCACTCAAGACCTTGGCAAAGCAACCAGAGCCAGAAAGAACCATGAGAGAAGCTTTCCATGACTTTCAGACACTTTGTCCTCCTTTTTTACCCTTCTCCTCTCCTGCTTTTTTCCCCATCTCCAAGTATATTTTGGGATGTGGATGCCATTCGCCACACAAAAACACTTGGGATTCATTCCTGATACCCCAATTCATCCCAATTTCCCCCCTTTAAAGTCAGATCTCACCTACCTGTTTGGTCAGAGAGATTGTGTTTTAAAATCCCCAAGGAAGGAGGCAGGGACTGAGCCCTCAGATGATTATTGGTGAAGTGGGTTTATGCTTAATTTCAGCTTAAGAGAATGTTGCTGTGTCTCTGCCTAGGACAGGCAGCCCACTGTGGCCCTGGGTGATGAAGGAAGCCCACAGAGGCCCAGGGTTTCTCACCTGTGGCTGCCAGTGTCTGCAGAGCCAGAATTGAGCTAATTCTGTGAAAGGATGAGCGCTGATGGGCAGTTGTATGGTAGGTTGCTATGGGGCTTCTAGATCTCTCAAATTCCACATGACAAGATCAGTGCGTGGGTGAGGGGCCCCTTCCCAGCAGACTCTGGTGGCTACAAACTGATTCACGTGTGGAAGATCATACCACTTTACCTTTGGTTTTTCTTTGAAAAACAAACAATGAAAGACAGATGAGAACAAGAATTCTACCAGTGGGCAGGCAAGAATTCTCTCTGGGAAAAGGGATGTTTGTGGCTCTTCCCCACATTGGGCTTGAAAGAGCTTGGCTGCAGTGTGGTTATTATTAAAATGTCCACAGAATAGAACATGCTCGTGAGGCTGCAGTGGAAAGGGAATGCTTGTACACTGTTGGCCAGAGTGTAAAGCAGTTAATGGAAAAATTAATGCAGAAAACCGTTTGGAGATTTCTGAAACAATTTAAAACAGAACTACCTTTCCACCCAGCACTTACTTTATTGGGCATTTACCTGAAGGAAAATAATTGTTCTGCCAAAAAGACTCATGCTCTTGCATGTCCGTCACAGCACTATTCACAGTAGCAAAGCCATGGAATCAACCTAGGTGGCCATCAGCAGTAGACTGGATAAAGGAAATGTGGTACATATACACCATGAAATACTATGCAGCCATGAAAAAATGAAATCATGTCCTTTGCAGCAACATGGATGGAGCTGGAGACCATAATCCTAAGCAAATTAACATAGGAACAGAAAACCAAATATCACGTTCTCACGTATAAGTAGGAGGTGAGCATTGGGTAAAAATGGATGTAAAGATGGGAAGAGTAGACACTGCAACTACTAGAGGGAAGAGAGAAGGAGTGTGGAAAGGGCTGAAAAAATCCCTATTGGGTACTATGCTCAGTTCCTGAGTGATGAGATCATTTGTGCCCCAAACCTCAGCATCACACAATATACCCATGTAACAAACCTGCACATGTACCCCATGAATCTAAAATAAAATTTGAAATTATTTTTTTAAAAAAGGGCCTGGGCCAGAAGCAGTGGCTCACACCTGTAATCCTAGCACTCTGGATCACTTGAGGTCAGGAGTTCAAAACCACGCTGGCCAACATCGAGAATCCCTGTCTCTAATAAAAATACAAAACGGAAAAAAAAAATTAGCTGGGTATGGTGGCATGCACCTGTAATCCCGGGTACTTGGGAGACTGAATCACTTGAACCCAGGAGGCGAAGGCTGTAGTGAGCAGAGATCATGCCACGGCACTCCAGCCTGGCTGTTGTTCAGCCAGAAGGAGATGTTTTGTGTGAAGGCTGAGGTGGGGACTCTTCGGAGCCTCTGTGAGAAGGAGGCCCTAAGCCGTGGCGGTGGACAGAGTTGCAGTTTTCTGCCTCTTTGCCCTTTGGTCTGGACCCATAGGTGAACAGTACCAGCCTCGATCCTGAGCACACACTCTGCAGACTTTCACGTCTCACGGTTCCATGTGAGCACATGGACTGGGAAAGCTGTGTGGCCTGAGAAAAGGCAACTCCGTGGCCTGTTTCTCACACAGTATTTTGTCTTAGATTTTTGAATAAGCATTTTTCTGCTTGTTTTGTGTTTTTTGTGGTGGTGGTGGTGGTTTATTTTACACTGACCACTTGCAAGATATACCATGGTTATCTGTGATTTTCATGCACTGTTTCTGCTGGCAACCCTTCTCACAGGGGTGACTCACTTTCCTGTGTAAAGACTCTATGTGGCCCAGGTAGGAGGTGGAAGCAGCCATCTGGAAGGCCATTGGGATCCTTATGTCTGTCTCTTGGCTTGAGGTAACCAGCTGGGCTTTGATAGGAATAATCTGAATGGAGACAGAAAACAGTGGAAACTAACACTCCTTGCCCATCCCTGTTTATATGAAGCGTTTTGTTCTTCCCTTGACTCTTGAGTAATGATGATATTCAGACGAGGCATTGACATTATAGTAAGAAAGGGAAAAAAATGTATCTGTCTTGTCTATCTATCTACTGGATATATGTCTCCAAAAGCAGACAAACCCAAGGCTGTAAGGTGAACTACGGTCTGCGTTTGGACTCCATAAAAACAAAATCCATGTTGAACAAAGTGATGTTTGTATGTATTGACGTTCTGGGTGACCTGTGTGTATCTCCATTGTGTGCAAGCCCTGAGCCCTGTTTTCCTCTGAAGATAGTGAGTGGTAGCCATCTCCTCACATGAACTACACATCTGGAGCCCAGATGGCCCGCTCAAGGTAATTGATCTTACACATTTACTGTTTACCAAACAGTTGTCCGATGCATACTTGGGTTTATTCCACAGCAATGTGGACTGCGGTCCCCTGTGTTTGCCAGGAATGCTGTGCTCCATGTAGAGGTTTTACTCTGGTCATCACTGCAATTTGCACACTGCTCCGTGGACACTTGGAGGCCTGTGCTCTGCTCCCTGTAACTGGAAATGTGTTCTGAACTTGTCTGTCTTCCTTGGCTGCTCCTGGCCCTAGTTACCAGCTCCCAGGGGTGTCCACAACCACTTGGGACAGAAGGTGAAGGTGGAATTTCAAAGAGAAGCTTGCTTGGATCTTCAGTGACAAGCTTGGATGAGCTACAGCCGCAACATGGTCCCTCTCAGAATTGCCTGGAGGACGCTTTGGCAGGTGCCAGAGGTGCCAGGGGGCCTGCCTCCCTCTGCTGCATCCAGTGGGTGTAAGCCAGCCAACATGTGGCCAGAGTGGCTGCTCAGATGTCTTTCCCTCCACTTTTTTTTAAGGAGTCCCACATAAGTCACTTGAAGTATCTCAAAGGCAAGCAAGTTATATGAAAATGAAACCTACCTCAGTTAATTGATCAAATGGGTGAATCTTGACCCTCTCTAGTTTCTTTCCCTGGTCAGAGTGGGGAGCTGGTGTTAACTGTGGGATTCATATGGCATCCTACCCCAAAGGCAAAGAAGATGAAAATGCAGCGTGCAGACCTGGCTTGATTCCCAAGTCGCAGTCTGGCTCCCGCTATGGTAGGTGGAACATCTCTTTAGCCTGCTCACAGAGATGGAACTAGGGAACTGAGGGAAGAGGTAGGAGGCCAGGGAGCTTTGCTTGAGTCTAATTTTCCAGGTGAATGAGGCGGGAGGGCTTGGTCAAGGGTTTGGTGCTGACATATTCCTGTGAGAGGCACGTCATCACCAACAGCATTTGTGTTTTTTGATGTATTTTAGCAAGAAGATTCAGCTGGTCGGATTTTTTGGGCTGCCTCGAAGATGCTGACAACATTTTCTGTGTTGTGATTGTTCTGAAGGCAGAGTAGCTCTACCCACTGTGAGAAGCCCAAATAAAAATCAATACCCCGCCACCAAAGACCAACTTTCTGAAACACACATTTCTCTAGAAAACAGTGCCCCCCTTTCTCCCAAGCTTCTTATAATTTTTGGATTCCATCTATTTGTATGTGCTAATCTAGTGTACCATGCAACACATTTTGGGAGATGAGGGTTCAGCTTACCTTTAAGGGGGGGAGTCGTGGCTGACCTGAGATTGGAGGATGCTTTCCAGTGTGAAGCAGTGTGAGGGAGCAGGCACAGACACAGACAGTGAAAGCAGGGTCACTTTATTGGTATAGAGACTGCAGAGGGACCAGAGGCTTTAGCTGTTGGCAGCTATGGTGTCCTTAATCCAGTCCACATAGTTGTAGACCTTGGTGTAGACTCCAGGCCTGTTCTTCTGGGCACAGCCATAGCCCCAAGAGACAACTCCTTGGAGCTGTCCATTGCAGACCACAGGGCCACCAGAGTCACCCTGGGGAGAAGAAGGGACAAGCTGTATGAAGAGAGAGACAGAGGAAGAATATAGCTACATTTACTCTGAACCTTAAAAGACTCCTTTCCAGCCAGCTCTTTGGCTCCACGTCCTTCGCACAGTGGCCCATTCTCTGTTCTTCCTAAGCAGACAGGATGCAGCACAAGGGAGCCTTCCTCACTTCTCCATGGGGGCAGTGCAGGGAGCCTCCTCAGCCCCACCACCTTGGGAGTTCAAATCTTTTTCTCAGGTGGGGCCTGGGTATCAGTGGGAACCTCAGCATGGGAAGGGATAAAATCACCTGGCAGGAATCCTTGCCTCCCTCAAGGAAACCCACACAGAACATGGTGTTGGTAATCTCTCCAGGGTAGGAGGCTTCACAATCAGCCTGGGTCAGCACATGAGTGTCCAGGCACTGCAGCTCATCTGGATAGTTGGCTGTGAGGATCAGCAAGAGAACAAAGAAAGTAGAAGTGTAGATCAGGCCAGAGAAGGAGACAATAATCTAGGATGGAACATTGAAGAGGAACACTGCCCCTGGAGAGGACTCCGAAACATAAGTCCTGGCAAGGGACTCTGGCTTTTAGTTCCCAAAATGATCATTTTTGAACCCATTCCAAGACGTGATCAAAGCAAGTTCTCCATTTGTCCTGTCTTTTGATTTTAGGAGCCAAGTCCTTGAGACTTTGCATCTCTCTGATGTCCATCCACTGTAGAGCCTGTGTGTAATGGGCACTAGAAATGTGTCTTAAGCCTGGAGGTGAGAGGATTCAAGTTAAGGGGCATGGTTTGTTCTGGAAATTGTGAGGATGGAGGGAAGGAGAAGGACAAAGGGTTCCACTCACCACCAGAGCTCAGAGTGTTGCCCTAGCCAGAGATGAGGCACTCGGTGCCAGTAGCTGGAGGGGCGGTGGGTAGAGAGATAGTGGACACGTGGGCATTGATGACAGTAGGCATGGAGAGCTTGATCAGCAGGATGTCATTGTCCAGAGTCCAGCTGTTGTATTTGGGGTGGCGGATGATCTTGGCTGCATTGATGAACTGCTCATTCCCCTCCAGAAC
This sequence comes from Pan troglodytes, assembly GCF_028858775.2. Taxonomy (NCBI): domain Eukaryota; kingdom Metazoa; phylum Chordata; class Mammalia; order Primates; family Hominidae; genus Pan; species Pan troglodytes. The sequence goes on along the minus strand of NC_072404.2, from coordinate 158,146,715 downwards.
TTCGACGTTGTGCTCTCCCAGTCTCACCTGGATGCGGCTGATGGGGAGGGCAGGCATGGTGAAGACCTTCTCCCACAGCTGGGACACCCATCTTACCTTCCCCAGGGTCCTCAAGCTCCCTGCTCATGGGCAGCTCTGGAGGTATCGGGTGGGGTGTGTGGCCATATCACATGGGTAGGAGAGGGATGGGGGTCAGTGCAGTTGTGAGACCCAGGACCTTTCTGTTTCAGAGGGTGGTGGTAATCGGGTTGGGAAGAGTCAAAAGGATTCCACCGGAGGATGCTCCTTAACCCTCCTTCCCAGCCTCTTTCCCACAATCTCCACAGTCACTAGCACTGTGGGCACAATGAGCTCCTTGAAGTTTTCCCAGCATTCTTCACCCCAGGCCTTTGCTAACTGCGCACAGTACCTGTTCCTCCCTCCTTTCTTGGCCTGGTTAGCACCACCCTTCTGTGTAATCTAACCCAAGGGTAGCCATAGCATGAGCATCTCCTGGGAACTTGTTAGAAATGTAAATTCTTGGTCCTTACCCCCTCCTACTGCTCAGAACCTTGGGGATGGGTCCCAGTGATTTGTGCTTTAACAACCCTGCAGGTGGTTCTGAGGCAAACTCAGGTTTGAGAGTTCTTGGTGTAGGCAGTGGTTCTCAGCTCTGTCTATACAATCTACAGTTACCAGAGGTAGAATGTTTAATACTCGCTGATATTCACACCCTCTTCCTGAAAATTCCTGATAATTGCCCTGGGATAGGACACAGGCATCAGTACTTTTAAAAACTCTTTCTTAAGTGACTTTGATGTGTAGCTAACCAGCAAAGGGTACTTGCCTGCTGTTCTTACTAGCTCTGCCAAACACCAAGATCATCCCTGCCTGCTTTTATGACCACAACCCTTGCTGTTTCGTGGATTTGCCTGGGTGTGAGAGCTTCCTATCTTGTGTTCGCTCTCTGCTCTGGAGAGTCCGCTGCTGCCAACAAGTTTTCTTCTCCACCACCTCTCCCATCCATCTTACCCAACCTCAGTAGTTCCCTGGGCTGAAGCCAAGCTCTCCCAGGCAGCCTGGCTGGGAGCTTTGCAGTCAGGGGCCCCACACTTACTACTTGTAGCAGTGAGCTGCTGACACCACCCACTGTTTGCTGAGGAGGGAGCCACTGCTGAAGTGGTACCCAGAATTCAGGGACACCTGGTAGGGGACAGAATTCTCCTCACAGGTATACCACTGAATGATGTTGTCATCGTCGTCAAAAGGGGAAGCAACTGGAGTGGAGACGGGAAAGGAGAAGGCAAGTCAGTAGCATGTTAGGGGTAGCGCTCCCAGCCTTCGGTTTCTTCCTGCTAATTAGAAATCCTTAACAAGCACAGTGAGGCTAGGTAAGGGAGGGAGCGCTGCCACCCCTGGTAAGCATCACTGCATGTGGCTTCCAAGTCTCTGTGTCTGCAGGGCATGTAGCTAGGTACCCTGCAGGGGGTCAGTTCTCCCCTGGGGTCACCAGGCTGAGGATTCAAGGAACGTCCTCACAATGCTTCCAGTGGGATAGGAATTGGGATGTGGTTGTCTCACCCACTGAGTGCTTCTCTCTTTTATTCATCACCTGTGTACTTCCCCTGGCGATTTGAGCCCTGAATTGTCAGTATACATTGGCCAAGCTAGGAAAACCCCCTGGCTGCGTAGACCTGGCCATGACCAGCTTCCCCCATAGCTCAGATTTGTGTAGTCAGGGCAGAGTTGAGGGCAGCCCCCAGGCTCACTTTGGCAGAACAAAGGTAGACATTGTTATTGGCCAATAGAACAGCAATTCTTAACCTTGGCTGCATGCATGGAAATGTTAAAAATCACCTGGGAATGTTAAAAGCCCAGTACACAGGTTGCACCCCAGAGAATGAAGTTAGAACTTCTAAAGCTGAGTCTCTGATATGAGTAATTTTTCAACCTCCCCAGGTGCATTTGAGGTTAAGAGCAGATATAATGGTGCTATACTGGTGCTATGGAGCCAAGCCTGAAGGCTGCTGCTTCATTTTGTGGGCCCGCCCCACCTGGTCTCCCTTCCCAGCTTCTCCAGCCACAGCTCAGATATGGATGAATGACAGTGGTGGGAGTGAAATCATGGAGAAGCTGAAACAGTTGAGGCTTAAAGAGCGCCGAAGGAGGATGGGAAGGAGAGATGCCAGATTGAGGAAATAGAATATCAGAACACAGTCAAAATGGGAAAGGTGGCAAGAATGGCAGGGCAAGTGTCTGCCAGGAAAGGGGGTGGTTGGGGCCTGAGGCATGGCATGAAACTCGCCAGCAGCTCCCACAAAGGCAAGGATCAGGAGTGGATTCATGGTGGTAGAGTGTGCCTGACTGGTGGTGGAGGACCTGTCTTTATACCTCCTGAGGATCTGGAGAGGAGGTGTCTGTGAGGTGAGGGTCACCACTCCTCCCAGCACAAACACACCTGCAGCTTTCCCCTTCCCAGGGTCTTGCATCAGCTTGGCTATGTTTGGCCACTTTCTGGGTTTGTGACTCATAGGTGATAAGGAAATTAGCCTTCTGAAAGCAGAGAGAGAGAGCAGCCCTTTCCTGCAAGGATGCTGGGATGGGGAAGACAGGGGAAGCCAAGCCCCGGATCACACAACTGGGCTTTCGTAGGCCGAGATGAGGGTTAGAAGGAGGGAGAATGGCCTGGCTGTTTAGGAATCTGTTTAACTATTTGGGATGCATTTAATGTACTTAAGGAAGGGCAAGTATTGGTAACAAGCTTGGCTTTTCAGTGTCCTGGAGCTCCCAGGAGAGGAGCAAAGTCTGATCTAAGGCTCATTCCTGTGAATATGAAGATGCTTCTCTCCAGTCAGTGTCGGGGAAGGTCAAATCCAAGACTTTGGGGAATGAGAATTCCAACGCTAAGGGGTAAGGAGAAGGGAGACTCAGCATTCCATAGGATTCAGGGCTTCCAGATGGCTCTCCTTCCTACCAAGGCTTAAGGATGGGATGTGTTTCAAAGAAGGAGGGGGCACAGTTTAGGTAGGAGCTTAGTGCATCTGGAGGATGGAAAACCAATGGCGCACTCCTCCCCTTCTTCAATGTGAAGACATTTGTCTCTCTCATATGCATCCTGTCATAGGTTCTTTTTATGCAGCCTCATGGTTGCCCTGGCAACCTGCTCTCAGGGTGAGGCAAACTGACCCACCTGCTTGGGGCTGACAGCCTGAACCAGGATGACATGGCCCCAATCAGATGTCAGAGTTTGGACCATGGTAAATCTGGGTTACGATTTGATCTGAGAATCAGCAGTAGGTAGAGATTTGAGCACATGGTAAATGGGTGACATATTGGGTTCAATTACGAAGATGTGGAGGGGTGGGTCTAGAAGTTTCTATTTTAGATGCCAGGAGATTATACTTGGCTCAGTACAAAGTGAAACTTCCCAAAGAATATCCTGATTTGGGCCCTACCAAGGCTACTAAGACACAGTTGTGTAATTGACTGAGGCACAACCTGGCCAGAGCAGTGTGGAGATGGAAATGCTGTCTGTGCTCAAGTCTAATGATGTAAGAAAAGGAGGAGCTTCCTTATGAGGGTGCTTTCCCTTCTCAGGAACTCTGAGCTCAGGTTGGTGATGGGCAGGAGTGAGCAGTGTTCAAGTTTGAATTCTTTGAAAGGTACAAGAAGCAGGGATGTTCTGGAGATAGTGAACAAAATGAGAAAAGCTCAGAAACTTGGTGTTGAAATTGGACACAGCCAGGGGGCTAGAGGGAGGAAGCAAATGGAAACCAGAGGGAATTGGAGAAAATGCCAAAGTGGGGCCCTTGGAGTTGAGAGGACACACAGAGTACCTTCGGGTTCAGCTCCTAGTATGGCCACCCAGCCAGCTTCCCCAGAGCCCGGAGACCCACTGCTCGGAGACCCCCTCTCCACCCCATACCCCCTCTAATCACTGATGGGCTTATACCTAACACTGCTGTACTTAGATGGTGCATGGTGCCTGACAACTTTACAAGAGTTTTCATAAGCAACAGTGGTACATTGCTTTTCATTGATGCTGAGTTTCACGGTTTAACTTCCCACAAACATGCTAATTGTGATTTGTGTAGAGCCAAATTGTTTCCATTTATAGAGGAAGAGACTGAGATTCAGAAGGATTCTGTCTTGCCCAAGAATACAGATCTTGGTAGAGCTGACCATAAGGCCAACGGAAGCCATGGAGAGCATTGTGAAGTGTGGGAATTGCTGCACGTGGCATCTAAAAGGAGATTTATTGAGGATCAAGGCAGAGGTCCCCAGAGGACAAACTGTACATCTGATTCCTTCCTGGTGCTTTTCTTCCTGGCAGAAATGGATGATTGAATTCATCTTTCTCCTCGCACCTTGTCTCAGAGCCTTATCTTGCCACAGTTCCAGACCCATCCAGGCCATGACTGCCATGTAGATGAGAAACCTCTCTGCTCATGAATAACTGGCCAAGCCTGAGGTAGCCAGGTTTTGGAGCTTTGATAATATCGGTTTTTCCTGTGTTGTCCCTAAACATGTTGTTTGATTTTGTCCCCTTGTCATGGGGTCTTCACAGAACTCCTGCATTAGAGGATCAGGAGAGACTCTTGCTCTAGCAACTGTAGACACTAGTGTGCACTCAACAGGGATGTGAACCTTGGTAGGAGATGGAAAACGTTTTTGGGAAAGGGGGTTTCTAGATTAGTGCTTGTAGCTCTGATTCTCTGTCTGAAAGGGAACACCCAAGAATATGAGGATTTTCTGTATCTAGAGCTTGAAGACTAGCCTTCTCCAGTATTTTGTGCTCTTCTTTAAATGATCACAGTATAGTCTGAGGTCAGCTTTCTTCAAAAAGGAATGACCTTACAGGCAGAGAAGATAGCTATAGGTGGAGACTATTACCTCATATCATAGACTCAGATGTGTAGGATAGGTTCAGATCTACCTGCCCAAGCTCAATTTGGAGGACATGTCATTCTTGGTACTGTTGGTTCTGAACTATAGATTTCTTTGTCTACTTCTCTAAGACATTTTTTCTGGCTTGTATTTAGTGCTTAGCACACCAAGCCACTGTCCTTCTATTATGATAACAGTGAATCATTTCTGTGTGCTTCGTATATAGCACATAACTTACTATACAGCATGTAACTCATGTAAGTCAAGAATGTTTTTTTTTTCATTTTATCATCACAACCACCTATGGGATTGCCCATTTTACAGATGATCAAATGAACTTTCTGGAGGTGAAGTGACTCTTCCATGTCCCAGAGCAGCAGCTCCCAGCCAGAGCTGGCCCTGCCTGCACTCAAGACCTTGGCAAAGCAACCAGAGCCAGAAAGAACCATGAGAGAAGCTTTCAAATACTTTCAGCCACTTTTTCCTCCTTGTTTTCTCTTCTCCTCTCCTGCATTTTTCTCCATCTCCAGGTACAGTTCGGGATGTGGATGCCTGTCCCCACACAAAAACACTTGTGATTCATTCCTGATACCTCAATTCAACCCGATTTTCCCCCCTTTAAAGTCAGATCTCACCTACCTGTTTGGTCGGAGAAATGTGTGTTCTAAAATCCCCGAGGAAGGAGGCAGGGACTGAGCCCTCAGATGATTATTGGTGAAGTGGATTTATGCTTAATTTCAGTTTAAGAGAATGTTGCTGTGTCTCTGCCTAGGGCAGGCAGCCCATTGTGGCCCTGGGTGACGAGGAAAGCCCACAGATACACAGGGTTTGTCACCTGTGGCTGCCAGTGTCTGCAGAGTCAGAATTGAGCTAATCCCTGAAAGGATCAGCACTGACGGGCAGTTGCATGGTAGGTTGCTATGGGGTTTCTTGATCTCTCAAATTCCAGGTGACAAGATGAATGCATGCTTGAGGGGCCCCTTCCCAGCAGGCTCTGGTGGCTACAAACTGGTTCAGGTGTGGAAGATCTTACCACTTTACCTTTGGTTTTTCTTTTTTTTCTTTTCTTTTCTTTCTTTTTTTTTTTTGAGACAGAGTCTGGCTCTGTTGCCCAGGCTGGAGTGCAGTAGCACGATCTCAGGTCACTGCAAGCTTTGCCTTCCAGGTTCACGCCATTCTCCCGCTTCAGCCTCCCGAGTAGCTGGGACTACAGGCACCTGCCACCACACCCGGCTAATTTTTTATGTTTTTATTAGAGACGGGATTTCACTGTGTTAGCCAGGATGGTCTCTATCTCCTGACTTCGTGATCCGCCCGCCTCGGCCGCTTATAGTGCTGGGATTACAGGCCAGTTTTTCTTTGAAAAACAAACAATAAAAGACAGATGAAAACAAGAATTCTACCAGTGGGCAGGAAAGAATTCTCTTCTGGAAAAGGGATGTTTGTGGCTCTACCCCACATTGGCCTTGAAAGAGCTTGGCTGCAGAGTGGCTATTATTAAAACGTCAAAAAAAAAAAAAAAATAGAAGATGCTGTCGAGGCTGCAGAGGAAAGGGAATGCTTATACACTGTTGGCCTGACTGTCGATTAGTTTATGGAAAAATTAATGCAGAAAGCAGTTTGGAGATTTCTGAAATAATTAAAAACAGAACTACCTTTCCACCCAGCAATTCCTTTACTGGGCATATACCCAAAGGAAAATAATTGGTCTGCCAAAAAGACACATGCTCTTGCATGTCCGTCACAGCACTATTCACAATAACAAAGCCATGGAATCAATCTAGGTGGCCATCAGCTGTAGATTGGATAAAGGAAATGTGGTACATATACACCATGGAATACTATGCAGCCATGAAAAAATGAAATCATGTCTTTGCAGCAACGTGGATGGAGATGGAGACCATAATCCTAAGCAAATTAACACAGGTATGTAAAACCAAATATCACCTTCTTCTGTATAAGTGGGAGCTGAGCATTTGGTACACATGGATATAAAGATGGGAACAGTAGACACTGTAACTGCTAGAGGGAAGAGAGAAGGAGGGTGGAAAGGGCTGAAAAACTACCTATTGGGCACTATTCTCACTGCCTGAGTGTTAAGAACATTTGTGCCCCAAACCTCAGCATCACGCAATATACCCATGTAACAAACCTGCACACGTATGCCCTGAGTCTAAAATAAAAGTTGAAATTTTTTTTAAAAAATGGGTCCTGGGCCAGAAGTGGTGGCTCATGCCTGTAATCCCAGTACCTTGGATCACTTGAGGTCAGGAGTTCAAAATGAGCCTGGCTAACATGGTGAAACCCTGTCTCTACTAAAAATACAAACAAACAAACAAACAAACAAAATCAGCTGGGCATGGTGGTGAGTGCCTGTAATCCCAGGTACTTGGGAGGCTGAATCACTTGAACCCGGGAGGCGGAGACTGTAGTGAGCAGAGATCATGCCACGGCACTCCAGCCTGGCTGTAGTTCAGCCAGAAGGAGATGTTTTGAGTGAAGGCTGAGGTGGGGGCTCTTAGGAGCCTCTGTGAGAAGGAGGCCCTAAGCCGTGGCGGTGGACAGATATCAGCTTTCTGCCTTATTGCCCTTTGGTCTGGACCCATAGGTGAACAGTACCAGCCTCGATCCTGAGCACACGCCCTGCAGACTTTCACATCTCACGGTTCCACGTGAGTACATGGACTGGGAAAGCTGTGTGACCTGTGAAAAGGCAACCCCGTGGCCTGGCTCCCACACAGTATTTTGTCTAGGATTTTGAATAAGCATGTTTTTGCTTGTTTTGTGTTTTTGCTGATGGTAGTGTTGGTATATTTTATACTGACCACTTGGAAGAAATCCCATGGTTATCTGTGATTTTCATGCCCTGTTTCTTCTGGCAACCCTTCTCAGTGGGGTGACTCACTTTCCTGTGTAAAGAGTCTTAGTGGCCCAGGTAGGAGGTGGAAGCAGCCGTCTGGAAGGTCATTGGGATCCTTATGTCTGTGTCTTGGCTTGAGGTGACCAGCTGGGCTTTGATAGGGATGATCTGAATGGAGACAGAAAACAGTGGAAACTAACGCTCCCTGCCCAGCCCAGCCCTGTTTATATGAAGCGTTTGGTTCTTCCCTTGACTCTTGAGTGACGATGATATTCAGAAGAGGCATTGACATTATAGTAAGAAAGGGAAAAAATGTATCTGTCTTGTCTGTCTATCTATCTACTGGATATATATCTCCAAAGGCAGACAAACCCAAGGCTGTAAGGTGAACTAGGGTCTGCGTTTGGACTCCATAAAAACAAAATCCATGTTGAACAAAGTGATGTTTGTATGTATTGATGTTCTGGGTGACCTGTGTGTATCTGTCCATTGTGTGCGAGCCCTGAGCCCTATTCTCCTCTGGAGATAGTGAGTGGTAGCCGTCTCCTCACACAACTCACATGTCTGGAGCCCAGATGGCCCTCTCAAGGTAATTGATCTTACACATTTACTGTTTACCAAACAAGTGTCTGATGCATACTTGGGTGTATTCCACAGCATGTGGACTGCAGTCCCCTGTGTTTGCCAGGAATGCTGTGCTCCATGTAGAGGTTTTACTCTACTCATCCCTGCAACTTGCACGCTGCTCTGTGGACACTTGGAGGCCTGTGCTCTGTTCCCTGTAACTGGAAATGTGCTCTGAACTTGTCTGTCTCCCTTGGCTGCTCCTGGCCCTTGTTACCAGCTCCCAGGGGTGTCCACAACCACTTGGTACAGAGGTGAAGGTGGAATTTCAAAGAGAAGCTTGCTTGGATCTTCGGTGCCAAATTTGGATGAGCTACAGCCCCAACATGGGCCCCCTCAGAATTGCCAGGAGGAGGCTTTGGCAGGTGCCAGAGGTGCCGCAGGGCCTGCCTCCCTCTGCTGCATCCAGTGGGTGCAAGCCAGCCAACCTGTGGTCAGAGTGGCTGGTGGTGTCACAGTCCTCAGATCTTTCCTTCCACCTCTTTTAAAGAATCCCAAATAACTCACTTGAAGTGTCTCAAAGTCAAGCAAGTTATATGAAAATGAATTCTTCCTCAGTTAATTGATCAAATGGATGAATCCTGACCCTCTGTAGTTTCTTTCCCTGGTCAGAGTGAGGAGCTGGTGTTAGCTGTGGGATTCACTGTGGCATCCTACCCCAAAGGCAAAGAAGATGAAAATCAAGCCCAGCTTGTAGATCTGGGCTTCATTCCCAAGTCGCAGTCTGGCTCCTGCTATGGTAGGCGGAACATCTCTGTAGCCTGCTCACAGAGATGGAACTAGGGAACTGAGGGAAGAGTTAGGGGGCCAGGGAGATTTATTTGCATCTGATTTTCCAGGTGAATCAGAAGGAAGGGCTTGGTCGAGGGTTTGGTGCCGACACATTCCTGGGAGAGGCACGTCATCACCAACAGGATTTGTCATTATTATTGTATTTTAGCAAGAAGATTCAGCTGGTCAGATTTTTTGGGCCACCTCGAAGATGCTGACACATTTTCTGTGCTGTAATTGTTCTGAAGGCAGAGTAGCTCTAACTACTGTGAGAAGCCCAAATAAAAATCAATACCCACCCCCCCACCCCAAAGACCACCTTTCTGAAACAGGTATCTCTAGAAAACAGTGCCCCGCTTTCTCCCCAGCTTCTTCTTATTTTTGGATTCCATCTCTTTGTATGTGCTAATCTAGTGTACCATGGAACACATTTTGGGAGCTGGTGCCTATGCTTACCTTTAAAGGGGACAGTCGTGTCTAACCTGAAATTGGAGGATGCTTTCCAGTGTGAAGGAGTGAGAGGGAGCAGGCACAGACACAGACAGTGAGAACAGGGTCACTTTATTGGTATAGAGACTGAAGAGATACTGGGGGCTTTAGCTGTTGGCAGCAATGGTGTTCTTAATCCAGTTCACATAGTTGTAGACCTTGGTGTAGACTCCAGGCTTGTTCTTCTGGGCACAGCCATCACCCCAGGAGACAACTCCTTGGAGCTGTCCATTGCAGACCACAGGGCCACCAGAGTCACCCTGGGGAGAAGAAGGGACAAGTTGTATGGAGAGATGGAGGAGGAATATAGCTACATTTACTCTGATCCTTAAAAGACCCCTTTCCAGCCAGCTCTGTGGCTCCATGTCCTTCTCATTGTGGCCCATTCTCTGTTCTTCCTAAGCAGACAGGATGTAGCCCAAGGGAGTCTTCCTCACTTCTCCATGTGGGCACTGCAGGGAGCCTCCTCAGCCCCACCACCTTTTGAGTTCAAATCTTTTTCCCTGGTGGGGCCTGGGTATCAGTGGGAGCCTCAGCATGGGAGGGGTTGGTGAAATCACCTGACAGGAATCCTTGCCTCCCTCAAGGAAGCCCACACAGAACATGTTGCTGGTAATCTCTCCAGGGTAGGAGGCTTCACACTTAGCCTGGCTCAGCACAGGAGCGTCTAGGCACTGCAGCTCGTCTGGGTAGTCGGCTGTGAGGATCAGGAAGAGATCAAAGAAAGTAGAAATGTGGGTCAGGCCAGAGAAGGAGACAATAATCTTGGATGGAACACTGAAGAGGAACACAGCCTCTGGAGAGGACTCCAGAACGTAAGTCCTGGCAAGGGACTCTCGCTTTTAGTTCCCAGAATGATCATTGTTGAACCCCTCCCAAGACGTGATCACAGCAAGTTCTCCATTTGTCCTGTCACTTGATTTTAGGAGCCAAGTCCTTGAGACTTTGCATCTCTCTGGTGCCCAGTGCAGAGTCTGTGTGTAATGGGCACTCGAAATGTGTCTTAAGCCTGGAGGCGAGAGGATTTAAGTTAAGGGGCATGGTTTGTTCTGGAAATTGTGAGGATGGAGGGAAGTAGAAGGACAAAGGGTCCCACTCACCGCCAGAGCTCGCAGTGTTGCCCCAGCCAGAGATGAGGCACTTCGTGCCAGTGGCTGGAGGGGCGGTGGGCAGAGAGATGGTGGACACGCGGGCGTTGATGACTGCACGTGAGGAGAGCTTGATTAACATGATGTCATTGTTCAGAGTCTTCTTGTCGTATTGGGGGTGGCGGATGATCTTGGCTGCATTGATGAACTGCTCATTCCCCTCCAGGACTTCGATGTTGTGCTCTCCCAGTCTCACCTGGATGCGGCTGATGGGCAGGGCAGACGTGGTGAAGACCTTCTCCCACAGCCAGGGCACCTATCCCACCTTCCCCAGGTTCCTCAAGCTCCCTGCTCATGGACATCTCTGGAGGCATGGGGTGGGGTGTGTGGTCATATTGCATGGGCAGCAGAAGGATGTGGGTCAGTGCAGATGTGAGACCCAGGACCTATCTGCTTCAGAGGTTGGTGGTAGTGCAGTGGGGAAGAGTCAAAGGGATCCCACCAGAGGCTGCTCCTCAACCTGCCTTCCCAGACTCTTTCCCACAATCTCCACAGTCACTAGCACTGTGGGCACAAGGAGCTCCTTGAAGTTTTCCCAGCATTCTTCACCCCAGGCCTTTGTTAACTGTGCACAGTGCCTGTTCCTCCCTCCCTTCTTGGCCTGGTGAGAACCACCCTTCTGTGTAATCTAATCCAAGGGTAGCCATAGCATTAGCATCTCCTGGGAACTTGTTCGAAATGTGAATTCTTGGTCCTTACCCCCACCTACTGATCAGAACCTTGGGGATGGGACCCAGTGATTTGTGCCTTAACAAGCCTGCAGGGTGTTCTGATGCATATTCAGGTTTGAGAGTTCTTGGTGTAGGCAGCAGTTCTCAGCTCTGTCTATACACTCTACAGTTACCAGAGGTAGAGTGTAAAATTCTCACTGACATTCATACCCTCTTCCTGAGAATTTTGACTTAATTGCCCTGGGATAGGACAAAGACATCTGTATTTTTAAAAAGTCTTTCTTAGGTGGCTTTAATGTGTAGCTAACCAGCAAAAGATACTTGCCTGCTTTTCTCACTAGCTCTCACCACCCCAAGATCATCCCTGCCTGCTTTTATGACCACAACCCTTGCTGTTTCATGGATTTGCCTGGGTGTGAGAGCTTCCTGTCTTGTGTTCACTCTCTGCTCTGGAGAGTCAGCTGCTGCCAACAAGTTTTCTTCTCCACCACCTCTCCCATCCATCTTACCCAACCTCAATAGTTCCCTGGGCTGAAGCCAAGCTCTCCCAGGCAGACTGGCCGGGAGCTTTGCAGTCGGGGGCCCCACACTTACGACTTGTAGCAGTGACCTGCTGACACCACCCACTGTTCGTTGATGAGGGAGCCACCGCAGAAGTGGTAGCCAGAATTCAGGGACACCTGGTAGGGGAGAGAATTCTTCTGACAGGTGTAGCCCCCAACGATCTTGTCATCATCGTCAAAGGGGGCAGCAACTGGAGTGGAGATGGGAAGGGAGAAGGCAAGTCAGTAGCATGTTAGGGGTGGCACTCCCAGCCTGCGGTTGCTTCCTGCTAATTAGAAATCCTTAACAAGCACAGTGAGGCTAGGCAAGGGAGGGAGCTCTGCCACCCCTGGTGATCATCACTGGATGTGGCTCCCAAGTCTCTGTGTCTGCAGGGCACATAGCTAGGTACCCTGCTGGGGCTCAGACCTCTCCTGGGGTCACCAGGCTGAAGTCGCAAGGAATGTCCTCACAATGCTTCCAGTGGGATAGGAGTTGGGTTGTGGTTGTCTCTCCCACTGAGTGCTTCTCTCTTTTATTCATCACCTGTGTACTTCCCCTGGCTATTTGGGCCCTGGATTGTCAGGATGCTTTTGCCAAGCTAGGAAAACCCCCTGTCTGCATAGACCTGGCCATGACCACCTTCCCCCATAGCTCAGATCTGTGCAGTCAGGGCAGAGTTGAGGGCAGCCCCCAGGCTCACTTTGGCAGAACAAAGGTAGACTTTGTTTTTGGCCAATAGAACAGCAATTCTTAACCTTGGCTGCAGGGCTGGAAATATTAAAAATCACCTGGGAAGCTTAAAAGCCCAGAACACAAGCTCTACCCCAGACAATTGAAGTTAGAATTTCTAGAGCTGAATCTCTGGCATGAGTAATTTTTCAACCTCCCCAGGTGCATTCGAGGTTAGGAGCAGCTATAGTGGTGCTATTCTGTTGCTGTCGGAGTCAAGCCTGAAGCCTGCTGCTTCATTTCATGGGACAGGCCCACCTGGCCCACTTCCCAGCTTCTCCAACCACAACTCAGATATGGATGAATGACAGTGGTGGGAGTGAAGTCAAGGAGAAGGTGAACAGGTGAGGCTTAAAAAGAGCCCAAGGATGATGGGAAGGAGATATGCCAGATGGAGGAAACGGAATATCAGAGCACAGTCAAAAGAGCAGAGGTGGTAAGAATGGAAGGGCATTTGTCGGCCAGGAACGGCGGGGTGGTTGGGGCCTGAGGCAGGGCATGATACTCACGAGTAGCTGCCACAAAGGTAAGGATCAGGAGTGGATTCATGGTGGTAGAGTGTGCCTGACTGGTGGTGGAGGACTCATCTTTATACCTCACGAGGATCCAGAGAGGAGGTGACCGTGAGGTGAGGGTCACCACTCCTCCCAGCACAAACAAACCTGCAGCTTTCCTCTTCCCAGGGTCTTGCATCAGCCTGGCTATGTTTGGCCACTCTCTGGGTTTGTGATTCACAGGTGATAAGGATACTTGCCTTCTGAGAGCAGAGAGGGAGACCGGCTGTTTCCTGCAAGGATACTGGGATGGGGAAGACAGGGAAAGTCAAGCCCCAGATAACAGAGCTGGGCTTTCTTAGGCCCTGGAGATGAGGGTTAGAAGGAGGGAGAATGGCCTAGCTGTTTACGAATCTTTCCACCTATTGGGAATGTATTTAATGTACTTAAGGAAGGGCAAGCGTTGGTAAAAAGCTTGGATTTCAGTGTCCTGGGGCCCACATGAGAGGAGCAAAGTCTGATCTAAGGCTCATTCCTGTGAATATGAAGATGCTTCTCTCCAGTCAGTGTGCAGGAAGGTCAAATGCAAGATTTTGGGGAATGAGAATTCCAACGCTAAGGGGTAAGGAGAAGGGAGACTCAGCATTCCATAAGATTCTGGGCTTCCAGATTTCTCTCCTTCCTACCAAGGCTTAAGGATGGGAAGTGTTTCAAAGAAGGAGGGGGCACAGTTTCTGTAGGAGCTTTCTCAGTGCATCTGGAGGATGGAAAACCAATGGCGCACTCCTCCCCTTCTTCAATGTGAAGACATTTGTCTCTCACATGTGCATCCTGTCATAGGTTCTTTTTATGCAGCCTCATGGTTGTCCTTGCAACCTGCACTCAGGTGATGCAAACTGACCCACCTGCTCAGGGCTGACAGTCTGAACCAGAATGATCAGATGATCATTTTCTATTTTTGATGCAGTGAGATTATGCTTGGCTCAGTACAAAGTGAATCTTCCCAGACAATATCCTGATTTGGGCCCTACCAAGGCTACTAAGACACAGTTGTGTAATTGACTGAGGCACAACCTGGCCAGAGCAGTGTGGAGATGGAGATGCTGTCTGCGCTCAAGTCTAATGATATAATGAAAGGAGGAGCTTCCTTATGAGGGTGCTTTCCCTTCTCAGCAACTCTGAGCTCAGGTTGGTGATGGACAGGAGTGAGCAGTGTTCAAGTTTGAATTCTTTGAAAGGTACAAGAAGCAGGGATGTTCTGGAGACAGTGAACAAAATGAGAGAAGCTCAGAAACTTGGTGTTGAAATTGGACATGGCCAGGGGACTAGAGGGAGGAAGCAAATGGAAACCAGAGGGAATTGGAAAAAATGCCACAGTGGGGCCCGTGGAGTTGAGAGGACACACAGAATACCTTTGGGTTCAGCTCCTGGTATGGCCGTCCAGCCAGCTTCCCCAGAGCCAGGAGATCCACTGCTCAGAGACCCCTCTCCACCCTGTACCCCCTCTAATCACTGATGGGCTTATACCTAACACTGCTGTACTTAGATGGTGCATGGTGCCTGACAACTTTACAAGAGTTTTCATAAGCAACAGTGGTACATTGCTTTTCATTGATGCTGAGTTTCACGGTTTAACTTCCCACAAACATGCTAATTGTGATTTGTGCAGAGCAAAATTATTTCCAGTTATAGAGGAAGAGACTGAGATTCAGAAGGATTCTGTCTTGCCCAAGAATACAGATCTTGGCAGAGCTGACCATAAGGCCAACGGAAGCCATGGAGAGCATTGTGAAGTGTGGGAATTGCTGCATGTGGCATCTAAAAGGAGATTTATTGAGGATCAAGGCTGAGGTCCCCAGAGGACAAACTCTACATCTGATTTCTTCCTGGTGCTTTTCTTCCTGGCAGAAATAGATGATTGAATTCATCTTTCTCCTGGCACCTTGTCTCAGAGCCTTATCTTGCCACAGTTCCAGACCCATCCAGGCCATGACTGCCATGTAGATGAGAAACCTCTCTGCTCACGAATAACTGGCCAAGCCTGAGGTAGCCAGGTTTTGGAGCTTTGATAATATCGGTTTTTCCTGTGTTGTCCCTAAACATGTTGTTTGATTTTGTCCCCTTGTCATGGGGTCTTCACAGAACTCCTGCCTTAGAGGATAAGGAGAGACTCTTGCTCTAGCAACTGTAGACACTAGTGTGCACTTAACAGGGATGTGAACCTTGGTAAGAGATGGAAAACTTTTTTGGGAAAGGGGGTTTTTGGATCAGTGCTTGTGGCTCTGATTCTCTGTCTAAAAGGGAACACCCAAGAATATGAGGATTTTCTGTATCTAGAGCTTGAAGACTAGCCTTCTCCAGTATTTTGTGCTCTTCTTTAAATGATCACAGTATAGTCTGAGGTCAGCTTTCTTCAAAAAGGAATGACCTTACAGACAGGGAAGATAGCTATAGGTGGAGGCTGTTACCTCATACTGTAGACTCAGATGTGTAGGATAGGTGCAGATCTAGCTGCCCAAGCTCAATTTGGAGGACATGTCATTCTTGGTACTGTTCTTTCTGAGCTACAGATTTCTGTGTCTACTTCTCTAAGACGCCTTTCTGGCTTGTATTTAGTGCTTAGCACACCAAACCACTGTCCTTCAGTTATGATAACAGTGGATTATTTCTGTGTGCTTACTATATACCATGTAACTTACTGTACGGCATGTAACTCATATAAGTTAAGAATTTTTTTTTCATTTCATCATCACAACCACCTATGGGATTGCCCATTTTACAGATGATCAAATGATCATTTTACAGATGATCAAATGAGCTTTCTGGAGGTGAAGTGAATCTTCCATGTCCCAGAGCAGCAGCTCCCAGCCAGAGCCGGCCCTGCCTGCACTCAAGACCTTGGCAAAGCAACCAGAGCCAGAAAGAACCACGAGAGAAGCTTTCAAAGACTTTCAGCCACTTTGTCCCCCTTTTTTTTCTCTTCTCTCCTGCATTTTTCTCCATCTCCAAGTATGTTTCGGGATGTGGATGCCTGTCCCCACAGAAAAACACTTGGGATTCATTCCTGATACCCCAATTCATCCCAATTTTCCCGTCTTTAAAGTCAGATCCCATCTACCTGTTTGGTCAGAGAGATGTGTGTTTTAAAATCCCCGAGGAAGGAGGCAGGGACTGAGCCCTCAGATGATTATTGGTGAAGTGGATTTATGCTTAAAATCAGTTTAAGAGAATTTTGCTGTGACTCTGCCTAGGACAGGCAGCCCACTGTGGCCCTGGGTGATGAGGGAAGCCCACAGATACACTAGGTTTGTCACCTGTGGCTGCCAGTGTCTGCAGAGTCAGAATTGAGCTAATCCTGTGAAAGGATGAGCGCTGATGGGCAGTTGTATGGTAGGTTGCTATGGGGCTTCTTGATCTCTCAAATTCCACATGACAAGATCAGTGCATGCATGAGGGGTCCCTTCCCAGCAGACTCTGGTGGCTACAAACATGCTCAGGTGTGGAAGATCTTACCACTTTACCTTTGGTTTTTCTTTGAAAAACAAACAACAAAAGACAGATGAAAATAAAAATTCTACCAGTGGGCAGGCAAGAATTCTCGTTGGGAAAAGGGATGTTTGTGGCTTTTCCCCACATTGGCCTTGAAAGAGCTTGGCTGCAGAGTGGCTATTAGTAAAATGTCCACAAAATAGAAGACGCTGGTGAGGCTGCAGAGCAAAGGGAATGCTTGTGCACTATTGGCCAGAGTGTAAATTAGTTCATGGAAAAATTAATGCAGAAAACAGTTTGGAGATATCTGAAACAATTTAAAACAGAACTACCTTTCCACCCAGCAATTCCTTTACTGGGCGTTTACCCAAAGGAAAATAATTGTTCTGCGAAAAAGACAGATGCTCTCGCATGTCCGTCACAGCACTATTCACAGTAGCAAAACCATGGAATGAACCTAGGTGGCCATCAGCGGTAGACTGGATAAAGAAAATGTGGTACGTATACACCATGGAATACTATGCAGCCATGAAAAGAATGAAATCATGTCCTTTGCAGCAACATGGATGGAGCTGGAGACCATAATCCTAAGCAAATTAACATAGGAATGGAAAACCAAATATCACGTTCTCATGTATAAGTAGGAGGTGAGCATTGGGTAAAAATGGATAGAAAGATGGGAAGAGTAGACACTGCAACTACTAGAGGGAAGAGAGAAGGATGGTGGAAAGGGCTGAAAAAATACCTATTGGGTACTATGCTCAGTTCCTGAGTGATGAGATCATTTGTGCCCCAAACCTCAGCATCACACAATATACCCATGTAACAAACTTGCAGATGTACCCCATGAATCTAAAATAGAATTTGAAATTATTTTTAAAAATAGGGCCTGGGCCAGAAGCGGTGGCTCCCACCTGTAATCCTAGCACTTTGGATCACTTGAGGTCAGGAGTTCAAAAACACACTGGCCAACATTGTGAATCCCTGTCTCTGATAAAAATACAAAAAAAAAAAAAAAATTAGCTGGGCATGGTGGCATGCACCTGCAATCCCAGGTACTTCGGAGGCTGAATCACTTGAACCTGGGAGGTGGAGGGTGTAGTGAGCAGAGATCATGCCATGGCACTCCAGCCTGCCTATTGTTCAGCCAGAAGGAGGTGTTTTGTGTGAAGGCTGAGATGGGGGCTCTTCGGAACCTCTGTGAGAAGGAGGCCCTAAGATGTGGTGGTGGACAGAGTTGTAGCTTTCTGCCTCTTTGCCCTTTGGACTGGACCCACAGGTGAACAGTACCAGCCTCGATCCCGAGCACACACTCTGCAGACCTTCACATCTCACGGTTTCATGTGAGCAAATGGACTGGGAAAGCTGTGTGGCCTGAGAAAAGGCAACCCCATGGCGTGACTCCCACACAGTATTTTGTCTTGGATTTTGAATAATAAGCATTTTTTTCCTTGTTTTGTGTTTTCGGTGGTGGTGGTGGTGGTCTATTTTACACTGACCACTTGCAAGATATACCATGGTTATCTGTGATTTTCATGCCCTGTTTCTGCTGGCAACCCTTCTCAGTGGGGTGACTCAGTTTTCTGTGTAAAGACTCTATGTGGCCGAGGTAGGAGGTGGAAGCAGCTATCTGGAAGGCCATTGGGATCCTTATGTCTGTCTCTTGGCTTGAGGTAACTAGCTGGGCTTTGATAGGAATGATCTGAATGGAGACAGAAAACCCTGGAAACTAATACTCCCCGCCCAGCCAAGCCCTGTTTATATGAAGTGTTTGGTTCTTCCCTTGACTCTTGAGTGATGATGATATTCAGACAAAGCATTGACATTACGATAAGAAAGGGAAAAAAATGTATCTGTCTTGTCTGTCTGTCTATCTACTGGATATATCTCCAAAAGCAGACAAACCCAAGGCTGTAAGCTGAACTAGGGTCTGCGTTTGGACTCCATAAAAACAAAATCCATGTTGGACAAAGTGATGTTTGTATGCAGTGACTTTTCTGGGTGACCCATGTGTATCTGTCCATTGTGTGCAAGCCCTGAGCCCTGTTTTCCTCTGAAGATAGTGAGTGGTAGCTGTCTCTTCACACGAACCACACATCTGGAGCCCAGATGGCCCTCTCAAGGTAATTGATCTTACACATTTACTGTTTACCAAACAAGTGTCTGATGCATACTTGGGTGTATTCCACAGCATGTGGACTGTGGTCCCTTGTGTTTGCCAGGAATGCTGTGCTCCATGTAGAGGTTTTCCTCTACTCATCACTGCAATTTGCACACTGCTCCGTGGACACTTGGAGGCCTGTGCTCTGTTCCCTGTAACTGGAAATGTGCTCTGAACTTGTCTGTCTCCCTTGGCTGCTCCTGGCCCTTGTTACCAGCTCCCAGGGGTGTCCACAACCACTTGGGACAGAAAGTGAAGATGGAATTTCAAAGAGAAGCTTGCTTGGATCTTCGGTGACAAGCTTGGATGAGCTATGGCCCCAACATGGTCCCTCTCAGAATGGCCAGGAGGAGGCTTTGGCAGGTGCCAGAGGTGCCAGGGGGCCTGCTTCCCTCTGCTGCATCCAGTGGGTGCAAGCCAGCCAACATGTGGCCAGAGTGGCTGCTCAGATGTCTTTCCCTCCACTTTTTTTTAAGGAGTCCCACATAAATCATTTCAAGTATCTCAAAGGCAAGCAAGTTATATGAAAATGATTCCTACCTCAGTTAATTGATCAAATGGGTGAATCCTGACCCTCTCTAGTTTCTTTCCCTGGTCAGAGTGGGGAGCTGGTGTTAGCTGTTCGATTCACTGCGGCATCCTACCCCAAAGGCAAAGAAGACAAAATTGCAGCGTGCAGAGTTGGG
Source organism: Pan troglodytes (assembly GCF_028858775.2). Lineage (NCBI taxonomy): Eukaryota > Metazoa > Chordata > Mammalia > Primates > Hominidae > Pan > Pan troglodytes. Next base: position 158,127,181 of record NC_072404.2, on the reverse strand, counting down.
CTTGATTCCCAAGTCGCAGTCTGGCTCCCGCCATGGTAGGTGGAACATCTCTGTAGCCTGCTCACAGAGATGGAACTAGGGAACTGAGGGAAGAGTTTGCGGGCCAGGGAGATTTTCTTGAGTCTGATTTTCTAGGTGAATGAGAAGGGATGGCTCGGTTGAGGGTTTTGTGCCGACACATTCCTGGGAGAGGCACATCATCACCAACAGCATTTGTCATTCTTGTTGTATTTTAGCAATAGGATTCAGCTGGTCAGATTTTTTGGGCCACCTCAAAGATGTTGACACCTTTTCTGTGCTGTGATTGTTCTGAAGGCAGAGTAGCTCTACCCACTGTGAGAAGCCCAAATAAAAATCAATACCCCCTGCCGCAAAGACCACCTTTCTGAAACACACTTTTCTCTAGAAAACAGTGCCCCGCTTTCTCCCAAGCTTCTTCTTATTTTTGGATTCCATCTCTTTGTATGTGCTAATCTAGTGTACCATGGAACACATTTTGGGAGATGGGGTCTCTGCTTACCTTTAAGGGGGGGAGTCGTGTCTGACCTGAAATTAGAGGATGTTTTCCAGTGTGAAGGAGTGAGAGGGAGCAGGAACAGACACAGACAGGGAGAACAGGGTCACTTTATTGGTATAGAGACTGCAGAGGGACCAGGGGCTTTAGCTGTTGGCAGCTATGGTGTCCTTAATCCATTTCACATAGTTGTAGACCTTGGTGTAGACTCCAGGCCTGTTCTTCTGGGCACAACCATAGCCCCAGGAGACAACTCCTTGGAGCTGTCCATTGCAGACCACAGGGCCACCAGAGTCACCCTGGGGGGAAGAAGGGACAAATCGTATGGAGAGATGGAGGAGGAATATAGCTACATTTACTCTGATCCTTAAAAGACCCCTTTGCAGCCAGCTCTGTGGCTCCGCATCCTTCTCACAGTGGCCCATTCTCTGTTCTTCCTAAGCAGACAGGATGTAGCCCAAGGGAGCCTTCCTCACTTCTCCATGGGGCACTGCAGGGAGCCTCCTCAGCCCCACCACCTTGGGAGTTCAAATCTTTTTCCCTGGTGGGGCCTGGGTATCAGTGGGAACCTCAGCATGGGAAGGGGTCAAATCACCTGGCAGGAATCCTTGCCTCCCTCGAGGAAGCCCACACAGAACATGTTGCTGGTAATCTTTCCGGGGTAGGAGGCTTCACACTTAGCCTGGCTCAGCACAGGAGCGTCCAGGCACTGCAGCTCGTCTGGGTAGTCGGCTGTGAGGATCAGGAAGAGATTAAAGAAAGTAGAAATGTGGGTCAGGCCAGAGAAGGAGACAATAATCTCAGATGGAACACTGAAGAGGAACACAGCCCCTGGAGAGGACTCCAAAACATAAGTCCTGGCAAGGGACTCTGGCTTTTAGTTCCCAGAATGATCATTGTTGAACCCCTCCCAAGATGTCATCATATCAAGTTCTCCATTTGTCCTGTCTTTTGATTTTAGAAGCCAAGTCCTTGAGACTTTGCATCTCTCTGGTGCCTAGTACAGAGCCTGTGTGTAATGGGCACTAGAAATGTGTCTTAAGCCTGGAGGTGAGAGGATTCAAGTTAAGGGGCATGCTTTGTCCTGGAAATTGTGAGGATGGAGGGAAGTAGAAGGACAAAGGGTCCCACTCACCGCCAGAGCTCGCAGTGTTGCCCCAGCCGGAGATGAGGCACTCGGTGCCAGCAGCTGGAGGGGCGGTGGGCAGAGAGATGGTGGACACACGGGCATTGATGACGGCAGGTGTGGAGAGCTTGATCAGCATGATGTCATTGTTCACAGTCTTACTGTTGTATTGGGGGTGGCGGATGATCTTGGCCGCATTTATGAACTGCTCATTCCCCTCCAGGACTTCGATGTTGTGCTCTCCCAGTCTCACCTGGATGCGGCTGATGGGCAGGGCAGGCATGGTGAAGCCCTTCTTTCACAGCTGGGGCACTCATCCCACCTTCCCCAGGTTCCTCAAGCTCCCTGCACATGGACAGCTCTGGAGGCTTGTGGTGGGGCATGTGGCCATATCGCATGGGCAGGAGAGGGATGTGGGTCGGTGAAGGTATGAGAACCAGGACCTTTCTGCTCCAGAGGTTGGTGGTAGTGGGGTGGGGAAGAGTCAAAGGGATCCCACTAGAGGCTGCTCCTCAATCTGCCTTCCCAGACTCTTTCTCACAATCTCCACAGTCACTAGCACTGTGGGCACAAGGAGCTCTTTGAAGCTTTCCCAGCATTCTGCATCCCAGGCCTTTGCTAACTGCGCACAGCGCCTACTCCTCCCTCCCTTCTTGGCCTGGTGAGAACTACCCTTCTGTGTAATCTAATCCAAGGGTAGCCATAGCATTAGCATCTCCTGGGAACTTGTTAGAAATGTAAATTCTTGGTCCTTACCCCCACCTACTGATCAGAACCTTGGGGATGGGACCCAGTGATTTATGCCTTAACAAGCCTGCAGGGAGTTCCGATGCATACTCAGGTTTGAGAGTTCTTGGTGTAGGCAGCGGTTCTCAGCTCTGTCTATACAATCTACAGTTACCAGAGGTAGAGTGTGAAATACTCACTGATATTCACACCCTCTTCCTGAAAATTTTGAGTTAATTGCCCTGGGATAGGACACAGGGATCAGTATTTTTAAAAACGCTTTCTTAGGTGGCTTTAATGTGTAGCTAACCAGCAAAAGGCACTTTCCTGCTTTTCTCACTAGCTCTCACCACCCCAAGATCATCCCTGCCTGCTTTTATGATCACAACCTTTGCTGTTTCTTGGATTTGTCTTGGTGTGAGAGCTTCCTGTCTTGTGTTCACTCTCTGCTCTGGAGAGTCAGCTGTTGCCAGCAAGATTTCTTCTCCACCACCTCTCCCATCCATCTTACCCAACCTCAGTAGTTCCCTGGGTGGAAGCCAAGCTCTACCCAGACAGCCTGGCTGGGAGCTTTGCAGTCAGGGACCCCATACTTACGACTTGTAGCAGTGAGCTGCTGACACCACCCACTGTTCGTTGATGAGGGAGCCACCGCAGAAGTGGTAGCCAGAATTCAGGGACACCTGGTAGGGGAGAGAATTCTTCTGACAGGTGTAGCCCCCAACGATCTTGTCATCATCGTCAAAGGGGGCAGCAACTGGAGTGGAGATGGGAAGGGAGAAGGCAAGTTAGCAACATGTTACGGGTGGCCCTCCCAGCCTGCGGTTGCTTCCTGCTAACTAGAAATCCTTAATAAGCACAGTGAAGCTAGGCAAGGGAGGGAGCTCTGCCACCCCTGGTGAGCATCACTGGATGTGACTGCCAAGTGTCTGTGTCTGCAGGGCACATAGCTAGGTACCCTGCAGGGGCTCAGATCTCTCCTGGGTTCACCAGGCTGAGGACGCAAGGGATGTCCTCAAAATGCTTCCAGTGGGATAGCAGTTGGGATGTGGTTGTCTCACCCACTGAGTGCTTCTTTTATTCATCACCTGTGTACTTCCCCTGGCTATTTGAACCCTGGATTGTCAGGATACTTTGGCCAAGCTAGGGAATCCCCTGGCTGCGTAGACCTGGCCATGACCATCTTCTCCCATAGCTCAGATCTGTACAGTCGGGGCAGAGTTGACGGCAGACCCCAGGCTCACTTTGGTAGAACAAAGGTAGACGTTGTTATTGCCAATAGAACAGCAATCCTTACCTTGGCTGCATGGCTGGAAATGTTAAAAATCACCTGGGAACCTTAAAAGCCCACTACACAGCTTGCACACCAGACAAATGAAGTTAGAACTTGTAGAGTTGAGTCTCTGGCATGCGTAATTTTCCAACATCCCCAGCTGCATTTGAAGTTAAGAGCAGCTATAATGGTGCTATTTTGGTGCTGCAGGAGCCAAGTCTGAAGCCTGCTGCTTCATTTTGTGGGCCAGCCCCATCTGGCCTCCCTTCCCAGCTTCTCCAACCATAGCTTGGGTATGGATGAATGACAGTGGTGGGAGTGAAATCAGGGAGAAGGTGAAACAAGTGAGGCTTAAAAAGAGCCCAAGGAGGATGGGAAGGAGGGCTGCCAGATGGAGGAAATAGAATATCAGAGCATAGTCAAAAGAGGAGAGGTGGCAAGAATGGCAGGGCATGTGTCTCCCAGGAAAGGGGGTGGGTGAGGCCTGAGGCAGGGCATGAAACTCACCAGCAGCTCCCACAAAGGCAAGGATCAGGAGTGGATTCATGGTGGTAGAGTGTGCCTGACTGGTGGTGGAAGGCCTGTCCTTATACCTCCCAAGGATCAGGAGAGGAGGTGTCTGTGAAGTGAGGGTCACCACTCCTCCCAGCACAAACACACCTGCAGCTTTCCCCTTCCTAGGGTCTTGCATCAGCTCGGCTATGTTTGGCCACTCTGTGGGTTTGTGATTCACAGGTGATAAGGATACTTACCTTCTGAGAGCAGAGAGGGAGACTGCTGTTTCCTGGAAGGATTCTGGGATGGGAAAGACAGGGGAAGCCAAGCCCCGGATCACAGAGCTGGGCTTTCTTAGGCCCAGGAGAGGAGGGTTAGAAGGAGGGAGAATGGCCTGGCTGTTTAGGAATCTTTTTAACTATTGGGGTTATATTTAAGGTACTTAAGGAAGGACAAGCGTTGGTAACCAGCTTGGCTTTTCAGCGTTCTGGGGCCCCCATGAGAGGAGCAAAGTCTGATCTAAGGCTCATTCCTGTGAATATGAAGATGTTTCTCTCCAGTCACCGTGGGGGAAGGTCAAATCCAAGACTTTGGGGAATGGAATTCCAACACTAAGGGGTAAGGAGAAGGGACACTCAGCATTCCATAGGATTCAGGGCTTCCAGATGGCTCTCCTTCCTACCAAGGCTTAAGGATGGGAAGTGTTTCAAAGAAGGAGGGGGCACAGTTTAGGTAGGAGCTTTCTCAGTGCATCTGGAGGATGGAAAACCAATGGCACACTCCTCCCCTTCTTCAATGTGAAGACATTTGTCTCTCTTATGTGCATCCTGTCATAGGTTCTTTTTATGCAGCCTCATGGTTGCCCTGGCAACCTGCTCTCAGGGTGAGGCAAACTGACCCACCTGCTTGGGGCTGACAGCCTGAACCAGAATGACATGGCGCCAATAAGATGTCAGAGTTTGGACCATGGTAAATCTGGGTTACGATCTGATCTGAGAATCAGCAGTAGGTAGAGATTTAAGCACATGGTAAATGGGTCACATATTTGGTTGAATAACGAAGATGTGGAGGGGTGGGTCTAGAATTTTCTATTTTTGATGCAGTGAGATTATGCTTGGCTCAGTACAAAGTGAATCTTCCCAGAGAATATCCTGATTTGGGCCCTACCAAGGCTACTAAGACACAGTTGTGTAATTGACTGAGGCACAACCTGGCCAGAGCAATGTGGAGATGGAGATGCTGTCTGTGCTCAAGTCTAATGACATAGGGAAAGGAGGAGCTTCCTTATGAGGGTACTTTCCCTTCTCAGCAACTCTGAGCTCAGGCTGGTGATGGGCACGAGTGAGTAGAGTTCAAGTTTGGATTCTTTGAAAGGTAAAAGAAGCAGAAATGTTCTAGAGATGGTGGACAAAATGGGAAAAGCTCAGAAACTTGGTGTTGAAATCGGACATGGCCAGGGGGCTAGAGGGAGGAAGCAAATGGAAACCAGAGGGAATTGGAAATAATGCCAAAGTGGGGCCCATGGTGTTGAGAGGACACACAGAGTACCTTCGGGTTCAGCTCCTGGTATGGCCGCTGAGCCAGCTTCCCCACAGCCAGGAGACCCACTGCTTGGAGACCCCCTCTCTGCCTCGTAACCCCTCTAATCACTAATGGGCCCATACCTAACACTGCTATGCTTAGATGGTGCACGGTGCCTGACAACTTTACAAGAGTTTTCATGTAAGCAACAGTGGTACATTACTTTTCATTTATGCTGAGTTTCATACTTTAACTTCCCACAAACATGCTAATTGTAATTTGTGCAGAGCAAAATTGTTTCCATTTATAGAGCAAGAGACTGAGATTCAGAAGGATTCTGTCTTGCCCAGGAATACAGATCTTGGCAGAGCTGACCATAAGGCCAACGGAAGCCATGGAGAGCATTGTGAAGTGTGGGAATTTCATCTAACAGGAAGTATCTAAAAGGAGATTTATTGAGGATCAAGGCTGAGGTCCCCAGAGGACAAACTCTACATCTGATTCCTTCCTGGTGCTTTTCTTCCTGGTAGAAATAGATGATTGAATTTATCTTTCTCCTGGCGCCTAGTCTCAGAGCATTACCTTGCCACAGTTCGAGACCCATCCAGGCCATGACTGCCATGTAGATGACACACCTCTCTGCTCACGAATAACTTGCCAAGCCTGAGGTAGCCAGGTTTTGGAGCATTGATAAAATGGGCTTTTCCTTTGTTGTCCCTGAACATGTTGTTTCATTTTGTCCCTTGTCATGGGGTCTTCACAGAACACCTGCCTTAGAGGATAAGGAGAGACTCCTGCTCTAACAACTGTAGATACTAGTGTGCACTAAACAGGGAGGTGAACCTTGGTAGAAGATGGAAAATTTTTTTGGAAAAGGGGATTTTTGGATCAGTGCTTGTGGCTCTGACTCTCAGTCTGAAAGGGAACACCCAAGAATATGAGGATTTTCTGTATCTAGAGCTTGAAGACTAGCCTTCTCCAGTATTTTGCGCTCTTCCTTAAATGATCGCAAAATAGTCTGAGGTCAGCTTTCTTCAGAAAGGAATGACCTTACAGGCAGAGAAGAGAGCTATAGGTGGAGACTGTTACCTCATACTGTAGACTCAGATGTGTAGGATAGGTTCAGATCCAGCTGCCAAATGTCAATTTGGAGGACATGTGATTCTTGTTACTGTTCATTCTGAATTGTAGATTTCTTTGTCTACTTCTCAAGACATCTCTCTGGCTTGTATTTAGTGCTTAGCACACTAAACCACTTTCCTTTAATTTTGATAACAGTGAGTCTTTTCTGTGTGCTTACTATATACCACATAACTTACTCTACAGCATGTAACTCATGTAAGTTAAGAATGTTTTTTTCATTTTATCATCACAACCACCTATGGGCTTGCCCATTTTACAGATGATCAAATGAGCTTTCTGGAGGTGAAGTGGCTTGCTCAAGGCCACACAGCCAGGAGGTTTTAAAGATGGGATGTAAGTATGGTGGTCAGACTCTAGGGCCTCCATGCTGTGCAATAGGGCATTCTGCTTTGCCTCCTCTGAGCTGATCCTTAGTGCAGCCTCACTGAGGTGGTAGGCAGCAGATATTGCTCTCTCCTTTTTACAGATGAACAATCTAAAGCTCAGAGGTCTAGTGTCTTCTCCAGGGTTACTTGTCTAAGGAAAGCAGAGATCATACTAGAACCTTCCCTATTCAGACAAAGTTTGTTCCCCTTCATGTTGCTACAGAGTTGCGTCTTTCAGATCTCCTAGTAGTCTGCAAACTGTCAGATTCCAATTTTTTTTTAACACTTTCTTCTCCAAATCCCACCAGATCTTTCTCCTACGTTCTTACTGAACTCCTCCTTGGGTTCCAGTATCTTTTATCATTCCCCAACCAGATTGTCAGGTTTTAGGCTGTCTTACCCCCAAACTCCCAGCTCCTCTCCTCATCCATTTTTTTTTTTTCTAAGCTACTTATCTCCCGCACAGCACAATTTCTCTTTATCCAGTAAGGAATTATTTTCGTTACTATATCATCCCAGGAATCATTGAATCTGGAGAGTGAAGGGAGTGCTCTGTGTGATTCAGAAAAGTCTGACTTGTAGATGGAGTCGCAGAGCATGAACTGGTCAAGGCTGATCAGCTAAACGGAGTAGCCCATTCCTCCCCGCCTGCCTCCCGCCCCTCCTCTTGACTGCCTCTTGCCCCTCCTTCTGCCTGCCCAGCTGCTCCCCACCTTGAAGCCATGGAAGACATGCAAGTTTTATGCCCAGAGGGAAGTTTATAGTTCTGTTTATTCTTCAGGCTTCCATGTATGGGTAAATGGGGAAGCCTCTAGCACTTGACACTAAACCTACAGTATTTTAAGGATAGATTGATTGCTCTAATATAATGGTGAGTCTTTCTGTTCACATTTTAGCCACTCCTTGACCACTCTCTTGTTTGGCCTATTAGAGCTGCTTAAGTGAGTCCAGGCTCCCTTAGACAAGAAGCAGAAGAAAGCCAGGACAGAGTGCAGGAGAAACACCTGTGTAGGTTCTTATTATTGTAACATCTAGGATCTGTTGCATGATACTCAGAGTTTAATATATGATGTATGCATTTTTTTTTCTAAATTATGCTAGCTCTAGACTGAGGCTCACAAGCTAGGTTTGGTGATAAATCCAGTCAACTGGGTTCCTTCTACTTATGTAGTTTATAAAAGTCTAGATTGTGTCATCCATTTGGAAGGCAGCCAATGGGTCAGTCATTTCCTCAAGATCATCTTGGCCAGGAGGGCCTTCAAAAGGCTCCTAAGGCTCAGAACTGAATGCTCCATCCACACAGGCACCAACACAATTCCAATTGAGAACTTTCCACCCCAGGGCCACTGTGTTTGAGCAGGTTCTGCACTTTGCCTCTCTATAGAACCTATATCATCTGTTCCATTTCCCAGTCTTGGGTAAGGCAGCAGAACGGGGTTGGCACATGACATATGTACCTTTCTATTCAAATACAATGCTTGTTATCTGTAGTCCTCCTACAGTTCTGTAAAACACTGGAACTTATTCCTCCTATCTAGCTGTAATTTTGTGTCCTTTAATCTTTTTGTATCCTCCCCGCAACTAAAACATAAATTTAAAACAAGAATAAAAAATATAAAGTTTGAAGTGCTTATTCCTTTCCTGTTAGAATAATCTAGTTAATTTTCTTATGGGCTTAGATTATCTAAACTCAAATGCCTTTGTAGAGTTTTCCTCCAGGGAAATCCACTGCAGCTGTATAAATTTTCTTCTTATCTTTGAAATATATTTATTTACTCGCAAATATTTATTGAATTCCTGGAGTGATATTCCAAGAGTTCTTCTAGGCTATTTGGAAGCAGCAATGAAGAAGACAGAAAAGGTTCTTGTTTTCAGTGCATTCATGTGTGCATGTGCATGCATTTATGCACATATGAGGAGGTATAGAAATGGGATGCACATACATCACTTTCAGTAAATGATGAGTACATATTACTAAAATAGGATAAAGTGATAATATAATATGGCATGACTGCTGAAGTGCTGTTACGTAGAGTGGTCAGGAAAGGTCTCTTTGGGGAGATGGCATTTAAGTTAACACCTGAATAAAAAAGAACCAGCCATCTGCAGGTAGAGTTAGGGCTTTCATGATTTCCTTCTGAGTCTGCAACAGAAACAATTCAACACACACAAACAATTGCTATTTAAAATTAAATAACCCTGTCATCTAGCCTATGGATATATACCTTGTCATGGGTTTTGATTGTATGAAGGATGGTCATCAGTATATCGAACTATTGTTATTAAAGTTAATGTAAAATATTTTTGACATGAAATGATATTCATGAAATATTGTTGGGTTAAGGGAATAAATTCTAAAACTACATATTGTATGATCTAATTTTATTAAACTGAGTGATTTTGACTTTTTTATTTTGATAATATGCATATTTTATAATACCACAAATTTTTTATTTAATTAAAATAGCTAAAAGAGAAACAATTGTAATGATAAAATTTTCTGAGAGAGGGCCATACTTATTCTTGAGGAAGGAATTGCTAGTGGTAAAATATGTTTTTATAGTGAGAAATACGTTTAGGTAGCAACTACACTAATTGCATATTTTGTCTCTATGTGCTTTTTATACAGATAATTGTATCACTTTCTTATTTAAAAAAACCCTACATTTAAAAAACTCACTATTATTCTTATTTTCTATGGAGAAATTAAGGCATGGAGAAATTGTGTAACTTGTTAAGGTTACACCTAGTGTTAAAGCAGAAGAACCAAGTTTTAAACTTAGGTCTGTCACTTGACAAAGTTCAAGTTCCTAACCACAGTGCTTTACTGCTTTTAAAGAGGCAATTTTGTAATATAGGAAGGTGTTTCATAATCCAAGGCTTCACTGTAGGTAAATTTGTCAACTTCCTATGGTAATGGGAGCATGGGCCAGGAAGGTAAGCTAACAGTGAACCCATGAGATAAAACAGGTATACATGTGCATTCCTGTGACCTGGAGAATTAGTACACATGGAAACTGGAGAAGGCCCATGAGACCTTACATGGACCAAAACTAGACAGGAATCACTGCTTTATAAAGCGAGGTACACAAAGAGATACACAGTTAGTGAAAGGATGAGCTAGAAAACTAATCCTAGAAGCAATTAACAAAGAATATTATTTATCTTGGTCTTGGCTTTGGGTGAAGGATTTTAAAAAATTTCCTCCGAATATTCATGGTCGCTGAACAGTCAGCCCATTGGGGTTTGAGATAGACGTTCTATGACCAAGAAGATATATACTGAGAATTACAAAATAAAATGATATTAGGTCTGTAGTGCCCCAATTTCTTGACAGAGGCAAACATGAATTTTCCTAGAAAACCCACTTTTACTCCAGTATTTAAAGAATTCTGAAAGATGAATTCACATTAACTTACATAATGTACAAGGAAATAGGCTACCCTGAGTGAGAGCCAGCAGACCACTGAAAACCAGATGCAAAAAGGCATCAAATGCTGGCATTGTCAGATAATAATTCCCAGTAGATGCTTAATATACTTCTAAAAAGAAAATAATTTTAAAATACACAAGGAACAAGATGCTTCCAAAAATGTCCACTCATATTTGTAAATGACCCAAGTGGATTTTCTAGAAATAAAAATTAATATAATTTAAATGAACAAAGTCAGTTGAAAGATTAAATTAGAGGCTTACTGGAGCTGAGGTGTGAATTAGTAAACTAAACAGTAGTCTTAAAGAAATTACCCAGATTGTAGCATAGAGAAGCAAAAAGAAGAAAAATATGACTGAATAGGTAAGGAGACTAGATGATAGTATGAAAGAAAATTGAACATAAGATATAGCTATACTTCTGGCCATCTCTTCTTCAATAAAATTTGGACAACAATCAGGTATACCAATTTAAGTTTTGGCCCCGAGAAGATTTCCCTTCACCACTACCTTTCAGAACCATACTTGGTTAGACTGTAATGATCCTTCCAGAATAATGTGAAGACCCATCAGAAAAAATAAGCTCATGTTTCTCAACTGGAAATATGGAATTTCCATGAAACTTGGGTGTGGTTTGAAGGTAAGAGGAGAAAAGTATGAGTGGGTAGCATGAGACTCTGAGATGTGCTCTTGAAATTGAATCGTGCCTTTTTCCAGCTGTGCTTAAGTATGGTCTTGATTATGTATTTTCCATTTAATAACAGAATGCTCTGGGCACAGCCAAATTTACAGTTTTGCAGATCAGATAATACCTTGTTCTGAATGCCATTATGAGGCATCCATTACAGAGCCAGGAGCAACTTTTCAAAAGAAGAAGGGGGATCGTTGGCCGGTAAGAGTATGGCTTTACACCAAAACTCTGCACCTGTCTGCAGGGCAATTCTCCAGGTGGCCTTGGACAAACTCAGTACTCCCCTATTTCTTGCTTGTAGTTCTTAAAAATAACTGTACAATGTTCTGGGAATGTAACATCCTGAGATAAGGAGGAACTGGCCAGAACAGCCAGGGCTCTGTTCCAGTCCCTTCTAGAAATAGAATGTCCTTCAATGCTTTGCCAAGCATGTCAAGTTGCTCTAGGATATAAAACCCAGGGTGGCTGCTCTCTGAGGTCCCTCAGTGGCAGTGCAAGTAGGGAAGGCACAGACAAGATTTCATCCACCCTGGGCAGCTTTCCTGAGCCTAGTGGGACTGGCTTTCCCTGAATCTTAGGCCTCTGTTTTCCCTTGCTGCCTGTATGTAAGTAATAAACACTCCTCATGAAATTTGTGTGTGTGAGCATTCTTTCTCTCTGGGATCTGGAAAGCAACAAAAGTATAGCCCAAGATGCAATGGTCTGAAGTGCAAATCAGGGCACAGCAAACCTGTTCCACACTGCCTTGTGATTCTCATATTGGGGAATGTCAGGAGCTCCACAGAGCATCGGTATCTACCATAGGCTCTTCAAGAACAACTGGGTCTGCTTAGTCCATGGCCCAAGCAGCAGGAAGCTTTCATCATGGGCTTGTTCTGCCACAGAACCCTCTCTTGCACTGGCCCCAGCTTTACAGATTACATAGTAAATGGAATAGAGTAGCACAATCAAATGCAGTATATCCAAAGTTTAATTCAAAGTCCAAAGACTAAGCATTGCACCTCTTTCTCTGTGGTACATGATCTAAGGTGCAGCAGCTTACTTCTTACATCTGGACCATTCCAAAACTCACCAGTATAGAAGGTTCCTGAACTTTGCAGATTTTATATTGGCCTGGGATGCATGTGTCATATTCTCATATTGAAGCATCTAGAGGGCTTTATCATTCCTATTCACTGAGAACAACCAGATGTCATTAATATAATGTACCAGCTTTGTTTCAAGATGACTAAAGTTCTTCCAAAATATATTATGATAGAAAACCAGCTAAAAAGAGCCTTGAGATAAAACAGTTAAAGGCTATTACTGACCTCGCCACTTGAAGGAAACTGTATCTGATTGTTTTTGTTGGGTATTTCTGAGCACCCTTCTAGAAGAAATTTTACCCTCAGCTTTCCAGGAGCCACTCTTCCTGCCTGTGGATAGAACGCTCCAGCTAGTCCTGCAGATGCTCTCCTCATCCCCAGTCTATCCATTCATACCCATGCCCACCCACAAACACAGAAACAGCTGTGTCTGCCCAAAAGCTGCGGTTTCCTCCTTCTATCCCACCTTGGCAGGGCCTTCAGGCTCATGTGAGAGGAGCTGCGTAGGAGAGAGCTGAGGTTCTTGCTCAGATCTTTGATCTGTGCCCCGCACTGTGTCTTCAACGCTGCAGAGGTATATGCTGCTGTCTTCAGGGCTCATGTTGCTCACAGTCAGAGTTGAGAATGTTAGGTTTGGGCGGCTGATGGGAAACTTGTCAATGACAAATCCAGTCTCATATGTGGCCTCAGAGCCCTGATTTGCAGTTGCAATCAGTGTCGGGCTCTGTCCAGGTTGCTGACGGTACCAGAACATCATGGTGACTTGGCTATCGACTTGACACTGGATCGTCAGGGAGGTTCCATGTTGACAGATATCCCTGCTTGGCTTTTGAGAGATGACAGCACTGAACACAGAGCCTAGTTCCAGAGAGATATTCATGAGGACCGACAAGCTTGGGGTCAGACATCTCCCCAGGCAGGAAGATCTCTGCTTTATCTCTCCAATACCACCTCAGCTCCCAAAGGACCCCAGGGAACTGCCTCCTTTTTATTGTGCCAACAATTACTCTGTTATGGTCCTTTAATCTAACATATCCCCTTCATCTTCTGTCTGGTGGCTTCAGACTCTCTGGAGAGAAAGTCTTTCCACCTCTCCACCCAGTGTTAACATTAACCCCAGACTCCTCAAAAGACAAGGCTCATACCTAGTCCCAGGAGAAGGAGCAGAAGACTCAGCATCTTCAAGTGATGGCCTCTCCCCTGAGAAAAGGCACTAAGAAGTGAAACTCAAGTTCATCTTTCCTTCCTACAGCGTAGTTCCTTCCCACTCTGTTTCCCTCCTCTAACAGGTGGTTGAGTTTCTGCATGATATGCAAAAATCAGTCTTCCCCCTGGTGGAACTGTGTGCCTCTTCACTCAGGATGAGTCTTCATGCACAAGTCTCACAGCATGCACCAGCCACTCACCACCATTCTCCCATCACTTTTCCATCTGTCATTACTGAACACCAGTCTGTGCTACTGTCTGGGTGTAGAGCAAAAAGTGGGGTGCAGAATTGACTTCAAAGAACTAAAAGTAATATGTTAGAATATAAGGGAACTTCATTACAGTATTTCAGCTGTCTGCTGGGTCTTCATGGTTGTCCCAAACTGAACTCCTTCCTCCCCCAACACGTACACACACCAATAAATGGGCTCTTATTCCTCAATTCCCCTCTCCCAACAAATGGCATCCCTGCTCTTCTTGCATGTTAGGTTCAAGAATTCCATAAGCCTCTTTTTTCCTCACCTACCTTATTTGTCAATTCACAAATTAAATGCATTGTCTCTTATATCTCTTCCCTTGTTTCAGTTATCACAGTCATAACTATTTTTTTTGTCTTTGCTTAATTCCTGAATACTTGTAATATGGTTTCTTCTATTCTAATTCAACTCAGTCTAGGCCACGAAACAGATCATGTTTGTGTAAAACTTGTCCACAATGGTATGATCTTTTTCCATTATCAAGCTGATTTCTCGTATCATGTAACTGCTTAAAATAGTTCATTTTTACATAAAAGCAGAGCTAAGTTTTTGAGCACTTACTCTACTTTTCATACATTTATTTAAGTCTATTTTTTCAGCTAGGCTAATTATAACAGAGAACAAAAGGTAAGTTCCTTCTCCAGAGACAGTCTTGTAATTATTTTGCCACATGTTCTTAGAAATAATAGTTCTTTCTTGTTCAAGTTTATGTAAATCTGACTCCTCCTTCTTTTACACAGAAACACACAGCCCAAACCTTCCTGTACTTCACTTCTTTAATCAGCAATGTGGTTCTTATCAGCATATTTCAAAGTTGATTTTATTAAAAAATACACAGAATCATGCCATTATTTTCCATTTTATTATGAGAATTTTCAAACATCTATAGAAGCTGAAAGTATTATACAGTGAACATGCATGTACCCACCACCTAGGTTCTGGATAAAACTGTTACTGCTTTACCACATAACTATCCATCTATCCATCCTTCTATTTATCCATCAATCCATCTAATTTTTTAATTCATTGAAAAGTCAGTTGGAGGCATACTTCACTTCTAAGCAGTTCAGCACATGTATAATTAACTGGAGTTCAAGGTGTTTTTCAGGTAAAATTTGCATACAGCACCACACACAAATCTTGAATACCGTTAAACAAGTTTTGACAAATGCATACACTGTGTAACCTACCAAATTGTAGAATATTACCATTATCTCCAAAGTTTTCTCATGCCTTTAGTTTTCCCCACTGCTAACTCCTTAGAGGCAACTAGTGTTCTGATTTTTTCATTATAAATTATTCTTTTCTAGAATTTTATATAAATGGAATAACATCATACACTCTTCTGTGCAAAGTTTCTTTCACCCAGAATAATGGTTTTAAGATTTGTTTATTTCTTTCACCCAGAATAATGTTTTTAAGATTTGTTCAAGTTGTGTGTATTAGTACTTCATTCCTTTTTGTGGCAGTGGAATACGTAACCATATAGATATACTACCGTTTGTTTAGCCAGTCTCCTGTAGATGGACGTTCAAGATATCTCCAGGTTTTGGCAATGATGAATTCACTTTCTGTAAACATTCCAGTTTAAGTCTTTTTTTGTAGATTTATGCTTTTATTTCTCTTAATTAAATACTTAGGAGTATAATTGCTGGCTCATAGGGGTAGATGATCAGAGGGTTTTAGTTTTATAAGAAACTATTAGAACATTTTCCAAATTGGTTGTACTATTATCCACTTTCACCAACAATATATGTGAGTTCTGGGACTCCAAATTTTTGCCAGCATTTGGTGTTGCCAGGTGGTTTAACTTGAGTGGGTATGTGGATGGTTAGAGGTATCTCATTGTGGTTTTAATGTGTATCTTCTATTTGTCTGCCCTTTTGCCAGTACCACATTCCTTTGATTATTGTGGGTTTATAGTAAGTTTTGGTCAGACAGTGAAAGGACTCCAAATGTGTTCTTTCTAAATTTTGTTTTGAATATTCTAGAGTGTCAGGAGCTCAGCATAGCTGAAAAAGAGTGCTGAGGACTTAGGTACTCATTTTAACATATTTATTCTTTTTAAAATTTCAACTTTTATTTAGATACAGGGGGTGCACATGCAGGTTTGTTACATGGGTATATTGCACCCAGGTAGTGAGCCAATTGAAGCAACAAGCCCCAAAGGAAAGAGTTAAATCTTTAATTACCTCCTTCAATAGTGTAAGCAAGAGTCTAAAGCCAGAGAAAGTACTGACTCCCCCTGTTCGTTTTTCCCTGTGGAAATGGCACTGGTCAAGTGTTAGTTGGATTAGCACAGACATGGAGTTGTCTCACTGTTGGGGAGCCCTGCAAGGAGAAAGTGGAAACTCACTGGGTACTCAGAGTGGAGAAAAGTGTCTTTAAGGCTCTCTCTTCCTCTCCTATTAGGAGGCCTTGACAGAGGCACCTGAAGAAGACCTCTACATAGGCCTCAGAAAAAGAGACCTAAGAATGAAGGATCCTGAGCTGGCAATATAAATATGCACAAGGGCGTGACCAGCCAGGGGGTCCTTGACTGCAACTCTCTTCAAAGACTGCAATGCATTGGCTGTGCACCAAGTCTGGGGTGGGCAGAACAGCCTCTCTACACCCTGTAAACCAGCCAGGTAAAGCCTTTGTAATTAATTATCTATGGCCTGAAACATCATACATAGGCTTCTAACTAGGAGCGGGACTTCTCATAAATTCTTTGTGTGTTCATATACCTTCTAGAATCAGCTTCTCAGTTTCTTAGAAAACAAAAACAGTTGAGATAACAATTGAGATTTTAATGACTGTAGATAAAATTTAGAGAGTACTGGTTTTAACATATTTAGTCTTTTTAAAATTCTCACTTTTATTTTAGATACAGGGGGTACATATGAAGGTTTGTTACACGGGTATACTGCACCCAGATAGTGAATATAGTACCCAATAGGTAGTTTTTCAACCCATGTCAACCTCCCTCTCTCTTCCCCTTGAGTAGTGCTCAGTGTCAATCATTCCCATGTTTGTGTTCATGTGCGCTCAATGTTTAGTTCCCACTTGTAAGTGAGAACATGTAGTATTTGGTTTTCTGTTCCTGCATTAATTTACTTAGGACTATGGCCTTCAGCTCTATTTATGTTGCTGCAAACAACTTGATTTCATTCTTTTTTAGGCCTGTGTGGTATTCCATGGTGTATATGTTTTCTTCATCCAATCCGTCATTGATGGGAACCTCGGTTGATTCCATGTCTTTGCTATTGTGAATAGCATGGTGATGAACATATGAGTGCATTTTGGTATAATGATCTAGTTTCCTTTGGATATATCATCAATAATGGGATTGCTAGGTGGAATGGTAGCTCTGTTTTAAATTATTTGAGAAATCTCCAACTGCTTTCCTCAGTGCCTGAACTAATTTACGTTTCCACCAACAGTGTATAAGCATTCCTTTTGGGTGGAGTGTTCTGTATTTGTCTATTAGTTTCAACTGGTTAAATGTTGAGTTTAATCCCAGCATTTCTTTGTTAGTTTTCTGCCTCAATAATCTGTCTAACACTGTCAGTAGGGTGTTGAAGTTTCCTACTATTATTGTTTGGTTGTTTAAATCTTTTCATAGGCCAAGAAGAACTTGTTTTATGGATATGGGTGTTCTAATGTTGGATGCATATATATTTAGGATTGTTGGTTCTTCTTGTTGGATTGTACTCTTTATCATTATAGTAATGCCCTTCATTGTTTAATGTTTGTTTTATCTGATATAAGAATAGCAACTCCTGTCCTTTTTTGTTTTTCATTTGCATGATAGATATTTTCCCCTCTCTTTGTTTTGAGCCTGTGGGTGTTGTTACATGTGAGATGGATCTCTTGAAGGCAATGATGGCTGGCTCTTGTGTTTTTATCTAGTTTGCCACTCAATGTCTTTTAAGCAGGTGTTTAGCCCATTTATATTCAAGATCAGTATTGATGTGTGTGATTTTGATCTCATACCCATGTTGTTAGCTGGTTGTTATGTAAACTTGATAGTGTAGTTGCTTTGTGGTGCCTGTGGGCTATGTGCTCAAGTGTTTTATGGCAGCAGATTCTTTAGATTCCATATTTAGCACTACCTTAAGGACCTTTTGTAAGGATGGTCTACTTAAAACAAATTTCCTCTGATTTGCTTGTCTAAGAAGGATTTTATTTCTCCTTCATTTATGAAGCTTAGTTTGGCAGGATATAACATTTTTAGTTGAATTTTTTTCAGGATGCTGAAAATAGTCTCCCAATCTCTTCTGGCTTATAAGTTTTCTGCTGAGAAGTCTGTGGCTAGCCTGATGGGGTTTCCTCTGTATGTGACTTGACCCTTCACTCTAGCTGCCTTTAGAATTTTTTTTATTTTACCTTGACCTTGGTGAATCTGATGACTATGTGTCTTGGGGATAGTTGTCTCATATAGTAACTAGCCAGGGTTCTCTGTATTTCTTGGAATTGAATTTCAACCTCTCTAGCAAGATTAGGCAATTTTTGGGCATTATTTATATTTATATTAGGCATTATTTATATTTTTGAAAAATATATTTTTCAAATATATTTTTGAAATTGCTTACTCTTTCTCCTATTTTGGGAATGCCGATGAGGCATAGATTTGGTATCTTTACATAACCCTATATTTCTTATTTCCTTATTTTTTTTTTTTGAGATGGAGTCTCGCTCTGTCACCCAGGCTGGAGTGCAGTGGCACTATCTCGGCTCACTGCAAGCTCCGCCTCCCAGGTTCACGCCATTCTCCTGCCTCAGCCTCCTGAGTAGCTGGGACTATAGGCGCCCGCCACCATGCCCAGCTAATTTTTTTATATTCTTAATAGAGACGGGGTTTCACCGTGTTAGCCAGGATGGTCTCGATCTCCCGAACTCGTGATCCACCAGCCTTGGCCTCCCAAAGGGCTGGGATTACAGGTGTGAGCCACCGTGCCTGGCCAGTTTTGTTCATTTTTTAAAATTCTTTTTTCTTTATTTTCATCTAAGTTGATTCAAAGAACTGGTCTTCAAGCTCTGAGATTCTTTCCTCAGCTTGGTGTATTCTGCTGTTAATACTTCTTATTGCATTATTAAATTCTTGTAGTAAATTTTTGAGCTCTAGAAGTTTATTTTGATTCTTTCTCAAAATGGCTATTTCATCTTTCAGTTCTTGGATCATTTTACTGGGTTACTTGGATTCCTTGGATTGAGTTTCAACTTTCTTCTGAATCCCAATGAGCTTCCTTTCTATCCAGATTCTGAATTTTGTGTTTGTCATTTCAGCCATTTCAGACCGGTTAAGAACCATTTCTAGGGAGCTAGTGACCCATTTGGATGTAAGGAGATGCTGTGGTTTTTTTGAATTGCCAGAGATCTTGTGCTGATTCTTTCTCATCTGGTAGGGTTGGTGTTCCCTTAACTGTGGTGTAAGCTGAGTATGGTCAGTTGGCTTCATTTCTGGATGCTTTCGGAGGGCCAGGGCTCTGTACAGAATCCGCATATGTGGGTGAATTCTTGCACCTGGTTTCACATCCTGCATATATTAGCACGGTAATTTTAGTGTTGTAGTTTGTGCTGTGATCCAGTAGAAGGCGCTTAAGAGTAACGGCCGGTAGCTAGGCTAACACCCAGCTTGTGTGGCTCTCGTACTTTCTTGTTCACAGGCATGCTCTGAGGTGGGTCAGGGAGAGAGACGGCCCCCTCACAAGGTTTGCTTCTAGGACTTGTGGGGAGCCAGCTCCAATCCCTGGCACTGCACCTGCATTTCTTTTGTTAGGTGTTCCAAGCTGCAGGGGACTCCTGAGGCAGAGGCTGCAACAGGACATTATTTATATTTCTATATTTTAAAACTGTCTTTCATTTCCTTTAGCAACTGTTTTTAGTTTTCTGTACACAAGTCTTGCATGTCTTTTGCTAAATTTAAATATTTTATGTTTTTTAATATAAATTCAGGTTTTAAAATTCAATTATCCAATTGTTTATCATTAGTATACAAAATATAATTTTTATATGTTGTAATAATAAATTAATGTATGAACTTACTAATTTGAGTAGTTAATATATAGATTTCTTTTAATATTTGCATGTAAGTAGTCCTTTCATCTCTGAAAAAGGTTTTCTTTATCTTTTGATATTTAGCTTTTTAGTATTTTTCTTGTCTTTATGCATCAGTACAATATGGAATAGAAGTGGTAAGGGTGAACATTATTGACTTGTTTATGATCTTGAACATGTTTAATATTTAAGAAATAAAAATGGGAAGACGTTTAATATTTCTGTCATTAAAGTGTGACATAAGCTGTTGGTTTCTTTCAGGTGCCTTTATTAGATTGAAGAAGTCCCTTTTTAATCTAATTTTCTGAGGGTTTTTATTATAAATGAGTTTGGGATTTTACCAATTTTTTTCTGTCTGTACGTATAATCAAATAGATTTTTAAAAATGTGTTAACAAGATGAATTACATTGATTGATTTTTAAATATTATATCAAACTTTCTCCTAGAATAGACTCTATTTAAATATTTGAATAATATTTTTAGATTCTGTTTTGATTTTTATTTGTTGGCTTTTTGCTATACCTCTTTAATATTTTCAGGGCTATTCTGGAAAATAAAGAATGATACATTTAAAACTATTTGTCTACTTACTATATTGTAGAAGTTTACTTAAAATATAAGAAATTTGTATCTAATAGATCTGTTTTTCCTACTTCCATCCTTTAGATTTTAGTGTCATTCTGTATTATATATATTTTATATATCCTATAATACAATGATGAAATTTTTACTTTAGCTAGTCTTACATATGATATAGAATTTTTAAGACTCTTTAATATCTGACTGCATTTCACTACTTCTTGTGCTCTTCATTTCTTCCTCACAATCCAAGCTTCCAACTGGTATTATTTCTTTTTTACCTAAGAGAATTCCATTGCCATTTACTATCATGTAGTTCTACTGTCAATGAATATTTTAATTTTTATTTATATTCAGATAACTTTACTGTGGTATTTTAATTTTTAGCTGAATATTTTATATCAAATTCTGGGTTGACTTTTTGTATTTCTTGTAGCACTTTAAAGCTACAGTTCCCTTCTCTTCTGGTATTCACTTTTTTAAAATGAAAAATTATCATTATTCATGTCATTGTTCCTGGTATGTATGATTTTTCTCTGGCTGTTTGAAGATTTTGTCTTCTTTTCTAGTTTTGGACAATTTGACTGTGATGTGCCTAGGTAGGTGTTCTACAGATTATTTTTCTGAAATTCTTTTTATGTCTTTCAATATACTTTTTAATTAGGCTTTTAAAAAATATATTGTTTTTTATCCATGCTT
Organism: Pan troglodytes; assembly: GCF_028858775.2. Lineage (NCBI taxonomy): Eukaryota > Metazoa > Chordata > Mammalia > Primates > Hominidae > Pan > Pan troglodytes. Next base: position 158,106,026 of record NC_072404.2, on the reverse strand, counting down.
TTTTATATCTCCTCTTCTTTCACTTTTACTCCAATTTCACACATTTTGTACCTTTTGATATTTTTCTAAAGATCACTGAGGCTATTTTTTCATATTTTTTCTCCTGTTTTCTAGATTTTGTAATTTCTATGGATATAACATCAAGTTTCTGAATCTTTCTTCTGTCATCTCTAATCTGCTAGAGATTTCATTTAGTGAGATTTTATTTAATTTTCAAATATTGCAGTTTAAATTTTAAAGTTTTCATTTATTTTTAATAGTTTTCATTATCGTTATAAACGTTCCTATTTTATTCATTATAAGAACATTTTCTTTTATATCCTTAAACATGATTATAATAGCTACTTTAAATTTCAGTCTAGTAATTCCAGCATCCAGGTAAACTCAAAGTTTGTATCCACTAATGGCCTCTTCATTCAAATTAGGTCATGTAATTTCTTTTCTTCATATGCCTAGTAATTTTTGCATTGTATCTTGGACACTGTCAACAATATATCTAGATTTTGTTTTATCCTTCTAAGGATGGTTGGATTTTTGTTTTAACAGGCATTTAACTTGGTTGTATTTGTACTTCAAATTCTGTTTCCTATAGCCAGCAACAGCTGAAATCTCTATCCAGTTATGTTAGGTTTAACACTGCTGATTCCAGTATTCCTCTCACATGCATAGTTTAGGCATCAACCAGAGATTCAAACAGAGTTTGTATGGAGAACATTGGGTTGTTCTTTTTTGGACTTTCCCTTCTTGGATGTCTTTCCTAACTCTACAGCTGGCTTTTTAATGGGTTTCTATTTGACTGGGAACTACTTTCCAGCAAAAAGCTACAAAAACAGAAAATTTACCTGTCATCCAAGTGTTGACTTCCCTGTAGTTTCTACTGGCTGTTGGTTGCTTTGCTGTCCCTTAAGGTAGGCTTTAAAAATGTTCGTCCTCAGTTTATATTTGTTATTTGTGGGAGCATGGGTCTTATAAGAATTATGATGCCATTACCAGAACTGCATCAATCTTTTTAATGGTTTGAAAAATCAGCAGATTTTTGTCTTTTGGTTTCTACCTATATTTGATATTGCTGAATAATCTGGATTCTTTTTAATGGGATCACCTTCTCCAGGATGGATCTGGATTTTTGACAGGCCATGCAAACTGATACTACAAAATTGTGGATGAGTTACTCAGATATATCATTTAATAGATCCATAGTCTACATTTTGGCACTATTTGAAAATGCAACCCTGGAGTCCCTCTGCTTTAGTCTGGGCTAGTTGCTAATTAGTTCCACTGCCCAGCTTTTATCCTGGCACTTTTCTTTCTTATTATTCTGAATGAGAATTTCTATTTCCTGGACCCCATTTTTTTTTTCTTTTTGGTTTGTTTTCTCAGTTTGCTGAGACATACTAGCCAGTAATTTCCTAAGAAAGCTTGAGATGGAGGTAAATGTTTTGGATCCTAACATAATTAAAAATGTCTTTTTATTTGCATTTTATTGATATATTGGGTTAGTAGAGAAATCTAAGATTAAAATGATTTTCTATCAGAATTTTATTGATATTTCTTGCACCATTTTTTTTGGAATTCAGTGTTGCTGTGTAGAAATGTGATGTCATTCCACTTTTGCATTTATTTATCACTTTTCTCTAAGTATAATTTTGATTTTTAACATTTTCTTTGTCTTTTGTGGTTTAGAATCATTTAATCCCCAGTGTTCTGAAATCATGAAGATATGCCTTCATTTCAGTTGTCTGACATTAATTAGCCAACAGCAGGCATTTTAAAATATGGAGGCTAATTTTTTTTCATTTCTGGGAATTAATTTTTAGGGTATAATTTCTCTGATAATTAAATTTTTTTTTCTTTTTTCTGGAGTTTCTCTTGGACAGTTGACTCTCCTTTGTTCACCCTTCAAGTCACTTATATTTTCTTTCATGTTTTCTGTTATTTAACTTCTTGAACATTTTGTTCTATTTTCTGGGATGTTATATCGAGTTTTCTTTTGACTCTTATTTTAAAAATTTATTTTGACTTTCTTAAAGTTTCTCCCCTTTATCTTATTCTGTTTTAAGGATGATGTGTTTCTTATATCTGTCTGGGATAGAAACAAGAATTTACATGATTACTACTTAGAAGTCCACTTTTTTTCTTTATTTTATATGCTTGAGTCAATTTTCTTTGTTTCCACTATTTAATTTCCTTTCCTTTTTCTATTTCTTGTTTTTTATTTTCTTTTTCTCTTCTTTCTTTTAATGTCTGTATCCTTTTCCTTTCTATCTATGTTAGAAACTTTGTATACTAGTGATCTTTGATTGTATATTGATTTTTAAGAGTAAAGCACTAAAACCTGACTGAAAGCCTGGTAATATGGATGGTACTTGTTTGCTAGGAGATTTACTTGAAGAGATTTGGCGGGGAACTGGTTGTTTCGTAAGGGACACTGAAATATCAGTATTTGTAAGTCTCTTTTCGGGGGCTGCTCAATTTCTTCAAATAAAAATATATTATTATGCTACTGTGGGTATAGTTACCTACTTGTTCTGTGCCAAAGGCAGTGGAGAGGTGTTGAGAGTTAATTCTTCATGGGTCTCTGACATTTCTGCACAACTTATATCAACTTTTCATTTGGACTATCTTGTCAAGAATGTTTATATAGCAATCAACCTGGAAGACAGAGATAACATCTCCCTCTGGATCTGTTTGCTATCCAGGATAATAAACACAATGTACCCCCAAGAGACAAAGATTGATGAGGTTTGGGAAAAGCCACAGCATCCAGAAACTGCTCTGTGTCACTGTTGGGGAACTGGGCAGAGGGGCAGGCACAGGTCACTTATAGACATATGAAGCTCATGCTGCCTGCTGTGTTGAGAGTATTAAAAATGCTTTGTCTGTAATCCAGCAGTCTCTTGTCTTCTGCTAGCATCCATGGAATGCTGTCAAGCTCTTAGCTTGCAAGTATGGTAAAATCTCATATCATTAACAGTTCTCAACAAGAGAAACTGGATAATTGACTATATGAGACTATATATTTATATATCAATTATTCTCTTTGTCTTTAGCCCTGCATCTCATATCACTCTTGATATGCCATGTAATTCCAAGGCTTGAGATCTTCTTATTTAGTTTCTTAGAATAAACTTTTAGTCTCCTGTCAAAAAGAAGAATGTTGGCTACTAGCATTTGATGTATTGCTTAGATGGTCTGTGAAGGGTTAGGGTAAGGGATTTCTGTTTAATTTATAAACTAGTCATCTATAACTTGATTTTCTGCTTTAGGTATCAACTACACACACTCTCTCTGGTCATAATTTTTAATAAATAAAATGGAAGAGACAGTATAATCAAAATTCGAAGAAGGACAAATATAGCTTTAATATTCAGATATGGGCAAGCAATAGTTCTACACCTAGAAATTATAAGTTAGTAAATTTAACATCATCCCTCTTCTTATCCTGCCACCCTACACATGCATAAAATATATTCATAACTGAATATTAAATATGCAGATTTTTGAGCATTTGTAAAGCAGAATGGCAATAATTAAGAAGTAATATGAGTTCATTGAGGGCAAGGTTTCAGAACACTTAGCTACTATTTTTAGACAAGAAAGTGATGTATGAGACCCATCACATGTCAGAGCATCTCAAACCATGGGCTCTGGCATTACCATGTAAGCGTTTGTCTGTCTAATGTTACCATTAATAGACTATAATTATTGGCTTATTTTCTTAGGCAGGTAACTGTATGGTATCTGGCAATGTGTATCTCATCCAAGATACTTGACAATACATTTTCAATATATACTATGTGATATGGTTTAGCTGTGTCCCCATCCAAATCTCTGTTTGAATTGTATCTCCTAGAATTCCCATGCATTGTGGGAGGGACCCACAGGGAGGTAATTGAATCATGGGGGCCGGTCTTTCCTGTGCTATTCCCATGATAGTAAGTCTCATAAGATCCGATGGTTTTATCAGGGGTTTCCACTTTTGCTTCTTTCTCTTTTTTCTCTTGCCGCCACCATGTAAGAAGTGCCTTTTGCCTCCCGCCATGATTCTGAGGCCTCCGCAGCCCTGTGGAACTGTAAGTCCAATTAAACTTTTTCTTCCTAGTCACAGGTATGTCTTTATCAGCAGCATAAAAATGGACTAATACAGAAAATTGTTATCAGTAGAGTGGGGTGTTGCTGAAAAGATACCGGAAAATGTGAAAGCAACTTTGCAAGTGGGTAACAGGCAGAGATTGGAACAGTTTGGAGGACTCAGAAGAAGACAGGAAAATGTGGGAAAGTTTGGAACTTCCTAGAGACTTGTTGAATGCCTTTGACAAAAATGCTGATAGTGATATGAACAATAAGGTCCAGGCTGAGGTGGTTTCAGATGGAGATGAGGAAATTGTTGGGAACTGGAGCAAAGGTGACTCTTGTTATGTTTTAGAAAAGAGACAGATGGCATTTTGTCCCCACCCTAGAGATTTACGGAACTTTGAACTTGAGAGAGATGATTTAGGGTATCTGGCAGAAGAAATTTCTAAGCAGCAAAGTGTTCAAAAGGTGACTAGGGTGCTATTAAAAGCATTCCATTTTAAAAAGGAAACAGAACATAAAAGTTTATAAAATTTGTAGCCTGACAATGCAGTGGAAAAAACCCATTTTCTGAGGAGAAATTCAACACAGCTGTAGAAATTTGCATAAGAAGCCTAATGTTAATCCCCAAAACCATGGGAAAATGTCTCCAGGCCATGTCAGAGACCTTCATGGCAGCCCCTCCCATTACAGGCCTGGAGGTCCAGGATGAAAAACTGGTTTAATGGGCCAGGCCCAGGGTCCCCATGCCATGTGCAGCCTAGGGACTTGGTGTCCTGTGTCCCAGCCACTCCAGCCATAGATGAAAGGGGCCAACATAGAGCTCAGGTTGTGTCTTCAGAGGGTGGAAGCCTTGGCACCTTTCATGTGATGTTGAGCCTGTAGGTGCACAGAAGTCAAGAATTGAGGTTTGGGAACCTCCACCTAGATTTTAGAAGATGTATGGGAAGGCCTGGATGCCCAGGCAAAATTTGCTGCAGGGGTGGGGCTCTCATGGAGAACCTCTGCTAGGGCAGCACAGAAGGGAAATGTGGGGTTGGAGCCCCCACACAAAGTCCCTACTTGGGTACGGCCTAGTGGAGCTGTGAGAAGAGGGCCACCGTCTTCCAGACCCCAGAATGGTAGATCCACCAACAACTTGTGCTGTGTACTTGGAAAAGCCACATGCACTCAATGCCAGCCTGTGAAAGCAGCCGGGAGGGAGACTGTACTCTGCAAAGCCACAGGAGTGGAGCTGCCCAAGACCATGGGAACCCACCGCTTGCCCCAGCGTGACCTGGATGTCAGACCTGGAGTCAAAGGAGATCGTTTTGGAGCTTCAAAATTTGGCTGCCCCACTGGATTTCAGACTTTCATGGGGACTTGTAACCCCTTTGTTTTGGCCAATTTCTCCCATTTGGAATGGCTGTATTTATCTAATCCCTGTACCCCTATTGTGTCTAGGAAGTAACTAGCTTATTTTGCAGGCTCATAGGTGGAAGGCACTTGCCTTGTCTCAGATGAGACTTTGGACTGTGGACTTTTGGGTAATTGCTGAAATGAATTAAGACTTCGGGGGACTGTTGGGAAGGCATGATTGGTTTTGAAATGTGAGGACATCAGATTTGGAGGGGCCTGAGGCAGAAGGATATGGTTTGGCTGTGTATCCACCCAAATCTCTACTTGAATTGTATCTCCCAGAATTCCATGTGTTGTGGGAGGGACCCAGGGGGAGGTAATTGAATCATGGGGGCCAGTCTTTCCTGAGCTATTCTCATGGTAGTGAATAAGTCTCGCGAGATATGATGGGTTTCTCAGGGGTTTCTGCTTTTGCTTCTTTCTGATTTTTCTCTTGCTGCCACCATGTAAGAAGTGCCTTTCACCTCCTGCCATGATTCTGAACCCTCCCCAGCCATGTGGAACTGTTAAGTCCAATTAAACCTCTTTTTCTTCCCAGTCTCGGGTGTGTCTTTATCATCAGTGTGAAAACAGACTGATACACTATGTAATGATTATACATTCTTCATTATGTTTTCTCTTTCTTTAAAATATCTTATGGTCTGCTTTTTAATGTTTTCATTAGTGAATAGTACCCCTTCGGTGTCCCAAGTTAAATAAGACATCATCCATTAGATAGAACAGGTACCAGTTTATTCTACTGAAGGCTTAAGCATAAAGGAAATCTCCCTCAACTTTCTGCCACCGATGTCTGAGTGAACTGAGCCAGTTCTGATGCCCTCAACAGAGGGCAGAAGAGATCTATGTTATATCTAGGTGCTTGTCACTGCCCTTTATAGGGAATGATGGGATGAAGAAACCCCATTGACTCTTAGTTTCTTGCTATTTCTGTTTTAATGAATTGAAATTAATTGAAGAAGATCTAGCACAGATGAGAAGACTTCCCAATTTTTCAAGCCATACAAAATTGGCTAGGTCAGTTAGGAGGATACTGGAAAATTGAGATAATTTAATTTTAGCAGCAAATTTTCAAAGTCATCAATGTTAATCTTATGATATGATGGTGACATGGGAGATAAATGATGATACAGTGTATCTACAGCTGGTTTAATAGTGATTATCAAAGAATGTTGTAAAACACACAATTAATATGACTATGTCCACTTGTCCATCACTAACAAGATCCAGTTTCTGCTCTCAAGCCTTCATCCTTCTACTTCAAAATGGAGGTGTTAGAAGTTTGTGCTAAGACATTAAAAATGTCTTTGGTGCTATGGCTATCTTGCTGTTACAAAGGTAGAAGGTAGAATTCCCTGGCTGTGTGGATTACATCTTTCCCCTAATGGTTGGTCTTGGGACCCATTCAGCTGAGGATGGAAATATACCTATCTTGGATTCAATTATCTTATTATTTAAAAAACAATATAGAAACATGCCTTTTCCACTAACTTTTCAGCTGTGTGGTTATAGGCAAGTCATTTAAATTTAGGTTTAATTACACTTCACTTATTTAAATTTATTTTTAATTAGGAGAAAATAATACCTGTATGTCAGGGCTGCTGTATTTTATATGTATAAACTACCTGTGATATCTCAGTGGACTCTAGAGAAAAAAAAATTGCCTCCTTCTCTAAATTTTCCTTGTTCCCTGCAGGAAGAGGCCAGACATCTTCACGGCCATGTCCCATCAAAAAGCCCTGTTAATACTCCCATTCAACAAAAAATAATTTATTTTATTATATTTTCCCAAATCACATAATTTAAAACATTGCTTAAAAGACATAGAACCAACCCAAATGCCTATCAATGATAGACTGGATGAAGAAAATGTGGCATGTATACCCCATGGAATACTATGCAGCCATAAAAAGGAATGAGATCACGTCCTTTCCAGGGACATGGATGAAGCTGGAAGCCATTATCCTCAGCAAACTAACATGGGAGCAGAAAACCAAATACCGCATGTTGTCACTCATAAATGGGAGTTTAACAGTGATAACATGTGGACACAGGGAGGGAAACAACACACACTAGGGCCTGTTGGGGGTCAGGGGGCGAGGGGAGGGAGAGCATCAGGACAAACAGCTAATGCTTATAGGGCTTAAAACCTAGATGACAGGTTGATAGATGCAGCAAACCACCATGGCACATGTATACCTATGTAACAAACCTGCGCATTCTGCACATCTGTCCCTGAACTTAGAGTAAAACAAAATAAATAAATGAATAAACAAATTTATTTATAGATTTATAGATTTAGAGTATCAATTTTTATGTTCTGTGAATTTGTTGGTCTCCTAATGTGATGTATGTTTATGTATGTTTAGTGAAATAATGGTTTACATTTTCTGAATTATTCTCTGTACCCTCATGGTAAACATCCACGATCTATTATGTGCCTTTAAAAGTCTATTATGTGGGTCAGGCGTGGTGGCTTATACCTGTAATCCCAGCACTTTGTGAGGCCAAGGTGGGCAGATCACGAGGTCAGGCATTCGAGACCGGCCTGACCAACATAATGAAAACTCATTTCTGCTAAAAATAACAAAAATTAGCCAGGCATGGTGGTGTGCGCCTGTAATCCCAGCTACTCGGGAGGCTGAGGCAGGAGAATCACTTGAACCTGGGAGGTGTAGGTTGCAATTAGCCAAGATTGTGCCACTGCACTCCAGCCTCAGCAACAGAGCGAGACTCCATTTCAAAAGAAGAAGAAGAAGAAGAAAAAAGTATATTCTGTAAACTGTGAACTCCCCCGTGAACACTTTTTCATTTTTTTTTCTAAATTCAAACCTCCTATCCCAATCTACAATCCTTTTGACCTCTTTAGATATCTTCTGTTACTCACTTTGATGTTTGATACTCCATCTCTGCCTATTTTCATTTTCATTTTTTTATGTGTTCTTCCTCTCTCCCTGGGCTGCATTTTCTTAGCAAGGCGAGGCTGTGTTGGAGGGAGCAGGTGGTAACCATGCCAGAAGGGAAGCTGAGTCTGGCATAGCACTCTTTCTACCAGGGACTCAATTGAGGTGATGACCCCTGTGTTGGAAATGGTCCCACATAGCCCTGGGAATGGACGCAAAGTGCTGGTACCTGTTCCCATCTCTTGCAATTGATCTTCTGAGTCTGGGCAATACTTGCTATAAGAAATAAATAATCTGTGGGAAAATGTAGGACTCTCAGAAAACCTGAAGTTTCACTGAATATGAAAATCTGTAGATACAGTGTTCTGTTATTTAACCCTTTTCCTGTTTAGTAAAAAAAGTGCAGCTCGCTGCCAGCATTCATTTAATTTGACATAAACATGCTCTTTGAGGCTGAGGCAAATTTGACTGATTATCAACAAGAAAATAAAATATAAAAACTGTTCTTGGAATTATTTCTAAACAGAGCTGGCCTCTAATCCTAACATCACAGAAATGTATATAATAATCACTATTAGATCATTTTTTCGTGTGGGAAAATTTCAAAGCACGGAACAACAGAAAGTGAAACATCACATTCCGCACAAAAATATTGCCGTTCTCTATAGATCTTGCCATCCTCGTCATTGTGTGAGCAGCAAAAGTTGCAGTGACCAGTTGGGTTTTGTTTCTTTGATGTTGGTGGTAATGCTGTTGGGAAAATGTCTTCCAGGTGGGCCAAGAGGTGTGATATCATCAGAGCGTGGACGACCCCAGAGACGTTGCTGCCCTGGCTCACGATGCTTTTTCAGCATCCTTTTAATCAATGTCAGTCTGAAGTTTCTATGGCTAACCGTGTGCTCAGAATTCTCCTTCTTGAACAGGATGTAGGAGTTAAGCACTGTAATGTTTAGAAGGTGGAGAAAGAATTTCTTGTATCAAACCTTGTGTGTTATCTCAGGGGAAACGCTGCAGCCGCAAGCACCGCTAGCATGTATTCTCGGGGCAAAAGGGAAAGGATTTTAATAATATTCTGGGAAGGTGTGCTTTCTCTGTTCTGGATGTTGACCTCAGCCGGGAGAATTGTGATTCCTGTCTTTCCTCAGGGAAAGAATCTTCCTCTTCCTTCTGGTAGACTCTCTCACAGAAACATTTGCAGGGTATTTCTTCCTTTTGATGGTTTCTCTTCCCTCATTTACTTGTATTCAAAATCAGCTCAAGTCCTATCTCACACAAACTTAATCTTGAATATTGTGATACACATTCATTTAATTTTTTTCTCTGACTTCATCCACACAAAAATTTAGCACTGAATCAAAATACGTTTTCAGATGCCTGTTTTGTCTTGCCAATAATAATTGTGCAAGTGCTCTGCAGTTTGGGATTTCTAATACCCTTTACATTTATTTGTATTTCCAAAGCACTGTTAATTTTTACTGACAGAAGAGCATATGTTTTATTCTTAAAGACAGACAAATACACACTTTTTCCAGAAGATTGTGAGTACAGTTATAACCAAATTCCTACCACCTTCTGCAGCATAGTTTACACCTTCTGTGATCAGAATTTTTTCCAGCAAAATATGATTGATCAGAGAACCTGGACGAAGATTTGTTTTAATCAGAGTTTTTCTCTTTCTAAATTGAATGAATAAAATTCAAATTCCACAAACTTTCTCTTGAATCAGCACATGGACAGTAAAAATCATCGAAAGAATTTAGAATATGTTAATGTCCTCTAGTGAAATGTCAACCAAGAGCAAAACACTAAGCAAAGTAGAAAATGCACAGTTAAGAGAGACAAGGATAGAAAAGGGAAGGTAAAATTAATTAACGAAATGGTAGAACAGGGTTACGGTGTGAATATGCGAGAGGACTTTTCCTCCTTGTTGGGACTCGTGAATTTACAACACACTGGATTGGGAGAATTAAATCCAGAACAGTCCCTGACTTGTAAAGGGGTGAAAAATAATACCTCATTCTCTCCTTGCAAAGAAGTGTGCTTATGGAGCTAGTTTCTCCTTAGTGGCCACTTTTTTTCTATTTAGCACGAATATGCCATTGGAGCCAGCACCAGCCCTGAGTTAGGGCCCCTTCTCTCTTACGTCCGCTCTTTTTGTGCAGAGAGGATTTGGCTGTGCTGCGCTGTGGATAAACTGCTGGCACAGAGGTACATAGATGTCTGGTTGGTGCTGGCGGACTCCAGAATCAGGGAGAAGCGCTCCTTCTTCTCTCTAGAGACACTGTACCCCTCAGGAATATCTCCTTTTTCTTTCATTTTAACATCATATGAGAAATAGATCAGCCGTAGCCCCAGACCTGGGTCTTGTCGATACCAGAACATATTTTCATGGTCCATATCCTGGACACATTCCAGAAACACTTTCTCTCCCATCCTTTTGACTAGATATCTCGAGCTCTGGGTTACTTTCACATCTACGAGGCCTGTGAGAGACAGAAAGCAAGGGTGAAAAACAGGCCATCAAGGAGGAGAGGAGAAAAGAGCTTTGTATAAAAGACCTCGAAATAGTAGGACAGGGGTTGCCACCAACTCCCCAGACCCAGGAACTCCCAGGACTCACCTACAGCCAGGAAACAAAAGGCCACACGACAGAGGAGCCTGATTCCCATGGCTGCTTTGAAGAAAGAATAGGTCTTCTCCCAGGACCAGGCTGTGGGTTGATGGTCTGTGATGTCATTGTCCCGGCCCACACTCATAATCCCTCAGCCATTGTCTAGAGGTGCTAGAGAGTGAAGGACATCCCTTGTGCTCATGGAAGTGTCACTGTGTGTATGTGCACGTATAGAAAAGAGTTGACCCAGTGGGCCTGAGACCGCTGGCCTTAGAAGGGCCTGCTTGCATGGTTGGCTCTTGATTGGCATCTGCGAACTTGAATTTTGGGAGTGTTCCCACTATAGTAACTGGTAAGCATGGCTTAGTGTGCCTAGACTGCTTGCACAAACCACGTGGGTTAGGCTGAACACTTGCTTTACGTCAAGTCTGGAATTATGCTGCATGATAGGCAGAGGGTGCCAATGTGATCAGCTGAATTATTTTGCGAGAGCTGCCATAAGTCACCACAGACTAGGTCATTTAAACAGCAGAAATGTATTTTCTCATACTTCTGGAGACTAGACATCCAAGATCGGGGCATCAGCATGGTTGGTTTCTCGTGGAGCCTCGCTCCTTGGCTTGTAGATGGCTTCCCCCGTGTCTGCACATTGTCTTCCCTCTATGCATGTTTGTGTCCTAATTTCCTCTTATAAGGATCCCAGTCATATTAGTGAGGACCTCATTTAACCCTAACCACCTCTTTAAAATCCTTATCTCCAAACATAGTCATATTCTTAAGTACTGGAGGCTGGGATTTCAACATATGAATGTTTAATGACACGATTCAGCACCTAACACCAGCCACTGAAAGTATTGGAGGTCCTGAGTCTCTAATGAGCTTCCCTGGGCAGAAAGGTTGTTCTCACGTTGCTGCATTTTCATTGTTGGGGTGAGAGTGTGCTCTCTCATGGAAGAGAACATAAGGAAGTCTCACATGGATTTCTCCAAAGTCCACCATGTCTTTGTTCCTTGTGATCATAGTATTCTTACTACATATTTGTGATACATCTTTGCTATGAGTCCAAGGACACGCCGAGTCCCATGAGTCCTTCTGGTGAGTCTCAGTCTTTGAAAGTGAAGGTAATTTTTTTCCTGACCAACTGTGATTAGGAAAACCTTACCATTTTCTCTCTCTCTCTCTCTCTCTCTCTCCTCACTCTCAACATATATTTTATTGAGAGCAGTCTTAGTTTCTCATACAATATACTTAATAATTACTACAAGTAGCATATTGGGTAATAGGGCAGGCTTTGGAACTATGCTGCCTGGGTTTGAATCTGGTTCAAATCCACATGTGTAGGTTCATGTGAGTGCTCACATGTGTAGGTTTACCTGATGGGGTTGGGGAGATGGTGGTATATCAATAATGGGGTGGTAGGTGTGTTCAGCCCCAGGTGCAAGCAATAAAGGGTGCAAAGCATTTTAAAACAATCATAAAACCCAAGTGAAATGGTTTTGCTTTTATTATCACCAAGTGCCAGGAATTCTAAATACTTTTGGTGATAAAAGACTCCTTCAATGAAACATTTGTCCTTGTGTGACTGGCTCATTTCACTTAGCATTATGTCAAACACAGAGAAGCAGAGAACAGAATGATAATTGCCAGGAAAATGGGAGAAGGAAGAACTGAGCTGCCATTCAATTGGTGTAAAGTTTCAATTATACAAGATAATTACATTCTAGAAATCTGCTATGCAACATTGTACCTAGAGTTAACAATATCATATTGCACATTAGTTTTGTTTAAAGGTTAGATTTCATGCTAAGTGTTATTCCCACAATAAAAAGAAATCTCACCAAGTAATTTTGGTACACATCGAGAACCACTGATCAAAACAAAAGGGTCAGCTACAACTGTCAGTGTGATGCTTATACTGACAGTTACATTTTCCGGTAACACTTTACTTGTGGTTATTTTGCTAACATTATTCATTAAAACTTTCTAATGGTCTAAACAGGTTTTGAAACTGTATCCATGCATAGTGTGAATCAATCAAGTCACAATAGTTTTTAAGTTGTTTGCAATAATATAAAGTAGTTATCATAATTATTCAGACTATATTCCTTAGTTTTGACATTACTGTGACTATCTAATATCTAATCCAACAGACTTGGCCTTACCATAAATCAAGCATAATGACACAGCTACCCAACACAAACACCTTTGAACTTCAGTTTCACCAGACTATTTGCTTACACAAAAAGCTTTACATCCATAAACAGTGTTATCTTTAGTACAATTTTTTTTTTTATTTTACAAGATGTGAAGTCTCAAAGCTTCTACTGGCAAAATCTGTAAGTGTATAGTGTAGCCTAACCTGCTTAAATGAAAAATATAAGACTAAGATTAAAATTGCCCTGAGACACAGGTAAACAAAAAGGGAAGCACGTGGGGCCCCAGAGAGGATCCCTGAAGACCGTAATGTAGAATGCAGCCTTCCCTAGTAGGTGGTATGAGGGGGGCACTGGATTGATGCAGGTCAATTCTAATAAAGAACCCAGGCTGATGAAGCCCAATTGAAACAGAAAATGAGAAGGAAGGGAAAGAGAACATTGACAGCTCCGTCTCACAGGCGCACCGTGATCTGGGGATAGATTTTTTTTTTTTTTTTTTTGAGACGGAGTCTCATCCTGTCACCCAGGATGCAGTACAATGGTGTGATCTCGGCTCACTGCAACCTCCATCTCCTGGGTTCAAGCAATTCTCCTGCCTCAGCCTCCCAAGTGGCTGGGATTATAGGTGTGCACCATCATGCCTGACTAATTTTTTGTACCTTTAGTAGAGATGGGGTTTCACCATGTTGGCCAGGCTGGTCTCGAACTCCTGACCTCATGATCCACCCACCTCAGCCTCCCAAAGTGCTGGAATTACAGGCGTGAGCAACCGCGCCAGGCCGGGGATGGACTTTTACAGACTAGGGCCCTCAAGAGTTCCATAAGTCTCAGTGCAAGGAGGTGGGAAAGGCTCCTAAGTGCTTCTGCGATGGCAGTGGCTTCCTCTGGTAAGGGCAGGCTCAGGAAGGTAAGACCGTCTCTCCCCTTGTGGCAGTCTTTTCTGTGCAGAGAGGAAGTGGCTGTGCAGGGCTTTGAGTTAACGGCTGGCAGTGTCTACGAAGGGCTGGATGTCTGGAGGTTGCAAGAAATAGAACTTAAAGTATATATATATTAAAAAAAAAAGAAATGCTCAGTCTTATCTCAAGAGACACAGGTCTATTAGAGACTCTCTATTTGTTTGTACTCTAAGCACCAACTGAGAAACAGATTAGTTGGAGCTTCATTCCTGCCTCTTGTCTGGCTCAGCACATATTGGTCATAAAACATATTCTGGTTGTAATATAGAACTTTATTTTCTGACTCTGAAAATTGGTAAACTGAAATTTCAGTGACACCAGCATTCATGGACATTGTGGCTAAAAAGAGAGAACTCAGGAAATATACTGATGTGTAACCACCAGAAAAAGGCTTAATGTAGGGTCTAGCAAACCAAGTTCAAGGACGTCATACCTGCACCCATGACATACCTGTTCCAAAGAGGCGAAAGCTATAGAACAGAGAAGTCAATGGCTGGTGAGTTCATGGTGGTGTCTCGGTGTTGGTGTTAGCTCTGTTCAGGCTGTTAGAAGAACACACAGTGGAGAAATAACCCAGTCAATGATTCAAGGAAATCACCTTGGAGGAAGTGACTTCTAAACTGGTCTATGAAGGAGAATCTCCCCCATTCCTGGAGTCGCCCAGTCCAGACCTCTCTGTACATTTGCACCAGCAGTTTATCCACAGTGCTGCACAGCCAGCTGTAGTCTGCACAAAAAGAGCAGCTGGAAGAACAGATGAATACCAGAGAGAGAAATGGTATTCTGGGTAGACTGACCATTGTAGATAAAGACCCAGGAGTGAGTCAGCAGTGGACATATTTGGGGACGTGCGAGAAGTGGGATGTTTCTGGAGTAGATGCAGGCAGTTGTGGTAATTGAAGGATAGGGGAAGTCAGTGTTAGAAAGGTGGGGGATATGCAAAGGTCACATCATGGAGGGGCTGAGAGACTTGCAAACTAACATAAACTTGAGACTTTAGCTAGTTAATAGAAATAAACCAAAGGGTTTTAAGCTTGAGGGAGTGGTTGTGGGTGGGGGCAGGTGCAGGCTTGCAGGTAGGGTGGCTACTTGGAAGGTGGCTAGAGTGATCCAGGTGAGATCAGTGAAGTTAGAAAAGTTAGTAAAATTTGTAAGGAATTTAGTACTTAGAAAAATGCGGGATAGGGTGGTGGATTCGGTGTGGAAGGAGAAAGTCAGAGAGAGAGTGAAGATCAGTCTTGCATCTCTGGCTTGGGCATTTGGACCATCTGCTGAGAGGAAGAAAATAGGAGGTGCTGGGTTTCATAAATAACTCCAAACATGGTGTTCCTCCAAGTGACAAAACCTCCAGAATAAATAGGACCTGGAATACAGAACCAAATATTGTTGAGACCCATTAGATTGTAAATGGAGGCTTCAGTTTGGGCAACAGTTTAGTTGAATTTAAAGATTTAAGCTCCACAAGAAGAAAGGATGGGAGAGTGTACCCTGGCACTAGACCTAGCTCAGTGAGCTTGTCCTGCCCAACTGTGAAACCTCATTGGTACAGCAGGTAGAGGATGGACCCCTGGTTCCGCAGAGTGGCTGCATTGCCGAGTCCCTGAGGCTGGCGTGTGGGGAAGGGCTTCTGTGGGATGATGGAGGAAGTTTATCCTGTTGGTCGGCGAGAGGTCTCCTGAAGGAGGAGTCTCCTTGTTCTTGCAGCTACCCTCTGTTTTTGTGCAGAGAGCAGCTGGCTGTGCAGCACTGTGGATAAACTGCTGGCACAGAAGTACAGAGAGGTCTGGTTGGGGCTGGGCGACTCCAAGATCAGGGGGAAATTCCTCTTCTCTTTTCGAGAGACGTTGTACCCTTCAGGAACATCTCCCTTATCAATCACCTCAACATTCACTGAATAGTAGATCTGCCTTAAGCCCAGCCCTGGGTCTTGTCAATACCAGGACATATAATCATGGTTCATATTCTGAGAACAAGTCACCGTTAACTTCTTTCCAGTCACTGTGATGAGGTATCTTGGGTTCTGGGTCACTTGGGCTTCCAGGGGGCCTGTAAAGGAAGGGGACAGAGTTAGAGGCAGCGCTGAAGGGGATCTCCAATGCTTAAGCCTTTAGGAGATGCCTTGGGCTGAGGCCTACAAAATAAGGCCAAAAGTTGCCTATGTGTTCTGGGACTCACCTGCTCCTAGAAGGCAAAGGACCACAAAGCCAAGGAGCTGGGGGCCCATGGCAGCATCAGGCAGGTGTCTGCCAGTTCTGGGGGCTCCAGGTGGTTTCTGTAATGTCTCCACCTCTTCAGCTATTTGGGCCTCAGAAACATTTTCAGGAGAGAAACCACTCCCACTTCAGCTCAGAGGGCTGAAGTGTACAAAGGCAACACAGCCAACTCAGGCTGAGGACATTTGTAATCAATGTCATTTTCCTTAATCTGTGTGAGGTTCCTTTCTTTATACATGTGCCACATTTTCTTATTGATACAGTCTTGTACATATTGTCAAATATTTATGTATTTTGGATCTCAGGGTATAAAGTTGTGTAACACATTTGATTATCACTTAGAAGTGTGAGAACATAAAGCTTATAATATTGAAAGCTGCATTATCTTTTTTTTTTTTTTTGAGACAGAGTATCACTCTGTCACCCAGGCTGGAGTGCAGTGGCATGATCTTGGCTCACTGCAACCTCCGCTTCCCGGGTTTAAGCAATACTCCTGCCTCAGCCTCCCCAGTAGCTGGGATTACATGAAAGCTGCATTATCATATATTTTGAAGTCATTTCTACTCTGGCAGAAAAAATTTCAAGTATATCCCTGACTTCATTTATCCACTGGTATATATTTTTAGTCACTACATTTTAAAAGAGTCTAAGGTGTAAAATCTCAGATTCACATCATAGATTATTTTGCTAGTCTATCGCTGTTTAAAATCCAAGACACACAGCTTCTTTGCTCTTTAGCAAAATTGACTTAGTCATCGTTGCTAGAGCTAGCAGCTGTTTCCACCAAAGATGGTATCTGGAGCATCTTTCTTCTTTTCCCCTTCTCTGTTCTTCTCCAGAAGAAGCTGGTGAAAGGCAGAGGCAACACCTGCTTCCTGCAATAACCTCAGAGTCTTACCAGCCAGCTCTGCTTCCTGCCTGCTTTTGGTATGTGCTTTGCTTTCTTGCCACTCCACAGCTTGCTGTACATGGAAGGTATCTGTCCCTGGATATCGTGTTGTAGCCAGGCAGTGTTTGGGGCCAGGAGTGTCAAGCTTCTCTTAGATCTTCCAGCAGCTGCTGGTACTGCTCTCTTTTCTGCCTGAATATGTTCTTCCTACATTGAGGTGACTTTCCTAGGATTCTCCAGAATGCCTTCCTCCTCGAACACCTTTGAACTTTTCTTAATTTTTTAAATTAAGGTATAGTTGATGAATAAAAATTGCATATATTTACAGTGCTCATTGTGATTTTTGACACATGTATACCTTTGAATCCTTCTTGTACTTTGTAGGAACGAATGTATTCCTGGATGGTGGAATAGAAGGAGGCTACCCCACTCTTCCCAAAAGCTTCCTACCACAAGTAGAGCCTCACAGAGCCCGTCATTGTTTTTGCCAAATCATTATCATCTCCAGACAAGAAGGGGCCCCCTTCCCGGTTTTCAGGCCTACTCTCAAACCTCAGAGATGAGTTCCTTGCCCCCAGACCCCTTCATGGTGAGAGGTGCAGCTCTAACAGTTTCCATTCCATGCATTGAGAAAGGAGTGATTGCTATCAGGACCTTAGCTCTGATCTAAGAGGAGTATTCTCTCTTTTTCTATTTCTTCACCACTGCTTTCTGGAAAAAAATGTAGGGAGAGAGCTTGGCTCTACTTCAGCCACAGGTGTTTGCATTTTCCTGGTAAATCCTCCATACCCTAGCTGTGAATTCGGGTGTTCTTAAGAGAGGGAAAACAACTTTCATTCTAAAAACCCACCGCAAGTAAATAATTTCATGTTACTTAGTAAACCTTGATACCCCAAATAGCAAAATCTTTCAGAATTTACTCGCGTCCACATAGCTCACTATTAGTGGATATTGGATTTCCCAACATTCCGTGGTGTTTCAAAGTTGAACAGGTACATAATTACATTTCAGAGTATTCTAATTTTTCCCAATCTCTTTTCATATTACATTAATTCAAGATTAGCTACCAAGGCTAATTCTATATTCTGTCCCTCTACCAGCTAATTCACTCTCCTCAGCAATGTGGTTTCTCCTTCTGTGTTCCTTTGACTATGAGGCTATTCTGCTCTCGTTTCCTTTTCTACCTCAATCAAGGTACTAAAATGATGCTGTTAGCCTGAGGCCCCAGTAGCCTTACAGTAGGAGCCAGTTGTTTGACTTTCCCACCCTTCCTTCCTACAACCTTTCCTCTGATCTTTTCTACCCAATTCCACCATATTTAGGAATTCTGGAAACTTATTCTATTCCATTTCCCTAATGTAGGTCAGACTCCTATGTCCGTAACAGCGGGAATGGAAAGTAAACAGAACCCTCTAGACGGCCGGGCACTCTGAAACATCTCCTTCATCTTTGCATTTTAAGGAAAAAGCATTTCACTCTACGCCATGCCATCCCTTCCTCTCCTTCAAACTTTTTCGGTCTTTGCTCTCTTCCTTCTCTTCTTAGGGACTGTTCATCCACCCAACCGGGGCAACAGTATCCCGATAAAAGTAATTAAGCTAACACCTACTAAACTGATGAACCATTATCCTAAAAACCCCTGTAAGAGAACCTATGCCTTGTCCCTTTAAATATAAAGCAACCTTTTTTTGTTTTTTTCTATGTGATTTTGAGCCCAGGAATAGACTGCAGAATTCTCACCTCACTTCAAATTCTATTTCACTTATGCTCAGGCCATTTTAGTTCTGAGAGTCACTCCAGTTTATGTATTTTCTTGTACTATATGATTAACTTTTGAAAGACCCCAATGAGACATATTTATATATCAAGTTTTTAAAATTGATAATACAGTATTCAATTTTATCAAACTTTCCCTCCCACCGTTATCTGAATTTTAATGTTTATATTACAGGAATATGTTAGTGCCCTCTAGTGGAACATCGGAGTGGTGGGCTGAATGGTTCCTTAAAGATGTCCAGGTGCTAATAATCCCTGCAACCCGTAACAGCTGCGGATGTTCAGTTAGATGGCAAATGGGAATTAAAGCTGCAGGTGCAATTAGGGCTGCTAATCAGCCGACCTTGAGATGGGAAGCAGTTCGTGGATTACCCAGGTGGGTCCAATGTAATCACGCAGGTCCTTAAACGTGGAGAGCCTTTCCCGGCAGTGTTTAGAGGGAGCTGTGAGTATGGAAGTAGGGTCAGAGCAACAGAACGTGCTGCCTTTGAAGATACAGGAAAACAACCCGTAAGGTAAGAAAATCGATTCTCCCCTGGAGCCTTCAGAAAGGAACCCAGATCTGCCGACACCTTGATTTTGGCTGGGTGATACCTATGTTGGTTTCTGAACTACGGAACTGTAAGGTGATACATTTGTATTGTTTTAAGCCACTAAATGGGTGGTAATTTGTATAGTAGCAACAGAAAACTAATACAACCACCAAGACCAAAAATGTGTGGTCAAATGTGTAAGAGGGCAATTAGGATGAAAACAGTAAAGGAACGAGTAAGATCGGAGTGCAGGGTGTCTGGGGCATCTTGAGTGTGTGTGGCGGCTCATAGGTTAGGTCACTTCACCCCTGGGGTTTGTCATATCCGCTCAGAGAGGATGTGGCTGCACTGATAGGCTGCTGCTGCAGAGGGTCTCAGAGTCTGGTTAGTGCTGGACGATTTAAGGGTTGGGAAAGATGATTATTTTTTCCCTTTTTTCTTTTTGGTTGGAATGACTATGCTGACTCAGGGCATCTTTTTCAAAGCTGCCAACTTCAGAAGAATAATTAATAGATTAAATTTATCCCCAGCCCTGGATCTTATGGATTCCAGAACGTTTGGTCTGGTTGATAGTCTGAAAACATTCGGATACAACTTTCCTGCCTCATCTCAGGGTCTGTGTTACTTTGACATTCATGAGCCTTTAAAAGAAGGATGCAGAAAAGTGACTACATAGCCCACCAGGAAACTCATGTGAAAGCCACGAGGAAGAGCCTGTTCCCAGAGCCTGGACACACCAGGACGGTGATTATCCCATGTGCGTTCTGAGAATACCTGCCCCTGTGAGCCACAGGCCACACACAGACGAGTGTCCCAGCAGCTTCTCTCCAGATTAGGTCATTTCCTCACAGAGCCTTACCAAGATATGCACTTTTAGACCAACTCAGTTCTAGAAGAAATGGTTTTTTTCTGTTCTAAATATTTTCTAACAGTTTTGTTCTCCAAAATATATCTTTTAAAATTTGTTGAGTTGGTTTCTTCTGAGGCCTCTCTCCTTGGCTTGTAGATAACAATTTTTTTTTTCTATACCTTCTTTCTGGTCTTCCCTCTTTGCATGTCTGTGTCCTAACCTCCTGATAAGGACACCAGTCATATTGAATTAGGGCCCACCCTAATGACCTAATTTTAACTTAATTATCGATGTAAAGACCCCATCTCCAAATATAGTCAGTCACATTATGGGGCACTGGGACTTAGGACATCAACATATGAAATGAAGAAGGTAGCACGACTCAGTCCATAACAATGGAAATAATAAAAGTACTTACCTTACATATTTGTTGTGGCAATTAAATGAGTTGCCATGAATAAAGAGGTTAAAGGATTGCCATGCATACAGCTATTCAAAATATTTTCTCCACTGCTGCTTTTATCACAATACTTTCTTAAGTCAGTGCCAGTCTCTGTGTTAAACTACTCACATATTGTTTCATTCAACCCTCACCCCACTTCTGAGAGGCTTATATTATTTACTTCATTTTATAGATGTGAAAACTGAGGGCTTAGAGGGCTTAAGTCACTTTCTAAAGCTACTAAGTGCCAGAAACTGTCTGACTGCAAATCCTGCACTCTCAACCATGATGTGTAAATATTTCCATTTCTCTACATGCTTTATGGTAAATGTGATGGTGAACTTACTGCTTGACAATTTGACTTTTCAATTTCTTTTAGGAATTATTTTCCAATCACTCCAGTTTCTACACCTAAAACAGAATTAATACACTTTCCTTTGCCTGTGTTGTCTCTTGGTGTCATCTCCAAGTTACTGGTGGAAGGTATCTTGAGTTATCAGCAGTGAATCCCTGCTGGTCTGCAGCAACCTCAGTTCTTGCCTCCTCAGAAGAAAATTCCACTGAGGGTCATACAGCAGAAAAAGAGACCAAGACAAGTTTTAGAGCAGGAGTGGAAGCTTATTAAAAAGGCTTTAGAACAGGAAAGAAAAGAAAGAACACTTGGAAGAGATCCAAGCAGGTGACTTGAAGAACAAGTGCGGCATTTAACCTTGATCCTGGGACTTCATAGGCGGCCATCTTGTGCCCCTTTCTCATGATTCTCCCCTTAGGATAGGCTGCCCGAATGCACAGTGCCCTCCTTACACTTCGGAAGTGAGCATGCGCAGTGTGTTTAGGAAGTTGTGTGCATGCCCATCTGACGCTTTCTTCCTGTTTCTGTTGGAGTGCTCCTGGAAGGTCGTACTCCACCCTTTTGTCTCTCAGTGCACATACCTGGGTTCACCTGCCCAATACCTGAGATTTTATTGGAAACCTTCTTTGCTTCTCCTTGGTGCCTGCATTCAATTGACACTTTAATGTTAACAGCTGTGGATCAGCAAGAGATTGTACCTCCCTATCTCAGGCTGCTGAATTATGCATTATTTTTAGAGAGGCAATGTTATAATCTCTGAACCAATACCAGATTCTCTGACATTCCCGGTCGGTGGGGGGAAGGGAGCCCTCTCCTGCCCCACTTATGCCTAACTAACTACCTGTAACATCCAGGCGCCCCATGCTGTCTCCCCACATTCCTTGCAGGCTCAGGGTGAACTTCCAAGCAGGATTGGCTTTGTTTACATGCTATGATTTCCATTATCAACGGCAGGAATCTGTTACCTTCCTTTTTCTACCCTTCTTTAGTTTTGCTTTTAGATTATTATTACAGCAATTTTAGTCAAACTGAATGTGTACTTATATCCAGGTTGGCATCTTAAATTGAAACAAATATCATTCTAAATGTGTTCACTTTCTAAACATTCATGTTTTATGTATAGATTTTTGTGAATGGTACATGGTTTTTAACTGTTTAGACACTCCTACAGAAACAAACATAGGATATAATTCTCTTGAGGGGCAACATGCTAATTTCTTGTGCAAAATGGGTTTCCATTTTTATGCTTCCATTGTGTGGGAGGGAAGCTGGACAGTGAGTGAGCTTCCTCTCTGAAATTTCTGATGACAAGAACGGTTTCTGCTCTCCTGCTGTTCAGAGGGTCACGTTCTGTGTTTTTTGTCATAACCTCCTTACCTTCCTCGGTGGCAGCACTTTCATGACTGGGTGCTGCTTAGCAGGGTCCATACACATTATGCTGACAGGACAAAGGAAGGAATTATTCCCCAGATGAGTAGTCTCCCTGAGGATTGAAACAGCTGTAGTGCTCCCTGCTGGAACATTCTGATCCTAAACCTGTAGAGATGAGGAATTTGTAGAAATGGAACCTGCCAAGAACAGAAACTGGCAGAATCTGTCACAAGAAAAAGTCCCAATCAGACTTCAAGAGAGGGTTCTTGGATCTTGTGCAAGAAAGAATTCATGGGGAGTCTGAGTAAAGTGAAAGCAAGTTTATTAAGAAAGGAATAAGAGAATGGCTACTCCAAAGACAGAGCAGCCCTGAGGGCTGCTGGTTGCCTATTTTTATGGTTATTTCTTGATTATATGCTAAGCAAGGGGTGCATTATTTAAGCCTCCCCTTTTTAGGCCATATGGGGTTATATCCTGATGTTACTATGGCATTTGTAAACTATTATGGTGCTGGTGGGAGTGTAGCAGTGAGGACGACCAGCAGTCACTCCCATGGCCATATTGGTTTTGGTGGGTTTTAGCCGGCTTCTTTCTGCAACCTGTTTTATCAGCAAGGTTTTAAGGACCTGTATCTTGTGCTGACCTCCTATCTCATCCTGTGACTTAGAATGCCTTAACTGTCTGAGGATACAGCCCAGTAGGTTTCAGCCCTTATTTTACTCAGCTCCTATTCAGGATGAAGTTGCTCTAGTTCATATGTCTTAGACATTTCCTCCTTCCCTTTTATAAGAGAACCCTTAATCCTAAGGTTGTAGAGGGACAAAGATTCATCTTCTGTAACTTCTTCAGGCTGAATAGGGGCAATGATATTTCTGCCTAACTATTATGGTCTCTTGTGTTCAGGGTAGAGAGGAGCTCAGTCAGAAAGCTTCAGTATGATGAAGGCCATTCAGAACTCTTGAGTCCTGATGAAAGGTGATATCTGAAAGATTAATAAGTATTCAGTTTAAGAAAACATTTAGTAAGCTTAGTCTGCATTCCTACACAAAGAGTAAAACAGCAATATAACAAAATAAGCAAAAGTATCCCAAGTAAACTAAATTAGAAGGCTCTTCATGAACTGGGCAACTACTGGAACCAAGCTGACATGAGGTGGCTAGGCAATTCCAGTACATGCCCAGAATTAGAATGAAATCCAGATTTTTACATTACCAAAATGCCTTGTTTTTTCAGAGTAGCAGGCAAAGATCACTGGTTGGTTCATAGGAATAAGCAGGGTTAGCCTAAACTGCATAAACAAACAACAACTGACGAGACTAGAATTTAATAACAAGTGTAACATAGGTCTTGAAACGTAATATTCTTTCTCCTGTTTTCCATTTTCACTAAAGGTAAGTCATGGTAAGACCAATTTGCTTTATTATACTTGGCCTGATTATTTATATAAAGTACAGCAAGAATAATTATTTTTCACATAGACTTTTAACACTGGTTTTGATGGAACTTTGTTTCTTAGAAGGAATCTTAGATAAGACTCTTTTTGAGCTGAGCCCTACCATGGGTTTGTATCCTCAAACACCTATGAGCTGAGTAAATTCCTCTCCTCTTGGGGTCCCAAGATAACTTGGGGCTCCTGGACCTGTTAGAAGGTGACATTGTTTACTTACCACAGGTCAGAAATCGTGTACATGGACTGTTGTATCAAAGGTCTGAGGTCAGTTCCCCAAGGGGCTTTTATTGACTTGGCAAGTCAAGTTTGATTCCTTAGAGTATACCATTCCATCAAAGTCTTGGTAAAATAACCAGTTTCTCCAATTGTGTCTTGTTACCAATAATAATAATAATAATAATAAAACAAAACAAAACAAAAACCCAACAGATTCTTATTACACTCATGCAAATAACTATATTGCCATAAATTGAGACTATTCACAATGAGTTTCCAAAATCTGGAGAAATCAAGTGAAGAGAAAAAAATATGCTCTCAATTTTGTTCACACAAGTATACTTTACTCAATTGCTAAAATCTGTAATAGCTCAAAAGTTTCCTTGACTCTGAAACACAAAACAAAAGATCAGCAACATTTTACACAAAAAGGTAATAGAGGAAAGCATTGCTTGAGGCAGGGTGGGGAAGGGGAGGCACTCGGAGACACCAGAGAAAGACCCACCCGTTGCAGTGACACTGAACAGTTCAGGTGGCCGCGTGATGTTTGTGAAGGATCTTTTCCAGCGGTCCCATCAGCTCTCAAGTTTTCTGTTTTAGGGAGAAAACATTTTACACGTTAGACTTTTGCTAGTTTAGTCCATGCAGTTAACTTCTGTTCTGCTTGATATTCATGAACATTTCAGCTCTCCCTGAGTCCTGAAAGGTTTTCCTCTGTTCTGATGTCACAATGTCCAAATTTATCAGAAAATCTGCATTTAAAAGCACAGTTTTCTAGAGTCCTACATTTAATTCTAAACCACCTTTTACAGAGAACCAAAATGAGACAATTGTCTGGATGACCAAAAGTCTTAGAACAGCCACAATTAAAGCCAAAATTGACTAGAAAAATGTGGTTGACTCTGTGGCATGCAATGATTTTAATTAACAATTATTAATAGCATACACTAAGTCATATCAGGGTTAAAGAAGTTTTTTTTAAAATAATTTTGGAACATGTACCAATGACACATTTATACAAATACAGCCCAAAAAACCAAATGCCATTTTGTATTTGATAATGCTTCTTGTATGACTGTAATATTAAATAAGCCAAATGTCACTGCTGTATTCATGCATTATTGATGTCAAACCCAATTCTTAGTAAAACCTTATAGACAAATGTATTCAATCTTAATCATGTTGACCATAAGGTAAGGTTTTTATAAACCTTTTATAACCCTTTACAAGTTTTTGTTAAAGAGTAGAATAGTGCTTTTATTCCAATGTTCAGTTTCTAGAATAACTGAATAACACCCCTTTAATTTTAGCCAAAGTTCGCACACAGAATCTCTTTTATGGTTATTTTTTTCATAAGCCTTCCACAGCTTTCTTGAACAGTCAGCTTCATCCTAACTTGAAACGATCCTTTAATGCTTTAATCTAGGCAAAAATCTAAATTCCCATGACTTTATATATATATATATATAATTTTAATGAAAAATGCATTTCACTTTCTTTACACAATTTGCATATAAAACTGTTTCTTCAGTAGTATCAATTACATGTTATAATGTTGACTCTTACCAAGGTTTTTCACCAAAAGTTGCTAAATTCAGGATTTTAATTATGTATTAGGTGTGGAGCCTAGCCTTGGACACACCAGGCAGAAGTGCAGATAAAGGCTGACTCCAGCATAGCTAGGGGGCGTGGCTAACTCCACATGTCCCCAGGTCTTATCTAGAATCTAATGGCTTCAAGGTAGGTTAATTGAAAATTTTTCAAAAGTTAAAGAAGCAGTTTATGACCTTCAAGCATTTAGCAGTCTTAATATGTGTCCTGCCTAATTTAAGCCAAATGTTTACATTTTTGAAGATATTTTTATTTTATCAATAATCTTCAAAACTGTCCTTATTTCTGGAAAATTAAAGTCACATGAACTAAAAGGCACTACACTTTTTACTTTTCTGACAAAATATTTGATTTAAGCTCTCATTAAACCCATTAATCAATGCTCTTTTAGAAATAAACATCACATACACATAATACATGTAAATACATACACAGAAGAATATAAAAAAACTCATCCCCTGAGGCAGGAATAGAACCCTGAACACAGGATGCCATTGTGAAAAGAGAAAACATGGCCACATGGTTACAGCTTCAAGCTCCCAAGGACATGCAAGACAAGAAAAAAATCTCATCCAATTTTTCTCAGGAACCTGCAGCAAAGTTTGTAACTGACCAGTTTGCTGGTCTGTCTTGAAAAGCAGTTTACAAGTGTCCTCAGCCAGTGTTCTATCATAAGGTACCCCTCTTTATGACAGAATAATACAGAAAAACACACAAAGCACATCAGATTTGCTACAGCTTAAGTCTAGCCTCAAAAACCCTTTCTTCCATTAATCAAAACTTTATAGGAGACAGTTACTTTTACCATTAATTCAACCAGTTTGCAAGGAGAAAAAGAGAGAGACAGAGAGAAAGACAGAAAGAAGAAAGCACTGCCTGAGTCAGGGTGGGGAAGGGGAGGCACTCGGAGACACCAGAGAAAGACCCACCCATTGCAGTGACACTGAACAGTTCAGGTGGCCGCATGATGGTTGTGAAGGATCTTTTCCAGCAGTCCCATCAGCTCTCAAGTTTTCTGTTTTAGGGAGAAAATAGTTCCCCATGTCCCATGATCCTGTACATGCCTAATCCTGTTACCCACAGCTGTCAGCAAGGAGTTGAAGGCAGATTAATCCAAAGAGAATAGCAGTTAACATCCTGTAGTGCAAAACCCGTTCTTAGCCCGAAGGGACTTTACCAAGACAGACTTTCTAAGAAGGGCCACTAACCCCCTAAATCTTAGAAAGGGATTCTAATCCTCCTAAATCGGGCCTCTAACCCAAGGTCATTCAAGTGTCCTTGCCTTTTATTAAGAGGGGCCTTTAACCCTCTCTGTCTTAGGAGAGACTCTAACTCCCCTAAGTTGAGCCTCTATCCCAATCCCATTCTTTACCTGGGTAGGTACTCCACCACTTACCCAAAGTTGTCCAATCGGTGCTGCAGTCTATTTCCTTGGGTTGGGGGGAGGTCTTCTTAGTATCATCCCTTCAGGGTTTGCCAGGAAGATGTTACAGGACCCCAACACTTACCCAAAGTTATCCTTTCGTTCCAGGGTTTCCTCACTACAGTCCCTTCATCATCACCAGAAAGCTGTTACAGGAAAGGCTCCTTATCCAGACCCCAAGAGAGGATTCTTGAATCTCAAGCAAGAAAGAATTCAGGGGGAGTCCATAGCATAAAGTGAAAGCAAGTTTATTAGGAAAATAAAGGAATAAAAGAATAGCTTCTCTATAGATACAGTAGCCCTGAGGGCTGCTTGTGGCCTATTTTTAGGGTTATATCCTTTTATATGCTAAACAAGGGATGGATTATTCATGCTTCCCCTTTTTAGAACATACAGGGTAACTTCCTGATGTCATGGCATTTGTGTCATAGCACTGGTGGGAGTGTAGCAGGGAGGACGACCAGAGGTCACTCTTGGGACTATTTTGGTTTCGGTGGGTTTTGGCCAGCTTCTTTACTACAACCTGTGTCATCAGCAAGGTCTTTATGACCTGTATCTTGTGCTGACCTCCTATCTCATCCTGTGACTTAGAATGCCTTAACCATCTGGGAATGCAGCCCAGTAGGTGTCAACCTTATTTTACCCAGCTCCTATTTAAGATGGAGTTGCTGCAGTTCACATGTCTCTGACAAATCCACCCTTAAAAGTGGCATCGTCTGATTCAAACTCCTGCCTTTGTACTTTTGCCTCTTAGGCTACTTCCCGGCACGACTTCTTTCATCAGCTGCCTTTTTTCAGCTGCTTGGAAATAGAGCCTTATAATAGTTTTCTCTTACTGCTGTATCCTATTACTGCAAATTAGTGGCTTAAAACAACACAAACTTATTATCTTATAATTCTTTTGGTTGGAAGTCCAGGGTTGGTCTCATTGGCACTTTGCTCTTTGGAGGCTCTAGGAGAGAATGTTTTCTTTTTTCTCTTCTAGCTTCTAGAGGCCTCCCACATTCCTTGACTTGTGGCCCCTTTCATTATCTTCAGCAGCAACAGCAGGTAAAGTTGTCACATCACTCTCACCATAGTCCATACACTTTTATGTACCTATGTGTTTATACTGAGCCCACCTGCATGAGTCAGGATAATCTCCCTGCCTCAAGGTTAGCTAATTAGCACACTAAACTATCTACAAACTTAATTATCTTTTATTATGTATGGTAACATATTTACAGGTTCTGAGGTTTAGGACATAGACACCTTTCGGAGTCATTATCCTACCTACCAGTAGCCCTTAGACAGAAAAGGAAGGCAAGGGTGGTTAAATTTAAGAAATATACTTTGGAGGAAGAAGGAGAGAAGAGGCAAACCCAGGATCAAATCATTGTAGACATTGCTGATTTTTTTTTTTAACAGCCACATAATGAACACCTGTTAAATATCAGGTGCTGTTTCAGACCCTGAGAATAGAGGCATAAACACAGAAGTCAGCATCCCTGTTCCCATATTAATTGTGTCTGATCATTCATTAAACATGGATGTCATGCATAGGAGAAGATTCTGGGGAAGGAATAATGGAAAGGCGTGGCATTTGACCACATGGATTTTGTAGGCCCATGGTAAGATCACTATACCAATAAACATGATAATTTGGTATTTGCAGAAAGGGAGAATTGTGTAAGCTATGGAGCATACAGGGGAAAGAGTCTACAATCTTCTTGGGAAAATGGCACATTTCATGTAGTGCTATTGTTTTAAGTTATATTTGAAAGGAATTCGCAGGTGTGCTGTGTAAGGGAACTACTAAGCACAGCATGTTTGGAGATAGAGTTCAGTGTGGCTTAGAGCAAAGTAAGTGGGACTGTGAGTGGTAGGTGTGACTGGATTTCATAGTAGGCTTGTAATCATAGAAACCTTTGTATATGTTACACAATTTTTTTCACCCACCCATCTCCTTCCTAGATGGATTTAATCCCTCCCCACTTTCCACTACACCCAGGGCTCTCCTGGCCCACAGCAATGTAGGAAAGTAGAAAATGATTTAGCAGATTGAAGAAGACAGAGTTTGTCAACATGCTATACACAGGTGTACTTGAAGAGTTGGTGAATACATAGAGACAAAGGGGTGACTATATTGTGTGCGTTTCAATCAGGCTGGGTATGATCTGCTCATTTGGTTTTCACCTCCTCCTGGACGTGTCTGGGATTCTGAAGCACTGACCCATTCTTCCTACTCATAAGAAGCAATTGTTTTAGAATATGAGTGCTATTATTATTCAAGTATGGTAGAGCTAATGGATGAGGAGACAGCTGCCACTGAAAATACAGTTTGTTACCTACGATTCCCAAGAAGAAAGGGGCATGACACACTATGCAGGGCAATACAGGCCCAGTTTTTTGTTTGTTTGTTTGTTTTTCTTGAAATGGAGTCTTGCTCTGTCACCCAGGCTGGAGTGTAGTGGCATGATCTTGGGTCACTGCAACCTCTGCCTCCCAGGTTCAAGTGATTGTCCTGCCTTGGCTTCCCAGGTAGTTGGGATTACAGGTGTGCACCACCATGCCTAGCTGATTTTTGTATTTTTAGTAGAGATGGGGTTTTGCCACATTGATCAGGCTGGTCTAGAACTCCTGACCTCAAACTGATCCACCTGCCTCAGCCTCCTAAAGTGCTAGGATTACAGATGTGAGCCACTGTGCCTGGCCCCAATTTTTTTTAAGGCCTGAAATAAATTAAATGAAACCCAGTCATACTCTGTCGTCTTTGCCCCAGTTAAAACTTCTCCCTATGTGGTTGTTGGCTATATGGTCTATTTCTCAGTCCCCTGACCCAAAACCCAGCACACTCCAGAGCTGCTGACCATGATAAAGCCTAATGGCCAATGCTAGAGTCCTGCAAGTAAGTTTTCTTCTTCTGAAATGTTTTCTTTAAAGTAGCTGACTCATAACCCCCATAGGAAAGCCTAAGGAATAGTTCCACTGGCCTCACCCACCCCCTCCTCCTGCCTTTGCCTGTACCCTCCCTTCCCTCCCAAACTGGATGAGCTCCTGCCATCTTCACACTTCTCTTAGGCCTCTCTAACCTCTTTGGGTTCTGTGAGTAATAAATTTCTTCCTTTCATGCATTTTGTTTTCACTTCCTCCACTGTGTCTCACCTGACACTCACACCTGAATTTAACTCCCCCTCCCCTGAGTCAGAGGTCTCCTAGAGAATGGCTATATTGGTTTATGGCTAGTCTAAAAAGAGAGACCTCAAGACCAAGTTAGAAAAAAATCATAGCAATAAGAATCACAACAGTGGGTCAGAAGATAGAAGGAGTGACAGGAAACATTGGCAAGAACCTTTATTGTGGTTTTCACTGAAGGAATGAGGGAGGCAGGGTACACAGGCTAAGTAGGCTTAGCATGGGCTAGTTTAAAAATTTGAGCAGGCTCCAAAGTGTAGGGATTATCTCAAGTTGTTTAGTACCTGGCCCTGTGGTAATTAGGGTAGGAGAATAGGGGCTTAGAGTATGAGAGCCCAATAAAGGAGGTGGTTTGGAGTAGAGGCTTTGGATTGGTTGATTTGGTATGAAAGGCATGCTCTAGGGAAAGTAGTTTGCTATCCCTAGGAATGAGTTAACCCTGAGAGGGTCAGTCCCTCCAAGATCAGCAAGTCCTTAGATGTCAAAACATCAGAAAATATGGATGTCAAAACATTAGAAAATACAGACAATAAGAAGGCATGATTAATACACTATGTCCTCCTCAGTACCCAACTGATATGGTTTGGCTCTGTGTCCCCATCTAAATTTTACCTTGAATTATAATCTCCATAATCCACAGGTGTCAAGTGTGGCACCAGGTGTAGGTAATTAAATCGTGGGACCAGTTTCCTCCATGCTGTTCTCATGATAATGAGTGAGTCTCAGGAGATCTGAAGGTTTTGTAAGCATCTGGCATTTCCCCTGCTGGCACTCACTCCATCCTGCCACCCTGTGAAGAAGGTGCCTGCCTCTTTTGCCCTCCACCATGATTGTAAGTTTTCTGATGCCTCCCCAGCAATGTGGAACTGTGAATCAATTAACCCTCTTTGCTTTATAAATTACACAGTCTTGGGTATTTCTTCATAGCAGTGTGAGAACAGACTAATACACCAATTATAGTGGTCTTACTGTGGGAGGATATCAAAGTGACTCAAGAAGAAAAATATAGAGCTCTTTGATACCATCCTAGACTCTAGTGTGAACTTGACATTATAATACAGTGCTATTTTTTTCTGGTAAAGGACTAATTTTCCTTTTTTTGAAATATTAAAGGGATAGTCATAATTTTTTTCATTTTAATAAACTTAGGTTGTATATATTGTAGACCATGGGGGAGCCACTGAAGGATGCTGCAGAAAGAGTGATAGAAACAGATCTTTGCAATTTGGAAGATTATACTTGGGTATACTAATAATACTAGATTAGATGAAATGAGGATTAATAAGGAACTAGAGAGATTAATGAGACCTTTTATATTTATTTGGTAAGCTAGTAAAATGGGCATAAACATGTCAGTGGTTGCAGTGATTGAGATAGCAAACAAAGAACTAAGATATTTAGGAATTAGAAATGAAAGTGCTTGCATAAAAATTGGATGTCCAGGGCAAAAGAGAAAGAAATGTGGCATGACTCTCAGTGTTCATATATTGTACAAACAAATGACTCTGTCAAGTCAGGAACTCAGAGGAAATGCATCTTGGGAGGGAAATATGATATGAGTTTTACCTTTAGGTAGAAGTGTTCAGTTGGTGTCCTGAATAAATTTAAGTTCAAATTTGGAATCAAAATGGAAAGTATAGATCTTGAATTCATTAATCCATGAGTGGTGATTCTTGTGTTCCCAGTCCCCATCATAAAGTAATGAATAGCAACTACCTCATGGAAAGAGAAAGGAGAAAGGACTGCTACCTTCTCAACAATTCTTCTTCTCTGAAGGTACATTTTCTTTGCTCATTTTCTTATCTTTCTCCATCAATGGAATTTGGTAGCAATTCATTTCTGTGAAGCTCATCAGTATTTGAGGTACCCTGAGTTATCTCTGCTTAATTGTGGAAGGTGAATTAATTCACAAGAGGAGAAACTATTTGCTGTTCCGAGACTTTAGTTGGTTTCTGTATCATCCCACATTTCTTCTTCAGGAAGTTTTCACCAACTTGCTGATAATAGTCACAGTAGGTGTTCTCCTGTTAACTGGATTCTAACAGACATTTCTTTTTCGAGGCTTCATCTTCAGGTCATTGAAATTCCAATAAGTAGTTTTCTACTTATTGGAATTTCAAAGGATTGTGCTACCTCTCCCCAAATTAATTAACTGATAAGAAAAAGTATTTCCATAGTAAGTTACCTCAAAATTTATAAGGACAAAGCTAATTATATATCTCTTTTCATCTGACAACTAAGTTTATTCTCTTCAGAAAAGTGCTCTCCACACTCACTCCATTCTGCTTTTCCACTTCACTGTTCCTTCATTGTCAACTGTTCTGGTTTCATCTTTCTTCTCTTTTGTTAACTCAGGGACTAAAACAATCCTGTTTCTCGTCTTGAATCTCCAGTGTTCTTCCAGTAAGAGCCAAATCTATTCTACCTTCTTGCCTTTCCTTCCTCGACCTGGTCTTTGTTCCATTTTAATAAAGACCAATTCATTCTACTTCTGCACTATGTCCTTGATTAAGCAGTAGTAAGAAAATTTGATGCACTGCATGGCCAAAACTCTGAACCATCTCTTGAATAGTTTTGAATTCTAATTTAATGTATTTGATTGTATGCTCTCTGAATTTCTATTCTTGACTTTCCTTGCATTTGACCTCCATTGATATGATAGGCAGAATTCCAAGAATGACCTCCAATGACTCATGCCCATGTATAATGTCCTTCACTTTGAGCATGAGTGGAACCTAAAAATGAGATATCACTCCAGCGATTATGTTACATTATTTGACAAAATAAATACTATTCAGGTTGACCTAATCTAATCACCAGAGCCCTTTAAATGCAGAGTTTTCTGTCTTGAAGCAGAAGTGGGTATCAGAGGGATTTTAAACATGAGACAGATTTGATGTGCATTTGAAGATCAAGAGGACCAGAAAGAAACTGCAAGGAGCTAATGACCAATCTCATTGGCTGTCTGTGACAGCCAATAAAAAATGAAGACCCTAGAACTGCTGTCACAAGGAACCAAATTCTACCAATACTAGGAATCATCTGGGAGGAGGAGCCAGTCTCCTGATGAGAATGCAGACAGCTGACCCCTTGATTTCCACCTTATGAGACCCTGAGAAAAATCCAGCCACTTTTCTTGGACTTCAGACATACAGGACTGTGAGATAAGACAATTGTTACTTTAACCTGCTGAATTTGCAGTAATTGGAAAACTAGTATAGGTGGTTATCACCCAACATGCATCTTTGGGGAACTACTCAGTAAATCTGTATCTCTAGCCTATCTATTCAAAGACATGGATATTGATCTTAAAAGTTATACCTGCATCTACCCAACTGAGGTTCTGCTCCTCAATAATCCCTGTAAATAAACATAGTTCATTTCTCTTAAACACACACAGTTACACACATACATACAAATAACGTTCTTCTCTGTGGGTGATCCTGAGCCCACACAAAGTCTGCATAATGTTTACTACCCTCTTTTACTGCTGCTGAGGCCATTGTACCACTGAGGAGGTCTTGCTGCCACTGTTCTTATTTTCCTAAACAACACGATTAACCATTGAGATCGCTTTGAAGAATCTTTGAAGGGTATTTGCAAATCTGGGTTATTTGTCTTTACTTGGTAAAATTCAATTTCATTAAAATTTCCCTATATCTGTGTCTGAAAGTTTGTCTAGAAATGTGCTGTGGTTTGAATGTGTTTCTTCTAAAATTCATTTGAAATGTAATCCCCATTGTGGCAGTATTAAGAGGTGAGAAGTGATTAGGTCATGAGGGTTCTGCTTTCATGAATGAATTAGTGACTCATAAAAGGGCTGGGGAACTAGCTTAGGCACTTTTCTCGTGTGATGACATAGCACTCAAGGTGCCGTCTTGGAAGCAGAGACCAAGGCCCTCACCAGACATTGAACTGAGGTGCTTTGTTCTTGGGCTTCCGAGCCTACAGAACTGTGACAAATTTATGTTTATAAATTATCCAATCTCAGTCATTTTGCTATAGTAGCACAAATAAACCAAGATAAGTGTTCATATCGTGTTGATGCCCTGTAGTCTAGTCGGATATTGACAAGAAACGAAGGGTTTAATAACAACCAAAAAGATGTCCTAGAAGGACAAAAATGGAAAGAGGGAAGCAGGGCATATCAAATTTAGGGAAGGGCTTTGGTATAATCTTGTGTAAACCAAAAATAAAATCCTAAGCCCCACAACCAACTGTGTGGACCCCTTCTCTTGGCCAAGAGCATTCCAAAGTTAACCTGAAAAACCAGTTCAGGTCTTAGTGGGAAGTGGGGTCAGACATGCCTCATTATACCCTCTTCACTTTAGAATTCAGGCACAACCAACCAGCGTTAACATTAGAATGGAGACCTTACAAGTGACAAAACAGACCCTTTGTAGCAATAAGACACCAACATGACTCACAGCAGGCCCTGAAAAAAATCAAAATATTTTACCCCAAAGTATATTTTTTGACATATTTTTAAATGGCCCTACAAAGCTGTCTATCATGAGGAAAATCTACATTCTGTAGATAATTCTTTCCTTTTCAGGTTTTCTCCCCTGATCCAGGAGAGAATTATGAGTCTGGCACCTTTTAAAAGTCTGATTAAGAAACACAATCTCTTCTCTCTGAAGCCTGCTCCCTGGAGGCTTCATCTGCATAATAAGAACCTTTGTCCCCACAACTCAGACACTCCTTTATATTGATTTCAAATCTTTAGATGGTAACTTAACTCTTTCAACCAACTGCCAGCCTGAAAAATCTTTGAATCCACCTATGACCTGGAAGCCCCCTCTTTGAGTTGTCCCACCTTTCCAAATTGAAACAATGTACAGCTTACATGTATTGACTGATGTCTGATGTCTCCAAAAAACCAAGCTGTAGCCTGAGCACCTTGGACACATGTTCTTACGCCCTCTTGAGCCTCTGCCTCTGGCCACACTCACTCATGTTTGGCTCAGAATAAATCTCTTCAAATATTTTACAGAGTTTGGCTCTTTTTGTCAATACTTGTGAGGAAACTTCTCTTATTCAGGGTGAGGAATTTTGAGGGCAGGCTTTTCCTCTTTGGTATGCACCTTTTTTTGTGTGGAGAGGATATGGCTATGCAGTGCTATGGATGAACTGCTGGCATAGAGATACACAGATGTCTGGTTGGTGCTGGCAGACTTCAGGGTCAGGGGAAAAGATGCTATAGTATTTCGAGAAACATGATACCCCTCAGAGATATCTCCTTTTTCAGTGCTCCCAGTGCCAGGTGAATAATAGACCAGCTTCAGTCCAAGTCCTGGGTCCTGTCGATACCAGTACATTGCAACATGATTCATATTCTGGGAACACTGTAGAATGAATTCCTTTCCTGTCCCAATGATTCTGTGTCTTGGGAATTGTGTAACTACAGCATCCTTGAGGCCTGTTGGGGGGAAAAATGGATGATCAAATAGAGACAGGGCCTGGGAAAGAGGAGACTAATGTGACTTTTATGAAGAAACATTTTATAGTTAGATCCTGTGAATTCAGTAATAGGGATTCCTTACCTGTGCCCAGGACTCACCTGCTCTTAGGAGACAAATGATCACACAGCAGAGAAGCCTGTTGCTCATGGCAGCACCAAAAGCAGGATGTTGCTTGGTGCTGTGATGAATTTAGTCCCTGATAACCAGCACTTTTCATTTATTTCCTGGCCAGAGAAACAACACTCATCTCCCACACTGCCAACAGCTACATAACTGCAAATCATGTAGCCCAGGCAAGTGCAGTAGTAAAAGCTTTGACCTCTAACAATACCCAGAACCAAAGATTCCTCCCCTTAGAAACAGGAAGACCAAGACATGACTGGAACCTGAAAGCCAGACCTCTTTCAGTAGTGAGCGGTCCACTGGCCCAGAAGATCCCGGGCTAAAATGTTTCTCAACATATCTTGCCATAGATAGTCATATTAGAAGCCTTCTAATCAGACCCTACCATATCAACATTCCTAAATCCTTTCCCTTGCTCTCTGATCCCTTAAAACCTGCCCTAGACCCCAAATCATGGAAACAGATTTGAACCCACTCCTTTCTTTTTGCTGACTGGTGTTTCAATAAAGCCTTTTCTTTTCTCAAAAGCTGGTGCCATAGTTATTGGCTTCTGTGTGCAAACCCGTTTGTTTGATAACAAATATAGGTGCCCAATGTGAGGCCAACACCTGCCAAGGCACTGTAGCCCCTCAGTGGGAATTAAAGTTTCTTCACTGACCCTGAGTGGTGCTACCTAGACCAGTTTATCCAGAGGCTTAGCTGTGAGGTCCTTACTCTCTGTCATGACATTTCAGGCCCTTTGAGTGCTACTTTCTCTTTTGAGGAAAGAAATTGCTTCTGGATAAGGTGTCTTTTGGAGTCAATACCTTGTTAATATGTGCTTACACCTTAAATTGTCTTTGGTCTAGGACTGTAGATTAGAGTCCTATTTTTGTGCAGCTTCATGGGTTTGAATCCTACCCTAGGGAGGTCCTGGTTAGATTATTTCAGTCCTGGCTTTGGGTTAGCATCCAAAAAAATAAGTACAATAGTAAGGTGCTGTAACTTTTTGAGTATTCAATTCGGCTTGGTTTTCCTTTGTGTTTCTGAGTTTTTGGTTTGCATAATTATTCATCCTAACAGAGGTTAAAATTTTTGATGGTTGTGACAAGAACCTCATTAGAAGTTTATTTAAATGAAAGTCCTTGGATTCCAAAGATGAAATACATTGCTTTCTCCTGCCCTTTTAGGGTATTCCTAGGTGACTAAGAGTCTGGCAGAGGTGTTGAGGCAATTGGCTTATGATGTAAAGTGATTTTATAGGCAACCCCACCAGAAAAACATACCCCATTCCTGGGTTATAACTTCAATAGCTCATCCAGGAGGAGCATACAAGGGGCCTTGGTAACCCCAACATCTCAAGCGGCCCAATACCATCTGGTGTTTAGGACCCTCTGAGACACATAAGAGGGAATATCTAGCCCATTGGTGATTCTCTGAAGAGGAATCCCCATAATCACAATACCACAGAACCAGAACACCTCCTTTTTACAGGATCTTATTCCAGTCATTTCAGGTAAAACTCTATACAAAATGGGAAACTTTAATAACATACTCGTCTATAGTCTTTTAAGATAAAACTCCCCACAAATCAACATACCACATGCCACAGCTTACTCATAGCAACCAGTAATGATGAGACCCAGGGACTTCTATACACTCTATTAGCTCTGTCAACATTTCCCACTAAGAAGTGCAGATGACAATTGGTGTGCAAAAGTGATGCATAGATTTTCTAGTTGACCATGGAGCTACATACTCTATCCCAAACACAAGACAAGTCCCTGTCTTCCCAAAGAACACTGCTATTACTGGTGCATCTGGGGAAACATCCTTGCAAACCTTTCTTTCAGCCACTCAAATGCCATAGAGGAAAAGCCTATTAAACCTATTTAAACATAGCTTCCTATATATGCCTGAATGTTCAATACCTTTGTTGGGATAAGACTTGCTAACAAAATTAAATGCACAGTAATTTTTCGCCAGAATGAGTAAACATTAAGGTGTCTCCTAAACAAGACTGCACCCTCCAAGTTGCCTTATTACAGGTAGAAGAAGGACCATTGCCTGAAATCCCTAAAGAGGATCTACAGAAACAGGCTGACTTGACAAATCAGTTTTTGAAATACCCAGGCCTGGGAATGTTTACCAGTGTGAACAGCTTCATGGATCAGGGTCTCTGAAAAGCCAGATATGCAGTAGTGACTTACCAGAGAATGTTAAAAGCTGAGACTTTCCCACCAGTTATCTCTGCCCAAAAGGCAGAACTTATTGCCCTCACACGAGCTTCACACCTCAGGACAAATGAAAAGGTAACCATTTATATAGACTCCAAATATATCTTTTTGGTAGTGCACGCAAATGGAGCCATATAAAAGACAGACTTATTAATCTCATAAAAAATAAAACACACAAGAGAGATATCAGACTTATTAGACTCAATTTTGCTGTTCAAAAAAAATGGCCATAATGCACTGCCCAGGACACCAGGAGACTGATAGCTAGATAACTAAATGCAATAATCTAGCTGATCAGGCAGAAAAACATACAGCCAGGACAAGAGAGCCTAAAACAAAGGCTCTGGTACTTATTCCAAGTATGAATCTGTCCTTATTTAAACCCAGTACTCAAAGGTAAATCTAGAAAGAGCAAACCAGTAGGGATTTCATACTTATACTCAAGACTTGGATAGGGAACAGTATAAAACAAGAAGTCGAGATTTACAATGAGCAAGGAATAGTTCTTGTCCCTGAGCATTGGATAAAGGATTATTTCCCAGTTACATCAAAGAACTCATTACAGAAGAAACACAACCTACCATTAGTTACCAAAGTTTGTTGTCAGGCTGCACGTACAAAAGACTATCCGGAAGGTTGCCCAAAATTGTCTTATTTCTGCTACAGAGAATCCAAAGACAGGACCACCTCCAGCAGGCAAAGGGGTCTAAACCTGAGGAACAGAAACAAGACAAGATTGTCAAATAGACTTTGTAGTTATGCCAGGAGCTGGAGGAAACTATAAATACCTGTTGGTACTTATAGACACCTTCACTAGATGGGTCAAGGTCTTTCCATGTCAAACAAAAAATGCATCTGAGGTAACTGAAGCTTTATTAAAAGACATAATTCCTTTGGATTGTCATTTTCAATTCAAAGTGACAACAGAGATATCAGACTTACCTAAGACATTTATGGAGCTCTTAGGATACAGTGGAAATTAAGCACCTCTTAGAGGCTCCAGTCTATTAGAAAGACTGAAAAGATAAACAATGTCTTAAAAAAATTACTGCCAAAATGTGTCAAAAACCCAATTTAACATAGGATAAGGTCTTGCCACTTGCCCTGCTTAGAGTAAGAATGACCCCTAAAAGTAAGCACCAGTTTAGCCCCTACAAAATTCTATGTGGGACAACACTTCTTAAGACTAAATACTGTTTTAATATTGAAAATGATCATGATGGGTAAATGCATCAGATGCTATAAAATGTGTACCGTCTCTGGGTATAACTTTGTCTGCTATACATAATTACGCTTCTAGATGTTTTAATGTTTCCTATAGATGTTCCTTTACATTGTCTAAGTCTAGGAAACTAAGTACAACTTAAGACCTAGAAAAACCACTACCCTGAAGACCAACTACAGTTCAAACAGATTAGGTCCTTATGAAGTTCCTTTAGTGATCCATTCAGCAATAAAGTTAAAGGGGTTGAGGCCCTAAATTCATCATTCATGAGTAAAAGTTATTCCCATTTTCAGAAGATTCCTCTTGGCCCCTGTAAAATTCCCAAACAGGTCACGCCCTTCACAGATAAGAAAAGCCAAAGGACCAGACTGACCGTATACCAGATGGCTGTGGAGGCCCACAACCAGCTTTTCCACCCAGGAACTCACTTGGAACCCCCTAACTGATCTTAAGTTACTTTTTAAAAAACCCAATAAGGCCAAAAGGGCTCCTAGCTCTCCAGATAAGTGGAAATCCATTTCTGTCTCTAAAACCAGCCTCCATCTGATGGAACTGTGAGGGCAGAAACAGGAGACAATTAAAGGAGACAGCTTGCCCAAGATATTGGGTGAGGCCTGTATTAATGCAACTTAATTTTTGCCTTGTTGTCATATATATTATTCTATGCTATTGAATTAATCATCTCTACCTCCTTGATTTAACCTCAAAAATATTATTTAGGACCTTATAGCCCTTCCTTGGGTAGAGTTTATTTTTTTCTGATCCTTTATTTTCTATCAGCCAAATATCTCCTCTCAGGGAAACAAAATGATTTCATCTGTTAAAAATGCCCACAATTTTCCTCTTTTATATCCTTTTGCTTGCCTTACCTCAACATAAAAGGATAATTTCTTTCCTTCTTTTTTTTTTTTTTTTTTCTTTTTCAGACAGAGTCTCACTCTGTCGTGCAGGCTGCAATGCAATGGCATGATCTCGCTCACTGCAACCTCTGCCTCCTGAGTTCAAGCGAACACACCTGGCTAAATTTTGTATTTTTAGTAGAGACAGGGTTTTACCATGTTGGCCAGGCTGGTCTTAAACTCCTGACCTCAAGTGATCCACCCACCTCAGCCTCCCAAAGTGCTGGGATTACAGGCATGAGCCACCATGACTGGCCAAAAAGATAATTTCTTGATAAAAATGTCCCAATCCCTACCTACCTCGCAAAATCTATCTAAATGTTAGAGATGTCATCAAAAACCCTCCTCTGCACTTGATCACACTGATCTGCTGCTTATCTCTGTGACCAGCTTCTCTAAAGTGCCTAATTTTCTGGTGACCTATGATAAAAAACCCACAGGTATAACCTGTAGGGTCAGATTTGCTGGGGGAGGATCATTAGTTCCCTGTTTTCCATTAACATCCTCTGCAAAGACACTTATGTTAACAGCTTTAAAACTGAGAATAAAGGGGCCCATGCCCACAGAAGCCAGACATTGACTAACGCAGAAACGAAAATCATCTGTTTACTTAACACATCTATTTTCTACTTCCTGTTTTCTATCCTCTGGTCCAGGAGATATACACTGATGTGTCCTCAAACTGTAGATCTATATGATTACATCAAGATTTAAATAAAAAGAACCTAGTATACCTTCAAGGACTGCCCTCTTCCCTACCAATTTGTAAGTTAGATAACTCCTTCTAGACTCCTCTATACTCTGACTCCTACTTTGACCAAGTCCTAAGTAAAATTCCTGAGACTGAGAACTTAGATGTTAACATATCTGGTATTCTTTTTTTTTTTTTTTTTTTTTGAGATGGAGTCTCGCTCTGTCATCCAGGCTGGAGTGCAGTGGCGCGATCTCAGCTTACTGCAAGCTCCATCTCCCGGGTTCACGCCATTCTCCTGCCTCAGCCTCCCGAGTGGCTAGGACTACAGGCGTCCGCCACCATGCCTGGCTAATTCTTTGTATTTTTAGTGGAGATGGGGTTTCACCGTGTTAGCCAGGATGGTCCCAATCTCCTGACCTCGTAATCTGCCCGCCTCGGCCTCCCAAAATGCTGGGATTACAGGCATGAGCCACCGCGCCCGGCAACATATCTGGTATTCTATGCGCCTCCTCAGGATATGTCTTTGTCTATGAAACAAACGACCAGCCCTCGGACTATGAATGCCTTGACAGCTGATGCCCCAAAGACATCTGTTTACTAGGGTACTTAGTCACTCCTTTCTCTGTCTGTGACATTAGTGATGCTGGTCATTAGACTAACACCATAAAACTGTTCACCTTGGCCAAAAGATCTCTGCTAAACCTCCTCCCAGTTAAATATTTACCAGGTGGCCCACCAGATGGTGTAGGATATTTCTTTAGACAAACTCTGTTGCCATGGTGGGGAGTTGCTTCTCATAAACATATGATTAAAAACCTTTCCATTGCCCTGAAAAAGCTTGCCAAGGAGACCACAATGGCCATGGCGGCTCAATAGAGAGAGCCAGGTGCTTTGGCTAAAGTAATACTAGATAATAAAATTACTCTAGATTATATACTGGCTAAACAAAGAGGTGTTTATGCTTTAATATGTCATGCTGTGTTTACATTAATACTTCTAAAAAAGTTGAGACCCACCCAAATAATAGACCAAAAGCCACTCGACGCCATCTAGTGTTCTCTAAAAAACCTGGATATAATATGTAAACAACGTGTTTTCATTAGGAATAAGATCTATTTTTTGAGGGTCTACTTAAACTCAAAATTATATTTCTGTATGTGTTAAGATTTCTCTTCCTTCTCTCAAGGTCTCTACCTGCTGTCTATTTTTTAAATTGATTGTTAAATCAATTCCCCCTGCTCATGAAATAATTATTAAATATCAAATTCCCTGACCCACCTGTTTGACCTCAACTCAGGACCCATGAATATTTGCAATTATTTATGAAACAATTTCATTCCTCAAACCCAGACCTATGTCCCTTGTCAACAAAAAGTAGCTAGAGTGGTAGACACTCAATTTCTTCAAGATTGAGAACTAAAGTAAACAAAAAGGGAGGGATTTGTAACTGCAGGATCAGCCCATACTGGGTCTGTTATGTGGATAACAAAATATGAGTTAGCT
Organism: Pan troglodytes; assembly: GCF_028858775.2. Classification (NCBI taxonomy): domain Eukaryota; kingdom Metazoa; phylum Chordata; class Mammalia; order Primates; family Hominidae; genus Pan; species Pan troglodytes. The sequence goes on along the minus strand of NC_072404.2, from coordinate 158,063,509 downwards.
TGTAGGTACGACAGAGCCAAAAGCTTTGACCTCAAATAACACCTGGAACGAACGATTCCTCCCTTCGGAACCAAGAAGACAGGAAGATGCTTGGAATCTGGATGCTGAAAGTCTTTCAGAAGCAAGGGGTTCATTGACTGGAAAGATCCAAGCTCAAATCTACCTCAACCTACTTTACCATAAATGGTTAAATCTGAAACCCTCCAATCAGACCCTATCAACCCAGTATCACTAAATCCTTGCTCTCAGTCCCTTAAAACTTGTCCAAGACCCCGAATCAGGAAGACAGATTTGAGCCGGCTTATGTCTCCTTGCTGACCAGTTTTGCAGTAAAACCTTTTCTTTTCTCAAAAGCTGGTGCCATGGTTATTGGCTTCTGAGCATATCAGACAACAAACCCATATACTTGATTGCACTACCACAAGGTTAGTGGCTAATAAAGAAAGCTCTGGAGAGAGAGTGCCTAAGTTTAAATATGGGTTCTGCTACTTAAGCTCATTTTACACAAGTAAGTTAACTGTGAATGCTTCAGTTTTACTCTCTGTAAGTTGTACTAATAAAAGTATGAACCTTGTGGATTTGCTGTGAAGATTAAATGAATTAATGTGTTAAGAAGTTACTGCACAGTGTATAGTTATCACTCCCTCAGGCTCAACTTTCAGAATGGTCAGCTAGTAGTAGCACTCTTACTGCTACCGCCATTAGTTATTATTGAGTCTTATTCTTGTGCTAGGGATTGTGTCAGGCAATTTACATACATTTTCTCAACTAAATAAAACCTCTCAGAGCCAGGTGTGACTATTTCCATTTTATAGGCTAGGAAACTACCTTTAGAGAGGTTAAGTAACGTGGCAAAACTAGACAGTGACCAGATCAGTCCAGTTCTAAAATATGTACTTTCAACTATTCATAAGAAATTTTTCAAATATTCTATACCTTGCATTTTTTTCTTTTTCTTTTTAAAGTTTGGCTGGAGACTTCTTCAGAAATTATTTTCATTTTACTCTAATTCCCAAAACTAAAACCACACTTAGCATGCTACCCTCAATGGCCTGAAATTCAAAATATCTTTTATTACCAGGTATCATTGACTAGCTCTGTTTATTTTTTTCTGAAAACCTTGATCATGCTTATAACAAGTGGCTTACTCAAACCCAGTTCTTTTATCTCAGAATTGGTGGATCTCTTTTCATGAGCAGCTTCTGTAAAATCCTTTCTTTGTCTTCTAGGTTCTATCCTTTGGTTGTCCTACTTCTTATTTCTAACTGACTTCCTTCAGCATTTACTATATCTTGAATGTTTACAAACAGTTCATTATCATGCTGAATCATCCTTGAAACTTCATTGGTATCTTCTTAGAAGAATGATGATATAATCAATGTGCAAAAATCACAAGCATTCTTATACACCAATAATGGACAGAGAGCCAAATCATGAGTGAACTCCCATTCACAATTGCTTCAAAGAGAATAAAACACCTAGGAATCCAACTTACAAGGGACATTGAAGGACCTCTTCAAGGAGAACTACAAAACACTGCTCAATGAAATAAAGGAGGACACAAACAAATGGAAGAACATTCCATGCTCATGGATAGGAAGAATCAATATCGTGAAAATGGCCATACTGCCCAAGGTAATTTATAGATTCAATGCCATCCCTATCAAGCTACCAATGACTTTCTTCACAGAATTGGAAAAAACTACTTTAAAGTTCATATGGAACCAAAAAGAGCCCACATTGCCAAGTCAATCCTAAGCAAAAAGAACAAAGCTGGAGGCATCACACTACCTGACTTCAAACTATACTACAAGGCTACAGTAACCAAAAGAGCAGGTACTGGTACCAAAACAGAGATATAGACCAATGGAACAGAACAGAGCCCTCAGAAATAATACCACACATCTACAACTATCTGATCTTTGATACTGTCAATGGAAGAATGAGGAGGTTCAAATTTGGAAGGGAGAGCTTTATTTCTCATAAAGGGTTGCAGCCTGCAGTGTGGCCATTCTGACGGGCTGGGAAGCACAGCCTCTGGCCAGAAGCCAGAAACACACATCTAGGGAGAGGCAAAGGGAAAAGAAATACATGCTGAGTGGAATGGCCAAATACAGATATTCAATAACCTATAGGAGGAGTCATGAACATTAATAAAGGGAAAAACATGTACATCCACAATTGAGTTTCCTGCCCCTTCATGGGATTCCTGTAAAAAAAAAACTGGTCATGTTAGCATGATCTGGGGGTGGAGTTTTCAGCTCTCTGACATCAATAGGTGAAGCAAAGGACACCAAAAGCCTCACTACACGTCCTCCATAGACTGGCCAGAAACACTGTTTGGTTGGTGGCCTTTTACCAGGCAAAAAGGAGGGGCAGCATCAGACTTTCTGTTGCTTTTAGTGCTGGAGTCTTTTCAAAAGGCTGGTTTGTGTTTAGCCTTTAGGGAAGAAAACCTCATCATGGCTCCAAGGGAGAGGTATAATAAGGTGTGTCTGATCCCTCCATCCTGTCCTGGCCAAGAACTCAACATTCAAGGTTACTCTGGGGAGCCCTTGTCCCAGAGATGGTCCTTTCAGTCAGTTGGTGGGTATAGGATTTTATTTTTAGCTTATAATATAATTCTGAAGAATTATATCTTCATAAATACATTTCTGTTTTAAGTAAATACTTCATCCAACTGAACACATTTTTGTTTTAGCAATTTTTCTTCCTATTGGCTACTAGTCTGCTTCCAATGGAGGGAATAATTTTAGGGGATGTAATTCTTGGAGTGATCCTGTAGTTAAATATGTAATATAATATTCTCCCACCTGCTTCTTTTTGTTGCAGCTGCCTCCTTGCTGGGATGGTGCTGGTGCATATGTTTATGTGTGTGATTCTGGGAGTAAGTTCACTTGAGGTTAGGGTCTGAGATGGGGAAAATATATATGCTCCTCAAGAAATAGAATAAATTCCACATTGAAATTTCCTCAAGGGGTTTACTTCCTATGATCCTCTGTCTTTCCCTTCCTCTCAGGAGCAGGATGTGGTGTATTCCTGTGGCTTAGCAGAGGTGACGGCCCACCCTGATGGCTCATTGAGTGGCAGTGAGGAGATTCACCAAGGGAGTAGCTCCCCACTGAGCCCAGAGATTGTTGTGAAGCCCCTCACAGGAAGTCCCTGAAATTGAGAGGTGTGGCATTCATAGAAATGAGCCAATGTAGGAGTTTAAACCAACTGCATCTGTCCTTATATAAGGCATCATCAGAGTAAAGGTATTTTTATTCCTGTGTTCCTCTTCAGCATTTTCCACAGAGATTTTCTTCATCAGCCTCCTATTTTGACCTGCTTAGCAACAGGGCCCACTCTTAACTAGGGAAGGGAGATGAGACCTAAGACATGAGATAGTTAATAAATAATTCTGGGGTAAGTAGGAGATGGTGAGGCATAAGTGCAGGGTCAATTCCACAAAGGCATATTTGAGTCTTTCATATTATTGAACAAATATACATCTATGTGCACCATAGTACTAGACTCTGGGATACAAGCATGAACAACAAAAAGAAGGTCTCTTCTTCCATAGGGGCTTATGATTCTGTATTCTATATATCATTCCTAGTCCTACTACTGCAGTTACAGAGGTAAACAGATTTACAGTCCCATCTTTCAAAGACCATACTTGCCTAGAAGGACTCAAACATGACCAAAAAGCCATAATATAGTAACAGACTTTAAATTGTTGTAAGCACATAGGGAAAGAAACCTCCATATCTCCGTGGGAAGAAAGGACTTCACAGAGGTAGTGTGGGTTTAAGTAAGATTTGTAGGAAAACAATAATTTCCTGGTAGACCTAGGCTGGGGGACCAGCCTATGCAATATCTAAGAGAATATGGTATTTTTGGAGTTTGCAAAGAGTTCAGTAAAGCTGGAGACTATTGTTAAGAGACGTGAATGGCTGAAGGGGAGCGTAAATTTCCAGATAGGATTAGGATGTGTTCTCTCTCAATGCCTTTCTGAGACAGTATTTCCTACCCATCCCTTTCCCAGTGCTCAGGCCAAACCCATTGACTAATATAATGGATTTTAAGAGTAAGTTTACTAATATTGAAATACCCTTACCATCCTGGAGCAAACACCAATTTGTAGATTATTTTCTAGTGTCATTATTTGATTCTCTGTTATTGAATACTTTTTTATCAATACTAATCAGTGATGTAAGTCTATAGTTTTTTTGTTTTTGTTTTTGTTTTTTTTTGTTTTTGTTTTTAAGATGGAGTCTCGCTCTGTTGCCCAGGCTGGAGTGCAGTGGCATGATCTTGGCTCACTGAAACCTCCACCTCCCAGGTTCAAGCGATTCTCCTGCCTCAGCCTCCCGAGTAGCTGGGACTACAGGCACGTGCTGCCACAACCGGCTAATTTTTTGTATTTTTAGTAGAGACAGGGTTTCACTGTGTTAGCCGGGATGGTATTGATCTCCTGACCTCATGATCCGCCCCCACCCTCAGCCTCCCAAAGTGTTGGGATTACAGGCATGAGCCACCACGCCTGGCCAGTCTATAGATTGGTTTTTTTTTTTAAGGTGCAGTTTTGTTGCACCTTAATATTTAGCTCATGTCATGAAAATAATTTAGAAATTTCCCCTACTGTTCTATACTTTGCAATGTTTTAGGTATTCCCAAAGTCCCTGATTTTAAAAGGTGTGGAAAAATCCCTGTAAGAAACTATATGGGACTGGCACTTTTCTGTGATGAAATTCTATTACAAATTCATTTATTTCTTTCGTAGTCATTATTTTGTTTAGGCTTTTTTCCACATTAGGGTCAGTTTTGCTGAATTTATAATGTGAGCCATTTCATTTAGGCTTTTAGGTTGTTTGCAGAGAATTATACAAAATATTGTTTTTAAAAATAGATTTTATCACGATACTTCCCTTTGTCACTTCTGTTTTAGTATATTTGTCCTCTCTGTCTTTTGGCTGGCCAACAATTATCTCATTTGCTTATTTCTTAGTTCTATCATTAAAAAATTTTCTACCTTATTCACTTCTGCTTTTATGTTGACCGATTCCATTTTTTTGCTTCTGTCCTGTTCAGGATAAATGTCTGAAATGAGTCTTATGGGGCTAAAAATCAAGGTGTTGGCAGGTGGTGTTCCTTTTGTAGGCTTTATGGGGGAATCCATTTCTTTGCCTTTTCCAGCTTCTAGGTGCCATCTGCACTACTGGGCTCAGGGCCCTTCCTCCATCTTCAAAGTGTGTCTGTCATTCCGATCTCTACTTCCATTGTCACATAGCCTTTTTCTGACTTGCATCCTCTTGCCTCACTCTTACTACATGCACCAGACATAGTACTAGATTCTGGGATATAAGCATGAACAACAAATAAAGGTGTCTGCTCCCATCGGGCTTATAATTCTGTATCCAATATATTGTACCAAGTCCTACATACTGGATTTACAAAGGTAAGCGAATATATAGTCCAATCCCTCAAAAACCATACTAGTCTAGGAAGAGTCAGACATGACCATAAATATCATAACATAGTGATAGAAGTTGAAGTTTGTTTAATTTGTTATAAACACATAAAGAAAGAAACCTCCATATCTGTCTGGGAAAAGAAAGAGGGCTTCACAGAGGTGGTTTTAGGTAAGATATTTTAGGAAAGTATGTGATGATATTGAGCCCACTCAGCTAATCAAGGAAAACCTCCCCATTTCAAGATCCTTAACTTAATCACATCTGCAAAATCCTTTCAGCCATGTGAGAGAACATATTCACGATTTTCAAGGATTCAGATCTGAATATTTTGGGAGATTATTATTCAGCCTACCACAATGTGAAAATCTCTAAATAACTGCAGCAATACTTCTGAGAGAGAAATGTTTAGATGACTGAGATCATATCTTAGCTAGGGAAGCAAGAACTGATAAAACCCTGGTTTGTTCAATAAATATTTAAAGAGCACCTACTTTATTCAGAGCCTGTAATACTGTTGAAGATACAAAAATTAAAACCTTGGACATGGTCCTTGGCCTCATTGAGCATGTTTTGTATTAATAATTTTAAAAACTATCATAATAAGTTAAACAATGAAGTGTGTGATACTCTATGATTGTAGAAGCTCTGGGTACCATGGGGTATTTACCACGCATAGTCAGAGACTCAGGCATGATGATTACGCCATTTAAACATGAAGGATTAGGAGTACAGATAAATAGGGAGAGAAAGATTATTCTAGCTAGTGTGAACAGCATGTGTAAAGGCTCAGGAGTGAGTGAGAAAGTACATATGGAGCTTTGGGAGAGCTGAGGGATTATGAATATTATTAGAGCATAAGTATGCAAAAAGTGGGTAAAGAGTAGGGGAATTTCACAAGACTGGATAGGTATGCAAGGGCCAAATCATGGAGGGTTTTAAGAATTTGTAGTTTGGAAGTTTTTTTTTTTTTTTTTTTACAAAAAGAACTTATAGGCCAACATTTAGATATAAAGAAGACTGGTCATAACCCTAAAGTCAATGGAAAGGAAGTGTTTTCAGCTGCAGAGTTAAAACAGAGAGTAAGACATCAGGTAGGTGGATATTTGGTAGGTGTTGAAGTAATTCAGGTCAAAGAAGTAATTCAGGTCAAAGACAGTGGTTGCCTGAGCTAAGGCAGCATTCATTGGGATAGAAAATAGTGGTTGAATTTGAGAGGTTTTAATAAACAGAAATGTTAAAGATGTGTTTATGGACCAATGTGGAAGAAGAATGTGACAGAAGAGGTGAAGATATTCTGGGGACTCTAGCTAAAGCAAATGAGTGAATGCTTGTACCACTTAGGGATCCCAGTGACAGAAGATGCATGTCACAACATACCTTAGGGTGGGTTATTGTCTCAAGAAGCTAGAGAGCCAGGACTGGGACAAGGATGAGGAAAGGCATTGCAATGAATGTGTTTGTGACCTGAAGAGGGGATATCTTGTCTGAGGAGCAATAAACCTGAAAGGGCAGAGTAAGGATCTTAATAAATATAACTTAATCTCAGAAATAGAAAATGAGACTATTTGAACTGGCCATAGACTTAGGAATGTTTTCTCGACTTCTGTACTCACTAGTAGAGCACAAGGAGGTATGGGAAATATTGCCTTTTGAAGTCTGATGCAAGGTTGCTGCTTAGATCAGACTTCCTACACAAAAAAAATCTCATGTTAAAGGTTCTGGAAAGTTCTATTCTCTCCTCCTGTGAAAGAAGTTCTTTCTCAGAATAGGGTGGAGCCTCTTGTGGGTGGGCACTCCTCCCTTTGAGACTGCCAATTTGTGCGGTGAGCACATGCCTGTGCAGTGCTGTGGAGTGACGGCACAAGGACACAGGGACACCTGAAAGGGAGTTGCAGATTTCAGAGCCAAAGAGAACTTCTATTTTTTGCCGGGAAATATTTTCAATAGGGATATGTCTCTAATCAACAATGTCAATGTTAACTGAATAATGAGTCGGCTCTAATTCCAACCCTGATTCTTGTGAAAACCAGTATGAAATCTTGGCAGTTATCTTGAGAACTCCTTTCCTGTCTCTGCAATCAGGTGTCTTGGAGTCTAGGCGGCTTCAGCTTCTACGAGCTGGGGTTTATGAGCTGAGGGGACAGAAGACAGAAAGAGAGCCGAGGAGAGAGCCTGATGCTGCAGACTCCAGGAAGGAACCTGGGCTGTGGCCAGGCAAGCTCAGAATAAGAATTTCCCAAATGTTTCCAAGACTCACTGCCCCCAGGAAACAAAAGTACATGCAAGGGAGGAATATCCAGCTATGGTGGAATGAAGAGGTCAGCAAAGTTCCCCATAAAATAAGTATAAAACTCAAACAATTCTCATCAAAAGGCAGGAATTTTCTTTTTTCCTTAGGAGTAAAAGCTATTTGTTTCTGTACCAAGAGTAAGGCACACATGTTTTCGTGGCTGTGGGCTATGAATAGTAATTTGAATTATATTTTATGCAAACACTTGTTTAATGCACATTTCAGTATAAGCCAAAATTACTATAATTTTGTTACTACAAAAATTTTTATATTATACTGCTATATAAGCTTAGTTGAAAGCTATCTCATTTCTTTATTATTTATTTAAAATTGACAAATAGAAATTATATATATTTATTGTATACAATGTGATATTGTGACATTTTAATATATGTATACATTGTGGAATAATTAAATCAAGCTAACATATGCATAATCTCAATACTTATTTTGTTTTGACTTTTTTTTGGTAGGAACATTTAAAATCTACATTCTTAGCAATTTTCAAGAGTACATATATTATTAACTATAGTAATCATGCTGCATAATAGATCTCTAGAACTTCTTTCTGTCTGATTAAAACATGTACCTTTTGACCAACATTTCCCTATTTCCTATGCCTCCCTTCCTGAAACCCCATCCCAGTGCTTGGCAGTTACCCTTCTACTCTCTGCTTCTGTGGGTTTGACTTTGTTGGATTCCATGAATAAGTGAGACCATGCATTATTTGTCTTTCTGTGCCTGGATTATTTCACTTAGCATAATGTCTCCAGGTCCAAACATGTTGTTGCAAATTATATGATTTCCTTTTTCTGTAGGGTTGAGTATTATTCCATTGTGTGTGTGTGTGTGTGTATGTGTGTATGTATACACATATATGTATAAATAATATATATATTTATATATATATATACAGAATATATATCATATATTCTTCATCTAGCCATCCCTTGGTGGAAACCTAGGTTAATTCTGTATTTTGGCTATGTGAATAATGCTTCAAGGAACATAAGAGTACATATATTTATTCAACATACATATTTCATATCCTTTGGATTTATATCTAGAACTGGAATTGCTAGATTATATGATAGTTCTATTTTTAATTTTCTGAGGAACCTCCATACTGTTTGTCAAAATGGCTGTGCTAATTTACATTCTGTATTAGGTCAGGGTTCTCTAAAGGGGCAGAACTAATAGGATAGATGAAGAGGAGTTTATTAAAGAGTATTTACTCACACAAACATGAGGTAACGTCCCATAATAGGTCTTCTGCCATCCGAGGAGCCAGGAAGCCAGTCTGAGTCCCAAAACATCAAAAGTAGGGAAGTTGAGAGTGTAGCCTTCAGTCTGTGGCCGAAGGCCCAAGAGCCCCTGGCAAATCACTAGTTTAAGTCCAAGAGTCCAAAAACTGAAGAACTTGGAATCCGATGTTTGAGAGCAGGAAGCATCCAGCATGGGAGAAAGATGAAAGCCAGAAGATTTAGACAGTCTAGTCCTTCCACATTCTTCTGTCTGCTTTTATTCTATCCATGCTGGCAGCTGATTAGATTGTACCCACCCATATTGAGGGTGGTCTGCCTTTCCCAGTCCACTGATTCAAATGTTAATCTCCTTTGGCAACACCATCACAGACACACCCAGGAACAATACTTTGCATCCTTAATCCAACCGAGTTGACGCTCAATATTAACCATCACACATTTCTACCAACAATGTACATGATTCCCTTTTCTGCACATCCTTATCAATGCTTGTTATCTTTTGTCTTTGTAGTGTTAGCCAGTGTATCAGTTGTGAAGTGATATCTCATTGTGGCTTTAATTTATATTTCTCTGATAATTAGCAATGGTGAACATTTATTCATTTGTATGCTTTCTCTTGAGAAATGTCTATTCAGGTCATTTGGCCATATATTAATTGGGTTGTTTTCTTGCTAATGAGTGTGAGTTTCTTATATATTTTGGATATTAATCCTTTTTCAGACATGTGGTTTGCAAATATTTTCTCCCATTTTGTAGCTTGTCTTTTTATTCTGTTGATGATTTCCTTTCCTTTCCTTTCCTGTGCAGAAGCTTTTTAGTTTGATGTAATCCCACTTGTCTAATTTGGTTTTTGTTGCCTATGCTTTTGCAGTAATATTTAAAAATTATTTGCCAAGACCAGTATTAAGAAGCTTTCCCCCTATGTTTTCTAATAGTATTTTTGAAATTTCAGGTCTTATGCTTATGTCTTTAATTTATTTTGAGTTGATTTTATGTTGTAAAACAGAAAGACCAAAATCCAACTATTTTCTGACTATGGGAAATCACTTTAGTGTTAAAGACACAAATATATTGAAAGTAAAGTATGGAAAAGCATATGTCATATTAGTAACCATAAAAGCTTGAGTGGCTATATTAATATCAGAGAAATAAATTTTAAAGCAAAAAATATTATTAGAGAAAAACACTTCATAATGATTAAATTTTCAACCTATATATGTATATCAAATGATATAAAAAACATATACAAAATATATATTCCTTCTATGTGTGTTTGTGCATATGTATTTTTTATATTTATTCACACATATATTTATCCTTTAAGGTGCTTTTAATTCCTTACTATGGATTTTAGTTACTAACAATGTCATTTTCTCTCAGCCGGATGACTTCCTTTAATATTTCTTGTAAGACAGGTCTGCTAACCACACAATTCTGTAGCCTTTGTTTATCTGGGAATGTCTTTATTTCATTTTCATTTATAGAGGATAGTTTTGCTGGATATAGAATTTTTGGTGGAATTTTTTTTCTTTCAGTGCCTCTCCATTATCTTCTGATCTCCATTGTTTCTGATTTAAAGTCAGAAACAATGACTTCTGATTTAAAGTCAGATTAATTGTATTGCTCTTCTCTTTCAAATGATGAGTCATTTTTCTCTTGTTGAGAAAATATATTGATTTCAATACATTATTTGTGGATTTTGGCTTTCTGAAGTTTAACTATAATGTATCTAGACATAGATATCTTTGTGTTTACTGTGTTTGAGAGATGTTAAGCTTCTAGATTCTTTTGATTAGTGTTTTTCAACAAATTTGAGAAGTTTGTGGCCATTATTTTTTCTTTGTCCTTTTCTCACTTCTCTCTTTCTGAAACTCCAATTTTACATATATGGGTATGCTTGATGGTACTCACAAATCTCTAAGTTTAGTTACTTTTAGTATAGAAAGCATGTGCCTGTACAGCATTGTGGAGTAACTCCTGGGGCCTAACAACAGAGTCCCAAAGTACATAAAGTAAAAATGACAGAAATGAAACAAAAATAAACATACCAAAATTACAGTTGGTGACTTAAATCCTCCAGTCTGAAAAATTGATCACACCAGCTAGACAGAAAGTAAATAAGGGTAAAAAGACCTGAAAAACACTACTAAACTATTTGACCTAATTGACGATTTTAGAACACACTATTCAGCAACAGCAGAATGTACACTTTTTCAAGTGCTCATAGAGTATTTCCCCATATAGATTATATGTTATATAATAACATACAGATAGGAGGATTAAAATAATTCAAAGTATATTCTCTCATCACAGAGGGATTTAATTAGAAATAAACAACAGAAAGAAGCTGGAAAAATCACAAATATTTGGAAATTAAACATCACACTCCTAAATAACTCATGGGCTTCAAAAGGAATTTCTAGAGAAATTATGCTTTTAACTAAAAAACTAAAAATATATCAATGTACATGGAATGCAGCCATGATTAGAGGGAAATGTATAACTTTAAATAACTGCATTAGGAAAACAACTACAAAAGTTTCCATCATAATCTAAACTTCTACCTGAAGACACTGGAAAAATAAGAGAAAAGTCAACCAAAAGTAAACATAAGGAAGAAATAACAAAGATCAAATTAGGCCGGGCGTGGTGGCTTGTGCCTGTAATCCCAGCACTTTGGGAGGCCGAGGCAGGCGGATCACGAGGTCAGGAGATAGAGACCATCCTGGCTAACAGGGTGAAACCTCGTCTCTATTAAAAAAAAAAAAAAATACAAAAAATTAGCTGGGCGTGGTGGCGGGTGCCTGTAGTCCCAGCTACTCGGGAGGCTGAGGCAAGAGAATGGCGTGAACCTGGGAGACGGAGCTTGCAGTGAGCCGAGATAGCACCACTGCACTCCAGCTTGGGTGAAAGAGTAAGACTCCATCTCAAAAAAAAAAAAAAAAAAAAAAAAAAAAATCAAAAATCAGTTCAATAGATAATAGAAAAATAATAGAGAAAATCAATGGAACTACAACTGGGTACTTGAAATGCTATAAAATTGATAATGCTTTAGTCAGACTGAACAAGATAAAAAGCAAGAAAATACAAATTGCAAAGTCAGGAGTGAAAATGAAGAATACAATTACTAACCCTATAGAAATATATGGAAATGTTATGAACAACACTATGTCAATGAATTTGACAACTTGGGTGAAGCAGACATATTCCTAGAAAGACATAAGAGTAACTCGAGAAAAAAAGAAAGCCACATGTCTGGATAGACATATTACAAGTAAAGAAGTATTTTAGTAAATAACACCATATAGAGCAGAGGTCAGCAAAATTTTTCAGTAAGGAGCTAGATAGTAAATATTTTGGGCCATATGCAACCTCTGTCAGTTCTTTTTCTCCTATTCCTCCTCTTCCGTCTTCTAACACTTTAAAAGTATAAAATTTATTCTTAGTTTATGAGTAATACAAATATAGGCCATAGCTTGACTTCAACATGTGAGCAATAGTTTGTCACTCCATGTCACAGAGAAAAGCTCAGGACTAGCTGACTTTACTGGTAAATTCCATCAAATATTTAAATAATACCACTCCTACAAGAAAAAACTTCCACAAAATAAAGAATAAGAGATTATTCCTAAATTCATCCAAGTTCAGCCACAATTTCCTAATTCAGCCTAACAGGTCAGAATTACTTTGATACTGAATAAAAAGAAATCACAAGAAAACTACAAACTAGTATGTCTATGGTCTCCATAAAATATTAGCAAACCTCATTTAGCCATATATGGAAAGATTATATACCATGACCAAGTGGGATTTATCCCACCAATGCAAGATTGGCTTGACATCCAAAATCAACTAATGTAATATATCATATTAATAGAATAAAAACATACCAGATTATTATCTCAATGTGTGCAATAAAATAAATTTGACAAAATAACCTGTACCCAATCATAATAAAATCTCAACAAATTATGAACAGATTGAACTTTCTCATCCTGACTAACAGCATGAAAGAAATAAACACTCACCTTAAACATGAAAGCTTGAAGAGACTGAATGCTTTGCCTATAATATTGGTAGCAAAGTAACAATGTCTGTTTTCACTACTTTTATTCAACATTGCACTGGAGATGTCAGACAGTACAGTCAGATAAGAAATTGCAATAAAAGGCATCCAGGTTGGAAAGGAAAAAGTAAAATTCTTTTTAATCTCAGACTACATGATCCTGTATGTAAAAAAAAAAAAAAAAAAAAAAAAAAACTCCTATGAAATCTACAAAGAAACTTCTAGAACAAATCCATTTAGCAAGATTTCAGGATACAGTATGTATAGCAAAAATCATATGTGTTCTAATACTAGTAATAATCCAAAACTGAAATTAAGAAAAATAGTTTTATAGTTACATTATAGAAAATAGCACTTTGCAATATATTAAACAACAGAAATGTAAGACCTATACATGGAAAAAATATAAAGTGTTGAGATAAATTTTAAAAGATCTAGAAGAATGGAAAAAGCATTCCGTGATCATGGAGGACTCAGTATTGTTAAGATAGAAATTATCTCCAAATTTATCAATAAGTACACAGCAATCCTTCTCAAAATTCTAGTAGTACGTTTTGTAGAGATTGACTAGCTGATCCTAAACCTATATGGTGATACATAGGACTTGAATAGTCAAGGCAATTTTGAAAAAGAAAAACACAGTTAAAAGACTTACACTAGCCAATTTAAAAACATACGATAAAGCTGTAATAATCAACAGAGTGTGGTATTAACATAAAATCAACAAAGATCAGAAATAAACCCATCCACTATGGTTAACTCATTTTTGAATATGGTGTAAAGTCAGTTTAATGATGAAATAATATTTTCAACAAATAGTACAGAAATTACACTATGCAAAAATACTAATACTATTAATAATGATCTTGGATACCCCAAAATTAACTCAGAACATGGTGTACACCAAATATAAGAGCAAAAACTATGAAACTTCTTTTTTTTTTTTTTTTGAGACAGAGTCTTGCTCTGTCACCCAGGCTGGAGTGCAGTGGCACCATCTGGGCTCACTACAAGCTCCGCCTGCCGGGTTCACACCATTCTCCTGTCTCAGCCTCCCCAGTAGCTGGGACTACAGGCACCCGCCACCACGCCAGGCTAATTTTTGTTGTATCTTTAGTAGAGACAGGGTTTCACCATGTTAGCCAGGATGGTCTCGATCTCCTGACCTCATGATTCACCCTCCTCGGCCTCCCAAAGTGCTGGGATTACAGGCGTGAGCCACCACACCCAGCCAAAAGACTATGAAACTTCTAGAAGAAGACAGAAAAAAAATTATGACTTTGGCTTAGTTATTTCTTAGAAGTAACAGGAAAAGCCTAATTCATAAAAGATAAATTGAAAAATTGGACCTCATCAAAATAAAAAATGGTTTATCTTCAAAGTCACCTGTTAAGAAAATGAGAAGACAAATCATAGAGCAGGAAAAAAAGTTTTGAAAGTCATATGTCTGATAAGGGACAGTTAAAACTCAGTAAATAAAAAGACAAACCATCCAATTAAAATGAGTAAAGGATTTGAATAGGTACGTCATCAGAGGTCATATAGGAATAACCAATAAGCAAACAAAAAGATGCTCAATATCATTAGTTATTAGAGAAACAAAATTTAAAAACCACAGTGAGATGACACTACACATTTTCCAGAATGATGATTATTAAAAAAGACCAAGTGTTGGAGAGGATGTGAAAAAACTGGAACCTCACACATTGATGACAGAAATGTAAAATGAAATAGCCAATTCTGAAAACATTTTACATGTTTTGTTTTTGTTTTTAATTTATTATACCCTTACCCTATGACTCAGTAATTCCACTTCTAGATACTTTGCAAATAAAAGTTTATAACTTCACAAATATGTATTTATTTATTTTTTTATTATACTTTAAGTTCTAGGGTACATATGCACAACATGCAAGTTTATTACATATGTATACATGTGCCATGTTGGTTTGCTGCACCCATTAACTCATCATTTACATTAGGTATTTCTCTTAATGCTATCCCTCCCCACTCCCCCCACCCCATGACAGGCCCCAGTGTGTGATGTTCCCCGCCCTGTGTCCAAGTGTTCTCATTGTTCAGTTCCCACCTATGAGTGAGAACATACGGTGTTTGGTTTTCTGTCGTTGTGATAGTTTGCTCAGAATGATGGTTTCCAGCTACATCCATGTCCCTACAAAGGACATGAACTCATCCTTTTTTATTGCTGCATAGTATTCCATGGTGTATATGTGCCACATTTTCTTAATCCAGTCTATTATTGATGGACATTTGGGTTGGTTCCAAGTCTTTGCTATTGTGAATAGTGCTGCAATAAACATACGTGTGCATGTGTCTTTATAGTAGCATGATTTGTAATCCTTTGGGTATATACCCAGTAATGGGATCACTGGTTCAAATGGTATTTCCAGTTCTAGATCCTTAAGGAATCGCCACGCTGTCTTCCACAATTGTTGAACTAGTTTACATTCCCACCAACAGTGTAAAATTGTTCCTATTTCTCCACATCCTCTCCAACATCTGTTGTTTCCTGACTTTTTAATGATTGCCATTCTAACTGGTGTGAGATGATATCTCATTGTGGTTTTGATTTGCATTTCTCTGATGACCAGTGATGATGAGCATTTTTTCATGTGTCTGTTGGCTGCATAAATGTCTTCTTTTGAGAAGTGTCTGCTTTTCACTTCTTTTGAGAACTGAAGCAGATGAAGACTTCTTGTGTTAGCATAGTGATTAATGAGATGCTGGAGTAGGAGTCAGCCCTGTAGACAAGAAGTGCAGACTTCAGAGATAGAGGGACAGCGGGTACAGGGTCTCAGATGGGTAAGAGAACATGGACTATAGAAAATGGTCAGAAGTTCAGGATTGCCAGGATGAAAAATAGCTAGGATAAGGTGTTCAAGATAAGCTAATTTCTGGAGTCCAGATCACAAAATACCATTAAGCCAGGTGAAGAAATTTAAATTTTATCTTGAATATGAGGGAGAAACATGGAGAAATGATGGAGGGATCCAGTAGCATGATCATATTTGTCTACAGTTATCTCTCAGTGTCTTGGGGAATTGGTTCCAAGACCTCCCAAGGATAACAAAATCTACAAATGCCCAAGTCCCTGATAAAAAATGGTATAGTATTTACATATAATCTATGCATATACTCCCATATACTTTAAGTCATCTGTAAATAATTCATAGTACCAAATACAATGCAATGTTATGTAAATGGTTGTTATAGTGTATTGTTTAGAATGGTGACAATGAAAAAAGTCTGTATGTGTTCAGTATAGACACGATTTTTGAAAAAAATATTTTTGATCTGTGGTTGGTTGAATCCAGGGATGTGGAACTCATGAATACAGAGGGCCAACTCTCTGATGCATATCACTTTTGCAAGAAGGCCAGAAGGGTAAGGCACGAGGCTAAGAGTTCAGTAAGGAAGGGTTTTTAATCTTCTAGGTGTTTGCTAAGGACACCTGACCATTGGAGATGAGCCTCCCAAGATGATGGTGTCTCCAAAAGAGGATATGCTATTGGAAGGATGATTAACTCTGTTGGGGACAAGTTGAGTTGAGGAGCCTATGAAATATAGAGGTGGAAATATCTAGTAGGCAGCTAGAGAATAAGTTTGAAACTAATGAGACATATGCTTCAAGTAATAGATTGGATGATATTGTCTAAGATGTATGTATAGGTTAAGAGGAAAAGAACAAAAAGTCCAGAAATAAGGTCAAAATAAGGAAAATGAGAATAGAAAGAGCCCACAAAGAAGAGTGAGGAATGGCTAGTATTGTAGAAAACAAACAGAAAAGAAGAATGAACAAGAAATGACTTTTACAATAAAATATGTATGATGTTTTCTAGATTCTTTTCTAACATATTAAAGCTACTTTTTAAGGAGGCAAAACCAGGACAGAGACTCTGTGACTTTACTTTTTGGTAACCTCAAAACAGAGATTTCACATCTGAGCTCAGCATCCAGGGCCCCACAGCAGTCTATACTTCTGTGAAAAATAAATCTATTCAGGGTCCCAGGTGTGATCTCATGTGGATAGAGAACACTTCCCTGAGATTCAGCATATCCAAGACAGAAGAATCACCTAGCCGTGGGATAGTCTTCCAATGCTAAGGGTAGTCTCCAAAGAGATTTAGGGCTGAATCCAGGGACATTGTTAAAGACTATTCTTTGCCAAAGTTGGAGCCTTTTCTTTTCCTTAGGCCTCATGCAGATATAGCTAAAATTACATTTATTTAGAGGGATATTAGTGAAAATAATCATTAATCACTTATTTCAAGTGAAAATAAAATTTTATTCTAAGTTCAAAGTCATAGATTGAGGAACTGAAGCCGTCAGGTGCAGGACTGGGGTCAGGAAAGGGCAGGGACTTTGTGTGGCTGTGTATGAAGGAACAAGTTTAACATGAGGAAGGAACCATGAACCAGAGATAAAGACAGCCTGTGCAGAAAGTCAAAGGATCCTTTTCCTGTTTCTTAGCTGACAAAGACTTTCTTCAGCTAGCCATAAGGTAACTGTCAAATATTATCACATTTATCTTGAAGGATAAAATTTGTGCAAGCTCAATTGAACAACAACAACTAGAAGCAAGGAAGAAGTCAGCTAGGATAACTGTGGGGCTGGGTCATTTCTCAGCTTGTTAGAGACTGAGCCAGAGATAGTCTTTAGTCCAGACTGTTACTTAAAGCACACTGGTCCCTCAAGGCTGAGGAGTCTGGGAAGATTTGTAGGGGTTTCTGTAGTTTAAGATGAGGTTTCTGGAGGCAAGATGTCCTCACCTTAGAGGCGACCCTTTCTGTGCGGAGTGTTGGTATCCATGTAGCACTGTGTATTCACTGCTGGCACAGAGGTACTGAGAGGTATGTGAGGGCCTGGCAGACTCCAGGGTCAGGGGAAAATGCTCCGTCCTTATTCTGGAGACTGTTGACTCAGAGGAAAGATCTCCCTTCTCTGTGGAATTAACTCCATAGGAATAGTGGATGAGGTGTAGTTCCATTCCTGGGTCTTGTTGATACCAGTACATTTTGTCATGGCCCATGGTTTGAGAACATTCCAGAGCGATCTTCTTTCCTGTCCCTATAACAAGGTATCTTGGGGTCTGGTAGATGTCAGCTTCCATGAGGCCTACGGGAAGAGACAAAAATTGGTAACAGAGTTCACGATGGACTTTGATGCTGAGCCAGGCACAAACCCAACACAGAGGAAGTATTCCTTCTAGATTTTGGAATGAACTGTGTCTATGACTTACCTGCCCCAAGAAAATAAAAGCCCACGTAGCAGAGGAGCCTGATAGTCATGGCACAGTTGGGGCTAGAGAGGATGTCTCCCAGTAGTGGGGAAGCAGGATGGGCTCTTGATAATGTCACTGTGTGTGTGTGATGACACAGCCCCTGCAAACTTCCTGGGTCCCACAGCCATCCTGTTGAAACAGTTTCATCTATATCCTTTTAACCCATCAAATGAGTAATATTTTTGTTGACTTCCCTCATCCAAAGTAGGCTTGATGCTTTGCTTATCTTAACTCAAGTCTTTAATATTCTTACAAAACATTCCATTGCAACTGTTTTGTAAGCTATGAACATAAAAACTACATAGCTTTGAATGCCTGTAATAGCAAGATTTTACCTAATTAAAAAGGTTGGGAAAGGAAGTGGCATTTGAGTTGAGTTCTGAAGGATGAACAGGAATGAACTCTGCAAACCCAAGAGAGAAGAACATGCAGAAGAGGGAACCAGTGAACAGCGTGGCTTGATCAGACAAGGAGCAGGAGAACTTGTGAGCATTAAACGGGGCAATCTATTTATATAGACACATGTAAAGAGCTTGGAGCAGTAACTGGAATTCACTGAGTCCTCAGCATGGTGTTATTATTGTGTGATAATAACTTTCTCAGTCTCCTTTTTCACTGACTTGGTGTTCAGGCTTTATCAGCTTTATCAACTTAGCCTTTGCCTAGGATGATTTTAGTCCATCTGCCTTTAATTGCACTATCAATCATGACAGAACAGAAAATACAATCCAATACATGCTTTGGTGGGTGCTGCTGCAGTAAACAATGTCTAAACCAAGTGCCATTCTCCCTCCGCCCTTTCCCCCATTTCTTCTTAACAGAAAAGTCTTTGGTTTTGATTGTGAGATACAAAGATTAATCCCAGAATTTCTCCCAGTGTTGTCCACTTCCTTTGCCCTAGTTCACTAAGATCTACAGTTGGTATTTACTAAAATTTTTGTTCACATGATGCTGACATAGGCTTTGGGTTTTTACTATTATATCTCTACTATTTGAACACCATGTCTTCAAGTCTGTATGTATTTACATGTAACACATGTGGGCCCCTGCTTACTCTTCCTCTGTCATGTGTCACGAAGGAATATAACAGTTTTGATTTACCAAACCCTGAAATACTCTTGTCCTATCAGGGGCTCCTTTAAGACAAAAGTAACCATTAAAATCATTAATGAGATTTGGCCTTAGACTTTACTATGAAATCTGGTCTTAATAGTAAGTGCTGAGAACAGAAAAAATAAATCGAATTTTACTGCCCCCTGCTGAAAAAAAGGTGTTAGAGGTTTGGGGAGATTCTGACAAATTTTAAAGAAACAGGAAAACGGGAGGCTCCCAGTTGTTCTCAGTGTGAGATGACTGAAGGATGAGTGATGAGTTGATGAAAGTCTTCAGCAGTGACTGGATGTAAAATCTATACCTTACAGTAGAAGCAAAGAAGGAAAGAAAAGAAGTGCTCAACCTGGGCTTGGAAGTAGATATTAGAGAGTCTCAGGTCCTAGTCAAATGAAGGGGTACTCGAAGGCAGAGGTAACTACCCACTCCTTGCTGCCCAGTGCAGGAATAACTCACACATAGCTTGCCTTTTATTGATGAAAACACTTTCCCCAAAGACTACCTTTCTTGTTTAGTTAGGGAAGTCCTCTGGAGAAGGTGCTGGGAATTGCTAAGTGTGAATAATTACAGAGACAGACATTATTATATATAATTTTTGTATATATCTCTACACATTTTTGTTCTAGTAAAACCCCCTTTCTCAATGGAGGCTTCTTGATTTTCAGGATTTTGTAGTCCTTCCAGTGTCCATGAAGTTTGCATAGGGAAGAGATACCAAGAAAGACAAGAGACAAAATGCAATCTTAGTATTCAGCCAGGAGGGAAAGATATGGAACCAGAATGTGGCAGTGCTAAATTAAGACTTCATATTATGGCAAAGGACTCACCTGTCTTCAGGCGAGGCAGAAGGGAGAAAGGCTGAGGGTTCTGGTTTCCCAAATAGTGATAAACATCTCCTAGCTCAGGGCTCTGCACCACATGGAAGTAGGATTACCTCTGAGGTTTCATTTCCCATTGCCAAGAATAGCCTGTACCATCACGGTTCCTGTTTTCACAGAATAGAGTTTGATTCCAGAGAATCACAGACACTGACTATAGGGCATGTGTGTTGAGCTTTTATGCAGTGTCTTATGTCAGAATCCCACAGCAAGGGCTTTTTATGAGCTTCAGCACCATGTTCTTAACCCAGTGGTCCCTCGGTATTCATGGGGGATTAGTTTAAATCCACTGATGCTTAAATCTCTTATATAAAATGGCATAGTATTTGCATATAACCTAGGCACATCCTCCTGTATACTTTAAATCAACTCTAGATTACTTATAATAGCTAATACAATGTAAATGCCATGTAAATAGTTGGTATACCTCAGTGTTTTAGATTTTGTATTTTTTTGTTGTGTTGTTATTTTGTAATTTTTAAAATATATTTTTCATCTGAGGTTGACTAAATCTGCAAATGAGGACCCCATTGATACAGAGTGCCAACTGTGTACTCTACCAGCATTCGGAAGTTCCAAAGGCCCTCAAATACAGCATGCATAATTCATTCCCCTCCTTCCTTCTAACTCTGCTTCTTTGCCTGTAATACTAAAACTAGGACTCCAGGCATAAACTTAACTTATTAAATATTCTAATTAGACTCACTTAAATATATGAGTATATAAATTTGTGTTAACAATTAAAACAACAAATATTTCATATATTTTCATATATTTGCATCCTCCTTTGCATGTCTTCTTTCTCAGGACTCAGATTCCATGAAGAAAAACAGCTTTGATTTCCCCGAACATTCTCCCGTGTATGTTTGGGATTATGTCACTTCACCCTAGTTCTCAATCAATTATGTATTACCATCAGATATTAATATCAGATAATAATTGTTACATAAGTCTCTATACATTTTTTGTCCAGTAAAACTCCCTCTCTCATTTCCAGCCTTCTCTTAACCAAACATATTTTCTTTGTTTTAAAAAGACTTATAGATGGGAGGTGTGGAGGACTTAAATACACATGTACCAGACCTGGCTTGTTCCGGTCTGAACTCAGATCACGTAGGACTTTAATCATTGAATAAACGAACCCTTGATAGCAGCTACACCATTAGGATGTCCTGATCCAACATCGAGGTCGTAAACCCTATTGTCAATATGGACTCTAGAATAGGATTGCGCTGTTATCCCTAGGGTAACTTGTTCCGTTGATCAAATTATTGGGTCAATATATGTATAGTAATTCGCTTAAACTGGTTTAGTCTTAGCATAGGTTGCTCAGAGGTTGAATTATGCTCCGAGGTCACCCCAACCAAAATATTTAATGCAGGGACAGTAGTTTAAGGCCTGTGGGCTTATCTGAGCTTTGTTTGCATTAATAAATTAAAGCTCCATAGGATCTTCTTGTCTTATTTATTCATGTTCGCCTCTTCACAGGCAGGTCAGTTTCACTGGTGGGAAGTAAGAGACAGCTGAACCCTCATGGGGTCATTCATACAAGTCCCTATTTAAGGAACAAGTGATTATGCTACCTTTGCATAGTCAGGGTACTGTGGCCATTGAACATATGTCACTGGCAGGTGGTGCCTCTAATACTAATAATGCTAGAGGTGATGTTTTTGGTAAACAGGCAGGGTAAAATTTGCCGAGTTCCTTTTAATTTTTTTTAACCTTTCCTTAGAGCATGCCTGTGTTGGATTAACAGTATAGGTAATAATAAATTTGTTGAGTTGTTTATTAATATTAGGCTGTTAATTTGTCAGTGGGTTATTCTGGGCTGATGTAGGCTTAAGCAGTGGAGAATATTTCATGTTACTTATATTAATATTATTGCATCTATAAAGTAATAGATTAGTCCAATGTGGTGTTAGGAGTTCAGTGGTGTGATTAGAATTTAGAGTGGTCGGATGTTGAGCTTGAACGCTTTCTTCATTGACGGCCACTTTCAGGCCAACTGTGGGGATAATGTTTTTTACTCTCTACATGAAGGTTGTTTCCTAATGTCTAAAGAGCTGTCCCTCTTTAGACTAACAGTTAAATTTACAGGGGGATTAAGTGGCTCTGTAGGTAAATTTAAAGTTGAACTAAGATTCTATCTTGGACAACCAGCCATCACTAGGCTCAGTAGGCTTATCACCACTACTCATGAATCTCCCCACTATTTTACTACATAGATGGGTGTGTTCTTTTAGCTGTTCTTGGGTAGCTCGTCTGGTTTCGGGGGCCTTGGCTTTGGTTCTCTATGTAAAGTTATTTCTAGTTAATTCATTATGCAGAAGGTATAAGGGTCTATCCTTGCTATTTTATTCTTGGTTAACTTTTTCATCTTTACCTTGCAGTACTATGTCCACTGTGCCAGGGTAAAATTTCTTTCACCTATACTTTTGTTTGGGTAAATGGTTTGATTAAGGTTATTCAGTAGTACTATTAGTTAAGTTTAGGGCTAGAGTTGGCACAAGGTGGTCAAATTATGGTGAAATCTGGGTGTAAGCCAGGTGCTTTGTGTTAAGCTACACCTTGGTTCATCCAAGTGCACTTTCCAGTACACTTACCATGTTACGACTTGTCTCCTCTATATAAATATGTAGGGGTTTTAGTTAAACTAATCTCTAAAGTGATACTTGAGGAGGGTGATGGGCATTGTGTGCGTGCTTTATGGCCTCATCCAATTAAGCACTCTGCTCTTAGTATACTGCTGAATCCTCCTTGAGCCCTTAGATTTCATAAGGGTTGTGAGATTTTCTGGGTGTAGAAAATGTAGCCCATTTCTTACCACCTCATGGGCTACACCTTGACCTAATGTTTTTATGTAGATACTTGTGCTTACTTTGTGACTTTTACTAGGGTTTGCTGAAGATGATGGTATATAGGCTGAGCAAGAGGTGGTGAGGTAAATTGGGGTTTATCCATTATAGAACAGGCTCCTCTAGAGGGATATAAAGCACTGCCAAGTCCTTTGAGTTTTAAGCTATTGCTTGTAGTGTTCTGGGGAATAGTTTTGTTGATTTAACTATTGGAGTTTAGGGCTAAGCCTAGTGGGGTATCTAATCCCAGTTTGGGTCTTAGCTATTGTGTCTTCAGAAGTATTAAAGCCTCCTTCGTAGTTTGTTTTATTTCAGCTAGGGTTTTATACAACTGAGATGAAGCTTAGCTTTATTAAGGATAGACCTAAAACACTCTTTATGCTGAGTTCTATTAGCTCAGGTTAATTGTATGGCTGCGGTGGCTGGCATGAAATTAACCAACCCTGGATATTAGTATAGTTTAGTTAAACTTTTCTTTATTGCTAAAGGTCTATCACTGTTGTTTCCTGTGGAAGTTTGGCTGAGCAAAGTGTTTTGAGCTGCATTTGTGCGTGCTTGATACTTACTCCTTTTGATCAAGGTGATTTAGATGTACTTTCACTGGGATGGGGATGCTTGTATGTGTAATCTTACTAAGAGTTAATAGAAAGGCCAGGACCAAGCCTGTCTGTTTATGGGGCTGTATAAGCCCATCTAGACATTTTCAATGTCTTGCTTTAAATAATTAAGCTACATTAACTGTATATATGTTAAGTGCAAAATTGGAGTATAGAAGAAGATACAGGCAATATGCACAGTTGTAGGGTTCGGGGATTTAAAGTTGAGTTAGCAGGAATTGGTGGAGTAGATTTTAGTACTGGCGAGTGGTTGGTGTAGTACAAGGTGACAGATGATGCCTTTCGGGGTGTGTAAATTTAGGATATGGGCTTAACAATGGATGGGTGTGCGTATTAGATATAATTGTTGTAAAAAGTAGAATTAGATTGGCGGGGGGTTAGTTTCCTAAAAAAATTTACATTAGTTGAGGGGTAGCTGTTGGGTATACCCAAAGCTAAAATACAAATATTTTGGGCTCTGGCAGAGTTGAATTAAGGCTTACTTGTTTTTGAAGTTTGGCAAGGTGTCTTTTTTCCTGGGTTGATGAAGTCAGAGATTGGGGGGGGGGTTGCAGATTTTCATTTTAAAAGTCCAATAAGGGGAGCGGTTGTATGTGTTTGTCTGTTAATTACTGTTATGTCCTTCAAGCATGAACTAATTAGCACCTTAGGGTAGTTATGCCGTGTCGGAATATTGAATTTAGGCACAATTAATATAGGTGATTGGTAGGAATCAAAGACAGGTCCGGCTGCAGGTGATGGGGAGGGGACCAGGCCTTCTGTGATGTGATAGCATACCCGAAAGTTAAAATACCAAATGCATGGCAGTGCTCCCGTGACTGATTAATAGGGTGATAGTCACTGGTCCATTGAGATGTCTACTCTTAACTAAAGAATATATATAGCCTTGTGAAGAGCCAGTATAAAAAGAAAACCAGCACAAGACAAAGATACCCTCTTTTGCCACTCCTATTCAACATATTACTGGGAGTCCTGGTCAGGGCAATCAGGCAGAAGGAAGAAATAGACATCCAAATAGGAAGAGAGAAAGTCAAACTATCCCTATTTGCAGATGACATGATTCTATATCTAGAGAACCCCATAGTCTCTGCCCAAAAGCTGCTTGATCTGATAAACAACTTCAGCAGTTTTAAAATACAAAATCAGCATTAAAAAAGTGACATTCCAATACACTAAAAACATACAAGCTAAGAGCCAAATCAGGAATGTAATTCCATTCATAATTGCCACACACAACAAATATCTAGGAATACAGCTGACCAGAGAAGTGAAAGATCTCTACAACAGGAATTACAAAACACTGCTCAAAGAAATCAGAGATGACAAAAACAAATAGAAAAGCATTCTATGCACATGGGTAGGAAGAATCAATATCACTAAAATGGCCTTACTGGCCAAAGCAATGTAGATTCGATGGTATTAAGTTGGTGCAAAAGTAATTGCAGTTTTGGTGAATTTTAAATCATAACTAGGCTCAAGCACATCTTTATTAATCAAAATAGGAACCATTACAATCAACACATTTTTGCCAATGAGAAACAAGTTTGTTTATTCTTGTAGCATAAAAATCTATGCTTTGGAATTCAATGAACTCTTGGAAAGCATTTTCTGCATCTTGCTGGCTGTGGAAGCATTTTCCCTGCAAAAAGTTGACAAGATGCTTGAAGAAGTGGTGGTTGGTGAGAGGTCAGGTGAATATGGAAGATGATGCAAAAGTTTGTAGCCCAATTTATTCAACTTTTGAAGCATTGGTTGTGCAACCTGCGGTCAGATGTTGTTGTGGACAAGAATTGGGCCCTTTCTGTTGACCAATGCCAGGTGCAGGCATTGCAGTTTTTGGTGCATCTCATCAATTTGCTGAAGATACTTCTCAGATGTAATGGTTTTGCCAGGATTCAGAAAGCTGTGGTGGATCACACTGGCAGCAGACCACCAGACAGTGACCATGTGTAGGGTCCGGCCCCACAGGGTTGGCGGGTTTTCTCCTCGTGTGCAGAGATGAGAGAGCATAGAAATAAAGACACAACACAAAGAGATAAAAGAAAAGACAGCTGGGCCCGGGGGACCACTACCACCAAGACGCAGAGACCGGTAGTGGCCCCGAATGCCAGGCTGCACTGATATTTATTGGATACAAGACAAAGGGGCAGGATAGGGAGTGTGAGCCATCTCCAATGATAGGTAAGGCCACATGGGTCATATGTCCACTGGACAGGGGGCCCTTTCCTGCCTGGCAGCCGAGGCAGAGAGAGAGAGGAGAAAGAGAAACAGCTTACACTATTATTCTGCTTATCAGAGACTTTTAGTACTTTCACTAATTTGCTACTGCTAACTAAACGGCAGAGCCAGGTGTACAAGATGGAACATGAAGGTGGACTAGGAGCGTGACCACTGAAGCACAGCATCACAGGGAGACGGTTAGGCCTCCGGATAACCGCGGGCGGGCCTGAATGATGTCAGGCCTTCCGCAAGAGGTGGAGGAGTAGAGTCTTCTCTAAACTCCCCCAGGGAAAGGGAGACTCCCTTTCCTGGTCTGCTAAGTAGCGGGTGTTTTTCCTTGATGCTAACACTACCACTAGACCAAGGATCCCTGTGATGGCCCTGTCCGGGCATAACAGAAGGCTCGCACTCTCTTCTGGTCGCTTCTCACTATGTCTCCTCAGCTCCTATCTCTGTATAGCCTGGTTTTTCCTAGGTTATGATTATAGAGCGAGGATTATTATAATATGGGAATAAAGAATAATTGCTACAAACTAATGATTAATAATATTCATATATAATCATATCTAAGATCCATATCTGATATAACTATTCTTATTTTATATTTTATTATACTGGAGCAGCTCGTGTCCTCGGTCTCTTGCCTCGGCACCTGGGAGGCTTGCCGCCCACAACCATGACCTTTTTTTGGTGCGAGTTTGGCTTTGGAAAGTGCTTTGGAGTTTCTTGGGCCAACCATTGAGATGATTGTCGGCAGTTGTCATATAAAATCCACTTTCATTCCATGTCACAATCTGATCAAGAAATGGTTCGTTGTTATTGCATAGAATAAGAGATGACACTTTACAATGACAATTTAAAAAAAGTTTTGCTCACTTCATGAGGCACCCACTTATCGAGCTTTTTCACCGTTCCAATTTGTTTCAAATGCTGAACAACTGTAGAATGGTCAACCTTGAGTTCTTTGACAACTTCTCGCCTAGTTGTAAGAGGATCAGTTTCGATGATTGCTCTCAACTGGTGATTGTCAACTTCTGATCACCTGCCACTATACTCTGCATCTTCAGGGCTCTCGTCTCCTTTGAAAAACTTCTGGAACCAACACTGCACTGTATGTTCATTAGCAGTTCCTGGGCCAGATGCGTTGCTGATGTTGTGAGTTATCTCTGCCACTTCATAACTCAGTTTGAACTTGAATAAGAAAATCACTCAAATCTGCTTTTTGTCTGACACCATGTGGATAGTCTAAAATAAATACCAAATAAGTAGCAAGTAATAAGTAATTAGCAAAAAACATAAAGTGAAAATGTGCATTAAAACGATGTATAACATAACCACATTTACTTAAGGATGTATTGCAATACCAAGTGGCAAATTTCAACAATGCAAAAACTGCAAATACATTTGCACCAACCTAATATTCCTATCAAACTACTAATGATGTTTTTCACAGAATTAGAAAAAACAGTATTTTAAAATTCATGTGGAACCAAAAAGCCCGAATAGCCAAGGCAATCCTAAGCAAAAAGAACAAAGCTAGAGGCATCATGTTACCCAACTTTACCCTACACTGCAAGGGTACAGTAACTAAAACAGCATGGTGTACTGTACAAAAACAGATATAGACCAATGGGATAGAATAGACAGCCAGGAAATAATGCCACATACCTACAGCCATCTGGTCTTTGACAAAGCTGACAAGAACAAGCAATGGGGAAAGAAATCCTTATTCAACACATGGTGCTGGGGATAACTGGCTAGCCATATGCAAAAGATTGAACTAGATCCCTTCCTTATACCATATACAAAAATGAACCCAAGATGGATTAAAGACTTAAATATAAACCTAAAGCTATAAAGCCCCTGGAAGATAACCTAGGAAATATTATACCATCCTAATCATATGACTTGGCAAAGATTTCATGATGAAGATACCAAAAGCAATTTCAACAAAATCAAAAATTGACAAATGAGACCTAATTAAAGAGCTTCTGCACAGCAAATGAAACTATCAACAGAGTAAATAGACAAACTACAGAATGGGAGAAAATATTTGCAGACTATATATGCATCAAAGGTCTAATATCCAGAATCTATAAGGAACTTAAACTTACAAGCAGAAAACAGATAACCCCATTAAAAAGTGGGCAAAGGGCATGAACAGACACTTTTCAGCAAAAGGTATACATGTGATCAACACGCATATGAAAAAATGCTCAACATCACTAATCATTAGAGAAATGCAAATCAAAACTACAATGAGATACCATCTCACACCAGGCAGAATGGTTATTATCAGAAGTCAAAAAATAACAGATCCTTACAAGGCTGCTGAGAAAAGGGATTGCTTATATGCTGCTGGTGAGAGTGTAAATTAGTTCAGCCATCATGGAAAGCAGTATGGTGATTCCTCAAAGAACTGAAAACAGAACTTCCATTTGACCCAGCAATCCCATTATTGTGCATATACCCAAAAGAATAGAAATCATTCTATCATAAAGACACATGCACACAGATGTTCATTGCAGCACTATTCACAATAGCAAACACATGGAATCAACCTAAAAGGCTGCCAACAGTAAGCTGGATGAAGAAAATATAGTACATATACATCACGGAATACTATGCAGCCGTAAAAAGAATGAGATCAGCATCACAGTTTTGCATATAACTGTTTATTATAACAAACCTGTACATGTCCCCATGAACCCAAAATAAAGTTAAAGAAAAGAAATATGAAGGGACATAACAACTATGATAACTTTGAAATGCATAAACTATCACACACAAGAGAAAAGCTGAATCTTTGTCTACAGACGTTGGAAAAACTGTTATAGATAAGCTCATCTTTGATCTGAGAATTAAAGGATATGTGAGGATTAGCCAGGCACTCAAGATTTATTTCAAACAATAGATGTTGGTGAGGCTGCAGAAGAAAAGGAACACTTATACACTGTTAGTGGGAATGCAAACCAGTTCAGCCACTGTGTAAAGCAGTTTGGAGATTTCTCAAAGAACTTAAAATGGAGCTACCATTTGACCCAGCAATCCCACTACTGGATATATACCCAAAGGGAAATAATTTATTCTGTCATAAAGACACATGTACCCATTATGTTCATTGCAGCACTATACACAATAGCAAGGACATTGAATCAACGTAAGCACCCATTAACAGTGAACTGGATAAAGAAAATGTGGTACATATACACCATGGAATACCATGCAGCCATAAAAGAACAAAATCATTCCCTTTATGCAACATGGATGGAGCTGGAGGACATTATCTTAAGCAATTAATGCAAGAACAGAAAATCAAATACTGTATGTTCTTTTAAGTGGGAGCTAAACATTGAATACACATGATTGTAAAGATAGAAACCATAGACACTGGGGCTCACTAGATGGGGGAAGGAGGGAGCAGGGCATGGGCTGAACAATCACCTGTTGGATTCTATGCTTATGGCCTGGGTGATGGGTTTGTTGGGACCTGAAGTCTCAGCATCACGCAATTTACCCATGTAACAAACCTGCACAACATGTGCCCACTAATCTGTAATAAAAGTTGAAATAAAAAATTTAGTTTTGACAAAAAAGGAATAAAGAAGCTCATTTCAGATGAAGGAAAGAGCTCTGGCAAAGGTACACCTATGCAATTCAGCCTGGTATATTCAGGGAAATATAAAAAGTTCAGTTCAGCTACAGTCTAAAGTGCTGGAGTGAATTCGGCCAATTTGGCCAGATGTTTAGTTGGAGAACCGTTTCCGAAGGGCTTTGTGTGTTGTGTGAGGAATGTCATATGTGGTCATGCTGGTGGCAATGTGAGAAATAGGGTAAGGGAAAGGGGTAAGAAGCTAGTAAGCCAGGGAGAGGGCATTGCATTTATTTCTAGGCAATGAATGATGAGGGTCTGCACTGAGGTAGAAGCAATGAGGAGGGAGAGGGGTAACTGAATCAGATAAATATGTGTATATTAGAAACTGTGATGCCGACATCTCTCTGTGAATGGCCTTGTTCTAAACAGACACTTCCTCCCCATCAAATTCATGAGTGCTTCTCAGAGCAACTCACATATAATGACATGGTTACAAGGAAAGTGGGAATAAGACCTGCCATCTCACCTTGGGATGGCACTAAAGGACCATCCAGACTCAGAGCTCCCTGTGGGGTGAGTGAAGGACTTTGTTGAGGATACAGCAAAGCCCAACTTCTCCCTCTGCCCCATTTCCCTCTGCCCACGTGGACTGCAAGGGCAGTTTCCACAAACCTTCCCGCACACTAATTTCCCTCTCAAAATCTGCTTTTGGAGAACACAAACTATGACAATGTGTGATATACAAGTAATAGATTTAGAAACTGATTTAATATGAGGCATAGCAAAAATGAGGAACCTAGAATGGCTGTTCCAATCACTGAGATAGAAATACAGTGTGTGGCCAAAATGGGCAAGTGCAAGGATGGAGAGACAGTTCATTTCAGGGATAAACTGAGTTTGAATTGCCTAGGGAGCATCCAGCTTCAAGTGTCCAGTAGATAGTTGAATTTGCCAGGCAGGAACCTATGAAAGAAGTTGTCATGACAATGAATGGGAAGGTTGAGGAAAGACATGTGTACTGAGGAAAAAGGAGGGCAGAAGGAAAAATCCTGGGGAAATCTATCAGAAATGTCCAGGAGACAATTAACTGGGACAGTTAATAACTTGTAAGGGAAGAATTATTATTGCTGATAAGACTTGATGAGGTGTGCCTAGAAAGCAGGAAACAAAACTCTGGAGAAATCTGTTTTTTAAATGGAAAGCAAATGAGAAAGAATCCCTAAAAGTAACATGCTTTACACATGAGAACAGGTAGAAAAGGGAACAAGTTGGATTCTTCATTTCTGAACAGTCACCAAGTCCCGTGGATTCATTTGCTGAAATAATTGAGGCTTATGGGACAAGAAGACAAAATCCATGAGGAAGACATGAACTTGATTCTCAGGAAGACTTTTACATCAAGCTCTGGCAGTCCTAGATCAATTATTTTTGTGCCTGGGCCTCACTGGCTCCTAAAAGAATCCCCACAGCAGGGGAACCAGGGAATTGTTCTAGTGCCTGGAAACAAGGGGCACTTCCAAGCTCCTAGCTTTGACCTCATACTGGGGACAGGGAATTTTATTTTTTGAAATTCAGTACATCCAGATAATAATGCAAGTCTATCTGCACCTGCAGGTTAAAATGAATCTCAGCAGAGATCAAAGTGTGGGGTAGTAGATGAAAAATTACTTTTGTAAATCACAGTCTCTGTTACTTGAACTTTAACTTCTGAGTCAGATTTAATGACAATTAAATTTACTTACAGTGAAGTTTTAGAAAACAAGCTAGTTATTTTGTTTTTAGTAGAAAGGCAATCAATTATAGAGCTAAATGGTGGAGCTGAGCTTGGAAGAACTGGGGCAGAGAAAGGTTAGTCTCAGGATAAAGGAGCTGTCAGTGGGAACAGAACAAAGTGTGGGTTGTTGCAAAGTGGGTGGAGATAATGGCAAAAGGACTATAAAAACTGCATTGTATTCAGCTCATAAGAAATGCTCTTGTTGAAAATCATGAGCTTCTGTCAAATGCTCAAGTTCCTTCTCTTGAAAGGTCACCATTCGTCTAGCTCCCTAGGAAAAATAAATAGACAGGGGAGATTGATTCAGTGTAGCCTGTGCTTTCAGAGTCATCACATGGCTTGGGGACATTGATCCAAAGTGGCCCTTAGCTCACACTACCTAAGACCACTGAAAGCTCTAAACACCCCACATCCCACAACCCACATCCAGGTACCCTTCAGAGCAAACAACTCACCCATGTGTCTGTCTTTCTGTGTAGAGAGCAGGTGGCCAAGAAGCACTGTGCAAATCACTGGTGGCACAGAAGTAAAGAGCTGTCTGGTTGGGGATGGCAGACTCTAGGGACAGGGAGAATTTAGCCTGTGCCTGTCGAGAGACACTGTATCCATCAGAGATCTCTCCTTTGTTTATATCTTTGACATCAAAGGAGTAATAGATCAACCGTAGGCCCAGTCCTGGGTCTTGTCGATACCAGTACATTCTATCATGACCCTTAGTCTGAGAACATTCCAGCATAATCCTCTTTCCTGTCTTTGTGATCCTATTCCTTGGGGTCTGGGTAACATCAGCATCCATGGACCCTGTGGGAAATAAGACAGAAATTGAAGACAGAGACTGGTAAATATCCTCGTGCTGCAATCTGTGAGGATAGGCTTAATTCAGAACCTGGAAAATTTAAGGCAGTGATTTCCCCATCTGTGTTCCAAACTCACCTGTTCCCAGGAGACAAAAGGCCCCACAGAAGAAGAGCAGGGAGGCCATGGCATGAAGAGGCAGGATGGAGGTGTTTCCAGCTCTGGATGTTGAGGGAAGCAGGGCATGGAAATAGAAAACTGGGAGGATTCAGGAAGTGATGTCATTGTCCCTCCCAAGGTACTGGGTCTTAAAGAAAGATGCCATGTTGGCTTATGTATTATATGTTCTTAGCAGATGCTGAAATTCTTCTACTTGCTTCTGTTCTGTTTTTCTGGCGCTTTACTGACAGCCACCAGACAGTTGTATCTCTCCCCTTTCTCAGGGCATATCCATTCCAGTTGTTCAAGGAGACATCATCCTCCTGATAAAGCAGGCTGGAGAAAATTCAAAACCAAATTGAATTTCGAATAAAGGAAGTCTAGTCTCACTTGAATGACAGGACATTATAATTCTTCTCCTTTTTTTCTGCATTTAATCATTTATTCTAACTCAGTTCTTGGTAAACTATGCAACTTGAATACATTCTCTGTAAAGTTTGAGACCTTTTTGTTTTAAGAAGGACAGGATTCCTAACTTTGTTTCAAATTGCTCCTATTTTTTAGTGGCTCCTGCTTTTCTGGTCAATGTTTTCTGGGCACAGAGCTTTATCAAAAATATTGGTTTATTGTAGAAAGATGTTAGTTTAATGTGGGTATGTGCTTCAAAGAAGTACTTAACGCCTTCATTCCTATTTTGAATTAGCTGAAAATACAGTTGTTCATTAAAGAATTCATTTTATTCTAACACAAATTATTCCTGACTTTAGGAGGAAAGAGCTAATATTTAATGCAGCAGATTGCAAGTACAGAACAGTTATAGTGATAGTGTGAAACATTGTTCAATGTAATAAACAACTGGCTCTTTGCTGCTTCAGATCTGTGCTCGTCCTGGTGAAAAAGGAGAGTTCCCTGACCCCCCTGGAAGGACGTGCGACAGCAGTGTTGCTCACCTTTTCAGTTGCTGCAACTGCTCAAACCCCTGAGGGGAAAGGGAACACACAGAGGGACAGATGCAGGAGCCCAAGTG
Organism: Pan troglodytes; assembly: GCF_028858775.2. Classification (NCBI taxonomy): domain Eukaryota; kingdom Metazoa; phylum Chordata; class Mammalia; order Primates; family Hominidae; genus Pan; species Pan troglodytes. The sequence goes on along the minus strand of NC_072404.2, from coordinate 158,030,097 downwards.
GGCAGATAGTTCTGCCATCTGCACACGGCTTGAGTGTTAACCAGCTCAGTGGACCCTCTGCCTTTCTGCAAGGGCAGAGGGCCAGTGTGACAGCTTTCTGTATCCCGAGCTCTTGCCCAGCGTCCTGGAAGAATTGGGTCACACATGGGCTTGAAGGATGAATGTGGGGTTTTATTGAGTGGTGGCAGTGGCTCTCAGTGGGATGGATGGGGAGCTGGAAGGGGGGATGAAGTGAGAAGATGATCTTCCCCTTGGAGTTTGGCCATCCAGGGACTGAACTCTTCTCTGACCACCTCCAGCTGAACTCCTCTCGGGGTTCACACGTTCCTCCTCTTTTTCTCTGCCATGTCGTTCTGCCCTCCCTCTGCTTGTCTCCTAGCCTGCTTGTCTGCCTCTGAAGCCTGGGGTTTGGGGTTTATATGGGTACAAGAAAGGGGGCATGGTGGGTCAAAAGACAACTTTTTGGGAATGAAAACAGGAATGCTTGTCCCCATTTACAGCTGCAGGTCTCCAGGCTTGAGGGTGGGGCCTTGCTGGGAAACCACCCTCTTCTACCCAGTATTTCCGTCTCCTGTCCATATCACTGACCCTCCCTCATGCATGGGTACACCATGGCATCCTACCCTAATCATTCCTGCTGCATGTCAAATTGGTAAAGTCTTATTTTTAGATATTTTTACTTTTAATTCTAAAAATTTCAAACATATACAAAGTAGGCTTAATAAACAATGAGCCTTCATGTCCTCACATGAGTCATCTTTGGTAATTACCAACTCCTCATGGCCTCTCTTGTTCATCTACCTCCTCCTTCACCACTTCTGCCTCTCCTGTGTAATTTTGAATAGTTGTTGCTTTATTTAGGAGTACCCAAGCACATTTTACAGCCTTTGCCTACACTCCAGATGACATATTCCAGTGTCCTCTCCCTTCTTCTCTTTTTGGTTAGAGTTCTCCATTAGTAATATGAATGAAAATATGGATTTGTTCCAGTAAATTCCTTAGCCAGGCATCTGATGAATATAAACAAGACAATGATCATAAGAACTTTTATTTTGGCTTTGTCTTCAATGTAAAAAAAAAAAAATCATTGCCCTTATTTGCAATTCTTAAAGTAAACATGCTGTTTTGGTGCCCCCTGCTGTGGGCAGTAATTTGAGTGGAATTAATATTTGCGAGCTGAATGTGAACTATTCTTGGTGATCACGTTAGTTGAGAGAAGAGAGGACTCATATCCAGTGGTTGAGAGACCGTTTTCCCGGGCATTTCTGATAGAAGTTTGTAGGTGCAGAGCAAGGAAAGGAGAAGCAGAAATCATTCTGGGAGCAGAATCTATGCCTGAGGAGGAGTGAGCATTATCAGAGGAATGAATGGAGGAGGCACACATTCGCATGGGAGTGAAATTGAAAAAGGCATCCCAATTTCTGGACAAATGAGAGGGTTCTTCATGGCACAGGCCAATATATTCTGTACTCTGGGCTGGCTCATGCACCTCTCAAATCGTATTTATAATCCACTTTTGCTCTGACCTATACTCTACCACAAGCAAAACACAGACTTCTTGGTCTTACCCACAGACCATGTCCATCTGTGTGCTGTGCGTATGTACGTGATTCTAAGGACTGTTGAACCCCTCATTCCATGTGTGAGCTGTTGATCTGTATAACACACACCCTCTGGCATAAAAGGCTGCCAAAGGATAAATAATTTTCTTTCTTTACTACTGCTTAGAGTTTTTGGTGTCCTAAGAGAATTTTGCCCACTCTCAACTCACAAAGATGTTTTTCTATGTTTTATTCTAGAATATTTGTGGTTTCAGCTTTTATAATTACCTCTATGAAACATCTCAATTTAACTTTCATTTATAGTGGTAGGTGACAGTAAAGGTTCATTTTTTCCATATGATTATCCAGTTTTTCCAACATACCTGTTGAAAATTACCATCTTAATGCATTGAAACTTCCAATCCATAAACATGATATATCTCTCCATTTAAAAATATTTTCTTAAATTTCCATTTGTGGAGTTTTGTAGTTTTTAATTGAACATCTATTCTAAATTGTTCTTAAGTAATTTGTGATTGGCACTATTGTAAATAGTATTATTTTCTGAAGTTTGTGTTTCAATTGTTTTCAACTAGTAAAAAAAACTTGATTTTTAAAATACTGATGTATCCTGTGATATTGGTAAATTCACTCTTTCTAGTTGTTGTTCCTTGATTTCTTATGATTTTCTATGTAAACAATCATGTAATCTACAAATAATTGTACTTCTTCCTTTTCAATGTTTAAAACTTTTATTTTTTTGCTTTATCATGCTGGTTAAGATCTCCAATATAATATTGAATAAAAATAGCGAGCAGCTTAGTGCAAGCATTTATTAAGCCCAAGAATTCAAGTCCCACCTGGGGAATATAGTAAGACCTCATCTATAATTAAAATAAAGTAAAAAGTAATGAGAAAACTTCATGGCTTGTGTCTTATTATAGGAGGAAAGTACTCAGCACCCTATTATATCGGATGTTATTTGTAAATTTTTCATTTATAACTTTAATCAGATTAAGATAACTGTCTTACCAGTTTACTGATAGTGTGTCTTTTGGATAAGTATTGATTTTGTCAAAGGTTTCTCTGCATCTATTGAGATGGTCAAGTGATTATTCTTCATTATTCTGCTAATATGGTGAAGTATATTGATTTTGGAATGCTAAACCACTGTTTCTCCTGCAATAAACTCCCTTGGACATGTTGTAGAATTGTCCACGTATACACATATGTATATGCACACAAATATATACATATATTCATACATATTTGGATTTATTTATTTATTTTTGATCCAAAAGTAAATGTTCTATTTTTTGAAGAAAATTAATTTTTGGAAGCTTTTGTTCATCAAAATTTGAGTGAATTATCTGGTTACCTCCCCCCCAGTAGATGTACTTTATAGCAACTCTACTGTCTTTTTTTTTTATTTCTGGGGTACATGTGCAGGATGTGCAGGTTTGTTACATAGGTAAATGTTTGCCATGGTGCTTTGCTACACCTATCAACCCATCACCTAGGTATTAAGTCCAGCATGCATTACCTATTTTTCCTAATGCTCTCCCTCCCCCCACTCCACCCCCCAACAGACCCCAGTGTGTGTTGTTCCTCTCCCTGTGTTCATGTGTTCTCATTGTTTAGCTCCCACTTATAAGTGAGAACATGCAACATTTGTTTTTCTGTTCCTGGGTTAGTTTGTTGAGGATAACAGCTTCCAGCTTCATCCATGTCCCTGCAAAGGTAATGATCTCATTCATTTTTATGGCTGCATAGTATTCCATGGTGTACATGTACCATTTTCTTTATCCAGTCTATCGTTGATGGGGATTTGGGTTGATTCCATGTCTTTGCTATTACGAATAGTACTGCAATGAACATATGCATGCATGTATCTTTGTAATAGAATGATTTATATTTCTCTGGATATATACCCAGTAATGGGATTGCTGGGTCAAATGGTATTTCCGGTTCTAGATCTTTGAGGAAGCACCACACTATCTTCCACAATGGTTAAACTAATTTATGTTGTAACTAACAGTGGAAAAGCATTCCTATTTCTCCACAACCTTGCCAGCATTTTCATAATGGCTGTTCTGACTAGTATGAGATGGTATCTCATTGTGGTTTTGATTTGCATTTCTCTAATGATCAGTGGTGTTGAGATTTTTTTTTTGGTATGTTTGTTGGCCTCATGAATGTCTTCTTTTGAGAAGTGTCTGTTCATGTCCTTTGCCCACTTTTTAATAGGATTGTTTGTTTTTTTCTTGTAAATTTGTTTGAATTTCTTGTAGATTCTGGGTATTAGATCTTTGTCAGATGGATAGACTACAAAATTTTCTCCCACTCTGTAGGTTTCCTGTTCACTATGATGATAATTTCTTTTGCTGTACAGAAGCTCTTTAGATCCCATTTGTCAATTTTTGCTTTTGTTGTAATTGCTTTTGATGGTTTCATCATGAAATCTATGTGCCTATATCTGAATGATATAGCCTAGATTTTATTCTAGGGTTTTTATAGTTTTGGGTTTTCCATGTAATCTTTAATCTATCTTGATTTAGTTTTTGTATAAGGTGTGAGGAAGAGGTCTAGTTTCAATTATCTGCAAATGGTTAACCAGTTCTCCCCACACCTTTTATTAAATAGGGAATCCTTTCCCCATTGCTTGTTTTTGTCAGGTTTGTCGAAGATCAGATGGTGTAGATGTGTGATCCATTTCTGAGTTCTCTACTCTGTTCCATTGGTCTATATGTCTGTTTTTGTACCAGTACTATGCTGTTTTGGTTATTGTAGCCTTATAGTTTGAAGTCCGGTAGCATGACGCCTCCAGCTTTGTTCTTTTTGCTTATGATTGTCTTAGCTATTTGGGCTCTTTTTTGGTTCCATATGAATTTTAAAATAGTTTTTCCTAATTCTGTGAAGAATGTCAATGGTAGTTTAATGGGAATAACATTGACTCTATAAATTACTATGTGCAATATGGCAGTTTTCATGATATTGAGTCTTCCTATCAATGAGGATTAAATCTTTTTCCATTTGTTTGTGTCCTCTCTGGTTTCCTTGAGCAGTGGTTTGTAATTATTCTTGAAGAAGTCCTTCACTTCCCTTGTTAGCTATGTTCCTAGGTATTTTATTATCTCTGTAGCAATTGTGAATGGGAGTTCATTCATGATTTTGTTCTCTGCTTGCCTGTCGTTGATGTATTGAAATGCTTGTGACTTCTGTACTTTGATTTTGTATCCTGAGATTTTGCTGAAGCTGCTTATCAGCTTAAGAAGCTTTTGAGGTGAGACAATGGGGTTTTCTAGATATAGGATTATGTCATCTGCAAACAAAGACAATCTGACTTTCTCCCTTCCTATTTGAATACCTTGTATTTCATTCTCTTGCATGATTGCTCTGGCCAGAACTCCCAATACTATGTTGAATAGGAGTGATGAGAGAGGGCATCCTTGTCTTGTGCTCGTTTTCAAGGGGAACGCTTCTAGCTTTTGCCCATTCAGTATGATATTGGCTGTGGGTTTGTCATAAATAGCTCTTATTATTTTGAGGTATGTTCCTCAATACCTAGTTTATTGAGATTTTAACATGATGTTGAATTTTATTGAAGGCCTTCTCTGCATCTATTGAGATAATCACGTGGTTTCTGTCTTTAGATCTGTTAATGTGATGAATAACGTTTATTGATTTGCGTATGTCGAACCACCCTTGCATCCCGGGAGTGAAGCCAACTTGATCGTGGTGGATAAGCTTTTTGATGTGCTGCTGGATTCAGTTTGCCAATATTTTATTGAGACATATTTGGATTTAATTTGTTAATATATTGTGAAAAGTGTTCTTTCATTTGCAGCCATAAAAGATACTGTTCTGTAATGCATTTGACAGATTTTGGCATTAGGTTTTTGCTGGGTTTATAAAAGTGTTGTGAAGTGTTTCTGCCTCTTCCATTTTCTGAAAAAGTTTATGTAAGATGGATAGTCTTTTTTCCTTAATTTTAGAATAGAATTCATGAAGAAATAATTCAGGTCTGGAGTTTCCTTTGAGGGAAGGTTTTTGATAAAAAATTTAACTTCCTTCATTTGAAGTTCTTTACATTTCTTATTTCATTTTGAATCATTTTGGTAAGTGGTGTTATTCAAGTAATTTCATTTCATCTAAGTTGAAGAATGTATTGCATATACTTATAAAATATGCTGTCACTATTTTAATGTCTTTTGTACCTATAGACATATGCTTTCCTTCATCATTGATATGGTAATTTGTGTCTTTCCCCTTTTTGTCTTGATTGCTATGGGTTAATCAATTTCATCTGTTGATTAAATCATGACCATATTTTCCTCCAAATTCTTGAACATATTTCTATAATAACTGCTTGAAAATTCTCATCTGAAATTTCCAACATTTGTATTATTTCAGGGTTGGTTTTTATTGTTTATTTTTTTCCCATGTGTAACAATTCCTAGTTCTTCCCACGTCTAATATTTTTTTCATGTCAAGGTCAAAATAGTAGATGCCACATTGTTGACACTCTAGAGATACATATCTCTCTACAGACTTATATATCCACAGATTATATATATGTATATATTTATATTTGCCTTTATTTAGAGAGTGCTGAGATATTTTTCTTCAAAAGGCAGTGAACTTACTGGCAGATCAGCGAGATCCTTTTGAGACTTGCTGAGCTTTGTTAGGGCAGTTCTGGAGTGGTTTACTCTAGGACTTTGGTAGTCCTTCTCTTGAGATGTGACCCTTATGTGGTGCCAGCTGCATTCCCAGGGGTTTCAGCAAGGCCTCTCAGCTCTGCCCGGTCAGGATTCATGTCTCCCATGCTCGTATGACTGTCAGAATCTCTATTCCTCTCACAACTACCCAGCCACTGTTCTCTGCCAGGTCTTATGGAGGCATTTCCCATGCATTTGCTGCTTAGTTTTTGACCAAAGACTTAAGGGGACCTCATAAAATATTTGGAGGTCTTATTCTGCATAGCTTCCTTCTCTGCAGTAGCTTATCCCTATCACTGTCAGCCATGTCCATACTTCTGAACTCAATCTCTGCCTCCCTATGCTGGGTAGACCACTGCCCACTGCTTGGGCTTCATATACTTGTGCTGCAGCCCAGAAGTCATACCAAGGCAGAGTCTTAGGACAATAGCGAAATTCCCCTTCTAGGTTTCCTCTTTCCCAGAGATGGCGACCGTGTACTGCCTGTTGTCTGATGTCTGAAAATAGTTGTCTTACAATTTTTGTCAAGTTTTATAGTGGCTTAAGGGAATAGAACAAGTACAGTGACAACTATCTATTTTGATTTAGAGCCAAATTCCCAAAAATAAGCATTTTAAAGGTTTTTGTTCCATATCGTCAAACTGACACTATTATAAGTAGTTTAAAAGAGTAACACTTTGACTAGACTCTTAATCAAATTGGACAACAAAATTCATTCATAAGTGTTCTCACATTTTTACTAATATTTCATTCCATATTCATATGAGTTTTCTATATTCATATTCTCATTCACTATTAAATTATTTGTTTTTTTTGATTGTTATCTTTATGGTAAACCCTGATGGTTTTCAGGATATCATTTAAAATTTGTTTTCCTAAATTTATTTTTTTCCCAAACTTCCTCAGGAATTTGTTTTAATTTATCCACTGATAAATCACTCCCAAAGAGAATATAATGTTCTAATGTTTTTCATGAAAGTAATCTATATTTTGTCATCCTTATACACATTATTTGAAATACATTTTTATGGTTCTTTTTACTCTTCTCCCTTTCCCCAGAGACCAAAATTCCATGTAGTGTAGCTGAAAGTTTCTGAATGCCTTTATGTCTCAGTGAATGGGAGTTGCTCTGCAAGCATTTGTGGAATCAAAATGGATCAGCTGTCATATCAAGAGCTCAAGGAGATAGGTGTTTGCAGTGGATGGAATTTGGCCCTAAAAGAGATAATGTGTGGGCAAGTATTAAGTCTTCCAAAAAGATGTGTGAAGTTTTTCTGTCCTTTGCTATAACCAGGCAGCATAATTCACTTAGAAAAGAGCAATAAGAATTAATTTGAATCAAATTTGCCCCATATTGTAAAAAAGCACAGCTAAATGGAGTGAAGCATTTTTTCAGCAGTTCTGGATGGAAAGGGTTGTCAGTGGGTGATAGTAGTTTGGGGACAGCCATGGCTGGTAACTTTTCTATGCTGCTTAAAGACATGAGTAATAATGGAAGAGACAGCAAGTTGAGCACTCAGCAGAGTGGAAGTGAAAGATAGAAGTCTCATTCACATAATGGAGATAACACGCATGCACCTGCTAAGGTAAGAGATCACCTGGTTCCTCCCACATCTACTGATTCTTTGAAGTCTGGGACAGGGGTGGTGCCATATTGGGTGGTGGTATTTCCAGTGCCTAAAGTTTCAAAAAGGAGACTAATATCTTGTATATCTCAGGACCTCCTACAAATCATTGAAGAAAATATAGAACTGTCAATAGAGAATTTGCCAGAGGATATGGATAGGCCATTTTGAGAACAGAAATCCAGGACCACTATCACATGAAGAAGTGCTCAAACTCATTAGTAATTAGAAAATTGCAAGGGAAAGAAAAGGAGGGAGAGAACATTATTCAGCCTTCTAGATTGCTGCCAGTTATTATTATAGTAGTATAACGTAATCTCTCAGTTCCTTTAAATTATTGGTTTTATTTAGTTTTAAAAAATTGTCACCTGTATCTTTATGGTAAACACTGATGATATTCTGGCAGTGGGTGAGAGGGTTGGGGGGGTGGGGGGTGGAGAGAAAGAGAGACAGAGATTGGAATCTCTTTACATTGCTAGACTGAGAACAATCTAGATCACTGGATAAGGATTAAAGGAGATATTAGGATGTAGGAAAACACTCTATTCACTTTTATGTGGGATTGCAGGTGTATACAGTGATCCTGAAGAACCCGTGGTGGTATTTAGATAGATAAAATATGCATAGAATTCCATGTCTCAGCAATCATGACTTGCTCTGGGTATATAATCCTATAAAGCAATCATACAAGTCTATGAAGGTATTTGTACAAGAATTTTCAATTCTGGCAGAAAACTGGAGAAAATCTGGCTATGTATTTCTGAAGAAATGGGTATGAGTATTCTCTATCACGTAGAAGCAACAAGACCGAATGTACATACAGAAAAACCGAGCACTTCCCTTGCTTGAGCTGAGTGGAAAAGTAATATTTATGTGATTTTAAATACATACATACATGCCTACTGCTGAGTGCTCTGTGAGAAGGTTCATGGCTGGATCATGACCGATCTGTTTTTTTCTCTTGGGATTTTGAACTGAGGCTTAGAAAGAGCCAGGCTGGTATTTATCAGTGTAGGGAAATGATGGCAACTGAATTTGTAATCTTTAGTGACCATCTCATTCTCACCACGAGGCCTGGAGAAAAAGAGATGGCGTACAGGGAGAGAAAAGCATGCAGCAGCCAAAACTGAATAAAAATCAGCGCTGGAGAGGTAGCCATTCTAGAGCCCAGCCCTAGTGGTGCCTTTTCAGAACTGTCTATCACCTCTTGACTTCTGCTAAACAACCTTTATCCTTGTGTTAAATTCCACTGTGGCTTAAGCTGGCTCCAGTTATTTTCTGTTACTCCCTTCCAGCCTAATACATCACCTGCTTCCTGAGCTGGGTCTGTGACAAGTTTGTGTGCTAAGAGGAGCTGACATTTCAGTGCTGTGGATTGACTGCTGGCACAGAGATACAGTGCCGTGTCTCCCGGTTCTGAGGACAGGATTGCCAGGCTGCAGGGTGTGTTCTTGGGGCATTGAGATGAGAATCGCTTCTTGTGCATCTCCGTTTCTTGAAGAACTTGTTCATTCTGAAAGGAAATCAAAAGCATAAACTCTTTATTCTGATTCTGTTGATACCAATAAACAAAAACATGTCCTTTTTCGGGGGTACAATCCATCTTTGTTTTCTGTCCTTTTCCTTTGACCAAATGTCCTGGAGTCTGTGTGACTTTGGCATGAAAAGAGCCTGTAAGAGAAAGAAACAGATGCTGTAGAAGGAGTCCAGGAAAGAGCTTAACAGACAAAACAAAACAAAACAAAACAAAGCTTGGATCTGCTGGTTGGCAAGCCCAGGACAAGGATTTTTCTTTTGTGCTCAGGGCGCACCTGCTGCCAGGAGACACAGGGCTGCACAGCCGAGGAGCCTGGTGCCCATGATCGCATTGACGTTGCAAAGGGATGAGGCTTTTTCATCCCCTTTCTGCACCTTCTTGTGACGTGATCCCTCCACAGACTTATAATCATCATGTTATTGCTTCATGTTCCTGAGCAAAGACACTTCATAGTATCAGGGAAAAAAAGCTTTTATCCTAACTCAGGAAATATAACTAAGTTATTTTGTATTCATTTAAAAATGTGTTATGTCTATTTTTGCTAATATAAGCAATGCACTGATATTTTAGAAAGTTAGAAAATAAAATAACAAAATAAAAATATGATACCACTGCCAGAAAGCAATTATCACTGTTAACACCTTAGTGAGTCTTTCTAGATCCTTCTCTGCCCCATATATAAATGTCTAGATATATAGACACTTTTTTTAGTAAACAATATTCTTGAAATTCTGTTTGATAAGCTTTTTTTCAGTTAATGATCATCCTTTCTCATCGACGCATTTTCATCTTATCTACTATTTAGTTTTTATGCAAAGTTTCACAGTTGTTTCAAAAATGTCCTTTGCCATTAATTTGAGCATCAGTTTCTAACTCAAGACTGGACATTCCTTCTGGCTATTAATTATCTAATTATCTTTTATATAATTCAGATCTCTGTTGTAATTGCTATCTTTATGATTCTGAAACTAGCGACTGCTTTGAAAAATACTTCCCTTCTAGCTCTTTCTGGTGTATTTTAGCTTGTTCATTTACTAGTGCTTCTTTTACGTAACCTCCCTTTTTTGCTTTTTCTCTCTAACTATTTACTTTAAATTGTGCATTTTTTGATGATTTTTTTTTTCGCTTACTTTTTTATTCCTCCATCTCATCCTCATTTCAGGAAAGTAATGTTAACAGCTTAATGTATATCTTTCCATAGATTTCTCCTTACTAATTTAATTGTTCAGTGAGGTTGTTTTCTCCACATTACAAAATGGACTTTGAATATATAGATAATAACTTGATAAAATACCAACAGAATGATCACTTAAAAAAACAACTTGGCACAGGAAATAAAAGATTACCAGAATATTTGAAAGCTCTTATTTCTTTTCCCAGATTCCATGCCTCTGTTCTCTAACTCTATTGAGGTGTTTGTTTTTGTAATTATTTGCTTCTCTTTTATATTTTAATGCATAGGCACAAAAGCAAACAAAATAGTGTTTAGTTTTAGATGCTTTCAAACTTTACACAAACAAGACAATACTGTACCTTTCTTCTGCAATGTAATTTTTCATTCAAATTTGTGAAATTCATTCATGTTTGTGTGTTTAGTTTTAGTTCATGAATTTTCACTGCTGTGTAATTTCTTTTTAATAACCAGGATTTATTCTTCTGTTAAGTTACATTTGGATATTTTATACGTTTTTGCTATTACAGATGTATTACAGTGAATAGTCTTGTCCTGATTTTCATTGAAGGGTTTCTCTAGAAAAGCCTTTCTCAAGGGTGGAATTGATGGATAGTGTGTACACACATCTTGAACTTTACTAGATAATACCAAATTGTTTTCCAAACTGGATCTACCGACATACACTCTAGCCAGTGATTCAGAGAGTTCTTGTTGACACTTTGCCTTGCCAACACTTGATAGTTACTATTTTTATCATCGTAGCCATTCTTGTGGGTATATATTTCTTTGGACTCAGTTTCTATTTCCCTGATTATTAAATATAGCCACATTTACATGTTTAATGACCAGTGAGATTTTGCTAGGTGCTTATGGTTTTCACTCACTTTTTCCATCGACAGTTACCTTGTTCTCATTGATCTGTAGAAAAATTAGTTTGTAGGTTTTTAAAAAATAAATTTATATACTAGCTTTTCTTGAATATATAAATACAAATAGGGATATTAATTTGGTATAAATATATAGATATTTAATGATATGTCACTATACAGTCAATCTTGTCACTGTTACATAATTAACATTGATAAATTCAATATGTTAATTTTGATATAGCCATTTTTTATCAATCTGTTCCCTACTAATTGAGGGAATAAGAACTCTTTCCCTGCTTTAAGGCCATGAAGATGTGCTCTTATACAGTATTCTAGAAGCCTTGTGATTTTATTACAATTATGCTTTTAATATAGCTGGGATTGATTTTGGCTGTATATTGAGATGTGTCCAATTGCACTTATTTTTCTTTATATAGATACCCAATTTTCCCATCACCATTTGTTGAAAAATATATTCTTTGACTGTTGCAGTACCATTGCTCTGTGTTTATGAACATGTGTTTTTTTCCTTGGATCTATTTATATATCAATGCCCCTATATTACACCACTTTTATTGTTGTGGTTTTATACTAGTTCTTCATGTTTGTTATATTTAGTCCTCTCACTTGGAGCTTCTACTTCAGTGCCTCAGCTATTCTTTTATCCTTTGCAGCTATTCTTTTATCCTATCCTATCCTTTATCCACTGGTAGGCAGACTCATGCAACTTCATTCATGGAGGCTTTTCATTTCCTACTTTGGTGATTTCTTGGAATCTTAGCTAAGTCTTGTGTCTTTCCAAAAGGAACCTCAGTGGTAAAAGTTCTGATCACCTCGGTAAACTAACATATGACATTTTACCAACTATTCCCTGTTACCCAAGAAGTGTTTGCGGCTTCTTCTGCCTGGGTTACCTTTATTTTTTTCCCGAATTTTCTTAGAAATATCAAATACTAGACAAAACAAAACTCTCACTCTCTCTCTTTCCCTCTTTTGTTTTTACATCCCATGTTCTAATCACTCCTCACTCTTAGGCTTCTTTAATCTCCATAAGGAACCAGAATACCACAGTCTTAACTTCCATGCCTTTTATCTCTGTGATCTAAATCTATATTTGGTTGGAATTTTCTGTCCCCATAGTTCAATTATTTACATGCTGAAATCTGCAGAATCTCAACCTCTAGTCCAGCCTTATGGCATCTCAATTTCACATCTTGTCTATGCAGTTGCCTGCTTCTAGTTTTTATCTCATTGTTCCATAGACAGTTGAACCCTATTATCCCAAATGGGAACTGCTACTGCTAACATGATTTCATATTGTTTGAAACTGTGCCCTTTGTTAAGGATCAAAGTTATATGAGGAAAATTGAAAAATAGTATCATTTCAAAGTTACATGAGGAAAATATATATATATTGAAAAATTGTATCGTTTGCTTGTCTGCTGATGACAATGAAGCTTCAGCTCTCTCTTTTGAGCAACAGCCTACAAAGGACTTTCATACTTATTGTATTCATGGAACCAAAAACTCAACTTTTTCAAAAACTCCTTTCTGTCTACTTCCTCAAATGTATTCCATTTCTTTTGATTCATATAAATTGATCATCTTCTTTCTCTTTGTAAACTGTTCCCCAAAGTGACACACTCTTTAATATGCCTTTGCAAAAGCTGTTCTCTTTGCCCAGAATGCCCTACTCAGAACCAGGTCTAGCTGGTGAAGTTCTAATGTGACTTCCTCTTTGCTTTCTCTGATTCAATCAGACAGAATTGGGCATGTCCCCCCTGAAGCTCCCAAATGACTTCTGATTATAGTATTATACATTATATTTTCCATTCTGTTATAACTACTTTCTTGCTAGACTCTTAGCTCCTTGGATAAAGGATCTATTTTCTTTTCAGTTTTGTATCTTTTGTGTTTGCAAAAGTAACAGGACATAGTAAAATCTCAAGAAAATATTAAAAATGAAAAAATTAAGCTAGAGGATGTGGTGGGGGCCATAGGGTGAGGACACATTTCCGCACAGAGAGACAATGGTTGTGCTTCCACTGTGGTGCGCTCCCAGGACAGAAGTACAAAGCTGTTTGGCTGGTGTGGGCCAACTTCACCCTGAGAAGAAATAGCCCCTTCTCCTCTTGGCAGACACTGTAGCCTTCAGTTAGGTCTCCTCTCTGAATATCCTTTTCAACCCTTGAGTAATAGATCAGTCTCAGATTTTGCTTTGGGTCCTGCCAGTACCAGTAGCAGTACATGTCATTGTGTCTCAAATTCTGTTTCCACTCCAGAGTCACATCCCATCCAGCCCCAGTGAGCTGGAATGGCATCTGATAGATGTCAGCATCCAAGGGTCCAAGAGACAAAGGCTGGAGATCATGCCTGGAAGGGAGGTGCTGGCCAGGGAGGGGCCTGGCAAGCCCAGAATAGGAATTGACCACCTGGATGTGTGCTGAGCTCACCTGCTCCCAGGAGACACAGGGTCACATAGCAGAGGACCCAGCTCCCCATGGCAGCGACAAAATCTCTCTGAAGTTACAGACACAGGCTCTGAGAGAGAGAGAGAGGCCAAGGGAAGGGGCTGAGATCTAGCCCCTCCCCGGGGCTTAATATAACGAATTTGTCATTGCTACGTGATGACTGATTTTCACAGCTGATTTTGCAGATGGTGAGACTAAGAATTAGAGCGATCAAGTAACATGCACCTCCTCTTCTGCTTATAGAAGCTTTTTATATCCCTTCTAAATGGACAAGTGCCTGCCTGCATGGTCAGAAGAGCCAATCCCTCATTTCCTGGTCAGAGTCATACACAGAGTGCCATGCACCTGTGCTCAACTCAACACAAGAAGGGGTTTGGAAGTTTAGTGGTTTTGTTTTTGTTTTTGTTTTTTAGAGAACCGATTATCTACACCCTCTGTATTCACTATAAATAATTAATACAGTAGAGATGGGGTGGGGGCTACTCCTGTAATTTTAGGAATAGCAAAGTGTCTGAAGCGCCCCTTCCCTTGTGACAATGGATTAGAGCAGGGACTTGGGACACGGCATGGGCTTTAGTCCTGTCTCTGCCATTTAGCAGCTATGTAACCTTGGAAAAGTTACAGAGCATCTCTTCAATTTCACTTTATCTGTAAAATTGAGATAGTAAGTAACTACCCCAAAACCTGTGATGAACATTACATAAATAAAGCATTTAGAGCAGTTCTTAGTACATAAGAAACACTAGATTTGCGTTTGCTCTTATTACTTTCTGGACCTGAAGTTCTAATTCACAGGAAGTTAGGAAGTCAATACTGTATCAAGTGAAATCAGACATTTATGGTCATAGGGTTGTACCAGCTGACTGAAGTATCATTTTCCAACTGAGTAGAAATTTGTATGAGTGTAAATTCATTGTATAACATGGGTTCTTCCCAGTAGTTTTAGTAAATAAAAATAGGATCCTAGATGATTTCTTAATGAATGCTTTTGTTTTGATAGACAAATGTTGTTCTATTTCTGAGGTTATCTGCAATTAAAAGATGCTTTCATGATGAAACTTTTGGTTGCAAGCTGGTGGGGTTTAGAAGCTGTTGCTGTTCCCTCCTAGAAGAAAAACAAGGCAGAGAGAGAGAGAGAGAGAGAGAGAAAAGAAAGAGCAGGAGAGAGACAGAAAGAGAATATAAAGTAATTATTTAGAGTGAGAAGCATTAAGAGGTGCAGCAGTGTGGATGAAGCTCTGAGAAAGAATGCTTGCAACATAGTTGTTTCCAATGCGTAGGTCTAGGCTTCAGGTTGTCAATCATGCCTGCGTTGAGGATCTAATTCTGTGTCCAAGAGTTCTTCACATTGTACCAGGGACCTCTTTGTCAGACTGGTAAATCCTAAGGACCCCATCTCAGAATAACATTTTAAATGCATAAACTAGAATATAGAAAATTATTTTGAAATGCAGATATCAATTTTTTAAATTCTCATATATTAATATAGGAACACATTTAAATTTCATTAAATGAAATATAACCTGCTGAATCTGAAAACTGTCATGATTTCAACATAGTGATGAAAGTATATTTACTGCATGTAACGTGGTATGAAAATATCTGACTTTTATATCAACTGTCATCTATGCAACATATAAGCAAATGTCTGTGATTTCTGTCATTGACTTTGTCACTGATATCACTAAAACTACTATGGTTTACTCACTATATCATAGAAGGAAAGGTATATTTCAGTTGGAGGTTAGTTAAAATAAAGATCTATTTTCCCATTCAAATTTATTGATTCCCTGAATTTTATCTGTGCACTCCTTGGAGGTCCACGGATCCCAGGTTAAAAACTTCTGCCTTAGAAGAGAATATGCATTATGCTGGAATCCACAGACAGGAAATGCTTTTTAGGACGTTCATATAGCCTCGGAAGTACTTAGCCTATATGTGTAGTTTGCAGATTTGTCAAGGTGTCAAGGGAAACAATTTAAACTACTTCTTTAGACTGTTTACAGACTTCAATTATAACAGGTATTATATTATACTTACCATGATTGTGTTCTAGTCCTGGAAACATGGTACAAATTCTATCATCTATCTTTCTACATACTGTCTGCATTATCAATTATATTCATCATTATCCATATCATCATCATGATTATCATGTATATTTTATTCCTGAGGAGCATTATTGGAATAGAAAACTACAGGGACATAGTATGATAGTATATACTCTCTTGCATGAAAGAGTAAGGCTTTATGCTAAGAAACCATGTAATCAGAAATAGTATTCCTAAAATGGAATCACAAAATTATCTCCACACTATGTTTTAAAATAATCTCTACAGTACTATGTGTTACTAATTCTGAGACACCTCAGATCCCAATATTGGTAATATATACATTATTCTTATTGATAGAATTTAGACAGTTCTACTGTATTTAAGATCCTCATTGTAGTCAGTGTTAAATAGTGTCCTATTTCCTAGATAAAGGAGTAAATAATGAAAAAGTTTATGTCATTAAACACTCTTCCTATATTGCAACAGATTCAACAGTATGTTCCCATTTCGTGCCTCCAATATGGTAATTCTCCATCTGAATACTTGGATCCATTTTTAAATTAGTGAATTGTATTTTTGGAGCAATTTTAAGTCCACAGCAAAGTTGAGCAGAAACTACAGAATCCCAAGTATTCCCTGCTCTCACATGAACAACCTTCCCTACTACTGACACTCTGTGTTGTAGAACTGTAGACCTGATGAAGGTGGCCTATGGGAGAAACAAGAATGGAATTCAGAGGCTTGACCAGCAGGGCTGCAACCCCTCATTCCAAATCATGTGCTTAACTGCAAAACATTCCCTTTAATTAATCTTACCTCATAGGTATGTTTTCATTAACAAAATGTATCTCTTCTTAAAGTACACCTTGCAGAAATTTCACAGCTTTTCCAATACATGTAAATGAGTATATTTTACCTGGAAACAGACCAGCACTAACACTTGATTGGTTCACATGGTAAATGAGGCTGACGCTGTGAGCTCACATATGGTTGCTCCAAACCATATGCAATTTCTGGGGAAGGTATTTGTATGTAATATGCTGAGGTAGAGATGTCAATTGAAAAATGTAAAGACGAAATTGAATTAGGCTGACGTGAAATCTTGGCAGAAAATATTTTTATTGAGTACATTTATAATCTTGTTAAAATAAAATTTAGGAAAATATGTATAAGATCTGTATAATAAAAAATACAAAGCGATGCTGAGAGAAATTAACAAGACCTCAATAAAGAGATGTGGGAGACTTTCTGAGACGATGAAAATGTTTTGTATCTTGATTGTCATCATGGTTACATCATGGGTATAAAAATGTGTTAAAATTTGTTGAAGTGTACACTTAAAATGCGGGTGTGTTTTATTGCAGCAGTTGCATTTGTTTATTGCATACATATTCCATATATATCTTATGTCTCAATAGAGTTGCTTTAAAAATGTTCGTAATTGTTGGCCAGGCGTGGTGGCTCATGCCTGTAATCCCAGCACTCTGGGAGGCCGAGGCAGGCGGATTACGAGGTCAGGAGATCGAGACCATCCTGGCTAACACGGTGAAACCCCGTCTCCACTAAAAGAAATACAAAAAATTAGCTGGGCGTGGTGGCGGGCGCCTGTAGTCCCAGCTACTCGGGAGGCTGAGGCAGGAGAATGGCGTGAACTCAGGAGGCGGAACTTGCAGTGAGCCGAGATCACGCCACTGCACTCCAGCCTGGATGACAGAGCGAGACTCCGTCTCAAAAAAAATTAAAATAAATATAAATAAATAAAAATAAAAAGTTGTGATTGTAACATTCCATAGGGCAGGAATTGCTAGTGGTTCCCACTAGGCTTCTATGGCAGGGAGAGCTGTGAGAAGCAGTCAAAAAGCCCTTTAGAGTCTGTCTCTAGTTCAAGGAAATGTGCTGGGTCAGAAGATCAGGGTCTACCTGAAAGACACAATTGATCCGCTTGTCATTCTTATTTGTGCACCCACAACTTTACCAAGTGAAAAGCACAGAATCCCATTCTTTAAATAAAGATTGTTAGAAATCCATAAAGCTCATGTAGAAAGAGAGAGAGAAGGTAACCTAGCATATCTTACCTAATATGCTGAACACTGAGGAATCCAAGCTTTTTATGCCTTCTGGCCCCTTCCCTGGGGTTTTGTCCCCATCAGTTGTTTTAAATTACCCCCCTTTGTTTTTTGCTCACTTAGAGCTGTTATTTACAAGTTTTTCCTTCTGATTTATTGTCTTTCAAGTTGGGTTTCTGTTATGTAGTGCCTACCAACCTGCTACACACTTATTTCCTGAGCTGGGTCCATAATGAGTTTGTGTTCTAAGAAGGGCTAACATTCGGCACTGTGGCTTTGCTGCTGGCACAGAAATACAGTGCTGTGTCCCCTGACTCCGTGGACTGGATCTCCAAGGTACAGGATGAGTTTTTGGGGCATTGGGCTAAAAATCGCTCATTGATTATTTCTGCTTTCTGAATAAGTTCTTCATTCTGAAAGTAAATCAAAAACTTGAGCTCTTCTTCCAGCTTCTTACGATACCAGTAAACATAACTATGTCCTTTTATAGGAACACAATCCATCTTTGCTTTCTGTTCACTTGCTTTGACCAGAAGTCTAGGTCTCTGGGTGACCTTGGTGTCCGTGGAGCCTGTGGAGGAAGGAGAGAGCAGCTGTAGAAAAAGCGCAGGAGGGAGCTTGATACTGCAGCCACAGGAGAGAGTCTTGGAACTGAAATTCAACCAGTTCAGAACAGGGCCTTACCTGCTCCCCAGAAAGAAAGGGCCACACAGCAGAGAAGTCTGAGGCACATGGTTGGCTCAGAAAGAAATCGTAGTGGTAGCTTTTTCTGTAAGGCTTCTTCAGCTGCTCCCCTAGCCCCCGTCAGCAACCTGCTTGTGACGTGATCACTTTCCATAGCCTTCGTAGATGCTCTGTACATGGGACAGAGTCATTTCAATTTCAAAGAATGTAGGAGGGCAGGCTTTGTTTTAGCTGTTAAAAATAGTGTAAGTTTCAGCCTGCTTTTAGTTTTTTTTTCTGTGACTCACTGTTTTGCTATTTTTTTAAGTAAAATCACTCATACATTTATTTACTTAAAAAATTATTATACTTTAAGTTCTGGGGTACATGTGCAGAATGTGCACTTTTGTTACATAGGTATACACATGCCATGGTGGTTTGCTGCACCTACCAACCCATCACCTACATTAGGTATTTCTCCTAATGCTATCCCTCCCCTAGCCCTCCATCCCCCGACAGGCCCCATGTGTGATGTTCCCCTCCCTGTGTCCATGTGTTTTCATTGTTCATCTCCCACTTATGAGGGAGAACATGCGGTGTTTGGTTTTCTGTTCTTGTGATAGATTGCTGAGAATGATGGTTTCCAGCTTCATCCATGTCCCTGCAAAGGACATGAACTCATCCTTTTTTATGGCTGCATAGTATTCCATGGAATATATGTGTCACATTTTCTTTATCCAGTCTATCATTGATGGGCATTTGGGCTGGTTCCAAGTCTTTGCTATTGTGAACAGTGGTGCAATAAACATGTATGAACATGTCTCTTTATAGCAGAATGATTTATAATCCCTTGGTTATATACCCAGTAATGGGATTGCTGGGTCAAATGGTATTTCTGGTTCTAGATCCTTGAGAAATCTCCACACTGTCTTCCACAATGGTTGAACTAATTTACACTCTATTTACTTTTTTAACTTGTCAATTTGCTTCTTCCCCTCCCTTCCATCTCAGGTAAGGAATCATACAACTCGGTCTTTACAAATAGTAGCTTTTGACACACTTATAAAATCACATAGCAGCTGCTTTACATTAAGTATTTATTTATTTATTTATTTACTTATTTATTTACTATTTTTGAGACGGATCTTGCTCTGTCTCCCAGGCTGGAGTGCAGTGGCATGATCTCAGCCCACTGCAGCCTTTGTCTCCCGGGTTCAAGCAGTCTCCTGCCTCAGCCTCCTGAGTAGCTGGGATTACAGGCCCCCACCACCGCACCTGGCAAATGTTTGTATTTTTAGTAGAGGCAGGCTTTCACCATGTCACTGGCTGGTCTTTAATTCCTGACCTCAAGTGATCTGCCCGCCTCAGCCTCCCAAACTGTTGGGATTACAGGCATGAGCCACTGTGCCTGGCTACATTAAGTAATGAAATGTTGAACTATACAGAACAATATTTATGACAAATATGCAATGCATATATAGAAGCAATAAAATGAATACCTTTGCCTGAACCAATCAGCTTAAGAGTTAGATTATTGCTGAAAATTTCTCAGTCCATGTTACTCTTTTAGATTTCCTCATTGTTTCTCCGTCATGCCCAGGTAGGTGTAATCTGAAGTTTAAATTTGTCATTCACTTGCTTTGCATTATAGTCTTTAGCATTTACACAAGAATCTGTAAATTATGTAGTATTTTTTGTGTGTCTTTGAAATGTATCTAAGAGGAATCAGCTAGTTTATATATTTTCTATAATGTTATTTTTTCATTCAACATTAGGTCTGTGATAATACGTTGACACACAATCTAGACAATTTACTTTCACTGCTATCTAGTATTACATTATATTCATTGGCTAGAATTTATTCATTCTTGAATTAATGCACACTAATTTTTCCCTGGGTGTTTGTGCTGCTACAAACAGTATTGTATTCTTGAACATGTCTCTGCTTTTCTAGGTGCAAGATTGTTGCCATACCTGGCAATGTAAAGACTGCGTCTTCAAGTCAACATGTCAACTTTACATAACATAACAAAATGCTTTCCAAAGTGATTAAGCCAAATAAATGACCCCACGAACAGCTCATGAGTGTGTTCAGATGTTCCACATCTAGGACTACACTTGCTATTTAATATACCTTTAATTTTGCCAGCCTAGTATATTAATATTATCTCATGGTGCAGTAGAGTTTTTGTTTGCTTCTTTCTGGTTGCTAAGGAGGTTGAATATATTTGATATATTATAGGCCACCAGTGTTGCCTGTAAACTGCCCTTTGTCCATATTTCTTTTTGGTTGATTAGCTATTATTTATTTGTAACAGTTCTTTCTAGACTCTGGATACCCAACCTTTGTCAGCTATGTGTGTTGCTAATATCTTTCCAATTTGTGATGTATGTCTTTATTCTGTTTGTGCTACTTTTTGTTGGATTTCTTTAGTAGAATGCATTATTCTTTTATTTGGGGTAAACATGTTTTTTAATTCTTTATTAAAAAAAATCTTCCATAGCCCAAGTTCATGAAGATATAATCCTTATTATTTACCAAAACTCCTAACATTTTGAATTTTGCATTTAAGCATTTAATTCACTTGTGATTTATTTTGACATATATTGTGAAGTAAGGTTTAAATTCATCTTTCCTTGTATGGATAACCACCTGTTCCAGAATAACTTGTATATTACATCATTCCTCCGTATATCTTCAATAACACCTCTATTATATATGAAATTCCTGTATATTCATGGGCCTATTTTTCATTTTCTGTTTTCCATTTGCCTATTTAATCAAGCTTCTTTCATTATCCTAAATGATAACATAATTTGATAATTGGTAGAGCAATTCACATCACTTTTTGTACTTCTTAAATATTGCTTATTTTTGTTCTTTTTCACTTAGTTGTAGATTATTTGCCAAATTTCATAAAGTAAATCTTTTGTAGTTTGATTACTGTGGTATTGAATATATAGATAATACTGCAGAAATTGAAATAATCTTACTATTGGATTCACTTTTTCATGATGATGTTGTATATCTTTACTTATTTCAAACTTTTTTTTTTTTGAGACGGAGTTTCGCTCTGTCGCCCAGCCGCCTGGAGTGCAATGGTGCAATCTCAGCTCACTGCAACCTCCGCCTCCCGGGTTCCAGCAATTCTCCTGCCTTAGCCTTCCGAGTAGCTGGGATTACAGGCATCCACCACCATGTCCAGCTAATTTTTTGTGTTTTTAGCAGAGACGGGGTTTCACCATGTTGGCCAGGCTGGTCTTGAACTCATGACCTCAGGTGATCCACCCACCTCGGCCTCCCAAAGTGCTGAGATTACAGGTGTGAGCCACCACGTCCGGCTTATTTCAAACTTTTAAAATAATCCCCTTAAATATTTATTTAGAGACAGAGGCTAGCTCTGTCACCCAGGCTGGAGTGCAGTGGCATGATCTCGGTTCACTGCAAGCTCCGCCTTCTGGGTTCAAGCCATTCTCCTGCCTCAGCTTCCGGACTAGCTGGGACTACAGGCGTGCGCCACCATGCCTGGCTAATTTTTTTGTACGTTTAGTAGAGATGAGTTTCACCCTATTGGCCAGGCTGGTCTTGAACTCCTGACCTCATGATCTGCCCGCCTCGGCCTCCCAAAGTGCTGAGATTACAGGCGTGAGCCACTGAGCGCGGCCCTGATTCCCCTAAAATTTTAATAGTTTTCTGCATGATAGTCTTGCTAATCTAATAGATTTGTTCTTAGGTGTTTATTTTCTATTTTATATCATTATTTGTAAATTGTCTCTCGTTAAAAAACATAACTGCTTGTAGTATGTGAAAATAAAATAATGTTTTATATTTATGTTAAATTCAGTAAACTTACTACATTTTGTTATTGATAATGCATTGCTTCTTTAGACCCTTTCGAATCTCTATAAATAAACTTGTCGTGCGCCAATACTTATTTTTCTTTCCTTTCTCATTTTCAACTTTTTCCCCTTGTTTCACTGGTTGCAAATTCAGCACAATGTTGAATAGAAATCACGGTATTATTCATTTATATATTTATCAATTGTGTAGAAATCACACAACTACAGGTGCCAGGTATGGGTAAACGCTAAGGGAATTACAAAATGTTAAGATTACATCCTGCCATTTTAAAGACCAATTTGGCCTCCCAGGATATCTGCAATTTTTTTGGTCAGTCAGTACCTAAACATCTCATCTGAAATATCCGGTGAAGCTGTGAGTCCCCACTTGATGAGCGGCAGATATTTTATAGAAAGATCCACATCACCCTCTAGCGGTCAAAGGAGCGAATTCATCCAATGCCCGCTGAGCTCTGCCTCGGCCTGCCTGAGTGGGGAGTGGCCCGCCCGGCAGCGAGGCAGCAAAAAGGCATTCCAGGTATCAGAGCGAAATTAAGAAAAAAGCAGCACTTGATGTGCTACCTGCCACATACTCCACAGCATTGTTACTAGCAATTACTTACACAATTATTCAGCCATTAGTCTAATGCCGATGGTGGTTTATCAGTGCATTTTGCCTCCCTCAACCTTTTATAGTCCCCCAAGGCAGGTGTGCTCCCTAAACCGCTATCCTATGTTATCTGATCTTTTCATCGTAAACTCTATATCAAGGGGTTGGAGGCACTTTCGTTCTTCCAGTGATGCTAAATGTCCCAAAGGTGTATTTCTTATCCAGATCCATTTTCTGAGTCCATGACTTGTACATCCAACTGCTCTCTGCATATTCCTGGTTAGATTACTGTCCCTAAGGCACTCCCAATCTCAGAGTAAATCTTGATCTTCTTCCCACTTGGTCCTTCTTATTTGTCTGTGTGTAGCAGTCTCTCTTAATCACCACCCCCCACCCCCTGCATATTGCTGCTCATGTCTAATCAATTGCCAAGTCCTTTGATTTACTTCCTTTTAAATGTCTCATTTTCCCCATATTTCTAACACCATCATCATTATCTGAGCTAAACTACTGCTTGCCTGAGCTAAGTTTTTCCTCCGCATCAACTCTGTTCACACTGCTGGAGGGTGGCAGCATAAGCCTCCCAACCCTCTGCCCAAAATATGCCACTTTGGCATAAGGATTATTTTGAGCTAGAGGCATTAAAGACAATAGCAAGTATAAGAGGAGTACTCTGACCCTTCCCCTTTTCTTCTTGAAAAATGGAATAAGCCTCCCATATAAAAGATGTTTTATGTATACCAGGAAAAAAGAATATTCTTAACATCCAAGATAGAATGGGGTGATATTGAGGCCAAGGAATCTGTAACAAAAAAAAAGCTTGTTAAACTAATCCTCACCTTCCTAGTCACTTTGCCATTCAACCAGCAACTCTAGCCTAAGCCCCTTTACTTTTTCACCTTTCCACAATGTATGACTCTTTGCCCAATTCAATATATGAATGTTCAACTCTAACTGCACATTCAGGTCTTCCTTTAATTATGGGGGCTTTCATGTGATGTAAAACTTGTATTAAATACATGTGTATGCTTTCCTTCCTGTTAATCTGTTCCATTCTCAGGACCAGCCGAAAAACTGCAAGAGGGTAGAGGTAACATTTTGCCTTCCCTGCATGGTCCATTATTTCTTCACTTTGTGACCAGGGTGATTAAATACACAGATACACACACAGCCACGAATCTGATTACTAAAGAAGTCAAATGTTGAAAACCTCAGTGTCTCCTATTAAGCTTTATGTTGGATTCTGTATCATTTACCTTGACCAGTAAGGTTCTGAGTGGCCTGGTGCCTTCCTGCCTTCTTCAATTTTGCCCTGTACTCAACCACCTCCTCCCCCTGCTCCTGTCACTCTGCTGACTTCTTTCCTGTCATTAAACACACTAATTTCTTTCCTGATTAAAACATTTTGCACTGGTTCTTTAATCTTTCTTAAATGCCCTTGAATTCATTATCCCTCGTCCCACTTAATTAACTCTAGCTCATCTTGATGTAAGGTATTTAGGAATAATATTTAAAATTTCTTCCTATACCTTTTATTAAAAGGAGGATAACCATTAAATATGCAATACCAGGGGCTTCAGACTCTCCAGGGAGTATTTCATCAATAATTACTTTCAAGAAATTAGACATAGTTCATTTTTTAGGATAAAAGAGTCTTAACTGGTTTTCAAAAATGGCACCAGATAGGAGATTACAGATAAAAGACACTCACATATTTATGGGTAGTTAAAATTGACTACTGGTCAGTTAATAGGAGTCACACTGCTTTCCACATTCCAGAATGGAAAAACAGCAGCAGAGGTATGAAGTTGTGAAGTAGCTTATCAAATATTCATCTTTGGACACCTGAGATGGTGCATGTACTATAGCAAATGGGTTGAGACTCTGGGAAACCAGTTCGAGAGATTATTTTTGACATTAAGAATGGGGATATCCAAGGATATAGAGGAATTAGATGACCCTAGCTCCCTTGAAACCTCTGAAATTCTTCCCATGGCTTCTCCATTACTGGGAAAAACAGTGCCTCCGTGTGTGTGTGTGTGTGTGTGTGTGTGTGTGTGTGTGTGTGTTGGGGAGGAGGATGTAAGAGTCTGTCTCTTACCTCACCCATCACTGCCTCTGAAAGGTGAACTTGATTTTAAATACAACAAAGCACAGAGAGTAGAATATAAAATCAGAACAGAAAGTTAAACACTTCAAAAAGAATTGCTCATCAAAAATTTATGTCATTCAAAATTTACAGGAAATGTGATAGGATTTTATTTTGTTGGTACTTGTCCAAGGAAGACAGAACACAAATACGGACTGAATGCTGTTCAACGCTGTTGTCTCCTTTCCTAAGGTAATATAGGTAGGCAGTAGGCTGTGTCCTTGACAGTCAGCTGGTTTGGGAATGGCAGGTCTGAACCCAGCAGCGTTCCATGCTAAATGTCACTGAAACACTACACTCCTCAGCTTAACGTAGTCGGAAATAGTGACTGCGTGAAATAGGAATGTAACCACTGTCTCCCTGTTTCATGCCAGAGCCTTAAAAGCTCTTGTCTTTTCCATGCCGTTAGTGAAGCAGTGGAATATTTTATAAGTATTTTACTAGCTCTGTTCTCCAGGCTGAAAACACTAACAGAGTAAAAGGCTACAATTAAAGTGGGCCCTGAGTTCAGTGGCAATGGCACAGTCTGAGGTGACTGAACCCAGGTGGGGTATTTAACCACCAGCAACACACGGTCATAGCGGAGACGAACAGCAGCAGCGTGTCCACTGCAGAATTGGCTCCCATCTTATTCCAGTCAGTTCCACCTTGGTCAGGGGCCAGGTGTCATCTCCACGCTTTCACGTTCACCCTTATTGTCTAAACCCCTGTTCTGTGTTGCAAAGGGGTTGACAAGCGTCCAGGTCTGTTGGGTGGTAGGTTGTCCGCTGTGATTAATTCAGCAGCCGATATCTATATGAGGATGGTAGCAGTTAAGCCACTGCTATTTCACTCCTGGTTTTGACTATAAAATGCCCTTGATCCTTTTCTTGTAAGAACGCCAATCTATTCATTTATTTGTTTTCTCTTCTTTTTGATGCTATATGCATACAATTTTATTTATCTTAACCTGTGGTTCATAACACACAGACATTGCTTGTCAATGAATATTTTTAAAAAACATAATAGGAACTTGTAAAACATCTCCTCCTCAACATTATGCAAGATAGACCTTGACAATATTTCAATGTATAGCTATGTAGTTCTCTCTCATTCTATCTCCTGCCATGCCCCAGCCTTATAAAAATCCTGAACTTGGGTCATTATTATTCCCTGCCAGTAGTGTGTTGGTAAAGGGTAAAGGGTTGACAACTAAGTCTGGAGGAAAATAAAGCAAACTGTAATTTGCTGTGTTTGCTAATTTCTGTAGTGTAAATACCCTCACTATGGCCAGTTTCAAGCTAACAAAATGATGTCACTAAAACTGGAGTTGGGAAAAATGTATACAGTCAGCTCCCATGAGCTGATAAAGTAGGCTCCAGCATACAACTCATCTTTGCTTTCCTTTCAATATAATTTGTTCTAATATGTTTTAGTCCTGAAAATTATTTTCTTGACTTGTTTTTAGCTTTATGAAAAGCACATTATGCTTTGCATAATCTCATTAGACTTAGTTTTTACATTTGCTATTATATTGCTAAGATTCACCTATAACCTTGCTCTTCACTATAGTTCATTCATTTTGACTCATATGAATATGTCACAGTTTATTCGTTCACTCTTCTCAGTGCATATGTGGCTTGGGGCCATGTTTTTCTACTGTTTGGTGCTGTTAAGAACACTTTTGTATTTATGTCTTCTGATATGTGTATGCAAGAGCTTCTCCTGATGTAAACCTAGGAGTGGAATTGCTGAGTCATGGGATATAGGAATCTTCAACTACGAGATAATGCTGAACTGTTTCCAAATGGTTGGTAGTACTTATGCTCCCATCAGTAATTTATAAGTAATCCTATGAATCCATACCCTCGCTAACATTTTATATTTCTAAACTTTTTATATTTTGCTAATCAAGTGGATATAAAACTATGTATCATTGTGTCTTGCTTCATATTATCCTGATCATCAATGAAGTGAAATATCTCTATGTGTTTATTAGTCATATATGTTTATTCTATTAAATGTATGGTCGTATGTTTTGCTCATTTTCTGTTGGTTCATACAGATTTGTGGTCAATATAAATGTTTGGTTTCTCCTAGGAAAGGATTTTCACTGTTCCACTTACTGTCTTCTAACTACTGGCAGAACTTTCCAACTCTGTAGACAAGCCATGTTGTCTGAGGTCTTCCTTCTAGGTACCTCTGCCCCCTCTTCCCCTTGACACCTTTCCCAGGAGCCAGCTCACCAGCACCTTCCCTAGCGATACATTCCGTATGGTGTGTACCTAGGCGTAGAGGGTGCTCCCCTCCCTTTGTACCGAGTCTTACTCTGTTCATTCATCAACCGAAACACCATGGAGAACATGATGGCGTTCAACATTTACAGGAAATGTGATAGGATTTTATTTTGGTGGCCTTGTCTAAGGAGGACAGAACACAAATTTGGAGTGAATGCTATTCAATGCTGTTGCTATCCTCCCCTAAGGTAACGTATTCATGCATAACTCTCTACTTGGCTGCCTCTTGGTTATCTTTGTCTTGAGAGCCCAGCATGATGACAAGAAAGCCAGTTGCTGAAGTTTATTATAGGAAATACACAGTGATTATACAACTGTCTTCATATCTACCTCTAGGATTATGTGTAGATCTATTCAAGAATACATGACTAATGTGGCAGAGTCAGGGCAAAATTCCAGGTTTTATAATTTTCAGGGAACTTTCCATGTCCGCCGACCACTTTAGGCCCAACTCTATTGCCATTTCGTGGGTCTCAAACACTACACCTCCTCCATACTCCACACTCACAGTGCTTCTTTTCTTTTTCTCCCCCTCCCCCCGCCCCACCCCCTGCACACACACTCCCAGATGTCTCAGTCAGGAAAGCTGTGGTTTTCCATTCTCCACGCTTCCCCTCTCAGCACTCAGGGGGCCCGCTGGGGCGGAGGGCAGCTGCAGGGGTTCTTGCCGCAGTCTCTGATCCCCTCCTGGCGCTGTGTCTCTAGCACTGCAGATGTAGAAGCTGCTGTCTTCAGGATGGGCACTGGTCACTGTCAGAGTGGACAAGGTCAGGCTTGCATGGTTGATGAGAAACTTGTCCTTCTCGACGCCTTGCTCGTATGTGGCCTTGGAGCCCTCATTGGAAGTTGCCATCAGCATGAGGCTCTGTTTCGGGAACTGACGATACCAAAACATAGTTGTGGCCTGAAAGTCCAGGCAACGGCACTCGATCTTCACAGAGGTTCCACTCTTACAGATAACCCTGCTCGGATGTTGAGAGACGACAGCACCAAGCCCGGAGCCTGCTGAGACAGAAGCCAGAGAGAGAGGAGTGCCCAGTGGGAGCCGAGTCAGACAGGATGCCAGGCAGAGCTGAGCCTCACTCCCTCCCTGTGCTCCCAGCTCCTGGAGAGTCCTGTTTGTTTTGTGCAATCTTCCCGTCATCTCCCTAGGGCCATAATCCCCCATCTCCTCTGACCGGCGGCTTTCACCTTACCCTTTACACCTCTAGAGAGCAGGGCCTCTCCCTCTCCCTTCGATGAGCATAAACAATCCACATTGCAACCCTGCTGGCCACCACTTGACCATGCCAACACACGCACATGCCCACCCAAGCTCCCAGGTAGAAGGAGGCTTATACCTGTCCCCAGAAGCAGCAGAAGCAGCAGAAGCAGCAGCATCTTCCGTGATGGCCTCACACCACCTTCTCTGGGTAGAGTTGTGACCACTGCCTCCATTCACCAGCGAGGAGGGATGACTGATCACAGAATCCCAAGGATGCCCTAGTCTGCCCCCTGGTGGTAATCTTTGCCCGTGACTGATGTTACGTCCATCTCTGCCTGTCAAAAAACCGTACAGGTCGGGTGAGGTGGCTCACGCCTGTAATTCCAGAACTCTGGGAGTCCGAGGCGGGTGGATCACAAGGTTAGGAGTTCAAGACCAATCTGGCCAACATGGTGAAAACCCATCTCTACTAAAAACACAAAAATTAGCCAGGCGTGGTGGTGGGCACCTGTAATCCCAGCTACTCAGGAGGCTGAGGCAGAGAATTGCTTGAACCCAGGAGGCGGAGGTTGCAATGAGCTGAAATCATGCCACTGCACTCCAGCCTGGGTGACAGAGTGAGACTCCATCTCAAAAGAAAACAAAAAACCCATACATTGCCTAAAGTGGCCTAAAGACTTCCCAATTCAGCTTCCAAATTTATTAAAGATACACTGAGACATAAAGCATTGTAATGACTTAAGTGAGTTTCCTATAAGGAAAGGAGTGTAGGTTTGGGTAATGAATGGCATTGGAGTCTGTTTGCTGCTTCTGTTTCATATCCTCAAAGTAATGACACCAAGACAACTCATGGTTGTTAATCACTAGACCTACAGGTTGGCACTACCATAAATATTGATAAAGCACAGGCCAGTGCCTCGGCTGGAAGTCCAATGTTTCTTCATAATCATGTTGAAGCCACTTCATCATTTTCTAAATGAGATAGTTACCTCATGAGTATCTCATGACAATTTCCCTCATATATAAAGGGACTTAATTCTAAACATTCTAATAATATTTCTCAATTTAGCTTGTATGTTTCTGTGTTAATCACTGTTGAGGTTGTGAGAATAATTAGTTAAATTTATTCTATTGTAATGGAGGTCATACTAAGTACCGGACAGTGAAAATAGTTTCTAGGAGGCATAAGAAATTCTTTGATTTGAACAGGCTGGGATACTTGTTTTAATGGATCGATGTTGGAAATGTGTAGCAATTACAAGGAGCTGGAAAGTTTTTTTGAAAGCCCTATGTTTTCATTTTTATAACAGCCTCCCAATTGTGCTTTCATTTAATATTTAGTTCTGCTTCTCTGGCACAGATAGCTAGAAAAGATAAGATTAAGACTTCGCCCATCATATTATGTTTGTGCAATGGTGAAATCGTTTTATAACAAATATAGCTATTGCATTATGTTAATATTGACATATCTATTAAAGGGCATCTGTATGCTCCTGTGGCTGCATTTTTTATTTCCTGGGTATGTTGGGCCTCATGAAAATGAGGCCACTTCATACTGTAACTTTACTTTTTCTGCAAAGAATAAGTAGGGACAGCTTGCTATGGGTGACCTCTGGTCCAATATTATGATATGTCTGGGAGGGAGTGGCTGGAAGACCTTCAGATCAGAAGAAAATCTTCCTATTTATTTTGAGAAACACTAATTGTCAGGTACAGATGGTCTCATGATGGTTCAATGACTTTTCAACTTTACAATGGTGCAAAAGCAATATGCATTTCAGTGTGCTCCTTGACTTATGATGGGGTTATGTACAGATAAGCTGGATATTGTAAGTTGAATTATGATGTTTTCAATTTGTGCTGGATTTATCAGGATATTACCCCACTGCAAGTCAAGGAGCATCTGGATATTCTTGTGGGGTTTTATCACCGTGTCAACTTAGCTAAGCAAGGAATATGTTTCAGATAACTTTTTTCCTAGTAAGGTTCCGGGTTAGAGTTGATCATGGGGTAAGAAATGCAGGAAGTTTGTAAGGGGAAAGTAAAACAGCTGCTACTGAGTTCTGAAGTCATTACTGGCTCCAGGCAGTGAGAAGTAGCATCAAAAGTGCCAGTGAGTTCCAATTTATGCTGACTTTCCCCTGCTTCACATCCAGCTCTTTATACCGACTGCCAGCCCTGCTGACCAGGAGGGACTGCAGTCCCACCACCAAATTTTCTGAGAACTCACAGGGATATTGGCCCATAGAGTCTGCCATCTTCAATAGATTCCTACACCAGCCCCTTCAGGGTTCCAAGTAGTGCATGGATATACCAGCTTAATGCAAAACTTAATGCAAAGTCCAGTTCATCCACCTTCACCAGAGCTGGTTAGAGTTGTTTTTTCTGACCCTTTTCAAACTTTCACTTATCCATCTTCTCCCCAAATTGTGTCAGGCCTCATTCCTATAATATATTCTTTTGTTCCTTAATGCTCATGGTGGTTTTTCTTCCCTGACACTTCCATTTGTGTTATGGGTTTGCCATAGTCAAAACCATACATTGTCAATAGCTAGTATGTGCTATGACTTTTCATTTTCTGAGACTACTTCAATGCCATCTCTTAAAATTAGTCAATGTGACCAGTTTTCTTCGTGTCTGGGGGACTTCAGTATCCATGAGAACTGTTGGAAAAAGAGATAGAAGTTAGAGTCAGAGGCCTGGCACCAAAGGGCTGTGGCACAAGAAATCCTTGGTGTTGAGATCTGATAGCCCATAATAGGGCTCTACGTCTTTGCCTGGGATAAATCTACTACTAGGAATCAAAGGCCATGCAGCAGAGAAGCATGCTTAATAGGGCAGACACAGAATATGATGGATCCTCTTTCTGCTCTGAGTTGGTATACTAAAGTTTTGTGCAAAAACAATGACGATTAAAGATGATGGTTAACACATAGGTAGGTAATTGTAATTAAGTATTGGTAAAATAAAACAATACTTCTAGTTATGATAGATCTAACATTCTGACTATCCAAAATATTGGAAATCATGAAGGGGAACCATAGGTGTTAATTGTTCTAAAGTTCACATAGGCTTCAGGAGAATGGTAAAGATAAGACTAATCTCAGATTTTCTTAATATAATTATATAATAAAATGTTACAGTTAACCATCAAAAAATAAAAATGAATTGCGGACTTCTGAAAGGCAAAATAATGAAATGAGAAAAATAGTCAACAAAAATAAGGTCATGCATAAGGGAAGAAGAAACCAAAATGTGAGAAAAATTAATGTACAAAACCAAGCAAGAAACATAACTCAAAACCCAGGAAATCACCTTCTATAGAAAACTATACAGAAATACATTTAAGACAATAGACTGAGGATTCTAGTTCTATAAATCATGGGCTGAAAAAATACACATTGCTTATGAAATACCCACCTGAAGAATAAAAACAACAAAAAGGCTGCATGTAGAAAGGTTGAAAAAGAAATACTAGACAAATACAATCTTAAAAACATGAAATAGTTTTATTGATGTCATCCCAAAAGGACTTCAATGCAAAAAGAGCAGCAGGGAAAAAATAAGAGTACCAAGTAATGACACAAATTCAAATGGCTGTGGTGTGGTATTTGGTCTTCAAAGACACCAGCCTGATGAAACACACTGGCCAGTGGTCACCTTCCCAGGGGTGCCCTTCTCTTGAATCCGAGCTGGCTGGATTGTGGTGGAGGTGTCACTGAATATTTCTCAGGCTGGGCTGTAAGGAGCCTAGTTGACCACATCTGGGTCTCTTGAATGCTCACAGTTAGGGTGGTCAAAGACCATGCCAAAACTTTAGCTGCCTAGAGGCCACCATGCTGTGAGACAGCTCATCTAATCACATCAAAAGGCTGTGTACAGAGAGAAATGCTCAGCGGGTCCACAGCTACTGCAGCCATCCCAGGTAACAAACCAACAGGGGCACAAAAAAGCCACCTTGGATATTCAGCCTAGTTGAGTCTTCAGATATCTTCAGCCTCAGTGACTATCTGACAGTGACCATGTGAGCAGCCCTAAGTGAGAACTGTCCAGCTGAGCCCTTCTACAGAATCACAAGAGATAATAATATGTTGTTCTTTTAAATCACTAACTTTTGGAGTGGTTTGTCACACAGCAATAGATCATTGGTCAAGATAATATATTTGCCATTTTAAGTTTTCTAAGTGAGGTATAAAATACATAGACTGCACAAATCTTAAGTGTTCAGCCCAATGAATTTTTGAAATGAATATACTCATGTAATCATCACCCAGATCAAGATATAGAATTTAGAATTCCAAAAGCCTTCCTCATGTCTCCCTCAGAATAAATACATAATGCTACCAAATTTAATCACTATTCTGACTACATACTGTATTATTTTGTGTCTACTATATTTTATTCAATGTTATATTTGAAATATCTGTGTTGGAAATTACATTTGATTTTTTTGTGCTATATTCTATTCTGTTACATAAATGTAACACAATCATTTCTCCATTGCATTGTCAGATGTTGAATATTTTCCAATTTGGAGCCATTGGGAATAAAGCTGCTATTGTGGTAGTACCTTTTTCTCACACGTTAAATATCCCTTTCTGCTTCCTAAGAATTCTGGACTATTTCTTCAATTTTTATACAGTTGACAAATTGGTTTTCTGACTTGTCTAATTTACTGTTTGTTATGTTCAATGTGATTTTAAATAGAGCAATTATGTTTATTATGTTAAAGAAATACAGTTCTAGATTAAAATTTTATATAAATTATCTTCCTGTTTAATAGATGCGATGGCCTCTCAAAACTTGCTAAGAAAACATTCAGTGATATTTTACATTTTAAAAATGTCCTGTCTTTCACTTCAGATGATATCTCTCTTACAACCTGGTTGTGGGAATGGAGATTATGATGAAACTTCATAGCTACAGTGTTCTTTTCAGTATTAAGATTACCCTGAAAGAAGCAAATGGTTAATAGTTTTACAGTAGAATTTTTGAAGTCTATTTAAGCTCTTATGCCCTGCTTTAATAAATTCCTCAACTGAAAGAAAGGAATTTGTGTCCATTCTAGTCACGGACAAGAAAAACAAGGAAAAGCAAGATTGTCTATCTCTTACTGTCTTCCCTTTCATTTTCTTCCTCTCATTGGACAGACGGGCTTTCCCAATCCCATCACCTCTGGAGAATGGCTAGTATACAGGGCATAGATAGCACTATGGGACTGTGTCTTTCCCACCGCCATGAAGGTCCCTGGCTCCATCCTCTGGCTCAGAGAATGACTGATGTGGAGGCATCTGTGAATATGGTCTGAACATTCAAAGTGAAGTAGCTTAGAGCCATCTCATTTCCAGTGTTTTACTTACTACCGTCAGAAAACATTAGTTTCAATGACTGGTTGTAGTTCTCATGATACCATGTTTTAATGTTCTTTAGATCCTATTCAGGGAGAACTGTCTTTTCCATCTCTATGTTTTAGTATTTTGGTTTCTGTGGGACTCTGTGTGAGTCAAACTCCCATAGGCTATGTAGAAGAAGAAATCCAAAGCTAAACACAGAATCCAGGAAATAATTCGAAGAAAATTCGTGGAGCCAAGGCTTGTGTATTCTGGACAGGGACTCATATTTTTCTAAAAATTTCTTATCCCTGGAAAAAGAGGACAATACAGCAGGACAGACTAAGGTTATTTGATGCTTCTGACAATATTTTACAAAAATTTTCAACCAGCAGTTTTAGTTGTATTTGAAGAATAACATAGAAACATCAATTTCCAGAAATGTAATTATATGATCAAATAGATATTTGTAAGTCAACATAAGAAATAACACCACTTACACCACTTACCTTCTAATTCAAGGCATAGGTGGCAGAGCATAAAGAGAGAAAGCATAGAAGACAAGATCACCTGGGAAGTTTTACTCACACCTATGTGCTTAACTATCACTCAAACATTTCTCTCAAGCCCGACCCTCCCTTCTAAGTGCCAGACCTGCACTTACGGAGCCTCTTGGATGTTTCTACACAGATATCCAATGAAGGACCACTAGAACAAGAAACTCAGTTTTGTTCAATAACTTGACTCCATTCATTTGTCCAAATTTTCTTCCATTGCCATATTCCGGTGGAGGAGGGAGTGTTGATAATTTTTTTCCTGGTATTATCTCATCACTCTTTCCTTTCATAGTTCCCTTAGCCTGCCTCCCTCTTTTGGTGCTTGCCCATCTGGTGAAATCCTGCTTGCCCATCTGGTGAAATTTGAATCATAACTTTCATCTCAAAATTTGCTTTCTGTTTGACGCCCTTCCTGATGTCACCAGACAGAATTGGCTGTGTTACTTCCTATACTACACTAATGTCTCTCATTAAAGCACACGTCATATGAAATTGTGATTACAGGGTTTGTCTTCTACATCTCTCTTTCCACAGGCTTTTTTATCTTCCCGAAAAAAGGGAAAATTTTCTATTCATTCATTCATTTCTATTCATTCGTTCATCTATTCATCTAGCATTCAGTAAAATAGAAAAAAGGTTGGGGTTGTAAGATTAACTTTTCCTTCTTCTCTGTGTCTCTATGACTCTATATGTATATATCTTATATACAACATATAACATATATATAACATATCTGTATCTATATCATATATAAACATATCTATATCTATATCATATATGACAGGAAACTTCACTCAGCCACTAAGTGGTTATACAAAAACTTTTATATAGTTTTTTAAAATAACTATATAAAACTATAAAACAGCCAGGCACGGTGACTCATGCCTGTAATCCCAGCACTTTGGGAGGCCGAGGTGGGTGGATCACCTGAGGTCAGGAGGTCAAGACCATCCTGGCCAACATGGTGAAATCCTGCCTCTACTAAAATACAAAAATTAGCCAGGTGTGGTGGTATGCACCTGTAATTCCAGCTACTTTGGAGGCTGAGGCAGGAAAATTGCTTGAACCTGGGAGGCAGAGATTGCAGTGAGCTGAGATCATGACACTGCACTGCAGCCTGGGCAACAGAGTGAGACTCCATCTCTAAAAAGTAAATAAATAAAACTACAAAACTATAGTTTAAAAAATGATATATATATAGTTATATATATATAAAA
The DNA here is from genome assembly GCF_028858775.2 of Pan troglodytes. Lineage (NCBI taxonomy): Eukaryota > Metazoa > Chordata > Mammalia > Primates > Hominidae > Pan > Pan troglodytes. The sequence continues at coordinate 157,994,193 of NC_072404.2, read as the reverse complement.
CTATAGTTTAAAAAACTATATAAAACTATCATTTTAGTCTCATATAAAGTTTTAGTTATATATAAATGTATACATATATAGTTTTAGTTTTATATGCATAGTTTATATAGGGAGTTTTAGTTATATATAGCTTTTTAAACCTACTTAGTGGCTGAGTGGCATTTCCTGCCATCATAGAGTGCAGAGGAGCCCTGCCACCTGGTTGGGGAAGCAGGACTGGGCACATTTATGCACAGAGAGGTGACATCCGTGCTTCACTGTGTCTATACTACTGGCACAGAGATAGAAAGCTGTCGGGTTCTTTTGGGCCGATGTCACAGTGAGAGGAAAGGATTCCTTCTTCTCCCGAGAGACGCTGTACCCTTCAGCTATATCTCCTTTCTGAAAGTCATTTACTATCTGTGAGTAGTAGATCAATCTCAGCCCTTGCCCTGGGTCCTGTCGGTACCAGTACATGGCATCGTGGTTCAAATTCTGTTCACAATTCAGGGTCACATTCTGTCCTTCCTTTCTGAACAGGTACTTTGGGGACTGAGTGATTCCACCATCCACGGTGTCTGGAAAAGAAAGAGAGGCATGACTGAGTACAGCCCAGGGAGGCGCCTGATGCTGCTGTCCCTCGGGGAGGCCTTAGATTTGGAACTTGCAGCACTCCAGATAGGAATTTTCTCCCTGAACCCAGGACTCACTTGCTCCCAGGAGACAAAGGATCACACAGCAGAGCACCTGGTTGCTCATAGTGCAAAGGGGGCCTCCTTGCAGCTCCAAGCACTTGTTGGAAGAGAATGAGAAAAGAGGCTTGGCTCAGGGGCTTCTCCTGGCCTAATGTGCAGAGTTTGTCAGAGGCTGGAATGAAGAGGTGGGAGGTTCCTGGAGATATTCAAGACAGGCTTCCTAATTTTGCAGATGAGGAGACAGGACAGAGAGCAGAGTCATTCGCACCTCCCATAACTCTGCATTGCATCTGTGCTGAGGGGGCTGGCACCCCACGTTTCCGGGCCAGAGTTTCACCCCAATTGGCCCATTGGTTTTTATCTTTCCAGGAACCGTAAGGTTTGGGTTGCTCTAGGAGCGCTGTAGACACTCTGATTATACAAGAATGTGGAATTCATTTATTTTTCCTTTTTTTAAAAAAACATTGAAACATAATATGTGTACCTATTTGTGGGTGCCTGTGGTATTTTGCTACATGCATAGAATGTGTAATGATGAACTCAGAGTATTTAAGAAGTCCATCCCCTGGAGAACTTATCATTGTTTATGCCCTCAGCTCTCTCAGGGAAACTGTGACTCCTGGGGTCTGGCCAGTAGTGCTGTGGCCACTGTGACAACCTGCTGCTTAGCCGTCCTGCTGCACAGAGCCCAGCGCTGCTGTTCCAGGCCCCTCATGCAATCATACCAAGACCTCGCCTTCTTTGACCGCCTTCTAACTGGCTGGTTTCACTCATGTCCTTCTCATTCTGCTACTTGTTTCTTTGTCTTTGTTCAATGTCCTGACTAAATTTTCATTTGGGTTTATTTTCCCTTGGTCATCTTTTATTTTTCATGACTGGGATAACTTTGTCTTTTTCTTTCATGTCCTTCCTGAGTTCAATCAATTTGTTTTTTTTTTTTTTTGATGTCTTCCCATTTTGGCCATTTGTAGTCTGAGTTTTTAAAGTCCTGGTCTGGTTATGGTCACTTATATCCTCAGCTGCTTCCTTGAGTGTATTTATTTCTGTTTGGAGTGTAGACTTACATTTTCTTCTGACTCATGATTGCTTTTGAGGTGAGGGAACAGGGAACAGAGGTGAGATGTTTTCCTTTGTTGTACGGGTATTACTTTCATCTTGCTCATTTTCGTGTTATTGAGGTGTTTTACAAAATTCCTAGTCTAATGTTCCTTTGGCCATCATTCTAGCAAAATCCAGACTCCTTAGTGAGCTTTGTTTTCGTAGTGGGGCTGGTTGTGGGTCCTCTTGATTTGTGATTTCCTTTTGTTTTGCAGAATTCTCAGTTTTCCCCTTTTTCCTCTTTTTCTCCTCACTATTGAATTGCCAGAAGACCCTCTTTCTTCCTCTTTGCCTTTTTTTCCCCTCCCTGTAAAGCACTACCTTTGGAAGACTGTTTCTTTAAATTACATGTCTGGTGCTTTAAATGGCATGAAGTTTGGAATCCATCTTCTCTGCAGCCTTGCTGGGGTCTCAGGGTTGGTCTTTTTCTGGAAATCTCTCTGGATCTTTCTCAGGCTCCCCAGCCGGTGTCCCTCTTCTGTCTTCCTGGAAGATTTTCTGGGTTTTTCTCCTTTTGGGTAAAGTGAGGGAGGGGCAGGAGTACATTAAATGATTTTAGAAAATCAAAGGGCAAAAACTGCAGTGGAATCACAGGGTTTATACTCCAAGCTGGTGAGGCTGGACTTAGTCTGCGCATATATTTGAAATGACTTTGCTTTTGTCTGCCTTTTGATTTTATGAAATTGTTTCATCAAAGCAAATTATAACAAATCTTTTTCTGTAGGTGGCCTATATCTGTTGAGTGATGAGAATAAAAACAAACATTAAGACAAAAAGTTCAGGTGACACATTTCTAATGAACAACATCTGTGGGCCAGACCTTTTCCCTAAATTCTAGACAAATTTATCCAACTCTATTTCCATCATCTCTCAGATGTTCTATAATTTTATAGCAGGAATTCTTGAACCTAGCATCCATAAAAACCTGCACAGGTACTCGGCAAGGAACAGAACAAGGATTATGCGTAAAAGAATGCTAAGCAGCATGATATGAGATAAAAATCATAACGCTTTGAGCCAAATGCTTTTTGCCACCTACTAGGTTTCCTTCTCCCTTCCCTTCCCTTCCCTCCCTCCCCTCCCCTCCCCTCCCTTCCCCTCCCTTCCCTTCTCCTCCTCTCCCCTCCCTTCCCCTTTCTTCCCCCATCTCTCTGTCTCTTTCTTTCTAAAAATTAACTCCTAGAACCATAATTTCTCTTGGTGAAAATGAAGAAAGCACTTCCTTTGCTTGTGTGTCTTGGTGATTAAATAAAATTATTGATGTAAAGCATGAAATATAGAACTTGACATACAGTGTGGAGTAAAAAACAGAGTTACACTGCTAAGTGTTTTGAAACTGACAAATTAAGTCAATGTTGAAACTGAAAAATTATGTCTAGTTCTTAAAAATCTTTATGTTCTTTGGATGACAGAGTCTTAGTTTCTGAGCGTAGCCTGGGATGTTTCATGCTATTCCTACAATCCTCCCCTATTTCCACCCTCAACTTGCAGAATACCATAGAGCTGACCTGTTCACTGTACAGGTAACGTGTTTCCCTTCCTGGTCCACCGCTGTTTCCAAGGCAGGTCTGGAGGAGGTTTGTGGACTGAGAGGATGTGGCTCTGCATCAATGTGGGTGGTGAGCTGGCACAGAAATAAGCTGCCGAATCTCCTCGCACTGCCTGCTGGATCCTCAGGATGCTGGGGCCCTCTTTGGGAAATTCAGCAGAAAATCGTTCCTTTGGCATTCCTGACTCATCTATGATATTTTCTTTCTGGAGATAAACCATGAATTTCAGACCTTCCTCTGGGAGCTGCCGATACCAGTAAACATGATTGTGTCCTTTCACTGGGCTGCATCTCAGTCTTGCCTCCTGTCCCCTCCTCCTGACCAGGTGTCTTGGGTTCTGCATGACGCCGGCATTTGAGAGACCTCAGAGGAGAAGAGACTGCATGAGACAGAGTTGTAATGGCAGAAGGATGAATGTCTTACAGTGAAGGAGCCTGTTTGAAGTCTCCTGCGTTCATTTAAAAACTCACATGAATTTTGCTTTTTACTCCATAATGCAATTATTTGTTTTCATATAAATGTCAATATCTTTCACAAAATATTTGGTCAACACAGAGGTCCAGGGTATATTTGAGAATCTGCTGTAGAGCCCAAAACAAAGCCCAGTGATGGTGATCCTTTAGCTGAAAACTCACCTGCCCCCAGAAGACAGATGACCGCACAGCAGAGGACTCTGGTGTCCATAGCAGAGTTGGCCATGGAGGGAGCCCACAGGCAGGGCAAAGGCACTTGCTGCAGCACGTCGGGGAACCAGACCTCACAGCTGCCTCCTACAAGATGCATCTTCCTGTGAGGTCACCATTTCCAGTGGGTCCTATGGTTTCGAGAACCAATCTTATATGTCAGTTAAATGGTAGATCTTTTGTTCTGACCTATACACACAACCTAGCTTAGTGTGTGTTTGTGAGGTTAGTGTTGTGAAGTAAGCACCTCTATTACTCGTTCTTTTTTTTCCCTCTTCACTTTTTTTTTTTTTTTTTTTTTCAAGACTGGATCTAGCTCCGCTGCCCAGGCTGGAGTGCAGCAGTGCAATCATATCTCATTACAGCCTCAATCTCCTAGGATCAGTCAAGTGAGTCCTTCATCTCAGCCTCCTAAGTAGCTAGGACTACAGGCCACCATACCCAGATAATGTTATTCATTTTTTTCATAAATGGGGTCTTGCTGTTTGCCCAGGCTGGTCCCAAATTCCTGGGCTCAAGCAATCCTCCCCACCTCAGCCTCCCAAGTAGATGATCTCTCCACTATTCTTATTTTTTGTTCCTTTATTTTCCTTTTATTGGCTTATATAATCTTTCTATTTTCTGGCTGTTGCTGAGTAGAGGTATTGACAAGAGGTGATATATAGATGCACCCATTAAGAGACAGGGAAGTGGACACCAACATTGCTGGAGGGAAAATTCTAGATAGAAAATGATTTCACATTGTCTCAGTTTGCTTTTTCACTCCCACACCTCAGCTAAGGGATGGCTTCAAGCATTTTCAGGGAACTTTAAGATTTGTAATTCACTTTTGTCACCTTCACTTATTCCACTTGAATTTTCAATATAAGTGATTCAAAGAACAAACTCTAAAAAGACTTCCCCCTCTGACCTCAGGTCCCGTTATTCTGCATACCTATCTGTATCATTCTCTGTAGTCATGCATGGGATGCCTGTGTTTGAGAGATCTTCCTTCCTCCCTTTTTATTTTTTATTTATTTATTTGAGACAGAGTCTCACTCTGTCACCCAGGCTGGAGTGCAGTGGCGCGATCTCGGCTCACTGCCAGCTCCACCTCCGGGGTTCACGCCATTCTCCTACCTCAGCCTCCCGAGTAGCTGGGACTACAGGCGCCCGCCACCACGCCTGGCTAATTTTTTGTATTTTTAGTAGAGACGGGGTTTCATCGTGTTAGCCAGGATGGTCTCGATCTCCTGACCTCATGATCTGCCCGCCTTGGCCTCCCAAAGTGCTGGGATTACAGGCGTGAGCCACTGCGCCCAGCCCCTTCCTCCCATTTTTCTGTCCTTTCTCATCCTGCAGCATTGAATAAAAATTATGTGAAAGTCTACTTTGTTCCAGGAGTAGTGAAAGAAAGATACAGGAAACAAGGCACAATCTCACTCCATTGGATAGGCACCCCAGAGGAGTTAGGTGTATGACTTGCACCTCTAGGACCCTCCACACTTTGAATAATAAATAAGATCATGTTAACATTTAGTGTCCAAATAATAGTGACTCATGGTCTTACTCATATCAGGATCCTAGAGATCCAAAAATATAGTCTTTATTCTGATGTTGGAGCTGTAATTTTGAATATTTTCATGTTGAGTGTTGACATTTTCTTTAAAATTGAAATATAATTTACATACCATAATATCCACCCTTTCAAATATATAATTAAGTGGTTTTTAGTATATTCACAAAGCTGTAACCGTCACCATGAATTCCAGAATATTTCTATCACCCCAGAAAGAAATTCTTTATCATTAGATGTCATTTCACTTTTATTCCTTCCCACAGCCCATGGCAATCATTAATATATTTTCTGTCTTTAAGAATTTGCCTATTTTAGACTTTGTTTTTGTTGTTGGAGACTGAGTCTTGCTCTGTTGCCAGGCTGGAGTGCAGTGGTGCGATCTCGGCTCACTGCAACCTCTGCCTCCCGGGTTCAAGTGATTCTTCTGCCTCAGCCTCCTGAGTAGCTGGGACTACAAGCGCGCACCACTACAAGCTAATTTTTGTATTTTTAGTATAGACGGGGTTTCACCATGTTGGCCAGGATGGTCTCGATCTCTTGACCTCATGATCCGCCTGCCTCAGCCACCCAAAGTGCTGGGATTACAGGCGTGAGTCACTGCACCCGGTCTATTCTAGACATTTTATATAAATGAAGTCCAACAATATGTGCCCCTTTGTGCCTGCCTTCTTCACTTTATATAGCTTTTCAATGTTCATCCATGGTATAGCATGTATCAGTGCTTTGTTCCTTTTTATCACCAGTTTTATTTTATAAATAAAACCTATTTAGTTAATCCACTCATCAATTGATGGATATTTCCACTTTTTGAGTAATATGAATAATACTGTTTGAAGTGTGTGTATAAATTTTTTACGTGAACATATTTTTTATTGTCTGAGGGGTATACCTAGGAGAGGGATGGCTGGGTTACATGGTCATTCTATGTTTAACTTTTGAGTAACTGCTGGACTGTTTTACACAATGGCACCAGCAATTCTTGAGGGTCCCAATTTCCTCACATCTATGCCTACACCTGTTATTGTCTGAGTATCTTTATTACAGCCTACTGGGTGTGAAGTGGTATCTCATTGTGATTTTGATTTGCATTTCACTAATGACTAATGATGCTGAGCATCTTTCATGTATTTTTTGGCCATTTGCAGATCTTCTTTGGAGACATGTTTAGATCCTTTCTCATTTTTAAATTAGGTTATTTGTCTTTTTATTATTGAGTTGTAAGAGTTCTTTATATATCCTTGATGCAATTCCCTGTGAGATATATGATTTGCAAGTATATATCCATTTTGGGGTTGTCTTTCTTGAAAGTGTCCTTTGAAGCACAGACTTTAAAAAGTGTTATTAAGTCAAATTTATCTTTTTCTTTGGTTGCCTGTGTTTTGAGTTTCATATTTAAGAAGTCACTGCCTACTCTGAAGGATAAGTCCCTGGATGGCCTTGGCAATGCGGATCTCCCTTTTCTCTTTTATAGTTCTTAAGAATAACTGTAGGATGTGCTAGCAATACCACATCCTGTGATAATGAGGAACTGGCAGGAAAATCCTGGCCTCTGTTCTTGTCTCTCCTGGAACAGGATGTCCCGCAGTGCTTTAACCCATTAAATGTAGCCCCTGGGTTTAAAACCCAGGACAGAGTGCACTTTCAGAGCCACTCAGCTGCAATGCAACATGAGGCATATGCAGGCAAGATTCTATCCATCCTGGGTAGTTTTTCTGAGCCTTGAGAGACAAACTCGCCATGAATCCTAAGCTTCTACTGTCCTTTGCTGCCTGTCTGTGAGTAATAAAGTTGCTTTGCTCAACTTGTTATATGAATCAGGCAAGTGATGGAAATTGCAGTTCAAGATGCAGTGGGCTGAAGTGGTGGTTGGCATGGTGATGACCTCCACTATCCTTCATGCATTTCTCCCTGGAAAATTAACACAATCCCCTGGAATTAGTAACAGTGCACAGCGAATCTGCTTCACGTATACCTGTTAGAATAGGTAGGCAGATATGAAGAGGGCACGAGAGACCCCCTCTCCCCCCTCCCCCCGACCCCCACCACACACACTCCAGAATGTCAGGTGATCATCAGGTGATGGTCAGGTGGTTGTTAAACTGTCTCTCAAAGATGATAATTAGTCACAACCAGCATCCGGGAAAGACAGTTTCCACATAGATAAAAAAACATCTGGAGCTTGTGATCAGCAGCTTCCCGATAAGATCTCTGGAGTTGGGCGAGTGGGCTCAAGCATGTGCACAGAGGCTAAATGACGGAGTTTAACTAACATATGACTGTAGGAACACCCCACTGGTAAGGGAAAAATGCCTCAAGTGAGCATGGGCGCAACTCCAGTAAGAACACTACATGAGCAGCCCCTCCCAAGTGCTGGCAGGCCACTGAGCACACAGACAGCTTGCCCCAAGGTGAAAACATCAAGGGAGGAGAAACACAAACCCTAGAACCATGGTGATGTGTAAAACCCTAAGTCAAGGGCTGAACAGGGCCCTTAGGTCTCTCAGGTCGCCCGCTTGGCCCTCTTCCAAGTATACTTTGCTTCCTTTTACTACTACTCTAAAACTTGCCTGGGTCTTTTCCTCTGCCTTAAACTTCTTTCTGCCCCTTGGCCAAATTCTCTCCTCCTAGGAGCTAGAATTGAGTTTACTGCAGACCCATATGGATTTTGCTGCTGGTTACATACACACCAAGGTCACAAAGATGTATACCTATGCCTTCTTCCAAGAGTTTTAGCTTCTACATTTAGGTCTTTAATTCATTTTGAGTTATTTTTTGTTTATGGTATGAGACAAGATACAACTTCACTCTTTTACACATACATACACAGTTTTCCTGGTACCATTTACCATTCTTTCCTCATTGAATGGTCTTGGCTGGCACTCTTGTCTAAAATTAATTGCCCATAAATTTATGAATTTATTTGAGGGTTCTCAATTCTATTCCATTGATCTATATGTTTATCCTGTTCCAGAACCATACTGTTTTGAATAATGTAGTTTAGTAATAAGCTTTGAAATTGTGAAGTGTGAGTTGCCCAACATTTTTTCTACTTTTACAACATTGTTTTGGCTGATCTCGGTACTTGGGACTTCCATATGAATTTTTACTTTGGTTTATCAATTTCCAAAAAAAATACAACTAGAATTTTGAAATTTTGACAGAGATGAATCTATAAATCAATTTGGGGAGTGTTGCGACTTGACAATGTTAAGTCCTCCAATCCATGAACATGGAGTATCTTTCTATTAGGTCTTTAATTTCAACAATATTTTGCACCTTTCAGCCCACAAGTCTTTTCTGTTTTTTTTTGTTTAATTTATGCCAAGATATTTTATTATTTTGTTGGAAGTATACACATAATTCTGCTCTTAATTTCATTTTCATATCATTGCTAACATATAGACATACAATAGAACTTTTGGTATTAATCTTTTATTCTGCACCTTGCTGAACTTGCCTATTAAATCTAGTGGAGTTGTGTGTGTACATGTGTATGTGTGTGAGAATTCATATTTTCTATATACAAGATTATGTCAAGTGTCAACTGCAGTTAGAGATTGTTTTATATCTTCCTTTCTAGTCTGATTGTCTCTTATTTTCTTAAAATGACTAATTTCCCTGGCTAGAATGAGGTTGTTGCAGGTTGACTTTTTTTCTTTCAGTACTTTAAAAATGATGCTTTTCTATTTTTTTCCACTGGATATCCCAGAAAAAAAAATTGTGCATACTTTGCCTAGACTTACCTGCTCCCAAGAGACAAAAGCTTTATGGAAGAATTTCCAATCATCCATTACAGAGTGTGGCAGAGAATGCACACCTGCAACTTCAGGTACCAACTTTGAGAACGGTGAGAAACCATGCTGAACTTGGAGTTCTGCATGGATTCACATGCAGATTTTGTTTATTCTATTAAATGACAGAAGCCATAGATGAATGGAATGGTTCCAGGCTTAGATGAAGATCTGTTCTAAATTTTAAAATTTTAGATTCTCTACGGTCTAATTTTAAGCTACTTTTCTTAGTGTGTGTGTGTGTGTGTGTGTGCCTGTGTGTGTGTGTGTGTGTCTGCGTGTAAGCCCTGAAGTATAAGGCAGCAGTGAGTGAGGTCACTGGTCATAGAATGAGCAGATAGTGAGTTTGTTTTGATTATAAGGATAGATGTGAGGATATCTCAAATGTGCCACAATTTCAAAATGACCCCATTTGAATTTGTATGTCTTCTTTATTGAATATTCTCTTTCATCTGTGTTCCCTGGATTTGTTGGCCATATTTTTATTCTTGAAATCCAAGGGTCACCTTAATCCCTCTAATCTCCCTCACTTTTTACAGCAGACAGTGTTAAAATTTTGTTCATTCTATATCCCAAGGGTTTATTCTCCTCTTTCAAATTCTGTTCCTGTTGTTTCAGTTCAAAGCCTCATAATTTCTTGTCTAGGCTATTCCAATAGTTAACTTTTTCTTTAAGAAATTTATTTTATTGTTTGTGCTATGAGACTTACCCTGCTAACACATTTTTAAGTGTATAATACAGTATTGTTAGCTATAGGTTACATGTGCTAGCTTTTTTCTTTCCCATTTTAACATCCCTCCATTTAGTTGCTTTTGACAACTTTGTCTAATATATAGATGACTTAATTATTTTCTGGCTCAATAATATGAAAAGATCATTTTTGAAATCAAAAGAAAATTTAAAATCTTTGGATTCTCTATGGCTTAATTTTAAGCTACTTTTCTTGACTTCACCCCTAATGATATTACACTGTGCTCTGGTTTTGCTGAGCCCATGTGTGCCTTCCCACTTCAGTGACTGTCCTGCTCCCCACTCTGCCTAAACCTTCATTTTCTAATTCCAATATCATTGGAAGAATCATTCAAAGTTGCTTTAAAACATTCTTTTCTGCCAATATTCTTGGTTTTCACCTCTAACTCTGAGCAAATGGAGCACTTTCTTTATGTCTATCTTATGGGATTTCCCTCAGCCTCTACCACTTCTGTTTAAATGTATGTGCATGTGTGTGTGTGTATGTGTGTGAGTGTATCTGTCTGTCTTTCTTCCCACTAAATGGTATGTTCCTAGAAGGGAAAGTCTTATTCTTCTTTGTGTTGTTAATAACATTTATCATAGTCCCTGATGTGGAGGAGCTATTATTTAATAACTCTCTAAATTAATTAAATTTCCCATTAGTCAAGATTGAGTTTATCCTCCCTAAAATTTCTAAGCAAGTTAACCACAAAAAATACAAATCATTTTTCTCTCTTTCCTGCTTCATCATTCTTCCTTTAGCTGAGAAGTTACTTGAGTGCTTATAATATAATTGCACGCGTCTGGGGCTACTGGGTCTTCTCAAGAGCTCTAAGATTGATATGTACACCTGTTCTACTAGATAACTGAAGCCAGGATAATTTCCTATTGCAACCAGGTGATTGCATCACTCTGAGTAGCTGGTATTGTAGGGGTAACTTGCAGAGTCATTTTAGGCAGCAGATATTTTGCTGTGAATAAATGTATTAGCCTCAGGCAGACTGACTACAAATCCTTGGAAATTACTTTTTCTGATTAATCATTTTACTCTAAGCAGCTATAAGCAAGCTGTGGCCCCATCTCTAGATTTATCAATACCACAATATGAGACATTCCTCAATGTCTTCTCAAACTTGTCTCATTCTCAACTTCTGATTGGATATTGTCATTTCTAGGTGACTGAAAGTGAAAAAAAGACAGGAACTGAGGAAAGGGCAAAAGAACGAGCCTAATGATGCAGCCATCAGTGAAAAACTTCAAGCCAGGTCCCAGAACATCTGAAACTGGAATGCCCCACCTGCTCCCAGTAGAAAAGGCCGCGTAACAAAGAATCTGGGGCCTAGGGCAGGACCAGTAGGTATGTCCCATAAATAAGGGAGAGAGCTTATGTCTGTCTCTCTGTGGTTTCTCCACCCCAACCCAAATAGCCTGGCACATCACAGTCCCTACATTAGCTCCTCCCTGTCAAGAAACCCTACCTCCTGTGCAGCCTAAGTCAGATGTCAGAAATAGTCAGGCCGGGCGCGGTGGCTCACGCCTGTAATCCCAGCACTTTGGGAGGCCGAGGTGGGCGGATCACGAGGTCAGGAGATCGAGACCATCCTGGTTAACACGGTGAAACCCAGTCTCTACTAAAAGTACATAAAATTAGCCGGGCATGGTAGTGGGCGCCTGTAGTCCCAGCTACTCGGGAGGCTGAGGCAGGAGAATGGCGTAAACCCGGGAGGCGGAGCTTGCAGTGAGCCGAGATCGTGCCACTGCACTCCATCCAGCCTGGGAGACAGAGCGGCACTCCGTCTCAAAAGAAAAGAAAAGAAAAGAAAAGAAAAGAAAAGAAAAGAAAAGAAAAGAAAAGAAAAGAAAAGAAATAGTCAAAACAGCCTCTCCACTAAATCCTAAGTATCTGAAGCTAGGTCTTAAGCATTGGCACTTTGTGTCTACTCATCATCAATCAAAATATCTATGGCAGGTCACCATGGCAACTGTTCAATCTCATGCCAACCTTCCCAAGTGTCAAAATTTCTGCTTAGCCACAAGCAATGACACTAGCATTTGCCTACAGTATTGACAAGTTTGGTGGCCACTGTATAGCAAGAAGACATAATGTGCTGTGTTCAGACCTCTGGGAACTGTTCTTGTTCTTGTCTTTCTCCACATAATTTGTAGTTTGTCTTCCCGCAGTATTTCTGTACCTTTCAGCTTCCTATTTTCAACTTCCATTAGTCATCCTTTAGCTGTCGTGCCCCTGGGCTTTTTCTCTCTGCTTGTTCTAGTTCCTTTCTCATTCTTAAAAAAAAAAAAAAAAAAAAAAAGGATATATATGTATATATACACACACACACACATTTTTTTAAAAATTTTTGTTGTTGTTGTTGTTTTTGAGAGGGAGTCTCACTCTGTCGCCTAGGCTGGAGTGCAGTGGCATGATCCTCAGCTCACTGCAAGCTCCGCCTCCTGGGTTAATGCCATTCTCCTGCCTCAGCCTCCCGAGTAGCTGGGACTACCGGCGCCCGCCGCTACGCCCGACTAATTTTTTGTATTTTTTAGTAGAGATGGGGTTTCACCATGTTAGCCAGGATGGTCTTGATTTCCCGACCTCGTGATCCGCCCGCCTCAGCCTCCCAAAGTGCTGGGATTACAGGCGTGAGCCACCGCACCCAGCCTTAAAATATATATATATTTTAATTTTTATTCTTTTTTGAAAATTTCTTATTTCTTTTTTTAATTTTTAGAGACAGGGTCTCATTCTGTTACCCAGCCTGGAGTTCGGTGGCATGACCATATCTCACTACAGCCTCGAACTCCTGGGATCAAGCAACCCTCCTGCCTCAGTTTCCCAAGTAGCTAGAACTATAGGTGTCAGCCAGTGCACCCAGCCCTTTGCCATTCTTAATTCAACATGATGATAGTAGAGCAAATCGAATTAAATAAAATCCCTGATTACAAAAGCCAGCTCTACAATCGGCTTAGTGTACATCCTGCACTTACCCTCCTTAAACTTCAATTTCTTTGTTAGTAAAACAGGGATAAATAACATAATTTTGGGTTGCTGGTATGGATGAAATGAAATACCATATGTGAAATATCTAGCATGGTACTTCACGTATAGCAATATCCTGCCTAGTTTTTTCTCCCTCTTAAAGCCCATACCACCTCTAATGAATATTACAATATGTTCTTCTAGATTATTGAGCTGATTTAACATAACTGTTGTGATGATACGCTACGTTTGCTTAGAACGAAATTAAGGTCATTCTTGTAATTTTACTAGAAAAAAAGTTATTGCTTCATTTCCAATCTTTGCCATGAAACATACTCACAGTTGTGAGACATTGGACAAATTATTACTCTTTCTGAGCCTATAAAATTGGGGATAATAACACCTACACGAATAGTTCTCTTATTCACAATTAAGGGAACAAGTCCCATGTAGCATATGGTCACAGTATCAGCATATGTTGACCACATATGGTAATTTTGACATTTATGCTGATATTGTCTGGCACGGCTGGGTTGACTGAAGCAGAATGACATCTCTGGACAGATCTCTTTCCTCTTGGATGGAACAAGCAAGAGAAATGCACACTCGTTGTTTGTAGGAGATTTGGAAGGTATCGCACAGTATCTGGGGGTAATGACAGAATAACCAGTCATGGAGTTGCTTCTGTCAGTGGTCCAGTAAGAGCCAAACCGTGAAACTCAACAAAAAGCTGAAGCACAGCAATCCTAAATAATAACACCTCATAATAGTAGGCCAAACCTATGTATACTAGCGTTTGAGTTTTAGGCACCACACTAGGGATTTTCATGAATTATCTTATTTAACCCAATACTATCAGGTAGGTATTATTATTATTATTATTATTGAGACAGAATTTCACTCTTGTCATCCAGGATGGAGTGCAATGGTGCAATCTTGGCTCACCACAACCTCCGCTTCCCGAGTTCAAGAGATTCTCCTGTCTCAGCCTCCTGAGTAGCTGGGATTACAGGTATGTGCCACCACTCCCAGCTAATTTTGTATTTTTAGTCGAGACAGGGTTTCTCCATGTTGGTCAGGCTGGTCTCGAACTCCCAACCTGGGATGATCCACCCACCTTGGCCTCCCAAAATGCTGGGATTTACAGGCATGAGCCACTGTGCTCAGCCTCAGGTAGGTACTATTATCTTCATTTTAGAGGTGAGGAAGTGAGGCATAGAGAGGTTCACAGTCTTGCTCATGTTCACGTAGCATTTGAGCAGAGGAGCCAGAATTGTGGTCTGCATTGTTTGATTCCAGAGCCTACACTTTTAACTATCACCTTCTAGTGACCCATGGCAGGCAGCATCACATACCTGGGTGGGCAGTGGACATTTGAACGTCTTCTTGCGGCATCCAGGATGAGACTTAATGCTGTGAACACAGATAGTTCCTTTGAGAGAAAGGTATTTCTTTAATCATGAGTAAGTAGGGGTCAAAGACTATACCTATCAGACAGAAGTCACATTGTCCAAGACATTAGGTGGAAGATCACTAATCTTGTTATATATTATGCATGTTGAAGGGACATTTTTATTATGTATGGAAAATATATAACATTTTTTATTATTTATGAAAATATATGTGAAACATATAAAACATGCCAAGGTGGACACGAAAGATGTTTCTATAATTCTGAGGATTTCCAAGGCAGTCAATAAAGATGCCTTCATTAAGGGAGTTATCACTGAATAGGGAAATATTTTAAGAGACCAAACAGAAGGCACAAGTTGGGAAAGAATCAAGTAAGAGAGACAGAAAGAAAATTTGGTTCAAATGATGGGCACTGGCGGAAGGGGAGAGAGAAAGGGGCTGGCCTTGTTATGAAAGCCCATCTGGGAAGAGCAGGAGCTCAAATGCTCAGAGAACCTGGAAACATACAATTAAAGCATGAAAATAAAACAACAAATTACTCAGTAAACTGTAGAGTGTTAAATGAACATGAGGTATTTTTACAGCCAATGACATTGTTGGCAGGGTGCGCAGGAGACTAGAGAGAAGAGGGTGGATTTCTCCGGAAGGCCAATAAATGTATAACAATTCTTTTATCCTATTTCACTTTTATTACTTATTTTACCCCCTTGTCACTGGCATGTGGTGACATTTATGTATTAGTAGATGAATGAGGAAAAGTCAATGTCGCTTGGTTTTCTTCACAGAGAAAATAGGTCTGGAAATATCCTGGTAGGTTTATTAGCAGGTAGGAATTGGGAAACGTTGGAACACATTGAGAGGCAGTGGGTGCTGGGCAGACAGTGACAGAAGCACTACGAAGACCAAGCTGAGTTTTTAAGTTGAGGCTTCATACACCACATATCGCTAATACAAACTGTAAGTAGGGCTGAGATATATTTAAATAGTAAAATGACAAAAAGCAGACCAACGCTATAGCTTCGTGTTTATTTATTCTATAATTTAAAAAATCTATTTCATTAAACCGAAACAAAGAAATGAATGTACTGCAACATTAATAAACAATTTACTTTCAACAGAGATGCTATCATTTGTGTCATTATCTACAATGACCGTATAGTTTAATGTTCAAATTGAGACACTTTTGTATGTGAAAGAGGATACTATTAATTATGACAGAACAACAAGACTAATCCGGGATTGTGTGGTAAACCATGACTGCGCGGTAAATAAATCATGACGTCCTCTCCCCAGACTTTCTAACACGTTCCTTTACTGCCATCTAGCAGCAGTGGAGGGGATTGCAGGAAATGTATAATACTTTCACAAACCACATTTCACATTAGCTTCAAAGTTATGGTATATAGGGGTGATCCATAATGTCCCTTGCAATCAGATGGTCTCTGGATCTGTGTTATCTGCATATGTAATTATGTTCATATTTTCCAGCTGGTAGTGATGTCTTCCATCGCAACCCTGATTGTCACATGTGTAAAATAGCTGTAGATAGATAAATAGATAAATATTATAAATACATATATTTATATATTATTTATATATAATAATATATAAATACATATATTTATATATAATAATATATAAATACATATATTTATATATTAATACTTATATAAGTATTAATACTTATATAAGTATATAATACTTATATAAGTATATAATACTTATAATAAATATATAAGTATTAATATATATGTATTTATATTTTTATATGTAAATATAAAAATGTATAAAATACATTTATATATAAGTATTTATATATACTTATGTATAAAATGTATTTTTATATTTGTATTAAAATTTACATAAAATATATTTGCATATATTTATATATAACTCATGTGATATAAGTATTTATATCAATAAATATATTATTGATATAAATTTATATAAAATGTTATAAATTTTATGTTTATATTAAATATAAATATATTTATGTTAAATATATATAAATATTCTAATATTTGTATAAATAAATAAATAGCAAGTCAAATAATCATATTTGTATCAGATCTTAGAGACTAAGTGGAGCAAGTCCCTAATTTTGAAGAGGAGGACACTGAGTCCCAGAGAAGTAAGAGCATTTGCCAAGATTTCACAGCTGAAGGGGAGTAAACAAAACCAGTTTTGGGATTAGAAAGCAATTTTTCTGACTCTAATTCCAGTGTCTGTGAGTCTAGGGCCTGCAAGAGAGAGAGAGGAACAGTTGAGTGTTTGAAGTAACAGAATAAAACGTCGCGCTCCCCTGGGCAGCTGTGTAAGGAACTGAATGTGCTAGGACAGTCCCCGAGTGGGGATTTTAGTCAGTGTTTCTCTGGCATCCATCCCCTAAGAGGGTCATGTTGCCGTCTGCCTTGCGGTTTGGTTTAGTCACTGCCCTCCAGGGAAAGTTGGTCTTATTGAAGAGATGGATCTGCAGTAGTCAGCAGGCTGTTCCATAAATGTACATGTCATTGCCTCTGCTGGGGTACGTTGGTGGGGGAAGAGTTTGCAGGAGAACTGTGTTTGAGATAAAATCAGTAGGAATGTTTTTGTGTTTTGGTAAGTAATATCAACGTCAGATAGCTGGTCTCTGAACTTGGAAATTGGTCTGGGGCCCTTCCTTCTAAACATGTGGATTCCTCCTGATCCACAGAATGTCTCATTTTGTATTTGGGTAGTTTCAGGAGCCCATTGTCCAGTGTGCCCATCATGACCATTTAAGACCTTAATTCATGGTCTTGTACTCTCCTGGTAGCAGCTGCAGCCACAACAATCAACTCGCTTCTTTCTTCTGGGGTAGGAAGATAAGGAAGAGGCTTTTTCAAATGTTTTCTTGGAGTTCAACTGGGAGAAGAGCAGCCAGAGGGTTTGCACCCTGGAGGGAACTGACTCAGCCATGCTGTGCCACTGCTGCTGTAGAGATACACGGCTGAGTCCCTCGGCTCTGCGGGATGGATCTTCAGCGTGGAAGATGTTCCATTAGGTCTTTCAGCTGTGAATCGTTCCTTGGGCATCCCTGAATCAACTGCAATGTTTTGGTACTGGAAGGAAATCAGCAACTTCATTTCTTGCCTCAGATTCTGTCGGTACCAGTGAACAAACATGTGACCAGAAGATGGATCACACCTCAGAATCACCTCCTGTCCCATCTTGGTGACCTTGTGTCTGGGCGTCTGGCTGACTCCAGGCTCCGAGTGTCCTGTGGAAGAAGACAGAAGCCATAGAAGGTGAAGGGAAGCCCAAAGAAAACATCTTTTTTTTTTTTTTTTTTTTTTTTTTTTTTTTTTGAGACACGGTCTCTCTCTGTTGCCCAGGCTGGAGTGAAATGTCATGATCTCTTCTCACTGCAGCCTCTACCTCCCAGATTCAAGTGATCCTCCCACCTCAGCCTCCCAAGTAGTTGGGACTACAGGAGCACGCTACCACGCCTGGCTAATTTTTGGTAGAGAACGGGTTTCACCACGTTGACCAGGCTGGTCTCGAACTCTTAACCTCTGGTGATCTACTCACCTCAACCCCCCAAAGAGGTGGGATTATGGCCGTGAGCCACCAAGCCCAGCCAAAAACATCTTTATGCAGATGTTTAAGTATACCTGGACCCACCTGCCGCCAAGAGACACAGGGTCACCCAGCAGAGGAGCCAGATATCCATGGTGAGGTCAGGCAGTGCAAGACACTCCCAGCGATGGGTTCTGATGTGCAGTAGCAAAGAGCAGTGAAAGTTCTGGGTTCCCTTGGCCGCATGAGGTAGGATCTGGCCATGACATCATGTTCCCAGCAACACCCACAACCTCAGGGCACCTTCCATAGGAGATGGGGATCCTTGGTTCAAATATTTGGCCTCATCCTTATTTTGCTACATGGATGATGTTAAACAAGGCTCCAATCCCACTTGCAGGTGCTTAGGAAAGTTGAAGATTAAGGAAAACATAAGAGGAAGTGGAAAAGGAAAGAGAAGAAAGTGAGAATAAAAAAATGAAGAACAAAATTTTAAAGCACTACAAAAGATTTGTGATGTTATTAATCTTATGAAGTCCTTGGGGCAGAACTTCAGCACTAACAGAAATACTCAGGAGCAATGATATGTATTCCTAAAGTCCACCAACAAGAAATTTCGACTCTGAAATTCTGAACCTGTCCTAGAATATACCTGTTTAACCCATCCCTCAGGTGACACTGAGAAAAGTTGTCTCAGACCACACTTCACAATTTTTTCTTTTCTTTTCTTTTCTTTTCTTTTTTTTTTTTTTTTTGAGATGGAGTCTCTCTCCATTGCCCAGGCTGGAGCACAGTGGTGCAGTCTCAGCTCACTGCAACCTCCGCCTCCAAGTTTCAAGCGATTCTCCTGCCTCAGCCTCCTGAGTAGCTGGGATTACAGGCTCCCGCCACCATGCCTGGCTAATTTTCATATCCAAAATTTTTTCAGTAGAGATTTTTAAAAGGCTAAACCACAACAACAAAAAACTTTCCCATTCAACTAGAATATTACACTTTAAATAGAATGAGAAGAATTTTCCTGGGAAAAAGAATATTAAATGGATAGATTTAGTTTCTGGGAACAGCATTGAAAACAAAAAGAATAGAGAGAAAATGAGAAACTAGTTGAAAATGATGTAAATGAAACTGAGCAAAAATTAATGCTCAGGACTTAGGGCATGGTCAGTATTGTCAAGAGCTTCAAAGAGATCAAGCAGGCAAAGAAACACACATGCGTCTTTTGGTCTGGGAAATATGTAATTTTAATCTTTAGGAGAACAGTTTTGGTAGAATGGAAATATTTCAAGAAAAAGCTGAAGATAGCATCTAGAGGAGTGACTTCCCTGTGACAAAAGCAAAGATGTAGACCACCAACAGCAAGACTGGGCTTGAGGGGGACCGAGAACAGAACGCTAAGGAACACTCACTTCTGGAGAGCGGGAAAAGGAACTTAAAATGAGAAGGTATAATGTTAAATAGATCAGAAAAATGATAAAGTGAGAACTTCTGTTTCCAGGAGTCAGAGTAAATTTTTTTCCCAAGAAAAGAAGTAACTTTGGACTTCTGGAAGTAAGACAACTGGGTTCAACTTATACTGAAATAAGAGCAGATGTAACTGGAGAGAATAAAGGAACTTCTCTCAAAGCAAATGCTAGGTGGTGACCAGATCTGCGAACAGAATGGATTATCAAATTTTAACAGAGTTATTTTGAATTCTATAATTGCTCAACATAAGTGTAGTCTCCTACCTAGGTACAGTTGATACCATAATGCCTCATTAGGAATATTGATGTTGAGTACATTGCCCCTCATTACAATTTGAATCATATACCTGAAGATCTTTTAATTCTCTGTGCATTAATATGTTTTACACCAAGAGCACATTAATCTGTTCTCCTTCAGTGCCATAGAGGCCAATTAGTGAATTTGTAGGATCTGAAGTTGTCACACTTAAAATGAACAGCTTTTTGTGTTATCTAGGTTTAATTTCTTTTTATTCCTTCTATTTTATTTATTTATTTTTTTGAGACGGAGTTTCGCTCTTGTTGCCCAGGCTAGAGTGCGGTGGTGCGATCTCGGCTCACCACAACCTCCCCCTCCCAGGTTCAAGCAATTCTTCAGCCTCAGCCTCCTAAGTAGCTGGGATTACAGGCATGTGCCACCACACCTGGCTAATTTTGTATTTTTAGTAGGGATGGGGTTTCTTCATGTTGGTCAGGCTGATCTTGAGCTCCCAACCTCAGGTGATCTGCTTGCTTTGGCCTTCCAAAGTGCTGGGATTATAGCCGTGAGCCACCACACCTGGCCGGTTTAATTTCTTAAAGAGAGATTAACCAGACTCTTTATGTGGTCTGATATTGTTCTAAATAATAAGGTTTTGATCCCCTCTCCAAACTCTTCTCTTTTCCCAAGGTCTCTATATTCCAGAAAATGTATTATACCCAACTTCTCACTTGTGATGGGTGCCTATTGGATGTTCTGACTGGATTCCACCCCTTGAAATCCTTGGTCCACAAGGTCAGAGGGACAGACTCCCAGATACTATCTTGTTCAAAATAATTCAATTCCCTTGGATTTCCACGAGCCCATTCTTGAGTAAAGCAGGATCACATTTTTTCCCCCTGCACCCTGGATTTGTAATCTAGCATGAGAGAAAGTCACGTTGGTCTCAATTGACTGGAGGGCTAACACCTGAATCTGCAATTTTCTAATCACTGTAAGACCTAAGAAACAGAAAAGACAACTTATAATAAAAGAGAATAATGAGGCCGACAAGGTATATAAAAAATGAGTTGTCAATCGGCCATGCCATGGTTCTAAGGTTTTTTTTTGTTTTTTGTTTTTTTGAGATGGAGTCTTGTTCTGTCGCCCAGGCTGGAGCGCAGTGGCACGATCTCGGCTCACTGCAAGCTCCGCCTCCCGGGTTCAGGCCATTCTCCTGCCTCAGCCTCCCAAGTAGCGAGTAGCTGGGACTACAGGCGCCCGCCACTAGGCCCGGCTGTTTTTTTTTTTTTTTTTTTTTTAGTAGAGACAGGGTTTCACCGTGTTAGTCAGGATGGTCTTGATCTCCTGACTTTGTGATCCTCCCGCCTCGGCCTCCCAAAGCGCTGGGATTACAGGCGCGAGCCACCGGTTCTAAGGTTTCATTGCAGTTTATTTCTGGGAAGTTCCTGTGTTCTTGCTTTGTGGTTCTACGGGACATACATTTAGCCTTATAATACATTCCCCTTTGGCTTAAGCTAGCTCTAGTTTCTGTTATTTCCTTCCAACCTAGTACACCACCTGCTTCCTGAGCTGAGTCCGTGATGAGTTTGTGTCCTAAGGTTAGCTAATATTTAACACTGTGGATTGGCTGCTGGCACAAAAATACACTGCTGAATCCTCCAGCTTCGTAGCCTGGATCTCAAGGCTACAGGGTGAATTTGAGAGGCACTTAGCTGAAAATCTTTCCTTGGGCATACCTGTTTTATCAAAGACATTTTCATTCTGGAAGGAAATCAAGAACTTGAACTCTTTTTTCAGGACCTGTTGGTACCAAAAAACATAACTGTGTCCTTTTATTGGTGCACAATATAATTTTGCTTTCTGTCCTTCCCCTCTGACAAGATGTTTTGGAGTCTGGGTGACTTCTTCACCAGGAGAACCTGTAAAGAAAGCAGACAGGAGTTGGAGACTGAGCCCATGAGGGAGTTCGATGACATGGATGAAAGGCTTAGAGCAGGGAGCTGACAACTGCAGAACAGGGACTTACCTGCAGTCAGCAGACAAAGGATTGTGATGCAGGTGAATATTGGGCTCATGGCAGAATTAGGGGAAGAGCAGGCAGCACAGGCAGCTGGCTATCTGTGTGGCTCTCTCCACCTCTGTCGGCGGCTTCTCTGTGACGTGATCACTTTGTAGAATCCAATTGCCTTTAGCATCCTGCTCTATACAAGTAACACAAATTAAGAGAATATGTGAAACAATTGTATTCAGCCACTGGAAAGCAGACAGCACAGGACTGGGATTCTGCCAAAACACCAAAACATGGGGGCAATTTCTGCACATACACAGTGGGGAAGAGAGCAACAGAGCATGGCAAATTTTGAGTTGCAGAAACAGGTTACAAAATCAGCGGGGGCTGAGGCAGCTAGAATTTTTAAGGAAAGACCACCAGAGAGGAGGAAGCTGCACAAGAACTCCAGATGTCTGGAGGAATTATCTTAATTTTTTGGCTAAACAGTAAACTGTGTCTGTGTAGGAAAAAGCTTTAAAAGGCATTGGAGAGAAACCCCAGAAAGGCTTCACTGGCATCCACAGAATGGCCATGCTCTAGTAATGAGACAAAATTAGGCTAGAGCAGGAGTTGGTGAACTGCAGCCCACGGTCTGGACACCTATTTCTGTAAACTGTTTTATGGGCAGGGGGCAGGAGGGGAGAAGTAGTCCAGAATGGCCTCATGAGGAGCTTTGAATACCCTCTCCCCAGAGAAAAAGACATAACTGCTGAAAATTTAAAAACAACCATTGTGGATCTCTGAAAATTCATGAGTCACGATCAATTACCTGAATCTGACCTTGGGTTAATACTTCTTGGCCTCTTAGGGAGCTGGAAACATCTAGTGTTGTTAATCTCTATAGGTGGTGATGTAAAAAATGATTCCATAGTAGGGATATCTGCATTGTCTTTCAAAATTAAAATGAGGATGAGGACACATTCATTCTCATCCTCTGAAACTGATAATCTGTAGTTAGGAGGTACCAATTGTTTCTTCTACTCGTGAACCGTATGCACTCAAACATCCATTTTTCCAATCCATCATTATAAGTATTTCAGCCCACTAAAGGCCATAAGATACTGGCTTTTAGAAAGCTATTCTGGTGGATTTCAGAAATCCTGTTTCTTCTGAACAAGGCTGTGGTACTTTATATTTTGTATTACTATTAAAAATTTAAGTCAGACTCTAATAATTTTAATATATCTTCTAAAGCACCGCATCTAACTTTTAATAAGTCCTATTTATATGCCACATAAGTGGTTCATCAACAGATTTATATTAGGGAAAATATAATCTGTATATAATTGTAAATATAATTGTAAATAATGCATGATCCAGGCAATTTATTTGTCTTAAATTCTGGCACAAAGTTTTAGCAGTTCTAATTTTCCTACTTGATAAGAAAACTGCGAGACTGCACCAATGTTCCTATGAGGGAAGTTTCTTCTCTTTCTTAGGGCATGGATTCATGAGAGTGAGGTTCTGTCTTGTCTAGTTTTGCCCTTAAATGCAAAGAGCTATACAGCTATAAGATTCCTTACAAGTCTAGAGGATCACAGATGTCTGCCAGACTGGGTTTGCACTGGCCAGTGTTAAGGTAACGGGTTCCTTCTTATCCAGAGTCGTACTGTTCTCATCACATACATCTCTTTGGTTTATAAATTCCAGGAGTTTAAAACAAGTCTCTCTGGTTTGTTTATTACCTTATTTCCAGAACCGGAAACAAGTTCTGTTATACAGGAGTTCCTGAATACATATTTGCTGAACAAATGGCACAAGAATGAACATCAGTAGGCAGTCTAAGTCCTGAGTCTTGTTTACAGCATTGTAAGTTTCATCACTCACATCTGAGTGTCACCTCTGTTTCTGTCTCTGTGATTAGGATATCCACAGAGTCTGTGGGACTAGAGTGTAGGAGCAGGGGCTAGAGAGGAAAATGGGGGTGAATATTGGACTACCAGAGGAAGGTGTGGAAACAGACTACAGTGTGAGTGCCCAAGGCAGACAGACTATCTATGCCCAGGACTCACTGCCCTCAGGAGGCAGAGGGACTCATAGCAGAGGAACCTGGTGCCATAGGCAGGCTTGGAGCAGCAGTGGGGCCTCAAGCTTCAGAGATCTAAAGGCTTTGCCTCCAAATTCTGTGTGTTGTTTCTATTTTGTCTCTGTTACGTACAGCTCTCTAAAACGCTGCACATATTTGCTTGGCAAGAAATTGGCAAGTTTTTAAGGATCAAAGAGGGGTCGCAGACTCTCAGATAAGATAAAATAAAACAGGGTTAGTTTTTCTAGGTTGAACTAATGTGTTGTCAGCACTAACAGCATACCTCAGAGAGTATACAGGTGACTAGTTCATGTTTATTCTTAATGAGGAAGGCAGGCAGGCAGGAAGAAAGGAAAGAAGGAAGGAGGGAAGATTGAGAAGGACAAGAGAGAAATCAATTTTTTTTTTTAACCTGAGCTTCTTCTGGAAAGACAGGCTTTATGCAGGTCGTATAAACTGATCATCTCTAAATAGTATGGTTCTAAATTGTGTGGTTCATACAGAAGAACCATGAAAAAGTCTAAGCCAGCCTCTAGCTAAATCCAGGGTTCTAGTCCCAGTGGTGAAAGTGCTAAACCTGTAAGTCTCTTATCTCCCAGTTGGGCGGGGATGGGGTGGGCATATATCTGTGATACCACCACACGTACCCACTCTCGGATTCCAAGTGTCATTTTTGACATAGTCAGGTTGCAGTTTATGGTGACCCTTTCCTCGTATCTCACAGCCTTCTGGACTGCATGTTGCGCTAGTCTGGATAAAGGATGCTCTACTGCTTCTCTCACCACTCTTGGAGGCAGCTGATTTTCGCCCGCACCTGCCCCCTGAACATCCTGTTACTTTTTCATCCATGTTCCATCCCCACAGGCTCCCTCCCATGCATATAACCATGATTCAAAGTTTACTACTTGAGGAAAACATCTCAGCATTTCTGCAAGTTAAAGAGTTTATGTTTAATTTCTCATCTTCTAAGGGAGACTCATTCATCTTTAAATGATCCCTTGGGATCAAGATTTAAGTTCTGCATTTTTTACCCTTCATTCTCCCAGGTTTATCCCAAAGACTGTCTTTCTCTATGTTGGTCCTCAGTGCAACTCAGAGCTAGTCAACCAGTGAAGCATAGTCACAAGGGCTCACCCTCTGGCCAAGACCCAAAGAAAAGCCAGTGCAATGTTGGTGAGAGTGTGGAAATCTTCTGGCTTATAACCATTTACCTTCCTATCTGAAGGTCTGACTTAGAATCCATGTGAACTCCGAAGACAGAATGAGCTCCAGCAGTAAATTGTCTACATTTTGATCCTGGCTCCACCACAAACGAGATACGTGATAAAGGGCTAGTTACTTGTCTGTGTCTCAGTTTCCTCATGGATAAATGAGTGAGGTTACTATAGTATTAACTTTCTGAGGTTGTTATAAAACTAACATGAACTATAAATATATGTGAAGAAGACTTAAGGTCTAGCATGTAATATGTGCTTAGTAAATGTTAGCTATCATTATGTTATTAATATCATTAAAGCAAACAATTTGTAAAAGCTCTTTGTAATAGGTCTTGTCATATTTTTCCTAGATTATCTTAATTTAATGTGCAAAATTTTACATTTTTAGATAGCCATATAACTATATTTTCTGCTTTTTTTCTCAGAATATCGTTCTTATTGAGGGATGTTAATTATAAGGTAATTTGTAAATACATACTTCCATGTGACAATTTATGAGGTTGCAATATTTCTCACTCAGCATTTTGTTTATCTTTGTTAAGGGGAGCAGGATCTCCCATCTTCTTCCCTCCTGTAGTTTTTCTTATTGACATTTGCTGGCACTCTTATGCACCTTAATGGCATTATTACTCTCTTCTATACAGATGGCTCCATGATCTTCATCTCCAAATGTGCTCTATTTTCAATATCATTTCTTTATGTATTTATGGTTTCCATTTTGTCATCTCAATAGTACCTCCAACTCCAGATATGAGCAGATTAATGTATGGTCTTCCCTTTTTTTCTCTCCAATGTGGTTTTTCCTCTGAGAAATTTTTATCTTGGGATACTTGTGCTTTCATTCTCCCATTAATGAGGTAGTTGCTCCAGGTCTAGGCTAAAAACATGTGGATTCTCCAGGAGGATTAAATCCTATAAGAGTTCATCGAATGCCAGAGACTTGACTTTATAGACATTGGGTGTCCATAATTCTTCACATATCACCTCTTATATTTCTAAGCCTCTGACTTAGATAAAACAATGAAAAAAAGAAAGAAAAAGTTCTTATTTGTCTTCTGAAAAGGACAGCATGGGTTCTAAATGTGATCCTGGGAAAATACCACCAACTGAATGCCAGGCATGTGTAACCACTTTTCCACGCTTGGCATAACTGTCAATGGTTTTTATTGGTTTGTGCTCAACTTCTGTCTACAGATGAGATATTGACAGCCACCAACCCACTTCCTATTGTTGTAAGAGGTGGTGAGGGAGAAGTCCTAGAGAAAGCACCTGGATCTGGGAAACAATGAGGTTTATGAACAGAGAGCAGGAA
The DNA here is from genome assembly GCF_028858775.2 of Pan troglodytes. Classification (NCBI taxonomy): domain Eukaryota; kingdom Metazoa; phylum Chordata; class Mammalia; order Primates; family Hominidae; genus Pan; species Pan troglodytes. Next base: position 157,967,868 of record NC_072404.2, on the reverse strand, counting down.
GCACTGCAGCTCTGTGTCTCTGCTGGTGGCACACAGGTACATGGCTGCATCCCCCAGGCCTGGTGAGCGGATGTCAAGAAAGCAGAAAGAAGTGTTCGGCCTCCTGGATTGGAAGTTATCAGGGGTGTCTGCTTCATTGTTAAAATCTTTGTCATAGTAGTGGAACAGCAGCTTTGGGGCCTGACTTGACTTCTGCTGGTACCAGTACATGACATTATGGTTCAGATTCTGAGAACAACCCAGGGTCACTGGCTTTTCAAACTGGGTAACCTGGTATCTTGGGTTCTGGATGACCTTGGCATCCCCATGACCTGTAGAGAAAGAAGATAAATTTGGAGTCAGAGTTAAGGAGAACAGTGTTACTGCTGTGAATGAAAGGTGCAGACTGAGGACAAGATAGCTTTGCTCAAAAATTTCCTTTCTGCCCGGTACTCACCTGTTCCAAGGAGACAAAGGGCCATCCAGTGGAGAAGCCCAGGACCCATGGCAGGAATACCACCCCATACAGGAATGAAGCATCTGTCTGTCTCAGGCTCTGATTCCTGGATTGAGAGGTGGGAGTTTAGAGAGTCTCCAGTCCCTGATAGGCAGATTTGCCTGTGATGACTGTTGCTGTTGACTTTACCAGGGCCGGGGTCATTCCTTGTTGCAATGTGATACACAGCTTCCTACTTGGCAGGTACATGGGCTTGTCTGGAACAGGGATGGAACAGATATTTATTTTCTATATCATTTGCTGCTTCCTTGAGACAGGTGTCCCCATATTTGCCCCTGTCCCTGTCTCTGTCCCGTGTTCATCCAGTTCTCCTCACTTTACCCCACTTTTCTCACATCCTAAAAAGCAGCCCAGAGGTTTCTCCATAAAGATAGTATTTGCTAAAGTCTCACTCAATAACCATTAAGATAGTGCCTTGGCTTTTTGCTACTCACATTAAAGATGCATGAATGTGATTAGGTATTAGTGTATTTACTATAGAAAATTAATTTCTATTTATACCATGAAAATATATGTTAAAATATTGGTGCCTAGATTTAGGAAAACTGATGATTACATAATACTTGGAATACAGAGATACATATGGTAAGTAGGGTCTGTATCTGACCTAGTCCAGGAACTGTGCAAAATGATACTTGAGAAGAGGGGCCTTACACCTGTAATTATTGTAGGTGTCATCTAGAGCTTGGCTGCTCATTGTGGTCCATGGACTGGCAGCTTTGGCATCACTTGGACGGACTTTTGTTCAAAATACAGCTCCAACCCTGACTGATTGGATTAGAATCTGCATTTTAACAAGGTCATAATTTACATGCACATTAAAGTTCGAGGAGGCCTGGGCTAAGAGGATTTTTAGAGATGGTGGAGAAATATATGCAGAGCACGATGTTGAGGACATATTATAAGAAATGATATTATGTAAGGATGGTTCAGATAGAATGAATTCCATGGTGGCCTTCCTAAGGATATTATTTCTTTTTTGTCCTAAAGTAGACAATTAGAAGTTGACTTTTAGAAGCTGGACTAGCTGCCATGAATCTGTACCTTTCACTGTTCTGACTGAGAGAAGAATAAGGATCACCCATTTCAAGTCTGAGATAGCAATCCATGATTTTTTAGTGGTCTAGGAAACTGTAGAAGACTCACTATTATGAAGATGCCAGTTCTTAAATTAATATATGGTTTTAATGTGATTTCATTCAAAATATCAGATTGGATAAGGTTGATAATAATTTTCATAAACATGAAAATTTTAAGCTGTATCATAAATGATATTTGTAGGCACAGTGTGGCAAACAGTAGGAAATACTTGAGGCTAGAGGTGACTGTTTTCAATGTTCCCATGGCCTGGGTCTTGCCTGACTTCCATCATGGTCAAAGGGATTATTACAGCAGCATGCCTGTTGTCCATTCATGGAACCCCATTGGTAAGCTCTGTCTACCATCACAGGGTGAGTTCAGACCATCTGTGTAGCCAGCTTGGTCAGCATCGTATGTGTGTAGCCTCACCATCCTCACGGCACCCTGCTGAGTCCACTGCCAACACCACTTCAGGACAATGAGAGTGATGGGCACCGTGAAGCACTGAAAGTCTTTCAGTTCCATCTGATCCAATCATATGCTGTGTATTTATGACTGTAGACACTTAAATGCAGACAGACATGTTCTCTTAGGGATTCTGTAAGAAATACCTTGTTATTTCTTGCAATTTGTTCTGGGTGTGGCCTCATTTGGTGTCATGCCCAGGGGGCTGCTTCAGAGTTACCATCTCTCACGTGTCGAGGCTTAGGATGAATTTCCTGTCATAGGGTGATAATTAAGGGAGAAGCTTTACTAATGAAAGGCAAAACATAAAGGCCAAGGGCAGCATGGGAGGAGAAGACCTGGATCCCTCATCCTCCTATCATGCCAAAGAGAGGTGTGCTGGGTGCAGGGGTCTGGGCTGCTTAGCACTAGACATTCCAGGTTTGAAGTATCAGCTGTTTATAGGAGTTGCCATCCTTGACTTCTTCATGTATAATTTAAATTGCAGCTTTTATCACTTCCTGGAAAGTGTAAAGACCTTAGAGCCCTTATCTGCATTTATTCTTTCCATCTTTTATGCTAGTATTTTTCATTATTTATAGCTAATCTAAAAATAGCTATTATTTGCAACAAGAAGACATATTTGAGGCTTAATCAGAATAAAAGTTGATGTTTTGGAGTGTGCTCGAAAGTTCTGGAGACCTAATGGACAGCATGGTGACTATAGTTAATGATTATTGTACACTCAAAATTTTCTGAGAGTAGATCATTCTCACCATACATACACATACAAAGGTAACTTTGTGAGGTGATGGATATGTTAATTAACTTGAGTGTGGTAATCATTTTGCAATGTATATGTATATCAAAACATCGCCTTGTATACCTTAAATACCTACAATTTTTTTCTGTCAATCATACCTTAAGAAAGATTAACAAATAAAAAAATTCTAAAAATTGTACATAAAGATACCACTTGAGCTAACAGAACTATAAAGAGAACCACTGTGTGCCCCTTATAGGATAGAACATTCGGTGTCTATAGTATGAAATGGCAAAGCACTGAATTAAACTTCTGCTTGTTAGATTTTGGAGTTGAGGCAATGTACCCACGAGGAACTTGTTTTGCTTCATAGCTGCTATTTTTAAATATAATGGAGAGATTACAGAGTGGAAAAATAAATCAATAATTTAGTTACTTATTATGACCTTGGATTACATAACACAATAAAAGGAAAGGCACCAGTTAGGGTTCTGCAGCTGAAATTTTGAATAAAAACTCATGTCCAATATGTGGCTATGCTTTAAAAATCTATTTCTCTTTGTTCTTGTCATACTAAAGGAGTTCATCGACAAGTTTCAAGCAAGATATGAGTTTGCGATGCCTGTGACAGAAACAATATACCTATTCATATTACATGTCCACATAGAAAGAGAGAGTACTGATTATCTAAAAATTGGATCTTGATCATTAGAAAAGGAAAATGGGTTTTAAATCGTTTGAAAAAATTAAAATCCAAGCCCACTTGTAATATTTTCTCACTATCCATTTGCCTAATCAGGATTAGGATATGAGTTCAATAATAATTTGAGGTGCTAAATAACAATCAGACTGGGAAAATGAAACTTATTATTAGAGTGAATTTCAGGACTATTTGCAAAAACATGGCTGAAACATGAGCAGAATATTGGAATCCAGATATTAAAAGAAGGCAGTTGAACCAGGTAGAATGTATTATACCATTAGGTCTCATTAAAAATTACATATTCCAGGCCAGGCATGGTGTCTTATGCCTATAATCCCAGCATTTTGGGAGGCCAAGGCAGGAAGATCACTTGAGCCAAGAAGTTTAGGACCAGCCTGGGCAACATAGTGAGACCTGTCCCTACAAAAAATGCAAAAATTAGCTGGGTGTGGTCATGCACACCTATAGTCCCATCTACTAGGGAGCCTGAGGCAGGAGGACTGCTTGAGCCCAGGAAGTCGAGGCTGTAGTGAGCCGTGATCACACTGCCATGGCACTCCAGCCGGGGTGACAGAATGAAACCCTGTCTCAAAAAGAAAAAAAGGCCGGGCACAGTAGCTCACACCTGTAATCCCAGCACTTTGGGAGGCTGAGGCAGGCAGATCACTTGAGGTCAGGAGTTCAAGACCAGCCTGGCCAACATGGTGAAATCCCGTCTCTACTAAAAATACAACAAATAGCCAGGCATGGTGGCAGGCACCTGTAATCCCAGCTACTTGGGAGGCTGAGGCAGGAGAATCACTTAAACCCGGGAGGCAGAAGTTGCAGTGAGCTGAGATTTTGCCACTGCACTCCAGCCTGGGCGACAGAGCAAGACTTCATCTCAAAAAAAGAAAAAAAAAAAAAGAAAAAAGAAAAAATAGGAATACATATTCCTATTGCAGCAACTGGAAGTGATCTTAAAAAATGTTCTGTATCGGCTGACAGATATCTATTTATAGTGCTAACTATATTTTTTACATTAAAAACTCAGACCCTATGTGGACAGAAAATTAGCATTAACCTCTGAAAATGGACTTGGCTATTCCACTCTAAAATGAGATTGTTTTAAAGTGTTTGGAAATTTATAAATGCTAGACAAAAGCAACCTAAACTCATCACCACCATTACCAACGTCACCACTACCACCATTGCTAGCATCATCATTGAGCATCCTAAAAGCCAGTAGTAAATGCATTTTTATTCACTATTTTAATTTTCATCAGAAAGACTTGTTTCTCTTACTATAAGAAGGGATATAAAGATGTGGCCTCACAGTCAGAGTCACAAACCTTTCAGAGCAGCAAGATAGGCAAGAAGTCTGCTTTATAACCAGGGCAACATACACTTTAAAAAATAAAAATAAATATGAGAAACACATAGTTTGAGTTCTGTTTAAAAAACTTCAGAGATCCCCCAAACCACAAGTATTTTCACCCAAATCTTCTTGGAATACTCTTGTATTTCATGAGTTAATTCTGGTTCTTTATCTCCCCTCCCTTGGAGGAGGAGGCACAGGGAAAGCCTTCCTTTTGGGCAGCTGTGAGTTGAGAGGAGAAGGCTATGGTTTTGCACAGCAAGGGCACGACTGTGAAGCACTGTGTCTTGGCTGCTGGCACAGAAATAAACTCCAGAATCCTCCAGTTCTGCAGGCTGCACCTTCAGAGTAGAATACGTCCCTCCAGTCCTTTCAGCTAAGAATCGATTGTTGGGCATACCGGACTCATCCTGTTTAGACTCTTTCACAAAATGTAACAGAAATTTTATTTCGTTTCCCATAACACGCCGATACCAATAAAGATTATCATGTCCAGAAACTGGGTCACATCTCAGAGTCACAGTCTGGCCCTTCTCTATTACGCTGTGGCTGGGGAACTGAGTAACTCCAGCTTCTATGTGCTCTGTGGGAAGAGACAAAAACAGAATACATGACATGAATAGACTGGGATAGGGTACAGCACAGATATTTAAGTACCTGAAGACTCACTTGCTCCCAGGAGACAAAGGGACACTAAACTGAGAAGCCTGGAAACCATGGCAGGACCCAGGTAAATCACGTTTCCAGATGAAGGAGCTTACAAGGATGAGAAAAAGGAAAGCAAATCTGTCTCTTGGCCCTGTAAGATGTGGCCTCCAGTGACATCAGCATATTAGCCAATGTCCACAGTCTCAGGAGCTCCCTCTAGGGACATGAAACATAGAAGACCTAGCCAGGGTTCTCTGAAGAAGATTGCCTCTAGAGGGGGCAATGGAGAAAAACTGACATCAATTAAAATCAACCTGTTTATGCATTTGACTAGGTGTTAACCTTATATATACCACTCATAGCTCCTGAGTCTGATGTCTGGATCCTACCTCATCCCATCTGGCCCTGTCTTCCCTCATGTATCACATCCCCATAGACTGTGGGGCATTTTAATCTACGGTAGCTATTGTTGCTATTGCTAATGATCAATACTTACCTCCAAATTCTCTTTTCCCATTATCTCTCTAATGCACTCCAATCAACTTTTTCCCCCACCACTCTCAAACAGCATGCTCAAAACATGAAAGATTATCTTCAACTTTACTCCACCAACAGCCTTCCAGCTGAAAACCTTAGAGTGGTTCCCAAATCCTCTTTTTCTATCCCACCCTATAGCCAATCCATTAGCAAATTCAACTGGCTCTATCATGAAAATACACTCAGAATCCATTCATTTTTTCATCACCTTTGCTAACCCTCAGGACAAAGCCACCATCATCTTTTTCCTGGATTACTGCAATAGATTCCTAACTGATCTCCCTGCTTTCACCTACTTCTGAACTAGCTCTCAAACTCAGCCCTCTAGAACATGCTAGATCATGTCACTCATCTCCAAATCATCTACTAGCTCCCAGTTTTATTTGGAATAAGAAAACAAAACAACAAAGCACTTAAGGCCATCAAGGTCTTAAATGATCCATCCTGCCCCATTACCTCTTGGAAGTAAAGTCTACCACTCCCTTCCTTAATTTTTCAGTCATATGGGCCTCCTCATTGGTCCTAAAATATTTTTTTAGGGCATTTGTACTGGCTCCTCCCTCTGCCTGGAATTCTTTTCCCCCAGATACCTACATGTCTCTTTCCTTCATCTCCTTGAAATCATTGCTCAAAGGTCACTTCCTCATTGGGCCCTACTCTGAACAATGTATTGTCATTTCAACGCTCCTTACTCTGACAGTCCTGGTCTCCCTCACCCTAGTCTGCCTTTTCTTTTCTGCATTGCAGGTATCACCTGCTAACACACTATATGCCTTACTTATTTGTTTATCTCTGTCTCTCCTTCCCCGCAAAAATGTAAACATCAAGTAGACATGAGTCTTTGTCTTTTTCTTTTTAGTATGTGCACTGAGAACATAAAACAATGCCTAAAACTCTTTCAAGAGGAGGTACTGCTGGAATAAAATCTTGAAAGGAGACTAGACTTTTCCAACGAACTATGGAAGGCACACCCCAGACAGGGGGACATTGAAGTCTCAAAATTATTTTCTTTCATTATAGTTTGAGATGGGTGTCAGATAAAAACATGACAGCAAGGTTTGCAGAAAATATTATGAGAACATGAGTTTCTTGGCCTAGTCTCAGGTTAACTGGACATATTGGAGTGTGTTAATTTTGAGTGGCTGCTATAAAAATTACCACAAAGTTGCTGGTTTACGATGACAGAGATTTATTCTCACAGTTCTGGAAAAGTCCAAAATCAGTATCAATGGACCAAAATCCAGGTGTCATCAGGACCATATTCCCCCTGGAGGCTATAGGAGAGGATTCGTTCCTTGCCTCTGTTTCTAGTGGCTGCCTCACTCCTTGGCTTGTGGTCACCTCACTCTAATCTCTTCTCCTGTGGTCACATTGCCTTCTCTTCTCCATTTGTGTCTGATCTCCCCCTGGCTATCTCTTATAAGGACACATGTAATTGCATTGAGGGCCACCAGGCTAATCCAAAATAATCTCCTTATCTCCAGATCCTTAACTTCATCACATCTGTAAAGTCTACTCTCACCATCTAAGGTAACACAGGCAGATCCCAGGGATTAGGATGTGAATGTCTTTGTGGGGAGGGGTATTACTCAGCCAGCCACACAATACAAAATCTGGCTTTTGGAAATTCTCACAGGTATCATTTTCCTGCAATAGTAATGCATCAACTTTAATCTTTTGTACTTAAATCTGACATGGACCTTCTCTTCACAATGGAGCCTCAATATTTGCCTCCTCACAAAACTAGCTTTGGTGGAGTCTGTGTGGCCCAGCATGCTTGGGATTGTGCACAAAGGAGACTACAGAGGGAGCCCCTGTCTCAGAGAACCATCAGAGAAGCTCTAGTGATGGGCTTCTGAATGATGGGCTTCTGCTCAGCCTCCCTCACCACCCCTCCACCTCACCACGTTTAGGATGCAGTGAAGCAGAGGTCAAGAGGAAGAAGAGGTTGATTCTAGGTCTAACTGAGAGCTCCAAGACTGGGGAGTAAGGACAACTTACGGCAGCTTCACAAGTTGGCTTGATAGGGACTCAGGTGACCCAAAGCTGGAGAATTGATGTCCTGTAGCTATAACAATACTACCAAGTGACTTTATATCCTTCATCCAACACCCACTAGTGCTAACATCACACAAACTAAGAATTTGACATTGGCACAACTAAGCTAAAGACTGTACTCAGATTTCCCCAGTTTTTCTAATAATGACCTTTTCCTGCCCTAGCACCTAATCCAGGATCCCATTCTGAATTTAAGTGTCATATCTTCTTAGTGTTCTTCAATTTGTGACAGCCTCTTTCCTTGTTTTTAATGATATTGACATTTGAAGATTACTGGTCAGGTGTTTTGTAGAATCTCTTTCAATTTGGATTTGTCTGATGCTTTCTCATTATTAGACAGGAATTATAGATTTGGGGGAGGAATATTACAGATATGTAGTCACATGATAACATCACAACATTGCATCATAAGAGAATGCACATGAGGTTAACAAGACTTATTATGGGTCATGTTTATTAACTTTGGTCACTCGGTTACCATTTTTCTATTTCCCGTGTCTATTCATTAGAGGCAGGCCACTGAATCCAGGAGAGGGGAATCTAGAGGGATGAGTATAAAAGAATGTGTGGGCATATGTTAAAACCACCATATTAATTAATATTTTGGGGATGACACTTTGTGACTGTACAAATGACCCATTTCTTCTTAATTAGTTATTAAAGTTATTAGTTATTAATTCGTAATTAAAATTAGTTACACCCACTAATTTTAGCACTCACTATTGGGTTTTATGTGCGGCAATTACTCACAGTGGTGTTGTCACAGTGACTTTTCTATTTCCCTCTGTTTCTTCTACATATGCAATTTGGAATTCTTCAGTAAGAGATTGTCCTTTCTCACATTTTTTATTATTTATTTATTTATTTAATCATTTCATTCTCAGTGTGAACTTGTGAATTTTCTTTTACAAATTGTTCCAGCCTTAGTCATTGGGGAAGCTCTTTCAGAATGATTCCTCTGTCCTTTTGAGATATGTCCCATCCTTTTTTTTTTTTTTTTGCACACCTCGTTACAACATTCTTGTATTTTTTACCTCAGGGTCCTAGAACCAACCCATTATTCACACAGGTATGTATTCATTTCCTTACCATTGTATCTATACATTTAAAAACAATAAATTCATACTGATATCTCCAAACAGGTATTCTTGTACGTTAGAAATATTCTTTAGTTTTGCTCTGAGACTTAAGTTACTCGGAAACAGTTTGATATTTTGAAGTCTCACCCACATAGGCCAGGAGCCAAATGTGGCTTATTTAGTGAAGGGCTTATTTTGCTTTTATACTGAGGCATAAGTCATCTGAAACCTCTACTGATTGACCCATGAATTATTAAGTTTCCCATTCTCACTGCAAAAATATACATATACATATATATATGAGAGTAATATATGTATATATTACTGTCAGCCCTTTGTGAGCTCCAGGCATTGTTTCCTCTAATCTTGTTGAGTGGCTCTTTCTCCAACCTTAGGGAGTTTCCTCACACATGTACTGCTTACAGCACAGCTGAAGGGTTAAGGGAGACCCTAGGAAGGTCTCCAGGATTCTCTCTGTGCAGCAATCGCCTTTTCAATGCCCTGTCATGTGAAATCTAGCTGCTTTGATCTTGTATTTACAACTCTGACTCAGCTCAGTGAGATCACCCAGCTCTGCTTGGATTCCTCTTTCTGGCCCAGGGCCTGGAAACTCCCTCCAGGTATTAAGACAGTCATAGTTCTCAGCTTGGTTGTTTCCATCTCTCAGAGATCACTGTCTTCTGTTGCCTACTTCCAATGTCTTGACAACCGTTATTCCAAATGTTGTGTGAATGTGTGTGTGCAGGGGGACAGGGTGGGGGTTGGGGTGTTAGCTGTTTCAAGCAAGAAGTTAAATCTAATTCCCGTTAATCTATCTTGGTTGGAAGCAGAAGTTTACTCCAGAACCGTATTGAATCTCTTAATGCCAGGGTCTCCAAGAGTTTTAATGGTTATGGACCTTTTTGTCAGTTTTTGGGTATATGGTGTACATTCCATGCAGAGTATATTTCATTCCAAACACATGTGAGACACAGTCTGAAGATTCAATTTTTCTCTCCTAACTTTTCCTTTTTATCTATCACCCAAAGGCCTGACCAAACATCCAGTTTCCAATTATGTTTCTGGGTCTTTGAGGTGTAATACTTTTACTTTATAAAGCCTGGGAGCATTTTGAAGCTCCAGGATTAAGGCAAGCAATGTAATTCTGGCTGTTTTCTGTCATCTCTTTCATATGGACATTAAAATCCCAGCTCCAGCTGTGAGGCCTATACTGCTCTGAAAACTTACAGGTCTTTATAATTTTAAATTCCCCTTAATACTCTGCCTATAAGCTCTTGCTTTTTTTTTTTTTTACATAGTAAATTCCTTTTTCTTTTTAGTTTGTCTGTATATTGTTTTATAGCAGTGGTGTTGTTTTAAATTTTGATGGTAAATAGTGTATCAAATTTAAAAAGCAAAAATTTTAAACAAAGACAAAGCTAATCATGTTCTTTCTGGTCTTTCTATATTTTCTCTCTCCAAATAACCAGCAAAATATATCACAACTTTTTTTCTTCCTTACCCAAGCATATAAAACTATATATAAACTTAACAGGGATATTTATTGATTTATTTTTTTCTTAAATAATTTTATGTGCCATGGATTATTTTGAAAATATTTTCCCCTTGGAAGTTCATCTTTATCATTCCTACAAGAGAATGGATAAATATGCCTATTCAGCATTCTTTTAACTTTTTTTGTACGTATGAAGTGAAGTGCACACACACATAAAAGTGATAGAATCATACATTCTGGGTGCATAACTTTTTTTAGTGCTTCTATAATTGTCAAAAGTATAACTATAATTGAAAGATGAAACTGATGAACTCATTAAAAGGTAACAAATTCTTTTAATAGAAGAAAAGTATATAATTTTATATGCATAGAGGGACTTACAGACCTCAAGACACACTCTATCATTATAATACTGCTTGACAAGGGTAAGGGACATTTTATGTTCTCTGTGTCATTGAAAGGGGCACAGAGTAGACTCCATTTTATTTTCCAGGTAAGAAACAGAAAAAGAAAAGAGCTGAAGACATATGCAAAATTTCACAATCACCTTAGAACACATAGTCTAAGTCGGATAAGGAATATAGTACATGAGGAGATGATATATAGTGCAATATTTGCAGGAGAAGTCAATTAGTGGTCCTGATGGGGTTGAAGAATTGCTGCAGAACTAGTACCAGAGATGAAAAGAGAAGCCCGCATGAGACAATGGGATGCTTGAGGAAACTATTTGGGGGTAATTCAAATAATTTGTCATTGGAATCTAGAAAAAGAAAGTGGAAATGAATATCTGACACAAGGTGAAGGAAATGATCATTTGAAGTGAGCAAGTGAAAAAACTGGGAAGCCAATATTGATGTTGGAAGTCATCAAAGATGTTGAAAGTTTTAAGGTAGAAGAGAAAAGAAATGGCAAAGAAGCCATAACGGAAAGCAGCAAAGGAGATAAGCATCCATGTGCAATGGCTGCACAGTTTTAAGCTCACTCAGTCACTTGAAAGCTCCAGTCTGTGACACTCGCCCTCAAACTTGGACTCAGGCACCCTTGTGAGAAGTATGTGTGGAATCCCAGGAACCATCACACCCACTGACTTCCTACCAAAAGTTTCCTAACATGATGTGTCCTTATGACCTGTTCTTGCCTTGCCTAGGGACATGTGGAACACGAAACCTATGTACTTCCTGTGCTAGGGGAGGAGCAAGAAAGGCTGCTGAGAGCTGCTGGGTACTGGAGGAGAAGAGGAAGCACCAGGGTTTCTGCACAGGGAGCAGGTGATTCTGCAGCGCTGTGACCAAACCACTAGCACAAAAATACACAGCTGAGTCCCTGGGTTCTGAGGGCTGGATCTTCAGAGTGGCTAAAGTTGCATCAAGCATCTCTGCTGAGAATCGATCCTTCGGCATCCCTGAATCATCTAGAGGAGCCCGGTTGCGGAAGTAAGCCAGCAACTCCAGTCCTTGCATCATGGTCTGTCTGTACCAGAAAACAGTATTGTGGCCTAAAATTGGCTGACATCTCATAGTTACTTCTTGTCCCATCTCTGTCACCTTGTGCCTTGGTGTCTGGGTGACTCCAGCATCTATAAGCTCTGTGAAAAGAGATAGAATTTGGGGACAGAATAAGAAACATAATTGGAATCATAACTGGCAATATCCAAAAATGCAGGTGCTTTATTTGTGGGGACTCACCTTCTCCCAGGAGACAAAGAACCACACAGCAGAGGAGCCTGGTGGCCATGGCAGGGTGGGACAGGTGGAGCCTTCACCTAGATGAGGCCCTTGTGGGCACGAATACAGGAGCTGAGGATTCTAGACCTCTCACCCAGAGTAAAAGGGGGACTGTCAGTGACATCACCATCTCTGTCCCTGCTCAAAGGACCTTCCTCCAAAGGTGAATGCTAAGTCTCTACAGAAGATTGACTGAAATAAATTACAATTACTCTGGGATGTGTTTGGTTCACTCAAAGACTCCAAACATCCCCATTAGCTGTCACCTCTCCTATCTGCAGTGCTTCCGCGGCATTGCACATCACATCACCCATTCTGCTTTCTCTGATGCGTCACATATTGATCTGCCTGGTGCATATTGCCACTTAGGTGTACCATCAGCACCTCAAATTCTGGACATCAATAAATTACTTGTGAAATCTCAAGAACTTTATTGTTCCCCTTACTGGCCATCCTTATATCCCAGACACACAAAATCAAAATAATGTGTTGCTTAGTTAGAGCTTTGCCCCAGATCCCTCCTGGAAGCATCTGGACCTCCATGCTCCTCATGCAGAGAACAAGGTGGCTGCCCTGGAAAGAGATAGAACTGTGCAGATTTTATTTCCAGTGAGGGCTGGAGATGGATACTCTCGTGCTCCGTGACTCCCCCAGCCCACAGCACAGTGTCTTCTGCATTTCTGGAGGACAAGGTCCCATTTCGCTTCTCCAGGGTAAGGTTCAAAATTATGTTAATTATTTGGGCATGGGTGAAGATTGAGCAGTGATAAGTAAGAGCTTTGACCTTCCTTGAAAACCACAATAAGGCACTCTCCAGTTAAATGTGATCTTCCTCTTACTTCTAAGAAAGCACTAACAGGTTCCTTTAATGATTAACACTTGAGTCTCTTGTTATAGTAAGTCAACCAATACTCACAAATAAATTCTTTCTGGTGAGGGGGTGAAACTCTAGAAAATGGCCTGCTTTTTAGGGTATAAATAGTAGTAAGAATTCTGTTCATAGAGTGGATGTGACACACTAGTTCCATGTCTGTGCTGTTGGCACAGAGATTTTTCCTCCAACACCCCAAAGAGGGGAGTATGTCAAGTGACGGAGAAACATATGACTGGCAGGGTGAGAAGTTACAACTGTGATATTTTTGTAATGTTAGAGAATCAGCAGTAACCACTCCTTTCTGGTCCTGTATTTGTTTGTGTATGTGTGTGTGCTGGTGCGGGGTCTTGTGCTTTCTGCAATCAGGTGTCTTCAGACTCCATAGCATCCTGAGATTTGTGGATGGAGAAGGCAAAACCTAGATATAGGGCTTAGGAAGGAAGATGAAAACACAAACATAGAAAACACTTTGATTCAAGGCCACAATATTCTAGGATAGGGATTAAAAAAATTTTTTTTAGCATATCCAGGTCTAACCTCTTCCAGGGTACAGAGTCATGAAACAAAGAAACTGTGAGCATATAACAAGAAGAGCACATGAGTGAGGTATCTCCTTCCTCTGTGCTCTGATCTTCAATGGAAAATGAAATCAGAATTTGGGACACCATAGGCCCTGGTAATTTTTCTGATGATATTAATGTATTTGTCAGCTTATGAGGAATGAGGAGCCCTCTGACTTATACCACAGTTAGGCTGTCCTTCTCAGGCCCTGACTTAAAGCCCCCACCACATCAGCATAATGGAACCAGGCTAGGTTTAAAGGAAAGCCCATTCCAACAGCTTCCCTCATGTTCCTGAAACCGTTGCTGTCTCAGTGATTGGCATTAGCTTATGAAACAAGATTCTTATGTGTTTCTTTTAATGAAGGCCACTTATTTGAGCAGGAAGAGGCTTCTGTGACTATACTGTCACAGAGATGACCCTGTCCCACTCTCACGTAACATAAGTATGTTGAGCATTACAGGGCAGGGTCCTTCTCTACCACAATATTGGCCACAATTGTTGCAGCCTACCTCTGTGCCACCTATGAAAACATTTCTGTGGGTTAGTGAGAGTTAGTTTGGAGGATAAAAGGAGATAGGAATCATGTGTGCTCTTTTACTTCTTCTCTTTCTGACCCAAAAAAACCCCTATAACTTTTTATTGTAATTTGAACTGCATTCTACTAGTGGTATATCAGTGGCTTCTTTGTCTGACAACCATCCCAAACTTGCCTAAAATCCCAACCTCACTATTGGTCTTAGCCCATTCGCACAGGTTTAGAAGTTTTTGGGTCCTCCCTTCTCTTTCCAGTGCTTTCTCAGTGCTCAACAGGTAGGACTCATGATTCAGGTACCAAGCCTGAGCTGCTTCTTAGTTTCCCACGGCCTGACAGTCCTCTTAGCAACTCTAAAGTGTCAGTGAGTGGTTGTGGCACTGAAGGCACTGAAGGTGGCCAGAAGGACTCAGTCACTAAAAATGAGCCCTTTGTCAAGACCCAAAGTAATATATGCTGTGTTACATTGGCACAGTGGTCATGCGCAGGGGTAACCACTCTTTCTGACCTAAGATTCAAAACACCTGAGAGAAAAATACTCATGTCAGATCAACTGAAGTGGAAATGTGAGCTTTGATTCTGGTAAAGAAGGGGCTGAGCTTTGCAGCTTGTTGGGCTACCTAGCATTCTCCTGAATCGAATATGCCCTTCCATTACCTTTTCCTTAGTGGACAGGATCCCCTACTGAATAAAGAGTTGGCTCACTAATTTTTTTTTTTTTCTTTTTGAGATGGAATTTTGCTTTTGTTGCCTAGGCTGGAGTGCAGTGGCGTGGTCTCGGCTCAATGCAACTTCCACCTCCTGGGTTCAAGTGATTCCCCTGCCTCAGCCTCCCATGTAGCTGGGATTACAGGCTTGTGCCACCATGCCCAGCTAATTTCTGTATTTTTCGTAGAGACGAGGTTTCACTATGTTAGCCAGGCTGGTCTCTAACTCCTGACCTCAGGTAATCCACCCGCCTCGGCCTCCCAAAGTGCTGGGATTACAAGCGTGAGCCACTGGGCCTGGCCTAGCTTAAGCTGAATTTCTAGAAGTTTGAAAGGCTTTGTAAATTTGTCCTGTTCTTTCTCAAGCACATGTAGTATTAGCAATATTCACTAGAATTAAATTCCTTCTTAAATTTTATGTTTGTACTTGTCACTAGTCTTTTCAAAATATTCTAGATTTGATCTCTGTGATCTTCTCTATTGAGAGATGTGCAATGAACAATGTCTGGATCCTCTAAAGCAAGCACTATTAAGATAAATATTGAATATCTTTAATTTCCTTGGTTGAGCAATTGTATCTAAAAGGTATTCTCATTTTTTGTTTGCCTGCTTTTCCTTTAATATATTCCATCTTTCTTACACTTTCCTAAGAATCATAATTTTAAAAATAATTAGGCAGGCTCCTTTCAAGCACAGGCTAGAGCTGAACATCAAATAATTTGAGAGTCTTCAATTGATGTCTCAGGGCATCTCTTCTCAAGAATGTCCAAATTGCATATAACCCTTTATATAGTGTTGATTTTAAGTCATTCCTTAACAAATCCCCAAATCCTGTCTTCCTCTGAAAAGTTTATCTAGTCTCCCCTCTGAGATCCTGCATCTTTGTTTTTCCTCCATGAAGATTCTTTACATCCAGTTATCCTGCCTGCCTTAGTAACAACCAAAATAAATCTCTTCTAATAACTCCTTGAGAGCAGTTGACCCTGAGTGCATTTCCTCTTCCCTCTAAAATTGATCTTTCCTGGATATGAGAGCCTCTTCTTTCTTTCTTTTCTTTTCTTTCTTTTTTTTTTAATTGGGGGTGAGGTCTCACTCTGTCACCTAGGCTGGAATACAGTAGCATGCTCTTGGCTCACTGCAACTCCTACTCCCTAGGCTCAAGTGATTTTCCCACCTCAGCCTCCCGAGGAGCTGGGACCACAGGCATGCACCACCAATCCCCAGATACTTTTTTTTAATTTTTAGTAGTGATGGAATCTCACTATGTTGCCGAGGCTTGTCTCAAACTCCTGAGCTCAAGTGATCTGCCTGCCTCAAATTCCCAGAGTGCTGAGATTACAGGTGTGAGCCACCACACCCGGCCGAGAACCTCCTCTTCCTTTCATACGAGAAATATGTCTTCTAAGAAGTTAGAACTATTCCTAAGGAAGTCTTTTTCCTCTTCCATTTTAATGAACCTATATTTTTAATTTTGGTTATAATAGTTTATATATGGTTAAAAGGAATCCAGTCCCCAAATTCTTGTGTTTGAATCCCTCTTTCCTCCATTTACTAGCCATGTGACATGAAGAAAATTATGTATCTTCTCTCTGCTTCAGTTTACTCTTCCATAAAATAAGGCATTCTAAGTAGATGCTGAATATTTTCTACTTGGAAAATGAACCCACTTGAAATGCCCAAAACACAGTAAGAATTATATAAGAGCTTTCAATTTTAAATATTCTTCCTTTGCTCCTGTTCTGATGATCAGAAGGAAGTATCACTTCAAAATACTGTAGTGTCTCATCCATTTTCTTAGCAAATTAAAATTCTCTGTGACAAGTATTCCAAGCACAGGCATTCTTTTAATTCTACTCTCAGCTTTTGTAATAATAATGTTGATTGATTTTGAATCTTTGTGCGTACATGCTCTAATTTCTTTCAGAGTCCTCCTCATTACATTTTCTTCAAAGGAGAGAGCCTTGACAGGTGTGCTTACTATCACATACTCTAAATTATTTCTGTCTAGGAGCTCACTGTTTATGATAGCTCACTCTCTTTAATTTCAAGAGTCTTGGAAATATACATTCTCCCATAACAATCCACCAGATGAGGCAATTCGAATGGTTATCTTTTTTTTCTTCGACTTTTTTTTTTCTTTGATTCAACTTAATTTTTTTTATTTTTTATTTTTTTTATAGTATTTATTGATCATTCTTGGGTGTTTCTCAGAGAGGGGGATTTAGCAGGGTCATAGGACAATAGTGGAGGGAAGGTCAGCAGATAAACATGTGAACAAGGGTCTCTGGTTTTCCTAGGCAGAGGACCCTGCGGCCTTCCGCAGTGTTTGTGTCCCTGGGTACTTGAGATTAGGGAGTGGTGATGACTCTTTTTTTTTTTTTTTTTTTGAGACGGAGTCTCGCTGTGTCTCCCAGGTTGGAGTGCAGTGGCGCGATCTCGGCTCACTGCAAGCTCCGCCTCCCAGGTTCATGCCATTCTCCTGCCTCAGCCTCCCAAGTAGCTGGGACTACAGGCGCCCGCCAACACGCCCGGCTAATTTTTTGTATTTTTAGTAGAAACGGGGTTTCACCGTGTTAGCCAAGATGGTCTCGATCTCCTGACCTCGTGATCCGCCCGTCTTGGCCTCCCAAAGTGCTAGGATTACAGGCGTGAGCCACCAAGCCCGGCCGGGAGTGGTGATGACTCTTAACGAGCATGCTGCCTTCAAGCATCTGTTTAACAAAGCACATCTTGCACCGCCCTTAATCCATTTAACCCTTAGTGGACACAGCATATGTTTCAGAGAGCAGGGGTTTGAGGGTAAGGTTATAGATTAACAGCATCCCAAGGCAGAAGAATTTTTCTTAGTACAGAACAAAATGGAGTCTCCCATGTCTACTTCTTTCCACACAGACACAGTAACAATCTGATCTCTTTCTTTTCCCCACATTTCCCCCTTTTCTATTCGACAAAACCGCCATCTTCATCATGGCCCGTTCTCAATGAGCTGTTGGGTTACACCTCCCAGACGGGGTGGCGGCCGGGCAGAGGGGCTCCTCACTTCCCAGATGGGGCAGCCGGGCAGAGGCGCCCCCCACCTCCTGGACGGGGCGGCTGGCCGGGCGGGGCTGCCCCCCACCTCCCGGACGGGAAGGCTGCCGGGCGGAGACGCTCCTCACTTCCCAGATGGGGTGGCTGCCGGGCAGAGGGGCTCCTCACTTCTCAGACGCGGCGGCCGGCCGGGCAGAGACGCTCCTCACCTCCCAGACGGGGTGGCAGTCGGGCATAGACACTCCTCAGTTCCCAGACGGGGTCGCGGCCCGGCAGAGGCGCTCCCCACATCCCAGACGGGGCGGCAGGGCAGAGGCGCTCCCCACATCTCAGAGGATGGGCAGGGGGCAGAGACGCTCCTCACTTCCCAGACGGGGTGGCGGCCGGGCAGAGGCTGCAATCTCGGCACTTTGGGAGGCCAAGGCACGCGGCTGGGAGGTGGAGGTTGTAGCGAGCCGAGATCATGCCACTGCACTCCAGCCTGGGCAAGATTGAGCACTGAGTGAGCGAGACTCCGTCTGCAATCCCGGCACCTTGGGAGGCCGAGGCGGGCAGATCACTCACGGTCAGGAGCTGGAGACCAGCCCAGCCAACACAGCGAAACCCCGTCTCCACCAAAAAATACAAAAACCAGTCAGGCGTGGTGGCGCGCGCCTGCAATCCCAGGCACTCGGCAGGCTGAGGCAGGAGAATCAGGCAGGGAGGTTGCAGTGAGCCGAGATGGCGGCAGTACAGTCCAGCCTCAGCTCCGCATCAGAGGGAGACCATGGAAAGGGGAGACAGAGAGGCAGAGGCGGGGGAGGGGGAGGGGGAGGGAGAGGGAGAGGGAGCTCTTCGACTTTTATTTTAAGTCCTAGGGTACCTGTGCAGGAAGTGCAGGTTTGTTACATAGGTAAACATGTGCTATGGTGGTTTGCTGCACAGATCATCCCATCACCCAGGTATTAAGCCAGTATTCGTTAGCTTTTCTTGCCTCATGCTCTCCCTCCCACTAACCCTCTTCTGACAGGCCCTAGTGTGTCTTGTTCCCTGTGATGTGTCCATGTGTTTGGGTTTCTGTTCCCATTAGTTTGCTGAGGATAATGGCTTCCAACTCTATCCATTTCCCTGCAAAGGACATGATCTCATTTCTTTTTATTATTTATTTATTTATTTATTTATTTTTTGAGATGGAGTCTTGCTCTGTCACCCAGGCTGGAGTGCAGTGGCACGATCTCAGCTCACTGCAAGCTTCGCTTCCTGGGTTCATGCCATTCTCCTGCCTCAGCCTCCCGAGTAGCTGGGACTACAGGCACACACCACCACATCCAGCTAATTTTTGTATTTTTAGCAGAGACGGGATTTTACCATGTTGGCCAGGATAGTCTCAATCTCCTGACCTTGTGATCCACCCATCTCAGCCTCCCAAAGTACTGGGATTACAGGCATGAGCCACCGCGCGTGGCTGCCACAAGTTATTTCTAAGGGCCAGACTTGGGATTGCCCACATCAGTTCTGTACACATCCAGTTATTCAGAACCTCTTCATATGTTCCCAGCACTTTAACTGCATGTGAAGCCTGGAACTGTAGGGGAGCCAAGGGACTTTTGTGAACATAAATGGTGTCATGCTGATTCTTCCTCATTTGCACGCATTCCTTATGCCTTTTCCAGGCTGTGGCTTGACTTCTCATTTTTTATCATGTGTTTTGATACATGATTAATACAACTAATGTCAGTTTGTTGTTGTTGTTGTTGTTTTATTTTTTGAGACGGAGTTTTGCTCTGTCACCCAGGCTGAAGTGCAGTGGTGCCATCTCGGCTCACTGCACCCTCCGCCTCCGAAGTTCAAGTGATTCTCGTGCCTCAGCTTCCAGAGTAGCTGAGATTACAGGCATACGCCACCACCCCCGGCTAATTTGTGTGTTTTTAGTAGAGACGAGGTTTTGCCGTTTTGCCCAGGCTGGTCTTGAACTCCTGGGCTCAAGTGATCCACCCGCCTAGGCCTCCCAAAGTGCTGGAATTAAAGGTGTGAGCCACCATGCCCATCCAGTATTATTTTTTATGGCATGTGTTCTTTTGTGTTTCCACGAAAAAAGTCTTCACTCAAAGGATAAAAATATTTTCCTTAATTTCTTTTAGTGAAATTTAAGTTTTTCTGTTTATAGTTAAGAGTAAATGTACCTGAAATATACTTTCATGTAAGAAATGAAGTAGAGACTTAGGAATAAGAGGGAGGAACATATGTTCAGTGTAGAAGAAATAATCTGTAAAAACACACGTCCCCAGGGTGGGAAACAGCATAACACATATGAGGAAATAACTGAACATAAAGGAGCATGGCTGGAGCAGAGAGAGCCAGGGGAGACTTGTGCAAAATGATGATGGAGATGTAGGTGAAGGGCAAATGATAGAGGGCCCCATGAGGCTATTGCCCCATAGAAGAAAGGTAGCCAGGAACAGAGGTCAGGAGTGAAGGTTCGTGACTATGAGTGGAAGGATAGTGGAGCATGGGGAAAGGGGCAGATGAAGAAGTCACTGAAGCCCACAGGGGAGAGAAGGAGTCCAGGCTTTGGGGTTAAGAGAATCGTCACTAACCTCAACTAATGATGCCTTTTCCTTTCTGCAAGCAGCAAAAGAGAGCTGCAGAAGAGAGACTTGGCAAGCTAAGTGTGTTGGGGTGACCTCCAGTTGGTCTGAGACTGGGGTAGGAATGGACGTCAGCACTGAGGGTCATAAGGCCCCTGCTCTATGGCTTCCAGGCTGGCCAGGGCCCTCTGACTTCTATGGAGGCCTGGACTTCCCAGGGTGGGGATAGACACAGAGCAACCTCAGTCTTTCTAACTGCTGTTTACGTGCAGAGAGGAGGCAGCCATGCAGCACTGTGGACTCACTGATGGCACAGAAGTACACAGATGTCTGGGAGCTGGTAGTGGACTCCAGAGTGAGGAGGAAATCCTCTGTCTTTGATCTAGAGACACTATAGCCATCTGAGACTTCTCCTTTGTCAGTATCTTTAACATCATATGAGTAATGGATCAGCCTCAGCCCATGCCCCGGGTCTTGTCGATACCAGTACATATAGCGGTGGTTCTCAGTCTGGTGACATCTCAGAGTCACTGGTGTTCCTGTCTCTGTGACCTTGTGTCTTGGGCTCTGGGTGATTCCAGCATCCATGTGTCCTGTAATAGAAAACAACAGACCCTGATGTTGCAATCCCAAGAAAAAGACTTGTATTGAGGCCTTGGGAATTCTAGGGAAGGAAGCCCACCTGTGACCAGCCCTCACCTGTCCACAGGAGACAAAGGGCCACATAGAAGAAGAACCTTGTGCCCATTTCAGGTCCAGGCCAGGATCTCATCTCTCCCAGCCCTGCCTGGGGAAATAGAACTTAGGTTCTCAGTGACTCGATGACATCAGTGCCCCTGACAAATAGTTGAGCTGGAAATTTAACCTGCCACACCCCTTCCATTCTCCAAAAAAATAAATCAAATACATACATATAAGTAATTTATGGTATATACAACAATATTTTATAGGACATATATACAATTTAACAGCTCAGAATGGGAATAATTTGTAGACTATTTTTAAAGACATAAGTGCATATGCTCTTTGCAGGTTATTAGAAAGAAAATGCATTCCTCTCTGCATATTTTATTCCCATTAGGATACAATTCCTCATTTATATGCTGTTTTAATTGTTTCTAATATTTATGTAGTCCAAGGGACATTCTCGTGGCAGTCTGGTGTCCGTTATAACTCATCTCCTCAAATTTGCCTCTAAGTACCTTTTACTAGATTTTGTCTTTTCTCAAACTCTGGATAACTGAATGTCAGCCTACAGTGATGGCCTCTGTTAAAAGAGCCACCTGACATCTGGGAAGGTTTCAAAAAGTCTTAAGGTCAGGATCAATACTATTTGTATATTGTTTTATGCTCTGTCACATTAGTTCACCTCACAGGAGCCTCATCATCAGAGCTCAGACCTCTGTGTGTTCCCGCTGGTAGTGTGATGGTTAATTTTAGGTGTTAATCTGACTAGATTAAGGCATACCTGGATGGCTGGTACAGCAACACTTCTTGGTATGTCTGTGAGGGTATTTCTGGAGGAGATTGGCTTGTAAATTGATGAACTGTGTGGGAAAGATCTACTCTCAATGTGTATGGGCAATATCCAGTCAGCTGGGGGCCTGGATAAAACAAAAAGGCACAGAAAGGGTGAATTTGCATTCTCTCTCAGAGATGAGACATGTGTCTTCTACTGCCCTTGGATATCAGAATTCTAGATTCTCCTACCTTTGGATTCCGGGACTTGCACTAGCAATCCCCTGGGTTGTCAGGCTTTTGGTCTCAGACTGAGAGACACAACATTGGCTTCTCTGGTCTGAGGCCTTCAAACTTGGACTGAGTCATGCTACTGGCTTTGCTTCATCTCCAGTTGCAGATGGCTGGCATACTGGGGGACTTTTCAGCCTTCATAATCACGTGAGCCAATTTCCCTAATCTCTTCCCTTCTCTTCTCTTCTCTTCCCTTCTCTTCTCTTCTCTTCTCTTCTCTTCTTTCTTTCTCTCTCTCTCTCTTCCTATATATATATATAGTATATATATATAGAATATATATATAGAATATATATAGAGAATATATAGGAGAGTATATATATATAGAGAGAGTATATATATACACTATATATATAGAGAGAGTATATATATACTATATATAGAGAGAGTATATATATACTATATATATAGAGTATATATATATACTATATATAGAGAGAGTATATATATATACTATATATATAGAGAGAATATATATATATACCATTTCTCCAGAGAAACAGAACCAATAGAATATATATATGCATATGTATACATACATAAATTTTTTTGCTATGAGAATGCTCTGCTAGGCAACACCACATACTATGAAAATGCTTTAAAATGCAACAGGAAGAGATGTGAAGACACAAAGAACAAGTACATAGTGACACATGGCTATCAGAACACACTAAGTAATGATCCACACTGCTTCCACCCTTTACCCAGAAAGGGAAGGATCTAGGCCACCTTGTCCTCAGAGAGAAACAGAACCAACAGAATACATACATGTATGTACATATACACATATGTATGACTAATACAGATATGACTTCTCCCTTTGTTTTAGGGGAGGCCACCTGAGTCTCCATCACCTAATAGGAGTCTCATCATCAGAACTCAGACCTCTGTGTTCTCATGAGTTTTGTGATGGTTAATTTTAGGTGCCAACCTGACCAGGCTAGGGCATACCTACGTAGCTGGTACAACAGCATTTCTTGGTCTATCTGTGAGGGTATTTCTGCAGGAGATTGGCTTGTGAGTTGATGGACTATGTGGGGAAAACCCACCCTCCTTTTTTTCTTTTGTGTAAAAATAAGAGGAAGCTCATTAGGGATGTATATGAGATATTTGCCCAGAAGTACACTAGTCTGGTGCCTTTAGGGTCATAGGGAAATGCCCTGTGTCCATTCAGAAGGTCTTATAAACACAAATGGGAGGATATTGGTTGAACCATAAATGTGCTGTGGTGCAAAATTTACATCTAGTCAATAGTGGTACTACTGTTATTTCAGATACAGGACACATCTCAGTGTGAGGATCCCTTTTTGTGACTGCACATCTTGATGTAACCTGGGTGGGTAATTCCTACACTCATGCTCCAGTGAGAATGGATACGGAATCTGAAGTGGAGACAGGGAGGGGACCCATGAACACCCCGATGGGGAGGCTGTGGCTGGGGCCTGGCAAGCCCAGGAAGAGCTTTCCCATCTATGCCCAGAACTCCCCTGGTCCTGGGAGACCAAAAGGCACACGGAAAAAGAGATCATTGCCCATGGTTGAGTCAGGACAGGAAAGGAGAGCTTTCCATCTCAGGGCTCAGATTCTTTAGAGTAGGGCACATGGAATCCAAGAGCTCTGAGAATTGTTATCAAAATAAGGTGTGATCCATCAATAAATAAGGTGTGATCCACCAATAGAATTCTCAACAATACTCTGACTTCTTTGGGGAGATAAACATCTACCAGGAATATTTTCCTTGTATTTACATTTGTATTACTTGATCATTATTGATTTACAAATTTTCTTTTGTTGAAAACATACACCTTATTTTGCAGCTTTGCCTGTTTTCTGTGCTGATGTTTCTCAAGCACTTACATGGTGCCTACACACGGTAACTAGCTAGAAGTGGATTTGCCATGATGTCAATGAAGAATAACTTCAGGCCTTCTCACTTGCACAGAATTTATTTATTTATTTTAATTTGAGATAGAGTCTCACTCTGTCACCCAGGCTGGAGTACAATGGCGTGATCTCTGCTCACTGCAACCTCCACTTCCTGGGCTTAAGTGGTTCTCCTGCCTCAGTCTCCCAAGTAGCTGGGATTACAGGTGCCCACCACCATGCCTGGCTAATTTTTGTATTTTTAGTAGAGACAGGGTTTCACCATGTTGGCTAGGCTGATTTCGAACTCCTGACTTCAAATGATCCAACCACCTCGGCCTCCCAAAGTGCTGGGATTACAGGCATAAGCCACTGTGCCTGGCCTTGCACAGAATTTTTTCAAGACATTCTCATTTTGTATTCTCTTTTTCAAAGCGATCCCTAAAATTTTATAAGCCTCATGTTCTGCAAAACTTGGATCTACTCCGCACATACGCTCGTTAAATTTTTGTTGAATGACTGAAGAAAGAAATGAGTGGTTCTCTCAGTCCAGGCAGACCCTGAAGCTGTGAAACATAAACTTAGTCTATTCAGTTACAAATAAGCTCAGAGCCTTAACTGAGCAGAGACCCATGTGAGTCTGTTGGAAACTCAGACTGAGTCAAAATGAACTTGGAAGAGATAGTTCACATATCATTATAGGACTTCTGAATGAATGCATGGCAGTGTAACTAAAAGAAAACCATGGCCTTTTTCAAAGAGAAGTGTCTTAGAGGGTCATCTCATTCTATCACTGTCAAAGTTTTAAGCTGCCCCTGAAGGCAAAGTTTGAGACATGGACTTTGGTGAAAGTAGTTTATTTTGGAAAGGATCTCAGGAATTAGGAATAAGAGAGATGGGAGAATAAAATAGGGAGAGAGGAAACCAGGATAAAGGTACAATATTGAGTTTGTGCTGGAGCAACAGGAGATGGAATCCATCAGGATTGCTCTGAATTCACAACTTTCTGGGAGCATCACACCTTGCATATCAGACTCAGTATCAAGCAGGAAATGCTGTAAGGTACAACATTTTCACTTTCTCTTAAGACACAACTGTTTGCATTAGTTTTGCCAATGAATTATCAGACTACTAGATTTGCATTTTAGATGACTTTGTGTCTGAATCATAGGTGAATCAGACAAAAGTAATTCGTGTATGCCTTTGTTACCAGATTGCCAAAGTAAATAACTGCTTGACTAGAGATTTGTCAGAAAATTCATAGGGACCTAAGACTTATTGAGCCTATACTATGTATTAGACTCTGTTTTATTTACATATATAAAATCCCTGTAAGACATATATGATTGGCCTCAGTTTAGCCAAATGTTTTCAAAGTCACTGACCCAAGGGATCAGAAGATGAACTACTGAGGTCTCCTCATCTCTGAGGATCTTCCTCTTTAGCATGTAGCCTCCCACGTGAAAGATGTTATTCAAATGGTTTGTGTCAGATGCATTGTTTCTAAAAGAGACATTTAGATTTCCAATGTTGAAGGTATCTTCCTCTACCAAAATGTATAGGGTGGAGTAACTTCAAGCATAGGTTGAAAGTCAGTATGGCCTAGGTGTGAGTCCAAGTTCTATATTTGTTAGCTGTACCTCCTTTAGAAAATCTAAATTCTCTAACAGTTTTTTACCTGTAATATGGGAGTAAATTGTTCTCCCTTTTGAAGTTCTTAAGAAATTAATTGAAATAATGTACTTGGTATACGGCCCAGAGAAAATGGGATTAACGATGTTGCTTGTTATTAGCAATCAACAAGGGAATTTTCTCTAAGTTCACATAAAAGATGTAGAATTAAGTTGGTCTCTGTCCACCGTGTACTTGCACATGCATCTGCAAATGGCACATCATACACTTGGTAGCTGCTGTGCTGGCTGTTGTACATGCACACCCAATGCTCCGCACAACCGACTCTCACCTCCCTGCCCCTTACTGCCCTGGACTGTGCCCCTGAAGACTGATGTCAGCAAACGGTGCTATCCAGGCTTTCAGCTGGGCTTTCCAATGGAAGACACCAGCTGGACATTGAAGGGTAGTGAAGAGAAAGTTCAGCATATCTGGGCTTCCCCTTCCTAGCTCTGGTCCTGAATTCCTCCCTTTGGTAAACTTTTCTCATTACTTGCATGCACCTCCAGTAACACAGAATTTCCCTCCCACCCCTTTTTCCATAGGCCCCACAGTTAGTTGTACTGGCTTCCCAGTGTGCTGGAAACCCCTGGTCCCTCAAACACTTCTTGGTGTCCCTAAGTCTGTTTACCCCTCTAAACATAGTCCTTCGATTAAATTGTTTTCACTTCAGCCTTTTTGATTGTGTCATCTATTCCTTGCCAGAAAACTGACTGATTGAAATGACTTTCATACATTGTAAATGCATGTGTGAATAATTAGGGATATATTATCTTGCCAGACTTTAGATGTCTTAGACAGAATGTGTAATTTGAAAAATTACATCTCATTTTCTGTATTCCAAGGAAATTTTTAACATAATAGGTATTCCAGGAATATCTACTGAATAAATTAACAAGTAAACAACAACTAAATGACAACAGCAAAGCTATATATATAAAATAAATTTTCATGAACAATTTGACAGAAAATATAAAATTTATTCTCTTGCTTTCCATTTCTCTGCTACATAGCTGGGTGTGCTGATGATTGTCTTTTGGCACTGATTACCATTAAATGTCCTCAAACAATCTCTCTCTCTCTCTAATTGCAAGAGCTAGAAGACTTGAAAATACATTTCCCAGGCCGGGCATGGTGACTCACGCCTGTAATCCCAGCACTTTGGGAGGCTGAGATGGGTGGATCATGAGGTCAGGAGATCGAGACCATCCTGGCTAACATGGTGAAATCCCGTCTCTACTAAAAATACAAAAAAAATTAGCTGGGCATAGTGGCGGGTGCCTGTAGTCCCAGCTACTAGGGAGGCTGAGGCAGGAGAATGGTGTGAACCCAGGAGGTGGAGCTTGCAGTGAGCCAAGATCGCGCCACTGCAATCCAGCCTGGGCGACTGAGCGAGACTCCATCTCAAAAAAAAAAAGACATTTCCTAGATTCTCCTGAGAGCAAGTTTCTGAAAACAGTTTTGCTTCCCCCAGTAAGCTATACTTGTGGAAAAGTTAGAAGCAGAATAAAGACTTTTATCTGACAGCAACAGACAGGTGGATTTGCAATGACCTCTGGATACTTTCCTGTGAATCACCCTCTTGGTCACTACAAGATCACTATGACTCTCAGCTATTTCCAGTAGTCCCTGACCTGGGCAAAAGTAGCAACTTCAGCCTTTGTGATCACTAGTGGCGGACCTGAGTGCAAGCTTCGACCTTCTGAGACCCTCCCACTTCTCAGCCTTCCAGTGGTTTATAACCACTAATTCCCTGTATTAACTCCTATTCTCCTTGGAATTCCTAGAGGATTCTGTTTCCTTGACTGAACCCTCTGATGTATTAGAAATGCCCCTTGTCACTATATGTCTATATTAGGACATATTGTGGCCCCATTCTATATGGAACTAAAACAGGACAAATATTCTCTGGCTGGAAGTTATATGTCCTGGAGGTCGGCAGGCCATAAGCCATAGTAACCACATTCCATAATATGTGACCTTCTTCTACTGCTTGGCTAGTCTTGAGATGGAAGAATAGTGCTCTGCTGTAGCTCATTGACCAAGGCCCAGGAAACACTATAGAATTTTAGAAATTTTATTTTGGAGGCATGGAGTCATAGGTTTGGATCCTGCCTTTGATCCTTGGAAATATGAAATGCTGGAGAAGTTCATGAGCCACAGCTTCCTATCTATAAAATGGTACACTGAAATCTACATGTATAAAGTGGATATGCTAATGTCTATCTTTGCATTAAAACACATAAACTCAGAAGGATCATTTGAGGAGTTTGAGACTAATCTGGACAACATGACAAGGCCTCATCTCTACAAAAATAAAAATTAAAAAAAATAAGCCAGGCAAGGGGACACATCACCTTGTAGGAACTGAGGAACTGGGGACACACCTTGTAGTGATGTGTCCCTGTAGTCATAGCTACTCAGGCCGCTGAGGCAGGAAGATTGCTTGAACCCAGGCGCTCAAGGTTGCAATGAGCCATGATCACAACACCACTGCACTTCAGCCTGGGTGACAGAGTGAGACCCTGTCTCAAAAAAGAAAAAAAAAAACCCGCAATGTGTACTGCTATGATTTGACTGTGTTCCTAAATAATTTATATATTGAAAACTTGGTTCCCAATGCAGCAGCATTGAGAGGTAGGACCTTTGGAAGGTGACTGGGTCTTAAGGACTCTGCCCTCATAAAGGTTAATCCATTCATGGATTAATGGGTTATAGAAGGAATTAGTTATGAGATTGGGTCTGTTATAAAAGCCAGTTTGACCATCTTTGATGAGCCCCCTTATATGTAATGCCCTGTGCCACCTGGGGACTCTGCAGAGTCCTCACCAGCAAGAAGGTCCTCACTAGATGTGGGTCCTTGACCTTGGACTTCCCAGCCTCCAGAACTGTAAGAAACAAATTTCATTTCTTTATAAAACACCCAGTCTCAGGTATTCTGTATGGCAACAGGAAACACGCTAAAACATATACCCCTATGTTGGCACAGAGTAGAAGCTCCCGCCACTTGCTAGGAATTAAAAAGTACTGGCTAAGATGTGAGAACTTCCAGTGGGTCTGGAGCCCACAAGTGCAGGAGCTCTCACTGAGCTCAGCAGGGCAGGGGAAAATGTTAGAAAAGAATAGAAGCATCTCTGGGGCTTGGCTAAAGCTGTGTGGCAGCCCCCACCTCCTTCTCCCTATTACATCCTCAAGTGAGATAGGAGGGTTTGGGTACAGAAAGCCAGTAATTCTCCAAGGCTGTGCCTGAGCTGCTGGCACAGAAGTACAGGGCTGAGTCCCCCAGCTCCAAGGAGCTCATGTTCAGTTCAGAATGATAGTCACTGAACTGTTGAGCTGAGAATCGATCAGGGATGCTTCCTTTATCGCTCTGCATCTTTTCATAAAATGAAATGAGGAACTGGGGGTCCTGACCTGGACCCTGCTGGTACCAGTAGACAGTGTCATGTCTAGGGATAGGATAGCATTTCAGAGTGGCTGTTTCCCTCTTTTCTTTGATCAGATATCTTGGGGACTGGATGACTCCAGCAGCCACTGAACCTGTGGAGGAAGGAGACAGAAGCTGAAGACTCAGCTCAGGAGAGTTTGACACTTCAGCAACAATTGAACGCTGTGGATGCAGGGATGTCCCACCTGTACTCAGGACTCACCTGCTCCCAGGAGACAAAGCATGACACGGCAGAGGAGCCTGGTGTTCCAGGCAGAGTCAGGCAGGTCAGGACTAAGCATCTCCCTGCTCAGCGTGCTGGTCTCCTGGGGTGAGAAAGCAGGGCTTTTGCTCCTCCTCACCGTTTTTGGAGGTTTTTACTGTGATGTCACTGTTCTGATGTCATCGTCCTGTAGGCTCCCATAGGCACCCTGTACTCCAGGACTAGCTCAGCTAACTCAGGCTTTCCTCCATCCTGTCCAGCTTCCTGCAGGGCAGGGGAAGCTAGCTGTGCTGAGCGAGAGGGGGCAGGCTTCCGGGCAGACAGCCATCCGCACAGCTTCTGAGATTTTCATCTGAGGCAGATGCTCATTTGTCTCCACCTGGCTTGGGTTATCCAGGCTGCCCTGCTGAAACCCTCATCACACTCCCCATCAAACCTAGGTTGCTAGAGAGGCCACACAAGGCTGCAGTTCATGGCTTCCTGTCATGACAAATACACGTTGCATATCGGTTGATCTGATAAGACTATGATTAACTCTTCCTGTGCCAGCAGTGCCTCTGGTTCATCTGGTAATATCCCTGATACAGAGACGAAATCAAGACTGTCTCCCTTAACCCTCTCTCTCTCTCAGACAGCGCTATCAGTGACCCACTCAGTGGATCCACAGTGCCCTCAAGTGGCCAGTGTGTAGTCACTATGATGAAGCTCTAAGGACCCTGACTAGGGAGACTGGGTGCTTCCTAAATTAGACCATCGGGATCTCTCAGGACACAGCACAGCTCTTGCTGATTTCAGGTTTACCTGCCTCAAACTCAAATTTTGCACAGGGTGGTGAGGGAGACATAAAGCAAATGTCTTTCTAAACAAGAAAGAAAAATTTTTCATTTTAATTTAAATTTTAAATTTCATCAAATAATGGTGTAGGAAGGGAGATATCAGCCAGTCATTAAATGCCAGCTGCCATAGGAATGGGGTGAGACCTGGGCAAAACATTCCCTTTAACCAAAGATAATTCCTGGAGGCAGCTGACAGTGACATGCTATCAGTGAAACAATATCTAAGCTGGAGAAATAAACACATTAGTCTCATGAAAAGAAACTGCCTACTTATATATCTTTTTTTTTTTAATTCTCTAGTCAACTTTTTGTTTTTAGTGAATTGCCTTCTTTATGATTGAGGTGTAGGAATTCTTTATAATATGAATCCAGCCCTTTCTCAGATATACATTTATTTTTTCTTAATGTATTTTGAAGAACTTTTTGGGATTTGCATAAAGAACAGTTTGCTTTTTTTATGGTTAGAACATTCTTTTGTCCTTAAGAAATCCTTGCCTACCCCGTGATCATGAAGAGAGCTTGCTATGTTTTCTTCCAGAAGCTTTCAGGTTCTAGTTTTTCGATTATCTGGGATTTTTTTGTGTCTCTACTAAATTTTGTTTTTGGGAAGGGTCAGCAGTTTTCCTGTAAAGGGTGAAATAATAAATTTTTTAGTTTTGTGCATCATGCAGTATTTGTCTCGACTACTCAATTCTGTCATTGTAGTGCAAAAGCAACCATTGACAATATATACACGAATGACTGTGGCCATGATCCAACAGAACTTCATTTATGTTTACTGAAATTTGAATATCTTAGATTTTTATATGTAACAAAATACTTTTTACTTTTTTTCAATCATTTAAACATGTAAAATTTTTGTTAGTTTCTGGGCTGTATGAAAACAGACAAAGGCCAAATTTGGCCCGGAGGGCATAGTTTGCCCACATCTGGTTATGGAGTGAGATAAGGCTAGAGATTCATTATTTTTCCATATTATCCCATTTTTCTAGAACTATTTGCTGAAAAGACTATTTTATCCTCTTTTTGCTGTTTTTAGTATTTGATCTGGGAATTACATATGCATCTTTGACTTATCAGTTTGCTTGCAAAAATATTCTATTTAACCATAGGATGTCATAAATGTCCTTTTTTAGGTGAAGAAAATTTCTTGTTACTCTGAGTTTGATAACAGTTTTCTTCAAGAAAGGATATGGAATTTTATCAAATGTTTAAGTTATCTATAGATATGATCGTATACTTTTCATATTTTTCATACAGATCAGGTAAATGACATAGTCTGTTTTTTGAATGTCAGACCAACAATGCATTACTGAGATAAACCCTACTTGACCATGTTGTACTATCCCTCTTACATATTGTCAGATTCTCTAGGCTGTAATGGTAAAAGGATCATTGAATCTGTGTTCCTGAGAGATATTAGTCAGCAGCTTTCTTGGAATCTCTTAGTCTCGTTTTGGTATCAGAGTAGTTCTGGCCTCAGAATGAATAGAAAATTATCCCCTGTTCTTCAGTTTCCCCTCAGTCCTGCTTTGGCAGCATCATACCAACTTTGATATATTTTTATATTTGTTCAGTTTAAAATAATTTCTTTTCTGTTGAACATTCTCAAACATTTTATGCATATATAGCAATTTCCTTGAAATAAATTCATTAAATAAAAAACACTCTGGGTCAAGGAGTGTTAGCAGTATTAACTCTTTTGATGTATGCTGCTCAATTACTCATCAAAAACGGTTTTACAATTTACTCTCCCCCCAAAAAAGAAAGAGTTGGGCCAGGCGCGGTGGCTCATGCCTCTAACCCCAGCACTTTGGGAGGCCGAGGCAGGTGGATCACCTGAGGTCAGGAGTTCAAGACCAGCCTGCCCAACATGATGAAACCCCGTCACTGCTAAAAATATAAAAACTAGCTGAGCATGGTGGTGGGCACCTGTAATCCTAGCTATTTGGGAGGCTGAAGCAGGAGAATTGCTTGAACCCAGGAGACGGAGGTTGCAGTGAGCTAACACCATGCCACTGCACTCCAGCCTCAGTGACAGAGTGAGACTCCGTCTTAGAAAAAAAAATAAAAAAGAAAGGTCTTATTTATCTTCATTCTCACCAGTATTTGGTCAAAAAGAAAAAAAAATGACCAAAATATACTATTAAAATAATTGTAAATTATCTTTTATCTTTTGATTTATTTTTTGCTTTACGAGTTATTTAGACAACTATTATCTAATTTTGAAATATTGGGGACTTTTCCAGAAATCTTTCTCTTATTGATTTCTAATGAAGTTTCAGTGTGACCAGCGAGTGCACTTGGTTTGACTTGAATACTTTTAATGTATGGATGCTTGTTTTATGGCCCAGTGTGCATAGTCCATGCTGGCACACAATCAGTGCGCACTCCAAGAGAACATGTATTCTGCTGCTGCTGGATGAAGTGTTCTGTAAACGTCAATTAAGTCAAGTTGGTTGTTGGTGTAGTTCATGTCTTCTGTATCCTTAGTTGTCTTTTGTTTTTGTCAACTTGTTAAACCAATTACTAAAAGAGGGCTATTGAAATCTCTGATTATAATTGTGGATTTGTCTGTTTCTCCTTGCAGTTCTGTTTTTGCCTTGGGATTTTGAAGATCCATTTTCAGGTATGTAAATATTTGATTGTTACAACCTCTTGATAGACCAATACTTTTGTCATTAGGATATGACTTTCATTATCTCAGATGATATTCTCTGCTTGAAATTTATTTTGTTTGATATTAACGTTACTAGTCTGGCTTTCCTTTAATTGGTGTTGGCACAGTACATCTTTTTCCATACTTTTATATTTTTTTACATTCTGAGTCTTCATAGTATTCTGATAAGCAGCATATAGTTGTTTTTTTGATATGATTCGATAATATTCAATAGTACAATCTGTGCTTTTAGACTATTTAGATTTGATGTGATTGTTGTTGTGGTTACTTTTGGGTCTATCATCTTCTATTTGTTTTCTATCAATCCC
Source organism: Pan troglodytes (assembly GCF_028858775.2). Taxonomy (NCBI): domain Eukaryota; kingdom Metazoa; phylum Chordata; class Mammalia; order Primates; family Hominidae; genus Pan; species Pan troglodytes. The sequence goes on along the minus strand of NC_072404.2, from coordinate 157,934,450 downwards.
ATCTCTTCTATATTCCTTTTTTCTTTTTATGTTGTTTTTATGGATTATTTGAGCATTTTTATAACTCTGTATTGTGTTGGCCTATTAACTATAATGCTGTGTTTTGTCATCTTAGTGGTTGCTCTATGATTTTCAGTATGCATCTCTACTTTAACGCAGTCTGCCTTCAAGTGACTTCACTCAGATTATGGAAACCTTCCAATGATATATGTGTTCATTTATTCCTCACCTGTCTTTATGCTAGTCTTGTTATAGATTTATGTTTGCATATATTAGAATCCCTGCACTGTGTTGGAATTATTTCAGTGTAAATAGCCAATTATCCTTTAAAGAAATTCAAGTTTAAAAATTTGCTTTTGGGACTCTAATTACATATTAAGCTACTTTAAGTTGTCCCCCAGTTTACTGATGACCCCCACTTATTCTCTGTATTTCATTAAGAATTGTTTGTGTTATTTCTTCAAGTTTATTAATATTTTATCCTGTAATGTCTAATCTGATGCTAACTTCATCCAGTGTATTTTTCATCACAGACATTGTAATTTTATCTCTAGAAGCTTTGTTTGGATCTCATTATGCCTTTCCCCATCTCAACAAAACTTTGAACTTACAGACCAGAGTTATAGTAACTGTTTGACTGTCTTTGTCTGCCAATTTGTCATTTCTGAGTTGGTTCCTATTAATTAATCCTTCTCTTCATTATAGATCCTATTTTCATGCTTCTTTGCAGGTCTGTAATTTTTGATTGATGCCAGATATTTTGTATTTTATATTTTTGGGTGGTAGATATTTTTATATTTCTATTAATATTTTTATCTTTGTTCTGTGATGCACTTAAGTCAGTTGGAAACAAACAAAAACAAAAAAAATCCCAGCAGTTGTTATCTTTTTCCTGAATAATTTAGCAAGCTGATTCTAAAATGTATATGGAAAAAAAGTGTCAAGAGTGCTCAAGAACACTTGATAAAAAGGAGCAAAGCTTGAGAAATTATTCTACCAGATATTAAGAATAAGGATGAAGCTGTAGTAAGACAGCATATTATCAGTGCGAGAACTGACAGAACAGACCAATGTAACAGAATAGAGATCCGAGAAAAAAGGCCACACATGTATAATGATGGATTTATGACAAAAGTGATATTATCGAGTGATGGCGAAACTATTACCACTTAAATAGTATTGGGTAAATTGAATAATCATTTGGAAAAATAGAACTTGACCTCTTCCTCATATCACCTACAAAGAACTAATTCCAGTTCGATTGTGAGTCTAAGTATGAAAAGTGGAAAATATAAAGATTTTAGAAGGAAATGTAAGAAAACATGATCATTTTGAAGTAAGCAAGGATTTCCTAAAGTGGACACCAAAATACAAAACACTAACTGAAATGGGAGAAACATGGAATGATTGTCACTTAAGAACTTCTGTTTGTCAAGAGAAACTATTAGTAGAGGGAAAAACTAATCTACAGAGAGAGAGAGAGAAAAAAAAATTCCATCCAAAACTCATATACCTCTCGTGGGAATGTAAACTGGTACATCTTCTTTGGAAACCTCAAAGAATCCTACGTGGTTGATATAATTTTATTCAGGTTTTCTTTGAATTGTGTCCTTTTAACACCTTCCCAGGTGGGGTTTATCTTATGAAACAATCTCAATTTTTATTTCTATTTTTTTAAGTTAGACTGGAGAAGAAGGAAATTAAACATAGAATGACTACAAGATTTTCAGAAGGAAAAAAAGCAATGTATGAACATGAGTTAATGTGCATTATTATGGGTAATAGTTATTTCTAAAAAATTGATTTTGATGAAAATTCTTACTAAAGATTCCAATTTTCTTCCAAGGGTGGTAGCTGTAAATGGCCTTAGCAGTGTTTGCTTTTGGCTTCCCCACTCCTTGGTAGATTATAGGTCTGAGTTGGTGACACGTGGTAACAGTAGTTTAATATAAATGTGCTGAAACTTCATAGTTCTATAAGAGAATATTTACTTAGTCACTATCCCTGAGACTAAGCTCTGTTATATCCTAATTATGGAAATTTGAACTATATATAAGGAATCCCAGAAATCCATAAGTCAAAATTATTACTACCCAGTATTCCCTGTTCCTGTATTTCAGAGGTTATTTTCTGACCTCCTAGTATCAGAAGAACACCTGCAGTTCCAAATGCATTCATTCTCCTTGCTGAGGAAAGAGCAGGGCAGCTCCTTTGTTCAGGGCTTCTGAGAGCTGGAAGGAGAAGTAAGTGCCTGAGGGTTTGTGAGCAGGAAGGAGGCGACTGTGCCATGCTGTGGCTAAGCTGCTGGCACAGAGATAGATGGCCGAGTCCCCCTGCTCTGTGTGCTGGATCTCCAAGGTGGAGAAAGATCCCTTAGGCCTCTCTGCAGAGAACCGATCACTGAGCAGCCTTGATTTTTCTAGTTGAGCTTCATTCTGGAAGTAAGTGAGAAACTCTGGGCACTGCCCCAGGGTCTGTCGGTACCAATAAAGGCGGTTGTGTTCAGAAATTGGATCACACCTGAAAGTTACATTCTGTCCCCTCTTTGTGATCTTGTGACTGGGGTCCTGGGAGACTCCAGTATCTGCGTGATCTGTGGAGATACAAGTTGGGAACAGGAGGAAAACAATTGTAGTCATCACACACACACACACACACACGCACACACACAGACATACACAGACACAATGAGATTGCTTGGTGTTCTGAGGACTCACCTGCCCCCAGGAGACACAGGGCCATCCAGCAGAGGAGGCTGGTGCCCATGGCAGGGTCAGGGCAGGATGGGAGCTTTACCAGATCAGGGTCACTGTGAGCAGGAGCAGAGGATGAGGGACGTCCTTGTCGCCACAGAGCAGTTCCCACAGTGACATCACTGAGCCTCAGGATCACCTGATACTGATGAGTTAAGTCTAAGATGGCAGCAACTCTGATGTGCACCACTTTATTATGTACCAGCAAGAAAGAAAATAATTACTGTCACTCATCAGAAACAATAAACGGTGTAACACCATGAAGCATAGAATTCATGAAAAGTGATAAGTCAGAAGTGGGTTTCCACACACACAGCTTCTGTGAGGTCCATTTTGTTTTCCCCGCTCAGCCCTCCAGGGGGCTGCTGCCCGCATTCCACCCTCCGCCTTCGGGAAGTCTTCTCACTTTTTCCTTTCGCATTGTCGGCTGGACATGCCACCTGGCTGCTTCAGCAGCACTTTACACAGACGATCCCAGTGCTGACTGTCAACCTTCCTTGGAGATCTCCTGTTTCTGGCTCTGTTCCTGCATTTCCTGCCCATCCACGGTCTGGGTAGGAGTGGGAGGTGTTTGGGAAGTGAAGGAGAGAATTGCCACGTCTTTTTCCCGAAAGAGTTTCAATTCACAGCTCAGAGGGGCAAGGGAAGAAACGTTGCCTCCAGCAGGCACCAAGCTAAGTTGGGATCTTCAACTCATTCTAAAGGTTAAAAAAAGAACAATTAAACAATTCCCCATATGAATTTATTAATCTCAATACTTTTTCTTTTTTGTCTCTACTACTTATCACGACACCTCCTGTGTTTCTAAGTCACCTCTGAAATCAATAAATGTTCCATAGCCTTTAGAAAGAGTCAGAACTGTTTTACCCTTGACATTGTGATGGGAGTAGTACAATTAAAAAATAGGGAGTTGAATTAATCCTTGGGGTTCCTAACAGTCTGCATTATGAGCAATTAATTTCTCATTTTCATTCCTAACTTAACTCTTAAAACTTCATGGGCACCCTCTTTCATATGAGGGACAATAGTCACAATTCCTCTCACTGCAGGCAAGTTAGACCCAGATTTGAGAAGATCCTGCAAAGTGGAGGAAAAGTTTGAAGCAAAGCAGAGGAGATGGTTCAGCAAAGTCTTTGCTGCTGGCAAAAGGAGACCCACAGAATCCCACCCCACTAGGGGACGTGTGTCCAGCTGACGGAGTGAGATGTTTTGTTGACCAGCTTGGAATATGCCATTGTACCTTCAATCTCAGAAGTGCTACATCACAATAGTATAAAATTCATGCTGGTGCATTTCCAGCTGACATTGCTTCCCATAGATGATGCCATAAAGTAGGATGTATTCACACCTATTGCTGCTCCATCCCCATTACCTGCTTTCAAGAGGTCTGTGTGAGCACAGTTTCATGAATGGAGATAGAACCTGGAGCTAGGACCTAGGAGACTGCATGGGGAATGTTTGGAACTGAGGCACAGCAGTTGCAGGGACAGGGATTTCCCTCAGAGGTTTCCAGAGCCATCTGCTCCCACGAGACAAAGCACAACTGAGCAGAGGAACATGGAATCCCATCATGCTCTGAGAGGGAAATTGTTGTTTTTAACACAGACCCCGTGGATTTTCAAAATACATGGTTCCTCTGGCAAGGCTTGGCATACTCAGAGCTGAGATTCCCCCAGATGCATCCAGGACACACCTGGTTTTGAGAAACCAAGGCATGTCCAGCGCCCAGGAGAAGAGCCTGGATCCCATGGGAGACAGAGCAGGTAGAGGGCGTTCAGAGCTCTGGTGCCACAAGAGGCCAGGATCTGTCCTCTCCCTGTGCCTGGTGAGTGTGTGTCTGTGGTGGTGCTGTTGCTGCTCATTTCCCAGTTCACAGGTCTCCCCTGGCATGGTTCAGGGTCCCTTCTCTTCTCACCCAGTCAGCTTTCTCCTGCACTGACTCCTACACAGCAAGGGGTGCAGAGCTGAGAGAAGCTGGATTCAGATTAGAGTACTATTCTCACAGCTTTTCTGGTGGTTCTCTGAATTGTGCTGCCTGACATTCCTCTAGGTGTGGATCTGGGAAGGGGATGGGAAGACCCCCAGACCCCCTAGGTGTCCATCATAGCACATCTTCTTCTGTAGCTAACAAAGAATCAGAGACCTCTGCCTACTGGATTTTAATCCTGTTTGAGGGTCTTCACAGGATCCAAACCACCTGCACATCCTGTAATAGTGAGGGTTTATGTTTTCAGGGTTTGTAAGGTAGACTTCTTATTTTAGATATATAAGTGGATATATGAATATATATTGACATCTCACGTTCAATACCGATTCACAGTGTGGGTCATTACCTGTCATTTGTCTAGAAAGCTTTCTCAGTCCTTGATCAAGCTGCAAGGTGTAATCATGCCTCTCCTAGTTGTCAAATCTTGATCTTCCTTCTATGGGAGCTGGGGGCTAGCTGGGCTTTCATCCCTCTATGTACTCATATGTCTAAAATACTCTTCACTCAACCCTACTGCTTCACTTAACAGTTCTCCCTCTCCCTACCCCTTCTACTCCTGATAATCCTGCTCATTCTATGACCAATAATACCTCATGGGTACTCAAGTAATGGAGCAACTCTAACTCTAACCCCCATAAGAACGGACCCACACATCAGGCCAATGTTGGAAGTAAAACTTCACTTTAAAAAGTCACTGAAGAAAATGACCAAATGGCCCAGATTTTGCAAACTGCCAACACACTAAGTCCATCTTAGCTCTGTAGCACCAGCCAATTGTACCTGAAGGTGAGTCACTGCCACCATCTTCTGGGAGAAATTTGACTTGTGATTCCTCCAGGGTTTCAGAAGCTTTCGCCTGGGATTTCTCTTTGTCTATTTTCTGAGCTCATCATCTTCTCCTAGACCCAGCCAACACCCTTCCACCAGGTCCTTCTGTCTACTGAACCAAGCAGCAGGGTTTGATTCCTTCTGGCTCCCCTCATTTCCATGGCTGCTTAATTATGGGTGAGGTGGGTTTGGGACAGCAGAGGGCAAAACAACGTAAAGGGCATTATTCTTAGGGCTCTGATTCACACTCAGAAATATATTCTTCGTGGTAGAGCCTCACGGTACTCATCGCATGTGGATCAACACCATCCCCACCCCCCACCTCTCACCTTGCCACCAAGTTAAAGACTCTTAGAGTAGAAAAGGCCTTAGAAATAATCTTGTTTCCATTTCCAGTTGTGCTTTGTAAGGTGGACTTGTTATTAAGATTTAACACAGCTATTTGTTCTTCATTTCCAAAGAAATTACTCAGGTGTGCATCTGTGCTGAGACCTAAAAAAACCATTAGGAGAAGGAGGAGGGTTGCATCACAGCTTCACAGCTTAGAATTTGGTATTACATGTCCTTTTTCTTCGACATTCTGTGGCCACTCTGCCGTATTCCCAACTGTCCCTCCCCACTGTCTGTGCTTCCTTCTCTGCTGATTCAAAGAAAATAAGATTCCCCTAATTTTAGAATGCGGGAACATTTACCAATTTCTGGCCCATGAGAGTCTCCATTTGAACTCTGAGTTATTTATTAAACTGTGACTCTATTGGCCTTGCCATTCTTCCCTTCGCCACCAGTCTTCACAAGGTAAAGGAGATGTATAGATGCTTACTTAAACTTGAAAATAAATTATCCCACCTTCCAACTACTTAAACGAAAAACTGACTAAAATCAGATGGGATTCTAGTTAACATTGTTTTCCTCTACATTTAATGTATAGGAAGTGACCACTTAGTTGCTTCTCCCTCCCTCATTTTAACAACAGCTCTTCACAGAGCTGCCTGGCCTAGTTTATCCACATTGATGTCTCTGCTACATCTTGTGCTGGGAATAATTTTTTTCAAAGCTATGATCTTCTGGTTCCAGGCCAGTAGCCACTTACCTCTCTAGGACCTCCCCACTGCCAACACCATGATGCTTGTATCTACAGTGCTGTAGGGTACACAGATCGTACTACCCCTGGTGTCTGATCTGAAAACAACCCCAGATGGTTCTAGACTTCCCCTCTGTCAAACTCCAGTGACCCCTCTATCAATTCCACATGGAAGCAAGCTGACTGTCCTTCATCTGCCTCCAACATTTATTAGCTCTGAGACCATGGGCAAGGCCATTCATTAACCTTCCTGGACTCTAGCTGCATCTAGACTCATCTATAAAACAAGACTAACATTCCCCTCAGTGCTTTAGGAGGACGAACTGAGATACTGTGTAGTGTCTGGTAGGTTTGATAAAGGTCTATCCTTTTATCCCTCCCTGTCTCCTCATGGAGGAGAAACCAATGGAGCTCTCATAACTGCCAGGACTATGAGTGATGGAAATGCTGGAATCATCAACTGGGTGCTGGGGTGAGGAGAACCTGGAAGCCTAAAGGGGCCATTCAGTCTCTTTAGAAAAGATCTGGCAGAATTCAGGAATTAGACAATAGAGCACAATTGTACCTGTCTACCCTCATTATGCAATATGAAGCACCTAATAGGAGCAAGTTAGATCTATATTGACCAATCTGGAACAATAAGACCAGGGTATATTAACAGAAAAGAGTATGCATGTGACAGGTAAAGTGTACAGGTGAACCCATTTTCTGTAGGTGTACTTGGGTAGAAAGGTGTGCATGAACACAGAAAAGAGAGGTGAAAAGAAGCACACCAGAGTGTTAATATTGGTGACCAGTGGAAGGTGGGATTGGATTTGAGAGCGTTATTGACATTTTCATTATATATTATTTGTTAAAAAATCTTCACCACATACAAGCTTTAAGTTACACCTTTCAGCTGGTGTCTGACTTTATAGTGTCTAAATGGGCAAAGTACAGAAAGATTCTGTTTATGGAACCCCTTATAGACGCCCATTTTTTGGAATAAACCGAGGATAAAGTGTACTATGTAAAAGTGTATAAGCTCCTGGTGAACACAGTCTCTGACTGCTGAGGAGGGTGAGTATCAAGGTCGATACATTTGATGGTGAGGTCAGTTCAGCTGATTATGAACCAATAAGGCTTCTACCTCTGAAAGCCTGATCACCACGGAGAAGTGGAGGATCTCACCCCTTGTTCTAGAACAGGCTTTGAATAGCCCCCGATTGGAAAAGGAAGAGAAATGAGCACCCTCTAATGCCTACATTTCCAAACTCAGTGAGAGCTCATTTCCAGTTTTACGTTGTTCAAGCTTTAGAAATGCTCTTTGTTTCTGATCCAAGTAGCAGTATTATTACGATGTCAATTGTAATGATATTCCAGTGTTTATCAACAGCACACAGCTTTCTCAAATACAGCTTTAGTGAGTGGGTGGAAGAAAATGCTGTCCCTAGGGAAGATGTTCTGACTTTGGTTTGTTTAAGGTTCAATTATTTAAAATAGCTAGTCTATTTTTGGTCTTTATTGCCTAAAGAGGTAAAACTTCATTCGTATTTAAAGCATAGATGCAAATCATTCCAGCAAAATTGGGGCTTCGGTCTGTCCGTGGGCCATCCTTGGTGATTGTATATTTGATTATTTTCACCCAGAATGGCTCTCACAATTCTTCAGGGACTAACACATAGCCCTGCTCTGTAAATGGAGCCTCTGCCTCACAATCAGCCTTTCCTAACTGGCAAAGGAGGGGAATAAGCAAAGGTCTCTGTTCAGTGCCCTGCACCAAAATCAGGTGTGGGCTGGAGGAAGCTGGTGACCATCAGGTCTGTGTCTCTAGCATTGCCCACCAATTCATGGAAATGAACACCCATAATATAGCTCAGTGTGTCAGGTACCATGGCCTCAAAGCCACCCAAAGAGATATTTGTGCCTTGGGAAAACTCTGCCTGAGAGAATGGGGAAGGCATTTGTTTTCTTCTCCATCACCTTTTAATGCCAGTGTTTGACATTATGTTTCTGATCACTCTCTCAGAGTGATTAGGTGCCCTGTGTCTGTGAGACTCTCAAATCCAGGACACCTGTGAGGGAAGGAGATTGAAGGAGGAGACAAGCCAGGAGGGCAATGGGCAGTGAGGAAGTTCAGTCATGCAGAAAGGCTTGGGATCCAGTTACTCATCCATGACAGGGATTTCTCATCTGTTTCCAGGACTCATTTGATCCTAGGATATGAAGGGATAGAAGTTCCCATTTAATGTGTCCAGACTTCTGGAACAGTCTATGTGGGAACTCAGAGGGCCTTTCAATATCTGTTCTTTATTCTTTCAAGATTGGTCAGTGGCACCTGGAACCGCTGTTGGTACTGACAATAAAATGGGGAACAAAACATCCACAATTTCTAGAATGATGCCTTTTACAGTGGAGAATGCAAGAGAAGTGTCAAATAGTCACACAAAGTCAGGGAAATGACTATGGTGCTAAGTCTATGAATATTAATGCGTATTATAAGCTGTGAGCGTTTACAATAAGGAGGTGCAGCCTAGGAAAACTGTTGAAGGAGTGTCTCCCTAGAGATGGTGGTAGTTAAACTGAGATTTGGAGAAAGAACAAAAGAGAAGAGACTTCTGATGAGCCAGAGGATACAGCATGGAGTGGAAAGGGCTTTGGTGGGAGGAGCATGACCCATAAGGAATGGCCTGAATTGAGGCATCTGTGGTTGACATGAAGGTGAGGGTGCAGAGGAAGGGAGAAGACAGCTGGGAGCAAACATCACGTGGAGGAGGCTGAGGACTGACGTGAGTGTGCTGTGGGGAAGATGGACTTGTGAAAGCTGACAGGGAAAAGAACATAGAACTGTACTGTCAATGCTGTCTGCAAATATACAATTTCAAATGAACTTTCCTTTCTGAGAGCAGCTGAGGAAGAGGACTTCTGAGGTCAGAGCTGCAGGAGGGGCCTGGAGGAGAGGCTGCATCCACGCACAGCATGGTAATGTGCGTTCCATTGTCCAGCTGAGACTGGCCTGGAAGAGAAGCTCAGTACAGGGCAGAGTTTCCCATGCACAGAGCTGCTCAGAAATCTGAGGGCCCCAGCCTGGGCAGTGTTGGGAGACTCCTATGGGACAACGTTTTCCACTGCCTGGATCACGGTCTCGTGAAGACGAGGCCACCTATATCTACCACTGAGCATTGTGTGCAGAGGAAGGTGGCTGTGGGGTGACTGCTGGTGCAAGAGGGCACAGAGGTCTGGGAGAGGCTGTCTGACACCAAGGCCACATATTTGGCTTTGAGAAAAAGTCACAGACCCTCAGGGATTTCTCTATAGTGTGGGCTGGGACAGATCAGCTGTGCACCAGCCTTGGCTCCTATTAACACCTACACATGTAGTCATGGATGGCAGTCTCAGGCATCTTCATGTCACTTCACGTCCTGCCTTTGTTCTCTGGTATCTTGGGATCTGTTGTCCCAGCTTCTGTGAAATCTATGATAGAAGGAAGTTGAGTGCCCAAGGAGGGACCCCAATAATGTAGACCTGAGGTAAAGGCTTAGGCTAGGATGTGGTAAGCCAAGGAAAAGGCTTTAGGGGACTCACCTGCCCCCAGGAGGCAAAAGGCCACACCACTGAGGAGTCTGGTGGCCATGGCAGGGTCAGGGAAAAATAGGCAAATTGTGGGAGGTTTTTCAGCTTGTGCGTTAGGGACATAATTCCTGGATGTCAGTAAAGTCAACTGATGATGCCACTGCCCCTGCCCTACAGTGACTCTGCCCTCTGCCTGCAATTCCTCCCTCTACCTGCTGCAAATTTCAACCTACAGACCAGCCATAAACCTTTGCCCATGTGGTCTCTACTCCTGGCTGTCTTTCTGATACAAGATAACAAACTGACAAGGTTCATGATTATTTGCCCTCCACCTACCTCTCCACCATCAGCTCCGGGTGTCTACTTTCCAGCTCTTTTTGACACACTATTTCATCTTCACTGAACATATGTCCTTCCCTCCCATTCCTAGGTTTCCACCTTATTTTTTACATGAGATATATTTCAGATACATTTATTCTTAGTGGTGAAAATCCAAACTTAAATTTTACTAGAATAAATTGAGAAAAATATATTTAGACACTTATATGGGAAAGCGGTTTTTGTCTACACACAAACAAAATTGTTTTTAGTTTTTGTTGCATTAAATTAAACTCTTGTGCATCAAAAAACACAATTAAATGAAAATATAAGCTTCAGACTGGGGAAAGACACAGGGAATGCATATAAATGATTTTTAGAAAGTGTGAAATTTAACATTCCTCAAAGTTGCTAATGAGGAGGCCATAGTAATGACCCCTGAAGGCATCTGAACCTCTGCTGCGGCCCTGCTGGTCACTAGAGGGCAGTGTGAGGGTTCTGCCTTACTCTGACCAGGATGCAGAAGGTGATGATGGAGCAGGGGGGTAGGTGGAAAATGGATGGACTACTTTGTTTCCTACTTCTGATCCTTACAAGCCAGGAGACAACGGGGAAAATGACTCAATGTCCCTGAGCATCCCATCTGTCAAGGAAGAATAAGAATGCTTGATGTACAAGATTGTTGAAAGGCTTTAAGCTCCATAACAAATACAGAGAATCTAGCACACATCTGGGGCTCAGCAGTCACTCTTCTACTGAAGTTACCCAGGAAGTGACAAGCTGCAAGAAGATGCAGCAGAGAAGTGGGCACACTCAGGGCACAGGAAACCTGAGCTCTGTTGGTCGGGAGAGCTGTGCCCTCAGTAGGACACAAGACATGCCTTCCAAACAACTAAAAGCTTCCCTTGAAGGAGTGAAGCCTGGGTGGGGCCTGCAGCTCTCAAGTCAAAGCTAAGGCAGGAGGTTTATATACAGAATGTCAGTGATTCTGCTGGGCTGTGCCAAGCTGCTGGCACAGAGATACAGGGCCGAGTCCTCCAGCTCCAAGGCGTTCACATTCAGCTCAGAGCTATAATTAGGGAACTGGCGACCTGAAAATCTACGAGGGAAGTTTCCTCTGTTTCTCTCTTCACCCTCGTCATACCAAAGGAGGAACTGGAGGCCCAGACCCAGGGCCTGTTGGTACCAGTACACACTGGTGTGCCCAGAGATAGGAGAGCATCTCAGAGTCACTTGCTGTCCTCTCGTTTTGATCAGGTGTGTGGGACTTTGTGTGACTCCAGCCTCCACTGGGCCTGCAGGAAAAGCAGATGGAGGATGAGCTCAGGAGACAGCCCAGAGGTCCTCCCCAAGGTAAAGTGGAGGACACTGGGATGGGAAAGCTGAGAATGGGGCTGCTGTCCTGTGCCCAGGACTCACCTGTTCCGAGGAGACAAAGCAGTGCCCAGAAGAGGAGCCTGGGTCCCATGGCACAGTGGGGCAGGCAGCACTGCACCTGATTCAGGGCTTGGTCCTCCTGGGGAAGAGCTGAGTGAGTTCTGGGCCTTGATTTTCCTGATGGGAGGGGTATCCTGTGATGTCGCTGTCCTGTGTCCTCCCCAGGAAGCCTTCCTTAGGTCTAGTGCTCCACAGACCCTGGACTCTCTACCTGTCTTGCAGAGCTGGAGGGCTGGTTGAAGGCAGAAGCTTCTGTGATGATACAGTTGCTCCTCTGCCTACACTGCCCCAGCTCACAGGCTGCCCCATCGCCCTCTTACTCTCCTCTGACCTAGTGCTGTGGTGCTCCATGCTGGAGCTCACACACATGCCCATCAGCAGAGGGCGAGGAGCCTGATTAAACTTCAGGTTCCTGCTCTTCCTTGCTGTCCTCACATCATCTTTCTGATGCTAGATTCACACCAATGTTTCTTACTATATTTTCCTGTCCCAGGCAACATTCTCATTCCCTTTCCTCAGTGGCCAGTGGTGCAGAGTCCCCAAGATTTAGTCCATCTGATCAGATCCAAAGCAGAGCTGGGTTGTCTGTAAATTATGAAGAGTACAGATTCCTCAGAAATAATTCTAGGGCTTTAACAGCTAACAGCACAGAATTTGTCTTATTGGAGACAGGACAGCAGAGGGAGGTAGGGTCACCATCTGTGCTGGTTTGCAAAATCTATTCCCTTGGCTCCCTTCTTGCTTGGTTAAATTTCCTGGTGCCTGAAAGTAGTCACACGTTAGCCTGAATGCTTAGCCACTTAGATATTTCTTTCAGCAGATATCCTAGCGAATGACTCATAATTTTTATATTCCATTAATTCCTAGAACAGAACACAGTTTTGCCAAGGATTTTGCTACTTACCACAAGGATGGCATTTACTTCAATTTCCGATACCTTTTTCCTCATTTCCCCCTGAGCCTTCACCAGAATTGCCCTTAATGCTCTGTTTTCAGGAGTCTAGGCTTTTGCTAGTCTGCTCCTCCCAGTTCTTTCAACCTCTATCCATTAGCCGCTTCCCATTAACCAAAGCTGCTTCTACATTTGCAGGTATTATAGCAACAGCCTCACTCTTGGTACCGTTTTTTCTTTCAATGTCTTTCCTGCTGACATAGAGAAATATCACGGACTGGGCAATTTATAAAGACAAGAGGTTTATTTGGCTTACAGATCTGGAGACTGGGAAGTCCAAGATCAAGGGTCCATAACTGATGAGGGCCTCCTGCTGTTATCCAAGGCAGAAGGAAGGGGAAGCAAGCACCCAAGACAGAGAAAACAGCTGATTTCATCCTTTTTATCAGAAGACCATTCCCAAGACATAATTCATCCCTCCAATAAGGGCATTGATCTCTTTCTGAGGGCAGATCCCTCATGACCTAGTCATAACTGTCCCACCTCCCAATACCATTACACTGACAAATTTCAACATGAGCTTTTGTGGGGACACGCAAGCATAGCACACGTGTCTACACTATGAGTATTTCCACTCTTAAGTCTATATCAAAAAAAAAAAAGAAGAATGCATATGTTCGCAAGAAAGAATTCCACAAGAATGTTCACAACAACTTTATTCATAATAGTTGAAGACAGGCATAACGTGGATATCCATCAACAGGAGCTTGGATAAACAAGTTGTGGTATATTTATGCAATGGAATATTAGTCATAAGAAAGAATGACCTACTGATACAACAATATGAATACACTTCAAAACTACTAATTTTGAAGAAAAATAATAAAAATATGTTTCCATTTATATGAAACTGAAGAATAGACAAAGCTAGTCAATGGTGATAAAAATAGAAAAGTTTTTATCTCTGGGATAGAAATTGATTGGAAAGGAGCATAAGGACACTTTCTTGAGTGATGGAAAGTTTTTTAATAATCATTTAGTTACTATTGCACTGGCGCGTGCAATTGTCAAAATGTACCAGGATGTCCTTGTATTAATATTTGTGTTTTTCTGTGTATTAATTACACCTTAAATAAAAAGTATTATTAAAATTAAACAGCTAAATTGCATAAAAGATGGGAGTCATTTACAAATGTATGCTTGTATTCTGTACAGCCCAATTTAAAAATGAATCACACAAAAATAAGAAAGAGAGGAACACACATATCTGTGTAAGATTTGGAGAATGAGAAGTGCTCAGTGACTGAAATAGGCAACATTGAAATTTGGCATCAAAATAAGGTCAAGTGATGAGTGGGCTGAAAAAAACCTGAGGATCAATATCAAGGAAAGCTGTAGACAAACAAAAACTTTCTAAAAATATCTTCATAGGCTGTTGAAACCATTCTGAGAACCATGAGCTGCTACAAATTTCATAACTTGGGAAATTGGGTGTTCGTCAGTCTCACAATTGAGCCTTTCCTTTCTTTTTGGTTTTCAACATATTGGCCAATTGGTGAACTGATTTTTTTGCCCAGCAAGCAGCCTGCTCCCCTCTTTGTGAGTGGGGTCCTGGGACACCCGGACCTCCCCGTTTGGCAGCCTCACAGAAGGGAGTTGGGCACAGCACAGACACACGGGGTTCCTTGCACGTGGGGTTTGCACTCCCTGTGAAGCCCAGCTATGGACCTCCGAGTCCTGCAGTTAATGGATTCCAACTAAAGAAACCGTGCCTCTAGGTGTCCGCTTTACCTGTTAGTGCCAAAGAGGGATACAGGCTGGAGAAAAATAAAATGTTTGCTCAATATTATTCTGTAACATTTTACAAGAAAATCAGTTGAGGAGGTCATGGATTTTCATCCAAGCCAAAGTCATGATAATAGCTGAATTCCTTCCTTAATCTACCCTGAGATGACTCAAACACTGCTCGATGCCCACAAATACTTAGTAAAGATTTATTTGTAGTTTCTTTTTGATAATTCTACTAGTTGATTATTTTCAAGTCTAACAGTACAGTTTGGTGCATCCATTAACATTTTCCTTCAGTAGTTTGTTTACTTGAGTGTTTTAGAACTGTTATCAATATTTTTTGTCCTCCAGAGTACACGTGCTTGGTGCCCAATGGAATCTCAGCCAAGGTGATGTTATCAGTACGACTTACAAACTTATAGAATCCCAGATCACTTGAGCAGGTTAAAGCTGTTGCCTGGCAAGACCTGCAGGGAAGATGAGGTGCAGTGCAGATGCACTGGGCTCAGGGCACATCCCGCCCCTAGCTTTCTCTGAGGCAGTTGCTCCTCTGCACCTGTCCCTGACACCAAAGCTGCCCAGCCAAAATTATTCAACTGTAGATCTCATCAAAGTTTAGAGGGACTTCCCAACTCTTGCATAGCTGTAGGTAGTCTGGCAAAACTGAAAACTGCTGCAACATCTGCATGATACTGGATCCAAGCCCTAATTTTTCTTAACCATTTCCCTCCTAGGCTGCTCTCCCAGACTCCCCAGAGCCCTTTAGATCCTAGTGGACCACAGTGCCATCTTATGGCCAGTAAGTGATGTTTCATCATTGTTCCTTCTGCAATGGCCCAAGGAATGCTGGGAAGTGTCTGCAGAGTGAGCTGAGAGAATATTCCAGAAGTACCATTCTGCAGGTTTTATGAGCAGCTTCCCTAAACCCTCATCCCAACACTAGTTCTAATGCTGACTGTTGCTTTGAGTTAACAATGTTAATATCCCAGCCTCATTCTGAATAACTCTTATCACGTAGCTCCAGTTATAGTCTAAATTTTTCTCCCTTAAAACTACCATCTAAAGAAAGAGGAAGAGAAGGAGAGGAATGAAAGAAAATAATATTTGGTTTTAAATAGAAATAAAAGACAGAAGTTGAAGTATAAAGAGATTATTTAATCTGAATCACAAAAGATAAACAAAAATGTCCTCCAAAAATAACAATGTTACCCCAAAAGTATAGATAAGCAAAAGATGAAGTCAAATGTGTAATAATAAAAAGTAAAACTGAAATACACAAAATGAGATGTATTACAAGGCAATAAGCAGTGGTGTCGGGAGCAGTACCTAATGCACAAAATGAGGATGGATATAATTAAGACCAGCAATGGGCTTGGTACAGGAAATGATCAACTTGTACAATGCACATCCACTGATCTGAGCACCAAAGAGCCAAAACATGATTCTGGAAGAGGCAGAGGGGCAGCGGGAGTTGAGGAAACACGGATGCAAAATAGGATCATAAGGAAGCAAATCAGCCAGGGGACTGTGGATTACATGACTTTGCGTTCTCCTATCTCCTGTGACAGCTGAACTGGACCATTTTCCTCTCCAGGGATTTGCTCCTGCACCCTGAGTTAGATGCCCCTGGGATTTGCTCCCCCTCAGATTCCCATGGATGAACTCTCACTCCCTCCTTGTTCAGAACAGTCTGAAGGAGAGGTCATCTCTCCCTCCCCTTCAATCCCACAGTACTGGGGATTGGCACAGACTTCTCAATTGGCATCGACCTCTCTCATGGCATGCTCACATGCCCCCTAACTGTGCCTTTTCATTTCCACTAGACTGAAAGTTAGATGAGGGCAATGAAACTTAACACCTTTATCATAGGATGCATAACTAACTGTTTTCAAAATTATTGCTGTTTCTTTCACTGCCTTGGGTTATATCTGAACAGGGAAAAAAAGGCACAATTTCTTAATGTGACTTAACCACAAAAACTTTCCCAAGAGCCGAAAACAATATAACTACCAAGAGATTGCGCTCCTCATTTGTGAGATGGCAAAATAGAACAAAAATCAAAGAAAATTTTGTCAATTTTTTTTTTTTTTTTTTTTGAGATGGAGACTCGCCGTCGCCCAGGCTGGAGTGCAGTGGCGCGATCTCAGCTCACTGCAGGCTCTGCCCCCTGGGGTTCACGCCATTCTCCTGCCTCAGCCTCTCGAGTAGCTGGGACTACAGGCGCCCACCACCTCGCCCGGCTAATTTTTTGTATTTTTAGTAGAGACGGGGTTTCACCATGTTAGCCAGGATGGTCTCGATCTCCTGACCTCATGATCCACCCACCTCGGCCTCCCAAAGTGCTGAGATTACAGGCGTGAGCCACCCCGCCCAGCCTGTCAAATACTTTAAAGGAGACCCAGAATCCCAGTCCCTCTTATACAAACATCATTGTATGGCCTCCCTCTACCTAAGAGACAGGCAGAGCCATTCCTGTGCCCTGCACCTGGCAGGAAAGCCCTGCTGGAGCCTGTGGGGAGCTGGTGAGGATGAGCCTTGGTGATTCTGCCCCAGAGCAGGGATTCTCAGGGAGCCCTGGGCAACTTCCAGGGACTGAGATGGAGAGTGGCCACACTCCGCCTTGGAGAGGAGAATACTGAGGGCATGATCCTTCTGACCTCTCAGCCTAAAGTAAAAGCAGAGTCATTCCTGACTGGTGTGGAGCTGCTTAGTCTCCAAAGCAAAATAGTCCTTGTTTCAGGGTCTGTCAGTGCCGCAAGAATAGCGGGGCTGTAAGTGTTTCACAACTTGCATGTTGCTGCATTCTCATCTCTGTTCCCAATGACTCCAGCATCTGAATATTCCATGCTAGGAAAGATAATTCATAAAAAATTAACTGGTTCAGTGATACCTTTAGTGACAATCAAAATAATTGTCATGTTCCAAAGTGGCATGCTTGTAGGAGACAACCACAAGGCAAGATAATTTGGAGGTAGAATAGAAATAGGAACAATAGAGGCCCCCTTAGATGATGGCTTCTAGGAGCAAGACTAGAGGGGAGGTGAATTCTGAGCCCTTTTGGCCCCACAAGACATGGCATAACGGACATCAGAAAATACTCCAGGGATATGCTGATAAACTGGGTGTCTGTGAAGGTGGGGGCATGGCTGGTAGCATTTGCTAATTTCGGTTGTACCAGCATACTCACCATGGTAGATTTCATGCCACCAACATGGCTTCACTAAATAGGGAACTGGGAAGAGTAGTATGCCTATTTGGCTCTTCTGAATGATACAAGCCGGCTCCAGCACATCCCTAGACTCAAGAGCAAAGCTTTCAAAGTTCTTCAATGCTTCCTGCTCAACACACTAAAAATGAGGCCACAGCAACTATAGCACAACTCATTGTTTTCATGATAGGATCAGTGTGTGATCCCAGATTTTGGAATGGACAAAGGGAAGTTTGTGCAGAGAAAGGATTTCTGAGTCCTCTGAAGCTGCCGAGATCACAGAGCAAAGAGTTATCCTGGTTGGTTGGGAGCTGCTAGCCTTTGACTTGAAGTAATTGCAATGGAAAGTTTCTCCTGCTTAACTTAAGACAACAGAATGATTTCATTAGAGCAGAAAACCTATTTGTTCATTAGTAATGTCTGCCCTTTGCTCCTCTTGCATGTTCATTCTCAGTATAAATTGGAAGCCCTGCTCACTTTATTACATGTCCTTGCAGCACCATTTACACCTGTGGACTGTGTTCTGTTCAGCCTCAGTGTCAGAGCTTATCCACTGTTAGAACCAGATGTCTCAGGATTCAAGTGGAGGAAGGTGGCAGCCATTAGAGAGAAGGTCTAGGAAGACAGGGAATTCCCATCTGTGCCCTGGCCTTACTCAGTCCCAGGAGACACAGGGCACCTGAGCAAGGAGGGATTTCATGATGGCACAATAAAAAATGGGTCCAGAGCAAGTGCCTGCCAGAGACCGTCATTCTCTGAGGAAAGAAATTTGGTATCTGTACAACCACAGTTTCTGATCAGTGA
This sequence comes from Pan troglodytes, assembly GCF_028858775.2. NCBI lineage: Eukaryota > Metazoa > Chordata > Mammalia > Primates > Hominidae > Pan > Pan troglodytes. The sequence continues at coordinate 157,915,802 of NC_072404.2, read as the reverse complement.
ATTGGGAAGGGCTATGATGCCCCTCCTACCTATGAAAGACTCAGGGCACCTCTATCATGGCTGCGTCTGGGACACAGAGTCCAAGACTTGGAGAAGTGGTCTGTCGCCGAGGACTCTCAGAAACCCATGATTCATAATCACATCAGCTCTGACCAGTGCATTCACTTTCATAGATACAAACTGCAGCAGCACCCACAGACAGGTGGAAGATTCTATTGCAATATAATCATTGTACTTCTATCTATAACGAGTACTATATAACAATATATAATATGAAAAATAAACAGCAATAGAATCAATATTATAAATATAACACTTCTTAAAGGCCTCAGAGAAATTATTTCAAATCAAATGAGTTGGACAGCAATGAAAACCCTCAGAGTCTAGAAATGAGATTTCCTGAGAGAATCAAGGTGAACTGGCAGTGGTGGTGAATGCATACTTCTGTCTATCAGGACAGCAGCAATAGCAAATGGAAATAAAATAAAGGATACACCTGGCTTAAAGTAGGCAGAAGAAATGAAGTCTTATTGTTATCATGACTGTATTTATCAAGTAAGGATTTCAAAAGTTGCAAAGACCTTTACTTCAAACAGGAAGAGAGGTTCGATATTTTGTTGCAGAAAACCTCTAATGTGACACGGATAGAAGAGGCTTCAGAAGAAAGATGTTCCTGGGGATGTAACCTCAGACCTTCCAGATGCCCCAACATATGCAGGAGAAGAGCGTGTTTCCTGCCCATGACAACCTCATGGATGTGGGCAGCACAGCAGCCTCCAAGACCTATAGAAGATGCATGTCTGCCCTGAAGGCCAAGGCTAAGACACCCACTCCTTGCTTGGAGCAGTGAGCTGGCTCCGAGGACTCCCATGATTGTTTTCACCACCTACATTTGCAGTCACTGTGTTTCAGGAATGTATCTGTGGTCTCTTTCTACCCAAAGAACGGCTGAAGTCCAGATGTAATTTTCCCATGAAAAGTGAGGAGCAAAGAGAGGCCTCTGTTAAGGGTCTCTAGGAGCTGCAAGGAGAGAGAAGGATGAGGTTTGTGAACAGGAAGGAGGCGACTGTGCCACGCTGTGGCTAAGCTGCTGGCACAGAGATACACGGCGGAGTCCTCCTGCTGTGTGCGCTGGATCTTCAGAGTGGAGACGGATCCCTCAGGCCTTTCTGCAAAGAAGCGATCACTGGGCAGCCCTGATTTGTCTAGTTGAGCTTCATTCCGGAAATAAGTCAGAAACTCTGGCCCCTGCCCCAGAGCCTGTTGGTACCAAAAAAGGGATACATGACCTGAAATTGGATCACACCTGAGAGCTACATCTTGTCCCCTCTTTGTGACTTTGTACCTTGGGGACTGGGAGACTCCAGCACCTGTGTGATCTGTGGAAATAGAATTTGGCAACAGAATAAGGAAAATATTTGTAGTCATCGCACACACACACACACACACACACACACAACCACTCTCACACACACACACACCTACAAACAGAAAAAATGAAACTACTTGGTGTTCTGAGGACTCACCTGTCTCTAGGAAACCCAGGACTACCCAGCAGAGGAGCCTGGTGCCCATGGCAGGGTCAGGCCAGGATGGGGGCTTTACCAGATCAGTGTCACTGTGAGCAGAAGCAGAGGATAAGGGCCGTCCTTGTCTCCACAGGGCAGTTCCCACAGTGACATCACTTCCTCTCTCAATCCCCAGGACCTCAGGGTCACAGCATTTCTATTAGAACACACTTGGGTGCTGCTTTAAATATGTATCAGCTTTTTACGAATATCAATGCATGGTTCATTTTTTGGGCTCCCATGCTGTCTGGACCCGTGGGCCTCACACTGCATCTCTGAGTTCACCTTCTCATCCTACAGCCACTCCTCTGTCTGCTGGGCATGTCCTGTCGATGCACTAACAGCAACCCCAACACAAGGCACCAAGGCATGAGCTCATTGTCTATCCTGCAATTCAGGGTCCCCTCTGCCATCCTCACTGATGCCCCAGCCTCCTCCATTCCCACAGTCACAAGTGTCCAATGGGACTGCCCCATCACATGGGTTCCCTCACGAACTGCCCTCATGCCTTTCTTCTGGGATCATTTCCCACCTTTCTTAACTGTAATCCAGAAAAGAGACCTTGGTAGCAAACTCACAGCAGTCATTTTTCATATTCCCCTTCTAAAAGTTTTTTTAATCAATCTCACCTTAAATGAAGGAGAATGATAATTGAGCTAATGGTTATTTTTAATCACTATCTTGAGTTACTGTTGTTCTCCATCTATTCTATGGGAGGTATTTCTCTTTCCTTTCTGACTGCTTTCAAAATCTTCTCTTTAACCCTCATGTTCTACAATTTCCCTATGACTTGACTGTCTTATTTGAGATTCATTTTGATTCTGGAAACTCTGAACTTAGGTCCTGAAACACCTCTAAAAATTCTCAGCTAACATCTCATAAATATCACCTCATAACATTCTTCCTATTTATCTGTTTGAAACATCAATCATATGCAAGAAAAGAATGAGAAATTATGAAAAATATGCATATTCTAATATATGGGAAACATCCATTTTTTTTCCTTGTTCTTTAACTTCTTTCATATTTCACTTTTTATTTTCTGTGCTGCATTCTAGATCTTTCCTGCAGATCCATCTTTGACATCACTAAAAATCTCTATAGGAGGAGCTTATCAACTGCTTGCCTTTCCATTTTGTTTTCAGTGATTGTATGAGGCATTCCTAGATATACTATTTGACAATTTTTATGGAAGTTGATGGTTTCAGGCATTGTCTTTTTCCTTGTTTCAGTTCCCCGTCATGTTCATTTAAATGTAGCTCACCAAACTTTCATATCTTATAATGCCAAAATTTCGAGTCTTCAGGTTTACACTTCAAACGTTTGTTGCTTGTGCTCATGTTTCCTCGTTGCTATGTCCTAATATTCTTCTTACTGGGAATCTATTTGTTCGATGGTAGTCTGTGACATTCCAGTGAGGCCCAGAGTGAGAGTGAATAACACTAAGAGTCAGTCATTTTTACAGCCATCTCCAGTCTAACTCGCAAATATGTGGGGCCAATAACTCTCTGCTGCACTCTAGGCTGCCAAATACACACACGACAAAGGTTGGTCATGTCAAAAATGCTCTCAGGACAGTCCCAAGGAAAGATTCAGAAAAGAATTCAAATTTTCTAATTCTTTTTAATAAAATCCTTTTCATAAATAAATCCCAGTTACATATAGTCATCATGACATTTTCTTCCAAGGGGAAATTACAGAGAGAGAAAGATAGAGATAGAGATAGATAAACAGACAGATATCCACATATAGACTCTCTGGGTGGAGGGAGACTTCAGGCACAGGATTAAAAGAAAAGTTAGTCACCAGCGTCTGGAACATCTACACACAAATTGTGTCCACATTCACCTGGGCAGCACAGGTGTCCCCGGGATAGAAGACCAGGGATTGTGGCGGGTTGGGGCAGTTGTGTGATCCAATGCCTTAATCTGGGAGAATCCATCCTGTGCTGGATTGTGTTAGGTCCAATGCCTTAATCTGGGAGAATCCATCCTGTGCTGGATTGTGTTAGGTCAACTCTACAATGGCAAGAGCCTGTATTTACCAGAATGCCATTTCTTTTATCATTCTGGGTTACAGATGGTCAAGGATACATTTGGTAAGATTTAGAAGACAGATATAAAACAGTCACTATGACAATTGGCAGGTTATCGTGGTTGGACAGTGAGAGTCAGTGACCAGCAGATATAGAGGCATCCAACAGACCTGGGAAGTCCTGTTCTTTCTGCACCCTGTGTCCAGTTCATCTTCCCAAATGCTGGCCAACAGCAGCCAGGCTGCCCACAGTGTTTGGTAGTGCATCTGCAGGGGTGGCCCCCATAGAGAGGGAACAGCTTTCCCAGAAACGGATTTCCTTGGCATTTTCCTGTGCTCCCAGCTCAAGATCCCACTGCATGGCCTGATATGCTCTGATCCTCTCATGTCCCTGCCACTCCAGCAGGTCCTGCCTAGAGCTCCAGGAGCCCTGGCTACTGACTGGCTCCTTTACCTTCTGACTTCTCTCCTCCAGACCTTCTCTTTCTCAGCTCCTCTCACATCTGCATAAAGTCTAATTCTGATCATAAATCTGTTACTCAAACTTGTAGTGGCCCTGTTTTATTGATGCAAACCTAATGGAGATTTTCTTACCAGAAGTGGTTTCAAGGAACAACCTTTAAGGATGGAATTCTTGAAGCAAATCTCTAATCTGTCTAGATTTGTTGTGGGGAAAGACCCTGAAGGAGAGCACAGAGACCTGGAGGAGGTCAGGTGCTGCAGCCACAAGAGGAAGCCTTGACACAGGTGTGGTTGCCATGATAGTGATTCCCCATCAATTTCCAAGACCGACCTGAGCCCAGCAGTCAAAGGGGTGGGCTTTCTTGTACTTAATGCTAGATCTCTGCCAGTTTACAGTAGATATAGCTTGTTCCTACTATTGGTTCGTCCACCCACTCATCACTCACTCAGCCTCTCATTCACTCATCCATTCTCTGTGAAATGGGTCTCCCCACATGCCAGGCACCAATATTGGTAAATGCAGCCGGCACAGTCTTAGCTCCCATGGGCTTAAAAATTGGGTGGAGAGGCCGGGCACGGTGGTTCAAGCCTGTAATCCCAGCACTTTGGGAGCCCGAGGCAGGCAGATCATGAGGTCAGGAGATCGAGACCAGCCTGGCCAAAGTGGTGAAACCGCATCTCTACTAAAAATACAAACAAGAATTAGCTGGGTGTGGTGCTGCATGCCTGTAATCCCAGCTGCTCGGGAGTCTGAGGTAGGAGAATTGCTTGAACCAAAGAGTCAGAGGTTGCAGTGAACCGAGATGGCGCCACTGCATTCCAGCTTGGTGACAGAGCAAGACTCTGTCTAAAAAAAAAAAAAAAAAAAAAAAATTGCGTGGAGCACAAAAATAATCAGACAAGTACCTGAGAAAGTCCAACTGTGCTAAAGGTTACCAACAGACATATGATTCTGTGAGAGCTTATGAGAGGACAGTTGATCTCAGCAGGGAGGTGAGGGTGTGCTTCCCGCAGGAGGGGCGGATCATGCTGAGATCTGAAGCACAGGTAGGAGCTGGCCATTAGAGGAAGGAAGGCTCCAGCCCAGGGCAGAGGAAATGAACTTTGAAGTCTCTATGATGGGAAGGAAGGAGGCACAGAACAGGGGCTCCCCTCATGGCTGCAGTAGAAAGGGGCGGGGAGGTGAGGGGAGGAGAGACCCAGCAAGGCCTTGGAGGGTGACTACCCAGATGGGAAAGGTGGGCCACAGGAGAGATCACGTGAGGATGGGGGCTGGGGGAATCCCTAGAGAGAGGAAGCAACAGGGTCACCAGGGAGAGATGGGAGTATAGATGAATCTGAAATACAAATCCAGTTTCATCCTGGGCACCTCGGATTCAGGATAATGAGTAGAAAAGTAGGAGCTGGGGAAGCCCTGGCCCTACACGAAAAGGACAGCTTGGAGGATATACCAGAGAGAGCAACAAAGGAGACATCTGAGAACCTGGGATGAGTCCAGGCCTGGCTGAGACTGCCTGAAGTGGCACCTGGCATAGAGCGAGACTCATACTGTCCTGGCCACTTGGGGCCACTCTGGGTTCCAAGGTTCCTGGTGCAGAGAACTCTGCCCAGGGCATCCTTGAGTCTTGGGTGGGAGGAGGGCAGAGGCTCTGTGCCTTTATGTGCAGAGAGGAGACAGCCTTGCAGCGCTGTGGAGTAACTGCTGGCACAGAAGTACACAGATGTCTGGGAGGGAGCAGCTGACTCCAGCCTGAGCGGGAGATCCTCTTTGTTTGATCTGGATACATTGTAGCCATCAGGGACTTCTCCTTTGTCAGTGATACCAGCAGCAACTGAGTAATGAATGCGCCTCAGCCCCATGCCTGGGTCTTGTCGATACCAGGACATGCAGTCATGGTTCATATCCTGGGCACACTGCAGTGTCATGCTCTGTCCTGTCTTCAGGACCTGGAATTTTGGGGTCTGAGTGACAACAGCATTCACTGGACCTGCAGAGAAGAACAAAGCTGATGCTGCAGCCACAATGGGAAGATGCTGGGCCTTGAAATCCACGCAAGGGGCTCTGCCCAGGACCCACCTGCCCACAGGAGAGAAAAGGCTGCACAGCACAGGAGGCCGATGCTCATTGCAGGTGCTGCAGGACGGAGGGGTCGCCCAGTGCTCATCAATGGTGCTGCAGGACGGAGGGATCTTCTGGGTCTGTGCATTGATGAAAGGGGAGCTGGACTCTCAAGGGAGTCATTCTGAGACCTCATTCTCCCTGCCTGGCCCCAGAGCCGTCCTTTCAGGAGAGGCCACGCCTCTTCCCCAGATGATCAAATCCAAAATAAATGCACCAGTGAAGAGCTGAGAATGAGAAGAACACATTTGTGTGATTTGAAACAAGTCTACAAGATTTTCATGACCTTTTGGAAACAGTTTGTAATTCAATGTAAATTTTATTTCTTCAATGATATAATTAATAGTTAAGTGTTAGTTATCTACATAGTGCTGTAGTCTAGAGTCTTAGGGACACACCTCATGTCTTCCTAGTGTTTTTGACTTCTGTGTCCCAAATATTCCTTCAAGTATCCGTTTCTAATTTGCTTAATTGACCATAATCCTGTTTAAAATCCTTTGTCTATATTGGTTTTCTCTGTTATCAAGTTTCCAAATCCCAGGGGCAGGCTCATCAACATTGGAGGAGTTGTTTTGCTCTGTTTCTTGTCAATTCACTGACAGATGAGACTCCTGAGAAACCCAGCTGTGCACCTTCCGCTGCTCCCAGGGCTCTTGCTTTCCATGCCTGGGGTGAGACCACAGCAGGCAGAACCACCTCACTTTGCTGACTGTCCTCTAGGTGTGGATGATGTTGACCACACAGTGCTGCCCATAACCTATAGGCACAAAGGTGACCTGATGCATGAGGGACTTGGGGAGAGAGGGCAGACTTTAGGGTAAGGAAGAATGCTCTGTTTTTATCTGAGATGACATGTTTCATAGGGAATATCCATTTGTGCAGGATTCCTGCCATTAATTTAGTATTAAATAAAATTTAAAAGGAGCTCAAATAACATATCTTGTGATTCCTCCGGGGTTTCACAAGTTTTCCCCTGGGGTTTCTCCTTGTCTATTTTCTGAGCTCATCATCTTCTCCTAGACCCAGCCAACACCCTTCCTCCAGGTCCTTCTGTCTACTGAACCAAGCAGCAGGGTTTGATTCCTTCTGGCTCCCCTCATTTTCGTGGCTGCTTAATTATGGGCGGGGTGGGTTTGGGATGGCAGAGGGCACAACAACGTAAAGGGAGTTATTCTTAGGGCTCTGATTCACACTCAACACTATATGCTTCATGGTAGAGCTTCATGGTACTCATCACGTGTGGATCAAAACACCCCCATCCTCACCTCTCACCTTGCCACCAAGTTAGAGACTCTTAGAGTAGAAAAGGCCTTAGGAATAATCTTGTTTCCATTTCCAGGTGTGCTTTGTAAGGTGGACTTGTTATTAACCGAGCTATTTGTCCTTTATTTCCAAAGAAATTACTCCCTCAGGTGTGCATCTGTGCTGAGACCTAAAAAATCCATTAGGAGAAGGAGGAGGGTTGCATCACAGCTTCACAGCTTAGAATTTGATATTACATGTCCTTTGTCTTCGACATCCTGTGGCCACTCTGCCGTGTTCCCAACTGTCCCTCCCCATTGCCTGTGCTTCCTTCTCTGCCGATTCAAAGAAAATAAGATCCTCCTAATTTTAGAATGCAGGAACATTTACCAATTTCTGGCCCATAAGAGTCTCCCTTTGAACTCTGAGTTATTTATTAAACTGTGACTCCATTGGCTGTACCATTTTTCGCTTCGCCACCAGACTTCACAAGGTAAAGGAGATGTATAGATGCTTACTTAACCTTGAAAATAAATTATCCCACCTTTCAACTACTTACAAAGGAAAACTGACTAAAATCAGATAGAACTCTAGTTAATATTGTTTTCCTCTACATTTCACATATAGGAAGTGACCAATTAGTTGGTTCTCCTCCCTCCCTCATTTTAACAACAGCTCCTCACACAGCTCCCTGGCCTAGTGTATCCACATCAGTATCTCTGCTACATCTTGTGATGGGAATTATCTTCTCAAAGCTCAGATCTTCTGGTTCCAGGCCTCTAAACACTTACCCCCTGTACCTCCCCACTGCCAACACCATGATGCTTGTACCTACACTGCTGTAGGGTACACAGACTCTCCTGCACCCTGGCATCTGATCTGAAGACAACCCCAGATGGTTCTGGACTTCACCTCCCTCAAAATCCAGTGACCCTTCTATCAATTCCACACAGAAGCAAGCAAACTGTCATTCATCTGCCTCCACCATTTATTAGCTCTGAGACCATGGGCAAGGCCATTCATTAACTTTCCTGGACTCTAACCTCATCTAGACTCATCTATAAAACAAGACAAACATTCCCCTTAATGCTTTATGAGGATGAACTGAGATACTGTGTAGTTTCTGGTAGGTTTGATAAAGGTCTGTCCTTTTATCCTTCCCTGCCTCCTCATGCAGGAGAAACTGATAGAGCTCTCAGACCTGCTAGGACCATGAGTGATGGAAAAGCTGGAATCATCAACTGGGTGCTGGGGTGAGGAGAACTTGGAAGCATAAATAGACCATTCAGTCACTTTAGAAAAGATATGGCAGAATTTGGGAATCAGATGACAGCACGAATGTACCTGTCTACCCTCATTATGCAATATGAAGCAGCAAATAGAGCAAGTTAGATGTGTACGGATCAATCTGGAACAATAAAGACCAGGGTATATTAACAGAAAAGAGTATGCATGCGGCAGGTAAAGTGTACAGGTGAACCCATTTTCTGTAGGTGTACTCGGGTAGAAAGGTGTGCATGAACACAGAAAAGAGAGGTGCAAAGCACACCAGAGCTTTAGTATTGGTTACCGATGGAAGTTGGGATTGGATTTGAGAGCATTATTGACATTTTCTTTATATATTATTTGTTAAAAAATCTTCACCACATACAAGCTTTAAGCAACACCTCTCATCTGGTGTCAGACTTTATAGTGTCTAAATGGACAAAATATAGAAAGCGTCTGTTTATGGAACCCCCTATAAAGGCCCATGTTTCAGAATAAACCGAGGAGAAAGTGTGCTCCGTAAAAGCGCACAAGCTCGTGGTGAACACGGTCTCTGACTGCTGAGGAGGGTGAGCGTCCAGGTCGATACATTTGATGGTGAGGTCAGTTCGGCTGATTATGAACTAATAAGGCTTCTACCTCTGAAAGCCTGATCACCACGGAGAAGTGGAGGATCTCACCCCTTGTTCTAGAACAGCCTTTGAATAGCCCCCTGATTGGAAAAGGAAGAGAAATGAGCACCCTCTAGTGCCTGCATTTCCAAACTCAGTGAGAGCTCGTTTCCAGTTTTACATTGTTCAAGCTTTAGAAATGGTCTTTGTTTCTGATCCAAGTAGCAGTATTATTATGATGTCGATTGTAACGATATTCCAGTGTTTATCAACAGCACACAGCTTTCTCAAATACAGCTTTAGTGAGTGGGTGGAAGAAAATGCTGTCCCTAGGGAAGATGTTCTGACTTTGGTCTGTTTAAGGTTCAGTTATTTAAAATAGCTAGTCTATTTTTGGTCTTTATTGCCTAAAGAGATAAAACTGCATTTGTCTTTAAAGCATAGATGCAAATCATTCTGGCAAAATTGGGACTTCTGTCTATCCGTGGGCCATCCTTGGTGATTGTATATTTGATTATTTCCACCCAGAATGGCTCTCACAATTCTTCAAGGACTAACACATAGCCCTGCTCTGTAAATGAAGCCTCTGCCTCACAACCAGCCTTTCCTAACTGGCAAAGGAGGGTAACAAGCAAAGGTCTCTGTTCAGCGCCCTGCACCAAAATCAGGTGTGGGCTGGAGGAAGCTGGTGACCATCAGGTCTGTGTCTCTGGCATTGCCCACCAATTCATGGAAATGGACACCCATAGTATCACTCGGTATATCAGGCACCATGGCCTCAAAGCCACCCAAAAAGATATTTGTGCCTTGGGAAAACTCTGCCTAAGAGAATGGGGAAGGCATTTGTTTTCTTCTCCATCACCTTTTAATGCCAGTGTTTGACATTATGTTTCTGATCACTCTCTCAGAGTGATTAGGTGCCCTGTGTCTGTGAGACTCCCAAATCCAGGACACCTGTGAGGGAAGGAGATTGAAGGAGGAGACAAACCAGGAGGGCGATGGGCAGATAGGAAGTTCAGTCGTGCAGAAAGGCTTGGATCCAGTTACTCATGCATGACAGGGATTTCTCATCTGTTTCCAGGACTCATTTGATCCTAGGAGATGAAGGGATAGAGGTTCCCATTTAATGCATCCAGACTTCTGGAATAGTCTGTGGGAACTCAGAGGGCCTTTCAATATCTCTTCTTTATTCTTTCAAGATTGGTCACTGGCACCTGGAACCGCTGTTGTTACTGACAATAAAATGGGGAACAAAACATCTACAATTTCTACAATGATGCATTTTACAGTCTAGAATGCAAGAGAAGTGTGAAATAGTCACACAAAGTCTGGGAAATGACTATGGTGCTAAAACTATGAATATCAATGCATATTATAAGCTGTGAGCATTTACAATAAGGAGGTGCAGCCTAGGAAAACTGTGGCAGGAGTGTCTCCCTAGAGATGGTGGTAGTTAAACTGAGATTTGGAGAAAGAACAAAAAGAAGAGACTTGTGTTGATACAGCGAATACAGTGTGGAGTGCAAAGGCCTTTGGTGGGAGGAGCATGATGCATGAGGAATGGCCTGAACTCAGGCATCTGTGGTTGACATGGAGGTGAGGGTGCAGAGTGACGAGAGGATAGTTAGGAGCAGACATCACTTGGAGGAGGCTGAGGACTGACATGAGCATGGTGTGGGGAAGATAGAGTTGTGAAGGCTGACAGGGAAAAGAACATAGACCTGTGTTGTCAGTGCTGTCTGCAAATATACAATTTTGAAATCAACTTTCCTTTCTGAGAGCAACTGAGGAAGAGGACTTCTGAGGCCAGAGCTGGAGGAGGAGCCTGGAAGAGAGGCTGCATCTGCTCACATCACCGTGATGTGCATTCCCTCGTCCAGCTGAGACTGGCCTGGGAGAGAAGCTCAGCACAGGGCAGAGTTTCCCATGCACAGGGCTGCTCAGAAATCTGAGAGTTCCAGCCTGGGCAGTGTTGGGGAGACTTCTATGGGACAACGTCTTCCACTGCCTGGATCACAGTCTCGTGAAGACGAGGCCACCTATGTCTTCCACTGAGCATTGTGTGCAGAGGAAGGTGGCTGTGGGGTGACTGCTGGTGCAAGAGGGCACAGAGGTCTGGGAGAGGCTGTCTGACACCAAGGCCACATATTTGGCTTTGAGAGAAAGTCACAGACCCTCAGGGATTCTCTATAGTGTGTGCTGGGACAGATCAGCTGTGCACCAGCTTCGGCTCCTATTAACACCTACACATGTAGTCATGGATGGCAGTCTCAGGCATCTCCATGTCACTTCACATCCTGCCTTTGTTCTCTGGTATCTTGGGATCTGGTTGTCCCAGCTTCTGTGAAGTCTATGATAGAAGGAAGTTGAGTGCCCAAAGAGGGACCTCAATAATGTAGACCTGAGGTAAAGGCTTAGGCTGGGATGTGGTGAGCCAAGGAAAAGCCTTTAGAGGACTCACCTGCCCTCAGGGGGCAGACGGCCAAACCATTGAGGAGTCTGGTGGTCATGGCAGGGTCAGGGAATAATAGGCAAATTGTGGGGAGTTTTTCAACTTGCGCATTGGGGACATAATTCCTGGATGTCAGTAGAGTCAACTGATGATGCCACTGCCCCTGCCAGCCAGTGACTCTGCCCTCTGCCTGCTATTCCTCCCTCTACCTGCTGCAACCTTCAACCTACAGTCAAGTCATAAACTTTCACCCATGTGGTCTCCACTCCTGGCTGCCTTTCTTCTACAAGGTAACAAACGGACAAGGTTCATGATCATTTGCCCTCCACTTACCTCTCCACCATCAGCTCTGGGGGTCTACTTTAGGGGTCTGTTTGACAGGCTATTACTTCTTCACTGAACATATGTCCTTCCCTCCCATTCCTAGGTCTCTATCTTATTTATTACATAAGATATATTTCAGGTACATTTATTCTTAGTGGTGAAGATCCAAGCTTAAATTTTACTAGAATAAATTGATAAAACTATGCTTAGACATTTATATAAGAAAGCGGTTTTTGTCTACACACAAACAAAATTGATTTTAGTTTTTGTTGCGTTAAATTAAACTCTTGTGCATCAAAAAACACCATAAAAGTGAAAACATAATCTGCAGACTGGGGAAAGACAAAGGGAATGCATATAAATGATTTTTTAAAAGTGTGAAATTTAACATTCCTCAAAGTTACTAATGAAGAGGCCATAATAATGACCCCTGAAGGCATCTGAGCTTCTACTGCAGCCCTGCTGGTCACTAGAGGGCAGTGCGAGGGCTCTGACTTACTGACCAGGATGCAGAAGGTGATGATGGAGTAGGGGGTAGGTGGAAAATGGATGGACTAGTTTGTTTCCTACTTCTGATCCTTACAAGCCAAGAGACACTGGGGAAAATGACTCAATGTCCCTGAGCCTTCCATCTGTAAAGGAAGAATAGAAATGTTTGATGTGCAAGATTGTGGAAAGCTCTTAAGCTATGTAACAAATACGAAGAATCTAGCACATATCTGGGGCTCAACAGTCACTCTTCTACTGAAGTTATCCAGGAAGTGACAAACTGCAAGAAGATGCAGCACAGAAGCGGGCACACTCAGGGCACAGGAAACCTGGGCTCTGTTGGTTGGGAAAGGTCTGCCCTCAGTAGGACACAAGACATGCCTTCCAAACAACTAAAAGCTTCCCTTGAAGGAGTGAAACCTGGGTGGGGCCTGCAGCTCTCAAGTCAAAGCTAAGGCAGGAAGTTTATATACAGAATGTCAGTGACTCTGCTGGGCTGTGCCAAGCTGCTGGCACAGAGATAGAGGGCTGAGTCCCCCAGCAACAAGGCGTTCACATTCAGCTCAGAGCTATAGTTAGGGAACTGGCGAGCTGAGAATCGATCAGGGAAGTTTCCTCTTCCTCTCTCTTCTTTCTCATAATACTCAAAGATAAACTGGGGCCCCTGACCCAGGGCCTGTTGGTACCAGGACACACTGGTGTGCCCAGAGATAGGAGAGCATCTCAGAGTCACGTGCTGTCCTCTCGTTTTGATCAGGTGTGTGGGACTTTGGGTGACTCCAGCGTCCACTGGGCCTGTGGGAAAAGCAGATGGAGGATGAGCACTGGAGACAGCCTGGAGGTCCTCCCCAAGGTAAAGTGGAGGACACAGGGCGGGGGAAAGCTGAGAATGGAGCAGCTGTCCTGTGCCCAGGACTCACCTTCTCCTAGGAGACAAAGCAGCACCCAGCAGAGGAGCCCGGGGCCCATGGCACAGAGGGGCAGGCAGCACTGCACCTGATTCAGGGCTTGGTCCTCCTGGGGAAGAGCCGAGTGAGTTCTGGGCCTTGATTTTCCTGATGGGAGGGGTATGCTGTGATGTCACTCTCTTGTGTCTTCCCTATGCAGCCTTCCTTAGGTCTAGTGCTCCACGGACACTGGACTCTCTACCTGTCCTGCAGAGCTGGAGGGATGGGTGAAGGCAGAAGCTTCTGTGGTGATACAGTTGCTCCTCTGCCTAACTGCCCCAGCTCACAGGCTGCCCCATCACCCTATCACCCTTCTCCCACCTAGTGCTGTGGTGCTCCATGCTGGAGCTCGCACACCTGCCTATCAGCAGATGGTGAGGAGCCTGTGATTAAACCATCAGTTTCCAGCTCTTCCTTGCTGTCCTCACATCATCTTTCTGATGCTAGATTCACACCAAGGTTTCTTACTATATTTTCCTGTCCCAGGCAACATTCCCAACCCATTTCCTGAGTGGCCAGTGGTACAGAGGCCCCAAGATTTAGTCCATCTGATCAGCTCCAAAGCAGACCTGTGTTGTCTGTAAATTATTAAGAGTGCAGATTCCCCAGAAATAAATCTAGGGCCTTATCAGCTCACACCACAGACCTAGCCAGCTTTGGACTCAACACCCTCAAGGCCATCCTATATGTAGTGCTCTGGACGGTTTATGTTAATCCCTCCAGATCCACCCTGCCTTCACAGGCTGACCCCAGTGTATTATGTTAACTGTCTCCTCTTTTCTCTAACTTCAGAGTGAGTTTGGCTTATGGGAGACAGGACAGTGGAGGGAGGTAGTGTCATTATCTGTGCTGGTTTGCAAAATCTATTCCCTTGGCTGCCTTCTTGCTGGGTTAAATTGTCTGGTGCCTAAAAGTAGTCACACAGTGGCCTGAATGCTTTGCAGCTTAGAAATTTCTTTCAGCAGATATCCTAGCTAATGGCTCATAATTTTATATTCCATAAAGTCCTAGAACAGGACACAATGTTGCCAAGGTTTTTGCTACTTACGAGAAGGATGGCATTTACTTCAATTTCTGATACCTTGTTCCTCATTTCCCCCTGAGCTTTCACCAGAAATGCCCTTAATGCTCTGTTTTCAGCAATCTAGGCTTTTGCTAGTCTGCTTCTCCGAATTCTTCCAACCTCTATCCATTAGCTGTTTCCCATTAACTAAAGCTGCTTCTACATTTTCAGTTACTTGTTACAGCAACAGCGTCACTCAGCACCATGTTTTCTTTCCATTTATTTCCTACTGCTATAGAGAAATACCACAGACTGGGTAATTTATAAAGACAAGGGATTTATTTGGCTTATAGATCTGGAGACTGGGAAGTCCAAGATCAAAGGGCCGTAACTGCTGAGGGCCTCCTGCTGTTATCCAAGGCAGAAGGAAGGGGAAGCAAGCACCCAAGACAGAGAAAGTGGCTGAATTCATACTTTTTATCAGAAGACCATTCCCAAGACAACTCATTCAGTCCCCCAATAAGGGCATTGATTTCTTTCTGAGGGCAGATCTCTCATGACCTAGTCATAGATGTCCCACCCATAATACCATTACAATGACAAATTTCAACATGAGCTTTTGTGGGGACACGCAAGCATAGCACACACATCTACACTGTAAGTCAGCATTTCCACCCTTAAGTCTATACCTAAAAGAAAATTAAAAAAAAGAATGTATATGTCCACAAGAAAGAATTCTACAAGAATGTTCACAACAACTGTATTCATAATAGTTGAAGACAGGAGTAACATGGATATCCATCAACGGGAGCATGGATAAACAAGTTGTGGTATAGTTACGCAATGGAATATTAGTCATAGGAAAGAATGACCTACTGATACAACAATATGAATAAACTTCAGAAATACTAATTTTGGAGGAAAATAACTCAATAAAATGTTATATGATTCCATTTATATGGAGTACAAGAATAGACCAAGCTAGTCAGTGGTGATAAAAATAAGAAAAGTTTTGGCCAGGCGCAGTGGCTCATGCCTGTAATCCCAAAAATTTGGGAGGCTGAGGCGGGCAGATTTCGAGGTCAGCAGATCGAGACCATCCTGACTAACACGGTGAAACCCCGTCTCTACTAAAAATACAAAAAATTAGCCGGGTGTGGTGGCAAGTATCTATAGTCCCATCTACTCCGAAGGCTGAGGCAGGAGAGTGGCGTGAACCCGGGAGGCAGAGCTTGCAGTGAGCTGAGATCACACCACTGCACTCCAGCCTGGGCGACAGAGTGAGACTCTTGTCTCTAAATAAATAAATAAATACAATTTTTATCTCTGGGATAGAAATTGATTGGAAAGGAGCATGACGACACTTTCCTGCATGACAGAATTTTTTTTGTAATCATTTCAGTTACTATTGCACTGGCATATGCATTTGTCAAAATGTACCAGGATGTCCTTGTATTAATATTTCTGTTTTACTCTCTATTATACTTTAATAAAAAGTATTACTAAAAAGTAAACAGCTGAATCATAAAAATATGGGATTCACTTACAAATGTATGCTTGTATTCTGCACAGCCCAATTTAAAAATGAATCACACAAAAATAAGAAAAGACAGGAACACACATATCTGTGTAAGTTATGGAGAATGTGAGAAGTGCTTGGTGACTGAAGTGGCAACATTGAAATTTGGCTTCAAAATAAGCTCAACTGATGAGTGGGCCGAAAAACAACTAGGATCAAAATCAAGGAAAGCTGTAGACAAACAAAAGCTTTTTACAATATCTTCATATGCTGTTGAAATCATTCTGAGAACCATGAGCTGCTACAAATTTCATAACTTGGGAAATTGGGCATTCATCAGTCTCACAATTCAGACTTTCCTTTCATTTTGGCTTTGAACAGATTGGCCAATTTTTGAATTGATTTTTTTGCCCAGCAAGCAGCCTGCTCCCCTCTTTGTGAGTGGGGTACTGGGAGACCTGGCACTTCCCCTTTTCAGCCTCACAGACGGGAGTTGGGCACAGCACAGACACACGGAGTTCCCTGCATGTGGGGTTTGAACTCCCTGTGAAGTCCAGCTACGGACCTCCCAGTCCTACAGTTAATGGATTCCAACTAAGGAAACCTTGCCTCTAGGTGTCTGCTTTACCTGTTAGTGCTAAAGAGGGATACAGGCTGGAGAAAAATAAAATGTTTGTTCAATATTATTCTGTAATATTTTACAAGAAAATCAGTTGAGGACTTCATGGATTTTCATCCAAGCCAAAGTCATGATAATAGCTGAATTCCTTCCTTAATCTACCCTGAGAGGACTCAGACACTGCTTGATGCCCACAAATACTTAGTGGAGACTTATTTATAGTCTCCTTTGTAAAATTCTACTAGTCTATTATCTTCATCTCTAACGGCACAGTTTGGTGCATCTACTAATATTTTCCTTCAGTAGTTTGTTTACTGAGATGTTTCAGAAATTGTTATCAATACTTTTGGTCCTCCAGAGAACATGTGCTTGATTTCCAGTGGAACCTCAGCCAAGGTGATGTTATCAGTAAGACTTATGAACTTGGAGAATCCCAGATCACTCAAGCAGGTTAAAGCTGTTGCCTGGCCAGACCTGCAGGGAAGATGAGGTGCAGCAGAGACCCACTGGGCTCAGGGCACAGCCCGCCTCTCACTTTTGCCTTTTCCTCTGAGGCAGTTGCTCCTCTGTCTGCACCTGCCCTGACACCAAGGCTGCCTGGCCAAAATTCTTCAACTGTAGATCTGATTAAAGATTAGAGGGACTTCCTGCCTCTTGCATAGCTGTAGGTGGCGTAGCAATAACTGAAAACTCCTGCAACATCTGCATAATATTGAATCCAAACCCTAATTTTTCTTAACCTTTTCCCTCCTAGGCTGCTCCCCCAGACTGCCCAGAGCCCTTTACATCGCAGTGGAACACACAGCCATCCTGTGGCCAATAAGTGAAGCTTCATCATTGTTTAATTCTGTAATGGCCCAAGGAATGCTGGGAAGTGTCTGCAGAGTGAGCTGCCAGAATATTCCAAAAGTGCCATCCCACAGGTTTTATGAGCAGCTTCCCTAAACCCTAAGTCCTACATTAGTTCTAACCCTAACTATTGCTTTGAGTTACCAATCTTGATATCCCACCCTCATTCTGAATAACTCTTATCACATAGCTTCAGTTATAGCCAAACTCTTTCTCCCTTAAAACTACCATCTAAAGAAAGAGGAACAGAATGAGAGGAATGAAAGGAAATAATATTTGGTTTTAAATAGTAAGAAGACACAGACGTTGAAGTATAAAGAGATTATTTAATCTGAATCACTAAAGATAAACAAAAACATCCTCCAAAAATGACAATGTTACCCCAAAAGTATAGATCAGCAAAAGATGAAGTCAAATGTCTATTAATAAAAAGTAAAATTGAAATATATAAAACGAGACCTGTTACAAGACAATAAGCAATGGTGGAGGGAGCAGTACCTAATGCAGAAAATAAGGATGGATATAACTAAGAGTAGCAAAGGGGCTGCTATAGGAAATGATCAGCTTGTACAATGCATATCCACTGATCTGAGCAGCAAACAGGGAAGAGATGATTCTGGAAGAGGCAGAGGAGCAGCGGGAGATGAGGACACGCTGATGCAAAATAGTATCATAAGGAAGCAAATCAGCCAGAGGACTGTGGATTAGATGACTTTGCTTTCTCCTGTCTCCTGTGACAGCTGAACTGGACCATTTTCCTCTCCAAGGATTTGTTCCTGCACCTGGAGTTAGATGCCCCTGGTATTTGCTTCTCCTCAGGTTCCCATGGATGAACTCCCACTCCTTCCTTGTTGACCATGGTCTGAAGGAGAGGTCATCTCTCCCTCCCCTTTAATCTCACAGTACTGGGGATTGGCACAGACTTCTCAATTGGCATCGACCTCTCTCATGGCATGCTCACATGCCCCCTAACTGTGCCTTTTCATTTCCACTAGACTGAAAGTTAGATGTGGGCAATGGAACTTAACACCTTTATCATAAGATACACAAGTAACTGCTTTCAAAATTATTGCTGTTTCTTTCACTGCCTTGGGTTACAGCTGAACAGGAAAAAAAGGCACAATTTCTTAATGTGACTTAACCACAAAAACCTTCCCAAGTGCCAAAAACAATATAACTACCAAGGGATTGCTCTCCTCATTGGCGAGATGGCAAAATAAACCAAAAAAAAAAACAAAGAAAATATTGTCAAATACTTTAATGGAGACACAGAAAGCCAGTCCCTCTTATACAAACATCACTGTTTGGCCTCCCTCTACCTGAGAGACAGACAGAGCCATTCCTGTGCCCTACACCTGTCAGGAAAGCCCTGCTGGAGCCTGTGGGGAGCTGGTGAGGATGAGCCTTGGTGATTCTGCCCCAGAGCAGGGATTCTCAGGGAACTCTGGACAACTTCCAGGGACTGAGATGGAGAGTGGCCACACTCCGTCTAGGAGAGGAGAATACTGAGGATGTGACCCTTCTGACCTCTCAGCCTAAAGTAAAAGCAGAGTCATTCCTGACTGGTGTGGAGCTGCTTAGTTTCTAAAGCAAAATAGTCCTTGTTTCAGGGTCTGTCAGTGACATAGAAGAATAACGGGGCTCTATGTGGTTCACAACCCAGAGTTGCTGCTTGGCCATCTCTGTTCCCAATGACTCCAGCATCTGAATATTCCATGCGAGGAAAGATAATTTGTAAATAATGAACTGGTTCAGTGATACCTTTAGGTACATTCAAAATAGTTGTCATGTTCCAGACTGGCATTCTTGAAGGAAACACAGAGCTACAGAGCAAGAGAATTTGGGAGTTGAATGGAAATAGGAACAATTGACGGCCCCTTAGGTGATGGGTTCTAAGAACAAGAGTAGTGGGGAAATAAATTCTGAGCTATATTGGCCCCACAAGAAATGGCATAACAGGGACATCAGAAAATACCCCAGTAATGTGCTGCTAAACTGTGTGTCTGTGAAGGTGGGGGCATGGCTGGTAGCATTTCCTAATTTCTGTTGTACCAACATACCCACCATGGCAGATTTCAAGCTCCCAGCATGGCTTCACTGAACAGGGAGCTGGGAAAAGTATGCCTATTTACTTCTTTTGAGTCATACAAGCCATAGACTAAAGAGAAAAGCTTCAAACTTCTTCAATGCTTCCTACTCAACATACTAAAATGAGGCCACAGCAACTATAGCACACCTCATTGTTTTCATGATAGGATCAGTGTGTGATCCTGGGTCTTGGAATGGACAAAGGGATGTTTGTGCAGAGAAAGGATTTCTGAGTCCTCTGAAGCTGTCAAGATCACAGAGCAAAGAGTTATGCTGGTTGGTTGGGGAGCTGCTAGCCTTTGACTTAGAGTAATTGCAATGAAATGTTTCTCCTGCTTTACTTAAGACAACAGAATGATTTCAATAAAGCAGAAACCCTATGCCTTCCTGAAGGCCAAGGCTAAGACACCCACTCCTTGCTTGGAGCAGTGAGCTGGCTCCGAGCCCTCCTACAGTGCAGTGGGACGTGATTGTTTTCACCACCTACATTTGCAGTCACTGTGTTTCAGGAATGAATCTGTGGTCTCTTTCCACCCAAAGGACAACCGAGGTCCAAATCTACCTCTTTCCCAGGAAAAGTGAGGAGCAAAGAGAGGCCTCTGTTAAGGATCTCTGGGAGCTGCAAAGAGAGAGAAGTATGAGGTTTGTGAACAGGAAGGAGGCGACTGTGCCACGCTGTGGCTAAGCTGCTGGCACAGAGATACATGGCCGAGTCCCGCTGCTCTGTGCGCTGAATCGTCTGAGTGGAGTTGGATCCCTCAGGCCTCTCTGCAGAGAACCGATCATTGGGCAGCCCTGATTTGTCTGGTTGAGCTTCATAATTGAAGTAAGTCAGAAACTCTGGGCCCTGCCCCAGGGCCTGTTGATACCAATAAAGGGTTGCATGACTCGAAATTGGATCACACCTGAGAGTTACATCCTGTCCCCTCTTTGTGACTTTGTACCTGGGCGACTGGGAGACTCCAGCACCTGTGTGATCTGTGGAAATAGAATCTGGCAACAGAATAAGGAAAACATTTGTAGTCATCTCACACACACACACACAGACACACAGACACACATGCATACACACACACGCCTACATACAGAAAAAATATGAAACTACTTTGTGTTCTGAGGACTCACCTGTCCCTAGGAAACCCAAGACCACCCAGCAGAAGAGCCTGGTACCCATGACAGTGTCAGACCAGGATGGGGGCTTTACCAGATCAGTGTCACTGTGAGCAGGAGCAGAGGATGAGGGATGTCCTTGTCTCCACAGGGCAGTTCCCACAGTGACATCACTTCCTCTCTCAATCCTCAGGACCTCAGGGTCATATCATTTATATTAGAACACACTTGGGTGACACTTTAAATATTTATAACCTCCGTTTTAACAACATCAATTCATGGCTCATTTTTTGTGCTCCAGAGCTGTCTGTGCCTGGAGACCTCACACTGCATCTCTGAGTTCATCTTCTCATCCTACAGCCGCTCCCCTGCCTGCTGGGCATGTCCTGTAGGATGCAACAACAGCGCCCCTAACATAGGGCACAAAGGGTTGAGCTCATTGTCTTTCCCGCAAGTCAGGGTCCCCTGTGCCATCCCAATCATGCCCCAGCTTCCTCCATTCCCCCAGTCACACGTGCCCAATGAGACTGTCCCATCACATGGGTTCCCTCAAGAACTGCCCTCATGCCTTTCTTCTGGGATCATTTCCCACCCTTGTTAACTGTAATTCAGAAAAGATACCCATAGAAAACCATCTCAGGCATAGAGTGACTTATTAATGCTCATCTATTCCATGCCCTAGACTGGGTAACTGGGAACTTCCATGTGAAAAACACTAGGACCTAAAGTTCTAGCATCAAAGATTTGTTTTACCGTTGTCTAATTTAAGACGCTGATGGAAGAAAAGTACTCAGTTTACTGTTTAGGTCCAACTTATAAAAATAAAATGAATATTCTTTACCCTGAAATCATACATTCTCCTTTGAGTAAATCAAAAGGTCACATAAATCATGAATTAAACCTACCAGGCTAGACTGGGCCAAGAGAAGACAGAGCTTTTTCCTGGAAAGGCTATGTTTCCAGGGTTAGTCAATGTGGTGCAGGAAGGAGGCTGGTATGTGAAGTATTTTTCCTCGTTAGAAGATGCTGGGATGTGTGATATCCTGGGTACTCAGCTGATCTGGGGGGAAGGGTGGCCAAGTGTATAATACAAGGGATGAAATGTCATCAGTAGGATTGTCCTGGGAAATTGCCTTTCAACAATCTGAGACATGTTTTGGGCTCTTTGGCCCTCTCTGCTCCATCCTGTTTGGGGGCCAGGTCTCTACATGGAGAGAAGGCAACTCTAGCACACAGTATTCTTGCCATCTTCACAGCATTGCAGGGCAATTTCTGCAGATCTGAGGATTTCACTTTAGGTTTGCCATCAAATCATTGAGCTGATCAGCTACAAATTCATGAAGCACATTTCTCATACTGCACAGTCAAAAGAGAGACCAGAGCACTTGCTTTGGTTATAAAATAACTGGATGGAGGAAGGCAGCAAGATGTGAGCTTCCCTCCTACTGTCTCCACAGGTCACTGCACTCTGACCAGGGGTCTGATGTCCATCCAACTCCATCAGGGTGGAAGCTCAGGAAGGAGACAGAAGCAGGAGGCAGAGCCCTGCCTCTGGGTGGAGCGAGATTTCAGGCACAGGATTAAAAGAAAAGTTAGTAGCTGTCTGGAACATCTACATACAAATTGTGTACACATTCACTTGGGCAGCACAGGTGTCCCCCGGAGAGGAGTCCACGGACCGTGGCAGGTTGAGTCAGTTGTGTGATCTGATGCCTTAATCTGGGAGAATCCATACTGTGCTGGATTGTGTTAAGTCAACTTTGCAAATGTAAGAGTCTGACTTTCCCAGAATGCCATTTATCATTCTGGGTTAGAGATGGTCAAGGATACATTTGGTAACATTTAGAAGACAGATATAAAACAGTCACTATAACAACTGGCAGGTCATTGTGGTGAGAGAGTGAGAGTCAGTGACCAGCAGATACAGAGGCATCCAACAGACCTAGGAAGTCCTGTTCCTTCTGCACCCTGTGTCCAGTTCATCTTGCCAAATGCTGCCCAACAGCAGCCAGGCTGCCCCCAGTGTTTGGCACTATACCCGCAGGCATGGCCCCCACACAGAGGGAACAGCTTCCCCAGAAGCAGGTTTCCTCGGCCTTTTCCTGTGCTCCCGGCTCAAGGTCCCACTGCATGGCCTGGCATGCTCTGATCCTCTCATGTTCCTGCCACTCCAGCCTGTCCTGCCAGAGCTCCAGGAGCCCTGACTACTGACTGGCTCCCTCACCTTCTGACTTCTCCCCTTAAGACCTTGTCTTCCTCAGCTCCTCCCACATATGCATAAAGTCTAATTCTGATCATAAATCTGTTACACTCACAAACCTGTAGTGGCTCTGTTTTATTGATGCAAACCTAATGGAGATTTTCTTACCAGAAGTGGTTTCAAGGAACAACCTTTAAGGATGGAATTCTTGAAGTGGATCTCTGATTTGTCTAGATCTGTTGTGGGGAAAGACCCTGAAGGAGAGCACAGAGACCTGGAGGAGGTCAGGTGCTGCAGCCACAAGAGGAAGCCTTGAGCCGGGTGTGGCCGCCATGATAGTGATTCCCCATCAATTTCCAAGACCGACCTGAGCCCAGCAATCAAAGGGGTGGGCTTTCTTGTACTTAATGCTAGATCTCTGCCAGGTTACAGTAGATGTAGCGTGTTCCTGCTATTTGTTCGTCCACCCACTCATCACTCACTCAGCCTGTCATTCACTCATCTATTCTCTGTGAAATGGGTCTCCCCACATGCCAGGCACCGATGTTGGTAAATACAGCAGGCACAGTCTTAGCTCTCATGGGCTTAAAAATTGGGTGGAGAGGCCAGGCGTGGTGGCTAACGCCTTTATCCCCACACTTTGGGAGGCCGAGAAGGGCAGATCATGAGGCCAGGAGATCGAGACCATCCTGGCCAACATGGTGAAACCCCATCTCTACTAAAAATACAAACAAGAATTAGCTGGGCGTGGTGGCACATGTCTGTAATCCCAGCTACTCAGGAGGCTGAGGCAGGAGAATCACTTGAATCAGAGTATCAGAGGTTGCAGTGAGCAGAGATCATGCCACTGCACTCCAGCCTGGTGACAGAGTGAGACTGTGTCTTAAAAAAAAAAAAAAAAAAAAAAAAAAAAAAAAAAAAAAAAAAAAAAAAAAAAAATGGGTGGAGCACAAAAATAATCAGACAAGCATCTGAGAAAGCCCAACTGTGCTAAAGGTTACTAACAAACATATGATTCATTGAGAGCTTATGAGAGGAAAGTTGATCTTACCTGGGAGGGGAGGGAGTGCTTCCCGCAGGAGGGGCTGATCATACTGAGATCTGAAGCACAGGTAGGAGCTGGCCACTAGAGAAAGGAAGGCTCTGGCCCAGGGCAAAGAAAATGGCCTTTGAAGTCTCTGTGACGGGAAGGAAGGAGTCACAGAGAGGCGCTCCCCTCATGGCTGCAGTAGAGAGGGGCGGGGAAGTGGGGGGTGGAGGATGACTGCGGAGGTGGGAAAGGTGGGCCACAGGAGGGTGGGGGCTGGGGGAAACCCTAGAGAGGAAGCAACGTGGTCACCAGGGAGAGACGGGAGTCTAGATGGATCTGAAATACAAATCCTGTTTCATCCTGGGGGCCTTGGACTCAGGATGATGAGTAGAAAAGTAGGAGCTGGGGAAGCCCTGGCCCCAACCCCAAAAGTAGAGCTTGTAGGAGAGAGCAACAAAGGAGACATATGAGGACCTGGGACCAGTCCAGGCCTGGGTGAGATGCCTGCAGAGGCACCTGGCACAGAGCGAGGCTCATACTGTCTGGGCCACTTGGGGCCACTTTGGGTTCCAAGCTTCCCGTTGCAGAATACTCTGCCCAGGTCATCCCTGAGTCTCAGGTGGGGGTGGAGGGCAGAGCCTCCCTGCCTTTATGTGCAGAGAGGAGACAACCTTGTAGCGCTGTGGAGTAACTGCTGGCACAGAAGTACACAGATGTCTGGGAGGGAGCAGCCGACACCAGCCTGAGCGGGAAATCCTCTGTGTTTAATCTAGAGACATTGTAGCCATTGGGGACTTCTCCTTTGTCAGTAGTACCAGCAGCAGCTGAGTAGTAAATCAGTCTCAGCCCCATGCCTGGGTCTTGTCGATACCAGGACATGTATCCATGGTTCATATCCTGGGCACACTGCAGTGTCATGCTCTGTCCTGTCTTCAGGATGTGGAATTTTGGGGTCTGAGTGACACCAGCATTCATTGGACCTGCAGAGAACAAAGCTGATGCTGCAGCCCCAGTGGAAAGGGGATGGGCCTTGAAATCCACGCAAGGGGCCCTGCCTAGGACCCACCTGCCCACAGGAGAGAAAAGGCCACACAGCACAGGAGCCCGAGGCTCATGGCAGGGGCTGCAGGACGGAGGGGTCTTCTGGGTCTGTGCATTGATAAAAGGGGAACAGGACTCTCAAGGGAGTCATTCTGAGACGTCATTCTCCGTGCCTGGGCCCCAGAGCCTTCCAGTCAGGAGAGGCCACGCCCATTCCCCAGTTGGTCAAATTCAAGATAAATGCACCAGTGAACAGCTGAGAATGAGAAGAACACATTTGTCTGAATTAAAACAAGTCTACAAGATTTTCATGACCTTTTGTAAACAGTTTGGAATTCAATGTAAATGTTAATTCTTCAATAATATAATTAATATTCTGATGTTAGTTATCTACACAGTGCTGTAGTCTAGAGTCTTAGGGAAACTTCTCATGTCTTCCTGGTGTTTTTGATTCCTGTATCCCAAATACTCCTTCAAGTATCCTTTTCTAATTTGCTTAATTGACCATAATCCTGTTTAAAATCCTTTGTCTATATTGGTTTTCTCTGTTATCAAGTTTCCAGATCCTAGGTGCAGGCTTCTCAACATTGGAGGAGTCGTTTTGCTCTGTTTCTTGTCAATTCACTGACAGATGGGACTCCTGACAAACCCAGCTGAGCACCTTCAGCTCAACCCAGGTCTCTTGCTTTCCATGCCTAGGGTGAGACCACATCAGGCAGAACCAGCTCATGCTGCTGACTGCCCTCTCTGTGTGGATGATGATGGCCACCCAGCGCTACCCATGATCTGTGGGCACAAAGGTGGCCTGATGCGTGAGGGACCTGGGGAGAAAGGGCAGACTTTAGGGTAAGGAAGAGTGCTCTGTTTTTATTTGAGATGCCATCTTTCATAGGGAATATCCCTTTGTGCAGGGTTCCTGCCATTAATTTAGTAATAAATAAAATTTAGTAATAAAAAGGAGCTCTAATAACATATCTTGTGATTCATCCAGAGTTTTACAAGCTTTCCACTGGGGTTTCTCCTTGTCTATTTTCTGAGCTCATCATCTTCTCCTTGACCCAGCCAACACCCTCCTCCTCCCAGGTCCCTGTGTCTACTGAACCAAGCAGCAGGGTTTGATTCCTTCTGGCTACCCTCATTTCCATGGCTGCTTAATTATGGGTGGAGTGGGTTTGGGATGGCACAGGGCAAAACAAAGTAAAGGGCATTATTCTTCTTAGGGCTCTGATTCACACTGAGAACTACATGCTTCATGGTAGAGCCTCATGGTACTCATCGCGTGTGGATCAACAACCCCCCCAACCTCACCTCTCACATTGCCACCAAGTTAGAGACTCTTAGAGTAGAAAAGGCCTTAGAAATAATCTTGTTTCCATTTCCAGATGTGCTTTGTAATGTGGACTTGTTATTAATATTTAACACAGCTATTTGTCCTTCATTTCCAAAGAAATTACTCCCTCAGCTGTGCATCTGTGCTGAGACCTAAAAAATCCATTAGGAGAAGGTGGAGGGTTGCATCACAGCTTCACAGCTTAGAATTTGATATTACATGTCCTTTGTCTTTGACATCCTGCGGCCACTCTGCCGTGTTCCCAACTGTTCCCCCCCACTGCCTGTGCTTCCTTCTCTGCTGATTCAAAGAAAATAAGATCCTCCTAATTTTAGAATGCAGGAACATTTACCAATTTCTGGCCCATGAGAGTCTCTCTTTGAACTCTGAGATATTTATTAAACAAACTCTGACTCCATTGGCCGTGCCATTTTTCGCTTCGCCACCAGTCTTCAAAAGGTAAAGGAGATGTATAGATGTTTACTTAACCTTGAAAATAAATTATCCCACCTTCCAAATACTTACAAAGGAAAACTGACTAAAATCAGATGGATTCTAGTTAATATTGGTTTCCTCTACATTTCATGTTAGGAAGTGACCACTTAGTTGCTTCTCCCTCCCTCATTTTAACAACAGCTCCTCACACAGCTCCCTGACCTAGTTTATCCACATCAGTGTCTCTGCTACATGTTGTGATGGGAATAATTTTCTCAAAGCTCAGATCTTCCAGTTCCAGGCCACTAGTCACTTACCCATTCTAGTATCTCCCTACTGCCAACACCATGATGCTTGTACCTGCGGTGCTTTAGGGTACACAGACTGTCTTAACCCTGGTGTCCGATCTGAAGACAACGCCAGATGGTTCTAGACTTCCCCTCCCTCAAACTCCAGTGACCCCTCTATCAATTCCACATGGAAGCAAGCCGACTGCCCTTCATCTGCCTCCACCATTTATTAGCTCTGAGACCAAGGGCAAGGCTATTTATTGATTTCCTGGACTCTAGCCTCATCTAGACTCATCTATAAAACAAGACTAACATTCCCCTCAATGCTTTAGGAGGATGAACTGAGATACTGTGTAGTCTCTGGTAGGTTTGATAAAGGTCTATCCTTTTATCCCTCCCTGTCTCCTCATGCAGGAGAAACCAAATGGAGCTCTCAGACCTGCCAGGACTATGAGTGATGGAAAAGCTGGAATCATCAACTGGGTGCTGGGGTGAGGAGAACCTGGAAGCGTAAAGATGCCATTTGGTCACTTTAGAAAAGATCTGGCAGAATTCAGAAATCAGACAATACAGCATGAATGTACCTGTCTACCCTCATTATGCAATATGAAGCAGATAATAGAAGCAAGTTAGATCTATATCAACCAATGTGGAACAATAAAGACCAAGATATATAAACAGAAAAGAGTACACATTTGGCAGTTAAAGTGTACAGGTGAACCCATTTTCTGTAGGTGTACTTGGGTAGAAAGGTGTGCATGAACACAGAAAAGAGGGGTGAAAAGAAGCAAACCAGAGCATTAATATTGATTACCAATGGAACATGGGATTGGATTCGAGAGCATTATTGACATTTTCATTATATATATTATTTAAATTGGTTATTAAAAAATCTTAACGACATGCAAGCTTTAAGTTTACACTTTTCATCAGGCATCAGAATTTGTAGTGTCTAAATGGGCAAAGTACAGAAAGCTTCTGTTTATGGAACCCCGTATAAAGGCTCATTTGTTTTTAATAAACCGAGGAGAAAGTGTGCTCCGTAAAAGCACACGAGCTCCTGGTGAACACAGCCAGTCTCTGACTGCTGAGGAGGGTGAGCATCGAGGTCGATACATTTGATGGTGAGGTCAGCTTGGCTGATTATGAACTAATAAGGCTTCTACCTGTGAAAGCCTGATCACCACGGGGAAGTGGAGGATCTCACCCCTTGTTCTAGAACAGCCTTTGAATAGCCCCTGATTGGAAAAGGAAGAGAAATGAGCACCCTCTGGTGCCTGCATTTCCAAACTCAGTGAGAGCTCATTTCCAGTTTTACATTGTTCAAGCTTTAGAAATGCTCTTTGTTTCTGATCCAAGTAGCAGTATTATTACAATGTCGATTGTAACGATATTCCAGCATTTATCAACAGCACACAGCTTTCTCAAATACAGCTTCAGTGAGTGGGTGGAAGAAAATGCTGTCCCTAGGGAAGATGTTCTGACTTTGGTCTGTTTAAGGTTCAATTATTTAAAATAGCTAGTCTATTTTTGGTCTTTATTGCCTAAAGAGATAAAACTGCATTTGTCTTTAAAGCATAGATGCAAATCATTCTGGCAAAATTGGGGCTTCTGTCTATCTGTGGGCCATTCTTGGTGATTGTATATTTGATTATTTCCACCCAGAATGGCTCTCACAATTCTTCAGGGACTAACACATAGCCCTGGTCTGTAAATGGAGCCTCTGCCTCTCAATCAGCCTTTCCAAACTGGCAAAGGAGGGTAACAAGCAAAGGTCTCTGCTCAGCGCCCTGCACCAAAATCAGGTGTGGGCTGGAGGAAGCTGGTGACCATGAACTCTGTGTCTCTGACATTGCCCACCAATTCATGGAAATGGACACCCATAATATCGCTCAGTGTGTCAGGCACCATGACCTCAAAGCCACCCAAAGAGATATTTGTGCCTTGGGAAAACTCTCCATAAGAGCATGGGGAAGCCATTTGTTTTCTTCTCCATGACCTTTTAATGTCAGTGTTTGATATTATGTTTCTGATCACTCTCTCAGAGTGATTAGGTGTGCTGTGTCTGTGAGACTCCCAAATCCAGGACACCTGTGAGGGAAGGAGATTGAAGGAGGAGACTAGGCAGGAAGGCGATGGGCAGATAGGAAATTCAGTCGTGCAGAAAGGCTTGGATCCAGTTACTTATCCATGACAGGGATTTCTCATCTGTTTCCAGGACTCATTTGATCCTAGGAGATGAAGGGATAGAGGTTCCCATTTAATGCGTCCAGACATCTAAGTGGGTACTCAGACGGCCTTTCAATATCTGTTCTTCATTTTTCAAGATTGGTCAGTTTCAAGATTGGAACTGCTGTTGGTCCTGACAATAAAATGGGGAACAAAACATCCACAATTTGTAAAATGATGCATGTTACAGTCTAGAATGCAAGAGTAGTGTCAATTAAATAGTCACACAAAGTCATGGAAAATGACTATGGTGCTAAATCTATGAATTTTAATGCATATTATAAGCTGTGAGCATTTACAATAAGGAGGTGCAGCCTAGGAAAACTGTTGAAGGAGTGTCTCCCTAGAGATGGTTGTAGATAAACTGACAGTTGGAGCAAGAACAAAGAAGGAGAGACTTGTGTTGACACACAGAATACAGCATGGAGTGGAAAGGCCTTTGGTGGGAGGAGCATGATGCATGAGGAATGTCCTGAACTGAGGCATCTGTGGTTGACGTGGAGGTGAAGGTGCAGAGGGAGAGGACAGCTGGGAGCAGACATCATGTGGAGGAGGCTGAGGACTGACATGAGCATGGTCTGGGGAAGATGGAGTTGTGAAGGCCGACAGGGAAAAGTTGTCAATGCTGTCTGCAAATATACAATTTCAAATGAACTTTCCTTTCTGAGAGCAAGTGAGGAAGAGGACTTCTGAGGCCAGAGCTGGAGGAGGGGCCTGGGAGAGAGGCGGCAACTGCTCACATCACTGTGATGTGCGTTCCCTCGTCCAGCTGAGACTGGCCTGGGAGAGAAGCTCAACACAGGGCAGAGTTTCCCATGCACAGGGCTGCTCAGAAATCTGAGGGCCCCAGCCTGGGCAGTGTTGGGGAGACTCCTATGGGAAAACGTCTTCCACTGCCTAGAACATGGTCTCGTGAAGACGAGGCCACCTATGTCTTCCACTGAGCATTGTGTGCAGAGGAAGGTGGCTGTGGGGTGACTGCTGGTGCAAGAGGGCACAGATGTCTGGGAGAGGCTGACACAAAGGCCACATATTTGGCTTTGAGAGAAAGTCACAGACCCTCAGGGATTTCTCTGTATTGCGGGCTGGGACAGATCAGCTGTGCACCAGGTTCAGCTCCTATTAACACCTACACATGTAGTCATGGATGACAGTCTCAGGCATCTCCGTGCCACTTCATGTACTGCCTTTGTTCTCTGGTATCTTAAGGATTTGATTGTCCGAGCTTCTGTGAGGTTTATGATAGTAGGAAGATGAGTGCCCAAGGAGGGACCCCAATAATGGAGACCTGAGGTAAAGGCTTAGGCTGGGATGTGGTGAGCCAAGGAAAAGGCTTTAAAGATCTCACCTGCCCCCAGTAGGAATAAGGCCACACCACTGAGGAGTCTGGTGGTCATGGTAGGGTCAGGGAAAAATGGGGAAATTGTGAGGAGGTTTTTCAGCTTGTGTGTTGGGGACATAAATCCTAGATGTCAGTAGAGTCAACTGATGATGCCACTGCCCCTGCCAGCCAGTGACTCTGCCCTCTGCCTGCAATTCTCCCTCTACCTGCTGCAACCTTCAACCTACAGTCAAGTCATAAACCTTCACCCATATGGTCTCTGCTCCTGGCTGTCTTTCTTCTACAAGACAATAGACTGACAAAGTTCATGCTCATTTGCCCTCCACCTACCTCTCCACTGTCAGCTCCAGGTGTCCACTTTAAGGCTCTTTTTGACAAGCTATTGTTTCTTCACTGAACATATGTCCTTCCCTCCCATTCCTAGGTCTGTATCTTATTTCTTACATGAGATGTATTTCAGGTACATTTATTCTTAGTGGTGAAAATCCAAACTTAAATTTTAGTAGAAGAAGTTGAGAAAAATATGCTTAGACATTTATATGAAAAAGTGGTTTTTGTCTACACACAAACAAAATTGTTTTTAGTTTTTGTTTCATTAAATTAAGCTCTTGTGCACCAAAAACTCCATAAAAATGAAAATATAAGCTGCAGACTGGGGAAAGACAAAGGGAATGCATATAAATGATTGTTAAAATGTGTGAAATCTAACATTCCTCAAAGTTGCTAATGAAGAGGCCATAGTAATGACCCCTGAAGACATCTGAGCCTCTACTGCGGCCCTGCTGGTCACTAGACGGCAGTGTGAGGGCTCTGATTTACTGACCAGGATGCAGAAGATGATGATGGAGCAGGGGGGTAGGTGGAAAATGGATGGACTAGTTTGTTTCCTACTTCTGATCCTTACAAGCCAAGAGACATTGGGGAAAATGACTCAATGTCCCTGAGCCTTCTATCTGTAAAGGAAGAATGAGAATGTTTGATGTACAAGATTGTTGAAAGGCATTACGCTATGTAACAAATGCAAATAATCAAGCACACATCTGGGGCTCAGCAGTCACTCTTGTACTGAGGTGACAAGCTGCAAGAAGATGCAGCACAGAAGTGGGCACACTCAGGACACAGGAAACCTGGGCTCTATTGGTTGGGAGAGCTCTGCCCTCAGTAGGACACAAGACATGCCTTCCAAACAACTAAAAGCTTCCCTTGAAGGAGTGAAATCTGGGTGGGGCCTGCAGCTCTCAAGGCAAAGCTAAGGCAGGAAGTTTATATACAGAACATCAGTGACTCTGCTGGGCTGTGCCAAGCTGCTGGCACAGAGATAGAGGGCCGAGTCCCCCAGCAACAAGGCGTTCACATTCAGCCCAGAGCTATAGTTAGGGAACTGGTGACCTGAGAATCGATCAGGGAAGTTGCCTCTCTGTCTCTCTTCCTCCTCATAATACTGAAAGATAAACTGGGGCCCCTGACCCAGGGCCTGTTGGTACCAGGACACAGTGTCATGCCCAGACTTAGGAGAGCATCTCAGAGTCACTTGCTGTCCTCTCGTTTTGATCAGGTGTGTGGGACTTTGGGTGACTCCAGCGTCCACTAAGCCTGTGGGAAAAGCAGATGGAGGATGAGCACAGGGACAGCCTGGAGATCCTCCCCAAGGTAAAGTGGAGGACACAGGGGTGGGAAAGCTGAGAATGGAGCAGCTGTCCTGTGCCCAGGACTCACCTGCTCCCAGGAGACAAAGCAGCACCCAGCAGAGGAGCCCGGGGCCCATGGCACAGAGGGGCAGGCAGCACTGCACCTGATTCAGGGCTTGGTCCTCCTGGGGAAGAGCCGAGTGAGTTCTGGGCCGTGATTTTCCTGATGGGAGGGGTATCCTGTGATGTCACTGTCCTTTGTCCTCCCCATGCAGCCTTCCTTAGGTCTAGTGCTCCAGGACACTGGACTCTCTACCTGTCCTGCCGAGCTGGAGGGATGGGTGAAGGCAGAAGTTTCTGTGGTGATACAGTTCCTCCTCTGCCTACACTGCCGCAGCTCACAGGCTGCCCCATCACCCTATCACCCTTCTCCCACCTAGTGCTGTGGTGCTCCATGCTGGAGCTCACACACCTGCCCGTCAGCGGAGGGTGAGGAGCCTGTGAGTAAACCTCAGTTTCCAGCTCTTCCTTGCTGTCCTCACATCATCTTTCTGAGGCTAGATTCACACCAATGTTTCTTATTATATTTTTCTATCCAAGACAACATTCCGAGCCCCTTTTCTCAGTGGCCACTGGTACAGTCCCCAAGATTTAGTCTGTCTGATCAGATCCAAAGCAGACCTGTGTTGTCTGTAAATTATTAAGAGTACAGATTCCCCAGAAATAATTATTGGACTTTAACAGCTCACAGCACAGAGTTTGGCTTATGGGAGACAGGACAGCAGAGGGAGGTAGTGTCACCATCTGTGCTGGTTTGCAAAATCTATTCCCATGGCTCCCTTCTTGCTGGGTTAAATTTCCTGGTGGCTAAAAGTAGTCACACAGTAGCCTGAATGCTTTGCCTCTTAGATATCTCTTTCAGCAGATATACTAGCAAATGGCTCATAATTTTTATATTCCATAAAGTTCTAGAACAGGACACAATTTTGCCAAGGTTTTTGCTACTTACAACAAGGATGGCATTTACTTCGATTTTCAATACCTTGTTCCTCATTTCCCCCTGAGCCTTCACCAGAATTGCCCTTTATGCTCTGTTTTCAGGAATCTAGACTTTTGCTAGTCTGCTTCTCCCATTTCTTTCAGCCTCTATCCATTAGCCACTTCCCATTAACCAAAGCTGCTTCTACATTTTCAGGTATTATAGCAACAGCCTCACTCTCAGGTACCATATTTTCTTTCAATTTCTTTCCTACTGCTATAGAGAAATACCATGGAATGGGCAATTTATAAAGACAATAGTTTTATTTGGCTTATAGATCTGGAGACTGAGAAGTCCAAGATAGAAGGGCGATAACTGCTGAGGGCCTCCTGCTGTTATCCAAGGCAGAAGGAAGGGGAAGCAAGCACCGAAGTCAGAGAAAATGACTGAATTCATCCTTTTCATCAGAAGACCATTCCCAAGATAACTAATTCACTCCCACGATAAAGGGCATTGATCTGTTTCTGAGGGCAGATCCCTCATGACCCTAGTCATAGCTGTCCCACCTCCCAATACCGTTACCTTGACAAGTTTCAACATGAGCTTTTGTGAGGTCAGGCAAGCATAGCACACATCTACACTATGAGTCAGTATTTCCACTCTTAAGTCTATATCTTAAAAAAAAATGCATATGTCCACAGGAAGAATTCCACAAAAATGTTCACAACAAGTTTATTCATAATAGTTGAAGACAGGAGTAACATGGATATCCATCAACAGGAGCATGGATAAACAAGTTGTAGTATATTTATGCAATGGAATATTAGTCATAAGAATGACCTACTGATACAACGATATGAATACACTTCAGAAATACTAATTTTGGAGAAAAACAATTCAATAAAAATATGATTCCATTATATGAAGCTCAAGAATAGACAAAGCTACTCAACGGTGATACACATAGAAAAGTTTTTATCCCTGGGATAGAAATTGATTAGAAAGGAGCATGATGACACTTTCTTGAGTGATGGAAATTTTTTTATAATCATTTCAGTTACTATTGCAGTGGCGTATGCATTTGTCAAAATGTACCAGGATGTCCTTCTATTAATATTTGTGTTTTACTCTCTATTAATTATACCTTAATAAAAAGTATTACTAAAAATTAAACAGCTAAATTGCATAAAAGATGGGAGTCATTTACAAATGTATGCTTGTATTCTGCACAGCCCAATTTAAAAATGAATCACACAAAAAGAAGAAAAGACAGGAACACACATAGCTGTGTAAGATTTGGAGAATGTGAGAAGTGCTCAGTGACTGAAATAGACAACATTGAAATTTGGCCACAAAATAAGCTCAAGTGATGAGTGGGCTGAAAAGCAAGTGAGTATCAATATCAAGGAAAGCTGTAGACAAACAAAAGCTCTCTAAAAATATATTCATATGCTGTTGAAATCATTCTGAGAACCATGAGCTGCTATCCATTTCATAACTTGGGAAATTGGGCATTCATCAGTCTCACAATTGAGACTTTCATTTCTTTTTGGCTTTCAACAGACTGGCCAATTGGTGAACTGATTTTTTTGCCCAGCAAGCAGCCTGCTCCCCTCTTTGTGTGTGGGGTCCTGGGAGACCCGGCCCTCTGCCTTTGGCAGCCTCACAGAGGGGAGTTGGGCACAGCGCAGACACACGGGGTTCCCTGCATGTGGGGTTTGCAATCCCTGTAAAGCCCAGCTGTGGATCTCCAGTCCTGCAGTTAATGGATCCCAACTAAAAAACCTTGCCTCTAGGTGTCTGCTCTACCTGTAAGTGCTAAAGAGGGATAGAGGCTGGAGAAAAATAAAATGTTTGCTCAATATTATTCTGTAACATTTTACAAGAAAATAAATTGAGGAGTCGATGCATTTTCATCCAAGCCAAGGTCATGAGGATAATAGCTGAATTTCTTCCTTAATCTACCCTGAGAAGACTCAAACACTGTTCTATGCCCACAAATACTTTAGTAGTGACTTATTTATAGTCTATTTTTGATAATTCTTCTAGTCAATTATCTTCAGCTCTAACAGCACAGTTTGATGCGTCTACTAACATTTTCCTTCAGTAGTCTGTTTACTTAGGTGTTTTAGAACTTCTCAATATTTTTTGCCCTCCAGAGAACACATACTTGGTGTCCAATGGAATCTCAGCCAAGGTGATGTTATCAGTAAGACTTATGAACTTGCAGAATCCCAGATCACTCAAGCAGGTTAAAGCTGTTGCCTGGTCAGACAATTTCCAATGTTCCTCTGAGGCATTTGCTCCTCTGCACCCGCCCCTGATACGAAGGCAAAAATTCTTCAACTGTAGATGTCACTAAAGATTAGAGGGACTTCCCGCCTCTTGATAGCTGTAGGTAGCCTAGCAATAACTGAAAACTGCTGCAACATCTGCATAATATGGGATCCAAGCCCTAATTTTTCTTAACCCTTTCCCTTCTAGACTGCTCGCCCAGACTCCCCAGAGCCCAGTGGACCATAGTGCCATCTTGTGGCCAATAAGTGAAGTTTCATCATTGTTTCTTCTGCTGGGAAGTGTCTGCTGAGTGAGCTGGCAGAATATTCCACAAGTGCCATCCCGCAGGTGTTATGAGCAGCTTCCCTAAATCATCATACCAACACTAGTTCTAACCCTGACTATTGCTTTCAGTTACCAAAATCTTAATATCCCACCCTCATTCTGAAAAACTCTTAACAAATATCTCCAGTTATAGTTTAACTTTTTCTCCCTTAAACTACCATCTAAAGAAAGAGGAATAGAAGGAGAGGAATGAAAGGAAATAATATTTGATTTTAAATAGTAAGAAAACACAGACGTTGAGGTATAAAGAGATTATTTAATCTGAATCACTAAAGATAAACAAACACATCCTCCTAAAATGACAATGTTATCCCAAAAGTATAGATCAGCAAAAGATGAAGTCAAATGTCTATTAATAAAAAGTAAAATTGAAATATATAAAATGAAACCTCTTAGAAGGCAATAAGCAATGGTTGAGGGAGCAGTACCTAATGTAGAAAATAAGGATGGATATAGCTAAGACTAGCAAAGGGGCTGCTACAGGAAATGATCACCTTGTACAATGCACATCCACTGATCTGAGCACCAAACACGGAAGAGATGATTCTGAAACAGGCAGAGGAGCAGCTGGAGATGAGGACATGCTGGTACAAAATAGCATCATAAGGAAGCAAATCAGCCGGGGGACTGTGGATTAGATGACTGTGCTTTCTCCTGTCTCCTGTGACAGCTGAACTGGACCATTTTCCTCTCCAAGGATTTGTTCCTGCACCCTGAGTTAGAGGACCCTGGGATTTGCTCCTCCTTAGCTTCCCATGGATGAAAATCCCTCTCCCTCCTTGTTGAGCATGGTCTGAAAGACAGATCATCTCTCCCTCCCCTTCAATCTCACAGTACTGGGGATTGGCACAGACTTCTCAATTGGCATCGACCTGTCTCATGGCATGCTCCCATGCCCCCTAACTGTGCCTTTTCATTTCCACTAGACTGAAAGTTAGATGAGGGCAATGAAACGTAACACCTTTATCATAGGATGCATAAGTGACTGCTTTCAAAATTATTGCTGTTTCTTTCACTGCCTTGGGTTATATCTGAACAGGAAAAAAAGGCACAATTTCTTAATGTGACTTAACCACAAAAACCTTCCCAAGTGCCAAGAACAATATAACTGTCAAGGGATTGCTCTCCTAATTGGTGAGATGGCAAAATAAAACAAAAACAAAGAAAATATTATCAAATACTTTAATGGAGACACAGAATCCCAGTCCCTCTTATACAAACATCACTGTTTGGCCTCCCTCTACCTAAGAGACCTGGCAGGAAAGCCCTGCTGGAGACTGTTGGGAGCTGGTGAGGATGAGCCTTGGTGATTCTGTCCCAGAGCAGGGATTCTCAGGGAACTCTGGACAACTTCCAGGGACTGAGATGGAGAGTGGCCACACTCTGTCTTGGAGAGAAGAATACTGAGGGCATGATCCTTCTGACCTCTCAGCCTAAAGTAAAAGCAGAGTCATTCCTGACTGGTGTGGAGCTGCTTAGTCTCCAAAGCAAAATAGTCCTTGTTTCAGGGTCTTTCGGTGACATAGAAGAATAGCGGGGCTGTAAGTGTTTCACAACCCAGAGTTGCTGCTTGGCCATCTCTGTTCCCAATGACTCCAGCATCTGATTATTCCATGTGAGGAAAGATAATTTGTAAATAATGAACTGGTTCAGTGATACCTTTAGTTACATTCAAAATAGTTGTCATGTTCCAGACTGGCATGCTTGTAGGAGACACAGAGCTACAGAGCAAGAGAATTTAGAGGTTGAATAGAAATAGGTACAATTGAGGCCCCCTTAGATGATGGCTTCTCAGAGCAGGAGTAGAGGGGAGGGGAATTCTGAGCCCTTTTGGCCCCACAAGAAATGGCATAACAGGGACATCAGAAAATACCCCAGGGATATGCTGCTATACTGGCTGTCTGTGAAGGTGGGGGCATGGCTGGTAGCATTTCCTAATTTCTGGTGTACCAGTATACCCACCATGACAGACTTCAAGCAGCCAACATGGCTTCACTGAAAGGGGAGCTGGGAAGAGTAGTATGCCTATTTGGCTCTTCTGAGTCATACAAGCTGGCTCCAGCACATCCCTAGACTCAAGAGCAAAGCTTTCAAAGTTCTTCAGTGCTTCTTACTCAACACACAAAAAATGAGGCAACAGCAACTATAGCACACCTCATTGTTTTCATGATAGGATCAGTGTGTGATCCTGGGTCTTGGAATGGACAAAGGGATGTTTGTGCAGAGAAAGGATTTCTGAGTCCTCTGAAGCTGTCAAGATCACAGAGCAAAGAGTTATGCTGGTTGGTTGGGGAGCTGCTAGCCTTTGACTTAGAGTAATTGCAATGAAATGTTTCTCCTGCTTTACTTAAGACAACAGAATGATTTCAATAAAGCAGAAACCCTATGCCTTCCTATTTGTTCATTAGTAACATCTGCCCCTTGCTCCTGTTGCATGTTCATTCTCAGTATAAATTGGAAGCCCCGCTCACTTTTGCTACAAGTTCTTGCAGCGCCATTTACAACAGTGGACTGTGTTCTGTTCAGCCTCAGTGTCACAGCTTGTCCACTGTTAGGACAAGGTGTCTCAGGAGTCAGGGAGAGGAAAGTGGCAGCAGTTAGAGAGAAGGTCTCAGAAGACAGGGAATTCCCATCTGTGTGCTGGCCTTACTCAGTCCCAGGAGACACAGGGCGGCTGAGCAAGGAGTCATTTGATGACGACACAAGAAAAAATGGGTCAAGAGCAACTCCACCTCAGTGACCGTCATACTCTGGGGAAAGAAATTTGGTGTCTCTACCACCACAATTTCTGATCAGTGAATTTGGAAGGACTATGATGCCCCTCCTAGCTATGAAAGACTCAGGGCACCTCTATCAGGGTTGCATCTGGGACACCGAGTCCCCAGACTTGGAGAAATGGCCTGTCCCTGAGGACTCTCAGAAACCCATGATCCATGATCACATGATCTCTGACCAGTGCATTCACTTTCATGGATACAAACTGCAGCATCACCCACAGATAGGTGGAAGATTCTACTGCAATATAATCATTGTACTTCTATTTATAACAAGTACTATAATATATAATGTGAAAATTAAAAAGGAATAGATTCAATATTATAAGTAAAACACCTCTTGAGTTCAAGGCCTCAGGAAACTTATTTCAAATCAAATGAGTTTGACAGCAATGAAAACACTCAAGAGTCTAATAATCAGATTTGCTGAGCGAATCAAGGTGAACGGGCAGCAGTGGTGAATGCATGCTTGTGTGTATCAGAACAGCAGCAATGGCAAATGGAAACAAAATGAAGGATACTCTTGGCTTAAAGTAGACAGAAGAAATGAAGTCTTATTGTTATCATGATTGCTTTTATCACGTAAGGACCACAAAAGTTGCACAGACCTTTACTTCAAACAGGAAGAGAGGTTTGATATTTTGTTGCAGAAACTGCCAAGGTGACAGGGATAGAAGAGGCTTCAGAAGAAAGATGTTACTGGGGATGTAGCCTCAGACCTTCCAGATGCCCCAACATATGAAAAAGAGGCATGTTTCCTGCCCATGACAACCTCATGTATGTGGGCAGCACAGCAGCCCCCAAGACCTATAGAAGATGCATGTCTACCCTGAAGGCCAAGGCTAAGACACCCACTCCTTGCTTGGAGCAGTGAGCTGGCTCCGAGGACTCCCATGATTGTTTTCA
This sequence comes from Pan troglodytes, assembly GCF_028858775.2. Classification (NCBI taxonomy): domain Eukaryota; kingdom Metazoa; phylum Chordata; class Mammalia; order Primates; family Hominidae; genus Pan; species Pan troglodytes. The sequence goes on along the minus strand of NC_072404.2, from coordinate 157,876,294 downwards.
CCACCTACATTTGCAGTCACTGTGTTTCAGGAATGAATCTGTGGTCTCTTTCCACCCAAAGGACAACCGAGGTCCAAATCTACCTCTTTCCCAGGAAAAGTGAGGAGCAAAGAGAGGCCTCTGTTAAGGATCTCTGGGAGCTGCAAAGAGAGAGAAGGATGAGGTTTGTGAACAGGAAGGAGGCGACTGTGCCACGCTGTGGCTAAGCTGCTGGCACAGAGATACATGGCCGAGTCCCGCTGCTCTGTGCGCTGAATCGTCAGAGTGGAGTTGGATCCCTCAGGCCTCTCTGCAGAGAACCGATCATTGGGCAGCCCTGATTTGTCTGGTTGAGCTTCATAATTGAAGTAAGTCAGAAACTCTGGGCCCTGCCCCAGGGCCTGTCGGTACCAATAAAGGGCTACATGACCCGAAATTGGATCACACTTGAGAGCTACATCCTGTCCCCTCTTTGTGACTTTGTACCTGGGAGACTCCAGCACCTGTGTGATCTGTGGAAATAGAATTTGGCAACAGAATAAGGAAAACATTTGTCGTCAACACACACACACACACACATACACGCCCACACGCCTACACACAGAAAAAAAAATGAAACTACTTTGTGTTCTGAGGACTCACCTGTCCCTAGGAAACCCAGGACCACCCAGCATAGGAGCCTGGTGCCCATAGCAGGGTCAGGCCAGGATGAGGGCTTTACCAGATCAGTGTCACTATGAGCAGGAGCAGAGGATAAGGGACGTCCTTGTCTCCACAGGGCAGTTCTCACAGTGACATCACTTCCTCTCTCAATCCCCAGGACCTCAGGGCCCCAGCATTTCTATTAGAACACACTTGGGTGCTGCTTTAAATATTTATCAGCTCCTTTTTAACAACATCAATGCATGGCTCATCGCCTTGGGCTCCAGAGCTGTCTGGACCCGGAGGTCTCATGCTGTATCTCTGAGTTCATCTTGTCATCCCACAGCCGCTTCTTGCTCCTTTGTCTGCTGGGCATTTACTCTAGGATGCACCAACACCGCCCCTAACATAGGGCACAAAGTGGTGAGCTCATTGCGTTTCCTGCAAGTCAGGGTCCCCGGTGCCATCCCCATTCATGCTCCAGCCTCCTCCATTCCCCCAATCACACGTGCCCAATGATGGTCCTATCACATGGGTTCCCTCAAGAACTGCCCTCATGCCTTTCTTCTGGGATCATTTCCCACCTTCGTTAACTGTAACTCAGAAAAGATGCCAATAGAAAACCATCTCAGGCATAGAGTGACTTATTAACGCTCATCTATTCCACGCCCTGGACTGGATAGCTGGGATCTTCCATATGAAAAACACCAGGACCTAAAGTTCTTGCATCAAAGATTTGTTTTACCGTTGTCTAATTTAAGACACTGATGGAAGAGAAGTACTCAGTTTACTGTTTAGGTCCAACTTATACAAAGTAAAATGAATATTCTTTACTCTGAAATCATATGTTCTCCTCTGACTAAATTAAAAGGTCACATAAATCATGAATTAAACCTACTGGGCTAGACTGGGCCAAGAGAAGACAGAGCTTTTTTCTGGAAAGGCTAAGTTTCCAGGGTTAGTCAATGTGGTGCAGGAAGAAGGCTGGCATGTGAAGAATTTTCCCTTGTTAGAAGATGCTGGGATGTGTGATATCCTGGGTACTCAGCTGATCTGGGGGGAGGGGTGGTCAGGCGTGTAATAGGAGGAATGAAATTTTGTCAGCAGGATTGTCCTAGGAAATTGCCTTTCAACCATCTGAGACATGTTTTGGGCTCTTTGGCCCTCTCTGCTCTGTCTTGTTTGGGGGCCAGGTCTCTACATGGAGAGAAGGCATCTCTAGCACACAGTATTCTTGCCATCTTCACAGAAATGCAGGCAATTTCTGCAGATCTTAGGATTTCACTTTGGGTTGGCCATCAAATCATTGAGCTGATCAGCTACAAATTCATGAAGTACATTTCTCATACTGCAGAGTCCAAAGGGAGACCAGAGAAGTTGCTTTGGATATAACTGAACTAGGTCCAGGAAGACAGCAAGAGGTGAGCTTCCCTCCCACTGTCTCCACAGGTCGCTGCACTCTGACCAGAGTTCTGATGTCCATGCAACTCCAGCAGGATGGAAGCTCAGGAAGGAGACAGAAGCAGGAGGCAGAGCCCTGCTTCTGGGTGGAGTGACAGTTCAGGCACACGATTAAAGAAAACTTAGTCACCAGTGTCTGGAACATCTACATACAAATTGTGTCCACATTCACCTGTGCAGCACAGGTGTCCCCTGGAGAGGAGTCCACAGACCGTGGCAGGTCGAGACAGTTGTGTGATCTGATGCCTTAATCTGGGAGAATCCATCCTGTGCTGGATTGTGTTAAGTCAACTTTGCAAAGGTAGGAGTCTGCCTTCCCAGAGTGATGTTTCTGTTATCATTCTGGGTTAGAGATGGTCAAGGATACATTTGTGTAAAATTTGGAAGATAGATGTAAAACAGTCACTATTACACATAGCAGATAACTGTGGTCAGACAGTGAGAGTCAGTGGCCAGCAGATACAGAGGCATCCAATAGACCTTGGAAGTCCTGTTCCTTCTGCACCCTGTGTACAGTTCATCTTCCCAAAAGCAGCCAGGCTGCCCCCAGTGTTTGGCAGTGCACTTACATGGGTGGCCCCCACACAGAGAGAACAGCTTCCCCAGACACAGATTTCCTTGGCCTTTTCCTGTGCTCCCAGGTCAAGGTCCCACTGCATGGCCTGGCATGCTCTGATCCTGTCATGTCCCTGCCACTTCAGCCTGTCCTGCCCAGAGCTCCAGGAGCCCTGGCTACTGACTGGCTCCCTCACCTTCTGACTTCTCTCCTCCAGACCTTCTCTTTCTCAGCTCCTCCTACATATGCTTAAGGTCTAATTCTGATCATAAATCTGTTACACTGTCAAATTTGTAGTGGCTCTGTTTTATTGATGCAAACCTAATGGAGATTTTCTTACTAGAGATGGTTTCAAGGAACAACCTTTATGGATGGAATTCTAGAAGTGGATCCCTATCTGTCTGGATTTGTTGTGGGGAAAGACCCTGAAGGAGAGCACAGAGACCTGGAGGAGTTCAGGTGCTGTAGCCACAAGAGGAAGCCTTGAGCCAGGTGTGGCCGCCATGATAGTGATTCCCCATCAATTTCCAAGACCAACCTAAGCCCAGAAATCAAAGGGGTGGGCTTTCTTGTACTTAATGCTAGATCTCTGCCAGGTTACAGTAGATGTAGCATGTTCCTACTATTGGTTCGTCCACCCACTCATCACTCATTCAGCCTCTCATTCACTCATCCATTCTCTGTGAAATGGGTCTCCCCACTTGCCAGGCGCCGATGTTGGTAAATGCAGCAGGCACAGCCTTAGCTCTCATGGGCTTAACAATTCGGTGGAGAGTCTGGGCAGAGTGGCTCATGCCTGTAATCCCAGCACTTTGGGAGGCCTTGGCAGGTGGATCATGAGGTCAGGAGATCGGGACCGTCCTGACCAACATGGTGAGTCCCTGTCTGTACTAAAAATACCAGAAAGAATTAGCTGGGTGTGGTGGTGTGTGCCTGTAATCCCAGCTACTTGGGAGGCTGAGGCAGGAGAATCACTTGAACCAGAGAGTCGGAGAGTCGGAGGTTGCAGTGAGCCGAGGTAGTGCCACTGTACTCCAGCCTGGTGACAGAGCAAGACTCTGTCTCAAAAAAAAAAAAGGAAAAAAAGGGAAAAAAAATGGGTGGAGTACAAAAATTATCAGACAAGTAGCTGAGAAAGCCCAACTGTGCTAAAGGTTACCAACAGACATATGATTCTATGAGAGCTTTTGAGTGGAAAGTTGATCTCAACTGGGAGGCGGGGGAGTGCTTCCTGCAGGAGGGGCAGATTATGCTGAGATCTGAAGCACAGTTAGGCGCTGGCCAGTAGAAAAGGAAGCCTCTAGCCTATGGCAGAGGGAATGGCCTTTGAAATCTCTTTGATGGGAAGGAAGGAGGCACAGAAGAGAGGCTCCCCTTATAGCTGCAGTAGAAAGGGGCGGGGAAGTGAGGGGAGGAGAGACCCAGCAAGGCCTTGGAGGGTGACTGCCCAGATGGGAAAGGTGGGCCACAGGAGAGACTACGTGAGGTTGGGGGCTGGGAAAACCCTAGAGAGAGGAAGCAACATGGTCACCAGGAAGAGACAGGAGTCTAGATGGATCTGAAATACAAATCCTGTTCCACCCTGGGGGCCTGGGACTCAGGATGATGAGTAGAAAAGTAGGAGCTGGGGAAGCCCTGGCCCCAACCCGAAAGGAGACCTCGGAGGACAGACCAGAGAGAGCAACAAGGGAGACATCTGAGGACCTTGGACCAGTCCAGGCCTGGGTGAGATGCCTGCAGAGGCACCTGGCACAGAGCGAGGCTCATACTGTCCGGGCCACTTGGGGACACTCGGGGTTCCAAGGTTCCTGGTGCAGAAAACTTTGCTCAGGGCATCCCTGAGTCTTGGGTGGGGGAGGAGGGCAGCACCTTCCCTTGCCTTTATGTGCAGAGAGGAGATGGCCTTGCAGCACTGTGGAGTAACTGCTGGCACAGAAGTAAACAGAAGTCTGAGAGGGAGCAGCTGACTCCAGCTTGAGCGGGAAATCCTCTGTGTTTGATCTGGAGACATTGTAGCCATTGGGAACTTCTCCTTTGTCAGTGAGAGCAGCAGCAACTGAGTAGTAAATCAGCCTCAGCCCCTTGCCTGGGTCTTGTCGATACCGTTACATGTATTCATGGTTCATATCCTGGGCACACAGCAGAGTCATGCTCTGTCCTGTCTTCAGGACGTGGAATTTTGGGGTCTGAGTGACACCAGCATTCATTGGACCTGCAGGGAAGGACAAAGCTGATGCTACAGCTCCAGTGGAAAGGGGCTGGGCCTTGAAATCCACACAAGGGGCCCCGCCCAGGACCCACCTGCCCACAGGAGAGAAAAGGCCGCACAGCACAGGAGCCCGAGGCTCATAGCAGGGGCTGCAGGACGGAGGGGTCTTCTGGGTCTGTGCATTGATGAAAGGGGAACAGGACTCTCAAGGGACTCATTCTGAGACATCATTCTCCCTGCCTGGGCCCCAGAGCCTTCCAGTCAGGAGAGGCCACGCCCATTCCCCAGATGGTCAAATTCAAGATAAATGCGCCAGTGAACAGCTGAGAATGAGAAGAACACATTTGTCTGAATTGAAACAAGTCTACAAGATTTTCATGACCTTTTGGAAACAGTTCGTAATTCACTGTAAATTTTATTACTTCGATAATATAATAATATTCTGGTGTTAGTTGTCTACACAGTGCTGTAGTCTAGAGTCTTAGGGACACTCCTCATGTCTTCCTGGTGTTTTTGACTCCTGTGTCCCAAATATTCTTTCAAGTATCTTTTTCTAATTTGCTTAATTGACCATAATCCTGTTTAAAATCCTTTGTCTATATTGGTTTTCTCTGTTATCAAGTTTCCAAAACCCAGGGGCAGGCTCATCAACATTGGAGGAGTCATTTTGCTCTGTTTCTTGTCAATCCACTGACAGATGAGGCTCCTGATAAACCCAGCTGAGCACCTTCAGCTCCACCCAGGGCTCTTGCTTTCCATGTCTGGGGTGAGAACGAAGCAGGCAGAACCACCTCACTTTGCTGACTGTCCTCTAGGTGTGGATGAAGGTGACCACACTGCGTTGCCCATGACTTATGGGCACAAAGGTGGCCTGATGCGTGAGAGACTCAGGGAGAGAGGGCAGGATTTAGGGTAAGGAAGAATCCTCTGTTTGTACTTTAGATGTCATGTTTCATAAGGAATATCCCTTTATATGGGATTCCTGCCATTAATTTAGTAATAAATAAAAAGGAGCTCAAATAATATATCTTGTGATTCCTCCAGGATTTTACAAGCTTTCCCCTGGGGTTTCTCCTTGTCTATTTTCTGAGCTCATCATCTTCTCCTAGACCCAGCCAACACCCTGCCCCCAGGTCCCTCTGTCTACTGAATCAAGCAGCAGAGTTTGATTCCTTCTGGCTCCCTTCATTTCCATGGCTGCTTAATTATGGGTGGGATGGGTTTAGGATGGCAGAGGGCAAAGCAATGTAAAGGGCATTATTCTTCTTAGGGCTCTGATTCACACTGAGGACTATATGCTTCATGGTAGAGCCTCATGGTACTCATTGCGTGTGGATGAACATCCCCCCATCCTCACCTCTCAGCTTGCTACCAAGTTACTCTTAGAGTAGAAAAGGCCTTAGAAATAATCTTGTTTCCATTTCCAGTTGTGCTTTGTAAGGTGGACTTATTATTACACAGCTATTTGTCCTTCATTTCCAAAGAAGTTACTCCCTCAGGTGTGCATCTGTGCTGAGACCTGAAAAACATTAGGAGAAGGAGGAGGGTTGCATCACAACTTCACAGCTTAGAATTTGGTATTACATGTCCTTTGTCTTCCACATTCTGTGGCCACTCTGCCGAGTTCCCTACTGTCCCTCCCCACTGCCTGTGCTTCCTTCTCTGTTGATTCAAAGAAAATAAGATCCTCCTAATTTTAGAATGCAGGAACATTTACCAATTTCTGGCCCATGAGAGTCTCCATTTGAACTCTGAGTTATTTATTAAACAAACTGTGACTCCATTGGCCGTACCATTTTTGCCTTCGCCACCAGACTTCATAAGGTAAAGAAGCCGTATAGATGTTTACTTAACGTCAAAAATAAATTATCCCACCTTGCAACTACTTACAAAGCAAAACTGACTAAATTCAGGTGAGATTCTAGTTAACATTGTTTTCCTCTCCATTTCATGTAGAGGAAGTGACCCTTAGTTGCTTCTCCTCCCTCCCTCATTTTAAGAACAGCTCGTCACACAGTTCTCTGGCCTAGATTATCCACATCAGTGTCTCTGCTACGTCTTGTGATGGGAAAAATTTTTTCAAAGTTCAGATCTTCTGGTTCCAGGCCACTAACCACATACCCACTCTAGTACCTCCCCACTGCCAACACCATGATGCTTTTACCTTCAGTGCTGTAGGGTACACAGACTCTACTGCCCCCTGGCGTCTGATCCGAAGACAACGCCAGATGGTTCTAGACTTCACCTCCCTCAAACTCCAGTGACCACTCTATCAGTTCTACACAGAGGCAAGCCAACTGTCCTCCATCTGGCTCCACCATTTATTAGCTCTGAGACCATGGGCAACGCCATTCATTATCCTTCCTGGACTCTAGCCTCATCTAGACTCGTCTATAAGACAAGACGCACATTCCTCTCCATGCTTTATGAGGATGAACTGAGATACTGTGTAGGCTCTGGTAGGTTTGATAAACATCTATCCTTTTATCTCTCCCTGTCTCCTCATGCAGGAGAAACTGATAAAGCTCTCACACCTGCTAGGATTATGAGTGATGGAAAAGCTGCATTCATCAACTGGGTGCTGGGGTGAGGAGAACTTGGAAGCATAAAGAGGTCATTTAGTCACTTTAGAAAAGATTTGGCAGAATTTAGGACTCAGACAATAGAGCATGAATGTACCTGTCTACCCTCATTATGCAATATGAAGCAGCTAATAAGAGCAAGTTAGATCTATATTGACCAATCTGGAACAATAAAGACCAAGGTATATTAACAGAAAAGAGTATGCATGTGGCCGGTAAAGTGTACAGGTGAACCCAATTTCTGTAGGTGTACTTGGGTAGAAAGGTATGCATGAACACAGAAAAGAGGGGTGAAAAGAAGCAACCACAGTGGTTGTATTTGTTACAAATGGAAGGTGGGATTGGACATACGTAGACCTGTGTTGTCAATGCTGTCTGCAAATATACAATTTCAAATGAACTTTCCTTCCTGAGAGCAATTGAGGAAGAGGACTTCTGAGGCCAGAGCTGCAGGAGGGGCCTGGAAGAGAGGCTGCATCTACTCACATCATGGTGATGTGCGTTCCTTTGTCCAGCTGAGACTGGCCTGGCAGAGAAGCTCAACACAAGGCAGAGTTTCATATGCACGGAGCTGCTCAGAGGTCTGAAGGCCCCAGCCTGGGCAGTGTTGGGAAGACACCTATGGGACAATGTCTTCCACTGCCCAGATCACAGTCTCGTAAAGACAAGGCCACCTATATCTTCCACTGAACTTTGTGTGCAGAGGAAGGTGGCTGTAGGGTAAAGGCTGGTGCAAGAGGGCACAGAGGTCTGGGAGAGACTGTCTGACACCAAGGCCACATATTTGGCTTTGAGAGGAAGTCAAAGACATTCAGGGATTTCTCTGTAGTGTGTGCTGGGACAGATCAGCTGTGCACCAGCTTCGGCTCCTATTAACATCTGCACCTGTATTCATGGATGGCAGTCTCAGGCATCTCCGTGTCACTTCGCGTCCTGCCTTTGTTCTCTGGTATCTTGGGATCAGGTTGTTCCAGCATCTGTGAAGGCTATGATAGAAGGAAGTTGAGTGCCCAAGGAGGGACCCCAATAATGCAGACCTGATGTAAAGGCTTAGGCTAGGATGTGGTGAGCCAAGGAAAAGGCTTTAAAGATCTCACCTGCCCCCAGGAGGCAAAAGGCCACACCACTGAGGAGTCTGGTGGCCATAGCAGGGCCAGGGAAAAATGTGCAGATTGTGGGGAGTTTTTTCACTTTGTGTGTTGGGGACATAATTCCTGGATGTCAGTAGAGTCACTGGTGATGCCACTGCCCCTGCCAGCAGTGACTCTGCCCTCTGCCTGCTATTCTGCCCTCTACCTGCTGCAACCTTCAACCTAGACTCAAGTCATAAACCTTCACCCATGTGATCTCTGCTCCTGGCTGTCCCTCTTCTAACAACAACAGCTTGATAAAGTTCGTGATCATTTACCTCCAGCTACCTCTCCACCGTCAGCACAGGGTGTCCATTTTGGGATCTTTTTGACAGGCTGTTGCTTCTTTACTGAACATATGTGCTTCCCTCCCATTCCTAGGTCTCTATGTTATTTCTGACGTGAGATATATTTCAGGTACATTTCTTCTTAATGGAGAAAAGCCAAACTTAAATTTTACTAGAATAAATTAAGAAAAATATGTTTAGACATTTATATGAGAAAGGAGTTTTTGTCTACACACAGACAAAATTGTTTTTCATTTTTGTGGCATTAAATTAAACTCTTGTACATCAAAAAACACCATAAAAATGAAAATGTAAGCTACAGACATGGGAAAGACAAAGGGAATGCATATAAATGATTTTTTAAAAAGTGTGAAATTTAACATTCCTCAAAATTGCTAATTAGGAGGCCATAGTAATAACCCCTGAAGACATCTGAGCCTCTGCTGCAGCCCTGCTGGTCACTAGAGGGCAGTGTGAGGGCTCTGATTTACTGAACAGGATACAGAAGGTGATGATGAAACAGGGGGGTAGGTGGAAAATGGATGGACTAGTTTGTTTCCCACTTCTGATCCTTACAAGCCAGGAGACACTGGGGAAAATGACTCAATGTCCCTGAGGCTCCCATCTGTAAAGGAAGGATAAGAATGTTTGATTTGCAAGGTTGTGGAAAAGCTTTAAGATATATCACATATACAAAAATCTAGCACACACCAAGCGCTCAGCAGTCACTCTTCTACTGAAGTTACCCAGGAAGGGACAAGCTGCAAGAAGATGCAGCACAGAAGCGGGCACACTCAGGGCACAGGAAACCTGGGCTCTATTGTTTGGGAAAGGTCTGCCCTCAGTAGGACACAAGACATGCCTTCCAAACAACTAAAAGCTTCCCTTGAAGGAGTGAAACCTGGGTGGGGCTTGCAGCTCTCAAGTCAAAGTTACCGCAGGAAGTTTACATACAGAATGTCAGTGATTCTGCCGGGCTGTGCCAAGCTGCTGGCACAGAGATAGAGGGCCGAGTCCCCCAGCAACAAGGCGTTCACATTCAGCTCAGAGCTATAGTTAGGGAACTGGCGAGCTGAGAATCGATCAGGGAAGTTTCCTCTTCCTCTCTCTTCTTTCTCATAATACTCAAAGATAAACTGGGGCCCCTGACCCAGGGCCTGTTGGTACCAGGACACACTCTTGTGCCCAGAGATAGGAGAGCATCTCAGAGTCACTTGCTGTCCTCTCGTTTTGATCAGGTGTGTGGGACTTTGGGTGACTCCAGCGTCCACTGGGCCTGTGGGAAAAGCAGATGGAGGATGAGCTCAGGAGACAGCCTGGAGGTCTTCTCCAAGGTAAAGTGGAGGACACAGGGGTGGAAAAGCTGAGAATGGGGCTGCTGTCCTGTGCCCAGGACTCACCTGCTCCCAGGAGACAAAGCAGCGCCCAGCAGAGGAGCCCAGAGCCCATGGCACAGTGGGGCAGGCAGCACTGCACCTGATTCAGGGCTTGGTCCTCGTGGGGAAGAACCCAGTGAGTTTTGAGCCTTGATTTTCTTGATGGGAGGGGTATCCTGTGATGTCACTGTCCTGTGTCCTCCCCATGCGGCCTTCCTTAAGTCTAGCGCACTACGGACCCTGGACTCAACCTGTCCTGCAGAGCTGGAGGGATGTGTGAAGGCAGAAGCTTCTGTGGTGATACAGTTGCTCCTCTACCTACACTGCCCCAGCTCACAGGCAGCCCCACCACCCAATCACCCTTCTCCCACCTAGTGCTGTGGTACTCCATCCTGGAGCTCACACGCCTGCCCATCAGGGGAGGATGAGGAGCCTGTGATTAAACCTCAAGTTGCAGTTCTTCCTTGCTGTCCTCACATCATCTTTCTGATGCTAGATTCACACCATGTTTCTTATCATATTTTCCTGTCTCAGGCAACATTCCCAACCCATTTCCTGAGTGGCCAGCGGTGCAGATTCCCCAAGATTTAGTCCATCTGATCAGAATCAAAGCAGACCTGTATTGTCTGTAAATTATCAAGAGTTCAGATTCCCCAGAAATAATTCTAGGGCCTTCTCAGCTCATAGCACAGACCTAGCCAGCTTGGGACTCAGCACCCTCAAGGTCATCCTATACGTAGTGCTCTGGACAGTTTATGTTATTCCCTTCAGATCCACCCTGCCTTCAGAAGCTGACCCCAGTGTATTATGTTAACTGGCTCCTCTTTTCTCTAACTCCAGAGCGAGTTTGTCTTATTGGAGACAGGACAGCAGAGGGAGGTGGTGTCACCATCTGTGCTGGTTTGCAAAATCTATTCCTTTGGCTCCTTTCTTGCTGGGTTAAATTTCCTGGTGCCTGAAAGTAGTCCACAATAGCCTGAATGCTTAGCTGCTTAGATATTTCCTTCAGTAGATATCCTAGCTAATAGCTCATAATATTTTTATTCCATAAAGTCCTAGAACAGGACACAATTTTTCCAAGGTTTTTGCTACTTACAATGAGGATAGCATTTACTTTGATTTCCGATATCTTGTTCTTCATTTCCCCCTGAGCCTTCACCAGAATTACCCTTAATGATCTGTTTCAGCAATCTAGGCTTTTGCTTGTCTGCTTCTCCGAATTCTTCCAACCTCTATCCATTACCCATTTGCCATTAACCAAAGCTGCTTCTACATTTTCAGGTCCTTGTTTTAGCAACAGCGCCATTCTCAGCACCATGTTTTCTTTCAATTTCTTTCCTACTGCTGTAGAGAAATACCACAGACTGGGTAATTTATAAAGACAAGAGATTTATTTGGCTTATAGATCTGGAGACTGGGAAGTCCAAGATCAAAGGGCCATAGCGGCTGAGGGCCTCCTGCTATTATCCAAGGCAGAAGGAAGGGGAAGCAAGCACCCAAGACAGAGAAAGTGGCGGAATTCATCCTTTTTATCAGAGGACCGTTCCCAAGACAGCTCATTCACTCCCACAATAGGGCGTTGATCTGTTTCTGAGGGCAGATCCCTCATGACCTAGTCATAGCTGTCCCACCTCCCAATACCATTACATTGACAAATTTCAACATGAGCTTTTGTGGGGACACGCAAGCATAGCACACACATCTACATTGTGAATCAGTATTTCCACTCTTAAGTCTATACCTAAAAGAAAATTAAAAAAAAAGAATCCATATATCCACAAGAAAGAATTCCACAAGAATATTCACAACAACTTTATTCATAATAGTTGAAGACAGGAGTAACGTGGATATCCATCAACAGGAGCATGGATAAACAAGTTGTGGTATTTTTATGCAATGGAATGTTAGTCATAATAAAGAATGACCTACTGATACAACAATATGAATACACTTCAGAAATACTAATTTTGGAGGAAAATAACTCAATAAAAATGTTATATGATTCCATTTATACGGAGTGCAGGAATAGACCAAGCTAGTCAATGGTGATAAAAATAAGAAAAGTTTTGGCCAGGTGCCGTGGCTCATGCCTGTAATCCCAGAATTTTGGGAGTCTGAGATGGGTGGATCACGAGGTCAGGAGATCGAGACCATCCAGGCTAACACAGTGAAACCCCGTCTCTACTAAAAATACAAAAATTAGCCAGGCATGGTGGCAGGCACCTGTAGTCCCAGCTACTCTGGAGGCTGAGGCAGCAGAGTGGCATGAACCCGGGAGGCAGAGCTTGCAGTGAGCTGAGATCACACCACTGTGCTCCAGCCTGGGCGACAGAGTGAGACTGTCTCAAAATAAAAAATAACTAAGATAAGTTTTTATCTGTGGGATAGAAATTGATTGGAACAGAGCATGACAACACTTTCCTGCATGACGGAAATTTTTTTATAATCATTTCAGTTACCATTGCTCTGGCATATGCATTTTTCAAAATTTACCATGTTGTCCTTGTATTAATATTTCTGTTTTTATCTTTATTAATTAAACCTTAAATAAAATTATTACTAAAAAGTAAACAGTTAATTGCATAAAATATGGGAGTCATTTACAAATGTATGCTTGTTTTCTGTACAGCCCAATTTAAAAATGAATCACACAAAAATAAGAAAAGACAGGAGCACACATGTCTGTGTAAGTTATGGAGAATGTGAGAAGTGCTTGGTGACTGAAGTGGCAACTTTAAAATTTGGTATCAAAATAAGCTCAACTGATGCGTGGGCTGAAAAACAACTGAGGATCAATATCAAGGAAAGCTATAGACAAACAAAAGCTGTTTACAATATCTTTATATGCTGTTGAAATCATTCTGACAACCATGAGCTGCTATACATTTCATAACTTGGAGAATTGGGCATTCATCACTCTCACATTCAGACTTTCCTTTCATTTTGGCTTTCAACAGATTGGCCAATTGGTGAAGTGATTTTTTTGCCCAGCAAGCAGCCTGCTCCCCTCTTTGTGAGTGGGGTTCCCCGGTGACCCAGCCCTCCCCCTTTGACAGCCTCACAGAGGGGAGTTGGGCACAGCACAGACACACGGAGTTCCCTGCACGTGGGGTTTGCACTCCCTATGAAGCCCAGCTCTGGACCTCCCAGTCCTGCAGTTAACGGATCCCAACTAAAGAAACCTTGCCTCTAGGTATTCGCTTTACCTGTTAGTGCTAAGGAGGGATACAGGCTGTAGAAAAATAAAATGTTTGCTCAATATTATTCTGTAATATTTTACAAGAAAATCAATTGAGGAGTTCATGGATTTTCATCCAAGCCAAAGTCATGATAATAGCTGAATTCCTTCTTTAATCTACCCTGAGAAGACTCAAACACTGCTCTCAATAACACAAATACTTAGTGGAGACTTATTTATAGTCTCTTTTTGATAATTCTACTAGTCAGTTATCATCAGGTCTAACGGCACAGTTTGGTGCATCTACTAACATTTTTCTTCTGTAGTCTGTTTACTTAGGTGTTTTAGAGCTTGTTCTCAATATTTTTTGTCCTCCAGAGAACACATGCCTGGTGTCCAATGGAATCTCAGCCAAAGTGATGTTATCAGTACGACTTCTGAACTTCTAGAATGCCAGATCACTCAAGCAGGTTAAAGCTGTTGCCTGGCCAGACCTGCAGGGAAGATGAGGTGCAGCAGAGACGCACTGGGCTCAGGACACAGCCCACCCCTCGCTTTTCCCTTTTCCTCTGAGGCAGTTGCTCCTCTACACCTGCCCCTGACCAAAATTTGCCCCGGCCAAAATTCCTCAACTGTAGATGTCATTAAAGATTAGAGGGACTTCCCGTCTCTTGCATAGCTGTAGGTAGCCTAGCAATAACTGAAAACTGCTGCAACATCTGCATAATACAAGATCCGAGCCCTAATTTTTCTTAACCCTTTCCCTCCTAGGCTGCTCTCCCAGACTCCCCAGAGCCCTTTCGAGCTCAGTGGACCACACTGCCATCTTGTGGCCAATAAGTGAAGTTTCATCATTGTTTCTTCTGTAATGGCCCAAGGAATGCTGGGAAGTGTCTGCAGAGGAAGCTGCCAGAATATTCCAGAAGTGCCATCACGCTGGTTTTATGAGCAGCTTCCCTAAACCCTAAGTCCAACATTAGTTCTAACCCTGATTATTGCTTTGAGTTACCAATCTTAATATCCCACCCTCATTCTGAATAACTCTTATCACATAGGTCCAGTTATAGTTTAACTTTTTCTCTCTTAAAACTACCATCTAAAGAAAGAGTAACAGAAGGAGAGGAATGAAAGGAAATAATATTTGGCTTAAAATAGGAAGAAAACACAGACATTGAAGTATAAAGAGATTATTTAATCTGAATCACTAAAGATAAACAAATCGTCCTCCAAAAATGACGATGTTACCCCAAAAGTATAGATCAGCAAAAGATGAAGTCAAATATCTATTAATAAAAAGTAAAATTGAAATATATAAAACGAGACCTCTTACAAGGCAATAAGCAATGAATGGTGGAGGGAGCAGTACCTAATGCAGAAAATAAGGATGGATATAACTAAGACTAGCAAAGGGGCTGCTACAGGAAATGATCAGCTTGTACAATGCACATCCACTGATCTGAGCACCAAACACGGAAGAGATGATTCTGAAACAGGCAGAGGAGCAGCGGGAGATGAGGACACGCTGGTACAAAATAGCATCATGAGGAAGCAAATCAGCCGGGAGACTGTGGATTAGATGACTTTGCTTTCTCCTGTCTCCTGTGACAGCTGAACTGGACCATTTTCCTATCCAAGGATTTGCTCCTGCACCCTGAGTTAGAGGCCCCTGGGATTTGCTGCTCGTCAGATTCCCATGGATGAACTCCCACTCCCTCCTTGTTGAGCACAGTCTGAAGGAGAGGTCATCTCTCCCTCCCCTTCAATCCCACAGTATTGGGGAATGGCACAGACTTCTCAATTGGCATCGATCTCTCTCATGGCATGCTCACATGCCCCCTAACTGTGCCTTTTCATTTCCACTAGACTGAAAGTTAGATGTAGGCAATGAAACTTAACACCTTTATCATAGATACCCAAGTAACTGCTCTCAAAATTATTGCTATTTCTTTCACCGCCTTGGGTTACAGCTGAACTTTCCTGTACAGCACAATTTCCTGTAAAGGCACAATTTCTTAATGTGGCTTAACCACAAAAACCTTCCCAAGTGCCAAAAACAATATAACTACCAAGGGATTGCTCTCCTCATTGGTGAGATGGCACAATAAAACAAAAACAAAGAAAATTTTGTCAAATACTTTAAAGGAGACCCAGAACCCCAGTCCCTCTTATACAAACATCACTGTTTGGCCTCCCTCTACCTAAGAGACAGGCAGAGCCATTCCTGTGCCCTGCAGCTGGTGGGAAAGCCCTGCTGGAGCCTGTGGGGAGCTGGTGAGGATGAGCCTTGGTGATTCTGCCCCCAGAGCAGGGATTCTCAGGGAGCTCTGGACAACTTCCAGGGACTGAGATGGAGAGTGGCCACACTCCGTCTTGAAGAGGAGAATATTGAGGGTGTGACCCTTCTGACCTCTCAGCCTAAAGTAAAAGCAGAGTCATTCCTGACTGGTGGGGAGCTGCTTAGTCTCCAAAGCAAAATTATCCTTTTTACGGGGTCTCTCGTTGCCACAGAAGAATAGCGGGGCTGTAAGTGTTTCACAACCCAGAGTTGCTGCTTGGCCATCTCTGTTCCCAATGACTCCAGCATCTGAATATTCCATGCAAGGAAAGATAATTTGTAAATAATGAACTGGTTCAGTGATACATTTAGTTACATTCAAAATAGTTGTCATGTTCCAGACTGGCATGCTTGCAGGAGACACAGAGCTACAGAGCAAGAGAATTTGGGAGCTGGATAGAAATGGGAGCAATCAAGGCCCCCTTAGATGATGGCTTCTAAGAACAGAGTAGAGGAGACATAAATTCTGAGCCCTTTTGTCCCTAAAAGACATGGCATAACAGGGACATCAGAAAATACTCCAGTGATGTGCTGATAAACTGGGTGTCTGTGAAGGTGGGGGCATGGCTGGTAGCATTTGCTAATTTCTGTTGTACCAACTTACCCACCATGGCAGATTTCAAGCTCCCAGCATGGCTTCACTGAACAGGGAGCTGGGAAAAGTATGCCTATTTGATTCTTCTGACTCATACAAGCTGGCTCCAGCACATCCCTAGACTCAAGAGCAAAGCTTTCAAAGTTCTTCAATGCTTCCTACTCAACATACTAAAATGAGGCCACAGCAACTATAGCACACCTCATTGTTTTCATGAAAAGATCAGAGTGTGTGATCCTGGGTCTTGGAATGGACAAAGGGATGTTTGTGCAGAGAAAGGATTTCTGAGTCCTCTGAAGCTGCCAAGATCACAGAGCAAACAGCTATGTTGGTTGGTTGGGGAGCCGCTAGCCTTTGACTTGATGTAATTACTGTGAAAGTTTTCTCCTGCTTAACTTAAGACAACAGAATGATTTCATTAGAACAGAAACCGCATTCCTTCCTATTTGTTCATTAGTACCATCTACCCTTTGCTCCTCTTGCATGTTCATTCTCAGTATAAATTGGAAGCCCTGCTCGTTTTTGCTACATGTTCTTTCAGCGCCGTTGACAACTGTGGACTGTGTTCTCTTCAGCCTCAGTGTCAGAGCTTGTCCACTGTTAGGACCAGGTATCTCAGGAGTCACATGGAGGAAAGTGGCAGCAGTTAGACAAAAGGTCTAGGAAGACAGGGAATTCCCATCTGTGCCCTGGACTTACTCAGTCCCAGGAGACACAGGGCACCTGAGCAAGGAGGGATTTGATGACGACACAAGAAAAAAATGGGTCAACAGCAACTCCCCGCCAGTGACCATCATTCTCTGGAGAAAGGAATTTGGTGTCTGTACCACACCACAATTTCTGATCAGTGAATTTGGAAGGACTATGATGCCCTTCCTAGCTATGAAAGACTCAGGGCACCTCTATCATGGTTGCGTCTGGGACACTGAGTCCCAGACTTGGAGAAGTGGTCTGTCGCCAAGGACTCCCAGAAACCCAGGATCCATAATCACATCAGCTCTGACCAGTGCATTCGCTTTCACAGATACATACTGCAGCAGCACCCACAGATAAGTGGAAGATTCTATTGCAATATAATCATTGTACTTCTATTTATAACAAGTAATATATAGTACTATCTATTATGAAAAATAAAATAAAAAGGAATAAATTCAATATTATAAATAAATCACTTCTTGAGTTAAAGGCCTCGGTAAAATTATTTCAAATCAAATGAGTTGGACAACAATGAAAACACTCAGTCTAAAAATCAGATTTCCTGAGGGAATTGATGTGAACAGGCAGCAGTGGTGAATGCATGCTTCTGTCTATCAGGACAGTAGCAATGGCAAGTGGAAATAAAATAAAGGATACAAGTGGCTTAAAGTAGGCAGAAGAAATGAAGTCTTCTTGTTACCATGATTGTATTTATCAAGTAAGGACCAGGGAAGTTGCACAGACCTTTACTTCAAACAGGAAGAGAGGTTCGATATTTTGTTGCAGAAATTTCCAAGGTGACAGGAATAGAAGAGGCTTTAGAAGAAAGATGTTTCTGGGGATGTAGCCTCAGACCTTCCAGATGCCCCAAAATATGCAGGAGAAGAGCACGTTTCCTGCCCTTGACAACCTCATATATGTGGGCAACACAGCAGCCTCCAAGACCTATAGAAGATGCATGTCTGCCCTGAGGGCGAAGGCTAAGACACCCACTCCTTGTTTGGAGCAGTGAGCTGGCTCCGAGCCCTCCTAGAGTACAGTGGGCCGTGATTGTTTTCACCACCTACATTTGCAGTCACTGTGTTTCAGGAATGAATCTGTGGTCTCTTTCAACCCAAAGGACAGCCGATGTCCAAATCTACTTATTTCCCACAAAAAGTGAGGATTAAAGATAGGCCTCTATTAAGGGTCTCTAGGAGGTGCAAGGAGAGAGAAGGATGAGGTTTGTGAGCAGGAAGGACGCGACTGTGCCACGCTGTGGCTAAGCTTCTGGCACAGAGATACACAGCCGAGTCGCCCTGCTCTGTGCGCTGGATCTTCAGGTGGAGAAAGATCCTCAGACCTCTCTGTGGAGAATTGATCACTGGGCAGCCCTGATTTATCTTGTTGAGTTTCATCCTGGAAGGAAGTCAGAAACTCTTGGCCCTGCCCCAGGGTCTGTCGGTACCAATAAAGGGTTACATGACCCGAAATTGGATCACACCTGGGAGCTACATCCTGTCCCCTCTGTGTGACTTCGTACCTTGGGGACTGGGAGACTCCAGCACCTGTGTGATCTGTGGAAATAGAATTTGGCAACAGAAGAAGGAAAACATCTGTAGTCATCGCACACACACACACACAAACACACACACACCTACACACAGAGAAAAAATAAAACTACTTGATGTTCTGAGGACTCACCTGTCCCTAGGAAACCCAGGACCACCCAGCATAGGAGCCTGGTGCCCATGGCAGGGTCAGGCCAGGATGGGGGCTTTACCAGATCAGTGTCACTGTGAGCAGGAGCAGAGGATGAGGAATGTCCTTGTCTCTACAGGGCAGTTCCCACAGTAACATCACTTCCTCTCTCAATCCCCAGGATGTCAGGGTCACAGTATTTATATTAGAACACACTTTAAATATTTATAAGCTCCTTTTTAACAACATCAATGCCTGGCTCATTGCTTTGGGCTCCTATGCTGTCTGGAGCCAGAGGCCTCACACTGCATCTCTGAGTTCATCTTCTCATCCTACAGCCACTCCTCTGTCTGCTGGGCATGTTCTGTAGGATGTGCCAACAGCATCCCCAAAACAAGGCACCAAGGCATTAGCTCATTGTCTATCCTGCAATTCAGGGTCCCCTCTGCAATCCCCATTCATGCCCCAGCCTCCTGCATTCCCTCAGTCACACGTGCCCAACGGGGCAGCCCCATCACATGGGTTACCTCACAAACTGCCCTCATGCCTTTCTTCTGGGATCATTTCCCACCTTTCTTAACTGTAATTCAGAAAAGAAACCTTGATAGCAAACTCACAGCAGTCATTTTTCATATTCCCCTTCTAAAAGTTTTTTTTTTTAATCAATCTTACCTTAAATGAAGGAGAATGATAATTGAGCTAATGGTTATTTTTAACCACTGTCTTGACTTACTGTTGTTCTCCATCTATTCCTATGGGACGTATTTGTCTTTTCTTTCTGACGGCTTTCAGAATCTTCTCTTTGTCCGTCATGTTCTACAATTTGCTTATGACTTGACTGTCTTATTTGAGATTCATTGTGATTCTGGAAACTCTGAATTTAGGTCCTTAAACACCTCAAAAAACTTCTCAGCTAACATCTCATAAATATCACCTTATAACATTCTACCTATTTTATCTGTCTGAAAATTCAATCATATGCAACAAAAAATGGGAAATTATGAAAAATATGCATATTCTAGTATATGGGAAACATCCATTTTTTTCTTCCCTGTTCTCTAACTTCTTTCATATTTCACTTTTAATTTTCCGTGCTGCATTCTAGATCACTCCTGCAGATCCATCTTTGAAATCACTAAAAATCTCTGTAGGAGGAGCTAATCAACTGTTTGACTTTCCATTTAGTTTTCAGTGATTGTATGAGGCATTCCTAGATATATTTTTTGACAATTGCTATGAAAGTTGATGGTTTCAGGCATTGTCTTTTTCCTAGTTTCAGTTCCCCGTCATGTTCATTTAAATGTAGCTCACCAAAATTTCATATCTTATAATGCCAAAATTTCGAGTCTTCAGGTTTGCACTTCAAATGTTTGTTGCTTGTGCTCATGTTTCCTCATTGCTATCTCCTAATATTCTTCATACTGGGAATCCATTTGTTCGATGGTAGCCTGTGACATTCCAGTGAGGCCCAGAGTGAGAGTGAATAACACTAAGAGTCAGTCATTTTTACAGCCATCTCCAGTCTAACTCCCTAATGTATGGCGCCAATAACTGCTGCACTCTAGGCTGCCAAATACACACATGACAAAGGTCGGTAGGGTCAAAAATGCTCTCAGGACACTCCCAAGGAAAAATTCAGAATAGAATTCAAATTTTCTAATTATTTTTAATAAAGCTCTTTCATAAATAAATGCCATTAAGCCATGTAGTCATCATGACATTTTCTTCTAAGGAGAAATTACACATACATATTTATAAATACATATATACTCATACATATATAGACCCTCTGGGTGAGGGAGACTTCAGACATAGTATTAAAAGAAAAGTTAGTCACCAGCGTCTGGAACATCTACATACAAATTGTGTCCACATTCACCTGGGCAGCACAGGTGTCCCCTGGAGAGGAGTCCATGGACCGTGGCAGGTCGAGACAGTTGTGTGATCTGATGCCTTAATTTGGGAGAATCCATCCTGTGCTGGATTGTGTTAAGTCAACTTTGCAAATGTAAGAGTCTGACTTTCCCAGAATGCCATTTCTGTTATCATTCTGGTTAGAGATGGTCAAGGATACATTTGGTAAAATTTAGAAGACAGATATAAAACAGTCACTATAACAATTGGCAAGTCATTGTGGTCAGACAGAGTCAGTGTCCAGCAGATACAGAGGCATCCAACAGACCTCGGAAGTCCTGTTCCTTCTGCACCCTGTGTACAGTTCATCTTCCCAAATGTTGGCCAACAGCAGCCAGGCTGCCCACAGTGTTTGGCAGTGCACCTGCAGGGGTGGCCCCCATAGACAAGGAACAGCTTCCCCAGAAGCAGGTTTCCTTGGCCTTTTCCTGTGCTCCTGGCTCAAGGTCCCACTGCATGTCCTGGTATGCTCTGATCCTCTCATGTCCCTGCCACTCTATCCTGTCCTGCCCAGAGCTTCAGGAGCCCTGACTACTGACTGGCTCCCTCACCTTCTGACTTCTCTCCTCCAGACCTTGTCTTCCTCAGCTCCTCCCACATATGCATAAAGTCTAATTCTGATCATAAATCTTTTACACTCACAAACCTGTAGTGGCTCTGTTTTATTGATGCAAACCTAATGGAGATTTTCTTACCAGAAGTGGTTTCAAGGAACAACCTTTAAGGATGGAATTCTAGAAGTGGATCTCTGATCTGTCTAGATTTTTTGTGGGGAAAGACCCTGAAAGAAAGCACAGAGACCTGGAGGAGGTCAGGTACTGCAGCCACAAGAGAAAGCCTTGAGCCAGGTGTGGCCGCCATGATAGTGATTCCCCATCAATTTCCAAGATCGACCTGAGCCCAGCAATCAAAGGGGTGGGCTTTCTTGTACTTAATGCTAGACCTCTGCCAGTTTACAGTAGATGTAGTGTGTTCCTACTATTGGTTCGTCCACCCACTCATCACTCATTCAGCCTCTCGTTCACTCATCCAGTCTCTGTGAAATGGGTATCCCCACACGCCAGGCACTGACGTTGTTAATGCAGCAGGCACAGCCTTAGCTCTCATGGGCTCAAAAATTGAGTGGAGAGGCCGGGCGCGGTGACTCACGCCTGTAATCTCAGCACTTTCGGAGACCGAGGCAGGTGGTTCATGAGATCAGGAGATCGAGACCATCCTGGCTAACATGGTGAAACCGCATCTCTACTAAAAATACAAAAAAGAATTAGCTGAGCATGGTGGCACATGCCTGTAATCCCAGCTACTCAGGAGACTGAGGCAGGAGAATCACTTGAATCAGAGTCAGAGGTTGCAGTAAGCGGAAATCATGCCACTGCACTCCAGCCTGGTGACAGAGTGAGACTGTCTCAGTAAAAAAAAAAAAAATTGGGTAGAGCACAAAAATCATCAGACAAGTATCTGAGAAAGCCTAATTGTCCTAAGGGTTACTAACAGACATATGATTCTATGAGAGCTTATGAGAGGAAAATTGATCTCAGCTGGGCGGCGAGGGATTGCTTCCTGCGGGAGGGCAGATCATTCTGAGATCTGAAGCACAGGTAGGAGCTGGCCACTAGAGAAAGGAAGGCTCCATCCAGGGCAGAGGAAATGGCCTTTGAAGTCTCTGTGATGGGAAGGAAGGAGTCTCAGAAGAGGTGCTCCCCCCATGGCTGCAGTAGAGAGGGGCGGGGAGGCGGGGGATGGAAGGTGACTGCCCAGATAGGAAAGATAGGCCACAGGACAGACCATGGGTGGGGCGGGGGAGGGGAAAACTCTAGATAGAGGAAGCAGCATGCTCACCAGGGAGAGGACAGCCTAGATGGATCTGAAATACAAATCCTGTTTCATCCTGGGGGCCTCGGAGTCAGGATGATGGGTAGAAAAGTAGGAGCTGGGGAAGCCCTGGCCCAACCCCAAAAGGAGAGCTCAGAGGATAGACCAGAGAGAGCAACAAAGGAGACATCTGAGGACCTGGGACCAGTCCAGGCCTGGCTGAGATGGCTGCAGGAGCACCTGGCACAGACTGAGGCTCATACTGTCCGGGCCACTTAGGGCCACTCGGGGTTCCAAGGTCCCCATTGCAGAAAACTCTGCCCAGGTCATCCCTGAGTCTTGGGTGGGGGAGGAGGGCAGAGCCTCCCTGCCTTTATGTGCAGAGAGGAGATGGCCTTGTAGCGCTGTGGAGTAACTGCTGGCACAGAAGTACACAGATGTCAGGGAGGGAGCAGCCGACTCCAGCCTGAGCGGGAAATCCTCTGTGGTTGATCTGGAGACATTGTAGCCATTCGGGACTTCTCCTTTATCAGTGATACCAGCACCAACTGAGTAATAAATCAGCTTCAGCCCCATGCCTGGGTCTTGTCGATACCAGTACATGTAGTTATGGTTCATATCCTGGGCACACTGCAGTGTCATGCTCTGTCCTATCTTCAGGATGCGGAATTTTGGGGTCTGAGTGACACCAGCATTCACTGGACCTCCAGAGAAGGAAACAGCTGATGCTGCAGCCCCAATGGAAAGGGGCTGGGCCTTGAAATCTATGCAAGGGGCCCTGCCCAGGACCCACCTGCCCACAGGAGAGAAAAGGCTGCACAGCACAGGAGGCTGATGCTCATGGCAGGTACTCCAGGACGGAGGGGTCTTCTGTATCTGTGCATTGATGAAAGGGGAACAGGACTCTCAAGGAAGTCATTCTGAGACCTCATTCTCCCTGCCTGGGCCCCAGAGCCTTCCTGTCAGGAGAGGCCACGCCTCTTCCCCAGATGGTTCAATCCAAAATAAATGCGCCAGAGAACAGCTGACAATGAGAAGAAAACATTTGTCTGAATTAAAACAAGTCTACAAGATTTTCATAACCTTTGGTAAACGGTTTGTAATTCACTGTAAATTTTATTTTTTCAATGATATAATTAATAGTCTGGTGTTAGTTATCTACATAGTGCTGTAGTCTAGAGTCTTAGGGCAATTCCTCATGTCTTCCTGGTGTTTTTGACTACTGCGTCCCAAATACTCCTTCAAGTATCATTTTCTAATTTGCTTAATTGACCATAATCCTGTTTAAAATCCTTTGTCTATATTGGTTTTCTCTGTTATTAGCTTTCCAGATCCCACGGGCAGGCTCATCAACATTGGAGGAATCATTTTGCTCTGTTTCTTGTCAATCCACTGACAGATGAGACTCCTGACAAGCCCAGCTGAGCACCTTCAGCTCCTCCCAGGGCTCTTGCTTTCCATGCCTGGGGTGAGACCACAGCAGGCAGAACCACCTCACGCTGCTGACTGCCCTCTCTGTATGGATGATGGTGGCCACCCAGCACTGCCCATGACCTATGGACACAAACGTGGCCTGATGCATGATTAGGCCACAGCTCCTCACAGAGCTCCTCACAGAGCTCCCTGATCTAGTATATCCCTATCACTGTCTCTGCTACATCTTGTGATGGGAATAATTTTCTCAAAACTCAGGTCTTCTGGTTGTAGGCCACTAACCACTTACACACTCTAGTACCTCCCCACTGCCAACACCATGATGCTTCTATCTGCAGTGCTGTAGGGTACACAGGCTCTCTTAACCCTGGTGTCCGATCTGAAGACAGCCCCAGATGGTTCTAGACTTCCCCTCTGTCAAAGTCCAGTGACCCCTCTATCAATTCCACATGGAAGCAGGCTGACTGCCCTTCATCTGCCTCCACCATTTATTAGCTCTGAGACCATGGGCAAGGCCATTCATTAACTTTCTTGGATTCTAGCCTCATCTAGACTCATCTATAAAACAAGACTAACATTCCCCTCAATGCTTTATGAGGATGAACTGAGATACCGTGTAGTCTCTGTTAGGTTTGATAAAGGTCTATCCTTTTATCCGTCCCTGTCTCCTCATGCAGGAGGAACCAATGGAGCTCTCAAACCTGCCAGGACTATGAGTGATGGAAACGCTGGAATCATCAACTGGGTGCTGGGGTGAGAGGAACTCGGAAGCACAAAGAGGCCATTCAGTCACTTTGGAAAAGATCTGGCAGAATTTAGGAATCAGACAATAGAGCACGAATGTACCTGTCTACCCTCATTATGCAATGTGAAGCAGCTAATAGGAGCAAGTTAGATCTATATCAACCAATCTGGAACAATAAAGACCAGGGTATATTAACAGAAAAGAGTATGCATGTGGCAGGTAAAGTGTACAGGTGAACCCATTTTCTGTAGGTGTACTTGGGTAGAAAGGTGTGCATGAACACAGAAAAGAGGGGTGAAGAGAAGCACACCAGAGTGTTAATATTGGTTATGAGTGGAAGGTGGGATTGGATTGGAGAGCATTATTGACATTTTCATTATATATATTATTTAATTTGTTTATTAAAAGTTCTTAACCACATGCAAGCTTTAAGTTTACACTTTTCATCAGACATCAGAATTTGTAGTGTCTAAATGGGCAAAGTACAGAAAGCTTCTGTTTATGGAACCCCCTATAATGGCCCATTTATTTTTTTTTAGTAAACCGAGGAGAAAGTGTGCTCCGTAAAAGCACACGAGCTCCTGGTGAACACGGTCTCTGACTGCTGCGGAGGGTGAGCATCGAGGTCGATACATTTGATGGTGAGGTCAGTTTGGCTGATTATGAACTAATAAGGCTTCTACCTCTGAAAGCCTGGTCACCACGGGGAAGTGGAGGATCTCACCCCTTGTTCTAGAACAGCCTTTGAATAGCCCCCTGATTGGAAAAGGAAGAGAAATGAGCACCCTCTAGTGCCTGCATTTCCAAACTCAGTGAGAGCTCATTTCCAGTTTTACATTGTTCAAGCTTTAGAAATGCTCTTTGTTTCTGATCCAAGTAGCAGTATTATTACAATGTCGATTGTAACGATATTCCAGCGTTTATCAACAGCACACAGCTTTCTCAAATACAGCTTTAGTGAGTGGGTGGAAGAAAATGCTGTCCCTAGGGAAGATGTTCTGACTTTGGTCTGTTTAAGGTTCAATTATTTAAAATAGCTAGTCTATTTTTGGTCTTTATTGCCTAAACAGGTAAAACTTCATTCGTATTAAAAGCATAGATGCAAATCATTCCAACAAAATTGGGGCTTCGGTCTATCTGTGGGCCATCCTTGGTGATTGTATATTTGATTATTTCCACCCAGAATGGCTCTCACAATTCTTCAGGGACTAACACATAGGCCTGGTCTATATGTGGAGCCTCTGCCTCACAATCAGCCTTTCCTAACTGGCAAAGGAGGGTAACAAGCAAAGGTCTCTGTTCAGTGCCCTGAACCAAAATCAGGTGTGGGCTGGAGGAAGCTGGTGACCATGAACTCTGTGTCTCTGGCATTGCCCACCAATTCATGGAAATGGAGACTAATGATATAGTTCAGTGTAGCAGCCACCATGGCCTCAAAGCCACCCAAAGAATGGAGAAGCCATTTGTTTTTTTCTCCATGACCTTTGTTTTTTTTTTAGAAAGAGTCTTGCTCTCTCACCCAGGCTGGAGTACACTGGTGGAATCTCAGCTCACTGCAAGCTCCACCTCCCCGGTTCACGCCATTCTCCGGCCTCAGTCTACTGAGTAGCTGGGACTATAGGCGACTGCCACCACGCCTGGTTAATTTTGATTTTGTATTTTTAGTAGAGTTGGGGTTTCACATGTTAGCCAGGCTAACCTGACCTCATCATCTGCCCTCCTTTACCTCCCAAAGTGCTGGTATTACAAGCATGAGCCACTGCACCCAGCCTCCATCACCTTTTAATGCCAGTATTTAATGCTATATTTCACACCACTCTGCCAATGATTAGGTGCCGTGTGTCTGTGAGACTCCCAAATCCAGGACACCTGTGAGGGAAGGACATTGAAGGAGGAGACAAGCCAGGAAGGCGATGGGCAGATAGGAAATTCAGTCCTGCAGAAGGGCTTGGATCCAGTTACTCATCCATGACAGGGATTTCTCCTCTCTTTCCAGGACTCATTAGATCCTAGGAGATGAAGGGATAGAGGTTCCCGCTTAATGCGTCCAGACTTCTGAAACACTCTACATGGGAACCCAGAGGGCCTTGCACTATCCATCCTTTATTCTTTCAAGATTGGCCACTGGCACCTGGAACTGCTGTTTGTACTGATGATAAAATCAGGAACAAAACATCCACAATTTCTAAAATGATGCGTTTTACAGTCTAGAGCGCAGGAGAAGAGTCCATTAGTCACCCGAAGTCATGGAAAATGACAATGGTGTTAAATCTATGAATACTAACGCACATTATAAGCTGTGAGGATTTATATTAAGGAGGTGCAGCCTAGGAAAACTGTTGAAGGAGTGTATCCCTAGAGATGGTAGTGGTTAAACTAAGATTTGGAGCAAGAACAAAAAAGAAGAGACTTGTGTTGACCCAGAGGATACAGCATGGAGTGGAAAGGGCTTTGGTGGGAGGAGCATGACGTGTGAGGAATGGCCTGAACTGAGGCATCTGTGGTTGACCTGGAGGTGAGGATGCAGAGGAAGGGAGAGGACAGCTGGGAGCGGACATCACGTGGAGGAGGCTGAGGACTGATATGAGCGTGGTGTGGGGAAGATGGAGTTGTGAATGCTGACAGGGAAAAGAACATAGACCTGTGTTGTCAATGCTGTCTGCAAATATACAACTTCGAATGAGCTTTCCTTTCTGAGAACAACTGAAGAAAAGGACTTCTGAGGCCAGAGCTGCAGGAGGGGCCTGGAAGAGAGGCTGCATCCTCTCACATCATGGTAAAATACATCCCATCGTCCAGCTGAGACTGGCCTGGAAGAGAAGCTCAGCACAGGGCAGAGTTTCCCATGCACAGAGCTGCTCAGAAATCTGAGGGCCCCAGCCTGGGCAGTGTTGGGGAGACTTCTATGGGACAACGTTTTCCACTGCCTGGATCACAGTCTCGTGAAGACAAGGCCACCTATATCTACCACTGAGCATTGTGTGCAGAGGAAGGTGGCTGTGGGGTGAAGGCTGGTGCAAGAGGGCACAGAGGTCTGGGAGAGGCTGTCTGACACCAAGGCCACATATTTAGCTTTGAGAGAAAGTTACAGACCCTCGGCAATTTCTCTATAGTGTGTGCTGGGACAGATCAGCTGTGCACCAGCTTCGGCTCCTATTAACACCTACATATGTAGTCATGGATGGCAGTCTTAGGCATCTCCATGTTGCTTCGTGTCCTGCCTTTGTTCTCTGGTATCTTGGGATCTGGTTATCCCAGATTCTATGAAGTCTATGATAGAAGGAAGTTGAGTGCCCAAAGAGGGACCTCAATAATGTAGACCTGAGGTAAAGGCTTAGGCTAGGATGTGGTAAGCCAAGGAAAAGGCTTTAGGGGACTCACCTGCCCCCAGGACGTAAAAAGCCGCACCATTGAGGAGTCTGGTGGCCAAGGCAGGGTCAGGGAAAAATCGGCAAATTGTGGGAGGTTTTTCAGCTTGTGCGTTGGGGACATAATTCCTGGATGTCAGTAGAGTCACTGGTGATGCCACTGCCCCTGCCAGCTAGTGATTCTGCCCTCTGCCTGCTATTCCTCCCTCTACCTGCTGCAACCTTCAACCTGAAGTCCAGTCATAAACATTCGCCCATGTTGTCTCTGCTTCTGGCTGTCTTTCTTCTACAAGACAATAGACAGACAAGGTTCATGGTAATTTGCCTTCCACTTACCTCTCCACTGTCAGCACTAGGTGTCCACTTTAGAGCTCTTTTTGACAGATGATTGCTTCTTCACTGAACATATGTGCTTCCCTCCAATTCCTAGGTCTCTATCTTATTTCTCACATGAGATATATTTCAGGTTCATTTATTCTTATTGGTGAAAATCCAAACTTAAATTTTAGTAGAATAAATTAAGAAAAATATCTTTAGACATTTATATGAGAAAGCAGTTTTTGTCTACACACAAACAAAATTGTTTTTAGTTATTGTTGCATTAAATTAAACTTGTGTAAAACACCATAAAAAATGAAAATGTAGGCTGCAGACTGGGGAAAGACAAAGGGAATGTATGTAAATGATTTTTAAAAAGTGTTAAATTTAACATTCCTCAAAGTTTCTAATGAAGAGGCCAGAGTAATGACCCCTGAAGACATGTAAGCCTCTACTGAGGCCCTGCTGGTCACTAGATGGCAGTTTGAGGGCTCTGACTTACTGACCAGGACACAGAAGGTGATGATGGAGCAGGAGGGTAGGTGGAAAATGGATGGACTACTTTGTTTCCTACTTCTGGTCCTTACAAGCCAGGAGACACTGGGGAAAATGACTGAATGTCCCTGAGACTTCCATCTGTCAAGGAAGAATAAGAATGATTGATGTGCAAGGTTGTTGAAAGACTTTAAGCTATATAACAAATTCAAAGAATCTAGCACACATCTGGGGCTCCGCAGTCACTCTTCTACTGAAGTTACCCAGGAAGTGACAAGCTGAAAGAAGATGCTGCACAGAAGAGGGCACACTCAGGGCATAGGAAACCTGGGCTCTGTTTGGGAGAGCTCTGTGCTCAGTAGGACACAACACATGCCTTCCATACAACTAAAAGCTTCCCTTGCAGGAGTGAAACCTGGGTGGGGCCTGCAGCTCTCAAGTCAAAGCTAAGGCAGGAAGTTTATGTATAGAATGTCAGAGACTCTGCCGGGCTGTGCCAAGCTGCTGGCACAGAGATACAGGGCCGAGTCGTCCAGCTCCAAGGCGTTCACATTCAGCTCAGAGCTATAATTAGGGAACTGGCGACCTGAGAATCTAGGAGAGAAGTTTCCTCTGCCATTCTCTTCCTCCCTATAATACTGAAAGATAAACTGGGGCCCCTGACCCAGGGCCTGTTGGTACCAGGACACAGTGTTGTGCCCAGACTGAGGAGAGCATCTCAGAGTCACTTGCTGTCCTCTCGTTTTGATCAGGTGTGTGGGACTTTGGGTGACTCCAGCGTCCACTGGGCCTGTGGGAAAAGCAGATGGAGGATGAGCCAGGGACAGCCTGGAGGTCCTCCCCAAGGTAAAGTGGAGGACACGGGTGGGAAAGCTGAGAATGGGGCTGCTGTCCTGTGCACAGGACTCACCTGCTCCCAGGAGACAAAGCAGCGCCCAGCAGAGGAGCCCAGGGCCCATGGCACAGTGGGACAGGCAGCACTGCACCTGATTCAGGGCTTGGTCCTCCTGGGGAAGAGCCGAGTGAGTTCTGCGCCTTGATTTTCCTAATGGGAGGTGTATCCTGTGATGTCACTGTCCTGAGTCCTCCCCATGCAGCCTTCCTTATGTCCAGTGCTCAGTGGATGATCCTGGAGTCTCCACCTGTCCTGCAGAGCTGGAGGGATGGGTGAAGGCAGAAGTTTCTGTGGTGACACAGTTGCTCCTCTGCCTACATTGCCCCAGCTCACAGGCTGCCCCATCGCCCTCTCACCCTTCCCCCACCTAGTGCGGTGGTGCTCCATGCTGGAGCTAACACACCTACCCATCAGCGGAGGGTGAGGAGCCTGTGATTAAACTCTCACATTCCAGCTCTTCCTTGTTGTCCTCACATCATCTTTCTGATGCTAGATTCACACCAATGTTTCTTATTATATTTTCCTGTCCCAGTCAACATTCCCAGCCCCTTTCTTCAGTGGCCAGTGGTGCAGAGTCCCCAAGATTTAGTCCGTCTGATCAGATCCAAAGCAGACCTGGGTTGTCTATAAATTATTAAGAGTATAGATTCCCCAGAAATAATTCTAGGATTTTAAGAGCTCACAGCACAGGGTTTGTCTTATTGGAGACGGGACAGCAGAGGGAGGTAGGGTCACCATCTGTGCTGGTTTGCAAAATCTATTGCCATGGCTCCCTTCTTGCTGGGTGAAATTTCCTGGTGCCCGAAAGTAGTCACACAGTAGCCTGAATGCTTTGCCGCTTAGATATTTCTTTCAGTTGATATCCTAGTGAATGGCTCATAATTTTATATTCCATAAAGTCCTAGAACAGGACACAATTTTGCCAAGGTTTTTGCTATTTATAACAAGGATGGTATTTGCTTCAATTTCAGATAGCTTGTCCCTCATTTCCCCCTGAGACTTCACCAGAATTGCCCTTAATGCTCTGTTTTCAGGAGTCTAGGCTTTTGCTAGTCTGCTCCTCCCAATTCTTTCAACCTCTATCCATTAGCCACTTCCCATTAACCAAAGCTGCTTCTACATTTTCAGGTATTATAACAACAGCCTCATGGTGCCATATTTTCTTTCAATTTCTTTCCTACTGCTATAGAGAAATACCATGGACTGGGCAATGTATAAAGACAAGAGGTTTATTTGGCTTATAGATGTGGAGACTGGGAAGTCCAAGATCAAAGGGCCACAGCTGGTGAGGTCCTCCTGCTGTTATCCAAGGCAGAAGGAAGGTGAAGCAAGCACTTAAGACAGAGAAAACAGCTGAATTCATCCTTTTTATTGGAAGACCATTCCCAGGAAAACTAAGTCACTCCCCCAATAAGGGCATTGATTTCTTTCTGAGGGCAGATCCCTCATGACCTAGTCATAGCTGTCCCACTTCCCAATACCATTACACTGACAAATTTCAACATGAGCTTTTGTGGGGACACGCAAGCATAGCACACACATCTACACTATGAGTCAGTATTTCCACTCTTAAGTGTAGGTTTTAAAAGAAGAAAAAAGAATGCATATGTCCAAAAGAAAGAATTCCACAAGAATGTTCACAACAACTTTATTCATAATAGTTGAAGACAGGAATAACATGGATATCCATCAACAAGAGAATGCACAAAAAATTTGTGGTGTATTTATGCAATGGAATATTAGTCATAAGAAAGAATGACCTACTGATACAACAATATGAATACACTTCAGAAATACTAATTTTGGAGAAAAATAACTAATAAAATATGATTCCATTTATATGAAGCTGAAGAATAGACAAAGCTAGTCAATGGTGATAAAAACAGAAAAGTTTTTATCTCTGGGATAGAAATTGATTGGAAAGGAGCATGAGGACACTTTCTTGAGTGATGGAAATTTTTTTTATAATCATTTCAGTTACTGTTGCACTGGTGTATACAATTGTCAAAATGTACCAGGATGTTTTTGTATTAATATTTGTGTTTTACTCTCTATTAATTATACCTTAATAAAAAGTGTTACTAAAAATTAAACAGCTAAACTGCATAAAAGATGGCAGTCATTTACAAATGTATGCTTGTATTCTGTACAGCCCAATTTAAAAATGCATCACACAAAAAGAAGAAAAGACAGGAACACATGCATCTGTGTAAGATATGGAGAATGTGAGAAGTGGTCAGTGACTGAAATAGGCAACACTGAAATTTGGCATCAAATTAAGCTCAATGGATGAGTGGGCTGAAAAACAAGTGAGGATCAATATCAAGGAATGCTTTAGAAAAACAAAAACTTTCTAAAAATATCTTCATATGCTGTTGAAATCATTCTGAGAACCATGAGCTGCTATACATTTTATAACTTGGGAAATTGGGCATTCATCAGTCTCACAATTGAACGTTTCTTTTCTTTCTGGCTTTCAACAGATTGGCCAATTGGTGAAGTGATTTTTTTGCCCAGCAAGCAGCTTGCTCCCCTCTTTATGAGTGGGGTCCTGGGAGACCCGGCAGTCCCCCTTTGGCAGCCTCACAGAGGGGAGTTGGGCACAGCACAGACACATGGGGTTCCCTGCCCGTGGGGTTTGCACTCCCTGTGAAGCCTAGCTATGGACCTCCCAGTCCTGCAGTTAATGGATCCCAACTAAAGAAACCTTGCCTCTAGGTATTCGCTTTACCTGTTAGTGCTAAGGAGGGATACAGGCTGGAGAAAAATAAAATGTTTGCTCAATATTATTCTGTAATACTTTACAAGAAAATCAATTGGGGAGTTCATGAATTTTCATCCAAGCCAAAGTCATGATAATAGCTGAATTCCTTCCTTAATCTACCCTGAGAGGACTCAAACACTGCTCGATGCCCACAAATACTTAGTAGAGACTTATTTATAGTCTCCTTTTGATAATTCTACTCGTCGATTATCTTCAGGTCTAACGGCACTGTTTGGTGCATCTACTAATATTTTCCTTCTGTAGTTTGTTTACTTAGGTGTTTTAGAAATTGTTGTCAATATTTTTTGCCCTCCAGAGAACACGTGCTTGGTATCCAATGGAATCTAAGCCAAGGTGATGTTATCAGTACGACTTATAAACTTGCAGAATCCCTGATCACTCAAGGAGGTTAAAGCTGTTGCCTGGCGAGACATGCAGGGAAGATGAGGTGCAGCAGAGATGGACTGGATTCAGGGCACAGCCGGCCCCTTGCTTTCGCCTTTTCCTCTGAGGCAGTTGCTCCTCTGTCTGCACCTGCTCTGACACCAAGGCTGCCCAGCCAACATTCTTCAACTGTAGATGTCATTAAAGATTAGAGGGACTTCTCGCCTCTTGCATAGCTGTGGGTAGCCTAGCAATAACTGAAAACTGCTGCAACATCTGCATAATATGGGATCCAAGCCCGAATTTTTCTTAACCCTTTCCCTCCTAGGCTGCTCTCCCAGACTGCCCAGAGTACTTTAGTTCCCAGTGGACCACAGTGCCATCTTGTGGCCAATAAGTGAAGTTTCATCATTGTTTCTTCTGCAATGGCCCAAGGAATGCTGAGAAGTGTCTACAGAGCGAGCTGCCAGAATATTCCAGAAGTGCCATCCCGCAGGTTTTATGACCAGCTTCCCTAAACCCTCATCCCAGCACTACTTCTAACCCTGACTATTGCTTTGAGTTACCAATCTTAATATCCCACCCTCATTCTGAATAACTCTTATCACATAGCTCCAGTTATAGTCTAACTTTTTCTCCCTTAAAACTACCATCTAAAGAAAGAGGAACAGAAGGAGAGGAATGAAAGGAAATAATACTTGGTTTTAAATAGTAAGAAAACACAGACGTTGAGGTATGAAGAGATTATTTAATCTGAATGACTAAAGATAAACAAAAATGCCCTCCAAAAATGACAGTGTTACCCCAAAAGCATAGATAAGCAAAAGATGAAGTTAAAAATGTCTATTAATAAAAAGTAAAATTGAAATATATAAAGGAGACCTCTTACAAGGAAATAAGCAATGGTGGAGGGAGCAGTACCTAATGCACAAAATAAGGATGGACATAAGTAAGACCAGCAAAGGGGCTGCTACAGGAAATGATCAGCTTGTACAATGCACATCCACTGATCTGAGCAGCAAAGAGGGAAGAGATGATTCTGAAACAGGCAGAGGAGCAGCGGGAGATGAGGACACGCTGGTGCAAAATACTATCATAAGGAAGCAAATCAGCAGGGGGACTGTGGAATGTATGACTTTTCTTTCTCCCATCTCCTGTGACAGCTGAAGTGGACCATTTTCATTTCCAATGATTTGTTCCCGCACCCTGAGTTAGATGACCCTGGTATTTGCTTCTCCTCAGGTTCCCATGGATGAACTCCCACTCCCTCCTTGTTGAGTATGATCTGAAGGAGAGGTCATCTCTCCATACCCTTCAATCCCACAATACTGGGGATTGGCACAGACTTCTCAATTGGCATCGACCTCTCTCAGGGCATGCTCACATGCCCCCTAACTGTGCCTTTTCATTTCCACTAGACTGAAAGTTAGATGAGGGCAATGTAACTTAACACCTTTATCATAGGATGCATAAGTGACTGCTTTCAAAATTATTGCTGTTTCTGTCACTACCTTGGATTATATCAGAACAGGAAAAAAAAGGCACATTTTCTTAATGTGACTTAACCACAAAAACCTTACCAAGTGCAAAAACAATATAACTACCAAGGGATTGCTCTCCTAATTGGTGAGATGGCAAAATAAAACAAAAAACAAAGAAAATATTATCAAATACTTTAATGGAGACCCAGAATCCCAGTCCCTCTTATACAAACATCATTGCATGGCCTCCCTCTAACTAAGAGACAGACAGAGCCATTCCTGTGCCCTGCACCTGGCAAGAAAGCCCTGCTGGAGCCTGTGGGGAGCTGGCGAGGATGAGCCTTGGTGATTCTGCCCCAGAGCAGGGATTCTCAGGGAGCTCCGGACACCTTCCAGGGACTGAGATGGAGAGTGGCCATACTCCGTCTTGGAAAGGAGAATACTGAGGGCATGACCCTTCTGACCTCTCAGCCTAAAGTAAAAGCAGAGTCATTCCTGACTGGTGTGGAGCTGCTTAGTCTCCAAAGCAAAATTGTCCTTTTTACAGGGTCTCTCGTTGCCACAGAAGAATAGTTGCTACTTGGCCATCTCTGTTGCCCATGACTCCAGCATCTGAATATTCTATGCGAGGAAAGATAATTTGTAAATAATGAACTGGTTCAGTGATACCTTTAGTTACATTCAAAATAGTTGTCATGTTCCAGACTGGCATGCTTGCAGGAGACACAGAATTACAGAGCAAGAGAATCTGGAGGTTGAATAGAAATAGGAACAATCGAGGCCCCCTTAGGTGATGGCTTCTAAGAACAAGAGTAGAGGGGAGGTGAATTCTGAGCCCTTTTGGCCCCACAAGACATGGCATAACAGGGACATCAGAAAATACCCCAGGGATGTGCTGATAAACTGGGTGTCTGTGAAGGTGGGGGCATGGCTGGTAGCATTTCCTAATTTCAGTTGTACCAGCATACCCACCATGGTAGATTTCAAGTGGCCAACATGGCTTCACTGCTTGGGAGCTGGGAAGAGTAGTATGCCTATTTGGTTCTTCTGACTCATACAAGCCGGCTCCAGCACATCCCTAGACTCAAGAGCAAAGCTTTCAAAGTTCTTCAGTGCTTCCTACTCAACACACAAAAAATGAGGCCACAGCAACTATAGCACACCTCATTGTTTTCATGATAGGATCAGTGTGTGATCCTGGGTCTTGGAATGGACAAAGGGATGTTTGTGCAGAGAAAGGATTTCTGAGTCCTTTGTAGCTGCCAAGATCACAAAGCAGATAGCTATGCTGGTTGGTTGTGGAGCTGCTACATTTGACTTGAAGTAATTGCAATGAAATGTTTATCCTGCTTAACTCAAGACAACAGAATGATTTCATTAGAGCAGAAACTGATTCCTTCCTATTTGTTCATTAGTAATATCTGCCCTTTGCTACTCTTCTATGTTCATTCTCTGTATAAGTTGGAAGTCCTGATTGCTTTTGTTTCATCTTGTTGCAGCACCGTTTACAATTGTGGACTGTGTTCTGTTCAGCCTCAGTGTCAGAGCTTGTCCACTGTTAGGAGCAGGTGTCTCAGGAGTCACGTGGAGGAAGGTGGCAGCAGTTAGAGACAAGGTCTAGGAAGACAAGGAATTCCCATGTGTGCCCTGGCCTTACTCAGTCCCAGGAGACAGAGGGTACCTGAGCAAGGAATGATTTGATGATGGCACAATAAAAAATGGGTCTAGAGCAGCTCCCTACCAGAGATCATCATTCTCTGGGGAAAGAAATTTGGTGTCTGTACCACCACAATTTCTGATCAGAGAATTTGGGAGGGCTATGATGCCCCTCCTAGCTATGAAAGACTCAGGGCACCTCTATCATGGCTGCGTCTGGGACACTGAGTCCCAGACTTGGAGAAGTGGTCTGATGCCGAAGACTCCCTGAAACCCATGATCCATAATCACATCAGCTCTGACCAGTGCATTCGCTTTCATAGATACAAACTGCAGCAGCACCCACAGACGAGTTGAAGATTCTGTTACAATATAATCATTGTACTTCTATTTATAACAAGTACTATATAATAAAATATAATATGCAAAATAAAAGAAAAAGAAATATATTCAATATTATAAATAAAACACTTCTTGAGTTAAAGGCCTCAGGAAAATGATTTCAAATCAAATGAGTTTGACAGCAATGAAAACCCTCAGAGTCTAGAAATTAGATTTCCTGAGGGAATCAAGGTGAACGGGCAGCGGTGGTGAATGCATGCTTCTGTCTATCAGGACAGTAGCAATGGCAAATGCAAACAAAATAAAGGATACACGTGGCTTAAAGTAGGCAGAAGAAGTGAAGTCTTATTGTTATCACCATTGTATTTATTAATAAGGACCACAAATTTGCAAAGACGTTTACTTTATAGGAAGAGATGTTTGATATTTTGTTGCAGAAACTTTCAAGGTGACAGGGGTAGAACAGGCTTCAGAAGAAAGATGTTCCTGGGGATGTAGCCTCAGACCTTCCAAATGCTCCAACATATGAAGAAGAGGCGTGTTTCCTGCCTATGACAACCTCATGGATGTGGGCAGCACAGCAGCCTCCAAGACCTATAGAAGATGCATGTCTGCCCTGAAGGCCAAGGCTAAGACACTGACTCCTTGCTTGGAGCAGTGAGCTGGCTCGGAGGACTCCCATGATTGTTTTCACCACCTACATTTGCAGTCACTGTGTTTCAGGAATGAATCTGCGGTCTCTTTCTACCCAAAGGACAGCTGAGGTCCAAATCTACCTTTTTCCCATGAAAAGTAAGGAGCAAAGAGAGGCCTCTGTTAAGGGTTTGTAGGAGCTGCAAGGAGAGAGAAGGATGAGATTTGTGAGCAGAAAGGAGGCGACTGTGCCACGCTGTGGCTAAGCTGCTGGCACAGAGATACACAGCTGAGTCCCCCTGCTCTGTGCGCTGGATCTTCAGAGTGGAGACGGATCTCTCAGGCCTCTCTGCAGAGAACCGACCACTGGGCCGCCCTGATTTGTCTCGTTGAGCATCACTCCGGAAGTAAGTCAGAACCTCTGAGCCCTGCCCCAGGGTCTGTCGGTACCAATAAAGGGTTACATGACCTGAAATTGAATCACACCTGAGAGCTACATCCCGTCCCCTCTTTGCGACTTTGTACCTTGGGGACTGGGAGACTCCAGCACCTGTGTGATCTGTGGAAATAGAATTTGGCAACAGAATAAGGAAAACATTTGTAGTCATCGCACACACACACACACACACAAGCCTACACACAGAAAAAAACTGAAACTACTTTGTGTTCTGAGGACTCACCTGTCCCTAGGAAACCCAGGACCACCCAGCAGAGGAGCCTGGTGCCCATGGCAGGGTCAGGCCAGGACGGGGGTTTTACCAGGTCAGTGTCACTATGAGCAGGAGCAGAGGATGAGGGACGTCCTTGTCTCCACAGGGCGGTTCCCACAGTGACATCACTTCCTCTCTCAATCCCCAGGACCTCAGGGCCCCAGCATTTCTATTTGAACACATTTGGGTGCTGCTTTAAATATTTATAAGCTCCTTTTTAACAACATCAATGCATGGCTCATTGCTTTGGGCTCCAGAGCCGTCTGGACCCGGAGGCCTCACGCTGCATCTCTGAGTTCATCTTGCCACCCCACAGCTGCTCTTCTGTCTGCTAGGCATGTCCTGTAGGATGCACAAACAGTGCCCCTAACATAGAACACAAAAGGGTGAGCTCATTGTCTTTCCTGCAAGTCAGGGTCCCCTCTGCCATCCCCATTCATGCCCCAGCCTCCTCCATTCCCCCAGTCACACGTGCCCAACAGGACTGTCCCATCACAAGCGTTCCCTCATGAACTGCCCTCATGCCTTTCTTTGGGATCATTTCCCACCTTTGTTAACTATAATTCAGAAAAGATAACTTGGTAGCAAACTCACAGTGGTGGTTTTTCATATTCCACGTATAAAAGTTTTTTTTTTAATCAATCTCACCTCTAATGAAGGAGAATGACGATTGAGCTAATGGTTATTTTTAACCACTATCTTGACTTACTGTTGTTCTCCATCTATTCCTATGTGAGGTATTTGTCTTTTCTTTCTGACGGCTTTCAAAATCTTCTCTTTGTCCCTCATGTTATACAATTTCCCTATGACTTGACTATTTGTCTTACTTGAGATTCATTTTGATTCTGGAAACTCTGAATTTAGGTCCTTAAACACCTCTAAATAATTGTCAGCTAACATCTCATAAATATCACCTTATAACATTCTACCTATTTTATCTGTTTGAAACTGCAATCATATGCAAAAAAAGGTAATTTATGAAAAATTTGCATATTCTAATATATGGGAAACATCCATTTCTTTTCTTCCCTGTTCTTTAACTTTTTCATATTCCACTTTTAATTTTCCGTGCTGCATTCTAGATCACTCCTGCAGATCCATCTTTGACATAGGAGCAGCTATGACATAGGAGCAGTTGATTAACTGTTTGACTTTCCATTTTGTTTTCAGTGGTTGTATGAGGAATTTCTAGATATATTATTTGACAATTTCTATGAAAGTTACTTGATGGTTTCAGACATTCTCTTTTTCCTTGTTTCTCTTTTTCCCCCTCATGTTCATTTAAATGTAGCTCTCCAAACTCTCATATCTTATAATGCCAAAATTTCGAGTCTTCGGGTTTGCACTTTAAACGTTTGTTGCTTGTGCTCACATTTCCTCATTGCTAACTCCTAATATGTCCTTATGTTCTTCATACTGGGGATCTATTTGTTTGATGGTAGTCTGTGACATTCCAGAGAGGCCTGGACTGAGAGGGAACATCACCAAGAATCTGTCATGTTTATAGTCATCTCCAGTCTAACTTGCAAATGTATGGGCCCAAGAACTGTCTGCTGCACTCTGGGCTGCCAAATACACCCACAATATAGGTTAGTAGGTCAAAAATGATCTCTGGCCAGTCCCAAGGAAAGATTCAGAATAGAATTCAAATTTTCTATTTTTTTTTAAATAAGTCTCATACGTATATAGACCCTCTGGGTGGAGGGAGATTTCAGGTACAGGATTAAAAGAAAAGTTAGTAGCCAGTGTCTGGAACATCCACATACAAATTGTGTCCACATTCACCTGGGCAACACAGGTGTCCATGGAGAAGAGTCCAGGGACCATGGCAGGTTGAGGCAGTTGTGTGATCTGATGCCTTAATCTGGAAGAATCCATCATGGGCTGAATTGAGTTAAGTCAACTTTGCAAAGGCAAGAGCCTGCCTTTCCCAGAATGCCATTTCTCTTATCATTCTGGGTTAGAGATGGTCAAGTATACATTTGGTAAAATTTGGAAGACAGATGAAAAGCAGTCACTATTAGACTTGGAAGGTCATTGTGGTCAGACAGTGAGAGTCTGTGACCAGCAGATACAGAGGCATCCAACAGACCTAGGAAGTCTTGTTCCTTCTGCACTCTGTGTCTAGTTCATCTTCCCAAATGCTGGCAAACAGCAGCCAGGCTGCTGTTTTGGAAGTGCACCTGCAGGGGTGGCCCCCGTAGAGTGGGAACAGCTTCCCCAGAAGCAGGTTTCCTTGGCCTTTTCCTGTGCCCCCGGTTCAAGGTCCCACTGCATGTCCTGGCATGCTCTGATCCTCTCATGTCCCTGCCAATCCAGCCTGTCATGCCGAGACCCCCAGAAGCCCTGGCTATTGACTGGCTCCCTCACCTTCTGACTTCTCTCCTCCAGACCTTCTCTTTCTCAGCTCCTCCCACATATGCATAAAGTCTAATTCTGATCGTAAATTTGTTACACTCTCAAACTTGTAGTGGCCCTGTTTTATTGTTGCAAACTTAATGGAGATTTTCTTACCTGAAGTGGTTTCAAGGAACAACCTTTAAGGATGGAATTCTAGAAGTGGATCTCTGATCTGTCTCACTTTGTTGTGTGGAAAGACCCTGAAGGAGAGAGCACAGAGACCTGGAGGAGGTCAGGCGCTGCAACCACAAGAGGAAGCTTTGAGCCAGGTGTGGCCGCCATGATAGTGATTCCCCATCAATTTCCAAGACCAACCTGAGCCCAGCAATCAAAGGGGTGGGCTTTCTTGTACTTAATGCTAGATCTCTGCCAGGTTACAGTAGATGTAGTGTGTTTTTATTTTTTTATTATTGGTTTATCCACCCACTCATCACTCACTCAGCCTGTCATTCACTCATCCATTCTTTGTGAAATGGGTCTCCCTACATGCCAGACACCAATGGTGGTAAATGCAGCAGGCACAGCCTTAGCTATCATGGGCTTAAAAACTGGGTGGAGTACAAAAATAACCAGACAAGTATCTGAGAAAGTCAAGCTGCGCTAAAGGTTACTAACAGACACATGAATCTGTGAGAGCTTATGAGAGGAAAGTTGATTTCAGATGGGAGGGGAGGGAGTGCTTCCCACAAGAGGGGTTGATCATGCTGAGATATGAAGGACAGGTAGGAGCTGGCCACTGCAGAAAGGAAGCCTCTGGCCCAGGGCAGAGGAAATGGCCTTTGAAGTCTCTGTGATGGGAAGGAAGGAGGCACAGAACAGGGGCTCCCTTCATGGCTGCAGTAGAGAGGGGCGAGGAGGTGGGGGGAGGAGAGACCCAGCAACGCCTTGGAGGGTGACTGCCCAGATGGGAAAGGTGGGCCACAGGAGAGAAAACATGAGGGTGGGGGCTGGGGGAAACATTAGAGAGAGGAAAAAACAGGGTCACCAGGGAGAGACGGGAGTCTAGATGGATCTGAAATGCAAATCCTGTTTTATCCTGGGGGCCTCGGACTCAGGATAATGAGTAGAAAAGTAGGAGCTGGGAAAGCCCTGGCCCCACCCCGAAAGGAAAGCTCCGAGGATAGACCAGAGAAAGCAACAAAGGAGACATCTGAGGACCTGGGACCAGTCCAGGCCTGGGTGAGATGCCTGCAGAGGCACCTGGCACAGAGCGAGGCTCATACTGTCCGGGCCACTTGGGGCCACTCTGGGTTCCAAGGTTCCTGGTGCAGAGAACTCTGCCCAGAGCATCCCTGAGTCTTGGGTGGGGGAGGAGGGCAGAGCCTCCCTGCCTTTATGTGCAGAGAGGAGACGGCCTTGTAGCGCTGTGGAGTAACTGCTGGCACAGAAGTACACAGATGTCTGGGAGGGAGCAGCCGACACCAGACTGAGCGGGAAATCCTCTGTGTTTGATCTGGAGACATTGTAGCCATTGGGGACTTCTCCTTTATCAGTGATACCAGCACCAACTGAGTAATGAATCAGCCTCAGCCCCATGCCTGGGTCTTGTCGATACCAGTACATGTAGTTATGGTTCATATCCTGGGCACACTGCAGTGTCATGCTCTGTCCTGTCTTCAGGACCTGGAATTTTGGGGTCTGAGTGACACCAGCATTCACTGGACCTGCAGAGAAGGAGAACAAAGCTGATGCTGCAGCCCCAATGGGAAGGCACTGGGCCTTGAAATTCACACAAGGGGCTCTGCCCAGGACCCACCTGCCCACAGGAGAGACAAGGCCGCACAGCACAGGAGGCCGATGCTCATGGCAGGGGCTGCAGGACGGAGGGGTCTTCTGTGTCTGTGCATTGATGAAAGGGGAGCAGGACTCTCAAGGAAGTCATTCGGAGACCTCATTCTCCCTGCCTGGGCCCCAGGGAGGGAGAGGCCAGGAGAGGCCACGCCCATTCCCCAGATGGTCAAATCCAAAATAAATGCACCAGTGGACAGCTGAGAATGAGAAGAACACATT
This sequence comes from Pan troglodytes, assembly GCF_028858775.2. Lineage (NCBI taxonomy): Eukaryota > Metazoa > Chordata > Mammalia > Primates > Hominidae > Pan > Pan troglodytes. The sequence goes on along the minus strand of NC_072404.2, from coordinate 157,834,227 downwards.
TGTCTGAATTGAAACAAGTCTACAAGATTTTCATGACCTTTTGGAAACAGTTGGTAATTCACTGTAAATTTTATTTTTTCAATGATATAATTAATATTTTAGTGTTAGTTATCTACATAGTGCTAGTGCTGTAGTCTAGAGTCTTAGGGAAACTCCTCATGTCTTCCTGGTGCTTTTGATTCCCATGTCCCAAATACTCCTTCAAGTGTCCTTTTCTAATTTGCTTAATTGACCTTAATCCTGTTTAAAATCCTTTGTCTATATTGGTTTTCTCTGTTATGAAGTTTCCAAATCCCAGGGGCAGGCTCGTCAACATTGGAGGAGTCGTTTTGCTCTGTTTCTTGTCAACTCACTGACAGATGAGACTCCTGACAAACCCAGCTGAGCACCTTCAGCTCCACCCAGGGCTCTTGCTTTCCATGTCTGGGGTGAGACCGCAGTAGGCAGAACCACTTCACGTTGCTGATTGCCTTCTACATGTGGACGATGGTGGCCAACCAGCACTGCCCATGACCTAGGGGCACAAATGTGGCCTTATGCGTGAGGGACTCGGGGAGAGAGGGCAGACTTTAGGGTAAGGAAGAGTGCTCTTTTTTAATTTGAGTTGTCATGTTTCATAGGGAGTATCCCTTTGTGTGGGATTCCTGCCATTAATTTAGTAATCAATAAAAAGGAATTCAAATAACATATCTTGGTGCACAGAGTCCCACACTTATTAGGACGCCACAGTCAGTATAACATTGTCATGTTCTTCAAATTCTTATGATTTTTTGAACCAACGGGATGCTAATAAGTTGTATGGCTGGTTCTGAGTCCATAATTGTGTTTCATATTCTGCTCACCTCCCCATGTGCTGTTTTCCTTTTTAGCACGAGCACATGACCAGGGTCTGGGTCACTCAGTATCAATGGTACTTCGGATCCCATCAATGGGACTGTGTCCTGTGAAGAACACAGAAGTTAAAGTCACAGCAAAGGAATACCTGGTACTATTATCTGCAAGCTAGGGTCCAACAAACCAATGAGTAGATGCCACATATGTGCCCAGTATTTCTCTGGTCCAGAAAACAGAGGGACACACAGCAAAAGAGCCTGGTGCCCAGGCAGCGCCAGAACAGAAAGGGGAATTTTCTAGCTCAAGGCTCACGTTTTATGGGTTGGACACTTGCGGTCAAGGAAGAGAGACCCCTTCTCTCAATGTGACATTATCTCTCAAGGTAGTCACTATTGCACATGGTTCGCTTGGCCCCAGTGCACTCTATGTGCTCAGGAAGCAGAGCTAAATCACAGCTAAATATTGTCTGATGGAAACTCAAAATAATGTTCTTGGAGATGATTAGTTTTTGTCAGAATATCATTATAAAATAATTTAAGTGAATGAGTGTATGAGAAAAAATAATGAAAATGAATGAACAAATTATGTGGAAATAGCCTCTTCCATGTGGGAAGATTTTTGGTGTCATTTCATCATCTTGTCTATCTCCAGACAGGATTATCCCTAACGTAGATCAGGTGTCTCTCAGGGTTCTGGAAGTGTTTGACACCCTTCTAAAGCCATAAAAATCTTTTTTTTTGAATTTTTTAAATTTTACTTTAAGTTTTGGGATACATGTGAAGAATGTGCAGGTTTGTTACATAGGTAAACATGTGCCACGGTGGTTTGCTGCACCCATCAACCCGTCATCTAGGCTTTAAGCTCCACATGCATTAGGTATTCATCGTAATGCTCTCCCTCCTCTCACCCTCCACCCTCCGACAGGCTCCAGTGTGTGTTGTTCCCCTCCCTGTGTCCATGTGTTCTCTTCGTTCAACTACCACTAAGTGAAAACGTGCGGTGTTTGGTTTTCTGTTCCTGTATTAGTTTGCTGAGGATAATGGCTTCCAGCTTCATCCATGTCCCTGCAAAGGACATGATCTCATTCTTTCATATGACTGCATAGTATTCCATGGTGTATACGTGTCACATTTTCTTTATCCATTCTGTCATTGAGGGGAATAGCCATAAATATCTTTGGGAGCACCTCCCTCTCTTGAATATTTACCTGTGTACTAAAGAGGAAGTGTTTTAATAGTTAGAGGTTGTAAATTTCCATTAAAAATATACCTGAGCAAAACAATTTTCTAGTGATAAATATCACTGGTTGTCAGGGATGGAGGGAGGCATTGCAGAGAGGAATGAGAAAACTCTCTGTGTGATGGAAATGTTCGACATCTTAATAGGGTAGGGATTGAAGGGTCTATACACATATGGTGCTCCAAAATCACTCATCAGTTCACTTAAAATGTGTAATGTTTATATAATCTATATATTAATGAAGTTGATTTTTAAATATCTGAGGAGGTATGTATGCTACATTCTTTAGTTAATTTCATGTGAGGGATCATCAGGTATATATATTTCCACTTCTGTGACTTCTAAGTTCTCAGCTTAAGATTTCTAGGCAGAGTGTGTCTGAATCTGCCTTTGTGCATGGTGAGGGTGGAAGAGGCTGTCTGAGATTAGCAAAGGGAATCAAGATATTTAGATTCCTATTATAGGCTAGATATTTTATGATACTAAATTCTATATACAGCCCTATAGACAGACTGTATTAGTCTCATTTTATAGATTAACAAAACAAAAACCAAACTAAAGTTAACCTGTCAAGAGCTGGTCTCAGTTAGTGATGTGGTGGTGTTAGAGTGGGAGTCAGGGCTGGGTGCCATGGCATCTTTTCAGAGTTCTTTCCCCACACTGTCTCCAGGATACATTCATCTCTGTCTGTGATGTTATTGGAGCCAGCAGGTCTGAAAGGGATGTAGAGAGCAAATACTCTGATTTTGAAAGGTAGGCATCTCTCTTCATGAAAATGCCTTATAGTACAGAGCTATAAACACAGGGCTTAGAGACTGACAGGTCAGAGCTGGACCCCCGGTACTGCATCCTAATAGCCATTTAATGTGATCATGTTATTTAACCTGTGGGTCAATTCCCTCCTCCCTGTAAAATGAGAATAGCATTTGTGTCTTAAGGCTTTTTCTGACAGTTGAATTTCTAATTAACTGCAATTTTGCAAATGAAGGGCTTCTATTTTGTGTATAGTAAAATGACAATAAAGGATGGAATTATGATTTTTTTTTCTGAGTCTTCTCCGTGCAGCATAATTGAACCATAAAGGTGCACTGATGTACTCAGAGCCTGCACCTCTGCAAATGACCCTGTCACTCGTGTGATGTGTGGTTTTATAGAAACAGTCAAATACTATGCATTTATTACCACAGACCTTAAATGTGTTATATACACACAAGGAAATAATATCAAAAAAGAAGAAAATCTCGCCATATGTGGCAATGTGGATAAACCTGGAGGACATTATGGTAACTGAGTAAGCCAGACACAGAAAGACAAATACTGCACGACTCTTTTTTTTTTTTTTTGAGATGGAGTTTCGCCTTGTTGCTCAGGCTGGAGTGCAATGGCACAATATCGGCTTACTGCAACCTCCACCTCCCGGGTTCAAATGATTCTCCTGCCTCAGCCTCCTGAGTAGCTGGGATTACGGGCGCCTGCCACCGTGCACAGCTAATTTTTGTATTTTTAGTAGAGGCAGGGTTTCAGCATGTTGGCCAGGCTGGTCTCCAACTCCTGACCTCACGTGATGTGCCCACCTCGGCCTCCCAAAGTACTGGGATTACAGGCGTGAGCCACCGTGCCTTTTTCTACTTTTATGAGGCAACCTAAATAGTCAAACTCATGGAAGTAAAAACTGAAACATTGGTTACCAAGGGCTAGGGATTGGTGGCAATGGGGAGTTGCTGTCCACAGGTATAAAATTCCCAGTTAAGCAGGATGAGGAAGTTCTAGAGATCTACTGTACAGCCTTGTGTCTGTGGACTACGATACTCTATTATATACTTAAAAGCCTGTTAAGAGGATAGATCTCATATTAAATGTTCTCACTAAAATTTTTTTTAAAAAGGTGGTAAAAGGAGGTAGGTAACTAAAGAGAGATTTTTAAAAAGGACATTTGTATAATTCAGAAACATTAAAGTATTTTGAATTAGCAAAATATAAATTTCAAAATAATTCAATAAATACATTTCAATATTAATTGCCTTAATATTGTCAAAGGCGAGAAACATACTTTTTAAAAAAATTGTCTTATCGGTTTTTCTAAATTTTATTTTTTGTTTCACTTTTAAATTTATGTGGCACAATCCCCTGTTCAAAGCAGGGGGCTTAAAATGTTTATGAAATCAATAAATTAACTAATGAATAATAATGATTTGTGTCTTTTCCCTCATAATAAATTACATCAGGTACAGGAAAACTACACTTTCCTTTAAAAACATCCCATTCCCTTTGCTGTGCACTGAGAAATCTCTCTCCCCACATATCCTTCATGAAAGAGATCACCTGGCCTCATTCATTGGACAGCTATGGTGCAGAAAATTGCACCTCTCCTTTTTGTCACAATGAAGGATGAATGAATATGTTTAGCCTGGAAGTTATATGTTCCTTGGACTTTTCAGCAAAGAGAGTATAGTGATCACATATAATGCCTGACTTTCTCCTCCTGCTAATGGGGACCTGGAAAGGGAAGGCCATGTGAGAGGACAAATCTGCAGAGTGGGGACAGCAGGTAGAGGTGCTGGAGGAACAGACTTCAGCTAGTTATCTTCTTTTCAATTAACTATTTATTGATACATATTAGATGTACATATTTTTTGGTAGATGTGATCTTTAATACATTAATATAATCAAATCATGGTCATTGAGATAGGCATCACTTTAATATTTGTCTTTTCTTTACCTTAAGAACATTTGAATTATTCTCTTCTAGCTATTTTGAAATGCGCAATTGGTTGATGTTAACTACAGTCACCCTATTACTGATCTATCCAACGCCAGGTCTGGTTTCTTCCATCTAAGAGTGTACAAGACCCAGGAAAGTTATTTCAGTCAAATGTATACACAGTTAAATAATACTTATTTTGCATGATTTCTGTCAGAATCAAAACAGGTCTCATAAAGAAGCAACAGAGGGTACCTGGGAAAGGCCTGTCGGATCACCGGATCCTGAGCCCCTCTGGCTGCCAACATCCCATTCATGGTCTTGTCCTGAGTGGGGGCAGGAATGTTTTGGCATTACCATAGGAAACTTGCCTTTCTATTTACTTCCTCTGCAGGCCATCCTTTGCCCACTGTACCCTTAGGTGGGTGCCTGGCTCTGCTACCCCATGTATCATTCCTGCCCTGAAGGGTCCCGAAACTAAAGGTGGAGCACAGTGTCCACATGTCCATGTCACACCTTACTCCACCCACCGCTGTCCCTGCCCTGACACTGATTCCCAAGCCCTGGATGCCCCAGCCCCTTCACCATCCACTGGCCAGACAGACACAGAGACACTCTCTTGTTGGTACAAACTGAGGCCTTTCGCACCCCTACCCTTCTCTGGACAGTGAGGAGTCTGTGTTAAACTCAGAACTCACTCTGAACTCAAATGGCCCCCACCTGATGCTAGCAGGCAGCCAGGCATTCTCTTCAGCCTTCCTCTTCTGGGTCATCTGCCCTCCCCTCCCCAGGGTTCCCAGCAGCATTGCGGAGACACAGCGCCTCCAAGTGGCTATAGATCCATAGTCTCAGAGATTCACACCTTCTGATCTGATGAGCTCTAGATTGTCCAAATCAGTAACAGAGACCCCTGCATCCCGCTCCTGCAGCCCCCACCCTCTCACATACACCCTCTCTAAGCTTTCCCAGATAAGCCAATTTAGGGTTAATCTCTAAATCCTCCCTTAGCCAGTGGAGACAAAAGGGTGTATTAACCAACATTTTGATTGCAAAATTAATCGTTGTTATGTCATTGCAATTCATATGATAAGGTGGAAGAGAGGAGCCTGAATAAGACAGGACATACAATTAAACAGTGTGAAGCTATCCAGCAGAATGATCTTGGAAAAATATTTAATATCTCATGTGTCTTCATATTTTGTATTTAGAGTCATTATTACCAAATTTTAAATAGTGCATTTAATAAAAGGGGCTTCTAGTTTTTACATATTTAATTCTGAATTTATAAAAAGTCTTGAAATAAACAACCCTATTGGCTATAACTTAGGCAGATTGAGTGGTGTGATATTTCCCATCACTAGCCAGAAGTGCCTATGAGCTCCCCAGGTGACCCAGTGCCTCTTTGTAATGCGATCCAAAGATAAACTTTTTCATGTGGATGAATCTGCATGAGAAAATGCACATACACACACACTCATACACACTCACACATACACTCTCACACACACACACACACACACACACGGTATCTTCTTATTGCAAGGATAAGTTTCTATTACTGAGCACAACTAATTTTTCTCTCAGTGTTTTAGGTTGACTTCTGAAATGCACCCCTGATAATGTGTCCAGACTCATAAAGATGTGATTTTGGAAAAGTGTGGTTGTGGTGAGGAATTTCTTTTACTGGATCATAGGACTGGATAAATATTATTATAACATAAATTTCTTTGTTCCAAAAGGACATTTGTGAATTCCAGCTTTAGATATAGGTAGGGTACTGGGTAGTACTGGTCATTAATCCTGACTGGGAAAACACATTTGCTTGGAATACTGCAGAAATTGTATGGAAAATTGAGACTAGCCATAATGACTCTCCGTCATATTTCAGGTAAAAGGAGCCCCTTTTGAAGGGAAAACAGTAATAGATAATATTTCAGAGTTCTGTATAAATGGACATTATTCATTTCACACACATCGAGTAGTATCAATTATATACCTGAATTTTCCTCTGAATGTAAAGAAACAGAATGATATACTGCAGTGGCCAGGGAATGTCAGGGTAAGAAGCAAAGAGGAAGGTAGATGTGAGTCAGTCCTTGATAGATGAGGAGTGTCTGGCCCTGTTTGGGGAGAATACAGTTTGTTGCAGACTGTGGAAATAGCACAAATACACAGGATGTAAAAGCCTGTAAAAGCTCTAGAGCCTGTGATTTCCTAACCTGCCGTATTTCCTGCACAACTACACTTCCCTTTCCCTGCACAGATGAACTTTAGAAGACATCGGGCCCGGGAAAGTGGGGTGAGCTAGGTCAGAGGCTCTGGAAGCCTCAAACGTCTCCATTCCTTGTACCATCTGGCAGTATGTCATTTTTTACCCCCACTCTTGGCAAATGCTAATTTTTTAAAATAATGTTTTTAAAGTAATCATTTATTTTGTCATTTTTGTAACACACAGCGCTGTCAATCAGGGTTTTTAATCAGCATGAGATGAGCCCATAAGTTAATTTCACAGAACTTTAATATAATTCCATCTCAGCAAAGACATGAGTCAATTTCCTTATTATGTATAGCTTGGGTCATGTGCATAATTTCCTTTCATTTTCAAAAAATATTAAAAAGAAATTTAGGACCTTGATATTATCCTTGAAAACCTTAGGTTAGGGACTGCCACCCTAGCCAGTTCTCACCTCCTAACCTCTTTGTCTCTCTTTCCATCTATGATCCCTTGACTCCCCTGGAGCTGTTCTGTCCAAAGATTCTAAAGATAAATTGAAATTACCAGATGATTTTATTATTTCTTACATGATCTATCTGTAGTCCAGCCCAGAACAGCAGCTCTGGACAATTTTGTTTTGCATTTGTCTCTTTAAACCTGTTTATTGATTCACTGATTCAAAACATGTGATTTTTAATATCTTCCTTGTCAGATATACAATGTTAGGATTAATGGATAAAATGTCAAAAGTGAGGAAGTCAAGAAAGTGAGAAGCAAAACCAGTGAAAAATGGTCTGTGTGATGAGTAGCCATTAGGAATGATGACAAGATTAGTAGCAGACAGAAGGACTGAATGAGAAGAGAGTTCTGAAGGGAAAGAAGCAAGTGCAGCAAAGAAGGGTGCTGTTCTAATGTCATGTGTGTAAAGGAGCTGGGCTTCAAAGGAGGAAGGAAAATGATCTGGAGGCACAGAGAGAAGCCCAAAGAGCAAGGAAGACACCAAAACAATACATAAACACAGAGTAGGTCTCTCGATGTACATTAAAGGATACCCCGAATTTCATTCTGCATCATTCTGATCTTGAAAGTCTCAGTCTTTGAATAACAAAAATAGGACAGTGACAAGCGAAACCAGGGCCTCTATCGAAGAACTCGGGTAAACCCAAATTGTCTTGGGCATGCAAAATACAGGCACATTTTGCAACAATTGCCGATGATACACTGATAGGGGTTGAGAAATCATCAGTATGTAAATACTACTATAGAAGAAAGACATTATAACTCTTCATAATAAATTGCAAGTGCTGTGTAGAAATGTGTATCATAAACCAGAAGAAAAAAAATACAGATTTGGCCATTCAGGACACAGCATCAGGGAGGAAAGAGGGCCAAGTAAGACTGGCCAGGCCTGTGTATGTTTTTTAACTTTATTTATTTATTTTTTGTGTGTGATTTGGGGTCTTACTCTGTTGCGATGATCATGGCTCATTCCAGCCTCGAACTTCAGGGCTCAAGCAACCCTCTCAACTCAGCCTCCTGAGTAGCTAAGACTGCCATACCAGGCTAATTTTTAAAATATATATATATTTTAGAGACAAAATCTCACTGTTTCCCAGCCTAGTCTTGAACTCCCCACCTCAAGCATTCCTCTCGCCTCAGCCTCCCAAAGTGCTGAGATTACAGGCATGAGCCACCACACCAGGCCCTGTGTGCTTTTAGACACCCTGTGTATATTCATATTGATAGTTCCAGAACAGGCAGTGGAGGAGATCTCATCAGTGTCCTGTGAGTGCATACAGACCTTTAGCTAGCACCTGGCTTGCTTTATGCAAGATAGAAACAAATGGATCCCTGTAGGCCAAGAGGGGTAGCTTACTTCTAATGTATTAAACTGCCTGTATTATCCACACTGAAGATCTCTTTAAGTGTAATGTAAAAATCCATATATAAATGGTAAATTGAAATTAGCATTATAAAGGAATGTCCGCAATCATAGAAAAGAACTTTCATTTACAATAAAGAGTACTTAGGGGAAATTTCTGTTCATGGCTTAGAGTGAGAAGGGAATGAAGTGGGCAGAGTAGTTCACAAGACATAGCCATTCTCAAGAGCTCCCACTGTTTGGATGGGAGTGGCAAATACAGGAAGGCAGGGAAACCTACGGTGTGGGTAATTAAGGTTTATCCTACCTGTGTGTGAGTTATGACCCCATACACAATTTGTGAGAAATTTGCAAAATGCATTTTCGACATTATCTCCTACACAAGATTTTGTATGTTGATATTGTATCATCTTATGTCTTTGCCATGCCCCAAACCCACTTAATTATTCTTGTGGGGAGGGTGAGGCAGGAAAGACTTTGCTCAGGACTGCTGGGAGCTGTGAGGAAAAGAGGAAGCACCAGAGTTTCTGCACAGGGAGAGGGAGATTCTGCAGCGCTGTGGCTAAGAGACTTGCACAGACATACACGGCCGAGTCCCCCCTGCTCTGCAGGCTGGATCTTCAGAGTAGAGAATGATCCATCAGGCCTCTCAGCTGAGAATCGATCTGTGGGCATACCTGCATTATCTATAATAGATCGGCTCCGGAAGTAACTCAGCAATTCCAGTCCCTGCACGAAGGTATCTCTGTACCAGAAAAGGAGATTGTGGCCGAAAATTGGCTCACATCTCAGAGTCACTGTTTGTCCCATTTCTGTCACCTCATGCTTGGGTGACTGGATAATGCCAGCATCTGTGCATGCTATAAAAGAAGGCAAAATTAGGAAACAGAATAAGAAAAATACAGGAAGTCATCTATACAGAGGCCCAGCATGAGGATGATAAATACGTGAGGACTCACTCGCTACCAGGATACAAAGGGACACACAGAGGGTCCAGGAGTCCATGGCAGAGTGAGAACAGATGTGGCACATTCCAGACCAGCGCCCTTATGAACATAAGCAAGAAAAGATACTTTGGGACATTTTACCCCCACAAGATGCATCTGTTAGTGACATCACTGAATGGGCCACCACCCCCAACTTGAAAGCTCCTTTAAGCGGAGGCTACATTTTTGGGAGATGAATCAGGCAGGCTACATTTTTGGGAGATGAATCAGGCAGGACTGAAGTCAACTATAATTGATCTGAGATACAGATGCACACTTGCAGAGGATCCCTGTAGATTTGCTTTAATATTATCAATTCATAGCACCTTCTCCATAACATGCCTTACCCAGGAGCCTGCCAACTATATCCATCTGCACCTCAAACTCCAAGTATTTAAAGATGAACTCATTGCCTTATTGCAAGCCAGCTTCTCTGCAAACTCTCCTCTTCCTCTCACTGGTGGCTCTGTGCTCCTAGTTCTTCAAATGCCTTTAAATGAGTTAGAAGTTAGCATCTGAGTTACCCAGGAAGAGCAAGCATGTCAACCGCGTTGTTAAAGATACAGGAGCTGAATCAGTGTCCCGAAAGCTCATTAGATTTCAAAGCTCTTCTTTGCAGTGAAGGGTCTCTCCGAGTTTATTGATCCTTGAACTCTATTGAGTTTGCAAAGCCCAGAGCACAGAATCTCTCACATTCTCTATCCACACAATAAATCAGAAACAAGATTGTCTTTCTCACAAAGATTTGGAAATTAAATGCTCCAGAGTTGATTTACATCTTATTCTTACCTCTAGCAAAGCTCAGCATTTCTTAATCTTTACACCTGGTCTTTTTCTTATAAAAGAATCTTACATCTCACTAACTGACTTCCTCTCGGGGTATAGAGTGTAGAGAACTGAGAGAACCTCTGCTCTATGAATTGGTCAACTAGGTTATTTGCTAACGAAGAAGAAGGAGCAGTTTAAGGCCACATTTTCGCTGTTGGCACAGAGGCATACAGCTGAGTCCCCTGCGCCCCAGGGGACTTGCCCATCCTAAGGAGCAAATAGTTTACAGATGAGCTTGTGTGACCTGAGGTGTCTGTTTCCTTGTGGGTTCCATCCCTTTGTTGTGTGTGTTAGATCCAGAATGTAAAACGGTAGTCATCAATCAGTTTTCAAGGTGACCAACACGTTTTCCTCCCTATTACCAGGTGCCTAGGTTTGGTAGGCAGAACGATGCCCCTTCAACCATGCCCAGGCCTAATCCCTGGAATGTGTTAAATTACCTGATAAAGGGGAATTAATGTTCCAAGTGAAGTGAGCTTGCCAATCAGCTGACCTTAATATAGGGGCCCAATGTAATCACAATGGTCCTAAAATGTGGAAGAGGGAGGATGAAAAGTGAGCATCAGAGTATGCAGAGTGAGCAAAGTCTCAGCCAGTCCTTGCTGGCTTTGAAGATTGAATGGGACCATGAGCCAAGGAGCACTGGTGGCCTCTAGAAGCTGAAAAGGAGAGAAAAACAGTTCTTCCATAGAGCCTCAGGAAGGAATGCGGCCCTGCCAACACTTGGATTTTAGCCCAGTAACATCCATTTTGGACTTCTGACCTCCAGAACTGTAAGGTAATACTTGTGTGGTTGTAAGCCACCAAGTTAGTGGTAATTCGTTACAGCAGCAATAGAAATTGAATACCTTATAGTAGCCATGGGACTCATGAGAGAGAGAGGCAGAAGCCGGATACAAAATACTGGTAGAGTCAGATGCACGATCACATGGAAAAACGAAATCAACCCAGGCAAAACAAACAAAACTTTTATATGCCCAGACCCCACCTTCTTCCAGGGACACAGAGGCATCTGGAGTAATAGAGTTAGAACTAGATTGCGGCATTTTCCTGCCCTGAGCAAAGGTTCTTGGGGGAGAAAATTCTGTCCTACTCCACCCTAAGCCTTGCTAATAAGTGTATATGCTGCTGGTAGCATCATTGTGATTGAAGCTGCCTGAGGACAGGCTCCCTCTGACATGGTCAAGGGTAGCGCCTCCATTTCTACCTGCTCTTCCCTCTACGTTCGACGGAACAGGTAGGGCTAGCCTCGGCCGGCTTGGGGCCAGGCTCTACAAGGCTCCCGTGACACAAAAACTGCTTTTTCTGCTTTCCCCAGCCCAGAACACGGCGCCGCACCACCCCAGCTCCTTGTGCCTCCACGTCATCAGTGAGCTCAGACCTACATCCACTTGCAAGCCCATCTGCCACTCAGAGCCCTATTCAAATCTCAGTTTAGAGCAAAACCCATCTCCGCATCAAGAGGCAAAAGGGTTGGTCTCTAATCCCTTTATTTTCAGCCTTCATTGCAGATACCTCCAACCCAGCTCCCTGACTCTAGGTCCAGCTCCAGGGTTTTCATTAAGGATCCTCCAGGGAGCAATCCCAGCCCCTCCCCCATAGACTTTGGATGACAGTGAAGCTACAGTGCCTCCTGGTGGCCAGTAGGTAGGAACAGCACAAATGTGCTCTTTGTCAAGACCGAGGACTTGCACTTCCCTTTATTGAGCCATGGGGAATCGAGATATCATAATTTGTGGTGTTGGAGGGTCATAAAACAACGTTATGACCTAAGATGGAACCACCTGAGAGATGGACATTACAGTCTGACAGATGGAGACATAATATCAGTTTTAATATCCATAAACAACCCGGCTCAGATGGGAGGGCAAAAAGACCGACCAACACTGTCTTGAATCAGAATTTAATCCATTCTCTCTCCTCTCCAAATTACAGGCCATCCCTATAAGGAAAAGAAAGTTTCCCACTGATCTTAGTGCATTTAAAAAAGCACCAAAAGAATCTGTTTTATTCCCAGTAGCCAGGATGAAAGGGAGAGGATGAAGAGAGAGGAACCTCAGATGAAGAGGAGACTAAATAAAATAACTTATTTCCCTTCCCATAGGGAAGATTTGGCAAGCAATAGAAAGAATAAAACTGGAGCATCGCTTTAGGCAAGTTCCCCCAAATGGAAAATGTGGAGCAAAGTGTTTTCCCAGAAGCCTGGGCTTAAGTAGGAAGAGATGATAGTCACACATCTGTGACTCCCTCTAGTTCTGACCCCTGGCCCTCAGGTGTACTCAAAAAACATGGCACAAATGGGTCACAACAATGCAGAAATGAAGTGTAAACCACAAATAAAATTATAAGGCCCCCAATAATCTGAATGGACTTCCTACCCAGCCAGGGCTCTTTTAAAATTTAACCTGAGAGACAACCAATTGTCAACCAGAAAAATTTTAAATCTACCTTTAAGCAGGAACCTCTCCCCACTCCTGCCTCCAGGTGTCTGCCTTTCTGGCCAAAAACAATGTATCTCTTAATTGTGTTTGATTGAAGTCTCAAGTCTCATGTCTCCCTAAAATGTAGAAAACCAAGCTGCACCCTGACCACCTTGGGCACTGATCTCAGTACCTCCTGAAGGCTGTTTCACAGGCCATGGTCACTCATATTTGGCTCAGAATAAATGTCTTTAAATATTTTACATAGTTGGACTGTTCATCAACAGAAACTAATTCCATGTTCACTTTGTGCTCTCTGATCAAGTCTAAATATTCACTCTCTATTCTCATCTTGTCTCATGATCCAGTGAAGCATCAAAGATTATGTAATAAATAACATAAAAATACTCAAATGATAAAACCTCAAAACCAAGTAAGGGTCCCAATTTGATTATAAATCCACTTCAAGTTTTTAAAAAGTTCTTTCCTTAAAATTAAAGTTTCTGTGTAACATCTCTACGCTGTTTAAGTCAAATATCAAACAAATCAGACTAAGAATCTGACGTTAAAATTCAAAGAAAATTAAAACCTCAGATAAAATGTTTTGACCTTAATCTGTATAATTACAGAAGAGGGAACTCAGATTAATGCTTTTGTTATTATTTATGTACTTGAGTAAAATAACCACACTAACAAACTGCAACTAATTCATATCCTAAAGATACGATGAGGAATAACTGGGCCAGAATCTTGGAGAAGGCAGGAGCCTCGGGAGTGAGCACAGCAGTCACTGCCCTTATGGGCATTTGCTGATCCCAGCCCAGCACTAAGGAAGCTGACTCACAGTCCAGAGGGGTAAAGGCAAAGACCATAACTTACTTAATGTGACCATTGAGGGGCTTGAATAGAATCAATGCACTAGAAGGAAGCCTGTCCTCCAGGGTCTCCAGGACACCTCCAGCCTTTAATTCTGTTTCAGGGAGTCCTGCATTGTTTATGCATCCATGCACTTTACAAAGCACAATAAAATTATCTCTGGAGAAAGATATATCCATCCTAGACCAGAAATTATGTCTACAGCCATAGTGTCTGGCATGATGTCAAAAATAATCAGGTTTATAAGGAAAAATACAAACAAATGACTGAGAAGCAGCACACATACAAAAATGTCCACAAAGACCACAGAGGTGAAAATAAGCAGACAGACTGAAATAACTGAGTGTCCTATGCTCAACGAAATAAAAGATACACTCAAAAAAGGTTATGAGGGAATGACTGACCGTAAAAAGTGACCTTATAGATCAGAAAAAGAACCAAATGAAAATTCTGGCAAGGAAGTGGAGGATGGTCATGGTCACCCACCACCTGGCTGAGGTGTTGTTAGCTGAGTAAATTGCAGGGAAGGAAGGGAGATGTGTAGTGAGTTCATGGCCATCAGTTACGACCTGCAGTCAGGTGGATGGAAAGGGAAGTCAGGAGGGGCTGAGGGACAGTGACAGTCCTTCGGAAGATTCCCAGGAAGCTGCATTTCCAAACATTCTAACCAATACTTCAGAATGATTTCTGGTACAAGACAGTCTGGGCAGAAGATAGGGTAGAGACTAGAGTTGGACACACACAGTGCATTATCAGAGGAGGCAACTGGACCAGGGGAAGTTAATTGCTTCTGAAGTTCTTTCAGGAATATCTAATGCACTGATGTATTAGTCTGTTTTCATGCTGTTGATAAAGACATACCCAAGACAGGGAAGAAAAAGACGTTTAGTTGGACTTACAGTTCCACATGGCTGGGGAGGCCTCAGAATCATGGCAGGAAGCAAAAGGCGCATCTTACATGGTGGGGGCAAGAGAAAATGAGGAAGAAGCAAATGTGGAAACCCTTGATAAACCCATGAGATCTCGTGAGACTTGTTCACTATCATGAGAATAGCATGGGAAAGACTGGCCCCCATGGTTCAATTATATCCCCCGGGTCCCTCCCACAACACGTGGGAATTCTGGGAGGTACAATTCAAGTTGAGATTTGGGTGGGGACACAGTCAAACCATATCAACTAAGGATCTATTTTAATATATGAGGACAGACAAGTGAAAGTGTCCTCATCAGTCTCTGAACTAGCTGGCCCAGCCCCTTATAATGTTGGGATGTGTTTGTTACATGGAAGAGTTAGAAAGCTCTGGAGTAGCAGAATTCATTTTGAGCTAAGATTTTGGACTCGTTGCCAGGATATCCATTTGTGTGCATTTTTTTGAAATTTAAAGGGTGCTGAATGAAATAGTTGAAATTATCAACATCATCATCTTTAACATTACTCTTATTAGCATATTTCCGCAAAAACAGGGGAAAAAGATTTCCAAACACATAGTACCTGTTGAGATTTGGTTGCATAATACATCCAATGAGAGGTCTAGAGGAGGCTCCAGAGCCAGGGTGTCACCAAGGATAGGATTCAAATTATTCATATGCTGACAACTGCAGAGAGAAAACCTGCTGATTGTTACTCACATACAATCATTATCTGTATTATTAAAGTTTATCACACATGTTTATTGACTGCATGTTTTTATTTTTCAAATTTACATATTTTTTAATTGATATAAAATATTGTATGCATTTTTTAAATAGAAGAACAACTATTAGTACCCCAGAAGACTAAGTCTGTGATAAGTCACTTTCAGTTTTGGTTTCTGGAATTCTCACCGATAGGTGTTTCAGATTCCTTAGACATATTTTCAAATAAGAACTGCAGCCTTCATGTTTTAAGAAATAGTTTATCTCCAGCCAGGCTCAGTGGCTCAAGCTTGTAATTCCAGCGCTTTGAGATGCCGAGAAGGGCGAATCACTTGAGGTCAGGAGTTCGAAATCAGCCTGGCCAACATATCAAAATCCCGTCTCTACTAAAAATACAGAAATTAGCTGGGCATGGTGGCACATGCCTGTCATCCCAGCTACTGGGGAGGCTGAGGCAGGACAATCACTTGAACTCAGGAGGCAGAGACTGCAGTGAGCCCAGATCGCACCACTGCACTCCAGCCTGGGCAATGGAGCAAGACTCCATCTCAAAAACAAAAAGAAAAAAAGAAAAGAAAAGAAAAAGTTTATTTCCTCCCACTATATGAGTCCTAGCTATATCTGAAAACTCACTTCTTCCTTGGGAGGATGAGGAATAAGGAAAGGCTGCTGTGAGCTGAGTAGAGAGGAGAGAGTCCTGTGGTTTTCTGCACAGGAGGGAAGTGTCTCTGCTACACTGTGTCTAAGCTGCTGGCACAGAGATACATGGCCGAGTCCTCAAGCTTTGCAGGCTGGATCTTGAGAGTGGAGTCTACTCCTTTGAGCCTCTCTGCAGAAAATCGATCCTTAGGCAACTGTGAATCATCCACTACACCGTTATTCTGAAACTGAATCAGAAGCTTTGGGCCCTGTCCCAGGATCTGCTGGTACCAGTAAAGGGTAGCATGGCCAGATATAGGATTGCACCAAAAAGCCACACTCTGCCTTTTCTCTATAATCTTATATCTGGGAGACTGGGCAACTCCGGCTTCTGTGAGTTCTGAGAAGGAAAAAGACAGAATTTGAAAATAGAAGGAAATGATTGAAATAATCAGAGAGACCCAGTGTGATCATGGTGTTCCTAGGACTCACCTGCTCCCAGGAGACAGAGGGCCGCCCAGCAGAGGAGCCTGGTGCCCATGGCAGGGTCAGGGAAGGATGGGAGCTTTGCCCAATCAGGGTCACTGTGAGCAACAGCAGAGGAGGAGGGACGTCCCTGTCCTCTCATGGCAGTTCCCACAGTGACATCATTGCCTCCACAAATGCCTACATTGTTAGAAACCAATTATTATAAGCTAAAAGAGAGCACGAAGTTGCTTTACCGTATTCACAGACTGTGTAAGTTCAGCCAAGTGTCCTCACTCACATCTCTAGGGCTTGGGGACTAGATCTCCTACTCCATCTCTAGGCCCATCCTCTGCTGGATGTTTCGAGTTGAAGGCAACTCCAAACAGAGATATCAGTTAGTGACCTCTTTGTCTTATCAGCAATTATCCTTCTCTTTGGGTGTTTCTCTTTTACTAGGTTCTCTATCTTCCTGGTCCTATGCACTTAGAAGCTGGGGTAATTGACACAAGTTTATCCTAGAAGCTTGTTGAATTAGCTGACGCGCTGTAAGCTAAAGGGATAAAACAATAACCTGGGCACAGAGTTGGAAGGGTTCATTTTTAGTGAAGGCCAATGAACAGTTTCCTCTTTGCTGTTATCATTCATGATGCATTGTGTACCAAGCCTTCATCATGGTTCTGCCTGTAGTTTTGGGTCACCAGTGCAATGAAAGTAAGTTCTCATTTTTATCGAAGATAGGTGGGGAACTCTCTTATCCCTGAAAATATCAGTATATATTGTAAGAAATGCAAAATCAAAGAGACTTGCTGAAATCTAAAAATAACCTTATAGCTATACCTCTAGTGTAAATTACAGTTGAACAGTAGTGGTCATTATCTATTTTTTGTTTCTAATGGGGCAACATTAGTCACAAACGCACTTTTATTCCTTGCCTGAGTAATAAGAAATAAAAGGAGTTAGGGGATGGCGCTCCTCAGAGTTGGCATAAGACAATAACACAAGGAGATGTACGTCCAGGGAGGTGGGAATGAGGATATATGTGTTCAGTGAGGTGCACTCAGAGATATTCCACCAAACCCGCAAAACCTAGGGGACACATGTCAAGGTTATCAGGTGAATACCTGTGGGTATAGAATTACCAGAGCCATCCGTTTCTGTCATAAATCCTTTACTACTGAGGTAAAAATCTGCTGGTTTGAGTCCAACTCATGTAGGCACCAGGTAATAATTGCATGATGGAAAATTTCTTCACATTAAGGGGCCACTACCTGCTCCATCTTTGTGACCAGGGTTACAGTTCTGGGTGACAACAGCATTCAGGGGATGGAGGCTGGTAGCTGGAAACAGGACTTATCTGTCTATCAAGCCTATCAGTCCACAGGACCTGCATGTGGTGTGCTTGCAAGTGAGGCATGCCAAGTCCAGGGAAGACATTCCTCATTGTTCCCAGGCCTCATCTGCTTCCTGGGCAGTGCAACTGAGAAATCTATGACAGAATTCTTGTCAAGGCAGGAACTGGTCATTGTGCTGCTCAGGGAAGAAAAGGCCAGAGCCCTGGGAAATCCGGTTTTTGTTAAGAATATCTGTAGTTACTACCTGCAATTTGGAATAGCCTATCTGGCATAAACTAGAATTGTCCACTCTCCTATATTTCCTTTACATCATCATATACATTGTCCAGAGCACGACTAGAATAGGTAAGGTGTGAGGTACAGGTGCATTGCTCACATTTCTCTGAATTCTCCTGAGGAGCCAGTCATTTTCCCTTTGCATGGCTCTCTGAGCATTTAAGGCTGGCTCCTGGTCCTCCTCCATCTACCTCCCATGCAAGCCCAGAAGAGTCTCCACTCAAAGATTTGCTACAGTTCAGATTTTACTGCTGAGCAGAACATGCCAGCACCAATGAAAGATAAAGGGTTTTTTTTTTTAATATTTCACATTTCACTGACTACTCACAACTTCTGCAAACAAGATACTGGATACTAGGATACACACTTTTCCTTTAAACTTAACATCTCAGGCAGCACTGAGCCCTGTTTCAAAAACATTTGAGCATCATCAAACCCCAGTGCCTTCTGATGGCCAGTGTCACTGGACTTAGGTCCTCGGTCCATGGCTTAGAGATACTGGTGGGACTTCTATACTATCTTCAATAGAATCAGGGCTAATGTTTGTGAGAAACCAGGGAAAATTTTTTCCCAGTTCCATCTGTTCTTACTGTCTTGCTAGAGCCTGTCCTATAGTTTAGTTATGGTGTGTTCCCACCAAAATTCATGTTGAAGCTTATTCGTCAATGTAGTGGTGTTGCTACAGGCACGTTGCTCACATTTTTCTGGGGTAGTGTGAGCCTTATGGGAATTGTTTGGGTCATGGGAGTAGATCCCTCATCAAAGATTAATGCCAGGAGTCAGTTCTCTCTCTCCAGCATCTGGATTAGTTACCATAAAAGCAGGCTGTTATAAAGTGAGGGTCTTGCTCATCCTGGTTCTCCTTGCACAGGCCTGCTCATTTCTCCCACTTCTCTTCCACGTTGTGACACAGCACAAAGCCCTCAAAAGAAGTTCAGCAGATGTTGATGCCCTACTGGTCTTTCCAGCCTCCAGAATTGCAAGCCAAATAAAGCCCTTTTCCTTATAAATTTCTTTATACATTTTCCCAGCCTCAGGTATTCTGCTGTAGCAGCAGAGGACAAACTGAGACAGCCTCCCTCTTTGTTGAACAAATACATATTGTCCAGCCCTAACTTTGGAAAATCACTACTCTTCTCTTTACATTCAGTCACCTTTGAAAGTTCCTGAGTTTTCAGCCAAACTGTAGAATACTCAGAATCTCTTGATACAGAGAAAACAGTCCTGTATATTTGCTAAAAGGCCTCTTGACATGCATTACTAGCTAAGTTTTGCACTGGTCTCAGAGATACCAAGCTGCTTTGTCCTCAGACTGCAAATTCTCTTGTTTTCTTTTGGGACTTTCTTAAAAATCATAGCCTGTCTCCTATTTAAAAAAGTATACTCTAGACTAAAAGATACCTTATTTGATATATTTATTTTATGGTAATGACATAGTATTTCAAAGATATCAAAAATGAATATAAGAAATACCCAACAACATTATTACTCTGAAATAACATTTTCAGAGTTATAAATAAATAAATAACAGACCAACATTTTATTTTGGTCTGTTAATATTTTTCTTCAATTTTTTTAAACTGAGCATCTATGGAAAAGGTGAGAGAATAATGAAACAATCAGAATACTAAAATGTATATCTGTGTGCCGATTGTACATTTTGTGACTTTTGCTTGATCTCTCTATATATATTTTGCCCTCAATTTCTGAAGCATTTTATCCTTAATAATAAAATGAGTCTCCTAAAAAATTGGCATTATCTTATATAACCACAAATGTCACTATTATGCTCAAAACATTAGCATTCATATAGCATTGTCATCTAGTACATACTTCACATTCAAATTTCTCCAGTTGTCTCAGCATGTCCCTTGGTTTTGATTCACTTTTCCTCTAGAACAAAATCAAAGATCACGTATTTCATGAGGTTAGCAGTTCTCCTTAGTTACTTTTAAATTATACATCTCTTCCACCCACTTATTATATTTCCTGTTTTTCATGATTATAAGTTTTTGAAGTGCCTAGGTCAGCTTAGTTGTAAAATGAGCCACAACAAGAATTTCTATACTATTAGAGGTTAGTTACTTGGCAAATATACACCATAGATGATGTGTATTTCCTATTGCATCTGGTCAACCGCAAGAATGTGGAATGTCATTTTTATGCAGTTTTGTCAATGTATATTTGAGGTAACTGACACTGGATCTCTTCATTTTTAATATGTCTTTTACCCTCTGTAACTGAGTAGTAATCTGTGGAGTGATGCATTGGAAAAATGTCCATATCCTGTTCCAATCCCAAAAGCATATATAAAACATGGTTGAAAATTCCTTAAATCTGGAAAAAGTTAGCAATATCCAGGTACAGAAAGCTCAGAGGTTGCCAGTTAAATTCAATCCAAAAAGGAGTTCCCTAAACCACGATATGTATTAGCTCATTTTCATGCTGCTGATAAAGACATACCAGAGACTGAGAAGAAAAAGAGGCTTAATGGACTTACAGTTCCACATGGCTGGGGAGGCCTCACAATCACGGCAGAAGGCAAGGAGGGGCAAGTCATGTCTTACT
Organism: Pan troglodytes; assembly: GCF_028858775.2. Taxonomy (NCBI): domain Eukaryota; kingdom Metazoa; phylum Chordata; class Mammalia; order Primates; family Hominidae; genus Pan; species Pan troglodytes. The sequence goes on along the minus strand of NC_072404.2, from coordinate 157,813,308 downwards.
TGGATGGCAACATAAAAGAGAGAGCTTGTGCAGGGAAAATCCCATTTTAAAACCATCAGATCTAAAAGAGACTCATTTAGTATCACGAGACAGCAGGAAAGACCCGGCCCCCATAATTCAATCACCTCCCCACAGGGTTCCTCCCACAACACGTGGGAATTGTGGGAGATACAATTCAAGATGAGATTTGGGTTGGGACACAGCCAAATCATATCAAAATGTAATCATTTTCTCTCTTCTATGGTATATTAAAAATGTTTAAGAAGTACCGCACTAAAAACACTACCAACCACAAACCTCCCAAATGAAGTTCAAACTCAATTTCTTTTAGCATTGTCGCAGTACACCAACATAATTCTAAAGTCAAGAGAGACCCCAAAAAAGCCAATCAGACAAAAAACATTACCTCCAAAGAAGGTGTGCAAATTGATCATAGGCATAAGAAAAGGCACTTAACATTTTTAGTCATTAGAGAAATGCAAATCACAACCACAATGAGATATCATTCACACTGACTAGGATGGCTATACAAAATAGCAATCATCATCATAATAATATTTTTGAAAAGAAAAACAAGAAATAAATGCTGGCAATTCTATGAAGAAACAACATTGCTGGTAGGAATCTAAAACTGTGCAGCTGCAACCAAAAAAAACCATTTTGGTAGTTACTTAAAAGGAGAAACATAGAATTACCAAAGGACCCAGAAGTTTCACTCCTGGGTATATACCCAAAAGAATTGAAAACAGGGAATCAAACAGATATTTTCAGGCCAATATTCATTGCACCATTATTCCCAATATCTACAAGGTAGAAACAACCCAAATGTTAATCAATTAATGAATGGATAAACAAATGTGGTATATACATACAACAAAATATTATTGAGAAATGAAAAGGAATGAAGTTTTGATAAACGCTACAATATGAATGCACCTTGAAAGCATTAAGCTAAGTGAAAGATACAAGACACAAAAGGAAAAATAGTGCATGGTTTCACATAAACAGTCTGCAATAGGCAAATTCATTCAGAAAGAAATTAGATTAGAGGTTAGCAGAAAGAGGGGGTATGTGGAGTTATTCTTTAGTGGGTATTGAGTTTCTGTTTGAGGCAATGAAAAAAAAATTGGAAACAGATAATGGTGACAGTTTCACAACATAGTGAATGTACTTAATGCTGCTGAATTGTACAATTTAAAAATAAAGTGACAAAATTATATGTCACAGATATTTCCCCCTGCCACCCACCTTTTTTTTTTTTTTGAAATGGAGTCTCACTCTGTTGCCCAGGCTGGAGTGCAGTGACATAATCTTGGTTCACTGCAGCCTGTGCCTCTGGGTTCAAGCGATTCTCCTGCCTTAGCCTTCTGAGTAGCTGGGATTACAGGTGTGAGCCACCACGCCCAGCCCACTTTTTTAAAAGATTGTTTTAAAAAACTACCTTTACAATAGGAAAAATAAATACTTAAAGTTGAATTTTCTACGATTGAACCTAAAGACAAGAAAAGGAACCCAAATGATTTATATACACTCATAATTTCTCAAGAAATGCTGTTAGTCACAATATATCCCACAGTGGGTTTTCTGATGTGGTTGTCATTATCTCTTGTAGTGGATATATAAACGGTTTTCATTAGTCCAAATGTCTATTCAGATTTAGGACTGTCACTCCTTTGAAAGTTTCCTATCTAGTAATTTTTGAATCATAACTTATTATTTCAGGTTGCTATATTCTGATTATAAGTAAGGTTGAAAAGTTATTCTCATGTTTAGTGGTAACTTATGTTCACTTGTGTGAATTGCCTATTTAGCTTCAGTATTGCCATTTTTATTGGGCTGTCGTCTTATTAATAAGAATGTTTTACTCATTTACGTACTAAGTTTATTAGAAAAGGACACCTATGCTACAGAAAAAAAAATAAAACAAATCCTAAAATCTCAGTGGCTGAACTCTATCAAGTCTTACCTCTCATGACCACAAAACCCAGTGGGGCATGAGCAGCTTTTTTTCCATGGCTGTCCACCAAATTATGACCCAGGGAGCCAAGCTGCTTCTAGTTTATAATCTGTGCCATGACCTCCCATATTCATCCACACATGGCAAAAGAAAGTTGAAGAGTGTCTGTGCAGAAAAGAGTTGACAGCAGGCTTGAGACTGCCTGCTTGCAAGATTGAACTTTGGCTGATCTTTGGCCACTTGGCTGATGAGCGGTGCCCTGCACTGGCAAAGTTTCTCCTAACTGAGAGGAGCGGCTCGTTGTGCCTAGACTGGTGTTGCAAACAGTATTGTACTGAACACCAGATTTCCTTCTGGAGTCTGAATTTTTGGTTAATGCTAGGCAGTATGTGCTTGTGACCAGCCTCCTCTGAAACCTCATGAGTGCTGAGTCTCTGATGGACTCACTTGGCAGAAACACTGCACATGTGTTAATGCATTTTTGCTACGGAGTGAAGCGAGAACCCTGTGTGACCTCCCCGGGAGGAAGACAGCATAAGGAGGCCTGAGTTTGGATTCCTTCAGATTCCACCTGTGTTTTCTCCATATGATCTGCTGCTGACAACTTACTAAGACATGTTAAAAAATCTTAGCTGTGAGTACAACTCTATGCCATATACCACATCTCTAAACACGGGAGTACGCTTAGGGACCCTCAGCATGGACCTACAGGATATTTTTAAGGGCCAGACTTGAAATTGGGCTAACATTATTTTTACTCACCTCCCACTATTCAGAACCTGGTGACATTCTCCCAGCCCTCCAAGTGCAAATGAGGCCAGGAAGCATAGAGGAGCCATGGGTGAGCCTGACTCTTCTCTGTCACACTGATTTTTCATCATCTGCCTGCATTCCTCATTTTTTTCCTGTGCTGTGGCTTAACATTTCATTTCTTATGCTATGTTTTGGTGTACAAAAGTTTAGTTTAATGCAACTGGAGTTACAAATTTTTTTTTTTTTGAGGTGGAGTTCTCTTGTTGCCCAGGCTGGAGTGCAGCGGCATGATCTCGGCTCACCACAACCTCCGCCTCCCAGGTTCAAGCGATTCTCCTGCCTCAGCCTCCTGAGTAGGTGGGATTACAGGCATGCACCCCATGCCCAGCTAATTTTCTATTTTTAGTAAAGACGGGGTTTCTCCATGTTGGTCAGGCTGATCTCGAACTCCCAACCTCAAGTGATCCGCCTGCCTCAGCCTCCCAAAGTGCTGGAATTACAGGCATGAGACACCGCGCCCGGCCTCAAATATTTTTATGGCTAGTGGTTTTCTTATGTGTCATCTAAAAAACTAATTCCTCAAATGAGTGCTAAAAATATATTTCTTAATTTTTCTCTCATAAAATTTGTCTTGCTTTTTACAGTTAAGAGTAAATGTACCTGAAATAGACTTTTATGTAAGGAATGAAGTAGAGGCCTGGGAATAAGTTGGAGGCACATATGCTCAGTGAAGTAGAAATAATCTATTATTCATAAACAATCCCCAGGGTGGAAAACAACACTACACCTACGAAGCTGTAACTGAATGTAGGGGAGTGTGGCTAAAGCAGAAAGCCAGGGGAAACTTAATGCAAAATGATGATGGAGGCTGGGCGCAGTGGCTCACGCCTGTAATCCCAGCACTTTGGGAGGCCAAGGCGGGTGAATAACGAGGTCAGGAGATCGAGACCATCGTGGCTAACACCGTGAAACCCCATCTCTACTAAAAATACAAAAAATTAGCCAGGCGCCGTGGCAGGCGCCTGTAGTCCCAGCTACTTGGGAGGCTGAGGCAGGAGAATGGCGTGAACCCGGGAGGCGGAGCTTGCAGTGAGCCGAGATCGCGCCACTGCACTCCAGCCTGGGCAACAGAGCAAGACTCCATCTCAAAAAAAAAAAACAAAAAACAAAAAACAAAAAACAAAATGATGATGGAGAAGCAGGTGAAGGGCAAATGATAGATGACCTTGTAGGGCTATTGCCCTTAGAAGAAAGGCAGCCAGGAGCAGAGACCACATGGGGGAAGATTTGTGTCTGTGAGTTGAAGGGTAGTAGAGGATACGGTAAGGTTTACACGAAGAAGTCACTGATCCCATAAGGGAGAGAAGAATATATTGGCTTTGAAATTGTGAAGGGAATTAGGAATATCAACAAAATATCTCTTCCATTCTGCAAGCAGAAAAAGAGAGCTGCAGAAGAAAGACCCAGCAAGGTTAGGGTGTTGGGGCAAACTCCAGATGGTCTGAGACAGGGGTAGGAATAGAGCCACAGCACTGAGGGTCATATGGCCCCTGCTCTAAGACACCCCCCCAAGGCTGGGCAGGACTCTGTGACGCCTATGGGGGCTGAGACGTCCCAGGGTGGGGCCCAGACTTGGGTGCACAGGCAACCTCAGTTTTTCTAACTTCCATTTACATGCAGAGAGGAGGCAGCTGTGCAGCACTGTGGACTCACTGCTGGCGCAGAAATATACAGATGTCTGGGAGCGGGTAGCTGACTCCAGAGTGAGGGGGAAATTCTCTGTCTTGGATCTGGAGACAACGTAGCCATCGGGGACTTCTCCTTTATCTGTGATATCAGCAGCTGCTGAGTAATAGATCAGCCTCAGCCCATGTCCCAGGTCTTGTCGATACCAGAACATATAGCTGTGGCTCCAAGTCTGGTGACACATCAAGGTCACCTGCCTTCCTGTCTCTGTGATCTTGTGTCTTGGGCTCTGGGTGATTCCAGCATCCCTGTGTCCTGTAATAGAGAACAACAGACACTGATGCTGTCATCCCAACAGAAAAGCCTGCATTGAGGCCTTGGGAATTCCAGGGAAGGAGGCCCTCCTGTGACCAGCCCTCACCTGCCCACAGCAGACAAAGGGCCACATAGAAGAAGAGCCTGGTGCCCATTTCAGCTCCTGGGCAGGATCTTGTGTCTCCCAGCCCTGCTGTGGGCAAATTGAAGTTGAGCTCTCAGTGACTTGATGATGTCACTGTCCCTGCTAAATGCTTGAACCTCAGAGCTAACCTGCCACATCTGTTCTCTTCCCCACAGGAACAAATCATTTATTGTAGAGATACTTGAGAAGCTTAGATTGGGAAAAATTTGTAGATCTGTTCTGAAAGAAATCTTAAAATGTGTAATCTCCTTCCCTGATTTTAATAGGGAAATTTGTTCTTCTATGCGTATTTTACTCCCATTATGCTAAATTCTTCATTTGAATGCTGTTTTAACATTTATGAATATTTCTGTAGTCTAAAGAGCATTGTCATAGCAGTCCTGGTGACTTTTATGACTTCTCTGTACAAAATTCAACTCCAAGTTGAATTATTTTCCACTTTGTTTAACCTCTGGATATTTGTATTTCAGCCTACAGAGATACCCTTGGTTAAAAGAGTCAACTGACATCCAGAAAGGTTTCAAAGTTGTGGATTCAAGGTCTTTAACCTTTGAAGTCTTGTTTCACACTGTAGCACCTCATTGCACCTGATGGGAGCCTCACCATCCAAGCTCAGGCTGCGGTGTGTTCTCATGAGGATGATTTTTCCCTTTGCTTCAGGTGAAGCCACAAACACTCACCACCTAAGTCCCATAAGTGACTGTACTTCCTACGAAGAAAAGAGGAGGCTCACTGAGAATGTGGATGAAATGTTCACCCAGAACTACATCTATCTGGAGTCTCTAGGGTCACAGGGAAATGTTCTATTTCCATTCAGAAGATCTTGTATTCACTAAATGGGAGAAGATTGGAGGAGGTGTAAACGTGCTTTGGCACCAAACTTACATCCAGTCAATAGCACTGCTATTGTTATTTCAGATACAATAGATTATCTATTGCATATCTTGATGCAACCTGGATGGGTAATTCCCACAATCATGCTCCAGTGAGAGAGGACACAGAATCAGAAGTGGAGACAGGGAGGAGGCCCATGAGCACCCCCATGGGAGGCCATGGCTGGGGCCTGGTAAGCCAAGGAAGGACTTTCCCATCTATGCCCAGAACTCATCTGGTCCTGGGAGACCAAACAAAGGGGCCAATCTTCGTGGTTGGGCCAGGGCAGGGGAAAAAAAAATCTTTTCAGTGCAGGACTTTCATTTTTGGGATACGGCACGTAGAATCCCAGAGCTCTAAGGATCCTTCCCTAAATGAGGTGTGAGCTACCCAGAATGTCAGTACTTTCAACAGCACTCTAACTTCTCTGGAGACATAAGTATCTATGGGGAATATATCCTTTTACTTTTTAATTATTATTCAGTATAATAAGTTATAACAATTTTTTGGAAGTGTCTACCTCAACTTGAAGCTCTGTTTGGTTTCTCCACTGGTGTTTCCCAAGTACCTGGACAGTACCTATGTAGTTGCCATGAAATCAATGAAGAATAACCTTGGGCCTTCTCACTCACACAGGACCTTTCCAACACTTTGTCATTTTGCATTCTTCGTTGCAAGGAGCTCCTTAAAATTGTATCAGCTTTGTGCCCCACAAAACTTGAATCTACTCTGCACCTATAGCTCATCAAAGATTTGTTGAATGGAAGAAAAATGGAATGAATGATTACCTGGGTCCAGGCAAACTCTGCTTCTGTAAAGAGAACCCAAGTCTATTCAGTTCAAATTGGGTTCAGAGCTTTAAGGGAACAGAGAGCCATCCTGAGGCTGCTGAGAATTCAGGAATAATTCCAAATGAATCTGGAAGAGATTAGTTTATATATGTCATCATAAGACTTTTTAAACGAATGGGTAGCAGTATGAGTAAAAGAAAAACAAAGATCTCCTTCAAAGGGAAGGGTCTTTGGATGGTGGCTTCATCCCATCACTGCCACAGTATAGGCTGTCCCTGAAGAGAAAGTCTGTGATGGGGACTTAGGTGCATGTAGCTTATTTGGGAAATGATTCCAGGAAGAAGTAGGAATGAAACATAAAATAGGGAAGGAAGAAGCCAGGATAAAAGTGCACAAACAACAAAAGAGTTTGTGTTGGAGCAATAGGAGATGGAATCCATCAGGGCCTCTCAGGAGCACACAGAATGCTGTCTGAAGTTTCTGCATGAATGGGCAGGCTGGAGCATTAGTCCTCTGTCTCAGCAGGGGCATCAGGACCTCTGGCTGTCTTTGAGTACAGGCCAGGTGGGCTCAGATAATATCATGGAACAGCCCTGGGGAAGAAGCAGAGAGACTCCCAGCATGCACCTGTGGAAGGGCACTGCCAGATCGAGGCGAATGGGGACTTGCACACAACTGTCCACTACAGCAAGCCTGAAATCAGAGGTGGGCAGTGAGGATGTCGTGGAAGGCACTAGAGGCTCCTCTTCTTTCTAATAAAACCACCCATTCTTCTATCAGCTCTCTTGTGGGATTGCTGATTGCTCTGAATTCACAGCTTTCTGGGAGCATCACACCTTCTTGCATATCAGACTCAGTATCAACCAGGAAGTGCTGTAAGGGGCAACATTTTTACTTTCCCTTGAGACACAACCGTTTATGTTAGTTTTACCTAATTATCAGACTACTATCTTTGCATTTTAGATGACTTTGTGTCTTATTAAAAAATAATAAAATTAACTAATGAATAGCAATTATTTGTGTCTTTTCCCTCATGGTAAATTGCATCAGGTACTGGAAGACTGTGCTTTCCTTAAACAACATCTTATTTCCTTGCTGTGCAGCTGAGAAACCTCCCTCCTCACACAGCCTCCATAAAAGCAATCACATGGCCTCACCCATAGAACTGCTATAGTGGAGAAAACTGAACCTTGATTTTTGTCACAATGAAAGATGAAAAGATGTTTTGCCTGGAAGTCATATCCTCCTTGGACTTGTCAGTGGAGAGGCTATAATGATCACATATGCGGCATAATCTTCCCCTCCTGCTAATGGGGACCTGGAAACGGAAGGCCAGGTGAGAGGACAAATCTACAGAGTGGGAACAGCGGATAGAGGTGTTGGAGGAACAGGCTTCAGCCAGTTATCTTTTTTTTTAATTCACTATTTATTGATGTATATTAGATGTACATATTTTTTAGGTAGATATGATCATTGATACATTTGTATAATCAAATCATGGTCATTGGGATAGGCATTATCTTAAATATTTATCTTTTCTTTAGACTAGGAACATTTGAATTACTCTCTTCTCACTATTTTGAAATGCATAATTGGCTGATGTTAACTACTGTCACACTACTACTGATCTATCCAATGCCAGGTCTGGTTTCTTCCATCTAAGCGTATGTGAGACCCAGGAAAGCTGCTTCAGTCAAATGTATAAACAGGTAAGATAATACTTATTTTGAATGATTTCTGTCAGAATTAAAACAGGTCACATAAAGAAGCAGCAGAGGGGCCGGGCACAGTGGCTCACACTTGTAATCCCAGCACTTTGGGAGGCCGAGGCAGGCAGATTGTTTGAAGTCAAGAGTTTGAGACCAGCCTGGCCAACATGGCGAAACCCCATCTTTATTAAAAATACAAAAAATTAGCCAGGCGTTGTGGTGGGTGCCTGTAATCCCAGCTACTTAGGAGGCCGAGACAGGAAAATCATTTGAACCCAGGAGGCAGAGGCTGCAGTGAGCTGAGATCAAGCCACTGTACTCCAGCCTCGGTGACAGAGCAAAGCAAGACGCCCTCAAAAAAAAAAAAAAAAGAAGCAGCAGAGAGTGCCTGGGAAAGGCTGCCACCAGATCCTGAACCTCAGTCAGGGCAGGAATATTTCTGGCATTTCCATAGGAAACTGGCCTTTCCAGTTACTGGCCCTGCAGGACCCTGTGAGCTCACTGCATCCTTAGGCAGGCCTCAGGCTCTGCTATTCCATGTTCCATTCCTGGTCTGCAGGGCCCCTAAACGAAAGGTGGGGCAGGTGCAGCACAGTGCCCACAAGCTCACAACAAACCCTATTTTCCTATGCCTGCCCACCCTGTCCCTGTCCTGAGAAGCATTCCCCAGCCCTTGACACCCCAGCCTCAGCACCCTCCACTGTCCATACAGACACAGAGACACTTTTTCCTTGGGGCAAATTGAGGCCTTTGGCACCCCTACCCTTCTCTGGCAGTATTTAACTCAGGATCCACTCTGAACTCAAATTGCCCTGCTGATGCCAGCAGACAACCAGGCTTCCCTTCAGCCCTCCTCTCCTGGGTCACCCTCCCACCGCTCTCCAAGGTTCCCCACTGCATTGTGAAGCCACAGCACCTCCACGTGGCCAACTGTCCAGAGTCTCATGGATTCACACTTTCTGAACTGATGTGCTCAAGATTGTCCAAATCAGGAACAGGGATTCCCGCATCTCCGCTCCTACAAACCCTACCCTCTCACACACACAACCTCAATGCTTTCCCAAGCAGGCCAATTTAGGGTTGATCTTCAAATCCACCCTTAGCCAGTGGAGACAAAAGGGTGCATTAACCAATATTTTGATTGCTGATAAATGTTACATAATTGCAATTCGTATGATAAGATGAAAGAGAGAACCCTGAATAACACAGGGCATAAAGTAAAAAAGCTTGAAGAGATCAAACAGATCCAGCCTGGAAACGCGATATTCCATGTCTCCTTTTGATTGATCAGACACATATCTCTTCATATTTTGTACTTGGATTATTTACAGAATTTTAGATAGTGCATTTTATAATGGAGGTCTCTGGGCTTTTTCATATTTAATTCTTAATTTATAGAAAGTCTTGAAATAAACAACCCTATCAGCTATAACTTAGGCAGATTGAGTGGTCTGACATTTCCTGACACTCCCCAGAACTGCCTATGAGCTCCACCAATCACCCAGTGCCTCTTAGTAATGAAATCCAAAGAGAAACTATTTTCATGTGGATGAGTCTCCATGAGAAAATGCACACACACACGTGTACACACTCACACATATAAACACACACACACTCTCACACTCGCACTCATACACACGGTATCTTCTTATTGCAAGGATGATAAGATTCTATTACCGAGCACGGTGAATTTTTCTTACAGTGTTTTAGGGTGCTTTCTGAGATGATGATGTTTCCAGCCTCAAAAAAATGTGGTTTTGGGAAAATGTGGTTGTGGTGAAGAATTTATTTTACCAGATCATGAGACTGGATAAATACTATTATAACATAAATTTCTTTGTTCCAAAAGGATGTTTGCAAATTCCAGCTTTAGATGTGGTTAGGAGACTGTGTAACATTGGTCATTAATCCTGACTGGGGAAACACATTTGCTTGGAATATTGCAGAAGTTGTATGGAAAATTGAGACTAGCCATAATGACTCTCTGTTGTATTTCATGTGGAAGACGAAGCCCCTTTTGAAGTGAAACTTTGCTAAGTAAGAAAGTACACATAGAATTCAACTATTATATTGAGAGAATGTGAAATATTATTGTCATTTACTCAATAGAGTCAAAATACATTTACTTATCATCTATTATGTGCCAAACTCTCTGTGACATAGTGAAGATAAAAAAAGGTGAACAAGGGTGGAGGTCATTGCATCAATTTTTTTTTTGGCAAAATTAAATATTTCACATAAAATTTTTGTAAGATTTGGCTATGATTCAAATTTGATCATGCTTTTTTTTTTTAGATGTAGTTTCGCTCTTGTCACCCAAGCTGGAGTGGAATGGCATGTTCTCTGCTCACCGCAACCTCCGCCTCCTGGGTTCAAGCGATTCCCTTTCAGTTTCTATTCCATGTGAGCTACAGGATTCCCAGACCTCTTGAGGGAGTTAGGGTTTTCAACAATTTCTTTCTCCATTTTTTTAAACAAGTTCCCAACTACTACAGAATAAATCAACTCATTTTATTGTCTACTAACTTATCTTGTCTTCTCACCCTGAGTCCCAAATTCCTTCATCAAAGCTAACCTGATCGTTACATAAGCCTTCTAACATTATCTCAGAAGTTTACTATAATTTTTTTTGTGCACAATTCACATATGAAACTTTTGTTACTTAACAGAGATCATTATTAATTAAAAAAAATGTATTTAATGTATTTCAAACCCCAGTGTTCTGCAAGTCTCTGGGAATGGCAGAGGAATTTTCTGGAAGAATGGAGATAGGGGAGGGGAGAGAGAGAGGTTTAAGTCACAGGGAGGAGGAACCAACGAAGAAAGGCTGTGTCACAGCAAAGTGAGGGAAATTGTAGCAGGTCTACAGTGACTTCTGGAGAGATCTGTAGGAACAGAGAGCAGGCATCAGAACCTTATCTTTGTCTGTTCTTTTCTCTTTAACCCACTTCAGAGACAGCTCCCAGTGATCCCTTATATGTTTGGTTCTTGAGAAGGACTAGTTTGAAAACTGCTTTAAAATCCTTATGTCTCTCCTCCCATTGTAATTAGGGTTTCTCCTGCAGCTGTTCTTGCCACAGTTTCCTCTTTAGACTAGTGATGAAGTCAGTTTATAGCTTGATCAACTTGATCGCTCTTGGCGAGATCACAGCCTGCCAGGAAGGGTTGTTTCATGAGCGCAGCTGGTGAGAGTTTGGGGATTTGTTTCTGCCTAGGGTGAGATCCACGGTAGTGCATAAAGAGTTGGAAAGAGAAGTAGCCAGCCATACTAAAGAAGTAGATATGGAGGACAACTAAAGTAATAATGATAATAAAAATTTACTGCTGAAGGAAACAAAAGGAACCACTTCTGATGCACAGCTTACCCTAGCAGCGTGCTCTCTAATCCCCTCTGATCACCAGTGCCCTGCCCTCTTCTGGGACCCTCGCATCAAGCCCTTGAGCCTGTGTTTTCTAAATTGCCACTTTTCCTGCACAGCCACACTTCCCTTTCCCTGAGTAAATGCACATTAAAAGACATGGGCCTGGGAAAGGAAGGTCAGCTGGGTCAGGGGTACTGGAAGCCCCTAAGCTTTTTTATTTCTTGCACCACCAAAATTGGATAGTATTTAATATTTCCCCCATTTTTGGAAAATGCTGATTTAAAGAAATAATGTTTTTAAAGGAATCATTTTTTAATTTTTTTGTAACACACAGCATTGCCAATCACAGTTTCTAATCAGCATGAGATGAGTTTGTGAGTGTCACAGAACTTTAATATAATTCCATCTCAGCAAAGTCATGTGTCAGTTTCCTTATTGTGTATACCTTGGGTCACGTGCATAATTTCCTTTCATCCTCAAAAAATATTACAAATAAACTGAGGACCTTGATATTATGTTTGAAAACCTTAAGGTAGAGAATGCTACCCTAGCCAGTTCTCACTTCCTTAACCTCTTTGTCTTTCTTTCCACCTATGATCCCTTGATTCCCCTGGAGCTGTTCCGGCCAAAGATTCTAAAGATAAGTTGAAATTGCCAGATGATTTTACTATTTCTTACACAGTCCATCTGTAGTTCAGCCCAGAACAGCAGCTCCAAACAGTTTTGTTTTGCATTTGTCTCTTTAAATCTATTTATTGATTTTCTGATTTAAAACGTGATTTTTAATACCTTCCTTGTCTAATATACACAGTTAGGATTAATGGATAAAATATTCGACAAAGTTGCAACCCTCAGAAATCTCCAAGCTGAGGAAGACATGCATTTATTCAGTAGATATTTACTATAATCATGGAAGCAATTCTTAAAAAAAAGTAGGTTAAAAAAAATCCTCAAAAGTGAGGAAGTCAAGAAAGTGAGGAGCCAAACCAATGTAAAAATGGTCTGTTGGATGAGTAGTCGTTAAGAATGATGACAGGATTAGTAGCAGACAGGACTGAATGGGAAGAGAGTTCTGAAGGGAAAAAAGCAAGTGCAGCAATGAAGCGTCCTGTTCTAACGTCATGTGTGTAAGGAGCTGGGCTTCAAAAAAGGAGGAAAGAAAGTGATCTGGAGGCAGCAAAGAGAAGCCCAAAGAGCAAGGGAGACACCAGGACAATAGATAAACACAGAGTAGGTCGGTTGATGTACATTTTAAAAAATTCCTGAATTTTATTCTGTACTGTTGTGATCTTGAAAACCTTGGCCTTTAAATAACAAAACTAGACAATGACAAGTGAAACCTAGGCCTATATGGAAGAACTCAGGTAAACTCAAATTGTCTTGGGCACTCAAAATACAGGAATAGTTTGCAACACCTGCCAATGATACCCTGATAGGGGTTGAGAAGTGATCAGCATGTAAGTACTACTATAGAAGAAAGAAATTATAATTCTTCCGAATGAATTGCAAGTGCTGTGTAGAAATACGCGGCATAAACCAGAAAAAAATATATAGATATGCGTGTCCAGGACACAGCATCAGGGAGGAAAGAGGTCAAAATAAGACTGCCCAGGCCTGTGTGCTTTTAGACAGCCTGTGTGGATACATGTGGATAGCTCCAAGCAGGCAGTGGAAGAGACCACGTCAGTGTCCTGTGAGTTGGCACAGGCCTTCAGCTAGAACTTGGCTCTCCTTAAGCAGGATAAAGATAAATAGATCCCTAGAGTCCAGGAGGAGCAACTTACATCTAACCTATTTCACTGCCTGTATTACCCACAGGAGGTTTACTCTTTAAGTGCAATGCAAAATCCCTATATAAATGGTAAGTTGAAATTAACATTATAAGGAATGCCATAGAAAAGAACTTTCTTTTACAATCAAGAAAACTTGTGGGGGAAATTTCTGTTCACAGCTTAGGGTGAAAAGAGAATGCAGAGGGCAGACTAGTTCAAAAGACATAGCCATTCTCAGGAGCTCTCAGCTTGCTAATGCGGATGGCAAATACCTGGAGGCAAGGAAACCTACAGTGGGGGTAATTAAGGTTTATCTTACATGCCTGTGAATTCTGACTCCTTAGACAATTTGTGAGAAATTCACAAAACACATTTTCTACATTATCCCCTACACATGATTTTTTTATGTTAATATCCTACCATCTTCTGTCTTTGTCATTCTCCAAACCCACTTAATTTTTATTTTATTTTATCTTATTTTATTTTTGAGATGGAGTCTTGCTCTGTTGCCCAGGCTGAAGTGCAGTGGCACGATCTCGGCTTACTGCAAGCTCCGCCTCCCGGGTTCACGCCATTCTCCTGCCTCAGCCTCTCGAGTAGCTGGGACTACAGGCGCTCGCCACCGTGCCCGGCTAATTTTTTGTATTTTTAGTGGAGACGGGGTTTCACCGTGTTAGCCAGGATGGTCTCGATCTCCTGACTTCATGATCCACCCGCCTCGGCCTCCCAAAGTGCTGGGATTATAGGCGTGAGCCATGGTGAGCAGAGAGCAGGAAAGACTTTGCTGACGACTGCTGAGAGCTGTGGGGAGAAGAGGAAGCACCAGGGTTTCTGCACAGAGATGGGGAGATTCTGCAGTGCTGTGGCAAAGCTGCTGGCACAGAAATATAGGCCCAAGTCCCTGGGTTCCATGGGCTGGATCCTCAGAGTGGAGAATGATACATCAGGCATCTGTGCTGAGAATCAATCCTTGGACACTCCTGAGTCATCTACGAGGGTCCAGCTGCAGAAGTAATTCAGCAATTCCAGTCCCTGCACAAAGGTCTGTCTGTACCAGAGAAGATCATTGTGGCCTGAAATTGGTTCGCATCTCAGAGTTACTGATTGTCCCATCTCTGTCACTTTGTGCCTGGGCGACCGGATAACACCAGCATCTGTGTGTGCTATAAAAGAAGACAGAATTGGGGGACAGAATAAGGAAAATATAAGGAGTCATCTAGACAGAGGTCCAGCATGACCATAATAAATATCGGAGAACTCACTCGCTACCAGGATATAAAGGGACACACAGAGGGTCCAAGAGCCCATGGCAGAGTGAGAGCAGAAGTGGAACATTCCAGACCAGGGCCTCTGTGAGCATGAACAAAGAAATTAATTTTGTGACATTTTATCCACACAAGATGCATCTGTCAGTGACGTCACTGAATGGGCCACCACCTCCAATTTGAAAGCTCCTTATTTAAGTGGAGGCTGCATCTCTGGGAGATGAATCAGGCAGGACTGAACTATAATTGATCTGAGACACAAATGCACACCTACGGAGGCTCTCTGTGGATTTGTCTTGATATTACCAATTCATAAAGCCTTCTCTATAGTATATCTTACCTAGGATCTTGCCAACTATATTCATCGGCACCTCACACTCCAATTATTTCAAGATGAACTCATTGTCTTACAGCAAGCCAGATTCTCTGCAAACTCTCCTATTCCTCTCCCTGATGTCTCTGTGCTCCTACTCCTTTGAATGCACTTCAATTATCCACAAGTGAGTTAGGAGTTGGCCCCTGAGATCCCTAGGAAGGGCAAGCATGTCAACTGCATTGTTAGAGATACAGGAGCCAAACTGATATCCTGAAAGTTCATTCGATTTCAAAGCTCTTCTTTGCAGTGAAAGACCTCTCTGAGTGTATTTATTCTTGAACTCTAGTGAGTTTGCAAAGCCCAGAGTACAGAATCTCTCTCATTCTCTATCCATACAATAAAACAGGAAGAAGATTGTCTTTTTCATAAACATTTGGAAATTAAATGCTCCAGAGTTGACTTACATCCTATTTTTACCTCTAGCAAAGCTCAAAGTTTCTTAATCTTTACAACTGGACTTTTCCTTATAAAAGAGTCTTGCATCTCAGAAACCGACTTCCTCTCAGGGTGTAGAGTGTACAGAGCTGAGAGAAGCCTCTGCTCTGTGGGTTGGTCAACTGGGTTAATTGCTAACCAAGAAGGAGCAGTTTAGGGCCACATTTTTGCTGTTGGCACAGAGGCATACTGCTGAGTCCCCTGCACCCCAGAGTACTTTCCGATCCTAAGGAGCAAATAGTTTACAGACGAGCTTGTGAGACCTGAGGTGTCTATTTCCTTGTGGGCTCCATCCCTTTTTGTGTCTGTTAGGCCTGGGATGTAAAACGGTGGTCAGTATTCTGGTTTCCAGGTGATCATTTTGTTTTCCTCCCTCTTACCAAGTTCCTAGGTTTGGTAGGCAGAACAAAGGCCCTCCAACCACGTCCAGGTCTAATCTCTGGAACCTAGGAATGTGTTAAGTTACTTGTAAAAGAAAAATTAAAGTTCCACACAAAGTAAGGTTGTCAATCAGCTGACCTTCATACTGGGAGAGTGTCCTGGATTTTCCAGGCGGGTCCAATGTAGTCACAAGGGTCCTAAAATGTGGAAGAGGGAGGACAAAGAGTGTCAGAGTGATGCAGCATGAGCAAAGGCTCAGTCAGTCCCTGTTGGTTTCGAAGATTGAATGGGGTCACAAGCCAAGACACGCTGGTAGCCTCTAGAAGCTGAAAAGGGGAGAAAAACAGTTCTCCCCTAGAGCTCTGGGAAAGAACGCAGCCCTGCCAACACCTTGATTTTGGCCCAGTTACACTGATTTTGGACTCCTGGCCTCCAGTATTGTAGGGTAGCAAATGTATTTTGTTTAAGCCTCCAAAATCAGTGGTAATTCATTACAGCAGCAGTAGAAATCAAATACTTTATAGTGTCCAAGGCACACATGAATACAAGAGTCAGAAGCTAGATACAAGATACAGGTAGAGGCAAATGAATGAGTCATATGGAAAGAACTTTAATTCAAGCCAAAAGAAAAGATACTATCTCTACCCAGACCCCACCTTCTTCCAGGGGACACACAGGAGTCTGAAGTGAGTAGCAGAGGTGAACTATTAATAGACTGGGTCATTTTCCTGCTGAGAGCAAAAGGTCTTGGTGGAGAAAACTCTGTTCTACTCCACCCTAGTGTCTGCCTAATAAGTGTATATGCTACTGGTGTTGTAATTGTGATTGCCCCCTCACTGGGGAACAGGGTCCCTCCGATGGTCCAGGGTAGCACCTCCGTCTCTCCCTGCTCTTCCTTCTACTTTTAACAGAGCAGGTAGGGCTGGCCTGAGCCGGTTTGGGGGTTTGGGGCCAGGCTCTCCAAGGCTCCTGTAACATGAAAACTGCTTCTCTGCTTTCCCAGCCCAGAACCTGGGCACTGCACCACCCCAGCTACTTGTGCCTCCGCATCTTAAGGGCGCTCAGACATATATCCACTGCAAGCACACTTGCCACTCAGCCCCATTCAGAGCTCAGTTTAGAGCAAAACCCATCTCCACAACAATACAGGCAAATTGGTTGGTCTCTAATTCCTTCGTTCCCAGCCTTCATTCCAGACATCTGCAGCCCAGCTCCCTGAATCTAGGGCCCAACCCAGGGTTTCCCTTAAGAATCTTCCAGAGAGCCATCTTCGCCCCTCCCCATTTGACTCTGATGACAACAAAGCCACAGTGCCTCCTTGTGGCCAGTAGGCAGAAACAGCACAAATCTGCTCTCTTGCCAGGACACAGGGGACTTGTGCTTTGCTTTGTTGAGTCATGGAGATATGGGAATTATGATTTGTTGGTGTTAGAAGGTCAGAAAGCAATCTTAATGTTGTTATGGCCTAAGATGGAACCACCTGAGAGGTGGACATTGAAGTCAGACAAGTGGAGATAAAATATCAGTGTTAATAACTAATAGTGCTCAGATAGGAGAGCAAATAGGCCAACCCACACTATTCTGAATCAGAATTTAATCCATCCTCTCTCCCCTGCAAACTACAGGCCAACCCTGTAAGGAAAGAAAGTTCTCCACTGATCTTAGTGTATGTTGAAAAAGCACCAAAAGAATCTACTTTTTTTTCTCAGTAGCCAGGATGAAAGGATGATGATGAAGAGAGACTAACCTCAGATGAAGAGGAGACTAAATAAGATAACTTATTTCACTTCCCATAAGAAACATTTGGCAAATAATAGACAAAAACCAGTGTATCACTTTAGGGAAGTTCCCCCAAATGGAAAATGTGGAACCAAGCACCTTTCCAGGGGACTGGGAAGGAAAAGATGATAGCCACACACCTGTGACTCCCTCCAATTCTGACCCCTGCCCCTCAGGTGTGCTCACAAAACATGGCACAAATGAGTCACGACAGTGCAGGAATGAAGTAAATTCCATGTTCACTCTCTGCTCTCTGATCAACTTTATTTTATTTATTTATTTTTATTATACTTTAAGTTCTGGGATACGTGTGCAGAACATGCAGGTTTGTTATATAGGTATACATGTGCCATGGTGGTTTGCTGCACCCATCAACCCGTCATCTGCATTAGGTATTTCTCCTTACGCTATCCCTCCCCTTGACCCCCCCGCCCCAACAGGCCCTGGTGTGTGATGTTCCCCTCCCTGTGCCCATATGCTCTCATTGTTCAACTCCTCCATATGAATGAGAACATGCGGTGTTTGGTTTTCTGTTCCTGTGTTAGTTTGCTGAGAGTGATGATTTCCAGCTTCATCCATGTCCCTGCAAAGGACATGAACTCATTCTTTTTTATGGCTGCATAGTATTCCATGGTGTATATGTGCCATATTTCCTTTATCCAGGCTATCATTGATAGGCATTTGGGTTGGTTTCGAGTCTTTGCTATTGTGAAGAGTGCTGCAATAAACATACATGTGCATGTGTCTTTATAGTAGAATGATTTATAATCTTTTGGGTATATACACCCAGTAATGGGATTGCTGGGTCAAATGGTATTTCTGGTTCTAGGTCCCTGAGGAATCTTCGCACTGTCTTCCACAATGGTTGAACTAATTTACACTCCCACCATCAGCGTAAAAGCGTTCCTATTTCTCCACATCCTCTCCAGCATCTATTGTTTCCTGACTTTTTAATGATCGCCATTCTAACTGGCATAGGATGGTATCTAATTGTGATTTTGATTTGCATTTCTCTAATGACCAGTGATGATGAGCTTTTTTTCATATGTTTGTTGGCTGCATAAATGTCTTCCTTTGAGAAGCGTCTGTTCATATCCTTCGCCCCCTTTTTATGGGGTTCTTTGTTTTTTCTTGTAAATTTGTTTAAGTTCCTTGTAGATTCTGGATATTAGCCCTTTGTCAGATGGATAGATTGCAAAAATTTTCTCCCATTCTGTAGGTTGCCTGTTCACTCTGATGATAGTTTCTTTTGCTGTGCAGAAGCTCTTCAGTTTAATTAGATCCCATTTGTCCATTTTGGCTTTTGTTGCAATTGCTTTTGGTGTTTTAGTCATGAAGTCTTTGCCCATGTCTATGTCCTGAATGGTATTGCCTAGGTTTTCTTCTAGGGTTTTTATGGTTTTAGGTCTTACTTTTAAGTCTTTAATCCATCTTGAGTTAATTTTTGTGTAAGGTGTAACGAAAGGGTCCAGTTTCAGTTTTCCGCATATAGCTAGCCAGTTTTCCCAGCACCATTTATTAAATAGGGAATCCTTTCCCCATTGCTTGTTTTTGTCAGGTGTGTCAAAGATCTGAGGAAGTTTAAATATTTACTCTCTATTCTCATTACCCTGTTCGAATGAAGCATTGAAGGTTATGTAATTAACAACATAATAATACTCTAAATGATAAAATGTCAAAACCAAGTGAGTGTCCCAATTTGATTATAAATCCCCTTCAAGTTTTTAAAAAAGTCCTTTCCTCGAAATTAAAGTTTTAGTAAAACATTCCTCTATGCTATTTAAGTTAAATATCAAGCAAATCACAGACTAAGAATCAGACATTGAAATTCAAAGAAAATTAAAACTTTAAATGAAATTCTTTAACCTTCATCTGAGTAATTACAGAAGAGGAAACTCAAATTGTCAGAGGCGTTCAAACCACAGTGACTCCATCTTAAGTGAAAAAATGAGGCTGGGCCTTGCTGGGCTGCATTCCCAGAAAATCAGGTATCCCTAACCTCTAGATGTTTATGGTTAAAGCAACAGATTAATAATGTTTACTAAACAGACCCAGACTTCGGAGTGTCATGATACCCCAATATCTTGAGAAAAGAAACATTCCTAATTTCTCTTTAAAGATAATAATACTGATTCTTGCAAAACATAGTAATTAAGAAAGTTAATCCTTTATCACAAACCCTTGTAGCAGAGCACATCTCTCAACGATCTTTTCTTATCCTATATATAAACAAGTATTGTACCTAGGGTAGATGCGCTCCTCCTGTTACTTTTGGGAAAGCCCTACTCTGTCTATGGAGTAGCTGTTCTTTCACCATGTTACTTTCTTAATAAACTTGCTTTGGCTTTTCACTGTGGAATCACCCTGAATTCTTTCTTGCATGAGATCCAAGAACCCTCTCTTGGCGGTTGGATCAGGACCCCTTTCTTGTAACAAAATTAACCCTTCTGTTATTATTTAAATAGTTGGGTAAATTACCACACTAACAAAAACTGAAACTAATTAATATCCCCAAAACATTATGAGGGATAACTGGTCCAGAATCTTGGAGAAGGCAGGAGCCTGGGGGAGTGAACACAGCAGTCACTGCCCTTAGGGGCATTTGCTGATCCCAGCCCAGCTCTCAGGAAGCTGATTCACAGGCTGGGGGGTAATGGCTAAGACCAGAACTTACTGAGGGTGACCACTGAGGAACTTGAATTGAAACAATGAACTAGTAGGAAACCTGTTCTCCAGGGGCTCCAGGACACCTCAAGCCTTTAATTCTTTTTCAGGGAGTCCTGGATTGTTTATGTATCCATGCACTTTACAAAACACAATAAAATTATCTCTGGAGAAAGATATGTCCATCCTAGACCAAAAATTATTTCTACAACCATAGTGTCTGGCACGATGTCAAAAATAATCAGGTTTATAAGGAAAAATACAAACAAATGACCAAGAAGCAGCACAAAAGGAAATCAACACAAACAAGCCACAGAGATCTCAGAGGTGAACAGGAGCAGACAGACTGAAATAACTGGGAGTCCTACGTTCAGTGAAATACAAGATGCTCTCAAGAAGTGTTACGAGGGAATCACTGACAGCCATGGTCCTTCAGAGGATTCCCAGGAAGCTGCCTTCCCAAACATTCTAACCAGTACTTCAGAATGAGTTCTAGTACAGGAGAATCTGGGCAGAAGTTAGGGTAGAGACTAGAGTTGGACACACACAGTGCATTATCAGAGGAGACAACTGGACCAGGGGCAGTTCATTGCTTCTGAAGTTCTGGCAGGAATATCTAATGCACTAAGGAGCTATTTTAGTGGGCAGACAAGGAAGTAGGCAGGCAGGTGGAAGTGTCTTCACCAGCCTCTGAACTAGCTGGCCCAGGCCTAACTATAGTGTTAGGCTGTGTCTGTTACACTGAAAAGTTAAAGCACTCCAGAGAAGCAAAATTCATTTTGAGTTAAGATTTGGGAATTGTTTCCAGGATAACCATATGCGTGCATTTCTTTGAAGTTTAAAGTGTGCTGAATGAAATAGCTGAAATGATCAACATCATCATCATTACAATATTATTATTATTGTCATATTTCCACAAAAACAGAGGGAAAAGATTTCCAAACACACAGTGTCTGTTGAGATTTGACTGCATGAAACATCCAGTGAGAGGTCAAGAAGAGGCTCCAGAGCCAGATAAGATTCACATCATTCAGATGCTGACAACGGCAGAAGGAGGGCCTGCTGTTTGTCACTTGCATGTAATCAATATCTATATTATTAAAGTTTAACACACATGTTTTGGTGATTAAATGTTTTTATTTTTCAAGTTTATTTATTTATTTTCTTAATTAACGTACAACATTGTGTGCATTTTTTATAGAAGAACAACCATCACTGCCCCTGAGGACTAGGTCTGGGATAAATCACTTTCAGTTTTGGTTTCTTGAATTCCCACCCAGAAGTGTTTCAAATCCCTAAGACATGTTTTCAACCAACAACTACAGCGCTCATGTTTTAAGAAATAGTTCATTTCCTCCCACTATATGAACCCTAGCTATATCTGAAAACTCACTTCTTCGCTGAGAGGATGAGGAATAAGGAAAGGCTGCTGTGAGCTGAGTAGAGCGGAGAGAGCCCTGGAGTTTTGTGCACAGGAGAGAAAGTCTCTGCAACGCTGTGGCTAAGCTGCTGGCACAGAGATACATGGCCGAGTCCCCAAGCTCTGCAGGCTGGATCTTGAGAATGGAGTCTACTCCTTTGAGCCTCTCTGCAGAAAATCGATCCTTAGGCAACTGTGAATCATCTACTACACTCTCATCCTGAAATTGAACCAGAAGCTCCGGGCCCTGTCCCAGGATCTGCCGGTACCAGTAAAGGGTAGCATGGCCAGAAATAGGATCACACCAAAAAGCCACAGCCTGGCTTTTCTCTGTAATCTTATATCTGGGGGACTGGGCAACTTCAGCTTCTGAGAGTTCTGTTGGGGAAAAAGACAGAATTTGAGAACAGAAAGACAGAAATGATTGAAGAAATCACTGGAATTTCCAATGGGATGATCATGGTGTTCTTAGGACACACCTGCCCCCAGGAGACAGAAGGCCATCCAGCAGAGAAGCCTGGTGCTCATGGCAGGGTCAGGGCAGGATGGGAGCTTTGCCAGTTCAGGGTCCTTGTGAACAGGAGCAGAGGAGGTGGGACATCCTGTCCTTATACGGTAGTTCCTACAGTAACATCATTGTCTCCACAAGTGCCTAAGTTCTTAGAAACCAGTTGTTATGAACTAAAACAGAGCTAGAAGTTGCTTTAGCATATTCATGGACTGTGTGTAAGTTCATCCAAGTGTCTTTACTCACATCTCTAGGGCTTGGGGGATTGGATCACCCACTGCATCTCCAGGGCCATCTTCTGCTGCATGTTTCTACTTGAATGTGTCAAAGGCAACTCAAAATACAGACAACAATTAGTAACCTCTATGTCTTATCTGTATATCCTTCTCTCTGGGCATTTCTGTCTTACCAGGTTCTCCATTTTCTCATTGCTATGAGCTTAGACAGAGTGGGAGCTGGGGTAGTTGACACAGGTTTATCCTAGAAGCATGTTGAGCCAGCTGACATGCTCTAAGCTAAAGGGGTAAAATAATACCCTGAGAGAGAGTTGGAAGGGTTCATTTTTGGTGAAGGTCAATGGCCAGCTTTCTCTTTTCTGTTATCAATCTTCATGATGCATTGTGTACCAAGTCTTCGTCATGGTTCTGCCTATGGTTCTTGGTCATCAATGTAATGAAAGTTCTGATATCTTATAAGATGGGTGGGGACTCTCTTATCCCTGAAAATATCATTGTGAATACAGTAAGAGATCCAAAATCGGCCGGGTATGGTGGCTCACGCCTGTAGTCCCAGCACTTTGGGAGGCCAAGGTGGGTGGATCACGAGGTCAGGAGATCGAGACCATCCTGGGTAACACGGTGAAACCCCGTCTCTACTAAAAATACAAAAAATTAGCCGGGCATGGCGGCACATGCCTGTAGTCCCAGCTACTCTGGAGACTGAGGCAGGAGAATGGCGTGAACCCGGGAGGTGGAGCTTGCAGTGAGCCGAGATCGCACCACTGCACTCCAGCCTGGGCGACAGAGCAAGACTCCGTCTCAAAAAACAAAACAAAAGAAAAAAGAAATCTAAAATCAGATTTGTTGAAATCTTAAAAAAAAAAAAACCTTACAGATTTAGTATAAGTTACAATTGAACAGCAGTGGCTAGTATCTGGCATTTTTTTTCTAATGGGGCAACATTAGTCGCAAATATACTTTTATTCATTGCCTAAGGGGTAAAGGATGGGAAGAGTTAGGGGATGAAGCACCTGAGAGTTGGCATAAGACAATAATACAAGGAGATGCATGTCCAGAGAGCTGGGAACGAGGATATATGTGTTTAGTGAGGCAGGCTCAAAGTCCCCAAAACCTAGGGGACACATGTGAAGGTTATCAGGTGAATACCTGTGGGTATAGAATTACAAGAGCCCTCTGTTTCTGTCATAAATCCTCTATCACTGAGGTAAACAGCTGCTGGTTTGAGTCTAACTCATGTAGGCACCAGGTAACAATTGCATGATGGAAAATTTCTTCACATTAAGGTGCCACTACCTGCTCCATCTTTGTGACCAGAGTTGTGGCTCTGAGTTGACAACAGCATTCAGGGGATAGAGGCTGGTGGCTGGAAACAGGACGTATCCATCTATCAAACCTATCAATCACAGGACCCACATATGGTGTGCTTGCGAGTGAGGCATGCCAAGTCCAGGGACGACATTCCTCATTGTTCCTGGGCCCCACCTGCTTCCTGGGCAGCACAACCAAGAAATCCATGACAGAATCCTTGTCAAGACAGGAATGGAGCATCATCATGCTGCTCAGGGAAGAAAAGGCCAGAGCCCTGGGAAATCTGGCTCTTATTCAGAATATTTGCAAGGTTATTTGAGCTAAGCCTATCTGGAGAGGTCTGGAATTGTCCACTCCCCTCTCCTATGTTCCCTTTACATCCTCCTGTCCACCATCCAGGGCACAACTGGAATGGGTTAGTTGTGGGGTACAGGTGAATTGCTAAGGTTTCTCTGAGTTCTCCTGAGGAGGAAGTGGTTCTCCCTTTATATGGGTCTCTGAGCATGCAGGCTGGCTCCTGGCTCTCCTCCATCTATCCCTGATGCAAGCCCAGAACATTATTCACTCAATGATTTGCTACAGTTGGGGTTTCCCTGCTGAACAGAGGATACTGGCATTGCTGGAAGATGAAGAGTTTCTGTTTAATGGCTCACATTCCACAGGACACTGAAACATCTGCAAACTAGATTCTGGATGCTGGGATGAAGTCACACTTTTCCTTTAAACTTAACTCCTCAGACAGCACTGAGCCCTTATCTATAAGCAAGCCAACCCCAGCAAACCCTAGTGCCGCCTGCTGGTCAATGAATGGTTCAGAGTTACCAGGCTCAGGCCCTCCATTCATGGGTCAGAAATACTGGGGTCATGTCTACACTGTCCTCAGTAGAATCAGGGCTAATATTGGACAGTGTTTGCGAGGCACTGGGGGGAGTTCCTCCCAACTCCATCTATTCCTACTGTCTTGCCAAAGCCCTGCCTGCGGTTTGGCCATGGTTTGTCCCCACCAAAACCATGTCCCTTGGTTTTGATTTACTTTTTCCTCTGGGACAATATCAAAGATCATGTATTTCAGGAAGTTGTCGGATCTCTTTAGTTACTTTTCAATGATACATCTCCTCCACCCACTTATTATATTTTCTGTTTTTCATGACCCTAGATTTTTGAAGTATCCTGGTCAGCTTACTTGTAAAACAGCTCACGATAAAAATTTTTATATTATTAGAGGTTAATTACTTGGAAAATATACACCATAGATGATGTCTATTTCCCATTGCATCTGGTCAATCACAAGAATATGGAATGTCATTTTTATGCATTTTGGCAATGCTTAATTTGAGATGACTGATCCAAGATCTCTCCATTGTGAATGTGCCCTTTACCCTTTGTAATTAAGTAATAATCTGTGTATTGATGCTTTGAAACAAGGTACATATGCTGTTAGGCCCCAAAAACATATATAAGGAAATAATGGTTGAAAATTTCCCAAATCTGAGGAAAGACAGCAACATCCAGGTGCAGGAAGCTTGGAGGCTGCC
The DNA here is from genome assembly GCF_028858775.2 of Pan troglodytes. Lineage (NCBI taxonomy): Eukaryota > Metazoa > Chordata > Mammalia > Primates > Hominidae > Pan > Pan troglodytes. The sequence goes on along the minus strand of NC_072404.2, from coordinate 157,788,035 downwards.
AATCAAATTCAACCCAAAAAGGAGTTCGCCAAGACACAATATAATCAAATTACCAAAAATCAAAGACAAAGAAAGAATACTAAAAGCAGCAAGCAGTGAGAAACATATCACATTTAAGGGAGCCCCAGTACGGCCTTCAGCAGATTTCTCAGCAGAAACCCAACAGGCCAGGAGAGAGTGGAACAGTATAACTCAAAGTATTGAAGGAAACAAAAACTGTTAGTTTAGGCATCTACTGATGGAATTTGTCTATAATTATGTGGATGGTTGCATTGATTTTCTCATTAGATATACCAACTAGCATTCTTCCGTAATGAAGAGATTCTTATCTATCTCTTTTGATTGTCATTATAGCCTTATAGATTTTTATAACTTGTTACAATTTAGTACCCTCATTATTCTTCTTTAAAGCTTGCATTGACCTGGATTTGGCTAATGGAGCCCCTTGAAATTGCTTCTGTGCATTTTGGACATGTCTTCTTGGTTCTGACCTTTTTCTTGATTTCTACCAAAAGATGTTCTAACACTTTTCCTTCCCTTGATATGGAAGCAGCCTTTTATAAGGAATAACATTTGGAATAAAATAATGTACCTATTGTTACTGGGGAGCACAAAAAAAAGCAAATATAGCCATTCGTTTATTTACTTTGCATTGTTTTTTAGACCCTTCTCTGGATAAAGTTAGGAAATATATAATCTTTAAAACCTTAAGTTTGCATTAATAACTCCAATTCAAATCAGCACCACAGATTTCTTCCTCATCTTCCCGTTTCTTATTTATATCTCTCTTCTCTTTGTAAAAAAATCTAATTCCCAGAAATATCAATAAATTACTTACTTCTCTCTTCTACAGTATACCAAAAATGTCTCAGAAGTACTGCACTAAAAACACTAGCCACAACAAATCGCCCAAGAGAAGTTTAATCTCAATCTCAATTTCCTTTAGTATCATGACAGTACACCAGCTTAAATCTAAAGTCAATAGCGACTCTAAAAACACAATCAAATAAAATAAATATTACCTTCAAAGAAGGTATGCAAATTGCCCATAGGCACAAGAAAAGACACTTAACATCTTTAGTCATTAGGGAAATGCAAATCAAAACCGCAATGAGATATCATTCACACTTACTAGGATGGCTATAAAAACAGTAATCATCATCATCATATTTTTGAAAAGAAAAAAGAAAAAGAAAAGGAAATAACAAGTTCTGGAAATGTTGTGAAGAAACTGGACACTGCTGGTGGAAATCTAAAATCGTGCAGCTGCAACAAAGAAATATTTTGGTAGTTACTCAAAACGAGAAACAGAATTACGAAAGGACCCAGAAGTTCCACTCCTAGGTATAGACCCAAAAGAATTGAAAACAAGGAATCAAACAGATATTTCCAGGCCAATCTTGACTGCACCATTGTTCTCAATATCTACAAGGTGGAAACCACCCAAATGTCAATTGACTAATGAATGAATAAACAAATGTGTTATATACACACAATGGAATATTATTGAGAATGAAAAAGAATGAAGTTCTAATAAATGCTACAATGTGGATACACCTGGAAAGCGTTATGCTAAGTGAAAGAAGCCAGAAACAAAAGGAAAAACAGTGCCTGGTTTCATGTAAATTCATTATCTAAAATAGGCAAATTCGTTCATATACAAAATAGATTAGAGTTTGCCAGAGGAGGGAGAATGTGAAGTTATTTCTTAATGGGTACAGGGTTTCTGTTTGGGGTGATGAAAATAATTTTGGAAATGGATAATGCTGATAATTCCACAACAAGGTGAATGTACTTAATGCCACTGAATTGTACATTTAAAAAATAAAGTGTTGAAATTATATGTTACATGCATTTTATCATACTTTTTAAAAGATGGAAAGACTACCTTCAAAATAGGAAAAACACTGACAGTTGCATTCTCCATTATTGAACTTAAAGACAATGAAAGGAACCCAAGTGATTTAAATACATTGATAAATTTTTCAGAAATGTGGTTTGTCACAATATATCCCACAGTGGGTTTTCTGATGTAGTTGTAATTATCTTTTGTAATAAATATACAAACAATTTTCACCAGCCCATATGTCTACTCAAATGTAGGACTGTCATTCCTTGGAAAAGTATCCAATCTAGTAATTTTGAAATCATAACTTACTGTTTCAGGTTGCAATATTCTGATTGTAAGTACGGTTGCGAAGTTATTCTCATGTTTAGTGGTAACTTATGTTCACTCTGTGTGAATTGCCTACTCAGCCTCAGTATTGCTATTTTTATTGAGCTGTCTTCTTAATACTAAGTAATAAGAATATTTTACTCATTCTAGATACTAATTCTCTTAGACAAGAACAGCTGTGCTACAGAAAACAAAACAAACAAAACAAATCCTAAAATCTCACTGGCATAGCTCTATGAAGTCTTACTTCCCATGACCACAAAGCCCAGTGTGGCATGAGCAGCTTTCTTCTGTGATTGTCCACCAAATTCTGACGCAGTGAGCCAGGCTGCTTCCATATTATCATTAGGCAATCTGTACCGTGTAGCTCCCAAGTTCAGGACATGGCAAAAGAGAGTTGAAGAGTGTCTGTGCACAAGAGTTGACAGGAGGCTGGAGACTGCGGTGCTTAGAAAGTCCTGCTTGCAAGATTGGACTCTGGCAGACATCTGGGAGCTTGGCTGGTGAACGGTGCCCTGAACTGATGCAAAGTTTCTCCTGACTGACAGGGGTGGCTCATTGTTCCTAGGCTGGTGTTGCAAATAATATTATGCTGAACATCAGATTTTCTTTTGGGATCTAGACTTTTGGTTCATGCTAAAAAGTAGGTGCCTGTGTGACCAGCTTCTACTAAAACCTCTTGGGTGCTAAGTCTGTAATGGGCTCCCTTGGCAGATACACTGCACATGTGTTAATGCATTTTTGCTGCTGGGAGGAGAGAGAGCTCTGTGTGACCCCTCCTGAGAGGAAGAGAGCATAAGGAAGCCTGCCTGTGAATTCCTCCAGATTCTGCCCGTGTGTTTTCTCCACATGTTCTGCTGCAGAGTATTTACTATGACACTTTAATAAATCTTAGCCATGAGTACAACTGTATGCCATATACCAACACTCTAAACATGGGAGTACATTTAGAGACCCTCAACATGGTGCCACAGAATATTTTTAAGGGCCAGGCTTGAAATGAGCTGACATCATTTTATCCCACCATTCAGAACCTGGTGACATGTTCCCACCCCTCCAACTGCAAGGGAGACCAGAAACCATGGAGGAGCTACAGGTATTCAGTGATATTCTGAATGTTCTCTGTTACACTGAATGTTCTCTGTCACACTGATTTTTCATCATTTGTATGCATTCCTCATGCCTTTCCCAGGCTGTAGCTCAACTTTATTTTTTATGGTGTGTTTTGGCTTGAAACAATTTAATGCAACTAGCGTTATGAATGTTGTTCTTTTGGCTTGTGGCTTTTTGTCTCCTCTAAAAAAGTCATCCCTCAACTGAATGCATAAAATACTTTTCTTAAATTTTTCTAGTAAACTTTCTTTTTTGCTTTTTACAATTAAGAGCAAGTGTGCCTGAAATACACTTTAATTTAAGAAATGAAGTAGAGATGTAGGACTAAGTGGGTGGTATGTATGCTCAGTGCAGAAGAAAGAATTTATATAAACAATCCCCAGGGTGGAAAACAACGGACACATATGAAGAAATAACTGCATGTAAGGGAGTGTGGCTGGAGCAGAGAGCCAGGGAAAACATGGTGCAAAATGATGATGAAGAGGTACGTAAATGGCTAATGATATAGGACCTCGTGGGTCTATTGCCCTTAGAATAAAGGGCCCCCAGGAGCAGAGACCACATGGGCAAAGATTTATGATTGGGAGTCGAAAGGCAGTAGAGGGTAGGGGAAAGGGTATGTGGAAAAGTCACCCAGCCCTTAGGGGAGAGAAGAATATGGTGGGTTTCAAATTTTCAATGAAATTAGGAATCTCAACTAAAGATGCCTTTTCCATTTTACAAAAGGAAATAGGGAACTGCAGAAGCTAAGGGTGTTGGGGTGACCTCCAGTTGGTCTGAGACTGGGGTAGGAATGGACCTCAACATCAAGGTTCATATGGCCCCTGCTCTATGGCCCCCAGGCTAGCCAGGGCTCTCCGACTCCTGTGAAGGCTGGGACTTGGGAGCACAGGCAACCTCAGTCATTCTAACTGCCCTTTATGTGCAGAGAGGAGGCAGCTGTGCAGCACTGTGGACTCACTGCTGGCGCAGAAATATACAGATGTCTGGGAGGAGGCAGCGGACTCCAGAGTGAGGGGGAAGTCCTCTGTGTTTGATCTAGAGACACTGTAGCCATCTGAGACTTCTCCTTTGTTAGTGTCTTGAACACCATATGAGTAATGGATCAGCCTCAGCCCATGTCCCAGGTCTTGTCGATACCAGAACATATTGTTGTGGTTCCAAGTCTGGTGACACGCCAAGGTCACCTGCCTTCCTGTCTCTGTGATCTTGTGTCTTGGGCTCTGGGTGATTTCAGCATCCCTGTGTCCTGTAATAGAGAACAACAGATACTGATGCTGTCATCCCAACAGAAAAGCCTGCATTGAGGCCTTGGGAATTCCAGGGAAGGAGGCCCTCCTGTGACCAGCCCTCACCTGCCCACAGCAGACAAAGGGCCACATAGAAGAAGAGCCTCATGCCCATTTCAGCTCCAGGGCAGGATCTTGTGTCTCCCAGCCCTGCTGTGGGCAGACTGAAGTTGGGCTCTCAATGACTTGATGATGTCACTGTCCCTGCTGAATGCTTGAACTGCGGAGCTAACCTGCCACGCCCCTTCTCTTCCCCGCAGGAACAAATTATTTATAACTGAGTTGAATAATTTTTAGGTCTGTTTTGAAAGAAATCTAATAAACTCCTAAGCTCTTTCCCTGATTTTAATAGGGGAATTTGTTCTTCTATGTATATTTTATTTCCATCATGAGAAATTCTTTATTTGAATACTATTTTCACTTTTATGAATATTTCTGTAGGCTAAAGAATATTGTCATAGCAGTCCTGGTGACTTTTATGACTTCCTGCACAAAATTCAACTCCAAGTTGAATTATTTTCCTCTTCTCTGGACACTTGTATGCCAGCATACAGGGATACCCTCGGTTAAATGACATCCAGAAATGTCTCCAAGTTCCAAGTTCCAGGTTCAAGGTCATGACCGCTTGAAGACTTGTTACATGCTGTAGCACCTCATTACACCTGATGGGAATGTCACCATCCAAGCTCAGGCTGCTGTGTATTCTCATGGGGGTGTTTTCTCCCTTTGCTTCAGGTGAAGCCACAAACACTGCCCCATCTAAGTCCCCTGAGTGACTGTACTTCCTGTGAAGAAAAGAGGAGGCTCATTAGGAATATGGATGAAATGTTCACCAAGAACTACACCTACCTGGAGTCTCTAGGGTCACAGGAAAATCCTCTATTCCCATCCAGCAGATCTTATATTCACCAAATGGGAGAAGGTTGATGGATTTGTAAACGTGCTATGGTGCAAAACTCACATGTAGTCCATAGCACTGCAATAGTTATTTCAGATACAATAGGCTATCTATTGCACATCTTGATGCAACCTGGATGGGTAATTCCCACAATCATGCTCCAGTGAGAGAGGACACAGAATCAGAAGTGGAGACAGGGAGGAGGCCCATGAGCACCCCCATAGGAGGCCGTGGTTGGGGCCCGACAAGCCCAGGAAGGACTTTCTCATCTATGCCCGGAACTCACCTGATCCTGGGAGACCAAGAGCCACACAGCAAAGAAGCCAATCCTCATGGTTGGGCCAGGGCATAAAAAAAAAAAAAAAAAAAAAAACTTTTCAGATCAGGACCTTCATTTTACAAGGAAAGGTACGTAGAATTCCAGAGCTCCGAGGATCGTTCCCTAAATCAGGTATGATTTACCAAGAATGTTGATATTCTCAACGACACTCTAACTTCTCCGGGGAGATAAGCATCTACCAGGAATATATCCTTCTACTTTTAAATTGATTTATTATTAAGTATAATAAATTATAACAATTATGTGTTAAAATTGTCTACCTCAACTTGAAGCTTTGTCTGTTTTTTGCACTGGTGTTTCCCAAGTACCTGGACAGTACCTGTGTAATTGCCATGAAGCCGATGAAGAATAACCTCAGGCCTTCTCACTTGCACAGGGTCTTTTCAACTCTTTGCTATTTTGCATTCTCTTTTGCAAAGAGCTATCTAAAATGTATCAGCTTTGTGCGCCACAAAACTTGAATCTAATCTTCACCTATAATTCATTAAATGTTTATTGAATGAAGAAAGGAATGAATGATTATCTGAGTCCAGGCAGATTCTACTTCTGTAAACAGAATCCAAGTTTATTCAGTTCAAAATAGGTTTGAAGTTTTAAGGGAGCAGAGAGCCATCCTGAGAACGCTGGGAATTCCAGATGAATCCAAATGGATTTGGAAAAGATTAGTTTATATACATCATCATAAGACTTTTTAAATGAATGGGTAGCCGTATGAATAAAAGATAAACAGTTGTCTCCTTCAAAAGGTAGGGTCTTTTGATGGTTGCTTCATTCCATCACTGCCACAGTTTAGTCTGTCTCTGAAGACAAAGTCTGTGATGGGGAGACTTGGGTGCATGTAGCTTATTTGGGAAATGATTCCAGGAAGAAGTAAGAGAGCAAGGAAAACAAAATAGGGAAGGGAGAAACCAGGATAAAGGTGCGATATTCTATTTGTGCCGGGGCAACAGGAGACGGAATCCATCAGGACCTCCAAGAGCATAGGGTGCTCTCTGGAGTATCTGCATGAATGGGCAGGTTGGAGCTTTTGTCCCCCTGTCCTGTTCCACCAGGAGCATCAGGACCTCTGGCTGTCTTTGAGTATAGCCCAAGTGGATTCAGATAATATCAGAGAAAGCCACAGAGCAGGAAGCAGCAACATTCCAAGCAGGCACTGCAGAGGGGCACTGTCAGCAAGAGGTGAATGGGAACTGGCACTGTCCACAGCAGCAAGGCTGAAATCAGAGGTGGGCGGAGAGGATGTCATGGAAGCCACTAGAGGCTCCTCTGTGGTCTTCTTTCCAATAAAGCTGTGCCTTCTTCCATCAGCTCTCTTGTGTGATGGACAATTGCACTGAAGCCATATCTTTCTAGGAGCACCACACCTTCATGCACATCAGACTCAGTTATCAAGCAGGAAGTTCATAAGAGGTAACATTTTCATATTTCCTTAAACGGCAACTCTTTATGTTAATTTTACATAATGAACTATCAGACTACTATATTTGCATTTTAGATGACTTTGTGTCTGAAACATGGTTGAATCAGGCAAAAGTAATCTGTGCTTGTCTTTGTTACCAGAATTTCAGAGAGTAAATAACTGTGCTAGATTGGAGATTTGTCAGAGAAATTATAGGGACCTAAGATTTCTTGAACCTACACTTTATATGACTCTAATTTTTAAAGTTACCTCTCTCAAATCTCTGCCAGACTGGCCAACATGGTGAAACCCCGTCTCTACTAAAAATACAAACATTAGCTGGGCTTGGTGGTGTGTGCCTTTAGTCCCAGCTACTCGGGAGGCTAAGGCAGGAGAATTGCTTGAACCCAGGAGGCGGAGGTTGCAGTGAGCCGAAATAGCACCACTGAACTCCAGCCTGGCGACAGAGCGAGACTCTATCTCCAAAAAAAAAAAAAAAAAATTTCTGCAAATTGAATTCGGTTTACAAATGAGAACACTCAGCCAAATATATTTCAGGTCACCAGCCCAAGGGGTCAGAATATGAACTGCCGAGGTCTCCTTGTCTCTTTGATGAATGAGGACTATAATCTGCATTTATAGATATTTTTAACTCCCTTTCTTCACTGTTCCTGTCGGTCTCAGTCTATTCCTTTGCGAGATATTTGTCTTTCTTGGACTGCTTGAAAAATTGTGTCTTCATCATTCATATTCTTCTATTTTAACACTGAGGTAACTATTTAACCTGGGATTTATTTGAATTCTTGAAACTCACGTTTTAGGTCTTTAGTTGTCTCTGGAAATTTCTCAGCTGGCATCACACACAATATCACCTCATATCATTCTCCTTATTTTCTTTCTCTGACACTTCAATGACATAAGAATAAACGGGAAATTCTTATGAAATGTTACATATATTCGAATATAACTGAAACCTCCATTGTTGCTTCTCTGTTGCTTCCTCTCTGTTTCATATTATACATTTAATTTTTTGTGTTGTTCTGGGTAACTTCTTAAGATTTGTCTTTGAAGTCAATAATAATCTCTTCAATGAGCATCTGATCTGCTCTTCAATTTATCTACTTTCTTTCAGTCATTTTAGGGATCATTTCTAGACATCCCATTCAATGCTTTTAAAAAAGTTATCTAATGATTTCTGAGAGTCTCTTTTTTCTTGTTCAGATTTCAGTTCTCTTTTGTGTGCATTTAACTACAGCTCTTCAAACTGTCATATGTCATGATGCTAAAATTTAAACCTTCAGGCTGCCTATTGCGAGTGTTTATGAGTTCTGCTAACTTTTAATATTCTTCATAGTGGCAGTATATTTGTCTGACATTCATCTCTGGGGTTTTGGAGAGAGAGGCTATAGCACAGCCTCAACAGCCAGTACCTTCCACAAGTGTCTCCAGTCTCACCCCCACAAATGCATGAGTCAAGAACTGTCTGCTACACTCTGGGCTGCTAAGCACACCATGGATTATGTTCCTCATATCATAATCTTTTCTCAGGACAACCCCAATGTAGGCTCCAGAAGAGAGTTCTGATTTTCTAATTCTTTTTCATTATACTATCTTCACAAATTAGAGTCCCTGAGCCCTTGAAGTTTTATATAATGAAACTTCCTAAATCTGCAAATATGATCTCTTCTTTCCTTTTTGTCCTACCCAAATCTTCAGGCACTAGCCCATATATGCAAATTATATTTGTAGACTTTATACTTATTCAAGTTAAAGAACGTACCATATTTTAAATTAAAAATTCCCAAACCAGCTGACAAACTGCTTCCATAGAGAGTGGCCCTAGGCTTGTTCAACAAGTGAATGCTCATTTATAAACCCCCACAGACCATCTCAGTCATAGACTCTTCAACTCTTAACTGTTCTGGACTCTGGGTAACTAGGAACTAAAATGTGAAAAAGAAAGTCCTAGTAAAGAGATTTGTTTTACCATGGGTTGTTTTAAGACTATAATGGAGTGATATCCTCAGTTTACTACTTAGTTCCAACTCATTCAAAATAAAATGAATATACTTTACATTGAAACCATACACTCTTCATTCTCCCTTTAATGGGATTAAGAGGTCAAATTAATCATAAATTAAATCTGCCTAGATATCTAGATAGACCTGGTGGTCAGAGGACAAAACTCTTTTTTTTTTTTTTTTTTTTTTTAAGAGATGGAGTCTTGCTCTGTTGCCCAGGCTGGAGTGTGCAGTGATGAGATCTCAGCTCACAGCAACCTCTGCCTCCTGGGTTTAAGCAATTCTCCTGCCTCAGCTTCCCACAGATATGTGCCACCATGACCAGCTAATTTTTGTAATTTTTTTTTTTTGGAAGGAACAGAGTTTCACAATATGTTGGCCAGGCTGGTCTGGAACTCCTGACCTCAGGTGACCAGACCAGACCTCGGGCTCCCAAAGTGCTGGGATTACAGGCGTGAGCCACCGCGCCCGGCCAGCAAAACTCTATTGGCAAGACCGTTTCTGGAGGTTGGAAAGAGGCCAGTATCTGAATTAGTTGCTGTGGGGTTAGATACTAGGACGTGTGATATCCTGGGGGGAACAGCTGATATGGGGGTCAGAGGGTGAGGTGTGTCTTACTAGGAACTGAATGAAGTCAGGAGAAGGATTTTCTTAGGAAATTTTCTTTCAGTCTTCTCAGACATATTTGGGCACTTTTACCCTGTCTGGTTTTTCCTGTTTAGTGCCAGGTCTACACAGGGAAGAAGGCATCTCTACAGCACTGTATTCTTACCCTCATCAGAGAAATGCAGAGCTAGTCCCTCAGCTCTGAGAGTTTCACTTTGAGTGAAACTCAAAGTTTGTCATCAGATTACTGAGCTAGGGGTCAGCTATGAATCCATGAAGTGCATTTCTCATACTGTGGAGCCCAAAGGGAGACCAGAGCACTTGCTTGGGGTATAACAGAACTGGGCCCCAGAAGGCAGCTAGAGGTGAGCTTCCCTCCCAGTGCCTCCGTGGGCTGCCGCACATTGACCAGGGGCCCTGATATCCATGCAACTCCAGCAGGGCGGAAGTTCAGGAAGGAGATGGGAGCAGGAGGCAGATCCCTGCGTCTGAGTGGAGGGAGACTGCAGGCACAGGTTAAAAGAAAAGCCAGTAGCTGCAGCCTGGAAAATCTAGGACAGAGACATCTAAGTTGTGTCCATAGTCACCTGGGCAGCAGTGGTGCCCCCAAAAGTGGATCCTGGGGACCATGATAAGTTGAAACTCATATGTGACCAGATGCCTCAACCTGGGAGAATCATCCCGTACCGGGTTGTGTTAAGTTAACTTAGCCAGGACAAGAAGTTATATTTCTAAGAATGCCTTTATCTTTACGATTCTGGGTTACAGTTGGTCAAGGAGCTATTCATGTGAACTGTGGAAGATAGAAGTAAAACTGTCACCACTATACTTGGTAGGACATTAGGCTAAATGAGATAAGCCAATCACAAAAAGACAAAAATCTGCATAATGTCATTTACATGAGTTATCTAAAATAGTCCAACTCATGGAAGCAAAGACTAGAATGGTAGCGGTCAGGGTCTGGGGAATAGGGTAAATGGGGAGTTGCTGCCAATGGGTATAAAATTTCAATCATGCAAGATGAATAAGATCTAGAGATCTGCTGTACAACGTTATGACTACAGAGTATAAAACTGTATTGTGTGCTTATAAGTCTATAAAAAGGGTAGATCTCATGTTAAATATTGTTACTAAAAACTTTTAAAAATCTGGCAAAAGTGTGTAGGTAGCCAAAGAGAGAAAGAGAAGAAAGAGGAAATTCGTATAAATCAGAAACTGAGTAAACTAATTAGAATATACCAAAAATTGCAGACTTTGATACCCTCAAATGCAAGAAACACCCTTTTCTTCATTTTTAAAAAAATTCCCTTTTTTCCAATTATCTTTTTTCATTGTATATTTCATGTGATATAATCCCTTGTACAAAGTAGGATGCCCCAAAAGATTTATTGATAAAGAATAAAAAATTGGCCTAGTGCGATGGCTCACGCCTATAATCCCAGCACGTTGGGAAGCCAAGGCAGGTGATCACCTGAGATTGGGAGTTTGAGACCAGCCTGGCCACCAAAGAGAAACCCCACCTCTACTAAAAACACAAAACTGGCCAGGTGTGGTGGAGGCCGCCTGGGAGGCTAAGGCAGGAGAATCGCTTGAACCCAAGAGGTGGAGGTTGCAGTGAGCCAAGATAGCACCACTGCACTCCAGCCTGGGCAACAAGAGCGAAACTCTATCTCAAAAAAAAAAAAAAGAATAAAAAATATTAACTAATGAATAACAATTTTTCATGTCCTTTCACTGATGGCAGATTGCATCCGCCACAGGAAGACTACACGCCCCATAAAAAACGTTTCCTGCTATTTGCTGTGAACCTAGGAAAGCTCCCTCCTCATACAGTCTCCATAAAAGAGATGACCTGGCCTTGCCCATAGGAGGGCTACAGAGCAGAAAACTGCACCTTTCTTTTCTTTCTTCTTTTTTTAAATCACAATAAAGAATAGATGGATATGTTTTGCCTGGAAATCATGTGTCCATTGGACTTGTCAAGGAAGAAGTTATCATGTTCACAGTTTCATATATGACCTTAGCATCCTGCTCTTGGGGACACAAAAAGGGGACACCAGGTAAAAGGACAGATCTCCGGAGTGAGGAGGGACAGTGCAGAGGTGTTGAAAAAATAGACTTCAGCTAGCTACTAAACATGAGCCCCAGGACATCTGCTGTCCCTCAGATATATAAACAGGTAAAATAATATTTCGCTTACACAGCTTCAGTGAGCAGTAAACCAGATCACATACAGAAGCACCAGAGAGTGCCTGGGAAAGGCCTGTCCACTCTCCAGGGCCTGAGCCCCTCTGGCTGGCAGCCCTCCCCTCACCGTCACTTCCTGAGTGGGGCAGGAATGTTATTGCACAGAAGGCTGATGCTCATGCAGGGCTGTGCTACGCTGCTGGCACAGAAATACAAAGCTGAGTCCCCCAGCTCCAGAGAGCTCAGGTTTAGTTCAGAGTGCAAGTCAGGGAACTGTTGTGCGGAGAATCGTTCAAGAATGTTTCCTTTTGCGCTCTCTTCTCCATTATAATACTGAATGAGGAACTGGAGGCCCTGGTCCAGGCTCTGTTGGTACCAGTACACAGAGAGGTCTCCAGACCTAGGGGAGCATCTCAGCGTCACTTGCTGTCCAGTTGCTGTGATCAGGTGCTTTGGGGTTTGTGTGACTCCAAAATCCACTGGGCCTGTGTGTCAGAAGACAAAAGTTAACCATAAGGCACAGAAGAAAGCCTCCTGCTGAAGCCATCGTTGGCCCCGCATGCATTTCAGGGACAAGAAATGAAGATCGGAGACTTTCAAGCTGTGCCCAGGACTCACCTGCTCCCAGGAGACAAAAGGCCACACAGCAGAGGAGCCTGAAGCCCATGGCAGGATCTCCTAGCTTGGGGCTGGTGTCTCTGTAGTAAGCATTCTGCAGTTCCTAAGCTCCCTTCTTCCTGATAGGAGCATTGACCTGTGATGTCACCACACTGACATACTTTCCCCTGCAGGCCACTGCAGCCCACTGTACTCTTTGGCAGGCCTCAGGTTCTGCTACTCCATGTACTATTCCTGTCTTGCACAGGCCAGAAGCTAAAGGTGAGGAGGACTGAACACAGTCCCAACATACCCACATCACACCTTACTTTCCTCTGCCCGCCCTGTCCCTGCCCTGACACTGATTCCCCAGCCCTTGCCACCCCAGCCCCTTCACCCTCCACTGCCCGTGCAGCAGCAGAGACACTCCCTCCTTGGTGCAAACTGAGGCCTCTGGCACCCCAACTCTTTCAAGGCAATGAGAGTTTGTGCTTAACTCTACATGGCCAGGCCCCACTCAGGGAATTCCATCCACCCCACTGATGCCAGCAGGCAGCCAGGGCATCCCCTTCAGTCCTCTCTTGGCCACTCTCCCACCCCTCCGCTGAGTTCTCTGCAGCACTGTGGAGCCACAGCGCCTCCAAGTGGCCAACAGTCTACAGTCTCATGGATTCATACCCTCTGACGTGATATGCTCAAATTGTCCAAATCAGAAAGAGAGATGCCCCCACTCCTGCCACCCCCACCCTCTTATACACCCCGTCCATGCTTTCCCAGAAGAGTCAATTTAGGGTTGATTTTCAAATCCACCCTTCGCCAATGGAGTCAAAGGACACATGAACCAACATTTTGATTACAAAATAAACAATTGTTACATAATTGCAAATAATATGTTAAGATGGTAGAGACCAGCCAGAATTATAAAGGCCATACAATTAAACAGTGTGATGCTATCAAGGAAACCCAGCCTGGAAACCCTATATTCCACAGCTAATCCTGGTTAATTACACCCATATGTTTTCATATTTTGTATTTAGGTTCATTATTACTAAATTTTAGACAGTGCATTTTACAAAAGGATTTCTAGATTTTAAAAATTTACTTCTAAATTATAAAAATTTTGAAATGAATAATACTGCCAGCTGTAATTCAAACAGATTCAGCTGGTTCTCACATTTGCTATCATTACACAGAAGTGACTTTGATCTCTAACCAGGAAATAGTTAGTGGTTAATAATATCCCTCACATGAATAAAAGTAATAATATTCCAGAACTCTATATAAGCAGGAATTAACATAGATTTCACAACATCAAATAATATTCATTATATATTTAATTAATACTTGGCTTTTCCTATGAAAATAATAAAGATGATGGTATAGTACAATGCTGGGGAATGTCATGGTAAGAAGCAAAGAGGAAGCAGGTGTGAGCCCATCCTTGACCGATAAGCAGGGTCTGGCTGTTTCTTGGGAGACAGAAGGTCCTTCCAGGCCATGGAAATACTGAGCACAAATGCAGAGAATGTAAAGGCTGCAGAGTTTTAGGAAATATTCAAAGAGGTGTTTGATCACAGAAGGTAATGGATCTGGGCGGTAAGTGTCAGAAAGAGATACAAGGGAAGCAGAATGTATCTTTGGGGAAATGGGAGAGCCTTTATCTGTTTACCATCAGCAGTGAAATGAATTCCTCTGTTTTGAGAATTGAGATATAAGTCCAGAAGGAAGACATTGGAACCAGCTCCAGGGCCCTCCCACAGGGCAACTGGCTATGTGGTGATGACCATCATAGAGTGGCCTCGGGGTGATGCCAGTTGCTACAAGGCCTTGCTGCATATTTTCTAGCAATTGAAAACTTTGACAGGTTATGTTGCAGAGAACACAATTTTTTATCATCTGGTAGCTCTACTTCTATTTATTTAATAATCTTTAATCATGTTCTCTCTCCTCAAGTTTCTCCAAACCAAATCTCAATTTCTTCTCCTTTAATTATATAAAGCAAACCCTTGAGATTTTACCTTCTATACTACACATCTGTCGAACAATCCTGACACCAAAATGAATTTCTTTTTCTAAAAAGGAGAGTGCCAGCTACTCTATCACTATAGTGTACAGCATCCGACAAAGAAAGTAATTTTGCCGTGAACCTCCTGAATCAGCACCATCCTCTGAGCATATCCTCCTGGCCTTGTTTCCGCCAGCCTTGTTCAGAGTCCTGAAATTGTTTCTCTTTCCCCCTGAAGGCCCCAGGTTCTCACAGCTGTCTGGTCTGAGACTGCCATACACGGAAGCAGAGAGATTAGTGCACAGAGTTCCAGTGACTCTGCAGGGCTGTGCCAAGCTTCTGGCACAGAGATACAGGGCCGAGTCCCCCAGCTCCAAGGCACTCACATTCATCTCAGAGCAATAGTCATGGAACTGGCGCCCTGAGAATCGATTAGGGAAGTTTCCTTCTGATCTCCTTAACTCATTAGCATATCTGGAGATAAACTGGTGCCCCTGACCCAGGGCCTGTTGGTACCAGGACACACTGCTGTGCCCAGAGATAGGAGAGCATCTCAGAGTCACTTGCTGTCCTCTCGTTTTGATCAGGTGTGTGGGACTTTGGGTGACTCCAGCCTCCACTGGGCCTGTGGGAAAAGCAGATGGAGGATGAGCACAGCAGACAGCCTGGAGGTCCTCCCCAGTGTAAAGTGGAGGACACAGGGGTGGGAAATCGGAGAATGGGGCTGCTGTTCTGTGCACAGGACTCATCTGCTCCCAGGAGACAAAGCAGTGCCCAGCAGAGGAGCCCGGGGCCCATGGCACAGTGGGGCAGGCAGCACTGCATCTGATTCAGGGCTTGGTCCTCCTGGGGAAGAGCCAAGTGAGTTCTGGGCCTTGATTTTCCTGATGGGTGGGGTATCCTGTGATGTCACTGTCCTGTGTCCTCCCTATAAATCCTTCCTGAGGTCCAGTGCTCCCCACAACCTGAACTCCCTCCCTGTCCAGCAGAAGGGTTGGGTGAGGGCAGAAGCTTCTGTGATGAGATAGTTGCTCCTCTGCCTACACTGCTCCAGCTCCCAGGCTGCCCCATCACCCTCTCACCCTCCTCCCACCTAGTGCTGTGGTGCTCCATGCTGGAGCTCACACACCTGCCCATCAGTGGAAGATGAGGAAGCTGTGAGTAAACCTTCCTGTTCCAGTTCTCCCTGGCTGTCCTAAGGTCATCTCTCTGACGCTAGATTCAACCAAATTTTCTAATTCTATTTTTTTTGTCCTCAGAAAATATTTCCAGCCCCTCCCTTGAGTGGCCAGTGGTGCAAAGTCCCCAAGATTTAGTCTATCTGATCAGATCCAAAGCAGACCTTGGTTGTCTGTAAATTATTAAGAGTACAGATTCCCCAGAAAAAATACTAGGGCTTTGTCAGCTCACAGCACAGACCTAGCCAGACAGTTTGGGATTCAGCACCCTCAAGGCCATCTTATGCGTAGTGATCTGGATAATTTATGTTAATTTCTCCAGATCCACCCTGCCTTCAGAGGCTGACCTCAGTGTATTATGTTAACTGGCTCTCTTCTTCTCTAACTCCAGAGTGAGTTTGGCTAATGGGAGACAATGGCAGGAGAGTAGAGGGAGGTAGGGTCACCACTTGTTCTGATTCATCTATGCCCTGGCTCTCCTCTTGCTTTATTATTTTATATAGGTTACTTTTCCCTACCAAAGGCCACAGCACCTTATAGGCAGCCTGGCCTTAGAGCTACAGTACCTGATGCTTTGGGATCCACATCCTCTCCTACTTATTTCAGGCCAATGTGAATAAGAGCCACAGATTCTGCTGTTCTTAGGCTACTTCTACTTCTCTTACTGGGTTCCCTTAACCCTGCCACACCTTTGCAAATACTCCTTTTGTCCCTCCTTGATATCTCCAGGACCACGACTAATAGACACAGCAATGGAAAAGCGAGTCCGGGTATTTTATTTTGCCTTAAGAGTCAACACAATTTCTAACATTCTGCCATTAGAAGTAATACAATTTCTAACATCCTGCAATGAGCATTGCTAAAAGAGTCAGGAGAACCATGAGAAATATGCATATGAAAATAAACCATGTGACAGGGGACATAGAATCCAAAGAGATTCCAGCAGAGAATCAAGGTGCACCCTCACCTACTCTGACCTCTCCCCATAAAAGACGAGAGTCATATACAAATAGATGCTTGTATTCTGTACAGTCCTATTTAGAAATGCACCACATAAAATAAGAATAAGACAGGAACACACTCATGACCACATAAAATACAGAGAATGTGAGACGTGCTTCTTGCTGAGATACACAACAATCAAATTTAGTATCAAAGTGAGCTGGACTGATAAGAGGCTAAGACACAACTGAGGATCAATGGCTGAAAGAAAGCTATAGACAAAGAAAAAAATGCTCACTCGCTGTTGAAGTTATACCAAGAACCATGAACTGTCATCAGTCTCATATATTAGCCTTTCATTTTGACTTTCAGCAGATTGGCCAATTGGTGAATTCATTTTTTTGCCAAGCAAGCAACCAGCTCCCTTTTGCACCAGGATATGTGCTTCTCCCTTTAGGTGCTAAAGAGGACTACAGGCTACAGGAAAATAAAATGTGTGTTCTATATTATTTTACAATATTTTACAAGAAAAACAAGTTAAGGAACTCATGGATTCTAATCCAAGCCACAGTGATGGTAAGAATTAAGTTCCTTCCTTCATCTATCCTCAGAGGAGCTCAAACAGGTACTCAGTAAGAGTCTTACAATCTCTTTGATAATTCTACTAGCTGATTATCTTCAGGTCTAATGGCAGAGTTTGTTGTATTTATTAACATTCTCCCTAACTGGATTGTTCTCTTGTGTGTTTATAACTTTATAACAAAAAAATTGGATTTTCTTGTCCTCCACAGAACACATGCTTGGTATCCAAAGGAACCAAAGCCAAGGTGATGTTATGTATGCTACTTGAGAATCCCAGATCACTCAAGCAGGCTAAAGCTTCCCAGCTGCTTTCTGCTTTTTTCTTCTCTCCTGAAAAGAAAGTGAAATATGAATTTCTTGTTAGAAGCTACCATTCCTTTGCACAATTACCAGAATATTCCAAATTGAGCAAAATAACATTATGTTGTTTGCATTTACACATCCGCACTACAGTGACAGACCCAGCTCACTCTAAGTTTTATGCTGCAGGAGCACACATAGAATGAGATCCCATTGCTGGGAAGTCTGGGAAGAGCTTCAGAAAGGGCAGCTTTTTCTTCTGGTTGAGACACGGGCTTCCATAAGGAGTGCCCACCTCCAGCCTGTGACTGCCCTTTTTGTGCAGAGGGCAGCTGGCTGTGCAGGGCTGCGGATGCGCTGCCACAGTGGTACAGATAGGTCTGGCTGGTGCTGGTGGATGCCAGGGTTGGGGAAATGCTCCAGCTTGTTTCAAGAGACACAGTACCCCTCAGTGACATCAACTTTGGTCCTGCTGTGACCACTGCCTGAATAGTGGATCAGCTTCAGCCCCCGTCTTGGGTCTTGTCGATATCAGAACACTGTTCCTAACCTGAGCACATTCCAGGATCATCTCTTTCTTCTGTACAATGTGATATCTTGGCATCTGGGTGATCCCAGCATCAATAGAGCCTGCTGGAGAGGCAGACAGAAAGTGAAGACAAGACTTAAGAAATAGGGGGACTCTGCAGAGGAAAGGACAAAAAAGGCTTGTAGCCCAGACATTGCAAACCCATGACAGGGTTTTGCAGCTGTTTCCAGAACTCATCTGCTCCCAGGAGACAAAGGGTCACACAGAAGAGTTTGGGGTTCATGGTAGGGTCAGAGTGAGGAGGGGCTGGCCCAACTAAGTGCAGTGATCCTCAGGACTGTAAGCTGGGGCTCGGAGGCTGCTCTCTAGGGAATAGTCTGGTGGGCCTGTGGCGTCACCCCCCATGCCTACGGAGTCCAGCTGGTCCAGGGCCTTCTGACTGGTCTCAGGCAGGATCCACCTCCTCTCATGAAGGCTGTTGCCTGGCAAGGTCTGCAGGGAAGATGGGGTGCAGCAGAGACATACTGAGCTTAGGGCACAGCCCGCCCCTAGCTTTCCCACGTTCCTTTGAGGCAGTTGCTCCTCTGCTTGCACCTGCGCTTGACACCAAGGCTGCCAGGCCAAAATTCTTCAACTGTGGATCTCATTAAAGATTAGAGGTATTTCCTGCATCTTGCATAGCTGTAGGTAGCCTAGCAATGACTGAAAACTGCTGCAACATCTGCATAATATTGGATTCCAGCCCTAATTTTTCTTAACCCTTCCCTTCCTAGGCTGCTCTCCCAGGCTCTCCCCAGAGTCCCTTAGATCCCAGTGGACCACAGTGCCATCTTGTGGCCAATACGTGAAGTTTCATCATTGCTTTTGCAATGGCCCAAGGGATGCTGGGAAGTGTCTGCAGAATGAATGAGAGACTATTCTAGAAGTGTCATCCTGCAGGTTTTATGAGCAACTTCCCTAAACCCTGATTCCAACACTAGTTCTAACCCTGACTATTGCTTTACTCAAAGCTTAATATCCCACCCTCATTCTAAATAACTCTTATCACATTGCTGCAGTTAGAGTCTAATTAATATTTTCTCCCTTAAAACTATCATATAAAGGGAGTGGGATAGAATGGGAGGAATGGAAGAAAATTGGATTTACTCTTAAGTAGGAAGAACATACAGGAATTGAAGTGCATAGTTATTTCATTTCATTACCAAAGATGAAGTACATGTCCCCCAAAATAACAATCAATGTTACCATAAACATAAAGATTAGCAAAAGATTGGGACGATAATGAGATTGCCTTCAAGATGGCATCAAATACGTATTAATAAAAAGTAAAATTTGAATGTAAAAAGTAGGATCCCTTGTAGGCAACAAGTAATCTTGAAGGGAGCAGTATCCAATGTGGAAAATAAGGATGGATAATGAAGACCAGCAAATGGCCTTCCACAGAAAATGATTAACATATAAAATGCACATCTGCTGATCTGAGCAGCGGACATGCAAGCAATGATTATGGAAGAGGCAGTGGAGTGGTGTGAGATGAGGATCCCCTGGTGCAAAATAGTATCATAAGGAAGCAAGGAGAGAGAGGAGGAGGTTTATGAGCAGAAAGGAGGCGATTGTGTCATGCTGTGGTTAAGCTGCTGGCACAGAGATACACGGCTGAGTCCCCCTGCTCTGTGCGCTGGATCTTCAGAGTAGAGACGGATCCCTCAGGCCTCACTGCAAAGATCGTTGGGCAGCCCTGAGTCATCTGCCGCACCCGTGCCTTGGAAGTAAATTAGAAACTCTGGGCCCTGCCCCAGGCTTTGTCGGTACCAGTAAAGGGCAGCATGACCTGAAATTGGATCACACCTGAGCTCTACATCTTTTCCCTTCTCTGTGACCTTGTTACTGGGGGTCTGGGAGACTCCAGCACCTGTGTGATCTGTGGAGACACAAGTTGAGAACAGAATGTGGAAAACAATTGTACTCATCACACACACACACACACACAGACACACAGAATGAGACTGGTTGGTGTCTGAGGACTCACCTGCCCCCAGGAGGCACAGGGCTGCCCAGCAGAGGAGCCTGGTGCCCATGACAGAGTCAGGGCAGGATGGGAGCTTTACCAGATCAGGGTCACTGTGAGCAGGAGCAGAGGAGGAGGGACGTCCTTGTCCTGACACAGAACAGTACCCACAGTGACATCACTTCCTCTCTCAATCCCCACAACGTCAGGAACACAGGATTTATATTAGAAAACACTTGGATGACTGCTTTAGATATTTATTAGCTCCTTTTAAGCAACATCAATGCATCGGTCTTCACTTTGTGCTCTAGAGCTGTCTGGAGCTACAGGCCTCATGCTGCATTTCTGAGTTTATCTTCTCACCACACAGGCGCTCCTCTGTCTGCTGGGCATGTTCTCTAGGATGTGCCAACAGCGCCCCCAACACAAGGCACCAAGGGATGAGCTCATTGTCTTTCCTGCAAGTCAGGGTCCCCTATGCCATCCCCATTGATGCCCCAGCCTCCTCCATCCCCCAGTCACATGAGCCCAACGGGGCTGTCCCAACACATGGGTTCCCTCACAGGCTGCACCTCATGCCTTTCTTCTGGGACCACTTCCCACCTTTGTTGACTATAATTCAGAAAAGATACCTGATTGGAAAACTCATAGTCTTTTTTTTTAATTTTTCCACTTGTAAATATATTTTCCTCCATCTCAGTGTTTAATGAATGGGGATTATAATTCCGACTAAATGGTTATTTCTGATCCTCTTTCTTGACTTTCATTGATCTTTTCAGTCTATTCCACTAGGAGAGATTTATCTTTTCTTTTTGACAGCTTTTAGAATCATCGATTTGTCACTTATGTTCCACAATCTCATTATAATATAAACATTTATCTTATTTCATATTCATTTGAATTCTTGAAATTGAGAATTTAGGTCCTGAAACACCTCTGTAAAATTCTCAACTAATGTCTCATCACAATCACTTATTCCCTCTACTTTCTTTTTCTGAAACTTCAATTATCTATAAGAAAAATGGGAAATATATATATTTATATATTCTATAGAATATAGAATATAGAATATATATTATATAGAATATAGAATATAGAATATATATTATATAGAATATAGAATATATATTATATATTATATATTATTATATAGAATATTCTATATTCTATATAATATATATTCTATATTCTATATAATATATATTCTATATTCTATATAATATATATTCTATATTCTATATAATATATATTCTATATTATATATAATATATATTCTATATTCCATATTTTATATAATATATATTCTATATTTTATATAATAAATGTATAATTAAACATATAAATATAAATAACTTTATATAAATAAATATATATAATTAAAAATTATATATTCTACTATGCTGGAAACCACCCTTAAGCTCTTTCTAAAGTTACATATTTAATTTTCAGTGCTGCATTCTGTGTAACTTCTTCAGCTCTGTCCTTGACATCACTAATAATCTCCTAGAAGCATTTCATCTTTTCTTCATTTCCATTTTGTTTTCAGTGATAATCTTAATCATTTCTGTATTGAATTTGATTATTTTTTAATGTTATCTTGATGGTTTCTGACAGTCTTTTTTTCTTGTTCACATTTCAATTTCCTTTAAATATAGTTCTACAAACTTTCATACCTTTTAATGGTAAAAATTTCTTGTCTTCAAACACTTCAATTGCTTATTGTTTCTGCTCACTTCTCTTCATTGGTTCTTGTTTTAATAGTCTTAATAGTGGAAGCATATTTATCTGACATTAATCTGTGGTGTTCAAGAGAGGCCTGCATTGAGAGTGAAGAACTTCAAAACTCCATGGTTTTTCCAACTGTCTCCAGTCTTACCGCCAAATTCATGGGGCCAAGAATTGTCTGTTGCACTCTGGGTTCCTGAACACGCTCATGGTTTAGGTTCCTGGGGAACATGCTCTCAGGACAGCCACAATTTACCCTCTAGAACACAATTCTGATTTTCTCTTACTTTTATTATGATGCCTTCTCCACAAATTAGCAACTATAAGGCTGTTCCCATCCTGTTCTTCCAAGGGAAAATAATATAAATATATTTTAAAAATCCTAAATCTACAAATGTGCCCTCTTCAGGGGTTTTTTTGTTCCTAACCCAAAACTTTAAGAAATAGCTTAGATATTAGAATTACATACAGAGAGTTTACCCTCATTCAGCTTGAAGAACGCATCATATTTTAAACTGGAAATTCCCAGAATGACAAACTGGCTTGCACCATGCATGGTCCTATGCTTGTTCAACAAGTGAGTGCTCCTTGATGAGCTCATAACAGAGCATCTCAGGCAAAGTTAACTCTAGACCTCTGCCAGGGTACAATGAATCTAGTGTGTTCCTGTTACTGGTTCATTCACCCACTCATCACTCACTCACCTATCACTCACTCATCCATTCTCTGTGAAATGAATGAGGACTCCCTGCCTGCCAGGCACTGCTGGTGGTGAATGTAACAAGCTCAGCCTTCAGCTTCATGAGTTTAAAATTAAGTGGAGCACAAAAGGAATAAAACAAGTGTTGGAAAAATTGCCAACAGTGCTGAACTTTACTAAGAGGCACATGATTCTGTGAGCTTATGAGAGGGAAACTGAAATTTGACCTCAGCTGAGAGTTGAGGGAGTGCTTCCAGCAGGAGAAGCTGATCATGCTGAGATCAGAAGTGCAGGTAGAAGCTGACCACTGCAGAAAGGAAGGCACTAGCCCAGGGCGGAGGAAATGGCCTTTGAGGTCTCTGTGTTGGAAAGGAAGGAGGCACAGAAGAGGCAGCCTCATGGCTGCAGTAGAAAGGCGAGGGGAGGTGGTGTGGAGAGGCCCAGCAAGGCCTTCGGGGGTGACTGCTCAGATGGGAAAGGCGGGCCACAGGTGAGACCACATGAGAGTGGGTACTGGAGGAAACCCTGGAGAGAGGAAGCAACGTGGCCCCCAGAGAGAAACAGGAGTCTAGACGGATTTGAAATACAAATCCTGTTCCATCCTGTGGACCTCGGACTCAGGATGATGAGTAAAAAAGTAAGAGCTGGGAAAGCCCTGGTCCCATCCCAAAAAGATAGCTTGGAAGAAAGACCAGAGAGCAACAAAAGAGACCTCTGAGGCTCTGGGACCAGTCCAGGCCTGGCTGGGACTGCCTGCAGAGGCACCTGGCACAGACTGAGGCTCACACTGCCCGGCACCCATTGGGCTTCCAAGATTCCCAGTGCTGAGAACTCTGCCAAGGACATGGTTGAGTCTGGGGTCGGGGAGGAGGGCAGAGCCTCCCCTGCATTTATGTACAGAGAGGAGATGGCTGTGCAGCACTGTGGAGTCACTGCTGGCACAGAAGTACACAGATGTCTGAGAGGGTACAGCAGACGCCAACGTGAGGGGGAAATCATCTGTGTTTGCTCTGGAGACACTATAACCATCAGGGACTTCTCCTTTGCCAGTGGTACCTGCAGTATTTGAATAATGGATGAGCCTTAGCCCCAGTCCTAGATCTTGTCTATACCAGTACATGGCATTATGTCTCATATCCTGGGTACATCTCAGTGTCATGCTCCGTCCTGCTGCCAGGATCTGAGATGTTGGTGCCTGGGTGATCCCAGCAATCACTGGACCTACAGAGGAGGAGAACAAAGCCAATGCTGCAGCCTCAATGGGAAGGCTCTGGGTCTTGAAATCTACACATGGGCCCTGCCCAGGACTTACCTGCCCACAGGAGAGAAAAGGCCACACAGCACAGGAGCCTGATGCTCATGGCAGATGCTACAAGACAGAGAGGTCTTCTGGGTCTGTGTGTTGATGAAAGGGGAACAGGGCTGTCAAGGAAGTCATCCTGAGACCTCATTCTCTCTGCCTGGTCCCCAGAACCTTCTTGTCGAGAGAGGTCATGCCCCTTCCCCAGAGGGTCAAATCCAAAATAAATGCACCACTGAAGTTTGGATGGGAAGAATGCTTCTTGATATAAGGCTTTCAAGTTTTTCTTGACTTTTGTGCAAACAGTTTGTAATTCAATATAAATTTTATTCCTGCAATGATATAATTCCTCATTAATATTCTGGTGTTAGTTATCTATGTATTGCTGTAGTCTAGAATCTTAGGAAAAATCCTCATGTCTCCCTGGTGTTTTTGATTCCTGTGTCCCAAATACTCCTTCAAGTATCCTTTTCTAATTTGCTTAATTGACCATAATCCTGTTAAAGTCCTGTGTCTATATTGGTTTTCTCTGTTATCAGGTTTCCAAATCCCAGGGGCAGGCTCATCAACATTGCAGGAGTCGTTTTGCTCTGTTTCTTGTCAATTCACTGACAGATGGGACTCCTGACAAGTCCAGCTGAGCACCTTCAGCTCCATCCAGGAGTCTTGCTTTCTGTTCCTGGGGTGAGACCACAGCAGGCAGAACCACCTCACCTGCTGACTGCCCTC
The DNA here is from genome assembly GCF_028858775.2 of Pan troglodytes. Classification (NCBI taxonomy): domain Eukaryota; kingdom Metazoa; phylum Chordata; class Mammalia; order Primates; family Hominidae; genus Pan; species Pan troglodytes. The sequence goes on along the minus strand of NC_072404.2, from coordinate 157,763,411 downwards.
TCTGTGTGGACAATGGTGGCCACCCAGCGCTGCTGAAGACCTGTGAGCACAAAGGTGTCCTGATGAGTGAGGGACTTGGCGAGAGGGAGCAGACTTCAAGATAAGGAAAAATGCTCTCGTTTTATTTGAGGTGTCATGTCTCATAGGGAATATCCCTTCGTTCAGGATTCCTGCCATTAATTTAGTAATAAATGAAAAGGAGCTCAAAAACTGTATCATCAGTGTACAGAGCCCTGCATTCAGAAGGACCCCACGCTTGCTTTATCACTCTGCTGTCATGATTTTTAAATTCTTAATAGTGTTTGAACAAAGGATCTGCCAGTAAGTCATGTTGCTGGTTGTAAATACATGATTTTGTTTCATATTCTGCTCACCTCCCCCTGTGCTGGTTTCCTTTCAGCACAATGCATCACCAAGGTCTGGTCATTCAGCATCTATGGGGCTTCACTTAGTAGTGAAGGACACAGAAATTAAAGTCACTTCTAAGGGCCACCTGGTGCTGAAAGTCACAGCTGGGATCCAACAAGCCCGTTAGTGGGTTTCATGTGCGTGCCCAGGACTCCTGTGGTTCAAGAGACAGAAACACACAGCTCAGGATCCTGGTGCCCAGGACAGGGCCAGAACAGGAAGATGAATTCTAGCTGAAGGCTCAGGATTTATGAGTTAAACACTTGGGGTTAAGGCAAAAAGAATGCTTCTCCCAATGTAACATCATCTTTCAATGAAGTCTCTATTACCATGGTTTGCTTGATGCCAGCGTTCTCAGTGTGTGAACACAAAACCAGCTGCATGTGTGTCCTATGGGAACTCAAAATAATTTCCTTGGAGATAATTAACTGTTACCAGGATATCATTACTAAACAATTTGAGTTAATGAATGGAGAAGAAAAGAAATGAATGAAAATGAATAAATAAATGTTGTTGAATCAGCTTCTACCAGCTGAAAAGACCTTTTGAGGTTATTTCGGCACAACATCCATCTCCAGACAGAATCGTTCCTACCATGGATCAAGGTAGCTCTCATGGTTTCAATCCCTTCTAAAACCATAAAACCTCCCAGAAACTCTTCCCTGCCTTGATTATTTAGCTATGTATTCAAGAGGATTAATCAGTATGGGTTTTAAATTGACATTAAAAATATTTGTGAACAAAACTACTCTCCAGTGATAGAAGTTACATCATTGGTTTTCTGGGACCAAGATAGGCATTGCAGAGGTGTTCGAGGGAACTTTCTGGAGATATTCTACATTTTAATAGGGGTGGGGATATTTTATATTTTAAGAGGGGTGGGGATTATAAGGGCATATACATATATATTGCTCAAAAATCACTGATCTGTTCATTTAAAATGTATAATGTTTACATTGTATAATTTATATGTCAACAACATTGATTTTTAAATGCCTCAAGAGGGATCCATACTGCATTCTTTAGTTAATTAGTTAATTTCATCAAATAAATCATCAGAGGAAATGTATATTTCCATTTCTGTGACTTCTGAATCCTCAACCTAAGATTTCTAGGTATCATATGTCCGTATCTGCCTTTGCACATTGGCATGGTGAAAGAGGCTATCTGAGATTATCAAAGGAAATCAAAATATTATGTTGGTACAAAAGTATTGCAGTTCTTACCATTAAAAGTAACTAAAAGTAACGGCAAAAACCTCAATTAGTTTTGCACCAACCTAATATCTAGATTTCTGCTACATGCTAGATACTTTATGCTATTTAATTTTGTACACAGCCCTGCAGATGGACAGTAGCAGTCTCATTTCATAGATTAAAACAAACAAACAAACAAAAACAACAAAAACAAAAACAAAAAAACAGAAAACAAACTAAGCCAAATCTGTCAAGAACTGGCCTCACGTCTTGAGGAGCTGGTGCTAGAATGGGAGTTGGGCTTGAGGTCATGGCACCCATTCACAGTTGTTTCCCACCCCCCCTCTCCAGGGTAAACTGATTTCTGTGTATGATGTTATTAGAGCCAGCAGGTCTGAAAGGGACCTAGGAGATAACATTTGAATTTTTGTGAAGATAAGCATCATTTGTTATGAAATAGATTATAGCATATAGCTATAAAATACAGGGCTTTGATAGACCAGGGTTAGAACCCCAGTACTGCATCCTAATTCCTACTTAATGTGGTCAAGTAATTTAAACTATGGGCCAATTCCTCTACCTGTAAAATGAGAATAGCGTTTGCACGTTAAGATGTTTTCGTATAGTTGAATTTCTAATTAATTGAAATTTTCCTAATGAAGGCTTTCTATTTTGTGCATCATAAAATGGTAATGAATGACTAGATTAATATTTTCTTTAAGTCTTCTCCGTGAAGCAGAATTGAACTGTGAATGTGCATCAGTGTACTCAGTGCTTGCAGTTCTGCAAATGACTGCCAGTCATGTGACAGACTGTTTCATAGAAACAGTCAGATATGACACATTTTATACTTCAGACCTTAAACATGTTAGATGCATACAAAGAAGTATTTTAAACATTTAAAAAGAGGAAAATCCAGCCATATATGACAATGTGGATAAACCCACAGGACATTACACTAAGTGAATAAGCCAGGCACAGAAAGGCAAATACCACATGATTCTGCTTATATGATGGAACGTAAATAATCGAAGTAATGGAAGCAAAGGTGAAGGTAATTTCCAAGGGCTGGGGATTGGAGTAAATGGAGAGTTGCTGTCAATGGTATACAATTTCAGTTAAGGAGGATGAATAAGATCTAGAGATTGCCATACAACCTTTTGCTTGTAGATTACAATACCGTATTGTACATACAAAAATCTGTTAAAAAGATATATTTCATATTACATATTCCTACCACAGTTAAATTAAATGGCTGTCTAAAATGGGACTAGTTAGCCAAAGAAAGAGAAAAAAGTAAATTTGTATAATTTAGAAATCGGTAAACTATTTTTAATAAAGAAATCAATTTAAAAAATAAATGCAAACCTTAACACTCTAAAAAGCAAGAAACATTTTTTCCACTTAATATTTTTTCTTTTCAATTTTATGTCACAGAATACCTTATACAAAGAAGGATCCTCAAAAAGTTTATTGAGTAAAAGAATAAGATTAATGAATGAATGAATAGCAACTATTTATGCTCATTTTCCTCAAGGTATATTACATCAGTTACAGAAAGTCCACAGTGCAGAAAATTTTATTTCTTTTTCTTTCCTACAGTGAAGGATGAATGTAGATGCTTGACCTGGAAGTTCCTTGGGCTTGTTGGGGAAGAGGTTTTAATGACCACATATGAGACATGATCTTTCCCTCCTGCTAACGGGGATCTGAAATGAGGAAGCCAGAGGAGAGGACACATGTACAGAGCAGGGCGGCGTGCAGAGGTGTTGGAGGAACTGACTATAGCCAGTTACTAAACATGAGAAGAGGGACAGCTGCTTCCCCCATATGTATAAACAGGTAAAATCATATTTACCCTGCCTGATATCAGTGGGCATTAAAGCAGATCACATGTAGAAGCAGCAGAGAGTGCCTGGGAAAGGCCTGTCAGCTCCGCAGGGCCTGAACCCCTCTGTCTGGGAGCACCCACCTCATGGTCATTTCCTGAGTGGGGCAGGAATGTTTCAGGCATTTCCTTGGGAAACCGGCCTTTCCCAGTAACTCTCCCTGCAGGCCACCCCTGCCTGCTCTACCCATTGTCAGACCCCAGGCTCTGCTGCTTCCTGCACCATTCCTGTCCTACACAACCCAGAAATTAAAAGTGGGGCAGGTGGAACACAGTCTCCACATGCCCATATCCCACCTTATTTTTCTCTGACAACCCCTGTCACTTTCCTGGCACTGACTCCCAGCCCTTGCTGCCCCAGACTCTTCACCCTCCACTGCCCATGCAGAGGCAAAGACATTCTCTCTGATGCAAACTGAGGTCCCTGGTGTGCCTACCTTGCCCTGGGCAGTCCCAGGACCTACTCTGAATTCCAGCCGCCTCCTGATGCCAGCACACAGCCAAGCATTCCCTTCAGCCGTCCTCTCCTGGGTCACCCTCCACCCCTCCCCAGGGTTCCCCACAGCTTTGTGGAGCCACAGCGCCTCCAAGTGGCCAACGTTCCAGTCTCATGGATTCAGACCTTCTGACCTGATGAGCTCAGCATTGTCTAAGTCAGGAGCAGAGATGCCCCTACACCAACCCCTGCAACCCACACCCTCTCACACACACACTCTCTATTGCTTTCCCAGAAGGGTTGACTTAGGGTGGAACTTCAAATTCACCCTTGGCCAGTGAAAACAAAAGGGCACATCTTGATTGCACAATAAACTGCTGCTACATCATCGCAATGAGTATCCTAAGATGGAAGAGAGGAGCCAGAATTATACAGGCCACAGGATGAAACAGTGTGAGGATATCAAGCAGATCCAGGCTGGAAACACGACATTCCAGAGCTCCCTTTGAATAATCAGAGCCACACCTTTTCACACTTTGTATTTAGACTTTTTTTTTTTTTTTTTTTTTGAGACAGTGTTTTGCTCTGTCACCCAGGCTGGAGTGCAGTGGCGCAATCTCAGCTCACTGCAACCTCCACCTCCTGGGTTCAAGCCATTCTCCTGCCTCAGCCTCCTGAGCAGCTGGGACTACAGGTGCCTGTCACCATGCCCAGCTAATTTTTGTATTTTTAGTAGAGACGGAGTTTCACCATGTTGGCCAGGATGGTCTCGATCTCTCGACCTCGTGATCCACCTGCCTTGGCCTCCCAAAGTGCTGGGATTACAGGTGTAAACCACCGCATCTGGCCTATATTTAGATTTATTATTCCCAGATTTTAGATAGCACATTCTATAAAGAGGATTTTTCAATTTTACAAATTTATTTCTGAATTTTTAAAAATCTTGAAATAAACGACCCTATGAGCTGTATATAACTTAGGCAGATTCAATTGGGTCTGATATTTCCTTTCTTTACCCAGAAGTACCTAGGAGCTCTGCCAATGACCCAACACCTCTTAGCAATGCCACCCTGAGAAACTATTTCCATGCGGCTGAGTCTCCACAGAAAACACACACACACACACACACACACACACACACACACACACACACACACAATATCTTGGGTTTTTTTTTTTTATTTTACTTTAAGTTCTGAGATACATGTGCAGAACGTGCAGGTTTGTTACATAAGTATACATGTGCCACGGTGGTTTGCTGTACCCATCAACCTGTCATCTAGGCTTTAAGCCCCGCGTGCATTAGGGATTTGTCCTAATGCTCTCCCTCCCCTTCCCCCAACCCCCCGACAGGCCCCGGTGTGTGATGTTCCCCTCCCTGTGTCCATGTGTTCTCATTGTTCAACTCCCACTTATGAATGAGAACATGTGGTGCTTGGTTTTCTGTTCCTGCACACACAATATCTTTTACTCAGAAAGGATGATAACATTCCATTACTGAGCTTAACTAATTTTTATTTCAGTTTTTTAGGTTGATTTCTGAGAAGCATCTTTGATGATGTTTCAGTCTCATCAAATCTCTAAAAATGTGGCTGTGGAAAGTGTGGTTATGCTGAATAATTTGTTTTTTCAGGATCATGAGACTGGATGAATATTACTACAACACAATTTTATTTGCTCCAAAAGAGTATTTGCAAATTCCAGCCTTAGAGTTAGGATACTTTATAGCATTGATTATCAATTCTGACTATGAAGACACAATTGCTTAGAATATTGCAGAAATTATATGAAAAACTGACACTGTCTCTAAGAATCTTCATTACATTTTAAGAAAGAGGAGTCCCATTGAAGGGAAGATGGTGATTAATGATATTCCAGGATTCTGTATAAGTATGCATTAACTTTTTCATTTTAAAAACTTCAGATACTATTAATTATAAACTTGGCTTTTCTTACGAAAATAAAGAAAAGAAAGTGATACAGTCCAGGGCTGGGCGCAGGGACTCACGCCTGTAATCCCAGCACTTGGGAGGCTGAGGCGTGGGGATCACTTGAGGTCAGGAGCTTGAGACTAGCTTGGCCAACATGGTGAAACCCTGTCTCTACTAATAATACAAAACAAATTAGCCACGCATGATGGCATGTGCCTGTAATTCCAGCTACTCTCAAGGCTGAGGCATGAGAATAGCTTGAACCGGGGGGATGGAGGTTGCAGTGAGCCAAGATCATGCCACTGCACTCCAGCCCAGGCAACAGAGTGAGACTCTTGTCTTAAAAAAGTAAATAAATAAATTGATACAGTCCAGTTCCAGAGAATGTCAGGGTAAGAAGCAAAGAGTAAGGCAGATGTGAGACCATCCTTGACAGATGAGCCGGGGCTGGATGTGTCTGGAGAGAACAAAAGTTTCCAGGCCAAGGAAATAGCAGAAATGCACATGATACCAAGGCTGATGAGTTTTAGAAAATGTTCAAAGAACTGTTTAATTACAGAAGGTAATTGAATCTGGGCACTGAGTCTCAGAGAGGAATCCCAGGGATGCAGAATTCTATCTTGGGAGAAAACGGAGAGCATTTGCCCCTTTAGGACCAAGACTGACCTGACCTCCTTTGTGTTTTGGGAAGTATTTGACTGTGCCTCGAGCAGGCAAGACTAGATCCAGAAGTCGAGAAAGAAGACGTCAGAACCAACCCCAAGGCCCTCACATCAGGCAGGCTGCTATTTGTGATATCCCCAACTAGGACCAGTCCCCAGGAGATGTCAGTTGGTATAAGACCTTTCTTTGTATTTTCTGGGTATCAAAAACTGTGGGAGGAGAAGGGAGCTCATGGTGCACAGATCACCATGTTTCATTACCTTCTGCTCTATCTCTGTTTTCAACTATCTTTGATCATTTTCTCTTTCATAGAATTTCCCCAAATCTCACTTTCTTCTCCCTGAATTATATAAAGCAAACCCTATGATTTTCCCTTCCACACTATTATCAAGAATCTTGACCCTGAAATTAAATCTGCTGCCCTGTAAAGAGGGCACCAGCTATTAAATTACAAACACTTCCACTATCCCTATAGTGTACAGCGTTTGGCGAAGAAGGTAGTTTTCACCACCTCCTGAGCAGACCCTCTTGGCCTTGTTATCCCCACTCCTAACTGGCAGAAAACCCCAGGTTGTAGGATCCAGCTTCCTGAAATTGCTTTTCTTTCCCACTACAGTCCTCAAGTTCTCACAGATATGTTAGGGCTGAAGTTCTCCACACTGGGGCAGGGATGTTTGTACACAGAATGTTCTTGGCTCTGCAGGCCTGCATCAAGTTGCTGGCACAGAGATACAGGGCTGAGTCCCCTAGCTCCGTGTTTGACTCAGTAATAGTTATGGACATGGTGAGCTGAGAATCAATTAGGCAAGTTTCCTTTTGCTCTTTGTAACCTATTACAATATTGTAACAATAACTAGAGGGGCTGACTTGGAGTTCGTAGGTACCAGGACACACAGTTATGCCCAGAGGCAGGGGAGCATCTCAGTGTCACTTGCTGGTCTCTTGTTTTGATCAGGTGTCTTGGAGCTTGGATGATTCCAGCCTCCACTGGGCCTGAGGGAAAAATAGGTGGAGAATGAACTTGTGCCTCCCCATGGTGAAGTGGGGGACACAGGGGTGGGCAAGCTGAGAATAGGGGTGCTGTCCTGTCCACAGGATTCACCTGCTCCCAGGAAACAAAGCAGCGTCCAGCAGAGGAGTCCGGAGCCCATGGCACAGCGGAGCAGGCAGCACTGCACCTGTGCTCAGGGCTTGGTCCTCCTAGGAAGAGCTGAGTTCTGAGCCTCACTTTTCCTGATAGGAAGGATATCCTGTGATGTCACTGTCCTGTGGTCCTTCCCCTTCAGGCTTCCTTAGGTCCAGTGGTCCCTACCCATGGAACTCCCTCCTCATCCTGCAGAGCAAGGGGGCTGAGTAAGGGCAGAAGCTTCTGTGATGAGGCAGTTGCTTCTCTGACTGCACTGCCCTCAGCACCCAGACTGCCTCATCGCCCTCTCAGCCTCCTCCCCACCTATTGCTGCAGTGCTCCATTCTGGAACTCACAGACCTGCCCGTCAGCTGAGAGTTAGTGGCCTGTAATTAAATCTTCATGTTCCAGATCTTCCTGGCTGTCCTCTCATCATATGTCTGACACCAAATTCAAACCAAGGTTTCTCCTTATATTTTCCTTTCCTGGACAACAATCCCAGCTCCTCCCGTGTGTGCGCAGTGATGTCAAGTCCCCAAGATTTTGTCCATCTGATCAAGTCCAAAGTGGATCTGTGTTGTCTGTAAATTATTAGGAGTATAGATTCCCCATAAATAATTCTGGGGCTTTATCAGCTCACAGCACAGACCTAACCACTTGGGATTCAGCACCCACAAGGCCACCCTATGAGTCATCCTCTGGGTAGGTTATGTTTATCCCTCCAGATCCATCCTGCCTTCAGAGGTTGATGCCAATGGATTATAGTAACTGTATCTCTTTTTGTGTACTCCAGAGTGCGTTTGTTTTATGAGAGACAATGGCAGGAGAGTAGAGAGAGAGAGGGTAACCAACTGTCCCGGTTTGTGTGTCTCCTGGCTGCCTCCTTGCTGGACTATTTCATATTGATTGCTTTTCTCTACCAAAGGTCTCTACCCTACAAACATCCTTACCCCAAATGTAAAATGTCAAAAGCCCCGAGATCCACACACTCTCCTACTTATTTTAGGCCAATGTGAATAAGAGCACTCACTATACTATCCCCATAATCCTTTCTCTTCTCTTACTGGGTTCCTTAACCTTGCCACAGTTTTGTAAATTGTCTTTTCATCCCTCCTCAATACCTCCAGGACCATGGTTAATAGACATAGCAATGGAAAAGTGAGTCTTGGAGATCTTATTTTGCTTTAACAAAATAATACAAGTTCTAACATTCTGCAATAAGAAATAATACAATTTCTCACTCTTTGCAAATAGCAGTAACAAAAATTCTATCACATGCAATTAGCATTACCAAAAGAGTTGGGAGAAGCATTAAAATATGCAGTATGAAAATAAATAGTATGACTTGAGTACATGGAATCTAAAGAGGTTCTAGTAGAGAATCATGATGCATGCTCACCTACTCTTACCTAGAAGTCTGTGGCAGGGTGGATCTACTTCATAAACACTGTGATGCTTCATTGAGAACCCATTTTCAGACCCATTGCCACATCCCTTTAGAGTTGAGCCCCACACTGGGTTCCTGTCCACAAGAACCATCTTCACTCAAGGTGACACCTTCACACAGTAGAAAAACTGTGTTAGTTGCAGAGATACAAGGTCCAGCATGTCCTAACAAGATGTGCCTTTGGCTTAAGAGGCAAGAAGAGAAGAATTAGGGACTGGAAAAAAGTCTTAAATATTTGAAATAATATTTGAGGAGGGTGAAAGACTGAGCTAGTAAAAGGACCATACTATAATCTCAAAGCAGTGATATAAAGGCAGGTGAGCTTAGTGACTATGTATTTATCATGATAACAGTTTGTGCAGGTGTGACTTACTCTGACAGCATTCAGCTTCTGCCATGCCAAAGAGAGATCAGTGCTTTTATTCTTGTTTATTTTTGTAAATGAAAGGGAAACCTAAGAATATCAATATAAAATAATAACTATTTGCAAGATAGGATTTTTAACACGTAGCATCCTCATATCTGCTCTAGAATGAGTAAAGAAATTCTGTAGGGACCCTAGGAAATAGAAAGAATATTTACCAGTGGAGAGGAGATGTCAATAATATCAAAGAACAGGTATGATAGGATAAGAAGCTGTAGGCAGATAGTGGAATGTTTAATTTGTGATTTTGGAGATTTAGCATTTTCAAGTGATGACAAAGAAAAAGGGATGGGGCTACTAATGAGGAGGAGTAGAGTAAGTAACAGAATGGAACAACTCATAATTTTGTTATAGGCAAGATATCCTTGAAATGCAAAGAGTAGTCACTGTAAAAGGAAAAATATATATGAATTAAACTTCAAAAAATAGAAAATTTCAGTTCATGAGAAGACACTATTCAGAACGTACAAAGGCAGGCCACTCTGGGAGAAGACTAACTCAATATATTTAATGGTCAAAAGGTTTATATAAAAAATACAAACATATTATACGTATTAGGAATATAAGAACAAACAACCTAAGATTTTAAAACAGGCAAATTTAAAAGCAGACACTTGAAAAAAGGAGATAGAAATTACTAATGAAAACAGAAAAAAATGTAAATATAATTACTTATAGAAAAATGCATGGAGATATCACTACAGACCCAATAGAATGATTAAGAAGAAGGTAGAACATGATGGCCAAATAGAAGCCTTCGTTAACTGTTCCTCCAAACAAGAACATCAAATTGAACAACTATCCACACAAAATAGCACCTTCATAAGAACCAAAAATCAACTAAGTGACCACAGTACCTGGTTTTAACTTCATATCACTGAAAGAGGCACTAAAGAGGTAGAAAAGACACTCTTGAATTGCCAATACCATGCCTCCCCCATCCCCTGGCAGTGGCCATATGGCTTGGAGAGACAGTCTGTGCATTTGGGTTAGGGAGAGTGCAGTGACTGTGGGACTTTGTGTTGGAACTCGTTGCTGTCCTCACACAGTGGATAGCAACAGCAGGCAGAACTCAGCCAGCACTCATGGAAGAACATTTAGACCAGCCCTAGTCAGAGGGGAATCACTTATCCCAGCAGTCAGAACCTGAGTCCTGGCTAGCCTCGCTACCATGGGCTAAAGTGCCCTAGGGTCCTAAATAAATTAAACTTGAAACACAGTCCAGGCCACAAGGACTACAATTCCTGGGCAAGTCTTGGTGCTGTGCTGAACTCAGAGTCAGTGGACTTGGGGACACATGACCTAGTGAGACACCAGCTGGGGTGGCCAAGAAATTGCTTATGCCACCCCATCCCCAACCTCAGGCAGCACAGCCCACAGCTCCAGGTGAGACTCCTTCGGATATAGTTTGGATATTTGTCCCCACCCAAATCTCATGTTGAATTGTAATCCCCATGCTGGTGGGGGGTGTTTGTATCACGGGGGCAGATCCCTTATGGCTTCATGCTGTCCTCAGAATAGAGAATGAATTCTTGTGAGATCTGGTCATTTAAAAGTATGTTTTAAATGACCTTCCCTCCCTCCCCCACACACTCTCTTTCTCTCTCTTGTTCCTGTTTTCACCATGTAATGTGCCTGCCTCCCCTTTTCTTTCTTCCATGATTGTAAGCTTTTGAGACCACCCCCAGAAGCAGATGCTGGTGTTATGCCTTCTGTATGGCCTGAAAAACCATGAGCCTATTAAACCATTTTTCTTGTAAATGACCTAGTCTCAGGTATTCCTTTACAGCAATGCAAGAATGGCCTAATTCAGAAAATTGATACAAGGAGTTGGGTATTGTTATAAAAATAACTGAAAATGTGTAAGCAGCTTTGGAACTGGGTAATGGGCAAAAGTTGGAAGAGTTTGGAGGGCTCAGAAGAAGATAGGAATATGATGGAAAGTTTGGAATTTCTGAGAGACTAGTTAAATGGTTGTGACCAAAATGCTGATAGTGATATGGAAAGTGAAGTCCAGGCTGTTGAGGTCTTAGATGGAAATGAGAAACTTATTGGGAACTGGGGCAAAGGTCACCCATGTTATGCCTTAGCAAAGAACTTGGGTGCATTTTGCCTCTGCCCTAGGAATCTGTGGAAGTTTGAACTTGCGAGTGACGACCTAGTGTATCTGGTGGAAGAAATTTATAAGCAGCAAAGTGTTGAAGATGTGGCCTGGCTGCTTCTAACGGCCTACACTCAGATGTGAGAGCAAAGAAAACACTGAAAGCTGGAATGTATATTTAAACAGGAAACAGAGTGTAAAAGTTTGGAAAATTTGCAGCCTAACCATGTGGCAAATAAAGAAAATGTTGTGGGAGAAGAATTCAAGCAGGCTGTGGAGCTACCATTTGTTAGAGATATTAACATAGTTTAAAAAGAGCCAAGTGCTAATAGCAAAGACTTTGGGGAAATTGCCTGAAGACAATTCAGAAATCTTCCAGGCAGTACCTCCCATCACTGGCCCTGAAGCCTAGGAGGAGTGAATGGTTTTGTGTGCCAGGCCCAGGGTCCTGCTGCTCTGCCCAGCCTCAGGACACATCAGCCTGCATCCCAGCTGCTCCAGCTCCAGCTGTGGCTCAAAGGGGCCCAGATACAGCTTGAGTTGCCACTTTGGAGAATACAAGCTATAGCCTTGGTGGCTTCCATGTGGTGTTAAGCCTACAGGTGTACATAATGCAAGAATCAAGAAAGCTTGGCAGCCTTCATCTAGATTTCAGAGAATTATGGAAAACCTTTGGTGATCAGGCAGAAGCCTGCTGCAAGGGTGGAAACCTTACAGAGAATCTCTATTAGGGAAATGCAGAGAGGAAATTAGAGGTTGGAGGCCCCATACAGAATCCCACTGGGGCATTGCCTAGTGGAGTTTTGGAAAGGGGACAACTGCCCTCCAGACCCCAGATCGATATTGCCACTGACAGCTTGCACCCTGTGCCTGGACAAGCCAAAACACCTAACAACATGTGAAAGCAACCCTGGGGGCTGAACTCTGGAAAGCCACAGGCAAAGAACTCCCAAGACCTTGGTAGTCCCCCTTTGCACCAGTGTGTGCCCTGAATGTGGAACATGGAGTCAAGAACTATGGGAGGTTTAAGATTTAATGACTTTGGCTGGGTGCAGTGGCTCATGCCTATCATTTCAGCACTTTGGGCGGCCAAGACAGGAAGATCACCTGAGGTCAGGAGTTCGAGACCAGCCTGGCCAACATGGCAAAATCCCATCTCTACTAAAAATATGGAAATTAACCAGGTATGGTGGCAGGTGCCTGTAATCCCAGCTATTCAGGAGGCTGAGGCAGGAGAATCACTTGAACCCAGGAGGCAGAGGTTTCAGTGAGCTGAGATCGCACCACTGCACTCCAGTCTGGGTGACAGAGCAAGACTCTGTCTCAAAAACAAACAAACAAACAAACAAAAAGATTTAATGACTTTCCTGATGGGCTTCAAACTTGCATGGCGCCTGTAGCACCTTTCTTTTGCCCAATTTCTCCCTTTTGGAAGAAGAATGTTTACCCCATGCCTATACTCTCACTGTATCTTAAGAGTAAATATATATATTTTTAATTTTACAGGCTAGTAAGGTGGAAGAGACGTGCTTTGTCTCAAATGAGGCATTAGACTTTGGACATTTGAGTTAATGCTGGAATGAGTTAAGACTTTGGGAGACTGTTGGAAACCCATGATTGTATTTTGCAATGTGAGAAGGACGTGAGATTTGAGAGAGAAAAAAGGCAGAATGACAGAGTTTGAATATTTGTCCCCACCCATGTCTCATGTTGAATTGTCATCCCCAGTGATGGAGGTGGGGCCTGGTGGGTGGTATTTGGGTCATGGGGGCAGACCCTCATGGCTTGGTGCTGTCTTCATGATAGTGAGTGAGTTTTTGCAAGATCTTATCATTTAAAAGTGTGTGGCAGCTCCCCCTCAGATATGGTTTGGCTCTGTGTCCCCACCCAATCTCACCTTGAATTGTAATAATCATCATGTATCAAGGCGAGGGCCAGGTGGAGATAATTGAGTCATGAGGATGGTTTTCTCCATACTGTTCTCATGATAGTAAATAAGTCTCAGGAGATCTGATGATTTTATAAATGGGAGTTCCCTGGTGAAAGCTCTCTTGCCTGCTGCCATGTAAGACATGCCTTTGGTCTTCCTCCACCTTCTGTCATGATTGCGTGGCTTCCCCAGCCATGTGGAACTGTGAGTCTATTAAACCTCTTTTTTTTTTTAAATAAATTACCCCGTCTTGGATATGTCTTTATTAGCAGCATAAGAACAGACTAATACACCCTCCACTCTCTATCTCTTGCTCCTGATTTTGCGATGTGATGTGCCTGCTCTCCCTTGGCCTTCTGCATACTTATAAGCTTTTGGAACCTTCCCAGAAGCAGATGCCAGTGTTATGCCTCTTGTACAGCCTGCAGAACCATGAGCGAATTAAACCTCTTTTCTTATAAATTACCCAGTCTCAGGTATTCTTTATAGCAATGCTAGAATGGCCTGATATACCTTCTCTCCACTTAAAGACAGGAGAGGGAAGAGTAAAGAGGACTTTTTCTTGAAAATCAGACACCAGCTCAGCCATAGTCAGATGGGGCAATGAGCAGAGTACTGAGGCCCCAATTCTAGGCCCTAGCTCCTGGATGACATTTCTAAACACACCATGGGCCAGAAGGGAACGTGCTGCCTTGTGGGGAAGGAACAAAGCCCAGAAAGGTTCATCATCTGCTGAATAAAGAGCACTTGGGCCCTGAATAATCAGCAGCAATGCCCAGGTAGTACTTGCCATAGAGCTTGGGTGAGAATCTGAGACATGCTGGTTTCAGGTGTGATGCAGCACATTCCCAGCTGTGATGAATATGAGGCGAGGCTCCTTCTGCTTGATAAAAGGAGAGGGAAGAATAAAAGAGACTTTGTCTTGCAGATTAGATACCAGCTTGGCCACAGTGGAGTAGAGCACAAAGTAGGCTCCTGGGGTCCCGGATTCCAGGACTTTGCTCTTGGATTGCATTTCTGGACCAGTCCTGGGCCAGAGGAGAGCCCATTGCCCTAAAAGAAGAGTCTCAGGCCTGGCAGCATTTACCACAAGCTGGCTAAAGAGTCCTTGGGCCTTGAGTGAACATTGGCAATAGTCAGGCAATTCTTGCTGTGGGCCTGGGGTGGTGGTAGCCATAGGGAGAGACTCCTCTGGTTGTGAAAGGGCAGGGAAGAGTGGAAATAACTTTATCTTGTGACTTGAATGCCAGCTCAGTTGCAGCAGAATAGAGCACCAGTTAGATCCCCAAGGTTTCTGACTCCAGGCCCTGGCTCCTGGATAACATCTCTGGATGTGCCTGGGGTCAGGGGGCCTCGTGACCCTGAAGGGAAGGGTATAAGACTGGCTGACTTTTCCACATGCTGATTGTAGATCCCTGGGGCCTTGAACACAGGCAACAAGCAAGGCAGTGGTTACTGTGGACCTTGGGTGAGACCCATTATCATGCTGGCTTTAGTTCTGACCTAGGGTCTTAGTGATGGTAGAAACAGGGGAGCTTGTACCACTACTCCTCAGTTCCAGGTAGTTCAGCAGAGAGAGAGACAGAGATGTTTGTTTGAGTGAAAATGAAGGAAGAGAACAAGAGTCTCTGCCTGATAATCCAGAGAATTCTTTCAGATCTTATCCAAGACCACCAAGGCAGCATATCTGTGAGTCCACAAGGACCACAGAATTACTGGACTTGGGGTGCCCCCTAATGCAGATAAGGTTTCAGAGACAGAAAACTTAGATTACAACACCCAAGTACATTCAAATACCTGAAAAGCTTTCCAAGGGCAAGTACAAACAAGCCCAGACTGCAAAGACTACAATAAATACCTAACTCTTCAATGCCCAGACACAGGCAAACATCCACAAGTCTCAAGACCATTCAGGAAAACATGACCTCACCAAATGAACCAAATAAAGCACCAGAGGCCAATCCCAGAGAGAGAGAGAGATGTGTGACATTTCAGACACAGAACTCAAAATATCTGTTTTGAAGAAACTCAACAAAATTCAAGACAACACAGCCAAGAAATTCAGAATCCAGAAGAGAGCTAAATAATTAAAAACAATCAAGCAGAAATTTTGGAGCTGAAAATGCAATTGACATTCTGACGAATGCATCAGGGTTTCAACCTCACAATTGATGAGGCAGAAGAATCAGTGAGCTTGAAGACAGGCTATTTGAAAATACACCATCAGAGGAGACAAAAGGATAAAAATTAATGAAGCACAAATACAAGATCTAGAATATAGCCTCAAAAGGGCAACTTTAAGAGTTATTGACCTTAAAGAGGAGGTAGAGAGAGAGATAGGGCTGAAAGTTTATTCAAAGCTATGATAACAGAGAAATTCCCAAACTTAGAGAAAGATATCAATATTCAAGTAAAAGAAGATTATAGAATACCAAGCATATTTAAGTCAAAGATGACTACATCAAGACAATAATCAAACTTCAAGGATAAATCAAAATTTCAAGGATAAAGAAAGGATTCTAAAAGCAGCAAAAGAAACAGATAACATACCATGGACCACCAATATAGTCTAGCAGCAGACTTTTTCAGTGCAAATCTTACAGGTCATGAGAGAGCAGCATGACATATTTAAAATGCTAAAAAAAAAAAAAACGTTAATACTAGAATAGTGTACTCAGTGAAAATACCCTTCAAACATGAAAGGGAAATAATGACTTCCCCAGACAAACAAAATCTGAGGGACTTCCTCAACACCAGAACTATCCTAGAAGAAATGCAAAAGATAATTTTTCAGCGTGAAAGAAAAGAACATTAATGAGAAATAAGAAATTATCTGCAGGTGCAAAACTAACTGATAATAGTGCGAAGAAAAACACAATATTATAATACTGTGATTACGGCGTGTAAACTACTTATAAAGACTAAAAGATGAACCAATTAAAAAAAAAACTACAGCTTTTCAAGACATAGACAGTGCCTAAGATAAAAATAGAAATGACACAAAGTTGAAAGGTAGGTGGACAATGTTAAAATATAAGATTTTTACTAGTTTTCTCTGTTTTGTTTTTTTTTTTGGTTTGTTTGCTTAGGCAATCAGTGTTATGTTGTCATCAGTATAAGATATTATTTGCAAGCCTCATGCATAGTAATTTTAAATACAAACATATGCAACGTAGTAACTTTAAATACAAACACATACAACAGATACACAAAAATAACAAACAAGAAATGAAAACACGTTATCAGGGAAAATCACCTTTACTAAAAAGAAGACAGGAAAGAAGAAACAAATGAAGAGAAGACCACAAAACAACCAGAAAACAAATACATGGCAGGAGCCAGTACTTAGTTATCAACAATAACATTGAATGTAAATGATCTAAACTCACCAATCAAAGGACATAGAGTAGCTGAACGAATATAAAAATAAGACCCAATGATCTGTCACTTACAAGAAACACACCTCCCCTAAAAAGACATATAGATTGAAAGTGATGAGATAACAAAAAGATGTTTCATGCACATGAAAACCAGAAAAGATCAGGAGTAGCTATATCTATATCAGATAAAATATATTTCAAGACAATAACTATGAAAAGAGGCAAAGAAATTTACTATATAATAATAAAAAAGCTAGCACAAACATATGTATGGAAACTGCCACATTGCCATTATTGGCACATGCTTCTGAGCATGTACCCCAATGCCACCATTTGGAAAAAATACTTTGGCTGGCATTCCCCATTGCAGTGTTGTTGCCAGTGGAATTGGGAACGCCTCAGCCCCTCTGGTGTAGCAGGTGCTTTAGCCTTAAGGGGTCAAAAACCAAAGCTCTGGGCCTAATTCCAGCACCACAGGCCTACAACACGCAGCCCAGAAATACTGAGCTGAATCTTAGCCCCCTGAAATATTCCATAAATGAAGCCAGTCTCCTGAACCCAGCTTATGTAACAGTGAAACCCTCAAGGGCATAGAATATAAAAGCAAAAAACCCTTCCAAAAGACATCAGCTTAAAAGATTAAAGAAACCTCAGACCACAGAGATGAGAATGAACCAGTGAAAGAACTCTGGCAATTTAAAAAGTCAGAGTGCCTTCTTACCACCAAATGAACACACTAGCTTCCCAACAATGATTCTTAACCAGGCTGAAGCGGCTGAAATGATAGACATAGAATTCAGAAACAGGTTAGAAACAAACACTATCAAGATTCGGAAGAAAGCTGAAAGTCAATCTAAGGAATCTGATGAATCCAATAAAATGACACATTAGCTGAAAAATGAAATAGCTATTTTATGAAAGAACAAAACTGATCTGATAGAGCTGAAAAACTAACCTCAACAATGTCATAACGTAATCAGAAGTATTAACAGCATAATCAATGAGAAAATAATCTCAGAGCTTGAACACTTATTTTTGAATCAATTCAGACAAAAAAAAGAATGGAAAAAAAAAGAAAAATGAATGAAGTAAACCTCTGAGAAATACGGGATTATGTAAAAAGACCAAACCTATGACTCATTGATGTCCCTGAAAGAGAGGGAGAGAGAGTAAGCAACATTGAAAACATATTGGAGGATATTGAGCACAAAAAATTCCCTAACCTTGCTAGAGAGTTTAACATTCAAATTCAGGAAACACAGAGAATTCTTATGAGATACCATAAAAGACAACCACCCCCAAGACACATAGTCATCAGATTCTCCAAGGTCAACATGAAAGAAAAAATATTAAAGTCAGCTAGAAAGAAAAGGCGGGTCACCTACAAAGGGAATCCCATCAGACTAACAGCAGGTTTTTCAGGAGAAACTTTACAAGGCAGAAACAATTGGGAGCCAATATTCAACATTCTTAAAGACATGAAATTCCAACCAGTATCCCTATATATTTCATATCCAGCCAAACTAAGCTTCATAAGGAAAGGAGAAATAAGATCCCTTCAGACAAGCAAATGTTCAAGGAATTTGTTACTACCAGACCTGCCTTACAAGAGGTCCTGAAGGGAGTCCTAAACATAGAAATGAAAGATCACTAACAGCCACCAAAAAACACACTCAAGTACATAGACCATTGACATTATAAAGCAACTACACAATCAAGTCTGCGTAACAACCAAGCAAGAACACAATGGCAGGATCATATCTACAAGTATTAATATTAACCTTGAATGTAAACAGGCTAAACACAGCACATAAAAGTCATTTATTATTAAAAGAGCTGCCGGGCGCCGTGGCTCACACCTGTAATCCCAGCACTGTGGGAGGCCGAGGCGGGCAGATCACCAGGTCAGGAGATCAAGACCATCCGGGCTAACACGGTGAAACCCCGTCTCTACTAAAATACAAAAAATTAGCTGGGCGTGGTGGTGGGCACTTGTAGTCCCAGCTACTCGGGAGGCTGAAGCCGGAGAATGGCATGAACCCGGGAGGCAGAGCTTGCAGTGAGCCAAGATCGCGCCACTGCATTCCAGCCTGGGCGACAGAGCAAGACTCCATCTCAAAAAAAAAAAAAAAAAAAAAAAAAAGTGCGTCCAGTTGTATAAACAAGTGAAACACTGAACTGTATGCTGTCTTCGGGAGACCCATCTCATATGCAACTCCCATAGGCTCAACATAAAGCGATGGAGAAAAATGACCAAGCCAATGGGAAACAAAAAAGAGCAGAAGTTGCTATTCTAATTTCAGGCAATACAAACTTTAAACCAACAATTATCAGAAATGACAAAGAAGGGCATTGCATAATGATAAAGGGCCCAATTCAACAAGAAGACCTCACTATCCTAAATATATAGGTACCCAACACTGGTTCACCTGGATTCATAAAACAAGTTCTTAGAGACCTACAGACACGTAGAAAACCACACAACAATACTGGAAGAGTTCAACACTCAGTATTAGATTGTCAAGGCAGAAAACTAACAAAGTTATTCATAAACTAAACTCAACATTTGACTAAGTGGTCCTAACAGACATCTACAGAACACTCCACCCAATAACAGCATAATACACATTCTTCTCATCTACACATGGCACATACTCTGAAATCAACCACATGATTGGACACAGACTAATTGTAAACAAATTTAAAAAAAAAACTGAAATCATGTCAACCATACTCTTGGACCACAGCACAAAAAAAATAGAAATCAAGAGTTATAAGATCTCTCAAAATCATACAATTACATGGAAATTAAACAATCTGCTAGTGAATGACTTGGGTAAGCCATAAAATGAAGGTAGAAAACAAGACATTCTTTGGCACTAATGAAAACCAAGATTAAATATACTAGAATCTCTGGGACACAGCTATAGCAGTGTTAGGAGTATTGTTTACAGAACTAAACACCCACATAAACAAGTTAGAGAGATCTCACATTAGCAACCTACCACCACACTTACAGGGCATAGTAAAACAAGAACAAATAATCCCAAAGCTAGCAAAAAAAAAAAAATTAGCATCAAAATGAGATCAGCTGACAAGGGGGCTGGGAAACAACTGAGGATCAGTGGCCGAAAGAAAGCTGTCGACAAAGAAAAACTTAAAAAAAAAACAAACCACACATGGTTGAAATTATTCCAAGAATCGTGAACTGTTACACAGTTCACAATTTGGGAATTGGGCATTCATCATTCTCACAATTTAGCCTTTTATTCTGGTCTTTAGCAAAGTGGCCAATTGGTGAACTGATTTTTTTTGCCAAGCAAGGAGTCTGCCCGCCTTTATGTCACCCTCACAGAGGGGTATTGGGCACAGCGTAGACACAGGGGGGGTCACTGCATTTGGGGTTTGCACTTCCTGTGAAGGCCAGCTGTGTACCTCCCAGTCCTGGAGTTAATGGATCTCATCTTAAGGAACCCCGCTCATGTGTGTGAGCTTCAACCTGCACGTTCTAAAGAGGAATAAACGCTAGAGGAAAATAAAACGTTTGATCATTATTATTCTGTAATATTTTACAATAAAAACGACGAGCTCATGGATTTTAATCCAAGCCAAAGTAATGGTAAGAATTAAGTTCCTTCCTTAAGATACCCTCAGAAGGCGCAAACACTGCTCTACGCTCAGAGGTAATAAGTAGAGGCTTAGCTGATAATCTCTACATAATAATTTCACTAGTTGATCCATCTATGCGGTGGATGTACTAACATTTCCTATAAGTAGATTGTTTACTTAGGTCTTTTATAAATTGTTTTCAAGGCTTTTTGCAGTGTTTGGTATCCATTGGAATCCAGGCCAAGGTGATGTTCTTTGTACCACTTGTAGACTTGTAGAATCCCAGATCACTCAAGCAGGTTAAAGCTGCCCAGCTGCTTTCTGTTTTTTTTCTTTTCTCTCATAAAGAAAATGAGACACAAATTTCATTTTGGGAGCTACTATTCCTATTTTACGCAACTGCCAGAATATTCTGAATTGAGTAAAATAACATTAAGTGTTGTTTGCATTCGTGCATCCACATCATAGTGATGGACCTCAGCTCACACTGAAGTTCCTGCTGCAGGAGGATGCACAGACTGGGAGCCCATTGCTGGGACATCTGAGAAGAGCTTCAAAAAGGGCACCTCTATCTCCTGGTTAAGATAGGGGCCATGGGAAGGAGTGCCCACCTCCAGCCTGTGGCTGCCCTTTTTTGTGCAGAGAGCAGCTGGCTGTGCAGGGCTGCGGATGCGCTGCCACAGAGGTACAGAGGTCTGGCTGGTGCTAGCGGACTCCAGGGTTGGGGGAAAATGCTTGAGCTTGTTTCCAGAGACATTGTACCCTTCCTTGGCCCTGCCTTTGGTCCTGCTGCCAATACTACCTGAATCATGGATCAGCCTCAGCCCCTGTTCTTGGTCTTATTGATAACAGAACACTGAATAATGGTTCCTAATCTGAGCAAATTTCAGGATGATCTTTTTCCCTCTGTGTCTGTGATATCTTGGTGTCTGGCTGATCCCTGCCTCCATGGGGGCTGTGGGAGAGGCAGGCAGAAAGTGAGGACAAGACTTCAGAAGTGGCAGGACTCTGCAGAGGAAAGGGGAAAAAAAGGCTTGGAGCCCAGACTTTGGAAACTTGTGAAAGGTGGGCCTGTTGTGTTACTCCCCATGCCTACAGAGTTCACCTAGTCCGGGGCATTCTGACTGGGCTCAGGCAGGATCCACCTACTCTCATGGAGGCTGTTGCCTGGTGAGAGCTGCAGGGAAGATGGGGTGCAGCAGAGACGCACTGGGCTTAAGCCACAGCCCACCCCTCACTTTCCCATTTTCCTCTGAGACAGTTGCTCCTCTGTCTGCACCTGCCCTTGACACCAAGGCTGCCAGGCCAAAATTCTTCAACTGTGGATCTCATTAAAGATTAGAGGTATTTCCTGTATCTTGTATAACTGTAGGTAGTCTAGCAATAACTGAAAACTGCTGCAACATCTGCATGATATTGGATGCCAGCCCTAATTTTTCTTAACCCTTTCCTTCCTAGGCTGCTCTCCCAGGCTCTCCCCAGAGTCCCTTAGATCCCAGTGGACCACAGTGCCATCTTGTGGCCAATAAGTGAAATTTCATCATTGCTTTTGCAAGGGAAATGGCCCAAGGGATGCTGGGAAGTGTCTGCAGAGGGAACCGGGAGATTATTCCAGAAGTGCCATCCTGCAGGTTTTATAAGCAACTTCTCTGAACCCCGATCCCAACATTAGTTTTAACCCTGACTGTTCCTTTGAGTTATCAAGCTTAATATCCCACCCTCATTCAAAATAATTCTTACCCCATAGCTGCAGTTACAGTCTCACGGACATTTTCTCCCTTAAAACTATCTAAAGAGAGAGGAATAGAATAGGAAGAATGGGAGGAAATAATATTTACCCTAAAGTAGGAAGAAAACACAGAAAGTGAAGTGTAACGTAATTTCATTTCCATTACCAGAGATAAACAAATATGTCCCCCCAAATGACAATGGTACCATAAAAATAAAGATTAGCAGAAGTCTAGGCAGATAATGTGATTACCTTCAAGATGGGGTCAGATATGTGTTAATAAAAAGTAAAACTGGGATATAAAAAATAGGATCCCTTGGTCAGGCGTAGTGGCTTCTGCCTGCAATCCCAGCACTTTGGGAGGCCAAGGCGGGCGGATCACGAGGTCAGGAGATCGAGATCATCCTGACTAACACGGCCAAACCCCGTCTCTATACTAAAAAATACAAAAAATCAGCCGGGCGTGGTGGCGGGCGCCTGTAGTCCCAGCTACTCGCTACTCGGGAGGCTGAGGCAGGAGAATGGCGTGAACCCGGAAGGCAGAGCTTGTAGTGAGCCGAGATTGCGCCACTGCACTCCAGCCTGGGGGACAGAGTGAGACTCTGTCTGGGGGCGGGGGGTAAAGGATCACTTGCAAGGCAATAAGCAATCATGGAGGGAGCAGTATCTAATGGGAAAATAAGGATGGATATAATTAAGACCAGCAAAAGGCCTGCTACAGTAAAAGAATAGCTTGTACAATGCACATGTGCTGATCTGAGCAGCAGAGAGGGAGGAGATGATTGTGGAAGAGGTAGAGGAGTGGTGTGAGATGACGGTACGCTGCTGCAAAATAGTATCATAAGGAAGCAAATCAGCCAGGGAACTGGGGATTATATGACCTTTCTATCCACTATCTTCTGTGACAGACCAGATGAACCATTTCCCTTTCCAATGACTTGCTCTACAGTCCTTGCTCCGTCCCAGTTAAAGGCTCCCGGAATTTCTGCTCCTCAGGTTCCCATGGACCAACTCATTCCTTCGTCGTTGAGCAGAGTCTAAAGGGGAGGTCATCTCTTCGTGCCCTGAAGTCCCAGAGTAGCTGGTATAGTCCTCTCTCATAGCTTGATCACAGGCCCCCAACTCTGTGCCTTTCATTTCCAGTAGACTGAAAGTTAGGTGTGAGTAATGAACCTTGAACAATGCCTTTATCAGAGGGCATGTAAGTGACTGCTTTCAGAATCATTGCTGTTTCTTTCACTGCCTCAGATTATATCTGAACAGAAAAGATGCACAATGGGAATGATTTCTTAAATTAATTTAACCACAAAAATCTTTCAAAGTGCCATAAATAATGCAACCAAAATAATTGCTCTCCTAAATGGTGACATTGTAGAGTGAAACAAAAAGCAAATAAAATTATGTCAAGTATTTGAGAGGAACCTCTGAAACCCAATCCTTCTTATACAAACATCATCGTATGGCCTCCCTCTACCTGAGAGACAGCAGAGCCACACCCATGCCCTGCACCTGGCAGGAAAGCCTTGCTGGAGCCTGTGGGGAGCTGGCGAGGAGGAGACTTGATGATTCTGCCCCAGAGCAGAGATTTTCTGGGAGCTCTGGATGACCTCCAGGGACTGAGATGGACGGGGGCTGTACTATATATTGGAGAGGAGGACATTTAGGGAGTGTGATCTTTTTGACCTCTCAGCTGGAAATAGATCCAAGGTCATTGGTGACTGGTGTGGAACTGCTTAGTTTCCAAAGCAAATTAGTCCATGCCCAAGGGTGTGTCTGTGCCACTGAAGAATTGTCTGACTCTAAAGTGGTTCACGGCCCAGAGCTTCTGCTTGCCCCATCTCTGTTCCCAATGACTGCAGCATCTACATATTCCATGCAAGGAAGGATAATTTGAAAATAATAAACTGGTTCACTGTATCCTTTAGCTACATTCAAAATAGTTGTCAAGTTGTGGACTGGCATGCTTACAGGAGACACAGACCCACAAAGTGAGGGAATTTGGAGATTGAATAGAAATAGTGTCAGGTGAGGTTATTTTAGATTATGGTTTCCAAAAGCAAGAACAGAGAGGAGGTGAATTCGGAGTCCTTTTGGCCGCACAAGACATGACGACATAACAGGGACATCACTGTCTCAGAAAACATTCCAGTGATGTGCTGGTACACCGAGTGTCTGTGGAGGTGGGCACATGCCTAGTAGCACTTACCAATTTCTGTTGTATCAACACAGGCACTGTGGTGGATTTCAAGCTGTCAACATGGCTTCACTGAATGGGGAGCTGGGAAGAGTGTGCCTATTTGTCTCTCGTGAGTCAGAAAAGCTGGCTCCAGCACATCAATTGACTCAGAAGCCCAACTTTCAAAGCTCTTCAGTGCTTAATACTCAACTCCTAGAAATGAGGCATCAGCAAGATAGCAAAGCCCATTGTTTTTGTAATAGGATGAGAGTGTGACCCTGGATCTTCGAGTGGACAAAGGGAAGTTTGAGCCCAGAAAGGATTGATGAGTTCTCTGAAGTTGCTGAGAGCACAGAGCTCTCAGGGTTGTGCTGGCTGGTTTGGAAACTTCTAGACTTTGATTTGAAATACTTCTATTGACGTGCTCCTTTTTTAACTCAAAGAGATTAGTTACATTCATTTAGAGCAGGGCCTTTATTGCTTCTTGTTTGCTTATTAATAAAACCTTCCCTTTGCTGTCCTTGTATGTTCACTCTCAGTGCAGGTGGGAAACCCTGCTCACCTTTTTTACCACTTCTTTCAGCATCAGTGTTTACAGTTGTGGTTTGAGTTCTGTTCAATCTTAAGTTTCAGAGCTGGTCCATTATTAGGACCATTTGTCTTAGGGGTCATGAGGATAAAGGTGGGAAAAGCTGGAGACAGGGTCTAGCAAGGAAGTCCTTGGAACACCATCCTAAGGTCAGGAAATTCCCATCTGTGCCTGGGACTTATTCACTCCCAGACACACAGGGCAACTAAAAAAGGAATGATCTGTTGATGGAGCAAATAGAATGGGTTCAGAACAATCCCTGCCAACGATCATCATTTGCTAGAGAAAGAAATTTGGTATCTGAGCTACCACAATTTCTGATAAGTGAATTTAGGGAACTATAATTCCCCAACCAGCTCTGCAGGACTCAGGGCACCTCTGTCCTGGCTGGGTCTGGGATAATCTATCTTAACCTTTGTGTACAGGGCTGTCTCTGAGGACTCCCAGAAACCCATGATCCATAATCATGTCAGCTCTGACCACAGCTTGAAATTTCATATATGTGAAATGTAGCTTCACTCAAAGAGAGGTGAAGAATTTTTATTACAATATACTCATTTATATTTGCAACAAACACTATATTGCAATATGTAAAATAACAAACAAAACAAAAGTAATATAAGCATTATTGTTTTTAAAACTCCATCTTCTCAAGTTAAAGACCTCAGGGAAATTATTTCAAATCAAAAGACTAGAGCAGCAATTACCAGAGGTTGGGATGGAGATGGGGTGCTGGGGAGATGTTGGTTAAAGGATGCAAAATTTCACTCAAATAGGAGGAAGAGGTTCAAAAGATCTATTGTACAACACAGTGACTAAAGTTAGCAACAGTGGATTGTATTCTGGAATATTGCTAACAGAGTACACTTCAAGTATTCTCACCACAGGAAAGGATAAGGATTGAGGTACTGCATATGTTAATTAGCTAGATTTAGTCACTTCACCATGTACATACATTTTTAAATGCAGGTTGCATGGTATACATATATACAACTCTTATTTGTCAGCATTCAGGTTCTAGAAACCCGATTTCCTAGGGAACCAAGTTGACACTGGAGCAGTAGTGGACGCATGCTTCAGTCTCTCAGGACAGGAGCAGTGGTAAATGAAAACAAAATAAAGAACTCGCATTGCTTACATTAGGCAGAAGAAATGAAGTCTTATTGTTATCTTGGCTGTATTCACCAAGTAATGGCCACAAAAGCCACAAAGACTTTTAAATCAAACAGGAAGAATGGTTTGCTCTTGTATTGCAGAAAACTTCCAATGTGACAGAAGAGGCTTCAGAAGAAAGAATGTTCTTGTGGATGAAGCTTCAGACCTTGCAGATGCCCCAACACATGTAGGGGAAGACACCTGTTCCTCGGCCATGCCCGAAGCTTCTCTATGTGGGCAGCAACCTCCCAGGCCCCAAAGAAGACTGAGTGTCCCAGCCCTGAAGGCCAAGGCTAAGGCACCCAGTGCTTGCCTTAGAGCAATGAGCTGGCTCTGAGGACTCCTATAGCCCGGTGGGCCACGATTGCTTCCACCACCCACATTTACAGTTACTGTGTCTCAGGGGTGAATCTGTGGTCTCTTTCTACCCAAAGGACAAGCTGAGGTCCAAATCTACTTGTTTCCCATGGGGAGGGAGAAGCAAAGAGAAGCCTCTGTTAAGGGTCTCTAGGAGCTGCAAGGAGAGAGAAGGATGAGGTTTATGAGCAGGAAGGAGGCGACTGTGCCATGCTGTGGCTAAGCTGCTGGCACAGAGATACACGGCCGAGTCCTCCTGCTGTGTGCGCTGGATCGTCAGAGTGGAGACGGATCCCCCAGTCCTCTCTGCAGAGAAACGATCACTGGGCAGCCCTGATTTGTCTGGTGCACTGTTGCCTTGGAAGTAAATTAAAAACTCCAGGCCCTGCCCCAGGCTCTGTCGGTACCAGTAAAGGGCAGTATGACCTGAAATTGGATCACACCTGAGCTCTACATCCTTTCCCTTCTCTGTGACCTTGTTACTGGGGGACTGGGAGACTCCAGCTCCTGTGTGATCTGTGGAGACAAAGTTGGGAACAGAATGAGGAAAATAATTTTAGTCATCACACGAATGCACACAGCCCACCCCTACACACACACACACACACACACACACACACACACACACACACAATGAGAATGGTTGGTGTCTGAGGACTCACCTGCCCCCAGGAGACAGAAGGCCGCCCAGCAGAGGAGCCTGGTGCCCATGGCAGGGTCAGGGCAGGATGGGAGCTTTACCAGATCAGGATCACTGTGAGCAGGAGCAGAGGAGGAGGGACGTCCCTGTCCTTACACGGAAGTTCCCACCGTGACATCACATCCTCTCTCAATCTGCATGACCTCAGGAACACAGGATTTATATTAGAACACACTTGGGTGACTACTTTAAATATTTATAAGCTCCTTGTAAACAACGTTATTGCATGGGACATCGCTTTGGGCTCCCATGCTGTCTGGACTCAGAGGCCTCACGCTGCATCTCCGAGTTCACCTTCTCATCCCACAGCCACTCCTCTGTCTGCTGGGCACGTTCTGTAGGATGTGCCAACAGTGCCCCCAACACCAGGCACCATGGGATGAGCTCATTGTCTTTCCTCCAAGTCAGGGTCCCCTCTGCCATCCCCATTCATGCCCCAGCCTCCTCCATTCCCCCACTCACATGTGCCCAACGGGATTGTCCCATCACATGGGTTCCCTCACAAACTGCCCTCATACATTTCTTCTGGGATCATTTCCCACCCTTGTTAACTATAACTCTGAAAAGATACCTTGGTGGCAAACTCACGGAATTATTTTGGTTTTCCATATTTTCTTTTCCTGTCCTGTAGGTATTTTTTATCAATCTCAATTCTGATTTAACAGTTATTTTTAATCCTCTTTCTTGACTTTGACTATTTCTTTCATTCTATTCCACTGGAGGATATTTATCTTTCCCTTTTGACTGCTGTTAAAATCTTTTCTTTGTCATTTGTGGTCTGCAGTTTCACTGGGAACTGCCTATTCGTCTTGCAATTCATCTGAATTCTTGAACAAGGATTTCGGTCCTCAAACATCTCAGGAACATTCTCAGCTAGCATCACATACACAATCATGTCAGGCAATTTGCCTTATTTTCTCTTTCTGAAACTTCAGTTATATACAAGAAAATAAGAAAAAGTTCAATAAAACATTATATACTCTCTAATATACTGGAAACTTCATTTTTTCCTTATTCCTTCACTTTTTTATATTTTACATTTAATTTTCTGTGCTGCATTCTAGGTGATTTCTTGAGATCCTCCTTTGATATTGCTAATAATCTCTTTAGAAGCATTGAATCTGCTGTTTAGCTTCCATTTTGTTTTCTGGAGTAGTCATAATGATTTCTAGACATTCTATTTGATTATTTCTTTAATGTTTTTTGATGGTTTCAGGCCGTCTCTTTTTTTCGTGTTCTTGTTTCAGTTCCTTCTTGTATTCATTTAAATGTAGCTCTTCAAATGTTCACATCTTATGATGGCAAAATTTTAAATCTTTAGGATGTCCATTTTAATGGTTTATTGCTTCTGCTCACTGGTCCTCCTTGGTTTTTGTTTTAATACTTTTAATAGTCGGAATAAATTGGTCTGATGTTAATCTGTGAAATTCAGGGAGAGGCCAGGGTTGAGAGTGCAGAATGTCAAGATTCCATAGTTTTTCAACTGTCTCTGGTCTCACCCCCAAATGCATGGGGTCAGGAACAGTCTGCTGCGCTCCAAGCTGCGAAATACCCCTGTAGATTTGACTCCTCACATCACAACCTGCTCTGAGGACAGTCCCAATGTAGGTTCCAGAAAATAATTCTGATTTTCTCTTTCCTATTTATTATGCTTCCTCCATAAAATAGAGCCTGTAAGACTGTATATGAATGACGGTTTTTTTCCTGTTCTTTCAAGGAAATCAAAGTCGGATTTGTTCCACCATTAGCCAACTTAAGACAATTATGGGACAAAAATAGCTCACTATTTGGATCAAACTTTTACAAAGGAAAATCAATATTTTTTTGTTGAAATCATATGCTCTCCTTTGAGTAGAATAAGAGGTCACGGTCACATTAATCATGAATTAAATCTGCCTAGCTATATCTCCCCTCCAGACTTTCTCTTCCTCAGCTCCCCCTACATTTATATAAGGTCTAACTCCTGTCATAAATCCTCCTCTCCATAGTACTTTTAGTGATTCTGTTTTATTGATGTAAACCTAATGGAGTTTTTGGTACCAGAAGTGGTTCCGAAATAACACAACTCTATGCATGGGTTTCTGGAAAGGGATCTCTGATCTGTGTAGAGTTGTTGTGGGAAAGAGTCTGAAGGAGAGCACAGAGACCTGGAGGAGGTCTGGTGCTGCAGACACAGGAGGAATCTTTGACCAAGGTGGGGCCGCCCATGATAGCGACTCCCCATTAATTTCAAGGACCTCCCCTAGCCCAGCAATCAAAGGGGTAAGAGTTCTTGTACTTAATGCCAGATCTCCGCAAGGGTAAAATGGATCTAGGGTGCTCCTGTTATTGATTCATCCATCCACTCATCACTCACTCCATCACTGACTCATCCATTCTCTGAAATGCATCTCCCCTTGTGCCAGGCTCAGCTGCTGATTTATAACCCAGGCATAGCCTTGGCCTTCATGGGGTTTAAAGTACTTGGAAGATTCCAACAGTGCTAAATTCTACTGATTAACAGACACATGATACCATGAGAGATTATGAGAGGGAAACTGACCTCAGCTGGGAGCCAAGGGAAGCATAATGGTGATTATCACTAGGGCTGATGATGCTGAGATCTGAAGCACAGGTAGGTGTTGACCACTACAGAAAGGAAGGCTCCAGCCCAGGGCACAGGAAATGGACTTTGGAGTCTCTCAACATGGCTGGAGTAGAGAAGGGCAGGGAGGTCAGGGAGGAGAAACCCAGCAAGGCCTTGGAGGGCGACTGTGAATATAGGAAATGCAGGCTGCAGCTGAGACCACCGTAGGGTTCAACATGAGGAAAAATCATAGAGAGAAGAAAGCACGTGGTACCCAGGTAGAGACGGGAGTCTAGATGGATCTGAAATACAAATCCTATTTCACCTAGGAGGCCTCAGACTCAGGTGAATGACTAGGAAAGTCAGAGCTGGGAAACCCCTGGCCCCAGCCCAAAAGGACAGCTCAGAGGAAGGACCGGAGGGCAACAAAGAAGACATCTGAGGTCCTGGGACCAGTCCAGGCCTGGCCGAGACCGACTGCAGAGGCACCTGGCACAGACGAAGGTTCGCACTGCACGGGCCCATTGGGGCTCCAAAGTTTTCGGTGCTAGGACGAAGGGCATCGCTGAATCTGTGCTGCGGAGGAGGGCAGCACCTTCCCTTGCCTTTATGTGCAGAGAGGAGACAGCCGTGCAGCACTGTGGAGTAACTGCTGGCACAGAAGTACACAGATGTTTGGGAGGGAGCAGCCGACTCCAACCCGAGCAGGAAATTCTGTTTTTTTAATCTGGAGACATTGTAGCCATCAGGGACCTCTCCTTCGGCAGTTGTACCCTCACCAACTGAGTAATGAATCAGCCTCAGCCCCATGCCTGGGTCTTGTCGATACCAGTACATGTATTCATGGTTCATATCCTGGGCACACAGCAGTGACATGCTCTGTCCTGTCTTCAGGACCCGGAATTTTGGGGTCTGAGTGACACCAGCATTCACTGGACCTGCAGAGAAGAACAAAGCTGATGCTGCAGCCCCAACGGGAAGGGCTGGGCCTTGAA
The DNA here is from genome assembly GCF_028858775.2 of Pan troglodytes. NCBI lineage: Eukaryota > Metazoa > Chordata > Mammalia > Primates > Hominidae > Pan > Pan troglodytes. The sequence goes on along the minus strand of NC_072404.2, from coordinate 157,732,605 downwards.
ATCCATGCAAGGGGCCCTGCCCAGGACCCACCTGCCCACAGGAGAGAAAAGGCTGCACAGCACAGGAGACCGAGGCTCATGGCAGGGGCTGCAGGACGGAGGGGTCTTCTGGGTCTGTGCATTGGTGAAAGGGGAACATGTCCTTCAAGGGCGTCATTCTGAGACCTCCTTCTCCCTCCCTGGGCCCCAGAGCCTTGCTGTCAGGAGAGGCCACGCCCCTTCCCCAGATGGTCAAATTCAAGATCAATGCACCAGTGAAGAGTTTGGATGGGAAGAATGCCTTTGTCTGAATCGATGCAAGTCTCCCATTTTTTAAATATCTTTTGGTAATTAGTCTGTAACTCAATGTATATTTTTTATTCCCATGATGATACAAATTACTTGGCTGTGCATGGTGGCCCATGCCTGTAATCCTAGCCCTTTGGGAGGCTGAAGAGAGCAGATCGCTTCAGGCCAGGAGCTGGAGACCAGCCTGACCAACATGGTGAAATCCTATCTGTACGAAAAATATAGAAATTATCCAGGCATCCTGACGTGCACCTATAGTCCCAGCTACTCGGGAGGTGGAGGCCCCAGAATTCTTGAACCAGGGAGGCGGAGGTTGCAGTAAGCCGAGATCATTCCACTGCATTCCAGCCTGGATGATAGAGTGCGACTCCATCTCAAAATAATAATACTAATAATTACTCATTAATACACTGGTATTGGTTATCTAAGTATTGCTGTAGTCTACAATCTTGGAAAAACTCCTCATGTCTTCCTGGTGTTTTTGATTCCTGTGTCCCAAATACTCCTTCAAGTATCCTTTTCTAATTTGCTTAACTGACCATAATCCGATAGTCCTGTTTAAAATCCTTTGTCTATATTAGTTTTCTCTGTTATTAGCTTTCCAAATCCCAGGGGCAGGCTCATCAACATTGGAGGAGTTGTTTCGTTCTGTTTCTTGTGAATTCACTGACAGATGGGACTCCTGACAAACCCAGATGAGCACTTTCAGCTCCACCCAGGGCTCCTGCTTTCTGTGCCTGGGGTGAGACCCCAGCAGGCAGAACCACCTCACGCTACTGACTACCCTCTCTGTGTGGACAGTGGTGGCTGCCAAGCACTGCCCATGATCTATGGGCACAAAGGTGTCCTGATGTGTAAGGGAGTTTGGGAGACAGGGCTGACTTTAGGGTAATAAGGAATGTTCTGGATTTATTGCTGCCATTAATTTAGTGATAAAGAAAAAGGAACCAACCCAAATGCCCATCAATCAACGAGTGGATAAAGAAATTGTGATATATATATATGATATCTATATGATATATATGATATAGATATCATATATATGATATATATGATATAGATATCATATATATGATATATATGATATAGATATCATATATATGATATATATGATATAGATATCATATATATGATATATATGATATAGATATCATATATATGATATATATGATATAGATATCATATATATCATATATATGATATAGATATCATATATATCATATATATGATATAGATATCATATATATCATATATATGATATAGATATCATATATATCATATATATGATATAGATATCATATATATCATATATATGATATAGATATCATATATATCATATATATGATATATAATATATATGATATATAATATATATGATATATAATATATATGATATATATCATATATGTATGATGAAATACTACGCAGCCATAAAAAGGAATGAATAAACAGCATTTGGAATGATCTACCTGGATGAGATGGGAGACTATTATTCTAAGTGAAGTAACTCAGAAATGTAAAACCAAACATAGCATGTTCTCACCGATATTTGGGAGCTAAGCTATGAGGTCACAAAGGCATAAGAATGATACAACGTACTTTGGGGAAGTGTTGGGGAAACAGCAGGAGGGGGTGAGGGATAAAAGACTACAAATATGGTGCGGTGTATACTGCTCAGATGGTGGGTTCACCAAAGTCTTGCAAGTCATCACTAAAAACTTACTCATATAACCAAATACCACCTGTACCCCAATAATATATGGAAAAATAAAAATTAAATTAAAATTAAAAAAAATTCTCGCATGGCCTACAGCCATGAACATAGAGTGTTGTTTCCGTTTTTGTTTAAAAAAAAATGAGCTCCAAAAGTCTATCTTTGGTGCACAGAGGCCTGCATTTGGAAGGACCCTGCACTTGGTTTCACATTCTACTGTCATGATCTTCAAATTGTCAACAGTGTTTGAACAAAGCACCTGCCAGTAAGTCTTGCCACTGGTTGTAAATACATGATTTTGTTTCATATACTGCTCACCTCCCCGTGTGCTGATTTCCTTTCGGCACAAGAGCACGACCAGGGTCTGGGTCACTCAGCATCTGTGGAACTTAAGAGTAAAGAAAACACAAATTAAAGTCACAGCAAAGGACCCCCTGGTACTGAAAGTCACAGCTGGGATCAAACAAGCCCACGAATAGGTTCCAAATCTGCACCCAGGACTCTGCTTCAGGAGACAGAGAAACACACAGCACAGTGGCCTGGTGCCCAGGGCAGGGTGAGAAAAGGAAGATGGATTTTAGCCTAAGGCTCAGGTTTTATGGGTTGGACACATGGGGTCAAGTCAAAGAGAACCCTTCTCCCAATAAGACATCATCTGTCAGTGAAGTCACTGTGATCATGGTTTGCTTGACCCCAGCATGCTCACTGTGTGAACACAAAGCCCAGCTGCATGTGTGTCTGATGGGAACTCAAAATAATTTCCTTAAAGATGATTAACTTTTGTCAAAACGTAACATAAAATTGTTTGATTGAATGAATTGACGAGAAAATAAACGAATGAAAATGAATAAATTTTGTAGAATCAGCTTCTACCAGCCGAAAAGACCTTTTGAGGTTATTTCGGCACAACATCCATCTCCAGATAGAATTGTCCCTACCATGGGTCAGGTAGCTCACCTGGCTTCAACCACTTCTAAAACCATAAAAACTCCCAGGAACTCCTCCCTGCCTTGATGATTTAGCTATGTATTCAAGAGGATTATTCAGAAGAGGTTTGACATTTGCATTAAAAATATTTGCCAACAAAACGACTCTCCAGTGATAGAAGTCACATCATTGGTTGCTGGGACAGACAGAGGCATTGCAGAGGGGAGTGAGGGACTTTCTGGGTGAGGCAGATACATCTTCATAGAGGTGGGGTTGCATATATAGATATATGTTGCTCAAAAATCACAGATATGTTCATTTAAAAGGTGTCCTGTTAACTTCATATACTTTATAGATCAATAATGTTGATTTTTAAATGCCTGAGGAGATATGTATGCTACATCCTCTAGTTAATTTTATCAAATGAATTATCAGGCATATATATTTCCATTTCTGTGAGTTCTAAGTCCTCAACCTAAGATTTCTTGGCAGAATGTGTCCATATCTGTCTTTGCACATTGGTGTGGTGGACGAGGTTGTCTGAGATCAGCAAAGGAAATCAAAATAGCTAGGCTTCTACTATATGCTATATATTTTATGCCATTAAAGGTTATCTAGAACTCTGCTGATGGACAGTAGTAGTCTCATTTTATAGGTAAAAAAATTGAAAAACTTAAGTTAACCCGTTAAGAACTGGCCTCAGGTCTTGATGAGCTGGTGTTAGAGTGGGAGTCAGGGTGGGGAGTCATGGTGCCTCTTCAGACTTCTTTCCCTACTCCACCATCTCCAGGGTAAACTGATCTCTGACTATGACGCTATTAGAGCCAGCAGGCCTAAAGGGGATGTAGGGGAAAACTTTCCAATGTTTTCTAGGTTGGCAGTTTTATGAAATATTTTATAGCATAGAGCTATAAACATGGAACTTAGACTGGGCAGGGTTGGAGGATCAGTACTGCATCCTAATAGCTATTTAATTTGGTCAAGTTATTTAACCAATGAGCCAATTCTCTCACCTGTACAATGAGAAAAGCATTTGTGTCTTAGGGTTTTCTTCTGACAGTTGAATTTCTAAATAACTGAAACTTCCCAAAAGCAGGACTTCCATTTTGTGTATAGCAAAGTAAGAGTAAATGATGGAATCATTATTTTATTCTCCGTCTTGCCCATGGAGTAGAATTGAAATGTGAATGCCCATTCATGTAATCCAAGCTTTCAGTTCTGCAAATGACTCTCCCACTTATGTGACAGACGGTTGCATAGAAACAGTCGAAGTCCATAAATGTGGTATATTCATACAATGGAATATTATTAAGCATTAAAAAGAAGAAAATCCCGTCACTCGTGACAACATGGATAAAGCTGCAGGACACAGTGGTAAGTGACTAAGCCTGGTACAGAAAGACAAATACTCCCTGATTCTGCTTATAGCAGGCTACCTAAAAGCCAAACTCATGAAAGCAAAGATAAAAATGGTGATATCCATGGGCTGGGAATGGAGAAAATGGGGAGTTGCTGTCAGCAGGTATAAAATTTCAGTTCAGCAAGATGAGTAAGATCTAGAGAGCTTCTGTACAACCTTGCACCTGTAGATTACAATACTATATTGTACACTTAAAAATCTATTCAAAATACAGATCTCATGTTACATGTTCCTACCACATTAAATTAAAATGCTGGCAAAAAAAATGAGGGAGGTAGCTAAAGAGAGACAGAGAAAGAAAGGGAAATTTTTGTAATTCAGAAACTGAGTAAAGTACTTTGAATATAAAACTAAAATAAAACAAAATAAATTTAAGCCTTAATACTCTAAAAAGTAAGAAATATTTGTTATTAAACAATTTTTCCCATTTTTTATTTTATGTCATAAAATATACAAAGAAAGGGCCTCAAAGACTTTATTGAATAAAGGATATAAAAGAAATTAACTAATGAATAACAGTTATTCATGTTACTTTTCCTCAAGGTACATTGCATTAGTGACAGAAAGTCTACAGGGTAGAAAATTTCATCTTTCTTTTGGCTGCAATGAAGAATGAATGGATATGCTTGGCCTGGAAGTCACGTGTTTCTTGGACTTGTCAAGCAAGAGGTTCTAATGGTCACATAGGAGGCATGACCTTCCCCTCCTGCTAATGGGACCTGGAGAGAGGAAGCCAGATGACGGGACAGATGTACTGAGTAGGGAGGGTGGAGAGGTGTTGGAGAGCACACGACAGCCAGTTATTAAATATGAGACCAAGGACAGCTGCCTTCCCTCAGATACAAAAACAGGCAAAATAATAAATACTTGTGATTTCAGTGAGCATTAAAACAGACCACATATAGAAGCAGCAGAGAATGTCTGGGAAAGAAAACGCTGTCAGCTCAGCAGGGCCTGAGCCCCTCTGGCTGGAAGCACCTGCCTCACAGTCACTTTCTGAATGGGGCAGGAAAGTTTCTGGCATTTCCTTGGGGAACTGGCCTTTCCCAGTTACTCCCTCTGCCGGCCACCCCTGCACTCTGCAACCATTGGCAGGGCCCAGGCTGTGCTACTCCAGGAGCTCTTCCTGTCTTACACAGCCCTGAAACTAAAGGTGGAGCGGGTGGAGCACAGCCCCCACATGCCCCATCACACCTGCCTTTCCTGTGTCCTCCCTGTCCCAGGCCTGACACTTATTCCCAGCCCTTGCCACCCCAGCCCCTTCACCCTCCACTGCCCACGCAGAGGCAGACACCCTCCCTCCTTGGTACAAACTGAGGACTCTAGCATCCCTACCCTTCTTTGGCAGTGAGGGATCTGTGCTTAATTCCACATGTCCAGGCCCACTCAGGGAATCCCAAAGGGCCCCTGATGCCAGCAGGCAGCCAGGCATCCCCTTCAGCCCTCCTCTCCTGGCCACTCTCCAGCCCTGCCCAGGGTTTCTTACAGCATTGTGGAGCTACAGCGCCTCCAAGTGGCCAAAGATCCACAGTCTCACGGATTCACACCTGGCCTGATGAACTCAAGATTGTCCAGAGAAGGAACAGAGATGCCCTGCCCTCACTCCTGCAATCCCCACCCTCTCACACACACCCTCTCTATACTTGCCCAGAAGGGCCAATACAGGGTTGATCTGAAAGTTCACCTTTAGCTAGCAAAAGCAAGCATTAACCAACATTTTGATTGCAAAATAAACAATGTTACAGCATTGCAATTAGTATGCTAGGATGGACGAGAGGAGCCTGAAAAATACAGGCCACAGATTTAAACAGTGTGAAGATATCAAACAGCCCTATCCTGGAAACTGTATTCAATCGTTCCTTTTGATTAATCAGACCCATGTTTTCATATTTTGTATTTAAATGAATTATCAGCAAATTTTAGGTAGTGCATTTTAGAAAGAAAATTCTTGGATTTTTATAAATCTATTTCTGAACTTACAAAATCTTGAAATAAACAACCCTATCAGCTGTAACTTAGGCAGATTCAATTGGCTGTGACATTTCCTGTCACTCCCCAGAACTGCCTATGAGCTCTACCAGTGACCCAGCACCTCTCAGTAATGCCACCCAGAGAACCTGGGTCCATGTGGGTGAGTTTCCACAAGAACACACACACATGAACACGTACACACACACACACACACACACACCATCCACACACATACACATGCACACACACGTCCATGCACACACATGCACGCACTCACACACATAGGCACACACACATTCACACATACGGTATCGTTTTATTTATTTATTTATTTTCCTGAGATGGAGTCTCACGCTGTCACCCAGACTGGAGTGCGATGACAAGATCTCGGCTCACAGCAACCTCTGCCTCCCGGGTTCGCGTGATTCTCCTGCCTCAGCCTCCCAAGTAGTTGGGATTACAGGCACACACCACCACAACCCGCTAATTGTTTGTATTTTTAGTAGAGATAGGGTTTCACTATGTTGGCCAGACTCGTCTTGAACTCCTGACCTCGTGATCCACCCGCCTCAGCCTTCCAAAGTGTTGGGATTACAGGCGTGAGCACCAAGCCTGGCCACACACAATATCTTCTCTAACTCCCCCGGGGAAAGGGAGACTCCCTTTCCTGGTCGGCTAAGTAATGGGTGCTTTTTCTAGGCACTGACGCTAAGGCTAGACCAAGGTCCTCTAGGCAAGGGGCTTCTTCCCAGGCTCTGGGGTTACCATAAGGCCAAGGAGCCCTCTAGGGGCCCTGTCTGGGCATGACAGAGGGCTCACACTCTTGTCTTCTGATCACTTCTCACCGTGCCCCTTCAGCTCCTATCTCTGTATGGCCTGGTTTTTCCTAGGTTATAATTGTAGAGCAAGGATTATTATAATATTGGAATGAAGAGTAATGCTACAAACTGATTATTCATAATATTTGTATATCATCATATCTATAATCTATTACTAGTATAACTATTCTTATTTTATATATTTTCTTTATTATACTGGAACAGCTCGTGCCCTCGGTCTCTTGCCTCAGGACCTGGGTGGCTTACCGCCCACACAAATGGGAGTGGACAGAGGCACATTTGCTGCCTGCGGGGTTCAGAGAAGGTGTCTGTGAGGGATATGGAGCTTTGATCAGGGCTGGAATTTACGCTCTAGCTTGGAGTTTAAATAAGAACAATAGAGAAGAGACAAGATGGAAGATAGAATAATAGAATTGGGTTGACAGATATTTCTCAAACCCATTCCCCAAAAGCTCAGTTGTCTACTGTTCTCTCCAGCTGGCTCCTGCCCTGGGACCCTTGCCTGGAAGTTGCCTCTATGATTCCCCCAAACCCAGTGCTGCTTGACCTTGGGTGTCAGCAACCTATGACAGAACGGATCCCTGGTTACTGAGAAAGAGAGGCATGGAGACCACCAGGCATAAAGTGTCAGAAGAACTTGGCTCCTCACAGGACACTGTGTGGCCCAGTGCAGGGTATGACTCTGCAATGACGCAGGTGGTTGTTGAGAGGGTCTTATAAAATCTTAAAATAAACAATCCCCTTATAGCATGCTTGCTTTATTTTACAATTTAAAAAGGGATTTTAAAAAGACTAGATCTGAATGTGTTTATCATTTTTCAAATCAGTTAACAGGGCAGAGTCACACGCTAAAGAAAACCCACACTCTAAATATGAGCATAGGATGTAACGTTGCCACATGGATGAATGAGCAGGTGCTATGATGTTCTGAATCTTCTGTCGGGGCTCTTGCAGGAAATGTTCACCGAAGGCTTTGGTGGCCCCCACAGCTTCCTGGAGGGCCCCTAAGGTTTCTGCACAGGAAAGCTGTGACTCTGCAAGGCTGTGTCTTGGCTGCTGGCACAGAGATACAGGGCCGAGTCTTCTGGCTGCAGGGTGTGTAGGTGAAGGAATAAGTGAGAGCTGTTGGGGCATTCAGGTGAGAAGCGACTTGGCACACTGTTGTTTTCAACCCGTTCTTCAAGACTGTAGACAAACATGAGCTCCAGTGGCTTCTTAGCACTTTGCTTGTACCAATACATAGCGTTATGACCCAGATGTTGTTCACATTTCAAAGACTTCTTATTTGTCATTCCCATGACCAGGTGTCTTGGTGTCTGCGTAACTCCCATTTCCATGGGGACTGTGGGGGGAAAGGGACAAAATTCAGGCAGAGCCCGGGAGGAGGCTTGTTGCTGAAATCACAAGGAAAAAGCTTGGAATTCAAGGATAGCTGATTTGAACCCAACTCACCCGCTCCCAGGAGACAGAGAACCGCACAGCAGAGCAGCCTGCAGCCCATGCTAGCCTCGGGTCTGAGATGGGGCCTCTGACTGGGGTCCTCTGGGTGAGGTGCTGGGCTCTGGTCTCCTTGGCCTTGGTCGGTGGTTTTTCCTGTGATGTCACTGCTCCTGACAGTTTCCCCAGACCCAGGGGATATTTATACCCGGCCATTTTACATCCTTTCTAGGTCCTGATAGAAGGTAGATTTGAATTGTCTGGGCTGGGATGAATGGGCTGGGGAGAAAGGGCAGAGTCAGCTTTTTACCCCCCAAGGATATTCCTCTGGCAGGGGCTCCTTTGTTCTCAGCTGCTTCCTCATTATGTGGATCCTTCCAGTGTGTCTCTGTCCCCCTATCTTTCAGGATCCCTCTCAGCAACAGACTACTCCCATTGATGGAATCTCCTTCTGTCCTGTGGGGTCACACAAGACAGTGCCACTCAGAATGTCCATTCCCTCAATGCCTAAGGGCAGTGGAGCCCTTTTTGGCCCAGCTCTGTGGAGGGAGGATGACTGCATGACCACAGAAGCAGTGTGGACCAGCGCCCATCATTCAAGGGCATGGCTGTGATGCCAACCAGCCACCAGGCACTGGGGAGGGAGCTGAGGGAGCACGAAAGGGATGAGCCACCCTCTGTCCCTGAAGTGGAGGGCATGGGGCTTGGCTGGGCTTAGAGCTAAGGTACACAGGATGCTGAAAAGGAACAACAAAAGGTGTGGGGAGCAAGGGAAAGGGAAATCAGCTTGAAGCTGACATAATACATAAACACAAAAAATAAGTACAAATAAATACAAGAATGACATGATTCATAATCCCTAAGTGATTTTAACCATCTATTGGTAATAGCACATGTTTGTTAGTATTTTGTAATGACAATTGTGATTGTAGGGTTAGGGTTGTAGTTATAAATCAGTTACATAAAAATCTATGTTGGGGGTAGAAGGGAGTTACCATGATTAAACTATGGGTTGAGAATTTAGAGATTTTTTTAACTTGGAGATGTGCTGGGCCAGGAGGAAAGTATTAGCATTTTTCTGATGTGTAAATTGTTTCAGAGTATTTTTATGTGGCCCTTAAAACAAAGAATGTAAAGGCATTTAGATCAGAGTTTAAGGAAAGTGGTTGAATTGTCTCCTCCTGAACAGGTTACATATATGAGAGACCTTCAACCTGCTACGGTTGGATATATTTCATTCTTAGATAAGAACCTAACATCAATCTGATTTAAAGGTTAACGTTGTTAGTATTAAAATAACGTTGTTAGTATTCAAATTATTATGATAGGAGTCTGCTTCAGCAAGGAAACAGTTCTTGGCCCTTCCACCACAAAAGAAAAAAAATTGAATTAAAAAGAATTTGATATCATTGTGTGGTTCCCAATAAGTAAACCAAATTTCAAGGATTTTTATTTTTTAATGGAATTCAACCTACCTTGAATAACAATGACAATGAAAGGCTTGACTGCCCTGAGGTCAGTAGCTAACATAAACATTTCTCAAAGCACAGCATGGGTGACAGGTGAGTTTAAGTCATCTGAATATGGGATGGATCTGAAGAAGGAAAATGACCTCAGGACTGTCTGAATTGCAAGAAAGAAGAGTGAAGAGTGGAATGGCAAACGTGAAGTAAAGTCAAGTAAACATGTCTGTACCAAATAGCAGTAGTATATGTGATTGAAGATAGGACATAACTGACTCCAAGACACGTGGGATTTAGGACACAGAGTACTAAAAAGGAACCCAAAAATTATATGTAAGAAAACCCCCTTTTTTTCCTGAGCCAGATCCTAAATTATGTATGCAGAAGGGTGGGAGACCAGAAGGTTGAGCAGAGAACAAGTTCTGGAAGGCTGAAGACATGGGCAGAGATTTCAGAAGAGCTAGGGCATTCAGACCCAATTGCAGTGGAGTGATGTGGCGAATACACTGTGATTCCCACTAAGACCCTGGGAAGGCCATGCACTAGCAATGATGACCATGTGCTGGGGCTCCCTAAGAGGAAGGGCAAAGCTCAAATAGAACTTAGCAAGTCCTACATTCAACCGTCCCAGAATAAAACCCAACACTCTTTCCAAGAGATAACATAATCCAGAGCCTCAAGCCTATGTCGTCCACAATGCTTTACATAAACGATTTCTAGTCTTTCATGGAGGATATTTAGAAGTCTCCTAATCATTCATGCCACCCAAAAATCTATCTCTTTTCTGATCCATACTACTATCAGTGTTCCTGTACCAAAATATCAGTTTCATCATGTTGTTTCACTTGGAGTAGGACCAGTGGCTCACCACTGCCTAGGGATTTGTGTCCAAATTCCTTTCCATGTCTCCCAATATCCCCTGTCATCCAGCTGTCACCTGCTCTTGAGGAGAGTTCAAGATGACACTCATCAGAATTGGGAGAAACTCTTGCTGGTCACCCTTCTTGAAGAGAAGGAGCCGACAATGCACAAGGCTGCCTCCACTGGCTTCTCCTCAACACTTTCCAGTTTACCTATTGCCATGGAATTTCACGCCTCTCAAAATATTTCTCTGTCAAACAGAATACTCACTGATAATCCAAATTGTCTCTTGATCTTAGAAATACTTCCCTTCCCCTCTTCTTTATGCTTAGGCTCATCAACCATTTTTGCCAACAGTGTGTTTATAATCATAACATTAGTAAAATATGGACCCATATGTGCAGCAGACAAAGACAAGAAATGGCTTCTCCCATCAGTAAAGACCTTCAGTGCATGGGACAGGCTCCTGTTTTGTTAGTTGAGCTCTGATAGTTTGCTGACTTTGTTGTGAACCCCTGCTTTAGCTGATAAACAGAATTCTGAGAGTTCTGTGTACATAAAATGGAGAATTGCCACATCAGGTGCACTGGCAGAGGCTGTACTACAGACTGAAACTCCATCAGAGGCCATCAGGGAATGGAGACTGGAGCCTTGGGTGCAGGTGCACACATGGCCCACAGCTTCCTGGCTGAGCCGGGAGGTTTGTGCACAGGGATGCAGTGGCTCTGCAAGGCTGTGTCTTGGCTGCTGGCACAGAAATACACAGCAGAGTCACCAAGCTCCAGGGAATTGATGTGAAGATTTAAATGAGCTTTGTCTGGAGAGTCAGGTGAGAAGCGATTTGGAACTGTTTCATTTAAAATTGGCTCCTTGTTACTGTAGATAAACATTGTCTTCAGAAATTTCTTAGAGTCCTGTTTATACCAATACATAGCATTATGGCCCAGATTTTGTTCACATTTAAGAGACTCCTTTTTTCCCATCTGTGTGACCAGGTATTTTGGAGTCTGGGAAACGGCTGTGTCCAGTGGATCTGTAAAGAAAAGAAGCAGAATTCAGGCAAATCCCAGGAGGTAGCCTCCTGTTGTTGTCGTGGTGAAAAGGCTCGGGGACTCCAACAGGATCTTGTCACTTGGGCCCAGGACTCACCTGCTTGCAGGAGGCAGAGGGCCACATAGCAGAGGAGCCTGCAGCCCATGGCCGAGTCAGGCAGACCAGGCAAGGCCCAGGGCAGGATTCTGGTCTGCAGTGGTGAGAAGACTAGGCTGTGGTTTCCACTGCCTCTGAGAGGTGCTGTGCCAGTGAGGTCACAGCCTGTAATCATTCCCCCATTCCCAGGGTCTCCTCTAGCATGGCTCCTCCCTTTCATGCCCTGCACTTGCTCCTTTAAAGGAGTTTTTGGAATTTCTGGGAATAGTTGAGAGAGTGGACTTGTGGCCTCCAGGATGTGTCTCTGACAGTCATTCCTGTGCCTGTACCCCCTCCCTCCCTGCTCCCTACCCGGGATCTGACGACCTCCTCCCTTCCTCTCCCTTTTGGGCTCTTCTCTCAGAGTCAGGCTGGTTTTCTTCTCTTGATCTTTTGCTTCCTTTTCCAATAATGCTTTTTTTTTTTCCTCTTGAATCTTTGCTCATTTGAATATCTGACTAATGCACAGTGACTACACCTACTTCAGAAGAGATTGGCTTGGGTCCTATTTTTGGCCGTCCAATATTTAACCTCCTTGTTATATTTAAGCAATTCCCCAAAGTTTGGGTCTTCGGGAGAAAGGCATGTGTGTGGGTACGTTTGTAAACAAAATCTTCCACTCTTTCTAGAAGGAAAACCTCCAACCCTGCCTCTACTTTTTGGACTTCCCGTGGGAATACGACTCCGCCCAGCACAGCTATCTCCCTCCTCCAGCTCCCCAAGAGCTCATGGGGGAAACTGTGCTGTGTGCTCTGGCAGCGTAGGATGGAAGGAATAGCTCTTGTGCCCAATCATGTCAAGCTGGTTTTCTTGGGCACAGAGTCCCATGAAGATTTCAGTTTCATCTGACTTTGTCTCTTTTCGCTGGTGCTCACAACTGGTTTATTAGCTCTGCAAGGAAGCAAGGACCATGGCATAATCTCCATCCCACTCAGTTTCCTGCTAGTTACTTGTGGCTCTGACTCTAATCAAAATATCTCCTTTAACTTTGACAAAATACAAAAGTCAACATGCACATCAATTCATGAGAACCTATGTCCGCAGATGGACCAGTGCCTGTCTGTTTTCTAAATGGAAATTCAGATCAAACCCAGATAGGACATCCTGTTGCAGACTATTTCATGTTACTTTTCTGTATAACTATTTTTTAAAATACAGAGACAGGATCTCCCTATATTGCCCAGGCTGGTCTTGAACTCCTGGGCCCAAGTGATCCTCCCACTTTGGCCTCCCAAAGTGCTGGAATTACAGGTGTCAGCCTGTTTGGCTACTAAAATCTCATGTATCCACTTAACATATTTACATTTATTATTTCTATTGTATAGATTATAAATGTTTAATTTATAGTCATTTGAAAACAACCATTAACAAAAAATCAATGCAATGTCATGATGCATAGGTATTATTTATTAACTATGAAAAACGATTTTATGTCATCTCATTTTTGTTACTGAGAAGGTGTAGATGTTTTGTGATGGTGGGAATGAAGAAATCACAGGAGGACCCTGAACGTCCAACTCTTACGTTCAAGTTAGTCACTTTACATATTTAATATTGAGCTTAGAAATGTGTGTTCTGCATATTCTGATTTGTGTAACTTTTAGGAGATTTGAAAGTCGCTCATACTGTAGAAAGCTGATAAATGTAGACTTCCGTATATAGAAATGAATTGACTATCTTCAGTAGATTTCTTTGTTCCATTTCAAGATGAAATGCAAAATTAATCTTCACAGGAAGGCTCATGGTTTTCCTTTTAAACTATTTGGCTGGACTTTTACTTCAGGCAATATGCTAGAACATGTATCGTAGTATATATTATATATAAATAGTATATATATACACATGTATGTGGTAGTAGTATATATAAATACATGTATATATAAATGTATATTACATGTAGTATATATAATATACATGTATATACATTACCATACATGTATGTATATATATAGACACACACTACATACTTGGATATATACATTTCGAATTTCCCTTGATTCTTGGAAATTCAAGAATACAACAAAGTTACATTTGATGTAGGCTCTAGTCATCCAGCCTACATATATACATACATGTATATAGACATATATGGTAATATATGCATATACGTACATGTATATATACATATATGGTAATATATGCATATACATACATGTATATATACATATATGGTAATATATGCATAAACATATACTATATGTGATATAGAATATATATAATATGGTATATATTGTATATAGTACATGTATCGTATATACTCTATTATGTATAGTATATGTATACATAATCACACATGTATGTAGCATATATACATGTAAGGTTATATATAGTATATATAAATAATTAGTATATATATGTATATACTACTATTTATACTTTTATTTATATCCTGAAGCTTTTTCCTGCCAGATGACTGACTAGAGTCTACTAAAATGTAACTTTGTTGTATTTTTGGATTTCCAAGAAGTCAGGGAAGTTCCAAATGCTTTTTTAAAATGTGAAACACGAGCCTATAGTGAAAACAAAGTGCGTTTCAGGTGTGCATCCTGGCAGTCTGTCAATGCCACCTTCTTTCCTATCTCCAGGTGTTTTGGCATCATCAGATCCTTTGACATCTGGACAAGTCTAGCTTCCATGGTTCTTCGTAGATAGGGAAAGAACTTGGAAATGGAAGCTGGAAGGGAGTCTGGTGATGCTGTTTTGATAGAAACATTTGCTCAGGCCTAGGAGAGGGGTTTCCTATCACTGTGGGGAGCTCCTGCTCCAAAAACTCAGAGGACCATCCAGAAGAGGAACAAGAAAAAACTTCTTTCTAGCTTAATTCCCCGATAATTTAGAGTGAGGAGAACAGGGCTGTAGGTCACCTTTGGTCTCATACGAAGATTTCCCTGAGTTATTATTCTCTGCAAGATCCGCAAGGGACCCCTGGCCGGCCAGACTCACTTCATGGCAGGGCTCAGCTGTACTGGGCTGAGCTGGAGCAACGGCCCAGCACCCAGAGCCTCTCTTATTCCTCTTGGGAAGGGGTCCTCGATCTGTGTCTGCTTGTGGGCTCCCACTCTCCCCAGCTCATGCCTTGTCCTTTCTAATCCCATGCAGGCTCCAGTGGAAGTCTGACAGTCCAGGCTCTTCCATAGCACAAAAGCGCCTGCATATCAAAGCAAAATGAATAGTCTGTATTTAACCCTCACACTTAGAGCCTTGACTAGCATTCTTTGCAGACCACATTTTCCCTTGTTGTAAATAAACTCAATCTTTCTATTAACCCTCTGCCATCCAGAGAATTGTCTCTCCTTCCTCCAAGTTCTCTGAATCTCAGCAGAGTCACAGCTCCTCCTTGTGGCCAAAGGGTCAAACACGTCAAGGCTCAGTCCAGTAGCGGAACAAAGGCAGCAGGGCCGTAGAGGTCTTATTAGGGACACGTGACGGGAGACTAGAAGGCCTTCACTCCTCACTCTCTTCAGGAAGTTTCCACCATAATACAAACATACAAACCTACCAACTCAATTGCACTTCATCTTTAATAAATATAAAAACTGACTTTCAGAGTTAATAGACTGGATAGTGGCAGAACAACACTTCCACCAAAAACAACTAGAAAAGCTTAACAAAATATAAAACATAAATGTTTGAAGGCACTTGGAGCTACTGGGGCAGTAAGAGCGTAAAAGATAGGGATATCATAGAAAACGGATAAATCTAAAAAAAAAAAACAACACCCTACTTTTCCCTTAAATTCATTTGTCAATTTCATTTGATGGCTGAGAAGCTAAGAAGAAAGGGAGGACTGATGGGCCAAAGGCTTTGAGGAGCAACCACCACCTTTCTGGTCTGGAGAACATTTACGTTCACTGACTACTGAGTAGGAGAGGAGCCTGGCAAAGACTCCAGGCCTTGGTGCTGGGGGTAGGAGCAGAGATTGACTGAAAATGAGCACGAAGGAACTTTCTGGGTAGGGAGGATGAAATATTTTAGAGCTAGATCATGGTGATTGTTGCACAACTCCACAAATTTATCAAAACTCATTAAATTGCACACTTCCAGTAGGCAAATATTATGTTATGTAATTTACACTTTAATAAGCTGGTAAAATACTCCAGAAATCTAGTTGGAAGTTTAATGGCTAATAGCAAAGTTGAGAAGCCATCAGGAAGGCTGAATCCCAGCTCTGATCCAGCTCAGTCATCAACTCAATTAAGGTGACCTGTCTCTGCTACAATTTCCAGCAGAAGCAAACATGAATCCTTTCTGAGGAAGATGAAATCATTCAGAGCCTCATTATCTCTGTAATTTTTATATGAAATACCTAGCATTCAAATGAATTGTTGATTGTGTAAGAAAACAACATTGCATGACCAAAAATTAAAAAAAAGAAAACGGACAAAAGAAATAGACACCAACAGAGATGTGTTATCAGACACTGCCTTTAAAATAACTGATGTTAATATAATCAAAAAGGAAATGACAAAATGGAGAATTTTAGCAGACAACTGAATACTGTAGTCAAGATTGAAGTGGACATTCCAGAACTGAAATATATGAAATACGTAAAATTTAGAAAAAAAAAAAAATATATATATATATTTTAAAGAAGGATAGATAAAGCTGAAAAGACTAGATAAACTGGAAGATAGGTCAGGTGAAAATATCCATGCTGAATCAGAGAAACAAAAAGCAGAGAAAATACAAAGAAAACATATTAATCGGGCCATCTCTATAGATAGGTGGCTGGCTATCAAACTAGGCCTTTCTAGGAGGCTGAGACTAATGCCAAGGCTTTTATCCACCAGTTCTCATTCTCCAGTGGTTGAGAATTGCCCCATAGGACATTAACTCACTCACACTTCATTGTGCATGAACAAGCGCCATGCAGACCACCAATGTGTCTCATGCCTCAGCAACAGCGTGTTTTGGGAACACGTGGCCACATTGAAGGTGAGGTGCGGTAACTATGGAGCAGGTCAGTGTCTGCATAGAACTGTTCATCATAGCTGTGGCTGGAATCAAAGGTGGAACCAAGAGAGTATGAGGTGGTAATAGAGGCAACTGATACAGTCCACTCATGCATTATTTCCATTGAGTCCAAATAGGTCTTCAAGGTTGTGGTCAGCTGCTATCTGTACAAGTATCAGAGGTTTAAGGAAATAAGATACAGTCCTGCTACTATCACTGGTACTTAATGCCATAATTGATATTCCTCATCTCCTCCTTCCACTGTCAATTCTAGATTTCCTTCAACTTTGCTCCCGCTCACCTCCCCAGGTGCTATTTTTCTTTCAGCCGAAGCACATAGCAGGGGTCCAGGCCACTCAGCATCTATAGGGCTTATTTGAGAAGGACACAGAAATTAAAGTCAGAGCAAAGGGGGCCCTGCTACTGTCACTCACAGCTGGGATCCAGCAAGCCCATGAGTGGGTGCTACACCTGTGCCAAGAACTTCTCTGGGCAGAACCCAGAAGGAGACATGGTGCTGGAGCCTGGTGCCCAGGGTAGGGCCAGAACAAAAAGGGAGATTTCCTAGCTCAAAGCTCAAGTTTTATGGGTTGGATACTTGGGGTAAAAGCAAAGAGAACCCTTTTCCACATGTGACATCATCTCTTAACAAAGTCACTATTACCATGGTTTGTTTACTCCCATTGCATTCAGTGTGTGAACCTGAAGGCCAGTTAAGTATGTGTCAGATGGGAACTCAAAATAATTTCATTAAAATGATGAATTATTGTCACAATATCATTATAAAATAAATAATTTGAATGAGTGAGTAAATGAGTAAAGAAATCAATAAAAATGAATAAATAATTTTGGAGAATGAGCTTCCACCAGCTGGAGAGTAATTTTGAGGCTATTTCATCATCTTATCTATCTCCAGATAGGATTGTCCCTAACATGGATCAGGTAGCTCACAGAACTTTACTTTTAAACCATAAAACTTTCCAAGACCACCTTGCACTCTTAAATGTATGTATTAAAAAAGGATTAGTCAATACAGGTTTTAAAATGTTACTAATAGATTTTTTGAGAAAAATGTATTCTCCAGTGATAGAAATCATATCATTTGGTTGTCACAGATGGAAACAGTCATTGCCAAGGGATGTGAGAGAACTTTCTGGGTGATAGAGACATTTGTATAGGGATACTGGTTATAAGGATATACATATATAACCTTATAACCCATATATATATGTCTATATATATATATATCTCTCACTAATTTGTTTATTTAACATGTGTAATGTTTATATTGTATAATTTATAGATAAATAATGCTGATTTTAAAATGTCTGTGGAGGCATGTACACTATGTTCTCTAGTTAATTTCATCAAATGAATCATCAGGCACATATATCATTTTTTGCTCTATTTCTATTTTCAGTCACCTTTGATCAGGTTCTCTTTTTTTGACCTATGCTGTCTGGACCCAGAGGCCTCACTGCATCTCCGAGTTCACCTTCTCATCCCAGAGACACTTCTCTGTCTGCTGGGTACGTTCTGTAGGATGCACCAACAGTGCCCCCAACACCAGGCACCAAGGAGTGAGCTCATTGTCTTTCCTGCAAGTCAGGGTGCCCTCTGCCATACCCATTCATGCCCCAGCCTCCTCCATTCCCACACTCACACGTGCCCAATGGGATTGTCCCATCACATGGGTTCCCCTACAAACTGCCCTAATGCCTTTCTTCTGGGATCATTTCCCACCCTTGTTAACTATAATTCAGAAAACATACCTTGGTGGCAAACTCACAGAATTCTTTTGGTTTTCCATATTTTCTTTCCTGTCCTATAGATTTTTTTAAATCAATCTCAATCTTCAATAAATGAGGAGTACAATTCTTATTGAATGGTTATTTTTAATCCTCTTTCTTGACTTTGATTATTTCTTTCATTCTATTCCACTGGAAGTTATTTATCTTTCCCTTTTGACTGCTGTTAAAATCTTCTCTTTGTCATTTATGGTCTGCAGTTTCACAGGGACCTGCCTACTTGTCTTGCAATTCATCTGAATTCTTGAACTAGGATTTCAGTCCTCAAACATCTCAGGAACATTCTCAGCTAGCATCACATACACAATCACCTCAGATTGTTTGCCCTATTTTCTCTTTCTGAAACGTCAAATATATACAAGAAAGTAAGAAAAGTTTCAATAAAACATTATATGCTTTCTAATATTCTAGAAACTTCATTTTTTCCTTGTTCCTTCACTTTTTTATATTTTTCATTTAATTTTCTGTGCTGCATTCTAGGTGATTTCTTGAGATCCTTCTTTGATATTGCTAATAATCTCTTTAGAAGCATTGAATCTGCTGTTTACCTTCCATTTTGTTTTCTGGAGTAGTCATAATGATTTCTAGACATTCTATTTGATTATTTCTTTAATGTTTTTTGATGGTTTGGGGCCATCTCTTTTTTCGCGTTCTTGTTTCAGTTCCTTCTTGTATTCATTTAAATGTAGCTCTTCAAACGTTCACATCTTATGATGGCAAAATTTTAAATCTTTAGGATGTCCATTTTAATGGTTTATTGCATCTGCTCACTGTTCCTCCTTGGTTTTTGTTTTAATATTTTTAATAGTGGAAGTCAATTGGTCTGATGTTAATCTGTGAAATTCAGGGAGAGGCCAGGGCTGAGAGTGCAGAACATCAAGACTCCATAGTTTTTCAACTGTCTCTGGTCTCACCCCCAAATGCATGGGGTCAGGAACTGTCTGCTGTGCTCCGAGCTGCGAAATACCCTCATAGATTAGATTCCTCACATCACAACCTGCTCTGCGGACAGCCCCAATGTAGATTCCAGAAGAGAATTCTGATTTTCTGTGTCCTTTTTGTCATGTTTCGTCCATAAAATAGAGCCTGTAAAGCTGTATATGCATGACTTTTTTTTTTTCCTGTTCTTCCAAGGAAATCAAAGTCCTAGCATCAGGGATTTGTTCCACCATTAGACAACTTAAGACAATTACGGGACAAAAATACCTCCCTATTTAGGTCTAACTTTTACAAAGGAAAATCAATTTTTTTAATGTTGAAATCATATGCTCTGCTTTGAGTAGAATAAGAGGTCACATTAATCATGAATTAAATCTGCCTGGCTAGATCTCCCCTCCAGACCTTCTCTTCCTCAGATCCCCCTACAATTACATAAAGTCTAACTCCTGTCATAAATCCTCCTCTCCATAGTACTTTTAGTGATTCTTTTTTATTGATGTAAACCTAATGGAGTTTTTGGTACCAGAAGTCCTTCCAAAATAACACAACTCTATGCATGAGTTTCTGGAAAGGGATCTCTGATCTGTGTAGAGTTGTTGTGGGAAAGAGTCTGAAGGAGAGCACAGAGACCTGGAGGAGGTCTGGTGCTGCAGACGCAGGAGGAATCTTTGACCAAGGTGTGGCCACCCGTGATGGCGACTCCCCATTAATTTCAGGGACCTCCCCTAGCCCAGCAATCAAAGGGGTAAGAGTTCTTGTACTTAATGCCAGATCTCTGTCTGCCAGGGTAAAATGGATCTAGGGTGCTCCTGTTATTGATTCATCCATCCACTCATCACTCACTCCATCACTGACTCATCCATTCTCTGAAAGGCCTCTCCCCTTGTGCCAGGCTCAGCTGCTGATTTATAACCCAGGCATAGCCTTGGCCTTCATGGGGTTTAAAGTACTTGGAAGATTCCAACTGTGCTAAATTCTACTGATTAACACACACATGACACCATGAGAAATTATGGGAGGGAAACTGACCTCAGCTGGGAGCCAAGGGAAGCATAATGGTGATTATCACTAGGGCTGATGATGCTGAGATCTGAAGCACAGGTAGGTGTTGACCACTACAGAAAGGAAGGCTCCAGCCCAGGGCACAGGACATGGACTTCGGAGTCTCTCAACATGGCTGGAGTAGAGAAGGGCAGGGAGGTCGGGGAGGAGAAACCAAGCAAGGCCTTGGAGGGCGACTGTGAATACAGGAAATGCAGGCTGCAGCTAAGACCACCGTAGGGTTCAATATGAGGAAAAATCATAGAGTGAGGAAAGCATGTGGTACCCAGGTAGAGATGGGAGTCTAGATGGATCTGAAAGACAAATCCTATTTCACCTAGGAGGCCTCAGACTCAGGTGAATGACTAGCAAAGTCAGAGCTGGGAAACCCCTGGCCCCAGCCCAAAAGGACAGCTCAGAGGAAAGACCAGAGGGCAACAAAGAAGACATCTGAGGTCCTGGGACCAGTCCAGGCCTGGCTGAGACCGACTGCAGAGGCACCTGGCACAGACGAAGGCTCGCACTGCCCGGGCTCATTGGGGCTGCAAAGTTTCCGGTGCTAGGACCAAGGGCATCGCTGAGTCTGGGGTGGCGAGGAGGGCAGAGCCTCCCCTGCCTTTCTGTGCAGAGAGGAGACAGCCGTGCAGCACTGTGGCTTCACTGGTGGCACAGAAGTACACAGATGTCTGGGAGGGAGCAGCCGACTCCAGCCTGAGAAGGAAATTCTGTGTGTTTAGTCTGGAGACATTGTAGCCATCGGGGACTTCTCCTTTGGCAGTTGTACCCTCACCAGCTGAGTAATGAATCAGCCTCAGCCCCATGCCTGGGTCTTGTCGATACCAGTACATGTAGTTATGGTTCATATCCTGAGCACACTGCAGTGTCATGCTCTGTCCTGTCTTCAGGACCCGGAATTTTGGACTCTGAGTGACACCAGCATTCACTGGACCTGCGGAGAACAAAGCCGATGCTGCAGCCCCAATGGGAAGGTGCTGGGCCTTGAAATCCAGGCAAGGGGCCTTGCCCAGGACCCACCTGCCCACAGGAGAGGAAAGGCTGCACAGCACAGGAGCCCAAGGCTCATGGCAGGGGCTGCAGGACGGAGGGGTCTTCTGGGTCTGTACATTGATGAAAGGGGAACACGTCTTTCGAGGGCGTCATTCTGAGACCTCATTCTCCCTGCCTGGGCCCCAGAGCCTTGCTGTCAGGAGAGGCCACGCCCCTTCCCCAGATGGTCAAATTCAAGATCAATGCACCAGTGAAGAGTTTGGATGGGAAGAATGCCTTTGTCTGAATTGATGCAAGTCTACTTTTTTTTTTTGATCTTTTGTTAATTAGTTTGTAACTCAATGTATATTTTTTATTCCCATGATGATATAATTACTCGGCTGTGCACGGTGGCCCACGCCTGTAATCCTAGCCCTTTGGGAGGCTGAAGAGAGCAGATCACTTGAGGTCAGGAGTTGGAGACCAGCCTGCCCAACATGGTGAAATCCCATCTGTACTAAAAATACAGAAATTATCCAGGCATCCTGATGAGTAGCTACTGTAGTCCCAGCTACTCGGGAGTCGGAGGCACCAGAATCGCTTGAACCAGGGAGGCAGAGGTTGCAGTAAGCCGAGATCATGCCACCGCACTCCAGCCTGGATGATAGAGTGAGACTCCATCTCAAAATAATAATAATAATAATTACTCATTAATACACTGATATTGGTTATCTAAGTATTGCTATAGTCTCTAGAATCTTAGAAAAACTCCTCGTGTCTCCCTGGTGTTTTTGAGCCAAGTACTCCTTCAAGTATCTTTTTCTAATTTGCTTAATTGACCATAATCCTGTTTAAAATCCTTTGTCTATATTGACTTTCTCTGTTTTCAAGTTTCCAAATCCCAGGGGCAGGCTCATCAACATTGGAGGAGTCGTTTTGCTCTGTTTCTTGTCAACTCACTGACAGATGGGACTCCTGACAAACCCGGCTGAGCACCTTCAGCTCCACCTAGGGCTCTTGCTTTCTGTGCCTGGGCTAAGACCGCAGCAGGCAGAACCACCTCACACTGCTGACTGCCCTCTCTGTGTTAACGATGGTGGCTGCCCAGCACTGCCCATGATCTATGGGCACAAAGGTGTCCTGATGTGTAAGGGACATGGGGAGACAGAGCAGACTTTAGGGTAAGGAAGAATGTACCTGCCATTAATTTAGTAATAAATAAAAAGGAACCAGCCCAAATGCCCATCAATAAATGAGTGGGTAAAGAAACTGTGATATATATGTATGTATATGTATATATATGTGTATGACGAAATACTATGCAGCCATAAAAAGGAATGAATTAACAGCATTTGGAGTGACCTACCTGGATGAGATGGGAGACTATTATTCTAAGTGAAGTAACTCAGAAATGTAAAACCAAACAGCACATGTTCTCACCGATATCTGGGAGCGAAGCTATGAGGACACAAAGACATAAGAATGATATAATGGACTTCGGGGATTTGTGGGGGAAAGAGCCAGAGAGGGTGAGGGATAAAAGACTACAAATATGGTGCGGTGTATACTGCTCAGGTGGTGGGCTTACCAAAGTCTTGCAAATCATCATTAAAAACTTAACTCATGTAACCAAATACCACCTGTACACCAATAACATATGGAAAAATAAAAATTAAATTATAATAAAAAAGAAAAATACTCTCTCATGGCCTGCAGCCATGAACATGGACTGTCTTTTTGTGTTGTTTTTAAAAGGAGCTCCAAAACTGTATCTTTGGTGTGCAGAGCCCCACATTTGGAAGGACCCTGCACTTGGTTTTAAACTCTGCTGTCATGATCTTCAAATTCTCAACAGTGTTTGAACAAAGGACCTGCCAGTAAGTCTTGCCACTGGTTGTAAATACATGATTTTGTTTCATAGTCTGCTCACCTCTCCATGTGGTGGTTCCCTTTCAGCACAAGAGCATGACCAGGTTCTGGGTCACTCAGCATCTGTGGAACTTAAGAGTAAGGAAAACACAAATTAAAGCCACAGCAAAGGACCTCCTGGTACTGAAAGTCACAGCTGGGATCAAACAAGCCCACGAATAGGTTTCATATCTGCACCCAGGACTCTGCTTCAGCAGACAGAGAAACACACAGCACAGTGGCCTGGTGCCTGGGCAGGGCCAGAACAGGAAGATGGATTTTAGCTCAAGGCTCAGTGTTATGGGTTGGACACATGGGGTCAAGTAAAAGAGAACCCTTCTCCCAATAAGGCATCATCTGTCAATGAAGTCACTGTGATCATGGTTTGCTTGACCCCAGCATGTTCACTGTGTGAACACAAAGCCCAGCTGCATGTGTGTCTGATGGGAACTCAAAATAATTTCCTCAAAGATGATTAATTTTTGTCAAAATGTAACATAGGATTGTTTGATTGAATGAGTTGATGAGAAAATAAATGAATGAAAATGAATAAATTTTGTAGAATTAGCTTCTACCAGTCGAAAAGACCATTTGAGGTTATTTCAGCCCAATATCCAACTCCAGATAGAATTGTCCCTACCATAGATCAGGTAGCTCACATGGCTTCAACCACTTCTAAAACCATAAAACCTCCCAGGAACTCCTCCCTGCCTTGATGATTTAGCTATGTATTCAGGAGGTTTAATCAGAAGAGGTTTGACATTTGCATTAAAAATGTTTGTGAGCAAAATGACTCTCCAGCGATAGAAGTCACATCATTGGTTGTTGGGACAGACAGAGGCATTGCAGAGGGGAGTGAGGGACTTTCTGGGTGAGGTAGATACATCTCCATAGAGGTGTGGTTGCGTATGTAGATATATGTTGCTCAAAAGTCACTGATCTGTTCATTTAAAAGGTGTCCTGTTAACTTCATATAATTTATATATCAATAATGTTGATTTTTCAATGTCTGAGGAAATATGTATGCTACATCCTCTAGTTAATTTTATCAAATGAATTATCAGGCATATATATTTCCATTTCTGTGACTTCCGAGTCCTCGACCTAAGATTCCTTCGCAGAATGTGTCCATATGTGTCTTTGCACATTTGTATGGTAGAAGAGGTTGTCTGAGATCAGCAAAGGAAATCAAAATAGCTAGGCTTCTACTATATGCTAAATACTTTATGCCATTAAAGGTTATCTAGAACTCTTCTGATGGACAGTAGTAGTCTCATTTTATGGATTAAAAAAATTTAAAAACTAAACTTAACCCTTTAAGAACTGGCCTCAGGTCTTGATGAGCTGGTGTTAGAGTGGGAGTCAGGGCTGGGAGTCATGGTGCCCCTTCAGACTTCTTTCCCTACTCCACCGTCTCCAGGGTAAACTGATCTCTGACTATGACGCTATTAGAGCCAGCAGGGATGTAGGGGAAAACATTCCAATTTTTTGTAGGTTGGCTTTGCTACTGCATGAGATCAAAGACTTTAATACTTTCACTAATTCTGCTACTATCTAGAAGGCAGAGCCAGGTGTAAAGAGCAGAACATGAAAGTGAAACAGGAGCATGACCGCTGAAGCACAGCATCACAGGGAGACGCTTAGGCCTCCGGATAACTGCAGGTGGGCCTGACTGATGTCAGGCCCTTCACAAGAGGTGATGGAGCAGAGTCTTCTCTAACTCCCCCAGGGAAAGGCAGACTCCCTTTCCCGGTCCGCTAAGTAATGGGTGCTTTTCCTAGGCACTGACACTACTGCTAGACCAAGCTCCTCTAGGCTTCTTCCCAGGCGCTGGCGTTACCTCTAGGCCAAGGAGCCCTCTAGTGGCCCTGTCTGGGCGTGACAGAGGGTTCACACTCTTGTCTTCTGGTCACTTCTCACCGTGCCCCTTCAGCTCCTATCTCTGTATGGCCTGGTTTTTCCTAGGTTATAATTGTAGAGCAAGGATTATTATAATATTGGAATGAAGAGTAATGCTACAAACTGATGATTCATAATATTCGTATATCATCATATCTATAATCTATTACTAGTGTAACTATTCTTATTTTATATATTTTATTTATTATACTGGAACAGCTCATGCCCTCCGTCTCTTGCCTCAGGACCTGGGTGGCTTACTGCCCACACAAATGGGAGTGGACAGAGGCACATTTGCTGCCTGCGGGGTTCAGAGAAGGTGTCTGTCAGGGATATGGAGCTTTGATCAGGGCTGGAATTTACGCTCTAGCTTGGAGTTTAAATAAGAAAAATAGAGAAGAGACAAGATGGAAGATAGAATAACAGAATTGGGTTGACAGATATTTCTCAAACCCATTCCCCAAAAGCTCAGTTGTCTACTGTTCTCTCCAGCTGGCTCCTGCCCTGGGACCCTTGCCTGGAAGTTGCCTCTATGATTCCCCCAAACCCAGTGCTGCTTGACCTTGGGTGTCAGCAACCTATGACAGAATGGACCCCTGGTTCCTGAGAAAGAGAGGCATGGAGACCACCAGGCATAAAGTGTCAGAAGAACTTGGCTCCTCACAGGACACTGTGTGGCCCAGTGCAGGGTATGACTCTGCAGTGACGCAGGTGGTTGTTGAGAGAGTCTTATAAAATCTTAAAATAAACAATCCCCATATAGCATGCTTGCTTTATTTTACAATTTAAAAAGGGATTTTAAAAAGACTAGATCTGAATGTGTTTATCATTTTTCAAATCAGTTAACAGGGCAGAGTCACAAGCTAAAGAAAACCCACACTCTAAATATGAGCATAGGATGTAACGTTGCCACATGGATGAATGAGCAGGTGCTATGATGTTCTGAAGCTTCTGTCTGAGCTCTTGCAGGAAATGTTCACCAAAGGCTTTGGTGGCCCCCACGGCTTCCTGGAGGGCCTCTAAGGTTTCTGCACAGGAAAGCGGTGACTCTGCAAGGCTGTGTCTTGGCTGCTGGCACAGAGATACAGGGCTGAGTCTTCTGGCTGCAGGGCGTGTAGGTGAAGGAATAAGTGAGAGCTGTTGGGGCATTCAGGTGAGAAGCGACTTGGCACACTGTTGTTTTCAGTCTGTTCTTTAAAGTTGTAGACAAACATGAGCTCCAGTGGCTTCTTAGCACTTTGCTTGTACCAATACATAGCGTTATGACCCAGATGTTGTTCACATTTCAAAGACTTCTTATTTGTCATTCCCATGACCAGGTGTCTTGGTGTCTGCGTAACTCCCATTTCCATGGGGACTGTGGGGGGAAAGGGACAAAATTCAGGCAGAGCCCAGGAGGAGGCTTGTTGCTGAAGTCACAGGGAAAAAGCTTGGAATTCAAGGACAGCTGATTTGAACCCAACTCACCCGCTCCCAGGAGACAGAGAACCGCACAGCAGAGCAGCCTGCAGCCCATGCTAGCCTCGGGTCTGAGATGGGGCCTCTGACTGGGGTCCTCTGGGTGAGGTGCAGGGCTCTGGTCTCCTTGGCCTTGGTTGGTGGTTTTTCCTGTGATGTCACTGCTCCTGACAGTTTCACCAGACCCAGGGGATATTTATACCCGGCCGTTTTACATCCTTTCTAGGTCCTGACAGAAGGTAGATTTGAATTGTCTGGGCTGGGATGAATGGGCTGGGGAGAAAGGGCAGAGCCGGCTTTTTACCCCCCAAGGATATTCCTCTGGCAGGGGCTCCTTTGCTCTCAGCTGCTTCCTCATTATGTGGATCCTACCCCTGTCTCTGTCCCCGTGTCTTTCAGAATCCCTCTCAGAAACAGACCACTCCCATTCAAGAAATCTCCTTCTCCTCTGAGGGATCACACAAGACAGCACCATTCAAAATGTCCATTCCCTCAATGCCTAAGCGCGGTGGAGCCCTTTTTGCTCGGCTCTGTGGAGGGAGGGTGGCTACATGACCACGGATGCAGTGTGGACCAGCGCCCATCTTTCAAGGGCATGGCTGTGATGCCAACCAGCAACCAGGCACCAGGGAGGGAGCTGAGGGAGCACGAAAGGGATGAGCCACTCTCAGTCCCTGAAGTGGAGGGGCATGAGCCTTGGCTGGGCTTAGAGCTAACATACACAGGATGCTGAAAAAGAACAACCCAAGGTGTGTGGAACAAGGGAAAGGGAAATCAGCTTGAAACTGACATAATAAATAAACACAAAAATGAAATGATTCATAATACCTAAGTGATTTTAACCATCTATTGTTAATAGCACATGTTTGTTAGTATTTTGTAATGACAATTGTGATTGTACGGTTAAGGTTGTAGTTACAATCAGTTACATAAAAATCTATGTTGGGGGTAGAAGGGAGTTACCATGATTAAACTATGGGTTGATAATTTAGAGATTTTTTAACTTGGAGATGTGCTGGGCCAGGAGGAAAGTGTTAGCATGTTTCTGATGTGTAAATTGTTTCAGAGTATTTTTATGTGGCCCTTAAAGCAAAGAATGTAAAGGCATGTAGATCAGAATTTAAGAAAAGTGGTTGAATTGTCTCCTCCTGAACAGGTTACATATATGAGAGACCTTCAACCTGCTACAGTTGGATATACTTCATTCTTAGATAAGAACCTAACATCAACCTGATTTAAAGGTTAATGTTGTTAGTATTCACATTATTATAATAGAAGTCTGCTTCAGCAAGGAAACAGTTCTTGGCCCTTCCACCAAAAAAGAAAAAAAAAATTGAATTAAAAAGAATTTGATATCATTGTGTGGCTCTCAATAAGTAAACCAAATTTCAAGGATTTTTGTTTTTTAGTGGGATTCAACCTACCTTGAATAACAATGACAATGAGAGGCTTGACTGCCCTGAGGTCAGTAGCTAACATAAACATGTCTCAAAGCATAGGGTGGGTGACAGGTGAGTTGAAGTCATCTGAATTCCAGATGGATCTGAAGAAGGAGAATGACCTCAGGACAGTCTGAATTGCAAGAAAGAAGAGTGAAGAGTGGAATGGTAATGTGAAGTAAAGTCAGTAAACATGTCTGTACCAAATATCGTTAGTTTATGTGATTGAAGATAGGACATAACTGACTCCAAGACAGCTGGGATTTAGGACACAGGGTAGTAAAAAGGAACCCAAAAATTATATGTAAGAAAACCCCCCTTTTTTTCCTGAGCCAGATCCTAAATTGTGTATGCAGAGGGTGGCAGACCAGAAGGCTGAGCAGAGAACAAGCTCTGGAAGGCTGAAGACATGGGCAGAGATTTCAGAAGAGCCAGGGCATTCAGACCCAGTTGCAGTGGAGTGATGTGGCGAATACACTGTGATTCCCACTAAGACCCTGGGAAGGCCATGCACTAGCAATGATGACCACACGCTGGGGCTCCCTAAGAGGAAGGGCAAAGCTCAAATAGAACCTAGCAAGTCCTACATTTAACCCTTCCAGAATAAAACCCAACACTCTTTCCAAGAGATAACATAATCCAGAGCCTCAAGCCTATGTCGTCCAAAATGCTTTACATAAACCCTTTTAATCTTTCATGGAGGATATTTAGAAGTCTCCTAATCATTCATGCCACCCAAAAATCTATCTCCTTTCAGATCCGTACTACTACCAATGTTACTGTAACACAATTTCAGTTTCATCATGTTGTTTCACTTGGAGTAGGACCAGTGGCTCACCACTGCCTAGGGATTTATGTCCAAAGTCCTTTCCATGTCAATTCTAGATTTGCTTCAACTTTGCTCCTGCTCACCTCCCCACGTGCTGTCTTTCTTTCAGCCCAAGCACATGGCAGGGGTCCAGGCCACTCAGCATCTATAGGGCTTATTTGAGAAGGACACAGAAATTAAAGTCAGAGCAAAGGGGACCCTGCTACTGTCATTCACAGCTGGGATCCAGCAAGCCCATGAGTGGGTGCTACCACTGTGCCAAGAACTTCTCTGGGCCAGAACCCAGAAGGAGACATGGTGCTGGAGCCTGGTGCCCAGGGTAGGGCCAGAACAAAAAGGGAGATTTCCTAGCTCAAAGTTCAGGTTTTATGGGTTGGATACTTGGGGTAAAAGCAAAGAGAACCCTTTTCCACATGTGACACCATCTCCCAACAAAGTCACTGTTACCATGGTTTGTTTGGTGCCATTGCATTCAGTGTGTGAACTTGAAGGCCAATTAAATATGTGTCAGATGGGAACTCAAAATAGTTCCATTAAAATGATTAATTGTTGTCACAATACCATTATAAAATAAAAAATTTGAATGAGTGAGTAGATGAGAAAAGAAATAAATAAAAATGAATAAATAATTTTGGAGAATGAGCTTCCACCAGCTGGAAAGTAATTTTGAGGCTATTTCATCCTCTTACCTATCTCCAGATAGGATTGTCCCTAACATGGATCAGGTAGCTCACAGAACTTTAGCCTCTTTTAAAACCATAAAACTTTCCAGGACCACCTTGCACTCTTAAATGTATGTATTTGAAAAGGATTAATCAATACAGGTTTTAAAATGTTACTAATAGATTTTTTGAAAAAAATGTATTCTCCAGTGATAGAAATCACATCATTGGTTGTCAGAGATGGAGAGAGTCATGGCAAAGGGGTATGAGAGAGCTTTCTGGGTGATAGAGACCTTTTTATAGGGATAGTGGTTGTAAGGATATACATATATATCCTTATAACCCATATATATGTCTATATATATATATATATATATAACCATTGATCTGTTTATTTAGCATGTGTAATGTTTATATTGTACAATTTATATATCAATAATGCTGATTTTAAAATGTCTGAGAAGGCATGTATGCTATGTTCTGCAGGTAATTTCATCAAATGAATCATCAAGCATATATATTTCCACTTCTGTGAGTTCTGAGTCCTCAGCCTAAGATTCCTAGGCAGAATGTGTTCATATTTGTCTTTGCTCATTGGCACAGTGGAAGAGGCTGCTTGAGATTAGCAAAGGAAATCAAAATAGCTAGAATCTACTATATGCTAGATACTTTGTGATATTAAATCTTTGTACAACTCTTCATATGGGCAGTAGTCATCTCATTTTACAGAAAAAAAAACCCAAAACACAAACTAAATGCAGCATGTCAAGAATGGCCTCAGGTCTTTACAAGTTGGTGTTAGAATGGGAGTCAGGGCTGAGTGTCATGGCATCTAGCCAGAGATCTCTCCTTACGTCACTGTCTCCAGGGTAAACTGATCTCTTTCCATGTTGTTAGAGCCAGTTGATCTGAAAGGGATGTAGGATCCAATATTCTGATTTTTGAAGGTAGGCATCTCTCTCTATGAAATGCACTATAGCACAGAGTTATAAATGCAAAAATTGGACAGATCAGGGTTGAAGTCCCAATACTGTATCCTAATAGCTCTTCAATTTGGTCAAGTTTTTTAACCTATGAGCCAATTCCCTCATCTGTAAAATGAGAATAGCATTTGCATCTTAAGGTTTTTTTCTGATAGCTGAATTTCTAATTAATTGAACGTTTTCAAATGAAAGATTTTTATTTGGCATATAGTGAATTGACAAATAAAAGTTGGCATTATTATTTTTTTCTGAATGTTCTCCATGGAGCAGAATTTATCTGTGAATGTGCCTGAATAAACTCAGTGCTTGCAGCTCTGCAAATGACTCTGCCACTCACATGACAGAGAGTTTCATAGAAATAGCCAAATGTTATATCCATTTAATCCTGCAGATCTGAAATATGGAATATTATTAAGGGTTAGAAAAGAAAAACAATCCTTCCATATGTGTCATAGATGAACCTGGAGGACATTGTTCTAAGTGAATAAGTCAAGCACAGAAACGCAAACACTGCATGTTTCTGTTTATATGAGGCAACCATGTCAAACTCATGGAAGCAAAGATGAGAATGTTTCTTTCCAAGAGCTGGGAGTTGGGGAAAATGGGGAGTTGCTGTCAACAGGTATAAAATTTCAGTTAAGCAGGATGAGGAAGTTCTAGAGACCTTCTGTACAACCTTGTGCCTGTAGACTATGATACTGTTTTGTACACTTAAAAATCTGTTCAGAGGATAGATCTCATGTTAAATGTCCTTACCAAAAGTTTAAATAAAAAAGAAATACAAGCTGGCAAAGAAGAGAGAAGGAGAAACCAAAGAGAGAATGAGAAGAAGAAAGGAAATATATAAATTCAAAAACTAAGTACACTAAACATAAAACAATTGAAAATAAACATAAAACAATTGAAAAATGAAAATAAATGCAGACCTTAGTGTTATAAATAGCCAAAAAATATTTTTTATTTTTAAATATTCTTTCTTTCTTTATTTATTTTCTTTTTTTATTTTTTAAAATGTGCCATCATCTGCAGATACTTTTCTTTTTCATTTTCTATTTGACAACATAGGGTATCTTATACACAGTAGGTCCCCCAAAAAAGTTTATTGAATAAAAGAATAAAATAAATTAACTAGTGAATAACAATTACTAGTGTTCCTTTTTCTCAAGATATGTTGCATCCATTACAGGAAGTCTACAGTTCAGAAAATTACCACCCCTTTTTTTTTCTTTTTCTTTTTCTTTTTTTCCTTCCTTCCTTCCTTCCTTCCTTCTCTCTCTCTCTCTCTTTCTTTCTTTCTTTCAGGAGTCTAGCTCTGTTGTCCAGCCTGGATTGCAATGGCACAATCTTAGCTCACTGCAACCTCCACCTCCTGAGTTCAAACAATTCCCATTTCTCAGCCTCCTGAGTAGCTGGGATTACAGGCGCCTACCAGTATGCCTGGCTGATTTATTTTATTTTTAGTAGAGACGTGGTTTTTCCATGTTGGCAGGCTAGTCTTGAACTCCTGGGCTCAAGCAATTCACCTGCCTCAGCCTCCCAAAGTGCTGGGATTACAGCTGTGAAGCATCATGCCTGGCCAGAAAATTACAACTTTTTTTTTTTTGTCTCAATGAAGGATGAATGTATATGCTTGGCCTGGAAGTCACATGTTCCTTGGACTTCTCAGGGAAGAGACTATACTGATTATGTATGAGGCATGAACTTCACAACCTGTTGATGGGGACCTGTAAAGGGGAAAGCAGGTGAAAGGATAGAGCTACAAAGAAGGGGTTAAGGAGAGGTGTTGGCAGAACAGGCTTGAGACTTATTTTATTTTATTTCATTTTGTTTTATTTTGAGACAGAGTCTCACTCTGTTGCTCAGGATGGAGTGCAATGGCATGATCTCGGCTCACTGCAACCTCTGCCTCCTGGGTTCAAGCGATTCTCCTGTATCAGCCACCTGAGTAGCTGGGATTACAGGTGTGCACCACCACACCTGGCCAAATTTTTGTATTTTTAGTAGAGATAGGGTTTCACCAATTTTCCCAGGCTGGTCTCGAACTCCTGAGCTCAGGAGATTTGCCCACCTCAGCCTCCCAAACTGCTAGGGTCACAGGTGTGAGCCACTGCACCCAGTCTTCAGCCAGTTATTAAATATGAGACTCAGGACAGCTGATTTCCTTCAGATTCATAAACAGGTAAAATAATACTTATCCTGCATAATTTATGTGAATATTAAAGCAGACCACATGTAGAAGCAGCAGAAAGTGCCTGGGAAAAGCCTATCAGCTCTCCAGGGCCTGAACCCTTCTGGCTGGCAGCATGTCTCTCACGGTCACTTCCTGAGTGGGGGCAGGAATGTTTCTGGAGCTTCCTGCGGGAACTGGCCTTTGCGAGTTTCTCTCCCTGCAGGCCACCACTGCCCCTTGCACCCTTTGGCAGGTCCCAGGCTCAGCTGCTCCATGCATCTGTCCCACACAGCCCTGAAACTAAAGGTTTGGTGGGTGGAGAGCAGGCCCCACATGCCCACATCACACCTTACTTTCCTCTACCTGCCCTGTCCCTGCCCTGACACTGATTCCCAGCCCTTGTGGCTGAAGCTCCTTCACCATCCACTGCCCAAGCAGACACAGGGACACTCTACTCTTTGGTGCAAACTGAGGCCTCCAGCACCTCTACTCTTCTCTGGTAGTGGGGAGTTTGTGTTTAACTCGGGATCCACTCTGAATCAAACCACTCCCCTGAAGCCAGCAGGCAGCCAAGCATAGGCTTCAGCTCCTCTCTTGGCCACCTTCCCACCCCTCTCCAGGGTTCCCTGCAGCATTGTGGAGCCACAGCGTCACCAAGTGGCCAACATTCCACAGTCTCATGGATTCACACCTGACCTGATGAGCTCAAGATTGTCCAAATCAGGAACAAAGATGCCCCACTCCCACCCTTGCAACCCTCATCCTCACACCCTCTATGCTTTCCGCAAAAGGCCAATTTAGGGTTGATCTTCAAATTCACCCTGGGCCAAGTGAGGCAAAAGGACACATGAACCAATCTTTTTATTACAAAATAAACCGTTGTTGCACTTAGAGAGCAGCCAAAATTAAACAGACCCTTAATTAAACAGTGTGAGGATGTCAAGCCCCCCTAGCCCAGAAACACTGCATTGTTCCCTGGCTCCCTTTGCTTAATCAGACCCAATCTTTTCCTATTTTGTATTTAAGTTAATATCAGTAAATTTTACATCATGTGTTTTATAAGAGAGGATTTCCTGATTTTTTTTTTTTTTTTTTTTGAGACGGAGTCTCGCTCTATCACGCAGGCTGGAGTGCAGTGGTGCGATCTCGGCTCAGTGCAACCTCCACCTCCCAGGTTCAAGTGATTCTCCTGCCGCAGCCTCCCGAGTAGCCGGGATTACAGGGGTGCACCACCACGCCTGGCTAAATTTTTGTATTTTTGGCAGAGATGGGGTTTCACCATGTTGGCCAGGCTGGTCTCAAACTCCTGACCTCGTGATCCACCTCCCTCAGCCTCCTAAAGTGCTGGGATTACAGGCATGAGCCACTGCACCCGGCCCCATTTTTTGAGTTTACAAATTTATTTCTGAATTTGTAAAATTTTAAAATAAACAACCTTATCGGCTATAACTTAGGCCGATTCAGTGGCTGTGACATTTCCCATCACTCCCTGGGGTTAGGAAAGTGCCTATGAACTCCACCAGTGATCCAGTGATGCTTAGTAAATGCCACCCACAGAAACTATTTGCATCTCCACAAGAAAACATACTCACACTCACAAGCACACGCACACAACATGTTTTAATTGGCAAGGCTGATGAGGTTCAATTACTGAGCACAGCTACTTTTTCTTTCAGTGTTTTAAGTTGATTTCTGAGAAGGACCATTGTTGATGTTTCCAGTCTCACCAAATATCTAAAGATGTGGTCATGGAAAGTGTGGTTATGATGACAAATATTTTTCAGCAAGATTGTGAGACTGGATAAATGTCACTAAGACGTAATGATTTTCTTTTTTCTCAGAAGAACATTTGCAAATTCTGACTTTAAACACAGTTCGGGTACTTTAGAGAACAAGTCATCAATTATGACTGTGAAGACAGAACTGCTTAGGATATTGCAGAATTTGTGTAGAAAACTGAGCCTATCCCTAAAGACTCTCCAGTATGTTTCATGTAGTAGAAGTCTCTTGTAAAGAGGAGATAGTAATTCATATATTCCAGGGGTCTATGTAAGTGGACTTGAATTGATTCATGTTATAAACATCAGGCAGTTCCAATTATATTCTTGGTTTGGCCTATGGAGTGAAGAGAGTGATATCATAGAGTGCCAGAGAATGCTGGGATGAGAAGTGAAGAGGAAGACAGGTGGGAGGGAGCCCGTCCTTGGCAGATGAGCAGTATCTGGCCCTGTCGTGGGAAAATAAAGGTCCTTCTGGGCCATGGAAACAGTGAGTGCAAACGCAGAGGATGTGAAAGGCTGCTGAGTTTTACAAAATCTTCGGAAACCGTTTGGTCACAGAAGGTAATCAGATCTGGATGACGAGTGTTAGAAAGCATTCCTAGGAAAGCAGAATTTATCTTGGGGAGAAGTGCAGAGCATTTTCTCCTTCAAAACCAAGGACAATCTGACATTCTCTGTATTTTGGGAAGTACCTGACTTCCCTGAGGAGTTAAGATCAGGGCCAGAGTCGAGAAGGAAGACATCAGGACCAACTTCAGGGTTCTTACAGGAGACAAGCGGCTGTTTGGTGTTTTTCCCAACTGAGACTGGCCTCAACGTGATGCCAATTGCTATCAGTCCTTTCTTTATATTTTCTAGGTGTCGAAAACTTTTGGAGTGGGGAGAAGAACGTTCGTGGTGCACAGAACACGACCTTTCATCATTTTCTGCTCTATTACTATTTTCAGTCATCTTTGATCAGGTTCTCTTTTCTTGACTTCTCCCAAATCTCAGTTTCTTCTTCCTCAAGTATATAAAGCAAACTCCTGTGACTCTACCTTCTTCACTATGCCATTTTCAACAATCTTGACCCCAAAATAAAATTCCCTGCCCTGAATAAAGAAGACCCAAGCTATGAAATCACAAAAACTTCCTCTATCCTGGTAGTTTACAGCGTCTGGTGAAGTCGGTAATTTCTCAAAAAAAATAAAACAGGGACCAACCCTAGACAGACAGAGATATGCCACCTTTAAGACAAAGAACTCAAAATCATGCTTTGAGGAAACTCAATGAAATTCAAGATAAACAAACATGTCCCCCAAAATTACAGTCAATGTTATGATAAAAATAAAGATTAGTAAAAGACTGACCAGATAAGGAGATAGCCTTATATTTCCAAGGTCATCTTGACCTTCAAGAAGGGGTCAAATATGCATTAACAAGTGAAAAATAGGAATATAAAAAGTAGGATCATTTGCAAGGCAATACACAGTATCTAATGTGGAAAGTAAGGATGGATATAATTAAGACCAGCAAAAGGCCTGCTATGTGAAATGAGTAACTTGCACAAGGCACATCTGCTGATCTGAGCAGCGGAGAGGGAAGAGATTATTCTGGAAGAGGCAGAGGAGTGGTGTGAGATAAGGACACACTGGTGCAAAATAGTATCATTAGCAAACAGAACCTGCCGGGGGACTGTGGCCTTTCCACTGTCCACTGTCCTCTGTGAGAGCTCACATGCACCATTTTCTGTTCCAAGGATTTGCTCCCGCAGCCCTCACTCCACCCCAGTTAGAAGCTGCTGGTATTTACTCCTCTGCAGTCTCCCATGGACAAACTCCCACTCCTTCTTCGTGGAGCATGGTCTAAAGCAGAGGTCATCTCTCCCTCCCTCCAAATCCCACAGTAATTGGCATGAGCCTCTCTCATAGCTTGCTCACTTGCCACCTAATTCTGCACCTTTTCATTTCAACTAGATTGAGAGTTAGGTGCGGATCATGAACCTTAAACAACACCTTCATCAACAGGATGTGTAAATGACTGCTTTCACTGTTCTATCGTGAACAGAAGAAATACACCATTAAAATGATTGTTTAAATTAATTTAACCACAAAAACCTTCCAAAATGCTGTCAACAATGCAACTGCAAAAGAATTACTCTCCTAAATTGTGAGATTGTAGAATGAAACAAGAAGCAAAGAAAATTATGTCAAATATTGGAGAGGAGCCTCAGAATTTTAATCCCTCTTATACAAATATCATTTGACATGATGCCTCTCTCTACCTGAGACACAGAATGGCACCTGTGCCCCATACCCACTGGAGACTGCGGAAATCTGGAGGGAGCCACCTTGGTGATTCTGCCCCAAGAGAAGGGATTCTCTGGAGCTCCAGACAACATCCTGGGACTAAGATGGACAGTGGCAGTATTGTAGCTTGGAGAGGATAATATTTAAGGTGAGTATGATCCTTCTGACCTCTCAGCCCAAAATTAATCCAGGGTCATACCTGACAGTCAGGGGCTGCTTAGTTTCCTATGCAAATTAGTCCATGCTGCAGGGTCTGTCAGTGCCACAGAGGAATAGCTGCGCACTATAGTATAAAGTGACTCACAGCCCAGAGCTTCTGCTTGTCCCATCTCTGTTCTCAGTGATTGCAGCATCTGCATATTTCATGCAAGGAAGGATAATTTGAAAATAATGGACTGGTTCCCTGTTTCCTTTAGCTACATTCCAAATAGTTGTCTTGTTTCAGACTGGCATGCTCATAGGAGACACAGACCCACAGAGCAAGGGAATTTGGAGATTGGATAGAAGTAGGATCACTTGAGATTCCCTTAGACTATGGCTTCTAGGAGCAGAAACAGATGGACAGTGGATTCTGAGCCTTTTTGGCCCCATAAGACATGCCCTAATAGGATCATCATTGTATCAGAAAACATTCCAGTGATGTCTTTGTAAACTGGATATCTGTGAGGGTGGGGCCATGCCTAGTAGCATTTGTCAGTTCCTATGGTATCAACATAGCCACTATGGCAGATTTCAAGCTGTCATCATGGCTTCATTCAATGAGGATTTGGGAAGGGTTTGCCTATTTGGCTCTTCTGAATCATGCAAGCTGGCTCCAGCACATTCCCAGACTCAGGAGCATAGCTTTCAATCTTGTTCAATCCTTCATACTCAACACCCTTAAAACGAGTTACCAGCGACTATAGCACAGCCTATTGTTTTCGTGATAGGATAAGAGTGTGTGTCCCTAGTTCTTAGAGTGGACAAAGGGGTGTTTGTGCAGAGAAAGGATTGCCAAGTCCTCTGAAGCTGCTGAGATCACAGAACACAAGGCTATGCCAACTGGTTTGAAAGCTTCTAGACTTTGATTCAAAATAATTTTATGGACATTCTGCTTTTGTTCAACTAAAAAATTCACCTCTGTTAGCATTTTCCCAGAATGTAGTCCAGTGTTATTAACTCTAGTCACTTTGTTGTATAAAAGATTTTTAAACTTCTTCCTCCTATCTGAGTGAAATTTTGTATCCTTTGACCAGCATCTCCCCAGCACTCCATCTCCACCCCAGCCTCTGGTAATTACTGCTCTAGTCTTTTGATGTGACTTAATTTCCCTGAGGTCTTTAACTCAAGAAGACAGGGGTATTTTCTTTATAATAATGCTTATATTACTTTTTGTTTTCTTTATTTTTTCAAATATATTATTTGTTATGAATATAAATGAGTATATTGTAATAAAATCTTCCACCTCTCTGTGGGTGAAGCTACAGTTCTCATTTCATTAGAGCAGGGCTTGTATTTCTTCTTTTTTTAGCTATTAATAAAATATTCCCTTTATGCCCTTGTATGTTCACCCTCAGTGTAGGTAGGAAGCCCTGCCCACCTTTTTTACATCTTTTTTCAGCAACAGTGTTTACAGCTGTGGTCTGAATTCTGTTCAAGCCTAAGAATCAGAGCTGGTCCACTATTGGGAGCGTGGGTCTCAGGAGTCATGTGGATAAAGGTGGAAAAAGATGGACACAAGGTCTTAGGAAGTCCTTGAAATAGCATCCGAAGGTCAGGGAATTTCCATCTGTGCCCGGGGCGTCCTCACTCCCAGGAGACACAAGGTAACAGCAAGGAGTGATTTGATGATGGCAAAATTGTAATGGGTTCAGAACAATCCCTGCCAAGGACCATGATTTGCTAGAGAAAGACGTTCGGTGTCTGCGGCACCACAATATCCAATAACTGAATTTGGGGAACTATAATTTTCCAAGGAGCTATGCAGGACCATGCACTTCTGTCCTGGCTGGGTCTGGAATATTCTATCTTAACCTTGGTGTATGGGGCTGTCTCTGAGGACTCCCAGAAACCCATGATCCATAATTATGTCAGCTTTGGTCACAGCATGAAATTTAGAATATGTGAACTGTAGCTTTACCCAAAGAGAGGTGAAGGATTTTTATTACAATATACTTATTTATATTTGCAATAAACACTATATTGCAAGATATAAAATAACAAAACAAAAACAAAACAAAAATAATATAAGCATCATTATAGAGAAAATTCCCCCATCGTGTTGAGCTA
This sequence comes from Pan troglodytes, assembly GCF_028858775.2. Lineage (NCBI taxonomy): Eukaryota > Metazoa > Chordata > Mammalia > Primates > Hominidae > Pan > Pan troglodytes. The sequence goes on along the minus strand of NC_072404.2, from coordinate 157,693,084 downwards.
AAGACCTCAGGGAAATTACTTCAAATTCAAAGACTAGAGCAGTAATTAGCAAAGGCTGGAGTAGAGATGGACTGTTGGGAAGATGTTGGTCAACAGATACAAAATCTCACTCAGATAAGACGAAGATGTTACAAAGATCTGTTATACAACAAATGACTAGAGTTAGCAACAGTGGATTGTATTCTGGGAAAATGCTAACAGAGTACATTTTAAGTATTCTCACCACTGGAAAGGATAAGGATTGAGGTACTGCATATGTTAATTAGCTAGATTTAGTCATTGCACTATGTACATACATTTTTAAACGCAGGTTGCACGGTATACACATATACAACTCTTATCTGTCAGCATTCAGGTTCTAGAAACCCCATTTCCTAGGGAACCAAGCTGACACTGGAGCAGTAGTGCTGCGGCTGAGCTGCTGGCACAGAGATACACGGCCAAGTCCCCCTGCTGTGTGCGCTGGAACTTCAGAGTAGAGATGGATGCCTCAGGCCTCTCTGCAGAGAACCGATCACGGGGAAGCCCTGATTTGTCTGCTGCATCCTTGCCTTGGAAGTAAATTGGAAACTCCAGGCCCTGCCCCAGGCTCTGTCGGTACCAATAAAGGGCATTATGACCTGAAATTGGATCATATCTGAGAGCTACATCCTTTCCCTTCTTTGCTACCTTGTGTCTCAGGGACTGGGAGACTCCAGGACCTGTGTGATCTGTGGAGACAGAAATTGGGAACTGAATGAGAAAAACAACTATAGTCATCTCTCTCTCTCTCTCTCTCACACACACACACACATCTCACACACATACACACACACACGCACACAGGAGACTGCTTGGCGTCTGAGGAATCACCTGCTCCCAGGAGACATATGGCTGCCCAGCAGAGGAGCCTGGTGCCCATGGCAGGGTCAGGGCAGGATGGGAGCTTTACCAGATCAGAGTCACTGTGAGTAGGAGCAGAGGAGGAGGGATGTCCTTGTTCCCACACAGAAGGTCCCATAGTGACATCACATCCTCTCTCAATCCATGCAATGACAGGAACAAAGGATTTATTTTAGGACATACTTAAATGACTCCTTTAAATATTTATGAGTTCCTTGCTTTTTGCTTGTTTGTTCTTTGAGACAGAGCCTTGCTCCGTTGCCCAGAATGGAGTGCAGCAGTGTGATCTCGGCTCACTGCAAACTCTGCCTCCCAAGTTCAAGTGATTCTCCTGCCTCAGCCTCCTGAGTAGCTGGGATTACAGACTCACACCACCATACCAGGCTAATTTTTGTATTTTTAGTAGAGACGGGGTTTCACCACATTGCCCCGGCTGGTCTCAAACTCCTGACCTCAAGTGATCCGCCCACCTTGGTCTCCCAAAGTGCTGGGATTACAGACGTGAGCCCAGCACTTTGGGAGGCGGAGGCAGGTGGATCATGAAGTCAGGAGATCGAGACCATCCTGGCTAATATGGTGAAACCCTGTCTCTTCTAAAAATACAAAAAATGAGCCAGGCGTTGTGGCGGGCGCCTCTATTCCAAGCTACTTGGGAGGCTGAGGCAGGAGAATGGCTTGAACCTGGGAGGCGGAGCTTGCAGTGAGCCGAGATTGCGCCACTGTACTCCAGCCTGGGCAACAGAGCGAGAATCTGTCTCAAAAAAAAAAAAAAAAATCCTTTTTAACAACATCAATGCATGTATCATCGCTTTGGGCTCTCATGCTGTCTGGACCTGGAGGCCTCACGCTGCATCTCTGAGTTTATCTCCTCATCCCACAGCCGCTCCTCTGTCTGCTGGGCCTGTTCTCTAGGATGTGTCAACAGCTCCGCCAACACAAGGCACCAAAAGATGAGCTCATTGTCTTTCCTGCAAGTCAGAGTCCCCTGTGCCATCCCCATTGATGCCCCAGCCTCCTCCATCCCCCCAGTCACACGTGCCCAATGGGGCTGTCCCATCACATGGGTTCCCTCACGAGCGGCACCTCATGCCTCTCTTCTGGGGCCACTTCCCATCTTTGTTAACTATAATTCAGAAAGGATACCTTGGTGACAAACTCACCGTGTTTTTTCTTTCTCTATCTATAAATATATTTACCTCAATCTCAATATTTAATGAATGAGAATTATAATTCTGACTTGATGCTTATTTTTAATCTCCTTTCTTGACTTTCACTGTTCCTTTCAGTCTATTCTGCTGGGAGATAGTTATCTTTTGGGCTACTTTTAAAATCTTCTCTTTGTCATTTGTGTTCCGCAATTTCACCATAACATATGTATTCATCTACTTCATATTCATTTAACTTGTTGAAACAGAGGATTTAGGTCCTGAAACACGTCTTGAAAATTCTCAGCTAATGTCTCATAATTATCACCTATCATTCTCTCTACTTTCTCTTTGTGACACTTCAATCATGTGTAAGAAAAATGGGAAGTTCCAACAAAATATTATATATACCCTAATACGCTAGAACCCACAAGTGTTTTATTCCTTATCCCTTACCTTTTCTTGTTTCCTGTTTAATTTTCCGTGCTGCATTCTAGGTAACTTCTTCAGATCTGTCTTTGACCTCAGTAACAATCTCTTTTGAAGCATGTCATCTTTTCTTCATTTCCATTTTGTTTTCAATGATAATCTTAATCGTTACTGTATTCTCTTTGATTATTTTTTAATGTTTCCTTGATTATTTCTGACAGTCTTCTTTTTCATGTTCACATATCAATTCGCTTTTGTATTCCTTTAAATATAGCTCTTTAACTTTTATATCTTTTTATGGCAAAATTCCTTGTCTTCATACATTTCAATTGCTTATTGTTTCTACTCACTTTTCTTCATTGGTTCTTGCTTTAGTTGTCTTAATAGTGGGAATATATTTACCTGACATTAATCTGTGGGATTTCAGAGAGTCCTGCATTGAGAGTGCAGAACGTCCAGTCCATAGCTTTTCCAGCTGTCTCCAGTCTTATCCCAAATGCACGGGGCCAAGAATTGTCTGCTGCACTCTGAGTTGCCAAACACACTCCTGGCTTTGGTTCCTGGGATCAGAACACGCTCTCAGGACAGTCACAATGTTCCCTCCAGAACACAGTTCTCATTTTTGTTATTTTTCATGACACCTTCTCCAGAAATTAGCACCTATAAGGCTGTGTAGTCATGACTTTCCCTACCTGTTCTTCCAAGAAAAATTTATATAAATACATTTTCAATAAAAAAACTCCTAAGTCTAAAGATATTCCCTCTTCTTTCCTTTTTGGTTCCTAACCCAAAACTTTAAAAAATAACTTAGATATTAGAATTATATAATGTAGACTTTACCCTCATTGAGTTTGAAGAACATATGATATTTAAAATTGGAAACTCCTAGACGAACTGACAAACTGGCTTGCACAATGAATGGTCCAACGCTTGTTCAACAAGCGAGTGCCCTTTGAAGAGCTCATAGCAGAGCATCTCAGGCACAGTTAACTCTAGATTTCTGCCAGGGTACAGCAGACCTGGAGTGTTCCTGTTATTGGTTCATCCACCCGCTCATCACTCAATCAGCCTGTCATTCATTAACTCATCCATTATCTGTGAAACAGGTCTCCCTTCATGCCAGGAACAGCTGTTGGTAAATGTAACAAGCACAGCCTTCCCCTTTATGGAGTTTAAAATCGACATGAGCGGAAAAATATCCAGACAAGTAACTGGAAAACTCCAACTGTGCTCAACTCTATTGACTAACAAGCACATGTTACCACCAGTGCTTATAACAGAAAAATTGATCTCAGCTGGGAGGCAAGGGCATGCTTCCCACAGGAGGGCTGATCATGCTGAGATCTGAAGCACAGGTAGGAGTTGGCCACTGCAGAAAGGAAGCCTCCAGCCCAGGGCAGAGAAAATGGACTTTGAAGTCTCTGTGATGGGAAGGAAGGAGGCACAGAAGAGGGGCTGCCCTCATGGCTGCTGTGGAGAGGTGTGGGGAAGTGAGGGGAGGAGAGACCCAGCAAGGCCTTGCAGGGTGACTGCCCAGATGGGAAAGGTGGGCCACAGGAGAGACAACATGAGGGTGGGGGCTGGGGGAAACCCTAGAGAGAAGAAGCAACATGGTCCCCAGGGAGAGACGAGAGTCTAGATGGATCTGAAATACAAATCCTGTTTCATCCTGGGGGCCTCAGACCCATGATGATGGGGTTTCAAGTTTCCTGGTGCAGAGAACTCTGCCCAGGGCATCACTGAGTCTGGGGTGAGGGAGGAGGGCAGAGCCTCCCTGCCTTTATGTGCAGAGAGGAGATGGCCGTGCAGCGCTGTGGCTTCACTGCTGGCACAGAAGTACACAGATGTCTGGGAGGGAGCAGCTGACTCCAGCCTGAGCGAGAACTCCCGTTTGTTTAATCTGGAGACATTGTAGCCATCGGGGACTTCTCCTTTGTCAGTGGTACCCTCACCAACTGAGTAATAAATCAGCCTCAGCCCCATGCCTGGGTCTTGTCGATACCAATACATGGAGTTATGGTTCATATCCTGGGCACATTGCAGTGTCATGCTCTGTCCTGTCTTCAGGACCTGGAATTTTGGGGTCTGAGTGACACCAGCATTCACTGGACCTGCAGAGAAGAACAAAGCGATGCTGCAGCTACAATGGAAACAGGCTGGGCCTTGAAATCCACACATGGGGCCCTGCCCAGGACTTACTTGCCCACAGGAGAGAAAAGGCCACACAGCACAGGAGCCCGATGCTCATGGCAGGTGCTACAGGATGGAGGGGTCTTCTGGGTCTGTGCATCGGTGATAGGGGAACAGGACTCTCAAGGGGGTCATTCTGAGACTTCATTCTCCCTGCCTGGGCCCCAGAGCCTTCCTGTCAGGAGAGGCCACGCCCCTTCCCCAGACGGTCAAATTCAAGATTCATGCACCGGTGAACCGTTTGAATGGGAAGAATGCCTTTGTCTGAATTGACACAGCCTTACGAGTTTTTCTTAACCTTTTTGGAAGCAGTTTGTAACTCAATGGAACTCTTATCCCTGTGATGATATAATTCCTCATTCATACACTGGTGTCAGTTATCTAAATATTTCTCTAATTTAGACTCTTAGGGAAACTTCCATGTCTTCCTGGTGTTTTTGCCTCCTGTGTCCCAAATACCCCTTCAAGTATCCTTTTCTAATTTGCTTAATTGACCATAATCCTGTTTAAAATCCTTTGTCTATATTGGTTTTCTCTGTTACCAAGTTTCCAAATCCCAGGTGCAGGCTCATCACCATTGGAGGAGTCGTTTTGCTCTGTTTCTTTTCAATTCACCGACAGATGGGACTCCTGACAAGCCCAGCTGAGCACCTTCAGCTCCACCCAGGGCTCTTGCTTTCTGTGCCTGGGATGAGACCGTAGCAGGCAGAACCACCTCACGCTGCTGACTGTCCTCTCTGTGTGGATGATAGTGGCTGCCCAACGCTGCCCATGATCTGTGGGCACAAAGGTGTCTTGATGTGTGAGGGATGTGGGGAGAGGAGAGAAGAGGTAGGCTCCAGGATAAGAAAAAGCGCTCTCATTTTATTTGAAGTGTCATATTTCATAGGGAATATTCCCTTGGTCAGGATTCTCACCACTAATTCAGTAACAATTAAAAAAAAAAAAAAAAAAAGGCCGGGCGCAGTGGATCACGCCTGTAATCCCAACACATTGGAAGGCTGAGGTGGGCGGATCATGAGGTCAGGAGTTCAAGACCAGTCTGACAAACATGGTGAAACCCCGTCTCTACTAAAAATACAAAAAAAAAAAAAAAAAAAAATTAGCTGGTCGTGGTGGTGCGCACCTGTAATCCCAGCTACTTCAGGAGGCTGAGGCAGGAGAATCACGTGAACCCGGGAGGCAAGGTTGCGGTGAGCCAAGATTGCACCACCACACTCCAGCCTGGGCAACAGAGCAAGACTCCGTCTCAAAAAAAAAAAAAAAAAAAGGAAAAAAAAAACCGTATTTTAGTGCACAGAGCCCCACACTTAAAGAGATCCCTGTTACTGTAACATTGTCATGATCTTCAACTTCCTTACAATATTTGAGCAAAGAGCTGCCAGTAAGTCACATTGCCGGTCCTGAGTACACGGTTTTGTTTCATATTCTGCTCACCTCCTCTTGTGCTAGTTTCCTTTTGGCAAAAGCACATGACTGGAGTCTGAGTCACTCAGCATCCATGGTGTTTAGGAGAGAAGGACACAGAAATTGAAGTCAGAGCAAAGGGCCACCTGGTGCTGAAATTCACAGCCAGGATGTAACAAGTTCGTGAGTGGGTGCCCTGTCTGTGTCCAGGCTAGACCAGGAGACAGAGAAACACACAATGTAGGAGCCTTCTTACCAGGGCAGAAAAGGGCATTTCCTAGCTCAAGGCTTAGGTTTTATGAATTGGACACTTAGTGTCAACACAAACAGAACCTTTCTCCCAGTGTGACGTCATCTCTCAACAAGGTCACTATTACTGTATTTTGTTTGGCCCCAGGGCACTCAGTGTGTGAACACAAAGCTCAGCTGCATGTGTGTCTGATGAAACTCAAAATATTTCCCTTAAAGATGATTAATTTTCGCCAAAATATCATTACAAAATAATTGGAGTGAATGAGCAGATAAGAAAAGAAATGAAAGAAAATGAATAAATAAACTTTGTAAAATCAGTCTGTACCAGGTTAGAAGACCTTTTGAGGTTGTTTCATCACAATATCCATCTCCAGATAGAATTGTCCCTAATGTGGATCTGGTAGCTCACCTGGCTTCAACCCCTTTTAAAACCATAAAACTTTTCAGGAGCTCCTCATTCTGTTAATTATTTGGTTACGTATAACCGATCTGTTTATTTAAAATGTGTAATGCTTATATAACTTATATATCAATACTACTGAGTTTTAAATGCCTGAGGAGGGATATATGCTACATTCTCTAGTTCATACTTTCAAAGTAATCATCACGCATATATATTTCCATTTCTGTGGCTTCCTGAGTCCTCACCCTAAGATTTCCAGGCAAAATGTGTCTTTAACTGCCTTTGGGCATTGGCACAGTGGAAGAGGCTGCCCGAGACTAGCAAAGGAAATAAAAATAGCTAGATTTCTACTATATGCTAAATATTTTATGGTATTGGGGTATTGGCTGGGCGCGGTGGCTCACACCTGTAATACCAGCACTTTGGGAGGCCGAGGTGGGCAGATCATGAGGTCAGGAGATCAAGACAATCCTGGCGAACACTGTGAAATCTCATCTCTACTAAAAATACAAAAAATTAGCCGGGCATGGTGGTGCATGCCTCTAATCCCAGCTACTTGGGAGGCTGAGGCAGGAGAATCACTTGAACCTGGGAGGCGGGGGTTGCAGTTGGCTGAGATCATGCCACTGCACTCCAGCCTGGGCGACAAAGCAAGACTCTGTATCAAAAAAAAAAGAAAGAGAAAAAGAAGAAAGAAATCCTATGTGAGTATAGTAAAATAACAATAAATAGTGAAATTATTATTTTTTTGAAGTCTTCGCTATGAAGCAGAATTGAACTTCGAATGAATGTGCATTCATATACTCAGTGCTTACTGTTCTGCAAATAACCCTGCCACTCCTGTGACAGATGGTTTCGCAGAAACAATAAGATACTATACATTTAATATTCAGACCTTAAATGTGGTATATGCATACAATGGAATATCATTAAGCATTAAAAAGAAGAAAATCTGGCCATACATGACAATGTGGCTAAACCTGGAGGACATTATGCTGAGTTGAAAAAGTCAGGCACAGAAAGACAAATACTACATGATTGTGCTTACATGAGGCAACCTAAAAGTCAAACTGATGTAAGTGAAGATGAAAATGGTGATTTCCAAGGTCTGGGAAGTGGGGGAAATGAGCGGCTGCCGCCAGTGGCTACAAAATTTCAGTAAAGAAGAATCAGGAAGTTTTAGAGATCTGCTGTCCAACCTTGTGTCTGTAGATTATGATACTATATTGTACATTTAAAAATCTGTTTAAAAGATAGCCTTAGGTTATTAAACTAAAAAGTTGGCAGAAAAAGGTGTAGGTGGCTAAAGAAAGAAAGAGAAGAAAAAAAGGAAATCTGTATAATTCAGAAACTGAGCAAACGTCTTTGAATAAGTTAAAAAAAATTAATGCAAACCTTAATACTCTAAAAAGTAAGAAACATTTATTATTCTTTCAAGCTTGTCTTTTTTATTTTCATTTGTTCTTTTTTATTTTGCTTTTTATGTCATAAAATATTTATACAAAGAAAGGATCTCCAAACATATATTAAATAAAATAATAACTAATGAATAACAATTTTTCTTGTTACTTTTCCTCAAGGTAGATTGTATCAGTTACAATGTGTACAGTGCAGATAATTTCATCCTTCTGTTTTGCTTCAGTGAAAGGTGAATGGATATGCTTGGCCTGGAAGTCACGTGTTCCTTGGACTTGTCAGGGAAGAGGTTATAATGGTCACATATGAGGCATGACCTTGTGCTCCTGCTAATTGGACCTGGAAAGGGGAAGCCAGATGAAGGGACAGATATACAGAGTCGGGGGACGGGGCTGGTGCAGAGATGTTGGAGGAAAACACCTCAGCCAATTACTTAATATGAGACCCGGAACAGCTGCTTTCCTCCAGATGTATAAACAGGTGAAATCATACCTACCTTACATGATTTCAGTGAGCATAAAACCAGATCACATACAGAAACAACAGGAAGTGTCTGGAGGAAAAGCCTGTCAGCTCACCAGGACCTGAGCCCCTCTGGCTGGCAGCACCCTCCTCAGGGTCACTCCCTGAGTGGGGCTAAGAAAGTGTCACCCAATTCCTTGGGGTACAGTCCTTTTCCAGGTACTCTCTCTGCAGGCCACTCCTGCCTTGTTCACCCATTGAAAGACTCAGGCTCAGCAGCTCCATGCAGCCTTCCTGTCCCGCACAGCCCCTCAACTAAAGGGGAGGTGGCTGGTCACAGTCCCCGCATGCCCACATCACACCTCACTTTCCTCTGCCCACCCTATCCCTGTCCTGACACTGATTCCCAGCCCTTGCCACCCCAGCCCCTACACCCTCCTCTGCCCATGCAGAGGCAGAAACACTCCCTTCTTGGTGCCAACCCTGGCCCTACCTTTCCCTGGGCAGTCCCAGGCCAGGACCTACTCTAATTTCCACCTAATCTCCTGATGTCAGCAGGCAGCCAGGCATTCCCTTCCGCCCTCCTTTCCTGGCCACCCTTCCACCCCTCCCCAGGGTTCCCTGCAGCATAGTGGGGCCACAGCGCCCCCAAGTGGCCAACATTCCATAATCCCATGGATTCACACCTGACCTGATGAGCTCAGGATAGTCCAAGTCAGGAACACGGTTGCCCCCACTCCAACCCCTGCAGCCCCCATTCTTTCACACATCCTGTCTATTGCTTTCCCGGAAGGGTTGATTTAGGGTGGAACTTCAAACTCACCCTTGACCAGTGGAGACAAAAGGACACATCTTGATTGCACAAGAAATTACTGTTACATTATTGCAATGAGCATCCTAAGATGGAAGAAAGGAGCCAGAATTATACAGGCCACAGGATGAAAGTGTGACAATATCAAGCCAATCTGGGCTGAAAATACTACATTGCAGAGCTCCCTTTGATTAGTCAGATGCACATCTTTTCACACATTGCATTTAGTTTAATTATTCACAAATTTTAGCTAGCACATTTTATAAAAAGGGTTTTTTGATTTTACAAATTTATTTCTGAATGTATAAAATCTTGAAATAAACTATCTTATCAGCTATAACTTAGGCAGATTCCGTTAGGTCTGCTATTTTCTATCCTTACCTAGAAGTGCCTAGGAGCTCTGCCAGTGATCCAGCACCTCATAAAATGCCACCAGGGGAGAAACTTCTATGTGAGTGAGTATCCACAAGAAAACACACACACACATTCACACTCACAAACACGTAATATCTTTTCATTGTCAAGGATGATAAGATTCCATTACTGAGCAAAGCTAGTTTTTTTTTTTCAATGTTGTAGATTGATTTCGGTTGATTTCATCAAGGATGATTAAGAAGCACCTTTGACTATATTCCACCCTCACCAAATCTCTAAAAATGTGGCTGTGGAAAGTGTGGTTATGGTGAGGAAGTTTTTTACAGGATTATGAGTCTTTATAAATATTACTGTACCATAATTTTCTTTCTTTAGTGATTCTTCAGTCAGCCTAAATAACATAATTTTCTTCACTCCAAAAGAACATTTGCAAATTCCAGCATTAGATACCCTTTGGGAACTTGACAGCACTGGTCATCAATCCTGACTGTGAAGACACAATTGCTAGGAATATTACAGAAGTTACATGAAATACTAAGACTATTCATAATCATTCTCCATGATATTTCATGTAGAGTCCCTTGTAAAGAGAAGACAGTAATTAATCACACTCCAGGATTCTGTATGAGAGGGCAATAACTTATTAGTTTTGCAAACATCAAAGAGTATCAATTGTATGCTTGGCTTTAAAATAAAGGAAAGAGAGTGATACAGTACAGTCCCAGGGAATGTCACAGTAAGAAGTGAAGAGGAAGGCAGGTGTGAGCCTGTCCTTGACAGATGATCAGTATGTGGCCCCGTCTTAGGAGAACAAAGGTCCTCCCAGGCCATGGAAACAGTGAGGACAAACGCAGAGGATGTAGAGACTGCTGAGTTTTAGAAAATGTTCAAAGAGCATTTGGTCATAGAAGGTAATTGGATTTGGGAGGTGAGTGTCAGAAAGGAATCCCAGGGTTGCAGAATTTATTTGGGGGGAAACTGGAAAGTATTTGCCCCTTTAGGAAGAAGGGTGACTTTACCTTCCTCTGTGTTTTGGGAAGTACCTGACTGTGGCCTGAGGAGTCAAGATCAGGGCTGGAAGAAGGAAGACAGCAGAAGCAACTCCAGGGCTCTCACAATGGCCAAGCGGCTCTTTGGTGATGCCTCCGACTGGGACCGGCTACCAGGTGATTCCAGTGGCTATAAGAACTTTCCTTATTTTTTCTAGGTATTGAAAACTTTGGGGGTGGGGGATAGAGAGTTCATGGTGCACAGAATACCACTTTTCATCACCTTCTGCTCTATCTCTATTTTCAATCATCTTTCGTTTTCTCTCTACTTGACTTTCCCAAAACCTCAATTTCTTCTCCCCAAGTTGTATAAAGCAAACCCCGTGACTCTCCCTTCTACACTACACTGTTATCAACAATCTTGACCACAAAATTAAATCCCTTGTCCTGAAAAAGAGTGCGCCAGCTGTTAAATTACACACATTTCCTCTACTCCTGTAGCTTACAGTGTCGGCAAACAAGGTAATGCTGCAGTCAACCTACGGAAGCAGCACCATCCTCTGAGCAGGCTCTCTTGGCCTTGTTTTCCCCAGCCCTAGTTGCAGAAAGCCCCAGGCTGTGGATCCTAGCATTCTAAATTGCCTTTCTTTCTCCCTGCAGTCCCCAGGTTCTCACAGATATGTCAGGGCTGAGGTTGCTCCACATTGGGCCAGGGAGGTTTGTGCACAGAATGTGGTTGGCTTTGTAGGGCTGTGCCAAGCTGCTGGCGCAAAGATAAAGGGCCGAGTCCCCCAGCTCCAAGGTGCTCACATTCATCTCAGAGCGAGAGTTAGAGAACTGGCGCCCTGAGAATCGACCAGGGAAGTTTCCTTTGTTTCTCTGTGTCTCACTGAAGTATTCGAAGAGGAACTGAAGGCCCTGTCCTGGGGTCTGTTGGTACCAGGATACACTCCTATGCCCAGAGATAGGGGAGCAGCTCAGTGTCACTTGCTGTCCTCTCGCTTTGATCAGATATCTTGGAGTTTGAGTGACTCCAGCCTCTACTGGGCCTGTGGGAAAAGCAGATGGAGAATGAGCACCGGAGACAGCCTGGTGATGCCTCCCCATGGTAAAGTGGAAGACACAGGGGTGAGGACAGGCTCAGAATGGGGTGCTATCCTGTCTGCAGGGACTCACCTGCTCCCAGGAGACAAAGCAGCACCCAACAGAGCAGCCTGGAGCCCATGGCACAAAGGGGCAGGCAGCACTGTGTCTGTGCTCAGGGCTTGGTCCTCCTGGGAAAGAGCTAAGTTCTCAGCCTTGCTTTTCCTGGTGGGAGGGGCATACTGTGATGTCACTGTCCTATGTCCTCCCCTTGCAGGCCTCCTGAGGTCCACTGCTCTCTGTTCTGCACAGCAGAATCCACTGGGCCTGTGAGGGAGGGAGACAGAGGCTAGGGCAAGAACACAGGAGGGAGCCTGAGGGTGCCTTGGATGAGGCGTGCTTCAGAGACATCCCACCTGTGCCAAGGATTCACTTGCTCCCAAGAGACAAAGGTCTTCCCATCAGAGGTACCTGGAGCCCATGGCCAGGTGGGATAGAGCTGGTCAGGTGTCACCCTGCGAGGGATACTTGTCCTCTGAGAGCTGGGGTTTTGGGCATCGCGTCTCTGAATGGATGTTAGGCTGTGATATCACTACTCTGATGTCATCTCTGCAGGTTCCCATGCATCCTGCCTTCCTCGTTATGCCCCTGGCTTACCCGATCCAGGACCTCTGCTTTGTGCTGTTGATACTCTCACATACCATGTGGGGCTGGACTGAGGTTAGGCTGCATGTCCCCCCCACAGTTCCTTTGCTTTTCCTTCCAGGCAGTTGTTCCTCTATCTGCCCCTGCCCTGGACATGCAGGTTGTCCCATCCCAGCATGGGACACCCCATCTTCATTCTCCCTCTTCGGCTCACAGAGGCTTCCTAACCCACGCGTAGCTGAAGTGCATGGCTCCCTGATGAGGGGCACACCTGCAGTTTTATGTATCCGTCATCACATTTTTTAGTGAGCACAAACATCAAGCAAGGCTGCTCCTTAACCCTCCCTGTCCCAGGCTCCTGGCTCTGTGCACGCCCGAGACATTTGGAGCTCAGTGGTTCCACAGCACCCCCATGTGGCCCACTGCGCAGTAACCAAGATTTTGCCATTGTTAGTGGACTGAATATTGATGCCCCTCCAAAATACAACCCCCAGGGAGACAATATTTGACGATAGGGTCTTTATAGAGAAAATTATGTTTACATGAGTTTATAAAAGTGGAGCCCTGATCCAGTATGATTAATGCCCTCTGAGATGAGACACTTGATGTCTGGCTTGTTCTCTCTCCACCATGTGAGGATTCAACTGGAAGAGGGTGCTCTGCAAGCCAAGAGGAGGGCCCTCACCAGAGCCCCACATGCTGGCATCCCCATTTCATGCTCTGGAGTTGTGAAAAAAAAAAGATTTGTATTTAACCCATGCAGTCTATGCTATTTGCTGTGGCTGTCTGAGCTGATGGATACAGCCTTTCTAACATGGTGCAAGGGACATGGGACATATTTAAATTAGGAACGATTTCACCATCTTGACTATTATACTGTTTCTCTAGGGGAACTAAAAGAAACCCCCACATTTTAAAACTTATGTTCTTCAAGATCACTTTTTGCACTGTAAAAGGGAAAAAAGTGATAGAAAAGAAATGTTGCCTTTGAGAAAATGCTGATGAAGGAGATGATGCAAACCTGGCCTAGCTCAGGTAGGTGTGCTGCAGGAAGAACTGTGCCAGAATCACATCAAGTCACCCCGTCTCCCTCGCGGCAGGCAGACTCTCAGGGATCTGTGGGTGATTTATTATTAAAGTTCTTTTTTCTGTGATGACTCCAGCCAGCTTGCTCCAAGCAGACCTTTCAGACCACTCTGTGCTACATGCCAACTAATCAGCTTATCCAAAAATAAACAAAACAGTACCCACTGTTCCCATGCCGCTGGGGAATTTGTTTCGTTCCCATCTATACTCTCTCTTTTAGAAATCCTCTTTTTGCCTGAGTTCACTGACAATATCCTCTTGCCCATTTTCCCATATATGAGTAAAGATATGTGCAGAAAATGATTAAATTTCTAAGTTTCTATTTGTGGTTCTATACTTAGTAAGCTAAGAAGGAGAGGCCAGACTGGGTTTAAAAAAGAAACATGAGACTAGGGAAAACAGAATCTGAGAAAGATTCCGTTACAGAACCGCTATCCTTCACTTGCTACTTCTGATTTAGTTTATTTCCAATCCAAATTTCTTTAAATATCTACATTTGACATATCTGTTATCAAATTTTAAGAATAGTTACATATATACAGTAAATCTAGATATTGTCATTATGAAATTTCTTGATTTTTAAGTCCAAAGGCAAATGACCCCATGAGAAAGCAATGAGAAGAGATTCCAATCCAGCTGCATCTGACATTAGCGGTCACTAGCCAATGTGCCAGTGAGATATGATCAATGACCGGTACCTCTTCCAAGATGCCATCCAGAGAACAAAAATACCCTACTGAGGGAGTATTCATGGATATAAACCAGTTAAAATTCTCTCAAGTTCAGATGGCAGTGTTCTATAACTTAATACCTTTTATGGATTTTCTGCATACCTCACTCTCCAAATAGAAGAATCAGCTTCTTTCATAACAGAAGCTGATTATCTGATGTGGTTTCTGATCCTAGGGAAGGTAAAGCTACTACACAAAATCATAAAAATATAAACTATCAATAGAAGTCACGTTAAGAAAAACTATGTATTTTTTACTTTTAAAGGAATACCTAAAATAAAATTGCTAGAGTACTGGTCAATTCTTTACTAGAAAAAGAAACAAACAGATATTTAGATTGCTTCTGAGATGCCTCATATCCCATGATGAATAGCCATTATATTTCAGAGAAGAGGAGGCTTAGATAATATTATAAAGAAGTGCAAAAGACCAGCGCACTCGATCTGACTGCCCCTAAAATTGCAGACTTGTAGCATCTCCTGGCTCCTTCCTCGAGCCTGATGAGACAAGAAATAACTAAGAAACCAGAAACAAACTGAAAATCATGAGAATCTTCTGGGAAGACTGAAGCTATTTTGAGCCAGAGAATGAAGAGATGAGTGGTAAGTCCAAGACTGCAGTGAGAAAACAAACCGTGAACATTGGTTAAGCTCTGCCCTGTCTGACTTCCTCCTTGCGTGGAGACAGTCTGATCTACATTTAAATTTCAGAAATCAATAGGAGAAGCTAAGCGCGGTGGCTCATACCTGTATTCCCAGAACTTTGGGAGGTAAAGGCGGGAGGATCACCAGAGCTCAAGAGTTTGAGAGAAACCTGGCAACATAGCAAGACCTCATCTCTACCAAAAATGTAAACAAAAAAATTAGCCAGTGGTGGTGGTGTGTGCCTGTAGTCACAGCTACTTGGGAGGCTGAGGTGGGAGGATTGCTTGAATCTCAGAGGTTGAGGCTGCAGTGAGCCATGATTGCATCACTGTACTCCAGCTTGGGTGACAGAGTGAGACCCTGTTTCCAAAAAAGAGAAGGTTCCCAGCTACTCGGGAGGCTGAGGCAGGAGAATGGTGTGAACCCGGGAGGCGAAGCTTGCAGTGAGTCGAGATCGCACCACTGCACTCCAGCCTGGGCAACAGAGCAAGACTCCGTCTCAAAAAAAAGAGAGAAGGTTCTGCTACCTCAATTCTTATACAGATAGAAACTTTAGAGGAAAAAATAACCAATGTAACCCCAGAAAATATAACTTGATTAGCAGCAGCTGACCAGTTACCTGGGTTATCATTGAGGTCAAATAAGCAAAAGAGAAACATAAAAATGTCAGATGTTAATCAAATAAACTACAATTAAAGTTAAAATATAAATGGAAATGACAATAAGAAAGAGAGAAGTCTGAGAAGCATGGTCACTGCAGGTCTCAGCAAAAGCTTCCCAGAGAAAAATAGGGAGCTAAGTAGAGAGCATGGCTACCTTGTACCAAGCAAAGGGGCTAAATGATTACCTGGCCCACAGTTGTGCTAATGATTTGAGAAAGTGTGTGGAGTAATTACAGATGGCAGAATCTAAGTTGAAAGCACGATATTAGGAAGCTACATCTTCCATTGGAATGTGCACTGGGTTTTCCTGCTTACTTCAATTTACAGGATTTCAGCCCAAATGAATCCATTTTCACCTCCATGGCCTTGCTCATGGAGTCCCTCTGTAACCACAATCGGGCATTATCATAGAACCCCACTTCTGCCTCTGGCTGAAATCAAGTGTTCCTGACTTGGTGAAGATGTTGCTCACTTTGCCCACCTTCTAAGGCAGGAGGAAACCCTTTCTTCACAGAAACTCCAAAGCCATTAAGCACGGACTTCTTTCCAGAGGTGACTAAATTTCTCTTTATGAGAACTTTTGTTTGTTCCTTCCAGCCTCAGAATTCTGTGAGAGCACAATCATATGAAGGGACATGTAGACAGCACTAGCCCTGTGCAATATACACATAAAACAAGATTTACTGGGGAAAACTCACAAGCAAGAAGCAGAAACACTGACTCAATTATCCACCCCTTCCTTTGTCCATGCAGAGATGTGCTTGGATAGGCATAGCTCCATGCATTGTGGAAAGTCTGCCAAAAGAAGGATCCATCACCATTCTGCCATATGTATTATGGAGACAGTGGGAGGTGCACATTTAAGGTCTACTCATGGTAGAATACATAGCAGGGGTAGCTTCTGGGCTGGAAAATTGTTTCGTGTGATTGGAGATTAGAGGTATACCCAAGCCAGTGTTGCGAGGGCTAGCTAGAAGCCTTTGCACTATCTCAATCTGACTGAATTAATTGCCTGCCAAATACTGATAAGGGTGAAGGTAGAGAGACAAAATTAAAGGAGACAGAAGGGTACTCTCATTTCATAGGGGTTGTGCCCAGGTACTATCAAGAAAGTGGAAAGGAAAATTTTCAGACTGAGGAAAAAGTTTCACAATACATATATCAGACTAGAATATTGTATCCAGATTATATAAAGGATTATATATAATATAAAAAATCCTTTATATTTTATAAAGGATTCCTATAAGTCAATATAAAAGATATATAATTTAACCTTTAAAACTGGGCAAAAGCATTAATAGGTATATGAAAAAGACATATCTGCAAATGGTAACAAAAACATTAAAATGTCCTCAACATCATTAATCCTTAGAGAAATGCAAATTAGAACGCCAATGAAAGATTAATATTATGCCAATAAATTCAACAGCAGACAAAATAAACAAATTCCCCAAAAAACACAATTACCCACTCAAAAAGTAGATAACTTGAATGTCCATAGGGATATTAAAAAATACAGGTAGAAGTAGTTTTAAAAATTGAACTCATAATAATTAAAAGCATTTCCAGAAAGAAAACTCCAGGCCCAGCTTACTTTATTGATGAAATTGAGCAAGTTTATCAATTTACAAGTTGTGAAGAATAAATAGTACTAATATTAACATAGAAGCAAAAATCCTTAACAAAAATCAAGTAAATTTAACTCACAATGTATAAAAAGATTAATATCTAATCAGTAGATGAGATTTGCCCCAGGAATGCATAATTGGTTTTATATTTAAAAAGCAATTAATGTAAGTCACCTTATTTAAAAATTACTTAATTAGATACAAAAATTTTTAACAAAATACTGGCAAGCTGTATCCAGCAGCACATCAAAAAGTTTATCTACTGCAATCAAGTAGGCTTCATTCCTGGGATGCAAGGTTGGTTCAACATACACAAATCAACAAATGTGACTCACCACATAAACAGAACTAAAAACAAACCCAGATGATCATCTCAATAAACACAGAAAAGGCTTTTTGACAATCCTATTAAAATCTCTGTAAACCTCTAGCCAGCTTTATGACCCAGGAATGTCTTTCCCAAGACTCTGGGAACCATCTTTTTGAGATACAATCGTCAAGGAAGATAGAGGCCCTGTCTCCCAGTTTTTGTGGGAGAGTAGGAGCCTAATTTAGGATCCTAACTTTGCTTAGGCAAAAGCCTAATTTTGACAACTAACTTAAGAGGCTGCTCCCCCCAAGTTGCGAAGCTACCTCATTTCATAAAACTGTGAGAAGAATATCTTCTCTTTTGATACAGCACAGATGACTGTATATCTTGGGATAGGGAATCTTTTGTCTCTATAATAAATGAATGAATGAATTAGTGAATGAAAACAGATAAACAGAACAGCCAGGACCCACTCTCCTCTCTAAAGGCTAATGTAGAGCTGCACTCTGGAGGCATTAGGCTCTGAGCCTGATGATTGAACACATTGGGAATAAAGAGACCAAAGGGGGAAAAATAATCCTTCAAGTGTCAGTCTGGAGAGGCAATCCAGGGAGGCGCTGAGATCTGAAACCAACAAGGAGGCTTCCAGCCAAGAGAAGGAGAGTGGATGAGTCAGGAAACTTCTAGACCATGATCCATGGGCTCTGCAGCAAGGGGAGCAGACAGAGGCAAGTTTGCTGCCTGCAGGGTTCAGAGAAGGTGTCTGTGCATATGTGGAGCTTTGATCAGGGCTAGAATTCACAGTCTAGCTTTCAGTGTACAAATGAGAAATTAGAGAATAGACAAGCTGGGATATAGAGTAATAGAACTGGTGAAAATAGACACATATTTCTCAAACATATTTCCCAAAGGGTGAGTCTACTACTGTCCTCTCTAGCTGGCTTCTGCACTGGGACCCTTGCCTGGAAGTTCCTTCTCTGATTTCCCAGTGCTCAGTGCTGCTTGACTCTGCATGACAACAACCTATGACGGAAGGGAACCCTTGGTCCCAAAGAAGAGTCATGGAAACCACTGGACATGAAGTGTCAGGGGAACACAGCTCCTCACAGGACGGTGTCTGACCCAGTGCAGGGTGTGCCTCTGTGGTGACACAGGTGATTGTTCAGAGGGTTCTTATAAAATTTTAAGCTACACCATCCTTACAGCATGCTTGCTTTATTTCAGGAATTTTTTTTTTTTTTTTTTTTTTTTTTTGAGACAGAATCTCACTCTGTCACCCAGGCTGGAGTGCAATGTCACAGTCTCGGCTCACCGCAACCTCCACCTCCCGAGTTCAAGTGATTCTCCTGCCTCCTGAGTAGCTGGGATTACAGGCATATGCCACCACACCCAGCTGATTTTTGTATTTTTAGCAGAGACGGGGTTTCACCATATTGGCCAGGCTGGTCTCAAACTCCTGACCTCATGATCCACTCGTCTTGGCCTCCCAAAGTGCTGGGATTACAAGCATGAGCCACCATGCCCGGCCTATTTCATGATTAAAAAAAAATTTTTTTTTTAAACTAGATCTGAATATGTTTATCTTTTTTCAAATCAGTTGATGGGGCAGAGTCACACTCAGGCAAAAGGAAACCCACACTCTAAATATGTGCATAGGATGTAAAGTTGCCACATGGATGAATTAGCAGGTGCTATGATGTTCTGAAGCTTCTGCCGGGGCTCTTGGAGGAAATGTTCACCCGAGCCCTCCGTGGCCCCCACGGCTTCCTGGCAGGCCCCGAAGGTTTCTGCACAGGAAAGCGGTGACTCTGCAAGGCTGTGTCTTGGCTGCTGGCGCAGAGATACAGGGCCAAGTCTTCTGGCTGCAGGGCGTGTAGGTGAAGGTTTAAGAGAGAGCTGTTGGGGCATTCAGGTGAGAAGCGACTTGGCACACTTTCATTTATAGAGAGTTTCTTATAGCTGTAGACAAACATGAGCTCCGGTGGCTTCTTAGCTTTCTGCTTGTACCAATACATAGCCCTGTGCCCCATATGTTGTTCACATTTCAAAGACTTCTTATTTGTCATTCCCATGACCAGGTGTTTTGGTGTCTGGGTAACTTCAGTGTCTATGGGAACTGTAGGAGGAAAGGGACAAAATTCAGGCAGAGCCCAGGAAGAGGGTTGTTCCTGCAGCCACAAGGAAAAGGGTTGGAGTCCAAGGACAGACAATTTCAACCTAACTCACCTGCTCCCAGGAGACAGAGAACCGCACAGCAGAGCAGCCTGCAGCCCATGCTAGCCTCGGGTCTGAGATGGGGCCTCTGACTGGGGTCCTTTGGGCGAGGTGCTGGGCTCTGGTCTCCTTGGCCCTGGTTGGTGGTTTTTCTTGTGATGTCGCTGCTCCTGATAGTTTCCCCAGACCCAGGGGATGTTTCTTCCTGACTGCTTTACATCCTTTCTAAGTTCTGATAGAAGGTAGATTTGAATTTGCTGGGCTAGGATGAATCGGCTGGGGAGAAAGGGCAGAGCCGGCTTTTTACCCCCCAAGGATATTCCTCTGGCAGGGGCTCCTTTGCTCTCAGCTGCTTCCTAATTATGTGGATCCTCCCTCTATCTTTGTCTCCCTGTCTTTCAGGATCCCTCTCAACAACAGACCACTCCCATTCAAGGAATCTCCTTCTGTCCTGCGGGATCACATAAAACAGTGCCATTCAAAACGTCCCTTCCCTCAATGTCTAAGTGTGGTGGAGCCCTTTCTGCCCGGCTCTGTGGAGGGAGGGTGACTGCATGAACACGGATGCAGTGTGCACCAGCTCCCATCATTCAAGGGCATGACTGTGATGCCAACCAGCCACCAGGCACTGGGGAGGGAGCTGAGGGAGCACGAAAGGGATGAGCCACCCTCTGTCCCTGAAGTGGAGGGCATGGGGCTTGGCTGGGCTTAGAGCTAACATACACAGAATGCTGAAAAAGAACAACACAAGGTGTGTGGAGCAAAGGAAAGGGAAATCAGCTTGAAGCTGATGTTAGTGTGCTTGAGCTGAGTACAGCCATGCTCTCAGTTGAGGTACGGTTGGCTCCCCATGGGCAAGATCCCTCCTGGCCCATCTCTCCTCTTACTCTCTATCCCTTCCCCAGGTCCCTGCCTCAGAGGTTTCACCAGAGCACAGCTCCTGCCTGTGGCCAAAACAGTATTTGGCCACTCACCGACCCAGTGTCAGCATCCAGATGGGTTCCACATCTCACAACCCTGAGCAGCAGAGAAGGGTTTGAAAGTCCAGGGGAGAATGAAGACGAAGGAGGTGTTGGCAACAACACAGAGAGTCAGCAGCCAGAACGCCAGGTATCCACACACATAAGACATTCTAAATTTTTACTCAACAGAAATTGTCTATGTCTGTGTCTGGGCACCATGGCAACACCTTATCTCTACAAAAATTAGCGGAATGTAGTGGTGCCTGTGTGTAGTCCCAGCTATTCAAGAGGCTGAAGTGGGAGGATTGCTTGAGCCATGGAAGTCAAGGCTGTAGTGAGCCATGATTGTGTCACTGCACTCCAGACAGAGCAAGACTCTGCTCCCACCACACCCCTCAAAAGAAAAAAAAAAAAGGAAAAGAAATGAAACGAAATGAAATAAAGAAAAGAAAAAAGAACAGAAAATTGTCTATGTCTGGATCCCTAGTAATGAGCAGAACAGACAGTATCCCAGCCCTCTTGAGTTCTTGGGCCAGTCTGACTTGTTCAACAAATACTTCTTGAGCAACAGCTAGGAGCAAGCAGAAAATCACCAACATTTTCACCCCCAGAATTCTATTTGTGTAGGGCAATTCAACATATTCAGAAAACAACTAGAGAATAAAAATATATCTTACATAAAGTTTGAGAAATGTAATCAGTATGTCATTGTTCAATCACTTCATATATGTGATGCCATATTTCCTCATATATTAAATCAGGAGAACTGAAATGAGATGATCTCTAAAGCCCTGCCATTTCTAAAATGTTAGAAACCACATTAGTTCATCAGTTCTGTGGAGAACTTTCCAACTAGGAACCAGCTGGATGACTTCCTATGGGTCTTCTGTACCTCACTGCATAAGCTATTTATGCTTTGTGACCAGTTAAGAATTGGAATATCATCAATTTTCTTAAAAGGTACTTTTATGCCAATATTGGCTTTTCATTCTAGAGCATTTGAAGATACAAATGAACACAAATAAACACAAAAATGAGATGATTCATACTTTCAAAGTGATTTTTACCATCTATTTATTGTTGTATTACATCAGTGTTACCTTTTCATGATGATAATTATAATTGTAGGCATGAGATTAGGGTCGTAAATCTATGTTATATGTAAATCTACACGGGGCTGAGGGAAGATACTTTTCCATGATTTAAGTCAAGGATTTATAATTTAGATTTGTTTTAACCTGGCGATGTGCTCAGTCAGGAGGAAAATTGTAGCATTCTTCTAATGCAAAAATTTCATCAGATTTTCAGTGTGGCCCACAAAACAAACAAACAAAAAACGTAAAGCATGTAGATTAGAATTTAATGGGGTTGAGTATTCTCCCCCTCAACAGGTTACATATAGGATCGATCTCTATCCTGCTACAGTTGGAGATATTCTATTCACTAGATAAAAACCTAAAATTAGCCTTATTTTAAACACTAGTATTATTACCATTAAAATTGTTTCCATTGGTATCTACTTCAGCAAGAAAACACTTTGGCCCTTCTACAAAGAAGTAGAACAAATTTGAACGAATAATATTTTATTGCATTGTTTGGCTCTCAATAAGTAAACCAAATTGCAAAGACAATTTAAAAAAAGCAATAGAATTTAAACTGAAAACTTGAATAATGGTGAAAGCGAAAGGTTTAATTGTCCTGAGGACAACAGCTAACATAAGCATTTCCCACAACAAGGGGTGGTGACCAGCGAGTTCAAGTGGTCTGAATTAGGGATGGATCTAAGAATGAAAATGATCTCAGGACCATGTGAATTGCAAGAAGAGTGAAGAGTGGAATGGTAAATATGGAGAAAAGCCAAGTAAACATATTTATATAAAATAGAAGTAGTATATGTGATTGAAGATAAGAGGACATAACTGACTCCAAGACAGCTGGGATTTAGGACACAGAGTACTACCAAGGAGCCCTGAGAACCTGTGTAAGAAAATCTTTTTTCATTTTTTATTTTTCTTTCTGGGCCAGGTCCTAAGTTGTGTATGCAGAGGGTGGCACTCCCGAAGGCCCAGCAGAGAACAAACTCTGGAAGGCTGTAGACATGGGCAGGGATGTCAGAAGATACCCAGGGCAGGAAGGCAATGGCATTCAGACCCAGTGAGAGTGGAGAGTCGTGGTGGGTCACTGTGATTCCCACTAAGACCCTGGAAAGGCCATGCACTAGCAATGATGACCACATGCTGGGGCTCCCTAAGAGGGAGGGCAAAGCTGAAATAGACCCTAGCAAGTCCTACATTCAACCCTCCCAGAACAAAACCCAATACATTTCCAAGAAATAACATAATGCAGAGCCTCAAGCCTATATTGTCCACAATGCTTCACATCAACCCTTTCTAATCTTTCATGTAGGATATTTAGAAGTCTCCTAATCATTCATGCCACCCAAAAATCTATCTCCTTTCTGATCCATACTACTACCAGTGTTCCTCTACCAAAATATCAGTTTCATCATGTTGTTTCACTTGGAGTAGGACCAATGGCTCACCACTGCCTAGAGATTTGTGTCCAAAGTCCTTTCAGGTCTCCCAATATCCCCAGTCACCTGGCTATTGCCTGTTCTTGAGGAGAGTTCAAGATGACATTCATCAGAATTGGGAGACACACTTGCTGGTCACCCTTCTTGAAGAGAAGGAGCCCACAACGCACAAGGCTGCCTCCATCGGCATCTCCTCAACACTTTCCAGTTTACCTATTGCCATGGAATTTCATGCCTCTCCACATATTTTTCTGTTGAATAAAGTACTTACTGATCATCAGAATTGTCTCTTGATCTTGGAAATATTTCCTTCCCCCTCCTTTATGCTTGTGCTCATCAACCATTTTTAGCAATCCTGTGTTTTTTTCATAATGTTATATAAAATATGTACCAATATGTGCCACACAGAAAGAAAAGAAAGAGCTTCTCCCATCAGTTAAGATCTTCAGTGCATGGGACAGGCTCTTTTTTGTTTGTGGAGCCCTAATACTTTAGTGGCTTTGTTGTGAAGCCTTGCTGTAGCTGATAAACAATTCTGTGAGACTTTTGTGTGCATAAAATGGAGGACTTCTCCACTGGGTGCACTAGCTGGCTGTATTACAGACTGAAACTCCATCAGAGGCCATCAGGGAATGGAGACCGGAGCCTTGGGTGCAGGTGCACACACGGCCCACAGCTTCCTGGCTGAGCCAGGAGGTTTGTGCACAGGGATGCAGTGACTTTGCAGGGCTGTGTCTTAGCTGCTGGCACAGAAATACACAGCAGAGTCACCAAGCTCCAGGGATTTGATGTGAAGATCTAAATGAGCTTTGTCTGGAGATTTAGGTGAGAAGCGATTTGGAACTGTTTCATTTATAATGAGCTCCTTATTATTGTAGCTAAACATTATCTTCAGAAATTTCTTAGAGTCCTGTTTATACCAATACATAGTATCATGGCCCAGATTTTGTTCACATTTAAGGGACTTGTCATTTCCCATCTGTGTGACCAGGTATTTTGGAGTCTGGGAAACAGCTGTGTCCAAGGGACCTGCAAAGGAAAGAAGCAGAATTCAGGCAAATCCTAGGAGACGGCCTGCTGTTGTTGTCATGGTGAAAAGGCTTAGGGACTCCAACAGGATCTTGTCACCTGGGCCCGGGACTCACCTGCTTGGAGGAGGCAGAAGGCCACACAGCAGAGGAGCCTGCAGCCCATGGCAGAGTGAGGCAGACCACGCAAGGCCCAGGGCAGGATTCTGGTCTGCAGTGGTGAGAAGACTAGGCTGTGGTTTCCACTGCCGCTGAGAGGTGCTGCGCCAGTGAGGTCACAGCCTGTAATCATTCCCCGATTCCCAGGGTCTCCTCTAGCATGGCTCCTCCCTTTCATGCCCTGCACTTGCTCCTTTAAAGGAGTTTTTGGAATTTCTGGGAATAATTGACAGGGTGGAATTGTGGCCTCCAGGATGTGTCTCTGACAGTCATTCCTGGGCCAGCAGCCCCCTCCCTCCCTGCTCCTTCCCAGGGATCTGACCACCTCCTCCCTTCCTCTCCTTTTCAGGCCCTTCTCTCAGAGTCAGCTGGTTTCCTCTCTGGATCCTTTGCTTCCCCTTCACAATAACGCAGGACATTAATTTGCTGTCTTGAATCTTTGCTCACTTGAAGGTCTTGTTAATGATCAGTGGTCCCCTTGATTCAGGAGAGACTGGCCTGAGATTTCACCTGAATACCAGCCATAGCCACCTACTCCACATGACTGTGACGCTAATGCAGAGCAAACCCTGTTGAAGCGTTATTATTGGGAGTGAACTGCAGCCTTGCTCCCTGTGATGTTCTTATCTGTCCAAGGGGCAGATTTATGAGGAAACAGGAGGCTGCTGGAAAATATGCAGACACCATGTGCTGGGAAAGAATGGCGATGAAGGTCAACAACACGGCAGTCAGAGAAAACAAAAGTAGTTGACGGTATTGCCCCTTGAGTTGTCTGCAGAGAATTCTCCTTCTTGGTACAAAGTTTACAACCGAAGCTTATTGCGGGGTTTCTCAATTTCAGCACTACTGCCATGTTGGATCAGGTGATTGTTTGTTGTGGGGAGCTGTCCTGTGTAGGGAGGATGCTTGGCGGCATCCTGGGGCCCTACCCACCTGATGGCAATGTGACGACAGAAAATGCCTTCGTGTTTTGTGAATTATCTCCTGTTGAGGACCACAGTCCCCTTTATTCTTGCCCGTGGTACTCCTCTCCTCTGCCAGCCATCAACCACCCGACCTCGGGGGTGTGGCAGGGCTGCAGCTCCTCCTGCTCTGGTCAGCAAGGTCCAGCACTCAGACCTCAGTGCCTCAGTCAGTGGCCCCAGGGCAGGAACCTCCAGGAGGAAAACCAGCGACCAGCACTGCCAGAAAGGTATCACACACACACACACACACACACACACACACTTTGGTAGTGTTGTCATCTACTGGTGAATCCCCTGCAAAGACAGACCTTGATGGTTCATTTGTGATTTACTAAACACAGAACTTGAACTAAACAAAAGAAAAATGACCACCATCCTTCTTGGAACTTCAGGCATGCTTTATTTGTTTATAGTCATTGAATGGCTACTTAGTGCAAAGCATGAGTAAACAATATTCTCACTCTCATGATGCTTATAATCCAATAGGAGCAAAAACACATTCACACATTACTTGTAGATTAAGAATATGAAATACATTTTACATGGAGGCCAGCAAAATAGTTACTATTTACATTTAAATACTTTTTTTAAAGCATCCCATTTCCTGATCTATGAAACAATGGGCAGAAATAAATAATTTTCAACACTCTGTCTAGCTCTACAATTCTGTGAACATAACCAGGTACCCCCGTAGTTGTGGGTCTTATTCGGTACCTACCACATTGCACCACACAGCTGACATGGGAACCTTTTCAAAGAAGGAATGGTAGGGAGGGAAGGTAGTGAAATGACAAGAGGCTACATTCAATGGTGATGATCATAACTATGTAAAGATGTAACCATTCTTAAAGAGTAAACTTTAAATAAATATGTATTTCACTATTTTACGCAAGAGTTTTTACCAAATCAGACGGACAGCGTCTGGGAGAGGCACTGGAATGAAACTGATAGAAAGAAACTCGCCTCATATGAGGCAATGTTAGTTCTGGTTGTTGTTTTGTTTTGTGTTTTACAGGAGACATGAAAAGCAAAAGTGTTTTATTGTCCATCAAGAATTGTCTAGACCGGGTGCAGTGGCTCACGCCTGTAAACCCAACACTTTGGGAGGCCAAGGTGGGCGGATCACGAGGTCAGGAGATCGAGACCATCCTGGCTAAAACGGGGAAACCCCGTCTCTACTAAAAACACACAAAAAAAATTAGCTGGGCGTGGAGCGGGCGCCTGTAGTCCCAGCTACTAGGAAGGCGGAGGCAGGCCTGAACCCGGGAGGCGGAGCTTGCAGTGAGCCGAGATCCTGCCACTGCACTCCAGCCTGGACTACAGAGCGAGACTTGGTCTCAACCAAAAACAAACAAACAAACAAAAAAGAATTGTCCAAAGGATAAGAAGGACAAATAAATTGATTATGTACGTATTTTCTGACAGGGCCCGCCATACTGGAGAAGGGGGAAAAAGCTACAGAAAGGAGAGAGGATAGACGCTGGGATCCCTGGGAAGAGCCAGGCTGCCGACAAGAAAGTCAAAGAGGGAAGACAACATAATAATTTTATCATGGAGATAACTTAATCCACAAAAAGGTGGAGAGTTGTAGGAGCAAAAGGAGTGAGACAGAAAGCTGCAGAAGAACTAGAACACGTCGAACTGAATGATACCAGGATGCATATTTTGAACATGGGTCATATTTTTGGCTGTCCAATATTTAAACCCCATCTTATATTTGAGCAGTTCCCCAAAGTTTGGGTCTTGGCGGGAAAAGCAAGTGTGTTGATATGTTTATAAGCAAAACCTTCCACCCTTCTAGAACCAAACTCTCCATCTCTGCCTCTTCTTTTTCACTTCTCATGAGAATATCACTCCACCTGGCAGAGTTGTCTCCCTCTTCCAGCTCCCCAAGAACGCACGGGAAATCTGTCCTGTCTCCTCTGGCGGAATAGAATGGATGAACAACCTTTTGTGTCCAATTACGTCAAATTTAGTTTCCTGAGCAGGGTCTTAGGAAGATTTCATTTCACCTGATTCTGTTTCTCTCTTCACACATGCTCAACACTGGGTTTCCAGGTTTGCAAGGGGACGAGGGCCATGGTTTCACTTCCATTCTATCAGCTGGCTGCTAGTTACTCGAGACTCTGACCCTGATTTAAAAAAAAAAAAATTATTTCATGATGACAAAAATACAAAAGTCAACATTGCATATCAGCTCATGGGATCATATCCCTGCAGGTTGACCAGCAGCTGCCAGTTTTCCAAATGAAATTCAGACCAAAATCAGATAAGACATCCTGTCTCAGGCCAGGTGTCCCTCACCTTTGCAGAGCATCAGTTCATGCTATTTGCCTGTTGAGCTATTAAAATCTCGCTTGTTCACTTAAAACATTTACATTTATTATTTCTATTCTTATATGAATCACAAATGTTTAACCCACAGTCATTTTTAGCAACAATTAACATAAATTAAACGCAATGCCATGATGGATAGAGATTATTTATTAACAGTGAAAAATGATTATACGTCATCTTATTTTTGTTACTGAGAAGAAGTTCTAGATTTTTCGTGAGGGTAGGAGTTTGAAAAGTCCAGGGGGACCCTGCCTCTCCAACCCTACGTTAGTTAGTCACTTGAGATATTTAATATTGAGCTTAGAAGTGTGTGTTTCGCATACTCTGGTTTTAGGACTTTAGCTGATTTGAAAATGGCCCATACTACAGAAAGTTAAGAAATTTAGATTCTAGCATGTAGAAATGAGATTCCTATCTTCAATACCTTCTTTTGTTCCATTCCAAAATAAACTGCAAAATTAACCTCCACAGGACAGCTAATGGTTTTCCTGTTAAACTGTTTGGCTAGACTTTCACTTCTGGGCAGCATGCTAGAATATGCATAGTAGAGTATAGAGATATTCTGAAGCTCCCTCCTGCTGAATAACTAGAGCCTATAGAAAATGTATCTTTGCTGTATTTTTGGATTTCCAAGAAGTAAGGGAAATTCCAAATGCTTTTTGAAAAGGCGAAACAGGAGGCTGTAGTCAAAACAAAATGAAGAGCCTGTTTCAGATGTGCATCCTGGAGGTCTGTCCACGCCACCTTCTTTCCCATCTCCAGGTGTTTGGCATCATCTTTTGATATCTGGACAAGTCTAGCTTCCATGGGTCTTGGTAGACAGGGATAGATATTGAAGCTGGAAGCTGGAAGGGAGTCTGGTGAGGCTGTTTTGATAGAACCATTTGCTCAGACCCAGGAGACAGGTTTCCTATCCTTCGAAGAAGCCCTTGCTCCAAGAACTTAGAGGAACATTCAGAAGAGGAAAAAGGAAAAAAAAAAAACCCTTTCTAGCTTAGGTCTTTCATCATTTAGGGTCAGGAGAATGGTGCTCCAGGTATTCTTTGGTCTGATAGGTAGATTTCCCTTGGTAATTACTCTCTTTGCAAGATCCCTCAAGGAAGCCCTGATTTGTCAGGCTCACTGCCCAGGTTCCAGGAAGTCATTTCATGGCAGGATTGAGCTGGAGGAGAGGCCCAGCATCCAGAGCCTCTCTTATTCCTCTCAGGAAGAGTTCCTCCACCGGCATCTGCTTGTGAGCTCTGCTCTTTCCCAGCTCAAATTCTCTCCCTTTCTCATCCCATGCAGGGTCACATGCAACAAATCTGGCAGTCTAGGCTCTTTGCTATATCAAAAACACCTGCACAGCAAGGCAAATGAAGAGTCTATATTTATCCTCTCACATTTCAGCATTAACACAGCTTCTGCAGACCACATTTTCCTCTGTTGTAAATAAACCCAATATTTCTTTTAACTGTCTCCCATCCTGAGAATGCTCTGCCCTTCCTCTGAGTTCCCTTAATCTCAGTAGAGTCACAGCTCCTCCTTGTGGTAAAAGGTCAAACGTGTCAAGACTCTGTCCCATGGTGGACCAAAGGCAGAAGGGTAATAGAACTCTTGGAAATAGAGATAATCTGGCCGGGAATGGAGGTTCATGCCTGTAATCCCAACACTTTGGGAGGCTGAGGAGGGCGGATCATGAGGTCAAGAGGCCAAGACTATCCTGGCCAACATGGTGAAACCCCATCTCTACTAAAAATACAAAAATTAGCTGGGTGTGGTGGTGCACGCCTGTAATCCCAGCTACTCCGGAGGCTGAGGCAGGAGAATCGCTTGAACCCCGGAGGCAGAGGTTACAGTGAGCTGAGATCGCCCCACTGCACTCCAGCCTGGGTGACAGAGTGAGAATCTGTCTCAAAAAGAAAAAAAAAAAGGGAAGGCAGAGAGGTTCACTCCTTCCTTTCTTCAAGATACTTCTACCTAAAATAAAAACATAAAACATTGCACCTCACCTTTAATAAATATAGAAACTGGCTTTCAGAGTTAATAGACTGATTTTTTGCAGAACAACACTCCCACCAAAAACAACTAGAAAAACTTAACAAAATATAAAAATAAACGTTTGAAGTCACTTGGAGCTACTGAGGCAGTAGAACTTAAGGGATTGGGATCTCAGCGAGAAAGGAGAGATCTAACAGACCACTTTCGCCTCAAGTCATTTGCCAGTTTTATATCGTTGGCTAAGTAGCTGAGAAGAAAAGGGAAGACTGAGAGTGTAGCAGGCTTTGAGGAGCATCCACCACCTTTCTGGTCTGGAGAACATTTACGTTCAGTGACTACTGAATAGGAGAGGAGCCTGGCAAAGACCCCAGGCCTTGGTGCTGGGGGTAGAAGCAGAGATTGACTGAAAATGAGCACGAAGGAACTTTCCGGGTGGGGAAAGATGAAATGTTTTAGAGCTGGATCACAGTGATTGTTGCACAACTCCACGAATTTATCAAAATTCATTGAATTGCATGCTTGCAATGGGCAAATATTATGTTATGTAATTTACAATTTGATTTAGCTGTTAAACTTCAGACATCTAGTTGGAACTTACATGGCTAAGAGCAAAGGCGAACAGCCATCATGCAGGCTGAAGCTCAGGTCTGATCCAGCTCATTCATCAGCTCAATTAAGGTGATCCGCCCCTGCTACAATTCCCAGCAGAAGCAAAAGTGAATCATTTGAGGAAGATGAAATCATTCAGAGCCTCAAATTATCTCTATAGTTTTTATATACAATATCCGGCATTCAAGTAAATTACTAGTTGTATGAGAAAACAAAATCACATGCCCAGAAACCAAACAGAGAAAACAGATGAAAGAAATAGACCCAAACAGATGCAGATGTTAAAGTTATCAAAAACTGGGTTTTAAATAACGGATGTTAATATAGTCAACAAAGTAAATGACAAAATGTTGAATTTTAGCAGACAACTGGAAATTGTAGCAAGATTTAAATGGAAATTCCAGAACTGAAATATACAAAATACCTAAGATTTAGACTTCAATAGGTATGTTTAAAAGAGGAATAATTTCTTAAATGAAACTCAAGAAGTTAATCTGGCTGCTTCAGGTTAAGTTGAAAGTGACAAATTCATTCCTGCCTCTGCCTCTAGGTGTCTCTTGGCTTTTGCTGCTGAATTCTGTTCCTGCACTGCCTTGTTTTATTCTGGCGATTCTCATGCTGGTCTAGAACTCTGTTGACCTTGAAATGGTGTGAAATATTAGACTCCATGTTTTCTACTCTCTTAACTTGTTATTTTGTGAGCTAGCATCATTAGCCCAAATGCATCACACCAGGTTCACAGGGTCATCAGATAGTTCTGCTCTTGACCACATGCTGAGCAAGAGTCATTGATAATTGAGTTCTTTGTACCAAGCCCCTTCTTCTGAAGATTTCTGTGAGCACCCTCTATATTCTCATGGAAATACCTGAACTCCCACTCAGGAATCATCTCGCCACCCTAGAAGTTAAAATGTTTTCCTAAGAAACTAAAACAAAAAAATTCTAATAAAGATGGCCAAATGGGAATGAGGAGAAGATATAAGTTACTTGGTTGTGTACAATTCTCTCATATTCAGAGCCCACCATCACACTCACACTCTGTAGTATCTGTAAACATTCTTCAAATCCTACAGTGTCTGGTCATTTCTGCCCAAGATATCTTTGGTAATTTAATTTCAGATATCTGTCTATTTGGAGACAGCTGCAAGAACAAACCCAACCAGAGACTTCCTTTTCTTAGGCAGGAAGTGGGAGCTGGCGGCTGGGAGGGAGGCAGCTCTGTGAGGGATTTTGCACAGGCTGGAGTTGTCTTTGCAAGGCTGTGGCTTCACTGCTGGCACAGAAGTACATGGCTGAGTCCTCCAGCTTTGTGGACCGGATCTTCAGAGTGAAATTTGATCCATCAGGCCTTTCAACTGAGAATTGATCATCGAATATTTCAGACTTCTCTGAGATTTTATTATTATAAAAGGAAACCAGAAACTCGACTTTCTGCCCCAAGATTTGTCTGTACCAATAGAAGTATAAGTGATTAGAGATGGGGACACAGCGCAAGATCACTTCCTGTCCCATCTGTGTGACCTGATGGCTGGGAGTCTGGGTGACTTCAGGTTCTGTGAGTCCTGTGAGAAAAGAAGAAGATTAAGAGAATGGTTTAGAATTGTCTTAGGTAAGTTCAAAGCAAGAATTTCCTAGAGTCTAAGCATCGACCTGCTTTCAAGAGACTAAAAATTGCCCAGCATACGAGCCAGGTATCCATGGCAGGATCACAGCAGGAATGAGGCCTTTCCTAGCTCAGGCATCTGGTCCTGTGGAGGAAAGGAGGGGCATTTTGAGCTCCCATGGCCCCACAGGCAAGGTCTGGCAGAATTACTGGTGTCTCTGGCAACACCCACCATCCCTGGAGCGCCCTCTATAGGAGAGAGGAGGGAGCCTTTGTGTTGGTGCAGAACCTGACAACGCAGGGCTCTACTCAGCCCCTGGGGTCTGATGGTGTGTGCAGGACTGAGGGCCATTAATTAATAAGAGCAATGCTGGAAAATATGGGGGTCAGCAAGGTAACCCTGAGTACAAAGTCTGGCTCAGAAATTCCAGGAGGTCTTGTTCTCTTATTACCTGCTGTGAGTAACAATTCAGGTACAACAGACTCCACGGCTGATAATGAATGCCAAGAAAACTTGGTATTAGGATTAAAGAGATAGAAGGAAAAAGAATCAAGTATGAATGTTATAAATCCTGTGTGGAAGAGAGCAGCCAACAAGAAGTTGAAACTCTGCACATGCCCCAGGGAGAGGGAACTAGAGAACAGTGATCCAAACCCCATGGGGAACTACTGTCCTCAGGGTAAGGCAGTGATAGAGCCACCTGAGGAGGGGATTGGGTATTCTTTAGTTTTTCAAAAAAAAAAAAAAGAAAGAAAGAAAAAGAAAAAGAAAAGGACCTGGCGGGCGCGGTGGCTCACGCCTGTAATCCCAGCACTTTGGGAGCCCGAGGGGGGCAAATCAAGAAGTTAAGAGATTGAGACCATCCTGGCCAACATGGTGAAACCCTGTCTCTACTAAAAATACAAAAATTAGCCAGTCGTGGTGCTGGGCGCCTGTAGTTCCAGCTAGCCGGGAGGCTGAGGCAGGAGAATCGCTTGAATCTGGAAGATGGAGGTGGAAGTGAGCCAAGATCGCACCACTGCACTCCAGACAGTAAGACTCTGTCTCAAAAAAGAAAGAAAGAAAGAAAGAAAGAGAGAGAGAGAGAGAGAAAGAAAGAAAGAAGAAAGAAAGAAAGAAAGAAAGAAAGAAAGAAAGAAAGAAAGAAAGAAAAGAAAGAAAGAAAGAAAGAAAGGGAGGGAAGGAAAGAAAAGAAAAGAAAAGGGCTGACCATACATATTTGGAGCTGGGATGAGGGCTGAGATCCAGGGTCTAACTTGAGTCAAAAGAAAAGTCAAAAAACGGTCCATATTGGAAGGTGGATTGGTGAGGCCAGAGTGTTAAATACCTCACACAACATTTCCCAGAGGCACAAACCGACTGAAAGATACTTGGAAAAACTTAAACTTGACGGCATCTGTCCTACATTCAAGTTCAGGCACAGTCTCATTCAAGACAAACTCAGGCCACAGGCTGCAGGAGTCTGGGCAATTTAGCATTGCCACATCCAATAAGTGACAGTATTATGATCTGAGATGTCTGCTGAGGTCCTGTGGAATGCTGAACCGAGCGCTGAGGCTCAGCTGGATGCGTTGCCCCCACGGCTTTCTGATTAGATCCAGGAGGTTTGTGCACAGGGAGGCGGTGACTCTGCAGGGCTGTGTCTTGGCTGCTGGTGCAGAGATACACAGCTGAGTCTTCTTGCTGCAGCGCGACCACATGAAGGTATAAGCGAGAGCTGTCAGGGCATTCAGGTGTGAAGTGATTTGGCACAGTCTTGTTTTCAATGAATTCCTTACAGTTGTAGTAAAACATGAACTCCAGGGATTTCTTAGCTTTCTGTCTACCAATACATAGAATCATGTCCCAGATGCTCACGTTTCATTGTCCTTTTACTCCCCATTGCTGTGACCAGGTATTTTGGTGTCTGGGTAATTCCAGTATCCATGGAGCCTGTGAAAATAAGAAGCCAAATTCAGACTAAGCCTAGGACAGAGTCTTCTGAAGCAGTTCCATGAAAAAAGCAAAAAATTTAAGGACAGAAATTTCCCACCTGTGCCCAGGACTCACCTGAAACAATGGACCACACCACAGTGGAGACTTCAGCCCATGGCAGGGTCACCCAGGGCACAGGCAGGGGGACCCCATGTCTCCCTGCTCTGTGTCCTTGTAGTCTGGGTGTGCTTCCCTGGCCCTGAGACAGGGGCTGCTTGGGAAGTCTCTGCTCCTGTTGGTGTCACTATTAGTGTCTACAGCTCACACTTCCTCTTTCCTTTCCAAGCTTGGCACTGGCACCTCAAGAGGTGGGTTTAGACTAGCTTCTCAGTGCCAGGTGTGCAGGGCGGGTTCTTTAGACAGTTGCTTTTTTCTTAGCAGCTGCCTGCCCTTCCCACAACGAATGAATGGGTCTCCCCTTCCTCTTTCTACTTATGGCTCCCCTCCTCCCTAACACACAGACCCCTTCCCTTTGGGCAGATGCCTTCCCGATGCCTGTCTTGGACCCAGGATGAGCACACTCCAGCTCCCCTCCCTCATCTCGGTGAATTCCAGGAGGCCACCTCACCTCACTCAGTGGAGCCCTTCCCCAGAGCCAGCTGTGCATCATTTTAAGACCCAGTAAGGTAATGCCAACTAGGGAGGGAGCACCTTTCAGTGGGTGCTCGGGGGGACATGAGAGGAATAATCTGCGACCCCTACCCCCAGGGAGCATCTCACCTACTTAGGATGCAGGACCTGAACACAGACTAGAATAACAGGAGGCCCTAAGGGCGTGAGCAGAGGGACTGCAGAGATGCAGGTCCAGGTGGAATGGACTTTAGTGTCTTCAAGTTGTCCACACATGGTCTCTCAACTACAACAAGGAGCAAACCCTGA
Organism: Pan troglodytes; assembly: GCF_028858775.2. NCBI lineage: Eukaryota > Metazoa > Chordata > Mammalia > Primates > Hominidae > Pan > Pan troglodytes. Next base: position 157,658,290 of record NC_072404.2, on the reverse strand, counting down.
TACCAGAGCATTTGATTCCTTCGTTAGTCCTTTCCTCCCTCCTGCCTCTCTTCTCCCTCCATATGACTCAGGAATTTCACTAAAGTCGTAGCTCCTCCTGGAGGTGAAAGAGGCACATTGCCCTCATCTCAGCCATCTGCCCTCAGTCCTCCTGATACAGCATTGAGAGAATAGAACACAAAGGGATTCCGCAGGGGAATGCACAAAACAAGAAGGCATTTGAAACACCGAAGTAAAGGTTTAGCAACTCTAACTACCACCTACTGGTGAAACGCCTCCAACAACCTCCATATACACACTTAAGATATCAAAATAATATTATCCAATAGGTATTTATGGAACACATAACTATATGTCAGGCACTGTTTGAGGACCAGGAATAGAACAGTGAATAAAACCAACTCTCATGGGCACGTGGGCCATTTTAATTTGTTCAAACAGCTTTTGTGAATAATATTTACATTCTCAAAGTGCTTCATGGATTACAGGAGCTATAAGACATGTTTGACGTGGGCTGGGCGTGGTGGCTTACGCCTGTAATCCTAACACTCTGGGAGGCCAAGGTGGGCGGATCATGAGGTCAGGAGTTTCAAACCAGCCTAGCCAATATGGTGAAACCTCATCTCTACTAAAAATACAAAAAAATTAGCCAGGGGTGATGGCGTGCGCCTGAAGTCCCAGCTACTCAGGAGGCAGAGGCAGGAGAATCGCTTGAACTCGGGAGGCAGAGGTTGCAGTGAGCCAAGATTGTGCCACCGCACTCCATCCTGGATGACAGACTGAGACTCCATCTTAAAAAAAAAAAGACATGTTTGACATGTTTAGAGATAACATCTAATTTGGAAAGTTTTACAGGGTATGCTTTAGGAGGATTAAAGGGTTTTAGGTGCCTAAATCATTTCATCTACTGACCTTCTTATTGCCTCAATCTTGAAATCTGGTTGTGGGGAGAGGCTGAAATAATTTTCCCCAACTGTCTACCCAGCTCTGAAACAATGTAAGCCAAGCAGGGTAGACTTCACTAGGCTGCTGTGCCAGAAGCTTACATGGTTCATGGCCGCTGTCAAAATACTTTACAGAGTGCGGGTGCTTAATACATATTTGCTTAATTGGTCAATGAATAGATGGATGGAATGGAAAACAGTAAAAATCATATGTAAAAGGTAGGTCTAAGCACTTAAAAATTGTGTTTCTAATCTGCTATGGTTGGCATTGGTATATTTGTATCTGCAAATCTACAGAAATCGGGTCATAGTCTCAGTATGTAAGGCTGGAATGTAACTGATAAAAATAATTTTTATTTCAAAGGTTTTATTTATGAATAATAATCTTTCAATGTTGATGAAGCATTGTGCAAAGATGATATGGAAATAGAGGGATTGTTAATTCTTAAATTCTCCTTCCTGTCAGGGTCCCCATCATTCTTTCAGCATTTCCTTACTTTATAGCACAAGGGGTTCTAGGCTTTTCCTGCCTGTCTTGGTATCTACTATATGTCCAAAAAGTCCTGGTTCCTTCTAGTGGACAGTGGTATTTAGAAAACAGAATATGGATACTAGATCTTTTGGGGTGCTTTTGGGGTGAACTACTCTTAGGTATCACAGTGGACAGAGCTGTACATACGCATGTGTTTTCACAGTACACATATATTTACAGGTATCTTTAATTCCTGTCTATACATATTGAGAAGCGATGAGTTCACACTAGTTCCAATCCCATATTATAAGGTTTATTCTTGTGTTCTTGTGTTCTAGTGTTCTCTCTTTCCATATTTGCAACTCCCTTATCCAATACTGAGAAACATGGTTCTGTTATCCTTATAGATTTACGTATTTGATTAGTCCCTTTACAGGTAACTAAATGTGTGCTGTGGCTGCCATCATCTCTCCTTTGTAAATGGCCTCCTCTCTCCGTTCAAGTTCTGACTTCCTGTGCCATGGAGACCACCCATGTTGAAACTCTCCTCACCTCAGTCCAATTTCTGACACACCACACAAGGGATGCCTTGCCCCACGCGGTGCCCTTTGCAGTCTGCTGGGGCTTCCACAATCTGCAGGAGGCTGCTTTCCTCATCCCCTTTTGACTCCACCCCACTTTTGGGGAGACATCTTCCACATGCTGCATGGTCTCTGTCACCTTCCAACAGGCCTCCCTTCTACACAGATACAAAGAAATGCACGTTAGTCCTCTGTATTTCATGTCGCTGTGTGTTTATTGCATAACTTGAGGCACCTGACTTGGGCGATGAGCAGGGAAGACCTCAGGACCTTTCAGGAAGATCTTCTTAGTGTACAGGGTGATGGTTGCAGCTAATGAGCTTGTTTGTACTTGATTTGTCTGGGTTTCTCTGAGCCCTCTGTAGTTCTATTATTCTTCACCTTGTTCTCCAGGGAGGAATGCCAATTTCATGGTTCTAAAAGTCCTAGGTTTTTCCTTCCATACTAAAACACGTTTATGTGAGTACTTATCTCTCTTACTGGAGTGGATCTTCCTAAGATCACAGGCTGTATCTTAATCACTTCCTTTTTTCTTCTTCTTAATGCAACCCCCTTCCTCACCTGCCAGCATTTACAGACCACCTTAAAGGTGCAACAGCAGCTGTTCCTGATAGCCCACCACATGCTCTTACCATTCTCTCCCTTGAAAGTGGGAGCTGGGTGTCACCTTCCAATGCTTTCAGGTGCACAGACATTCTAATCACCTCTCATTCATCTTGCTAGGACCAAAATCTTGAGAACCACAACCAGATGTTTTGTTCTCAGCATTTGAAGGCCTGCCTGAAGTCTAACTTCCTCAGGCACTGATCCTAAGCTCTGTTCTGGTTACTGAACACCCACTGACCACAAATATATAGAAGGACCCTGATTGCAATGGGTGCCATGTGAAAGGGGGAAATAAATCCATACAAATAAAAAAAAAACTACAGGTTATTCATCTTGGTTTTCAGTGTGTGTGAATATTCTAGATGGTGTGACTGAGCCAATATTGAGAAGAAATAACTTTTTTAAATCACTATATGATATTTGACTGATCATCAAATAATCGGGCACAAACTATTCTCATCAGCATTCATAGACTATATAGAAAACCAATTATCATTTGGGGATTGATGCAATTAGAGAAGGTTTTTTGAAGGAGAGTACTCTAAGCCAGATCTTAGGGCAATCTATCTAATTCTGTTCCAAGTATTTTTTTTCTAAGAAACTATTTCTGCTGAATTGTCTACAAAGAAGCCAGCATTAGCTTTGACTACTACTACCTGGCATGCTATTTCCCAGTAATGGGGAGACACTTTTTTGATTTCCTTTCACAATTTGTAACTGCTACCTAAAGAGAAAAATGTATATTTGCTGGGCTGGAGTTTTCACTTATCTGACTCATCTTTAACTATTTTAGAACTTACAATCTTCTTTTGGCTTTGTTGACTACTTATCTTCTTACTATCTCTCTCCTGATCCTATGTCCCCAAGCTATAGGACAGAGAGAAAAAGATTCAAAGCTCTAACGAGACGATTTTCCAGCTCGATAGAAGGAAGAATTTTCCAGAAGGTCCTGTGGTTTCCTGTCCAGAATAGAGGCTGGATGACTGTTGGTGAAGATGTTTTGGACAAGGCTTAAGTGCCCAATGGGGCAAAGAAGAACAGAAGAACTTAAGCATCTACTCTATGCCAGAGACAGTGTCATAAACTGGAAATTTTAACATACAATATTTTCTTCAGAAGCTCATATTCTAGTTGAAGAGACAAGGAAATCAAAGCCTGAAACAAAATTCAAAAGTTATAATAGCAACATGCACAGGGTTTCAAAATGGCACCAATAAGAAATAGAACGGATTAGCATCTAACAAATTGGGGCATTATGGCGGTAGAGTTAGGGGAGGTCATAGGTTAATGTCAGAGATTAATTATAGATAGAGATGATACTTCAGGTAAATTTAATGGATGACTAGAAGTTCACCAGCAAAGAGGGAAAGTAACCTCATTCATTCATTCAGCAGTTATTCACTGAGCAATTACTATGTGCCACGTACATACCGGCTTTGAGGTGTAATAGTGAGCAAATCAGACATCATTTATGCCCTCAGGAATTTTAAACAACCTGGAAAAAATAGACATTAAGCAGATATTCACACAAGTAATACGTGACTGGAAGTAAATGTAATGAAAGTAAAGCCGCCTAGAAAGTTCAGGAAGGCCTGACTTTAGTTGGAGAATGTAGGTGGAGTTCAGAGTTCTCCACAGTTAAGAGTTGAAGAATGATGGGAGTTAACCAGGTAAGGTGTGTGCGGAAGGCACAGAGGTTTAAAACAGCATACAGTGTCCAAGAACATGAACTTTGGTGCTGGAATTTAAACTTATCCTGATGTCAATGTGGAGCCACCAAAGCATTTTAAGCGGAAAATGTAATGATCCGTGTGCATTTTAGAAAGATTACTCTGATGTAGAGAGTGAGTTGAAGGAGAATAAAGCCACAAACAAGGAAGTGGTTTTAGCACGATTTCAATAATTCAGGAGAGAAAATGTGATACTGAACCAAGTCATAGGTGGTTGACTTGAAAGGAAAATCAAGGATCTTCAAAGAAAAGTCAAGGATCTTTAAGACAGGTAAAATCGTCAAGACTTTGAATACAGGTAGTGAGCAAGGTGGATAAAGAAGTTAAGGGTGGGCCGGGTGTGGTAGCTTAGGCCTGTAATCCCAGCACTTTGGAAGCCCAAGGCAGGCGGATCATCTGAGGTCAGGGGTTCGAGACCAGCCTGGCCAACATGGTGAAATCCCATCTCTACTAAAAATACAAAAATAACCCAGCGTGGTGGCACACGCCTGTAATCCCAGTTACTTGGGAGGCTAAGGCAGGAGAATCGCTTGAACCCAGGAGGAGGAGGTTGCAGTGGGCCGAGATCGCATCATTTGCACTCCAGCCTGGGTGATAAGAGTGAAACTCAGTCAAAAAAAAAAAAAAGTTAAGGGTGACTTCTGTGTTTCAAGTTTGGCTAACCATATGTGTGTAGCTTCATTGCACTGACAGAAAATATAGAAAGAGAAAGCTATGATGAATTCAGCGCTAGACTAGCTGACCCTAGGTATGAGAGCAGACATGTTCAGTAGAAGTTGGATCTGAGAAAAGCTCAGGTAAGAGTCAGTATTTGAGGGATTGATTATGAATGATAAGAAATTAGATTATAAAAAGGCCAAGAGAGGTAATGTGCACAGTGAGAGAAGAATTTATCCATTGGTTGTATTGAAAGTATTTCATTCTTCAAGTAACACAGCTCTGTTTAACAGTGCTTTGTGTCATCACAGTAAAACTTTATTAAATCAAGAAAGCCAAGAGTAGTCCTTAACCAGATGAGGTCTGTAAATCCCATACTTCCCTCTGAAGGCATGTTTATGAATAACCTCAGCAACAATATTTGCCATACTTGAAAATGAAGAATCCTCCGGATGAATGTCTGGATGTCTCCTATCATACTCTTGCTGTTTCCCAGAGGTCTTGGAATATCGATAAAGTTGGTTGGTTCAGGGCATGTAAAGGGGACTATTCCCTCATTATTCTTCATCATTGAGTGAATTCAGAGAGCCACCATGAAGAACATTATCTTTGTCATGTTCCTGGAATTGCTGATAAGTGCTTTTCTTCCTTTAATATTGTAGAAAGAGAGAGTGATAGAGACTGAACTTTCAGCCTCTGTGGTCTCCTGTGTAGGTCAGAAACTCAACAGAAAATTTGTGGATTTCCATTCCTCCTATAACAGCATGGAGAAATAGAAAACTCCCCCATGCAAAATTCTTGCATGCAACATGCAAGGGCAAACTTAACTCCTCACTCACCCTCCAGTTCTGATGATCACATGAGACATTATTATACAACTAAAGTGAATATGCAATTTATTGACCAAATAGGGACATTTTTGAGAAAGAAAAGTGGTGCAATTTGTAAGTGTACCAGGACAGCACGCATAAATAATAATAATTCCTAGCTCACTAGTTGAGTTTAAGGATTAGATAAGATAATATATAAAATAAGTTTAGACCATTATCCTCAGCAAACTAACACAGGAACAGAAAACCAAATGCCACATGTTCTTACTTGTAAGTGGGAGCTGAATGATGAGAACACATGGACACAGGCAGGGAAACAAAACACACTGGCGCCTGTTGGGAAGATGGAGTGGGAGAAGGAGAAACATTAGGGAAAATAGCTAATGCATGCTGGGCTTAATACCTAGGTGATGGGTTGACCTATGTAACAAACCTGCACATCCTGCACATGTACCCCATAACTCAAAATGAGAATAATTTTTTAAATAAATAAATAAACAAAATGAGCCTAGAACAGTAAGTGCTCAAGAAATGTTAATTGTCATTATAATTATTATTATCGGCTTGTTGCTGCCCTTTGGGGGACCTGACCCTCTGGGGAGTTTGGAGAGAGGGGCAGTAGGAGGGCTTGGAGAAGTTCATATCTATGGGCGGATGGGTGTCACTTAATGTCTGTGGATAATGGTTATCACCATGTATTTTATTCAAGAATGAGTTCTTCCACAGAATACAGTTCAGAGAGTAAAGAGAAGGCTGGATCCTAGCTCCCTAATTCCTTGCAATGTTTAAAAGCGCATGTGCTCTCCAACAGCACATGCTATGAAGCCTTCCTGGGCCTGATTAGTGACAGCACAGTGTGCCTGACTTTCTTGAGCACAGGAAGAATGCCTGCCAGCTGGGTTTAATTTATCCCTACCCTGGGCCCTGCATCTGCTCAGGAGGTAGGCACACTTCCGATATTCACTTCCTCTCCTTTTGGGATGACTCTAGTTATCCTGTGGTCTTCAGTGGAACACCTCACAGCATTGTTTCCATGGGTGCAGGCTGTGTCCACAAAGGCAAACCTGACATTTTCTCCAAAGTTTGCAGATACATCAAATAAGTCCAGACATCATGGAAAGCAAACAGAAGGATTTCTATCCTCCCTGGGTCCAGGTCCAGAACCTGGAATCCACTGTAACTGTCTCACCTCTGGAGGGGCTCATATTTCTCACATAGAAATGTCAATAAAATACTTTCACTAAAACTTAATGTTGCCATCCTTCAAAATTATTCCAGGTTTCAAGGGAAAGATTTAGAGTAGTGTTTCACCAAAATGAGGTCCCCAAATCACCTACATCAGAATAATTCCAAGGAGCTTTTTACAATATTATACTACTGGGTTCTACCAATAATCAAAATTCCTCTGCATTTCTTTTTTTTTTCTTTTTTGTTTGAGACAGAGTCTCGCTTTGTTGCCCAGGTTGGAGTGCAGTGGCGCGAACTCTGCTCACTGCAAGCTCCGCCTCCTGGGTTCATGCCATTCTCCTGCCTCAGCCTCCTGAGTAGCTGGGACTACAGGCGCCCACCACCATGCCCAGCTATTTTTTTTTAATATTTTTAGTAGAGAGGGGGTTTCACCATGTTAGCCAAGATGGTCTCACTCTCCTGACCTCATGATCCACCCACCTTAGCCTCCCAAAGTGCTGGGATTACAGGTGTGAGCCATCCTCTGCATTTCTAACCATGACTTTCTTATGATGCTTATGGGCTCCAGGGTTAGAGAACATTGGCCCAGAGAAGATCTGTCCTTCCTCTGCAATCTTTGCCTGAGCTCAGCTTGCTACTATGAGGGCATTAGCCACGCTTAGTCAGAGCAGCACAGGCTGCTGCTATGATTTTCTTTAAACCCGTACAACTGGCAACTACAGAGATGGCTTGCTTCAGAGCACCTAAAATATCAAAGTCTACTTATTTACATGAAAAAGTGAATGTTTAAGTGATAAATACCAAGATAAAACAAAGCTTACGAAGGAATATCAAAACCTCCCCTTCCAACAGTAAGAAAAGAACCTTAGAAATCTATCCTCCTGTATCACGTAGAGGTGAGCTTCTCACTGCTACCCAGATGAGTTGCCATCCATTCTTACAAAATTCTTTGTTTCATTAAATGATGACATATTCTTTTGTGACTCCCACTTCTTTGTGTGTGTCCTGTCATCTACAGTCTTGTGGCATGATCCTGTGTTTCTAACACAAGAGTGCTTCAGATGTTCGATAGTAACTAACACATTCCTTTAGCATATCTTTTCCAGGCCCTGGTCTCTAGCCACCACTGAGTGATGGGATCTGCACTCCTTTAACCAAGCAGCTTTACTTCAAGTCCTCAAGACAGAGTTCCCTTTGGCTATGTCTGTTCAAGTCATGGTAGTTGGAGCAGATGCTCTCCACAGACACCAAAACCGGGCAGTAGGATTGGCAGAGCAGTGATGGAGGATTTTGAATGAGAACAGGGGAAAGCCCAAGAAGGTAGTTGCCAGCTTCAGAGGAACTGGAAGAAGGCTTGGGGTTGTCAATTTGGTCATGGGGACTGGTAAGAGCAAGAATGAACATTGTCTGGAAGGAGTCAGGATACCAGTGTGGATATTAGCACAGAAAACTGGGGACAGGCAAGCACCCATTTACTGGAGATGGTTTCAAATGTGGACTTGGTCACAGGGAACAGGTCAACGCTGAGATGCCTGAACAGAGAAGAGACAAGATCTCAGGTGGGCAACCAACAAAGGTAACCTGTTGCTGTGTCACTGGCCTCTCTGTCTCCTTGTATTCCATTTGTCTAGGAATGGCATGATATCTAATTGTGAGTGAAAACCAAGCCTGATATTAGCACTTAAAAGACTAGGAGGATTGGAAAGCTATTAGTATGAGCTAGGCAGATTTTTGTATGAAGTGTGATTTCTTTGTGTCTTAGATCAATCTTTGGTGGCATTGATTCTTCTCAGCTTTGGGTCATTAGTAAATCAGCTGCTCGGCTTCTATGTTCTCAAATCAGAGACAGTAGGGATTTTCTTACTGGAGTTCATGTGGGCTGTGAGACAAGACTTGAGAGAACATCTGGTAATTAACAGCATCCAACTTGTAGTATCACATCAAGAACATGTCTCGACCACTTAACTGCAAAAATATCATGAAAAGATCAACAAGTACTTTGCAGAAAACAAGCAAGCTAGGTTCCAGATCTTCTCCTTATTCTACAACCTAATAAACCCATTCAAAGGATAATGGGTTTAGTTTGACATGACTTGCTCTAGTGAACCAGTGTTCTCTACTAAATTTACTAAATATTCCTAATCTGATGACTGTCACTCAAAGGGAATGGGGTGGGGGAGTGACAGAGTCTCTGAGGCTCTAAGGGTCACTGTATTTGTGAATTGTTTGCCCACCTCCTTGTGTCTCAATGGGACCGAGTCATTCTTCCTAGGTTGTAATTCAAGGTGCCTATAAGTTTCTGTTTTCTACTCTGCAAACTACAATTTCCAAAACTGTAACAGGAAAGCATGGCTGAGCTAAGTAACATTTCTCTTTGGATATCAATTGATTTGGATTTAGGAAATGCATCCCATAATATTAAGGTGGGTATATTAAAGGGGGCTGGGATAATGGAGCTAGGAGGAAATAAAAAATACACTTAGAATTAATAAATCCTAATGTTCAATAGCGGAGTAGGGTGACTATAGTTAACAACAATGTATTATATAATATATTTCAAAATAGAAGAGAGGATTTGAAATGTTCCCACCACATAGAAATGATTAATACTCTAGATGATGGATACCGCAAATACCCTGAATTGACCATTATATGTTCTGTGCATGTACCAAAATATCATGTGTATCCCATAAATATGTGCAAATATTATGTATCTATGAAAAAATTTTTTTAATTATCAAGTTCCTATTGTATGCTCAACATTGTTTTGGGGATATAACTATATTTGACAGAAATTGTCTTTGTCTAAAAATTAATATGAGGTATATATTATAATTAAAAATTAATATGAGGTGTATATTATACATACTTTCCATGTTTCATGCCATTTTCCACTTATGATGCTGTCTTTGGCTGTTAGCTTCAATTTAATCTCCATCTTCGTCTCTGTTTTTCTTCCTAATCCCATTTGCTTCTAATCTAATAGGATGTTTTCTCTCCATAAATTTCTCACTGACCCCTTATATTCAGAAGTGGCAAATTTGCAATTATTTCATGATAGCATTTGTACATGTTCTGACAGCTGTGGGTTTCACATACACACACTTGTCTGTTTCCGTGATAAAACAATTTCTTTTGTTAGGTATGCTTTACCATCTAATCTTATGGGATGGAGGTAGAATATGGGCATGAACAGGAATACAGAGCAATGTAAACTAAATTCTGACAGAGATGTAAGTTTGTACCTTAACAAAACTCTAATATGCGGATCAAAAATTGTGTTAGTTTGTCCTATTTTCCCATTAGTTTCTGTGGGTATTCATTTTATACTGAGTATTTTAAAGTCCAGAGACCAATAAAAAGCTAGAAACAGAATAAAGTCTAGAACTCTGGTCACCAAATTTAAATGTTCTTTCTCCACATTGTATTGTTTCTCACACTTTGATGTACATTTTCTGTCTCTGTCAAGATTTCCTTTTTTTCCTGCATTATTCTCTGTCACTCTAATACCCCAGCCCTAAATATCCATTCCTCCACTTCTTCCTTTCTCCCGAAAGCATCTGGAGTGAAGTAAAAAGCGAGATATTTTTAATAAAATTACTAATTTTATTTTAAGCCATTCTTGATCGTTGAAACTGAACCACCATTTAATTTTAAATCTAGATACAGGGTATGAAAAGTTTCTTCCCTATCTTCTAGAGCAGGGTTGACCAATTATGGCCTGAGGAAAAAAATCTGGCCTACAGCTGACTTTAGTAAATTAGCTTTTACTGAAACACAGCCACACTCATTTATTTATAAGCTTCCATTGCAGACCAGCAGAGTAGTTGTGACAGACCACATTGCCAGCAAAGTGTGTAAAACACTTACTGTTGGGGCTTCTATTGGAAAGGTTTGCTGAACCGTGCAAACAGTTTTATGGAGAGAATCACATGTAGCCAGAGTGAAAATGCCTCCAAACTAATTCCATCCTTGAGCAGCATTCTCAAGAAAACTTAGATCTGGTTCTAGGGTTCAATTTCTCAAGAAAGGTCATCCTATTCACTAATAATGATTTTCTGTATGTTACAAAGATTAGCAATTCAGCTTAATGTAGACTTCCAGGTTCACAAGCATATACTTTACACCTTGTTCTCTTTTGCACTTTTTTTCCCCCTGACTGCTTATGGTGTGTGTGTGTGTGTGTGTTCGTACTCATTTTTTTCAGGAAAAGAAGTTTTACTTAAAATTGCCTCCATACACTAGAGTGGTTAAAAGCCAGCATGATCTAGTGATGTATTAGGTACAAAAGTGGCTGGAGAAGCTAAGAACAAAAGTCTATAGAGAAAAAGAGTATGAAATTGCCTTTGGAGTCTGGAGCCTTTTCTTCTTGCCAATACAAATGTTAATATATTTGCTGGAACCTAATCAGCCCCTAAGTTAGGCACAAGTTCAAATAGTCTTCCAAAGCCACTAAGTCGTGTGCATGAGAAAAAGAGGTGACAAATACAGACTAGTTAAATATTGGCATCTGCCTATGGGTCACCGTGTGTTTGAAGTTTGAAAAAGAAGTATAGGTACTGACCCACTCTGCTGAGCAAAAGAAAAAATATGGACATTCCCCACAGCTGATGGATCTTGTGAGATGAGGCTGAGGAAGGAGGCCCCCACACATTGTAGCATGTTCAGTATTGATTACAAACAAGAATTTATTGATGTCATGGGGAACAGAAGTTTTGCACATATAAAATGCAGCAAAAATACTTTATCAAGTCTGAGAATTTTCAACCCAATTCTCCAGTGTCATGCTTTATAAAGTGACTCACAGCATCTCAGAAACCCAATATGTCTTACAGGTCCAAGCTCCTACACAATAATGTAAGGGTATTTGACTCAGATGTGTTCACACAAATGGCAAATAGACATGCATATGTACAAAGGCACCTCATGCTAATCCTGTATTCACTCAGCCTCTTCTGCAGGGAGCATTCTCCTAATCACTTTCACTTAACATCCTGATCCACTCTGCTCCACACCCCTTCCACTCACAGGCAACACTGCAGCCACCACCATCAGTGATCCTGAAATGAGGGTGCCCACCCTCATTTCCCCAGTCATCTACCTAACACTATGTTTCTCGAAGGCTGGTAGACTCATCACTAGTAGTCCTCAACATAATTTTAGGTAGTACTCAGATGAGCATTTTTATTTGAAAAGCATGTGTTCATTTTAGTATGCATTAGATAAAAAAGCCACCAACACAAGAAATGTCGATGTCATTGCTTAAAAAGAGACTAAAAAAAAAAGAAGTCTATTTAAAAATCAAAATGTAAGTGGTTTACATGCAAAAAAAAAAAAAGTAAAAGAATGATCTGGAAATAACTGAAGTCTGGAAACTGAAGTCTAGAAACCATCGTTTAAAATTTTCCTCACATGCCCTCCACTGCTTTAGATGGCTACAGAACCATCCCAGTAGCCAGACGGGACTACTTTTCCTGTCTCAGGACTTCCTGTGTGTGAAATTGCAACTGATCCTAGATGACAACCCACATCACCTACCCCCAATCTGGCAACTCTCACTCTTTCGCTCCTGGAAGGAGTCCAAATGATCAAGCCCAGGGCACACTAGAGGCAGCTTTCTAGGCCATAACAGTACATGAGCCAATTAATCTAAAAAGTTCTGCTCTACAGTGCTATACTTTTTATATGGGCCAAGATCTCTGAAGAATCTCTGGGGAAGTTCCAAGAATGATGCAGATTTAAACAAGTTCTATCACCTCATAGGTTAAAGTATCAGCAATGGAAAATATTGAACGAGCTAAGAAGACTCCCCCTTCCCCATTCTGGGCACCGCTCCTTTCCTTACTCCTGAATATTTTCTAATTTTTAGGAATCAATTAAAGGCAGCTCCCCACTTTGGGTGCCATTCATTCAATAGTTATTGAGTGTCTATATTGTCCCACAGCTCAAGGCACTTTTTAAAGGCTATCACCTTAGAAGCAAAGTCCCATTTCCCTTCTTTCTCCCTGAGAGCTCTGGTTCTCAACTAGGGATGATTTTGCCTCCCAGGTGACATTTGGCAATGTCTGGTGACATTATTGTTGGTTATGACTGGGGGACAAAGGTATTGCTGTTTTCTTCCAGACACCAGACATATGCAGATAAACATCCTGCAATGCACAGGACAGTTATCCACAACCAAGAAATATCTGGCCCAGCATGTCCTTAGTGCTAAGGTTGAGAAACTCTGCTGTTGAGTAAGTCATCTTGACAGCAGTAATAGTTCAAATGTAAAAGATGCAGAAACTACTTCAGGAGTGATAATTTGTTTAAGCAGAAATAGATCCTGATAGGACATTTCAAATATATTGCATAGATGTCAAATCTAGCTACATCTGGCCAGGAGTTACTTCTCACTGAGATTCACTCAACTGTATGCTTCTGTCATGTTGCATTAATTCTGAAAATTCCTGCTCCAGCAACCTATTTCTTGGATTTTCCAAAATTCCAAATAGTCCTTGAAGTTAGCCATTAGTTTTGTAGAGTTCAAACTGTTCTTCCTTATTTTATTTTTTAATTTTTTGAGACAGAGTCTTGCTCTGTTGCCAGGCTGGAGTGCAGTGGCATGATCTCGGCTCACTGCAACCTCCACTCCCCAGGTTCAAGCGATTCCGCTGCCTCAGCCTTCTGATTAGCTGGGACTACAGGTGCCCGCCACCATGCCTGGCTATTTTTTTTTTTTTTTTTTTTTTTTTGTATTTTAGTAGAGACGGGGTTTCACCATGTTGGCCAGGATGGTATTGATCTCCTGACCTCGTGATCTGCCCACCTCGGCCTCCCAAAGTGCTGGGATTATAGGCTTCAGCCACTGCGCCCAGCCCTGTTCTCTCTTATTATATTCACGGCATCACTGTTGAGGGCATGAACCCTGAAGTGAGGCTGCTTAAGTTTTAACCATAGATTGGCCACTTAACAGCTATGAAACTTTGATATACTCACTTGACTTCTTTTAGCCTCTTTCTCCACATCTCTTAAATGGTGAAATTTGTAGTTTAACACTTACGGTGCTGCTTGTGAAGACTGAATGAGTTGATGCACGTAATCCACTTCCACAGTGCTGGACACATAGTAAATACTTTATAAATTTCAGCTGTGTTATCATTGTCCAAGAATTTTGCATTATCTTGGCATCCAGATTTTGGTGAACTTACTGAGAGAAGTGTTTCATAGTGATCAGGACCACAGACTCTGAAGGAAGATTTTTCTGGGTTGGAATGCTGGTGTTACCGTGTATTTGCTATGTGATTTTGGTCAAATCCCCTACAGTTTTGTGTGCCTTAGTTTCCACATCTGTAAAGTGGAAATTATAATAGGTATCTTATATGGTTGTTGTGAAGATTACTAAATTAATATGGGCAAATACTTAAAATATCCCTGACATACACAGTTTGCTGTGTATGTCAGTATTCTACGTACTTACTGACTTAATAAGTACTTAGAATAAGTACAGTAAGCTCAAGATAATTATAAGCTCAAGATAATTATGTTATTAGCATTTTTTAACTTTCCTCTTTTTCTCTATTATAAGTTCAATTAAAGCAATCTTCTTTTTCTTAGGGAAACAAGCTGTTCCTTTAACAATGAGAAGGCGAAGTACCACCTGTTGGGTACTATGCTTACTGCCTGGGTGATGAGGTTGTTGGGACCCCAAGCCTGGGTGTCACGTAATTTACTTATGCAAAAAACCTGCATATGTACCCTTTAATTTGTAATAAGAGTTGAAATTTAAAAAAGAGAAAAGCTAACATGGATATATAAGACCAGAGCGGTCAAAAGACAAAGTATATAATTGTAAAAGAGTCTACATTATGAAACTTCAAAAGTGCAGTCGTTCTTAGAATAAACATATACAGTTGATATGCCCAACTACTTAAGATTTTTTATCTGGGAATCTGGACACCTGTAACTCTGTCCTGTGACCTTACTCCACCTTACTTACCTATTATGGGGTACAGTTTCTACCAGGTGGGTTTATTACTTTCAGTCCCATGACCCTCTAGAAAAGTAGGCAAATGTTAATGTTCAAAATTTATGTTGAGTTATCTTGCATCTGTCACAGAATTTAGATTTAGATTTGTGAGTTTACAGTGAAATCACTTTTCTGGCCCTTGTGGCCATGAATGTCAAGACAAGTCCGTTGGTATAAATAGCTGTGGAAGAAAAGCTGTCATCCTATTTCCAAGTCCAGGTGAAGTGAGCAACCATGAAGACCTTCATCTTCCTTGCTCTCCTGTGAGCTGCTGGTGAGTATCTTTTAATGAGTGAATCAGCGGATGTCAAACATAAACTTAAGTTTGCACTTTATACTCTGGAAGACAACAATGAATGTTGAATCTGGTCTCTGTATTCAAGAAGCTTAAAATATTGAAACAACAGTGCAAAATACATATGTTTGTGGATAATTAAATTTCACTTGTTGGAGGAAGATCACAGTGAGCAAAAGTGATCAGGGTAGAAGATATAAAGACACAGGACTTGCTCTCAACTTCTGGGTAACATTAAGGAAGAAGGAGAGAAAAGGAAAAAGCCCAAATTAAGGAGGCGCTTATCCTGATCTTTCCAAGAATTTGGAGTTAATAATTGAAACTAATCCTGTGCTCTTACAGAGGCTGCAGGTGTCAGAGCCTGCATCTTCTCCACACTAAAGGGCTAGTGATATAAAGCCAAAGGGAAAAGCAATTTTCTTTTTCATGAATAAAAGTTACGGGCTGTGTTTTATATTTTTGCCATGGATGTCTCTCTGGTGTAAAGTAACATGTCATTTCATCATGAATATAATAGAAAAATGATGAGTTTTCCTTTTATATTACTAAATTTTATACGACTAAAACTTAATACTACATTTTCTCAAGTTAGGTATAAATTCAATGCATCTGTCTACACACTTGCTAACTTCTTTCCTAAAACTATTAAAAATATCAGAACAATGGGGCTCCTAAAATATAATCACAAACGTTTGGAGCTACAAGATATAAAGTGGGCTAGGCTTTAAAAGCTGAATAAATTCATAAGTGTTGGAAAGATAATTGGCATAAGAGGAAAGGCTGAAGAGGGTCATCCTATAATGCTCTGTAAAATGATCTTAATAAAAATTCTAGACTGGAATCAAGAAGAGAAATTAGGAGAGCAAAAATATAAATCTCTAATTTCATTCCAGACTAGAAAATTCTCAGTTGCCTTAGTTTTTTTTTTTGTTTTTTTATGAGACAGAGTCTCGCCCTGTCACCCAGGCTGGAGTGCAGTGGTGCCATCTCGGCTCACTGCAAGCTCCACCTCCCAGGTTCATGCCATGCTCCTGCCTCAGCCTCCTGAGTAGCTGGGACTACAGGTGCCCGCCACCACGCCCAGCTAATTTTCTGTATTTTTAGTAGAGACAGGGTTTCACTGTGTTAGCCAGGATGGTCTCGATCTCCTGACCTCGTGATCTGCCCACCTCGGCCTCCCAAAGTGCTGGGATTACAGGCGTGAGCCACCGCACCCGGCCTCAGGTGCCTTTTTAAAGCTTCCTTTCTGTTACTGTATGGGGCTCTCTCTCCCATACCAACATCCCACCAACGACCACAAACCAACATCAGCACGACTACTGAAAAGCATTATACCTAACTGTATGGCTGCGGAGCAGAGTTCTGTGAAAAAAGTTTCCTTGTGCCTTCAGGAAGTGATATCCAGGACATTTACTGTGTCAAGAGTTTCTGATCTTTGAGTGTGTGTGTGTGTGTGTGCGTGCGTGTGTGTGTGAGTCTGAATAGTACATATATTAAAAAAAGAATGCATTTATCAAAGTTAAAGCATAAATTAAAAAATAGATAGTTATAATGTTATAAGTGGGGTACAATTTAAAGGTATGGGATAATAAATTTCCCCCCCAAATTACCTTAAAGCCACCATTTCCTGATTATGTGAGACAAGAGAACGTTCTGCTCTTTTGGTAAATCTGAGAAAACTTTTCATGGTATTGTAGAAACTTTAAGATGAATCTGTTTAACTGATAGTTCCCAACTTTCCTCTGTCAGCCGCTTTCCCCACTAGTGATGATGATGACAAGATCGTTGGGGGCTACACCTGTCAGAGGAATGCTGTCCCTTATCAGGGTCCCTGAATGCTGGCTATCACTTCTGTGGTGGCTCCCTCATCAATAACAAATGGGAGGTGTCCGCGGCTCACTGCTATAAGTCGTAAGTCATTGATACTCACTTTCTTATGCACTAAGATTAATTAATCCTCTATCCCTGACAAAACACAATCCAGAGTAAACTGCAGAGTTGTGCTTGAGGGTGAGGCATTCAGACCTCCAGAGACTTCTTATTTTCTCAGGCATTATCTGATGTATAAAGGGGGGTTTGCATGGAGAGGTACCCTTCAGGGTTCCCTGATGTCTTCCCAAATGATGGTATTCAAGATATGGAAGGGAAATAGTGAGTGACGAACTATCCCTAGAAATAGCTTATGACATGAATCAGTACATAGTGCTAATTACTGTAGCTCAGCCAGTATAAACTGTATATGGAGGTAATAAAATACAGAGAATTTACAGTGCAACATTAAAAATATGCATGATTCATTCTGTTCCCTTAACATTCTGCCATTTCTCTGACTCCTGCTTCATTCCCTGTGATAACTGGTGATCCCAACCAGAGAGAAATGGCAAGTGCTCATCAATCTCCACCAACTTCCTTTTTATCTCCAACTGTTTTATTCAAGTCCTTCAGTTCTCATTCCCATTCCTTACTATTCTAACAAGATGGTGGGCAGTGAGTCTGCACTTGCAGTGACACTTTCCTAAGGAAAACTCTAACCTGTACCATGTGGTGGTGCAGAATGCTACCTTAAGTGCACAATTACTGTGTGACTGATTGCTTGAAAAGGATGGTGTCTGTGTTTATCCTCATAAATGGGGGGTCAGGAGGAGTGGAAATAGCTCAAGCTAGATACTTAGGAACCTCTTATATATTTTAATCCAGCCGAATCCAAGTGCGTCTCAGAGAATACAACATTAAGGTCTATGAAGGCAATGAACAATTCATAAATGCAGCCAAGATTATTTGCCACCCCAAGTATAACTCAGCCACCATTGATAATGACATCATGCTGATTAAGCTGAGCTCAGCCGCCACCATCAGCTCTCAAGTGGCCACCATCTCTCTGCCAAGATCCTGTGCAGCGGCTGGTACTCAGTGCCTCATCTCTGGCTGGGGCAACACCCTGAGCAGTGGCAGTAAGTGTCGTCTGAAACAGAAGTACAAGTGTGACAATTTTAGAGCTGAAAGACATGTGGAAAGTCAGCTAGTCCAAACTCACTTAAGGTTAAGTTCCCAGAGCATAGTTTTTGGATACATGGAATCTCAGAAATATACTATTAATAATTGAAATGAAGAAGATTCCTTTGCTGGAACCATGTAGAAGACACAATAATGAAGTACTATGAAGATATCAGGGTATTTAACTGAAGTGTGATTAGTGATGGGCAGAGAACTATAAACTGAGGAGGTAAACAAAACAAAGACTCAGGGATTTGGTCTTGCCTAGAACATATACCTGCTTGAGGAATAAAGTCACTAAAAGGGAGATCTGTGGTCACTGATGCTAGTGTCAGAGAAAGAACAATTCATTGATTAGAACCATTTGGGAAAGCTTCTAGAAAAGAAAGTATTGTTTTCTCAAATTAGAAGTCATTGGCTAATTGACAGAAAGAGTGAGAGTATTGAGGAAGAGGGGAGATGTATTGAGAAAGAAATTTTTGGAAACCTCATGAGTAATCTTGCATTTTTTACTCTTCCACTCCACAGCCAACTACCCTGATCTCCTGCAGTGTCTGAAGGCTCCCATTCTCTCTAACACTGCTTGCTGCACAGCCTACCCAGGCAAGATTACTACAAACATGATATGTCTGGGATTCCTGGAGGGTTGAAAGGACTCTTGCCAGGTTAGTTTCTTTGTACTGCTTCTCAATTCCAGCTCATTCTTAGTCTTCTCCACCATAATTCCCCTTTTCAGAAACACAGAAGATTGTAAAACTGTCCCTATAACTGATTGTGAGAGGTGAGGGATAGTCTTGGGACAAATTAAATATTTTATTTTTATTGTATTAATGTCTAGGTTTAAGAGTTAAAAGATGCACAGAAGATGGTGTGCAAATAGTACTTCTAAGTGCCCTTCTGAGGAGGTAAACTGTGGAAAGGAACTCTAGTGGAAGGAGCAGAGCTAGTTAAGCAGCATGAAACCTCCTCTTGGCCCAATTGGCCTACCAAGGAAAGAGAAGGGGCCCAAATCAGGTATAAGGAAGACTAACTACTGATATAGTAAGTAGATTGAGGGTTGGAGGGTTTCAAGAGGAAGAGAAAGTGCTTCATGCTGGATCAGCAGTGTGGGACAATGGCTCCAGCACAATGGAAGAACATCTTACGGCCCATTCTCCCACCTGGGCATAAATAAGATCTCTGAATATCCCTTCCTTTTTGCCCAGGGTGACTCTGGTTGTCCTGTGGTCTGCAACGGAGAACTCCAGGGCATTGTCTCCTGGGGCTATGGTTGTCCTCAGAAGAACAAACCTGGAGTCTACACTAAAGTTTGCAACCACGTGAAATGGATTCAGCAGACCATTGCTGCCAACTAAACACCTTTATCTCTTCATGTTCCATATCCTATTCATCAACTTTACCTTCTTTCTATGCCAAAAAACAGTATCTAAATAAAAATATACTGTCTTGTACCACGTCTTTTCAAGAATGGTCCCTGTCGGCATTGATTAACTTTCTCTTGAAACTAGCTGTTAAGAAGATGGACATAGGGTCAAACTATTATATTGAGAAAATGTGAAAGGTTATTGATATGGTTTGGCTGTGTGTCCCCACCCAAGTCTCATGTCGAATTGTAATTCCCAGTATTGGAGGTGGGGCCTGGTGGGAGGTGATTGAATCGTGGGGGCAGGCTTCCCCCTTGCTGTTCTTGTGATAGAGTTCTCCCAAAACCTGCTTGTTTCAAGTGGGTAGCACCCCCCTAATCCTGCCATCCACGTGAAGATGTGTTTGCTTTCCCTTCTACCATGATTATAAGTTTCCTGAGGCCTCCCAAGAAGCAGAAGCCTGTACAGCCTGCAGAACCACGAGCTGTCTAAACTTCTTTTCTTTATAAATTACTCAGTTGCAGGTATGTCTTTATAGCAGTGTGAGAATGGACTAATACAGTTATTTAGTCATTAATTCAACCTAATCAATATAAGTTTACCGATCACCAACTATATGCCAAACTCTATGTGATACACTGAGAATAAAAAGGTGAACAAGCTTAGAGGTCACTGTTACCACCATATTTTGTTTTTTTACAAAATCAAGAGCTCTAAAAATATGTCAGATAAATTTTGTTTTAAGATTTGGCCACAGTATGTATTTTAACTTGCATTTCTGGGGCCAGGTGTGGTGGCTTATGCCTGTAATCCAAACTCCTTGAGAAGCCAAGTTGGGAGGATCACTTGAGGTCAGGAGTTTGAGATCAGCCTGGGCAACAGTTAAGAGACCAGCCTGGACAACACTGCCTCTACAAAAAATTAAAAAATTATCTGGGCATGGTGGTGCATGCCTGTAGTTCCAGCTACTTGAAAGGCTAAGGTGAGAAGATTACTTGAGCCCAGGAGTTTGAGGCTGCAGTGAGCTTTGATTGTGCCACTGCACTTCAGCCTAGGAGACACAAGTCCCTATCTCTAAAAATAAAAATCAATTAATTGAAAACATGAACTTTTATGGTAGATCATGCATTCATACCTTACAAGATATAATGACACTAAAATGCAGAAAATTTAAATTAATTGCCCAAAATCATTCAAAATATTCACAGTAAAGCTAAGATAAAGCCCAAGTGGGCATTCCCAGTGGATTGCTGCTGATAGAACAGAATGGTCTTTCTTTCCTTTTTCTTCAATCTATCTGAAACTCTGGGAAGCTAGGTAGCAGAAACCTGTAGATGCAGAAATATTTAAAATTCACAGGTTTCCTGTGTTTTCCAAGGTTTCACCTACCTGTATATTCCTTTCCTCCAAGATCTTTCTTGTTTTCCAACTAGAAATTTGCTATAGCAGGCCTCGTCTCTGGAGACAATCTGTGTCCCTTTTTCACCACAAGTTCCCCCAAATCCCAGCCCACATGATGTACTAATTTAAACTACAAACAGAAACAAAAAGGTACAAATTCAGATAAGTTTGCAGAAAATAGATATTGCGCCTTGAGGTCATAAATGGCTACAGATGTATTATCTATTCTCTTCAGTCCTGTTTGAAGAGTGCATCACAGACTCTGGCTTTAGTTCTTCCACGAGTCGTCCCTCAAATCTTCATTGTTCTGTGCGGCATTGAAAGGAGGGCTTGGAGCAGAAGACCCTGCACGTGACTCTCATTGTTATCTGGAATGAGACAAAGGAAAAGACACACTGGGATCAGAAAACAGAACGGTACAGGTGCAGGCAGTTGGAAATCGAAGTTTATTTGTGGTTCAGTGATAAGGTGAAGGAAGGGTACTATCTTAGGCAGCTCAGTCAGCTATAACAAAAATATCACAGACTGGGCGGCTTGCACAACAGACACTTATTTCTTGCAGTGGAGCCTGTGAAGTCCAAGATCAAGACACCAGGTAGTCTGGTGTCTGGTGAGGATAGCTTCCAGGTTTCCTAATGGCCATCTTCTAGTTGCATCCACTCATGGCCAAGAGAGCCAGTTCTAGTCCTTTTTCTCTTCTTACAAATTAGTACATTAATCCCATCATGGGGGCCACCCTCTAGACCTTATCTAAACCTAATTACCTCCCAAAGACTCCACCTCAACACCATCCCATTGGAGGTTAAATTTTTAATATATGAATTTGGGAGGGGGGGCACAAACATGCAGTCCATAATAAATATTTCAGAGGAGGAGAGTACTGAAAAGTATACATGCCCATTAGCAATTTTCTATCCTTTTGTAAGTATGGATGGCACGTTTGTAGAGAAAAGCTGAGCTCTTAATACTGCCTTATCACTGCCCCTAAAATGCAGCCAAAATTTCTTAGCCTTGCATTCAACATTCTCAAATATTTGATCACAACTAACCTTTTGTCTTATTTCCTTTGTTCTCATTGAATTGTTTTTATGTTTGTGTATAATCTAAATTAATTTCATATATAGCTCTCTTTGTGTAAATAGGTAGCCTTATATCTACCCCAACTAAAACATCTTGGGCTTCCGCCTTGAACAAAATGAGATTAAGTTTTCTCTGTTCCCTCTGAAATACTTTTCTGCTCCACTTAATCACCACCATCAATACCTACCTATTCACCTTCCCACCCCAGATAGAGGGAAGGTTCCAAGACTTAACAGGAAGTGTGAGATACACAGAAGATGAGAGATCAGGGCAGGTCCAGAGAAAAGAAAAAGGCAAACAAATTATTAATCCTTTATGTTATCCAATAGTGTTTGTTTAGTACTTATTCTTGCCATTTTCAGTCTCTTATTTTGTTTAATGCTTTACAATTTGTGAATTTTTATTAAACTGTATATGTCATATGCCATTTTAAACAACAACTTAGCTTTTATAAATTCACCCTAATAAAATAAGCGTTTAAGTTAAAAGAAAAGGTACAAATGTGAACACATCTCTTAAGAAGTTGCAAGGAACAGAATATCTGACTAATAAAGTCTTTAAAAAATTCACAAATGGAAGCTTAGGAGTAGGGAGGGCTTCAAGAATATTTATATAAGAACATTTGTCTTAAGATAAATTGCTAAATTTATCTCTATAAATAAATTATCTCTTTTTCCCTATAAATCTTATTTAATTTATTATTTTGCTGTAACACCACTATTTATCTTTCATGGAAAGTGACTTTAGGTTTGAAATCAAATTTTAAAAGGTCTTTAAAAAATAAAATATTTTCTATCTTCATATTATTTAGTCTCACTTTTAAAAGTCAATTTAAAATGTCAATTTGTTGATGGGGCACAAATACAATAGTCTTAGTCCTAGAGATACTCATTTATTCTGACTAGCTCAGTCTAACCACTTTCTATTTGTATGCCATCTAAACTATAGGATTTCCAGACATCTTGAAGAAATCATAGTTTTCAATAATTTCTTAGTTTCTCCATTTTTTTTAACCAGGTCCCAACTTCTACAGAATAAATCATTTCATTTTCTCCTTTACTAACTGATCTCATCTTCTCACTGCAAGGCACAAATTCCTTCATCGAAACTTACCTGAGAGTTACATAAGCGCTCTAACACGACCTCAACAGTCTACTGTGATTTTATGTACACAGTCCCCATGCAAAGCCTTCATTACTTAACAGAGTTTATTTTTAAGGACACGTCCGTGTGCATAATCCAAGTTCATTTTTTAAATGACTTTCCTATTTTTGTGGTCCATTTCTATTATTTGCAGTGTTCTTAGCCCTTGCCAGCTCTGCCTCTGAGACTCTTATTAGACTTGGAGGGACCCATGAAGTGAAAGGCCACAGGTTTCCTCCAAGGCCAGCTTCTGGCTCAAAGATCTGATAGCAGTAGAGTACACTGTTTTCCAAACAGAAAATATAAGGCCATATGGTCTGAAGAACTGTTGGAAAGTTAGTTTTGTCTTCATTCGTAAGGGGAACTTTCACAGTTCACACAACTTTGTGTTGTGGTAATTTCTCATACCACTCATGTACTATATCTGCAGTTTAAAAAATTATAAGACAAAAGATTATGCTTCCCTGGGAGTCACTGGATTGTTGTCCTGGCGTGTTAGAAGCCTCCCTCATCACCCCACTGCATTTCTCTCTATTGCATGTAGAATGGAAAGGCTGGGCAGATTTCCGAGAAACGCCTCTCCAAGCCTCTAAAGTTTCTTTACGCATAACTGCCTCTCCCACGGGGCCTCTTCCTCCATTTTCTTTTCCAAGGAGCACTCATACAGAATTATAGACACTGCTCCGATGTGACTCTCACCATTGAATTATCATATAACTTTCTTTTGGGGATTTCCTCACTTCAAAATCACATTTTCCGTTTTTGATGATCAACACTTTGAACTCTGAAACTGCAGTTTTGAAATCAGTAACTCCCTCCTTAATCCCCTGAAGTCCTTTTCATTTTCTTCTTCCTGTTTAACTGCTAGGATTATTTTGCCCTCGATAAAGAAATTTCCATTTACTGCCATGTCTAGGAAAAATAAATTTTCTTCACTGTAGCTTAGCATGTTCTCCACATTATTACATTGTTTTACATGTGTTTACCAAAAAAAAAAAGACAAAATCTCTCATTTCATTTGAGAAAAAGGCATAACAAAATATTTTATTCTTTTTTTTTTAGCTATGTAATTTAACCCCCTTCTTTCAACCCAAATCAGCTACATTTTTGTTCAATCAATAACTTCATAAGCCACATGGGATGGGAGAGTTACACCCTCCCACAGGATGGCTACCTGCCATGTTCTACTGAGTGAGACATGCAAACTGAAGGCTGGATCTAATGGAGAAGACAATAATCTTTTAAAAAAAGAGAGAGAGAGACATTAGAGACGTAGAAGAAGAAAAGAGGTAAGGTAGGATAGACTTAGGAAGAAATTTCAAAAAAGAATAAAAATAACTAAAATAGATCTTTAGAAAATTATGCTGTGTGGTAATATAATACAAATTCTTTTCTTTAGTTTCCTGTGTAGTGTCCAGAACAATTTTTATTTTTGCTACTGTATTTTAGTTTTGAATCTGATTTGGAGAATGGAATAAAATAGTAGTTAGATGAACTTTAAACACTGGCTTTGGGCAAAAGATGACCCACATCTGGGTAACAAGAATGAGGCAGGATGGGGAAGGTATATTTCTTTGTCAATCATAGCAGTTACCAAATATTAGAAATAAAGTGTCTTCACACCATAGAAAATTTATCTTCCCATAGCTCTGGGTTCCACCAAAGATTTTTCCTCAGACATTGTATTACTCCAGATTCATTCAGGAAATACAAACCACATCAGCAATATAAAGAGAAGAAATTTTAGTATAAACAACTATTAAATTTTGGCCGGGTGCAATGGCTCATGTCTGCAATCCCAGCACTTTGGGAGGCTGAGGCAGGAGGATCTCTTGAAGCCAGGAGTTTGAGACCAGCCTGGACAACATAGCAAGGCTTTGTATCTATAATAATAATAATAATAATAATAATAAGCGGGGTGTGGTGGTGCATGCTTGCAGGTCCAGGTACTCAGGAGGCTGAGGCAGGAGAATCACTAGAGAAAAAAGAATTATTTACTTTTTTGGTGAGGGAAAAAATATAAAGAATGGGGTAAAGGAAAAAGATCATTTTGTGGTGGCTGACATGTCAATGCGAGCAACTCTAAAAGGAGTTGCAGGTTTTTATTGTTGTTTCATATTTATGTTGTTCCTTTTCTGCATTTTTCTTGATAAACAGGTGTTGGGTTTTATAAAACAAAGATAACATTTGTCTTTAATGAAATTTCCAGGATGTCTGGCTTATAAAATGTAGTATTAATCTTTCTCACCTTACAAAAATCCCTTAATCCACCCTAATCTGCAGGAAGAAAGCCAGTTGACAATGAGTGCAACCCATTCAGGTTGGGAGGCTTCCCAGCACTGACCTGCTCCATCCTCTCATCCCTCCACATCTTTTCTGAGCCTCATGCTAGTCACGAGATGTCCCTAGTGAAACATGAGTAGAATTGGAGGGGGTAATACATTTTCTCTTTAGAGAGAGGGGTATTGAGCTAGGAAGAGCTGAAACCTAAGAAGTCCAGTAATTCTGAATCACTGACCTCAGGAGGGACCCAGTTCCAGGACATTGCTGGAGCCAAATCACACAATCCTGTGAACCAGGAGCATCCAGAAGGTTTTCTCCTTTCTAGTACTCAGGAGTTTTGCAGAGGTGAAAAAGGTAATAGTGATGATAACTCACATTTATTATCTTCTGTGTGTCATATACTGTGCTTAAGTGTTTTTAAATAATATTTAATCCTCATGACTATCTTATGAGGTAAGTACTAATCTTTCCATTTTATAGCTTAGAATACTGAGGCTTAAGGTAGTTAAACGTCCTTCTCAGGATAAGGCAGCTGGTAAGTCAATAGGAATTGAACCCTATCAGGCCAACTCCAAAGCCCACGCTCTTCACCATGTTAACCAAAAAAAAAAAAAAAAAAGAAAGAAAGAAATAAACAAGAAAATATCATAAAGATTTAAGAACTTCACAACAATATTTTGATATAAGATAAATTACTGTCACTGAAAGCCTGGAAAATATGGGAATCCTAAAGTTACAGTCATTTTATTTTATTTAACCAACATTTAAATAGCATTTACTATTTGTTAGGCAGTGTCCAAAGCCACTTTAAAAACACTAACTCTTTTCACTTTCCTAAAAACAATCGATGTA
Source organism: Pan troglodytes (assembly GCF_028858775.2). Lineage (NCBI taxonomy): Eukaryota > Metazoa > Chordata > Mammalia > Primates > Hominidae > Pan > Pan troglodytes. Next base: position 157,631,862 of record NC_072404.2, on the reverse strand, counting down.
ATGGGCTTTTCATTTTACAAGAAAGGAAACTGATAAAGCCAGAGATAAGAAACTTGCCCAAGGGTGTATGGCTACAAAATGTGTCATAATCAGAGCTCATTATGATCAAGCTTCAGAGGCTACCATGAGAATTACAGGCAGTTTATTATGAACACTCATACTCTTATCTTTTCTACTGTAGATTCCAACATCTTCTCTCATAGGAGCGTTTTCTAATCCTTTTTCTATTTTAGTCCTAAAGGTGGAAAGAATCACACCTCATGCTCACTTTAAACTGCCCTGCCAAACCCTTCTCTGGATGATCTTGATCCCTCCGTCCATCAGGCCACCACTCCCCAGAATTGAGGCTTAAACATGAAATTAGAGCAAACTAATGGACCCAGATAAATTGCTTTCCAGTCCTTCAGGATTGGGAGGACACAACAGGGACCCCGGAACCACTCAGGCAGAATCACCCTCTTGGAATACTTGCTTCACCTATCACCATTAGAAAACGGAGTAGAGTTGGAAATGATTTGACTCCAGTCCTGGTTATTGATTACTGCATAGAAAACCGCTTCAAATTTAGCAGAATATAGCAATGTCAATCACTTGTTATCACTATTTCTCGTGGCTTTAGGATTTGACCAGGCTCCTCTAGGCAGTCATTGCTGAGAATCTCTCATGCTTTGCAGGCAGCTGGTGGCTGGGCTTGGGGCCATCTCAAAGACTTCCTCACTCATAGGTCTGGTGGCTGATACTGGCTGTCAGCTGGGACTTCAGCTTGATTTTTGGCCACGGCACCTGTGCATGGCTTCTCTATGTGCCTCCAGATGGGATGGCTTCAGCTTACTTATAGCAAAGCAGATGTACTCTAAGAATATTTGAAGAAGAGAGCCAGATGGAAATTTATTGACTTTTAGAAACTGTTCTCCAAAATTATGCCAGTTCATATTTAAGAGGAACCAAATTAGAATTTACATTTTGTAGGGAAGAGAGCCAAACAATAAAGGAATATTTTCTAAGCCACACATCATCTCACATCCAGGAAAAATCTCTTGGGAACTGAATTATGCTTTTTTAAAAGTTTTATTTTAGGTTTTGGGGTACATGTAAAGGTTTGTTACATAGATAAACACGTGTCATGGGGTTTGTTGTACATATTATTATATCACCCAGGTATTAAGCTCAGTACCCAATAGTTGTCTTTTCTGCTCCTCTCCCTTCTCCGACCATCCCCCTCAAGTAGACCTCAGTGTCTGTTGTTTCCTTCTTGTGTTCATAAGCTCTTATCATTCAGCTCTCACTTACATGTGAGATCATGTGGTATTTGGTTTTCCTTTCCTGGGTTAGTTTGCTAATTTGATAATAGCCTCTAGCTCCATTCATGTTCCTGCAAAAGGCATGATCTCATTCTTTTCTATGGATGCATTATATTTCATGGGGTATATGTACCAGATTTATTTTATCCAGTGTGTCACTGATGGGCACTGAGGTTGATTCCATGTCTTTGCTATTGTGAGCAGTGCTGCAATGAACATTTGTGGGAATGTCTCTTTATGGTAGAATGCTTTATATTCCTCTGGGTATATACCCAGTAATGAGATTGCTGGGTCGAATGGTAGTTCAGCTTTTGGCTCTTTGAGGGATTGTTGTGCTGCTTTCAACAATGGTTGAACTAATTTACACTCCCACCAACAGTGTATAAGTGTTCCCTTTTCTCTGCAACCTCGCCAGCCTCTGTTACTTTTTGACTTAATAATAGCCATTCTCAGTGACGTGAGATGATATCTCCTTGTGGTTTTGGTTTGCATTTATCTTATGATCAGAGATATTGAGCTTTTTTTCATATGCTTGTTGGCCACGTGTATGTCTTCTTTTGAGAAGGGTTTGTTCATGTCCTTTGCCCACTTTTTAATAGGGTCGTTTGTTTTCCTTTTGTAAGTTTGCTTAAGTTCCTTATAGATGCTGGATATTAGACCTTTGTCAGTTTGTAAACATTTTCTCCCATTCTGAAGGTTGTCTGTTTACTCTGTTGATAGTTTCTTTTTCTGTGCAGAAACTCTTAAGTTTAATTAGATCCCACTTGTCAACTTTTGCTTTTGTTGTGATTGCTTTTGGTGTCTTTGTCATTAATATGGTTTATGTCCCCACCCAAATCTCATCTGGAATTCCCTTGTGTTGTGGGACGGACCTGGTGGCAGGTAACTGAATCATGGCGGCAAGTCTTTCTCATGCTATTTCTGTGATAGTGAATAAGTCTCAGAAGATCTGATGGCTTTAAAAAGAGGAGTTCCCCTGCACAAGCTCTCTCTGTTTGCCTGCTGCCGTCATGTAAGATGTGACTTGCTCTTCCTTGCCTTCTGCCATGATTGTGAGGCTTCCCCAGCCACATGGAACTATAAGTCCAGTTAAATATCTTTCTTTTGTAAATTGCCAAGTCTTGGGTATGGCTTCATCAGCAGCATGCAAACTGACTAATACAGTCATGAAATCTTTGCCCATTCCTAGGTACAGGATGGTATTGCCTAGGTTGTCTTCCAGGGTTTTTATAGTTTTGGGTTTTACATTTTAGTCTTTAATCCATATTGAGTTGATTTTTGTACATGGTGTAAAGAAGGGGTCCAGTTTCAATCTCCATTGGCTAGCCAGTTATCCCAGCACCATTTATTGAATAGAGAGGCTCTGTCCCATTGCTTGTTTGTGCCAGCTTTGTCAAAGATGAGATGTCATAGATGTGCAGCCTTATTTCTAGGCTGTCTATTCTGTTCCATTGGTCTATGTGCCTGTTTTTGTACCAGTACCATGCTGTTTTAGTCACTGTAGCTCTTGTAGTACAGTTTGAAGTCAGGTAACTTGCTTCCTTCAGCTTTGTTCTTTTTGCTTAGCATTGCCTTGGCTATTTGGGCTTGCTTTTTTGGTTCCATATAAATTTTAAAATATTTTTTCTAGTTCTGTGAAGAATGTCATTGGTAGTTGGATAGGAATAGCATTGAATCTATAAATTGTTTTGGGAAGTATAGCCATTTTAATGATATTGATTCTTCCTATCTGTGAGCATGGGATGTTTCTCCACTTGTTTGTGTCTTGTCTGATTTCTTTCAGCAGTGTTTTGTAATTCACAGTGTGGAGATCTTTCACCCCCCTGATTAGCTGTATTCCTAGGTTTTGGGGTTTTTTTTTGTTTGTGCATGGCAATTGTGAATGGGACTAACTTTCTAATTGGCTCTCAGTTTGTTGTTGGTGTATGGGAATGCTAGTGATTTTTGTACATTGATTTTGTATCCTGCAGTTTTGATGAAGCTGTTTATCAGCTGAAGGAGCTTGGGGGCCAACACTATGGGGTTTTCTTGACATAGAATCATGTCATCTGCAAAGAGAGATAGTTTGACTTCCTCTCTTCCCATTTGGTTGTCTTTTATTTCTTTCTCTTGCTTGATTGCTCTGGCTAGGACTTCTAATACTATGTTGAATAGAAGTGGTGAGAGAGGGCACCTTTGTCTGGCACCAGTTTTCAAGGGGAATGCTTCCAGCTTTTGCCCATTTAGTATAATGTTGGTTGTGGTTTTGTCATAGATGGCTCTTATTATTTTGAGGTGTGTTCCTTCAATACCTGGTTTATTAAGCATTTTTAACATGAAGTAATGTTGAATATTATCAAAAGCCTTTTCTGCATTTATTGAGATAATCATGTGATTTTTATCATTAGTTCTGTTTATGAGACGAGTCACATTTATTGATTTTTGTATGTTGAACCAACCTTGCATCCCAAGGATGAAGCCTATTTGATCATGGTGGATTAGCTTTATGATACGCTTCTGGATTCAGTTTGTAAGTATTTTGTTGAGGGCTTTTACATCTTTGTTCATCAAAGACATTGGCCTGCAGTGTTCTTTTTTCTTGTCTTTCTGCCAGGTTTTGGTATCAAGATGATGCTGGCCTTGTAGAATGAGTTGGGGAGAAGTCCTTCCTCCTCAATTTTTTGGAATTGTTTCTGTAGGAATGGTACCAGTTTTTCTTTGTACATACAGTGGAATTCAGCTGTGGATCCATCAGGTCCTGTGCTTTTATTGATTGGTAGGCTATTCATTGCGGATTAAATTTTGGAGCTTGTTATAGGTCTGTTCAGGGATTCAGTTTCTCTCTGGATCAGTCTAGGGAGGGTGTATGTATCCAAAAATGTATTCATCTCCTCTAGGTTTTCTAGTTTGTGTGTGTAGAGGTGTACATAGTGGTTTCTGATGGTTGTTTTTATTTCTGTGGGTTCAGTAGTAACATTCCCATCATCATTTCTATTGTGTCTGTTTGGACCTTCTCTTTTTTCTTCTTAATTAGCTAACTAGTGGCCTTTTTTTTTTTTTTTTTTCAAAAAACCAACTCCTGGATTCTTTGGTCTTTTGAATGGTTTACTTGTGTCTTAATTTCCTTCATTTCAGCTCTTATTTGTGTTATTTCTTATCCTCTTTTGGGGTTGATTTTTTCTTGCCTCTCTAATTCTTTCAGTTGGGAAGTTAGGTTGTTAATTTGAGATCTTCCTAACTTTTTGATGTGAACATTTAGTGCTATGAATTTTCCTCTTAACACTGCCTTAGCTGTGTCCCAGAGATTCTGGTTTGTTGTATCTTTGTTCTCATTATTTTCAAAGAACTTCTTGATTTCCACCTTAATTGCATTGTTTACCCAAAACTCATTCAGCAGCATGTTAATTTCCATGTAATTGTGTTGTTTTGAGGAATTTTCATTGTGTTGACTTCTGTTTTTATTTCACTGTGGTCCAAGAGTGTGATTGGTATGATTTTGATTCTTTTGTTGAGGATTATTTTATGTCTAATTACATGGTCAATTTTAGAGCATGTGCCATGTGATAATGAGAAAAATGTATATTCTCTTGTTGTGGGGTGGAGACTTCTGTGAAGGTTTATCAGATCCATTTGGTCCAATGCTGAGTTTAGGTCCTAAATATCTTTGTTAATTTTCTGCCTCAATGATATAATACTGTCAGTGGAATGTTGAAGTATCCCACTATCATAGTGTAGGGATCTATGTCTCTTTGTAGGTCTCTAAGAACTTGCTTTATGGATCTGGATGCTCCTGTGTTGGATGAATATATATTTAGGAGAGTTAGGTCTTCTTGTTGAACTGAACCCTTTACCATTATGTCATGCCCTTCCTTGTCTTTTGTTGATCTTTGTTTTGTCTGAAATTGGAATTGCAACCCCTGCATTTTTCTGTTTTCTGGTCGGTTGGTAGATTTTTCTCCATCCCTTTATTTAGAGGCTATGCGTGTCATTACATGTGAGATGGATCTCTTGAAGACAGCATACCATTGGGTCATGTGTTTTTATCCAGCTTGTCACTCTGTGCCTTTTAAGTAGAGTATTTAGCCTGTTTAGTTTTAAAGGTTAGTTTTGACGTGTGAATTTGATCCTGTCATTGTGCTGTTAGCTGGTTATTATGTTGGCTTGTTTGTGTGGTTGCTTTACAGTGATGCTGGGCTGTGTGTTTAAGTGTGTTTTTGTATTAGCTGATAGCAGTCATTCCTTTCTATATTTAGTGCTCCTTTCAAGATCCCTTGTAAGGCAAGTCTGGTGATAATAAAGTCTCTCAACATTTGCTTATCTGAAAAAGATCTTATTTCTCCTTCACTTAGGAAACTTAGTTTGGCTGGATATGAAACACTTGGTTGAAGATTTTTTTCTTTAGTTGTGTTGAAGGTAGACCTGCAATCTCTTCTGGTTTGTAGGGTTTCTCCAGCCACATCCTACAGGTGCTTTTGGGCTGCCAATATGTCTGTACCTCCCTGGGACAAAGCTCCCAGAGGCAGGGACAGGCTACCATCTTTGCTGTTTTGCAGCCTTCATTGGTGACACCTCCAGGTTCTAGAAAATCCAAGGTGACTAGAGACTGGAGCAGGCCCCAAGCATATTGCAGCAACCCTACAGAAAAGTGGCCAGACTGGTACATAGGTGCCTATTCCCATATCTCCTCACTGGGCAGGTCCTCCAGGCCTGGGCCTCCAGCCACCCCTCACCAGAGCTGTCATGCCAGTACCAACTCAGCAACTCCCTGGACAGAGCCTCCAGGGGAAACTGACAGCTCTAGGCCACTGCCTCTGCAGTGAATTATGCTTGCCGAAGTCACAATTGAGTGACCTTTATTAGAACATTATACGAGAAATTATAAAGAAGATAGTGACTATAATCTCTTATATCCATTAAATAAATTGTATCCTCTCACTTCTTTACAAAGCAAATAGTTGAATTTAGCCTATTCTTTCCATGAGAAAAGAAAAGAAAAAGACATTTTAAAAGAAAGGAAACTAACAATAGTTGCCTTCATATTCTCATTGGTGAGGCTTTGTGGGAGAGAGGCAGAGATTGAGAATAGAGAGAGAAAATATAGATTTCTCAATGTAAGATAGTAACAAAAATTTTCAGTTCTCCTCCGATAGCTTAAAAGGGTAGATGTTTGTCTCTCTCTACTTGGGGCTTCTGGGCAGCAGAAATGTGAGCTGACTAAAGACATGAAGAAAACAAGAAAATAGAAAAGGAATTCAGGGTAGGTTCCAGCAATGTGGCAGAAACCAGGTTATAGGTTAACAGACTCCGTGGACTGTAGGTGATTCATAAACATTCACAAAGTGATTTCTGATATACCATTTAAAGATGTTTTCAGGCTGGTGCTAAAATTTCCTGTAATATCTCCAAAGCTTCAGTAAAAGTCTGAAACCCACCCTAGAATTAGGTTAGTGGTGAATTAAGAAATAAAATGAAGACAGCTATTTTCATGTGCTGGGACAAAGAAGGCTGGAGATAAGCAAAGAACTTAGCAGAAATAAGGCCCAGTCCTACCAGATAAATAATTGGAACAAGTAGAGGGATGCTGGATTTCCTAAAATGTTGGGGGTCATGGGCTTCAACAGTATGGTTGTGAGCAAGGTTTTTAACCATACAGAGCTTCAGCTTGAAAGTGAGTAATAACAATATTTAATGTATAGGCCTGTGATAAAGGATAAATTAGGTCACACATGCTGGGCATATAGCACAGTATTTGTCACATGGTACAAAACAAATACTGACTTTATTATTATAATAATTATTATTTTAAAACCTTTGGGTACTAAAGAAATATTGTCCCCAAAAGTTTAGAGTACATGGGAACATACTGATGAGGTTTTAAGTTAATAATTAAATTTTAGGAGAACTAAGTCTGCCTATAATTTTTACAGATATAGGAATGTTATGTTTATGGACTTTTATAACTGATCAGCTCCTTAATTACTCTGATAAAGATCAGTTTGATACTATATAGTTTGCATTTTTCCAGTCTACTCTATATAAAATGTGGGATTGAACCTACTATTATTACCCGTCTCTGTGGGACAGGCTGGAAGTTACCATATAAGGGTAGCTAATAAAAAGAAAAAATGGGGTGCATTTTGAGAGTAATCAGCATAGAAGACAAAAAGGGAACTAGTAAGGAGATTGGTTGCATTCAGATCATCCAATAGGAGAGCATCCAAGATCTGAAGATTATGAAGTATCTTGGCAGGGTGGTTTTGCCCTGGAATTTTTATAGGGAGAAAAAGATAAGTTTGAGGTGGGGAGATTTATAGTGGGGGTTGTTTTACAATCAGGGGGAAGCCTCAGTTAGTTGGCTGAATAGGAAATGTTTATTTTTTAATGTAGCTAGTTTCGAGGAGACAAACCATTCTAATCTCAGCTAATCATGTTTGAAGCAAAAAATGGGGAGTTGGATGGTCCATGTCTGGCCATGCCAGCAAGTCCGGGAAAAAGAGGAAAGGTCTGTATTTGATGCATCACAGGTAAGCAAGAGAACCATGTGAAATTTTCTGGGAGCTGGGAGAAAGAAGGGGCAGAGAGTCTTATTTAAGTCATATAGGAAAGGTAGTTCTTTGTGGTAATTCATTTCTAAGAACACAAAATGATGGGGGGATTTCTTAACCATTGCTCTTTTCTGGGAACACAGGCTAAGATAGAGTTCAGCCTTGACACAGAGAATATGGAGACTGAGTTCTGAGTCCTGACTTTGCCACTAACTTCCAAGAGAACCATAGCTTCCTCATCACTAAAATTACAAGGAATGAAAAAAGCAATGATTTATTAAGTGCATTTCATTCCCCAATCCTCTGGAAGTCTCTGGAAGAGGTGAGATGGCAGCAGGATGGGCAGGGAGAGCAGTTTAAGTCACAGACGGAGAAGGAGACAACAAAGAAAGGTTGTGTCATAGAGAGGGGAGGGAAAATCAGCAGGTACATAATAACTCCGGGCAAGATTTGTAGGATAGGAAAGGAGGCACCAGGACCTTGGCTTGGTCTGTGCCACTCTCACCCACATCAGAGACGGCTCCCAGCAATGCTGTATATATTTGGGTCTTGATAAGGACTCATGTGAAGACTGCTCTCCTCTCATCTGTCTTCTGCCCATAATCTCCACAGCTGTTCTTGGCAAGGACACTTGGACTAAAGATTGGGACAGCTTACATCTTGATCAACTTGTCTGTTCCTGGCGAGATCAGTCTGTGGTGAAGGGTTTTCTCATCGTCGCTCTCTTGAGTGCAGCTGGTGAGAGTCTGGGGCTTTGTTTCTGCCTAGTGTGACACCCAGGATAGTCTATGAAAGATTGGAAAGAGGAGTAGCTGGGCACAACTAAAGAGCTAGGAAGTGGAGGACATTTAAATAAAACAACCGTTGAAGAAAACAAAAGGAACCACATTAGAGGACATGGGCCTGGAAAAGGGGGGTGAGCTGGGTCAGGGGCTCTGGAAGCCCTAAGCTTTTCTATTTTTCATCACCAAAGTCAGGCAGTAATTTTTTACCCCAATTTATGGCAAAAGTGAATTTAAAAAAATTTAAATCACGCCATACTTTTTTACCCCCATTTATGGCAAAATGAATTTAAAAAAAATTTCAAGTAGTCATTATTTTTTTCATCTTTGTAACACACAGCACTGCCAATAAGAGCTTCTGATCAATATGTAAGTTAGTTTCACAGAATTTTAATGTAATTTCATCTCAGCAAAGCCATGTGTCAATTTTCTTATTGTGTATAACTTAGAGGACATGCATTATTTTCCTTGATTAAAATATGAAAGGTAAATTGAAGACCTTTACATTACATTTGAAAACCTTAGGTTAGGGAAAACTACCCTAGCCAGTTCTGGCCTTTTAACTTCTTTTTCCCTTTCCACCTATGGCCCCTTGATTCTCCAGGAGCTGCTCTGGCTAAAGACTCTAAAGATAATCAGGAGTTGTCATATAATTTTACCATTCCTTACATGGTCTATCTTCAGTCCTTCCCAGAACCCTGCGTGGGGTCTCTCATTCACCCTGACTGGGTATTGACAGCTGCCCACTGCCCCTTACCGTAAGTATCCATTTCTCTTGTGAGCTGGGAGGAATCTGTTCAAACAAATGTAGATCTGGTGAAGCATCCCAGAAAATTTTTAGTAAAATCAGAAGACACGGAAAAAGAGAGACTCTTGTTCCCATTGGGAAACAGAATACAAATTTGGGCAGTTTAGGAGGAGATCAGTAGGAAGATGTCAGAGGATTCCCTCTCATGGATAGTAAATAATATTCATTCATCAACAATACTTGTTAAACATTTATTATCTAGCAAGGGCTACTTAATCACTGATGAAACAGTGAAGGAACAAGATGAAAATAAGTGTTCCCTCATGGAGCTTACATTTTGGTAGAGGGAGTAGCCACCACAAATAAATGACCAAAAACAAAGTATTTTTTTTTTAATGGCAAGCTGTAATACATGGGCATGAAATAAGAAATCTGCTTTAGTTAATGTGGTCATGTCCATCATCTCTGAAGAGGTGAGATCCATAGGAAGAGAAGGAGCCAGCGAAATGAATAAATCCTGGGGGATATTCCAGGCCAAGGGAACAATATTCATATACTCCCTGAAGTAGCAAAGATATTAAGGTGTTTGGCAAGCTGAGAAATCGGCAGGAATTAAGGGTAATGAGCAGGGGGAATGCTCATAGGATGAGGTCAAAGACTTAGGCAGAAGCCATATCATGCAGTGACAGTAGAGGGCAAGGGAGCACGATACAAAATAAAGCAATTCCTTGCAAATTGCAGTGTTTCTGTTGTGTGTGAGAATGTGCTGTGTGATCAAGACCTACTCAGTTTCATGAGTATAGAAGGGTCCTTTCAAATTCAGAAATCTTAGCCATCTGGCTGTCCAAGGCAGTTTAGTTTAACGCAGACTAACCTCTGCTCTGTGGTATATGGGAAATACAAAGGAAATACACAGTTCACATCCTTCCAGAATAAAAATTGAAAAGGCAGATGTTCTTTCTTACATCCATACTTAACACATGAACTGGATGTGTGCTGCCTCTCTATTAGCTGCTAATTCAGATGATAAAAATCTTAATAACAAGGCTCCACTGACTTGTGTTTTAGTTGCCAGACACGATGTCAGACATTTTACAAATTTATGTCTCTAATACAACAATTCTGTAAATTATTGCTATTGTTTTATAGACAAGGGAAGGCCATGTTAGTTCTCAGGTTAAGAAATAAAGTTAAAATAATTAAAGAGGGTGGCCCGTAGGATTTCTTGTAATCCATCATCTTATGACTCTCTTTCTTCTCATCTCTCTGCCCTCTTTCTTCCAAAGTGTTGAAATTCGACTGGGAGTTTCTCAACCTAGCATCACAAACAAGAAACAACAGATACGAAACTATTCATCGATTGTGTCCTACCCTGACTTTGATGCAAAATCCTTGAACAATGACCTAATGATGATCAAACTATCAACACCTGCTTCACTCAACCCCCATGTGGGGACTATAGCCATAGCCTTGGAACCCATTCCATTTAATGAATCCTGCTTTATTCCAACCTGGACCTGGAATGAATATAAAAACCATATGTGTTGGATGCTGTGTTCTTTATGCTGAGGAGGTTGGAGCTGGGAGAAAATGTAGAGGGATGTCCCTAATGGAAATCGCTGCTATGAGACAATGTTGTCCACCATAGAGGGATTCCCGCCAGGGACCCAAACCACCATCACTGGAGGTCAAAGATAAAATTCAAAGAGACTGATAAAGGGCAGCCACTCTGACACCAACAAATGGAGCAGACAGTAATTTTCCTATCTCTAGAATATTGAAGACAAGAGTCCAGAGAACTGGATTGAAATACAGGTGGGAGAAATAGGAGTCCTCGTGCACAAAGACAGTATGAAGGCAGCCTGCGGGAGGGTGACACTCATTGATAGTTGCTGAAAGCCCATCACACAATGGAAGAACAGTGGGGGAAATGAACATAAAATATATGTGATGCGGTGAAGCAGTAGAGGATGCTTCCTACACCTTCCACAGAGAACCCAATTATGTGCAGAGAACCCTGGGAGAGAAGAGAATGGTTGAGGGAGTACCTGTCCTGTCACCAGAGCTGGTTCCCTCACAGAGTGCTACTCATACCCACTGCTTCTTCCTAGAGTTCCCATTTAGGGGTGGAGACTTGGGTGGTTCGTAGGGAAATTGATTATTATGACATAATCAGTTGTTATCTCCCCGGTCTGACATGCCTCACAGGAAAAACAGTGGCAGCCCATGTTGTAAGCACACACCCATCTCCCCTGTGAGCTGAAATTGGGATGAGCAGAAAGATCTGGTCTCAGCAGGAGTCTGTCTAATAAAGAACACCTGTGAAGAAAACTACTTTCTAATAAGTTTGTTGGTCCTTGTTGGCTGTTACTCCATTATTCTCTCTTTAGGTATTGTTGAGGATGAGGATACCACCACTTGATATCTGAAATGAAATGACAAATGTAAATCTATTGCTTATTACAGCAAGTCAGAGCAATGCTGAACAGGCACCATCCCACTAAGCAGAATGGAGTGCTGATTTAGCATAAGGGGTTTGTGGGAAGCTTGGAGTTGAGGGATTGGAGGACTTTCAGAGGTATGAATGGGTTCCATCATCTGTTGAGGCCTGGCTACTTCAGGGGGATTGCTGTTGATTGATTGGTGCTCTGAGACATGTTTTTCAGAGGACCTCTGATCCTGATCAGCTGGTTTTAAGAAGTGAAGGCTGACATTGATTATATTGCAAAAGTTATGTTCACTCAAGCAAGTTATCCTGGATCTATTAATCAGGTTTAAATCTCTCTCTGGTGGCTACAGAACAATACACGTGCTCTGTAAAAGCAAATAAAAGTGGAATTTTAGAAGTCAGTCTTTGGTAAAAAACAGAAATAAAAAGCAGAAACTATTATATTCTCAGTATTTTGCAGATTCATTTTTCCACTTAGAAGCAAGTACTTGGGAATCTAAGTGAACACGTTTTCTGAACAATTACAGCTTGTATGATTTTTGTCCTTGATTTTATAAGTCTTATTCAAAGTAATTGAATCACAACTTACAGAAGTAATTTATTAAGTACAAATTGAAAACAAAACAAAACTATTCAGAGTTATTTAGGCTCTGCATGTCAAAATCACAGTGACAAACTCTACCTCTATAAGCTTTCTGGTGCAGGGCTTCCAATATTTATTAGAAATTCATTATTTCAAGTAACTTAAGTTACTTTCACCTAGTTTTTTACACATATTTTAATTTAGTTCCCATAAAAACATAAAACTGAACATAATTTCTCTTTCTTCTCTGACCTGACAACTTCTGGCCTAATCTGCTTTAGGGCATTTGATTGGATACACTCTATCAGAAAAAATCCTGCTCCTTAAACAACACTGGACTTAGCTTGAGCAATCTCTGGTCAGCGTTTTTGTTTCCTTTCTCTTTGCTATTCTCTACCAGAAATTTAAATTACTTGATACCTTCATTAAAGTCTCTGTATCCTGAATTTGACAGTATAATAGCAATTGCTATTATGGAGATGAACAACATGACAACTTCTTAGGGGGAAATATATATGTATATTTATATCAATACGCATACTATAAACTCATAAATAATCTGTTTAACTCAAAAAGCAGTTTTATATGCATTAAAAATAGTTTCTCCCTTTATAACTAAACGTGAAAAGGATCAAGTAGATGCCCAATAAAGGTGCGTGTGTAGGGGGAAAATCTTTGGGACGATGGTTTCGTTACTGTCTCTTTCTCCTTGTGGTCACTAATAACTCATAGTTTTTTCAAAATTTTATAAATGATGCATAGTACAGAAAGAACTATGGATTTGATATCTGACAAAGGGGACTTATAAACCTACTTCTCTAACATGGAGATTACTGAACAAGGAATCCTACTGAGAATGGAGTGTCTGCTGCTACCTGCATTGAATATTCTCAGGACTGAATTTATTTACAAAACAGGATCTGGTTAGAAGAGCCCTTGTGATAAGAAGAGTCACTCTGGAATTTGTTTTCTCTTTCCCACAGTCAGTGATCCTGACATCCTGACATGGATCAACCAATATTCTCTTCCATTCCGTGACTGTCAGGATAGACTCAAAGAAGAACAGGCAGGAAACATCATTTGTGTAGGACACCCTCTAAGGATCCTATCTAAAAACAAGGTATTTCTCCCTTCTCTATACTGGAAGATAGCAAGAGTCCCATGGGAGGAGTGATGATAGTGCAGAATCAAAGAGCACTCATCCAAAAGGCCTCCTAAGAGTGAGAAGAAGAGCTGGAGTCCCTCTCCCCTCCCTACTCACCTCTGGGTTTCTAACCATTGCCCTTCTCATCTTTCAGAGTGGGAGAGATTTGGGGTAGAACTATTTGTCCTTTGTCTTGCTTGCACTTGGGTTGGGTCAAGCTTGAACCTTAGAAGTAAGACTTATGTGGATGTAAAGAGAAGTCTGCCACCTCTCAAGAAAAAAAAGCCCATTCTCTTAGATGGTTTTGCTACTGTTATGTGCCGCTTTTTGGCATTTACTATTTTTTTTTTTTTTTTTTTGGAGATGTAGTCTCACTCTGTCACCCAGCCTGGAGTGCAGTGGCACGATCTTGGCTCACTGCAACCTCCGTCTCCCAGGTTCAAGCGATTCTCAGCCTGCTGAGTAGCTGGGATTACAGGCACGCACCATCACGACTGGCTAATTTTTGTATTTTAGTAGAGACAGGGTTTCACCACTTGGCCAGCATGGTCTTGATCTCCTGACCTTGTGATCCACCCACCTCTGCCTCCCAAAGTACTGGGATTACAGGCATGAGCCACCGCACCCAGCTGGCATTTACTCTTGTTCCATAAGGACAAGGACACATTGACCTTCTGTTCCTTCTCTCTATAAGGAAGTTTCGGCTGCCCCAGCCATCTGCAATGGGAGGTTGCATGGAATCTTGTCTTGGGCAGAAGGAAGTGTCACCCTAGGAAGTGAAGGATTCTTCACAGGTGTTCATCGCTATGCAAGATGGATCTTGAAAATTATGGATACCCACTGAGGCGCCTCTGTTCCCATATCCCCTCAGTACCACCTCTTCATAAGTTCTACACTGGATCTACAACTCTCTTCATCTTTGTTATTTTGGAACAAAATCCAAAGAGGAAACATCTGATTTAAAAAAAAAAAAAAAAGAGTAGCTGAGAACCTGTGCCATGACTCCTGCTGTCTTTGTCATGTAAACTTTGAGGATAATGAGAAATTTAGCAACCTCTTCACCTTGTGTTTGTTCATTCATGTATTCATTCAAAAATGAACCACTAGCTGTTTAGTAGGCACTGCCTTTGCTAAGGATGCCTGAGTGACTATGACATGACCTTGGCCATCAGTTAGCTAATTATAATACCTTTTGATAACTGCTATAATAGAGATGAGCAGTAAGCTCCATGAAAACATAAAATAAAACATTCTGAGTGGTAGTGCCAGGAGAAGTAACACCAGAGAGGCAGACAAATTAGGGGAGGATATTGTAAAACTGAGCATATAGTTTATTAAAAGGCAAAAAAGCATATGAAAGTGTGGTATAGGCTGGAAAATATATGTAAATAAGCAAACCTTGAAGGTAGAAAACAAATTGTAGAAAAGGAAGAATAATGTGATAAAATATTATTCTATTATAGGCAGGCAAATGTTGAGAGATGAAGGGCCTGACCTGCTCTATAAAGGAACTTAGATTTTTACCTCGTAGGCATTAGAGGGGGTGTCATTGAAGCTTTTACAGTAAACAAAACACCATCCAATTTCTGATTTGAGAGATACTAAGGAAGTAACATCTGTAAGATTTGGACATACTTACTGTAAGAAGAAAGGCAAGGGAGATGTCAGGGATAACTCTCCCAAGTTTTTGACTTGGACAACAGGTAAGATGGTGATTCTCAAAGATAATATGAGGATAACAAGTGCATTTGTGTGCAAGGTATCAAGAGCATGGTCCTGCATGAGGAGACAGGTGGCCTGCTATATTGAGATCCTTTAAGGATGTAGAGGTGGTTATTTCCAGCAGGCAGTTGGAGACAGTGATCTGAAATCCAGATGCTGCCTGAAGAGTGACTAACAAACAGGAGTCCTACATTGGTGGGTGGGAGCTGCGGGGTTTGGGAGGGCTCTCTGCTATGGAGAAGAGCTGTGATGGGTGCTCAGCCCTTCTCTCACACTGGCATATGTTGGGGAGATGTGCAGCATCCCATAGCCACTGACCAAATCATCTAAAAACAGAGACAGAGTTAAGGGGATTCTGAGTGGCCCCCCAAAGTTAGGGGTTTGAGTGACATATGAGAGACCAAAGAGCAACAGAGAGAAAAGGGTCAATATGACATAGGGATCTTATGTTAAAAAAGAAAAGATGGGCAGAGGAGGCCAGTGAAGATGGGAACAGAGAACCACACCACAGGAGAAACCCCCTGTGGGAGGCGTAAAGAGGTTTGAGGTTTCTTCCCTTGAGGGGCGCAGTGAATCTAGGGCATCTATAAAGTCTGCAGAGGTGAGTTGGTTTTTGGACCCTGAACCTGGATGCCTGAATCTGTTTTCTCTTCTCCTAAAACAAAACAAAACAAAACCCACATGCGGTGACTCAGGTCTACAATCCCAGCACTTTTGGAGGCTGAGGTGGGAGGATTGTTTGAGACCAGGAATTTAGGACCAGCCTTGGTAACACAGAGAAACCTTTGTCTCTACATAGAATAGTAATAAAAAAAAACCTCCTAACTACATGGGAGGCTGACAGGGGAGGAGGCCACGGCTGCAATGAGCTATTATTGTGCCACTGAATTCCGGCCTGAGTGACAGAGCAAGACCCTGTGTCTAAAACAACAACAACAAAAACCAAAACCAGAGAGCTTAGGTGCATCTAAGACCAGTAGCTTGTTCTGGTCCATTCACAGAAATTTTCTTTGTTCTAAAATCTAGATACTAAAGCCATTTCATTCACTATATGATTATTTTTTTCTGTAATTTCTGGCCCCATCCAAATGACACGTCCTCAGTTTGCCAGTCTTCTCTCACATTTTCCCCAGTTTCCTGTCTCTGACTCACTGCCCAAAGCACCCTTAATGAATCATGTCTGTATTTGTGCCAGAGTTTTTTTTAAATTTCAACTTTTATTTTAGACGCGGGGGGACACGCGTAGGTATGTTACGTGGGTATATTGTGTTATGCTGAGGTTTGGGGTATGGATCCCATCACTCAGGTAGTAAGCATAGTACCTGGTAGGTAGTTTTTCAAACCGTGCCCCTCTCCCTCCCTCCAACTTCTAGTAATCTGCAGTGTCTATTGTTCTCATGTTTATGTCCATGTGTGCTCAATATTTAGCTCCCACTTATAAGTGAGAACATGCGATATTTGGTTTTCTGTTGCCGTGTTAATTCGCTTAGGATTATAGAGCTCAACTAATTACTTCTTGTAACCCTTGAATTACATCTTTAGCACTTATTGGCAATCCTGTCTTCTCCAATAAATTGTTTGTATAATTCTCCGCAGTAGCAATTTCAAACCCTCTCCTCTCTCCTCAAACTTTTAATGCTCACTTTTAGCAGATGACCTTTAGTGTGGGAGTAGAGAAAAACTGAAACCAGCAGAAGATACCTCCCTGAAATTGCCACCACTAAACCTGCAAATATACTTGCTTTCCCCCACCTTTTTTCTTTTTCATTCTTCCTGCTATAGTGGAAGCAAGACCTTACTATTTACAGCCTCTATCTCTACCTGTGAAATGGACCCCATCTTGTCTGACTTCCTCATGGACTTGCTTTATTGATTATCTCCAATTTTCCCTATCTATCACCTTCTTCCTGTTATCATTTAAGGAAAATAAAGCCTCACTCATCTAAAATACAGAACCCGAGGACATGTTTCTTTGACCTACTCTCTGATTGCCTCCTCTATCTCCTTTGCAGGCAGTTCTTACTCGACAAATCCTGCAAAGTCTGTTTCATATGATTCTCCTATCTGTGTCTCCTTGCTTGTCTCTCTCTTCATTCTCTTTTTTACATTCCGTGTTCTCCTTGGAGCTCTGGTTCATCCACCTGGAGCTTTCTTCCCCATCTCTTCATTTGGCTAACTTCTACTCATCCTTCAAGTTTCAAACTTCACTTCCCAAAGAAGGTCTTCTTCTGACCTTATATTAGAGTCCTGCGACATGCTTCTCTACCTCCCTTTTCCTCTGACATTCACGATGATTGTTCTTGTTACATCTGTCTCCCCCTCATTAAGCATTATGATGTATGAGAGCAAGCTTCTTACCTCCCTTGCCATGGAATCATCATTATCGAATATGATGCCAGCATCCAGTATGCATTTGTATTAGTTTTCTATTGCTGTGTAAAAACATCACAAATTTAATGGCTTAATAAAAATACACATTTAGGAGGAGTTCAAGAAAAAATTGGTGGATAGGAGCAGGACTAGGTTGCAGCTCCCACTTGGAGGGACAGAGCAGCATGTGGATACCCACATCGTCAACTTTTTCTCCAAGAACTACTGCAGGAACAATGAAATCAAGAAGAAAATGTAAAAATTCTTTGAACTGAACAATAATAGTCACAAAACCTATCAAAACCTCTGGGATACAGCAAAAGAGGTGCTAAGAGGAAAGCTCACAGAATTAAATGTCTACATCAAAAAGTGTGAAATTGCACAAATAGACAATCTAAGGTTACACCTCAAGGAACTAGAGAAACAAGAACCAACAAAACCCAAACCTAGAAGAAGAAAAGAAATAATCAAGATTAGAGCAAAACTAAATGAAATGGAAATAACAACAAAAGAAAATACAAAACATACATGAAACAAAAACCTAGTTCCTTGAAAAGATAAATAGAATTGATAGACCATTAATGAGCTTAACCAAGAAAAGAAAAGGGAAGAATCAGATAAGCTCAACCAGAAATGAAATGGGAGACATTACAACCGATACCACAGAAATACAAAAGATCATTCAAGGCTACAATGAACACCTTCACATGCATAAGCTAGAAAATCTAGAGGAGATGGATAAATTCCTGGAAATATACAACCCTCCCAGATTAAACCAGGAAGAAATAGAAACTCTGTACAGACCTATAACAAGCAGCAAGATTGAAATGGTAATTAAAAAGTTGCCAATAAAAAAAAGTCCAGCATCAGACAGATTCACAGCTGAATTCTATCAGACATTCAAAGAAGAATTGGTACCAATCCTGCTGACATTATTCCAAAAGATATTGACACTATTCCAAAAAGGGAATCCTCCCTAAGTCATTCTATGAAGGCAGTATCATCCTAATATCAAAACCAGGAAAGGACATAACAAAAAAGAAAACTACAGGCCAATATCCCTGATGAATATGGATGCAAAAATCTTCAACAAAATACTAGCTAACAGAATCCAACAGCATATCAAAAAGGTAATCCACCATGATCAAGTGGGTTTCATACTAAGGATGCAGGGATTGTTTAACATCTGCAAGTCAACAAATGTGATATACTATATAAAAAGAATTAAAACAAAAATCATATGATTATCTCAGTAGATGCAGAAAAAGCATTTGAAAAAATCCAACATCTCTTTATGATAAACACCCTTAGCAAAATCGGCAAAATGTGGCATAGAAGGGACATATCCTAAGGTAATAAAAGCCATCTATAACAAACCCACAGCCAACATTATACTGAATGGGGAAAAGTTGAAAGCATTCCTTCTAAGAACTGGAACAAGACAAGGATGCCCACTTTGATCACTTCTATTCAACATAGTACTGAAAGTCCTAGCCAGAGCAATCAGACAAGAGAAAGAAATGAATGGCACCCAAATTAGTAATGAGAAGGTCAAACTCTCATTGCTTGCTGATGACATGATCGTATACCTATAAAACCCTAAAGACTCATCCAAAAAGCTCCTAGAACTGGAATATGAATTCAGCAAAGTTTCAGGACACAAAACTAATGTACACAAATAAGTAGCACTGCTATGCACCAACAGCAACCGAGCTGAGAATCAAATCAAGAGCTCAATCCCTTTTACAATAACCACACAAAAAAAGGAATATAGTTAATCAAGGAGGTGAAACACCTCTACAGAGAAAACTACAAAACACTGCTGAGAAATCATAGAAGACACAAACAAATGAAAACACATTCCATGCCCATGGATGGGTAGAATAAATATTGTGAAAATGATCATACTGCTAAAAGCAATCTACAAATTCAATTCAATTCCCACCAAAATACCATCATCATTCTTCACAGAACTAGAAAAATAATCCTAAAATTCATGTGGAACCAAAAAAGAGCCCACATAGCCAAAGGAAGACTAAGCAAAAAGAATAAATCTGGAGGCATCACATTACCTGACTTCAAACTATACTATAAGGCCACAGTCACCAAAACAGAATGGTCCTGGTATAAAAATAGGCACATAGCCCAACGGAACAGAATAGAGAATCCAGAAATAAAGCCAAATACTTATAATCAACTGATCTTCAACAAAGTAAACAAAAACATAAAGTGGGGAAAGGACAGCCAATTCAACAATGGTGCTGCGATAATTGGTAAACCACATGTAGAAGAATGAAACTGGTTTCATCTCTCACTCTACACAAAAATCAACTTAAGATAGACCAAAGACTGAGACCTGAATCCATGCAATTTCTAGAAGATAACATAGGAAAAACCCTTCTAGACATTGGCTTAGACAAAGACTTTATGACCAAGAACCCAAAAGCAAATGCAACAAAAAGATAAATAGATGGTACTTAATTAAATGAAAAAGCTTCTGCACAGCAAAAGAAATAATCTGCAGAGTAAACAGACAACCCTGAGAAAATCTTTGCAATCTGTATAGCTGACAAAGGGCTAACATTCAGAATCTACAAGGTACTCAAACAAATCAGCAAGAAAAAAACAAACAATCCCATCAAAAAGTGGGCTAAGGACATGAATAGATAATTCTTAAAAAAATACTTACAACTGGCCAAAAAACATATGAAAAAAAATCAAAACCACAATGTGATACCACCTTACTCCTGCAAGAATGGCCATAATCAAAAAATTAAAAAAAAAATAGATGTTGGGATGGATGTGGTGAAAAGGGAACACTTTTACACTGTTGGTGGGATTGTAAACTAGTACAACCACTATAGAAAACAGTGTGGAGATTCCTTAAAGAACTGAAAGCAGATCTACCATTTGATCCAGCAATCCCACTACTTGGAATCTATCCAGAGGAAAAGAAGTCATTATAGGAAAAAAGTTCTTGCACATACATATGTCTCCATAGCTTTGCCTTTCCCAGAATGTCATATAATTGGAATTATATGGTATATAATCTTTTCAGACTAGCTCTTTTCACTTAGGAATATGCATATAAGTTTACTCCATGTCTTTTCATGGCTTGAGAGTTAAGTTTTTTAAATCATAAAATCTCTGAATAACATTTCATTATATGGATGAATCACACTTTGTTTATCCATTTATCTATTGAAGGACATGTTGATTGCTTCCAAGATTTGGCAACTTTGAACAAAGCTGCTATAAACATTTATGTGTAGGATTTCTGTGAGCACAAGTTTTCAAATCTTTTGGTGTATCAAGAAGTGTAATTGCTGTATCATATAGTAAGGTTATGTTGAGCTTAATAAGAAACTTCCAAGCTATTTTCTAAAGTGACTGTACCATTTTGCACTCTCATCAGCAATAAATTCTCACCAGCATCAGTTCTTGATACTTCATATCCTCACTAGCATCTGTTGTTGTCAGTGTTTGGATTTTAGCCCTTCCACAGGGTATGTAGTGGTATCCCATTGTTGTTGTAATTCCCTAATGACATATTATGTTAAGAATTTTTTCATATGCCATTTACCATCTGTATATATTCTCTCGTGTTATCTTCCCCATCACTGCAAAATATATCTGTTTGAAGGCCTAAACCTCAATGCAACTGTATTGAAGATAGGGCCTAAAAGGAAGCAATTAAGGCTAAATTAGGTTAGAAGGGTGGGGCCCTGATCCAATAGGATTTATGTCCGTATAAAAAGAGTCACCAGAGAGCTTTCTTTCCCTCTTTATCTCTGTGTGCACAGAGGAAAGGCCATGTGAGGAAGCAGTAAGAAGGTGATCATCCACAAGCCAGGGAGAGAGGCCTCACCAGAAACTGAATTTGACAACACCTTGATCATGGACTTCTGACCTTCAGAACTATAAGAAAGTAAGTGTCTGTCGTGTAAGACACCTAGACTGTGGTTTTTTTTATGGCAGTCCAAGCAGACTAAAACATTTGGTAAGGATCTTTGGCCCACTTTTAGGTTGTGTTGTTTGTTTTCTTAATGTCGAATTTTAATATTTCCTTATACATGAATTATTTAGCAGATATGTGTTTTGCAAATATTTTTATCTAGTCTGTGGTGTATCTCAATTTTTAGCCCTGAATACTTTGTTTCATAACCATCAACTTAAGTATCATTCCCACTAGTCTGTAAGCTCTTGGAAGGTAGGAAAGAAGTCCTTCAGTTGAGGCAACCCCAACAGCAAGCACAGATCCTAGCACAAGTCAGATACATAAGATAAATAATTAGCAGGTTGGTTCACAGAATAAATGGATAAACAGTGACATGAAGGAAAAGGTTAATGTATTTCAAAGAGGAGTTTAATGTCAGGCAGAGGAAGCAATGTCAGCTCCAGAGGGCTACATTATGTCCACTGGAGAAAAATAGCATCACACAGTGGGGGATAGCATCACACAGACAGGAGGGGCAGCAGCCCACACATAGTTTAGAGGGGAACCTGCCTACCAAGGCTGGCAAAAAGGAGACCAGACAGGAGGCGTCTGTAGAGATATCATGAACTTCAACTCATCTTAGCTTTGGTACTTTCTTCCCTGAAGACAGAGGGCAGAACTCAGAGTTCCAGAACCATTTTCAACTGTATTGGGGACCAATCACTTGACTCTATTCTTGTCTCTCTGACAGATGATGCTACACCCTCCTCTGAGTAATGGACACCATTTCTAAAACTGAATCCTGCTACTAAAATAATTCAGATGATATATTTTTCCAATTCTACAATCTTGCTTTGTTTCATTTAGTCATTTTCTCTCTCTCTTCCCAGTTTTCCAGAGACTGGAGCTAAACTGGGCTTTCAACATCATCATGAAGTTTATCCTCCTCTGGGCTCTCTTGAATCTGACTGGTGAGTGTGTGCATATTTGTCTCTTTACTCACCAAAGAGAAATCCTGGGAAAAGCATGAAAGATGGGTAACAGCGAGAGGCGTCATTCCAGAATTCAAGTGTAGGATGGTCCTCTGTCCCTCTCCACTGCCCCGTTCCCATCAAGTTTCCTCCTGTGATAGTGCCTGCCTGCCTGCCGCAGGAGGATTGTTTGTGTGCTTTTGGGGGAGGCGTGGACATTGTCACTCAAATACCAGACCCACTCCTAAGACCTGACTCTGGACCTGTCTGCAACAGGATTGATGTTCTGCACCACAGAGGGCACAGCAGAACATTGAAGAATCAGATATCTCCTGGCACAGTTCCAGTTACTCAGGCATAAACCCAGGTTTATTCATAAATCCTCTCTTTCTCTCATACCCCACGTTTGATCTCTTAGAAAAATGCTGGCTTTATCTTCTAAATGTATCTTAAATTCAATCACATCTCACCATCTCCACTGCTCACAATGATCTAAGCCACCACCTCTTGCCTGGATTAGCAAATTATTCTCCTAACAGACCCCTCTACCTCTATACTTCTACACTCTACAGGTTCTCCATGAGGAGACTGTCATCACTCCTTTGCACAAATCCTTGAGTGGTTCCATTTGTACTCAGGAAACAAGGCCGAGTTCTTACGATGGTCTACAAAACCCTCCATTCTTCTTTGAGCCCCTTTCCTCCTCTGCTCCCCTTCATTCACTCTGGGTCAGCAGCCATGGCCTCTGTGATGTAACTGACACAAGCCTCAGGACCCAGGCTGCAGCTGTTTCCTCTGCCTGGAGTCCCTTCACCCAGATATTTGACTAGCAACTTCCCCTGTGTTCATGTTATTGTTCAACATTGCCCATGAAGTTCTACTCCGATGACTGGTTTAATATTACCTGAGACTGGAGTAATGGCTCATGCCTATAATCCCAGCACTTTGGGAAGCTGAGGTGGGAGGATCACTTGAGCCCGAGTTTGAGACCAGCCTGGGCAACATAGCAAGACTCCATCTCTATTAAAAAAATTTAAAAATTTAAAAATTAACCAGATATGGTGGCACACACCTGTAGTCCAAGCTACTCAGGAGGGTTGCTTGAGCCCAGGAGGTTGAGGCTGCAGTGAGCCTGATCTTGCCACTGCACTCCAATCTGAGCAACAGAGTGAGATCCTGTCTCAAACAAACAACAAACAAATACTGCCTGAAACCCCTCCTTCTCCCCCAACACACAATTGGTAATACCTTTCTCTCTTTCCCTGTCCTACTTTTATTTCCATAGCACTAATCACCATTTAACATCATATATAGTTTACTTTTGTGTTTTTCCATAGCACTAATCACCATTTAACATCCTACATAGTTTATTTGTGTGTTATGTTTATTATTACTGAATATCTTCATTAATTGTAATATATGAGAGCAGGAATATCTACTTTGCTCACTATATAGCCCAAGCCCCTAAAACAGAGCTTGACATATACTAGGTGCTCAATGTATATTTGGTAAAACAATACATTATTTTTCCCCTCCTCAGACTCTTAGCATTTGGTCTGTTCTTGTCATGATACTTATATAATTCTGTCTTGAGTTGTTGTTGGGAAAAAGAGATAAGACTTATTAAAGCATTCTAAATAAGAATGCCTCAAGACTTATTGAAGCATTCTAAATTTGGTAAAAATAGTGAAAAAAAATCGTTGATTTAGCATACAACCCACTAAATTGTGGAAGGTATTTAAGAAAGTTGAACATTTAATTTGAAAGATTTTATTGACAGTGAAAAAGCCAAACACTTTTTATTTTTCAAAAGAGATATGTTTCTACCATTTGTCATTTTCTTCGTGTTTTAGAACAAAGTAAGTCATTTTACAGATAAAGTTGCTAGAGAAAAGGATAGGGGAACTCGGAGCCTATTAAATTAGTTTCCTGAAGTTTTTCTGGTGATGACTGAGAAATCTTGGAATTTCTTGTCTATGCTTCTCTTTCCAGTTGCTTTGGCCTTTAATCCAGATTACACAGTCAGCTCCACTCCCCCTTACTTGGTCTATTTGAAATCTGACTACTTGCCCTGCGCTGGAGTCCTGATCCACCCGCTTTGGGTGATCACAGCTGCACACTGCAATTTACCGTGAGTGATAAGCCTTCAAAGGCACTCCATTCTTTGGGTTCTCAGGTTGGGCACAGACTCTCACCCCTGTCTGAGACCATCTCCCAATTAAATGGGATTAGAAAGGCCTTTGGGAGACATACGAGGGTACAGAAAAAGGTCTGTGGGGAGGGATAATAGAGGCTCATAATGATGGAGAAGCCATCTCTGTTAAGTCCTCTCATAAACGTCTATATTGTTCCAGAAAGCTTCGGGTGATATTGGGGGTTACAATCCCAGCAGACTCTAATGAAAAGCATCTGCAAGTGATTGGCTATGAGAAGATGATTCATCATCCACACTTCTCAGTCACTTCTATTGATCATGACATCATGCTAATCAAGCTGAAAACAGAGGCTGAACTCAATGACTATGTGAAATTAGCCAACCTGCCCTACCAAACTATCTCTGAAAATACCATGTGCTCTGTCTCTACCTGGAGCTACAATGTGTGTGATATCTGTGAGTTCAAGACAATGTTCTTCTCTCAGAATTAGACATGCTTCTACACCTTCGCGACTCTTGGCTTCTTCAATTCGGCCTAGTGAAGCTTTCTTCTAACCTCTTTCTCCCCTTTGCTTTTCTCTGTACCTCACTGAAGGAGTGCTTCAAGGTTTTTGGGGGTTTTTTATTCACCCACTGTATCTTTCTATCATTTTCTCTTTCATATATGATAGAAGTGGTTTTAGTGGAAAGAAAACATTTGTATTCCAATCCTAATTTTCTATGTGACAGCAGGTCATTTTACCTTGGAGCCTCAATTTCCTTAACTCTAAAATAAAGCAGATTACTATGTTGTATATTTTCAAACCATTTCAGGCAATAAAGCAACTTGAAGCCTTGAAAAGTCATGAAATAAATATCAGTGTATTCAATGTAAGATAAATATATAATATTTTACTAAATGCAATAGAACTTCCTTATGTAAGATTTTAATAAAGATACAGAGTTAAAGTTTTAAAAAGAACTTCTGAAATAAACATTTTAAACTGGTAACATTCTAAGCATTCACTCATTTCTTCAGAAAATTGACAAAGGGCTACCATTATTTTTATCAATGGAAGTTTTCTATACATAATTTGAAACTCCTGAACTAGATAGTCTATCTAAACTTTGTTCTATGCCTCATATTTCATATTCCATAAAACACCCACAACTTAAGGCAACTTTCTGTTTTCTAAGTTGCGTCTCCATCTGCCCATTACTCCATCTCCAAATTTTTATGCAAACCCTAATTAACTGTCTATAGTTGCTAATTACGAGAGTTGAGAGTAGTGGTGAAGGGGAGTTGATTACCTATTAGCAAAATAGAACAATGATATAATCCCTTGTGAAGAATTATTAATGCAACTTTACTCATGAGTAAGTTTGAGTATGTATAATATACATCATACACTAGATACCATAGTATGAAAAGGAGATTTATTTGAAACAAACCTGTCAGATTACATTCATCTATCCATCACTACTTTCTTTTTACAGAAACCAACGGGCAGGTGTACACTTACTCTATCATTGTTGCCATGATTCAAGCCTTTTAAAACTAATCCTTAGTAAATACCTTCAGATTTAGAGCACATTTTCTTGAATATATCAATAAGTAGAAATTATCTGTCCTCTGAGAGTCAATTTGATTTTTGGAAAGAGCCAAATGTCCTTCTGTGAGCAGTATGTTTGATTCATCTGGGTTATGGCATAAGGTTCAAAACGAGATATGACTTCAAAAAAAATGCATCTTATTTTGATCTGGGTCATCAAGTAGTTAAGTAAGCATTTCCTACAGAAGTATTCCCAAAAGAAATGTTTAGCCATGAAATTATTGCTTGGAAAATAAAGTGAAGGATCTCATACATTTTCTTTTCAAGAACTAATACATTATTTTCAAATAAAAACATTAAACATACTCTTCCATTATTAAAAAAACCAAAATCTTAAAATACAGTACTTCTTCCCAAAGAAACGTCCGTGGAAAGAACACGTGCCACATGTGTTCATACTACTTTGTTGTTTTTCTCATTTTGTTTCAGATTGGACAAATTTTGTTACAAGTGTGCACAATTCACAGTATTTGTGGACTACTGATACAAAGAAAAGAACTTTAGGAACCAGGAAACCCAGTTTTAAATCCTAGCTTTACCATTTACTAGCTTTATATGTTTAAGAAAACTGCTTTTTCAGTGACTTTTTTGTGTAGATACTCGGTTTTGTTTTGACCTGACAATTGAGAAAGTAGGCCAGATATCTGTAAATTCATTCAAACTCTAAAAATTACATCTCAAAGGAAACCCTTTGAATGTTTAAATTTCCAGAAAAGTTTTTGGGTTTTTTTGAGATGGAGTCTCACTCTTGTCACCCAGGCTGGAGTGCAGTGGCGCAGTCTCGGCTCATAGCAACCTCCGCTTCTTGAGTTCAAGCAATTCTCCTGCCTCCCAAGTAGCTGGCATTACAGGCACTCATCACCACACCCAGCTAATTTTTCTATTTTTAGTAGAGACAGGGTTTCACCATGTTGGCCAAGCTGGTCTCGAACTCCTGACCTCAGGTGATCCACCCATCCTGGCCTCCCAAAGTGCTGGGATTACAGGCGTGAGCCACTGTGCCCAGCCAAATTTCCAGAAAAGCTTAAAACAAAGTGTTTCATTTCATTCCTGGAGTGTCTCACATGTACATGTAACTCCCAAGAATTTGATGACTTTTATAAGGTCACCGACTTTGCATCATAAGAAATTGTTAATCTGATCATCTCCTGTACCCTCGTTGTCCTAACTGCCACAGTTCTGACTTCTCTGAATGTTTGATCTCTTTTAATTTCTGATGGTAGAAGAAGAAAAGTGTTTTAAAAGAAGGTTTAATACCTAACAAAACTCTGAAGGAAGTTTGACTTCTGTCTTTTCTTTAGACAAAGAGCCCGATTCACTGCAAACTGTGAACATCTCTGTAATCTCCAAGCCTCAGTGTCGTGATGCCTATAAAACCTACAACATCACGGAAAATATGCTGTGTGTGGGCATTGTGCCAGGAAGGAGGCAGCCCTGCAAGGTAAAATACTCTCCATGCATTAATTTTCCCATTTTCTTCCTTCTGTCTTGCCAGAAAGATAACCTGCTTTTTTGTTGTTGTTATTATTGTTTTCCTGGCAGGAAGTTTCTGCTGCCCCGGCAATCTGCAATGGGATGCTTCAAGGAATCCTGTCTTTTGCGGATGGATGTGTTTTGAGAGCCGATGTTGGCATCTATGCCAAAATTTTTTACTATATACCCTGGATTGAAAACGTAATCCAAAATAACTGAGCTGTGGCAGTTGTGGACCATATGACACAGCTTGTCCCCATCGTTCACCTTTAGAATTAAATATAAATTAACTCCTCACATTGCCCCATGCATACCTGTCTCAATTCTGCTAAACAGAGTGGGTGCTTGAGCAGTTTTACTTGTACATATCTTCACTGTGATTATTCATAACAACCCTTCTTGCCTTCTAGATAAGGATGGAAAACCCAAAATTCCTCAGATAATTGAAGTTTATGAAGTGGGAATTATGTTCTCTCTAACGAATTGGTAACTGACATAAAATAAAGGCCACTCCACAGCCATTTGGGGTACAAAACCCTTTACTACATGCACCAAATTAGACAATGTGTGATTTTGGCACATTGCTATGCTGATTGAAAAAAGGAAGTCTAATAAAGAGGGATCTAAATAGAAGGGCAAAGGTGAGAGGGGAGGGGAGTGCAAAGGTGAGAGGGAGGTGTTACCCTTAGCTTCTCCTTGCCCATGCAACTCTCAATGCCATCAGTGGATTCTGGTCATTCATGTTGCAGGATTCTGAGTGTTTACTGGAGACATGAGGAGTTACTATAAAAGTTAACTGAGGTTTATGGCACAGCAGATAAACGGGAAATCAATGACAGATTTTCCTAGTACATACTTGCCTTTTATATAAAGCTAGTTGCCCAGGAACTCCACTTTCTCACTCTACAGTATTTTCCTCTCTTCCTTCCTTCTCTCTTCACTTCACCCTGCAGTCTGTTACCCCCTGAGAGTTTTAATTGATGATAGTTTTAAGTGGGGAGTTGTTTTTTTGGCCAGTTGACTGAGTATTTAAAAAAACAAAAACAAGAACAGATTTTAGAGAGTTCAGCCTGTGGCTGCTACAAGTGGACTACTGGAGTCTTTCAGCCCAGCTAGGGAAGAAGAGAACCCCCTCAGGAAGCAGAAGTTCTAGTAGGAAAACTTCATCTATCCAGGGCTCTAAAACCCCTGAATCAGTAACGCCTAGCTTGCAGTATTGAGAAGCTAAATTGGGAGTGCGAATTATTAAGTGCAACTGTGACAGCTTCATTTTCACATATTTTATTAACTGAAATTTTAGTTTGGGGAGGAAAATGGTTTGGAGACCATTTTTCAGAGGAGCGCCGTAGCCTCTAAAGATGTCTCCCAACTTGAGCTGGTCCTAAGATTTCAATAGGTCATAGTGATATTGTATAAGGCCAGCTGATCCTAGGTGGTGAAACATGGCAAGGCCACTGGATTCCATGAGCATTAGCACTATCCATAAGACTCCACTAGCACTGTGAGGTGACCTCCTTGGTTGGAGAATACATCATTTTTGTGTGGAATGCAATAAGGCATTCAGAGAATCCAAGGAATGTGATGCTAGGACAGTAACGGTGACAGGGGAAAGAAAATCCAAATTCAGAATATGTTATTTTGAATGAGGACAAATAGCTACTCCCTCTGGCCTGAGCTGCACCATGTTGCCCATTTCTTTCTTACTGTACATGTGGTAACAAAAAAGGGAAGATGAAGCTTCTATGGTGGACATGCCTGGCCCCCAGGTACACCTTTTCTTTTGGTGTAGCTGCAGGCATCTCCCCATGCAAGTTTCCAGCTTTCTTACCTATGTTTGCAGCTCAATATTTCAGGATGCTCTTTGTTAGAAAAAAAAAAAAATGAGGCCAGGTGCAGTGGCTCACGCCTGTAATCCCAGCACTTTGGGAGGCCGATGTGAGTGGATCACCTAAGGTAAGGAGTTTGAGAACAGCCTGATCAATATGGTAAAACCCCATCTCTACTAAAAGTACAAAAATTAGCCACGCGTGATGGTGGGCAATTGTAATCCCAGCTACTTGGGAGGCTGAGAGAGGAGAATCGTCTGAACCCGGGAGGTGGACTTTGCAGTGAGTTGAGATCACACCACTGCACTCCAGCCTGGGCAACAAGCAAGACTCCATCTCAAAAAAAAAAAAAAAAAAAAGATTTTAAAAGTACTTTTGTTCTCATTTACCTTTGTAGAGAGGTTTTCTGGGTTGGGGGATTTTTTTTCTCCTTGAATTATTTCTAATAATAATTATGTATGAAATATATTTAATTATATTTGATTAATTCATATAATTATATAATATTCAATTATTTTACTTAAACTTAATAATAGATTTAGTTATATTTTCCCAACAGCTCATAGTGTTGCCACCACCCAGTAGTGGGAACTTGGGTTTCAGCAGCTTCATCCATAGGATGGAAATAATAACAAAAATTATTATTTTTTTATTACATTTTAGATAATGTATACATTATCTAAATGTATTTAGGGTCAATACATTTTAGAATAGAGCTTGGCACAGACTAAGCTTTCAATAAGAGTTGACTTCTATGATTGCAATGGTAAATTTTAAATTCAATTAAAATATGACAACTGGTAGTAATTTTAGTCTTTAATTACCATTCACTTAGTACTCAACTGAGATTAAAAGCTTAAATTCTCAGAATTTTTTTAATTTTAAAAATTCTTTTAAAAAATTTTTATGCGTACATAGTAGGTATATACATGTATGGGGTACATGAGATGTTTTGATACCGGCATGCAATGTGAAATAAGCACATCAAGCATTTGGGCAACATGATGAAGCCCCGTCTCTACAAAAAATACAAAAATTAACTGGGCATAGTGGTGCACACCTATAATCCCAGCTATTCGGGAGGCTGAGGCAGGAAGGTCGCCTGAGCCTGGGAGGTCAAGGCTGCAGTGAGCTGTGATTATGCCACTGCAATCCAGCCTAGGTGACAGAGTGAGACCTTGTCTCAGAAAAAAAAAAAAAAAAGCCTTTATACTTTGGGTTACAAACAATCCAATCACATTCTTTAAGTTCAGTCATAAAAAAGAATGAGATTTACCTATTTTTCAACATTGATAAGGGGCCTCATTTTTCAGAAAGCTTGGAAACCAATCATCTGGGAAATTCAACTTAAAAGGCCCTGTATCCACCATCTCTCCAACCGCAGCATTTTACAGAGAGCAAGAAGGAGGCACAGAGCGGTTTAGAAACTGAACTTCACTATTTCAAGACCTGGGACTGCACTGCCCTCAGGTCGGTGACCCTCTTGTGATGTCTTCCCTGTCACAGGCACTTGATAAATGCAGAAGGGAAGCAGGGCCAGCCCCAGCCCCATCTCCCTAGAGAGCCCCACACAGGTGTAGCAATGGCCTGGCTTCCTGGGGTGGAAGCCAGATAAGGATCCAGGAGAAGAGACCCTCTGAGTCTGCAGTCACTGCTCCCAGCTCTTTATTGAGGACCTTGCCTCTGTGCTGAGGACAGTGCTCTGTCCAGCAGGACAGATTGCAGGATAAGGGATCCTGGGCCCGTCTCAATTTACAAGACTGGCTATCCTGTCTCCCTACTGCCCCCTCCCTTAATCCTCAAGTGAGATTGGGATCAGAATGTCTCCACGCACCTGTTATCTCTCTCTCTCTGGTGTTACTGCTCCTCAAGGTCAGTGCCTCCCAGGCTCCGACCTCTCCTCTTCTCTTGGCTCAGCTCTGGTCCTGGGCCAAGATAAGCCTCTTGCTTCCAGATGGCTGCCGAGCTCCCTGCCTTCTCTGTCAGGCCTAGAGTTAGGGGCTGTGGCTGCCCCTTTGAGGCATTTGTTTTCTCCCTCACCACACCCCAATTACTACTCAAGTGCTCACAGCAGCAGCAAACAACCTTAGCTGGGTCCTCACCAGCTTTGATGAGCTCAGTAGCCAAAAAAAAAAAAAAAAAAAGACTATGCCTGCAATGAGAAGCTGTAAGCAGATGGTGCCGGCATCTGTACATCTACTCCTGAGCTGAATTCCTCTGTGGAGAGGTGAGGCCCAGTCTGTGTGGGAGAGGCCCTCAGGGGCCATGTCCTCTCCATTGTCAAATGGAGAGCCAGCAACCAGGGGTCAGATGAGGTGACTTCTAGCTCTAGGTCAGCTGTGTCAGTCACCGGGGGAAAATACTGTGGAGTTAGAGTCAGACTTTAGTTTCTTCCCTAAGAAGCAGCCAACAAATGTCACTAAATTCTTCCACCAGGACAAGCCATGTGGAAATGCATGGCAGGGGTCTGGTACCTGTAGGGTGTCTGTGACCTAAGGAAATTATGGTCAGGGACCATGACCCACCATTGACTCAACGGGGCATCAAGCACCACTCTTGTTACCCTTTGGAGCTCCCGTTTCATCATCTAGAAATTAAGTAGATTGAAATTTTTGGAAAACTAAGTGGCTCTAAAGTTCTTTTCTATTCTGGTGTTCTAATATTCTAACCTTCCTTCTGTGTTGCTTCCATTGTTTGCATAATACTAATGTGCTCAATCGGGCAAGCTCAGCCTGCCATGCAGCCATTAAATTAATTTCTCTGAAAGGAAATTGATGGCCGGAAGGGAAAGCACAAAGCATCCCAAAGGCAAACTCATGTTTATTTCTCATCTTCTTCCCCTCACCTCCTCCCTCTTCCTGCTCCTCCCCAGGAGTGTGCAGAAAACCAAAGCTGCCCGACTCAACCATCTGAGAAGCTGATTATCCCTCCTCTCAGTGTCCTTCTAGGGATTAGTAGCAAAGGCTCCTCTAGCAGATGGAAATCGCAGCCTTCCCTCCGGTCCCTGCCAGCTACTTCCCTCCTTCCTGCACTGCACTGGGAAATTGAAAGACTAGGTTTACAAGCAGTCCCACATCCTTGCTAGTACCGAAGTTCTATACATAGACAAAATGGGAAATGCCCACAAAAAGTGGGGTGGGGGCATAGTCCAGAGGCAGAATGTCCTGTAAAGACATCCCAGGATAAAAGACGGAAGAGGTGGGCAGGAAGGGAGGGGGAGAAAAAACTAAACTTTCTTGATTCTGCAGGGTCCCCACTGGCAGGACGCTGGCATGGGGTCAGGGTGGAAAGTCTAAATGATTCAATCCTAAGAATTTTCTGCCAGGCCCCTGCTTCAGAGTGAAAGCAACCTGCCCTGTATCCTCTCCGGGCACCTCTCACCTCCAGAGTTATGTAAGGGGCATCGCTCTGAACCCGGAGGATAATCAGATCAGAAGTGCCCCAGCCTGGCCCTCCCCCATGGCATGGTGCCTGGCCCAGGTAGAACATAAAACTCTGAAGCTCTCGAATGTTCATCTGCAAGGGAGATGCTCCAGGTCCCAGGAGCCATGGCCCATGACCTTCTCTTCAGGCTTTTTCCACTTTTGGCCCTGGGAGCCCCCTTACAAAGCAACCGCCTTGGCCCCACATCTCGCCTGCGCTATTCCAGGTTCCTAGATCCTTCTAATGTCATTTTCCTGCGTTGGGACTTTGACCTTGAGGCTGAAATCATCAGTTTTGAGCTCCAGGTCCGTACAGCTGGCTGGGTGGGCTTCGGTGTCACAAATCGCTACACCAACGTGGGAAGTGATCTGGTTGTTGGAGGAGTCTTGCCTAATGGCAATGTCTATTTCTCGGTAAGTGTGAGGGTGACTTGTTTTCAAGGATGAGGGTCTTTGTTGGGTTGAGGATGGTTTCTGTCCAGAAAGGATTCACATTCCCTGAGGATACCTAAACACACTCCCAGAATGCCAGCTGAATGCTGGTGTGTCCCTCCAGAAATGGTCCATTGTAGAGTTTGAAATCTATGTCTTCCAGACTGCAAGTCTCTAAGACTGCTGAGAGAATGAAACCATTAGATTGTGAGATAGTCTTGCACCACTTACTTGCTAAAGCCCACTAAATGCAGGTCACTGGGGAAAATTCAAAGCTGTCTGAGAAATAGTTACATGAAGAGCCACATGAGAGAATGAATGTCATACATACTTCAGATAATATGTGAGACTTCAAGTATTAGGGATGCAGGAATATTAGACTTTATGGAGATGAGATTTGAAATGGGAGAAGTAAAGCAAGGACAGGTGGTGAAACTCCATTATCCATAAAAGTGTGCTCTGCCATGTTCTTCATGCCATGCTTTGCCCAAGGAGAAAATTACATAATAAAGAACACCTGGGCTCTGCTACTCTAGTATCCTAGGGGAGCTAAAGGGACAGCTACTGCTCCAAAGCATGACATTTGAAGCTCCTAGTTCTTACTTCTTGACCTTCACTGGACCCAAGGATCAGCACTTGGTGGACGAAGACACTCTGAAGGAGGATGGGAGCCAGGATGCTGAGCTGCTGGGGCTGACGGAAGATGCTGTCTACACCACCATGCGCTTTTCCAGGCCCTTCCGCTCCTGCGACCCTCATGACCTGGATATTACGGTAAAATAGCGAGCAGAGAAAAGCATTTAATCACAAGCAGGTTTTCCTTCTGGAGAGGTAGTTGCCCCCAGTCAGGCAGCTAGTCATCATTCCCAGGACTTCTATTCCTCTCAGCCTTCCCAGGTAATGCTCCAATTGTGCCACCTGCTGAAATCCACAAACCTTACGCAGGGTGACCTCCCACTGATTCACCTCCTGCCCACCTGCCCCAGGGTTCTCCTTTTGAAGAATTCTGCCCAGTTTTGCTGACCTTTAGAGTGTTAGGATATAAGAGTTTAATTCAGTCCTTTCATTTTACAGTTGTGGACACAAGCTTAGAGAGGGCATGCGAGGGGGAGTGTGACTTGCTCAAGATCACCAGCAAGTGAGCCTCGGAGACAGAAATAGAACTTAACTAGTTCTCACTCCCAGTGTGAAGCTCCTTCCATTCCACCATGTAGACATGAGCAAGTGCCTTGTGTAGGTCCTTGGGTGCAGGGATGTGCAGAGTGCTGCTCAGGGGTGGCAGCTCCTCAATGCTCATGGCACCCCACAGAGCGACACCGTGAGGGTGCTGGCCGCCTATGGCCTGGATGACACTCTGAAGCTGGATCGGGAGCGTACTTTTGTCAAGTCCATCTTTCTGCTACAAGTCGTCCACCCTGACGATCTGGATGTCCCTGAGGACACCATCATCCATGACTTGGAGATCACTGATGTAAGACACCTTCATCCCACCCAGCAGCCTCCAGCTCCCTTCTCCTCACCCCACTCAACCCAGATCCCTTCTCTTGCCTCCAGTATTCAGTACATCCCTTGGGTGGAGATTACTCTGACTCTTCTCTGTCTCCTAAGGACTGCCAATCTGACCCTAATGTGAACCCCCTTCCCTGGCCTGGCCCTTGCCCTACTTCTTCAGAGCCTCACTGTCATCTGGCTCAGCTTCTGTGCACCCTTCCACAGTTCCTCATTCCAGAGGATGACACCACGTATGCCTGCACCTTTCTTCCTCTCCCTATTGTGAGCGAGAAGCATCACATTTACAAGGTATGGTGGACCAGATGGGGGACATTGTCAAGGCAGGGAAGGGTGCTGGAGCAGAGCAGGGGGTGTGGTCAACCCTGGAGAATGAGGTCTGGAAAATTTCTTGGAGGAAGCAAGAAGGAAGTAGTTGCAAGAACAGGGGGACAGGCAGGGCTTGGTGGAGGTCGCGGCTACATCATTTCCTGAGCCGAGAAATGTAACTCCCAGCGCTATTTTATTTAAGCCCCGCAATGCAACAGACATGTTGATGAAGGTTAAGAATTAATAATTGTTTGCAAAGAACAAAGTATGAGCCTCAACCTGGCCCCAGAATTGTGCTCTCTTAGCCCAAGAGGAGGTAAAGGCAGGGAGAGGATATGGCCAGGGGCTGTCAGGAGGTTGGTGAAGTCTAGCTAGAATGAACTCAAACTTGGTAACCCAATTTCATATTTGAGTGATTTCAATTTTGATCAAATAAATAAAGGTATGATCTCACAATAAGTGGCAAATGTGGAGACTTTTTTCTTCAGACAGATAATTTGAAAAGGCATGGCTACATGCTCAGATACAGTGAACTGAGGAGGTTACTAAGGGAAGGCAGAATGTCCCTGGCTAGATTTCATATGTCTGCTCTTCAGAAGGGGCTTAAAGGAGGGGGGAGTTGAGAGGAGAGTCAAACCGAGTGGGTGGGAAAATGGTAGCTTGGGGAACAAAAACAGAGAAAAAGGGAGAGAAACAGAGAGAAGAGGGAAATGGGTATAGTTTTGACAGGAAGGAAGATAATATGGATTTGATGTAGAAGGTCTTGATTATGCTCTGCTCTCCTTTTCTGCCCAGTTTGAGCCTAAGTTGGTCTACCACAATGAGACAACGGTGCATCACATCCTGGTGTACGCCTGTGGCAATGCTAGCGTTCTCCCCACAGGCATCAGCGACTGCTATGGGGCCGACCCTGCCTTCTCCCTTTGCTCACAGGTCATCATGGGCTGGGCTGTCGGGGGCACAGTGAGTCCCATGATGGGGTAAACACATGGCTAAGCGGGTGCATGTGGTTGGGTGATGAGATCACTGGGCTGGTAGAAGACCAGGGGATAGGGGAAGTCTGGGATGACAATTAGAAAACAAGGCCAGGAGCCCTGAATCCCTATGGCTGGTTCCCAGCCCTTCTTGCTGCCAAATCTACCTCCTTCCAACAGAGCTACCAGTTTCCAGATGACGTAGGCGTCTCTATTGGGACCCCCTTGGACCCTCAGTGGATCCGACTGGAGATTCATTACAGCAATTTTAACAACCTTCCTGGTGAGCATCCAGAGGATTTAAGGAAGGGAAGCTGGTGGGGCTGGCTGTTTTTTTCGGTATTGGGAACACATTGTGGGATGTGTGCTGTCTCCCTGTGGTCAAAGCCCCACCCCAGCTTTCCTGAGCCTCTTTCTCTCCACATTGTGACTCACTCTCCTGCCTCCTGTGATTGACTGTTCCTCTCTGCACCAGGTGTATATGATTCCTCGGGGATTCGCGTGTACTACACTTCTCAGCTGCGCAAATACGACATGGGTGTCCTCCAGCTGGGCTTCTTCACGTTTCCCATCCACTTCATCCCCCCGGGCGCTGAGTCCTTCATGTCCTATGGGCTGTGTAGGACGGAGAAGTTTGAGGAGGTGGAGCTGGGAGGCGCACCCTTCCTGAGGAGGAAACACACTCTCCTTGCCCCCCATCCCAGATCTGGTCAGATCCACAAGCCCACACAGCCTGAACCCCAGACTTGGAGAATAATTACAGCCTGGTGCTCAGGAAATTCACTAACATGACTTTTGCAAGGAAGGGAAGGAGTCAGGGCTTTGAGAACAAGGGGAGTGCAGAAGGACGAAGGGTCAGAAAGGTTCAATAAGAATTACAGTGACAAATGTCAGTCATCAGAGGAAGGTGTCAAATATCAAGGGAGGAAAATCAAGCAGCAGGTCAAGAACACAGTCCTTCACAAATCGGGTGCACCTCTTCCCTGTTACAGATGAATGGAGCTCCTATGCCTGACATACAGGTGTATGGCTACCTGCTGCACACCCACTTGGCTGGACGGGCTCTGCAAGCAGTGCAGTACAGGTGAGGGAAGACCTTGAAGCTTTCCCTTCTGCAGGTGGGAATGAATTTTAAGAATAGTGATTTATTCTGTAGCATACGATTATGTCCAGTTGAGAATAAGGAAGAGGTAGAACTATCTTTAGAGTAGAAATAACTGAAATAAGACTGTGGAAGAGGAAGTTTTTTGTTTATTTTTGTGGATAATCTACTCACAGAATGACCCCACCCACATGCTACATCTTTATTGGCAGACCCCTCTCTATTTCATCTTCTCTTTATTTCTGAATTCCCGCCTTCTCTTCCTCTAGGAATGGAACACAACTTCGAAAAATCTGTAAAGACGATTCCTATGACTTCAACCTGCAGGAGACTCGAGATTTGCCCTCTCGAGTGGAGATCAAGCCGGTGAGAGTCTGAGGGAGGCCAGGCAGAGTTGGGGGCAGCAGCATCATACCTCATTACTGACAACCAAGAAAGTTCTCAAGCTGTACCAGTCCCTCTGTGTCTTACTCTCAGCCTTCATGTTTCACTCTGAACAGGGAGATGAATTGCTGGTAGAATGTCACTACCAGACACTGGACCGTGACTCCATGACATTTGTAAGTGACCTCTCACCCCACCATGGTCACCATGACCATAGCCCCTGTGGAGAGCCCACTCATGGCTTTGGCTACCCAGTGACCCCTGTGATTTCACTGAAGCCCCCTCCTTCCTCCAATGGCATCACACATCCACACGGGGCTTTTCATGTTCTCACACCCCATGCATCTAAGATAGGAACAGAGATTTCTCACATTATCTGCCAATAACCCATCAAGACCATGGAAATATAGTATGCTATAGCGACTAAGAGCAGAGATTCTGGGGCCTCATTGCCTGGGTTTGAATATCAGCACAATCATTTAGTACATTTCTAACTTTAGACAAGTTATTTGACTTTTTTGTATCTCAGTTTCCCAATTCACATAAGATTAATACTACTTTCTACCTCATAAGATTGTTGTGGGAGTTGGTTAACACATGCAAAACACCTAGATCATTGCCTGACTTGTAGTAGATTCTCAATTAAAGTTGGCTATTGTTTCTATGATCACAAGAAAATCCCCCGTTTTGTGCATAAGGAGTGGTTCAGTGCTTGTGGGATTCAAAAGGTGTTGCAGGCAACTGAGGAAAAAATACCGCCCTACAAATGATTATATTACAAGTTAGTAAGTGATATATACCAAACAAGAAGAATGGGAATAACCCACTAGGGAAATTCACAGGAAAGAATCATGAGATCCTACTACAGTGAACTGAACATGTGACGTAGGTGAATGAGTCCTTCTTTAGACACATAGAGATGGGGAATTCTGGAGAAGGAAAAAACTGAGAAAGCCATATATAAGGAGAGCATGGGGTGCACATGAAGAAGTTTGGTTGGAAGTTAAAAAATGGCAAAAGATATCTAAAGGAATGGAATGAGGATGAGGTAGATAAAGTTGGAAACAGTCCTTGAAGCCGGGGTGATCCTGACCTACCTATATCTCCAGGACAGCAGGGCTAACTCTATAAATATTTGCCAGGTAAGTAAATGGAATGAAGGGTTGGAATTTATTAGAATCAAATAATTGGTTTAGTGATGACTGACTATTGTTTAATGGACTACTGGAAGCCACTGGAGGTTTCAGAACAGGCAAATGGCAGGATGCAAGATGAATTGTAAACAACTTGTCTGGCAGCTCTACAGAGGTCAGATTGCAATTAGAACAGATGAGTGACTGACAATAGTTGAGAGGCAGATAATCTAGCCCAAATCAGGATAGTGGCAGTGAAGCTGAGGACAGGGCAGATATATGGAATGCTTTTTGGAATAACATCAATAATTGTCCACCAATGAAAATAGAGCAGCAAATAGGGCAGTGAGCTGGCTCTACCTTAAGGGAAAAGGAGAATGGCATCACTGGTAAGATAACCACTTCACTATTTTCTGTTTGCTTTGTCCTCCTCTCTCTGCATGCCTTTGTATCTTTGTCTCTCCATCTTTGTCTATTTCCTCCAGGGAGGCCCCAGCACCATTAATGAGATGTGCCTCATCTTCCTCTTCTACTATCCCCGAAATAACATCTCCAGCTGCATGGGGTACCCTGACATTATCTACGTGGCCCACGAGCTGGGGGAGGAGGCATCAGAGTGAGTCATCCTGAAATACCGGACCTCGTGTGTGTGGAAGGGACCTTGGGGAGGACTGGGGGAGGAAGAAAGGAAGCCCTACCCACTACCTCCTAAGCTGGTTCGCCAGGATTCCTTCGGGGGCTGCCTGACCAGCTCCTGCCGCCCTCACTCCTGTTCCCATCAGGATCTAACTCTGAAAGCTCTGGCACAAGACGGGAATTTTTGTGGGACTTCTTTTCCCATATCAGCAAGGTCATTCAGAGGAACAGATAAAACTGAACCCTAGAAGTGAGATCCTTTATTTACAAATTCTTTGTCTGCCTTTTTTCACATACACTACTTGACTCAGCCAAAGACTGTGTTTACTTTCAAGTCATGAACCTTCATTATTTTGGGGTAAGGATCCCCTCTGAGGTTCTCATGAGAACTATAAAATGTTTTTGCATGAAAAAAATGCACATCTATGCAAATACACCCTATTTCACATACAATTTCAGGGCAATGAAATTGCCTCCAAGAAGGTTGATAAAGTGACTTCAGGGAACCTGTCTCACTCCATGCCCTCCAGATGAAGAACCACTTCCTAAAGAGTCAGAAGATCCTCTTTTTCACGTTTTAAAATTCTCATCTCTGAGTTCTGATATTTCTCTTTTCAAACTCACTATAATTGTCTGTTTGTTTTGTAAGACACTACTTATGGCTTTTGCTGACATGGAATTTATTCTAACAAAAATGAGTGTACATGTTTTGCCGAAGCTCTAAGTCAACCATAATCTGCTCCCCCTGCCCTGATCCTACCACCCACGGCAGCTCCATGGAGGGAATGATGGCCATGAACAATGTCGAGTGGACCCCGGAGAGCATTAAGAAAGCTGAGAAAGTCTGCAAGGAGGCCCAGCAGACAGTGATAATAAAGACCATTGATGTGAGTGTCCCAGGAGAGACCACCCTCTAGAGTTAGAGATGGAGGGGTCGGGGGTGGTGCTGAGTGGAAGCAGGAAAAGAGAAGAATGAGGGACGTGAATGGCAATGGTAGAAACGCTGGGTCAGGGAATGGGGTGCTGAGAAAGCGGAAAGGTGGGTTGCTGCTGCCCTGGGTTGCAGATATGGTCAGAGCCTCATGGTTAGCCTGTGAGCTCTGTGAGGACTGGGGATGATCTCAGGAAAGAAAAGGGAGATCCTTTACCTTTACCTTGTTTTTTGCCCTCCCTTGCAGGAGGTGGTGGAAAACACAACAGGCTGGATTCCAGACATCATCCCTACTCTCCGGGGTCCCTGCTTGGAGTCCTCCGGAGGCAAAGTGGAGGCCCAGGACAAGACCTCTGCAGGCTTCAGAGCTGCACCTGTAGCCCTCTCAGGCTCTAGCAGGGCCACCCTGAGGCATCTCCCCCTGGCGGCCGTCCTGCTGGTGCAGCGCACACTCTCCTGGCTCCTGGCCATGCTGCAGACTGGAGTCTGATGCTGTCTCTTCATGTACATACCCAGGCCGCTCTCTCCTCAGCCCTCCCTTATCATCAAACACAGAAACTCCTCCCCGCACTGGCCCCCCAAATCCTTAATCTGTGTCCCTTCTCATGACCCAGATCTTGACACTGCAGGCCTGGGCACTGCACATATTCCATAAAGATTCTTCTGTGACAAGCTACGCAAATCATCCTTTAAAGCATTAGAATCCCTGGTGGGGCCACATATTTTCTGGCAGTCTTGCTTCAAGGCTGGGTGTGAGGTAATGGATCCACTCTCTGAGAAGGCTGATGCCCCAGCTTCCTTAAGAAGATGTATGAAAAAGAAGGGAGTTGAATCAGAGAGCCCTGTAAACCTCTCTTGGCCCATACCTGGCCCTGGAGGTGGTTTCTGTTTCTGTTTCTTCTGGCATTTGTGCCTGGCCCTGTAAGTTGGGAGAGTGAAGGGTAATTTGCAGTAAAGGGAGGGGCTCAGTTAATAAAGGACAAAGCTCAATACATCATATTAAAGAAAACTTGGCTCGCTTCCTGTTGCCATCTCTTTCCTTTGAGCTTTTGTTCCAGGAGGGGCAGTTGGACGGTCTCAAATTGCTCAGTATTAGGCACTCAGGGAGCACCTGAGGACCTGGTTGTCCAAATGTGACATTTAATGCACAGCCTTGCTCTCCTCACCTGTATCCCTGCTGTCCAATGATCTTTGTTTATCCCATTGAGTGTCACGTTGTCAACACTCAGGCCACTAGGTTTCAAGAGCCTACCTGAGCAGGCAGGCTGGATTGAAAGCTAAGATCAGGACAAGGGCAAGACGGAGAGAGGCAGTCCTTAGCACTAGAGCCCAGGCATGTCAAGGAGGTTCACAGGAACAGAGCAGTGACTACGTGCAAATGGTTCATGGAGTCAGGCTGCAGTTCGCAACCACAGTTTTCAGGAAAGGACAATTTTTGTGGCAGCTGTCTTGAGAATTTCTGGAGGCATTTATGTATTTTTCTAAGCTTGACAAGCTCAGCACCACCCTATTCTTCAAGTTTTAAAGTCACCATTCTCATCTGTGAATCGCTTTGCTCATTGTTCATGTCATCTAGGAGGGACCCCTACTCTGGATATCCAAAGGTGTTTAAAGGGATCTTAATCCTCTGGAAACCAGGACTATGGCCTCAGCAAACTCTGTGTCACTACTCCAGAGGCCTAGTGTTGAACTAATATCATAGCTCTGCTTCATGGCAGAGCAATATGCCCCTCTGGGATTGGTGACACGAGAGGTAATGAGCCCATGACCTTTGCTGTCTTTTCCTCTGGAGAATTCTGGATGCTCCACTTTGAGACTCTGCAAAATCCTCGGTGTCCACGTTCAGTGCCTGCAGTCTCAATGTTGACCCTTCTCATAGATCAGCATCACTTCTAGGCCTTGTTTGAGCACAGGGGCTTGCTGTACTTGAAGATGCATTTTAGAGTTCATGATTATGAAAAAACTAGGCTCAACTGAATCCTACGGTGTGTATATTCATTGCTGGTCTTCTCCCTTGTCACCATTCAAGGGAAATTAAAATTATCCTTTTATATATTAATCCAAAGGCATCTGCCCACTATTGGAGGTAAACACAATATGGTTGGCCCTTGAACAACACAGGTTTGGACTGCATGGGTTCACTTACACATGGATTTTTTTTTCAACCAAATGTGCATGTTGAAAATACAGTATTCACAGGATGCAAACCCTGTATACATGGAGGACTGATTTTTTTGTATACACATGTTGTGCAAGGCCCACTGCAGGACTTGAGTATACTTGAAATTTGGTATCTGTGGGCAGTCCGGGAATCAATCTTTCACGTATACCTAGGGATGACTCTACTCTCTACAGTATGAGGAAACACACAGATAAAAATACTAACTACATCAAAACTTAAAACAACCAGAACAGACCACCTATTCTTCATTGCTTTGTCCAATTTGTGATCAAGTCTATCATTTCTAATTCAACCTGTTTATCTCCAAGTGTCCCCAAGCAAACTTTTTCAACATCTTTTAGGTAAACACACACACACACACACACACACACACATACACACACAAAATAAACACCCTTTTTGGCTGGATTTCAGATGCTATCCCTCAGTTTGTGCTGCAGTCTTACTCTTGGGCCTTTTCTAGCAGGTTCAAGCTGGGCAGCGCCCCCAGGTTCTGCAGCCAGAACTTTCCAATGGCTCCCTTTGCCCAGGTTGTGGCCAATAAGGTTCCCAGGCCCTGCTGTTCTCCCTTGCTCTCTCCTTCAACTTTATATTCCTTTCTAGCCTCCTTTCTGTCCTTTTATTTTTCTCTCTATTGCTGGTCTCAGCATTTAGTTATCAGTAACATATTCATTGAGCACCGTCTATGTGCTTGACATCAGGTCAAAAACAGGTGCCACTGAAATAAATAGGAAATGAGACATGCATTTCTCTTCCCTTACAGAGCTGCAGTTACATGCCTACAAGCCCCTCAGCAGCCATTCTCTCCTTGAGGTCACACTGTCCCCCTCTGAGCCTTACTCCATGCCACTTAATGTTTTCTCTTCTAGTCGCCTCAAGAAATGGACTATATTTTTGTCAACCTGCAGAGAATAATGCACTTCTATAGTTAAAAGGTATGCATTCATATTACATACATATTAGACAGACAGTGCATATGAATACCGCCGGGAAAGTACTTTAAACATTCGCACAGGTGGTGGGAGCTTGAATTCGATGACTTCAGGATCCTCTCCAGATCATATGTTCTGGATGGAAGTTTCCTGACTGCATTACATGCTGCAAAAGAAAGATACCCCAACTTCCTCCAAGAACACTCTGTCATTTGGGCCTGTCTGTCATCTCTCATCCTTCAGGGGTTTCTGAGGTCAGATTCGCTCCTAGTGACTATGAGAATGTAACTCTTTTTCTCCCTCACCTCCTCTACTCACAACTTCATATTAAATGTGGAGGGTAAATAAAAGATGTATTCCTTATTTTTACTTTTCTCTGTGGTTCTATGAGGACAAGAGGAGCCACGGGCTAATGTTTACTGTGACTTTGGTCTTTCCTGTGCCTTAAGAATATTTTGATACAATTTCAAATTCATAAAGAAGGGCAGTAATTCTTATATATTCTTTACCCAAATCTAACCATTGATTACATTTGGCTCCATTTCTCTCTCCTCTTTCTCTTCCTTTTCTCTTATTTCTCCTCCTCCTTCTCCTCTTTCTCTCTTCCTCCCTCCTTCTCCATACCTTCATGAGTCGAATAATTTAGTTTCTTCTCCCTGTTTGCTAGGGTTTCCATCAGTGTCTAA
The DNA here is from genome assembly GCF_028858775.2 of Pan troglodytes. Taxonomy (NCBI): domain Eukaryota; kingdom Metazoa; phylum Chordata; class Mammalia; order Primates; family Hominidae; genus Pan; species Pan troglodytes. The sequence goes on along the minus strand of NC_072404.2, from coordinate 157,587,653 downwards.
GTCCCTGCTACTACTTAGTTAGCTGAGAATGAACAGGAAAGCTCTCAACTACACTAACCCAGTGGCCGTCAATCTTGACAGCATATTAGTATCACCTGATGATGAGGTACCACCCAGGCATTCGTAGGTTATTGAATTCTCCAGGCATTTCCAATATGCTATTAAGACTGAGGACCCCTGAATTAGAAGTTCAAATGTTCTTCACTAGTCTACTTCCTGGATGGAACAGGAATCACATTCTAACATCACACATTTAAGCCACAGCACAGGCACTGACCAGTCAAAATGGACATCAGTGGAAACAAATCCTGGAAGCCCCCTGATTTCCCGTAGTTAGAATTTTAGTTGCTAGATCGTGAGAATATGTGGGATCTCAGAGAAGGGGCACGTTTAGAGGCCTCAGGAAGTGGCTATTACCAAACATCACTCAATAAATAAATAACAAAGAAAGACAAGTTCTTCCCAAGCAAAATAACAAAGGCAAAAGGAATAAGGAGATACAAAATCACTGTTTAACAAAGTTGAGAGTAATAATTGATTCAGGCAGGAATCATCAATGGATGCCACAACTAACAAATGAGATGCTGCATAACTTCAAAGTATCTTCTCACAATATATTTATTAATTATGTTGAGACAAAATAGTAGCTTTAGAAACCTGGAAGACACCACCTCAACCAAGTAACCCCACAGAACATCAGCGATAATGGACAGATGGACATTGTGTGGCTCCTGATAGGGAGCACTGAGATGGGCTCAACATCGTGCCTGTGTTATTTCCCTCAAAAATGCATAACCTCAGTGCAATCACGAGGACATATTAGGTAACCCTCAAGTATGAGGGATATTCTACAAATAACTGACTAGTAATCTTCAAATGTCAAAATTATGAAAGAAAAAAAGAAACCAAGGAATAGTTCCAGAATAGAGGAGAGTAAAAAACAAGCAAAATAAAACAATGAAATGATTAAATGCAACATGCAATTGTGCTCGCGGACTAATTTCTTTTGTGTTGCTGTTGTTGTTTGTGCTTCCTATATTGGACATTATTGGTGCAATTGGTGAAATGTGCCTGGTGTCTGTGCATTGTGTGGTGGTAGTGTATGCATGTTAATTTCCTGGTTTGGATGATTATGTTGTAGTTATGTGAGAATATGTTCTTGTCTTTTTAGGAAATACATACTAAAGTATTTTTGTGATAACGAAACATATTGTATACAAACTGTCAAATGTTTGTGAGATAGAGAGGGGGGAAAGGAGGAGAGAAAAAGAGAGAGAAAAGTGATAAAGTAAATATAGTGAACAATTTGTAATTTACAGGCGATAACTGGGAAAAATGGATAAAGAGAATACTGGATTTTGTTACTATACTTGCAACTTTTCTCCAAGTTTGAGCTTATTTGAAAATGAAATATTAATTAAAGCAAAGAAACCAGCACAGGATCTATACAAAAACAGTATTAAAAATGCGGAAAGTAGAAAAAATGGAAACAAGGGAGAGAAAGAGTAACCTGGAAAAAAAATTAGAAAAATGTTGTTTCTAAACAACACCTGCACGTTTTCCCAAGCAAGCATTCTTGACCAATTTTCACTCTGAGCAGAGAACTTTCCATCTCCAAGCTATAGTAGAGCCCTGGACCCTTGGACTAATTTCAGCTGTCAAGCTGTCTGGCATAACGAGTAATAACATGCATGGCTTAAGGCTGCAAAATACATAAATAGGATTTTATAGACAACTACTTAAATAACCACAAGATGGTAGAATTCAAATATATATATATATATAATATATATTCTTTTTTAGCTACATGTCATGAGACAGATGTTTTAGAGGAATAAGGAGTTTTAATCTGGATGATTGGTAAGAAAATAGTAGCCATTATCTAAAAAGCGAAACAGTATCAGAGAGATGGTTTAACATGAAAAATTAAAGCTTATGGGTAGACCTCTGGGAAGCCAGAATTTATCTCAGTACCAACAAAAACGTTTTTAAAATAAGTAATGAGCAAAAATTTAATGGGCAGCCTTTTGAGGATGTATAAATCACATGCTGATGAGATTGGAAAGATATGGTGTGGACGAAACTCTTTTACGGGTGGAAATTTTAAACCACATATGCCCTAAACTCTGTTCCTACTCTGGTGTACTTTTATCTGGGCATATATTGGAGAAAAGTTTCTGTTGCATCTTATAATACACTCTGTCCTCTATATTACCAATTTTCCCTCTGACTAATCATCTACTTAAATCATCCAATAAAAGACTAAATTTCTCTCAAGCTGAAATTAGAAATATGTATCTTCATACAGGTCACAGGAATTGTTGTAATCATAAATTATAATCTGCCAGAAAGAAAAATATAATGTCTAGTCTAATCTGAAATTAGAATAGCTTGTATTACTCTTGAAATGATCACATGGTAAAACATCTAGTATTGGGTGAAAGTAATCCCCTGGAGATCTTTAAGCATCTTTTCCTCAAATAAATCAACCCTCAACTGGATTGAAATCACCTTTTCTGAGGTTTTCCACTGCCTAATGTGATCTAGAAAACCCTCAAGCCATGGGAAATCACTGCTTACTCTCCAACCAGAGTACCATTCCTATCTTGCTCACTACCCCATATACTAAATCACCATCCACAATATAATCTTCTGGGGTAACTCACCATCATAAGGCCCTCATCCTCACACTGCTCTGCACAGCCCCAGTCTAACCCCATCCCACACCTTCTCTCAAACCCCTCCACAATAAAACACCTTTAGAAAGCAACAAACTCTCTGAAAGTTTCTACCATCTCTTTGTAAGAAGTGGAGGTAGATTGACATCCTCCCTGCTCCCCTCTCCAATTTCTCTCCTTCTCTCAAACCCCAGCTCCTTTGAAAAGCTTGTACTAAGAACACAGCTGCTTGTTGCTGTCATCCAATGTCCTCTGCAAGTCACACCATTCATCCATTGATGACTACAATCAACTGTCTCTTCTTCCACCACTCCTCCTGTGTCTTTTTGGAAATATTGATATTCACAGAGTGGTTCTGTCCAGCATACCAGCCTCTCAGTTTCTTGAACTCAGTCTTTTATTGTACTAACTTCCCTTCTTTCCCAGGCCAGATTCCGTGGGCCAGAACTATAACTGCTTCCTTACAAACACTCTTACCTTTATTAACTCTCTCTCTCTTTCTGTCATATTTGCATAGTAATATCTCAATTCTGGCCAAATTTTCTACCTACCTTTTTTTCCTTCAGTTGTACCCATGTAGCTGACTGTTGCAGAAGAAACAGCACTCGTGTGTTTGTGACAAACTGTCTTACAACACAGCTTTTGATCCTTGTGTAAGTAGGTCCCTTGTCTTTTAATGTTTCTGCTTTCCAGGATGGCTGTTTCACCTTCTTTCTCAAGCTTCCAACAACCACCTCCCTAAATCTCTGATTCACAGCTGATGGCCTCATCATATGCTTCATAGAAAGAATAAATCATTAAGCAAGTAGTTGTTTTACGAATCTGGGGGCTTCAATGTTGAGTGTATATATACTTTAGATAGTTAAGTCTTCTTCTTGGCCAGTAATGGTCTTTCCTTTCTGTATTTGGCACTTCCCTAAGGACCTCTTGTAAGGCAGTCTGGTGGTAACTAATTTCCTTAGCATTTGCTTGTCTGAAAAGGAACTTATTTCTCCCTTGCATACAAAGCTTAGTTTTGCTGGATATGAAATCCTTGGTTGGAATTTCTTTTCTTTAAGAGTTCTTGACTATAGGCCCCCAGTATCTTCTTGTTTGTAGAGTTTCTGCTGAAATGTCTGCTCTTAGCATGATGGGTTTCCCTTGGTAGATTACCTGTCACTTCTCTGTAGCTGCCTTTAACATTTTTTCTTTCATTTCGACGTTGGAGAATCTGATGATTATGTGTCTTGGGAATGGTTGTCTTGTATAATATCTCACAGAGGTTCTCTGCATTTCCTGAATTTGAATGTTGGCCTGTCTAGTGAGGTTGGAGAAATTTTCATGGACAATATGCTCAATATGCTTTCCAAGTTGCTTGCTTTTTCTCCTTCTCTTCCAGGGACACCAGTGAGTCATAGATTTCATATTTTATATAATCCCATAATTCTTGGAGGTTTTGTTCACTCTTCTTTATTGTTTTTCCTTTTTTTCTGACTATTTTGGAAATCCATTCTTCAAGCTCTGAGACTCTTTCCTCAGCTTGGTCAGTTCTGCTGTTAGTACTTGTGATGGTATTCTGCAATTCTCAAAGCGAGTTTTTCAGCTCTATCAGATCAGTTTGGTTATTTCTTTAAATGGCCATTTTGTCTTTTATCTCCTATATTGTTTTATTGGATACCTTAGATTCCTTGGATTGGGTTTCAACTTCCTCCTGGATATTGATGTTCTTCATTCCTAATCATATTCTGAATTCTATTTCTGACATTTCAGCCATTTCAGCCTAACGAAGAACCATTACTGAGGAACTAGTGCAGTTATTTGCAGGTAAGAAGACACTCTGGCTTTTTGAGTTGCCAGACGTCTTGCACTGGTTCTTTCTCACTGTGTGGGCTGATGTTTCTTCAATCTTTGAAGGCACTATACTTTGGATGATTTTTTGTTTGTTTGCTTGCTTTTATTTTCTTTGATGCCCTTGGGGGTTTGACTGTGGTATAAGGTGGGTTCAGTTCCCTGGGGTTGTTTCTGGAAGATTACTGGGTCCCAAGACTCAGCTTAGCACTCCTGAGCTGTGTGCTCTAACCCTGGGGAGCTGGTTCCAGGACCCCAGCTTTCTTCTCTGGCCCCTCAAGGCTAGGAACCTACTGTGCTGAGGGGGCCGAGGTATTCCTGGTCCACTGGCCACAACACTCCGATGGGTTGTGCTGGCAGCCGTGGCAGCACAGCAGGATGCATGCATGTTGGCTGGGGCAGGGGGGTACTGGCAGAAGCGGGGCTGTGACATTCCTGCACATGTTCATGCCAGCAGTGAGTCATAGGTGGGGACAGGGTTGCCGAAGTCTGTGCTTGCACTTGCACCTGTGGCAGGGCCTGCTGCCTTCTGTGTGCATGATCACACAGGTGGCCATGGCAAAGTGAAGGGGAGGTGTGGGTAGCCAGTGTCCATGCACACATTCACGCTGGCAGCAGAGTCCTGAAATCTCATCATTATGCAATTGTTCACCTATTTATTAATAGCCTACCCTAATAGAATGTATATTCTCCAAGGACAAGACTCTCTTGGCCACCACTGCTTGGCTTGGACAAGAGTCTCTTGGCAACAGGTCAGTGCCTGGTGCAGAGGAGGAGCTGACTTCTTTAAGTTCTCAGAAATATTTTTAAACAGAGCTGGGGACCATGTGGTGGAAAGATCAATAAACTACAAAGCCATAATACTTTTGCAAATTGCTTAATCATTTAATCACTATGAACCTCCCTTTCCACAGCAGTAAAATTAAGTAGTTGTATAAAGTCATCTATAATATTCCCTGCAGTTGTAAAATTATACAACTTTATAAACGGGGTTAGATTGAGTAGTGAATGATAATAATTTGAATATTAAAAATTGAATGTTAAATAGAATACATTGAAAAATACCAAGATGTTATATCTTAATAATATTCTACTTCAAATGTGAATTATTTTTATAGATTATAAAATGTTTATAACTTCTTTCAACAAATATTTCACTATTAATATCATATTTTGACAAAACATAAGTGAGTATAAGTAGAACCATGTGCAGACAAGTTGAGGGACAATTAGCATCCCGTGTACACCTCAGCTGAGGCTGGACACAAGTCGGCTTTGGAAAAACACTGTAAAACTCAACATCTCACTGCCAGAGCAGGACACAAGCCAAAGTCTCTCTAAGCAATAATGTTCACATTTATTCTGTGGATCACCATCAAATAACAGTGTTCTTAGAAGAATATGATGGCCGGGAATGGTGGCGGTATAATCATACAGGATTACTCACCTATAATCCCAGCACTCTGGGAGGCCGAGGCAGGCGGATCGCAAGGTCAGGAGTTCGAGACCAGCCTGACCAACATGGTGAAACCCCGTCTCTAGTAAAAACACAAAAATTAGCCATGCCTGTAATCCTAGCTACTCAGGAGGCCGAGGCAGGAGAATTGCTTGAACCTGGGAGGCAGAGGTTTCAGTGAGCCGAGATTGCACCACTGCACTCCTGCTTGGGAAACAGAGTGAGACTCTGTCTCAAAAAAAAGAACATGATGAAACACTGTGTTCAATTTAATCACACAAACCAAAGAAAATTTTACTTGTATAAAATGTGAGTTTTGCCATATAAAGTAATGGTCAACCACACCAATACAGTCAATAGAAACTCTACTGACTGTTTCAAAATCTTTCTTGCCTGTTATTTGTTCATACATTTTGTGCTTAGCCAGAGCTTCTACAAGGCAACAAATAAATAGCAGCAAACATATGAGGTTTAAGAAAAAAAACATTGAAAAATAACATAAAATTGGGATAACTGTATCCATTAACTATTTTATAAAGTGAGGAAAGATGAGCATTATTTAATTTAGCAGTGAAACATTTTGTTCCAGCTCAAATAAGAGCCAATTTTACCCAGAATCACAGTTTGAGACACACTAGAGACACCTCTGGAGATAGCTTTCCCTCACAAAACTTCAGTTTGAAAAAAGGACTCAGAGCAGCCTTATTATAAAGCACCGGTGATACAGACAGGAGGGGAAAATGCTGGGTAGAAGAGGGTGCTTCCCTGGAAAAGGCCCCACCCTCAAGTCTGAAGACCCATGGCCCTAAGTGAGGACAGGCAATTCTGTTTTTGTACCCTAAAAATTGCCTTTTGGCCCGCCATGCCCCCCATCCTGCCCCCATATAAACCGTAGACCTTAGTGGGCACATGCAAGCAAGCTGCTGAATGTTGGAACCAGCAGAACAGCAATGACAGAACAAGAGGCAGAGAAAGAGAGAAGAAGGAGTTCTGGATCCCTAGGGGAGTTCAGCTGGGGGTGGTTGGAGGAGAGTCTTTCTCCCACCGCTGGGTGGCCCAACTCAGGGGAAGACCACCTTCCCGCTCCATCCCCCCTCTCTGGCTCCCCATTCATCTCATGAGATGCTATGCCACAGAGTTTTCCCTTATGTCTGGGAAAATTCCATAAAAATCAAGTCCAATCAAGTGAAAAGATCCCTGGACTTGTATTCAGCAGACTGAGAGTCAACATTCAACTCTGCTTTTAGGCGTCCTCTGACTATGGGAGATTCATTGGCTAGAGATAATCTTATTTATCTCTTGTGGTCACAGGCCCCCTTCCTCATCTCTTATTCTTATTTCTTCCTTATTTCTTTTTAGCAGAGTACCTAGCTTGCCAGAAAACCTAGATTCCCATATATTTGAAGGGGCTCTTAGTTCTCTTCACACCGCAGCTCCTACCTTCTACTCCTAGTTTTGTATTAAAATTAAGTAATTACATGCGGTTGATGACTGACTGAAACAGAGAAAACGTTTACCTCCACCACTCAATAAAATCTTGCACTCATCCTTCGAGCCCACATGTGATCTGATTCTTCCAATACACTGGGCAAGGACCTGGGATGCAGAAGGTTGTCACTCTGGCCCACTGCCCTTGGGATAAGGCAGAGGATCCACTAAGCTGATTAACACACAAGCCATCTGCAGACAGAATATCTAAAAGAGCTTAGTAAGACACGTCCACTTGGGCTTCGGGAGTCTCAGACACCGGTCTCTAGACACTGCCCTGGGGCCGGAGCCCAGAAGCACTCATGCTGGCCTCCGTGCCTGCCTGTCTGCATGCTCCCCCTACGGGGGGTTGAGCTGCAGGGTGACCAAGCAGGCCACACCCTTGTCACATGTCCTGCAGGGGGGAATCAGGGAACTCTCCTGTTTCACCAGCACTAAAGAGAAACTTCTCTGCTTCCAGAAGATCCAAGGGGAAGAAAAAGGAAGGAAAACAAAAACAAAAACAAAACTTAAAAAACAACCCACAAGAGACATCAGAACACTCAGGGAATTATAGAATAACAGTAATAAATAATAGTAAACCTTTGTGCAGCATTTTGCAGACTGAAAATGCATTTCCATGTACTTTATTGTAGTTCAGATGTTTACCTCATCCTCCAGATGTGGGAACTGAGGTAAGAAAGGAAAAAAAGTGTCCACCTGAAGCAACAGCCCCTACGGGTGGTGCTCTTAGCGCAGGTCCAATGGAGTCTGCTATATGTATTGGGATCTGGCGTCTGAGCCAGCTGAACTCAGGACTCAGAAGTAGCAAGCTGCTGGCCGGGCGTGGCGGCTCATGCCTGTAATCCCAGCACTTTGGGAGACCGAGGCAGGCAGATCATCTGAGGTCAGGAGTTCGAGACCAGCCTGTCCAACCTGGTGAAACCCCATCTCTACTAAAAATACAAAAATTAGCTGGATGTGTGACGCATGCCTGTAATCCCAGTTACTCAGGAGGCTGAGGCAGGAGAAGCGCTTGAACCTTGGAGGCAGAGGTTACAGTGAGCCGAGATGGTGCCACTGCACTCTAGCCTGGGTGACAGAGCGAAACTCTGTATCAAAAAAAACAAAAAGTACTACTAGAAATATAAAGAAATACTATATTATTTCCATCTTATAAATGAGGACATTGAAGCTTATATAAGTTAAATAATTATCACAAGATGGCAAGTTCCTAAGTAGCAGAGGTGAGATTTGAACCCTTGTCATCTGATGGCAGAGCCAGAATTATTAAATGCTATGCCACAAAGTTTTCCCTTATGTCTGGGAAAATTCCATAAAAGCCAAGTCCAATCAAGTGAAAAGATGCCTGGACTTGTATTCAGCATATTTACTTAGATAACACATGTAATACATTTAGTACAATGCCACAAAATAATGTAAATGATAGCTATCAAGCTGACTTTTGCCTAAGACATCATTCCCCATACAATGTGATTAATTCCCTACACAACCACAAATGAAAAGTTCAAAAATTCCTTGTTATAAGGAAAATTTGGTACATATACACCGTGAAATACTAAGCCATAAAAAGGATGTAATCATGTCCTCTGCAGCAGCATGGATGAAGCCGGTGGCAATAATTCTAAGCAAATTAATGCAGGAACAGAAAAGCAAATGCCACATGTTCACACTTATAAGTGGGAGCTAAACATTATTTATTCATGGGCCTAAAGATGGCAACAACAAACAATGGGGACTGCTAGAGTGGGGAGGGAAGAAGGGGGATGAGATTTGGAAAACTGTTGGGTACTATGCTCACTACTTGTGTGGTGGGATCAGTCATACACCAAACCTCAGCATCACATGATATACAAAGGTAACAAGCCTGCACATGCACACCCTGAATCTAAAATGAAATTGAAATTGTATTTTTAAATAAATGAATAAAAATAAAAAAACAAAGACTCGGAAAAAATGGAGAATACTACCTTTAAATGCATAGTTCATATTATAATCCCATTAAATGGAAAACATCATGTAATGGGGAAAAAAAATCCCATGCTTCTCTGGGCTGCCATGACAGGAGAGTAACAGTCGTAGTAAAGAGGTTATTCAAAAACAGTAGAGCTGTTTCTTCAGTCTATCCTTTGCACAACAGATGGGGCAAGTCCTAGAGGCCAAGGCAGCCTAACTCCCAGACTAGTTCTGTAGTCTTCCCTCTCCTGAGAACCAGGTATCTCCCGCCATCATGAGGAAGAGGCTTTCATTCACTTCTCCTCATCTCCCAACATTTGCTTTAAGGATTTCTTCAATTTGGCCATCTTTGTATCCTGACATAAAGTTCTTAGATTACATGGAGATTGTGTTCTGATAGTTGATTTATAGGTAATATGCTTCCTATTTAGAATGCATGTTGGTTAGGTTCCTGAGCTAGCCCACAAAATACTGTCTAACTCATACAGCAGAAATTATCGAAAGTATGGCATTGTTCAGAATTGGTTTTCCTCAATTTTTTTAAGCAATGATGTCCTTTCTTCAAATAAAATCTTATGCAAAAATACAGAAGAGAAAACACGAAAAACGAAGCAATTCTGATACAACTGGGAAGGAAGAGTTTGACCTTCCCTCATCCTAAAGCAGCTTTTAGGAACCCCAAGGGTTCTTCCTCAGGGGAAGTTTGAAATTATAATGCTATTTACAGGCAGGCAGATCTCATTGTAATCGTTTCTCCAACGCTTAACCTGATAAACAGTATCAGACCAGTTGCTTAACTCTCTGAACAACAGTTTTGTTTTTCTGTCATTTCACATGCCTATAGAATTAAAATGTTTAGCACAGGGTCTTTAGTAGATTAAATTTAGTAGATTAAATCTTTAGTAGATTTAAGAAACTGCCCTTTTATTCAAATAACTAATTGTCATCTTGTTGGGACTCCCCTCTGGAAAGGAAGAAGAAAGTTAGGACCTAAGAAAGAGAAAAATTGACTAATTCACAGGCAGACATAGCTCAGACATCCTTTCTCTGAGAACTCAGGAAGAAAGGATGGATTCTTACCTTACAGAGAAAATTATCATAATTCTTATACTCTTGTTTCCTATCTAGTATGCTTTCCTAAAACATTCAGTGGTTCCACCTTATCTCAACTGCACTCTAAAATAAGAGAAAGATAACAATCTGTATTGGACAGAGTATTGAAAGCAGCACTGAGGTAAGGCTTGAACTCCAGACCAGTTTGAAGACTAGCTGAAATAGTGAAGAGGCAAAAGCATCTCTCCCCGAGACACGTCCACCAATGCCATGTCACTCGACCTCTTCCCAGTTTACCATTGCCATGGTAACAGCCAGAAGTTACAACCCTTTCCATGACAACGACCTGGAAGTTACCACCCCTTTTCTAGAAATTTCTGAATAACCTGCTCCTTAATTTACATGTGATTAAAAGTAGGTATTAATGAGGCTGCAGAACTGCCTCTGAGCTGCTACTCTGGGTGCACTGCCTACAGCATAGCCCTGTTCCACAGGAAGCACTGCCTCTGCTGCTGCTATGCACTGCCACTTCAGTAAAAGTTTCTGTTTAGCACCACCTACTTGCCCTTGAATTCTTTCCTGGGGAAAGCCAAGAACCCTGTCTGGCTTAGCCCCAATTTGGGGGCTTGCCTGTCCTGCATCAGCACTCCACTTCTGCCTGATGTCAGCATATGGAGGTGCCATTTATCAGTAAGTGACCACTAAGGAGCAATTAACCTCCCAGGGGAAGATTTAGGACCACAAGGTCTGTCAATTCTCCCTCTATTGTGACCTCTATGTCCAAACACATGCACCCTGAAGAGGCTCTTTGCATAGCTCACCCTCAAAAATTTGGGTTTTCCTTTTATTAAGAAAGATTACAATTTTGTTTTTGTAGACAGTCAATAAATAAGAATCTTCATCTACAAAAACTGCCAATGCATTAGTAATTTAAGTAAAAGGAAATTTAAAAATGAATAATAAATATATTTAAATGGTGGTATTTTTTGAGAAGTCATTGAATTAGAGGGAGGCGCAAATGGCATATGGTGACCATGTTCCATGTCAAGCTTCACTCCTGTGTGGAGGCACATGACAGAGCTACTCCACCCACACCTACTTTCTGCATGCAGAGCTGCTCTCCGGCTCCCCCTCCAAGGTGTTGTGGGCATCTAGAGCCAACTCACTATTGCTACTGTCTGACTCCACATTTCCACCCAGCAAAAGAGGGTAAGAAGGAAAGCAAAGGCAGAGTTAAAGGGTGTCAACTTCCAAGAAAAAATGTAGAGATGTTCCCAAAGCACAGAACTTTTATTTGGAATTAAAATGTGAAAACAGAACTGCAATTTGGGATACAGGCACAACAGGGTGGCCTCTGCTATATCCAGAGAACAAAGGAAAACATTAGAGTTTTATTGGGGAAAGAGAAGGTTATGCAAGTCGTTTTGAAAGAAAGTTCATTGGCACTAGCAGTGTCTTACAAGAGCTGGCGAGTTCTGATCGGCAACAGTCTGTAGTTGCTAGGTGGGATTTGTAATCTGGAAGTTACTGTAGCTCCCTTGCAGGGATTAGGTTTGTGAGACAGTGTGTCAGGCAAGTATTCTTGTGTAGGCAGCTAGCTGTCTTGGTGTGACTCATGTAAAAAGCTGCAGTTTGGAAAAATGTCCTGTGATAGTTCCTGTTATCAGACAAATCGCGTGACAGCCCTCTCTTCAGGACCTTCCCCAACTCTATTTTGCCAGGGTTTGGCACAAGTGACTCCATTTTGAATCTTACAACTTTCATAAGGGGTTCCTTTTCGTAAGTTCCACTCACTGTTTCTAACACATTGGCAACCTCAACACAACTTATCTATTTATTGTTCATTTTAAAATTATTATCAAAAAGGGAAGAATTTGGGAGAGAGGACCTAGGAAGCCAGACGTATCATCTTGGTGTATTAGCAGTAAGGAATAGAGTGGTCAGTTCTTTTTTTTTCTTCCAGCTTTATTGAGGTATAATTGACAAATGAAAATTGTATATATTCAAGGTTACAAGATGTTTTGATATGCCAAAAAGAATACCAAATTATGGGTTCTTGCTATACTAGGTATTTTCCTAGGCACTCTCTCAATCCTTCCATTTTACCAATGAAGGAATTAAATAAGGCTCAGATAATTCAGGCAAGTTGATCCAGGTCACGTAAATAGATAGGAATAGTATCAGGACTCTTTTACAAGACTTATTTGGTTCTAGAAGTGGGTTTTTGTTTATTTTATTTTAGTTCATCACATCATGGCAAAGATGGACTTTCCTCAGGAGATGGGACCCTGAAGCAGACGGGTAATAGGAAGTGAATCAGAAGGCCAAGCTCTACTATGTTTTAAGACTCTGTGTTCTTGAAGAAGTCATTTAACCTTTCTAAGTCTTCCTTTCTGCCTCTGAGAAAAAAAGTGTAAAGATTCCTTCCCTCTCTGCCTCACAGCAGGAGTGGGACAAAATAAAACATTTATGTGAGGCCCTTTGCAAACTATGGATGATTGTGCAAATATAAGAAGTTGTTTTTAAGTAACAAGACCCATAGGTTGCACAGATCCCTTTACTTCTTCTCTTGAGCCAAACTTTTCTCAATTACATAGTAAAAAATTTCCAAAGCCACCTTCTCTGAAGCCATCAGAGATTGGCTAAGGTGAGAAAACCTTTGCGGCCCAGATCTAACTTTTGTACTCCAAGCCATTCTCCACTTTTCCTTGGAATAAGTGATTTATAAAGCATTACAATGTTAAGGATGAATGTTCACCCATCATTCTAACAGGTAAGAGCAATGTGAAATGAGGCGGTGTGTGTCTTTTCAGCATTCTCAAGCTTTTCATTTTTTCTTAATCTTAGCCCCTCTTCCTCAATGCTGAGTTGAAATTCTTTTCTTACCCGGTCAACAGACCTCATCACTTTCTGGTCATTTGGAAGTTTTCAATAATTTGTATCATCTAAATCGGTATGTCATTTTCACATCCGTGTCAAGTTTTCTCCTTCCGCAGAGACCACCTCCAGCAGTGAGGAAGGGGATTATGGTCTATGCTTTTACACTTCCATATTCTCCTTCTCCTCTTCCTTGACTGTTTCTGGGTATCCTTCACAGCCAGATGGAAATTAAAGGAAAAGACAAAGGTTCCCATGTGATGGATGCTATGGCAAGGCATCCGCAGGTACCCTCAGTGTGAGGACCCTAGTGCTGATTTCTTCCCGTGGGCACATTAGTGAGTTTTTCAGAGGCCCCTTGTGCAGCATCTAACATGAGGTGAGATGCAATCTGCATGACCTATTTTGACCTCTCCCCACTACAAACTTAGTTTCCACTCTTGGAAGTCCATCCACGACCTCTCATCACTAGAGTCCCTTCTCCACTGGACAGATTGCTTCATGACAGCCCTAGCCCAGCCATCTCCCCACACCCACCTGAGGAGCTTCAGCTTCCTTGTCCATTGAACACTGTTGAGTCCAGGATGCACCACTACTTCCCCGGCTCTGCATCCACTACTGCAGGGTCTCCAATCTCTGCCACTTTTGGAATTCTCTGGGCAAGACTCTAGCGCCATTCTTTGTGATATCATTGGCTTCCACACTCTGGGAGATGCATGATGAGGTTTCTGAAAACCTTGCCCATGCTCCATGCTCCACTGTATCATCTGACGGGGAAGAGAGGCAAGAGTTTCTCAGTTCAGCGAGTGTCCAGCTGGGAGTGAGATGCCAGTCCCAGCTCCTCACAGGCACTCTTAATCTCCATCGAGCACTTCTTCTGCAGTGCCCTTCACACAGAGCACCACTCCACTCTCCCATGGGGAAGGGGATGTGGAAACCAAAGCATTCTCTAGCCCTGTAAGTTCCTTTACTGGCATGAACGCTCTTTCAACCCTCATTTGAATGTCTAATCTCATATACACTGAAGTTTGGTGATGGAACTTGATAAACTTTAAATCTTGTCTCTTCTCACAATGCTCCTGCTGTAGAAAAGAGTGGACTATTTTATATCTCCTAATCACACCAGGTAAAGTCAGTCTCTTTGTCCAGTGCATTCCCCACCTGAAAGGCTTTTCTTGACTCTTTTTTGTGCTACAGGGTACCTCTCAGCTTCCCTTACTCCTTGAAGTATTCCTAAATACCTTTAGACTCCCAGTGAGTTTCCTGTTAATCCAAAACATCTGTCATCTATATTCCTCACTGGAAAATTAATCATGCAGTATGTGTGACATCTCTTAAATAGTCAACATGAATAGTGTTTACATAGCGATGCTTGGAATACAAGAAACTGAAGTTTAAATTAATAACTAGAAATTTTAGGTGTAAAAATAATGATGTCCATGGTAATGGTAAAGGTAGGAATGTGTCAAGTACCAGAAGTGTAGAAAAGTAAATTTCTTTATACTTAGAACATGAGTTATAATCATTAGTGCAGAATTAATATCACATATGTGGGTGACCCAGCGGGGCGAGTCATTATGGAGCTTAGAAGTTTCTCTAGACCTTATAAATCAGAGTCCATGCACAGGTTTTGCTAGTGTTGTCAATGGTAGAATTAGCATGTTAACATTGCCCTCATGTTTTCTGAACCTGGTTCCAGGACCACTACTTGTGCATTAACTCCTGAGTTTCAATTCTCAAGTCTGTTCAAACATCTGACCAAAGTCAAGACTTTTGTATATTCAAAGTATTTCTTACCTTTTCAAAATTCCATGCTTTCAATTATGTTCCATTTACGTACTTAAGAGGTTGGACTTTGGTGGCTTCAGAACTATGCTTGTTCAAGCAGATTCATCTTCAGTTTTCCAAATCCCAGCTGCTTTAATGAAGTTGTTGGTCAGTGAATGAGCAATGTATGGTGGCCTGGCAGCAGAATCTCATGGTGCCCTATCACACAGAGCACTTTGTCCTGTATCAGAGTTTGTGGTGCCAAGAAGACAAATGCACTAAGTCTCCCTCAGTAAAGATACAAGCGAGGGAGTCTGACCAAGCCCATAGAATTTTGAGTTTTGTTTTGAGTTGGAAGGTCAAGAGTCATGTATACACAAGAATAAGGTCTATCAACTTTGTTCAGAGGACTGTAGCTTGTGGGCAGATTCCAAAAGCAAATGTTGCTGACTGATGAATCTGTGCCCCTCATCTGGAGTACCATCAAATTGTCTGGACAATAGTACAGCTGGGCTGACAGATCAAAAAGCTGGGTAGATGTGTTTGTAGACAGTGGAAAGATATTCATGTTGAGTAAGCCACAGATGCTGGAGTACCTACATGCTGGGGAAGTTGATAATATACTTGACCAGGACATGAGAGTGGAAATACGATGTTTCTGCCCACTTAAAGGAAGTTGTTCTCAAACTCTTTAGTCTCAGAACCCCTTTACATTCAAAATTGGTGAGGGCACTGTGCTTTATTTATGTGGGTTATATCTGCTAATATTTACTGCATTAGAAATCAAAATTGAGTCATTTGTAAAATATTTTTTAAATATTTATTTTTCATTCATAAAAAATAACATATTCACTTTGTGATAACATAAATATGTTTTTAATGAAAAATAACTGTATTTCCCAAAGCAAAAAAAATTTAGTAAGAAGAATGGCATTATTTTACATTTTGTAAATCTGTTTAATGTCTAGCTTAATAGAATACAGCTAGATTCTTTTTTCTTTTTCTATATTCATCTTTTATGACACAATACAGCATAGAGCATCTGGACAGTGCCACTATATACTAATGAGACAATGAGACTGAAAAAACAAATAACTTAGCATCATTATGAAAGTAGATTTGAAGAAGTTGTGTGCCCCAGAAAGTCTTGGGGAACCCCATGGATCCCTGAACTAAACTTCGAGAATATTGCCCTAGGGTTAAACCTACAATAGTACCCAAATGACCAGATTTGGTAATGACCATGGGCCTACTCATGGGGGTTTGAGTGATCTAAGAAAACAATGGATCAAGGATGGATGATGAATTTGGATATGAAAAACCAGGAATAGACTGAAAACCCTAACACAATGAAGGGGAGGCTGAACAGTGAAATTATAAGGGAAAAGCTTGTATTAATAGAAGAAAATACAAATAAGATTATGAACTGTGATTCCAATGTGAAGGCTGTCTTCCTCATGCTATATATTTACATTCTCACCTCTGTCTGGATAATTTCTGATTTATACTAGAGTCAGAGCCAGTCATTGGTGGTAACAGTGAGGCTTTAAGACTATCTCATAATTTAGATTAATTCTAATTTTCTGAGAATGCTCTGCTGTCTATAAGTGGAAGTACTTATAAAATCTGTAGTAAGAGTATTAGTAGTACCTATGAAATAATGGTTGCAAAGTTCAGGAATTTATGTTTTTAGGATCTATAATCATTTTATTTTCTATGATAGTCAAACCCACATGTAATATTTATAATTTAAATTATTTCAGTGGCTGAAGTAAGGTTATACAAGATCTTCAATGGTAGAATGTTCCATATCTGTAGCTACAGCTAGGATCTCTTCAGAAGAAATAATACTATTAGTATGTGTAATGCAAATGACTCTATTGGTAGCTATGGCATTTGGAAAAGTCCATAGGATAATAAAGTGCATTTTTTTAGCATTACTAATTACATACTCTCCTGTAATATCAATAACTGTTGGTATAGAAACCATTTGAGTGCTGGGGGTATCACCAGTACTCTCAGTTATGGTACGTCATGTGACCCAAGAAACAAGTTGGGCTATTTCAGTAACTAAATCTAAGGCAATAGTATTTACAGAGCCTAATGTGGTGTTACCTGAGATACCAAAATTACCTGTGAAATCTGTAGCAAGGATATATAGGATATATAAAACATCTGTAGTTTAACTGATGAGGTTATAGGAGTAATAACTATAATTTACAAGAATAAGAGCACATACTATGGTTGCAAAATAAGTACCCACAGCTTCTTTGGTGAAACCTATAAGGTTTGTAAACCTTCCTAAACATGTCTGCAATGACGAGAGTGTTTGGAGTAGCTGTGTCTTTTATGGCTAGAGTACTAATATCCGTGAAAACTTAAGTAGCATAAGATAGAGTGTCTCGTAACTGATTTTCTATATCTGTAATAGTTGTTTGTAGGCATTATCTGAGGTAATTATCCTGCCTTGAGTAGTAATCATGGAACTTGAGTAGCATTTATGGCATTTGCAATATAAGTAGGTGCAGTAGCAGAGGTATGTACTGTACTATCAGGAGTGGTAGTATTTAAAGCATATTTTGTAATATTTGTAGTATCTGTGGTAGCACTAGTTGCAGTAATAGGTAAATAAGTAGCCACAGAATTTGTTACCATATGGGGAGTTTGTGAATCTAGACCAGTGGCTGTTATTGTGACTGAGGCTGTTGTGAGATTTGAAACAGAAATGTGTGTCGTGTTACCTGTAACACTGCTGGAGTTATCTGCATCAGTAATATCCATGGTGCCTAGATTAGAAAGATTTGTAGGAGCTAATGAGGTGTGGCTTAAGGCCAGTGTTGTAGTAGTAGCAGAATGGGGAGTAGCGAACTGTGTGATGTGTGTGGTGAATTTGTCTATGGAAGTAACTGTTGTATCTGGACTCATGGTATTATCTTTGGTGCTGGTAGTAGTGACCGTAGCATCTATTACCATGGTACTTTTTGTATCAAGAGTGTTGAAAATAATGGTGTTTGCATTTGTAGGGGTAGTAAAATTAGTAATTTTATCAGTAGTGAATGTATTACTTGTTGGAAACATGCTCAAAATAGAAGTAATAGAGCTAGGAATAGAAGTAAGAGTATGGGTAGGAATGGTAGGAGAAGTCTGGTAATAAGTAGTCATGCCAGGATTAGTATTATTACTTGTAGTAGTAGCATCAGTACTTGGAGAAGGAGTAGTCACAAAAGGAACACTATTACCAAAAGAAGTAGTTGTTATGGAAATATTATTACTAGTTGCATTACCAGAAGACATTGTAGCTAAAAGAAAATTTGTCATAGAAGCATCATTATTTGTGCTAGCAACATCAGTACTTGTAGGAGAAGTAGTTGCCATAATAACAGCAGTGTTCATAGCATTAGTACTTTCAGAGAAAGAAGTGGTCATAATGGAAAAACTGTTGCTAGTAGTGTCAACACCAGTATTTGCAAGAGAAGGAATAGCTGTAACTGGAACAGTATTATTAGGAACAGTATCATCAGTACCTGTATGAGAGGTAGCAGTTATATTAGCAACATTAGTACTAGTGCTAGCATTAGTAGTATTTGTTTGAACAGGAGTACTTATATTATTAATAGTAGTACTAGTGCTAACATCAGTAGTACCTGTTAGAGAAGAAGTAGTGGCAATAAGTACAGTAGTACTCATGGTGGCATCAGCAGTACTTGTCAGAGAAGGAGTCACTGAAATGGGAATGGTAGCAAGAGTACTCACAGTAGTACTACTTGTAGGAGAAGGCATAGTGGTATTAGGAACAGTATTACTAGTGTTAGCATCAGCAGTATTTGTAGGGGAAGGTGTGGTTGTAATAGGAACAGTAGCACTAGTGCTAGCACCAGTAGTACTTGTAGGGAAAGGAGCAGTTGTATCAGGAACAGTAGTACCAGTTGTAACACCAATAGTACTTGTTGCAAAAAGTGTGGTTGTGATAGGAACAGGGGTAGCATTAGTGCTAGCACTAGTAGTACTTGTAGGGAAATAAGCAGTTGTATCAGGAACAGTAGTACTAGTTGTAACACCAATAGTACTTGTTGCAAAAGGTGTGGTTGTGATAGGAATAGTAGCATTAGGGCTAGCAGTAGTAGTATTTGTTGGGAAAGGGGCAGTTGTATCGGGAACAGTAGCATTAGTTGTAACACCAATAGTACTTGTTGCAAAACATGTGGTTGTGATAGGAACAGTAGCATTAGTGCTAGCAGTAGTACTATTTGTTGGGAAAGGAGCAGTTGTATCGGGAACAGTAGCATTAGTTGTAACACCAATAGTACTTGTTGGGAAAGGTGTGGTTGTGATAGGAACAGTAGCATTAGTGCTAGCATTAGTAGTACTTGTAGGGAAAGGAGAAGTTGTATCAGGAACAGTAGTATTAGTTGTAACACTAGTAGTACTTGGGAAAGATGTGGTTGTGATAGGAACAGTAGCAGTAGTGCCAGTGGTAGTATTTGCACTGGCAGAACTGGTGATTGTCTCAGAACTGGTGGCATTGGTAGTAGATGGAGAAGGATGAGAACTCATTGGGATGGTACTTGTCTTAGTTGGAGTAGGAAGTACAGGACCACCATCAATCCAAGTAACCTCAGTTAACTTTTCCAGGTTGATAGTCTTGTTAGTCAATTGAATAGTTAGTATCTGCCAGAAAAGAAGAGATATAAATGGGTATTTTAGAACTTCTTAAACCTCACATGTAGCTCACCTCTTAAATTACAATTTAACAAAAAATGATGGATTCATTCCTTTCCAGTAATAGGATATAAACATTCCTTTTTGGGTTAGGTCATGTTGATTTTGGTCAGATAAATACAGAGAGATGCTCTGTGTGCATAATCCCTATGCTGGAAATCTTTTCTTTTCACTTCATTTAGTCAGAACCTTATTGTTTACAAATATTTGTAGCTGTGATTAAAACCAACATTTATTAAAATCTCTTTGCTTTGCCATTGGGTTTTAGTCCTCTTGACAGCAGGTTGGTTTCATGTTTTCCTCATTTCAAACAGTATGGTGTCTGGCACATAATAGGCATCAGATATGCCACAGAGTTTTTAAAAAGAAGGTATTCAAGGATTTTCTGCACAATCTTAACTAGAAGCAATTACTTGCAAAGAGTGGTTTTGAACTCAATAGTCCAGGTAAAATGCTTTAAGGTAAATACCCAGAAGAGCCTAGAGGGAGAAGATCTATTTGAGTGCTCAGAGGGGCCATTTTCCAAAGTCCAAATACCATCAGGGCACTCATTACACCTTTTAGAAAACAAGAACTATGGTTGTCCATTTTCACTTTTCTAAACCATCCCTTATGGGTTGCTGGTTCCGTATTTATGATGTCTTATGTTCTAAAAGTGAGATACTTTTTTCTTTGTGGTTGCCTTTGGTAACTATTGGTATTTCATCTTCCAAAATTCTGGTTTAGTTGGTTCTAGAATCCTCTAGTAGGGCCTGCTGTTTATGTTCCCCTGTTTTATCAACCTTTTATTTTATACCACAGGTGGGATGTATTCATTTGATGATTACCACAGTTTACTGCCAATTTTCATCTACCTATAAGATCCATCAATTTGACCAGGGACATGAATAACTGCAGGAACCATGGGGGCAACCTTCAACAGCTTTAGGGAATCACCCTTTTCTTTGTTTTAGCCTCTGCAGCAGAAATAAGTTTTATTTTGCTAATGTGGAAGACTAACCTATCAAAACATAGCACAGTCTCTTTGGTAAATACATGGAGAGGATCTCATCAGGCCAGTGATCACTGACCCCTAGGCTATACTGGAAAGACCATTAATGTTGCACATTTTACAATATGATTCAACATTTGCAACTTTTCAGGAACATATCTATTGCACATATTTATAACCATCTAATACATTAAAATGTAACAATGATAATTTTAATTGTTAGCAAAATTATTGGTGATAATTTTGCAGAATGATAAAATTTACTTGTGATATGCTAATATTCCTTTCAGACCTACCTGATTATAAGGTTCACTCCTGAAATTTGTCTCCATAAATTGCCGGTTGTCATAGGTGAAACTGACTTGTGTCACATAGGTATTCACACCCCAGATTCTAATATACCCAATTTTTAGTGGATTCGAGTCACTCAAATACTTATTGTGTATGGTCTGGATTTGCAGGATGTTCTATAAAGAATTTATAAAGAGAAAAGAATACATAACATATTGTTGATAGACTATGGTCCACATTAAAATATTAACAAACCTAAATTTACTTTTGTTATATCAGTTTGCTATTTCTATTTATGTATTTAAATTTTTATTGATACATAATAATTATACATATTTATGGAGAACATGTGATATTTTGATACATGTATACAATGTGTAGTGATCAAGTCAGGGTATTTAGGATATCCATGACCTCAAATAGTCAACATTTGTTTGTTTATTTGTTTGTTTTGAGATGGAGTCTCACTCTGTCACCCAGGCTGGAGTGCAATGGCGTGGTCTGGGCTCACTGCAACCTCCGCCTCCTGGGTTCAAGTGATTCTCCTGCCTCAGCCTCCTAAGCAGCTGGGACTATAGGTGTGTGCCACCATACCTGCCTAATTTTTGTATTTTTAATAGAGACGGGGTTTCACTATGTTGGCCAGGCTGGTCTCAAATCCCTGACCACGTGATCCTCCTGCCTCGGCCTCCCAAAGTGATGGGATTACAGGTGTGAGCCACCACACCAAGCCACATTCATCATTTCTTCGCGTTGGAAACATTTCAAATATTCTCTTCTAGCTATTTTGAAATATACAATAAATTGTTGTTAACTATCATCACCCTAGTATGTTAGCAAACACAAGAACTCACTCCTGCTATCCTGCTATTTAACTGTCTCTTTGTTCCCACTAACCAACCTCTCTTTATGGCCCCCACCCCTTCCCAGCCTCTGGTTACTATAATTCTACTCTCCACACACTTCATGAAGACATACTTCCTGAGTACCTGCTATAATACATTGGGTAATGCCAAAAATAAATTTATTGTACCAGCATTATGAAAGTTATTTTCCCTATATCATAAGTATTCTTATAATCATTTTGAAAAGAAAATATCATTATTGCTATCTTAGAGATAAGGAAACTGAGGCTCTGGAAAATGAAGTGAGTAGTCCAAAGCGACAAGGCTAGATAACATAGGTAAAGTTGGAAGTGCAAGGTGCCCCTGTACATAGTACTGCGTAAGTTAATTTAGAGTGAACAAAGAAGTGTGGCAAACAGTCCCTAGACTGAGGACAGTGTGCAAGAAACATAGGAAGTTAACCAAATCATGAATTGTTTAAGTATCAATACAAGGGTTAAAATAATATGACATAAATTATGAGGTGGCACATGATGAAGGCCCAAATGAAAATCATAGTGGATATTTTTCATGGATGTGAAGAGAAAGGAAAAATTACATGGGAGGAAGAGGGTCAAGAGAGAACTTAGGAAGGAC
The DNA here is from genome assembly GCF_028858775.2 of Pan troglodytes. Lineage (NCBI taxonomy): Eukaryota > Metazoa > Chordata > Mammalia > Primates > Hominidae > Pan > Pan troglodytes. The sequence goes on along the minus strand of NC_072404.2, from coordinate 157,565,069 downwards.
ATGTAACTTCGGAACTCCTGGAAGTATGGGAAGGATTTATTATGCGACAGGAAATAGGGGTACAGGGACACATTGAACAAAGCCACATTCATGGAGGAGGGCAAGGACAACCATAGCTGGTGCTGAGCAAACAGAGATGTGAGGCCAGTTAGGTATGTAAGGAAAGATTTTGAAGATTACATGCAATAATCAAGGAGATAGTTGTAGCAGAGGGAAGCTATGCATTTCTCAATTATGATGGCTGCAGTAGGAAGAGAAAAAAGAAACATGTTCAATTGGCATCATGAAGGATGAACAAGACTTTTGCTACTGGGCAGGCAGAATCAAGGAAAAAATATATAGCTCAAAATAAATGGGTGTACTAAAGCTACTTCTTACTGATTTGAGAGAGTTGATTTTTAAATTTCCTAGAATTCTGCAAGCCAGCTGATGCTTGAAATTGGTTAAGATGGTGGGAGAAGCTACACTACAGAAATTAGCAAATGTTACAAATCATCTCCCACCCCCACAAGCTGGTTTACCAACCAGGAAACCGTTGATAATAGTTATCCCCTAGGGAAAGTTGGGAGCTTTCTTTCATTTCAGGCCCCTTATTCTTAAGGAAATAATCTATCAAACATCACAGAAATAAGAATTCATTTATCAGAAAAATGGAATTTTGAAGTTAGATGTTATTAAAGGGCAATTTAATGTTTTACAATTTTTTAAAAAACACAGATTAAACAGAGTGTCTCTCCTAATTTGAATAATAGCAGTAGAAATAGAACTAAAATTCAGGACTTCCAGATCATTAAAATAATATTCATTAAAATAATATTTGAGAGGAAAAAATATGTAGAGTCTTCAACCCAACTACTCTTAAGGGCAGAGAATACACAAATTTAATTAGTATACAAAGTCTGGCAGTTAGTTTCAGAGAGGCCAAATGCAGGATGGAACAATATGACCTGATAATCATGTCTATGAGAATAATTTGAAGGTCTTAGCTGACCATGAGATTTATATGTGCCAAACATCTGATACATGTGTTAAAAAATAACACAATGTAATAACAGCAGAAAAAATATAGACTCTAGCTAAAAAGAGGTAGTAGGCAACATGGAAGTCTATGCCATCTTATAGAAATATAAGGGAAACTATATATGTAATTGAATATTTTCTAGTAGTCACATTTTTTTAAAAAGTGAAAAGAAAAAGGGTACATTAATTTCAAAATATATTTTATTTACATGATATAGCCAAAATGTTATTATTACAACATTTCTCAATATAAAATTATTCATGAGGTTTTTTTTGTTTTTTGAGACAGAGTTTCGCTCTTGCTACCCAGGCTGGAGTGCAATGGCGCGATCTCGGCTCACCGCAACCTCCGCCTCCCAGGTTCAAGTGATTCTCCCACCTCAGCCTCCCAAGTAGTGGGGATTACAGGCATGCTCCACCACGCCTAATTTTTGGATTTTGAGTAGAGACAGGGTTTTCTCCATGTTGGTCAGGCTGGTCTCAATCTCCCGACCTCAGGTGATCCACCTGCCTTGGCCTCCCAAAGTGCTGGCATTACAGGCATGAGCCACCACGCTCAGCCAAATTTTTTTTTTTTTTTTTATACTTTAAGTTCTGGGATACATGTGCAGAACATGCAGGTTTGTTACATAGATATACATGTGCCATGGTGGTTTGCTGCATCCATCAACCCATCAACCCGTCATCTACATTAGGGATTTCTCCTAATGCTATCTGTCTCCTTGCCCTCCACCCCCAACAGGCCCCGGTGTGTGAAGTTCCCCTCCCTGTGCCCATATGTTCTCATTATTCAACTCCCACATATGAGTGACAACATGCGGTGTTTGGTTTTCTGTTCCTGTGTTAGTTTGCTGAGTGTGACGGTTTCCAGCTTCATCCATGAGCCTGAAAAGGACATAAACTCATTCTTTTTTATGGCTGCATACTATTCCATGGTATATATGTGCCACATTTTCTTTATCCGGTCTAACACTGATGGGCATTTGGGTTGGTTCTAAGTCTTTGCTATTGTGAACAGTGCTGCAATAAACAGACGTGTGCCTGTTTCTTTATAGTAGAATGATTTATAACCCTTTGGGTATATACCCAGTAATGGGATTGCTGGGTCAAATGGTATTTCTGGTTCTAGATCCTTGAGGAATCACCACACTGTCTTCCACAATGGTTGAACTAATTTACACTCCCACTGACAGTGTAAAAGCATTCCAATTTCTCCACATCCTCTCCAGCATCTGCTGTTTCCTGACTTTTTGATAATGGCCATTCTAACTGGCGTGAGATGATATCTCATTGTGGTTTTGATTTGCATTGGGAAGTATGACCATTTTCACGATACTGATTCTTCCTATCCATGAGCATGGAATGTTTTTCCATTTGCTTGTGTCCTCTCTTATATCCTTGAGTAGTGGTTTGTAGTTCTCCTTGAAGAGGTCCTTCACATCCCTTGTAAGTTGTATTCCTAGGTATCTTCTTCTCTTTGTAGCAATTGTGAGTGGGAGTTTGCTCATGATTTGGCTATTATTGGTGTATCGAAATGCTTGTGATTTTTGCACATCGATTTTGTATCCTGAGACTTTGCTGAAGTTGCTTATCACCTTAATGAGATTTTTGGCTGAGACAATGGGGTTTTCGAAATATACAATCACATCATCTGCAAATAGAGATAATTTGGCTTCCTCTCTTCCTATTTGAATAAGCTTTATTCCTTTCTCTTGCCTGATTGCCCTGGCCAGAACTTCCAATACTATGCTGAATAGGAGTGGTGAGAGAGGGCATCCTTGTCTTGTGCTGGTTTTCAAAGGGAAAGCTTCCAGCTTTTTCCTATTCAATACGATATTAGCTGTTGGTTTGTCATAAATAGCTCATATTATTTTTAGATTTGTTCCATCAATACCTAGTTTATTGAGTGTTTTTAGCATGAAAGGGTGTTGAATTTTATCAAAGGCCTTTTCTGAATCTATTGAGATAATTATGTAGTTTTTGTCATTGGTTCTGTTTATGTGATGGATTGCAATTATTGACTTGCATATGTTGAACCAGCCTTGCATCCCAAGGATGAAGCCAACCTGATCATGGCTTTTTGATGTGCTGCTGGATTTGGTTTGCCAGTATTTTATGGAGGACTTTTGCATTGATGTTCATCAGGGATACTGGCCTGAAATTTTCTTTTTTTATTGTGTCTCTGCCAGGTGTTGGTATCAGGATGATGCTGACCTCATAAAATGAGTTAGGGCGGAGTCCCTCTTGTTTGGAATAGTTTCAGGAGGAACGGTACCAGTTCCTCTTTGTACTTCTGGTAGAATTCGGCTGTGAATCTGTCTGGTCCTGGGCTGTTTTGGTTGGTAGGCTCTTAATTTAGTGCCTCAATTTCAGACCTTGTTATTGGTCTACTCAGGGATTCAACTTCTCCCTGGTTTTACCTTCAGAGGGTCTATGTGTCCAGGAATTTATCAATTTCTTCTAGATTTTCTAGTTTATTTGCATAGAGGTGTTTATATATTCTCTGATGGTAGTTTGTATTTCTGTGGGATTAGCGGTGATCTCCTCTTTACCATTTTTTATTGTGTCTATTTGATTCTTCTCTCTTTTTCTCTTTATTAGTCTGGCTAGCGGTCTAACTATTCTGTTAATCATTTCAAAAAACCAGCTCCTGGAGTCACTGATTTTTTTGAAGGGTATTTCGTGTCTCTCTCTCCTTCAGTTCTGCTCTGATCTTAGTTATTTTTTGTCTTCTGCTAGCTTTTGAACTTGTTTGCCCTTGCTTCTCTAGCTCTTTTAACTATGATGTTAGGGTGTTGATTTTAGATCCTTCCTGTTTTCTCCTGTGGGCATTTAGTGCTATAAATTTCCCTCTGAAAACTCCCAGAGATTTTGGTATGTTGTGTCTTTGTTTTCATTGGTTTCAAAGAACTTATTTATTTCTGCCTTAATTTCATTATTTACTCAGTAGCCATCCAGGAGCAGGTTGTTCAGTTTCCCTGTAGTTGTGTGGTTTTGAGTGAGTTTCTTAATCCTGAGTTCTAATTTGATTGCACTGCGGTCTGAGAGACTCTTTGTTAGGATTTCTGTTCTTCTTCATTTTCTGAGGAGTGTATTACTTCCAATTATGTGGTTGATTTTTGAATAAGTGCTATTGGTGCTGAGAAGAATGTATATTCTGTTGATTTAGGGTGGAGAGTTCTGTAGATGTCTATTACATCTGCTTGGTCCAGAGCTGAGTTCAAGTCCTGAATATCCTTGCTAATTTTCTGTCTTGTTGATCTGTCTAATATTGACAGTGGGTGTTAAAATCTCCCACTATTATTGTGTGGGAGTCTAAGTCTCTTTGTAGGTCTCTAAGGACTTGCCTTATGAATGTGGGTGCTTCTGTATTGGGTGCATATATATTTATGATAGTTAGCTCTTAACATTATGTAGTGGCCTTCTTTGTCTTTTTTGATATTTGTTGGTTTAAAATCTGTTTTATCAGAGATGAAAATTGCAACCCCTGCTTTTTCTTTTTGCTTCCCATTTGATGGGTAAATCTTCCTCCATCCCTTTATTTTGAGCCTATGTGTGTCTTTGCACGTGAGATGGGTCTTCTGAATACAGCACACCAGTGGGTCTTGACTCTTTATCCAATTTGCCAGTCTGTGCCTTTTAATCAGAGCATTTAGCCCATTTATGTTTAAGGTTAATACTGTTATTTGTGAATTTGATCCTGTCATTATGATGCTAGCTGGTTATTTTGCCCATTAGTTGATGCAGTTTCTTCATAGTGTCAATGGTCTTTACATTTTGGTTTATTTTTGCAGGGGCTGATACTGGTTTTTCCTTTTCCATATTTAGTGCTTCCTTCAGGAGCTCTTGTAAGGCAGGCCTAGTGGTGACCAAATCCCTCAGTATTTGCTTGTAAATGGATTGCTTGTAAAGGATTTTATTTCCCCTTCACTTATGAAGCTTAGTTTGGCTGGATTTGAAATTCTGGGTTGAAAATTCTTTTCTTTAAGAATGTTGAATATTGGCCCCCATTCTCTTCTGGCTTGTGAGGTTTCTGCAGACAGATCTGCTGTTAGTCTGATGGGCTTCCCTTTGTGGGTAACCCAACCTTCCTCTCTGGCTGACCTTAACATTTTTTCCTTCATTTCAACCTTGGTGAATCTGACAATTATGTGTCATGGGGTTGCTCTTCTCGAGGAATATTTTTGTGGTGTTCTCTGTATTTCCTGAATTTGAATGTTGGCCTGTCTTGCTAGGTTGGAAAATTCTCCTGGATAATACCTTGAAGTGTGTTTTCCAACTTGGTTCCATTCTCCTCATCACTTTCAGCTACACCAATCAAATGTAGGTTTGGTCTTTTTACATAGTCCCATATTTCTTGAAGGCTTTGTTTGTTCCTTTTCATTCTTTTTTCTCTAATTTTGTCTTCACCCTTTATTTCATTAAGTTGATGTTCAATCTCTGATATCCTTTCTTTCGCTTGATCTATTCAGTGATTGATACTTGTGTTTGCTTCACGAAGTTCTCATGCTATATTTTTCAGCTCCATCAGGTCATTTATGTTCTCTCTAAACTGGTTATTCTAGTTAGCAATTCCTCTAACCTTTTATCAAGGTTCTTAGCTTCCTTGCATTGGGTTAGAACGTGCTCCTTTAGCTCGGAGGAGTTTGTTATTACCCACCTTCTGAAGCCTATTTCTGTCAGTTCATCAAATGCATTCTCTCTCCAGTTTTGTTCCCTTGCTGGCGAGGAGTTGTGATCCTTTGGAGGAGAAGGGGCATTCTGGTTTTTGGAATCTTCAGGCTTTTTGCACTGGGTTTTCCTCATCTTCGTGGATTTATCTACCTTTGGTCTTTGCTGTTGGTGACCTTCGGATGGATTTTTTGCATGGTCATCCTTTTTGTTGATGTTGATGCTATTGCTTTCTGTTTGTTAGTTTTCCTTCTAACAGTCAGGCCCCTCTTCTGCAGGTCTGCTGGAGTTTGCTGGAGGTCCACTCCAGACCATGTTTGCCTGGGTATCACCAGTGGAGACTGCAGAACAGTTAAGATTGCTGCGTGCTCCTTCCTCTGGAAGCTTCATCCCAGAGGGGCACCCACCAGATGCCAGCTGGAGCTCTCCTGTATGAGGTGTCTGTTGACCCCTGCTGGGAGGTATCTCCCTGTCAGGAGGCACGTGGGTCAGGGACCCACTTGAGGAGGCAGTCTGTCCCTTAGCAGAGCTCCAGCACTGTGCTGGGAGATCCACTGCTCTCTTCAGAGCTGGCAGGCAGGAAGGTTTAAGTCTGCTGAAGCTGCATCCACAGCAGCCCCTTCCCCCAGGTGTCTGTCCCAGAGAGATGGGAGTTTTATCTACAAGCCCCTAACTGGGGCTGCTGCCTTTTTTTCAGAGATGCCCTGCCCAGACAGGAGGAATCTAGAAAGGCAGTCTTGCTACAGCGGCTTTGTGGAGCTGTGATGGGCTCTGCCCAGTTCGAACTTCCTGGTGGCTTTGTTTACACTGTGAGGGGAAAACCGCCTACTCAAGCCTCAGTAATGGCAGATGCCCCTCCCTCCACCAAACTCGAGCTTCCCACGTCAACTTCAGACAGCTGTGCTGGCAGCGAGTATTTCAAGCCTGTGGATCTTAGCTTGCTGGGCTCTGTGGGGTTGGGATCCGCTGAGCAAGGGCACTCGGCTCCCTGGCTTTCCAGGGGAGTGAATGATTCTGTCTCACTGGTGTTCCAGGCACCACTAGGGTATGAAAAAAAAAAAACTCCTGAAGCTAGTTTGGTATCTGCCCAAACGGCCACCCAGTTTTGTGCTTGAAACCCAGGGTCCTGGTGGTGTAGGCACCTGAGGGAATCTCCTGCTCTGTGGGTTGCAAAGACCATGGGAAAAGCGTAGTATCTGGGCCAGATAGCACTGTCCCTCATGGCTTCCTTTGGCTACGGGGGGAGTACCCTGACCCCTTGTGCTTCCTGGGGGAGGTGACACCACAACCTGCTTCTCCTCGCCCTCTGTGGACTGCACCCACTGTCTAATCAGTCCCAATGAGATGAACCAGGTACCTCAGTTGGAAATGCAGAAATCGCCTGCCTTCTGCATTGGTCTCGCTGGGAGCTGCAGGCCAGAGCTGTTCCTATTTGGCCATCTTGCCCAGGAAGCCCACAAATCATTTTTGAATTTTTTTAAGCTAACTTTTGAATATTTCAAATTAGGCTGGTCACATTTCAAGTGCTCAATAGCCACATGTGGCTAGTGGCTATCATACTGGATAGACAGCTCTAAAATATGCTCTCGGTTCTGATGTTTTAAAAGAAATCTAAGTTAGCTGGAGTCTAAACAGAATGATCAGACCTGGAAACCACTATAAGCAGGAAATAGAGGAAATATGAAGTTAGCCTGGTGATGTATAATTCTAAGAAGACAAAAGGAATAACTGAGAGACATCTTCAAATATGTGAATCACTGTTATAGAAAAAAAATAGATTTGTGCTATATTACTTCTTCATTAAAGTGACTAGGTAAAAATAGAGAAGCAGAATCCAGTTTGACCTAGAATGATCCTCCTCATACTCTAATTAAAATTATGTAGATTACCAACGGGATCATTTAACATGCAAGGTGCATTGATTGCATCACTGTTATGAAATATTCAACCCTTACAAATCCATACACCTTTCCATGCAGTTTTGCAATGCCCTCCCACTCCGGTTGAGGCATTCTGTCCCTCCTCTGTCTCTGGGCTTGACCATGTGATTTTGCTTTGGTAATGGGAAATTAGTCAACTCGATACAAAAAAATTAAAAAGAACTAAGGGATCTCCACTTTTATTTTTATTTTAGCCCTCTTCCATAATTATGAAGAAGCCGTGCCTAGACCTTCCCACAAGGCCATGATAAATCGTATGAGAGTCAGCTGACCCCCCAGATATGTGAATACAGCCAAGATTATCTAAACAGCCCAATAGACCCAAGACTGACTGGAGATGTATGTGAGCTAGCAAAGATCAGCCAAGACCAGACCCAGATCCTCTGAGCCCTGCAAGCTCATGAGCTAAGTAAGTGCTTATTGTTAGATACCACTAAGGTTTTGAGGTCGTCTTTTATGCATTATTGCATAATAAGTAGCTTATATAGCATTTTTCTTTCAAAATTTATCAGCTAGTAAATTTCTCATCTTTGGAAAACATGTTATACATTTAAGGCCCCATTTTTTCCCCAGCATTGTATGAATTCCAAGTTTCTTTTCATGGAGATAGTATACTGGAAAACTGCCAAAATAAGGATTGTTTCTTCCTTATTTTAATGACAACAGACCTGGATTATAAAAGTAAAGGCAAGAAGAACCTCCTATTAAGATGTGGGATATTACATTTACACAGTTAACTGTAATGTTTAATCTGTAGACACCTGGGAAAAGATTTATAAAATGTAGTAAATTAGTCTTACCTGAGCTGCTATAAAGTTAGCCAAAAAATAATTTCCATTTTCATAGGTATCTGCAAACAAGGAAAAGAAAAGAATAAGCAACTACTAACTGCTTCAATTGCAGCAAATAATCTTGAGCGTGGTCAGAAACTATCTCAATGGGGACACAGTTATGATTGTCACCTCTCTGAGGAGTACTGAAGAGAGTGGCTAAGAGACTATTTCACTGCATGTTAGTGTGGGGATGTGCAAATGCAAATGGGTACCTTGCTGGGGAGGTCAGAAGGTTACAAATGCAAGAGAACCTGGGTTGAACAAAGGATAGATTGCCTGAAGTGTGGAGACTACTGTTTGGTTATTCTGTGCGAGACAGCAAGCATGTAGTCATAGGAGTTCAATAGCTGTGATGTTAAAGACTATGATGATAAAGCAGAGGCGAGTGGTTAGGAATTTAGGCTCCCAAGTCAGGTATACATAGATTGAAATCCCAACTCTTGTACTTAATAGCTGTGCAACCTCAGACAAGTTACTTAACATTTTATCATCTATAGAATGGAGATAATAGTACCTAGTTAGTGGCAATAAGGTACATAATGTTCGGCTTGTGCACAATAAGTGCTTAAAATTGATTGCTCACTGTCGTCAAAGTCGTCATCAATCTTCACCTTCACCATTCTTCTCTCCCTACTCTTAGCTCATCCTCCCACAGTGCTCAGATTCCAAGCACTTCTGCCTCTGTAAAATTTATTCCATCGGTTCTTCCCTATACCTTCTCTGCTTTTTCAAGCTACTTTTATGCTCCAGAGTACTCTGTTCTGATAACACTTTTACTTAATTCTATTTATGTCGAGCTACTACCGCTTCTCCTTTTTATTACCATACATCTTAAAAAGGTAGCCTTTGCTGGGCTGGGCGCGGTGGCTCACGACTGTAATCCCAGCATTTTGGGAGGCCGAGGCGGGCGCATCACGAGGTCAGGAGCTCGAGACCGTCCTGGCTAACATGGTGAAACCCTGTCTCTACTAAAAATACTAAAACAAAATTAGCCGGGCATGGTGGTGGGCGCCTGTAGTCCCAGCTACTCGGGAGGCTGAGGTGGGAGAATGGCGTGAACCCAGGAGGCAGAGCTTGCAGCGAGCCAAGATCGCGCCACTGCACTCCAGCCTGGGCGACAGAGCGAGACTCCGTCTCAAAAAAATAAAAATAAATAAATAAATAAATAAATAAATGTAGCCTTTACTTGTTATGTCTGTGTACCCAACTCATAATTCAATCTTACATCTCCTAAACTCCAGCTCCTGTGTTTCCTTTTTCCATGGAATCTGACCCTTTCTAAGTCACCAGTGACATAGTATATAAAATCTAAATATCTCCTCACACTGTTCAGGATTTTTAGGCCACTTTGCCCACACACCTCTCCTTTGAAATACTCCTTACTTTATGTCTCCTTCCGATATGGTTCCTATAACTCCCTATTTCTGAAAAATCAGTTTCACTTCATGTTCTGTTCTTGGCCCTTCTCAACATTCCAACTCTTGTCAGTATTCCAACATATTCTCTCCCAAACCAACTAACTCTCGAAGTATTCTAAATTACCTCCACTTTTATGGAAGCAATTATACAACTCATATTTTAAAATTTAGTCTTGGCTAGAAAATGCAACCTGGGCAAACACTACAGCCTCTTCTAGCAGTTAATAAAAAAATTGTAAAGAATGGGATTCTGTTAACATGTTCTTTTAAGATTATCCTTGAACAGCCATTATATCACCTATGTGAGGAAAAGTTAAATAAATGGTTCCAAGTCTGCTAACAGAACATTTAAATGACACTTACACTGTATCTTAGTAGTCTAAATTTGAATTTTTAAGCATATTTGATGTTTAAAAAGGCTAAAAACCTTCTCCATAAAAATTTACAAGTTTGAAAGTTTCAGGTACTATTAATTTTTAATCTTAAGACTAAAATATACTGTAATAGAAAGTTAAAATCTTGTAGGAAATGGCTTTATTCCTTTAAATTTTTGAAACATATTGCTCATAGGGGGTTGATTTTGCATACTAATTGTGATGTTATTAACCTACTATGACATCACTCATCTAGTCCTAATTAGCTAAACCTGTATCAAAGGACTTTCTATGTTCTCTTAAAACATTGATCCTCAACCAGCAGTAATTTTGCCTCTCTGGAGACATTTTACAATATTTAGAGATCATGTAGTTATCTTGAAGATAACTTTGCTTTTGACATCAAGTGGGGAGAGGGCAGGGATGCTGCTAAACATGTATAATAACCAGCCCAGCCACCACCACAAAATAATTATTTAGCCCAAAAGGTCAGTATTGCTGAGGTTGAGAAAACCTGCTTTAAAATAAGGCCCATTTTTGAAAAAGAACTAAATTGAAGAACTCATGCTTCCTGATTTTAAAACTTACTACAAATCCACTGTAATCAAGACAGTGCAGTGCTGACATAAGAATAGACATATAGATTAAGGCAATAGAAATGAAAATTCAGAAATAAATCCTCACAGTAATGGTCTATTGATTTTTAACAAAAATTCCAAAATAATTCAATGAGAAAAATAATAGTCTTTTCACAGATGATTCTGGGACAACTGTAATCCACATACAAAAGAAAGAAGTTAGACCCCTGCCTCACACCATACACAAAGATTAATTCAAAAAGAATCAAAGACCTAAATGTAAGAGCTAAAATTATAAAACTCTTAGAAGAAAATCTAGTAGCAAATACTTGGGACTTTGTAATGTGCAATGGTTTCTTAGCTATAACGCCAAAAGCACATTAAACGAATAGAAAAAATTAGATAAATTAGACTTCATCAAAATTTAAAAGTTTGTGCCTCAAAAGAGGCACCTGCTAAATGAGAGAGAATATTTGAAAATCCTGCATCAGATAAGGGACTTTTAGCTAAATTCTATAAAGACTGTTTATGATTCAATAATAAGGACACTTTAATTTTACAATGTGAAAAGAATATAAGCAATCATTTCTCTGAAGAAAATGTACACATGAATAATAAGTACATGTAAAGATGTTCAACAACATTAGTTATCAGAGAAATATAAATTAATCAAAACCACAAAAAGCTACAGCTTTTCACCCACTGGAATGATCATAATAAAAAAGATAGATAATAAATGTTGACAAGAAAGAAGAGAAATCAGAACCCTCATACACTGCTGATTGAGATGTAAAATGGTGCTGCCTCTATAGAAAACAGTTGGATATTCTATCAACAGTTAAACATAGAGTTACCACATAAGCCAGAAATTTCACTCCCAGGTATGTATAATATATAAGAGAGTTTTTAAAACTGTGTCTATTCAAGGACTTATATTCAGATGTTCATAGCAGCATTATTTATAATAGCCAAAAAGTGGAAACAACCCAAATGTCCATCAATTGATGAATGGATATATACCAAGCACTTGTCATGATCTGACAACAAAAATAGTCTGCAGTCCCATTGGCAAGACTCACTGAGGTACCAAAGTGTTGACTGTCTAATCATGGGCACTAACTCCTTTTATTATCATTCCTTGCTCACCTAGCAAACCCCTGATTAAACGTTCATCTTTCACAAAGGCTTAATTTGAGAAAAAATATGTACTTTCCCAAGAGACAAGAATATTAAAATGCATTTAATAAATACAGTTCTTAAATTTAAAAATTGGCACCGTAGTATGCCCTTATAAGGCTCAAGTCCTGCCACAGCTTTGAAATTCAGGATGGCTGGTCAACCTCCTCTTTTTGACTTTTGGATGCCTTATTGTCTTATTATCTTATTAACCACACTAACTTTACTTTATTTACTTATTTATTTATTTTCACTTTGTTTTCATAAGTTAGACATGCTAATTTTATGTAAAGTAGCTCATATTAAATGTTTAGAATAGAGTTTTATTTACTTTACATATTAATGACACATTTTATTCAGAACTCATGTGCCAGGAATGTTTTATGTATGTTAAATCATTTTATCCTCATAAAATTACAACATAGGTGTATGTTGTAGATACTAAAGAAGAATAAATGGAGACAACAAAATAAGTAAATTTCCAGAAGATATACAACTAGAAAGTTACTGAGATGGTATTCAAACCTAGATCTATTTAATTTCAGAATACCACATGCCTCTCCTAGAGCTTCTTATCAGATTATGTTAAAAAGAAAGTCCAAAGACTGAACTGAGCTCTGAAGAGAGAAGTTGTTTAATTCCTTCATATTTTTTCTTTAGCAAGTTTTCACCCATAAATAGAAAATAAAACCATTTGAAAAATATCTCTCATATATCATATTAAGTGAATATAGGTTATAATATATTATCCATAAACTGTTAGGAGAAATTTAAAATATTATTTAAAATACCATCAAAAACTTAAAAATACTTAGGACATATTTAACAAAATATGTACAAGATCTATACGCCAAAAATTATAAAACATTGCTAAGAGTAATTAAAGATCTAAGTAAATGGTAATTATATAGAGCTAGATAGGTAGATAAGCAGGTAAGTAGATGAGAGAAAGAGACAGAGAAAAAAAAGAGATGACAAATATTCAAAGATTGTTCTTAAGAATAAAAGCAATTACAGTCAAAATTCCAGAAGGTGGTCTTGTTAAAAAGTGACAAGCTGATTTTAAAATCTGTGTGAAATACAAAAGAGCTAAAATAACCAAAGAAAAAGAAGAACATGAAGAGCATTTCCTTCTAGGATTTTTATAGTTTGAGGTCTTACATTTAAATCTTCAATCCATCTCGAGTTAATTTTTTTATACAGTGAAAGGTAAGGGTTCAGTTTCATTCTTCTGCACATGGCTAGCCAGTTGTCCCAGTACCATTTATTGAATAGAGTCTTTCCCTACTGCTTGTTTTTGTCACCTTTGTCAAAGATTAGATGGTTGTAGGTGTGTGGCTTTATTTCTGGATTTTCTATACTGTTCTATTGCTATGTGTCTGTTTTTATACCAGTACTATGCTGTTTTGGTTACTATAGCCTTATAGTACAGCTTGATGTTGGGTAGTGTGATACCTCTGGTTTTGTTCTTTTTGCTTAGGATTGCTTTGGCTATTTGGGCTCTTTTTCTGGTTCCATAGGAATTTTAGAATAGTTTTTTTCTAATTCTGTGAAAAATGATGTTGCTAGTTTGATAAGAATAGTGTCGAATCTGTACATTGCTTTGATTCCTCAAATCCATGAGCATGGAATGTTTTTTTCCATTTATGTGTCTTGTCTGATTTCTCAACGTTGGTCTTGGCAAAATATTTTTGGCTAAGCCTCCAAAAGCAATTACAACAAAAACAAAAATTGACAAGTTGGACTTAATTAAACTAAAGAGCTTCTTCACAGTGAAAAAAGCTATCAACAGAGTAGACAACCTACAGAGTAGGAGAAAGTATTCACAAGCTATGCATCCAACAAAGGTCTAACATCCAGATTCTATAAGAAACTTAAATCAAGAAGCAAAAGTCAAATAACCCCATTAAAAAATAGCCAAAGGACATGAACAGACACTTCTCTAAAGAAGACATGTAAATGGCCAATAAACACGAAAAAATGCTTATCATCACCAATCATTACAGAAACGCAAATCAAAACCACTATTATTAAAAAGTCAAATAATAACATATGCTAACAAGGCTGCAGAGAAAAGGAAATGCTTAAACACTGTTGGTGGAAATGTAAATTAGTTCAGCCACTGTGGAAAGTAGTCTGGAGATTTATTAAAGAAATTAAAACAGGACTACAATGCAACCCAGCAATCTCATTACTTGGTATGTCCCGAAGGAAAATAAACCGTTCTACCAAAAGGACCCATGTGCTCTTATGTTCCTCGCAGCACTATTTACAATTGCAAAGACATGGAATCAACCCAGGTGCCTATCAGCAAAGGATTGGATAAAGAAAAAGTGGTACATATACACCATGGAATACTACACAGCCATAAAAAAGAATGAAATCATGTCCTATGCAGCAGCATGGATGCAGTTAGAGGTCACAATCTTATGAAAATTAACACAGAAAAAGAAAACCAAATAATGCATTTTCTTACTTATAAGCGGGAGCTGAACACTGAGTACACATGGACATAAAGACGAGAACAATAGACACTGCAGGCTATTAGAGGGGGTAACAAGGAAGGGGGGCATGGGTTGAAAAACTACCCATTAGTTACTATGCTCACTGCCTGGGTGACGGGATCCATACCCCAAACCTCAGCATCATACAATACATCCATGCAACAAACCTGCACATGTACACCCTATATCTAAAATAAAAGTTGAAATTATAAAAATATTATCATTTTATACAAGGAACTCGAGCATCTGTGGAATTTGATATCCCCAGGGGTCCTGGAACCAACCGCCTATGGATACCCAGGGACAGCAGTACTTCTTTCTAGTCAGCTTCTCCCCAGTCCTGATCCTTCCTTCCAGGATCTGGCAACTACTGTTCTGCTTTCTGTCACTATAGACTAGATTTGTATTTTCTAGATTTTATATGAATAGAATCATACAATATGTACTATTTTTGTATTTTTAGCATCTTTCACTTAGCAAAAATGCCTTTTACATTCATCCATGCTGTTGCATGTAAAAGAAATTAATTGCTTTTTATTCCTAATAATAATCCATGGTGTCTTCCATGGTAATATTCCACGACTATTGACCAATATACTTATTGGTGAATATTTCAGTGGTTTCATTTTTTGACCATTAAAATGAATCTGACATTATTATTTGAATGTAAGTTATTTTGTGGTATAATATTTGCATATAACCTATACACATCCCCCCGTGTACTTTAAATAATCTCCAGGGTACTTATAAAACCTGATCCAATGTAAACATTATGTAAATCATTGGTATCCTGTATTGTTTACAAAATAATAACAAGAAAAACATGTCTGTACATGGTCAATACAGATGCAACTATTGTAGGCTAACTGCATTTTCAAACCACAGTTGGATGAATCCGCAGGCTGACTATAAAAGGCGAACTTTCAGGGTTATAAAAATATTCCACATCTTCATTGTGGTAGTGGCTATACAACTGTACACATTTGTCAAAACTTAACTGTATTCTTAAAATGGATACATTTTATTTGTATAAATCACAACTTTTTTAAAGGTGATTAAAAGACAGTAATATCACTTCCAGGAATCTACTCTATGGACATAATCTAAAATAGAAACAATGGTTAATACTCAAGGATGTTATATATGGGCTGGGAACGGTGGCTCATGCCTGTAATCTCAGCACTTTGGGAGGCCGAGGTGGGTGAATCACTTGAGGCCAAGAGTTCGAGACCAGCCTGGCCAACATGGCGAAACCCCATCTCTACTAAAAATACAAAAATTAGTGGGTGTTGTGCCACACACCTGAAATCCCAGCTACTCGGGAAGGCTGAGCCAGGAGAATCACTTGAATTAGGGAGGAGGAGGTTGCAGTGAGCTGAGATCACGCCACTGCAGCCTGAATGAGAGAGTGAGACTCAAAAAAAAAAAAAAAAAGAAAAAAAAGAAAAAGGATGTTATTTATAACAATGAAAATTAAAACCAACCTGTACATATTCTCTCAATAGAATATGATCATCATAATGGTATTTATAAGGAACAAATAATAACATTCACACATGTTTCTGTCATTATGTTAGAGGAAAATAAACAGGATTCACAAATTAAATATGCAAAATGTTTTCAGCCATATTAAAAATTAAGCATTTTCTTAATACAAAAGCCAAAGTCAGTACAGCAAAAATATTAAAAGTGCTTGTATTTTTTTCTAATTTTCTGTCTTTAACATGTGTTGTAAAGAATATCTACTTCTTTAATGAGAATTTCTTATCTTTATAATGAAGGAACCTAAAAAAGAAGGAATCTCTAGAAATATTAGTAGTGAAAAATAAGCTATACTATAATTTCAGAAAATGTGGTATGTTGCAAGATTAGAAGGTTCTGGTCCACAGTAATAAGTAGTGAAAAGTGAGAGTCAGCTAGTAACAGTGTGTCCATATATCTATAGAAAAGTCTGAGTTAGAGGGTGTTCGGATGATAATGACAAATCTCACTTACCTAAAGTAGAACTAACATACTCTATCTCAACTGGGGAAAGGAAACATAGAAATTAATATTTCATCGATGTAAGTATCCTTTGGGCAATACTTAATTCCCAATTTATGAGTCACCAATAAATTTTCTAACCTCTAAATTGCCTCTTGAGCAGGCCTATTTGTGAGGAACAGGGTGCCTGGTATAGATGGCTGATCCAAATGATAGAGTCATGTTTCTGTCCCATTGAGAATGAATTAACCACCAGCCTGATATTTGCATCCACACTTCTTTTTAAATCAAGAGTGAGACAGTTATACAGAGATAGATCATCCCTGGCTGAATGCATAACAGCAAGTTTCTGAACCTACAAAGCTGGGGACTGTACCCAGTCTATACTAACTATAGTATAATATAAATGAGCAGGCAAAAGTTGGAAAAATTCTCCAAATGTTATTGCCTCATTGACAATAGGCAGAGAGAGGTTTTCAGTTCATGTTAGTTATATGCCGAGCCTCTACGGTATGATTTTTCTCAGTGATGTACAGGGACCCTGGAAAGTTTATACTCACCAATGCTTTGTCCATCATCCCAGAACACCTGGCCTTCAGCTGTCCCATTGTCATCCAAAGCAACAATCAATCCCATAAAATTTTGTCGACTACCAAAAAAAAAACAAAAGTTATTTTTCTCTAGATTGTAGGTTGTAAGAATAAAGAACAGACTGTGTTAAAAACATTACTTATCTAGAAATAAAAGAAATGTATTAAATATGCATATAAAGTTCTAAAAATAGGTACAATAGATAAAATATAAGACACTTAAAAGTTAATGGAAAACATTTAAAATTTAATAAAACATTTGGTTTAGCTTCAATTTCTAAAAATCAAATATACATACAAGTAATATAATGAAATATTAATTTCATAGGAAGAAAATCCCTCAAAAGAGAATCCTCAGTAGCTTCCAGGTGGCCACAGAATAAAATCCAAAGTAGTGGCTTGGCATTCACCACCCTCCAGGATCTGATCCTAACCTGCTGGAGTTTTACTTATTTTATCTCTTCCTTTATCTGTCCTCCAGTTAAACTGGATGGTTTATGTTCCCAAACCCAAGCCATTTTTCACCTTCAGTTCTTTAATCGACCAGGATCTCTCTTTCCCCTTTGTACATTCAAATCTAAAAGATCCAGCTCAAAGCCCTCTTTCATATAAACCATGTGTTACACCACAAGGCTGAAAGTTAACTTCTCTCCTTTTGACTTGTTATTATGTGCCTTTCTTGATGTGACGTGTTCTGTTTAATCAATGATTTTATAAATTTTTACATATTATATGTGTAATTTATATACGTGTATGTACACACACACAACACACAAGCATATCTTTCCTTGATTGACCAAAGCAGACCTAGGAATGAACACTAAGTTCTAGGATAGGACAAGGACTCAGTCCTACCTAGTTCTTGTTCGATCACAAGTCAAAGAGCTCATTAACATTCCCTATTCCTTTTTAACAGTGTGGAAAGAGAAACATTTTTCTGCCTTCAGGAAAATTTTTGCCTTTGATACAGCACTACAGACAAAAATATATGTGTGTATATATATCCCTAAGACTAACTTTATGAACTCATCTTCCTCCGGGTCCCACTCAGAAAGCGCTCACAGGATCTGACCAGTAAAGCTGTTTGGCAATTTAGTTTATAATCCACATATCCCTGGTGAAGGTGGGACAGCCTCCTGTAAGGCTTCCTCATTACGGTATAGCAAGAGGCTGTTAGACATCGCCTCTTCTCCTCACCTGGAGTGAGTGTTCATTGCAGGCTCTTGCCAGGGCAGGATGTAGCCTCCTCTGACATGAAGGTTGATGTGGTCAAGGGGAGCCTTCAGGATTTTCCTCTGACCTGTTGATGTGCTGCTAGTTCCCTAGAAAGGAGAATACAGGCAAAAAATGGTGAGAGATAAATATATTAAATGAGAGCATGTTTTAATACAAGTCCTTCCTTTCCTGGGAAGCATGTTAGAAAGTCAGCAAAAGACTGCAAACCTAAAGAGAAAATCTCTGATCTTTCAGTTTTGCTTAGGACTGAAAATCTAGACTTGTCTTTGTTTCTCCAGAAAAGTTGAGAGGCAAGGGCAAGGGTGAGGGGCGAGCTTCAATGAGATGTAGGTGCTTAGATTTCGTCTATGCTCTTATACATGCTTTCATTTAAACAAGCCTTGCCAAGGCTAAAAAGGTCAAAATTATTGCCTTAGAAAATATGTACTTGGAAATAGAAGGCTCTATCCACCTCTCCACCCTGCATAGACCAAACTGGTTCTTCACAAATATATTAGTTCTTACCGTGCTATAGTCATACCAACGGGCTCTCGGAAAATAAGCAGAGATCTCAAATGTGCTCTGAAACATAAAATTGACATGTCATTATGCATATTTCAAAAAATATTTTTCATTTTCATTTTCAAAACATTCTGTAGAATTAAGATAAAAAATGAAAATTTTATTAGTGATTGCAATAATTTGAGGGATTTTATTAAGAAAATCCTGAAAAATTATTCCTCAGAACTACAGAAAAAACGTATTTTTAAAAAGTAAATGACAAAATTTTAAAATGAGAAATCAGTCAGTGTAGTAAAGCTTTCATTAACAGAGAGACTTTTAAAAAAAAGAAAAAGATCTCCTGTAGATGTTCTAGAAAGGCATTCGCCTGAAAATAGTGAGCTGGACAAAACAAGATGATCTTTAAAATGCTTTTCCCATGATTTTAGATCATGTGATTGAAGGTTTCTGACCTACAATGAAGAACTCACAGTTTCCAACACAGGGCTGATTAAGACAGCAGGGCCCAACATGAACTGACGGTCTATATCCCATGTTGTTCTGTCATCCGTAAACCTTAAAAAAATAAACAGGAAAAATTCACCTATCCTCTTAGGACTGCTACAGAGGATTATTTGCAAGACATGCTTGGGGAAAGAGGCTGTACTCACTCATGGAGAAGGGGCCGGACAACTGTGCTGCCCTCAACGTGAGCTTTATGCATCAGAGTATAGAGATAAGGAAGCAGGGTGTATCTGGTCTCTAGGACTTTTCTGGAAAACATCTCAAAGGTTGAATTCCAGGCCACAGGATCTTGTCTCTGTAAGGATAAAGGAGCACATAATGGATCACCTCTTCTTCATTCCATCCCAGTGGCATCAGAAAAGAATCAATGGGCATTTATTCAAAATGTAGGTTACCAGCCACTTACCCCTTCATTCCTGGCCTACCCTTTCCCCCATCTCTGCCACCCTACAAAATTAGAATTTCTTGCTTTCTCCTCTTTATCACTGATTCCTAAGTCCCTGGAATAGGTCCAGCTCTGGCCCTCTACATGTGTACAGAGAGAGGTTTCCGTGCAGCACCAACATATCTTCGATGAATTTGAGTAAAATACAAATTCAATATTCTTAAAAGCAAAGGGATCTTCTTTCATTTTAGCCCCATGTGGAACTATAAAAACTTTTCCTCATGGGTAGTAATTCTCCAGGAGATGAGAAAAGGTATATTTCTAAAAATTACTGATAATTCCAGAGTTCTGAACTCTGTGGATTTTCCAAGAAATTAAGATTCTGGTGATGTTTTTTGATTTTTCTCAGGAAATGAGTATAATACTCCTGGGGGTCAAAAAGAAGTTATGATTTGAGGATACGCAACACCGGGAGCATGAACTGCTGCCTCACCCTTGTCCCGATGTTGTTGTGGTTTCTGGAAAATGGATAAAATGCCCCCAGTTGCATCCAGCGAACACACATCTCATATTCAGCATCTCCAAAGAACCCACAGATATCTGCTCCTGTCTGAGAAGATGCACAATGAGAGCATGAGGTGGGAATTTCATGAGGCGCTGACTCACTAAAATCTGACTGGGCAATTAGTAATGGTCTGAATGTGACTTACATAAGGTATTCCAAAGAGACTGAACTCCATCATGCCTGCAAAGAGAAGACACAGTTGTGTTGGAGGAAGGAGCACTTTGGGAGGAGAGTGAAGGCTTGGCCTGATTTTTCCTTACCCCATTAGAAAGCCCTGGACCATGATGAAAATATTAAAAGATGGGTGTAAATTAAAATCCACGCCCAGAGAGAACTCAGTTCTTGTTAATTTTACCACCCACCTAGATGATGATAGAGACATAACCAGTGCTGTTGAACAGCACAAACTCCAGTGCCCTCCCTGCCAGCACAGGCCCCTGGGAATGAGCCCACACACCAATGATAGATTTCCCCAGCTGGTCCCATGCAGCTGTGTTGTTTCCCAACCGGTGTCCTCCCCAGCGTCCAGAAGAGGGAAATGTGGAGCGGGTGATGATGACCCCTCGCTGTCCTGTCACCTCCTGCACAGCTCTGGTGGGAGGGGAATAAGGAGGTGAGTTGAAGAAACAAACTCCTTTACAGAGAATAACTGCAGCTTGGAGCATGAGGGGGTGAGGGTACTTCGGTCCGAGTCAGATAACTTCTTCCCTGAAAGAATCTGCTGTCTCAAAGCCATACTAAAGATCCCAACAAACTTCACAGCAAGACTAGAGGTATATCTGCACGTAGAATGTGGGTTTCATTTTTGAAAAATCTGGTTAATTAACTATCACCCTGGAGTAAGAGAAAGGGGTGGGAGTGAGGCGTAATATAGCTATTTATGGAACAATTCCTCTATTCCAGTATTATACCGGTCACTTTCCTATGTGGTGTCTCATAACATCATGAAAAGGTTTCCTTGCACTCCTTTTACTGTTAGGAAGCTAAGGTTCAGAGAAGTTAGAAAGGCATTCACCTGAAAATAGTGAGCTGGACAAAATAAGATGATCTTTAAAATGCTTATCAAAGGTCATTTAAAGGGTAAAGAGGTCTGGGTGTGGTGGCTCACACCTGTAATCCCAGCATTTTGGGAGGTCAAGGTGGGTGGATCACTTGAGGTCAGGAATTCAAGACCAGCCTGGCCAACATGGTGAAACCCTGTCTCTACTAAAAAAAAAAAAAAAAAATTAGCCAGGTGTGGTGTGCACACCTCTAATCCCAGCTACCCAGGAGGCTGAGGTAGGAGAATCACTTGAACCTGAGGAGATGGAGGTTGCAGTGAGCTGAGATCGTGCCACTGCCCTTCAGCCTAGGTGATAGAGCAAGACTCTGTCTCAAAAAAAAAAAAAAAAAATAGTAAAAAGGAGGCCAGGCACAGAAACTCACACATGTAATCCCAGCACCTTGGGAGGCCAAGGCAGAAGGACTGCTTGAGGCCAGAAGTTCAAGACCAGCCTAGGCAACACATTGAGACCCTGTCTCTACAAAAAAATAAAATTAGCTGGGCAGGGTAGTGCACGCGTGTCTGTAGTCACATGGCAGACAGGGGAAGAGGGAAAAAAAGAATAGGGAGGCAGATCTGGGATCCAAATAAAAGCTACAGCATTTTGGAAATATTCACTCTGCTTTTCTGTACCTCAAAAAGCAAGACATGTTTTGCACACAGAGTCAAATATACATAAAAGATGTTTATCTTTCAGTGGAAGATGGATCATCTGCACACACCCTTAGAAAATAACAACAACTGTGTGAGGGAAAAATCAACTGAACAAAAGAGAAAGTCTACTAATAGATCCTAGTATGTATACAATCCAAGTATTTGCTTAAAAAAGCATCACAGATCAATAGACACAGATGAATTAGTCAATAAATGATGTCAGGAAAAGTAGCTGACTACTGTTGTGTAAACTAATCCATTTGGGTTATTTCCAATTTTTCACACCAAAACAAATCCAAAAATGAATGGAAATACACATACACACACACACACACACACACACGTTCTATTAAAACTGAAAGAATATATAAACCACCTGATTTCTACAAGAGAAAGGAATTTCAAATAAAAACAATGGACAAAACATAATGAAGTAAAAGGTATAGATTTAACCATACACAAATTGGAAGAATGCATATGTATGTATGTGTGATAAAGAAATGGGGGTGAGGATAGCTTAGATTTTTATAACAGTCTAGATGAGAGATAATGAAGGCCTGGAATAAGGCAGGAAGATAGAGTAGTGACTGATGCAAAGAACTGAGTCACCGACTGAAAGCAGGAAAAGAAAGAGAATCTAGGATGACCTAATGACTAGTTAAACTTGGTTCCTTTCACTAAAATAAAGAGTGCTGGAGGGGCCGGGCGCAGTGGCTCACGCCTGTATTCCCAGCTCTTTGGGAGGCCCAGGCAGATGGATCACCTGAAGTCAGCAGTTCGAGACTAGCCTGGCCAACATGGCAAAACCCTGTCTTTAATAAAAATGCAAAATTAGCTGGGCATGGTGGCATGCAACTCTAATCGCAGCTACTAGGGAGGCTGAGGCAGGATAATTGCTTGAACCCAGGAGATGGAGGTTGCAGTGAGTCGAAATCGTGCCACTGCACTCCAGCCTGGGTGACAGAGCGAGACTCCATCTTAAAAAAAAAAAAAAAAAAAGAAGAAGAAAGAAAAGACTGCAGGAGGACAGGTTTAAGGGAGAGACAAATAGTTCAACATTTTAAGTATTAGATTTGAAGTGCCCATGGGACATCATAAATGAGACAGCTATGGGCAATTCTAGGTTTGAAGTTCAAGAGAGGTCTGGGTTGGGAACAAAGATTTGGGGGCCATCTGAATCCAGAGTGTATTTAAAGCCAGTAGTGTGTGTTTGTGCTTATCCAAGGGAAAAGCTACATGGTGTGAAGAAAAAAAAAAGATGACCGAACCCAGGTGTAGAAGGAGCATAGGCTTGGAAAGACTGGGAAGGGAAACCTGCAAAGGAGTTTGTGGAACTGTGGCCAGAGAGGTAAATGCATAAATATCCGGAATCTAGGTTGGAAAGCACAGTCAAGATCCTGAGAAACTAGCAAAAGCACACAGAGCATATGCAGCAGGGCATATTATGAACCTCAATATTGTGAACCTCAAGGTCAGCAGAGGATGTAGCATGAAGATCAGCAGGGAAGAGTCAGTGAACAAAACTGACCACTGATGCCACAAACGCTGAGCTCTTCCATCAATGTGGGCACTCAGGGCTGACAAAGAAAGGCATTTTCATAAAAACAAATAAAAATGGTTCAGTGCTTGGACAGAAAAGAGCAAAGAAGACATGGTCTTCTCCCCAGGTGTGTAGAGGAAATAACTTAAAATGTAGAACACACTGTCAGGTTAGTAGTTAAGAGAAGGAGGGAATTAGGAGGGATGGAGTAATCTGAGCAGGTTTCATGAAGGAAATAGATATAAGTTGGTCTTTAGATTGTATGTGCTAAGGGATTAGCCTGATCAAGGTCAGAATGACCAGCATGTGTGATTGGTAAAGGGAGAAACATCAAGGTGTATGGGAATTAAAAAATGTATATATCATGTATGGAAAGAGTTCCTTCAAACAGCTTGAATATGAGAGGGAGTTGAAAGATTAGATGATGGTTGGAGGAGGATATAGGCAAAAGCAAGAACAACTGGGGCATTTTCAAATGTTGATGAAAAGGAATTAAAAAATATTGTTAATGTTTATTGAGTGCTTACAATATGTCAAGTACTGGTGGATTCATTATATCATTTAATTTTTATAATAACAATAGATGCCATGATTTTTCCAATTTGAAAGATGAGAAAGTTTAGTTAGAAGATTTCACAGCCTAAATCCTAAAGCAATATACCAGCAGTGAGGAAGAAGATAAAAATAATTCATGAAGAAACGAGCACCCATGGAAAAGTATAATTTGTGGAGCAAGCTTCTCTGAAGAGAAAGATGGCGATGGGATGCAGATGTGTGAAAAGCAAATTTCCCTGAAGAGAGAGGAGGGGATGGTGCATGGGAACGATGAGCTTTTGGTAGAAACTCTATCAAGTTTTCACATCTTCTTATTGCTGCTTTCTTTGCCCTGCAAGCCCCTTCTTTGCCAAAAGAAAATTTCTACTCTTCTTTTAACCAACATTCAAACATCACTTCTTCTATGAAGACTATCTGGATTATCCCAGTAGAGTTAATTGATTTTCCTTCTCATATTTGACTCCTATAATTAGACAATGAGGTCCTTGAAAGCAGGGACTGTGACTTATTCATCCTTGTACTCTTCCGAGGTAAGGTTATCTCTGAGGGTGCAAAACATCTATTTGTTTTGTGTGTATTTCATATAATGACATGGGTGTTTTCCTGAAGAACTAGTTTTTCCTTGGTTGGAAAAGCCTCAAGCTAGGTGTAGAAAGCAAGACTGTGAAAGAGCAACTGAAAGATGAAGATGTAAAGAAAGTGGGAAAGGGAAGAAGAATTTCTGTTTGGAAGACCATGTTGCCCCTGATTGTGGAACACCAGGGGCAACATGATACATCACCTGTTGATAGCCCAAAATCAAATAGTATGAGGTTCTTGTAAACTCTGGGGACAGAAGGCAGAGAGCTCAGATACTTGAGCAGAAAGGGGCAGTTGAACAGAAAAGATCACACTCTGTCCTGGGAAGAACTAAAGAACAAGTCTGAAATTTCCCAATGACATTGGAAAGTGGCAAAATCTCAGAAGGATAAAATACAAGACAAAGGGACAGATAAATATTTATAGAAAAAATGGCCAAAAACATATACATTAAAAACTAAAAATAATTGTTGAAAAAATTAAAGATCTAAATAAGTGGAAAGACATCTCATGCTAATGAATCAAAAGAGACTTAATATTGTTAAGATGGTAATACTCACCAAACTGATTTATAGACTCAATGTAAAAACTATCAAAATCCCTGTTGCTATTTTGTCAAAACTGACAAAGTGATTACAAAATTCATATCAAATGCAAGGGACCCATAGTAGCTAAAACAATCTTGAAAAAAAAATTGGAAGAGTCACACTTCATCAATTAAGACAATGTGGTACTGGCATAAGGATATATATATATAGAGAGAGAGAGAGAGAGAGAGATCAATGAAATAGAATTGAGAAGGCAAAAATAAGCCTTCTCATTTACTGTCAATTGATTTTTGACAAGGTGTCAAGACAATAAAATGAAGGAAAGAATAAAATTGAACCACTACCTCACACCATACACAAAAATAAACTTAAAATGGATGACAGATCTTGGTGTAATACCTAAAACTATAAAGCTCTTAGAAGAAGACATAGGAATAAATCTTCATGACCTTGAATTAGGTAATAGTTCCTTGAATATGATACCAAAAGCACAAGTGACAAATGAATAAGTAGTAAGTAAATGAATAAATAGGACTTTATAAAAACTTTTAAAAATGTGCTCCAAAAGGCATGGTTATGGAAGTGAAAAGTTTACAAAATGAGAGAAAATATCCTCAAACTATATATCTCATGAGAAGCTTGAATTTAGAATATTTAAAGAATTCTTACGATCCAATAATTTTTTTTTCTGTAGAGATAGTCTTACTTTGTTGCCCAGGCTGAAGTGCAGTGCCATCATGGTTCACTGCAGCCTCAAACTCCTAGGCTCAAGAGATCCTCCTACCTTAGCCTCTCCAGTAGCTGGGACTACAGGCATGCACCATTCTGCCTGGCTAGTTTGTTTGTTTTTTGTAGAGACAGGGTCTCATTATGTTGCCCAAGCTGCCCTCGAACTCCTGGACTCAAGCAATCCTCCCACTTCGGCCTCCCAAAGTACTGAGATTACAGGTGTGAGCCACCACGCCTGGCCACAACTCAATAATAATTTTAAAAAATGATTCTATCAAAAATGAGCAAAGGATTTGAATAGATATTTGAATATATACAAATAGCCAATAGCATATGAAAACATGCTCAATAACATTAGTATTAGTGAAATAAAGTGAAAACAACAATTAGATATCACTTTACCCCCATTAGAATGTCTATAATTTAAAAAGATGAATACCACCGAGTGTTGGCAAGGATGTGGAGGAATTGCAACTCTTATACATTTTATCATACATGCAGGTAAGAATGTAAAATGGTAGGCTGGGTGCGATGGCTCATGCCTATAATCCCAGCACTTTGGGAGGTCGAGGCAGGTGGGTCACCTGGGGTCAGGAGCTCGAGACCAGCCTGGCCAACATGGCGAAACCTGTCTCTACTAAAAAATACAAAAAATTAGCCAGGCATGGTGGCTTATGCCTGTAATCCCAGCTACTCGGGAGTCTGAGGCTGGAGAATCACCTGAATCCAGGAGGAGGAGGTTGCAGTGAGCCGAGATTGCACCACTGCACTCCAGCCTGGGCGACAGAGCCAGACTCCATCAAAAAAAAAAAAAAAAAAAGTAAAATGGTAGAGCCTTTTTAGAAAACAGCTTGATATTTCTTCAAAATATTAAAAATACAGTTCCTATATGACACAGAAGTTCCACTCTTAGACACATATTCAAAACAAAGAAAACATGTCTACTCCAAATCTTGCACATCAATATTCACATAATCACTACTCATAATAGCCAAAAAAAATGGAAACAATTTAAATGTTCACTCATTGGTAGATAGGCAAGCAAAATATGGTGTATCTATATAATGAAATATTATTAGTCAAAAGAAATCAAGTACTGATACATGCTACAACATAGATAATCCTTGAAAACATTATGCCAAGTGAAAGTACCCATATACAAAAGAGCACATATTGTGTGATTCCATTTTATGAAATGTCCAGAATAGGCAATCCACATAGACAGAAAATAGATGAGTAATGGCTAGGGCTCAGGAGGTAGGAACAAGGTAGAAATGATTGCTAATGGGCAAAGGTTTTCCTTTTCGAGTTCTGAAAATGTTCGAAAATTTAATTTTTGTGATAGTTGCACAACTCTATGAATATACTAAACATTACCTAATTGCTCACTTTAAATAGGTGAATTTAGTAACCTACTTGATAAATGCGCTCAGAGGTGGTTGCTTGGGCAACCGCGCCTGAAATTTTGACATTAACCCATTTAACTGGGATCACGTAGATACATGCATAATGCAAATATGAAATGGCAAAAGGAATGATGTGGAAAATTATCTTTGCTGCTGTGACAAAAAGACACTCACTCGTATGTGGGTCTGGTCTGGGACCACCCGTACAGGTTGTGCACGTTGTAGTGCTCCACGGGGGAGCTGTCCGGCAGGATCTGCTGACTCTCCATGCACAGAGTCTTGCTGCTCAGGCCCTTGTCCCTAGATTCCAAATCTGAGGGGAAATGTTGAGTTATTTCCTAAACAACATGATTTGCACATTCACTAGAAATGCCCATCATTTTGGCATTTCTTTACTTCAATCAACAACTTTGTTACCAGTAACAGACCCAATTTTATGAGGTTTTAGTCTATAGAAAACAATGTTCTGTGTCTTTATAACTAATGAAGGGTAAGGATAAAATATGGAGCTGGGAAAAGCAGCTCCCCTTCTTTTTGCACCAACTCTGATTTAATTTTTTTTTTTATTATACTTTAAGTTTTAGGGTACATGTGCACATTGTGCAGGTTAGTTACATATGTATACATGTGCCATGCTGGTGCGCTGCACCCACTAACTCGTCATCTAGCATTAGGTATATCTCCCAATGCTATCCCTCCCCCCTCCCCCCTCCCCACCACAGTCCCCAGAGTGTGATATTCCCCTTCCTGTGTCCATGTGATCTCATTGTTCAATTCCCACCTGTGAGTGAGAATATGCGGTGTTTGGTTTTTTGTTCTTGCGATAGTTTACTGAGAATGATGGTTTCCAGTTTCATCCATGTCCCTACAAAGGACATGAACTCATCATTTTTTATGGCTGCATAGTATTCCATGGTGTATATGTGCCACATTTTCTTAATCCAGTCTATCATTGTTGGACATTTGGGTTGGTTCCAAGTCTTTGCTATTGTGAATAATGCCGCAATAAACATACGTGTGCATGTGTCTTTATAGCAGCATGATTTATAGTCATTTGGGTATATACCCAGTAATGGGATGGCTGGGTCAAATGGTATTTCTAGCTCTAGATCCCTGAGGAATCACCACACTGACTTCCACAATGGTTGAACTAGTTTACAGTCCCAGCAACAGTGTAAAAGTGTTCCTATTTCTCCACATCCTCTCCAGCACCTGTTGTTTCCTGACTTTTTAATGATTGCCATTCTAAAAACCACATGATTATCTCAATAGATGCAGAAAAAGCCTTTGACAAAATTCAACAACCCTTCATGCTAAAAACTCTCAATAAATTAGGTATTGATGGGACGTATTTCAAAATAATAAGAGCTATCTATGACAAACCCACAGCCAATATCATACTGAATGGGCAAAAACTGGAAGCATTCCCTTTGAAAACTGGCACAAGACAGGGATGCCCTCTCTCACCACTCCTATTCAACATAGTGTTGGAAGTTCTGGCCAGGGCAATCAGGCAGGAGAAGGAAATAAAGGGTATTCAATTAGGAAAAGAGGAAGTCAAATTGTCCCTGTTTGCAGACGACATGATTGTTTATCTAGAAAACCCCATCGTCTCAGCCCAAAATCTCCTTAAGCTGATAAGCAACTTCAGCAAAGTCTCAGGATACAAAATCAATGTACAAAAATCACAAGCATTCCTATACACCAACAACAGACAAACAGAGAGCCAAATCATGAGTGAACTCCCATTCACAATTGCTTCAAAGAGAATAAAATACCTAGGAATCCAACTTACAAGGGATGTGAAGGACCTCTTCAAGGAGAACTACAAACCACTGCTCAAGGAAATAAAAGAGGATACAAACAAATGGAAGAACATTCCATGCTCATGGGTAGGAAGAATCAATATCGTGAAAATGGCCATACTGCCCAAGGTAATTTACAGATTCAATGCCATCCCCATCAAGCTACCAATGACTTTCTTCACAGAATTGGAAAAAACTACTTTAAAGTCCATATGGAACCAAAAAAGAGCCCGCATCGCCAAGTCAATCCTAAGCCAAAAGAACAAAGCTGGAGGCATCACACTACCTGACTTCAAACTATACTACAAGGCTACAGTAACCAAAGCAGCATGGTACTGGTACCAAAACAGAGATACAGACCAATGGAACAGAACAGAGCCGTCAGCAATAATGCCACTTACCTAAAACTATCTGATCTTTGACAAACCTGAGAAAAACAAGCAATGGGGAAAGGATTCCCTATTTAATAAATGGTGCTGGGAAAACTGGCTAGCCATATGTAGAAAGCTGAAACTGGATCCCTTCCTTACACCTTATACAAAAATCAATTCAAGATGGATTAAAGATTTGAACGTTAGACCTAAAACCATAAAAACCCTAGAAGAAAACCTAGACATTACCATTCAGGACATAGGCGTGGGCAAGGACTTCATGTCCAAAACACCAAAAGCAATGGCAACAAAAGCCAAAATTGACAAATGGGATCTAATTAAACTAAAGAGCTTCTGCACAGCAAAAGAAACTACCATCAGAGTGAACAGGCAACCTACAACATGGGAGAAAATTTTCGCAACCTACTCATCTGACAAAGGGCTAATATCCAGAATCTACAATGAACTCCAACAAATTTACAAGAAAAAAACAAACAACCCCATCAAAAAGTGGGCGAAGGACATGAACAGACACTTCTCAAAAGAAGACATTTATGCAGCCAAAAAACACATGAAAAAATGCTCATCATCACTGGCCATCAGAGAAATGCAAATCAAAACTCTGATTTAATTTATAGAGTGTTGTCATAGCCCTTTTGCCAACATAAT
This sequence comes from Pan troglodytes, assembly GCF_028858775.2. Classification (NCBI taxonomy): domain Eukaryota; kingdom Metazoa; phylum Chordata; class Mammalia; order Primates; family Hominidae; genus Pan; species Pan troglodytes. The sequence goes on along the minus strand of NC_072404.2, from coordinate 157,534,893 downwards.
AAACTCCTTCATTGTTAGGACTGTTTCTTCCACTAGATGGTAATGTTCTCCAGGGAATAAATCTATTTCAATCATTTTTGTATTTGTGTCTCTAAATCTTTCTGATTTGACAGCATTTGCTTGATACATAAGTACAGATGATCTTCAACTTACAATGTGATTATATCCCCATGAACCCATCACAAGTTGAAAATACTGTAACTTGAAAATGCATTGAATGGACCTAACCTACCTTAAATGTGCTCAGACACTTACATTAGCCTAAATTGGGCAAAATTATCTAATACAAGGCCTATTTTAAAACAAAGTGTTGAATAGCTCTTGTAACTTATTGAACACTATAGTGAAAGTGAAAAATAGAATGGTTATTTGGGTTCTCAAAGTTCGGTTTCTACTGAATGCGTGTCACTTTTTTACCATTGTAAGGTTGAAAATCATAAGTCAGACCATTGCAAGTCAAACACCCCCTGCATTAAATTAATGAAGGAGAAAATGAATGAATGAGTGAGTGAGTGAGCAATGGGCAGCATAACAGTGATGTAGACATCAAGAAACTTGAATTCTAGATTCTGTCCCATAGATTACTGGTATAGTGGCTTTTGTTGTTGTTGTTTTTCTGTTTTTTGGTGTTTTTTTTTTTGTATGGGTCTCACTATGTTGCCCAGGCTTGTCTCAAGACTCAAACTCCTGGTCTTAAACAATCCTCCCACCTCAGCCGTGGTACAGTACTTTTAGAAGTGAGTCATTTCCTTCCTTGTTTCTCTGCAACATGAGAAGATTCAACTTTCTGGGATCCTTTTGATCCCAACATTCTATTTTTGTTTGTACCACAGAATGACCAAAAAGTATCCTTCATCAAGTGTCTGTTTACATGGGCAGAGAGACTTCAGAAACTAGGTTTTAATTCTCTAATCAAAAGAACATCTCTCCACGTGTGTGTGTGTGTGTGTGTGTGTGTGTGTGTGTGTGTGTGTAAGGGTTTATTTAAAATTTTAGCAATCTGTTCATAGTTATCAATGGAATCAAATGTACCACGCATTGTTTGGTTTCTTTCACACCACATCATGTCATTATTTCTTGCTTGATTAGTTTAGCTGCACTTATTCAAGGTTATCTTACTTGGGATTTCATGTCATGTTGGAGAATGGTTTCTGTCTTCAAAATTAGGCTTCACTTTGACAGTAAAAGGAAAACTTTTGGAGTGTTTGAGTAGGAAAGTAAGTTGATGAAGTAATTATTTTACATACATGGCATATAGGGTGGGTTATTTAGCATTTCATCACTGCAGCCCCTGACAGATCCATCCACAAAATTTGATGGCTCATTCATATCCTGAAATGAGTTAACAAAAAAAGATCTTGTCATGTCAGGGGCAGGATGGCCTTAGCTATAGAGGACACTAACTCAGGGAGATGACTTTTGAAGCCCTCAGCTCAGCTGGTGGTTTAGTTCACTGTGTTTAATTCCTGGCATTGACCCAAATGGACTCTAAAAATGTGTAGTGTAATCCCTGGCATTGACCCAAATGGACTCTAAAAATTTATATCGGCCAAAGTGGAGTGCTAAACTCCTTGCTTACCTGGCATTTTAAAACTTACAAGGATTGTTTTACAGTGGCAAAAATAGTGAGGTAATGCTGGACACAGGACCTAAGGAAATCTCTTGATATAACTCCCCAACAGAGGTAGCCCATCTTGTTTTACTATGCATGGATTATTCACTTTTTAGTCTATGGCCAGAGGTTACTATTATCTTCCTCGATTTTTTCTTAGTCCAGTCGCTTGGACTAATTCTGATATTGGCATAGGCCAAACACAAGGAGAGTTATCTCACTTTCTGCTATAAATATATTTCTAAAAAGTTATACGTAACTCAGAAACAAGTTTGGAAATAAAAACAAACTTTGGGGAATTTGTTACTTAAATGCAAGGAGTAGGGGCTCCTAAGGGAATGTTCACTGTGCACTCTGACAATGGAAAAGTTAAATTTTTGAAAGCCAGACTATTTTAAACAGGACATACTAAAGGCAAATGAAAGTACTTGAGGAACTATTCATTACTTTGAATTACCCAGCTACAGCTTTCCCTCCATTGGAAAAAAAAAAAAAATACTACCCCAGAGCTATCAGCATCTCTTATTCTCAAAGCTGCCCACAACTCTCCACTGTCTGATTTGCCTGTTTGAGTTAATTTGTGTCCTTTCACATGTCTATTCTGTGCCTAACTATCTCAAAGGTGCAGGTGGTCAGGGAGGCCCCAGTGTTTTCAGTAGACTTTTGTCTCTGGAGTGAATCACAGACTTCTTCCAGTCTGACCAGAGCTGAATAGCTCTTCAGAGCTGGCCTAGAGCTTGCTTAAGATTTCAGGCCACTGGACAGTGGGGAAGGAAATCAGGACAGAGGAAAACATAGATAGAGCTGCCCTTGGACATATATCCCAGGGACATCTCAGGAAGTCCTGCTTTTAAGGCCAACTGGCATTTACAACAAACATCTGAACAGGCCCTTTAAGCCATTCCCTCAGAGTTGTCTGCCCCAGTACTATGGCAAACGTCTACTTGCTCTCAACTCCATGCCTCACCCACTCCCAGCTCTGCCCTGTAAGACTCCCTTACAATAAGCTTTCAGGTAGATTTGGCCAGTGGGTGATATTGGCAAGAGATTGGAGATGGGAGGTGATTTCTCCCTTTCTCTTTTGCTCTGGCATCTCCAGCAGTAGCAGTCTCCTCTGTGGGCTCCAACATCCACCAGACAATATGTCCCTGGGCAGATAAGCAATGATCTCTGCTTCTCTTGGTCCCAGCACCTAGATTCTGTAACAGCACCTAGATTCTCCCTTTCATCTCTTCAGCCCTATGTCTCTGCTTTGCTAGTCTCTCCTCCCCATGTTTTGACTTGCTAACATTTCCAAAAAAAAAAAAAGACAACCAAGGGTGCACTTACAATCCACAATCCATCAAACTTCAAGCTCTTCTCTGGCTCTCGAGGGTTTGCATAGAGCTCTTCTATCTCTTTCTTCCACCACGCAGCTGTGCTATTACGAAAGAAGTCAGGAAAGGCAACGTAGGCCCTGTAAAGCTGTAAGAATAACACACACTCTCATTGTTGGGGTCTCAGCCTATACAGGAGACCACAAATGGGAGATGAACAGGAATTTGTGCCTGCCCAGATCAGTCTCTGCTCTAATCTCAGATCTGCTGCTGTTGCAGAGTTTACAACAGAAGCAGAGATTGGGGAAGGCTGACTTCATTCTTTATTTTCTTAGAAGAAGGTTAGATAGCTTTACAATCCCTTTCAAATACAGGATTTGTTTAATAACTGGACATGTAATCACAAGACTGGAAAATTAACAGTGTCTGAACAATTGAACTTTAGAGATGCAAATACTTTTTCTTTTTTTTTTTTACTTAAATATCAGTGTGATATTAGCAAAAGCTTTTTCCAGACTATTCAAATGAGATGAAGGAGGACTGTCATCCAGGGGCAAGTGAACTCCAGAGTAGAGGGGATGCTAGATGACCAGGCTGAGATTAACAACTTTCCTTCATTCAGCTGACTTGTATTTTCTTTTGTATGCAGATAATTTATTAAAATCCAGTCTGTTCATAATGGATTCCCCTCTAGTGAGAAAATGCTAGACTTTGGTTCATTATTTTTCAAGCGTCATAAAGTTCAAACAAATCACAGCCCATTAAAATCACACTTATGAGAGGATTTCATTGATGATTTCCTTCTACACATTTCCATGTTCGCTGTTTGTTGAGCTTTCCACTCGAGGATCTCTTTCTGCCAAGAAACTAACAGTGGATAAGCACCCTCAAGTTAGGGCTACTTAACTGAAGGGTTAGCTACTTATTCATCAGGATAAAAAACGTAAATATCCAGATGTTTAGGGCAATGTTGACAAAAAACTATATACAACTGTACCTTAACCTGAGTTTCATGGTCAAGGGATCCATCTACAATTACATTAGGCAGATCTGGCCAAACCTAGAGAAAAAGAAGGGCAATTAAAACCTTTACAGATCCTTGCATACAGACTATGAGATATTTCATGTGTTAGACTCTGATGACAGGCATCTCCATGAAACGCTTGGGAATCTTTGCCATAAATTAAACTGTAAAGGCCGAATCTACAAAATTACATTAGGTGAAAGTAGGCTGGGTCTCTTGATTCATTCTATGTTTTCAAAATTCTATTTTTGAACTTAATAATTAACTGAATTTCTTTTAAACATATCCTCTGAACAACCAACTTTCGAGTGATTTCTCAGATCTCTGATCTCCTTGTCACAGACCTATAACAAAATTCATAATAAGTATGAAGTGTGACTCTAAAGAAATAAGATTGATTTCCATTCATAACCCATACACCTCACCTCAATACTTTTAAGCACTATCATGACTTATAGCGGACTCCAAGTATATGTAGCATTAAAAAATCCATAGTACCAACTAATTTTAGCTGTAACTACCAGGACATTAAGTATATACACACTGATTAATTGATTCAATCAACAGACACTTACTAAGTACTTCCTATATGACAAGCACTCTTCCAGGATCTATATTTACTGAGATTTAAGTAAGAAATAGTACTTGTTTCCTAAGAGTTCACAGATAGTACATAAATGCTACACTGTATGCTATACTGAAGGCAGTAATACACACAAGGGAAAATAGGAAAAACTAAAATAGTTACTAACTGCTTCAAACGAGGTAAGATTTGAGTTGATCTTGAAGTGAAGATATTATCTGGGTAAGTTGAGAAAGTAATATTCAAAGTGAGCACAGGGCCAGGCACAGTGGCTCACGCCTGTAATCCCAGCGCTTTGGGAGGCCAAGGCAGGTGGATCACCAGAAGTCACGAGTTTGAGACCAGCCTGGCCAACATGGTGAAACCCCATCTCTACTAAAAATACAAAAATTAATCAGGAGTGTTGGCACACACATGTAATCCCAGCTACTCAGGAGGCTGAGGCAGGAGAATCGCTTGAACCTGGGAAGAGGAGGTTGTAGAGAGCCAAGATCATACCACCGCACTCCAGCCTGGGTAACAGAGTGACACTCCATCTCAAAAAAAAAAAAAAAAAAAAAAAAAAAAAGGAGCCTGGAATACATCCAGAGCAGTAGGAAGTAGCATAGTATAATTAAGGAAGAATTCGAACCTAGGCTAAAAGCTATTATCACCTGAAGTCCACCTAAAATGCTATTGCCAAAAATCAGACATATAAAGATGAAGATTGAAGCCATAAAGACGAATTAAAGGAAACAAGAGAAAGAGGAGAATCTATAGGACTTAATGATTCATTTAGATATGAAGGCAGATTAAGCATGATAGGTCAAAGGTGAATGCATGTTTTGCATGCAGGTGTCTGGGAGACACAGATTTCAGTGTCATTCTCAAAGGGATTCTTAATGTTTGTTAATGACCATGTGGAATAAATAAAGAGTGGGGACATCAGAGTATTTCCAGGCAATAGACAGTGCTCAATAATAATAGAGGATGAGATTTGTAACCTTGGTCTTATTAATGCTTATTGAGCTAATCAGCATCGGACAGATTTCTACTCATTCATAATTTATTGATTGTCCAATCTATTTTCCAATGTGTATTGAGAGCTGTTTTATTTCAAGACATTGTAACGTTAATTAACTGTAAGCATCTTCCCCAAGCCTTACCTTTCCCCAGACAATGTCATTGGTGTCAGGCCATTTGATGAACACGTTATTTTCCTGTCCTCTAATGAATGGGAGATACTGTGTCTCATTGCCAGAAATGGCTGGGTCCTGCAGTAAAAGAATTTCAAACAGCAAATGTGAGGAAAACATCTCTAAGAAAATTTCTCTCCAAAAATTTAGTAGTTCATAGTGCAGGAGGAAATGGTGAATCTCAATACCAAAAATAAAATGAAATAAAATAAAAATCATTGATAATTTCCTTATGTCTTACTGCATATATTACCATAGCCAATTGAAAAGGGATGGTGCCATGAGTACTCAAAGTAAGATATAAAACCCTTATGAGGGGTAATCTCTTTCAAAGGGTATAAGAATCTGTGCCAACAAATGAAGGAGCCTTTCTATACTACAAAAAGTTACCACCCAAACCTGTAAGTAATAAAATGAGAGGAAAGGGGACAATATGGCCAGCTAGATGCAGCTGGGAAGCACCTCTCCCATGGAGAAAAACCAAAATACTGAGTAAACCATTACGCTTCAAACAGAGCTTTTGAGAGAAAACACTGCCAGTCTATAGAGAGGCAATGCAAACACTGAGGTGTAAGAGGGAGAAAGCTGGAAATCCCACATAGAGTTGCTGAGTGCTGGGACCAGCTCCTGGCACTGAACAGGTCCCAAGGAAGGAGTGAGTGAAGGGAAACTCGCACTGCAGACATCCGGGATCCTACCTACAACAGACCCCACAAACACCATAGACATTTGAATTGGCAAGAGAAACTGCCTGGAGAGTAGGCAGAGGCAGAGCTCAAGCCTGTGCGGAGACGAGAAGGTTCTGCATACAGGGCATCTGCAGCAAAACACGACCATGAGGACCCATCTGCAAAGGCTCTCCATCTTGCTCTGAGTGGCTCTAGCCCCTGCTGACAGCTGAGCTGGGAGACAGCAGCGTTGTCTTTCCTACAGAACCAGCGTGCATCTGATTTGCATGCCACCCATCTGCCAGCCCCTTCCAAGGCCACTGCTTGGCTGCTCCCAAAAGAGAATGCACACAGCACAGCCTCCACTGCCCCACCTGCGTGCTTTGCTGGAGGCCTGGAAGTACTCTGACCCCCAGCAGAGCCAGTGCTGGACCCTAAGGCCAGAAAACAAAGCTGCAGGCCCGGTCCCAACCCACCAGGGTTTAAGCACACAAATCAGGATCATCTAGCTGAGATCTGTGGCTGAGGCTTGAGCAGGGGAGGAGCCCCACTCTCAGAACACTGAGAAGAGTGAGGTATGGGCCTGTGTGCTGGTGTGGGAGTTGGGCATGCCTCCCTCTGCCAGACTGGTCTGGGAAGGATGTAGCCTGTTTACCAGCCACAGACTCTGCCCACGGGAGCTCCACAGCCCAGAACATCTAACAGACCAACAATCTGGGTGCAAAAGGCTTGGGACAAAACTAGCTTGTCAGGGCAGCTACTGGAGCAGACATTGGAAGGAGACTCAGTTAGGGGAGAGCAAGCTGAGAGGTCCCCAAAGCCATCTGCTGTGCAGAAAATACTGGATCATGGCACCATATCAGCTGCACCCCTATGGCAACACTGCAGTGCCTGGGGATCTTCTGCCCTTGACCCACTGCATCAACAGATCACCCCCAGACATACCCCACAACCCACTCTGACTCTTCCAAGTACAGAGGACCAACAGGGAGCTGCAGGTCTCATGGTGACTTGACCTTTGGCTCAGGCTGTCCCTAAGATGGAAGAGCACAGCCTGTCAGGGACGCCCTTGGGGCTAAGGAAACATAGGCATGATATCAGTGATTAGAGGAGGCTCCCTCAAGCACCAAAAATGGACTTGGCAAGGGGGCCATCTCTGGATCCCCCATCTCCCCCACCCCATAGCACTACTGCAAATGTGCTGAAATATGAAAGAGGCCTGCAGCTGAGTAAGAGGCTATCTTCCGGCCCTTACTCTTAAACACCATCTACTGTATCGCAGCCTAAATTACACCACCAAACAAAAAGGGTGCCTGTGAAACCCAATGCAGGAATTCAGCCACAGATCAAGATCTGTTAAAGAGCCTTGGGCCTCTGAAAGCACCCAGAAATGAAGCCAATCAACTATACTCAACATACACCACAGTCAAACCCTCAAGGAAAATAAAGACTATAAAAACAAAAAGCCATATCCAAAAGACAGCAACTTCAAAAAGATAAAGGAACATCTGCCCTCTCAGATAAGAAAGAATCAGCACAAGAACCCTAGCAATTCAAAAAGTCAGAGTATCTTCTGACTGCCAAACAATTTTACTAGCTCCCCAGCAATGGTTTCTAACCAGACTGAAGTAGCCTAAGTGACAGATACAGAATTCAAAACCTGTATGACAAGGACACTCAACAAGATTCAGGAGAATGTTGAAACTCAATTCAAAGAAGCCAGTAAAATGATCCAAGAGGTGAAAGATAACACAGCCATTTTAACTGAATGGCTAAACTGAACTTCCTAAACTCAACTTCTGGGATTAAAACAAAAAATTATAACACAATTGCAAGCATTAACAACAGAATAGACCAAGCTGAGGAAAGAATCTCAGAACTCAAAGACAAGTCCCTTCTAAACAACCCAGTCAGAAAAAAATTTTTTTTAAATAATTTTTAAAAATGAACAAAACCTCTGAGAAATATAGAATTATGTAAAGAGGCCAAATCTGTGACTCATTGGCATTCCTGAGAGAGAAGGGGAAACAAAACATTATTTGGAAAGCATATTTGAAGATACTGTCCATGAAAATTTCCCCAATCTTGCTAGAGAGTTCAACATGTGAATTTAAGAAATTCAGAGAATCCCTATGAAATATTATGCAAGATGATCATCCCTAAGACACACTAGGAAAGGTTATAGCCATAAGTGCCTACATCGAGAAGTTAGAAAGATCTCAAATTAACAATCCAACTTCACATCTAGAAGAACTATAAAAACAGGAACAAACTTACCCCAAAGATCACAGAAGAAAATAAATGATCATAATCAGAGCAGAGCTAAACAAAATTGAGATTCAAAAATCCATACAACAGATCAACAAAAGCAAAAGCTGTTTTTTTGAAAGGATAAACAAGATTATAGGCCATCTGCTAGATTGAGAAAAAAAGAAAGATACAAATAAGTATAATCATAAATGACAAAGATGACACTACACCCAATCACACAGATATACAGAATATCCTTAGAGATTTTTATGAACATCTCTATGCACACAAACTAGAAAATCTAGAGGAAACGAATAAATTCCTAGAAACACACAAGCTCCCAAGACTGAACCAGAAAGGAAATAAAACCATAAACAGATCAATAATAAATTCTAAAATTGTATCAGCAATAAAAAGCCCACCAACCAAAAAAAAGTCCTTAACCAAATGGATTCATAATAAAATCCTACTAGATGTACAAAGAGCTGGTTCCAATCCTACTGAAATTATTCCAAAAGACTTGAGGAGGGATGCCTCCCTAACTGATTATACAAAGCCAACATCATCCTGATACCAATATCTGGCAGAGACAATAAAGAAAGAAAACTTCAGGCTGATATCCCTGATGAACATAGATGCAAAAATCCTCAACAAAAGACTAACAAACCAAACCCAGGAGCACATCAAAAAGTTAACTGACCATGTTCAAGTAGGCTTTCCTCCATAACCCTGAGATGCAAGGTTGGCTCAACATAGGCAAATCAATAAATGTGATTCGCCATATAAACAGAATTAAAAACAAAAGCCATATGATAATTTCAATAGATGTAGAAAGAGCTTTTGATAAAATCCAACATCCTTCATGATAAAACCCTTAAGAAATTAGGCATCAAAGGGAAGTACCTCAAAATAATAAGAGCTATCTCTGACAAACCCACAGCCAACATCATACTGAATGGGAAAAAGCTGGAAGCATTCTTCTTGAGAATTGGAGCATGGCAAGGATGCCCCCTCTCATCACTCCTATTTAACATAGTACTGAAAGTCCTAGCCAGAGCAATCAGGCAAGAGAAAAAAATAAAATGCATCCACACAGGAAAAGAAGAAGTCAAACTCTCTCTCTCCAAGGATGACATGATTCCATACCTAGAAAACCCTAAACACTTTGCCAACAGGCTCCTAGAACCAATAAACAACTTCAGTAAAGTTTCAAGATACAAAATTAGTGTACAAAAATTAGTAGCATTTCTATACATCAATAACGTTCAAGCTGAGAAATCTCAAATTAGAAATCTCAAGTTAGTAAGATCTCAAATTAACGATCCAACTTCACACCTAGAAGAACTATAAAAACAAGAATGTTTTTATAGTTCATCAGGAATGCAATCCCATTTACGACAACAACAGAAAGGATAGAATACCTAGGAATACATCTAACCAAGCAGGTGAAAGAACTTTACAAGAAGTGCAAAACACTGTTGAAGGAAATCAGAGATGACACAAACAAATGAAAAAACATTTCATGCTCATGGACTGGAAGAATTAACATCATTACAATGGCCACACTAACCAAAGCAATTCATAGATTCAATGCTATATCTATTAAACTACAAATGTCATTTTTCACATAACTAGAAAAACTATTCTAAAATTCACATGGAACCAAAAAACAGCCTGAATAGCCAAAGCAATTCTAAGCAAGAAGAACAAAACTAGAGATATCACATTACCCAACCTCAAAGTATACTATCACACACCTACAATTATTATCTGGTCTTCAGAAAAACTGACAAAAATTAGCAAGAAGGAAAGAATTCTTTATTAATAAATGGTGCTGGGATAACTGGCTCACCATATGCAAGAGAATGGTACTGGACTCCTACCTTTCACTATATACAAAAATTAACTCAAGATAGATTAAAGACTTAAATGTCAGACTTCAAATTATTAAAATCCTAGAAGAAAATCTAGGAAATGTTCTTGACATTGGCCTTAGCAAATAATTTATGGCGAAGTCCTCAAAAGCAATTGCAATGAAACCAAAAATTGACAATGGATCCAATTAAAATAAACAGCTTCTGCACAGCAAGAGAAACTGTCAACAGGGTAATGAGACAACCTACCAAATGGGAGGAAATATTAGCAAGCTGTGAATCTGACAAAGGCCTAAAATCCAGAATATATAATGAACTTAAATCAACAAGCCAAAAACAAACAATCCCATTAAAAAGTAGGCAAAGGACATGAACAGACACTGCTCAAAAGAAGACATACAAGTGGCTAACAAACATATGAAAAAATGCTGAGCATAACTAATAGAGAAATGCAAATCAAACCACAAAGAGATACCATCTCACATGAGTCAGAATGGCTTTTGTTGGAAAGTCAAAAAATAGATGTTGGTAGGGCTGTGGAGAAAAGAGAACACTTACACACTGTTGGTGGGAATGTAAATTAGTTCAGGCACAGTGGAAAGCAATTTGGAGATTTTTCAAATAACTAAGAATTGATCTACCATACCAGCCAGCAACCCCATTACTGGGTATATACCCTAAGGAAAATAAATTATTCTCTCAAAAAACACAGGTACTTGTATGTCTATCACAGCACTATTCGCAATAGCAGAGATGTGAAGTCAACCCAGGAGCCCATCTATGGTGGATTGGATAAAGAAAATATGGTACATATATATCATGGAATAATACACAGCCATAAAAAGAATGAAATTATGCTCTTTGCAGCAACACGGATGTAGCTGGAGGCCATTATTCTAAGTGAATTAATGCAGGAACAGACATGCAAATACCACATGTTCTCACTTATAAGTGGGAGCTAAGTACTGGTTACACATAGATATAAAGGTGGGAATAACAGAAACCAGAGACTACAAGAGAGGAGAGGGAGGGAGTGGGGCAAGGGTTGAAAAACTACCTGTTTGGTGCTATGTTCACGACCTGGGTAATGGATTCCATCATACTCTGCCATACTCTGATATGGTTTGGGTCTGTCCCTACCCAAATCTCATCTTGAATTCTCATGTGTTGTAAGAGGGGCATGGTAGGAGGTAATTGAATCACGGGGGGAGGTCTTTCCCTGCTCTTCTCATGATAGCAAATAAGTCTCATGAGATCTGATGGTTTTAAAAAGGGGAGTTTCTCTGAACAAACTCTCTTCTCTTGTCTGCCACCATGAGAGACATGCTTTTCACCTTCTGCCATGATTGTGAGGCCTCTCCAGCCATATGGAACTGTGAGTCCATTAAACATCTTTCTTTTGTAAATTGCCCAATCTCAAGTATGTCTTTATTGGCAGTGTGAAAACAGACAAATACATACTCCAAACCTCAGCATTACACAATACACGTTTGTAACAAACCTACATATGTACACACTGAATCTAAAATAGAAGTTAAAAAAGTTTAACCCTGAAATATTTAAACAAATAAATAAGATGTTAAAAAATCCTGTAGGAATTTAAATATGACATAAGTGATTTTTTCCAATGACATAGAAATCTATTTTTACAAAGACAGTTGAGAAGAAAAAGAATATATTGGTGTTTCTCCATAAAATTCTTGAGAAAAACTTTTGCTAGTGTTTGGAAACAACTCCTGGAGATAAACCAGATTGATAAGACTTAATCCTCAAGCAGAGAGAGCCAATTTATCGTGTTTCCAGAGTATAATAGCAATGTTCCTCAAAAACAAGAAACTTCTTTATTGCTCTCTGTGTCCCAATCTGTCTATTTAAAAATCTTCCCCTGTTCACTCGATCCCATACCTGCCCCAATTATTCTCTATAATATTATGCTGTTTCACAATTGTCATATAAATCACTACTGTCTGAAATTATCTTTTCAGATGTTTATTGGCTGTCTCCCTCCATTAGAATAAAAACATTATAAGAAAAAGGGCACTGCCTTGCTAATTTAGACTATGAATGCACCCTCACACACACACACACAACTTGTAGAAGAGTGGTTTTCAAATACTGTGTTCAATAAATACGTGAATTAGTAAGTGAGCAAAAGTCACCAAAGAATGCTGTAAGTTTTGGAAGCTAGAAGAGAGAATCATTTGCAGGTAATTGCCTCTGCATTTATCAAGATGTGGCTTCCTAGTAATATAATAAATTGGTATTCTGGATCTTAACTCAATTGTTTGTAAGTTTAGGAAGAAATGTCATCTGAGCCTTACCATTTCTGAGTGATGATACAACATAAGAGATTTTTGAACCTCCTGATGTAAAGATGAGATTAAGATATAGCTATTTCTCCTGAGACATAGCCTGAAACAGTGAGATGCCCCCCCCCTTTTTTTTTGCTATCTTCAGTGCTTCAGCCCACAGTTGTTCTAACTTTACCAAGAGAATAATAATTATATTCCAGTGACAGTTATGGAAAATAAATATTATAAAGTATCATCTTTTAAAAGCCCCTTTTCATTTCTTTCTTTCATTTGCTTTTAAATTAAAAAATAATAATTATAGATTCACCACAAGAAGTTGCAAAACAAAACAAAAAGTACAGAGTACAGGAACATTTCTTGTACCCTTCATCCAGTTTCCCACAATGGTGCTATTTTTGAACCATGAATATGGAAACAGAAATTAGGATCTAATCTGTCTCAATACATACCAAAATGAGAATAAATCTCATGCCATTTTTCTTCATTTGCTCAATCAGAAGACTGAGGTTTTGAAAGTTGGCACTGAGGGTGAAATCCAGCTTCCGGTTCATGTAATCGATGTCTACATGCTGGACGTCCTGCAGAAAGAAGCAGCAAGGCTCTTGGAACCCTGCAGTAGGTGCCCTGCAGGGCACATTAACTGCTCTGCCAGGCCCCTGGTCCTGCTGCCTGCCTGCCCCAGTCCAGGCCCCTCTTCATTCCTCATCTCATTACTTCCCTCTGCTGACTTTTCAATTCTGCAGATTGAAATTGCTTTCTGATGCCTGCATGCAGTTCACCTGTGCCCACTCCTTCTCCTTCTGTTTCCCCAATTAGAACTCTATCCCCTTTCCTTTCCTCAATTCATGTCTTTCCCACTCTTCAAATCTCAAACTCAGTCTATCAAACAAAGTTCTAATTGAAATGTTCAAGGGTAGAAACTGGACTTTCCTAGGAAACAAACAGGATTGTATATCTGGGTTTTTTTTCTACAGTAAATCTGGCTGATTTTTAAAAACTCTCGATAAACTAGGTACTAAAGGAACATATCTCACAATAATAAGAGCCATAGATGACAAACCCACAGCCAATATCATACTGAATGAGCAAAAGCTGAAAGCATTCCCCTTGAAAACCAGCACAAGACAAGGATGTCCTCTCTCACCACTCCTATTCAACGTAGTATTGGAAGTTCTGGCCAGGGCAATCAGGCAAGAGAAATAAATAAACGGGCTAGGCATGGTGGCTCACGCCTGTAATCCCAGCACTTCGGGAGGCCGAGGCAGGTGGATCACCTGAGATCAGGAGTTCGAGACCAGCCTGGCCAATACAGTGAAACCCCGTCCCTACTAAAAATATTTTAAAAATTAGCCAAGCGTGGTGGCCCACACCTGTAGTCCTAGCTACTGAGGAGGCTGAGGCAGGAGAATCACTTGAACCCAGGAGGCAGAGGTTGCAGTGAGCCGAGATTGCTCCATGGCACTCCAGCCTGGGCAGCAGAGGGAGACTCCATCTCAAAAAAAAAAAAAGAGAGAGAGAGAGAGAGAGAGAGAAATAAAGGGCATTTAGATAGGAAAAGAGGAAGTCAAACTATTCATATTCACAGATGACATGATCCTGTATCTAGATACTAGATCTTGTCATATAGACAAGATCCTATATCTAGAAAACTCCATCATCTCAGCCCCAAAGTTTCTTAACCTGATAAGCAACTTCAGCAAAGTCTCAGGATACAAAATCAATGTACAAAAATCTCTAGCATTTCTATGCACCACCAACAGTCAAGCCTAGAGCCAAACCACAAATGAACTCCCATTCATAATTGCCACAAATAAAATACCTAGGAATACAGCTAACCAGGGAGGTGAAAGATCTCTACAAGGAGAACTACAAACCACTGTTCAAAGAAATCAGAGATGATACAAACAAATGGAAAAACATGCTCATAGATAGGAAGAATCAGTATCATTAAAATGACCATACTGCCCAGAGCAATTTATAGATTCAATGTTATTCCCATTAATCTACCATTGACATTCTTCACAAACTAGAGAAAACTATTTGAAACTTCATATATGTAACCAAAAATGAGCCCAAATAGCCAAGGCAATCCTAAGCAAAAAGAACAAAGCTGGAGGCATCAGGTGATCCCCCTTTAAACTATGCTGCAGGGCTACAGTAATCAAAACAGCATGGTACTGGTACAAGAACAGACACAAAAATCAATGGTAAATAATAGAGAACCCAGAAACAAGATCATACACCTACAACTATCTGATCTTCTACAAACCTGACAAAAACAAGCAATGGGGAAAGGACTCCCTTATTCAATAAATGGTGCAGGGAAAACTGGCTAGCCATATGTAGAATGGAAACTGGACCCCTTCCTTACACCAACATACAAGAACTACATTATTCTATAGCTTTCTTGAATGTCTACCCTCTCTATGCAGTACCAACCCAGGTTTCTGCACATGAAACTTACTCAAACCGTGATTGTTGAATAATAACTAAAGTGATTAATATTTAGTTGAAAAAAAGAACTTGCTTCTTTTTAGCCCAAAGGGATAGTCCCCTGCATTGCCATATGACCCTAGGTGAAACTTGTTTGGTAAAACAGAGACTTGTGCATAAGCCAAAATTTGGAAAAGAATAAACCAGCAAATTATTAACGTTGATTACTTTGGTAAGGTGGATTTGTGGATTTTTTCATCTTGTAATTTTCCTATTTTCTAATTTCTGTTTAATAAGTACATAGTATTATAGCATATACAAAGAAAAAAATTCAGCCTGGATGTATCAAGTTATCTTTGATAACAACATCATAGCACTTCTAATATAAAATTAGCCACAAATTCCTGTAACTAATTACACCTTGGGCTGAGTGAGGGTTTCATACATAGGGAATCTGGGCTGCCACCATTGCATCATACAAACTGGAGATTTCAGCATCATTCTGGTATCCATAGCGACTCAGATGGAATCCCAAGGCCCAGTATGGAATCATTGCTGGCCGACCGATCAACTAGAATAAAAAGAAAAATGCATCCAGATAGACTTCTTAGGGAAGACAAGGTTATTGACTTATACTTGAATCAACTTGAGTGGTTCTGCTAAGTACTGTATAAGAGGCCTCACCCAAGAAAGATAAGAAAGTCAAATAAATGTGGAGCAACTACGGACATGCAAAATGATAGAAACGTAATTGAAGTTTTTCTATATTCCAGAGTTTTCATTCTAGGAAACCTGAGAATTTGCCGGTTATTACTGATTAGCAATTCTTAGGCTGTTTAGCAAGTGAGGGACACATGGGATATTAATATGGCTTTATAGAACCATAATACTAAAATATGATTTCAGCAAAGGCAGTAATAATCTAGGAGTGACACTCAAGAGTCAAAAGAAAAAACTGCCCTATCTCAGTGCTAATAATGTGGTAATAGCCAATAAATATTTGACAATATATTGATGGACAGAATGGCTTCTAACCTCTGTGTATTGCTGAGTTACAAGTTCAGGGGTTGGCCCCAAAACAATGTAGAAGTCCAAAATCCCTCCAGTGGTGCGGTATGTCAGAGCAGGAGTGGGCTGTAATGTCACATCTGTAAGAAAAACAACACACATGAGGCACATCCTTGGAGTTGTAAATTGCCCGGATAGAAAACCTGCTCTAAGATTTGCTTTCTTCGTACTCTGTCTTTGATACATGCCTTCTCTAGAAAGTCTTCTCTCATCCATTAGAATCAGAGGTGTATTTGCAGGTACCCCAAATGTAATATGCAACCTCAACAACTTTTGTAACTCTGTGAATGGGAGCCAAAGTGTCACAGTAAAATAGGCTATGCCAGAGTAGGAGCCATAACTGATCAAAATTCTATGCCTAACACCTGATCCAGAGTTCTTAATAAATCTCAAATAAATAGATGAATAAATGGAAAGTCAGTTTATTTGTTCCATTTCCCTTGCCCCCTGAATGTCTATATTTCTATTGATACCAGGTCAAAATAGAGTGGTCACAGCTGTTTCTGGTGGTGCATGGGAGCTGTGCCTATGCCTTACCCATGGCATTGCTATTTAGCAGGAGCACTCCATGGGCACTACCATCCTCCTCCAGTGCCATGTAGTAAGGGTGGACACCATAGGAATTCTTCTTGTACTGGGAGTCACGAGGGTAATAAACAAAAAGAAAATGCAAGATATTGTTTTCATACCATAACCCAAACAGCAAACTCTTACTCATCATTAAAGACTCAGCTCGATGTCATGTCCTTTGTTGGGCCTTCATTGACTCTCCCTTCTACTCCAAATTAAAAGCTGTGTCTTCCCCACTTCATGCCTTCCTTATTTATTATTATATAATTCAATTAGGTATTATTACATAATTCAGTGATTCCACTGTGCTATCACAATTTCTGCGTCTATTTCTCTCACTAGCCTATAAGTCTCTGGAGAGCAAAGACAGTGTCTTATTAAATCTATAGCTAAGCACTTAGCAATGTGCCTGACAAATAGAATATATTAAGTAAAAGTTTGTGTGATAAATAAAATCCATAACTGATAGAGGGAAAAAATATATATATATGTACATATATAAAAGACATATATATATATATATACATGCCTTTTAGGGACAAAAGAATGTGACATGTGGCCTATTACAACTGAGAGCGGAATTTATCAATATAAGATGAGGTTGATGAGCAAGGTATCATATATAAGCATAAGGATTAAAAGAGATTTACATTGAGAAAAGCTGATTGCTAAACTTATTCCATTGTCCCTACCGCAGGTGGCTCATCACGAGCAAACATTCCCCATGTGTTCCAGTTCATGTTTCTTCTGAAAGTCGTGTGCTCAGTTTCCCCAAAGCCATAGATGTACTGAGATGGCAGACGCGTAGAAATGGAGAGAAACATGTCATTGAAGGTGAAGCCAGGGAGTTGAGAATCCCAGCTGCAACACAAAAGCAGACCACGCTGAGCTGGAGACCACTGGCCAGAGCTACTTGTAATGTGTTTGGAATGTCTAGTTGATTCCAAAGCCTCCTTAATTATTGCACATTTCAATCCAGGTTCAAATATGGTGACATGATCCAGGTCATAACAATGGCCCTGTCTCAAGACCAAAGTTCCATGTTACATTTCTGTTCTGTGGTTTGTCAGACTGAGAGCTCCTTTTCTGGGTCCTTGTGGGCAAGGGCCATAACTCATTCTTCTATTTATTTCAAGTTCTCAGTGCCTGGAATATCAGCTTGAGTAAATATATAAATAAACAAATAGAGTTTAAGCAAACTTTCCAATAGAAAAGCATGAAACTCTTAGAACAACTTCTCTTGAGTTGGCCAAAGGACTGCTTACCAAAGAGGGCAACAGAGAGGAAACCACTCACACAGCCCAAGAGAGAAGACATACACAGGAAGGCAAAGGTGCACACACAGGTGACAGCTTCTACTGGGATAGGGAACCTCACCCCAGGCAAAATCCAGACCTTCACTTCATTCTATTCAGCAGCAGGACAAGAGATGGGAGATGACAATTCCTTTTATGCTTAACATTGTGAAAAGGCTTGAAGGCTTCTGTGTCCACAGAAGCAAACATTCCAAGAAGCTATTTCTTTCTCCTTTTTAACCTTTGCCCCTCTCTCCTGCCTCTTATTATTTCTTAATGAGACATAATATGGAACTCATTTGTATCTTAGGTTATCTGCTGTACTTATTAAATAGAGTTTTCTGTTCTACTTAAGAACAGTAAGTAGAACATGTATTTTTCTTTCTCTGAAATCAAACAATACTTCATTTCTTTAAACTTTGATTGATTATTTTTGTTAATGACTAACCAAAAACAAATTATCCATTAAAGCATGGGAAAAATAGATATACTCTAACAAATGCACACGTATTTCCATAGAGTCTCTGAGATTAATATTTCACTTGAATTAATTGTAACTGCTGTAATTAAATCTAGAACTACTCTAATTAGAATCAAATAAAAAGTGCTTACATCACAGCGCTGGAGTTTTTGCGTTGAATCTGGATTCCAAAAGGATTGTTCTGAATCCTGACATCATACAGACGGTTTTCAGGGTCACCAACTGGTTGGGGAGGGGTGTTGAGTGGTACTGGAACCTCATACCTTTTATTAGTGGGGTCATAGATCTGGCAAGAAGAGAGAAGAAAACTTTCTGTTAGGGTCTTAGACCTAAAACCCCTCATGCCACCCCCATATAATTCAGTTTCCATGTTTTTGACCAGTTTGCACCATATCAGTAGGCATCAAACATCCCCAAGCGAATGGATGTGAGGCCTGCCTGCCCACTGTGCCCCACACAGATGCTGAAGTTCAAAAATTGCCTCAGTAAAACCCACTCAAAGCCAAGGAGGGCTCTTCTAAAGAATTTGTGATAGAAGAGGATAGAATTTCATAAATAGAATGTGTGTGTATATGTTTGTAAGAGTGTGGCATGCAGACATGTATGTGCATAGAAATGTGTAAATTTGTGTGTGTGTGTGTGTGTGTGTGTGCATGCATGTTAGGAATTAGGGAATTGAGTTTTCATATGGACTCTGAGATCTCCTTACTGTTTGAGCTTCCAGATGTTGTACAGCTTTCCCATTCCTAAAGTTTCTCTTCTGTATCCACCCCTTGTTCCTACTTATGTAACAGGACTGACGTGTGGGAAGAATAAAAGGAGTGAAAAATGTTATGGAAGGACAAGGAGTTACAACATTATGAGTGACTATCCTCGTCGTCATATTATTAGCCCCAAATTTGTGCTTAGGTGAAGGTTTTCTTCTTTCTTTCTTTTTTTTTATTTTTATTTTTAGACGGATTCTCACTCTGTCACCAGCCTGGAGTGCAGTGGTGTGATCTCAGCTTACTGCAATCTCCACCTCCCAGGTTCAAGTGATTCCCATGCTTCAGCCTCCTGAGTAGCTAGAACTACAGGTGCGCACCACCAGGCCTGGCTAATTTTTTGTATTTTAGTAGGGACGGGGTTTTACCATGTTGGCCAGGATGGTTTTGATCTCCTGACCTCACCTGCCTCAGCCTCCCATAGTGTTGGGATTACAGGCGTGAGCCACCACGCCTTGCCAGGTGAAGGTTTTCTAAAGTCCTGCTTGGAAATTATGTTTCTTAGACCCAAAGCAGCAGCATTGCCTGGGAGCTTGTTAGGAATGCAGAACCTCAGGCCCCAACCCAGATTTTCTGAATTAGAACTTATATTTTCACAAGCTGCCCCAGTGATTCATGATACATTAAAATGTGGAAAGCAATGGCTACAGCTGAGCTGTCCAAGGTGCTGTCCACAAGCCACACATGGCCTTTGAGTGCCTGACATGGGCTAGTCTGAATTGAGATTCACTAGAAATGCAAAATATACACCAGATTTTGAAGACTTAGAATAATTAGAAGATTGCAAAGTATCTCCATTAAATTTTGATTTCAAGGTGAAATGATAGTATTTTAGCACATTGGTTAAATAAAATATTATTAAAATTAATTTCACTTTTAAAATATACATTTAAAAATGCATCTACTGGAAGATATGTGTGGCTCACATTATGTTTCCAGTAGACGTATTTTTTAAATGTGCATAGCGGTAGATCTCAAAGTTTGGTCTCTTGACCTGCAGCATCAGCCTTACCTGGGAGCTTGTTAGAAATGCAGATTCTCGAGGCCGGGCGTGGTGGCTCACGCCTGTAATCCCAGCATTTTGGGAGGCCAAGGCGGGTGGATTACCTGAGGTCAGGAGTTAGAGACCAGCCTGGCCAACATGGTGAAACCCTATCTCTACTAAAATACAAAAAATTAGCTGGGCATGGAGGCGGGTGCCTGTAATCCCAGTTACTTGGGAGGCTGATGCAGGAGAATCGCTTGAACTCGGGAGGCAGAGGTTGCAGTGAGCCAAGATTGCACCACTACACTCCAGCCTGGGCAACAAGAGCAAAACTCTGTCTCAAAAAAAAAAAAAAAGAAAGAAAGAAAGAAATGCAAATCCTCAGGCTAGGCCCCAGCCCAGGTCTACTGAATTGGAAACCCTAGGGGGGAGGGCCAGAAATCTGGGTTTTAAAATGATCTGAAGGTGATTCTGATGCATGCTGCAGTTTGAGAACTACTGCTAGAGAAAATAATTCTAATATTAGAATTAAGTTAATGCCTCTCATGTGAGTTTGCCACAAAACAGATGCATTTTTCTCAGGGCTAAAGGATGATTCTTTGATGATGTTTATGACCTAGAATACTCATCATTATAGGGAATTCATGGTCCTCATAGATCTAAGGCCACATCCTGGCTTTACTGTCTACTTTCCGACCTTTACCTCTCTACAGGCCTTAGCTCCCTCATCCATAACATGAGGGATTTGGATGAAAAGCTGTTTCAGCCAGGCACAGTGGCTCATGCCTGTAACCCCAGCACTTTGGGAGGCGGAGGGAGGTGGATTGCTTGAGGTCAGACATTTGAGACCAGCCTGGGAAACATGGCAAAACCCCATCTCTACAAAAAATACAAAAATTAGCCAGGTGTGTCGGCGCACATCTATAGTCCTGGCTACTTGGGAGGCTGAGGTGGGAAGATGGCTTGAGCCAGGGAGGTGGAGGTTACAGTGACCTGAGATTGTGCCCCTGCATTCCAGCCTGGGTGTCAGTGGGAGATCCTGTCTTGAAAAGAAAAAAAATGTTTTAATTGTTTCAATGACTTCTATCCATACAGCACTGTAAGTTAAAAACTCCATATTGAGAACCAGAATCTGCAACATGGGCCTTACCTTGACCTGCAGCATGGTTGCTGTGTGATAGATCACGTTCAGGTGGAGGAAGCTGATCTTTGCAGAGAGAGAATCAGAGGCGGCAGCAGCAGCTGACTCAGGGGCCATCGGGAGGGAAAGGTCTGCAGTGATGCTGGTGTTCAGGTACTGAATGTCACTAGCAACATAATTAGGGATGGTGTCATAGTAACAGGTGGGCACTCCAGGAGTAGATGTGTCCTGGAATAACAGGAGAAAGTCTTGCTCAGCCTCTGATACAACACTAAGGCTCTCATTACTGAAGAAGTTGGTTAACACAGACTAAGTCTCTGATACCATGTCCATGGTTATGGGTTGAATTGTGTCCCCTAAAAAAGATGTTAAGTCCTAACCCCTGATACCTGTAAATGTGACTATTTGGAAGTAGGGTTTCTGCAATTAACAAATTAAGATGAGGTCATTGGGATAGGCCTTGATCCGGTATTACTGGTATCCTTATTAATAAGGAAAATTTGGACACAGAGATAGACATGTACACATGTGACTATGAAGACAGAGAGTGGGGTGATGCATCTACAAGCAAAGAAATACCCTCAAGGTCCTCAGAAGGAACCAGCTCCACTGACACCATGATCCCACTTCTAGACTCCAGAATTTTGAAGGAATAAAATTCCTGTCATTCTATGCCACTCAGTTTGTGGTACTCTGTTATGGTAACCCTAGCAAATGAACACAGCCATTTTTTAAACACACACACTGACCTTCTATAATGAGTGAACCGTGACAGAGCACCAGGAAGTTTGATCTGGAGACAGGAGCCTCCAGGCAGGGTTCTACTCCCAGTGTCCTTATTGCCTCCCATGTAATCTAGAGGAAATCACTTGTGCTTCCTAGTTTCCATTTTCTCTATTGTTCAAATAGAGAGGAACAGCCTGACCTTACCCTTCCTGCTTGTGTTCTCCAACAGACAAAACAAGATTGGTTAAAATAGACAATGCATAATGCACACCCAATGTACATTATTATGTTTAAAATTGGATTTTTCATGATATGGTTGGAGTGGCAATGAGAATGGCAATAAGTTTCTTCTGATTTGGGATATCTGAGGAAAATACTGATGACCTATCATGTAGAGTTGGCAAAAGGCGTGTTGCACAGGGTCCTGGTTTTCTTCAAGCCACAGACATTTGAAAAGTGTTTTCTAGGTGCCTAATTACTTCCTAATCAATGAGGTAATCTGTTTCTGGTCATTTACCTCCCAAAGACACCCCCGCTGCCTACAACTCTCCTCAGAGGCTGTTGGATCATCAGGATAGCAGTTGAACTTCTCCAGGTCACTGACAGGAAGATTCCACCTAATAGAGAATTCTTGTCCCAGTATCAGTCCTTGGAGATCAGTGATGGTTACCACCTGGGGAAAGAGACAGTCACAGTGACAAAGGAAGGGAGGGAAAGCCACCCAGAAAGAGTTCTTGGCTGGAAGTCTGGAAGTCAGGACACGGGCATCTATTCCTTCCTCCAAAACCATTTTGCCATGAGATATTCAGAACTTGGCTGATTCCTGGGTTTTCTCACTTCATGGAGTCATTGTGGAAGTGTTGGATGGGAAGAGTTTTCATCATGCTAATGAGTGCAGATCACAGGCAGGACTGTCATGGTTAGGCTTACTGTCCTCTGGGTGTGATGCTTACCAATTTAATAAAAGTAGTAATAACAACAATAGCTAAAGTTTATGGAGCATTCATACAAGCCAAGCACTGATAACCACTTTATAAGCATGATCTCCATTAATCCTAGACAGCAGTTCCATGCTGTGAATGTTATGACTATCTCCATTTTACAGAACAGAAAACTAAGATACAGAGACACCTAATACCCTAAGAGCTGAGATTGGAGCCCCATTCTGCCTAACTCTAGAAATCAAACTCTTATCCTATGCTATATGTCTTGTCAACCTGGAAGGGGGTTGATCTAAGAAATAACGAATTTCCCAGAACTTGAAATATTCAACTAACAGTGTAAAGGAATCATTCAGTAAGAGCAAAACTGGATTTCTCCTTGTGTTACTCCACTCACATTTTATTAATGGTATGAAAATAGCCTAAAACGGTAAAGACAAATATCAACTGTTTCTCAAAGAGATTCTCCCTTCAATGAGAGGACCAATGTGTAAATGCCCATTGCACAATCTATTTATTCACTGTGTCACAGCTGGGATCAGAGTGTCTCATTTTAACTGCGCCCAGAGAAGAACTTTCTTCTCTCAGGGTTCCGACTCCCGCTATTTTCTTCAGAGCCCTGATACAAACAAAGCAGAGAGGTCTTTCTTTAGCATGCACACGTTTCTCCTGCATCCTTTCTGTGATGTGTTGGACCTCCCAGCAAGTCAGTTGTGTCTGACTGCCCACAGTTAAAAGAGCAAAGTAGGGCTGGCTGTCAGAGCCAAGGCCTCTGGAAAGGGCCCTGCAGAATGGAAGGATCTCTTACCTTTGTGGAAGCATTGTAGACAACGCTTGGACTGGAGGTGGCAACATTATTCAGTAGGACGATAAAATTAGCTGGCTGTTTGTCCATTCCCAAGATTGTGATATCTGTAAACATGAGGTTGTCAGTGTCCATATAATTATTATTTATAATCTTTGCTTGTAGATGGTTCTGGGAGGGGGAAAAAAAAGTCAGATTAGAAACCAGGTACTTCAGACCCTTATTATCCCTAAATACCAGTCAATGTCTCAATTTCTGTGATCCAAGCTGTTTCCTTTTCTCTGCAGTTTCAAATGTTGCTAGGTCATCATCCCTAGGGAACTCGTTCACTCAGACTCTTATCAATCTTAAATTTTTAAGTAATATTTCATCTTTGCTTTTGTTCACTGGTTCTTTACTGATTCTATTAATCAGAAAATATGTCCCTGACACTGTAGAATTTTCAAGCAGACAAGATAGGTACTCACACAGTAAACAAAAAGATAAGAGCCTCATTGGCACACAAAGATAAAGACATACACATATACACCAAAAGGGCCCAAGTAATTTTCTTCCTTTTATTTTACTAATAATGATGATAAGAGCTAAGAATAATTTGAGTGTGTATTATGTGACAGGCACTGTGCTAAGCATTTGACATGTATTACTTCATTCAGTTTTCACAGCAGGCTATGAGGTTGAAGCTATAATTACCCTTGTTTTTCAGATGAGGAGACTGAAACACAGAAAATTAAATAACTTATTTAGGGAACAAAGGTGACACAGTTGAGCTATGACAAAGAAGAAGGTAGAAATTAAGACTGAAGAAAAAAGTAGCAGTTTGATAATTTAAAAAATTAGAAGTCGCATACATATATGCCCAAATGATTTTTTACAAAGACAGATTTTTTCAACAAAGGTGCTGGGGCAACTGGACATACACAGGTCAAAGGTTGAACCCCAACCTAAATCTTACATATTATATAAAAATTAACTCAAAATAGATCACGACTTAAATGTAAAAGGTAAGACTATATTTTTTTTAAATGGGAGATAATATTTAGAATCTAGGACTTGGCGAAGAGATCTTAAACTTGACATCAAAAAGCACAATCTATAAGGAAAATAATGATAAATTAGATTCATCAAAATTAAAAATGTAAATATATAGATGGTAAATACACATATGAAAAGATATTAAACACCATTAGCCATCAGAGAAATACAAATTAAAAACACAATGAGCTATAACTACACACCAATCAGAAAAGCCTAAAAAAATAGTGACAACATCAGATGCTGGCCATGATGCAAAGAAATTAGATCACTCATATGTTGCTGGTGGAAGTGAAAATGGTACAGCCATTCTGGAAAACAGTTTGGAAGATTATTATAAAACTAAACATGCATTACCATAAGACCCAGCAACTGCACTCTTAACGCACTTATTAAAGAGAAATAAAAACTTATGGCCAGGCACGGTGGCTCACGCCTGTAATCCCAGCACTTTGGGAAGCTGAGGCGGGCGGATCATGAGGTCAGGAGTTCGAGACCAGCCTGACCAACATGGTGAAACCTCATCTGTACTAAAAATACAAAAATTAGCCGGGCATGGTGGTGCATGCCTGTAATCCCAGCTACTCAGGAGGCTGAGGTAGGAGAATCTCTTGAATGCAGGAGGCGGAGGTTGCAGTGGGCTATCGTGCCCTTGCACTCCAGCCTGGGCAACACAGTGAGACACCCTCTCAAAGCAAAACAAAACAAAAAAACAAACTTATGTTCACACCAAAACCTATGCATGAGTGTTAGTAGCAATTTTAATTTATTTGTAACAGCTCATGACTGGAGCCATCCCAGATACTCTTAATCAAGTGAGTGATTTTTAAAAGGTTCCATAACTTGGAACACCACTCAGCAATGAAAAGGAGCAAGCTGTTGTCACACACAACTTGGATGGGTTTTGAGGGAACTACGCTGAATGAAAAAGCCAATCCCAAAGGTTGCAAACTGTTTAGTTCTCTTTACAGAACACTGTTGAAAGGACAAAATTATAGAAATGGCGAACAGATGATTGGTTGCCAGGGGCTGAGGAGGGATGGGGGAAGAAGCAAGTGGACATGCTATTAAAGGGCAGCAGGAGAGATCTTTGTGCTAATGAAATGTTCTATATCTCGATAGCATCAATGCCGGCATTCTGGTTGTGAAATTGTGCTATAGGTTTATAAGATGTTACCATAGGAGAAACTGGGCAAAGGGGTATATGGGGGAACTCTGTGCTAGTTCTTACAATTGCATGGAGATCTTTAATTATCTCAAAATAAAAGAGTTACTTTAAGATATATATATTTTATACCTTATATATAAATTATATATATTCTATATCTTAAAGTAGATCCATTTTATATGTATAGGTACAGATACATATATACATATTTAAAAGAAAGGAGAAATAAGAAAGAGAGAGAGACTGCCTCAAAAGAAAGTTCTGCCCATATATGATCAGGCTTCTAAGAAAACCAAGTGAGAATTCCCTCATTTTCTGCTGGCCTTGCTGCTTTTTCTTCTCTCAGTTCCCTTGGGAAATAGATATGAGGCAAGCGCTGTTCTGTAACTTCCAGCCTTTAAAAGCTGCTACTTTATACCTGTGCAAAAGGCCAAGTTTTACGTGCTACAAAGGACAGCCATTATGGAAGAACCTTAAAAAGGTGCTATACCACTCACGAACCCACCCACACCTCATATACACTTGCAAACCTCAAAAAAGGCACATCTTGGAAGCCAGCCCCCATCACATAAAACTCAAAGGCAATGGTTTTTTTTCCAGGAAAAAAAAAGTTCTGCACAGAACTCATACTGGTTTTGTAGCAGCTTATAAGCCTGACACACATTAAACACTTTCATGTTCATTTGATTCCTTTTTGGAATCATGACAGTAAAACCCTGTCTCTGCTGCACATAACCATGTGTCTATATTAAACAAAAAACTCAAAGAGCCTTCCCAGCAAGGAACATATGCTGTGTGTTCCTCAAACGAAATACTTACAGAGGTAACAGAGAAATCATATAGAATATACTTCTTTTCAGTCACAGCATCTAAAAAAGAAAGAGGAGTACTGGTTACTATGGGAAGCCAATCAGCCAGGGAGTCCTGCTCTTCTCTTCATTTCATCTGGAATTCCTTTACCAACAATCTGGTTCTGCTCATCTGAGTTCTGTGCATTTTTTTCAAACTTCTGCAATATCTCCTGGACCATTTTCTCTAAATTCACATGTCAGTCTGCGGTACCATTTCGCTGGCATGTAAAACA
The DNA here is from genome assembly GCF_028858775.2 of Pan troglodytes. NCBI lineage: Eukaryota > Metazoa > Chordata > Mammalia > Primates > Hominidae > Pan > Pan troglodytes. The sequence goes on along the minus strand of NC_072404.2, from coordinate 157,507,583 downwards.
TTTTGATTTGCATTGTATTTATCTATGTGTGCATTGTATCTATCCTGCTGGATCATGAGTTCCTCAAGGCCTACACAATACATACTAATTCCATGTAGGACAGGATTTTTATATAATCACATAAGTTCATGTGAGGTGTTTACATGGAAACCTTACAGTGAAAAGACATACAATACAAATTAGATGTTTCTTCCACAAACCAAAGCAGTATTTTCCAAAGCTATTAAAAAAGTGTATTATCTGTTATTAATAATTCATATCCAAGGAAGAGAATAATTAAGCTAAATGCAGTAACGCCAGTTGCTTTGGTAGAGTCACTAACACATAATTTGTGCATTTGAAGTCTATTTTAATGCATGGTGCCTGGCTAATGGAATTTTCAGAATGGATTTTAACCCATTGATTCTAAGCTACAGATGTAAACGACAGGGCTAATAGGGTTAGTGCCATATTGGGCAGCCTGTGATGACTAATTTTCAGGGAGAACCACAGTGATCCACAGGGATGGTGCCTTGAGAAAGTCTACCTTTAGATACACCGTCATCCCAGTACAGCTCCCCCTTTGCTTCTCTCTTATAGTCCAAAGCGATGATGAGTCCCAGGGAGTTCCTCCGGCTGTAAAAGAGTACTTCCCAGTTTCAGAGAATGTAGATGAGATGGAGCTATGTGAAACCAGCCGCCTTCATCCCCCAGGGACAGATAATCCAAGAGTCTATACCAGAAACTGAGTAGATGTTGATATTGGGTGGACACGTGGGAGCTGGGTGTGGGCAGGCAGCAGGGGTTGATAGTGAGTGGACATAAAGGGAAGAGTGGGCAGAGGCAGTTCCTACAGGAAACTGTTTGGGTTGCAATACATAATACCGACAATTAGCCTTATTAGGTGTTCGCCATGTGCCAGGCACTCTTCTAAGTGTCCCACGCACATTATCATTTATATTAATTCATTTAACCCTCATAATAACTCTACAAAGTTAAACTATCATCATCTCCAGTTTACCAATAATAAGCAGAAGCACAGAGAAGTAAGTTACCCAAGGTAAACACATCTAGTATGTAGCCCAAACCAAGGCTTGAACCCAGGTTCTGTAGAATCTGAGCTCTTGACTCCCAAACGATGTTGGCTTCCACGTGATAACCTTTATCTCCTATTTAACTCAAATTCTCTCACACGGTAGGGAATATACCTAAGGACAATTTCTGGCCATAGGGAAATCCTCCTCAGTGATTACTTTGACTAGTCCTATAATCTGATTCAATCCCAAAGTGAAACACTCTGCAGATGTCCTTAGCATACTACCATCTACTAAATAGGGACTAAGATGCCAATTTTGGATCAACTTTGAAAGGAGTGGGGGAAGATTACTGATGGGTGACTTATCCCTTGGCTCATCCACAAAAATCCCTATTTGTCTTTCTCATAATGCCCTGCTCCATTAGAGCACCAGAATAGCCATACCTTAGAAGAGTAAGGAGCTTACCTGGCTTCTGTGGTTGTGTTTGGCTTCTGAGTGGGAAATATGTAGCCCCCTCGCAGATGAAGTCCTATCTTATCACCTGGGAGAAGCATATTCACCAACTGTTTCCTCCATGGGATGGCCACTCCCTAATCAGCAACAACAACAAAAGATAGATCAGGTAATAAGCTGTTTCAGCTAGGAGGAGCCTTAGGTATCATCTCGTTCAGTTGACATATTTTAAAGAAGAGACAAACAGAGACCCCCAAAGTGAAGTGACTTGCTGAAAGCATATGGGTACTAGAGGGCAGAGCTGACACTCCAATCCCCTTTATTTATTTACATTACATCAAGCTGTCATTCCACACCTGGGCTTCAATTGCTAGGCTACCACAGCCAAATGACAAAGCCCAGTCTTGATAGCTACACAATAGCCAGGTTGATATAATGAATTTCCATAAACCTACTCCAGTTATTCAAATTATTTCATTGTACATTTGGAAAGGCCTTCTGCTATGGTCTGAATGCTGGTGTACCCTCAAAATTTATATGTTGAAACTTAATACCCAGAGTAATAGTATTAAGGGGTGGAGACTTTTGTGAGGTGATTAAGTCATGAGGGAGGAGCAAGGAGGTGCCATCAGTGAAGCAGAGAGGGCCTTCACCAGACACAGAATCTGCCAGCACCTTGATCTTGGACTCGCCAGCCTCCAGAACCGTGAGCAATAAATTTGTGTTGTTTATAAATTACCCAGTGTAAGGTGTTTTGTTGCACCATCCTGAACCAACTAAGATGCCTTTCTCACAGAAAAAGGACCACAATCAACTAACTATAAATCTTGTACTATTATTCTATGGCAAGCTCCCAAGACTGCTGCTTTAGAATTGCCCTCTGCTAGAGGCAGGTCTCTGAGCCAACCAGGGCTGCCTTACTTACTGTCTCATAGTCATACCAGGTGGCATCAGGTATGTATGCTTTCACTTCGTCCACACCCTAGGTAAACAACAATAATGAGTAGCATTAGCATACCCCTCTCTACAGTTTACAGAACACCTCCAGGCATCATTACATGTGCCTATCTGAACAATCCTGAGAGGTGGTTGAGATCATCCCATTCTACCAAGGAAAACACAGACACATAAAGGTTGAGCAATTTACCCAAAGCAGAATGTAGCTAAAAATGATTTGTTTTGCTCAATGCTGCTGCACTTTCTAAGAGAAGCAGAGAAAGTCCATTCACTGAGTTAGTCACATAATTTGACAGTTGGGAGGACAGTGAGCCAGCCAGGCCCCAGGAAAGCCTCCCAGCAGGGCCACTGGTTGGTTAGCAGGACCTGTCATCAGATAGTGTGGCTATAACAACAGCTCAAAGGGCCTTTGACATGGCTACATTGGCAATATTTCATGTTTACAAGCAGATCAGCATAATCCTTCCTGATCCTTGTCCCACACTTTGCCACTCACCCCTGCTTCCAATCACACTTAATAGGATACACATGGTCCTTCATAGTTGGACTTCAGAGCATAGCCTTCCCTTTGCCCAGCACTCCTCTCTCCCTCCCTTCTCGTCTCCACAGGTATTCTCTCTTCGCAGCCCAGCCTAACCCAATCCAAGAGCACACCCACTCTGGACAAAGGAAACTATAGACAGATGTTCAGCACATACACCCCGAAGTATTTAAAGCCATTGTCAATGCTGCAGCCATATGCCTAAGGACTTAGGCTTTAATTTTAAGGCAATTTTACAACATGAAAATTGTTTTGTTTGGTGGGGCAATGGGACCAAGACTTACTAGAGCTCTCTCATTTATATTCATATTTTGATATAAATGCAGTCATAGATAGGAACCAACTTATCCAGCTATAGAACCATGAGGACAAGTGCAATACCCCCTTTCATTGTTTAGATGATAAGCATACTTCATATAAAACAGGTGTGATGAGGAGTCCAGGTCCCCATAAGAACTGCTCATGCACATCCCACGTGGCTGAGTCCTGGTAGAACCTAGTAAAGAGGTAGCACAGTGAAGGCAGGTGAAGTCTCTAATACAGGACAATGACACATTATGTAACAAGAAGATCCTAACTAACCTTGCTACCACAAACAAAGTCAAGTGAAACTACAATCAGAAAGGGAGTCTTTGAGAATCAGGAAACTCACTCATGTACAAGGGGCCTTGCTACCGTCTCTCCCCGGGTGTGAGCATGGTAGAAAAGGGTATAGAGATAGGGCAGCAAGGTGTAGCGGATGTTCAGATAATGTCTGGAGGATTTCAGCAGCAGGGAATCAACACCAAAGGCAGCGGGATCCTGGTCCTAGGAGAAAATGGAAGGAATGGCTGAATATTTCTTTCCATCATAGTTCAGAAGTTCTCTTACAATAAGTTTCCCAGATGAAACTAGCCACTTCCTCCAACTTGGAGAATATCAAAGCATTTCTAGAACTGAAAAGATACTAATCCTACTCCTTCATTTTATACATGAGAAAACAATATCAAGGATTATATGACTTTCCCAATGTAGAATTGCAAACAAGTGGCAGAGTTTAAATTTGGTGTCTATCGGCCAGGCGCAATGGCTCACGCCTGTAATCCTAGCACTTTGGGAGGCCGAGCCAGGCAGATCACGAGGTCAGGAGATGGAGACCATCCTGGCCAACATGGTGAAATCCTGTCTCTTCTAAAAATACAAAAATTAGCTGGGTGTGGTGGCACATGCCTGTAATTCCAGCTACTCGGGAGGCTGAGGCAGGAGAATCACTTGAACCAGGGAGTTGGAGGTTGCAGTGAGCTGAGATCGTGCCACTGCACTCCAAACTGGCAACAGAATGAGACTCTGTCTCAAAAAAAAAAAAAAAAAAAAAAATTGTTGTCTGTCTTCTGAGGCAGTTTGTAGCAGCCCCAGAGTGAAATGGAAGCCCCACAGGGGTTGCCATGGAGATAAAGTGGGACTTGCTCCCTCCAGGGTTGCTCCAATTTATTTTATATATTGAAGTTTCTCATAATATTTTATTTGGGAAATAATATAAGTTGTACTACTGCTAAAAAAAAAATCCATTGCCTTATAAGCCACATTGCCTGCCACCATGGTCTGTAATCCACCATTTCCTTTCCATGTGCTTGCATGAATTTTAATTTTAACATTTTATGTCCAGTTTTATCTGTAATGTTTCCACCATCAACACTTGTTTTATTTTCCCTATCCCAAAGATTAGTGACCTCTATTTGTTCTTTGACATACATTGTGCAAATAAATTATGAAGATGGTTTTTAGCAGATTTTATCCAAGAGAAAAAAAATAACCCTTTAGAAGAAAAATCCAATTTTCCTTGGACCCAGAGATGGAAATTTTCCATCAATGGTCGGCATTCATTTTGTTCATTTTTCATGTAATTTGGAAGATGTGAAAGACATACACGTCCTCTTTTGACTTGTCATCCTATACTGCGTTACTGAGACTGAGTTTTGGATAAAGTTACCTGAACTTTTTTTTCTTTTGCTCCCTAAGAGGCCCATTTCTCCCCCTCTAAATAGAATGACTCCATGAGACCACTCTATGCATCCAGTGTAGGGCTCATGAAAACTCTGAGGCCAAACATTAAAGAGAATAACACTCCGCAGCCTCCATCACCCTGGATGTCAACTGATAAAAGCCCAGAGCTGTGCTGCCCACTATGGTGGCCACGAACCACATGAAGTTATTGAACACTTGAACTGTGTTTATTGAGACTGAGGAAGTAAACTTTCCATTTTATTTGATGATAGCTACTTTAAATATAAATCTTAAAGCTGAATCAATATAAATTTTTTTTCCATTAAACCAACTTTATTGCTTTGGTAGAATTGCATTTTACTTCAACTGCATACAAAAAATCTTAGCATACAAATTGAGATATGCTACAAGTGTAAAATGCATACCAAATTTTGAAGACCTAGTAGAATGAAAAGGATATAAAATAGCTCGTTAATAATACTTTGTGTTAAACACAGGTTGAAATGATAATGCTATGTAATATACAGACACACACACACATATATAGATACACATTGAGCTATATAAAGTATTTTTAAAACAATGTCCCTGTTTCTTTGTACTTTGTTGTTTTTTTTGTTTTGTTTTGAGATGGAATTTTGCTCTCGTTGCCCAGGCTGAAGTGCAATGGCACGATCCCAGCACACCACAACCTCTGCCTCCCCAGTTCAAGAGATTCTCCTGCCTCAGCCTCCCAAGTAGCTGGGATTACAGGCATGCGCCACCACACCTGGCTAATTTTGTATTTTTAGTAGAGATAGAGTTTCTCCATGTTGGTCAGGCTGGTCTCAAACTCCGGACCTCAGGTGATCCTCCCACCTTGGCCTCCCAAAGTGCTGGGATTACAGGTGCGAGCCACCGTGCCCGGCCCCTTTGTACTTTTTAAATTTAAACTGACATATGTGGCTCTCCTTATAATTTTATTGAATAGAGCTAGTTTAGTCAAAAGAAAATATGTGCTTAAACCTAGCTTCCTGGGTTATCTGGGTGTTCTTAACCTATGTAAGTCTTCCAGGACACAGCTTCATGAAAAGCACCCACCCACTTGCTCCCAGCCACCTGCTTAGACATTTAGAAATAGTTCATCTCTCTCTAGATCACAAGTGGCCAGAAAAGCCCAGGGATAAAATACTTTGAAGGTTTGACTGTTGATCCTTCCTGGATTAAAGACAAAGTGAAGAGCTGGAACTAAAATGATCATTAGGAAGTTATTCTAATGAATCTATTAAGAGTTAAACCACTAAATTGGAAATATTTCAACTTAAGATTACTTTATTAAAAGAAAGGACATCTCACCCTACTTGCTTCTGCCATCATCATAAACACCTCCTTAGGGGGGACTTTGAACCCACTTCTATGTACTTGCCCATCAAAAATACTATTTTGGGTGGAAGAGCCTAAAGGTGGAATGAGTCATGAGAGATAGTTGGCAAGTCCTCCAAACTATTCATAGAAAGGTAGAATGTTGTAACAAGGTGAAAGAAATGTTGAGATCACTGGCCTAAGCCTCTTTAAATTCTTTCTCCTTGCTCCTCCATACCTATGAGGGATTTCCCTTGTATAAACTGAAATAAAATACCAACAAATTCCAATTGTCCTATCTTATATAAGATAGTACAGAAATGATGGCAGCACTACAGAAACTTTAACAAATCTTCTCACTTTGTTGGTGAGTTTCCAAGAATAAAATCTTTCAGTATATACATACCCCTTCCAATGCACCATCACCTTGATTGATACCCTGCTTTTTAAGGCTATGATACAAGACTTTTTTATCTTTCTGCTGCAGTTAGTGCCAACCTGTAGTACTATTTTCCTCAAATCCTCTTTAAGAGCCAGTAGATTAGCTAATCCAAAAAGTTTCCATCGCTTCTCTTGATGACCTTACCCTGAACCCAGGCCCATTGTGATTCCTTGGTAGTGGATAAAATGCTCCAAGCTGCATCCACCTTCTGCAGAGCTCCTCTGTGACATTGTTGTTATAACCACAGATGTTGGCACCTACCTGGAGAATTAGCACACATACAAGCACAGTGGTCAATGAGAGGTGAAAGCATGTAGTGAAGATTTATATGACAAGGGAAAGGAGAACCTCTTAGTCACATCATCCCATGCTTAAGGAGATCCCAGAGTCACAGGGCACATTCCCAGCCAAAGGAGAGAAACAAGATAGAATCCATCACGGACTTACTGATAGTGCAAACAATGGTCCTTGTGTTGAGGCTGTTCCTTAATATTCACTTCCCAATTTCATACTTTCTTATTTACTAATGCTCTCTTGATGGAATTTTCCTGTGATACTAATACAATTTTATTCATGCTGTCTCCTTCCTATCTTCAGATATTCCATAGATGACAACTCAGTGATAAAGTACTACCATTCTATCTTCAGAAGGCAGCTCACGTAACACATAAAACTTGATTTTTCCAATACATATCACCCTGGAACATGCTCCTTGGTTTTTCAGATAATCTCTAAGACTGCTAATTAAAAGAATGTCAACAGACAAAGGGTTAAAGTTCCCTGGTTGGAAATAAGGCTCACCATGGGGATGCCAAACAGGTTGAACTCAAGGATAGTGGGGATAGACCATCGGAGGTCATCCCACGTGGCCGCATTGTCCCCCAGCCAATGAGCAGCAAATTTGCCAGATCCAGCAAACGTAGAACGGGATAAGATGAAGCTCCTATTATTCATGAAGATGGTCTCCAGGGCTCTGGAAGGGAATACAGCCAGTGAAGTGTGAGGTGGGCTGTGAATGTCTAGGACTCACCTTACAATAAGAGCAGCAATGGACTTTCTAACCAAACTGAGAAAACAACATGAGGGTGTCATAAACCAGGTGTCATAAACTTAGTACTATTTAAGAGCTTCTTTCCCATTTCGGGGTAAGGTTTCAGATCTCATATAAGACAGTACAAACCTCTATATTCTAGCCCCCATAGCAATTTCTCTAGGCTTCCGTTCCCCGATTTTGTTTTCTCTATCTGGTTGGATCTGGTTGTGGTCTGGTCCTTTTGGTCGACAGTATATTGGAACCACGATTTGAGTTCTTTGTCCCATCTTTTTTCTAATGTCCTTTGGTTCCATGAATTTCTGCCATGCATAATCCTGTTCAGCACAGCACCTGCTCCGATGGGAGCTCTGCACCCTCTGCTGGACTAAGAGGAGAGTTCATGCACCAGCTGGTACACCTCTGAAACTTCAGAATTTATCCCTGGCTTCCTCTGAAACTTCAGACTTATTCTTAGCAATTCTCAATGTTAGCAAATTTTAATCTATGCAAAATAAGAGTCATTGAAATGAGTAAGTCTCAAAAGATTGCATCTGATACTTTCTATAAAGTTAAAAACAACTAACATAGAAAATATTATTTTCATTGTATTACAAATAAAATATTACATGTTACGTAAAATGATATAGAAATGAAAGCAGGCCAGGCACGGTGGCTCACGCCTGTAATCCCAGCACTTTGGGAGGCTGAGGCGGGTGGATCATGAGGTCAGGAGATCGAGACCAACCTGGCCAACATGGTGAAACCCCGTCTCTACTAAAAATACAGAAGTTAGCTGGACATGGTGGTGTGCGCCTGTAGCCCCAGCTACTCATACTCAGAAGGCTGAGGCAGTAGAATCGTTTGAACCCAAGAGGCAGAGGTTGCAGTGAGCCAAGATCATGCCACTGCACTCCAGCCTGGGTGACAGAGCAAGGCTCTGTCTCAGAAAAAAGAAAAAAGAGAGAAAAGAAATAAAAGCAAAGAAATTAAAAGCACAGAATTCAGAATGGTAATTACTTCAGGGGCACGGATGAACATACAGTGGGGTGACCTATGGTTGGATGTGGGCTGTTTGCCTAGTTTTATTCTGGACACCTTTTGAACAGGCATTTTATTGAAATGACTCTCCTCTTTTGTTTTTTCCCCCCTGTGGTAAAAAGCCCACATCTTCCATCAGAGTTATAAAATTGAACAATAATACAATTAGAGGACAGTAAGACCTGAGCCATGCCACAGTTGCTGCCAGCTCTTCGCAGGCAAGCTCTTCTTTCCTGCTTTCTAATACATGGTCTGAGACAAGTGTATCTTTTCCTGAAACCTCTCTCTGCAAGTCTTTATCACCAGGCACCCGGCAATTCCTCAAGACACTATCACAGTCACCAAGGCCTCCTCACTTCATTTTCCTAGGGATGTTTGGAGAGTCTATAAATACTGAATGGCTTATAATGGCAAAAGGGAGAAAATTTTGAAACGGAAAACTGCTTTAAGAAAGTAAAGTGCTTCATTCTGACAATTTACTGTCAAAAATAGGGGTAGGTTGGAGGAGAGGACTCACTCAACTCCTATCCCCACTTCTACTTTAATGTAGACTGGCCGACACTTTGCTTTTATTACCACTGGCTGCAGGTTTATTATACTCTGCAGTAATCAATCATGAAAGAAACACATTCAGCTTACACAGAGTGAAACCAAAACAGGGTTGAAGATATCTGCGGTTCCAGTTTATTTAGAGGCAGGCTGTTTCTGTGGCAAAACAGATTAGATAATTGCTGGTTTTTTTTTTTTTTTTTTTAAACATCTTAAAGGAACAGCCTTACTCAGAGGCTTTGTCTTTTCTATCTTTTAGTTTTCTCTTTTCTATCCCCCAGGTCTGGCCAATTTATAATCAGGTTGTGATCACTGAAAGACTCTAGTCTCCTTCGGCTTTCAGCCTAGAGGTGGGGATAATTTTATTCCTGGTTGGCCCACTGTCCCCAGACTATACTTCCATTTAAGGTTGAGCCAAATATTTATCAGACCAATTACTTTAGTTCTTCTGATGTCCAGATCCCATTGAATGAAAATGTTATCCATTTTTTGATCCACTCTACCTCAAGCCCAAAGACCAAGTTCCACTTATCTCTACTGTCCTCTGGGAGCGTAGGCCATTATGCCTGGCCAGAGAAATTAGAAAGACACCTACTATTTGCTCAATCACAATTACCTTTTAACTATTAACCATAACTATTAGAATATATTAACCAACCCATTCTTGATTTTATAGCACTTTTACCACATGCAGTCACGGGCAAAAAAGTAATTTGAAACTTTCTTCCCCTCCTCCAACCCTTTCTTACTCTTTCTTACCCTGACTACTCACTCTGTTTCCCACTTCTCATTCTTAGATAGAAGCATCTAAGAATAAAACTGTATCAGAACAGGAGATTATGGGAATACCAATCCGTGTCTCATTTCAGAGATGAGGAAATTGAGTCTTATTTATCCAGTTTATTTCTCAGGAAAAATAGAATGAGAGAGAAAAGACAAAGAGAAGATAATGAATCAGAAATATATGTCGTTCTTCCTAGAGGTTTTTTTTTTTTTTTTAACCAAAATACAAACTTTTACATTTTCTGGACAAGAACTCTCATCTGGATAATCTAACATAATGCAAAGTCATGAGGACAAAATAGTGCTGGAAAATAACACCGACCCAGTCTCTGCCTCGAAGTCATCAGGTCCCCTAGGTGCTGGGTCCTGCCCTTCCTCTCTCTCTCAGGCCAGGCATTCATCCAACAAAGTGTCTTCAGTACACACTCTATTGATAAGGCTAAGGATATGGGCTGACTTTGCCCTCAAAAAGCTTACAGTCCAGCAGAGAGAAAATTAGCATCTAAAATTTGATACCATGTTTTTTGCATACTAAGCATATTGGAATGTGAACAAATGTGGCACAGAAAATGGGAAATAATCTTTTCCTAGAACTGTCAGGAAAGTTTCCAGCATTGAGATTGGAGGTGAGGTTGTATAAATAAGTATATTTTGCAAAATGGACAGGGTAAGGAAGGCCATCTCATGCATGGCAAATAGCACATGAAAGGCATGGAAGAATGAATAGCACTTGGATTTGGGAACAAGAAGAAGATGCAAAGGTGAGAGAAAAATTGTAAGAAAGGGTTAGATTATAAAGTACCTTATAGGTTATGCTAAGAATTTCACTGTATAAAAAATAGCAAGGCACAAATAATTTTACACTGGGGAGAGAAATGAGCAAACCGTGCTTTAGAAAGGTCACTTTGTCAGGAATGTACAGCAGTGCTTTCTAGATTTTAACATACGTTCAATACACCCAGGGATCTTGATAAAATGCAGGTTTTGATTACTAAGTGCAGGGTTGAGGTCCAAGATGCTAATGTTTTCTGGTGATGCTGATGCAGCTGTTCCTTGGACTATGCTTCAAGTAGAAAGGGTAGAGGGTAGGTTACTGGGAGATAAGGGTAAAGTCAGGGAGATTAGTTCTGGGCCTAGTGTAATGATTTGTGTGAGGGATGATGATAACCTAATTAAGAAGTATTAAGGGGGGAAAATGGAGGTGGTTACAGAAATGTTTCAAAAGTAACATCAAAAGGATCAAGGACTGATTGTATGTGAGGGCACAAAAGGCATAAAGGATGGCTTCATGCTTCTCACTTGGGAGTCTGGGATATAGGGATGCTGTTGCTACCAACCAAGATACAGAATTTAAGAGTTTCAGCCAGGCGTGGTGGCTCATGCCTGCAATTCCAGCACTTTGGGAAGCCGAGGTGGGCGGATCACCAGAGGTCGGGAGTTTGAGACTAGCCTGACCAACATGGAGAAACCCCGTCTCTACTAAAAATACAAAATTAGCTGGGCGTGGTGGCGCATGCCTGTAATCCCAGCTACTCAGGAGCCTGAGGCAGGAAAATCGCTTGAACCCGGGAGGCGGAGGTTTCATTGAGCTGAGATCGCGCCATTGCACTCCAGCCTGGGCAACAAGAGCGAAACTCTGTCTCAAAAAAAAAAAAAAAAAAAAAAAAGAATTTAACAGCTTCAAAAATGATCAGCTACAGTGGGAAGATTAGGTGAAAACAGGTAACAGAGCAAGGTGAATGGTATTTGAGGTACTACAAAACATCCAAGTAAGGCCGGGCGCGGTGGCTCACGCCTGTAATCCCAGCACTTTGGAAGGCTGAGGCGGGTGAATCATGAGGTCAGGAGATGGAGACCATCCTGGCTAACGCTGTGAAACCCTGTCTCTACTAAAAAATACAAAAAATTAGCCGGGCGTGGTGGCAGCTGCCTGTAGTCCCAGCTACTCGGGAGGCTGAGGCAGGAGAATGGCGTGAACCCGGGAGGCGGAGCTTGCAGTGAGCCGAGATCGCGCCACTGCACTCCAGCCTGGGTGACAGAGCGAGACTCCGTCTCAAAAAAACACAAAACATCCAAGTAGACAACGTCAGAAGATTGTTTTGTATATTTGTGTCTAAAAATTAGGGAAACATCTCAGGTATAATTATAGATTTTAAAATCATTAGAATTAATTACAGTGAAAACCATGAAAAGGAATAAATTACTTATAAATTACCTATGTGTTGGCATAGACTGTAAAGAGAAGAGGCCAGAGGGTGGATTCCTAAGAATCATCAACAGTGAAAGAGCTGATGGAAAAGATCCAGGCACACAGATGAGAGGGAACAGCTGGAAAGAGAGCAGAGGCACCAGGCAGAGCAGTATCTTTTTTTATTTTTTTTTGAGACAGAGTTTCACTCTTGTTGCCCAGGCTGGAGTGCAATAGCGTGATCTCGGCTCACTGCAACCTCCATCTCCCAGGTTCAAGCGATCCTCCTGCCTCAGCCTCCAAAATAGCTGGGATTACAGGCGCGCCTGCCACCACACCCGACTAATTTTTCTATTTTTAGTAAAGACGAGGTTTCACTATGATGGCCAGGCTGGTCTCAAACTCCTGAACTCAGGTGATCTGCCCATCTCAGCCTCCCAAAGTGCCTGGATTACAGACGTAAGCCACCGCACCCAGCCAGCAGAGCAGTATCTTAAGGACTGAAGGAGCTAAGTTTAAAGGAGTGGTTATGGCCTTGAGTACCAAGGAGAAAGAGAAGTCAAGTAAGAAAAGGACTGAGACAGGCCCCATAAACCCATCAAAGTCTCCCTGTCTTCTAGAGCACAACAGTGCTCTAGAAACACCAAAACGGGGAAAGAAGCCGAGAAAGACAAAGATGCTCTTTCCTAAGCCACTGGAGGATCCACAGCAGCTCTTTAGTTTCCGCATCTGTGCTGCAAATTCAAATTAAAACCTTAAGCCTGGCCCCAAATTTTCTTGCTCTCTTAGGTATAATGATTGTATTGTACCATCTTCCACAGAAGAAACTACACAGTGAGAAGAGGAGTTATTTCTCAATTTACTGAGTCATAAGTAAACAATCTACATGACAAGATATAAAGGATGTTATGGTTTGCAGAACACATTTGTCTCCTTGGTAGACTTTCATAATGGGTGGTGGTGGCAACAGCAGTAATGGTGGTGGTGATAGTCATGGTGGCGATGGAGATAGTGATGATGGTGATGGTGGTGGTAGGGAAGGTGGTGGTGACAACAGCAGTAATGGTGGTGGTGATAGTCATGGTGGCGATGGGGATAGTGATGATGGTGATGGTGGTGGTAGGGAAGGTGGTGGTGACAACAGCAGTAATGGTGGTGGTGATAGTCATGGTGGCGATGGGGATAGTGATGATGGTGATGGTGGTGGTAGGGAAGGTGGTGGTGACAACAGCAGTAATGGTGGTGGTGATAGTCATGGTGGCGATGGGGATAGTGATGATGGTGATGGTGGTGGTAGGGATGGTGGTGGTGGTGATGGTAGTGGTGGTGGTGATGGTAGTGGTAGCGGTTATGATGGTGATGGTGAATGGTGGTCATGGTGGGTGGTGGTGATGGTGATAGTGATTGTGGTGGTGGGGGGGATGGTGGTGATAACTGTGGTGGTGGTGATGGTGATAGTAGTGGTAGTGATGGTGGTGGTGATGGCAATAATGGTGGTAGTAATGGTGTGGTTATGACAATGGTGATGGTGTTAGGTAATGATGGTGGTGGTGATGGTGATAGTTGTGTGTGCACGTGTGTGTGTGTGTGTGTCTTAGGGCAGAAGGGAGAATTATGAGGTAGACAAGCAGGACATTGGGAAGGAAATAGAAGGATATGGTGTAGCATTTCCAGATAAATAAAGGAAATACAGGTAAATTCAAATTCCAAATAAACAACAAGTAATTTTTAGTATGAGAATGTCCCACACAAATTTAATTTGGTGTCCTGTATTTTTATTTGCTAAAATCAAGCAATCCTAGTGCATTCAGTAAAAGGATCCAAGCAAGAGCTGACTTCTAGCTGAGGACTCTAAATGCCTTACATAGTATTGCCTGCTAGTATCCTTGAAATAAGCTCCTTAGCCATAAGCCAAAGATAATCCTGTACAGAAACCAGGGTGTATATGAGAGGAACTCTTAAATACTCTGTAAGAACAGAGTTTTTCTATTTCTATAAATGCAAAAAATATTTGAACAATATATTACATATAGAGCAGAAGAAAAACCCTCCACCTCCACCTCCCACCTCCGCATATCTGGAATTAGGGTGAAAACCAAGTCCTTACAAGTTTGTGGTTCTTGCCATGGAGTGGCCATACAAGCTGTGGATGTCATAATGAAGGCCCCCATGAAACTCCGTGTCCATGCAGAGAGTTCTTGCAAAAAGTAAGTGATCCAGAACTCCTGGAGGGAAATACTCATTAGTGAGGCACTTCCTCATTAACCATCTTTAACAAATTAGCGGCGGCCCAACTATTTTCTTCCTGATTACTGTACCTTCCCCACCAATCTCCACCTGACCAAATCCGTTCCAGATTTTAAATTCTATCCTAAATGCTATTTCCTGCCTGGGGCTAACATTGAGACCTCCAAGGAGATGGATTATTAAAATTAATCTGCATTCCCTTGAGCTCACAAAGAATCCTGGTGAGGGGAGGCAACTGAGAAACATGCTCAGAGCAAACGCAGTGGATCTGAGCCCAAGTATAAAGCATATAGTGTTTATCTACATATATTTAATCAAGAGAAATTGAGTGTACAATGTATAGGTATGAAGGCAGAGAAAGGGAACTTTTTCTTTTTTATAATACAGTCACACTTAAAAGAAAAATAGAGGCTGGGCACAGTGGCTCATGCCTGTAATCCCAGCACTTTGGGAGGCCGAGGCAGGTGGATCACCTGAGATCAAGAGCTCAAGAAAAGCCTGACCAATATGGTGAAACCCCGTCTTTACTAAAATTACAAAAATTAGCCAGGCATGGTGGTGTGCGCCTACAGTCCCAGCTACTTGGGAGGCTGAGCCAGGAGAATCACTTGAGCCCGGGAGGCAGAGGTGGCAGTGAGCCGAGATCGCGCCACTGCACTCCAGACTGGGCGACAGAGGGAGACTACATCTCAAAAAAAATAATAATAATAAGATGTGACATTTGGACATTTGGGTAGTTTGACAGTTTGATGTGTAAGTACTCAAATCCTACCTCTGAGAATTATTCTTTGCATTTTCCCTTCCTCAAGCCTGAAATGGCCAGTCTTCTCTGCCACTTCCTCTCCTTGTGAACTCTTCACTGGGGCCGTATCTACCTTCCTTCACAAAGTCTTGCCCATACCTAGGACCTGAGTGTGAGGCACAATTCTAGAAAGTGGTGGGACCAGGAAAGACTGAGGTTGAGTTTTTCCTACGCAGTATAACAGAATCAAGGTTTGGAGTTGGAAATTAAGTTGAAATGTAAAATGGGAAGAAAATTCTATTTCTTGCACAGCTTGGTGTGTGGCATGAGATTCACAACCACTTCAGCGCTCTTTCTCATGCTAATTAATGTGCACTGTGCAATCCTGGAAAGGGGAGGGGCTGCCTGGCTATGAGCAAAAGTGGCCGGTCATATGTGAGTAGACTAAATGCTGGGGGTAAGGAGTGGGGTGCCCACCACAAGCAAGCAGAAAGTGATAGGATTGAGGTTTTCCGTAGGGAAAAAAAAAATCAAAAACAAAATTTAGTTTTGGCCAAAAAGAGGATTGAGAAATTAAGAAAAAAAAAAAAAAACATGATAAACTAATCCAGAGTGGAAAAAAAATGGGGGAATCCAGACAGAGCAGAGAAGAACAAAGAGTAAGTCGAAAAAGCAAACAGTAGATGTTACAAGAGGTCAAGACTTCCTCCAAAAAGTTATTTACTCCTTAAGTGACCAAAAGGAGTTAAAGAAACAGCTGTACCTTGGTCTCAGGGGTATAAGTAAAGTGGGCAAATCAGAATACACTGACTGTTCAGATGCCCAACATGCCAGTGTTCTCTTTCTGGAAATATAAGAACATTATACCTTCCCTTGAGGTTAAGCTGAGGCTACATGACCAGATTCTAGCAAAGAAATGTGGGCCAATTGGGTACACCTCCCTTCTAGGCCTGCCCATAAAATCTTCTCCACCCTCTCTCTCCCTCACCCAGGAAGCCAGAAACAAAGGTCTCTGAGGAGATGGGAGAACCAGACATAGAGATCCGAGTCACCACTTGGATTCAAGTCACCCATCCCTCACCAGAGTATGATGTGAGCAAAAAGTAAACGATTATTGTGTTAATCCACTGAGATATTGGGGTTTATTTGTTGCCAGAGCATAGTGTATTCTATACTGCCACTGCCACCCGCCACCTCCACACATATTCTTTCAAAATCAGAAACTGGAAAATTGACCTTGACTAGAAATGGGACCTATAAATGGGACCTTGAAGGCACCACTGATGCTTTAAACTGTTGTAAATGGTCAGAGAGAGAGGGAGGAAGGGAGGGAAAAAAGAAAAAGGAAAAAGGGAAGAAGGAAGGAAGGGAGGGTAAGGAGGAAAGAAGGAAGTAAAGAATAAAGAAAACAGTTAAGAAGATTACAGGTTTACTTCAGTTTAAGGTAGTCTGTATCCTGAAGTGTCCTGAAATTCTCATAGATTTTAAAATTGACACCTGGGGGATTTGGGGGAAATGAACAGGATGAAAGCATTTTGAACTCTAGACTGGAAGGGCAGCCAGGGGAGGTAGGCAGGCTCAGACTTTGTCACATGCTTGCCCTGGAGTTATGACAGCAAAAGGGTAATCAGAGACCCAACACTGCTGCAGAGACTTCGGCAGAGGAGTGCTCAGGATGTTTAGGAGACCCCTTGGACTAGGAAGTGAAACTGCTCCCGACCACACTGAGTATTGCTGAGGGTGTTTTAAACATGGCTTATTCCTACATCATAGCAAACAGGTGAAAACTTACTAGGAAGAAAAGGAGGAAAGTTCAAGTTGTTGGATTCACACTGGTTATTAGAAGCTTGGAGTAAGCTAGATACTTCATTCATTTCCTTCAAAGACACAAAACACACAAAGTGTAAAATGCGATTGAGCTACATTTAGCTGTTGAGAAATGCTTACTGAACTAGGAGCCAAGATATCTGGGTCCCTTATCAACTGCCTTTTGGATTTTAAATAATCTCCCTAATTTTTCTTACCCTCTGTTTCATCTTTTATAAAATTGAGTCATTGGATTAGGTTATATATTTTTAAGGTATGTTCCACTTCTAAATGATAGTGGGCACATTTTTACTTTTTATAAATTGATTTCAATCAGCTAATTCAGAAATACCATTTCAAAGGTTGATCCTTGCCCTACAAATTGTAAATATTTATTGTTATTGTTAAGAACCTAAGATAAACTAACATTTCTATTGTTAACTGTCCCTATCCTTTATTCCTCTGAGTGAGGAACAATAAGAGAATATAATTAAGATCAAATCTATTTTCTTACATGAATTAAAAATAAGTGATGTCTAATCTTGGCAACAAACAAATTTTCTTTATCATTGCACATCTTATTCATCAGAGTGCTTCCAAAAATGGCTGCTCCAATGCCTTGCACATTGGCACTCAGAGAACATTTGTTGAAGAAATTCCTATTGTTCTTCCATAAAAATACGAGAACCTCATTAAATTATTCTCTAATGATTAATTTAAATTCTTATGAATCGATGCTACAAATAGTAGCAATTATAATACTGTTTTAATAAAACAGTATTTTTAAGCTGACAACCAGTTAATGGAGAAAGCAAAAACTTTATCAAAATGAAATAACCAGTTGATGAAAGATGCAGGATAAGAACCTAAGGCTCTTAGGAGCCTCATTCACTGGATATAGACTCAGCCTTAAGTAAAATAATTTTGAATACTACTACGTAAAGCAAACTATTTTTTTATTGACATTTATTTGACATCAAGGTCAAAACTCATCTGAAAATTTGGCGTTATCTGTTTCCAAAGGAAATTTGAGTCAGGAATAATAACTTACAATCCACACTCCATCAAACTGCAGGTGATCATGAAATTTAGCGACCTGATCTGTCCACCACTCAGTGCATACTGGATTGGTATAATCGGGAAAGACTGTCGGTCCTGGATATCCCTAGGACACAGAGGAAGGCAGTGGCAATCAGCTTGGTTGAAGGTTTTTCATTTTGACCGACAGTGATTTCTTCTACTAGGAGCCTCATTTTGCTGTCATTTTAGAAATAAAATGTGTGACTACCCCAACAAAAACTAAACAATAAAATGCATACAAGGAACAAGAGGAAAAAACAATAGAAGGAAAAGCAACAGAGTAGATCAATGAAAAGCCACCATAAGTCCTTTTCTGTGCAAAAGAAAATTTAAAAAGTACAACTGCATTATGTCCGGCCAGTTGGGAGACAAATTGTTTAAAATACTAGAAAGTCTATATATTATTTTTCAAGAGAATGAACTTTTTTCAAGTGTTGTTAATTAAAGGTCACATAAAGTCTACTTTGAATAAGTATGATTATAAATAATGTGTTGATATTTTTGGCATATAAGCAATATTTTATAAATGGTTGAATGAAGTTTGCGCTTCTTACTCAGGTCATTTTTTAAATTCTACCTCCCTTTTCTGTCTATGCCTATCAAACAATAGCTTTAAAGATTTTCCACAACAAAGATATAACCATAGCCAAATTTTTGAAAATTCTTAATTAAAACGATACCAGTTTTTGTGAAAAATTTTTGCTCATTTTCCCTATAAATTTATAGATTGTAATTTAGGAACAACTTTACACTCCGGGAACATAATGAATACATATTTTGAAATGTGGATACTTCTCAAAACTCAAGATGGGAGCTTGAAATACCCACAGTAAATGGATTGAGCTCCTGGCTCTTTGTTTTAGGTGATGGGCATCAACTAACAATTAGATGTAACTCTGCACCCCAGGAAACAGGTGGTGTCACAAAACATTCACCTACAGCAACATTCAACCTAGAGCAGGCCAGCAAATTTTATTCAGCTAAGTGCATTTAAAACAAACGACTGGACCGGCATGGTGGCTCACGCCTGTAATCCCAACACTTTGGGAGGCTGAGGCAGGTGGATCACGAGGTCAGGAGTTCGAGACCAGTCTGGCCAAGAGAGTGAAATTCCGTCTCTACTAAAAATACAAAAATCAGCCAGGCACGGTGGCAGGCACCTGTAATTCCAGCTACCTGGGAGGCTACGGCAGGAGAATCGCTTGAACCTGGGAGGCAGAGGTTGCAGTGAGCTGAGATCGTGCCACTGCACTCTAGCCTGGGCAACAGAGCAAGACTCCATCTCAAAAAAAACAAAAAACAAAAAAAAAACCACACACCATTATGCACCTCCGCTACTGCTATCTCTGCCAACATCTTAGATTAAGTGATTCATGCCATTTATTGGTCAATGAAGTCAACTATCTAATTCATTCTTTGTAATTATATGCAAATTCTTAATTATATATCACTCAAATATGAGTACTATTGAAATGACTCATAAGTGTGGATAAAATTTTAGGTGAGCAAAATAATTTTTATTTGACTATGGACTCTAAATGCAGTATATAAACATGGGCTTATCTAATATTTTAGAAACTAGCTTCTAACGAAACAGTAAAAGCAAAGACTTGGTGTGCAGAAGGAAGAAAACTTTCCTACTGCTTCATGAAAAGTTAGAATCAATGAAAAAAAAAGTAAATAGAATTAAGCATCGAAAGAGTCAATGAAAGGAATTAAGTGGGCAGAGTTTGGTAAGGGATCATCCACAATCCTGAAAAGACAGTTTCGCAAAATAAACTACTCAGGAGCAACAAGATCTGCAGTCACGTGAACTCTCTAGATGAAGCAACAATTTGAGTAAATCTTACAGAATCCAATCATCTAGGGCTGACCCTACATATAATTGAAATTGCCTATGTGATTTGATTTAAAGTACTCTCAGAAATTTAATTATCCTGAATATAGGCCCCAGCTCAGCCTATTCCACTGCCTGAGTCTGCTACCTCAGAATCAAAACTATGCTCTATCTATAAGTCTTGTGTAAATTTAAAATATAGGTTAGGCATGGTGGCTCACACCTGTAATCCCAGCAGTTTGGGAGGCTGAGGCAGGCAAATCACCTGAGGTCAGGAGTTCGAGATCAACCTGGCCAATACGGAGAAACCCCGTCTCTACTAAAAATACAAAAATTAGTCAGGCATGGTGGTGTGTGCCTGTAATCCCAGCTACTCGGGAGGCTGAGGTAGGAGAATCACTTGAACCCAGGAGTCAGAGGTTGCAGTGAGTCAAGATCATGCCATTACACTCAGCCAGGGTGACAAAAGTGAAACTCCATCTCAAAAAAATAAAAATTAAAACTTAAAAAAATATATATATATTAGCTGAGATCAGTTCCACATTAATCTATGAGCATCTTGCTATATTTTTGTAGTTGAATTTATTGTCTTGGGAAAGAGAAATTTGGAGGTGGGAGGGCTTTAGGTAACTGATTTTTCTTCTAGTTATATATTGCTTCTCAATTATCTATGGTATTAGAGGATCAAGGCTAGCTTTTTAAATTCTTCAGGTTTTTAATCATTCTATTATTATATCTACTGGTTTAAAATAGTAATAAAAGAAACCTCTAAAGCCATGAAAACAGTAACAATATTGTAACTTGCCTTTCACTCATCTTCGTACCAAAAGTACAACTCCCCAAAACAATCATAATTTACTTTGATTTTCTTAAGAAATTACCTCCCCAACAGCAAAGCCATTGTTCCCCAAGATCCACACTCTCTTTAGGCTTCCATTATTATAGGGCTCGTAGTTAGAGTTTTTGGAGATGCCAGGATTCTAATAAAGAAATACGATATAAATATTATTTTCATAAATTTTTTGCACTACAAAAGAAAAAATAAGGTAACAAGTGTTTGAACATACCATAATAATAAGATATTTCTGTCCATTGTCATGTAACTCCTTGACAAAATCTGGGAGACCAGAGTAAGCGACTTCGTCAACAGTGAAATCCTTCTTTCCATCCATGTAGTCTATGTCAGAGTACTGGACATCCTGAAAGAGAGCTCTGGTCAATCAGAACCTAGGAAACAGCACTGTGCTGATGGAAAGTATTACAGCTCTGGTTTCTGACCATTGAAAATGAAACCATATTTTCTAATGATCCTGGAATTTCCAGGGCTTGGCTACTTCTTAGGAGAAAATAAGCTATCTTTGAAAGACATGATTGCTGTTTGGTTGCTGTTTTACCTCCTTGTCCTGACAGGTGCATGTCATAAGGTATTGGGAGGGACTTGAGAGCAGGAATTGCATCTTGTTCATCTCTTTAACTTGAGAGCTTGGATGCTTGACATAAAACAGACGCTCTTTAAATGATTGTTTGAATGAATCATATTATTAATGTTATAACCATGTACTAACTTAACCCAAGCATCAAGCCAGAATATATCATATGAGGAGAAAATGATCTTTTGCCCTACGAAAGTGCTAGAGTAATGATTAACACAGATCAATGACAAAAAGATAAAGCCTTACTCAACTAAACTCTCATGCACACATTTTTCCTTGTGTTTGCATATCAGCCTAGGGAGCAGGTGTTATTCTTAGTGAGCAAATTGAAATGTGGGGGAGTTCAGTGACATTTCCCAAAATACATGCACTGGGAGGTAGGGGGGCTGATGAGGGCTTTGGGGACAGGCTCTTTGGCTTCAGATGCTCTTTTTTTCCCCAATCTGCCACCTTCCTCAAAGACAAACGAAGTGTTCTTCTAAGTGTTCCTCAAGTATCATACGGTAGGAGTCTCGACCTTACAGGCCTGAAGGAAAACGTGGCTTATGGCCTGTTGCCCAAAGTGGCATCAACTGTTCTAATACTGAGCAGTCATTTAGGACCCAGGTGTCCTCCACAAACAAATGTAGGGAAAGATTCTATTTGCAGAAGAAAATTCTTCCTGGAATTGGATGTTTGCAGATAACAGATATGGGAGAAGTAAAATTAAACACAATCAATTCCCCTTTGACACCAAAACACATTGACCATCTGTTTTTTTTTTTACAGGAAAAATTGATCCCCCTGCCTGCCCTCATCACTATTCTGAGAGGGGACTGAAGAACCCTGAAAGCAGGCCAAAGCCATGTCCACATGTTCAGTCTTCCTTCAGACGTTAACATTATATTCTTTTTTTTTTTTTTTTTTTTGAGATAGAGCCTCACTCTCTCACCCAGGCTGGAGTGTAGTGGCGCGATCTCAGCTCACTACAACCTCTGCCTCCAGGTTCAAGTGATTCTCCTGCCTCAGCCTGCTTTGTAGCTGGGATTACAGGCATGTGCCACCACACCTGGGTAATTTTTTTGTATTTTTAATAGAGACGGGGTTTCACCATGTTGACCAGGCTAGTCCGAACTCCTGACCTCAAGTGATCTGCCCGCCTCAGCCTCCCAAAGTGCTGAGATTACAGGCATGAGCCACCGCACTGGGCCAACACTATATTCTTACATCAAAGTTTCAAAATCCCAAAGAGCTACCCCCAATACGTTGTTCTGATAAATTCATTAGCCACATGTTATGCATCTCCTGGAGAAGATCATCAACTATTACACACTTAATAATTATCTTGACTTACTGGTGGACATTGAACATCATAAACACTGATGCAACCATGAAGCTTCAAAATTAGAGTTTATCAGATCTGGGAGGAGTACATGAGGTCACCGTGAGAAACTCATTTACTGTAAGTCATTATAATCATCAGCTCTTGTTCCTCATGTCACCTCCAGCATTGCTTTCTCTAATAACATAATAGCTAACTTTGATGATATTCACCATCTGGGCTAGATGCTTCAACATGCACAGTATAAGTAAGGCATTCCTTACTACCAGCCCACCAAAGTAAGTCTTACATCCTCATTCTATAAAGGTGGAAACTAAGGCTCAGAGATGTTAATTAACTGGCGCAACATTGCACAGAGCTATGAAGAGGTAAAGCTAACATTCAAAGCCACCTCTATCAGGCTTCATTAACAGTATACTTTTCATGCTCAGACACATAACTTAACATGCAAATTTCTGCCAGCAAGTGTGCCTGTCTATCAATCTATTGATTTATCTACACTTTTCCTAATAAATTGAATTTAATGCAAAAAATAAAAATGGGAATTGGTGTCAACTGCATGGTAAAATAAGTTTCAACTTACATATGGTATCTCAGCTAAACGATTTCGGCTTACAACTTCTTTCAATTTATTGATGCCACCATAATCCCTGCGACTAAGCTGGAACCCAAGACTCCAATAGGGAGGCAAGAATGGCCGTCCAACAAGCTGAAAAGATAAGTAAGTGCGTAGGCTTTGAGAATAACATTAGCCCCATTTCATTTTCTGTGAAGTTCCCAGAGCTGAAAACGTCAGAGCTAAGAGTAATCTGCTAGAATAATTTGTGAAATTCCACAATCACATCCTTCTTTACTAAGTACATAAATGTATTCCCAACATCAGACGCTAACAAAATTTGCAGAAAATGTTTCAGTAATGGTGTCATCTTAGGGGAAACTGGCGACATTCATTATTCTATAAGTGTTTTTCTGAATATTTGTTCACAGTGTGGCAAGGGCTAATACGGGCACTTGGAATATAGTGGCACAGAGCAAACATAGCTCCTGCCCTCAGAGAGCTTAGAGGAAATAAATAAATGCCTAATATAATTTCAGATAGTGGTGTGTGCAAAGGGTAAAGGAATAAGAACTGATGGGATTAGGAGTGAGATTACAGGCACACGCCACCATGTCCAGCTAATTTTTGTATTTTTAGTAGAGACAGGGCTCTGCCATGTTGGCCAGGCTGGTCTCGACCTCCTGACCTCAAGTGATTCACCCACCTTGGCCTCCCAAAGTGGTGGAATTACAAGCGTGAGCCACTGCGGCCGACCTCAAGTGTCTTCCTTTTCTATAATTTGAGTCAAATGTGAATAGCTAGCAAAGTTTATTCAGGTAGTTCCTTTTCACTGAATTTTAACTTATTGAATGAATAAGCTTTGCTGACTTCTGGGATACATGAATGGACTATGAGTTACTTGAAAGCAGGATGGTGTCTGACTTCTTTTTGCATTTCTCAAGCCTTGCACAGTGTCTCTTTGGAATGCAGAAAGCACCCAATAAAGGTCATCAAAATAAATAAACAATAGATGAAAGACTCACTATCCCAGCATTTATAATCCATACTGTTTACTAATACCTTTTATTTTTCTTTTATTAATTTATAATGAGCATATGAGATAACAGCAGTAAATAATGACTATCTAAATGCAAAGACATACCTCCAAGTATTCCTGAACCACTTGTTCTGGAGTGTTTCCTAGGAATACATAAAAGTCAAGAATGCCTCCAATCGTGCGATAAGTGATCGCAGGAGCTGGCTGAAGGGTAACCTCTGAAAAAATTATAATGAGATTAATTAGAATCTTACGGTTGGAAGTAAACTCTTCTCTGCAGTAGAAATAGCTGAGCCACCTAAAAGAGTCCCAGTCTCATTTTGAAAGGGATGAAAATCACACTGTCTTTTTATCAGAGGATCGTTGTTGGAGTTTATCAAAGTATTGAATGTGTAAGACACGAATGAAGAATTGAGTTTTGATTTTTTCTTAAGATAAAGAAGAACAAATTGTATTTTAACCTGGCCACATAAAAATACAAGCTTCTGGGTTTTGCGAGTAGCTTCACTCAAAAAACGTTTTAAAAATTTTATTAGATGAGTTTGACTACAATTAAATATTTAAAAATAAATAAAAATGCTTATGAGAGTACCATTAATCCAGAAGCTGGAGAAGGAAGATTTGGAGTGGGGAAAGGGTGGGTGGGCTATGAGAAACAGCCTACAAAACACAGCCTTGTTGCCTACAGACAGAAAGCACAATTTACACGTTGAAATCTACAGATATTTTTGCAATGCGTCTATCAGTGGATCCTATTTTCTACAGACTATGAGGGGAAACATTATATCAAAGAAGACCCCTGAAGTGGTTTTCAATGAAAATAATGTCAAGTATCACCTGGATTTGTAGACAGGTTAACCTACTTTCAGGTTCCAGTTTCAACAAAAGTATTGTAGGTTCAAAATGCCTTCTGTTCAACAGTGATCTCACCATAAAAGTAATTTTTTATAAAAGCAGAATCCTAAAACATATTCCTACCTACAGAAGGTAAAAAGATGCTTCCTACCCATGGCATTACTGTTCATCAGAAATACTCCAAAAGAGGAGCCACTGGCATCTTCAAGGCACAAGAAGAATGTATGAGCTCCATACAGATTAATCATGCCCTATCAGCAAAACAGAAGAAAAGTAATAGTGTTATGTGTTGAGAAAGTTTTCATTCACCCTAAAATAAATTCAAAAGCCATCTATAACATATACTTGGTCAACACTTCATGTAGTTTAACATTGTATCAAAAAGGCATTGTAATGATATTATCAACTGGAAAATGAATAAACAAAATATGGTATATCTATACAAAAGAATTCCATTCAACAACAGTAAAATAATCATACACACTGCAATATAAATAAACCTTGAAAGTGTTATGCTAAGGGAAAGAAACAGACACAAACAACCATATATTGTATGATTTCATTGATATGAAATATCTAAAAAAGTCAAATCTATGGGGACAGAAAGTAGGTTAGTAACTGGTTAGGGCTGAAGCAAGCTCTGGAGTTTAAGTCTCAAAGGGCAGAAGGGATCCTATTGCAGTGATGTCAAAGCTATAGAACTGGATTATGACGATGCTTGCCTAACTCAGTATATGTGCTCGAAGCCATTGAATTGCACACTTAAAACAGATGAATTTTTTGGCCTATGAATTATAACTCAATCAAGTTATTTTGTAAACATATTTGCTATGATGTATACCAAAATATTAGCAGAAAGTGATGGTATTATGAGTAATTTTGAATTTTTTACACCTAGTTGTATTTTCTAATGTTTCTGTAGTTAACATATAATACTTAAGTGGTTAAAAAAAAGCTTAAAACTAATAGAAAGAGAAAGAAAAAATATTGAAATCTGTGACGAAGCTGTGATGAGCACTGACCTAAGAAGAGATAATGTGTGTGTGTGTGTGTGTGTGTGTGTGTGTGTGTGTGTAACTCTAAGTGCTGTAAGAATAAAAGAAGTTAAGATTAGAATACGGAGAATGTTTTACAAGTTCCCTGTGTGACAGTATCATCATCTTAGCCAAAGCATAAGGCAATAATACTGATAATGGTAAATACCAGGAGAGGGAAAAGAAAGAATCAACATAATTTGCAAAATTGAGAAGATCAATAAGCCTCAGCTAGATGTAAAATTATAGCCAGGAAAACTAATGGCATCACACTTGATAGCATACAGACAAAATTTTTAAAATACATTTTAAAGAAAGAAAAAAGCAGGGGAGAAAGGCAAGAAAAAAGAAAGGAAGAAAAACAGGAAGGTTGGAAGGCATTACATCTAATTTGTGACTATACAATTTAGGAATGTCAGCTATAGAAAGTCAAACGTAGTACGATTCATAGTATTCAATATTTGCCAGGGTCCTTGACCAAATATTTATTACATGCATTAGCTATTGCTTTTTTGTCTTTGCTCTGCTCAGCAAGTTCACTCCCTCCATTGCATCTGATGCTGGTAGCTGGGCTACAGGTTAATGTGCTACTTGCTTTGTTCATCTCCTGCCAAATACGAATTGCAAAATGTCAGCTCTCTCCCTTGCACCATACTTCAACTTGCAGTTCTTGCATGGATCCAAGAAATATCATCAGCACAATGGAGGCTTCAAGACATGCTCTACAAACCTATGTGACTCAAAGCGTTGTCCATGGAACAATACTTCCTCAAACCCTTTGTTATCAGTCAGCCACAAGACAAGTACAAAAACCAAAAGTCAAAGTTTAGAAATTCTTTTATAGCAATTGAAAAGGGTAATATTTTATGTCTGTTCAACTGAAAATTTAGGCTTTTTTGGTATGTCTTTGAGTTTTTTTATTTCATTTTTTCAGTAATATATTTTAATTGTATTTTACAAAATTATTGCCCATGCTGGATTTTTTTTTTTAAGAAACTAGTCCTTCACTCCAGATAAGCTGAGAGGCATTAATCCAGAGCAGTCTTTCTCCCACTTTCATATGAATGTGAGTCACCTGGGGATCTTGTAAAAATGCAGATTTGGATCCAGTGGGTCTGGGCTATGGCCTGAGATTCTGCATTTTTAACAACCTCCTAGGTAATGCCAACGCTGACGTTTCTGAAACATACTTTCACTAGCAAACACCTAGAACAGTATGAAAGCTGTCAAAAGAGACATTTTTAGTCCACCAAGTTCTACTGAGCTTGGCTCCTACTGAAGCCTTCCTTTCCTCAGTTATTAAACCAAGACACAGTAATTTGGCAGAAGTATATACTAGGTTCTAATATAATCATGAAATTGTATTTCCCATTAAAAGTGAAATTTGTTTTAAAAAATGCTGCATTTCCAATTGCTAGAAAATTTCTAATTTAACTTTTTTATTTTTAATATTGCTATATTCCTGAATTTGTAGGCCTCAAGAACAAATATTCCTCAACACTAACACATCTAAAGTGAGCAAAGTAAAATAGATGTATTCCTGCAGGCTACTTTTAGGAAAGGAAGGAGGGTATCCCTTACTGTGGGCGATACTCAGGAGGAAAGGCACCTCACCTCGGTGGGGGTAGCGTCCCGGGTGAAGATGGGCCAAGTCTTCCAGGTCATATTGTGGCGGTACTGCTGGTGCACATGCTCTCCCAGCCCATACACATTGGCACTGGGCAGTCGGAAAGACAGTTGCAGGTACTGCTGGGCAAACTGGAGGGGCCCGATGCTCGTGTCCAACCTGGGCCATGGGGTAAGTAGAGCAAGAATCACCGAAAAACACTCTTTCCTCTGCCAGGAAGCTATCTTCTCCTTTCCACATACACTTAGACCTCTGTTGTTTCAGGCGTTAGCAATTTTCTTGCTACCTTTGAAGGCCTTTCTAGGGCACCTCTGGTTCTTTGATTCTAGAGGAAGACAGCATTAGTGCCAGGATGCCAGGAGCTCAGGTTGGACAATTGGGGAAAGAGAGCAGAGTTGACTTCATGTTTAATGTGCATCTACTACACACCAGGTACTGCTCTGGGTGTTTTATAAACAAAGTCTCATTGCCCCTAGGAAAAGTGGATATCTTGAGTCCCTTTTTTTGGACAAGGAAACTGATACTGTTGAGGATAGGTATTTTGCCTGATATATAACACAGCTGACTGTTGATCTGCTGGTACCAGGATGTGAATACTGGTTTTACAGACACTAATACTTCTGTTTACTCCAGTACAGTTTGTGAATTAAGCTCAAACTGTTGGTCACTGCTTGATAGTAAAATTCACAGTAAATAATAATTTAAAATGATAGACAATGAAGTTTGAGTTCCAGTATGAATAATAATTTAAAACAATAAAATCCCCTATTTTACAATATATGTAAACCACAAGTATATTTCTGTGTATAAATATATTATACAAATAGATAAACATATTAAATATACTATATATTTAAATATATAAATATATATTATTAAATTTTATATAAATATTTTATATTAAAAAATTATCTTATGTAAAATATATATTTATATATTTATATTTACTATATTAATGTATATTAACATGTATTAAATATTTATATTACATATAAATTAACATTTATTAAATATATTAAATATTTATATTAAATATAAATTAATATATATTAAATAATATTAAATATAAATTAAATATAATTAAATTGATTAAATTAAAACTAAATATAATTAAATAAAAATATAAATTAAATATAAATATAAATTAATATATATTAAATATATGTTAAATATTTTAATATAAATGCATATATAATATGTAAATATATTTAATGTATAAATATGACATATTTGTATATTAAATACATATGTTATATACTATACATTATATTTAATTTAATATATAATATCTATATATTTATATAATTATATTACTTATAATTATACATTATATTATACATAATTATATGACATGTAATTATATATTATATTATATAATTATATATTATATATATGTTATTACATATTTTATTAATATTATTAATATTAATTATATTAATTAATATTATTAATATTAATTATATTAATTAATATTATTAATTATATTATAATTAATATATTTTATTATATTTTAATTATAATTATATTCTGCATTTTTATAATTTAATTTTAAATTATGTATTAAATATATAAATTATATAATTAAATTATATAAATTATATGGAATATATAATTAAATTACATATTTTATATATTTTAAATTACATTTAAATTTTTATAATTTAACTTTAAATTATGAAATTTTATAATTTTATAATTTAAATATAATTATAATGTAATTATAATATTATTAATTATATTAATAGTAATAATATATTATTATATTATATAATTATATATTATATAATGTAATAATATATAATTATTACATTATATAATTATATATTATATACATTATACATTATATAATTATATAAGTATATATTATATACATTATACATTATATAATTATATATTATATACATTATACATTATATAATTATATAAGTATATAATTATATAAAATTTAATAATTATATACAATTATACAACTTAGCAAACATTTTAGTATTACCTTTTAGTATTCTCTGTTTTACGAGCATGATAGGCTAACACTGTTACTTTACAGCAAACTCTTGGACATTTTTCTAATATTCAAACATTTTCTCTAGTTGTACTGATTTCACTGCCCACCCCCAGTAAATCAGAATGAGTAATATTAGAACTGTGTGTTCAAAGATGCACCAGGAGGGTTGAAAAGCTCACAAGACTCTTCTGTTGCTTGTCCTCATTATTTTGATGCTGAAAGGTTTATCAGTAACCTCCACGTAATAGCTCAAATTGGAGGCATCAGCACTCCCATCAACCAGGTTAATATTTTCATGGGAAACTTCATAGCGTATGTTATTAAAGTCAGTGATCTGTCAAAAGAAAAACAGAAGGGACAACTGCAGATAAGACCACTTCCTTGTAGACAGAGCTACATTTGAGACGTTCCATCTCAAATGACACCCCATGAGGATAGCTTCTAATTCTTGACCTTGTGGCTCCTGATTTGTGAAATCACCCAATTACATGTGCCCCATCAAATAAAAATTAGCCTGCCCATGCCATCCAGAGATTCCTGCAGAGAGGGAGAGAGGTACCTTCTGCCTCCACACTTCAAGCCCAATGTGGGCACACTGCTTTCTTCAGAAATGTATTTAGCAGTCACTCCCAAACCAACCTTAAAATGAAACCGATTGGATGTCTGATATTCAGCTGTGAAAAGGGTGGTGGCAACATCATTTCCAAACAGAGATGGTGACGGCAACCTTTTCAACTGGGCAGTAAATCCTAGGGGTGGCAAAATATGGAGAGAGAGAAAAGGAGACTAACTTTTAGTGTTTTGTTTTTGTTTTTGTTTTGAGATGGAGTCTTGCCCTGTGGCCCAGGCTGGAGTGCAAGACGTGATCTCGGCTCACTGCAACCTCCACCTCCCAGGTTCAAATGATTCTCCTGCCTCTGCCTCCTGAGTAGCTGGGATTACAGGCAGCCGCCACCACGCCCAGCTAATTTTTGTATTTTTAGTAGAGACGGGGTTTCACCACATTGGTCAGGCTGGTCTTGAACTCCTGACCTCATGATCCACCCACGTCAGCCTCTCGAAGTGCTGGGATTACAGACGTGAGCCACCACGCCTGCCTGACTTTTAGCTTTTATTTTATTTTGCAGTTAACGTATCTGGGCCATAAGGAGTTGTTCCCAGGCGCAACATCAGGGCAGTGCTCACCTGTGCTTGTATTTGTATGGCCATTGCTGGCTTCATAGCCCCAGTTCCAGGGGAAGAAGCACCTAGGGACATTGGCATCTGCCACAGGCGACCAGCAGCACTTATATTGCCATCTGCAGATATCCTGTAACAATGACACAGAGTTAGCAGTATATAAACTGAGGGAAGGAAAGTATTATCTGTCTATTTATTTATAACCCATTTTATTCCAAGGAGAATTTAAGATAGGTTATAATTACATTCATTAATTTATTTGTTCTTTATTTATTCATGAATCTATCCAACTGTCCAGTATGTATTTATTATCTACCAGACATGGAACTGATAATACAGATAAATAAGACATAGCTTGTGCCTTCAGCAAACTACTGTCTAGTGGCAAATCCATACAATTAGGAAAGCAATTACATACAGTATGATGATATGAGGGCTCCACCAAGTGTGTCCAGGAGCTGAGGGAACACACAGTCACTGTACCCAGCCTAGTAGGCTTGGAGTGGGGTAGGGAGAGCTTCCAGGTAAGTGAAAGGTAAGTCCCATCATGAAGCGCCAGGGGAGGTTAGACAGAGGAACAGTATTCCTGGCGGAGAAAGCAGCAGTGCATGACAGACTCAGAAAAACCACACATTTCTTGTGCCAAAAACATTAAGTATGAGAATGAACCTGGAAATCACATAGTATTTTTACCAAGAGTGGGCTGGAAGCCAGTCCAAGAAGTTTGGACTTTCCCATGAGAAAGAGTCATGCAAGTGGCTAACAATACAGCAAAAGAAGAAATGCATTTCCAAAAAGTAAGCAAAGTGAAGCTAAGAAAACTAGAGACGATTAAAATAAAACTAGGACAGAGGGTAACATAGAAATTCACAATATCTCTACTATGTCCAAGGCAAAAACAAATCACATGTGGTTCTTTCTCAGAGTGGTTTGATTATAAATATTCTTTTGGTGTTATTTAGCAAGATTTATTTTGTAAAGGTCTTATAATTTTCAGGTTAATTTACATAAAATTATTTTGTTACGATAAATAAAACAAATGGCAACTGAGACAACTGTGTTAGAATAAACACAGGCATTCACCTTCCTCACCTAACTAAATTTACATGAAATGACAGAAATGATTTTAAGAAAAAAATTACAAATCTGTTTATAAAACAGCAAAATAAAATGCAATGTGGCAGGTGAGAAATTCAATTACAACTGAATTTCTTTTTTTTTTGAGACAGAGTTTTGTTCTTGTTGCCCAGTCTGGAGTGCAATGGTGCGGTCTCGGCTCACTGTAATCTCTGCCTCCTGGGTTCAAGTTATTCTACTGCCTCAGCCTCCCAAGTAGCTAGGATTACAGGCTCCCACCACCACACCTGGCTAATTTTTGTATTTTTAGTAGAGACAGGGTTTCACCATGTTGGCCAGGCTAGTCTCGAACTCCTGATCTCAGGTGATCCACCCACCTCAGCCTCCCAAAGTGCTGGGATTACAGGCATGAGCCACCGCGCCTGGCCTACAATTGAATTTCAATTACAATTACAACTACAATTGAAATTCAATTACAATTCAAGGTGCGATTTAGGTGGGGACACAGAGTCAAACCGTGTCATTCTGCACCGGGCCCCTCTCAAATCTCTGGCCTCACGTTTCAAAACATAATCATGCCCTTCCAATAGTCCCTTAAAGTTTTAACTCATTCCAGCATTAATCCAAAAGTACAAGTCCAAAGTCTCATCTGAGACAAGGCAAGTCCCTTTAGCCTATGAGCCTGTAAAATCAAAAGCAAGTTAGTTACTTCCTAGATACAATGGGGTACAGGCATTGGGTAAATATACCCATTCCAAATGGGAGAAATTGGTCAAAATGAAGGGGCTACAGGCCCCATGCAAGTCTGAAATCCAGTGAGGCTGTCAAATCCTAAAGCTCTGAAATAATCTCCTTTGACTCCATGTCTCACATCCAGGTCATGCCGATGTGAGAGGTGGGCTCCCACAGCCTTGAGCAGCTCTGCCTCTGTGGCTCTGCAGGTACAGCCACCCTCTCGGCTGCTTTCATGGGCTGGCATTGAGTGTCTGCGGCTTTTCCGGGCATGCAGTGCAAGCCTTCAGTGGATCTACCATTCTGGGGGCTGGAGGACAGTGGCCCTCTTCTCCCAACTTCACTAGGCTGCGCCCCAGTGGGGACTCTGTGTTGGGGCTCTGACCCCACATTTCCCGTCCGCACTGCCCTAGCAGAGGATCTCCATAAGGACTCCACCTATGCAGAGAACTTGTGCCTGGCCATCCAGGCATTTCCATACGTCCTCTGAAATCTAGGTAGAGGTTCCTATACCTCGGTGCTTGACTTCTATGCACTCATAGGCTCAACAACATGTAGAAGCAGCCAAGACTTGGGGCTTATACACTCTGAAGCCACGGCCTGAGCTGTACCTTGGTCCCTTTTAGCCATGTCTGGAGCTGCTGGGACACAGGACCCCAAATCCCTAGGCTGCACAGAGCAGGGGAGACCCTGGGCCCAGCCCATGGAACCATTTTTCTGTCTGAGGCCTCCTGGCCTGTGATGGGAGGGACTGCTCTGAAGACCTCTGACGCCCTGGAGCCATTTTTCTCATTGTCTTGGCAATTACCATTTGACTCCTTGTTACTTACGCAAATTTCTGCAGCTGGCTTGAATTTCTCCTCAGAAAATGGGTTTTTTCTTTTCTATTGCATCATCAGGCTGCAAATTTTCTGACCTTTTATACTCTACTTCCCTTTTAAACATAAGTTCCAATTCCAAACCATATCTTTGTGAATACATAAGCTGAACGCCTTTAGCAGCACCCAAGTTACCTCTTGAACACTTTGCTGTTTACAAATTTCTTCTGCCAGATACCCTAAATCATCTCTCTCAAGTTCAAAGTTCCACAGATCTCTAGGGCAGGGGTAAAATGCCACCAGTCTCTTTGCTAAAACATAGCAAGAGTCACCTTTATTCCAGTTCCCAACAAGTTCCTCATCTCCATCTGAGAAAAGCCATTCAACAAGTCTCAAGGAAGTTCCAAACTTTCCCACATCTTCCTGTCCTCTTCTGAGCCTTTCAAACTGTTCCAACCTCAGCCTGTTACCCAACTCCAAAGTCGCTTCCACATTTTCAGGTATCTTTACAGCAGCACCCCACTAGCTGGTACCAATTTACTGTATTAGTCAGTTCTCATGCTGCTAACAGAGACATACCCAAGACTGTGTAATTTATAAAGGAAAGACATTTAATGGACTCACAGTTCCACATGGCTGGGGAGGCCTCACAATCATGGTGGAAGATGAAGGAAGTGCAAAGGGATGTCTTACATGGCGGCAGGCAAGAGAGCTTGTGCAGGGGAACTCCCCTTTATAAAACCATCAGATCTCATGAGACTTATTCACTACCATAAGAACAGTATGGGGGAAACTGCCCCATGATTCAATTATCTCCACCTGGCCCACCCTTGACACGCTGGGAGTATTAAAATTCAAGGTGAGATTTGGGTGGGGACACAGGGTCAAACCATATCACTTCCATTAAAAAAATGAGGAATGTGTACTGTTAAGATTTAGAACAAGATTTAAAGCTCCTTAATATTTAAACTGAATTACAAAAGAAAACAACCAAAGAGAAGTGTTATGAAAAAAAACTTTAAAAATCAAATTCAATTATCCCAGAAAATAATATAAAAAAATGGAAAATATGAAAGAAAGAGTAGATGAAGTGACTGACAGACTCAGATAGCAGCACTCAACTAAGAAGACTCCAGAAAGAGAAAGGAGAAGACAAATGAGGGAAAGAAAAGCAAATAAAATGTCATGGATCATTAACAACTCAATGTACAACCCAAGACACTAGAAAAATACAAAATACACCCTCAAAAAGTGTGTAAAATAATAAAAACTAAAGCAGTAATTATAAGGAAGCAAGTAACTACATTCATCAATTCAAAACATCCATTGAGTGCCTGCTCTGTTTAAAGAATTCATCCAGATTCCAGTGGCACAGAGTTGTCTGCAAGGACAGGAAGACAGATACCACCATTAATCATATCCAGCTTGTTTCCACCACTGATTTGCAGTGTCATTTTTATTATAAACTAAATTTAAGTGCATACATATAAGCATGTGAATATGCATTTTGGGACTTCTTATTATATTCAAATGGCTTATATGTCAATTCCTGTTATAACTCCACGCTGATATTACTATAGTGTGAGGATAAGTTTTGTTATTAGTCTGGCAAATCAATCAATCTAAGAGTTTCTTTGGAAAGATCAAGGAAATAGAAATATCTTAAAGTCTTATTTTGACAAAAAAGGGAAACAAACAAGGCTTAAAACAAGAATGAAAAATGACAACAGATATAAAGAATGAGTAAGAATCATGAGAAAACTTATTCGTAACAAATATCAGCCAATGAATGTGAAACTCTAAATTAAATAAATCTTTACACAGTAAAATTTAAATAATCAAAATTGTCTAAGAGGAGATAGAAAACCTGAAATGTCCAGTAACCATGAAAAATTGTGAAAGATAGTTAAGAATCTTTCCCTAAAAAAAAAAAAATTGCCCAAATGATTTGAGGAATAAAATATCCTCATATTATATATACTGTATTTTCAGAATATAGAAAAAGGTGGAAAGTTTCCTAATTCATTTTATAAAACTAGAATAGTTCTGTTAACAAACTGAAAAAGGACAGTCCAAATAAACAAGTAAACAAAAATACATAGGCCCATTTCATTTCAAAAACATAGATGTGCGAAATATCAATAAAATATTAGCAATTTGAATTCATTCATATATTAAAAGAATTAATACACAATATATGAATAGGTCTCATTAAGCAAAAGTGAAAATGGTTCGAAATTTAAAAATATTTTAACATAATTCACAACACTGACAAAAGAAAATCATATGGTAATCTCAACGGAAGCAATCTATTTTAAAAATATAATGTGGTAAATTCAAATGCCTTAAATTTAAAAAGCAAGCTGGAAAAATATATAGTATAATCAAATTTTTGTTAAAACAAAATAAATATATAGATGCAAAAGCTTATAAAGATCAAGAGAAGGATATACACTAAGCCATTGATTTGATTCTGGGTGATTCTGGGGGGAGTAATTTGGAGATAGACAGGAAACATTAATACTTTCTCATTTTATTCTGTACATAACTATAATGTCTGAATCTTTCCTGTTAAAGGACTGTGTTCAGTGTGGATTGTGACACCAAAAACAAGAATATGTCACAACACTACTCATTTGAAAAAGGCATAGTGCTGACAAGTATTTCAGATGCTAACATCTGATGTCATTTTCCTGAAAAGCCACAAGGTAAATACAACTTAAGTCAGTGCTTCATACCTATTATAAACAAAGTAATTATATTATAACCATACAATCTTTTTAAATATACTTATTAACTCTCCATAAATCTAATTGACATTCCCGTCTCATTGTCTTCAGATAACAAAAAAGGCTGGAAGGGATCAGTGAAGAAAGAATTTGGGGGTCTGGGTGGCCTGTGGATAATTGATTTTCCTAAGGCAGACATTAAGTAGCTCTGCTCCCTCTGAAACTGGGGTCAGTGTAATTCAAAAGGTCAGTTTCATTGTCATAAATTGTTTCAAAGTCCACAGACCTCTATAAAAAGCAATAAACATTTAAGTAAGTGGTCGGCTCTAACATCCCTACTTCAGTTTTCAACCACTACCAATATCCCAGACACCAAATTATCTAGTACAACTTTCATTTGATGCAGGGATTTCTTCAATAGAGTCTCTGATAGATGCTGAAAATCTGTAAATAATATGTAACCAACTTCTTCCAAAACCAGGAAATTTCTCTTCTATAATTAGTATTTTATTCAATGTTATTTATTAGGTTTAGTTAAAATCAGTCTCCAGGAAGCTCTATTTTCTAAAACCTACCATAGCTGCATGTTGCCTTTCAGATAAACTACCTCAAACTATATTGACAATTTAGAAAGAAAAGAGAATCTTGTAACCTATGAGTTAAAAGACATGGAAGAAAATGGAATGCACATTGGAAAAAACTTCCAACTGTTATTATTTGCAGGTAACATTATCATGTCAGAAAAAAACAAGAGTCTACAAACTAGGACAATTAATAAGTAAATTTAAGATTTCTGGTTACAAGATCAGTATTCAAAAATCAATTTTAAATCTATATATCAACAACAGAGAAACAGAAAATTAAAATTTAAGAATAAGATTTGAATAGAATCAAATAGGAAAAAAGTAGCAAAACCATGTGCAAAAGCTCTATATCAAAAATTTCAAAACTAAAATCTCAGTACATAGAAAGATATATACCATGTTTAGGAATTGAAATATTCACCCTTGTAAAGATGGTAATTTTCCCAAATTTAACCTGTAAATTTTATGTAATCACAACAATATTTTTAGTAAGTTTTGTGAGAAAACTGGCAGGCTGGTATGAGAGACATTAAAATTAAAATGTATTCAGAAACCTAAAGGGCAAAGAATAAGCTAGGCAATCTTGAAGAAAAGTAAGAATGATTTGGAGGACTTCTACAACCACACATTAAGACCTATCATAAAGCAATAGTTATTAAGGCCGTATGGTATTGGCAAAAGAACAAACTAATAACTCAACAAAATACATTCCAGAAGCAGATCCATACCTATAAAGACATAATTTACAGGAAAGGTGTCACTAAAATGCAGAGGGAAAAAGATGGTCAGTTCAATAAGTGGTGATGGATCAATTAAAAATTCAAGAAAAAAAATGATTCTGGGCCAGGTGTGGTGGCTCATGCCTGTAATCCCAGCACTTTGGGAGGCTGAGGTGGGCGGATCACGAGGTCAGGAGTTTGAGACCAGCCTGACAAAAATGGTGAAACCTCATCTCTACTAAAAATACAAAAAATTAGCCAGGCATGATAGCGGGTGCCTGTAATCCCAGCTACTCAGGAAGCTGAGGTGTGAGAATCACCTGAACCTGGGAGGTGGAGGTTGCAGTGAGCCAAGATTGCACCTCTGCACTCCAGTCTGGGAGACAGAGCAAGACTCCATCTCAAAAAAAAAAAAAAAAGTTTCTGGACTCTTACCTGATACCATATACAAAAATCAGTACTATATTCATAAAAGACCTACATAGGAAGGATAAAACAATAATGCTTTTAAGGGAAAGATAATAATATATTTTTCTGACCTTGGAGTAGGCAAGAATTACTAAATAGAATATGAAATGAACCAACCATTGAAAAAGTGATAAAGTGAACTATTTTAAAATTATGAGCTATTTGTCATCAACAGTCGCCATTAAGAGAGTTAAAAGACAAACCATAGACTAAGATATATATCTAACAAAGGATTTGTATCCAGAATACATAAGTAACTACTACAAAGCAATAAAAAAGATGAACAGTTCAGTAGAAAAAAAGGCAAAAAGTTAAAAAGACATTTCATAAATATGATTACCAACTAGCCAATAAGCATTTCTAAAGATATTTAACCTTATTAGTCATGAGAAACATGAAAATTAAAACCATAGAATGGTTAAATTGAAAAAGGAGAAAACACCAAGCATTGATTAGGATGTAGAGCAAATGAACTCCTATATACTACTAAAAGAAATGCAAATTGATACAAATACTTTGAAAAATGATTTTGCAGTGTCAGCTAAAGTT
This sequence comes from Pan troglodytes, assembly GCF_028858775.2. NCBI lineage: Eukaryota > Metazoa > Chordata > Mammalia > Primates > Hominidae > Pan > Pan troglodytes. Next base: position 157,468,822 of record NC_072404.2, on the reverse strand, counting down.
AAACATGTACATATCCTATAGACTGAAAGTTCCATCCTTAGGTATAGAGCCAATAAAAATTATTCCAACTATTCACCCGAAGATACCCAAAAATTTGATGCAAATTTTTTTGAATCGTGCTGTAAAAAAAAATCTCTAGATGAAAACTCACAAATGCCTATCAAGAGTAGGGTGGATACACACACACAAAAAAGAATATAACTATACCTAACAATAGGCTAAATCTCATAAAAATAATTTTGAGGTCGGGCGTGGTGGCTCACCCCTGTAATTCCAGCACTTTGGGAGGCTGAAGGGGGTGGATCACAAGGTCAAGAGACCATCCTGGCCAATATGGTGAAACCCCATCTCTACTAAAAATACAAAAATTAGCTGGGCATGGTGGTGCATGCCTGTAGTCCCAGCTACTCAGAAGGCTGAGGCAGGAGAATTGCTTGAACCGGGGAGGCAGAGGTTGCAGTGAGCCGAGATCGCCCCAGTGCACTCCAGTCTGGCTACAGAACGAGATTCCATCCAACAACAACAACAACAACAACAAAAACATAGTTAATAGAACTCGAAGTTTATACATTTGAAAATATGGATGAAGTGGACAACATCCTACTATATGCCAAGGGAAGAATGGTTAAACTATGGCATACTCATACAATGGAATATCACTCAGTGGTACAAAGAATTATCTAATATTTGCAACGATAAAGATGAATCTCAAAAACGTGCTGAATGAAAGAGGTTTTACACTACGCTATATGATTCCATTCATATGAAGTTCTGCAACAAGCAAAACTAAACTAAGGTGGAGATAAATCATATCAGTGATTACCTGTTAAGGAGTACAAGTCGGAATAACCATTGGGAAATGTCATAAGATAACTTTCTGAAGTGATGGTAACATTCCGTATCTTTGGGTATAGAATGGTTTGGCTTACACATGTGTAGTCATTTGCCATAATTCAACAAATGTGTGCCAAAGAATTGTGCAAAATGTATTAATAACAATTCTTTGTATTTGCATTGTATATAAGTGTAATATCTGAAGATAACTATAATCAAACTTTGGACTGTAGCTAATAATATACATGGTGAGAAATTTATGAAAAAGTGAACTGGTTTCTAGAACTTACTTTCAAATCCATAGAAATCAGATAGATTAATAGATGAATGAAGTGTGGGATAAGTGATAAATACGAGAAAGCCAAGTAAAATATTAATGGTGAAATTTAAGTGGGAGGTAACGAATATTATTATAAACTTGTTTGCAAAGTTCAATACTAAATTGTTGGAAAAAATCCATTTTCCATTTCTTTCAAAAAAAAGTTAAAATAAGAATATAAAGATGGTTCCTAACATATATCAATAAAACAATTCTCTTAAGCCAATAGCTAACTTCGTGCTTGATACTTTGCCCACAAGTTTCCATTAAAGTCAAGCATAAAATAAGGGTTGCCAACCATCATCACTTTAATTATATTATTCTGGAAGAAATAGACAATACGATTAGACATATGAATGTATAAGATAATATTAATACAAAGAAAAATTATCCTTATTTTCCTATAATGTAATTCTATACTTAATATCCAGAGGAGGGACTACAAAACATTTTTTATAAACTATACGAGATTTAACTTGATCAATTATATAATAAATATAATATAAATATACTGTGTAAACATAATATAAAGTAAAAATAATAAATATAAAAATAAAATAATAGTAAGAAAAGAAGCATTATAATAAAAGAAGCACAACTTACAAAATATAATGGATTATATTTACAGTAGAAACCAAGGATGTGAAATACCTAGGGAAAACATCATAATTCACATGCAATAAAACATATAAGAGAAACATAAAACTCAGTTAAGAAATAAATATATGCATATATGGGCCGGGCGTAGTGGCTCACACCTGTAAGCCCAGCATTTTGGGAGGCTGAGGCAGGTGGATCACCTGGGGTCAGGAGTTTGAGGCCTCCTGGCCAACACGGTGAAACCCTGCCTCTACTAAAAATACAAAATTTAGCTGGGCATGGTGGCAGGTGCCTGTAATCCCAGCTACTCGGGAGGCTGAGGCACAAGAATTGCTTGAACTTGGGAGGCAGAGGTTGCAGTGAGCCAAGATCCGCGCCACTGCACTCCAGCCAGGTGACAAAGTGAGACTCTGTCTCAAAAAAAAGAAAAGAAAGAAATATATGTATATATGAAAAGAACTGAAGTGGAGACACTTTCTATGTTTTTATAACAAGAAGATTCAAGACTATCAAAATGTTAATATTGTTTAAAATTTAACCTAAAATTCAATACTGTCCTAATTAATATCTCAAGAAGATATAGAATTTAGAATATGGGGCCAAGAAATAAAATTTAAATATATAAATACATACAACCTTTATGAAAAAGTCCTAAGTCACAACTAATCAGGGTTCAAGTAGCTGATATTTTCTGGAAGCTACTCTGGGAGAAAACCTGTGTTCTTTAGCACGTATTCATTGGGACCTCTATTGCCAATAACATAATCCAGAGGGCTCTTGTAACAAGTTGTCTGAGTTCCGTAGGTGACTCAGCCAGTGACTCAGGTAAATGCTAATCTATTTTCTATCACTATGGATTTCCCTATTTGCATGTGCTTAATGGCCTCTATTCTCAAAGAATACAGAGTCTAGCCCACAAACGTTTAACCTTTCTACCACTATCCTTGGAATCACACCTAAGGTACATTTAGTAACACCTGTAATCGCCCTCCACCTTGGACTTTATAATCCACAGATTAACATTCTTGTTAGCTTTTCCTACTCTTCCTTTTTTTCAACCCTGCTTCCCTCACGATCTTAATATTGTTATTTCAATAAGATAAGAAAGAAAGAACTCCAAACAAATCAGAGGCCCAGAAGCCATGCCACCCCCACCCTTTCCCCACTTCACATATTCATTTCTTTTCAATAACACCCTGTAGGCCACCAGAAGGGACCTTATTTCTCTGACCTCGGTCACCTCCTGGTCAGGTGTGCAGTCTATCCTTTCCGATTGGGGAATCTCTGGGCACTCTGGAGTAAATGAAGTATCTGCATAGGAATTAAAGGATAAAGTTGAAAATGTGTAGTGTAATCACAGCTCCAGGAAGGAAGCCAGCAAAGTTACAGACTTTCAGCCAGTTCTCCACACAGCAGATCACCGGTAGCTGGTATCTACATTTGCATACAATGTTTAACACTTCTCCAAACTGGTATCTATATTTGCATATGATGTTTAACACTTCTCCAAGTTTAAACACGTTTATTTCTACTTTGTTTGCTTTTCATACAGATACAATTTATATACCACAAAATTCATCCACTTAAAGTATATGTCAACGGTTTTTAGTTATGAAGTTGTACAACCTATGACCGCTGTCGAATTCCAGAACGATTTCATCACTCCAAAAAGAAATAACATACACATTAGCAGTTATATTTTCTATTCCCCTGTTCTCCCAATCCCTGGCAAACACTCATCTATTTTCTATCACTATGGATTTGCCTATTCTGAACATTTCCTATAAAAAGAATCATAAAATGTGTGGCCTTTTGTGCCTGGCTCCTTTCACCTGGCGTAAGGTTTTGCAGGTCAATCCATGTTGTAGTATGTATCAGTGCTTCATTGCTTTTAATGGCTGAATCACATTTTTTGTGTGTGGATATACCACATTTTGTTTATCTATTCATCGGTTCATGTACATTTGGGTTGTTTCTACTTTTTGACCATTATACATAATCCTGCTATGAGCATTCACGTAAGTTTCTCTGTGAGCTATGTTTTCAGTTTTCTTGGTTATATACCTAGAAGTGGAATTGTTAGGTCATGTGGTTAACTCTATCTGTAGCTTTTCGAGGAACTGGCAAAGTTTTCCAAAGTAACCACACCATTTTAGCCATGTAGAAGCCAGTTTCTCTGTAACCTCAACAACACTTGTTTTTATCTGTTTTTAATTATAGTCATCATAGTGGGTGTGAAAGTGATATGTCATTGTTTTGACTTGCGCTTCCCAAATAACCGATGATGTTGAATATACTTTCATGGGTTTAGTGGCCATTTATAGATTTCCTTGGGAGAAATGTCTATTTAAATGTTTTACTCATTTAGAAACCTTTTTTTAAAAAATTTGGATTTGTAGTATTTCTTTACACATCCTAAGAGAATATATTCTCTTATATTCCAATGTATTATCTTAGGATGTAAAAAGAAATATATTTGCAAATGATATGTCTGATAAGGGCCTAACATCGGATACATCATCTGCAGATATGTTCCCTGAATCTGTGGATTGTTTTTCACATTCTTGATAGTTTTCTTCAAAGTGTGCTTCAAAGCACAAAGTTTTTTTCAATTTTGATGAAGTCCAATTCGCCTATTTTTTTCTTTGGTTGCTGTGCTTTGGGTATCATCTAAGAAACTGTTATCTAATCCAAGGTCACAGACATTTTTATTTACAAGTTCTTAGAGTTTTATAGTTTTAGCTCTTATATTAAGTCTTTGATCAATTTTGAGTTAATGTTTATATATGTTGTCAGGTAGAGATCCAACACTATTTTTTTGGTTGTTACCTGGGAAGCCCTGAATAAATAGCTGGGAAAGTCTTTTTTCTTACTGTTTTTTCTTTAGTCTCTTATTTGTAGGCACAGCTGCTTAAAGACACCAGATGGCTCAGGCTACATATCAGGAAGATATTATTGGCCCCATTGGAAATATACATCTTCACTCAACATTGGCTATTCTTACTTTAGGCTTTATCAACTTTGTGGAATCTTCTTCCTATAACAACAGCAGAAGCAGGACTGGTTCATGGACTCCCTGAACCATCTGAAATCCAGGATTGCATCAGAATTTGGAGGAAACAGTTACCGTGGGTATTAGCAGGTGCCCTTTAGTGCTTTCGTTTTGATTCAAAACAAAGCCCCCAAATATATTCACTATCACTATCTTTATGGCTCTACATTTGTTTGTGTACATATGTATATATTTCAATAAAAAATTGTCTTAAAACTGGATTCCTGCAATATGCAACAACATAGATGAAACTTGAGGACATTATGCAAAGTGAATTAAGCCAGTCACAAAAGGATAAATACTCTGGGAGTCCACTTACATAAATTATTTAAAATAGTCAAATTCACAGAAGCAAAGAAGAGAATGGTAGTTGTCAGGAGTTAGGGGGAACAGGGAATGCGGAGTTGCTAATCCCCATGTATAACATTTCAGTTATGCAAGATGAATAAGTTCCAGAAATCTGATGTACAACATTGTTTCAATAGATAACAATACTGTATTATACACTTAAAAATCCAGTAAGAGGGTAGATGTTCTGTTCTGTTCTTACCACAATAAAAACAAATTGATTTTAAAGCCACCCTTTCAACCCATGGAAATACATCCTCAAAAAAAAAAAAAAAAAAACAGAAAAGTTCAGTATTTAAGACATGTAAGACAGTTAAAAGCAGAACTACTCTGCATAAATCAGAATGTGGTTTAAGGTGAATGCGGGTGTGAAGATCTAGTTTTATATCAAATAAAATAAACCAATTAGTCATATACACTGGATAGCAATCTCAGGAGACTTGTTACCCGAAAAATGTTTTAGAGGGGAGAAGTAGGAATAATCTCAAAATGGCTTATATCAATGGTTTTCAGATCATCTTTCAAAGTTGTAATAGTTCCTAGAAAGTGTTTTAATGTTTACTGTGGAGAGAGGTGAAAAGAGATGGAGCAGGTAGGGTTCTACCATCAGGACAGCTTCTTTTCACTGTAGGGTCAATTCACATCTGTAAAGTGAGCTTGTCAAGCAGAACAAAGCCCAAATTCAGCTTTAACTGAAAATACATTTTTGAATTACACACATTTTATTATTTAAATTATAATATGTGCATGAAAGAGAAGGCATTCTGTTTGATGCTTCTGGGTGCCTGAGAGAGAGACAGACAGACAGACAGAACGGTTTCAAAGGCACCTATGAAGAAACCATAGCTATGTATGTTGGTATAACCAGGCCAACTTAATCATCCCACCACCTCCCTGTAACCTTAGTTTCCTTTTCCATAATATAATGGGGCTGGGCACTGTTAGCTTAACAGTCCTTTCTCGTTGAAGGCAGTACGACTTCATGACTCTGGGTTGAAGGGCAGGCATCTGGTGAGTCTAATTTTGCATCTTGTTAAAATTGCACTAAATGGGGCTTGGGAGACCCTAAATGTCACTAACATTCAAGGTTTCGGTGCAGAAAAAGAACACTTATCTTTTGGAGTTGAACTTAAACTAATCATGGAAGTGAATTTTGAATACTGCAATGTAGTGGCATATTGAAAAGTAAAAGAATAAAATAATCTATTTGGCATTTACAGGAGACTTCCTTTACCCAGCCTTCCGACCTACAAGCATCTCCCTTACCTGAAGTTTCCTCCAACACAAGAAGCAGCAAGAGGATATCTATGGTCACCACAATTAAGCAGAAGATGATCAGAAGGACTTCCAATACACTGAGCTTCCTCGCCATCTAGATAGACACAGATAATTGGGTTAAAACAAATCACAAGGCCCCACCAATCTAAGAGGATACACAATCATTGTATCCAAATGTGGAATTGTTTGCAAGATGACCTTGATTATCGGCATCCTCTTTACATAATCTAAAGAATATTTGTTTCCACTTATCAGTGTCCCTAATTAACTCTAGCTTTACATCCAACACCTGTAGAGCTCTTGCCTTTTTTGCATGTAGAGGAATTGAGGATTGTCCAAGGAAAAGTATATGAGACATGAAGAACTGAAGGGAAAGTGTTGTGGAATAACACACAGAAGAGAGATGAGGGGCTGTTCTCATTTTTCTGCTCTAATTATAGTAAATCTAACATTATTACATGTCTACAGATCCATGACAGCCCTCAGCTGCAATGCCTTCTTTGCCATTCCATCTCCATCATCCTCAAATGTTTGCTAGCCCCTGGAATTTATCATTCCCAGAACTGTTACACTTTTGAAACTGTAAATCCATATGCAAATGAGCAATGTCCTTTTACTGTCTCATTATCTGACTTTATTTTATTTATTTATATATTTTGAGATGGAGTTTCACTCTTGTTGCCCAGGCTGGAGTGCAATGGCACGATCTCGCCTCACAGAAACGTCTGCCTCCTGGGTTCACCCAATTCTCCTGCCTCAGCCTCCCAAGTAGCTGGGATTACAGGCATGCGTCACCATGCCCTGCTAATTTTGTATTTTTAGTAGAGACAAGGTTTCTTCATGTTGGTCAGGCTGGTCTCGAACTCCTGATCTCAGCTGATCTGCCCACCTTGGCCTCCCAAAGTGCTGGGATTACAGGCATGAGCCACCGCACCCAGCCTGCCTTACTTTATTTTAAAAAAGTATCTTATCACATCAAGGCTGCTGTTATCTTTCCATTTCCTTTTAATCTCTTAGCCCTTCCTAGCTGTTAACCCTAATTGACCTAGGCCTCAGTATTGATTATTTAACTTGCCATTGCTCTCATCTTCCTTGCTCTCCATCTGCTAACAGAATCTGCAGGATGAAACTATCCATCCAAACATCTGCCTTCTGTGCTGCCACACCTAGCTCAAGGGAGATGCCACTGAGGCTCATAATCTCCTAAATAAACTGGGCCTGCAAGCCGACTGATGGTCTTGACAGTGCCTCTCACTTTTCACAGCAGTAATTTTATTTTTATTTTATTTTATTTTTTTGGAGACGGAGTGTCACCCTGGAGTGCAGTGGCGCAATCTCAACTCACTGCAACCTCCACCTCCCAGGTTCAAGGGATTATCCTGCCTCAGCTTCCTGAGTAGCTGGGACTACAAGTGCATGCCACTACGTGTGGCTAACTTTTTGTATTTTTAGTAGAGATAGGATTTCACCATGTTGGCCAGGCTAGTCTCGAACTCCTGACCTTAAGTGATCCACCCACCTCGGCCTCCCAAAGTGCTGGGATTACAGCATGAGCCACCGTGCCTGTAATTTAAAAAATTGTTCCTTCTAGCCTTCTTTTCAGGCCTGACTCTGTTACCTACACTCTTATTCTCATGCAGTATCATCTCTGATATCACACAAAAAATAATGATTTTGCAGAAACTATTCTCTCTCTCTACTTCTCAACACAAGCGTTTCCACAAAGGTTATTCACATCTAGGTAAATTCTTATTTTTCCCCCTCTATTCTCAATGAAACAGTTTTTCCTCTTCTTGTTTAAGCATAATCCTTGCATCTGTTATCTAGATCTCACAGCTGTTGAATTTCTCAAAAATTTCATTCCACCAATTATCTCTTATTGTCTTGCATTATCAAATTCACTCTCTGAATATCTTTCCTTCATAAATATACCCCAAGTCACCCCAAACTCTGTTAATGACTCTGTGTGCTTCTCCAGGTAGCATAATAACATTCTTTTTCTTTCCAGTGCCAATCTTCCAAAACGATGATTCCACACTTTCTGTATTCCCTTCCTCATGTGTTATTGGCTTGGCTGTGTTTTCTGCATTCCACTGGAAATGCTCCCACCGAGGTTACTAGTGACATAGTGGCTGAATACAATGGGCGCTGTCTTAATCACTTAACCACTTCCTCCTCCATGAAACTTTCCACATATGGATTCCTTGATAGGAATCTTGGCTTTCCACCTCTATTTCTGGCTTATCTTCAATATTCTTTGTAGTCTCCTATTTCTTTCTTTCTTTCTTTCTTTCTTTTTCTTTTTCTTTTTTTTTTTTTTTTGAGATGGAGTCTCGCTCTGTTGCCCAGGCTGGAGTGCAGTGGCGCGATCTTGGCTCACCACAACCTCCGCCACCCAGGTTCAAGTGATTCTCCCGCCTCAGCCCTGCAAGTAGCTAGGACTACAGGTACCCACCAACATGCCCAGCTAATTTTTATATTTTTGTAGAGACAGGGTTTCACCATGTTGGCCAGGTTGGTCTTGAACTCCTAACCTCAGGTGATCCGCCCGCCTTGGCCTCCCAAAATGCTAGGATTACCTGCATGAGCCACCACGCTCAGCCCTATTTCATTAAATGTTGATGTCCCCCAAATTCTGGTATAGGTTTCTTTTTTAAACTACACAGACACGTTGGGTAATCTCCACCACTCATGTGACTTTATATGACATGTGATGGCAATCCAACCTGTATTTCTAGCCCAGGGATTTAGATTCATATATTCAACTGCCTATTCGATGTCCCACAGATTCAATAAGATTTAACATGTTTAAACATGAAATCATCTCTCCCCACACCTCACTCCCAGTTCCTGCCAATTTGGCCAAATTATCTGTTGTTCAAATAATTAATAACGTGAGGAATAGAATCACATTATAAAAAAAAAACCTAGGGATCTTTTTTTAATTCCTCTCATTCTATTAGTTCTCACAGCCAGTTAACAGTTCAGTCAGACTACTTTCCCGGTATCTTTGGGTCATTACCCAAGTGACCAGCACAAACAGGGTCATTTGGATCTCCTATATTCAAGCCTTTAATGGATCTCTGAATAAACCAAAAACCCTTTAGCTTTGTGATCAAAGGTCTTCATGGCACGTCCTAACCCCAGCTGCTCAGCGTCTCCTCTCCCCATATTCCCACCATACTAAACCAGCACTTATGCAGCAACAAGCTATTAAATATAAGTCAGCGGGGACAAAGACTGTTCTCTCTCTTATTTTTATGTTGATTTTGCATCTCCTCTTACTTTTCATTTCCCTGCCTCTCTGCTCTTCTCAACTCCTCCCCAATGCCACGACCATTTCTACAAATATTTTTATATAGGTATATAGCATCAATTTTTAATTACAGTAGCCTTTAGGTTAATGTGTAATAATTCCATAGAAGAAGCACTTTAATATTGAAATAGAGGTAAGGAACTAGGACCTACAGGTAATTTGCCAACAGGCATTTAGGAAGAACCCTTAGCCCTTGGAGACACGAGGTTTGGGATTAAAATTGAGGTTTATTAACTATTCTTTACTATTTACCTAAATTAATCAGTTGTCTCTCTTTTAGTCTAAATTATTTAAAAGATATACTCTAATCCCTATAAAATATATATCATATGACTGTATTCTCATAAAATCCCTGCATTGAAGCTGATCAGACAGATATCATGATTTCCATTTTATAGATGAATATTAAGAAATTTTGTCTAGTCACGGTTAGTGGTGGAACTGAGACAAACACCGAGAGCCGCTACTTTTTAAAATAGTGCTTGAATACTCTCTCGACAATGTATCCTAGGCTGCAGAGCTTAAAGACTTAGAGGGTCGGTCTCCAGTGGTGGAATTTCAGGTAGAGAAAGAAGTAGGAAGGACCTACCCTAAGAGTGCTATGGTATCAAACTTTGTTTCTTATACATACAGCCCACAACTCAATACCACAGCAGAGGCATTATTCATCAATTGGTCTCTTTCTGCAAGTATTATTTCTCTCCACAGGGAGACTTTTTTCTTTCTAGCCTCTAAAAATCAGCAGCAGGGACCTACTCCACAGCTCCTCAATCCTCCTGAGGGAGCAGGGTCAGCACCTTAGCTCAGGAAGTACAGGAACGCTCTGGGAATAACCCTGGGTGTTTTCCTCCCTTAGGAGCTATGGTCATTCAGGCAGAGGACAGGATGGGGATTCCCAAAGGTAGAAATTCTTGCCTACTTAGAAACCCTTCCTGCCCAAAGCTGGGAGGAATTCACCTTCCTCCAAATCCATGCCATCTTGAGATAGTTTCCAGAAGGATCCCATCTGTTTCCTCTGTCCTTAATTTCTCCCAGTGACAGAGGAGGATCTCACACCAGACCTACCCCAACCTGTCCTCCAAACACTGACACCACACACACACACACACACACACACACACACACACATGTCTCTCCTCTCCATCAACTATCTCATCCTCACTCCTCATCTTTTATGGAAAAGGAAGAAAATATTAAGTCCAGAAGAAAAACACGGGCATCCAGATCACTTAACAGAGCAGCAGACAGAAAATCACACAAAAAGAAAGGGACCCTCCTGCCCTTGTTCAAAGCCCTGCTTGCGTGGAGAAGCGTACTCACCGCATCACCTTGTTTTTTTCTATGCTGTGTCTCTCCCTCAGCAATTCATAGGGAGCACTGAGCAAAGGTAACTGGGCTGAGGTAGCCAGCTTCTGCCACGATTAATTTATTGCCTTATAAAGTTGACAGCAACTGGAGGAGGGGAGTGCATATTCCAATAGGTCATAGAAGAACGCTTGCTCTCCATGTGACATACAATGAAAGCTCCTTTTGTTAATAAAAGGGGAAGGTGGTTTTTTTTCTAATCATTGTCCCTCTTCTGTATCCCTGTTCATATCTGATTACTTGTCACGTTATGTTTCCTCTCTATACATGTAGCCTAAAGGGCTCAAGAGCTAGGGTCTTGTCTATCTTCTTCACTGTTGTACCTCCTGTGCTTAGCACTCTGCCCAATATCCATAGTTCTTTTTAAATATATAGCTATTTATTTAATAAGTAAGTGAAAGAAGGATTAGCTCTCAGTTCATCACTTTGTTCTTTTCTCCATTTTCATCCTCCAGAGTTCTCTTGGTATAACTCAGCTTTTCATTAATTCAAATGATCCTTTCCACCAATTATTCTAAATAGTGAAGTACCATTAAAGTAGAAATTATACAAACCTGTCCAGGCGCAGTGGCTCACACCTGTAATCCCAGCACTTTGGGAGGCCGAGGTGGGCGGATCACCTGAGGTCAGGAGTTTGAGACCAGCCTGGCCAACGTGGTGAAACCCCATCTGCACAGCCAGGCATGGTGGCAGGCGGCTCTAATCCCAGCTACCCAGGAGGCTGAGGCAGGAGAATCGCTTGAACTCGGGAGGTGGAGCTGGCAGTGAATTGAGATTGCCCTATTGCACTCCAGCCTGGGCAACAAGAGAAAAACTCCATCTCAGAAAAAATAAAAGAGAAAGAACGTATACAAACCTAAAGTGGGAAGATGCCTCTAGTGGATATTTGTCATGTTCTTTGATGGCTCAGCATCTTTCAAAACCTCTTGCTAAGATGGGGGAGGTGGGGAGGGAGACAAAGGTAGAAACATTACCTATTGGGTACTACACTCACTACCTAGGTGACAGGTTCAATCACACCCCAAACCTCAGCATCACACAATATACCCTTGAAATGAACCTGTATATGCACCCTGAATCTTAGACCCTGAATCTAAAATAAAAGTTGAAAAAAATTTAAAAACAGAGGATCTTTCTTTAAAAAGAAAAAAAATAACCTCTTACTTAAATCAACTTAAGGACTTTTTCTCCAAATTCTGCCTCCCCAAAGAAACAGCTAGAAATTCTCTTTCACAGCCTTTCTTTCACCCAAGGTAGAGGCAAGTGGCTGGAGCTTTGTGAATGAGGTATTCCTGTGAGTGACTTACATCCAGAAGAAGGTGTAGATAAGGAGGTACCATGTAAAATCCAGGATGTTGGAAGGATAGCTCGTTTCAGAGGCAGCAGGGACAAGAGACCTAGTGGCATCCTATGCTCAGTATTTGGGGTTGCAAGCTGCCAGATATGTGCTCAGGGCAGTGGCAGTAGAAACCGCTACAGGGTAACCTGGGGCTTGTCCCTAGCCACATGGCCTACAAACCTGACTCTCTAGTCCTACCGGAGTTTCAATGAGTCACCAATATCTTTTTAAAATTTTTCTTAAGCCAGCTAAAGTGGATTTTTTAATTGACATATAATTTCCAAACCATAAGATTCACTCTTTTAAAGTATACAATTCAGTGTTTTTAAAAATATATTTACAAAATTCTGAAACTATCACCACTATCTAATTCCAGAACATTTTTGCCACGCCCAAAAATAATTAGTGGTCACTCCCCATTCCCATCTCCCCCTGTTTCTGCAGCCACTAACCTACTTTCTGTCCTTATGGATTTGCCTATTGTGAACATTTCATATAAATGCAGTAATACAATATGTGGCCATCTGTGTCTGGCTTCTTTTACTTGGCATACTATTTTCAAAGTTCATCCACACCATTTCAGGTATCAGTGTTTGTTCCTTTCCATGTCTGGATAGTATCCACTGCATGGATAGACCACATTTTGTTTAGGCATGTATCCGTTGATATACACCTAGGTTGTTGATACTTTTTGCCTGTTATGAACGATGCTGCTATGAGCTGACATGTTTTTTTAAAATTCTGCCTGGAATATACCTAGGAGTGGAATCATGGGTCATGTGACAAGTCTTTAACTTTTTGAAGAACTGCAAAACTGCTTTCTAATGTGGCAGCACTATTTTACACCCCCATTCCTGCCAGTAATATATGAGGGTACAGAGGGCTCTTTTGGTGGCACCTAAGAAGTGTAAATAACAGTGTTCACAGTAGTGAATCTTTTGTGTTTGCTTCAAATGCTCAGTATGTGGAAAAGCACACATACACACACACACGGAGAGAGAGAGAGAAAGTGAGAGAGAGAGAGAGAAAGAGAGACTCGGTTTCTGCATTTATGAACTGCTGGAATGACATATTCAGCTTTTAATTTGCCCCAGTACAAGGTGGCCTTTGTTAGAGGGGAAATGTACCAAGATCTCATTTCAAATTGGGAAGACATCCTGGCAAAAGGTCAAGAAGGGAGATTTATTGTTACATAAGATCTATTTTTTGTGTGATATTTTACCTGTAACTCCCCACATGCCGTGCACATTTGTGACTTCATTTATGCTAATAGTAGTAACCAACAGGCCCAGCTAATCTACAACCTGTTTCCTGAAGTGCAGAAAATGGCTACCTTCACCATCCATTCTTGCTAACTAGTAACTGGAAGATATTGAATCACCATACTGGTGTTGACCAATGAGAAAATAACAGAGCCACTTTGAAGGGTAGAGACAGGCACGTGACCCGACATCTTCCAGTTGTCTATCGGTAACAAGGCACGGCAAAGTTAGCTATTGGCGGAACTCAAACAGTTGTCACAGCAAGCTGCTGGTTGGAATCATCAGATCAGAAACTAGTAATATGAGTCATCCTTAACTTCCAGAACACCATTCTCCAAGGCCAGATGCAAAACTCTCAATGACTCTGCTGCTATGACAAGAACAAAGAAATATTGATGAGATCTTGACGACATCTGCCACGGCCAACATAACCTTATCTTTGTAGGTATATATGACATTTAATGTTATAACATTAATAAGAAAGGAATAGATGTCTTCCTATTTAAGTGAAAGAGTTTGAGAGTGTTATTTTTTTTTATTTTGGCACACCAATGAAGAAAGTAAAATTATGTGATCTGAAAAACAGAGCATATGTGGAAAAGGAAGGCCCCCAGCCTCTTCCTGAATAGCTGGCCAGGAGTTGTAAGCATAGGTCCATGTTGTAGGGGCTGCTCTGCGATGGCCACAAATGCATATGGTTCCATGAGAGGTGGTTCTCAGAGTGTGGTCTGAGGAACAACCTCTGGGGGTATTATTGAGCGAAAGGGCTCACTCTTCGATGCACTAGAAGCCAATACTCTGATAAAGGGTTTCGAAGAAAAGCTTTTATTGCAAAGTCAACTCACAGGACACAGGAGTCCAGCTCAAACCTGTCTTCCTATGCTGGCTTTAAGGAAGTATTTTTATCCGAAAGACTTAGGGGGTGGATTCTGGGATTAGCAGGTGATTGGTAAAAGAAAGAGGAAATCTAGAAAGTCCGCAGGCATGCACAGTTATCTCTTCATGCCTCATCATGGGTCCCATGTGCAAATTTGGGAGGGAGTTAGTATGAAACTGTGGTGGAAATTCAGGCTGTGACGTCAGCAAGCTCTTTCTGCGTTAACTCCGGTAAGCCATATTGGTTCCAACAGATAATCTCTTTTTCACACATTTCTGGCTGAAATTTAGCATTTTGTTAGGTTATGAATGTAGACAACAAAACACAGTAGTTTTCATAGCACATGAGTTTGTCAAAAATGCAATCACAGATCTTTCTATATTACATTATGAAATTGTAGTGGATATCTCAAAATATTGTTGATGTTGATCATTACATTGAAATTATAGCATTGTTACTTCCACTGTTGGATCTTTTCATTTAATTTGATAATGAAAAAAACACATCTCATGGGTTACTATATCATCTTTAATATTTGGATAAGTGTATCATAATATGATAAGTTTTCTTTGAAATAGCATGCATTTTGCTTGATGCATTTAAAAACAATGTTGTGAGGAAGAATTCCGTAGGTTTCACTAGGCTGTCAGTGGGGTCCCTGACCCTTCATGTGCTCCAAAACCCCACTGGCCTCACTAGGGCCTTAGCCATCAGAATTATATAGTCAGAATGCCTCTCCTTACGCATTTTGTGGCAGCCAGAGCCAAATTCCACCAACATATCCTTGATGGTAACATTAAATATTTTTTAAATATCAAGTAAATAACGTTTTCATCTTTGTGGCCTTCCTGAGTTTGTTAGAGGAAAGCCGACAAGTTTCCCACCTTTTTGATCAAAGGATTCCCATGGCTACTTTTCCATATTTCACCAGTTTCCTCGTTAGCTCAGGCCCTCATCCAAATGCCCCTTATTGTGATACTTAGATGATTTAACAATATTGTTTGTCTCTAGCCTTATGCAGGTGCTGACACATGAGTGTGCAGGGAGAATGAATGGCTTCCTGGTTATAAGAAAAGAAGAAAACACAGAGAAGTAGGTTCATTCATTCCACACACATTCATTTTCAACTCATTTTCAGGTAACATCAAAAGTTAATATTCCTGTTGAACATTAATATATAATTTCCTTATCTCACATTTTAACCCTATAGAATTTTAAGCAAGAAGGTCGCAACTCCTATTTTTACTGGAGTTGGTATTTTCCTAAATATAGCAACTGCTATGATGATTAAAATAGTAATCAATAGACCCTTCCACAAACCTACATCTTATAAAAGACTCCTTGCAGAGATCTAAGAAAAAGGATAATTATAAAGGTTATCATCCTATTGGTGGATTTGGCTGCAGGTTCTGTGATGCCGAAGAGAACCAGAAAGACAAATTCATAAGAGTTTGCTAAACAAGAACCTTAACCCCAAACAGAGATTACTCATGGTCAAAATAGCACAAAATTCAAAATCACTTGCAAATTCACTTGTTTTATTTTTATCTGGCATATAAATTGCATATTTTTATGTGAAATGTGGTTATATACATTAGAAATAAGATTTACACATTTCAAAGCACACTACTGCAAAAATAAATTATTTTTAACCTCCAAACTCTCTTCTGAGCTTTGCCTGCTCAGATCTCAATCTCACCAGTAGCCCTTTATGCTAAGGATTTCTCAAGACCCTCTTCTTCAGGTGAGTTGACTCTTCCTTTTTCCTCCCCATGAGGCTGCTGACAATTTTACATTATGTTCTTACTTAAGATCACTTTTACTATCATCTTCTGTTTCATCTGATCTTTCCTTGTGTTTGCCTTTTCTTTGCTTATCATGCTTCCCCCACCTATAACCAATTAGGTATATTATTCCTCCCACCGCCTATAACCAACTAGCAGATGTTCTTTCTGGATACTTTCTTGAGATGCTGATTAGCTTCAAGACCTGGAACTGTCACGGAAAGCTTTCTCTTGTGTATTTAACAAAAGAATGGGGTCCATTCTATGATTACAAACGTGGACATACACACACTTCATCATGGACCCAGTTCATCTTCAGTAAATGTCATACAATGAACAGTCACTACCATACTAACCACACAGAGACATTAAGGTAATGCATAGATTTTCCACACCTCCCTAACTGCCTATCCCACAGGGCTAAGGTTTAACCTTTAGGGTTCACACAAAAAACATATAACAAAATTAACAGAAATATTTCACCAATAGTGGGTATGAACAAATTAGCAACACACAATAATTTTTATGAGTATGAAGTATAAGTAGTTTCAAAGTCATTCATAGTTAGTTAGAATCTTGCTGTAAAAATTCACAGAGTGATTATCCACGTCAATGAAGTAAAATTATGTAGGCTGATGTTTCTGTCAGTCACATCGATGCTTAATACCTGTTAGGAACCAAAGGAAAAGAATTGGGCATCCGGTGGTGAAATTTCCTGCATGCAAATAAATCAGGTGCAAGTATCCGGTCCAAATAACCCCCTAATACTTCTACATTGTATTGTCTAGTTAAAAGACTGCCTTCAAAGTTTCAGATGAGAAGGGTGTTTTCTAATTTTTTAGAGTACAAAGATTATTCAGTGGTAGAGATGGGCCTTTAAATAATTCAATATGGGCCGGGTGCGGTGGCTCACGCCGGTAATCCCAACACTCTGGGAGGCCCAGGTGGGTGGATCATTTGAGGTCAGGAGTTTCAGACCAGCCTGGCCAACATGGTGAAACCCCGGCTCTAATAAAAATACAAAAATTAGCCAGGCATGGTGGCGGGAGCCTGTAATCCCAGCTACTAGGGAGGCTGAGGCAGGAGAATCACTTGAACTTGGGAGGCGGAGACTGCAGTGAGCTAAGATTGCACCAGTGCACTTCAGCCTGGGCAACAGAGTGAGACTCGGTCAAAAAAAAAATGTTCAATATGCAACCGCTGAAGAGAAACAACTGCACAAACTGGAGAGAATGCCCTCTTTTCCATTCTGCTGAGGTGTTGATTTTCCTTGGCACCATCCTTCTGTTTCCTCCTTCTCCTATTCCACTATAGCACCCCAGTGTTTGCCCAGCAAGTGTCCACTATTCCTGCGTCTTCCTAGGCAGATGCTGTCAAGAAGGTTTCACTGCATGTGCCCTCATCAGCTTGCATGTCTGTCCCTGAGCTGGTCAGCAACAGGATTGGACAAAGTCCTTTATGGTATAGTTGGGGAAGTTGTTGACAAGAAAACCACAAGTATGAGGAAATAACTGTAAAGAATGCAAAACTGAAAGAACACTTTTGTTTCAGGCTTAATCATCAGGAAGGATTATGAAAGAAAAAAGTTCAGGAAAAAAAATAATAAGTAAGCACACAAGGAAGAAAGTTTCATTTACCATCGGGATGATAAGTGTCAGGACCACTACACTGCATTAATCCCAAGGTACAGATTTTTCACATATTTAACATTCATCCGACAAGAGCGTGTCTTGAATCGACAACCATAGAATTACTGTGAGCCAAGCAGCACCCATGGCATAATTGTTATTGTCTGTGCCCGTGTAAGCTTCATTGCTATTACTGTGTTATGAATGGATGGGCTGAAAACATTTAAGGATTATTACAGGAAGGAATATTTAGTAAGATCAAGAAAGCACTAGGATGAAAATGTATATAAAGTGTGTTAGTGGCTCAGGAAAAAAACTTCATAGACACTAGTGGAAGAATTTTTATAAAATGCTGAATCACCAACACCTTTTGCAGTACAGAGGAAATATCTTAACCAATTTGTAACACATATTTTTCTTCTAAATAATAATAAATACAATAAACTATTTAAATAATAAAATAAAACACTTTAATACGAATTTAAATAGTGCAATTTAAATACGATACAAGTTGGTTAAGCTATTTCTAGTGCTTCTTCACATTTAGGGTCTACCTCTTCTAAATTACGTTGAGGCAGAATCATCAATGTATCTCCACTCAACATTTTCCTCCATATTATCACTTACAATATTGAAATATATAGGTAAAAGTTTATGTCTAAAGAAGTTTCAAAAACTTTCTATAAGTTTATTATAAAAATCTGAGGCCGGGCACAGTGGCTCACGCCTGTAATCTCAGCACTTTGGGAGGCCAAGGCAGGCGGATCACAAGGTCAGGAGATCGAGACCATCCTGGCTAACACGGTGAAAACCTGTCTCTACTAAAAATACAAAAAATTAGCCGGGCATAGTGGCAGACGCCTGTAGTCACAGCTACTTGGGAGGCAGAAGAATGGCATGAACCTGGGAGGCACAGCTTGCAGTGAGCTGAGATCACATGCCACTGCACTCCAGCCTGGGCAACAGAGTGAGACTCCGTCTCAAAAAAAAAAATTGAGTGATAAGGAAGCATTCTATCATAGTTTTGTCATCCTTTTTTCTTTCTTTGTGGCACATGAAATAATGAAGCAATTTTCACTGATGGTATCATATTTGATAAAATATGATAGTTCCAACCTGTTTGGGAAGTTGATCTCTGAGGCAGAGGTGAGGGAGTCAAGACAAAGTTTTACATAGGTTTGCAGACAAGAAGACAAACATGGAAAGTAAGAATCCAGGCCATGGATTCCAAATGATGATAAACCATGATTTTTCATTCATCTCCATGTGGTCCATTCCTAACACATGGAAAACTCAGGGATTCCCGGAGGGCCTGGCAGGAGAGGGCATCATTTGGAAGGGAAGCAGTCAGGCACTGCACTAGGCATTTTAAGGGTGGAGAATACCATTCGCACTTTTTGCTGGTCACAAACCTGTGTCGTGGGGTCATTGTTGAAGGAGGGTGTTATGACCATGCCACTCACAGAGATGCTGACACTGGTAATGGGGACACTGCCCACTCCCCAGATTTCAATGTAGCCCAGTTTCAAAGGATTTGTACCAGTGATGTAATTGTTGAAAATTACATGGCTTTGCATCGTATTCTGTCGAATTGGAGATAAAAGAAAAATATAATAGCAGAATTAGTTCAAATTTTTCTAACCTCTTTTTAGGCACAAATGTAGATCATAAAGTAAGACAACTTCAGAGTCACCATCTTGTATCTTTGGATCATGGAAATCATGATTTCATCACTCTATGTCCTATTGCCAACTCCCATCCACTTTGCATTGACAAGCAGCTACAGGGTCTTTCGCACTGCCCTGAACTCTATAGGAGACAAAAAGTCTCAGCTGTTAAGATACTTATATTCTACAGGTGGAGGAATCCCAAAATGTGCAGACCATTCCAAGGCAACTCAGGAACAAGGGCTAGATAACAGAAACAGCCCGTCCACCTGTAACATGGTAAACTAGAATAATGATCATTACTGATGAGATGTGGATAGGTTTAATTGCAGAAAGCCTCCTGGGAGCATAGTAAATTTCCACCGGAAGTCTAGAGAAGTAGAAAAATGTGAATTAGCAAGATGAGCAATGAAGAAATTCTAGGTGGTATTTTATGCCCTTACGATATTCAGCATCCTCCTAAGCCAGTGGAACCCTATTCTCACTTCATATCAGTCACACTCACCTGGCTGGCAGAAAAGCTGGCCAAGTAATAGAGTCCTTTCCCATAGGTATCTGCAAACAAAAAACAAGATAAACATGGCCTGGACCTGTGCTGTAGAACTCTATGCTATAGAATATATAAATGCTGTTCTAATTGCCTACTTGTCTTGTTTGAGAGAGTAAGGCTTATCTTTGTTTTTATTTCTGTCTTTTGAGTGTTCTATTTTAAAATGTAAGTGCTCTTTATGGAGACTAATCAAACCCTGCACCCACACTCAGTTTACACAAAATGCTTGAAATGAATGTGTATAGACACATCTGTCTGACAGAGTCACTTCATATAACACAGTTTCCTGACACCATTTTTAAGTCACTTCTCTTCCTTGTGGTCTACCATCCCAGCATCTTCCTAATCAGCTCAGAATTTCCAGGTTTCTTTTGCTGTATGTACACATCTCCGCACATACATTTATATGCATATACATATGCAAACACCAACATTGATGTCTTGGTGGGTTTATCTTGAGGTATTAGGCAAATTTAAAAATGTGATCTCTAGAGAACAAAGATGATCAAAGAAAAGCCTTCTTTGTCCTTTATCCTAAATGTGTGCCACAGGCCCAGGAAGAATATGAAGTTCAGCACAGTCGGTGAAAGTGAACTAGTCAATAGCTTGGTTTCAAGTATTCCCATCCTACATCCTGCCCTCGTGGCTGTCACACTCTTTCCTGTGTGCTGGCCCCTTTCTTCTTCTTTCTCTTTTCTTTTCTTTCTTTCTTTCTTTTTTTTTTTTTTTTTTTTTTGAGACAGAGTTTCGCTCTTGTTGCCTAGGCTGGAGTGCAATGGCATGATCTCGGCTCACTGCAACCTCTGCCTCCCAGATACAAGCAGTTCTCCTACCTCAGCCTCCCAAGTAGCTGGGATTACAGGCATGTGCCACCATGCCCAGCTAATTTTTTTGTATTTTTAGTAGAGAGGGGGTTTCTGCATGTTGGTCAGGCTGATCTCAAACTCCCGACCTCAGGTGATCCGGCTGCCTCGGCCTCTCAAAGTGCTGGGATTACAGGCATGAGGCACTGAGCCCGACTGTGCTGGCCCTTTTCTAAATGACTCACCACTCAGTCAGTTGCCACTGGCTATCCCTTAGAACTGTGCTGTCTAAGATAGCAGTCACTAGTAAAATGTAACTGTTTAAATTTAAGCTTGTTAAGATTGAATAAAATTAAAGATATAATTCTTCAGATGCACTTGTCACACATTTCAAGTGCTCGATAGCCTCATATGCCTACTAGATACAATATTGAACAGCAGAAGATATAGAACATTGTCATCACTGCAGAAAGTTCTATTGGATAGCACTTGTCTAGAAATAGCTAATAATTTCTTGAGCAATCCTCCTGAGAGTTTACCAATTCCTATAAACTCCTAATAGAAAATATCCCACAAATAATACAACAGATAGAGGTATTACCCCTCTTACTGGGACAGTAAACCATGTAATTCGGGAATGTGTCCTTGACCATAAATCCTATGAAAGTTTATCTCCTCTGGCTACAAATAAACTTTCCCCATGGCTCCCATATTGCTACCTTCTATAGTGGATTACAAAGGTTGCATAATGGGAGGTGATTCAGAACTGAGCTTCATTTACACGAGGAATAAAGATCATGTCCAATATGGATTATACCCTTGAATTAACAAATGATTATATTTTAAAATGCAAAATTGTTGTAATAGGGAAAAGGTGAAAGCAGGCCTGTAAGATAATCCAGGAATGTAGTCAGTGCCATCAGCATGAATCTCAGGCAACCTCTACTCACCAATGCTTTGCCCATCATCCCAGAAGAGCCAGCCCCCAGCAGTTCCTTCATCATCCAAGGCAATTTTGAAGCCCATGAATTTCTGGCGGCTGCAGTGAGCAGGGAGAGAGGCATTAGCTAAAAGTAAAGCCACAGCCACAAACCAAGAGTTTACATACAAACATAAAGCAGCGAAGGGAAGTGCTTTGGGGGATAAAGACTGCATACTAGAATTCAAGAGACTTGTGGCTTAGTTCTAATTCTGTCTCTGTCTGGCTGTATGACTTCATATCATGAACAAATGAATTAGTGAATGAATCAAGAGGATTCTCCTTTAAGGCTCTTAAAGTAATGACAACCAGACTAACTGGGTTCTTTCTTTTCCTTTTGAAAGGAAAATCCTGATGCTGAAAATCTGTTTTCGTGACCTAATATCCGAAACATATAGAGGGAGTTCTATTTTCAAATGTCCTAAGTTCTTCATTTTTATTTAAATCTTTAGAATCAAATGAATAGGGAGTCTAAGAATGTTAGTATTGATACCAGAGAGATGTGAATTTTAGTCCGCATTCATGTACTTAGTAGCTGTGTGACTCTGAGCAAATCACTTACCCTTTTTGCTCATCTATGAAACGGTGGTAACAGTACTAACCTCACAGAATTTATGTTTTCCTTTTGCTAAGAAAAAATAGATAATTTCCACATGGAAATGCCCATATTCATATAGTTCTAGGCACAGGGCAAGCACTCACTGGATGTTAGCTATGGTTAATTTATACATAGACTTTGATCTAGAATTTTAACATCTTGTAGAGGAATAAACAATTTTTCAGCAATAGTTTTATTAGGAAATATTCAATCAGACCCAATAGTATACTAAAACTATTATGAATCGTGGTTGCTCCTATTTTGACTTCCATTTCAATTGTGAGATTGAAAGATGACACTCTTAGACCTATCAACTCACCCACTTAGACATAAAAGAGCTGTTAAGAATTAGTCGAAGAGTATAGAGTCTGAAAAAGGTTAAAATACAAACAAGCAAACAAAGAAAAAACAAGTGTTGAGTAGAATTGCATGTGGGTTTGAGAGTGATGCTTACATTTTGGTGGACTTCATTACAAATTGTTGAGCTAACTGACATGTAAAGGAAAACCTGAGTCCTGTCATTCACCTTAAGTGGGTGTTCAGTGCAGGCTCTTGCCAGGGCAGGATGTAGCCCCCACGGACATGAAGATTAATGTGGTCAAGAGGGGCTGGCAAGGTCTTCCACTCTCCTCTTGCATTAATATCCACACCCTGGAGGCAGAAGAAGGTAAGAGATGACTAAGGAGAGGACAGGCCCCTCCCTGAACAATGCATCCTACCAGACATCTCATCCTCCCTTCTGAACTTATGCCTGTTCATCACCCTTTGCAACATACCTGCCATTACCCATTCTGCATTCACCCAGTGCTGCAAGAAATCTTGCAAGGCTGCTGTAATATCTTGTTAGGGTCTCTTGCCTTTGCTTCCACCGTACAAACTACATTTGCCTGATGTGTGACAGGAAGAGGTGCTACTCTCTCACCTGTATCAGAACCTAAGCGACCATCCTTCCATCCTACATGTTCTCAACTAGAGAGGGCTTTTCAGTCTCAGCACTACTGAGATTTGGGGCCAGACAATTCTCTGGCGATGGGGCTATCCTGTGCCTTTTGATATTTAGCAGAATCCTCGGATGTCAGCCGCATCGACTACTCACCCCCAGCCTGTTGTGACAACCAAAAATATCTCCAGGCATTGCCAAATGTCCCCTGGTAGGCAAAATCCTCTCATTTCAGAGCTGCTACTTTACAGGTAAGAAGCAGTTATTGTTGACAACAAGCAAACAAATATGCATGGCTGTGTTCCAATAAAACTTTATTTGCAAATCAGCTAACAACCAGATTTGGCTGTGGGCCATAGTTTTTGCCAGCTTGTGCTCTAGAACGAGTAATAGTCACCCAAACTTGGGAAGATTAATTAAGGTGACACTTCTTCATTAATCTTAACTATAAAATTCATCTTCATTTTGATTAAACATCGAAATTTCATCTTTTTCTAAATAGCTTGCTCCATGATTTCTTTTGTCTTTCCTCTTCAACCAAAGACATCTTCTGTTAGTGAATGGGAGACTCAACATGCACACTCAGGACAAAGGCCAGTCTCACGTAAAGAAAGCCGGCCACCTCTTCCTGGGAAACGCCTGGCTGGGATGCACATAGCAGAGCCTTAACATGTTACCACCCTAAGGGCAGATCCAGACTAGGAACAGGAAGGAGAGTCTGGGGCAGCGGGGAGGACTTGGGCTCCAATGGACTGAGAAGAGAAGGAACAAAATGCACATCCTTCTCCAGTTTTCACCTAATCTCACTGCAATCCCCTTGGATGAAAGGGGCCAGCACATGCTCTGCTTCCTGTATCCCTGCTTGTACCCCTTTGCTGTATTTCCAGCCCTCAACGATGTTCTCCTCAGAAAGTCAGAAAAAGAGGCCTCATTAGAGACCAAGGAAATGCCTTCTTTGATTCTACCCCAAGAATCAGGGTCTGACTTGTCAGGGTCCCAGCAAGAGATCACCACCCCAGAGCTGCCCTGGAAGACCCTGGCTTCCCAGATAAGTCTTTGTGGAACATAATAGCACAGAAACTATGCGGCGAGGAGCTCTTCATTGCTTCCTCATTTCTAAATGCACTTGCACTGCTTAGACTCACAAGGGTTGGGTCCCATACCTCTGTGTGTGTTTTGCACATTGCCTAATCACTTGCTTACCTTAGGTAATTATGTGCAGTGCCCTTCTTTGAGCATCTATGCTATGGAAGGAGATATTTAATAAAAAGACAGAGACAAAAAGGCCTCTATGCTTACACACTTACAGCAGGTAAAGATATAAACATTAAAAACAAAAACTATAGTTTGCAACACAATCTCAAAAGCATCTGCCTTTACACAACATTGTAAATAGCAGTGATATAAGAAAATATTAAAAATTAACACAAAGAGAACACCCACGAAAAACCTGAGTGAGATGCTTTATGTGTTATTTCACAACAGTTCTATGAGGGAAGTGGTCTTACTCCACTTGGAGGTGAGAAAACCGAGGTTACAAGGGTTAAAGTGGCTTCTCTAAGACCACACAGCAGGTGGGTTACAGAGCCAGCATTTGACCTAAGTTCTATCGGATCTAAAGCCTTTGTACTCTCTACCATTTTCCCGTGTCGTATAAACATTCAGAAAAACTTACCGTGTAGTAATCGTACCAACGGGCTCTAGGGAAATATGCAGTGACATTTCTGGCATTCTAAAATGAAACATAAACAAGGTGTGGCAGTGGCACCATTTTCCAGGACAGAGAAACCAAAATACTTAGGAAAGAGGTTAAATAATTGTGATGGCCTTGGGCCCACTTGCCTCATGTCCCAGGAGGTCACCTATTGAGGAAACCTTACATCCCTTTTCCTTTTTCAAACAGGAGAGATCTGTCTACCCTAAAACAAGTGGCTTTCAAAAAGCACTTTGGTACCCAGGACTTCGGGAAAAAAAAAAAAATCACTATTCGCTTATAGAAACAGGCTTACGCTATTCCCTCTTAAAGAGACAAACAACTGAGATTGTGTCTGGGGCAGAAAAAAATTTTGTGGGTACCATAAGATTTGCGGGCTGGACACGGTGGCTCACACCTGTCATCCCAGCACTTTGGGAGGCCGAGTCAGGCGGATCATGAGCTCAGGAAATCAAGACCATCCTGACTAACACGGTGGAATGCTGTTTCTACTAAAAATAAAAAAAAAATTTTTTTAATTGGCCGGGCATGGTGGCACGTGCCTGTAGTCCTAGCTACTCGGCAGGCTGAGGCAGGAGAATCACTTGAACCTGGGAGGCAGAGGTTGCACTGAGCTGACATAGCACCACTGCACTCCAGCCTGGATGACAGAGCGAGACTCTGTCTCAAAAAAGAAAAAAAGATTTTGGGAAGGTGCAATTAACTGGTATTTTAATCAGAAGCCTAATCAACAACAGAAGTAAAGAAATGGCTTTTACTGCTGGGAGGAGCTCCTGCAGAGGAAGGGAAGGGTTAGCCAGCAGCAATACAAGTACACACACATTGCCAAGCAATCCTTCTGAAAAGTTGTAATAGTGCTAGAGGACTGTTATGAATTCTTTACAATACTGCCCCCATCTGATCTTCTATTCCTTATTTTAGTTAACGAAGAAACGATTGTGTCATTGAATATACCATGAGGTGTTTTCTTCTTGATCATCCTATGAACCAGAATTGTTAGGCTCATTTTAAAGATGAAGGAGCTGAGGCCCAGAACACCTAAGTGATGGACTTCAGCTCAGAAAGAGAGGAAGAGACACAGGTAGAATAAGAAACCATGTCTTAGGACCCCCACCAGCTCAGGCCTCTTCTCCTCGTCCTTTTCCCCAAGCCTCACAGCTAGGATCCTCCCCGCAATCGGAGGCCTCCATACTCACGCGCTCCAGGACAGGGCTGACCAGGAAGGCTGGGCCCAGCAGGAACTGACTGTCTATGTCCCATGTCACCTGGTCTGACACAAACCTGGAAAGGGAAATGAAGGTGCCCAACAGAGCCCAACAGAGCCCCAGCCCGACACTCTGAAGAAGCTCCTCAAGTTCAGATCCAAGTCGGAAATCCAGCTGCCCCTGAGCCATCCTTGCCTTTTTCCTAGGCCTAGCTTCATCAGGAGCACCCAGCCTCTGCTTTCCCCATGGGATGTGCCTCAAACTTCAGAAATGCTGGGATGTAGATGTGTTCTCTCCTGTAAAATACTTGCCCCATTTCTCAACCATGGCAAACTTCGAATGCAAGGATGGCCCTTTTCCCTCAAATCTCTTCCTGAAATCCTTCTCCTGTGATCTGGCTACACATAACCAAACTGCTACAAAAGATACATAGGCCTTTGCACAGCCAAATTAGAAAGAAATTATTCTATGCTATACTGCATCATTTCAGTTTTGCTCATTCAATCAATAGCCTTTTATTAATGACCTAAGGCATGTATGGCACTGTGCTAAAGAGAGTAATAAAGTATGGTCTGCGCCTGAAGAGCTCATGTCAAAAGGCAATCATGTCTTTAATTTGGAAGAATTCAACTGTCACCATATAGAATGTAATAAGTCACCCATTAGGCATTGGGATCCCTGCTGGACACTCACTCATGGAGCAGAGGCCGCACAACAGTGATGCCCTCCGTGTGGGCCTTATGCATCAAGGTATACAGATATGGCAACAAGGTGTATCTGGTCTGCAGGACAGTTCTGGAAATATTCACAAAAGCAACATCCCAGGACACAGGGTCTTGTCTCTAAAGGAGAAAGAGAACAGTGTTGGGAGCTTGACCTGGAATTTCTAGGGGATTTAAGAAGGTCACTGAAAGCATACTCCAATTGACGATCACTCACAGCTAAACAAAAGAAAACTACACATGAGGCCCAGAGAATATTCTTAATAGACTGGAAAAGGTCACTGATGCTCTCCTAGGACAGCTGATGAAATTTCACTGTAAGACATTCTTTTTGGTATATTTTTTACAATTCTGCCTAAACAACAAGAACAAAACATAATAATAACCTAAAGAACACTGAGGAATATGGTTCACTGAGACCCAAGGGCTTAACAGTTTATAAGGGTGCAGTGGCTCACGCCTGTAATCCCAGCATTTTCGGGGACTGAGGCCAGGAGTTCGAGACCAGCTTGGGAAATATGGCAAGATCGCATCTCTACAAAACACAAAAATTAGCTGGGCACGTTGGTATGTGCCTGTAGTCCCAACTATTCAAGAGGCTGAGTTAGGTGAGTCGCTTGAGCCCCAGAGGTCAAGGCTGCAGTCAGCCATGATTGGGACACTGCAAGATCCAGCTTAGGCAACAGAATGAGTCCTTGTCTCAAAAGAAAAAAAAATTTTTTAAGATATCACAGGAAATACAGACTGCATTAACTTTAGGTCAGAAATGGAGGCTATGTTTCAAGTGAAACACTGGAGGTAGGGGCCACTGTCCTACCCTGGTCCCAATGGTGTTGTGGTTTCTTGAGAAGGGGTAAAAGGCCCCCAGCTGCATCCAGCGAACACACATCTCATATTCAGCATCTTCAAAGAACCCACAGATATCTGCTCCCGTCTGAAACAAGAGGAAATAAAATGAGCCTGCTGATGATTTCTGAAAGATGTCACCACCTTCTTGGTGCTTAGGAGGATCCCAAGGACACTCACATAGGATATGCCGAAGAGGCTGAACTCCATCATGCCTGCAACGAGAAGCACAGCTGTGTCACACCAGGCTCGCTCTCACGACCTGCCTCCTCACCTCTTCCCCAAGGATCCCAACTCCCTGCCCTACCAGCACAGGCCCTGGGAAGGACCCACGCACCAATGATAGATTTCTTCAGCTGATCCCATGCGGCCGTGTTGTCTCCCAGCCAATGTCCTGCCCAGCGGCCAGAAGAGGGAAATGTGGAGCGGGTGATGACGACCCCTCGCTGTCCCGTCACCTCCTGCACGGCTCTGGTTGGAGGGGAAAAGGAGGTGAACTGAGGGCACCGCCAGGAAGCAAAGGCCATAGAGCATCTGCTCCCAGAGCCCTTGAGCCTAGTCAATGTTTGCTGCGTGATTGGAGGGAACACGGGACTCTGAGCTGTAATGGGGGCTCCACTGATCCCAGATGATGGAGATAACGAGTCACGTGTTCTCACAGCGCTTTACAAAGAACTTCACTGTAGCAAACTCACTGGAGTGCCCCCAAAATAGTAAGGAATTACTAAATCTTGCTATTGGTTTCCCCAAAACTTAGTTTTCTATATTTGAGGAGGAACACAGTGAAGATTATAAGATCGTCCTTAGAAGAATTCACACTATTCATTGAGCTTAGAAAGCGGGACTGTGCTAATTCAGTGGAATACCAGTTACCCTCCACCAAGAATGGTGAAAAACAAAAAAGAACTCCAAAGATGATTCACTTTGAAATAAAGGGGAGAGATGCCCAGTCCTCTGTGTTCCCTTCACCTCCTGTAACTGAAGCTGTAGTACCACCGGCTGCCCTCTGCGATCATTATGATGTCTCCATGTGAGTCTTTCCCACTAGGATCATTAAGCTTTTCACTGGTGGGACCATGCCTTATTTAAATCTGTCCTCCTCCTTTTAATCACAGGGCCTGGCTCCATGTCAGTAAGGGTTTGTCTAATAAGAATCATTACATAGTTGTCATGAGAATCTTCTTAACCCTTAGAATGGGAATGAAAAGAAAAGTAGGGTAGCTATGTCAGTCACTGGCAATCCCTACAGGTTGTGACAGCTGGAGAAGGGAGACAGAGACTCACTCGTATGTAGGTCTGGTCTGGGACCACCCATACAGGTTGTGCACGTTGTAGTGCTGCACCAGGGAGCCGTCTGGGAGGATCTGCTGACTCTCCATGCACAGGGTCTTGCTGCTCAGGCCCCTGTCCCTGGACTCCAAATCTGAGGAGGAAGAACTGGTGAGGTGAAATCCAGCCCTGATTCTGTTTCTCCCTGACTTCTCTTCAAGGGACTGGGCCCTGGATCTTAAGACTAACTTCAGTCCTGCCTGTGTCACTCTCCGTCTTCCCAGAGACATGAGCACAGCGCCCCCAGCTCTGAGCTGCAATGGCGGCTCCAGTGTTTCCAACATCAAGTTCACTGAAGAAAGCAGAGGTGTCAGGAAGAATGTACAGCTGTCAAACACTACATGACAGGCTCTGATTTAGGCTTTTGACTTGCCAATTATTTCCATAATTCTATGAAGAAGATCTCATTACCTGTCTTTTACAGTTTAGCAGACTGAGATTTGGAAATATCGCATAATCTGTGAAAAGTCACAAAACTCCTAGAGAGAACAATTTCTGGAGCCAAGATATGAACCCAAGTGTAACTCCAAAGTCCATCAGCTCCACAATAAAGGCAAGCCAATAATTTCCACCCATTGATGACACCAAAAAATTCCTGTGATGGAATTCACATAAGCCTAAGAAACTAACAAGCCTAGCTGTGAGAACCCTTTGATGGCATGACCATTCGTAAGTGCTTTCTAGACAAATTCAAAAAATTTGTGCAATGAGTCTAGTCACTTGTACATGCCCGGCTGGGTAAAGCGCGTGCAGAGCTTTTGTCTCTGGTCCCCAGTAAACCACAGCAGCCATGAGGATGTGCCCTGAGCTGTGGGGTCACCCCTGGCCTCGGGCTCCTCCAGTGTAATCCTTCTTTCAATCACGGCTCTGCCAATCAAGAAGGCCAAGGATTCTTACACGGCATGTAGGGAGGGTGGTTCAGAGAGGCGTCCCTGCAGCCTGGAGAAACTGCCCCATTCACGAAGCTTGATGGTTCATTCATATCCTAGAAATGCCAAACACAGACACACCTCACTTTTTAAGATAATTACGTCCTGCCAATTCTGAGCCAAGGAAGCAGTGAATAAATTGTTCAACATCCAGTAATCCCTGTAGATGCCAGCCCTGGGAGCTTCATCAAATCCTGGTGAGAACTGGCTAGAAAGATGAATTCACCCCTACAGAACAACTGGCTAGAGGGTTAAAAAAAAATCTCTCTCAAGGGGGGTGTGAGGCAGTGAAAGTTCCAAGAAATTCCTAGTCAATTGCCTCAGAGGTTTTATAGTAGTAATGTCAGGTCTGGGAGAAGGTGTGAGGGCTATCAGGGTTGTTCCTCTCCTGAGAGGAGGAAGTGTCTGATATGTCCAAAGTCTTCCTTGGACAATGTCTATCCTCTTGACTGAAGGTCAGTGGTACATACACGTAGGCACACAAAGATAGACAAGCGTCACTGGTACACAGAGACACACACACACTTACAATCCACATGCCATCAAACTTCAAGCTCCTCTCTGGATTCTGTGGATTGTTGTATAGTTCTTCTATTTCCCTCTTCCACCACTTGCCAGTTGAATTACGGAAAAAGTCTGGGAAGGCCACATAAGCTCGATATAGCTATAAAAAAGAAATATAATTTCTTTGTCCCACACAAATATAGAAGACAGCAAACAGGCACTTACTGAGAATGCAACTCGCACAAATACTTCAACTGCATGGTGACAGACAGCCTGAACAGGGCCTAAATAATGTTATTAACTTAATAGAGAAATGTAGAATGAGAGGAGAAATTAGTGCGATTTGCACACCTTCCCGGCATTTGGAAAACATCCAAAAACTGTTCTCTTCATATATACATGGATGATGACACTCAATGACCCGAACTAGTGACCTCATGCATTCGATGCCCAACCCTCAATGTCAGTCCTGCCATTTCCTATGCACTCCTCAAAGACAAAGCCAGGGAGAGACTGCAGACATGAGATGCATGGTAATAGGTTAGGAAGAAACACCCAGGGACTCCCTCCTATGTCATTCCCACTGCGAGAGGGGAGGAAGGAATAAGATTACATTTCAGGATATTAGACCAGTACACCTCAGTGTTTTCTACAATTTCAGAATCACATGACAACTACAGCTGTGTGGAAGATAAATTGAGAGGACTTAAAGAGGACGTTTCAACTTCCCCTTATTTTCATCTTTCTTCAGATAATAACAGGTGTGTTTTTGTTTTAACCTGCAAGATGGGTTAAAGGTACAACTTCTTTTTTTTTTTTTTGAGACAGAGTCTTGCTCTGTCACCCACCCAGGCTAGAGTGCAGTGGTGCTACCTCGGCTCACTGAAACCTCTGCCTTCCAGGTTCACGCGATTCTTTTGCCTCAGCCTCCTGAGTAGCTGGGATTACAGGCACACACCACTACACCTGGCTAATTTTTGTATTTCTAGTAGAGACGTAGCTTCCTCATGTTGTTCAGGCTGGTCTCAAATTCCTGACCTCAAGTGATCCACACACCTCAGCCTCCCAAAGTGATAGGATAACAGGCATGAGACACCATGCCCAGCCAGATACAACTTCTTAACTACATTGTAGACTTTTGAGAGCAAGAAGCTTGTTTTATATTCATCTGAGTGATATTTATATTTTGCACAATGCTTAGCTTAGAACTTGACACAAAATATATACTCACTGTTTAATGGTGGGTTCACACCACTTAGAAGCAGCAAATAAATGTTGCTTATTATGGAACATTATGGTCCTTTGTATGTCTCAGTAAATAGCCTCCTTTATGATAATCACAACATTGTAAGAGTTAAAGAGCTAAAGAATGCTGGTGAGGAGGGTCGGGGAGGCAACAGAATGAGGACTTGGTCTGGGGAACTCCAGTTCTTATACACAATAGACAAAAGGCAGGTAGGAACCCATATGTCTACATAAAGGGCAAGAAAAGGAACATGAGAAAACAGAAACAGATCAGCCTACATGGGTCTGGCTGTCAAGGATGTGAGAAGACAGTGGGTCACATCACGGAGAATCTTGAAAGAAGTGGGCATGCCAGGGATGCCTTTTGTTAGGAAATGGAGGTAGAAACTAGGAAACCCGACAAAGAGAATCTTTCACCAGAGACAGAGAGCTCCAGATCAGGAAGGGTTAGAAACAATGGGATGGGTGGGGGATGGACAATTAGAATAAAGAGATTATCAGCCACAGCTGAGTCAGAATTGTATCCCATATGGGGTACACATGGGGAACCTGGCCAGCCATGATGTAGGAACTTCCCTAAGTACTGCTCAGATGACCCCTTCCAACTTCATAAAAATGTTCTGCCGTTCTCCAAGGTGCTGGCTCTACCTTACACCTGTGCATATTCAAGTCTTGCCTTTGTGGCTTCTGCCTTCACTTTCTCCAGTCTTCAAACAGTGATATAACCACCCACACACTGGGCCTCAGGATCACCTAGCACTCTTTTTGTGGCACATTGCATGCTACAATATGCAATTCCTAGATCCCATCACAGACTTATTGAATTAAATTGCTGGAGCTTTGGACTCAGAAATCTGCTTTTCATGGGGCTGTTGGCTGTTTGTTTTATATTCAGTAAAGCCAGGCCTGGACATCAGTGGCTTCATCCTCACCAGCTTCATCGAGTGGGTCTTTATTAATAATATAAATATTAGATTGGTGCAAAGGTAATTGAAGTTTTTGTCATTACCTTTAATAACTTTCTTTCCTTTTTTTTTTCTTCTGAGACGGAGTCTCACTGTGTCACCCAGGCTGCAGTGCAGTGGCTCAATCCTGGCTCACTGCAACCTCTGCCTCCCGGGTTCAAGCGATTCTCCTACCTCAGCCTCCTAAGTGGGATTACAGGCGCGTGCCACCACGCCTGGCTAATTTTTGTATTTTTAGTAAAGATGGGGTTTCACCACGTTGGTCAGGTTGATCTTGAACTCCTGACCTCGTGATCGGCCTCCCAAAGTGCTGGGATTGCAGGCATGAGCCACCATGCCCGGCCTACTTTTAATAACTTTCAATGGCAAAAACCACAATTACCTTTGTACCAACCAATAGTTATAATTATCCTATCTACCAAGAATTTCTTATGAGCTAACAGATTCTGTGACTCCCTAATGAAGTGTTTCTCATCAGGGGTATAACTGGCGTTTGAGGTGAGAGATATTTTGTGGAGAATTCCCTGAAATCAGAGCTATGGGCATCCCTGCCCACTGCCCACTGAATGCCTCTGGTGTCCCTGTGATAACCAACACTGCCCTCAGATTTCCAAATTGCCTCAGGATGGCAGTGTTGCCCCTACTGGCTGATGAACTGTGGGGTTCTGATACTGACTACTTGACAAAAGTCAGGAAGCCCATGACCCAGAACTTCTCTGGCTGGGCAGGTTCCTGTGTCCATGTGGGCTGCTTGGACCACTAAGCTTCAAGTGATTCTCTGTGAGAGGTGACGAGAGGACAGGAAGCTAGGTCTTCTCCCTTGAACAGTATAGATAGATAGATAGATAGATACATACATACATACATACATACATACATACATACATACATAGAGATAGATGATATATAAATAGGTAGATAAATGATAGACAGAAGAGGGATTTGGATAGATAGGGTGAGTGGATGAATAGAGGTGGAGATAGATTAGATAGATAGATAGATAGATAGATAGATAGATAGATAGATAGATGGTGGATAGATAGATAGGATAGAATGATAGATAGATAGATAGATAGATAGATAGATAGATAGATAGATAGATAGATAGATAGACAGACAGACATAAATGAATAGGGTGGCTGGATGGATAGATAGATACATAGACAGACAGACAGATAGAAAGATAGATATAACCTGAGTAGATAGAGTGGATAGATAGATAGATAGATAGATAGATAGATAGATAGATATAGATAGATAGATGAGGTAGATGATTGATAGATAGATAGATAGATAGATAGATAGAGGATGGATGAATAGATAGAGTGGGTGGATGAATTAATACATTGATCGGTAGATACATAGATATAATAGATTGAGATAGATAGATACATACATACATACATACATACATACATAGATACATACATACATAGATGGGTACATGGATATACATAGATAGATAGATAGATAGATACTTGTTCAGTAGTAGACATAAGGAAAACAGCCTTGAACTGAGTCTGACTCGTTCTTGCCAATCTTCAAAACCAGCCCCAGCTTCTGTTTTGTTTGTTTTGTTTTACTGCATCTACTGACAGTAAATAAAGACATGCAGTCCAATAGCCAAGCAGCCTGGTGCTAAGTGTGTCTCATTTTAAATCAATAGTGCTACTGCTGCCAACTGGCTCTGGGATCCAGGAGGCCAGAGACTGACAACAGAGAAGTATGCATCACATGTTTGCAGTACCATCTGTTCTCCCTACCCTATCAGAGCTGTGCCAGGCCTCAGTCCCTGGCTCCAGATTGTGTGGTTCTGTCTAATATCTGCCTTTCCCTCTAGGACTCACCACTTGCCCTGAAAACCAGCTTATCTGGATAAGGCATGAATATTTGGCCTAACTCCTACCAGTCACATTCCTGGTGATCAATGTTTCTCCTGCACCTCTGTCCATGGGATACAATCTTACATTACGTAGAAAGAACTCCCAAAAGAGGTCTTCGCCCCTGGACTTCTGAGTGGCTGCTAACAGAATTACAGCTGCTGGGATTTGTGCCCACAACATGGATATTTGTCTGATTAATACTTGATCCTGAGAGAGTATCTAGACACTACAACATATACCACATTGCTGACTGCACAAGTCAGCTTCTTTGTCCCTTCAATTCCTGGCAGATGTTCTAGAAAAGAGGCCTTTTCCTTGTCTCCCCAGCTTTCCTGTGGGGGTCACATAGGCTACACATGCCCTGCTACAATTCCTGCCCAGAAAGAATAGGCATTATTGAAGAACAGCTCCAGAGGTAGGGCAAGGTACTTGGTCTCCAGGAAGTCCTTGGCCCCGCACTAAGAATCCTGCCTGTGGGTACTGTCACAACAATTGATAGTAAAGCACACAGGCTGCCTCAGTTCAGGAGACACACATCTTGGCCAGAGGATGGGGCTGTAGCCTTCCTAGACCTGTAAGGAGCCATGTATTCATTCAAGCAAGAAACGCTTAGTGAATCTGGAAAAAAATTCAGGTACAGAAGCATGGACTACTTGGATCCATTACAAGCAACAAACCATCCCCAGAAGAGAGCAAGGTTTACAGTAAGGCTGGAAACTGAGAGGTAAAAGCAAAGTTGAGAAACCCAAGGAAGGATTGGGCTCAGAGGAGGAATTATAAGTGTGGAAAGGGAGAAACGTGTTCATGGAAAAAAAAAAAGGTATACCAAAAAAAGACCTAAACAGTCTTTGAGGTTAGAAGACTGTTTAAAAGGGATAACCAAGGCAACAACAGTAAGTATACCAGTTCAGAGAAAAGATACCACTTCTAGGAGGTATCACCCAGTGGAAATTTCTTGGGCCTTTGTAATCTGACAGCCTTGAAATTGAAATCAACACTCTGTCACCTAAAACCATGGACAAGTCATCTGAGGTCTCTGGTCTTAAATCCCAAGGATAATAATACATGTCTACATCCCAGTGGCCAGTAAAGTATTACTACATATAAAGTAATGGGCATACAGACTGACATCCAACACACATGCCCTAAGTGTTTCTCCCTTGCCAAGCCCATGTCCATGGTACAGGCATGCCCACATTCCCAGGGACGGCTGCCCCTTCCTAGAAACCCTGACTCCACCCAAATTTACAAAGACCCTTTACCTCCACTTGACTGTCCCAGTCTAGAGACCCATTCACAACAACATCAGGAAAATCAGGCCAGACCTATGGAGAGAAACACGTTCAGAAGCAATTCACTAGACAATTTCCCTTACATAGTATTTCCTAATAAATTATTATACAAACCGTGCTCCTAGGAGAAATACTTTGATTATCATGTAGTGATATCATGAAGTGAATTCCGTAACACATTATATTACTTAAAAGTTATTAACTGTATCAACAAATATTGATTGAGAAAAGGAGAGCTTCTGGCCTCACGGCCCAAATAGAAAAAGCCAAAAATAACATACACAGGCGTGTGACCCTCTAACAGTGACCCACCCTCAGGCTGGGGACTAGTGCATCATCGCTTAGGATTATACCTTTCCCCAGACAATGTCTCCATCATTTGGGTACTTGATGAAGACGTCATCCTCTATGCCCCGAGTGAAGGCAGGATAAGGCTGTGTCTCATTGCCAGAAATGGCTGGATCCTGAAATCAAAGCATAAGTCATTTGGGGAAATCAAAGCCACAGAATGAAGAGAAACAGAATGCAGGAGAACTCCTCCAGGGTGAACTCGCTGGCTTCTACCTGCACGGTAGAGTTTCTGTGAGTCCTGGGAAATACACCTTTCCTACTGCACTTCAATTTATCTACTTGCAACATGGAAATAAAGTATAACTCTGACTCCACCAAAGCCCATACCTGCTCCCAAAGAGACCGCACACATTCACATCAGGACTAACCAGAATGAGGATGACCCGCATCCCATCAGCCTTCATGCGATTGATCAGAGCTGGAAACCCAGCAAACTTGGGGCTGAGGGTGAAGTCCAGCTGCCGCTCCATGTAGTCGATGTCTGAGTACTGCACATCCTGTGGGAGGACATGGGGAGCTGAGAGGCTGCTGCTGTACATGCCCAAGCTTTATAGGAGAACAACCCTCCACCACCCACGGTGGAATTCCAGACAGCTTCTTGTTGATGCTTTCAAGTCCCAGCTCTGCCATTTGTTAGGTACAGGTGCTGGGAAATTCACTTAATTTTTCAAATGTTCAGTGATAAGATAGAAAAAAATCAAAGTCAGCATAAAATAGGATGAGAATGCCTCTCTAAGATGGCTATTCTGGGGATAAATAATAACACTGGAATGGACAGTGCTTTGTAAACTGCCACTTTCAGGAGTGATTGTGATGACCTCCCCCAAGAGGCTGCCCCTGGTATCAATGGTTCATGCTTAGAAAAAATAATATGAACTACCCAGGGCTAATACAATGTGGATGGTAAATCTACTGCAAAACAAGTCAAAACAAAGCAGCGCTGTATAGTTGCTTTGGAATACCCAATCTTGAGGGAAATCAGAAACTACATTCTTCTGGAGAATGAAATGTTGCATTTCACTATCCACTAATGGAAACGCTATGTTACACTAATGGAGCTATTGTAAAACAAGAGAAATGTAGAATAAAATTAGATATGCGATGGTACATTGGATCACTTGTCTGATGACTGGGTCCCTTCCCATCCTCCAGTGAAGGATAAGCTTTATTTCCATGTGTACATCCTCTGGAACCCATTCCAGGATCCGCGTATTCCATCAGTGATTAGCTCAGAGCCGATGGGACACTGTGCTACAGCACCAGGGCTGCGGGAACTAAGGTCGTATCCACATATACAATGGTCTGATGGTTTGGGGTTAGTTTTTTTCAGGAATTAAGTAAAAGAACTGTGGATATTATTTATTCTTATGGAACCGAGGACATTTTGACTACATGTTTTGAAGTCATGTGAAAGAAATGGAAGGAAGCACGAGATAGTAGAAAGAGCCCTGGAGCCAGCTTATCTCCCCCTCTGGGAAATCACAGTAAGTCTTGAGCTATCATCTCTAGAAGATGGAAACAAGGGCCCTTACCTCTATTACTGTGCTGGGGTGAGGCTAACTGTGATATTGTCTGAAAAAGAACATTATGTCTTTATAGAATCTCACAAACATTAGACAAATGAACCCAGACCCAGAGGCACCTGGCTTAGTTTTGAAACTCCAGAGCCATGACTGAGAACGTACATAAGGGATCTGGGCAGCCACCATCTCATCATACAAGCTGGCGATCTCAGAATCGTTCTGGTATCCATAGCGACACAGCTGGAACCCCAAAGACCAGTAAGGTACCATCACAGGCCGGCCAATAAACTAGAAAATAGACAGAAAATATTAGTCCTCAGAACAGAGACACCAGATTGAAGTTTTACATCAAGTAATAAGAATATTTTTCCATGCCCCAAGCTAGACAACTAACTAATTGAATTCCACATCAAAACTGACAGGATATAGAGCCACTAAGATACTTGGAGAAAGCTTTCTGCTAGACTTGAGCTCCTTCTTAAAAATTATGGAAAAGCTGATTTCACTCCATTCCTAGAGACACTGTAGGTAACTGGTTAAGAAGCCCAGAATCAGAGGCAAAATGCCTGGCTTAGATACAGGCTCCAGTCCTGCTAGCTGTGTGACCTTAGGCAAAAATTAAGTAATCTCTTAGTGCTTCAGTTTCTTCATCTGTAAATAAGGGTATAATAATAGCATCTCCCTCACAGTCCTTTTGCGAAGACTGAATGAGTTACTATGTGCAAAGTGCTCTAACATGCAGCAAGTAATAAATCAGTGATGTGCAGTAGGTAGTACATAAGTGTTTGCTGCTGCTGCCACAACCACCATGGTCACCACCATCATCACTATTTTCACCATCACCACCACTACCACCACCATATTCTTCACACCACCCCACTGTCACCACCACTACCACCATAGCCACCACCACCATCACCATCAAACACCAACCATCACCACCCCCATCATCGTCACCATCACCACCACTATCACCACCATCACCAACACTCCCATCACCACCCCCACCACTATCATCACCATCACCAACACGACTACTACTACCACCATTATCACCATTCCCACATCACTATCACCACCATCAGCCCCTACCACCATCATCACCATCACCACCACCATATAACCACAAATACCACCACCACCATACTACTATCACTACCATCACCACCACTAGTACCACTATAACTTCTGCTATTCTGCAATGCTTACAGAGGCTATAAATTTAATGGTGATTAGAATGTATTTATTTTTCCTTATTCTATAATATCTTTCCAAGTAATACCAATAATTCCAGTTATCATCTGAGAGTTATACTAATGAATGTGGACTCTGGCACCCAGAATGTGCTATATAAGTACTTGATAAACAATTGGATTTCTCCCTACCTCAGTGTACTGCTGGGTGACAAGCTCTGGAGTTGGCCCCAAGAACACATAAAAGTCCAGAACTCCCCCTGTGGTACGGTATGTCAAGGCAG
This sequence comes from Pan troglodytes, assembly GCF_028858775.2. Classification (NCBI taxonomy): domain Eukaryota; kingdom Metazoa; phylum Chordata; class Mammalia; order Primates; family Hominidae; genus Pan; species Pan troglodytes. The sequence continues at coordinate 157,429,298 of NC_072404.2, read as the reverse complement.
GCAGGGGCTGGAACGTCACATCTGAAAATGAAGAAAAATGCTAATCAAGCTGGAAACTTTCCACGTCACGAATCACCCCTGAAATCCACACATTCTCCATCTTCCTGCACCCTCCCTATCATAGAGTAGTAAGAGCCAGTATTTTCTATCATACTCACATAGAACTGAAGAAGTTCAGTGGAAGTCTAAATGTCCCATTCCCGGGTTTGTTTCCTTTGGTGTATTTTACTATATTTTGTCGTTCTACTCTTAAAATTATGTTTACATTTCAACTTTTATTTTGGATAAGGAGGTACACGTTCACATTTGTTACATGGGAATATTGCACGATGCTGAAGTTTGGGGTATGAATCCTGTCATCCAGATAGCAAACATAGTACCCGATAGGTAATTTTTCAACATACCATAGACCCTCACAATCCCCAGACTAACTTCTCTGACCCATAGTTTTACCCTAATTCAAATTTTATAACTGGCTCCCACGAGCTGACCTCCAAGACATTTGGGACCCGTGTGGTTTTACTATCCCTTCTTATGTGATTTTTACCAAAATAAGAGTTGGGTTAAATCTTCTTATCACATGATATTAGACTGAAATGAACAGAAAGGCTAAACACAAAGAAAAAATAAACAGCAGTGCCCGTAAAATGAAGATTCTGACTTCAAGGAACAGTTAGGCTAAACACATTCTAAACTGACCCAGGCATAATTGGTATCCCCCCAAAATAAGGGAGGCGCTGGATGGCCTTACCCATGGCATTGCTGTTCAGCAGGAGCACTCCATGGGCACTGCCGTCCTCCTCTAGCCCCATGTAGTAGGGGTGGACACCATAGGAATTCTTCTTGTACTGGAGAGTCATGGGGAGAAGCAGTAGGAGTTTAAGAGACATTATGCCTGAGAAAGAAACTCAACAAAAATATGCTTGCTAAGATGGGTCTAGTTTTCTCCATGAAATCAATTAAACACATGAAACAAAGGAGCCTGAGAATTGGCCCACTCGCCTAAAAGCAGAATGTGACGACCAAGTGGAGTTTGGGAAGATGAAGCCCAAAGCCTGAGCAGTGTGGGTGGAGAGAAGCAGAGACACAGATCCCAAGTGCTCTGTCCTTACCCCTGGGGGCTGGTCTCGGGAGAACATCCCCCAAGTGTGCCACTCCAAGTCTCTCCTATAGGACCTGTGCTCAGTTTCCCCAAAGCCATAGAGGTACTTGGAGGGAAGGCGGGTGGAGATGCGGATAAACATGTCATTGAAGGTGAAGCCAAGGAGCTGAGAGTCCCAACTGAAACACAAAAAGGCAGATTTCAAACAGAAAATGGGCTTTTCTCTCTGCTTCCAGCAGCTGACTTTTCAAGGACAACAGAACACTTGATTCCTACCCAGAAGCTGTTCATCTCCCAAACAAAACAGAAACTCAATTTGATTAAAATATCATAGATATCCCCGCTAAAAGCCCAGGAGTTCCTCATTCATCTGTTTCCCACTCTCACTGCCTCCTTTCAGTGGTCCTCTACAATACAAATCCAAGCTCCCCTCACCATCACAGCTGGGACCACTCCACACCAGCACTGCCTTCCACCCTTGCACCCCTCAGCGCATTTTCTACGTAGCACTCAAAGCGATATTCCTACGAGTATCTCACCTCATGTCACTCCCATTTGTGCTTCTTCTGTGGCTTCTCATGCAAACATCTTATGAAGCCTTCAAGGCTGAAGCTGCCCCCTCAACCGGCATTGCAGCTTCCTCTCCCAGCACTCACCTGCTTACTTCCTCCATTGCTCCAACCACACTAGACTTCTTTTCTTTAGCATGCCAGCTTCGCTTCATCTCCTGGCCTACCCACTTCCTATTCCCTCTGTCTGAAATGCTCTTTCCCTTCGCCCTGTCTCATGTGGGTGGCTCCTTCTCATCCAGGTCCTATTAAAATATCACCTTCTTGGCGAGATCTACTCTGACCCCAATATCAGAAGCAGTAACCACACCATAACCCTCAATTACCCTGCTCTTTTGCCTACACAGCAATTATCACTATCACAATCTCCTTTTTATACTATAACTTAAATTATCTCTGTTATTTACTTATTATTTGTTGTCATGAGAAGAGAAACCTCAGCTGTCTATAAGGAGCAGCACCTAATCTAGAGAAGGCACCCCATAAACATTTGTTGGATGAATCCTCAGGCACGCTCAACTGCCTCAGTAATTATTTCCAGAATGCTAAAGATTTCCTGTAAGAACAGCTCTGAAGGAAACAACTCATCCATGGATCTGGAAGTGGACAATGTGATGTTATGAACCAGGATACATCCAAGGACAATGGACCTGGCAGCAAAGGCGCAGGTAGCCATCAACTCTGAGTCACACTAGAAGCCACTCACATTATAGTGCCTGTACTCTTCCGGCGAATTTCAATCCCAAATGGATTCTTCTTAATGAGGACATCATAGAGTTGACCCTCAGGGGTGCTGGATGGCACACTGGGTATGTTCAGAGGGACTGGAACTTCATACCGATTGTTGTTGGGATCATAAATCTAGGCCAGAGGAAAACGACTTTAGGCAAGAATACTACTCTTGAAACCTATACCCTTAGCAGAACCTTTTTGATTTTTGGACAAAAGTTCAGATGCTATGTTTCTGTCTTCTTTAAGTTTATGATGTCTGAGATTTAATTAACACATCAAATAACAATGTCAGATTTAATATGTTTGTCTGTCATTTCTCATTACTAAGGCCTCTACTGCATTAATATACGCATTGTGACATTGGTGCTAACGTAGAAAATCATTCTGGAATCAGCGTGGTATTTATGAATATGTTACTTGTTATTTTCTGTGGGTATATGAGAATATATAAATACCTTAAAACTTTTCTGAATTGAAAAATAACGTGTCTCCCCAAAATTAAATCTATTTGATTAAAATAATCAGAATGTCCTTGCTGAAGGTGGTATCTAAACTGATTCATGAGTACCTACTACATCCCTGCCTGACACTGCACAAGACACTAGGGATGTGAGCTCAATAAAGCAGTGTTATGGTTTTACAAAATTCACATGCGAATGAGAAGTGAAAGAGAGCAGCTCACAACACCTGGGTGATGTGTGCTAAGGGAGAGCTATGTTGAAGTGTTGTGAGACTCTAGAGAAGGAAATGCCTAACATTGTTTCTGGGAGACTGAGATGGTCTCCCGGGAGAAATACAATCTAGAGTATTAGAAACTTGGTAGTCATTAACCAAACAAAGAAAAGAGATCAAGTCATTCTGGTGAAGAATAACAACCACAAAGGCAGAGAGAATTAAAGTGGGCCAGAAAGAGGCAAATATTTTGGAAAGAGCTACTGTATGGTCAAGAGGTAGAGTAGGCAATGGTTAAGGCTAGAACTCCAAGGAAGTTCATTCACTTCAAACCCATTTGGTGCCTACAACATGCTAGTGCTATGATGAGGGTACAAACATACAACAGCATCATCCCTGCATTAGAGGATGTACAAAAACTCAGAATTCGGGTTGATGTCAGATTGTAAAGAAATTTTCAGGCAATGTGACAACGTCCTGATCACTTTCACTTACTCTGTCAATTACATTACAGCACTAACTATCTGCCAGGCTCTGTATTAGACTTCAGAAGCACAAAGAGGAAAGGGCACATTCCTATCCTTGAGAAGATTAGTTTAATAGAGAAGCAGACATAACAGCTAGTCCATCCCTAGTCCTTAAATGCAATTAAATTCTGGAAAGAAATGAAATCGCTGCATGTTGGTGGCTATTTTATATGTATCTCAAATTCAGTATCCCAAACTGAACATATCATCTTACATTGATCAATCACAAACCTTTTCAGTATTCCCATTCTGGTTGATGTCAGCACCATCCATATTAAGATGCAAGATACCAACACGGTCATCATTCTTGATGCTTCTCTCTCCATTGTCGCCTGCTTGCAATCGAGCACCAGACCCTGTAATCCAACTTCCTGAATCTCAAATAGGTGCACTGCTCTCCACCTTCATTCCAGTATTTAGTCCAAACCTAAGCCCTCACTTGACCTGCCTAACTGGCAGCCTCCCAACTTGTCTCTCTGTACTCACTCTTGCTCTCCCAACCATTTTCCTAACAGTAGCCACAGTAATCTTTTCCAAATGAAAATTAGGGCAGGTCTCATTGTTCCCTCAATGATTTCTCAATGCTCTCTGGATAATGACATAGTCTAATGTAGCATGATTAACTTATTTTAGGGTTGTGTGACCTGAACCAGACAAAGATAATGGAACTGAAAAGGGTCTTATCACTGCCTGATACATGTACTGTGTTTACCTTGAACTGCAGCATTTCATTCTTATGGTAAGTGACATGCAGGCGAAGGGGGTTCACGGGTGTGGAAGGGAAGGCACTGGCATGAACAGAAGACTTTAAGGAGATGTCAGCTGTGGCCCCATGGGAGTTATACTGAACATCACTGACAGAGTATAGGTCATCGACAAAATAGCAAAAAGGGACTCCAGAAGAATTGGATGCCTGAAAAGTAAGGCCAAAGTCATACATCAGCACAGCATGTGGTCTTAAAGTTCTCTAACCTAAACAGGGTTAGAAAAGTCATTTTATACGACAATAAAACCAGCCTATCACTTATCACTTGGCAATAACATAAATTTAATTTCCTGGTCTCCAAGCAAAATATTTATTTTAAAAAGTTTTGCACATGTCCCCACCTACTTGTCACATCCAGATCATGTCCCTTAGGAAGTCCTTTCTATGGATTTTAAGTAGTTATGTAAGTGCCACTGCTATGCTTAAGAAACTATAGATTAGCTGTGGAGATTTTCATGCACATGAACCCCATTAGCATGGTTACCTCCCAGATACAGCCACGGGCAGTGCAGTTTTCTGCAGAAGCACCATTCTCATCAGGGTAACAGTCTATTTTTTCTTCATCCCTTATCTTTATGCTCCACTCCACTGTGTATGCTTCTCCCAGGAAAAGATTGATGTCTGTGATAATGGCGACCTGTAGGAATGCAGAAATCACAAGGAAATTCATCTTTGGGAGAAAGGCCTTGCAAAATCTAAGACTTTATTTATTTATTTATTTATTTTGGAAAAACAAATAGACATCAGTCCAGACTTTCAACCATCCAAGCAACATATCACTTTAGCTTACAAGAAGAGAACTGTACAGTGGGGGAATCTATTTAGCAGTAACAGGGCATATGTCTCCCCTCTAGCAGAATCTTGTACATAGCATAATGAAAACAATTAGGTCAAATAAAACCTGTCGCGATCACCCCTTATTCTTTTCTACCCTAACTCCTCTTAGCCCTCTGTGTCTTGTCAGGAAGGGTGTCTTCTGCACTTCCTCTTTAGCATGATACATGGTGTCATCTCAAAGTGAGCTGATCCTCTTGCTCTCCAGTCCCCAAACCAGCATCCCCCATTGGCGTGGAGTGGTAGAAAGAACATAGCAATAAGAATCATATGACCTGGTTATCATGCCCGCATTTATGTAGTATATTGGACAAATGATTTCTTTTTTTAATTTTTAATTTTAATGAATATATAGTAGGTATACATATTTATGGAGTATATGAAATATTTTGATTCAGGCATACAATGAATAATAATCACATCAGGGCAAATTGGGAATTCTAATTCATTTCTTTGAATTTCAATTTTGGCAACAGCAAAATTGAGAGGTTGAAATAAAATCATCTTTCTTTCCACTTCTAACATCCCAGCGTCTTTATTTTTCTAAGCATAAAGGCTGCAAATTTGAAACCTTCTTTGAATCCTATTAATTCAAATATTTAATACTTTCCATATATTTTTCTTATCTTTGACACTTCTCTAGACAGCACTTCCCAAGTTAAAGTTCTCACACGTCTGGAGTAATAAAATCACATTCTAAAGATTATCATCCTTCTCCCAGTCTCCTCTCAATCTAAACCATCTTGTACTTCCCTATACTACTAGTCCCCAGCCCCCACTCCCACTCCCAACAATGCTCACACACAGTAGCACAGCCTTCATTCAAGGATCAATATGAGACTGCTTGAGAATTAATTCAAGTTGGTAACTAAGAACTCCAAAGCCTGACCACAAGTTTCCTATCCAAACTGGCCTTTTTCAAATACCAAATCTTATTTGTGCTAGTCATACAAAATTCACAGTCTAATAATGTCAGGCTATTCCCCACTTTCCAACTTTGCTGTTCCTGTGTCTCATCATAATTATTCTATTTTTGGGAAAAGCAAGTGAAACCAGCTAGAAAGATGGGAACACTGATAGGCAGAGAAGGGAATAAGAAGAAAAATACCCAACTCATTCTAGCTCTGGCCACCTCATTTTTTTCCCCAAAAAAGGCATCAAAGGTGTCCTCTCACTTCCCCAAAACAGGCATCAAAGGTGCCCTTGTCCTTCAGGGACCCATGCAAACTTGGCAAGAAGAAACATCATGGTGCTATGGAGAATTCTCAATGTACCATCTCAACAAAATGGGTTTTTACCTTCAGGTTAGAATCATAAGTGACTGTAGGAGAAGTCTGACTTGGGACACCATTGTGTTTCACCGTAACATTGCTTGGTTCCTCCGTCCCAAGAATTTTAATCTCATTGAATGCTAAATTATTGGGGTCCTTGTAGGTTGACTGTGAAATATTCACCTCCAAGTGGTTCTGCAAAACAATTAAGTCCAATTATGCATAAAGGTATGCCTGTAGTACACAGATTGTCAAGTCACTCAAATATTCCATTCCAGACTGGATACCCCCCACTGCCATGAATGCCTCTCTGCTTTCTCTACTAGTGTCTGCTCAAGAAGTACAACATTATTTTGATAATCCCCTAATTTAAAACAATCATAAAAACACACAGATAATTAAAAACTATATTTAGAAACACTACTTGCTATATTAATGCCTCCTTTTGAAAACATCGATGAAATCATAAATAGAAATGTGCTCACCTATAGCCAATAATGCATATAAAGTTACAAATATAATCACACATATACAGTATACTCAAGCACAGATGTGCTAATGGTCAGTCCAAAGCCCACACCTAAGATTCATAAAAATATGCTACTCACTTGAGTGACAGAAAACTCACATAAAAGATATACTTTATTGGCCACAGTATCTGAAAGTGACAGAAAGACAAGTCAGATTCTGGCCTGCCCACCACAGAAGAACAGATTTCACACTCCCACTCTTTTCAGCTACATCCTGATGTCACAAATGGCAGTATTTCCTTTACCTTATGGATGAATAATATTCCATTGTATTCATTCATCAATGTATACTTAGAATGTTTCCATATCTTGGCTGTTGCAAGCAATGCTGTAATGAATATGGGAGGAGTGAGTATATCTCTTAAAGATACTGGTTTCATGTCCTCTGGATATATACCCAGAAGTGGGAATTCATGGGATTGTATGGAAGTTCTGTTTTTAATTTTTTGAGGAACCTCCATACTATTTTCCATAATGGTTGTAACAATTTACAGTCCCACCAACAGTCTAAAAAATTCCATTTTCTCCACACCCTCACCAGCACTTCTCTCCTTTCTTTTTTATGATTTCCATGCTAACAGGTGTGAGGTGACATCTCGCTGTGATTTTTGACTTGCATACCTGTGTCATTTACTGATGTTGAGCATCGTTTCACATACCAGTTAGCCACTTGTATGTCTTCCTTGGAAAAACATCTGTTCAGGTCCTTCACCCACTTTTTAATTGGGTCATTTGATCTTTTGCTACTGAGTTGCATAAGTTCCTTATTTTTTGATATTAATCTCTTCTGAGATATATGGTTTGCAAACATTTTTATCCATTCTGTAGTTTGCCTTTTCATGTTGTTGATTGTTTCTTTTGCTGTGCAGGAGCCTTTTACTTTGATGTAGTCACGCCTGTTTACTTTTTGGCATTTCGCCTTTGCTTTTGGTATCATATCCAAAAAGTCATTGCCAAGACTACGTCAAGGAGGTTTTTTGCTATGTTTTCTTCTAGGAGCTTTACAATTTTAGCCCTTACATAAAAATTTTTAATTTCTTTCTTCACAGTAGCCAAGATATGAAAACAACCTAAGTGTCTATCAGTGGATGAATAGATAAAGATGTTCTGGTACATATATACAGTAGAATATTTTTCAGACATAAAAAGAAGAACATTCTGCCATTTGCAACAGCATGAATGACATAGGGGGACATTATATTAAGTGAAATAAGCGCCAGAGACAGAAAGTCCAATACTGCGTGGTCTCACTTATATGTGGAATCTGAAAAAGTTCATCTCTTAGAAGCAGAGCCTACAACAGTTGTTCTTAGAGCCTGCAGAAGTGGAAAATGGGGAGATGATGGTCAAGGGTACAAACTTTCAGTTATTAGATGAATAAGTTCTGGGGATCCAGTCTGCAGCACTGGTAGTGATCGATGTGTTCATTAAAACAGCTGTGGTAATCATTATACTATGCCTGCATATATTAAATCCTCACCTCGTCCACCTTAAATATATTCAATCTTTATTTGACAACAAAATATTTGACTACTAAATAAATAATTAATTTTTAATCTACATATTGGATTAGAGGGACAAGAGTCTCCAAGGCCAAGCCATTGTTTTTCCTTCTCTTTTCTACTGGAATATTGCAAAGATTCCCTTCCAAGGGCTTCCAAGGCATATGCTTCAAAGGAACCTATTTCCTAAACTTGAAGAACAAGAATTGTTAGTATACTGGACCCACAAATATGCTAAAATGTATGGCTAGCTGAGTACACACTTGAACAGTATATTCTTACTGGCAGGTGCATGATTTTTATATCGTCAACATTTGCTCGTAAGAATTTTCAGAGGAAGACATTAACACTGAATTAGGGAACAGTCTTGAAACCTTCTCATCTAAGCACCCATTGACAATAAAATAAGAGCCTATTATAGACATCACTGGCGAATGGGAGAACTGTCAGAGATACAAATGCATTTTTCTTTCGTCAGTAGTTCGTCCACCACTATCCCTGAATGGTGCAACCAGAAACAAAATACTTAAGTGACTCTTGCTACTGTGCCTGCTGAGATTTCTCCCACAGCTGAATGACCAGCAGGAGTGAAGGACCATAAGTCACAGGCGCAGGTTGGGAAACAGCAACATTATTGTAACAGCGCTCACCCTTTGTTTGCCCATCATCCCAGAAAAGTTCTCCTTTTGCTTCTTTGTTTTCATCTAGGGCAATAATAAGACCAAGAGGGTTCTTTCGACTGCGGGGAACAAGATTCAAGAGACAAAGACAGGAGTCAGACAATTTTGCCAGCTGAGCTGAGAATATTTCCATCAAATTTCAAACTGGAAAAGATACTAGCAGCAGATGGTTCTGTTCCTTGAGGTACAAACACAAAATCGACAGATGCATTTTTCTATAATATCAACAGTGTCACAGGAGATAGAAACACCCCAAACATTAACAATAACATCTACGTTGGAGGCAAGAATTTAAGCACCAGAGGCACTGCAATAGCTCAAATAAAAGTTGCTTCTGCAACCACTATTTGGAATACAGAGTATGAGGAGAGAAAGAAATCTTAGGCAATAACTGGTTCAGTCAGATCACTTTAGCAATGATGCCCTCAGGAGAAGTGTCCAGTGCTGTGAGGAAGATACATTTTCGCCTGCCTAAGGACCATTTATACTCAGAAAGCAACAACATACACTAAGGTCCATCTATTAAATGGTAATGAATCTGATTATTTATTACTAGTTTCTTTTGAAAGAAAAACAAATCATTCTAATGATCTACTTTAGAACTTAGAATAGGAAACACAACACATTACTTAAAGACATGGTAGAGTAGATGGACATAGAGGAAGAAGAGGATAGAGAGCAATTTTTATTTGGAATCTCTCCTCACTCTGTCACTCTCTAGGCAACCTCTCAGTTTCCTGCTCTTCCTGTTCCTCCTCTGTCTGTCACTGGACTCACATTCTCCACTGTATTCTTCCACAGTTCAGCTTTCACTATGCAAGAGAGTTAGTTTCCATTGTCAACAAAATCATCTGCTTTCTTTAAATATTCATGTATTGAGTAGCAGTCATTTCTAGGAAGTCAATGAGATACAAAAATGAATAAATCACAACCCCTGACCTGAACGACCTTCAATATCATAGGAAAAAATAGGCACGTTCACTAAAAAATGAACGCAGACAGTGAAAACAACACAAATTTAAGATATTCTAGGAGTCCAGAAACACAGTTCTACAAATATGGTAGACTGTATATTCTTCTGGAGACTTACCCAGTAAAATATTACCTGATCCTAGATAAATTACAACACATATTCCTGTTAAAATGTTCTTGGATTTGCAAGAAAGTAAGGAATATACTCAAGAGACCAAAACAATAACAGGATAGCAAAACACTGAGCTAAAACTCAAAGGGTGCTTAGTAAGCAAAACCTAGAATCTCCATGTGGCAAATTCCCATAGCAAGGTTAAAATTGGGCTATTAAGCCTAGTAATCCAAGGTACAGAATGTGAACCTCTGATTCCCGCATGAAGCCGGGATCCTTGATGGAAGTTAACGTGATGTCAGATGGAAGGAATTCCTGGCTTGCAAATAGAGGAGAAGGCAAATCATCTCTGGAGGAAGGAGACCCACATTTAGATGCTTAAGATTATCACAGTATGAAACAAGAAATCACCAAGCATACAAGGTAATAAGTCAACATAAAGGAAAGTCAGCAACAAAGAACTAACAATAGATTTAGATGGCCCTAAACACTTCAGATAATACAATTTTCACGCACAGAGTATGCGACTACTATTGAAATGCTAACACTGTTAAAGAAGAAAGACAAAATCATCTAAGGAGCAAAAAAATATATATCACAAATGACCAGAAACTTGGAAGTGGCAGTGCTTCCTCTGCTGGAAGATTAGGGAAAGACTTCTTGCTGCTGAAACGTAAAGTTTCATTTGGATCATTAAGAATATACCAGGCAAAGATGATGGAAAGGATAAATGCAAAAGCCCACATGCAGTAAAATACATGGGTATGTTTGGGAAATCGCCAGTTCTTTGGCATAGCTGGTCTGTATGTACATGGAGGTATGGCAGGAGATAAGAGTTGTTAAGGTAACGTGGAACCAGGTTGTGATTGGTTTTGAATACCCTATTAATGAAAGACTTTGGACTTCAAGCCTGGGAGCAACCAGTTGAGATTTTCATTTTGGAAAAATCAATTTGGTATCAGTGTACAGAACAGCTTGAAGGTGAACAGTTAGAAAATGGAAGCCAACTGGTATTGGATTTAGGGATATTTCCCATTAGTATCATAAAAAGTCTAGAATTTGAAAAATTAAAGCAGTAAGAGAGGTTCAAAAGAAAAGACAGGTTTCTGGCTTCCAAAGAACTCCTAGTTTATTAAAGACAAATAGGTTAATACTCTCAAAGGCATGAAGATATAAATGCACACCTCTTTAGTACAGATGGAATCTATAATTTTGGAATCAATTATGTATAAAGGAAAATTCAGTGACATATACTTTTGAGGTTTTTTTTGAATCCACTTTTGAATCACAAGAAAGAAATCTCTTAGCGGGAGAAAAGAAAGAGGAAGTTGAGATTCTAGGAGGGTGGAAAGTGGATCCTGACCCTCCTAAAATGAGAATAAGTGATTCAAGAGGAAAGAAACATGGGTGGGCAGTGTGGCCAAGGCCGATAGAGGCATCAACTGATCTGGTTTGCCCAGAATTGAGAAGCATCTCAAGAGGGGAGAGTTCTGGTGCTAAAATGCATCAGTCCTGGCAAACCAAGGAGGCTGACCACCTGGCTGTTAGCGTGTTTCAAAAGAAATTCAAAGGGTTTAAGGAAGGACATGAATTACAGTCTTTCAAAAGCTACTGGATACAGTTCTAAAACAACAGCTTCTGAAAAGCTCTTGTGAATTGTGGTTGCTCTTATTTTGACTTCCATGTCAGATGTGAGATTTAAAAAATGACATTCTTAGACCTTTCATCTCACTCCCTTAGACTTAAAAGAGTTGTTAATAATTAGACAAAAAGTATAGAGTCTGAAAAAGATTAACACACAAACAACAAAACAAAGAAAAAAGTTGTGAGTAGAATTGCATGTGGGTTTGAGAGTGATGCTTACATTTTGGTGGACTTCATTACAAATTGTTGAGCTAAATGACATGTAAAGGAAAACCTGAGTCTTGTCATTCACCTTAAGTGGGTGTTCAGTGCAGGCTCTTGCCAGGGCAGGATGTAGCCCCCACGGACATGAAGATTAATGTGGTCAAGAGGGGCTGGCAAGGTCTTCCACTCTCCTCTTGCATTAATATCCACACCCTGAGGGCAGAGGAAGGTAAAAGATGAGGAAGGAGAGGACAGGCCCCTCCCTGAACAATACATCCTGCCAGATATCTCATCCTCCCCTCTGAACTTATGCCTGTTCATCACCGTTTGCAACATACCTGCTATTACCCATTCTGCATTCGCACAGTGCTGCATAAAACCTCACAAGGCTGCTATAATATCTTGTTAGGGTCTCTTGCCTTTGCTTCCACCGTACAAATTACATTTGCCTGATGTGTAACAGGAAGAGCTGCTACACTCTCACCTGTATCAGAACCTAAGGGACAATCCTTCCATCCTACATGTTCTCAACTAGAGCAGGGCTTTTCAGTCTCAGCACTATTGAGATTTGGGGCCAGACAATTCTCTGGCGATGGGGCTATCCTGTGCCATTTGATATTTAGCAGAATCCTCAGATGTCAGCAGCATCGACTACTCACCCCCAGCCTGTTGTGACAACCAAAAATATCTCCAGGCATTGCCAAATGTCCCCTGGTAGGCAAAATCCTCTCATTTCAGAGCTGCTACTTTACAGGTAAGAAGCAGTTATTGTTGACAACAAGCAAACAAATATGCATGGCTGTGTTCCAATAAAACTTTATTTGCAAATCAGCTAACAACCAGATTTGGCTGTGGGCCATAGTTTGCCAGCTTGTGCTCTAGAATGACTAATAGTTACCCAAACTTGGGAAGATTAATTTCGGTGACACTTCTTCATTAATCCTAACTATGAGATTCATCTTCATTTTAATTAAACATAAAAAATTTCATCTCTTTCTTTTTTTTTTTTCTTGAGACACAGTCTCGTTCCGTCACCCAGGCTGGAGTGCAGTGGCACAATCTCAGCTCACTGCAACCTCCGCCTCCCAGGTTCAAACAATTGTCATGCCTCAGCCTCCTGAGTAGCTGGGACTACAGGTGCATGCCCCTACACCCGGCTAATTTTTTATATTTTTCATAGAGATGGGGTTTCACCGTGTTAGCTAGGATGGTCTCGATCTCCTGACCTTGTGATCTGTCCACCTCGGCCTCCCAAAGTGCTGGGATTACAGGTGTGAGCCACCACACCTGGCCCAATTTCATCTTTTTCTAAACAGCTTGCTCCATGACTTCTTTTGTCTTTCCCTCTTCAATCAAAGATATCTTCTGTTAGTGAATGGGAGACTCAACATGCACACTCAGGACAAAGGCCAGTCTCACGTAAAGAAAGCTGGCCACCGCTTCCTAGGGAAGGCCTGGTTGGGACGCACACAGGAGAGACTTAACATGTTACCACCCTAAGGGCAGATCCAGACTAGGAACAGGAAGAGGAGTCTGGGGCTGTGGAGAGGACTTGGGCTCCAATGGACTGAGAAGAGAAGGAACAAAATTGCACATCCTCCTCCAGTTTTCACCTAATCTCACTGAAATCTCCTTGGATGAAAGGGGCCAGCACATGCTCTGCTTCCTGTATCCCTGCTTGTACCCCTTTGTTGTATTTCCAGCCCTCAACTATGTTCTCCTCAGAAAGTCAGAAGAAGAGGCCTAGTTAGAAATGAAGGAAATACCTCCTTTGATTCTTCCCCAAGAATCAGGGTCTGATTTGTCAGGGTCCCAGCAAGAGCCCACCACCCCAGAGCTGCCCGGGAAGACCCTGGCTTCCCAGCTGAGTCTTTGGGAATCATACTAGCAATGAAACTATGCGGCAAGGAGCTCTTCATTGCTTCCTCATTTCTAAATGCACTTGCACTGCTTAGACACACAAGGGTTGTGTCCCATACCTCTGTGTGTGTTTTGCACATTGCCTAATCACTTGTGTGCCTTATGTAATTATGTGCAGCGCCCTTCTTTGAGCATCTATGCTATGGAAGGAGATATTTAATCAAAAGAGACAAAACGGCCTCTATGCTTACAAACTTACAGCAGGCAAAGATATCAACAATAAAAACAAAAACGATAGTTTGCAACACAATTTCTAATGTTGGCTAGCATCTGCCTTTACACAACATTGTAAATAGCAGTGATATAAAGAAATGTTAAAAACTAACACAGAACACCCACAAAAAAACAGACCCTGAGTGAGATGCTTTATGTGTTATTTCACAACGGTTCTATGAGGAAAGTGGTCTTACCCCCCTTGGAGGTGAGAAAACTGAGATTACAAGGGTTAAAGTGGCTTCTCTAAGACCACACAGCAGGTGGGTTACAGAGCCAGCATTTGACCTAAGTTTTATCGGATCTAAAGCCTTTGTACTCGCTACAATATTCCCATGTTGTATAAACATTCAGAAAAACTTACCGTGTAGTAATCGTACCAACGGGCTCTAGGGAAATATGCAGTGACATTTCTGGCATTCTAAAATGAAACACAAACAAGGTGAGGCAGTGGGCACCATTTTCCAGGACAGAGTAATCAAACTGCTTAGGAAAGAGGTGAAATAATTGTGATGGCTTTGGACCCATCTGCCTCATGTCTCGAGAGGTTAGCAACTGGGGCAACCTTCTTCCCGTTTTCTTTTTTAAACGGGAGATTTTTCTACCCAAAACAAGTGGCTCTCATAAAGCACTTTGGTATCCAGGACTTCGGGAAAAAATAAATCACTGTTTGCTTATAGACATAGACTTACCCCATTTCCTCTTAAAGAGACAAACAAGTGAGGTTGTGTCTGGGGCAGAAGAAAATTTTGTGGGTATAATGAGATTTTGGGGCCGGGTGCGATGGCTCACGCCTGTAATCCCAGCTCTTTGGGAGGCCGAATCGGGCGGATCATGAGGTCAGGATATTGAGACCATCCTGTCTAACACAGTGAAACCCCGTCTCTACTAAAAATACAAAAAAAGAAAAGAAAAAAAAAATTAGCCGGGCATGGTGGTACGTGCCTGTAGTCCCAGCTACTCAAGAGGCTAAGGCAAGAGAATCACTAGAACCCAGGAGGCAGAGGTTGCAGTGAGCCAAGATCACGCCACTGCATTCAAGCCTGGGCAACAGAATGAGACTCTGTCTCAAAAAAAAAAAAAAAAAAAAAAAGATTTGAGGGAGGTGCAATTAATTGGTATTTTAATCAGAAGCCTAATCAACAACAGAACTAAAGAAATGGCCTTTACTGCTGGGAGGAGCTCCTGTAGAGGAAGGGAAGGGTTAGCCAGCAGCAATACAAGTACACACATTGCCAAGCAATCCTTCTGAAAAGTTGTAATAGTGCTAGAGGACTGTTATGAATTCTTTACAATACTGCCCCCATCTGATCTTCTATTCCTTATTTTAGTTAACGAAGAAACGATTGTGTCATTGAATATACCATGAGGTGTTTCCTTCTTGATCATCCTATGAACCAGAATTGTTAGGCTCATTTTAAAGATGAAGGAGCTGAGGCCCAGAACACCTAAGTGATGGACTTCAGCTCAGAAAGAGAGGAAGAGACACAGGTAGAATAAGAAACCATGTCTTAGGACCCCCACCAGCTCAGGCCTCTTCTCCTCGTCCTTTTCCCCAAGGCTCACAGCTAGGATCCTCCCCCCATTCGGAGGCCTCCATACTCACGCGCTCCAGGACAGGGCTGACCAGGAAGGCTGGGCCCAGCAGGAACTGACTGTCTATGTCCCATGTCACCTGGTCTGACACAAACCTGGAAAGGGAAATGAAGGTGCCCAACAGAGCCCAACAGAGCCCCAGCCCGACACTCTGAAGAAGCTCCTCAAGTTCAGATCCAAGTCGGAAATCCAGCTGCCCCTGAGCCATCCTTTCTTTGTTCCTAGGCCTAGCATCATCAGGAGCACCCAGCCTCTGCTTTCCCCATGGGATGTGCCTCAAACTTCTGAAATGCTGGGGTGTAAATGTGTTCTGTCCTGTAAAATATTACCTCATTTCTTAAGCATGGCACATTTTAAATGCAAGGATGGCCCTCCTCCCTCAATTCTCTTGCTGAAATCCTTCTTTTGTGACCTGGGTCCATATAACCAAACTGCTACAAAAGATAGGCCTTTGCACAGCCAAATTAGAATGAAACTATTCTATGCTGTACTGCATCATTTCAATTTTGGTCATTCAATAAATCGCCTTTTTTCATGACCTATGGTATGTATAGCACTGTGCTAAAGAGAGTAATCAAGCATAGTTTGTGCCTGAAGAGCCCATGTCAAAAGGCAATCGTGTCTTTAATTTGGAAGCGTTGTGCATATCAACTGCCACCACATAGAATGCAATAAGTCATCCATTAGTCATCGGGATCCCTGCTGGACACTCACTCATGGAGCAGAGGTCGCACAACAGTGACGCCCTCCGTGTGGGCCTTATGCATCAAGGTATACAGATATGGCAACAGGGTGTATCTGGTCTGCAGGACAGTTCTGGAAATGTTCACAAAAGCAGCATCCCAGGACACAGGGTCTTGTCTCTAAAGGAGAAAGAGAACAGTGTTGGGAGCTCGCCCTGGAATTTCTAGGGGATTTAAGAAGGTCACTGAAAGCATACTCCAATTGAAGATCACTCACAGCTAAACAAAAGAAAACTACACATGAGGCCCAGAGAATATTCTTAATAGACTGGAAAGAGTCACCAAAGCTCTCCTAAGACAGCTGATAAAATTTCACTGTAAGACATTCTTTTTGGAACATTTGGTACAATTCTGCCTAAAATACAGGAAAAAATAATAATCTAAAGCACAATGAGGAATATGGTTCATTGAGATACCAGGTCTTCACAAGTTTTAAGGCTGCAGTGGCTTGTGCCTGTAATCCCAGCACTTTTGGAGGCTGAATCGAGTGGATCACTTGAGCCCAGGAATTCAAGACCAGCCTGTGAAATATGGCAAGATCCAATCTCTACAAAAAAATCAAAAATTAGGTGGGCACGTTGGGATGTGCCTGTATCCCAGCTACTCAGAAGGCTGAGGTGGGACAACGGCTTTAGCGCCAGAGGTCGAGGCTGCACTCAGCCATGATTGGGACACTGCATGATTCAGCCTGGCCAACAGAGTAAATCCCTGTTTCAAAAAAAAAAAACAAAACAAACAAACAAAAACAAACAAACAAAAAAAACACCTTTTTAAAAAGATATCCCAGGAAATACAGACTGCATTAATTTTAGCTCAGAAATGGAGATTGTCTTTCCAGTGACACAGAACAGTGGAGGTAGAAGCCACTGTCCTACCCTGGTCCCAATGGTGTTGTGGTTTCTTGAGAAGGGGTAAAAGGCCCCCAGCTGCATCCAGCGAACACACATCTCATATTCAGCATCTTCAAAGAACCCACAGATATCTGCTCCCGTCTGAAACAAGAGGAAATAAAAGGAGCCCGCTGATGATTTCTGAAAGATGTCCCCACCTTCTTGGTGCTTAGGAGGATCCCAAGGACACTCACATAGGATATGCCGAAGAGGCTGAACTCCATCATGCCTGCAACGAGAAGCACAGCTGTGTCACACCAGGTTCTCATGATCTGCCTCCTTATCTCTTCCCCAAGATTCCCAACTCCCTGCCCTACAAGCACAGGCCCTGGAAAGGAGCCCACGCACCAATGATAGATTTCTTCAGCTGATCCCACGCGGCCGTGTTGTCTCCCAGCCAATGTCCTGCCCAGCGGCCAGAAGAGGGAAATGTGGAGCGGGTGATGACGACCCCTCGCTGTCCTGTCACCTCCTGCACAGCTCTAGTTGGAGGGGAAACGGAGGTGAACTAAGGCCACGGCCAGGGAGTAAAGGCCATAGAGCTTCTGCTCCCAGAGCCCTTGAGCCTAGTGAATGTTTGCTGCATGATTGGAGGGAACATGGGAATCTGAGCTGTAATGGGGGCTCCACTGATCCCAGATGATGGAGATAACGAGTCACGTGTTCTCACAGTGCTTTACAAAGAACTTCACTGTAGCAAACTCTCTGGAGTACCCAAAAATAGTAAGGAATTACTAAATCTTGCTAATGGTTTCCTCAATACTTAGTTTTCTATATTTGAGGAGGAACACAGTGAAGGTTATAAGATCCTCTTAGAAGAATTCATAGTATTCATTGAGCTTGCAAAGCAGGACTGTGCTAATTCAGTACGATACCAGTTACCCTCCACCAAGAATGGCCAAAAATAAAAATATCTCCAAAGATGATTCACTTTGAAATAAACGGGAGAGATGCCCAGTCCTCTGTGTTCCCTTCACCTCCTGTAACTAAAGCTATTGTTCCACTGGCTGCCCTGTGTGACCATTATGGTGTCTCCATGTGAGTCTTTCCCACTAGGATCATTAAGTTTTTCACTGGTGGAACCATGCCTTATTTAAATCTGTCCTCCTACTTTTAATCACAGGGCCTGGCTCCATGTCAAAGACTATTTGCTTAATTAATTAAGAATCATTACACAGTTATGAGAATCTTCTTAATCCTTAGAAATGGAATGAAAGGAAAACTAGGGTAGCTATGTCAGTCACTGGCAATCGCTATAGGTTGTGACAGCTGGAGAAGGGAGACAGACACTCACTCGTATGTGGGTCTGGTCTGGGACCACCCGTACAGGTTGTGCACATTGTAGTGCTGCACCGGGGAGCCATCTGGGAGGATCTGCTGACTCTCCATGCAAAGGGTCTTGCTGCTCAGGCCCCTGTCCCTAGACTCCAAATCTGAGGAGGAAGAACTGGTGAGGTGAAATCCAGCCTGGATTCTGTTTCTCCCTGACCTCTCTTCAAGGGATTGGGCCCTGGATCTTAAGACTAACTTCAGTCCTGCCTGTATCCCTCTCCATCTCCCCAGAGACATGAGCACAGCGCCCCCAGCTCTCAGCTGCAATGGCGGCTCCAGTGTTTCCGACATCAAGTTCACAGAAGGAAGCAGAGGTGTCAGGAAGAACGTACAGCTGTCAAACACTACATGACAGGCTCTGATTTAGGCTTTTGACTTGCCAATTATTTCCATAATTCTATGAAGAAGATCTCATTATCTGTCTTTTACATTTTAGCAAACTGAGATTTGGAAATATCGCATAATCTGTGAAAAGTCACAAAACTCCTAGAGAGAACAATTTCTGGAGCCAAGATATGAACCCAATCATAATTCCAAAGCCCATCAACTCTATGATAAGGGGAAGCCAGTAATTTCCACTCACTGATGACACAAGAAATTCCTGTGATGGAATTCACACAAGCCTGAAAACTAAGAAACCCAGCTGTGAGAACCCTTTGTGCCATGAGCTCTGCTAAGTGCTTTCTGGACAAATTTCAAGAAATTTGCTCAATGAATCTATTCACTTGCACATGCCCGGCTGGGTAAAGCACATGCCGAGCTTTTGTCTCTGGTCCCCAGTAAACCACAGCAGCCATGAGGATGTGCCCTGAGCTGTGGGGTCACCCCTGGCCTCGGGCTCCTCCAGTGTAATCCTTCCAGTCGTGGCTCTGCCAGTCAAGGAGGCCAAGGCTTCTTACGTGGCATGTAGGGAGGGTGGTTCAGAGAGGCGTCCCTGCAGCCTGGAGAAACTGCCCCATTCACGAAGCTTGATGGTTCATTCATATCCTAGAAATGCCAAACACAGACATACCTCACTTTTTAAGATAATTACGTCCTGCCAATTCTGAGCCAAGGAAGCAGTGAATAAATTGTTCAACATCCAGTAATCCCTGTAGATGCCAGCCCTGGGAGCTTCATCAAATCCTGGTGAGAACTGGCTAGAAAGATTAATTCACTCCTACAGAACGACTGGCTAGAGGGGTAAAAAAATATATCTCTTTCAGGGTGGCTGTGAGGCAATCAAATTTCCAAGAAATTCCTAGTAAATTGCCTCCCAGGTTTTTTTTTTGGTTTTGTTTTTCATTTTTTGAGACGGAGTTATGCTTGTTTCCCAGGCTGGAGTGCAATGGTGCGATCCTGGCTCACTGCAACCTCTGCCTCCTACGTTCAAGTGATTCTCCTCCCTCAGCTACCCAAATAGCTGGAATTATAGGCATGTGCCACCATGCACAACTAATTTTGTATTTTTAGTAGAGACGGAGTTTCTCCATGTTGGTCAGGCTGGTCTCAAACTCCCAACCTCAGGTTATCAGCCCACCTCAGCCTCCCAAAGTGCTGGGATTACAGGCGTGAACCACCACGCCTGGTCCGGCCTCAGAGGTTTTACAGTAGGAGCATCAGGTCTGGTAGAAGGTGTGAGGGCTATCAGGGCTGTCCCTCTCCTGAGAGGAGGAAGTGTCTGATATGTCCAAAGTCTTCCTTGGACAATGACTATCCTCTTAACTGAAGGTCAGTGGTACATATACTTAGGCACACAAAGATAGACAAGAGCCACTGGTACACAGAGACACACACACACTTACAATCCACATGCCATCAAACTTCAAGCTCCTCTCTGGATTCTGTGGATTGTTGTATAGTTCTTCTATTTCCCTCTTCCACCACTTGCCAGTTGAATTACGGAAAAAGTCTGGGAAGGCCACATAAGCTCGATATAGCTATAAAAAAGAAATATAATTTCTTTGTCCCACACAAATATAGAAGACAGCAAACAGGCACTTACTGAGAATGCAACTCACACAAATACTTCAACTGCATGGTGACAGACAGCCTGAATAGGGCCTAAATAATGTTATTAACTTATTAGAGAAATGTAGAATGAGAGGAGAAATTAGTGCAATTTGCACACCTTCCCAGCATTTGGAAAACATCCAAAAACTGTTCTCTTCATATACACGTGGATGATGACAATCAGTGACCCGAACTAGTGACCTCATGCACTCGATGCCCAACCCTCAACGTCAGTCCTGCCATTTCCTATGCACTCCTCAAAGACAAAGCCAGGGAGAGACTGCAGACATGAGATGCATGGTAATAGGTTAGGAAGAAACACCCAGGGACTCCTTCCTATGTCATTCCCACTGAGAGAGGGGAGGAAGGAATAAGATTACATTTCCGGATATTAGACAAGTACGCCTCAGTGTTTTCTACAATTTCGGAATCACATGACAACTACAGCTGTATGTAACATAAATTGAGAGGACTTAAAGAGGATGCATCAACTTCCCTTTATTTTCCTCTACCCTCAAATAATAAAAGCAGTGTTTTTACTTTAACCTGAAAGAAAGATTCAAGATACATCTTTTTAACTACATTGTAGATTTTTGAGAGTAAGAAGTTTGTTTTATATCCTTCTGAGTGATATTTATATTGCCCACAATGCTCAGCTTAGAACCTGGGATAAAATACATACTCAGTGTTTAACAGTGGGTTCACACCACTTAGAAGCAGCAAGGAAATGTCCATCAATTTTAATATACTCATGTTGTTTGTTATGGAACATTACAGTCCTTTGTTTGTCTCAGTAAATAGCCTCCTCTATGATAATCACACCATTGTAAGAGTTAAAGAGCTAAAGAATGCTGGTGAGGAGGGTGGGGAAGGCAACAGAAACAGGACTTGGTCTAGGGGAGCTCCAGTTCTTATACACCACAGATAAAAGGCAGGTAGGAACCCACATGTCTAGAAAAAGGGCAGAAAAAGGAACATAAGAAAACAGGAACAGATCAGCCTACATGGGTCTGGCTGTCAAGCATGTGAGAAGACAGTGGGTCACATCACAGAGAATCTTGAGAGAAGTGGGCATGCCAGGGATGCCTTTTGTTAGGAAATGGAGGTAGGAACCAGGAAACCCGACAAAGAGAACCTTTCACCAGAAACTGAGAGCTCCAGATCAGGGAGGGTTAGAAACAATGGGATGGGTGGGGGTTGGAGAATTAGAATAAAGAGATTATCAGCCACAGCTGAGTCAGAATTCTATCCCATACGGGGTACACGTAGGGAACCCGGCCAGCCGTGAGGTAGGAACTTCCCTAAGTACTGCTCGGATGACCCTTTCCAACTTCATAAAAATGTTCTGCCGTTCTCCAAGGTGCTGCCTTTGCCTGTCCATATTCAACTCTTGCCTTGTGGCTTCTGCCTTCACTTTCTCCACTCTCCTGTAAGGAGCCATGTATTCATTCAAGCAAGAAATGCTTAGTCAATCGGGAAAAAAATTCAGGTCCAGAAGCATGGACTACTTGGATCCATTACAAGCAACAAACCGTCCCCAGGAGAGAGCAAGTTTTACAATAAGGCTGGAAACTGACAGGTAAAAGCAAAGTTGAGAAACCCAAGGAATGGTGGGGCTCGGGGCAGGACTCATAAGTATGAAGATGGAGACACCTGTTCATGGGGGAAAAAAGAAAGATATACAAAGAAAATGACCTAGTCAGTCTTCGAGGGTTGAAGACTGTTTAAAAGGGATAACCAAGGCAACAACAGTAAGTATACCAGTTCAGAGAAAAGATGGCACTTCTAGGAGGTATGGCCTAGTGGGAATTTCTTGGGCCTCTGGAATCTGACAGCCTTGGAATTGAAATCACCACTCTGTCACCTAAAACTGTGAACAAATAATTTAAGCTCTCTGGTCTTAAATTCCAAGGATAATAATACATAGCTACATCCCAGTGGCCAGTAAAGTATTACTACATATAAAGTAATAGGCATACAGACTGACACCCAAGACACATCCCCTAAGTGTTTCTCCCTTGCCAAGCCCATGTCCACGGTACAGGCATGTCCACATTCCCAGGAACAGCTGCCCCTGCCTACAAACCCTGACTCCACCCACATTTACAAACACCCTTTTACCTCCACTTGGCTGTCCCAGTCTAGAGACCCATTCACAACAACATCAGGAAAATCAGGCCAGACCTATGGAGAGAAACACGTTCAGTAGCAATGCACTAGACAATTTCCCTTACATAGTATTTCCTAATAAATTATTATACAAACCATGCTCCTAGGAGCAATAATACTTTGACTATCACATAGGATTGACATAAAAGAAAAGTGAATTCCATAACACGTTACATTACCTTAAAAGTCGTTAATTGTATCAACAAATATTGGTTGAGAAAAGGAGAGCTTCTGACCTCAGAGCCCAAATAGAAAAGGCCAAAAATAACATACACTGGCGTGTGACCCACCAACAGTGACCCACCCTCAGGCTGGGGACTAGTGCATCATCGCTTAGGATTATACCTTTCCCCAGACAATGTCTCCATCATTTGGGTACTTGATGAAGACGTCATCCTCCACGCCCCGAGTGAAGGCAGGATAGGGCTGTGTCTCATTGCCAGAAATGGCTGGATCCTGAAATCAAAGCATAAGTCAGTTGGGGAAATCAAAGCCACAGAATGAGGAGAAACAGAATGCAGGAGAACTCCTCCAGGGTGAACTCGCTGGCTTCTACCTGCATGGTAGAGTTTCTGTGAGTCCTGGGAAATACACCTTTCTTACTGCACTTCAATTTATCTACTTGCAACATTGAAATAAAGTATAACTCTGACTCCACCAAAGCCCATACCTGCTCCCAAACAGACCGCACACATTCACATCAGGACTAACCAGAATGAGGATGACCCGCATCCCATCAGCCTTCATGCGATTGATCAGAGCTGGAAACCCAGCAAACTTGGGGCTGAGGGTGAAGTCCAGCTGCCGCTCCATGTAGTCGATGTCTGAGTACTGCACGTCCTGCGGGAGGACATGGGGAGCTGAGAGGCTGCTGCTGTACACGCCCAAGCTTTATAGGAGAACAACCCTCCACCACCCACGGTGGAATTCCAGACAGCTTCTTGTTGATGCTTTCAAATCCCAGCTCTGCCATTTGTTAGGTACAGGTGCTGGGAAATACACTTAATTTTTAACATGTTCAGTGATAAGATAGAAAAAAAATCGAAGTCAGCACAAGCTAGGATGAGAATGTGTCTCTAGCATGGCTATTCTGAGGATAAGAGAAAACACTGGTTTGGAAAGTGCTTTGTAAACTCCCACTATCAGGAGTGATGGTGATGACCTCCCCCAAGAGGCTGCCCCTGGTATCAGTGGTTCATGTTTAGGAAAAATACTGTTAATTATCCAGGACTAATAGTAAATCTACTACAAAACAAAGCAAAGATGTATAGTTGCTTTGGAATACCCAATCTTGAGGGTAATCATACACAACATTCTTCCTGAGACTGTAATATTGCATTTCACTATCCACTAATGGAAACACTACATTCCACTAATGGAACAACTGTAAACAATAGAAAAGTGGGATAAAATTAAATATGTGATGGTTCATGGGATCAATTCTCTGATGACTGGGTCCCCTCCCATCCTCCACTGAAGGATAAGGTTTATTTCCATATGTATGTCCTCTGGAAACCCATCCCAGGATCTGTTTAATCCATCTGTTATTAGCTCAGAGCTGATGCAGGAACTGAGGTTGTATTCACATATACAATTGTCTGATTGATTTGTGGTTAGTCTTTTCAAGAATTCAGTAAAAGAACTGTGGGATATTCTTTATTCTTACGAAACCAAGGACTTTTTTGACTACATGTTTTGAAGTCAAGTGAAAGAAATGGAAGGAAGCATGGGAGAGCAGAAAGAGCCCTGGAGCCAGCCTATCTCCCACTCTGGCGAGTCATGGTGAGTCTTGAGCTGTCATCTCTGGAAGATGGAAACAAGTGCCCTTACCTCTATTACTGTGCTGGGGTGAGGCTAACTGTGATATTGTCTGAAAAAGAACATTATGTCTTTATGGAATCCCACAAACATTAGACAAATGAACCCAGACACAGAGGCACCTGGCTTAGTTTTGAAACTCCAGAGCCATGACTGAGAACGTACATAAGGGATCTGGGCAGCCACCATCTCATCATACAAGCTGGCGATCTCAGAGTCGTTCTGGTAGCCATAGCGACACAGCTGGAACCCCAAAGACCAGTAAGGTACCATCACAGGCCGGCCAATCAACTAGAAAATAGACAGAAAATATTAGTCTTCAGAACAGAGACACCACATTGAAGTTTTACATCAAGTAATAAGAATATTTTTCTGTGCCCCAAGCTAGTCAACTAACTAATTGAAATCCAGACCAAAACTGACAGGATATAGAGCCACTAGGATACTTAGAGAAAGCTTTCTGCTAGACTTGAGCTCCTTCTTAAAAATTACAGAAAATCTGATGTTACGCTATTCCTAGAGACACTGTAGGTAACTGGTTAAGAAACCCAGAATCAGAGACAAATGCCTGGCTTAGTATACAGGCTCCAATCCTGCTAGCTGTGTGACCTTGGGCAAAAATTAAGTAATCTCTTAGTGCTTCAGTTTCTTCATCTGTAAATAACGGATAATAATAGCATCTGCCTGATAGTGTTTCTGTGAGGCATGAATGAGTTAATATGTGTGAAGTGCTCTAACATGCAGCAAGTGATAAATCAGTGATGCGCACTTGCTAGTATGTAAGTGTCTGTTGTTGCTGCCACGACCACCATGGTCATCATCACCATCATCACCACCACCATCATCACTATTTTCACCATCACCCCCAGTACCATGATCGTGCCCCCACCACCATCATTACCATTATCATTACCCTTCACTACCATCACCACCACCCCCCACCACCACCCCAACCACCATCCCCACCATCACCACTATCACCACAACCACTATCACCAACATCACACTCCTCACACCACCTCACTGTCACCACCACTACCACCACCACCATAACCAACACCACCATCATCATTACCATCACTACCACAAACACCATCGTCAGCCCCACCCTTGTCACCATCACCACCACTACCACCGTCATCATCACCAACATACCCATTACCACCACCCCCACCACTATCATCACCATCACCAACACCACTACTACCACCACCATCATTATCACCATTCCCACATCACTATCACCACGGTCAGCCCCTACTGCCATCATCACCATATAACCACAAATAACACCAACATCACACTACTATCACTACCAGCACCACCACTAGTACCACTATAACTTCTGCTATTCTGCAATGCTTACAGAGGCTATAAATGTAATGATAATTAGAATGTATTTATTTTTTCTCATTCTATAATCTCTCTCCAAGAAAGACCAATATTTCCAGTTATCAACTGAGAGTTATACTAATCAATGTGGACTCTGGCACCCAGAATGTGCTGTATAAGTACTTGATAAACAATTGGATTTCTCCCTACCTCAGTGTACTGCTGGGTGACAAGCTCTGGAGTCGGCCCCAAGAACACATAAAAGTCCAGAACTCCCCCTGTGGTGCGGTATGTCAAGGCAGGCAGGGGCTGGAACGTCACATCTGAAAATAAAGAAAAATGCTAAGCCACATGGACACCCTCCATGTCATGAATCACCCCTGAAATCCACACATTCTCCATCTTCCTGCACCCTCCCTATCATAGAGTAGTAAGAGCAGGCATTTTCTATCATACTCACACAGAACTGAAGAAGATCAATGGAAGTCTACAGGTCCCATTCCTGGGTTTGATTCTCTTTAGGGTACTTTACTATATTTTATCATTTTACTCTTATAAAATTATTATTTTTTACATTTCAAGTTTTATGTTAGATAAAGAGATACATGTTCAGGTTCCTTACATGGGAATATTGCATGATGCTGAGGTTTGGGGTATGGATCCCTCACCCAGACAGTGAGCAGAGTACCCGATGGGTAATTTTCCAACATACCATACACCCTCAATACCCCCAGACTAACTTCTCTGACCCATAGTTTTACCCTAATTCAAATTATATAACTGGCTCTCACGAGCTGCCCTCCAGGATATTTGGGACCCATGTGGTGTTACTATCCCTTCTTATGTGATTTTTACCAAAATGAGAGTTGGGTTAAATCTTCTTATCACATGATATTAGATTGAAATAAACAGAAAGGCTAAACACAAAGAAAAAATAAACAGCAGTGCCCGTAAAATGAAGATTTTGACTTCAAGGAACAGTTAGGCTAAACACATTGTAAATTGACTCAGGCATGATTGGTATCCCCCCAAAATAAGGGAGGTGCTGATGGCCTTACCCATGGCATTGCTGTTCAGCAGGAGCACTCCATGGGCACTGCCGTCCTCCTCCAGCCCCATGTAGTAGGGGTGGACACCATAGGAATTCTTCTTGTACTGGAGAGTCACGGGAAGAAGCAGTAGGAGTTTTAGAGACATTATGCCTGAGAAAGAAACTCAACAAAAATGTGTTTGCTAACATGGCTCTAGTTTTCTCCATGAAACTAGACACATAAACTAAACACATGAAACAAAGGAGCCTGAGAATTGGCCCACTTGCCTAAAAGCAGAATGTGATGACCAAGTGGAGTTTGGGAAGATGAAGCCCAAAGCCTGAGCAGTGTGGGTGGAGAGAAGCAGAGACACAGATCCCAAATGCTCTGTCCTTACCCCTGGGGGCTGGTCTCGGGAGAACATCCCCCAAGTGTGCCACTCCAAGTCTCTCCTATAGGACCTGTGCTCAGTTTCCCCAAAGCCATAGAGGTACTTGGAGGGAAGGCGGGTGGAGATGCGGATAAACATGTCACTGAAGGTGAAGCCAAGGAGCTGAGAGTCCCAACTGAAACACAAAAAGGCAGATTTGAAACAGAAAATGAGCTTTTATCTCTGTTTCCAGCAGGTGACTTTCCAAGGACAACAGAACACTTGATTCCTACCAAGAAGCTGTTCATATCCCAAACAAAACTGAAACTCAATTTGATTAAAATATCATAGATATCCTCGCTAAAAGCTGAGGAGTTATTCATCATTCTTCTGTTTCCCTCTGTCACTGCCTCCTTTCAGTGGTCCTCCATAATACAAATCCAAGCACTCCTCATCATCACAGCTGGGACCGCTCCACACCAGCACTGCCTTCCATCCTTGCACCCCTCAGTCCATTTTCTACATAGCACTCAAAGTGATATTTACTTATTATTTGTTGTCATGAGAAGAGAAACCTCAGCTGTCTATAAGGAGCAGCACCTAATCTAGAGAAGGCACCCCATAAACATTTGTTGGATGAATCCTCAGGCACGTTCAACTCCTTCAGTATTTATTTCCAGAATGCTAAAGATTTCCTGTAAGAATAGGTCTGAAGGAAACAACTCATCCATGGATCTGGAAGTGGACAATGTGATGTTTTGAACCAGGATACATCCAAGGACAATGGACCTGGCAGCGAAGGCGCAGGTAGCCATCAACTCTGAGTCACACTAGAAGCCACTCACATTATAGTGCCTGTACTCTTCCGGCGAATTTCAATCCCAAATGGATTCTTCTTAATGAGCACATCATAGAGTTGACCCTCAGGGGTGCTGGATGGCATGCTGGGTATGTTCAGAGGGACTGGAACTTCATACCGATTGTTGTTGGGATCATAAATCTAGGCCAGAGGAAATCAATTTTAGGCAACAATACTACTCTTGAAACCTATACCCTTAGCAGAACCTTTTTGATTTTTGGACAGAAAGTTCAGATGCTATGTTTCTATCTTCTTTATGATATCTGAGATTTAATTAATATATCAGATAACAATGTCACATTTAACATTTTTCTGTGATTTCTCATTATTAAGGCCTCTATTACCTTGATAAACTCAATGGGACATTGCTGCTGACTTGGAAAATCATTCTGGAATCAGTGTGGTATTTATGAATATGTTACTTGTTATTTTCTGTGGGTATATGAGTATATATAAATACCTTAAAATCATTATGAGTTCAAAAAATAACCTGTCTCCCCAAAATGAAATCTATTTGATTAAAATAATTAGAATGTCCTTGCTGAAAGTGGTATCTAAACTGATTCATGAGTACCTACTACATCCCCTGCCTGACACTGCACAAGACACTAGGGATGTGAGCTCAATAAGGCAGTGTTATGGTTTTACGAAATTCACATGCGAATAAGAAGTCAAAGAGAGCAGCTCACAACACCTGGGTGATGTGTGCTAAGGGAGAGCTATGTAGAAGTGCTGTGAGATTCTAGGGAAGGAAATGCCTAACATTGTTTCTGGGAGACTGAGATGGTCTCACGGGAGAAATACAGTCTAGAGTATTAAAAGCTTGGTAGTCATTAACCAAACAAAGAAAGGAGATCAAGTCATTCTGGTGAAGAATAACAACCACGAAGGCAGAGAGAATTAAAGTGGGCCAGAAAGAGGCACATATTTTGGAAAGAGCTACTCTACGGTCAAGAGGTAGAGTAGGCAATGGTTAAGGCTAGAACTCCAAGGAAGTTCATTCACTTCAAACCCATTAGGTGCCTAAAACATGCTAGTGTTAAAAGGAGGGTACAAACATACAAGAGATTCTTCCCTGCATTAGAGGATGAACAAGAACTCAGAAGTCGGGTTGATGTCAGATTGTAAAGAATCTTTCAGGCAATGTGACAATGTCCTGACCACTTTCACTTACTCTGTCAATAACATTACAGCACTATCGGCCAGGCTCTGTAGATTTCAGAAGCACAAACAGGAAAGGGCACATTCCTGTCCTTGAGAAGCTTAGTTTAATAGAAAAATAGACATAACAGCTAGTCCATCCCTAGTCCTTAAATGCAATTAAATTCTGGAAAGAAATGAAATTACTGCACATTGATGGCCATTTTACAGAAATCTCAAATTCGGCATCCCAAACTGAACATATCATCTTACATTGATCAAGCACAAACTTTTTCAGTATTCCTATTTGAGTTAATGTCAGCACCATCCATATTAAGATGCAAGATACCAACACGGTCATCATTCTTGATTTTCCCTCTCCATTGTCACCTGCTTGCAATCGAGCACTAGATCCTGTAACCCAACTTTCTCAACCTCAGACGGGTCCACTATTCTCCACCTGCATTCCACTGTCTAGTCCAAACCTAATCCCTCAACTGACCTGCCTAACTGGTAGCCTCCCAAGTTGTCTCTCCGTACCCACTCTTGCTCTCCCAACCATTTTCCTAACAGTAGCCACAGTAATCTTTTCCAAATGAAAATTAGGGCAGGTCTCATTGTTCCCTCAATGATTTCTCAATGCTCTCTGGATAATGATATAGTCTGTTGTAGCACGATTAACTTATTTTAGGGTTCTGTGATCCAGACCAATAAAAGTTAATGGAACTGAAAAGGGTCTAATCACTACCTGATACATGTACTGTGTTTACCTTGAACTGCAGCATTTCATTCTTATGGTAAGTGACATCCAGGCGAAGGGGGTTCACGGGTGTGGAGGGGAAAGCATTGGCATAAATGGAAGACTTTAAGGAGATGTCAGCTGTGGCCCCATGGGAATTATACTGAACATCACTGACAGAGTATAGGTCGTTGACAAAATAGCAAAAAGGGACTCCAGAAGAATTGGATGCCTGAAAAGTAAGGCCAAAGTCATAGATCAGCACAGCATGTGGTCTTAAAGTTCTCTAACCTAAACAGGGTTAGTAAAGTCATATGATGATAAAACTAGCCCATCACTTATCACTTGGCAATAACATAAATTTCAATTCCTTGTCTCCAAGCAAAATATTCATCTTAAGAAGTTTCGCACATGTCCCCACCTACTTGTCACATCCAGATCCTGTCCCTTAGGAAGTTCTTTCTATGGATTTTAAGTAGTTATGTAAGTGCCACTGCTATGCTTAAGAAACTACAGATTAGGTGTGGAGATTCTCATGCACACGAACCCCATCAGCACGGTTACCTCCCAGATACAGCCACGGGCAGTGCAGTTTTCTGCAGAAGCACCATTCTCATCAGGATAACAGTCTATTTTTTCTTCATCCCTTATCTTTATGCTCCATTCCACTGTGTATGCTTCTCCCAGGAGAAGATCGATATCTGTGATAATGGCAACCTGTAGAAATGTGGAAATCATAAGGAAATTCACCTTTAGGAGACAGGCTTTGCAAGACCTGAGGGTTTTTTTTTCGATAAAAAAAATAGAAATTAGACCAGACTTTCAAACATCCAAGCAACATATGACTTTAGCTTATAAGAAGAGAACTGAACATTGGGAAATCTATTTAGCAGCAACAGGTCAAATGTCTCCCCTCTAGCACAATCTTGTACATAGCATAATGAAAACAGTTAGGTCAAATAAAACCTGTTGTGATCACCCCTTATTCTTTTCTACCCTGACTCCTCTTAGCCCACTGTGAGATGACACATGATGTCATCCTAAAGTGAGCTGACCCTCTTGCTCTCCAATGCCCAAACCAGTATCACCCATTGGCGTGGAGTGGTAGAAAGAACACAGCAATAAGAATCATATGACCTGGTTATCATGCCCACATTTCTGTAGAATGTTGGACAAATGATTTCTTTTTTTAATTTTTAATTTTAATGGGTATATAGTAGGTATGCATATTTATGGGTTATATGAAATATGTTGATTCAGGCATACAGGGCATAATAATCACATCAGGGTAAGTCAGGTATTCTGTTTCATTTCTTTGGGTTTCAATTTCAGCAACGGCAAATTTGAAAAGTTGAAAAAAACATTATATTTCTTTCTATTTCTAACATCCCAGCATGTTCATTTCTCTAAGCCCAAAGACTCCAATTCTGAAACCTTCCTTGAATACCATTAGTTCAAAGATTTAATATTTTTCTATATAGTTTTCTTATCTTGACACTTCTTTAAACAACACTTCCCAAGTTAAAGTTCTCACTTGTCTGGAGTACAAAGATCACATTCTAAAGATTATCATCCTTCTCCTAGTCTCCTCCCAATCTAAACCATCTTGTACTTCCCTGTTCTACTAACCCCCAGCCCCCACTCCCACTCCCAACAATGCTCACACACAGTAGCACAGCCTTCATTCAAGGATCAATATGAGACTGCTTGAGAATTAAATCAAGTTGGTAACTAAGACCTCCAAAACCTGACCACAAGTTTCCTATCCAAACTGGCCTTTTTCAAATACCAAATCTTATTTGTGCTAGTCATACAAAATTCACAGTCTAATAATGTCAGGCTATTCCCCACTTTCCAACTTTGCTGTTCCTGGGTCTCATCATAATTATTCTATTTTTGGGAAAAGCAAGTGAAACCAGCTAGAAAGACGGGAACACTGATAGGCAGAGATGGGAATCAGAAGAAAAATACCCAACTCATTCTAGCTCTGGCCACCTCATTTTTTTCCCCAGCCCTCTCACTTCCCCAAAACAGGCCTCAAAGGTGCCCTGGTCCTTCAGGGTTATATGCAAACTTGGCAAGAAGGAACATCACGATGCTATGGAGAATTCTCAATGTACCATCTCAAGAAAATGGGTTTTTACCTTCAGGTTAGAATCATAAGTGACTGTAGGAGAAGTCTGACTTGGGACACCATTGTGTTTCACCGTAACATTGCTTGGTTCCTCCGTCCCAAGAATTTTAATCTCATTAAATGCTAAATTATTGGGGTCCTTGTAGGTTAATTGTGAAATATTCACCTCCAAGTGGTTCTGCAAAACAATTAAGTCCAAGTATGCATAAAGGTATGCCTGTAGTACACAGATTCTCAAGTCACTCAAATATTCCATTCCAGACCGGATACCCCCCACTGCCATGAATGCCTCTCTGCTTTCTCTACTAGTGTCTGCTCAAGAAGTACAACATTATTTTGATAATCCTCTAATTTAAAACAATCATAAAAACACACGGGCATTTAAAAACTGTGTTCAGAAACACTAGCTGCTATATTAATGCCTCCTTTTGAAAACATCGATGAAATCATAAATAGAAATGTACTCACCTATTGCCAATAATGCATATAAAGTTACAAATATAATCACACATATACAATATACACAAGCACAGATGTGCTAATGGTCAGTCCAAAGCCCACACCTAAGATTCATAGAAATATGCTACTCACTTGAGTGACAGAAAACTCACATAAAAGATACACTTTATTGGCCACAGTATCTGCAAGTGAGAGAAAGACAAGTCAGATTCTGGCCTGCCCACCACAGAAGAACAGATTTCACCCTACCACTCCTTTCAGCTATGCCTTGAGGTCACACATAGCAGTTTTCCTTTTCCTTATGGATGAATAATTTTCAATTGTATATGTGTATCACATTTCTTTATTCATTCATTCATCAATGTATAATTAGATTGTTTCTATATCTTGGTTGTTGCACATAATGCTGTAATGAACGTGGGAGTGACTGTATCTCTTAAAGATACTGGTTTCATGTCCTCTGGATATACACCCAGAAGTGGGATTTCATGGGATTGTATGGAAGTTCTGTTAATTTTTTGAGGAACATGCATACTATTTTCCATAACGGTTGTAACAATTTACATTCCCACCAACAGTCTACAAAAATTCCATTTTCTCCACATCCTCGCCAGCACTTATCTCTTATCTTTTTTATTAATTCCATGCTAACAGGTGTGAGGTGGTAGCTCACTGTAATTTTTTATTTGCATACCTGTGTCATTTACTGATGTTGAGCATCTTTTCACATGCCAGTTAGCCACTTGTATGTCTTCCTTGGAAAAACATCTGTTCAGGTCCTTCACCCACTTTTTAATTGGGTCATTTGATCTTTTGCTACTGAGTTGCATGAGTTCCTTATTTTTTTATATTAATATCTTCTGAGATACATGGTTTGCAAACATTTTTATCCATTCTGTAGTTTGCCTTTTCACTTTGTTGATTATTTATTTTCCTGTGCAGAAGCCTTTTAGTTTGATGTAGTCATGCTTGTTTATTATTTGCTATTTTGCCTTTGCTTTTGGTATCATATCCAAAAAGTCATTGCCAAGACTAATGTCAAGGAGGTTTTTTCCTGTGTTCTTCTAGGAGCTTTACAATTTCAACCCTTACATTTAAGTCTTTAATTTTACTTCTGCACAGTAGCAAAGATATGAAAATAACCTAAGTGTCCATCAATGGATGAATGAATAAAGAAATTGTGGTATATATATACAATAGAATATTATTCAGACATAAAAAGAAGAAAATTCTGCCATTTGCAACAGCATGGATGAATCTAGAGGACGTTATACTAAGTGAAATAAGCCAGAGACAGAAAGTCAAGTACTGCATGGTCTCACTTATATGTGAAACCTAAAAAAGTTGAGCTCCTAGAAGCAGACAGTATAACTGTTGCTCTTAGAGCCTGCAGGTGTGGAAACTGGGGAGATGATGGTCAAGGGTACAAATTTTTAGTTATTAGATGAATAGGTTCTGGGGATCCAGTCTACAGTATGGGTGGTGATGGATCTGTTCCTTAAAATAGCTGTGGTAATCATTATACTATGCCTATATATATATTAAATCCTCACATTGTCCACTTTGAATATATTTCATCTTTATTTGCCAATTAAATATTTTGCAATTAAAAAATAAATATTTAAGTCTACATATTGGATTAGATGGACAAGAGTCTCCAAGGCCAAGCCATTGTTTTTCCTTCTCTTTCCTACTGGAACATTGCAAAGTTTCCCTTCCAAGGGCTTCCAAGGCATATGCCTCAAGGGAATCTATTTCCTAAACTTGAAGCACAGGAATTGTTAGTATACTGGATCCACAAATATGCTAAAAAGTATATTCTCACTGCCTCACTGGCAGGGGCATGATTTCTATATCATCAACATTTGCTCATAAGAATTTCAGGAGGAAGACATTAACATTGGGTTATGGGAACAGTCTTGAAACCATCTCTTCTAAGCACCCATTGACAATAAAAAGAGAGCCTATTGGCCAAGCGTGGTGGCTCATGCCTGTAATCCCAGCACTTTGGGGGGTCGAGCCGGGCGGATCACGAAGTTAGGAGATCAAGATCATCCTGGCTAACACGGTGAAACCTCATTTCTACTAAACATACAAAAAATTAGCCAGGCATGGTGGTAGGCACCTGTAGTCCTACGCGGGAGGCTGAGGCAGAAGAATCACTTGAGCCTGGGAGGCAGAGGTTGCAGTGAGCCGAGATCGCGCCACTGCACTCCAGCCTGGGCAACAAGAGCAAAACTCCACCTCAATAAATAAATAAATAGCCTATTATAGATGTCACTGTCCAATAGGAGAATTGCCAGAGATAGAAATGTATTTTTCTTTCCTTTGTAGGTCATCTACCACTACCTCTGAATGGTGCAACCAGAAACAAAATACTTAAGTGACTCTTGCTACTGTGCCTACTGAGATTTCTCCCACAGCTGAATGACCAGCAGGAGTGAAGGACCATAAGTCACAGGTGCAGGTTGGGAAACAGCAACATTATCGTATAAGTGCTCACCCTTCGTTTCCCCATCATCCCAGAAAAGTTCTCCTTTTGCTTCTTTGTTTTCATCTAGGGCAATGATAAGACCAAGAGGGTTCTTTCGACTGTGGGGAACAAGATTCAAGACACAAAGACAGGAGTCAGAGAATTTTGCCAGCTGAGCTGAGAATATTTCCATCAAATTTCAAATTGGAAAAGTTACTAGCAGCAGATGGTTCTGCTTTTCTTCAGGCACAAACACAAAATCGACAGGCGCCCCTATCTTTAATATCAACAGTGTCACAAGAGATAGAAATATCCCAAACATTAACAATAACATCTATGTTAGAGGCAAGAATTTAAGCACCAGAGGCACTGCAATAGCTCAAATAAAAGCTGCTTCAGCAACTACTACTTAGAATACAGAGTATGAGAAGAGAAATAAATCTTGGGCAATAACTGGTTCAGTTATATCACTTTAGCAATGATGCCCTCAGTAGAAGTGTCCAGTGCTGTGAGGAAGATACATTTTCACCTGCCTAAGGACCATTTATACTCAGAAAGCAACAACATATAATAAGGTCCATCTATTTAGTAGTAACTTATCTGATTATTGGTTATTAGTTTGTTTTGAAAGAAAAACAAATCATTCTAATGATCTACTCTATAATTTAGAATAAGAAACACAAAACATTACTCAAATACATGGTAAAGTAGATGGACAGAGAGGAAGAGGGGGAGAGAGAGAGAAATTTTTATTTGGAGTCTCTCCTCATTCTATCACTGCTCTAAGCAACCTCCCAGTTTCCTGCTCTTCTTGTTTCTCCTCTGTCACTGGTCTCATATTCTCCATTGTATTCTTTCACAGTTCAGCCTTTCACTATGCAAGAAAGTTAGTTTTTATTATCAGCAAAATCATCTGCTTTCATTAAATATTCATGTACTGAGTAGCAGTCGTTTCTAAGAAGTCAATGAGATACAAAAATAAATAAATCACAACCCCTGATCTGAATGACCTTAAATATTATAGGAAAAAATAGGCACATTCATTAAAAAATGAAGGCGAACAATGAAAACAACACAAAAGTTAGGATATTCTAGGAGTCCAGAACCACAGTTCCAGAAATATGGTGGACCGGATATTCTTCTGGAGACTTACCCAGTAAAATATTCCCTGATCCTAGTTAAATTACAACACATATTCCTGTTAAAATATTGTTGGATTTGCAAGAAAGTAAGAAATATATCCAAGAGATGAAAACAATAACAGGATAACAAAACACTGAGCTAAAACCAAAAGGGGGCTTAGTAAGCAAAATCTAGAATCTCCGTGTGGCAAATTCCCATAGCAAGGTTAAAATTGGGCTACTAAGCCTAGTGATCCAAGGTAGAGAATGTGAACCTCTGATTCCCACATGAAGCCGAGATCCTTGAAGGAAGCTAACATAAGGCCAGTTGGAAGCAATTCTTGGCTTGCAAACAGAGGAGAAGGCAAATCATCTCTGGAGGAATGAGACCCACATTTATAAGATTATCACAGCTTAAAAAAAATAAGATCACCAAGCACACAAGGTAATAAGTCAACATGAAAGAAAGTCAGCAAAGTTAACTAACAATAGACTTAGACTCCCCTAAACATTTCAGACAATAAAATTTTCAAGCACAGAGTATACAACTGTTATTGAAATACTAATAGTATTAAGGAAGAAAGACAAAATCATCTAAGGAGCAAAAAACAAAACAAAACAAAAATATAATATACATATATATTATATATATTATATATATAATATATAATATATAATAAATATATAAATATAAAAATAAATATATAATTATATATAAATTTATATATAATATATATTATATTATATATTATATGTCTATATAATATAATATTATATATTATATATTATATGTCTATATAACATATTTATATACTATATGTCTATATAACATATTTATATACTATATGTCTATATAAAATATTTATATACTATATGTATATATAATATATTTATATATTACATGTATATATAATATATTTCTTTATTATATGTATATATAATATATTTCTTTATTATATGTATATATAATATATTTATATATTACATATTATATGTAATATATAAATATATTAGATACTACAAATTATATGTATATATAATATATATATTAGATATTACAAATTATATGTATATATTATATATATTAGATATTACCAATTATATGTATACCTAATATATATTAGATATTATATGTATACCTAATATATATTAGATATTATATGTATACCTATTAGATATTAGATATTCTATGTATATCTAATACAGATATTAGATATTCTATGTATATCTAATACAGATATTAGATATTCTATGTATATCTAATACAGATATTAGATATTCTATGTATATCTAATACAGATATTAGATATTCTATGTATATCTAATACAGATATTAGATATTCTATGTATATCTAATACAGATATTAGATATTCTATGTATATCTAATACAGATATTAGATATTCTATGTATATCTAATACAGATATTAGATATTCTATGTATATCTAATACAGATATTAGATATTCTATGTATATCTAATACAGATATTAGATATTCTATGTATATCGAATACAGATATTAGATATTCTATGTATATCGAATACAGATATTAGATATTCTATGTATATCGAATACAGATATTAGATATTCTATGTATATCGAATACAGATATTAGATATTCTATGTATATCGAATACAGATATTAGATATTCTATGTATATCGAATACAGATATTAGATATTCTATGTATATCGAATACAGATATTAGATATTCTATGTATATCGAATA
Organism: Pan troglodytes; assembly: GCF_028858775.2. NCBI lineage: Eukaryota > Metazoa > Chordata > Mammalia > Primates > Hominidae > Pan > Pan troglodytes. The sequence goes on along the minus strand of NC_072404.2, from coordinate 157,391,120 downwards.
CAGATATTAGATATTCTATGTATATATAATATATATTAGATATTATATGTATATATTATATATTGTATATTATATATTATATGTATATATTATATATTATATATTATATGTATATGTTATATATATAACATATATTATATGTATATTATATATATTATATGTATATATAATATATATTATATATACATATAATATATATTATATATACATATAATATATATTATATACATATAATATAATATATATATTATGTACATATAATATATATTATGTATTATATGTACATATAATATAGAATATATAATACATATACAATATATATTATATTATATGTATATATAATATATATGTATATGTAATATATATTATATGTATATATAATATATATTATATAATATGTATATATAATATATATAATATCTATATATAATATAGATATTATATGTATATATAATATATTATATAATGTGTATATATAATACATATAATATCTATATATAATATAGATATTATATGTATATATATCTATATTATATATAGTATATGTATATATAATATATTTATATTATATGTATTATAATATATATAATATATTATATGTATTATATGTATATATAATATATAAAATATCATATATAATGTATAATATATTATGTATACATATGATAGATAATATATATATTATATATTATCTATCATATGTATACATAATATATTATATATTATACATCATATGTATATATTATATATTACATATTATATATCATATGTATATATAATATATATCATATATATTATATGTATATATAATATATAATATATATGTTATATGTATATGATATATATTATGTATATAGAATATATATATTATATGTTATATGTATATATCGTATATATTATGTTATATGTATATATTATATATTATATATTGTATGTATATATTATATATTATATATTGTATGTATATATAATATATATTATATATTGGATGTATATATAATATATATTATATATTGGATGTATATATAATATATATTATATATTGGATGTATATATAATATATATTATATATTGGATGTATATATAATATATATTATATATTGGATGTATATATAATATATGTTATATATTATAAGTATATATAATATATGTTATATATTATATATTATAAGTATATATAATATATATTATATATTATATGTATATATTATATATTATATATTATATGTATATATTATATATATTATATATTAGATATTATATGTATATATTATATATTATGTTATATATTTTATGTATATATTATATGTTATATATTATATGTATATATATTATATATTATATATTATATGTGTATATATATAATATATATATTAAATGACCAGAAACTTGAGTGCTTCCTCTGCTGGAAGATTAAGGAAAGATTTCTTGCTGCTGAAATGTAAAGTTTCATTTGGATCATTAAGAATACACCAGGCAAAGAATGTTGGAAAGGATAAGTGCAAAAGCCCAAATGTTGTAAAATACATACGTATGTCTGGGAAAGAGAAAGCTTTTGGCATGACTGGTCTGTATGTACATGAAGGTGTGGCAGGAGATAGAGTTGTTAAAGTAACGTGAAACCAGGTTGTGATTGGTTTTGAATACCCTATTAATGAAAGACTTTGGACTTCAAGCCTGGGAGCAACCAGTTGAGATTTTCATTTTCGAAAAATTAATTTGGTATCAGTGTGCAGAACAGCTTGAAGGTGAACAGTTAGAAAAAGGAAGCCAACTGGCATTGGATTCAGGGATATTTTCCATTAGTATCATAAAAAGTCTACAACTTGGAAAATTAAAGCAGTAAGAGAGGTTCAAAAGAAAAGACAGGTTTCTGGCTTCCAAAGAGCTCCTAGTCTATTAAAGACAAGTAGGCTAATACTCTCAAAGCCATGAAGATGTAAATGTGCACCTCTTTAGTACAGATGGAATCTATTTTTTTGGAATCAATTACGTATAAAGGAAAATTCAGTGACTTGGAGATTTGAGGTTTGCATAAGGTAATTTTTGAATCACAAGAAAGAAATCTTAGTGGGAGAAAAGAAATAGGAAGTTGAAATTCTAGGAGGGAGGAGAGTCAAGATTCTCTAGAAATGAGAACAAGTGAGTCAAGGGTAAAGAAACATGGATGCACAGTGTGGCCAAGGCAGACAGAGGGATCAACTGACCTGGTTTGCCCAGAATTGAAAAGCATCCCAAGGGAAGAGACTTTTGGTGCTAAAACTGCAACAGTCCTGGCCAAACCAAAGAGGCTGACCACCTGGCTGTTAGTGTGTTTCGAAAAGAAATTCAAAGGGTTTAAGCAAGGATATGAATTCTGAAAGGACACTCCAGCCATGCTATACCTGGCCAGAGTGGTTGTATTTGGCTGCTGTGTGGGGAAGATGTAGCCTCCTCGAAGGTGAAGTCCAATTTTGTCTCCAGGAAGTTCCATCTCGACTTTTTGCTTCCTCCATCTCACTTGGCTCCCCTGATGCATGCAGATAAATCAAACACATTGGCATGACAGCATATTGCCCCTCACTGATTATCTACGTGCCTGGTGATACACAGCTCTCTCCCTTTTCCAATTAGCTGAATTACGGTCTAGCCGGGCAATCAAACAACAGAAGGAAAAAAATCAAGAATAACATGTTCTGCTACCAGTTGGGGGTTTGTGAAAAAATTTATGCCATGCTGAGCCTATTTGATATATTATATAAACTGATAGTTTTAAACAGATAGTCTGATTTCTGACCAAGCTCACATTGTCCATCAGTTCCTCCAATATTAATTTATGAGATACTACGTCAGCCTATCTTATTGCTAAATAAAGTATATGAAGGTATTTTTTCACATTTCATCATGACTGATGTTAGCGGTTTAGGTTAACTTTACCCAGGTTCTGCTATGAAATTACAGAAAACACTAAAAAATACTCCTCAGCATGTAGATGGATGTTTCTCTCTCCAGAAAGGTAGCTTGTCTATGCAGCTGCAGCTACAGTCTTAAGGAGTAGAAGAAAAGTCAAAGCTACTTACAGTCTCGTAGTCATACCAGACAGCATCAGGCACATATGCCATCACTTTCTCTGCACCCTGAAATTAAAAAAATGTAGTGTCCCCTGAGGGAAATAAAATGGATTTCTTTTTATTCTCTAGGGAATTTCTTAATCATACACAGAGAGGGCAGGAATGCCCTGCTATTATGCCTTTCTTCTGCTTCTCCTCTAATACAAATAATAGAAGCTGTAACTTGGCAACCCAGAGAGAAATCCCAAATGTAGCCACATTAGGAATAATAATAATCATAAAATAATAATAAAACATGTGTGGTGACAAACATTCCAGCTTTACATGATTACCTTATTTAATTTTCCCAACATTCCCAAATGGTGGGTACCATTATTAGTAGTAGTAGTAGTATTACCCCTCTGCAGATGAGAAGCCAGCACAATAGTCACCCCTGATCACACAGGCTCAAAGTGGCAGAGACAACAATCACATCCCGATCAGCCTGACTTTAGAGTGAGTGTTGGGTCACTGCTCCATCCTGTTTCTACGTCATGGAGCAAGTCAGGATCTGCTATGAGAATCCAACAACAAATAGGACCACTCCTGATATAGTTTGGATGTTTGTCTGCCCAAATCTCATGTTGAAATGTAATCCCCAGTGTTGGAGGTGGAGCCTGGAGGGAGCTGACTGGATGGTGAGGGCAGATTTCTCATGAATGGTTTACACCATTCCCTTGGTTCTGTCCTGGTGATAGTGAGTGAATTCTTGTAAGATTTGGTTGTTTAAAAGTGTGTGGCGGCCAAGCGCGGTGACTCACACCTGTAATCTCAGCACTTTGGAGGCTGAGGCAGGTGGATCATCTGAGGTCGGCAGTTTGAGACCAGCCTGGCTAACATGAAACCCCGTCTCTACAAAAAATACAAAATTAGCCGAGCTTGGTGGCAGGTGCCTGTAACCCCAGCTACTCAGGAAGCTGAGGCAGGAGAATCATGTGAACCCGGGAGTTGGAGGTTGCAGTGAGCTGGGATTGTGCCACTGCACTCCAGCCTGGGTGACAGAGTGAGACTCCATCTCAAAAAAAAAAAAAAAAAAAAAAAAAAAAAGTGTGTGGCAACTCCCCCCACCCTGTCTTGTTCCTGCTTTTGCTATGTGACATCGCTGCTCCTCTTCACCTTCCTCCATGACTGTAAGCTTCCTGAGGCCTCCCTAGAAGCTGCACAGATACCAGCATCATGCTTCTTGTAAAGCTTTCAGAACTGTGAGCCAATGAAATCTCTTTTCTTTGTAAATTACTCAGTGTCAGGAATTTCTGTATAGCAATGCAAGAACAACCTAACATAACTTGTAACTCTAGAGTTTCCAGTAGATGCTTCTAAACTGGTTGGGAACTTGATCAAGAGAAAAAAGAAATTCTAGAAAGAAAAATGTGTAGTTACCAGATGTCTAGCTTCTCAAAACCTAGCACACTCTCTTCAAGGCTGACTCAGTCACAGATGTCAGAAATGAGTTTGGAATAAGAAGCAGAGAGGAGTTTGCAGGGCAGCAGAAACAGATGCAGAGATCTCTAGTGTATCTCTGTGGGAACACTTACTTCATCCAGAACTGGAGTGATGAGGAGACCGGGCCCCCATAAGAACTGTTGGTGCACATCCCAAGTGCTGTTGTCCTCGTAGAACCTGAAAACCAGAGAGACAATTCACTGAGATTTGAGCCACTGCCAATGAGATTTGTCACAGCTCTACTCACACACAACCTGTTGAAAGCATGCAGGCCGCCTGCCCAGGCAAACCCCCCAAATTATGCTGTGACACCTACTCAAGCCCCTCTGCACCCCTAGACAGATTCCCCTTCCCCAGCTCATGTCTCCTATTTTTCCCTCAGGATAAACAGATGTTTCTATTCCAGTATGTATGCTAGGCAGGTCCCAGGCTGTAATTCTATTTTCCATATCCCTCCTTTTTAAAAAAAGTAAGTTGAGATCCGGACATTTGCATCAACACAGATGGAACTGGAGATCATTACGTTACATGAAATAAGTCAGGCATATAAAGACAAACATCACATGTTTTCACCTATTTGTGGGATCTAAAAGCCAAGAACTTATGGACACAGAGAGTAGAAGGACGGTTACCAGAGGCTGGGAAGGGTAGTGAGGGGCTGGGAGGGAGGTCAAGATGGTTAACAGATACAAAAAAAAATAGTTAGAAAGAATGAATAAAACCTACCTTTTGATAGCAAAATACGGTGACTATAGTCAATAATAACTTAATTGTACATTTAAAAGTAACTTAAAGAGTGTACTTGGATTCTTTATAACTCAAAGGATAAACGCTCGAGGGGATGGATACCTCATTCCCATAATGTTCTTATTTCACATCGCACACTTATATCAAAACATCCCGTATACCCCACAAATATATGCACCTACTATGTACCAACAAAAATTTAAAATTAAAAACTTAAATAATCAGTACATTTCATAACTTCAGCTGACTATCAAGAAACTGGATCTGATCATACAAAATATCAGATAATTTAACATTTTACTTTTTTCTTTCAGAATATCTGCCTTTTAACAAGAAATTTCATGAGCAGACAAAAACTTCCCAAAATAATGAATATATAATAGCTTGATACGTGCCTGAGGGCCTCACATGTCACCCACATAAGGGAGTTGACTGTATTTTGACAAGAAAATGCTCTTAAGTGCCTTGTTTTAGAATTAAATTAGAGATGTTCATTGCCTGAGAAATAAGAATTCTGAAATTCTACAAATCCTTTATAATATCCTCATTTGTATTTGTATTATAGGCTCATTCCTACAGCTTGAACATAGTTCTGGCATTATAGTGCATTACAGATGAGACCATCACAGTCAAGATTTCAAATCCTTTGAATTAAGACTGAAGAAACTAAGGAAAAAATGATTTGTCTAAGATACAGAGTTAGTGAATGGCAGAACAAAGAAAAGACCTGTAGTCCCATGACTTTTAGTCTAATTCTCTCACCAAAAGGGAACAGGCGATGCTTACAAATACCAACTAGGTATTCCAGTTAGATAGATAGATAGATTAATGAATATAGATAGCTAGATTACAGATATAGATATAGATAGATATGAATAACTGCCTGAATTGTTTCAGTTTTCACTCTGATATTTGATGATATAGTCAATGTCATTCCAGATGCATTAATAAAATTTGAGGAGGTTAGGTGAACTTACTCATGCAAAAGGGGCCTGGCCACTGTGTCCCCTCGGCTGTGAGCACGGAAGAAGAGGGTGTATAGGTAGGGCAATAGAGTATAGCGGATGTTAAGGTAGTGCCTGGAGGAATTCAACAGCAGGGAGTCAGCTCCAAAGGAGGCAGGATCCTGGTCCTGGGAGGAAATAGGAGTTTGCGGTTGTGGTTTGGCTGCAGGATAGCAGAAGCACCTGCAGAATTCCAGACCTCATTCATTACAACCAAGAATTTCCCTCCTGAATGACAGAGGCCAAGGTTGCAAACCTCGCTTCTGAGTAGTACCAAGTGTCTCTCCTTGAGTTTTCGATTCAACCTGCCTTCCTCATTCTTTAAGATTCCTCTCTTGGGAGGCTGCAATTTAAATAATTTTGAAGTATTTCCTTGTTTGCTTCTTATTTAAAAGCAAACAATGTAGATAAAGCGTACAGAAGTTTGATGAAAGACCTTTACAGACACACCATTTCCTTGAATGCAGCAGTAAATAACAGGCTGAGGCCGTTGGGCATTTCGATGATACAGCACAGATTCTGGTTAATTGTACATGATAGTGCAAATTAGAGTAAGTGAAGACCAGGTAAGAGGTTGGTTCAGCAGATCTCTTGGCAAGGATGCAGACAGATCTAGTCCTAATGTATGCCAAATTTATTCTGACTCTATGTCCTAGGAGCCTTACCTTGTAGCCTTGGCCATTGTGATTTCTAGAAAACGGATAAAATGCACCCAACTGCATCCACCGCCTACAGAGCTCCTCAGGGGTGTCCAAAGCAAAGCCACATATGTCAGGACCCACCTGGAAGGACACACAGACAACAGGTATACCTCACTTCCTTCTAACCACCCTCCTTTGCTTTCCACCAGGGACCTCCCAACTGAACCTTGCTTAAACCTCCTACCGAGAAGGCTAGGAGGGTGATCAAAATTTGGTCATAGCCTGTGTCCACTCTTGAATGCTGGATGACTTTGAGTAAGTTACTTAACCCTTCTGTGCCTCAATTTCCTCATTTTGTCAGTGAGTACCAAATTACTACACAGGTATTTCATAAATGAATGAGGTAATAAAAGTAATACACTTTACATAAAGAGCTTTTGGATGCATAGTACCTAGTAATACTGCTGATATTATTATTTTGACCTCACCACTATCAGCATTATTTTTCTAAAGCCTAAGTCTGACCATGTCACTCACCTATTAAAAAATCTCCGGGACTTCCTTGCTGTTCAACCTTTTAGATCTTTAAAACCTGGTTCCAACCCATCTTTTTAGCATCATTTCTCATTCCAGTCCCACACACCAATCCTTATAGATACATCAAATAATCCCCCTTATACTGTTTGTGCTCATTTTTATTTCTCAGTGTTAAAATGAACTTCCCCCCTGATTAGTCAGATGAAAAAATACTCACTTTTCAAGGTTAATCTCAAATGTCATCTTTTCCATGAAGTGTCCTTGACTCCCTGCCTTGATTCCTTTTGTCCCTCATAATTTTGTCAGATAAATCCCTTTCTCGGGATCTCCCATAACATTTAACTCATACGTCCCTGTTGGTCTTTTTACCCTAGTTTGTCATAATTATTTGTTTACACACATGTCTCCTCTTACTAAACTGTAAACCCTTGGGGCAAAGAGAAGGTACATCTTTACTATATTTATGCTTTCCTTCCTTCTCACCATGCCCACTCTGCTCAAGACCTTGAACACTCTAGGAGTTCAATTCATAAATATGTTGGATTTAACTAAAAAATGCCAAAGACTGTAGGGTGCTGGCAATGTTATAGTTCTTCATCTTGGTACTAGATACACAGATGTGTTCAGGTGGTGAAATTCATCAGCTGTGTTCTTAAGGATACATACACTTTTCTGTATAAAGTATGTTATACTTTAATAGAAAGATATATTCCAGCACATATCAAAGTTGCACGTTCTGTCTTCATAAGGCAGTACAGGAAAGAATGTCATGGTATCAAAGCCCTGCTGATGTGGATGAAGCACATGCTCTCAAGATATTAAATCCCCAGCCATGGCAGGCAGGAGAGGGGAGCTTTGTGGTTTGAAAACTTTCTAGAATGAGGTTGCCTGGGAATTCAGGTTCATAAGAGAGCTTGAGGTAGCAGCTCACCATTGGGATGCCAAAAAGGTTGAACTCAAGCACGCCAGGGATGGACCATCTCAGGTCGTCCCAGGTGGCAGTGTTGTCTCCTAACCAATGTGCTGCAAACTTGCCAGAGCCCGCAAAGGTAGAACGGGTCAGAATGAAGCTTCTCTTATTAGGGAACACAGTCTTGGCAGCTCTGCAAGGGAGAGAGATTCAAGGAGTCAATGTGGGATCTTAGCTTGTCTCAGCCATGGGGATACAGCAACAATACCAAAGACATTAAAAGTGAATAACCCATTCTCTTCCAACTCTCTTTCGGTACAATTACAGTCCCTGTTGGGAGCATTCTGTATCATTAAATGTTTTGTTTTGCTTTGTTTTGTCTTAAGAAATTTTATGCATTAGCCCCATAATCTCCAAGAATTAAAAACATATATATATTCTTTATATTCAATAATTAGCAGGTCATAGCCATAGTGGCCTTACTCTGCTGTGGCGACCGCCATGGAGTAGCCATACAGATTGTGAACGTCATACTGCTTGCCCCAGTGCTGCACTGCATCCATACAGAGAGTCTTGCAGAACAGGTACCCATCCAGGATTCCTGAAACAAAAGCAGGATCAATCAGTGAGAGCCTAAGTTGCACATTTTCTGCTCCTTGACTATCACACAATCCGAAATGACAGCCCCCTGAGCAGGCACTTTTGTGGGCATCCTGTAAACAGTCACACTGCTCCCTTACTATTAGAATGCTATCCACTTGGAGTAGTTTCTCTGATATATAAATGAATTCTGTTGACCCACACACATCCTCCCACCGGAGCTCTCACGTGATTAGAGGCAGACACTTGGAAGTAAGAAGATTCATTCAGGCCTGAGGTTCAATCTGAATTCTCCAAACTGAGCTAAGTTAAGTGGTCCAAGAATAGAAATACTGAATGAAAGTGTAAATTAATTTCTGACTCCTTCTCTCCCCTGATCATATATTGTAGAGAATGATTTCCAGTCTCTCCTGTATTCATCTATTCCTCTCTGCTCCCATTGCACCACTCTGTTTGAGATCCACATTATCTGTGGATCTTAACTATTGCAGTAGCTTCGTCATGTCTTATTTACCTCCTGTGTATCTATTTCTAGTTCACACTATATATTAATGTCAGGTTCATATTTCCAAAATCATCTGACTACCATGCTTCTCTATTACTAAAAGATAAGTAGCTTCTAACACCAAAAGAGTAAAATATGAACTGTTTAGCCTCTCATCCAAGCCCCTCAGCATTTGATTCTAACCTTCCTGCCCCAATTTCCTGTCTTCCCACCATATTGAAGCCTTCACAAGTTATTATCATCGTAGCAGTTGTTTCCTTTCTCAATCAAGATATAATCTGTCCTTGAACCTCTAGCATTCTTCAAACTATGGCCGATGCTATGATGCCAAGGCCACACCCTGAGAGATAGTGTTGTCCAAAGTTCAATCAAAGCTGAGTATCATCACGTTCACTGACTTTGACCTCCCAGGTCATGAGTTGTGTCTTTTCATCCTGTAACTCAGTTCTTCACACTGTGGACACATCAGACATAACCCTTACCTGATGACCAAGGCTGGTTACCTGGTGTCTCTCTGGTAAACCCTGGCCTGTGGGTGCATACCTGAGAATGACATAAACTTACCACTAGCCTCTGGCCTCTACACTTTATCCTCTCTAGATCTTCCCTAGAAATAGCTTTGACTATAAGTAGAAGTACTAGATTGCCCCTTTTGAATTTGTGCATGTTTTAGGAAAGCATAGCGTGTTTTTATTTTCCTTCCTAGTTTTCCTTATATATTACCCACATATTTCTTTTTCTATGCACAATTATGAACAAATTCCCTTGCCAGATTTTTCAGATCTGTCCTTATGAATTTATAATATGAAATACATATGGCTACTTTAATCTGATGACCACCAAGACTTACTGGGAGTGAATGGGGGATTATTTAGGTTGTTTGTGGAACATCCTGAGACCGAACCATCAACAAAGTTGGAGACTTCATTCATATCCTACAAGACAAAGAGCAAAAACTATTAAGAAAAAGTAACATGTTATCTTATGATGTAGTGATGGTGTCTTTTTTTAATTAATCAGATAAATTATTCCAGATATTTTAAAGGGGTATTTGTATAAATGGAATAGAGTAGGTGTTCTTGTCTTGTCTACCCACTGAAGGCTTCATGAAGAAGGTTCTTAACCTCTCTTCAAATAATATGTCTATAATCGCTGAAAATGAACAATTCCCAAACATATCAGGTGAAAAAAGTTTCAATTTATATGATGACATGTTTCAACTTATACATTTTTCCATATATCGAAATATAACTGTAAATACATACACATATAAATACATATAAACATATATGTGGAGAGAAAAGGAGAGAGAGAGCACATAAAGGTCTAGAAAGATGCATTCCAACATATCGATAATAAATGTCTTTAGTTGCTATAATTTAAGAGGATTTTTGCTTTTATCTTTTTAACTCTCTGTATTGTTTGAATTTTCTACAGTTCTCTTAGAAAAAGAAAAAGTTTCAACTCTGGAGCTCCCTAAATTTTGCTAACCCTCAGTTAGGTTACTTTCTTTCATCTGACATCATATGAGACATTTTTCTTTACCACAGGCATAGTTTGTTCATGCACCTGAGTACTTTGGCTCTGATCAATTTGTTCAACATGTCCAAAAGGAAGAGTCTTCAACTAGCAATTGAACAATTTGTATACTTTGCAACAATGTAAGGAGTACATGACCTATTCTGACTTCAGCTCATTCCTTCGTAAAAAAAAAAAAAAAAGAGCTAGACTTGGGAAAAAAAATTCTGAGTTTCCTTTCAGCTCCAACATTTTGATTTTTATTCTAAGCTATGTGTTTTAGTAAGATTATTTAAATAGTAAGATAGTGAATATTGAGAGTGATTGTTATACTTCCTTTCTTCTCCTCCTCCTCTCCCTATGCTCTGTGACTCAAAGATACAGATACAGATATACACAATTTGAATATTTGTCACCTAATAATCCAAGTGTAAACAACTCACAATCCAGATTCCATCAAACTCTACTTGATTGTGAAAAAGCTCAAATTCCTTTGTCCACCAAACAGCACAGTTGGGATTGGTATAATCAGGAAACACACTTTGTCCAGGCCAGACCTTCAGGAGAAAAAGAAAAACACTGGTAAGAGTAAATTAAACAAATATAGACTAAAGGAAAGTATTTGCAAAGAAATTCCTAATATGATCACAGCAACCGAGGTACCCAGGAACATATCCTTTCTAGTTAAGAAGGTGCGGTGCTCAGAATACTTAAAATAAATGCCAGGGTCACTCGAAGAAAAATGCATTCCAAAAAATGTTTAAGTCCTTAATGAATAAATTCATGGATAAAGGCATTGTCTAACTTAGTCATCTTTAACTCTCTACACTTCTTTGTTCTTAATTCTGGGAATAGTAAATGGGGGAAGAGCATTGTGTAAATTTCAGCTAGTCCACTATAAGCTGTGGATTCTAACATCATTTACTTTTCTCTCTTTCTTTCTTATCCAATTTCCCCCAGACACTATACTCTGAAAAGGTCATCAGAGGCCTTAGAAGTGAACAAGCAGATAACACCTTCCTGAAAAAACAAGGACAAACAAACATTTGAGAAAGAAGTGGGTACACTTGTCAAATAATGCAGGAAAATTGAGTAAGAAGAGGTATGAAACAGTTCCGCTGGACTTACCAGTGAGAAAGTAACGGGTGCTTTTTGCCAGAGCGGTATCAGGGAAGTGAGGGGGGAAGGAAGGAGACCACAGTCAGCTGCAGAGTGTGTGGGAGGTGAGAAAGTGGACACTCAGTGTGTGAGCTGTTGTTTAAAGGGACTTACTTGGCTGTGAAGGGAATCAAAAAGCTACGATGGCCGGCTTGCACTTGGGCATGAAAGGGCAGAGGAGAATTTATCCCCAGCATATATAAATATACTGAAAATGTACAATAAAACAATTACATGCACACACACACACACACACAGACACATTCACACACCCCTATGCAGCCCCTCCACCAGCCTCCAGCCTTCCCATTAAGTTACCTCCCCAATGAGTGGAGTCACTCCATCTGAACTATTCACCCATATCTTCATATCTGAACCCCTGTCATATGGGCCATAGGGTTTACTTGAGGAAGAGTTGTTGGAGATGGCTGGATCCTAAAAATAGGAAGAATACAATGAACAAACTAGCTGGAAACCGGAGGCACTGAAAGGAGACTGGGAACTGGGGGAGAAAGCAGGAGAGATGGGTGTATGATACGGAGGAGCAAATACCTAATTTGGTGGAAAGAGGGCAGTACATACCACAATGATGACAAGCTTCTGTCCATTATTGTGTAACTCGTTGACAAATTCAGGGAAGCCTTTAAAATCCACTGGATCGTAAGTGAAGTCCCTTCTCTCATCCATATAATCAATATCAGCATGCTGAACATCCTGAAAGAATATACAAAGTCCACAATTAGCACCTAGGAATTTCCATAGTAAAATGAAATCAAATTTTCACTGTTATTATTCAGGATAAACAACAACTCTGTTCTGGGTTCTAAATAGAGTTCTTAATCAGTTCCTGGCATCTGAGTACTTCTTTTCCAATGTTGATTTCAAAAACACATGACTGGTTGGTTCCCTAGGGCTTGGCCCCCTCCCTGCCATCAGGTTAACTGCATCATCCAATCCTTGCCTGGCACTCTGGCATTAAAAACCAATCAAGCAAGCAACACCAATTATGACAAACCCCTAAGACAATCAGACATATCCACCTAAGAAATGACCTAAATTTCACCCTATTCACAAGATAAAGAAGGGAAGAGACTGTCTCTCTCCCACATCTACCTCATTTTACTACCCCACGTTTTATTTTGTTACTTCGCTTCTACCCCACATCTTTGTTGTTTATGCTATCCCAATTTTACCTGTATAAACAGTGAAGCCCAGAATAAAATGTACCCTTCTCTACAACCTAGGTTTGTCTCCAATGGAATAGAGTGGGGGAGAGAAGAGGATTATTCTAGAAGACTACTGAGCTTTTCCCTTTGCATCTCTTGTTAAATTTCACTCCCAATAGTATCCAATATCATAGGTACATTCAAACTTAGCCATTCAAAGTACAAAAATGTTTTATTACATGTCCATACTATATCCTTTCGTTCACTTAAATGTGACAGATTTTGACATGTATACTGAACTCAGGTAATAGTGTTCAATTCCCTGTCCAAACACTCCCTCTCACATCTCACACCACTAGGCAGCAGTAATAGTCCAATTCTTCCATTTCCTGGATCACTTAAAAAGGAAATGTCTACCTATAAGTAAGGAAAATGGCATAAAAAAAGAGATGACCACTATGATGTTAGAGATCTGGGCTTGAAAACTAGTTCCCCTAGTTTTCTAATATTAAATGGGATTTCTAATCTTAAATGGAGTCCTTTTTTTTTCCCTCAAGACTGAGTCTAGCTCTGTTGCCCAGGCTGGAGTACAGTGGCACGATCTCAGCTCACTGCAACCTCCACCTCCAGGGTTCAAGTGATTCTCATGTCTCAGCTTCCCGAATAGCTGGGATTACAGGCACCTGCCACCATGCCCAGCTAATTTTGTTGTTGTTGTTGTATTTTTAGTACAGACGGGGTTTCACTGTGTTGGCCAGGCTGGTCTCGAACTCCTGACCTCGTGATCTGCCTGCCTTGGCTTCCCAAGTGCTGGGATTACAAGTGTGAGCCACTGTGCCCAGCCAATGGAATTCTAATAGTAAAATGGAGTTGCTGAGATAACTAAAGAAGGCATGTAGCACACTGCCTGCCACGAGAGTTCACCACGTTGTAGCACTCATTATTATGGTGGCTGTGTTAATTGTCCTTTGGCTCAGTCCTGCTTTTACCACTTTTTCTGTTATCCCTCCCCCAACCCACACCCACATGCATAAAAACACGTCATGCTGGAGAATGAGTAGTGGGACTCGCAGCCAAACTGAGAGTGCATTCATCCACCCAAACATCTTTATCTGCCCTGACTTTCTGCTTCCCCCATCTCTTCAGTGTTCCTAGGCTTTTTGAATCTCAATTCCATTAAGCACTTTCTTTTACACATCATATTTATGGACTATCTTTCTGCCAAATTACAAAATGTCTACTGAAGCTCAGCTTCAATGGCAAAATGACCACTCTAAAGAGAAAGGCAAATTTTGCTTATTCCCAATTTAATAGTAATCAAAATATCAATGTAAAAATACATTGACCTGAAACTTGTATTATTTTTCATATCCATGTAGTCACATGCAGTATTTGTTCTGTCATCAATTACCTATGTGGTCTTGGTCATAGTATTTCCCCTGATAGCCTCAATTTACTATCTGTGAAAAAAAATGATGCTAACCCAGATGGCTCATGGTTGTTCCAGCAATATAATTATTTTGAACTAAATTCATGGGGTCTAGAACTACTCCACTTCCTCAATTCCTCTTTAAAGTATCTGTTAAAACATAGGTAGGGAACCTGGGGATCTGCATCATTCATGACCTGACACTAAACCTAAGAACCTAAGAATTTAGACATGAAATCTTATGCCAGAATCTTAGAGGAATTTCTGAAAATATGATACAACTTTTATGGTAAGTCCCTGCCATGACACTTTGGAGTCAAAGCAAACCAAGAACATGTGTAAGGCAAGAAAATCCATACTGAGAAGCATTAAAATGCTACAATTCAAGCTAAAGAGACAAATGCCTTGAAAACTCAAATAAAAACACCTGTAAAATGTAGTCAATACAGTAAGCACAAAAAAAGTTTACTAATAAAATACATGATAAGAAAAATAGAGACAAAAACAGATTGCCCCCCAACACATAATTATGGTCTCCCAATCTATTTTATACTATTTCAATCTATTTCATGTCTATTTCATACTATAAAGAACAATGGTTCCTTGAAAAAATTACTGGTCCAACAAAAAAAAATGTCTAGTATTCTGAATATCTAAAACTCCTTTCATTACCAAATAAATAAATCAATTAAACTCAGGGAGAGAAAATATAAACAGTTTTTCTTTTTCTTCAAGGGAATTTCTTTACTTTTGGAGAACTGTTGAAAACCTTGCTTACATAAGGGAGCTGTGTTGCGCGATTTCTCTCCACGACTTCCCTCATGTTGTCTAAGGTTCCATATTCATAACGACTGAGGTGAAATCCAAGCGCCCAGTAGGAGGGAAGGGCTGGCCGCCCAATAAGCTGAAAGAAATATGTGAAGTGAAAATTAGCAAATACTCTGTTTTTAATAAAAATTTTTTGAAGCATTGCTTTCAGAGCACCAAACATAGTCCATTTCCCAATGCACTGATTCATTAATGTTAGAATGTTAGTCTATTTTTCCAGCCCCTTCATAAATGTTTGAGGGTAGGGCCATGTTTGGGGCACCTTTATATTCTCTCACCTTCTTATAACATAAAAATGCTATACAAGTTTCCATTGCATATATGAAATCTGTTCTTTAATATATCAAATTTGTAACAGCAGATTTTGTGGGTCACACTTGCACATGAATTTTACTTTTTTAAAATATTTGCTGTTTAGGATTTCCTGAGTCATAATCTTGACATCCTAAGTTTACCTCTAGATATTCTTGAACAACTTGCTCTGGAGTGTTTCCCAAGAACACATAGAAGTCGAGAATGCCCCCAATGGTGCGGTAAGTGATGGCTGGCGCAGGCTGAAGGACAACCTCTTGAAAGGTTAAAAATGAAGAAAATAAAAATCAGAATTGATTCTTGAATAGTAACTACCAAGTTTTAAAATAACGCAGGATCACTAACCATGTGAACATTAACAAGGTGACCCTACTGCCTCACATTTTGAATACCAAGGGAAAACCCTGACCATCCAAGTCCACCCTCACAGCACACGGCAGCCAAGGCATTTTTTCTGTGACAGATTTTAATAATACTGACTGGAGTGTCTTAGTGTCTTGTGCCAGGCCCCAGGTTCTGGGGAAAAAGCAGCCAGGCTTATGAAGGGGTCCAGAATAAGCCACTGTGACATAAAAAAATTATTTTGGACCGAAGGCATTTAAGTTGCTGAAATCCCTGATGTGCTAAAATCAGAGCCTCCCAAAAGAACTCAATAAAAAGCAATTGTCAGAAATCTGCTCCAAGGAGTACCTCTAATCTTCTCTGAGACAACAGGCACCATTCCCAGATAAACAGTGTCACAAGACTATCACATCCTCCCACCTACTCTCCTAAGGGCCCGTTTATCTTTCCAAAACGTCATTTGTTCTCTCCTAAGTGTCTTTCCCCATTCCCTTTCACCTATTAATTAAGATGGTATAGAAGCCCCAAGTTCTAATCTCTGCCTTGAGTTACTCATCACTGAGAATTGCTGTGTGTATGTGCATTACATGTGTAAATAAATTCTGTCTTTTCTATTGCTAATCTACCTTTTTGCCAGTTTAATTTTCAGGCTCCCAAGAATTAACCCTAAGAGGTTAGAGGAAAAGTTTCTCCTCTCTGACTTTCATAACCACAGAACATGTCCCACTACATATCCCATCATTATTGTGAGAATATAATTCAACTAGACATGGAGGTAACTATCCTCAGTGAATCTCACCTCAAACAAAAGCCAAACTAAAAAATAAAGTCAGAAATTGTATCATAAATTCAAAACCCTTCTATGTGCCAATCACCATTCTCAAAAGTTGTGTCATTACCTTGATTCGTATCTAGAAATAAAATGCCTCAAGAAATATTGCAATGTACTCTTTGGTCATAGGAACAACTCATACAGAGTATCTAGGATCTTGTGGCCTTTCCCACTAAGTCTGACTCATCTTATTTTCTGGTTCGTTTCACCTATCTAAAACTATACAGTCTTTCTATTATATTATTTCAGTCTATTCTTAGGTTATTTGGTATTTTAAGTACCTTAGGACCATCTAAGATTCTATTAGAATCGTCTTAGATTCATCTCTTAGATGTCCTAGAATCATCTTAGATCATTTAGAGTGCTTCTCGGATATCTGTGGTGGAGAATCAGATCTTTATTTTGTTTAATTTCCATTTCACTGCAAGCTGATATTTTCATAAAATAATATGAAAATGAATTACTAGAAAAAGGTTCATGTGTGCATGTGGAGGCTACAGCATTGCTTACTCGCCATTTCTATACTCATCTTACTATAGACCTGAAACAGTCTGTGACCCATTCAGGGACCACACTTTGAGGAGCACTGATTGAATCAATGACTCTCAATTAAGAAAAGGTATGGATCAATACCCTATGCCCACCATCAATCCTGGGAGATTCTGATACATCTTCTCTTCCCCTGTGGCAATTCATTGCCACTGGGATCTACTGACTACAGGGCTGAAGACGGAGAAGAACACACCGGTGGAAACTATCTCAGAGTAAATTATAGGGAAGGGTGAGCTCCTTAACTTGATAATAGAAAATATTCCAACAGAGGCCACCAGATTCAGGAAAATCATAAGTTGAAGAAAATCCCCTACTCATGGCTACCATGGATCAACAGGTAATGAAGTAGGGATAGCACAATTAGAGAATCTATAAGGCCCTCCCTACACTATGGCTCAGTCACTCTTAAAGGGATCCATTCCTTTTATCATAGTGCTGTAAGAAAGGGACTGAAAATCACTCTTGTGCTTGTTTTTTTCATGAATATTCCTTTACCCATGGCATTGCTGTTCATCAGAAACACCCCAAAGGACAATCCACTAGCATCTTCAAGGCACAAGAAGAATGTCTGCGCACCATACAAATTAGTTCCGTTCTGCAGAAAGATAATTAAAAACCAAAATTTACAACTAAGAAGTCTCAGCACCACACTGTGGGGCTGGTTTAGGAAATCAGTCTTAATCATGCAACTAATTGACAGGACATTCAGGGTCATAAAGACACATTTTTAAAAGATGGGGTCTATATCTAGTTGATGTTAACCAAGTGAACTCATGTTTTCTTACAGAATGAGCCAGCTATTATCATTCATCTAGAAGGAATGTGAAGGCTGTGGTATTTTTTAGAAGGTAAGAGGATAGGAATTTTTTAAATGTAATTCAAAAAAACTGCCCTCTCAAAGAGGCCTGTCTTAACCTGACTTAACCTCATCAGCAGAAGCTCCATCAATATGCTTTAATATGAATCAGGTAACTAGATGGAGCTCTAGTCTAGGCTTGTCTTCGAGACTCCAGAACAGGAGTTCTCAACCTAGACTGCACCCCAGACCAATTAAAACAGAATCCCCAGAGGTAGAAGCAGACATGGCTGTTATTTGTTAATTTCCCCAGGTAACTTCAACATGTAGTCACATTTGATAACTATTGCTCTGGAAAAGTGTTTCTCAAAATTTGGTGTATCCACAAACTACATGGGCATTTTAGTTAAATGCAGATTTTTTTTTTTTTTCAGACAGGGTCTCACTCTGTCGCCCAGAGTGGAGTGCAGTAGTGTGATCTTGGCTCATGGTAACCTCCACCTCCCAGGCTCAAGCAATTCTCCTGCCTCAGCCTCCTGAGTAGCTAGGATTACAGGTGTGTGCCACTACCGCCTGGCTAATTTTTGTTTTGGTTTTTATTTTATTTTATTTTTTTGAGATGGAGTCTCGCTCTGTCACCCAGGCTGGAGTGCAGTGGCTCAATCTCGGTTCATTGCAAGCTCTGCCTCCTGGGTTCACGCCATTCTTCTGCCTCAGCCTCCCGAGTAGCTGGGACTACAGGCACCCGCCATCACAATGCCCAGCTAATTTTTTGTATTTTTAGTAGAGACGGGGTTTCACCAGGTTGATCTTGAACTCCTGACCTCAAATGATCCACACGCCTTGGCCTCCTAAAGTGTTGGGATTACAGACGTGAGCCACTGCTCCCGGCCCTAAATGCAGATTTTAATTCAATAGATGGAAGAAGGGACTGAAAGCCCACCTCTCTCACACGGTGGTTCCCCTGCCACATACACACTTTGAGAAGCAAGGATCTGAGGCTCCTTAATGAAACAATTGTCACCAACTATTCCTAGGTAAGCTGCTCTGACTTAACAGCTTTTCTGCTTTTCTGATAGGCATATGTACAGTACAGAGCCTGGGCTTAAAAATTACACAGAGTAGGGATTAGATTCTTCCTCTGTTCTTACAAACTCTTTTTTTTTTTTGAGACAGAGTCTCGCTCTGTCACCCAGGCTGGAGTGCAGTGGCGCGATCTCGGCTCATTGCAAGGTCCACCTCCCGGGTTCAGGCCATTCTTGTTCTTACAAACTGTTTTGCCTTGAGCTATTAATTTGGCTTCGCTGGGCCTTGGTTTTGTCTAACAAGAAATTATTATATTTTCTAGACTCTATGGCTAAATAGATATATATACACACACATGTATGTGTGTGTGTGTGTGTGTGTGTGTATATATATATATATGGCTAATAAATTATTGCTGTAATCTCCTTTCTTCCATCCATTAATTCTGCTTAGTCAAGAAAGCCCAGTTGGGCACAGTGGCTCACATTTGTAATCCCAGCACTTACGGGAGACCAAGGCCAGAGGATTGCTTGAGTCCAGGAGTTTGAGATCAGCCTGAACAACATGGCGAAACCCAGTCTCTACAAAAAAAATACAAAAAAAATTGGCCAGGCATGGTGACACGCCCCTTTAGTCTCAGCTACTCCAGACACTGAGGTGCGAGGGTTACCTGAGCCCAGGGAGGTTGAGGCTAAAGTGAGTCATGGTTGCGCCACTGTACTTCAGCCTGGGTGACAGTGAGACCCCATCTCAAAGAGAGAAGAAGAAAAGAAAAAGAAAGGCCCTGAACAACAGAGTATTGCCAAATCCAGAAAACAATGTTACTTCAAATTTTAGCAGTCAAAACAAAGTGGAAATAAAATAAAACAATAACAACAAAACTCTGTCTATTCTTTCACTACCACAATCATTCTTTATACAAAAAATGATTGTTTTAGCTGAGACTTTATCCTATTGTGATGATAAACCTGGTGAGTCAGTGATTAAAGGTGAACCTAAAAATATGGAGATCACAATCAACTGTTGTTGAGAGTACAGATATTAATAATATCTTCTCCATATCTGGTTAGGAAAATATGAAGGAGTTGGCATTTATTGAGCACCTTCTTTCTGGCAGCCATTCTTCTAGATACGTTACATGTATCTGTTCATTTCATCCTCACCACAACCCTATTGAGATATTACTTCCATTTTATAGATAAGAAACTGAAGACAGAGAGGTAGGTAACACCCAGAACCACGTAACTGGTGAATAGCAAGACTAGAATTCAAAGCCAGGTAGTCTCACTCTAGACTCTTACTCTTAAACACTACACTGTAATAACTAGAGGTGACCTTTAAGACTGAGACTATGATATTCAGTGGAAAGGGGCCCATTTGAAAGCTTACTCCATTGGGAGTTGTGTCTCTGTTAAATATGGGCCAGGTCTTCCAATTCATATCATGCCGATACTGCTGGTGCACATGCTCTCCCAGGCCATACACGTTAGCGCTAGGCAGTCGAGTGGAGAGCTGCAAGAACTGGTCGGCAAACAGTAGGGGCCCAATGCTCGAGTCAAACCTAGACACAGGTGGAGAACACAAGGATGGGTGAGCAAGCAGGGTGGAGAGAACGTAAGGGCTTAGAAAAGCATCCTTTATATCTCAGTGACTCAATAGCTCCCATTCATTCAGTCCCATTTGCCCTCCTGTGACATTTTTCTATGGAAAACAAGAGATCAGGACTCCTTGAAGAAAGGGACCATGTGCAAATTTCTTGCATTAGTCTCCCAGACCAGACAGCCTACTACATGACCAGAACACTGTACTTACGATAGGAGATGTTCAGTAAATATTTACTGGTGGACAGCTGGTTATATATTATAGACGGAGGGAAATAAAGGGAAAAATGAAGAGAAAAAAATGATTGTGCAAACAGAAGAAAGAGAAAGAAAGCCAGAAAAAAATATATACTTTAGAAGGTAAAGGGTCTGGTCACCAATAATGGGCTCACAACCTTCAGGAATATTGTTGAAACACCCCCTTCTTCATGCTTACAGACCTCCCTGTAACCTTCCTACTCTGATCCTTAGATAGGTTTCCAAAACTTACAAAACACGATTGTTGCTTCTTCTGGTCACTTTGATGCTAAATGGCTGTCTGGAGATTTCAACTTGGTAGGTCAAAGAAGAAGCAGCATTTCCACTGAAGGACTGCACGTGTTCGTGGGGCACTTCAAACCTATTATTGGTTTGGTCAGTCAACTGTGCAGAGATAGAAATAGAAGGAAAGCCAAAATAAAAACTTGTCAGAGCTTCCCAATATCCCTACTTATGATACTGGAATCAGGCACTGATCAAACTGACCTCATATCTTAGGTAGATGTACTCATTATGTTACCAAACTCAAATGGTTCACCTTTGGGCATAAGTTAGTCTTTAGGTAGAGACATACACAGCACATCTGCAGAGATGGATTGAAAGCTGTGATACTTCCTTATTTTATCTTCCTACCACATTCCACATGTTATCTAGAGTAAATGAATGAAAGCCAAACTCACTAGTAAACTGTAATACATATTCAGGAAGTTATCACAGTAAAGGAAGTTATTCTGTATATGTCTTTAACATACAGGTGCTAATTAATAATAGCAATATAGAAAAATACATCCAGTAGCAAAATTTTCTATAATGTAGTAACTGCACTCATCGGATAGGGAATAAAAGTCTCTCAAAAAAACTTAAAAAAAAATAAACAAATTACAACCTTAAAGTGGAAACGATTAGATGTCTGATATTCTGCTGTGAGAAGAACATTGTCAACATTGCTTCCAAACACGGGTGAAGAAGGCAGATTTTTCAACCGGGCTGTGAATCCTAACACAGGAGAAAAAAAGGTTTTCATAGTTGACTCTGCAAATTCTCAAATAATAGCTACATAAAAATTATGATACATGGGGCTGGGTGCAGTGGTTCACACCTGTAATCCCAGCACTTTGGGAGGCCGAGGCAGGTGGATCACAAGGTCAGGAGTTCGAGACCAGCCTGACCAACGTGGCGAAACCCCATCTCTACTAAAAATACAAAAATTAGCCGGGTGTGGTGGTGCATGCCTGTAATCCCAGCTACTTTGGAGGCAGGAGAATTGCTTCAACCCCAGAGGTGGAGGTTGCAGTGAGCTGAGATCGCACCACAGCACTCCAGCCTGCATGACAGAGTGAGGCTCCTTCTCAAAAAAAAAAAAAAAAAAATTAGGATACATGTCAAAGGGATTGATGAAAAACCTTTATTTCTCAAAAGAAGGGAAAAGACAGATATACACCCCATCATATGCACATACTATCTATGGCAGATTCTGGAGCTAGATATCATCATTACATTTTGTAAAAATCTATGTCTCTCTTCTACAAAATCATTGAAAACCTCCCCCAATAAGCCTAACACTCATTCCACAAGCCCATCAGTCATTCGGTGTTAATTAGGTACCCTTTACATTCTCGGACCTGACATACATATACATAATTCCTTCTCAGTTATTTTCATATTGCATTACAGGTGATTATATCCATTGATGCCATCTCCCTAATTAAATGGTAAACCAGGTGAAAGTTGAGACCTTATTGTAACAGTCCATCAGGCCAAGAGCATCTGAAAGGGGAACATGCCTCCTCCTTTATACCGAGAGCCTCCCTAAAGTGTCACCTTCTGCTATCCTCTAGAATGGTCATCATTGTCATCATTATACTCTGCATTTTTTTTTTTTTTTTGAGACGGAGTCTCGCTCTGTCACCCAGGCTGGAGCAAAGTGGCACAATCTCAGCT
This sequence comes from Pan troglodytes, assembly GCF_028858775.2. Classification (NCBI taxonomy): domain Eukaryota; kingdom Metazoa; phylum Chordata; class Mammalia; order Primates; family Hominidae; genus Pan; species Pan troglodytes. Next base: position 157,367,885 of record NC_072404.2, on the reverse strand, counting down.
CACTGCAACCTCTGGCTCCTGGGTTCAGGCGATTCTCCTGGCTCAGCCTCCTGAGTAGCTGGGACTACAGGCACATGCCACTACACCTGGCTAATTTTTATATTTTTAGTAGAGATGGGGTTTCACCATGTTGGCCAGGCTAGTCTCAAACTCCTGAGCTCAGGTGATCCATCCACCTCGGCCTCCCAAAGTGCTGTGATTACAGGCATGAACCACTGTGCCTGGCCTATGCTTTGCATTTTAGAGTAGGAGGAAGAAGAGGGGCTATTCACTCCATGAACACTTATATTGACTAGTAACTTTCACAACATGTTTATAAAATTGGAATTACTTCTATTTCATAAAAATAACATAAAATTAGAGTTGGAAGTAGTCTGAGAGGTTACCAATTTCAAATCCCCCACTTTAAAAGGGATAAACTTGAAAACAAAAATGATCAATGATTATTGCTGTCATGAAGGTCCATAAATGGGGAAGTTGGAAAGAGGACATGGTCTCTCAACTCCCAAGGCAGAGAATAATTTTTCCTTGGTGCCCACATAGATTCTAGTCCTTGATTAAGAGCAATGACCACCTTCTGTCACATGTGGTTATATGGCCCCACAGAGCAGAACTCTGCAGGCTTCCCCTGGGGGATACAGAGTCAACCTCCAGAGGGTCTGGACCTCCTGCATCATGGCAGACTCTGGCTTACCTGCATTTGTGTTGACAAGGTTGCCCTCCATGTGGTAGCTATGATTCTTGGAATAGTAGCACCAGGGAACACTTACAGCTCCCTGGGGATTCCAGCAACAGCCACGTTGGTCACATGTGGCCTGAAACAAGAGGTTAGTCAAAGAAGCTCCATTTAGTTGTAGAACACGATCATTTATAAAGCACGAAACATCTAATTTGAGACTCTGGTATCAATAATTTCATTTTATAAATAAGGCAACTGACATTTAGATAAATTGTGCCATATACCAAGCAATGGCAGAGTTTCTACCCACAACCAATTTCTCTGTCCAGTGTCCTTCTTATGTAACAGTATGGGAAGCAAAATGCATTCTATAACTTTTATCACAAAATAACTCATAAATATATTTAAATAGTCTAAACAATAATATAGCTATATCACCAGTAATCCAAAATTACAAATGGAGCTTCATTTATATCGGCTTTGACTTTTAAAAATGAAAATAAGACTTTGCAATCATCTGTATTCTGAAGCTTTCAAATCAAACTAATGTTGTTTTGACTTTTAAATATATACCTTACATTTATATGGATTATACATATGTGAGATATATGACATGTTTACAGTCTCTCAACTCCTCCAGAGGCAGAAAGTAGTCTTTCTTGACACCCAAATAGATTCTTACTTAAGAAAGTTGTGTGCCTTCTAACATAATTAATGACTGAATCAAGTAGAAGCCAAAATGAAGGTAGTTTCTTTCTCACACCAACTAATTTGGGAGAAGCAACCAAGTTAAATACAAAAAAGGACAAAGAACTCTCTCCTCTTGAGTGCATGCTGAATCAAGTGATTTGCAAGTAATAGAAACCAGAGAAAATAATGAGATGCTGCTTTCAAGATTAGATCACAGAAAGATTGAAGTTTCTGTCTTGCTTGCTCTCTTTCACTTTCTCTGTTGGAGTCCTCGTTCTGGGAGAGGCAAGTTGTCACACTGTGGAGGGGCTCACATGGCAAGGAACTGAGGGAGGTCTCCAGCTAGCAGCCAGCAATGAACTGAGGTTCTCAATCCAACAACACCTGAAGAGCTGAATCCTACCAACAATTGCATGAGTGAGCTTGAAAACGATCATCCCATAGTCCTGGAAGACACTTTGACTCCAGCCTTCCAAGAGACACTGAGCCAGAGGCACCTAGCTAAGCCAAGGTCAGATGTCTGACTACAGAAGCTGTGAGAAAATATTTGTCATATTAGGCCATTAAATTTTGGAATAATTTATTACACAGCAATAGATAACTAATACCTCCTGCCAGATAATTTTACAGATGAATTACCTTTGGCCCATGGTGGTAAAGCTTCTCCGAGGTAAAGTGACCTGCCAAAGGTTACTCAGCTATTGAGAAGGCAAGAACAAAACTTAGTTCTCCTACTATCCATTTCTTTTTTTCTATACTCTGGGTTGAGTATCTCTAAGCACATTTTCAGGAGAATACAGCCTTCCAAATGGTCAGAAAAATGTTTTGCTTAGTTATACAAACAATGAAATTTAATCAAATGCTGTTTTTTACACTAATAGCCAATATGAGGGATAAACAACGATGTCCATATGTGGTTTATACTGCTGTAAGATCAGGTTTCACTGTGAACTCAACCTCAATCCATGGTTTTGTCTTTGTTCTTGTAAAACCCACTCAGATGAAACCTCAGCATAAAAAGAAAAAAAGTGTTGAAAAGGGTGTTAAGCATAATGGTTTTTGTATACAGCCCAGAGTTTAATAATTTTTCCATTAAACTGGAAAGGACAAAGATCAGAGTGGCCAAAAGAGCAAGGAATGCAAACAGTCTTTGTTGGCCAACTCAAAAATGCCAGCTTCTACAGTAGAGCTGAGCCATTGCAAGAAGTGGGAAGAGACATGGTGCAAGACCCACATAATAAGACAAAACAAACTATGTAAAACCTAGGAAAATAGATTTAGAAAGAAACTACAGAAAATGATGGCATGAACAGAATTAGGGCACACAAAAAGAATTAGGCCGAGGACACAAAATGCCCCTTTAAGTTGGATATGAGAATTAAAAATTTAAGAGAAACTGCCAAAATAACATAGAATGTGTAACTACCAAAACAGTACTGAAGAAAAATTGTTAGAGTTGTGGGGAGTGTGGAAATCCTCTATCCAAAAAATTAAGAAAAAAGACATGTTTATGAAGGAGTAGGGGTGGGGACTAGCACATAAACAGAATGAAGAGAAGGCACAAAATGAGACCTTAGGAAGAATGTGTCATGTCAACTATCACATGGTTTAAATATTTAAAAGACAAAGATAGTCAGATTACATTTAAAGAAGTAAGTCCAACTAAATGTTTCTTATAGTTTACACATCCTAAACTAAAGCTCACAAAAGCGCTGAAAGTAAAGGGGAAAACACATATGTAAAAAGAATGCCAGCTGGGTGCAGTGGCTCACGCCTGTAATCCCAGCACTTTGGGAGGCAGGCAGATCACTCGAGGTCAGGAGTTTGAGACCAGCCTGGCCAACATGGTGAAACCCCATCTCTACTAAAAATACAAAAATTAGCTGGCTGTGGTGGTTCGTGGCTGTAGTCCCAGCTACTCAGGAGGCTGAAGCAGGAGACTCACTTGAACCCAGGAGGCGGAGGTTGCAGTGAGCCGAGATTGTGCCACTGCACTCCAGCCTGGGTGACAGAGTGACACTCCATCTCAAAACAATAAAATAAAATAAAAGCCATATTAATATCAGGCAAATAGACTTTAAGTAAAAATTCATTATTAGAGAGACATAGAGTCAGTACATGATGATTAAAGTTTCAAGATATTACAGCTCAAACTGGATATATACCTAATAATAAAGACTCAAAATATATACAAGAAAAGTTTAAAGAATCACAAGGTAAAATTAAGGGAGACAGTACATAACAGAATATTTTAAGAACACCCAGAGTAATTGATGGATAATGTACATAAAAGATGGAAAGATATGTTACTTTTTATATAATAGCTATACAGGCTCTTTCACCAACACGAAGAGGAGGAGTGAATAGAATTCAGAGATAGAGACAAGCCAGATACTAAAGACACTGCTTAAGAGTCAATCAAGCTCTGCTCTACCCCAATCCTCTCCTCCTCCAATTCTCAATGCTTCTTAACACTTAAAAGAGAAGGGAAGAAACAAAGAAAGTACTTTATGTCAAAAGCAAACACGAAACATAAAGGATAACTACAGCCCAGTCTTATCCATGAACATAAATGCAAAAGCCTAAAAGAAAAAGCACACAAAGGATTAATAACAGAAATCAGTACATATTAAACGAATAATAACCAAGTGGTGTTTCCTCCAGAAATAAGGAGATCCTTTAATAATAGAAAATCTACTTGTGTAATTCATTAAAAAAACCTCACTTTAAAAAGTATACCATATAATCATTTGAATTCATCAGCTATCATAATAAAATTTTTAGCAAACTTGGAATGAAAAGCAACTTCCTTAGTTTGATCATGGATATCCACCAAAACTGTACAACAAGTATCTTACTAAATGGTAACATATTAAAAGGATTCCTTTTAAAATCAGAAAAAAAAAACCTAAGTGATCCATCACTATGATTGCTTATAATTTAAAAATATATTGGAGGTTCTAACAATTCAAGAGGACAAGAAAGAAAAATGTACAAGACTGAAAACAATGAAGCCAAATCATCCATTACTTCCAGACAAAATATTGTCTCAGTAGAAATTCAAGAAAATTTATAGAAAAAATAGAATGAATAACTCAATTATTATTATATTAGATTCTTTTTTTCTCTTCTTAAATCTATAACTTTTTGTTTTTTGCCTTTAGGCTTTTAGTCTTCCTGGAATTGTTTTTGAGATACAATGTAATATGGGAATACATAGTTATCAAAACATAAGTCACAATTGTTGATAGGCTTGACTCTATTAAAATGTAAAACTTTTGTTCATCAAGACAGTATAAAATAGATGAGCAAAGCCTCTTAACAGTAAATATTTGCAACATATATGATAAGAATAAGAATCCAGAATCACATGAATGAACAAACGGGAAGACTGTACACATCAAGAAGATAAACATCTCAATATAAAATCGGGCAAGACAGAAAAATTCACAGAAAAGAACTAAATGAGAGATGTTCACCAATATTAGTATTCAGAAAAATTAGCACTGAAACCACAACAGAACAGTATTTTATAATCCCCAAATGGCAAAACTTTAAAAGACTGTCAATTCCAAAGAAGATACAGAAAATGACAGTGAGATGGTAAATCGGCACAGCCACTTTGGAGATCAATTTGACAATGTCTAGTAAACTTAAGATATATATCTAAAATCACACAGATGCAAGTAAAAAAAACTTACAAAAATATTCAGAATGGGACTGATGTAACTTCAAGATATTGAAGAAAAACTTTTTTTTACTGTAGAAAGAATGATTTTGATTTATTTTTGCCATAAAATTGACATATAATTTTATACAATTGTGTACCAATTTTATAGCAAAATAAATGAACTAGAGATATCTATCAACATAGTTAAATCTCACAATGTTAAGTGCATAAACAAAAATGCATTTTGTTTATAGGCTGTATATATCTATTATTTACAAGTATACATAGAAGTAGTAAAGGTTGAAAGGAATGCATGGTAAATATCAATTTCAAAAGTGTGGTTACCTCTAAAGAGGATGGAGGAAAAGGTAATAATACAGAAGGGATAAGCGTGAGGGACTTCATCTCTGCTGATAATATTTTATTTCTTAAGCTGGATAATGGTTATATATTTTTGTATATCTTAAATATTTATTAATAATTATTTCAAAGAAGTTAATGCTGTATAGAAAAAATCAAAACCATTGTGAAAATAAATAATAGAAAATAATATAGAACTGCCTATTTTTCCAACTCCCCATCTTTTATCAAGTCCCAAACGTGTCATTATTTTTCAAGCTTTCATATACTGGATTACCAAGAAGACTATAATAATCATGCCTAACAATATAAAAACACAGACTGAAAACATTCCATATTTTGCCAAAGTCCCTTCCAACATAACGACCTACAGAACTGCTGAAAAATGTACAACTTTGCACATTGTGTCAAACATATTTTACTATATTCTCAAACTATGGTCCCTTTCAGAATGACCTGGAAAATTCAGGAAAAGTATAAAAGCTCAGGCCTTATCCTCCTTCACTGAAGCTGGAGTGCTAAGGATTTTATTAGCTCTCTACGTGATGCTAATACAGAACAATGTTCGAAAACCGCTGCTCTAGACCAATGGTTATTAATCTTAGCTGCACATTTGGATCACCTGGCAAATTACAAAAATAAGCAGGCCTGGGATCCACTCCTTAAGAATTAAATCAGAATTTCTGGGACAGAGCCTAGGAAATAGAGAAAAAGAGAAGCAAACAGAAAGTAGTAAAATGAAAACCACTAAATGATAATCCATGATTCCTACTGCTACAGGAAACCAGAGAAGCCCCAGGTGCTTGTGGGCTGACCAGTGTAATGGGTAGAGAGAAGAACCAGAAGAAACCTAAAGGAATCTGTCACAGACTTTCTCTCCTAACACATTTTCTGTAGTAAGCATGTGGGCCTTTTAGTTTTAAAAATACTTTCTCACATATTTTTATATAAAAAAGAGAAATTGCCACCCTATATTCTCAAAAGCCTATTCTAAAGGTGAAATCAATTATCAACCAGAAACTTTCTCGAAAGTAATTCCCTATGTCTTTCCACAATATGGGGTGAAAATAATTTATTGATAAGATTACAGGCGCCTTGAAATGCATCAACCATTAGGGCATTAGGAAACAGCAGATCTAAGATTTAAAAAAAAAGAAAATCAAAACTTCAGCAACTGCAGCATTCAGGAAAGAAAGAGGGCAAAGTTGCAAGGACAAATGCAAGCTGGTTAAAAGGACATGATCCCAGACTGAGGCAGAGTCAGCTTGAGTGAGTCAGTGGCATCAACCATTTCCTGCCACTGGAGGGAACAGGAGGAGCTCCTCACAATTCGCATTAGACCTCAGTCACTCAACTCTGCCACCCACCCTATTCCCAGTGCTGACTCCTCTAACCTGTGCCACTCCATCCTGCTCTGTTCTGTATTGTCCAGGTCACCACAGCCTTCACCATTAACAGCAGCCTTTATGCTACTCTGAAAAAAAAAAATAAGCATTCCTCTGCAGTTGTTTAAAATGGCCATCAAGTTCTCTTAACACACTTTGTGTCAAGAGGTGGAGTCTGTCGCTGTTCCTATTGAAGCTGGGCCGCCCTGAGACTGATCTGATCAACAAAATGCATCAAAAGTGATGCTATGCTGGTTTAGGTGTGGTATTTAAGAGAACTGGAAGCTTTTGCCTCTGTCTCTTGCAGCACTGAGCCACCATGTAACAAGTTCAGCTACCCTGCTGGAGAGAGTACCAAGAGAGACTCCGTGACTACATGGAGGGGAAGAGGGTGCAGTCAGTCTTACCACCATTTTCACCAAGGTACCAGGTATGTGAGTAAAGTCATCTCGAAACCTCCAGACCAGATCGGCCACCAACTAAATACCACCATATCATGTAATCCCAGTAAATGCTATGTGGAACAGAACCATTCAGCCAAACCCTGGCAGAATCTCTGACTTACAAAATCACCAGATATAATAAAACAATTGTTGCTGCAAACTACTAAGTTTGGGTAGTTTGTAATTCTGTAGACAAATGGAGAAGCTTGCCCTAAGAAAACAGAAGTCTAAGAAAATAGAAGACTTAGAGCAATTTCAGTTAGACTGGTGCTTTGGCTGGAATGTGCCCCCTCCAAAATTCACGTGTTGCCAGTATGTTAGTATTAATAGGTGGGGCCTTTAAGAGGTGATTAGGCCATGAAGCCTCCTCCCAGACAAAGGGAATTAGGTGCCCTTATAAAGGAGACAGTGGGCTGTCTCTTGCCGTCTACCTGCTGCCATGTGAGGATGCAGCAAGAAGGTCCTCACAAGATGTCAGCACTTTGGTCTTGTTCTTTCTAGTCTCCATCCATAACTATGATAAGTAAATTTCTGTGTTTGATAAATTACTCAGTCTTGGGCATTATGTTATAGCAGCACAAAAGAACCTGATGTTGTGAACAAAAAGGGTGGAACCAGAAAGTCTCCACATGAAGAAAATGAGTAGAATGAGACAAAGTATCCCATCTTCAAATAGAGCAGGAATTTTAGAAGTTGAAAGCACTTGATGATAAAGGAATTTCAAATCACCTTCTATTCATCAAAATGTTCTCTAGCTGTTTTTATGTGCAGCAAGTTGGAACAAACAAATGAATAAAATTAGTCTCGACTCTGTGAAATATCTTAAATGTAGGCTATTTTATAATATGTGCATCTTGAGTCAGGTTTTGAAATTTAGCTTGTTAGGCTGGCCACTTCATTTAACCTCAAGGTGAAGTCTAACAGCAAAGACTTCTTAAAACAAAGTTGCCACCTCTGCCATTCCCATAATCCAGTCTTTCTAGTCCCCCAAATCAGACTGTGGTGAATTTTCAGAGAAACATATTTCAGAACCTTAGAGATCACTATTCTAAAATATTTTGAGGTTAGTATAGTGTTCAATAGTCATTTAATCGAACGTTTAATGAGTATGTTTAGCTGAACACATACTGTCTCATTTTACTTAGAAGGATTTCACAGTTTATAAGAAAATGTGACTTACTGATCAAGTCAAAGAGCTTTCCAGAAGCAAAGCTAGGACGGAGTAACTCAATAACCTGGCTCCCCTTACATCCTTTCACTTGTCCAATGGCTACATTATCATTTCAAGGTGCCAAACATAAACTTAAGTCTTTTAAGACTTTAAGTTTTTATCTGGGCTCACTGATCTTCCTAGCACCATATAATGGCGATTAACTGATGTTGTGTAAACACAGAGTAATTTAAAGGTGAAGACTCACAATGATCTTGGCAAAATGCAATACCCTTGCTGCTATATCATAAAACATGATCCCCAACATATTGATAATAAACTGGAATTTGGAAAAGGATATCATAAGCCAAATAAATGAGTAATACGTAGACAATTACCAAATGTGTTCGCTGTAAAAGATGACAAAGCTTCTGTTTAAGAAATATGGTAACCTCTCAAATTATTCAGATTACCACTTATGTTATTGTTATCCTTGGAAATCAACTGTGAATTTCTCTCAGCTTAATTACTCTGCAACGTTTACTTAGGGCATGCGGGTTTATCTTTAAGCATGTAACCTGCTCTCCCATGTTTACACAGTGCTTTATAGCCCTGAAAAATCAAAGGATTTAAAAGTATTAACTATCATTTCTTTCCTAAGCTGGATATCTGGAATTTGATGAAATATTCCTGCTCCCTGCCATCAATGGGATCTTTCAACTCTGAGTTCTGGAATTGGGGATAAAAGACTTCATCAAGAAAGTGGAAAGGATTTTAGAATTCAAAGGTTTGGAATAAGTGTAGACAGTTGTCTTTAAAATCTGCATAGAAGTATAGCCTAAGTGAACCTATAGAGGCACAGAGGTAGGGTCTTAGATGATAGAAGACAGTGTTTGAACTTGGCTCAACGTACAGTAATAAACCACTATATGTACTGAAGTTGGGTAGAAATAATAACAAAAGTTGGATGTAAAAAAGAGAAATTCTAATCTCACATGTAACGGAATGGATAGGAGAAATGGAATTCAGAAGGGATGCCAAGGGGCACCTGGAGCAACCCAAGCATGAGGAAATGATGATCTAGGGATGGCTGCAAGAATGGAAATGAAATGCCTCTTCTGGAAATTATTGTTAAGGAAAATATTTTAAAATACATGGAATACTGGCCAAAGGGATAGAAGGGATGAGCCAAGCAGAAGTTCTGCTGTTTCTGCCTCAAGAACTAGAAGCTTAATAGAACTACTAGCAGAAATCTGGTAGCTGAGAAGGAAAAGCAGATTTGGTGAGGCGGTAACGAGTTCAGCTGATATGATAGGAAGGAATTCAGTGAAGATGCCCTCCAACCAGCTTCAAGCCCAGAACTAAAGATCCGAACTAGAGTTAGATAATCGAGTGATCTTTTTTCCTAAGATCCATGAAGGGGACTCCTAGAGTCCATTCTCTCCAAAGAAGAGTCTCCCAAGAGTACTCAGGGTGTCAGGGTGGCTTGATACATTACTTCCTCCTGTACTGGAAAAGGATTCCCTCTCATAACTGGGAGAATGAAACAATGGTATTTACAACCAAGAATCATCTGCAGAGAAAGTTATTCTTTTAGTTCTTTTACATATAATCTTGGAGGACAGATGATAAGAATCATAAAATTATATAGCAATAGTTTCAACACCAGAACATTCTGCCTAGCCTATCTGTTGTGTTCATAACTTCTTCCCACCATCCTCTTTCAGCTACATTCCCTTTAATGTGAACACCATACAAACACATCATTATCCATAGCCTCAGCTCTCAACAACAATCTGGATCAGCATACAGCTCTCAGGATTCATAAAACATACAACAAAAGTTCTAAGATGTATCTTCTACAAGAAAATGAATCATTGAAAGTGCCAGTATTTCTCTCTGGCTGAGCAAAAAAGGAGCATGCCAATTAATAAACGCCAAGGCCGTGGAGTAATTCAGTTAGATATGACATGTAGAAAAGCCAAAGTTCATTTATTGAACTTCAATCTTGATACCACAGTATTTATCAAAAGATCTTACAATAAAGCACCAAAGAAACATTACTATGGCTGTACTGAAGTGCACCAATACCCAGTGACAAGATGGAGTGTTGCAGTAGTGTGACATACTGAGAATGTGATAATCTAGGTGAGCTTCCAAGTAATGAGTGAGCTATTGAGTACAGCTCGAGTGAGCTATTGAGTACAGCTCAATAGAGCTATTGAGTAACTTGCACAATATGACAGGGAAAGTAAATGTATGTGCATCAACTTTCTGTAAATTTGGCACATCAAACATAGGGTGTGGGCAAGTACTTTATAATCATCATAATCAGGTGGACTTCAGCCGATAATCTAGAAACACTGGGCTAAGGTAAATGCCCAGATGTCTGCACTGTCTTTAATCTGGTATTCATCACCTTCTTCCTTCCAAAACAGAGCTCTTGAAACTTTGCCCTTATTTTAAATAATGTTTTGTGCACGTGTATGAATTTTTACTGTAGATTCTAGATGAGCTTTGGAAATTCTGAAAGGAGGAGAGACATACAGGGCATGAACAGAGTCAGAAAGAACTAGTAATCATGTAGTGTTGCCATATAAAAGACAAATACGTTTTTAGTAAGTAAGCCCAAAATCTTTCACGGGACACACTTATACTAAAAGCTTATTCATTGTTTTTCTGAAATTTGAATTTGGCTGGGCAACCGCACTTTTATTTGCTGAATCTGGCAACCCAAGGGAATTTTCCAGGTCTTCCTTTCCTGAAGCTGCACTGTCACACAAGCATGGACACAGGTTAATTTGCCTGAGCCACTAATGGCTGCAACATAAACACCTCTCTTGAGAGTCACTAATAAAGAAAACCAAAACAAAACAACAACAAAAAATAAACTATCAAGTTGCATAAATTCTAAAATGGAAACAAAATTCATAACTCAAACCTTTGTTGGCGGCTGGTCAGGGATGCAATTAATTCGTTCCAATTCATTTACCACTGGACATTCAGCAGAAACAGGAGTGGTAGCAGTTGTTCCAGGATCTGGGGGACCCGTTGTCCTAGGATGTGTGGTACCAGTTGTTCCAGGATCTGGGGTACCAGTTGTCCCAGGATCTGGGGTACCAGTTGTCCCAGGATCTGGGGCTATACCAAAAGCAAACATAAAAAGACCATTAGAAAAATTTAATTTCACAGACATTCAATAGTTCTCAACACCTCCAATTAACTCCACTACTGAGTAGGCTTCACTCTGATGACCTCAAAATTTATGCATTCACTTTATAAAATGTCACTTTGTTCCTGCTGACTGTATTCACCTTTTTGTATCTCTATATCATCTCCTTCTACTCCCAACTCCCTCCCCTACAAGATAGTATGTATAAGAGCAAGGACTCCACCTTTAGACTAGAAGCTCATGAAGGTGGGGACCACCCTTCCTTTAGTCTAGGGGTCAGTAACTATGGCCTTCAGGCCAAATTAAGTCAAAGCCTGTTTTACAAACAAAGTATTACTGGAACATTACACACATGCACATTACATATTATACACATTACAAACTCGTTTGTTTTTAGCTGCTTTGTGCTACTAGGGCAAAATTAAGTCATTATGGCAGAGTCTGTATGGCCCACAAAATCTAAAATATTTACTATCTGGTCCTTTACAGTAAAGTCTGAAGACCTCTGATCTGATTCTTTACTTCCAACCCCAGCAGCAAGGGCACACAGAACATGTGCAGTACAAGTGTCATCCTAATTATAGTAACCTCAGCTTTGCTTGCTCAGTCAACAGCCAATCCCCAGGTCAAAGAATGCTTCTGAGCAATGCCATTCTTCTGTAAATACAAAGTCCTATATGACAAAAGATGTAAAGGGAGGCCACCACTCTAAAAACTGACAGCTAGGACTTACCTAAGGGCTAGAGAACTTTGAATTCAGATTTAAAAATCAGTAAATTAGAAAAGGTATTTTTATTGTATCCTAAAATAAGGAGGTGAGCTTTCTTGAAGGTATTCTACAATAAATTAATAATGACATTAAGATAAAACAGTGTCTTTTGATTGGTTTTCTTTTCATTGGGGGTTTCAAATTCAAATTGTGCCAATGTCTGCATAATGGTTTTAGTTACATCTTTAGAATCACATAATTTTAAGAGTTGAGCAATCTTTGGGACTTTTTTCTACAAAAAGTAGAAATTGTTGTAACAAGGGATGGGGTAGGAGGGGCAGAGAAGCCACAGGTTAACACTTGATTGCCTGGTTCTCCTAGGAAGTTGATCCTAGATGAATCAGATAAGAAACCATGGATAATTCAGCATAATCCAGCTCCTTTTGAGGATATAAAAATTCAATAAACAAAAAAACTTTGATTAGATGAGGGTCTTCAGAAAGTCCAAGAAAAATATGTATTATGAAAAAACTATGTATAAATTTCAAATATTTTTGGTACTAAAATAAACTCAAAGTAGATTGTTACAACATGTCTGAACAGGACTTAGCTTGAGGCACTAGGAAAGATAAGACATCAATTTGAAAAGAGCACCTATCAGAGCAACATAAATTCTGCTAAAATTGAAACAAGAACAAACATCAAACTCACGGTGAAGCTTGGGTGGAAAAATGGTGAAATCACTGATACTCACAAAAAGTTTATGGGGACAATGCCCCAAAGAAATCAGCAGTTTACAAAGGAATAACTTATTTTAAGAAGGGCCAATACAATATTGAAGATGAAGCGCACAGCAGCAGACCATCCACATCCATTTGTGAAGATAAAAATTAATTTTTTCATGCCCTAATGAAGAGGACTGACAAATAACACCAGAAACAATAGTCAAAACCATAGATGTCTCAATTGGTTCAGCTTATATAGTTCTGACTGAAAAATGAAAGTTGAGCACACTTTCTGCTCTACGGGTACCAAAATTGTTGCATCCACATCAGCTGCAAACAAGAGCAGAACCTTAAACAGAAATTTTAAACAAATGGGGATCAAGATTCTGAAGTATTTCTTCCAAGAGTTGTAGCAGGAGATGGAACATGGCTTTACCAGTACGAGCCTTAAAACAAAGCACAAAGCAATGGCTCCCAAGAGGGGAAAGTGGCCCAGTCACAGCAAAAGCAGACCAGTCAAGAGCAAAGGACACATAACGGTTTTTTGGGATGCTCAAGGCATTTTCCTTGTTGACTTTCTGGAGGGCCAAAGAGCAGTAACATCTGCTCATCATGAGAGTGCTTTGAGAAAGTTAGCCAAAGCTTTAGCAGAAAAATGCCTGGGAAAGCTTCACGGAGAGTCCTTCTCCACCACCACAAAGCTCCTGCTAATTTCATCATCAAACAAGGGCAATTTTGCAAGAGTTTTGATGGGAAATCCACCTTATGGTTCCTATTTGGCTCCTTTTGACTTCTTTTAGTTTCCTAATCTTAAAAAAAAATCTATAAAGGGCATTCATTTTTTTCAGTTAATAATGTAAAAAAGACTGCATTACAAAGGTTAAATTCCCAGGACCCTCAGTTCTTATGGATGGACTAAATGGCTGGTATCATCTTTTACAAAAGTGTCTTGAACTTGATGGAGTTTACACTGAGAAATAAAGTTTTTTTTTATTTTTATCTTTCTAGCTTTCTTTTTATTTCTATATTTCTATTTTTCCACAAACTGCTTGAAGTCTCTCATATACTCGCTTGCCTTTCACATAAGGGTATTGTTAATTATCATTCTTAGCAGAATTAGACTTATTTAAGGAAATTTGGCAAATATTTTTAAAATGTCAATTATGGAATTCTGCAATGCATTAATTGATAAATCAAAGTATCAGAACTTAAACCTACAATGAATATCTACTGAGCTGTCCAAAACACATAGAACACACACATATAACAGCCCCCCGCAACAAACACATACACACATGAGCATGAAAGTATTACTTTCCTGCCATTGATGAAGGTTTGCTCTAATAAAAACAACATATGGAGAGAGCCCCAGAGTTACTTCTTACCTGTTGATTTCAGTGACTCTTTGGCTAAAAGCACAATTAGAACAATACTGATGATAAACAACACAAGCAGAAGAACACTGAGCACAATCTCCAAAGTAGTAAATTTTTTCAGCTTCTTTCTTGCCATCTCTAAAATGTAAGAGAAAACAATTTTAGATTTGAATTTGATTTACTATATAACTAGTAAGATTTTTAATGGAAAAGCTCAAATGTATGCAATGAATACTATAACAAGCCTCCCAAGCATCCATTATCTAAATTAAAAAATTATCAGCTCATGGCCAATTCATTCTGTCTTTATTCTGGTCCACTTTTCTCCCTACCCCTGAATTACTTTGAAACAAATCTCAGGTCTCATGTCTTTTAATCTAAAAATAGTATGTTTCTTTAAAAGATAAGAAATTTTGCAAAAGGCAAAATATTATCATACCTAATATATGTTTATAATAATTTACTGTCATCAAATATCTAGTGAATTTTGAAATTTCTTTCATTGTCTGATAAACTTTTATAATTTGTTCTGCTCTCCTGAGGATGCAAGTAAGATTTATATCTTGTAATTGGTTTATATCTGTTATGTATTTTTTAATAAACAGAATTTGTTCTGTAGATTTTTCCTGCAATCTGAATTTTGTTGATCACATCTCTATGCATGCTAACATGTTTCTCTACCCTTATAGTTCCTGTAAATTAATTATTAGCTTTAGAGTTTTTATCAGATTTAAGTTTGATTTTTTAGCAAGAATGGTACATAGATGATAGAGCATCTTCCAGGAGACTTTAAATCTAGTTAATTCTCTTTTTTGCAATCTTCATTCTGAAAATAACCAGCTAGATTACCTTGGAAAATTTACTTAAGCTTTCTCATTCTCAGTTTTCTCATTTACAAAGGAAATAAATTGAACTAGAAGATCTATGATATTCCTACCAGCATTTTTTTCACTTTTTAAAAATATTTTGTACTGATTTTAATTTTTATAGATTTAGGAGTACAAATCCAATTATGTTACATGGATGTATATGCATAGTGGTGAAGACTGGGCTTTTAGTGTACCAATCACCCAAATAGTGTACATTGTACCCAATAGGTAGTATTTCACCTCCCCCCTAACCCTTTCTCCTTTTGGAGTCTCTAGTGTCTATGACTCTGTATGTCCGTATATACTCACTGTTTAGCTCCCGTGTATAAGTGAGAACATGCAGTTTTTTACTTTCTGTTTCTGGGTCATTTCACGCAGAAAAAATAGCCTCCAGGTCTATCCATGTTGCTATAAAAATATGATTTCATTGTTTTTTATGGATGAGTAGTATTCCATGGCATATAGGTACACTACATTTTTAATCCAATCATCTGTTGATGAACACTTGGATTGATTTCATGACTTTACTATTGTGAACACTGCTGCAATAAAAATACAATTGCAGGTGTCTTCTTGATAAAACAATTTATTTTTTTGTGTGTAGATACTCAGTAGTGGAATTGCTGGATTGAAGGGTAGTTCTAATTTTAGTTCCTTGAGAAATCTCCATACCATTTTCTATAGAGATTGTACTAATTTACATCCTCACTAAAACTGTATCAGCATTTCCTTTTTTCTGCATCCTCCCCAATATGTGTTGTTTTTTGACTTTTCAATAATAGCCATTCTGACCAGTGTAAGATATCATCTCATTTGTGGTTTTAATTTGCATTTCTCTGATGATTAGTGATGTTGAGCATTTTTTCAGGTTTTTTGGCCACTTGTATGCCTTTTTTTGGAAAAATACCTGTTCATGTCCTTTGCCCACTTTTTAATGGGGTTACGTGTTTTTTTCCTGTTGAGTTGAGTTCCTTATAGATTCTGGATCTTAGCCCTTTGTCAGATACATTGTTTGCAAATATTTTAACCCATTCTGTTGGTTGTCTGTTTACTCTATTTTATTTTTTTACTGTGCAGAAGCTTTTTAGTTTAATTAAGTCCCCTTTTGTCTGATTTTGTTTCTGTTGTGGTTTCTTTTGAGGACTTGGTCATAAATTCTTTGCCTAGGCCAATGTCCAGAGAGTGTTTCCTAGATTTTTCTTCTAGTAATTTTATAGTTTCAGGTCTTACATTTAAGCCTTAAATCCATCTTGAGTTAATTTTTGTACATGGTGAGAGATTTCATTCTTCTGCATATGACATTCCAGTTTTCCCAGTACCATTTATTGAATAGGGAGTCCTTTCACCAGTGCATATTTTTGTCAAGAATCAGTTGATTGTAGGTATTTGGCTATGTTTCTGAGTTCTCTATTCTTTTCTACTGATTTATATGTCTATTTCTATACCAGTACTGTGCTGTTTGCGTTACTATAGTCTTTTAGAGTAATTTGAAGTCAGGTAATGTGATACCTCCAGCTTTATTCTTTTTGCTTAGGATCACTTGGGCTACTTACACTCTTTCAGGGTTCCATATGAATTTTAGGATTGTTTTTTCTAAACCTGTGAAGAATAATGTTGGTAATTTGATAACAATTGCACTGAATCTGTAGATTGCTTTGGGCAGTATGGTCATTTTGATGATACTGATTCCTCCAATCCTTGAACATGGGATGTTTTCCAATTTGTGTCATCTACAATTTCTTTCATCAGTGTTTTATAGTTGTCTGTAGAGATCCTTGACCTCCTTGGTCAAATGTATTACTAGGTATTTTATTTTATTTTATTGTAAATGGGATTGAGCTCTTGATTTGGTTCTCAGCCTGATTGTTATTGATGTATGGAAATGCTACTAATTTTTGTACATTAATTTTGTGTCCTGAAACTTTACTGAAGTCATTTATTAAATCTAGGGTCTTTTGAAGGGTTTAGAGTTTCCTAGGTGTAAGATTATACCATCAGTGAACAGAGGTAATTTGACTTCCTTTTTTCCAGTTTGGATGCCTGTTATTTTCTTCTATTGCCTGATTGCTGCAGCTAGGACTTCCAGTACTATATTGAATATGAGTGGTGACAATGGGCATCCTTGTCTTGTCTCCATTTAGGGGGAATGCTTTCAATCGTACTGAACTTTTCCCTGTTCGGTATGATTTTGGCTATGGGTTTTTCATATATGGCTTTCATTATTTTGAGGTATGGTCTCTCTACGCCAAGGTTTTTAAGGGTTTTTTTTTTTATGAAGGAATGCTGGATTTTATCAAATACTTTTTCTGCATCTATTGATATGATCATATGGGTTTTGTTTTTAATTCTGTTTGTGTGATGAATCACATTTATGGAATTGTGCATGTTGAATCATCCTTGCATATCTGTAATAAAACTCACTAATCGTGGTGTTATTATCTTTTCCACATGCTGTTGGATTCAGTTTGTTAGTATTTTGTCAAGAATTTTTGAATCTATGTTAATAAGGGATATTGGTCTGTAGTTTCATTCTTTTGTTGTGTCTTTGTCTTTGGTATCAGGGTGATGTTGGCTTCTATATTAGTTTTTAAAAGTCATTTTCAAGTGAGTCACAGAAATCTCACACTACTCTATTTCTCCCTTTCACAAAAGACACATGTGCTAAACATTTCATTAGTGTCTTATTTTTTTATTCTATCCCCAAGTTCTTCTCAGAAGAGAGGGCGGTGCTAAATAGAGCATAAGAATCCCTGAGCTTGATTCCCAACCATACCATTTTTTGCTGTGGTAGCTGAAACAATTTATGTAATACTCTTGAGTCTCAATTTTCTTATCTGTAAAATGAAACTACAATTTCTTTTGTTATTATTATCTATTGCCACCTTCTTATTGTGGAAATCAAATAAAAATATTATAAGTCATAAAGCATAGGTCTCATTATTTACCAAAGAGAAGACAGGTAATGGGTCCTGGGTAAGAAACAGAATGTTCCTACAAAATATGTCAGTCCCACTTTCCCTGAGTGTGTCACCACACCCGACTTGGTGTTCTGGTGGAGCAGCTGATAAACAATGCTGATTGCTGTCCTGGTTGGCTTGCTCTGGTATGACCTTCATTAAGTGCTTTATGGCCACATGTGTTGGATGACTCATGCATTGCCTGGGACATAGGTGCAGAAAGCCAGGAAGAGGAGCCATAGCTGCAGTCTTGCCTATACAAGGCCTACTTTCTCCACCAACCCACCAACGCTTGCTTTCCCAGGCTACCTTGTAAATCATACTCTCTTAACTCAAAAAGAACATCCCCCTTCTTCTCCTGTGAGGTCTTAATTCATGACTCCCTAATTTAGGAATTGTTTGATATTTCCTTGCGGTCTCATTCTCCACCCAATCAATGTTTCCTCCCACATTCTCTTCAGTAGGAAGCAGCCATCCTTAGTCATTTATCCAAGGATTGGTTGAATAAGAGGACTTACTTCTCATACACTGATAAGAAACTGCTGTTAGTCAACGTAATGCCCTCTTACTATGCAAAAGGAAACGGAGCTGTGAAAGCAACCTTTCTCTACAGCAAGGATTGCCTTGTGTTTTCTAGAATAAATTACTCCAATTCTAGTCTTTCTTACCATGACTGTCACCACTATCTCACATTCCAAAGAGCTTCATAAGAAATCCTATAAAATTAAACTTGCTTGTTAAATTCCATAAAGATTAATAATCTCTCATGCCTGGTATAATTAAATTAACTAATAAAGCAAAGAGTAATCTTATGTTCACTGATAAGAAGAGGAGTTAGAATGTCTATCCAAGTGACCATGCCTCCTCTTTGGTAGATGCTAATAGTTGTAAGATGTGAGATTGCTTTTTATAAAAATATTTAATTTTTTTCCAAGTGTTTATTAACACACTATGTTAGACATTATGAAGAAACACCCACCGACTGCTGGTCAAACTATAAACACCCTATGCTCAATGAAGACTTGGCAAAAACTATTAAAATTACTCATGCCCATTAGCCAGCAATTGCATTTATAGAAATTCATCCCTTAAATACACTTACGCACTTGGGAATCAATGTATATACAAATAAAGGTTTTTCATCACAGTATTACATGTAATAGCAAAAAAGTGTAAATATCCATAGAGACAGCAATCAGTAAATATGTGAAGTAAAATATAATTCAATGTTATTTAAAATCATCACACGGCAGGTGTTTTTAATTTAACAAATTATTTGATACTCCTCTCTTCAAGAGGTAGGGCGAGTCCCCACCACCTCACCCTTTGAGGATGAGCTGGACTTAGTGACTCACTTTCAACAGATAGGATGTGGAGAAGGGATGGCATCTAACTTCCAAGACTAGGCATTACAGCTTCCTCCTTGCTCTTTCTCTTGGATGATTTCCTGAAGAAACCAGTTACCATGCCATCATAACATTCAAGCAGGACTATGGAAATTTCTAGCAAAGAACTGAGGTCTTCTGCTAAGAGCCATCTGAGTGAGGTCCCTTGAAAGCAAGCCTCTATCCCCATTCAAGCCTTCACATGACTACAATCCTGGCTGACATATTGGCTCGATTCATGACAGACCCTAAATCAGCACCACTCGGCTAACTCACCCCCATATTTCTGACCTACATAAATTGGGAGATAATAAATGTTTGTTGTTTTAAACTACAAAATTGTAGGGTAATTTGTTACCCTGCAATAGATAACTAATATGCATAGGTAAATATGACTTTTTAATAAAATATCATTAGCATTTATTTAAAAACATGTTTGCTGTTTATTAATAGTCCTTTTGCTCCATACATTCAAATATGGTTACTTGCTCTACGGAACAATAATATCTATTTTCTAGCTATACAAGAGAAAGGTTTCCTTAAACCTTAAAAAAAAACTCCAGCGTTATCTGATTGACCTTACTTCCTGCATTATAGAACTCTTGATGGTGAAGCTTCCTATCTCAATTAAAAAAGCAATTGAAGAAAAACTAAGATCAGGAAAAATGGCAAGAGGCAAATAAAAAAGGAAATAATTTAAATAGGGTTAAGGGCTTTTAAAAATGTTTTTTAAAAAACTGCTACTTGGCAATCTGTCCTTAATCTTTGACTATTTTTTTATAGGACAAATATATAATTATGCAATTTTAATGCTAATGATAATAATGGTTAACAGTGATTGAGCAGATATCCTAAGAGGTTTCCATAATTTGTCACATGCCATTTTTATAACGACTGCAAGTTAATCATGGCTACTATCCTCACTTTCAGATGAAAAAACTAAGCTTCAGAAACGTCGAACAACCTGCCTGATGTCATACAGCTGATAAGGAGCAAAGCCACAATTTGAACACCTGCCCTTTGGACTCCACAGCCATGGCTTTTAACCATCACTCTGTATTCTATGCTATAATGCCCCACAGTGTACACCAGCTTGGGCTTTCTGTGAGATTATAGTTTTATCAAATAAAAACACATTAAGTTTATGGCCCATAGCACATTTTAAATTATCTGGGAGACCTAGAAGAAGCTACTGATGTGCCTCATTTGCCACGATCATTCATCGTCATCTAAACTACATCTCTGGAAGAAAGAAATCTGCTTGCAGTTTATTTATTCATTCATGAATTATTTATTAAGTCCTTACAATGTGCCAAGCATTCTTTCAAAAACTGACTACACAACAATGAACAAAACAGATAAAAATCCCCGCCCTCATGAGACTTATGTTCCCATGAATAGAAAAAAGAGACAATAAACAAAATAAATAAATATACACTGGGTTATACTGTATAAGTATATGGAGAAAAAGTGGGGGGTAAATGAGGAATGTTGGGGTAAGGGTGGCAATTTTAATTAGGTTGGTCAGAAAAAAATCTTACTGAAATATAAGAATTATTACTATATATATATGAACGCTTTTACACTGTTGGGAGTGTAAATTAGTTCAACCATTGTGGAAGACAGCATGGCAATTCCTTAAGGATCTAGAACTAGAAATACCATTTGACCCAGCAATCCCATTACAGGGTATGTACCCGAAGGATTATAAATCATTCTACTATAAAGACACACGCACACGTATGTTTACTGCAGCACTATTTACAATAGCAAAGACTTGGAACCAACCCAAATGCCCATCAATGATAGACTGAATAAACAAAATGTGGCACATATACACCATGAAATACTATGCAGTCATAAAAAAGGATGAGTTCATGTCCTTTTTAGGGACATGGATGAAATTGGAAGCCATCATTCTCAGCAAACTAACACAGGAACAGAAAACCAAACACTACATGTTTTCACTCATAAGTGGGAGTTGAACAATGAGAACACATGGACATGGGGAGGGGAACCTCACACATTAGGGCCTGTCAGGGGATGGCGGGCCAGGGGAGGGAGAGAATTATGACAAATACCTAATGCATGTGGGGCTTAAAACCTAGATGATGGGTTGACAGGTGCAGCAAACCACCATGGTGCATGTATACCCATGTAACAAACCTGCACATTCTGCACATGTATTCCAGAACTTAAAGTAAAATTTAAAAAAAGAATTATTACTATATATACATTATGCAAAAGCAATAGAATTTTTTTCCTCTTGAATTATTTAGTATATGAATAATTGTCAAAGCTCATTGTCCTGGTACCATTATAGTTCTTTAGGCAAAGTAGACAAACCACATGGGGGCCCAAATTATTAAAATGGCTATCTAAATTAATTTGGAAAAACTGGATATTTGTCCTCTTTCCGGCATTATAGCCAGCGTTTGATGTGTATATGGAGGTCTAAGCCGTTCTTTTAAAATCCTTTGCTAACACAAGACATGAGATCTAGTGGAAAAGAGGATTCATTGTAGATAGATAGACTAAGAACAACTTGCAAAGAGGACCCCAGCGAGCCATAGCTATCATCAAAAATGCTGGGCGATATTAGTAGGTTGGGCCATCCTTTCCCAGCTGCTTGGTGAATGGGAAGGGATAAGGTAGCTAATGAATGGCTTTTTTCTTCCAAGTCTGGTCACACCCAAAGTGAGAGATTTAAGAGTCAGCTCTGACCCTAGCCAGCTGTATGACCTTGGAAAATCCACTTAACCCCTCTGGGTCTCAGTTTCCCCATCTGAACTGCAAAGGGATCATCTCTAGGAGACAGCTAACTCCTCCTTGAGCCCAGCAACAGGGTGTGCAAAGGCTTATATTTCTCATCACATTCCACAGCTGCCACCTGAACCAATTTTAAATGGAAAATTTCTTTTCTAGTTCCATTCCATGCTTATAGAACAATTTTTATAGTAATTTTATTAGCTCATTAAAATGTATTTGTGAGGGAATGCCTGATAATAAAAAATAATCATTGGCATCTTGTGAGAGTGTGAG
This sequence comes from Pan troglodytes, assembly GCF_028858775.2. Lineage (NCBI taxonomy): Eukaryota > Metazoa > Chordata > Mammalia > Primates > Hominidae > Pan > Pan troglodytes. Next base: position 157,345,273 of record NC_072404.2, on the reverse strand, counting down.
TGAAATAGCAACGAGCTGTCTTAAATTTAGTGTCCCACTTCATTTGGTCCCTGGTAGCACAGGGACCTACCAGCACAACAAACCAAAGACCCCCTCCATCTCACCCCCTCTTTGCACACCTACAGACATACACTTACTGTCCCACACCAGGACACAGACTGTAGACAATTTGGACATTGGGAGGTCCTCCTCGCCCAGCAAAGCCACTGATCAGATCCTGCATGAAGAACCTAGTGGTATCCTTTTTCAGGGAGACCCATGGGGATTAGTCTCAATTTCTCTCTCTTTCCCCAAGAGTAACTCTCCCTTCCCACCTCTGTAACCAGTCAGAAAAGAAATGCCAGCGTGTGTCTAGCTAGACTTTGGCAACTAGTAAGGATCCAACTTTTTTTAAGTTTTATTTTAAGTTTATTTTAAGTATTTTATTTTAAGTTTTTAAGTTTAAGGGCCAACAACAATTTATCACCTTCTCCTCTTCCCACGAGCACTCCCATTCTACTCCACACATGACTGCCAGGACAGATACCCTACCTTTCTCTTTATGACCTCCTCCCAGATTCCACAGGAAACCTCTCCTACCCCCCAATGCACACCAACTCATAAATGCATCCCAATATTTTACACACATCCTCAGACTATCCCCTAAAATTATTCTGTATTTGATCAACAGAGGCACCAAACCCATAAGCATAGTGATAGATTTTTCAATTTTCTGATTATAATTGGTTCTTCAGTTACATTTTCTCAATCACAACTCCAAATCCTTTCAGAGGGAAAATGCTCTAATCTCACTCCCAAATTCTAACTCCTTTTATTCATTTCTCTCACTTCATTTCCAGAATCTGAAAGAATTTCTGCCTGCTACCTCAACCTAAGTATTAAATAATTCATCACACCTCACACAGAAACACACACAAACACACAGGTTTCACTACAATCAGGCTTATAGATCCAGCCTTAGTTCAGAAAAATATACACACACTAAGAAAAAAAGATAAATGAGAATTTTGTTCCATGTGTATGCATGTGCATAATTTTTGATTTATTATTGGTGTTGTTTATCTTTGTGTTTAACAAATTAACAAGGGCTTTTTTTTTTTTTTTTTTTGAGACGGAGTATCGCTCTATGGCCCAGGTTGGAGTGCAGTGGCGTGATCTCGGCTCACTGCAAGCTCTACCTCCCAGGTTCACGCCATTCTCCTGCCTTAGCCTCTCCGAGTAGCTGGGACTACAGGCGCCCGCCACCACGCCCGGCTAATTTTTTGTATTTTTTTAGTAGAGATGGGGTTTCACCATGGTCTCGATCTCCTGATCTCGTGATCCACCCGCCTCGGCCTCCCAAAGTGCTGGGATTACAAGTGTGAGCCACTGCGCCCGGCCAACAAGGGCATTTTGACTAAAAGAGATCAACTCAAATTCACACACACTTGTAGACACACATCTGTAACCATAAAAGAATACAAGGTTCACAAACATACCTCATTACCTCTTGCAGCCGCTCCCTCTGTCTGAAGGATGGCTTAGCAATAAAAGCAGAGGAGCACAGTCCACCAAAGCAACCAAAGATCTGGTAACTATTTACTGACCTATCAAGAAAATGTTAATGGCTTTCAAATGCAAATGAATGGCCAGCTTTTATTTCCAGGATCAGAATTTTTAGTTAATTAGTAATCGTGGTCTTGCTCTAAGAAGGACATCCTGAAGACTTTTGGAAGGAAAAGCCAGCTCCCATGACCCACTCCATCCCCTCCAGGCACTGAATGTTTAATCGGTGGTGAGGACACCCTGTATGTCTGGTAAGAGAACACAGACACAATTTGTAGATGATAAAGAGCAAAAAATAAATGACCCCAGTATTCCAAAAGAGCCCTGGTCTCTTGCACTGACTCCGAATCTCTCAGGAACTCACTGACGTTTAGTAGCACAATCTGATGATTGTGATGGAAGGAAGCTGTTTTAAAAATGTTTTAAAAATAGTTTTCTTCTTTCTTCTTTAAGGTGTCCTTAAGCTTGTTTGCAGTATGGAAATCCTTTAACAGTCTGGTGACTCTTGAACTGCCTTTGCAGAACTATAAATAAGAGAAATCTAACAAGACTGACTCCATCTTGCTTCTAACCTCTCAGGCTAAATTACGTTTTCTAGGGGATTATTTTTTTTTTTTTTTGGTTGGCTTTTTGCTTATTCTAGTACAAAGGCTAAGAAACCTATGAGAGGGATTTAGTTTATAGTTAAACTTGGAGTCAAGGGAAAATGATCCCCCTCCTTGCCTGGAGCTTAAAGGCGCATTCATAAGGCAAGGTTGGAATTATGGTAGGGGCTTAGACTTTGCTAAAGAATAGGCATAAACAATGTCCTGCCATGGCTTAGTTTGTTTTTCTATAAGTTGCTTACTGCCCCAGTCACATAACCAGTGTCACAAAATTCATAACTTCCCCAACTACCAAAGATAACATCACTGTATTGGTCTGTTTTCACACTTCTATAAAGACATGCCTGAGACTGGGTAATTTATAAAGAAAAGAGGTTTCGTTGACTCAGTTCCGCAAGGGTGGGGAGGCCTCAGGAAACAATCATGGTGGAAGGGGAAGCAGGGACTTCTTAACATGGCGGCAGGCCAGAGAGAGTGAGCAAGAGCAGGGAAAACTGCTTTGCAAAACCATCAGATCTCACGAGAACTCACCCACTATCATGAGAACAGCATAGGGGGATCCGTCCCCATGATCCAATCACATCCCACCTGGTCCCTCCCTTGACACATGGGGATTATGGGGATTACAATTCAAGATAAGATTTGGGTTCCAACACAAAGCCTAACCATATCAATCACTATTGTGAAACCTAAATAACTGGTCTTTTAGATATTTGTTAGCATTTCAGTAGACCAACAGACACCACCTAGTCTTGAGGCACCCCCAACACACACACCCCTCCTGGGAACTGACTCAGCTGCACAAAGACAGTTTTAGGTGCTCCTGTGATTTCATTCCCCGCCAATCAATTATACAAGTTCCCCAGCCCCATGCCCACCAAAGTACCCTTTACAAACCTTAGCCTTTGAATCCTGAGGGAGAGGGGATTGAGAAGTTTTTGCCTGCTCTTGTTTGGCCAACCCTGTGATTATTCAACTCTTTATTTACTGCAATGCCCGCTGTTCTCATTGATCTTTTTGGAGGGCAGTGGGCAAGAAGAACTTATGGAGCTGAGACACGCTTATAAACCTCTCTTAGAATTAATTCTTAGGCCAGGTGCAGTGGCTCACGCCTGTAATCCCAGCACTTTGGGAGGCTGAGGCGGACAGATCACCTGAGGCCAGGAGTTCAAGACCAGCCTGGCCAACATGGTGAAACCACGTCTCTACTAAAAGTACGAAAATTAGCCGGGCATGGCAGTGCGTGCCTGTAATCCCAGCTACTCATGAGGCTGCGGCAAGACAATCACTTGAACCCAGGAGGCGGAGGTTGTAGTGAGCTGAGATACAAAGAAAATCAATTACATTGAAACACAGTTACTATAATATTTTTTAAATTATAGTTTGTGCCTCTTTAATGACATACTAACAATAAAGCGATATGTCTAATAGCGATTGCAATTTCAAAAACATGATAAGCGTAAACAATATCTTGAGATTGTTTTAAATATATGATGTGAAAGTAACTGTGATCTCTCTTGAAACCAAATTCATAGGTACTACTAACACCACTGTAGTTTGCAGCCTAACTCTAAATTTCAATTAGAATTTAGCAAAGAAAAGATATGTAAATATTTTCCCCCTCCAAGTTCACAGGCTTTCAGAATTATATCTACAAACCCCAGGTTAAGAACTTTGCTCTGTTACTAAGTGGACCTTCCTCCAAGTAGGGCAGAGTTCCCCGCTCTGTGATACTCCAAGAGTTATCTGTGAACCTGTGGTTGCCAGCTTCCAGAAAAATAAGCACAGAAATTGAAGGTAAGTGTTGAGAGACTTGCATTACAATTTGACAGAATCATTTCATGTCATTGATCTTGATAATTAAAAAATGGAGCTTGTATCTGTATATGCTTTTTTTTAATTTATTTTTCAAGTAATTTAGTTTTAATTTTACAAAAGCCACAGTCTGTGATATATTGGACAATTTTAAAACAATTGCTGTTTTACCACACATAGTTTTAAAAGTCCTGCTCAGCTACCGCTATTTCTAGGCATTTGTCTTTATGGGCTAGTGAAAATTCAGAAAAAAATCTGGGCCAAGAGACCTAAATTTATAAACCGTGTATATCATCTGGAAAATACAAACAAAAATCACTATCTCTTATCACAGTCGTTTCACAGTAGACATAGACAGATAATCAAAATTGAATCAACTTATCTCTTTGAAAGTTTACTTCCTTATCCTTACTTTTCTGATTTCATGAACCATCAGTGAACACCAACCACCGTGGTAACACTGACTTACCGTGTTTCTTTGGCATCATAGAATCAAAGAATTTACAGCTAAAAGAGGAAAGAAAGGAAAACTGGCATGCATGGAGGCTGGCCGAGTGCCAAGACCTTGGGTCTGAAGCAGTGGCTCATACATGTAATCCTATCACTTTGGGAGGCCAAGACGAGAAGATCACTTGAGCCCAGGAGTTCAAGGCCAGCCTGGGCAACATAAGGAGAACATGTCTCTACAAAAAATGAAAAAAATCAGCTGAGTGTGGTGGTCCACACCTGTAGTCCCAGCTACTTGGGAAGCTGAAGTGGGAGTATCACCTGAGCCTGGGGGTCAAGGCTGCAGTGAGCTATGATCATGCCACCGCAGCCCAGCTTGGGTAACAGAGTGAGAGCCTGCCTCAATAAAAATAAATAAATAAAAACAAGACCTTCACCTACATGATCTCACTGATGTTCACAATGGCCCCAAGGCAGCAAATGTCTAAACTGCCACCCAAATGCACATCCATCAAGCTCCTAAGACATGTGACTTGAGTTGTTTGGTATCGCCCTTAAAGAACTTTAAAAATCACTAAGCGTAGCCTCCTTATTTTACAGAAGAGGAAATTGAGACCCAGGAATAGGAGGTTTGTGTGGGTGGTGACTCAGAGTTCCAGATCCGAACAGGGCAGGCCTGAATTGCAAAGCCCAGGTCTGCTTATTAACTGGGGGAGCTTAAGCAACTAAGTCTCTGATTCTGTAACTTAAATGAAGATTAAAATACTACCTATCAATAAATTTATAAACTAGACAAAATAATGTGAGTAAAAGACTTGATGTTACTTAGTAAATACTCAGTAAGTGTCAGTTACAATTAATATGATTAGTATGTATCTGCCACAGTTGTGACAAGAGCTCAGACCCTGAATCCCCAATCCAAGGCCCATTCAAATACGCCAATCTCTCATTCGACCCGAAATCAGAATTCCTAACATGGCAGGCAGTCATTCATGTTTACAAAGGAAAAATTATTGAACACCTACCCTGCACAACATCTATGATGTTGCCTGACTGTAGCAGTTTAAAGGCTTAGCTCCAAGTCCCTGGATTTAAAAACATGGTTCAGGCCAGACCAAGGTATAATCATTGTGGTGCCTGGAGTGGCTTGCTGTCTGGTGACATGGCCCTATCTGAGCTTGGAGATATTAGAAAAGCATGTCTACTTGGGAGCCTCGAAGACTATGCAAACGTGAGGATTGGAATGTGATTAAAATATCTCCTTTTCTCGGCCAGGTGTGGTGGCTCACGCCTGTAATCCCAACACTTTGGGAGGCTGAGGCAGGCGGATCACGAGGTCAGGAGTTTGAGATCAGCCTGACCAACATAGTGAAACCCCGTCTCTACTAAAAATACAAAAATTAGCTGGGCATGGTAGCGCGTGCCTATAATCCCAGCTACTCAGGAGGCTGAGGCAGGAGAATTGCTTGAACCCGGGAGGCGGAGGGTGCAGTGAGCCGAGATTGTGCCATTGCACTACTCCAGCCTGGGCGACAGAGTGAGATTCTGTCTCAAAAAAAAAAAAAGTCCTTTTCTCCATCCCCAGCCACCACCCTTACCCTAACCATTGTGACCCCACCTCTGGATCAAGCATTAGCCCTGGGGCTGCCTCCTCACTTCCGGCCACAGAAAATATAGCAATAACCACTTCCTCCACACAATTCCATCAATATACAGTCATTATGTGTGTACTACAAACAAGGCACTATGAGAATAACAATAACAACATCTACAGAGTGCGTACTGTGGCCTATGTTCTATGCTAAATGATTTCCATGCATTATTTCACTTCCTCCTGGTAACTACGCTATGCAGTCGGTACTGTTATTATCCCAGTTTTACAGATGAGGAAACTGAGGCACAAAGGCGACTTGCCCCAGGTTATGTAACTGATGAGAGGCAAACCCAGAATGCAAAGCCAGGCAGTCTGGTCAAGCCTGCACTGAAACATAGATGAGCGTGATTCCTCCACGACCTCATAGCAGAGAGAAGTCAAATGGCTACGATGCTAAAGAGAAGACAGCACCAGCAAATGCTACTGGACAGAGAATACACATGCTGGGAGGGACAGGAAAGAAATCAAAGCCATAGCTGGGTGGAAGTGGGAAGGGAAGGAGAAAAGGAAAGGTATTTTGGGCGAAAAGGAAAGATATTTTGGGCGAAGGGAGCAGCATTAGCCAGACCCACAGGTAAGAAATAACAGAACCTGTTTTAGAAACTGCAGTAAAAAGACACAGAGAAGACAGTTGTGAGACAATCAGGGACAATCAGGGACACTTCTGGGAAAGTACACTGGAGCCACAATGCAGAGATTCTAGCATCTCATCTCAGCAAGAAGATTTTGCAAGCAATAGGGAACCACTGCAGGTAAGAAACTGCCCAGAGCTGTCATAAGCACGAGATAGATTTCTACACAGATTCAAAACACTGGATTATCTGCTTCTTTCAGTTTTTAGTCCAGAAGAATATTACTTCTCCCCACACCTCCACGCAGACTAAGTATCCACAGGGGACTCTGGAAGCTGCACGGGTGCATGTTCTTTGGAATGAAGTTGTGTAGACATGAGGAGGGAATGAAATAATGCATGTGAATCATTTGGCATGATACATAGGCCATAGTAAGCATTCTATGTGTGTTGTAATTGTCGTTCTGACATTTCCCCTTTCCCAAGCCACTGGAGTAATAGTGCATTCAAGAATATATTGCTCTGTTTTATAGGTGTGCATTCCCCAAAGTGCTCAGAGGAGTGCTAGCCACTCCTTAAGATGCTGCCCACAGAGCTTCCTCAAACTCTCTGTCAAAGCCAGACCCACATGAAGAGCCCATTCTGAATGCTGAGCCCAGAAGTGACAGATGAGGCCCAGTGTGCATCCTTCCTCCTCCTACATGGAACATGACTTCATGTGTTCTCCCTTCCTGGAATAAAATCCTTGTAGAAAATAATAATTTTATCTGTGTGGATTTTACCAGTAATTAACTATGGGTGGATTAGGTGTCCCTAAAATATCCCTTTAGTATGAAATTGTCAAACATAGTATTTCATTCAAGATAAACCTTTTTTTGGAGAGTATTTTCATGTTAAATTTTCAGATGATTTCAACTGAAAATTTGGGGAATTTTCCATAAAAATTGAGGAATTTTGGAAAATTTGGAGAATGCATTTTAGGGATTCTCAGCCTCCATACAGCAGCAGGAGGATCACTTGAGCCCAGGAGTTTGAGGCTGCAGGGAGCTATGATAGCACCACTGCACTCCATCCTGGGCAACACAGCAAGACCCTGTCTCTAATAATCGGAAAAAAAAAAAGAAAGAAGAACATGGAGTTTCAAATCAAACTAGCCTGGGCTTAAATATGAGGTCCTCTACTTACTTTCTGCAGAACTTGGACAACCATTTCAATTTTCTGAAGCTCAGTTGCCTTATCTGGAAATCAGGGATGATCATGAGTACTTCATGATGTTACTTTGAGCCTAAGCTGACATAAGTACCTGACATCCAATGTCAGTTTCCCAACCCCTCCTCAGCCAGTCCTTTCTGAAAATGAAATAATATCCAACAAGCAGTATCATTAGCTTAAATTCTGTTAAGAACTATTCCTCCAGTTCCTCAACCCTTAGGAATAGCCACAGTAAACAGTCAACACATCCCACACTGAACTGATTCCACAGTCCAATGGAGAAAAACCACTACTACAAGACTCTCTTTCTCTCTCTCTCTCTCTCCCTCTTTCTCTTTCCCTCTATCTTTCTCTCACATACTCATACACACACACACACACACACACACTCACAAGCACACGGCATCTACACCCCCACCTATCAAAATGATTTCTCACAGTCTTCATAGCCTACAAACATTAATTTTTACCTCTGTTTTTATTGCAGCCAAGTTGTTTTCCTTCTTTTGTCCCATATAAAAGACCTTAACATCTCATGCCACCTGCAAAGGGCAAAAAGGAGTTAGTTGGAGTAGGAGTAATTTCTCTGCCCAGAAATGTTCAGAGGAAGGTGAGAGCGGAAACAATGTACACAGGACATTACAGCATCTCCTTGTCTTGTGAAATGTCTATTATTTAGCAGCTTTCCACCGTCTTCTACTCCTCTCCTCTTCACCACCACAGATAAGAACACATGCACACACAAGTATGAGTACAGAGAGAATTTTAGGAATAACACATCACCTAGTATTCACATAAAACTTTACATTTGGCCGTGCATGGTGGCTCACGCCTGTAATCCCAGCACTTTGGGAGGCCTAAGCGGGTGGATCACCTGAGGTCAGGAGTTCGAGACCAGCCTGGTCAACATGGTGAAACCCCGTCTCTACTAAAGATATAAAAATGAGTCAGGCATGGTGGCAGGCGCCTGTTATCTCAGCTACTCGGGAGGCTGAGGCAAGAGAATCGCTTGAACTTGGGAAACAGAGACTGCAGTGAGCCCAGATCGCGCCACTGCACTCCAGCCTGGGTGACAGAGTGAGACTCTGTCTCAAAACAAAACAAAAAACAACAACAACTTTGCATTGTGTGACACTTTGCAGTTTTCAGAGTACCTTTTAAATTTTTTTTGTTTTTTTTTAAGACAGAGTCTTGCTCTGTTGCACAGGCTAAAGTGCTGAAGTGCAGTGGCGCAATCTCGGCTCACTGCAACCTCCTCCTCCTGGGTTCAACCAATTCTTCCTCCTCAGCCTCCTGAGTAGCTGGGATTACAGGCATGCACCACCACGCCCGGCTAATCTTTGTATTTTTAGTAGCTATGGTGTTTCACCATGTTGGCCAGGCTGGTCTTGAACTCCCGACCTCAGGTGATCCACCCACCTTGGCCTCCCAAAGTGTTGAAATTAAAGGCATGAGCCACCACACCCAGCCTCAGAGTACTTTAATCTGTACTATTTCATTGATCACAACAATCCTTTAAGATAAGGCAGGTATTTTTAATGCCCATGTATAAATGAGGAAACAGAAACTAAGAGAAATGAGTTGCTAAAGGTCACTCATATACTGGTAGGGTTAAACTCATACTAATTTAATTTCAATCCAGGAATCCAATGTTCATAGGGTTTGAAAGCATTAAATACAGAAAATGGCTTTTTCAAACTAAATGTTTGTTCATTCATTCAACAAATTCAAAGTGGTTTGCCACCAAGTCTCCCAAACGGGAATCCCTCAAATCCTATCAGTTGTCAAATTCTAGCATCCTCACCTCAGAGATGGCTATTTCTCTTTAAGCTCAAATCTTGTTCTAGAAACCCCCATTATTTCCTCCATGCCCCCCTCCCCTGTGCCTCGCTGACACCTGCACGGTCCACTTCTGTGTGGGAAGCTCAACATAACCCTAACACTCTGATCTCAGCTGAGTGAACCAGCTGGACAGATGATCCGATCTCGTCCAGATGGATTCGCCCTCCCAAAAATTTGGATTTGAGACACAGTGCCTGAATCATACTGCACTGAGTGAGCACTATGTCTGTGGGATTACGGCATGTTATTAAGACACAGAGATTAGTTTTACTGAAAATGCTTGTTTGTCCAAAAGAGAATGGGATACACATGTAGAGAGTAGCAGAAAGAAAACATTCAAACCCACAGAAGGAAAAGCAGAGAGATTAACTGCCAGTATTCTTTTCATTTCTGTGAAGGCCAAGGTACAACTTAATTTCATGTAATTCTCCTATTTCTTCACCAAAACACTACCTTTACTATGCCTATGACTACCACCACCACTACCAGCACCACCACTATCCTAACTTCCAGTTTCTGTTTCTGTGCCGTGTGACAAAATGGTCCCTGCTAGCCCTGCTATGACAGGCTCGTGTTTCGTCTCCATTGCCCAGTATAAATAAATATCTCCACCAAACATGTCTAATCATAGTCTACCTTATGAGCAAAAAGTTGTCTTCCTGTTATCTGCATTTTTCTGGCTTTTACCACCACCTGCAAGTGTAGGACCTCCAAGTCTCCACAAAGTCCCTCCCAATTGTTTGGCATCTCCACTGAGTTCTATTTTTTTAGATGAGGGTACACGTACCCTAGGAGGTATGTGGTGGCATATTGAGAGGTTCATAATGCATTTTCTCGGAAATACCATTTTAGTTCAAGATTATTGGAGAAGAGTAAGTAATTTCAATCAATATTTTGAATTGCTAAAATTGTGGCAGTATAATAGTATGCAAATGTACACAATTGTTTTCAACATCAAACACTAAATTCTGCAGAAATTTTCCCCTATAATGAGCCACGGGTAGGTATATTTCCCCTCAGTCCCCTACCCCGAGGGAAAAATGTGAAAAGAATGCCATAGGAAATGTCTTATATTCACAAACAATGTCTTACAGCCATGTACGGTCTCTGTCATGTTTGCTGTCTTCTCTGGCTCGGCATCCTTCCTCCAGGTACCTCCCTCTCCTCCTGGTCTGCTCTCTGGGAATTGCCATGTCCACACTGTCTCTGGGTATGGCTTGAGCTCCCGTGTCTGCAGACAGAGAAAGAACCCTCCAAGTGCCAGAGCTACACAGTGTTCTCTTATGTGAAATCTGCTACGAAGAAGCACAAAAGGGCTGTCATCCAATGGCTTACAGCTCTATCAGCTTTTACGTAAAACCTCCTCACCCTTAGCTCATGTTTGTGAACAAAATAAAACTTTAAGAGGGGTCCAGAGATCCCTCAAAAGGAATCCCCACCCATGGGTCCCTGCTGAGAAAACTGATCTTATGTCCCTAATCACAAGGTTCCATGCTGCCATTAAAGATGCTGGGGGGAGGGGCCAAGATGGCCGAATAGGAACAGCTCTGGTCTACAGCTCCGGTCTACAGCTCCCAGCGTGAGCGACACAGAAGACGGGTGATTTCTGCATTTCCATCTGAGGTACCGGGTTCATCTCACTAAGGAGTGCCAGACAGTGGGCGCAGGTCAGTGGGTGCGCGCACCATGCGCGAGCCGAAGCAGGGCGAGGCATTGCCTCACTCGGGAAGCACAAGGGGTCAGGGAGTTCCCTTTCCTAGTCAAAGAAAGGGGTGAGGGACGGCACCTAGAAAATCGGGTCACTCCCACCTGAATACTGCGCTTTTCCGACGGGCTTAAAAAATGGCTCACCACGAGATAATATCCCACACCTGGCTCGGAGGGTCCTACGCCCACGGAGTCTCACTGATTCCTAGCACAGCAGTCTCAGATCAAACTGCAAGGCGGCAGCGAGGCTGGGGGAGGGGCGCCCGCCATTGCCCAGGCTTGCTTAGGTAAACAAAGCAGCCAGGAAGCTTGAACTGGGTGGAGCCCACCACAGCTCAAGGAGGCCTGCCTGCCTCTGTAGGCTCCACCTCTGGGGGCAGGGCACAGACAAACAAAAAGACAGCAGTAACCTCTGCAGACTTAAATGTCCCTGACAGCTTTGAAGAGAGCAGTGGTTCTCCCAGTATGCAGCTGGAGATCTGAGAACGGGCAGACTGCCTCCTCAAGTGGGTCCCTGACCCCTGACCCCCGAGCAGCCTAACTGGGAGGCACCCCCAGCAGGGGCACACTGACACCTCACGCGGCAGGGTACTCCAACAGACCTGCAGCTGAGGGTCCTGTCTGTTAGAAGGAAAACTAACAAACAGAAAGGACATCCACACCAAAAACCCATCTGTACATCACCATCATCAAAGACCAAAAGTAGATAAAACCACAAAGATGGGGAAAAAACAGAACAGAAAAACTGGAAACTCTAAAAAGCAGAGCGCCTCTCCTCCTCCAAAGGAACGCAGTTCCTCACCAGCAATGGAACAAAGCTGGATGGAGAACGACTTTGACGAGCTGAGAGAAGAAGGCTTCAGACGATCAAATTACTCTGAGCTACAGGAGGACATTCAAACCAAAGGTAAAGAAGTTGAAAACTTTGGAAAAAATTTAGAAGAATGTATAATTAGAATAACCAATAAAGAGAAGTGCTTAAAGGAGCTGATAGAGCTGAAAACCAAGGCTCAAGAACTACGTGAAGAATGCAGAAGCCTCAGGAGCCGATGTGATCAACTGGAAGAAAGGGTATCAGCGATGGAAGATGAAATGAATGAAATGAAGCGAGAAGGGAAGTTTAGAGAAAAAAGAATAAAAAGAAACGAACAAAGCCTCCAAGAAATATGGGACTATGTGAAAAGACCAAATCTACGTCTGATTGGTGTACCTGAAAGTGACGGGGAGAATGGAACCAAGTTGGAAAACACTCTGCAGGATATTGTCCAGGAGAACTTCCCCAATCTAGCAAGGCAGGCCAACGTTCAGATTCAGGAAATACAGAGAACACCACAAAGATACTCCTCGAGAAGAGCAACTCCAAGATACATAATTGTCAGATTCACAAAAGTTGAAATGAAGGAAAAAATGTTAAGGGCAGCCAGAGAGAAAGGTCGGGTTACCCTCAAAGGGAAGCCCATCAGACTAACAGCGGATCTCTCAGCAGAAACCCTACAAGCCAGAAGAGAGTGGGGGCCAATATTCAACATTCTTAAAGAAAAGAATTTTCAACCCAGAATTTCATATCTAGCCAAACTAAGCTTCATAAGTGAAGGAGAAATAAAATACTTTACAGACAAGCAAATGCTGAGAGATTTTGTCACCACCAGGCCTGCCCTAAAAGAGCTCCTGAAGGAAGCGCTAAACATGGAAAGGAACAACTGGTAGCAGCCACTGCAAAATCATGCCAAAATGTAAAGACCATCGAGTCTAGGAAGAAACTGCATCAACTAACGTGCAAAATAACCAGCTAACATCATCATGACAGGATCAAATTCACACATAACAATATTAACTTTAAATGTAAATGGACTAAATGCTCTAATTAGAAGACACAGACTGGCAAATTGGATAAAGAGTCAAGACCCATCAGTGTGCTGTATTCAGGAAACCCATCTCATGTGCAGAGACACACATAGGCTCAAAATAAAAGGATGGAGGAAGATCTACCAAGCAAATGGAAAACAAAAAAAGGCAGGGGTTGCAATCCTAGTCTCTGATAAAACAGACTTTAAACCAATAAAGATCAAAAGAGGCAAAGAAGGCCATTACATAATGGTAAAGGGATCAATTCAACAAGAAGAGCTAACTATCCTAAATATATATGCACCCAATACAGGAGCACCCAGATTCATAAAGCAAGTCCTGAGTGACCTACAAAGAGACTTAGACTCCCACACATTAATAATGGGAGACTTTAACACCCCACTATCAACATTAGACAGATCAACAAGACAGAAAGTCAACAAGGATACCCAGGAATTGAACTCAGCTCTGCACCAAGCGGACCTAATAGACATCTACAGAACTCTCCACCCCAAATCAACAGAATATACATTTTTTTCAGCACCACACCACACCTATTCCAAAATTGACCACATACTTGGAAGTAAAGCTCTCCTCAGCAAATGTAAAAGAACAGAAATTATAACAAACTATCTCTCAGACCACAGTGCAATCAAACTAGAACTCAGGATTAAGAATCTCACTCAAAACCGCTCAACTACATGGAAACTGAACAACCTGCTCCTGAATGACTACTGGGTACATAACGAAATGAAGGCAGAAATAAAGATGTTCTTTGAAACCAACGAGAACAAAGACACAACATACCAGAATCTCTGGGACGCATTCAAAGCAGTGTGTAGAGGGAAATTTATAGCACTAAATGCCCACAAGAGAAAGCAGGAAAGATCCAAAATTGACACCCTAACATCACAATTAAAAGAACTAGAAAAGCAAGAGCAAACACATTCAAAAGCTAGCAGAAGGCAAGAAATAACTAAAATCAGAGCAGAACTGAAGGAAATAGAGACACAAAAAACCCTTCAAAAAATTAATGAATCCAGGAGCTGGTTTTTTGAAAGGATCAACAAAATAGATAGACCACTAGCAAGACTAATAAAGAAAAAAAGAGAGAAGAATCAAATAGACGCAATAAAAAATGATAAAGGGGATATCACCACCGATCCCACAGAAATACAAACTACCATCAGAGAATACTACAAACACCTCTACGCAAATAAACTAGAAAATCTAGAAGAAATGGATAAATTCCTTGACACATACACTCTCCCAAGACTAAACCAGGAAGAAGTTGAATCTCTGAATAGACCAATAACAGGATCTGAAATTGTGGCAATAATCAATAGCTTACCAACCAAAAAGAGTCCAGGACCAGATGGATTCACAGCCGAATTCTACCAGAGGTACAAGGAGGAACTGGTACCATTCCTTCTGAAACTATTCCAATCAATAGAAAAAGAGGGAATCCTCCCTAACTCATTTTATGAGGCCAGCATCATTCTGATACCAAAGCCTGGCAGAGACACAACCAAAAAAGAGAATTTTAGACCAATATCCTTGATGAACATTGATGCAAAAATCCTCAGTAAAATACTGGCAAAACGAATCCAGCAGCACATCAAAAAGCTTATCCACCATGATCAAGTGGGCTTCATCCCTGGGATGCAAGGCTGGTTCAATGTACGCAAATCAATAAATGTAATCCAGCATATAAACAGAGCCAAAGACAAAAACCACATGATTATCTCAATAGATGCAGAAA
This sequence comes from Pan troglodytes, assembly GCF_028858775.2. Classification (NCBI taxonomy): domain Eukaryota; kingdom Metazoa; phylum Chordata; class Mammalia; order Primates; family Hominidae; genus Pan; species Pan troglodytes. Next base: position 157,330,268 of record NC_072404.2, on the reverse strand, counting down.
AGGCCTTTGACAAAATTCAACAACGCTTCATGCTAAAAACTCTCAATAAATTAGGTATTGATGGGACATATCTCAAAATAATAAGAGCTATCTATGACAAACCCACAGCCAATATCATACTGAATGGGCAAAAACTGGAAGCATTCCCTTTGAAAACTGGCACAAGACAGAGATGCCCTCTCTCACCACTCCTATTCAACATAGTGTTGGAAGTTCTGGCCAGGGCAATTAGGCAGGAGAAGGAAATAAAGGGTATTCAATTAGGAAAAGAGGAAGTCAAATTGTCCCTGTTTGCAGACGACATGATTGTATATCTAGAAAACCCCATTGTCTCAGCCCAAAATCTCCTTAAGCTGATAAGCAACTTCAGCAAAGTCTCAGGATACAAAATCACTGTACAAAAATCACAAGCATTCTTATACACCAACAACAGACAAACAGAGAGCCAAATCATGAGTGAACTCCCATTCACAATTGCTTCAAAGAGAATAAAATACCTAGGAATCCAACTTACAAGGGATGTGAAGGACCTCTTCAAGGAGAACTACAAACCACTGCTCAAGGAAATAAAAGAGGATACAAACAAATGGAAGAACATTCCATGCTCATGGGTAGGAAGAATCAATATCGTGAAAATGGCCATACTGCCCAAGGCAATTTACAGATTCATTGCCATCCCCATCAAGCTACCAATGCCTTTCTTCACAGAATTGGAAAAAACTACCTTAAAGTTCATGTGGAACCAAAAAAGAGCCCGCATCACCAAGTCAATCCTAAGCCAAAAGAACAAAGCTGGAGGCATCACACTACCTGACTTCAAACTATACTACAAGGCTACAGTAACCAAAGCAGCATGGTACTGGTACCAAAACAGAGATATAGATCAATGGAACAGAACAGAGCCCTCAGAAATAACGCCACATATCTACAACTATCTGATCTTTGACAAACCTGAGAAAAACAAGCAATGGGGAAAGGATTCCCTATTTAATAAGTGGTGCTGGGAAAACTGGCTCGCCATATGTAGAAAGCTGAAACTGGATCCCTTCCTTACACCTTATACAAAAATCAATTCAAGATGGATTAAAGACTTAAATGTTAGACCTAAAACCATAAAAACCCTAGAAGAAAACCTAGGCAATACCATTCAGGACATAGGCATGGGCAAGGACTTCATGTCTAAAACACCAAAAGCAATGGCAACAAAAGACAAAATTGACAAATGGGATCTAATTAAACTAAAGAGCTTCTGCACAGCAAAAGAAACTACCATCAGAGTGAACAGGCAACCTACAAAATGGGAGAAAATTTTTGCAACCTACTCATCTGACAAAGGGCTAATATCCAGAATCTACAATGAACTCAAACAAATTTACAAGAAAAAAACAACCCCATCAACAAGTGGGCGAAGGATATGAACAGACACTTCTCAAAAGAAGACATTTATGCAGCCAAAAAACACATGAAAAAAGGCTCATCATCACTGGCCATCAGAGAAATGCAAATCAAAACCACAATGAGATACCATCTCACACCAGTTAGAATGGCAATCATTAAAAAGTCAGGAAACAACAGGTGCTGGAGAGGATGTGGAGAAATAGGAACACTTTTACACTGTTGGTGGGACTGTAAACTAGTTCAACCATTGTGGAAGACAGTGTGGCGATTCCTCAGGGATCTAGAACTAGAAATACCATTTGACCCAGCCATCCCATTACTGGGTATATACCCAAAGGACTATAAATCATGCTGCTATAAAGACACATGCACATGTATGTTTATTGCGGCACTATTCACAATAGCAAAGACATGGAACCAACCCAAATGTCCAACAGTGATAGACTGGATTAAGAAAATGTGGCACATATACACCATGGAATACTATGCAGCCATAAAAAATGATGAGTTCATGTCCTTTATAGGGACATGGATGAAATTGGAAATCATCATTCTCAGTAAACTATCGCAAGAACAAAAAACCAAACACCGCATATTCTCACTCATAGGTGGGAATTGAACAATGAGATCACATGGACACAGGAAGGGGAATATCACACTCTGGGGACTGTTGTGGGGTGGGGGAGGGGGGAGGGATAGCATTGGGAGATATACCTAATGCTAGATGACGAGTTAGTGGGTGCAGCGCACCAGCGTGCCACATGTATACATATGTAACTAACCTGCACAATGTGCACATGTACCCTAAAACTTAAAGTATAATAATACAAGAAAAAAAAAAGATGCTGGGACCAGGGATGGGCACCTAACCCAAAGACAGCTAATCCTTAAATTGGCCTACAGCTCAGGAAGCATCCCACTCTGTCACCACTCAACCACTCAGATTCTCTTTCTCAGTGTAAGACACAGAAAGAATTGCTAGCAAGATCAATTAGTAGCAAGAACAAAATGGAAAAATAGAGAAACTGAAATAAAAACTGTGTGAGAGAATCTTTAACCACATGTCCTCACACCGGTACCACTCTGCCAACCTCCCTTTAACAAATATGTGTGGGCAAAAACAATATGCCTTAAAATGTAGGAAGTAAAGACATCTTTTCTTTGGTTTCCTCTTGTTTCCTGTCTCTTCTTGACAAGCAAACCTAGACAGGAAGCAGGCTGCCCTTCTCTCCATTTCACCCTTGGCTTCTCATGCTTAGATGGGCAATTAGATCCAAGATCCTTCATGCAGGCAAGTTATCTCCTCTTTCTCTCTTTCTCCAAATAAGTGGGTAAGTAATCTCTCTCTCTCTCTCTCTCTCTCTCTGTGTGTGTCTCTCCCGCTCCCATTTCTTCTCTCCCTCTCTCCACTCTTGCGCATTCTGGTCCCAAGGTGTAAGTTTCATATTGGATAAGTTAGTAATTGCATTCGGCTTCCAATAATAATGTTCCAAGCATTGTGGCTTAAGGACATAAGAGTTTCCCATTATCACATAATGAGAAGGCTGGAAAAGAGTAGTTGCTGGTGTGGTTTCAGCCATCAAGATTTCAGAGTGAAGCCTTTGAGATTCTCTTGGCTTTTGCCCCATGGTTAGAGTCCAACAATAACACTCAAGTTCAGGCACAGAAAAAGGGAAATGCAACAAGGGCTTTCTAAGAAATTCCATCCAATTACTTTTTCTTGTGTCATTTGGACATTCCTATCTGAAAGAAGGATGAGATTTGTAGTTCTTTTAAATTGGGAATACTGACATGCCTAACAAACACAGAAGTTCCGCTGATAATGGGGAGAATACCACATAGGCGATTGGTAGTAACTACCCTGGAAAGAATGGCAAATTGGGTGTGTGGATTCTACCTAGGCCTGCTGCTTGCTTAAACCCAACTGGTACCAGGGCTCTGCAGCAAGAGCTGTTGGGTGCTGCTGTCACATTTAAAAGAGCAATACCCACATTACACCCCCTTTCACTGTTCTTCTCAGGTAACGGGAATAAATGGCAGAGCTGGATTTGGGAATTCCTGGGACTCTTGGCACTATACCATCTAAACCATCAAAGGCCTTCTTTTCTAACAAGAGTCTGAATATCACTTACAGTGGAGCATTCAAGTGAATGGCAATTAACTCCTACTGCTAAAAAAAAAACCCCAACATGGATTCTGAATAAAGTTTCAGCACCCAAGTGATGTTTAATCTCTGTGAAGTATGGCTCATTGCTGAAGTCCTAGAAAATCTTTCTCTCTTATGCCCCAGTAGTTGTCAAACATGAGTGTGCGTCAGAATCACCTGAATGACTTGTTACAACACAGAGTCATGAACACCTTCAGAGGTTTTTATTCCATAGGTCAGCAGTCTTGCATTTCTAGCAAGTCCCCTGGTGATCCTGATCTCCCTAGTGTGGGGCACCTTAAGCCTTGAGAACTATTGATATAGCCTATAAAAATCCATATTACTGGAGCTCACCTGAATGAATCTTTACTGCTTGCAGCCAAAAGGGCTTACTTAATAAACTGTTCTTTGGATTCAGACTGAAATCCATCAGACTGGAACAGAGGACAAGCCCTCATAGCAAACACCATGTCCCCCGAACAAGAGCCTGCCTACACTTTGGTGCCTACAGTTTTGTTAATGAATCATTTCACTACCTAATTTTTTCTTCTCTTAGGATGAGTGCTGTCCTGAATGGCTACATAATGGGTTACAAAGACATTCAGCCTTTGATCTTCAGTGCAGAAAACATGTTAGAATCCCAGGAGGCCAGACTCGGTGGCTCATGCCTGTTATCCCAGCACTTTGGGAGGCTGAGTCGGGCAGATCGCTTGAGCTCAGGGGTTTGAGACCAGCCTGGGCAACATGGTGAAACCCTGTCTCTACAAAAAAAAAAATACAAAAATTAGCTGGGCATAGAGGCATGCACCTGTAGTCCCAGATACTCTGGAGGCTGAGGTGGGAGGATGGCTTGAGCCCATGAGGCAGAAATTGTAGTGAGCTGAGATCACACCACTGCACTCCAGCCTGGGCAACAGAGTGAGACCCTGTCTCATAAAAGGAAATAAATATAAAAAGAATCCCAGAAGTGAATTCACCTAGATTTAAGCAGGGCCAATATACCTATATTCATAAGAAAGCAAGGTTGGTCAAACCATTACTTTGGATTTAAAGTGAATGGCCAAATAAACCAACAAAAATCTAATTACTTGTCATATACAATAAGGAGTAAAAAAAAAAGAACAATACATAATCCCTACTCTTGAAGAACTCATTATAACTGAGGATACCCATGTAAACAAATACTTTTTTTTTGAGGTGGAGTCTCACTCTGTCTCCCAGGCTGGAGTGCAGTGGGGCAATCTTGGCTCACTGCAAGCTCTTCCTTCCGGGTTCACACCATTCTCCTGCCTCAGCCTCCCAAGTAGCTGGGACTACAGGTGCCCACCACCACGCCCGGCTAATTTTTTTGTATTTTTAGTAGAGGCAGGGTTTCACCATGTTAGCCAGGATGGTCTCAATCTCCTGACCTCGTGATCCGCCCACCTCGGCCTCCCAAAATGCTGGGATTACAGGCGTGAGCCACCGCGCCCAGCCACAAATACATATTTTAATACATATGGTAAGTGCTACAATAGTGCTGTGAACAAAGTATAATGGAAGCAAAGAAGATATAGGAAGCCTGTAGGAAGGGAGTAAAGGAAGACATCATCCCAGATCCACCTGAAAAAATTCTGAAGAATTTCCTTTTATGCTCTAGGGCTCTAACTTATGAATAGCTATGTTAACCTGTTGCATACATCGACACGTTCTTTCAACGAGCCTAGCGAAATTTTCCCCATTCCTTTCCCTTACCAGAACAGTGGCCTCCTGAGATACAAACCTATGCAGACTCAATTTTTCTCTCTCTCCTGGGAATGGAATGAGCTATCACTCTGAGGGAGTCCACAAGAGCAACTGCACTCCCCCTGCCCACGCAAAAAAAAAAAAAAAGAATAAGAAAAAAGCTCAGATAGGGCTGAGGTTGGGGGGGAAAAAAATGTTACCAGGTGTCCTATCAAAGCAAGGGTATCTCCACCAGCCCGTACTCTAGATTGGGAGTTAGGCTCAGAGGAAGAAACGCCAAAGGTGAAATCAGAATACCTGCGGTTGGAATCCCAGCTGCTCACTAGGTTACTTACCTTGGCCAAGATATTTAACTATTTAACTTTCCTGAAACCACTTTCTCATCAGTACAATGGAAATATCACTACATTCTTCGCAGGGCAACTGTGAGATTCAAGAAAATTCAGCCTATCATAACGCAGTAAGTGGAGTCTAAAATTTCAATTGCGTGAGATACGGAACCCCATTATTGCTAGATTTAAACGGCTGAGGTGAGGATGCACTGCGAGCCTGCCAGGAATTCCAGGCCTCGCAGTGTTCTGGCGCCACCTGGTGGGAGCTGTTAAATAGCGATGGGGAGGACTCGGTCGCTGGGGAGCTGGAAATCCCTGGAAAAGCTGGAGTCCATTGCTTTGCCCGATTATTTGGGGAGATTGGAGGTGCAGAGACTCCTCCTAGGTCTGTTGTTTCCCACCTGTCTCGCTGTCCTAGGAATTCCGGCAGGGGGAGAACAGGAGATAGCCAATCACGGGGGAAGAATGGGAGATAGCCAATCACTGGTTACTTTATATTGTAATCACAGGGTAGTGGAAGAAGTCGCCCTCCAGCCTCACCTGTGGCTACAAGCCAGCCACGCGGGCCTCCCCTCTCCCCGTGAAAGCACCGACCTCCTTCCTGCCTCATCGACTTCCTGGGTGCCATTTCATCTGTTTTGAGTGCTGTTGATGATGGCCACTGCCAGTGTTTCCTATTGACACTACCCCAATTGTATGTTTCCTGTCCGTTGTCTCTCCCCCAACATTGTTTCTTTCAGTTCACTCTGCTATCTGAAGTCATCTAGTGGTGTTTTTCCTCTAAAGTAAGGTATGGCTTACTTTAAGCTTTATGGCTTTAAGGCTGTGCTCTTTCAGTTCCTCTAATACGCCTTTGTTTACCAGTGTGTCCTCAATGCCCATTACAACAGGTGGAATATATTTTGCTCTTAATAAACATATATTGGTATGTCCATTTCTCTAGTCATTGGAAACATCTAAGCAAGGTATTTTAAGGGAATGAGGTTTGATATTACTAATAATAGTGTTCTTCTGTCAAGCTAACAAAGACCAATTTTTAAAAATCAATCCAAAGAATGTAATTCCAATCTCCAAAAATAAATGGCAGCAAAAGTCTAAACACAAATTTATATAGGTTAAGAATTTTTAACATCTGTTTAGTTGCAAAATCCAGGGACTAAGATTTTTTTAATTACATCTGATAAAGATGTAATCACTGACTTATATCACTACTAACAACAAATAAGGAGCTTTTGTGTTCCTACCACTGCTCTTACTGGCATTGCAGTTGACTTTACTGTTTTTAGCTTCCTGAGTAAACCATTTTTCAAAAAATAGCCAATAGCTAAGGACTATCTGCAAAGGAGATTACTTAGATAATCCCAAACACTGTGTGTACATAAGTCAAATGGAGGGGGTGTATCAATGAAGGTTTTTGTTACCTTTCTCTGAAAGAGCCCTTGATTATTGAAAAATTAAGATTGGATCTGGTGTTCCAAGAAATAACATAAAGAACTTTATTTTTTAATAAAAGATTATAATCTTGATATAAATGGTTCTAACTGTATAGTTATATATCTCTGCTTGTGCAGTAGAGCAAGTTTCTACCTAGACTTTTTAGGGAGGCAAACATCTTTTCTAAACACCTTTAGTGCAACACCGCCACCTGGTGTGGTGAAGACAAGGAGAAAATTAGCTTAAGTTGAAAGTGCAGAATTCTGTGTTTGACACTCTGTAAGCATGAATGACCCAAATTAATTGGTCACAAACACAATTAATTAAATACAACTGCTACATCATGATGCACAAATAAGGACTACATAAATATCTGCGTATGAACAGTTCAGAATAAAACAAAAGTGAACATCTTTAGTAATCACTGACTTATGTCACTACTAATAATAAAAAAGGAGCTTTAGTCAAAAGAAAACATAAAAAATACAAAGAGAAAGTATCGAAAAACACCAATGGGGCAGCACGAATAACTCTTAAAGGATTTATCGGGGGAAATTCACTCATAAGTGGCAGTTGAACAATGAGAACACATGGACACAGGGAGGGGAATATCAAACACCAGGGCCTGTCAGGGGGTAGGGGGCAAGGGGAAGGAGACCATTAGGAGAAATACCTAATATAGATAACGGGTTGATGGGTGCAGCGAACCACCATGGCAGGTGTATGCCTATGTAACAAGCCTGCATGTTCTGCACATGTACCCCAGAACTTATACTAATTAAAAAATAAACATAATAATAATCCAAACCAGCTATGCCCCCTTTCCTCTCCCTTCATGACAGTGTGCTAGTCTTGTTCATGTTAATATTCTCCTTGCCAGGCACAGTGCCTGGCATAATAATGATGATTGCATGAAACCTTTGCAACAGCAAATAAAACTGCAATCATACACTGACACATGGAAAGGAACCATGCATTTATCTGTATTAAAAACACAGTCTGTGATAAGAGTCATTACTTCGCAGATGAGAGAAGGAATGCAAATGAAGAGACTCTATTTCAAACCTTAGATCACCAAGAATATCTGCTTTGCCTGCTGCAGGTTGCCTCAAAACCCATAAGCAAATCCTGTTCTCTTCGCCACCCCCACAGGTCCAGATGGGCATGCAAAACTGGATTGGGGAAATTGAGGCCCTGTTTTGTTTGCATCCGTGATGCTGTGCTACGGCCTTCTGGGAAGGCGGTTGTACAGGAATACCTGGATTTATTAATCTTGCATCACCCAAGAGGTAGAACCATCAGTCTTCCACCCTATGATAAGCTCTTATGTGTATCCAAGAGATGTTCTAGAGAAACAACATCCCTCTAAGTTTCCTGCCAGAACTTTTTATGCGCTCGCTTTGGGATAGATCTAGGCAAAGAGCTGGATGCTTTGTGAAGGAAAGGTCCTGGCTTGGAACGTACATTTACCTTTCTGCACTGGGTGGCAACTAGGTCTTTAGATTAGCCAACTAGAGAAGAGAAGTAGAATAGCCAATTAGAGAAGTGACATCAGGTTGACTCTAACTCGCATCCACACTGTGTCCTATGAAGTCAGGAGTACATTTCTGTTCATTTCAGTCCTGGAGTTTGCAGTGGGGTTTCTGACCAATGCCTTCGTTTTCTTGGTGAATTTTTGGGATGTAGTGAAGAGGCAGCCACTGAGCAACAGTGATTGTGTGCTGCTGTGTCTCAGCATCAGCCGGCTTTTCCTGCATGGACTGCTGTTCCTGAGTGCTATCCAGCTTACCCACTTCCAGAAGTTGAGTGAACCACTGAACCACAGCTACCAAGCCATCATCATGCTATGGATGATTGCAAACCAAGCCAACCTCTGGCTTGCTGCCTGCCTCAGCCTGCTTTACTGCTCCAAGCTCATCCGTTTCTCTCACACCTTCCTGATCTGCTTGGCAAGCTGGGTCTCCAGGAAGATCTCCCAGATGCTCCTGGGTATTATTCTTTGCTCCTGCATCTGCACTGTCCTCTGTGTTTGGTGCTTTTTTAGCAGACCTCACTTCACAGTCACAACTGTGCTATTCATGAATAACAATACAAGGCTCAACTGGCAGATTAAAGATCTCAACTTATTTTATTCCTTTCTCTTCTGCTATCTGTGGTCTGTGCCTCCTTTCCTATTGTTTCTGGTTTCTTCTGGGATGCTGACTGTCTCCCTGGGAAGGCACATGAGGACAATGAAGGTCTATACCAGAGACTCTCGTGACCCCAGCCTGGAGGCCCACATTAAGGCCCTCAAGTCTCTTGTCTCCTTTTTCTGCTTCTTTGTGATATCATCCTGTGCTGCCTTCATCTCTGTGCCCCTACTGATTCTGTGGCGTGACAAAATAGGGGTGATGGTTTGTGTTGGGATAATGGCAGCTTGTCCCTCTGGGCATGCAGCCGTCCTGATCTCAGGCAATGCCAAGTTGAGGAGAGCTGTGACGACCATTCTGCTCTGGGCTCAGAGCAGCCTGAAGGTAAGAGCCGACCACAAGGCAGATTCCCGGACACTGTGCTGAGAATGGACATGAAATGAGCTCTTCATTAATACGCCTGTGAGTCTTCATAAATATGCCTCTGATTCTTCAGGAATACAATTCTGATTCCTCACAAAGCCTTCCAATTTCTTCTATAAAACACAATTGAAAGTCTCTCTACTTTGTATCAATGAACTCACTTATAGATGAATAAAATAATTAAGCACTATACATGGCCTAGGCAAGAATAATGTTGGTACCCTAGGTTTGTTTTGATAAAATGAACAAAATAATTAAGTATTTGGTGTAAATCCTTTATATACTATAGCTTATTATTGGTATAAATAAAACCATGAGAAATCATCTCTTCTGAAATAATATCTAAATCCCAAGATAATATGTTTGGCTTTTAACATGACTGTTAAACCTCTTTCTCGGAACTGGTGCTAGCATCATTTTTGGAAATATTCACTACTACAATAAGGATATAATCCTCTTCAAACTTCACAATTTTCACGGAAACGAAGACAAACTTGGAAAGATAATTATGTCATAATTTCAGCTTCAAGAGGTACCACATAACTTCAACTTCAAGAGGTACTAGAGGATAGGGGTCGTTTTGTCTGAAAATACACTGATCCAGAAATGCACTTTGACCTACTCTATAATGATGGAAGAGAAGCAGATATTTGCTCAGTAGGTGACCTGGATGCCAGTAGGTGCCCTGTGTGGGCTTTCTGGCTATGCCCAATTTGCCTTTGAAGATGGTGCTTTGCCTGGTACCGAGTATTGGTCTCTCTCGTTGGAGACCCTACCAAAATCGCCTAGCTGAAAGGTATATTTGTAGAGATTTGGCATTCTCTGTATTCCTGCACAGGAACCCAGCCAGGAAGGCTTTCCTCAAATCAGGTACTGAAAGACTCAGGAGAAAACAAGGTATACCAGACATTTAAATCTTGATAGGCTTCGCAGTTCACAGGCTTCACAGTTGTAGCAGCTCACCACCAAGGCTCTTAGTTCTGCCAGCTGTGGGGCCAGAGAACTATTTCCTCCTCTCAGGCACTTGGTCTTAATAGATCCAGATCTTCACCTCAGTTTTCCTCCAAAAATTAGCCATTTCTTCACCTCCAGTGGCTACAAAATTTGCAACCTCATCTGGCTTCCTTTCCTTGGTGGACACTGACGTTGTCCCAGGATTCCCTTAAAGACGTAGGTCCTCGCTCTTGGCTCCACACTGAAATTATCTAAGGGACTTTTTAAAAATCTCAATGTCCGGGCCAAATATGACCAATAAAATCAAATCTCTTGAGACGAAATGAGGCTTTTTTTCTTTAATGCTCCTCAGGTGATTTCGGGGTGCAGCCAATGTTGAGATCCACTCTTCTAGATGCCCTGTTGGCGTAGAGGTGGAGCATCTTTTCATATGTTTATTTGTATGGCTTTATTTTTAACATTATGTTTCTGAGATTCACCCATAATATTATATGAGTCACTGCTTGCTTACCTACTCACTATTGCTGAACATTTTCCATTGCCTACAGTGTGGGGCTACTATGAATAAAGTTTCTATACACATTCTTGAATCCATTTCTTTGTAGGCATAGGTTCATTTCTCAGGTAAATACCTAGGAGTGAAATTACTGTGTTAAAAAATTTATATTCATTTAACTTTATAAAAACTGTTAAAGAGTTTTCCAGAGTGATTCTGACATTTTATGCTCCCCTCAATAATGTAGGAGAGCTGTTCCACATTCTCACCAACATTTGGTGTTGTCAGTCTTTTTGATTTTGGCCATTCTAGTGGGGATGAAATGGTATCTCATTGTGGTTTCCATTTGCATTTGTCTTCTAACTGATGATATGGAGAACAATTTTGTGTGCTTCTTGGCTATTTGTATTTTTTCTATTATAAAGTAACTGTTTGCCCATTTTAATATTGAGTTATCTTTTTATTATTGATTTATAAGAGTTTATTGATTTGTAGCATTTGTGTATGTGTGATAATATACATATATGTATTCTTATCCAACTCCTATATATACACAACTGTTTTATATTAACTTGTCTTTTTATTATTGATTTGTAGAAATTTATTGATTTATGTGCGTGTATATATACATACATATATGTATTTATGTATGTGAAAAATATATATATATATATAACATATACACTCTGGATACAAGTCCTTTGTCTGATATATGCATTGTGAATATTTTGACCCAGACTGTGGTTTTCCTTTTTATTTTTTAATAGTGTGCTGATAAGCAGAAATGATGACTTTTAATAAAATCTAATGTCATTTTTTTTCTACAATGCTTGTGCTTTTTGTGTCTGCTATAAAAAATATCTGCCTGCCTCTGACATGCAAAAATAGTTTCTATGATTTTCTCTAGAATTTTCATAGTTTTTACTTTGATGTTTGGGACTATAATTGATCTTGAATTAATTTTTTTTTGTAGTATTAAGTAGGGCTGAACTTCACTGTTTTTATATGTCTATCTAAGTATTCCAATATCATTCACTGAAGATTTTTATTTTCAAATTGACTTGAACTCTTGTTGAAAATCATACGACTATATATGCATGAATCTTTTTCTGGTTTCTATATTGCATTCCAGTGATCTATTTGTCCAGCCTTTAACCAATACCTCACTTTTTGATTATGGTAGACTACTAGCAAGTTTTTAAATATTCAAAAATATTCCATCTGAAAATCTATAAACATATCTCTTTATTTTTTGTCTTTAATTTATCTCAACAATGTTTTGTAATTTTTAGTTTAAAGGTCTTTTGGTAAAATTATTCTTATGTATTTAATATTTAATAATGTTATTGTATATAGAGTTGTTTACATTTTTATTTGCTACCAGCATATAAAAATACAATTGATTTTTGTATGTTAACCATTATCTTACAACTATACCGAATTAATATATTGGTTCTAGTAGCTGTTTGAAGATTCTTTGAAATTTTATACTTAGTCATCAGCAAATAAAGACAATTTTATTTCTTCTTTCTCCATATGTATGCCCTTTATTTATTTTTTTAAAATTTATTTCACTGACTAGGATCTCCAGTGTAGTGCTGATTAGATTTAATGTGAGTACACATTCCGGCCTTGTTCCTGTTTTTAGGAAGAAAATATTCACTATTTCATCCCTGGGTATAGTTAAGTGTAGGTCATTTTTAGATTCCCTTTATCAGCTGTAAAAAGCCCATTTTAATTCCTACTTTGCTAACAATTTTTACCATTAATGAGTATTGAATTTTATTTTAAAATTTTTTTGCATTTATTGAGATGATCCTACAGTTTTTCTTCTCCGTTTCATTAACATGGTAAATTACACTTATCAATCTTCGAATGTTAAATAAACTCTGCATTCCTGGTATAAGCCCCACTTAGTCATAGTGTATTATTCTCTTTATATGTTGCACTACTTTATTTGCTAATATACTGTCAAGGATCTTTGTATATATGTTTATGTGGAATACCAACCTCTATTTTTATTTTTTTTTTAATTACATATCTTCGTCAAGATTTGGTGACAAGGTTATTCTGGCCTAATGAAACAAGTTAGAAAACATTTCCTCCATCTTTATTATCTTAAAACTTTGTGTAAGATTGGTATTATTTCTTCTCTAAATATTTGATATGATTCATGAGAGAAACCATTTGGACCTGAAGTTTTTAATTCATGAAGGTTTGCTTTTTTTAAAATAATTACAACCTATTTAATAGATATAGTACTATTAAGATTTTCTATTTCTTCTTGTGTCTATTTTGGTTTCATTTTTTAAGGAGTTTGTCCATTTTATCTAAGTTTTTAACTTTTTGCCATAAATTTGATCAGAATGTCCCTTTATTAACATTTTAATGTCTGTAGTATCCAGCTTTCTATTCCCTCATTCTCAGTTTTGATTATTTTGTTGTCTCTTTTTATTTATTGTTCTAGCTACTGATTCATCAACTTATTGATGTTTACAAGCAATCATCATTTGGTTTCACCTGATTTTCTCTTTTATTTCCTATTTATGTTTTATTATTTATTATTTCTTTTCTTCTTTCTTTGGTTTAATTTCTCTTCCTGTTTTAGCTTCTTAAGGCAGAGAATTTGATCAATAATTTAACATTTTTTTGTTCTAATATAAACATTTAAGCTTTAAGTTTCCTGCTCAACACTTCTTTGCTGCATCACACAAATTTTGATATGTTACATTTTCATTTTTATTCAACTTGAACTTTTATCTAATTATACTTTATATTTGTGGTTTAACCAATGTTTTATGTAGAATTGCACTGTTTAATTTCCAAGAATTTGGGACTTCACTAGATATCTTATTGATACTAATTTCTAATTTAATTCCATTGCCATCAGAAAACATATTCTGTAATATTTCAATCTTTTGAAATGTATCGAGACTTACTTTATGGCCCAGCATATTGTCTATCTTTGTGAATAATTCATGTATATTTGAAAAAGATATGCTGTTGTTGAATGTAGTGCCCCATAACTATCAATTAGGTCAAGGTGCTTGATAGTGTTATTTAGATCTTCTACATTCTTACTGACTTTTTGTCTCATTTTAATCTCAAATAATAAGAAAGAAGTGTAAAAATCTTTTGCCACAATTATGGATGTGTCTACTTCTCTCTGTAGTCCTGTCAGTGTTTGCTTCATCCTTTTTGAAGCTCTGATATTAAATTCTTACATGTTTATAATTGTTATGTGTATTTGATGAATTTACCCTTTTATAATTTTAGAATTATAAAATAATTTAAAATTACCTTTATCTCTCATAATACGTTATATCTTATAATACTTGCCTTGAAGTTCACTTTGATATTAAAATAGTCACTCTAGCATTCATATGCTTTTCGTTTTCTTGGTGTGTTAGGTCGTTCTTGCATTGCTATAAACAAATATCTGAGGCTGGATAATTTATAAGAAAAGAGGTTTAATTGGCTCATGGTTTTGCAAGCTATACAGGAAGCACAGCGACAGCATCTGCTTCTGGTGAGACCTCAGGAAGTTTACAGTCATGATGGAAAGTGAAGGGGGATCAGGCATCTCACATGGCAAGAGCCGGAGCAAGAGAGAGAGGGGAGGGGAGATGCACTACACTTTTAAACATCCAGGTCTCATGAGAGCTCACTCACTATTGTAAGGAAAGCACAAAGCCGCAAGAGATCTGCCCTCATAGTTTAAACACATGCCACCAGGCCCCACCTCCAACATTAAGGATTACATTTCAACATGAGATTTAGAGAGAACAACATCCAAACTACATCACTTGGTTAATTTTTCTATCCTATTACTTTCAAATATCTCTTTATTTTTCAAATATGTCTGTTAAGAGAAAGGCACTGGACCGATATATTCAAAGTGCTAAAAACAATACTGTCAACCATCCTATATTCATTCAATAAACTGTCCTTCAAATGTGATGAAGAAATTAAGACATTTTCAGACAAAGAAAATCTGATACAGTTCATTACCACCAGATCTGCTCTGCAAGAAATGCTTAAGGGAGCCCTGCAAGGTGAAACAAAAGAACACTAGATAGGAATTCAAAGCTGTATGAAAAAAAAAAGACCTTAATAAAGCTACATGGGCAGTTAATAAAAGCTAGTGTAAGTTAGTAACAACAGTTTGTAACTCCACTTTTTGTTCTCTACATGATTAAAGGGATTAATACACTTTAAAAATTATGAGTCTAAAAGCTAGTATTATTGTAACTTTAGTTTGTAACTCCACGCTTTGTTTTGTACATAATTTAAAAACACTAATTTAGGCTGGGCATGGTAGCTCATTTTTGAGAGCCTGTAATACTAGCACTTTGGGAGGCCAAGGCGGGTGGATCACTTGAGGTCAGGAGTTGGAGACCAGCCTGGCCAACATGGTGAAATCCTGTCTCTACTAAAAATACAAAAATTAGCTGGGCATTGTGGCATGCACCTGTAATCCCAGCTACTCAGGAGGCTGAGGCAAGAGAATTGCTTGAACCTGGGAGGTGGAGGCTGCAGTGAGCCAAGATGGCACTACTGAACTCCAGCCTGGGTGACAGAGTGAGACTCCATCAAAAAAAAAAAAAAAGACTAATTTATGTAATGACTTATTAGCTTAGAAAAGGGAAGGGGAAGGGATGGAGCAACGTGGCTGAATAGAAGCCTATACCCCTCCCCATGCCTTGGCAACAGCCACATGGCATAGAGTATCTGTGTGCTTGAGGGAGGGCACAGCAGGTGTGAAGCTTTGCATTGAACTCCGTGCTGCCCTGTCACAGCAGAAAGCAGAACCAGGTGAAATTCAGCTGACATCTGTCCATGGAGGGAGCATTTGAATTGGCCCTAGCCAGAAGGGAATTGCCTATCCCAGAGGCCAGAACTTCTGGCCAGCCTTGCCACTGCAAGACGGAGTGATCTAGGTCTCTAAGT
The DNA here is from genome assembly GCF_028858775.2 of Pan troglodytes. Taxonomy (NCBI): domain Eukaryota; kingdom Metazoa; phylum Chordata; class Mammalia; order Primates; family Hominidae; genus Pan; species Pan troglodytes. The sequence goes on along the minus strand of NC_072404.2, from coordinate 157,314,281 downwards.
AAGCTTGAGGGGCAGATTGGGCCACAAGGACTGCAATTCCTGGTCAAATCTTAGTGCTAGGTTAGGCTCAGAGCCAGTGGACTTGGGGGGCACATGACCTATGTCAGAGTGGCTAAGAGAGTGTTTGTGCCACCCTGCCCACACCCCCCAAAAGCAGCCACACATTGTGGAGAAATCAATTTCTTTGGGAGAGGGAGAGTGCAGTGATTGAGGGACTTTACACTGAACTCAGTGCTGCCCTGTAAAAGTGGAGACCTGACAGGATGCATCACCTACTGACTAAAGAGCCCCCGGGCCCTGAATAACCAACAGTGATATCCAGGTAATATGCTGCAGTTTGGGCTCTGAGACATGTTGGCTTCAGGTGTGATCCAGCACATCTCCAGCTGTGGTGGTTATGGTTTAAGAAAAGCAAGAGGAAAAGTAAATGGGGCTTTGTCTTCCACCTTAGGTCCCAATTTAGCCACAGTAGGTTAGAGCACCAAGCAGGATCTTGGAGTCCCTGAATCCAGTCCTAGGCTCTTGGTCAGTATTTCTGAGCCTGTCCTGGGCTGCAGGGAAATCCACTACCCTGAAGAATGAGTTCTAGGCCTGGCAGCATTCATCACAAGCTGACTGAAGAGCTCTTAATCTTTAAGTGAACATCAGTGGAGGCCTGGCAGAACTCCCTGTGGAACCGTGGTGTTGGTGGCCACAAGAGAGGCTCCTCTGCCTGGGGAAAGGGCAGAGAAGAATGGGAAAAACTTTGTCTTGTGGTTTGAGTGCCAGCTTAGCTTCAGTAGAATGGGATACCAGGTAAATTTCTAGGGTTTTTTACTTTAATCCCTGGCTCCCAGATATCATCTGTGGACCCACCCAGGGCCTGGGGTAACTCACCACTCTGAAGGGGGGAACACCAACCTCTAGGGGGTATTTAGACCTGAAAAGATTCTGTATTGGGCCCTTGAGCCCGCTGCTTGGGCCTGCTCCCACACTGTGGAGTATACTTTCATTTTCAATAAATCTTTGCTTTTGTTGCTTCATTCAAAAGAAAAGGGCGGGGGTAGGGGGGCAAAGGACTTGAATGGACATTTCTCCAAAGAAGACACACAAATGGCCAATAAACACATGAAAAGATGTTCGACATCATTAATCATTGGGAAAATGCAAATCAAAATTATAATGATTAAAACTCTCAGCAAAATCAGCATAGAAGGGACTACCTTAAGGTAATAAAAGCCATCTATGACAAACCCACAGCCAACATTACACTAAACGGGGAAAAGTAGAAAGGATTTCCCCTGAGAACTGTAACAAGACAAGGATGCCCACTTTCACCACTTCTATTCAACATGGTATTGGAAGTTCAAGCCAGAACAATCAGAAAAGAGCAAGAAATAAGGGGCATCCAAATTGGCAAAGAGGAAGTCAAACTGTCACTGTTTGCTGACGATATGATCGTATACCTAGAAAACCCTAAAGACTTATCCAAAAAGCTCCTAGAACTGGTAAATGAATTCAGAAAAGTTTCCGGATGCAAAATTAATGTACACAAATCAGTAGCTCTGCTATATGCTAACAGTGACCAAGCTGAGAATCAAATCATGAACTCAACCCTTTTCACAATAGCTACAAAAAGAAAAAAGAAAAAAAAAACCTTAGGAATATACCTGTATACCTAACCAAGGATGTGAAAGACCTCTACAAGGAAAACTACAAAACACCGCTGAAAGAAATCATAGATGACACAAACAAATGGAAACACATCTCATGCTCATGGATGGGTAGAATCAATATTGTGAAAATGACCACACTGCCAAAGCAATCTACAAATTCAACGCAATTCCCACCAAAATGCCACCACCATTCTTCACAGAACTAGAAAAAACAATGGAGTCCACATAGCCAAAGCAAGACTAAGCAAAAATAACAAATCTGGAGGCATCACTTTACACAACTTCAACTATACTATAAGGCCATAGTCACCAAAACAGCATGGTACTGGTAGAAAAATAGGCACATAGGCCAATGGAACAGAATAGGCCAATGGAACAGAATAGAGAACCCAGAAATAAAGCCAAATACGACAAACTGATCTTTGACAAAGTGAACAAAAACATGAAGTGGGGAAATGACATCAACAAATGAAACTGGATCCTCCTCTCTCATCTCATACAAAAACCAACTCAAGATGGATCAGACTTAAGTCTAAGACCTGAAACCATAAAGACTCTAGAAGATATTAATAACATCGGAAAAATCCTTCTAGACATTGGCTTAAGCAAAGACTTTCCATACCGTGGAAAACAGTATGGCAGTTCCCCAAAGAGTTAAAAATAAAATTACCATATAATCCAGTAATTCCACTTCTGTGTATATACCCAAAAGAATTGAAAGCAGGATCTCAAAAAGATTATTTGTACATCTGTGTTTATAGTAGCATTACTAACAATAACTAAAATATGGAAGCAACCAAAGTGTCCATCAACAATGAACGGATAAGAAAAATGTGGTCTATTCATATAATGGAATTTTATTCAGCCTTAAAAAGGAAAGAGTCTGCATTATGCTAAAACATGGTTAAACCTTGAGAACATTATGCTAACTGCAACAAGTCAGTCACAAAAAGAAATATTATATGATTCCACTTATATGAGATAATAGGGTAATTAAAATCATGGAGGCAGAAAATAGAATGGTGGCTGCCAAGTGCCTGAGCAAGGGGGGAATTAGGAGTTATTGTTTAATAGGTATAGAGTTTTGGTTTCATAAGATGAAAAGAATCATAGAGATGCACAATGATGATGGTTGCATATTATGAATGTATTTAACACCACTGAGTTGTACCCTTAAAAATGGTTAAGTTGGTAAATTTTGTTTTTCGTATTTTACCACAATAGAAAAAAATGAAGAACAAGTATTTTACAAAAAGAAAAGTAAAACAACTAGACCAGCACATTGGAGAAAGTACAGCTCATAGTGACCTGTGTTTACTTTGCATTTTGACCTTAGAAACCATGTCATTCCAGACAGGCCCACAGCACTCTGGACTACAAAGAGTCAACCCCACTTGAAAATGAAAGTGTCAGATATTGCGGTATCTGGCCAGCAGCCTGCAATGCAATGGGGCTCTCTCTTTGTTCCCAGGCGGACCGGCAGGTCGAGAAATAATAGACACACACAAGATAGTGAAAGCTGGGTCCAGGGGGGTCACCGCTTTCTGCTCCCTCGGTGCCAGCAATGCACTGGATATACTAGCATTTATTCTTAAGTTTAGTGAGGGCGGGGGTAGGTTAGTGAGGGATTTAGGGTCATTTGATTATGAGGTGAGATAGTCACATGGGGATGAAGTAATTCTTTAACATAACATTTGTATGTAGAAGTACACTACATTTGTTTGTAGAAGTACAGTATACAGAGATAAGAATTTACAATATAGTGTGTGTGTCAGTAATTTCTAACAGAGCCTTAAAACAGAAACACAATCTTTCCATAACCTATGATTAGCAAGATATTAATCAGCAGTAACAATTGCAACAAAAGCTGGTTACAAACAATCCATGGAAACAGGACATGAAGCTAGACAACTGGTTAGACCAGAAATTCTCAGAAGAGAGTATGCCTTAACCCTAAAAAGGCCTAGAAGAGCCATGGCAAGATGAGGGGGTTTTAGCCCTATCTTATCCATATGGACAGGCACCCCCGCCCATGCGTCCATTTATAGGCTCTCCACAAGGGTCGCAGTCCATTCCCAGAGCTATGAACATCTGCTTTTCTGGGATACGAATCTTGGTGATGTGAAACCTCCCTGACTGCACGTCCATTCATAGGCTCTCTGCAGGGGGAAGCACATCAAGCGCTGTTGGCTCATTCTGGCAGTCCAACCTGGCATTGTCTTTACACAATCCTGCATGCAATTTTGTATTTACAATAATCAGGAGCATTTCATCTTTTATTCCATAGCAATAGTTTCAGCAGGTCTCCCTACAGTCAGCCATCTCAGAAAATTTTAAAAAAAGTTTGTTAAGGGAAGAACATTGTTGGATATTATTTTTATCCAGTCTTTTAATTGCTGCCCTTTGATTATAGCTCATTTACATTCAAGGTAATTTCGATATGGTTGGATTTAGGTGTACAATGTTGGTATTTTATCTTTTATGTGTTCCATCTGTTTTTGTTTTCTGTTCCTTCTTTCCTGACTTCTTTTAGAAAAAATTTTTTTAAATCTTCTATTGCGCTTTAGATATACCTATTTTTATAAAAGTTTGGTGGTTGCTGTAAGGATTACAGAATCAATTCTTATCCTGTGATAACTACTTAGAGTTAATATTATATACAATTATCTTGCAAAAGTATGGTTTCATTGGCTACCAATCCTCATCCTTTGTGCCCTTTTTGTCATATATTTTACATACATATCTATTGTAAATCCCACAATGCAATGTAATCATTTTTGCTTTATTTTTTATTGAAAAATAAAAATTGTATATATTTATCATATAAAACATGTTGTTTTGAAATAGGCACATGTTGTGGAATGGCTAAATAGAGCTAATTAACGTAAGCATTACCTCACATACATACCATATTTTTGTGGTGAAAACACTTAAAATCTATTCTGTTAGCAATTTTCAGTAATATAATACATGGTTATTAACTATAGTCACAATGTTGTACGGTACTTCTATGAGTTCAACTTTTTTGGATTCCACATTGGATTTTTTCTTGAAATTGTTATATTTTCAAGAAACTAAGAGAAGAGAAAATAATAGTTGTTTGTATTTGCCCACATACTAGCCATTTCTAGTACCCTGCATTTAGGCTCGAAGGGTGATGCAGAGTAATAAAATGTGGTCTGTTTAGCATAGAACCTTCAATTTAGTTGAGGGTTACACACAAACATATAGGAAACATTTAAATAGCAATAAGAGGCTGCATCTAATTAGGTGTCAAAATTATTGGCATAAACAAACTGTGTAACCAGGCTTTGGATCAGAATGCAAGTGAATGTCATAGACAAAGGTTTAGAGGTGGGAATGAGCATAGCAAGTTCTCTATAGCAGGTAGAGGTCAGATTATGGAGCTAAGCTCAAGAGTTGGGGCTTTTTCATGTTAGCGGTTATAACAGAATCTTAAGTAAGGAAGTGACACAATCACAGCAGGATTTATTTGATGAGGAGGAGACAGAGGATTTGAACCATGTACACTTCAGTTACAATAAAAGGAAATTTGGTCTTGGATGAGGTGGTAGGAATAATGAAGGAATAGACTGAGAGACCTTTGGAAAAACATCATCAACTAGTGTCTTAATATGGTGGTTGATAGGGAAGGAAGAATCAGGGAGGATTTCATTGTGGGATTCTAATATGATGTAATCACTTAAGAAAAATTAAAGAAGTTGAGAGAGGAAGTTGGTTTGAATTTGGAAGAAATAGTAAAACTTGGAGTGTATTACAACTGGGTAGACATCATGTTTTCCACTTAGAAAACACCAGCAGACCTTTGAAAATGAAGAAGTGAAACTCAGATTAGAGGTTGGAACTAGAAATAGACTTGTAGTCATCAAAAGAGAGGCTACCCTGAAAAATATAAGATTTGATTTGGGTTATAAAGGTAGAAGGAAAATGTTGGGAAGATTAGAGGCTGTAAAATTCTGGGAGGAGCAAGTGGGCAAGATGTAGTGCGGATGGTTGGAAAAGGCCTTTTTTTTTTTTCTGCCTTCTCAGTCCCTCCTTTCTTCAGAGAACAACCACCTCCACCTAGAGGCAACTGCTCCTCCTCGTGCTGTCGCCAAGAGTTCTCCATGATCCCACCCTTTACCATATTTGATGGATCCATTGCAAGCCCATCAAAGTCTGTTTTTGGGAATTTTCTAACTTGATCAAAGAAAACATTGGTAAGACATGAAATCCAGCAGCTTCTCATAGCTATATTCTCTACCATATAGCCTATTACACACAGAAAGGAACAGCGACAAGAAGTGAATATGGCTGAAACCTGCTTTTATTCAGTTCCTGATGTTCCAGAGGCCCAGCTATATCCTTGCCCTGTTTTGGTTTCATTGTACAACCTTTTATCATATTCCATGAACCAATACATAACACTTTTGCCTAAATCTGTTTGAATTGAATTTCTGGCCCTTGTAACCAAAAGATTTATGCTGCGCTGAGTGGTACAAAATCACATAAATGGAACAATTAAGTCCATGAGCAGACACGTAGAGGAGGGATAAACACATAAGTTAGTTGTGGACAGGGAAAAAAAAAGCATCATTCTTAGAATGGCCTGGCTCAGACTCAATGGGAAATTTAAATAGAAGATTAAATTTCCGTACCGAAAAAAAAAAAAAAAGATGAACTGTCAGAGATCTAAAGAATGGGTTATTGCTAGAGCCTCTTACATAGTTTGTTTTATTCTACTTGATCCACTTTGTTTGCAAGGTATATTTAACTTGACAGGTTTATGATTAAATTTAAATAAAGGTTGATTTATTTAATGGTGCTATTCACTTAAATACTGCCTGAGCAGGTGTCGTGCTTTTAAATAAGATTGGGAGATGAAATGATGACACAGGCGTTAACCCCAAGCTTTTCTGTGCAAAAAAAGGCCCTAAATATACACAACTATTTAATACTTTGTAATTATATTGGGAGAATGCTCCAAGTCCCTCTCATTCCAGGTCATCTCTTCTCCTAATCATTCAGCAAATATGCAGTGTGCACTTGAGGGTCATCCATGCCTATAGTAGAAGTAGGGGAAACTGAAGAAGAATTGGTGAAGACAAAGTGTATGGACTTCACTGTTTTGCTGAGGACTAGCATCTCCCAAGTTGCAGACACAGTTCAGGTCCTCAGGCATCGCCTAGTTGGAGGAGAGACGTAGCAGAGCCCTTCATATGTGGAAGTGTGAACACAGATATCCATAGCCTGAGGGAAACATGAAAAACCTAATCACCCATCTATGAACTTTAAGGATTTCCAGAGTTAGCCCCAGACATTCCAACCTCAGATTAAGTATGGAAATAATTAGTAAGAGCCTGGGGAAGGTGATATTTGAGTGCCTTTCGACTTGTTTAAACACCTGATGGAATTAAGTAATTGATTTTACACACGGTTTAGTTTGGTATAAACCTGGGGATTCCTACTGCACTATTTTGTGTCTTTTATTTTCCATTTAGATCTTTGAGCAACGAGTTTGAATATCATGAACAGAGGTTTTTCCACTACTTTTTGTTTCTAGGATATGAAGTTTCAGAGAGACTCCAATTGAAAGTAGTGTAGTCAGTTGTTTAGCCTGGAGGTTCTGGAGTCATAACGGCTGATAATTGCAAATCTCAGCTCCAACATGGACCAAATTAGAAACATCAAAATACCTATTAATAGATAAATGGATAAACACATTGTGATATATTCATGCAATGGTGTGCTACACAGCAGTGCAACTGAACATGGATGACCTCACAAACATATTGTTGAATGAACAAGGAAAGTTTTAGGGCAATTTATATACTAGGATACCATTATTGCAGTTCTTAAATATCTACAAAACACCACCACATATTATACAGGGTTCCATAAGTGTGTGAGAAAACAGGAAGAAATGTGTGAGAATTATAAACACCTCATTCAGGAACGTGGTTACTGCTGATGGAAGAGTAGTATAAAAAGAGATTCCATTATTTTGTAATGGTTCAGCTCTTAGGTTAGGAGATAGGTGTTTATTATTATTATATTATCATTTATACTTTTATGTATACCTGAAATATGTTATATATTTTTTTTTTTTAATTTTTTGAGATGGAGTTTTGCTCTTTCGCCCAGGTTGGAGTGCAGTGGTGCGATCTCAGCTCACTGCAAGCGATTTTCCTGCCTCAGCCTCCTGAGTAGCTGGGATTACAGGCGCCTGCCACCATGCCTGGCTAATTTTTGTATTTTTAGGAGAAACGAGGTTTCACCATGTTGGCCAGGCTGGTCTCAAGCTCCTGACCTCATGATCTGCCCACCTCGGCCTCCCAAAGTGTTGGGATTACAGGCGTGAGCCACCGCATCTGGCCCTGTAAAATATTTTTTAAAGATTACATCATAGATTTGGCCGTTTTTGTTAACATTACACACTATGTAAGCACTTTAAATATTTCTCTGATAGGACATTTACATGTCATTCCATGAGGCCAGGCTGGTCTCAAACTCCTGATCTTAAGTGATCCATCTGCTTCAGCCTCCCAAAGTGTGGGATTACAGGCATGAGCGGCCATGTCCACCCCAGTTTGTGTTTTTTCAATGAATTTAATATATTTTCTCCAATATTATGCATGTTTGTGTTATGTGCTTCATTCAGTAAAATAAAGTTTTATAGTTCTGAGAGATGTTTTTCTTATCCCTGGTTTATTTCACACATTATACTAATTTTCAGGCCCTTATAGGTATTTGAGTTTATAAACCATTGGTTTATAGGCCACAACACTATAAAAACAGATAAAGAGATCTTGCTTTGGCAGAATTATATGCACTATCCATCACCAAACAAAATAATGAACCTTTTGCTCGATGCACCTTTATAATAGTCAATTCACCATTTATACCAATTCACCATTTATGGTTTGGCTGTGTCCCCACCCAAATCTCACCTTGAATTGTAATAATCCCCACGTCTCAAGGGCGGGGCCGGGTGGAGATAATTGAATCACAGAGCAGTTTCCCCCATACTGTTCCGATGGTAGTGAGTAAGTCTCATGAGATCTGATGGTTTTATAAATGAGTTCCCCTACACAATCTCTTTTGCCTGTCACCATGTAAGCCATGCTTTTGCTTCTCCTTTGCCTTCCGCCATGATTGTGAGGCTTCCCTAGCCATGTGGAACTGTGAAACTGATTCCATTAAACATCTTTCCTTTATAAATTACCCAGTCTTGGGTATGTGGGTTTTGTTGTTGTTGTTGTTGTTGTTTTGAGGGAGTTTTGCCTTGCTCTGTCACCCAGGCTGGAGTACTATGGTGCGATCTCTGCTCACTGCCACCTCTGCCTCCTGGGTTCAAGCGATTCCCCTGCCTCAGCCTCCTGAGTAGCTGGGATTACAGATGCCCGCCACCATGTCCAGCTAATTTTTGTATTTTTAGTAGAGACTGGGTTTCACCATGTTGGTCAGGCTGGTCTTGAACTCCTGACCTCAGGTGATCCACCTGCCTTGGCCTCCCAAAGTGCTGGGATTACAGGCATGAGCCACTGTGCCCCGCCAGGTATGTTTTTATCAGCAGCGTGAGAACAGACTACTATGACCAGCCCCAGCCACAATCACAAAATTTGTAAGTCTTACCTTTATAATTGTGTATCTGTGTAATTCAAAATATTTCCTAAATTCAAAGACTATTGATCCTCAAAAGTGATTTCAAATTTAATCTTATCACAGAAATTGCTGCTTTCAAATGATATTTTCTGGCAGCTTATGCTTTACAATTCTTCCAAAATCACAGGGCCATCTTTTAGCTAGGGCACTTCAAAACTTCTATTTCTCAAGTCAATTTTGTTAAGTTCTATTTATATAGCTATTTATCTATTTTTTATAAGTTTTAAATTATAATGGCTTAAATTTGTGGCATTCTCTTATAATCATATTTCACAGAATCTCAGATAACGTCAATCGTAAGATGCACCATAATTTTATATATCACTAAGAAAGAAAAATTAAAATCTGCCTATTAAAATACTGCACAGTGCCTTCTTATCATTGACTAAGATACATCCCAAATTCAGAGATGGTATTAAAAATAATGTGCAAAGTCAGTGAAATGTAGTACTCTTTTAAATCCCTGTGTACCTATATTTCTTTTGTTCATTTATGCTTTTTAGTACACATGTGGAATACAACAGATTATCGTGTTATGCATCCAATTCATCATACAAAGCACTGAATATTTTATGGTCCTAGACATTCAAGCATGTCTGGTATACTACGTTAACTACCACATCTATAAATACATTAGTACAATGTGTTTCCTGATGAACGATGCAATAAACAGACTTCACTTCCTTGCCATTGCAAAATGTTGCCACAGTGGTTTTAAATTCATGAATAAGTCTGTCTTTTAGATGCATCATCACAGAATTTCTCTATAGTCATGCTTACTAATTTGACTTCTCTACAGTGGAATATCAAGGCTTTTCTTGGCACACAAAAATGTCATTCCTTGATATTTTATGTATCATGGGTACCCTTTTAATGAATTCATTGGTTGCATAAAATTTTTCATCAGTACCACAAGTAAATATAGCTAGCTGCTTAGAATTATGATTTATATCTTTGTTTTCATCAGCTGCAATATAAAGCACCACAGAATATTTCATTTTTCTCCAATAAGTCCCCAGGTATGGTCACTATTCTCAGCAACAGTATTTCTCATTCACTCCGTAGTTTCACTCTTTGAGAAACTCATCATCTGTAAAATATTTATGGCCACTTTTTCACAATAGCATCACTTATTTGCATTCAGAAATTCATCCTGTGGAAATTCTAGTTCTTTCTTTTAGTTAATTAAGTTTTAATCATGTAGGTTTTCTAGATAACAGTTGTTCTTTGTTTCATAATGGTATCTTTTGTTGTATTTTTTGGCAAAGTCACACTTTGGGAGGCCAAGGCAGGCGGATCACGAGGTCAGGAGATCGAGACCATCCTGGTTAACATGGTGAAACCCCGTCTCTACTAAAAACACAAAAAAATTAGCCAGGCATGGTGGCGGGCGCCTGTGGTCTCAGCTACTCGGGAGGCTGAGGGAGGAGAACGGCATGAACCCAGGAGGCAGAGCTTGCAGTGAGCAGAGATTGCGCCACTGCACTCCAGCCTGGGAGACAGAGCAAGACTTTGTCTCAAAAAATATATATATATACACATATATATATGTGTGTATATATGTGTGTGTGTATATATGCATATACATATATGTATGTATAAATATGTGTGTATATATGTGTGTATATGTGTGTATATGCATATATATACATATACACACATATATACATATATACATATATATACACACACATATTTATACATACATATATATATATATAGTGTAATTTTCACAAAGAAATATGTCCCCTCAGGGCTCAGTCACCCTTGATATGGTTTCCAATTCTACACTTCCAGGTTCTCCTGTGTGGCCAATCCAGATAGCTGCCTTATACAACTGCCTCCTGGTGACCAGCTCATTATAGGTCAGCTGGCTGCAACCTGCTCTACTTGCCACCCTGACCCCCATACCCAACATGGAGTGTGCAGACATGCTGCAGTGACCACCTCTGTGTGCCCCTGGAACTTATGCCTGCTTGCTTTAAACGCACCAATTAAAACTCCATGTGGAAAATCTGTTTAGATGATTCCTTGACCCCAATAAAGTGTCGGCCCACAGGTCCCTTTCTCTCTTTCCCTGCCCTTGCTCCCTGACCTCCAGGTATGCCATGTAGCCTCCAGAGTCCCCAAATACTAAAAACTCTTAAACTTTCTCTGTGTGTGTGTGTGTGTGTGTGTGCGCGCGCGCGCGTGTATCTTTTATGTTTATATGTGTATATACATGTTTTTCATTGTTCTGGAAGCCTGTGGTCTCCTCATTCTATCTTCTGTTTTCCCTCTTTCAATAGATGTATGACTGTAAACCATTCTCACTCTACTGTAAGAAAAAAACAGCTTTGCATGCATGGCAATGGCTGGCAACTGGATTCCTTCCACAGAGGTGGTGAGACTGGAGACAGACTTGATGAGGCCTGACTCCTGCTCCAGCTGACCACTGGCCTATGCAAATCTGTTCTCCATAGTGTGAGATCTCCTAAGTACTGGGATATCAGTTGAAATCTAAATTTCAATATGTTGATCCAAATTTTTTAAAACACTGAACAGGTCAAACTAAATACAGCCGCATACTGAGCGCAATCTATGGGCCGCATACTGAGTGCAATCTATGGGCCACCAGTTTGCAACCTCTCTCCAATGGGGTGTGAGAGTGTGTTTCTGCATTCAAGCACTTGCTTACAAGGGATAAGGAAATGAGACAGAGAACTGTGAAATAAACTCTTTAAAAGATGGTATTTTGGCTGGGTGTGGTGGCTCACGCCTGTAATCCCAGCACTTTGGGAGGCCAAGGCAGGCGGATCACCCAAGGTCAGGAGTTTGAGACCAGCCTGGCCAACATGGTAAAACCCTGCCTCTACTAAAAATACAAAAATTAGCTGATGTGGTAGTGCATGCCTGTAATCCCAGCACTTTGGGAGGCCAAGGCAGGCGGATCACCCAAGGTCAGGAGTTTGAGACCAGCCTGGCCAACATGGTAAAACCCTGCCTCTACTAAAAATACAAAAATTAGCTGATGTGGTAGTGCATGCCTGTAATCCCAGCTACTCAGATGGCTGAGGCATGAGAATCGCTTGAACCCAGGACGCAGAGGTTGCAGTGAGCCAAGATTGCGCCACTGCACTCCAGCCTGGATGACAGAGTGAGACTGTCTCAAAAAACTAAATGAATAAATAAAAACGATGCTATTTAGGTTGAGTAACCCAGAATATAGTGATAGATTATTGTATTCTGGTGTCATTTTTCTGTGGAATTCTTCTGAAGAAAGTCAAATGTCTAGACTAGAGAGGATAGACCCTTTCCTCTTACCAGGCATCCCATTAGACCACAGGGCTCTGAGCACTCTGCATAAGAGGGAGTGGAAGTTGGGCTATAAATCACAAATGCTGACAGCCACATCCCTGAGCAATTTTAAGTTGAATCTGGATTGTACTTTACTTTTATTATTGGTTCCTGAGTCACATTTCACTATCAAAACCCTAGATGTTTATCTATGATCATCTAGGATTTAGAATATTTCAACAAATATTTTAAAGACACTTAATATTTTGTTTCCTTCACAGATTTTTCTACTTAGAGGCTTCCAGAATATTTCTTTTTTAAAGAAATCCGAAATGATGTCTAGGTTTAGATTTCCTTTCATTGATTTTGCCTAATTTTCAGCTTTTTCACTTATATTTTCTTTCACAATTACTTTGATTATTGCTGTTCTTATATGTTATTTTTTCATGCTTTCTCTTTTGCAAGCCACAGAATGTATAAGGATCTGTTGGATCTAATATTAATATCTCTTTCTTTCTCCTCTATTGTATTTCTTTTTCACTTTTTCTCTGAATTCCAAATTAATATTTCAATATCTCCTGATTTACTTATTTTCTTTCTATTGTATCCAATCAGCTATTCAGAGCCCTTCACTTCATTGTTTTTTTAAGCCAGCAATTAAATCTCAAAGTGTTTGTCTGTCCATTTCATTATATTAAGTCATATTTCTTTCATAGAGTTAGTGTTCTCTAAAATCTTAATAAAAACATATGAGGTGTTTTCTAACATTTCCTATGTCTTGTAATGATTTTGTTTCACAGATGGACATTGGATCTCTTTCTTCATAACGCTCATCTTATTTTGAGTTACTATATTCTAGCATACCCATTGTTTTTTCCATGTGTTAAACTTTGAAGTGAGAAATGAGAGAGTTTTGCCCATATTCAAAGTCCTGAAGCCTAGTGATGGGTTCTGATAGATATTGCAAATACCACATCTTAGAGGATTTGATCAAGGAAAATGGGGGGAGTTTTATATTTACTCTAGTTCTGTGTTGCCAGGCTAGAGACCAACTGAGCAGGAAGTATGGCCACTGAGCATAGTGTTTCTTTGGCTTGGTGCTGGGACAGCCTTATATTAATGGGGTAATGTCATCATAATCCAACTGGAATGACTGTTCTCTGCAATAGGATTCCCAATTCATTTAAGGAGTCACTGTACAAAATAGAAGCCAAGTGCATCTCTGCTGCTGATAGGCTCCAGAACCATACAGCCTTCCTGCAAGCTCTAAATCAGCCTGTCTCCAGGCCCCACAGCCTCCCCTCACCTCAAAGCTCTGACACATCAGGTTCAGGTATATATAATAGAGTTCTACTAGATGTTCCTTCTAATTATTCCCAAAGCAGCCTTTTTCTGTGGTTTGTATGAATTCTGGTGCGTTATATTATCTGAGCAGCAATTTCCTTTAAAATATATAGTTTTATTAATATGGTAAGGGTGAATATAAGTTAACTCTATTTACAAACTAGGGGATGGTTTGTTATTATTTAAAGTACTATAATCACAATGCATTCTCCAAGGTGGTTATTTGAGATAGAAAGATTTAATCAGGAATGAATACTTTTGGAGATGGTCTGGTACTTAAATGATCATTCTTGAACACTATGACAGCAAATTTGTCAACTAGTATAAAGACTATTGCACAAATTTTTGATTGGTTAGAAATATTTTTTAGGCCTTACCGTGCTCTCACAAATAAAGATTTAGATTACAAGTCTAAAAGCCTAACTCCATGGTGCAGTGTTCTGAGCACTGTGGATATGCTGGAGCTTCAACTGTGAAGAAGACAGACTCAGGCCTGCCTTCCTGACTTTATAGAGTCTAATAGGGGAAGCAAACCAGTGAATTATCATGCAATAAGTGCTCCCAAGGAAAAAATACATGATATTATGCGACACCAAAGATAACAGTCACTAAACCCAACTGGGCCAGGGAAAGAGAATTGGCAAGAAAGTTTTTCTGAAAAGATGAGACCTGAAGAGTGAGCTCAGACCTGAAAGATGAATCAGAATTATTTAGTCAAAGAGGATATAGGAGTATACATGTGTGCTTGGAAGACAAGTGGTGCCGTTAGTGCTTTGCACATATTATGTGCTCAATAAACATGTGTCAGATAAATATTTAAAGAGTTGGATCCAGGACAGAGTGCATAAAAAACTAGAAGTTTAATGTCACTAGCAGACAATGGTAGGGTAGATGTGGTGTCATGAGAGGTACAGAAGAACCAGCACATGGTCCTCATTGCCCAGAAGAGTATCTGGTTCATGGCAGCACTCAGCAACGTTTGCTAAAAGAATGAACATGCAAAGACTTAAAGACCATGTTAAGGGGCCAAAGCCTTGTCCTAAACGCAATAGAAAGTTACTAAAATGTTTAATTATGGAAATTATATAATCAAGTTTGCATTTAGATCATTCTGACTAAAGAGTGGAGAACTATTAAAGGCAAGATTATGGCAGAAATGTTTCTTTGGAGGTTACTGAAGGAGTCACGGAGAGGGCCAAGGGATAGCAGAGAGAAAATAGTAAAGAGGATACATTTGATAGACTTTGAGGAGGTAAAGTCACCATGACTTGGAGTTTTATTAGATGGTGTATTAGGGTTCTCTAGAGGGACAGAACTAATAGGATAGATGTATATATGAAGGGGAGTTCATTAAGAAGTATTGACTCATACTATCACAAGGTGAAGTCCCACAGTAGGCTGTCTGCAAGCTGAGGAAGAAGGAAGCCAGTCAGAGTCCCAAAACCTCAAAAGTAGGGAAGCTGACAGTGCAGCCTTCATCTGTGGTCGAAGGTCTGAGGGACCCTGGCAAATCACTGGTTTAAGTCCAAGAGTCCAAAAGCTGAAGGACTTGGAGTCCGATGTTTGAGGGCAGGAAGCCTCCAGCACAGGAGAAAGATGAAGGCCAGAAGACTCAGCCAGTCTAGACCTTCCATGTTCCTCTGCCTGCTTTTATCCTAGCCGTGCTGGCAGCTGATTAGATGGTGCCCACCCAAATTGACGGTGGGTCTGCCTCTCACAGTCCACTGACTCAAATGTTAATCTCCTTTGGCAACACCCTTACAGACATACCCAGGAACAATAGTTTGCATCCTTCAATCCAATCAAGTTGACACTCAATATTAACCATCATAGATGGGATGGAATGAGAGAAGCCAAGGATAATACCCACACTTCATGATTCAGGCAACTAAACAAATTGTCTTTACATTCAGAGACATGGAACATAAGAGAATGAACATGTTTTGGCCATGGTATAGCAATTAATACATTTTGGGAAATGGTGACTCTGGGGTGTCTGCGAAGCACCTCAATGAAAAACGTAGCTAGTCAGAGATATATAGATCTGAAGCTCTCTGATAAAGATTTAGGAATCATCTTCATGAACATGGTGATTAAAACCGTGAGATGAAGAGAGGAGGGATAACTACAAAATTTGAGGAATAGGCAGAGGAGAAAAATAGTAAATGGAGAGGCCAGGGAGAAGGGAAGAAAGTCAGGAGAATGTAAAATTATGGAGACCAAGAAAAAGATTATACAATGTAGGCCAGTGTGGGCCTCTGCCACAAGTGGCATAAAGACTGAAAGGAGCCCATTTAATTCATCGAGTAGGAGTCAGCACTTAGTGATGTGGTCATAGTGGAACTCAGACTGGCGTGAGCTGAGGAGAAAGCAGGAGGTGGGGAAGAGGGGGCTGTGAAAACTGGCAATCCATTCAAAAATTCTGACTGTGAAGATAAGGGGAAACATCAGGTCTCTTTCAAATTTTCAGGTTTTCTCACTAAACTGCCTGAGAGAATTCCAGCAATATACATTTAAGGAAATATACATATACTTACGTATGTACATATATATATAAATATATATATATATGCTACTAATAAGGCTCAAGAGACAGTACTAGTCTTTATCATCTTGAGATACAAAATAAAGTTATGTCTGTAAATACTCATGTTGATACCACTTGAAACTCCAATTAATGAACATAGGATGTCCTTTCTTCTTTTGGTTTCCTTTCTTGATACCCCATGGACACCTAATCCAAATGTGGCAGTTACAGTTTCTACTTTGACAAAGTCTGATCAGTCCACCAAGTTGGTATTGTTGCTGCCACTGTCACCATAGGGTAAACATTCTGAAAATAGCAGTCCAGCTGTGTGGGGCCATAGCCTATCAGCATCAACAGCTGATCCTGGGAGCTGGATTAAGAAAATTTTATAGATCCTCTTTTTGCTCCTGTTAGGATAGGGGAGCTTTTAATGACTATCCATGTCAATACACACACACACACACACACACACACACACACACACTGCACACTGCCATTTTCCCCCACAAAACACACATGATATACCCAGAAGTCTTGTTTAGCCACATACTGTGTCCCTTCCAAATTACCTACAATTGTGGGCATGGTCTTCTTAACTCTTTGGTAATTACAATGTACAGCTGACTCCGTTGTCTGCTCAGGCAATTATAATATTGCATAATACAGTCCCTAAAGACTTAGCATTTCCAACTTAATGTCACATGAAGATTGCCAAAGTTAAATTTCAGTTTTACTCTTTAATAAAACTTTTTTCTTTATTTTTAGGACTCAGCCTAGTGAAAAAAATCTAATTTGACTCACTAAGCAGAGAATTTGTTATCCCAGTCTGTAACAACTGATTAAAAATTAGTGAATTCCTGGTTTTTTCCCCAAAAAACAATGTGTGGGTATTTCCTTACAATTGTGTGACTAGAAGCCCCTTTCTTATTATTTTCCCAAAGCAATGGGCATGGGCCCCAATGCTATTGACTTCATCTCTAGTAACCCCTCAGTGGCATTTGCCATTGCAGGTATTGGCTTTTTTTTTTTAGCAAGGTTTCTGATAATGTCGAGTCTAAGAAAAGCATTGCAGTCCAAAGCCTTGAACAAGAATTTAGATTTTTCTTTAGATTTTCTAGCAGAGCAGAGGTGTCCCACAATGCATCAGTCAGAGTACTACCCCCAAAACTTCTGTGGACATCCTTTTACACTATGACATTTTCTTCTCTTTTGATGGTATTTGAAAGATCTCTTATACCTCTTTGTTATAAAAGATTCACTTGCTATCCAAGTGTATAGATTTTATTAAGTTATTCAGAAAGTCTCTGTTAAAATCTTTCTAAATAATAATAACCAAGTCTCCTGAATCCCATACTTCCTAACATAGCTGGCATAATTGGCCATATTTATTGTCCAACAAATACGTGGATCCTTCTGGACAGCAAATCTAGGGTCTAGAAGTAATTACCTTGTGACCAGATAAATCAGGTTCAATGAGATTTTTCAAAAACACAGAGGATTATCCAAGTAAAACGAAACACAACTTTAATGTTCCAAAGCCCTCCAAATGTACATGTCTTTTGATCCAGCATTTACATTTCTGATAACTTAGCCCAAGAAAGTTATTAAGGACATGTAAAAGGATGCATGCACTTAGCTGTTCACTGTGCATTGGGAAAATAGTTAGAAAAGTTTTAGAAAATAGTTAGAATACTAAGGATTTATGTTTAAGATGCTGAGTATCACGCTATTGAAATTACAAGCATTATCTTGCTCATTTCTCAGAACAATCCTATGTGGTATTTACTATAATTACTCCTATTTATAGATAAAGAAATGGAAGGTAAAGAGACTCAGTAACTTAATCAAGGATGTTCAGCTAGTGAAGGTCAGCTCCAGGAATCAAAAGCAGGACTGATTTTTAAAACTTTGTTCTTGTCCACCACACTTTACTAGAAGATTTGTGGTTATGCAATTGTTAAAGAAATAATATACTTTTACACCTGAATAAATAAATCATATAGTTTTATACCTGAATGCTATGCACATATTAAATAATACATTATCAAAATCTATATTTTGACATGAAAAGATATATATAACATAGTGTTAGCTTAATCTTGAGCAGATAGATTACAAAACAATATGTACAATATGTTCCCATTGTTCTTTGTGAACCAGTGTTTTTCTGTCTATCTATCTATCTATCTATCCGTCTATCTTTCTATCTACCTACTCATCTCGAAAGGATACACCCTGAGGTGCTAGCAATGACTATAACTAAATGTACAAGGTTATAAATGTTTTTGTTTTCTCAATTTTCCTTGTTAATATTTTCCAGCCATTTTTTTGTCATGAGCACAGTAGTTTTCATAGTAGGGAAAATAAAAGTAAATTTTCAAATTTAACATGCAATTAAAAACTCCTTGACAATAGGACTTGAGTATTGTTCACCCTAGCCCACTGCTGTATCCAGCAGAGTGCCATGTTCAAGAAACACTGAAGAGCCACCATGAGGTCTGGAAGGTGAGCAGGTGGTGCCAGAGAGGAGTCCATGATAAAGGGGAATGAGCAGAGCTCCAGCAAATGGAGCAAATGGAACAGCAAGAACCTGCTCATTCATATTAGTGTCTTCAACTGGATTTCTTAACATTTTTAACTTGACATAATTTCAGACTTTCGAAATGTTGTAAGGAAAGTACAAATAACTTCCAGCTACCTTTTATCCAGATTCAATGTTTGTTAAAATTTTACTACATTTCTCTTCCCACTGTATTTCAAGGAGATTTAGACACAGAGGAAGGGTGAATCTGTATTGAGGTATTTTGTTTTCCAAATTGTCCTTAAAATGTTCCTCTGCATTAGAACTCTCCTGGCAGGAAGTCTGCTCTTGCCACCACTAGGGCTAGAGAGTCTCTTCCCTTCTTTGCCCCGCCTGCTCCCTTTGCCAAGAACCCCACTGAACAGGAAGAGGTATTTCTCGGGGATGCTACCAAGGCAGAGACTGTGAAGAAGGAAGAACGTTGCTTGGGCAAAAGGAGCATATTCTCAGGAGACGGGGCCCCTGCCTGCCACACCAAGCATTAGGCCACCAGGAAGACCCCCATCTGCAAGCAAGCAGGGAGAAAGAGGTGAGTCTGTCTGTCTGTCTTGGCTGCATGGACTGTTGACCAATGCCAAGACCTTCAGGGATGCCTGTCCTGTCTCTCACCTACCCCTGGTATTTGGAAGATTGAGGCTTCTGACAACTTAAGTCAGTATGGTGAAGGCTACAGACTAAGGTCCTTGGGAACAAGGGTCATTTCAAGGATAAGGGTTCTCAAAATACAGGAGAGGGTTTAATTATTAGACAGAATTTAGGAGGCCACAAACAGGGTAAGGCTGAGGCCTGGAATAGGGAATGAGTGAAGGAGAGGCAGTATGCCAAGTTCCAAGGCTCCAATCAATACATGGTTCTTTCTGTGTTCGCGGCCCATGTTGGGTCACCTCCTGGTACCTGTCAATGTCATGCCTGTCTTCCAAGCCTGCCTTGCTTTGGGTACTCTGAGCGAGAGGCTGGGATATGTCCTAGTGAAAAGCAGCCTTGTACCCGAATTCTGATGCTGCTGTGCTCTAATCTTCACAGGCCCCTGCAGCTCCTTCATCATGAACTGGCACATGATCATCTCTGGGCTTATTGTGGTAGTGCTTAAAGTTGTTGGAATGACCTTATTTCTACTTTATTGTGAGTATTTGAGCAACCTCTTGCCCCAAACTTCATGTTGTCTTGCTCATTGACTCTTCTCTCAGAATGCATGGTTGTGTGTAAAGGTTACATATCCAAGTCTTTCCACCTGAGACTAACTGACCCAACCTGAGGTCAATTGGCAATGCCTTTCTCACTCCCCAGCACACACAGTGGGCCAGGCTCCTTGGTCTACCTTGGAGATATAGAACTTACCAGTTTCTGATGGTTAGAACGCCACGCAAAGCTTTTGCTAGTAGAGTATTATTTGGGTGATCTCAGCTGAAGTACTTGGCAGCGCTTGTTATTGTTGGCAAAATCTAAAATACAGCTCCAGTTCAACCCAATGACAAGGCCATGGTAAGAGCTGAAGTATAATGTAACAGGATTTAACTGAGAAAGAAATTTCTCTTTGTATACATATAAATTAATTCATCCAAATGCCTAGTTAAAGAAGCCTCCTATGAAAGGATTTTACTGCAATCAGAAACTAGAATCTTCTCTAGCCCCAGAAGCCAGTAGGGAAAATAAATGAGGAAGGAAACGTGAGTGGGAGGCAGTAGTTAGCTAAGAGGTGTCTTCCTCATGATGCAATCTGAAGGTGCAATTCCTAGCATGTCAGACAGCAGGACAGAAATATGAATAAGGGAACGTAGTCACAAAACCACATTTATGCATCTTCACTGAGTCAGAGAGTTCAGTATTTCCCAGTAATAGTCACAGTACCCTAGCAGCCCCTGTGCTGATACTTGTTTGTCATATTCATCATGCAGTCACATTTGGGGCTGAGCCAACAGCTGATTTTCTTTTCAGTCCCACAGATTTTTAACAAAAGTAACGATGGTTTCACCACCACCAGGAGCTATGAAACAGGTAATCTGCATGGTGGTAAATCTTTTCCCCATCCTCCTGCTACTTCTATGCTGAATTCCTAGAGACCTTCCACACAGCCTCCTTTCCCAAGAAATTCTTTTGTACAAAGGGTCCATAAAGATCTTCTAATTAATTCCCTTTCTTTTACATATGAGAAAACCAAGAGCAGACTGAGGGAAATTTCTGATCCTTAGTTTTTCTCCTGGATATGGGGATGATTTATATCTAATCATTGTAATAGAATGTGAAAGTGCTTAATAGCCAGTAGCTATGGGAGATAGAGAGAAGAGTGGGGCATGGTTCTCCTCTCCCTATTAAACCAGCTTCCTTCTGAAGCCTTTCCCAACAACATCCTCTCACTTCCTCTTAAGACACCTATTACTACTGACATCGTTAGGAGAAAGACCATTTCTCATTTATCTTAGTATCAACAGAGGCAACCCAATACAGTGAGCTGTATGGAGAAAATACTCATAAAATATGTATTGAGTCCTTCAGTTATAATCTCAAAGTAGTTTCTGATGAAAACCAGGCTATTACATCTTAGAGTCTATAAATGGGGTACTGAAATAAAAAGTGAATGCCAATTTGTTTCATTAAGATAAATGTAAGTAACTAATTTGATGTCAGAGTAAAGTGGTCTTCAACCACAATGGACAAATAACTGGCAGCCCGATTAGATGTTTGACCAGCCTCTGAAGCCACTGCGGCTGCCTGCTCAGACAGCCAGTGTTCCCAGGGAAATGAGGCCCCTATATGGATTTCTAGAAATGAATGGACCCGTCCCTGCTTATAGAAAATCTCCCTAAAGTTCACCTGCTTCCTTGTCTGCTAATATCCACTTGGCCCTGAAATTTTGTTCCAATTAGCTTCAATCCTTAGCGCTAATACAGTGCTGATGAGAAAAGAGTCCCAGAGTTGCCCAGGATTATGAATTTTCATACTGAATCTGGGACACCAGAAATAGAAAGAACAGCAAAGATGCTGTGTGGAGCCTGGGTGAGAAGTACTCCAAACAGTCCTTTGGAGAAAACACTGTCAAAGGTTTATATACGATAGGAGTGTGAGAGTTTCTCTCTGATACTAAATTCCTCCATTACTTTTCCTTTCTTCTGTTCTTTTTCTCAGGATTTGATGCCTATGGCTACATCAAAAAAAGGAGACATGAAATAGGATTTGGGTGTCAAGCATGACAAATAATGATAGTAGTTAGATGGAAGGCTCAAAGAAAGAAATTATTTGAAATGTTCTAGCTCAGAGTGGCCAAGAGCTTCTTGTCATCTCCATGATTCAGAGTCACACAGCCCATACTCTGATGTTTCTGTTTCTGTGTTGTATTCATCATACCATAACCTTTAGGTTTACTTTTCACTTTAGTCTCACAGATTTTTGGGAGCAGTTCCCCAAGTCCCAACGGCTTCATTACCACAAGGAGCTATGGAACAGGTAAAGTGCATGGTTACAACCTACTCCCCATCCCCTAGGTTCTCATGCACTGAATTCTTAGAGATTTCTCCCATTGTCTTTATTCTTATGGAATTTTTTTGCTCAAAGGGACCATAAAGACCTTCCAGTTCATTCTCTTTGTACATATTAGTTTGGCTTTTATTTTTTAATTTTCTCAGTACATAGTAGGTATATATATTCATGAGTTACATGATATATATTGATAAAGGCATGCAATATGTAATAATTATATCAGGGTAAATGGAGTATCCATCACCTCAAGCATTTATCTTTTGTATTACAAACAATCCAATTATACTGTTAGTTATGTTTAAATCTGCAATTAAATTATGTTTGACTATAGTCACCCTGTTGTGCCAGCAAATACTAGATCTTATTTATTCTTTCTATTTTTTAGTACCCATTAACAAGCCCCACTTCTCCCCCATACCTCCCCACCAACTACCCTTTCTAGCCCCTGGTAACCATCCTTCTATGCTCTATCTCCATGAGTTCAATTGTTTCAAATTTTAGCTCCTGCAAGTAAGTGAAAACATGTGAAGTTTGTCTTTCTCTGCCTGGCTTATTTCATGTAGCATAATGACCTCCAGTTCCATTCATGTTGTTGCAAATGACAGGATCTGATTTTTTTATGGTTGAACAGTACTCCATTGTGTATATGTACCACATTTCTTTATCCATTCATCTGTTGATGGACACTTAGGTTGTTTCTAAATCTTGGCTATTGTGAATAGTGTTGCGATAAAAATGGGAGTGCAGATGTCTCTTCAATATACTGATTTCCTTTCTTTTGGGCCTATACTTAGGAATGTAATTGCTGGGCCATGTGGTAGCTCTGTTTACAGTTTTTTGAGGAACTTCCAAACTCTTCTCCGTAGTTGCACTAGTTTACATTCCCACCAACAGTGTATGAGGGTTCTCTTTTCTCCAAATCCTTTCCAGCATTGGTATTGCCTGCCTTTTGGATAAAAGCCATTTTAACTGGGTTGAGATGATATCTCACGGTAGTTTTGATTTGAAATTCTATAATGAGGAATGGTGTTGAGCACCTTTTTATATTTCTATTTGCCATTTGTACAACTTTTTTAGAGAAATGTCTATTCAGATCTTTTGCCCATTTTTAACTAGATTATTAGGTTTTTTTTCCTATACAGTTGTTTGGGCTCCTTATATATTCTGGTTATTAATACCTTGTCAAATGGGTGGTTTTCAAACATTTTTTTCCATTCTGTGGATTGTCTCTTCACTTTGTTGATTGTTTCCTTTGCTGGGCAGAAGCTTTTTTAAGTTGATATGATCTCATTTATCTATTTTTCCTTTGGTTGCCTGTGCTTGTGGGATATTACTCAAGAAATCTTTGCTCACTTCAATGTTCTACAGAGTTTCCCCAAAGTTTTCTTGTATTTTCATAGCTTGAGATTTTAGATTTCAGTCTTTAATCCATTTTGATTTGGTTTTTGTATATGTCAAGAGATAAGGGTCTCCTTTCATTCTTCTGCACATGAATATCCAGTGTCCCAGAACCATTTATTGAAGACACTGTCCCTTCCTCAATGCATGTTTGTGGTACCATTGTCAACAATGAGTTCACTATAGATGTAGGGAATTATTTATGGGTTCTCTCTTCTGTTCTGGTCTATATGTCTGTTGTTATGACAGTACCATGGCATTTTGGTAACTAAAGCTCTGTAGTATAATTTGAAATCAGGTAATGTGATTCCTCCAGTTTTGTTATTTTTTTGCTTAGGATAGCTTTGGACAGTCTGGGTCTTCTGTGGTTCCATGTACATTTTACGATAATTTTTTCTATTTCTGTGAATAATGTCATTGGGTTATTGACAAAGATTGCATTAAATCTGTAGATTGCTTTGAGTAGAGTGGACATTTTAACAATATTGATTCTTCCAATCCATGAACATGGAATATTTTTCTATTTTTTTGGTGTCCTTGTCAATTTCTTTTGTCCATGTTTCATAGTTTTCATTGTATAGATCTTTCACTTCTTTGGCTAAATTAATTCCTAGATATTTTACTTTATTTGTAGCTATCATAAATGGGATTAGTCTCTTAATTTCTTTTCGGAGTGTTCACTGTTGGCATATAGAAATGCTACTAATTTTTGTCTGTTGATTTTGTATCCTGGAGCTTTACTGAATTTGTTTATCAGTTCTAATAGTTTTTTGGTGGAATCTTTAGGTTTTTACAAATATAAGGTCATATCATCTGAAAACAAGGATAATTTGACTTCATCCTTTCCAATTTGGATGCCCTTTATTTCTTTCTCTTGTCTGACTGCTCTAGCTAAGCCTCCCAGCACTATGTTGAAAAACAGTGATGAAAGTGAGTGCAGCCTTGCCATATTCCAGATCTTACAGGAAAGGCTTTCATTTTTTCCCCATTCAATATATGCTGGCTGTAGGTCTGTCATATATGGCTTTTATTTTGTTGAGGGATGTTCCTTCAATACCCTGTTTTTTGAGAGTTTTAATCATGAAGGGATGTTGACTTTTATCAAATAATTTATCAGCATCAATTGAAATGATCGTATGGTTTTTGTTCTTCATTCTGTTGATATAATGTATTACATTGATTAAGCTGCATATGTTGAACCATCCTTGCATTCCTGGGATAAATCTCACTTGGTCATGATGAATGATCTTTTCAATACATTGTTGAATTCAGCTTGCTAGTATTTTGTTGAGGTGTTTTGCATCAATATTGATTGGTATATTTACCTGTAGTTTCATTTTTTGATGTGTCTTAGTCTGGTTTTGGTATCAGGGTAATGTAGGCTTCATAGAATAAATTTCAAAGTATTCCCTCTTTCTCTATTTTTCAGAACAGTTTGAGTAGGATTGGTATTAGTTCTTCTTTAAATACTTGGCAGAATTCAGCAGTGAAGTCATTGAATCCTGGGCTTTTCTTTATTGGGAGAGTTTTTATCATGGCTTTCATCTCATTACTTGTTATTGATCTGTCCAGGTTTTGGATTTCTTTGCGGTTTAATCTTGGTAGGTTGTATGTGTCTAGGAATTTGCCCATTTCTTCTAGATTTTCCAATTTATTGGCATATAGTTGCTCATAGCAGTCACTAATGATTCTTTGAATTTCTGTGCCATCCATTGTAATGTCTCCTATTTCATCTCTGATTTTATTAATTTGGGTCATCTCTTTCTCTTTTTTTTTGGTCTGGCTAAAGGTTTATTGATTTTGTTTATCTTTTCAAAAAGCCGACTTTTGTTGCATTGATGTTTTGTATTGTTTTCTTCATTTCAATTTATTTCTGCTTTGATCTTTATTATTTCTTTTGTTCTACTAATTTTGGGTTTAATTTGTGCTTGCTGTTTTTAGTTCTTTAAGATTTGTCATCAGGTTTTTGGTTTGAAGTTTTTCTTTTTTCTTGTTTTTTTCTGATGCAGGCACTTATAGGTATAAACTTCCATCTTAATATCCTACAGGTTTCGGTATGTTGTGTTTTCATTATCATTTGTTAAAAGAAGTTTTTCAATTCCTTTCTTAATTTCTTTATTGACTGATTGGTCATCCAGGAGCATATTGTTTAATTTCCATGTATTTGTGCAGTTTCCAAACTTCCTCTTGTTACTGACTTCTATTTAATTCCATTGTGGTCAGAGAAGATGCTTAATATTATTTCAATTTTTTGAATGTTTTAAGGCTTGTCTTGTTACCTAACATATGGTCTATCCTTGAGAATGATCCGTATGCTGAAGAAAAGAATGCGTATTCTGTAGCTGATGAATAGAATGTTCTATAGATATCTATTATGTTCATTTTGTCTATAGTATAGATTAAGTCCAATGTTACTTTGTTGATTTTCCATCTGAAAGATTGGTCCAATGCTGAAAGCAGAGTGTTAAACTCTCCAGCTATTATTATATTGGAGGCTATCTATTTCTTTAGCTCTAATAATATTTTCCTTACATATCTGGGTGTGCCAGTATTGGATGCATATATATTTATATTGTTATATTCTCTTGCTGAATTGACCCCTTTATCATTATACAGTGACTTTCTTTGTGTCTTCTTACAGTTTTTGTCTCAAGATCTATTTTGTCTGAAATAAGTATAGCTACTATTGCTCCTTTTCAGTTTCCATTGGGATGGAATATCTCTTTTTATCCCTTCATTTTTAGTCTGTATGTGTCTTTATAGGTGGAGTGTGTTTCTTGTGGAAAATAGATCATTAGGTCTTGTTTTTTCATCCATTCAGCCACTCTATGTACTTTGATTGGAAAGTTTAATCCATTTATATTCAATATTATTATTAATAAGTAAGCACTTACTTCTGCCATTTTGTTATTTGTTTTCTGGTTGTTTTTTGGTCTTCTCTTCCTTCTTTCTTTCCTTCCTGTCTTCCTTTTAGTGAAGGTGATTTTCTCTGGTGGTATGATTTAATTTCCTGCTTTTTGTTTTTTATATATCTACTGTATATTTTTTGATTCAAGGTTACTATGAGGCTTGCAAATACTATCTTATAGCCCATTATTGTAAGCTGATAACAACTTAACTCTGCTTGCATTAACAAACAAGTAAGCAAAAAAAGAAAACTAATAAAAACTCTACATTTTAACTTTGTCTCCCACTTTTTAACTTTTTGTTGTTTCTATTTATAACTTTGTTTTTACTGTCTATGTCTTGAAAAGTTGTTGTAGTTATCATTTTTATTGGTTCATCTTTTAGTCTTTCTACTTAAGATACTTTACATACCAGTTACCCTGTTATGATATTGTGTTTTTCCATGTACCTACTATAATCAGTGAATTTTGTATATTCAGATGATTTCTTATTGCTCATTAATGTCCTTCACTTTCAGATTAAAGAGCTATTTTTAGCACTTCTTATAGGACTGATGTGCTGTTGATTAAATCCCTCAGCTTTTATTTGTCTGGGAAAGTCTTTATTTCCCCTTCATGTTTGAAGGATATTTTCATCAGATATGCTATTCTAAGGTAAAGAGTTTTTTCCTTCAGCAACTTAAATATGCCATGCCCCTCTCTCCTGGCCTATAAGATTTCCACTTGGGGGACATCCCAAGCCCAGTAACACTGTGGGTCTGCTACCAGACATATTGGAGCTCCATTGTACATTATTTGCTTCTTTTCTCTTGCTGCTTTTAGGATCCTTTCATCATCCTTGAACTTTGGGAGTTTGCTTATTAAGTGCCTTAAGGTAGTCTTCTTTGGGTTAAATCTACTTGGTGTTCTATAACCTTCTTGTACTTGGATATTGATATCCTTCTCTAGGTTTGGGAAGTTCTCTGTTATTATCCCTTGGAATAAACTTTCTACCCCTATCTATTGCTCTACTTCCTCTTTAAGGCCAGTAACTCTTACATTTGCCCTTTTGAGGCTATTTTTTAGACCTTACAAGTGTGCTTCATTGTTTCTTATTCTTTTTTGTCTCCTCTGACTTCTGTGACCTCTCTGATTCTGTTACTAATATACTCTGATGCATTCCTCAGTACGTGAATTTCATTTTTAACTCCAGAATTTCTGCTCGATCCTTTTTAATTATTTCTATCTCTTAGTTTATCTGATAGAATTCTGAATTTCTTCTCTGTGTTATCTTGAATTTCTTTGAGTTTCCTCAACACAGGTATTTTGGATTCTCTGTCTAAAAGGTCACATATTTCTGTTTCTCCAGGATTGGTCCCTGGTGTCTTATTTACCTCAACTGGTGAGGTCATGTTTTCCTGAATGGTCTTAATACTTGTGGATGTTCATCAGTGTCTGGGCATAGAAGATTTAGGTATTTATTGTAGTCTTCATGGTCTGGGTTTATACCCATCCTTCTTGGGAAGGCTTTCCAGGTATTCAAAAGGACTTGGGTGTTGTGAACTAAGCTCTATCTGCATGAGGGACATTCCAAGCCCAGTAATGGGTCTTGCAGACTCGTAGAGGTACCCACCTGGTTGGTCTTGGATAAGATCTGAAAGATTTATCTGGATTACCAGACAGAGACTCTTATTCTTTTTCCTTACTTTCTCCAAAACAGAATCTCTTTCTCTGCGCTGAACCGCCCAGACCTGGGAGTGGGGTGACACAAGCATCCCTGTGACCACCACCACTGGGACTGCATTGGGTCAGACCTGAAGCCAGCACAGCACTGAGCCTCACTCGAGGCCCACTGTAACCACTACCTGGCTACTGCTTATGTTTTGTCAATGTCTAGGGCTCTATAATCAGCATACGGTGAAGCCAGCCAAGCCTGTGTCCTCCCCTTCAGGGCAGTGAGTTCCACCAGGCCCTAAATAGGTCTGGAGATGCTATCTTAGAACCAGGGACTGGAGTCAAAAACCTTATAAATCTACCTGGTGTTCTGTCCTCCTGTGGCTGAGCTGAAACTCAAATCATGAGACATAGTTCTTTCCACTCTTCCCTCCCCTTTCCGCAGGCAGAGGAGCTTCACCCTATGACCACTACCATCACAGGCCCACAAGGTCACTGCCAGACTACTACTGATTTTTGTTTAAGGCACAAGGGCTCTTTGGTCAGCTTGTCACGAATGCTGCCAGGCCTAGAACCTACCCTTTATGTCTGTGGGCTCCTATCTGGCTCAGGGCAGGTCCAGAAATGCTATCCAAGAGTCAAGGCCTAGAATCTTGGACCCCAAGAGCTGACCTTTACTTCTCTGTGGCCAGTCTGTTACATAAGGTGCAAGACAAAGCCCCCTTTACTTTTCTCTCTTCTTTTCTCAAGCAGAAGAATGTGCTTGGTTTCATCTGAAGCCCAAGACATCTCAGTCTCACCCAAGGCCCATAACATACTACCTAGGTATTGCTGCTTGTTATTCAGGGCCCAAGAATTCTTTCATCAGCAGGTAAGGGATCCTGTCAGGACTGTGTACTTATCTTCAAGACAGAGGATTCACTTTTGGCCCAGGGTATGTCTAGGTGTCTCTACAAATGTCTTTCAGGAACTAGGGTTTGGAATGGGGACCTCACGACTCTGACTAGTGCCCTATTCTACTGTGGCTTGCATCCAAGATGCAAGACAAAGTACTCTTTACTCTTCCCTCTCCTCTCCTCAAGCAGAAAGAAAGGATCTCTTTTGGAGCTGCAAGTTGTGCTGCTTGGGGTTGGGAGAGCAATGGCACAGGCATTCCCTTGGCCACCCTGGCTGGTATCTCAGTAGGTGCCCCCTAATTCCACTGGCTCAAAGCCCAGCTCAGCACAAGGACTTGCCTAGGAGTTGCAGTCCTTGTGGCCTAGACTACCTTTCAAGTTTATTTAGGGCCCCAAAGCAATTCAGCTCACAGTGGCGAGGCTTGCCAGAACTCAGGTTTCAACCACTGGGATGGGTTATTCCCCTCCGGCTAGTGCTCATCTAAATGCTTCCTCCATGGGTGGGTATCAGCTGAGTTTGGTCCGTTTTGCCCTCCACTGTGACAGGGCAGCACTGAGTCCAATGTAAAGTCTCACAATCCCTGCACACTCCCTCTCCCATGCACATAGACTTTACCATGCCATGCTGTCACTGCAGCAGGGATAGGGTGGGGGTGGTATCAGCAATTCAAGACTATCTTTCCTACCTGCTGCAGTGCCTCTTTCAGCTATCCAGGTACTGAGTGTTCATCTGATTTTTTGTTCTCATGTATGTATATGTGCTTTTTTGTGTGTAGATAGTTGTCAAATTTGGTGTTCCTGTAGGGGGATGACTAATGGAAACTTTATTCAGCCACTGCGCTCTTCTCCTTATTCTCCTTATATATTGTCAAGGAACCAGACTAGACTGGGTGGAATTTCTTCCTGGATGGAGAATAATTTTTACCAATATAATTGTTAAAACAAAGCAAAAATATGTATCACTGTTTCATGACTTAGTTGCAGGATTTATAACCCAAACCAGTAAACTCGTACTCTCCTTTCTTGGACCTCTTCAGTCTGCCCCAAAGACTGGGAATTTTATCAAGCAAGATGTTTTTTCTTATCCACTTCTGAATCATCTTGGAATGAAAGCAGGGACTTTTGCAAAGGAAAAGGATCCACATTGGCAATTGTCAACACGCCAGAGAAACTGGTGAGAACACTGGAATGGTACAGTAAAGCCACACACTCCACACAGCCTCAGTGGGTGGGATGGGGTGGAAACTTGGGGGAGTAGGGATGGGATGGAGTGAGGAATGGAGAGGTGGCTGGCTGAAAAACTGAAGCTATTTGTTCTGGACTGGAGGTTAGAAGATTCTTCTTAGTAACAGTGAAGCAGCATGATTTTCCAGTTTCATTTAACCACAGAAATTCGCACCTTGTGGTCTTTTCTATAGCGCACTGTAATTAGCTGACATCCTGGGGATGGGCCAAGACATTTAAAGTGAAGCAAATGACCAAATGAGATGATGTGTATAAAAGTTGTTTAACAACAAAAAGAATACCTTATAGATGTGATGTCAATGTACCATCCCAGTCTGCATAGTAAACAAGGAAGACGTGAACTGACAAAATTAGTAATGTGAAAAAGTAAGAATCAGGTCATAGAACTGAATTTGCAGTTGATGATCATGATAATAATAATGAGGATGTATTATTATCCACATTTTATAAATGGCAACTAGGGCACAGAAAAGTAATTTGCCCAAGGTCAAATAACAGAACGTGGAATTGAATTCAGATCTCTCTGACTCCAAAACCCATACTCTAATCCGTGCTACATACACTATACTCTTGCTTCTCTCGCTTCCATCCCTTTATTCCTCCTCTAGAAAGTCCTCCTGTGATTTAGAAGAATTTGTAAGAAGATCTCCTTTCTGAATCTTGGTAATAGATGACCAAGGGATCTGGATGCTACAAACCCTCTAGGGCTAAGTACCCAGGTAGCAAGGGAAAATGTCTTAAGATAGAAAAGCAGGAGAAAGACAGGGGAATGAAAAGAGGAAAGGAGGGAAGGCAACGGGAAGAAGCAAGTGTGACATGTCTGCCACACCCATTAAGTTTTGTGGATCCCAATTTGCTTGACCAAAACACATCCATGTACCTTTTCCTTGGTGATGAAAAAGGTCATCACTACTAGCCTGGCCAACATGGTGAAACCATGTCTCTGCTAACAATTAGCCAGGTGAGGTGGTGCATGCCTGAAATCCCAGCTACTTAAGTGGCTGAGGCACAAGAATTGCTTGAATCCAGGAGGCGGAGGCTGCAGTGAGCCATGACTGTGCCACTACACTCCAGCCTGGGCAACAGAGCAAGGCTCTGTCTCAAAAAAAAAAACGGAAAAGAAAAAGACAAAGGTATCATGGCAATGGTTTGCTGGTGACTCTCAAGTCTGTATCTCCAGCTCATCCTTCTCCTCCCAACAAGTATACCAAATTCCACTTCGATGTTTCAAGAGGCCCACAAACTAACTATGTTCAAAACTGAGTCAATTATATTTGACCCCCCCACTCTTCCTGTTGCATTCCAAATACTGGTGAGTACTCATGTCACCCAAGATTGAAGGCTTAAGAGTTTTCTGGGACTTTACCTTCTCTTTTCTTCCTCAATTATTTGTTAAACAAGTCCTTTTCTCTCTATGCCAACAACAAATAGTTCAGTTCTCACCTGGATTTCTTCAGAATTCTTCTAATCCATCTCCTTGCCTCCAGTTTTGCACTCTTTCTAGCTATCCTCCTCAGAACTGACATTATAATACCTCTAAGGCTCTAAACTGTACCATTTTCCAAATTAAAGTGGGTTAAACGCCAGTTCTCCTAGCATGGCATATGTCAGGTTCATGACCACGCCAAATGTCACACTCAGGGTCAGGTTCCAGCCCATGCTAAGGTCCTAGGGGAGTGGGTGGGTGGCAGATAGCTGAAAGAACACTCGGGGGGCCATACACAGGTGAAATGTAGTTTTATTCAGCAGCTCTTTCATCAGCAGCTTTCTCATACTCTCCGTCTGTCTGTCTCAGCTGCTTGCTCCAGCCGCTCCCATTCACAGCTGCGCAGCCGGCTCTCCCTTAGCGTTCAGGGTCAGCAGCTTAACTCTTTCTCCCTCTGGGCATGAATGCATGCTGAGCCATGTCCTGGCTGCCCTCTATCAGTCTGCAAGATGGACAGCCTTGGTTCTCTCTCTCTTTCTCTGGGCACCAGAGCCTGTACCATGTCAAGGCACGTTGAGCCAAGCCAAGTTGCGTGCACAGCATCGGCAGGTCAATTATACCTTTTTCAAACAATAGTGGCTCTGAGCTAAGCATGAGCTTACACAAATAGGTTATATAACAAGTATATATATATATATATATATATGCCTGCTCCCTAAACTCGCTGAGTCACTTTGGCCTGGATGTCCACCTCAGCCTATTCCTTGACCAAAGCACATCCAATGTATCTTACATCATATCAGGCCTTGCACAGTGCCGCCTCTGCCTTTGCTCCAGCCTTGTCTCTCAAACCACCTCCCTGCCACCTCTGCACTAACTACACTAAGCATCTCGTAGTTCCTCAAGTGCTCCAGGCTGCTTCCCCACCTGCCTATAATCCATGCTCTCTTCCAGGAA
Organism: Pan troglodytes; assembly: GCF_028858775.2. NCBI lineage: Eukaryota > Metazoa > Chordata > Mammalia > Primates > Hominidae > Pan > Pan troglodytes. The sequence continues at coordinate 157,281,278 of NC_072404.2, read as the reverse complement.
GTCCATACTCTCCCCGACAGTTTGTCTGACAAACTTAGCTATCTCCTAAAATTCATCTCAGGTATCACCTCATCTATCATTCTAGAAAAACTTCAGATCTATGTAGAATGATCGCCTTCTCCTTTCTGCCTCTTCCAGATCCAGTATATAATTTCCTAGTACTACACCTGAGATACCTCCTTATGCTAGTTAAGTTGGTTGTCTTCCCTCATTAAACCTGTGGTTCTTCAAACATGATGGGACCACTGACTTTTTTAAAATGGTGATAAAATCTATGTACCCCTTCCCAGAAACATTACATAAGCAAAATATTTTTCGTAACATTCCAGTGGTTTCATAGTTTTCCTGGGAAACCATCCATGGCTTCCAGCATGAGAGTTCAGCATTAAGGATTCTGGTTTTAGACCATGGGTCAGAAAACCTTTTTTAAAAAGGGTCAGATAACATACATTTTAAGCTTTTCAGGGCATTGGTCTCTGCTGTTGTAACTTGAGAGCAGCCGTAGATAATGTGTAAACAATGGGCATGGTTGCATTCCAATAAAACATTTACCAAAACAGGATGAAGTCTGGATTTGGCCCACTGGTTGTAGTTTGCCAACCCTCTTGATCATAATTTCTTTGAGGAGAAATATATTTGTTTCCACATCCTCAGCCTAACACAATGCATGGCATATAATAGACACTCGAGAGATGTTTGGTGAATGAGAACATTCAGTAATTAATTAAAAAGTAATGAAATAAGATATTTCAGAAAAGGAGAACATTGAAAAGTGAGAAACTAAGGAAATAGCCATGAGGATAGAAAGAATAAGACTTGGATACCCATTGATTATGGGACGTATGTGACAAGTATAGGAAACACTTCTGGCTGAAATGATTTGTAACTCACCAATTAATTACAGAACAAAGATGTCTAGGACTAGTGTCAAATCAGCAAATATTCGACAAGCACTTGCTTATTTCTTCTTGGATTACACTTTTAAAAGCAAAACACTTTTAAATCTCACCGTTTTCCTTTCCTAAGTACTCAATATATAGAAACACATTTTATTAGCACTTGATTCAGCCTCACTTAGCATACAAAATTTCTGGCAACAAAAACAATCCTATGGATAGAAGCATGACATATTTTTTTAAATGACCCTGTTTTAGATTGTACAGTACCCCTTCCCCTTCATTCTCACAGTGTGGTCCCTGGACAGAAACATCAGTATCACTTGGGCATTTTGTAGAAAAGTAAATTATTGGTTCCCTTCACTAGACCTACTTAACCAGGAGCCTAGCAGTCTGTGTTTTAACAAGACCTCAGGCTTTCCAAATTCCCTCTGAATCTTGACAACGACTTCTTTAGGGTTAGTTGTGAGTCCCAGCTATAGCCGGTCCCAGAGTTCCCTACCGGCCTTCCTTATTCCCAGGATCAGATATAATCATGGGCACATTGGCTCAAGAGAGGCATCATTAAAAGACTCACTGGTGAAATTTTTTTTTTTAATTTCTAGAAGTTTCTTCAGGACATAACTGATGCTGAGAAGTATTTTATTGGCTTAATTTACCATCGTGAAGAGAAAAGGTGGCGTTGGATCAACAACTCTGTGTTCAACGGCAAGTACGTGAACATCCCACAGTTTCCTGGGGATCTTGGTTTGCTTCAAAAGACCAAACCTGAGATTGGTGGGTTCACCCTGGAATAGCTCAAACGCTGACACTTGACTCTGTTCTGCTCTTCTCCTTTCTTCCAACCCATCTATTCCCTGAGACACATTTTAATAAATGTTTTCTTATGAAAGAGATCAAACTTTCATAAGGAGAGAGAAGAGTATTCATATAGCAAATTATTTTATTCAAATCAAGATCAAAACCAATCCACCTACATAGCATTCATTTGATGTATCTTGTAGCTCTCTATAGATGCTAGTTTCTATAGCACTGAGCATTTCTGACTGATCAAAAAAGCTCAGTCTCTTGACTTCAAACAGACTAGATACGAGTCTAGACTGGATGCTAGCCATCTCTAGGAGACAGGGTCAGTTTTATGGAGGCAACCCAGTTGGTATAGAGATGAGATCTATTTCTATAACACTAGCGTTTCTGACTGATCAAAAGGGCTTCGTCTTTTAACCCACAGATCACATTTTATTACAAAGTACATACAAGTTTCCCCAGATATGCCTTCTTTATCTAAGAAAGGTTATTATAAGCAACTTGTCTATGTCTTAAAGCTATGAACTTCTAACCCCCAAGAGCTGTCTCTTGTGAATTGTTCCATGGAGATAAGGATTGGTGAGAACACCAATAATCTTCCCAGTGTTTATACAAAAATAGTGATTCAGACAGAGGTCAAGTCAGTCCCCCAGTCTGTAACTGGGCTTCCCTACAGAGAGGAGGAAATTGACATTTATTCAGTGTCTGCTAATGCCAGCACTATGCTAAACACTTTGCATATGTTGTTTCCTGAAATATTCCCCATGATGCTACATGAAAAGCTTTTATCACTCCCCATTTCATAGACAGTTGAACTGAGGACAAGAAAAGCTTAGAAATGTGTTAAATATCATAAAGCTAGTCCAAAACACATGACATTTCTCTGAAACCAGAGCCTTTTCAGTCAGACTGAAACAGACTGAATGACAGAAAAAGAGGTGGGAGAGCCAACAAATACCTCCACCAAGTTTTTCTGAGGCCACTATGGTCTGGAAAGGGATGCACAACCTCTCTCCTTTTCCTTCCTGTCCTCTTGCTGTGAACATGCATACTATCCTAAACAGTACTTTTGGAAGAAGAGACAGCCCATGAGATGCTTCTAACCGAACGCCAGAGTGAGTTAGTTAGTCCAAGACTGTGAATCCAAACAAGCTCACAGGAGAGCTGACAGGAAAGGGTGGGTTTAGAGCTGCATTTGCGGAGCTGGATTAGGAAAGGGATCTGAGCTAAAAAGGAGGTTATGCAGATGGAGACGTGTGTGGGCCCGGTAGTCTGCTGCCCTTCCAGGCAAAACTCCTGCAAGACTCTCACTCTGGAATCAGGAAGAGGCTGGGCTAAAATGATGGGCCATCACCATGCTTTGTTTTTTGTTTGTTTGTTTTGTTTTGTTTTCTCATTTAGTGTTACCAATCAGAATCAGAATTTCAACTGTGCGACCATTGGCCTAACAAAGACATTTGATGCTGCATCATGTGACATCAGCTACCGCAGGATCTGTGAGAAGAATGCCAAATGATCACAGTTCCCTGTGACAAGAACTATACTTGCAACTCTTTTTGAATCCATATAGGTTGTCTGGCCAATGATTCTCTTACTTACCTATCTGTCTACCAGTAGCGGTCCTTGCCCATTTGGGAAACTGAGCTTCTTTCTTCTGCACTGGGGGACTGGATGCTAGCCATCTCCAGGAGACAGGATCAGTTTTATGGAAACAACTCAGTTGGTATAGAGATGAGGTCTGCTTCTGTAGTACTGAGCATTTCTGACTGATCAAAAAGGCCTAGTCTGTTGACAGGGTTTGTTTTATTTTAGCCTCAGAGTATACCATACTACTAGGGAGTAACTGTAGAGTGAGAAATTATAAACATTATTTAGGGATTATCATGGTGGAAGAGGGATAAACATAGGTCCTGTGACTTCATCTCTGTTCTCAAGGGAACCCCATTCACATGCCCCTCCTAACTCCACAAGCCAGGGTAGCAGAGGCTCTCCTCAGTCCGAACTAAGGCTTGGCCTTGGGGAGGGCTCCTAGTGCTGAGCTTGGAGCAGCAGGGACAGCAGCATTGTTTATGGGAATGGAGAGAGGTCTGGGCAGGATAGGAACCTTCTTGGAGACCCCTTTGAAGAAAACCAGGCAGCCAAGGGAACCAAACACACTAGATTTCTGTTCTTCAGCAAAGCCCTGAAGAGACACTTAAGCTAAAAATTCCCTTGTCATATTTCTGAAACTCCATTATAACATATGTAACTCCTTTGTAACCAAAATTTAGGTAAGCAGGCTTCTTTTGCTCTGAAGGTTTTGAGTACCTGGCTGTATTTGTTGAGTATATTTTTAAATTTTTGGATAGTCTCTTAGGCAACAATAATCACAATATATTCGTCCCTTCAGTTCTGGAGAAAGCCTGATACCAGGCACAGCCTACTGACCCCAAGGAGCCTGGCACTGGTTGGCATCACATTGATCTAGAACTGGTCCAGCCGACGAAGCAGTAGAAAAAGAGAAGGGCTGCTCAGGGAAACATTGGCTGGGGGCAAGGAATAAGCACATAGTAAAAAGGGAACATCAGGGTCAAATGGAAATCACCTAAGACAGGAAACAGGGAGTTCATTTGGCCACACTGGAAGAAAGGCAAGAAAGAGGAAGAAAAGTCTTGGAGTACCCTGGCTGTTCTCCACACTCACAAGACATCAGCTATATACTCTGCTTGGTGCATAAGAAAGAGAAAAGAGATGCCTTTTGTGTTTTGAGTAAGAATAATTAAACCATAAGGAAGACCATGTATAAAACTGATGGAAATAATAGTCACCTAAGTACAGCACATACCATTTTGTGTCTAATAACAATGTACCACAGTAATGACTGTACATATCATTGTATGTATACCAAACAAGATTGTTGTAAATCATATTTTTTATTACAACACTAAGTTCTGCTTCTGCATTCCTAGGTTTCATCATTTTTGGCTCCTTAGCATGGCCACTTACAATTTTTTAACATGAGATAACACATCAGGTGTCAGAACTTGCTTGAAGGGAATTACCAGAAGTAATTTGTGTTTGAGATGGGGTGGAAATTGGAATTATATTAGTAGCCGGTGGAGATACAAGTTCTCTGACTGTGTTGGGAAAGGATAAGTGCTACCGTTGAGAAGGGAAGAAAGGCTGAGTCTAGGTGGAGAAAAATATCAACAGAACTCTAGCCAAAGGCAAGCCCCAGAACTCAGACAACAGAAAGGAAATCCTAATCCTTCTGTTTTGAGAAGACAGAACTGTAGTTGCTTCACTTCCTATTTCATGACAGAATAACTGCAAACTTTTAAGATCAGGAAATGTAGACATCTAGTGATTTCTTTAGTAGACAGTTTAATTTCCCCCAAGATTAGGAGACACTTCTGTGCAGGTTCTAAAAGGAGCCCAATGGCCTGGGGTGGGAGTGGGGAGTAGATAGGGAATACGTGGGCTTTGGTTTAAGTTCATCATTGGGAGAGTTCCTGGATCCTTGCAAGCTTAGATATATGTGATCTTTATTAGATAGCAGTGGCATGCTTTTAAAAAAAAAGGCAATGAAAATTTAGCAAGCCACTGAATTTGAGTTTTCACTTTGTTTCTAATATGCTGTGTGAATCAGTACAGTTTTCTTACCCTTTCTTGGTCTTAATTTCCTTACTGATAAAATGGGGTAGTAATACCTATCTCAAAAAATTATTGCACATATTAAATAACATTCCTCTATGTATCTCAATGGCATTAGACATTAGGAGAAGCATTTTGTGGAGGATTTGAAGTTGAGATCTTCATCCAAGAAGTAGCTTTTCAATTTGCTAGAAGCTTAATGTAGGCAACCCACTTAATTTTTCAGAACTTGTTTACTCATTTATAATATGGGAATAAAAATTTGCGCAAGTCAGAGAAGGGTGCCTTAAAAATGTTGTGGCCAAGCCACATGAGATCAAAGGCACACTTTTCATGACCTCAAATGTGGGCCCAGCCTAGGTCAGCCAACCCCCATCCAACCCTTAGACTCACGAACAAATCCACCTGAGATCAGCAGAGCCACCCTAGATCAGCTGAAACTCTAAGCACAAAAATAAAAACTTATCACTGTATACCACTGGAGTTTTCTGGTTGTCTCTCGTATAGCAAAATCTAACTGATGCAATCTCCATCTGGCCTTCATCCTTCTCCCTTTATTGTCCTTTCGTGTATTGTTCATCCAGCAACCAGGATGATCTTGTTAAAACATTAAACAGATTCTGTCACTCTTCTTCAGCCCCCTGTGATGGTTTTCCAATGTGCTTCTGGAAAGAGCAAACATCCTTAAAAGGCTCAGTGTGGTGATTCCTCAAGGATCTAGAACTAGAAATACCATTTGACCCAGTGATCCCATTACTGGGTATATACCCAAAGGATTATAAATCATGCTACTATAAAGACACATGCACACGTATGTTTATTGCGGCACTATTCACAATAGCAAAGACTTGGAACCAACCCAAATGTCCATCAGTGATAGACTGGATTAAGAAAATGTGGCACATATACACCATGGAATACTATGCAGCCATAAAAAAGGATGAGAGTTCATGTCCTTTGTAGGGACATGGATGAAGCTGGAACCATCATTCTGAGCAAGCTATCGCAAAGACAGAAAACCAAACACCACATGTTCTCACTCATAGGTGGGAAGTGAATAATGAGAGCACTTGGACACCAGGCAGGGAACATCACACACCACGGCCTGTCGTGGGGTGTGGGGAGAGGGGAGGGACAGCATTAGGAGAAATACCTAATATAAATGATAAGTTAATGGGTGCAGCACACCAACATGGCACATGTATACATATGTAACAAACCTGCACATTGTGCACATGTACCCTAGAACTTAAAGTATAATTTTTAAAAAAAGAAAAAATAGTAAAATAATATTATCTTTTTGCATACCTGGAAAAAAAGAGGATCACAAGGCTCTACATGGTCTGCATTCCAGTTACCACTCTGACTGCAATTGCTTTCTCCTTTGCACACTCCATTTCAGCATCTTTGTTATGCCTTCCCTAGGATCTCTCACTTATTACTCACTATGCCTGGAATGTTCTTTAACAAGTTTCCGAATGTATCACCACTTTACCTCTCTCAATCCTTCCCTGAAAACCTTATTTGAAATTTCAACACTCCTGCAAGAGATATTCCCTTTCATTCCTGTTTCACTTTTCTTCACAATACTTCTTCATGATCTAATATACTATTTTCAAAAGCTTTATTGAAATATAAATCACATTCCATAAAGTTAACTCATTGAAAATGTATAGTTCAATGATTTTTGGTATATTGATAGATATTTACAACCATCATTTCAAAAAGAAAGCCTGTACCCCTTAGCTATCACTACCCTATGTCTGCATTCCCCTCAGCCCTAAGCAACCACTAGTCTATTTTCTAGACTATATAGATAGTCTATCTCTGACATTTAATTTTTCAAAGTTTAATTGTGAAATCATCGTATCTTAAGAAAGGCAGATGATAGATAGATAGCTAGATAGCAAGACATGTCTTAAAAATAATAGACTGAGTTTCAAGTAACAACAAACCATACTAAAAACCGTAGCTGTAACTTAAAAGTATTTTGTTGCATGCAAATCATTTGATAATGGTAATAATTATGATGCAGTTCAAAGATGAGCAAGTTCTTTTCAGATTATTCTAGAATCCATACTAAGTGCTTTACCATGTAAAAGTCCTCAGAGCAAGGCTAATTCCTGAATAGTTGACAGCAGCGTTTCACCCCATCCCGAAGGGCCTCTATGACTTTATCATTCCGGAGGGTGAAGATGAAAGGATTGAGGAAAGGAGTTACTACTGAAACCATCAGGGAAACTACCCGATTGTAACCAGCTGCCTGTGTTTGCTTGGGTTTCACGTAGAGAAACAAGCAGCTGCCGTAGCCAATCACAACACAGGTGACGTGGGAGGCACAAGTGGAGAAGGATTTCCTCCGGCCAGAGGATGACGGGATCTTGAGAATGGTGGAGATGATGTAGGCGTAGGAGACAATTGTAGGGATCAAAGAACCAAAGAGAACAAAAACAGCCATTAAGAAGAGGATAAACTCCGTGAAAAGAGTATTATTGCAGGATAATTTGAGCAATTGCCCTCGGTCACAAAAAAAATTGTTCACCACATTTGATTTGCAGTAAGTAAGCTGAAACATGACATAGACCGGCCAGATTTGAAAAAGAAACCCAAACACCCATGACACAAGAACCACAAAGTTGCAGGTGTGTCTGTTCATAATGATGTTGTACCTCAGAGGGTTACAGACAGCCACATAACGGTCCACAGCCATTGCTCCAAGTAATGCGAACTCTGTTGTCCCCACAGCAAGGTACAAGAAGAGCTGGACAACACAGGCAGACAAAGATATTGTCTGCATCCCAGGGAGCAGCAATCCCCAAAGCATCACGGGGACGATTATGGTTGTGACCAGGATCTCCAGGGCAGAGAGGTGGCCGAGGAACAAATACATGGGGGACTGCAGACGTTTATCCACACAGACAATCATGATGATGACTGTGTTTCCCATTAATGTCACCAAGTAGAAAAAGAAGAATATAGCAAAAAGGATATGATGTAGTTCTTCAGAGCCAGGGAAGCCAAGGAGATAAAATTCAGTGGCACTAGAGTAATTCATCAACATTTAGTTCTAAGCCCTTGTTCCTTGTGAAATCTAGAGAGCAAAAGAGAGAGAACAACTGCTTCTCATCCTAAAAAGATTAAGGACATTTCAGGTTGAAAAAACATTCCTCTCCTGCTCCTCAACTCCATAACCTGACTCTACTATTTTCTACACGATGTTGATGTCAAATACTTCATGAAGAATATATATCTTTTGAAGATAAATGTATATGTTCAAGAAGATGAAATCCAGTTATGAATACCAAATGGTAAACATGAAAACCCACCCACCCTAGTATGCACTCTTTCTCAATACACCAGACATCTGCCTCCAACTCTGCTCTCACCGGCCACCCTGTCTGCTTCCATGATCACAACGTGTTCACTTACACCAGCGCCTCTATCATCTTGGGTGGAACTAAATTGCCTTCTCTCCCTATTATGTCTCCATCTTGCAAATCCTAATGTATCTAAACAATTATAAGAAAGTATTCCTGGCTGGGTGTGGTGGCTCACGCTTGTAATCCCAATACTTTGTGAGGCCAAGGCAGGCGGATCACCAGGTCAGGAGTTTGAGACCAGCTTGACCAACATGGTGAAACCTCGTCTCTACTAGAAATACAAAGGTTAGCCGGGCATGTGGGTGCACGCCTGTAATCCCAGCTACTCAGGAGGCTGAGGCAGGAGAATTGCTTGAGCCGAGATCGCACCACTGCACTCCAGCCTGGGCAACAGAGTGAGACTCCGTCTCAAAAAATAAATAAATAAAGTATTCCTAGCCAATCTCACACAGGCATGGTTACTTTTTTCTTCTGTATCCTCTAAACACAGGCTCCATTTGCATTATGTTCATTTAAAAGTTTTCACTTCAGTTATATTTACCATTTTGGGGGGTGATGTCGGGAAGTGAGGTCTATCCAGGACATTGTCACAAGGTAAGAGCCATTTTAAGACAAAGTATTGAGTCTTTCCCCGACCTCTGGGATACCAGCTCCCTTGAGTGGATTACCCACTTCTTCCTCTTTATTTTTATAATGAAAGCCATCTCCACCTCTTATCTAAGTGACTGTGTCTCCCCCACGCAGACAGAGTCTGATCAGCTCCCAGTTAACAATTTCTAGCTCTGAGATTTTGATTCCTCTTGTTATGAGATGACAAAGAGGAAGAGGAGGAGTCCAGGAGTGAAGAGGCTGGAACTTTAATCCTCAACTCCCAACACAGCCTCCACCCTAGGGCCAGGAGACAAGAAAACAGCTGTGGTGTGGAGGTAACTTATCCTCTGCATCTCCCAGTTCTCAGCACCCCAGTTTCAGCAGAGAGACAAGACCTCCCAATGGGAAGTCTGTGCCTGCATCCAACTTGCCATGGTCTCAGTCTGTTAGAGCAGCTTGGAAGTTCCACACAGCAGATCTGCTCCTCCGTGACCCCCTGTTTTCTCCAGACTACTGGGGCAACAAAAAGTGTCAGAAGACACCAAAATGGATCACTCTGAACTCCTTAGAATGTCTGGACTCCTTCCCTTACCACATTCAGGTATTTGCTCAAATGTTTCCTCTTTATGGGCCCCTTCCCACTCAGCTTCTCTAAAACAATACAGGCACACCTTCCTCTCAAACCTGTGTTAGGCTATATTTTTCATACTAATTGTCCTCACCAACATCTCCAGTCACATTATACTATTACTTGTTTATTAATTTATCATCAAAATCCAATATTTAATTAAATACTTCATAGGTAGGTCATTTCTCTTTCTCGTTCACTTCATCTCTCTTGTATTACCAGTGCCAAGAACAGAGTCTGACACTAGAACAGAGTATGCACTCTGTATTTTAAATGAATATATCAATGAATAGATTAAAGAAAAAAAAATCAGTGAATGAACAAGGACTATACAGCCTGACTCTTCTTCTCTCCATTCATTCTTCTCTGAAGCAACATAAAGTCAACCCGCAATCTCTCTCCCTGGAGCTCCCCTACTATGTGGCAGGCAGATATATGGAAGGAATGGGGAGAAATGAGAGAGCAGGGACTTGGGTAATGGCAGAGCATTGTGCCTCTCGCCAGCATAGGGCAGAGAAGAAATGATTCTGCCCTCTGCTCTGGAGAGAGGCTTTGCTATGGAGCTCATCCTCTATGCAACTCCCACTGTCCAGTCTTCAGGCTCTAGGTATCCTTGTTCTAGGAGGCAGCCAAGCCCCGGCCCTCCCATCATGATGCTCTCCTACTGTCTACTTCACAGAAAGGAACCCCCTCTGGAAGACACTCACCTCCGGAGAAGCAGCCTGGACTGGAAAGTTCTACTGCTCCCCAGGGACCAGCCCAGGCTATCTCTCGCTCACCTAGTGCTGAGCTATGCTCAGGAGACAGGAACAGCTGCTTCTGTCTCCGTTCAGAGTGAAGGATACTGTCCTCATACAGAAGCTTATGCAAAAGTCCAGAAATATGAGTGCTGAGGAGACAGTCTAACTGTCTCTATCTCTCTCCTTCTCTTTGCTTCCTTCTCTCACTCCCTTATCTGTCTCCAAGGATGAGTATTCACTGAGGAACAATTTGTACAAGTTCAGAGACATACCAGGGATGCTGTCAAGGAAAAGCTGCCAAAAACATTCATCCTTCCCTCCTGAGGTTAATCAAGTTTTAGAACACCGAAAAGTTGTCTAATGGGCAAACTTGAAATCTCCCTCATGAGGAACCTATCAACACTCCAGGTTGCCTTCCTTCAGGCTCTGAGTTATCACCATGCAACCCAGGCTGTGAATGGTTAGCCCCCTGAGCTGCTCCATGCCTCTCCCTGATTCCACGTGGCCCCATGGAGCCTAAGCTCCCCGCTCGCCGTGATGGCCCCACTAGTGACTCCTAGGCACAGAGCAAAATTCTAGAGGCCACCAAATGGAATTTTATCAAAAATTTTCTCTTCATTTCCAAGTATTATGAAGCACATGTTTCCAGATGATCTCTGCACTCCTATCAGAAATCCTCTGCCTATAGTTATGGGAACCCTGCTAAGTGAGTAATAGACAGGGTCTGCCACCTGCTTCAACCTCATGGACTGTTCATGCTACACCCATTCCACTGTTTGCAACATGCAGACATTCCAACTGTGGCTTCTCAGTCATGGGAACTGTGCTGACAGCTGCCCAGGTGGCTGTGCTGAGTCATGTTATGACAGGTGGAGAAATGTGAAGGAAGGGTGCTGAGAAATGAAGAAGTCCGAGGAGGATGGAACCTTTGTCTGAGAAAGCAAATTACAGATCCAAATTCCCTAAGTCAAGGCATGGTTCGGTTTCTCCAGACATGTTTCCAGGGTTATTAACTATACATTGGCAGAGTAGAAAATGGAGCAGTAGGAAGGAATGTAAAATAATAAAAACCCCTGGGAAAACACTGATTTCTTATTAACTTAAATATACATCTACTCTGTGACCTACCAATTCTATTTCTAGGCAGTTGCCTAATACAAATGAAAACATGTCCTCACAAATATTTCTGTTACATGTTCATTGTATATTTATTATAGCTACTAATGACAGAAAATAAATGCCCATCAACAAGATAATTTGATATTCATATGAGGAAATACTATTCAGCAATGATTCACTACTTTCTAATTCAGTGATCCCAGCGACTTTATAAGACGTAACTAACCCCAATAATGAGAGTCAACGACATATTTATATAAGGGAATAATGGTCAGGAAAAAAGTAACAAAGTACTGATGTATACAACATAAACAAATTTCAGATACATTACACTGCATAAAATAATCTGACACCAAAATATGCTTAACGTATGGTCCTAATGTAACATGCTCTAGAATGGACAAAATCCATAAAAGAAATCCCAGGCAATTCTTGGAACGAAATTGACTGGGAAGGATTATGAGATAATTCTTGGCTATACTATCCCTTTTTAAATTGCTGCAATATATTTGGTCCACTTTTCATTTAGGCCTCTGTTAATGAGAGATATTGGTCTGTGGTTTTCCTTTCTTGTAAGGTCCTTGTCAGGTTTGAGCTATCATAAATGAATGGAAAAATAAGCCCTCTTTTCCTATTTTATGGGAAAAAAACATTTGCATTATTTCCTCCTAAATCGTTTGGCAAAGTTCATCACTGAGAACATTTAGGCCAGGAGTTTTATTTGTGAGAAAGTTTTTAATTACGGGTTCCATGTATTTAATAGCTATGTGACTATTCAGAATTTCTACTTCAGTTTGTGTCCATTTTGAAGAATTGTGTTCAAGAGAATTGCTTAGTTCATCTAAATTGTTGGGTTTATTGGCATAAAGTTGCTCATACTCATTTTCATGCTTTCAAGGTTCACTGTCTCTGTTATGATATCCCTTGTTCCCATTTCTGATATTGTTACTTTGTGTGCTTTTGCTTCCTTATTATTCTTGCTAGGGATTTATCCATTTTATTAATTTTTTCAGAGACTTTACTTTGGCTTTGTTGATTTTTTTTTCTATTTCTTTTCTGGTTCATATTTTAAGTTCACAAGTCATTTTTTCCTGTGTATGTCTTCAAGTGGCATTCTTTTCATAAGAATATCAGTCATATGCTTAGGAGCCCACCCTACTCCACTATGACCTCATACTACCTAATAACACCTGCAACAACCTTATTTCCAAATAAGTTCACATTCTAAGGTACTGGGGGTTAAGTCTACAAGGGATGAATTTAGAGGCACAAAAATCCAACCATAATGGACATCTTGATTGCCTCTGACTTGGGACGATTATGAATAGAGCTGCTATAAATATTCACGTAGTAGTTTTTGTGTGGAGATTAATTTTCAACTCATTTGGGTATATATCAAGGAGAACTATTACTGGATTGTGTGCTAAAATTTGTAAGAAAGTACCAAACTTTTGGAAGTACCAAACTGTCTTCCAACGTGGCTGTACCATGTCGCATTCCCACCAGCAATGACTGAGAGTTCCTGTTGGTCCACATCCTCACCAGCATCTGGTGTTTTGGATTTTAGCCACTTACTAGGTGTGCAGTGGTGTCTTGCTGTTATTTTATTTTATTTTATTTTTATTTTATCTTATCTTATCTTATCTTGTCTTATTTTATCTTATTTTATTTTAGACGGAGTCTCACCCTGTTACCCAGGCTGTAGTGCAGTGGCACTATCTCGGCTCCCTGCAACCTCCACCTCCACCCCCAGGATTCTAGCGATTCTCCTGCCTCAGGCTACCTAGTAGCTGGGATTACAGGCACCCACCACCATGCCAGGGTGTGTGTGTGTGTGTGTGTGTGTGTGTGTGTGTGTGTGTGTGTGTTTAGTAGAGGTGGGGTTTTGCCATGTTGGCTAGGCTGGTCTCGAACTCCTGACCTCAGGTGATCAACCTGCCTTGGCTTCCCAAAGTGCTAGGATTATGGGCATGAGCCACCGTGCCTGGCCTCATTGTTGTTTTAATTTCCAATTCCCTGATGACATATGATGTGGAACATCTTTTCACATGCTTATTTGTCATCTATACATGTTCTTTAGTGATCTATTCAGATATTTCCTCATTTTTGTAACCAAGTAGTTTCTTGTTGAGTTTTGAGGTTTTTGTATATTTGTGATACATGTTCTGTAATGTGTATGTGTCTTGCAAGTATTTTCTTCCAAACTGTGTCTCTTCTTCTCATTCTCTTAAGTCTTTCTTTCACATATTGTGCTTTTGGTATTGTAGCTAAAAAGTCACCACAAAAGCCAAGGTCACCTAGGTTTTTCTATGTTTTGTTTTAGAGTTGTAAAGCTTTACATTTCACATTTAGGTTTATGATCCAAGTAGAGTTAGTTTTTTGCCAAAGGTATAAAGTCTGTGTCTGAATTTTGTTTGTCTGTTTGGTTTGGATTTCCAGTCATTCCAGCAACATTTGTCGAAAAGATTATCCTTTCTCATTGGATTGCCTTTCTTCTTTCATTAAAGATTCGTTGACTATATTTGTGTGGGTCTATTTCTGGGCTCTCTGTTATGCTTCATTGATCTAATTCTCTATTCTTTTGCCCAAAACATACTGTCTTGCTTACGGTAGATTTTTAAATTTTTAACAGCTTTATTGAGGAATGGTTGATATAGAGAAAACTGCACACATTTAAAGTAAACAATTTGATGAACTTGGAAATAAGTGTACACCTATGAACCCATCACCACAATCAAGGTAATAAACCTATTCATCACTTTTTTTTTTCTGAGATGGAGTCTCTCTTTGTCACCCAGGCTGGAGTGCAGTGGCACGATCTCCACTCACTGCAACCTCTGCCTCCCAGGTTCAAGTGATTCTCGTGCCTCAGCCTCTGGAATAGCTGGGATTATAGGCGCACGCCACCATGCCTGGCTAATTTTTGTATTTTTAGTAGAGATAGGGTTGGCCAGGCTGGTCTTGAACTCTTGGCCTCAAGTGATCCACCTGCCTCGACCTCCCAAAGTGCTGGGATTACAGGCGTGAGCCACTGAACCCGGCCCTATTAATCCTTTTTAAGGAGTTATTCCTGCCCCTTTATTGTTATTGTTGTTGTTGTTGTTTATTGTGGCAAGAAGACTTACCATGAAATCTACCCCCTTAACAAATTTTTAAGTGCACAATACAGTATTGTTAACTATAGGCACAATGTTATACATCAGATCTCTAGAAGCTACTCTCTTGTATTATTAAAACTTTATACCCATTGAACAGCAACTCCCCATTTTCCCCTGGAAAAACCATTCTATTTTCTGCTCTTATGAGTTGGACTATTTTAGGTACCTTACATTTGTGGGATATTGTTCTTCTGTTTATTTCACTTAGCATGTCCTCTAGGTTCATCCTTGTTGTCAAATATGGCAAGATATCCCTCTTTTTAAGGCAGTTTCAGCTTTCAGCTCTTGCATTTAAGTTTTTAATTCATTTTGAGTTGATTTGAAGGGAGCTGAAATGTGGCATAGACTGACCAGATTTCAGAAAGGAACCCAATCAATAATACAATTACCAGCCAGATGCAGTGTGTCTGCTCATAATGATGTTTTACTTCAAAGAGTTACAGAGAGCCACATAATGGTTCACAGTCATCACTCCCAGTAATGCAAATTTTGTGTACCCCCAAAAACGTTCATATAGAGTTGGACAACACATGTCATTAAAGGTATTGTTTGAATCATGGAAAGTAACAACCCCTGAGCATCAAGGGAACAGCAGTATATGTGATAAGGATTTCCATGACAGAGAGGTCACCATGGAATAAATATAGGAGGAACAGCAGGCATTTCTCAACACATACTATGATGATTACATAATTTCTTATTACAATCACTGACAAAGGAAGAAGGTAACAAATGGCATACTTACTGGGAGCCAGGGAAGCCTAAGAGACAAAATTCAGTAGCACCACTGTGACTCCCACATATTTAGTCCTGAGGATTTGCTCCTTGTGAAATGGAAAGAGCCAAAAAAAAAAAAAAATGAGACTGCTTCTGATCACAAAAGGACTAAAGACATTTCCAGATTGAGAAAATATTCCCCTCCGGCTTCTAGGCTCCACACCATGACTCTATACAAGGTTGATGTTAAATGTTTTATGAAGAATAGATAGGTAGGTAGAATGGTAGATAAATGTATATGTCCAAGAAGATAAGCACTGGTCACCAACACTGCACCACAGGCATGAAAACCCATCCACCCCAGCACGCACTGTTGTCTCTCAATTCACTGGACATCTCAGCTCCAACTCTGCTCTGACCAGATACCCTAAGCACTTCCTTGATCACAACCTGCTCATTTATGTCTTCCATCCTGAATGGAACTAAACTGTCTTCTCTACCTATTATGTCCGTGTCATGCAAAAACCTACTGCATCTCAACAGTTATACAAAAGTATTTTTAGCAAATCCTACTTAGATGTGGTTACTTCTTTCCTTTGTTTCCTCTGAGTGTGAGTGATATTGTTTGGCTTTGTCCCCACCCAAAAATCTCATCTTGAATTGTAATCCCCATAATTCCCATGTATCAAGGGCAGGACTAGGTGCAGGTAATTGGATCATGAGGGCAGGTTTCTCCCATGCTGTTCTCATGATAGTGAGTGAGTCTTACGACATCTCATGGTTTTAAAAGCATCTGGCATTCCCTCTGCTTGCACTCACTCTGTCCTGCCACCCTGTGAAGAAGGTCCTTGCTTCTCCTTTGCCTTCCACCATGATTGTAAGTTTCCTGAGACCCCCCCTCCAGCAATGCAGAACCATGAGTCGATTAAACCTCTTTCCTTCATAAATTACCAAGTCTTGGGTATTTCTTCATAGCAGTGTAAGAACAGACTAATACAGTAGGCTACATTTGCATTCTGCTTGTTCAAGTTTTCACTTCAGTTATCTTTATAATCATTTCTTTGTATTGGTAGAACTGGCTGACTTGGAGGTAGGGTCTAACCTGCCCATTGTCAGAAAGTAAGAGCAATTTTGTGACACAGTATTGAGTCTTTCCCTGACTTCTGGTGTGCTGGCTTGCGGGAGTAGATTGCCCACTTCTTTCTTTCTGTTTTATGATGAAAGTTATACCCCACCTTTTAACTAAGTGAATGTGTCTCCTTCAAGCAGGCAGAGTATGGCCAGCTCCAAATTAGCAACCTCTGGCTCTGAGAGTTATTCCTCTTGTCATCAGATGATACAGAGAAGGAGAAATCCAGAAGGAGTGAAAAGGCTGGAATTTTAATTCCCAAATCCCAATGTGACCTCCACCCTGAGTCCATGAGACAAGAAAACAGCTATGGTTTAGAGGCAATATATCCTCTACCTTCTTCTAAAATTATATTAAACTTTTCCTTGTTTATTCATTTGAAATCTGAATCTTAAATTAGAATAAAATACCTTGAGAAAAGATTGCCTCTTTTTTTTTTTACTGTCACATCTTCAGTTCCAAGAACAGAATAAGACACTGAGCCAGTGAGTACACTTTAAATATTTATGCAATGAATAAATAAATGAATGAATAAACAGAGTAGTGATACTGACCAGATTCTCTTTCCTGTTGTAAGATGTGACTCTCCATTCACTCTTCACTAAAGTATTGCCCAGTCAAAAAGATAAGTCTCTCTTTGTGGAGCTCCCCTACAATATGGCAAGCAGATATGAAGAAGAAATAGGGCTAAAAGAGAGGGCAGAGACTTAGGTAGTGGCAGAGCACTGTGCCTCTCTTCATCATGGGGCAGAGAAGAGATGAATCTGCCCTCTGCCCTGGAGGGAGGATTTGATTCAGAGCTCATCCTCTATGCAACTCCCCTGTCTACTCTTCAGGCTCTAGGTATCCTTGTTCTAGAAGGCAGCCAAGCCTCAGCCCTCCTATCATGATGGTCTTCTACTCTCTACTTCACAGAGAGGAACCTCTAGAAGACACTCACCTCCAGAGAAGGGGAAAGGCTTGGAAAGTTCTACTGCTCCCCAGGGACCAGCCCAAGCTACCTTCTGCCTGGCTAGTGCTGAGCAGTCTCCATGAGCTACAACAAGATGCTGCTGTCTTTACTCTTAGTGATAGTGAAAACTGTCCCCACACTGCCCCTAGGAAAAGGTCCAGTAATAATGCTGTGGAAAGCCCAATTGTCTCCTTCTTTCTTTTTCCCTCCTTCTTTACCTCCCGAATCTGTCCCCTGGAGAATTTATTCACTAACGGAATGTTCCCAGGTTCAAAGCAATCCCAGCAACACAGTGAAGAGAAAGCCAGAGAAACTTTTCACCTTTCCTTCCCAAGGCTAATCACATTTTAGAACATGAAAAAGTTAGTATAACGGGAAAATCTGAAATCTCCCAGACAAAAGTTTCTCAACACCCAGGTTGCCCTCCTCCCAGGCCTTAAGTCTTGGATGTTACTAAGCACTCCAGGCTGTGAATAGCCAATACCTTGCTCTCCTCTATGCCCCTCCCTGACCCCATTTAGCCCTACAGAGCCTAACCAGCCCCAAGCAGAAGACATGACAAATGGCTCCAAGACACATCAAAAACTAAGGGGCAATCAAATAGCCTTTGCCAAAAATGTTATCCTTATCTCCAAGACCTTATGGATCCCATCTTCTCCAGATGATCTCTGCACTCCTGCCACTAGATATCCTCTGCCAATAGTTAAGGGAACCCTGCTTAGAGAGAAACAAAGAGAGGATCTGCCACACAAACCAGCCTCACAGTCAACCAATGCCACAGCCCATTCCAGTCTCTCCAGCATGCATACATTCCAACTGTGGCTGTTCAACCATTTCCCCTCCAGGTCTTCATATGCTAGCAGGGTTCCTCCCTGAGCTACTTGAAGGGTAGGCATAAAGGCTGAAGAGCCGACATTTGAGAAATGCAAATTTAAAACTACTATATAAAAGCAAAGATGGCTTGCAAACTCAGTAAAATAGCAAAATAACATTTAAAATATTTATGTTTACATTCTAAAAATGACTTTCATTTATCATAAAAATGGCACAGTTCATGTGAAAAGTAAAATTTTGTGAAGGAATATAAAACAAAAATGCAAATGCCTCTCTCACCAATGCCTGATCTTGCTGATCCATCTGCTAGAGCTAAACACTACTATTAGTTTCTAGTACATCCATACAGAAATTGTCTATGCATATACATGAGTATCTTTTATGGTCTTTTAAAAACTTGATATTTTAGTAAAATATTGGCCTGCAACTTTCCTTTTGTTATATGTGTATATGTGTGTGTTTATTAAGCCTTCCCATATTAGCATTTATATATCCCTCATATTTTAAATGATTACTAAATATTCACCTTATGAAAAAACTATCATTTACTTAATGAGTACCCTGCTAACAAATATTTTGTGTTTTCAATTTTTTACCAGCATAATGCTGCAATAAATACCTTCACATGTAAGCCCATATATTTTTACACTTGTATCTTGCTAAATTATTATACTAAATTTTACTAGCTGTTATCAAATCACCTTCCAAAAAGTTGTACCAATCAATTTATGATCTCTTGAAATAAGATTATGTTGAGCTTACCCACACAGCCTCCTGCAAGAAGTGGGTGGGAAGTTTTTATTTCCCAGTGTTAACCCAGTGCAGGTTCAGAAATGACACTAACGGATGAGGAGTCAGTAATCACATTGTGAGGTAAGGACACATCCTAGCGGTCCTTATCCCCATGGGAACAATGCTGACAGCTGCCCAGGGAGTCTTGGCCTTGGAGCAGCAGTGTTGGTTGTGTAATGACTGCTGGAGTAAGGAAGGCCCCTGGTGAATGAGGAAATCCAAGAAGGATGGAACCTTTCTCTGAGAACCCTTATTGCAGAAACAACTTACCTCATTCAGGGCATGGTTCCATTTCTTTAGATATCCTCCATGTTTTGCTTAATGCCATATTGGCCCAGTAAAGATTTCAGAAGTAGAGGGGAGTATAACACAGTAAAACTCATTTGAAAAGAGTTTTGTCAGTTTCTTGAAAGTATACACCTCCCTATAATGGAAAAATTCCACTCCCAAGTATTTTACTGAGAGAAATGAAAACACATGTCCTCATAAAGACTTGTATTAGAAGGTTCATAGCAGTTTAATTCATTGTAGCCAATTATGACACAACACGAATACCCATCAACAAGAGAATGGTAGAGCTGATCCTCATTATTCATGGCTCTGTATTTGTGAATTCACCTACTCAATAAATTTATTTGTAATTGTAAAATCATTATTTGTAGTTCTTCTCGGGCTATTGGCTGACATGTACAAGCATGCACAGACTTGTGAAAGTTTTAAGTCACCCGTTACACTCATTTCCAGCTGAGACAGAATAAGACAACACTCTGCCTTCTTTTTGTTCTCATCCTGTAAACAAGTGTCCTTCTGATGGTCTTCAGTGCCACATTTTTTTTTTTTTTTTGCATTTTTGTACTTTTTGCTGGTGATTTTGCTTTTTGAAATGGCTCCTAAGCATAATACCAAAGTTCTGTCTAGTGTTCCTAAATGCAAGAAGGCTGTGATGTGCCTTACAGAGAAAATGCATGTGTTAAATATGCTTCATTCTGGTGTAAGGTATAGTGCTGTGAGCCATGAGCTCAGTGTTAATGAATCAACAATATATATTAAATAAGGTGTCTTTAAGAGGAAACATACATTTTGAAAAGGTTATGTATTGATCAGTTGGCAAAAATATTGTAACAAGAGGCTCGCAGTAATCTATCCCTGTAATTCCCTAGGAACAGTGATTCAGTATTCATTAATTTAGTATTCCCAGAGACTATGGATCATAACTACCACAAATAATGAGAACCAACTATACATTCATGAGAAAATAATATTTAGCAATGAAAAATAACAAACTATACACACAAGATGGACGAATCTCATATACATGACACTGAATGAGAGAAGCCAGACACCAAAGAATGCATACTATGACTCATCACATAATGCTCTAGAATAGGCAAAAAGCATCAAAATCCACGTTTAAAGAAATCCCCACAGTGATTGCTTTGTTCCTGGGGAAAATTGACTTGGAAAGATTATGGGGAAATTGTGGAACATATTCTCCCTCGTATATATTGCCGAATTCTATTTGCTAACTTTTTATTCAGGATGTTTATGGTTATGAGAGATACTGGCCTGGAGTTTTCCTTTCTTGTAAGGTCTTTGTCAGGTTTTGGTATCAAGGTAATTTTGGTTATCATCAAACAAACTGGGATGTCTTTTTTTATTTTATGGAAAAATTAATATTATTTATTTCTACATTGCTAAGAAGTGTTAATCAGTGAGAACATCCAGGCCAGTAATTGCCTTTGTAGAAAAGCTTGTATTTATTTATTTATTTATTTACTTACTTACTTACTTATTTATTTTATTTTTTTTAAGCAATTCCCAAGTGCTTGGAAGTGTAGAGAAGCTTTTAATTACAGGCTGTGGTAGGCTGAATAATGCTTCCCACCAAATGATATCCATATCCTAATCCTCAGAAACTGAATATATGGCACTCAAAAGGCATTTTTACCTTGTATGGCAAAAAAGGACTTTGAAAATATTATTAAATTAAGGCTTTTGATATGGGGAGATTATCCTGAAATCTGATGACAGTCTCTCTATATCTGGTAGTACTTCTCGCCTTAAAGTCTACTCTTTCTAATGTTGCCTAACACCTCCAGGTTTCTTAAGCTTACTGTTTGAATAACTTTTTTCACCACTGTAATTTCAATCTGTCTTTAATTTAAAGTATATCACATGTAGACATCATAGAATTGGTGTGACAATCTATGACTTTTATTTGTAGTGTTTAGTCCATTTACATAGAATATTAACTATTGATTTTTTTATTTAGGTGTACCATTTTCCTGTCTCTTTAAATTTGTCTCATCTATAGTTTTTCTTGTATTTCCCTTTCCTATCACCTTCTAGATAAACTAAATACTTTTAAGTTTTTATTTTAATTCCTTTATTGACACATTAGACATACCTTTTTGGATTATTATAGTGTTTGTTATTGAGATTATACTATGCACCCTTAAATTTCACAGTCTATTAAGAGTTGATACTGCAACACTTCACATAAAATGTAAGAGCCTTGGAAAAGTACACTTACATTTGTGCTCCTATCCACTACGCCATTATCACATACATTAAATCTATAGATGCTATAACCCCCAGAATATGGGATTATAGTATTTTCTTTAAAGATTCATATGTCTCTTAAAAGAATTATGAGAAGAAAAAATATTTTTTACTTCTGGTGTGTGAGAATCTACATATATATCTGTAAGGTCTGCTTTATTGACTGCGTTAAATCTTTTTATTCTTACTTTTTGCCCAGTTGTCCTAAGGACTGAGAATAGTATTAAAGTCTCTCAATGTTTTGTGTGTATTTTATTTCTCCTTTCACCTCATGTAGTCTCTATTTTATGAAGGTAATTGTTACATTACATGATGCACAGACATTCATAAATGTATGACCTTACCAGAATTGGGCATTTAGAATTAAAAATCTTTTCACATTTATCACTTTTGTACTGAAATCTTCCTCATTTGATATTAAAATATGGTTGTGTTTCCCAAGAGTTCTTTTGAAAAATATTTTCTCAGTCATCCTTTGTCTCCCTGTTTCCTAATTAAAGGAAATAATTAGGAAAATAAATTGCTCTCTTGCTTATTGGTTCTATTAACAAATCTGATACTGGCATGATTTACATTTCTTGTATGTGGTATTTTATATTCCTGGAATTTTTTCTTTACCTTCAAAGTCTAATAGTTTTGTCACAGGTGTATCTGTTCCAGGTCACTTTCCCAGATACACAGTGGATCCTTTCATTATGTATATTCAAAACTATCCTCATTTCAAGACAGTTATCGAACATAGTGTTAAATATTAGATTTTTTCATTGTATTGCTGTTGTTCTTTATGAATTCCAAATGTATGTAATGGATCTACTTAGCCTACCTTATCTCTTTAATCTTGCCTATTTTTCTCTAATATTTTATACCCCTTTAATTGTTTCAATTTCATAATTCAGCTATTTCTATTTCTTTGCTCAATACATTTTATTTTACTTTCAGTCTAATGTACTCTTTCTTAGGAACTTGTAATTTTTTTATTTCTTAGATGCCTTTGTTTCTTTTCAAAATTTATTTAACTCTTATTTTATATATTACTCCTTTTAATCCATTACTCTTTGTTGTTATATTGGTAAATAAATAAGGTAGAGATAGTGGCAGATTATATTACTTAGACACATGCCACTCCTGAGAATTTCAAGAATGCCTAAGAAATAATAAAGATTTATGCAATAGAAAATAATTAAAATAGATACTACCTTATTAATCAGCTTTAGATGGAGAATAAATATCTATTAATCAACTTGGCAAGACTAAATTTTCTGATGTAAATGTCGTTCTTGTATGTTGTTGTAAATGTTTCTCAAGAGAGTCAGTGACCTCCCCTCTCTGGTTCTTCTTTCAGCTACTCACCTATTTTGATCTTTTATCTGTGATTAGCCACAATACATTCTCCTTACCTCTTCCCCTATATCCAGATGGACATTCAGTTCTAGTGCTTCAAATCTTCCTTAATCCTCACTTAATAGAGATATTCTCGAGCATTCCCCAAGCTCATTTATTTAAAAATCAATAGTGAAAATAAAATTGGGTGAAAATGATTTTTATTTCGAGTATAATAAAATTGTACTATAATAAAAGAATGTGAACACCCATGACATACACCTTAAACTTTGTACACACATATATAGACACACACACAAACTTTGTGTATATATATACACACATTTATATATGAGGAATACATTTATATATGTGTGTGTGTATATATATATACACACACACATATATATACATATATATACACACATATATACACACATATATACATATATACATATATATACACATATATACATATATACACATATATACATATATATACACACACACATATATATATATCCTCTAGGCATGCTGACCTCTGTCATGGATACATTTCAGAGAACATTTCTGTGTGATTTTGATCTGTTTTAGATACCTGTCATCACTTTGCAGAAAGTCTATCCAAAACTTCAACTTTTTAAGTTGATTTTCCATAAATGTAAAATATAATTTGGGGCCTATATCCCTCTCCACATGCTAGTGACTTAGATAAGAATTTTCTCTCCCTTCTACCTTCACCTTATTTCAAACTTATATTCTTTCATCAAGACCCATTCAATTGCCACCTACTTGAGGATGTTTCCTTGACTGTCTCAAACAGAGTTAGAAACTTTTGCTCTTGTATACCCAATGCGATAGTTAATGTTGTGTGTCAACTCAAGTAGGCCATAATGGAGTAAACATTATTTCTGGATGTGTCTATGAGGGTCTTTCCAAATGAGATTAGTAGTTGAATTGGTGGACTCAGTAGACTGACCTCCCTAATGTGGACAAGCATCATCCAATCCACTGAGAATAGAGCAAAAGGTGGAGGAAGGGGAAATTCACCTCTTTTTTCAAGCCTCATTGCTTGAGCCGGGACATCTCATTTTCTTCTGACCTTAGACTGGGATTTACACCATCAGCTCCCCTGGTCCTCAGGCCTTCACACTTGGACTGAATTACACAACTGCCTTTCCTGGGTCTCCAGCTTTCAGATGGCAGCTCTTGGGACTTCTCAGCCTTCATAATTGTGTAAGCCAATTTTTCATTTATATAGATACAGATATGGGTAGCTATGTATCTTCATCTTATTCTATTTCTCTGGAGAACCCTGACTAATACACCATAGCACTTGTACATTATTAATCATGAATTACTTAACCCACTGTACTATAATTATTCACATATTTATCTGCCTCTCACAATTAAGATTGAGCTCCTCAAGGGCTGGCATTATGTCTTACTGTATCTTCTTTTCTCCATTGCAAAGAAGAATAACTAGCACTTGGTAGGCATTCAATAAATGTTAGTAAATTTTGTATTAATAGTTTAAAGACACGTAAAGTAATCTACTTCACCTGTACAAAAAGAAATGCCACAAACATAACGTAACTTAATTTTAATCGACATATTTCAAAACAGTGTTACTTTTTAAAAGAAGATGTAAAATGAATAACTGGATGATAGTATCATTAATTAGATGTCCCCTGGTGTGTATACACTACTCCAAACAGGTGCTGACTGATGGCTCGCTGTAAGATAAAGTGAAATTTCTAGTAAAAGTTCCAGAGCATAAACTTCAGTCCCACACTACTAGTATGATTGGGGTGACTTTCATAATATATAGTCACTGGTCTTATCAGAGAGAAAGGATAACCGAGAAAAAATCATCCCTAGAAAGTTAAGATCATATCCTGAATGGGAAATACTGAGAATAGGTCTGAGCCTTGTGGATCAGAGCACTGACTATTGAAGATCAAAAAAAGGAGATGTGGGAGGGTATACGAACATGCAGGGGAACAGAGGCATCTGTCTAGGAAAAGCATACTCTTTTAGAGGTGCGAGCAATTTGAAGTGGGAGGTGAATCTTAGAGCCTTGGAGATGAAGGGGAAGCAAGAGGCAAAAATTAGGGTCTTAAGAAAAACATGAGTATCAAAAAAAGTACCAACTCATCCTCTCCCAAAATAGCACCATTTACTAAAGAACAAGCACAATATGTCTAGTAACAGAAAGCATTGAGCACTATAGGAAGAAACATAGTAAACCATCCAGACAAAATGACAAACAAGTTTTCCTGCTGGATCAGGAAACCTCCAAAAATTTTGAAGCAACAGATAATAATAAATATACATATAATGCTTCTAAAACAACAAAATGAAAGGGAAAAATAAAATGTTCAGCTGACAAAAATATTCTCCAAATGTTCACAAAATTGAGGAAGACTATAAAATAAATCCCCAACATGAATTAGCCACAACTAAAAGGCATTTACAAATAGGAAACAACACTGGAAATCAGAATTAAAAAAAAAAAACTCAGAATAGCAGTGCACAAAAAATAGCAACAGATGAAAAAAATAGTTAAGTAAATTTGAGAAAGAAATTTAAAAATCTGTTAAAAATATTTCAGAACCAAATAGTAAATTACAAGGTGCCCAAAGAGGACTATATTGAGTGAAATATAATAAATGGCATTGAAAAGAGGAACAAACACAGCCAAAAAATCAAATTAAATTAAAAGGCAGAAGTGTTAAGAGGGAATGCGATAGATTAAAACATTTAAAACTCAAAATATTCACATGCAATACATGAATCTTGATGGGATCCTTGATTTTTTTTAAAAAACTGTACACTTATTTGGGAAAATATTTGGAAATTGAAATGTAAAGTATACCTTTTATTACTGAAGTTGTTAATTTTCTCATGTGGAATGACAATGGTATTATTATATGGGAGAATGCAGTGTCTTCTTGGTACCAGAAATATAATAGATACTTAATATCTGTCATTCCTTTACTAATCATGTTGCAAATGAATTAAGAACATGGGAAGGACAGTAATTCACCAGACTAAATCTCTGCAAGCCATCTTAGACTACTTTGGCAGAGGAGTAGTGAACAGACCACGTAAGTGGTCTCCCACTGTGTTCACCATCAATGAGTTATATAAGATATTAAAGTCAACCCTGATCTTTGGATTTTAAAACAGACACTATAAAATTAATGGGCATCTAGAGATGGGCAGTCTGGATGTTAAAAGGTCAAGATTCCATATCATGATTGCTGGCATTGAAATATTTTGTATAGAAAATTTAAGATCTAAGTGAGAAGACACTTAAAACCCAGTCCATGTAACTCAAAAGGGCAGAATTGGACAATGGGAGGAAGTTACATTTAGTTTGATTAGTTGGTTAAATTTAAACTGTTGAATTCCTAAAGTTATGTTTTCACCACCCCTAGAGATGGTCAAGTCATGTTTCAATGTCCACCAAGTAATAATGTTATAAGAAGGATTCCTGCACCAAGTGGCAGGTGGATTTGGATGCCCTCCTCAGTGCCTTCTAAACTGTGGGACTCAGACTCAGTTGCATCACTCTCTTATTTGGGATTGTGATTCCTAGATGCTATTGTGCCACATATCATAATCCAAGGATTCCATCTAGCAAGCTGGGTTTCACATTCGACCTGTTACACAAACACCATCCCAGAGTTTCTCAAATGACTACATACACCCATGGTCCCTGACCAATGAAGAGAAATGTAAGGGGATCAAAGAATCTAAGAATCAGTCTCACCAGGACAGATTTTCTCCCAACCTCTAACATATCCTCCTTTACGAGTCTAATGAGGTTATAGAATCTGAACCATTTGTATCAGGATGATGCTGGCCTCATAGAATGAGTTAGGAAAAAGTCCCTCCTCCTCAATTTTTTGGAATACTTTCAGTAGGAATGGTACCAGTCCTTCTTTATACATCTGGTACAATTTGACTGTGAATCTATCTGGTCCTGGGATTTTTTCTTGGTTGCCAGTGTTTTTATTGCTGATTCAATTTCAGAACTTATTATTGGTCTGCTCGGGGATTTAGTAGCTTCCTGAAAACTGAATCTCTTGGTCTGGCTTACCTAACAAGTTAAAGCTCAGGCTTTATACTTTAAGTATAAAGCTCAAAGCTTTATACTTTAAGTTCTAGGGTACATGTGCACAACATGCAGGTTTGTTACATATGTATACATGTGCCATGTTGGTGTGCTGCACCCATTAACTCGTCATTTACATTAGGTATATATCCTAATGCTATTCCTCCCCCCCTCCCCTCACCCCACAACAGGCCCCAGTATGTGATGTTCCCCTTCCTGTGTCCAAGTGTTCTCATTGTTCAATTCCCACCTATGAGTGAGAACATGCAGTGTTGTTTTTTTGTCCTTGTGATAGTTTGCTCAGAATGATGGTTTCCAGCTTCATCCATGTCCCTACAAAGGACATGAACTCATCGTTTTTTATGGCTGCATAGTATTCCATGGTGTATATGTGCCACATTTTCTTAATCCAATCTATCATTGTTGGACATTTGGCTTGGTTCCAAGTCTTTGCTATTGTGAATAGTGCCGCAATAAACATACATGTGCATGTGTCTTTATAGCAGCATGATTTATAATCCTTTGGGTATATACCCAGTAATGGGATGGCTGGGTCAAATGGTATTTCTAGTTCTACATCCCTGAGGAATCACCACACTGTCTTCCACAATGGTTGAACTAGTTTACAGTCCCACCAACAGTGTAAAAGTGTTCCTATTTCTCCACATCCTCTCCAGCACCTGTTGTTTCCTGACTTTTTAATGATCGCCATTCTAACTGGTGTGAGATGGTATCTCATTGTGGTTTTGATTTGCATTTCTCTGATGGCCAGTGATGATGAGCATTTTTTCATGTGTCTTTTGGCTGCATAAATGTCTTCTTTTGAGAAGTGTCTGTTCATATCCTTCTCCCACTTGTTGATGGGGTTGTTTGTTTTTTTCTTGTAAATTTGTTTGAGTTCATTGTAGATTCTGGATATTAGCCCTTTGTCAGATGAGTAGATGGCAAAAATTTTCTCCCATTCTGTAGGTTGCCTGTTCACTCTGATGGTAGTTTCTTTTGCTGTGCAGAAGCTCTTTAGTTTAATTAGATCCCATTTGTCAATTTTGTCTTTTGTCGCCATTGCTTTTGGTGTTTTAGATGTGAAGTCCTTGCCCATGCCTATGTCCTGAATGGTATTGCCTAGGTTTTCTTGCAATGACTTTCTTCACAGAATTGGAAAAAACTACTTTAAAGTTCATATGGAACCAAAAAAGAGCCTGCATTGCCAAGTCAATCCTAAACCAAACGAACAAAGCTGGAGGCATCACACTACCTAACTTCAAACTATACTACAAGGCTACAGTAACTAAAACAGTATGGTGCTGGTACCAAAACAGAGATATAGACCAATGGAACAGAACAGAGCCCTCAGAAATAATACCACACATCTACAACTATCTGATCTTTGACAAACCTGAGAAAAACAAGAAATGGGGAAAGGATTCCCTATTTAACAAATGGAGCTGGGAAAACTGACTAGCCATATGTAGAAGGCTGAAACTGCATCCCTTCCTTACACCTTATACAAAAATTAATTCAAGACGGATTAAAGACTTAAATGTTAGACCTGAAACCAGACTAAGATTCTTAAGGGGTAATTCTTAGACCTTATCCCCAGAAATAGGATTTGTAAGAATAGTGACCAAGAAAAAGGTCTTCAGAAAATTAATGGCAAATACTTCATAAAATACTCCTTCATGCTCTAAGAATAGAAAATGTCTGCCTGTTAGTTCCCTAAAATATTTTATGTTGTATTAGTCTAAATATGAGACAGAGTTGTTCCTATGTAATGCAAGTGATAATGGACCAATTGTTTATCTTAAACCAAGTTCCCGAAACCAAGAAGTCGAAGAAAGGGAGAGCAAAAAAGAAAAGATTTTTTTTTTGCTTGATTTCTGACAGAGGGGTATGATTAAGAGGTTGGAAGAGTTGCAGAAGAGTCTCTCAAGAGAAAAATCTGAGTGATTTTTTGCCCTGATATATAAGTAGAAACCTAATAAAGGTGTGGGCCCTCTGAGAAGGAGATGATTGCTTTAATTCCTTACAAAGTTTTCAAAGTGGTGAAATAATTAGTCCCTTGTGAGTAAGTCAATGCAGAGAAACTTTTCAGGTTGAAAAAAATGATTTCCTCATTTGGAGATGCTTCCTGACATTTACAGATACTCAAAGACGGAGAGATTTCCACTTACATTCTGGTGGCATTTGGAGTTGATCTTTAATTAAGGATTTAACAGCTATCTACTAACTAGAGTTTAATATCTATAGCTTGTGTTCCTGTGATAGACTCGTGTGTACATGCATGCAAGCATGCACATAAATACCTGCATGTACCCAACCTCTCCATTTTCCAGCCCAACACCAGCAGCCTTGGACCAGTGGGTGCCCTGCACTGTGGATATCCATGCTGCAATTATAAGGGATGCTGCTCCTCTGGTAACAGTGTCAATGGCACTGACTTCTGAAGTGACTCACCTGGTTCCTTGTACTATTTAGGGCCTATTTGTATCTATTCTTTTCTACTTTCCTAACCCTGACCCTTTTGCCAGGCTCAATCTAGTCCAAGAAAACAGCGAATTTCCTAGAGCTGTGTGATCTGAGCTATTCATATATGCGTCCTCTGCCTACAACTCCCTATGTACAGAATGTTGGAGGAGGCACTTCAAAATCTGCCCTCTCTTCATCCCTTACCCATCTATTCCCACCAACATACAGGTCTAGTTTATTCTCTCCCTCTGGTCCAAATTAAACCACATTCACTCAGAGTGGCCTAGTAACTCCCAAATGCCCTAATAAGTCCAGAGCCAGAAGACAGGGGATCACGCATCAGAGAGACTCAAGATTCCTAAAAAACAGACAGCTGACTCTTCTCCATGATAAAACAGTTAAGTTCCTGGGAAAATAAGAAACAAATAGCCTGCTTTTAAAGTTATGGGGGGAAAGGGTTAATTCTAGCCTTTACAACCTGGCAAGTATAATGCTGAAATACAGCCTACTGACAAGTATAATGCTGAAATAAAGCATCCAAGTATTCAAAAAACTTCGCTCATAGGAGTTTTCCCTTAGAAAGATGCTGGAAGATCTGCTCCATCAAAACTTGGTAGTACACAGAGAAAGAAAAGGACAGATAGTTTGGAAAGAAGAAATGCAACACAGGAGAGCTGTGAAGGGATGTCCCTGGACAAGGACTGTGTCCCAGGCCTACAGAGGACACAGCTAGATCATTTGGGAAAAATACCGCTGGGTTTCAGATGTATGTAGAATCATCTTAGGGGGAAAATTTGCAAATACAAACAAAAATGTTTACAGGCACCTGTTAACTATAGGAAAAACACATTTGAGAATTAAGAAATGTTTATACAAGCAGATTACTACTAAATATGTACCAGAAGACATAGTTGAATACTCGGAAGAGTAGCACCATATAAGTAAAAGGAAAAGGGTAACAGTCTGTCACCTTTCTATGTAAGTTACTTATAATTATTTGATATTTTCAAAACTACACATGTATGACTTTAATTTTTTAAATATTTAAATTAAAAATACAAATATAGTGAAAATATCCCAGTCAATGATGGAAGTACCATTGAAAAAAATATATTTTTTGGCAAAAACTACTACAAATTCATTGTCATTTTTACATGAATTTTTGTACTAGCATTAACATACACTTAAAAGATACACATATGTTAGGCCTACATGGACTATTTACTGTCCATGTGTGTCCACATTGTGGATCACAGAAGTTGAGAACTTTTGCCTACTTGTTAGCTTACATAAAATCATTTGACGTGGTGCATAGAAGATTATGACCTAAACAGAAAATGAAGAAGAAAATGTCCAAAAATATTTGTTTAATGGTGAACCACGCAGAAGGCAGATTCATTATATATGAGCTATATACATGCCTTCTAGCGTCCCTTTTATTTAAGCTGTTTCCTTTTACTTTGAATTACAAGGGTTAAAATTAAAAATTATATAGTATTTGAGTATAAAATATTCTGGCAGCACTTGTGCATGTGGAGACCCCAAGGTTGTATTGACCCCTCTGACGCAGAGTCTATAATAAGCTGGTCACAGTTGCTAACTGCTGGTGGTGCAGCTGAGTGACACAGACCTGATATTCAAAAACAATGTTGGCTCTTTGGATTGTATGTAGGGGGTCTAAAGGTGAATGAAGACTCTTAAATAATGATCTGATCAATGTATGCGGCATCTGAAGAGTTGTAAAGCCTGTTGGAGAGTTTTGTACAATGGTTTCATGGCAATACAAAGACACAAAGTGTTAAAGTTAAGTCACTGGTGCACACTGATGGAAGACACACAAGCAAGCCTAATGATACACAGGAGAGACAAATGTGCCTAAACCAAAAATAAGACATTGAGTACATGTCAGCGAGACATGAAAGATGAGGTATTGACCTCCTACCACCAAAGAACTGCCACTCAACCATGTGGTCAAGCTAAACATTTAAAATGATACATGAATTGAAAGGGTCCTATTCTTTGAGGTTGTAAGACATTTTGATGTTTCAAAACAGTCTCAATTAAAATCCCAGCAAGATGTTTTATAAAGATTTACAAACTAATTCCAATATTTATATGGAAAGGCAATGGTAAGAAAATAGCCAAAACAGTTCTGACAAAGAGAAACAAAATAATTTCTTTCTATTACTTATTTATTCAATCCTTTAATTATATCATATATTTATAAAATATCAGCATTTTATACTATAGGTTATAATCCAAACTACATTATTAAATTTATCACTCAAATGATTCTAGGTTTGGTTATTAGAAGCTGCCATAGAGTGAATGCTTGTATTCCTCCAAAAATTCGTATGTTGAAACGTAACGCCCAACACAATGGTATTTGGAGGCAGGACTTTTGCAAGGTGATTAGGTAATGGCAGGGAGCCCACATAAATGTGATTAGCGCCCCTGTTTAAAAGACCCCAGAGACCTCTTTTGCATCTTCTGCCATCACCAGACGCCAAATCTGTTAGTGCCTTGATCTTAAACTTCCCAGCCTTAAGAGCTGTGAGAAGTAAATTTCTGTTGTTTATCAGCCACGCAGTCTATGGTATTCTTTCATAGCATCCCACAGGGACTAAGAAAGGAACTCCTCCAGGTTGGGTCATGTATCCCTTTGACATGCCCCCATCTTTTTGTTTTTAAGAGCATTTCTATACTTTTTAACATTACAAGATGCTTCAGCCTTATCTTAGTTCTTCTTGCTCAGACCCTGAATCATTGATGTCTTCAAGGAGTCCTGGTTGATTTTTTTCAACAATGTTACTGCAGAACAAGATCCCAACATGGGGTATACAAGTAATTACTGTGTCTATGCCCTCTCGGCAGACAGAGATAGGAAGTAAATGTTTATGTATTAGCACATGTATACAGATCTCTACAATAATTTCCATGTCTATTGTCTGCATCTTTATTAAGTTAACATGAGCTCAAGCTGATGTCTTTGATCCTAATCCAGTACCACATGATACATTATATCCTTCTTCCCCTGCATCTCTGTAGCTCTTCTGTTCTTAGTAAGAAACCAGGCTCTCACCATCCACTATCCTTTTTTTTACTTATTTAACTCCAGTATACATGTACAGCGATTTCAGGATTGTTAACCCTTTCTTCCATGAGAAACAATTTTAACAATTACAGTGCAGTGATTATGTAGTTATTTTTCTTTTAGCCTTATAGTTTTCTGTCAAACCACTGTTTTCCAAAGTTACATAAGGTAGTTCATACTCCCCACCCTCTTCAGTGAACTTATATCACACACAGATTTTTTTGTCAAAGTCTGCATTCTATCTTAGGACTCACCAAGCTCTTTTTTGATATTTTTAAATTTGCATATATTAAAGTTCAGTTTTAGTGCTGTAAAGTGCTATGAGTTTGACAAATGCATAATGGATCCGACAATATCATACAGATTAGTTCCATCACCCAGAAATCCCCCTGTACTGTCCTAGTGAAATACTGTCTTCTTACTTATCGCAAAGATGTAAGTATCCACTTATCTCTTTTCTATCTCTATTAGTTTCTCCTTTGTTACAGAATGTCATTAGAATTGAATTGTACACTATAGAGTCTTTTGCTATAGCTTCTTTCACTTAGCAAAATGCATTTGCAGTTTATGCATTCTGTTATGTGAATTATTAGCCCAATGGATTTCAATTTGTTATCAATTTACCTACTGAAGGACATTTTGATTGCTTCTAATTGCTAGTAATTATAAATAAATCTATAAACATTCATGTGTGGGATTTTGTGTGGATTTAAATTTTTACTTCACTTGGGTTAATATGTGGCAAGTACATGGCTGGGTTGTATGGGAAGTCTAACTTTATAAGAAACATCTGAACTGCCTTCCCAAGTGGTCCTAACATTTTTCTAAGACAGCAATAAATGAAGCTGCTTCATGCTCCACATTTTTCCCAGCATTTGGAACTGTCAGAATTTTTTTTTTTTTTTTTAGCTGTCCAAATAGGGTTAGAGTGGTATTTCGTTGTTGTTTTAACTTGCAATTTCTTAATGACAATTTACGTTCAGCATCTTTTTAAAAGTAAACTTGCCATCCTTACATCTTCTTTAGGATGTAGCCATTCAGATCTTTTCCAAGGTTTTTTTATTGAGCTGTTTCTTTTCTTATTATTGAGTTTCCAGAGATGTTTTTATCCAGTTTATTCTGGACACAAGTTTTTTATCAGACATGAAATATTCAAATATTTTCTTTCACTTATCTTTAAAAAAACTTTAATTTTTATTTCAGGGTAGAAGGGCAGGTTTGATACATAGGTAAACTTGTGAAATGGGGGTTTGTTGTACAGATTATTTCCCTTCACAGTGACTTGTGTAGAGTAAAAGTTTTCAATTTTAATAGAGATTAATTTTTCTATTTTTTTTCTTTCATTCATTGTACTTTTGGTGTTTTATGTAAAAACTAACCACCACACTCAAAGTCACCTAGATTTTCTCCTAGACATTTCACAATTTTGCATTCACACTTATTGCATGTAAACATTGAACTGTTCCAGGGCTATTTTTTTAGAAAGGTTAACCCTTTTTTATCGAATTTCCTTCCCAATGCTGCCAAAAATAAGCTGATAGTTGCTTAGGTCTATTTCTGGGATCTCTATTCTCTTGTATTAATTTATATGTCTATCATTAATTTATATGTCTATCATTAATTTATATGTCTATCATTAATTTATATGTCTATCATTACTTGATCATTGTAACATTACAAGAAGTCTTAAAATTAAGACTTTCAGGTGTGTCTTCTGACTTCGTTCTTTTTTCAAAATTATCTTGGCCTTTCTATTACCTTTGCCTCGCTATACATCTTAGAAATATTTTGTCAATATCTACATAAAATCTTGCTAGATTTGATTCAAATTGCACTAAATCCATAGAACAAAATTGTAAACAATTAACATCTTAACAATTTTGTATCTTTCCATCCATGAGTATGGTACATCTCTCCAAGTATTTGGAGCTTCTTTGATTTATTTCACCAGTAATTTATAGGTTTCTAATAATATCCTGAACTTATTTTTTTAGATTGATACCAAAGTACTTCACTTATTTGGGTGCTGTAAAAAAATGATATTAGTTTATATACTTCAATTATAATTGTTCATTACTGGTATATAGAAAAGCAATTGACTTTTGCATATTGACCTTGTCTCTTTCAGCCTTACTAAATCTCTTATTATTTCCAGGAGGTTTTTCTGGTAGAATTTTAGGGGCTTTCTATAGAGACAATCATGTCATTGGCTAATCATCAGGAAACAATGGTCAGCATGGTAATAGATCACATTGCCTTGTTTACCATGCTTCCTGCCTCACTTCATTTACTTTTGCTATACTAGGATTGCATCCTTCCTCAAATAAATCTTTAGCACTTAATCCTTGCCTAAGGCTCTGATTTCTAGAGAGTGCAGGCTGTCAGCAACCTCTCACCTGCCTCAAAATAATTTTAATCATTTGATTTTAATATAAAATGTTGAGACAGAAACACCACATAAAAATATGTGTAACTATTACAAGGTGAACCACTTCATAATAATTGCAATCACTACCAAGATCAAGAAACAGAATTTTGATAGCAGTCACATAAATCCATTTGTGTGTTCCATTACAATTGCAATGCTCACATCATCAGCAAAAACTACAATTCTCAACCTTTAAGAAATTACTGCCTTGCTTTCCTGACTAGTTTAATCATCCTAGCTTGAATTGTTACACATTATAGCTTAGTATTGTATATTTTGTAATTCTATATGTTTTAAGTCTATTTTAATCTATAGATTCTCTGTATAGCCCATTCACTTTCTTCCAATCTACTTGTTGAAGAACTCAGGTATTTTGACAGTCGATTTTTCCATGATGTGGGTTTTGCTCATTTCATCCACATGGTGCAATTAAACGTATTCATCTGTTTCAAGTTCCTCTTACACGTTTCCTGTACTAAACCTGGAATCAGTCATTTCTCCAAGAAGCCCTAGATTCTCACATCAAGAAAAATTACTGTAATACCACAATCTGAACCTAGGAATGATTATATTTGTTGGAATGGTCAATGTTATTAGAATTTTGAGTGGACGAAGCCAGCAGGTAAATAGGTAAATGGGTGGTAGATAGATTAACCATGAATCCACCATATATATAATTTAAACAGAAGAATCTAACGACTTTCCCTAAGCTCCTCTATATTACATTTAAAATTAGAATATTCAGTAAGTATTCATTTGCTTTATCTGACATTATACATGCAACAATTATAAAATACTAATACTATATCCCCCAATATAATTACTGAAAACATTTTTAAAATATTTGCATATACTATCCCCATTCTTCTCTTTTTAAAAACATTGTCCTCCTGCATCTACACTGTCAAACCACATAGATTTTTTTTTTTGTTAAGACAGAGTCTAACTCTGTCACTCAGGCTGGAGTGAAGTGGCATGATCTTGGCTCACTGCAACCTCCACCTCCCAGGATCAAGTGATTCTCATGCCTCAGCCTCCTGAGTAGCTGGGATTACAGGCACATGCCACCACGCCTGGCTAATTTTTTAAAATTTTTAGTAGAGACAAGGTTTCACCATGTTGGCCACACTGGTCTCAAACTCCTGACCTCAAGTGATCTGCCTGCCTCAGCCTCCAAAAGTGCTGGGAATACAGGCATGAGCCACCACGCTCAACCCTAGATATTTTAAAAGACAATTTTTGAATCTTTTGAGTAAAAATTTGTTAACAATATATGCACATATAAATCACAAAAGAAATTATTAATTTGACTAAAGGAAAATTAATAATTTTACATGACAAGATTTCATTAAAAACTAAAAAGTCAAAAAACAGATTAAAAAAAGATATTTCAACATACATAAGATAATGTAAAGTAATACCTGCAATTTCTAAAGAATATCTCTATATTTTTATAAAAGTAGTGAAGGCCTCAGGATAAGAAAAATGTGAAGCTCCATCTCTTCTCCCTTATTATTCTTCCATTTATCCTACTTAGCTCCAGAGAAACTTTACAAAATATTCAGAGTTAATAAAGACCCTTCTGCCAAAATATCTCCTTTGTTACAATCAATTATGTGGATAAATAAGCAAACTTTCCTTGGCAATTAGAAGCAGAATGAAGTCTTTTATTTTTGAGATAGTACAACATTACTATGAAGTAAAAGTGAAAGCAATGTACACAGCTGTACCATAAACAGTTTTCCTTCACAGACCATTCCCATAAATGCCATTCCCAAAAACACATCCCTGAGGTAACCCATTTCCTGGTTTCCCTCTCAGATGTTTCTTTATGCAACTATATACAAGTATCAATATAAATTAAGTTGTACTTTGTTCTTACAAAAAGGAAACAAATAAACATTTTCTCTTCTTCACTTTTCTTACTCAACAGTGTATCTTGGAGATATACATTTTTTTTTTTTTGAGATGGAGTCTCACTCTGTTTCCCAGGCTAGAGTGTAATGGTACCATCTCAGCTCACTGCTACCTCTGCCTCCCGGGTTCAAGCAATTCTCCTGCCTCAGCCTCCCAAAGTGATACTCAAGCTGGGATTACAGGTGCACGCCACCACGCCGGGCTAATTTTTGTATTTTTAGTAGAGACGGGGTTTCACCATGTTGGTCAGGCTGGTGTCGAACTCCTGACCTCGTGATCCGCCCATCTCAGCCTCCCAAAGTGCTGGGATTACAGGCATGAGCCACTGCGCCCGGCCCACTTTCTTTTTATTGATACAGAAAACCCTCAGGTTTCCAACCCTCATATAATAGCAACTGAATGAAAGTCCCATAAAGTATATAAGTAGTCATCTTTTGATGTCCATTTGTGTTGCCACCAGACTCGTGTAATCACTTGTGTAATGATGCAGAAAAAATGTGTCATGCAATACAGAAATATTAATTGCAAATAGTGGGTATGACAGGAACTAGGGAGAGGATGGGGCAATACAGGAACTGAGATACAGGAGTTAATGGAGTTCAGTGTAGAGCTAGAAGGCAGCTTGATAAACTTGGGTTTTGTGAGAAAATAAAGGGGAAAAGAAACAAACAAATGAGTCTGGTAGTCACAGAGGGAGAGACACAAAAAGGAATTAAGAAAGAAACTGAGCAGGAAGTGGGAAAGCGAAGGGAGCACTGAGGACAAAAGTGCTATGTCAGGATTGAAGAATGTGTGAGACGCAGGAAAAGGGGCTGTAGGCTACCACTCCCTCTGCCCTCTCTCTCCATTCCACCCTCAGCCCAAAGACACAGAAAGCCCAGCTGTCCCTTATCACATCGCCTCCCAGACACAGTTCCATTTTCCTCCCTCATCTGAAGCTGGCATAATAACGTGGGTGACATTAGATAAAATGCCTCTTTCTAAGATCTTCCATCCACGCCTGAGAAGGCCCACCAATCTGAGATGCACCTGTAGGAGCACGCATTCAGCCTTAAGATTGCTAAGCAGTTAGGGTCGGCGAGTGAGTTCACTCTCACAAATGCCAATCGGAAAACCCAAAGAAAGGCACTATCGCTACTGGACACTGCAAGCAGGAATCGACGACGAAAATTTGAAGCTTGTGCTGGCCCTGAGATTACTCAGGGAAGTGCTAGTGAGTTTACACAATAAGATGACACCTTGAAACCACGTGGCAATGTAGAGGAAGACAATCTCGGCACATAGGATCAAATATGTATGTCAGAGGTAAGAAAATATATCACACTTGGCCGGGTGCAGTGGCTCACGCCTGTAATCCCAGCACTTTGGGAGGCCGAGGCGGGCCAATCACAAGGTCAGGAGATCGAGACCATCTTGGCTAACACAGGGAAACCCCGTCTCTACTAAAAAACACAAAAAAATTAGCCGAGCGTGGTGGAGGGCGCCTGTAGTCCCAGCTGCTTGGGAGGCTGAGGCAGGAGAATGGTGTGAACCCGGGAGGCGGAGCTTGCACTGAGCAGAGATCGAGCCACTGCACTCCAGCCTGGGTGACAGAGCGAGACTCTGTCTCAAAAGAAAAAAAAAAAAGAAAGAAAGAAAAGAAAGAAAGAAAGAAAGAAAATATATCACACTTCTCTTGTTTTTCCCATTATCAGGACCAAGGGTTCAAAACATTGAACATCTTTCAGATGTTTACACTTCTCACATTTATTTTGCAACATGCATTATAAGTACAGAGGGCTAATAAATGTACACATCTATTTAAAAAATAATGAACTGATCTTCCATGGAAAAAGAATTTAATACAAATTGAAGCCATGTCATAGCTTAAATATCCATTGTAGATCATGAGCTGTTTGATTTTGAGAATGATCACTTTGTTTCAATTAGTACTATCAGATTACTCAAATCCATGATGAGGATTTGAACTGTACTCAGGACAGACTTAATTTTTAAGGAGTTGATAGCAGCGTTTCATGCCATCTCCAAAGGCCTGTATGAATTTGTCATTCCTCAGGGTGAAGATAAAAGGGTTCAGAAAAGGGGTCACCACTAAAACCAGCAGTGACACTACCCTGTTATACTCGGCTGCCTGCGTTTATTTGGATTTCACGTAGAGAAACAAGCAGCTGCCGTAGCCAATCACAACATAGGTGAAGTGGGAGGCACAAGTGGAAAAGGATTTCCTCCGGCCAGAGGCTGATGGAATCTTGAGGATGGTGGAGATGATGTAGGTGTAGGAGACAATTGTGGGGATCAAAGAACCGATGATAATGAAAACAGCCATTAGAAAAAGAATAAACTCTGTGAAAAGAGTGTCCTCACAGGATACCTTGAGCAATTGTCCTCGGTCACAATAAAAATGATCTAACACACTTGATTTGCAGAAAGTAAGCTGAAAAGTGGCATAAACTGGCCAGATTTCAGAAAGAAACCCCAAAACCCATGAAACAATTATCACCCAAATGCAGGTGCTGCTGTTCATAATGATGTTGTACCTCAAAGGGTTACACACAGCCACATAACGGTCCACAGCCATCACTCCCATTAATGCCAACTCCGAGGTACCCAAAGAAAGGTATAAATATAGCTGTGCAGCACAGGCTGTCAAAGACATGATCTGAGTGCTTGGAAGCAGCAACCCCCAGAGCATAAAAGGGACAGCGGTGCATGTGATCAGGATCTCCAGGACACAGAGGTGGCCCAGGAAAAAATACATGGGGGACTGTAGATGTTTATCAACACAGAGAGTGATGATGATGACCGCGTTTCCCATCACTGTCACTGCATACAAGAGGAAGAAGGTTGCAAATAAGATACGTCGTATTTCTTGGGAGCCAGGGAAGCCTAAGAGAAAAAATTCAGTGGCGCTAGAGTAATCCCCCAACATTTACTTCTGAGTGCTTTTCCCTTCTGAAATTTAGCGAAAAAAAAAGAGTTAATATGGCTTCCCATCGCATCAGAAGTAGAAACTGTTCTGAAATCCCCCTCCTGCTCACAGGCTGCACAGCATGACTAGAATGGTAGGCATTTGTCTTCTACCATTCCCTGTATATGGTCAGGTGCAATTTTTCTTTTCTTTTCTTTTTTTTTTTTTTTTTTTGAGATGGAGTTTCACTCTTGTCACCCAGGCTGGAGTGCAATAGCACGATCTCAACTCACTGTAAGCTCCACTGCAACCTCCCAGGTTCAAGAGATTCTCCTGCCTCAGCATCCCGGCTAGCTGAGATTACAGGCATGTGCCACCACACCCAGCTAATTTTTTTGTATTATTAGTAGAGATGGGGTTTCACCATGTTGGCCAGGCTAGTCTCAAACTCCTGACCTCAGGTGATCCACCTGTCTCGGCCTCCCAAAGAGCTGGGATTATAAGTGTGAGCCACCACGACCAGTTTAGGGGCAATTTTTCTAACTATGCACAATATGCCAAGAAAATTGAGTTGGCCAAGAAGATGATCCCAGTCCCCAGTGCCATACCTTAGACATGAGAGCCTATACCCTGCCCAGCATGCACCATTGCACCCTCAATGCTCAGTTCACCTGCCTCCCACTCTGCTCTGAACAGCCAGCAGTCAGCCTCCAGGACCACACTGTGTTCCTTTCTACCACTAACTCCCTTCCACCTGGAAGGTCCTAAACTACTCTGTCTGCCAAGTATTTTCTGTCCTGTAAATTCCTGCTCCAGTATCATGTTCTATACAAAAGTTTTCCTGGCCAATGCCCCTGAGCTGGCTACTTTTGTTTCATCAGAATGTAGGTTCCATTTACAGGATGTTTATTTTAAAGCTTCTGCCTTACCTTCATCATCATTGCTGTGTGTTGGTGAGAGTGAGGGTAGGGAAGTCTCCTGAGGAGTTTCTATAAATTCTCGAGGGCAAGAACTGAGTATCTCTCAATCTACTGGCCAGCTGGTTCCCTGCATGGATTACTCCTTTCTTCCTCCCTATCTTGGGAAGAAAGCCTCCCTTGCTCCTGTCCTCGGTAAATGTGTCTTCTCACAGAAGGCAGGCAACCAGCACCTGGGCTGAGTTGAGCCTCACCATCTCTCTCTAAGACTCTGACAACTCTTTTCACTGTTCTTAGAGAAAGCAAATTCAGGCGAAATACAGAGGAAGAACTTCTATCCTCAGACTCTAACTGTCCCACACTGAACTTATGCTGGATCTGACAAATAGGAGACTTTAGTCCGATTTCAACATCCTCTGCCTTCAGGATAATCCAAAGCCCTGGATCCATCAGGAGACCAAAGCCACCACGTGTGACATCTGGGTTCACCCCATGTCCTAAATACAGATGGCTTTGGTCTCAGTCTAACAGTAAATTTAGGAAGTCACCTCAGGGCCTATATTTCTTCTATGAACACATTTTTCTCCCAAAATCATATTAGAAATTGAAGATTCCACTGTCACTCACATGAAACAGACCCTGCATCCTGAGTAACTTGGAATTCCTGGGCTTTATTTTTCACTTCTTCCAAGTTTTTGGTCAAGTATCTGAGTTCAGATTTTCTCTTCATTCTAAAAGAATACACACCACCTTTCACTCTCTATCACCTGATCAGA
This sequence comes from Pan troglodytes, assembly GCF_028858775.2. Classification (NCBI taxonomy): domain Eukaryota; kingdom Metazoa; phylum Chordata; class Mammalia; order Primates; family Hominidae; genus Pan; species Pan troglodytes. The sequence goes on along the minus strand of NC_072404.2, from coordinate 157,239,391 downwards.
ATGTATTTATCTTTTTAGCGCTCATCATGAGAAATTATATGTTTACTTTTTATTTTCTGACTCATTTTACAATGTAAGCACCACGAAAACAAAAAGATTGTCATTTTTGTTCACTATATCTCATACAGAATGAGGTGGTACTACTTTTGAGTGAATCAATGAATTGATCAATTAAAGAATGAATCTGTGAACAAAGCCCCTCCAAATCTGGCTATAGCCAACGCTAAAAGAAACTGCTTTCTCTCCCTTCTGTCTTCACTGAGACAGTGCTCAGTCATAATTCAGTCCTCTCTCTGAGACCCCTTATAAAATGGCAGTTGGGTAACAAGGACAGACTTGACGGAAGAGCTCAGTAGAGTGATTTCCACAATCTCTCTTTACCCAGGACCAGATGAAAAGAAGGTAGAGATGATGTCAAAGATGGTTTTGACAACGGCAAGGAGTTGTACTGCATCCAGCAATGAATCAGAGAACTGAAAGTGCTCTCTACTGTACAGGAGGAATTTGGAGATGAGCCAATCTCCTTTGCCTGTCTCATAGCTTACCCATTAGGGTCTGAATGTCCTTGTTCTAGAAATTTGGCAGGTCTAAAACTTTCCATCCTGAACCTCTCTCACTCTTTTCTACACAGATGGAAACTGCTGGAATTCACTTACCTTCAAAGAAATTGAAGTGAAAAGCCATATGACTCTAAGTCTCAACCGAGACTACATCATGCCTGATTAGTGCTGAGACTGCTCTGTGGCCCAGAAGAAGCTACTGCTTCCTCCCTCTCAGTGAACGAGAAAACTGTCTTTACATATGTATTTAGGAAAAGGTCCGGAAATCATAGTGCCATGGCATGCCCCACAGTTTCTCTCTTTCTCTCTCCCTCTGTCTTTTCCTCCACAACATATCTCTAAGGAATGTTATTCATTGAGGAAAGTTAGTTCAGAAAAACCCTAGGGATGCAGTGAAGGAGAAAACAAAGAAAGTTTCAGATCTTCCCTCCTAAGGCTAATCAAGATTTAGAACTCCTAGAAGTTTCGTATAATGAGCAAAGTTAAAATCTTCCTCATCAACAGTGTGCCAACATCCAGGCTTCTTTTCGCTACACTTTGAATCCTGGTTAGCATCAAACTGTTCGAGTCAACCCCCTGTGCTTTTTAAAATTTATTTATTTATTTATTTATTTTGAGACAGAGTCCCACTCTGTCACCCAGGCTGGAGTGCAGTGGTGCAATCTTGGCTCACTACAACCTCCGCCTCCCCAGTTCAAGCGCTTCTCCTGCCTCAGCCTCCTGAGTAGCTGGGACTACAGGCACGCGCCACCACGCCCGGCTAATTTTTGTATTGTTAGTACAGATGGGGTTTTACCATGTTGGCCAGGATGGTCGTGATCTCTTGACCTCGTGATCTGCCTGCCTCGGCCTCCCAATGTGCTCTTATGTTTATTTCCCTAATTCCACTTAGCCCTACAAAGCCCAAGTTATCAGCAAGCAGAAAACTCCACAAAAGTTTCCCAGACACACATCAAAAATCCTCAGGGCGGGGAATGGTGCGTGATGTGAGCAAAATATTAGCCTAGGAAGCTCCAAGCTCCTTTCCCTCCAGAGAAACAAAAGAAAACAGCAGAAACTGTCAGAACCAACTTCACCAGAACTCTGGAAAACATTCAAAGTTTTTCAGGAACCAAGCAAACACTGATTCAAGAAGAAGACAACTTTAAAATGTTAGGAAAACTTTATCATGTTTTTATTTACCTGTGCCTACACTATCTCCAGCTCAGCGGCAGTCTGCATCTCCAGTATGGAACTTGGGACCCCACTTCCAGAGGGAGCAGAACAAACCTTAATCAGAAAGTACTGTGTATGTCTATTCAAATAGGTCTGGGGCTACCTGAAGGACTCACACAAGGTCCTCACCTTGTTCACCCAACATAGCAGAACTCACTCATGGTGAAAAGTGGCAGGTATTGCTCAAGAGCATTGTAAGAACAACTATAATCCTACAGTTACCTAGAGTAAAGATTACTACTGAGACATGCAACCCACCGTCTAATGCCTCAGAGGAAATGTTGGGGAAAGTTTTTTTTTGGGGGGTGGAATTATGGAGTTCAAATGTACCTGTGGGGGAAATGATGGCCAACTACACACAGCCATGGAGCACCTCTCCCACTGAGAGAGCTCAAAATATCAAGTAAACCAACATATTTCAAACAGATCTTCATAGAGAAAACAGAGTTTATAGAGAAGCTATGCAGATGCCTAAGCTGAAGAGGGAGGAAGCTGGAAATCCTGTACAAGGTTTCTCAGCACTAGTACTAGTCACCAGCCCTAAATACCAACTAAGTAAGGGGTGAATGAATTGATTGCACAGATACTCACTCTTGCTGTAGACCTCTAGGATACTAGTTACAAAAGACCCCACAACCCCCACAGACATTTAAATTGGCAGAGAGATCTTCCCAAAAAGTAGGCAGAGACAGCTCCAGCCTAATGGAGTCTAGGAGATTTTTGCACGTCGTGCAGCTGCAGCAAAATGCTACCATAGGTGCCCATTCTCCAAGGCTCTCATCTTCCTCTGAGTACCTCTAACCCCAGCTGGCTGCTGGACCAGGACAGAACAGGGCTTCCTGTGTGCTTGTGGCATTTCTGTTCTGCATAACCCTTATCTGCCAGCTCCTTCCAAGTCAACTGCCTGGCTGCTCCCACAAGGGCATGTACACAGCACAGCCTTCACTGTCCAGCATAAGTGCTTTGCTGGCAGCCCCACCTGAATGCTTTCCCCGGGGCCTGGAAGCATTTTGGCTCCCCTAACACAGCCAGCAGCCAACCTTGAGAGGTCAGAGGACAAAGCGATGAGCCAGGTCCCAATACCCCATAAGGAGCAGCACACAATTCAAGAGTGCCAAGCTGAGATCTTTGGCTAGTGCTTATGCAGGGAAAGAGCCCCCACTCTCAGAGCACTAAGAAGACTAAGACGCAGGCTCATGGTCAGGTGTGGCAGTGGGGCATTCCTCTTTCCACAGGGCAGGTCCAGAAAGGGTGTGGCCCGTCTGTCAGACATAGGTTTTGCCCAGGGGAACCCCACAGCTTGGAACACCAAACAAATGAAATGCAGGCATGGTGCCAGTGATTGGAGGAGGCTCCCCTAAAACCTGGCAATGGAACTGGCAAGGATGTCATCTTTCTCCCACCCCCCCACCACAGAGTACTGCTGTAAATGCACTGAAAGATAAAAGATCCATACAGTTGAGTAAGAGCCTATCTGCTGGCTGTTACTCTTCAGTGCTATCTACTGGATCATAGCCCAAGTTACTACACCAAAAATGTTGTTCCAGTATATATCACCTGTAAAACCCAGGGCAAGAACCTAGCGACAAATAAAGGTCCTGTGCAGAGCCTTGGCCCTCTGAAAGGACTCAGAGACAAAGCCAATCAACTATACTCAATTTATACCACAATTAAACCCTCAAGAAAAATAAAAAATTTTTCAAAGCCCCATTCAAATGAAAGCAAATTCAAAAAGACAAAGGGACACCAGCCCTTTCAAATAAGAAAGAACCAGCACAAGAACACTGGCAATTCAGAAAGTCAGAGTGTCCCCTTACCTCCAAATGAGCATACTAGCTCCCCAGTAATGGTTCTTAAACAGATTGAAATGACAGATATTGAATTCAGAACTGGAATGGTAAGGAAGCTCACCAAGATAAAGGGAAAAGTTAAATCAATCCAATGAATTCATTAAAACATGCAAGAGTTGAAAGATGAAATGGCCATATTAGGAAACAATCAAATAGAACTTCTGAAATTAAAACATTCATTACAAGAAATTCATAATACGATCTGGAAAAATAACAACAGAATAGACCAAGCTTGGGAAAGAATCTAAGACCTTGAAGACAGGTCTTTCAAACAAAGTCAGCAAGACAAAAATAAAGATAAAAGAATTTTTAAATATGAAGAAAATTTCTGAGAATTATGAGAATATATAAAGAGACCAAACCTATGACACATTGGTATTCATGAGAGAGAAGGAGAGAGAGTAGGCAACTTGGAAAACACATTTAAGAATATAATTCTTGAAAATTTCCCCAATCTCACCAGAGAGGTTGCCATGTAAATTCAAGAAATAGAGAAACCTCTGCAAGATACTATACAAGACAATCATCCACAAGACACACAGTCATCAGATTCACCAAGCTAAATAAAAAAGAAAAATCTTCAAAGAAGCTAGAGAGAAAGGTTAGGTTACTTACAAAGGGAACTCTATTAGGTTAAGAGCGTATGTCTCACCAGAAATCTTACAAGCCAGAAAAGGTTGTCGGCCTATTTTCAGCATTCTTAAAATTTTAACAGAGAATTTCATATCATAAGCTAAGCTGTATAAATAAATGAGAAACGAAATTCATTTCAGACAAGCAAATACTAAGGGAATTTGTAATCACTAGACAAGCCTTACAAGAGGTGCTTAGGGAGTACTCAACATGGAAACAAAAGGATACCTGCTACCACAAAAACACACTTAAGCACAAAGGCCACAGACACTATAAAGCAATTACTTCAAGCCCACAAAACAACAAGCTAACAACACAATGAAAGGACCAAGATCTCACATATTAATATTAACCTTCAACATAAATGGTCTAAATAACCCACTTGTAAGGTATAGAATGATAAGTTAGATTTAAAAATAAGACTCAATTGTCTGCTGTCTTCAAGAGACCGATCTCACATGAAAAGACACCCACAGCCTCAAGGTAAAGATACGGGGAAAGATAAATCATGGAAAGAAAAACCAAAAAAGAGCATGGGTCATTATTCCTATATCATATAAAATAGACTTTAAACCAACAACAATCAAGAAGAATGGAGAAGAGACTTACATAATAATAAAGGGTTCAATTCAACAAGAAGACTGAGCTATCCTGAATATATATATACCTGACGTAGCAGCACCCAGACTCTTAAAACAAGTTCTTCTTGGCCTATTAAATGACAGTGACAAAATAATACTGGGAGACTTCAACACCCTATTGGCAGCATTAGACAAATCATCAAGGCAAAATACTAAAAAATTCTAGATTTTTAATTTTTTTTATTTTTTCATTTATTTGAGATGGAGTCTCGCTCTGTCACCCAGGTTGGAGTGCAGTGGCGCGATCTCAGCTCACTGCAAGCTCCGGGTCCCAGGTTCACACCATTCTCCTGCCTCAGCCTCCCAAGTAGCTGGGACTACAGGTGCCCGCCACCAGCCTGGCTAATTTTTTTGTATTTTTAGTAGAGATGGGGTTTCACCGTGTTAGCCAGGATGGTCTCGATCTCCTGACCTTGTGATCCACCCACCTCAGCCTCCCAAAGTGCTGGGATTACATGCGTGAGCCATTGCACCTGGCAGAAATTCTAGGTTTAAAACTTAACACTCAACCAATTAGACATCTGCAAAATATTCCACTCAATAACCACAGAATATACATGTTTCTCCTCTGCACATGGAGCATATTCTAAGATTGACAACATACTTAGTCATAAACAAGTCTTAATAAATTCAAAAAATTTAAATTATGCCAAGCATACTCTCAGACCATAGTGCAATAAAAATAGAAATGAATATCAAGTATTTCTTTTCATGGAAATTTAACAACTTGCTCCTGAACGACTTTTGGGTGAATGATGAAATTAAGGCAGGAATCAAAAAATTCTTTGAAGTTAATGAAAATTGACACACAACATATCAAAAATTTTGGCCTGCAACAAAAGCAGTGTTGGGGAAAGTTTATAGTGTTAAACACCTACATCAAGAAGTTACAAAGATCTCAAATTAACAATCTACTGTCACACCCAGCGGAACTAGAAAAAAAAAAAAAGAACAAATCAATCCCAAGGCTAGCAGAAGAAAAGAAATAACTAAAATTAGAGAAGAACTGAACAGAATCAAGATGCAAAAATCCATACAAAATATCAATGACACCAAAAGTTTGGTTTTTGAAAGTATAAATGAGAGATAGACTGTTAGCTAGATTACCAACAAAAGAGAGAGAGAAGATCTAAATAAGTACAATGAGAAATGACAAAGATGACACTACAACTGATCCCATGGAAATACAAAATATGTTCAGAGATCATTATGAACACCTCTATGCACATAAATTAGAATATCTAGAGCAGTTTCAGAGAGCAAGATGGTCAACTAGCCGTAACCAGGTGGAACAGCTGCCACGAGGTACCCAGATGACTGGCGCACTACTTACAGATCTTCAGAGGGAAAGCACTGAGAGTGGACAGAGGAAAGACACAGAAGGTGTTCTAAAGGGGAAGGAAGCTGGGAACCCTGCACAGGGCCACCATGCATTGAGACTGACTTCTGGCCCCACACAACTCCAGGGGATCTGGTGAGTTGAACTGGAAAGGAGCAACCTGTTCTCACGATGGGACTCTGCAATCCCGGCAGGAGATATGTTGACCACCATGGACACCTGAGTTGACAGGGAATGCTACTTAGAGAAGTGGTAGGGGCAGCACACCAGCCGAAGGTGAGCCCAGAAGGTTTGGTGTGGGAGCGTCTATAGTGGAGCATGTCCAGGGAAGCACAAATCTCCAAGTTCAACTTGCTACCATAGGAGAATTTAGCCCTAGGGGAAAGGTCAGACCTAAATTCTGCAGGGCAATCTTGGCCATCAGATAGGACTGCTCTGAACTGAGCACCCCTGGGTCTGCTGGGGCCTCAGTCTGGTAGCACCTGCTTAGAGGGCAGCCTTGGGTGTCTTCGGGGCCCACATCATAGCTCCTGTGCTGGTGGACTGTGCCTGGCTAGCAGAGAACTCCACTGAGGCAGCCCCTGTGGCCACTCAGCAGCCTGCCTGCTCCCTCCCCACACTGCAGCTTTCTCAGGGCCCATGGAAACCCCTCACATTGCTTTGCTGGTATGAGTGTGCACAGGCAGGTTTTGCCTTCCTTGCACTGCCAGCAAGCCTGTGTGCATGCACCCCACACTGCCACTGCTGCAATGGGAGTACACTCCACTCCCCTTTTCCCCACAAGACCCCCATTGCAGTCAAAGCCTTGGAAGGCACACAGTCAGCCAGTCCTGCCCCTGCCAGCACCCTGCCCTTGTGCCAGCACTGCCACACAAGTGAAACTAGGCACAGAGAACAGTGAAATCTCCCCCCTGTCCTGAGCTACCACTCTTGCCTGTGGCACACAGAGAATGCACACAGAGCTGAACCTACCAGCTCCCTGCCATTGTGCTACCACCACCACCAGTGCAACACTGTGCAAAGTTGCCAACAGGGGTCCCCACACCCTAGAACCCTGCTGCCTCCACCACTGTAGAAGAGAGAAGATCCAAAGATCCAAGAAGAGAGAAGATCCAAATACAATCAGAAATGACAAAGGAGATATTGCCACTGACCCCACAGAAATACAAAACCCTCAGAGACTACTGTGAACACTGCTATGCACACAAGCTACAAAACCTAGAAGAAACATATAAATTCCTGGAAACACATAGCCTAACAAGATTGTACCAGGGAGAAATTAAATTTATGAACAGACTAATAATGAATTCCAAAATTGAATCAGTAATAAAAAGCCTACCAACAACCAGAAAATCTCCAGGACCAGACAGATTCACAGCCGAATTCTACTAGATGTATAAAGAAGAGCTGGTGCCATTCCTAACGTAACTATTCCAAAACATTGAAGAGGAGGAATTCCTCCCTAACTCATTCTATGAGGCTAGCATTATCCTGATATGAAAACCTGGCAGAAACAAAACAAAAAAGAAAACTTCAAGCCAATATATTTGATGAACATAGATGCAAAAATCCTCAACAAAATATTGGCAAACTGAATCCAGCAACTCATCTAAAAGCTAATCCTCCACAGTCAAGTAGGCTTTATCACTGGGATGCAAAGTTGTTTCAATAATACAAATCAATAAATGTGATTTATCACATAAACAGAACTAAACATAAAAACCACATGATTATCTCAAGAGAGGCAGAAAAGACTTTTGATAAAATTCAAAACCCCATCATGTTGAAAACTCTCAATAAACTAGGTATTGAAGGAACATACCTCAAAATAATAAGAGTCGTCTATGACAAACCCACAGCTAACATCATACTGAATGGGCAAAAGCTGGAAGCATTCACCTTGAAAGCCAAAACAAGAAACTCTCTCTCACCACTCCTATTTAACATAATATTGGAAGTTCTGGCCAGAGCAATCAAGCAAAAGAAAGAAGTAAGACACCTAAGTAGGAAGAGAAGAAGTTAAACTATCGCTCTTTGCAGATGACGTAATACACCAACAACAGTCAATCTGAGAGCCAAATCAGGAATGCAATTCTATTCACAATTGACACACACACACACACACACACACGCCTAAGAATACAGCTAACCAGGAAAATGAAAGAGCTCTGCAAAGAAAACAAAACACTAACTCAAAAAAATCAGAGGTTACACAAACAAATGGAAAAACATTACATGCTCATGGATATGAAGAATCAATATCACTAAAATGGCCTTAACGCCTAAAGCAATTTATAGATTCAGTGTTATTCCTACTAAACTACCAATGGCATTCTTCACAGAACTGGAAAAAAAACTACTTTAAAATTCATAGGGAACCAAAAAAAAGATCCTGAGTAGCCAAGGCAATCCTAAGAATAGGTAGCCCATAAAAGCCACAGGTCTTGGTTAGGCCTCAGTGCTACAAATCTCAATGGCCATATGATTTGAGTGAGAGCCAAGGCTACATCAACGTCAGTGGCCATGGGATTCCTTCTGTGGCAGCCTGGCCTTAGAGCACCCCCTAGTGATACAACAGATGAAGCAATCACAAGCACAGGGACTTTACCGGCAAACTTGCCCCGAGTTTCTCAACCAGCTTACTGTTGAAGAACACTGCCAAACAAAGGCAGACTGTGAAGACTGCGTTAAGTACCTATTTCATTGTACAAACATCGACACACAGCCACAAGGTTAAGAAAAATCAGAGAATCATGACATCACTAAGCAGGCAAAATAAGGTGCCATTGAACAAAATAAGGTGCCACTGACTGACCCTAAAAAGATGGAGATGGAAGAACAGCCTAACAAAGAATTCAAAGTTCCTATTTTAACGAAGCTCAGAGAATCTCAAGAAAATACAGAAAAACAATACAGAAATTAGTGAGAAACTTAACAGAGAAATTGAAATTAAAAAAGAAATCGTGGAGCTGAAATATACAATAAACTAAATTTAAAATCCCAATACAGAGCATCAACAGCAGAATTGATCAAACAGAAGAAATGTGTGTGAACTCAAAGTATTTAACAATATACAGCAAGAGTAAAAAACAGAATGAAAATAAATTTTAAAGGCTTATGGGATAATATCAAAAGACCAAAAGTATGGGTCATCAGGATTCAAAAGAAGACAGAGAAAGCGAAAGGGGTATAAATAGTATTTAAGATATAATAGCAGAAAACTTTCCAAACCTAGAGAAAGATGTAAATATCTAGGTGTAAGATATGAGGTATCAGATTCAATCCAAATGAGATACCCCACGACGTATTATAATCAGTAGCAGACCTAAGATAAAAAGAGGATTCTAAAAGTAGCATCATAAAAAGATGCTAGAAGCTCTGCTCCATCAAAACTTGGAAGCAAACCAAAAAAGAAGAAGATAGAAAAGTTGGTAAAACGAAAGCTATCACATGAAAACTGTGAATGGATGTCCCTGCACAAGAGCTCTATACCAGGCCTACAGAACACAAAGCCAGAGCTTTGTTAGGTTTAGGTTTGAGATGTATGTAGAACTATTTGGGGAGGGGGGAAAGGAATTGCATTAAAAAATTAATAAGTAACTTATTAATTACAGAAAGAATAAATTTCATAAATTATGAAATATTTATATAAGCATATTATTACTAAATATGTACCAAAAAAAGAAGTTTTTGACTCTGAAGAGTACTACCATGAGTAAAATGGGAAAGAGAAACAATCTGCCATTTTCCTATATCAATCACTTACAATTACTTTAAATTTTTTAAACTATGCCTATATGATTATGATTTTTAAATAATTTAAATATTTAAATTAAAAATATAAATATAGTGAAAACATTACAGTCAATGATGAAAGGACAATTAAAAACATTTTCCTGGCAAAAACTACCACAAATTCAACAATATTTTTACATAAACTTCTGTTTATATTCACTGCAATAGCACAAATACACACTTGAAAGATACATGTAATCGAAACGTATTCTATGTTATGATTACTTACTGTTGCGCCTACATATACTGTTTATGTAGGCCCATGTTGTGATCTCAAAAGTTGGTAACTTCTGCGTACTTGTTAGCTAATATAAGATCATTTGACACGGTGCATAGAAGATTATGACCTAAACAGAAAATGAACAATGAAAAGTCTAGAAATAATTTTCTAAGGGAGGATAGTACAGAAGGTAGATTTACTATACATGAGCTATGTAGATGCTTTCTTGTGTCCCTTTGGTTTCAGCTGTTTCCTTTTAGTTTGGAGTCCAAGGGTTATTAATAGAAAGTTATATAAGTATTTACATATAAAAATGAGTATGTGAGTATAAAAGTAACTGTTTAGGCAGTTTTTTTGAATAGGGAGACTCCAAGTTTGGGTACACTCCTCTGATGCAGAGTCTATAATAAGCTCAGAGTTGCTAACCACTGAAAGTGCACCTGAGTGGAAAAGATGACATCAGGCACGGTATTCAAAAACAATGTTAACTCTTTGGAATGAAGCTATAGGAACTAAAATGGATGACGATTCTAAAATAAGGATCTGATAAATGTACATGGCTTCTGAGGAGTTGTAAAGCCTGTTAGATAGTTTTGTACACTGCTGTCGTGGCAATAGAAAGATATAAGATTTAAGCATAAAGTCACTGGCACACACTGATGGAAGACTTATGAGGAAGCCTGATGCCATGGAGAAGAGACAAATATACCTAAATTAAAAATAAGACTTGAGAACATGGATGGGAGACAGAAAAAATTAGGGATTGACTTCCTACCACCAAAGGATTGCCATTCAACCATGTGGGTAAACATTTAGAATTACACATGAATTGAAAGAATCCTATTCCTTGAGGCTTTAAGACAATTTGATCTAAGGTTTCAATACATTCCTAATCAAAATGTCAGCAAGTTTTTTGTGGATATCTACAGACCGATTTCAATATTTATATGGAAAGTGGTTAGAGAATAGCCAAAGCAGTTCTGAAAAATAAAAGTAATTTCTTAAATTATTTCTTTATTCAATCATTCATTTACATTACATATTTATAAAATACTAATATTTTATACTATAAGTTATAATTCATTCTACATCATTTAATTTGCTAAATTATTCTAGCTTTGGCCATTGGGAGCTGCTATAGACTGAATATTTGTGTTCCCCCCAAATTCTTGAAACACAATCTCCAAGATGATGGTATTCAGAGTTAGACTTTTGGAAGGTGATTTGGTCATGAAGAGGGAGCCCTTATAAATGTGATTAGTGACCCTATTAAAAATACCCAAGTGACCTCTCTTGCCCCTTATACCACCACCAGACACCACATATGCTAGTGCTTTAATCTTGAATTTCTCATCCTCAAGTGCTGTGAGAAGTAAATTTCTAATTTGTATCAGCCATGCAGTCTACGGTATTCCATTATGGCATCCCACAGGGACTAAGACTGAGACTCAGGTTGGGTCCTGTATCCCTTTGACATGCTCCATCCTTTTGTTTTGAAAACCATTTTCTTATTGTGAAATTTTTTTCTTTTTCTTTTATTATACTTTAAGTTCTAGGGTACATGTGCACAACGTGCAGGTTTGTTGCATAGGTATACATGTGCCATGTTGGTTTGCTGCACCCATCAACTCGTCATTTACACACATTAGGTATTTCTCCTAATGCTATAACTCCCCCAGCCCCCCACCCCCCTACAGGCCCCAGTGTGTGATGTTCCCTGCCCTGTGTCCATGTGTTCTCATTGTTCAATTCCCACCTATGAGTGAGAACATGCGGTCTTTGGTTTTCTGTCCTTGTGATAGTTTGCTTAGAATGATGGTTTCCCGCTTCATCTATGTCCCTGCAAAGGACATGAACTCATCCTCTTTATGGCTGCATAGTATTCCATGGTGTATATGTGCCACATTTTCTTAATCCAATCTATCATTGATGGACATTTGGATTGGTTCCGTCTTTGCTATTGCAAACAGTGCTGCAAGAAACATACGTGTGTGTGTGTCTTTATAGTAGAATGATTTATAATCCTTTGGGTATATACCCAGTAATGGGATCGCTGGGTCAAATGGTATTTCTAGTTCTAGATCCTTGAGGAATCACCACACTGTCTTCCACAATGATTTAACTAATTTACACTCCCACCAACAGTGTAAAAGCGTTCCTATTTCTCCACATCCTCTCCAGCATCTGTTGTTTCCTGACTTATTAATGATCGCCATTCTAACTGGCATGAGATGGTATCTCATTGTGGGTTTGATTTGCATTTCTCTGATGATCAGTGATGATGAGCATTTTTTCATATGTCTGTTGGCTGCATAAATGTCTTCTTTTGAGAAGTGTTCATATCCTTTGCCCATTTTTTGATGGGGTTTTTTTTTTCTTGTAAATTTGTTTGAATTCTTTGTAGATTCTGGATATTAGCCCTTTGCCAGATGGGTAGATTGCAAAGATTTTCTCCCATTCTGTAGGTTGCCTGTTTACTCTGATGATAGTTTTTTTTTTTTTTTTTTTTTGCTGTGCAGAAGCTCTTTAATTTAATTAGATCCTATTTGTCTATTTTGGCTTTTGTTGCCATTGCTTTTGGTGTTTTAGTCATGAAGTCCTTGCCCATGCCTGTGTCCTGAATGGCATTGCCTGGGTTTTCTTCTAGGGTTTTTATGCTGTTAGGTCTTACACTTAAGTATTTAATCCATCTTGAGTTAATTTTTTTATATGGTGTAAGGAAGAGATCTAGTTTCAGCTTCCCACATATGGCTAGACAGTTTTCCCAGAACCATTTATTAAATAGGGAATCCTTTCCCCATTGCTTGCTTTTGTCAGGTTTGTCAAAGATCAGATGGTTGTAGATGTGTGGTGTTATTTCTGAGGTCTCTGTTCTGTTCCACTGGTCTATATACCAGTACCATGCTGTTTTGGTTACTGTAACCTTGTAGTATAGTTTGAAGTCAGGTAGTGTGATACCTCTGGCTTAGTTCTTTTTGCTTAAGATTGTCTTGGCAATGCGGGCTCTTTTTTGGTTCCATATGAACTTTAAAGTAGTTTTTTCCAATTCTGTGAAGAAAGTCAGTGGTAGCTTCATGGGGATGTCATTGACTCTATAAATTACCTTGGGCAGTATGGCCATTTTCACAATATTGATCCTTCCTATCCATGAGCATGGAATGTTCTTCCATTTGTTTGTGTTCTCTTTTATTTCGTTAAGCAGTGGTTTGTAGTTCTCCTTAAAGAAGTCCTTCACATCCCTTGTAAGTTGGATTCCTAGGTATTTTATTCTCTTTGTAGTAATTGTGAATGGGAGTTCACTCATGATTTGGCTCTCTGTTTGTCTGTCATTGGTGTACAGGAATACTTGTAATTTTTGAATATTGATTTTGTATCCTGAGACTTTGCTGAAGTTGCTTATGAGCTTAAGGAGATTTTGGGCTGAGACAATGGGGTTTTCTAAGATATACAATCATGTCATTTGCAAACAGAGACAATTTGACTTCCTCTTTTCCTAATTGAATACCCTTTATTTCTTTCTCTTGCCTGATTGCTCTAGCCAGAACTTCCAACACTATGTTGAATAGGAGTGATGAGAGAGGGCATCCTTGTCTTGTGCCAGTTTTGTTTTGAAAAGTATTTCTATAGATGCTCCAGCCTTATCTGGATTTTTCTTGTTGAGACCCTGGATCAGCCACATCTCCAAGAAGCCCTGGTTTATGTTACTGGATATTATTACAAAATAATATCTCAACACAAGGTAGAGAAATAATTACTGTTTCTAGGTTTTCTCAGCAGACAGATCTAGGAAATATATATATATATATATATAATTTTCATATCTATCCATCTGCCTCTATATCAAGCTAAACATGAGCTCAAGCTGATGTCTTTGACTCTAATTCAGTACCACATGGTGCATTCTACCCTTTTCTGCCTGCATCTCTTTAACTTTTCTATTCTTAGTGGGGTTATTGCCATCTGCAACCCTTTTTGTACTTGCTGAACCCCAATTTACATGTACAGAAATTTCAAAATTGTTAACACTTTTCTCCATGAGAATCAACTTTAGTAATGAGAGTACAGTGATGATGTATAGTTCTTCTACTTTTCACCTTATAGTTTTTCATCAAAATAGTGTTTTCCAAAGTTAATTAAGGCAGTTCTATTTTCCCCCACTGTCTTGAGTGATGTTATATCACACAAAAATTATTTTTTCACAGTCTGCATTCTATCTAAAGATCCCCAGCTTCCTCTGATATTTTTATATGTCCATACGTCAAAGCTTATTTTTCTGCTGTAAAATTTTATGAGCTTGGCAAATGCATAATATATCTGATCATACAGGTTAATCCCATCACCCCAAAATCCCTCTATACTTCTCTAGTCAAATACGTCTCCATTACTTATCTCAAAGACAAAAGTATCTGCTTATGTTTTTCCCATCTCTATAACTTTCTCCTTTGTTATAGATTGTCATTAGAATTGAATCATATACAATGTAGCCTTTTGCTATTGCTCTGTTCACTTAGTAAAATTCATTTGTGATTCATCCATTTTGTAATGAAAATTATTAGCTCTCTCCTTTTTATCACTGAATAGTATTCTGCTTGTATAAATGGATTACAATTGCTTTAACCATGCACTTATTGAAGGACACTTTGGTTGCTTCACATTGTTGACAATTATGAATAAATCTTCTATAAATAGTCATGTGCAGGTTTTTGCAATGATTTAAATTATCACATCCCTTGGGGAAATACCTTGCAAGCAAAATTGCTGGCTTGTATGTGAAGTCTATGTTTAACTATAAAAGAAACAGCAAAACTGCCTTCTCCAGTGGTTTAAACATTTTGTATTCCTAGCAGCAATAAATGAGAGTTTCTGATGCTACACATCCTTCCCAGCTGTTCGTTTTCTTATTATTGAGTTTCCAGGGGTGTGTGTGTGTGTGTGTGTGTGTGTGTGTGTGTGTGTGTGTGCATACTGGATACAAATTATTTATCAGATATGAGATTTTCAAATATTTACTTCCAACCAGTGCCTTATCTTTTTGTTCTCTTCATAGTGACTTTTCTACAGCAAAAGTTTTCAATTTTGACAATTTTTTCTTTCATTCATTGTGCTTTTAGTATTTTATCTAAAATTTAACCACCAAACTCAAGGTCATGTAGATTTTCTCCTAGACGTTTCATAATCTTGCATTTACATTAAAGTCATTTTATCTAATTTTAGGTAAGTCACAAGATACATGCTGAAATTCATTTTATCTTTTAGAAAACTTTTATTTTAGGTTCAGGGGTACATGTGCAGGTTTGTTATACAAGTAAATTGCATGTCATGAGGGTTTGGTGTATTGATTGTTCCATCACACAGGTAATCAGCATAGTACCCAATAGGTAGTTTTTGGTGAGGGCTCTCCTCCCATCCTCCACCCTCAAGTAGGCCCTGATATCTGTTGTTCCATTCTTTTTGTCTATATGTACTCAACATTTAGCTCCCTCTTATAAGTGAGAACATGCAGTATTTGGTTTTCTGTTCCTGTGTTAGTTTGTTGGGATAATGGCTTCCAGCTCCATCCATTTTGCTGCAAAGGACATAACCTCATTCTTTTTTATGGTTGTGTAGTATTCCATGGTGCATATTTTCTTTTTTATACATATTTTATATATATTGCATAGAAACACTGAACTATTCTAGCACTGTGTTTTGGAAAAATTAACGCTTCTTTACTGATTTTCCTTTGCAATGTTGTGGAAACTAGGTTGACAGTTGTTTAAATCTATTACTAGGCTCTCTATTCTCTTTCATTAATCTTATATGCCTATCATTTTTCAATACCACACTGTCTTGATATTGTAACGTCACTAAAAGTCTTCCAATTGTGTAATGTAAGTCTTCTTTGTTCTTTTTCAATGTTGTTTGGGCCATTCTATAACTTTTGCGTCCCTTTATACATTTTAAAATTCTTTTGTTACTATCTGCATGAAAGCTTGCTAAAATTTTGTTAGGATTTCCCTGAATCCATGAATGAAATTGGAAACCATTAACATACTAACAATATTATGTCTTCCAATCCATGAAGGGAGAATCCAATTTCGGGGTGATTTAAGGTTTTTCTGCTAAGATGATAAACATATTGTGTTAGATTCATACCTAGTACTTCCCTTTTTTGGAGATATCAAAAATGATATTATTTTATACATTTTAATTCTAATTGTTCATTGTTAGTAATTTCTTTTGCATGTTGACCTTGTCTCTTTCAGCCTTGCTAAAATATATTATTACTTACGGGAGTTTTCTGGTAGAATCTTAGAGGCTTTCTATATAGACAATTATGTCATCAGCTAATCATCAGGAAACAATGTTCACATGGTTATTCATCATACTGCATTCTTTACCATGCTTTCCTGTCTCACTTCATTTTACTTTGCTATAGTAGAAGTGCATCCCCCCACCCACAAATGAACTTTTAGCCCTTAACTCTTGCCTAAGGCTGTGATTTCTAGAGGTCCAGCCTGTCGTCAACCTTTAACCTATCCCAAAATAAATAATAACCTATTTTTTAAATAAATATCAAAATCAGAAATTGAAACTATTAAAATATATAGAGAAAATTAAATCATTTTATTTTAAAGTGAAACATATATAGAAACACTACACTGAACACATGCATAGCTTAAGAAATTATTTTGCAACCACCCCTCGGATCAATAAATACAACTTTAATAGCAACCGCAGAAGCCCATTCATGTGTCCTATTCTAATTCACTCATCACATCCTCAGAAGTAATGATAATCTTTACCTTTAAGTAATCATTTATTTGTATTCCTTAAAGATTTTATCACTCCAGTTTAAATTATCACACACTATAGAGTCTTCTACTTTTTTTTATTTGATATGTTCTTTACATCTATTCTAATCTTCAGATTCTCTCTACAGCCTTTTCACCTCTTTCCAATCTATTTGTTGAGAAACTCAGGTGTTTTTATGGTAGAATTCTTAGCATCTCCATTCTCCCAATTCCACCTACGTGGTGCAGTTCAATGTGTCTTTCTGTTCTCCACATAGTTTTCTATAAGTTGGTTGGTTCAGAAGCTTAGGTCTGATGAATAATAAATATCATCTTTGGAAGGTGATTATTTTTAAATATTGTGCTCAAAAATTTAAAAATAGTTGATAGGTTGGAAGCACAACTTCTTTCATCTTTGGCCAGTAGAAGTCTCCTCTAATTGAGTCCTGAGTATTCTAATATAACCCTAGTAATCTTTCATATCTGGTATGATATGAATTTTCAAGTTCATCTTGTGGATTCCCCATCCTAGATGAGGAATCAGTCATTTCTCCAAGAAGCCCTGATTTCTCTTACCAGGAAATTGTATTGCAAGACTATAATATGGGCCTAGGAATGTTCATTGTAATCGAATTGGCCAATGTTGCTAAGTTATGGCAATGAACAGAGCCAGGAGTGAGAGACAGAGAAAGAGAGAGCCCACGCACTGAGTCTGCCCATATATAGAGATTTACCTAAGCTCCTCCATATTATATTAAGAAATAGAATATTCCATATTTATTTGAAATAAAGGACACATTTCCTTTACTTCACATTATACTCATAACCATCCTGGAATACTATCTCCATCAATATGATTACTGAAAATATTTTTTTAAAACTTTTGCACATGCTTTCCCATTATTCTCTTTTTTTAAATAAAAACTATTGTGTTACATCTACTCTGTCAGGGCATGTAGATATTACAATGGACTTTCGTTAAGTCATTTGGATAGAAAAAAACTTTTTAAATGATTACAGAAATATATATCATAAAAGTAATAACCGGACAAAGGCAAAATGAATACCTCTATATGACAGAAGATTTCATTAAGATGCAAAGAGTAAAAACAAAACAGATTGGACAAAGATAATTTCAACACACATAGGATAATTAAAAGAAGCCCCCACAATATCCAAACAATATATAGTCTTACAAAAGCAGTGAAGGTCTGGGAATGAGAGAAATGTGAAGCTCCATCTCTTCTCCCTTATTATTCTCCCAGTACCACTGCTCAGCTCTGCAGAAACATTACAAAGTATCTAGAGTTACTAAAGATTCTTCTGTCAAAATATGTCCTTTGTTACCATCAGATATTTGGATAAGCAAGCACACTTTCCTTGGCAATTAGAAGCAGAATGATGTCTTTTATTTTTGAGTTGGTAACACATTATTATGAAGTAGCAGTGAAAGCAATGTACACAGCTGTATCATAAACAGCCTCCCTCACCGACTATTCCCATGAATGCCATTCCCACCAACACATCCCCAAGATAACTGATTTCCTGGTTTCCCTCCTAGGCATTTCTTCATGCAACTATACCCAAATAGAAATATAAACAGAGTTTTGCTTTGTTCTTACAAAAAGGAAACACATAAAAAAAATTGGTCTACTCTTTGCTTTTCTTTCTCAACTGTGTACCCTGAAGTACTTTCTTTTAATGACAAAGAAAACTTCCTCATTCTTCCTACAGTTATGTAATGTTCAACTGAATGAAAGTGCCATAAATCATATGAGTAGTCACCTTTTGATGTCCATTTGGGTTGCCCCAAACATGTGTAATCACTTGTGTAAGAATGCAGAAGAAATCTGTGTCATGCAATACAGAAATATTAATTGAGAATAGTGGGTATGACAGGAACAAGGGAGATGATGGGGCAACACAGAAACTGAGATATAAGGATTAAGGGAGCTCAGTGTGGAGCTAGAAGGTGGCTTGATAAACTTGGTTTTTGTGAGTGAATGAAGGGGGAAAAGGAACAAAGAGATGAATCTGGTACTAACAGAGAGAGAGAGAATAAATGAAATTAATAAAGAAACTGAGCAGGAAGTGGGATAGCAAAGGGAACATGGAGGGTGAATGTACCATGTCAAGATTGAAGAATGTGTGAGACAGAGAAAAAGGGGCCACAGGCCACCTGTCCCTCTGCCCTCTCTCCAATCCACCCTCAGCCCAAGGACACAGCAAAGCCATCTATCCCTTATCACATCGCCTTCCAGAACATACCTCCATTGCGCTCCCTCATTTGATGTTGGCGACATTAGGTAAAAAAAAAATGTTTCTTTCTAAAACCTTTCATCTATGGCTAAGAAGGTGCACAAATTAGGGTTAAACCTGTATCAAAACACATTCATCCTGAAGATTGCTAAGCAGTCAGTATGGGGGAGTGAGTTCACTGTCACAACTTCCAGTCAGAAAACCCATAGAAAGTTACTATCACCATTGAATATTGGAGGCAGGAACTACATTGAAAGCTTGAGGGTGGACCACAGGTCACTGAGAGACACAATAGTGAGGCTTACACGATGAGAACACACCATGAAACCATAAGGCAATAAAGGGGAAGATAATTCTGGCATCTAGAATCAAATTAGTACAGCAGACGTCAGATAAATCACATTTCTTGCTTTTCCCATTCACAGTCTGAGAGTTCTAAAATCTTCATGTATTTCAGATGTTTACACTTGTCATATTTATTTTGGGACATGTATTTATGTACATTAAAAAGAATAAATAGATTTCCCATATAGAAGTCACCCAATAATGAATTGAAGCACTGTCTATGCCCTAAATATCCCTTGTAGATTACAAACTATTTGATGATGAGAACTGTCATTTTAGATTTAAATTAGTACCTTCAGATTACTGAAGTCCATGATAAGGATTGTCCCCAGGACAGAGCTAAATTCTGAGGAGTTGATAGCAGTGTTTCATGCCATCTCCAAAGGCCTGTATGAATTTGTCATTCCTCAGGGTGAAGATGAAAGGGTTCAGAAAAGGGGTCACCACTAAAACCAGCAGTGACGCTATCCAGTTATACTCGGCTGCCTGTGTTTGCTTGGGTTTCATGTAGAGAAACAAGCAGCTGCCGTAGCCGATCACAACACAGGTGAAGTGGGAGGCACAAGTGGAAAAGGATTTCCTCCGGCCAGAGGCTAACGGGATCTTGAGGATGGTGGAGATGATGTAGGTGTAGGAGACAATCGTAGGGATCAAAGAACCAATGATAATGAAAACAGCCATTAGAAAAAGAATAAACTCTGTGAAAAGAGTGTCCTCACAGGATACCTTGAGCAATTGTCCTCGGTCACAGTAAAAATGATCTAACACATTTGATTTGCAGAAAGTAAGCTGAAAAGTGGCATAAACTGGCCAGATTTGAAAAAGGAACCCAAACACCCATGACACAATGACCATCCAGACACATGTGCTGCTGTTCATAATGATGTTGTACCTCAAAGGGTTACACACAGCCACATAATGGTCCACAGCCATCACTCCCATTAATGCCAACTCCGAGGTACCCAAAGAAAGGTATAAATATAGCTGTGCAGCACAGGCTGTCAAAGACGTGATCTGAGTGCTTGGAAGCAGCAACCCCCCAGCATAAAAGGGGCAGCGGTGGATGTGATCAGGATCTCCAGGACACAGAGGTGGCCCAGGAAAAAATACATGGGGGACTGCAGATGTTTATCAACACAGACAGTGACAATGATGACCCTGTTTCCCATCACTGTCACTGCGTACAAGAAGAAGAAGTTCACAAAAAGTATACAGCGTACTTCTTGGGAGCCAGGGAAGCCTAAGAGAAAAAATTCAGTGGTGCTAGAGTAATTCCCCAACATTTACTTCTGAGTGCTTTTTACTCATGAAATCTAGAAAACAAAAGAGAGTTAATACGGCTTCTCACCTTAACAGAAGTAGAAACTGTTCTGCAATCCCCCTCCTGTTCACAGGCCACACACCATGACTAGAATGGTAGGCATTTGTCTTCTACTATTCCTGTATATGGTCAGTGGCAATTTTTCTAAATATGCACAATGTGTGAGGAAAATTGAGTTGGTCACGAAGATGATCCCAGTCCCCAGTGCCATACCTTAGACATGAGAGCCTATACCCTGCCCAGCATGCACCATTGCACCCTCAATGCTCAGTTCACCTGCCTCCCACTCTGCTCTGAACAGCCAGCAGTCAGCCTCCAGGACCACACTGTGTTCATTTCTACCACTAACTCCCTTCCACCTGGAAGGTCCAAAACTACTCTGTCTGCCAAGTATTTTCTATCCTGTAAATTCCTGCTCCAGTCTCATGTTCTATACAAAAGTTTCCCTGCCAACGCCCCTGAGCTGGTTACTCGATTTCTTTGTTTCATCAGAATGTAGGTTCCATTTACAGGATGTTTATTTTAAAACTTTTGCTTTACCTTCATCATTATTGCTGTGTGTTGGTGAGAGTGAGGGTATGGAAGTCTCCTGAGGAGTATCTATAAATTTTCAAGGGCAAGGACTGAGGATCTCTCAATCTACTGGTCAGCTGGTTCCCTGCATGGATTACTCCTTTCTTCCCTCCTATCTTGGGGATGAAAGCCTACCTTACTTTTGTCCTCAGTGAATGTGTCTTCTCACAGAAGGCTGACAAACCAGCACCTGGCCTGAGTTGAACCTGGCCATCTCTCTCTAAGACTCTGACAACTCTTTTCATCATTGCGAGAGAAGAAAGATTCAGACAGAATATATAGGAGGAACTTTTATCCTCAGCCTCTATCTGTCCCACTTTGACCTCATACTCAGACTGGCAAACAAAAGGATTTAGGTCTACAGACCTTGCCTCTAGGAGAGCTCAAAGCCACCAAGTGTGACTTCCAGGTTCAGCCCAGGTCCTAAATATCGAGGCTATGGTCTCATTCTATTAGAAAGTTTGGGATGTATCCTCAAAGTCAATGTTCCTTATACAATCACATTTTTCTCCCAAAATCATACCAGAAATTAAAGAGTCAGCTGTCACTAACGTAAAATAGACCCCATTTCCTGAGTATCTTAGAATTTCTGGGCTTTATCCTTTACTTCCTTCAGGTCTTTGATTAAGTGTCCAAGTTCAGGGAAATTGTCCTCATCATTCTGTCTAAAAAAACACATACTATCCTTCACTCGCTATCTCCTCACTAAGATCTACTTTTCTCTTTAGCCTTCATCACTTGAAATTGTATGTTTATGTTTTGTTTATTTTGTCATTCATTTTACAATGTAAGCACCATGAAAGCAAGAAGATTGTCATCCTTGTTCATTGTGTCTCATGATCTAGTATTATTTCTGAATGAATTAAATGAATTCATCAATTAAAGGATGAATCTATGATCAGAGCCTATGCACACTTGGCTATGGCCAATGTTGAAGGCAGCTGCTTTCCCTCCCTTCTGTCTTCACTGACACAGTGCCCAGTCATCATTCAGTCCTCTCTCTGAGACCTCTTGTAAAATGATATTTGGGTAACAAGGATCAACTTGATAGAAGAACTCAGTCCGAATTCCCACAACCTCTGCTTACGTGGGACCCAGTAAAAAGAAAGGAGAGATGATGGTTCTAACAATAGCAATGACCTGTGCCTATGTCAAGCACTGAGTCAGAGAATAGTTGAAAGTGCTTTCTGCTATGCAAGAAGAATTTGAAGATGGGCCTACTACTCTTTAATAAAATCTGAATGTCCTCATCCTAGAGGGCAAACAAGCCCAGAACGTTCTATCCTGAGCCTCTCCTAGTTTCTCCTTCACAGAGCAGAACTCCTGGAAAACACTCATCTCCAGAGAAATACCCTGAAGTGAAAAGTTGAATGGCTCTCTAGGACTCGACCCAGGCTGCCTCCTGACTGATTAGTGCTGAGATTGCTCTGTGGGCCAGAGGAAGCTGCTGCTTCTTCACTCTCAGTGAAAGAGAAAACTGACTTCACACAAACACTGAGGAGAAAGTCTAGAAATCATAATGCCATGGGATGCCCCACTGTTTCCCTCTTTCTCTTTCCCTCCTTCTTTCACTCTGCAGTGCATCCCTAAGTAATATTATTCACTAAGGAAAGTTAGTTCAGGGAAACCCTAGGGATGCAGTGAAGGAAACACCAAAGAAACTTTCAGCTCTTCTTTCCCGAGACTAATCAGGTTTGAGAATTCTTAAAAGTTTTGAGTAATGGGAAAACTTGAAATCTCCCTCATCAAGAGTTTCTCAAAACCCAGGCCATCTTCCTCTAGGCTGTAAGTCCTGTTTATAAACAAGTCAAGCCAGTCTTGCACTCTCTCATGTGTATCTCCCTAATTCCATTTAACCCTACAGAGACTACACTCCCTGTGATGGTTAACACAGGTGTCAACTTGACTGGATTGAGAGATGCCTAGATGGACAGTGAAGCATTGCTCCTGGGAGTGTCTGTGAGGCTGTTTCCAGGAAAGACTAACATGTAGGTCAGTGGACTGGAAGAAGAGGCCCATCCAATAGGCCATGGGTGAGGCTAGAACAAAGTTTGCAGAAGGGGGACATTCAGCTTGCTTAGATTCCTCTCTCTCTTTTTCTCTCTCCCTTCTAGAGTGAGATCCTTTTTTTCCTCCTGCCTTTGGACATCAGACCCAAAGTTCTTCAGCCTTTGGACTCTAGGGCTTGCACCAGCAGCCTGCCTCAGACTGGCAGCTATACTGTCAGCTTCCCTGGTCTTGAGGCTTTTGAACTGGGACTGAGCTACACTACCAGCTTTTCTCATTTCCCACCTTGGAGACAACCTATTTGGGGACTTCGCCTTTGTAATCATGTGAGACAATTCTCCCTAATAAATTCCCTTTCATGTATATATAAAAGGGAATGTATGTGTATGTGTGTGTGTGCATGTGCATGTGTGTATACACATATACTATTGGCTCTCTTCCTCTAGAGAAACTTGATGAATACACATCAAAAATCCAGAGGCCAGGGATGAGTAACATGAGAAAATAGTGGAATAGCCAGCTTCAAGCTCCTGACTCTCAATTGAAAAGAAAAAACAACCCGAAACTCCCAAAATCAACTTTATTAGAACTTCAGAAAATATTGTTTTTCAGCAACCAAGTAAACACTGATACAAGAAAAAAAACCCAAAAATATTAGGAAAGCTTCATGATGTTTTTACTTACCTTTGCCCACCCTCTCCCCATCTCACCAGCAGTCTTGAAAATGACAGCCTGTATCCCCAGTGTGAGATCCAGTCTCTGGTTCCAGAGGGTGCAGAGCAAACCTCATTCACAAAGTATTATGTATGTCTATTCTAATCTGCCTTGACTACCTGAAGGACTGGCACAATGTGCTAATCTTTGTTTCACTTAACACAGATTCTACTCATGGCAAAAAGTGGCAGCTATTGTGTAAGAATATTGTAAGACTAACAAAAATTCTTCAGGGTAAAAGATTACTATTGAGACATATAATAGAGCATCTAAAGTCTCAGAGGAAATGTCAGGGAAGGTTTCTTTGGGAAGCTATGGAACTCGGAAGAAACAATATATACCGGGGAATTTAGAAAATCACATGTTTATCTAGGGGCAAAATGCATGATCAGAAAAGATCCAAAAAGATGTTAACCCTTTACTTTTGACTGATGTCTAGATTCAGTTTAAGCCTGGTTAAGTACGGGAGAAGTACCCCAGCACAGAGTCAACCTACTGAGATGAAAATGGTTGTTTGGGGG
This sequence comes from Pan troglodytes, assembly GCF_028858775.2. NCBI lineage: Eukaryota > Metazoa > Chordata > Mammalia > Primates > Hominidae > Pan > Pan troglodytes. The sequence continues at coordinate 157,214,625 of NC_072404.2, read as the reverse complement.
TTTTTTTGTTTGTTTCCTTGTTTACTTGTGTTTTGGCTTTTTCGTTATTTGTTAGTTTTTGAAGTTTTTGTTTTGTTTTGTTTTGATTTTTTTATTGTGTTCCAGGAATTCAGTGAAATCTCTGTCAAAACATTAGCTAAACACAGCTAAAGAAATAGAGATTTCAATGACCACATATGACTAGGAATACAGTCTTTATAAAATTAGTATTACAAAATCACTAAACAAGTGGATGTCTACTTCAACAATAAAAAACAACAACAAACTTTTGGGAAGACAAAAAATTTGACTTACAGAATTGTGACTGTATAATATCCACATGTCTGAGGTTCAACAAAAAAATCACAAAGTATACAAAGAAATAAGAAAGTATGGTCCACTCAAAAGAACAAAATAAATCAACAGAAACCATCCCTGAGGAAGACCAGTATTGAACTTAATAAACACAGGCTTTAAACCACTGTCTTAAATATGTTCAAAGAACTAAAGGAAAACTAAAGGCAATCAGGAAAATGATGTATTAAAAAAATGAGAATGTCAATAATTTTTTAAAATGTTTAGAGAAAAATATTTTAATAGAAAAAAGCTACCAAACAGAAATTCTAGAGCTAAAGAGTATAATAACTAAAATGGGAAATTTATTAAAGACGTTCAATAGCATATTTAAGCTAGAAGAAATAATCAGCAAACTTGAAGATAGGACAATTGCTATTATCCAGTTTGAGGAGCAGAAAGAAAAAGAGGAAAAGTAAACAGACTAAGGTACCTGTGGGACACCATCAAGCACTTGAACATACACATAATGGAAATCCCAGAAGGAAGAAACAAAGAGAAATGTGCATAAAAAGTATTTAAGAAACAATGGCCCAAATTTGTTGAAAACATGAATCTACACATCAACGAAGCTCAATAAACTCAAACTGGAGAAACTTAGAGAGATCCACACAAAGGCACATTATAATCAGTCAAAAATCAAAGAGAGAAACTTGAAAGCCGCAAAAGAGAAGCACCTTGTCACATACATGGGATTCACATAAGATCAACTGTCAATTTTTTATCAGAAATTATGTAGGCTAAATATAGTAAGGTAGTATATTTAATGCTTAAAGGAAAACAAATTGTCAACTAAGAATTCTGTATTCAGCAGCTGGGCACGGTGGCTCATGCCTGTAATGCCAGCACTTTGTGAGGCCGAGGCGGGCAGATCATGAGGTCAGGAGATTGAGACCATCCTGGCTAACAAGGCGAAACCCCGTCTCTACTAAAAATACAAAAATTAGCTGGGTGTGGCAGCAGGCACCTGTAGTCCCAGCTAGTCGGGAGGCTGAGGCAGGAGAATGGCGTGAACCCAGGAGGCGGAGCTTGCAGTGAGCCAAGATTGTGCCACTGCACTCCAGCCTGGGCAACAGAACAAGACTCCATCTCAAAAAAAAAAAAAAAAAAAAAGAATTCTGTATTTGGCTAAACCGTCCTTCAAAAAACAGGAAGAAATTAAGACATTCTCAGAAAAATGAAAGCTAAGGGAGTTTGGTACCAGTATCTGCCCTACATGAAATACTAAAAGGAGTCCTTCAGGTTGAAGAGGAAGAAACCTAGACAGAAACTTAAAGTTAATGAGTATATAAAGATCTCAACTAAAGATAACTAGATGGACAAATATAAAAATGTCTTATTGTATTTTTGGTTGTTGTAACTCCACGTTTTATTTTATACAAAATTTATAAGACAAATGAATTAAAAATAATTATAAATCTATTTTCTTGGTTATGCAATAGATAAAGATGTACTCTGTGACAACAACATGAAAGAGGGGATTGGAGCTGTATAGACTGGAGTTTGTGTATGATATTCCAGTTAAATGGGTATCAATTCAAACTATAGTGTTATAAATTTAGGATGTAAAACATAATCTCCTAGGTAAATACAAAGAAAAAACTTTTATTTTATTTCTTCATTTATTTTTAGAGATGGGGCCTTATTCTCTCACCAAGTCTGGAGCATAGTGTTGTGATCATAGCTCACTGCAACCTCAAACTCCTGAACTCGAGGGATTTTCCTGCCTCCACCTCCCAAGTAGCTGAGACTACAGGCATAAGCCACTATACCCAGTTACATTTTTAAATTTTTTTGTAGAGACAGAATCTCGCCATCTTGTCCAGACTGATCTCAGACTCCTGGGCTCAGGTGATCCTCCTACCTCAGCCTCCTAAAAAGTGTTGGGATTATGAGTGAGGTACCATGCCCAGCCAGAAAATAATTTTTTTAAATACAAAAAAAGAAATAAGAAGGGAAGCAAATGTTTTGCTACAAAAAAATAAAGTCAGCTTAACACAAAAGAGGACAGTGATGGAGAAAATGAGGAGAAAAGATATTAGACAAACAAAACACAAATGGCAAAACGGCAGAAGTACTTTCTTATCAGTAATTATTTTAACTGTAAATAGATTAAGCTCTCCAATCAAAAGACAGAAATTGGCAGAATAATTATTTTAAATTGTCCAACTATGTGCTGTTTACAAGAGACTCACTTTCAATCCCAAGATACAAAGAGGTTGGAAGTGAACTTTTTTTAAAAAGAGAGATATTTCATGCAAATAGTAACTAAAATAAACCTGGAGTTGCTATACTAATATCAGAAAAAATAGACTCTAAGTTGGTTTCTTTTTCTCCAAGTAGATGGATTGGAGGCAGAGTTAACATGTCTCTCTCACTTAGAAAGACAAAGTAGTGTGTAGGTATTCACACTGCGAACTTTTTTCCAAGAAGCAATGCAGGAACTCAACAGGAAAACTGAAATCCACAGTGTCTTTGAAAGAAGCAGCAGGCTGCATTCTACACCATGAGCCAGGCAAAAAACTGTAAGTCCTTGGAGTGTGACAGAAGGAAAGACTACCTCCAGGATTTACATTCTCTGGGGAATCTGGCAATTCAGCTTACATGAGAAGCCCTTAACTCTGCCCAGTGCTGGAATTCACTTAGAAAGTGGTGAGGAACATAAAGAATGGCAGCAGAGGAGTCTTGCAAGTATTCACAGTCTCCAGCACAGATTGAGAGAAGCCATTCCTTATTCTGCCCCATAGGGGCCAATTAACTCAGGCACTGGTTGCAGGTTGAAAGAAGTTCTCAACTGAATTTCATGGTATAACCTCAAGTGAGGAAGAACTCTCTTGGCCAGAATTAGGGGGGTGAGTGGGAAGGATGCTACAGCCACAGGAGCAGGAGCTAGGTGCCCAGGCTGTGTGGGCAGACTGGGAGGAGTGTGGACTGAAAGCCACGGTTCCTGCCTCTGTGTGGGGAAGGCATATGGCCTGGGACAGTTTTGAGTTTTGAGAATAGAAGCCTTGAACTTAGCTCACTGCTCTACCAGAAAACTGCAGGTGTGAGATCTGCCTTGCCAAGTGCAAGGGAGCTGAGGGAGGTTTACTGCCGCCTGTTACTCCCCACTCCCTGCATGCAGTCTTCTGTGCAACACAGGCAGTTACACTCCTCTCTGGAATATTGCCCCAGTGATCAGAGAACCACCTCTCTGACTCCCATAAGGGCTGCTACTTGCTACACACACAGAGAGTCAGAGCATGTACTTGCTTTACCCAGTCACCACTTGGCTTTGCCCCTCTACCTGTCCTAGTAGCTTAATACAAAGGAGAAAATTTTGGCTGCATCCATCACCTGACAAACCAGAATATTTCCCTGGGTTACATAAGGCAAGCACAAATCCCAATGCTACTACCACAGCTGGTGATCTTTTGCAAATGCCATCTCCTGGCTGAAGGCCAACCAACAGAGTTTATTACAGCATCTACAGGTAGAATAACAGTGCCCAGGAAGGAGAAAACTTGTGCATGACCTCAACTATCACCATTGCTTGTACCACCCTGGCCTGGCCAGGAGTTCATGAGTCTGTCCACATGACCTTTTCATTACTACTACAACTGGCATTTGAGAAAGCCAACATACTAAGGCCACCTATAACCAAGAAATCTCAGAGTCTCTGCTACTCCCCTGCCACCCCCATCAAAGCTGGTACTAGTAACCACTGGTAGGAGACTTGAGGACAGATCACATCTCTGGATCCCTTGCAGACATTCCCCAGCACCAGCCTGGAGTATGGCAACCACACTGGGCAGCTAGACCCAGAGGAACAACAGCATTCACAGTAGTCTAATTCTCAAGGAGCCCTACTCCTATGGGAAGTGGGAGTGCACCACATCAAGGGAAAACCCCATGGGACAAAAACACTCAAATGACAGGCCTCGAGTCCCAGATCTTTCAATAATGGGAAGTTTATTTCAGCAAAAGCATAGTCAGAGTGCTGGGTTCAGCAGGGAAAGTCTGCAGCCATGCCACAGCAGTCAGGCAGCCTTGGTGCTTGTGAAGGATCTTGGAGAAGGGACTTCTTTTCCCTCTCATCCACCACTGCAGAAACAGCTGGAGTTTTTCCCATGGGAGCTCAGTGTGGATGCACCTATAGAACCTGTCTGGAACATTTCAGGGTGACTGCATCCCCACAGAAGGAGCACCTTCCAGGTATAGGTCTGCACAAGATGCAGAGTCACAATTCCTCTATACTTGGAACATCAACATTCCTACAGATGAAAAGAGATGCTTCTCTGTTCTGAATAGCTAGAACACTGGGTCAGGAGTGTATCTAGGAGGTGAATAGCTTTCCTGCTGGCCTTCTAGGGGAAATTAGGTGGCTCTAGTCCTTCCTTCTCATAAGACTTCAGTGCATTTTACTCAGAGTTCTGCCAGCCACCTCCATCAAGGCCAGGACCTCTGCCCACCATTGGGTAGTACATTTACCCGTCTGCTTTGGACAAAGCTGTTTTTATCTGTGGGAAATCATATGATTGGCTTTATGTCCCCATCCAAATCTCACCTTGAATTGTAATAATCCCCATAGGTCAAGAGTGGGACTTGATGGAGGTAATTAGATCATGGGGGAAGTGCCACCCATGCTGTTCTTGTGATAATGAGTGAATCTCATAAGATCTGGTGGTTTTATATGTGTCTGGCATTTCCCCTGCTTGCACTCATTCTCTCTCCTGCCACCCTGAGAAGAGGTGCCTTCTGCCATGATTGTAAGTTTCCTGAGACCTCCCCAGCCAGCCATGCAGAACTGTGAATCAATTAAACCTCTTTTTTAAATAAATTACCCAGTCTCAGGTATTTCTTCATAACAGCATGAGAATGGACTAATAGAGTAAATTGGTACTTGGAGTGGGACATTGCTATGTGGAAGCAACTTTGGAACTGGGTAATGGGCAAAAGTTGAAAGAGTTTAATCACCAAGACAGTGGGGAAAATGTCTCCAGGGCATGTCAGAGACCTTCATGCAGCCCCTCCCATCACAGGCTTGGAGGCCTAGGGGGGAAAAATGGTTCTGTGGGCTGGGCCTAGGGACCCCCTCCTCTATGCAGCCTCAGGATATGGTGCCCCACGTCCCATCTGCTTCAGCTCCACTCATGGCTAAAAGAGGCCAATGTACAGCTCCAGCTGTTGCTTCAGAGGGTGCAAGCCCCAAGCCTTGGCAGTTTTCATGTGGTGTTGGGCCTGTGGGTGCACAGAAGTCAAGAATTGAGGTTTGGGAACATCTGCCTAGATTTCAGAGGATGTATGGAAATGCCTGGATGTCCAGGCAGAAGTTTGCTGTAGGGGTGAAGCTCTCATGAAGAACCTCCGCTAGGGCAATGCAGAAGGAAAATGTGCGGTCAGAGCCCCCACTCAGAGTCCACACTAAAGAACTGCCTAGTGGAGCCTGGGAGAAGAGGGCCACTGCCCTCCAGACTCCAAAATGGTAGATCCACTGACAGCTTGCACTGTGCACCTGGAAAAGCTGCAGACATTCAATGCCAGCCCATGAAAGCAGCTGGGATGGGGATTGTGCCCTGCAAAGCCACAGAGCCAAACTGCCCAAGGCCTTGGGAGCCTATCTCTTGCATCAGCATGCCCTTGACCTGAGACATGGAGTCAAAGGAGATCATTTTGGAACTTTAAGGTTTAATGACTGCCCTATTGGAATTCTGACTTGCATGGTGCCTGTAGTCTCTTTATTTTAGCCAATTTCTCCCATTTGGAACTGGTTTATTTACCCAATGCCTGTACTCCTATTGGATCGAGGAAGTAACTAACTTGTTTTTTATTTTACAGGCTCAAAGGTGGAAGGGACTTGCCTTGTCTCAGATGAGACTTTGGACTTGAACTTTTGGGTTAATGCTGGAATGAGCTAAGACTTTGGGGGACAGTTGGAAAGACATGATTGTGTTTTGAAATATGAGGACATGAGATTTGGGAGAGGCCTGGGGCTGAATATTATGGTTTGGTTCTCTGTCCCCACCCAAATCTCACCTTGAATGTAATAATCCCCATGTGTCAAGGGCAGGACCACGTGGAGGTAATTGGATCACTGGGGTGGTTTCTCACATATTGTTCTCATGATAATGAGGATTCTCGTGAGATCTGATGGTTTTATAAGCATCTGGCATTTCTCTTGCTTGCACTCATTCTCTCTCCTGCTGCCCTGAGAAGAGGTGCCTTCTAAGTTTCCTGAGACCTCCCCAGTCACACAGAACTGTGAGTCAATTAAACCTCTTTTCTTTATAAGTTACATAGTCTTGGGTATTTCTTCATAGTGGAAAATGGACTAATACAGGATAACTCCCCTACTGACCTAAAGCCTAAACTATTCAAACCAGTAAATAAAATACGGGGGAAAAAAATAAATAAATAAAGTCCACACCATAGGGGAATGAGAAAAGCTTCAAGAGACTTCTGCCATTCCAACCCTATAAAAAACAGTGAATTTGCTCACACACTAAGTACATTGCTACCACAACCAGCACCTGAAAAAGCCATCAAAGAGACTCTATAACCAAGGAAGTAATAGAGTCTTCAACTCTGAAAGCACCAAGAGCCAAGTTAGACTATAATAAATTGTAAACATTAAAATCACTGCCTTAAGGGGGAAAAGGAAATTTTAAAAAACATAGTCAAATCAAAAGTAAATTCAAGATTAATTAGAAGAAATAGACTACCCAAATGAGAAGGAATCATAAAAATAATATTGGTAGTATGACAAAACCGGGTTCTATAACACCCCCAAAAGATCACAATACCTCTATACCCAATGGATCCAAACAAAGATGAAATCTTTGCAAGGTCCTATCTCCAGAATCATATTTTTAAAGTTCTATTCATTTTAGGTTTTACATGTAAGTCTTCAATCCATCTTGAGTTGATTTTTGTATATGGTGAAGGGAAGGGGTCCAGTTTGAATTTGAATCTTCTGCATATTGCTAGCCAGTTATCCTAGCACCATTTATTGAACAGGGAGTCCTTTCCCATTGCTTTTGTCACCTTTGTCAAAGATCAGATGGTTGTAGATGTGCCACTTTATTTCTGGGTTTTGTGACCTGTTCCATTGATCTATGTATCTGTTTTTGCACCAGTACTATGTCATTTTGGTTACTGTAGCCTTGTAGTACACTTTGAAGTTGAGTAATGTAATGCCTCCAGCTTTCTTCTTTTTGCTTAGAATTGCTTTGGCTATTTGGGCTCTTTTTTGGTTCTATTTTGATTTTAGAATAGTTTTTTTTTCTTATTCTGTTAAAAAAAAATGTTGGTAGTTCGATAGAAATATCATTGACTCTCTAAATTGCTTTGGTCAATATCATTAAAATCGTTAGCCATTTTAATGATATTGATTCTTCCAATCCATAAGCATGGAATGTTTTACCATCCCTTTGTGTCATCTGATTTCCTTAGCAGTATTTTGTAATTCTAGTTGTAGAGATCTTTCACCTCCCTGGTTAGCTGTATTCCTAGGTATTTTATTTATTTTGTGGCTACTGTGAATGACATCTCATTACTGATTTGGTTTTCAGCTTGGACATTGTTGGTGTACAGAAATGCTATTGATTTTGTATCCTGAAACTTTGCTGAAGTTGTTTATCAGATCTGTAGAAGTAAGTTTAGAATATCTTTCTTATCTCTTAAGGTCATAAAGGATATTTTCACCTGAGCCAATACACAATAAGCACAAACAAAGATGAACAATTTGTGTTAAATTAAATTATATTAAAGTTAAGTGCTCTCATTCATCAAAATACACCACAAAGGGAAGATTAAGCCACAAGCTTGAAGAAGATATTTAAACATATATAACTGACAAAAGAGTAATATCTTGAGCATCTGTAGAAGTCCAAAAAAGCAATATTTTAGAAATTCAATATATGAAATGTTCAAAAGACATGCAAAAGTGTTTTCTAAAGGAACCACTGGTAAAAGGAGGAGGAGGTGGTGAAATGATGCTAATCATCATTATTAACAAAAGTAATAAAATTAAGAACATAACAAAACATTTGACAATCTGGAAAAAAAATTAAAAGTTTGACAATATCCAATATTGGAAGAACTCAGATTACTGGAGGATTTTTAAGTGAACATTTGTATTGTCTACAGCCCAACAATTTCACTCCTAATTATATACTCTGGAGGTATACACCCGGAGATATACTTGCAGATATACACCAATGCACACACAAACACATACACACACACAGCAGATATATACACAAGAATACTTTCCAAGGTACATGGTACAAATATATTTACAGCAATACTCTTCAAAACAGCACAAAACTATAAATAACTCAAATATCTGCCAAGAAAATAATGAACAAATTGCGTGATATTCACATTGAAATATTAGATAGCAGTGCCAGGCGCCATGGCTCATGCCTGTAATCCAGCACTTTGGGAGGCCAAGGCAGGCGAATCATGAGGTCAGGAGATGGAGACCATCCTGGTTAACACGGTGAAACCCCGTCTCTACTAAAAATACAAAAAATTAGCCGGGCGTGGTGGCGGGCGCCTGTAGTCCCAGCTACTCGGGAGGCTGAGGCAGGAGAATGACGCGAACCCAGGAGGCGGAGCTTGCAGTGAGCCAAGATAGCACCACTGCACTCCAGCCTGGGCGACAGTGAGACTCCGTCTCAAAAAAAAAAAGAAAAAAAAAAAGAAATATTAGATAGCAGTGAAAATAAAATATAGTAATGATACTTTAGATGGATCTTTAAAACATTAAGAACAGGTTTGGGGAGTTATTTTTACATATAGTTATGTACCACACAAGGACATTCAGGTCAACAACAGACTGCATGTATGAGAGTGGCCCCATAAGATTACAATATTATATTTTACTGTAACTTTTCTGTGTTTAGATATGTTTAAACACACAAATATCACTGTGCTACAATCGTCTACAATATGCAGTACAGTAACATGCTGTACAGGTTTGTAGCCTGGGAGCAATAGGCTATACCATACAGACTATGTGTGTAGTAGGCTATACCATCTAGGTCTATGTAAGTCCATTCTATGGTGCCTGCATAATAATAAAATCACCTGACAACACATTTCTCAGAACATATTCCTATTGTTAAGTGACACATGACTGTCTGTGTAATATACTATATTTATTTTTGCTTGGCTAAAAGTGGAATATTTCTTAGGCAAGTTTTATCTTAATAGCTGAGCTCCCCTTCACCTGCATACCACTAAGATTTCCTGATGAACACAGGTTTTGTAGAATTTCCAAAAAGAGTGCTGAGTCCCAACCTTGGAACCTTGGAGCAAAGTGGATTGGTCCCGTAACTTATGGTAAGAAGCAGTATGCAGCCATTATCACCCCCTGAAGAGCAAGAAGAGTTCCCACACAGGGCTGGGAACTGAAATTCAGGCATAACAAGTAGAGAAGATAATTTAGCCCTTCCATGTCCTCACTAACAAATGAAATACCTGGAACTTGAAAGAAAAGACAATCAATACATCTCAATGATTCTATTATGACTATGATCAAATTATGGGACAAGAATTTTAGAGCAGCAACTATAAAAATACTTTAATAATGAGAACACTCTTGAAACAGAGTTTTTAAAAATGTAAAATCTCACCGAAGAAATAGAACTGTAAAAAAGAAATAAAAATTATAGAACTAAAAAATTCAAAGACTAAAATAAAAAGCTCTTTGGATGACAAGTGGTATGTTGAGAGGTGAGAACATGGAATTGTAAAATGCTCAAAATCAGAGAACACAGAAAAAAAGACAAAAATAAACAGAACAAGCACAACAGAAAAGTTACAAGTATCATAGGTATTTAGACAAAACTGCAGAGCAGAATTAATTTGAAAGACTGGAGGCATATGAGGAGTTTAATTTTGACAAATTTCAAGGGTCTAGAGGAGAGACAAAAAAATTGTTTCCAGGAGAGAGTTGTATGCGTGGGCCCAAAGATATCAATTTGAAAATTAGAGATAGGTTGTAGTCCCAGTGCCAATCTCCTCCAGAAAATCTGTTGACTTTAGATATCTTTTCTTAGATAGCAACCCCTTCACCCTCCCAAACCAGGCTACAGACTCTTTTCGTGGTTCATAATATGTCTGAAAAGTCTAGGAAAAACAAGCTCAGAGTAAAGTATATCTCTTTCTCAACTTCTTACCTATTTTAACTAGTCCCTCCCCGCAACACACACACACACACAGAACTTTCTACAACTCCACCCCATCTTAGAATCTCAAGAACATTTCATAAACCAGCACTACTCCCCAGCACACCTCTATGTTGGTTGTGAGTTTCAGGAGAGTGTATGCCATGTACGTTTTTCATTCTACATTTTAGGGAATTTGTGGGAGTGACTGCACAGTGTTAAGAGCTCCATGCTGGAGGACATGGTTGGAAGAAATCATTTAAAAAACAAAACAAAACGAAACCTTCCCCTAAACTGGGCTGGAACCGAGAGATCAAAACATGACTCAGACAAGTCCAATTTGGTGAATAGATGAGTTTATTAGGACTCACATAAGAGGCACTCCTGGACGCCAGAGGACAGCTTTGGAGATCTGCCCTGCTTTCAATCTCTAAGCTGCTTTTAAGTTAATTTTTTGGCTCTTTGCCTACTGTGTGTGTGTGATGGGGCTGTTTTCCTTGGTAGGTTCTCAGATATTCTCTGAGATATTTGGGTTCTCAGGGACACCTGCCCCTCAGCTGGGCACTATGGTCTTGGCTCACTGTCCAACCTTTATGGTTCAAGCAGTGGACATACACCCTTTAAGTAACATGGTGGAGGACCTGTCACATTAAAATCCACCCTGTCCACAAACTCATACATTCTTGCTGCCAATCTTGCATGAGAGTCCCTGAGCTGGGCACAACGGGAAGAACTATACACGCTAATAATGTATAGCCATGGCTTGTGCATACAGGCCACATCCACAGTGTACACAAGAGCATAAAAAGCAGAAGCTAACTACAATTATAACACCTTTTGGCAAAACATAACTCCAATGAGTAGGTAAGATGTGTGACCAATCTGAAAATAGGTCAAAGAAACCTGAATGACTTATGTCATAGATCAGAGTGGACAAATGATTTAAAGTATCTGTAACATTATTCTCTTTATCAGGGATATAGGGACAACAGAGCCTATAAGGGAACATGTAGTTGGATCACCATCAAGTTGGCAATTGGGCTTCCAAGTGAAGGCAATCTCCAGTGAACCTGAGTCGCATTATTAGTGCTGCTGAACCAGTCACTCCAATTCTGTAGGGATAAAGGCAGACTATTCCAAGACATATCATTATCATTTGTTAGGGAAAGGTATTCATAAACGCAACAATCAGACTGGTTGCTGATTGCTGCTGTAGTCGCAGCCCAGTCCAGAAAGACATTACCAGCTGCTGTGGATAGCAGTAACAACAGCCTATGGACATAGACACAGATGTTTAGTAGGAACTTCCATGGGTACATCCACTCCTTATAACATTATTAGCGCTGTATATTCTCTCATTGGTCTTATCAGGGAGGCCACTATGGGTCTCAGGTCTGTCTTACAGCACCACACATAGCTTCTCTCCCTAGGAGTGGGTAAGCATCCAATTGCTAAGCTTCTGGCCTTGCCCACACTATCTGCATGGTGCCTGCTCCAGAGGTATTGGTGCTGCCATGTGTTGACATTGTAAGGCTCTCGGACCTCCATCAAGGAGCACAGCTGGGATGACCTCCCCTCCAACTGTCTTCATGGCATTCTCCAGTGCCATAAAACCAGTCCAGCATAGGGGCACTTTCCAGCTCAACTTCAGGTCCACATAGCTATCACCTCTTAGCAGATCCACTGGTGTTCTCAGGAGCACAGCCTGTCCATCTTTTCAGGAGCATTTCTCAGAGTCTCGGAGGCATCCCTGAGAGTTCGTGGGACCTGTTTCACAGGCCTTGCCAACCATTCATAGGAAATGATACCATGGTGGTCGTTGGTGACTCACTTAAAGTTTGTATAGCTTCAGGGAGATTCTTAGCCCAGGACCTTAAAGAACCATCCTGAGACAATGCACGTAACTGGGTTTTTAATGAACATCCTTTTTTTCTATAAGGCCTGTCCCTGTTGGGTTATATGGTAAGGGAAACCTCCAGTGTATACTTTGTTTTGATGCCCAGTATTGGATATCATGGCCCATGAAATAGGAGCCTTGATCACTATTTATCCTTCTTGGCATGCCATACATGACACTAAGATCAGTGAGACACTTGGCAGTCTCCAGTTGAGTGGTACTTTTTACTAGGAAGACCTGTGGCAGCCTTGTTGTTGTGCCCACATAAGTTAAGGCATATTTTCCCCTCCACTTTGAGGCAAGGGTCCAATATAATCAACTTGCCATTCTCACACAGATTGCATGGCTCGATGTATGTGAACTGATGTGGAGGGAATTTTTCTAGGTCACAGCCATGAACAGATCTCACAGTTCTGAACAGCTGCCAGAACATCTGCATTTTGGAAAGGGATGCCTGCTGCCTTTGCTATGACCCACCCTATAGCCACCCACTGGTGGCCACTCTTATGAGGTATCCACATGGCATCCTCCTCCAATGGGCTGGGGTAAATTGCCTGAACACGAGTAAGGTGTCTGCCTCGTGATTTCTGGGAGGTGACTTGGGGCTGTGTGCATCTACCTGATACACCATCAGATGCACATCCTTCTCTTGTAACCTGAGGTGAACATCCTGCCACATGGACATTCCCCAAATGGGCCTGCCCAAAACCTGTTGATTTTCTGCAGCCCATTGATTGATCCACATGGCAAGGCCTCTGTATGTAGCCTAACTCTGTCCAAGTGACTAGTGACCAGGGCTTGTGGGTGATGAGTATCCAAACTGCCCATAGCTTGACCCACTGAATGTTTTGTCCTAATCCCTATTCTATCCATAAGGTATCAAGGTTCATTTGCGCTACAACTGTTGACCATTGGTGCTGGCTGCCTTTATTAAACCCACCAGTGTAGCAGGTCCTAGCAGTTACGGGCAGGGTCCCCTCATATACAGTGATTGGCCTAGTAGGTGGCCCCACTGTCATGTCAAACCCCTCCAGTTGTTCAAAGTGGATGGGTCTGAGCACCTCCTGTAGTGCTTGACTTAAAAGACTAGTGGATGAGACACCCCTCTGTTGTAGATAGGTGTGCCATTTTTGTAAGGTGTGTGACTGTGCTACCCCAGAGATGGTGTTGGCTACAAGGCCTTCCATTCATCCTTTTATGGCATAGGCAGTTTTTAGTGTGATAGTCTGCTTCCTGGTGATGGCCTCCACTTCGTGCAATGCCCTATACATGGCCAACAGCTGTTGCTCGAGGACTATACAGTAGGTTCTGCACTCTTTCATAATTGAGACCAAAATCCTACAAGTACCATTCACATTGGTTGCTTTTATCACAAACCCCAAATCATCCCCATGGCATCTTTAGTGAATTCTAACACAAAAGGGTGCTGTGGCAGTGGGAACCCTAGTGCTTGCACTTGTTTCACCAATATTTTTGTCTTGTCAGATGCCTCTTGCTCCACGTATGTCCAGTCCCATTGTTTATTTTTCTTTATGAGGGTGTATAATGGGCAGAGGGTTTGCGCCAAACGAGGAATCAATATTCTCCAGTAGCCCAGTAAACCTAAGAAAACCTGGTGTTAGTTTACCGTCTAGGGAACAGGCTGCTGTGCTAGCTTATGTTTCACGTCTTACCCTACCAGGTAACTCTCGGGAACTTGACGGTTATGCCAGGCTCCTTTATCTTTTGGGGGCTGACTTCTCATCCCCTGTCTTTTAGGGTATCCAAGACAGTTTGTAGAGCAGTCTCCAGATCTGTAAGAGACTCTGAGGTTAGCATGATATCATTAATATAGTGAAACAGGGAGACTGAGGCAGGCCAACAGGGCCTAGACAGGTTCCATGCAACCATGCTGTGACAGATGGTGGAGCTGTGCAGGTACCCTTGTGTTAGCACCTGGAAAGTCCATTGTTGGCCCTCCTAAGTGAAGGCAAACTGGCCTTGTGAATCTTCTGCTAAAGGGATACTGGAAAAGCCGTTAGACAAGTCAGTCACAGGATGGACATTTCCCAGCTTGAGGGCCACTTGTTCTAGTAGTTGAGCAGCTGCATATACAGGGAGCAACAACACTTTGTTTAGCTCATGGTAGCCTGCCAACATTTTCCAGGTGCCATCTGGCTTCTTCACAGGCTACCCAGGGCTGTTAAAGGGGCTCTGGGCCAGCCTATTTGTACCTTATGTAATGCCTAAATTGTTTTGATGATTTCAGAGTGTGCCCCTGGCAGGCAGTATTGTTTTACATTCACTGCCTGCCTGTGCTGGGACAAGTGATTACTTTCTGAACTTAGTCCTTGTTCTTATCCAGCCCACTGAGATCCACCAATGCTTCCCCCATATCATAGATTCCATTTTCCACTAAATGGCAAAATAACTGCAACCAATGTCTCATATCATAACCCTTTCTAAACTGGAAATGACCCAGACATTCAATGAGTAGCTAAAATAATTTTAAGATTTTAAACTACACAAAAAGTTTTACCTACGTTTATCTCATTTACATTTACTGAATTTATTCATTTTTAGTGGTTTATCTGGATTACTCATGAGAACGAAAGCTCGTTAGACTTATTAGACAAAGCTAATAATCATTACGAGTTATTTCCCTGTTAACCATTTTAATGGCTTATAAATATCAGATGTTCGTCTAATCAAGAAACTTAAAGACATAGGCATTTTTACCAATAACTCTGAAAATTCAGCTGTTTTAATTAAACTGACAATATCAAATTAATCTTGCTTATCAAAAAAATCACACAAAGATCATTCTGTTTTGGGGTGGATTTATAGTCTTAGAACCTTCATGTCAGAAACCTGACACCTTAAACTATCTAGGAGGGGCAAATATACAACTTATCTAATCAAGAAACTCAGACAAAAATGTATGCTGACACTTTTGAGGACATTTCTACTTTTGTCAAAAATTTTGAAGCCAGCTTATTCACCAAAGGTTATTGAATTCACGTGAACCTGAAAAGCATCTGGACTTATTTAATTTATGAGTACATATTTACTTATAAGCTATTCGGTACCATGCTAGATATAACACATAGCATAATACATGCACATACACATAACACATTTCAACATGTTTATACATATACATGCAAGATCCGATAGCTTTTACCAATAGCTTTTGGAATTCTAGCTTCACAAACTCATTGCTATATAAAAGACAGCTGGATCCAGATTATTTTTGATAAAATTGGGACCTGTTCACATGGCTAAACTTTATTTGCCCCAATAGGTAACCCAAGGAAAGCAGTGGATCAATAATTTGGGTAAAGCAGTTTCTATGGCAGTTTGATTTTTAAAAACCTCCTTTATCCATTTTTTTCAGTTCCAAATGAGTTTAATTCTTTACATTTTAGCTAGAACTGGCTGAACCATATGAGGAAAAAAAAAAATCTCAAATTGACCTTGAATTAGTGAGTTTTATCTCAATACCAGTAGCTTATTAACAGTAGATTCAAAGCAGGCAGAAAAGGAAAGAGAAATAGAGAGCTTTAGAAGACTCTACTTAACTCTATAGTTGTAGATTAAACATTTGAGCTCTGAATTTTTCTTGTTGTAATTTGCCCGTCAGTTTTAAAATGTACACAAGAAAGGGCCATAATATGTAACCAGCTGGAGGATTAGAAAACCATGCCTTTTAGCTTCTGCTGGAGTTTCTACCCTTTCTCCCTTTCCTGCTCTAATGATTTGTGATTAGCCAGCCTTATTACAATAACACCACATTTACTATCATTATCACACTTTAATATCTTGGCTTCTTGGCAATAGGTATTCAGTCCTTGCCCATGTTTTCCAAGCATCCCTGTACTCATGCAGTGGCCCACAAAAGTTGTGCAGTTGGGCAACTCCACTCCACATGGACATTGCCGACTGCCCAGGGATTCCCCACCATAGACACTCATTCCTGGCTCGAAGTTTGGTCTCTCTGACCCCATTTGTGATGCCAATTGTAACAAGAAAAATCCAGAATCATATTTTTAAAAAAACCTTTCCCCCAAACTAGGAGGGAGCCAAGAGACCAAAGAATGACTCAGACAAGTCCAGCTTGGCCAGTGGATAAGTTTATTAGGACTTACATATGAGACACTCCTAGATAGCAGAGGACACCTTTAGAGACCTGCCCTGCTTTCCATCTCTAAGCTGCTTTTAAGCTAATTTTCTGGCTCTTTGCCTACTGTGTGTGCATGATGGGACTGTTTTCCTTGATAGGTTCTCAGGTATTCTCTGGGATGTTTGGGTACTCAAGGACACCTGCTCCTCAGCTGGACACCATGGCGTTGACTCACCACTTGGCCATCAAGGATACCTGCTCCTTGGCTGGGCACCGTGTCCTTGACTCACTACTTAGCCATTAAGGTTCAAGCAGTGGCCATACACCCTTAAGTATCCTGGTGGGGGACCTGCAACCCTACACCAGTGACAAGGCCTATTTCTCATTGTCCACGACATGTGACTTTGGGAAAACTACTTAGATTCTCTCTGCTTCAGTTCTGCCACCCACAGACCAGAAATAGATACCAGACCCAGCCCTATCTCTTCTTTCTAGGGTTGTTGTGACATTTGGAAAGAGATTATGGGTTTAAGAAACTTTAAAGGGTTAGAGTGATACAAAGTGTAGTGAATTTTACATCTCAGACTAACCTGATATAAAATCTCTACTGACAAGTCCGTAAAGATCTTAGCTCAGTGCCTAGGATTCAGTAAATGCTTAGAGGATATCAGCTATTAGTGTTACCGCTCATTTTCTTGTTAGACTGTGCTCCCAATTATCCAAGGATGACTTTGGTAGTCTATTATTGGTCTAAGTCTTTAAGTATTAGAGGTACTGCCTTCTGAATTGTCACCAGGCCTAATGTCATCTAGACTGTAAACAATTCCCCAACTATCAAGATAACTGTTCTATGAATGCTTTTCATTTCCATATTTTCTTGGCTCAATGCTGTTGCTCAGGACAAAAAACACCAAGTTGGTGATGATGACTGAGTGATGAAACAGTGATCAGAGGGACATATGAAGCTAGTGTAACAAAGATGGGAGGGGCTGGGGAAAGTATAAGTAACTATTAGGAGGTTCAGAGCAAACCTCAGGACACTTACTCCCTGAGCTAAGGTAAAGAATATTGTCCCTCATAGCCCTGGTCTCAGAAACTCTGTGGGGAAGATAAGTCCTGAGCCTAGAGCTGCCATTTCCACAGACAACTGAACTACCTTCAAACAGATGTGTTTTTAGGGGCAGCAGATAGAAGGAGCTGAATCCAGGAGTTTCCTTCTCTGAAATGCCCCAACAGAGGCACAGTCCTCCACCTTCCCTGGAACAGAGGGCTTTCATCTGTCTCTCTGAAGCCATCTCCCTCCCCTGTTTATGCCCAGAGCTGCTTTCCAATCCCATGGAGTGCCTCCGTATCTAACCATAGCCACTGCGTCTACCAGGTGTTCCTGAGAAGACAACTAAGCCAACCGCTCCACACTCTGCTGATTTTCTTCTACATCTCACAGGGGGAAGAGCTGGATCACCATGAAATATGTCTTCTATTTGGGTGTCCTCGCTGGTATGTACTCAAGACCTTGTACTCTGTCCTGTAAAGCACAGGTTAATGGATGGGGTGAGACAGAGGCAGGATTGCGAAGGGTGCAGAAAAAGAGTCAAAAATAGTGTCATCAGCAGAATTAGGAGTCCTGCCTCTTAGACTCCATCCAAAGGCTCTCCGGATAGGCTGAGCCCACTTTTCTAGTGTTAAGCTGTAGGGTGGGTTAAGGCACACATGTGCCTTGGAGAAGGCTTAACAGTGAGTGTCCTCCTGCCGACCCTAATGCAGGAAACAGAGAAGTAGAAACAAAAGATCAAGTACTAGGACCCTACCTTCCGTAGTCCCTGCCCCACATGGGGTTCTTCTGACAGCAGAATTTGCAGGTGAGGCATTTCCCACCATTCTCTGACTGCCTAGGTTGTATTACACATTAGCTGTGTGAGATTAGCCAAGTTAATTAACTCTTCTGTGCTTCAATTTCTTCAAAATGGGGGTATGACTACCCATATTATAGAGTTATTGTGAAGATTAAATAAATCTATGTAAAGCACTTAGAACAATGCCTGCTATAGAGAGCTCAATGTCTCTTGCCCTTGTTTACAGTCTACCCTTTTCTCTTTGGGGTTTCTAACTGTGTGATCACACAGAAGGGTGTGGTGAGGTACAGGCCCAGTCTTGGGGAAGGTTAACAGGAGTAGCAAGAGAAGCCAAGACAAGAAGAGTGCTTTATTTCTGATACTAGAATCAGCCTTCCTCCCCTTTATTCTCTAGGGTATGTTTTAAATAATTCATTTATAAAAACAATATATGTTCATATTACAAAATTTAGACATTTTTAAAGTAGAAAAATAAGCATCATTCATAATCCCACCTCTTAGTCAACACATGCTAACACTTTGAGTTTACTCCCAGAATCTATATATTTTTTGCATTTAAATGTTTTTATTTATTTGTTTTTAGACAAATAGATTATATCCACAATTTTCTTGTTCTTTTTAACTTAAATAAGCATTAATATTCTTTTGCTGTTTAATATTCTAATTAGTTTAATTTTTATTATATATGATGTTCCACTTTTTGATGTGCTTCATTTCAATGTCCAACATTACTATGTCAGATATTTATGTTTCCAGTGTTCAGCTGTTATAGCTAATATGAGCATACTTGTTTGTAATCCTTGTCTATATCTGATTTTTTTCTTTAGAATGGATTCTTGGGGTTGGAATGATTAGGTCACAGGTTATAAACAATTTATGATTCTTGATGCCTGTTTCTAAATTGCTTTTCAAGAAGATGGAATCAATTTACTAGCAGTGATGAGTGTCTCTCATTATACTCTCTTAGATTGAATATTATCAATATTAAACAAAATTATTATAAATGAGATAAAATGGCATATCATTTTAATTTACATTTTTATTAGAAAAACATGTCAAATACGTTAACACTTCTTGGCTAACTGATAACTGTTTAAGAATCATCCAGATTCCTTTTCAAGTAAGAGACTGTTACCTTATTTTTATAATATTTATGTATTAACAATGTTCATTATTTTCTCAGGGACATTTTTCTTTGCTGACTCATCTGTTCAGAAAGAAGACCCTGCTCCCTATTTGGTGTACCTCAAGTCTCACTTCAACCCCTGTGTGGGCGTCCTCATCAAACCCAGCTGGGTGCTGGCCCCAGCTCACTGCTATTTACCGTTGAGTATTTGGGCATCCCCATCCCCAAAACAGCTACTGTTCATTCTAGATCAGTGGTTCTCATATAAGGGTAACTTCTCTACAGGATACACTTGGCAATGTCTGAAGATGTTTTTGGTTGTCACAACCAGGGGGCAGTGCTATTGGCATCTAATGGGGAGAGGCTAGAGCAAAGATGCTGTTTAACATCCTACAATTCACAGCACAGTCCCCACAATAAAGATTTGTCCAGCCCAGAACAGCAATAGTGCCACTGTTGAGGAACCCTGTGCTACATGTTATGCCTCCTCAGTCTCTCATAAGTTTTTTTCTTTTTTTTTTTTTTTTACTGGCAGTATGAATGCATTTTATCACTTAAAGATCTAGCAGGTAACTGATGATGCACTCAAATTGGGTCAATTGAGGTGAGTTTTAAGAAGGAACCAATTGCAAAGGTATGGAGACATTAAAGGGACAATATTAAGAATGGTTCCATACCACCAGGGTGTATTAAGAAAATGCAGTTACCACCTCTAGGCCTAAAAAGGCAAGAGGAGAAAATAATTTCAAAGGAGGCAAGGAGAGATAGAGAAAAAGAGAGACCTGTGTGAGGAGACAACCTGATAAGGATTGTAACCCCTAGTCAAGGAGCACAGCCACTCTGTGACAAAACTGCAGGGAGGGACCTGGGAGGATAAGTACTCCAATCTCACTCTTCTTCCTCCAGTTACTTTCTGGTGCTTCCTATTGGCCAACAGAAGGAAGCCAGAGGACAAGAGAGCCCACTGATTAAATCCATATATGTCCCCTTCCAAAGGTGCAGAGCAGATGGAATAGGATTGTTAGTGCATCAGCTAGGGAACCAAACAGGAGACACCCAGAACTAGGTTATTTATTCTCTGGTCTCCACCAAAATGGAAATTGTTCAGTTAGATAGGCGACAAAATTACATTTCCTTGACATGCATCCTCTTCCTCTCCACTACATTAAAGAACACAACATTAAAATGTAGTGAAGGGCTCCACTACTTACTATATCACCCTGAGTGAATTACTCCTATGTGCCCCATTAATTCATGTGCTAAATGGGGATAAAAATAGAATCCACTGCATAGACTTGTTGTGAGTTAAATGACATAATCCAGAAAAAGCACTTGGTACAGTTCCTGGCACTTTGTAACATTCAGTATCTTAGCAATGATGATGATGATGATGATGATTACTTCCAACCCCTCTCCCTCCAGAAATCTGAAAGTGATGCTGGGAAATTTCAAGAGCAGAGTCAGAGACGGTACTGAACAGACAATTAACCCCATTCAGATCGTCCGCTACTGGAACTACAGTGATAGCGCCCCACAGGATGACCTCATGCTCATCAAGCTGGCTAAGCCTGCCATGCTCAATCCCAAAGTCCAGCCCCTTCCCCTCGCCACCACCAACGTCCGGCCAGGCACTGTCTGTCTACTCTCAGGTTTGGACTGGAGCCAAGAAAACAGTGGTAAGTGTGCCTTCCACAGCAAATCAGGGTCATCAGTTGTCCTTTAGGAGGAACATCCATATCCTCATAGCTGTGAGGAGAGAGGAGGAAAGGAGAATGAAAGGAGACCCAATAGAGACGCTACCTGAGTGGTCTGGCAAAGAGAGACCTGCCCAGAGGAACAAAGCTCCTCCTTTCCCAGGGTGTCTAATATCCCACTGCCTCTGCAGGGCTTTGGCAGCTGGAGCCACCAGTCCATCTGACTCTGCACAGAGGCCCAGCCATTCCTGATTGGCAGAGACACAATTCACATGAAGAAGGTGTGGTCCTACTTCTCATACATGCTCATTTCACATGTAAAGGACACCTCTGAGAATTGCCTCAGGTCATTTAGTTCTCCAAGACAGGCCACCAATTAAAAATATACTCTACCTTAAAGAGACGTAAAGCCTTTTTCAAAATCCTCGAGATTAGCTCATAACCACACTCTTGATGATTTCTCTCCTTTGTCGCATTCCTTATTTTCTTTAAACACACACAAAAAGATACCAGTTGAAATAGAGGCTGGTGGTCAGAAGGACTAAAATAACCACTGTCAACAGGATGTTTTATTTTATCCCCGTCTCCCTCAGGCCGACACCCTGACTTGCGGCAGAACCTGGAGGCCCCCGTGATGTCTGATCGAGAATGCCAAAAAACAGAACAAGGAAAAAGCCACAGAAATTCCTTATGTGTGAAATTTGTGAAAGTATTCAGCCGAATTTTTGGGGTAATCTTATCTCTATATGCAGCTTTCATTTACTTGCATATGCCCAGTTAACTATTTACTCTTGATGTAAAAACTATTTTAGATGTCTAAATAATTTTTTGAGAATTTGATAAGGCTGCTGCAAAGCCAGCATTGTTTCTTCAGTAATGGGATCCCCTTAAATTGTCTTTATTCATTAAAGGACATTATAAAGTACTTCCAGTTAAGCACACCATTTCCTAGGTATTCATTCTTGTAACTACAAGCAAAATTGTGAAAACAGGCATTTCTTTAAAAATAAATCAGACTTTTCACAAATAGAAAATGCCTTCACCAGTTCAAAAAAATGGAGTCTGACCCATTTTACATGTGATTTCTAGAGAGACTGTCCTCTGACTTTTTCAAGGTCACACAAAGCTAATTACAGCAAAATGAGAAAAAAGGCTCAAGCATCCTGTCCCCTGATTCGGTGCTCTTTTCAAGAGTCCAGCATATGCCTGCAGACAGGGCTCACCCAAGCGGGACACTAGGGTTCCTGTGAGAAGATCTGACACTCTTACTCTCTCTCTCTCTCTCCTCTCTCTCTCTGTCTCTCTGCATGATCTCCGGTAGGAGGTGGCCGTTGCTACTGTCATCTGCAAAGACAAGCTCCAGGGAATCGAGGTGGGGCACTTCATGGGAGGGGACGTCGGCATCTACACCAATGTTTACAAATATGTATCCTGGATTGAGAACACTGCTAAGGACAAGTGAGACCCTACTTCTCCCTCTGCATTCCACTGGCTCTGCCATGGACTATACAAGAAGATAGTTTTCCCTCTATTCAAAATAAAGTCTCCAGATGAAAATTTGGGAATGTAGCATACTAGTAGCCAATGTTTTCTTGTTTGTGTCTCTGTATCCTACAACGGTGTGAAGAACTAAGATCAAATTCATGAAACGAACATTTACTACACTGTCCTGGATTACATTCATTATCTCATTTAATGCTTATAACAAACCTTTGAGGTTATCTTTTGTTCCAACTTTACACATGAGAAAATGCAGGCTAAAAGAGGTTATTTAACATTGCCCATAGCTGGTGGATATCAGAGCCTGAAATGGAACCCAAAATTGTCAGATTCTAAATTCCTTGCTATTAGCCTCAGTGTTATATGGGAGTCTACAGCATCATAAAAGATGTTGGCTCCTATTTATTTGCCTCCCTCTCTTTCCACTCAAAGGGCTTGAAGCTCTCACTTGTGGCTAAGATCTTGGGTACTGGGATAAGCTCTCCGAGGAAAAGTCATACCTCATCTCAGTTCTACATAGATTGCAGTATGTTCAGAGAGAGAGTTAGTGGAAGAGTAGAAAGTAAAAAACAAAACTTCAGAACAAGGTCAACAATCATAAATCAAGTCCACAAGGGAGTTTGGCAGCTCCAGTGAAAGGTGAAGATGTCATGTAAATCCGAAGAAGATATAGGCAGTAGCAGAGCTTGAAAGGCAGAGATGGCTGAGATGAGGTGAAGGGCAGAAATTGGGCTTAGCCATAGACCATGGTCCTAAAATAGTCCTATATGCTTGAGAAATTGGTAAAGCACTACTACAGACTGAGCGTTTATGTCCCCCCAAAATTCATAAGTTGAAACCTAATCCCCAAAGTGATGGTATTTAGAGGTGGGGCCTTTGGGAGGTGATTAGTTCATGAAGGCAGAACCCTCACAAATGGGATTCATGCCCTCATAAAAGAGAGCCCAGAGAGCTCACCTCCTGCTTTTGCCATGTGAGGTTACAGCGAGAGACAGCAGTCTATGAACCAGGAAGTGAATTTCATCTTACACCAAATCTACTGGTGCCTTGATCCTGAATTTCCCGGACTCTAGAACTGTGAGAAATAATTTTTTGTTGTTTATAAGCCTCACACAGTCTACAGTATTCTGTTATAGGTGATGGAGTAATTCCAGATATCCAAAAGACTGGGACATGTAGGACAAGGATGGGTAAAGTAACCTTCCAGCAGGTGAAGATTCAAGAAAAAACTGCACATTCTCCTTGGGTAATATTTTCTACTCTTAGGGTTTAAAATATAATCTACACTTTAATGAGTTTTGTAGTAGGCAGAATAATGGCCCTGCAAAGATGTCCACACTCTAATCTCGTGAATATAATACAGTCAGATGTGATTATGGTTATGAAAATCGAAACTGGAAGTTTATCCTAGATTATCTGATGAGTCCAACGTCACCACATAGGCCTTAAAAGTGAAAAACGAGGCCGGGCACGGTGGCTTACGCCTGGAATCCCAGCACTTTGGGAGGCCGAGGCAGGCAGATCACGAGGTCAGAAGATTGAGACCATCCTGGCTAACATGGTGAAACCCCGTCTCTACTAAAAATACAAGAACAAAATTAGCCAGGAGTGGTGGCGGGCGCCTGTAGTCCCAGCTACTCCGGAGGCTGAGGCGGGAGAATGGCGTGAACCCGGGAGGCGGAGCTTGCAGTGAGCCGAGATCACACCACTGTACTCCAGCCTGGGCGACAGAGCGAGACTCCGTCTCAAAAAAACAAACAAACAAACAAACAAAAAGTGCAAAAGGAAGGCAGAAGGTTTTGTTGGGGAGATGCAAAACAGAACAAGAGGCAGGAGAGATTCAAAACATGAGAAGAAACTGACCAGCTATTGCAGGCTTTGAAAACAGAAGAAATAGAAAGCGAACCACAAGGCAAAGAATGTGAGCAGTGCCTAGAAGCTGGGACGGGCTCTCACCTGACAACTGGCAAGGAAATGGGGATTTTAGTTCTGGAATCACAGCTGTACTGAATTCTGCAACCAATCAGAATGAGCAAGGAAATAGACTCTCTCCAGAAAGGGGCATAACTCTGTTGACACCTTGATTTTACTCCAGTAAAATCTTTGTCAAACTTCTGACCTACAGTACTGTAAGATAATAAATTTGTGTTGCTTTAGGCTACCTGTAGTAATTTGTTATGGCAGCCATAGAAAACAAAACTTTTAAATCCACATATCCAAAAATAGCTATTAGTACTTTCTATAGTGCAATGTTAAAACCTTCAATGGCTGCCAGTTTTCCTGAGAATAAATTCTAAATTCTAGGCTTAGAATTGTAAACTTAGAACTCTAAACTTAGAATGGTATCTAAGCTTCCTTGAGACTTCCCATACACCTCTTCCCATTACCAAAAAAAGGTATTTTTCAATACATAGCCTGCCACTTGGCATTGTTTTCTGACCCTGTGAAATGCAAATTTGGGTACAAAAGAATGTCAGAAAGAAATAAAAGAAGAGCCCAATACCCTCCCTTTAAGCTGGTAACCTTGTCAAGACCCAAATGTAACAAAGCTAGATCCATTTAAAAAACAACACAGGCTAGGCGCAGTGGCACACACCTCCAATCCCAGCAATTTGGGAGGTGGAGGCAGGCGGATTGCTTGAGCTCAGGAGTTCGAGACCAGCCTGGATAACATGGCAAAACCCCATCTCTACAAAAAAAAAAAAAAAAAAAAGTAAAAATGGTGGTGTGTGCCTGTGGTCCCAGCTACTCAGGAGGCTGAGGTTGGAGGATCACCTGATCCCAGGAGGTCAAGGCCACAGTGAGCCGTGATCACGCCACTCTACTCCAGCCTGAGTGACAGAGTGAGGCCCTGCCTCAAAAACAACAACAACAACCAACTTTTTTGAGCTGAAATTAAATCTTCAAGCATTGAAATCATGTCCCAGGCAATGGGAAATATTTCCTCTTTTCCCAATTGCCTATAACTTAGGCAAAGGCAAATCATACCAATTACTATTCAATTAACTCCTCTATTTTGTTTTCTTCCCCCAGTTAAGAGTGCTGTTCTTCAGGCACAGTGACCAACAACATGGGCTTCGAGGCTGAATCATCAAAAGGATACTTTGCCTGACTGTGGGGGCTACTCCCCTAAGATCTCTTGCCCTCTACTCCTCCCTCCACTCCTGGCTTCTACATCTGAGGTTATACTGCGCTTTCTCCTTCAGGGAGGAGTCAGCTGATCTTCATTGATGTTATTTCACTGATCTCAATCCTCAACCTCCCAAAGTGTTTGAGATTGTATTCCACCTTTGACAGAGAGGCAAGTTTACTCCAAAATAAAAATATGCTCTTTAAATACGGCCCAGTAAGGTCACCCAGTTCTCCTTGTTTTCTTAGAATAGTTCCTCATCTTAGAGAGAACCTTGGGGTCATATTGTCGATACATCGGAGCCTGAAATTATCATGACAAAATCTGCCTTGCTCATTTGTATGAACTTAATGGAGGTGGGGGGAAGGGGAAAATGGAGTTGGTTAATGGGTACAAAAATACAGTTAGAATGGATAAGATCTAGTATTTGATAGCGTTATAACAGGATAGCATTACAGTTAATAACTTATTGTACATTTTAAAATAACTAAAATAGTGTAATTGGAATGTTTGCAATACAAAGAAAGGATAAATCCTTGACATGATGGATACTGCATTTACCCTG
This sequence comes from Pan troglodytes, assembly GCF_028858775.2. Lineage (NCBI taxonomy): Eukaryota > Metazoa > Chordata > Mammalia > Primates > Hominidae > Pan > Pan troglodytes. The sequence goes on along the minus strand of NC_072404.2, from coordinate 157,188,271 downwards.
TTGTAATTATTATGCATTGTATGCCTGTATCAAAATATTTCATGTAACCATAAATATATACATCTACTATCTACCCATAAAAATTTTAAATTTAAAATGTTTTAAAAGACAATACAGGAAGATAAGCTACCATTTTTTTAATATCTACTATATATCAGGCACTGTGTTAGACATTTTGACATGCATTATATTCTTCAAAGGTAGTTATATTCCCCGCTTACTTGAGGTTTCTGAAGAAAAGGTATTTAGTAACTTGTCCAAGCCTACATAGTTAGTAAATGGCGTCTTAAGTCAGGGACTGTATGTGTTCTGAAGATGATTAAATTATACCAAATCTATATTGCAGATATTAGTTGCTAAAACTAAGCAGGATAGAAATCTATTTCCCTTGATTGTGTGATTTTTAGAAATATAAAAATGGCAGAGCTGGGATACTAACCTTGGTGTGACTGACTCCAAAGCCTATGCCATTTCTCTTACATCTTTCCATGGCTGCATTTCTAGATATGCAAGTGTTTCCTGAATACTTTCACTTATGCCTTTCTTTAGGTAAGGTTAAATGTACCTATTTAGATAATACAAGAAGTTTGATGGTTTCTCACATGCTTTTAGTTTTTAGCCCCTAGTGAAAAATTATTTGAAGTCTGTATAGAGTGAATCTTCCATTTTCTTATTTAAATTTAAAGTTTTCCTGGAAACCACTCCATAATATTCCAGTTCTATATTGCAGAAAGTGATAGACTTAAGCTCAATGTAGGTATAAACGAGAGTGATAGCATTATGATATAAACTAGTGATTGCCAAGATCATTTCAACTTATATATTTTGGTAAATAACCTTGAATGAAGGACAAAAGCCAAAACAAAAATTTTCAAACCAAATAAGGTAATCATCATATTTTGGGTTAATAAATCTATTCTTCCTTTTCAAAGATTTTCCAGTTTGTTAATAGCCTGGACTTTATCCAATGACTAATAACAGCAGAGATAAACTTAAGTAATCTGCAGATAAATGCCTACAACATTAATCAAGGCTAAGAATAACTTATAGAACTATTAGCACATCATTTTATATTTCTAAAAATCATATAATCCAGGGAAATAGGTTTTAACCTGTGTAGTTTTAGCAACTAATATTTACAATATAGATTTAGTATAATTTAATCATCTTCAAAATACATACAGTCCCTGACTTAAGATGGTTCACCTCTGGATTTATTTTATGATGGTGAAAAAGTGATATACATTTGGTAAAAGCTGTACTTCCAGTACCAATGCAACTATTCCATTCCTCACTTTCAGTATACTGGTCAATCAACAAGATATTCAACACTTTGTTATAAAATATACCTCTGTTAAATAATTTTGCCAAATTGTAGGCTTATGTAAATGTTCTGAGCTTGTTTAAGGTAGGCTAGGCTAAGTTATGATGTTTAATAGGTTAGGTTATTAAATGTGTTTTCGACTTATGATATTTTCAACTCACAATGGGTTTATTGAACATTGGACAAGTCAAGGAACATCAATGTAGAAATTTCTATGGCTATAGATCTGAGCAGAAAATTACTGCCAAGAGTAAAAATATTTTCGATTCAAGATTATCTGTCAACTATATGTCTTGGAATTACTTCATGGACATCGATTTTTATCTAGGAATTCAGCTTGTCTAGAACTTCAGCTGGACTGATCATTAAACCCTGATACAGATTTTATAAGTTATTATAAAATCTAGCAACAAATTGAAGAAATAATCAGATAAGCTTCAAGATGAGTATCTCTCATACACCTCCTTATTAGAATATTCTAATGCATTTGAATATTAAATTTTAAATAACCGTAGATATTAATCTCTTCTGACTTAGACCCATCCTAGTCAGTGTGACATCACACTCTTGGCTAAAGTGAATTCTCTACTGAAAAAGAATAAGAGGCCAAAGGAGAAGAGCTTTTGGAAAATCACTATACATTTGTGTAACCTTTTAAAGGTTACTAAAGATATTGGTTTAAAAGTACTTAATGTTAAATAGCAAACAATAATTATGGGGGGAGACTATAGTGGAGGTGGATTAGCCTAAGTTCTGTCAGAATTTACATTTATCTGACCCAGTGTGTGATGGTTGCTAAGGGAAGGATTTGACAGAAAGTATCACGGGAACATACATGACTGAGTTAAATAATCAATTAAGACTAAGTGGAAAAATCTGAAAATGGTTTCTTCCAAAAAATGAAAGAAAGCCATTGCAGATAAAAAGGCAACTATGGAGAAAAAATATTTCTCTATTTAGAAAACAGAAATCATGCAATTTCAGGCAGCTCACCGCTAGGCTTCTAGCCATATAAATATTATCTTTTTGCTTATTTTGTTATAGAGAGGATTCAAAAACCCTTACTACTCAGAAAACATCAGAAAAAAAAATCTAGGGTCTGCCTTTGGGTTTTTGTTTCTTCATTTTTTAGGAAAAATAACATTTAATGTTTAAAATATAGCTGTCTTGTTTAATGTTCAGAAAATACTTTTAACAGGACATCTTAAAAATGTGGTTTCTAATCAAGTTTTATAAATAAATTATGCAATATTAAAGTAATATTTATAGTTAAGTATTGACAAAACATTTTTAGGATACAGTCGACTCAAATGGTATCTAAACAACAGAAGGAAGGAGGAACTATGTCTAAGAAGGGAAAAAATTCAGAGAATATGGAATCAAATATCCATGCATATCTGACTGTATTAGTCTGTTCTTGCATTGCTATAAAGAACTGCCTGAGACTGGGTCATTTATTTAAAAAAGAGGTTTAATTGACTCATAGTTCTGCAGACCATACAGGAAGCATGGCTGGGGAGGCCTCAGGAAATTTATGATCATGGTGGAAGGCAAAGGGGAAGCAGGCACGTCTTACATGGCTAGGGAAGCAGGAAGAGAGAGCAGAGGGAGGTGCTACACACTTTTAAACAACCAGATCTCATGAGAACTCACTATCACAAGAACAGCAAGGAGGAAATCTGCCCCCATGATCAAATCACTTCCCACCACATCCCTCGTCCAACATAGGGGATTACAATTCAACATGAGATTTGGGCAGGGACATAAATTCAAACCACATCACTGACTCCTAGTGAGTAGGCAGAAAAAAACTCAAGTGGCCATCTTCATGGCTGTTCCATACTCTAAGTAAGGAGAGGATGCTCAGTATCCAAGTATTAAAGACAGAAGATATGTATAAACTGGTTAGTTCCCAGTGAGAAAGCAAACACAATATTCTTGATTAAGATAAATATTATCTTGTAAGTCTGAAAAACTGGAATTTTCAGAGCTTTATTAAAAACAGGGTGGCAAATTTGAGTAAAATTCTAATTATAGAGAAACACTGGAAATTACTAGATAAAATCCCCCATGATATTAATCCAGAGGATCAAATTACTGCACAGAGAGTGAGATTAGAGCATCAGCCCCAAACTAGGGAGATCCATAAGTTTGTAGTAGGCAATCTTGAAGGGTCTTGGAATTAAGTCATGGGAAGAGGTTCAGGCAAACAGAACATATGAGCAGGCTATCACTGGAAAATAATTCCCATGAAATAAAGGGAAGATATGAAGGGAATTTGCAGGAAAGAGCTATGATCTCTATCCAACCAATTTATGTGAGGGTCTGGTGGCAATGAAGAAAGATCTATTCACAGAGTCACAGACCCAAGTGTGGATTCTAGTCTACATAAGCACTGGTAAAAGCAAGACACAACTCAAAAAGGAAAAAAAAAAAGTTCTCAAGGAATAAGGAAAGCACCAGGACACATTTTTAGCTCTGGAGCTAACACAGAGGTAGCTGGTGTGAACAACATAGCACCCTTGGAAAGACCAAAAAAACAAACCAATTGAGTGTTATGAAACACATATTCCTATGGCAATGCCCCGCCTAGGCTCCCAAACCACAAGACTATCATAATGGCCTATATTAGACTGTGCATCATCTCAGAGATATGGAGTGTATGGGAGTCCTCCAGACTAAATAAATGCTTATTGTAGAACCAGAACTTTAGATCAGCACTTGGGGAAACAAAGACAAAGCAATAAAACATGAAGTTAGAATGGCAATTATTAAAAAGTCAAATAACAACATACTGGTGAGGCTGCGGAAAAAGGGAACACTTATACACTGTTGGTGGGAATGTAATTAGTTTAGCCACTGTGTAAAGCATTTTGGAGATTTCTCAAAGAACTGAAAACAGAGCTACCATTCAACCAAGCAACTGGATTACTGGGTATGTATCCAAAATAATATAAATTGTTCTATGAAAAAGACACATTCACTTATATATGCCTCACAGCACTATTCACAATGGCAAAGACAGGAATCAATCTTGGTGTCCACTAATGGTGGATTGGATAAAGGAAATGTGGTACATATTCACCATGGAATACTATGCAACCATAAAAAAGAATAAAGTCATATCCTTTACAGCAACATGGATGCAGCTGAACACCATAATCCTGAGCAAATTAACGCAGAAACAGAAAACAAAATACCCCATGTTGTGACTTACAAGTGGGTGCTAAGCACTGGGTACTCACGGACATATGGATGGCAACAACTGACACTGGAGATTACTAGAGGAGGTAGGGTGGGAGGGGGCAAGGGTTGAAAAACTAACTATTGAGTACTATGTTCAGTATTGGGATGATGATATCAATCACACCCAAACCTCAGCATCACACCATATACTCAGGTAACAAACTTGCACACGAATCCCTGAATCTAAAATAAAAGTTGAAATTATTTTAAAAAATCAAAATTGAAAATAAAACATGAAGAGGATGGAAAACATAAAAGGGAGGAAGAGATGTGTCATAGATTACATTTTCCAACAACAGCCACAACAACACCTCCCATTCCACAAGCTCTTCTGCAATGTGATCTTGCCACTCCCACAACAAGAGTGGAATCTCTCTCTCTAATCTGGGTTTCTCAGTCTTGGCACTATTAACATTTTGGACAAGATAATTCTTTGTTGTGGAGGGCTGCACTGTGCATCATAGGATGTTTAGCAGGATTCCTGATCTCTACCACTAGATAATAGTAGCACAGCTTGCTTCTCAGTCATGACAATCAAAAATGAGGAACAAAATTGTCCCTGGTTGAGAAACACAGCTCTAGTGCTTTGAATCTAGGTGGACCCTGAAACTTCTTTGGTCAGTAAAACACTGCAAAAAGGATTCCATGCCAGTTCTATGGATAGCACTTAACTGGCCTGGCAGATTCCCCTGTTGCCTCTTGGAATGTTCACTTTTGGGATACTCCCTCTTAGTACCCAGCTAAAGTACTATGAGAAGTTCAAGCCACATGAGGAAGCCAATAGAGGCTCTGAAGTTGAGCTCCCAGTCAACAGTAAGCATCAACTGCCTAGCACATGAGTGAACCATCCACTCCAGTGGAGTCAACATCTAACTTCAATTGCATGAGTGTCTCTGACAAAAACCACATAGTTGAACTTAGTCAACCTACATAAACATGAAAAATAATAAATTATTGTTTTAAGTCACTAAGTTTTGGGGGTAACTATGAAGCAATGAAATAGAAAGAAATAAGAAATATTAGAGAAGACAAAATAACTGACCACTTTTTTTAACTGAAGACAGAAAATTCCATAATGTTTACCTTATAACCACAATGCTAGTTATAAAATTCATTATCCAAGTATTAATTATGTAATTAACCAAAAGAATATAGAAATGCTAGCGTTAAAAGGCAAAGTTTTATTAGTGTCTGTACCTAAAAGAATTAGGATCACTTAAATTTAAAAATATAAATAAAATAATTCCATTATCTATGCTCAGTAACAGCAAGTTATTACAGCAAAAAGGAAAGAGAATAGGCTTTTGACATATAAGGGACTTAAACCCCAGTTGCACCACTTTTTAGCTATATCCATTCCAACTGTGAAATGCTAGACATAAGACATAAGGATGGTGTCTATGATCTTTATAAGTAGCTCTGCCCTGAAAATTCTATCCAATGCAATAGACAAGAAAAAGTACACATGAAAAAAGCACGAAACATAACAATCATTATTTTGCACAAAATAGACTGCCAACTCTCTTGATTGGAAATCCCAATTGATTTTATTGATTAAATGTTATCTATAATGAATGTGTTCTGATAGGCCATAATAATTACTTTTAAAATATAAGGAAAATATTTTAATAATAACATTAACCAAAACTATAAACATATGGAAATTTTTCTCTGCCTCTCTAAAGAAAAGCACAAAATTTTCTTGAGTGGAATAAAAAAAGACTTGAATCATTATTTCTTTTATCACCCACATTGAAAGCATCTACCATGCTCCTAGATGGAGAAAACTTACTATCACATTACCGACATCCCAATCCCTAATTTAACAATCAATTTTATGACATTCTAAGCAGAATCACAAGAAATTTTCTTCAGTTTAACAAAACAATTCAAGAAAATAAATTTACAAGAAGAGCCAAAACATTAATAATGAAGAGTAAGTAGTGGAGGTGGTTTGCCCTGTCCTACCAAACATTAAAATGTACTCTATATCTCAATAATTAAACTCCTATGGCACAAGTATGAGAATCTGTTTCATAAATCAATAGAACAAAGCAAATAGTGAATAAAGTATGAACTGCTCAATTATCTGAGACACCCTCATTCGCCTCCTTGTTTCTCCTTCCAGATCTTTTTCCTTCCCTCTTCCTTGAGAACTCTTAGCTTGCCAGGCAGGATGGATGATGCCTGCAATCCCGGCACTTAGGGAGGCAGAGGTAGGTGGATCACTTGAGTCCAGGAGTTTGAGACCAGCCTGGGCAACATGGCAAAACCCATCTCTTAAAAAAAAAAAAAATTAGCTGGGCATAGTGGCACACACCTATAGTCTCAGCTACTCGGGAGGCTGAAGTGAGAGGATTGCTTTAGACCAGGAGAAGTTTCAGTGAGCCAAGATTATACCACTGCACTCCAGCCTGGGTGACAGAGTGAGACCCTCTCTCAAAAAAAAAAAAAAAAAACACTTAGCTTTAATTAACTATATTGGAGAGCTCAAAACACAGTTTCATAAGTGGGCACATCCAACTGACCATAGACCTAATCCTCATGGATCTGTCTAAAATAAATATACGCCACTTCCTGACAGACTCTGGTTTATTATATGTGCTCATAGTATAATCTTATTTCATGAACTTAACCTTCTAAATGGCATAATTTTATAAAGAACAACCTGGAATTTCAGTGGCCACTTTGGGGGAACATTTGACACATCCAAAATTGTATCTTTTGGTTGAGGAGGCTGGGTCAAGCAAGATGGCAGAATTGAAGGCTCCACTGATCTTCCCCCTAACAACCCCACCAATTTAACATGTATATCATGTATATCATGGGCCTTGCATGAGACTCTGAGACTTGCTGGCTTCGGGTGAAACTCAGAACATTCCTAGCGGTGGTGGCTACAGGGAGAGATTTCTGCTTGAGAAAAGTGAAGGGAAAAATATACAAGATTTTGTCTTGTACCATAGGTACCAGCTCTGCCATGAGGGATAGAGTACCAAGTGGGCTTTTGAAGGACCATGATTTAAGGCCTTGGCTCTTGGACAGCATTTCTGGACCTGCCCTGGGCCAGAGGGGGAGCCCACTGCCCTGAAAAGTGAGTACCAGGCCAGGCAACATTCACCACAAGCTGACTGAAGAGCTCCTGGACCTTGAGGAAATATCAGCGTTAGCCTGGCAGTACTCCCTGTGGTCCTGTCATGGTCAGAAGGTGAGGCTCCCCTGCCTTTGGAAAGAGGAGGAAGAGTGGGAAAGACTGTGTCTTGTGATTTGAGTGCCAGCTCAGCCACAGTACAATGGAACACCAAGTACACTTCTAAGCTTTTTGACTCTAGTCCCTGCCTCCCAGATGGCACCTCTGGACCTGCCCAGGACCCGGGGGAACTCACTCCCATAAAAGGAGGGACAATAGGCCTGGCTGGTGTCACCTACTGATTGTGGAGCTCCAGGGCTTTGAGCGAACAAAGGCAGTGGCCAGGGAGTAGTTGCAGCAGATCTTGAGCAAGACCCAGTGCAGTGCTGGCTTCAGGTCTGACTCAGTGCATTCATATTCATGGTGGCCACAGGGGTGCTTGTGTCACTCCACCTCCTGCTCCAGGAGACTCAGAATAGAGAGAAAGAGAGGGAGAGAGATTCCCTTTTTTGAGGGAAAGTAAGGGAACAGAAGAAAAGTCTCTGCCTGGTAATCCAGAGAATTCTTCCAGATCTTGTCCATGACCATCAAGGAAGTACTTCTGTGAGACTACAAAAAACACAGCATTACTGGGCTTGGGGTTCCCCCTAATGAAGATACAGCTTATATCACAGCACCCAAGTCCCTTTGAATACCTGGAAAGCCTTCCCAAGATGGATGGGTACAAACAAGTCCAGACTGCAAAGACAACAATAAATACTGAACTCTTTAATGCCCAGACACAGATGAACATCAGCAAGTATCAAGACTATCCAGGAAAACATGACCTTACCAAATAAACTAAATAAGGCACCAGGGACAAATCCTGGAGAAACAGATATGTGACCTTTCAGACAGATAATTCAAAATAGCTGTGTTGAGAAAACTCAAATAAATTCAAGATAGCACAGAGAATAAATTAAGAATTCTATCAGATAAATTTAACAATATCAAAATAACTTAAAAGAATCAGGCAGAAATTCTGGAGCTGAAAAATGCAACTGACATATTGAGAATGCATCAGAGTCTCTTAGTAGCAGAACTGATCAAGCAGAAGGAAGAATTAGTGAGCTTGAAGACAGGCTATTTGAAAATCCAAAATCAGAAGAGACAAAAGGAAAAAGAATAAAAATCAGTGAAGCATGCCTACAGGATCTAGAAAATAGCCTTAAAAGGGCAAATCTAAGAGTTATTGGCCTTAAAGAGAAGGTAGAGAAAGAGATAGGAGTAGAAAGTTTACACAAAGGGATAATAACAGAGAAATTCCCAAGCCTAAAAAAGATATCAATATCCAAGTACAAGGTTATAGAACACCAAGCAGATTTAATTCAAAGGAGACTAACTCAAGGCATTTAATAATCAAACTCCCAAAGGTCAATGATAAAGAAAGGATCCTAAAAGCAGCAAGAGGAAAGAAACAAAAAATATACCATGGAGCTGCAATACACCTGGCAGCAGACTTTTCAGTGGAAAATTTACAAGCATGTAAGAGTAGCATGACATATTTCAAGTGCTGAAGGAAAAAAATCTTTTACCCTGGAGTAGTATATTTGTCAAAAATATCCTTCAGACAAAAAGGAGAAATAAAAGCTTTCCCAAAACAAATAGCTGAGGGACTTCATTAGCTCCAGACATGTCCTAGAAGAAATGCTAAAGGGAATATTTCCATCTGAAATTATTTATTAGTTTTCTTTTTGCTTATTTGTTATTTTATGCAAACAGTATTAAGTTGTTATTAGTTTAAAATAACGGGTTATAAGATAGTATTTGCAAGCCTCATGATAACCCTAAATCAAAAAACATACAATACACACAAAATAAAAAGCAAGAATTTAAATCATACCATCAAAAAATCACCTTCACTAAAAGGAAGAAAGGAAGGAAGGAAATAAGAAAGAGAAGACCACAAAACAACAAGAAAACAAATAACAAAATGGCAGGAGTAGGTGCTTACTTATCAATAATAACATTGAACGTAAATGGACTAAACTCTCCAATCAAAGGACATAGACTTGCTAAATGCATTAAGAAAACAAGATCCAATGATCTATTTCCTAAAAGAAACACACAAAAGCCAAAATAAACAAATGGGATCTAATTAAGCTAAAGATCTTCTGCACAGCAAAAGAAATTATCATCAGAGTGAACTGGCAACCTACAGAATGGGAGAAAAATTTGCAGTCTATCCATCTGACAAAGGGCTAATATCCAGAATCTACAAAGAACTTAAACAAATTTACAAGAAAAAAAAAACCCTATCCAAAAGTGGGCAAAAGATATGAACAGACACTTCTCAAAAGAAGACATTTATACAGCCAACAAACATGAAAAAATGCTCATCATCACTGGTCATTAGAGAAATGCAAAACAAAACCACAATGAGATACCATCTCATGCCAGTTAGAATGGCAATCATTAAAAAGTCAGGAAACAACAGATGCTGGAGAGGATGTGGAGAAATAGGAACACTTTTACACTGTTGGTGGGAGTGTAAATTAGTTCAACCATTGTGGAAGATAGTGTGGTGATTCCTCAAGGATCTAGAACTAGAAATACCATTTGACCCAGCAATCCCATTACTGCGTATATACTCACAGGATTATAAGTCATTCTACTATAAAGACACATGCACACATATGTTTATTGTGGCACTATTCACAATAGCAAAGACTTGGAACCAACCCAAATGCCCATCAATGATAGACTGGATAAAGAAAATGTGGCACATATACACGATGGAATACTATGCAGCCATAAAAAAGGATGAGTTCCTGTCCTTTGTAGGGACATGGATGAAGCTGGAAACCATCAATCTCAGTAATCTTATGTCAGTAAACTAACACAAGAACAGAAAACCAAACACTGCATGTTCTCACTCATCAGTGAGAGTTGAAGAGTGAGAATACATGGACACAGGGAGGGGACCATCACACATTGGGGCCTGTTGGGGGGTCGGGGCTAGGGGAGGGATAGCATTAGGAGAAATACCTAATGTAGATGACAGGTTGATGGATGCAGCAAACCACCAGGGCATGTGTATACCTATGTGACAAAACTGCACGTTCTGCACATGTACCCCAGAACTTAAAGTATAATTAAACAAACAAACAAACAAAAGAAACACACTTCACCTATAAAGAGACATATAAACTAAAAATTTAGAGATGGAAAAATATATAACATACCAATGGAAACTAAAAGAGTGGGAGTAGCTACACTTATATCAGACAAAATAGAATTCAAGACAAAAACTATAAAAGACAAAGAAGGTCACTATATAATGATACAGGGGTCATTCAGTGAGAGGGTATAACAATTTTAAATATATATGCACCCAACACTGGAGCACCCAAATATATAAAGCAAATATTAGAGCTAAAGAGAGAGACAGGTTCCAATACAATAATAGCTGGAGACTTCAACACCCCACTTTCAGCATTGGACAGATCTTCCCAGTAAATCAACAAAGAAACATCAGACTTAATCTTCACTATAGACCAAATGAACTTACTAGATATTTATAGAACATTTCATTTAACAGCTACAGAATACATATTCTTTTCCTCAGGACATGGATCATTCTCATGGATAGACCATATATTAGGTCACAGAACAAGTCCTAAAACATTCAAAAAAATGAAATATTAATAAGTATCTTCTCTGACCACAATGGAATAAAGCTGGAAATCAGCAGCAAGAGGAATTTGGAAGCTATACAAATACACAAAAATTAAACAATATGCTCCTGAATGACCAATGGGTCAATAAAGAAATTAGAAAGGAAATGTAAAATTTCTTGAAACAAACAATAATGGAAACACAACATACAAAAGCTTGTGGTACAACAGAAGCAGTACTAAGAGGGATGTTTATAGCTATAAGTTCCTATATCAAAAAAGAACAACTTGAAATAAACAACCTAATAATGTCTCTTAAAGAGCTAGAAAAGCAAGAGCTTTTCTACCACATCCAAAATTAGTAGAGGGAAAAAAATAATAAAGATCAGAGCAGAAATAAATGAAACTGAAATGAAGAAAACAATACAAATGAGGAATGAAACAAAAAGTTTTTTGAAAAGTTAAACAGAATTGACAAACTTTTAGCCAGACTAACTAAGAAGAAAGATTCAAATAAATAAAATCAGAGATGTAAAGGGAGACATTACAATTGATAGCACAGAAATTTAAAAGATCATTAGTGGCTATTATGAGAAATTATGTACCAGTAAGTTAGAAAACCTAGAAGAAATTGACAATTTTCTAGACACATCCAGCCTACCATGATGGCAGCATGAAAAAAATAAAAAATCTGAACAGATCAATAACAAGTAACAAGATCAAAGCCTTAGTAAAAAGGCTTCCAGTAAAGAAAAGCCCAGGACCTGATGGCTTCACTGCTGAATTCTACCAAACATTTAAAGAAGAACTAATACCAATCCTACTCAAACTATTCCAAAAAATAAAGAAAGAGGGAATGAAGCCAGTATTATCCTGATATCAAAATCAGACAAAGATACATCAAAAACAGAAAACTACAAGCCAATATCACTGATGAATACAGATGCAAAAATATTTAACAAAATGCTAACAACGTAAATTCAACAACACATTAAAAAGATCATTCATCATGACCAAGTGGGATGTATTGCTGGAATGCAAGGATGGTTCAACATATGTAAATCAATCAACGTGATATATCATATCAACAGAAGGACAAAAACCATATAATCATTTCAATTAATGCTGAAAATTCAATTAATAAAATTCAACATCCCTTCATGATAAAAACCTTCAAAAAACTGGATATAGAAGGAACATGCTTCAACATAATAAAAGCCATATGTGACAGGCCCACAGCTGGTATCATATTAAATGAGGAAAAACTGAAACCGAAAGCCTTTCCTCTAAGATCTAGAACATGACAAGGATGCCCACTTTCACAACAATTATTCAATATACTACTAGAATTCCTAGCTAGAGCAATCAGACAAGAGAAAAAATAAAGGATATTCAAATTGGAATGGAAAATGTCAAATTATCCCTGTTTGCAGATGATATAATATACATTTGGAAAAACCTAAAGACTTCACAAAAAAAACTATTAAAACTGATTAACAAATTCAGTAGTTTCAGGATACAAAATAAACATACAAAAATCAATAGCATTTCAATATGCCAACAGTGAACACACTGAAAAAGAAATCAAAAAAGTAATCCCAATTATGATAGCCACAAATAAAATAAAATATCTAGGAATTAACCATCAAAGGGAAAGATCTCCATAATGAAAACTATAAAACACTGATGAAAGAAATTTAATAGAACACCAAAAAATGGAAAGATATTCCATGTTCATGGATTGGAAGAATATTGCTAAAATGTTCATACTACTGAAAGAAATTTACAGATTCAGTGTAATCCTACCAAAATACCAATGACATTCTTCATAGAAATAGAGAAAACAATCCTAAAATTTATATAGAACCACAAAAGACCCAGAATAGACAAAGTTATCCTAAGCAAAAAGAAAAAACATGGAGGAATCATATTACCTGACTTCAAATTATGCTACAGAGCTATAGTAACCAAAACAGCATGGTACTGGCATCAAAACAGATACATAGACCAATGGAACTGAATATAGAACCCAGAAACAAATGCACACACCTACAGTGAACTCATTTGCAACACAGGCGTCAAGAATATACACTGGAGAAAAGACAGTCTCTTCAAAATATGGTGCAAGAAAACTGGATATCTATATGCAGAAAAACAAAACTAGACCCCTATTTCTCACCATATATAAAAATCAAATAAAAATGGAATAAACACTTAAATCTAAGACCTCAAATTATGAAACTACTACAAGAAAACATTGGGGAAACTCTCCAGAATATTGGCCTGGGCAAAAATTTCTTGAGTAATACCCCATAAGCACAGGCAACAAAAGCAAAAATAGACAAATGGGATCACATCAAGTCAAAAAGCTTCTGCACAGAAAAAAAAAATTAACAAAGTGAAGAGACAACACACAGAATGGGAGAAAATATTTGCAAATTATCCATCTGACAAGGAATTAATAACCAGAACATATAAGGAGCTTGAACAAATCTAGAGAAAAAAAAATCTCATCATCCCATTAAGAAATGGGCAAAAAATTTGAATAGACATTTCTCAAAAGAAGATACAAATGCAAATGCATATGAAAAGGTGCTCAACATCACTGGTCATCAGAGAAATGCAAATCAAAACTACAATGAGATATTATCTCGTTTCGGTTAAAATGGCTGATACCCAAAAGACAGGCAATAGCAAATGCTGGCAAGAATATGGAGAAAAGAGAACCCTCATAGACTGTTGGTGGGCATGTAAATTAGTGCAACCACTATGGAGAACAGTCTGAAGCTTCCTCCGAAAACTACCAATAGAGCCACCATTCCTAGGTATATACTCAAAAGAAAGGAAATCTGTATATTAAAGAGATGCCTGCACTCCAATGTTGGTTGCAGCTCTATTCACAATACCCAAGATTTGGAAGCAATCTGAGAGCCCATCAATAGATGAATAGATTTAAAAAATGTGAGGCAGAGGTTGCAGTGACCTGAGATCACACCACTGCACTCCAGCCTGGGTGACAGAGTGAGACTCCGTCTCAAAAAATAAAAAATTAAAAAATAACTAAAAGAGTATAATTGTATTGTGTGAAACACAAAGGACAAATACTTGAGGTGATGAATATCCTCTTTATCCTGATGTGGTTATTACACATTTCATGCCCGTATTAAAATATTTCATGTAACCTATAAATATATACGCCTACTATCTACCCACAAAAATTAAAAAAACATGGCGTGAACCCGGGAGGCAGAGCTTGCAGTGAGCCGAGATGGTGCCACTGCACGCCGTCTCAAAAAAAAAAAAAAAAATTAAAAAACAAAATAATATAAAAAATAAAAAACAAAATTGTATGTCTATTAGTAATCTACTACTATGCAACAAGTTACCCCAAAACTCAGAGGCTTAAAGCAACAAACACTTATCATCTCACAGTTTCTGTTGGTCAGAAATCCATGCATGGCTTATTCGGTCTTTTGGCGATTGATTCCCTCAAACAGCTGCAGTCAAGGTGTTGACCAGTGCCTTAAGGTTTTACTAGTGTGTATCTATTTCCAAGCCCCTTCACATGGTTGCTGGCATGATTCAGTTTCTCCTGTACTGTTGAATGGAGGGCCTCAGTTCCTCACTGGCTGTTGACTGGAGGTCACTCTCAGTTCCTTGCCATGTGGGCCTCCACAAAGGGCAGCTCACAACATGGCAGTTTGCTTTATCAAAACAAGCAAGAGAGAAGGCAAGAGAAAAGGTGCAAGTTACGGTCTTTTGTAACTTAACTCAGAGTAGCAGCCCATCACTTTTGCTATAGTCAATCCAATAGAAACAAGTCACTAGGTCTAGCCAATACTAAAGGGGAAAAGATTCCACAATAGATGTGACTATGACTACCAGATATTGTAGATTATTGGGATCCATATTTGAAGCTGTTAACCACAATCTTAGAGATATACTGAAAAAGTAGTAAGATTTTGAACATCCAGTGGTTGGCATTTGTCAAGCTAGTATGCAGAAATCTCTGAAAGAAATGTGATTGGTGTGCTTAATGGATTCTCTAGCAAAGGATAAATATATATCTATTTCAATCTTGGGTCTACAGTTCTCCATAGGACATCGGTTTCCTTTTATCCTACTTAATCCTCCCTGTCTTCCTACCACTCTTTTAGCCCTCCCAATCTGCTTCTAGACTTCCTTTTCCTCAGAGAACCCCTCAGGAGGAGATTAATAAGCACGAAAACTGCCGTGTGCAAGTAGAATTTAAACTTAGTGCATTCAGAATTCTATTAGACATGTACTAACTGATACTTTTCAATTGATTCATCTTAATAAGCCAATCCATTGTCTTTTAAAATGGATAAATAGTGCAGGCTGGCTAGAAGCTGAAGGCAATCTAAAAAAAACCCTAGTTCTCAATAACAGGAAAGGGCTGAATATAGCAAAGCAAGTTAGTAAATAACTTTTAAAGACTAAAACTTACCCCGTGCCAAAGATTGAACAAAAATTCAGTCCTATAAACAAGAAAAATAAGGAGTCTATTGATGACTACAGAAATCGACTTATACAGGTCTTCCAACACTATTCTGGAGTTAATGTAAAAAATGAGATCAAGGGAACTTTGTCCTGTCTTCATCAATGGACTAAAATCTGATATAGTAGATCTAATAGAAAAAGTAAATTAGAACAAAAGACTTTGGCATAAAAGAACCATGGAGTATTGCTGAATACTTTAAATGAGACCTAGAAAACAGACCAAAAAAAGAGGATTTACTAACGTCATTTGAAATTAGCAATCAATCTGCGTCTTCCAGGCATACGGAATGAAAGATCATGATACCTGCAGATATTGCCAAGAAAAGGTCCATGGCAAAAGCCAGTGATCCACCTTATTCAAAAATAAAAAGAAAGTTTTCTTTAAAGATGACCAAATATGGTGCCCAAGGGAACTATTGGTATCACAAAGTTTCTTGTCTTCCATAATCCTCTCAAGGACTATTCAGCCTAATTGTTAAAGGAAAATCATGGAATTCCTTACAGACTCTGATGTAACTATATCTACTGTATAAATAAACAAAGACCACCCAAATGAGAAAAAAATACAGTCAATTTATTCAGAGCTTGCTGCAGCAAGGCAATCAGCCACCATCACTAGCATTCGGCAGAGATTCAAAGGCAGGCAGGAAAGGGTAAAGCTTTGCAATAAAAAACAGGAAAGGCTTCAAGTATGCTCTGATTAGAGGTTGTTGGCATGGAGAAGCTGGGCCAGCTAGAAAGGAGGCATCTTATGTGTTTGGTTTGGGAAGTATATCTGGATTTCTCTGGGTGATCCCAAATTGGAAACAGGGACAAAAAATAGGGAAGCTGGAAGTTATTGACCATATTCCAACCATTCTAAAATGTTTTCAGCGTTTTAGAATGGTTTGGCTTCCCAGGCAGGTCGCTGCAGAGGTTGTGTTTAGAAAAGTAATTGTTCTTGCAATACAAAGAGATTTTAGATTTTGTGTTTCCTACATGGGTATTCACAGTAATCTGTCTAGTGACAGGGAAACACATTTAATGGGAACTGCCCCCCAAGAATTTTGTAAGTTCTTGGCACTTACAAAAAAAAAAAGCTTCCTTGCCCTTATTATACTCAATATTCTAGGAAAGTAGAAAGGATAAAAGGATGACAAAATTGAAATTAGCCAAACTACTTATAAGAGACTAAATTGGTATATTTAGTCATATCACCAACAGGTTCAAGCTATTTTTCCACAACATAACTTTTCTCATCCATTGCTGAGATACTAAAGATTTCAAAGAAAGACTGTTTTTGAAGCTCATCGGAAAGAACATTACTGAATACCACTGAAAGCACACATTGGTCAAACTTCAAGTAACAACTTGGTCTTGTTTCAGAATTTCAAATATCCTGTTCTACTCGGAAATCTGAACATTTGGGTGATCTCAAGCTAAGCATATCCAGGCATCTTCCAGAAGTACATGACATCTTTCACAGATCTTCAGACAAACAGATGACTTCTTGCTGTAGACAGGTTCTTCCTAAGACTCACAGAACAAGGTCCAGATGACTGAAACCATAAATAAACTCATATCCCGTGTCCCATTTTTTAACCTGCACGCTCCTGTTTTTATTTTCCTAGCTATTTTCTTTATTTTCTCCCAGTTCAAGCTTCTAAACTGCTAACACACATTTGTTACTTTTAATTGATAACATTCCTTAATACTACTCTGTGCATCCCTAATCACTTCTTGGAATGAATCAACATCTAGCTACAATTCACTCATGATATGGCTAAATCACACAAACTAATTGTGTTTATAAACACTTTCCTTTGAGTAACACTTAGTGACTATTACTATCAGTCTCTGCTAATAAATCAGTTGGTTTCCTCAAAATATAAATCAACTACTACCCAAATTTTTAGATGGCAAACACCATAACAGGTCAGACAACCAAAACTCAAAAACTCATTATCAGATCACACTTAGGATGAAAACCAGAACACCTCGCACAGGAGGTAGCCTTCACAAACTTTTCCAATATTAGAGTTTAGAAAAAGACAAAGAAATAAATAGTCCACAAGTAGAAGCTGACTCATTTTTACAGATCCCACAATAAGGGCTAACTACTAACTTCAACTTAATTCTTGTACTATACATCTACTGTTTATCTACTTTTGATCTACTGCTGATTTCACTTTCTGATACCAAACCAATTTTTCTGAGTGGCACCACACCCCTGTGGCACAATTACACAATCCCATAGGGATATTTTGTCTGAAAGCAGGTCATTAAATTGCCCCCAATGACATGCATTAGAATTGCAGTACAAAAGCTCATTGAGTACTAGCTGCAAATTGGATGGTCATGTATTATCTCAGTAAACTCATGCCTGCCTTCCAGACAGCTCCTGACATCAACCTGGTTCTATTTGGCACATGAATTTTCCCTCATTAAAAAAATAGGCCGGGCACGGTGGCTCATGCCTATAATCCCAGCACTTTGGAAGGCCGAGGTGGGTGGATCACTTGAGGTCAAGAGTTCAAGACCAGCCTGGCCAACATGGTGAAACCCCATCTCTACTAAAAATACAAAAAGAAAAATTAGCTGGGCATGGTAGTAGGTGCCTGTAATCCCAGCTACTCGGGAGGCTGAGGCAGGAGAATAGCTTGAACCCGGGAGGCGAAGGTTGCAGTGAGCCAAGATCGTGCCACTGCACTCCAGCCTGGGCTACACAGTGAGACTCCATCTCAAAAAAAAAAAAAAAGAGATGAGATGTTTAAATATAATTAAACTCAAGAAGGATAAAGACTGAGACTCAATTGGAGACTCAAAACTTCAACAACTGAGGGGAGATTCTATGCTTCCTTCTTCTGTCCTCAAGCATCTTAATTGTTTTATAGGCCTGAAAAATATGGTAAGTACTACACAATGGCTCAGAGATTGACGGAAGAGCTAGACAATGTCTCTGAGGCCATAGAGCTCCTCATCTGAGACATTTTGAGACTGGACAGGTTATGGTTCAAAACAAGATAGGCTTGTATATATTATTAGCCTCTCAAAGCACACATGTGCCATTTTAAGGAAAGACTTTGAACTTACATCTCTACAGACCATTTTGGAATCTTTAATATCACTATAAGGAATAGTAAACAAACAAATCAACAGTTTAGGTGATTTGGCTAACATACTCATATCTCATCCTGTGGGCTTTCTAGATTGGGAATGGGACCTGTTCTCTTGGTTTAATTTAGACTTGTTTTGTTCCAGGCTTAAAAGTGAATTACAAACTGTGCTGTATTCAAATGTGTGATCTCTACCTTAAATGCTGCCATGCATCCACTGTCTCATCAAATGATTCAACAAACAATTATGCAGCAGAAGCAACAAGAAAGAATAGCATTTGTTGAAACTGAAATGACTATCAATATGACAAAAGACATACAAACAAAAATGTATATCTGGATAGATCACCAAAATTATCAATCACAGAGCCTCAACCAGAGAATGATCGAAAGACAGTCTGAGAAATGCAAGTCAAACTAACAATCCTAACTATCAGAAGATTACCAATCCTGCAAAACAAGCAAGAACAAACCACAACATGGTCTGGAAAGAGAAGACCGCAAGTTTCAGAATTCAGATGAAAAGAGAAAGAAAAACACGTAATGCCCCGCTCTGTGCTCCCAAGCCAATTAAAAATGACTGCCTCCTCCCCATTTAGCCCAATTCATTCCCCATTTCCAAAAGACTACCCAGAGAAATCACCCAATTTATAATCCTAACACCAGATCTAGTCCTTTAAAAAAAAAAAAAAAAAAACCCTCTGTAACTTCCCTTTTGTGTACATTGTTGATGTTCTGCTCTTAATGAAGTTTTCCCTAGCTGGAGAGATTAATAATAGATGACTTTTTTTTATATAAGCTTTCCTGATTATCTTTTTGAGGATTTTAATAGTTCCTGTTTAAGGCTAAGCCTCATGAGCTCGCATCCCCTCTCTTCTATTCAAGAAAACCACTCCAGTATTCCTCCCTAATTTTCCTCCAATTCCTCTCCTCCCCAATCTATTGCTCCAGCTCCAATCTAGCTTTTCCAAAGCATTCTCTCTAAAACTGCTCTTTCCAAAGTCACCAATGCTTGTATATTTCAGAATTCAAAGGTTAATTGTTAGGTCACATTTTGCTTGACAGATCAGCATCATTTTACAAAGTTGGTAAATCCCTCTTCCTGGAAACAGTTTCTTTACATGGCTTCCAGGACATCATGGTCTTTTTACTTCCATCTACCTCACTGGCGCTCCAACCTCTTAACATCAGTAGTTCCCAAGTTTTAGTCTTGGACATCTCTTTTCTGTCTATACCCACTTCCTTAGTAATTTTTATCAGTCTTATAGTTTCATTTATTTGGGGAGGCGCAGAGAGAGCAAGTTTATTTGGTAAAAGCTGACCAAACATTATCCAAGAAAGACAAGATGGGAAAGGTGCTGTGACAAAAGAGCCTAGAAAGCCTTCAGGCTAGATACGAAGTCTCACACAGGGAAAGGCACGGGCTCTGGGGAGACTGGGAAGGTCCTTAGCCATTTGGCACCCCATGGACAAGCTCTTCACAGTTGATGCAACCATTGCTGTCCTTATGCCCTGCACTAGCATCTTTACTTCTTCTTCTATCATCTTCTCACCCAGTGTGACAAGGACTTGCTAGATTTCAGTGCCCATGATGGTGCCATTCCCCTTCTTGTCAAATACCCAAAGTCCTTCAACATAATCCTCATAGGCCCTGGTCCCTGTTCTTGGCCACAGCCTGCAACATGGGCAGGAAGTGCCCAAAGTCCAGCACCGTCACATTCATCTCATCACTTTTGGGGATCTCCAGGACTTGCATCACCTCAGCATCGGTGGGGTTCTCACCCAGGACCCTCATCACATCCCCACACTGACTATACAGGATCTTACCATCACCTGTTCAGTCAAACAGCTAGAAAACCTCCTTGAATTCTGTGGTCTGGTCCTCAGTGAAGTCACACACCTTGACTGCTCAGCTCTGCAGCACCTTTTCCTACAGTAATGGCCCAGTCTTACAGTTTTAAATATCATATTTAGTCTAAATACTCCCAAATATTTACCTCCAGTTTAGATTTTTCCCTTCACTTCCAGTCTCACATATTTAACTGATCTAATCTAATCTATACATGGTTAGTTAACTATTAGTTAAACCTAATATATTACAAATCAATAATAAAATATAAAAATATATTAATAAAAATTAATATTTTAACTATTTTTAAATTAGTTAAATCTAATATATTAGATTTTATATATATATATATATCTCAAACTTAGCATGTTCAAAAATGAACTCCAAATATTACCCCCAGATCAACTTGCTTCACCCACAGTCTCCCGCAAACATCCTGGTGACAAGCTGTGACCCAGCAATTTTTTGTGAAAAAAAAAAATCCTTGTCCTTATGGAGCATACATTCTAGTTTAGAACACACGTTGCTAACAAATAAATAAAATAAAATATGCATGAATGATATCAGATAAGTGCTATGGGAAAAAATAAAGTAAAATTGTGAGTGCTGGAGTAACATTTTTAAATAGCGTACTTAGTGAAATACATTGAATGTGGATCCCTAAAACTTGAGCAGGCTCTAAGAATTCTCCTGAGGAATCTCAGGAATGCTGAAAATAGAGTGGGAAGGTGGCTGGGAGGTAGTACGTCTCTCCTAGAAATATGATTGATATGGAATAGTGAGAATACCATGATCAAGGGTGAGAAAGTGAGGATAGGGAATGTGTTTATGAAAAGGTATAATAATGTGTGACAAAAATGTGACTCCTGAGTCTGAGAAGGTGATGTTGGGAACAAAAGGGCAAAAGAAGATGGGAAGGCAATGGATCTCCAGAGACACCCAGGACATGAATCTTGGAAGAAAATGATTTGGATTGGCAAATGCTCTTGTTGGGGATACTAAGAAGACCCAAAGCCTGTTGACTCACACAGCTAGGGACCTTGAAGTGAATGCTCCTGTCATGAGATGTTCTCCCATCCCTTTTTCTAGTTCCTTAGAAATATCCAGAAAATACTGAATTACAAAGACTTACTAAAAGAAATGAAATCCAAACTGTTGATACTTATTTGCATAAAAGTAATCCTTTATGCTGCATTCAATACAAGTTCATCTGAACATGATACTATGCTAATAAAATTTACTTCATCTCAGAAAAATGTAAATGCGATTAATGCTCTACTCTTCTTAACCTTTGCTGCACACTGGAATTATCTGGGGAGCTCTACAAGGCATAATTCTTGAGTCTCATATAAGAGATTCTGATTTAATTGCTTGGGCAAGACCTGGACATTAGGATATATTTTAATCTGTCAAGGTGATCCTCATGTGCAGTCAAAATTGAGAATCTGAAAGTAATTTTCACCATGAGGCTTGTAATATCTAACTTTTTCCCAGAATTTTATAGAATACTAATAAGAGGCTGTGAAAAAAAAACAACCCTTTAAAAACTCGTCCTTACTAATTGTTTTATACTGATATATAAAAATACATTAACTTTTGTGTCTTAACCTTACATCTAGCTACCTTTATAAATTAGCTTATTTTCCAATAATTTTTAGGTTGCTGGGATTTTCTATGTAAACAATCATATTCTCTTAAAATAATGACAGTTTTGGTGATGGTTAATATTAAGCATCAACTTGACTGGATTAAAGGATGTAAAATATTGTTTCTGGGTGTGTCTGCGAGGATGCTGCCAGAGGAGATTAACATTTGAGTCAGTGGACTGGGAGAGGAAGACCCACCCTCAATGTGGGTGGGCAGCATCCAATCGCTTGCGTGTCAGTAGAAAAAGCAGGCAGAAGAAGGTGGAATAAACTGGTTTGCTGAGTCTTCTGGCTTTCACCTTTCTCCCATGCTGGACGCTTCCTGCCCTTGAACATCAGACTCCAGGTTCTCTGGCCTTTGGACTCTTGGATTTACACCAGTGGTTTGCCAGGGGCTCTCCAGCCTTCAGCCACAGACTGAAGGCTGCACTGTCAGCTACCCTACTTTTGAGGCTTTGGGACTGGGACGGAGTCACTACTGGCTTCCTTGCTCTTCAGCTTGCAGATGGCCTATCATGGGGCTTCACCTTGTGATCCTCTGAGTCAATTCTTCTTAATTAACTCCCTTTCATATATACATATATCCTATTAGTTCTGTCCCTCTGGAGAACCGTGACTAATAGTTTTATTTCTTCTTTTCCTTCAATTTATTTTTCTAATCTTATTTCTGTCTATCACTACTAGTATAATGCTGAATAGCAAAGGTGATAGTTGGCATTTCTGTCTTGTTCCTCAGTGTAAAGGAACAGCTTCTACCATTCCTCACTTAGAATAATGTTTGTGATTTTTTTGTTATGCTTATCAACTTAAGGAAGCTCCTTTCCATTCTTGGTTTACTTAAAAAAAAGTTAACACAAAGGACTAGTGAATCTCATCAAATTTTTTTTTGTATTTTTCAGACAAGTATGGTTTTTAATGATAGCTTTATTTGGATAAAACTCAGATACCATAAAACCCACCCTTTAAAAATATACAGTTCAGTGGGTTTTATGTATTAATAGAGTTACGCAATAATCACCACTATTTAATTTTAGAAAATTTTCATGACCCAAAAAGAAATGCTATACCCATAAGCATTAATTATCCATTCCTCTTATCCACCAGCCCCTAGCAACCACTAATCTACTTTCTATCTCTATGGATTTGCCTGTTCTGGGCCTTTTATATAAGTGGAATGATATAATACATAGTCTTTTGTGACAGCATCTTTCACTTAGCATAATGTCTTCAAGGTTCATCTATGTACTTCATTCCTTTTTATGACTGGATAATATTCCATTGTATGGATATACCACCTTTTTTTTAGTCCATTCATCAGATGATGAACAGCTAGGTTGTTTCCACTTCTTGGCTGCTATGAATAACGTTGCCATGAATATTTGTGCACAAATTTTTGTATGGCTATGTATTTTCATTTCTCTTGGCTATATACCTATAAATGGAATTCCTGGCTTACAGGGAAACTCTGTATTTAACATTTTGAGGGACTGCCAAACTGTTTTCCACAGGGGCTCACTAGTTTATATTCCCACCAGTAATGAATGAGAATTCCAATCTCTCTAAATCTTCATCAGTATGCATTATTGTCTTTTTTCCTTTGGCCATCCTGGTGGTTGTGAAGTAGTACGTCATTGTGGTTTTGATTTGCATTTCCCTGATGATTAAGGTTGTTGACCATCTTTTCATGTGCTTATTGGCCATCTGGATATTTTCTTTGGAAAAATACCTATTAAAACCCTTTTGCCCTTTCTTACTTGTATTGTCTCTTTACTAGAGAGTTGTAAGAAGTCTTTATATATCTTGGATTCCAGTCCCTTATCAGATATATTATTTGCAAGTGTTTTCTACCATTCTATAATTCGTTCTTCACTTTCTTGATGGTGTCCTTTGAGGCACAAATGTTTTTAAAATTAATTAAGTCCAATTTATCTATTTTGTTGTTTTTGCTTGTGCTTTTGGTGTCATATCTAAGAAATGATTACCGATGGTTACAAAGATTTACTCCTATAAGTTTTCTTGTTAAGAGTTGCCTAGGTTTGGCCGAGCGCAGTGACTCACGCCTGTAATCCCAGCACTTTGGGAGGCCGAGGCAGGTGGATCACGAGGTCAGGAGATTGAGACCATCCTGGCTAACACGGTGAAACCCTGTCTCTACTAAAAATACAAAAAATTAGCTGGGCGTGGTGGCGGGCACCTGTAATCCCAGCTACTCGGGAGGCTGAGGCAGGAGAATGGCGTGAACCGGGGAGGCGGAGCTTGCAGAGAGCCAAGATCGCGCCACTGCACTCCAGCCTGGGCAACAGGGCAAGACTCCATCTCAAAAAAAAAAAAAAAAAAAAAAAAAAAAAGAGTTGCTTACTTTTAGGTATTACACTTACGTCTATGATCCAAGTTCAGTCAATTTTTATATATGGTACGAAGTAAGAATCCAACATCAAGCCAGGCACAGTGGCTCACACCTGTAATCTTAGCATTTTGAAAGGATATCATGGGAGGGTCATTTGAGCTCAGGAGTTCAAAACCAACCTGAGTAACACAATGAGACCCCATCTCTACAAAAAAAAAAAAAACAAAAAGGAAACAATTAGCCAGCCATGGTGACATGAACCTGTGGTCCCAGCTACTTGGGAGGGAGGATTGCTTCAGCCTAGGAGGTCAAGGCTGCAGTGAGCCATGACTGTGCCACCGTTCTCCAGCCTGGGCAACAGAGCAAGACCCTGACTCACAAAATAATAATAATAATAATAATAATAATAATCCAACTTCATTCTTTTGCATGTAAATATCCAGTTGATCCAGCACCATTTGGTGAAAAAACTTATTTTACCATTGAATTGTCTTGGCACCCTTGACTAAAATCATTTGACCATAAATGTGAAGGTTTAATTCTGGACTTTCAATTCTGTTTCAGTGATTCGTATGTTATCTTTATGCCAGTACCACAGTGTCTTGATTATTGCAGTTTTCTAGTAAGTTTTTGAAACTGAGAAGTGTGAGTTCTCAAAATTTTTTTCTTCTTATTCGAAATTGTTTTGGTTACTATAGCTCTCTTACAATACTATATACATTTTAGAACCAGCTTGTCAATTTCTGCAACAACAAAAAAAGCCAGCTGGGATTTACATAGGGATTGCATTGATCAATTTGGGGAGTATCGATATCTAAATATTACATCATTCCAATTCATGAACACCAGATATAGTTCCATTTATTTATGTCTTTTCTGATTTCTTTCAGCAATGCTATTTGGTTTTTTAGTGTTAAGTCTTGCACTTTTGTTAAATTTATTTCTAAATATTTTATTCTTTTTAATGCTACTGTAAAGGGAAGTGTTTTCTTAATTTTATTTTTGAATTGTTCATTGCTAGTATACACGCATACAATTGATTTTTGTATACAGATCTTGTATTCTGCAAGTAATTTTTTTTTCTAAACCTTAGCATCCACCAGAGGAAATGTGTGAGTCTTTTGTTAGTTACTGAAGCCATTTATTACTTTTAATGGCTTTTTAGTGTAGGTTCCTTAGGATTTTCTATAAACAAGATCACATAATCTACAAGTTAAGAGAATTTTATTTCTTCCTTCCTAATCTACATAACTTTTATTTCTTTTTCTTGCCTAATCATCCTGGCCAGAATTTCCAGTACGATCTTGAATAGAAGTGGCAGAGCAGATATCCTTGCCTTGTTCCTGACCTTAGGGGAAAAGCATTAGTCTTTCACCATTAAGAATATGCATTTTGTAGATACCTCCTATCAGGTTACAAAAGTTCCCCTCTGTATTAGTCCATTCTCATGCAGCTATAAAGAACTGCCCAAGACTGGGTAATTTATAAAGAAAAGAGGTTTAATTAACTCACAGTTCCACAAGTCTGGGGTGGGCGGCCTCAGAAAACCTACAATCATGGCAGAAGGGGAAGCAAACATGTCCTTCTTTACATGGTAGCAAGAAGGAGAAGAATGAGAGCTGAGTAAAAGGGGAAGCCCCTTACAAAACCATCAAATCTCATGAGAACTTACTTAATATCACAAGAAGAGTGTATTAGTCCATTTTCATACTGCTATAAAGAAATACCTAAGACTGGGTAATTTATAAAGAAAAATAGGTTTAATGGACTTAACAGTTCCACATGGCTGGGGGGGCTCAAAATCATGGCAGAAGGTGAAGGAGGAGCAAAGTCACATCTTACATGATGGCAGTCAAGAGTCGTGTGTAGAGGAACTGCCCTTTATAAAACCTTTCACTATCACAAGAATAGTATGTGAAAAACCCACCCTCCATGATTCAATTACCTCCATGTAGGGATTATCGGAGCTACAATTCAATATAAGATTTGGGTGGGGACACAGCCAAACCAAATCAAATAGCATGGGGGAAACTGCCGCCATGATTCAATTACCTCCCACCTGGTCCCTCCCACCACATGTGGGGATTATGGGAACTATAGTTAAGAGGAGATTTGGGTAGGGACACAGCAAAACCATATCACCTTTTATACCTGGTTTGTTGAATGGTTTTATCATAAAAGGGTGTTGTACCTTGTCAGATTTTTTTTACATCTATTGAGATGATCATATGAATGTGTGCCCTTTATTTTATTAATATAGTATATTGCATTAATTTTCAGATGTTGAAACCACCTTGACCAAATGCATTAATGCAAATAAAAACTCAAAAAAGCCTACAGGCCTTAGCCTACTATCCCTGCATTAAAAATTTTGGTTGAGGTGACCTCAGAGCATAACTCAACCTCTGAACAACCTAAACTAAGACCTCACTAGTGTAAGCGGGTTAACGCACATTGACCCAATAATTTAATCAACGGAATAAGTTACCCTAGGGATAACCACACAATCCTATTCTAGAGTCCATATTGACAATAGGGTTTACGACCTCAATGTTGGATCAGGACATCCTAATGGTACAGCCACTATTAAGGGTTCATTTGTTCAACAATTAAAGTCCTACATGATCTGAGTTCAGACCAAAGTAATGTGGGTTGGTTTCTATCTATTTAACATTTCTCCTACTACAAAAGAACAAGAGAGATAGGGCCCACTTCATAAAGTGCCCTCACCCCGTAGATGATGCTATCTCAATCTAACAAATCACCACACACCTTAACCAAGATCAGGGTTTGTTAAGATAGCAGAGCCCGGCAATTGCATAAAACTTAAAACTTTATAACTGGAGGTTCAACTCCTCTTCTTCTTTTTTTTTTTTTTTTTTGGAAACAGAGTCTCATTCTGTCGCCCAGGCTGGAGTGCAGTGACCTGATCTCCACTCACTGCAAGCTCCGCCTCCTGGGTTCACACCATTCTCCTGCCTCAGCCTCCCAAGTAGCTGGGACTACAGGCACCCATCACCACGCCCGGCTAATTTTTTGTATTTTTAGTAGAAAAGGGGTTTCACCGTGTTAGCCAAGATGGTCTCGATCTCCTGACCTAGTGATCCACCCACCTCGTCCTCCCAAAGTCCTGGGATTACAGGTGTGAGCCACCAGGCCCAGCCACCTCTTGTTAACAATATGCCTATAATTAACCTTCTCCTACTTATCATTCCAACTCTAATCGCTATAGCATTCCTTACAATCATTGAACGAAAAATCTTAGGCTATATACACCTACGCAAAGGACCTAACATTGTAGGTGCCTGCGGACTGCTTCAACCATTTGCTGACGCAATAAAACGTTTCATCCAAGAGCCCTTACAGACCTCAACATCCACATCTACTATCACCCTTTATATTATTGCTCCAACCCTGGCCCTTTCTATCGCTCTCCTCTGTGAAGTCCCCTCCCTATACCAAATCCCCTAATTAATTTTAATACAGGCCTCCTATTTATACTAGCCACATCAAGTCCAGCCGTCTACTCTATTCTATGATCAGGATGAGCATCTAATTCAAATTATGCACTAATCGATGCATTACGAGCTGTGGCCCAGACAATTTCATATGAGGTCACCCTAGCCATTATCCTCCTATCAGTCCTACTGATAAGTGGCTCATTTAATTTATATGCACTCATCACAATGCAAGAATCCCTCTGACTGCTTCTACCCTCATGGCCCCTAGCCATGATATGATTTATCTCCACATTAGCAGAAACTATCCGAGCCCCTTTTGATCTAACAGAAGAGTCAGAGTTAGTCTCAGGCTTCAACATTGAATATGCCACAGGTTCATTTGCTCTCTTCTTTATAGCAGAATATATGAATATTATCATAATAAATGCCCTAACTACTACTATTTTCCTAGGAGCACTGCACACTAGATATTCACCAGAACTCTATTCCACAAATTTCATTACCAAGACCCCCCTTTTAACCACCCTGCTTTTATGAATTCAAACAGCATACCCCCAATTCTGCTATGACCAACTCATATCTTCTACGAAAAAATTTCCTATCACTTACACTAGCATTTTGCATGTCATATATCTCAATGCCCGTCCTAATTTCCAGCATTCCACACCAAACATAGGAAATATGTCTGACAAAATAATTACTTTGATAGAGTAAACAATAGAAGTTAAAATCCTGTTATTTCTAGAACTATAGGAATTGAACCTACCCCTGAGAATTCAACATTCTTCATGCTACCTACTACACCACGTCCTAAAGTAAGGTCAGCTATATATGCTATCGGGCCCACACTCCAAAAATGTTGGTTATATCTTTTCTGTACTAATTAATCCATTAGCTCAGCTTATTATCTCACTATTTTCACAGGAACTCTTATCACAATGCTAGCTTCACACCGATTTCTCATCCGAACAGGCCTAGAAATAAACATACTAGCTCCTACCCCAATCTTAATTTAAAAAATAAATCTCTGCTCTACAGAAGCAGCCACCAAATATTTCCTTACACAAGCAACCACATCTATAATTCTCATAATAGGTATCCTTTCCAATAACCTGGCCTCTAGACAGTGGACAATAAACACTATTCATCAATCTTCATCCTTAATAATAATAACGGCACTAGTAATAAAACTAGGAATAGCCTGCTTTCACTTCTGAGTCCCAGAAGTAACTCAAGGAACATCTCTGATGTCTGGCATACTTCTCCTCACATGACAAAAACTAGCCCCTATCTCAATCATGTATCAAATTTTCCCATCAATAAACACGAACATCCTTCTATCTGTCACATTCCTATCCATTATAGTAGGCAGCTGAGGAGGACTTAATCAAACACAACTGCATAAAATCATAGCCTACTCCTGAATTACTCACCTAAATTGAATAGTAGAAGTAATAATTTGTAACCCAAACATTACCATTCTAAACCTGATTATTTAACAACTACCACATTTCTAGCACCCAACCTGAGTATAAGCACAACCCTGTCACTATCTCACACCTGAAACAAATTAACATGGTTAACACCTGTAATTCCACTAATTTTACTATCCCTAGGAGGCTTACCCCTATTAACAGGATTTCTGCTTAAAGGAACCATCATTCAAGAATTTACAAAAAACAATAGTCTTATTACCCCTACCATTATAGCTATCATAACCCTACTCAACCTGTACTTTTACACAGGCCTAATTTATTCCATCTCAGTAGCAATATTCCCCACATCTAATAATATGAAAATAAAATGACAATTCGAAAATACAAAAAACATATTTCTCTCCCCCCTACTTACCATCTTTTCTACCCTCCTTTTACCTATCTCTCCACTGATACTGACTATAACGTAGAAATTTAGGTTACATAAGACCAAGGACCTTCAAAGCCCTTAGTAAGTAAATTGTATTTAACTTCTGTAACTGACCTAAGGACTGCCAGACTCTATTCTGCATCAGTTGAATGCAAATCAACCACTTTAACTAAGCTAAACCCTTGCTAGATTGGTGGAATTCAAACCCACGAAAATTTAGTTAACAGCTAAACACCCTAATCAACTGGCTTCAATCTACTTCTCCCGCCATTGCGAGCAGAAAGGCAGGAGAAGCCCCCCTCCCCTGGCAGGATTGAAGCTGCTCCTTCGAATTTGCAATTCAACGTGACAAATCACCTCGGGGCTGGTAAAAAGAGGCCTTGACCTCTGTCTTTAGAGTTACAGTCTAATGCTTACTCAGCCATTTTACCTTTTTTTCCACTTATGTTCATCAATCGTTGATTGTTTTCAACTAACCATAAAGATACCGGAACATTCTACCTGCTATTGGGCGCATGAGCGGGGATAGTGGGCACCGCCCTAAGCCTTCTCATTCGAGCAGAATTAGGCCAATCAGGAACTCTGCTAGGAGATGATCAGATGTAGAACGTTATTGTTACCGTCCACGCATTCATCATAATCTTTATGGTAATACCAACGATAACTGGGGTTTGGCAACTGACTAGTCCCTCTGATAATTGGTGCACCCGATATGGTATGCCCCTGGATAAAAAATATAAGCTTCTGACTTCTCCCCTCCTCCCCTTTCCTACTCCTACTTGCATCATCAATAGCAGAAGACGGCGCGGGACCAGCTGAACAATAATACCCCGCCTTTAGCAGGAAGCCTAATAAATGCGGGAGCGTCTGTGCATCTAACCATTTTGTCAATCCACCTAGCAGGTGTTTCTTCTATTTTAGGGGCCATTAATTTTATTACCACAATAATCGGTATAAAACCCCCAGCCATATCCCAGTATCAAAGCACCCCTTTTCGTGTGATCAGTCCTCATTACGGCAATCCTTCTACTCCTTTCTCTCCCAGTCCTAGCCGCCAGCATTACCATACTATTAACTGACTGTAACCTCAACACTACTGTTTTTCGATCCTGCTGGTGCGGTTGACCCTATCTTATATCAACGTTTATTCTGATTCTTTGGTCACAAAGAATCAACAACCTTGTATTACTTGAGAAAATCACACTTGTTTGCAGTATATGTTGCT
The DNA here is from genome assembly GCF_028858775.2 of Pan troglodytes. Classification (NCBI taxonomy): domain Eukaryota; kingdom Metazoa; phylum Chordata; class Mammalia; order Primates; family Hominidae; genus Pan; species Pan troglodytes. The sequence continues at coordinate 157,156,908 of NC_072404.2, read as the reverse complement.
GGATTCAGTTTGCTAGTATTCTGTTGAGGATTTTTGCATCTATATTCATAGGAGATATTGGTCTGTATTGCAATGTCTCTGGTTTTGTTATCAAGGTAAAACTGGCCTCATTGAATGAGTTGGAAAGCCTTCCTTCCTTTTCTATTTTTTGGAGGAGTTTACCAAAAATTGGTACTAATCCTGTAAATGTTTGGTGGAATTGACCAGTGAAGCCATCTGGTCCTGGACTTTTCTTTGAAGGAAATTTTTGTCTTTTAAATTAAAAATCCAGTATATTTTTGTAGGTCTATTCAGAACTTCTATTTCTTTTTGATTCAATTTTGGTAGTCTGTGAATCATATGGCTTTTATTCTTTATTATGTTCCTGGAGCAAATGGTGTTTATGTAGTCTTAATGGTAAGCTATCCCTGCTTTCCTGGGATAAACAAATTCATCATAATGTCTAATTGTTTCTACTAACTCTTGAATTCTGGTTTTAAATAATTTAATAACTTTTATTTTAAACATTTACTTCTATATTTATATGTTAAGCGGGCCTGTGCTTTTCATTTTTTGTTTATTTCTGTCTGGTTTTGGCATCAAAGTTATATTGACCTCAGAGTAAAGCTTAAAGAGTATCTGCCCTTTTTATTCCTATTCTCTGGAAGTGTTTGTTTAATATTAAGTTACAGTTTGGTAAAATTTCCTTGCAAAAATACCTAAGCTTGTTTTCTATGTGAAAATATTTTAACTACTACTGTTTAAATTTATTAAATTAAATAAGTAGCCAGATTCTTATTCCTAAATCAGTGTTGGTAAATTGTATTTTTCTAGAAATTTTCAATTTCATCTAAGTTTTCAAATTTACTGAAGCAAAGTTATGTATAGTATTTTTTAAATATTTTAATATTTTCTATCTGTAGCTAAGGACCATTCTGCATTCATATTATTTAGCATCTCTCTTTTATTCCTAATGTATTTTATCAGTAGTTTCTTAGTCTGCTCAGGATGCCATAACAAAATACCATGAACTGGGTAGCTTATAAGCAACATAAATATATTTCTCACCATTTTAGATGCTGCAAAGTCCAAGATCGAGGCACCAGCAGATTCGTCTGGTGAGGGCCCACTTCCTTGTGGATAGACAGCTATCTTTTCCCAAAGGGCAAAGGAGCTCTCTAGGGCCTCTTTTACAAGGGCACTGTATTAGTCTGTTTTCACACTGCTGATAAAGACATACCCAAGACTGGGCAATTTACAAAAGAAAGAGGTTTAATTGGACTTACAGTTCCACGTGGCTGGGGAAGCCTCACAATCAAGGTGGAAGGCAAGGAAGAGCAAGTCACATAGTACCTGGATGGCAGCAGGCAAAGAGAGGAGCACTTGTGCAGTGAAACTCCCCTTTTATAACCATCAGATCTCATGAGACTTATTCACTATCACGAGAACAGCATGGGAAAGACCTGTTCCCATGATTCAATTACCTCCCACTCATAACACGTGGGAATTCAAGATGCGATTTGGGTGGGGACACAGCTAAACCATATCAGGCACTAATCCCATTCATGAAGGCTCTACCCTCAGGACCTGACAGCATCCCCAAAATCCCACCTCCAAATACCATCACATTGAGGATTAGGTTTCAATATACAAATTTTGGGGGGACACAAACATTCAGCCTATACCAAATGAGTTTTTTTTCTACTTTATTACTCTTTTCAAAGAATAAACTTTTGGTTTTTTCATATATATCAGTCAGAAAAACAACACACTTGAAGAAATAAATGAAAATTTCATAAATAATTTGTGAGTGCTTGGGAAGGATTAAAGGAATCAAAGTCATTTGAAATTTATATTTCCCATTTATTTCTTCCATATCTTTATTATCTTGTTCCCTCTAGTCCTTAGTCCAAGGCCATTGAAAATTAACTTTTCAGTTTGAAATTTTGCAGATCACCCATGTTCTGCCTTGAACCCACAATTTATTTTATCAGTCCTATTCAGTTTAGCATTTAGAATGCTTCCAATTTTTCAGTTTTATAAATAACTGTGTGATGAACATCTTTGTAAAAGCAACTTTACATAGATCTTTAATAGAAATATATTTACAAAGCATAATTGCTATATCAAGATATATACATGTGTGTTAAAATATGCTGCCAAATTATCCCTCAGAATATTATACCAATTAACGCATCCATCTTCAATGCATAAGAATATCCTTTCCCTGTATTCTCGTAAAACCATTATCTTTCATTTTTTAATCTTTGCTACCTGGATAAACACAAATGGTATTACAAAAAATCACTTTTTTATGACTAGTGAGAAATAACAATGTGTTTATAAACCATTTATATTGATTCATTTTTTTAATTGCCTCCAAAGCCTTTCTCATTTTTCTGTTGGAATGTTATGGTTCTTTTTAATAATTTTGTAACAATTAATAACTCCTTCTGGTTATATATGCTTAGTTGCAATTTTTTCCTCCATTTATCCATTGCTATGTAAATTTATATGCATGTTGCTTGTGACATAAAGTTTTAATTTTTTATGTGATCATATGTTAATAATTTTTGGATGATTCTTGTCCTTGATAGCATAATTAGAAATTTCTTTCATACCCCAATAATTTATTCATCTATATTTTCTTTGAGCTTTTATGGTTTCATTGCTTACACTTTATTCTTTCCCTCAAATTTAGTAAAGATAATGTGAAGTAAAAATCTAATCTTACTATATCCTAAATGGTTAGCCACTTGTTTCAGCAGCATTTATTGAATAATCCTTTTTGAAAAGAAGACCACATGTATCACCTGCTAAATTTACATATTTATCTGGTGTTTCAATTCTATTTTCTTTATCTTTTAATTATTCTTTGCAAGTGCAAATATTTAAAATTATTTCTTCTAGGCCGGGCACGGTGGCTCAGGCCTGTAATCCCAGCACTTTGGGAGGCCAAGGCGGGTGGATCACGAGGTCAGGAGATCGAGACCATCCTGGCTAACATGTTGAAACCCCGTCTCTACTAAAAATACAAAAAAAAAAAAAAAAAATTAGCCGGGCGCGGTGGCGGGCGCCTGTAGTCCCAGCTACTCTGGAGGCTGAGGCAGGAGAATGGCGTGAACCCGGGAGGTGGAGCTTGCAGTGAGCCGAGATCGCGCCACTGCACTCTAGCCTGGGCGAAAGAACAAGACTCCGTCTCAAAAAAAAAAAAAATTATTTCTTGAAAATCCTGTCATTTCTGACAATATGAATGGACCTGAGGACATTATGCTAAGTGAAATAAGCCAAGCACAGAAAGACAAACACCTAATGATCTCACTTACATGTGGAATCTAAAACAATCAAACTCATAGAAGCGGAGTGTAGGATGATAGTTACCAGAGGCTGGGGGCGGGGTGGACGGAATCAGGAGATGTTGATCAAAGAGTAGATTGTTGCAGTTAAGTTACACAAGTGGAATAAATAAGTATTTAAGGTGATAGATATATTAATTAGCTTGATTCAATCATTCCACACTGTTTATATATAACATCACTATCACTGTGTACCCCATAATTTACATTATTATAATTTGTCAAAAGTAAAAATTATTTTTCCTAAATAGTAGTATGATAATAATATTAAGGATAAAAAATTACATCCATTATTATATACCGGCTACTCTTGTAAGCCCTTTACATCTATTAATTCATTTAATCTTCATGACAACCTATGAGGTATCTACAGGCCTTCCTTCATAAAGTGATATATATGTTCTTGTAAAACTTTAAATTCTGCAAAATCATACATAAAATATGAGTGTATTTGGGGGTAGGACAGAATAAGGTTGGAAAAGACTATTAAAAACCGATGTAACTTTGTAACTAGAGCACTAACTGAAATAAAAAGAACCCTAATAAAAATCCTAGGATGATAAATCTCTATAGCCTTTGCACTCAACATCTGTCAATCAATCATTCACAGCCTTTATACTGGAGCTTATTATAGATCTTTGAGGGAATTAATTTTTAGAGATTAATTTCATTACAATTAAAAATCTGAACCAGTGTAGGATGACTATAGTTAACAATAAGGTATTACATTGTTTCACATAGCTAGGAGGATATTGAATGTTCCCAAAACAAAGAAATAATAAATGTTTGAGATGACAGATGTGCTCATTCCCCTGATGTGATCACAATACATTATGTGTATCAAAACATCACTAAGTACCCCATGAATATATACAATTACTATTTGTCAACTAAAAAAGGTAAAATTTAAAATCTGAACCAGAGTACAACTGTATCAGTACACTTTTTAAAACACAGGAGGAATGTTTTTACTGCTGTTTAATCTTCACTCAGTTTCACCAAAAACTCAACAGATGTGTAGAATGTGGAAGTCCCTGAAGCCACTCCAGTAGCTTCCACTAAGGGAGATCACTGCAGCAATGTTTTCAGCTTCTTTCTTAAGATGCTCATCTATTGCTAAGGCTTTCTCTTTAACTGGGAGAAAGTTTACTCTGTTTCTTTTTTTTTCTTTTTGAGACGGAGTCTTGTTCTGTCGCCCAGGCTGGAGTGCAGTGGTGCAATCTCGGCTCACTGCAAGCTCCACCTCCTGGGTTCACGCCATTCTCCTGCCTCAGCCTCCTGAGTAGCTGGGACTACAGGTGCCTGCCACCACGCCCAGCTAATTTTTTTGTATTTTTAGTAGAGACGGGGTTTCACCGTGTTAGCCAGGATGGTCTCGATCTCCTGACCTTGTGGTCCTCCTGCCTCGGCCTCCCAAAGTGCTGGGATTACAGGAGTGAGCCACCGCACCCAGCCCCCTGTTTGTTTCTTTTGTATTCAGTTGAAATGCTTAATTTTTCCTGTTTTCTTCACTGCATTCTAACAAATTCTGATGCACTGGCAATTATTTGTGCTACTTTTTTTCCCTCCAGAGTCATCTCCAATTCTATGCCACATTGACTCCTTTAATTCATTTGTGAGTATTGACATCACAATCTCTCCAAATCCTTTAGTTTCAAGATTTTCTTTGATTGTTCAAATATTTCAGAATTTGCTCACTAACCTTATGATAATCAACCACTGAGCCTTCACTGACATTTTTAGAATTAACTCTCCATTTATAATTAATATAAAATATGTTCCTAGCCAGAAAAATATTTCTAAACTTTTCTTCTTGGTGTTACTTGAAAATAAGAACAAAATATTTACTAGAATAAAATGTCATGAAAAATCTTGTTCTGTATTCTCCTGAGAAATGTCAATCTGATTCTTGATCTGTTCTTTCAAAATTTTGTAAAATTGCCTGTCTTCGATATTCTTAAATCTCTACAATGTGTTTAAGTGTGACAAATTCCTCCCACTTTATCTGTCTTCTTTGACACCCCTTGAGCCCTTTTAGTCTTTTTTCATCGTTAATGCAATTCTTGGTCATTAATTCTTCAAATATTTCATTCCTTGTGCTTATTTTTTCCATCTCCTTCTGGGGCTCCAATCATACCTATGAGTGTCCTTTTATTTCTGTGTGCCATATTGCTTTGCTTTTAAATTTCCCATCTCTTTATTACTTCACCATATCTCCTGCGAGAGTTCTAGAGCTGGCCTTCCAGTGCATCAATTCCACACCAGGAGCTGTACCCATTCTGCTGCTTAATTCAATGGTGGAATAATTTATTTCACCTAATTTAAAAGTGCATATTTCAGAAGCCAAAGGGAAACCAGGCTTTTCCTCACCCCAGGGCCTGTCAGCTAGGTTAGGCCTGTGATCTAGAATCAGCCAGCCAAAAATCCCACCCAGGATGGCTCGAAGAGACACAGTCTCAGAGGCAGTGGCAGTGTCAAGAACACAATGTTAACAGCTGAACAGGAGAGGTGGTGCCAGCATCAGTCCCTGTAGTGTGACTTGATTGTGTTCTTGTTTATTTAATCCCTCTTGGTTCCCATTCTGAGGTTGACTCTCCAGCCTTCTCCCTGGTTCTATACTCTAGCCAATTTCCTTTTGATAAGTGTACTTTCTCCTGAAGTCATATGAAGTTGTTTATAACTGATACCACAGGTGACAGGAGTTGGGATATGGGAGAAGTGCAGGACTGGTGAAGCACTAATTTCTTCCTCCTACATAATCGGGACTCTGTGGATACTGTCATAAGGCATGGTTCAAAAAAGCAGTGTAGAAAATATATTACTTACAATTGTAAAAGTAATGACTGTTAGAACAACAAAATAAAACTAATCAAATTTAGGAGAGGAAAATGGATTAGGGGTAAAATGAGATAATCCCCAAACCTTGATGAATGGAACTCAAAGGCTACAGTTTAAAGCTGATAAAACAAGTAAGAGAGCCAAAATCTTACTATTCAGAGTCATAAAAAATAACCACTAAAAGAACTAACACAAGTGATAAGATACCATTATATCCAGGCAGTGGGACTAATAATGGAAGGTGGGAGGGAAAAACGTTGCTGTTCATTTTCTACCTTTCTGTCCTGTTCAAATCGTTTTTAGCCATGCTCACAGATCACATTTTTAACATTTCACATCTCCTCTCGGCTACACCACCACAGAGCATATCACATAATTAAATGTAAGGCCATTAATATCTACACACACACACACACACACACACACACACACACACATGGATCCAGCTGCAACTCTAAGAATGCAAATTATAAAAGATTCAATTACATAGGAATCAATTCAAGAGTATATATTTGCCTTCGGATTTGTTTTCTTTGCTAAAACACAAAGCAGTCTCATATGCATCATAAGGTAAATTGTGTACAGAAAAAGAAGGAAATCAAATCCCAAAAGGTGATGTGGAAAATGCAATAATTTTTCCTGCTTTATTGAGGAATGATTGACAAAAATGGTATATATCTACAGTACGCAACATGATGTTTTGACATATGTATACACTGTGAAATGAGTACCACAATCAAGTTAACATATCCACCACCTCACAATTATCTTTGTTGTTGTTGTTAGCGAAAACATTTAACATCTACTCTCTTCGCAAATTTCAAGTATATAATACAGTTCTATTAACTATAGTCACTATGCTCTACATTAGCTCTTCAGAGCTTATTCATTCTTCCTAACAGAAACCAAACATCTCCCTATTTCCCCCACGTCCCAGGCCCTGGCAACCACCATCCTACTCTGCTTCTGTGAGTCTGGCTTTTTGAAATTCCACACATCTGTGAGATCTTACAGTATTTGTCTTTCTGTATGTGGCTTATTTCAGTTAGCATAATGGTCCTCCAGGTTCATCCACATTTTTCCAAATGACAAGATTTCCTTCTTTTTTAAAGCTGAATAATATTCCATTGTGTGTGTGTATACATATATACACATACATATGTACACTACATTTTTTTATCTGTTCAAATGTTCAAATGTGATATTTGAGCATGGCTAAAAACAATTTGAACAGTACAGAAAAGTAGAAAATGAAACAGATACACATACATGTATACACTACATTTTCCTTATCTGTTCATGTGTTGATGGACACTTAGGTTGATTCCATACCTTGTCACTAAGAAAAGCAGATCATAAACTTTGATCTGTTGTGATTTTGGATCTTAGCACCCAGGCATCCCATCAATACCAAATTTGAAAGATTAGTTGCTTATTGCATGTGTGTAAAAATACTCATAAACTTGAGGGAAGTTCCACAGGCTAATCCTAGTTTGAAGTCTTACAAGTATGAACAATGAGATACTTAGGATTTACTGGAAAGAGCACAAGACTCGGAGTCAAAAAATTTGGGTCTGCTCCATCTGCATTATTTACAAGTTCATGATCCTGGGCAAATCATCACTCCAGCCTGAGTTTTGTCTCCTGTGAATTGGGGATAAAATTGCTAACTGCATAGAGTTGCTATTAAAATCAAATGAGATAATGGACTATACATGAGATTGTCTGATAAAATGTAAAGCCCAATACAAATGTTAAATACTATTGTCACTATTACAACAACTGGTCACAAAGGACATCTGTAAAAAAAATAGAAATGGTATAATGAAAATTCATCCTACTAACAAAAATATAACCAAGCAGAAGCACCTTTCTATTTAAAAAGAATGAATATGATCCTTCCCAGGACATAAAATATGGTACTTGACCTCACACAACTCACAGTGACAGTGGAACCAATCTCCCCCTGTGTGATGACTAATATCCACATGTGCCTAGCATGTACCTCAATTCTCAGCTTCAGGTAAGAAAAAGATATGTTTGAGAGAATAGATTAATGAAAGTAGATTAGTGTGATCCATAGGAAGTGAAAAAAAAATATTTAAGAATGCCAAGTGTTGTCCTTTGGATTTCAGATCCCCCTGGAACTGAAACAAAGAAGGCTAGAAAGAAGGAAGAGAATAAGTTGTGTAGAAGGGTCTGTAGAAAGAGGCACGGGGTTCCCAGGAGGGAAGGACATTAGGAAAGTAGCATGTTGTAAAGGAAAGAGCCCTGCACCAGGAGTCAAGAAACAGCTCTAGTCCCAGCACTGCCACAGGCTCTCTATGAAACCCAGGGCAGGCCACTGCCCCTCTCTCGGCATCAGTTTCTCTACCTACAATACAAAGGAGGCATTGTAAAACCAGTTAGCACAGCTATTCAATCATTTACAAAATATTTATTAAGCGTTTATTATGCAATAGGCAGTGTTCTAGTCACAGAGACGTGGGAGAAAATAAAAACAGACACAGTTCCTACTGCCATGGATCTGGCATTCTAAATGATCTCCCTCCAACTCAAAGACCTGGCACACTAGAACTCTGACTGTAGGCTGTGGTGAGGCCACAGTAGACAGGCAAAATGGCTAAATGACTGAAGAGCAGACAGCGTGACCTCTTCAAAAGCAGTCTTTTTTTAAGCAGAAGCAAGTGCCCCTCACTCTCATATTGCCCCACTCCAGTTCCTGGGCCTTGGAGCTTAATACAGATCATGGCATCCAGCTGACTTTTATTCTGCTTTTTTTTTTTTTTTGAGACGGCATCTCGCTCTGTTGCCCAGGCTGGAGTGCAGTGGCATGGTCTCGGCTCACTGCCATCTCCACCTCCTGGGTTCATGCCATTCTCCCGCCTCAGCCTCCCGAGTAGCTGGGACTACAGGTGCCCGCCAACACACCAGGCTAATTTTTTATATTTTTAGTAGAGATGGGGTTTAATCATGTTAGCCAGGATGGTCTTGATCTCTTGACCTCGTGATCCACCCGCCTCAGCCTCCCAAAGCGCTGGGATTACAGGCGTGAGCCTGATTTTTATTCTGAAAGCCAAGGCTAGGCCTCAAAGAAACTTCCAGAAATATAAAGATGTTTTGTTTTGTTTTTCAGTTAGATAATTAGACACATTACAGCAGAGAAATGGGGAAATTATTTGATACTTTTTAAAAAGCATATCTAAAATGACTAACATTAATGTATAGGTAAAATTTCATAAAAATTAATGATCACTATAATTGTTCCTAATCTCTGTTTTCTATACTAGGAAAAACACAACTTATATATGAATTTTTGCTATATGTAGACAGAATTGTTCCTAATCTCTGCTTTTTATAATAGGAAAAACACAATTTATATATGAATTATTTGCTATATGTAGAGAGAATATAATACCTCTTTTACCAAACATGAAGCCCTAGCCTTGATTTCTGTGGTACATTAAAAAAATATACTTTGCATTGCCAAAAGAGAAATAGTATTGGGTTTTGATCCGCATTTTCTGTTGCTCATTCATTACATTGGTGTAAAAGAAGGAAAATCTTAAAAGACATGGAAAGCAGCTCCCTTATAGAGAGCTATCAAAAGAGCGTCCCAAGAGTGTCCTGACCACACTTTTCTTCCCAGATCATGGGCCCCAGCATCTCCGAGCACACACTGTCTTCCACAGGATCTTCTGACAAGTCTGCTTCACCCTAGGAATCCCCATGATCAATATGAGAGAATGAAGAGAAGGATAGGCTGCCATGAGTGTCTCCCAGATGAAGACACTGGTGAGATCAGGAGGATAAGTCTTGGAGGCGATGGAGAAGGGGCTGGCCATGATATAAACCAGGTGAAGTAAGAGGAAGCAGCCCAAGGACTTCAGGGCAGTGATGTGAGCCTTGGCCCGGACATCCCTCCTACCAGCTGAATGGACCTTCATCTTCTTGTGGTGTGTATACAAAGAGACAATCAGCATCCCAGAGGAAACAAGAAACACCATTAAAGGCAAATAACTTCCTGAATTGAGCCGAAATGCATACAGGTACTGCCAGCTTTCAAAGGGATACCGAATGCTGCTGTTTCCTTGGGGAGGATGATAGAACATTAAGCCAATTTGGACTGTAAGTAACAAATTGATTATAAAGTAGCCCAGAAGGCACCAGAGACTCAGGTTATAGGCCCTCTGCTTCAGCCACAAGTAGGCCGGGTGATCGAAGGTCGTGATCTTCTTGCAATAGAAGACACTGAGGAAGGTGGCAAACCATAAGCTGGCCTGGCTTACCAGGACCCAGAAGATACTAAGATAGCGAAGCCAACGGCTGCTCTGGAAAAGTGGAAACAAGCTTAAGTCCAAAATGATCAGCCACTGCAGGACAAATCGGCAGCCAGCCAGGCCCAGGATAATGAGGTTATATGAGGACCAGCTGAATTTTCTGATCCATTCTCTAAAACTCCAGACCACAAGGACTCCATTTCCAATTAAACCGATGAGAAATTCAACCACTGCCACCAGCATCAGCAGTCCTAGGCCAGCACTCAGCATGGCTGGGGAGAGGAGGCTCTCACTGCTCCTGGCTGAGGTCAGATCCCCTGGTAGCGATAACACACCAGGGTAAATTTGCACACCACAAAATCTGGATTTGGCCTCGTCCTTCTGTAATCTATCTTCAAGCGAGACTGAACAGCTGTGATGAGGAACAGAGAGGTTGGAAGTTATGATACCATCTGTATTTGCATCTACATGAATGAACCCTGAGTGTAGAACCAGAGATTGCAAACAGTACCACAGACACTGGCTCTCCATCTCAAAGGTTTTGGGCCAAAGTCTAGACACCAGGATATAATGTAACAAGGCCCCTCAACAAGAAAGACCAAATCAAAACATGCTCAGGTGCTATACCGTGCCAGTTATGAGCTCATATGCTATATAAAAAAAGAAATTTTATTTTCACAAAAAGAACATTGGGCCAGGCATGGTGGCTTACACCTGTAATCCCAACACTTTGAGAGGCCAAGGCGGGTGGATCACCTGAAGCCAGGAGTTCGAGACCAGCCTGGCCAACATGGTGAAACCCTATCTCTACGAAAAATACAAAAATTATCTGGGCGTGGTGGTAGCTGCCTGTAGTCCCAGCTACTCGGGAGGCTGAGGCAGGAGAATCACTTGAACCCAGGAGATGGAAGCTGCAGTGGGCCAAGATCGCGCCACTGCACTCCACCCTGGGTGACAGAGCAAGACTCCATCTCAAAAAAAAAAAAAGTAAGCATGCTGAGAACTCTCTACGAAGCTGTAGGCAGGCAGGCCACTGCCCGTCTCTGGGCCTCAGTTGCTCTATTAATAACTGAATGGATTGTAGGACTAGATTTCCATTCCTTCGGATTAAATTTACAAAGTGCTTATTTTGTGTCAAACTACAGTGTACTAGGCACAGGGGACAGCGCCATTATAATACACAGTCCCTGCCTCCAGGTAGCATCCATTGTACATCATCTCCACCAAGCTGCAAGGCCTGGTACTCTAAAACTCTGGCTGTAGGCTATGGAGGGGTAGAGACGGTCACGATCTTCTACTGGACTAAAAATCTAGATGAGGCTTGAACTCGTCCAAAAACAGTGTTTCTTTGGTGACTTTCTGATAGAGACATAGTGCCTCTCTCTCCCCACCTGCCCCAATCTAGCCTGGCAGTGGAATTTGCCACCAATCCTGGTAGCCAACTGACATGTTTCCAGAAAGCTAGTCTGGCATCAAAAAAACCAAAGTATCCAGAAATATAAAGATAGGTTTTTGACTACTTTACTACCGGTGTTGAGAGGCTAAACTACATAGAAAATTGAGATAATAATTTAGCTAATTCCCCTAAGAAAAGTGCTTGCCTAAAAAATATACAGGCTCACTTCTTTTTAAAATACATTATTTTCAAACTATAGCTATTTTCTACTTCCTTTTATCAAAAACATAGCATATTGGCAAAGAAAACTTGATTATCTGCAGTAATTTTTAAAAATGTGATACTTCCCATGCAAAATATGAAAACTCGGTTTTGACTTCTGTAGTTTATTAAAATGATGTGATTTGCATTGCTTAGAGAGCAATAAGCTCCAGTTTCTAGCCTGTTTTTCATGTTACCCTTTCATTTTGTTTCAAAATCAAAGAAGAAATGAGGAGAATTGAGAATAAAAATTTCATTTTTCTAAAATCTACAGTTATTTTTACTGTTGTCAGTGATACAGTTAAGGGCCTGATTAGATCCTTCTTCCAAGTCATGGCCTCTAGGATTTCCATGTACATATCATCTCCTACAGAATTCTCTGACAAGTCTGATTCCTCATAACCATTACAATAGACGGAAGTGAAGTATAAACAGCCATGAGTGTTGCAGAGATGGCAAGAATGGTGAGATCAGAGGGAGATTAGAAGGTCATGGAAAAGTGGCTGGCCAAGGCAGAAACCATGTAAAGGGGGAAGTTCAGAGCGATGAGCACCTTGGTTTGAGCCTCCTCCTGACAGCTGTGTGGTCCTCCATCTTCCTGTGATGTCTTTACAAAAAGACAAGTGAAACAGAAACATCACAAATAGCAATCAGTCTCCTTCACTGGACTGCAATATATAAAAATAACAGATTTAAAATGGGATGCAGGATGTTGCTGTTTCCTGTTAAGGGTTTTTAAAGGGTCCAGCCAACAAGAGCTGAGAAATAAAAAGTGACCTTGAAAGACACTAGCAAAAAACAAAAACCCAGTCTTTTCAGCTACAAGAAGTCAGCGGGACAAAGGTCATGATCTCCATGCAGCAGAAGCCACTGAAGAAAGTGGCAAACCACATGTTGGCCTGGCTTACCAGGACTCGAAGACATTAAGATAGTAAAGCCAACCACTGCTCTGGGAAAGTGGAAACAGACTTATGTCCAACATGATCGGCCTGAGTAGGAGAAAGTGGCTGCTTACCAGAATCATGAGGATTTATAGGGACTCCTTACATTTTTTTGACCCATCCTCTAAAACTGCAGACCACAGGGACTCCATTTCCAACCAGGCCAATGAGAAATTCAGCCACTGCAAAGGGCATCAGCAATCCTAGGGCAGCCGCCAACATGGCTGGGGAGGGGAGGGTCTCTCTGCTGAATCAGGAGGTGCCCTGCTTCAGTGCTGATGAACATGTACTGCTGCTGGCTGTGTCCGAATCCCTGGGGACGGTATCAATATTATGGCAGAGCATTTCACTTCTCACCACTCAGTTTTGTTACTGTCTGAAATCCCTTCTCTGGTAAAGATGTTACAGCTGTGACCAGAAGAAACGTTCTTGAAGGTAACAGTCCCACCGTCACTTACATCTACCTGACACTGGCCTGGGATCTGACATTAGGTACAGAGACACAATTACAGAATGGCCTTCCGAAGGAAAGAACTAAAATCCAGACAGCCTAGAGCACAGTCTCCTGAAATCCTACTTCCACCCGACCTAACTCCACAAAACCTAAGTAAGACAGTCTGAGAATTTAACAGTGGCAAATGCAAGGCACCTCATGTTATAAAAAGGGAAAGCATGGGCCGGGCGCGGTGGCTCACGCCTATAATCCCAGCACTTCGGGAGGCCGAGGCGGGTGGATCACCTGAGGTTAGAAATTCGAGACCACCCTGGCCAACATGGTGAAACCCCGTCTCTACTAAAAATACAAAAATTAGCCGGGCATGGTGGCACACACCTGTAGTCCCAGCTACTCAGGAGGCTGAGGCAGGAGAATCACTTGAACCCGAGAGGTAGAGATTGCAGTGAGCCGAGATCATGCCATTGCACTCTAGTCTGGGTGACAGAGAGAGACTCCGTCTCAAAAAAAAAAAAAAAAAAAAAAAAAAAAAGGGAAAGCATGACATTTATCAATTATTTAACCAATATTTATTAATGACTACTATGTGCCAGTCCTCTGTTCCAAGCTCTTGGGATACAATGGAAAGAAACAAAGTTGCTGCTCTCATGCAGCTTATGTTCTGGTGGGTGAGGCAAATAATTAATGGTTTCAATATGTTTGAAATTTGAATATATAAACATGAGAGCCATATTTATACCTATGCAAAGGCTTACTGCAATGACAATGAAAACAAAGGGAAGGATAGGGTGAGCAAACAAGCAAAAACAAGGAGAAGACAGGATAAATATCAACTGCTGAATAATAAATTCTAGGAGAGGTGAGGCAGGAGAGAAATCTGTGAACCACGGCTGCTACTTCATCTCCACACAGAACTGTTCAGCCTATCGGCATCCACACCAAGAGCTGCAATGAAGGGGTGTATGTGGAGAGTAACAGCCTCAGTGCCATCCACTTTACCAGAGTAACAGTATGGTTTTTAATTTTGACACAACCAAAATGTGTCTGCCATAATACTACCATAACTCTTTCTACCAAAGTCTCTTGTATTCATGCTCCTATTCCCCACTGTTCTGAGCCCTCAGCTACTTTAGCAGTACCTGAACCAAGAAAAGAAAGCTGATGAAACATCAAGCGGGATGCAAGCATCCAAAGAGACGCTCACAGGGGCAAGTTATGGCTTTACACTCAGCGTCAACAGAGCAGTCTATAATATTAAAAAGAATGAAACAAAGAACAAGCATTGGTTTCCAAAACCTGGCACTTTCCCCCAAAAAATCACCCTGTCCTGCTACCAGACTCAGTACAGTTCCATCTTCCATCCCCTATTCTACATCTCTCTTGCAAACCTGTATTCCTGTACTCAAGACTTTTTAAAATGCTTCTCAGAATTGTGCCTATATTGCCACTAGATGGCGTCAAGGCAACGCCTCTGTAGAAGCTGTTGACCTAAGTATACAAATTCCCTTAATGAGCTGAATTAGTTCAGATATTCAGAAACTGAACAGATCAAGCATGTTTTTAATAACCATGTGTAACAGGAACACAATTTATAAATGTACACAAATTCATAGTCTTGCCAGCTTCCTTCCTCACAAAATATGAGGAAGAGGAGTCTTGCTCACCAGTCATTGCGGCCTCTTTGGTGCCGCAATTTAGGCGTTCGGAGAGAGGAGGAAGCACAAACTACACCACTGAGGCTGCTGTGTGCAGCAAAGATCACAACCCCGAGGAAGAAAATGACCAGCATCGGCAACGTTATTCAGGGCAGGAAAGTGAATAGAGTAAAAGCGGGCTAGTGAGGGGACTGCAGATGAAAGAGGGGGAGTTATTTTTTTATTATTTTATTTATTTATTTATTTATTTTGAGACGGAGTCTCGCTCTGTCGCCCAGGCTGGAGTGCAGTGGCGCGATCTCGGCTCACCTGCAAGCTCCGCCTCCCGGGTTCATGCCATTCTCCTGCCTCAGCCTCCCGAGTAGCTGGGACTACAGGTGCCCGCCACCACGCCCAGCTAAGTTTTTGTATTTTTTAGTACAGACGGGGTTTCACCGTGTTAGCCAGGATGGTCTTGATCTCCAGACCTCGTGATCCACCCGCCTCGGCCTCCCAAAGTGCTGGGATTACAGGCTGAGCCATCGCGCCCGGCCCAGGGAGTTATTTTTGTGTGCTTTTATGAATACGAGATTTGGAGGGCTGAGAATTTTTAACTATAGCAGGCAATATGTGGGGAACCCTCCAGGAGGTGCACATAATTTCCCTCCCTCTGAGTTTGTACTGGACATGACTTGCTCCCAAGGAACAAAGTGTGGAAATGGGGGAAAAAATAGTAACTTTACAATGTTCCTGGCAGACACCACCTTCACCGAGTGATCAAGGTTAACATCACCAGTGACCAGTGATGTTAATATCACAGAACTCCTAACGTGATGAGTAGGGCACTTTACCTCAGTCTAACAGAGAAAAATATCAGACAAACCCAAACTGAGGGACATTCTACAAAATGCCTGAATAGTAATCTTTAAAACTGGCAAGGTAATTTTAAATAGAGCTGAGAAACTGACACAGACTAGAGACACTAAATGCAACTGTACCATGGTTATGGTAAGATATAAATATTAGCAGAAACTGGGTGAGGATGATATTTGAACTCTCTGTACTCATTCTGCAACTTTTCTATAAAATATTAGAAAATAAAATGAAATAAAACATTTTAAAAATTTAAATAAAACTCAGATATAATAATTACATTTTTAGCATTTAGCAATGAGAATTGTGCGTATCCAGAAGACACTGAGGTGTTCCCATAATATTGCAAAATCACGCTAAGGAAAGGGTCAAGCAGCACAGGCTACAGACAGGGCTTTCTGGGTGTCTGCCCATCCAAGGCAAAGAGTTCACATGTTCATGCTAGTACCAGCTCTCAATGGGACACAGGCCTCAAGATTAGCTGTTAGATTAGCTTTCTGTTAGATAGCTTTCTGTTAGGCCTCAAGATTAGCTTTCTGTTAGATGTATTAATCAATGGGGCACTTGTGGCCATGCAGAGAAAGGCAATGTGTTTGAAGTTGGACAGATTTGGGGGTGCTCCCAATTCAACCACTTCTTGTCCTTAGACAAGCCAATTAACCCCTCTGAGCTTCAGTGTCCCCTCTATAAAATGATGATGATAATGTTACATCACAGAGCTATCGTGATGATAAAACGAATGACCCAGCCTGTTGCTTCCCAAATAGTCTAATTACTGTTATTTTTCTTTCCTTCCCTGGTGATTTCTCTCCCTAACTACTACTTTCAATAAAGTCAGAAAGCACCTGAAGTCTGTTATTCACAGTATGCACATCCAGGATGAACTGAGCTACTGATTCTAGACACAGGTGTCCAGTTCTGCACAATTCCAGAATGTCTGGAAAGCATGAATAAAGATGAGAGACTGATTAATCCAGACCTTTAAAACACATAAAAGTCAAAGATGTAAAGGGGTGGGTAGGAGTTAGGAGAGGTCTTTTCTGAGTAATATCAATGTTTAGCTATTTCTTCTCTTGAGGTACCTGGAGTTCAGATCATTATAACCACAGTCATTGTCCCATCTGTGAAAGCAGCAAAATTGAGACAAATAATTTTTCCATATTTAAAATAGGTCAGAAATGTTGTCAGGCCAATCAAGTATGCACCTGTGTTTAGATATCTCATTTGCAAGCTAGCTGTGCACACACTCAGTCATTTGCCCAGGGCTCCTGGCTCCTTCCTGCTGACTCAAGGCAGAGTTACAGTCACCCCATTTCCCAGACCCCATATATCCACATAGACAACACAGAGGACAATCACACCGTGGTGAAGTGATGTTGACCTCACACCTCTGCCAGGCATGGGGAGGAGGGTGTACAGACTGCACCCCTCCTCCTGCTGTTGACCTTACCCTCATGTCTCCCCTTTCCTCTCCTCTTCTCCCACCCCCATTAACCCGTATCACTCTCTTGTTAATTTCTATGCCAGGCAAATTCTTATACAAACATGGAATTTATTTTCACACTTTTTTCCTCATGGAGTAAAACTGGCCTTGGCTCTTCTCTTAGAAGGAGAAATATATTTATACCTGTGCCTTCCCTTAGACCACAATATCCAAATCCCTAGGGAGTTTTGTCAAATTCCACTTCCCCCTTCCACTCCCACACCCAGAATGAATGAAGACATGTATATTTTAAATAGAGCTGAGAAACCCACACAGACTGTATATAAAATGTGAAAAATAAAAATTCCCAATGGACTCTGACATACTTCTCACCCTCCCAGTGCTCTTTGAGAACCAGTGAACTAGAGTAGATGATCCATCTCCAGCTTTAACTTGTAAAAAAAAATTATATTATTGGAAAATTTATTTTAAATGCCTTCAGTAAGCTTCAGTTTCACCTGAAGACTGTAGCTTTTGATGCTACCTTAAAAGTTACATTCCGTTCATGCTTTAAAATACTCCTTTCCAGTAATCTTTTCTCTTTTTTAAAAAATTGAAAATGGTTCATTAACAGAATGCAGGTAGCAATGATCAGGGAAACCTAAAGCCAGACATGTTTAGAAATGTTTAAGTGAAACTTAAGTGATATAAACAAGCTCTTAAAATCCTTGAAATTTTTAAAAATTTCATTTAGTTCTTATAGAAATTGTATCTACCTTTTCATTACATTTCTGTTGGCCTATTCCTTCCCAAGTAGCAACATTCAAAAGAAATCTAATAATTTTTTCTTCTTTAATGTTACTACTTTTTCACTTAAAAACATATCTCATATAAATCTCAAGGCCTAAAAGCCCAGAGTCTATGTGACAAGATGACATTCATTTCAGCTAAGGAAACTAAGCACCCACAATAATTTCATACTTTCAGAGACTACACTGGGATCTCTGGATCTATTCCTTCCTAGTTCTGCTATTATGAACCATTCATATGGCTTATTTGGGCCTTAATTTTCTCAACTATATAATGGAGACAATAATAGCTACCTTACCAAAGAGGTTATGACCAACTAAAATAATAACATGTGGAAATGTAGCTCATACAGTATTGGGCATGTAGCAGTTAAAAGTTAAATGACAATGACCCTGAGTTCTGGTTACCACGATGGGTGTTTCATGAGGTTGTACACTGTCCTGACACCTGCCCTCCACTTCAGAAAGTGACTTCTTAACAAAGAGTTTTTAACCTCCCTCTATGCTCTGCCTACTGCGGGAAAGGGAGGGGTATGCAGGATATTATTTTTATTAGAGAGCCTCTAAGTTATGTGTCTTGAAAAAATCAAACCAAAATCCAAATTGTTTTAAATCCTTGGTTAATAAGTACTTAGTGGTGGGTATTTAGCAGAGCATATCAGAACCAGCAAAACTCTAAACATACAGCATTCTTAAAAACTGTACCCAAGGGAGACTTTGGGCAAGTGCCTAAGCAAAGACTGAAGACTTTCTTCAAACAGCAAAAACAGTCCTAACACAAAGACAACACATCCAACCCAGAGAGGGGAAAATTGAAGACAGTGTAGGACAAACAGGAAACAAATTGGCAGAACTTTGCCAATACAATAAAAGGAATCCAGACAAAGCAAGACAATTCACTTACCTTTCTTAGCGAGGACAAACTCGATGTTGACCTCAGAACTCCCTCTCTGTCTTTTAGGTAAGGAGGGAGGGAGGGAGGGAGGTGAGTGGGTGGGTGGATGAATAGATAGATAGATAGACCATATATACATTATATATTTAAAAATATTTTTTGATTATATAAAAATGTTCATTATAGAAAACTTGCAATGCACAAAAAAATTTATTGATTCCTCCCACCTAAAATAATTACTGTTTACATTTTTATATATTTCCTTTTAGACTTTTCTTCATATGTACACATTTTTACCAAAAAAAAAATGGTATTATACCACATGTACAGGTTTTATTTCAATTTCACTTAGTAGGTCATATAAAAAGGTTCTTTGACTAATAAGATGGTAAATACATACTATTTCATCATAAAGATATATATTATTGTGTATATTTAAGGTATAGCATAGGTTATTTGACTAAGGTAACAGAGACCAAAACTCCAGCACCTGAAAGAATGGAGACACTGATTTCTCATCAACAGTCCTGGAGTTCAGGCTTGAGCAGACCAGAGCTGGTGTTACAAGTCCACAGTGTGAAGAACCATGGAGCCAGCTCTAGCATGGAGAATTACTTCACTATCCCAAGCATTCACCTCATCTGCATTGTCCAAGATAGACAATCATGATGTCAGCATTCCAGCTCATGGAGGGAGTAACAAAGAAAAGATTAAAGAAGGGAAGGCAGGACTGCTCTGAAGTACCACCTAGAAATTATATACATCTTTTCTGCTCACATACATGGCAATAATGGAATCTGCTGCCAAAATTCTGAACAGCTAATGATTTGATTACTGTGGAAGAGAGGAGAAAGAACAGATACTGAGGGACCAATGAGGGTTTCTGCCACTCATTTAGAGTTCTTAAGACATAGTATGCATTTAATCACTCTCAGTAATCCTTTTATCTCTCTTAGGATTTAACATGATGAATATCTCCAGGTTTCATAGCACAAAATATTGGCTTGGGTAATTTTTACTGAATATTGCAGTCAAGATTCTGGTAGCCAGAATGAGAAAAGTCATGTAATTTATAAAATTTTAAGATTTATTTGACATATGTAAATATTACATAAGCATTTTACGAACACCAAAAAAAACCTAAATAAATACAAATTATGATTCCCCAATTGACATTCCAAAACTTGTTAACATCCCATCTTCAGACTCTTGTTCTTTTGGAGCCACAGTCCAATGGTCCCAGCCACAGAAACAACATTCTGGAGAAGAACTGTGCTGTGTACAAATGTATAAGCAGATGAAATAAATTCACCACAAGTCAAGCACTCCCACCACCTGTCCAGTGCTTCTTTGGCTTTCCACTGAGTTCCATAGCCTATGGTGAAGTACAGTATTTTGTAAATTTGTACTCATATGGTGTTAATTTCATTATCTAGCACTTGCCTTTGACCTTAAGCTGGTTTCCCTGGATTTTAAGACTTTTGGAACCATTCTTGATTCAGTTTCTTAAATACTAATCACTTTCCTCTACTTACCAACTCTGGCAATATCCTCTTTTCCAGAACAAGCCTAGAAACCTTAGGGTTTCTTGATAGGAATAGCACAGTTACTATTACCCAGCAAGTGTGAGGATACTTTTTCTATCTTGTCCCAGAGTGTACGTCTATTTCTTTTTTTGAGACAGAGCCTTGCTCTGTCGCCCAGACTGGAGTGCAGTGGCGCAATCTCATCTCACTGCAAGCTCCGCCTCCTGGGTTGAAGCCATTCTCCTGCCTCAGCCTCCCGAGTAGCTGGGACTACAGGTGCCCGCCACCACGCCCAGCTAATTTTTTTGTATTTTTAGTAGAGACAGGGTTTCACCGTGTTAGCCAGGATGGTCTCGATCTCCTGACCTCACGATTCACCTGCCTCGGCCTCCCAAAGTGCTGGGATTACAAGCATGAGCCACCGCGCCCGGCCCAGTGTACGCCTATTTCTCTTCACCTTTCTCTTTCCTTCTTTTCTCTCTGAAACCTTCCTTTTTTCCTTTTCTCTTTGCACTGAACCCCCTTCCTCTGCTTTTGGTCAGTCCAGTGGCTCCCAGTGACCACCTATCCACTGCTGAGCCCTTACTCAGGGCTCCTCAGCTAAACCACAAATATCTAACTCATCATGTGCACCCCAATGTGTTCTCTAATTTGGAAGAATTTCCCATTATACTTCAATAGACAATGAAACAATGTGATGATTTCCATTATACATGGATTCAATGGCCATGCAAAATACATGACAAATAATGCCTCAAAAAAGTTTCTTACAGAATGTGCCTTATTTTAAAATACTTACATACCAAAAAAAAATTTACAGAATGAACTGAAATTCAGGCACTCAAAAGCCTATGATGTCAGATCAGCAATCACAAAACTGAATTCCCCAGATCACTGGGAAAACTGCAAACAGAAAATCTTGCCCCCAAACCATCAGGTAAATCTAGGTATTGTTTACTGAAATTCCACTATTTTTTGAAACAAAGAATCTTCTTTGCTGTTGTTTTCAGTTTAGGATGTGTGATAATAATGAGAACAGAATGTCCTGGAGAGTAAAGGGTGGCAAAAATCAGACAAATGGATTTGGTCCCCATATCCATCCCTGCATAAAAGGGGAGATACTGGACCAGGGTAGCAACTGAATATGGAATGTAGAGGATGAGGAAATAGACCATCAGCTTCATAGCACCTACATGAGCTTCCGTCTGGGGATTCCAGAAACCAGTGGCATTTTTCTGCATCTTCTGTATATGTCTCCTCAAGGAGTGTATTAGCAAGGAAGCAGAAGTCACATTAATGATGAACTGGAGAGATGAGCTCAAGACCAAAGAAACCACTAAAGACAATATGCCCTCATTGATATTAAATGATGTGTTATTTCTCGTAGTCACAAGTTCAGGAAAAGGTGATGCCTGGCTAAGCGTGATGTACAGGCAAGTGGTGAAAGCAGAAATCAGCACACAGGCCAGCAGCAGCCTGGGGATCTTTGGGGAGATATTCCGCTTCAGCAGGAGAAACACTGAGTGTTGGAAGTTAGTAATCTTCACACAGTACAAGATATTGAGCAAGGTCACAAACCAGAGACTGCTCGAGTCCAAAAACATGAAACACAACACAAAAAAAGCAGACAGGTAGACTGACCTTTCCGTATTTGAAGAGACGAAGTAGATGGTGTTCACCAGAAATAGTCCCAGCATAAGAAACCTGGTGATGCCCAGGCTGAACAGAATCCTATCAGAAGAGGAGATTCTATGGCTTTTGACCCAAGTTTTGCAATTGACCACTGTAATAAACAGATTCATAATGATTCCTACAAAATTTAAAATAACTGAGGCAATAATAGCAGAGAAATAGAATAACCGAAGCATCTTTACTCTTTGAGGATTCAGCAGTTGTGGTGCTGATAGTGGAGGCAGGAGAAATACCAAAATGTATAAGCAGACACCAGTATCCAGCCAGGAAGGACATCTCCTTTTTAATTTTTCCCAGCATGGCAAATGAGCCATTCATGATCAAGGGCCACCTGATTTTACTGAGATGCAAATCTTCCAAGGATTACATTACTATTTCTTCATTAGTATCCTGTTCTCCTTAGAAATGCCTAATTACAGCAAGTCTAGGTGATGCTGGGAGTCCGCTCCTCCAAGAGCAGGAGGGCGAGAGGGAAGAGTCACAGCAGGCTCCAAAAACTTAGAATCCAAACCAGAGAGCTTGAGTCCAGCAATGTTTCTGTCACTGTTTTACGGTAAAGTTTTTCTTCATAAAAATGCCAGAATATGGTGGAAATCCTAATTCCTCACTCCTACCCACCCACCTCCTAGCCACATATTCATGGATGACCAGAATCCAATTTCTCTCTCCCCTCTAATCTGTTGCTGCCACAACAAGTTTCACCAATTGGCCATGCCAATGCCACTCTTTCAACCTCAGTGATTCACTTATAGCGATTTACAGTGATCTAATAGATCAAGTTCAAAGACCCAATACCTCCTTGAGAAAACCTTTCTCAATTAATCCCATTCTTTCTGATGCCCTTTGCTTTGCATTCTCTATCTACATACATAGATTTGTGCCATAACCATTTGCTATGTCCTGGTTTTTCTTAGAAAAAATTAAGTCAGCCCTTGTAGGTGTTTCCTTTATAAATCTGGGTTTATGTTTAGATCATATGTGGCTATTTTCTCTTAGGCATTTAACTGTCAATCCAGGTACCCTGGAATGAGATACACAGTAATGCATTAGTTGTAGTTTTGTGAGCCAAACAGCTAGGCATCTCATTGCTGGATTTCTCTGTACTTGCTCAGATGGGAAATGGCAAAATATCCCTGGCAAATGATATTATGGAGGCCCATAGGTGAATGTAAGAGTATGGCATCTCTTATCTTCTCTAGCAGCTGAATGAAACCAAGGTGCAATCCTGGATGCAGCCACAGATGTTACCAAAGTAGCATCAAGGTACAGCACAAAGTCCTACTGCCAAGTCCAAATAGAAACAGACAAGAAAAAGGAGCTAAGATTTAATAATAATCAGGTCCAGAAGAGGGGAATACATTCATGAGGCCCTTTAAGACAGATGACAGGAAGCCTAGCCTGGAGAAATTCTCTGACCTGGTGCCCAGGTGCTTACAGAAGCTTTTTATTCAAAACTAACAGGCACTGATAGAGGCATGCCCACATCAGGTAAGCAGGCAAACAGAATGAGCCAGGAAGACTATGACTAAAAGGAAAATTATAGCACAGATTTCCAATTAATTATCCATAGATGGCTGCATTAAAGTGGTGAAGTTGAAATATTACTAACATCACATTTAAATAGAATAAATGATATAGAGTAAGCCATAACAGATAAATGTGGCCAAAAGAGCAGGATTCCCAGAATTAGACAGTAACAAACTCTATCTAGAATGTACTATACCAAATTGTTGGGTTCTCTGTAGGAGGAAGTGCTATAATTAAGATGTGATAAGGTTGGCTAGCATGATCAATGAATGAGCTCATTCAGTTAGAAGTTATTTCCACAAGGGTCAGTATAGGAAAAGTGTTAGCAGAACCCTTTCTCCCTATGCATGAGAATTTGACCTATGGTTAAACTTCCTAGCTGTTTTCCTTATCATGATGATAAGGATGATAAGGATAATCTTATCCTTATATGATAAGGGTAAGAACATCAACTATGTTTCTAGAACAACAACAAAAAAAGACTCTTGATTGGAAAATTGCATCTTGACTGGAAGGAACTATAAGTGAACTGTAATAAGTATCTTATGGAGTTTACATGCATTGGGCTTCCTTCCCGTGTACCTGTACCTTGACTCAACCCTAGAAGCTTTGTCTACAAAATTACCACAAAATAAATTGGATCTTTTGGGACACGAAGCTTTTAATTTGCAGCAGCTCCCACCCTTACCCTACTGTGGGTCTCTTATTACTGTACCTGAACTGTATGGCCTGCACCAAAAACTCTGCAAAAGAGGAAGGCCTGACACTGCCCTGCTGGTAAATCGGGTCCCTCAACTATATCCATCTGAGTAGGCTGGTACCACCGTAGCCTAAGATAGTCTTATAAGTTTGATTATTTACTAGAGCCCAAGAAGACCAACCAGCAGGCACTGCAGTCATGGATCCAAACTCTGCTTCTTGACAGGTCTGTAAGAAAGGCTTTAGGGCAAATAGTCAAAGCAAATGAATGGCACTTAACTTATTTGATGACGGCTCTGAAGAATGAGGTCAGTCATGAAGAAACAGGAATTTAGAAGTTTGAAATTTTTTCAGGTGGAGCCAAGATGGCCGAATAGGAACAGCTCCAGTCTACAGCTTCCAGCATGAGTGACGCAGAAGATGGGTGATTTCTGCATTTCCAACTGAGGTACCAGGTTCATCTCACTGGGGAGTGTTAGACAGTGTGTGCAGGACAGTGGGTGCAGCGCACCGAATGTGAGCCGAAGCAGGGTGAGGCATCGCCTCACCCGGGAAGTGCAAGGGGTCAGGGAATCCCCTTTCCTAGTCAAAGAACGGGGTGACAGACGGCACCTGGAATATCAGGTCACTCCCACCCCAATACTGTGCTTTTCCAACAGTCTTAGCAAACGGCACACCAGGAGATTATATCCCGCGCCTGGTCCTTTGCCCACAGAGCCTCACTCATTGCTAGCACAGCAGTCTGAGATCAAACTGCAAGGCAGCAGTGAGGCTGGGGGAGGGTCACCCACCATTGCCGAGGCTTGAGTAGGTAAACAAAGTGGCTGGGAAGCTCGAACTGGGTGGAGCCCACTGCAGCTCAAGGAGGCCTGCCTGCCTCTGTAGACTCCACCTCTAGGGGCAGGGCATAGCCAAACAAAAGGCAGCAGAAACCTCTGCAGACTTAAATGTCCCTGTCTGACAGCTTTGAAGAGAGTAGTGGTTCTCCCAGCACGCAGCTGGAGATCTGAGAACAGACAGACTGCCTCTTCAAGTGGGTCCCTGACCCCTGAGTAGCCTAACTGGGAGGCAACCCCCAGTAGGGGCAGACTGACACCTCACACGGCTGGGTACTCCTCTGAGACAAAACTTCCAGAGGAACGATCAGGCAGCAACATTTGCTGTTCACCAATATCTGCTGTTCTGCAGCCTCTGATGCTGATATCCAGGCAAACAGGGTCTGGAGTGGACCTCCAGCAAACTCCAACAGACCTGCAGCTGAGGGTCCTGACTGTTAGAAGGAAAACTGACAAACAGAAAGGACATCCACACCAAAACCCCATCTGTACGTCACCATCATCAAAGACCAAAGGTAGATAAAACCACAAAGATGGGGAAGAAACAGAGCAGAAAAACTGGAAACTCTAAAACTCAGAGTGCCTCTCCTCCTCCAAAGGAATGCAGCACCTCACCAGCAATGGAACAAAGCTGGACGGAGAATGACTTTGACGAGTTGAGAGAAGAAGCCTTCAGATGATCAAACTACTCCGAGCTAAAGGAGGAAGTTCGAACCCATGGCAAAGAAGTTAAAAACCTTGAACAAAAATTAGACGAATGGCTAACTAGAATAACCAATGCAGAGAAGTCCTTAAAGGACCTGATGGAGCTGAAAACAAAGGCACAAGAACTACGTGACGAATGCACAAGCCTCAGTAGCCGATTCGATCAACTGGGAGAAAGGGTATCAGTGATGGAAGATCAAATGAATGAAATGAAGCGAGAAGAGAAGTTTAGAGAAAAAAGAATAAAAAGAAACAAACAAAGCCTCCAAGAAATATGGGACTATGTGAAAAGACCAAATCTACGTCTGATTGGTGTACCTGAAAGTGACAGGGAGAATGGAACCAAGTTGGAAAACACTCTGCAGGATATTATCCAGGAGAACTTCCCCAATCTAGCAAGGCAGGACAACATTCACATTCAGGAAATACAGAGAACGCCACAAAGATACTCCTCGAGAAGAGCAACTCCAAGACACATAATTGTCAGATTCACCAAAGTTGAAATGAAGGAAAAAATGTTAAGGGCAGCCAGAGAGAAAGGTCGGGTTACCCACAAAGGGAAGCCCATCAGACTAACAGCTGATCTCTCGGCAGAAACTCTACAAGCCAGAAGAGAGTGGGGGCCAATATTCAACATTCTTAAAGAAAAGAATTTTCAACCCAGAATTTCATATCCAGCCAAACTAACCTTCATAAGTGAAGGAGAAATAAAATCCTTTACAGACAAGCAATTGCTGAGAGATTTTGTCACCACCAGGCCTGCCCTAAAAGAGCTCCTAAAGGAAGCACTAAACATGGAAAGGAACAACTGGTACCAGCCACTGCAAAACCATGCCAAATTGTAAAGACCATCAAGGCTAGGAAGCAACTCCATCAACTAACGAGCAAAATAACCAGCTAACATCATAATGACAGGATCAAATTCACACATAACAATATTAACCTTAAATGTAAATGGGCTAAATGCTCCAATTAAAACACACAGACTGGCAAATTGGATAAAGAGTCAAGACCCATCAGTGTGCTGTATTCAGGAAACCCATCTCATGTGCAGAGACACACATAGGCTCAAAATAAAGGGATGGAGGAAGATCTGCCAAGCAAATGGAAAACAAAAAAAGGCAGGGGTTGCAATCCTAGTCTCTGATAAAATGGACTTTAAACCAACAAAGATCAAAACAGACAAAGAAGGCCATTACATAATGGTAAAGGGATCAATTCAATAAGAAGAGCTAACTATCCTAAATATATATGCACCCAATACATGAGCACCCAGATTCATAAGGCAAGTCCTCAGAGACCTAAAAAGAGACTGAGACTCCCACACAATAATAATGGGAGACTTTAACACCCCACTGTCAACATTAGACAGATCAACGAGACAGAAAGTTAACAAGGATATCCAGGAATTGAACTCAGCTCTGCACCAAGCAGACCTAATAGACATCTACAGAACTCTCCACCCCAAATCAACAGAATATACACTCTTTTCAGCACCACACCACACCTATTCCAAAATTGACCATATAGTTGGAAGTAAAGCACTCCTCAGCAAATGCAGAAGAAAAGAAATTATAAGAAACTGTCTCCCAGACCACAGTGCAATCAAACTAGAACGCAGGATTAAGAAACTCACCCAAAACCACTAAACTACATGGAAACTGAACAACCTGCTCCTGAATGACTACTGGGTACATAACGAAATGAAGGCAGAAATAAAGATGTTCTTTGAAACCAACGAGAACAAAGACACAACATACCAGAATCTCTGGGACACATTCAAAGCAGTGTGTAGAGGGAAATTTATAGCACTAAATGCCCAAAGGAGAAAGCAGGAAAGATCTAAAATTAACACCCCAACATCACATTAAAAGAACTAGAGAAGCAAGAGCAAACACATTCAAAAGCTAGCAGAAGGCAAGAAATAACTAAGATCAGAGCAGAATTGAAGGAAATAGACACAAAAAAACCCTTCAAAAAATCAATGAATCCAGGAGCTGGTTTTTTGAAAAGATCAACAAAATTGATAGACTGCTAGCAAGACTAATAAAGAAGAAAAGAGAGAAGAATCAAATAGACACAATAAAAAATGATAAAGGGGATATCACCACCAATCCCACAGAAATACAAACTACCATCAGAGAATACTATAAACACCTCTACGCAAATAAACTAGAAAATCTAGAAGAAATGGATAAATTCCTTGACACATACACCCTCCCGAGACTAAACGAGGACGAAGTTGAATCTCTGAATAGACCAATAACAGGCTCTGAAATTGAGGCAATAATTAATAGCTTACCAACCAGAAAAAGTCCAGGACCAGATGGATTCACAGCCGAATTCTACCAGAGGTACAAGGAGGAGCTGGTACCATTCCTTCTGAAACTATTCCAATCAATAGAAAAAGAGGGAATCCTCCCTAACTCATTTTATGAGGCCAGCATCATTCTGATACCAAAGCTGGGCAGAGACACAACCAAAAAAGAGAATTTTAGACAAATATCCTTGATGAACATCGATGCAAAAATCCTCAATTAAATACTGGCAAACTGAATCCAACAGCACATCAAAAAGCTTATCCACCATGATCAAGCAGGCTTCATCCCTGGGATGCAAGGCTGGTTCAACATATGAAAGTCAATAAACGTAATCCAGCATATAAACAGAACCAACGACAAAAACCATATGATTATCTCAATAGATGCAGAAAAGGCCTTTGACAAAATTCAACAATGCTTCATGCTAAAAACGCTCAATAAATTAGGTATTGATGGGACGTATCTCAAAGTAATAAGAGCTATCTATGACAAACCCACAGCTCATATCATACTGAATGGGCAAAAACTGGAAGCATTTCCCTTTGAAAACTGGCACAAGACAGGGATGCCCTCTCTCACCACTCCTATTCAACATAGTGTTGGAAGTTCTGGCCAGGGCAATCAGGCAGGAGAAGGAAATAAAGGGTATTCAATTAGGAAAAGAGGAAGTCAAATTGTCCCTGTTTGCAGATGACATGATTGTACATCTAGAAAACCCCATCGTCTAAGCCCAAAATCTCCTTAAGCTGATAGGCAACTTCAGCCAAGTCTCAGCATACAAAATCAAAGTGCAAAAATCACAAGCATTCTTATATACCAATAACAGACAGAGAGCCAAATCATGAGTGAACTCCCATTCACAATTGCTTCAAAGAGGATAAAATACCTAGGAATCCAACTTACAAAGGACGTGAAGGACCTCTTCAAGGAGAACTACAAACCACTGCTCAATGAAATAACAAATGGAAGAACATTCCATGCTCATGGATAGGAAGTATCAATATGGTGAAAATGGCCATACTATCCAAGGTAATTTATAGATTCAATGCCATCCCCATCAAGCTACCAATGACTTTCTTCACAGAATTGGAAAAAACTACTTTAAAGTTCATATGGAACCAAAAAAGAGCCCGCATTGCCAAGTCAATCCTAAGCCAAAAGAACAAAGCCAGAGGCATCACGCTACCTGACTTCAAACTATACTACAAGGCTACAGTAACAAAAACAGCATGGTACTGATACCAAAACAGAGATATAGACCAATGGAACAGAACAGAGCCCTCAGAAATAATACTGCGTATCTACAACTATCTGATCTTTGACAAACCTGACAAAAACAAGAAATGGAGAAAGGATTCCCTATTTAATAAATGGTGCTGGGAAAACTGGCTCGCCATATGTAGAAAGCTGAAACTGGATCCCTTCCTTACACCTTATACAAAAATTAATTCAAGATGGATTAAAGACTTAAACGTTAGACCTAAAACCATAAAAACCCTAGAAGAAAACCTAGGCAATATCATTCAGGACATAAGCATGGGCAAGGACTTCATGTCTAAAACACCAAAAGCAATGGCAACAAAAGCCAAAACTGACAAATGGGATCTAATTAAACTAAAGAGCTTCTGCACAGCAAAAGAAACTACCATCAGAGTGAACAGGCAACATACAGAATGGGAGAAAAGTTTTGCAATCGACTCATCTGACAAAGGGCTAATATCCAGAATCTACAATGAACTCAAACAAATTTACAAGAAAAAAACAACCCCATCAACAAGTGGGCGAAGGATATGAACAGACACTTCTCAAAAGAAGACATTTATGCAGCCAAAAGACACATGAAAAAATGCTCATCATCACTGGCCATCAGAGAAATGCAAATCAAAACCACAATGAGATACCATCTCACACCAGTTAGAATGGCGATCATTAAAAAGTCAGGAAACAACAGGTGCTGGAGAGGATGTGGAGAAATAGGAACACTTTTACACTGTTGGTGGGACTGTAAACTAGTTCAACCATTGTGGAAGACAGTGTGGCAATTCCTCAGGGATGTAGAACTAGAAATACCATTTGACCCAGCCATCCCATTACTGGGTACACATCCAAAGGATTATAAATCATGCTGCTATAAAGACACATGCACACATATGTTTATTGCGGCACTATTCACAATAGCAAAGACTTGGAAACCAAGCCAAATGTCCAACAATGATAGACTCGATTAAGAAAATGTGGCACATATACACCATGGAATACTATGCAGCCATAACAAATGATGAATGCATGTCCTTTGTAGGGACATGGATGAAGCTGGAAACCATCATTCTCAGCAGACTATCGCAAGGACAAAAAACCAAACACCGCATGTTCTCACTCATAGGTGGGAATTCAACAACAAGAACCCATGAACACAGGAAGGGGAACATCACACACTGGGGCCTGTTGTGGGTTGGGGGCAGGGGGGAGAGATAGCATTAGGAGATATACCTAATGTTAAATGATGAGTTAATGGGTACAGCACACCAACATGGCACATGTATACATATGTAACAAACCTGCACGTTGTGCACATGTACCCTAAAACTTAAAGTATAATAAAAAAAAAAGTTGGGGCAAAAAAACATACACCCTTCCTTAAGCTTTTTGTAGCAATGATTTCTATAAATGAGACTTTTTAAGGAGACCCTATGTTAAAAGTTATTGATAATTAAAATCAAAATTGGCATGAAGATTCTTTTGTTATTAGCTAATATTTCAGAAGTTTTAAGAAAGTAATGTAAACATTTTCAGATTTGTTACTTTTATTTATTTTTTTAAAATTATCTTCAAAGAAATTTAGTCTTCTGTCAATATTAATTTATATGAAATAGTAGCTAAACTTCTCCTTCTCAGTTTCCAGATGGAAGGTGATTAAATTTAAAATAAGAAAAAAAATTTTTTTCAAAAAAGTATACATGGCACTTAGGAGAAAGAAGAAAACTTCCATTACTTGTGGTTTTTTAAATGCTTGCTATGTTCCCAGCAGTGCATCAGGCATCCTAGGAGGAGTATATGGTTATCCCTATTTATGAGTGAGGAAAATGAAGATCAGGGAAAATAAGTGACTGCCTAATACCAGAGCAAATGCCTTAGCCCATTTTCTGCTGCTATAACAGAATACCACATATTGGGTAATTTACAAAGAAAAGAAGTCTAGTTGGCTCACAGTTCTGAAAGCTGGGAAGTCCAAGAGCATGGTGCTGGCATCAACTCAGCATCTAATGAGGGCCTACTTAGTACTTCATAACATGGCAGAGGGCAAGAATGTGTACATGAGAACAAGACAGGAAAAGGGGGCCAAACTCCCGCAATAACAAACCCACTCCTGCATTAATCCATTCATGAGGGCAAAGCCCTCATGACCGAATCACCGCTTAAAGGCCCTACCTCTCAACACTGTTACAAGGACACAATTACATTCTGTCATGAGTTTTGGAAGGGACATCCAAACCACAGCAGCAAAGAAGTGGCTAAGCTGAAAGGTCTGAGACTGAGCTCTTTCTACTACACTAGACTTCCCCTCACTGGTTCTTTCATTCTATAAACTGTTATTATCAGCCAGACACTGTTAGGTGCTAGGGAAATAGAGAAGAATCACCCACAGCACATCCTCCCTTCAAAGAATATACAACATGGTAAAAAAGACAGATGAATAGACTATTAGAGTTGAGCGTTTTAGATGCCATAATAAGGAAACACAAGGAGCGCAACAGGAGTGTTCAGGAGGCGCACTTGATCCAGTTTTGGCAGTTCAGGAACTGAGAAGACATATAAATTAAGTCTTAAAGGATGCAAAGAGATTATCCAAAAAAAAGCTAAGGTAGGGAGAAAGAAGGATATTGGAAGCAGAGAACTCTACATGCAGACTAAGAGGTGACAGTGTGTGGTGGGTTCAGAAAACAGAGGAGGGGAGGGGTACAAGGACAGGAAGAGAAGTAGTGGGAGATGAAACTGGAAAGATAAATCACGAAGTATCTATGCCATAGTAGGTACAGAATTTGGGCATAATTATTATACTAATGTGATCAGAGGCATGTACAACATTAGAAAAACACAAAGAATAAGTGCTTAGCGTCACCTAAAAGAGTCAGAGAAAGTTTCCCAGAGGAGGAAGGTGTTGAAGAATAAGAGAAGTTGACACAGCTGATAAGAAAGATAATTCTAGGCATAGAAAGCAGCACATGGAAAAGCATAGTAGCAAGAAGAGTATGGCACATTTGGGAACTAGAAATAGTTCAAAGTTCTTTTGGAAAAGCAAGGAACGAGAAGATGAAACTAAAAAGAAGAAAACAGAGACCAAATGAAGACTGGCTTTATGCTGTAAACTAAGTAGTTTGGACTTTACCCAAAGCAATGGAGAGCCATTCCAAGACTTTCAAGAGGGTAGCATTACTTTCATATTTTCACTGTATGAAGAACACAATCCAAGTAATAAGGAAAGGCTTTGCTGGAAGGGGATGGAGCTGGAAGCAGGAAACCAGTTAGAATCCTGTTGCAATCACTCTGATGGGCTGAAAAGAGTGGAAATGGAGACCAGGGAACATTTGAGGGAAATGTTTTGAAGTACAACCAAAGGGATCTGGCAACTAAATGGATATTGAGGCTGTAGAAGAAGGCAGAATCTGGAATGATTTCTAGAATTCTGGTGCACTTAGAACACACACACACACACATATGCACATACACTTATATGTCTTTTAGTGAGTATCTTTATCATCTGCACTAGCTTTTTAATACAGAGATTACTTATATGAGAGGTCTGCCAAGAGGCAGAGGCTTAGAAAAGATTAGATGTGCAAGAGATGTTAGGTGGGTGGGAGCCAGAAGAAGTGAGCAGAGTATTCAGAGAGCAATGTAGGTCTGACAGCTATAAAAGGGGGGAAGAGGTAAAGGGGGGTATGGAATAATTGGGTAGAGAGAGTTCTAAAGTGCAGTAGAGGTCCAAGAAAACTTCGACCAAGCTGATGCAGAGTCCTTGGCCAAAACTGCCTGTTAGAGGAGTCGCATGTCTCAGCAAAACAGACCTGCCTTAGTACTCCACAGTGCTCCACCACTGGCTGGGAGAAGCCTGCAGGAGATGTGGCCTCAAGGTAGTGGATCTCCAAAGCTGGAGCCATCAGCCAATTGTGCCTCCACAGCAGAGATCCGAGCGCACATTTTCAAGGCTGCCACACAAGGGGTCTAGACACAAAGATCACCTGCATCAGGACCCTCAAGATCGGATGATCCCTTTATTGTACCTGAAGCACCTGTTTCAGTGATGCAGCAATTAAATACTTGTTTCTGTGTCTATATTACGCACTAAGTAATGTTTTTGAGAACAGAACAGTGTTCAAGGAACAAGCGTCTCATGCAGTGCTTGGTCTCGTACAGTGCTTGGTGCACAATAAGTGTTAAATAAATGTTTGTGGCAGGAAGGAATGAACTGGAATCAAGGTTGGCCAGAATCAAAATGAAGTGAACCATGTATTCATTCCTGGAATATTACAGCAACATCCAGAAGCTAGGCAGAACTCATCCCTTTCTCAAGGGGATCTGCTAGCTGGGCAATAAGGGGAGAAGCCTGAAAAGCCAAGGACAATTCAGAAATCTTTCCTCTCTGGCTATGAATACACTGTCTGGCCACAAATGGAAATTGACACCAGACAGAACATGGCCAAGAAACTCCACTCATCAACTCCTGAAAATATGTATTTCAGAGTTAACCTGGAAATCTTGCTCAGACCGTTGGCCAAGCTCCACCAAGTCACAATGACAATTTAATGATAGTGGGGCTAACAAAATTTACTCACTCTACAAGCTCAAATGTGATGAAAACAAGTCAGTTCTTTATTTTATCTATCAGTAATACGGTTTTTCTCCTGAACCCTCACTTGCTGGTTGTGGAGGTGTTTAATCCAATGGGATAATGCAAACTGTGCAGACCAAAGGAAATTTTATTCCCATCATTTTAGGAATTAACATATAAATCCCAGAACAACCCTAACGTCAATTTCTGGTTACATATGACCAAATGTCCAGTAATGTAATGGACATTCATGCTATGTCCAAATATACTCCTTTTTATTATGTCAAAGTATGCTCCTTTTCACAAAATAACAACAACGATAGCAGTTTTATTGTGTGTTTGTTCCATGTAGAACTCTAAGCACTTTCCATGTGTTAATTCACTCATTCCTTCCAACAACTTTATCCCAACACACACACACACACACAAATTACTATTCCTATTTTACAGGTGAAGAAAGTTAAATAGAGACTGGTTAAGAAGTTTCCCCAAGGTCACCCAGTTCAAAAGGGCCAAAGCCAGATTTAAACACAGATTGTCTAATTTCAGGGTCTACATTCTTAGCCACAACAGTCCACTTCTGAGAGTCCCATTAGGGCTAGAAATACACATTTCTGAATAATGCCATGTGTATTAACTGAATATGTTTACAAATTTGAGAATTCTTCAGGATATTAAGCAATATCTTTTCATTGACATGTCAAAATTGTAAATAACAGGAAGTAAATCAATGCCTATATACTTCTATTTAAATAAAAGTGATTAAACTTACAAAATTCACTTATATTACATTAGATAAAACTGTAATTTTAAAACCAGGTAGGCATCTTGGTCAAAAATAAAAACAAAACTACTTGGTCTTTTGCCCAATCTACAAAATAATTACTTGAAAATGTACTTTAGCAAAATGATCATGAAATGCAAGATTGAATTGGAATCTAGAATCTAAAGGTCTTGATTTTCTTTCCACTGTTTTCATCATTACACAATGTGTTTGTGGGAACTGGAATCATATGGAAATTGCTGTTGCTGCACAATCCAATATTAGCGCAATAATAGCCTTCACTTACTGAGTACTGTACACAACACACTGTGTTAAAATGGCCAGTAGGGATCAGAAGAAGGAATCAGACTGGTAATTAAAGTAACTCACCGGAGGCCAAAAATCTTGGCCAGAATCAGAATTCAAACCCACATCTATAGGACTGCAAAGCTTTTGCTCTTTCCTTCAAGTCTACTATGTAATTTTATGTTTATCACTGTTAGTATCTAATTTAAGTTGAAACTAGTAATCAGACTCATTATGTCGAGCTGATGATTATTAAAATACAGCACCATATGTTTATAGTGAGAGTGTTCTTACGACATGGTCATTTCCAAGACTACTACTCCTGCACCCTCCCCACCTGCACAACCACCATACAGAGAGAGGCCGTGAGAAGCGTGGCTTTCACCTTGGAACAAATGCCCAGGGACCAGGGGCAAAGCAGTCAGTGTTTCTCTCCTAGTGATGTTATGGAACTGGTAACATAGGAAGGTCAGGAAGAGTCCTGTAGTCTTGAGCCAGGCCAAAAGGCTCAAGGGTTCCACCCCATGCCCTCTGTTACTCTAAGAGAAAATGGGTCCCTTGGATCCAGGCTTCAGATGACCAGACTCACGTCGGAGCATCACTACAAATGTCTGCTTCAGCTTACTGTTCCCCAGAATGAGAATAAATGAGTGGCCAGCAGGATAAAACATTGTCATTACTTCGCCAATCATCTTAGCCATCTTGGTTTTTGGTAGGAAATTACCAAATGATGCAATTAAGAAAGCAAGAAAGTAAAGTAAGAAGAGAAAGAAGAAGGAAAGGATGATTCTGATGGCCCTCTTGTGGGCCTCAGTGGTTGGATCTCTGGAGCTTGTCCCATTTTGCAGCATCTGCCGTGTGTGCCTCCCCAGGGAGAAGATGAGCAAAGAGTAGGAGGCCAGGGACACAATTAAGGGAGGCAGGTACCACAGAGTCCCAAGAACATGGATCAGATAATACTCACTCCTCTTCTTTCTGAAGTGTTCAGTCACATTCCTGGTGGCCTCAATTCCCCTAAAGACAGAATAGAGCTTAAACTCATTGATCAGAGATGCAGTACTACCACAGGATAAGAGCAGTGCACCCAACAGCATCCATACCATCACCCTAGAAACTCTCCACTTGAGCCAGAGGAATGTGGGGTGAGAGAAACTGGCGATTTTCAGGCAGTAGAGGACACCAAGACAGGTGGCAAGCCAAATGCTCAGATGGTTTGTAAATGTCCAGGAAACATCAATAATTTGCATTATTATCCCTGAATCATGTGTGTTGGGAGAGAATTCTATTAAAAAACTATCAGTCAAGATAATACACAGCAGAATGATCCTCAAGAGTGCCAGGGTGGTGATGATGAAGTCAGACAAAGACATTCTCTTGGTCTTGAACCAGCTGCTACCATTGACCAACTCAATGAAACAATTGACCAGAATTCCCAGTGTGAACTGAGTGCCAGACAGAATCAGGAACACCCCCTCGGTGAGTCCCATCGTGTCAGCAATTAGGCAGCCCTGATCTTTGTTCTTTCTGTTGATACGTAGAATCTCCTCACTGATTTGATATTTTTCTCGTTAATCTACTCCTCTACCTGTTGCTTCACTGTACCTGTCTCGTCTCTGCCCAATTTAGTCTGTCGTAGAGCAC
This sequence comes from Pan troglodytes, assembly GCF_028858775.2. Classification (NCBI taxonomy): domain Eukaryota; kingdom Metazoa; phylum Chordata; class Mammalia; order Primates; family Hominidae; genus Pan; species Pan troglodytes. The sequence continues at coordinate 157,119,923 of NC_072404.2, read as the reverse complement.
AATTTAGGAAATCCTCTCTGGCTCTTTCAGGTTAGTCTGTCCTCTTCACAGATGATATGGATTGTCATATTCCATCTATGAACCTAAACTTTGCAGCTCTTTGCTAAAATGCAAATGAGTAGTGTCCAGTGTCACATAGAGAAGGAAGAGATATAGGTCACAAAGATGATGGAGGACTTGGACTCAGTTTCAAAGGGTGTAGCGCTCTGAGTTACCCAAAACAGAAAGATGAGCGGCACCAAATGGAGGAGGCTCAGAATTACTCAGAAGAGTAAAAAGTCTCATTCCTCAGGAGGGAGGACTCAGAGATACAGAAAAGGAATTCCACTAGGAGCCACTATCCACCTGGAGTGAGGTTTAAGTGCATAAAATTGTAAAAGTTCAGTGCCATTGATCATGGATTAGAATTAAAAGGCATGCCCCTTGGAGCCTGGCTTACATGCAGAGAGATGGCCGTAAGCTATAAGCTAGCAAGAGAAGCCTCACCAGAAAGTGGCCAAGCTTACATCCCGATCTTGGACTTGCAGTGGGAAGTCTCAGACCCACTCTGGATTGCTAGTCTGCTATAATACTGTCCAGGGAGGCATAAGAACAATACTTCTGTTCTTAACCTAAGAGCTCCTCTATTTAACAAGGGGCTATTAATTAAGGATCTTCATTCAGGACTATATGCAGAATTAAGCAGTACGTAGTTTATATTAAAATATGCTTATGTTGACTCTTTTTAAAGCTAATTGCTAAGGTTTGTATACTTTTTATGTCCTACTCCCTTCCCTAAATTTAATGAGACATTAGTTTAAAACCTAAAGGATTGTGGGAATAAAGAAAAGATTTTACTTCTACTTGCCGTGAAAGGTCATGTAAGAGAAAGATAAGAGTAAAGAGTTGCTCATGTATATGGAGATAAAGTCAACAATATATGAATAAGAAAGAATTAGGTTTAAGTACACAACACAAGTAAGTGGCTTAGAGGAGAGGTATATTTTTGTCTCCCAAAGCAGTCCAGAGGCAAACTGTCCAGGCTGGTATGGTGGTTGCATGGTGATTGCAGATCCCAGCTTCTTCTATCTTCCATTCTGAAGATTGCCTCATGGTCCAAGATGGCAACTGGAAATCCAGCCATGAAATGTCCACATTTCAGACAAAAAAGAAAATGCTGTAGGACGAGAGTCTGGGGAAGCACACAGGATACGCCTCCCAAGAGTAACTCATATAGAAAGTTCCCTGAGAGCATCACCAAGTGACTTCTGCCTACAGCCCCTTGGCAACCCCTAACTGAAAAGAACAGGAATGCAGTACATGTGCTGTGCACCCTGTCACATCTGGGTTCTACAAATACAGAAGGGACAATAAATACTGGGTAGTGCATTAATCATGTTTATTTTCTGTATTTTATGCTTTGACACTTTTGGGCCTTGCAGACCCAGAGAGGGCATGCCCTCCCAAGGTTAGCTAATTCCTGGAGTTAGCAAACTTGCCTGAGAAAACTCCTTTGATAAGCAAACCAGCCAATCCTGAATCCACACTGCCCCTCCCATCTACCTCCTTTGCTTAGGAGGTAGAAAACGAGCCCAGGACACTATGACCTTGCCTTCAATTACCCCAGGGCCAGGCACCTGATAACTAGGGACCATCTTGAGAATCTGCAGCCTGCTGAAATTATTCAAACTACCCAATCCTAAACTTGCTTAGCTTTCCACTGGTGCCTTACTCATTGCTTCCCTATGAAAAACACAACAAAGGCTCTGGCTTATGTTTTCCCCTCTCCTTCTTCCTCCTGACCAACTCCAGTGCATCCCTGAGTGGCCTTGCATGGCATAGCATGCCACCTCCTATTGGGAACTGTGAAATAAAAGACTCTTCTTTCAAAGCAGTTGTCTGTGTGACATGATTAAAGCAGTTGTCTCCTACCATACATGATTAAGGCAAGTCCCAGGTACATCTTAAAACAGGTAGGCAACTGGAAATCTTTTCCACAATATGGTTTTCTATAACAGAAAGCTAGAATCTACAATAGAAAGCTAGAATGCTTTAAAGTTATCTCACAGCCAGGCATGGTAGCTCATGCTTATCATCCCAGCGACCCAGGAGGCCAAGGTGAGAGCATCACTTGCAACCATGAGTTTGAGGCTGCAGTGAGCTATGATTGCACCACTGCACTCCAGCCTGGGCGACACAGCGAGACTCCAACATACATACATATGTTATAAATAAAGGATAAATAAATAAAATTTAAAAATAAAAAACAAAAAAGTTATCTCATAAACCATTTATAATGTGTTTAGCAGAAGAAAAAGAATAATCACTCCTGTCTCAACTTCTCCTCGGAGCTCCAGACTAATATAATTAATACCCTGCCAAGGAGCCATTAGAAAGTCTACAGATAAACTTATTCAAAACTAAGCTCATTATCTTTCCCCCTCTCAACTCTGCTCCCACATCCATGTTCCATAAACTCAGAAATGAAGTGCTACTATCCACACATCTCCATGCAGGAACCTCAGAACCACCTCTGAATTGCATTTCCTCTTAGCAATAGTGGTTGTGTCACCACTAGATCTTGGGCAGAAGCTATAAGTGATTCTCTGCAGTATCTCTAACACAGAGCCTAGCACAGGGTCCGGCACAAAATTGGTACACAATTACTATTTGTCAAATCAACTTGAATCCCAAACGCCCCTCAAGTCACCTCTCATCCCCATTCTTGCTAACCTTTCTAGGCTTATCAGAGCTTCCTAACTGCCTCTAGGCTTTCTCCTTCTAGCCCTTCACTCTGTCTTTGTTGTTCTTCTAACGCACAATTCTGATAAGATGTCCTTGTTTTCAAACCTTCTATTGCTCCCCATTGCCAAAGTTCTCTGAAAGCTTTCAAGGCCCTTTACTATCTAGCCCCAACCCACTTTCCATGCCTCACCTTTGTTTCATAAACTTTTGTTTCTGGATCTTTGCTCATGCTGTTTCCTCTGCTGAAAGCTCACCTATCCATTCTCTTCTAAGCTACTCCTCACACCCTATCACACTTAGCTACAAAAGTTCCTGCTTATCCTCCCTAACCCCTCATAAGCTTAATTGTGAATTCCTTCAGTGCAGGAATCCTGTTATATACATCCCTACATTCAGGTCCTATATGGGTGCATGACATATAGAAGATGCCCAACTGAACCTTATATTTAAGAGAAGGAGAGCATAATGGTTTGGAAAATGTGCAGCCTGACCATGTGGTAGAAAAGAAAAACCGACTTTCTGAGGAGGAATTCAAGCTGGCTGAAGAAATTTGCATAAGTAACAAGGAGCCAAATGTTAATAGTCAAGACAATGGGGAAAATGTCTCTAGGGTATGTCAAAGACCTTGTTGGCAGCCCCTCCTATCACAGGCCCAGAGGTCTTGGAGAGAAAAATGGTTTCCTGGGCCAGACCCAGGGCCCAACTGCTCTGTGCAACCTCGGGACTTGGTTCCATGCATCCCAGTGGATCCAGCACCAGCCACGGCTAAAAGGAGCCCTCAAGGAGAACTTCTGCTATGGCAGTGTGGAAGGAAAATGTGGAGTTGTAGCCCCTGCACAGGGTCCCCACTGGGGCATTGCCTAGTGGAGCTGTGAGAAGGGGGCACCCATCCTCCAGACCCCAGAAAGGTAGATCCACTGACAGCTTGCACCAAGTGCCTAGAAATGCTGCAGGCATTCAACACCAGCCCATGAAAGTGGACACAGGGGCTGTACCTTGCTGAGCCACAGGAACACAGGGGCAGCTGCCCAAGACCAAGATTGTGGGAGCCCACCTCTTGCATCAGCATGCCCTGGGGTGGCCTACATGTGAGACGTGGAATCAAAGGAGATGATTTCAGAGCTTTAAGATTTAATGACTGCTCTGCCGGGTTTTCAGACTTGCATGAGGCCTGTAGCCCCTTTATTTTGGTCAATTTCTCCCATTTGGACTGGAAACATTTGCCCAATGCCTGTACCCTCATGGTATCTTAGAAGTAACTAATTTTATTTTACAGGCTCATAGGTGGAAGGGACTTGGCTTGTCTTAGATGAGACTTTGGACTTGGACTTTTGAGTTAATGCTGGAATGAGTTAAGACTTTGGGGGACTGTTGAGAAGGTATGATTGGTTTTTAAATGTGAAAAGGACATGAGATTTGGGAGGGGCTGGGGCAGGATGATATAGTTTGGTTATGTCCCCACCCAAATCTCATCTCAAATTGTAATCCCCACGTGTCCAGGTAGGGACCTGGTAGGTGACTGGATCATGGGGGTGGTTTCCTCCGTGCTGTTGTCCTGATAGTGAGGGAATTCTCCCCAGATCTGATGGTTTTAAAAGTAGCAGTTTCCCCTGTGCCCTCTCCTGCTGCCTTGTGAAGAAGGTGCCTGCTTCCCCTTCACCTTTTGCCACGACCATAAATTTCCTGAAGCCTCCCCAGCCATGCGGAACTGTGAGTTAATTAAACCTCTCTTGTTTATAAATTACCCAGTCTCAGGTAGTATCTTCATAGCAGTGTGAAAACAGACAAATACAGTTGGTTGCGGGCATCTGTGGATACGGAGGGCCAGTGGAGAATGAATCCAAGTGGAGGCAGGCATTGGGCAGAAAGCAAAATGCAAACTTCACATACCTGAGTTCAACTTACAGGTGTGCATCTTGGAAGATGCATGACTTTGACAAGTTATTTAACCTCTCCCAGTTTTGGGTTTCCTCACCTGTAAAATGGGATTATTGTACCTTCTTCTTAGGATAATGGCTAAATGAGACAATGATAAAAAGTACTTAGCTTAGCTCGGTACATAGTAACCAGAAGAGAAATGACAGTCATTAATATGATTATTGTTACATCTTTAAGAGATTTCCCCGTAATTCATTAACCTTGGACTTGCCTCTCATTTTCCACAACGATTTTCTTGCTCTTACTCCCACAAATCTTCACAGAATATTATGCAAACTCTAACAGAAAAATAGCAAGGTGATCCTGCCCTCATTTTCTTTTCAAGTCCCACCTACCCGAATGACAAACATCTATCAATCTCCATGTCACTGTGTGAGGCTGAGTTAGATTGGGGAAAAAGGGTGGTTTTAGTAAAAGAAAACCCTGCCTTCAAGAATTGCCATGATCTCATTAGGGAACAAAGGGAAAACAGCACTAATTTCTCCTAACTTGGCTGCAAAAGTTAGGCTGTAATCCACATTGCAATGACAAGTAATTCCTAAAGAAATGTATACTCTATTGCCAAAACTGCCACAGAAATATATCTTTGGTGTTTTTGGATCATCTTTGAATAAAATGTCCAGTGTGTTTTAAGAAATGATTGATTCTTTGAGAACTGTAAAGGCAGCAAACAGTAGATCTCATATAGGTTGGTTTTTTTTTTGCTTGTTCGTTTTGTTTTTGAGATGGAGTCTGGCTCTGCCGCCCAGGCTGGAGTGCAGTGGCGTGATCTCGGCTCACTGCAAGCTCCGCCTCCCGGGTTCACGCCATTCTCCTGCCTCAGCCTCCCCAGTAGCTGGGACTACAGGCGCCCACCACCACACCCAGCTAACTTTTTGTATTTTCAGTAGAGACGGGGTTTCACCATGTTAGCCAGGATGGTCTCGATCTCCCGACCTCGTGATCCACCCGCCTTGGCCTCCCAAAGTGCTGGGATTACAGGCATGAGCCACTGCGCCTGGCTAGGTTGGTATTCAAAGTAAATCATTTTGGGCTGTGTACACGTATTAACAGATGAATGAATTATAAAAGCATGAGATGCTAAAATACAGATAGTGGGGGAAAATATATAAAAGATTTTCTCATTCATATCCAGTAAAGTGGTACTCACTAAAAGTGAATGAGTAAATTAGTCTGGCTCAGAAATAATGGAAAGATTTTTTTCCCCAAATAAAAAGTTTTTTTTTTTTATTATAAAAGTAATATATGTTCAATGCTAAAATATATATTAAAAAAACTGTAAAGAAACAAGGAAAATCACGCATAATCACCCTCTCTAGAGATAATAACATCCTCATGTTTCTCCCTCCAGACATTAAGCCTATCTTCATTACAACTTCTTTTTCAAAAATGGGATACCCCAGACATACTGTTTGAAACTTTTTCTCCCATTCTTCTAGGTATACTATTCATCTTACCATTTAACAGGAAACCTCCAAATCGAGGTCACAGTGCAGTTTTCTGAGGTTTATTCCCTGACACTATCACATCAAAAAGGGAAATGCAAGACCCAAAACTTGGGTTAGAAGACTCCTAGTCTTTTACTGCTATTTACTGCTATCATATTTCCAAATGCGCTCTTCCTAGACCAGCTAGGGAGCAGGAGAAAGTTTCTCAGCAGATGGGGCTTCCCAGGGGTAGGCAAAGTTTCCCTAGCAAGTCTGACTGACTTGAGGCGAGAATCATTCTGCTAGAATCATACGCATGCTGAGGACTGCATGCTACACACCTAAGTCTGATAAAACACCACTGCTTCAGCTCCACAGCCTTTCAGAGGCATGGAGAGAAGAGGCAACCTCCAGGGGAGAGTTTAAAGCAGAGCCCCTCGGCTCACAGTGATCCAGCACAGCATCCTCTTCCACCCCTGCATTCAGGGCTGAGAAACTGCTCCAGGTTGGTAATTAAGCTCTTCTGTTCACCATGTCATTTTCCCAAAGCAGAGATTTATTACCCTGCTTAAACAGGACTGTTAATCTGCATAATTTCTCACAACACTTAAGGAGTATAAAAGCTGCTGTGCTGATGGAAGAAAGAGTTGCTCAAAAGATAAATTTTATACACTGCCCAATTTTGCTTAAGGAATGTGGCATGAAGGAATAAAGACTACATCACCAGGCAGTTTTAATGTGTGAACTTAAGAGAGCAGAGTTAATATGCTGACTAACTGTCCCAGCTGCAGGAAAAAGAAAGATGGCTGGCAGGAGAAAACAGCAATGAATTTTCTACTGTTCCTGAGCAAGGAGAGGATAAAGCTAAAAAATTCCATCTTTCCTCAACCAAAATGCATTGTAGGTATAAAAAAAGCTACTCAAGTGTGCAGAAAATACCTTAAAACAAAAAAGTCACAGACCTATAACATAGTTTGGGAATTCTGAACCTAATAAAGTCCAATATGACCTAAGCTACAGTTAGCACTGTACTCGTACTCTCAGGCAGAGAGGACAGAACATGTAGGCTGGGGAGCAAATATATAGGCTGGGTCAGAGGCCAAACTGGAGACAGAGTGGCCTAGACAGTACGAGAGACTTCTACCATTTGAACAAAACAACCTGCACAGTGGCAGCCAACCTCTGGGATACAGCAGCAAACTGGCAGGCAGACCTCGGGAGGGCTGATGTAAACTTTAAAGAGCAAAAGATGCACTGAAAAACTGAGTTACTATTTCATCTTTATTGGTAAATTATTAGTATTCTAAAATTTCCTGAATCTTGTAATAAAAAGTAAGATTACATGATGTACATAATGATTCATGTGGAAAAATAAAAGGAAAATGTAGGACCTAAGGCTCTAAGGGAGGCACTGACAGAGGTTGTTAAGAGGATCCTCTTCTACCTTCCCCAAGAGTTCTGAAGAAGACTGTAAAAGGATAGATAAGAGGGGCAGAGAAAGATAGAATAGAACCACAGCTCCTGTGGCATCACCTGGAGATGAACGATTTCATCTCTAGTTATATTTCAGGTCCTTATTGCTGGTAAACTATGTTTCATCAATGCTACTAATGAAACTGTCCAAAAACAAAAGATATGAAGAAGGTAGGTTAGTCTTAAAGATGTTTAGGTTAGACACTAACCACTGCTCAGCAACCCCCTTCAATTTGAACTGAAGCTTAGAATCCCATTGGGATGATTCATCTATCAATGCCCCAACCACAGGTGTGGAGGGGCAGGCCACCCCTTCACCTGGTGCCCAACGTGGGTGCTTTTCTCTAGGGTGAAGGTACGCTCGAGCGTGGTCATTGAGGACAAGTCAACAAGAGATTCCCAAGTACATCTACAGTCAGCCTTGCGGTAAGCTTGTGCGCTTGGAAAAAGCCAGGGTAACAGTGGGGCAAACTAAAAGTAAATATGCCTCTCATCTCAATTCTATTAAAATTCTTTAAAAAAAAAAGGGGGAGTTAGAGTTTCTACAAAAAAATCTAATCACACTATTTCAAACAATAGAAAATTTTGCCCATGGTTTCTAGAACAGGGAACTTTATATCTAAAAGATTGGGAAAAAAATGGCAAAGAATTAAAACAAGCAAGTAGGGAGGGTAAAATCATCCCACTTACAGTATGGAATGATTGGGTCATTATTAAAGTAGCTTTAGAACCGTTTCAAACAGAAGAAGATAGTGTTTCAGTTTCTGATGCCCCTGAAAGCTGTGTAATAGATTGTAAAGAAGAGGCAGGGATAAAATCCCGGAAAGGAACGGAAAGTTTACATTGTGAGTATGTAGCAGAGCCGGTAATGGCTCAGTCAATGCAAAATGTTGACTATAATCAATTACAGGAGGTGATATATCCTGAAACGTTAAAATTAGAAGAAAAAGGTCCAGAATTAGCAGGGCCATCAGAGTCTAAACCACGAGGGCCAACTCCTCTTCCAGCAGTTCAGATGCCTGTAACATTACAACCTCAAACGCAGGTTAGACAAGTACAAACCCCAAGAGAATATCAAATAGAGAAAGATAAGAGTCTCTGTCACGGCAATGCCAATCCAAATACAGTATCCACAATATCAGCCGGTAGAAAATAAGACCCAACTGCCAGTAGCCTATCAATACTGGCCGCCAGCCGAACTTAAGTGTCGGCCACCCCCGGAAAATCAGTATGGACAGCCAGGAATGTTCCCGGCACCACAGGACAGGGCGCCATACCGTCAGCCGCCCACTATGAGACTTAATCCTACAGCACCACCTAGTGAGCAGGGTAGTGTATTACATAAAATTATTGATGAGGCAAGAAAACAAAGAGATATTGAGGCATGGCAATTCCCAGTAATATTAGAACCAATACCACCTGGAGAAGGGGCCCAAGAGGGAGAGCCTCCCCTAGCTGAAGCCAGATATGAGTCTTTTTCTATAAAAATGCTAAAAGATATGAAAGAGGGAGTAAAACAGTATGGACCCAACTCCCCTTATATGAGGACATTATTAGATTCCATTGCTCATGGACATAGACTCATTCCTTATGATTGGGAGGTTCTGGCCAAATCGTCTCTCTCACCCTCTCAATTTTAACAATTTAAGACTTGGTGGATTGATGGGGCACAACAACAGGTCGGTCTGAAGAAATAGGGCTGCCAATCCTCCAGTTAACATAGATGCAGATCAACTATTAGGAACAGGTCAAAATTGAAGCACTACTAGTCAACAAGCGTTAATGCAAAATGAGGCCATTGAGCAAGTTAGAGCTATCTGCCTTAGGGCCTCGGAAAAAATCCAAGACCCAGGAACCGCCTGCCCCTCATTCAATACAATAAGACAAGGCTCTAAAGAGCCCTACCCTGATTTTGTGGCAAGGCTCCAAGATGTTGCTCAAAAGTCAATTACCGATGAGAATGCTTATAAGGTCATAGTGGAGTTGATGGCATATGAAAACGCCAATCCTGAGTGTCAATCAGCCATTAAGCCATTAAAAGGTAAGGTTCCCACAGGATCAGATGTAATCTGAGTATGTAAAAGCCTGTGATGGAGGAGGAGCTATGCATAAAGCTATGTTTATGGCTCAAGCAATAATGGGAGTTGCTTTAGGAAGACAAGTTAGAACATTTGGGGGGAAATGTTATAATTGTGGTCAAGTTGGTCATCTAAAAAAGAATTGCCCAGTCTCAAATAAACAAAATATAACTATTCAAGCTACTACAACAACAGATAAAGAGCCACCTGACTTATGTCCAAGATGTCAAAAAGGAAAACACTGGGCTAGTCAATGTCATTCTGAATTTGATAGAAATGGGCAACCATTGTCGGGAAATGAGAAGAGGGGCCTGCCTCAGGCCCCACAACAAACTGGGGCATTCCCAATTCAGCCCTTTGCTCCTCAGGGATTTCAGGGACAACAACCCCCACTGTCCCAAGTGCCTCAGGGAATGAGTCAGTTACCACAATACAACAATTGTCCCCCACCACAAGTGGCAGTGCAGCAGTAGATTTATGTACTATACAAGCAGTCTCTCTGCTTTCAGGGGAACCCCCACAAAAAACCCCCACAGGGATATATGGCCCACTGCCTGAAGGGACTGTAGGACTAATCTTAGGAAGCTCAAGTCTAAATCTAAAGGGAGTTCAAATTCATACTGGTATGGTTGATTCAGACTATAAAGGCGAAATTCAATTGGTTATTAGCTCTTCAATTCCTTGGAGTGCCAGTCCAGGAGACACGATTGCTCAATTATTACTCCTGCCTTATATTACAGTTGGAAACAGATAAAAACAGGAGGGTTTGGAAGCACTGATCCGACAGGAAAGGCCGCATACTGGGCAAGTCAGGTCTCAGACAGCAGACCTGTGTGTAAGGCCATTATTCAAGGAAAACAGTTTGAAGGGTTAGTAGACACTAGAGCAGATGTCTCTATCATTGCTTTAAATCAGTGGCCAAAAAATTGGCCTAAACAGAAGGCTGTTACAGGACTTCTCAGCATAGCAACAGCCTCAGAAGTGCATCAAAGTACTATGATTTTACACTGTTTAGGACCAGATAATCAAGAAAGTACTGTTCAGCCAATGATTACTTCAATTCCTGTTAATATGTGGGGTCGAGATTTATTACAACAATGGGGTGCGGAAATCACTATACCCGCTCCATTATACAGCCCCACGAGTCAAAAAATCATGACTAAGATGGGATATATACCAGGAAAGGGACTAGGAAAAAATGAAAATGGCATTAAAGTCCCAATTGAGACTGAAAGAAATCAAGAAAGAAAAGGAATAGGGTATCCTTTTTAGGGGTGGCCACTGTAGAGCCTCCTAAACTTACCATTCCATTAAGTTGGAAAACAGAAAAACCCGTATTGGTAAATCAGTGGCCGCTACCAAAATAAAAACTGGAGGTTTTACATTTATTAGCAAATGAACAATTAGAAAAGGGACATATTGAGCCTTCATTCTCGCCTTGGAATTCTCCTGTTTGTAATTCAGAAAAAATCCAGCAGATGGCGTATGTTAACGGACTTAAGGGCCATAAATGCCGTAATTCAACCCATGCGACCTATCCAAACTGGGTTGCCCTCTCCGGCCATGATCCCAAAAGCCAGGCCTTTAATTATAATTGATCTGAAGGACTACGTTTTTACCATTCCTCTGGCGGAGCAGGATTGTGAAAAATTTGCCTTTACTATACCAGCCATAAATAATAACCAGCCACCAGGTTTCAGTGGAAAGTGGTACCTCAGGGAATGCTTAATAGTCCAACTATTTGTCAGACTTTCATAGGTTGAGCTCTTCAACCAGTTAGAGACAAGTTTTCAGACTGTTATATCATTCATTATGCTGATGATATTTTATGTGCTGCAGAAACGAGACAAATTAATTGACTTACACATTTCTGTAAGCAGAGGTTGCCAACGCAGGACTGGCAATAGCATCTGATAAGATTCAAACCTCTACTCCTTTTCATTATGTAGGGATGCAGATAGAAAATAGAAAAATTAAGCCACAAAAAATAGAAATAAAAAAAGACATTAAAAACATTAAATGATTTTCAAAAATTGCTAGGCGATATTAATTGGATTTGGCCAACTTTAGGCATTCCTACTTATGCCATGTCAAATTTGCCCTCTATCTTAAGAGGAGACCCAGACTTAAAAGAATATTAACCCCAGAGGCAACAAAAGAAATTAAATTAGTGGAAGAAAAAATTCAGTCAGCGCAAATAAATAGAATAGATCCCTTAGCCCCAGGTTGGGCGCCAGATGAAGGGGTGGCCTGCCCCTCCACACCTGTGGCTGTTTCTCGTCAGGTGGAACAAGAGACTTGAGAAAACAAAGAGACACAGAGACAAAGTACAGAGAAAGAAAAGTGGGCCCAGGGGACCAGCGCTCAGCATACGGAGGACCCGTGCCAGCACCGGTCTCTGAATTCCCTCAGTATTTATTGATCATTACCTCTACCATCTCGGAGAGGGGGATGTGGCAGGACAACAGGGTAATAGTGGAGAGAGGGTCAGCAGCAAAACATGTGAACAAATGTCTCTGCATCATAAACAAGGTAAAGAAAAAGGTGCTGTGCTTTTGATGTGCACATACGTAAACATCTCAATGCCTTAAAGAGCAGTATTGCCGCCAGCATGTCTCACCTCCAGCCCTAAGGCGGTTTTCTCCTATCTCAGTAGATGGAATATACAATCAGGTTTTACACTGAGACATTCCATTGCCCAGGGACAAGTAGGAGACAGATGCCTTCCTCTTATCTCAACTGCAAAGAGGCCTTCTTCTTTTACTAATCCTCCTCAGCACAGACCCTTTACAGGTGGCAGGCTGGGGGACGGTCAGGTCTTTCCCTTCCCACGAGGCCATATTTCAGACTATCACATGGGGAGAAACCTTGGACAATACCTGGCTTTCCTAGGCAGAGGTCCCTGCGGCCTTCTGCAGTGTTTTGTGTCTCTTGGTACTTGAGATTAAGGAGTGGTGATGACTTTTAACAAGCATTCTGCCTTCAAGCATTTGTTTAACAAAGCACATCCTACATAGCCCTAAATCCATTAAACCTTGAGTCGACACAGCACTTGTTTCTACGAGCACAGGGTTGGGGGTAGGGTTACAGATTAACAGCATCTCAAGGCAAAAGAATTTTTCTTAGTACAGAACAAAATGGAGTCTCTCATGTCTACTTCTTTCTACATGGACACTGTAACAGTCTGATCTCTCTTTCTTTTCCCCACAGATAACAGGGGCAGAGAAAGAATAAAACTACAGCTCCTGTGGCATCACCTGGAGATGAACGATTTCATCTCTAATTATTCAGGTCCTTATTGCTGATAAACTATGTTTCATCAATGCTACTAATGAAACTGTCCGAAAACAAAAGATATGAAGAAGGTAGGTTAGTCTTAAAGATGTTTAGGTTAGACACTAACCACTGCTCAGCAACCCCCTTCAATTTGAGCTGAAGCTTAGAATCCCATTGGGATGATTCATCTATCAATGCTTACTGAGTGGCTATTCTATGTAAAGCACGGTTTAAAGTGCAGGCAAACAGAAGATTCAGTCCTTGCCTTCATGTCTACAGAGCAAAACGTTAAGAAAATCAATATTTACAAATATGGGATAAATGTCTTACATACAGTGATGCTCAGTAAATTCACTGATTGGACAAATCAATATTGTAATAGAAGTGTATACAAAAACCAGGAGACCTTCCCAAAGCATATTTATCCCTTTGCCATAACACAAATGAGCCTGAAAGTTTACTATTTTGTATACCTGTACATAGAAACCACCCCTAGAAGAATAAACAACTAGTAAATGCCATAACAGATAGTAGCTACCAAGATTATACCACAAAAAGGAGAGCGAGAACGACAGTCAGAAAAAAGATTATTACTCATTTTACGTAAAAGAGTATTTTAATTCTTGTCCTTGGAAGCCATAAAGATTATACATGACTTGGAAATGAGACTGTACCAAATGATGGCCGAAGAAGAATCATCCTTTCTACTCCTTCTCTTTCGTCTGGTCACTCAGAAATATAATATTATCTGTAAAAAAGCCAAAATGTAAATATTAATTTCAGAACTCTTTCTCCATCTCATTCAATAATTCTCCTCTAATACATATAACTTTAGTGCTATTCATTAAAAGGATTTTAGCCATCTTTTCAAAATATTAAATAACTTGCTATGCTCACGAGAGGTATATATACAGTTGGCATAAGTGGAGCTACAAGTTAGGCACTGGCTGCTTTTCGAACAATTCAGATCTTGTTAGAAGAGGTGGGATATTTCTTGTCTTTCAGTCTTCTCAGAAACAATTTCCTGCAAAAGAACTGGTCACAAAATTGGATGCTTGCAATGGTCAGGCAGATTCCATGACACTAGGCAGCACATCCTCAGAGAAAAGGACAAAAGTGTATCACATTCTACACTCTGGGGGTCTAGAGGAAAGAGTAAGAGTCCGTATGTGGCCCTGTTAGCAATGACAGGATTTACTTATGTTTTTAACTTTAAAAATTCAAATAGAAGAAATTTTATGTTTAAATTACAATACAGAATAACTTTTTGTTTTTCCTTTGGAGATGGGAGTCTCTGTCACCCAGGCTGGAGTGAAGTGGTGCGATCTCAGCTTACTGCAACCTCTGCCTCCTGGGTTCAAGCGATTCTCCTGCCTCAGCCTCTCCAGTAGCTGGGATTATAGGTGTGCACCACCATGCCTGGCTAACTTTTGTATTTTTAATAGACACAGCGTTTCACCATGTTGGCCAGGCTGGTCTTGAACTCCTGACCTCAAGTGATCTGCCCGCCTTGGCCTCCCAAAGTGCTGAGATTACAGGCGTGAGCACCGCACCTGGCCCAGAATAATTTTAATATGCCAATTCTTGGGAACATTTTATGAATCAACATCACAGAGTTAGCATTTTTATCCAAAAATATCAGACGTTGCTCTTAAAATGCTGTTCCAGAGGGAGTTAGCTAAAAATAAACAAAAGAACAGAGGCAAGTAGTAGCCATCCTTCAGTATCCATTGGGGGACTGGTTCCAGGACCCCTATAGATACCAAAATCCACAATGCTCAAGTCCCTGATATAAAATGGTATAGTAATCACATATAACCTATGTACTTCCTCTTGTATACTTTAAATCATCTTTAGATTACTTACAATATCTAATACAAGGTAAATGCTATGTTAACAGCTGTTACACTGTATTGTTTCACTTGTATTTTTGTTGTTGTTGTATTATTTTTATTGGTTTCTTTTTTTCAAATATATTCAATCTGTGCTTGGTTGAATCCACAGATGCAGAAACAAGGGACATGGAGGAATGACTGCATTTCCTTTATAATTCCAAAAGATTCTTGTAACTATAAAATTATCCACCAAGGACTGAATATTTGTTCATGACCATAGTCTTCCAAAAACTAGAATGTTTTGGTCTAGAACGGTTACTTCAGAAGAGACTACTCGAATTAATATCACTGTGGAAAAAGCCAAGAGTGCCATCCACTGGTGGTAGTTTTTTAGTTACAGATAGGATCCCTAGGAGAAAAAAAAATCACCAATAAAACAGATCAACCAATAAACTCTATTTTCTTCAATTCAAATGTCACTGAAGAGCTCTTCAATTTTACCATTAGACATAAACCTAAAGTAAACTGACTGTGCTAGTGGAACCTAGTGACAAGGAAAAAAAACAAAACAGCAGATCATCTGAAATGCTTCCGTTTGGCTTGATTAGTAACAACTCAATAATCCGAACAATCTAAAGTTTGCCCACACTTGTGGTTTATATTGGGACCCACAGGAGGGTAGGAAAATACCTACGCTGCTTTTCAAGGTTAATACACTTTCAAAGAAACTTAGCAGTAAGAAAACATGTGAGCATTCTATACAACAAATTATAAATTATTAATAAGGTATGGTGGTTAAGACATGAACTCTAGAGCAAAGGAAAGAAGAAAGATAAAAGGCAAATCTAAGAGACTTAAGGTAGAAATCATGTAATATAATGTATGAATGTTTATGAAGTTATCAAGGAAATTTGAACACTACGATATTTAGTAAAAAAATTAACAGTAATTTATTAATATTAGGTGTGATAATAGCACGGTAGTTACATTTTCAAAAAGACACCTTATCTTTTAGAGATTCCTATGGAAGTTTATGAATAAACTTATGTCTAGCATCTGTTTCAAAATAATCCAGGTGTAGGTCAAGTCGCTGGAGGCATGGATATAACACTGTCCATCAGCTGACACTGAAGCGAAATGGTAGGAGTTCATTTTACCATTTTTTCTGCTCTTATATATGTTTGACATTTTCCATAGTAAAAAAAAAAAAAAATTTTTGTTTTTGTTTTTGTTTTTTTTTTTTTTTGAGAGAGTCTTCCTCTATTGCCCAGGCTGGAGTGCAGTGGTGTGATCTCAATTCGCTACAAACACTGCCTCCTGGGTTCAAGCAATTCTCATGACTCAGCCTCCTGAGTAGCTGGGACTACAGACACGCATTACTAGACCCGGCTACTTTTTGCATTTTGTGTAGAGACAGGGTTTCACCATGTTCCCAGGCTGGTCTTGAACTCTTGACTTCAAATGATCCACCCACCTCAGCCTCCCAAAGGGCTGGGATTACAGGCGTGAGCCACTGCATCCAGCCCAAAAATCAATTTTTAAAAAATATTATCCAGCCAGGCATGGTGGCTCACGCCTGTAATCCCAGCACTTTGGGAGGCTGAAGTGGGCAGATCACGAGGTCGGGAGTTCAAGACCAGCCTGGCCAATATGGTGAAACCCCATCCCTACTATAAATACAAAAATTAGCCGGGCGTGGTGGCGCGTGCCTGTAGTCCCAGCTACTCAGGAGGCTGAGGCAGGAGAATCGCTTGAACCCGGGAGGCAAAGGTTGCAGTGAGCCGGGATCGTGTCACTGTACTCTAGCCGGGGCAACAGAGTGAGACGCTGTCTCAAAAAAAAAAAAAAAAAAAAAATATCTAATTTGGGCATATCTCAGAAGTTCATAAACACAGAGACATTAATACAGTAAAATTTAGTTTATTGCCATGTATTTATTTTAAAAAGCTTTCTTAGTATTTATGTCCATAAAAGCAAACAAAAGCACAAAATTCACAATGTCTAATTTTAGCAATTTACTCAAGAAGTGAAAAAAGCACCATCTATCTCATTTAAACACATATTTCCAATATAATTTAAATACATTAAAATTGTTTTGGTCAATTAGGTACTAAAAACAACTTTAATGATAAGTCAATTGAGGAGAATTTGTCAGAGAATTCTTTTAAATATTTTAAAGTTTCTTTTATGCATGCATTTTTGTTACAAACAGGGTAATAAAAAATTCTTAACTATACCATATACTATTAAGATACACTTCTGAGGGGAAAATAAAAACAGTAAAACAAGTTCAAAGAAAAAAGAATAATGTAAAATTTCCAAATGCTGAACTGCTATTTTTTTACAGGATAGTAGGTATCACATTGCTATGCTATTTAGATTCCATTGATACATTTAAAAATGACACAATTTTGTATTGAAAAAAATTTCTTAATGTCGCTTGCAGACATCCAGAGGGGTATATTATTTTCAAAATTCTTATAGCATTTTCAAAAGTTTAAAAACTCTTTCCTAAGGGATATCTTCTTAATCTTCTTTAACCTTTACGTGTACATCTTTTCTATGTTGTACTGTATTTTGTTTAAAGAGAATATTAGGCCGGGCATAATGGCTCATGCCTGTAATTCCAGTATTTGGGGAGGCTAAGGTGGGAGGATCATTTGAGCCCAGCAGTTTGAGACCAGCCTGGGCAACATGGTGAAACCTCATCTCTACAAAAAAATTGACAAATTAGCCAGGCATGATGGTGTACACCTGTTGTCCCAGCTACTTGGGAGAAGGCTGAGGTGGGAAGATCACCTGAGCCTGGGGAGGTAGAGGCTGCAGTAAGCTGTGATCACACCATTGCACTCCAGCCTGGTTGACAGAGGGAGACCCTGTCTCAAAACAAAAACAAAAAAAGAGAAAATTAAAAACTTCTTGGCTGGGCACAGTGGCTCATGCCTGTAATCTCACAACTTTGGGAGGCCGAGGTGGATGGATCACCTGAGGTCAGGAGTTCAAGACCAGCCTGACCAACATGGTGAAACCCCGCCTCTACGAAAATTACAAAAATTAGCCAGGTGGTGTGGCACGCATCTATAATCCTAGCTACTCAGGAGGCTGAGGCAGGAGAATCACTTGAATCCAGGAGACAGAGGTTGCAATGAGCCGAGATTGTGCCATTGCACTCCAGCCTGGGTGACAGAGTGAGATTCTGGCTCAAAAAAAATAAAATTAAAAAAATCTTAATTTCAAATAGAAATTTCACATACTAAGTACCAAAGAGGTTCCCAATAAATCTGCACACTCACATTAGTGTAATTCTTATCTTGGCATACGCTTCTTCCTGGTTAGGGCTAGATCCTTCCAAAAGACAATACATTCAGAGCTTTTGTAATTCTCAACAATAAGTACTGGGATGGATAATTCAGTTTTAGGCTTTATTCAAAAGTTACTTGTGACTAAAACTGTAAGTATAAAAATAATTTTTTAAAGGAAGGGATAAATGTACAAACTCTTAGCAAGTAGAGAAATAAGAGTTATGGACATCTTCTAGTGAGTTGCCTTACCTCATAAGTACTGGTACTCTTAACCCTAGTTAGTTACAGTGTAGCCAAGCTTTTAAAAAAGAAAAGGAGAAAAAGAAAAAACAGCTATTTTCACAAGCTTCTTACCAGCTATGATTGTTGTTGCTTGTCGCCTCACATTATTTTTATCCATGTATTCACCATAGTCTATTTTCCCTTCCAAATAAATTCGAGACCTGATATAAATAAAATGCACAGTTTTTAGTTGAGATCTTAATATGCTTTATAAGAGTCAGGTCAGGGTGGTACTGAGTATATGACAAGGATGAAATATATAATCATATATAAGCTAATTTTTGCTACCACTTCTCAAGGTTCAGGATTAGGAGTACTGAAACAGAGTGTCCAAACAGACTTGGTAACATCTAGGTAAAACAGACAATGTTTTCATCTGTCAGCTATTTCTCTTACGGAAGTTAAAAAATAAAACAAAACAGTTCAAAGGGAAATTTAGTGGCAACATTTAAAACTCTAGGAATAATTTCCAATGTATCATTTTCCTTGACCTTTGATTTTGGAGTCCCTAACAGACTTGATTTTCACTTATTTATCAATTCTTTTCTATGACCTTAGAAACTTAGATGATTAAAATTCAAAATATGGATTTGTAGTTTAGTATAATATTACCCTGAGTTAATTACTAAGACTATTTCTACACTGTATCAGCTTAGTATACCACTTAGAGGTAATTACTAAGACTATTTCTACACTATCTAGAGGCTAAACTAGATAACAAACCTAATCATGATTTTCAAGAGTGGAAAGATGACAATAGTACCAGTTTTGAGTCTACCACCACCAAAAAAGTACAACACAGAAAGATTAGTGAAACATCAGGTGCTCCCCACCCCACACACACACCCATCAATCAGTAAGTGGGAGTGCAGACACTTCCCTTGAAATACCTTATATGTGTTTGTGTGTGTATGTGCACATATTCATAAACATACATAAAGGGCAATGAAGATACATAGGAAGAAAAGCTATACAGTTATTGAATAGAAAAATTTTAGTGATTGCTAAATTATTTTTCATAAAATATGTTTTCTTTCTACAAAACAAGTACATTTCTAAACATATTAACTATCAATACAACTGCTGTTACACACACCGTTTTGTCCTTCTATGAGTTTGGAAAACATACTTTTTATACATACTCAATCCAAGCCTTCCAAAAGGGAACTATTAAGCCTATAGAAAATCATCAAATATAAAATAACTGCCACGAAGATGAAGTCGGCATGTCAGGCTTCAGACATTCCAGATCCTCTGCTGGAAATACCATGTGGCAGCCAACAGGCAAGAAGCCACCCTCAGCATCCCCGGCCACAGAGGCACAGGAATTCCTCAAAGCAGATGTTTGACTTGCTCAAATGCCACTTGATACACTTTGCCTTCTCTCCTGCCTCATCTATTTCTATTTATGTACACACCCTGTTTGCCCTAAACTGTAAGTTCTTAGAAAGCTAAAACTATGTTTTATACACCTTCAAATTAGTCACACATGGCAACATGCCATGCATATAGTATCAAGGACTTAGTAAATACCTCTTAAATTAATACAGTCATAAGTAGTACTCAGGGATTTAAGAGACTACACACTCCTTGCCATGAGAACACTTCTTATCGGTTCTTTAAATCATTCAATCCATAAGATCCTTCCCTCTTCAACTTACCCCTTTTTCACATATTGATATGCCACGTCTCTGAGGCCTGGCCGGAATACTGATATTCTGTGCCATGTTGTCTTTTGACTGACATCACCTAAATCATAAAAATAGGAAATTGGTTACAAATGCCAACAGACAACATGCCCAGGAAAACCAATGTCACGATTTCTAAGAGAACAAACAGAATGAAAGACAGATCTTGTTTAAAGTGGTTTATCTCTAAATTAGATAACTGGCAATAAATAATATCTATTTATTGCTGATAAAATTAAAACCCCAGTCTTTTGTACTCACCCAGTTGGTAAACTTCACTGTCCCCTGATCGCCACATCTCATTAGTTGCTAGAGAAAATATTGTGACTGGATTTTTTCCTTCCACCTGTCTCAAGACAGGGTCCTGACCCACTCGCCCAAGTAAGTGCACTCGATTCAGGGCTGAAACACAATATCAAGACCAAATGAGACAACCTGCTATAGACTGAATATTTGTGCCCCTTCCCCCAAAATTTGTATGTTGAAGCTCTAACCCTCAATGTAATGGTATTTGGAAGTGGGATCCTTAAAAGGTAATTAGGCTTAGATGACGTCATCAGGGTGAGGTGTCCCTATAGTAACAGGAAGAGTTCAGAACTTTCTGTCTCTACCATGTGAAGACACGGTGAGAAGGCAACCATCTGCAAGCCAGGAAGACAGTCCTCGCCAAGAGCTCAATCATACTGGCACACGAATCTTGGATTTTTAGCCTCCAGAACTGTGAGAAATAAATGCTGTTGGTGAAGCCACCTGGTCTATGGTATTTTTTTATAGCAGCCTCTAAGCTGACCATTAAAGAAATCCACACCTGGCTGGGCGCGGTGGCTCACGCCTGTAATCCCAGCACTTTGGGAGGCCAAGGCGGGCGGATCACGAGGTCAGGAAAGAGAGACCATCCTGGCTAACACGGTGAAACCCCATCTCTACTAAAATACAAAAAATTAGCTGGGCATGGTGGCAGGCGCCTGTAGTCCCAGCTACTTGGAAGGCTGAGGCAGGAGAATGGCATGAACCCGGGAGGCGGAGTTTGCAGTGAGCGGAGACTGCGCCACTGCACTCCAGCCTGGGCGACAGAGCAAGACTCAGTCTCAAAAAAAAAGAAATCCACACCCAAGACTGAGAGAAATGTCCAGAAGAAATGCTGTAAATATGACTTCAACTTCAATCTCTGTATTAAGTAAAACCCAAGTTCTGGAAGATCAGAAAATAAGTTAAGGAATGAATAAGGAGAGGTTGCGAGAGAAGAGAGTTGGCAAGAAAGAAGAAAATAGTCATAGAGAAAGCAGCCCCACAAAACAAACTGTAAGCTCTAGATCTTAAATTCTTCTTTAAGATATCTTTTTTAACTGACTGTGGAGCTAAAAGAACAAATCTGAGATCTGAAAATCTTTATAAACACAAGGGAATATTTCTGTGAAGAAACAATATCTTTTACAATCTCAGCCTAATACAACATAACCCGGGAAGACTCAGATAACCAAATATGACTCAAGGAAATTCTTATGCAGGACAGTGTTGACAAGAATGAGTAGTAACTGGCTGATAAGGAGAATAGGGGCTCAGTTTATACTATGTCTCCACAGCCTGATGGGTCAAGGCTAAGATGTGAAGAGCAAACATGAGCTAAAAGCACAATGGCAACATGGTTAACCCAAGCAGCATACCTCTTCTACAACACATTTGAGATTGGCAAATTACTAAAAATAACATTTTAAACTTGGAAATTAGCTACTTACATCTTTCAAGAACCAAACTGGTAGTTGTTTCGGACTCATGTCTTACAAACTGACGAAGTACCTAAAGAAGAACAAATGAGTAACATGGCTTTAATTTTTTAGGAAAGGCAAATGCAAACAGAAGAATTACTCACGTTCATTCACCATATAGTCAGTAGTTCCTGTAAATTCCAGAAGAGAAGAGAAGCTCTTCTCATGTTCTCCCAACAGAGTGCCAGAAGGCCCCGGCAAACACTTCAAGAGCAGCCTACTGCAGAAGCCCAAAGGTACAAGGAAGGTACTAGAAGGCATGCTCAAGAGTTAAGTTATAGTACTCCCATTTATTTTGCGACAATCTCCTTGATTATGGCACTTCTGTGTTTGCACACAAAAGGAAAAATCAAAATAGTATCACTTTAACATTACAGAGTATGATAATATTTGTAAATCCAACCTGTACCTAAGAGTTGCTGCCAAGTATTTTCAAAATCCAGCTTTCATTAGCTGGAGAGACAAAAAGAGACAAAAAGTACTACATATATTCAATATATACATCCTCTAATTTTTTTTTAGTATAAACAACTGGTATATTATTACTGTATTTTGGTTACAGTGGACTTTAGAAATTAAGAAATTTAGATCCAACATGAGTACTGATTTAATCCATCATTAGACCAAAAGAGAGTTAAAAGAGATGCTTTATAATTAATAATTTAATAAGTAGATTCATTAATAACATATGCAATGATCAAACAAGTGTCAGGAGGTGTGGAATAAATGGAAAGCCTTACTCTCAGGCATAACGAACAGCCAGTTAGAGGAGAGTCCCCAGCCTCCAGGGCTGGGGACTAGTAGAGGTCTGTGGCCTGTTAGGAACCTGGCTGCACAGCAGGAGGTGAGCAGCAAGCAGCGAGCAAGCATTACTGACCAAGATCCGCCTCCTGTCAGATCAGCAGTAGCATTAGATTCTCACAGGAGCAGAACCCCATTATAAACTGCTCATGCGAGGGATCTAGGGTGTGCACTCCTTATGAGAATCTAACTAATGCCTGATGATCTGAGGTGGAACAGTTTCATCTTGAAACCATCCCCACGGCACCCCCCTCCTCCATGGAAAAATTGTCTTCCATGAAACCAGTTATCGGTGCCAAAAAGGTTGGGGTCTGCTGGTTTAGAGAACGAGAAATAGGTTACATTCCAACAAAACAATACATTCTAAAACTAATCACATGAATGACTTTCTGACACAGCAACAGGAACATATTCCAAAGTCAGATTCCCTGTGTCTATGAAACTACCTTCCCCTGGTTGCTCCTTCAGACCTTAAAAGGAATTAGGATACCTAATATGATTAATCTAAAGTGTTTCATTTTAAAATAAGCAAAAATTATGATACATAATACCTACTTCACAAGGCTATTGCAAAAATTAAACAGCTTCAGTAGTGAGCTTAGCCTAATACAGTTTTTATAAATATTTCATAGGAAATTTCCTGTTTTCAGTGCATCAAAAAAGGTCTAATAAATTTGGTTCTTTGATTAAACACAAAGACTCGACTGTCCAAGTCAAAGTCACATCATTGTCAGCAAAGGTAGTCACTACCACATAATAGCAGCAATCATTACTGAATATCAGCTAAGGGATTTATCTATTATCAATTCTAAAACTAAATCTACAAGTTATGTAAAATTATTCCCATTTAGGGCTGAGAAAACACCTCAGAGAGACTGCATCACCTGCCCAAGCTCCTGCAGGAAGTATGTGGCAAGTGATCTCAAGGACCCAGGGCCCTTTGACACCAATGCTACTGCTTTCCCAAAGCCCTCTGCTGCCTCCTTAATTTCAAGAGCTCCTGTAAAGATGGGAGTACACATCACTGAATTCAGAGCTCAGAGAGCTAGCCATTCTATCAGAGAAACATTTTTGAAGTGGCAGTACTGTTAATATAAAAAGCAGAAGTCCACCAATCAAATAAACACCAATCCCCAGGGTGCTGTTGGCTATCTAATCCTATCACTAAACTTAGGAGCAGAGGGCGGATAAGAAAATAAAGATATGAGTACAACATACTATAGAATCAAACTGCTAATGAGAACCTGTGTCATGATTCTGGAAATGTCATTTGAGTGCTCAGACAAGCTAGAGCTCATAAATCTTACACAGAGATTTATAATAACAATGTCTCATTTGGGGCACACAAAAATCTACTGGAGATTAGGAAAGGATTATTTAACTTGGATAATTTTTTAAATTAAACTTTTAACTCTTATTTAAAGACATTTTAATACTGTAACGTTAGCGTTAAGAAGCAATAACTTTTTCATGTTTCACATTTCAATACAGAAAAAAATAGATTAAAGATACATACAGGTTAAAGTGGGGATCCAAGAATATAGGATTACGGTGGGGAAAATGACAGAGTCATGGAGGAACTGATTCTTCATTGGTCTTCACAGGAGGATGGGGAGTAGGAGAACCAAAGAAGAATCTACAGGAGCTGGTGCCCGAATGTGGTAAGTGAGGAAAAATGGTAGTCTAAGCTGGCTCAAGGTGGGCTAGTGTCTGGAAAAGTGAGGACCCATACTAAGTGGAATGAGAAGGCATTTTCTACATAGTGAAATCTGTGGTGACCAGTGAGACTTGAGATGCTCTCTTCAGTGTGGAAAGATGGGGGAAGAGGAACGTTTAGCAACACAGGGGGTAGATGGTCAAAAAAGCAACTACATGCCTTAAGAAAAAAGTTGGAACAATGATTCCTACAGTCTTTAGGTCACTAAAGACCTTTAATGTCCTCTCACTGGTTAAATTCAAGCAACACACACACATTTTAAAAATTAATGATTCCTATTACGTGTGAATAAACCTGGACTTTTTTTTTGTTTTAGTGAACATAATTTACACTGGCAAAATCGTCGCCAATCCTCCATATCAAATGAGTATAGAGGTGGGTGGGTGAGCTCAAAGGTCTTTTGCCCCTGTAGTTAAAAGCCTAAAGAAGTCTTCTGATCACTGTGGCTGATAGTAATACATCTCAGTATTAATACAGACAAGTGACTACCTGTAATACTGGTCTTCGAAACATGGCTTCTATTTTCTTTTCTTACAGTCTAATCTTTAGGCTTTTCCTGAAGGAAAAAAACAAAATAAGAAAAAAACATTACCTCTTATGGCAAAAGTACAACTCACCAGTCCTAAATTCCTAACTATATTCATAATTTTTATGCACTCCAATTTTGTGACCACAACGTACCAACATTCCTGCACATCTGATGAGGATTCCTTCCTCCCTCCCAAATAAACTCACACCTGTATGTCTTTTTGGTCCCAAATAACTTCCTCTTCCTCCAACCCATCGACAAAATTTTGATTCTGAGTTAATCCCACTTCCAATCCACTGTCTTCTCAAAGTTCATTACAATGCAAGCTCCCTTAGAGCAGAGATTTTTATCTGCTTTATTCACTGCCATTTCCTAAACTTCTAAAAAAGTTCTTAATGCATGGTAAGGCCTTGATAAATATTAGCATCACCAAGGGACTTATATCTGAAACCTATTACTGAAAAATTACTGCCTTCATCTCCGTTAGCAAAGACCAAGCAGCGTAGAGACCCCCGGGCTAGCCAGCCACACCATAGGGAGAGGTGGGCACCCTTTACCGAAGATGGCGCCACCACCTGAAAACCGAGGAGAACTGGAAGGAAATCACGCGGTCCTCCGCACGACTGATGAAAGGGCCAGACACCTACACAGAAACACCTCCCGACCCACGCAGGATCACGCGCAGCCAAAACACACGACTCCAGCACTTCCTTCGCGCTGGCTATCCCTTCCTCCCTCACCTGACGATCTAACCCGAGCAGCCCAGCCACGCAGGGGATCACTTCCGGCGCACAGGGAACGCAAAGCTCGCCAGAGGAAAAAGGAAACAGAAACTCCGCAACTCGCGCCTTGGAAATACTGCCGGCTAGCGCTGCGGGAAACGGCTCCCCTTAACTCTGAAGTTCCGCGATCTTCTCTTTGTGCGCGGGCGGATGGATCAACGCCGCCAAGTGGTGAGTTTGGAAGGTTTCAAGTTTAGAAGGTTTCAAGTTTGGAAGGTTTCAAGTTTGGAAAGAAATGAAATTATGTGATGAGGTTTCTAACTGGGCCCAGGAGGGGGCGAGGTAGGCAAAACAGAGACTAGCTCTGCCTGGGGGAAAAAAAAGCAAGATTTGTGACCAGCCTAGGCGACATAGTGAGACCTGTCTCTACAAAAAATATATAATTAGCTGGGCGTGGTGGCGCGCGCCTGTGGTCCAAGCTTCTCCGGAGGCTGAGGTCGCCTGAGCCCTGGAGGTCGTTGCTGCATTGAGCCGTGAACGCACCACTGCATTCCAGCCTGGGCAACAGAGCGAGACTCTATCTCAAAACAAAACAAAACAAAACAAGAAAAAGAAAAAAAGAAGAAAATTTAAAAAAAGAAAAAGAAAAAGAAAACGTCCCAGGTCTGTTGAAGCACTAAGAAAAGCAGAAAAAGAAAGGGGAGCCAGGGAAGGGCTGGCAGGCTGTGCAATTTAAGGGAGCACCAGAAAAACTGGCAATCAAATAATATATTAATGTAATATTTTAAAAAGTAAAAATTAATGCAGGAAATCCGGGAGGAACAAAATAAGAGTCATGTGTACCTTAACAACAGGGTAAGGTCTGAGGATTGCGTCATTAGGCGATTTTGTTGCTGTACGAACACCACAGAATGTACTTTGACGACCTAGATGGTGGAGCCTGGACACACCTCGGCTGTGTGGTGTGGCCTGCTGCTTCCAGGCTGCAAACCTGACAGCATGGGGCTGTGCTGAATACCGCAGACCATTGTAATTCATGGTAAGTATCTGTGTGTCTAAACGTATGTAAACATGGAAAAGGTACAGTACAAATGCGGTATAAAAGATAAAAATGGCACACCTGTATGGGGCGCTTACCATGAATGGAGCTTGCGGAACTGGAAGTTGCTGTGGGTGAGTAAATGAGTGAGTGGTGGCCCAACATGAAGGTCTAGGACATTATTGTACCCACTAAACACTTCATAAACACTGTACACTTAGGCTACACTCAGTTTATAAAAAATACTTTTCTTCCTTTAATAAACTTTCGCTCACTATAACTTTATAAATCTTTCAAATTTTTTTACGTTTTAACTGTTTTGTGATAACAATTAGCTTAAAACACACACTGTACCACTGTACAAAAATATTTTTCTTATATCCTTATTCTACAAGCTTTTTTCTACCTTTGCTTTTTTTTTTAACTTTTTAGCCATTTTTTAAAAAAACTAAGACATAAACACACACATTAGCCTAGGCCTACACAGGGTCATTATGATCAATCTCAGCCTTCCACTTCCACATCTTGTCCCACTGGAAGGTTTTCAGAAGCACTGACACACAGGGAGCTGTCATCTCCTATAACAGTGTCTTCTTCTGGAATCCCTCCTGAAGGACCTGCCTGAGGCTGTTTTACAGTTAACTTTAAAAAAATAAGTTAAATAATAATATAATAAAAAGTATAGTAAATACATAAACCAGTGACATAGTCATTATTAATATCAAGTAACACATGAGTAATACATTGCATTCTGATGTTTTAGCAGGTATGATGTCACTAGACGATAGGAATTTTTCAACTCCATTGTAATCTTATGGGACCACCTTTGTATATGCACTGTTGTATATGCAGTCTTTTTCCAAAACATCATTATGAAGTGCATGACTGTATTAAAATTTTAACTGAATACAGGATCCAAGCCAGACTGGAGCCTGAGGCACAAGGAAGAATATGCACCCCTGTGTATATGTGTGCTTATGTATTTTTAAAAATTGGGGCTAGGAAGGTTAGTGGGGGGCTGGAGGGAAGGTGGGGATGGTTAATGGGTACAAAAAAATAGAACGAATAAGACCTACTATTTTCGATGGCACAATAGGTTGACTATAGTCAATAATTACTTAATTGTACATTTTAAAATAAGTGTTATTGGATTGTGTGTAACTCAAAGGATAAATTAAGAGGATACCCCATCCCCCATCATGTGCTTATTTGACGTTGCATACCTGTATCAAAATACCTCATGTACCCCATAAATATATACACTTCCTTTGAACCCACAAAAATTAAAAATAAAGACAAAAACAAAAAAAAGTTTAATTAAAAAAATTTTGGCCAGGTCCAGTAGCTCATGTTTGTAATCTCAGCACTTTGGGAGGTTGAGGGGGTGGATCACTTGAGCCCAGGAGTTCAAGACCAGCTTGAGCAACATGGCAAAACCCTGTCTCTGTAAAAAATACAAAAATTAGCCAGGCAGCCGGGCGCCGTGGCTCACGCCCATAATCCCAGCACTTTGGGAGGCCAAGGCGGGCCGATCATGAGGTCAGGAGATCGAGACCATCCTGGCTAACACGGTGAAACCCCGTCTCTACCTAAAAATACAAAAAATTAGCTGGGCGTGGTGGTGGGTGCCTGTAGTCCCAACTACTCGGGAGGCTGAGGCAGGAGAATGGCGAGAGCCCGGGAGACGGAGCTTGCAGTGAGCTGAGATCGTGCCCCTGCACTCCAGCCTGGGCGACAGTGCGAGACTCCGTCTCAAAAAAAAAAAAAAAAAAAAAAAAAAATTAGCCAGGCATAGTGGTATGTGCTTATAATCCCAGCTACTGAAGTGGGAGGATCACTTGAGCCTGGGAAGTTGAGGCTTCAGTGAGCCATGATCACACCACTGCACTCCAGCCTGTGCAACAGAGTGAGAGACCCTGTCTCAAAAAATATATATATGTGTGTATATATATGTGTGTATATATATCAATATGTATCAATGAAATATGTGTGTATATATATCTCAATATATATACACATATATATGTTTGAGACAGGGTATATATATATCATCACACAAAATATATGTATGTATATATGTGTATATATATCAATATATATGTATATGTGTTATATATCAATATATATACACATATATTTCCAGAACATTAAAGTAGTTGAAGTATTGAAAATTTTTAAAGTAGATATTGTAACAAGAAAAACCCAGAATTGCATTAATAAAAACCTTCCCCCAAACTGAGAGGAAGCCGAGAAACCAAAGATTAACCCAGACAAGTCCAGCTTGGCGAGTAGAGGAGTTTATCAGGACTTACATACAAGGCACTCCTGGATGGCAGCATGACAGCTGTAGAGATCCGCCTGGCCTCCCATCCCTAAGCTACTTGTAAGCTAATTTTCTGGCTTTTAGCCTACTGTGTGTGATGGAGCTGTTTTCTTTGGTAGGTTCTCAGATATTCTCTGGGATGCTTGGCTTCTCAAACACCTGCTCTTTGGCTGGTCACCTTGGCCTTGCCACATGGCCTTCAGGATTCAGGCAGTGGACATACACTCTTTAGTAACCCGGGTGGGGGGGGACCTGTTACACTACAGGTGTATTAAAATTCACAACATTGTTTTAAGTTTAAATATTTTATTTATGCCAAGATGGATGTAATATAACTTTACTTTTAATGGAAGTAAACCGATCAGTAATGTGTTCAAATCTGCTTTGCTTGTTTTGAGAGAATTGCCATGCCTTCACAATTTTTCTTGACTAAGTAACAACCTTAAATAATTTTAATTAACTTCAGCTTACTGATCTTGTCTTTATTTAAAATTTTGGTATTTTATTCATCATGAATTTTTTTCATTAGTTTTAATATTTTAAGAATATTTCATTAAAGTATCACAAATCTTGATTGCTGAGTTCCTTGGTGCCCCTTAAATTCCTTCTCATTTACGCTAACCCTGGGCCTAGTGGGAAAAAGGATGTATGGAGCCCCATAAATTGCAGAACCCACACCAGCGGGGGCTGCCCCTTCCACTCCTTCTCCTGGTCCTGGCACTGTCCAGACTGTGGAGAAAGAAGGTACCCACCATATTGTTCTAACAGGCAAATCACCTCCTCAGGCCTCTACCTAAAACCTTTCATCTGCCCATTTTTGCCATTTAGGGATAAAATCTTAAGATAGCTTCCAACACACACACTTTAACGCACTCCTGAAGGTCTTGCTCACCAGTTGGTAAACTGTATTTCTAGATGCTTACCTCCATTTTACTGGCACCTTCACAATGTTGAGCTCCTAAAACATACCATGTTATACTGCCTTCAAGCCTTGCACAGGAATTAGTAATCCCACACCCCACCTGCTATGTTACTACTGTCAATGACTTCCAATGATTTTCTCTAAAAATCCTGCTTCCACTTGAGGGGTAGAGTCAAAGGAAAAACAAATTCACCCTTTTGCCCAAAGTCAGTTTCTCCCTTCTAAGCTCCTTGTTTAATGGTACCAAGATTCTCCCAGACTTGAACTTTGTAATCAGCTTCATCTCTCTCTGACCACCCACATCCATTCACCTGTATCCAATCACTTGGCCCTAAAATTTCTTTCTTCATGATGCCACTAATATCTCCCTTTCTATTTGCATACTTTGGAGTAAGGAGTGTGGGAGAAGTTGTATAAAGAAAAATACAGAAAGCACCATGCAAATTGAAAACAGACAACCTTGAGCAAACTCTTACAACTTTATAAATAACATCTTAGTGGAGAGTCTGGAGTACTCTGAATTCTCAGACAGGAATTGCCAATAAACATTCTCCCGAGATTGCTGGCTGGAGAGAGTCACAGTGCTGCTACTTCAGTTGTTTTTTCTTTGACAAAGAAAAGCATGATAAAATGTACACAGTTTTTTGATGTAAAATGTCATGGAGAAATTAAAGCATTTTCTTCTATTATCAAATGGATCCCTCTTCCTAACACAACAAATGCTTCTGTTGCATTGTTCCGTCCTCAGGATCTGAACTGCGCTCCCCTCACACACTTTCAGACTTCTCTACTCAAACGGTCCTTCCTTTCTGTTTTCCCATTTCATTTTCTTTCCTCACTCAGTCCATCTTATAACAAATGATCACAAAGGTACCTCATCCCTCCTGTTAACTGCGAGCTCTTAGAGGTCAAGGAACTTGTGAATATCCAGTTCACAGTATACTTTAAAACAAGGACAGGCTAGTAGGGCCCAGGCCACAGGCCAGGGTATGGAAATAAGAATCCAGAAGGGATGCTCAAATAAGCATTCTTATTTCTGGGAAGAACCCAGAAGGATGCTCAAAGAGCCCTAAAATTATTATTTTTTTAATCGAGGACTTAGAATAGTGACTCCAATGTATTTTTGTATCAGAGATACCCTTTCAGAAACCTAGATTTTGCATTTTGATGAGGAAGCCCTGAAACCTCTCCATAGGATACACATAAACACACTTTGTGTAGTTCATCCATGGACCCAGAGATGGCCTTCCCAATGCTGTGAAGTGGTGACAGGTAGCATTATGGCTTTAATCAGCTTTAATGCCTGGCAGTAGTATACTGACACAGGGCTTTTTATCATTTGCAAAGATGAATGAGAAAGAAATGTGTATCATAAATGCCCAGGGGTGCAAAGTCACCTTTGGCCTGACTTGTTTCTCCCTAAATTAAAAAGGTTCCAGCTATAGGCATCCATTGGTAGAGACCAAGACTGGCAATACTTTATCATAAATAGGAAGCCTTGGACAGTTTTGCTGTAAATTATCCATTTTTAAAGAAATGTTAATCAGGTTTTTACTTTGATTTTAAATCAGCTTACCTAAAGCCTCATAACTGCTGAAAAATTGCAGCACTTATTACCTACACTGATTACTTGCATATATTTTAGAATGGTTTGAAAGCAATTTTAGCAATACTTAGTAGTTATTATGGCTATTTTTTAATTTAAAGAAAAACCTGACAATTTTTATCTAATTCAAGATTGAAAATATGGTTCATCTAGAGATAAAAAGCCTTAGTCATTCAGGCTGAAAGGTTCATACCTTTCAATATTCATCTTTCTACAACTTTCAGTAAATGGATTCTCTAAACTGGTACATGTGTTAGAGCTTATTAGACCAGTAGAGCGCAATAGTGTTCCTCTAGATCTCAAGAGTATCTGTTGGTACCTTAATGTCAGTGTTGACATTTAGAATACATCCATAGAGAAGTAACATATTTTCTAAAGTATTTTAATTTAACTTCTTTAATGTTACCAGCCCAATGATGTTAATAAAATAATTGTGATAATTAGTTTCCAAGTTATATAATGATCTCTGTGCAAAAACAAAACTTACTGAGGTAAGAAATAAGCGTCTAACTGAAATGGAAGGGATGAAACGCCAAGGCCAGTGAAGACCCAGTCCCTCACACTCAGTAGTATCTATGCAGATACATACTATTTTGGTGACATCCTGCTATTGCAGAGCCAGAGAGACAGAGAGAGAGCCAGAGAGAGAGAGAGAGCCAGAGAGAGAGAGAGAGCCAGAGAGAAAGCGAGACAGAGCGAGCCAGAGAGAGCGCGAGTAGGCCAGAGAGGACCCGAGCGGGCTAGAGCGAGAGTGAGAGCGAGAGCCAGAGAGCCGGAGCCAGAGAGCCAGAGTCAGAGCCAATGGAACTGGCACCAGGTGCGAAGCTAGGCTGAGGAACACAGTAGAGAAGAGGCTGTAGACCCAAACAGTCATAGTTATCAATGCCTGAGAAGACTAGTATAACCAAACAATTCTCATCTATACACTGGATGTACTTAATAATTTCCCTGTTTCTAAATCAGAAATTGTGGTGACCTTGTACTATACTACAAGGAACATGGCCTGGTGTGTGTGTGTTGAGGGGGAGGTGGCAAGAGATAAACTAACCCCATTTTATAATTTTGAACAGAGCCTAGTAAAGAAAAATGGCAATGGGCTATAGGAAGACCACCACCACACTTAATTGCATGGAAAGAACTGCTACTCCAAAGCAGAACAAAGAATAGTATTAGGGTTTATTCAATTAAAAAAACTTAATTAGCTTTTAAAAATGAGGAAAAGAAGAAAATCAAGCAGCGAAAAAGCCATTATCATTAACAGGTTGCATTCACTAAGATGACACAAACAGAGCTTATCAAATACCTTTATGACCAACATAATTTTCTAGCAGATCCTGACCATCATTAACTGTTGGATCTGTGAAGCTGAGACTTGCCACCAAGACCTGTTACTACTGACCCACTCAATTCTCTTACCCTTTTATTCATAAAATGTTCTCCGACATAAATTTCTCATTCTTTGTTAGTTACATTTTACAAAGGATATTTTACCTGTAATTAGGCTTTGGACAAGATAAAAACCTTTATTTAAAAATACAGTATTCTCTTCCTTTAAAAATGTGTACAGAAAAAGGATTTAGATAAAATATGATTTTAAAAAACAAGAAACAAAGCCAAATTCTCACAAAAATCAAGAGAAATTGGTGAGACCCAGAATATCAAACCAACCAGAACAGCAAGAGAGGCAGGGCAAATAGATGGAGAACAACCACAGGCACATCAAGTTTTCCCTGAAGCCTCTCCCCACAGCATTTTTGTTCTGCAAGTTAACAACGAGCTCAGAGATGTCCAAGTTGCATGCAGTCTAACTTTTACCCACCTCACATAATGGTGAAACCATTTATTTAATAAATACAATATCAGAAAGGGTATACATTAGGAGACCCACTTCCTCAAAGAAGCTGGGAATTCTCTCTTAGGAACAGCATCATATAACCTGGGAAGCGCTGTGGAAATCCAGGCACATTTTCTGTAAGCTGTGACTTCAACTCTAAACTAAATTCTATTCCTTTCTATGTACAACGAGTCCCTGGGATCTTTGGTGGGGAATCAGCAACAGCAACCTCGTAATCCATAGGCCAAACCAAGGGCTGTTTTCCTTTTCTTCCTTTAATGCAGAGGCTCACGCTCTCCTGCTGTTCATCAAAAGTGTGAGAAGTAAATAAGTTATTGATCAGTGGCATTAGGAATATAACAATAGAGAAGAGAAATGGCTTCCAATTATTGTGTCTGGGACCCTTGCGAAGACAAAGCCTTACTAGCTTTAGGATCTTGGCTATAAATGGTAAATTAGTAGTAGCTTTTGAAATCCTTGGGCATTCAAGTTGGCTAATTTTTTCATTTTATAAGAGGAAGGTTGGGACAGCTGATATCTATTTACAGAGGTTCTACAGTAAAAGGTTGGCTGGTGCAGAATGAGTTTTTTTTTTTTTTTTAGATACAGAGTCTCGCTCTGTCGCCCAGGCTGGAGTGCAGTGGTGCGATCTCAGCTCACTGCAAGCTCCACCTCCCGGGTTCAAGCGATTCTCCTTCCTCAGCCTCCTGAGTAGCTGGGACTATAGGCGCCTGCCACCTCGCCCTGCTAATTTTTTGTATTTTTAGTAGAGATGGGGTTTCACCGTGTTAGCCAGGATGGTTTCGATCTCCTGACCTCATGATCCACCTGCCTCGGCCTCCCAAAGTGTTGGGATTACAGGCGTGAGCCACCACGCCCGGCTGCAAAATGAGTTCTTAAGGGGAAGATTACTCACAGGTAAAGCTTGAAGACCTTGCACTCTTTCCTCCCACCAGGCGTTTTGTGCTTCTTGATCCTGTGTGGGTCCCAGAGACCCCAGTGTCACCATGATGGGTATCTCCCTGGGGTGACTGGGCCTGCTGGGCTTCTCTCAGTTCCCTGAAGTGCGAGGGAGAAAAAGCAAAGGCTACTTGATCTCCAGTCAGAGATATGTATGATCAAAACTCATATATAAATGTTTTTCTTCTTGTTTCAGTATTTACAGAAACAAAAAGCCTGAGCTATGTACAGAATACAAAATTCAGTTACTATGATTGTCATAAAAAATGGTTGACACACACATGTCATACAACATGGCAGGTTTAGCTCCCCAGGCTCTGCTGATTGGAGTATAAGTGATCTTTAAAATGCTTTAAATTAAGTGAACAGCTCTTCAGGCTACATATGAAAGGTACCAGGGTCAATAAACCACAACTTCTGAGTCAAATCTGGCCCATCACCTGTATTTATAAATAAAGTCTTATTGGAACACAGCCACTCATTTATAGTGTAAAAACAGCCATTGACAACATATAACAGCAGAGCTGAAATCATTCCAGCAGAAAGCATATGGCCCACAAAGCATAAAATATTTACTCTCTAGCCCTTCACAGAACAAGTTTTTCAACACTTGGTCTAGACCAGCGGTCCCCAACCTTTTTGGAACCAGGGACTGATTTCGAGGAAGACAGTTTTTCCATGGGTGGGGAGTCGGGGGAAGAGATGGTTTCAGGATGAAACTGTTCACCTCAGATCATCAGGTATTAGATTCTTGAAGGAGTACACAACCTAGATCCCTCACATGCACAGTTTACAATAGGGTTTGTACTATAAGAATTTAATGCTACCACTGATCTGATGGGAGGCAGAACTCAGGCGGTAGTGCTCACTCACCCACTGCTCACCTCCTGCCATGCAGCCCGGTTCCTAACAGGCCACAGACTGGTACTGGTCCATGGCCCAGGGGCTGGGGACCCCTGGTCTAGACAATTTCAAGATGCTGTCTGCCCCATCTCTATGATAGGTGCCCATCACTGGTACTGGCTGATGATAGTCACCTGTGTCTCCATAGCTGGCTTCCCAGAATGTATACACCACACCTTAAGAGGTACTTATATTCTTGTGAATAACATATGTAAGTATAGTACTTTGTACTTTCTTTATTAGCTGGGACAATGGAATTCAAAACTAGAACAGAAAAATATTAAGTGGCTTATTAGGAAGATTTACCTGACTAAAGGCCAAGAGTCTCTACAAGTTATTATTAATACTAAGAAATCAGGTTAGGGATGCTTCAAAGCTAATCTTTCCAAGATGGATGACTGTATATCCAAGAGAAGTTGGACTTCTAAGCTTATTTTAAGCAAGGACAATTTTTCATTTTCTTCTTTTGTATTTTCAACAGCGTACAGTATATGTAGTAATTACTCAAAAATGCCTTCAGAACACTGCTCATCTCCAACCCCAACCCATCAAATTCCTATTTTTTTGTTTCCGTTTTTCAGGGGAAAGCGTGAACGCAGTCCCCCACTACAACTAATTATGCAGTCGAGTTTTCCACATTTGGGAATATCTCAGGGGTCAGCACATCCGGAGTGCAATCGATGAGCCTCACGCTGGGAAAAACCACCTTCGTGATCATGGTATCTTCCCTGCCAGGTAAGTATTTGAATTCCCATTTATTGAAGGAATGGATTAACAAGTAAATATATGCATGAATACAAGCCCACATGAGTAGGGGAACAGATCGTTTTCTTTGCTCAGAAAAATAATCCTTCCTCCAAATGTGTACCAGGACAGTATGTCTACCTGCCTGCCCCTGAAATTTATGGGTTTCTAAAATAGGTCTTACCCATCTTACCTGTGGTTATCTTATATTAGGTGATCACCAACCAGTTACTAAGATACCTGCTGTCACTTAGAATCCTAAGTTTTCTTTACTGGTATTTCCTTATATTCCTCACTCTTGCTTCCTTTGTTTGCATTAACTGGAATTTTCTCTCTCAAGCAACCTAATCACAGAGCCTCCCAGCCCGATGCTACAAAGAGCCGCATGCTGCCAGTTTCCTTGTGGGCAGGGACCTATGTATTATAATGGTGAATATATTTATACTTGAATCCACAGAGAAGACACAGTAGACTAGTCATACCATTGTGAGTAGTGCTCAGATTCTTTCTTGACCCCCCATCATCCAAAAATATACCTTTCCAGTGTGGCAGTCTTGAACTTTTCCAAATTCAGCTGCTGTTGGAGCTCTTCTGTTTTTCCCAGGGAAGGCCGGAGAACTGTATTTCTGGCCAGAGCTGCTGCAGAAGGTCTCTGTTCGGCATCAGGTTGGATCATGTTCTGATGATATAGGACCAAGAGGAAAGAAACAGAAGCTTCGCTATTGGGAAAAATCTTCCCATTCAAGCCAACTCCAACCCAGCTTCTCCTGGTGGATTTTGTAAGACATTGCTTCTGCTTTGTGCAGAGGAAAGAAATGAAAACTGAGCTCCACCTGGGGCAGGAGGATTGTCCATGTCTGGTAGCACCAGTTGTCCACACCTTTGATTTGTTTTTAATCATATTTTGGAGCTGGCTGGCTAACTAGTCTATTGCCTTAGTTTTAAAGCAGAAAAAACTAAGACTCTCGATAAAAATTATCCAAATTACTGGAATGGACAAGACCAAAACCCAGTTTGCCCAACTCTTACTCCAGTTTACTTTCTACCACATCATGTTGCTTTTTCACTTAGTATTAACAACCCAACATGACAGTATTCCTGAAGCATTTATTTTAAGGTAGACGATGTAACCTATCATGATTTGAATATATAGAAAATACCTAATTATATACAGCAACTGAAACTGTCATATAATGAAGAAAACACTGAACCAAATTCAGACCAAATTCAGAGCCAACTCCACCATTTGTTGTATAAACTTTGCTGAAGCTCCATTTCCCTTACCTGAAATTTGGGATAATTATATTCACTTTCTTGAACTATTTTTAGAATTTAACAAAATTAATATATGTCTTATCTAGTACAGGGCCAGCATTTAGGTACTGAAATAGCAACTAAATGCAAAAGTGGTTTACATATGGAAATAGGTGATTAGACTGAACAAAAGGAAGGAGGAAGAGTTTGCCTCCTTTCAGGAAAGCAAAAGAAGTCAGGAAGAAGGACAGATTTGTAAATACATTTGAAGTTTGCAAGTAAACTGTGAAACTAATCTCCCACACCTGCAGTCCAGCTACTCAGGAAGCTGAGGCAGGAGGATTGCTCGAGCCCAGGAGTTCAAGGCTGCAGTAAGCTATGATTGTGCCACTGCACTCCAGTCTAGGCAACAGAATGAGAACCTGTCCCAAAAAATAAAAAATAAAAATAAAAATAAAAATAATCTAATCTCCAAGGAAATAGATATTTCTAAGGCTGTTTTGGGAATCCTAACCAATCCTGTTCCTTAAGACATGATTTAAAGTCATATATACACTTTTCTTGACATGATTAAGCTTCTTGACAGTATAAGCTTTTTGTTTCTATTTCAACATAGTATCTTCCTTTTCTTGTCCCCACACTACTCAGATGTCATTAAGAGCAAGTAAAACATAGATTTTTGAATTGACATTATGCCTTTTTTCTAATAGCTCAAATAATTGGTATTATCAATTATCAATAAAGTAGTCTTATACCTTCTTACATATAATAGAAATTCATTCTTTTAGTACTATCACTGTTATCACTAACAATAGTTAAAACCCTGAAGTAGGAGCTAAAGGACCAGATTTGATTTTGGAGTTAGCCAGTCATTCATTGTGACTACAGGTGTCAAGGAGCTGCTCTGAGCCATGGTTTCCTCAACTGCAGGATAAGATGCCACCTGTCTACCTTGTAGCGTTGTTAGAAGGGACAAATGAAAAAATGTTTGTAACAGGATTTTTAAACTAAGCATGAAAAGATTTTACAATATCCTCCGAGTTTCCTTAAGAAATTCTCGATCCACGCCCCCTCCGCTGCCTGCTTTTTTTTTTTTTTTTTTTTTTTTTTTTTGAGATGGAGTCTCACTCTGTCGCCCAGACTGGAGTGCAGTGGTGCGATCTTGGCTCACTGCAAGCTCTGTCTCCTGGGTTCAAGACATTCTCCTGCCTCAGCCACCCAAGTAGCTGGGACTACAGGTGCCTGCCACCATGCCCTGCTAATTTTTTGTATTTTTAGTAGAGACGGGGTTTCACCGTGTTAGCCAGGATGGTCTCATCTTCTGACCTTGTGGTCCACCCTCCTCGGCCTCCCAAAGTGCTGAGATTACAGGTGTGAGCCACCATGCCTGGACCCATCCCTTATTTTTTCTGGACTTCTAGTCACGTTCCTTTTTCTGTTAGTGACACTACTAGCATCTCCATTTTTCTTTGCCCAACTACTTGCCATCGCACTAAAAAAATAGATATTGCGTCTTCTGTTCATCTCGTAAGAGCTATCACCTTGAGCAGACTGGAAAAGCTTTCTGAGAGCTCCTGAGGAACGTCCGGAAAGTTACCCTTGCGGATATGGTGCCATGCAGCACCATTGGTGGGCAATGACTCTGCTCCTGCAGCCACTGCAATTGTTAATCCCAAGGCAAATATGTCTGCTTTGGGAAGGTGCCGGTAATCCTTCAAAACAGAAGACAGGAAGGCCAGTTACTATGCCAAGCAGGGTGAGTCTAGATTAAAATACAACTGGTAGGAAAGGTTCATTCGAGTGCATATAAGGTTTAAACAGACATGACGGTCAAAGGTACATTCACTGTAGTTAGTGATTTCTAGAGAAGAGAGAACATGAATCTACCTGATTAACACTGCTGTGCCCTGAGGAGTCCAAGGCAGAAACTTACTGCCATTTTGCTGTCAGGCTCAGAAAGGCTTGCTACATAACTTGGCTGATCACAGGAAGGGAATACTCATTTTTACTTGATTATCACCCAGGAAGAAGTTATATCCTTCCTAGGCCTGACTCAACAGACATTGGAGAAGATGGGCAATGACTAAACATCATTTCAGTAACCAAAACTGGTGGTGCTATCAGAAGGATAGTGGCATGATAGATTGATTGGACCAATATGGGCTTGAGGAAAAGGTTTCCTTCTTAGTAGGCAATCCATGAGGTTAGGAAGTCTAAGAAATATTGGGAAACAGTAAAGGACATTTAGAAAGAATAGTCTGAATACTGATTCATCCTTGATTGAGCCAGCTTTCCTCACTTTTTTGGAAGAGTTTCTCTCCTATCTTTGGTCTCCATTCTGAATGGGAAGAGCGGTACCATAATGATAAATATACAGTTTTAATTTTTTGCACTGAGATCCTCCATTTGAGAGTCAAAGGTTCAACAGATTATAAAATACCCTCCATTTCCCTAATCTATACCTCTTGCAAAATCTCTTTAGCCAGGAAGCGACTATCTCCTTCTTCCACTTTGGGTTTGTTTATTGATGTTGCGTGGCCCAGGTCACCTAAAAAAAGAAAAAGGAAAAAAGAATAAAATCGAACAAAAGAGCTTTAAAAGCATGTCTTTCTTAAAATGAATAAATTGAGTCATCACTATAAATTTTATAGGATAATGGTAACTGGTAAGGCTATAAGGCAGACTAACCAATTTTATACATCACATTGGCAGAGAGAAACCAATCAGCTTCATTTTCAACTTCTTCTATGACTCCAGAGGATTCACTTTGCATCTTGTGACAAATGAATATATTACCTGAAAAAAAAATGACAGGATAGATGTAAGTAATGACTTCTAAGCTTTTTCCTCTCAAAGATTCTTTTCTGTATTTGACAATTCAGCTTCTCTCCTTTCTTCTTTTGTGTGGACATAGACTACTAAGGTTTTTTTTTTTGTATGAAATCTCACATCGCTTCTGAACAGCTAGTGATTGATAATACCTATTTAAGTTGAACTGATCTCATATATTCTCCATTCTCTGATGGGACTGGTATCAGAGTACTATTGTCCCCAAAATAAAAAAAATAGTAAGAACTTGTCCTTGGGTTTCACATTAATGAGTGACAGTTACTCATTTCTCTTTAATCAGTGCAGAGTTAGAATGAGTATAGCCCTAGTCATAAACACAATCAGAATGTAGCTGATATGCTGTCACTTGCCTTTGTAGAAAATTAAATACCTAATTTTACTTTTTTGGCCTTACTACTATATGGGTAAGAGTCTTTTTTTCTATGTCTGTTGGGCCTAGGGGAGAATAAAACTATTTAACTGATTTTTTTTTAAGGAACACAAATGGAAGAAAGGGGTTCTGCCAGCAAACACCGTCCTTGACACTTGATAGACATACAGACCTAGATTTTGATGATAGCATAGAAAGAACAAAATACGGTAAAAGTGGCAGAAGGGAATCACACTGACTAGGTTTGATGTCCAGGTGTACCATGCTAGAGTTGTGGATGTAATTAAGGCCAAGGGAAATCTGTAGAAGGATGTCCTTGAGTTTTGGCTCTTCAAAATGATTGCCAGACTTAGTGTTTTCAGATATAGCAGCTTGCAAACTCCCACCTGGGAAAGAACAACAGAGAATAGCCCCACAGTATGAGTCTTATAGATGAAAGCATAGTAAATACAATTGGCCTCCTATATCTTCAGGGGATTAGTTCCAGGACCTCCTGCAGATATCAAAGCCCCAAATGCCCAAGAGCCTTGTATAAAATGGCATAGTACTCTGATCAATACATTCCTCATGAATGCCTTCAGCCCAACAAATAGATTACTTCGGTGTCAGTGCAAAGCATAATATCTGCCCTATTTATACCACAGACATGTTGGAAAGGAGAATTACAGGGCTTTCAAAGAGGAAAAGAAAATGCCAGTATCTCAGGTATCCAGTATATGGCCCCATTGATTCAAGTATGTACCAGCTAACATTTTAAAAGTTTTACCTAATTATTAACTAGAAGATCAATCAGGCATAGTCATATAGCTACTATTGGTGTCAATGATTAGCTCCATGTCAGTGTCAGGCTAGTAGTTATAGGCCATCAGTAATTTTAATTAATGGAGTCTAAGTCTAATTTCATTAGAAATAGATCATAAAATATTTAATGACTGGCAACCCAAGGAGAATATAAAAGCTGCATATACACCTAAATCTTATTTGAGCCACAGTATTTGTACATCAACTGTACTCGATTTATTGTTATCAATTAAATAAAAGGCCTGGATTCATATAGCTATCTGATCTTGATTCTAAGGTATTAGAATGCTTCTGAACACTTTTTCTTTTTTTTTTGAGACGGAGTCTCACTCTGTCACCCAGGCTGGAGTACAATGGCATGGTCTCGGCTCGCTGCAACCTCCGCCTCCCGGGTTCAAGCGATTCTCCTGCCTCAGCATCCCCAGTAGCTGGGACTAAAGGTGCATGCCACCACACCTGGCTAATTTTTGTATTTTTAGAAGAGACGGGGTTTCACTATATTTGGCCAGGCTCGTCTCGAACTCCTGACCTTGTGATCCGCCCGCCTCGGCCTCCCAAAGTGCTGGGATTACAGGCATGAGCCATTGCGCCCGGCCTCTGAACACTATTAATTAGTGTTCATTGGCAGGTTCTTCAAATTATAGAGACCCAGCTCTAACTGGCAGTTACAAAAACCATAGCTCCACTCATTGAGCTCTGAGATAGTCATGGAATTTGAGGGAAATAATATTTAAATGCATTCTGTGTAAAATTGAATTTAAAGAATTATTTTAGCATGACATGTAAGTTCAGAAGGGAGAAAAATTTAGCTCGTTTCGGAAACACAAGGAGGGCTACAGTAAAGTTTTTTATTTTTTGCAAGTATTCTTAGAATTTATACACTATATATGACTTATTAATTAGAAACAATAAGTAAGGAAAGAGCGTTTTGGAGCTTGTTAAAAATGAAGTCACTCGGCTAGATGCAGTGGCTCACGCCTGTAATCCCAGCACTTTGGGAGGCCGAGGCAGGTGGATCACCTGAGGTCAGGAGTTCAAGACCAGCATGACCAACATGGGGAAACCCTGCCTCTATTAAAAAAAAATACAAAAAATTAGCCAGGCATGGTGGCAGGTGTCTGTAATGCCAGCTACTCGGGAGACTGAGGCAGGAGAATTGCTTGAACCCAGGAGGTGGAGGTTGCGGTGAGCCGAGATCGCACCATTGCACTCCAGCCTAGGCAACAAGAGCAAAACTCCATCTCAAAGAAAAAAAAAAATGAAGTCACTCCAAGACAAAGTGTGTAGGTGAGATCATGAGGTGCTACCAACAAGGAGGAGGGCTGCAGCCACCAAAGCTCTGGTTTCTCTACCAGCCTGGATGTTGCTTAAGGGGAGGGAGCACATCTAACTCATCTTCACTTGCCCAAGGTCTAGCATGGCATAAATATTTTCTGAACTGAATGATTATCCTGACAACAGAAGGGAAAGAAAGAATAAGTTGAGGACCCCTTTAAGAGGAAGAGAAGCTCTGTGCTTCCAAGCAAGACTATAATATATAGTACAGACTTTTTAGGTATATCTGCTATCCGTGGAATGAACTATGAGGAGGAGGGAAAGTTTATTTCTGAAGGCTTATAAAGTTCATCTCCCTCTTCGTAGTTATTCATCTATATACTACTTACCATTGCAGTATTCATTCTGAATGATCATGTGGTCATCTTCTGCCCATGAGGAATAGTAACGTACCACATGGGGGTGATGCCCAAGCACCGCGTGAGCATAAACTTCATGCAAAGCCGAATTCCTATGAGACAGAAAAGCATTGAGGAATAAAAACATCAATCAAGATAATGTACACAAAAATGTTTCTTAAAAATATGAGGCTTTACTAGCAATGGCAGAATATTTATTGAGAGCTCACTGCTTGCTTACTATTTTATCTCATTGAATCTTAATAATCATTTGATAATATACAGTGGAAACAATGAAGGCTGTTGAAAGTAAGTGGCCCAAAGTCGAACTGGTAATAGTAGACTTAAGAGCAGAACCTTGGTCAGCCTGGTGCCAAAGTCCATTTTTTTTTTATTTTAACATGGCATATGTAAAGAGGAGCTTTAAGTGGTTATGCCTCAATGGCAGATGTGCGTCAGGTCTTCATTTCATCCTATCACAATCAAAACATTTTAATGGGCTTAACGAGAAGGCCACTGTACACCAGATTGTGGATATTGCAATGGGCCTTTGATTCATCTCTATAAAGGCCAGGCAGTCATTAGAGTGAATGTTAGCCTCAGCCAATATGATATACTCACAGGAATAGCCTTGGGGAGAGATATTCCTTATGGAATAGAAAATCCCAACACAAATTAAGCAAAATAGAGTACTTGATGAGTCTCAGTATAAAAATGAAGAACTATCCAGGTGTGGTGGCACATGCCTGTAGTCCCAGCTACTTGGGAGGCTAAGGCAGGAGAATCACTTCAACCTGGGAGGCGGAGGTTGCAGTGAGCCAAGATGGTGCCACTGCATTCCAGCCTGGGCAACAGAGCTAGATTCCATCTCAAAAAAAAAAAAAGAGGAATTCTAAAACC
Source organism: Pan troglodytes (assembly GCF_028858775.2). NCBI lineage: Eukaryota > Metazoa > Chordata > Mammalia > Primates > Hominidae > Pan > Pan troglodytes. The sequence goes on along the minus strand of NC_072404.2, from coordinate 157,076,186 downwards.
TGTATAAAACCTGTAATTCTAGATTCTGCATGTTAAGTATATCCTCACAGTTCATAAAAAGCCTTGGCTGATCTGAAAATATGTGTTTTCCTTGTGATTAAGGAAGAACTTTTGAACAGTTCTGGGAATCAAACAAACTTTTATTTTCCCTTGCATGTAGTCTCTGAAACTTTACTATTGAATTCATCGTTAACGTAAAGTAAAGATAAACCAGTGACTTTATAATAACTTTCTATTTGGTAATATTTCTGATAAATGAAACAGACACCAGAGGACAATTCCACAAATCTATTCATTCTTTAAAAAGTCAGAAAGACCAGCAGTAGAAAGTAAAAGCCACAAAAAAACAAAACAAAACAAAACACCACATCATGATTGGCCAGGTGCAGTGGCTCACGCCTGTAATCCCCGCACTTTGGGAGGCCAAGGCAGGCAGATCACAAGGTCAAGAGATCGAGACCATCCTGGCCAACATGGTGAAACCCTGTCTCTACTAAAAATACAAAAATTAGCCAGGTGTAGTGGTGCGCGCCTGTAGTCCCAGCTACTCAGGAGGCTGAAGCAGGAGAATCACTTGAACCCAGGAGGTGGAGATTGCAGTGAGCCAAGATCACACCACTGCACTCTAGCCTGGTGACAGAAAACAAACAAACAAAAACACATCATGATCTAAAATGATCGTGTTGTATTTTAGGAAGTAACATCTCTGAGCTGGAAAACTCAGAAAGGTTATGAATATGAGACAACATATAATGTAGGGTGATTTTAAAACACAAATGATTTTTAATGACATCGGTGCTTTAATTTAAAATAATTTGACAAGAAACAACTCTCCAAATCTAAGTTTATATTTTTAGTGCATTTCAAAGGTACTCACTCATTTGATAATTCTGTAAAAGTTTTCATAGAGCGCTTTATTGCATAAACACATCCATCCAGCCTCTTAATGCACTTGTAGACTGTACCAAATTCGCCAACCCCAATTTTTTCAACCTCCAAGAATTCTTTTTCATAGCGGGAAGCCATGTTGGTTTCTCGTAAAACACATCTCTAAAGTATTTTAATAAAAAGGAAATTAGAGTAATTCTACCATGTTGTAAGCAATAAAATTAAACAGTATTACAGTCCTAAGTTGCTCCAAGTTTTCAAAAAGACTTTTGAGGTGACTGCAATGAATTCTACTTGGGTCAATATTCATGGTAGCAAGAATCTCCCCAATTGCTGACTATCTTCTTTGTTTTCTTTGTAACCTTCTGTACAACCCTATACTGACAATTCTCACTTATTTTTCAATATTCTTTTCTCTATCTGGGCATACTGTTCTTTTCTACATGTTCCTAAGGGGACACAACTTCTCACTCCCAGAGCTACTGTCCTTAGTTCAAAAATAACTGGGACCTGGGTGGAGCAAATTAAAAGAAATGAAAGACCCCCCTTCTTTATGTGTCTTAAAGTCTGAATGCTAATGTTTCCATCTCAAGCTGAATAAGCATACTTGTTTTCTGTTTCTTTTCCCAAAAATACCAGCCTGGAGAAATGATTTTGTCAAAATTGTCAAACTTTGACAATTTTGGTTAGTTCAGACTATGTGCTCAGGTCTAGCAACCACTCCCGCTACTGGCCAACTAGCAACATCATTCATTGCCCAGGTAGTAAATAACCCCAGGCCAATCTGAACTCCTTTCAGTTTTCCTATCTGTAGGATGAAGATCATGGCAACTACTCTTCAGGGTTCTTTTAAATATTACATGAGAATATACAGTATTACATATATTATAATATATCTTAGGATAGTGTCAAGTACATAGTAAATTCTCATTAAACTATTATGACCAAAAATCTCCATAAATTTATATGAATCTAAATCCAAGCTGATTTATCTCCCAAAGTCATCTTTTCTCAGTGTCTCAATCCTGAAGAATTTTTCTCCAACTTTATGAGTTTGAAAAATCTTGGGTTTTACTACTTCCTCATTTTCAACATCTAATTCTGGTCACTTTCATCAGCAAGATCTCTTAATTTTCATTACCCTTAGCCAGTCTCAAGCTCTGTTCCCTTCTTGTCTGGATTGGCTACAGCTACCAGCCCTCTCTTTAACTCTTCTAATAGTAAGAATTATTTTTGCAAAATGATACCACAGAATCAGAGATGCCTAATTGTTTCCCATGAGAAATTCAAACTCTTGATAAGAAAGCCTCAAGACCTTCTACCAACTGCGCACTCACTACTTGACTACCGTCCCCCTAGATACCAATGAAGCCAGTATACCATCTGCATCTATCCCTGACCACTCCCCACCCACCATACCCCTCTTACACCTGAACTCTGTTCTCCTGCCTTGATAGCATTAAAAGTTATTTACTTCCTTAGCCTAAAATTATCTTAATATACAATCTCTTCCTACCCAAGCTCTATTTCATAGAAGTATTTACTAACCTCTTCTAGATTTTAAAGATATACACGCATATGTATATTCACATTGCACATATGTACATACACATATACACAAATACATATATCTCATAGCTTCTAATTTACATATAGATTGTTTTGAAATTTCAAAGGTTTTAACTACTGTTTGGGCAGATGTTTTTCCTTAAAGGGTGTAACTAAATACAATGCTTTGCACTTATTTAATGTTCAATAAATATTAGAATTTCTATCTGAAATCAAGAGATAAATTATAAAATAAGTGAGGAATAAAATCCAACAGTAAAATAATGGAGGCATAAGTCAGAAACATTTGCATTTGAAGGAACACCTGTGCCAGTGGCCTTCTTTTCTGTGATGTTTACAATAGGCAAGTGCTAACATTTTAACATATTAACATATTTATTTACGCAAATAAAACTTGCTTCAGAAAACTTTAAAAATTTAAAGGAAAAACAAATATTAAGTTTCCACCATTCAAAAATGTTGAAATAGCAGTGGTTATACCTCCATTTCATTCTCCCTGTGATTAATGTGCAATAGATAGTTATGGTCATTCAGCGTATAAAATTTTGAGTCTTTTGCACACTAAACATTAACATACACATGTTTTCAAGGTGTTATAAACATCTTAATGGCAATTTAGTATTTCACTGACTTAAAACTGTAATTAGCTTAGCCATTTTTCTATTATCAGGCATTTGGTCTCCCCCCTTTTTTGCTGTTACAATAAACATCTCTAAGGATAATGTTTACAGTATTATTTTCTTAGGTTAGATTATCAAATGAGGGATGGATCAAAGATTGTGAACATTATAAAATCAAATATTGATACATTTAAGAGCTACAATTTTACATATAAATCTCTGGCTCTATGCCCCTTTTTTCCATTATCTTTTTCTATTTTGAGACCAAAAATATCTTAATTTTCCCTTCACTTCTCTACCCCATGAGTGTAGAGTTTTTCTCCAGATTAAAACAGTAGCAGAAATATGTAATTTTAAAATACTCTAAAGTAATGATCCAGCATATACATATCAGACACTGCCTGGCAAAGTTACAACTAGCTGAGAACACAGACCCTGACTAGGGTCCAGATAAATTCAGCTGCAAAGCACATTTACAAAGCTAGCATGTGAGATGGGGTGAGATGGGGAGGGGAGGAGAGAAGGAGAGTAGGAGAAAGGAGGGGAGGAGGGGAGATGGGGAAGAGAGGGCAGAAGGAGAAGGGCAGAAGGAGAGGGTAGAAGAAGGGGAGGGAGGGTGCAGGGTGAAGGAGAGGAGGGGAGGGTGAGGAAGGAGAAAAGGGAGGGTAGGGAAGAAGGGAAGAGGGAGGAGAGAGAGGGAGAAGGGGAGGGGAAGAAGAGAAAGAATAGGATAAACTGCCTATATTGTGGCAGCTGGGACAAAGAACTACGCTTACCTTGGCAGGCAACCCTCCCTTGCCTTCCTCTGGACCAGCTTCCTCACTTAAAAAAGAAAAAAAAAAGTTTATCAATATATAATTAATATTTATTGAGGCCGAACTATGCTAGGTTCTAGGGATTTAAGAGTAAATAAGACAATTCATTTCTCTTCGGTTTATATGTGGAGGCAGGGATAACCAGGAAATTTCAATACAAGAACCTAGAACTGGATAAGATAACAAGGATACCATGGACAGCACTCAATTATTTCAAGAGTGAAAAGCTTTCCCAGAAGAGAGAATATATAAGCCAAGATTCTGGGAATGAGTAGGAACTAGCTAAGGGAAAAGAGTGAGGTTTTCAGCAGGTAAAACACCATGTGCTGGAGCAAGAGAGCACAGAACATATGTGCAACTGTTAAATGGGTATCATTATCCCCAAACTAGGAAACCAAGACAGAGAGAGGTTAAATAACTCTAGGTCAAACAATTAGCAAGTGGCAGAACTGGGACTTGGAGCCAGGTCTGACACCAAAGCATTTGCTCCTCACTGCCACACCACACTCTCTTTCCGACACCCACCCCTCACCTAGAATCTGGCTTTGTAATCGGTTCACAGGTAGACTGCAAGTAGGGCAGAATCTGCTCTAACCTGGGATGAGATATTTTCAATTACTCTTCGATAAGCTAAGTGACCAGCAGACATCCTCTTTGCCATGCATACTTGTATTCTGGATCCTTAAGCAAGATTTCAACTAGCTGTAGATTTTTCTTTTGGAGAAACACAAGGTAGAAATGGCAAATGGAAGGCACTACATTCATGGAAATAAATCAATGCTTGGTATTTGTGATTTGGTACCACATTGTAATACTTTATGAAGTATTTATAAATTGTAAAAATAAGGAAAAATACTCTCTTAGAAGCACCAAATGACGCTACAAAAGTGTCGGGATTTCATATTAGCTGTCTTTGTTGCTGGCTTCGGTGAGAGTATAATGATTTACAGAGACTCCTTAAGAACTAAAACCAATCGAATTCTTGGTAGCCAAAGTAGGTGGGTGGACTTGTGCTGAAGTCCTGTTTATTTAAGTAAGAAGGAGATAGTGTTGAGAGAACCTATTCTGGTCAAAGACTGATTAACACATACTCATTGACTCCAAAGAAACAACTTGACATAGCACATTAAATGCTCTGCAAAGTTTACATTGTTAGCTGTCCATTTATTTCGCTGAGTACATATGAACATAAATGACTGCCCCACTTTGGAGGCGATTCCATTCTATAAAAAAGCCTTGGAGAGACATAGTAATGTTCCTGAGTAATATGCACAATCCTTATTTGGATGATTTCTGTCATTCAGGGCCCTTTATGGAATAGTGCAGTTTGGCTTTCTATTCTTTAGCAGCTCTGAAAGCAATGCTTTTTTGCTTCAGCCAATCTTCCATCACCCACAGAGAAGTTCAAATCCTTGCTCTATAGCTTTCATCACTAGTCACACAAGACTCAAAGCAGCAACGTACTCTTTGAAGTTTGAGCTACACATTCCCCAACTGCCAGCCTCATATTAACCAGAGGGGACCCCTTGAATGCAATTCCATAGCCCACTCAACTTCCTAATAGAAGCCAGAGATCTATTGCTTATTCTGTCTTATCCTTTTATAGAGAAAGCATCTACAGTACATATCAGAATGGAAAGATGTTGGAATCTCTGTGATAAAGCAGGTAAAACCAGCATTGATATCTAGGGAGGGGAGAATATGTAAGCATATACATTTCATTCAAATAGAATTCTCGTTCCTAATCTTACTTTAACACTCACTTCTTACTGCTTGACTGTAGTAGGGTCAGTTCTCAAAAGTCATAAGTAATAGAGCACTTACAGATCTCCTCTTATTTTCCTCTTGCCACCAGATTGAAGAAATAATTTTTTATAGGACTCTGGAGTGAAGGGATTAATATTGACCAGAGCCAATGAGGTCATCTCATCCTTGAGGGGAGCAGGTGTGAGCTTCAAATGCTTAGGGCCTCTGGAAGGAAGCTTCCCTGTTGGAGAAATCACCAACCGGCTCAGCATGGTCTGAATGAGGATGACAAAAGGCAAGTCATAATAGCATTAGTAAAGACATTCCTTATCAGTTAGCTAGTTAATATTTGAATCTAAGAATACTTTTGCTGAAGGGGCCTTAGAGATTATCTGGTTCCATGTGAACTGGTTGCATTGTAACTGCTCCTCTTATGAAAACTATAGAATCCCAGTCTCTACCTCTAGATATTCTGATTCATGAAGTCAGCACAGGAATCTGTACTTTAGTCAAGCTCCAACCCCTTCCCCTGGGCAATTCTGTTAGCTAGCTATGAAAACCAGTTGTTGTCCTATCTCCAGTTTTTAAAGACATGGACATTAAGTTTAGACAAATAAAAATGACTATATTCTCAGAGCTTATGCTTTAACTTCCCCTCAATTATTCATCCAAATATTTGTTTGGTGCCTACTATGTAGCAGATGCTGGGTTAGATGCCAAGTGGTACAGAAGTGAATTCTAAATCTTAAGGAATATATAGTTCATTATTCAGCAGTTCATCAGTGTTTCAGAAATAATCACCTTGTAAGGAAAAGATTTCATAGACTATTTAAACATGAAAAAAGTTTTTAATTTCACTTAAAATAAAGCACTAACTGAGAAGTGCTTCATGAAGTGCAGTAATGAGATTGAAAATTAGTACTCTAAGCCCTTAAGATTCAGATCTTTGCAGTGGCTACAACCAGCTACCAACAAATAGGTAAATGTGCAGGACTTACCACTCCAAGTGGCATACAAGAAGAGAACATCAGCCTAAACCCAACCAGAATGAAACCAAAGGGCGAAGGGAAAAGCCAAAGAATTCCAAGGCAGAATGCTGACCTGATGTCAGGGGCCAGAGGAGTAGCTGTGTTATGGATCTTCAGGAGTATGGCAGCACACACAGGGGCCACAGTATAAGCATTGCACTGTGAGGCTCTTTCTAAAAGACTTCTACAGTTCTGATCATCTCTGCCCATGATATTTTAGTGTAGAAGCAGAAGCCAGATTGCGTGATTCATTAAAGAATGTGAGGCTACCAAAAATGAATATTGGATCTATTGTAAATACTAAATAAATGATTGAATAAGCAGGAATGAAGGAAGCTATAGAATTTACATAGTAACCTAGCCTTTTTTTTAAGTGAAGAAAAATGACGTCATTGCCAGAGTCAAGTGTTTCTCCTATCTTGGAGTTCATAGGGCTGCTTGAAGAATCCAGGAGGCAGACAAGCCCTCGCTGACAGACTCACAGCTTTCCTGCGTGTTTATCATGAAGACTGAGGATTGGTTCAAAATAAGTGAAACTATAATGATATTTCTCAGTTATCAATGTGATTTGCAAAATGAACCTAGCATTTTGTAGTAAGTCATTCTGAGAATTCGTTTTTTGTAATGCTGATTATCATATGGAAAGTAAAACACATCTATTACATATGAAACAGTGGGTAGCCACACCTGGAATGCAGCACATAGTTCTAGTTGTCACATCTCAAAGAAAGTATAAGGGGCCTAGAAAATATTCAGATAAAAATTATTCATATCAGGGAAGACAATATTAGAATTTCTAGTCAGGAAATATGAGGGCCAAGAGAATTTGTGAGCGCCACTTATGATGTAGGGAAGAATATTATGTTAATATAGTCGTTATTGCTGGAATAATAGAATTATGAGTAATCCTTTCAAAATCTCAAATAACATAGTTTGAGATAAGACATATGAAAAGAACTTCTGCTTGGAAGCAGAGGAATTTGAAAATTTATTGAAAGATGACACAGGTTGAGAGTATAAATGTGCTCTAGAGAGGGCAAATAATTCCATAAGGAATAGCTGTAGCACAGATGATTGAGGGAGATAAGGGAAATTTCGGGGATAGCTACTTGACTTATGAAGATGGTGAGAAGAGAAGGCAACCTCTCACAAAAACACAAACATAGTATCTTGGGACAGAGAAGGATTTTAAAGGCCCAGTCAACATGATTAGTCCCTTGATGCTTGAATCCTGATATTATTGGGATGTTTGGATGTTTTAAAGGCCCAGTCAATATCATGAGTCCCCTGATGCTTGAATCCTGGTATCATTTGGATATCATGTTGAAATATAATCCCCAGTGCTGGAGGTAGGGCCTGGTGGGTGGCATTTGGATTATAGAGGTAGATTCCTTGGTGCCATCCTCATGGTAATGAACCAGTTCTCACTTTGTTAGTTCACACCAGATCTGGTTGTTCAAAATGAGCCTGACAATTCCTTCCTGTCTTGCTTCCACTGTCTCACTTTTTCTCTCACCATGTAACAAGCTGCCTTGTTTCTGTCCACCTTCTGCCATGACTGTCAACTTCCTGAGGCCCTCACCAGAAGCAGATACAGGCAATATGCTTACTGTACAGCCTGCAGAACTGTAAGCCAAATAAACCTCTTTTCTTTATAATTTACCCAGTCTCAGGTATTCCTTTGTAGCAAGGCAAACAGACTAACAAATCCCTTCTGCAGTATTCCTACCAAGTGGTCGGTCATCAATGAGTGTTCTATGCTTTTAGCCACAGGCAGCTTACACCTCCTAAGCATGCTCTTCTATCTCTAGATGATTCTCTCAGGAAGTCCTTACAGTGAACTGAATTTCACATGATTTTTGGTTCCATCCCTTGGACAAGACTGACTAAGCCAATCCTCCTTTCCCATGCAGCTTTGTCTTCTGCATAACAATGATCAGCCATCAAGCCTCTTTCCTCTAACGCAAACGATGTTTTCATAAAGTATGTACTTTCCCAGTTGCATTTCAGTTTTGCTCCCAAGCCCTGTTCTCTGCCTCTCCCTTAAATGCATTATCCAAGATTTCTAACTGGGCCACTTCTCTCCTTACTCTGGCACTCAGGCTATGTGACCTTATCTCCACCCATGGCCTCAACTACTTCCTAAATGCTGTAGATATCCAAATACGGATTTCCAATTTTCATTGTTTTCTTGTGCCCCATACCCAGTTATCCAACTTTTTATACCACATCTCTGCTTTTCTCCAAACCCATATATCCCTTAGTGTCATCTATCTTGATTCTGTCTACTGAACCAAGCAAGAAACCTCAGTCATCAGATTGTTTTCGTTTTCCCTCGACCTCTCCATCAAGTCATCTCTTAATTTTTCACTGTCCTAGTCCAGGCTTTTCTTTGTTCAACAGGGCTATTCTGAATACTGCTCTACCTCCAGGCTCTCTCATGCTCCATCCCACAATACATACAAAGGTCATGATTTTTCCAAAAAAATCCCTCTACTCAAAACCATGGTAATGGCTCTCTCAACACTCTCAGGATTAAAATCTTGATCTAGCTTCTGCCCACCTACACTGGCCTCATCTCTTGCACCCTCTCACACACAGGCCCCTGTCACACTGAATAACATGCTGTTTTCCAAGTGTAGCAGCTCCTTCCCCTCCATAACTTGGTGGATGCTTTTCCCTTTGCCTAGAATTCCTATTCCCCTCTTTGCCTGGCTAACTCCAAATATCCTTTAAGACATCTCTCAAACATTACTTTCTTTGGAAAGTCTTCCCTGATAGAGATTTAATTCCTAATTCCTTCTCATCATGCTCAACCATTCCTCTAGTACACATGTTTTGAACTTTACTGTTTCATTTGTTTAATCTTTATTCATTTTGTGGGCTCTTTTTGAAGGCAGTGAATGGGTTTTGCCAGCAGAGGGTCTGCTAACACATCAAGGTGTTCAGTTAAGCTGTGAATGATCAAATGAATGTCATGTTTTCTTCTCTGTGTACTCTTACTCAAAGCCACATTCTCTCAGCCCATTCTCCCCCATATATCAAAACTGGACCAACTTTCATTGCCCTTCCTATACCTTTCTTTCTTTCCTGATCACCACACTGAGAATCTGTCCGGCGGGTTCTGACCACACTTATCACATAGTGCCTTTTGGCATAACTACTCTCTCTCTGCTAGACTGTAAGCTCTTTGAGGGCAGAGACTGTATTATATGCTCCTTACCTATAGGGAATTCTCAAAGAATAAATGGGTGATTAATTGGCTGGTGCTGTGACCACTGAAAAACCCAGAGATAGACATCGGAGCATATTAGCTTTTCTACAATTCAAACAAGCAGCTTAGAATTTCCTGGTATACATGGTACCCACACCCAGCAGGTACTAAAGAGACCTGCTGATAGCAACTGTGTCGCAGTCAGGATCACAGATGTTATTATGGTGATCTTAAGTGCCTCAAGCTGAACCAGCAGGAAGCCGAGCTAATACCAATCCTAGGACTCACACACCATGGCACCAGAGTTGATTAGAGGCAGCCCTGCCCCAACTATGGCTTTAATAACATGAACGATGCAACAGGACACCAATCACAACAAGAATAAAGGAATATGCTACTAGGGACTCTTGCTTATTTGCCATCCTCAGCTTATGAAGAAGTATCAACAAGTTTCCTCTTTGCTGACATATACTAGAAGAACCTGGAGGTTCTTCTATTAGACCAAGGAGGGGAGAGGAGTTGTTTCTGGGAGGAGCAGCAGCAAAGAGATATGACTATGTTCAAACAGTGAGTGTGGAGGTTCTTATATTAGAAAGTATTAGTAAATAATCACACAAAAATAGAGCCAGTTGGCGTAATGGAAAGAACAATAGACTAGGTCAAAAAGATCAGGTTTCTAGTCCTGTCTGTAACATTGGCTGAGCTGTGAGACAGTTTCTGTCTTGGGCCCTTCATTTTCTCATATGTAAACTGCACAGCTGGAGCTCTAAATCTCAATATTCCTTCCAGTTCCAATATTCTTTAACTAGGGACTTTTTTCTACCCAAGATTTGTTTGTGGCCAATAGCCAACAGTTACTGGCACCAGTGGTTTTGAGAAGACAACTGGCAAACCATTTAATTCTGTCCATTTTCTGGTAATTTTAATTTCTTCATTTTCATCAATAAATGTGTAATTGAGGATATACACAGCCTGGAGGTGACTGTCATACACACATGAATCCACTCTATCAACTAAACTACAGGAAAGCAGAGCTTGGCGACCTGCGTCCCTTTTTCCCCCACCCCTTACTTACTTTGGGAGTAGAGGGGCTGTCACTGGGCAGCAGCTTGCTCCTGCTGTCTGGTTGGGCTGGTGTCTCAGGACATTTGAGAGGGTGTGACACTGGAGTCCTCAAAATCTGATCTGGACTTTCTTTGTCTTTTTCCGAAGATGTGTCGAGCTCATGCATGTTGCTAAGGGGAGTCCAAGGTGGTGTACCCTTTGCCTCTGAATCCTGCACTTCACCCTTCTCTGGGGTTTGGCTCGAAGCCTCCCTGCTTTCTTCTACTTTCTTCTGCCCTTCAATCTCAGTCTCCTCACAATAGGAAAAGTTTAATTTCTGCCTTAGTTCTTTGTCAATATCTTTGTCATCCATCTCAGCCAAAGAGCTTTACAACACAGACAAAAAGCTCTATCAGAAGGGAACACTGTGAACCTACAGAAGCAGGGAGGAGAAAATAACTTAACCTGCAGGTTTCGCGACGGTAGCCTGAATTTCCCTCTACCAACTAACAGCTACAAGACACGGTGTTAATTTTCTGCCTTAAGTACCACCAATCTATAAGACCTCAGCTTATCCTGATTTCCATTCTGATTAAAGAAAGCTCCAGTGACTCTCGGAGCAATTAAATGCAGTTCATGTACAGAACTCTTCTGGATATGACACATAGTCTCCCATGTGTTACCAAATACTAGTGAGAAAATTGAATTCCTTTAATTTAGCATGGCTTTAAAAATACCCATTAGCCAATTTGGGAATAAGCTAATATTGAAAAGAAATTATTTTCACTCCTTACACCTGCCATTTATAAATATCACCCTCTCCTCCCTTCTCCTCCCCACCCACCCAATAGCTAACAGCAGGTAATTACAATTTAGCATCACCTGGCTATCATAATGATCCTTAAACAGCCTCTAACATATCTTGACTGGAGTTTGTATCCCTGACAGAGACACAGCTTAGCTCTGTGCCAAACACACCTGCCCTAATTCAGGCATCTCCCTCCTGCAGCTGTTAGCTGTTAGCAGTTAAAGCTTCTAGGGAATTGAACAAAAATTTAAACTGACAAAAGAAAGGCTAGAAAGATCAACAACCCATAGAAACAGATATTGATCACTGGAAAACAGCAATGGCTTCTGCCAAAAATGCCTTATATTGTAAAATGCTTTTTAATATCTTTAGTACACATTATTTAATTTCTTTCTCAGAGAAGCCCCTATGAGAAGGATGGAAAACTCTTTGAAGAAAAAAACAACTATTATACAATCAAGCTGTCCCTCTTCTCTTCCAGTTATATAGCCAAAGGAAATAAAATCACTATCTCAAAAAAATACCAACACACCCATATTCATTGCAGCATTATCCTCAACAGCCAAGATATGGAAACCACCTAAATAGCCATGGACAGATGAATAAAGAAAATGTGGTGAATACACACACACACACACACACACAATAGAACATTACTCAGTCATAAAAAAGGAAAGGCTGCCGTTTGTGATAACATGGATGAACCAGGGGGATATTAAGTGAAATAAGCCAGACACAGAAAGACAGATACTACATGATCTTACTTATATGTGGAATCAAAAACAGTTGAACTCCTAGAGGGAGGGAGTAGAATGGTGGTTACCAGGATCTGGAAAGGCAGGGGAAATGGGGAGATGCTGATCAAAGGGTACACACTTTCAGGTATAAGATGAACAATTCTGGGGACCTGATATACAGCATGGGTGCATATGGGTGTGGTAAATTTTTGGTAATCATTACACAATGTATAGGTATATCAAAGGAAAAAGGCCCCACTGATATCACATTATAGAAGAAAACTATGTGAGAGGCAGTCCATGAAAAAGGAAAATGATACACTCGTGCCCCTCAAGGAGGCTTCAGAGGGACTGCAAATAAGGAATTATTTACATGATAAACATGGGCCCAAAGAGAGACAGGAACCAAGGCCAGCTTGATGAGTTTGAAACAAATGTTATTTCCCTTCTCTTTATAGTCTTTGCTACCTGTCACCCCTCTTCCATTTCCCTCTCTTCACAGATCTCTCCACCACTTTCTCCTAATTCCTTCCCCACTCCCAGCCAGAACTCCTGAGGAGGGTAATCCAAATGAAAACTAACTGGGGAGACTTCAAAGTGTTTTTTCAGCTCAAAGCCTTCTCATGCTCCAGCCCTTTGTAGGTGGGCACACCAATTCATCCTTCCTTGGCCCTTCCCTACAGCCTCCCACCCACACAAACTATCCCAGATAATTCAACAGGGGGTAAAATATTGCTCACAAAATGCAGTAACTCACTGCCCACCTTTGTCAGAGATTCAGTATCCTACAGGGGCCAGTAAAAACAGAATCATCAAAGAAAAAGGAGAACTCGTAGGTTACCAGTAATGCAATTATTATCAACTGGGATTCTCAGCCTAGGAGTGTCTTGTTTACAGATCAGCAAGCCAGATGATAGGATTTCTTTTCTATATCCTTGATGTTGATGAATTTCCCCTCACATGCCATGGCTTGTCATTCCTGCCTCTCCAGGCAGCTAGAGGCTGGCTTTTCTCTCAGTAAAACAGGACTGACTCAAAACACTGGCTATATTATTGTCCTGTAGACAGGGCACAGGGGCTGGTTTATTAGTTATTACCCAAGTAGACCAGGTTTTCTTTTTTTTTTTTCTATCACCTGCTGCTTTTTCTCTCTCCCTTGCTATAATTCTTGATTACCCTTATTTATGACTACATTGTTTGCCTAGGGAGGCAGCTATGCCATTGCAATGGTTGAGGTCTTATGTTATCGGCAGTAATACTGTTAGAAACTTGCACCATTCACCTTTTCATGTATTGTTACTCAGAAGATAATGATTGTGGCTAAGTCTTCAGAATAAGAAAGGTGTAACAATGAGTACAAAAAAGATATCCCAAATTTGGACAACTAAATAATAAGAATTGCATAGTTGCTGATCTGGATGACCCAAGGGAATCCCTAGAGGTGCTACCTATGGCCTCTGGCCCATGGCCTCACTATTTTTTTGGTCACATTGTAGCCTTTTCTTCATTTTTAGCCTCTTTCCATTATGAAAAATTTCATCTCTGCTTCAGTATATGTTAATCCCACAGGCATCCATCCCAACATAAAGCTTCAGGTGATAGTTGAGATGATGTGTCAAAAGGGGGACCCATGTAATCTGTGGCAATAAGAGGAAAAGGGGAGGGTTTCCCCCTTAATGCCTAACATATAGTAGGTGTTCAATAAATTGTTTTTGGATGAATTTGGGGAAATAAATTAATATATTTCAATCATGTTTAAAATACTCCATATTTGACTTTTTAAAAAAAATTTTGAATTTTTTTCTTAACGTGTCAGGAGTTGCTGCACAGGGGGAAAGCGAAGTTCCCAGGAGTAAGATGTGCAAGAAGGGGGCAGCCTTGCATCTCAGGGCTGAGTTCCCTCAACTGTGTGCTTGAGGGAAGTTCTCCCCTTGCAGACACACTGCTGAGTGATAAGGAAGCGCCTAGACTCCACTCTGACCAGACTTGGTTCTGAGGCCTATGAAATGTTGATGGGAAGAACAGAAGCAGGAAAATCTATCTATTCAAATTTGCAAGACGTGGAAACTTTTATTCACCTTCCTGGTTAGACTGTTCCTTTGTCAAAGTAAAGCTAAGGCCATGGAAAATGAGCTATTTGAGAGTCTGTCGCTCCAAGGAAGAACATGCTGGCCTAATTGTCCCCCAAGTCAGGAGAGAGAATTGTAAAAAACACTTAAACAGGCCTAAGTAAAGGTCCAGCACATTATTTATTTAAGACTGAATTAGGACTGAGTCATTCTGACTCTGAAAAAAGAGTGTTGTTGGATTCTTATGTATTTAGTGGGTCTGCCCTATTGAAAACCATTGTGAAGTATGGTTTCCCAAGCAAGAAATGACACTTTCACTGTCAGTCTTTCTAGGAGTCTGGCAGAATCCAGGACCGGGATTACCCTTATTTATGAAGCGACCTTAGACTAACAGTGGCTCTCTGGGTCTCCAGACAATTGGCCAGGGACTCTAAAAACCAGAAACAAAGTTGAGAGAACTCCATGCTGGTGGAGAAAAACAGCTGGCCTTTATCACCAGAATGTGCCCCATAGAAGCAGCAAAGCAGCAAGCGACGTTCTTAAACAAGGGCCTGTGGGCCTCGTCAAGATCTGGAGGAATCATCTACGACTCACTGCTGAGTGAGAGGGCTAGGCAGTGTCTTTAAGGTCCTGCCAGCTTTAACATTGTATGCTTTTTCTTTTGTTCAATCTCTCACCACAACTGGAAGTGTTGCCTCAACTACACAGGAGAAAGTTTGCAGTAACTTAGAGAAAACATTATTTTAATCACCAGTGTATGTTCTCCTGCTCCCTGGACAAATCCATCAGCAGCGGCAACACTGACCAGGTCCAGATTGGGGCCGCTGCGGTGGATGTGAATCCATTGAAACTAGGGGTCTCCAGTGCTCCTGACTCCTCACAGCTCTGTTCCTATGACAAGGATGGTCAGCAAAGCCAGCAACCTTGAAGGGGGACCTTCTCCTAATCTCCTCCCTGCCTGCTGAGAGAGTGTACAGAAGCAGCCACTTGTCAGCTGCGATGAATCCAATGATAATTACATAAATCATTAACAATACTTGATATTTGCCCATCACATTTCTCATTTCAAAGTGCTCGTAAAATTGTATCTCATGGGTGGCACTGCCGGCACAACAGAATTCCAAGGAAGGATTACGGGCTAAGTAAATAAAGCCTGGAGGCTGCTTTGAAGCCTAGGAGTCTGTTATTAACCCTTTCCTCCTTTTTGTTTAACTTTTTCTCATGGAAATGTTCAAACATACCAAAAATAGAGAAAATACTATAATGAGTCCTTATGTATCCATAACCTAGCTTCAAAAATTATATATGGCTTTACAGTCTTGTTTAGTTCATAACTGCAACTTCATTGAGGGTGAGTGCTGGGGTATTCTGAAGCAAATCAGTGACAACATATTTTACCCATGGATACTTTAGTGCCATTAATAAAAACCCCTAGGTTATTCTATTAATTTGAAATCTACTATAAATCTATCTGATGAATAAATCAAACAGATTTTAACAAATTGCTTCTCTTGCCAAAGTTTCCCATTTGCTAGAACTAGAGATTATTCATCAAAATAGCTGTGACAGTAGAAACATACCACTTGTCTACACACACAACACATAGCATACTTAGTATAGGAATAGATCTCTGATTTGATGTCCCAGTAATTTAGAGATTGATGATATCCTACCAATACTTTAAGGAGCAGACATTTCAAAACGATTGTACAGACCCACTAGTCTGACCTTTTCTCTGTTAGTCACAGTTGGGCTGTGGTCATTCCTGGAGTCCCTAAGATTAGAACAGGTAATGGGTCACCTGTGTGACCTGCACCAAGGCCAGCCCCACCGCCCCCGGCCACAGAAATAAGATCTCTCTCTCTCTCTGTCTGTCTCTGTGTGTGTATGTATGTGTGTATGTCTGTTTCTGCCTCTCCCACATCACACACATACATACACACACACACACACACACACACAGTGCCTCACCGGGAAGAAATGAGCAGGTATGGAGGAGACATTCTCAGAGATGGATCTCTACTGTGCTCCGTCTTGACTTATTTGCTGTCAGTGCTCCAAGGGATGAGCTCTGGAGGTCATCAGTAACTTGGTCAAACATCCCCAGCTACTTCTTCATCCTTCTGATCCAATCAAGAGATTCCTACGCTGAAGTTTCACCTTCATAAAACATTTTGTGATTTTTTTGAAATGTGGTAAAGAAGAATTTAAGCTCTTCCGCAGTAGGTAACTACTAGAAACTGAAGATAAACTGTCAAAAGTGGCTGTTTCTAAGGATGGAGAAAGGGATGGCGGGGTTAGAGGAGGTGGTTGCTGCACAGTGTGTCTTGCGTGCAATTTGATCATTTAACTTTTTGCCATAAACACATACTTATTAAAATGTTTAAATTTTTTAAATGTAATCAAGCAAACACAGAAATGCACATTTTTTTAAAACTGGCGAATAAAGTGCTTGAATCGTTTTGCTCCCTCATCTTCATTTCCTGACCTCTAAACTCTGGAGGCCTCTGGGCTCAGTTCCCCCAAATTTTCCTCTTCTCTGTATGCACTCTCTGTCTTGGAATATCACTCAGCCCACAGCTTGAAACACCAACAGTAAGCTGGTAGCCTCTGAATTTACATCCAAGTCACAGAACTTTAACTTACACTTCAGATTTGCAACTGCCTTATCAAATTGCCTCTGGATGTCTAACAAGGCTTCAGTCTTAACATGTCCAAAACTTCCCCATCACATCACTCCTCCTGTGATGTTTACTATGTCAGGAAATGGAAACAAGTGAGTACTCCTCTCTTTCTCTGCAACCCCACATCAAATCCATAAGAGATCCTTTCAGTCCTATCCTGCCTCTGAAGGCAACAGCCTCCTCTTCATGGGCATCTCCTGCTCTTCCCCTTGCCTTGTTGCTTTCTATTCCACACCTAGTAACCAGTGGGATCCTTTTAAAAAGTAAGCCAAGGCCAGGTGCGGTGGCTCATACCTGTAATCCCAGCACTTCGTGAGGCTGAGGCAGGCAGATCACTTGAGGTCAGGAGTTTGAGACCAGCCTGGCCAATATGGTGAAACCCTGTCTCTACTAAAAATACAAAAATTAGCTGGGCATGGTGGTAGGTACCTGCAATCCCAGCTACTGGGGAGGCTGAGGCACGAAAATCTCTTGAACCCGGGAGGCAGAGGTTGCAATGAGCTGAGGTGGCGGCCCTGCACTCCAGCCTGGGTGATAGCGTGAGCCTCCATCTCAAAAATAATAATTGTTATTATTATTAAATAAATAAATAATAAAAATAAAAAGTAAGTCAGATGCTGACATTCCTGGACTCAAATCCTCCAGTGCCTCCCAATTCACTCAGAAGACAGAGCCAGCCCCCACACCAAGGCCCATGGGCCACATGGTCCATCTCCAGCCTGTCTGACTCCTGCCGTCTTCCCCATCAGGCATTCTGCTCTAGTCTTCTCACTATTCCTTCAGATGCCAAAATCTTTTGTGCCCCAGAACCTTTGCTCCTGCTGGCATGCCCTTTCTCCACATCTCACTCGCCCCATCCCTTCCTGCAGGTGTGTGCTCAAAGGTCACTTGTCAGAGAGGTCTTCCCTGATAACCCTGAAGAGTACCCACACTCATTCACTGGCCCCTTGCCTTGTGTCATGTCCCTTCACAGCAAGAATCCTTAAATCATGCATTATATATTTAATGGTTCATTTTTAATATTGTCTGTCTCCCTCACCCCACCCCCAATAGAATCTAAATTCCATGAGGAGAGAGGCTTAACTCTTATTCGATGCTCTATTTCCATTACTTGGATCAAGTCTTGGCACACGGTAGACTCAATAAATATGTCCAGAGTGAATCAAGTATGTTAAATATTCTATCTATCCCCATGATGTACACCACTGCAGAATGGATAGCTTTTATGAGGTTTCAAACTTAATTTTCAGCCCCAATACAAATTTAAAAGGACTAAAAGGGAGGGATGTGCTGATTTTAAATAATGTATTAATTTTTTAAATCTACGTCATTCTATGAATCTCTATACCATTTCTGGCACAACTTGAATATAACCTCTGCGGGATATGATTTACTGTGCTTTAAACTTGGGCCACACCAACAAGCACCTGTAGCACAGATGACTTGGGAAGGAAATACTAGTGCAGACAGGGCTGATACTACAACTAGTGTGGTCTAATGTATAAAGTGGATGTTAGGAAATAGGGAGACTGGAGCGGATGCACCCAGGATGTCCCTGTAGGCACTGGGCTTTGGGTCCTCTCAGAATCTTGACTGCAGAACTTCAATTCACAGGACAGATAAGGGTATAGATATTCCTTAGACCACTACAAAGATTATTTTCTTCATCTTGTCCATTCTTAATTTCATCCCTGCAACACCTCGGCTTGTCTCACAGTTTGGATTCTTGTCTGGATCACCAGTATTTGTCTTGGTCAACTAATTATGCATGTTAATTATGAATGCAGAGCTACCTATTCCTTATCTCTATGGAACACTGTTCCTGCAAGATAGAATGAAATGACTCAATGATAGAAAGATGCTGTTTCTTCTTTCTTTATATACAGTAAATATATATTTCTCATGCAATTTGAATGAAAACTCTCACTTTTTTGAGAAATTAGATAAAATGATTTTAAAGTTCACATGGAAAAATAATAGTCAAAGAATAGGTGAATAATTTTTTTTAAAAGACAGTAAAGGAACAAGACTACTTGTCGTGGAAATAAAAGTTTAAAATATATGTATAATAATTAGTGTGGTACTAGTGTAAGAACAGACGGGTCAGCGGTGAGTGATACATACAGAAATTTACTATTGTACTTAAAGGAGAATTACAAGTCATAGGAAGTGAAATAACTATTCAATAAGTCATGCAGGAATTATTGATTAACTGTTCAATGCAAAATTTTTAGTCTCACTTCTTACCACATATCAATATAGGCATTGAATAGATTAAGAAATTAAATGTAGGAAATCAATTT
Organism: Pan troglodytes; assembly: GCF_028858775.2. Lineage (NCBI taxonomy): Eukaryota > Metazoa > Chordata > Mammalia > Primates > Hominidae > Pan > Pan troglodytes. The sequence continues at coordinate 157,056,661 of NC_072404.2, read as the reverse complement.
ATAAATAACCAAAAAAAAAAAAAGTGAGCTGGGCACGGTGGCTCACACCTGTAATCCCAGCACTTTGGGAGGCTGAGGCAGGCAGATCACTGGAGGTCAGGAGTTCGAGACCAGCCTGGCCAACATGGCAAAACCCCATCTCTATTAAAAATACATCAATTAGCTGGACATGGTGACGTACACCTGTAATCCCAGCTGCTAGGGAGGCTAAGGCAGGAGAATCACTTGAACCCGGGATGCGGAGGTTGCAGTGAGTCAAGATCGTGCCAGTGCACCCCAGCCTGGGCAACAGAGCAAGACTCCATCTCAAAAAAATAAAAATGAAGTGAATGTTGATCAAATTTTTGTGGGGGACCAACTTTCTAAATGTCAAAGCAACATAAAAAGTCACAAGAAAACTGATTCTGTAGCAAATAAATGGCATTGGAAACATACAACACTTTATATTAACAATTAAATAATATTAAGTATTATGGCAGACAAAAGATTAATATTCTTTTGCATAAAGAACTCATACAAATTGGTAATGAGTATTGGGCATCACAGACAGATGGTGCAAATGAGCAAAGGACAAGCGAGCAAAGGGCATGATGGACAGACGGTGTGCTGAAGAGGAACCACAATTCGCCAATATGTAGTTTGAAAACATTATTAGAGATTTAATTACAAAACAGAAACAGAAACAAAATGTTATTTTCATCTGACAAATTGGCAAAAAGAATTTTAAGTGGCAATACCTCATTTAGACAAGGGTGAAATGAAATTGATACTCATATACACTGGTGAATCAACAATTTGGCAGCACAATCAACAGAACCTTAAAATTGTGAACGCACTTTAACCCAGCATTGCCACCTTTAGCAAGCTATCCCATAAGCCAGCCACCTGAATGGCAGATCACATTTGCCCTACCTGTCACCCCTCGTTCTATATTTCATTTCTTGCCTTGAAGCTGTCTTCCCTGCCTGGCTGTGAGCCTGATGAGAAGGAGCGTCTGTTTTCTTCCCAGCTGTCCCAGTGCTATGCGCAGGGCTTAGTATCGCAGGGCTTAGTATCACAGGGCTCAGTAAGAATGATATTTGGTCAAAACTTTAGGCACAACAAAAAGGGAGGGTCTTGACTATCTAGCAATGAAAGATGGCTAAGTAAATTATCAAACACACATACAATGGAAAACATACATAAGAATGATGCCAGACACTCCATCTCAAAAAAAAAGGATGCATATAAAAAGTTTCTAAATCGGATCTCAAAATGTTCATATTCTGATGTTAAGGGTAAAAAGAACACAAAATGGATATAGAACATAAATTCAACATGTAAACATAAATATATCTATTTTAAGATATACAGTCCTTCCTTGATATCTGTGGGGACTGGTTCCAGGACTCCCATGGATACCAAAATCCATGGATGCTCAAGGCCCTGATATAAAATGGCATAGTATTTACATGTAACCTAGGCACATCATCCTATATACTTTAAATAATCTCTAGACTACTTACAATACCTAATACAATGTAAACAGTCATTCTACTGTATTATTTAAGGAATAATGACAAGAAAAAGTCTGCGTATGTTCAGTGCAGATGCAACCTTCCTAGGCCTAACTACATAGTACCTGTCAGCAACAAGGTAACATTACCACCGATGATGAACCTGTGAAGGTGGAGGGCCGACTGTTCTATTATATTTATGTGCCTTCAGATTTAAAAAATGAGAAGTCTAATAGGGGTACCATGAATAAACTTGGCAAGTAAACCTCCCACACGGAGAGATTTGACAAGCAAGAAAACGTGCTTGTCTCAACTGGGTCACTAGGTGAAAGGAGAAAAAAGTCTTGTCCAAGAATGTGAACTACAAGTCAGTATTGAAGCTAGGTTGCGTGGTTGAATGCACCTCAGTGGAGAATTTATTCAAAGCAGTCTCAGGTTGGTGGTGCCTCCAGATGGCTGACAAAAGCAAGTCAAAATGTCCTCTGTGAGAACTAGACCTCAGCGGGGACCAGCAGCGATTGTGAGTCACTATGGCAACATTAAAAACTAAAAATTTTTGCATCCTAGAATTGATGAAATAGGATCAGCAAAATCTTAACAGTGGCCAACTCAGTGGTGAGATTATAGATCAAAGGTATTTTTCTGTATTTGATATAACATAGACATATTTAGTATTTGGGAAAGTAAAATAAATTTTCAGTTTTACACGTATGGTGTCCTAGGTGAAATCATTTTGAAATATTACATCAGACTAGGGTCCCTGAATAAGATTGCCCCTTCCTCTCTTCTTTTCGTCAACAGCAGAGCTGTTCTAATAGCTAAATTCAATTAGTTCCCTCCCTATCATCTTGTGAAATTCAGTCATCAAAGAGGAGATAACTCTGATGGTCAGGTATACTACCTCAATCAGACTGTGAATGCATGTGCTAAGAGGGATGTCATCACTGTCATTAACACTTTCCAACACCTACTATGTCCAAGATATTAGATAAAGTCTGACAAGAGGGCCCATTGCACAGAATTGTCTCTACTTTCATTCATATATTTAATTGACAAGTATTTTTGGGCGCTTATTATGCACTAGGAATTTAAAGATAGACATTATGGTTCATAAGCCAGGATATACACACAAATGAAGACTGGAGAAGGCCATAGCCTTAAGGTTTGGAAATTTTGCTTTTCTGTTTATATAAAAAACTGATTGGGAGGGGAATTATGAGCTTATTTCCTGGTATATACACAGCTTGAGGGTATTAAATCTAGGATGTGCTGGGGGGTGGGGGTGGTGGAAGGTGGCTATTCCTACAAAAGATCAGGACAAGGAAGTCCCTCCAGGGAGAAAGAGAAAGTCCATCAGCCCTAAAGCCAATGGCTTTGGAAATTGTTTATTCTCTACGAACCTCTACTTTATATTTAAAAATAAAATTTTGAATGCCTCAACCTGAAAAACTTTGGCTATGGCCTGATCCTATGAAGTAGAGGGCTTTGGAATCCGGCTTGGAGTAGTCTGGATATAGCCTAGTCTGGTGTGCCTTTGAATGAGCCAGATAATGCCGTGGCCCTGGTGTTGGCTGGACCATGCCTGGGGCTCCCCATCTATTTCAGTGACTGTCTACATACTCCAGGGAGTGAGCGTTGAATGGTCACTTACTTGTCCTTATAAACTTGCCCTTGTAAGGTCGAGGAAAGGCTGAACTAAATATGTAAATAATGAAAGTAGACCCTGTTCTTGGGGGTAAAATGCTGCATAAGTACATTCTTTATTGTTATATCATAGATTTTAGATTAGAAGTGGCAGCCTAGGGCAGTCATTGATTATCTTCTTAGGGATAGGGGTTAAATCACATTATCATTGCAGTGCTGACGTGTAGGACACGGAGGTTCATAAACATCCCGTGGAGTAGCACCCAGCACATAGGTCTACTGGGTCCTTTTGCGAACAGGCAAACCATGGAGCCTTGCTGAACCCTGGATGAACTGTGTACCTCCTTCTCTTGCCACCTCCTTCTTTCTATTTTAATAGCTATTCCTATTTTTATACACATCTCCTCTTAAAGAGTTATTTAGCTGCTAGATTTACCTCAAGGATTGAGGCATGTAAAATTTATTTTTAAATATAAAATGGGGGTTCACAGAAAACCCCTAATCAATTTCCAAAGCCATCAGCTTTAGAGCTGACTTTCCTCTTTCTCCCCTGAGCAACTTCCTTTTCCTGATCTTCTGAGGGAATATCCCTCGTCCCACAAATGCTCCAGCACCTCCTAATTTAATACCCTCAAGTTGTATATATACCAGGAAATAAACTTATAATCTCCATCCTAATCAGTTTGTAATATAAAAGGAAGAACAAAATTCCCAAACTTTAACCGTATGGCCTTTTCAGTGTTTATTGATGAGTATATTGCAAACACCTGGGTAGCCAGAGCGCCTCCGCTTCACTCCCCTGCTTAGAAGCAGCTTCTGCCACACATCCAGGATTATGTAATACATATCTGTCACGGTCCACAGGACCAGCGGACTTTAAAAAATAATGGTGACATAAAAACTCACAGTGGTAGCTATACCACGGAACCCTAGGTGAGAAGGCACCTCCACCCGCACACAGGTGTATGGACGCAAGGATGAACGTTCCGGCCGCACGCGTCCCACACACGGACGTGCACACGGGCGCCTCCGAACAGGCTCGCGGTTCCCGAAGCCGGCTCCGCGGACGCCTGCTCTGGCTCCGTGGGAAAGGCGCCTCCGCGGCGGGGCCCCGGGCAGCGCCAGACCCGGCGGGCGGCGGCGGCGTTGGCGCGGCCAGGCGAGGGGGGTTCCCGCAGCCCGCCCGCCCCGCCCCTCGCGCCCGCGGCTCCGCCTCGCCTAGCCATGGTGGAGCAGGGAGACGCGGCGCCGCTGCTGCGCTGGGCCGAGGGCCCCGCAGTCTCCCTGCCGCAGGCCCCGCAGCCGCAGGCGGGAGGCTGGGGCCGGGGCGGCGGCGGGGGCGCCCGGCCGGCCGCGGAGCCGCCCCGGAGGCGGGAGCCCGAGGAGCCGGCCGCCCCGGAGGTGCTGCTGCAGCCCGGGCGCCTGGAGCTGGGCGACGTGGAGGAGGACCAGGTGGTGGCCGTGTTCGTGGTCACCTTCGACCCCCGCTCGGGTGAGGGCCGCGCCGGGGCCAGGCGCGTGGGGAGGGTCGGGGTGCCCACGGGCTTTGGGGGCGCGGGGGAGGGGCTCGCTGCGCGCGCACCTGCCCTCCCGGCCCCGCATCCCGCACCAGGGCCGGCCCCGGGCTCCCGGGCTTGGGGAAGGGCGGGGGTCGGCCAGTCCTCAGCTCTCTCCCTCGGGGCGCAGCAGGGTGCTGGCGCGCGGCCTCTCGGAGCGGCCCCGAGGGCTTTGTTCCAGCCCCGCCGACCTCCTCTCCCCTCCCCTCCTCTCCTCTGAGTCCCAGCCCCACAGTGGTGTTCGCACTTCAGTGACAGGGCATCCGGTTTGTGGCCACGTTGGGTTTTGTTTTCTTTTCTTGGGGGCTAGAAGATTTTTCACGTTGTGCGGAGGAAACCCCCCGGGCGAGCGCCCTGAGCTCCCCGGGCGCCCCCCACCCCGTCCCCCGCTCCCCGCTCGCCCCCCACCCCGTCCCCCGCTCCCCCCCCACCCCGTCCCCCGCTCCCCGCTCGCCCTAGCTCCCCGTCGCTTCCTCTGGGGTAACTTTCCTAGCGGCCAAGTTCACTTTCTCTGACTGCATTATTTTGAGGAATTAACGCCGGGAGCATTAAGGGATGGGGCTGAGGGATTCAGCTGAAGGCTGATTAAAGGAGAAGCCTCCCCGGATAGGCTGTCTTTCGGAGATGCTTGGAGAATTAAAGTCTTATCCCACATAATCTTAGCCTAACCACCCGGCAGGGGGGTGTGCGTTTTCCAGGTGAGAGTCCACGGGGGACAGAAAGTGGAAGAACGACCCTGCGCGCCCAGGAAGCCTTGGAGGGTCAGCTAGGGACTTCTGACTCTGAGAGTGGCTCTGCTGTTCCGGGTTGGGGGAAGGAGGTGTCATCGCAGGAGTCGTGGTGTCAGGGCTTAAGGAAACCCAGGTGTGACTGTTAATGTCTCCAGGGCAGCTGCTGGAGTGTGGAGTGCCTGTTCGTGCGGGAAAATATTGGCTGCTTTCTGGGATGAGGTGGGATGGAGTGGAGAAAAAAAGGGGTTAGGATCTGGAGAAGGGGAATCCGGTATGGCAGCTGATGATGGGTTCCAGGCCGGTAATTTTGGGGTTCTCAGCTGTAGGACACAGGAAGAATGTGGGATTCACTGTGGAGCTCCATTTGCAGGGACAGAGTTTGTGGGGACAGTTCAGGCCTTTGTGACTTCTGCTTGTTCCTTTGCCACATTCCATGGCTTTCAAACTCTTTTGACTGATCATGTGAAGTTAATTTTACATCACAACCAGTATGCTCACATACACGTACGGTACTTATGTAACTGAAATAGACATTTCATGAAGTAGTGCTGACTCCTTCTACATGTAATGCATTCTTTTCTCTCTTTTTTTTTTTTTTTGAGACAGTGTCTCACTCTGTCGCCTAGGCTGGAATGCAGTGGCTCTTTTCTCTTTTTTTTTTAAGTGTTCATCACACATGCTGGTTGACTCGCATTTGAGATTCCTAGATACCAGTAGTTTGAAAAGTATTGGTCTTTTTTGACCAAAGTAACCCGTAATGCTAGACAAAAACCAATACTTTGTAACTAATCATATTGCTTATACTGTACCCCATCATTTACAGGTAAACAGCTACCAGCATTTGACTTATCCTGGGAAATATTTCAGAGTAACTAGAAGGAATGGAAAGGGCACATTCACACGGTCTGATTTAGTATTGGTAGCTCCAGTGGTAGAGTCTTAGGGAAGGGAAAGAGAAAAGAAGTTTTATACTAATTACAGACAGATAGGGTGGATAATACTGATAATTGATCAATTATTGATATTGGCCAATTGATATCTATCAATTGATAAAAGCGCCAGAGGGCTAGTACCTGCCCCCATTCCTTGTCAGTCACAGGCAGTGAGCATGGCTTTGTGAATTTGTGTATACGGAGTGTGTGTGTGTGTGTGTGTGTGTGTGTGAGTGATGGTTTTCAGACTAAGGCTACTGTGCAAAGAAGGGATTGTAACACATTTAGACATTTTGTGCAGGCATTTTACTATAATGCTGTTTGATTTATTCTGATCACTGCTCTGTAGTTTGATGATCATTTATACCCAATTTGTAAATGAGGGAACATACCAGGGATGGTTAGGTAATTTGGGAATATTAAGTAGCCAATAAATACTTGACTGTAAGTCCCATTGTCTTTCTAGTATACTATGCTGCCTGAACCCCTGCTCCCTGGCATCTGATCCTTACTTATCCAGGGATGGAGGAGAAAGGAGGGAGGAAGAGAGAGCGCAGTGTGAGAGGGAGCACTTGTAACTTGTGTTTTTTGTGTGTTTTTTTGTGGGGGGAAAGCAGTCCTTTACTGACCATAAATGTGTTTGTCTCTTTTGTCATCTATCCTAGTCCTAAATGGCACTTTGCTTCCTGTAAAAATACTCTGATAGACCTTGTACCATATAATTTTATTTTATATATATCTTAAAAGTAGGAGATGTAGTGAATGAATGCTACTGAGCTTCTGAGGGCCTCAAGGTTAGCACTAGGACAGGGCCCTCAGAGAGTGCCTGATGTACCCCTTGTGTGATGGTTCTGGTGGAGTGAGGCCCATAGTGGCACAGTGAGCTGGAGGCATCACTGGCCCAGCATCTTCCCCCTTTTACTGCTGAGGCAGATCTGCTATTTGTTCCTATTTAATATTGGCCCACCCAGACTTTTGCCCCTCCTTCGCCTGTGTTGCCAAAAGCGGTAAAGTGAATATTGACTTCTTTACCAAAATTAGAGCATATTTTAGAAGTTCTTACATAGGTGTGATTTGTCTGCTGTTTAGTTTCTCTCGCTGGCCTGCCTGCTTAGCCACTTTCCCATGTCTCTCCCACCTGTGTCCTCAGTTTCCACTCCTAGGAGATCCTTCCTCCCCCCACCCCACACCCACCTCAACCCTCCGCCACCCCCATCACTTACTGCCCAGGCCATGGCATTATGTGCATCTTCCCATGTAATGTGGGTAACTGTTGGCATGTGTCCAAATCAGTGTGTGTGCATGAGAGAGAGGGAGAGTGAAAGAGGAAGAAGAGAATTCATAGCTGTACATTCATTAGGAAGTAGAGTAAGAGGGAAAAGGAGGGGTGGATCCTTGTTAGAAAGGGTGTGTGTGTGTGTGTGTTTGAGCAGGAATATATGCAGTGATTCTCTAAGGTGTGGAAATAAGAGTAATCCTTTTGCACTTTTAGATACAAGTTTTGGAAAGCTAGGCTGGCCATCTGTGGGAAGAATCAGAGAAAGAGTCTTAAAGCTTATTTCCATCAGACTCATGGATTGAAAATTATGGTTGCTGAGTCTACAGGTGACTTAAGAACTAGGGGCTTCAGGTTCAAAGTGAGGCTTACACATACACTCAGTCCTTATCTGGAGCAGGGGGCCCTAGGATGGTGGTGCTGATCATCTGGGCCACAAAGCTGCTATTGAAACCAGACCCAGATGCTAACTCTGCAAGCTGGGTGGAAGATGTTGGAAGCCAGAATATTGCTGTTTCATTTTGTTCAACCCCATGATTTAGAGCCTTGATTTTAATTTTACTTCATTATTTGGGCTTCTAGTAAAATGTTCTTAGTCTGCTTAAAGGAGAGGATATTGTCACACTTGGGGAACACCCCTGCCCCCAGATGGTAGCAAGAGCGGTATCACCGTGTGGCTGAGGACTTGTGTGTGGGCAGGATGGAGGCCGATGAAGCTTTGAACATACAATGTCTGGACATCTTTGCATCTGCCTCATTAGACTGTTTCTTTATAAGAGATTCACTTTACACTGCTGCGTTTAGAGTTTTATTGTGGGTGTCTGGGAGAAATTCCTGTGCTCCCTGTGTTTGTACTGGGGCAGCTTGCAAGAGGAGGGGTAAGGTGAGAGGCAGATCGCCTGCTGAGGTTTTCAAGATGTTTCTCCCTTTCTTCTTGGGAATGAATTTCTACCTGTTCCTCAGCCTCTAGCCAGTGCCCAGATTACATCTAAACACCTATTTAATTTAATGTATCCGAGCGCTTCTATGTTTGTGTCACATGAGTATGTTTAAAATCACACACACTAATTTTAATCTCTGTAGATTCCCTGTATAGTCTATGAAACATAAGCATTTTTTTTTAAACAATGGAGATGATGGAGGCCCAGTGAGAATAGGGCTAGGTCTGGTGTCTGAGGCACCACTTGGAGCGCTGCCCAGGTCATCTGACTTGTGGCAAATAATAAATGGCTCTAGCAATGGGTGGGAAAGTGACAAAGTAGAATGTGAATGGAAAATTTGGAGGACAATTTTAAGATGCAAAGAGCAGTCGTAAGCATGGACAGCTCAAATGCAGGCAAAGAAAAAGCCTGTTCTGATATCTGGCCAGAACGTCTCACAGGAAGAGAAACTCTGTCATGTCGCCATCCTTTCCCTGTATTTCCACCAAATGCCAGTGGAATACAGTTGTGGTTCATTTGCTTAATCCCACCTGGGTAGAATCTTTCCCAGGCTGTTGGTGATTCACCTGCTTGTGGTTTTCAGGGAGAAATCAGTTTGTAGCCATCTGCTGTGAAGTCAGTTTCTTCTCTTGAAAATTGAGGAGGGGAAAATAAAAATGGTAATTGTAATACCCACCACCTCCTGAGTGCCTGCTGTGTGCCAAGGACTGTGCCACATGTTTCAGTGACCTGCCTCTGATCCTCCCAACAGGCTTCACCATAATCATGAGAAAAACAGGTGCACAGAGCCATTAAGTTGTCTAAAGTTAGGGCCAGAGCCCAAGTCTACCTGCACCCCTTATCCACACCACACTACCACCCAGTGGAGAATGATATGGGATCTGTGAAATGGAAGGTCTTTCTTTGTAAAGTGAATGCATTGGAATTCAGCCATGGATTGGCATATAGCTGACTTTAAATCAGCAGGATTAGCTTCTTCCTGACTCAGGATTCTTTATCCTGATGCTTTTCTCTTTGCTTTGGATGTGCTCTCAGCCTAGGTGGTTTTAAGACTGTTTCAAACCGTGTAAGACCCAAAGTCAACTCACCTGGGTTATTTACTTTTCTGATGTTAGGGTCTGAACCAAATACTCTTTGGAGGTTTCCACCTGTGGGATCTGATGGCCCCTTTAGGTGGTTATGTGAAGGGAATGTATTGTTGGGACCTAGAATACTCTGATTCATGCCTTTATTCCTGAAACAGGATTTGTTTTGACTTCCTGATTACAATCAGGGCATATGTATACACAGATGGGAAGAGGCCCGTGGAAAGAGTAAAACCTCAGGCACGTGCTGGGGTGGGAGTTCCACTCCTGAGGTCAGAGGAGCTGGAAGAGGATCTCCAGCTGAGGCAGTCTCTGGATAGGAAATGAAGAGCTCAGGAGGAAGTGCTTGCTTGGGAACCATCTAACAGAGGAGGAAGAAGAAATTCACATATTTCCTATTAAAAAGAGATTGTTTTGGTTCAAGATCATTGCTTTCTCTATTTTAAATATTTTGAGGTGAACTTTCTAGCAGACAGCAGTTACTGCAGTTAATGTCCAATCTCCCTAGGAAATAGTGATGAATTTTAAGACAGCTGGGGGTTTGGTCATTTCTCATTTAAACAGAACTAGTTTTGGAAGACAGAGGCAGTGGTCAACCTAGATAGGACAGCCTACCTCTGGCCTAGCGTGTGGGCTTATAAAACCCCAGCTCTGGGAGGCCCTGGTGCGCAGAGCTGTCAGGCTGACCTTTGGAGCTGCGAAGTGGCAGGGTTCAGACCATCTGTACATCCTCAGCCAGGCGTGACACTGACCTTCTGGCTTTGCCTGGGTAACTGAGCTGCCAGCCTCATAGTCGGTTAGTCCAAGTTCCTTTAAACACAGACATATTTGCCTTTGCATGAGCTCAGCACCTGGCAGGCACCGTGCTGCCAAGTTGTGCTCCACCAATATTTGTTCAGTGACCAGCTGAATGTACACAATGCATATTGCCACATTTGTGCCTCCCGTGGTCATGCGAATCCCTCCTCAGAAGTTGTCTTTGCAGTAGAGGCTAGGAAGTGCCTGTAAGTACCTGTAATAGGTCCAAGTCATGGTCCAAGATGAGAAAGGACACAGAGATGGAAAGAGAGCAAGTTAGGGGAGAAAAAGGCACTTGTCACTGGCACCTCCTCTCTTTGATGGACTAGCCATGAGATGACCTCTTTTGTTGAATCTTCCAGGCCCCAGCTCCCTGGCTGAGTTCTTAATACAGTGAGGATATCTGGAAAACCTAAAAGCATGGAATGTGAAGACTGAGCCTGGGATAAGTAGCAGTCAGGATGAGTTTCTTTCTGGTATTAAATGGCATCCCATAAGGATTACTAATTATGCAAAATCACTTTCCATTAAGCCTCCTCAAATTCCATATGTAAGCTGGTTTTCATTTGTAATGTTTCTGTAGGATAGCTTCAAGCCCTGATAGCGCTTCATTCCCTATTATCTGTGCTACATTGCCTCAATTATTTTTGGCTTTTGCAAAGTCCTTTATGCTCTCCTTTTTTTCGTATTGCTATTATTTCAATTATTTTCCCCAATTTGTAAGTTGAAATGTTTTGAAAAGTTGAAAGAATAGTGCAGTGAAAACCTGTATTGTCTTTCACTTAGATTCCCCATTTATTGACATTTTGCCCCATTTGCTTTATTCTTACATAGTCACTTCCCCTGTAACATGAAATATATGTTCCAAAAATCACTGTGCGGCAAAAAAAATCATGAAGTAAAAATCACAGGGCTTATGAGAAAAACTTTGTTAGTGGCACATTTTTTTTTAAAAAAGATAGGAACCTACCAAAAACTACAGGACAGTTTTGCATATGATAAATGGTTAAGAAATACATACTTAGTAAATGTGGAACTGTACCTTTAAAAGACCTGGTGTTTGTATCTGGAGGTGAGTGCTGAAAGGATTGAGCCTGTGAATTACTATGTGTGGTGGGAGGGGGGCTGTCTGAACTCAGAGGCAAAACTGTGACGCTAGAGGTGCATGGCATGGCCCAGAACGAGGTGACCTGAGGTAGCAGGAGAAGCTTAAGGTGGGTGTGTTTTGTATATTCCGACATGGCTTGATTCAGCTGGGTGTAGTTTTCCACATTGACTTTGTGTTGTTCATGATTGAAATCACGAATAAGCAAATGTCAAATTCCCTAATACATCGATTGCTTTGGAACAGATTCAACAAGCATTATAGCAGAACTGACTGTGTGTGGAGATATAGACTTTTCTTTTTTTTGCTGAACTATTTGAAAGTAAGTTGTGGATGTCATGGCATTTCATTTCTAAATTTTTCAGTATGGGCTGGGCGTGAATATGTATACTAACGCCTGTAATACCAACACTTTGGAAGACAGAGGTGGAAGGATTTCTTGAGGCCAAGAGTTCAAGACCAGCCTGGGCAACACGGCGAGACCTCATCTCTATAAAAATTTTAAAAATTAGCCCGGCATGATGGCGCATGCCTGTAGTCCCAGCTGTTTGGGAGGTTGAGATGGGCGGATCATTTGAGCCCTGGAGTTAGAGGTTATAGTGAGCTATGATTGGGCCACTGCACTCCAGCCTGGGCAACCCTGTCTCTTAATAAAATAAAATAAAATACTTCAGTATAAATCTCCTAAGAATAAGGCTATTTTTCTACATCACCATGGTATCATTGCCACTCTTAGGGCAGTTAATTTAGGTTAATTCATCAATTAGGGTTTTTTAAATAATTAATGTATTTTATTTTTTAGAGCAATTTTAGTTTTACAGAAAAATTGAGCAGAAAGTACAGAGTTCCCATATACTACCTCCCCCTCACTCATACACATATAATTTCCCTTTATTAACATCTTTCATTAGTGTGGTATATTTGTTATAATTGATGAACTAATATTGATACATTATTGTTTATTTAAATCCATAGTTTGCATTAAGGTTCACTGTTGTACAGTTCAATGGGTTTTGAAAAATGCACGATGTTATATATCCACCATAACAGTATCATACAGAATAGTTTCACTGCCCTAAAGATCCTATGCTTGACCTATTCATCCCTCCCTTCCTATTGATCTTTTTATTGTCTCTATAATTTTGCCTTTCCCAGAATGTCACATAGTTGAAATCATACAGTATGTAGCCTTTTCAGGCTGGCTTCTCTTATTTAGCTACATGCATTTAAAGTTCTTCCATGTCTCTTCATGGCTTGATAGCTCATTTTTCTGTATTGCTATAGAGTATTTCCTTGTATGGATATCTCACGTTTTATTTATCCATTCACCTATGAAGGACATCGTGGTTGTTTTCCAGTTTGGGGCCATTGTGAATAAAGCTGCTGCAAACATCTGTGTGCAGGTTTTGTGTGGATGTAAGTTTTCAGCTCATTTGGATAAATACAAAGGTGCATCATTGCTGGGTCATTTGATGATAACATGTTAGTTTTGTAAAAAACTGCCAAACTGTCTTTCAAAGTGGTTGTGCCATTTTATATTCCCACCAGCAATGAATTCCTGCTGTCCCACATCCTCATCAGCATTTGGTGTTTTGAATGTTAGCCATTCTGATATGTGTGTCATGATATCTCATTGTTATTTTAATTTGCAATTGCATAATGAGCATATGAAAAAATAGTCAACATCATGTCATTTGCCATCTGTGTATCTTCCTTGATCAGTTGTCTGTTCAGATCTTTTACCCCTTTAAAAAGTTGGATTGTTTTCTTATTGTTGAGTTTTATGAATTCTTTGTATATTTTAGATAACAGTCCTTTATCAGATATGTGTTTTGCAAATATCTTCTCTCAGTGTGTGGCTTGTCTTTTCGTTCCCTTAATAGTGTCTCTCAGAGATCAGAAGTTTTAAATTTTAATGAAGTCCAATGTATCCATTTTTCCTTCATGAATTGTGCTGTTAGTGTTATATCTAGAAACTCATTGCTAAACCCAAAGTCACCCAGATTTTTCTCCTGTGTTATCTTCTAGAAATTTTATAATTCTGCATTTTACATTTCGGTTTACATGTTTTAAAAAATTATTATTATTTTAGAGACAGGGTCTCACTCTTTTGCCTGGGTTGGGATGCAGTGGAGTGAGCATAGCTCCTTGTAGCTTTAAACTCCTGGGCTCAAGTGATCCTCCCACCCCAGCCTCCCAAGTAGCTAGCACGACAGGCACACACCACCATGCCTGGCTAATTTTTTTTTTTTTTTTTTTTTTGTAGAGACAGGGTCTCACTATGTTACCTAGGCTAGCTACTTTCCATATTGAATAAATTTTTGTGAAAGGGATAAAGTAGGTGTCTAGTTTCATTTCTTTGCATGTAGATGTCCACTTGTTTCAGCACCATTTATTGTAAAGACTATCTTTTCTCCATTGTATTGCCTTTGTTCCTTTGGCAAAGATTATGTGATTAATTTGTGTGGGTCTGTTTCAAGGCTCTCTATTCTGTTCCATTAATCTACTTGTCTGATATTTCACCAATACCTACTCTCTTGATTAATTTTATATAAGTCTCGAAGTTGGATGCATTGTTCGTCTTCCAATTTTATTGTTTTTCAGTATTATGTTGGCTATTTGGGGTCTCTTGCCTTTCCTTGTAAGCTTTGGAATTAACTTGTCAATATCCGCAAAATAATTTGCTGGGATTTTGATTGGGATTGCATTGAGTCTATAGCATAAGTGAATGTGAAATTCCCTGTGCTCAAATTGCTCTCAAGTACATCTGTTGCATTGACACAAATCCAGTAAGTGATAAAAGTAGAACTGACTATATACAGATATGGATATGCCTTTTTTTCCTGAACCATTTGGAAGTAAGTCACAGATATGATAATATGTCACTCCTAAACGTTTGAGTATAAACCTTCTAAGGATAAGAACATTTTCCTATGTAACTACAAGATTATTACTATTGCTAAGGTAATTAACACTAATTCATCAGTTTTTTTAAACATTTCCTATGTAACTACAATATTATTACTATTGCTAAGGTAATTAACACTAATTCATCAATTTTTTTAAACACATGCGTGCCCTTAATAAATCTGTTTTTTTTAAAATACCCATTCTGTCCTGTGCAAGGCATGATACTATATAGAAATGTGAAGACAAGGAAAATTCTCACTTTGTAAAAGTTAACAGACTCCTGCAGAGACAGACGTCAAAGACATGATTATGATATGTAGAGTTAAGGGCCATAGTAGCTCTACCTACTTCCCTTTCATTCAAGGAGTTGTCAGCAGGAATGTGCTTGCCATGGGATAAGGATACCTCTCCCCAGAGTGGTGTTCTGGAGCCTGTGCCCTGTTCTTTGATTTGCCAGCCTCTAATGGACCTTTCTTCCCAACCCAGATGGGCTTATGTCCACCTAGGAGTGAAGGATGTAACTAACAGTATGTCATTCGCTCCCTCTGTTCCTTTCTGTTTCTGTGCAATTAGATTTGGTAGGCACAGAGGAGCAAGGAAGAGGGTTTGAGAACCAGGCTAAGGAATGGGGACTTTATCTTCTAGGTCAGCTGTACTAAGTAGGACATAGGCTGGACATGAATACTAGAAGCCCAAATCAACAGTGGCATAATCAAGATAGGAGTCTATTTCTTTTTCATGTAACGATCAGGTGATAGCAGCCTGGGGCTAGAATACTGGCCCAAATCTCCAGGGTCATCCAGGGACCTAGACCCACGTTGACCGATGGCTCCAGCATCCCCTCTGTGATACAATGCTACATCCACATTCCAGGTAGCAGGGTGGAGAAAGGGGCAATGTGCTCCTTGCCTTTCAGGCACCTTCTGGAAGTGATGCACCTCATTTCTGTCCACATGACACTGACCAGAATTCACTCATGAAGGTACTGAGAAACATAGCCTTCATTTGGAAGGCCATGCACCAAGCTAAAAATAGCAGGTTCTGATTCATATAAGAAGGGAAGAGTGGATATGGAAGGACAGCTTGCACACCTGATATACCTGTATTTCTTTTTTTAAAAAAAATGCCTTCTATAAAATTAGTCTCTTAAGATACTCCTTTTAAAAAGATTTAAGATACTCCTTTAAAAAAGATAATTTGGGGAAACATTAAGCACTGTATTGATCTCATGGAGATTCACGATGCAGAGTGGCATATTAAAGGCTCTGAGAAATACTGCAATAAAGGAATGTGTCTAGCTTTGTTTAAGCTAAGATAATTTGGCCAAAAACACACACATTTCACAAAATTTTGTTTTCTTTTTTGCAGAAGCCCTATTAACATAAGCTTGGGAAATACTACTTTGGGAATCATTGAAAGTGTCTTATTTTGCAGTGACGCAAACATTTTTAAAGCAGTTCTATTCCTAGGGATGTAGTCGGTAGAAATGTGCATATTGTGTTGGTCAAAGTTCAATCAGAGGAACAGAAAAACTAGGAGATACATAAAGGAATTTGTTGCAGGGATTTGGTTTTATGCAACCGTGGGAGCTGTTAGACAATCTATATAAGGCTGTTCTTTGTATCTGATGTTGGAGTTTGAAGTCTACTGGGCAGACAGTTATGAAGGAAGAGAGTAAACTTCTGAAGAAGAGGAGGAGGAGGAGGAAAAAGAAGAGTAAGAAGCTGAAACTCATGAAGATAGGTGGGAACATGGATCAGGCTGTTACTGTATCCAGCTTTGGTGATGTGGGTGTCCTAAGGAGAAACCGATGCCCTTTATTATGGAACTAAACATACACCTGGCTTAGGAGTCAGAGAAACTGAAGGAAGATCAAGGGATGGTGGCTGCAGCATCATCAGGGCTGGCTGCTGCCCCTCACCACTGTAGTAAGCCTGCAGAGAAGCAGCTATGCAGTGGACCTTCTGCACTGACCTTACACATGCAAATATAACGTGGCTACTGATTCACTTCCAAATCTCAGCTGGAAACATACAAAGAAGGGAATTCTGAGAAGGATAGTTCAGCCCAACCAGGTCAATGCATTACAATGCCACTTTACGCTATTTCAGCAGATAGCAAATACAGGATTGTTTACAGCAGTGCCCGTTGCTGTAACTTCAAATTGGAAGTAACCTAAATGTGCATCACCAGTTAAGCAGGTAAACTGCTACATGCATATGATAGAAGTAATAGATGAACAAACTGTTGCTACACACATCAGCATGGATGACATAAAAGACATAAAAGAATGCAAACTATAATTACATTTTGTAGAAACTCAGAAGAGGCTAAGCTAATTCATGAGAGAGGGTTAATGACTTGGAGCTGCTATGAGGGAGGTTTCTGATGTACAAATAATGTTCTTTCAGCTTCTTGATCTGGGTGCTACTTACACAAATATGTTTACTTTGGGAAAATCCATTGAGTTGTACTTTGTGCACTTTTCTTTTTTTAAAAGTTTAAGTTCCAGGATACGTGTGCAGGATGTGCAGGTTTGTTACACAGGTAAACATGTGCCATGGTGGTTGCTGCACCTCTCAACCCATCACCTAGGTATTAAGCCCTGCATGTGTTAGCTATTTATTCTGATGCTTTTTCTTCCCCTTCCCTGCTGACAGGACCTGGTGTGTGTTGTTCCCTTCCTTGTGTCCATGTGTTCTCATTGTTCAGCTCCCACTTATGAGTGAGAACATGCTATGTTTGGGTTTCTGTTCCCATGTTAGTTTGCTGAGGATAATGGCTTCCAGCTCCATCCATGTCCCTGCAAAGGACATGATCTCATTCCTTTTTATGGCTGCATAGTATTCTACGGTGTATATGTACCGCATTTTCTTTATCCGGTCTACCATTGATAGGCATTTGGGTTGATTCCATGTCTTTGCTATTGTGAATAGTGCTGCAATAAACATCTTTGCACTTTTCTATACTTATGCTATACTTCAATATAACATTTGGGTAAATAAAGTTTTAAGACACTGAGTAGTCATGGGCAGGCTGGGTTGGAGGAAAGAAGCTAAATTTGAGCTAGCTGAACCCCGTAATGTGTGGCGTGTGGGTAAACAAGGCAGTAAGTATTAGAAGAAGCAGGTTGGTTGAGTATGAGGAGGACAGAGCCTATCGAGGGTCATTGTAGCTCTGTCCCAGACTGTCCCTTTCCTCTGCTGACCATATACTGCCACTGTTAAGCGTTAGGAGCGTGTATACAGAGGCCCAAGCAGGGGCTCTTATCGCTGGCATGCATCGGCAGAATCACCCTGTGGCAGGGCAGGGAAGATGGTGATTCTATAGACCTAGGGTAGCCCCTGGCACCTTTTAAATCTCCCTAGCTGTCCTGATGCATTCCACAGGAAAAAAACGACTGGACTGTGAAGGTAATAGACATGGATGGTAGGGGAAAATATAGGAAAGCGTGGGGGAACTTGGTGCTTAAAAAACTCGTCTTATCCCCAAGGTCACCCCTCTTTCTTTCTGAGTGCTTTTTCTTATCTTTGACCCTGACAAACATAACATTGTTCGAGGCTTTCTGCTTTATGAACTCTTAATTCCTTTTTCATGCTTTTCACTTTAGTGAATTGACTAAATGATCAGAATCATAATTCCTCTTTTGAAAATAAACTATTTGAAAGTGACTTGGGCTGTTGAGTGTGAGATTCGACAATGCTCTATGATATCTACCATGTCCTGAGACTAGATTGTGTATTCCCTGATGCCCTGAACAATTATCTGAAAGCGTTGTTTGGCTGGGATTATTGATGGTTTTTCTAATGCCTAGCAAATTAGGATTTGGAGTGTTAATAAGAAGTTTGTTCTGAAATGAAATCTCACAAATAGCTTAGTGTTTTGCTTTAAACCCTTTTGAATATGCATGAAAACAACAGGGAGTATTCTATAGTGTTCTCTCAAGACTCCAGATAACACTGCTATTGTGTAGTTCCCTGATTACCGCAGCCCGAGGCATGCTTGTACTTTTAAAATCCTACTTTGGCCTGGAGCGGTGGCTCACACCTGTAATCCCAACACTTTGGGAGGCCGAGGCAGGTGGATCACCTGAGGTCAGGAGTTGGAGACCAGCCTGGGCAACTTGGTGAAACCCCATCTCTACTAAAAATACAAAAAAAATAGCTGGGCATGGCCGGGTGCGGTGGCTCATGCCTGTAATCCCAGCACTTTGGGAGGCTGAGGTGGGCGGATCACAAGGTCAGGAGATCGAGACCATCCTGGCTAACATGGCGAAACCCGGTCTCCACTAAAAATACAAAAAATTAGCCGGGCCTGGTGGCGGGTGCCTGTAGTCCCAGCTACTGGGGAGGCTGAGGCGGGAGAATGGCGTGAACCTGGGAGGCGGAGCTTGCATTGAGCCGAGATCGCGCCACTGCACTCCAGCCTGGGTGACAAGAGCAAGACTCCGTCTCAAAAAAAAAAAAAAAAAAAAAATTAGCCGAGTGTGCTGGTATGCGCCTGTAATCCCAGCTTCGTGGGAGGCTGAGGCAGGAGAATCGCCTTGAACCTGGGAGGTGGAGCTTGCAGTGACCCGAGATTGTGCCACTGCACTCCAGCCTGGGCGACAAAGTGAAACTCAGTCTCAAGAAAAAAAAAAAAAAAAAATCTCACCTTATCCTCTGTCATAACATTGATCCCACTGCACTGTAACTGCTGATCTCCTCTAGCTCTCCTCATTTCTCTCTGGAATCTAATCTCACTGAGGTCAGGGACTTTGTATCTCCAGCATCTAGCTCAGGAGAAACTGAATAATCAATGATGAGTGAATGAGTCCCAAAATTCTGGAAGCAAATATCATTGTCCCTTGAAGAAGGACCTCACTTAGAGAGGAGAGAGAGAGGAGGGGAAACAGAGTTACATTGGTCAGAGAGGTAGGAAAAGCACTAAAATAGTATTCTATCATGAAAATCCAGGAAAAAGAGGAGAAATGTTTGAGGAATTAGCAAATGCTACCTAGAGGTAAACGAGAATGAGAATTTAAAAAATGTTTTGGGATTTTTTCCCAGTCATTAGTGGCTATAGATAGAATCAAGATCTCAAGGGATTAAGGGGAGAACACAAGATAAGGAAATGAGGGTGGAAGGTTAAAAAAACATGCAGAGAAGTGAGGCTGCAAAAAGCAGATTTGGAAGTGGTTGAGCAGAATGACAGAAGCAAAGGCAGCATCCTCATGAGGGAGGAGAACAGTGTTTGAGGGCAGAAATGGGAGGTTCCTTTAGTGTCCATCTCCACATCCTCCGGCGTCATCCCTGCCAGTGATGGAGGGGCTGAGCTCTGAGCATCTCGCTGGTCTGTCTGAGGCTGAGTCAGCAGTCGGTTTATTGAAAAGCCATGTGTGCTAAGCCCTGTACTAACCCATTTTCTTTGAATGATGTTGTTTCTTTTAACTTGCATCTTCCTTTTCCTACAGGAAACATGGTAGAATGGTGCTTACCTCAAGATATTGACCTTGAAGGTGTTGAGTTCAAGTCTATGGCCAGTGGGTCCCATAAAATCCAATCTGATTTCATGTAAGTACTTCTGAACTGGAGTCATCTTCGTACCATTCCCCCCACCTCCACACTTTCCCCAAAGCAGAAGGGCTCTTATTAGGAGGTCTTCGTGTGCTGTGTGTAAATGCCTTGAAAATACATGGATAGTTTTGTGTTTACATCATTTTTCTAGTGAGATGTCTAGCTTTCATCAGATTCTCAATGGGCTTCATGACCTGCAAATCTTAAGAATCCCTGCCTGTAGAGGTTCTCTCACTTTCTCAGAAATTACATGGACCTCACTTGAGGTTTGGTTTTAATGAAAGTGCACAGTTTCAGCCCCGTGTGAGTTAACTGAGGACATCTATGTGTTCAACCTTGAAATTCCAGCTTTAAGTAAGGCCATTTTTTAGTCCTGTGTAGTGGGGCATTCAGAGAGTTTTGCGAGAAGGAACAATGGAAAGAGCTTAAGGGTAATGAAGTGGCTTTAATCTCCTCATGGGGCTTAATTCATGATTGATACAAGTGTGAGAAAGAGGAGGAAATAAAATGGCAGCTCAGTGAAAAATATCAGAGCCTCAGGAAGTAAGGGAAGAATCACTGTGGTTTATGCTACGAAAGAGAGTCCAAGTTCCAGAGGAGCCTGAAGAGGAATGTTGGTTCTGCTTCTCCCATCCAAGTCATTAGTCGTGGTGCAGGAGAGAAGAGATGTGTCCATGATTGTGGGCAGCTGAGCGGCAGGCTTGCCACGGACTAAGTCCCAGCTCCAGCCAAGTGACCTTGGCAAGTTATGTAATCTCTTCAAGCTCATCAGTGAGGTCACGTGGCTTGGCCCGCTTGTTTTCTTGAGGCTGAGCTTTGTCATTGACAGCCCCGAACACAGTTCATTTGTTTTGTTTAGGATTGCATCTCAAAATTCCTCTCTGATCTTGAGCCACACTACGTATTTGGTCTCTTCTAGCTATTTCCGAAAGGGGCCCTTCTTCGGCCTGGCCTGCTTTGCCAACATGCCCGTGGAGAGCGAGCTGGAACGTGGCGCGCGGATGAAGTCTGTGGGCATCCTCTCTCCCTCCTACACACTGCTTTACCGCTACATGCACTTCTTGGAGAACCAGGTTCGGTACGTGGCTTCCGTACATGTGCAGGGAGGCAGCAGGATCCACCAGCTGGTGCATATGGCACGAGCCCTCGGAGACAGCACTTGCGTGCCAGAGCAGCAGATGTCTTTCCAAGAACATCCATGGCGATGTTTCACGCCTCGGGTGGTGTCCTTTCGTTTCAGCCAACGTCCTGCATGATGAGTCTTCACTCTATAATGAAAGCTGGGGTATATTCTGCCTTCAGTTTGGATTTAATACTACCATCACTTTTTAAAATTAAGTCATTTTTTGACAGGTACATGATCTTTGTTTATGCAAAGCCGCAATAGTTACCTCCTTGCCCCAAGTAGGCAAAGAAATCCTAAACTTTTTTAAAGCCTACTCCTTTTATTATTGGGATTCTTACTATGATTGGGATAATAGAAAGAGAACTTAAATATATATATATATATATATATATATATATATATATATTTTTTTTTTTTTTTGGTAGAGACAGGCTCTTACTATATTGCCCAGGCTGGTCCTGAACTCCTGCAGTCAAGTGATCCTCCTGCCTCAGCCTGCCAAAGAGCTGAGATTATAGGCATGAGCCAAGGTGCCTGGCATAGGAAGAGAATTTTTAACAGAAGCAGCAAAACGATTAGTTACTTTACATTTTTTTCATCATGCAGGTAACCTAATTACATTTCAGATTTTGAGGGGAAAATTTATCCCTAATCCCTGAAGCACTGATAAAATGTTACCACTTCTTTTCTGTGTATGTGTGTACGTTTAAAATATATATTTGGCATCATACAATATATATCCTCTTTTATAGTCTATACTTTTAAAATTTATCACTACGTAAACATTTTTATGCAACATAATTGTGATCTTCAGCTTTGAACACATGAACTTGTTTGTGGAAAACACGTTTATTATTTAAAATTTTATATGAAAGTACAGAGGATTTTTAAAAATCCTCTCATATATTAACACTCACAGATATCCATTGACAATATTCCATGAATGCGATTCTAGAATACAAATATCTTTACAAAAATAGGATTAATATTTTATGAATTTAATTTTCTCAAATAGCAGGCTGTGTTAATGAAATATATTAAACATAATTTTACTTATAACTTCAAGTAAATATTTTTTCACAGTAAGATATACTATTCCTTGAAATATTCCTCCAAAATTAAGAAAAACAATTATGAAAAACGTGACAATATGGTGTCAGTACTTTACTGGGAAACAATATATAAACATTAAAATTGATCAGGAATGGTGGCTCACGCCTGTAATCCCAGCACTTTAGGAGGCCAAGGAGGATCAATTTAGGAGGATCAGTTGAAGCCAGGAATTCAAGACCAGCCTGGGCAACAAAGCAAGACTCCACCTCTACAAAAACAAAAAAATTAGCCAGGCATGGTGGTGTGCACCTGTAGTCCTAGCTACTTAGGAGGCTGAGGTGAGAGGATGGCTTGAGCCCAGAAGTTCAATGCTGCAGTGAGCTATGATTGCACCACTGCACGCCAGCCTGAGTGATAGAGCAAGACCCTGTTTAAAAAATAAAAAAATAAAAATCTTTAATGGTTGAATTTTACCATCAAGCACTTTTATTTCTTTGAAAGGATCTTGCATGATTAATACTATTGGCCTGTTCCCTTTATCCTCAGCTGGTTGTACAATTCTTGAATGCTTTCTTCTTCCCCTGAGGATGCTATAGATATTGTTCTACTGTTATCTGAAATTAGTCGTTTTGGAGAAGTTTCTCCATCCAGATACCTATAGAGTCTGTCTTTGTCTGTGCTGTTTCTGAACTTGCCAAATGTTTTGTTTTGTTTTTGTTGTTTTTGTTTGTTGAGATGGAGTCTCACTCTGTCGCCCAGGCTGGAGGGCAGTGGTGTGATCTTGGCTCACTGCAACCTCCGCCTCCTGGGTTCAAGCAATTCTCCTGCCTCAGCCTCCTGAGTAGCTGGGATTACAGGGGCCCGCCACCACAGCCGGCTAATTTATTTATTTTTTTAGTAGAGACGGGGTTTCACCATGTTGGTCAGGCTAGTCTCGAACTCCTGACCTCGTGATCTGCCCACCTCGGCCTCCCAGAGTTCTGGGATTACCGGCATGAGCCACTGAGCCTGGCCTGAACTTGCCAAATATTTATTAGTTCATATCAGTATGTTCTGGGATAGTTTGTCCCCTTTGCTCAATAGACAGTTCTTTTATTTTTAATTTTAGGAACTTTTTCTTCTTTAATAAAATATTTAACTTTTGCATTCTGTTTTTTTCTTCTCCAGGAATACCCATGATGCATATGTTTTTCCCCCATTGTCTTCCCTGTTTGTCATTTTGATGATTATTTTAATAGCTCTTCAATGCTGGAGCTGTCCTATACATTTACTTGGTTATTCTCTGTGGCTGAACATGCAGCATGTTTCTATTTACTGTTTATTTTTTTAGCTGCTCCTCTACCTTTTGGAGCTGTGGAAAATACATTTGCACATATGTCTTTTTCTGTACTCAAAATATTTCCTCTTTTTTTTTTTTTGTCTCAGAAGTAATATTATGAAGTTCTAAAAAAGACCATTTTATTGGGATTTTGACACTTTTAAAACAATATTATTCCTTTTAAAAAGCTAATTCTCCAAGTAGGCAATACAGTTTCATGGTTCAAAATCCAAAAATTTTAAGGTGGTATTATATTGGATAGGGTCCTGGCTAAAAGGCAAGAACAGAGGCCCAAAATTACTATGGCCGGATTACGATAAAAGATTATTGCTCATGTCATAGCGTAGAGGTAGGCAGGGGGTCAAGTTGGGTAGCCTGCTCTGTTCCATACAATTGTTCAGGGACCCACATTCATCTCTTGTTATTCCACCATATCCTGAGTGGTTTTGTATTGTAAGGTGCTCTTTCCCAAATGTTAAAAGCTGCTCACTACTATTATGTTTGCATTTCAGCCCATAGGGAAGAAGGAAAGACTAGAATTTACATATCTCACTTCTCATATTCCATTGTCAAGTCCTCAATCACAGAGACACACCCAACAGCAAAGTAGACTGGGAAGCATCACTACTAGGTGGGTGATCCTGTGACCAGTTAGAACTCTGGGGCACTGGTTACAAACAGGAAGAAGGGAAGACTTGACCTTGAGAAAAAGTTAGCAGCTTCTGCTTCAGTTTGCCCCTCTGGCCACTCAGGTATCCATGTATACTCTTCTTCCCCCTTGTAGAGGCCATTCCTCCCACCCCAAAGGAGACATCACGGAGTCTCATTCAGTTCATGCTTCCAGTCTAAAATCTAGGATTTCTCTGTAGTGCGCAGTAGTCCTTTACGTTAGGCCAGGGCATGGTTCTTCTTACCCTGAAAACTTATAAAAGAATAGACAAGTCCCTCTACTCCCTACCTCCCAAATGCAATGTAGGAGGTAAAGTAGGAACCACAATACAAGCTTCTGTTTGGAAAAGGGAAGAATGAGAAATACGGATGGTCACTGGTTCATAACAACAGTGAAATTCTGCTGAGCAGGAATTGCAGAGTCAGTATGCTCTTGGCTCAACTTTGGTTCTGTTGTGTAGAATCCCTTGTCCATTGTCCTCCATGGCACTTGGCTTTGTCTTCTAGAAGATTCTTTCTTCATTTTCCTCCATAACCACATCTACAGTGGGCATTGGAGAACATGCCTTTCTTGAGGCTGTACAGCTTTAGAACACCTTTCCTGCTGGTATAGATTTGGAGGTCTAGTGGTTTCTTAAGGGGTCAAGAAGTCACAGGCTTTTATAAGCCAAGCATGTGACAATACATGTCTCTCAAAAACTAAATTGACTTCTGGTTTGTTTGCTTCCAGTCAGTTCCAGGTAAAATATCCATGGCCAAAGATCTTCTTTGGGTCATTGTTTTTAATTAGCAGACTAGATTATAGTTACTGGCCTCTCTTTTTGGCCCATCCCTTTCTCCCTCATTTTCATAATAACTTCCTTGAGGTGATTCCCTAAATCTGATCTTCGTAAATAAGCTGACTCCCTTGTCTGCCCAAGAATACTAAACTGGAGACTTTCATAGATGCCCTGAGAGAGACTCCTGTCTCCTGCTTTTGGTGTACAGTAGCATTGGCTTTTCCAGCCCTGTGGGGTCCCAAATTGTTGGAATCTCAGTGGATTTATATTGCCAAGTTTCGAACACATGACCCTTAGTAGGCTGTATTTTATTCCGTTTTTCCTTGCAAACCAGCCAGTTCTTGTTTGTTTTTATCTTATTCTTATAGTAGCTCACTAAAAGCATACAAGGGGCAGTCAACACACACCAGCATTCTACTTCCAACTGCTTCCCATAAAGCTACAAATTCAGATGACACAGGGTCTCCCAAGTTATTGAAGTTTTAGCAGATGTTTTGCTACAAGTGTAACAAGGGTTGCCAGCTTTCTAGTCTGCAATATCTATTTTCTCACCACCCTCCCCTTCCAGCAACAAAGCCAGTGTCTCTATATGGTTTTTGATACTGTAGTAACTCATTTCCAGGTATCGTTTTTGGCTTTTAGAGTATAGGCTAAGTTGCTGTAATGAAGAAGAGACCCCCAATACAGTGACACAGTAAGATAGAATTACAGCTTTTCCAGCATGGCAGTCGTAGTAGTTCATTGTGGGTAGGTGGTTCTGTTCCACTGGTCATTCTTGGACCTGAGTCATTCAGTCTTACATTATGTCATTTTCTAGAGTGTTGTCCTCATCCACATGGTAGAAGCTGTCTCCCCATTACATTGTCATTTTCTAGCATGTAGGAAGAGGGAAAGACCTTGGCTCCATGGAATGTGAGCAGAGGTGGTGTGTTCAACTTCTGGGATCAGGAACTTGAGGGATCTGGAAGTTGAACACACCACCTCTGCTCACATTCCGTTGACCAGTTCTTGGTTACTAGGCACACATAGTAGCAAGGGAATCTGGGAAATGTGGCCTTTAGCTGGGCGTCCACGTGTCCATCTAAAATTTGGAAGGTTCTGTTACTAAAGGAAGAAGAGTGTGGCGGACTACCACTCACATACAGTGAAAAATCTTCACCCAGTTCCCATATCCATCCAAATAATCTCAGTAATCACAGTTCGTTTCTCATGTATCATCCCAAAGTGTGTGTGTGTATATATATACAAATACAAATGTATATTCTTACCGTCTCCCTTTTCTTGCAAAAGATAGCATGTTATTTGTGTTGTTTTGCACCTAGCCTTTTTCATTCAACAGTATGAAAGATCTCATATCAGTACGTTGAGAGTTTCTTCCTTGTTTTCAGCTGTGTCATATGCCTTCTATAGAATTATAGCATTTATCAAGTTCATTATTAATAGACATTTGGTTGTTTCCAGTCCATTTCCTGCTACAAATGATGCTGCATTGAATATCATGCATTTCACGCGTGAGGGGTATATCTGTATATTAAATTTTCAGAAATGAAATTGATGGCTCAAAGGATATATGTATATGTAATTTTAATAGATTCTGTCAAATTGCTTCCCATAGAGGTTGTGCCATTTGCATGCCCAGCAGTAATGCAAGAGAATGCCTGTTTCACCTCAACATTGCCAACACAAAATGAAAGTTTGAACATTCTAACCTGATGGATAAAAGAATAGTACATCAGTATAGTTTTAATTTGTATTTTTCTTATAAGTGAGGTTAAGCACCTTTATGTATGTTTGAGTCATTTGTATTTCTTTTTCTGTGAACCATTTCTAGCCTTTGCTACATTTTGTTGTTTACCTTTTCTTATTAATTTCTTTTACTTTTTTTTTTTTTTTTTTTAAAGAGTTTCGCTCTTGTATCCCAGGCTGGAGTGCAATGGTGTGATCTCAGCTCATCACAACCTCCGCCTCCCGGGTTCAAGCGATTCTCCTGCCTCAGCCTCCAGAGTAGCCGGGATTACAGGCATGTGTCACCACGCCTGGCTAATTCTGTATTTTTAGTAGAGGTGGGGTTTCTCCATGTTGGTCAGAGTGGTCTCTAACTCCCGACCTTGGGTGATCTACCCGCCTCAGCCTCCCAAAGTGCTGGGATTACAGGCATGAGCCACCACACCCAGCCTTTTCTTATTAATTTCTAGGAGTTTGTACAATAGGGAAATTTTTTCTTTGTTGTATAAATTGAAAATATTTTACCACTTTGTCATTTGTCTTTTAACATTGCCTTCTTGTCATGTAGGTGTTTTTCTTTGAATTCATTCATCTTTTTATGGCTTCTAGATTCTGAGTCATAGCTAGAAAGGTTTTGCAGCTTGGTGATTAAAGAGGGCTATAGGTAACATAAGAGAAGAGACTTGTATGACAGAGTATGAGGAAAAGAAAGAAGCAGAGTTAGATAAGCTTAGGTCTAGCTTAGGATAATACTTGAATACAGCAGCAACTTTTACATAAATTCACTAGTCTTCATTTCTGCAACACTTAATCTGTGTTTTATATTTCTTCTGACTTCTGATGTTCCAAACCTATTTATTTGTATTTCATCTACAATTTTTGCCCTCAGTATCTCTCTAAAGAGTCTTTGTAATGATTATTTCTTAATCAGAAGATATTGGAGAACTATTTCATAATTTAAAAAATTAAATTAGAGGCAGGAGGGACTGTTATTGAATAAAGGGACCTACGACTCATAACCACATTTTACCTTGCTCAGATCTGAATTCAAACAAACCAACTGTAAAATAGCATTTGGGGGACAGTGGCTGTATTTTGAATGTGGACTAGATATTTATATTAAGGCATTATTATTGTTAAATGAGATAATGGCATGGTGATTATGTGTTACGTTATTTAAACAGACTTTATCAGTTAGAGATGCCTTACAAAGCACTTATCAATGAAATGTTATGAGGTGGGATTTTCTTTAAGACATTCTAGGAAAAAAGTGGTAATGGTAGGGTATAGGGTATAGATATAACCATATGGATCAAATATTGTGGAAGCTAGATGATAAATACATGGGGTTCATTCTCTTCTTTCTACATTTTGTGTATATGTTTGAAAATGTTCATAGTGAAAAGTTTAAAATGACTAAGTACAAAATTAAGATATAGTTATTATAGGAAACTTTAAAAAATAGAGAAAAGCTCAAAGAAAAAAATGATCTCACCAGCCAGACATATCTACTGTTAACATTTCGTTTTATACCATTCTAGTCTTTTCCCATGTGCAAATATATATTATACATACACGTTTTATTTTATTTTATTTTTTTAAAAAGGATTATTGGCCGGGCGCGGTGGCTCACGCTGTAATCCTAGCACTTTGGGAGGCTGAGGCAGGCAGATTGCCTGAGCTCAGGAGTTCGAGACCAGCCTGAGCAACAACGGTGAAACCCCGTCTCTACTAAAATACAAAAACTTAGCTGGGCGTGGCAGCGTGCGCCTATAGTCCCAGCTACTCGGGAGGCTGAGGCAGGAGAATCGCTTGAACCCAGAGGTGGAGGTTGCGGTGAGCTGAGATTGCACCACTGCACTCCAGCCTGGGCAACAGAGCAAGACTCCATCTCCAAAAGAAAAAAAAAAAAAGATTATTGAGGTCATTCAGTATGTAAATTTTGTAACTTGGTATATTAACCTTTCTGGTGTATCATGAATTATGTCCTCAACATTATTGTGGTTTCACAGCATTTCAGTATATAGATACATCACAATTTATTTAACTGTTTCACTGTTATTGGGCTTTTAGGGTGTTCCTTGTTTTTTTCACCCCTGTGAACATCAGCATCCTTGTGAGTAAATGACTGTTCACGTGTAGAAATAGTTCTTTAGGCCTCACTCTGAGAAGGAGAATCATTAGATCAGAGGATGTGTACAATGTACAATTTAATACAAGCTGTAAGTTACCCTTCAGAAGGTGGTGTCACAGTATCCCTGCACCCGCAGTAAATGGGAGTGCTTAGTTTTCTGCATTTGCAAAGCCAGGAGCTAGAAGACAATTTGTTCAGACACATATATATATATACATATATATATATATACACACACACACACACATAAATATATATAAATATATATACACATATGTAAATACACACACACACATATATATATATATATATATATTTTTTTTTTTTTTTTTTTTGAGACAGTCTTGCTCTGTCACCCAGGCTGGATGCAATGGCGTGATCTCTCTCGGTTCACTGCAACCTCCGCCTCCTGGGTTCAAGCAATTCTCGTGCCTCAGCCTCCCGAGTAGCTGGGATATTTAGTAGAGACAGGTTTCACCATGTTGGCCAGGCTGGTCTCGAACTTCTGGCCCCAAGCGATCCGCCCACCTCAGCCTCCCAAAGTGCTGGGATTACAGGCGTGAGCCACCACGCCCGGCCTGTTCAGACCAATAATTAACACACCAGAGTGATGAAGTGTAATTGTCGCACAAAGGCATCTCTGATTCTGATCGTGGATGAATTATTGCCAGTGTGGTAGGGACAGGCAGGGTCAGTTGCACTGGGCATCTGCATGGCCACATATGGCTGTGTTTTATCAGTGAAGGAGCTGTGGGCTTAAGGAGAATCCCAGGGTCTCTGGCCCAGCAGCCTATGGCTTCAGATTAATAATATATATTGAGCCGGTTATTCTCTAGTTTTTACAGTGTCACGGCTCTTGGACAGTTTCCATAGGTGGTTTGGCGTGCATTTCGGTGTGGTGGTTTTTCTGCATTCTTGTAGGTAAGTTCACCAGGAAGGGCTGCTTTGACATCATCTTTGAAGACTAACTTATCATCCAGCACTCTGAGCCTTGTGTCAGTACTTTTTGGTTTTCTTGATATTGTGGTTTGACAATCTTGTTTGTTGCAAAATCTGTAGTGTGTTTAGATTTTGAGTCTTTCATACAGCAGTTGCTTAACATTCATCCAGGAACTGCCAATTTGTATTTTTCTCTATGTTCAGATTCCATATTATTGCCTTGTTCTGTCCCATCAGTCAGTAATATCTGAGGCAATCAAAGGACAGAATCCTCATATTAGTTCTTTGTCTAAAGGACTCTAACTTTTGTACTGAACTTTTCTTTAGAATCGTGGTTCAAGTATACAGTTTAATGTAGTCAAACAGAAAAGACAACTGAGCAGCAAATCAGCAAACAATAAACCTAGAAAATGAAAAAATATTTCCCTTGACACAGCTCCCTTTAACACAGAAAATATAGTATTAAAAATATAATAAAATGATTCTCAGTATTCTTTTTAGGGAAATTTGATACTAATGAAACACCTTTGAATGAAAAAATATAAATTACCCTTGACACAGCCCCCTATAACACAGAAAATGTAGTATTAAAATATAATAAAATGATTCTCAGGGTTCTTTTTAGGGAAATTCCATCCTAATAAAAACACCTTTGAACATAATTACCTTTGTATGATTTTCTGTGAATCAGACTTTCGTCAGTTTGACAAACTTCCCTAAAAAGTATCTGAAATCTGCCATCTTCTCAGAATAGTCAGACACAGCTTAGACCATGGGTTTCCTGTCTAGCTCATGAACATTTGTAAAAGTGAGCTAAGTGACTACAAGCAACCTCCTCCCAACTAGTTATTTGTTATAGGAGGACTATATTTGTTACAGTAGGACTACGTCCTTGTCAAAACTTACAATGCACAGGAGCCCTGAAATTGGAGCTATCATCCATCTTACATTAGTAATCATTATATGAATATAGTGATGATTTTTTTCCTTTTTAAAATATAAATTTGTCTGAAGGTCTCTTGTCATCACTTTGACATAAGAGCTGTAAATCACTCTGGAGTAGAGATGGTTGGAGAATAGAGGGCTATAGTTGGTTGATGAAAATCTTGACTCAACAGTTTGTGTCATAGTTTGGGGTAAGCCACCGTGGCAGTTTGCAGAGGCGGTGTGGCAGCGGGGAGTGCCTATTTTTAATCACTGCTGTTCCAGGGCCAACCATAATTAGGGATGTTTCCCTTGCTCAGTGAAGCTATATTTTGCTTTTTGTTCATTGATTGATGGAAATTGTAGGACACTGAGAAAATAAAGATGGGCTAGGAGGGTTTTGGCGCTTTTTATTCCTCCCTCAATTAGGGCTTTTCCGGGGCTGCATAACAAAGTGCCAAAACTGAGTGGCTTAAAACAGCAGAAACATACTGTCTCACAGTTCTAGAGGCTGGAAGCCCAAAGTCAAGGTCTCAGCAGTGTGAGTTCCCTCTGGGGCTATGCAGGAGAATCCGTTCCAGGACTCTCCCTGAGCTGCTGGTGGATGCTGGCAATCTTTGGGGTTCCTTGGCTTGTAGATGCATCATCCCAGTCTCTGTCGTCACGTTCACCTGCTGTTTGCTGTATGTGTGTGTCTATGTGTCCAAAAGTCCCCTTTCTATAAGGACAGCATTCATACTGGACCAGGGCCCACTCCAGTAACTTCATTTTAACTTGATTACCTATGTAAAGATGCTATCCAAAAAAGGTCCCATTCTGAGTGAGGTGCTGGGGCCCCATCTTTTTTGTGGGGACAAAATTCAACCTATAACACCCCCATTAAATATAGTGACAAACAGTCCTCACAGTGCTCCTGTGCTCCACTGGGGGGCAGGATTCTCCACTGTTGAAATGGCCCAGGGCTTCGGTGCTGCCTTCTGGGTTCTGGGGTTGGCCAGCAGGACCAGGCACAGCCAGGCTCTGTGACCCGAGCCGGTGGGGCGGGCAGAGAAGAGATTCTGATGCTTTTTATTTCTTTATTATTATACTTGATGCAGAAATTATGAGCCCTGATGACATCCAATAATAATTGTTTTCCCTTATTTGAGACATTTGGGGTAAGCTCCGTATTCTTCCATAACAACAAAGCAAGCAGGCAAGCGTGAGTTCTCTAAACAAAGAGCGGCTTTAAGCAGGGAATTTTAGGCTTCCAAGCTGGCCCTTCTCACAGGAAGCAGCCATTCTCTGGGAAGTGGCACCCAGTCTCCGGCGTACCTTGCTCAAGAACAATAGACATTAGTTATAGTCTGTTAATTCTGTCTGTTTCCCATGAGAAAAAGAATGTGTTCCATGGTGTTGTCAGGGAGTTTCAGGCCCATGTTTGAACTTTTCCTAAGGATCTTCTGTAACATCAAAGGAGGTGACCTAAGCAACCTCCAAATGGGGATCTTTGGAGTATGTCAGGGCCTTTGCCCCTGAGTGCTACAGCCCTTGAGGTGGGCGGAGGGTAGGAGTGGTAGCAGAGCTGTGACCAGGGCTGTTCTCACTGTGTGTGTGTGTGTGTGTGTGTGTGTGTGTGTGTGTGTGTGTGTGTGTGTATGCATGCATGCGTGTGTGTGTGTGTGTTTTTCTGCAGGCACCAGTTGGAGATGCCAGGACATTACTCTCATCTGGCTGCCTTCTATGAGGACAAAAAGGGGGTGCTCCATGCTGGTCCCGGCAGAGGCAGCAGCCTGCCCCCTGTCTACTGGCTGCCTTCCATCCACCGATACATGTACCCTGAGATGAAGGTGAGGTTAGCCCTGCTTTTCTTACATGATACTGGATCTGTATCTGGGAATAGTAGCTGTTGATTAATTTTTAATGAATAAAAAATTTATGTCTTTGGATCATACAAAATGTCTACTTTTGATAGAACAGAGTTGCAACATAAGCATTTGGTTTTTTTAAAACATAAGGCAAGTTATCTTAAACAATATGCTTTCTAGACACTTCTGTAATCATAGTATAAAGGCGTGTGTGATAGGCCAGTTGTGAAAAGATAGATTTAATTCTGTTGATTGCTTCTGATATTTTAACACTAGACATTTGAACTAAAGATGAAGAGTCTGATGAAGAAGTATGACATTTCTTAGTTAAGACACTTCTGATGTTACTTCATTCTGTATTTGTTCCTGAAGTACTTTGGCTTTGGTACTAGAATATGCCTATTTACAGTTAGCAAAACACCCAGCAAAGCGTTAGGTGTTGGAAGGGTGCAAATATGACTAAGAACATGAATCTCCTCTTTCTCTTCTGTCTCTGTCCCCTGTGGTTGGTCACAGGATATTTCCATGGAAACCTAGGGCTCCCCTGGTAGAGAAATTATGCCAAGAGTCCAAGGGAGAACTCTGGGAAGATGCCTTGGGAGAGGACGCGGTCCCTGAGTATTTGGCTAGGTGGAAAGTGAGGAATGCTGATTCCAGAACCAGGAAAGGTGTGAGCAGCAGTGAGAACCATGGTCTGTCACTTTCTCAGCACCTTCTGGGAGTTATGCATTGTGCCAGCTATTTATCTGTACCTGTTGCAGCATTCTCTAAAATAAAAGTAAATGTTTTTTGTTTTTTGTTTTTTTAAATCCTTGTTTTCCAGCGAAAGCAACTGAGGCTTATAAAGGGCTAGTGACTTGCTTTAGGTCTTATAGCTAATAGGAGTTAGAGCTAAGATTTAAACAGAGGTCTAGTGCCATAGCCAGTGCATGTTTCCTGCCCCACTTCATTGTCTTTGCAGAGATGTGGACACGGAAAAATGCAAGACAAGTTCATGAGACATGAGCAAACTAGTTTGGCTGGGATTAAATGTTTGTCAGCTGGCATGAGGGAAGCGATTGGAGAAATAGGCTGAAATTAGATTGTAGAGAGCCTTAAATAGTAGACCCTGGAACTTGAATCCTAATAAGTACCAATTAGGGACTTACCAGGTAAAGAGACCATGTAGGTATTTCAAACTAATTTAATACAGGAAATCAGTAATATAGGAGTTGGAAGGCTGAAGGAGTAAAAAAGGAATAGGTAACCCATATTTAGTAATTATAGATAATAGCCTGACTAACACCCTATATTAGTGATTTATTGCTGTGGAACAAATCCCCAAATTAATGGTTTAAAACAGTACATATTTATTATTTCACAGCTTCTGTAAGTCAGGAATCCCAGCATGGCTTAACCAGATTCTCTATGTCACAATCTCTCATGAGATGGTATCAGCCAGGGTTAGGGGCTCATCTGAAGGTTTGACTGGGGAGGTATCCACCTCTAAGATCAGGTGGGTGTTGGCAGGATCAAATTTCTTGAGGGCTGTTTTGAACTGAAGGCCTCAGTACCTTGCTGGCTGTTAGTTGGGGGCTCCTCTCAGTTCTTAGCCATGTGGGTCTCTCCACTATGTGAGCTTGCTTTATCTAAGCCAGTAAGAGAGTGTACTAGCAGGATGGAAGTCAGAACCCTTTGTAACCTAACCATGGAAGTGACAGCCCTGCAATGTCACCATATTTTCTTAGAAGCAAATTACTCAAGAGCAAGAGGGGATTGCATAAGGCTGTAAATACCAAGAGGTGGGGATCACTGGGGACTATCTTAGAGGCTGCCTGCCACCCTTCCTTAGGGCTAGGGTAACAAAGCAAGAGAAGCAGAATGATCAAAACCATGGGAGCCTGCAGGAGGGGTCCCTGCACAGCCAGTGCTCAGATCGCTGAGGGAGGCACTGCGCATCTGTGCTGGGACCTCTCAGGAGGTGTGGCTCCACGTGTGCTGTGCATGCTAAGGAAAGCTGGAGGCTGGAGTCATAGGTATCTTCTGCTCCTGGAGAAATACCAGCTGGAGCAAGAAACGGAAGAGATTTCCTTCTGCCTTTCAATATACAGTCCATGCTCTCCATTGAAGAACTCTAACAGGAAGCCAATTGGCGTATGAGTTTAGGAATTGTCATTTGCAGGTTTCCCAACCCCGTGGCATAGGCTGAGAGACAATCATTAAGAAATCGTTAGAGGGCCATTAGAGGTACTCTGGGCTTGCACTGACCTGAGTCCTGTTCTCTTTCTGTCTGCTCATAACTTAGACCCATTTTTTCCTTCAGAGTCCAATTTCTCTTGGAATTATCTCCAAATCCACAGGGAGGTGACCAGCATCTGACCTAAATGTACCCGTATTCTTCCCCATAAGAGTCCAGGGATGAGGGACTAAGAGAGAAAAAAGAAAATGGCCCATGCTTTTGAGGACAGCTCATTAACATAACTGTTAGACCCTAGGAGATGCAGGGAAGAGGGTACTGTTATGGTTGCAGATACAAATAACAGTGGAGTGTCTTCTTTTTACAAAACAATATGTCAGCACATCAAAATAAAAAACACGGCCAGGCATGGTGGCTCACGCCTGTAATCCCAACACTTTGGGAGGCCAAGGCGGGCAGATCACTTGAGGTCGAGAGTTTGAGACCAGCCTGGCCAACATGGTGAAACCCCATCTCTACTAAAAATACAAAAATTAGCTAGGCTTGGTGGTGGGTGCCTATAATCCCACATACTTGGGAGGCTGAGGCAGGAGAACTGCTTGAACCCGGGAGGCAGAAGTTGCAGTGAGCCAACATCGCGCCACTGCACTCCAACCTGGGCAACAGGGTGAGACTTCTCTAAATAAATAAATAAATAAAACGTGGCTTTTGTTTCAGCAACCTTACTCCTCAGGATCTATCCATCAGAATGACGTATGTGTAACAATATTTAATTCAGCATTGTTCACAGTGGTAGAAAACTAGAAAGTCATAGTGAGTAGTGAATTAGAGCATAAGAAGGTGACATGGAAGGACTCATTTGTGTGAGAATAGCAACGTGCAGAAAACTCATCATTCCTTGGTATCTGCAGGGCCTTGGTTCTAGGCACCCTCCCTCAGATACCCAAATCTGCAGATGCTCAAGTCCCCATATAGTAGGGTGTAGTATGTGCGTATAACCTATGCACATCCTCCCATATACAGATACTCCTCAACTTACTGTGGGGTTACACCCCCATAAGCCTATTGTAAGTTGAAAACATTGTAAGTCCAAAGTGCATTTAATGCTGGCAACCCAGCCAACAGTCCCTGACTTACGACGGGTCCACTTAATGTATGATTTTTCGACCTTATGATGGTGCGGAAGCAATTCACATTCAGTAGAAGCCATAATCCCATCAAAGTCTTAAGGAGCTTCTTGACTTAACGTGGGGCTACATCCTAATAAACCCATCATACAGTTGAAAACTTGGTGAGTTGAATCATGGTAAATCAGGGACCTTCTGTGCTTTAAATCATTTCTAGGTTACTTATAATACCTCATACAATGGAAATGCTATGCACATAGTTGTTATACTATGTTGGTTTTTACATGTATTAAATTTTCTTATTGTTATTCTTTATTTTTCCAAATATTTTTGATCTGCATGCAGTTGGTTGAATCTGAGAATACGGTATTAGGGGATACAGAGGGCCAGCCGACTGTACATGTGATATGATTACACTGTTGTTAAACAATCACAGTGTCTGTCTAGATAGAGACACACACACACCCAGACATAAACATGGAAAGTATTGATGGGTGTATATGAGCTTATTAAGTTATGTATTCCCTGGATGAGGTAAAGTATGGGATGCAGTAGGGCAAGGCTTACATGTACAAAAAAGGCAGGGACCAGGAAAAAAAATGACAGCACTTAAAAATAGCATGTATGATATAATAATACTTGTCATGGATGGAAAATAATGTAATAGATCTGTCAGTATTTATTGAAATATAACATTTTATAGGAATAAGTTCAAAAATAGTATATATGATACAATACTTATCATGTATGGAAAATAATATATATATCTTTAAGCTTTTTATTGAAATATAAAACTTTATAGAAATAAGTTCAAAAATCATACGTATATAATTCAATGAATTTTTACAACATGAACACACATATAAAGAAAAGCTTTAGTCTGAGCACGGCGGCTCATGCCTGTAATCCCAGCACTTTGGGAGGCCAAGGCAGGTGGATCATGAGATCAGGAATTCAAAACCAGCCTAGCCAACATGGTGAAACCCCATCTCTACTAAAAATGGAAAAATTAGCCAGGCATGGTGGCATGCGCCTGTAATCCCAGCTACTTGGGAGGCTGAGGCAGGATAATTGCATGAACCCAGGAGGCGGAGGTTGCAGTGAGCTGAGATAGCGCCACTGCACTCCAGCCTGGGCCACACAGGGCAAGA
This sequence comes from Pan troglodytes, assembly GCF_028858775.2. Classification (NCBI taxonomy): domain Eukaryota; kingdom Metazoa; phylum Chordata; class Mammalia; order Primates; family Hominidae; genus Pan; species Pan troglodytes. Next base: position 157,019,664 of record NC_072404.2, on the reverse strand, counting down.
CTCCCTCTCAAAAAAAAAAAAAAAAAAAAAAAAAACTTTAAAGAAGTAAGCTTTTAAGGTAGGAGTCAGACATAGGAATGTTTCAGAGGGAAAAAAATAAACTGGAAAGGAAGCAGAGGGAAGAGGAAGACCTCTCTGAGAGGTCCAGATGTGGCTGCTAAATGCTCCCCTTAGGAAAATAGGGGAGTGGGAGAGGGATACAGGGGAGGGGGGCTGGGCCCCGGGAGTGGAGGGCTTCCCTAGTGGCAGGCATGGGTCTATCAGAGCCTGCTATGGACACTGAACTGACAGTGGTTAGGGAGTAAAAAGAAATTGGAGTGAAAAGAGGATGGAGTATGGACTTGAAAGGTTGGAGGGAAAACATGAAGGTACGCACTGGAGACATCAAGAAAAGAGATTTCTCTGTAAAAGCCACAGAGAAACAAGGCTGGAAAAAGGGAAAGAGATTTCAATGAAAGCAGGAGGAATTCCTGTTGCATGTGCAGGTGAGAAGGGGTGAGAAGTCTCTAGAGCTGACCCTTTTAGAAGAAAGGAGGTGGCCCTGTGGGCAGTGCTTCCCTGGCATGGGCCTGGGCACAGGGCCTGAACTACTTGCAGGTCCCAAGAAGGGCCATGTTGCCTCTTACCTGCAGGCCTTTGTGAACACCTTCCCTCAGATTCATCTGTTTTTGTTTGTTTGTTTGTTTGTTTTGAGACAGTCTCGCATTGTTGCCCAGGCTGGAGGGCAGTGGTGCGATCTCAACTGACTGCAACCTCTGCCTCCCAGATTCAAGCGATTCTTCTGCCTCAGCCTCCCAAGTAGCTGGGATTACAGGCATGCGACACCACACCCAGCTAATTTTTTGTATTTTTAGTAGAGATGGGGTTTCACCATGTTGACCAGGCTGGTCTTCAACTCCTGACCTTGTGATCCACCCACCTCGGCCTCCCAAAGTGCTGGGATTACAGGCATGAGTCACAGCACCCGGCCTCAGATTCATCTTTATGTCAAAGCTTCAACATCACTTCCCCCAGGAAGTCTTTTCTGTCTCTCCTAGAGTGGGATCAGGCACCCTCCAGTTTGCTCCACCAAGCCCCATTCTTCTCCCATCATGGCTCTGTCAGGCTATATTTTAATTGCTTTCTCCCACTAGCCTATAAAATATACATTGGGCAAGCCCCGCCTGGCCTCTGTGTGGTGGAAGAACAAGTTGGGAGCTTGAAGATAACCAGTGGGAAAGCTGGGAGGAACCGGCGTGTGCTTTGGCACCCTTTCCTATCTGGTTGCTGTTAGACTTTGAAGAGAAATAGCGATTGGAGGGATGCAACCAGCCTTGGTCACTTGGTGCCTCTCCTCCTCATGATTTGGGTTGCAGTGGCAGAGGAGTAGGCATGGGTGGCAAACAGGACATGTTCAGTGCAGGGTCGCCTTTATCCTGGCATGGGGTAGGGGAATGGTATCAATGCAGGAGTGATGCCTTGGAAAGGGAAATCCTCTCCGGGTAGTGCAGACGCAGCTTCGGAGGGCCCAGGACAGCCCTGGCTTGGACAGGCAGAGTGCAGAGGCTGCCCTGAGGCTCGGGTGTAGGTGCCTCTGAAGGCTGGTGGTTGTTAAACCCTAGCACGCAGCCCGAGAGTCGGTGCCTCTCTCAGAAGTGCTCTTGCCTGCCTCCCTGATGGGTGATGAGCTCTTTCTTCTGGCACTTTGGCATGGAAATGACCTTTCACAAAGCTCACAAGGCCCAGGGTTTGAAGCCTTTCTGTTTTTCAAAGCAACAGTAGTGGCCACCCCATATTGGCTATTTTTATGTGCTATTTCATGTTTTGTCTCAGGCGGTCCTTAAAGTAACCCTACGAGGTAGGTGATGATTCCGTATTTCACAGTTAAGGATAGTGAACCGGAAACATTAGCTAACTTTCCCCAGATCTCCCTGTTAGTAAATGGCAGGGCCAGGATTGGAATTCAGCTCTTCCTGGGATCAGAGCTTATGCTCTTAACCCCTATGATACTCCTTGGCTCAGTGTTCCTAGAAGGCAATTCAGGGGTTGCCAGTTAGTGACAGAAGGAAGAGTGGGGCCAGTCGTGGTGGCTCACGCCTGTAATCCCAGCACTTTGGGAGGCCAAGGTGGGCGAATCACTTGAGGTCAGGAGTTCAAAGCCAGCCTGGCCAACATGGTGAAACCCTGTCTGTACTAAAAATACAAAAATTAGCCGGGCATGGTGGTGCATGCCTGTAATTCCAGCTACTTGGGAGGCTGAGGTAGGAAAATCAAACCCAGGAGGTAGAGGTTGCAGTGAGCCAAGATCGCGCCACAGCACTCCAACCTGGGTGACAGAGTGAGTCAGACTCCATCTCAAAAAAAGAAGGAAGAGTGGTCAGAGGTGAAGTGCAGCAGGGATTATGCCAGGGGCTCCTTCCTACCTATGACTTCTGCAGACACCTCACTTTGCACAGTAGCAGCCCCCATAGATTTGGGATCTGACTGGGGACTGTTTGCTCATCATGTTATTACTTAACAGTGCTTAGTAATGTTTTCGAGTTGAGTTTTCTTATTGAAGCAGATGCTTTTATTCTGGTTTTTTTAAATTTAAATTTAGCTTTGTTTCCTTTGCATTGTTCTCCTGAGTAAAATAATGATCACTCAACTCAAACATCCGTGTATCAGGGAGCTGTTGTATTATAGAAATCCAGTTTAAAGGTAAGACTTTTAAAGTGAAAAACATCATTGTGTGTGGAAATAAGCATCCTTTAATGTATCTGTTTGGATGGACTTCAGAATTTCAGAGAAGGAGATTAGATACCTTTTGCTATATTTCTAAGAAGCTGTTCCTCACTCTTTCTCCTCCCTATTCCCCTCAATTTTTTCAGATCACACACCCAGCTGGCTGCATGTCTCAGTTTATAAAGTTCTTTGGAGAACAGATCCTCATCCTCTGGAAATTTGCCTTACTTCGAAAGCGCATTTTGATATTTTCTCCCCCACCTGTGGGCGTGGTGTGCTATAGAGGTAACCAGAAGCCAGAGTCAGGAGTGCTGCTTAAATCCCTGGAGCAGAAACTGCTTGAGTCTTTCTGTCACTGACCAAGTTTGGAAGAGCTTGGGCCACATCCAGGGGATGGGGTTTTAAGCCCGGGAGTGACCTGATTGGCTGTGAACACTGTTGACAATGTAGAAGATGGGTTGGATGACACATCAGTGGCCTGGCCAAAGATTAGGGCTGGATTAAAGCAGAGAAGATGCATTCTAGATGGATTTAAGAGAAACTGGACAAAACTTGTCTGATTGGGTTGTAAAGGTTCTGATGTGTGTGAGGTTGCAGTGGAAGAAGAGTCTAGGATAACAAGGGTGGTGGGGCCACCAGATGGGGGACGGAGCAGGAGCCGGGGGCTGGCTTGATAAGGTTAGTGTGGGATGTGATGAGGGTGTGCTGCCTTGAGACCTTCACAGCAGGGGTGTCTGCCCACCCTGCCTAGCTGGGTCGGGACCTGTGGGCGTTTGAGCTGGAGATAAAGATTTGAGGGTGGTAGATTATTTCTGCACTCATATCCAGGATGGACAGCGTTACCTGGGGAAAGTACAAGTGTGGAGGGGTGTTCCAGGCACAGGAAGTGGACCAGAAAGGTGGAAGGACAGAAAGGACTAGGGAGGGACAGGCAGAAGGGGGAACCGGAAGACACAAGGGTTACAGAGGCCGGAGTTCTGACAAGGTCAAATTCTAAGCAAGACCAGCTAGAGAAAGACTGAGAAATGTTTATTGGGTTTGGGAAGAACGTTGTTGACGTCACCTTGAGGGGTCAGTTTCTGCCATGGCACCCCAAAAGGCTTGCCACCTCCAGTCTCCTCAGAACGCCAGGACCACCTGGATCCTGAAGCACCAGATAGCCTGGAGCAGAGGTGTTGAGCCGCAGGCTCCGAGGGAGGAAGGGCTGTGGAGGGGCAGACCCTCCCCGCTCACCTCCTCTGTCCCCACAGTGTACTGCTGCTGCTGCTTGGCCAACGTTTCACTGCCTGGCATCGGGGGCACCATTCCTGAGTCCAAGCCTTTCTTCTACGTGAACGTGGCTGACATCGAGAGCCTGGAGGTAGAGGTGTCCTATGTGGCCTGTGAGTATGGGGCCCTCCCCTCATCTTGCCCTCAGGTCCCAGCCCTGCTCCTCCCAGACACAGGGCTCCTGGGCGCCTTGTTTCCCAGTGGGGTTGGGTGGGTTCCCACCTCTCTAACCCCGGGTTCCACAGGCACCACAGAGAAGATATTCGAGGAGAAGCGGGAGCTGTATGACGTCTACGTGGATAACCAGAATGTGAAGACACACCACGACCACCTGCAGCCGCTGCTGAAGATCAACAGTGCTGACAGGGAGAAGTACCGCCGGCTCAATGAGCAGAGGTAGTGGCAGCTAAGGGGAGAACCAGGGGCTCCACCCTCCTCAGGGCAGCTCCAGCATGGGGGTCTCTGCAAAGCCTGTCTTCTGCCCCTTCCCTGACACATTTCTCCCAGTCTCCATGCTGCCTGGGATGGAGATGGAAATGAAGGGAAGCCCCGCAGTAGAAGAGGCCAGGCTCCCTGTATGCTGCCCTGATAGGAGGGGAGTAGATCCACGGTGCTGGTTTCTTTCTTCTAATGGACTTTGGAATCTGTGGAAATTACCTTAGCTGCCAGCTGCTCTCCACGTGACCTTTAGATGTACCTGTGTGTGCGGCTTAGAAGCACCTTGACTGAGCACCTTCATTGTGTTGGTCGCCATATTAGAAGCTTGCTTATATGTATCTGATGTCATTGTCAATAATCTGGTGATCCTATGAAATAAGTATTATCATCATCATCATGCCCTTCTGATAGACAACTAGGAGATTGTTACTTGCCTAAGATTACCAGGGGCAGAACTGGCCCTGGACCCCAGGGATTTTGAGTCCAAACCCTGTTGATCCCTTTTCTGGCTGGTGCTGCTTCCTGGGAGGTGGTGGCCCATTGAAGATGCCTGGCTGAGGCCTCACCTGTGACTGTGGTCCTGGTACCTGCACCAGAGTCTCACGGTGATCTTCCCAACAGGCAGATGCTGTTGTACTCCCAGGAAGTAGAAGAAGACTACAACCCTTGTGAAGAGGACCTCTTCGTGCTGTGAGTCCTGGGGCCGTGGATGTGGAGTCTCCCTGAGGATCCCTTCGGCACTGAGTGAACTGCATCCCTCCCATGTCATTCACTGCGGGCCAGGGATGCTGTTTATTGCTGCCAAGGGCACTTAGAGCCGGGCTCCTTACAGAGGCGAACCTGAGCCCTGAAATGCCATTAGGGGGAACCCAGAGGACTTAGGGAAAGAAGCAGGGCCCTTAAGAGAAAACAGGAGTCTTAGTGTTTCTTTCCTTGTTGGGCTTTTACATCGAGGATGTCCACCGCCTGGAAGCTCTGTCTGTCCCTCAGGACTCAGGGACTTCTCATTTCCATTGCCTCCTTTGAATAGAGTAGTTCCTTGCGCTGAATATTATGGGATAATCTGAAATTTTAATTCTTGAATCAAATGAAATCTCTTTGCCCCGTAGGTGCAGAAGCCAGGGCCTTTCCACCTCACAGTACTGATTTCATTCCTAGACAGCTGGGTGAAGTAGCCTTCTGTGGCATCAACTGAATTATCCCAGCTTCCTTTTTGGTCTTCCAGGGGTGAGGTTGTGGTTTGATGTTGAAAACTTAATGTGGGCATTTCTACAAAAGTGTAGCACCTTGATTCTAATAGTGGACTTCCTAAAACCTACATCCTGTTTAGGTGGAAAGTATCTGAGACTTGAGCACAGCCACAGTCTCATCCAGGTATGACATGTGCCACTGTGTCTGAAATTCCTGAGCACCCAGGGCCGCCTCAGGCACCAGGCACTTTGCCGACCTGAGAGCTGTATGGGGCTGGACTGTCTAGTCTAACTAGACAGTGAACGCTGTCCTGAACAGGGCTTGTTTGTTCATAAAGCACTCTAAAGCGGTGACTTTTAAATCTTGATCTGTGCATAATCTCACTCCTCCCAAAGAGTCATCAAGGGAGAGCAAACACCCAAGGGTAACGTTGGCTCACGTTCATTTTGTTGTTGTTGTTGAATTTTTGCTTCCTCCTATGACTAAGCAGAAAGAGAGAAAAGCAGTGTTTGGGGGCCTCTTCTCAGGCTGTTTAAACCCAGGTCACTTCCCTCAACAGGAAAATGGATTTTGACAGGCCATCTTGCTTAGAGATTTCCCTAATCACACCATAATTAATGCCAAATGGTTTCTTTGCTAACCTTAGTAGCACTTGAATAATTAACTTTTACTCTTTTCTTCTTTTAAAAGATACCTGCGAATCCACTGAAAAGTACATTAAACAAAACAGTATAGTTTTGGTTCCCCATATGTGGATTATCTGGTGAGCTTTTTATTCCCCCCTCCTTCCTTTCCTGTGTCTTGTCTTCCAAATGCAGGTTTTTCCTAGAACAAAACAACCGGATATTTCAGACTTTGTTGGAGGTGTCTGCCAGTCAAGACAAAACTCTGACAGCAGAGCATGCCCGGGGCATGGGCCTAGACCCCCAAGGAGACCGGAGCTTTCTCCTGGACCTGCTGGAGGCCTATGGCATTGATGTCATGCTGGTTATCGACAACCCCTGTTGCCCGTAGGAGGAGCCAACAGGACTGGGAGCCGCTTCACGTGGGATGTCAGCAGCCCGGAGTTCACCCCAGGCCCCGAGAGGGCCTCATTTTTTATTAAGTTGACACAAAGGAATATTGTTTATACTTTCCAACAAACATAATTTTTGCAATTTCCTTTCTGCCCTTTTCCCTAGAGATAAGGTGAGATCACCTTGGTTTTGTGTCCTGCCGTGTTAGGATATTGGAATCTGCCACTTTCTCCCAGAGCTGCTGGTCCTTTGGGCTTGGTCATGGGAGTTGTATCACTAGGAGTAGGCTGAGCTCTGGAAACATTGGGATGGACTGTTCAGAAAGTCTGTGTGGTCTTTGTCCCTTGATGTATTTGAGAATAAGACAACCACCTGTCCCCTGTGGCCTTAGATGTTCATCTGCCTAAAGGCAGAGAAACTAGACCAGATGATCTTTTAAGGTTTTTAGTAGTTCTAGGAGTCTATAGTCTTGGGATCAAATCCCTTTTCTTGTTCATTAGGGCAACTTTATGTCTTCTCTGTTTGCTTGAGTAGGGACCACAAAGAGGGAAAAAAGGATGTTTCTGACACCAAATATGAGCTTATCTTATGGTCAGAATGAAAGAGGTTGCTTATCAGTGAGCTGAAAACTAAAATTATAGAATGAAGCCTGGAAACCTTCCTCAGAGTAACTTGATGGTGGCCATGCAATGTAATGTTCCTCTTTGTCTGAACCTTCCTCCTCTTGGGATGAATTGGTGAATTGCTAAGGGCCAGTGCTGGCCTTGGAGCTTGCAAGCAAATTAATTTTCCAGTTTAGTCTCTTAAGGGTTCAATAATGCTCTTGGAGTAAGTTGGGTATTTTTAAAGGCTGAAGTTTGGGCTACCGGAGGATAGAGCAATTGAAGTTCGAGCAGGATGGAGAAGCCACTCTAAGTCTCTTCATCTGGACACGAGTTCTCTGGAGGCATTAGCAGCAGCACCTCTGGGTCAACACAGATTTACTGGATTCCAAAATCTAGCAAGGATCTGAGCTGGTTAACTCAGAGGGTGGAGCACGATGCTAACAAGACGGTTTATCATTTTGGACCCCTCACAAACACACTTCTCTTTAGCAGAGGTGACATTCCTTAGGCTAAATAATTGGATCCAGGGACATAACAGATTTGTTGAGAGAAAATGTGGCAGTGCCTTCACCCGGGACAGTGGTCAGGAAGCCCTGAGCATCCCTGATGGATTTATCCATCCTCTTCTGAAGTGCTCTGATCTAGGCTGGGTCCTGTTGCCACCTGCCTGTTCTCTGGTTGGCTTTTGCAGGAGGGCAGCTTACGTGTTTGTCAACCAGTTAGAAAGCCAGTTCCTGTGGGTCGAGTTTAGGCCTTTTTGGCCATAGTTGAGAATTTTGACTTGGGATACTGGGTTGTTGGTGACAAATAATGTCTTCCTTTTCCCCCTTCCCGCCTGGCTCGGTTATGGGAATAGCCGTCAGTGCATCCATGTCTGCGACCAACACCCAGCCAGACTAACATACACAGCAGGGAGAAATAACATTCAAATGGTGGTTCACACATCTCATCTCAAGATAAGGTTCTTAGGGTTCACTGCTTTATTCAAAAGTGTTTTCACTGTAGCTCCTTCATATGGAATATCAAAACTGAAGAAATTCACATGTGGAAATGCAAATAGACATTGATTAATCAAGGTAGCATCTTTATGTAAATATATAAATAAGTTTGGGCATTGAAATGTAAACTGTACAGCTAATAGACTTTTCTCGTCTGCAATGTGGGTTGCTGTCATTTCAGTAATGTGTATGTTTACAAAAGAAAAAAAAATCTGTGTTTCGAGGTTGAAGCCTCACCTTTTATTCTCCTTTACATGCAACCCTCTCCTCTTGCCTCTCAAGGGTTGAGGGGTCCTTTCTGTCAAGTAATGGTTATTTTTCGTGGTATCCTGAGGTTCAGGGTGTTTTAAGCTGGGGGTAGGTGGTTAGAGGCAGGAGTAGAAGTGAAAGGAAAGGTCTGATTCTCCTAGAGGACACAAGAAGATCTCCTTTTTCTGGAATTAGGGAATCTGCCGGAAGGAGCTGTTTGAGGCATTTCAGCTCTGAGCCTGCTATATGCAAACACTGCAGTTTTAACTGCAAGCTCAGAAGTGCTGGTATAAACGTAGCAGGGTGAGAATGAAGTTCCTGTTTTTTCCTTTGAATGGTGAGTCAGGGCTTCTGGGTTCCCTTAACTTTGTGCTTGTCTCGGTAGCTTTCTGTCTCACATCTCCACGTGTCCACCCTCCTGCTCATGCAGAGGGCCAGGGTATGGGTGGCCCCAGAGGAGAATGTGCCAGTGAGGCAGTGCCATGTTTCAGGTCATAGGGGCCTTGGGCTCAGCTGACCCCAATGCAGAACTTCTCCCTTTAAGAGAGATTCCAATAAATTGGTCCTTCCCTACCTTGCCAGCTTCTTCATAGGACCAGAAATCTTGTGCAGAGCCTCTGCTTGGCTGAACAGCGTGTGCTTTATCTCTTCAGTTACCTTTGCCACTGTTGAGCATCCTCAGAGTATGTCTTGCCTGGGCTATGAAGTGGAGTCTGTGGCCTCGGAAATCACCTTTCGAAGCCTTGCTCTGTGCCAGATTCTGCTCCCCAACATGACAAATTAACAGGCACAACCCAGGATCCTTTGCTACCAGTTCTCTACTAGGGAATTCCACAGTGGCAGCAGAAGCTAGGAGCCATGTGGACCTGCTTTTCTGCCAGTCTTGAAATATTTTCTGAGAAACCATCTGCTTTTGTTCAGAAGAAAGTGCTGAACATCGTTCACAGACTTTTAGGTCTGTAAGCTCTTTAGGGGCGGGCATTATGATGACCACTGGCCTCCTGGAGGAGGGTTGGATACCTGTGATGTGACACCTTCTGCCACCATCTCCTGCCGGGCCTCAGCCCTCGCCTGCCTGAGCAGGCCTAGTTCTCCTGTGAAGCTGTCAGCCTGATCTCATGCCACACTGTGAAATGAACTATGTGCCAGTTTGGAAATAATTGCTGACCTGAGATGCTGGCTGGGCTGCCCTATTGTTCCTGAATAAGTCAGAAGAAATTCCAGGTGGGAGTAGAATTCAGGTTTGGGGCTCGTTGGTATCCATGTAAAATATGACAAAGGCCTGTTCAAGAGGGTATTTTCAATTCTGTAGGCTCAGCAGATGATACTACCCAGCCTTTGGGAAAATGTCCAGTTGGCCCCTGGCTTAGGACTCTCCACAAGGAGTTTGAAATGGTAGGGCTTATCCCCTACCAGACTAAAAGTATGGCCCAAATTATGTGTTTAGAATTTGCTTGGCCTTTAAACATGAACCATTCCCTATGCCTGGTAGAGACCATTCCAGTGTCAGTGTCCCACCTTGGACCTGTACAGTCCTCAGTAAATTATGATTGCAATGAATTAGAAGGCTTTTGCCTTCCATATCCATCATCCATTATAGCATCTGTGCTTCCATCTGGTTAGGGGGAGGGAAGCTGAAATCATTGATGTATCAATAGAAGTAATTTAGCTTAGGAACTTGCATCTATAACTTACCTTGTTTTGTTCCACTTTAAAGTCAAGAGAAGAAAGTTAAGATAGCACACAGGTGCACATGCTTCCAGATGCCACATGTGAACATTTGTTGATCATGTGACTACCGATGACACTTTAGCTAGAAGATAAATTAAATCTTAGCTAAATCATTGTTTTTCCTTCTGGTGGCTATGAGGATGAATTTGCTCTCAGTCTTGATGCACTGAAAGCCCTTCAAACACAGTAAAAGATGAAATCACTCATCTTTAAACTGAGGCCTTCAGGGAAGCTTTTGTAAAGGACAGTAATGAATTAGGCTTTCAGTTTTAGGACATCAACCCTCCGAGAAGAGGCAGAGACCCGAGGGACCATTTATTTCCCTTTGCAACTGCATAGCCCAGGGAATGGATTGAGATGCTTTCTCCAGACCCTGTATAGGTCAACCTTGCAGAGGTAAAGGAGGAGGGGCAGGTGGATGAATAAAATAGGATAATGCTCAGCTTGGCAGTGGACTTGCCTTAGTGTGATGACAGGTCTAACATGGGCAAGACAATTAGAATGGGGACCAATATGCCAGGCATGGGCTTTTATCTCCCTAGTAGATCCCAAGCTAGTAGGCTTGGATTCTGCCAAATGGCCAGCCCTCCTGTCTTCTCCCCGTACCTTGTAGTTAGACCGAGGTGAGAATCCTGCTGACCCCAGTCCCATCCCCTCTCATTTCAGGAAAACCCTTTTGTGATTCAGGTAGGGGGAGAGGAGGAGTTAAGGGCTCCGTTTACTCCCAAGTCATGGATTTTTAATATTCCATTTTTATTACTAATATACCTCTCTTCCTAGAAGCTACTGGAGTATTGAGTGTTGTGGGAAAAGGCTAACTGTGAATTAAGTTAATGTTTTTCTTATAAGAAATGGAAGTTTATTTTTTTATTGATATTACTATGTGATGAACTGAGTATGCATATACTGAAATGGAAGGAAATTTTAAAACTATTATTCTAGAAGAAATGGGCAGTTTTGTAATTTGGTGGTGGCTGAGACCCCATAGAAGTTTTACTATGTAAATAATTTGGAGAGTGAATAAGGAGATTGTGCTATGAAATCCTGACAGCGCTCTTTAGGAGGCAGACTTGACAGTCCTAGGAAGGTTGACATAAAAATACCAACCTTCAGTAAAGCTCTAGTACAAAAAAGGGTAAATGTCATCATTCTTATTTTTAGGCCTCTTTCTTGAGAGAGGTGGGAGTGGGAGGTAGTGTTATAACTGGCACTTTAATTTGTTTTTGGAACTAGAATTTAGGGGCAGTTGGATGAAATTGCAAATTTAGAAGGGGAATAAGAATTTTCTAGTGCTATATAAAGAAATGATGATGGAGACAAAAGCCTTGCTTTCCTCTTTTTAGAATTTATTTTCGATTTTTAGCATACTGTGGGGCTTTTAGAGCTAATATGATCTAAATTCAGAAAATTTAATTTTCATAGTAGGCCAGGTGTGAATTACTTATGTTTGCTATAGAATGCTTATTTAGACTAACAATAAATTTACTTTGCTTTCTAAGGCCAGTCAGCGAATGTGGGGATGAGGCAGGATGTTTTAAATGAGCCAGAGATGATCCACAAAGTGAGGTCTTTGAGTTGGATGGTTGCAAATATATTGACATTAGAGTGAAAACTCCTTCCTTTGGGTAAACTAAAGAAAGATAAAGTATACTAAAAAATTTTAAGATGGTGTTATACAAAAAAAAGTTTGGGTCTAACGTGTCCACAAAGACTGTCAAGTGAAGAATGGTGGAGATTCTTGGTGTTTGAGCAGCCAACCTGGATGAGTGACTTCAGGGACAGAGCAGAGGAAAGCAAAATGAATTTCCTTTATTTACCCAAAACTTGTTGACTGAATTTTTGTATAGGTCTGGGAAAATAAGCCTAAACAAATAGTTGTAGCCTTAGAAAAACTGTTTTCCCATTTCTTTCTGAGTTAGAATCAGCATAGCCTCCCTGTCGCCTTAAATGTAAAAATCCTATTTTGATTAATACCCCAGCCTAAGAGTTATAGCAATACGAGAGACTGAATCTATTTTTGTTTCGGGTCTTTACCTCATATTATGAAATTAGTAAGACACTTCATAGATTTTGCCCTGAATACTGGTGTGCCCAGGTATGCCATGCTCTCTCTCTGTTTCCAGTGGTGGTAATTTTAAGGCCTAAAGAAAGCTGGGGTTAATCCTGAAGCTAAAAGTAAATGTTTCTTGAATTGATTTTGTTCTATGGTACAAATAACATCTATGAATATCATATCTGTATATATCTGAACCAAGTTGTGTGCAGAGAGGTTGATATAACTATATTTACAGAAAATGATTTTTACAATTAAAGTTCACATTTTAACATGAACATGCGTGCTGCAATCCCTTCTCCAGTCCGAGAAATGTGGTTTGTGGTAGGAAGGAATGGTGGCCTACTCCATGAGCAGAGCCTGTGGGGGCTGAACCTGACTTCACTTACAGTGATGATGGAGGAGATTGGGGAGCTGCTACCTGTCCTTCTAGAAGCCACGGTCTGGACAAACTTTCTCCAGGTAATGGGAAACAAAGTTGGGAATAACTGCGCCATCCAGAAGAGCCAGGGCTGTGTACCCTTAATTACATCAGGAAACTTCTAGAATCCCACAGAGACCACCACCCTTTTACTTTACAAACTCTCTTATCAAAGTTCAGTTTAAAACTTTATGTACTTGGTATATATTTGGTATATGTGTATATTCTAAACTTTTATTTCATTTTTAACCTCTTGGGGAGTTACAGTATGTATTTAGAACCGGTATAGAGTACATTGCTATTGGTGGCTCTGTAAATCAAATGGCCTGGATTCAAAGTCAGGTTCCTATTTTCTGTGCTATGTAACCATATATTATTACAGGCTGAGTATCCCTTATTCGAAATGCTTGGGACTTAGAAGTATTTTCAGATTTCAGATGTTTTAGGATTTTAGAATCTTTGCATTATAAATCCAAAATCCAAAATGTTCCACTGGGCACTTCCTTTAAGGATCATGGTGGCACTCAAAAACTTTCGGATTTTGGAGCATTTCAGATTTCGCCTTTTCAGATTAGGGATGCTCAACCTGTAGCTACTTCCTAGGGTTGTTGTGAGAACTGATGCATCAGTTACATATGTGAAGCACTGGCACTTAGGAAATATAACTGCATCCAGATATGTGCAAAACAGCTGTGAGGGAAAGGAAAAAAACTTTATTTAAAACCCTATCTATCTTAATAGAAAGCAACTACGGTTTTTTTTTTTTTTTTTTTTTTTTTTTTTGAGACAGAGTCTTGCTCTGTCACCCAGGCTGGAGTGCAGAGTGGTGCGATCCCGGCTCACTGCAACCTCTGCCTCCCGGGTTCAAGCGATTCTCCTGCCTCAGCCTCCAGAGTAGCTGGGACTACAGGCACATGCCACCATGCCCAGCTAATTTTTGTATTTTTAGTAGAGATGGGATTTCACCATGTTGGCCAGGCTGGTCTCGAGCTCCTGACCTCAGGTGATCCACCTTCCTTGGCCTCCCAAAGTGCTGGGATTAATCTTTGCATTTGAGTGAAATTAATCTGTCAAAAAGTTTGTACTAAACAATCACCTGGGAAGGGTGGCCGACTTCCCAATGCAGATTCCTGGGCCCCATCCCCAAATTGGGTTATTGGGATCTCCTCCAGATAGCTCAGCATTCCAGCTTTGGCTGACAAGCCTCACTCAGCTGACTCTCTTTTAGTTGCACTATTAAACGTCTTCCATGCAGGCTTTATAGGGAAGGACAAGGCAAAGAACAAAGCAGTCAACAATAAGGAAACCAAGCCCTCACAGGAAAGAAAGCCTGAATCAAAGTTTGAAACAAGGCATATTTATATTTAAAAATGAATAAGATTCTAAAGTGGCTTCCATATCCTTCCCTAATTATATGTACCATTATGATTAGAACCACAAAATGAGCACACATAAGCACACACTGGTAGCCTATCAGAAAAGAAAGCCAGATTCTGCACTGGTCCTTGATATTGTTACAGAACCACGATATGCTAAATGCTCTCAGCTCAGGTGAAAACTTTTGTTTTCATATACTACAGCATCCTTCCTACCTGTGGGTGGTATGGGATGAGTGATCTTTATGCTGATGTTTGGAACCGTCTGTTATGTTTTTTGCCAAAAGCAGAACTTTTACCACCCTGAAGAATACTGAAGAATACAGTATGAAATAAGAAAGCCTTCCTTTTTGTGATCTTCATTCATGGACTTTTCATAGCTGTTCTGTAATCTACTAAAGCATTGGTCTCTCTCCATGGGATGTGTGGGCATGGTGTATGTATCTTAAAAGGGATCTGCCTGAGAGAGCCTGTAGCTAAGGCCTGCCAGCTCTGCTTCCTCCCCTTCCCCCTCGCAATCCTCCCTCATTGATCTTCCTGTGGTGCACTGCCCCCTAGAGTGTAAGAAAGAACCTCAGGGCCACTGAACAAAGGAAAATGTCAGCGATAGTAAAAGTAAATGGTGCTAATGACTGGCTGGCAAAGCCATGGCAAATCAGGTGGATTTCAGTTCTCTGCTTTCAACAGACTAAAGGAGAATCTAATCAAGTTGTTTGTTAGTTGATAGATCATCATTAATAATTCTTGATGATAGAGCACTGTGATCTTTGTCAAAATGCCAAAGGAATCCAAAGAACTGTAAAAACATTGTTAACGTAATTCTATTCCATAGAATTTATGTGCTTACATCTATACAGAAACAAGGAATACAGCTGAGGTTGAACCCCATCTCAGCTGTAAATCACATTCATGTATTCTTGGATAAATGAACTAATTAGGATAAAGAACATTCTAATAAAAAAAACTTTTAATCATCCAAGAATTATATTAATACCGTTTTCATTATATACCAATAATTAATTACGATAATATTGGTTCTGGACTGAGATAACAAACAAAGCAAGAGCTAAAAAAAAAATTTCCATTTATATTTTTTGTTGACAAGAAGTAATGGGGTGAATGATTAAAAGATGTCGGGCATAATAGATTACATTATGATAGGATTCTTGGCTGAAAAGTGGTATGGAAATACAGAAGGAGAAAAGCCAATTTGAAATGTTTAACTACTAAAGAACTAGCTCATTTATTTTTATAAATGAATGAAGGGTGTCAAATTGTTGTGATATTTAAATTGTACTGGATATGTTTAAAATAGTGATGTAACAGTTTTTATTTTAAAATACCAATATTTACACGACACCAGCAAATACATACTTTGTCAACTATTTAACTTCCCATGAAAAATTTTAGATACCAACTTAGATAAAATTTTAGATATCAACTTAGATGGGTGAGGGTATACATGATTTTTCAAAATACTTTTGGGGGTACATGAGCAGAATACTTTGTGGACTACTGCTTTAAAACACGATTTCTCCAAGTACAGTTGAGGGACAACTTACAGAATCACCTGGGAAGGGCAGATGACTTTTTAAAAATGCATATTCCTGGGCCCCATCCCCAAATTTGGGTTATTAGGTTTGGGGTAGACCCCAAATAAATCAGTTTTCAACATGTACCCCAGGTGGCTCTCATGCAAACCATTTAGGAAGCACTACTTAAAAAAATAAAAACTAGCATTTCCCAGTATTGTAGCCGTGGCTGAAGAGGGAAACAACCTCGCATATGTTTCTGGACTGAGGTTAGAACTGAAATAAAAGCTAAACAGGAGCCGGAGCTCACAAAATAGCAGCACCTGTGGAGGAGCCTAGAAATGGGAAAAGGTCACCAGGGCAGGAATGCACTTTCCTGGAATTCCTAGCACGGTCAAAGAAGAGAAATGGAAGGGCCTAGGCAGGCTAAGCCCACTGTGGGCTCTCCACTGTGGTTGCACTTTGGAAGAAAACAGAAGAAAGTCCTTTTCCGTCTTGAACCAGCCTGAGGAAAGTCCGTGTTTAGGAGGGCCAACCGTCACACCAAAATAAAACATGCGCTAATGGAAGCTGATTGCAAAGCAGGTGACAGAGCACACTTTGGGAAGCACTGCTGGAGTGGGGGCAGAGGGGTACTTGCCATGAAAATGCCCTGGGGACCCTCTGACGACACTGTTGGGATGGCTGAGGCACCTGTTCCCTTTTGGTCCCACTGGTGGCCTAAAGTGTGGTCTCAGAGTGCTTGTCTTCTGCTGCTCACTGGGTGGGGCTTGTGAGCATCTGTTCTCTCTTCCTAGGATCACAGAAGAACTGCAGCTTCCTGGGGAGCAGTTTCACCTCCACAGGCATCGCTTCATACTCCTCACTGTCAATGCTAAAAGAGCCCCCTGCTCCCTGGGGAGAAGAGAATATTCAGAACAGCTCAAACACACATCAGTGGCCTACTGGAGTTGGAGGTCTCACAGCAGCACCAGAAGAAGTTCATTATGGAAAACAACATCCTCTCTTGAGGAGCTATCCTAATGTTCTTTTACAAAAAAAAATCAGTGCCTACTATGATGGCCACAGTGCTGGTTCTGGAAACATCCTAATTCTACCATCCATGAAAAAGGATTTATTTTCTTTTTTTGGCCCCTATCTCCTCCCAGAGTATTTTGGGATTTGAACAACATGGTTATAATTTTCAAATATGTATTAAAAGGCAAGGGTCCTGCCATGTCTTAAGGAACTCATAGTCTTTCTATATTATGCTAATCCTTCTCAAATAAAAATAAAGACAGCTAATTCTCTTACGACAAGCTATTGTATCTGCTGGATCATTTTCATTATTCTCTAAGACTTGTTTAGCTTGATATACCTAAGGTGTATCAACATTAATATCATTACAGTCTATGAAACCCTTCCATAACTCATGCATTTAATTCAATATTTATATCGAAACTGTGACGCCAGTCACTATGGGGATACCTTCTGTTTACCTATAGTCTTGTCTGAATACAGTAATATATGGCCACATGTCTTCAAAGGCTATATGAAGAGCCTCCTTTTTTTCCGTATTGACAATTGAATAACCTCCCAATTCCAGATTCTATTTCCAATTTTTTTCACTTACATAGGTTATTCTAAGCATGGCATTTCATAATACAGAAAAATTCAGTGTTGAACTGAAAACTGCTTCCAGATCCTTTATAAAAAATGTTAAAGTAAAAGCCACTATTAACATTTGCCAGCTAGACAATTCTCTATGTGTCTTAATGCAGTAACCTTCTGCATTATTTACATATGGAAAAATAAAAGGAGACCTAAAACTCACTTTAGGGAAGAACCTTGGTTCGAAAACGATGGGAGTCTTCAAAAGTCCACTCTAAATCCATGACTCCCAAGGAGATTCTGCCATCCTTTTCAGCTCCCCGCTAATATGACCCAGAGCCTGGCAAAATGCTTGGCACACAATATGTGCCTAAGTGTAGGTCAGCTAACAGAGAGGAAGGATGGGACACCACAGAGGGGCAGGCCGATGATGAACGAATCAAATGCTGTGACTACCGACCCCTTCCCCACTCACCTCCGGGATAAGCAAAGTGCACTGGCTGGCTTGGAGACACTCCGTGCCCTCCACGTGCAGCTTGGGGTTTCTCACCTTTCGACTTCTGTGAGCACAGGAAAAAGCAAGCTTAAGACCAGTGATGGCAACGGCACTAGGTTGCAACAATGTAGCAACTTCTTTCCCCCTTTTTATGAGCTTACATAAGTGGACAGATGGTCTATTAAGCCATAGAATTCTGTAAATAATTTTTCCAACAGTGATTCTTGCTTAGCCTTGTGATACATTCTAGACTGAATGTAGAGAACTGGGCATGAAGTTATGACTTTCTCTGAAATGCTCTTAATTTGATCTAAAAATTGATTTAAAAATAATCATTCCACATGTACCTAATTCTTAGATTGTTAGTCTCAAATTTAAAAATCAGAATGAAATTCTTTAGGAAAAGTACTAAACTTCTGGTATTTGGTACTTCTTGTGATTACTTGAAGGAGAAAATATTTTTACTTTAATGTAGATATTTCTTTTATGTATATGAACAACTAGTCTTAGAAGTTCTCTGATAACCCTTCCTATCTGTGGGTTCCACTCCCGTGGATTCAACCAACTGAGGATAGAGAATACATATTTTTGCACCTGTACTGAATCCGTACAGACTATCTTATCCCCTAGAGAATACAGGACAGCAACCATCCACATAGCATTTACATTATATTGAGTATTATAAGTAATCTAGAGATGATTTAATGTGCATAGGGAGGACGTGCGTAAGTCTATGCGAATACCGTGCCACTATATAGAAGGGACTTGACAACCTGTGGATTTTGGTATCTGAGGGAGGTCCTGGAACCAATACCCCAAGGATACCGTGAGATGACTGTATTTATAACGCGGTCTACTTGGCATACAATATCTACCTTGACTGAGTGACTATGGAGTAAAATTTCCAGCGCATATACAGACACACACTCCACCTCATGCAGATGTATCTTTTAGGCAGTGGAAATACAGTAAAAGCTAATCTAAGTAAATCAGTCCATTATTTATCATTTATTAACAACAGTAACTCTACAAAACGGTATCAGAGTTTTCTAACGCAGCTTCACAATGTTCTCTTCAGATATCCAGAGGAAACAGACATTACTTGATTTCACTTCCTGTAGAGAACAGAAGGACACTGGCTGCCACTGGTGCTAACAATGCAGAACATAGTGGCTTCGCCTAACCTTAGCAATAGAATTGGGGTCTCTATTTCTGGATACCAGTATCATAAAGGAGATTTGAATATTGCTGGTCTCACTGGCCAGACTGTCAATGAAGATTGTGTGATTTCTGGACATTCTGTAGAAGGAACAGGATTTTCCCTTCTTATAGATACAGCAAGAAAATCAAAGGCTGCAGAATCAGCTATTCAGTCTCTGAAGAATTTATGCCAAAGGCAAGAACAACAAACTTATGTGCCTGTGTAGATAATGAAGTAGCCATGGAGACCAGGCCGCTGCAGCAGAAATGTGTGATCCCTAAATGGGCACGAGAGGGAGCTCTGAGACAAAGCACAGAAAAGCGGAGCTGAGCAGATTACCAGTTGGCATGGGAACACACCAGCTCCTCAGATGCTCTGAAGGAGGATTTATAGTGTTCTTTACCAATAAAATTCTGGCAGAGGTAGGACTTAACAAATCACAGAACTTGGAAGGGTATTCTGTATTGGAAAAGGGAAAAAGGCCTGGGAAATGTCCAAGGTACTCAATACCTTTTCCAGTTTTTCATGAAGGCCCTGGGAATAGGAGGACATGGTGAACTGACATAAATAGTAATGGATACTGTGAAGTGCTTCAAAATATAAAAAGGCTTGACACACATTCTCTTACTCAAGGCTGAAAGCCAGTCCTGAGATCGGCAGAGATGATTATTTCATTCTGTAGACGGAAAGAATTCAGAGATGCTAAATGATCCGAGTCATGACGTCGGGTAAGTGGCAGAACCAAAATTTGCATTCAGCTCTTTGACCCTGAAACCAAAGTTCTTGACGCTGTGTCATGCTTCATTGAATTCTTTGGTTTCAATTGAAAAACAAAGACTGCTCTTACATTCTGATCCCCACTAAATGAACAGTGATGGCCAGCATAGGAGAGGGGCACTATACATGTCAGCCCATAGGAAAGAAATAACATCGAAATTCCCAAACAAGACAAGGCTTTGGCTGGATTTCTGTCTTAGACTTCATGGGGCACTCTGAATAGTAAAATCTGAGAAAATCACAAGCCTCATTTCCTGTGAACCCCAGTCCACTTACCCTATAGTTATAAAGTCTCCTTTGCTGATGGTGTCAGGTTCAATGCAGATATTCAGAAAATCTTCTTTGCTCTAAAATGGTTAAGAACACTAACGTCATTACTCTTAAAATTTGGCTAATGCAGCCTGTTGTCATCCTCAGCTTGGATGGTTCATAGTTTGAAGCTATGTATAGATAGGGGACTCTACTTGTAGTGATTTAATTCCAAACCTATTTTCAGTCTTTTTTTTTTTTTTTCACTAAGAGCTTTACTGAGGTATAATTTATAGAAAATTCATCTCCATTGCTTGGCTTTTTTTTTTACTACATAAGCAAACAAAACTCAGAGTGGGAGGTTCTGGACGTTCTGTCACTCACTAGTAATTATTAGCTGTTCTAGTCTCTAGGATTACTTCCCTTGCAGGCCAAGCTTTCAGCCCATCCCAGCAATCTCAGTGTTCACTGTACATGAGCTTCACATGACAGCATGGAATCGGCTGCTTGGTGTGGAGAGCCCAAGTGCCTGTGCTTCTTTAATGCTCTACATACAAATTTGGTGTGCAACCAGAGCTGGAAAACAGCAATCCGTTTATTCTATGGTAATGTTTAAAAACTTTCCATTTCCAGCCACAGAAAGCTCTGGATGATTTGAGCTACGACAAAATGGCTATCAAAACAGACTTGGTTCTTGGACCAGTTCCCATAATTTGCTACCAGTCCGTGACTAGCCATACAAACCTAGCCCTCTGTAAATCAATCCCACAACTTCTATGTCAGCTTCAAATAGAGGTCTTGTTTCTTTTGGGGTAGGTTCAAAATGTTCAGGCCCAGGATTTGAGGCCTCTGAGAGCCTTAAAGCCTTTGCCTAAGATTAAAGGGTAACTAACAACTCTCAACTAAGAATTACAAAACATAAAGTGGATGACTTTGAAAGTTCACCTTTTATTTAACTACTTACTGAGTGCCAGTCATGCACCATGAACCCACGGAGCTTGGGTTACACCAATGAACAAAACCCACATGACTTTCTGTCTACAAAGAACTTACTTTCTACTGTAGAGACTGGAGGGAATAGATCGATCATAGTAAAACAGTAAATTATAAACTCTGTTAGAAGATAAGGATGCCACAACTATATTAGAGTTTATTAGAAAATAAGATCAAAGAAGCAGAGCAAGGAACATGAGGTGGCGCTGATGGCAGTGGCTGTGTTACAAAAAAGGGGGTCCCGTGGAGAAGCCTTGGAGAAGAGACCTGAAGGAGGTGAGGGAGTCAGTGATGTGGCCATCCAGGGCAGTGGTTCTCAAACTTTAGCAAGTGTCACTGTAGAGCAGGTAACATTCAGACTCTGGTTTTTGTTTGTCAACTAAAAAATAAATAATTTTTGGCCAGGCGCAGTGGCTCACACCTGTGATCTCAGCACTTTGGGAGGCTGAGGCGGGCGGATCAGCTGAGGTCAGGAGTTCGAGACCAGCCTGGCCAACGTGGTGAAACCCCGTCTCTACTAAAAGTACAAATACTAGCCGGGTGTGGTGGCAGGCGCCTGTAATCCCAGCTACTCGGGAGGCTGAGGCAGGAGAATCCCTAGAACCCGGGAGGGAGAGATTGCAGTGAGCCAATATCGCACTATTGCACTCCAGCCTGGGTGACAAGAGTGAAACTCCGTCTCAATCAATCAATCAATAAAAATAATTTTTTTTTAACTCAGACTCTGGCCCCATCCCAAGTTTCTGGTTCAGTAGATCTGGGGTGAGGCCCATGAATTTTCATCTCGAGCAACTTCCATGTGATACTGATGTGCTGATCTGAGAACTGGACTTTGAGAACCCCTAATCCGGGGATGAGCAATCCACACAAGGGGAACTACTGGGGCGGAGGCCTTCAGGTGGTGCTGGGGGAACATGTCTGACAGCAGGGAACAGCAAGGAAGCCCGTGTAGCTGGAGCAGAGCGAATGACAGGGGCAACAAGTGAGGAAGACAGGGAAGAGAGGAGCTACATCAGCAGAGCCTCATAGACCATGGCGAGGAAGCTGGCTCTTAGGCTGAATGAATCAGAGAGCCACTGGAGGGTTCTAAGGAGGGAAATATGTTCTGGCTTCATTTCATTAGGATCACTCTGGCTGCCGTGTTGAGAATTAAGACAGGAGTAGATTGGAGAGGGAGACAGTGGGCTAGGAATTAACATTATAGATAAATGTGTAAGAATGGCCCAGGGTTCAGGAGCTCCCAGGAGCAATGATCTGCTCTGACAATAGGACATTGAGAGGTGGGGCTGGGGGGGGTAGTTAGAGAGGAGGAGGAAGAATGGGTTAAAGCAGTGATGAGTCAGGAGGACAACCACCAAGTCACCAGGCCCAGCATACAAGGGGAGGAAAAGAAAGAAAGCACAGCCACTGCTTAAAGACTGTGGGAAAGGCAAAACTCAGGGGAGAGCCACACTTCAGCTAGAACAGGGTCGGGAAACATTTTCTGTAAAGAGCGAGAGAGTGAACACTGTAGGCTTGCAGACCATGAGGTCTCTCTCACAGCTATTCAACTCAGCCATAGTAGCTGAAAGCAACCAGAGAATATACTCAAATGAATTAGCCTGCCTGTGTTCCAGTAAAATTTGACTTAAAGACACTGAAATTTGAAGACAATTTCCACACGTAACGGGGAAAAATACTCTTCTTTTGATTTTTTTCAATGATTTAAAAATGTAAAAAATATTGTTAGCTTCAAGGCTGTACAAATACAGGCAGCAGGATAGTCGGGCCTGTGGGCTGTCCTTTGCTGACCCCTGTTCTAAAGCTTTGTTCTGGAGGCACAATTAAGTTACCTAGAAAGAAACTGTGGTTCTTTGGAGGTGAGCCTTTAGCTTTGTTAACAGGGAAGAGGGCAGCCTTTAGTCTAGAATTAATTTTGACTCACTAGTGAGGCAATACCTTTCTGAGGACACTACCCAATGCCCCATGTCTGAAGAGGATTTTCTACTCTAATTGGTTTGAACACGAACTATTCCTGGCTTTGTGAGAGGACTGACTCTCCTGAGACTGTCCCGCCTGCTCACTGGTAGGTAACTCAACCTCTGTCTTGGGTGGTGGTTTCTCACATGCATGCACCTGTCAGTACTCAGCTGAAGATTCCAGAGGACACCTCCGTAAACCTCTAGCTTGGTTCTGGGTGCGGCTCTCCTCTCCATGGGGCTCTCTTGTATCCTGCCTTGCAATTCTAGCTGCCTTGATTTCTCAAAATTCTCAAAGACCCCTCAACTGAGGTAGGGCATGGGCTCTGTGTGGGCTCCCTCTCCGCAGGCTGTGGCCTCTCTCCAGCAGTCACCTCGGGCAAGCATCAGGCTCACTGTGTTCAATTTCTTGCTCTCTGGACTCACTGTCCTATGCTGCTTGTCTCATACCAATGTCTCATATAGTTGTTTCAAAGATTTTGTCCAATTTTTAAGGTGTTTAAGGTATAAAGCTGGTGCTTTTTGCTACATCTTGGCCAAAAGTCTCACATTAACATTCAAAAATCAATTCATTTTATTGCTTTGACAGATTAAATGAGGAAACTTTATTATCTCAATAGATGCTGGAAGAGTACTTGATAAAATTAAATATCTAAGATATTTAACATGAAAGATAAAAATGCTTAGCAAACTGGGAATAGAAAGGAACTGCCTTAATCTGATAAAGGGTGTCTATAAAAAAAGAAAGCACATTAAATACAAGCATGAAGCAATGAAGACTTTCTCTCTAAATCAGAAATAAGAAAGACGATGGGGACTCCTGTTATTGCTACTTCTATTTAACCATGTACTGAGGTCCTATCCAGTGCTCTAAGTAAAATGAAGGATTGTAAGGATAAGTATTTGAAGAGAGAAAACAAAACTTGCACTATTTGCATTGGCCATGACTAAATCTGTAGAAAATTTGAAAGAATTCATTGAAAGAAAGTTAGAATAATTAATAATAATTTAATTAGGTTGCTGATTCAGCATTGATATAAAAATCAATTATATGTCCATCTACTAAATCAGGTAGAAAATGAAATTTTAATAGATATTATTTAGAATAGCATAAAAATTAAGATAACTGGGAATATATCCAGCAAAAGACAGGATATTCCAGAGAAAACTATAAAACTTCATTGAAAGACATTGAAGACCTAAATAAATGAAGAGATATACCCCGTTCATATGCTAGAGGAGTCAATATTGTAGAAATGTCATTTCTCTCCAAATTGATCTATGGGTACAATGCAGTGAGATCAATATTATAACATTTTTATGTGGAATTTAATAAAATAAACATTCTAAAATATTTATAGAACTCAAATGAGCTAAGAATAGCCAAGAGACTGTGTAAAAAGAGAAAAACATAGAACTTATTATAAAACTATAATAAGAGAAGCAGAGTATTAGTATAAATATGAGAAAATGGAACAACAATAGAAGAAAGAGACTAGAAACATTTACATGTATATAGACATGATGTATGGCAGAGGTTTATTGAAGATCAATGGGGGAAAATGGAGATTTCAATAAATGGCGCTTGGACAACTGGCTTTCTATTTGGAAAGAACATAAAATTGGAGCTTTACCTCCATCATTCACAAAACTCACTTATAAGTGGGGGTATTTCCTTTTTAAAGAAAAATGGAACTATGTTGCAAAACTTTTCACCTATTTTTCCCATGTCAATAGATAGAAAATAATACATATATAAAATAGATATGACTTTTAATAAATGTACCAAAATTTATTCAGTCTGATTAGTTCATTGCAAATATTTTACTATTATACAGTGAGCATAGTTGTATAAGAGATCCTACTTTTCACACATTCTATACTCCTACAGCTTCTTTCATACACTGAATGTGCTGCTTTTAATAAGTGAACATTTTGAGCTATTACACGGCAGCTACATTGCCTTTATTGTATTGCATTTGCTTTTATTTTTATAAAGAATTGTGCAAAAACGAAACAAATGAATTTGCTGCTACTCGTGATAAGCGGCACAGTATCGTATACTTTTATAATAGGCACAAAGATAAAAAGCACTTGGCATTGTGAGTGTGGCTAATCTTGAGCGCAGTCACATACTCACTGAACTCAATCCATTCAGGGGTACTCAGTCATCAGAGAAAAGAACAATGGTAAAGAACATGAACAAAATACTCGGAATACATATTATTAAAGACTTAGTATAAAGGAGATGTATAATTAGACATTTTATCTTTCTCTTTTAAATTCCTCTGGAAGAGAATCTATTTTTTTTTTTTTTAGCATTCACATATCCACTTTCACCAGTGTTTTTCAGATTTCCATTATGTAAAAAAGGACTGCCTACATTATATATTCATCAGGTTATTTCAGTAGGATAAATTCCTAGAAATACAGTTAATAGGGCCGAAGGTATGCATATATTTTAGACACTTTATGTATACTATACCAAATTGCTGAGACAGGATATTCCAATCTATATTCCCATCAGAAACACACACCACCACTAAGCTTTTAATCTATAACATGCTTTTTAGTCATGACAATTCAATCTTACTATTTTAATTTGCATTTCTTTGCTGAAATCACTCTGTCTCCTTACCTACAAAATGCAGATAAAGATATCTACCTATAAGGATTACATAATATTATGTAAAATTCTTAGGACAGTGCCTCACATGTAGTAAATAATCAGCAAATATAAGCTATTTTTTCATATGCTTATTTCTTTTATGAATTTTCTATTCTTACCCCTTGCTCACTTTTTATATTAGTCCTTTGCCCATTTCTCATTGCTTTATCCTAAGAGCTTGTTAAAAGGAAAGTGAATTCCTGGTCTATCACATGCTAATATTTTTCCCAATATGTCATTTAAAAGTTCGTTTAGAATGTCTTTTTAAATAAAAAGACAAATGCATCAATATGATTTTTGCCTTAAATGTCATGCTTAGAGAGGCCTTGTCCTCCTTAATTTTATACTGATAATCACTTAGATTTTACCCTAATACTTTTTTTTAACTTCAAACTTCTATTTTAAGTTCCGGGATACATACACAGGAGGCGCAGCCTTGTTACATAGGTATAAACGTGTGCCATTTACCCTACTACTTTAATGATTTTATTATTTTACATTTAGTTCTTTAATCAAACTAGAATTTTTTTTATAGGGTGAAGGGAGCTATGTTTTCCAAATGTTTTGCAATGGACATGTATTATTTTCATAGTTAGAAAACATCTCAATACTCTGAACATTAATATTAGAATGAAACTTATCACTCTATTAATATTGGAATCAAACTTTTCACGACATTCCAACTCCATCTGCTAATTTTCAGACTGGCCTAGACAACTGTGAACAGACTAATTTGCATACAAGCTGAATGTAATTAGTCCACAGTTAACAATTACTTTCCTATTGGCATTCTCATTGATATAAATTACCAAGGTTTTCTCTATACTAGGGTCAGTAAACTTTTTCTGTAAGTGACCAGATAATAAACATTTTAGGCTTTGGGCCATACAATCTGTCACAACTACTCAGCTCTCCCCTGTAGCACAAAGGCAGCCACAGACAATATATTTGTGAATGAATATGGCTGTGCTCCAATAAAACTTTATTTATGGATACTGAAACTTGAACTTTACATATTTTTCTGTTCACAAAAATTATTCTTTTGATTTTCTTTGCATCATTTAAAATTAGAAGATTCTTGGCTTCTGGGCTATACAAAAACAGGTGGCAGACCAGTTTGCCAATGCCTGCTTTATTTCAATACTTTTGGGTGTATTGTCTATAGTAGCACCACCCAACAGAACCTTCTGCACTGACGGACAGGCTGTATACCTGTGCTTTCCAGTATGGTGGCTACTAGCTACATATGGCTGTTGAGCACTTGAAATGTGGTGAGTGTGACTTAGGAACTAAGTTTTGAATTTTATTTAATTCTAATTAATTTAAATTTAACTAGCCACATGTGGCTAATAGCTACCGTATGGGATAGTGCATACCTATAGATTGGGCCTAAATAAATCATATGTAGATATAGATACAGATGTATGTGTGTGGGTATTTTTCTCCTGAGGATCTAATTTGATATATTTAGTATAGTCACAAAAATCGTGGATATTTACTCAAGTAAAAGTTCCACAATTTTTTTCCAGTGACAAATGGGAATAGCTAATTTTCATTTCTAAAGCCCTCTTGCCCTAAGTTCTCTGAATGCCAATTAAGCAATGAGCAGAGCATGTAATCAGAGCCCCAGAAGCATTTATGCCACTCCTGCAGGTGGCAGCTTCTCCTCATTGCTGTTATTCCTTAAAGGCACACCACATCCTCTTTCTCCTGACACTGCCCTCTCTGTCTCCACAGGGTAAAAACAAAAATAACTGAATTAGTGGGAGAGGACTATAGCTATTGTCACTTTTCTTAGGTACCAAATGCTTTTCTAATAAAAAAGCACACTTACTGTCGGGTCAAGCTGATTATTCCGTGTTGTGATGGACAGTTCAATGGTGGACAGCTGCACATCTTTCCAGACCTCCAGGCTCACCTCTTGGGAAAGGGCTGTGGGAATCCATTAGATACAGGTCAGTTTCTTCCATTAACATTTCACCACCCACCACGGACGGCTAGCTGCTAGCTGCTCAGCTCAGCTTCTCAACCTTTCTGCTGACTCTTTGCCTTCATTTTATTTATTTCATGCTTCTTATACATAGAGGTAAAAATGGCATCTCTGTGCCTGAAACATCACTACCAAAAGCAGTCACATTAACAGAAAGACTGTGCACAGAGACTGCTATGCCCATTGATGGCACATTGCTTGGGCCTGCTCTGGTGGCACACAGAAGGATGAATTCAGTGATCCCTGAGAGGCTTCTCCTGCTCTAGTTAAGTTTCTAAAACTGATTTTGGAGGTCTACTTTAGGGCACTTCTAAACTGACCAGGGCCCTCCAATCTTTAGTCGCCACATTGCTCACCATCCTGTGGTTGTGCCCAGTAGGACGCAAGCCTCCGTAATACTCTCCTGTACAAAGAAGGCCTTTGTACAGGGGTCTCCTCTGGTTCACTGGGAGGTCTCTCTGTAGGTCCCGTGTATGAGATAGAGGCTTGATGAGTCTGAGGCCACTCCTTTTAATGTGGAGAGAGAAAAATTTTGTTATGCATGTACAATTCCACTCTGGGAGTTTCTCTCTGCAAAAGTTATTTATTTGTCTACCTATACGTGCTAGAAAGTGAACTAATAATCTCCTCTCACTGGATGGAATGCGAGTTTGGAGCATGGAATCCTCAAGCTTTCTTTTCCTCTTAAAGCTACATCTTAAAAACCATGAATTCAGGAAGTACTGCCTCCATTGCTCCCCCTAAAATAGGCTAACCACCACCATTTACATTTGTCCAAAAAGAGGGTGAATGAACATAGGGTCATCCGTAATAAATTTATCTTTGGCTTACGGATGGTGATGCAAAATGAAACTGAGGAAATCCAGTTGCATCAAGTACCTATCTCACTTCTGGAATCTTATTCCACACACAGGCCAGAATGGTTTAGCCCAGGCTCACAATCCAGCCCAAGGCTTCTCACTTCTGCTTCAAAGCCCATCACCCTCACACTCTAATTTTTTTTGTCTTCTACGTCCTGGCATCCCAAGTCCAGTGTCACCCTGGATCACATCTTGACCGCATGAATAATTAAAACCATACCCCAGCCTCTCAGCCCTTGACATCACCTCTGATTCACCACATCCACCCATTTCCATGGCCACATCCTGGCCCCTAATGTCACCCAGAACTATTCCACTTTGGAAATCTAAAACCCTGAGATCCTGCTCTCTAATCACATCCCATATTCTTCTGGTTGATTCTTTTGTGCCCATTGTGTCTCTTAGGGTGAAATGCTTCCCTGTTCTCAAGTTTCCAGGTGGTGAATTACAAAGCAGTAGCAACACTGGCTTCTCTCACTCCACCGCTTACTCACTCCTCCCCAAGTCTAGAAGGACCAATGCATGGATCCAGCCCTTTCCTTTCTCTCTGACAGCAGCTGTCCTTGTCTCAAACGGTCACTGCTTCTAATTTTCATGTGGTGAAAATTAGCTTCTTGTGGTGGTCTCTGCCCTGAAGGAGCTGTTTCAATGGACACCTTCAGTTCACAGTATTAGGAGATCAGATAGAGACCACATATCTGTGCTCTGTCCTCCACTCCTGCTGACATTTATAAAGATGACGTTTTGATCTTCATCTGCCTAGTTCCTGCATTTGTTTTCATACCTTGGTTCAAACTAAAAAGAGGAAGAGAGGGATTTTATTGTGGGCCCCTGAAGACCTAACTGCACCAAGTTTTCAATCACATTGAGGATTCTACTCCCTGACCACTCATTTTCCCCTCACTGCCAAACTGATAGTCAATTACTTTCAATTGCTTTCTTTTTCCACTTACTCTTGGCTTTCCTGTGTCTTTATTCTTCTACAATATGTCCTAAAAAGCCCCAGTTCTGGATCAGCCTTGTCACTAAGTTCCTGTACTCTTACATCATGGCTCAGTATTACTAGAGGAGAAAATGATACTCCTGCTGAGTATTAATACAGGGAAAAGCAGTCACCCAAAGGAACATTCATGTCTACAAATTGTTAGCCTCAGGTCTTCAGGGCTACTTGATAATCCTAAGCCTCCTCGTACATTCATCTTTCTTCAGGATACCCCATACCACTACTCACCGCCTTTCTGACAGGATCACTTTGCTTCCTACACTTCAGTGAGAATATCAGGGACATCAGTGAGAATACCTTAACTTTCTCTAATCTCATTTCCATCTGGACCTACCCTTTACTCCTCTCCTGTATCAATGAAAAAAGGTGTCCCTTGTCCTGTCCAGGGACAATCCAGTACTCTGGATCCCACACCCTTCTACCCACTCTTGGATTTTGCCAATTCAGTCATGCTTTCTGTCTCCCTTCTCACCTCCTCACATTCTTTTCTTTTTCTTCAGTCTAGAAACACATGGATATTCTCCACTTTTAAAAACTCCATATTGACCCCATGTTTCTCTCAGCTTTTGCCTTCCCTATCTCCTTCTCTTCAAAGTCAGGTTTCTTGAAGGAGTAGCCTGTCCTTGCTGTCTCCACTTCTTTACATCACTTTTATTTCTTGATGTTCTTCAGTCTGGCTTTAGCCACCACACTTTGGAGGCTGCCCAGCTTTTGGAGGCTGCCAAATTCGATGGATACTCTCTTGTCTGTATATTTAAAGTCTTCGCTTTTGCTTCTCGAAACTCTTACTTTTTTCTTGAAATTCTCTCTTCTGTTGGCTTCTATGTTAGTATTCTCTCCTGCATTTTCTCTTAGCACTTCTCAGTCATTTTTGGTGGTTCTTTAAATGTTTATGTCCCTTAGGGATATTCCTGGCCATCTGTACTCAATGGTAATTTCACCCAACCCATGGTTTCAACACCGCTCACACACTTATGACATTTGAATATGTTTCTTTAGTCCAGACCTCTCTGCTGAATTCCGACCTAAATCACAATTGTATCTTTGCTTGTCTGTACCACAGGTATGTTAAACTCTACATAGATTAAACTGAAAATTTCATCTCTCTTCACAAACTTGATTTACTCTAGTATTACCAACATCAGTGGAAAACTCCAGTTACCAAACTCTAGTCCCTCATACCAGAAATCTGATAATCCTACATTCTTCTGACTTTTGAGGTTCTAACTTAACAGTTCTTTAATCCGTCTTCTATTGTCAATACTGTTACCTCCTTAGTCTATACGTCACTTCCCACCTGACTACTTTAACAATCTTCTATCTAATGTCCTTGCCTTGAGCTACCCACATCCTGTTTTTCTGTTTAGAAAAAAACAATTTTTCTAAAATGCAAATCTGCTCATTTCATGCCTCTGCTTAAGACTCAATAACTCCCCATTGCTTTAAGGATAAAAGTCAAATTGCACATCAAAACCCGCCATAACCTGCCCTTACCTAACCCACTGGCTTCACTTCCTGCCATTTTACTGCATTCATCATAATTAAGGGCCATGTCACACCACTGTGACTTCACACAGCCTTTAAATGTTTCAAAATTTAGTGTGTCTCCTCCGCTGGGAAGATTTTCTGACCCTCATTAGATTTAGATGCCCCTCCTCTCTGCTCCCTTCTTAGTCTTTCTATCTTTCTCTCACAGCACTTGCCAAACTGCTGATTTACTTACACTTCCCTCCCAGCATCTGAATACTTCTTGAGGGCAGGAAACCTGTCTCATTTGACTTTGTATCCCAAGCATATGTCAACTATTGTTTGCTGAATAAATAGTGGAAACAGTTTATATTCCATTTAAATATGTAGCTACTCTGTTTCTTCCTAAATGCACTCACAACTCCACCAATGAAACTCGAGGAATAACCGATTTTACTAATCCAGTTTGCCCTTGGTATATAAAGACCTTGCCCTGCCAAGTTCATTTTTAAAATCACATACATTTACTTCTAGTAGTTCAGTGATTTTAGGGTTTTACATTTAATTTTTTAATCCAGCCAGAATTTTTTTAAAAGGTAAAGGAAGCTATGTTTTCCAAATGTTTTGCAAGGAACATGTATTACTTTTATAATTAGAAAAACACTCAATAACTCCGAATATTAACAGTGGAACCAACCTTCTCACTACATTCAAACCCCATCTGCCAATTTTCAGATTGGCCAGACAAACTATCAATATACCACTTTGATTTGCATAAAAGCTGAATATAGTCTGTAGTCCACAGTTAAAGATGACTTTTCTATTAGCATTTTCACTAATAAAAATTGTTAGGCTTTTCTCTATGCCAGTATTTTTTATTGTATCATATAGAGTAGCACTGCCCAATAAAACTTTTTCTGATCATGGAAATGTTCCCTATCTATACTCTCCAGTACAGTAACCACCACCCATATTTAGCTAGTATAGTTTGAAACCTACTGATATAAACACAAACCTGTACAATTAGATATTATATATTCAGATACAAATCTTCAATTCATTTCCAGGTACTAACATAGACAAGCATAAAATAATTGGTGAGAAGTATGTCATTATGCTCAAGGTCTGTCGGGCAAGAGAGTGAATTAATAGCAAAGGCAAGTAGAATGCTTAAGAGAGATTAAATATGGGTTTGGTAGTAGAGGGAATGAATTGGTAGATGAAGGGTGATTGCTTATCAAAACAGGAATGCGTTCTATATTTGTATTTAATCAAACATGCCCTGTTTTAGTGTTGAAGCATGCCACATTCATCTGTAGTAAGTAATTAAAAAAAAATACCAAATATATGCATTACAGAAAAACAACAAAATAACACAGCAAATTTCTACACTGTAAATCACATTTACCTTAAGAGTGCTGAAAAAGTGGGCTGCTTTGATTTTTAGAGGCCCAAGATACCAGTACCTGTGAAAAGACCAAGATAAAAATCTGATAAGAATATCAAAAGAACTATCATGTGATAGATACCATTCACGGCAGACAATACATTAGAATTACATCTCTGCTATGAGTGGCTATTCTGGTAGCTAGGAGGTTATGGCTTAGTATAAAAGAGTATTACATTCAATTTTAAATCCACATTTTGATGCCTTGTCAAGTTATATGTAATTAGTTATGCAGTAAAGATTCTTGCAATTTATGAGAGATATATAACCAGGCTCCTTGAGTCACTAAATTCACAACATCCTTTAAACACATCCTTTAAGCCATAGAATACAGTTTGGTATAGAGTTGTCCCTCAGTCCAAAGTCTGCAGATGTTCAAGTCCCTGATATAAAATGGCATATTTGCACGTAACCTATGTACATTCTCTTGCATATTTTAAATCATCTCTACCTTGCTTATAACACTTAATACAGTGCCTACACATCACTTTATTTGCACGGATTCAACACAGTACTCAGTGTGCAGCCAATTCCAGTTTTGCTTTTTGGAATTTTGTGGAATATTTTTTTCCCCAAATATTCTGTGTCTGCATTTGTTTACATCTATGGATACAATGGGTCAAGTGTACGTTCAAAAGAGCTATGAGTAAAGGATGATACAGCCACACTAAGATGCAAACACTGCATGCTCTGATGTGCTGATCCCAAGCTAAATGACTAGATCCTGTACACCATGTCCTCTCACACACACAAATGCACATAGGCACACTCAATTAAAAATGTGTAAACCAGCATAATTTCACATTACTCATGTTATATAGCTCTAAAATGGCAAATGTTAAATCTGGGAATAATGAGAATCTATTGCATATTGCTAAATACATAAAAGCTACTGGAGAGAGGAAGACACCTAATCAGAATTAGAAAATGGCATAAAATAGATTCTTCTCTTAAAACTTATCTCTGTTAACAAATCACTCAACATTAACTGCTCTCTGTTGATTCTGATCATATACATTTATTTAGCACTCACTATGAATGCGGAGGAAACAGAAGAAATATAAAGTATAAATTTCCCACCTTTGAGAGCTTATGATTTGAGAAAATAAGACCCAAATATGTAAAAGCAAACAATGAATGACTATAAGGAAAAGCATGAACTGATCACTGCTTATTGGTAAGGGGAATTAAAGAGACAAAGTCATTAAGGGCCTAAAATCACTGGAGCAGCCATGCCTATAAAATGGCACAGAATAAAGTCAGGGTACAAAACTTAGAGTATGGGAAATAGGATAACAGTCAGAGAAAGAGGGAAAAGCTTAGAAGTAAAGATACATAATTATATAATTAGGGGTGATGACAGAGTAAGTTGGGCCTGGAATAACAGACAAAGAGCTTAGATATAATCCAAGAGGGAATGCAGAAACATTCTAAATTATTATTCAGGTTGATACTGTGCTACTACTGATGAGGCCCTTGATCATCTGATTTTTTGTGTTATTATTTTTTAAAATTTACTTTATAGCTTGCTTCTTTCCCTAGTTAGCCAAGTAGAAGGTCATCTCAACTCAGGCAGTTACCTTCTAAAATTTCCTCGGTTTCCTTCACCTCTACCAATAGTACATTTTGCCACTGTCTTTGTAGTCTTCCTACAGCCAGCTAGGAAATGATTTCTCATATCTCTACCATTTCTTTCGTAATACAAACAGCAACTCTGTGGATGGGCCTAGCCAAGGTAGCACATAATAACAATCAGAATTTTAAAATTCTTTGTGCAGAAACCAATCGAGATATGGGGCTAGTATATAAAATAGTCCTAAAAGTGTTGATCTGTACTGTGCTTTCTTGTTGCTTAACACATTTTGGAAAGCAATTTGTCCTAACCAGACTTTTTTGGGGAAAGCTAAGCAGTTTCTCTTGCTGAGCTGCTGGATTTGAGATTTCAGATCAAACACAAGGTAATTTGTGGAATCCCATAATCATGGCACACTTGCAAATAAAAAGATGTGAAATACTTCAGAATGCAATATGTAATATAATATGGTAATGTCTCTCTTTTGACATTTCACTGTCAGGAATCTCATTAGCAAGAATAAAGTGAAACAAGTGAGAGAAATTTCTGTTAAAAAAAAAAAAAAAAGCATGGCAGGCTGGCCTATTAAGTGAAAGAGCAATTTCTTGAGAGCTATGTGTGAGATCAGCCACAATTCATTTAAACTATACTCAAACTGTAAGCCCTCGATTTTAAGAAAAGGTAAAGAGAAAATACCACCACCAGGTATGAAGCGAATCTCACATGGTGTCCCCTTCAGTCCTGCTCAGCAAGCCCTTGCCTACTTTACCTCTCCACAGCAAATGGAACATGACACACCCTCTCTCCAAGCCAAGAGTTTCATTGCATACAATGGATTCTCCAAAAATAAGTCAATTCTCATGAAAAGCCAACACTGGCCCTCTAATCAGCTCCTCGATAGGCCTGTTTCTCCCATCTCACAGCACAGCCAGGCGCCGCCTTTCTTCCTCCTCTAAGAGCAGCGGCCTGTGGTCTCCCAATCTGCGAGGCCTTCACAAAAATACCTCTCAGGAAAAGTCGTCTGACTGCAACAGCTCCGTAAGGCTGTAGCCCAGGCAGTCCCTTCCACTTGGTACCCAGCTAAGCAGCTGCAGAATGATAGGCAATCCAGTTCTCCCTACAGCCTAGCTTGAGCCTAACCTATGCTCAAATAGTGTGTCTAAAAATAGAGACATACCCTTCTCCTCTTCAGCTACTGCCCAGCTAGTGTTGAGGAAGCTGCAACTTGCCCCAGCCTTTCTGCATATAGGACATAAACCTCTACCTGATTGTTCCTACCTCCATTATTCACACATAATTCAACCTCCAGGCCCACCAAATTTATTCCCAGAAGATCACTGTGAATTAAAACCTGAAAGGCAGGGACAGAATAAGATTTTTTTAAAAAACATCACACATCAATATAGTAATCCTTTACTTGCTAACTTTGACGCCAGCATCTCTGAAAGATCCCCATCGAAGGCCGGTCATTGCAAATACAGGCTGTTCCTTTTCACCCTGGAAGTTAAATACATTTCATTTAAATTCATGATTACAATCACTCAGAACTCTTTACATGTAAGTACTCAGCAAATGTTCATGGCCTACTTTTCATCAAACCAAAATTCTAAAAAGTCTGCTCAAACATTAAAGACATTAACCCTGTGAGTGCTTAGTAAAAATACTTGAATAAGCCACACTGTAATATGAAGGTAATTTTTACACATCAGGTTTCATGAATCTGCTGGCAGGGGAACATACTGTCATACTTTGGACTGTAAATTTGAGAGTACCTAACTGTGTTACCTCTCGAGCCAGTCAGTAGTCAGGTCAGCTAGAATTTCTTTTCTTTCATGTACTTGTCCAAGGCAAAGATAACTTAAGCCTGCATTTTCCTTATAGGATCAAGAGCTCTCAAGTCAGATCAGAATCCTGGTACTCTAGAATGTTTCACCTGAATATCTGAAAATACAGTCAAATACGTGTTACAAAAAGTCAAAATAAAAAGTGATTTGGATTTGGTCCAATGCTTTATGGCCAAATACTGCATATTATAATCAGTGAGTTTCTAATAAATCAGTGAATTAAGCAATATATAGAAAAAATACACAATACAGCCAATGTCCCTAAGAGTTTATACTCTACCCTGAACCTTCCTTAAAAATTATAAATAATCTAGGTACCAGGATTCTAAATGGAATTTTTCCTGTAGCTCAGAATTTCATCTAAAGTCTAAGAGCTGAAAACTGACAGGCACCCAGTGCCCCCACACTCTAAAGAGAGCTACCGAATGCTACATAAGACTCCACAGAAGTTGCTAAAAGTGGGCAGAACCAGCTTGATTCCCACCACAGCCAGTGCAAGGAGAAGAGTAGGAACTGGAGGCAAATCCTTGGCAGTGCAAGTCGCTGCCTAGAGAAAGCATGCTGTCTTCTCCGCAAGGGTAAGAGTGCTTCCCCCAACACCACATTCACTCCTGTTTCCACTACGCCAAAAGCAGGTCACTTGCTTTGGAATGACTAGGAGAATCAGAGAAATTTCTAGGAGAATCAAACACAATAAAAGAAGCCTGCAAGGAAAGGACGCTGGCCTCTCATCCCTTTGTCGAGTATCTGCTCGTGCAGTAGACTTGCATCTTCACTCTCTGTACCTGCTTTAGTAAGGGACAAGGGAACCAGAGAGAAATGGCAGAGAAAAAAGGAGAACGTGCAGCAACTCAGTGGCTGTTACAGCAAGGACATATTAGTTTTCTGGGTGCCTAATGGATATTGTGTAAGATAACAGGGCTTTGAGTCATCTTGACAATACCCCATCTAAGAGTCTAGCCCAGGGATGATAGTATCCCAGTAGTTAGAAGCTGTGGAGAGAACCAAGCCTGGATGCTCTCCACAGGAAGTTGAAAAAGGTGGAGCTAGAACAGATCTCTAACATCAGAAAACTATGTACGCCATGGGGAGGAATCCCAAAGAATTCACACATGAACCCATAAGACAGCCAGCACAGGGGCATCAGCAACCAAGAGGGAATGGTAAGGAAAAAGATTTTTCTCTAATCATTGCTTTATGTACCAACAATAAAGGAGCTAGAAATAGTAGAAAGCAGAGAGAGTGGGATGAAAAAACAGCCCAAAGACATTGAGGGTAAGGAGGATTTTTAAATTTTGGGGGTTTTTTTGTTTGTTTTTTTTTTAGACGGAGTTTCACTCTTGTTGCCCAGGCTGGAGTGCAGTGGCGTGATCTCGGCTAATTGCAACCTCTGCCTCCCAGGTTCAAGTGATTCTCCTGCCTCAACCTCCTGAGTAGCTGGGATTACAGGTGCACGCCACCACGCCCAGCTAATTTTTGTATTCTTTTAGTAGAGACGGGGTTTCACCATGTTGACCAGGCTGGTCTCCAACTGCTGACCTCAGATGATCCACCTGCCTCATCTTCCCAAAGTGCTGGGCTTACAGGTGTGAGCCACCACGCCCAGGATTGCTTATTAATATAAGGAGGTGATGGAGGATATCAATGATGCACTAACATTTGAACAGAGACCTGAAGTACATGAGAAATCCAAATGAGGCCGGAGAGGTCAGAGGGACTGGACTGTGTTTGGCCTTGAAGGCCTTTGAATGACTTTGGTGTTATTCGGAGATGGGAAGCTATTGATGGGCTCTGGGCAGAGAAGTGACATGCTCTAATTCCTGACCACACACTGGCTGTTGTGCTGACAACAGATTGTAGGGAGGCAAGGGGAGAGGGAATGATAAGAATTTGAGGACTCCTGGAATGATCCAGATAAAAGATGAAGGCAGCTGGGACCAGAGTGGTAAGAGCAGAGGCAAGAAGAAATGCTTGATTTTGGATATATTTTGAAGATAGAGCCAACATGACTTCTTGCCTGAATGAGGGAGTCAAAGATGACTCCAGAATTTTGGGATGTAATAAGTGATGATTTTATCAAAGTATAAGTGATCATTTAAAGACTGTATTATTTCTTAGGAATGTTACATGCTGACCATTAAAGATCTATAAAATGGCATAATAACGTAGAATTGTTTTGAAGTGAGAATCCTCACAGAATACCTAAGTGATCCTAGGCAAGTCACTTAACTTTTGAACATTGGCTTCTACCTCTGAAAACAGGGTCATCTTTTGCTTAAACAACCTTCTCTACATTATCTCCTATGAGTGTATAAAGGGGCTATCAGCACTGTATCCTCACCTGCTAGCAGTGAGTGGCCAATAGTAAAAATTTATAATAATACATAAAATTTAAAAATTACTATATTTAATCATAAAATGAGGTGACAGAATAACCTCATAAAGCTTTTACATGAGCCAAAAATATTCCTACCCTCACTGGAATTTCACAAACCTCACCTCTCATGTATCTGAAGACAGGTATGTTTTCACTCATCCACTCAGTATTGATGGAACCCCTACTCAGCCAAGCATGGTGCTGGGAGTTGAGGACACATTGGTGAACACACTAACATACTCCCTGCCTCGAAGCACTTACATTCCCTCCCTAGCCTTAATGCTCTCCAAGCTAAACGTCTAGTCTTTCCGTTGTTCCGCCATGATTTTACAGCCTCATTATCTTGTTTACCCAACCCCCTCTGTTGCTTGTCAGTGTCCCTCTTAATTCTCTCATCTAGAACTGAATCTAAAAATTGTCTAAATTAAATCCCACTTAATGCCTTCAACTTAACAAAATTGCTAAGTAAGTATAATAGTGTGGTAAGTTTTCATACACCAAAGGCTTCTGATTTATATTGAGATACCTATTGAGTATCAGGGAAGTAGGTACAGTTGTACAATGGGTGGGGGGAGCTAAGGAGATGGTCAAGGAAAATATAAATTTTAAAACAAAACATAAATTATTATTTTTAATTGATAAATCACACTTGTATATGTTTATGGGGTACAATGTAATTGACATGTGGGATGATTAAATCAAGCTAATTATTCATCACCTCATTTACTTATCCTTTTTTGTGGTGAGACATTTGAAGTTTATTCTCTTAGTTATGTTTAAATATACGTTATTATCAACTATAGTCACCCTGCTGTGCAATAGATCTCAAAACTTATTCCTCCTATCTAACTGCAATTTTGCACTATTTGGCCAGCATTTAAAAAACAAGGTACCTAGATTAGGGGAGATTGGAAAGAACTGGAAAGAAGAGAAAGGAGAGAAGAAAGTGATTCTAGTCCAAGGGAGAGAAATAACAGTATATGTCTTTAGCATCATTTCCCCAAATGTTTCATAACATGTTAACAAGTGCTATGTCTGAGGATGATGCTGCTGCTGCTGATGATGGTGATAGAAGATTCCATGGTGAAATAAATTGGAAAATACCAAACTTACTTGGTTTGAAGCCAGTTATGTTTACTACAGTTCTTCTTAGAGTCTTTAATATGTTAATGTACATTACACATTTCCAAAAGAGGAAGCACAATATACAGCTTTCCTGAGTTGTTAACTGTGCAACCCTTCTTTGGGAGGACATTTTTGTATAATTCGTATTTCTTGGTAAATGCTGTTCTAAAGCATGTAGTGTAGGCAAGAAGCGCTGAGATAAGTACTGAGGGTTGCCGACTGATCCTCTAACCCTGTTTTCTCTTTCTTCATCTCGGGGGAAGAGTTTTTAGGAACATTCCATTAGAA
Organism: Pan troglodytes; assembly: GCF_028858775.2. NCBI lineage: Eukaryota > Metazoa > Chordata > Mammalia > Primates > Hominidae > Pan > Pan troglodytes. Next base: position 156,980,176 of record NC_072404.2, on the reverse strand, counting down.
TTAAATAAAAAGCCTTGTGACCCCAAAGTTCCACTGATGTGGAGTGCTGTGTCCTAGCAAAAGGTGAGAATGGCTCTGGACAACAGGAAATGAGCCAGCAAGGCAGAATATGTGTGAGCAGATCTAGAGAATAATTAGTATTCCAGATGGGCATAGGACTGTCAGGATTCAGAAGAGCCCTGAGGACCAGTCATGGAGAGACTAGTCCCTGTTGGGGTACACATGAACACAGAAAAAGCATGCAAGGTCAGATGGACAAAGTAGAAGCCAATAATAGACAAAGTCCCACTGTATCTTAACCCACTCATCTGGGTAGGCAGTCAAATTTTGAGATGCTTGGGTCAGTAAACAAAAACAAAAAGAAAAAGAAAGACAAGCACACAGTCAGATCTTCACAGCAAAGGAGATGTGCTGCCCCAATTCACAGCCTCCCCTAGAAACAGTAAATCCCTGGGAGAAAATGGCCTAGGGTTTGTGGAAGAAAATAATGGAGCGAGCGGGTTGGAATAAACGCTTAAGGAACACTGAAAAGAAAACAAGTCCTATAAACTAGATAGATGCCTAATCTGGAAATTTCAGGGATCCTAGATAAAGAGAAAGAAACAAAGTAGAAGGTGTTCTAAAGGAGTTCTGAAGCAGCTTCAAGCATCATCTTAAGAGAATCATCAAAGCCAGGGTCTAAAAAGAAGGAGTCCATGTAATTAGCCAGGAATGGCAAACAGGGAAAAGGGAAAGGTTCTAACTCCCCATGAACTCCCCTCTATGCCTTATTTGGTTCTGGGTTGGCAGGGTCTTAAGAATCTAGTTGAAAAAACAAAAAGAAAAAGCTACAAAGAATTCTATAAACCTTCCCAGTAATTACTTTAAAGTCAAGTTATCAGGCATCATAGATGTCTATATGGGAAAAACTGCCCTTCAAAAATCATGGAATGGTGCCAACTATGATGCCACCTGGACAAAGCAGTTAAGTGGAAAAACCAACAGACTATGAGAAAGAAAATCTAAATTCTAGTTACATCTCCAGCACAACTCGTCATAATCAAAGGATTCTTTTTTTCCCTAACCTGTCAAATGAGGATACGAATCTCACCTCGACTTCCTCACTGAGTGGGAGATTCAAGTGAAATGTGAACACATATTGAACAATCTAAAAAGCTAAACATAAGGCATTATTGTTTCCAAGAACTATTTCTTTTATCTATGGAGAATTGTCAGACATATGTTTAATAGGGTTGGATTGTTCTTTAAAAGAAGAAAAATGTGGTATCAGGCTTTATCTGTAATGCTTATAGTACAAGGCTTTGTCTATAATCTTTTTCCCCATATTCTGAAATTAATTTTCAGAAATAAGGAAAAAAGAGAAAATGTATCCAACTTAGTTGGGTTCCTCAGAAACCAGAGCAGAGACTGTTGTACCACGTTTTCTAGGAACTGATTTTCAGAATTTTCTTCCTGGGTTGTGTCATCAATACACAGAGCCTGTGGTAAATTTGATACTGGTTTCATCAATTCACAAAATCAGCATATTTCAAAGAAAAACATAAAAGAGACAAGAGACATTTAAATATAAGCACAGGCCGGGCGCGCTGGCTCACGCCTGTAATCCCAGCACTTTGAGAGGCCGAGGTGGGTGTATCAGGAGGCCAGGAGTTCAACACAAGCCTGACCAATATGGTGAAACTCCGTCTCTACTAAAAATACAAAAATTAGCTGGGTGTGGTGGCATGCGCCTGTAGTCCCAGTTACTCAGGAGGCTGAGGCAGGAGAATGGCTTGAACCTGGGAGGTGGAGGTTGCAGTGAGCCAAGATTGTGCCACTGCACTTCAGCCTGGGTGACAGAGTGAGACTCCGTCTCAATAAATAAATAAATGAAAGCACAGCAAGAATTTCCAGTTAAATCTCAGATACTCTGGGATGGATTACTTCTAACACATATATGAGAAAGAATAAATCAGTTATTGAGATGTATCCTGATGCACCTCCTTTGGTAATAACAGTATTTTAAATAGTATCTCCATAGATAATAATCTGTAGTACCTTTCTTAGGCTGAAATTTCAGCATAGCCATCCCATTTTATGAAAACAAGTTAGCTTTATTATATGCTAAAAGATCGACTGCAATTTAAATCACTTTTATCATGATCAATGAGGTCATGGTGAAGAGTCCAGACATCAGTGCACGAGAAGAAAGTAAAAGGCAAGCTCATGGGTTCACCAGTTGTAAATATACATATAGCAAGCTCTATGTAACTAACAGCAACTTTTTGGGATTGAAGTTTGGAATCATGACACAGTGAGGATCCTTCTTTCACAAATACCAGGGAACGTGAATGAATATAAGATGTTCATCCTGAAAGTAGCTGGTACATTTTAAGGCCAAATCTAAGAACATGAGGCTCACTATTTATAGGGTTATTTAACTTCGCAGCTTTGCCTTCCTAGGAATTTGCCCTTTCCAGAAAAAAAAATAAGAGTTTAGATGAAAAAGGAATCGCTATGTAACTACTATCCAAGTGAGAATATCTGTTTTCTAAGAATTAAATTATTTTTTAATAGAGAACCCTGATCAAGAATTGACAACAGCTACTGGACCTTCTTACCCTCAAAGTTATTTTGGAAAAGTGTCAAACCAAAACAATTTTTAAACAGTACAATGAACACCATTTAAAGCTTTCACCCAGATTCACCAGCTGCCAACATTTCCTCCACATTAGCTTTATCTATGTGTATATGTTCTCCAGAGATGTTAAATTTGCCAATAAATTGCAGACTTCATGACCCTGTACCACTAAATATTTCATCTTGCATCTCCTAAGAACAAGAACATACACAGACTTAACCATAACACCACTGTCCCTCTCAAGACATCTAACATCAATACATAATATTTAAGATACAGTTAATACTAAAATTTCTCTAATTGTTCCAATACTGCCTCTCATGATTGCCATTGTTTCTCATTTTTCCAATTCAGGCTCTTGTACTGCAGTTAGTTATTTATTTAGTATTCCTTAATCCTGAACAGACTGTGTACCTTCTTTTGGATTTCATGACATTGACATTTTTTGATGAGTCCAATTTTTGCTTTTAGAATTTGGATTTGTCTAATTCTTCATGATTATATTCAGTTAGTTAACACTTTGTGCAGCAAAATACATAGGTGATGTTACAGCCTTCTCAGTATATCACTTCGGGAGGCAGACAATGTCAGTTTATCCATTATTCATGATGCTAAGTTTGATCACTAGATTTCTCCATTATCAAAGTATATTTTTCCCTTTTAAATTATTAAGTAATCTGAGATACTTTGAGACTGTGGGCTTTGTTTCCCAACAATCTTTTATCCAGTGGTTTTAGTATTCACTGATGATCTCTACCTGAATCAATTATTACGCAGGTGATTTAAAAAATGGCGATTTTCTATCATTCCTTCTGCATTTACAAGCTGGCAATCCTGAAATATCACTGGAAACTCATGGATTCTTCATTTTTAAGGTTATGATCCATCGTTGTTGTTCTTTGTAATATTCAAAGAGTCTCAAATTGGCGAGTAGGACACCTGCAGGCTACATCTTTTGTGATATCTCCATCAGCTTTTGAGTACTTTCTTGTCTTGTTATTGCCCTGCGAAAGCCAATCCTTCACAGCGCCTTGGTTATTTTTATTGGGAATGGTATTTAAAACCACCTTCTGGGTGCCAGGTATGATCACTGCTATTAGGTATCATTGCTTCTAAGGCTTTTTAAAAAATATATTTCTAAAATAATTCATCAGTTCATGTATAAACCAGTAAGAAAACATTACACAATAAGAAAAATGGGAAATTCTATTCCCACCTAGCATGCAGGAAAGTACAAGAACATAGTCCCACCCTAAAAATGAGAAAAAGCCAGATAATCTACAAAATCATAACTTTAATAAAGCTCACCAGAGAGCTAAGATTGCAAGATGACCAAGTAGCCTGAATTCAAAAAAAGACAAGCTACTCTAATAGAGTGATGAGATATGAGAACAGTTTCACCTTTGGCAGGGCATGAGAGGAAGAGGTGGCCACCATACACACAGGTAAAAATCATTGTCCTAAGTATTTTATATTTATTTATATTTATTAACTCTTTTAATATTCAAAACAACCATACGAGGTAGATGAATTACTTGTGGACCAAAGGTCATCAATAGATGAACTACAGCCTGGGCAACAAAGTGAGACTCCATCTATACAAAAAAACTTTGTAAAAAATTAGGCATGGTGGTATGGGCCTATAGTCCCAGCTACTTAGGAGGTGGAAGCAGGAAGATCCCTTGAGCCCAGGAGTTTGAGGTTGCAATGAGCTGTGATTGTGCCACTGCACTCCAGCCTCGGTGACAGAGTGAGATCCTGTCCAAAAATAAATAAATAAATAAAATAAAGGAACTAAAAATAGCATTTCAATTATATTGAGAGGAGATAGAGAGCAATTCTTATATACCTCACAGACGTTGCAGGTTTGGTTCCTGACCACTGCAATAAAGTGAGTATCACAATAAAATGAGTCAAAAAAACTTTTTGGTTTTCCAGTGCATATAAAAGTTATATTATACTATAGTCTATTGAGTGCACAACAGCATTATGTCAAAAAAAGTATGCACCTTAACTTAAAAAAAATGCTAACATTAAATGCTAAATTTAAAAATGCTAACAATTATCTAGGCCTTTAGTGAGTCATAATCTTTGCTGTAGAGTGTCTTGCCTCCATGCTGATAGCTGCTGACTGATCAGGGTGGTGGTTGCTGAAGGTTGGGGTGGATGTGACCATTTCTTAAAATAAGACAGCAATGAAGTTTGCAATATCTGTTGACTCATCCTTTCATGAATTTATCTGCAGCATGTATGCAGTTCGATAGCATGTGACCTATAGCAGAAATTCTCTCAAAGTTGGAGTCAGTCTTCTCAATCCCTGCCAGTGCTTTGTCAACTAAGTTTATGTAATATTTTAAATCCTTTTTTTGTCATTTCAACAAGGTTCACGGCATCCTCACCAGGATTACATTCCATGTCAAGAAATCACTTTCTTTGCTCATCCATAAGAAACAACTCTTCATCCATTCAAATTTTATAAGATTGAAGCATTTCAATCACATCTTCAGGTTCCACTTTTAATTCCAGTTCTCTTGTTATTTCTACTACATCTGCAGTTCCTTCCTCCACTGAAATCTTGAACCCCTTAAAGTCATCCATGAGGGTTGGAATCAACTTCTTCCAAACTTCTGTTAACATTGTTATTTTGACCTCCTCCCATGAATCATGAATGTTCTTAATGGCATCTAGAATGGTGAATCGTTTCCAGAAGGTTTTCAATTTACTTTGCCCAGATCCTTCAGAGGAATCACTATCTATGGCAACTGGGACTATAGGCCCACACCACCATGCCTGTCTAATTTTTTTACAAAGTTTTTTGTATACATGGGGTCTCACTTTGTTGCCAAGACAGTAGTTCATCTATTGATGACCTTTGGTCCACAATTTATTTATTAAATAATAAAACCTGAAAGTTGAAATTATTCCTTGATCCATGGGATGCAGGATGAATGTCTGTTAGCAGGCAAGAAAACAACATTAATCTCTTTGTACATATCCATCAGGGCTCTCGGGTGGTCAGGTGCATTGTTAATAAGCAGTAATATTTTGATAGGAATTGTTTTTTCTGAGCAGTGGGTATCAACAGTGGGCTTAAAATATTCAGTAAACTATGCTGTAAACAGATGTACTATCACCCAGGATTTGTTTTTCCAGTTATACAGCATAAGCAGAGTAGATGTAGCATAATTTTTAAAGGCCCTAGGACTTTTGGAATGGTAAATGAGCATTGGCTTGAACTTAAAGTCACCAGCTGCAGTAGTTTTTAACATGAGTCAGCCTGTCCCAAACTTTGAAGCCAGGCATTGACTTCCCGTCTCTAGCTATGAAAGTCTGAGATGGCACATTCTTCCAATAAAAGGCTGTTTTGTCTATATAGAAAACCTGTTGTTTAGTACGGGTACCTCTTTCAATGATCTTAGCTAGATCTTCTGGATAACTTGCAGCACCTTCTCCATCAGCTAATTGCTGTTCCACCTTGCACTTTATGTTAGGAGGAGGGCTTCTTTCCTTAAACCTCATGAACCAACCTCTGTTAGGTTCAAACGTTTCTTCTGCAGCCTCTTCACTTCTCTCAGCCTTCATAAAATTGGAGAGAGTTAGGGCCTTGCCCTGGATTAGGATGTGGCTTAAGGGAATGTTGTGGCTGATTTGGTCTTCTATCTAGACCACTAAAACTTTCTCCCTATCAGCAACATGGCTGCTTCACTTTCTTTTCTTTTTTCTTTCTTTCTTTTTTTCTTTGAGAAAAAGTTTTGCTCTAGTTGCCCAGGCTGGAGTGCAATGGCGCAATCTCAGCTCACCGCAACCTCTGCCTCCCGGGTTCAAGTGATTCTCCTGCCTCAGCCTCCCAAGTACCTGAGATTACAGGCATGTGCCACCACACCCAGCTAATTTTGTATTTTTAGTAGAGATGGGGTTTCTCCATGTTGGTCAGGCCGATCTCAAACTCCCAACATCAAGTGATCCACCCACCTCGGCCTCCCAAACTGCTGGGATTACAGGCATGAGCCACTGCACCAGGCCACACTTTCTTATCATTCATATGCTCACTGTAGTAGCACATTTAAGTTCCTTCAAGAACTGTTCCTTTGCATTCACAACTTGGCTGTTTGGCATAAGGCCTAGTTTTCAGCCTATCTCAACTTTTAACATGCCTTTCTCACTAAGCATACCTATTTCTAGCTTTTTTTCTTTTTTTTTTTTAAATGCCCAGCTAATTTTTGTATTTTTAGTAGAGATGGTGTTTCGCCATGTTGGCCAGGCTGGTCTTGAACTCCTGACCTCAAGTGATCCACCTGCCTGGACCTCCCAAAGTGCTGGAATTACAGGCATGAGCCACCGCACCTGGCCTCATCTCTAGCTTTTGATTTAAAGTGAGAGACAGATGCGTCTTCTTTATGTGAACACTTAGAGGCCAAGTAGGGTTATTAACTGGTCTAATTTCAATATTGTTTTGTCACAGGGAACAGAGAAAGGTAGGGAAATGGCTGGTTGGTGGAGCAGTCAACACACACATTTAATTAAGTTTGCCATTATATGTGGGCACAATTCGTGGTGCCCCAATTACAATAGTAACATCAAAGATCACCGATAGCAGATCACCATAACAATATAGTAATGATGAAAAAGGTTGAGGTATTGTGAGGATTACCAAAATGTGACACAGAGTCATGAAGTCAGCACATGCTGTTGGAAAAATGACACTGGTAGACTTGCTTGGGGCAGGGTTGCCACAGACGTTCAATTTGTAAAAAGCACAATATCTGTGAAATGCAGTCAGGCAAAGTGTAATAAAATGAGGTATGCCTGTATAACAAAGAGGTCAAAGATAAGGTCTAAAACTGATAAATCAAAAAGTAGTTAAAATTAGCCAGTTGTGGAGGTGGGTGCCTGTAATTTCAGCTACTTGGGAGGCTGAGGCAGGAGAATTGCTTAAACCCAGGAGGCAGAGGCTGCAGTGAGCTGAGATTGTGCCACTGCACTCCAGCCTGGGTGACAGACCAAGACTCCTTCTCAAAAAAAAAAAAAGTAGTTAAGTGTACTTAACACTACTGAACTGTATACTTAAAAATGACTATAATGGTAAATATTACACTTTTAGCCACATTTTTAAAATAGGAGCAAAAGCATATTAATTAGTGATAATAACTAGAATTAACAGGTAAAATTATTTCCTCTGGGGACTAATACTTGGGGTAGGAATGGAAGAGCAACTATTGTTTTCATTATAACCTCATTTGAACTGCTACATTTTATTTTCTTTAACATGTAAGCGAGTATTACTTTCACAATTTTTTCAATATGTGATGAAAAGATTTACCTTGATCTGCAAGACATCAAGTGGAACTGTCTCTCCTTTCACAATGGCAAGTGTGGCATCAGTAATATGTCTAAAAGAGAAAAGGAAATGATCATATTATGAAAAATAGGCAACATCTCCCCCACCACACTGCCACATGCACTCATGCACGAACACACACACACACATATTCTCTCTCATTCTCTCTCTCTCCCTCTCTCTCTCTCCCCCTCCTTCCCTCTCTCCCTCCCTCCTGCCAAAGTACTAGTAGTTTATAGGGACTCAAAGAGAAAGCTTTGGCAAGGAGAAGTTCATACAAGGCACTGATCATTCATTCATTTAACATTTACTGAGTCTCTACATTGTGCCCGACTCCTATTTACCATTGGAAAATATGACACTTAATAACTTTTTTTATTCATTGTAAGAAATTCAGGCATTTCCAAAAACAATACTTATTCTTGCTCTAACAGCCAGAAGGGTAACTAAAGGGCAGAATTTGTTATAGTTATCTTAGCAAAATATAATCCAGAACCTGAGACATATTTCTCTTATTTTCCAGGACTACTAGGATGCGCTTCATTTTAATTGCTGATTCTTTTGAACACAGACCGTTCTTATCTACATTCTGAGAGCCATTTGGAAAGTCTATAGGTTAAAAAAAGTATCATCAAAAGGCATGTACTATTGACATCCATGTAGCATGTGAAGGGAGGGGAAGCAATGATTAGGTTCGATGATTAGGTCTCAGGCTTTAATGAGCCTGTCTCTGGACTTTGAACAAATGTTTCTCAGTTTTTTCTCTTCCCTTAGGTGGACAGAATGGCTAGAGTAGGCTGGAATTGGCTTTTTCCCTTCTCCCACATGCAAGGCTGGAGCTGACTAGAATTAAGTATTTCCCTTCCCCAGTTAAACCTTGATAATACTCCAGCAGGTTGGGCTCTGGTTAACTTGTCTCTCCTGAGGACAGGCCTTGTTAAGAAGAACAGAATACTGTGGCATATTTCAAAATGGTTCCTTTTCCCCACCAGTGCCAGAAGTATAAGGCGATTTTTCTCTGATATTTATTGTGAGTTCCTGGTTGAGCTCCTGGAGGCATATCTCACAATATTGTGGGGGACTCCTTATGACTGGATCCCAGTAGACTGGGACTCCTCTCAGAGCTAATCACACTGAGCTTCAGCAATTTATCAATTACAGGTCAGGTTTTCCTACCCTGCCACTGGTTTCCAAAGTGGTTTCCAAAGTGGTTTCCAGTGTGTGTCTTCGTTAAGTCAAAATCCCCTGTATTCCCCTGTCTCTCCAATCTTGGGGGCAGCAGTTTGCCCTATGTCCTACCTTCTCCTTCAGATACAAGAAGAGTTGCTGAGTTTTCAGGTTGTTCAGCTTTTTATTTATTGTTAGGACAGAGTGACAACTTCCAAGCTCCTTACATGTGGAACTGGAAACTGGAAGTGTAACTTCTTTTTTAAAGTTAGATTTATTGGGGTATGATATATACACAGTAAAATTCATACTTTTAGGTACACTGTTTTATAAATTTTGACAAAAGCTGCAGTCATATAACTACCACCATGACAAATATATATAACATTTTCAACATCCCAAGAAGTTCCTTCATAACCCTCTGCAGCCAACCCACTCCCTGCACCTTCAGCTCCTGACAATTACTATGTTTTCTGCGTCTAGAGTTTTGCCTTTCCCAGAATGTCATAAAATAGAATCGAAAAGTATGGAGCCTTTCCAGTTCAGTTTTTTTCTCTTAGCATGAGCTTGAAATTCATCTACACTATTGTTTATGAATGGATGTATCAGTAGACTATCCATATTCCATTGTATGGATGTACTGGAATTTGTTTATCCATTCACCAGTTGATGGACATTGGCATTGTTCCCAGTTTTTGGCAGTTAGGAATCAAGCTACTATAAATATTCATGTACAGGTTTTTGTACGGACATATATCTTCATTTCTTTTGAATAAGTACCTATAAGTGTGATTGCTGCTCATATGGTAGGTATATGTTTAATTTTACAAGAAACTGCCAAACCATTTTCTAAAGTGGCTACCATTTCGTATTTGCACCAATGATATCCAAGAGTTTCAGTTGCTGCATTTATTTGACGGGTTTTTGTTTGCTTTTTTTTTTCTTGTTTATGCTGTCCTAATAGATGCATAGTGGCATCTCATGGTAGATTTAATTTGCATTTCTCTAATGACTAAAGATTTTCTTCTAGAAGCTTTACAGTTTTAGGTTTTATATATAGGTTTACAATCCATTTGATGCTAATTTTTAGATACAGTGTGAGGTATGGGTTGAAGTTTACTTTTTGTATATGTTCAACTGTTCCAATACTGCTTGTTGAAAAAAACTGTCTTTTCTATCATACATTGAATGGCTTTGGTGCCCTTATTGAAAAATCAATTGTCCATATGTGTGTGGGTCTAATTCTGGACTCTTTCTTCTACTGATTTACGTCTCTTGTTTTGCCAGCACCACACTGTTTTGATCACTGTAGCTTTAGAGTAAGTATTGGAATTAGATAGGGTAAATCCTTAAACTTTGTTCTTTTTCAAAATTATTTTGATTATTCTGCTTCCTTTATTTTTCTGTATAAATTTTAGAATCAATTTTTCAATTTCTACAAAAAGCCTTGTGAAACATTGATTGGGATTGTATTGAATTTATAGATCAGTTGTGGAGAGAATGACATCTCAGTACTAAGCCTCACAATCCATGAACACAGAAGTATCTCTATTTAATTAGGTCTTCTTGATTTCTCTCTTCACTGATTTGTAGTTTCCATCATATAAATCTTACACATATTTTGTTAGATTTATCCATATGTATTTCATGTTTTTGTAAAGGTATATCAGTGTTAGTGTCCTATTGCCTCTATTGTTACATAGCTATATTTTGGAAAAATAAATACAGTAATTATTAATAAAGTAAAATAATTATTTTGTCTGGAGTTTAAGTACAACTACAAGTAGAAGTCATTTAGAAAGTACTTTAATTTCCATTCAAAAAAGGGCAGTTCCTAACCAAACAGGGCACCTCCTAATCTATTCTGCTATGTGCAGAACTGGTTGATACTGTGAATTTCATAGAAATTGTTGCCATCTTATGGTAACTGATTTGAATGACTACAAAACATTCTTTCCTTTTTTAAACAAACAAAAAAAACTTTTCTAGGTGAAGCAGTTAGCAATAGAATAGAGGCTTATCTGTTTTGATTTATATTTGTTTTAATTATAGAATCTAGACTCAGTAATTGTAGTCAACCTATTTATTTACTGTTTGTCCCCCCAAATGAATTTTTAATAAATATGAATAAAGTCCACTTTACTAGGCATAATTACACTTACGTAAATAGACCTATTTTAGCTTTTTGACAATCTTCTGAAGTAGGTACTACTAGTGTGCATTTGATAAACACATGTAAGAGAAATTGAGGTTCAGAGAGATTGAATGAAATTACCAAGAGGACAGACCCGGCATGTCACAAAATGAAATTTGCCTCCAAAGATGTGCTAACTTAACCTGTAAGGCTGCTTTGGACGTATCAAATGGATATCAATGGATTCCCAAAGAAAAAACCCACATCTAAAATCTGGGTGCTCTACAGGCCTCCCCATCAATGTGCTCAGGACTAAATGTAAACACCTAAGGAATCAAATCCACCTAAACCAGTGTTTCTAACAAAGTTAGGTACAACGTAAGATACTTTAAAATCCCAAGATAGACACATTAACTCAAATGCTTGGATTAAACTCTAGCTGAAACTATTATACTTTCTCATGTTTCTCTATCAACTCATTTTTACACCATTTTTTTCTCTCCAATATAGATGCTACTTGGGAAGTAGGCAGCAGTTTGGAATATGAGTTTCAGTGTAGGAGAAAGTAAGCAGCATGCTCACAAGTTTAAGTTAATTTGATATGAATATATTAATTCTGAAAACAGCTATCAGAAAGGATCCTAAAGCACTGTACTTATTCTGAACAGTATTTAACACACTGAGAGATTTAGTAAATGCCTTTGAGAGGCTGACCTTAAAAAAAAAATTGTTGTAACTCATAAAGTCTTTTTATATTAAACTTTTTTCCTAAATTGCTTGGCAGAAGACAGCTAAAATTGCAACCTATAATTTATCATTCTCCTGCCAATAACTAAAAGTTCTAAATAAAGCAGCACTGTAGCATGGAATAGCACTTTTCAGATTATTTACTTGCAACATTCCAAATTCAAAATTCTTTTTTCCTCTGTAGTAACTATGGTACAACAAATCTTGACAGCAGTGCAAAAAGCAAAGCCTTGTTCTTTTTAAATAGCCTTAGGCTTCTGCCATTTTATGAGGCCTACAGAACTCTGAACTCAGGACAGACCTCCTGGATTACCTAAGAGCCCTGGGGCATGCTTATAAATTAAGTTTTATAAATTTTTAAACTATAAATAGCAGCAGCAACAGTAGTAGTTTAACTACAAGGGAAAATCAGTTCCCCCAAACTGAAGACTCTCTCAGACCCTGGGGGTTGCCACACTCTGTGTAAATTAGCTTTTGGACAGGCAAGGGGTCTCCAAGGAAAATGGTCTACCCTTGGATCAATGACATATGCTATTTGGAATACTGGCTAAAGCAATTCAAAAAATCTACACTGACACAAGGAGAAGACAAGCTCTCTAATGTAACCAACACCTGAATCAGACAGGATTCATCTTGGAAAAGCAAAAATGTGAGCAATTAACTGTCATTATCTACTGCCCCTCAGAAATTCTAAACCGGGAATAAAAAGTATGGCCAACTGACTTTGGGAGGCCGAGGCGGGCGGATCACGAGGTCAGGAGATCGAGACCATCCTGGCTAACACAGTGAAACCCCATCTGTACTAAAAATACAAAAAATTAGCCGGGCGTGGTGGCGGGCGCCTGTAGTCCCAGCTACTCAGAGGCTGAGGCAAGAGAATGGCGTGAACCTGGGAGACGGAGCTTGCAGTGAGCCGAGTTCGCGCCACTGCACTCCAGCCTGGGCTACAGAGCGAGACTCCGTCTCAAAAAAAAAAAAGAAAAAGAAAAAGAAAAAAAAAGGATGGCCAACTGAAATGGCCTCTCCTGTAGTTAGGCCCTCAGGATGGCTAATGAATAGCTGAATAATCCCCATTATATTAAGGTTTGAAATATAAAAGAAGTTTGAATGAAGATCTGACATATATATATGTGTGTATGCCTAGTGTTTTGAAAACTGGACTAAGATGCTTATTAAAATATAGAATTGTTAAAAGAGATACAGTTGACTCCTAACATTACAATAGCAAAAATAAATTCACAAAAGCCAGCCTAATCAAAGAATTCCAAAGCAGAAAAAAAAATCCTTAACCAAAACAGAAAATCACTTGGGTATTTTTATTATTTATTCTAGAAGATTATAACCAGAAAAATCATGAGAAAATTTTCATTAAATCATGCAACAAATATTTATTTATTGACTTCCTCCAATGTGTCACAAAGCTTACATTAACCATCAGGCAACTGGTCTCTCAGCTATCTCTCCATTTATTTGGGTCTTCTTGACAACTATTTGCTCAAAATTATGTTATTAATCACTGTCAAAGCTCAAATTCAAGATTCCTATCTTCTTGAAAGAGCAGAGCTTTGTTTACATAATGCCTTCAAGCAAAAAAGAACAATAATAACAACAATTTGCTTGACTCCCAAAAACACTGTGAGACTCACAGCAATTTAATTTAGATGTCAGAGCTACACTGCTTTCCCTGTCTACTTTGTCTACACTGTCTACCACTTTAAGTATTCCCAAAAGGATGTGGCTATATTTACTTGTTTTAGCTATTTTTAATATCAAGATAATGAAGCCAGGCTACTAGTTCAGTCTTCACAAGGGACTTGTTATTTGTCATTGCATATACTTAAAGCAAACAAATGATCAGCACAAATATGTCTTCACTAAAGAATCTTACAATGTACAAGCACAAAAACGGTTTAGGTCAGGGATATTATCTTCATAACTGACAAAAGGACATCAAGTACTCACCTCCCTACCTGACCTGGAGACTTATTATAAGAGTCCCACAACCAAGTTGGGAGACTTCCCAATGAACTGAAAGGCTGAACTCTGATCTAGGTCCTCCTCTTAATTATTTGAAGTTTCAGGCTATCAAAACTCAAGAAAGTTATAGCATACACATAAATTTTTCATTCCCAGGCTCGCTCACTCACAAATGCTAATTCCCCACATTGACAACCTACTGGACTTTGTTTCCACTTTCGGCAAAGAGGGTATGACTCAAACTACTGGTCTCTCCCAGTGGGATAAATCCAATGGGAATCTTACTGAAGGTAGCCTGGTGGGGGGAAAAGAAAAGGAAAGTTTTATTGTTATGATCAGAAAATCAGGCTTAATGGAGAAGCACAGTTGTGTCCACTATGACAAATAACTGACCCTGTATCTGCCTCCCCATCTCCTTTCCACATCCTTAGACCAGTAATCAAATAAAGCTAGGTGGGTAATTTCTAAAACAAGGCAGTCAATGAAAACAAAATGACTCAGAATTTGGAAGAAATATTTTAGTACTCATTAATGACAACTGTTTGAAAGAAATTTCATTAAGATAATGAGGGTTTTGAAGATAATATATCAATGCACTAGTGCAACAGAGACTGTATTACATTGTCACACTATTTGATAAAGTTGCAGATAAAATTCAACTAAAAATGTCTACCATTTATACAGTGACCAACGACAGGTGAAGGTGCTTTATAAACTATCTTAAGTACAAATAAGGCAAAGAGAATAAACAAGTTCAAATAATAGATGGTACTGGCATAGCAGTTAATTAAATGCCACACATACAATAGATACTGTAAGGTTCAAAACAATTCTGAGCACAATGTACTATTACCAAAGGGACTGAGAAGGATCTTCTAGCTATTGTAGAAAAGTGCATAAAATAATGTTACAAAAACACCCATGTGCCCACAACCTATATTTAACAAACGTTAACATTTACCTTTTTGCTTCATATGTTTCAAGAAATAAAACGACAGAGATACAATGAAAGTCCCTTCTAAAACTATTCTCCTCTCTCCCTTCCCAGAGGAGACCATTATCCTGAGGTTGGTGTGATTCCTTTTCATCCACATTATTATTCTTTTGCTACATATCTAAGCATCCATTAACAATACATAGTATTGTTTTCTGAATTTTAAAACATTGTAGAAATGCATAACATACCTGGGCAACCTGCTTTTTTTTTATTCAAAACTTTTGAGATTTAGCCATGTAGATATTTATACATTTAGTTCATTCATTTTAACTGTTAGATGATTCCCACTATATGAATATGCCACAATTTCTTTTATGAAAAAGTTCTTTGAAAAAAATATTCCATAACAAAATTTTAAATAACCATTGTCAAAGTTATTGGATACCATCAATTACCAAACCAGAAAAGTCCCCATGTGTTAATATATGTGTTCTATGACATGGGTAGCAGTATTTTCTTTTCTAAAATTCAAGAAAGCACAATTTGTACCCGTTTTAAAATATAAAATGGAAAAAAAAGTAAAAGAAAGAAAAGCAATAAAAAAGAACAGAAAAATAAAAGTTAAAATGCAATTACTCTTTCTTTAATGCTCACCTCATCTGTTCGTCGAAGAACACCAGTAACAACCTACAAATGTAATAATAAAACATTGTTATAAATAATATGTATTTCCTTTACAATAAAAGAATTGGATTCAATTTTCATAGACCATAAACTTACTCCTGTTTTCTTCTTAGAAGCTCTGTTAAAAGATGCATTGGATCTTAAAACATATAGTATTCTCCAATACAATCAGAGCTAAATTAGATTTTATTTTTGACCTAGGATCAATAATACAATAAAGGCTAAGATAAAATAATTATAAAAACTCCAAGTTGTATTAGTAAAAATATGTTTTAAGTTCTATAAAATGGGTATAAATATGATGTACACATCAATTATACAGAAAACCCTAGTTTACTACTATGAAGTACACATACAGGAAAAAAGCACTTTGCTACACTCAGAGAGTGTGCACTTAACAAATCATTCTTATTGACAAATATGAAGAAGGATAGTATTCTGTAAAAACTGTGAAAAATACCTAAATACAAAAAAAATTTCTCATAATTCCACCATGCCAGATAAACAACTATTATTATTTTTTCTTTTGCAATGGAGTCTCACTCTGTCACCCAGGCTGGAGTGCGATGGCATGATCTCGGCTCACTGCAACCTCTGCTTCCCAGGTTCAAGCGATTCTCCTGCCTCAGCCTCCCAAGTAGTTGGGATTACAAGCGCCCACCACCATGCCCAGCTAATTTTTGTACTTTTAGTAGAGACGGGGTTTCGCCATGTTGGTCACGCTGGTTTCAAACTCTGGACCTCAGGTGATCCGCCCACCTTGGCCTCCCAAAGTGCTGGGATTACAGGCATGAGCCACCGCACCCGGTCCCAGATAACCAATTATAAATCACTTGTTTATATTTGATATATTTCCCTCCAATCCTTTTTCTAATCAGTGCATATTTTTATATGACTGTAATTATACCAAATACACAATTTCTTTAAAAACATTTTGTAAAGTAAAACCTGACCCAGATCTCCTCCCTTCATCTTCTCCTGCCTCACTGAATTTCAGGAATAAATGGGGCTGTTGAGAGGTCTACTTCCTTCTTTGTAGGCATGCTATCAATATTCTTCACACTTCATTAAAAAGCCATAAAAACAATTACAACATCATTAGCACAGCCTTTTTAAAAGAAGCTTACTAAGGCTCACATAATGACTAAGTCAAACATAGGACAGTACTCTGCTGTTAGCTTCTGATCCCTGAACACTGGTAAAACCAATGAATGGGGACAACAGGCAATCAGAAATGAGGTATGAATATGAATTATAGTATATAGGATTGAATAATTAAGCAGTGCATGGGATCACCTGCACTGGGCTCTTTAGGGGTTTCCAAAATATAATGAATGCACTACTCTGCTGCTAGAAAAGAAGAGTACTTGCAGGGTAACATACTTACCACCCTTAATGGACCAAAATAAGCATTAAGGGTATCTTTATTAATAAATTTTATGTTTTAAAAGTAGTTTTAGGTTCACAGCAAAATTGAGAGGAATACAGAGATTTCCCACGTCCCTCTGGCCCCCTATACGTGAACCTTCCGCCCATTATCAACATCCTTCACCAGAGTGGCACATTTGTTACAACTGATGGACCTACATTGACACATTATTATCATCACCCAAAGTCCATCGTTTACACTAGGGTTCCCTCTTGGTGTTGCAGATCTATGGGTTTCCACAAATGTATAACACTTATACATTTGTGTATAACAAATACACACACACACAAAATTTGTGTTAAACAAATTTGTGTGTAACACAAATGTATTCACCCTTACAGTATCATAATGAATAGTTTCACTGCCCTACCAATCCTCTGTGCTCTGCCTATTCATCCCTCTCTTCAACATCTGGTAACCTCTGACGATTTCACTGCCTCCATAGTTTTGCCTTCTCCAGATATCAAATTGTCGGAATCACACAGTATGTAGTCTTTTCAGACTATCCTCTTTCACTTAGTAACATACATTTAGGTTTCCTCCATGTCTTTTCATGGCTTGATAGCTCACTTCTTTTTAGTGCTGAATAATACCTATTGTCTGAATATATCTCACTTTACTTATTCATTCACCTACTAAAGGACAACTTGGTTGCTTCCAAGATTTGGCAATTATGAATAATGCTGCTACATGTGCAATTGTGTGGACACAGGATTTCAACTCCTGTCGTAAATACCAAGGAGCATGATTGCTGGATTGTATGTTAACAGTGTGTTCAGTTTTGTAAGAAAACACCCAGCTGTTCCAAAGTGGCTGTACCATTTTGCATTCCTACCAACAATGAGAGTTCCTGTTGCTCCACATCCTTGCCAGCATTTGATATCATCAGTGTTCTGAAATTTTGGCCATTCTAATAGGTGCATAGTGGCATCTCATTGAGAAGATGCAATATTAAAACAAAAGCAGATGCATGTATCTTAACATGTATACCTCTTCCTATTAATGTAGTATAATATTATATGTAATGGAAATGACGTGAGAATGGATAGCTGAATATCTATTTATAAGAAACATACCTGCTGATGGAAACTATGATTCCATTACAAACAGGGCTACTTCATAAGAGTCTTCAAAATATAACGAGATTATCCCATCCACCACCATTTTTTCTTCTGTTATATTCAATATTATCAAACTTAAATATGATAATACAAAAATCCTTCTATGTGCTGGGTAGAGGGTTTACAAAAAGCAATGAAATGGAAGTGCAGGAGAAAAATTTAAAGCTATACTAGCTTTAGAGAGCAACAATCCTAAAATAATGAATTAAAATAAAAAATTTCTTTAAATTACAAGATACCATTGCTCTAGGATTTAATTTCCATTTTTCTCACCTTCAAAATAGCTTCAAAGAGAAAAACAGTCATACCTCCTGCAGTGTCCCATCTCCTCCTGCAACAATGATCACATCCGTGTTTTCCATCAGTTCCAGGAGTTTCTTGGCTTGTCCCTCATAATCTGTCTGAAATACCAAGGAAGCCTTTGGTGAGTTTATCAACCTAGAGCCACAAGGTTAAAGGTTTAAAAATGTGGGATATCTTCTTTAAAGTTTTACACTGACTGTCTTCGTAAATTTTACATAACTGATAGACATTTAAAAAATAGCTATCAAAGCAATTATGTACAGTCATTACAGTTTTACACTTTTAGAGCCAGAGGGACCTCAGAAACCATCTAGTCAGCTCCATACTTTGAAAATAAAATTCAAACCCAATAATTTGTCTCTTACACAGCTAGCTAGTCAAGGGCATCATTTCCAGTCGAGTGCAGATTCTATTACATCCTTTATAGGAAGTCAAGTGTACATGCAAATAGGGAGAAGCAGATGTAATGACAAGAGCACAGATGTCAGAGCCCAAGAGACCCAGATTAAATCTCAACTCTGCTACTTTTTAGCTGAGTGACCTTAAATTCTATGGATCTTAATTTCCTCATCACTGAAATTATGTGTGTTGAGGGAGGGAATAATGATAACTTCTCTGTAAACCAGTTGTAAAGCAGTATGTAAAGCAACTGGTAAGGTAACTGTTCATAACTGGTATTGCACTAAATAAAAGGAGGTTATTATTGTTTTGTTATGACCATACATAAAGAAATACAGGTAGGATTCAAAGTCGTCACAAAACAATGCCTAAGACTTACCATTTTTATTGATACCATTTGATTTCAGATACATACATAGACTTCAATGAACCATTTAAGCCACCAATAATATGTATACTTCTAAAACCAAACACTAAATTTCAATAGACATAATGCAACTAATATTAAAATAGGAAACACTCCCTCCAATTGATATCACGCTATACATACTAATAGACAAAAATTAAATGTCTGGATTTCAGATGGGCTTAAGCACCTATGGCATAATAAAAATATATATATATCTGGGCCAGGCGTGGTGGCTCACGCCTGTAATCCCAGCACTTTGGGAGGCCAAGGCAGGTGGATCACGAGGTCAGGAGATCAAGACCAGCCTGGCCAACATGGTGAAACCCCATCTCTACTAAAAATACAAAAATTATCCGGGCATGGTGATGCATGCCTGTAATCCTAGCTACTCAGGAGGCTGAGGCAGGAGAATCGCTTGAACCTGGGAGGTGGAGGTTGCAGTGAACTGAGATTGCACCACTGCACTCCAGCCTGGGCGACAGAGCGAGACTCTGTCTCAGGAAAACAAACAAACAAACAAACAAAAAACAAAAAAAAAACCCATACATACGTACATATATATACATATGTATGTCTGGTCTCTGTCCTTGGTTCCTGGCACAGAGTTCCTAAAACCCCTGGAATTTCCTGAGTGATAAAAATGTCTTTTGTTATTCATGGCAAGGCCCTCTCAATCTTGCCAGTTTGTGCTAATGAGGTGATTGGTGGGCCCCTGAATAGCTTCAAGATGGGAGCTGGTCACCAGAAAGATCAGCAAGGTGATTAGAGGGTTGGAACTTTTAGCCCCACCCCTAACCTCCAGGGAGGAGCGAGGGGCCTGAGATTGAGTTTACTCACCAATGGCCAATGATTTAATTGATCATGCCTGCTTAAGGGAACCTTCCTAAGCAATGGAGTGTGGGGAGCTTCCAGGCTGGAAGCAAATACCTCAACACTGAAGTGTTGAGAGGAGGCACACCTACAGAGGGCATAGAAGCTCTATGCCAATCCCTCTGCCCCCATACCTTGCCCTATGTATCTTTCCATTTGTTGTTCCTGAGTAGTATCCTTTATAATATACTGGTAAACTAAGTAAAGTGCTTTCCTGAGTTTGAGTTACCGAACCTGAGGGGAGGTTGGGAGAACCCTGGATTCGTAGTTGGCAGGTCAGAAGAACAGGTGACCATTTCCCCAGGATGTGAGACTGGCGCCTGAAGTGTGGACAGTCTTGTGAAACTCAGCCCTTAACCCCTTGGAGTCTGCACTAACTCCAGGCATTGGTATCAGAATTGAATTCAATCAAATTGAACTGAATTGTTGGACATCCAACTAGTGCGAGAAAAGACTCCAGCATCTGAGCCAGTAAGTCCTATGTGACATTAATTCACAGTGAACACACAGGAAAAAGGAAGACTCCTTAAAATACTACCATCTAATTTTAGGATGAATAGTTCCACTTTTATTCTAAAAATAAAATTATGGGCTTTACAGTTACATATTCGCAAATATTTGACTTTTAAAAAAATGTATGTATGTCACTCCTGATGAAAAGGATGGTTCATGAACACCCAGAAATAAGTGATCATGAGGAATTAGCCTGTGTTCTCACTAAGGCCAAGTGATTTCATACTGTCCTCATTTCCTTCTTTGACAGATTAGCTACATTAGTAGATCTTGGAAATTAGACAGACACATTACATCAGGTCTTTAGCAAGATGCCTGGCAAGTCACTTTATGATATCCCTGTGGACAAGGTGAAGACATGTGGAAACAACATGCTAGAAAACAAGTAAGTGGATGAGCTACCAACTGAATATCTATGTCCAAAATGTGATGCTCATTGGAATGATGTCAAATTGCTGGAAGATTCCTAGGACATTTCATTAAGGGTCCCCTTTCAGCCTTTTCTTAGGCAATACTTCATCAACAATGGAAGTGAAAGGTAATTTACTAGATACATAAATGATACAAAGCTGACATTTCCCCCTCCTTACTTCTCTAACCTCATCCTCTCTTACTCTCACCCTTTGCTCATTTCACTCCAACTACACTGGCCTCTTTACCATGCTTCAAATATGTCAAATACACACATGCCTCAGGGCCTTTGGACATGCAGTATCACAGCTCGTGATACTGTGATACTTCTTCCTCAAGCATCTACATAACTAACTCATTTCCTTTGGGTGTCTGTTCAAAGCTCATCTTGTCAGACCCACCTTCCTTGACTATCTGCAGTAAAATAACACCCCTATTAGCCTTTGTCTCCTTACCCTGCTTAATCTTTCTTCTTAGCACTCATCACCATCTGACAAATTATACATTTACTGATATATTTGTTTCTCACCTGCATTCTTGCTTTCAAACCTTGAAATGAAGCTCTTTAAGGACGGATAGGGAATTTATTTTGTTAAGACTATATCCCCAATACCTAGAACAAGGCTTAGCTCATAGTGGGCACTAAACAAATATCTGTCTCAAAAATTAATAAATGTGAAAAGGTGTATGAATAAAAGAATAAAAATTTTAAAAGATCTTGACAGATTTGACAGACCATAATTTCAAAGATTAATAGAGATAATATTAATATATTTGAGGCTCTGATCTTAGAAAAAAAATCCCAAATGCACTAAAAGAGGAAGGATAAAAAGGTGGCCTAACAGTTGCCCCCTCCCAGAAAAAAAATCTAGACACTAACCTTACACTTTTCAAAAAAGCTAACTCAAAATGGATCATAGGCCTAAAGGTAAAATAACACAGGAGGGAATTTAAGTGATCTTGGGGTTGGTGATGAGTTTTTAGATACATCACCAAAAGCAAGATCCATGAAAGAAAAAAAATTGATAAATTAAAATTCAGTAAAATTTAAAACTTCTGCTCTATGAAAAACACTATTATAAGGATAAAAAGACAAGCCACAGCCTGAGAAAGAATATATGCAAAATGCATAGCAAACACCTTGCATCTAAAATATATAAATAACTCTTAAAACTCAACAAAAAGAAACCAGCCCAATTAAAAGGGCAAAGATCTGAACAGACGCCTCACCAAAGATCTACAGATGGATAATAAGCATATGGAAATACACTCAACATTATATGTCATTAGGGAATTGCAAATTAAAACAATGAGATTTCATTATACATTTATTTCAGTGGCTAAAATCCAAAACACTGACAATAGCAAAGACTGACGAGGATATGGAACAACAGGAACTCTAGTTCACTGGTGGTAATAATACAAAATGGTACAGCCACTTTGAATGGCAGTTTCCGATAAAACCAAACATAGTCTTACCATATTATCCAGCAAAAGCACTCCTAGGCATTTACCCAAATGACTAGAAAACTTATTTATGTCCACCCGAGAACCTGCACATTAACGTTTATAGCAATTTTATTCATAGTTGCTAAAATGGAAGTGACCAAGATGTACTTCAGTAGGTGAATGGATAAACTGTAGCACATTCAGACAATAGACTATTGCTCAGCAAAGAAATGAGCTAACAAGCCATGAAAACACAATGGAGAAACCTAAAATGCATATTGCTAAGTGAAAGAAGCCAATCTGAAAAGACTACATACTGTATGATTCCAACTATATGACATTTTAAAAATAGCAAAGTATGGTGACAGTAAAAACAGCTGTGGAGGGAAGGATGAATAGGCACAGCAGAAGAACAGAGAGGATTTTTAGGACA
The DNA here is from genome assembly GCF_028858775.2 of Pan troglodytes. Classification (NCBI taxonomy): domain Eukaryota; kingdom Metazoa; phylum Chordata; class Mammalia; order Primates; family Hominidae; genus Pan; species Pan troglodytes. Next base: position 156,957,235 of record NC_072404.2, on the reverse strand, counting down.
GTGAAATTAATCCGTCTGATAATATAATGGTGAACACAATGCATTATGCATTTTTCAAAACCCATAGAACTGTGCAACACAAATGCAAATGAAAACTATGCAAATGAAAAGACCAAATGCAAATGAAAACTATGGACTTGAGTTAATAATAATGCATCAATAATGGCTCAGCAATTGTAGGAAATTTATAACACTAATGCAAGATGTTAATAATACAGGAAATTGTGGGCAGGGGAGAGAAGGAATATAGGTTTTCTGTGATTTCTCTTGAATTCTTCCTTAAACCTAAAACTGCTCTAAAAAATAAAGTCTACTTTTTTATAAGGTGGCTGATGGTACATAGCAAACAAGATAATGAGTCCAATATGACTCAAAATATGATATATCGACAACAACAAGACTCTAAGCTTGAGCTGTTTGAAAGAATAGTATATGGAACAAGAGACTTGGTGGTCTTGCTTCACTCTTCCTTAGATAGCCCATACCTCATGGAAAGAAACTGGAAATGTTTAAACCACTGAAGGCTCAAGGGAGCATCAGGATAACATTCTTGATTATTCCAAAGACTATTTTGCAGAAGAAACATTAGGCTTTTTTCACATGAACCCATGGGATAGAACCAAGCCTGAAGTCAATGATTCTCAATCCAACTACATATTATAATCACCTGGGAATTAATAAACAAATGAACAAGTGAATGAATGAATGAAATTATTTTGTAAATACAGACAGACTCCACTCCACATTAGTTATATCTAGGGAGTGTGACCTGGGTACGACTTATATTTTTAAACATTTCCAGGTAATTTGATATTCAGCCAGAGTTGAAAACCACTGACCTATGTGTAAAAACTCTTGGGAAACAGATTTCTTCTCAAAATTAAGAAGAATATTCTAATAGTGATATCCTAAGATGAAATAGGTTGCCTTGGAGCTTTCATGTCAAATGGGAGACAAAGCCTAAGGTAGAAAGCACATGCCTTAGAGTCGACAGACCTAGGTTTAAATGAGTTTTGCCACTACAAATTGTATAACTGAGCAGGTTTCTAGATGTTTGTATCTTCAATTTCCTCATTCACAAAATAAAGATGATAACACTCAACTTCACTGAGCTTTATGTGACTTAAATAAAACCAGCTATGTGAAGTGCTACAATTGCATTTCTAAAAGAATGGTAGGCTAGGTACCCTGCCATTGAAAATTAAAGCTACTGAGTAAAATAATGAAAACATCTTTGATGCATCAATAAACAAGAATAAAGTAAGGAACACTAAATATAAAACTAGCACCTATGCAGTAAATGTTCTGAGGGCATCTAGTAAACCAGGTAGATTTGAATGTTGGTTTTCAAAGTTTCACCAGGTTCTAGGAAAAGCAAACAAAAATCCCAGGACCTGCTCAAGATTAGTGAATCTAGTACAGAACCACACCCCACTATAAACCAGAACCCAAAAGACTGCATGTGCAGTTTAGAGAGAATAAAAGCAAGGTTGACTCACTCATACTCCTAGACGATTCCCAGGGCACTGCAAAGAAACCTTCGTGTTCTGAAATTTGGTGCTAAATGAAGGGATAAACATCTTCCCTGAGAATCCACAACTTTAGGCTAGTCCTTACATAAGTAACCGAAATGTGTGCTACCCGGATAATCTGAAAAATCTCAAGCTAAAAATTTAATTTAAAGAATTCACAGGACTGTCATACATATATTATGCATTGAGAAAGACACAACATTTTGTGGTACTTCCACTAAACTACATAATCTGAATCTAATTATAACAAAACAGTAGATAAACCCAAACTGAAGGACGTTCTTAAAAAAAAAAAAAATTGAGGAATTTTTTAAAGTTGCCTAAACAAATATCACAACTAAATACAATATGTGATCCCAGATTGGATGCAGAACAAGAAAAAGTGTTTTTTCTTTTGTTATAAATGGCATTCATGGAACAATTGGAGGCCGAGGCAGGCAGATCACGAGGTCAAGAGATCGAGACCATCCTGGCCAACATGGTGAAACCTTGTCTCTATTAAAAATACAAAAATTAGCTGGGTGTGGTGGCACGCACCTGTAATCCTAGCTACTAAGGAGGCTGAGGCAGGAGAATCGCTTGAACCCGGGAGGCGGAGGGTGCAGTGAGATGAGATTGTGCCACTGCACTCCAGCCTGGTGATAGAGTGAGACTCTGTCTCAAAAAAAAAAAAAAATTCTACAAGATAATAGTACATCAATGTTAATTTCTTGATTTTGATAACTGTTCTTGCAGTTATATAACAGAGTGCCCTTGTTTTTAGGATATAGATATTTAGAGATAAAGGAACATTATTTCTGAAGCTTACTCTCAAACAAGCCAGAAAATAATGTGTGTGTGTGTATAAATATATATATATATATATATATACACATTCATACATATACACACACATACATGTAAAGAGAGAGCATGTGTAAACATGGTAAAATGTTAATACAGTATTTGAGGAGTTTGGGTAAGTGATATGGGAATTTGTATATTCCTGTACATTTTTTTATAAGTTTGAGATTATTTCAAAATAAAAGCTAATCCAAAGAAAGAAAACAAACCCTGTAAAGAGTAGTGGTTTCTACTGAGGCATAAAAAGTAAACATTAGTATTTCTATTTATTTTTTAATCTCATCCTTCTAAATGTCTATTTTCTGTATATGTAATATACATATTAGTACTTGCATGTAATTGATAAGTATCTTAAACTGGAAAAAATCACAAATACATGAGTCACAGGACATTTGATAGTATAAGATGGGGTTAGATAGTGTAAGATGATAAAAGAGAATGGCTACTTTTCCTAAGTATGAAAATGGCACTGTAGATAAATACAAAAGTATTCTTATTTGTTTAAAAATACACATAAAAGTATTTAGGGATAAAATTAGAGGATATCTGTAACTGACTTCAGGGAACCGAGCTACCATGTGAAGATACATAGTGGAGACAACATGAGCCAGGGGACAGCCAGCATCAACTTGGAGACGTGAGTAAAGCCATCGAAGACCACCCTTCCTCAGCCATGCCACTATGAGCCCAGGCGAGACTACTGACCAATGGAATCATAAGCAGAAAAACAGTGAGGCCTTTTGTTCTGTAGCAATAGATAACTGGTATAGAATGTTGGAATGAATTAAACAGTCAAGTCAAAAGATGAGAAAATGGGCTTTACAATATCCTGCTTTCATGATTTTATCAACAATACATCTAAAATCTCAGGAGAGAAAAAAGATAAAAATAAAGGGATATAAAAATGATACCAGGCAAAAACTAAAAATAAGCAAGCTAGTATAAATTACCAATAATACTAGATAAGTTAGACTATCACAAAAGGCAGTATTTGTGCTAAAAATAGTCATTCTATGACAGGGTCGAAATGTAAGAAAAATGAAATAATCTGAAACTTTAGTGCATCTAATAACCTAAGTCTCAAAATACAAAATGCAAAAATGGACAAATCTATGTAGTGAAATAGACAAATCCACAATTACAGTGGGAGATTTCTAATACCCCCTCTTGAGAATTTATATAGTTAAAACAGAAGAAAAAATCAGTAAGGACATAGAAGATTTGAACCCACACAATTAACAGACTTGACTTAATGAACATATATAGAACATAGTGCCCAATAACTGATATATACTATTTTTAGGCATAGATACAACATTTATGAAAACAGAGCACATGTTAGACCATAAAACAAATTTCAACAAACTTTAAAATACTAGAATTTTATAGACTACATTTTTTGGCCAAAATGCAATTAAGTCTGAAATCATTAACAAAGACAATCAGAAAAACTTTAGATTTGGACATTCAAAAACACATAGATCAAGAAAAATCACAAGGAAAATTTGAAAATATTTAAAAATAAATAATAAAAATATTATGCATCAAAAAGTATAGGATGCAGCTGAAGCAGTAGAGTGGATCTGTAGCTTAAATACATACAATAAGAAAGGAAGGTAAAAATGAAATAAGTAATGAAGTTAAAATGTCAGAAAAAGCACAGCAGAAAAAATTTTTTTAAAAAGTAGAATGAATGAAACAATAAAAAAAGATCAGAAATGAATGAAACATATAAATGAGAGGATCAATAAGCTAAAAAACGGTTCTTGGCAAGGGCTAAATTGACAAACCTCTCACAAGATTACTGAGGGGAAAAAGAGAGGGTACAAATAAACAATATTGAGAATGAAAATGAGACATTACATATGCTACAGAAATTTAAAAGTTAAATAGAAGATATTATGAACAACCTGATGTCAATTAATTTGAAAATTTAGATGAAACAAATTCCTTGAAGAATTTACCTTACAAAAATTAAGTGAAGAATGAAACCTGAGTACTTCTAGAACTGTTAAAGAAATTTAATGTACATTGAAAATTTTAAAAAGATAAAAAAGGCTGGGCATGGTAGCTTACACCTATAATCCCAGTACTTTGGGAAGCCAAGGTGCGGGGGGATCACTTGAGTCCAGGAGTTCAAGACCAGCCTTGGCAACATAGTGAGCTCCTGTCTCTACATACACATACACATACACACACACACACACACACACACACACACACACACACACACACAAAAGAAAATCTCCCCTCAAGGAAAGCTCCAGATCCAGATGGTTTTAGCTGTGAGTTTCACCAATCATTGAAGAAACAAACATCAGTCTCACATAACCATACTAGGGTCTCTCATACCTGCCACATTACAGGTACTCAAATATATGTTAGTTTTCTTCCCCTTTCTCCTATCCCCAGGGGCAAACAACTGGAAAATCATGACAGAAAAGTTGGAAAAGAGGGTTCAACATTGCATGGTAAACTAGACTAAATGATCCTTTTTAACTTCTATGATTTCCTGGAAGTGTACAATATTAGAAATTGGTCAACAGACTTATAACCACAGTAAGAGAGGTTTTCACTATATACACATGTATGTACTTACCCACATATATCTCATTTAAAATTCAACAAGTAGAGTCCTGCATCTTCGAAATAGTACAATTCCTTGTAATTTATGCTTGCCTCCTTTTCTTCTTAACTAAATCTCACAAATTCTAAAGCTTTACCATTAAAATTCTTCACCAAAGATAATTCCTTACCAGAGAGAAAATGGTTTACCTGTTTGTGGAACTACTAAGAAATTAAATTAATTACTCAAACTTGAAGGTTGTGTATTTTCAGGAAAAGAATTCTTACAGCTATAACAACTTTCATCTTCCAAGAGATGTAATTCCACATCCTATCTCTCAGATGAAAGGTGTCAAGTTCTCCAAGCCTCCATCCAATCCTATTCTGAAAATGAAAAGCTGACACTATTTGGAAAAAAAAAAACTACATTTATTAATTGTCAGAACAGGATACAACATTAATTTCTTTGCTCTTGTGACAAGCAATTTTTGCTAAGAAGCCAAGAGAAGAGGTTGTTATAAGAGGCAGCTGCTTGGGTGAAATAAACATTCAGGAGCCATTCTTACCTTAACAATAGTCACATCCATGCCAGATAAATGTAAAATCGGGGCAGCATTTTTTTCAAATAGAGTCCTGGCTTTTCTGTAAACAAAGGAAAAAATATAAACATTTTAACACAGGTTATCAAGAGCAAGAACAAAAAGCCTTACAATCTTCTTCAGGGCAGAATAAGAAAGACTATGCAATACGGGTTTCCTTTATTTGTTCAAGCACAGAAAGTTTAACAACAAGTAATGAGTTAATATGAATGGAAAAATAGAACCTTAAACTCTGGGGCCTTTGAGAATTTGCTGTTTATCTAATGCAATAAGCTCTTATCCATTTGGGAGGCTTACAGTTCACAAAGTAGTTCCTCTAGGGGAAGAACGAACACTAGATATGGTTCCATTCAGGCAACAATGCTTGATTCACTCAAGTATTCATTGAGCACCTACTGTGTGATAGACACAGGTGGAGGAGCTAGGAATACAACATGACAAAGCAGACCAAACTACTAATTCACCAGAAGCTAGTCTGAAACTCCCAGGCACAGTCATGCCCTCTCTGTGCTCCCCTAGTACCTTATACACATCTCTGTTAGTGACTTTCACACTGTATGGTGATTAGAGACTTCCAAGACTGTTGTCAGGACTAGACTGGAAGCGTTCCAAAAATAAATACCAAATCTTATTAATCCTTGAATCCCCTGACCTCTAGGATTACGTATGGCACAATTAGAAAGTACTTACTAAGTATCTGATGAATTAATGCACAAATGAATGAATAAACCTGCCCCAAATGTAGACATGTAAATTCTGAGGAAAAGGAAACAACACGATGTCTTATAAGAAGAGAAAAAACAGCCTTCAAAGAGTTTGCATATTTCAAAAGTATTATGCATATCATTCTGACAGTGAACTCTTGTCCAATTCAGGTCAGAATTCAAAAACACAGTGTAGGAATCCAGGGACACAGAAGTTGCAAAACAATCTCTTCCACCAATGGCATAGTCTCAAAGTCAAACTAATGTTAAAACATACCAATTAGTTGACCTTTTACTCAAATATTTCAACTATCACATAAGGAAAAAAAAATCCAGTACTTTCAATCAATGTCAAACACCTAACTTTTATATCCACATTTACTCAGTCCTCTTTCTTATTTTTAAACTAAGGATGTATCCTTTGACCTTAAGGATACTTTATACAAGAATTTAAGGATATTTTATAGAAGAGACACTTTATATTCAGCTACAAAGGCAGCTAATGAGGAACACGTATAGTTATGCACAGGCCAAGCTCAATATTCTTTAAACTAAAAAGAACCACCAAATGGCATATAGAACACAAATCACTTCTTATTGTGAATTAAAATAGAAACTGAGAGGCTTGCACAAATTTTCACAAGAACCATCCAAAAGAATATCTCAAACCAAGGGCCTGAGTGTATTATAAGCAAATTAAATATTTTCTACCTTTCTACTGTTCTGAATGATTATTAGAATGAACATAAAAGGGTAAATGATAATTTCTCCTTTCCAGCTCACCATTTCTGGGGGCTTAACCCAACATTAAAGCACTGAGCTAGTGATACTGCAAACAATTCTCCTTCCAGGGTTGCTTTCATTACTAGATTGATAGGAAAGGATCAGTTGGAAGTGGATCAGATCTATTTCCTAAAAGCAAAATTCTGAAGAAGTCTCAATCTGCCATATCAATCACAACAAATCTGTAACCTCCTCTGAGTTAGTTTAAGAAATCAGGTTAGAATATTTGGGTCTTTATTCACATCTTTATATGATGTTATAAGTTCAGAAAACCTCTAAAATGAAGGTGAAGACTTTTTTCCTTCTAATGTTCTATATAAAAGATTGAAAAACAAGTGTTACTAATAAGAAATAAATTATTTATTACATAATTAAGGGTGAGATAACACCGAGGCTAAATAAAAACCTTAGGTACTTTTAGCAATTTCCAGACTCAGGCACACACAAAAAATAATTACTCTTTTATGTATTATTTATTAATGCTAAACACAGAGTTATCTTATTTCTTAAAGCTCTTATGTAGTTTTAAACCAGTACTACATAATGAAATAGCTACATGATAAATTATAAATTATGTGTCAGGACAGAGCTATGATGACAAAAATAGTGCAATTAAATAGTGAAAGCTTTTAAAAGAAAAAAAGAAAGGATGCTGGAGAGTTTCAGACTTTCCCAGAAGCACGCAGGGATTCACCTTGTTAAAGGAGACAACACCTTTAGAAAAGACTTTCCTTCAGTGGCAGTATTTTAGCTTACCTTTAGATAAAGATGTTATAGTTTTAAACAAGAATCTACCTTTAAAAATGCAAATATATTTACATGTAAAAAGAACCTAAAATTGCTCTGAAAAATTTGCTTATTAATTTTAAAAATGTAGATACCTCTTAGAAGCAGGAACTCAAAATAACTGGTTATTGCTTAAACAAATTGCCATAAGTTTCATCAGAAATTAGCAGGTTGTTAATTTATTAGGTCTCTAAAGGAATAGAACAGTTACACTGAAGTAGGTCGAAGGAGAGGTACAAGAGCTTCTGGGAAGGATGGGATAGCGAAGTGAAGACTGTTCTGAACCTAACCCATAGTCAAGAGTAACAATTTCAGCAGTTTATATTTCTTACATTGTGTGCTTATTATGAAATGGAAATAGTGCCTAATAAGCATTATCTCATTTAATACCAAAGGTCCCTATTCCACATAATAATTTTTAAAGTATGTACTCTTGCCTTTCTGATTTTACAGATGAGTAAACTGGGGATTTAAGAAGTGAATTAACTCTCACAATATCATAGAGCTAGTAAGTGGCAAAACAGTAAACAGACCAGATTCCTCAAACTCCCAGACCCAGGCTGAGTTCTCTGTTATCTTCAGCCACGGGCCACCACTGACAATTTACTTATCTTAGGTATTTTGACTGTGTTATATTAGGGCTTGTTGATTTGTTGGTATGATTTAGTATTGATATTAAACAAAAATGATCAATAGGCATTATGACTGGTGCGTTTATGGGGGAGGGAAGCGGCTCTAACAAAGCCCAGCAGATATGATTCAGTTAGGCAGAATAGTCTGTTTAGACAATCTGAATTAAACCACTGAATTACAAAGAAATAAAGCAGGATGTGTCCTCCTGTCTGTGAAGTCACACTCACTGCCTCTCAAGAAATGACTAGAAAAACTGACTTCAGAGACCCTGTGTTTTACTCCAGACAACATTATGCCTACCACTTACAATTCAGCCCAAACTATCTTTGTTGTTGTTGTTCTTATTACCTTAATGTCATTTGACTTAGATCTTATAGAATCCAATTTAATACATATTTACTAATTTTCTTTTTTTCTTTCTTTTTTTTTTTTTTTTTTTTTTTTTTTTTTTTTTTGAGACAGGGTCTCACTCTATTGCCCAGGCTGGACTGCAGTTGCGCGATCATGGCTCACTACAGCCTCGACCTCCCGGGCTTAGGTGATCCTCCCACCTCAGCCTCCCAAGTAGCTGCAACTACAGGTAAATGCTACCACGTGTGTCTAATTTTTGCATTTTTTCCAGCTAATTTTTGTATTTTTGTAGAGACAGAGTTTCACCATGTTACCCAGGCTGGTCTCAAACTCCTGGGCTCAAGTGATCTGCCACCTCAGGCTCTCAAAGTGCTGCGATTACAGGCATGAACCACTGCACCCAAAGTGCTAATTTTCTGATTCCCAAAAAGCCAAAAAGAATTGTTCTCGACATTAGGGACATAAGAGATATCACTTTTTAACACTCAACCCTTTAATTCTGACTATTTTTTCAAAATAAAATGTTAATTATTTATTCTAAAGCCATCAAGGTCTTTGTATTCACCTTTCCAATTGAATAATAGTTACATCTAACATTGTAAAAAAAAGTTTTGCCTATTTATTTTTCCTTAACAGACTTTGAGTCTCCACACACCCACTCCCCACCCCCACATACAGCCTCTCCACGTTTTAGTGTGGTTCATTTGTATAATCAATGAACTGCCATGATCAAATCATTATATACCCAAGTCTCAACGATTCTTCACACCTTAATTCCCACAATTCCCACATGACATTTCCAGGCCAGCCAGATCAGTTAAAGGCTGTCCTGTGTCATAACAAAGCCATAACTAGGTCACTCCTGTCTCCAGGCCCCTGTCCCATGGGCTGTTTCCTCAGCTGAGAAGAATGGGTAGTCTTCTCCTGCCTGCTTCCTCCCAGGCCTAGCTCAAGGATCATCTCTTTTGGAAAGAACATTTCTGATCTCCCAAGCCCACAGTATTCTTGGCCATTTCTGAACATCCTGTGGACAGAGATGGCCTAAGGATTTACGTCCTAGCAGTACAGCAGTCGCTCCCGAGGGGACTACTTCCAAGCAAATAAGACATCTTTGTAGGTGTTAATCATGGAATGATTATTAAACTTCAATTAGACAAGTTTGCTAAGCATCCATTAGTTTTATAGTTATTTCTCATTTAACTGTTATTTCTACATTACAAATGAATCTTATTGCTAGAAGAGTACTAAACCTAGTTCTTCCAATTCCACACAATCTCACTAGCTGCCTGATAGTCTGTGGTTTCTTTCCCCCTTAGAAAAAGCAAGTATATAACAAGTCACAAACGGAACTACCCTTTGCAAGCTGCAGGATTGAGAAAAACAGTGGCCTTCTTCACTTGTGCGTTGGGAGGAATGAGTTGATTGCCAAACACCTAAAAAAGAAGAGAGCAAAGTTTTCAGTAAAAGTCCATTTATTTGGTAAATGTCACATGTATTCTTTCATTCCAAAAAAAATGTACTTGCAGCACATAAGGTATCTACCCTTGGGGAAAAATATTCTTTCATGATCTCATATTAACGAAAACACCATCAACAACAACAAAAAGTAACATTATTTAATGACAATAAGCTGTATTTTGTATTGGAATAAAAAAATCCTGCTTTATCTACTAGAGGCAAATAACATTTATTTTCTCTATAAGATATAGCTAGGTTTATTATAACATATAATTAGTAAGGCCATAGTCTGTCAGGAGAGAAGTTTAATCTATGTCTTTAGTTTTCAGAGTACAGTATTCTTTCCAGCTCATTACTAAAATTTGTTCATGAAGAATCTTTGTGTTACCAGTTAATCTTCATATGTTTACACACATACAAAATAAACCGAATACTCTATTTGCCTTCTCTTCTTTGCAACCCTGTATGATAACTAAATAGCAGCAACTGGCAGGGGAAAAGAAACATAACTAATATATACCAAGCACCTTTTATTTGACATTTTTACACACATTATTCTTAGTTCTCAGAAACCAAGGAGGTATAAAATAATCTCAGTTTTCCAGATTAGAAAGTCCAGAATCAGGAAGATTAAGTTCCTGAAAGTCACAGAGTTGATCAATTACAAGCCTGGAATATACATCTTCTAGTTCCAAAGCCTCTCTAAGCTCTAAAGAGAGGATCAAGGATGAGGCAGAATTAAAAGGCAGAGGACTAGATGTGAGGAGTCCAAATGAGAAATGAATGGGAACTCTTGCTATTATGTCTGAATTGGAAATGATGGTCAACAAAAAGAATAGGAAAGTACCAAAATGGGCAAAAATTGGGGTCTTGAATGGTGGGAGGAGGCCTGAACCAACAAAGTAGAATTCTAGTATGGAAGTACAAAGTAAAGATAGGAGGAGGAAAAAAAGTAATGCAAATATTTTTTATTGAATAACTTACTCTAAATCTGCTATCTCCCTGACAGTTCATTTTGGAGCCTTTCTTATTATTGTCTATTGCTTGCTTTAAAAACAAAAACAAAAACAAAAATACTTTTTTTCTGAAGTAGAGAAAAAGACAGACTATTTCTTTGTAAGAAGTTTCTGGAACATTATAATTTCTATTCTGTTTTCATTCTTACTTAGACTTTAACATTTTGCTGCTAAATCTCCAAATACTGTAATTTTTCCTTTTTCTATCTATACTATTTCTGGAATGTGGCAGAAATGATATCACTAACCATTCTCTCTGGCCTATCAGATTCCACACCTATGGTAGTAAGATTATTCCTCCTTGCCCTCATTTCTTAGTGTCTAAAGTTGGTACCTACTTGCAAATCAAATCTCAGATTCACAGTGAGCTAAGGAGTTTATGTGAGACTACATTAAGTTTATGTGAGATTTGTTATTAAATATCATGTTTTCAAGAATTTAGACTGTAAAAGGAAGTACACAGATAGGAAAATTAGCCAGCTGAGGCTATAAGGACAGATCCACTTCCATTTGTGAGATGGAAGGAACTAAACATGCAGGGGAAGTGGAGAATTAGAATAGAAAGAAATAAGGCCAGGCAAGGTGGCTCACACCTGTAATTGCAGCACTTTGGGAGGCCAAGGCGAGTGGATCACAAGGTCAGGAGTTTGAGACCAGCCTGACCAACATGGTGAAACCCCGTCTCTACTAAAAATACAAAAATTAGCCAGGCTTGGTGGCATGTGCCTGTAATTCCAGCTACTCAGGAGGCTGAGGCAAGAGAATCACTTGAACCTGGGAGGCGGAGGTTGCAGTGAGCTGAGATTGTGCCATTGCACTCCAGCCTGGGCAACAGAGCAAGACTCGTCTAAAAAAAGAAAGAAAGAAATACATGAGAAGGAGAAAATAACTAAAGGAACATCATCCCTGAAAAAGTATGAGGAGAGAGAATTTAGAACAGAGGTGGAGGCATTTACTTTCAACAAGAAAGGGAGGGCCCTACAATCACACAGGTCTACTCTTCCTTAAAGAGAGAAAGGGGCCAGGTGTGGTGGCTCACACCTGTAATCCCAGCACTTTGGGAGACCAAGGCAGGTGGAACACGAGGTTGAGATGGAGACCATCCTGGCCAACATGGAGAACCCCCATCTCTACTAAAAATACAAAAATTAGCTGGGCATGGTGGTGTGCGCCTGTAGTCCCAGCTACTCAAGAGGCTGAGGCAGGAGAATCGCTTGAACCCAGGAGGCAGAGGTTGCAGTGAGCCAACATCACACCACTGTACTCCAGGAAGATTTTCCAGTCGCTAATGATTGGCTTGGGACAGGGATCACCTTTAATTTAATATTAAAGTTTATTTGAATTGATTTCTAAAACAACTTAGAGCCATATGAAAGATAATACATTTAAACAAAGAAGTAATCAAATTCGTAAAACACAGGTTTAGAACAGCTAGATAACAATCGCTAAAAAGAGGAATTATAGTATATACTGTAACAACTGCTAAAGAGAGGAATTAATTTATAGTATCTATTGTAACAATCGCTAAAGAGAGGAATTAATTTATAGTATCTATTCTCACTGTCATCCATTAAAACATTTCAGAAACAAACATGAGGTCTGCCACCTACTTTTATTACTAAATGCTTCACGCATTTGCCACTTTTGATTTTCATGTTTCTATTTTGGTATTTCTGACATCATAAGCTCAAATGATATAAAACAAAAAGGCAACTCAGTCTCAGAATTTCATCTGCAAGGTATAATGCACATTTTTGCAGTGGGGGGGGCAAAAATGCTGTCTTATATTTGAAAGGACAAATATTATAATCCAGCTATAATTAGCCATATAAATGAATATTTAAGTAAAATCTCATGGAATATAGCAGTGTACATGATATGGATCAGTTGAACTTGGAGATGAGCTTTAAAAATATGAATCAACAATTTTAAGAAGATTTGACTTTTAGAGGTAACACTTGCTCTGAACTGATATCCTTGGGGGTTATTCAGATCAGGGATGATTCAGGGGTTAGACAAATCTACAAAGACAACTGCAGACACAAACAAATTCCCAGAGCTTCTACCAGTCCAGTTCTGTGTTCTTGGGACCAATCCAGAAACAAACAGTCTACAGGGGTGGGCGTCAGAACTGCTCTTCACCAGATGGTTAACTTCCTGGAGTTCTACTCAGAGTTGGCTCCCAGCGTGATTCATCCTGATAGTGCTAAAAAATAGCCAAACTGCACAGATGCAAGACACTGTGCGAGTCCCCTGAAAGAGCTTAAGTTTTCTGCACAATGAAGATAAGGAGGGGCTTAATTTTATCACATTAAGTAGTATTACCTGAGCTTCTTGACAGGCTGCTCTCCTTAGGAGGTTATCACTATCAAAGTAAGCAAAAGAGAATAATCATTAGCTTTAATAGATTATGATCCAAACAAAATTTGTGAGCTTTTTAATTTTTTAATATAGGCACCTCTTCTCTAAAAACACCCTAGTGAAAGTTCCTTAAAAACCTGATAACAGGCCGGGCATGGTGGCTCACGCCTGTAATCCCAGCACTTTGGGAGGCTGAGGTGGGCAGATCACCTGAGGTCAGGAGTTCGAGACCAGCCTGGCCAACATGGTGAAACCTCCTCTCTACCAAAAATACAAAAATTAGCCAGGCATGGTGGTGGGTGCCTGTAATCCCAACTACTCGGGAGACTGGGGCAGGAGAATCACTTGAACCTGGGAGGCAGAGGTTGCAGTGAGCTGAGATCATGCCATTGCACTCCAGCCCGGGCGACAGAGCGAGAGACTGCTGAAAAAAACAAAAAACAAAAAAACAAAAAAACCCTGATAACAACTTATCATCACATTTGAAAAATACATCCTCCGAATAAAAGTCTGTGTTAAATATTTCCATATTATGGTAACCAGAATAATGCCACATCCCCCCAAAATTTCCACATCCGAATCCTCAGAACTTGAGGATATGTTGCTTTACATGGCAAGAGGGATTTTACAGACATGATTAAACTTAGGACCCTGACATGGGAGATCGTCCTGGATCATCCAGATGGGCCCAATCTAACCACAAAGGTCCCAAAACAGAGAGTTTCGTGGTTGTGATCAGAGGCAGACGTGATTATGGAAGAATGGTCAGAAAAATGCAACCTTGCCAGCTGCGAAGATGGAAGAAGGCTCTGAAGAGAGTCAAGGAATGTGGTGGCCTCTAGAAGCTGGAAAAGCAAAAGGATTCTTCCCTAGAGCCTCCAGAAGGAACATAGCCCTTGCCACACTTTGTCTTAGCCCAGTGAGAGCTGCTTTGGGCCTCTAATTCACAGAATGCAAGACGAGAAATTTGTGGTGTGTTGAACCACTAAATTTGTGGTAATTTGTTAAGGTAACAACAGAAAACTAATATACATATCCTGCATTTTTCTTGCCCAGTGGAAATTAGGTCATTTGCCACAAGTAAATTTGATATTAAGTTTCTTCTGCTACTGTCTTATCTAAATCACTTGTTTTTTATATCACTGTCAGACAATAAATCATAAATGGAGAATTTTGTCATGAGGCAAAATTTTGGCTTCCAAAAATGAAAGCATTCTGTCAGAATGTGATCACCTATTTATTTAACATCAAGGTCTCTAAAATAGGTTTCTACCATAAAAGCATTTTAAATGGCTCCAGTCACCTACGGGGCTCTAGAATCTTCATCTAAGAGCTTGTGCTAATGCACATTGCTGGCACTGCTAAGATAGTAACTTCAACGTGGTTAACAAAAGTTAAGAAATCAAATACCCAGAAAAGATGAACAATAACCAATTTATAGAAAAACTTGAAAAAAGGTTATTTTGCTTATATTCTCTTTCTAGACTTTTTTTATAACATTGAAAACTTTAAATTTTGCATTTTCACAGGAATTCAAAAGGCAACAGGCTCCTCTGGGTGATTTGACATTTACAGTGAATGAAAAACAATAAGCAAGCTTTGCTTTTTGCCAGAGTTGCTGTCAAAGGCTGCTGCTCAGTGATTCCACAGCCAGGCTGCAAAACAACCCCTGAAGTTCACAAAGCAGGCGGCTTCACTAAGAGAACACCATCCACAGGGAAGTATGGACGCTGTGAATCTGAAATCTGAAACCTAAGAACCACAGGGCACAGTGGCTCACACCTGTAATCTTAGCACTTTGGGAGGACAAGGTGGGCGGATCACTTGAGGTCAGGAGTTCGTGACCAGCCTGGCCAACATGGTGAGACCCCGTCTCTACTAAAAATACAAAAATTAGCCGGGCATGCTGGTGCATGCCTGTAATCCCAACTACTCGGGAGGCTGAGGCAGGAGAATTGCCTGAACCCGGGAGGTGGAGGTTGCATTGAGCCAAGATCACGCCATTGCACTCCAGCCTGGACTACAGAGCGAGACTCTGTCTCAAAAAAAAAAAAAAAAAAAAAAACTTAAGAACCATGTTTTACTGAAATTATCATGACATCAGTACCCCAAAAGCTGATGTTGTTTGATAACAAAGATTTTCAGGAGACTCACCCCTTGTGAAATCCAGCACAAGTCAGCCCAGTCCCCATTGGCTTAAGTGACTCTGCTCCCCTGTGCCCAGGTGGCAAAGAGCGTTGTGCAACCTTCTCTTCCTCCACACCCAGTATTCACAAATATTCATGTTTTTTTGAATGACCCACAGGAAATAACACATATTCATGTTTCACTTTTCTTCTTGCGTCCCTCCCAATCAAATGCTCTCACTGAATCATTCTAACATCAGTAACAACAACAAAAATATACTACAAGATGAGGTAAATTCAGGGTAGAAACTAGCGAAATATCTTCAAAATAATTAACATGTCACTAACTCCTTATAGCTTACTGGATACTTTGCATTTATGACCTTATATACAATAAAGAGGTAAAACACTGAACCCACAGTAACCTCTGGATAACAAAATAGTATGAGATTCCTCATAGTAACCTGGGCATTGTCACTGACCCTCCCCCTGGACTGTGCTGACCCCTAGTCCAACTTGCACAGGCCCTGGGAACGCAGCTTCCAGCCTCTCCGGACTGTGCTCCCACCGGCCACTGCTTTCAATGCTTTCCTTTAGTAGACTAATTACCTTGTACCTCCAATCTCTCCTACAAACTCGCCCTGTGGATTTTTTCTGCACAAGCCCTCTATGCTTCTGTAAAAGCTACAATCCCATCTCTATATCCTGCCCATTTCCAGGCTCCTCCTCTACTATGAAGGACAGGTCTCCGAAAGGCAACAGGCTCCTCTGGGTGATTAATAAAGAACATCACCCTTGCCACAGCTCAGGCACACTGATTTCCACGGACCTAGCTGAAAAGACAATAGCCCTGAATATGCACAAGAATATGGGGTAGCACCTTAGATCATTTTTTTCCCTAAGTTCTTTGTTGCTAGAAGTAAACTTCTGATTATTAGCTTGTGATTAAATATATTATTAAAGATTTCAGCTCTCCTGAGTTTATTAATTTTGATTAATTTATCAGAATGCTATTCAAAATAAAAAGATTTTGTGATAGTTAATTCCCTGAATTTAATGTGCCAAATGGAATATCCTGTCAATGCCACCTGTGAGAGAGCCAGAATATGTACCAATTTTGATATTACAAAAGAAGATCTCATTATAATCATACTTAACTTTGGGTCTGGCACGGTGACTCACACTTGTAATCCCAGCACTTTGGGATGCCGAGATGGGCGGATCACCTGAGGTCGGGAGTTCGAGACCAGCTTGACCAACATGGTGAAACCCCGTCTCTACTAAAAATACAAAATTATCTAGGCATGGTGGCACATGCCTATAATCCCAGCTACTTGGAAGGCTGAGGCAGGAGAATCGCTTGAAGCCAGGAGGTGGAGGTTGCAACGAGCCGAGAACGCGTCATTGCACTCCAGCCTGGACAACAAGAGCGAAACTCCATCTCAAAAAAAAAAAAATCATACTTTGTTTAATATCAAAAATGGTGTTAACCATCTTGATCTTGCTATCTGAACCCGACTATTCCTAAAAATCAAACACATCCTCAAAGAAAAAAGATTTCTCCCATTGAGATAGTCTAATGATCTATAGCAAGCTCTGAAAACTATCTCAGCAAAGAAATTCCAAAAATATTTCAGTAATATCAGCATTGTCAGAATAAAAGACAAAACTTAAAATTCATAGAGCAACTACCTTGTACCAAGTACTATGGCAGTTGTTTTCATAAACCTTTAATCTTTGTAACAACCTTGCAAGGTAGGCATTATCAGGTAACAGAAAATATTCTCATTTTACAGATTAGGAAGCCAAGACTCAGAGAAGGAAAGTGACGTGCCCAAAAACACAGAGTTACTAAGTGGTAGTGTCAGAGGCATTTGAACCAGAGTGACTCCATCTTGAGTAGGGTCTGGGTAAAAAGAGGCTGAGACCTACTGGGCTGCATTCCCAGGAGGTAGGGCATTCTAAGTCACAGGATGAGATAGGAGGGCAGCATATGACATAGCTGATAAAGACCTTGCTGATAAAACAACCTTCAGTGAAGACACCAACGAAAATCCACCAAAACCAAGATGGCGATGAGAGTGATCTCTAGTGTCCTCACTGCTCATTATATGTTAATTAGAATACATTAGCATGCTAAAAGACACTCCTGCCAGCACCATGACAGTTTACAAATGCCATGGCAACATCTGGAAGTTACACTGTATGGTCTAAAAAGGGGAGGAATCCTCAGTTCTGGGAATTGCCCATCCCTTTCTGAAAAAACTCATGAATAATCCACCCCCTGTTTAGCATATAATCAAGAAGTAACAAGAATAAGCACCTGAGTGGTCCATGCTGCTGCTCTGCCTATGGAGTAGTCAGTCTTTTAATCTTTTACTTTCTTTTTTTTTTTTCTGAGGCAAAGTATCACTCTGTCCCCCAGGCTGGAGTGCAGTGGCGCTGTCTTGGCTCACTGAAACCTCCATCTCCTGGGTTCAAGTGATTCTCCTGCCTCAGCCTCCCGAGTAGCTGGGATTACAGGTGTGCACCACCACACCCAGCTAATTTTTGTATTGGTTTCACCATGTTGGCCAGGCTGATCTTGAACTGAACTCCTGACCTCATGATCTGCCTGCCTTGTCCTCCCAAAGTGCTGGGATTACAGGTGTGGCCACTGTGCCTGGCCTACTATCTTAATAAACTTGCTTTCACTTCACTCTATGGAGTCACCCTGAATTCTTTCTTGTGCAAGATCTAAGCACCCTCTCTTGGGGTCTGGATTGGGACCCCTTTCTGCTAACGGTAGGGTCGGAATTCAGACCCATGCCAGCCTGGCCCTAAGCAGATGCTTTTTCTTCTAAACTTCAGACAATACTCAATGGGCAATTACTCATTTAGTTGTATGTTTTATAGCACATTTTTTTAAATTGCATAGTCTCATCTAATTTAAATTTTTCAATTTATATTCACATAATATTTTTTAAAAGGTCAGATGCAATAATGCTTCTGAAGGTAGTTGTTGAAACAAACTCATTTAACACAAAGTGCTGCCTATGGCACACAAATATGATTTGGTCCTGCCCTGAAGAAGCTTAGGATCAAGTGGTAAAGAAGAACAGCTCTTGGTAAATATTGGTGGCATAGTAAAACATGTTTCTTGATAAATAATATGCCAGGCACTGTGCTGGGTGTCTTGGACACACTGGTGAATAAGCCCAACATTCCCTGTCCTAGTGAAGTTTATAGTTTAGTAGGGAACGATGACAATTCAACAGGTAATCAAGATGCAATTTCACTTTTAGGTAATCCATAAAAGGGGCACATAATGGGGGCATCTAACCTAGTTTTGAGAGAATTAGAGGCTTTTTACAGGATATGACATTGAAGCTGAGATCTAGGGGAAAAATAAAAAGTAGCCAGGCAAAAATAGGGAGTAGAATCTAGGCAAGAGAAACAGCATGTCAAAGCCTGCAAGTGCTAGAACATGGCCAATTTAGGAAAGAGAAAGTAGTTCGGAACCGCTGGAGGCCACCCGCTGTGGGAGGAGCCAGTAAAGGCCAGGTCACCAAGGACATTTTCAGCTATTTAAGTAATTTGGATTTTACCCTAAGGGCTATAAAAGGAGCCATTAACAGGTTTTAAGAGAACTGATGTGACCAGGTTTACATTTTGGAGGGATTATTCTGGCTGCAGTGTGTGAAGAAGGCATTGGTCAGAGGTAAGACTGAATCTAGTGAAACTTCAGAGGCTCCCTCAGTGACAGTCAGTGATGATGACTGGAACTAGGATGGTGGCAGAGGGGACACAGAGAAGAGGACAGATTCAGCAGATATTCAGGAGGTAAATTTGAGGGATGGCTGGTGGGAATTAAAGAAAAGATGAGGGGTCAAAGATAGCGCCCACATCCTGCATTAAGCAATTGCTGGAAGGCAGTACCATTCACAGAGATGGAATGAAGCAGAAAGTGCAGGTGTGAGAGAGAGGAAACTGAGCTTAGTTCTGGGTCTGTCTATCCGAGGTGGGGTGAGAACCCAGGTGGAGGTGTCTAGGCCACAGCTGGAAATGCAGGTCTGAAGTTGTGTATAGCAATCTTAGCTGTATGTTGATAGAAGGAATGAGAGTGGATATGATGATCTATACGAGTAGGGTGAAAAGTAGGAGGAAGAGATACCCTGATCATGGACAGTTGACAGAGAATACCAAATGAATCTCAAATAAAATGACCCTGTACTTCATTTGAAAGTCAAAGGAAAAATCAGGTAGATAACTGAGGAAAAATTTTCCTTATCTTCCACCATTCCCCCTTGATGCTGCTTCTGCTCTTGGCAAACTGCATGTTTTGCTGTTCTTAAGAGACACAACAAACTTTACATCTTCAAGGATTGGATCATTTTATCCCTTCCTTTTTAAAAAAGGCCAAGCACAATACAACCCATGCCCTTACCCCACCACACAAAAACTGCTTTTCTTATTTTCCTTCCTAGATTATAGACTTCTTGAAATCATGGATAATTCACCATTTTCTCATCCACAGCCCACAGCACACACTCGTAGATAGAGGGTACTTGGTAAATACTTGTTTAATAAATAAGTGGCAAATGTTTGAACAGGAGAGATTGACTCACTGTGCTCAGACAGGCATGCTTTGTCCTGCAGGAGAAACTGAAGGTTATTCTTTGTATGAGGATTTGGCATTCTGAAAGCACAGATGAGCGGGGATGGTTCTCCAATGTGATAATCACCAAAGGGCAAGGGTAAGAGTCATTATGGTGTAGTACAGGATGAAAAACTAAAAAATTCCAAACGCACAAAAACGTTACCAGATCAAGAAGCTCCCAGGGTGTGTGGGTGTGTAGAGTGTAATGGAAGAAGTACCCTCTAAAGAGGCTAAGCGGGGAGTTCCTTTTGACACACCACAAGCACCACAAGAAGTGGCCCTGTAGCTAGAAGAACTCTGAGTGTGATCATCAGAAAATTCCAGATTACTAATGAGTCAAGAATCTGAATGTGAACTGAAGACCTCATTTCCAAGCCAACCAAAAAAAAAAGTACACTCTATAAATTCTAAGCCCATGTTCTTTCCACTACACCATGCTGTTTTCTGAGAATTGAAGTTAAATACAATTTAAAAGAGGTGCTACAAAACGTAGTCATATCAAAAAGGGTCCCTGCAGATCTGCTCAGTATTAAAATGCAGGTTCTTTGACAGAAAGAAATTAGAAGGCTCTGGATTAGAAAATGAAAAAAATCTGCTGATGTCACTCTGCCTGAGGCTTGGAAAGAATAAGAACATGCCTGCTACTATAGGTAATGGGATGCTCTCAATTTATTCCAAGTCATAAATGTTTTATTTATTACTTTAGGACTGTAAAATAAGATAAGTTGTTATTCCAATAGCAACTTTACATGGAGAGAAAAACCACCTTGATCTGTCCTATTTCCCAAAAAGAATATTTCCAACTACAGTCTAGAGGCAAATTGTACAGCAATTTCTACCACCAGCTTTTCCCTTGGTGCATGCAAACACAGTCTTTGCTTTAAAAAAATAGATTTCAAGTTTAGACGTTTATAACAACCACTTCAACTTATCCAGGCTTCCTAGAATAATTAATCATGATATTGCCAGTGGCTGTGCCCATGGTTGCCCATGGAGCAATAGGAATGAAAGAAATGGAAGCAAAGACAAAAATGAATCTTAAAAGTGTGTGCAGAGGGAGAGAGCTTTTCTAAACTATATATTGCATAGCCCTCCCCATTTCCCGGACTCCCTACCCAAACAGATAATGGGAAAATAGTGACCAGCTCTGCCTTTCTGACAGAAAGACAGCTGATCCAGCAGGAGGAAATGCATCTTGCTAAGGAAGAATGCTTGATCTTTTGGGCCGACAGAATCTCCATTTGGATAGAAGGTATGCAGTGTAACAGGTCAGAAAGCCAAGGGAACAATGAAAATGTTAATGATTTTTAAAAGGATTTTAGGGCCTACCAGTCTGGTCTTCCCCATTTAACCAAACAAGGTTATCTCTTCTTGTTCTCCAAACCACACCATCATGCACTACCTGCTACCAAAGAAATTTGTATCTTCTTACCTCTCCCAAGCCCAATGCAACAAAGAAGTTTCCTAATGTCATGAAAGCATAAACGGTCAGGAAGAAATCCTATTGACAACCATATATTAAGTGGTGGCTGTCTTCATTTCAATGCCCCTTAGAGTGCTTAGAAGATGTGAGTGAAAATAAGGGCCACAGAGGCAATTGCATTAAAATTTCAACATCTGCATTGCTGATGGTGAAAAGTTTAGCAAAAGAAAAACAGCTAAAAATTCTACTATCAAATGCAAAGGACAAATATACAGCACTGCCTCCTACACTAGTAAAAAGTACACCAACTTGCGTTCAGGAATTTTTAGGTCAAATGTGTGAACCCAAAATATCTGAGACAGGTCTCATTCAATGTAGAAAGTTTATTTTGCCAAGGTTAAGGACACAGCCATGACACAGCTTCAAGAGGTCCTGAGTACTCGTGCCCCAAATGGTCGGGGTACAGCTTGCTTTTATACATTTTAGGGAGACATAATAACAGCAATCAATACATTTAAGATTTACATTGAGTGTCAGGCTTCTGAGCCCAAGCTAGGCCATCGTATCCCGTGACCTGCACACATATGTCCAGATGGCCCGAAGCAAGTGAAGAATCACAAAAGAAGTGAAAATGGCTGGTCCCTGCCTTAACTGATGACATTACCTTGTGAAATTCCTTCTCCTGGCTCATCTTGGCTCAAAAGCTCCCCCACTGAACACCTTGTGACCCTCACCCCTGCCAGCCAGAGAACAACCCCCTTTGACTATAATTTTCCACTACCTACCCAAATCTTATAAAATGGCCCCACCCCTATCTCCCTTCGCTGACTCTCTTTTTGGACTCAGCCCACCTGCACCCAGGTGATTAAAAAGCTTTATTGCTCACACAAAGCCTGTTTGGTGGTCTCTTCACACGGACACAAGTGAAATTTGGTGCCATGACTCGGATCAAGGGACCTCCCTTGGGAGATCAATCCCGTCCTCCTGCTCTTTGCTCCATGAGAAAGATCCACCTACAACCTCAGGTCCTCAGACCAACCAGCCCAAGGAACATCTCACCAATTTTAAATCAGGTAAGCGGCCTCTTTTTACTCTCTTCTCCAACCTCTCTCACTATCCCTCCACCTCTTTCTCCTTTCAATCTTGGTGCCATCTTTCAGTCTCTACCTTCTCTTAATTTCAGTTCCCTTCCTTTTCTGGTAGAAACAAAGGAGACATGTTTTATCCGTGAACCCAAAACTCCGGCGCCAGTCACGGACGCAGGAAGACAATCTTCCCTTGGTGTTTAATCACTGTGGGGATGCCTGCTTGATTATTCACCCATGTTTAAGAGGTGTCTGATCACCGTGGGGACGCCTTCCTAGATCCTTCACCGTTAGTGGCAACCACCACTTTTTGGGGGGCAAGCACCCCCCACCCCTTCTCTCCGTGTCTCTACACTCTCTTTTCTCTCCACTTTCCTGGGGGGCAAGCACCGCCCACCCCTTCTCTTCGTGTCTCTACCCTCTCTTTTCTCTCCACTTTCTTGGGAGGCAAGCACCCCCCCACCCCTTCTCTCCATGTCTCTACCCTCTCTTTCCTCTCCACTTTCCTGGGGGGCAAGCACCCCCACCCCTTCTCTCCATGTCTCTACCATCTCTTTTCTCTAGGCTTGCCTCCTTCACTATAGGCAACTTTCCAGCCTCCATTCCTCCTTCTTCTCCCTTAGCCTGTGTTCTCAAGAACTTAAAACGTCTTCAACTCACACCTGACCTAAAACCTAAATGCCTTATTTTCTTCTGCAATACTGCTTGACCCCAATACAAACTCGACAATGGTTCCAAAAAGCCAGAAAACGGCACTTTCAATTTCTCCATCCTGCAAGATCTAGATAATTCTTGTCGTAAAATGGGCAAATGGTCTGAGGTGCCTAATGTCCAGGCATTCTTTTACACATCGGTCCCTTCCTAGTCTCTGTTCCCAATGCAACTTGTCCCAAATCTTCCTTCTTTCCCTCCCGCCTGTCCCCTCAGTCCCAACCCCAAGTATTGCTGAGTCTTTCCAATCTTCCTTTTTTATGGACCCATCTGACCTCTCCCCTCCTCCCCAGGCTGCTCCTCACCAGGCTGAGCCAGGTCCCAATTCTTCCTCAGCCTCCGCTCCCCTACCCTATAATCCTTTTATCACCTCCCCTCCTCACACCCAATCTGGCTTACAGTTTCGTTCCATGGCTAGCTCTCCCCCATCTGCCCAGCAATTTCCTCTTAAAAAGGTGGCTGGAGCTAAAGGCATAGTCAAGGTTAATGCTCCTTTTTATTTATCCGACTTCTCCCAAATTGGTTAGCGTTTAGGCTCTTTTTCAACAAATATAAAAAACCCAGTCCAGTTCATGGCCCATTTGGCAACAACCCTTAGATGCTTTACAGCCCCAGATCCTGAAAGGTCAGAAGGCTGTCTTATTCTCAATATACAGTGTATTACCCAATCGGTTCCCAACATTAAATAAAACTCCAAAAATTAAATTCTGGCCCTCAAACCCCACAATAGGACTTAATTAACCTTGCCTTCAAGGTGTACAATAATAGAGTAGAGGCAGGCAAGTAGCAACGTATTTCTGAATTGCAATTCCTTGTCTCCACTGTGAGAGAAACCCCAGCCACATCTCCAGCACACAAGAACTTCCAAACACCTAAACCGCAGCGGCCAGGCGTTCCTCCAGGACCACCTCCCCCAGGAACTTGCTTCAAGTGCCAGAAATCTGGTCACTGGGCCAAGGAATGTCCGCAGCCCGGGATTCCTCCTAAGCTATGTCCCATCTGTACAGGACCCCACTGGAAATTGGACTGTCCAACCGGCCCAAGGCTCTGACTGACTCCTTCCCAGATCTTCTTGACTTAGCGGCTGAAGACTGACACTGTCCAATTGCCTCGGAAGCTTCTTGGACCATCACAGACACTTTGGGTAACTCTCAGAGTGGACGGTAAGTCCGTCCCCTTCTTAATCAATACAGAGGCTACCCACTCCACATTACCTTCTTTTCAAGGGCATGTTTCCCTTGCCTCCATAACTGTTGTGGGTATTGACAGCCAAGCTTCAAAACCCCTTAAAACTCCCCAACTGTGGTGCCAACTTGGACAACATTCTTTTATGCACTCTTTTTAGTTATCCCCACCAGCCCAGCTCCCTTATTAGGTCTAGGCATTTTAACTAAATTATCTGCCTCCCTGACTATTCCTAGGCTACAGCCACACCTCATTGCCACCCTTTTCCCCAGTTCAAAGCCTCCTTCACATCCTCCCCTTGTATCTCCCCACCTTAATCCACAAGTATAGGACACCTCTACTTCCTCCTTAGCGACTGATCATGCACCCCTTACCATCCCATTAAAACCTAATCACCCTTACCCCGCTCAATGCCAATATCCCATCCCACAGCATGCTTTAAAAGGATTAAAGCCTGTTACTACTTGCCTGTTACAGCATGGCCTTTTAAAGCCTATAAACTCTCCTTACAATTCCCCCATTTCACCTGTCCAAAAACCAGACAAGCATTATAGGTTAGTTCAGGATCTGTGCCTTATCAACCAAATTGTTTTGCCTATCCACCCTGTGGTGCCAAACCCATATACTCTCCTATCCTCAATACCTCCCTCCACAACCCATTATTCTCTTCTGGATCTCAAACATGCTTTCTTTACTATTCCTTTACACCCTTCCTCCCAGCCTCTCTTCGCTTTCACTTGGACTGACCCTGACACCCATCAGGCCCAGCAAATTACCTGGGCTGTACTGCCGCAAGACTTCACAGACAGCCCCCATTACTTCAGCCAAGCCCAAATTTCTTCATCTGTTACGTATATCTGCATAATTCTTCATAAAAACACACGTGCTCTCCCTGCCGATCGTGTCCGACTGATCTCTCAAACCCCAACCACTTCTACAAAACAACTCCTTTCCTTCCTGGGCATGGTTGGATACTTTCGCCTTTGGATACCTGGTTTTGCCATCCTAACAAAACCATTATATAAACTCACAAAAGGAAACCTAGCTGACTCCATAGATCCTAAATCCTTTCCCCACTCCTCTTTCCATTCCTTGAAGACAGCTTTAGAAGCTGCTCCCACACTAGCTCTCCCTATCACTCACTCCCTTTTCATTACATACAGCTGAAGTGCAGGGCTGTGCGGTCGAAATTCTTACACAAGGACCAGGATCACGCCCTGTGGCCTTTTTATCCAAACAACTTGACCTTACTGTTTTAGCCTAGCCCTCATGGTCTGCGTGCAGTGGCTGCTGCTGCCTTAATACTTTTAGAGGCCCTCAAAATCACAAACTATGCTCAACTCACTCTCTACAGCTCTCATAACTTCCAAAATCTATTTTCTTCCTCACACCTGACACATATACCTTCTGCTCCCTGGCTTCTTCAGCTATACTCACTCTTTGTTGAGTCTCCCACAGTTACCATTGTTCCCGGTCTGGACTTCATTCCAGGCTCCCACATTATTCCAGATACCACACCTGACCCCCATGACTGTATCTCTCTGATCCACCTGACATTCACCCAATTTCCCCATATTTCCTTCTTTCCTGTTCCTCACCCTGATCACATTTGGTTTATTGATGGCAGTTCTACCAGGCCTAATTGCCACTCACCAGCAAAGGCAGGCTATGCTATAGTATCTTCCACATCTATCATTGAGGCTACCACTCTGCCCCCACTCCACTACCTCTCAGCAAGCCGAACTCATTGCCTTAACTCGGGCCCTCACTCTTGCAAAAGGACTACGCATCAATATTTATACTGACTCTAAATATGCCTTCCATATCCTGCACCACCAAGCTGTTATATGGGCAAAAAGAGGTTTCCTCACTATGCAAGGGTCCTCCATCATTAACTCCTCTTTAATAAAAACTCTTCTCAAGTCTGCTTTACTTCCGAAGGAAGCTGGAGTCATTCACTGCAAGGGCTGTCAAAAGGTGTCAGATCCCATTGCTTAGGGCAACACTTATGCTGATAAGGTAGCTAAAAAAGCCGCTAGCATTGCAACTTCTGTCCCTCACAGCCAGTTTTTCTCCTTCTCATTGGTCACTCCCACCTACTCCCCTACTGAAACTTCCACCTATTAATCTCTTCCCACACAAGGCAAATGGTTCTTAGACCAAGGAAAATACCTCCTTCCAGGCTCACAGGCCCATTCTATTCTGTCGTCATTTCATAGCCTCTTCCATGTAGGTTATAAGCTGCTAGCCCGTCTCTTAGAACCTCTCATTTCCTTTCCATCATGGAAATCTATCCTCAAGGAAATCAATTCTCAGTGTTCCATCTGCTATTCTACTACTCCTCAGGGATTGTTCAGGCCCCCTCCCTTCCCTACTCATCAAGCTCGGGGATTTGCACCTGCCCAGGACTGGCAAATTAACTTTACTCACATGCCTCGAGTCAAGAAACTAAAATACCTCTTGGTCTGGGTAGACACTTTCACTAGATGGGTAGAGGCCTTTCCCACAGGGACTGAGAAGGCCACCGCGATCATTTCTTCCCTTCTGTAAGACTTAATTCCTCGGTTTGGCCTTCCCACCTCTATACAGTCCAATAACAGACCAGCCTTTACTAGTCAAATCACCCAAGCAGTTTCTCAGGCTCTTGTTATTCAGTGAAACCCTCATACCCCTTACCATCCTCAATCTTCAGAAAAGGTAGAACGGACTAATGGTCTTTTAAAAACACACCTCACCAAGCTCAGCCACCAACTTAAAAAGGACTGGACAATACTTTTACCACTTTGCCTTCTCAGAATTCGGGCCTGTCCTTGGAATGCTACAGGGTACAGCCCATTTGAGCTCCTGTATGAACGCTCCTTTTTATTAGGCCCCAGTCTCATTCCAGACACCAGCCCAACTTGGACTGTGCCCCAAAAACTTGTCATCCCTACTATCTTCTGTCTAGTCATACTCCTATTCACCATTCTCAACTACTCATAAATGCCCTGCTCTTGTTTACACTGCCGGTTTACACTGTTTCTCCAAGCCATCACAGCTGATATCTCCTGGTGCTATCCCCAAACTGCCACTCTTAACTCCCTCTTAAAGTACATAAATAATCTTTGCTGGCAGGGGTATGCTGAACCTCCTTGGGCACTCTCTAATTGGATGTCCTGGACCTTCCCAATTCTTAGTCCTTTAATAGCTGTTTTTCTTCTCTTATTCGGACCCTGTGTCTTCCGTTTAGTTTTTCAATTCATACAAAACTGCATCCAGGCCATCACCAATCATTCTATATGACAAATGCTCCTTCTAACAACCCCACAATATCACCCCTTACTACAAAATCCTCCCTCAACTTGACCTCTCCCACTCTAGGTTCCCACACTGCCCCTAATCCTGCTCGAAGCAGCCCTGAGAAACATCGCCCATTATCTCTCCATGCCACCCCTCAAAAAATTTTTGCTGCCCCAACACTTCAATACTATTTTATGTTATTTTTCTTATTAATATAAGAAGGCAGGAATGTCAGGCCTCTGAGCCCAAGCTAAGCCATCATATCCCCTGTGACCTGCACACATATGTCCAGATGGCCCGAAGCAAGTGAAGAATCACAAAAGAAGTGAAAATGGCCGGTCCCTGCCCTAACTGATGACTTTACCTTGTGAAATTCCTTCTCCTGGCTCATCTTGGCTCAAAAGCTCCCCCACTGAGCACCTTGTGACCCCCACCCCTGCCAGCCAGAGAACAGCCCCCTTTGACTGTAATTTTCCACTACCTACCCAAATCTTATAAAATGGCCCCACCCCTATCTCCCTTCGCTGACTCTCTTTTTGGACTCAGCCCACCTGCACGCAGGTGATTAAAAAGCTTTATTGCTCACACAAAGCCTGTTTGGTGGTCTCTTCACACGGACGTGCGTGACACTGAGGCCAAGGCAGGCAGATCACTTGAGGTCAGGAGTTCAAGACCAGCCTGGCCAACATAATGAAACCCCATCTCTACTAAAAATTCCAAAAAAATTAGCTGGGCGTGGTGTCATGCACCTGTAGTCCCAGCTACCTGGGAGGCTGATGCAGGAGAATTGCTTGAACCTGGGAGGTTGCAGTGAGCAGAGATCACACCACTGCACACCAGCCTGGGTGACAGAGTGAGGCTCTGTTTCAAAAAAAAAGAAGATTTATGTTGGGGCATTCGATCCGGAAGGGCAGGACAACTTGAATTGAGACAGCCAAGTATAAAGGGGTCCCCAAGAAACCCCAACTGGCCTGTGCACTGGGCGGAGTGCACACTGGGGTGAAGCCTCAGGAAGTTCCTGCC
This sequence comes from Pan troglodytes, assembly GCF_028858775.2. NCBI lineage: Eukaryota > Metazoa > Chordata > Mammalia > Primates > Hominidae > Pan > Pan troglodytes. The sequence goes on along the minus strand of NC_072404.2, from coordinate 156,928,133 downwards.
TTTTGCAGCAGAGAGGAGACTGGCCTCTCCTGTTCTGGGGTGGAACCTGGAATTCAGTCAGCAAGGCAGGAAGGCTATGGTAGCAGGACTCTCACTCTGCTGACAGTCCCTGTTTCCCTTTATTTTTGCCTTTTTGCCCAATAAATTCCATTTTTCTCACCCTTCAAATTGTCTGCAAGCCTGATTTTTTGTGGTCACGTGACAAGGACCCTGTCTTTAGCTGAACTAAGGAAAAGTCCTACTACAGAACTGGGGGGTGGTTCTAGGTCATAGGTAGATTTAAACATAGTCTGAGTGGCAATTGGTTGAAAGTTATTATCTGTAGAAAGCAATGTCTGAATTAAGATAAGGGATTGTGAAGACCAAGGTTTTATCATGCAGATGAAGCCTCCAGGTAGCAAGCTTCAGAGAAAATGGATTGTAAATGTTTCTTATCAGCCTTAAGGTTGGTGCTGATGTTAACCCTGGAAAGACAGAATGAGGCCTGTCCCTCTGACCGCTACTCTTCCTTTCATGGCCCAAACCAGTCTTTCAGGTTAAATTTTAGAGTGCCCTGGCTGAGGAGGGAGTCCACTTAGATAGTTGAGGGGGCTGGGGAGACCTTTGAATTTTATTTTACTTTTTAAATTTTTTTGAGACGGAGTCTCACCCCGTCGCCCAGGCTGGAGTGCAGTGGCGTGATCTCGGCTCACTGCAAGCTCTGCCTTCCGGGTTCACGCCATTCTCCTGCCTCAGCCTCCCGAGTAGCTGGGACTACAGGTGCCCGCCACCACACCCAGCTAGTTTTTTTTGTATTTTTAGTAGAGACAGGGTTTCACCATGTTAGTGAGGATGGTCTCGATCTCCTGACCTTGTGATCCGCCCACCTCGGCCTCCCAAAGTGCTGGGATTACAGGCATGAGCCACCACGCCTGGCCTGAATTTTATTTTTTGTTAGATATAGTGAACTCCAAGTTTCTCTTCAAAGAATCACTATGTCAGTATGTTCAGCTCTCTTATTCTTTGATTCTCCATTTTAAGGTTTAACTTCCTGGTACTCTTCGCCCCCTTGTCTCTAGTATCAGTATCTAGTATCCAGTATCTAGTATCTAGTATCCCACCAGTTCTAATCAGTAGTTCAAATCTGTTCCCCTGGTCATCTGCTTTGACCTGAGTCACCCCTGGTCACCTGCTCCATCCTGACTCATCCTGAGTCACCTGTTCTGTAACTGCCCTTCCTGCCAAACTACTCACCCCGCCACTCTGGCTGGTACCCCTGCTCTCTTTAAAATAGCAGATCAGAATTAGCTTAGACTGTGTGGTCCAACCCTAGACAACAAGGGAATGACACAGCAGTAGGGGCTACCTGCATCAGGAATAAGAATCCCTTCTCCTTCCTTGTTCAGGTGTGCTCTCACCATTGCTCCATCCACGAATCACACCCTTCTATAGAAGTAAAAATTGCCTTGCTGAGAAAATTAAATGTATGTTCCAGTGCTATTTCTTTGGTGGCACTGAAAATTTATTGATATATTTTTGGTTTACAAATGGCTCCTCTGAATGAATTTCTTTAGTTAGTGGTATATTTAACAAGGCAACAATCAACATATTTAATATTAATACAAAGCAAGCCAAAAGCATTTTTGTTCCAAGAAGTGGGGAAGCATTAAGGAAAGAAGGGAGGAAGTCAAGTTCATAGTTAGCAAGTTCATTGTTTAATTCAGCATTTAAATTGACAAAATAGCTATTCCAAGGAATGAGGAATGAACCAACACAAACAGGGCTGCAGCATCTTGTGTCTCAATAAAGTCAATCCTCCCAGCAGCCTTTTGCCAAAATATGTTTTACCTCATTACATGAGATTGTGATTCACCCCAGAGATATGAATTTACCCACTGTTTAACCATGGCTTCCAAATATTTACAGCAATTTTCAGGTCTAAAATCCCTGTTTTTACTATCATTATTTTTATTTTCTGTGAAAGTTTGAAAGCCCTAAAAGCAGCCAGGCCAAAAAAAAAAAAAAAAAAAAGGCCTTTGTAAAAGGCATCTAAGCCCAATTTCCATTTCCTGGAAATCTTAATTTTTCAGATTGGAAGAGTCCTTAGAAATTATCTAGTCCAATGCTTGTCAACCTCTCCACACACCCTGAAACCCGTGAAACAAATATATGACAATATCCCATTAGTAACAAAGTTCAATACAGCAATAATTCTCATTTGGGCACACACACAGAGCACATGTAATTCTATAAGCTCAGGTCTCTAAGTGCCAAGTGATTCTGGTATGTTCACTTAAGCAGGATGCTGTCATCTCCTTAGAGCTCCCAGAAAATAACTAATTGACCTAGTCTGTAAAAGCATCTGGCCTGGTGATTTGCCCACTTGGACAGAAGTTACTAAAAGGCTTAGGCCTAGAACTGAAGTCTCCTGCTTCTCAACATGGCATTTTCCCCCTCAATACTCTGCTTCTCTTCTGTTCTCTACAGACATTCTCAAATGACAAAAACGCAATCAAGAAAGTGCTGTCCACTGTTCTGCCATATGTACTGGCAAATGCCACACTTACGGTCACCTCAATTTATGATTTATCACTATAGTGATTACTACCATTTTTCTTTCCTGCAAGTGGGTTTAGGAAAAAGCCCAGCTAAACCTAACCCCACTTGAATTCATTAATTCAAGAACACTTATTAGCCAAAACGCCACGTCTGCCCTCCATGGGAAGGCCTCACCTAAAATAACCTAAATAACCTAATAACCTCACCTAAAATAACAGCTAAAGGCTGCAGTAAAGCTCCAGTTTGGTACCTATTCTTTCTCGCTCCCTGAAATAAAGTATAGAAATCCCAAAACCACAGCTTCCCTTCTTATCAAATCCCAACCACTGTACTCTACACTTCTATGCACTCAAGTGGAACAAGCTACTACTTGTGAATACTTCAAGTACCTTCTAATTTCTCAGATTTTCTCCACACAATTTGTTCCCTCTCCAGTTCAGGATGGGAAATGACTTAATGAAAAATGTATCGCCTGGAGGCTTCTCTCACATAACTAAGCTAATCATTTTGGTCTGTTCTGCAGAATTTTTCATTAACCAGAGGATAGTTCTGCAGTTTATCCCCTCATTCTATTGACCAAGAGAAATGGAAGTGGAGGAAGCCTGTCTTCATAGCTCACTTTTTCTCCTGTTAGAACATGAAATTTTTCTATTTTCATTCTCTTATCCTAGCCTCAGGTCTCCACGAGATATCCGTTTCTGTTCCTAATATTCACAGGAGCCCACGTTAGTCAGCTGAGTTCTGTGGGCACTGGGGAAAAAGTTCTGCCTCTGACTGGCTGCTATGTTTATGCTGAAGTCCAGACTGTACCACCATCAGGCAAAGCTCTGGGTACCACTAATGGGCATCCTTCTCTGAGCTTCTACCACCAGCCATTTTTTCAATGATTTCTACCCCTAATTCTCATAAGCACTGACATTCTTTCATGGTCCAGTCACTTCTTCCATTTTTCTGCTCTTTTTTCATTTATTTGCTTCCATCCAACACTCCAATTTAAATACTTTATGCCATATACTGTTCTTCCATATACTGTGTAACATTATCTTTACTAGGCAACCAAATTACTAGTTCTTTTTGTGCCATCAGCCATTATGTATTTGCATATACAATTATAAACAAATATATATAATGAGACTCAATTACATACAAGGTACTCAGATCTATTTACATTTAAAAAAAAGGAGAGTAAACGACGAGTTAATGGGTGCAGCACACCAGCATGGCACGTGTATACATATGTAACTAACCTGCACATTGTGCACATGTACCCTAAAACTTAAAGTATAATAATAATAAAAAAAAGGAGAGAAAACAGATTACATAGAGCTCTTGACAGCTACTCCAGAAGAAAGAATAGAATGAGAGAGTCCCTATGTCCCTATGTCCCTCTGCCTCACAAGTTGTTCTCTATAAATAGCGTGCATGAAATGATATTTACTTTGGGTTCCAGAATACGTGACAGATCTGGACAACTTCCGGCCTATAAACACATAAGTTAGCAGCTACTACTGTCAATCTTTTTGCTGTTCTGGGACATGAAATGTTTGAGATGTCAGTTACTACCTACAGAGGGTCTAGTTTTAGCATCAGCTGGATTATTCTCTCTGTAACGCTTGGAACGTGTAAAACCATTGATATGAAACTCCCTTAAAATCATGTGAAATCAACAAAACAGAATATAAATTAAATATACTGGCTGCCCATCTCAGCCCACCACTCCCAAGACAGAGGGGAGGAAGCAAAATAAATATATAGTTTTTTTTTTAAAAGAAGAAATCTGCTTTCTGGATAATCTAACAAAAGAGTTGAAAGAAAGGAAATACAATTAAACTTCATTGTACTTAAAATAAAAATTTAAAAAGGTTCCCCTATTCCCTATCAAATCTGGGCTGACAGGCATGTTATTTAATTGCCCATAAATGAGCTTCTTTAGCACCCATTAATACCCCAATTTCAGCATCAGCCTGTGCACAGAGAGAAAAAGATAAACTTTGAAATGGCTAAAAAGCAAAACAAACTGCTTTCTTAAAATGTCAGCAGAATCTGAATGAGGAAAAGCCATGAGGGGGAACAAAACCTCCCTACCTTCAGCTGTGGATGAAGCAGCCAGGCCCCAGACCATTGACTGCAAAGTCAGAGTCTAATCTGAACTGATGTCAAGGTAAGACATCTGCTTTGTCAGAAACCCCAAAGATACTGAAAAACGGAGCACAAACCATTATTGAAACCATAATCTGCACCAAAAGTAAATCTATGAGTCTAGTCAAGTGTGGCTTATGCATAATTTACCCCTGGCATCCAACACATTTCCCCCCCGATAGCCTGTCGGGGTTTCAAACTCAACGTATCTAAAACAGAATATAAAATCTCCTCCTTAAACCAATTCTCCCTGGCAACTTTCTTATTTCTCTATCACCAATTATCCTAGTCTTGAAGCCAAAAAATCATTTCTACTACCTTCCTCTCCCTCAATCATATGCCCAGTCAACTACCTAGTAATAATAATAACTAGCATTTATTGAGGGATAACTATAAGCTGAGCACAGTACCAGGCACTTGACACACCTATTTAATCCTTGCAACTAACCTGCCAAACAGGTGTAATTATTCCCATTATACTTATAAGGAAACTGAGGCTCAGAGGTTCAGGTGGTTAAGTAACTTGATAAAGGCCACATAGCTAGTAAGCAGCAAAACTCAAAGCAGAGACACCCCCTGCCTTTGGCACCCATGCTCATGTATTATTCACACTATCACAATCTCACAACCACCCATAAGTTCTTCCATTCCTCATGCCATCACTCTGGTTTAGGCCTTTATTACCTTTTGTGTAAACTATTTAAATGCACTCTTAACCTTCAGACATTTTTCCTTCAAATGTATCCTGCTGCACAGATGTGCTGCATGAAACTTCTTGAATGCTACTTTGTTCATGACATTCTCTTCCCTTAAAAATTTTCACTGTTCCCCAAATACTACAGACTTCCTATATCCAAAGCCTTCCATCAGCTGGATTTTCCCCCATCCTCCTGAAAACATGCAACTTTACAGTCAAGTCTAATTCTTTGCCACTCTCCAAAAATATGGAGTGAATTCCCATTTTCTGCTTATAATTAAGTAATTAATATCACCTAGAACACTGTCCAACTCATTCTGCAGGACTTAACTCAAATGATATCTTTGTAAGGATGCTTTCTCTGATGAGGAGGGAAAAGACTAAAGAAGAAAAGAAGTGTTATTTCTGTCTGAGAGCTTTCTTTGTGTCAGGCATTGTTCTAAAAAAAATCTGCATGACCAGTGAAATGGGTACTACTATTATCTCCAGTTTACAGATAGAGACTTGAAACATAGAGCAGTTAAGTAACTATCCAGGGTTGCTTTGCTGTGTAAAGTCAAGATTCAAATCCATACTATTGGGCTCTAGAGCCCCCTTTCTTAACCATTTTGCTCTAGTGAACTCTAAGAAGTGATCCTTCTTAACTTTCATGGATGGGTCAAGCTGATCACATGAGAATCTACTGATCAATCTTAGTATCACCAAAAACAGGACACCTAGACAATATATGCCTCTTAAAGTTATACAAGTAAGCAATTCACCACAGGCCTATAAGCATCCTTGCCAAATAAATTGCACTGGAATCTAATTATGGCTCCACTCAGTGCTTCTCAAACTTTAATGAGCAAACACATCATCTAGGGATCTGGTTAAAAAGCAGATTCTGACTCAGTAGGTTCTGGATGGGGCCTAAGAGTCTGTATTTCTAAGAAGCTCCCAGGAGATGCTTATGCTGCGGGACCACACTGTGAATAGCAAAGCTCCAGAATGTGGATCTAATCACCAGCTGACAAGACACAGGAGGGATAGAGGAACAAATTAAGCAACTCATGGCTGGGGCTAGAACACAGTGATGAGGCACTTGCCTCAAGGGCACCATTTAAGGGTGTGCCAAAAAACACAGTACTGGAGATAAATATTTTAATAGGTATTTTCCAAAATCAAAAATGAATGCAAAAAAGTTATAATGAATATAATAACACAATTTTAAATAAAGTCAGGGCCAGTATCACTGGTTTTTCTTCTTGCCTCAGGCTCCCATATGGCTCTGCACAGCTATGCAGAAGCTATCTGCCCAGTCGAGGGTATGAAAAATTCTACAGGGCAAACGTAGACCTAGTTTCTAAAACATGTAAATATTATCAAAAGAAGAGGAGTTATACTTTAAGAGACTTAAGAGACAGAAACTCATTTTGATACTGATTTGAACAGAATGTACGGTAAAACAATGTGGAGACAATAAGAAAAATAGAAACACAGACTGAATATTAGATAAAAGAATTTTTGTTTTTTTCAAGTTCATGATAATCACAATGACAGTGTGATTTTTTTTTAGGTCCCTACCTATTGGAGTAAGGTACTGCAGTATTTATGGGTAAAATGATATAATATCTGGGTTTACTTTAATCTACTCCAGTTAAAAAAAAAAAAAAGTAGAGGACATAGATGAAACAAAATTAGTGAAATATTGATATCTGCTATAGCTCAGTAAATGTTACTTGGGGATTTATTATACTATTCTCTAATTTTTATATGCATAAGATTTTCATAATAAAAAGTTTTTTAAATTAATCTTTTTCTCTTTAGACATCCTTAACATTTACTTTGTACCCCTCGAACAGAACATAGCACATAGTAGTGCCTTATACATCTCTAATAAAAATAGGTACTTTTTTTTTTGAGACAGGGTCTCACTCTGTCACCCAGGCTGGAGTGCAATGGCGTGATCTCGGCTCACTGCAACCTCCGCCTCCTGGGTTGAAGTGATTCTGCTGCCTCAGCCTCCCAAGTAGCTGGAATTACAGGTGCCCACCACCATGCCCAGCTAATTTGTTGTATTTTTCGTAGAGAAGTGGCTTCCTTATGTTGGCCAGGCTGGTCTCAAACTCCTAACCTCGTGATCCGCCTGCCTCAGCCTCCCAAAGTGTTGGGATTACAGGTGTGAGCCACTGCGCCTGGCCTAAAATAGGTACTATTTTTAATATGTGCCAGGAGCAGTGATTAGCATCACGATAATATTGTGACATATTGCACAGGTAAATAAAAGTGAAGTTTAACAAGTTAAATAACTTGCCCAATGTCACACATCCAGAAAGTGGCAAAGGCAAGACTTAAACCCAGACTCCACTGGCTCAGAAGCTCACACTCTGAAGCATTGTGGTATAACAATTTCTCTTATTCCAAATGGATTTTATGATAGAAGGTAATCTCAGCTTACAGTTCTTCATCTCTCTCACGCTCCTAAGACACAGTGGCCATTTTGAGAGGTTAGGATCAGGACTATCTGGCTTTGTATGATGGCTCTGATACCAGCTGTGTGACCTTGAGCAAATTACTTCATCTTGCTGCCCCTAAGTTTCTTCATCTATATAGGGCTATTAATCTCACATGAGTATGAGATTAATAACCATCTCATAGAGTTATAAGGAAGATGAAATGAGTTAATAAATGTAAAGTGCTCAGAACTGTGCCTGGCACATGGCAATCACTGATTAAGTATTAGCTATTATTATTATTATTATTATTATTTTATTTTTGAGACGGAGTCCTGCTCTGTTGCCCAGGCTGGAGTGCAGTGGCATGATCTCAGCTCACTGCAGCCTCCACCTCCCGGGTTCAAACAATTCTCCTGCCTCAACCTCCTGAGTAGCTGGGACTACAGGCGCACACCGCCACACCCAGCTAATTTTTGTATTTTCATTAGAGACGGGGTTTCACCATGTTGGCCAGGATGGTCTTGATCTCCTGACCTCGTGATGTGCCCGCCTCGGCCTCCCAAAGTGCTGGGACTATAGGTGTGAGCCACCACGCCCAGCCTATCATTATTATTAGTAGTACGTTCTCAGTAAAATCGAATGACACTGAACACACCCCTCAGGCAAACTCATAACCATTTAATTTTACTACTTCTAAGAAACTGTTTTTGACCATAGAACTTGAAAGGTGGCTTGCACCAATGCTTAGAAAAGCCAATATACAGTAATCAAAATTAATGTTCCTATGTTTGGAGAAAGAAAACTCCAATATTAATTAAAACCCTTAAACACAAGGACCAGGACCATTGCTACAGTAGCACACTTGCTTTGCAAGCTTAATGTCAAGGAATTTATGGTGTCTGTGGGATTTTAAAATCTCCAGGAAAGTACCAGGATCCTAAGCTGAGAAGCTAGATGCTCCATAGAAATAAATGGGAGGTGCCAGGCGTGGTGGCTCATGCCTGTAATCCCAGCACTCTGGGAGGCTGAGGAGGGTGGATCACTTGAGGTTAGGAGTTCAAGACCAGCCTGGCCAACATGGTGAAACCCCATCTCTACTAAAAATACAAAAAAAAATTAGCCGGACATGGTGGCACACACATGTAGTCCCAGCTACTCAGGAGGCTGAGGCAAGAGAATTGCTTGAACTTGGGAGGTGGAGGTTGCAGTGAGCCAAGATCGTGCCACTGCACTCCAGCCTGGGTGACAGAGTGAGACTGTGTCTCAAAAAAAAAAAAAAGAAAGAAAGAAAGAAATGGGATGGCCCTGGGTCACAGGCCGAGGTGGGTAGCAGAACTGGTGTCAGAAGCACTGAGCCAAAGGAGTAAACTGAGTACCATGTGCCAGAACTAAGCAGGAGCCAAGCTATTGTTAACTGCTCAGCCAAGGGAGTTAGTTGGGGAGATGTGCCAAAGCTCACCAGCCAAAATCATGGGGAGACAGACCAGAGCTGGGAAGAGCGAGGACAAGGTCCCCAGTGATGCAGGAATAATCTGAGCCCAAATCAGATGGAAAAGGCTTCCGACACGGCTTGCTGCTTTTAACCACGTATGGCAGGCCTCTTTTGTAGTTATGTTGGGTCAGTCTTGAAACTATACTTTTCCAAGCTGTCTTGTTACATATGAAAGGCGAAATAAATAAAAGGCTCAGACCTTACACCACCTGGCAGATCCACATCTCCCTTCCCACTGGCGGTCTCTCAAGTCACCCACAACCCAGTCACCAGCAGCACTTGGTTTTAACTTCCACAGGGCTGAGTATGTATTATATCAAGTTTACTCACAATTACTAGCATTTATTCAACACTTAAATCTAGCAGACAGGATGCTAACAGCTTTCCAGTTATATCACTTAATCAATCCTTCAGTGACCCAGTGAGATATTATTATTATCCCCATTTTACAGATGAAGAACCTAAGGCTTAGAGAGCACAGGGTCACACTGCTAGGAAGCGTCAGTTCAGTCCGACTCCAGAGACAACTTTTATACTCCACTGCCTCCTTTCTTATGCTACTTTTTATTAGCAGACTCTTTGCTACTAAAAGGACCAGAAATGAGTGAGAGACTATTGCAGGTAAACTGCTGACATGATAAACCGAACAACCTGGAACATAATCTTCCCCAGGGAAGCTGGAAAGCTTGGTAAAAGCAGTTGAAGAGGAATGAGCAATCCTTAAACTGTCTTTACTTTCAGCAAACAGGGTCATTTTCTCCTCTGCAATTGCTCTTCTCCAGTTGAGAGCAGTCCCTGCTGCTCTTGTCAACTGCTGCAACCTGCTGTGGGGAAATTATGCAGAGGGGAAAAATATCACAGACTTTTTTTTCTTTGAAACTTGGGGGAAGGGAGAAAAAGAAGGGGGTGGAATTCTCAATGGAGAAAAAAAATTATAAATACAGTAAAAATGGAATAGAACCTCCAAATAAATAATATCTGATATCAAAAGACAAACTAAGAGCAGTAATCAAAAGGGGTCAGATAAAAAGAAATTAAAATATGCAATTTTTCACAAATCTGTTACCAAAAAATATTTGTTTTCTATTCATACAAAATGTCAAGAGAACCAGTACCTGGGCTAGAAAAATATGACTCCAAAATCCATATATCATACCTGAAAACAACTGTGTGGTTGTGATCCCTTACAGAGTGTGTAGAATGAGAATGGAACATGAGGGACATGAACATTCAAGGCACAAACAAAGCAGGAAGATATCTAAAGGTACCTAAAAGGATATGGGCCAAGAAAATCAAATGTGGCATGAAAAGTATCCCTTTAATTTAACAACTAAGAGGCCATTAATGACCTCATCAAGAGCAGGTTCAATCAGATGATGGGATACAAGCCATTTTACTAAGCTTATTCTAAAATGGAGGTAGGACTGCAAGTGTGAGGTACACTTCTGAGGACGGTGTCAATGGAAGATGAGAGCAGGTCACCAAACACATGGGAATGCAGATTTGAGTGAAGATGTATGAGCAAGATTCTGACAAATAGGGGAGAGAGAAACTGAAAGTCTGAGACTAAAGATACAAGTGAGGAAATGGACAACCAATGGGAGGTGAAACAATGGGATGAGAGTCAGAGGGGCTGACCAGGAGGATGGCAGCTTCAGCCACTGAGACAGAGAGACAGAACATCAATATGCACTCTGGGGTAACTGCCCATGTTTTTTACATTCTCTTTGAACTAGGATTTAGGTTGTCTAAGAATAAGTATAGAGAAGATAGAGTGGGTAAGGAAATTCATGAGTATTTCAAAATAAATGTTGTAGAAATTGAAAGAGTAACCTATGAATTTAGGGTATAATTTCCTTCAGAAGGACTCAACAGCCTAGGTTTGTGAATTCCTAATGGTCAGTCAATAAGGTTGATATTTGCCCTCTGCACACTCATCCTTTCATTCTCTTGTTTGTTCCATCTTTCATAAATAAAATGTGTGTCAAGTATCTTCTATGTACTGGGACTGCAGGACAACACTGAGCAAGACAAACAGCACCCCTGCCTGTAGAGTCTTATAACAGAAGAAACAAATAACAGAAAATCACAATAGCAATGAATAATATATAGGAGGAGTTCATAGTACTATGGAGAAAATGTAAGATGATTGCCTAATCCTGACTAGAGAGGACAAAGAAGGCTTGCTTAAAGAAATAACATTTGAGACTTGGAGAAATGATAGTTGTCTAAGGAAGAAGAGAAAGTCAGAATGTTCCGCGGAGAACAACATGTGCAAGGACATTCCAAGAAATCCTGAAACAGAAAGAACATGTCACTTCGGAAGATCGGAAAGGTCCACGTGTTAAAGTATAAAATGTGGCAAGTCTAGAGATGTATGCAGGGGCCAAGCACATGTAGAGCTGGTAAGAATATTGTGCTTGAGTCTCAAAGCAATAGCAATCTGTACTTACAAAGGATTACTCTAGCAACGGTATCCAAAATGGATTAGGAACAGGCAAAAGTAGGTGCCAGAACAGTGAGGAGGCTGTTATTAAGAACCCAGGCAAGCGACAATAGTAGTATGGACAAAAGCCATGACAGTGAGGACAGGAAAAAGAAACTCAATACATTAAGAGATGTAGAGGGAGCAAAATCCTTTAGAATGTATGACCTGGATGCAGGGAATGAAGGAGGATAAAGGATGATGCTTAAATTCCTAGTTTGGGAATTTTTTTTTTTTTGAGACGAAGTCTCTCTTTGTCACCCAGGCAGTGCAGTGGTACGATCTCGGCTCACTGCAGCCTCCGCCTCCTGGGTTCACGAGATTCTCCTGCCTCAGCCTCCCGATTACAGGCATGCGCCACCACACCCAGCTAACTTTTGTATTTTTAGTAGAGATAGGGTTTCGCCATGGTGGCCAGGCTGGTCTCGAACTCCTGACCTTAGTTGATCTGCCCGCCTCGGCCTCCCAAAGTGCTGGGATTACAGGTGTGAGCCACCAAGCCTAGCCTAGTTTGGGAAATTAGATGGATGGTGAGTGGTACCAATTACTGAGAAGGAACAGGTTTGGCAGGAAAACTTTTTACTTTATTTTCCATCTGTTAAGTTTGAGGCACCTGTGAAGCATCCAAATAGACAAGTAGCTGAATGTATATACAGGTCTGGAATTCAAAAGAGGTCTTTATAGAGACAAAAATCTGGGATATGGCTTCATATTGCTGGTAACTGAAGACATCATGAGTGATTAGATCATGCAGGAAGAGAATATAATGTGAGAAGAAGGCCTAGGGCAGAGTCCTAGAGAACTACTCCTCTAATGTCTGAGTAGAAGGGCAGAGAAGAGTAACAAAGGAGGCTGGGCACGGTGGCTCACACTTTAATCCCGGCCCTTTGGGAGGCTGAGGAGGGCGGATCACCTGAGATTGGGAGTTCAAGACCAGCCTGACCAACATGGAGAAACCCCATCTCTACTAAATACAAAATCAGCCAGGTGTGGTGGCACATGCCTGTAATCCCAGCTACTCAGGAGGCTGAGACAGGAGAATCGCTTGAACCCAGAAGGCAGAGGTTGTGGTGAGCCGAGATCATGCCGTTGCACTCCAGCCTGAGCAACAAGGGCAAAACTCTGTCTCAAAAAAAAAAAGTAACAAAGGAGAAGAAGAAGAAACAGCCAGAGACAGAGGAGGAAAAACAGGAATATGGGAGTCAAAAGACAAAGAAATGAAGCATTTCGAGGAGAGTCAACTGTGTCTAAAGCTGAGTGGTTTATATGGTTTGGCTGTGTCCCCACCAAATCTCATCCTGAACTACAGTTCCCATAATCCCCATGTGTCATGGGAGGGGCCCAATGGAAGGTAACTGAATCATGGGAGTGGTTACCTCCACCCTGTGCTCATGAAAGTGAGTCAGTTCTCACAAGATCTGATGGTTTTTTCAAAGGGGCTTTCCCCCTTTTGCTCAGCACTTCTCCTTGCTGTCATCATGTGAAGGAGGATGTATTTGCTTCCCCTTTTGCCATGACTGTAAGTTTCCTGAGGCCTCCCCAGCCATGTGGAACTGTGAGTCAATTAAACCTCTTTCCTTTAAAATTACCCAGTCTCAGGTATCTTTATTAGCAGCGTGAGAACAGACTAATACAGTGGTCAAGAAGAATGCAAAATAAAACTGGTGAAAATAATTATAATGAAAATTGGAGAGGATGTGGCATGAGAGGGAGATAGGAAAGCAGAGAGAACCTATCCAAAAGGTTTAATCAGCAGGGTGTGCTGTCATGCACATATAGTCTCAGCTTCTCAGGCGGCTGAAGTGGGAAGATCACTTGAGCCCAGGATTTTGAGGCTGCAGTGAGTTATGATCGCACCACTGCACTCCAGCCTGGGTGACAGAGCGAGATCCCATCTCTAAACACAACAATAACAAAAACAAACCTTTAGTTGTGAAAACGAGAGGAAATGAGAGCTTAAAAAGCCCAGGAATGACATGTGAAAAATGGAGTTGAGGAACGTATGATGTGTTGGATCAAGGAATCTACGATATGAAAAAGATGAAAAGCAAGGAAGAGTGATAGATTGGGAAGAAAACAGAGGAGCCAAGGGACAAGAAATCCTAATAACACTGAAGAGCAGAAGTAATGGAATGAAAAACTGGAATAATAGAAGGCCATAATGACAGAATGGGATACCGAAGTTCCATATTTCAGAAGTGGAACAGGGGCAAGTGATGATAAAGTTTAGCATTCAACCAATGAGAAGGGGGTGAAGTTGGAAGAAGGTGGAGTAGTGGGTCAAAGTCACAGATACAGAAGAAGTCAAGGAAAGTGGGGACAAGTTGTTAGGTAGGTCATCCACATGGACACTCAGGGTGTCCGGGAAGATAACAGGACTTAGAAAGAAAATGACATTGATAAGCCAGGCGCCAAAGCCTAAGCTGAATGTAACTGAGATCCCAGAAGGCTGGAAGATTTATAGTTTTATTGGATAGCCAGATAAAAGTCTTGAATGATGGAAGATGTATAAGATGGAAGATAAATGGTTTGGAATAGCTACTGAAGGGCCAGGAGAATCCCAACATCCTTACACCCTGATCCCATTTGAAAGGACAGAGATGGGAGCAAGATGACAGATAAAAGGCAGGGCTAATGTGCATTGCATCTCCCACCTGGACAGACAGAACAGTGTGTGGAGAATCACACTGTGATCTTTTGTTCCAAGAACCACCACAGGAATGTACCAGGAAAACTGAAAGAATTCAAAGATGCTTTGAAAGAAGCAACACACTGTTGCAAATGCTGCAAGACAGACGAAAAACCGTGATTCCCCAAAGTGTGAGGGGGGAAAACCCACCTCTGAACGCACATCCCCACTGGGGAATTTGAAAATCCAGATCATGGGAGAAGGATTTAACCTTACCTAGAGCTGGAACAAATTTAGGAAACTCTGTGAAATAAAAAAGTAGAAGCAGCAGTGGGCAAAACCTTGTAGGCACACAGTCTCCAGGTCAAGCCCAAAGACGCCATCCCTGACTATATCTTGCAGGAGCCACCAACATTGTGAGCAGACAGCGAGAAGCATGGCCTGAAAGCCTTGCCTGCTTTCTCAGCGGGGAAGCTTATGACCTGGGGCAGATCTGAGTTCTGCGCACAGGCTGCCTGGATCTAAACTTGGCACTGTTAGCAGAGCACTCTGGAAGTGAGACCAGCCACACTAAATGCGTGGGAGCTGGATGAGGCCTTTCACTATCAGTTATCCCCTACTTCCCTGGTGAACTATACGGCACAAGAGAAGTAGCCATAATGCCCTCTGGAACATAACCCCACTGGCCTGAGAACCACCTCCCCATACCCCACTGTGGTCACAGCAAGCCCTCCCCAAGGAGAGTCTTAGCTCAGACCCACCTAACCCTGCCCCCACCTGAAGGTATTTCTCTATGAGCCCCGGTAGCTGAACACAAAATACAGAAACTCTTGGGAGCTTTATGGCCCCACCCATCGCCTGAGAAACCAGAATACTTGCCCCAACTTAGGGCAAGTTCAAATCCCACTATGACTACCGCAGCTGGTGTTCTCTTGCAAATGCCACCTCCTGGCTGAAGGCCAACCAACTCAGGCCATTACCGCAACTCATGACAGAGTAACACTGCTCCCAAGAAGGAGAAAACAACAGCTAATACCACTGCCTGCAACATCCTGGCTAACCAAAGGTCCTGAGTCTATCCATGTGACAACTTCACCGCTTGCATAACCAGCATTCAAGAAAGCCAGCACACTAAACCTATCTATAGCCAAGGATCCTCACAGAATCTACATCATTCCTCTGCCACCTCCACCACAGCAGGTGCTGGTACCCATGGCTGAGAGACCTGAATATGGATTACATCACAGGACTCTTTTCAGACATTCCCCAGCACCAGCCTAGAGCCCGCTATCCCTGCTGGATGGCTAGATCCAGAAGACCAGTAACAATCACTGCACTTTGGTTCTCACGAAGCCCCATCCCTAGGAGGAGCAGGAGAGCACCACATCAAGATATCGCCTCATGGGACAAAAGAATCTGAAGAGCAGGCCTTGAGTTCCAGATCCTTCTGCTTGTGGGTAGTTTCTCACAGCAGAGACAAAATTGCAGCACTGGACACAGTAGGGAAAGTTGCACCTAAACCCCAATAGGCAGGCAGCCTCTGTGATCACATAGGGCCTTGGAGAAGAGGTCCTTGTTCCCTACTGGCACTCCACCACAGAGGAACTCAAACAAATCAGCAAGAAAAAAAAATAATTCCATCAAAAAGTGGCCTAAGGACATGAATAGACAATTCTCAAAAGATATACAGATGGCCAAGAAGTATATGAAAAAAAATCTCAATATCACTAATCATCAGGGAAATGCAAATTAAAAAAATAATGAGATACCACCTTACTCCTAAAAGAATGGCCACAATTAAAAAATTAAAAAATAACAGAAGTTGGCATGGATATGGTGAAAAGGGAACACTTACGCTGCTGGTGGGAATGTAAATTAGTACAACCACTATGGAAAACAGTATGGAGATTCCTTAAATAACTAAAAGCGGAACTACCATTAAATCCAGCAATCCCACTACTGGGTATCTACCCAAAGGAAAATAAGTCATTATATGAAAAAGACACTTGCATATGCATATTTATAGCTGCAAAATTTGCAATTGCAGAAATATGGAACCAACCTAAATGCCCATCAACCAACAAGTGGCTAAAGAAAATGTGGTATATATACACCATGGAATACTACTCAGCCATAAAATAAAATGAAATAATGGCACTTGCAGCAACCTGGATGGAGTTGGAGACCATTACTCTAAGTGAAGTAACTCAGGAATGGAAAGCCAAATATCATATATTCTCATTTATAAGTGAAAGCTAAGCTATGAGGACACAAAGGCATGAGAATGATATAAGGGACTTTGGGGACTCAGGGGGAAAGGTGGGAGTGGGGTGAGGAATAAAATACTACACACTGGGTACAGTGTACGCTGCTCGGGTAACGGGTGCACCAATATCTCAGAAATCACCACTAAAGAACTTATCTATGTAACCAAAAACCACCACCTGTACCCCAAAAACTATTAAAATAAAACAAAATTTGTAAAAACCATAATAATAAAATGACCTGATGGGGGAAAAAAAAAGAAGAAGAAGAAAGGACAAGGCAGCTTCCACTCAAGAAGACTACAGGGTAAGATTTTCTCAGGGTAAAAACAAGTTTGGTATAAAGAATGTGAGCACTGTTCTGTGAAAAGGTTGGGGATATATAGGCAAAAAAAAAAAATGGGGGGAGGGCAACAAAAGGAAAAGTATCACAGCATAATAAAGGTCATTTATGATGAGCCCACAGCTAACATCATACCCAATTTTGAAATACTGGAAGTTTTTCTTCTAAGATCAGGAATAAGACAAAGATGTCCACTCATCACTTCTACTCAACATAGCACAGGAAGTTCTAGCCAGAGCAATGAGGCAAAAAAAAGAAATAAAGGCATCCAAACTGGAAAGGAAGAAGTAAAATTATCTCTATTCACAGATGACATATCTTATATGTAGAAACCCTAAAGATTCTACACCAAAAAAAAAAGCTGTTAGAACTAATAAATTCAGCAAAGCTGTAGGATACACAACACACAAAAATCAGTTATATTTCTATATCCTAAGAATGAACAATCTGAAAAGGAAATTAAGAACACAATCCCATTAACAATTGCATCAAAAGAATAAAATACTTAGGAATAAACTTAAGCAAGTAGGTAAAAGACTTATATGCTAAAAACAAAACACTGCTGAAAGAAATTAAAGAGTACAATAAAAAGACATTCCGTGTTCATAAATTAGAAGACTTAATATTGTTCAAATGTCTATTCTACAAAACAACGTACAGATTCAATGCAATCCCAATGGCATTTTTTGCAAAAATAGAAAAAACATCCCAAAATTCATATGGAATCTCAAGAAATCCCCAAATATCCAAAACAATCTTGAAAAAGAACAAGGATGGAAGTCTTATATGTACTGAATTTAAAATATATTACAAAGCAATAGTAATCAAAACAGTGTGGTATCGGCATAAATACAGATATATAGACTAATGAACAACAGAAAGCCCAGAAATAAATCCTCATCTATATGGTCAAATGATCTTCAATAGGGATGCCAAGACCACGCAATGGGGAAATGACAGTCACTTCAACAAATGGTATTGGAAAAACAAGATATCCATATGGAAAATAATGAAGCTGAACCCCTATCTTACACCATATAAACAAAATTAACTCAAAATCTGTTAAAGACCTAAATGTAAGACCCAATATAAAACTCCTAGAAGAAAACATAGGAAAAAGCTTCATGACACTGGATTTAGCAATGGTTTCTTGAATATAACACCAAAGCAGAGGCAAACAAAAGCAAAAGTAGACAAATGGGCCTTAACCAAACTAAAAACAATATATATCAAAGGACATGATCAATAGTGTAAAAAGGCCAGCTACAGAATAGGAGACAATATATTCAAAATTATATATCTCACAAGGGATTAATATCTGGAATCCATAAAGAACTCCTACAAGCCAACAACAACAACAAAACTCAATTAAAAATAGAAAAAGGACTTGAACAGACATTTCTCCAAAGATTTTTAAATGGCCAACATGCATGTGAAAAGATGCTTGACTTCCTTAATCATTAGAAAAATGCAAACCAAAACCACAATGACATATCACCTCACACTCATAAGGATAGCCCATATCAAAGAAACAGAAAATAACAAGTGTTGATGAGGGCGTGGAGAAACTGAAAACCTTGTACACCGTTTGTGGGATTGTAAAATGATGAGCCACAATGGAAAACAGTATGAAAGCTCTTCAAAAAATTAAAAATAGACTACCATATGATCTAGCAATCCCACTTCTGGGCATATATCCAAAATAATTAAAAACAGGATCTCCAAGAGGTATCTGTACACTCAAGTTAATTGTAGCATGTTTCACAATAGTCAAGAGGTAAAAGCAACCAAAATGTCCATTGACAGATGTAAAGACCATACCTCTTTAAACGTAAAGAATATATCTTTACATTTAGAGATAATATAGGCCAGGCATGGTGGCTCACACCTGTAATCCCAGCACTTTCAGAGGCCAAGGCAGGCAGACCACCTGAGGTCAGGAGTTCGAGACCAACCTGGCCAACATGGTTAAAAAAAAAAAAACCCGTCTCTACTAAAAACGGAAAAATTAGCCAGGCATGGTGCACGTGCCTGTAGTCCCAGCTGCTTGGGAGGCTGAGGCAAGAGAATCACTTGAACCTGGGAGGCAGAGGTTGCAGTGAGCCAAGATCACACCACTACACTCTAGCCTGGGTGACAGAGCAGGACTCCGTCTCAAAAAAAAAAGAAAAGGTAAAGATAATTTAAACATTATGGACATTATAAGTGAAATAAGCCAACCACAAAAATACAAATACTATATGACTCACTGACACAAAGTATAAAGTGGTCAAATTCCTAGAAACAGAAAGTAGAATAGTGGTTGTCAAGGACAGCTGGGTTGGGGCGGGAATGGGCAGTTGTTCAATGGGTACAGCGTTTCAGTTTTGCAAGATGAAAAAGTTCTAGAGATCTGTTGAACAACAATGTGAATATACTTAACACCATCGAACTGCAGATTTACAAATGGTTAAGGTGAAAATGTTTATGTCCTGTGTTTTTTCACCACAATTTTTTAAAAAGGCTAAACAGTACCAAATCATGCAAGAGAACAGTCTGAGAAAAAGAAAAGCAATAGGACAACAGGAGTTTGCATTTGGGGCAGTAACATTGAATGTCAAGGGTGAAGACAGAGCAAAATGAGGCCTCCAGGCTGCCACCACACTTCTGGCTCAAGCTGTTTCAGATCCAATTTAGAACACGGCCTCCATTAGTCCTGAAGACTTAATGGTCCTTTTTTAAGGTCTCAAGGCTACATGGGCAAGAACTTATCATGGTTCCTCTAAAGACATCCTGAACAGAGTACACAGTTCCTCAAATCTTCACCTAGTCGTAGAAACAGCAGCAATCCTCAGTGGGTGGGAATTTTCCCCGACTGACCTAGCCATGGCCTAGATTGGATGCTCCAGCAAAGGGGCCTTGAGGACCCAAGTGTAGTTAGAAAAAGAAGAAGCCAAACATTCCATGCTCCATTTGTTAAAATATCTGCTCCACCCTTTTCTTAATTACAAATTTTAAGCTTCTTATGTCTGCTTTTTTCCTTAGATGCTGGCTAATGGAATTTGAGTGCCTGGCCTTGACAACACTTAGAAAGAAAAGAAGGGGAATGTATTGCAATTTTTCCACAGCTGCAAAAAAAGCAGACATCATGTTATATCATAAAGTTATTCTCACAGTGGTGAATTGAGTGTTCACAAAATATCAATATGAATCTCTTTTCCAATGTGGAGACTTCTAATTCAAAGAGTAACTGTTCTGTTTTCTGTTCAACAAAGCCGTCATTTAAGACATCTGGATTTCAGTGTTGCTACATACTTAAAATGTAGTCCTTAATCTCCAAAAGACTGCAATTTGATTGGCTGTCTTTTGTATAATTTTTATACAAAAACTTCTCTGTTTATTTAAATCTTATTACCATATTAAACTAAAAGAGGAGCTCTGGCACTTTCTTCTCCCTCCATGCAGGAAGACTAATAAAATCCATGACTCCTCTGAATTCTTTATTTAAACAAAAGGTTTGAAAGTCTACTTCTCATTTAAATTAATGTAGGCTAATGGGACAGATGAGGATAGTAACACGGGATGGAGGAACAAATTCAGTAAGTGTCCCTTGATGACAGATCAAGAGACTATAGTAAGAAATGGAAGGAATAAAATGCCAGGGAGACATGAGTTCCAGTCCTTGCTTACTACTGTGAAAGGAAAATAAATCTTGGGGCCCCAAAATCACTAAGCTAAAGAAAAACAGTCAAGCTGGGAACTGCTTGGGGCAAACATGCCTCCCATTCTTTATTTTTTTTTTTTTTTGAGACAGGGTCTCACTCCCTCACCCAGGCTAGAGTGCAGTGGCCCGATCTGGGATCACCACAACCTCCACCTCCCAGGCTCAAGCGATTCTCCTGCCTCAGCCTCCCGAGTAGCTGGGACTACAGGTGCACGCCACTACTGCCTAGCTAATCTTTGTATTTTTAGTAGTGATGGGTTTCACCATGTTGGCCAGGCTGGTCTCCTGACCTCAAATGATCCACCTGCCTCAGCCTCCCATAGTGCTGGAGTTACAGGCATGAGCCACTGTGCCCCACCGCCTCCCATTCTATTCAAAGTCACCCCTCTGCTCACTGACATAAATACATATCTGATTGCCTACTTTAGAGAGGCCAATCAGAAACTCAAAAGAATGCAACCATTTGTCTCTTATCTACCTATGACCTGGAAGCTCCCTTCCTACTTCCAGTTGTCTTGCCTTTGTTTCAAGTTGTCCCACCTTTCCAGACCAAAACCAATGTTCATCTTACGTATATTGATTGATGTGTCATATCTCCCTAAAATGTATAAAACCAAGCTGTGCTCAGACCACCTTGGGCACATGTCGTCAGAACCTCCTGAGGCTGTGTCACAGGCGCACGTCCTTAACTGTGGCAAAATAAACTTACTAAATTGACTAAGACCTGTCTCAGATTTTGGGGGTTCACACTACTAACTTGGGAAAGGACTTCTCTAAGATGTCTTAATCTCTTCCACTATAAAAATAATGAATAAAAATAGCTTCCTTTGTGATGTCTCTACTTTATTCTCTAACCACTGGATATAAGTATGCATGTAGTTCCAGCTCTGGTTACAAGAAGTCTTTGTTTTTGCTTTGAATAACATTTATTTTTCTTTTACACCACGTTTTATAGGGATAAGCACAGCTGAGCAAGATTTTAACCTGAGGCCCTTTGGGGCTGTTTTGCTGCAGATGCAAAGGTGGGATGGGGCTGTCAGATAGTTACCAGTGTTTTCCATAGAGCCAATGGCCTCCCCAGGTCAGCAGGCAGAGCCCAGCTGTAGTTTTCTTCCAGTGATTTCGAAGCGTTTTAAAGAACACCGTCATCTTCTAGAGATTTGCTAGGTTAGTAGAGGCAGAAAAAGAAAAAAATATAATTTATCCATGGTCTTCATGTAATGTCCCTATTACTCTGTCTTCCATTCTTTTATCCTCTCTCACTCCTTTTTTTCCCACTCACTCCTCTTCCTCCTTACCACTTCTCCTCTGGCCTCAGCTCATCTTCTCCCTTCTATTTCCATCATCTTCATCTTCTCATCCACCCACACATGCATCCACCTTTCTTTCTTCCTTCACGTATTTCCACCTAACCTATACTTCTTCCCTCTCTGATCACTATTTCTTCATTGCAATAGAAGGAAGAGGGAGGGGCGGAAAGAGAGGAAGGGAATTCCAGGCTTCCTCTGGTTTTTCTAACTCCTTACAGCCTCACTGTACCACTGTTTAAGAGTATACATTTGTCTATCCATCATAATGTAAGTGTCCCAAAAAATAATAATATGAAGGGCGAGTTCAAAACAGAAGAAAATACCAGGTCCTCAATAGGAAAACATGGATAGAAAACTCAATGAAGAGGCAATGTACATGGCTATCTAAAAATGTTCAACTTCCTGAATAATCAGACATGCATATTACAAAGAACTATCATTATTGACCAAAATAAATTTTTAAATGATCATATTCACTGATGACATAATAAAATGATAGACACTCATACACTCCTTTAAAGAAGGTAAATTAGGAAGACTTTACTAAAAAACAGAGGGACACTACAGAATATCTTTATTCTTCATGACATTTATTATTTGATGATGCTTATATTCATTTGCTCATTTATTAGCCTAATCCTACTGGAATGTAAACTCCATGAGAGTAAGGACATAATTCTGGTCACTGCTGTATCCCATGCCTAAAGTAAGATCCGGCACACAATAGCTGTTTAAGAAATATTTGTTCAATGAATAAGTTAAATAGCAATTAAATATTTTTTTTACCCAGAAGTTTTACTGATGGGGGAAAAAACCCAAAACATAATGTTAAGTAAAATTAGCAGGATAAAAAGCCATATATAATTGGCATTATACCAATTATGTTCAAACATGAGTATAAATTTAAAAAGAAAACCAATACAATTAAACAAAAACAATTTTTTTTTTTTTTTTTTTTTTAGACAGGGTCTCACTCTGTCACCTAGGATGGAGTCCAGTGGCACAATCATAGCTCACTATAACTTCTGGGCCCAAACAAATCTCCTGCCTCAGCCTCCCAAGTAGCTGGGACCACAGGCACATACCACTACAATTGGCTAATTTTTTTCTTTCCTTTTTTTGTTAGAGACAAGGCCTCACTATGTTGCCCAGGCTGGTCTCAAACTCCTGGCCTCAAGCAATCCTCCCGCCTTGGCCATCCAAATCGCTGGGATTACAGACGTGAGCCACTGCACCTGGCTCAAAAACGAAATTTTAAAGTAGATCCCTCTAGGTTGTGGAATGGTGGGTGATGTTTATTTTTAAAATTGCAATGTACTTTCTAAGTTTTTGAAAATGAACTTAATTATTTTCTAGATAAACAAAAATTTAAGCAAAATTTTTTATGACTATCTGTTAGTGAGGTATATAGACCAAGAAAAAAAAAACTGTTTCCACTTAAAAGTCCAGTTCTTTTATGACTCCCTTTAAATCCCATTGGTTAAAATTCCTCTCAAGGGTAGAAACATCCTTATCAAAAGCAGCAGTGAAGCCAGTGCCAGGGAGACCATCTTCCTGTGAATCCCATACACCGTCAGGCTGACACATGATTCCAAAGGCCCAACTAATTCTTGAACTCCTCTCCATCTGGCCCTAAATCACTCCTTCATTCAAGAGCCCTTTAATAAACACCTATATGGTAGGCTCTGTGCTGGGGGTGAGGGCAGAGAAGAATGGGTCTCATGCGTTCTCTCAAGAGCTCACAACTGTCAAACCCACAATGCTAACACAATTATACAATTATGATTGCAGTACAGTGGGATAATTGTCGAGGAGTCAGCACAAGGCTTTGTGAGAGTCTGCAAGAATGAACCTAACCTGGTCTAGGGCTGAGGGGGTGGTGCACAGTCAATGAAGTCTTCCCTGAGCCTTGAATAATGAGGAGGAGTCACTAAAGTAACGAAGGAGTTTTGTGGATGCTATTGTCTGAATGCTGTGTTCCCCAAAAATGGTGATGTGGAAGCCCTATCCCCATTGAGATGGTATTAGGAGATAGATCCTTCGGGAGATAATTGGGTCATAAGAGTGGCTCCCATGAAAGGGATTAGTGTCCTTATAAGACTAGACACTACAGAGATGGTCTCTCTGCATTGTGAGGATACAGCAAGAAGACAGATCTCTACAAACCGAGGAAGAGGGCTATCACCATGCACTCAACCATGCTGGCACCTTAACTTTGGACTTCCAGCCTCCGGAACGGTGAGAATTAAATTTCTGTTGTTTAAGCCACCCAGTTTTTGGTATTTTTTTTTTACAGTAGCCCAAACTGAGAGTGTACAAAGGCATAAAAGACAGTAAAGTGTGTTGAGAGAAACATACGTAGATAGTTGAGGGGAGAATTAGGTTCATGGCTGAGACTGGAAAAAGGGGGTATGATCTAACAGTAATATGCTGGGGAGAATTTAGCAAGGCCTATTTGTTCTGATTCTTCTCTGTGTACCTGTGTCTTCAAAGATAAGGGCATTCCTTTCCTCGATCCTATACTTATAGGATGAGCACCTCTCACTGGAGGGTCTTATACAGAAGAAGGTCAAACAATTCTTTTATGGCCTGCTTCAGGGGAGAAAAGTGGGAAGACACAAAGTGACTTTCCTGCTTCAGTTGTTTCCTCTAATGCCAACGAGTCATATTTTGGGGCAGTGTGTCCTGAATCTCATCAACAGCGGAGTAAAAATTGGAGTGTCTAGAACAGGGGTTCTCAACCTTTAGTGCAGAACTTGTTAAAAACACAGAATCCTGGGAACTGCCCCTTCCCGCTAGAGTCTCATTTGTTCTGGAATTAAGCTGTCATCTTCACTTGTTAACAAGTACTCCCACGTTGGTTGCAATGGAGGTCACCACTATACCAGACTTTGAGAAACAGTGGTTTAGAGATAAAGGATTGAGGACCAGGTGGGATCAGAAAACACCTGGAACCCACACTAAGGACTTTGGCTATTATTTTGAAGACAATGAAAAACCTTTAATGGGCTTTAAGCAGGTGGGTGATATAATCATATTTGACCTGTTAAAAGACCACTTTATAGCAGAATGAAAAATGAACTGGAAGAAGCTAAAATTAAAGCTAAAGAGAACCATTAGGAAGTTATTGCCATAATCTCTAGGCACCTAAAAGAACAAACCAAGATAAAGGATGGATTTGGAAAGCTTTAGAAAGTAGAAATTGGCAGCAGTTGGTGGTCCATTGACTGTAGTAAGTGAGAGAGGAGGAACCAAGCCAGGTTTTTGTGCTTGGGTGACTGGTTGAATAGTGATTTCAGTCATTTAGATTTGAGTGGTAGGTTTGTGGAGAAAAGTAGTGCGGTTTAGGAGATACTGAATTTGACACGCCTGTGGAGTATCCAGGTGGAAATGTTTTTCTTACTAGATAGTGAACCCCTCATGGGCAAGTTCGTCTATCCATCTGCAGCACCAGAACCTAGTAAAGCGCCAGAATGAATGAACCAACCAACCCATCAATGGATCTGATACTATTGGCCCCATTTTGCAAAGGACTATGCTGAAGCCCAAGGGACGAAGTGAGGGGGGTCCACAAGTTAGCGACAGCTCTGGGACTCGAACCCAGGACAGCTGACTCCCGCCGTGACCACGGGATGCGCGCGAGGCCCTCCCCTGCCGCGCCGGCCAGGCCCGCACCCCCTACCTTCAAGCCGCGCCGCCGCCTGCACCCACGACCCCTGATGCTTGGGTCCCCGCGGCTCTCGGCCCAGCGCGACTCCAGAGGCTCCGCCCAGCGCCCCGGGCCCCCATCCCAACTCCCACCCCGCTCGCGCGCTCAGTCCCAGCGACCCGCACTCGGCTCCCGGCCTGGGCGCCGCTGCACTCACCACGGCTGGTCCAGCTCGTGGCTCTGCCTTTCCTGTGTGCTCCCTCCAGTTTCCCCGGCTCGTTCAAGGGAAACCGCTGCCGCCGCCCTCGGGTTCCGCCGCGGGGCTGCGAGCGCGCGCGGGCCAGTTCGGGCCGGGGGCGGGAACCGGCTGGGATGCTCTGGGACGGTGGGGGTGGCAGGGCCCGCCGCCTTGAGGCTGCCTTTCCCGGCGTTCCCTCGTTTATTGGCTCACTCTTCCTTTCATCCATCCATCCTTTGCGCAACAATATTTGATGGGAAGCCTGCCAAGGTAACACTGTTTTAGCACCTGGAACTAAGTCGGAAAATAAATTAACTAAATGAACAAGGCCATTGGAGATGGTGCTCCGTGCCACGAAGAAAATGAAACGAGGTGATGGAAGGCAGTGCGGGAAGGGGGAGAACTGTGTGGAATTAGGCGGCCTGTGCTAGGCCTTCTGAGTAAGGGGCCATTGGTCTGAGACCGGATGTCAAGAAGGAGCAGCTGAAGCAAAGATCCAGGGGAGAGAGCCTGGAGAGGGAAGGGCCCGTGCAAAAGCTCAAAAGCCTGGGGCACTCTGGCGAGTTGCAGGCCAGTGTGGGTGAGACAGAGAGAGCTAAGGAGACAGGCCAAGCGAGGAAGCTGGAGAGGTGGAGACAGGCCACGGCGGCCAGGAGTTTGGACATAACATTAAACAGGGCGAGAAGGCATTGCGGGGGTGCAATCAGGGGCTGGTGGGACTGGTTTCCATTTCACACAGCTCTCTGGCCACAGGTGCTTGATTGGATTCTAGAGAACAAGAGAGCAACGGAGAAGCTAGGCCAATGCCAACCTCCAGACAGTTTACATTCTGTACTCGCTCACCAGATTGGTGTGGGGACAAAGCCAGGTCCTTCTTCTTTCCAGCATTCAGTCTGCCAACTTTTTTTTTTTTTTAGACAGGGTCTCACTCTGTGGCTCAGGCGCTAGTGCAGTGGTGCAATCTCAGCTCACTGCAACCTCTGCTTCCCGGGTTCAAGCAATTCTTGTGCCTCAGCCTCCTGAGTAACTGGGATTACAGGTGTGTGCCACCAGGCCCAGCTAAATTTTTTTGTATTTTTAGTAAAGACGGGGGTTTTGTCATGTTGGCCAGGCTGGTCTCGAACTCCTGACCTCAAGCGATCTGCCTGCCTTGGCCTCCCAAAGTGCTAGGATTATAGGCATGAGCCATCGCACCCGGCCAGTCAACCAACATTTGAGGGTGCGCTAGGCCCTGCATCAAGCACTGGGGGTATGCTCAGGTACAACGCCCTTCATGGTTCCTGCCCCATGGAGCTTGCTATCTAGTCTGCACATTTCCTACGTGTAGACATGCATCCTACCTATGTCCCCCTAGGTGAATGCTTCAAAAAAAAAAAAAAAAAAAAGGCCGGGGTGGGGACATTCAATGAGGCTATGGTGCAGTAAACATATTCCTTATGCCAGGGTGCACCAATCCATTGGGCCACACTGTTTAGCAGCAATAACTTTCTAGCCCTCTCTCCTGAGTCTCCACCTGTAAACTAGGGGACTGAGAACATTACCATTAAAAAAAACCCTTCTAGCTCTAAAATGTTGTCATAGGGTATGGAAGACCATTATTTTCAGTTCCTCTTTTCCAACTATCTAAAGCGTTTGTGTTTGGAAATAAGCTTCTGAACTGCTCACCTGCAGGCTAGAAAAATCTGAGACTTGATGCTGATGTTCCAAGGGTCAGACTCAGCGTATGCTTTAGGGCTTCAGCATGAAAGTGGTTCCCCAAATAAGAAAAGGTCAGCTTTGATGAAGGATGAAGAAGGATGGAAATATAGGAGATTAAGGGAATCCGAATACACACCTGCAGGCAGATGTGTAGGTTGGAGTTTTGGAGACCTATACCAATTCTACTCTCTTCCAAATCCCATTTTACTAGGATGCATTCAGATTCCATAATAATCAGGCACAAGCTCTAGCCAGCCCTGAATGGGTTCCTGCAGCCCAACAGAAACCTGACACTCTGACTTAGGCAGCCCCAAGAACTTCTGTTAGACTGGGCGCGGTGGCTCAAGCCTGTAATCCCAGCACTTTGGGAGGCCAAGATGGGTGGATTGCCTAAGGTCAGGAGTTTGAGACCAGCCTGGCCAATATGGTGAAACTGTCTCTACTAAAAATATAAAAATTAGCCAAGCGTGGTGGCAGGTGTCTGTAATCCCAGCTACATGGGAGGCTGAGACAAGAGAATTGCTTGAACCTGGGAGGCGGAGGTTGCAGTGAGCCGATATCGTGCCATTGCACTCTAGCCTGGGCAAGAAGAGCAAAACTACCTCTCAAAAAACAAAACAAAACAAAACAAAACTCTTAGTCAAGGACTAACACAAGTTCCCTCTCATAGTCAAAGAGAGTCCTGGAGAGCTTCCTTTGCTGATCCGTGTTAAGGATCTACGATGCCAGAGAAGACTCAGGTCTGACACTCTGGCCCTTAGAGGCCTGGAACAGTGCTTCGGGCACAGTCCCTGAGGCTCAATGGCACATTCATGCCACAGAGAGAACCAAAGACAGATCCAAATGCACACAGCCAGAGAGAAGGGCTTGGCTTATGTACTTCCTATTCCATGTTCTCTGTTCACTATCACTAACAGCTGAGTGAGGTTCCCAAGGAGCAGAAAAGTCATCCCAAGCAGCTATTTGGAATTTGCCTGGGTCTTCAGCTCTTGCCTGGGATCGTCAGAGAAGAACATTTTGCACTGTCAAGGATAGGGACTTGTGTCTCTTTTCACATCTAACACATTGCCACATATAATACTATACTTTATGCATATTGAAATAAGTGACACATTGAAAGTATGGGCCCCAGTTGCTTACAAAATGAATTTATGTTCCCTTGAGGACGAATGTACTGACTGACAACCAGTAGCTCCCAGGAATGGAAGAGTCTTACTTACAACTCAAGATCTCTAGCATTTTCCAAATATGGTGGCTGACCATCCCAGTAGCTTCTCATTAGTCCAGAACCAATCCTGAGGTAACATTCTCTTGGCTCAGAATCTGTTTGGTTTTGTTTGTCTGTTTTTTGAGACAGAGTTTCGCTCTTGTCACCCAGGCCTGAATGCAATGGCGTGATCTCAGCTCACTGCAACCTCCACCTCCTGGGTTCAAGCAATTCTCCTGCCTCAGCCTCCCAAGTAGCTGGGATTACAGGAGCCTACCACCACACCTGGCTAATTTTTGTATTTTTAGTAGAGATAGGGTTTCACCATGTTGGCCAGGCTGGTGTCGAATTCCTGACCTCAGGTGATCCGCCTGTCTCAGCCTCCCAAAGTGCTGGGATTACAGGCATGAGCCACCGTGCCTGGTCTTGGCTCAGAATCCGTTATTAAGGATGTTACAGGGAAATGACCTTGGCCTAGAAATAGGGTGAGAAGAAACTAAGACAGGAGTGCCATGGTCATTCAACAAGAAAGAGTATTTCACTCTCCAGTCAGATTGCCCCCTACTGTGGAAGAGTGTTCAAGAACATAAGACGAGAGAAAGAATCAAGGTTTAAGGTAGTCTCACATTTCAATTTTTTGCTCATTGACAAGATATATAGAGATATATAATTTTTTATATGTGTATTAAAAAATTCTCATACTTGCAACCTCCCTCTCAGTTGTGTACATCAACTACATACAGCTAGAACAGCAATGATGGCATGCTGAATTGCTGTCAATTGATTACCTAGAAAGTGGGCACTGTGTGACTCTCACCTCTCAGTTATCCCCTCCCTGCCTTTACCACCTCCCTGAAGCCCCTGAAGTTGGTCAGCTTCACTCAACCTGGTGGTATAATAAAATCCATTGCAGGGGTAGGATTTGGAGTGGTTGGTGAACCCACCACTCTAGAGTCTGAAGCTTACAGGTGTAAAACAAAAAGGAAGGAAGGAAGACTGGTGGAATAAATAAACCAAAGATAAGTGGAGCCCCCTTCACCATTCTTAGCTTCTTTCGTAACTGTTATGTTGTATCATTAAAGTGTATTGTACATTTTATCTCCTTACCTAACATCCATTGCCCCTTTCTTCTTTCCTAACAGGAATTAAATTTTGTTCAGACATCCACTCTTCACCTTCCCAGCCCCTGTTTGCCTGTAACTACAAAGCAGGTGACTAGATAACCCCATCCCCTTTGCCAAGGGTTAGTTTACAGTCACTTTAGGTAATCACAGTCATTCCTCTTCCATCTCCAATGATTAGATTAGGAATAGATCATGTCACTCGATTTAGAACAGTCTTAAAAGGAAGTCTGCTGAGAGATCTCTAGGAAAGGTTTCCTTCTTAAAAGGGAGAATTCAAGAAAGAAATGGCAATCAACATTAAAAACATTAGGCTAGGTGGGCCGGGTGCAGTGGCTCACACCTGTAATCCCAGCACTTTGGGAGGCCAAGGCAGGAGTATCACCTGAGGTCAGGAGTTTAAGGCCAGCCTAGCCAACATGGTGAAACCCCATTTCTACTGAAAATACAAAAATTAGCTGGGCACAGGGGTGCATGCCTGTAATCCCAGCCACCTGGAGGCTGAGGCAGGAGAATCACCAGAACCCGGGAGGCGGAGGCTGCAGTAAGCCAAGGTCACGCCACTGCACTCCAGCCTGGGTGACACAGTGAGATTCCATCTCAAAAAAAAAAAAAATTAGGCTAGGTGAAATAGGCCAGTCACAAAAGACCACATAGTGTATGACTCCACTTACATGAAACCACCAGAAGTGGCAGATGCATGAAAATGGAACATGGATTAGAGGTTGTCTAGGACTACAGCTTGGGGGAGGTTGGGGAGAAGTGGGAAATGATTGCTAATGGGTATGGGATTTATTTTTAGGGAGATGAAAATGTTCTAAAATTGATGGTGGTGGTTGTAGGACAACTATGAATCTACTAAAACTCAGTGAAACATGAAGTTTAAGTAGGAAAATTGTATGGTATGTGAATTATATCTCCATAAAGCTGTTTTTTAAAAAAGAGAAAGAGATGGTCGCACTTTTCTCCTATAGGATCATATATGTGTACGTAATGCCTGAAACTGCTATAGTCATTCTTCATCCATGAAGGGAGCCAGCCCTAGGGCAAAGCCGACTCACAGAGAATGTCAGAGGAAAAAGATAAAGAGCCCAGGTCCTCAATGACATCACGGAACCAAATGGTTGTACTATGTCTGGAGTTTGCCCAAAGTCTGGGACATCCTATTACATGAAATAATAAATTCCCTTATTGTTTAGGGGGGAGTCAGGGTTTTCTGTTCCCTGGAGCCATGAGCCCCAACTTGATAAACTGCAAGCCATAGGCTATATTGGTGGATAGGAAACACAATGAGGACAGTGATTTAAAAGAAAAAAAAAATGATGGCAAGGTTTTTTTGTGTGATTTTTGTTGTTGTTGTTGTTGTTTACGGAGTCTTGCTCTGTCGCCCAGACTGGAGTGCAGTGGCATGATCTCTGCTCACTGCAACCTCCACCTCCCGGGTTCAAGTGATTCTCCTGCCTCAGCCTCCTGAGCAGCTGGGACTACAGGCATGGGCCACCAAGTCCAGCTAATTCTTGTATTTTAGTAGAGACTGCTTTCACCATATTGGCCAGGCTGCTCTCGAACTCCTGACCTTGTGATTCACCCGCCCCAGCCTCCCAAAGTGCTGGGATTACAGGTGTGAGCCACAACACTGGCCTATGGCAAGGTTTTAAGGGTGAAAATCGATGACAGAAGAAAGCAAGTTGACATCAATGGGATGCTTAACCTTTGGTTTTTCCTAAAATCATCCTCCAGTCATTTCCCTGGACCTTGGACCTGTGCTATGCTCTTTTTCTGTAGATTCATTAACACTAAAATAGAGTTAAAAGTTCAAAAAAAGATATAGTGTCCTTATCACCATTAGTAACCTTACTATGTAGCATCGCCAATGAAACCTGCTTGTGGGAACAGATGCTTCCCAGGGTGAGTACTTTGATCATGGAAAATTATGTACAAATTCTTTTAAGACTTATCTTGGTTTATTTGCTCATTTTTTGCATGTAGATACTTCTTTAGACTACTTTGTTTCCCCTAAGGAAAAAAATATGAAATGGTGTTCTTGTGGTATTTATGCTTAAAATCCTTTCCTTATTATGACCTTTAATATCCACTGAATCTATTGCTACCAGATTGGAAACATGTAAATGAGGCCTTTCAAGAAACCAACAGGTTCCTAGGAGAGAGAATATTTTTTCACATCATTGCATGAGGTTTTATAAGAACCCTCTACGCTGCCCATTGTCACCCGTGATCTATATGGGCCCTGCATTTTCCTGAATGTGACTTCTCTTGTTAATGTGTCTTCTTGTCATCCTTTGCCACTTATTCCTCCTGACTCCAGCTGGGCCCTGGTCGGCACTTCCCAGCTGCCTGTTTAATATGGCAGTGAGTAGGAACAAAGGTAGGGCCCACATTGATTGTATTGAGCCAGGTCTCCAACATTGTTTTGCAAATTTTGGTTTTCGGGAGTAACCCAAATTCTAAGTACCCTGGAAGAAGAAAAGGGAAATTCTACCTGGAATGAATTTTAAGTTTTTTACTTTGGTAATTCATTTTTTCAGTTCCAGGAGCATAGAGTCCAGTGGTTTTTTTTTAATTTTTTTTTTTTTTTTTTTTTTTTAGGAAACCAAATTTCAAACAAAATAGTAATTATGGTAGTGTCATCCTAATAAGTGACCATATAATAAAAACTCTGAATTTTCTTATTTTTTAAACTACAAATTGCTCTAAGTATAGGGCATTGGAGAACAACAGGTACACACCATCATTATAAGACTTTTTTGGAATTTTGGTTCTGGCAAGGTAGTAGACCTGAAAAGTCTACCTATTCCAATACCTAGAAATTCGGGTTAAAACATAACAAGAGGATTCATAGTGCATAACTGAACTTGCCGTAAAGGAAGCTTCATCCCATGGGGCCAGAAAATAAGCGGGACCTGAAAGCTAAAATAGAAATATATGAGCCAATGATGTCATTGCCTGGCTTGAGGGTTCTGGCTCAACAATCTAGAAGCTATGTCTCAGCACAAGACATGAGAACTTGGGTCCTCCAAAGTCAGGGAGCCGGAAGTAAAACCTCTGACTACAATCACTAGGGAAAAAAATTTTTAAAAATCTACTCACCAATGTAGGAAGATGACAAGGAAGTGGTGTGTCCCAGCCTGAGCTCTAGGTGGAAAAAGAGTCCCCAGATAAGTGATAACACCAAATCTGTGCCTAGGGTGGGTTTTCTGATTTGAATACACGTTATCTCAGTGGTACAGAGTCTCAAAACTGGGAAAGTTAATATAAAAATTAGTCTCATAGTGATAATAGCTTTGAGTGTCTGACAGAAGCAAACACAAAGGCCTCTGGGGGAATGCTCCCATACCAGGCCAAAAAGGATTTTCCTATTTTTTAAAAAACCTTTCTAAAGATGTCACAATTTTAAAAAATCACAAAATACATGAAAAAATGATTTACTCTGAGTAAGTGAGGAAAAAAAAACCCATAGGAGAATTAGAGCCCCACAAACTTAAAATAATTGAATTATAGTTTAAAATAAAATAGTTCAAAATGATGAAAATCATTACTAAAGAAAAAAATTTTAATCTTAAGAAGAATACAAGGCACAAAGAAAAACAAAATAGCAAATTTTTAAAAGAACTCAGTATAACACCCAGAAATTTTTAAAATGAATAGTTACTAAAATTAAACATTCAGTGATAAGTTAAAGAGGAGATTAAATACAGCTGATGAGAAAATTATTGAACTAGAAGACAGATGTGAGGATATTAACCAAATACAGCAAGAAGAGAAAAAAGAGAGGCAAAATATAAATAAGAGTTAAGGTTCTGGAAGACAGAATGAAATCCAATAGATGTCTAATAGGAGCTCCAGAATGAGAGAGTAGAGAGATGGGAAGAGGCAGCATTCAAAATATAACAGCAGGCCGGGTGCAGTGGCTCATGCCTGTAATCCCAGCACTTTGGAAAGCTGAGGCAGGCAGATCACTCAAGGTCAGGAGTTCGAGACCAGCCTGGCCAAACATGGTGAAACCCCATCACTATTAAAAAAAATACAAAAATTAGCTGGGCGTGGTGGCAGGTGCCTGTGATCCCAAATACTCAGGAGGCTGAGGCAGGAGAATCCCTTGAACCTGGGAGGCAGAGGTTGCAGTGAGCTGAGATCAGGCCTCTGCACTCCAGCCTGGGTGACAGAGCAAGACTCTGTCTCAAAACAAACAAACAAACCCAGCAGATACATCAGACTGAAACTGCAGAACATTAAAGGCAAATTTTACAGGGAAGCAAAGGAAATTAAATGGAAACATATAAATGCATGTGACCTTACAAAAGGGAAACACGAGTGGAGGTTGCCGTTCTTGGTTCTGCCACTTGCTGCTGGGCTGTGGCTGTGATTCTGACTTGCCCCTCTGTAATTCATTTCATACCTCCTTACCTCAGGCCAGCCCTCAGCTGGCTAGACTTTTTGGTTTGTTTGCTTGTTTGTTTGTTTAGTAGAGACAGGGTTTCACCATGTTGGCCAGACCAGTCTCGAACTCCTGGCCTCAAGTGATCTGCCTCCTCGGCCTCCCTCAAGTGATTCCCCCGTCTTGGCCTCCCAAAGTGCTGGGATTACAGGTGTGAGCCACTGCACCTGGTCTCAAGCTAGGCTTTTTGTTTTGGTTTGTTTTTGCAGGGGGTAAGGGGGATCTGATCTTCATTCCTGGAGGATTGAGTTCTGGGTCCTGCCTGGTTGGAAATGTAGTCGTCTTTCATTAACACTCCCACTGGATATGGCAATATAAAGAGGTGTCCAGTGTGTTCTTCTGGGTTTCATGCATTCACCTTCCTGCCCTCATTGCACAGCAGCAACTTTATTTCCCCTTGAAAATTGTGGTGAATTGTCCCTCACGAGAAAAAATCTTTTGCTTAGGGCCTCTGGTGACTTGCTTCCCTCCCAACTTTAGCAGGCTTAACTATAAGCTCAGTTGGTAGGACTGAGCTAGCTCAACAAAGAATGCAAAATCTCTGGCTTGCTGTGCAGACTCCCCTAGCTAAGTTCCAGATCCTAGTCATTTCCTTGGTGTGGATGCTCCCAGCATCACATAGTAGACCCGGTGTTTCTGTCTGTCTCCCAACTTCCCTAGAAATATCAAAAGCAGAAGGGACAGGATTCCATTCCTGGAGGACTTTCCACAGTATGACCAGCTGTGCCCAATCCAAGAACACCTCAATATGAAATAATAAGAATTTAAGGGATCATGTCATATGCACTCTCTTCCTCCTCCTCCCTTTGCTGCCACTATTGTTTTTCTCAACAAACCTTCCTTTACATTTCAGTAGTATTTGTATGATACAGGGTGTGTATGTGTGTGTGCATATGTGTGCATGCTCACCCATGCCCCTTGCACATTGCTAGCTGTCTCAGCCTGGGTTCCTCAGTAAGTAGAGTTTGTGGGTTAGGGCTCATATGTTGTTAGTTTATTAAGACATGCAATTCCAAGGAGGATGATGAGAAGCAAGGGGAGTGCAAAGGCAGGACAGCCCAAATGAGGATGTGGTATTGAGCTGACCACTGTTAAGTGTGACCAGTTGCTTCATTCAAAGGGGCAGTCTTCCAAAAAATCCATATAAACTGACTCTCAAGAACCATCCCATAGAGGAGAGGTAGGTGGAAGGATTTATCCACCAGCTCTTGCCTCCCACTGGTCAAAAGTTTGCCCCACAGTGTGTTAACAACCTACACTTCCAGGAAGCACAGGTGTGGGTGTTGAGCAGGGCTTCACAGCTGTGCCAACAAGGAAGCCCAGGGAAAAGGAGGCAGGAGGCTTTGGTTCCATCTGACAATGCCTCTCTAAAGTCAGCCAGAGCACATGCAAAGCTGGTCACCACAGTGACAGCTAGAAAAGAGATAAGTGGAGCCGTTAGTCACGAATGAATGAATGTGTTGGACACACTGACTAAAAACCCTGTTGTGTACCTGTATTGACCAGCTGCTAGTCTAAGCTTCAAATTCAGCATGACTATTAATCTCTTGGTGCTAGAGTTCCTTCATTGAGTATTAAGTGTTCTATACAATGGGGACATGGAACAAAAAGTTGTGAACAGAGGTCATTGAGTATTTGTGAGATGGTCCATCTTCAATTCTACTACTTAGTTCCCTGACTTATGTACTCTGGTTAATGGAAGAACTGCATCATATATTGAGCTGGTTCAAAGAATATTCTTAATCTTACAGGCAGCACTTTATATTGAAAGCATTTATTTAACTGAGGGCATGAGTGAAGTATAATAGGTTATTCCACTATTCTATAAGGCCAGCTGCTTCTGGGTTGTTGGGTATCACATGATAAGACCAGTGATTCTCGTCTGCTATAACCCATTATTTAACATGGGGTCCTTGGTTAGAAGCAATGTTGTCCAAGAAACTACAATCATTTATAAGACCTACCATAAGTCCCCAGACAGTGGTTCTGGCAAAGCATGACCAAAACCAAGTCTGTGAATCCTTCATGGGGTCTTACTATATGCTCAGCTGTCTGTAGACACTGGAAGCATGATTAGATCTAAAGGACAAAATCAGATCATATCAGATCAGCAGAGGAATCTTCTCATGCTCTGAGCTCACTGAAACCTGGTAGCTTTTCATTCACCTCTCAAGTGGGTACTGGAGCACACACAAATCTTATACTTGCTGCCTCGAAAACATGTGCCTTCTTTTGGTAGAAGGTGCAGTGCACAGCGCCCTCCCCCTACTCTGATGCATTGATGCAGTGGACTAGCCAGTGTGATGTCTTTGGGGTTGGTATGGTAGTAAAAGTCCCTTGTCCTTAGGGCCACATTGTTCCAGTGACCATAGATCATAATATTTTCAATATTGAATATATCACTGTTTATTCCTTCACTGTTTTGTTTTTGTTTTGGAAATGGAGTCTCACTCTGCTGCCCAGGCTGGAGTGCAGTGGGGCTGGCATGATCTCAGCTCACTGCAACCTCCACCTCCCAGGTTCAAGTGATTCTCCTGCCTCAGCCTCTCCAGTAGCTAGGATTACAGGGACGTGCCACCACGTCTGGCTAATGTTTGTATTTTTTTAGTAGAGGCAGTGTTTCACCATGTTGGCCAGGCTGGTCTCGAACTCCTGACCTCAACTGATCTGCCCGCCTCAGCCTCCCAAAGCCCTGGGATTACAGGAGTGAGTCATCTCGCCTGGTCTATTCCTTTACTGTTGAATGACTACCCAATAAGATTTTAACTTAAAAAATTTAAATAATTGATGTCATTTATTATAAATGTACGGTTAGTTTTTAAAACTAGAATTAATGAATCAGAGGAAATATATTTGAGGTTCCAGATGCATTTTTCCAAATTTTTTAATTAAAAGCTTATAACCAATTTATGTTCCCACTATCTTCACTGGATAGTGCCTCTCATAGCACCCTTGCCATCAATAAGTATTGTTTTGCCCAATGTCTACTTATTTAATTGCTGGGAAGATAGTATTTCATTTTTTCAGTTTAAATTTCTTTGGTTATGAGTAAAACTATTTTTTCATCTATCCAGCCATTTTCCTCTTCCATAGAAATTTGCCTGTCTTTTACTTGTATTTTTATTCTATTTTCCCAACTTGCTTTTTATGTTTATTTTTATTTTTAAAATTCTATAAACTTACCTAAATGACTAAAGGATCAATCATTTTAGAAGGATGATCTACTAACTGGATTCTGTTGATGTTTTAATGCTTTTCTTGTCAGTTTGATACATGCTCTTTATGTAGTAAGGATGGTAATCCTTTGACTTATTTGTTGCAAATATTTAGCACTTGGTTTACAATATGTTTCGAAATAAAAGTAAAGAAAAAAACCTCTTGAATTTTATGTAGTTAAATCTCAGGCATATTCTTGGAGAGTCCTCTATCTAGTGATCAAAATGTATTTATATTTTCTTGGAGTTTTCTATGGTTTCATTTTTTATATTAATCTCTTAAAACTCACATATAATTATTGTTCTGTATCAAAATGTACCCAAATCTGTCCAACCTTAAGGTCTTCACTGAAGCCATTCCATTCACTTATCACCTAACTCCTTCTCACCTTCCTCCTCTCAGCTGAAAGGTGGCTTCACTCAAGAGACCTTCCCTGAGCCATCTGTTTAAATTAGGTTCCTTCTGTTGCCCTCTTTAATAGATTCCTTATCCTGTACGGCATTCATAATAATCTGTAATTATGTATTTAGTTCTTTAATTGTTTAATGCCCCCCATCTACTGTATTCTAAATTATATGAGAGCAGAAACAGTATTATTCTTTCTTACAGAATATCCATATCTTTATTTATAAAGTGCCTGGCATAAAATAAATAAAGGTTGAATGATTGAATGAGCCATGAACTTCCTCTGCTTTCTGCCCTCCCACATACAAAATTACATTTGTCTTTGTTCAAACTTAATAGTACAACCACTTTCCTCTGCTGCAGACTCAGGGAGCTTATGTTCACTCCTCCCATCCACAGCTCATCCATCCACCCGTGCTTGGGATGGCACCCCCATCTTCCCGTCCCCGAGAAATCTGCCTCATCAGTCCTTTCCTCCCTCTGGTATTTTCTCCCTCCATCTCCACTGTCTTTTCCTCTTAGCATATAAACCTACTCAAAATCTGCCCACTCTAACATAGAAATATACCAAAATTACCCCCTTTCTTCTCCTTGCATTCCCACTACAATTTTTAAAATAAATCTTATTGGCATAACATTTACATACAACGAAATGCACCCATTTTTAGTGTGCAATTGATGACTTTTGATAAATGCGTATGTTCCTATACTGGCCACAATGAAGATACAGACATTTCCATTGCCACCCAAGTGTTCTCTTACCCTTTTCCAGTCAGTTCCCACATTCCCTCAGTCCACCCCAACACCAGCCAATCACTAATCTTCTTTCTACCACTGTATGTTAATTTGTATCTTTTAGAGTTTTACATAAATGGAATTGTACAATATAGAACCATTTGTTTCTGGCTTTTCTCTCAACACGGTTTTTTTTTTTTTTAAGATTTATCCATTGTGTGCTTCAGTAGTTTGCTCTTATTGATGACTAGTAGCCCATTGCATGGGTTTACTGCAATTTTTTTCATTCATTCACCTGTTGACAGACATTTAGGTTGTTTCAGGCTTTTTGCCATTATAAACAAAGGTGCATTCAACATTTGTATACAAGTCTTTTTGTGATATATGTTTATGTTTTTATTTCTTTTGGGTAAATACATAGGAAGTGATGGCTGGGTTTTATGTAAGTGTGTTTAACTTCTTAAGACACTGTCAAACTAGTTTCCAAACTGGTTGCACTCCTTTACATTCCTGGAAGCAGGATATGAGAGTTCCAATGGCTCTACATCCTCACCAGCACTTGGTATGTTAGTTTTAAAACTGAAGACATCCTAATATATCTAATCATCTGTAGAAGATATTGACGAAGCATCTGTTGAAATGTTTTGCCCATTTAAAAAATTCTTCTTATTGAATTGTTAAAGTTCTTTATATATTTTAGATACAAATCCCTTTCAGATATATTTTGCAAATATTTTCTTCCAGTCTATGTTGTGCTTTATTTTTACAACAGTGCTTTTTGAAAAGCAAAAGCTTTACATTTGGTGAAGTACAATTTATTGATTTTTTTTCTTTTATAGTTCATATTTGTAGGGCCCATTTAAGAGTTTTTTGCTTAATGCAATATCATTCCAATTTCTCCAATGTTTTTTTTTCTTGCAGAAGTTTTATAATTTTTATTTTTATTTTTTGGTTAGGTCTATTACCTATTTTAAGTTAATATTTGTGAACTGTGTGAGGTAGGGGTTGAGGTTCTTTTTCCCATATGCCTCTCTTCAGTTGTTCCAACGTTATTTCTTTTCTTTTCTTTCTTTTCTTCCTTTTTTTTTTTTTTTTTCTTTTTGAAATGGAGTTTCTCTCTTGTCGCCCAGGCTAGAGTGCAATGGTGCGATCCCGGCT
This sequence comes from Pan troglodytes, assembly GCF_028858775.2. Taxonomy (NCBI): domain Eukaryota; kingdom Metazoa; phylum Chordata; class Mammalia; order Primates; family Hominidae; genus Pan; species Pan troglodytes. Next base: position 156,888,215 of record NC_072404.2, on the reverse strand, counting down.
CACTGCTATCTCTGCCTCCAGTATTCAAGCGATTCTCCTGCCTCAGCCTCCCGAGTAACTGGGATTACAGGCACACGCCACCATGCCCAGCTAATTTTGTATTTTTAGTAGAGATGGGGTTTCACTATGTTGGCCAGGCTGGTCTCAAACTCCCGACCTCAGGTGATCCACCCGCTTTGTCCTCCCAAAGTGCTGGGATTACAGGCATGAGCCATGGTGCCCGGCCCAACATTATTTCTTAAAATGCCATCCTTTCTTCCACTGACTTACCTTGGCAAATCATTGAACCATGTATGTATGGAGTTTTTCTGGATTCTTTACTCTGTTTTATTGATCTGTATGTCCATCTTTATGCCAATACCATGCTATCATGATTAATAAGGCTCTTTAGTAAGTCTTGAAATTGGCTAGCTTAAGTCTTCAATTTTGTTCTCTTTTCTCAAAATATTTTGGCTATTCTAAGTCCTTCGAATTTCTATACAGAGTTTAGAATCATCTTGTCAATTTATTTTTTGTCTACAAAAAATAAAACTGTGCTTGTGATCCAGATTATGTTGAATTTATAGACCAATTTAAGATTTAATCATTTTATAAAATTGAGCCTTCCAATTTATAAATATGGTATTTATCTCCATTTATTTGGGTATTATTTCATTTTTCTTAGTAATGTTTCTTAAGTTTAAGTGTACATGTCTTGCACCATATTTTGTTAAATATATTCCAGTGTTTTCCACTGTTTAGTACTGTTATACATGGTATTGTTTAAATTTCCATTTCCAATTGTTGATTACTAGAATATAGATATACATTTTTTTTTTTGAGATGGAGTTTCACTAATGGCGCAATCTCGGCTCACTGCAACCTCCACCTCCTGGGTTCAAGCGATTCTCCTGCCTCAGCCTCCTGAGTAGCTGGGATTACAGGCACCTACCACTATGCCCAGCTAATTTTTTGTAAATTTAGTAGAGACAGGGTTTCACCACGTTGGCCAGGCTGGTCTCGAACTCCTGACTTCAGGTGATCCACCCACTTTGGCCTCCCAGAGTGCTGGGATTACAGGCATGAACCACTTTGACCGGCCTAGATTACTTTTTTTTTTTTTTTTTTTGAGACAGTTTCACTCTTGTTGCCCAGGCTGCAGTGCAATGGCACGATCTCGGCTCACAGCAACCTCCACCTCCTGGGTTCAAGTGATTCTCCTGCCTTAGCCTCCCGAGTAGCTGGGATTACAGGCATGCACCACCACGCCCGGCTAATTTTGTATTTTTAGTAGAGACAGGATTTCTCCATGTTGGTCAGGCTTGTCTCGAACTCCCGACCTCAGGTGATCTGCCCACCTCAGCCTCCCAAAGTGCTGGGATTATAGGCATGAGCTATGGCTCCCAGCCTAGATATACTTTTTTTTTTTTACATTCATGTAAAAAATGGATACTGTAACTTTACTAAATACACTTCCTTGGTATAGTACATTTTGTAGTTGTTAGGATTTTCCATGTATGCAATCATGTCATATGCAAATAAGGGCAGTTTTACTTTTTGCTTTTCAATCTCAATATTTTTTATCTCTTTTTATTTCTTTATATTATCAATTAGTATTTAAGGGGACTATTACATAGAATTGGTGAGAGTAGATATTCTTGTCTAGTTCCTGATTTGGGGAGAAAAGCATTCTGAATCTCACCATTAAGAGTTATCTTAGCTATATATTTTTCATAGGTGCTCTTCATCAGGTTAAGGAAGTTTCTTGCATTTCCAGTTTTCTGGGAGTTTTTATCATGAATCGTTGCTGTATTTTTTTGGCATCTATCTGTCTGCTCCTATGCTAGATTTAGGACTGGGATGAGAGTCCCAGTATAAATAGCACTGAATCCACTGGCAGAGGCTATGTGACACAGGAAAATGGAACAGACAAGCTTGGGGTTACAGACTCAGACAGTCACTGACGCTCTTTCTCCCAAACCTCCCTGAAGCTATTTGAAATTTTCCAGTTAAAGGAGGCTTAATTATTCCCATCACAAATACTCCTGAAGCACAAAGGACTCATAATATAATGAATATCGATTTGGTTAGATTGTTTTCCTAACATCAAACTGACAAGCACTGAGGAACTCGGAAGAGGTGTGAGAGGTAACGTTGAAACCCAGTAAGCCCTGGGAGGGGCAGGTTAAGATGAGCCAGCAGAGCGGGAAGCAATCCAAGAAGAGGAGAGAGATGTCAAAGAAAGGAAGAGAGAGGAGGCCATAGATACGTTTTACATTCTCATTGAGAGCCCTGGTGATAACCATTATGCCACTGAAATCCTGTTCTCCTACATTAATTCTTTCTTCAACAAGCAAGGTTACAAACAAGTATTTTAAAACAAAATTATGCTGTGAGCTGTTTTTGGCAAGTGTGCCCAAGGACTATTTTGGAAGACTGAATCCTCATTCAGTTCACAGCTATCTCTCTAGTCCAGATCGCTCCAATCAGGCTCTCCAGCATATTATCTTCCAGACCAGCACTAATCACTGTGTGCTTTATAGAGCACTATTTCAGAGGAGAGTTAATAGATATACGTACACACTCAAAAAAAAAAAAAACCCGAAAAAGAACAATAATTCCATGAGTGTTGCTAAACATGTATGTTTATATTAGAATTCAATAGGACTGTGGATATACAAATGAGCATAGTGAATTTTCAAAAGGATATTATAGTACACAGCATTGTATGTGGTATTTAAGTTGGAAATAAAACTTAGACTTCTGGACTTCGAGTCTAGTGGATTCAAGAGGTCTGGTAGAAATACTACTTGACTTCAAGACAGAAAGTCCACTTTCAATTTCCAGCTCTTCTGTTTAGTGTCTATCTAGGGGTGGTTATTTACAATTTCTGTCTTTCTTTCTTCATCTATATAAAGATAATTATTTGACTTACCTCATAGTGTTAATCATAAAGATTAAATTAGTATATGTAAAATCACCTAGTCAATATCTGATGCTGAATAAATGTAAGTTCTCCACTTAATTCCAAACCACATTCCCTTAAAGAAAAGGCAGATTTTAAAAATTCATTGTGAATTGTATAACTAATATAATCACCATGAATTATCAACAAATTAACTGCAATCTAATTAATATTTACAGTATTACATATAGAAACTGACCTAATTTAAGGTCAGTTAACAAGTAAAAGGAATATGAGTTAACATTATACATAAGATATTTAATGTATATATAACACATGAACTGCCATTCACATTATGAACATTCTAGGGAATTCTAGTTCCTGCATGAGACAGACAGAATGACCCAAGCCTTTAGGGGAACACTGTAGTTTGTGAGTTTAGAATAGAAATGAAGCTTATTGATCCATTGGTAGGAGAATATCAGTGCAATTGTAGCAAAACAAAGCAAATATTGAAAGAAAAGGGGTACTTTGAAGCAGCATAGCAAAAGAAAAGGCACACTCCACACAATTCAAGTCCTTGCCTCATATATTGGACATTTGACCTTGGACATTTCGTAGGGTTTTACTTGCTTTAAATATGAAATGGAAATAACACTTCCCCTGCCTGGCGGCAGGGGCTGGATCAGATTCTCTTTTTCCCTTCTTGGTTCTGCATTTCCTTTGCACGGCTTTAACTTTTGATCTTGGCCTCATTGTCCAAAACTACTCAATGTCCAAAACTGCAAAACGGTATGGGCAACTACAAAATCCTACTACTAACTGTGTGTGTAATTGCTGAGATTAAGTTTTGTGACTTAGAATTCTCTGATGTGAATCCTAAAGCTCTCAATTTGCTCATTATGCCCACATAGTCTCTTATCTTAGACCTTAAGAGGAAAGTTTTAATCCTTGCAGCTTTAAACCAAGGCATTTGAATCTTAGTCGGTTGCTTTGGTAGTGCAGACAGCCTGAAGAGCACACCACTAGGTGGCGCTGAAGATCCGGCTGTAGAAGGAGAATTGTCCATAAACAGAAAAGCGTTTTTCCCTCTGGGTTCCTCTATTAGCCAGCGCCAGCCTAGTGTTTGCTTTATTGTCAGGGATCTTGGAGATGTCTTGGCTTAAGTCTGACGCAAATAGTCCCCCTGCAGTGCTCAGCAGTTTGTAAAGGGGGTCTGGGGCCTGGCAATAGTCTCTCAAAGGCCTTATGAAAAGATCATTAATGACCCTCACTTTCTGCCTCCTCCCTCCACTTTCCCTCAGTCCCCAAGTCTGGCGGCCTATCCTGTGCTTCTTCAACCATTCATTCAAGCATCTACTGCATGCTTTTTTTTTTTTTTTTTTTTTTTTTTTTTGAGACGGAGTTTCGCTGTCGTCACCCAGGCTGGAGTGCAATGGTGCGATCTCGGCTCACTGCAACCTTCGCCTCCCAGGTTCACTGCTTCAGCCTCCCGGGTAGCTGGGATTACAGGCACGTGCCACCACGCCCAGCTAATTTTGGATTTTTAGTAGAGACAGGGTTTCACCATGTTGGCCAGGCTGGTCTCGAACTCTTGACCTCAGGTGATCTGCCTGCCTCGGCCTCCCAAAGTGCTAGGATTACAGGCGTGAGCCACCACGCCCAGCCTATTGCATGCTCTTATGGATCAGGCATACAGCTAGTAGTGCTGTGGTTTGAGAGACACATAACTCTAGCATTTCTTTCTCGATCTGCCATTAGTACCGAACCCAGGTACGGTGCATTAGGGTGACCGCTCAGGCTCTGCACTTAGGGGATCCGGCTGCTGGCAGCTAAGCTGTATTTCAAGGATGGGATAGAGTGGATATATTGTGTTTCTTATATTTACAACCAGCCCAGAATCCCTCCCTCCTCCAAAACACAACATCTGCATGAGGGCCTATAGCCTCCGTCCATCCTCCCATATCCATCTTCCATTCTTCACCTTTTTTTTCTCTTTCACGTAGCTCTTGATACTATTTTAATTGAACTCTAAGGCAATGTAGTCTTTGGTCATTTTTTTTTTTAAGTAAAAATTCTGTTGGGAATACACTTATAAATTGGAATATTACTCAGCAATGAAAAGAAATGAGCTATCAACCTATCAATTAAAAGACATGGAGGTGACTGGGTGCTGTGGCTCATGCCTGTAATCCCAGCACTTTGGGAGGCTGAGACATGCAGATCACTTGAGGTCAGGAGTTCAAGACCAGCCTGGCCAACATGGTGAAATCCCCATTTCTACTAAAAATACAAAAATTAGCCAGGTGTGGTGGTGTGCACCTGTAATCCCAGCTACTTGGGAGGCTGAAGCAGAAGAAATGCTTGAACCCAGGAAGCAGAGGTTGCAGCCTGGGTGACAGAGTGAGACTCCATCTCAAAAAAAATAAAATAAAATAAAATAAAGACAAGACAAGACATGGAGGAAACTTAAATGCATATTGCCAAGTAAAGGAAGCCAATCTGAAAAGGCTGCATACTGTATGATTCCAACTATATGATGTTCTGGGAAAGACAAAGCTATGGAGACAGTGAAACGATCAGAGGTTGCCAGAGGTTCAGGGGGAGGGAGGAGGAGATAAATAGGCAGAACACAGGGGATTTGTGGGGCAGTGAAACTATTCTGTGTAATACCATAGTGGTGGATATGTGTCATACATTTGCCAAAACCCACAGAATGTACAACACAAAGAATAAACCCTAATGTAGACTATGGTTGTTAATTAATAATGATATAGCAATATTGGCTGTTCAATTGTAACAAATTGTTGCAAGGAGTTAATAATAGGGGAAACGGGATGAAGTAGAGAATATATGGGGACTCTACTTTCTGCTTAATTTTTCTGTAAACCAGAAAAGTCGATTAATTTTTAGAAATGCCTGAGAGGGGCTGGGCGCAGTGGCTCACACCTGTAATCCCAGCACTTTGGGAGGCCGAGGCGGGTGGATCACCTGAGGTCAGGAGTTCGAGGCCAGCCTGACCAACATGGTGAAACCCATCTCTACTAAAAATACAAAAAATTACCTGGGTGTGGTGGCAGCCACCTGTAATCCCAGCTACTTGGGAGGCTGAGGCAGGAGAATCACTTGAACCTGGAGGCGGAGGGTTCAGTGAGCCGAGATGGTGCCACTGCACTCCAGCCTGGGTGACAGTGCGAGACTCCGTCTCAAAAAAAAAAAAAAAAAAAAATGAAAAGCCTGAGAGGAAAAGCCTCATATTTACATGGTGCTTTACAGTTTTCAAATTACTCCATTTGATTCTCACAAGAACATCGTAAATGGAAAAGACTAGAATTGCCCTGAGTTCACAGATTGGTCATTGAGGTCAAAGAAATCAAGTGACTTCTGGAGGCCACACAGCTAATAAACAGCAAGGCAACGACTTGAACCCAGGTCTTCTGGTTCCAGGTCCAGAGCTCTTTTCTCTATATTCTAAACACTTGCAAGCAGGGGAAATGTTATCAGTCCCCTACACTCTCCAGTGACTATTCTGCGTCTTTCCTAGGGTTTTAGGTGAGCTCAATTTGATAGAGGTATACAACATAAAGTATAACTCAAGACTTCACACTAAGGCTGACATGATTTAATGCAAGGATCTCATGCAGAAAACAGCATCTTCAATGTACTTTCTTCTCCCAGCACTACCACCCATTCTTTCCTCCAGTGTCTTTTGGGATTTTAGCTTCCTCTACACTTTTAGGATAATCCATTACAGCAGGAATGAAAGCAGAGAGACCAGCTAGAAGAGGCTAGGGACAAATATATATAACCCTGTACTGAGAATGTGGGATTGTTCCCTTAAGAAAACCACAGTGGCTTGTGATGGGATCTGGGCCTTCTAGAAAGCATCATCCCAGGGCAAATCATTGTTAGCTCTGAGACTGCATAGAACAAGTTTTCAACAGTGACACCTCGTGATACTGACAATCAATAGCAATAGAAGACTGGAGACCCTAATTTTCTCTTTTAGGGGGTTATGGAGACCATCCTGACTCCTCTGGAGGCCGTATAAACCTCCAGAATTCCTCAACATGGTGGACGAGGGGAATGAAAGTTCCCAACACAGGCACCTGCTTTCAGCAAATTAGTCATTTGGCCCCTTGTGCAATTGAATAGAAAAATAAAAGAGATTGTGGTCATGTTTGCACTTTGAGGTTGGCGAGCAGTTCACAAAAAGTACAGCAAGGAATGTGTAATCTGGAAAGACACATTTTGGAAAGGACTGAAGTAGATTGGGAATGTCCATATAATGACCAGGGCAAAGCGGATGCAATGGAAGTGTCGTCTGACTGTGATTCTTATGTAGTGGCTGTCTCTATTGCGGTATGTTCTGGCCAGCCTCAGGAAGGTGGATGAAACTTAAGTAAGTAGAGATGTGGCCTGAAAGGGGAAGACCAATCTAGAAAGTGAAGAGATTACTGGTGAAATGTCTCTGGAAAGTGGAACTTTTCCTATGAGAAATAGACTGTGGTTTAGAAAGTCATAGCAAAGGTAACTTTTTTTTTTTTTTTTTTTTTTTTGAGATGGAGTCTTGTTCTGTTGCCCAGGCTGGAGTTCAATGGCATGATCGTGGCTCACTGCAACCTCTGCCTCCCAGGTTCACGTGATTCTCCTGCCTCAGGATCCCGAGTAGCTAGGATTACAGGCACCTGCCACAACGGGCCTGCCTAATTTTTGTATTTTTAGTAGAGACAGGGTTTCACCATGTTGGCCAGGCTGGTCTCAAACTCCTGACCTCAAGTGATCCACCTGCCTCAGTCTCCCAAAGTGCTAGGATTACAGGCGTGAGCCACCACGCCCAGCCTATCAAAGGTAACTTATTTTCACATTTGTTACCCACAGTTTTGAGGAACAGTGGGGAACAGGAAAGATGCAGCCTCGTTTGCATGCAGTCTGTGACATTCTGAGGGGGAAGTTAGATGTTCTAATGGGGAGCACAGCCCAGATGAGCTGCTATTTCTTTCACCTTGCCCAGCCCACCAGACTTCTACCATTGCTATTGCTGAGAGAGAGCCGTGCACCCTTGTTACGCATTGAGTTGTGTTCCCCAAAAAGACCCATTGAAGTCCTAACCCCCACTGCCTTGTTTATTTGGAAATAGGGTCTCTGCAGCTACAATTATTTAAGATGAGGTCATATAAGGAGTAAGGTGAGCTCTTAATCTGATCCGACTGGTGTCTTTTTAAGAGGCAGGGAGAAAGACACATGGGCAGGAGAATACCACATAGAGACACAGACACACGAAGGGAGGATGCCTGCTGACCATGGAGGCAGAAGTGGGACTGACACGTCGATCAGCCGAGGGATGCCAAGCACTGCCAGCAAACACCAGAGGCTTGATGGGGCCGAGTATTCTCCTGTGCAGATTTCAGAGGGAGCCTGGCCTTGCAGACACCTTGATTCCTGACTTCTGGCCTCTAAAATGGTGAGAGAATGAACTTCTGTTGTTTTAAGCCCCCCAGGTTTGGTACTTTGTTATGATGGCCCTGGGAAACTAGCACAGCTCTCATCTCTTGCCCTAAGTGAACTTATCCATCTCCATAATTTAAAAACCATCTGTTTGCTGATGATTCCCAAGTAATACAGTAAAGCTACATTAGATGAACAGTGATTCAACTCTAGTCACTTGACAAAAAAAAAAAAGCCAACCCTACTTTTTCCATATTTCCATTTCTACAAACCAGACTTTGACTTCGCTTAAACCGGAGAAGATACTGTTGGAGAGGAGGGGAGATGGGAGAAGTTGTGGCCACACATCAGGGAGAAAAACAAGTTAACTCCTATCTTTTGAGCTTCCAAAGACTCAGGTCCACAGCTCTAAGGGTTTTTGAAGGATGATTTTTAATTGTTTATTCTTTGGCCTTACATGTTGACTTTACAAATTAACCCTGAAGTCAGATGAGATTCTACTACATCTCTAGCCGACACCTCATCTTTCACTCTAGCTTGTATGACTGGCTGCTGAACACATCTAGTTGGGTGTCTCACACACATCTCAAACCAGCATGTTCAAAACTAAGTTCTAGATTTGCCTCCATAACCAGTTTATCCCCTATTTCCATCACCACCATGCTAGTCCAAGGGATTACACTTCCCTTCTGGAAGTTTTTGGAAATAGCCCCGTTGCAATCCCCGCCTTCACATTTGCCTCCAAAAGTCTATTCTCCACTTAAGGAGTTGCATCATAACTACCCTGCTTAAAATCTTTAAAAAACCTTCCCAATGCCCTTACAGTAGTCTCCTAAATCCTAAGCCACAAGCCCCTATGCAATCTAGCCCCTGCCTACTCTCCAGCTTTGCCATGGGTTACTCTCCCTGTCACTTACTGCATTCCAATCATCCTGGCTTCTTTCCTTCTTTTCAAACATGCCAAACTCTTTCCCACCTAATTCCCTGTCCCAGCAGAGGGAACAGCACATGTGAAGGCATTTCCATGGCTGGCTCCTTCTCTGCCTTGGGTCTTAACTTGAAACTCATCCCCTTGGAGAGATCTTTCCTAACTCCTTAGACTACAGTAGGGGCTCCTGCACTTGTCTCTCATGGCACTCTGTTCTTTCCTTTAAGTACTTACTATAATTTGCAATATATATTTATGCGTTAGTATCAGCTGCTCCCCCTTCCATGCCCTATGCCCCATCCTGCCCAGACTATAAGGTCTTTGGGGACAGGTCTGTCTTGTTCATCAGTATATATTTGGTGTTGGGCACATATTAAGTGCTAGAGAAAGTTGAAGGAATGAATGAATTATACAGTTAAAATTTCACAATTGTGGTAAGTCCCGGAAAGGACAAATAAGGGTTGTTTGCTCTGAGAACAAACTTTAACACAACTTGACCAAGGCTGGGATTATTGGAGGGCTGGTCTGGGGAAGTGATGCTTAAGTTGAGACCCAACGGGCTGGTATCACACAGAAAGCCTTCACAACTCGGGGGAGCGGTGTGTGCAAAGGCCCTGAGGTGGAAAGGAGCACAGTATGTTCTAGGATCTGAAAGGGAGAACTCAAAGCAAGAAGGAGAGAGATTCTAGAAGACGCTGGTGAGGCAGGCTGGAGGCTGACCAGGAAAGACCTTCAGGAGATGTGGAAGAGTTTGGAGTAATGAGAAGCCATTTTAAGTACAGGAATGATTCCATCGAATTTGTGTAAGATCAGTCTGGCCGCTGGGTGAAGACTTTCTAAGATAGGGTTGAAGAGGGATGGGGAGGAGTAAGGACGGCTGTAGAATGACCAGGAGTCCACAGGAGGCAATGTGAGAAATTGTGGCTTGAACTAGGCTGAGGGAAGCAGAGGTGAACAGACAATTTCCAAAGATACTTAGAAAGATATGCAAAGAAGACTAGGTCCTTGCCCTCAAGACTTACGTTTTCTGAGCATGGAAAGACACATAGAAAGAGGAATTGTAGGCTGGGCATGGTGGCTCACACCTGTAATCCCAGCACTTTGGGAGGCCGAGGCAAGCAGATCACGAGGTCAGGAGTTTGAGACCAGTTTGGCCAATATGGTGAAACCCCGTCTCTACTAAAAATACAAAAAAAATTAGCCAGGTGTGGTGGTGCATACCTGTCCCAGCTACTTGGGAGGGTGAGGCAGGAGAATCGCTTGAATCTGGGAGGTGGAGGTTGCAGTGAGCCAAGATTGCCTCACTGCACTCCAGCCCGGGTGATAGAGCAAGACTCCACCTCAAGAAAAAAAAAAAAAAAAAAGGAATGGTAAAGGGAAGAAACACAGAAGAAAAGAGGAAGAGGAAAGGATTAGGACCTGGTATAATAAATCCTGAAAGTATTAAAAAGGGAATTCTGGGAGGAGATAGTCTAATTGTGTCCTACCAAATGCTGGTGCTCAGATTCTCTTACAAAACCCCCCATGTAACACAGGAGCCCAACACATATTGGTTCACCACTGGAAATAATCATATTTTGCATTAATAGTTTTGGCCTTCAGCCCATCTTCATGCAGTTTCAGATCTGATTTTTTTTTTTTTTTTTTTTTTGCTACTCAACAGATTGCATTCTTGGTTGCCTTTTAATTGTTGAATTGCTGTTCTTTATCTGCAGTCTCTGACTAGCAACCTTATTATAGCAATTACCCAAGACTTAAAACTAAACAGTGAACAATAAAAATCTACAATAATGAAAATGCTTAAATTAAATAAAAATCTCCTAACATGTAGCTGAGCATACTGAAATGGATTGTATGAGTCACCAACTGTATGAATGATTTATTTTAGAAGTTATATCAGCTGAAGAAAATCATGTATCAATCTCATCATTCAATACCCAGGCCAGCCCAAATACACTCATCACAGAGCCTCTGAATGAAATAGTCTCATGCAGAGATTATTAATCTATAAATAATATCCTAATGGTCTGTTAGTGTTTATGACTACTGTTTTAAAAATATTCATTAGTGGCTTTAAGAGCTGTTTCATATTTGTTTCCACTGTGCCATATATGTTTGCAACTCTGTGTGTGTGTGAGTGTGTGTGTGTGTGTATATATGTGTGGGTTTATGTTGTAGCCCACTAAAATAGCCATACTGTGATAGCCAGACGAAGAATCTGCTCCTGTTTGCAATACTATTTTAAGGACAAGTAAGAAAAGAAAAAAATCTCATAAAATATTAAAGAAAATCCTAATTTTGTTACTTGAGAATGCAGAATGGCTTTATGAATAAATAGAGAGCTATGTTCTAAAGTCTATTCCTCTTTTATCACAACAGCAAACAGGTATAGCACGGTACTAAGAAAAAGCTGTTTTTCCTTCTATAGTCAATACTTCTGACGCCAAATGTGTGGGTTTCCCATACCAAGCAATTCTGATACTGCCTACCTGGAGTTAGTGCAGATTCTGATACTGCCTACCTGGAGTTAGTGCAATTCTGATACTGCCTACCTGGAGTTAGTGCAGTTAGTGTCAAGGGGTCAGCCCACGAGACTGCCCTCCACTCAGATGCCAACCACAAGTGGTGGGTCCCCAGGTTACCCACACTTCTGTCCGACTTGGCTACAAATCAGGGGTTCCCGCAACTCCCCTCAGGTTTGACAATTTGCTACAACAGCTCACAGAACTCAGGGAAACACTGATGTTTGCTGGTTTACCATATAATAAAGCAGACAGAGGAGCAGCAAGATGAAGAGGTGCATAGGGTGAGGTGGGGAAGGGTCCTGAATGCAGGGGCTGCTGTCCCCTTACAGTTTGGGTACACCGCCCTCCCAGCATGTGGATGTATTCATCAACCCAGAAGCTCTCCTCCGAACCCCATATGTCAGGGATTTTTATGGAGGTTTCATGACATAAGCATAATCAATTAACTCAATCTCCAGGCCCTCTTCCCTTCCTGGAGGATAGGGGGTAGGGCTGAAAGTTCCAAGCGTCTAACCATGGCAGTGTCATATATTTCTGATGAGCAGCCCCCTATCCAGGGACCCACCAAGAGTCATCTGATTTGACAAACGACACTCCTATCACCTAGAACATTTCAAGGAATTTAGGAGCTCTGTGTCAGGAACTGGGGTCAAAGACCAAATATTAGAATAAAAGATGCTCCCTACTAGAATAAAAGATATCGAAGAAGATCAGTTAATTAAACATTTTACCAAGAGGAAATTATAAAAGTTTCAGGAGCTGTGTGGCAGCAACTGGGGATGAAGGCCAAATATATCTTATTATATCCCAATATCACACATGGCGAGAGATTTGATCAGCACTTCACTTAAGAGGAAACCCAAATGTCCAATAATCATATGAAAAGTTACCCCACTGCCTTTGTAATTAGAGGAACACATTGAAATAGAAATGAGATATCACAACAGAATGGCTATAATTAAAAAGACTGATGACACCAAGCATTGATGAGGGTGTGGAGCAATGGGAACACTCATATATTCCTGGTGGGAGTATAATTGATACAACCACAATCGAAAACTGCTTGACAATCTCTATAAGAGATGAACATGTACATAGTTATTCTACTTATAAGAATACAGTTATATTAATTTTCGATCACTGCCATAACAGATGACCACAAACTTAGTGACTTAAAAGAATACCAGTATATTATCCTACAGTTCTGCAGCTCAGAAGTGGGAAATGGATCTCCTGACTTAAAATCAAGGTGTCAGCTAAGGTGTGTTCCATCTGGAAACCCTATGAAAGAACCCATTTCCTTAATCATTCCAGCTCCTAGAGGCCCAGCCGCAGTCCTTGTCTGATGGTCCCAAAGCTAGCAAAGGGGAGTTCTCACATTACGCCACTGTGACCTCCTCTTCTGTCTCCCTCTTCCACATTTAAGGATCCTTGTGCTACCCTGGGCCTGCCTGGATAATCCAGAATAATCTTCCTACTTTAAGGTCAGCTATTAACAAATTTACTTCCATCTTCTACCTTCATTCCCTCTGCCATGAAATGTAGCATATTCACAGGTTCTAGGGATTAGGGGACAGGCATCTTTGAGGGATCATTACTTTGCCTCCCATGGTAGCCAACAGATGTGCACACACATGGGCTTCCAAAGACACCTCTGAGGTTGCTTAACGCAGTATAATCTTTGTTGGCCAAAAGGTAGAAAAAGCCCAAATGTACATCAGGAGTAGAGTAGATTTTTATATATTGTATATTGTGGTATGTTCATAAAACATAATTCTTTACAGCAGTGAAATAAATGAGTCACAGCTTCAAGCTCCAGCTTGAATGGATCTCACAAACATAACGTGAAGCAAGAAGCCAGACACAAAAAGAATACATATGGTAGTACTCCGCTTATATAAAGTTAAAAAACATGCAAGCCCGCTGCTGGAAGTCAAGGTAGCGGCTTCATGTGGGGAGGAAGAAGAAAGGTGATTAGGAAGAGAACGAGGGCCTTGGGATGCTTCTGGGTCATGTTCTGCTTCTTGACATGGATGGTTACATGGATGTGTTCACTTCCTGATCATTCGTTGAGCCATACAAGCAAATGTGCCTACTTTTTGTATCTTTGTAATGCTCCAATAAGATTTTTTAAAAATAACATGGTTGTGGCACTGTTTCTTATCAAATGTTTCTTTCCTATTGGTCTCATCCCTATAAGATAAGCCCTTGAGGATGAGTGTCATGTCTTACTTATCTATGGATCTCCAGAGCAGATGCTTAGTAAATGTCAAAAAGATTCAGTCCTTACAACTTGCAAGATAACCAGGGCTGCCACATACGGTTTCTCAGGATGTGCACTGCGCCACTCCAGAGCTTGTTACCCACACTGTATCTGGCTCCACATAAGTAAAGCAATTATTATCATCTTGTCCAGTGGCATGGATGAGGAAACTCAGGCTGAGAGCCTAAGAGACACATTACAAAGTGAGGGAATAGATCACAAAATTGCCCTGACTCTGACACTAATTGCAAGTCCAGGGGTTTCCCAAACCACTTTCAGATTTGATATTTGCTAGAAGGACTCACAGCTTCCCTGAAAGCTGTTCTACTCAGAATTATGGTTTATTACAGTGAAAGAAAACAGAATAAAAACAGCTAAGGAAATAAATGCATGGGGTAGAATCCAGGAAAGTTCCAAACACACAGAGCTTCCAGTTGTGTTCTCCCAGAGAGATATACCCAGCATTACTTTCTCAGTAATGGTGTGTGACAATACACATGGAGCACTGCCAACCAGGGAAGTTCCCCAAGCCTTGGTGTCCAGAGTCCATGTTGGGTTCCATCACATAGACATGGTCACTGCCCATGTGGCTGGCCTAAGTCCCCAGCCCCTTTAGAAGTTAAGCTGATACCACATGACTCAAAGACCCCACCATACATCACAATGTTAGACCTTCTGGTGTGGCCCAAAGCCCCCAGGAAAACTTTTATCAGGTGGGACATTCCAAGAGCTTAGAAATTGCCTCTCAAGAGTGAAGCACAAAGTCCAGTCCTCTCTTTAGGCGACATTAAATTATTTACTACACACATATCTAAGGTCACACCTGAAATGGAAGGAGACACACCTGGAAATGGAAGTTTCTGGAAAGGTGGCTTAATGTATGGGCTCTAGAATAAGAAAAACTTAGACCCTTATCTTGACTCTGCTTCTTATCAGCTATTTGAACTTGGCCAAGGCTCTGTTTTTATTGGTAAAACAGAGATAATAAGACAGAGGTCATAGGGTTATTGGGAGCATTAAATAAAATAACTCAGGTAAAGCACTGAGATGAGTACCTTCAATAAATGGTGGCTATTTTTAAAAATACCTGTTGATTGATAGATCTTTTCTTGCTGTGAGCACCCATGCATTTATTGACCTGACCATGTTTGTGGTATACCACCTGATGTCACCACATGGTCTTAGACTCCTCTGATGGCGGGGCATAGTCCTCCTTAGGGCATGAGTGCTAAGAGATGGTTTCTTTATGGGAAAATAAGTAAAACAGGAATCTCTCAGCCAGGCAGTAATAACTTCTGGGAACTTGAGAAGGGCAGAACAAGCAGGTTTCAAAGGGTGAAAACGTAGCACAGCTTACCCTCTTGAAAACTGGCACCCACGGTGGGTCAGGATTCATAGACATCTGAAGGCCCATATCATTTCATTGTCTCCCCAGCAGCAGGAATTCACGTTCTCGTGCTCTGCTGTTGATAGGGTTCAGTGACACTGTTCCCACCTGCTGTACCTTCAGATCAAATTGAACATAGAGAGAGAAAGTAATTGGCTGGACTTTATCATCTTCACCTCTGTTGGGCTTAACTCTCATACCAAGACACATCTGGCCAGCTTGCGGGTTGGATGTGCCTGAGTCAGGAGCCTGCTCCTAGTCCAAGTAGCTGTGGCTCAGGAAGCAGCATCCATGTGGTAGCAGGAAGGAAATTTGGGATTAAGGAAATGTGGTAGGCAGCCTCTACGATGGCCCCAGTGGGCCCCACCTCCTAGTATTCACACCCTTATATAATCCCTTCCCTTGAATGTGGACTGGACTTTTTGACTTGCTTCAGTGACGGTATGTCACTTCCAAGATAAGGTTATAAAATGACTCTGGCTTACATCTTGATTTCTTTCTCTTGCTCTCTCTTTCTCTCTCTTTTTTTTTTTTCAGATGGAGTCTCACTCTCTCACCCAGACTGAATGGAGTGCAGTGGCATGATCTCAGCTCACTGCAACCTCCACCTCCTGGGTTCAAGTGATTCTTGTGCCTCAGCCTCCCAAGTAATTGGGACTACAGGCCTATACCACCACACCCAGCTAATTTTTTTTTTTTTTTTGTATTTTTAGTAGAGATAGGGTTTTGCCATGTTGGCCAGGCTGGTCTCAAACTCCTGGCCTCAAGTGATCTGCCTGCCTCGGCCTCTCAAAGTGCAGGATTACAGGCATGAGCCACCACGCCCGGCCTCTTGCTCTCTTTCTGATTTCTCTTTCTGGGGATTCCAGCTGTCATGTCATGGAGGCAGCCCACATGAATGAGTTTGGAAGCAGATCTTTGGAGGCCTGCTAACAGCCACATGAGTGGGCTGTGAAGCAGCTCTTCTACCTTTGAGCTTTCAGATAAGACTGCAGCCCTGGCCAGAGACCTTGAGCCAGAAGCACCAGCTAAACCAACTCAGATTCCTAACTCATAGGAACCTTGAGGTAATTGATACTTTCTGTTTTAAATGGCTAGATTTGGGGTAGTCTGTGAGTCAGTCATAGATCAATACTACAGGAATCACCTAGTACTGCTGCCCTTAGCAGGGATTTGTGAGAGAGGTTTGGCCTGTGCAGTTCACACATCCATGTGAAAGCGTTAAGGGTAGCTCAGATTTACAAACAGTGACTCCCTGAATGAAGGCATTGTCCTGCCATGGAGAACAGGGACGGGCTTGGTGTGCAATCCACATTTGTTGGTTGAAGAGCAGTGCCTTCACTGTAGAAGAAGACAGGTAACAGTGACAGCATGTCAGAACAGTCACATCTAGACATCCCTCTCACAAACGCTAGGTAGCAGAAATAAAGCTCTTGTTGGCTGAGATCCCTACACACTCCGTATATGCAAATCAGGACATGGATTCCTTGCCAGAGAGACTTCAGATGGACCCTTCTTTCCCTTTGAGTACAGAAAACAGTGGTTTCTTGATCCTTTTCAATCCACAGGATGGTTTCTCAAGTCTTTCTTGGAGCAGTTGTTCTGAGAAATGGTTCCCAAGGGTTGGAAACAAGTGAGTTCTGAGAAGTCACGTCTCCTTTTGTTTGTTAGGGGGCTGTCTAGACATGACTGTTCTGACACCCAGCTCCAAGCCTGGTCCACTCAGTCAGGTAATAGAGACCTGACACTGCCATGTCCACTCAGCTGTCCCTCCTACAACCCAGTTTGGAGGAACATGCATTCTTCCTAATATTTTCACACCAGGACAATTTTGTTAAAAGATTTTGTGGTTATGTGGTTGTATAATCGAATCTGGCCACTTGCTTTCACGAGGATGTCTCCAACTCTACAATATGTATCATAGCACCCCAGCTACCTAGCATTTTGAAGGCAGAGATTTGGTCTCATGCATCCTCTGTCACACTGCACACAAAGGCAGGTGATCACATGTGCTCCTTGGACTCATGCAAGGAGCCACGCAGATTCACATGTGCAGAAATGTTTGTTGCTGCCGTTCACTCAGATGTGCCAAGAAAATGCAGCTTTTTAATTTCTCATAACTGATCTGTTCTTCATCAGCAGCTCCCATCCCACTGGGTAACTACTAAGAGAAAGAAAAGTAATACTTGCTCAGTGTATGGTTTCATAGCTTATTTGGCCACAGATAGTCTTGCTTCTAGATCACTCAGACTCTTTCTGGTTTCAAGTTCAGTTGTTCAGATTTCCTCCACAGCTGGTTCGTTTCCAGGATGGTGCATGGAAAGGTAGAGAGTCTTCAGGAGTTGGTGGTGGCAGAGATGGGGGACCCGGAACCTTTGTTCAATCATCTCACTCACAATATGGATTGAACCCCTACTATGTACCAGGTGCATTCTGGGTGCCGAATATACAGCAGTGAACAAAACAAAGTCCTCACCCTCTGGCTTCATGGATCTTATGTTCTTCTGGATGTGCAATGGATAATAAATAGACTAATAATTTGCCATATGTCGGGGAGATGAGCAATATAAGGCGTGGAGAGGCAGGCTGAGGGAAATAGGGCGTGCCGGGTGAGACCACCATTTTCTAGGTAGTGTGGTCAGGGAAGTCCCCGTTAATATGAAGCCATCTGAAGCTAAGTCCCAAAGAAAGTGAAGGTCTGAATATGGGGAAGGGCCTTCCAGGCATGGAGACTATCAAGTACAAAAGCCCTCGGGCAAGAGCATGTGTGATGTTAGAGAAAGAGCAAGGAGGGCCAGCTGGCTGGACTGGAGCAGGTGAACAGGAGAGGCAGTGGGCAGACAGACTGTGGTGGGCCTGGTGGACCATGGGAAGGAGTTTTGCTTTTACTCTAAATGAGATGAGAAGACATTGGAGGATTCTGCACCAAGTAAATTTTAGGGGTCTCACTATAGCTGCTGTGTGGAGAATAGACTGTAGAGAGCAAGAGTGGGAGAAGAAAGGTGAGTTAGGAGGCAACTGCAAAATCCTCAGGTAGATGACAAGGGCACAGGCCAGGGTAGCAGCACCGGGGGTGGAGTAGGCAAGGTTTACTAATGGCAGGGGAGAAAAAGGGATCACACATGCTTCGTGGGATTTCATTGAGCAACTAGAAGACTGGTGTTTCCATAAAAAAAAGGGAAAGACTGAGAGGGAGCAGTTTTCTAGGGAGGGAAGAGGTCAAGGGGTTCAGTTTTGGATTTTTTTTTTTTTTTTTTTTTTGAGACGGAGTCTCGCTTTGTTGCCCAGGTTGGAGTGCAGTGGCGCCATCTCGGCTCACTGCAACCTGAACCTCCCAGGTTCAAGCAATTCTCCTGCCTCAGCCTCCCGAGTAGCTGGGACTACAGGCATGTGCCAGCATGCCCAACTAATTTTTGTATTTTTAATAGAGATGGGTTTTCACCATTTTAGCCAGCCTGGTCTCAAACTCCTGACCTCAGGGAATCCATCAGCCTCAGCCTCCCAAAGTGCTGGAATTACAGGCATGAGCCACCACACCCAGCTCAGTTTTGGATACTTTTATTTACGTATTTATTTATTTATTTATTTAATTTATTTTTGAGATGGAGTCTCACTCTGTCACCCAGGCTGGAGTGCAGTGGCATGATCTCAGCTCACTGCAACCTCTGCTTCCCAGGTTCAAGCAATTCTCCTGCCTCAGCCTCCTGAGTAGCTGAGACTACAGGTGCACACAACCACGCCTGGCTAATTTTTACATTTTTAGTAGAGAGGGGGTTTCACCATGTTGGTCAGGCTGGTCTTGAACTCCTGACCTCAGGTGATCCACCCGCCTTGGCTTCCCAAAGTGCTTGGATTACAGGCATGAGCCACCATGCCCAGCCGATACTTTTATTTTGTAAGTGGAAATGGTGGGGAAGGAACTGCCTTTAACAATCTAGTGTTCAAGGAAGATCTAGGCCTAGAGACATGCACGTGTTTAAAGCTGTGACATTGGATTATATCACTAAGAGAGGGAGTTAGGAAGTCCAGGGTTCATATACAAAGAAGAATAAAGGATATAAAGGAATAAAGGATCATCTGCAAAAAGGACTGAGAAGTGTGGCAGGGCCCAGCCATTGGCCCTGGTCTCAAAGTCTCTGTCCTTAACAGTCCCTTTTTCCTGACCACGAACCTCTGTGGGCCTCCAGCCCTCTCAGCATCTTCTCTGGGTCTGGTAAGATCATCTGAGTCCTCTGCTCCTCCTGAGCCAGCAGTGGAGAGCTGGGAGTGCTGCCCCAGGCTCCCTCATCCAGCCACTTCCTCAGCGGATGCCTTATGACTGCTTCTTCTCACCCTGAAGAAGTGGGACTTTAGTTGGGAGCTGGGAGCTTCCTCTAAGGTATGCCCAGGTACGTGTGACATGAGCCCACCTTTCACTTTAACATTTGCAGGTTCCCCACTTCTCTCCCCTGCTCTTCACCTACAGGCATGCATGCACGCTCGCACATGAGCGTGCATACACACACACGCACATGTACCTGAGTGTCTGTCCCTAGGAATGAGAACCTATGTGATCTCTTGTCCCTGCTCTGTCTCTTCGTATCCCTCATATGCTTCTTTCTAGCACCCAATGAGATGAGTCTTCTCTCTGACATGGACTGTCCTTTCCTAAAATTTATCCATCTAGCCAGCCAGGCAGGGCTCTCGATGCATTAAAGGAAGAGTTCTAGAATTTAGAAATCCCTGCTCTTTTTCCACAAAGCCTAGCTTTCAAGAGAAAGCTCCTGATTAAGTGGTCAAGTGAGATTTGACACCAAAAGGTGCTTGGTTGCCTCTTAGTTATCCATGGCTCTCACCTTCTCCTTCCCTGGGGCAGTAGACTCCTTGGTTCAGACTTAGAGGGGAAAAGCTGAAAAGAATATGGGTTAAGGGAGAAATGGGCCACGTGCGGTGGCTCATGCCTGTAATTGCAGCACTTTGAGAGGCCAAGGCAGGTGGAGTGCTTGAGGCCAGGAGTTCAAGACCAGCCTGGGCAAGACTGCAAAACCCCCCTCTACTAAAAATACAAAAAATTAGCTGGGCGTGGTGGTGCACACCTGTAATCCCAACTACTCAGGGGGCTGAGGCATGAGAATTGTTTGAACTAGGGAGGCGGAGGTTGCAGTGAGCCTCCAGTAGCACTCCAGCCTGGGCAACAGAGTGAGACTCTGTCTCAAAAAAAAAAAAAAAAAAAAGGTCGGGGGGGGGCGCGGAAATGAAACTGTATCATTTTAATATTTTAATAATCAAAATATGATTCTCTTCCCAACTCAACCGTCTGTACCCAGATAACAATCCCCTTTTCCCTTTCACTTTCTACATATCTAAAAGAGAAGGTAAAGAGGGAAATTCTGAATGGAAAACTTTAGAGGCCACTGGCTGGGTAAGTAGGGCAGAGACCAAGTGAGGGCTGAGAAGAAAGGGAGCAGAGAGTGGACAGCAGGAGAGGGTAGATGAAGTCATTGGACAGACAATCTGAGCTGCAAATGGAAGGCAAGGAGGAGAATCTCAGAAGCTTCCTCCTTGGTCTTCACCAGGTTGGGAATGGGTTGCCGAAGGGGAGAGGGCATATTTTTAGCATGCAAGTTCCCCAACCCTGGAGTCAAGTTCAGGGAGAGGGCTGGAGAGCTCAGTTCCATGGCTTGCAGAGGGAAGCTGCAGGGAGTTGCTACTGAGCCCAACTGAGATTTAGCACATTGATTTTTGCCTTTATTTTTTTCTAGGTGCTGCGGTTTGTGATTGTGTGGGGAGGTTGGGGAGGACAGCCAAGGCTTTTAAAGGTGCCAATACTCTAGCAAGAAATAAGGAAGAGTGGCTGCTAAAAGAGCTGAGATTTTCCATTCTACCCTCCTGTGCCTCATTTTTCTTTTCCTCTTTCCACTTTCTTGGCTGAGCCTGCTTGTCAGTGAGATGATCAACAGCTGTGGGAAGCACAGAGTACTGGGAAGAGGGCTCCGAGCAGGAGTCGGGACATTTGTCCTGAGTGGGGCTGATGGCATAAACCTGACCTTGGCCGCCCAGCTCCTTGGCCCAGGTCCACCTTCCTTCATTCACTGTTTCACTCTCGTATCCACCGAATACCTATGCAGCGTCTACTATGGAGTGTCTACTGAAGTCAAGCACTAGGCATCCCATTGTGACAAAATAGACATGGTCCTGACCTCAAGGGGCTTACACTCTGGGAAGATAGGTAACATTGAATAAATGGCAAGAAACCAATATGTGATTACAGATCATTGATAAGTGCTGCAAAGGAAAACAAGAGGACTCTATGAAGGAGAATTACCAGGTAGAGGCTGCCTACTTTAGATAGTGGTCAGGGATGGTTTCTCTGAGAAGAGACATTTAAGCTAGAACCTGAAGGATGACATAAAGCAGAGGTGAGACCCGAATCACTACCCACAGGGATGGTGTGCCAAGGAAAACAAGAGACCATGAGGAAATGAGCTGGGACTCCTCATATCCAACAGAACAGATTTAGAGCGATGTTCCATATTTTTGGTTATGCTTATTCATTAACATCCACCTGCAAGGTTGCATCTATCAAAGGAAATACAGTATCTGAATATACAATGCCCTTGACATGTGCACATTAAGCTACATAGTGGTACATGTCTTCTACTTTTTAGTAGAACTTTCTAAATTAAAAGAATTTATGAATGATGTTATAAATGAGGAAGGCCAGGCGTGGTGACTCATGCCTATAATCCCAGCACTTTAGGAGGCCAAGGCTGGTGGATCACCTGAGGTCAGGAGTTTGAGACCAGCCTGGCCAACATGGTGAAACCCCATCTCTAATAAAAATACAAAAAATAAGCCGGGCGTGGTGGTGTGTGCCTGTAGTCCAAGCTACTCGGGAGGCTGAGACACGAGAATTGCTTGAACCCGGGAGGCAGAGGTTGCAGTAAGCTGAGATCATGCCACTGCACTCTAACCTGGGCCACAGAGTAAGACTCTGTCTCCAAAAAATAAAAATAAAAAAATACTTTAAATAAAAAGTCAAGAAGCCAAGATGCTTGTGGAATTAACTGTCTTCCTCATTTTCATTGGGGAAAGCCTCACATTTTTCATAAAAAATAGGAAACTGAGTGTGTTCCAAGATCTTCCTTATACAATGGTGACATTCTCATGTTGTAGCATTTGAGCTATCACCACCAAAGGTCATTAAATCCATGCTGTATATGTTTGTGACTATGGCCTCAAATATTCTTCTTTCCTTTTTTTTTCTTCCTAGTCTCTACCTCTATGTCCATCATTCAATAAATATTTAGTCAATCCTAATGTGTGCCAGGCAGCATTCTTGCTGGGAACACAGCATTAAACAAAACAGAACAAAACAGACTAAGTTCCTCTTCTCATGAAGCAGGGGCACAGATCATGGAAACCACTATCAGAACTTGGGATTTCATTTTTGGTAAGATGGCAATCATTTGGAGAGTTTGACTAATGTAATCTGATTTCCATCTTAAAATAAAAATGTTGTGACTGCAAATAGATAGTAGGGGAGCAAGGCTGGAAGCAGGGAGGGCAATTAGGAGACCTTTGTACCTCCATAGGGAAGAGAAGTTTGTAGCTTGGAACAAGGTGGCACAGCCTGATGCTAGAGGTAGCTGATTTCTGGACATATTTTGATGTAGGGCATACAGAATTTGCTAATGGACTTAATGTGGAGCATGAGAGAAAGAGATGACTTAAGACAAGCTTTATGGTTTCTGGTCCAAGAAATTGGAAAAATAGAATAAATGTTTATTGAAATGGGAGGGGCTTTGAGAGGAAGTTTTAGATTTGCTAGATTTGGAAGGCCTGTATTAAATTAAATAAGCAGGAGGCCATTTGCCTGAGGCTGTTTCTCTACTTTGACTCACTATGTAGCAAACTGCAAGCTAACTCAGCCAACTGAGTTAGCCAACTGATCAGACCATGTCCAAATAATGCAAACACCTAGCTGTAACCAATCAAGCTATTTCTGTACTCCACTTCCATTTTCTGTCTATAAGTACTCACTGCCCACTTTGCAGGGCAGTCTCCAAACCTCTTCTAGTTCTGAGTGCTGCCCAACTCATGAATCATTCTTTGCTCAAATAAACTCTGTTAAATTTAATTTGTCAAAAGTTTTTCTGTTAACACTGATTAGGCAACCACATGGAGATGTTGACAAGATGGCAAACCATATGTGTGCCTGGAACTTAACTAACACCTACCTCACTCATAATTTTATCCAGTTCCTTCTTGGCCAGCCCAAAGTCTTTTCTATCTTGTCATGACACTTCATGATGCCTTTGAATCTGGGAACTTCTATCCTCACTCCACACTTCTGAGTAGGTACAATTTCTTCTGAGTTCTCATGCTCCTCTTTCCTCCTAAATCAAAAGATGAACAGGTAGTTAGATGGTACCCTATGTTTCAAAAATGACCATTTAAATGCCCTTCCCACCTTACTTGCAATATCAACTTTTTTCCAGTATTCTAAGCTAAAGCAAAAAGTCTTGCTTAAGTTGAATTGCAGTTAAATAAACTAACTCTCAGGGCTTTGTTCTATTTCATGCTTACCAAGCAAGGCTCTGACAACAAGGTTTTTTATATACCTTGGTATGGGAAATGGGTATTTGGAACAGTGGAAACAAGTTATTTTTCCCCTGTAAAGATATACTAATGCTAACTTATAAACAATCTCTAAAGCACAGTGTCTCAACACAGTAACATTTTATTTCTTGTCCACATGACAGTCCAATGTGAGTCAGGCATCTCTCCTGGTGGCTGTCTTCCATGTGGTGACTTATGTATCCAGGATCCTTCTACTGTGTTTCTCCTCCATTGCAAAGTCCTTCACTTCCAGCACCTGAGACATTTTTTGGCTATATCTACAAGTGGCATATATCACTTCTGCCCACATTCACCTGGGTAGAACTCAATCACATTGTTTCACCTAACTGCAAGTGAGGCTGGGGAATATAGTCTCCCTATGTGCCCAAGCAGAAGAAACAGGATTGGTGAGCATCTAGCCCATCTATACCACTAACAGTTTATCCCCTCTAATAAATCAATACACTGATGATCTAGTTTTGTCTTTGTTCTCTTGCGAATGTTATAGTGTGACTCTACAACGTGTGATTGCTCCTGGTGAATCAAAAGGATAAAGCTGCTGATTCTGCAATTTGATAACCCAACCATGCTGACCTCAAAGTGTAGTCAATCCATGAAGTTCCTCCCACCACAGCTCATCCTGAACACTGCCCACCTGAGTCATCAAGAAAGGTTTAAGTACATTATCTGTGCTCTGTTTAATATGTCCGTGAAGTGTGTCCTAAATTTAGTTATTTCTAGGACCTCTTTCTAGTTTGCAAGTAAGCCAGGTTCTACTGCTGTCAAGTGTTACTCATGGCTAACTGAGGAAAAGGGGTTCAAAAACATTGAGAAGAAGAAAAGGAGGGAGAAGGCTGGGTTAATGGGGAAGGGGGGAAGGAGTGAGACCCCGGCTAAACAGTGAAGATAAAAACAGACATGTAAATGAGAGAACCGGAAGAGAAGGTAATGGTGAAAGTCAATACAGGAAGGAAAGGGGTTGTAGGGGACAAACACTGAGAGGGCAAGAACTTGGAGTAGGTGAAACTAAGGCGAGCGAGGAGGCTGAAGAGAGGTCAGCTGCAGCGGGAAAGAGGGAAGGGCCCTTTAAGAGACACATCAAGCCGCAGGTGTGGGCCACGAGGCTGGCGCAGGGCTGTCGCTTCACGCGCCGCAGACTCATCCAGAAGCGCCTTGGGAGCTGCGGAGCCCTACAGCCTCCATCCGGGCAGCAAAGCAGCTCACGTGTCCCACCCGGGAAGGGCAGGAGTGGGCGAGGAATGGTGGAGGGAAAGGAGGGAAAGCGGAGAAACAGGAGGGAGGGGGAAAGCTGCCGCTGCAGAAAAGAAAGGAGTAAGCCCCTTTGTGCTTGGCCTGCGAGGTGTTTCCTTCCCGAGCAGACTCGAAGCTGTCACCTCTCAGTCTGGGTTTGGAATAAATACACTCGCCCACCGAGAGATGAGGCGGCGCCTGGCCGCACCTGGGAGGTACCTGGTCGCACCTGGAAGTGCCTGGTCTCACCTGGCAGGTACCTGGCCGCTCCTTTCCTGGAGCCACGGGCACGGACCCCTCCCGGACTTTCTACTGCTCTGCAGGAGGATCCGATGACTGTGACCGACTGGGACACCGACGCAGGAATGCCCGGCGGGGTGGAGGGTCTGGAGACTGCAATTGAGGTACTCAAGAGAGGGCTGCCGGCGTGAGGAGCAGCAATGTCCACGGAATCGGCCATAAAGGATCAAAGGGGCCAGGCAGGCCCCTCTTTCTGGTTTTCTCCTCCGAACATTGGTCTCTGCGGTTTTCTTGGCAACATTTTCCAGCCGGCTGGCTAGTAGCAGACAGATCATGAGCAGAACAGGTCGCACCACTGGAGAGAACTCACGTGCTGGCTAGGGAGGGCACCTGAGGCCCGGTGGGGATCGGGGAGGGGGGTCCTGGAGGTTATTCCCTCCTTAGGGAAGCTTCCCAAAGCTGGGGAAGCTGTGGCCTTGTACCTCACTGAATGGTGTCATATTCCACTCCATCACTGCAGCCTGGATTCTCCTCTCCTCTCGTCCCCCCTCCCCCTCCTCCCCCCTCCCCCTCCCCCTCCTTCTCCCTCCTCTGCTCCCTTCCCCATCCCCCCTTCCCTTCCCCTCCCCTTCTCTCAGCTTCTCTCTTCTCTCTTTCTCTCTTGTTCTTCTTTCTGGGCCACATCTGAGACTTCTCTTGGGCCCACGGATGTTACCCAGTATACAGAGCACTTAATATAAAGGGCATCACTAAAGCCACCTCAATTGAAGGTTTCTTTCCTCAGGCATCTTGGATGACTTTCTTCTGTTACACTAAGTCTCCTCACTGCCAAACTCCATCCCAAGCCTGTGGGTTAAAAATGCACAATTTACAGTTGTTTAAAGCAACTTCTTCGTTGGAACTGCTGATAATACATTGCACAGTTCTAAAATAATGGAGCTGACGTTCCAAGCTCCCTAGAAAAACCACTTCATCACTTCAGTTACACATCAACAGTGACAGTAATGGTCCAATCTTGTTTCACTCAAATATCTAAGCATGGATTGAATGCCCTTTCCATGTACCCCCAGTTGTCACCCTTCTTTGTGGCTCTTTGGGCTGGGTTTCCTGAAGCTGGGGGAAGGCATGGGCAGTTGGTGTCGTCCCTGCTTCTACCTCTGTCTGCCTCTTGGAAGCTTTGGAAACCAAGGGTTTTGGGTTGCCTGAGTTGCCTGGGTCCACCAAGCACTTTCTGAGCTCATTCTTTTTTTTTTTGAGACGGAGTTTCACTCTTGTTGCCCAGGCTGGAGTGCAACGGTGCGTTCTTGGCTCACCGCAACCTCCGCCTCTGGGGTTCAAGGGATTCTCCTGCCTCAGTCTCCTGAGTAGCTGGGATTACAGGCATGCACCACCACACTTGGCTAATTTTGTATTTTTAATAGAGATGGGGTTTCTCCATGTTGATCAGGCTGGTCTTGAACTCCCGACCTCAGATAATCCGCCTGCCTCGCCCTCCCAAAGTGCTGGGATTACAGGCATGAGCCACCGCGCCCGGCCCCTGAGCTCCATTCTTATAGACCTCTTCTTCCTTTTAGTTCTCGCTCTGTTTCCTTCTTGCTCGTAGGGTCTCCTGGCCCTTCCTTTACTCTAATTCCACTTATTTTAGCAACTCTGTAGCCTGCTTTCTGGAACAACTACACAAGGGAGTTATCTTATCTTCTCACAGCTCCAGTCCCTGGCCTTGGCAATACTGGGCTTACCTGGATGCTGCAGGGCCCAACCCTGTCACCACATTACCTTGACCTACAGTGTCTAGCAGGCTCCCGGAAGCTAGCATCCTCTGTTGCCAAGTCCCAGCTGGGTTCTGCTTATAAATGAACATGCTTAAGAAGTTGAGTCTATTTGCTATTCCAGAGACACAGCCTAATTTCCACCTTAGTCTCAGTTTCTACTCAGGATACTGCCACTCTGAAGGAAGGCTGTGGAGCTGAGCTCCCAAAATGACTGTCTTTAGATAATAGAGTGCCTTGTAGACTCCCAGAGCTTGACTTGACCTTAGACATCCTCTAGTCCAGTGGTTCCCAAAGGACATGCGGAGGATTAATAGAGCTGAAACATGACAGTGAGAGGAAACCAACAGTGTTTCCAAGCATCTGTAACGTTCAGGATAGGTAGACCAGGAAAATGGTTCCATGCCCAGCTGATCATCAGGGTCACAGGGGAGCTGGGTTACCAAGTTTCTGCTCAGTGTACCTTTCCCTTCTCTACTGAGGTTCTGTAAAATGTTTTGTTTTGTTTTGTTTTTGAGAAGGAATCTCTGTCTTGTTGCTCAGGCTGGAGTGCAGTGGTACAATCTCGGCTCACTGCAACCTCCGCCTCCCAGGTTCATGCGATTCTGCTACCTCAGCCTCCTGAGTAGCTGGGATTACAGGCACCCGCCACCATGCCCAGCTAATTTTTCTCCTTTTAGTAGAGACGGGGTTTTGCCGTGCTGGCCAGGCTGGTCTCGAACTCCTGACCTCAGGTGATCCTCCTGCCTCGGCCTCCCAAAGTGCTGGGATTACATGCATGAGCCACCGTGCCTGGCCTCTAAATTGTTAATTATTTCTTCAAATTCTTTGTTCACTTGTTCTTCTGAAATTTTCTATCCTCCCTACTACTTTTTTGGTGGTTTTCTCCTTCCTCTTTATTTACTCTATTTCCTAAAATTCTCTGCTTTTCCACCCACCAATTGAGTCCCACATAAATAGCATAGGATAGCATAGAAATCATCATCACTTTATATTTACCATGTATCTTCATATTTATTCTCATTGATGCTATCTTCTAAAGAACATACCATCCAGATAAGTTCTCCTTCTCTCCCATGCTCAACTGGCACACAATGGCATGTCTATGAATGTACACATGTAATAGGATGTTTAATACCAGTCTTCCTGAGGTCTATTGTTTCCACCAAATCCCTAAAGATAGAGAACAATGGAATAGATGTCATGTTCCCCATATACTAGAAGGTGTTGAACCACATGCAAAATACCTCACGAGCTTAAGAAACCAGTGTTGCTGCAGTTAGTCCATCACTTGCCATTGTCCCATGGAAGGAGTCATCCATACACTTACAGAGTTTTGATGCTGATATGGTTTGGCTGTGTCCCCACCAAATCTCAACTTGAATTGTGTCTCCCAGAATTCCCATGTGTTGTGGGAGGGACCCAGGGGGAGGTAATTAAATCATGGGGCCAGTCTTTCCTGTGCGATTCTCATGATAGTGAATAAGTCTCATGAGATCTGATGGGTTTATCAGGGGTTTCCACTTTTGCTTCTTCCTCATTTACTCTTGCTGCCACCATGTAAGAAGTGCCTTTCGCCTCCCGCCATGATTCTGAGGCCTCCCCAGCCATGTGGAACTGTAAGTCCAATTAAACCTTTTTGTTACCAGTTTTGGGTATGTCTTTATCAGCAGGGTGAAAACGGACTAATACAGTAAATTGGTACCAGTAGAGTGGGACACTGCTGAAAAGATACCCGAAAATGTGGAAGTGACTTTGGAACTGGGTAACAGGCAGAGGTTGGAACAGTTTGGAGGGCTCAGAGGAAGACAGGAAAATGTGGGAAAGTTTGGGAATTTCCTAGAGACTTGCTGAATGGCTTTGCCTAAAATGCTGATAGTGATATGGACAATAAGATCCAGGCTGAGATGGTCTCAGATGGAGTGAGGAACTTCTTGGTAACTGGAGTAAAGGTGACTGTTGTTATGTTTTAGCAAAGAGACTGCTAAAGCTAGAGCATTTTGCCCCTGCCCTAGAGATTTGTGTTATTTTGAACTTGAGAAAGATGATTTAGGGTATCTGGCAGAAGAAGTTTCTAAGCAGCAAAGCATTCAAGAGGTGACTTGGGTACTGTTAAAGGTGTTCAGTTTTGTAAGGGAAGCAGAGCATTAAAGTTCAGAAAATTTGCAGCCTGACTAAGTGATAAAAAAGAAAACTCCATTTTCTGGGGAGAAATTCAAGCGGGCTGCAGAAATTTGCATAAGTAGCAAGGAGCATCATGTTAATGCCCAAGATCATGGGGAAAATGTCTCTAGGCCATGTCAGACCTTCACGGCAGCCCTTCCCATCATAGGCCCAGAGGCCCAGGAGCAAAAAATGGTTTCGTGGGCCAGATCCAGTGTGCCTGTGCTGTGTGCAACCTAGGGACTTGGTGCCCTGTGTCCCAGCTGCTTCAGCCATGGCTGAAAGGGGCCAACATACAGCTTGGGCTGTGGCCTCAGAGGGTGGAAGCTCCAAGCCTTGGCAGCTTCCATGTGGTGTTGAGCCTGTGGGTGCACAGAAGTCAATAATTGAGATTTGGGCCAGGCACGGTGACGCATGCCTGTAATCCCAGCACTCTGGGAGGCTGAGGCAGGAGGATCACCTGAGGTCAGGAGTCAAGACCAGCCTGGCAAACATGGTAAAACCCTATCTCTACTAAAAATATAAAATTAGCTGGGCATGGTGATGCACGCCTGTAATCCCAGTTACTCGGGAGGCTGAGGCAGGAGCATCACTTGAACCCCGGTGGCAGAGGTTGCAGTGAGCCAAGATCATGCCACTGCCCTCCAGCCTGAGCAACAAGAGTGAAACTCCATCTAAAAAAAAAGAGTTGAGGTTTGGGAACCTAGATTTCAGAAGATGTATGGAAACGCCTGGATGCCCAAGTGAAAGTTTGTTGCAGGGGCAGAGCCCTCATAGAGAACCTCTGCTAGGGCAGTGCAGAAGGGAAATGCGGGGTTGGAGCCCCCACACAGAGTTGCTACTGGGGTACCACCTAGTGGAGCTGTGAGAAGAGGGCCACTGTTCTCCAGACCCCAGAATAGTAGATGCACTGACAGCTTGCACGGTGCACCTAGAAAAGCTGCAGACACTCAATGCCAGCCCATGAAAGCAGCTGGGAGGGAGGCTGTACCATGCAAAGCCAAAGGGGCAGAGCCGCCCAAGACCATGGTAACCCATCTCTTGTATCAGTGTTGCCTGGATGTGAGACGTGGAGTCAAAGGAGATCATTTTGGAGCTTTAAAATTTGATTGCCCCCTTGGATTTCAGACTTGCATGGGCCCTGTAACACCCTTTGTTTTGGCCAATTTCTCCCATTTGGAAAGGCTGTATTTACCCAATACCTGTACCCGCATTGTATCTAGGAAGTAATTAGCTTGCTTTTGATTTTACAGGCTCATAGGCGGAAGGGACTTGCCTTGTCTCAGATGAGACTTTGGACTGTGGACTTTTGGGTTAATGCTGAAATGAGTCAAGACTTTGGAGGACTGTTGGGAAGGCATGATTGGTTTTGAAATGTGAGGACATAAGATTTGGGAGGGGCCAAGTGAGGAATGGTATGGTTTGGCTGTGTCCCCATCCAAATCTCAACTTGAATTGTATCTCCCAGAATTCCCATGTGCTGTAGGAGGGATCGAGAGGGAGGTAATTAAATCATGGGGGCCGGTCTTCCCTGTGCTATTCTCATGATAGTGAATAAGTCTCACAAGATCTGATGGGTTTATCAGGGGTTTCTGCTTTTGCTTCTTCCTCATTTTCTCTTGCCGTCACCATATAAGAAGTGCCTTTTGCCTCCTGCCATGATTCTGAGGCCTCCCCAGCCATGTGGAACTGTAAGTCCAATTAAACTTCTTTTTGTTACCAGTTTTGGGTGTGTCTTTATTAGCAGTGTGAAAACAAAATGATACAGATGCTTTGCACTCCTCTCAAATCAGCAGGCATTGCTGGGATCACTCAGAGAGCCTGACATGTCTCTTAGGGAATATTAGGAACTAGTATCTAATACTTGCTTGAAAATATAAAAGAAAAAGGCTTGAAGTGGCAGAGCAGAGATTGAGAGGCAGAGACAGAGACACAGAGAACTGCCCTGGGAGCAATGTGTGCTTGCACGTGTACCTGTAGAGCAATGATGTTTCCTGGTGGACCATATGTGTGATATGCTGGATGGAGATGACCCAGAGTCATCTGCAAAGGGACCTGGCCCACAACCTCTGCCTGGTGGGATGAACTGAACCAGCAGAGGGGTATACCCTTGCAGTGGAGAGCCTGAGTGTTGGAAGCTGACACAGCCATTGTGGGGAGTCAGCACCTGGTCTACTACGACACCATTGGGAGGCTCTTGAGGGCCATCTCAGAGAAACTACAGAGATAAAGTTTGAGTGAAGAGTGTGCTTGGAAATTCTGCAAGGCCAGAGGCCACCAACTGCACAGCAGCCAGAAACTGTACCCTTTCCTGAATCCCTTTATCCATCCTCATCAGGGCCAGAAATAGCAGCTAGCAAGTAGTTAAGAGCCAGTAGAGAAAGAAAAGCAGCCATCTGCCCCAGTCCTGTTCGGCAGGCAGTACAGAGTTGAGGGAGCAGCAAAGCTTCAGATGGGATTAAGTATTATCTGGGACTGGGCATATTAACTATGAGAAGAAACTTACTCTCATGACTAACAGGATGAGACAAATCTGAAGACCTGCCCAGGACTTGCCAGGCCCAGGGCAAAAACTAGCCTCCAGAGCAGATTGAAAGGGACACAAGGGGAGTTGAGTTCAGTGTAGCGAGGACTCATAACGGCACACAGACAATAATGAGCAGGGGAGCAGATATGAAAACATTCACTGACCTACAATTAAAATAAATGGGAAAGATGTGGACTTTCTATTTTGACTTGGTCATTCTCACTGCAGTCTTTACTATGACCAGAGGTTGGGCTTACAGCCCGACAGTGGTGGATGCTTTTTAGCTTCCAGGTACTTGATTGCCATTAGGTGCCCTGCCACTGATGAAATGGGAGGTGACTTGGTTATGGATTTATAATCCAAACCACTAGGCTTTCTATAGAGTGTTGAATAGCATGCTTTTCTGCTCTGTTATATTTTTGCATAAAAATACAAATCTTCAATAAAACCAGATCAGCATAAACTAGTACTAGCAGAACATAAACTATTGTTTTAAATCATGAATTATCTATTTCTGTAAGGAAATAGGAATATCTAGATATTTTCTTTCTAGTCCAGAGATTCACATATGCCTAAAAAAATATGTTAGGACCTTGTTAAAATACAGGCCTAGGCCCTGTCCACAGCGATTCCGGGTTGATAGTCTTGGGACAGGACTCAGGAATCTGCATTTTGTTAAGCGCTCAAAGTGAATCTGATGTCTTTTGCAATTTAAGAAAGATTGTTTTATTGGGTACAATATACACTACCCAGGTGATGGGTGCATTAAAGCGTCAGACTTCACCACTATACAATTCATCCACATAACCAAAACCACTTGTACCCCAAAAGCTATTGAAATAAAAAAGAAAGATTGTTTTAATTATTAGTGATGATATTACCACTCTTTGTTCAGTCTAACCCTTTGCTTTTACCTTGTACTTAAGTGGGACTAGTTTACTTTGAATTTTTTAGGTTAACACTGGAACATTTTGAGGAGCATTCAGCTTTAGCAAATTTATTAGACATCAAACCTATGAACACTTCTCTCATATAGGAAACTAATAAATTTGTTCTATTTACCTGACTTCAAGTTTATTAGAATACATATTTGCCTATTTTTTTGTGGCTCCTTTTCTTCAGGTGACAGAAATAAATAAAATGACCAGTTAAATTGTAGCTTCACCATGGTTTCCCTGCCAGAACTACTGTACCAATCAATAACAAACAAAACTGAAGTGTATTCACTAAACACTTTCCAAAGTACAGATCACACACACGGGATTAAATACAAGTCTGCCTCTGATATATGTACTTTAAAAGCTTGGGGTTTAAAAATCTAAGCTATCCCAGTTCATTTAATTGGAATTTAACAAGATTTTTAAACAGATACAGTAATTTCTTCACACACTCAGAGATCGTCAGAAACAGGTGTGATTAGAATAGTAAAAATCAGGAGGGAGGAAATCTATCTAGTTCAAGGATTTAATCAGAGGCTCCAGTCAATGACCTATAAGGTCTTTTCTTCTAAAATTCTGCCATTTGTTTTTCTCTATTAAATTTCTTCCTGGCTCTTGCTCATCATTCCAGCCTGTTGAGAACAGTTGAAGTCTGGGTTTTGTCTTCTATCGTATTAGCTATTCCCCTAACTTCCAAATTGATACACATACGTATGAAGAGGTTCTTTCAATCTGGTGATTAAAAACCCAGACCAGGACAGATCTGTAACTTTACCACAGTGCAAATAGACCTATTCTACAAGCAACACATACATACATTGCCCCAACTTGCACATGAAACTTCAATATATAGCTATAATCACACAGAAAAAGACAGCAGAAAAGTAGCAAATATTTTATTCCCTATAGTTGGTCAGAGACACATAGTAGGTGTGAGTTAGGGTTTATTAGAATACAAATTTGCCTATTTTTTCATGGCTCCTTTTCTTCAGGTGACAGAAATGTGCCCCCACATTGAGGGTTGGGGCATCAGGATGGGACTGGAAGAAGAGTCTACGAAGGACCTCAGGACATTCATAATAATCATGAACAAGTACATTGAGTTGACTTTATTTAACAGTGGCCACGCTTCCTTCACTATGCTAACACTGTGTATGCATTATCTCATTCATCCCCACAACTCCTTATAGGAGAGAACTAGTGGCTACCAGCATAGGCTTTGGCACCAAATGGCTTGGATTTGAATCTTGACTCTGGTACTTACTCGTTGAGGCCTTGGGAAAGCTACTCTCTTCTTGAAAAGCCTCATTTGAAAATGACAATAGTAATAGCACTACTTGTGGGCTTGTGCAATTAGGTAGGGACTCTAGCTGCTTTAACAGGTGAGCCCTTGAATCTTCCTGGCTTAGTATAATAAAGGTTGACTCCATGTGTAAAATAGTCCAAATGAGTATTCAATGGGCAACCTTCCACATGGAAATTCAGTTCATGTTCCTTCCATTTTGTGGTTCTGCTAACTGCCAGATAGAGGAAGATCGTCTGGAGAAGAGCTGGGTGGATGAGGGGAGGGGTTATGGATCAGACCTAAAGGCAATACACTTTGCACTATACCCCGGACCCACTTATGTCAAGGCAGGCTGAGAAATGAAGTCTCTGTGTCTAGGAGGAAAAAGAAATGAATTTGGTCTCTTCCATACTTGTTGGTAGATTAAACATTAAATTCCTTGGAACAGTACCTAGCACCCAGTAAGTGCTCAATAAATGATAGTGATTATTACCATTTATGTTGTGCCAGTAATGGCTGTCTTTTTATCTTTTTTCTTTTTTTTTCTTTTTTTTTTAGACTGAGTTTCGCTCTTGTTACCCAGGCTGGAGTGCAATGGCACGCTCTCAGCTCACTGCAACCTCCGCCTCCCGGGTTCAAGCGATTTTCCTGCCTCAGCCTCCCGAGTAGCTGGGATTACAGGCATGCACCACCATGCCCAGCTAATTTTTTATCTTTAGTAGATACGGGGTTTCTTCATATTGGTCAGGCTGGTCTCGAACTCCCTACCTCAGGTGATCAGCTGCCTTGGCCTCCCAAAGTGCTGGGATTACAGGCGTGAGCCACCACAACCAGCCAGCTATATTTCTTATATGTCTTCCTGATGCCTATGACCAGCTGTCTTAACCTTTCTCTTTAGAGTTCCCTCGGATTTAGCCCGTTGGACTGGTGATGCCTGGGGGATTCTCTTCATAATTATTGGAAACCTCCAGGCATTAAAGCTGGCTCTGTTCTATGGACACCAACCCCGGCCTCTTTTCTGAACCTTAGTAGTCACTGGAACACTAGCAGGATATGAGAGTGGGGACAAGACTGGGAGAGGTGGTGTGGGTCTGGACTGCCCCCTGAAGATCCCTGTAGCCTTGGCATGGCAGAGCCCCTCCTGCATTCCCAATATGCTGGAGGCTTTCGCAAAAACCTTTGCATGACAGTCCATGATTTAAAGTTTGCCTCTGTGCCATCATTTAATCAATAATGGGGCAAGCGACTTAATCTATATCCCCCTAACCTCCCAAAACTCGTAAACATAGTCTGACTAAAATGTTTCCAAGTGGGTGGGGTACCAGGCCTTTGAATATGATAGTGTAGGTATTTTTTTTCTATCTTGGGTAAAATATTTGCAATGCATGGAACAAATTGAACTGTGACTTTTGTTTTGCAGTTGATGTAGTAGATATAAATAAACTTTGAAAAATTGATTATGCTTTTGTTAGCATAACAAAATGGTTAGGATATGCACTTGAATTCCAACTCTGTAACTTACTAGCCTTGGGACTATGGACAAGTTATTTAATTACTCCAAATCTCAGTATCTTTATCTGTTAAATGTGGATAGTAACAGAACATATACCGTAGAGTGGTTTTGCACAGTACCTGGCAATAGTAAACTCCAGAAAGGGTAGTTTTTATTTTTGTTATAATGATGACCAAATACACACACAACCCCACACTCCTTCCCTGTAATGGTGAGGGACAGATACATGTGTTCCTCATGGCTCCCTTAAGGCCCTGAATACTCTAACTGGGGTTTTGAAGAATATTTTGAAAGAGTTGCCTGTGGCATTCTAACTCTGCATTTTTCCCTTCATAGAAGCATCTATCTTCCCTCATTATCTTCTTTACACATCTAAGAGGGAGACACCCCAAACAGCTAAGGTTATTATCTAAGCAGTGTGCCATTATACAGAGGCTGAGGGCTTCAAAAGGTAGGTGTTTGTTGGGTGAGCGATGCAGATGTGAGAGAACCTCCCAAAGCAAAGCCTGGTTGAGGCTAGGGCTAGAGAATCCTAAGTGCAACCCATGTCTCACTCAGTCTCCTTGTTAGTCTGCATGACGGTTCTGTTTGTTGAGAAAGGGCTCCCCACTTAGCCTCAAAAGTCTCTCTGAGGATCTGGACAGTCATGGGCTCTTATCCTAGAGAAATGCATTCATGGTCACTCACAGAAAGGTTTGCAATCAATTTCAAGACTCCCATGGGGCCCATCTGTGGATCTCAGATCTAGACGCACTCTTCATATGGCCCATTTGTTTTTGTATGTGGGGAAAATCAGCGCCCCAAAAGCTTAGCAGAGGTTGCACATGGTGGACCCTTCCAAGAGATGATGAGACTACCTTAAGGCAGCAGCACAGAGGAGAGAAAAGAGGGGACTCACTTCAGTGCATAAAGACTCAGGCACTCTGGATATTGGGTGGTGGTGAGGCAGAAGGAGGTTCCAAGGATGACTCCAAATTGCTCAGTTTAGTTGACAGGCTGGTGCCATTCACTGAGACAGGGAATGCAGGGAGGGAAGGAGGACAATGATTTGACACACCTGTGGGATATCTCATGGGGATATCCCAGAGGTGGTTAAATCTGTATTGACAGACAGTTCTGGAGAGAGCTACAGAGAGATTTGGAGGTCAGCATTTTATCAGAGATCATTGAATTTATGGGACTAGATGAGAAATCGCAGGAAGATTGTATGGCATGGGAGGAGGCCAAGGTCAGAGTCCTGAGAAACACTGACAGGGAAGGCCACGTTTCCCGAACCTCGGGCATTTGCAAACCCCAGGCTCATGTCACCTGTGCTATGATTTTCTGGGGATTTTTTTCTCCATTCAGTTCTCTTTGTTTTGTAAGTTTTGAAAGGGAACATGTTATCCCTATAATAGATGAGAAAGTAGTATCAATTGTCATAAAGAGAAAGTAATCTTAAAATATCTACCAATGGAAATGAAAAACCAAAACCTCCTTTTCTACATTTCTGCTGGTAACTATTGGCCAGAGAAGGCTCTACATCTAGACTGCTCTCTCTCTGTTTTTAGAAAACGAAGATGAGCAAGTGTTAGAGAGGTGTTAAAGACATACTAATATGAAACTGAGACTTTCTCTTTGTTTGAATCAGAAAAATTAGAAGAAAATTTAAAAAGCATCAACTTTCTCACTATAAAACTTGTGTTTTATTAGTGTTGAAGGCTCAGATACAGAAGGTACAATTTTACGCAGCATACGCAGCTCTAGTTGTGACCTTGTACCATCTAAGATGATCTCTTCTGCCACCACAGTATGAATCTCTCACTTGGAAAAACCAGGAGAGATGGAGTCATAGTATCTGGGAGTGGAGAAGTCCAAAGAGGGAGTGGTCAGTGTCCAAGGCTGCACAGAGGCCAGGCAAAGTCAGGACTGAAAAGCAACCCCTGGATTTGACAACTAAGGATCATCGGTGCCTTTGGCAGAGTAAATTTTAATGGCATGGTGAGGGGTGAAAGGTAGAATGTAGCAGGTTGAAGAGTGAATGGGAGATGACAGTGGGAAAAATTAGCATGAGGAGCTTAGCTGTGAAGGAAAGGAGAGAGATAAGGCGTTCAAAGAGATGGTGTTTTGCTTATTTTTGTAAAACACGGGAGATATTCGAGCATGCTTTTAAGTATTACGGAAGGCAGTGGATGCACAGCTGTAAGTACTGGAAAGGGGATAACAGATGAAGCAAGGTCTCGGTTTGGGGGAAGATGGGAAGGGTTCGGATCAAGAGCACAGGTGGACAGACCAACTCAGAACAGAAAATGGGTCATCTTCTCTTAGCTTTGAAGGTACAAGGTGAGGACACGTGCAAGCCCAGGTGATTCCTTGAGTATAGGAGTGGAAAGTGAAAGGAGTTTACATCTGGAGCCTAGTTTTCCTCTGCTAAGTAGCAGGTGAGATTTTATCTGGGGACAGAGAGAGAGAGAGAGAGAGAGCATGAGAGACTGATTCTAAGGAATTGACTCACATAATTGTGGAGGCTGGGGCAAGTCCAAAAACCTGCAGGGTAACCTGGCAGGCTGGGGACCCATAGAAGGGTTAATGTTGTGACTTGAGTCCAGAGGCAATCTAAGGCAGAATTCCCTTCTCCTTCTGGGGACTTCACTCTGTTTTCAAGTAAGGATTTCTTCAACTGATTAAATGAGGCCCACCTGTATTACAGAAGGTAATTTGTTTTACTCAAAGTCTACTGATTTAAATATTAACCTCATCTTTAAAAAAATATTTTTACAGCAACATTCAGACTGGTGTTTGACCAAATATCTGGGCACCATGGCTTAGCCAAGTTGACACATAAAATTAGACCATCACAGTGTATTAATCATCCCATTTATACCAATAGTGAAAATATGAGATCATGTAGATAAGGAGAAGACTATAAAATGTGGAGAGAATGTGGATTCTAGGAGGTTCTTGGTGGTAGTACGTGCTCTGTTGACTGAATTTTCACTCTCCTTTTTTTTTTTTTTTCTCCTAATAAATTTAAGATTTCACCTGATTCTTGGCCACAAAGTTTCAAGGGAACCAGAGCTAATGAAGACAGCGTGGAAGGGCGCCGCTGAGACCTACCTGTGGGAGTCCACCTCACCTTGAAGAACAGCTACCATTGTAACACAGATGGATAAACCCCATGAAAGTGAACTTCCTAAATGCAAATTCTGATCTTGAAGCCCCAGTTGGCACATCTACTGGAGACCCTCCCAAGCAACAAGATGTAGATGCTTTAGAGATAACAAACTATACAAGTTGTCTTCCATTCTTTCTCCTTCCTCTATTTTCAACACGGATAAAATACATATATATTTATCTTGCTGAGCTCAGTAGGATTATTTAGCTTTATTTTCATGGCTGCCTTTTCTTAATGTAATAGAATTTCCATTCGAGCTTATTACTTCCTTCCGTCACAAGCCTGAGGTCCTTTCACACCCATCCTGTCCTTGGCAAAGATCTTTGGAAAGCAGCCTGGGACATACCTAGTGGTAAGCCACCTGCTCTGGGTTGAGGGCGGATCTATTCTGGTCAGAGGCTTTGTGATCTGGACAAAGGAATTGAGTATGTGGCTGTCAAACTGTCAGGCAATACTAAATTTGGCTGGCCAGCTGAATTCTAGCAGAAAATCATGCAAAATAAGGTTTAGCAATTGGGGAAAAATGGCCCACAGGAAAAACAAAGGGATGAAATTCCGTAGGACTACACGGCCATAGAATTCTAACTTGAGGGCTGCAACCAGCTATGTGACCTTGTAGTACAAGGACCAGTCTTCAGATACAAAATAGAGTTTGGAGTTAAAGGGATCTTTGAGAAGAAGCCATTATCCACCCCCTCCTCCCAATTTTATATGCCCTAAGAAAAAGGTTTCTTTCAACTTAGGAAGGTATGATTCTTGAAGTGCACTTCCTCCGAGTTTTCCTGAGCCTCTCAATCAAAATGACTTGCACCTGCCCATCCATTCCCATCGGCTTATGCTCCTACCCTGCAGTATTGGCTTCATTATGCCTCACCTTGTACACCTGTCTGATTCCTCTCCTAGATTATCAGCACCTTGACAATAGGCTCATATCTTGTGTATCCCTGAATTTCCAGGGACAATGATAGTGCCTGCCACATAATTGATGGTCAATAAATTTTGGTTAAATAGTAACAAGAAACTCCCATTTAAAAAATGTGTTATCGTTATCATTCTCAATCTGGATGCTCTCCTCTATACACAGTTTTATTCAGTAACTCTCTTAAAATTGTAAAGGTGAGAAATTAAACACAGTTTCCCAGGTCTTTGAGCAGCACGAGATACAGGGAGAAAAAAAATGCTTTGTGCTTGAATACTTTACTTCTGGTTGGAGAAAATAAACACTGCACTGGATTATTTTTAAAGATACATCACATTACGTTTGTGATCAACTGAAATGCTAAGATATTTGCATGTGGATTTCTGCCAAGCTGCTTTTCTCCCATTCTTCATGTGTGTGATTGATCTTGAACTCAAATGGTAGGAACTTTATATATATTTTTGTTTTAACTCAAGGTAAAGTCTGACAAAAATCACGTTAAATTTGATGCTGTCAGTGAAGACATTAGCAATCCTTCCTGGCTTAAGGTCACTGGCAAATTCGATATACATATCTTTTGTGGGGTTTTTTTTGTTGGTTTTTTTAAGACAGGGTCTCACTCTGTCACCCAAGTTAGAGTACAGTGGCTTGAAAATGGCTCACTGAAGCCTCGACCTCCCAGGCTTAAGCAATCCTCCCACCTCAGCCTCCTGAGTAGCTGGGACTACAGGCATGCACCACAATGTCTGGCTGAATTTTTTTTTTTTTTTTTTTGTAGAGATGTGGTCTTCCTATGGTTCCCAGGCTGGTCTTGAACTCCTGGGCTCAACCAATCCTCCCACCTTGGCCTCCCAAAGTGCTGAGATTATAGGCATAAGCCACAACATGCAGCCGTCTTTTCCATTTTTATCCCACTCTTTGACAATGTTGGAAGGATTAGGACTAGCTCTAATAAGAGTCACCCCCTTCATATTGGGTAATCAACCAACAGCTAGAAATGTACACTGAAATACTACCAGACATCCCTTATTTTACCATTTTATCCACAAAGATCTTACAGATGACGTTTTAAAAACATTGTCTAAAGCACAGAAATACTTTTAAGCACAGTAGCCCCTGAAGCTTGCCAGCCAAATAATCTATTAAAACTTAAATGAAACAAGGCAAGTATGGTGCATGCGTATGGTGGCTGTGGTACTGGTGGCAAGCTTTTTTAAATTCTACAGTCTCCTCCAACCACCCTCTGCTTTTTAAGTAAGTCTAATTTAGCATATGCCTTGGCATTGATATTAGGCTGACTTTCCACGACTGGCATCCCATCTGATGGCTATCTCCAATCTTATTTATCTCTTTCATGATTCCTCAAAAATTAATAACTGTGACTTTGAGACTATAGTACAAGTTCTTTAAACATCCACAGATAAAGTTATTTAGACTTGAAAATAAACTTTTTGAGGTTGGCCTTAATAAGTGTAGGAGAGCTCTCCTGGATTCCTCACTTTAGTGGCAAGGGTCTGCTGTCAGAGACTGATTACTACTCTTCTTCTGATTTTTGTCCAATGCTAAAGGATGAGGCAGTGGAACAGACTTTGTCACCTTAAATATCTTTAACTATCAAACACAGCCACCTGGTGAGAAGCTGCTTATCTTCATCTCAGGAAGCTTTAAACCTTCTCCCTAGTTGACTTGAAGATTCTATACATCTTGGTATTCTTCTGTTCTTTTGAGGCTGAACATATTAAGGCCATGAATGATTCCCATGGTATAAAGAGGCCAAGCTAGTTGTCACAAGATGCCAAGGACTTAGAAGAAGGAGACCTTCCAGGTCAAACATGCCAGAATTAGAGGTGAAGGCCACAGGGCAGACTCACTCCTTCCCTGATCATAACTCAAGCTGCTATCCTGAGAAGATGGTGCCAAACCAGGAGGCAACTGGAAAATATCCTGATGGGGGAAGGAGTTTTCCTCTTATTCCTATAGTCCCTGTTCAGAATGTAAGCCTTGGAATTGGTAGAAGATATCCATGTTCTTGTTTCCATGAGGTGTCAAACATAATGAGATTAATAAAATATCCTAAGATTTAGAAAACCAGGTCAGGCTTTGTCTCTTCCATCTGACTCTGGAACTCCAAAAGTCCATAAGCTTTCCAAAAGGGGACTTATTGCAGGGTGGGGTATTAATGCTTGAGTCTTTAAAAGGTAGCTTAGAGATAAGGTAGTGAAATGGCCTCCTTTCACAGGTAAGAAAACTTGCCCAAGCTCACACGGTTATGAAAAAAACTGAGCTTGCCCTTGAACCCAGGGCTTTGCAGCTTCAGGCTCCATTCTTTTTAAGAGGCTGCTGCTGCTTTTGTCCATGAGTTGTAGTTGCTCCGTCAGCCTTTATTTCTGCTCCTTCCAGTTTGAAGATGTTTTTTCTTTCTAGACAATAGTCAAAGAGAAGGATTTGAATAACTCTGGCTTCTGCTAATATCATGCCGCAGTTTCTAAGAGTGGGAATATAGAAAGTGGTAAATTTAGAGACAGGGAAGCCAGTCATGGAAAATCAGGGTTGAGGAGGAGAGATTTGGCACAGGTGTAACACAAAGACAAGAGAGGTCATGCTTGCCCAC
This sequence comes from Pan troglodytes, assembly GCF_028858775.2. Classification (NCBI taxonomy): domain Eukaryota; kingdom Metazoa; phylum Chordata; class Mammalia; order Primates; family Hominidae; genus Pan; species Pan troglodytes. The sequence continues at coordinate 156,845,809 of NC_072404.2, read as the reverse complement.
AGACGGAGGGATGCAGCAGTGGACTGCTGTTGCTGAAAAGCCAAAATGATACCAGACTGTATTTATAGAAGGATGACATGCAAAGCCCACGAAGCAATCACTAGGCTACAGTCTATATTAGATCTCTATTCAATATGATGCTCAGTGTGTCACACTTCGAAAAGAGAGAGCCCAAAGGGGGTAACAAAGTAACGGAAAATCACAACTTAAAGTTAAGGAATTTGGGTTGCTAAAGGCAACCATTTTCTTGGATTCCATCCATTGTCTGATTGCTTCAACAGGCAGGAGGAAAGAAAGGAGAAAAGGGAAGGAGAGTTGTCTCAGCCAGAAATTTCTCTCCAACCTTCTGGCCTCTCAGCATAGAATTTTAGAAGCACGTTCTGCCTCCTCACCTTCTGGTCAAGGTTAAGATCCCCTGCCTGAGGTCTCTCTCTGTGAAAACTTGCAGCCTCTCACAATCAGATCTTATTAGGGATGGCTTCTCTACCTGTACAGGGCTCTTACTGTCTAAGTCATCACCTCCACCGCTGGCTACTGGGACTTCAAGAGCAAAACTGGTTGAGCAGCCTCAGGCTCACGCCTGCAGCCCCACATTGACCACAGCAATCTCGTAGCCTCTACCTGATTTTTGAACTTGTTTTCAGCCTGTATGTGAAAGATCTTCTCCCTGTCTTCACCAAATCTCTGTGGGAGTCTGAACCACTACCACCTTACCCCCATACTGAGATGCTTTCTTTATGTATCAGTATATTGAATACGATGGGGAAATATATAGGTCAAACACAGAGACTCAACATTGACTTTCAGAAGTGAAAAACTAGGATTCTTTTGATTTTAGACCATTTTTTTTGCAGTAATTCCATATTTTGGAGAAACATAGTGATTTTAAAATGATTCCTCTGTCATGTCTTCTTTTCCCTTCTACAGAGGTTTTAAGCTTCTTTTAATCTCTCCTGAAGAAAGCAAAGGAAAGAAAGCTGAAAGAAAGACATGCCAAGGAGAAAGATCCTTATATGGATCACATACCAGGTTCTCACAGGCCACTGACAGCAAGGGGAAAAGTTCAAGAGCTGGCTTCCTCCATCTTGCCCCAGGAGAAATCCCTGGGAAAAATACAAGGACACTGTGTCCCAACTATAAGGGGAAAACTTCAAGAGGCCACATCTCCAGTGACTGACACTGGGGGCCAGGTCTTCATAGGAGCATGTGCTTAGCTTGCTCCATCTGGCCCCAGAGCTTAGGAGCTCTTTTTGAGAGAGCTCTGGGGCCCACAGGTCCAAGGAAGTGCTGGGCACTGCAGAGAATGGCCGCATCCCCAAGTTCATGCCACCAGAATTGCAAAAGATCAAGTATGTAAACATGAAGAGGCTGTGAATGGTTAGGAACACAGTCTTTGTGGCCAGACACACCTGGATTGAATATTGGCTCTATCAATTTTCTTCCCCCAGTCCAGGGCGACTCTCAACTGTGTCTAAGGACAAACTCACACACCTTCTGGAAACTGCTAGTCTCCTCTAAGATCAAACTTACATGTCTGGTGTTTTTTGCTTAATGGTTATCTTGTATGTCTTTCTATAACCAACACACAGAGATTGACCTTGGTTGTTTTAATGACTATATGGTATTCCACTATACGATCAGATTTATGTTTGCCATTTTCCAAGAATGAATGCTAAGTTGTTTATGATGTTTGCTATAGCAAACAGTGCTGCAATGAATATCTTTGTGTAAGTATCTGTATATAAATATAACTGGGGCAAAATTTCCAGAAAGAGAATTTCTGCGAGTGCCTTTCAAATCTTGATATTGTCAGGTTGTCCTCTAAAGCACCTCCACCAATTTATCACCCACTAATGGTGCCCAAGAAGGCTTCTCTTTGATAACGCACTAAGAAAGAAGAATGAAAATCATGTTGAGGAAACTAAAAATGTCTTTTGCTATTCTTTAACACACCAGCAAGGCATTGTTGGTGCTATTTTAGGGGTCCTTGGGTGCTGACTCCACTGAAGATGAGAGCACGGTTGTGCTTTCCTCAGAGGGGACATCTGTCAGAATCTGGGCATATTTTTGGCAACCTAGTGACATGCTCCCTGCATTTCTAGTGGACTCTTGGCTTCCCTCAGCAATGACCCATTTGTGGCTGAATATTTAGCTGGTCTCTTAATCCCCATGTCTGCTCTGAAATCTATTTTGGGATTTGACATGTTGGTCCCCTGCAATAACTGTGAGATGCAAATCCCAAAATCAGGATCTTATAGTCTGTTATTTGGAAAGATGTATGAGGAAAACATGGTTTTTATTTTTACTATTTAATAAACTTTAATTATGGGAAATTCAAACATATATAAAAATATAGAAAATCATGTGATGGTGCTCCCACCACCCGGCTTCAATAGTTATCAACTTATCACCTATCTTGTTTTTCTGTACCTTAACCAATTCCTCACCTCCTATATTATCGTGAAGCAAATCCCAGACATCTTATCACTTAACCCATAACTATCTCAGCGTCTACATTTAAAATATAAGGTCTCTTTAAAAACATATACTCATGCTATCATTAACACTCCTAAAATAATTAACATAATTTTTTTGTTTGTTTGTCTTAGAGACGAGGTTTTACTACATTGCCCAGGCTGGTCTCAAACTCCTGAGCTCAAGCGATCCTCCCACCTTGGCCTTTCAAAGTGGTAGGATTCTAGGCATGAACCACTGTTCTGGGCTGAACAATAATTTTTAATATACTCAGTGCAGTTGGTGTTCAAATTTCCAATGGCCTCATAACAATTTTAATATGATTTTTTAAATGTTATGAAAGCAAATGTTCAGAGTTGGGAGAACTGAGTTCAAGTCTTGGATTTGTCTCTTTCTCCTTGGGTGACTTTAGATAACTCCTCTGACTTTCATTGCCTCTTTTTCTTAGAATTTTAGGGCTAAAAAGGACATACAAATCTAAAAATTTTCAGATGGTGTTGAGGATGAGAAGAAAGGAATAGGAAAAAGCCTGTTGCAATAACTGAAATCAGAGTCAACTTTTCTATAACTTGTATATAATAGTTATAAAGTCATTGTGTCCACCGAATTCAATAAAAGTTACAAAATCTGTCTACTCTTATCTCTATAAAAGAGAAATGGCAGAGTCAGGGGATCCTTATCTTCTCCTCTTGGTAGATAAGTACTTTTCAAAATGAAGTAGAGATAGAAGCTACTTTCATTTTAAGGCACATAATCTTAATATAGTATTTGTTTTAATCTCACAGATACTCCTTTAAAATAATCGTGTTAGTTAGAAAACTGGGAAATGGGGAGGGGGGAAAGGAAGAAAGAAGTAAGATTTGCCAGTGATTCTGGAAGTGAAGCAAGGCCATTGGTGGCTCTAATATCACATGAGATAATGGATGCATACATAGGTTTTCAAGAGCCATGAAATTTTTATTAGAGAAATGAGGCTCACCAGGTGGTTCTAAATCACACCCAGTATTTTCCCTACTGAATTTGTATTGGCAGCAATTGTATTTCTAGAGAAAAATGTATATTCCATCAAAATCTAGATCTAGACCAGGTGAAGGAAGGGAAAATAGCCAAAATGAAGATATGCATTGACAGGAAAGCAAAAATATTACTAGAAACTCTTGGAAGATGAAAAAAAGAGACCATTGCCCATCTCTCTTCCTTGCTTCATGTTCACGTCAGGGCAGCGGAAGGTGATGGAGCTGGTGGTGTAACAGGATGGAGGAGAAAATGAACAAAAAAATTACCTGCAGTTCTCCTTGTGGTTTGGTGAAGACAGAATTGAGATCTTCCTGGACTGCAGCCGCAGGTGGGCTCCAGCTGCTAGGGATGCCACGTGTCTCTATTTTCTCCATGAGCTGGATGCTTTAGTAGAAAAACAGTTTGGGAAGGATGAGGGGTGGGTACTTTCTCTCTCTTGTGAAGTCAACAGTCCTCAAGGTTTGAAGAGGTTGCATTTCTGCTGTTCCAACGTCTGTAGGGCATCGTCTCTGTCCTTCATCCGAACACAAGTGCGCACACATCTAGACTCAACATCTTCTCACTTAAACATAGCAAGGGCTCTAACAACCACCTGTCTCTGTTCAAAGATCACAGGCCAAGAGTCTGCTTCTTCCTGAGGGTCGTGAGGAGGGGAGAGACTGTGGAGGGGAGTTGGGGTTGGGGAGATGTCACACAGACAACCTGCAGAGGACTCAGGTGGATTCTGGGGAGACATGTACCACCAGTGTTCTCAGCTGCCCATGGCTGGTCAAGAGCAAGATAGAGATTCACAATTACCTTGGCAACCAGGTAACAGGCAGAACCGTTACTTGGCAATTTCCATTACATTTCCCTCTTTTCCCTACAACTGCAACACACACACATCAATATTTATTCCCCCTTTAATAATCCTCTAAGATCACCAGACTCTTTGTTGTAAGGAAATGAGGCAAAATGAGGAAAACAGTGAGATCTAAGATGTGGGGAAGGAAAATACATTTTTGAAGCACAGGTGGGAGGTGGTGGTTTGAATGGCCATCTCTCACTGGGGACAAGAGGAGAGGAGTCAGGAATGGGGTTTGTGAGAACAGGAAGAGGGGGTGGTTAGCAGCTCAGCTATAATATCAGGCAGTTGATGTGCTCATTGTTTCTAGAAACCTCAAAAATGAAACAAAGGTGGAAGGAACAAGCAGAATTTATTCCCATTTTCATTTCTGTCGTTCCCACCTCTTTTCAGAGGTCCTGTTATGGAAACTCGCCTTTAGCGGTCCATATCTATGTGGTTCCTAGTAGGTGCTGACCTCCTTCCTTTTATTTATTGATTCCACACACATTTCGCAGGCCAGTATGTGCCAGGCATTGTGCTAGGCTCGGGGGCTGCAGAGTTAAAGACAGAGGCCCTGCCCTCGTGGAACGTAAGTTTTTAGTGGGAAAGGCTGACAAAAACAAATGAGCAGACAAACAACATAATTGCAAATTAGAATAAAAGTGCATTGCAAAGCCAGGGTCCGATATTAAGACTAAGAGAGAAGGATTTACTTTTGTTTGGGGGATCAGGGAAGGCCTTTGAAGAAGTGTCATTTAAGCCAAGATCTGAAGGATGATTAGGAGTGAGGGAAAAATGGGGAGACTGTGAGCAGCAGAGGGACCACATGGGGAGATTGAGAGGTCAGGACATGCTGGCATTGCTAGAGGAACTGGAATTAGACTGAGGTGGTGTCAGATTAGTGCGTTAAGGAGAGGTAGGCAGATGAGGATCAATAATAGGGAAGGTCAGAAGAAATAGGGCCTTGAAGGCCTCAGAAGGCATGTAGATTTTCTTCTTAGTACAACAGCAGGCCATTGAATGGTTTTCAGCCTAGGAGTGCTGTGATCAGATGTGTATTTCATTTCAATATGGCTGCTGGGCACAGACTGAATGGGAGGGTGTGGAGTGGGAGGATGCAGATTGCTGATGACTGTGGTGGTCCAGGAGAGAAATGAGGAGGCAGGTGAAAGGGCATGCGATGGCATTCCTGCAACAGGGCCCAGGCTCCAAGTGCTTTTATGTTTTGCTTGTTTATTCTCTTCAGTAGGGAAAAAACCGATATACGATAAAACAAAGTGGTTAAGATGCAGGCTCTACAGTCAAAATCTGACATGACCCCCGCTTCCTATGTGACCTTGGCAAATTACCTAAACTCATGTCTGAAAAATGAGACTTGGTATAGAGATTGAGAGAGACAATTAATGTAAAGTGATTGGTATATAGTAAATGCTCGAAAAATGGAAGCTTATGTTATCAGTCACTGAAAACTTCAAACTGCCCAATTTCAGGTCAAGTAAAATTATAATAGGGTGAACATAGGGAGTGTTTTCCCTCAATAAAAATATGTCTTTAACAAAATAAGAAGTTTGGATTTATGAAAAGAATCTAGAGAGAGCAAATAAAAGGTAAATTTAAAGATGCTTAAGGATTTTGAAAATACAAACTACATGGTGGCAAGGAAAATACATTATAATCATTAAGAATATGAGTTTTGGCTGGGCTCAGTGACTCACACATGTAATCCCAGCACTTTAGGAGGCTAAGGCAAGAGGATCACTTGAGCCCAGGAGTTTGAGTCCAGCCTGGAAAACCTAGGGAGACTCCATCTCTACTAAAAATTAAAAACAAAAATGATCCAGGCATGGTAGCATGCTCCTGCAGTCCCAGCTACTCAGGAGGCTGAGGTGGGAGGATTGCTTGAGTTGGGGAGGTCAAGGCCGCAGTGAGCCATAACTGCACCACTGCACTCCAGCCTGGGCAACAGATCAAGACCCAGCCTCAAAAAAATAAATAAATAAATAAAAAATAAAAAAGAGTATGAGTTTTGGAGCAGACAGATCTGGATTTTGAATCCTAGGTTTGCTACATACCAGCTGTGTGAACCTCAGAAATGTCACCTAACCTCTTTGAGCGCATTTTCTCATCTGCAAAGATAGCTAATAGCCATGCTTTCTGCATAGAGACATGGTGAGGAGTGAATTAAAAAACACATTAAAGGGCTTTCTTGGCATGAGGCCTAGGACCTAGCAAGGGTTCAGTAAACGGGAAGCTGCTGAAGAAAGGGAGCAAACTTATGCTGATGTGTTAGGGGTTAGGAGACCCATCTCCATAAAAGGTAAAGCTTCTTTGAAATGACAAAGGCATCGCTGGAGAAGGAGATTCCACACTGTGCTTCTCTACACACTCAATAGGTGTACGAGCTTGCTGGGGCTGTTGTGACAAAGTACCACAAAGCAGTTGGCTTAAACAACAGAAATGTATTGTCTCACTGTTCTGGAGGTGTTGGCAGGGTTGGTTCCCCCTGAGGCTGTGAGGGAGAATCTGTTCCATGCCTCTCCCCAAGCTGCTGGTGGTTACTGGCAATCACTGGGGTTCCTTGGCTTATAGATGTGTCACCTGGCCTTTGCCTTTATGTTCATCTAGCATTCTCCCTATGTGCACGTCTCTGTGTCCAAATTTCCTCTTTTTACAGACACCCTTCATACTGAGTTAGGGGCCAAGTCTAATTACTTCATCTTAACTTAATCATCTGCAAAGACCGTATTTCCAAATAAGGTCACATTCTCAGGTACTGAGGCTTAAGGTTTCAACATCTTTTTGGAGGGACACAATTCATAGTAACACCAGCACTGTTTCCATGTCAGAGTATGAAGTTAGTCCAGGCTTCCACAGCTAGTGTGGAGGTTGGGGAGGGAGCGGAAGACCACGGCTGATTCTTCACAGATGGACTCTGCAAATCATCTCTCCTAGGAGCCCCTCCTCACTAAGTCAAATACTCCCAAATAGGCAACAGCAGCTTGCTTGAGGGCAACCAGACAATCGCATCCATGTGTTCACTCTAACACTTGTAGCAGCCCCTATACAAATGAGCGAGCATCAAGCTCTGCTTCCTGTGTGCTCTTTTCACCTTCGTTGGGATTCAGCCTTGAGATTGCACCACTGGGCCACTGTGAATATTGTCCAGGTTGTGTACTGCACAAATCTAGAGGATGTTATTTACATTATAGTCTATTTTGTACGAAAGCATGCAAAAATCTTGAGCCCTCATCTAATCCCTACACCTCAGTTTTTCTCAACTGCTTTCCCACAAGTTTCCCAACTGAGTATTCAGGTTTACTTCTGTTCTGCTGGTAGAATATGGGAAAATGTGTGTGCCTGTGGCAGGGGGGAGGAGAGAGACAGAGAGAAAGAGAGAGACACACACATGAAGGGAGTGGGGAGAGAATGAGAGAGACATACATGAAGGGAGTGGGGAGAGAAGGAGGGAGGGAGATTGAGAGGAGGAAGGAAAGAGAAATGAGGGAAGTAAGAGGTCACAATAGAATAACCTGTATATAATCCTTCAAAATCGCTAACAACAGGAAAAGCAGCACTTTAATAATGGCTCTGATAAGGAAATTCATTAAATGATGGAGAAGAAGCCAACCGGCATCTTAGCTATTGGCAGAACCATTGTGCTAATTATTAAGGGATAAAAGGGGGCAAAATGAAAAGTGGAGCTTCACTGTTATGCACTTGAAGGCAGGATTTAAAACTGAGATGGGCTTCCAGATCAAGGCTGGAGCTGCTGCTCAAAGTCTGGCCTCTTTTCAAGCTGAAGTATTTTGATGTTGAAGCAGGAAGATGATAAGAGATGGAAGGATGAAATATTCAGCACAAAGAAGAGAATGCCCCTGATTTTTACAAGCCAGTATGTAAAAACACTTATGCTGTGTATTCGACATGATTACAAATATTTTAACAACCAGAAAAAAGTATGTCAAAATGTTAATGGTGGTTATCTTTAGGTGGTAGGATATTGCAGATGCCCCCTACTTCTTACTTCTTTCTCCTCCTCCTCCTCCGTCCTCCTTCTTCTTCTCCTCCTCCTTATTCTTTTGCCTTTTCCTTATTTTCTCCAACGGGGAAAAAAAATTAAAGTTAAGAATCCTTTGGTTTTTTAAATTGCAGTTCTTAGTGCAGATAAACTGACATCTTTTTTTTTTTTTCTAAAATGACTTAAAAGTCTTTGCATATTTTAGTTTCAGAAAAGTCTTCAGTATCAGAGGAACTGGGTTGTTCCAGAAGAAAATGCAGGCCGGGCGCGGTGGCTCATGCCTGTAATCCCAGCACTTTGGGTGGCTGAGGCAGGCAGATCACGAGCTCAAGAGATCAAGACCATCCTGGCGAACATGGTAAAACCCCGTCTCTACTAAAAATGCAACAATTAGCTGGCCATGGTGGCATGCACCTCCCAAGTAGTCCCAGCTACTCGGGAGGCTGAGGCAGGAGAATCACTTGAACCCGGGAGGCAGAGGTTGCAGTCAGCCAAGATTGCACCACTGCACTCCAGCCTGGTGACAGAGCGAGACTCTGTCTCAAAAAAGAAAAAAAGAAAAAAAAAGAAAATGCATATTCCAAGCCATGCAATATCCAATAGGATGAATCCACACTTGGCCTCCAAAATAGCTAAGGATAGATTTTATTTTTGCTTAGTCCTAATTTTAGTGTAGATGAAGCTCAATCCTTCAGCATTTGAAAGTTATATTAAAAGGCAGACCTCTGGGGGCTAGAAACCAAATTCTCAAGCTTGGATAGCTAGAGTACTTTCTGAAGGCCATTTTGTTTTTATGACCATTTGGTTCAGAATTAATGAGAACTACTTTGCATAAGCATCATTTTACCTTCTAAAGCAGTGCCTTATGGAGATTCTTCCCACTCACCTTGTAGATATAGATTATCAAAGTTTTTTTTTTTTTTAGGTCCCAACCCTTCACTGTTCTAGTATATGAACCTCAGAGATAATTATCTTTTAAGGCCTACAATTTTAGAGCATTTATCAGGTTATTAAAACCACCAATTATGGTGGTAAACACCCAAGGAATTTGGATACTGCTGAAAAGATTAAGAAAACTAACTCCAAAGATGCCACTGCGGGGAAGGAGCACGCAGAACAAGAAAAGTTTGTCTTAATTGAACGTTTATATTTTACATTTTTTGAAATGTTTCCTTTTTCTTCTCAAGCAGAGATAATCCTTGTGAGCAAGGGAGGTCGTGAAGTCCACAATTTTTTTTTTTTTTTTTTTTTTTGAGACGGAGTCTTACTCTAATCACCCAGGCTGGAGTGCAGTGGCGCCATCTCGGCTCACTGCAACCTCTGCCTCCCGGGTTCAAGTGATTCTCCTGCCTCAGCCTCCTGAGTAGCTGGGACTGCAGACATGCGCCGCCACACCAGGCTAATTTTTGTATTTTTTAGTAGAGACGGGGTTTCACTATGTTGGCCAGGCTGGTCTTGAACTCCTGACCTCAAGTCATCTGCCTGCCTCGGCCTCCCAAAGTGCTGAGATTACAGGTGTGAGCCACCGCACCTGGCTCAAAGTCTTTTAAGCCACTAAAATGATTTGTGATTCCTGAAGTACACAACAATGGAATTCCATTGTCGTGGATGGAGAACACGTGTTAATACAGAGGGCAGAAGACCTTTGGTGAACTGGGTTTTACTGTGCCAGATAGGCTAATTCCATTCAAAAAGATACTTGAATACCAGTCTCAGTGGTTCACTTTCAGGGCTGAAAGGAGCCAAAGGAAACTGCATGTCCCTTGGTAGGTCCATCTCTTACTAAGAAGCTGAGCTATAAGGAAGAAAAGAGTAAAAAATGGCTCAGCAGCATCACAGTGTGGTGAAAACCCCAATTTGAGTCCCACAGTTTGTGTAAACAGCATGTTGGCATGAAGTTGCAGCGAACATTTGACTTGGAATGGGCTCTGTTGCTCTCTTCCCCATTCCTCCTCCCTCTGCTTGTGTTCCTAAAGTCTGACCCAGGGACCACAGCATCTGTGTCCCTAGAGTGCAGATCTTTCCCCATACCCTCATCTCCTTCTGGTTGTTATCAGAATGTCATCTGTCCCTATTTAAAACCACACCCTTAGCACCTCCATTCCTTTTCCCTGATTTGTCTTTTTTTCCAGATAACGTATTACGATATTGACTACCACTTATTTCATTACTGGTCTCTCCCTACCCCACATGACACTGTCAGCAACTTCAGGGTAAAGATTAGTTTGTTCTGGTCAATGCTCCATCCCCATAACCCAGGACTGTGCCTGACACAAAATATGTGCTTAAAAAACAATTCTACTTATAAGTAGTGTTGGTTCTTTTTGCAATTTTTTCTTGTAGCTTAAAGGCCATGGAGGGGGAGAATTACTTACTTAGTCTTAACCCTATGTAGCACATTGCCAAAATTTAAAGAGTAGTGTAGGGAACCAAGAGACCAAAAGCTAAGGAGTCCCCCACCCTAGGCAACCCCTTGTTCCAAACCTCAGTGACAACACAAGATGGACTCTGAAGGTATATGAAAGACTCATTTCACAGTCATTTCCACCTCACTGGGGGCAGACAGGGTCCTGAAGCAGGGCTCTTTTTTAAAATTTGTGTAAATTTGTGGGATACAAGTGTAATATTGTTACATGCATTGATTAGCGATGAAGTCAGGGCTTTAAGGGTATCCATCACCTGAATAATGTACATTGTACCCATTAAGTAATTTCTCATCATCCACTCCCCTCCCACCCCCTCACCTTTCTGGGTCTCCGTTGTCTATCATCCTGCATTCTATGTCCATGTGTACACATTATTTAACTCCCACTTCTAGGTGAGAACACATGGTGTCTGTCTTTCTGCATCTGACTTGTTTCACTTAAGATGACGGCCTCCAGTTCCATCCATGTTGTTACAAAAGGTATGATTTCATTCTTTTCATGGCTGAATAGTATTCCGTTGGGTATATGCACCACCACATTCTCTTTATCTAATCATCTGTTGATGGACATGTAGGTTGCTTCCATATCTTTGCTACTGTGAATAGTGCTGCAATGAACATACAAGCTAAAGCAGGGTTCTTTATTGGTCCCCTAACACAACTGAGAGATTGAAGTACATTGTGAATGTAGAGGGAGTCCAACTGCAGTCCCAGCCACCGGACAGGGGATGGAACTGTGGATATTATCACCGTAGGGGCTGCAGCCCAATCAGTGGCATCACACCCTGACATGGGTAGCTCCAGGCCCAGCCAGTGATGCCACCAGACATGGAGAAAGGCCTTCCCCACTAACTCCAGATGACCTGCACCATCATCGACTTCAAAGTGCTATTCCACAGAAAATCCTTTCCCACTGGTATTCTTTATGAAGGATCTGCTTTAAGACGCAGCTGCAGAGTCACATCACCTCATTAGCCAGTGGGACTTTGCACAGGCCATTGATATTTTAAACTATTTAATAATAAATACTTATATGGTATCTACTAATATGCTAAGCAGTGTTTTAAGCATGTGGCTGAGATTAACTCACTGTATCCTCACAACAATGTTGTGAGGCAGGTATTATTTTATTATCCCCACTTGTTGAGGAGGAAAGCGAGGCACACAGAGGCTAAATATCTTGCCCAAAGTTACAACACTAGCAGATGGTGCCAAGTTTGAGCTCAAGTGGTCTGACTCCAGAGTCCTTACGTGTAACCGTGAGTTAAACTGTCATGAATGAAATCTTTGCAATCTAGCTTACAAAGAACACAAAAGAAGTGACAATGAGGATGATGGCTTCCAGTTCCCTCATCCTTCAGATCTACTTGGTCACATGGTCCGGGCTTTCTCAGGAAGAGGCAAAAGCAAGCTCCTCTCCTGGGACTACCCAAGCCTGCTCTCCTGTGGTGATTGAAACCCATGTGGTCTTATGCACACCTGCTCTCAGGCTACTATAGAGTCAATGCTTCCCTGACACCTGCTCATTAGGCCTTGTTCCCCTGGTACTTACCCTAAAAACCAGAGTTAGACCCAGCAGGAAGGGTTTTTCTATGGACATTAGTTTAAATTGATGCTTTTTCTGGTGTGGCTTTGAAACCTCAGACTGATTTTTTTTTTCATTGTCTTTTGAAGTCCTATGTGATCATTATTCTAGATAAAATATACTAGCAGCTGAGCCCGGCTCACGTCTGTAATCCCAGCACTTTGGGAGGCCGAGGCGGGCGGATCACCTGAGGTCAGGAGTTTGAGACCAGCCTGGCCAACATGGTGAAATCCCGTCTCTACTAAAAATACAAAAATTAGCCAGGCGTAGTGGTGTGCACCTGTAGTCCCACCTACTCAGGAGGCTGAGGCAGGAGAATCGCTTGAACCCTGGAGGTCAAGGTTGCAGTGAGCCAAGATCAAGCCACAGCACTCCAGCCTGGGTGACAGAGCAAGGCTCTATCTCAAAAACAAACAAACAAACAAAAACAAAAACCTAGCAGAAGTGTTGAAGCAATCTTTCAAACCACACCTAGGTAAATGAATGTTCCAGACCAGTGTACACAAATCCTTTGGGGATCATGTTAAAATGAAGATTTCGATTCAGTAGACCTGAGGTTGGACCTAAGATTTTGCATTTTTGGCAAGATCTCAAGTGATACCGATGCTCCTGGTCCGAGAATCACCCGTGGAGGAGTAGCAAGGTTCTAGAACATTTCTATCACTCCTAGCAAAGGAAAGTTCTGCAGAGGGAATGAGTATTTTCAATCCCAGATTTTCTCTTCTCCTGAATTAAAAATATTTCAAAGCATGATTTTATTACACATAGCTGTATACCTGTATAGGATAGTTGCAAAGACTAAACAGTGATTGAATACAATAAATGTGTTTTCACTTAAAATATTAATAAATCCACTGTACATCTGCTGTCAGCTTTGGGTGTGGTGAGTGGGGTACGTGTGGGACACTAAGCACTGGACAGGTTTCAGTATTAAAATACTTCTTAGGCTGGGCATGGTGGCTCATGCCTGTAATCCCAGGACTTTGGGAGGCCGAGACGTGTGGATCACCTGAGATCGGGAGTTCGAGACCAGCCTGGCCAACGTGGTAAAACCCTGTTTCTACTAAGAATACAAAAATTAGCCAGGCGTGATGGTGGGCACCTGGAATCCCAGCTACTTGGGAAGTTAAGACAGGAGAATCACTTAAACTCGGGAGGCGGAGCTTGCAGTGAGCTGAGATCGTGCTACTGCACTCCAGCCTGGGCGACAGAGTGAGACTCCATCTCAAAAAAAAAAAAAAAAAAAAAAAAAAAAAAGAAGAAGGGCAAGATATAGAATCTGCTTAACAAAGAAAAAGGACTAACTGTGCATGGGAGGTGAAGGGAGGCTAACAGTTACTGAATAACGATTCTGGGCAAGGCACTCTCATATTTGCTAACTCTTCCATTTTCTAAAGTGGTATGGGACAGAGGTGTTGGAATACCTGTTTTTACAAGACACAGGTTGAGGAGGCCAAGTGGCACAATTTATATGGGGAAGGACTTGAATCCAGACCTGCTTAATGATTCAAGTACTGTGCTCTTTCCACCCTCATCCCCCTGTCCCCAGCCTCTTATGAAGGGTGCATGGAGCTGCCTGAGAAGAAGCAGAGAGAAAGGAGACCGCTAGACATAATGGTCTTCCCGGGGAAAGAGGGCCATGGCTGGATTTGTCTGTAGAGGGAAAGAGAAGGAATACAGGATACATGAAAGGAACTCTGATGTGGACAGGAAGTGTGTTTTGTTTGCTCTGACTCAGCACATAGCTCAGTGTGTAGTAGAGGGTTGACTCAGCTCTGGGCTTGGGTTACCCCAACTCTGCCCATCCCAAGGGAGCTCTGGCCTTTGGCTCCTGGAGATAGATCACTTCTAAATTACCTCCATAGATCATTTAGAATACCTTGCCTGATGAGAATGCCTTTGTTCACCTGCTGTACCTTGGGTCATGCTAGATAGTTGATGCTAACAATGTGACTTATGGTGGAGACCTTGGCCATGGGTCATCAGTTTGACCTCTGACAGGGCTGGAGACCGAGTAACTAAGGTTAGCCACATAGGTACTTCATGCCTAGGTGACTACCACCACCCCCCCACCGCCCCCGCAAACACACACACACACACAAATCCCTGGACATCAAGGCTAGGTGAGCTTCCCGATTGCCAATGCTTCTTCCATGTTTTCTCACAGTATTGCTGGGAGAATTTAGTGCTGTCTGTTGAAATCCACTGGAGGGGACAACTGGACACTTGCGTCTGGTCTCCCCTGAACCCTGCTCTATGTGTCTTTTACCTTTGCTGATTGTAATCTGTATCTTTCCTGTGTAATAAAGCATAACCCTGAGTATAGTAGCTCTTCTGAGTTCTGTCAGTCCTTCAGAAAAATCATTGAATCCGAGCGTGGTCTTGGGGACCTCTAAAGAAGAATTTAATACCAGCCACTAAGAATCCACTTGTGGAGGTGGATGGGGGAAGGCTTTAGTTTGGTTCAGACCAGTAAGCACCTGTTGAGCACTTACTGCTCACCAGGTGCTGCTAGTTGTTGGGATACCAAGATGAGTAAGTCAGAATCCCTGTGCTTCAAGACAGCTTAGTGCCTGCGAGGATCCCAAGGAAAGCAATACTTTCATCCAGAGGTGCTAAGCACCATGAGAGACACAGCATGCTGCCACAGGGTTAGGGAAAGAGCTCTTCGCCCAGGTGGGTGTTCAGGGAGGAAGGCTTCCTGGAGGAGACTGCCCTCTATGAACCACCCTGGGTATTTTGAGGGCTTGGTTATGGCTCTTGGAACTGCCTGTCTGCAATTATTTAACAGCTCTCACTAGGAACATTTGCGCCCAGAAGCTCTGAAGCTAAGGTGAGGAGGAGTAGGTGTGTTTCCCACAAACCCAGGTCTCTGCTAAACTCTGTGGGCTGCATAATTCATTTGAGACACGGAAATCAAAGTGGTGCTGCATTGGAAAAAGGAGAACAGAATGTCTCCTGTGGCTTACCTGAGGCTGTCCACAGAGCATCGGGGCCTTCTGCCTCAAAGAGCTGCTGGCAACTGCATCCACCCCTCAGGTCACGATGTTGCAGCATAGAAGTCCCAGGATCTGGTGAGAACGTCTTCCCCATCCTACTCACCCCTGCCCGGGCTGGGGCAGACACTCTTTAATTCCACCTGTTTTCCCTGGAAGGTGCAAGGGTGGAAAGTCTTGCTCACTTCTTAAGATCAGTGGTATTTCCATTCTTTCTCTCTTCTAAGGGACATTACTACCAAGGTGGGGTGGGGCTCTCCCATTTCTTCAAGTTCTTTTCCACTTGTAAAACCCTTCCCTCATCTATTCTATAAGCCACCTGCCCTCACCTGCACTTACTTTTGAAATGCTTTACTGTCTCTGTTACCTCCAGGATGCCCCTTTTAAAGAAGTTCCACAGCTGATATTACTCTGTATCAGAGTAAATCCACGCAGGTCTTCTTGTGCAAGGCCCAGCACTGTGCCCATCTTTCCACAGAGGCTACTAGCCACGACACTAATCACTGTCATGGTTTATGTCACACCCACTTGGCCACCCTAGAGATCTACCACACGGAGATGCAGCAATATACCTCTCATTCAGGTATCCTTCCTCTCCCTCAGCCATCCCACCTCTAATGGACATTTCTTCTTTCGGGCTGCCCAGATCTAGGTTTGGGGAATTGTCTATTCCATGCATCTTGGTGGGAGGCAGGGCTCATCCCTCAAGAGAGAAGATTAAAAGACTCTAAACCTGTTTTCTCAGTCTCCTTAGATGGCGCACCCATGTGGGATTCTGACACCAGAGCTACTGCGTGAGAGAAGAAAGGCCCTGGGGATTCATCCTGGTGGAGGTGGCGGCAGAAGCAGCGCCATACGGCCTCAGGGCAGTAGCAGCAGCCGGGCGAGCTGTGGTGCCCAGAGTCCAGCAGCGGTGACTGCAGGGTCCAGATCAGCGTGAGATGTGATTCTGGCTGCTCAGCCACGCGTTTCTTCTTGATTTCCTTCCTACAGGCTTCCAGCTACCCATGTCTCATCAGTAAATTACTTTCCCACTTATATCAGACACAGCCAGTTTCTTTCACTGTAAATGCTGGCTGAGATACACCACCCTTTACAGAGCACTTGCTTCTCCAGTCCACTCCCCTCCTCCCCTAGCCTCCCACCCAGGTGTGAGCCCAAACCTTTGAAGAGGTAGATGGGTGGAAAGGAACTGTGACTCAAAGTTAGGGACAAAGCTGATGAAGACTAGGAGAGAAATTTCTCTCTTCACTGGGAACTGGGAAACAGGTTGAGGGGTTAGAATGTAATTAGTCATTCCAGCATCTCATAAAGTCTTTTAAAAAGAGTTATTAATGCCAGTAATAGGAAAAAAAGAACAACAGTTTCCCTCTTTTTCTCTTCTGAATCCCTCTCCATGTTTTCTCCTTCCACCCAATGTGCAAAGCATGTACCTTTGGCCTTCACGTGATTGAAATGTTTGCTATCTATTTTCTTCTGGATTCAAGTTTTCAGCTGGTTATCTACATAATAATTGACTTTTTTTCTATACAGAACCTGAGGGAAAAATACCCTTCACCATCAAACACTGCAGCCTCCACCCACCCCCATCTTGCTCCCTACCCCTAAGCAGACACAATCCTTTAAAACACACAACATAATCTTCTTTATTTAATTGTTTAATCAGTTTACATTCCACAACTGACAGATTATTTATTTTTATTTTTTCCATGAACAAGTCATTTAATTAATTACCAGACACTTGTTTTTCTTCAATCGATGGAAATACAATATTTCTGCCAATTCGAAAAAGAAAATTGCAAGATGCAGTCAGTTTCAGTGAAGTCCCCAAATGCTCTCTGCTTCCTCAGTCCTTTCAAAGTCACAGGAACCTGGCAATTTCCCTTTTCATCCGCCCTCCCACTTCCCTGTTAAATTTACCTCTCAGAATATCACAATAGTTTCAAGATCTGGTTTGAATCGCCTTTCCTGTAATTAATTAATTATGAGAAGGAACAGACAGTACAATAGATCTGATAAGATGTAGCATTCTTGTTAAGATTAAACAACACATTTATTCACATCATATCAGAACAAATTAACATAATATTTTATCTTATTTTAGCACCAATAACCACAGGAATTGCTACCTCCAAGGGCAGAGGCGTTGTTAGAATCCTGCGGTACACACCACTCCTTGTCTGACCAATCAGAAAGCACTATGCAAATTAAAATAAAGGTAAATAAATTTATATGGACTGAGCAATAATCTGGTGGGCCATAAACACTCCAGGCGTTTGAGAGTTTTGTCAGTTATGGTCCCTGTCTAATGACCATATATAAAACATACTCACCAAATCAGCTCATTTTTGCTCAGTAACACAGGGCTCAGAATGTTATATTTTAAATCAATCAAACCTTGTTATACTGACCGTTGAAATGCTTTGAGAATACCCAGGGGTTGGCTCCTTGCATTTTATTCTGTTCTCTCCATTAAGATCTCGATACCTATCTTTTTCACAAACAAAAGAGGTTTCTTCAATCCTAAGGAAGGTCTCCAGGCAGGGAAGAGAGGTAGGCAATGGTGGGTTGAGTCCCAGTCCAAGTAGAACTTGTCACCAACACCACCACCTCCTAGGAGACCCAGTCTGCCTGTGGCCACTGCCCTTCCCAGGGTATCTCCTTTTTAGCATTTGACTTTAAGATAAATATTTAAGAAAATTAAGGGATTCAGAAAACAGCTCCAAATATTGGTGAGATGATATTAGCAGGTGACTGGCCCAGGTGACGAAATGTTGTAGAGATCTTTGTTCTTGACAGAAGGCCTGCCTGCCCCTTCCCCACTATATGATAAGGGGATCAGGTTAAGGGGTGGGAGGCAGTAGCTGACATTCCTGCAGCTGAAGAATATGACCTGCTTTGGCCTCTAGGACTTGGACAGGTCATCAGGGACATGACTGGGGCAGCGCCGACACCCTCTGGGGGCAGATGGGACATGCAGTCCACAGGAGTGGTCATCTCCTCTTACTAAGCAGGTGAAGCAGAACTTCCAGAGGCTGAGACAGCAGCCTCGACATAGCTCTGTGCTTTCTACTCTAGGCCAACACAATAAGACTCACTCCTGCCTTCATCAGCTATGACAAGAGCTATGGCAGTGAGTGACCCACCAGGAAGGACCCCCCCATCAGTCTCCTAATGAAGAACCTAAGTCCGTGCTGTCCTATACAGCAACCAGTAGTCAGGTGTGGCTATTGAACACTGGAAATAGGGATAGGCCAGACTGAGATGTTTTCTAAGAGGAAAATCACATTGGATTTTGAAGACTTCATTTGGAAAAAAGAATGTAAAATATCCCAGTAATTTTTATATTGATTCCATGCTGAAGTGATACTATTTTTGACATGTTAGGTTAAAATGTAGTCTAAAAATTAATTTCACTGATTTTAGCTGTTTCTTTGGACTTTAAAAAATGTGGCTACTAGAATATTTTAAATTGCATATGTGGCTTGGATCATGGTTCCATTGGATGACGCTGGTCTATACTACCTTCCTGAAGCTGGCTCCATCACTGTGACCCAGCAGAGGAGAGGAAAGTTGGGATTGAAGGTGCCTCTAATCATGGGTTGGGTCACTGGCCAAGCTCGACATGCCCCCCCTCTCTGGGGCAGCTGGTCTTCCCAGTCCTGCAGGGAGACAGCTGTTTATGCTGCAGATTTACCTAATCCCTGCTCCTCTTTCCTACTTCCTATTACTTCAGGGTTACTGCTTTGAGGATCCTTCTCTGCTGCCTTGCTGAGGATTTTCTGGTGCTTCTGCCATCTGTCCTTCCCAAAGCTCCGTTCATCTTACCTCTGCTCCCAACCCACATCTTCTGCCTACTGCCTCCACGCCACCACTGCCTCCACCATCTTCAGTCTTATTTGGTAGCAACCCTTGGCCAGACTCCCTGCTTCTGACACTGCAAGCCACATTTATATGGTGAGTCATAAATTACAAAGCAATTCACACATCATCTCCTTGGATGCTCTTTCTCCTACCCCAGCCCAGTGCAGCAAAGCTCAGTCAGTAGAGACTGATAGTAAAATGAGATCGTCAAAGTGGGTGGGAAAAGGAATCTGAGAATGAAAAGGTAGATAGAAGGCTCTGGACTCTGAGTGCAAACTGGCTGCTAGCTCAAGGTCACTTTCTGAGGGGCGAAAGCAGAGGCCAGGAGTAGCAGAGAGAAAACGTCTCCTAATTTACCTCCACGCAGTAAGCACGCACTAGCAAGGGCTCAAAGTCTCTCTAGAAATAGCAGCAAAATACACAAGGGGACTGCGCACCCCCAGAGCCCTGGAAGCCCCTGATCCCCATTTGGCTGAGAAGACGTGGAGACAAGGTGAGGTAATGAGACTCCCCCAAGGCCCTGAGTGAGCCGGTGACAGGGCCACTCATGCCACCCCAGAGTCAGGTCTTTGTCATGACCCTTGCCATGACCCTTCAAACATTGCTGATTTACTTTTATTTTGGGGGAAGTGCATTCTACTTTACAGGGAAAAACCTTTAGAACAGAGAGTTCTAAGCAGACACTGATGACTGTGAGAGAAACAACCAGAAAAAAACCTCCTGTGTCAATGGTATCCCTCCCTTCAGATCCCACCCTAACTCAGGATTTTAGGACCGTCCACAGAAGTCCTCAGAAAACTAAGGGCTACATCATTGCATTTGTTTAATCTCAATCTCCCTCCCCTTTATTTTCAGTTTTCACTTTTATTTGTACATTTTTACAGATAGTCTTGAATAGCAAAACAGTCACACCATGGGTGGAAATGGGGAAGGAGTATGAGAATGAGTTCGTGAAAGCTCTTCACAGGAAAGGCTTCGTCACGCTCACAACACAGACGCACTGGTACAGATGGAGAGGGTCTATGGGTGACCCGGAAAGGAAAGGAAAAGCTCAGCCAGTGGGAGGAATGGGGTTCTGGAGAGGAGAGAGGGATACAGAGTTCCTTAAGGAGCAACACCTGGTCCTTGGGAATGAAGTGTAGGAGTTGCATTTGCTGAGGTTGGTGTTTGCCAAAGAGATGCCAGCTTCTTCGAACTACTGCTGTGCAACTCTTCATGTTCAGACCCAGTTTTCTGTTTTTCACACCTGAACATACACCCCCCTGCAGTTGGGTGGCTCCCCCGTTACCAGCTGGGCTCTATCTACAGAGAGAGCAATGGCTTCCCTTCCCTTGAAGGAAGTCTCACCCTCACAAGGACACTTGATCCGCTGCAAAGCAGAAAGTGTGCGGACCCTTTGGGAAGGGCGTTCTTTTCTTGTTTAGAACCTAGGATTCTGTTTTTCCCAAACAGGATCACACCCAGACACATCTTAGTGAATGTACCATCTAAAGGGCTTCCTTATATGAATTCATATGTTTTTGACGAAGCTACTGGCTTCAGCAACTGACAAGAGAAAGAAGATCCCAGCTCCTTGAGACTTGGTCTCATCCTAAACTTGAAAGATCATTGAAACCTTTCAGAATCTGATTTGCTTCCACCCATTCCTTTTGGGAATGTACAGCTAGAAATAACGTTAGGAGAATTAAAAAAAAAATACTAAGGCATTGACCATGTGCCTTGGTTAACAGTTAACTGGTTTAGCTCATATATGCTATTTGCCCCATATGGTTTACTCATTCTGTCACCTCTGGGAATAACTGAGATGGATAAAAGTGCCCTTCGCAAAACTGGCTCTAGACAAAAGGAAGTCTAGGAATAGGTAAAGAAAAATAAGGAGCCAATTTATCTGGGGGACCTGAATGAAGAAAAGAATCCTTTAAGTGTGCTTAAGTGCGACAGGTCCAGCCCTGTTCAGCAACACAGATGACCTTGCACTCTGGGTTATCCTTCAGCAGCGAGGCACAGACACTTGATGTGAGAATTCCATTCCAGCGGGGGGTCTTCTGAGGGATAATTAGAACATACATAACTCATATGATACTTCATGTTTGCAAATCACTTTGCAATTTCTTTGTCACCCTTAATATACCATGAGGTAAGGTGTTATCACTTATCCTCATTTTGTAGATGAGGAAGTTCAAGTATGGAGAAGACACAGTGCCCAGAGTCACAAATCATTTCAGTGCAGAGCTGTAGTGAAATTTACAGTAACTGTTACACAAGTGTAGCTTAATGAGTGAGTTACTCTGGCTTCCGCATTCTTACATCTATGATTAGATTGAGATGGCAACTGACCAAAAAAAAAGGAAAGAAAAGGAAGGAAGGAAAGCAGGCAGACAGGCCCAAAGAGACATCTTTTAGCCCTGCTCCATCCTGCCCCTAAGGTCTGGCATTAAACTTTTAGGCCTCTTTGCTATCTCTGGGGGCTCAGGGCCCTGCACTCTTGCTGCCAGGAACACAGGGTCAACTCATCGCAGACCAGTGTGGTTCTGTGGTGTACACTGCTCACATGGCCCCAGCTGCCAACCCAGAGACAAGCACTCATTGGGGAAGTTTTGAGGTCATGACCATTTGGATTGGGCCCGCAGTAGATGCCTCAGAGTGACTGGATTATGAAAAATCTTGTAGTCTTTTTTGTATTTTATTTTTCTTATTTTCTACAATGAGCAGTTATTATTCAGGAAAGAAATCCAATACTCAGTAATCACATATTCTAAGAACCAGGAATAATGTTTAAGAAACATTTTGCATCATGGCAGCATCAATGAAAAGAGGGCAAACACAGCCCCAGACATTGAGAACTTTGAGAGACAGACACGAGAATCACGTGTGTATGTCAACTCTGGTGGGGTTCTTAAAAATCTGCCCCCTTAGTCTATCCCACACCAGCTGGAAGATGGCATGGAAGGCAACCCTGCTGGTGTGCACCAGCTCTTTCTATCTGCACTGAAATCACCTCTCACTCAGAAACATCGTATTTCCCTGGAAAGGGCTGGCTGTGTCCCCTGGGATGGATGTGTCCCCTGGGATGGGTAAGTCCCCTGAAGACAGGGAACATTTTCAGAAAAGCAACTTCACTTTAACTACAAGAATCAACCAAGTATCCCCCACAAACCACACCAAAGGATGACCAGAGTGTATCTCTTCCCACTCCTTCCCCCAGATATTTGAAAAATCACTTAACACTCAGCACATAATCCAGGTGAAGAGAGAGTCCATTCTAAATGCCTCTGGGTGATGTACCTGAGTTCATTATTCTGAATTTGACCCAGGTGGGCATCTTTGGAGACCTAAGCAGCACATCCTCCCACTAAATCAAGACAGCTACACACAGTGCATTCATTTCCGGCATCTCATCATGAGTGTGGATGAATATTGAGATATAGGGCCCAGTCTCAGAGTCCTGGGATATCCTACCCTCTTGTCACAGGAGAGGCAAGCATTGCTAGGTGGGACCACTCATCCCTGATGGGAAGATATGCACCTGGGCTCAGGGCGCTTAAGAAAGTCTTTGTCTAGATTTGGAGGAGTTGTCCAGTCTCTGTGACTCCATGATCCCTGAAGTTGAAAGGGTAGGGTTGTTGAAAAGCTAAGGCTTGGAGGAGGATTGAAGCTGGAACAGGCACAGATTTTATTTTTCATATTTTGATGCCAGGGAGCCACAGACCTCCTTATAAAACCTACAGCCACAATGAACAAGGAAGGGGGCTGCTTGGAGTCTAGGAGCCTCTCTACAGATGAATCACTTGTCTATGTTAATTGACCAAAGTTGATGCAGGAGGAAAGTAGGAGTGAGTAGAGAGAGAGGAAACGGAAACAGAAGAAGAAACCGTAACTCCCAAAATAAGGAGAAAAAGATATGGGACCTCTCTCTAGGTAGAATACCTCACTTTCCTGAATCTCAAGGTAGTAGAGTAGGGAAGGAAATAAAAGTTGCAATGGGCCCCAGGCTCAAGGTTGACTTGCATGGAGCTCAAAGCACATACATGTTCATATGCCAGTAAGAAGTTTGAACTTGACCTGGGGTTGCGGCTGGTGACTTTAGTGAGGTCATTGACCCTAAATGCCCTCATAAGGTTGGGTTCCACTTTGATTTGGAGTTAGCAGAGTCTGACCTACAGAGCCTCACAAGTCAAGGCTCCTCTCTTCCTCCTCCTCATCTCCCTCAGCTACCTCACAGCCAGAAAGCTTCCGTAACTGGTTGGAGTCACATGTTTTAATCTGTGGTCAAGCCCTTATGCTAGAGGGATCAAGGTCACCTGAGAAGTCCTCCCATTGGCCAGGACTTGCCGTCTGAAAGGGGCCTCTATCCTGGTCATGTGGCTGGGCGTCTTTTGCTTCCCAGCAGGATCAGATCCCAAAGTGTGTTCGTACTTATCTGGCCCCGCTATCAAAGAAGTCACTCAAAGCCCCTGCTCTGGGCTGGTGAGTTGAGCCCAGGTTGTTTACATCTTTCCTGGGAGCTTTCTAACATTTTAGGAACTCTCAAGGTTTCAAAGGGATGCAGTAAGCTTTGCTAAATGTCTGTCACAAAGACAATAATTGGATAGAGCAGATAATCTATTCATTGAAAGTATGGGATTTTTTTTAAAAAGAGGATATAAATAATGATAGGTCTGTGAGCCAGCATCCTCAAACATGATTACTCACAAAAAGTTTAAATGGTTCATAGCAAATTTCCCCATTTAGAATTTTTCCCCTCTCTCCTGCAACTGGAAAAAAGCTGGAATTTCAGTATGGTCATAGACAAGCCCTCTCCCCCAAATGGATGCTCGTGAACACCTGTCTGTCCCTTCCTTGGCAGAGCCCCTTCAGGACACTTGGAAGGAAGACAAAAGGCCTCTCAATCTGAGATACTTTTCTTCACTTTTCCTTAAGCCCAAGTATGCCCTTCCCCTTAAGGGAGAAATCTAACTTTTCAAAGAAAATTAGAAATAAAATGCCCAATTGAAAAACTGGGTTTTCCTGAAAATTATTTCCCTTCTCATAGAATAAATCCTTTGTTTTAAAAATAATCCTTAGAACCCCAACTGGAAGCTAACAACTTTTCCCGTTGCACACCTTACCCTATCGCCCAGCACACCCACACACAGGGAACTCACACATGAGACCTTTTGCAGAAGCTGACCAGAGTCCCCAGTAAGGAAGTCTTGAGTAGTGCACCCACACCTGTGTGCAGATGCGTACTGACACAAACGTACACAAAATGCACCAGAGAGATACACATACAGAGAGATCCACATTCAACCCCATTCATGCACATCAGATGTCATATCATATCCAGATATGAATTACACACACGCAGTTCAAAGGAGCAGATGAGGGTGGAAGATAGAAGAGAGAGAAGGTAAGTGGTTAGTAGGTGAGAAAAGGAGGAGAGTGGTAGGAAGATGGGTTGGAAGACGTGTAAATGAAACAGATCACACAGCAGTGGAAGGAAGGCTGCTGAGTGCCTGGCAAAGCTCCCAAAGCATATTTGTTTATGAAACAATGGGATTCTCTGCTACACAGTTGACCATGGCTACACCAGCTCAGGGATTCTCACCTGGCCTCCCCAGGGCTGCTGGGCACCAGCAGGCTCACTGAGATGACTATGAGCGGCTCCAGCCCACTCCAGCAGACTCCCACCCCTACAGCGTTCACAACTCTCTGGCTGACTTTGCTTGCCAGCACCTGCAGTGCTAATTTGCTCAAATGAGCCCGAGACACTGGGGTGGATTTATTCCACCTCTGTTTGGGTGCTAGCCACTAAGACTGTTATTTTGGGATTCATGGCCTTGAATATCAAGAGGGAAAGGAAGAGGATGGAAAGAGTCAAGAGTTCTGCATTAATTTACACAATATCATACAAACTTGAGCCCATGGGAAATGGAGGTGCTCTCTCTGCATGTGACCCACTTCCTTTCGTTTGTACAGAGGTCACCCCTAGGGAAAGGGGAGATGTCCAGTGACAAAGGACAGCTTCTATAATGGGGAGTGAAGGTCTTGTTGGTTTATGTTCTTGTACAACAGCAACCAGAGCAACATTTCTTCTCTCTCCTGAACCGTGTGTTCCCCCTCTTCTCTCATGGCTTATGTGCCCAGCTGTGTCTTGAACTTCCAAAATTAGAGGACTAAATCGTGCAGAGTCCCAGAGCTGTAATGTGGAGAACCACGGGGGTCCTCTGGCCCAGTGGCTTTGTTCTTGGTTCTGCCCTCTGGAAATTTCAGCTATACCAGAAACAATTTAAAAAAACACAACACAAACAATAAAACCCCACGCTCAAGAAACATCCACCACACACACACACACACACACACACACACACGCACGCACGCACACACCACTCCAGGGATCTGTAGCTGCAGAATTGGCACCCTTATAGGCCTGTCCCTCATGACAATTTCTAGGTCTCTGGGCCTCTATCTGGGGCCATGAAACCACTACAGTGATAAGAGAGACAACAGTCATAATGCAGTATTTCCAATTAAAAGGTAGAAAAGAAAAAAAGGAAACCGCCCAAAGTACACATGCACGCACACCCACACACACACATCACAGCATGACTCCAAGGCTCCAGTCTGCCCAGGGAGTGCAGGTGCGGCTGGGGACAGGGTGGCCTCTTGTTTCACTGGGTGTAAGGCAGCTGGAAGGTAAGACTGGGTTGTCTGAGCATCCACCGAAGCGTCCTTTCATTGATGCAGATCTTGCCTCTCAGCATGTTCTCTTCCCTTCCCACCTATGAAACATGGTCCAAAAGTTTGGCAGCAAAGAGAAAACGTCCTTCTCAGTTTGTTTTCTCTTCCACTCCTTGTGTGTTGCTGGTGGGCTGGGAAGGAAGTCCGAACAGGAAGAGCAGGAGAAGAAGTGATTCTGAAAATGGCCTCAATAATTTGGTTACATTCTAGGAACTAAGGGCTTTGTTACCCTGTGATATGACTGGTTAGGGGTGGCGTCCTCTCCCGTTGACCCAGTGGGTGGCACTTCCTTCTCTACATCTGTGCTGCCTCAGACCCCTTCCACTGTCCCTTCACCACCCCATCCTCACCAGTGATGGGGATCAAGACGCGGTCGCAAGTGGTGGTGTTTGCTCTGTCTTCAAGAGACCAGGAAGCCAAAAGTCAAGAACTGATGGAAGAGCCACAGGATGGAAAAACTTTCCCCATCTCAGAGATGAGGCAACACAAAGTCCGGCGAGATGCAGGTGCCTGAGCCAACTCAACTCTACCTTGGCACTGGCATCATCTTGATTTAGTTTAGTTTTGTTTTATATATGTATATTATATATATATATATTTATATATATATATGTATGTATGGGTTTGTTTTTTAGCACACTGTCCCATTCTCGGGTCTGGATTTAGGGTAGTTGGTCCTCGGGACAGGTTGAACAGAAGGGGCTAAGGTACAGAAGAATCCCGAGATGAGTGTGAGGCCCAGGCCCCCCCATGCACAGAACATGGACCAGCCATAGCCATGGCTGATGTCATCAGGGAGTCCGTACAGGTAGCGTGGGTAGCGTGACAGCTCAAAGTTGATCCCGGCCACACAGGTGCACAGTGAAATGATGCAGAAGGTTCCTGGAGGACAAGGGAAAAGACACCGGATGGGGAAATGGAGAAGGAAAGGGGAGAGGAGCGGGAGAGAGAAAGAGAAAAGTTAATATTATTACATTTTCAATTTTCTTGAGTAGGAAAACTGGGAAGTCTAGGTAAGAGCAGGTTATCACCAAGGTCAATATCTGGAAATATTCATGGAGCAGAGAATAGTATTAAAGGATCATCACTTCATCACTCTCCAATAATGGCCCAGTCTTGGACACACTCGGGAAGTCTCTCCTTTGGGAAGATGCTAAATAGATATCTCGTGAGCATTTTGTGTGGGGTAGAGTGAGCAGAAGAGCATTCAGTTCATTTTCCTAAAGTATTTTAAATTCATTGTATTTCTTTGGAGACATGGAAAACACCTACTGTTTGCTACTTCTTTAAAGAGAAAAACAATCTTTTCTCTTTCTTATACATAACAACTTACTCATACAGTATTAGGTTTTCCTTTAATCTGTTCACCAACAATTCTTCCAAAACCTGGAAATATTTTCCTTTTTCCTATAAGACATTTCCCAAAGTGTTCTCTCTGGAATGCTAACGCTATGAGATCCTTTACAAAGTGGGAGGCAGAGTCAAAAGACGGAGAATCCTGCTCATGACTTCTCACCCGTGAACACGCATCATCCACATTAATATTAAGGTAACTCATCTACCCTACTTTATGCCGAATTTCACAAACTTATTGATGATGGGGCGTCCTCTTAAAAACATTACTTACATCAGTCTCTAATAAGAAAACTGCTACAAGAGGTAGAATGATATAAAATGGTTTAGAATTATAAACCCATTTTAAACTAATACAACAAGTTTTTGGTGTGCCTAAAATGAATTCAATAACTTTCCTCTGTATTTGCCGTGTTTTCTGTTCTTTATGTAACCACTGATATGAGAGCAATGAGCAGAAGAAGGATGTATAGTTTGGGAAGGCTGGGCTGGGTCAATGGAAGGAAGAAAAAGGAAAAGCATTATTATAGGGAAGGAACAAAAGGAGGTGCATTCAATTTTATATTTATTATTAAAACTCTCGCTTTCTAACAGCCAAGTTTCTTTAAGATTGAGCCTTGTTTCTTTAAGATCTAGCCTAATTTTTTCCAGAAGCTTCCTGGAAGACAAGGAAGAAAATATAGAGTGGAAGAATGAGGCTCACGAGCTCGTGATAATTTAAATGGCCACCGTTGACCCTAAAATAAGTATTAAGTGCTATGTGCTAGGAACTGTTCTAATGATACAGTGGTTAAAAATGAATTATTTAGGCAGATAGTGAGGGTAAAGAAGTCCTCGGTAAGGTTTTCCTTTTAATAAAAAGCAACCCCCAAATCATTTCTTTGAGCAAATGAGCAGCCTGTAAAATTGAGCGCTGCAGACATAGATAAGCAAGCTGGAAGCTTGCATGGGTGCATATTGGCAGCTGTGCCAATAGGAAGAGGCTGCCTGGGGGCTAGGCATGTTCAAGATGGTGGCTGCATCTTCCCTTTTCTTTGTCAACCACATGAAGAGTAAGGAGGAAACAAGATGGTGCCTGCCAGGTAGAAAATCCGTTTGCATAATGAAAAGATTAGGATGGGGTGGCCAGCTTCTTCGTGCCCTATGTAAATGTCACACCTGGTTCAACCAATCTTTGAGCCCTATGTATCAGAAGCCACCACCTCAAGCGGGTTTATAAAACCCTATGCACTTCGCCACAGACTGGAAGTCCCACTTGGGCACCCTTCTCTCTCTGCAAGAGAGAGAGCTATTCTCCTTTCTCTTTCTTTTGTCTATTAAACCTCCGGTCCTAAACCCACTTCTTGTGTGTCTGTGTCCTCGAGTTCCCTGGCGTGAGAATGACAAATGTCGGATAATTACCCCAGACAGTGACACTGCCTCACTAAGTATGTGGCATGTACTAAAACCTTAATTCATAAAACAACTCTAAGATGTGGGTTATATTATCCCCATTTTACTGATGAGGACATTGATGCCCAGAGAGCTTAAGTCATTTGCCTAAGATCACACAGCTAGTAACTGGCAGAGTCAGGTTACAAACTCAGGCAGGCTAGTTCCAGAGCTTGCAGTCTCATCCACTGTACTGTTCACAACTGGTGCCAGGCAAAGTGGGTCACTTCATGGGTTTCCCTTATTTCACACCTAGGTTCCAGATGCCTTCTCTCTCACTCGGCATGGGTTAGGGCAGTTTGTAGTTTTGGAGGACTCAAAGCAGATCGCTGAGCCCCACACCCACAGTTTCTGGTTCAGGAGATCTGGGGTGGGGGCCTGAGAAGTTGCATCCTGAAGAAGTTCTTGGGGCATGCTGATGCTGCTGGCTCAATGACCACACTTTGGAGCTATAGGATTTGAAACAAGTTTTTACTGGAGAAAGATAAAACTTAATCGGCCAAAGCCCAGATCCAGAGGAAGAAATACAAATGGATTGTACATGTGAAAAATGGTCAATTTTACCAATAACCAAAGAATTGAAAATTAAAAGCATAATGATAATCTATCAAATCAGCAACACTTTATTTTATTGTTGTTTTGCTTTTTTTTTTTTTTGAAAGATCATCTCCAAAACTAGTAAGGGGGCAGTAAAATAGACAATCCCATAGACTCCAGGGGGAGTGTAAGCTGGTGTTTCCTTGCAGAAAGGTGATTTTTAAAATACTCACACCTTCGTCCTAGTAATTTCACTTTAAGAAAATAATCCCACCTGGGGACAAATATTTAGGTATGGACATGTGTGAGATTTAGATATGAAGATGTCTGTGGTGAGGGCGCATTGAGGAGCGGCTGTCGGAGGGCAGACCAAATGAAGCCCCAGATACTGGGCAAGCACTGTTTTCAGAGCTGAGAAGTTTGACCTTTATGTGGGGTCAAGGCACTTTGGTGACTTCAATCTGCATTTCCAAAGACCACTAAGTCAGAAGTGTAGAGGGCAGCCCAGAGGTAGGGAGACCAGTTAGGAGGTTGCCGTGGTCATCGGGGGAAGGGGCAAGTCTGGCAAGGTGGGAGCAGAGCTGGGAGCTCCGAATGGCTTAGTAGATGATTGTTTACTCAATGATTATTTGTAGAAACAACTGAAGGTGACCTGGGCACAGTGACAGTATGACTAAAATGCATTTGTGTCACACATGTATGCATTTGTATTTGTACATGTGTGTGGATGCATTTGTGCATGTGTGTGATGTGTGTGTGTAGTGCCATCAATGCTTGTGAGAACAGTACTCCAAACTTGTGGGAGTTACAGAACATCATAGTTTTTTTCATGTTGTGCACTAGGGCTCAGACTGAATTCTCTGATGGCCCCCAGGGTGGATTAGGTCTCAACCTAGACTCCCTGAATCAGAGGGTCTTGGGTAAGAGCATGGGAATCTATAGTTTTTACAAGTTCCTCAAGATGACTTCTGTTGGTCAGCCTGCTTGAATCCTTGTGTGGGGCAAAGGTGCTTTGTATGACCTGGAGAAGTGATTCCAGGTGGGTGGAAGCAGGGGCAGGAGAGGAGAATGAGGCAGCCTGCAGGACACAGCCAAGGCAAGAGCAATTGCCTGGGGTGGGAGAATAAGAGGAAGCTGTGTCTTGGCATTAGTTTCAAATAAACCAGATTCCAGCAGACCAAAGCCAGCCTGCTCGTGCCTCACCTACTGTGGATGCTTCCAATTGCTGGTTTGTGAACCTATCATTGGATATGTAATGCTATAATTTACTAAAATTTAGATTTAGGACAGAAAGGGGGGGCAGTGAGGTGAGTTCAAGTTCAAGCCACCCTTGGGATGTTCAAGGCATTTGGAAACATGGATCTGGAGCCTGATAGAAAGTTCTGAGCCAGAAATGTGGTCTGAGTCATCATCTCATAAATTGAAGCTGTGGATGGGATTGAGGTCACCCAAGGACTTTATATAAACTATTTCTACAGAGGATACTTAAAGAAATGGAGAAATTTCTTCTTATCAAAAGCCATGCTATGCTGGTGAAGTCCAGTGATTTGTTCTGAGACAGGAGGTCAACCTCAAGGAAACTGTGGTCTTCCCAAGCTGACAGTAGCTGATGAAGCTGGATATACATGATTCTCATGGCATATTCCACAGCAGGGCAGGCAAGACACAAAGGATGTGGCTGATGAATGGGGAGTGAAGGGATAAGGTCCGGGTGGACCTAAGTACCAGTAGAAAATGACTCAACTTCTTCATAACATTCATCTTGCTGTTCTGCTATACTAATAGAGTTGATGAGGAATCTTCCTGCCTTCACTTCCTGTTGGTTGCTCTGTGGCTGTGGAACCTTTTGAAATTCTTTCTGTTAGCTCTTGTCAATATTCCCACAGATGGGAAAACACCTTTATGTCTCCCACTTGAGATGGCCCTTAAAGTAGACCAGTGATACAACTTGCTTCGAAATTCCATGTGTCAAAGAGGGAAGAGTTGGAAGAGGTTTGATTAATTTCCATATATGCTACTGTTTTCTGTTATGAGCAAGGATTTATATGTTTTTAATATATACATTTTTTGAGACAGGTTCTCTTCTCTT
Organism: Pan troglodytes; assembly: GCF_028858775.2. Classification (NCBI taxonomy): domain Eukaryota; kingdom Metazoa; phylum Chordata; class Mammalia; order Primates; family Hominidae; genus Pan; species Pan troglodytes. The sequence goes on along the minus strand of NC_072404.2, from coordinate 156,814,473 downwards.
GCCCAGACTAGAGTGCAGTGGTGCAATCATAGCTCACTGCAACCTCTGCCTCCAGGGCTCAAGCGATCTTCCCACCTCAGCCTCCCTAGTAGCTGGAACTACAGCTGCATGCCACCATGCCCAGCTAATTTTTAAATTTTTTGTAGAGACAGGGTTTCACCATGTTGCCCAGGCTGGCCTCGAATTCCTAGGCTCAAGCAATCCAGGCACCTTGGCCTCCCAAAGTGCTGGGCTTATAAGGATTATAAATGTGAGCCACCACACCCAGCCAATAATTTATATTTTTATGTACCTCTCCACATAGAAGTTCAAATTTGAAAATGTGTACTAATAATTAGAAATAGATAAATGTAGGTGCATAGTAGATCCTCGATAAAGGGACTGAATGAATAACGCGGTGCCATTCCTACTCAGCACCGTATTCTGACAGTTTACGTAATGATATGCTTTGACAAACATTGATTGAATCCCGTACAGAGGGGGACAAAGGGGAGACATATGGGCAAGGACCCTGACTGACACAGATTTCTGTCTAGTGTGATGAACACAACTCTCTGCCTGTGGTTTGGTGGCAAACTGGGGAGTGTGGCATTCAAAACTCCTCCCCATTGACTGGCTGAGGTTAGGGGGCAGGTCCTCTAGGAAAATATTTTAAATGGCTCTGCTGGAAAAGATGTCTAATTAAAAGATGTCTAATTACAGCATGGGAACTGCAACCTCCTCCATTACCCAAAGTTCAGCAGTCCCTTGTGCAAGTGGCACAAGCCTGGGGAGAGCTACTGATGCAGATGAGGGGGCTTCTACTCAGAAAAGAGTCCGTATGCGTCCCCTCTATGGGAAAGATAAAAGTCCTGCTCTCCCCAGCAGGAGCAGACCATGGCCTCTGGGGCTAAGTCTTCATTGTATTTCACATGAGCATTTATTGATACATAAGTGAGGATCCAAGAACTAGAATAAATAGTAATGCATAGTCATATCTTCTTAGTAACGCCCACTATGAATTGGGGTTTGGGCCTAATCCCATTCAGACTCCAATACTAACTGTAGTCGTGGTGTAACAACAACATGAAAAAACTCTGCCCCCAACCCTTCCTTTGGGAGCTGGGTTCTGCTGCGTGCTCCACACACTGGCTGTAAGCAGTGCCAGGCATAACCCTGGCCAGGGCAGTCATGACAGTAGGACTGGTGGCTGGTGGTAAGTAATGTCAGGTCTTGGGGAGGGGGCATTGGTGGCATAGTAACTGTGATGATGGGGAAGGAGGGAGACATTCCTGTGGCTGTGGGCGCCCTAGTATGCAGAACAGCAAATCAGCAAATATTTGTTGAACTTCTATGTTTGGGTCAAGCTTTATGATACATGCTAGGGACATCAAAGTAAGAATAAGACATGATCCCTGCCCTTAAGAATCTTTAATTAATCTAAAATAAGAATTAATCTTTAATGAATCTAAAATAAAAAGCTTTTTAAAAAAGCTTATACTCTAGGCAGAGATATGAGACATGCATAAATGAAAAGTTGAAGATGAAGTGAAAATAGTATCAGACTGAGGTGGAAGAGACCTGAGTTTGTTATCAGCCCTGAATGGTGGGTCCCTGATCTGTAAAATCAGGGAGCTGGAGTAGAGGACTGTAAGGTTCCCTCCCAAGTCTAGTAGTCTCTAGGAAGAGCGTGAGTCATAAATAACCAGTAGCAACTGGTAAGAGTTATACTCTGATACAGACGACAATGCTGGGTCGGGGAGGGTTTCCCACAGGAGTAGAGTCTTGAAGGAGGGACAGGGTTTCTGCAGACAGTAAACAGAAAGGGGTCCCCAAAGGTCCCCTCCTTTCATCTCAGTGCCCCATTGTCCTAGGGCTCTGTGCCTGCAGTAAGACGGCATGCTCGCAGACAACACTTACTATGCCTCTAACTTCTGAAAGGCTCGCTGCTACCCTCTGAGTCATGCTTCCATCATTTCTCACACAGACCGCTGTAACAGATCACTGGAGTCCTGCCTTCTACTTTTGCCCTCAAAGAGTAGCCAGTGGTATTTAAAAAAATTAATCAGATTATGATTCTCTGCTGCTTAAAACCCTCCAATAGCTTCTATCACACTCAGAACACAATCCAAATGCCTCTATTCCTGTATCCTGCGCGTCTTTCCTTACCTGAGTGCATCCCGCCTACCTAGCCAACCTCGTTTATCACCCTGACTCCCACCATCCCTACACTCTGGCCACACTAGAGAGCATTCTGTCTCAAGCCAGTGAAGGTTGCCCTACCTCAGGGACTTTGTTTGCACTGGCTGTTCCCATGCCCAGAAGGGCCTTCTTCCAGCTCTGCTCAGATCTCAGTTCAAATGTCATTCTCTCAGACTGTCCCTGGACTTCTTCGGAAGTAGCATCTCCCCCAGTGGTTTTCAAACCCTGATCCATGGCGGCAGCTCAGGAGCTGCCACTGGGAAGGAAGGCAGGAAGTAGAAGAGACTCCCAACCCTCTCTTCTATTTGGCCAGAATAGCTTTGATTTGATCTGTTTCCATGTGAAATTTCATTGGAAGACAGAATTCCAGTGACATAAACATTTTTGAAAATCACCGGCTTTGTCCATCTGCAAGGGGAGCTAAGGTATGTCATTGGAGGAACTGTCCTTTGGATGGCAAAGTCCAGTGGCTGCTCTGTGGGTGGCAAGGCCATGCCGTTGGCAGAAACAGCAAATTGATCTCAACCCTCTTCCTGCTGGTTCTGGAAGGGACCTCAGACTCCTGCTCAACCCAGTCCTCCAGGCAGCTAGCTGGAGCCAGCCAGTCGCAGCTGGTTGGAATGAGAAACGAAAACGAATTACCGTTTCTGTGCCAGGACTCTCACTGGCATTGGCTCAGAGTTCAGGAGTCCACTTAGAAGAAGGGATGGCACCACCCCAAGTAGCTGCAGGCCGAGAGCTGTGCTGTTAAGACCTGCTGACACATAAGCAGCAGCACCCTGCAGACCCTTGAGCTCCAGTGTCCCCGTCTGTAAACACCTGTGAGTGGGAAGGCATGGCCGAGGTGGGGAATGGGCTATGTAGACACACACGCTTCCTTTGATGACTGTCCCCTCCTGAAGCTCTTTCAGGAATCACATCCACAACATCACCTTGCAACTCCCATCTCTGAGCCCTTGTCAACACCTGGCTGGAAGAGGGGAGGATAGTCTCGGTGCTCTGGACCTGCTGCTCCCCCAGGACCCCTTCACACTGTGAAGGTGAAAGAGAGGAAGCCACTTTCATGCCCAGATTGCCCACTCCTTGTCCCAGCACCAAACATAGCTGCCTCCTCCGTCTCTTTCACATTCACATTGCTGCCATCCCTCATTAATATTTCTCTGGTTGCCAAATATTAGCTTCTGGTTTTCTTGCTAATTTTAGTTTTTTGGCTACCTGACACCTTCCTCCTGCTTGGCTATCTCTTTCCTCGGTTTCCAAGCTGCCCTGGCTCCAGGCTTCCCCCTCAGTCCTTCCCACCCTCCACTGGTCTTTCCAGCCCTGCAGTTCCCAGCTCTCCTCTCTCCCCACATCACACGTCCTCGCTGGCAACATCCTCCCCTCCTCTGACTTGAACTCCCACGACTGGTTCATGTGATTATTTCTTTCTTTCTACACCCCATCCCCAGGGGCACGGTATATTCAAGGTGTTCCCTGGCCACACACAAATTTTTAGTGCTACCTCCATAAGCCCAAATTTCCGTAAGTTCCTGACTTGTTTTATTCCTTCAAAGTCTTGCTTCCCTAGTAGGATGACTAACCATTCCAGTTTGCCTGCAATTTGAGGGAGGATGGTGCCTGGAACATGGGACTTTCAGCCCTAAAACTAGAAAGTCCTGGGCTAAGAGAGTCCAAATGGCCACCCTCTCTGCTGTTTCCTCACAGTCCCGCTTTCTGCTCTGGGGCCAATGGGTAGTGTTGTAGTGATGACATCAGTGAATCCCTGCTTGAAAGTTAGAAAGCACCACGTGGTAGCCAGAGGAAACAGAAACTTGGATCCCTGGAATGTGTCGCTAATGTTAGAAGTGCCAGGTAGGGATAGCGTTGTTGGGGAGCAGCTAATTTTTGCCACCCTGAAATGTCACCAGGGAACAAACAATTAGTCAGCCAACTCAATATTGGCTCTTTCCCAGTATCACCTTAAAGGTTAATGACCAAAATATTTCTGAGTTGATATGCAGAGTTATGGAGCCAACTCCCTGCTCAGCTCACTCTGAGTGCTAATTGCAGGTGTATAAGGTGGACAAGGCAGTGCTTCCTGTGTGCTTGTTGCTGGATTAGCCTACACAGAAAGGGGAGGCTAGAACATGTGTTTCCACTCCGCTTAGGGATTCTCAGAGAAGCCACGGCAGTCATGACACAGCAATGGACCCTGTGGAGAAATAGCATCAAAATTGAGGCCTCAGGCTAGGCAGCAGAAATGCTCTTACTAATTCAAGAAGCCGTCTCCTAGGAAACTGAGGCCCTCACGAGGCTTCTCACAGAGATTCAGGGCAGTTACACATTGTGTGCACAGGCATTTGCCCAAATATCTAATCCTTATGTGACCAAGTTATGCCCACAACTTCACTGGTGCACAATTTCTACAGGTTTCTAGATCCAGATATCCATCTGTGTGACATTTTCTGCTCCCAGGAATGAGGAACGGTGTCTGCGGATCCCCAGTCCTGGCTTCCTCTCTTGTTGCTATGTGGAGAGAGGGCCTGTGTTCTGACTGGAGCCCTACAGGTCGCTGCAAGGCAAGCTCTGAAGAAACACCCACGTGGCTGTGTATCAGGGAGGTCAGAGAAGAAGCAGCCAAGTCCTCCATGAGACACCTCCCTCTATTCCCTCTCCAATCTTTAAAACCAACAAGAACCAAATCAGCAAACAGAAGGAGAGGGCCTCCTCCTTCAACAGTGGCACATCCGTCCTGGGAAGTAGATGATACAAAACCCTGCCTTTGCTTAGATTAAACGCTTCAGCCGCATTTAGCTCTCGAGAGCATTTTACAGCTTTGTTCAGACCTGCACGGAATATAAATTACTGTTGAATTATACACGATTGCATCATCAGCACTCAACAGGCAGGTCACAGGGTTTTACATCAAAGGCGCCTTAGGGATTTGTCGGGATGAGGCAGGGGAGGGTGGATGTGTTCAGAAAGAGAACATGCTGAGTGGGATGGGGCTCTGAGTTGAGGCAAAAATCACTGATCATTCTGCAAGCTGTGCAAAGACTCCAGGAGGACTCTGCCAGGAGTGGAACTCGGGAGTCAAGCCTCTGGGGCAAGCAGGGTTTGTGTTCCTGAGGCTGTGTCTATACACGACACGGCTGCTCTGCACCCAGGTGTGAGCTTTCCACAGCAAAACAGCATCCCAACTCAAGCGACTACAGGGACTGGTCCATCCATAGAGGCTGGCCTCATTTCCAAAGAGAATACATCCAGATTCCTATCCTAGAACCTGGAGTCTTCTCCCTTGGTTTTTACACATCTACGGATGGCCATGGAAACACAGGAATTTTGCCCTTGAAAAATTCATATGTTGAAACCCTAACCCCTAGTATTTCATATGTGACTATATTTGGAGATTGGGCTCTTAAAGAGATAATTAAAATGAGGCCATTAGGGTGGGCCCTAATCAAATTTGACAGGTGTCCTTATAAGAGGAGGAGCTTGGGACATACAAAGAGACACCAGGTGCGTGCACACGCAGAGGGACGGCCTTGTGCAGAGGCCGAAGAGGGAGGCCATCTGCAAGTCAAAGGAGAGAGGCTTCAGAGGAAACAACCCTGTTGGCACCTTGAGATTGGACTTCTGGATTCCGGAACTGTAAGAAAATTAATTTGTAATGTTTTAGCCACCTGATCTGTGGTATTTTGTCATAGCATCCCTGACAAAGTAATACAATAGGTGAATATACAATAATTGGCTTATTAATATTACTTTGCAACACAGGATGAAATAAGAATATCTGTGTGGCCAGACCTTGTGGCCATCCTCTAGCCAGAACATGCATCTAACATAGCCACAGAAAATAATACCTGTTAGGCATCTTGTATTCTTTTTTTTTTTTTTTCTCCATCTATTCTCCCTCACCCAGGTAATTATGCTCACTCCCACTCGGCTCCCTTCAATCCATTTGTTCTTTTGGGTGTAAGTTTAGATTGGATCACAAGATCAGTGGCCCTGGGAGACTCTACACTGAAGCTAGAGCCTTTACAAACTTCTGAAGCCATCCCAAGGACTGAGCAAATGGAAGGGGACATTGGCAGCGTGTTCAAAGGGTTTCATTACAACGGGAATTTACTAAGGTCAAAGTGCCATTGTCCTGTCTCCTGGACCGGAGTCTGAAATTCTCATCCTCCATGCGGTCTACACAGTCTTTGAAATTACCCATTATGGTCTAATCCTAGTCCTGAATCTCCCAAGACATCTTCCCCAAGTATGCCTAGCACGAGATTATCCACACTTTTTCTGAATCTGTAAAATTTTTATGGTCCGAAACAGCAAGCTACCAATTAATTGCACCTCCTATCCTCTGTTTGAGCTTGTGCTCAGCCAGCCTGTGAATTTCTCAAGAACTGGCATGGTGGTGTCTCCTTTGGTATCACACACAGCACTGAGCATTCAATCCTTATCACTTGGACAAATGGGATTTCTAGGCTGTGCAGCTTATAACTAAAAATATGAACATTGGCCGGGCGTGGTGGCTCACACCTGTAATCCCAGCACTTTGGGAGGCCGAGGCGGTGGATCACCTGAAGTTGGGAGTTCGAGACCAGCCTGACCAACAAGAAGAAACCTTGTCTCTACTAAAAATACAAAATTAGCCAGGAGTGGTGGCGCATGCCTGTAATCCCAGCTACTCGGGAGGCTGAGGCAGGAGAATCGCTTGAACCCCGGAGGTGGAGGTTGCAGTGAGCCGAGATCATGCCATTGCACGCAAGCCTGGGCGATAAGAGTGAAACTCTGTCTCAAAAAACAAACAAACAAACAAACCAAAAAAACATTGAAATCTAAAGGAGAATGAAGTAAACACACTATGCCTTGTCCCCTCATTCCCCTTTCTTAAATTGTTATGTGATTGCTGAGGTGTTTGTGCATTATATTGCTGTGTTTGTGTGTATGTGTGTGTGTGTGTGCGCGCACAGGTGCATGCACCCATGCATGTACACACCTTGTGTTTCAATGGACACCTTGGATTTTGGAAAGCAGTTTTCTTTTTTTGCAGGACTTCAGCATCAGAATAATACCCTCTCTGCAGGATTATTTTGAAGAGCCATAATAATGAATGTGAAGAGTTAAAATTGCTTTCTACATGTAAGGTATAATATTAGAAATGGAAAGCTTTAAGTGAGATTGAAGAAAAATTGTTCTCAAGGACAAAAAAAAAATGTTTCCTGTTTTCATCTCCATCACCCACTCCATTCTCCTTCAATCCCACCCCAGGTTTGTAAATGCTACTCTGGGGAGCAATTGCTCTCAACAGAGAACAGAGGAAGTGCTTACTCAGGACCCTTCATTCTGTGGGCTTTGTCAGAACCAGAAGCATGGAACTTGGAAGGATCTCAAGATACACTTCTGAGACAGATCCTCCTTGGTAATGGAACTTATCTCCTAGATCTAAGAGTTTACAGCCTCCAGTGGGGGTACATGATGACATTGGTGGGTCTGTGAAGAAGCTTGTTAGGCTCATATCTCAACCAGTCTCTACTAAAAAATACAAAATCAGCCGGGTGTGGTGGCACGCACCTGTAATCCCAGCTACTCAGGAGGCTGAGGCAGGATAATTGCTTGAACCCAGGAGACGAAGGTTGCAGTGAGCTGAGATCACACCACTGCACTCCAGCCTGGGCTACAGAGTGAGATTTCATCTCAAACAATAAACAACAAACAAACAAAAAGTAATAAAAAGTTGAGAGAAAAGGTCACCATCCATCTAGAAAGGGATACATGACTCAAATAGATACTGTCCTTCTTCCTACTTGACTTTCCCATCACTTTCAACCAACACTGCCAACAGTGTGGTGTGTACTCTTTCCATTTTTCTTTCTGTTCTTATACATTTTTGTAAGTTTTATACCTATAAAATCATACCTACTCTTCTGTACCTGGCTTTGACCACTTAATGTGCTTTTGATAACATTCCATGCCTATATATCAAAATCTTAACCACAAAATATGTTACACTGCATGCATGTACCAAGTTTACCATTCCTCCACACTGATGGATGTTTGCACAGTTGCATATTTTTCAGTATTACAAAGAATCCTGCAGTAAATATCCAAGTTGGGGACCTTTTGTAAGTGCTACAGAGGTTCTGACCCTGGCTTCTCTGGAATATAGAGCTGCCATTGATGGTTACCCCACACTTTCTTATTAAATGACTGTGAGAGTGGCATTTTTATTAGTTTTAATCTACATAGCATACACTCCTTCTTTCTTCCTTTGGTTAAAACATCACCACTATTCTTTCTTATGAGGAAGCCATTCTGTAGTCACAGTGATTAATTCAGGCATAGGCTGAATTAAGTTCGGCCTCAGTTTCTGTATCTTCTGTATCTCTTGGGGTTGCTGTGAGATTATACAGATCTACACATGTATACACACATACATACATATATATGCCTATGAAAATTACATATATACACCTCTTTATATGTGGGTATATTAGGATATATACAGCAAATAAATTATGTAATTGACATAGTCATCCCAAGCTAAATAATTTGCTGAAGGTCTCAAAGCATGTGACAGTGCAAACATTTGATTTTGCTGTAAAGCCTCAAATTATTTGGCTGCAGAAACATCTGAGAACCATCCATTCCACTTGCTTCCACTGCTTTCATTAAAAAAAACAATACTCCAGGGGAAGTAACCTCTAGCCCCCTCCACTTGGCCCACCTGGCCTTGGATATTTCATGCTCCCCGTGAAATGAAAAGTTGTGAAGATCTGCTATGAGCTTTCTATATAGGATGGGAAGGACAGTTCTGGAAAGGAAACAAATTAAGAGTGCACCATCCATATTCTTTCCAAGTGAATCTTTGCAGCTTCTTATCCATCTGGGCCTTGGTTCAGAGCTGAGAGTTAGTGGGATCCAACTGGCTTCTTAACTAAACTGAGAGTGGCACCTACAGCTGTGCAGTAAGGAGCATCCTCAAGCTGTGATTAGTGTGCTTCCAAGAGTGAAGCCACTTAGAGCGTGCCATCTTCCTGCCCCTGCTTTTCTTCTCTCACCTTCTTCTAGCCAACTCTTTCTGGTGAATGACAATGGTCCATGGAGCAAACTTGGAGAATCTGTAGGGCAGAGGGAAACCTTGCCCTGGGTTTCTTGCTGGGAACAAGACTGACAATAATACAGAACTTCCTGCAGACCTTTTCTGACACTGCATCTTCCTGGTTGCTCTGGCCATTCATCTTCTAGGTACCATGCAAGGCTTTTGCAAAGAAAGCTGCATCACTCCCCCAGGGCTGGCATGAGGCCCAGGACACACAGATCTATCATTGCATTTGAATTCCTGTTTTGGTAGTCATAAGGTTCTCTTGACCAGGGGGTACATCAGGACAGCCTGTACCAGCTTCCTGGTAGGGGAGCTACAACATACAAGGGTGTGGTTTTGTGGAAAGTGTACACTACCAAGAATCTGGTCCCATTCTTGCCCATAAGTGGTCAAATCACTTCATCTCTCTGGATCATGATCCCTTTAGCCATAAAATACAGGGGTAGGACCAGATCTCTATGGTCCTTCTTTTTCATCTAAATGATCCTATGACTCTAGATATTGGGGTAAGAAGGTGCTATTCTCTCTGACTTGCTCTAGGACTAGCTGTCACTTATTTTGTCAAACATGAACTATCTGGAGAGAGGATACTGCTTCTCACCTCCTGACATGCACAGAAGGGGTGGTGGATGAGACCATTAGATGTCATTATTTGACATCAATGTGCATATGAGGCTCAGCTCTAAACTGCCTTGATTCTAAGCATGGAAGGATTGGGCCCCAGCTGTTTAAGTGTCTGGAATAAATTGTGTCCTGAATGAAATCTCTCTGGCTTCTGCCCTATCTGATTCAAGCCAATGCCATGTTAATTAGTAGAGGGAGAAGCTTGGGGTGGTAGCCAAAAGATCAGGCAAGCCTGCCACCTGGTTTGGCTATGTTTCCATATGCCCAGCACATTTATCAGCTTGGCCCTAGCCTTTCTCTGAGATGAAAACCTAAACCCAAGTGAATTTTGCAGGCTGTCACCCCACCACTGGGTCACTGAATGCATACATAGCTTTATATGGATAAATCATTTGCATGTAATGTTTATAATATGATAGACATTGTTCCAAGAGCTTTACAAATGTTAACTCTTTTAATCCTCGAAGCAACATTGTAAGGTTTAGATGAGGAAAATGAGGCACAGAGAGGTTAAATAATTTGCCTGAGGCCACACAGTAAATACTACAGCCAGGATTCAAACCCATGCTTTAGCCACTTTTTAAGTTGCCTCTCATCACAGCAATTTCATGTACACCTGTATGATTGTCTCTCCAGTTGCACTGAAATTAATATAAGCAGAGAATCTCTCTTCTTCTCCAGTAGGACCCTACACACAGTGGTGTTTAAATAAGATTCATCAACTAGCTGGTGAGATTGGAAGAAGAGGGCTTATCATTATCCGATGTGGCCCCAAGGAGGTTCTGAGGGCCCTTCAGACTCAGGCTGAGTTGGTAAAATCTGACTACTTCATAGAACTAGGGAAGCCTATCACAACCTGTATACAACTTCACACATTATTTGTGTCAGGTAGAAGGGTGACTCCTTCTGAAGGGACACGAGTTTTCTATAAGGATTAGGATAGAGAGGTCACGAAAGGAAATGAATCAAGATCAGAGCACTAAATCTCTTTCAATGAGAATCCCTGTAGCTTCTCAACAGGTCAGGGACTAAACCAGTGGACAGAAGAAGCTGGTGGTCAGAAGAGGGCCCAAAGGAGCTCAGCATGGACTTCAGCCCATCAGGAATGTCCTCTTCTCCCTTCAGGCCCTCCCCCAAGCCCTCTGCCTTGGGAATGGGTCTCTACCTGGCAGCCCTTTTAGCTCTACTTTCCTCTCGGGGGTTTATTCGAGGAATGAGAATTATTCACTCATCTTCCGCACCCTTCTGAATTCAAACTCTAATGAGAAAAGAACCACAGAAAGGAGGCAGATGAGGAGAAATATACCAGCTCTGTTACTGACAAGTCTACAGTGGCAACTGTGGCTTGTTCCATTGTCCCATGGCCACAGTCAAGATCCCCAATACTTTCTCTCCAGGTTTACATTTTAGGAGGGAACGTTTGAATCTGTAGAGCAGATACACTAACCCAGAAGTGTTGACTCATATTGGTGGGTGAGGAAAGGAAAGGAAAGGAAGGAGAGGAAGGAGAGGAGGGAGAAGAGAGAGAGGAGAGAGAGGAGAGAGAGGAGAGGAGAGGAGAGGAGGAAAGGAAGAAAGGTCCCCAAAGTGGCCTCCTGAAGCTGGCCTGGGTCTTGGGCCCTGACCCCAGGAAGGCTGACCACATGGAGACGTGAGCAAGGGGAGGGGACCCAAAGGGTACTGGGCCCCACGTGCTTGGCTTTCTCTCCCACCAATGTCACCATCAGAGAAGGCAGTCACTTCTCTGTAAGGCCTTAAAAGCTGGAGTCTGCATCCTCCTAAAGAGAGGAGAGAAGTTTCCTACTTTATGACATGGGGTCTAGATGGAATGCCAAGGTGAGAAGAGAATGGCTGCCCCACTTCCCTTAGCCATGCTAACTCAGGGGCTATAAAAAGCCGTGAGCCAGAGGCTTTTGGGAAATGTGATTTTGATCGAACTTATCTGAAAATGTTAAGAGCTGAGCCAGAGGGGTAATTATATTAATTATTATTTTAAATAAATTGTGCCTGGGAGTGTGGCAGAAACTTCAAGAAGAGATTCTTAGGTTTTGCTAGGGTGGCAATGGCAAGGACACAGCTCTTGACATTCCCTATTACCCAGGGCCCAAATTGGAGGGTCAAATATCATACTAGATTTACATTTTAACTGTATGTAAAGCTGCTTAAGCTTTTTTTTTTTTTAGATAAAAGGGATTTTTTGCTTCATTCACAACAGAGTTTAGTTACATAGGGATATATAAAAATGGAAATCTATTAATGACATGTGAAATCCTAAACTAGAATGAATAAATAAAGACTTGGCATACTGCTTCTGAAAAGTTGCCAGTTCTAGGTCTAGGAGCAGTTTCCTTTGATAGATGGACATTGAAAGCCCTTCGAGGGGCAATGAGAAGAACGGGGCATTCCTGCTTCAGCCTCAACCATTAGCTCCCCTGTGAGGCCTCTTGACTCCCCAGCAGAGGGAGGCTCCCTTTGTCCATATTCCCACAATCTGCCCTGTTATAGCACTTGTCATGGGGCTGCTCTGAGCACTTACGTGCCTCTACCACTTGCCTGGGCAGTCTTTAAGGACAGGGACCATACAAGTTACTATTTGAGTGTCTTAGATATTAACACAATGTCTAGCACACAGTAGGTATCCAATCAATGTTTACTTAGCTGAACTTAGTTTGTAAAGCAGATAATTAAGAGTGTGATAGAGTTGTTTCCAAATATTTGAAAGACTTGGAGGAAAAAGGCACTGGCTGTAATTTATGTCACTTTAGCAGAAAGGACCCAAGGCCAAGAAGTCAAAGTTACCAGAAACCTTAAAATAAAGATGAGCAAAATAACAACCGGAGTCACCCACAAGGCAGGGAGCCCCTGCCACCAAGGAGGTTTTGACTCAGAGAAAAGCTAGGAAATGACTAGATCACTACTGTCCAAGACACTCACAATGAGGCAAATGCCATCAAAATGGAACAAAGTGAGGTCCGAGTTCAGAGGAGGAGTCTGGGTCTAGGTAAGATCATTCAAAAAGGTTTCTAGAAGACGCTAACTGTAAGTTGAGCCTTGACAACAGCTTCAGGCTTCAATAGGCAGAAAAGGGTGTCATGGAGGCAGTGACAGTCAGTCACTGGGGTGACTGGAACACCTGTGGTTCATGGGCCTGTCTGAGACATGAGACAAGATTGTGTCTGACATTCAACTCCAGGCTGGGGACATTGGCCTTTATTCTCTTAACAACTGGGAGCCACAGAATATTTTTTCACCAGAGAAATGATGTAAGTGTACTTTAGAAAAGCAGTATGCTGTAAAGGATGAATTTAGTGGAAAGTAGGGAAATGAACATTTATAGAGTGCCTACTCTCTGCTAGATATTTTTTTTAATATATTAACTTGTTTTATCTAAACAACAACCCTACAGGGTAAGCAGCACTATGTCAATTTTACAGATGAGAAAATGCAGGCTCAGAGGTTGCCAACTAAGTGGTGGGACAGAGATTTCCACCAAGGGCTAAATGACTCCCAAACTACTGCAATAGTACTAAGGGCCCAGATGGCACTCAGGGAATGGAAACAAATGAATGAGCTGCAAACAATATTGCAAAGGAAATATTGGCAGATGCTGGCAATTGATGGAAAGGTAAGGGTGAAAACGGAAAACTGGAAGATGACTCAGGTAATAGACCGATCTGCAAGGAAGTGAAGAAAACAAGCTAATTTGCTGGAGGAAGGGAAAGATCAGAGCAGACATGTGTTAGGTGCCTACAGTCAGTCAGGCACTTAGCATGTACTCAATAAACATAAAGCACATGCACAACGTATATAGAGAAAGGACAAATCCGGGTCAAAGTATGTTTGAGGTTCCAGAAAGGTGGAGATGTCTAGAAAGCATTTTTAAAACATGAGGCCAGAGCTCAGGAAAGACTGTTTCATAACATGTTCCAGATTCATTTGTGCAGAGATAATCATCACTGTGATGGTGGGTGTTGTTGACAAGCGGACATGTTTTTGGGTAAAAAGCAAAGAGAGTCAAAAGCCTATATTTATAGGTAGAAAAGGGCAAAGAAAACAGAAAAGGAAAAAGGAACAATCAAAAGGGTATTGTTATAGAAGACAAGAGATGAAAGTTTCACGAAAGATGGAGCTAGGTCAACCCTAGTGAGGTCAGGAACAGGACGGTCAAGGACAGGTGACAGGTGGAACAGCCAGGAGTAAGCACATCTCCAAGAAGCCAGCTTCCGAGACAGGGCGGGAACAGAGACTCCAAGAGATGAAGTGGGTTGGTAGTGGAGCTCTAGAAGTAATAAGTAAGGATTATCCTTTCTGCCTCATGAGCCCCAAGCTTTGCCGTTTGTCTTAAAACACATAAAAATGTTCATATATCCAGCTAAAGAGACTCATTTTCCTATTTCTCTAAGAAATATTTTATGAACAGAACCAGCTTCCTCTTTCTTGCCAGCCCAAGAACACTGCCCTTCATGTACCATGCATGATGAGATGGCCGTGTGGAGTCGTCTCTTACCCTACCAGGTCATGAGCTGTTTGAGGATCACAGCCGTGTCAGTAAGTTAATGGTTATTTGGAAGACAGTGCTGCATAATTAAAAGCCCTGGCCTCAGAATCAAATAGATTTGAGTTTGAATTCCGGCTTTGGGAATGATGTGGCCAAGTACCTTGACCAAGGTACTTAAACTCTAAGCGAGTACTAGGAACTGCAAAGAAGGTAGGAGTCAGTGCTAAACTGAGCACACATTATTAAAAATGTACTAAGTGCTCACTACAGACCAAGCATGGTTCTGAGCATTTTGCACATCAACTCATTTAATTCTCATAACAACCGTACAAGGCAGGTATGATTTTACAGGTGGTGATACAGAGGTGTATAAAGGAGAAATCTGCCCAGGGTTGCAGAACTTTTGAGTCTGACTCCAGATAACATTCATTCCATCTGGCCCTGAGGCCTTTGTTAACACTTCGGTAGCAGAAGTGGCTCCATTTTGCCTTCTTGACCTGTCTTCCTCCTTCCTACCCCAAATAACATCTGCCTGCCCCTTGCTGGTGGGAGTGGAGGAGGACCCTCTGGCTTACAAATGCATGTGAGTAAGCCTGTGTTTTGGAGGCCTGTCCCTTTACCGCAGGTGGCATTCCCAGTAACCTTTTGTTTTATCCTACTGTCACAGGAACACAAAAGTAAGAATGGGTACCAGTCTGAAGACCTTAGATTAAGACTCCATCATTTACTTAACTGCATGACTCCAAGCTTGTTTCATGGCTCTCTGGGTCTAGTTTATTATCTACAAAATTAGGGTGGTAATGCTGACCTTAAAGGGCTGCTGAGATGAAAGGAGATAATGTTGGAACAGTGTCTACTGTTGACCTGCTATAGGTTGTCTGCTCATCTTCTTCCCTCTCCACCTCTTCCACCTGCCTCCTATGGGGGTTTTCAGGTCAAATGAGACCTTATCCTCCCTTTAAAGCTCTGTGAACTGTAAGGTGTTACCCAAAACATAAATGGCCCCCTTTCCTCCCTTTTTGGGTGGCCACAAACTTCCTGCCCCAAGAATGGTGAATGGGTGGATTGGCAATGTCCTCTTTTCTGCTGAAACAACACAAAATTCTTTTGTTTTAAATATTTTGCACTTAAGGGTTTCAGTCCTGAAAAAGAAAACAGCTAATATATCTCTTATTGATCCAGGTGTCTGGCTCCTCTCTACAATTGTGAGCAACCCTGAGGCAGAGATGGGTTTGATTTTATTTTCTCTTCCACAGCACCCAGGACGTAGTAGGTACTTAACAACTGGTTGCCCACTTCATGAATAACAAGCATTGGGCATGTTCAAATGGTTCACTAAAGTGGGGATGGGCTTGCCTCCTTCACAGCCAGATCTTGGAAGTCCTTGACCTTTTGATAGCATCTATAGATAGGGTGAGTGCATTTTCCAAACCCCAAATCAAGACACAAAGGATGAGAAATGATCTGATCATAGGAAACTATGTTTGAAATCAGGAGGACTCAGAAAGTCAGGGAGGCACAGTGGCTTTGCATAGACCCTCATTCCCCAATTATTTCAGACATGGTGAGTAAAGGCAAACCATTTCCTGCCTGTCCCAGTAGCCCAGACTCTGTTAGGATGAGCAGATACATCCACAAGAGCAGAATTCATTTACAGCTCAGGCACTATGTTCATAGATCCTCTCCAGTGTAATGCTTTGAGACCTTCCCAGAGTCCCTCTCCCCTAGGCCTTAAATGCCCCTGTATTGTACAGACTGCTGAATTGTTCAGGCTTGCCAGGCTTCGCCCACCTCCTCTGCAGGGGTGCATCATCTGCAGTGAGATTCAGAGAGATTGCCTGGGCCAAGGTGTGTCTGGCGGCTCATAGTGAGGGCTGCTGCCGAGTCCTTGCTCCCCAGCTCTCGATCTGGGCCAGTTCTCCGAGTCTCTGGTACCCAGAGGGAGCCAGGCACCCTCCCTCCTGTCTGCACATTCTGACTTACTCACTGAGAATGTGCTCTAAGCCTATCTCAGGGGGACCCTGTGTCTGGTCTGGTCTGGTCCGGTTTGCCCTGGTGCCCGGTGGCTTCGATTCCATCCTCCAGGCTCTAGACCCTGTAGTACATCTCAGCCATCAAGGATTGGACGTGACAAAGAGCCTCAAGAGGGCAGAGAGTGCCTCCCTTCCTTGGGTCAGGCTATTTTTGGTCACTTCTTACCTGTCTTTAACCCCTCTACTCTCAACCTGCCCCCACCCCTGCAATCAATGCCCCCATCCTCAGAGAACAGGAGAGAGAAAACTCCTCTTTGCTTTGACCTGCTTGTCCCTCTTGTTTCCTGGGAACAGCTTTTAAGTCTAATAGGAGGGGTCTCTCCATTTACTTCAGAAACCAGCATTTTTCTTTGATTTGTGACTTGTTTCAAGGGCCAGAAGCTTGCCTGACAACTTCCCTTTCTCTGAGGCTTACAAACCTCTGTAAGAGCATCCCAGAAGAGCCACGGAGAGGGAGACTTTTGAAATTACTTTAGAAATGACCTAAGTTTCCATAGCAATCCAGCACTGTGGAGTCATCATCACATTCCAGGTCTTTATTTCCACAGAAAGGGCTATTGGAGGAATCAGTCCCTTCTCGACAACCACTCCAGAGGTAGAGATGGTCTTCATCTACCCTGTCCCCCTTCTCTCCTCCTGCTCACCCTCCTCCTGGCCCACCTTGCTTGTCTGTCCGTGGTATGGAAGCAACGGACCCCAACTCAGCACAGTTTAGTGATTTCCACCCCAGAGAAGACAGGGTCTTGTTAATGCTGACGGGAGGAGACCTCAGGGTGTCACGGTCCCAGTCTGAGCCTGGACTGCATTTATTCAGTCATTTGGACATGTCCAGCATGGCTGTGGTGGTGGAGGCAGGCCAGCTGGGAGGGCACTGGGCTGGGGGAAATCACTCATCCTAAGTGAGAACTCAAATCGTCTCCCCCACCCTCAGTCTGGACACTGAGAACCAAAGCCTGACCTTACTGTCTACAGGAACATGGCTTTCCTATTCTGCCATCTCCTTTACACTTCTGGGACTGTCCTGTGCAAGTAAATGATTTGATTGTTTCATTACAGGAACTTTCCAAAAGATCCACCAACACTTTCATCAAAAGCATCAACTGACAGCATGTGCCCCAAGATTCTCTGAATCCTTGGCCTCAAAATCTTCACCTTGCTGTTCCCACCAGTCCAGGACATTATCATTATTCTTACCCAATCATTATCTAATTATTCATACCCAACGTTAATCACATGTCCACACTGAAATAATGGCTTTAAATCAAACATCCAATTCTCAATAAATTCTGATCTTACTCCCTCCCCTGGAGGCCCTGCCAAAGTTTTTCAAGGTACATTCTCTCTTATCACAGAAAGCAATTGTCTTATTAACAGCTTTTCCTGATTAACAGGTTGTGTTCTCAATATTTGGGGAGTAGCTTTTGACATAAGGAAAGAGGCACACATGCTTTGTGTGATTATTCAGTCATCAAAGGCAAGCGGTGGTCTTAAGCACAGCAGACTGGTTAGGGAGAAGGGGGTTTACAAGCAGAATAGAGATGAGATCTGGTTTCTTAAGATCTCTGGGAGCCCCTGCAGCAAAAGTCTATGGAGTTCCGGGCTCAGGGCATTTAAGTGTGGGACAATGCTAGAGGCAGAACTGGCTTCATGGGCATGTGATCTATGCAGTCGCCCACTTGCTTGGATCCTCTACTGTTGCTGTCCTGAAATTCTTAATCATGTTTGAACGAGGCATCCTGGGTTTTCATCCTGCACTGGGCCCCACAAATTGTATAGCTGGTACAGGCTAGATGGTGCGGCTGCCCCTGCAACATCTTCAGGGGGCACATGCCAGCCCCTAACCCTGCTCGGGCTTCTCCAGATATGTACAGACACAGCACCCCACTCACTGGAACTGGGAGTGGCAGGTGGTAGAGAGGCTGACATAGCCAGAGAGGTTGATAAAAGTCACACGGTATCAAATGATTGCCCAGGAAAGAAGCCTAGGGCAAGCTGTGAAACAGATAGAGAGCAGGGCAAGCAGAATGGGGACGGACGCCCCTCGGTCCATCAGCCCCTGCCCACGCCTCTGAGGCCCTTAATGATCTGCTCTTGGCAGAGTCATCTCTGTCTCATTCTGCTCCCATCACGGTCATCCTCTCACTCAACTTCTTCAGACCCAACAGGCTCAGTCCTCTCCCAGGCCCCTTCTCCTTGCTGCTCATTTTACCTGGCATGATCTTGCCCCAAGTCTTCTTATGGCTCCCTGCCCCCTACATTCAAGCCCTGTTCAAACATCACCACCACTGATAGGCCCTCCATGCCCTCTCTAACGACAGCCATGCCCCCATCTCTATCAACTTCCCAGCTTTATTTTTCTCCATAGTTCTTATCACCTAACATCGCACTATATTTTTATGGCACTTGCTTTTGGTCTGTCTCTCCAACTTGAACGTAAGCTTCCTGAGGACTTTATCCTGCTCTTCTCTGTATCCTAGGTGCCTCGACAGTGTCTGGCACATAATGGGCAATCAGTATTTATTGAGCAAACAAATAAATGAATGAGTATGGGTGATCAGTCGGAGAGACATTACCTGTCTAAAGATTTCTTCTTTTTCATCTCGATGGCATGTAATGCGTTTGTGTGGCATTGGTAGTGATGGGATGATGCTGCTCAGGGCAGTGTCACTAAAGGTGGTTATTTAAAAAAAGAAGTACTTCAGTAGCTAAATAATAATAATAACTTAAAAGGTATTCAGCACAATGCCAGGCATTGTTGTGAGCCCTTCACATGTATTAACTCTGCAAGCCTCATAGCTGTGCCTGAAGTGTGTCCTGTTATTGGACCTCTTTTATAGATGAGAAAATTGAAGCAAGGCATGAAAAATGGATAAGAAACTTTCCTAGGGCCACATGGCTAGTCCAAGACTCTTTTGGTCCTGGACTGGTTCTCCATGACAAAACCATAATTCCCTCTTCAATTGGGTGATTCCACTTAACTAGGACTCTCACCCCCAATCAAGAGGCAGAGAATGGAAGACAGCTCATGTGCAAGTGTAGACAAGGGTTGGCTCTTCCCAAAGAAACTCTCTGAGATGCCTTCACCAACCATCCTCCTTTGCATTTCCTTCCAGGGGCTGCTCTGTCTTAGCATTTCCAACCAGAAAGCCAATGACAAAGACTCCTCCTGCTCTGGCGAACATGTGGCACTGTGGCTTTCCTGAAGGCTTGGCAGGTGAGTGATGGGGCATTCTGACATGGCTTTTAATTGCTGACCGGATTTGGATTCATCTGGATAAGGCTGCTCCCTGTTCTCTTCTGAACCCCACATCTGTAGGAGGGGCAGGTCCCATTGGGTGGCAAAGGTGAAACTCCTTTGGGTCTGCCCCAGCTTCAGTGTGAAAATGAGGCCCTCCTGCTGCCTGGGTTACTGAAGTGGTGCATCCTGGCCACTCATTCTATGTGAGGTACATTAGGTAAGCCCGGATGTTATTTCCTAGTCCTCCTGACAATGTGCCTTCTCCCTCAAATGTCTTTTAGTGACATGACTTACCCCCTCCCTGATTTGTTTTAATTGTAATCATCAAATGCTAATAAATATTGAAATCTGCACTTTCCAAGAGGCAAGATACGCTCCAGGGTATGAAGTAGTTTGTGAGTCTCTAATCAGGATTTTGAAAGAAAGATTATAAGACAAAAAGTCAAGAGATGAGTTGTGATGTTCTAGTGAAATCTCACATAAAACTATAAAAGCAGATTGGCAGGGTAAGAAGATGGGTTTTATGCCAGAGTTGCCCTTGATTCACCATGATAGCTCACAGATACTTCTCTGCCTATTAAAATGGACTTCACTTAGGCTATACATGTAACAGTAACAGCACCATTTATCAAGGGTTTATTGTAAGCCTGTCTCATAGTAAGTCATTAGCTTACTGAATATATTCTCCCTCCCCAAAATATCTAACTTATATGGTCCTTTTACTCCATGTCTCCCCTCTCTGACCTAAGAGTCATGAAGTTTGAGATATAATGCCTCCTGAACTTATATTAGGTTTGTGCAAAAGTAACTGCCATTTTTGTCATTACTTTTAATTACTTTGAAACATCAACCTAGCATGTTTCTAAGTACAGCAAGCTAGGAATAACAGTGGGGAAAGGCTGGTGGGGAAACCTGAATGTTGTTCTATAAGATCCCTTAAATCATTTTACTGTCTAAAAGAAACAGTCCTCCAGGCAAGATGGCCATTGCTTGGACTTTTCATTTTAGGCTTGTATATTTTCAGAATGCCCAGGCCTCCATGAAGATCTTTGTCTAGCAGCAGAAGAGTGTTATGCTGAGTGTCTGGGGGTTCATCACACAGCTGAACTGCTCTCTGGTGAGCTTGGTGGAGCGGGTATAGATGCCAGACATGTGGCATCATCGGTTTGCAAATCACTGCAATCACTCACACATAATAGCCTGAGCTTCTTTAGGGCATTCTCTTCATTCCCCCTGACTGACTGGGAAGGTATAAAAGGTCACACTGATCACAGGTGGTAGGAAAAGAAACTTTAATGATTTCCTTTTCTCATTACCACCCGTGCCCTTGGTTCTGGCCGCGGTCTCCTCCATATGCCCCTTTGTGCTTTGTGAAAGGAGCGAAGGGAGAGAGGGAGACACAGAGTGAATGACACATACTGGCACCCACTTAGAAGCCCAGAACCAGAGTTGTGCTAGTGTGGGAAGAAGCAGGGGCTGTGGGGCCCCTGCTTCTTCAACACGGGGTTGAACATGGGAGATCTTCAACACGGGGTGCCAAAAGCAGGGGCAGGGCTGGGGATGCAAGAAAGCAGGCTGGGTCCCAGGCTGGGCTCCAGCTCTCATCTGCCACTCACTGGCCAGGTGACCTAGGACAACTTGACATGACTACTTTTACCTGGTGACGCAAGGAAGTGGAACTGGTTGGTCTCTAAAGTCCCTTTTATTTTATATCTATGAGTCCAAGTTCAAGACAGAAAGCTCTTCATGAATTCAAGTGTAATTCATACTCTATCTCCAAAAAGAATTTGAGATAGTTTATAACAGAAGTAGATCCTTGGACTGTTCAAATAAAGACAACAAGAGGACAAGAAATCTTGTGAAAGGGGAGATGATTAGAATAGGAACAGAAGATAAGATGGGGTATTTTACTGAAGAATTGCTGCTCTATTGAGACAAAACCAAAATATTTTGTTTGTTACACACAATTCACTTTTCCTATATATTTGTTCCACAAATATTTATTAAGAGCACAGACATTGTTCCTGACATTAGTGATACCTTAGGGAAGGTATCCCTTCATGAAAGCAGACAAAGTTCTGGAGATCATGGAGCATATATCTAAGTTCAGGGAGAGAGACAGTGAACAAATCCAGAATGTTAAAAACATTTCAGATACCTAGCACCCAATCACCCATATCTTGGTTTCTGATACCTTTCTCTAATAAAAGGAAACAGAGCTCCTTGAAGAAACGGCTGATTCTAGGTCTAGGGCAGGAAATATATAAGATAAGCCTGCCAAAAACTAAGTGCTCCAACAAGCAAACAATAAAAAAGTAGTCAAAACCAAAACCCACATTGATGGGGGTATCTCAAACAGGCACAGGAGCCAACAGAAAGCTCTCCCAATGGCCAAAGCTGTAACAATGAGAGCAACAAAAGAAGGTAGTATCGGATTAAACCCAAAGTGTAAGATAAATGCTCATCAGTCCACACTGGTATAAATGACTGAATAAATTAATAAATGGGGGAGAAGAGACAGACCTCCTCCCACGCAGAAGAATTCCAAATTAGATAGCTACTCCATCCTACAGGAGCATCTCCATCGCAGCACTCCATCTTCACGCCCCATTCCTCAAGCGTGGGCTGCACGTGGTGACTTCCTTCCGAGGAAGTCATGGGAAATGGGGGAAAAATAATTTTACAGTGTGGAAACTTGAGAAACACATGATCAGGACAATATCAACAGTCATAAATCATGTTGAAATGATGTGATGAAAATGGCATTTTACCTCTTTCTCCCCAAAACCCCTAACCCAGTCTAATCGTGAGAAAAACATCAGACAAGTTTCAATAGAAGAGCATTCTACAATATGCCTGACTAGTACTCTTTCAAACTGCCAAGATCGTCAAAAACAAGGAAAGTCTGAGAAACAGCTACAGCTAAGAGGAGCCTATGCAGACTCGAGAATGACGTGCAGTGTGGTGTCCTGAACGGGATCCTAGAACAGAAAAGGGCATCAGGTAAAAACTGAGGGAATCGGAGTCAGCTGGGGCCGTTGGCTAATAATAATGTACATATTTACTCATTAGTAATAACAAATGTATCATAATCATGTAACATGTTAATAATACAGGGAACTGGATACAGTGGCAGAGGATACTATGGGAAGTCTACAATCTGCTCAATTTTTCTGTAAATCTAAAACTGTTCTAAAAATAAGGTCTATTAAAAATCAAACAAACAGAGGGTCTAGAGGTCAGAGATGGAAGAAGTCAGAGATTCTCTCTCTTGCTGGCCTTGAATAAGCAAACTTCCCTGAGTTCTGCAGGTGCAAGGAAATGAATTCTGCCAACATTGTGATCTTGGAAGAGGGCCTCAAACATCAGATGAGAACCCAGCCCCAGCTGACGCCTTGATCACGGTTTTGTGGGACTTTCCACAGAAAATCCAGTTAAGCTGTACCTGGGATTCTGAACCATGTAATCTATGAAATAATAAGTGTTTGTTATTTTAAGCTCCTAAGAAATCAGCCAAAATGAAAACACCACAACCACAAACGTTTTGGAAAATAAAGAGGGTGCTACTGAAAATTAAATAAAGTGTAGAGCATGCCTAGGTGGCTGCATGAAACTGGGTGGTCAAGAAAGTCCTCTCTAAAAGGGTGGAACCTGAATTGGAAAAATGAGCCATCCACAAGGGATTACAAGGAAACACTATGTGCAAAGCGGTCAGATCACTCCAGGGCCTTGAAGTAAAACTTTGGGTGTTCCAGGGTAGAAAGGCAGCCAGTGTGGTAGGAGTGACCCGACTTTAGGGAAAGAAACAGAAAAGGAGGTGAGAGGCAGCATGAGCCTGATTACAAACAGCTTCTAAAGAGGTGTAAGGAGTTCAGATTTTAAGTTCAACTGGAAGCTATTGGGCCATTGACAGTGGATGACTGACATATCTGATTTATGGTTTTAAGTAAAATTATGCTAACTGCTCTGTGAAGGACTGATTGCACGGTGGCCAGAGTGGAGTCAGGGCGTTTAGAGAGGAGGCTCCAGCATTAGCCTAGACAAAAGATCATGGAGCCTTAGACCTGATTCGGGGAGGAGGCGATGGATGTCTTCCAGGGAGTGTGGGAGGGTGTGTGAGAGGGGTCTTGATGGGATAGGGCATACGTTGATGTTTACGCTCATCTTGGGGATCCGTATCCACGAAGCAGTACTGAGGTGCACCCAGCAAGGGAATCACAGGAACTCATAGCAGTCACGTGCTCCCTTGCCTGCAGTCTTTCCCTGGTGGCATCCTGTTCCTGAGCTTCTGAATGTCACTGGTGATTCATCAGGCACACAAATGGTGTTGTGCCAGTCTGGGCGAGATTCTCCCCTGAAGGCCCTGCCAAAGGGAAAACTGGATCCCACTTGCCACCCCCGGCCTCCTGGTTGAGCAAAGCTGCCCTACTTAATTAATCATCTCCTCGGGGCTGAGCGTTCATTAAACAATTTGCTGCTAATTCTTTCCCAGGGTGCAGGGTGCCCCTACTTTGACCAGGAAATAGTTAAACCTGGAACAGAAAAGTGCCCAGCGCAGGCCATCTTCCTTCATATTGGAAGATAGGAGAGGTTGGGAATAGAATTCTTCCATTTTCATGTTGGCCTTGGCAGTTTCCTCTGAAGTCACCTGCAATTTCATCTCTTGAACTCTTGTCTCCAAATTTACCTTCTTCATTCTTGCTGCCTCTTCCTGCTGTACCTGCTCCACATCCAGGCCTGGCCAGCTCCAGGCACTGCTGATGTTGTCCCCCCACCCTTCTCACTTGTAGCCCCATTTTAACCCTCAGGCTCCTGTCGGTGCTCGGTTATAGATGCCTGCAACCTGAGCCTGGGTGAGCAACCTGAGCCTGGGTGAGCAACCTGAGCCTGGGTGAAAGCTAAGGCCACGGGGCCTTTCTGTCCCACTTTGTGATAACTCTCTATGGTTCGAGTGGCTGATTGCTCTGCTCTATCTATGAGGTGGCTGTCACAGGTGGCTTACTCTCCAAATTCTTCAACAGGCCAACCCCTAAAGATTAACTCCTAGAGAGCAGGGACTGGCCAGGTTCTGAGAGGGGTGGTGCTGACATGTCTCTCTGACATACAGGGTTCTAGAGGTCAAGGCATCATTTTTGGGTTGATGCCCCAGGCTCTCAGTTTGCTCTATCTGCTGAGCAAGGAGAGGGGAAGTGCAGCTTCTGTTCTAGTCTGCTCCTTCCCTAGTCCCTAGCTCACAGTCAGCAGATGGCAGCTGCCTGGGACTTCTGGACTCCCATAGCTATGTCTAACCCAGTTGGAAAGAACCCTAACCAGAGAAGAAAGGGAGTGCCCTCCCACCCCTGAGAGAGTCATCTTCAAGAAAGACCACACTTCGAGGGACCAGCTCTTAGTGGCTTTGTTCTCCAGCCCCTTCTGTTAGTGCCTAATGGTACCCACAAGGTATGTGGACATCCGTTTTTTCCCCAGACTCTTTCAGGAAGACATGGCTTTACCTATGGACACAAGTAACAACACACCAGGACAAATAAGAAGGCGACCTGATCTGTGGATGAGATGAATTTGCTCCATCCTGGAAGGTGCCGCAGTCAGCAAGAGGCAGCTTTTAGAACAGCAGCTTCCCCAGATCTTTCTGTGATGCTAACACTGTATCTTACAGTCTTACAGGATGGTTTTGCCACTTAAAAAATAGATTGCATGTCCCCAAGAAAGCAGATTTACCTGGGACCCTCAGTAGTAAAAGCTTGGATGAGCTTTCCCAGTAATAATCGAGGCCCCATCTCAGCCCTGCCCTATCTCTTGCAGCATAAAGTATGGAGAAATAGTCCTTAAAAGCTGGAGTTAACAAAAAAAAACATGAGAGGTCTTGGCTAACCAGTTCATCCCTAGTACCATAAAATATTAGCGCTAGAAAGAACTGGAAAGTTCATCTCTTCCACTAGTTCCCAACTCTGGCTGTACATTAAGATCATCCCCAGAAGTTCCACTTGGATGGGTCTGGAGTGGGGTTCCAGCATCAGTATTTTTTTAAAAGCTCTCCAGGTGATTAAAGTGCAGTGGTTGAGAACCACTGCCTGGACAAAGGTAAGCAAGGCTCTCACTCATTCACCCTATAGAAAGGGGCCTCTGACTCCTAATTGAGCCCAGGGGCATTCAGAGGTCTTCCCCAGAGCCCTACGCTTTTGGGAGGTGCCTCAGCACGGTCCAAGGGCAGGGCTCCAGGGACACTCAAATCCCTCACTGCCCCCACACTCCATCCTGGGAGGGTGCTCACCAAGGTCTCAGTTAAGTGGGATATAGCCCAATGACCCTACCACAGTCACATCTGTTGGTCAACCACTGTCATCAAATTCTGTCCCTTTATTGTTTGACCAGTGATGTGTTCCCTGTCTGGAAAAGATAAGCCAGCGAATTACACAATCTCTTTCTCTGGAAGCTGGCTTCAACAGGCCAGAGGGAAGTTGTCAAAGAGTTGAAGAGTCCTGGAGATGTAGCACCTGGGCAGGATCTGAACCTTGTGCCTGGCATGAAGAGAAGGGAGAATGAAAAACCATGCAGGAGCCTCAAATGCCATCAAAGAAGTGGAGATGAAAGAAGCTGGCTCCCAGGGCTCACTGGATTCCTTATCTGCCCGAGGCCCGTTTGCTCAGCTTTTCTTGGATTCCTGGGAGACCTCTCTAGAGCCTTAGGAAAGCCTTGTTTTACCAGAGCCTGCCTTTATATATCCAAAAGAGTCTTAGAGAGAACACTCACTACAAACAGAGCTGCTCCACTTTTATCTTTTTATATTTTGGGGGGCTACATAAGATTGGATTGCAAAAGGAAAACCAAAAAAGCTTCCATTGCTAAAATATAGTGTGGAAATCATCAAGCTAGTTTGACTCCTTGTTTCACTGAAGGGTATGCTGAGGCACAGAGCAGGGAAGCATGCCTGGTTTTGTCAGCCTCTGTCTCTGTGGGAGACCAGAAGGAGGAGTGTGGAAACTACTAGACAGAGCCATCACGTCCCCCTCACTCCCCCAGCCTCTGCCATAACCACAGGTGTGGGGCTCACTGAGGAGGCAGCTCTGGCATGGGGCATCCTGACTCTAACAGCAGACGGTTTTTTTAGCCCTGAGTGATTTTTCCTTGGAAAGACCCTGCTTGTCTTTGGCACAGAATGGCTGTGTTTCAAGGGAATAAGGGTAGACCTTCAATAAATTCAGAACTCAAGCCAAATCCCACAGCTCACTAACCCCCAAGATCACTCCATACACCTAGAGCAATGAACTCCTCCTGTCCCCAGCTTGACCTGCAGACAAAGAGCCAGCATGGCTCTCTCCTTCACCCTCTGCCCCTGTTCAGAAACCCAGAGCCTGGTGGCTCACAGAAGGGACCTGAGTTGGGTGTTTGCTACAGGTGCCTAAATTCTAACTGACATTTGTTTCTAAATGCAGGACTTACTTTTATCTCTTTCCATAAACATTTCTTTTTTCTTTTTCTTTTTCTTTTTCTTTTTTTTTTTGAGATGGAATCTTGCTCTATCACCAAGGCTGGAGTGCAGTGGCACGATCTTGGCTTACTGCAACCTCTGCCTGCCAGGTTCAAGCAATTCTCCTGCCTCAGCCTCCCAAGTGGCTGGGACTACAGGCACGCACTACCATGCCTGGCTAATTTTTTTTTTTTTTTTTTTTTTTTTTTTTAGTAGAGACGGGGTTTTACCAAGCTGGCCAGTCTGGTCTCGAACTCCTGACCTCATGATCCACCCGCCTTGGTCTCCCAAAGTGCTGGGATTACAGGTGTGAGCCACAATATTTCTAATTCCCTCTGTCCAGGCCCCAATCTCCCTCTACTGAGCCCCACACAATCCACCCATCTACCTTTGTCTGAGGGGTAGATGGTGATGGACATACCCAGTGGTCAACTTCAGCTTGGGACTGCGACTCAAACCAGGAGACCAAAAAGCACAGTTTAGCTCTTACAGGGAAAGAAGAGGCACAAGAGGAGTGGACTCACTGTTACTTCCCATGGACTGGACCCCTATTCCCACATAGCTGTGCAGTTCTCCTTATGTAGAATCCCTCTAGAGGGACGCTGGAGTGGTCCTATGCACATGATGGTAAAATAATGGAGTAAGAGAGACAGATATAAGAGACGGTCTAGTCCTGCCCCACCCCCGCCTTACTTGAAAGGGGGGCAGCTTCAGGATCCATAAGTCAGAGGTGAAGATAGACTTTTGGACGGAAAGTGCCCAGATAGCACCTGCTTCCAGCTTCCCACACTAATGCCCAGGGCCTGCATATAATGCAATGCCCAAGTACTTCCTGGGCTCATGCTTGTTCCAGGTCTGATATCTGCATCTGCTGTAACCACCCATCTCATGATCATCTCCGTAAGTGTCTTTCTTCCACACAGGCAGTCAGCTCTGAGGGAAAGATGAGGACCGTGTCTTATTTTCCTTTGTATCCCCAACAGCTGGTGCAGTGGTGAGGAGCTAAAAGCAACTCAAGAAGTGCTTGTGAACCAATGGATGAGTGAATGAGAACCCCAGTCACGTCATGGTCCCCTCTGCTGTGCCCTCTGGCCATTCTCCCCAAATTGTGGTAAACAGGACCCTGTCCACTGCCACCCACAAGCCGAGCCTGCAGCCTTACCTCCCATGAGGAAGAGCAGCCCTGCCACGTACTGCATAAGGCCTCGGTCCCAGCAGCAGCCCAGCACGCCGATGATCCAGCCAAAGAGGATGATGGCCACCGCCATGCCCATGAAGCCAGCCGTCATTCTGCGCAGGTCTGTGGGGAAGCAGGCGAGCAACAGTCAGCAGCAGAGCCTGGGACTGAGGGCCAGGGTATACCCCAGGCCTGGGGTGGGTGCAGAGAGGGAGTGGCCCTCCAGGAGCAGGAAGGCAACCTGCCCTTCTCAGATAGGAGCACACAATCTTTGCAGAGGGAGGATCCCCTGTGGTGACTCTATCCTTGTGTGCACAAACAGGCCACAGCAGTTTGGATCCTAAGCACAGGGACAGATCATTACAATATCGTGGCCATTTCTTCTATGCCTCCTTTGTGCCAGGCATAGCGCTGCCTAGCTATATATCTATCTCAACCTTCTGAGACAGGTACTATCTTTATTCCTATTTGCAAAATGCAGCAACTTGCTGAAAGGCACACTGCTAGTAAGCGGTAGAACAGAGACTGGAACCCAGACCTGTCCAGCACTCCCAGCTTCCAAACACAGCATCACTCAGCCTCTCCAAGGAGCTGAGAACCACAGAAATGGGCTGCTGGATCTGGGTAGTCAGGCTGCACCTGCCAGGCTCTCCCGGTCTCACTAGGAGGTTGCAGGTGAGGGAAAGCTAACAGCATGGGGGGTCTGGTGTTCTGTTCCTTCAACTCCAAGCTGGCTCCTGGGCTTAGCTTTCCCTGTATGCAGGGCTGCAGGAGGAGAGCACTTCCTGCTCTCCTCTAAGCTCCAGAGCAGACCCCTTTCTTGCACTTACTCCATCTCCTCCACCCCCGGGTCAGCCCCGCTTTCTGAGTCAGGCCCTTCTCTGTTCCACGCCTGGCTGACCCATCAGCTCCAGGAGGAAGAGGGTTGTCTGGAAAGGCAGTATTTTTAGCAGAAGGGAGAGGGCAGAGCTGTTGCCATGGCTCAGTTGGCCACTCAGCATCTGGCTTGGCTTCCTCCCCAGCGCCCACCCCTGCCCTCCTGCACGCAGAGGCAGCCAGAGCTGCTCTCAAGCCCCCTACCCTTCCACGTGCCCACCGCACCCCAGCCCCCACCAGCTCCGGGCACACTTTCCTCATCCATCACCCCTTCTCTAGAGCTCAACCTTCTGACCCTCTGCTCATGCCACCCACTCCTCTACCCTTCACCAACACCCACCACAGCTCCCTGGGCCCTCTCTCCACCCACCCACCTCTGAGCCTGTGCCCTAAGCCTGCCAGTGGGGCTCCACACAGGAGCAAAGCTATTTATCCTGCCTCTGCCCCAGGGTCTGTGCTTCCCAGGGGGTTGCAGAACAGCCTGGAGGATCCTTGGGGGTCCCTCTCTGTCAAACGGAAGTGCCTGAAGCAAACCACATCCACACCCCGTGCAAGCACACCAGCTGCTGCAGCCTGCCTGGACAATCTTTTCTCAACCCTGAGAAACAAACACCCCACAGGTCTCTTTGGAGAATACCTCAGAGACCACATACCTCAAAAGGTGTCCAGGTCCCATCCCCTCCATTCCTCTCTCTCACTCCAGCCACCCCATGGGGAACCCCAGCAGAGCAAACAAAAAGTCATATGGTGCAGTTTGGCTTAAGACCCCTCTGTAGAGGGATCCAGACCACCCTTCTTGTCCTGACATTGACCATCAGACACTGACAGCCCCCGGCCAGGGAGGAAGTTGGCCGGGGAGTGGGGAGAGACGGGGCACAGGAGGGGAACAGCAGCAGACCCTTCCTTCTGGTGAGGAGGGGCCTACAGAGGAAGGAGGACAGGGCTCCAGTCACAGAGGCAGAGATCTTTGAGAGCCACAGGGCAGGTTCCTGCTCTACTAGGGCCGCCCTTGTCTGCCCTGGCTGACCCGGGATGCCTGTCCCAGCCAGGTAGAAGTGATGCTTACAGTCACTTATGGGAACTGCCCAGGGTGCCTGATTATCATGCAGCACTGCACCCCCTGCTCATATTACCATATGTGTCAGATGGAACTGCTGAAACCATCGTTTGATCACAATAGGAGCTTGTGAGGCCAGCGGCCTGCGTGGGCAGCCACAGCCAGTCAGAGAAGGGAAGGAGCACTCCTGCCCCTTCTTATTGAATCATCTGTGCCGTCCTCTCCCTCCGTCTCCCCAAATGCTGTCTCCATGGCCACCAGCCCTATACCTTAGTCCCTGCTTTCCCCACCACCACAAGAGACTCTGGAGTGACCGAGGCCTGAGCTGCCTTCTCAGTAGAGAATGGTCCCCGCTTGACATGTGATCCCATCTGGATCATCTCCTGGAAATGGGATACTCTTTACTACCAATGCTTCTACTCCCCATCATCTTCAAGGGCCAAAAGGTGGTGGGAAGAGGAAAAGAGAGAACAGCTTATTTTCAATGAAAAGAAGGTTTCCCTGTAAGGGGCTTATACTTCCTTAAACAGGATGTATAGTTTTGGATTTTGCGTTTAAGTATTTTATCCATTTTGAGTTTATTTTTTTACTTGGTGAGAGACAGGGGCCTAGTTTCATTCCTCTGCATATGAGTATCCAGTCTTTCCATTTACCGAAGCACCATTTACTGAAGAGGATGTCCGTCCCCCAGCGTATGTTGCTGCCTTTGTTGAAAATCAGTTGGCTATAAATATGTGGATTTCTGGGTTCTCTATTCTGTTTCATTGATTCATGTGTTTTTATACCAAAACCATGCGAAGTGTCTTTCAATGAATGAATAAAGAAAATGTGTTACATATACACAATGGAATACTATTCTGCCATGAAAGGGATGAAATGTTGTCATTTGCAGCAACCTGGATGGAACTGGAGGTCATTATGTCAAGTGAAATAAGCCAGGCCACAGAAAGACAAATATTGCATGTTCTCACGCATATGTGAGAGCTAAAAATGTTGATCTAATCAAAGTAGAGTAACGGTTACCAGAGGCTGGGACGGGTGTGGATGAAGAAAGATTGGTTAATGGGCACAAACATACAGTTAGAAGAAATAAGTTCTAATGTTTGATAGCAGAGTAGGGTAACTACAGTTAGCAAAAATGTATTGTGTACTTCAAAATAGCTGGAAAAGAGGGTTTGGAATGTTTCCAACACCAAGAAATGATAAATGCTCAAGGTGATGGATATTCTCAATATCCCGACTTGATCATTATACATTCTATGCATTTATCAGAATATCACACGTATCCCAGAAATGTACAAATATCTGAAACTGATAAAAATAAACAAACAGGAGGTATAAACGGTCAGCACATTCATCTTCTGCACCCTTCTCTTTTCGATGTGTGGAGGTTTCTTTCTAGGAGAAATCCTATCCCATTCGGCAGCACTAGACAGGACAACTTTGCAGAGTCCCACCTTGCTGGAGGCCCAGCTGTCACCTGGCTTTGCTCATTGGAAGGCCTGTACTGTTCCCCAGGCTCTGCAGACGCCAGGGAGCAAAGGTTCTACCTGGGGGAATTAAGTGGACAATGGGTCAATAAGAGGTGTCCACCTTGGCCACGGATGGGAAAGTGGGCTGGGCAGAAAAACAAAATGGAAATGCAAATTAGAAAAAGAGGGAAGGTGAGAATTGTTGGAGAATGAGAACAAAGTGTTTTACTTAGAAGAAAACAGAGGAAAAGGCAGAACAGCAGCAAAATGAAGACAATAATTCCTCTTCCAAAAGTCTGTGTTCCAGGTCGGGGAGGGGCTGTTGTCCTCTAACACAGATGAGGTACTCTTTGCCTCCTCCCAAAGGGCTTTGTCAGCAGAAGGTGAGGGTTGTGCTAAGTTGTTGATCTAGAAACAAGAATGAAAATCAGAGGCCAGGCCTGTGTATTTCCACTAACCTGGAAAGATTTCACATCACCCTGAAAACCTTATTTTGCCAGAGCCGTGCATGAACAGCTGGTTACTTTGTCCTTAGACCTATGTGGTAACTCAGGGAAGCTGCAACAACAACTTATAAGGTAGATAGGACAAGAAATGTTCCAGTTTTACAGATGAGGAGAGCAATATCCAAAGAAATTATATAATTTATTGACAAATAATCTCAAAACCAGTGTACTACAAGAAGAGTGAGCTGCATTCTTGAGTTACATGAGAAAATAATGCAATTAAAGATTTCTGGGTTATAACGGCAGATTGAAAAAAATGTGTCTAGCATTTCCTCCTCCTAAACCAAGCCAGACTACAGTCAAGAGATTTCTTAGAAAGACGGAAGTCTTCAAGGATGGGGAAAATAGAAAAGGAGACAGGGATGACAACAACAAAAGTCTGCAGGGCTGACGGATGCTGTCCTAAAGAGTCAAAATTGGACCTAAAGAGTCAAATCTAAAGTCAGTATCAGAGAAGCTGAAAACCAACTTGTGGAATCCCCAAAAGGCTCATGAACTGGCACCAGCAGGTCCATTTGGATCTGGTTGTTAAGCAGAAGAAAGGGAAATAAAACAGGGATTTGGTGGAAGTTATTTAAGATGGATCTAGATTCCTACATCGCCTTGGCCACTGCATATCACTGAGGGATTCCTCTCTCCCTTGACTTCTGGGATCAGGGTACGAGGGGGTCATAAAACACAGTCCTTAGGTTTGGAGATCAACAGGTGAGGGTCAGCCAGCACAGTTGAGGGTCAGGGTATTGTACTGAAGTTCACTACAGCACCCTGATGGAGTTATGGACTGTGTGCATATGGATGTTGAGTTATAGCATTGATCCCAGCTCTCTTCTACTTGGCTCTCAGACCTGCTGCCAGGGCTTTGCCCTCCAGCCTAGAGACTGGGAGAAGACTTTCTGGGGATGACCAGCACAGAGGAAAGACCTACAGACACTAGCAGTGCCCCAGAATCCGCCCCTCAGACCCCTCTACAATGAAGCCCCAGTTGAACTGGGGTTCATTCAGTGCCTGCAGGCATTTTTCAACATGAGCAGACAAGTAACCATCTTCATATATCTGAGAAAAGCCCATGAATGGGGAGAAAAACAGTGTGCAGAAACAAGTTACAGGGAGAAGAAAAAAAATTTCAAAATTATTTTTGATATCTGCAGAGAGACAAGAGAAGAAAGATATTGCCTCTGTGAAACAAAAACAGAATACTATTAAAAAAGAACTAGGTGGGGAACAAAAAGAATACCTGAAATAAAATAATGGGACCAAAATCTATGAAACTTATATACTCAGTTCTAACTTATGTATTAATAGTCCTGCCATGTTCCAAAAAAGACTTAAGCAGGCTTACAAAACGCACAGAGTAGAGTGGGATAAAAATAGTGATGCGGGGCCGGGCGTGGTGGCTCACGCCTGTAATCCCAGCACGTTGGGAGGCCAAGGCAGGCAGATCACCTGAGGTCAGGCGTTCAAGACCAGCCTGGCCAACATGGTGAAACCCTGTCTCTATTAAAAACACAAAATTAGCCGGGCATGGTGGCATGCCCCGGTAATCATAGCTACTCGGGAGGCTGAGGCAGGGAGAATTGCTTGAACCCAGGAGGTGGAGGTTGCAGTGAGCCAATGTCATGCCACTGTACTCCAGCCTGGGCGACAGTGAGACTCTGCCTCAAAAAAAAAAAAAAAAAAAAAAAAGATGCAGTGAAGGAGAGAAAAAGAAAGAAAAGGAAGATGAGGCCAGATATCACATTCACACACAAAACTTGGCCCATGCGGTCCTCAGGAAGGTTATTCTATCCCATATTTGCACTTAAAGGCATTAGACATTATTTCCATTGTTTAAAAAATCTTTGTTGCTTTTTATTTGCACTTGAGTAAGTCCTGATTGCTTCTCTGCCCAAGGAAAGGCCTGTGCATGTATTCCTGCCCATCCTCGTTAACCTATGCGTCAATCTCCTCTCTTTAGGGGTAAGAAACTGCCTTTTTATTTCTTTGTGATTGCTAACTGTGCCCACAGCAGTATTTTGTACTCGGGAACATATATATAGCTTGTATTTCTTTCCCCATCTCTTCCTGCCTTTTTAGAAAAGAAAAAGAAAAGAACAAGGAGGAAACCCTAACTCTGAGGCCTTGGAAAAATATGATGTGGGACTGGCCTAAGAATAATCCCCCTGGAAAGAGCCCAGAATGGTGAGTTTGACTCTGCAGGCAAAGGCCAAGATAGAGAAAAATCTCCTCACGAATCATGTCAGGCTTGAGTCCATTATCTGTATTCCATGACCCTAACGTTTAACATTCTAATTTTTGAAATGACAAAGGTGCGTTTATGCTTTGTTGAATTGAGTTCAGGGTGGTGGAAAGGAGTGGGCAGAGGGAGGTTGATAATGAGGGAAGGTGGAGGAGGAAAGGCAAGGAGAACCATTAAATAGAACCAGAAAAAGCTGTTCTCCCTCATGGAAAAATTTTGATTTTGAAGTTTACACTCCTATTAACATTTAAATGGATAGGTATTGCTTGCAACTCTACACAGGAAACCAGGATATCTGCATTTAAATAAACACCACTTAGAGAAAGAAAATATATGGGCTGAATGTCTTTCTATTTGCTCTTTAAAGACCTTGCACAAATAATGATGATGACTGGGATTTTTTTTTCATGGAAAAAAAACCCAGAAATGGTGAGGGTAAGTATGCGTTAGACCTTGTTGCGATGGTAATTACTGGGGCTAGAGAAAGAAGCACATCAATACCGCTGGATTCATGGCCCCAGCAGCCAGTGCCTGTAGTGCTGCACTGCAGCTGGAAGCCAGCAGGGCCATGGTCCTCTGATGGCCACATGGGCACCTCTTGGGGAGGTCTGCTGGAAATTCTCCCTTCTGTATGATAGGAGCACGCAGCCTGGGTTACAAAGCAGGAGGGTGTTAGCTGCCCTGAGAGCCGGACATTCATTCACGAATTAATCAAGCCCTTAAAAATCAAGGTCACGGGAATTGAAGGGCACAGCAAAGTGGTGAGGGCAGAACTCAAGTGTTTTTGTCCCAAAGGATCAGTCGGTCTGGGAAGTAAGAGGTGGAAAGAGAGAGAGAGAGAATCTGCAATGAACCTGCTAGCCACGGGATCAACCAGGACAAGCTAATTCAAAGGATAGGGAAGATTCCAGGGCCCAATCACTGCACAGCAACCACCTCTGAAGGAAGTGGGGGTTTTAATTCTGGGAAGCCATATAGAGATGCAACTGGCAGGAACAGGAGAAATCAGGCTGTTCCCATTCAAATCCTGGCTCTTCCGCAGCCAGGGTGCTGGGAACTCAAGCCAATTAGTAGTCCCCATCTCTGGGTCTGTTTCCACATGCGTAAATGAAGGTTATGACAATACCTACTTCAAAGAGCTGTTAAGAGGATTAAATAAGTAAATATGTGTAAACTGCTTATAATAGTACCTGGCGCAATGCTAGAGCTATATAAGTGTAAATAGAAATAGAAGTCACCTAAATTAAAGCAGTTCTCATTTTTTCATGTACTGCTACATCCCTCGAATTTGCCATACATGAGCACATAAGGTGCTGAGTAACATGTTGGGATATGCCCCTGATTAAGGATTTGGGACCCAGAGAAAGCAGAGTTCTGGAAGCTGTTCTTATGCTTTTCAGGTACCTGGAGAGGCCAAGGTGAAGGCATTACTTCTTAATTTATTGATACTGAGTTGCATCCACCCCAGGGAGCTGGTGCTGCCTATCCTCCGAGGACCAAAACAGCTGGAGGCTAAAGCAGCTAATAGCAGAGGCGCCTGTGGCTACAGAGGCTGTTTGAACCCTGGGCTCTGGCAGTAAGCACTGCACTGATCTGGAAGGAAAAGACATGGGGCAGGACTGAGACTCTGCTGGGAAAGCATCAATGATTTAGTTAAGAAGAACTAAAACAGCGAATTCCATAATGGGAGGTTTTGCCTATGACTTTCTTCTAGGGTGTAAGTTGGTTCCGCATCATAATGTAATTATATATTTTTCACTTTTTTAATTGACAGATAACATTTTATGTTTTTATCATGTACAACATGATGTTTTGAAGTACATATACAAAATGGAAAGGTTAAATCTAGCTCATCAACAAATGAACTCACACAGTTATCACTTTTGTGGGAGGAGCACGTAACAGCTACTCTTTATGTATTTTTCAAGAATATAATATATCACCATTAACAATAGTCACCTTACTGTACAATAGATCTCTTGAAATTTACTTCTCCTATCTAACTGTAATTATGTATCCTTTGAGCAATATCTCCCCATACCCTCCTAACCTCTAACCACACCAGCCTCTGGTAACCACTGTTCTATTCTCTACTTCTATGTGATCAACTTTTTAGATTCCACATATGAGTGAGATCATGCAGTACTTGTGTTTCTGTGCCTGGCTTAGCATAGTGTCCTCCAGGTTCATCTATGTTGTTGCAAATGGCAGGATTTCATTCTTTTTTATGGCTGAATAATATTCTATTGTATGAGTGTGTGTGTGTGTGTGTGTGTGTGTATACATATATATATTACATTTTCTTTATCCATTCATCCATTGGTTGACACTCAGGTGATATGATTCCACGTCTTAGCTATTGTGAATAATCTAAATGAGCATGAAAGTGCAGATATCTCGTTAACATACTGATTTCAATTTCTTTGGGTATATAGTCAGTAGTGGAATTGCTGGATTGTATGGCAGTTCTATTTTTAGTTTTTTGAGGAACCTCCATATGGTTTTCCATAATGGCTGTACTAATTTCATTCCCACCAAGAGTGTATAAGGGTTCCCTTTCTCCATTTTCAGTACTTGTTATCCTTTGTCTTTGTTATAGTAGCCATTCTAACTGAGGTGAGATGGTATATCATTGTGGTTTTGTTACCAGCAGTGAATCCAGTGGGTCTACAGCAAACTCAATCCTTGCCTCCTTCGAGGAAAGAATTCAGCTGAGGGGCAGAAGTAGGTTTAAGGCTGAGGAAGAGACCAAGGCAAGTTTTAGAACAGGAGTGAGAGTTTAGTGAAAAGTTTCATAGCAGGGGTGAAAGGAAGCAAAGTACACTTGGAAGAGGGCCTAGCGGGCAACTTGAGAGATCCAAGTGCCCTGCTTGGCCCTTAAGATGGGGCTTTATACATTGGCATGGTTCCAGGGTTTCCATTTCTCTCCCCTTGATTTTTCCCTTGGAGCGGCTGTCCACATGCGGGGTGGCCTGCCAGGACTTGGGAGGGGCTGCACACACAGTGTGTTTACTAAAGTTGTGCACATCCTCCATGAGGCATTTTTCCCTTACCTGGTCTAGCATTTTCACAGGAAGGTCATATACCAGTTAAACGCTGCCATTTTGCCTCTTAGTGTGAATGCTTGAGCCTGCTCACCCAACTCCTGAGATCTTATTGGGAAGCTGCTGTTCACCAGCTTCATCTGTTTTCTTTTTCTTTTTCTTTTTTTTTTTGAGGTGGAGTCTCAGTTTTGTTGCCCGGGCTGGAGTGCAACGGCGCAATCTCAGCTCACCACAACCTCCGCCTCCCAGGCTCAAGCAATTCTCCTGCCTCAGCCTCCCAAGTAGCTGGGATAACAGGCATGTGCCACCATGCCCAGCTAATTTTTTTTTTGTATTTTTAGTAGAGACAGGGTTTCTCCATGTTGGTCAGGCTAGGTGTTTTCTATCTATTGGGAGACTGTCTTTCCTTGGCACCAGCTATGACCAATTATTATTTTATTAATAGAGAGACAGTTAACAACTGACCGACCATCACCTGATGGTCACCTGGCATTCACAGGGAGTCCTCTCCTGTTCTGGTCATGTCTGCCTAACTACCTGCTCTAACAGTTTTAATTTGCATTTCCCTGACGATTAGTGATATTGAGCATTTTTGTGTATACCTGTTGGCCATCTGTATGTCTTCTTTTGAGAAATGTCTATTCAAAGCTTTCACCCATTTTTAAACTGAATTGTTTGTTTTATTATTGGGTTGTTTAGTTTCTTATATATTTTGGATATTAATCCCTTGTCAGATGTATAGTTTGTAGCTATTTTCTCCTATTCTGTAGATTGTTACTTCACTCTGTTGATGGCTTCCTTTACTGTACAGAAGCTTTTAAGTTTGATCCCATTCGTCTATTTTTGCTTTTGTTGCCTGTGCTTTTGAGGTCTTATATAAAAAAAAATCCTTGCCCAGACCAATGTTATGAAACATTTCCCCTGTTTTCCTCCAGTAGTTTCATAGTTTCAAGGCCTATGTTTAAGTCTTTAATCCATTTTGAGTTAATTTTTGAATACGGTGAGAGATAAGGTTCTAACTGAATTCTGCTGCATGTAGATATTCAGTTTTCCCAACACCATTTACTGAAGAGACTGTCATTTCCCTATTGTGTGTTCTTGACACCTTTGTTGAAAATCAGTTGGCTGTAAACGTGTGGCTTTATTTCTGGGCTCTCTATTCTGTTCCATTGGTCTGTTTTTATGCCAGTACCATGCTGTTTTGATTACTATAGTTTTGTAGTATATTTTGAATTCAGGAAGTATGACATCTCCAGCTTGCTTCTATTTGCTCAGGATTGTTTTGACTATTTGGGGTCTTCTGTCATTCCATACAAATTTCAGAATTGCTTTTTGTATTTCTGTGAAGAATGTCTTTGGTATTTTGATAGGGGATTGCACTGAATTCTAGATTGCTTTGGGTAGGTATGAACATTTTAACAATATAAATTATTCTAATCCATGAACATGGAATATCTTTCCATTATTAGTGTCTTCTTCAATTTCTTTCATCAGTGTTTTATAGTTTTCATTGTAGAGATCTTTCACCCCTTTGGGTAAATTTACTCCTAAGTGTTTAAATTTTTTGTAGCTACTGTACTGTACTTGATTTCTTTTTCAAATAGTTTCCTAGTAATGTATAGAAATGCTACTGGTTTTTGTATGTTGATTTTGTAACTTGCAACTTTATTAGTTATAATAAATGTAGTATTAGTTTATTAGTTATAATAAATATAGCTTTTTAATGGAGTGTTTAGGGTTTTCTCTCTATATAACTACATAATGTAGTTATACTTAATAATTATTCTTATGTCAAAATAAGATAGTTTTTATGTTTCCATGAAAAAGTACATGAGTTGGAGCTTTGATCCCTAAAAGGCCCTTCAGAACTGTCCTCTGCCTCTCCCTGCATCACCATCTTTCTCTAAGCCCCCCATGCTTTAGTCACAACAAGCTGCCATTCCCCTTCCTCTTTCCATGATGACACTGTGCTCTCTGCCAACATGGGTCCCCACTGGCTCCATCTGTCAAGTTTCTCATCATCCTTGCAGAGTTCCCTAAAAAGTAAATGTCTCTGGGAAACTTCCGTGGTACTTTAGTAGACACTCACATCCAGTCCTTGGGGTTCCTGGAGCAGTTGGTTGATATCACTACCACATCTTTTTATAATTATTTATGTCTCCCTCTCACCAATAAATTTAAGCTTGTTGAGGGTTGCATTCATGTTTGGTTTGTTTTGTCTTTCTAGTCTCCAGAGCACTGCCTGACATAAGCAGGTGCTCACTAAATATTTATTTGCTAAGTGAGATCACCATTCCACTCTGCAAGAATTGCTAAAACTGTATGCACCGTGGCATAGTGTAGGGTGAGGAGAGCGGATCCACTTCAGTGACTTAAATATAATTGCAACTTAAAGTCAATTTTTCTCTTCTCCAATCTCATTTTTTAAAGCCAGCATTAACTATCACTTAATAATTCAACATAGTTTTTGCTGTCTACAATGAAAACATCAACATGGGGCCAGATTCCAGATGGCACACAGCAATAAAGTTTAATGAGCACATATGATAGCCCACAGATTAGGAACCCAACAGACATTTCTGCACTGTCCCTCCCCCAAGTCAGGAAGAGATAGTGGGGGAAGGTAGTTTCTGTGGAAACAAGAAGTGGTTTCTGGGTCAGAAGACAGGCTTGACACTTCCTCCTCCTCAATCCTACCTCCGGATCAGAGAATTGCTCTAAATAGGGATATTATGTGAGGCCGACATATACAAATCAAATCCATTGTCAAAACAATGAAAGAAAAATTGCAAAATTTGTACTCGCCTGATGAAAGCTAGGTCAGCTGGTAACACAAGTGCCTGGAGGGAAGAAAGAAGGGGGTAAAACGCAAGACCAAGAGGCAGAGTCGCAAACCCAAAACTCACAAGAATGGCCCCTTTCTCGCTGCTAAGCCAAGAGCAGAAAATGCAGAAGGGAAGAATGAAAGGAAACTGCAGCTCAGCCAACCAGGTGTGCTTAGGTAGACCCAGCTTGGAGTCTACTTCTCCGTCCTCTGGCTGTCTTTACTGATGAAGACAAACTAGGTTGGTACAATCTGCTACCCCACCCCAAAGAAGCTTCCATTTCTCCTTCCCTATATCACACATCACTTGAGAGCTGTGCAGAGTGCAAAGTGCAGGAATTTGGGGTTGCTTGGCAAGAATGTTCCCCCAGAGGGTTACTACAAAACAATTAGAAGATGGGAGCTTTAAAACACATGGGTACCCTAGAGGGTGTTAGCCAACCCAGAAAAATGTTGCAGGTGCCTGAGATTTGGCTGATGGCAAAGGATTTGAAAAGCCTGGGAAAGGGGAAGATAAATAGGAATTAACACTGATTATGCATTTACTAAGT
Organism: Pan troglodytes; assembly: GCF_028858775.2. Lineage (NCBI taxonomy): Eukaryota > Metazoa > Chordata > Mammalia > Primates > Hominidae > Pan > Pan troglodytes. The sequence continues at coordinate 156,773,604 of NC_072404.2, read as the reverse complement.
GCAGGCATGTGTTGAGCAATTTGCATAGCACATGTCAATTCATCCTCCCGACTATATAAGGTAGGCGCTATTTTTCTCATTTTGTAGGTTTGGAAATTGAGACAAAGAGATTTTAGTTGGCCAAGGTCACACAGCCAGTAACAGGCAGCTCTGGGAAGGTGTCTTGGTCTGTCCATGCCCTTTCTATTCCTCAGTGCATTTCATGATCCGTGCCACTTCAAACCCCAGAAGGGAACTGGACATTCAATCAAATGTAATGGAATATTATTCAGCTATTAAAAGTATTCTTTTGAAGGACATGAGGAAAATTCATAAGAGAATATTAAATGAAGAATAATGCACAAGCCTACATTTATGACCCCCATCTGAGTACTGCGGGTGTATCTCTGTGCTGCCATGCATGTCTACCCACGTGGGAAAAGCAAAGGAAAAGTACACCAAATGTTAACAGGGAGGCTTTTTTGGGTTGTGATATTTTGGGTTTTGTTTGTTCTTTTCTACAATAAGGATGTGTTACTTTAACAATCAGCTTTTGAGTTATTTGAGAGATGTGAGCTTTATTGTTTTTTAAAAATTCCAAGCACGGATCATGAGGCAAGCTGCACTAACTGGAGCTCTGATGGAAGAGAGGCCTGGCCACCGATTGCATCTCATAAGTTTTGTCTTTTAAAAGAAATATTGCCACTAAATATTTTCTTTTTACAGTGAAAGCTACAGACCTGCCATGCTCCTCTTTGGCCAACAGTGCGCATGTACTGTGGAGATGTTCACCTTTGGAGGCCTGAGCTTCCTTTACTTGGCAGCTCCAGTGCAGGCCAACACTGGCTGATTGCCAGGAAGGAGGAATGGGGCTCTAAGGTGTCATGGCAACCATTGCCTTTTTTGCATGTGATGCTTTCAGTGACGTGTGTCTGGTTCCCTGAGTACCTGTTGTCTGACTATATCTCACACTTTAGTGGCAAGGCACTTTGGGACCATGCCGGAATCTCAAACAAAATTTATACAAATGTTGAGGTCAGGCATGTGGTGGCTCACACCTGTAATCCCAGCATTTTGGGAGGCCAAGGTGGGTGGATCATCTGAGGTCAGGAGTTCAAGACCAGCCTGACCAACATGGTGAAACCACATCTTTACTAAAAATACAAAAAAAAAAAAAAAAAATTAGCTGGGCATGGTAGCATGCAGCTGTAATCCCACTTATTCACGAGGCTAAGGCAGGAGAATCACTTGAACCCAGGAGGTGGAGGTTGCAGTGAGCCAAGATCGTGCCACTACACTCCAGCCTGGGTGACAGAGCAAGACTCCATTTCAAAAAAAAAAAAAAAAAAAAACAAATGTCACTATAGAAATCTTCTTACTCAAATCTGCCCCTTTAACTACTGAGGTTCATAGGAACAAAGCATGGCAATTCGTTTGAACAGCATGACAGCATGGGAAGAACAAACAAACAAATACTGAACTCAAGGCTAGAAGACCAGCATCTGAGTCCTCATTCTGCACATCCTGGTTGGAAAGCGTTGTATATGTCACAAACAAACTCTTAGTTCTGAGCCCTCAAAGCTGAGACCAATAGATGGCAAGCCCCCTCCTCCTCCTCCATATTCTAAAGCTGAAGAGTCTAATATGGTAGCCACCAGCTCATGTGGGTGTAGAGCACTTGAATTGATACAGGCTTAAGTGTAAAATACGTACCAGATGTCAAAGACTCAGCATGACTTTTTGTAAAATATCTCAATAGTAATTGTTTATATTGATTGCATGTTGATATGAGAACATCTAGATATATTGGATTAAATAAAGTACATTATGGGCTGGGCATGGTGGCTCACGCCTGTAATCCCAGCACTTTGGGAGGCCGAGGCAGGCCAGATCACCTGAGGTCAGGAGTTCAAGACCAGCCTGGCCAACATGGAGAAACCCTGTCTCTACTAAAAATACAAAAATTAGCCAGGTACCTGTAACCCCAGCTGCTTGGGAGGCTGAGGCAAGAGAATCACTTGAACCTGGAAGGCGGAGGTTACAGTGAGCCGAGATCACGCCACTGCACTCCAGCCTGGGTGACAGAGCAAGACTCCATTGCAAAATAAATAAATAAATAATGAAAATTAATTTTACCTGTTTCTTTTTGTGTCTGTAAGGTGGCTAATAGAACATTTTAAGTTACACATGTGGTTTGCACGATATTTCCATGGGACAGCACTGTTCTAAAGAGAGGCATGAGACCTTGTGTAGAGCTTGCTACAAAGTGCCCCAATCTAGTTCTGCAACTCATAGCGCACTCGCCGCCTTCAGTTTACATGTAACAAGAGACCAGGAGATTGACGCAGAAGGTTGGTGAGTGACAGTTTCTTGCATTTCTATTCTCTCCCCATGGGAGCTTCCCCACTCCAGCCACTGCACGTCTCAAGCTGGTGGTAGCTGGCTCAAGGACAGAAAAAGGCCCTCAAGAGAACCACACAGAGAGCTATGTGCAGGTACTCTAGAATTTAGAGGACACAGGGGAGGGTGCCTAGCTGTGGCCTGAAACAATGAGGCCAGAGGCTGTTTCATGCTGCCTGTGGCAACAGAGCCAAGACAGGCTCTGTGTGAGGAAGGATCCAGTGGTTTCTCCATGTACCAAGTGGATGCTAATGAAGACTAAAGCGCCTTGAAAAGACTCTGTCCTACAGCTTTGCCCATTAGCGTACGATCACACCAACAAGAAGAGTCTCCATTGTGAGGTAGCACCAGAAATGGGAGGTGAAGGGGGAGCAGAACCAGCTCAGCTGGAAGGTGTCCTCCCCACATCAGGAGACAATCAATGGTGCAACACCAATTCCTGCAAAGCTTTCCCAAAGGAACCCCAAAAGTCCTGTACAAGAGAGGGAGAGCCAGCCTTTGGGCCCCACCACATGGAGGGCCCGGAGAGCAATAACACCAGGCAAGTCAGAGCCTTGGCCTTTTACCTGTCCTCCTTTCACCAACCGCAGCCCTGGAGGAGCCAGAAGTAATAGGGTTAACAGGGAGCAGGTAGAATCGTAAAAATAAAGAAGCTGAACAGATCTCTTTCCGTATTGCAGGTTTCTAAGAAAATGTCAAGCCCAAGCTGGGAAAGGGAGAAGATGTAAACTAAATATTAATATAAGACTGAGGTTCTGATATTAGATCTGAATCAAATTTTAATACCTATAAATAAAAGCTTATGAATATGTGACAATTTACCCCCAAATCTATGGAGTCTCCCATAGATATCACCTAGGAATGGATATGGCAGCTCAGAAAGGATGGGCTTAAAAGGTTGTAGTGAGAAAAAAAAAAAGTTGTAGGTACAGTCTTTTAAATAAATTGTTTACAGATGACCTTATGCAAGTCATATCCGAGACAAGAATGATATAATGATGATGATGATGATTATCATGATGATGACAGTGATGATGATAAAGCTAGGATTTCTGATGTGCTAGGCATGTTCTAAGAATTTTCTATACATTGTCACATTTAAATCCTCCCCCAGAATTGATGAGCTTTTCATTTCCCTTTTACCCATGAGATCATAAGGAACTTGCCCCAAGCAGGCAGCTTAGAAGCAGCAGAACTAGGGTGAGAATCTTGGTCTGACTCCAAGGCCCACGCTTTTATTCACTGTGCTCTGTGGTCTCCTAGAGTCATTGATCAGATGAGATCTGTGAAAGCCCTTTGTAAACTGTAAAGTGCTACCACAAATGCCAGTGATGATTTGTGTTCACTGCCATGCTACGAGGCGAGGAACAAATACAAGGCTCAGTGAGTATGACTGGTATCATCCAATGTGTATTTAACAGGTGCAGGATATACCAGTCTTTACAAAGTGGAAATGTGAGAGTAGCAACTTATTTTTTCCCCCAAAAAATCTTTAAATTCTAAAATTCTAGCAAATTTTTTTTCTAATTTAGAAGCATGATGGAGAAGGGGCCTAAAGAGTATGTTCTTACCTCCATCCACATATAAGCAAGGATGTTTTCCAAAGCCCATTGCATAGGAGGGCAGGATCAAGCAATATGGCAGGAAAAATGAGGGTTTAGGGGTAGTGAGGACTAAAGGATACTAGTGGCTGCTGTCCTGGGAACAGGAGATAGCCTCTGACTCCTTCTTCTAGTTCTTACTTTATAGAAGCAGGTTAATTTCTGTGTTTACCTGTCTAATTTCTGACATTGGAATAACATTCCTTGCTACCTAGAAGTTAGGGGGTAGACCAGATGACTCTGCCCCAGTAGTTGTGATTCTCAATGCCATGTATATATGCAGTATGCCAGCCTGTCTTTATCTCAAGAGATGGAGCAAAATGTGCAAACTAAGAGAACGTTATTTAAACACTAATAATACATCATGGAGCCATTTTTGAGGAAGGCTGAGGAACCATAAATCAAATCAATGATAACAGGTTTGTGTACCTCCCACAAAGCTGGGAGTCACTGTGCCTGAGGTAACAGAGCCTTCTCCCCTCCCTCCTTCAAAGGCAGTGCTTCCTTCTCTCCACTCATTCCCTCTCCTGTTAAGGAGATGCTTGTTAGTGACCTGTAAAGATTGAGTGGGCTCGGTCGACCTCTCCTTTCCCCTGTGCCTTTCTCTGCAGCTCTATTGACTTATTTTTGAAGGCTATGTTGACCCAGGCTTTTTTTAGCAGATGGTTAAAGCTCATTCAAATAAACATCTTGCCAAGAAAAGAAACTCTGTAGAAGGAAACTAAAGTCAGTATCTTACCTCTCACTTGAAAAAAAGTTCCATCAACAGAAATTCCCTCTTTGGGTTCATCCTACATTCATTTATTTATTCATTCAATGCATGTTTCTCAAGCAGCTGCTGTGTGCAAGAGGTGAAGCGTGGACCTAACCGAATTACTGGCTCCATTAAACACACTTTCCAGAGAAAGACACAAACTACATGCATATTCATATATATGTGTATGTAGTGGGGGGGGGCAGTGATAAATGCTATGGAGAAAAAATTAAGTAGGTTGGGGGATGAGCTGTAATGAAGTAGATGTAGGAGAGTTGCTATTTAACATACGGAGGTCAAGAAAGCGCTCTCAATAAGGTGACATCTAAGCAGACACCTGAGGAAGGGAGGGAATGGGTATGTGAATGTCTGGGGGAAGAGTATTCCAGGTAGAGGGAACAGCAGATGCAAAGGCACTGAGGCAGGAGTCTGCTTATCATATTTGATGAATAGGAGAAAGAGTAAATGTTCTATATACTCCTGTGTAATGGGTTTTTTTGGCCACGTAATTATTATAACATGCTGACTTAGAGCCATATAATAGATCGTAGTGATCTGTTAGAAACAAAGATATACTTGCTGTAACCAGCTAAGTTCTCTTTCTGGGAATAAATACATGTTCCAATTTTCCATCCTGATGACTAGAGAAGGGGATAGAGATTTTTGGTCAATTAAACTGCTTTTAATGAGGAATTCACTTGGTCAATCACTCACCAGGGACTCCATATGCCATGCTTAGAGCTTGGATTTCATCCCGAAGGCCATGGCGAGCCACTGAAGGAGTCTAAGCTGGGGAGAAGCTGGTTAGGTTTTTGTTTTCTCTAGAAAGGTGACCATGGCTGCAGAGTGGAGTTCTGACTGGGAGGAAGAAAGTCTTAGAGACAAGACAATCCCACAAATGATGAAGACCTGCACTATAGCAGAGAACAGGGTTGAGAGGCTGAATTCAGGGGATAGTAAAGCAGTCAGACTGTTAGGAATTAGTGATCAATTGAATATGAGAGAAGGGGAAAGATGAGCCACTGATGACTCCCAGGATTCTGGTTTGGATGATGGGGAAAATGATATCCTTGGTGATGTCCTTGACCAAGACACAGACTCAAAGAGGAGACCTAGAGTGTTGCCTTTCTTTTGGGGTTTCTTTTTCTTTCTTTTTTTTGGAGGGGCATGATGGAAAGCAAGGACGGGGCCAGCCGCGGTGCCTCACGTCTATAATCCCAGCACTTTGGGAGGCCAAGGTGGGTGGATCACTTGAGGTCAGGCGTTCAAGACTGGCCTGGTCAACATGGTGAAATCCCATCTCTACTAAAAACACAAAAAAATTAGTTGGGCATGGTGGCTCATGCCTGTAATCCCAGCTATTCGGTAGGCTGAGGCAGGATAATCACTTCTACCTGGGAGACAGAGGTTGCAGTGAGCCAGGATTGTGCCACTGTACTCTAGCCTAGGCAACAGAGTGAGACTTCTTCTAAAAATAAATAAATAAATAAATAAATAAAAATAGCACGGAAGGACAAATCTCATAAGAGAAGAGAAATTTGTCAAGTTTAATTCGTTAAGTGCCTAATACACACCTAATTGGAAATGCCCTTTATGGCACTGGCTGTACAAGTCTAGCACATAGGGGAGCAATGACTACTTGAGATACTGACTTGAAAATCATGTAGTTAAAGCTGTAGGATTGAATGCCTGCTTTTCGAGAGATGGAACATAAAGTGAGAAGATAAGAAGGGTAAGAACAGAATTTGAATACCGACATTTAAGGGATAAGAAGAAGAAGAGAAGGAGAATGAACTCAGATGACCTAAAAGTGTAGGGCAAACCTAGCATAAGGGACACCATGGAAGTGAAGGAACTAACAGGTTTCACTGATGGCTAATGTTACTGGGATCAAATAAGACATAAGATCATAAAACCTTCAACTGCAATTTGCTGAGTGCTGATTGTGTGCCAGGCATTGTGCTAATGATAGGAAGCATGGTTTCTACTACAGCATGTTTTTTTCCTGCGTGGCCCCTACTAGATTTATAACTAGAAGAGGTCCCCTGTGACCTTGTCAAGGGCTCTTTTAGTGGAAGTCAATTTCATTGGGTTACTGGGGATGAGTGGGAGGTAAGGAAGTGAAAGTCACTCCTAACTAGTATGCTTTCAAGTAGCCTGGCTGGAGAGAAGAGGAGGGAAATGGAGCAGCAGTGAGTGTGGATGGAACACAGAGTCAGGGAGGACTTCTCTTTTTTATAAAGGATGTAAGACTTAAGTATATTTCTATGAAGAGGAGAAAGACTTAGCAGAGAGGATGAACCTAATACCTGGGACTTAACCTTTCCCATGCTCTGAATCTCATCCAAGTCAATATAGCAGACCACAGGCAAACTGAGGGAAGCTCTTCCTGGTTCTACTTGATAAACGTGGACAGCAGAGCTCAGCGGTAAAGGACACTGCTTTGGAGTCAGACTGTCTGGACTTAAGCTCTGGACCTACCTCTTACTAGTCATGTGACCTTAATATCATTGGGCCTCAGTTTCCTCAGCTCTGAGAAGGTCTAATAATAGTACCTATCTCATGAGATTGTTATGAGAATTATACTTGCATATTACTTAGAGGCTGGCACAAAGTAACTGCTAAGTAAGTGCTCAAAAAGGCTTAGAAACAGACACGCAATGTACAGGTACACCCACACAGGCACATTCAGTGGAAGGCGCTAGTGGAGAGTGAAACAAGAGAGAACACAGCTTGCTAGGTGGGGGGTAGGGAGAAAAGTGGATGAGTTTACAGGTGAGAGGCACCTTTCCTCTTCCCAAGTCACTCCCAGCTCTAGAATCACCCATTCTGTAAGAAGTGCCAATCATGTAGCATCATCGTGGGTGGGACCTCTCACTTAGTGCCCATTCATTCATTCATTCACTGACTCATTCATTTGTTCATTCACTGAGGTCTCTCTCTCAGTCAGGTATTATTCTAGGCCCTGAAGAGACAAAGATGGGTAAGACACCAGCCCTTCTGTCTTGAGAAGGCCGCTGGTCCAGAAAGCCTTGGGGTTCTCTTGTTGTGTTCTTTCCTACTGTTCTCCCACATCTTAGGCAGTCATCCAATTGTTTGGAGAACAGAGGCTGCATTTTTTTCTTCTTTGTGTCTCTCACAGCATCTAAGACATAGCAGAAGCTCTAAATCGCTATGGAACGAAGGAATCCATCTATTCCATTTGGTAGGAGCATGAATGACTAGCAGCCCACAGTGTCTCTCCTGGATGATGAGGTAGCAAGGGAGGAAGGAGCTGACATTTACTCAGCACTTACTATGTGCCAGGAACCATCGACAGTGCACTGTACACAGCTCACTTACAGGCGGATGATGAGAAAGGCTTTTCTATTTGTTTTGTTCAAAAGTGATGTCTAATGGCTTTGCTTTTATGTTTTCCAACGCTTTCCATTTTGCATGGTTTGCTTTCTATGCTTGAAGCGTCTCACATGACTGGAAACATTTTTCATGCTTCACGTTTAGTCAGTCACTTTTGAATTTTGCCGGTGTTTTGCTGTTGGGTCTTTTGTTAAGTAAATGCTCGTTATGTACTCTGTGTCTGGTTCTACAAGAGACAAGCATCCCCACCCCGTTAGCCCCATGTGTGCCAATCTCTCCCTCTGCCCTTGATGTTGTCTTTGTTCTGTGGCAGGCTATCGAAGCCTGCTTGAATAAGGTGCTCACTAATGAGGCCAAGGTCATTGGCAGATACGTGAAAATCCAGAACAAAATGAGAAACATTTGGGCAAAGCCTTTGTTTTTCAGTTCTCCCAAAGGAAACGGTGTGTTTGATTTACCTCCAAGTTGGAATAAAACTAAATGGATCGTGGATTTTTTAAAGTATGATGGGTAAAATATTTAAGGCAAGATGTTTATATATTGATAGCCAGCCTGTTCTGCTCTCCAGGTGATTCCTAAAGGAGCAAGAGGCAAGATATTTCTCTGAAACTAGCTCATGGAGTCTTTATACTTCCTGTGTCCTCCTACTCAGTAGCACAAAATAATTCCCAAGTTCAAGATTTATTTCTGCCTTCTGGAGACATGGTCTCTGTCACTGGAAAAGAAAAAGAGTCAGGGCCTTCCGTGCTTGTAGGATTTGGATGTAGAGGTGGTGGGAATGTCTCTGGACTTGGGACAGCACCTCCGATGTCTGTGAATAGGACGGACTCACTGGTGTGTCCTCCACATGTTCTTGAGGAAGTTAACAAGGCTAAACAAGGAACTCACTGTCCTGCCTGCTCAGAAGACTCAGCACAAGAGAACACACAGCAAGACTCAAAGTTTTGGAACTGGAAGAAAGCAGAAACCTGGCTCCTTCTGGCTCTCAGATCTTATGACTCAACAAAGAATTTAAAAAGAATATTCTCCCTATTGAAAGGTGAGAGTTTACATTTATATAAGCTTATAATATTACATTGTGCTTTAGCTTCATTCATATATATTTGTAACTTACATGAATCAGAAGTGCATTTCTATGCATCTTATGTCTATCACATCTCCATCAGTGGTGCCAATCTTTCTCCTGGGCTTCTGATCCACATCTCTCACAGCTGATTGGACATGCTAACCTGAGTGGTCTGCCTGTGCCTCTAATTCAGAACTTCTAAAACCCAGTTTCTCATCTTCACTATCAAAGGGCACATCCCCTATTGATGACAATGGCATCATCATCCTCGCAATCTGTCTGTCCCCCAAATCTCAGGGACATTTTGAGTTTCATTCCTTTTTGTCCCTGGATTTCTGATAGGTTGACAAGTTCACCTGATTTTGCCTCTACAGTAACTAGATTTTGCAGCTCCTCCTCTCGGCCCCTGGAGATGCTGCCTCTGCTCTGACTCTGCCCTTCTTCCCTTGAACCCAGGCAGCTCGGCATAGTCAAGTGAGCCTGAGCTTCAGTTTTCAGTTTAACACTGTCTCTGTCGCTTTCTGCCCTGTGACTTTCAACAGGTCTCAATTTTCCCATCTCTATGGACAGGCGGTAAAATGAGATAGTTTACATGAAATGCTGTCTGGCCCTCAGCAGGAGCTCAGTAAGCATTGGTCTTCTTCCCTCTTGCAGATCCACTCCCCAGAGTCTGTCTTTCCGGAGTTTCTCTGCTCCAATTCATTTCATATCCTATTGCCAGATGACTTCTGCTAAAGCCAACCTCATTCTCTCTCCTCCGTGCTCAAGCCTTGTGGCTTCCCACTGTCTGTCAGAGTGAAGTGCACACGAAAGGCCTAGGTTTTAGGCCCTTCCTGTGTGACCCTCCTCACCAGCACAATCTCCTTTCTCTCTTCCCTCCTTCACACACTCAGTGCCAATGGCCAAGTGGGCAGCTGGCTCACCCTTCTCCATGCCCTGCTTCATGCCCTGCTTGTCCGCAGCCTTTGCTGACGCTGGAAAGAAGGCACTTCCTCTCCAGCCTTGCAACCTTCTAGCTCAGCATGACCCTTAGCCCTCAGAAAGATACACTTATCTTCTAATGACATGGAAATGATCAACTGAGCTTGATTTGTAGCAAATAATAGAATAAATAATAACGCACACATATAATTGACCCAACTTTTGGAACTCTGCAGGGATCATTTAATTTCTCAAAGTTAGATAATGTTTATGTGAAGCAGATGCTACTACTAAATATATAAATACACATTTATAATAACAGTGTATTTGTGGGTATGTGAGTATAGATAGGGAGAGAGATGCTCAGAGAAGATGGAGATAGATATAAGCTAGACAATAGCTTTCTATATAAACATTTACATCTTTCTATCTAGCAAATTAGTTTGAGAAGGAAAAGTCATTTGCAGATACTCTCTAGTGAAGTATTAATTTCCAAATGTTATCGGCTGACCAACTATATCCTTTTATGTAAGAAGCATATTGCAGACATTAAATACTCTATTGTGAAGACTGAAAATGACCTAAACTATTCCAACAATTGGTATATGGTTGTAGAAATTATGGTATACTCACATTATGAGCTATTACACAGCCATAAAAATGATGTTTTTGGGGAAATTAAGTAATGTTGGAAAAAACTAGACATGAAATTGTATGTTTTATCTGCTCCTGGATACGTAATTATAATGATTATAAACACTAATGATAATAATAAGCAAGAAAAAAAGACCAAAAGGAAATATACCAAAGGTTAATAGTGGGAGAAGAGAATTTTCAATGATTTTTTTTATTCCTCTTTATCGTTTTCTGTGGTTTCTAAATTCCCCACAATAATAAGTATGTGTTGCTCTTACATCAAAGAGGAAAATACTTAAAACATTATTTAAGAACAAACACAGAAACAAACAAATGTCCTTGAGCTTACATAAGGAATATAAGGATAAAGGAAGTTCAAACAGCTCTTTTCAGCATCTTCTACGCAGAAGCTGTCCTTCCATGGAGGCATTTCGATTCCACAAAGAAAGTTTTCTCATCAGCAGCCTCTGTGAACCAAATACTATCAGCAGCTGCCTGCTAAATACTCTCAAAGACTTGACTTAGAGGAAAATGACCCAAGAATGCCAGAAAAAAGGATCCAAGGTCTTGCAAAAGAACAGAGCACTTTTTTCTTTAACGTCTCTGTCCATGATTGACAATACGCATGGGCAGAAGTCTTTTTAATTTTATTTTGCTTTTCCTTAAGATCCTTAAGGCTGTTATGCCATTTGTCCATGAGGCAATCTTTTGAGTAGGTCTCTTTCAAGAATTGGAATATACACAGGAATCTCTAAAAGAAGTATCAATGTGACTCACAACAATTACACATTTACAGATACATGTTGGGATTGGGGGAAGAAAAAAAAGTTGTGATTTGGAATCAGTTTTCTATAGAAAAATAGAAAAAGGAAACTCAGATACCCTAAACAATGTATCAGCTGTAAAATTCCTGAATGTCAGGCAGAGGATGGGGGTGGCATACAATTGCTTTACACATGGCACTGTGAGTGGCGCATAGAAGGGCTCAGGTAAAAATTCATGGTTGGCGGACCAACGCTTTTCATAACATGGAAGATCAAAATGACACTGAGGTAGAGCACAATCAACTGTGCTTCTCTGTGACATCATGAAGCTGAGCATTCTTCCAAAGATCTAAAGAAGAACAAAAGACTTCACCAATTACAGTGATGCTGTTAAATTAAAACTAGAAATCGAGACTCTTGAGACCCAAAAGTGTCTGAAGTCAGACTGCTGGGTACGAACATTGGCTCTTGTCAGACTGGTTATCTCTATGCTTCAGTTTCCCCCTCTGTAAAATGGGATTAATAGCAGTGCCTCCCCTCAGAATGTGAGAGTTGAGGGGCTCACACATGGCACATACTATGTGCTCCACGAAGGTGATCTATGTGGGACACTGAGCACTGGGTGAGCCTGACTCCCCCGAGCTCCGCTGAGCACTGCACGTCACTGGCAAAGCCATTTTCTTTTCCTTCCCTCATCTGAATCTATCCAAATACTCGCTAGCAAACGGTTCAGATCAAATAAAACTCAACATTTTGCAGAATCTAAATGTATAAGTGGAATTTTTTTGTCAATATACATCATGAATTGTGTTGTCAACCAATTCAGGCTGGTGCAACTCTCTTGGGCCCATGATCCCAAGGCAGAGACCTAAGAGATGGTCATGCTGCTTCTCTTCTGAACTTGCCTCCACTCTAAAGCCCAGATCACCTTTAGAGCAGGCTCTTGAACAATTTATATCTGGATGGGGTTGAATCAGAATATTCAAACGTTGGTTAGATTTTACACTTCGTTCCTGCACTCTCCCACTCTCATCCTAGGGTCTTGCGTTGTGTCTTGTTTCATAAGAATGACAACATTGATTCACCACTCACCATGTGTTGAATAAAACACTGTTCTAAGGACTCTCCATTTAACTCATTTAATCGTCGTAATGACCTTATGCTTCAGAGATGGCGTGGAGGGACGCCCTGCCCTATGTGGTCACTTCTTACTGAACAAAGACAAGCTGACCCAATCAGATGCTCTTTGGGGATACAGGACTATGAAGGGCATACTGAAAGGGCAGCTTATTCAAGCTCAGCCTGAAACCCAAACAACACTGAGTCACAGTTTCTGCAGAGTCCAACCTGGGAAGCCCTGGGACCCAGGGAGAATATGGTTTCCCTGCACCCTTCATTCCCTCGCATCCTTGCAACAAAAGCCTGTCACCAAAGACAAGCCAGACCTGCCTCCTCCCAGTAACCTGAAACAGACTCACCAATACAACCCACAAGAATCAAAAGATGCTGGATTCCTTAGGTTCAGCAGCTTGTCAACCTATTTGTAAGAAAAATGTCAACCGTTTTAAATGAAATTCAATTAGCGAGTTTGCGCTGATTGTTTTATTTCAGGCTGAGCACTCTGCCTCCCACACCATCTCCATAAATGTGCTGAATGAATGGGTGAGTTGAGTTATACTTTTAAATTGAATGCGCCAAACAAACACGATGATTTTTGTGAACAACCCAAATTATACATAATCCATTTTTTATATCCTAAAGCTAAGAGAATGACTTTGAGTCAATAAAGGGAGCTTTTAAAAAGTTATTTTTACATTTTTTGCTTTTTTAAAAATGCTCATTTGGGGCTTTAAAAATGCTTTCATGGTGGTTCCTTCCTCCCCCTTTAAAAATTATGTTTATACATAACATAAAATTTACCATTTTAACCATTAAAAAATATACAGTTTGATGGCATGAAATACATTCATACTGTTGCGCAACCATCACCACCACCCATTTGCAGAACTGTTCATCTTCCCGAACTAAAATTCTGTCCCCATTAGGCATTAACTCTCCATCTTCTCCTCAACCCCTAGCCTCCACCATTCTAATTTCTTTTTTAAAATTTTTCTTTTTTTATTTTATTCGAGTAAAATGGCAATCCTCATGAACACCATTCTAATTTCTCTATGCATTCAACCACTCATATACCTTAAATGCATGGAACCATACAACATTTGTTATTTTGTATCTGATTAATTTTACTTAGCATGTTTTCCAGGTTCATCTATGTTGTAGCATGCGTCGGAATTTCAGGCCTTTTAAAACACTGTAGTACAATTGATTATCTTCATCATTTTCAAGTGTACAATCCAGTGCCCATGGGGGTCCACTTTTAATACGATCGTCATGGCAACAGCAACAAGAGATTGCATGATATACACAGTCCTCTCAACCTTTCAAAGTTCTTTCAGAGTTTGTGCCAAAAAAGAGGTGAGGAGGTTTGGGTTAGGACCTGGCTCCGCTGAGGACTTTATAAGTCACCGCACCTCTGAGGCTGCGATTTCTAGGTCTCGGGTGACAGGTACCAGGCCAGAGGATGTAGGTGGATTATTACAACCCATTACCCTGACCTGGGAAAGAAAAGAAAAGAAAAGAAAAGAAGGAAGGAGAGAGAGAGAGAAAGGAAGGAAGGAAGGAAGGAGGGAAGGAAGGAAGGAGAGAAAGAAAAAAAGAAAGACAGAGATGGGGGAGGGAGGGAGGGAAAAGAAAAGAAAAGGACCAAGGACACAGTCTCAAGGGAAGTAGCCAAAGTGATAACAAAAGGCAGAGCTTGGAGCCCTGACTTGTGAAGGCGTCTGTTCAGGGAGTTTCGTTTGGTGGAATTTGTTACATCTGCATTAGCAAAGCAGTGCTCCTCTAGGCTGGCAGCTGCGATGCTGAGAGGCTCATTACGCAGACCCAGACTCCCCGCTGAAGTCCATGAAGGCATGCCAAGTCAAAGCAAAGTGCTCGGAATAGAAACACATGCCCCTTTTTACACTGGGGAGAAATCGGGAAATTTTCCAGAAAACAGGTGATGGGGATGTTGAGATAAAAAGGCAGGCACAGAGCAAGGATGTGCAAGGCAGGTGGAGGTGGAGGAGACAGGCGGCCCATGGTCTGGCGGCTGCTGAGCCCAGGGCTAAGCAAAGACAAAGAGATGGCTCCAAGATACATATGTCACCCGGGGCTCAGCAGAGGAGAGAGGCTGCAACTCAAAACCCAAGGAAGAAAGGGTGAGTTTGAAAGGAGTTGAGAGCTGGAATCCCACATTGTGTTAATTAACAGAATTGTGATTTGCCAATGAATGCCCGGCAGGGACGATCATCTGCTTGATAGAGGGGCCCAGCTTTCCTGATGGAATATCAAGTGCATGAGCCATGAAATTACTTCTAAAAAAAAAAAAAAAAAAGACAAAGACAGTCAAAAAGGACAAGCACTTGTGTTTGCGTACTGGAGGAACTCTTGCTGTTCTCTTTCTTGAAGAAAGCAGGCTAATTACAGAGACCAGAGATGAAACAAAAATATTCAACCATATCGTCTCTCCCAGGAAAGGAAAGGATGCCAACTAAAATAAATTAATAAAAATACCAAATATGTGTGGAGCACTTAGAATATACTTGGTGGCAATTTACTTATACTACCCCATGTAATCCTCACAACTCACTGCCATCCTCATTATACAGATGAGGAAACAGCAGCACAGAAAGATTAAGTAACTTGCTCAAGGTCACACAGCAAAGTAGAATCAAAACAAACATTCCCTTGTTCTTCCTGAGACACTCAATAGCTCTCTGGTGACCTTTTTTTTAAAGGTCTAAAATGCAGTTAGCAAGAGTCCCAAATAAAATGCATCTGGGAACAGTTTTTCTTCCCTCCTCTTGCCAGCCATCTGCAGTGGCATTGCCCATTTCTCCCACGGGCCCTTTGTCCTCTCACATGATAGTGACATGGGGTGGCCTAATTCCAGCTGACAGTACGTGCATCGAGTCTCTGCATCTTTCCCCGATGCACACCTGATCTTGCTATTCCACACCTTGAACTCCTTCAGTGGCTCCCCACTGCTTCTAGAAGGAGATCCCAGCTCTTCTGATATGCAAGTCAAGACCTTCAGTGGCATGGCTGCTGTTTTGCCCCCTGGCCTTTTCTCTCATTGTTTCCTGCCTCCCTGTCTCTTGCACACAAATACACCTTTCATGACAGTCAGATCTACCATGAATTCCCCAGCTCATGGAGGCTCTCAGCCCTCCCACTCTCCTACCCTGTGCCTCTTCACCAGCTGTTTCTTAGGAATAAACTCACCTCCCCTTTCTGCCTGGTTGACACGTCTGGGACTTTCAGAGCCCACCAGGGGCCAACTCCTCTGCAAAGCCTTCTGTACTCAGCCAGACTAAGCTGGCTTCTTTATTCAGTTCCCCATACCTATCTCTATTCTAGTTCTTTCCACACAGTGTTGTAAAGGTGTTCTTTACACACTGCATTCTCTCTGCCCCCACGCTCATTCATTCATTCATTCATTCATCCACTCACTCACATAGGCAAGCTCCATTCAGGGCAGGAACCACAACTCTTTCTGATTCAGTCACCATGTCTCAAGCCTCTAATACAGTGATTCTCTCAATGTGATCCCTTGCAGCAGCCCTGCCACTCTGGGAAACTGGTAGAAATGAAAATTCTTAGGCCCACCCCAGACATGCTGAAATGAAATATCTGGGGGTGGGGCCAAGCAATCTCTTTTTTCACAAACTCTCTGGATTGAGACGTACTACTCTAATACAGTGCTTGGCACATAATATTCAGCACACGTGGGATGAAAGGATCTGCAGCTGTCACTAGAAACCAGCCACCCCAAAGCCTCAGGAGGCCTCATGTTGCCCCGTCCTCCCCAGGGAGATGAACAGACATTCCTGGACTAGCTCCCCTTTCTTGCCCAGGGATTATAGGTTCACCTTTTTTTTTTTTTTTTTTTTCTAGCCCTGGTGCTGCTGACAACTAGCTAGGAGACTTTGGAACAAATGAAATCACTGAATCCTTGGGTCATGTGGCATTTGGAAATCTAATAAATCTCAGTGTCAGAAAATGCAGGGATGAGGCCCAGTCAGTCCTGGCTCTTACTGAGCGATGTGTGTAAAGTCTCTGGTCCTCCATTCCTTTTCTGGAAAAGGAGACCTGCCTACATCATGGGGTTGGCATGTGTATCAAATAAGAGAATCTATGTAAACGTGCTTCTTCAACTTTAAAGCATCATATACATGTTAGTTACTACTGACAAAATGAGACAGGCTGGGCCATCAAGTACCAAAGTGTTCCAGCTATAAAATTCTATGATTCTGTGAAAATCTAGATAAAATTTCATTTCAACAAATGCTATAAAAAGACATGCTTCTCAGAGTGTTGGATCATGATGTAGGTTCGGGCATCAGATTGGGTTCCAATAGGATCTAATGCTTCCAGGTGTGTGACACAGGAAAGTCAGTTACCTTCTCTGGACCACAGTTTCCTCATCTATAAAGTGGGTCATGATTACCACCTACCTCCCCAGGGTTGTTTGAATATATGTAAGCTATTCAGACGAGATTGGGAGCGTTCAGGGTGGTATGGCCGTAGACGAATATATGTAAGCTATTCAAAGCATATCAGAAGCATTCAATAAATGCTGGGAACCATTCTAATGCAGTATTACTATTATTCATGGTGCTATTTTCATTCCTGAGGGGAAAAGCACATCCAGGAGCAAGCAATCTACAAAGAAGAAGCATAGTTAATCTTCTGACTATGTGACACTGGGTTGTACAGTTTTTCTATGCTCCAGACTGTGAAATACAAATTATTTTGTTTTGGTTTTATTTGGTTGCTGCAGACATCAAACAGGGCAGCCTTTCAGATTCTTCTGTCAGAAAGTTCACCCATGGATGCTAAACAGCACAGAGCGTCAACAGCTCAGAGCAGAAGCCAGCAAACTTTTCCTGTAAAGGGCCAGATAGTAAATATTTTCAGATTTGCAGGCCATATGGTCTCTGTTACTCAACTCTGCCACTGTAGCATGAAAACACAATAGGCAATATAGGAAGCAATAGGTATTCCTGTATGGGACTGGTGGTGGGCTGGGTTTGGCCCATGGGCCATAATTTGCTGACTGTTGGCTTAGAGAAACAAGGATATGAGGTGATAGAATGGTGGTCCCTCCTTGCCCCATTTAAGATACTTTTTTCCCCTTCCCTAATTCATTACAGTGAAACTGGCTATCAACTCTATTTTATCTCTAGTTTATGCAACCTGGAGGTGCGAATTCTAGAAATACATGCATTGTAACAAAACCCCACTTCAACTTCAGAATTTGAGTCATGTGGCGCTTGTTATAGGATTTTTATCTTAACAGATGACGTTCGAAGGTCCAGCATTATAAAACAAAATTTTTTCCATGTCTGCCTACACAAACTGCTTCTTTCTCCTCCTACTTAGAATATGATATATTTTGGTTAAGTAAAACTTTAAGTGCACCACAGCCATTTCAAGTGATCTCTGTCTTTCTAGGAGTTCGTCACAATTATGGAAATATGGTCCTTTTGATCCAGCATATATGCATAGTAATTGTGTAACAACATCAGTGCAATGATAAGTAACCTCAATAAACATAGACACAGCTCTCCAAGTGATGTGGGGCTGAATTAGTAGTTGTTTGTCCTGTTAGAAGTCCTTAGGATTTATGGGCAGTGAAGGGAGTTTTTATTTCACATCCAACTCTATCATAATCTGGGAGAGAGGATTAGGGGTTTGGTTAAGTACAGGGTCAAGATGGAAGGCAGGGAACAAAGTCATCAATGGAAAGAGGCAGGAACTTCCTCACACTCAGGGCAGTGGCTTCATGGGATACAAGATGGGGAAGAGGCCAGAATGCAGAGAGATGGAAGCCAGAGCCAGGGACCTTCCTAAGAAGTTGCCAGGAAGCTAGACAAATCAGATTTTGGAGGTACTGCTCAGGGCTTCTGACATTCTGGTAGTGTAACATTTAACATACAATGTGCAGTGAACAGATGTGAGCTGGAAAATGACAGGGTGGAGAGAGGTGGGTGGCAATTTTATCTGCCATTTGAACCTGAACAGCCCAGTTTTAGGAAAACAGATAAAAAACAATAAATAATGCAGCACACCTCCTCTGTGTCCTGTAGCAATGGGCTTCCATTTTAATGAGGAATGAACACAACAGAGACATTTTGATGCCCTGACACATCCATTAAAATGGAAATCCATCTGTAGAGCCTGTCACAGCTACTTCGTGACACCAGGAAGCCCCATCGCCACTCCAAGGAGACTCAGAGGTTTTCATGGTAGTGCAAGGGGGAGCCCCACTGACATTTTCAAGGCCCCTGCCTCCTCCTTTTTTGTAGACCCTTTCCCCTCTGAAAGGCAGGGGATCACTTTTGTGCACCTGGGAACTCTGGGAAGAGGAACAGGTGCACAACCTGGTGAAGGAGTCCAGTTGTCAGGAGTCTGGGTTTGGTTTGTGTATGATGTGGGGAGGACAAAAGTGGGAGGCTAATCACCATATAATTAATCCTCACACTTGTATTAAAGAACTTTTATATAAGTTAGTTCATGCGATCCTCACAGCCTGGGAGATAGCTGGGAGTGTGTTTTTCTCCTCCTTAAGTTAGGAAACTGGCCCCACAGTCAAAATCAAATAAGGTCCAAGTCAAGGTAAGCTCCATAGGCAGCTTATGACCTTGTCTCTGGACTTGGGGAAAGGCCTCCATGATGGTGAGGTCCCCTCCTCTGGCCCAAGGACATGTGGTTGATGGCACTGTCCTAGCCAGGCCGAGCCCTTGGCATAGATGCCAGGTGGCTGGCTGTCTTTGGGCATGAGTCAAGGTATCTGAAAGCTCGATTGCCCAAACAGCACCAGTTTGTCAGAGGAGCTGCAATTCCTATATCCCTATGCCCTCCACTGGATTAGTACTCAAGGCCTCTACGTCTGGCTGTGGTTCAAGTAGGAGAGGGGAGGGTCACAGATACAGGTTAGTTTCCACTGGAAGAAATTAGCATGAAACAGCTCCACAGAGGAAGACACATGGAAAAGCCTGTGCTGATGTAGGAGAGAGAGAGGGTAGGGCCTAAAAGGCCCAGAACAGGAGCTCCGTGTGGCCACATACTGCAAGGGGGTGGACGGGAAACTTCACCCCTAGCCTTGCCCTTGGGCTGTTGGGTGCTGGTCAGAGGGTTGTTCAGAGCAGTGGATACAGCGCTGGACAAGACATCAGGAGACCTGGATCTCAGTTTGAGCTGTGTCACTAAGCAGCCAGACAGTCTCAGAAAAGGCAGGAAACTTCTCTGAGCCCCAATTTCCTTATACATAAAATGGGTGTAGTGGATTGAATTTATACCAAAAGATATGTGTAAGTCCTAACCCCTGGTGCCTATGAATGTGACCTTATTTGGAAATAGGGTCTTAGCAGATGTAATTAATTAGAGTTGTAATTGAATGGAGGATCTCGAGATGAGTCGTCCGGGATCCAGGGTGGGCTCTAAATCCAATGCCTCTTACTCTTAGAAGAGAAAGGACAGGAAGATCTGAGACCCAGAGACTCAGGGAAGAGGATCACGTGAAGAGCAAGGCAGAGATGGGGTGATGGTGCCACAAGCCAAGGAGTGCCTGAAGCCACAGAAGCTAGAGGCAGAGGCGAAGAAGGATCCTCCCCTATGGCCTTCGGGGAGAGCACGGCTTTGCCAAGACCTTGCCTCTGCACTTCCAGCCTCTAAAACTGTGAGAATAAATTTCCGTTGTTTTTGTTTGTTTGTTTGTTTGTTTGTGTTTGTTTTTGTTTTTGAGATGGAGTCTCACTCTGTTGCCCAGGCTGGAGTGCAGTGGCATGATCTCGGCTCACTGCAAGCTCCGCTTCCTGGGTTCACGCCATTCTCCTGCCTCAGCCACTTGAGTAGCTGGGACTACAGGTGCCCACCACCACGCCCAGCTAATATTTTGTATTTTTAGTAGAGATGGGGTTTCACCATGTTAGCCAGGATGGTCTCGAGCTCCTGACCACGTGATCCGCCCGTCTCGGCCTCCCAGAGTGCTGGGATTACAGGCATGAGCCACCATGCCCGGCAATTTCCATTGTTTTAAGGCCTCTGGTATATGACAGGTGGTTATGGCAGCCCTAGAAAACTAATACATTGGGGGTAAACACCTTATCCTGCTTATTTCCGAGGAGGAACTCAAAGGATGGACTGCAAAGGAGCCCCCTTTCTGAACTGCAAGGGACAAAGTAGTGAAGTGATGCATTTTGAGGGAGAACCTCTGGTCTTTCTGGAGAAATTTGTGTCTGTAATAACTACTCGTGACCACTTCCCTCCTTGGGTATTAGGCATTTGCCAGGGACAGGAATTTTCTGTAACAATAGACTAGCTATTAATGATTGAGGGGGACCATGTACCAGGCATGGGACTAAGTACTTGATGTAGATTTTCTCACTTTGTGCTTTCATAGCTATGTGAAATACAGACCATTATTATTCCCATTTCTCAATGAGACACAGATATTGAGCATCTTGCCCAAGATCATAGTAAAGCAAGTGGCAGAAACAAGACTCCAGTCAAAAGAGTCTGAGCTCTTGCCTGTCTTGTGAGGGTGGATAATAACCAGGCTCTCTCCCTGTAGGGGCTGAGCAGTTGGGAGCTCTGACACTTCTTATACTGATTCCTGCTGTGAGCATCTACACTATGCCTGGCACTGGAAAAGGCCCTGACACTTGATCAGATTAAATCATAAACCAGCCTTAGTGTGTCCATTGACAGAAAAGAAAACTGAAGCTCAGAAAAGGCAAAATCAATGTCCAGGATCACACAAGTAGTAGAGAGAGGGTCTGATGAGGCCCCCGTGACACCAAACCCTCACTCACTCCACCATCACACATGGCCGGCTGCATGAACCACTGCCCCGCTGACCTCTCCGGAGAGCCTGTAGGAAGGCCAGGGGTGAGATAACTTTGTCACGGTGTTTTGCTTTGGCCTTAACAGCCTTGTAGGCTTATCTCTGGGGCCTCTGTGGCCTCAAAGCCAATCTTTCAAATAGCCACAAACTCAGGGCAAATGAAATTTATACCAGCCACAAAGAAACAAATGCCCACGTCCCCATTTCCTGTTTGGGGCCTGCTTCCATAGGATTACGGAAAATAGCATTTTGAGAGAATGCTGCCAAGGGCAGTAGGTTCCTCTTTATAGCAGTTAACTGAGAAACAAAGGAAAGCTAAGTATCCACACGTCTCTATTCTACTCCCTCTGCTACTAAGCCAGAGCCCTCTGCAGATTTGCAGTTGCTGTCAGCACTCAGGCCTCCAGTGCGCAGGCAGCCCCAGGCCTCACCTTGGAGTGCCTAAGTGCCTGTCATCACAGGTTGGTGGGGGCTAATTACAGACCCAAACTAGCCAAAGTTACAACATCTATCTCTTCTAGTCCATCTGTCAAGGTCCCTTCACCTCTGACCTCCCGTCTTCAGGCAACTGCCCATAAATTCACTTCTCTCCCACCCTCCATCCTCTCTCCTCCCCTTGCTCAGCTGTGTCTTTGCCTGGAAGCACCAGCCCGCTTGGCCCTAGGGTGCTGGTGGCTTGGCACGCTGAGGTATACCAGCTGCACAGCCAGAGACAGCAGCACTTGAGCTCTACCAAGATGCAGTTCCCACATGGCAGGTGAAAAGTTAGCAGGAATGAGCAGCAGGGGGAGGGAAGGAGGAAGGCAGTTATGAAAGAGACCGGACTCCCATCTCTGCAGAATGCACAAAGGGGGCCTACACCCACGCTGGCCAATACCACACACCAGACAAGGGGAAAACGGAGTGAGCTAAACTCGCAGGTGCAAAGGAGCTTCCTCAGCAGCCTTCTGGCCCTCCCATGCTAGAATGGATTTTTCTCTCTCCAGAACTAGAATAGTGTCCATTGCCTGTGCGGCTCCTCCTTTGTAACCCTTCCTTGGAGTGCCTTTTAGTGTAGTGATCGGGTCCTCCGGAGGGCAGGACTGTTGCTCACCCTTCCTTGTGTCTCTCTGGCACCGTGGAGTACCTTACACGCTGCAGCATTCAGTAAATGTTTGCTGGTGTTATTAATGAAAGAAAACATTGCTAAGAACATCCATCCTGGCATTAGAAACAATCGTGCAGGATTTGGAGATGCAGCAAAGGACTGATTGCAGGTCCTTTTACTATAGTGCTGTGGGAGGGGTGTTTACCTGGAGTTATCTGATGTTTTAGGGGAGTGCACGTTGGTTCGATTTTTGCTATTTACTATTGATTAGGATATTTACAACTCCATCAGGGATGTTAACTTTTAAAAAACCAATAGCCAAGTAAATTATTCCATCCAACAGCAAGGCAGATGCGTATGGTCTGTAGAGACACAAATGATTTCTGTCCTGTAAAAAAGATAACTGCAGGCTGGGCACGGTGGCTCATGCCTGTAATTCCAGCACTTTAGGAGGCCAAGGTAAGAGAATCTCTTGACCAGCCTGGGCAACATACCGTAACTCCATCTCTAAAAAAAAAAAAAAAAAAAATAGCTGGGTGTGGTGGCATGCACCTGTAGTCCCAGCTACTTGGGAGGCTGAGGCAGGAGGATCAGTTGAGTCCAGGAATTTGAGGCTGCAGTGAGCTATGATCGCACCACACTGTGCTCGAGCCTGGGTGACAGAGCAAGACCCTGTCTCTAAATAAATAAATAAGAAAATAAAAGAAAAGATAACCCCTGTGCTTAATGTTTATTGCCCAGTGGTACCTGAACCAATTTTATATCTTACCTAGCAATCTCATTCTAATATATTTTAAATGTTATTTTAAATGCCTTTCCCTATGGAAGGAATAAACTCTTGTTCTTTAATGGTCTTAGAATCAGTTTTTTACCATCTTAGTGGGTTCCCTCATTCATTCATTAATTGAATATATTTTTGAAATGTACTCATTCTATTTTATATGAGTCATGTTTTTAACTTTTGCAAAATGATGCTTTGACACTGGATAAACCTGAGGATGAAGAAGAAGCTCCCAGGCTATAGCTACCCTAGATCAGCAATGACCCACTGGAGACTTGGACCTTTAATGACCACTGGCCCACACTTTTATTGCCCCTGATAAGTGCTTTCAGATAGTCATTCTGAAGGAGGAGATGCTCAGGCCTTTGGAGAAGATCTCAGAGGCTAAAAGAGAAGACATGCAATATTGAGACAACTGGTTACCATCTAAGCTGGGGGGCAGAGAAGACAAGCCAGACGGGTGATGGTGACACACCATGTCCTTGCACACTCTGTGTTTCTTGTGTGTCCCACCAGTGACTCCCTGTACTTAGAATACTTCCCCACTCTACTACTCACACCTCAAGGCCCAGATGAAAGGTTACTTTCTCCTGAAGCCCTCTTTGACCATTCCTACAACCCACGAAGAGCAGGCTGCAGCCTTCTTCGTGAGAGTGTTAAGGAGGCCCTTGCTTTGCAAAAGGATTTAAACACCCTTTGACAGAATTACGTGAAAGACTTAACTCTGATGTAAAGCTGCCAGCTGCCTTAAACAAGAGTATGGGTGAAAGGCACTATTCTGGGAATGGGTGGGTGTATTCCCTGCCTCAAACAAGGAGGAGGAGGAGGAGACAGGAGGTTCTAGGAAAGATGAAACAGTCTTGGAAAAAGAAGGGCAGAACTGGCCCAAGCTAAGGGATACATACCTCCCAGGGCCCCAGTTGAAGCAGTGGCAGCAAAATGCAAATGTGTTTGAGAGAATAAGCCAGGGGAAAGAGCATCTTGAAGTTCAAGGAAGGGTGAAATGAAGAGAGTATATAGAAACTTCTCTGTACTTTTGAACCTCCGTCTTACTTCATTTGGACCTATCTTTGTCTTTGTCACCTGTTGAATAGATGCAGGAAAGATAAAAAATATGAGCAGAGACCTCTGCTAAGCTTGGTCCAAAACTTTAGAACTCCCAGTATAGAGGGGTGGCCTTCTACTAGAAGAATCCCTGCAGTGATGCATGACGACCCATAGCACTTGGAATTTCATGTTCTAAACATCTGTACCCATGGGCTCCTGGAGATCAAATATCAGCTTCTATTTATCTTTGTGTTCCCAGAACCCAACACAGAGTTTGACACATGGGAGACTGATTGTTTGTAAAGTTCCTGAATATGAGTTTTTCTTGGCCACTACATTTTCTTTTTAGATGGAGAATACTGGTGCACTTATTTTCAAATATAGGAAGGAAGAAAGGGAGGAGCAATGAAAATTTCAAGACCCAAAGTAAGACATAACTTTAAAAAGGAAAGGAAAGTAGAAAATCCCTAGGGCCAGCAGAGGAAAGGATTCATAGAGATGTAGAGAGCCCTTGCTGACTTAGCAGTCTGGAAGCCATCTGATACTCCCTTTAATGTAGTTTAAGGTGCAAACAACGAAGGCGAACAAAATGATGCCCATAAACCATCTTCGGAGAAATGCAAAGACACATGCTTAGAAAACAGGTGTGAAATGACTTGTTCTGCAAAGACCCAGAGGTGTCTAGCAAGCTTAGTTAAGGACAAGCCACCCTCCTTGGACATTTGTGATTATTGAGAACATTTCATTACCATAGACTCCAAAGAATGGGCACCACTTTTTACTTCTACTATACTGGAATGTTATGAAAAAAGCACTAGACTGGGAATCAGGAGACCTGAGGTCTTGTCATGATTCTGCCCTGACTATATATCAGCTAATATATTCAAATATGATGCCACCACCCTCCATATTTCCCACTAGCTTCCCCACAGTGCTTACGCTAGCAATAGACTCCAGTGTTACCCAAGTCAGGGACAGACTGAAGGCCAGGAATCCAGTCAGACAGCTGCAGCCAAAGTCCAGGTATAAGGAGAAAAGCACTTCAACTGGCCTGTGCCGTGCTTTGAGATAAAGGCAAGGTCTGAGTGGGGATGTGTGATAGGCATCTGAAGATAAGAAACAAGAAAATGGGAGGGAAGTCAGGATGGAGGAGATAAATCTGGTCAGAATTAGCATTGATATGAAATCTTTCCAAAATTAAAAAAGAAAAAGCAAAGGAAGAAAACAGGTGCTGAATCTGTGCTGTCCGCATATTCAGAGCACACTGATTACCGCTTGATACTTTCTAATTGGGATGACTGGGGAGACGGCGTATTTTCCCACTGATGAAGATGCCCTTTGAGCCATCTCTCCTTAATGCCTCTTCTCTGAAAATGTACCAGGAGCTTTAATAATGACAAATAGTGGGGTTACTGCCCTTCCTCTGTCACCTCCTAGCTTGATGATCTTGGCGAAGTCAGTTCATCTTTCTGGGTCTTAGATTCCTCCTCTGTAGACGGAGACAGTTGGGCAAGAGCTACCTGAATCACCTGCCAACCCTGGGCTTGCTGAAGCCCTCCCACAGTACCCCCTGTGGCTTCCAGAAAGCTCAGAGTTTTCCATCAAACTATTCCAGCAAATCACATTTCCTGCTTCCTGCTGAACAGTCAAATTTACCTCCCATGTGCTCTTGCAGATGTCCCAGTGAAAATACCACACTGGTGTCTGAGGCTTCAAACCTTGGGAACAAAAGAAACCTCATTGTGGTGGGAAAGAGAGAAACAGAGGGGATGGGAGGAAAGAAGTGGAGAGGAGGGGATGTGCTGTTCACTGCAGCTTCCCCTGAGTCAGCTCCTGTGCCGTCCTCCTGTTTCTCTGGGTATTCCCCAGACTCCAAGGCATAGGAGCTGGGTCACAGCTGCTACCCAAGCAGCACAGCAAAACAGAGGATCCCTCCATCCTCAATGTTCCCAGATGTCCAAGGTGTTTCAGAAGCAAAAGGCATGGAAAAGGCTTCTCCTTTTCAAAATGGTGATATAGAACTCAAATTTACCCCCCTGAAGGAGTTGCCATGAAGTTCTAGACTGTAAAAGTCAGGCAAAGGTCTTAAATATCCTAAAGTTTGCTTTTGATATCGCCCTTAACCCTGGTCAAATCCTCTTTACAGAATTCCCCATGCACTAGAAAGTTGAGCTGTACACACTGGGACACCCCTCCCCAAACTGGCCTTGGTGACCTCTCCTACCTGCCCACTCCACACACCACTACCAATCTCCTGACTCTGAAAATGAACTTGACTCAGATCCTGGTATAGCTGAGTTGGACCCCTTCCCATTTTCCCTGCTGCCCTGATGCCAGAGGGGCCAATATCACAGCTCTAGCTCTCTTCTGAGTCCCCATTTGCCCGATAACTACTGCAGCCAGGCTCTGGGCTGCTGGGGACAGTGTGGGCAGAACTTCCTTGCCTCTGCCTCGGGTGGGCGAAGAGATGCATTCTTGTCATTACACATGAGGAACTGGAATATAGCTTCCTATGAAAGTATTCCTAATGGCAATGAAATTCTATATTAGCCAATAGAGAGAAATAATCAGACTTGGGGTGAGAAAATCAGGGGCAGTAACTAAAGGATTTGCTCATATCACATAGGCAGCTAGTGACAGAGCTGAAACCAGAATCCAGGGCTCCTAACTCCCAGCTCAGTTACAAATGGGCTGACGGGTGTTTACTCACTGGCTGGAGAACCTGTCTGCCATTCATAGCATGATGCCTATCAGAAAATGTGTTCCAAGTTCCAAGTCACCTACTATGGAGAAAATCCAGACCATGGCTCATTCTAAGTTGGAGGCTGGTGGCTCTGGGTAAGGTCCGTCCGTCTGAGGGCTTGCTGGAGAGGTCTGACTCGGGGAAGTGACGTTACTCCTGACCTGATTTGCCAACAGAGGGATCTTCACAGCACAAATGGCCTCAGGATTCCCATGTTAAAGGAAGTCCAAAAATTACTCAAGAGAAGAACCTTTTCTTGTCTCTCAAGGCTCTGCTTACTTAAATTGGTTTTTATTTTTCCTCTCTCACTGTACCATTTCTGGGGGAAAGAAGCTGGAGGAAACAGTTAATCACTATGATTTTGGGCAGAAAATTCCACGATCTCATCACTTCAGGCACCAACTGAAGTTCATCTTCTGTGCAGCCCTCAACCTTCAATGAACGTGAGCTGACCCCATGGTGTTCTTACGGTGATGATGGCAGTAATAGTGACACTATTCCCACATCTCGTTTCCCTCCTCAACAATGCTCATGGGACAAAAAACCAAGCTCAATTTTGATGACATTTTGTCCTGTTGGCTCTCTTTTTCTCTCCTGAATGAATGACAATAATCACAAATGTCTTGGAGAGCTATTGTCCCCATACAGAATTGATGGTGAGATTTCAACAACACCCAACCCTCAGCGACTGTTGAAGTGTGTTTTTTACCAGCTCCATTATCACTTTGTCTCTCATTTCCACTCTGCAATGCTTACCTTCTTTATCCTCTCTCTGGGCTCATGTGGACATCTAACAGACTGCTAAGACGGGTCACTGTGCCCACTGTCTGTGTCTTGTTCCTTAAACCTTATCCCATTTTTCTCTTCTTTGAGGCCACATATGGAGCAGCCTCTAGCCCGTGAACAGATGCAGATATTACGATGGGAGGAAGAAAGGCAGTGGTCAGCCCAAGCGTGGGTTGAAACTTTTCTAGTCCCAGCGCTGTCGCGTCATCTTTCTGAGGCTCTGTTTTCCACTCTGCAGTATGAGAGGCCCAGACCCGTTGAGCCCTGAAGGTCATTCTGGCTCTCAGAGACCTTCAAGGCGGCAAATGCCGCAGAACCAGGGACCCCTGCGGCACAGCAGAGTAAGTATGGGGCGCCTTTGGGAAAAAGGCAGGCGAGTGGCAGGTGGGAGTAGGCATGGGCGATGGGAAAGTGGTAGGGTATTTGCCTCTTTGCCTCTTTTAACATGTTGAAACAGACTCTTACTCTTCTTACTTTGGATTTTGGGCAGCAAACTCCTGGGAGGGGAGGCATGCAAGAAGACTGGGAACAACTTGGGATGCCCAACAGGTGAGGCGTGCTGGCCTGACAATGCCACTCTTTCCCCGCTGTGATGGCATGGCCACCCCCAACCCTGAGCTGTTGCCTGGCTCCCCACCTCCCCTCTCTGAGAGAGCTGGTGAGCACCCCCAAGCCCCTTGCATCACTCTGTCTCTCAGGGCATGGCCAGATGCAGAGCTGGGAGGATCCCCGTATCTCCTTGATGACTAAGGGTGAAGATAATTCTATTACCAGTAATAGTATGTTGTAAATTTCCCAAATCCACCTGTTAATTAGTGCCGCCCCCTCCCTCTCCTCCTGAATATGAAGCAATGCTGTATAATCATGGCATTTTGTGGGTGACACTGTTTATTATATGTGGTATTTCAGTGGTTTGTGTGGGAGAAAGGATGAATTATAGCTCTCTGGTTCCAACCCATTCCCAACCCCCATGCCCATCCTTCTCTCCCATTCCCCTGATATAGAAATCCATATGTGTATAAATAAGCACATGAATATACAGTGCTGATTTGCCATTGACTGAGGGGGAGCAGAGCGTGGTGGAGCGAGGACAGAGCCAGACGCCATCACCTCGGGTTCTGGAACCACTGCAGACTGGCAGGGAGGCCTTGGGGAGACCTCTGATGTCACTAGGCTGCAGCTTCCTTGTCCTAAGAAGAGAGTAACCAACCAGCTCTGCTCCTCCTCTGAGCTTCTGAGGAGATCCAAAACAAGGAAACTCTGGAAACTGAGCAACGCTATCTACTTGTGAGGTGAAATTATTTTTGATTTTGTTTTTGAGACAGGGTCTCCCTATGTCGCTTGGGCTGGAGTGCAGTGGCATGATCCCAGCTCCCTGCAGCCTCAACCTCCTGGGCTCAAGTGGTCCTCCTGCCTCAGCCTCCCAAGTGGCTGGGACTACAGGCGCTCATCACCAAGTGTGGATAATTTTTTTGTATTTTTTGTAGAGATGGGGTTTCACCATATTGCCCAGGTTGGGAAATTCTTAGTAACTGCTCTACACTTCTGTGGATTCCTTCCGTAGATTCTCCTGGAGTATATTTGCAGCCAAATTTCTATGGATACTAAGGGACTAGAATCAGGATGATTAGATAAAAACAAGTAGGTGTCCAGGGGTCAGAAGTGGAGGACTGCCCAGTGTCTGGACAAGGCAAATTGGAAACAGGAGTGAGAGGGTCACATTGCAGGTGAAGAGGCGGCAGGGTACTGAGGGTAGACAAAGAGAAGCTGTGAGATCATGAAAGGTCAAAGGGATCATAGGTGGTCACAGAGTTCATGGGGAACACATAGTTAAAACATAGAACAAGAACTTTAAAGCAGGCTTGTATGCTGGAAGACATTCAGAGTAGTGAGGCAAAAGAGGATTTGGGGTGAGATATAGCTGAGGAGAAAAAATATATATAAAAAGAACTGTTTATGTCATTCCTCTATTCTGTATCTTAGTAGAGTCTGAGAATATGTAAACTAATATAGCATAGATGCAAAATGGAAAATGACAGAACTTGCTCAAAATACCATAGATCCACATGAACACTGGTGTTGGGAGAAAATGATATCTATGTCAGGGACTGTATCCCTGGGTCGGAGATACCACACAGGTTATTATTCTACACAGGGGCTATGATTTGGCTGGTGTTCTCATGCATTGTGGAAGATGAGGCATTTTATAATGTAACTTACTATCCCCAAAATAAGTTAGATATTATTGCCCCAATCCTATAGATCAGGAAACTGAGGTTCAAAAACCTGTAGATAACTGATCCAAGGCCACATTGCCAGTAACTGGCAGAGCTGGGCTTCAAACCCAGATTCCACTCCCAAGCCACCACACAGGAGAGGGTCTTCGTGATATTAGGTTCACATACCAAGGATGTGGGGAGGCCATATCTGAATTAAACCCTTTTAGGCCCAAAGCCTAATTTCTTGCCGTGACACTAAATCTCTGTAGACAAGCACCAAGACCAGCAACAGGCGGGGGTGAAGAAGCTGTCACGGAGGTGACGCATTCTTTCCAGTCTTTTCAGGGTCTCATGGAAGGTGCAGAGGGCACGGCTGTGATTGTTAGGGGAAAAACCCCTTACCAAACTCTGTGGAATCATTCTCAACACAAAAGCAAAATCCTCAAGAAACCCAACTGCACGTCATCAGGACCTCAAGTGACAGAGCTTGCCACTGATTCATTGAGGAAAAAAAAAAAAAAGAGGAGTTTCCCTTGAATGTGTCCAGTCTTTTGAAGGTAAAAAGAACATAAATAATGGAGGGTAAATATCAAAGAATGAAGCTGTCCCTTTGTCTAAAGAAGAAAAGAAATATTCTAGGCTAATAAATTCCTCCTAAATGAAAGTTAAAAGCATGTCTTTGAATGAATTCCCCACAATGGAGTGTTGTAACCTTGAAATTCACTTGTCTAGTTGGCCTACCCAATATTCTCCATGCCCCAAACACGGCTCCCTGAAGGAAAGCAAGGGTATGATCTGTGATAACCACAAGCATAAACAACCAGGAGGAATAAATTTCTAGTTTTCTTGAGATTATGAGAACATCTTTGCAAGAGATTTCTAACAATGTCGTCTCTCTTTGGACCTTTCTCTTTCTCTTTGGAGCAGCTGCTGGTATACCCACTAAGTCATGGGAGGGGATGGTTTCCATGAAGAGCACTGAGCTCTGATCTCATGGTGTCCAGAAGATAGAAACCTTCCCCTGCTCCTGACGTCTTAGCCACATGCCACGCATCCTTCTTTCCTGGAAGTCCTCTGGCTCCTTCCTTCCTCTTTGATCTCTCCCTAATTTGAACAACTGCTACACTTTGTACTCTTGGTTGAAAGCATGGATTCTGTCGTTATTTTGCTTCTATTAGTTTTCTTTCTCCTGGTTTCAAGTGCTTTATATTTCCTGTGACTTCCCCTCGATGCTGAGTAAATAGTTGTCTCTCAGTAAATACACTGCTGATTCAGTGACAGATTAAGAATTTAAGAGTTCTTGGTTTCACAGTAAGCTAAAGACAGAGCTGCCCTGGAGAAGAAAAACACCCCTCCCATTTCGCCCCAGGAGGGCTGCCTCCTTCCCCAGAAGCAAGTTCTCTTTACCAAAGAGGAGAGGAAGAGCCCTGCAGAAGAAAATGAGTTATCATACATACTGTGAATTCCCAGCATCTAAATGTGCCACAAAAGCACAGGCTAAGATTGCTGCAACTGGTGCATTATTTACTTTAAGTAACAAGGCTTGGAGATGGTGAATGCAGAACTTGTGGTTGCTTGGTAATGACTACTCTGTCTTTTTTTCAGTTATGTTGAAGGTTGGCAAGAGTATATGACAGATGAAAGCCCCATTAGAACCTACATCTAGTTTGCCTCTGAGTAGGGATTCATTCTTGAGTCTTCTAAATCCACCCACCAAGAGTTAGATTATGGCTCCCAGGGACCTAGAGAGATGCTGCTGTCCACTGAGCCAGATTTGATCTTTTCTCTCCTGCTCAAAACCTCCAGAGACTCCCTTTCAGCTGCTGGATAGAGTCAAAGGCCTGCCATGTGCGATCCTTGGTTACTGTATTCCGGTTTGGAAAAAGAAACCCAACCATAATAGACATTTGGGGGACATTTGTGCACATTAAAAAATGAATGAGGCATGGGTGATGTTAGGGAATCATAGCTCACTTTGTTGGATGTGATCATGGCAATGTGGGTATGTAGGTATGCTGATGTATGCAGGGATGAAGGGTCCTGAAGCCTGCAATTTACACTGAAGTGGATCACTGAAAATCAAACTTTTTGATAGGTAGGCAGAGAGGAAGAGAGAAAGATGATGTTAATATGGCAAAATATTAGCACTTGTTAGATTTGGATAATGGATTTCTCTGTTCACTTTAGAAGCATAGAAGGATAAATTTTCTTTTAAGCAAATAAGTATCAGAATTTTGTGCATGATATGGAATTGAGTGCTAAAGGTCAGAACTAGGATATTATAATCTTTGTCTCTCTATCTCATACTATATGTAAGATCATCAATCAAATTGCATTCTAGGGTTAGGTAGTTTGAGACTTGTTTTGTTTTGAATCTGAGTGATCAGTATATAATTGTTTATTGTACTTTTCTTTCAACTTTTGTACATGCCTAAAATTTTTCATAATAAAACAATATGGCAGTTTGTCAAAAAAATAAACATAGAATTCCACTCCTCTGTATACTCCCCCAAAAGTGAAAGCAGGGATTCCAACAGATATTTTCATACCCATGTTCACAGACGCATTATTCACAATAACCAAAAGGTGGAAGCAACCAATGTATCCGCTGACGGATGAATGGATAAACAAACTGGGGCATGCACATATAATGAAATGTTGTTCAGCCTTAAAGGGAAGAACATTCTCACACATGCTACAACATGGATGAACCTTGAGGACATGATGCTAAGTGAAATGAGCCACTCACAAAATAACAGGCGTGATTCTGTGTATCTGAGGTCCCTAGAGTCAGCAAATTCATAGACACAGAAAGTAGAGTGGGGGTTACCAGAGGCTGGGGGAGGGGAGAATGGGGGAATTCGTGTCTATGGAGGACAGAGTTTCAGATTTGCAAGATGGAAAGTTCTGGAGATGGATGGAGGTGATGGTCGCACAGCAATGTGAATGTGCTTAAGACCACTGAGCTGTACACTCAAAAACCGTTAAAAGGGTAAATCTTATGTATATTTAACCACAATAAAAAAAATCACTTCAAGCCAGCAATGGTGTGTTAAAAAGTGTTTTTCAAGAGTTGAAAGAGGCCGGATGTGGTGGCTCACACCTGTAATCCCAGCACTTTGGGATGCCGAGGCGGGTAATGAGATCAGGAGATTGAGACTCTTCTGAACAACATGGTGAAACCCCGTCTCTACTAAAAATACAAAAATTAGCCGGGCGTGGTGGTGCCTACCTGTAATCCCAGCTACTTGGGAGGCTGAGGCAGGAGAATCACTTAGGCCTGGGAGGTGGAAGTTGCAGTGAGCCGAGATCGCACCATTGCACTCCAGTCTGGCGACAGAGTGAGACTCTGTCTCAAAAAAAAAGCAGGGGGTTGAAAGAACAAAACTGTCACCATAAACAGTAAACTACAGCCTGGCCTTCAAGACCATCTCAGCTCTGCCAAGGGTTTCCTGCCCAGCCTCTTTGGCCACTTCACCATCTCTAGCCCTGCCCTCTGAACTCTCTCTTCCTTTCCCATCTGTCAAATCGCATTCACTTTCTGCGTCAAGCTCAGATGCCATCTTCCTTTTAAAACCCTCCCTCGTTCTCCCTACCAGAGTGATTCTTTCCCTAATTCCTGCCGCAAATTGTTTGTATTCTCCATAAATATTTGTTTGCTCTTAAAAACAAAATCAATGTTCAGATACTGGCCAAGGCTGAGTACACTGTGTATATAATTCATCTGAGATTCCCTGCAGAGGTAGAGAAGCATAAATTTTCTTTCAAGAAAATATGCACATTAGAAAGGTTCTGAGTAAAATGGGATTGAGAGCTAAAGGTCGTAACTGGGAAGTTATGATCCCTGCCTTCAATCCCAAGCTATGTCTAAAATGTCTAATCACATGTCGTGTCAGAACGGGGCAGGTAGTTTGAGAATTTCTGGCTTTGAAAATGCAAAGGCAAGGTGAACCAAATTGTAGAATGTGACATGCGTTCTTCAAACCCCACTGGGATACCAGGTGGCCCCTGGAAGGGCTGGGGATGAGGCCAGCCCCTGTGGAGTAGGAGAGGATTTCATCAACCAGTAAAACTCACTTGATTCTGAGTGGGAGCTGATCTGTCTGAAACCACAGTAAAATGTTTTTGTGAAATAGGAAACAGAAATAAACAAAAAGCTTGTCACTTGAGAATAGAAACCACCAAAGCCTGTTCATAGTAGAAGAGTGTAGGCCTGGGGCTTAGAGCCCCCAGTGCCTGTGATAAAAGAGTAACACAGAGCCACCTCCCAACTTCACATAGAGGGTGTGGCCCCCAAAGCCCAGGAAAGAAGGAAGGAAGGTCGCAGAGAGAGGTATGATCTACCTTTTAACTCAGTTTTGGCTTGGCTTCTCTCATTCTGTCCTTTCAGCCTAAATAATTCCCTCTCTTTCTTTCTATTTTTCTTTAAAAAGGGAATTTTAACCTGAGAGGAAATGGATTTTAGTGCTTGAAGTAGTTCTAGGTGAAATGCAGCTAAAATGTCCCTTAGTGGTAATTGCTTGGGCCTAGAACAAGACATTTTCCAGCCATGTGCCTGGTCCCTGAAGGCTGCCTTCTGTCAGAGACTGCTCGGTTTCCAAAGCAGCCACATTTTTAAAAAGAAAAAGATTCTCCTTTTCTAGACATCCCAGGCAGACCTTCGAGGTGCTCATGCCAGTCACCCCTCTGAAAGACCGGGGTCACTAGGAACAGCCTTTTCCCCCCAAGTCTCTGAATGACTCCCTATTCAGACTCAAAGATTTCTTGTAAAAACCATAGACTCCACATAATTTTCCCATTTAGATTCATTTAGACATCTCCTAATAATAATGGCTTTGACACTGATCAAGGACAATTTTGAAAGTAAAGGGGGCTGTCATTCTATTGATGACTTTGACAGCTTGGTGCTGCCTCGTGACAGCTGCATAGTTGGTGCACTAGTGTGTTATTATTGGCTCATCAGAGATCTTAAGATCATGGGAACATCGGGGCCTCCCACACCCATCAATCTTCCCAGCTCTAAGTGATAAACACATAATAGCTATCACTGCTCTTTCTTTTACTATACTATGTTGTGTACAGATGTACCTTCTTTCTTCCTTTAGGCTGTACAAATGGAAGTCTAGGCCTGGATATGACCCAGTTTCAAAACCAATCTACTAGACAGACCACTCCAGGGTCCAGAAGGGGCTGTCAGGAGAGCACATGTGACTTACTCATTGTGGCAAGCTGGTAATAGAGAACAGATACCCTTTCCCTTCTACGTTATCCATTATATGTAATTGACAGAGGAGAGCCCAGAATAGCTACGTGTTTTTCACTATGCATTCTGTACTCGTACCTCTTGAACCTAATGTGAGTAGTGGTATCCGGAAGAAGTGATGAATTTGCTGGCATGTTTCCGCTGGCTGGAGTTTAGGGTTTGGAGTTTGTTTCTGCCAGCTTAAAGAAACCCAAAAAGGCCCAGTTCCTAGATCCTGTAGATCAATAAGTGGTGACACTATACTAGACTCGGTTGGACTTTGGAACCTAGGAAAAGCTATTGAAACCTTACTGCTGCCAGGAGTAAGGTACCACAAGTGAGCTTTTGGACTGTCCCAGGATACTGCTCATGCAGATGAGTTTGCCAAAGTGGTATTATTTAAAACATCTGCACCTTCCTTAATAAAAATTTCAGGAAGCTCCAGGTTATTTGATTTAACTCATTTTTGTTTGTTTATGTATGTAGATCTTTGGAAATGAGAGTAAGTCTTCTGACCCTATATAAATCAGCCCCAAACTGTGTATAAAACATCCAGCATCATGCAACTTCCAAATGACAAAGGAGTTGAACACGTGAAAGCCAGTGCTCACCACTTATGTTGCAGTGATTGGTGGGAAAAAATTAATGCCAACCCGGAGTAGTTATTACTCTAGTACTTTTCAATTAGCTCTTTAACCATTTCTAGGATTAGGTTTTGGAGATCACAACCCGAGTCTTCTGACGGGCAGGAATGGGTGTGGAGGCTGAGGGAGGGGAGCAAAACAACCTCAGGAGGAAGAAAGAATTAATCTACTTTCTCATTGTTTAGAAGAATTCAGCATGAATCAATTAAAGTGACAAGAATATTTTTTACCTAGAGGAAAGTAGATCAATCTTTAGTGAGTTCACAGTGATATGCACAGCAAAACAGGCGGTATTATTAGAGACCGTCTTCTTCCATCATTTATCTCAGGCAGATGTCTCCATTCGAAGCCTGACTATTAGTGACATGAGTGGGGTGGTCCACGGCGAGTTCTTACGGAGACCCTACGATGAGCCTGGCATTCTGGCAAGTCTGGAGGAGCCAAAGACACACCTGGGCTTCCTCCTCCTAACCTCCAGGAACTTTACAGCCACCTGATACCATGCTCAAGCTGAAATAATACTATTTGAGTAAAGAAAGCTGCTTCACTGACAGACATGTCGTATAATGTCATCTGCGGTCACCACCTCACACCCAGGAAGACACACACACCCCAGAATCTGCTGATGAAAGCTCAAAGGGTGTGCGGCTTGGCAGCCAGAGCAGGTGACAGCAGGTAAGTGGACGAAGGCAGGTTTCAGTGCAGGTGGGGAGAGAGTGAGGGAGTGGGCTGCCTGCGGGAAAGGGGGAGTGGCCGACAGGATGACCACCAAGGCGAGGAGGAATCTGCAGGAGTTCTGGGTTCTGTGACAGAAGAACAGAGCAAGAGTGGGTGGATGAGAGGCCCAGAAACGGAACAGTTGTGGGTGAGACATGTGGAGATGGAAGACAAGTGTCAGGCCACAGGGAAGCGCAGCAGGAGGTGGGCAGGTGGGCAGAGGGAGGCCACCCACCGGGTGACAGGAACGGGGGTGCGCAGATACGAGAAGGCTGAGCGCTTCCTCCTTTATTAAAAGGAGTCTGCTAAATATAGCTCCTCGCTATGAAAACCTCTTCAAAATCCTGATTGACTATGGCATTTAAAAAGATAGGAATGAGGGGGGATTTGTCTGCCCTGAAATCCATTTTAGATGGGGACAAAATGTTGTTTTGTAATTTACCTTATTAACTGGATATAAAATATGGATCTCTAGGAGCTCAGAAGAAGGGGTAGAATTTCTTCCTCTGACTATAATAAATTATGAGGCATTTAGGGGATGCCAAACTATCTTTTCTATGGTGATTGTCTCAGTTTCCCTATCTATAGAATAAAAATGCACCTGTCTTATGGGGTTACTGTAAAAATAAAATGAGAAAGTGCATGTAAAGTGTTTAGCCTGATGTCTGACACATAGTAAATGCTCAATAAAGCTATGTAGATATAATCTAAGCTCCTTCCAACTCTAATAGTCAAGATTCCATGAATTCTGTCAAAACTAGTCATATCTTCCTTCAAAGCAGGAAGACTGTGAATGCCCTGAGATTGCATGCAAATTTGAGATTTAGGAGAAATGCCTGCCTAGCTCATGATGACTTCCCCATTGCTAGGAATGGCCTCACCCTCCACCACTGGACCCTCATAAGCATCCCAACCTCCTGGAAGAGCCCACAGATTCTGACTCAAGCTAGAATAATTTGACTTCTTTCTTCCGGGATTTTGAAATTTGGGGCAGATATGGGCACTGGGGATTATTGAAGCTGAGTTATTGATGGTGCATCAGAAAGAGAACCCCCAAACCCCGGCTGCTGAGCCCCTGGAACTTCCTTGCCCTCATCCAGGTCACTTTTCTCTTATTCAATTTCATGAGCCACCCCAGGATCCTTCCTTGATTAAATTAGCCAGAGTTGATCTCCACTGCGTGCAAACAAAGGACGGGCCGAAGATAACGCAGGTATATGCATAGTCGCAGTGTTTGGAAGAAGATCCACAGCTTTTGTAATAGTTTCAAAGTACTCATGACATCGCCCTAGAATGTTTAAAACCCGAGAATGTTCTCACCACAAAGAAATAATAAATGCCTGAGGTAATGGATACACTAAATATCTTGATTTGATCATTATACAACATGTATGTATCAAAACATCAAATTGTACCCCATAAATATGTGTAACTACACAGCGTGTCCAGAGAAAACAAACAAAAAACCAAGAATACAAGACCTTCATGTAAGGTAATAGGCAGCTCCATAGAAAGCAAAAGTAGCACTTAATTTCACTCAGTGGAAAGCAAAGTTCCTGAGAGCAGATTTTAATGCTTCTGACTTCTCCCATATTTCAGAGTCCAGGGAATACTGCCGAAGTTTCTGCAAGGTCCCCAAACAACCCTTTGTATAGAATGGCACCAGTGGAGGCATTCTACTACAAAGGGTCATCACCCAGGAGAGAAAGGAGCTGAAGGAGGAAACAGGGAGGACTAATTAAATCCATGACAACTCTGAGCCCAGAAGATGGGAGCAAAGCTTTCAAACCCCTTTGGCCCCTCAAAATCTCTGTTTTTTAGAGGCCACCTGCTCATAAGGCCCAAGATTTCTGGTCCTCTTGAGTTGATGAATGAATGCTGAGAAGTGCTGAAAGGTAGAGGAATATTGTAGCAAGTCCAGCGCTTCACAGAAAATCTGTCACCTTTGTGTGATTTAATGAGTTCAGAAAGAAGCCCCAAAAGAAGAGTCCAATCTCTCTGCAACACAACCAGGCCCAGGTGGGGCCAAACTAGCAGCTGGAATCATTTTTAAAGTTAGGGTGGTGGAGAGAGAAGGAGTTATCTTCTGTGTTGTCAGGGAATTGCTCTTCTTGCAGAAATGGAAGTGGACCCAAGGGACTGGTAACAGCTGTTCCTAGACTCACCTAGGCCAGGGATAATAAGACCAGCAGGTGGTCCAGGAATAACAGGAAAGGCGCTAATGGTGCAAGTAGGATTTATGTCTTGAAACATGGCTGAGAATAAGCAGGATAAACAGGTAGAACTGGATAAAAAGGTTGTTGACTCCTTAACAAAAAGGATGATGGGAAACACTGTTTGCTAGTATTTCGGTGAGCATTAATGATATGTGTTTGGAGCCTGGAGTTTTCCCCACTATTTGCTCTAGGTATGAATTACTTATAAATAGAGTTCACAGTTATACGTAATGTTTTCTGAATTTTTCAATGTACATTTTTATTTAAAAAGCCCAAATATCTGGGTTGTGTGGACTATCCCTGAGAATCCCCACCGTGCTTACAGAAAGACATTCTACCCGTGAGAATGCCCCTAGAGCAGACCATCTTATGGCAGGGCCATATTATGTATACACAGCCCAAGGGGACTGGTTCCCTGTTAACGGTTATTCTTTCAACATACTGTTTGATTTCAGAGATGGACACATTGCAGCTACTGAAGAGCTGCCATAATTAAGGACCATGAAACATCAGGAACAGTGTCATGAGATTTATCTGGAAAAATACGAAAAGTGGGAAAAGATTCTCTTTGTAGTAGAAAAAAATTGGGTGACCTAAAAGCCACATACATTTAAGTTTTGATGGTTAGTTGGAGCAAAGAATGTTTTGGGTTTCATTTTGAATTCAGGGGTACATAACAAATGTAGAAAGATGGTTTGGTTTATCTAAGAACAAAGAAATGTGGAAATAGAAATAGAAGACTACTAGCACGCTCCATAAGAGAAGATGAGTAGATCAATTATGCATTATGGATTTCCACACTATATAGAATATCAAAATACTAGATCAGTGAGATCTCTAGAACTTGATCTGTAGAAAGCAAATCCCTGAGAACAGATTTCAATACAATATAGAAAGATGGGTAACTCTGCCAGTAAAGTGTCTCCTCCACATGTTGAAAATAAAAGCTACCAATGACTTTCTTCACAGATTTGGAAAAAAACTACTTTAAAGTTCATATGGAACCAAAAAAGAGCCCGCATTGCCAAATCAATCCTAAGCCAAAAGAACAAAGCTGGAGGCATCACGCTACCTGACTTCAAACTGTACTGCAAGGCTACAGTAACCAAAACAGCACGTGTACTGGTACCAAAACAGAGATATAGACCAATGGAACAGAACAGAGCTCTCAGAAATAATACCACACATCTACAACCATCTGATCTTTGACAAACCTGACAAAAACAAGAAATGGGGAAAGGATTCCCTATTTAATAAATGGTGCTGGGAATGGCTAGCCATAGGTAGAAAGCTGAAACTGGATCCCTTCCTTACACCTTATACAAAAATTAATTCAAGATGGATTAAAGACTTAAATGTTAGACCTAAAACCATAAAAACCCTAGAAGAAAACCTAGGCAATACCATTCAG
Source organism: Pan troglodytes (assembly GCF_028858775.2). Classification (NCBI taxonomy): domain Eukaryota; kingdom Metazoa; phylum Chordata; class Mammalia; order Primates; family Hominidae; genus Pan; species Pan troglodytes. The sequence continues at coordinate 156,733,281 of NC_072404.2, read as the reverse complement.
GACATAGGCGTGGGCAAGGACTTCATGTCTAAAACACCAAAACCAATGGCAACAAAAGCCAAAATTGACAAATGGGATCTAATTAAACTAAAGAGCTTCTGCACAGCAAAAGAAACTACCATCAGAGTGAACAGGCAACCTACAAAATGGGAGAAAATTTTTGCAATCTACTCGTCTGACAAAGGGCTAATATCCGGAATCTACAAAGAACTCAAACAAATATACAGGAAAAAAACAAACAACCCCATCAAAAAGTGGGCAAAGGATATGAACAGACACTTCTCAAAAGAAGACATTTATGCAGCCAACAGACACATGAAAAAATGCTCATCATCACTGGCCATCAGAGAAACGCAAATCAAAACCACAATGAGATACCATCTCACACCAGTTAGAATGGTGATCATTAAAAAGTCAGGAAACAACAGGTGCTGGAGAGGATGTAGAGAAATAAGAACACTTTTACACTGTTGATAGGACTGTAAACTAGTTCAACCATTGTAGAAGACAGTGTGGTGATTCCTCAAGGATCTAGAACTAGAAATACCATTTGACCCGCCATCTCATTACTGGGTATATACCCAAAGGATTATAAATCATGCTGCTATAAAGATACAAGCACACGTATGTTTATTGTGGCACTATTCACAATAGCAAAGACTTGGAACCAACCCAAATGTCCATCAATGATAGACTGGATTAAGAAAATGTGGCACATATACACCATGGAATACTATGCAGCCACAAAAAAGGATGAGTTCATGTCCTTTGTAGGGACATGAATGAAGCTGGAAACCATCATTCTCAGCAAACTTTTGCAAGGACAAAAAACCGAACATTGCATGTTCTCACTCATAGGTGGGAACTGAACAATGAGAACACTTGGACACAGGAAGGGGAACATCACACACCGGGGCCTGTTGTGGGGTGGAGGGAGGCGGGAGGGATAGCATTAGGAGACACACCTAATGTAAATGACGAGTTAATGGGTGCAGCACACCAACATGGCACATGTATACATATGTAACAAACCTGCACGTTGTGCACGTGTACCCTAGAACTTAAAGTATAATTTAAAAAAAAAGAAAAAAAAAGAATTATCTTACTCTGTTTTCTTGTTTATTAAACAAGCTAGACTTTAAAAAAAAAGAAAGAAAGAAAGAAAGAAAATAAAAGCAATGCTAAAAGCAGCAATTCAATGCCAGTGTGAACTCATGCACTATCAAGGAAGTAAAGGTTGGGCTGCAGCCTCCTACCCTGGCCCAAAGCTTTGCCACAACTTGGGGCATAGCAATGAGTTTGCTTTTCAAGCTCCCAAATTTCCAAGGAGATTGGGGTGGGAGAATGGGGCAGTGATGATAAAGATATCTGAAAGGAAGGCAAGGAAGTTTCTGTGGATTCACATTGGTAAATGTTGCTGTGATTTCTACATTTGTTAAAAGACTCCAGTGACATAAAGAAACACCCCTTTGCTAAGGCATTACTTTGAGTTGTGTGCATTGTGAGGTTTGTTTGTGGGACTGAATCATTTAGCTAGTGACATACCCAACTCAACGTGTTACTGTTGTTTTCTCTTTGTCATTACATATATATTAATATTAACATGCATAAAGTGATTATTTTTTAAAATTGCCTTTCTTGTGAAATACAGTCCACTAAAGAAAGCCAGTGTTAATGCTGGTAATAGATGAGAAGAGGTCTTAGAAAATGGAGTTTTGTAATAAAGTAAAAGTAGAATATTAAATTTGGCAGCAGATCAGACACATGAAATGACAAGTTCACTTATATGGACTAGGAAAATTAGAAAACATAATTTATGAGTGTTTCAGTCAGTGCAGAAACTGTAATTTATGAGGGATCTTAAAATAACAAGCAATATTCACAAATTGGTGGATTCTCAAAGGTCCTGGGACCCATCCTTTAAAATCCCACAGACTCTCAGCTCTAGGAGAGGGCAGGCTTTGTCTGGCACTTCACAGATTCCTGTGCCTACAGTGATGCCTGGCACACAAGAGGTGGAGAGACAGCCAGCAGCCAAAAAACACAGTGCCTAATGATTCATAATGAGGAGTCTGGATATTGACCTAAGCGTAATAGGACATCTTTGGGCTTTTGTACACAGGGGACTGACACATGATTTCTGTTTTAAAAGGCCACCTTGGCTGCTATATGGAGAACAGATGATAGGAGGAGCATTGGCAGGAGGTAGAACAGTTCTCCCTATGGAGAATAATGGGCCAATGAGGGATCATACTTCGTTGAATGGGAGAGGAGAATCCAGCCCTGTTGGGGCAAGTTACATTTGAGATAAGTATTAGACATTCTGTGAAGATCTCAGTTAGACATTAACTAGATAGCAGAAGGTATCTGATCCTGGAGCTCAGAGAGTAGGGTTGAGATTGAAATCTGGCATGAACAAATGGATCTCTGAGGCCCACTCTCTGTATTAAAAATGGGGAACATTCTAGCCAAAACAAAATAGATGAGTGTAAATACATTCAGTGCCCCTCAGATAAAATAGAAAATGTACCATCCTTGTGGGCAAAAGGGGGGGATCTGAACTGTCATTGTCCTAAGACATAAAAGTCGCTCCTATCCTTGCCAACCAGCCCTAATTACACAAAACCTCAGAGAAGTAGTTAGGGCTTTTTAAAAATATAGGCAATGTTGGCTACTAAGGCCCTCAATTTTTTTTATTCACTTAAATATATTTGAGACTCCTTATGTCCTAATCAAATAAGGTTGGTGGGATATCTGGAAAGAATTAAGAGAAATAGGACTTGACTTTTGAAATAATGACATTTAGACAGAAGTATTTGGAGCTCAGGAAAGAAAAAGAAGAAATATAAAAAACAAACACTGCTTCTTCTAAGGAAGGACAAATTTCACACAACACTTAGTTCTCTGACAAACCAAATGTGGCACAGGAATATCAAATGGAAATTACTTCTTCTACTACTACAGGGAAAGAGTCTACATCTTTATTATGAATAAAAAACTAGAATTATCTGTTACTTGGCTTAAGGATCTACAAGAATTTAAGAGCTGTGAGCAAGGCCATGAGAGGAGAATTGGAAGAAGCTATTTCTTATTAACTACAAGACTTTAATAACAGGTGGGGGGTTTCACATCACTGAATTCCATGTAAAGATTATAGTCACATCGATGCTACATTTGCCCCAACTTCAAGGACTGGGAACTCTTCCATTTGTCTCACCTCACTCCTCTGCAGTATTATGAGACAGTGAAGTGTGCATACAAAATATGCTGTATAGGCAGGTAAGATGTGAATTGTGTTGTGGTTATGGGGTGGGTACGGGGAGACAGTGATGGATCTGTTATCAGGTACTCAGCAGCCACCATGTTAGCCTCTGTAATCCCCAGTTAGGTCTGCTTTCTCCTAGATGTATATTTGAATCTGAAATTTCCTAACAGACTGAGAGGTATAGCCTTCTTTCCCTGCCTTTAAAATGCACTGAGATTAGCATGCTGAGACTACTTCACATCCATGCCATGATCAGCTGAAAAGATCTAATACTATAGCTGAGAATGATTGTAACTTATATGAATAATTATCTCAAGGATCAGAATGATAAATGCATACAATCAATATTTGCTTATAGGAAGGCACAGAATACTCCCCAAAACAAACACATACACATATATAAATAACAACAACAATAAGCAGTTGGATTTCCACTACTAAAAAGGACATAGAATTCTTTTTTCCCCAAGTTTAATCAAACTACTAGACCTATACATAGCACAAAATAATCCTAGTAGTAAACAACATATTCTACTTGAGCAAGACACTTAGGAAAATGTATATTCCAGTTAGGAAGGCAAAAACACTAAAAACCTAAAAATTTTTGGAATGAAAGTCATCAAGTTTAGATATTGCAAAGAAGGGGTATGGGATATCATTTTCTAAAGTTGCAGAAAGTTTTTTACAATTGAATATAAGAAACATAGAGTCTCCTATTCAATTAGGAAGGTCTTCACAAAAATAACAGAATATGACTTAAAGATTAGATTTTGTGCACAGTGAACAAATGCTGACATAATTGACTTTCTTGCTGTCCCTCACTAAGAGCTATAGAACTACAATCAGTTCTAGGCTAGTGAAGTAGTCAGCACCAATGTGTGGGGACTTTAATCAAGTATTCCCCAAAATACACATCTAGACCTCAACATTTTGTCGCTGAAATATGCATTTTTAAAATTCGACTAAATTTGTTTTTAGATTTATATTTATGGGTAGAGGGTGGTGAGCTAAGCAACTTCTTAGTCTACATCTAGAGTAGTAAGAAAAGATGGACAGAAAAAGCCTTCAATGTAAAATTCTGTAAATTTACATTCATTTCCAAACCCTCTAAAGGTAAAAGGATTTTCTGGTAGAATTGTAATATACTTGAGACATCCCCCAATTTGATGAAAATCTCCTAAGAACTCTTTAGTGTTAGCCTGAACCAGAAGCCTTCACTTCTCACATTATAAATCTCATAATGAAGAAAGGAAGAAAGGGAGAAAGAGAGAGAAGGAAGGTGGATGAGAGAGATGGAAGGAAAACAGATATAAGGTACCATATGAATCTATGAAGCTCTGTGTCCTTGGAGAAGACCCCATCTAAATATCATGAAAGGATTCTCATGCCACAGAAAACTGAATGGCACAGCACACAGCCCTCTATTGGGCAAAGTTGCGGGAAACCAGCAAGGCCTAGGATTAAAAATAATAACAAACCAAGTTGTTTTGAAGATAATGTGACTGCTTTGGTTTTGCTTCTCATGAACCTGCTGAGGGGCACTCTAGACATTTTATTTTATTATTTTAGACAGGGATTTACTCTGTCATCCAGGATGGAGTGTAATGGCATGATCATGGCTCACTGCAGCTTCGGCCTCCTGAGCTCCAGCAATCCTCCTGACTCAGCCTTCCGAGTAGCTGAGACTACAGGTGCATGCTGCCATGCCCAACCAACTTTTTACATTTTAATTTTTTTTTTTTTTTTTAGAAAAACAGGGGTCTCACTATGATGACCAGGCTGGTCTTGAACTCCTGGGGTTAAGTGATTCTCCCACCTTGATCTCCCAAAGTGCTAGGATTACAGGCATGAGCCATTGTGCCCAGCCTACAGTCTGGCCATTTTAGAAGGCTCCAGAACACTCTGTTAACTGACAGTCCAACAGAGCTTATGGACTATATGGCCTGTCTGAGCAGAGACTGGAGAGAGACTAGGATGCCCCTGCATGGCTCTCCAAATCCGGAGTGGCTCCTTTTGCTCTGTGTTTCTCCCAAGCAGAGGATGTTTCTGAGGCCCCTTGGTGCCCATGTTGTGCACTGTGAAACAGACTGCTGTTATGTCACATAACTTGCACATCTAGGGTGCCCCCAAGGGCAATTCTGAAATGTTTCGTGGCTAGTGGCAGCATATCCCACTTCCCAGAGTGGGAAGGGATGTCCAACAGGGAAGAGAAGTTGGCTGGCAGTTTTCTTTCACTCTCGCTACCATCCTTTCCTTTTTCTTGCAGTTTCTTCTCCAGTAGCAATGAAAGCTCTGTGGAAATAAAAAATAGCCCCTCTAAGGGAGGACTACCTCTTGAATAAAGTGAAATGCATGCTTTTCTAATTTAGCCTGGAACAGATCTGCAGGTTAGCAAAGGTCAGTATGTAGCTGTAGAGGCTAAATAAGGACTCTGGGCTTTATGCCCCAGGTACCACCTTCGCTTAGGGGCCTCTCCCTCAGTACCATCTCCGGCAATGCCACCACCCTAGTGTGTGCTGTTAACCAGGCAATGCCTCTTTCAAAAGTAGCCAAAAATTAACTCCTCTTAGCTCAGCTAAAATTAATGAGTGCTCTGGTTTTGGGTGGGGGCAGTGGGGGAGGGTTCAGAAAAAAACCATATGGGCTGAACTCAGTGACTCATTTCCAGAGAATAAAGTATGGAAAGGGAAAAATAGTAACTTCAAAAAATAGTCACTAGAAAAGTAGTGGAGGGGTCTGGAAGACACTACCTTAACCAGGTGATCAAGGCTAACTTCACCAGCAATAAGTCATGTCGATATCATATAATGCAAGAAGAGCACTTGACCTCCATGGTATGACTCACAAAGCCTATAACCCCGGTCTAACTATGAGAAAAACATCAGACAAATTTAAAATGAGGGACGTTCTACAACATACCAGAGCAGTATTCTTCAAAACTGTCAAGGTCATGAAAAATAAGGAAAGGCTGAAAAACTGGCACCAACCAGAGGAGACAAAGGAGACACGATGACTAAATGCAGTGTGGCTTTGTGGAACAGAAAAGGGACATTAGTGGGAAAAGGGATGAAATCTGAATAAAGTTGAGAGTTCAATTAATAATAATGTACCATGGTAATTTCTTAGTTTGACAAATGTATTGTAGTTATATAATATGTTAACAGTAAGGGAAATGGAGTGAAAGATACACAGGAACTCTCTGTACTTTCTTTGCAACTTTTCTGTAAATCTAAAATTACTCCCAAATAAAAATTTATTTAAAAAGTACTCAACTTCCAAAAGAACCAGTAGATCATCACATAAAATGAAATCTTAATTTATTTTTGATATGTTTTATTTATAGTGATTTCTTTCTTTTTTTCCCTTTTTTCTTTTTTTAAGATGGAGTTTCACTCTTTGTTGCCCAGGCTGGAATGCAGTGGTGCAATCTTGGCTCACTGCAACTTCCACCTCCTGGGTTCCAGTGATTCTCCTGTCTTAGCCTCCTGAGTAGCCGTGATTACAGGTGTCCACTGCCACGCCTAGCTAATTTTTGTATTTTTAGTAGAAACAGGGTTTCACCATGTTGGCCAGGCTGGTCACGAAGTGATTTCTTAAAATAGAAGCAGGGAGGCTGAGGCAGGCAGATCACCTGACATCAGGAGTTCAAGACCAGCCGGCCAATGTGGTGAAACCCCGTCCCTGCTAAAAATACAAAAATTAGCTGGGCGTGGTGGTAAGCGCCTGTAATCCCAGCTGCTAGGGAGGCTGAGACAGAAGAATCACTTGAACCCGGGAGGCGGAGGTTGCAGTGAGCCGAGATAGCTTCATTGCACTCCAGCCTGGGTGACAAGAGCGAAACTCCATCTCAAATAAATAAATAAATAAATAAATAAATAAATAAATAAATAAATACAGAAGTAGCCCCCATGGATTACAGAAAATTACAAAATATAGACAAGTAAAAATTAAAAATCAAAGCAAACTATCACATTTCTACTACCTGGAAATCAGCTGTTACAATCTTAGGGCATATTTTCTTTTTGGCTCTTTTCCTGATATATGTGTACATATATATTTATCAACATGAGACCTTAGGTTGCACACTATCCTACAGCAATTTTTTCCAGTCAATGATTTCTTCTTTTCCATTTTAGTACATGTTCACATCATCTAATACTTTTATCATATTCAAATTTCTCTCCAATTTAATCTAATCAAGGATGATTATATTTGATTGTCATGTCCTTTAAAATATTTTCAAATCTAGCAAGTCCTCCCCATTGACCCTGATTTGTGAAAACACCAAGCCAGTAGTCCTGCAGAATGTCTCAACTTCCAGCAGGTTGGTGCAAAAGTAATGGTGGTTTGTGCCATTAAAATATCAAGAACGTCATTACTTTTGCTCCAACCTATTGGATTTGTGTGATTGCTTCTTCGTGGTGATGCTGAGCTTGTTTCTCTATCCCCTGTATTCCCTGACACTGAAATATCTATCTAAAATTTTGATGGATTAATGTTAAACATGTTTGTCAAGAAGACATCGATGGTGTTCTGCAGTTGTATTTAATTAGATCAAAGACATATAACATCAGGCTGTTACATCATTAGCGATGTTATGGTTACTGGATTGCAGTGATATGAGTCTCTTTCCTATATTAGAGTTATGTTTTCCTCTTTAGACCAGAAAGTAACCTATGTAGTTGGTATAATTTTTGGTAATATAACAAATGTTTATTTCCCAAGTAGGTACATATCCAGTGATTTTACTGCCAGTTAATAATACTTGCCTAAATCAATAATTCCATTGAGATTGGCAAAACTATTTTTTTAATTCTTCTTCTTCTTATTAGCTGGCTTTCTTCTGTAAAGTAGAACATTCCCTCATCAACAGGGACTATTTGGTTACCCTTAAATATAGTTCCTTACAGAAAGGACAGGAAGTCTGGCTGAAGCATTTAAAAGACTTGCTAAGCATTAAGGAAGATCAAAAGGGAGACAAATGCTGAAGGCATTACAAATATAAAATAGAAGCTTGCTTCGGCTTACAAAGATTAAGATAGGTCCCCAAAGGACTGGCACAACTTAGGGTCATCTTGCCTTAGTCCCCAGGTTGCCAGCTCTGGGGCTACTTCCCCGTTGGTCGATATGAACTCCTGCAGGCCGATGGCCAAGAGGCCTGTCTCCTTCTGTTACTCACCCAAGGCTTGCCCTCTCTGTTTCTATTTTATGTCTAAGAGGCTGGCCTTTTCCCCAAAAATGATCTCCCCTTGTAAGTGAGCCTCCCTACCTCCTAATTAATACAGCAGTGTATTAAATTCTTACAGACGCACAACATGACCAATTCTAAATACACCACAATAACCATGGCTTCCTAAATATAATTTAATAACCGTAGCCTCCAATAACCCAGAATTATACAGAGTAACAGGGGGCTCATTTCTTCATGGCTTCCTTAACAGAAAATGGTGGAAGAACCCCTGGAGTCAAATACTTTCCCCTGGAACACAACGATTACCTACTACTATAAAAAGAAACAGGATGTAATGCAGTTTGCTTCTAACACAGATGTTAGTCCTGTCTGCTAAAATCAGCATCGTAAAAGGTTTCTACTATATTTGTAACTCTCTGTCTTTTTCATTTAAAAATAAGGGTCTGACTTTGACAATCTCTATGCAGGTGCAGTCAAGATGGATGTAATGGAAGGACTCACTTTTTGCAATTCACATGGCATATCACAATGACCCTGAAATGATGGGGACAGTATTTTCAGGCTGCAAGCAGTTTCAAATATGGACCACACTGAAACCTTTCCATTGTGTCAGAGTTCATCAAGGTTATATAATCCTAGGCATAAATTACTCCTAATTATTAAAATCACAGAAAGAGGGAACAACATTTAAGCGTTTTAAAGGAGCAAATGAAAGCAAATGGTCATGACCATCATCCGGTAAATCAAGTGAGACGATGAACTGTTCTTCAAATCTGCAAAATCTTGAAGGGAAAGTATCTGTCAGTATCCAAGGATACATTAAATTACGAACAAGAAACAGCACAGAAACAGGAAGACAAACTCTCAAATCCCAGCCATGGGACATGGGGACATATATCTTAAGACAACTACAAAATGAATACTGAAGAGGATGCAGAAGGTGTCGTGTGCCCTGGGATTTTGTAAATGCAGTTGGTATACTGCTTCATTACCTTTGGCACACATGGAGTCTTAGGAAGGCAAGGTCTCTAGTAATGATCTCATCTATCAGATTAAATTTTCACAAATTTAGTTCAAATACCAAAGATGAATCTATAGTCGCACAGAGAAAATTGCCTACAAAAGTAAACACCGGAGTAAAATCAAGTGACAAGTTGCAGGTTTGAGAAAGGAAGTCCCACGAATGCTTAAGTAATTGTCACATGGGGTGGCATGTGCGAGAGCACTCGGGAAGAGGCGGTTTCGCAGATGGAAGAGACTCTGACGCTGTATGCGCGTGGGGTTTTTAAGCTGTGCTACTGGGCTCATTCTCACTCCAAGTCTACCTCTAGGCCAGCTCTCTCCCCTGAACAAACACTTGTTCTCACCCACCTGTGTACGCTTCTCTCCACTCCAATGCACACAATGAAGAAGAGGTGGGAGAAGGTTGTATGCACAAGAGTGAGTTTTGTCTATGCTACGTATCTGTGTGTGTGTGTGTGTGTGTGTGCCTAAATAAGTATTGTTTTAAAGAGTGGTTAGCCAAATAGGGCATCTGGCACTATGGAGCCCCAGGAAATCATCTAAGAGATGCCACAGTCTCTCCCATTAGAGCCACAGACACACCTGCTGGTGGAATCCCGTTTAAATGCTGATTTCAAATCAAGAAGCTTGGATGAAGCCCCACCTCAGTACCACAAGGCTATGAAGAAGGAGCTGCTCCTGGGCGTTTACAGTCCCGGACTGCACATCAGAAACACGCTTACCTTGGTGACCCAGCTCAGGGCTTCCCATGTCATCAGCTACAGGGTGGATCTAAGCTTTCTCTTCATAGCCATTCTTTAAGGAATAAATGGAAGGAGGGGAGGACCTATTGAAAATCATGGCCATTTCCTTGTCTGTTAAAGTCCATCCCCCAGAGTTGGATTTCATGCCTAACTAAATGTTTGCCCATGTGAGGAATTTGGGGGCATAGTTGTGAGTCCTCTTTCACAAAATTTAGGTTCACATTTTGACTCCTGAGCAGAGATTTAAATATTTTCAATTCCCTGCCTCTGGACCAGCCTGTAGTGAATACTGTGGTGTGCTGCCCAGCTCACCCTTCAGAACCAAGCCCTCCCTCACCCAGCTATGGGCAATGTTGGCTGCTGTAGGCTCAGTGGAGGCTGCCTCACCCAAGGGAATGCCCCTTCCCCGGGAGCAGCCTGCCCAATGTGTGTTGGGGGGGTGGAGGGTGGCAGTATTAGGCCTGATCCCCTTGTCTCAACTGGGACTTCTTAGGAGGCCACCCAAGCTCTAGAGCACCTCATAAGTTGGCAAAGGCCTTGGCTGCAACTGCATGGTAGTTCCCCCTCCCACTCTGAGCAGTCCTGCTTCCTTCACTCCTTCCAGGCGTCGTTCCCAAGAGCATCCCCTGAGAAGCCCCCTGCATTCAAATCTCAGTCTCGTAGTGTATTTCCCAGGGAAACCCAACCTTCTGCAAGTACACTTCCAACTGTGGCTCCATACTGGTCCCCAGGATTTGTTGTTGTTGTTGTTTGCTGTTGTTGTTGTTTATTTGGGTCCGAGGATCACATCTCATAGACTTCATCTCATCTGTGACCTTTCTCTCACCATTTGCTCTGGCCTCTGCCTATTCTCAGAGCTTGCACCACAGCAACAAGAATACCAGAGTTCCTGTTTCCATAGCACTTCCAATATGCTGTGAACTGCAAGAAGTATTTCATATGCAAGATCTCATTTCATCATTGAAGTCCTGAGGGGAAGGCCCAATTAACTCTATTTTTATATAAAGTGACCAAGGTTCAGAGAGATTAAATAATTTGCCCAAAGTCACACAGCTACTAAGTGTCTGAGACAGTGGTGGACTCCAGGCTGTCTTGATGCTAAAACCAATACTCTTAATCACTAAGCCATTTCCCTCTCCTTTTTTCCATCCCTTTTAGTTAAGAGCCTTTTAGTTTTCATCACCCCACCCCATTCCTCATCACCGCTGCCTCCAGTCTTCTCACAAGTCTGGACGGCTCAGATGTGTGGAAGTCGTCTAATCATTTGGGTTCCAAGTCTGGCTCTAATAGTAAATCTAACCACCAAGTTCTTATACTTACGGAAGACATCCTCAGAACTACACATAGTTTTCAAAGCAGTTCTCTGCATTTTCAAAGCAGTTCTCTGAGGTTGTGTTCATAATTTTAAAATAATTAAACTGACATTCTATATGGGAACATAGACACTTCCAGCAACTTCTCTTGTGTCCTTTATAAAACCCATATAGATGAGGAGGGAGGTTCTATGTGATTGTCCCCTGGGGTTGCAGAAGAAATGGACTCTGATCAGAGAGGCAATGGGCTTTGGGAACCTAGAATGTAAGCAGATATATGCATTTTATAATGTAACTGCTGCATGGAAGGCAGCCCCACTGAGAAGGTAACATTTGAGTAAAGACCTGAAGGAGGTGAAGGGGTGACCCACAGGGTAATCTGCAGGGAGGGAACTGCCTATGCCAAGGTCCTGAGCAAGAGCGCACCTGGCCTGCATGATGAACAGCCTGGAGATCTGCGTGTCCCGAGCAGAGACAGTGAGGAGAGGATGGTGGATAATGAGATGCAGCTGTAGGTCACCAAGAGAAGGGAATGATCCATTCTGTCCAATGATGCTAATAGGTCAAGTGAGGGGAGGACTGAGGACTGGCTGCTGGATTAGCAATGTGGAAGTCATTGGTGACTTGGCCAAGGGTAGATTTTGTGAGGGAGTGGTGAGAGTCAGACTAGAGTGACTTTAAGAGGGAAACAAAGTAGAGGAACTGGTACCAGTGAGGAGAAGGCAACTCTCTGTAAAGCTTTGCTGAAAAAAGGAGAAAGGATGTGGGGGATTAGCTGGCAGGAAACATGGGTCCAAGTGAAGACTATTATTTAAGAAGTGAAAAATAACAGATAATTGTACACTTCTGAGATTGACCCAATGGAGAAAAGGAAATAAAGAAGATGAGAAGTGGAGAACTGGTAGGGCAATGTCTTTAGTAGTTAAGAAGAGATGGGATCTAGCTAGGAGCAGAGGGACTGGCTTTAGCAGGGAGGAGAAGGGGAAGAGAGGTTGTGTAGGCGGACAGATGGGCTGAGTGGCCTTAGCCAGTGGCCACTTGGTATCCTGGCCCTAGTGGTAAGTCTACCTCTAATGCAGAGAGGTATGCTGGGGGTCACAGCCTTCAGACCTTTAGTGTTCTGGTGTCATGCATTCTGTTCTCACAGAAGAGATAAGAGGTAGCTGAGAGATCAACATATCTAGTTTGTTTCAGCCTAGTGCCATTAAATCCCTTTTCCTTCTTCCTTCTAGCCCCACTTATTCCGTATCTACAGTGTCTTAGTCTGTTTTGTGTTGCTACAAGAGAATACTTGAAGCAGGTAATTTTTTAAGAAAAGAGGTTTGTTTGGCTTCTGGTTCTGCAGGTTGTATAAGAAGCGCGGCACTGGTGTCTGCGTCAGGTGAGGGCCTCAGGCTGCTTCCACTATGGCAGAAGGTGAAGGGAAGCCAGGGTGTGCAGATCATTTGACAAAAGAGGAAGAAAGAGAGGTGGGGAGGTATCAGGCTCTTTTTTTACCAACCAGCTCTAGAGGGAACTAATAGAGTGAGAACTCACTTACCCCCAAGGAAGGGCATTAGTCTATTCATGAGCAATCCAGCCCATAATGCGAGCACCTCCCATTAGGCTCATCTCTAATATTGGGGACCAAATTTCAACATGAGGTTTGGAAGGGACAAAGATCCAACCTGTAGTACACAGTAACTTCTGTTGCTTATAATTCAGCTTTGCTCATAGATCTGCCTACATGGGAGAAAACAAGAGCTGGTCACATAAGCTAATGAATATTTCCACCTATGTGCCCATTCATCTGTCAGTGTGAGTACACAGTACAATGTTCTGGTTTTCTACATTCATCCCCTGAACCTGGTAACCGTGCATCCTCTCAGAAAAGACAGATCCATATTCAGAATGCAGACAACATCGGGCTTCTGAGCCGCATGACTGACAGTCTTGATCTGTGGTCAAACAGCAGATGTCCTTGCCTAGGTGGAGACCAATGTGCATATCCTCTGCATTTGCCATGTGCAAAGAGGAACGCTGTGTTTTTTCTAATCCTTAGGAGCAATTACACAAACTCTAAGGGGTCACCCTGGCAGAAACGATCCTACTAAATATTGGCAAATGTCACAGAGCCAGAATCTGCAATGCTTTGCAAGTCCTGTCCAAATCTCTTTCTTCCTCCAAGACTTAGCACAAATCCTTGTCTTCCCAGGAAATCCTACTTAACTATATCAGTCTAAACTAGCTCCTCCTTCTGAGCACCAATAAAAGTCCCTGTCTATTATCTGTACAAGAACACTTTATCACATGTTGTTTTACCCAACGTGTTGCACATATTAGTCTCTTTTGCTGGATTAAAAGCTCTTTGAAGGCAGATACCATGTCTTATGCATTTTGCACATTGCAAAGCTCAGCAATGTTCCAGGGTGGTTCATCTGGAAGAGTAGCTCAGCCCAGCCCTGTCCCTCTTGCCAAGGTGTTCCTCAGCTGCCAAAATGCACCTCACTCCCTGAATTGCTGGTCAGTTAAAACCGCAGATCCTCACTGCCTTCTCCTGGGTCTCTTCACCACCATTCTTAATATCCTGAAACTGGGCCTTCTGTCTTAATAATCTCTCTGCAATGTTCCATTCCTTTTCTCTCTGCTGCCACCCCTGCTATGACTTCTCCCTCTCTGTGGTCCAGTCACACACTTGGGGGGTTCCTCCCAGTTCCACTGGAGCCAGGACCCTCCTACCTGGGGCAGGCCCCCCTTGCCTCAGGCCTGTGAGTTCAAAACCTACATGGAACCCATTGTTATTTGGGAGGACTAAGGACTAGGTTGGCCTTGTACTGAGAAAAAGAGAAACAAAATAAGCAGCAATTTGTTCCTTGTTGTTGCTTTTATATTGTTCTCTTTATTTGTTTTTCTCCAAGCTGTTTGATTCTATGGGCCTTTTCAAGCAATAGAATATTTCCCCACTTGCCAGGCATATTTCCATTTTATGGCTTATTTAAAAGTTGTGTTGAAAAAGTCATTGTGGCTATAAGGTAGGAAGTAATCCCGGCTCCAGGGGACAGATGGAATGACCCACTGGGATTCTGCCATGTCTGTTCCCAAGAGTGAAAGTGGCAGAATGTATTTGTCTGAAGTGAATTTCTGTAAACCTGGGCTCACAGCCAGTCTGCAGAGAGCAAGCTCCATTAGGAACGCGGGGTGGAGGTGCTTCCCTGCTCGGCATTCTTGCTCAGGGAAAAAGCAAAACACCTTCCTTTGAATTTTCCACTTTGCTCAGACATACAAACAAGGAAGCACACAGGAGGCCAGCCATTTTAAACAGCTGGAGAAGCCCAGAAACCCTGTAAGGAGTTGCTGCTTTGAGAGAAAGGCAGAGCCAAAGAGATCAACGGAATTTTACCTTCTCTATGGTGATATTTATTTTCTTTCTCCTCTACATAAACACACACACATACACACACACACACACACACACACACACACACGTCGGCGGGGAGAGACAGAGAGAAAGAGAGATGAGACTGGAAAAGAATAATAATGAGAGGAAACTATACTAGGCAGTATCACTTAAGAAACTACCTCTTTATTAATTCAACAAATACAAACAAATACTGAATATTTGTACCTTATGGGGAATGGGTGGGTCCACTGGGGAAAGAAATACCAGAGGAACAGTTGAGAAGCCCAGTTGAGGCTGAAGGGATGTTTACCTCTTTCCATGGCTTGCAAACCTCTTCTACTGACAAGTCTACTGGGAAAGGGGGGTGAGCAAGAGCCCCATACTTTGTTCTTAGAGTCGGCCCCATCTACAGGAGGGGCCCACGGCCCACATGTCAGTCTTTCCCATCAAGTCAAACACTCACTAACAACCCCTTCCTTGAGAATTTTTCTTTGTTCAGACTCAGATGTAAGGGAGCAAAGCAGGAGCGGCATGGTCCTCTAGTGAGAGACCCAGTTGAAGAGACAACCACACAGAGGGGATCTGGGAATGTTTTCATACCATTGGAAATTCTGAAGTAAAAAAGGAATTTTTCAGCAATCTAACAATATGTATCAAGAGCCTCACCTGTATGCCTCTTTTACTTCCAGGATTTCTATGATAACCAGATATGCATCAACATTTATCCACAATAATGTTCAGTGCACAGATCCATCGGGAAAAATCAACACAAAAGAAATGTACACACTGAGCATGGATAAGAAGCCCCCTGTAGTAGAATTGTATTCAGTCTTTATGTTTCATATTCTTGAAGTACTTTTAACAGTGCAAAATTTTTGTGATATAATGTTACATTAAAAAATGGAATCCCAAGTATATAGGCATAGAACCTGTTCATGTAAAAATCCAATGAGGTGTACACTTATGATAAATACACTTTATGCACTTTATATGTTACAGCTCAGAGAAGTTTAAAACATGCAAAATAGTATGATATCAGTTCAGAAGAGTGACTAGCAGGGTTTCAGATCATTTTTCCTTTTTGAAGCAGAGTCTCACTCTATCGCCCAGGCTGGAGTGCAGTGGCACAATCTTGGCTCACTGCAACCTCCACCCCCCAGGTTCAAGCAATTCTCCCACCTCAGCCTCCTGAGTAGCTGGGATTACAGGCACACACTACCACGCCCTGCTGATTTTTGTATTGTTAGTGCAGATGGGGTTTCACCATGTTGGCCAGGCTGGTCTTGAACTCCTGACCTTAAGTGATCTGCCCACTTTGGCCTCCCAAAGTGCTGGGATTACAGGTGTGAGCTACTGTGCCTGGCCCCTTTTTGTATTTTTCAACATATCCCTGCTCTTCCAGAATAAGCATGGCCTCTGCCTCCTTCTCTTGGGTCTTGGGCCTTTCAGCCTTTATGCTCTCCAGCTCCCAAGTCCTGTCTTCAGAGCTTCAGACGCTCCAAGGTCAACCTGCTCTAAAGGTCTTTGCATTCGTGCTGTCCTCTGCCTGGAACCCCATCCTCTCCACCTTGCCTTGGTTAACCACCTCTCAGCTCTCAGCTCAAGGTCCCTGTCCCAAAGGAAACCCCTCAGTCTCCTCCCTCTGCTTCCCAAGAGAGGAGGTCAGGTTATACTCCACAGTGTTCAGCATAGCCTGAAATTATACCTTGTTTCTATAATTATTTGTGTATTGACCAATAAGATCTTCCAGTTTTAAGAAAATGTTTTATCTCACATTATACTCCCAGGACCCAGCATCATGCCTGGGTCCTAACAGGAGCTCAAAGGGTAATTGTCAGCTGGGCGCAGTGGCTTATGCCAGCACTTTGGGAGGCCAAGGCAGGCAGATCACATGAGGTCTGGAGTTCCAGACCAGCCTGGCTAACATGGTGAAACCCCATCTCTACTAAAAATACAAAAATTAGCCAGGTGTAGTGGCACATGCCTGTAATCCCAGGTACTCAAAAGGCTGAGGCACAAGAATCGCTTGAGCTTGAACCCAGGAGGCAGAGGTTACAGTGAATCGAGATCATGTCACTGCACTCAAGCCTGGGTAACAGAATGAGATTTAGTCTCAAAAGAAAAAAAAAAAGGTAATTGCTGAACCAGTGAATGGAGTACCTTCCCACTCTGTTATCAAATAATTGGTTTGTAAAAGAAATTCCTACCTTTCGAGAAGGACAGAACGAGTCCCTTCCTCCCTCTGCTGGTCCACTGGGCTGGTGCTGTCTTCACAGGCCCTGGCCACCCACCCCTGCCCCCCCGCCCCTCCCCCCTGCAGTCATGTGGCCCCCTGAATGGCAGCAGCACAATCCCTCAACAAACAACAGAGGGACATAAATAAGCAGCTGTCCATCAAGGAGCAGCTCCACCACCCAGACCCTCCCCATTCAATTTAGCATCAGCAGTCTCCTTTAGGGAGCCAGGAGAGTGAATAGTTTTCAGGTCCATAAAACAGATTATAAACTGTCACAGAAGAGTTGCAGGGTATACTGTGGGCCGGAGAGCCTGAGCAGCCCCTAGAATGAAATTAACCAGAGGTTAGCCAAGGAGCCCATCCAAATCGGATGAAGGAAAGGACGTGAGTGGGAGAGGGGAGGGACATCTACATTCTGGAAAGGAAGCAGAAGTGAAGAAGAAAAGCAGAAGGAAAATGGGGCAGAAAAGTAGAGAGGGAAATGGCCGTTAAAGAAAAGTTATAGAAAACCAAACAAAATGGCCCCATAAAGAGGATAAGAAGAAATCCAAAGGCAGACAAGAAAGGGCAGCTGGGAAGACAAAGAGGTCGAAATGCCAAGAATGCAGAGAAGCCCCTCCCCAAAGCAAATGATCCCTGAGCACATACAGACCAGACATGCATGTTTTTAAACCTTCAGAAACAAAGAGGCCTTAAACACAAGGAAATGTATCCTTTGGGCTAACAGGCAACCAAGTCAGGGAGTCAGCATGGATTCGAAAAGCAAAATTCCTTGAAACAAATTGGTCGTGACCCTTGCATAGCGTTTATTTTCTTTGGGAGGGAAAACAAAACATTCATTTCCCTTTCAAGCCAGAAGTCACAGACATGCTTTCAGGAGAGGGAGTGGTCAGGAGTAGGAAAAATGAGAAGTGTGTCAAAGGATCCCATCAGCAGGCTCTTTGGTCTCCAGGGATCCGGTAAACAGGTTATTAATAATAAATGCTACAAGCTTTTATTTTTATGATAGCTCCAAAGGAACGCACATGCTCAGCAGTCATCATCTCTGACCTTACCACATCCCTTCCAGGGTGAGAACAAGCACTAATACAGCCATAAAGGCGCTCTATGCTTTATAGAAACGTTTCTCCCAACGTTATTGCATTTGATCTGCTCCAAGAGATGGGAGAGGCAGACAAAAGATGGAAGTGACATTCTGAGGGTTAAATGACTTGCCTGAGATCACTGTTGCAGGGTGAATTCTATCCCCAAAAAAGATACACCGAAGTCCTAATTCCTAGAACCTGTGATGCTGACCTTATTTGGAAAGAGGTAATAAGGATGTCAGGTAATTTTTGTAGAGGTAATTAGGATGTCAGGTAAGACGAGGTCATACTAGAGTTGTGTAGGCCCTTAATCCAATATGACTGGTATCTTTACAAGAAGACAAGAGACACAGACAGACACCTGCAGACAGAATGTCGTGTGAAGACACGGGCACCCAGTGAGCAGACAGCCATGTGATGGAAGAAAGGCAGAGATTGGAGATATGCTGTAAGCCAGGCCAGTCCATTTATCTTCCATTGAAAACAGAAACTTATGGTGACATTGATTTAGCTCTGTGTCAAGATCTTTACATACATTTCCTCTAGTCCTGAGAACATCCTTACAATCCCCATTTTATAGACAGGAGAACTGAGGCTCAGAGGGGTGAAGGAGATGGGCCCCAATTCATACAGGTCCTAAGCACCCAGCATATGAATTAAAACAGGCTCAATCCCAAAGCTGGTGGCCACCATCTCACAGCACACTGAGAGGGCATCAAGTCAGAAGCGTCCCCTGGAGGCCTTCAAGCTTGTCTGCCTCATTTTACAGATGTCCTCTATCTTTGCCAAGGTCACACTCCAATTTAGTTTCTAATTGACATCATAAGGGTCAATTTGAACCCAGAACGTCTACAGCAAGGGTGTGAAGACAGCAATCTGGTTGGAAAGAGGGAGCGTTCTCAAAGCTGCATTTACCCAGTGTTTTACATAAGGCTGAGAAAATGCCAAGTGTCCATGTTAAAGAAATGAGGAGATGGGGTTTCTGAGACGGGCCTACAGGCCCCCCGAGTCAGTCTATGCCACTATCACTAGGCTACAGATGTGTTTCGTTTAGTCCAGAAAATGTTTTAAAATTCTTTTAATGAGTTACAACATCAATAAGTCAGGAGGCATTACGTTCAAATATGGACTTCCAGATTTTATTGAAAAACCAAAAGATCTGGCAACATTTGGCCTATATTTCACACAGCATCATGAGTCAAAGCTGAGAAGCGGCAGCGGGCATTATCCTCAGCCCCCTCCACTCCCTATTGCCCCACGCAGAGGCTGAGGGACTTTCCCTTTACATTACTCTTACGGGGCTGCTTTTCTGACACCCAGCCCACTCCATTCTTTGGGTTACCTACCTGGCCTGTAGTGTGGTAATTTCACTGTGTGATCCCTGGCCCAACTTTTTTTTTTTTTTTTTTTTTTTTTTTGAGACAGAGTCTCACTCTGTCACCCAGGCTGGAGTACAGTGGCATGATCTTGGCTCACTGCAACCTCTACCTCCTGGGTTCAAGAAATTCTCCTGCCTCAGCCTCCCGAGTAGCTGGGACTACAGGCACGTGCCACCATGCCCGGCTAATTTTTTGTATTTTGGCTAGAGACGGGGTTTCACCGTGTTAGCCAGGATGGTCTCGATCTCCTGACCTCAGGATCCGCCCACCTTGGCCTCCCAAACTGCTGGGATTACAGGCGTGAGCCACCGTGCCCAGCCCCAACTTTTTAATGTGTTCCTAATACTTGGGAACAAGTATCTGGGAGAGGTATTTTCTTTGAAAGGGAGTATAGCCCAGAAGCACAGTACAATTGAATGCATCTCTAACTGAACTAAAATGGTACAGCTACTGGGAAATTATTTTAGGGCAGGAAAGGGGAACTGCTCACTTTGCAAAGTAGCATTTGAAGGAGTTAGTCATAGGACAAGTGAAAAGAGGCCACATTTTTTGTTGTAGGCAGAAAACATAAATCTATTACTTCTAGAAGATGGAAAGCTGTAACTATACCTAAACATAGTATAGATACATTCATGGGTGAGAAAAGCCTAAACAGATATTAGGAGTGAGTCAAGGTGATGTATGAAGCCTTCTTAACCTTTATTTTTTTTTCAATTTTAAATTCTTTAATATTTAATATTTTTATTTTTTATTTTCATTTTTAAATATTCTTATTTCTTTTTTATTATTTTATTTATTTATTTTTTAGAAACAGGGTCTCACTTTGTTGCTTAGGCTGAAGTGCAGTGGCGCAATCATGGCTCACTACGGCCTCAACCTCCTGGGCTGAAAGGATCCTCTACTTAACTTTGAGAATAGCCTCAGGAAGGTTGAGCACATCTCCTGTGTGTCCAGGCTTATCTTTATTCAAAACAGCACTTTGTTTCAAATGAGCAACTACAAGAGACCTAACTTCCACAGAACTCTCTGTTTTCCACTTCTGAAGATAAACGAAGGACAGAAGGGGATAATTCTTCGTGACACACCAACCTCATCTCAGGAAAACATTCAGCCTCAGAGAGCAGAAATAGCACTGCAGTTAGAATCAGAGAATTGCGTTCAAGTCCTGGTCTCCCACCCATGAGCCTGACCCTGGCCAATCACTTCACTGATCTTCAATTTCTCTCACGTGAAAATTAAAATACTTCCGTCAACTCCAGAAGGTTACTTACTGGGAGGGCCCTACAAGGCCACGTGTGGAAGCACTTTGTGAACTAAGTTATGATATCTTGAGAAACTGACACCCAAAAGATATGTGCAATAGACTCAGGGAAGAAAGTGATGTGTGATGCATTTTGCTCAAAATATTTTGGCTCTCAACAGCAAGATCCTAAAGGAATTCCTAACTGTTTACTAACCCAGCAAAGGCGAATCCCGAAGGTTTGTGCCAGTCCCATTCACAAGTCACAACATGCTGACTCACATTAACACTCGCTCGCTCTTTTTTCCAAGCATTAATGAGCTATTTGGTGTTAGGGCCCTTGGGACTTTTCCGATGATTTTTGTCTCCTTTAAATTTTCCGCCTTGCCAATTTTGCAGAATCCACTGGCATGGGAGCTCTCGGCCTGCTCTGTCTCCAGAGGACAGACCCGTCTTTATCTTCCCAGCCTTTGCTATACCTGCTCAAACAATTTCCCTTTGCCATGGTTCTGGCCATGTCTGACCTCATGAGCGCTTTTCCAGATGGCCGGCCAGAGGTGTGCTGTGTCTGGATGACATGCACTGACCCCTGAGTGTCTCTGTCGCTCCAGGAGAAATGGCTACAGCCCGGGTGGTTTCCTTTCCACTTCTCCTGTAACTTTCAAACTGCTCATTGCATCTCTGCCCAGCTGAGGTGGGGGAACTCACAGATGCTTTCCCAATTACTCATGGATGTCCAGATTCCAGGCCCTAAGCCAGTCCTTCAGCCAGAATGCCAGCAAAGTTATGATGCTGACCTCAAAGCACTAAATGCCCCCACAGAGTGATGATTCTTAGATTTGACACTTTCATCATAAAATTATCTAGTCCTCCTTGTTCCACAGAGCACTTTTCTTTTAGTGGATATATTAATTGTCTGACCAATTAATAGGTCTTTTTTTTAAAAAAAAAAGTGCATGTGTTATGCTTTCTTGCTTAGGAGAGAATCAAAGAGGAAAGCAGCGGTTTTATAGGCACCATGGGGACAGCATTTTACTATGAAGCATGAGAGATGATCAGGCTGCAGGCAACTTGTCTGTACACTTCAAAGCCAAAACAGGTCCACTTTGTCATGACTATGGTGCCATATGTTTATTTTCTTGCATTGGAATTGAGTGATTTTTGTCCCAGCAAATGGCCCTGGTGGGGCACCCTCTGCCAATACAAAGTAAAGGGCCTACTCCTGACACCCAGGACTTCCTCAGTGCCAGACAAAGATTGCAAATCATATCTTAATCTGTGGGGCCTGTTGAAAAGCACTAATTGTGACCTCCAGAATTCTCTGCCATGACTCGATGCGCTAATTAGCAATGGCATTTGTCAGACTAGCTGTCTTAGAGGAAAGGGTCTGGAAAGCTGAATTAATTTAGCCATTGCCATGCACTAAAGATGTTTTGCCTTGTAAGAAAAATCAACCTTATCACCTTCCCTTTTCCAAGAAGGGTGAGTTTGAAAGTGTCAGAAAGACAAATTTCCATTTGTGGTCTGTAGTACAGTTATAGTAGGGTTTGCAAATTCTAAGGCCTACAGGTGCTGGTAGGCAGCTAATTTTAATGATGAAGTGGGCTGGGTGTAAGAAACATGCAGCCTACTCTATCTTTTCTTTTGTTTTCCTACTCTTGAGAGAGACAGTCTCAATTATGAGAAAAATAACATTGCAAGAGTGATGATAGATAAACTAACACTCAGCCTCGGTGTCATGGAGACAATCAAGAGAGGGTGATGGTGGCAAACTAGAGAGAACACATCAGGCTAAAACGGGACAAGGGTTACTCTGCTCTGACCACTGTGTCATGCAGAAATATTGCCAGGATGTCATGTCATGCAGGCCTAATATTGCCAGGATGGCTAATTTTTAAAAAGAGATCAGAAACATAGATTTTTATGTAAAATCTCCTGATTTTTAAATGTTGGCAACTAATCTTTTAAACATGTAAAGTGTGTACATCAAACAATACACATCTTACCAAACCAGGACCTCTATTCTCCTCTCCCCCAACTGTGCTTGGACATAGAGAAATTGAAGATTTTTCCATTTCAAAGATTTTTTTTTAGTACTGGTTTTACAGGACATTCTTCAAATTACTTGGTGCTCCATTTGGGTTGCTTGTCTACTTCCTGCTTCCCCACCCTAAAGCCTAGAGGGATGGTGAAGACAAATGGCCCTGTGATACTTGCTTTTGATACAACTCCAGTAAAGGAGCAAGGACCACCAGCCAGTGGCAGGACATTCCCAAGCCAGTGTTTGAGACTGGCCTCTCTTGAAATACCAGACTGCTTCCCTTGAAACAGTTATTATTCTGACACACAGTCCTGGAAAATGTACATGAGATGCCCCTACCTTTCCTGGCTTAATGCTTTTGACCTTTTCTTCTGTCTGCCCAGAGAAGACCTATTCATTGATTGTTCCCTTCTTGGAGGCCTCTTCTGGCTGAGTGGCCCAGTGATTAATGTTCTCTTTGCTGACTGGTCTTACAGCTCCCAAGAATTACCAAATCACCTTTTTTTTTTCTTCCACCATGGAGTATTGGATGGTATTTTGTTCCTAAAAATGTCCTCTAAAATGTTTGATTCTTACTTATCAGTACACCTATAAACCAAAACGTAGAACTTGATTCCAACCTAAATCCCAGATGGAAATCACAGTTAAAACACTGTTTTATTTTAAGCCCAAATCAGTTAAGAATGTGTTTGGCTGCAAGTATCAGAAAATCTGATTTATGAGAAGTTGTTTCTTTATCCTACATAACGCTAAGTCTGGAAATGGATTCCTACAGAGTTAGTGAGGGCAAAGAAACATTAGGCTGCTGGGTCAGCATTCTGTGTTTCTCTTGACCACTCCGTCATACTTGTCAGACAGCTACAGCCACTGCAGACATCCTGCCTGTGCACTAGCATGCCAAGCAGGAAGGAATGAGCGAGGAAAAAAGGCTTACTCTTTGTGAAAACCTGGCCTTAGATTTGGAATCAAAATCCTTTCTGGAAGCCTCCAGAAGACATCTTCTTTCCTCTTATTAGCTGCAATAAGAGAATACCTACAAATATCCTTTGATGCATGGAGGCCAAGAAAAGGAGCTTCTATGAGAGCAGAATGGGATTACCATGGCTGGCTCATATCAACTATGACTCATTCCCCAAGGCTCCAGGAAGAACCTGCCATCCCTATCTTCCCTTCCCTATCCTTATCTGAACAGAATCAGGATTTTGTTAGTAAGAAAGGCATGGTCATGTGGCTTCTATGCAGGTAAAGCATGGCACAAAGCTAAATTTATGAAATAAATATAAGTCAGTTGTCAGAGTGGGGTGATGATATGGTTTGGCTGTGTTCCCACCCAAATCTCATCTTGAATTGTAGCTCCCATAATTCCCATGTGTTGTGGGAGGAACCCGGTGGGAGATAATTGAATCATGAAGGCGGTTTCCTCATACTGTTCTCATGGGAGTGAATAAGTCTCAAGAGATCTGATGGTTTTATGAAGGGGGAAACCCCTTTCGCTCTGTTGCCAGCCACCATGTAAGACATGCCTTGTGCCTTTTGCCTTTCGTCATAACTGTGAGGCCTCCCCAGCCACGTAGAACTGTGAGTCCATTAAACCTCTTTTTCTTTATAAATTACCCAGTTTCTGGTATGTCTTTATCAGCAGCATGAAAACAGACTAATACAGGTGGCAGGCAGTCAAGAGTTCTGAAGGAATTTCAAGAATACGACTGGCCAAAAAATGTAGCCTACTCATAAAAACAGCCCCCAATTCTGGACTGGATAATTGAAAATGCACTCCCTATTCACAAGAACTCCAAGATGGACCTGGAGAAATGGCTGATCGAGCCTGTAATAAGAGGATATGATCCACTGTGAGTCAAATTGTTTCAGTAACCCTTGTAAGAATAGCTTATCATCACGATTGTTTACAGTCATTATGGTTAGAGTAAGCTAACAATTGAGTTAATGATAATGGGTCAATTAGGAGAGATTGGAGTACAGGTTTGGATGGAGTGAATCCAAGAGGCTGAATGAGAGCATGGCAGTTACTATAAGAAAATGGTAAAGAGAGATTCAATACAGAACTTCAACAATACCATCAAATGTGTTAATTATGCAAGACTCAACTACAAAGAGGACACCGTGCTGGGAGGCTATACCCTGGGGCAGAAATGATGAACACATCTCACTGAGACCAAATGTACTCTGGAGAGTCAGGAAGAAAACAAATCATCAATAAAACACTGAGTGAAAAGGTATTTTTTCCCTTTTTTCTTTTTTAGATGCTAGTGCAAGTTTCCTGGATTTTATATGAAAGTGTCTCCCAAATAGAATTTCTTGGGGCTAGTTCATTTAAATGATACATGTAGCTGCTTCCTACCATTTTAGTTATCAAAGCAATGGTTTCATCAAAGCCATTTTATGAAAAGCAGCTGGTCACCTGGTTAGTAATTATGAACTGTCTGTACAAGAGTACGTACAGAGGTGAGTGGGTGCATGTGGCACGTGTGTGAAGGACTGAGTAGCTGGGAATGACTTTTAGTAACTAACAAAGCTTCCGAAAATCAGAATTCTGTATCTATTGATGATTTGTCTAAACCCCATCTCCCTGAGATCTAATAGTTACAAAAATATTCCTTTTTAATGGACAGTTATAAAATCTAAACATCATTCTCTATTAAGGGAAAGCCAGATGGCTCAAACAAGGGAATGCTTGCCGACTTATTAGAATTCTTTGAGAAAGGAAGTAGGCATCTAGATAAAGAGGAACAAAATGTTAGTCATTAAGAAAAGTTGGGAAACTTTTATGAAAGAGCTCAATGGTTTTTTAATTTATGTAATGAGTTTTCATGGGACTGAGAAGACAGGGTAGGGTTGGAAGTTCATGTATACAAAGAGTTGGTTTAGGGAACAAAGAACATCCCTGTCTCTGGGTAGAGAAACATAATGTAAAGAGCTGGTTTCTCAGAGATAAGCTGCAGACCAGTACTTTTTTGCATCTTTATAAATGATGTTGAGGGGAAAAGACATAGAGGTTTCTTGTAGATGAAACTGTGTGGGGAGAGGAACAAGCTATTGAGAAAAAGATATAGGAAACACTTGTAAACCAGTGCAATGGGCAAATAAAGAAGGGGGGAGCATGCTTCTTTAAATAACAAGGCAATGCATTTCAATATAAATGATAACAACTTCCCATGTGAAATTAGATACTGAGTATCTGTTAAGAAAGGACGTTTCCTGAGGATACCAGGCCAGTGTGCTGCTAGGGACCAAGCTCAATAAAATATTAATCATCATCAAAATATATATTGGAAATAAGGCAGAAAGGCCTACCTTTCCTTTATATAAACAATAACATTTCAGTTTCTTAAATGCTATGCTCAATTCTGTTCTCAAGAACTGGGGCTCTAGATAAAGGGCAGTTAAAATGATTTCCAGGATACATGAGCTGCTGTACAAAGACAGAATTCCAAAAATCTTGGGACTCTGTAGTCTGTAACACAGGGATTCTTCACCTGTTTTGCACCTGGACACCTGTGGCAGTCTAGTGTTCTTATGAATGCCTTCTCTGGATAATGTTCTCACATGTACAAAATAGAATACACTCTACAACTAAGAAAACTCATAATAATGCTACCTAGTTATCAAAACACTTGTATTAAAAATTGGTGATGTAGTGATATATGTGTTTCTTTATTCACACTGTAAGTAACAAGGGCTGATGGCAGATATACTAATTCCATAAATTCGAAGTAGTGATGCATATAAATGATATTTAAATACACCCGCAAAAATTATAACATGATATGAAAATATCTGTGATGCCTATTGGTGGTATTTTTAATGGAAGAAAATACTAAATTAAGATGCAATTTTTCCCTTCCAAGTCCATGAATCACCTGTATTTCTCTCACAGATATCTTAGGTGCTGGGGAGCCCCAGGCTAGTGCTCCTGCTATGACAGCAAGGGCTGAGAAAGACAATGATCTATGCTTATCATGCAATGAATAATGTACATAAAACAAACTTATTTCACACGTCCACAAACAAGAAGACAGGTGGGAGAGAGGGCATACAACACACAAATGAGATGAGTTTAGGATCAAAAAAGGGTAATTTTACAACAAATTTTGTAAAGATGTACACCTCATTATTTCTGTAGGTGGTACTAACTGGAAATATGAAAAGATTCAAAAGGGATTTGGACAAATTTGTCAACTTTAGCTACAAAAGGCTCCTAAAAGAGAAGAGCTTGGGCAACTTAACTTTTAAGGCTGACATTAGGGAAAATAATAGAGCCCTCATTTGAGGATATTATTTGCAGCAGAAGAAAGTTGGAGATGGTGGTTCTGAACCAATATTGCAATACTTTTCTTCTTCTTTAAGAATCTACTCTTGTTCTGAATCAGTTTCTCTTTTCACAATTAAAACAAATTACAATGCAATCCACCATAATTACATAATGGGCATTTCCTCACTACCCCAGCTTAAGGGGTCTGTGTTCACAGTTATTGATTTAGGATATATTTTATGGACCACAAAATATCATGTTTGCAGTGAAGTGGGTAGAGAGTGACTGCAGGATCCAGAGAATATGTTGGAAGGAGGGATGGTATGAGGTCATAGTGCCAAGGGTAGCAAGATTCAAAGGTAGTCAAGTTCTGAGGCAGAAACTCTGAGAATCAGATCAATGACCAAGAGGCCATTTGAAGCTGTCCAAGTTGCTGAGTGAGGCCACTCAGCAACTTGGACAGCTCATCCTAAGGCAGAGACCCCCAACGCCCAACCCTGCAACTATGGTCTGACAAGGTCTAATATCCACAGTCTATAAGGAAGTTAAACAATTCAACAAGCAAAAAGACAAATAACCCCATCAAAATGTGAGCAAAAGACATGAACAGATTTCTCAGAAGACTACACATAAGCGACCAACAAACATATGAAAAAATGCTCCACATTGCTAATCATCAGAGATATGTAAATCAAAACCACAATGAGATAACATCTCACACCAACCAGAATGGCTACTATTAAAAAGACCAAAAAAAACCAGATGTCAGTGAGGTGTCAGAGAAAAGAGAAAGCTTATACACTATTTGTGGGAATGTAAACTCGTTCAGTCACTGTGGAAAGCAGTTTGGAAATTTCTCAAAGAATTAAAAATAGAACTATCATTTGACCCATCAATCCCATTACTGGGCATGTACCCAAAGGAAAATGAATCATTCTACAAAAAAATACATGCATTTGTATGTTCATCACAGCACTATTCACAATAGCAATGACATGGAATCAACCTAGATGCCCATCAGTGACGGATTGGAAAAAGAAAATGAAATGTGGTACATATACACCATAGAATACTACACAGTCATAAAAAAGCATGAAATCATGTCCTTTGCAGCAACATGGTTGCAGCTGGCGTCAATATCCTAAGAGAATTAACACAGAAACAGAAAACCAAATATCACGTTATCAGTTATAAGCAGGAGCTGAACGCTGGGTACACATGGACATAAAGATGGAAACAATAGACAATGTGATTACTAGAGTGGGGAGAGAAAGAGGGAGTTGGGAAAGGAATTGAAAAATGACCTGTCAGGTACTATGCTCACCACCTGGGTGACGAGTTCAATCGTACCTCAAACCTCAGCATCACACATACCCTTGTAACAAACCTGCACATGTCCCACCCTGAATCTAAAATAAAATTTGAATAAAAAGCACAGGTGATAAAAACAAAACTAGATGAATGGGACTATGTCAAACTAAAAAGCTTCTGCAGAAAAAACAACCCTAACCTGCGTTGAATGCATCGGCATTGAATGCCCATCTGTGTTGAATGCCCATCTGCATTGAATGCCAATCAAGGCTCACCTGGCTCCACCTAGTCCTTCCTATCCAGCACATACACACCCCACCTCACTGAAGAATTGGCATAGTTATTACAGCTTCTTCTTCTCTTTAAGAAAATCAGTGATTTTCATCTGCTCTGCATCTCTCTCAATTCATGGCAGGTGCATGACTGATGAAGGGATTATCAGTCCATGGGGGTCCCAATGCTTCTCTAAGGCTCCACCACAAGAAGGGAAGCCTGACTGGTCATGGCTCTGTTTTTCTTCCCCAGATTTCCCATCCACCCCTTTGACTCCCTTTATTTCCTGAGTTAGTCACCAAGTCTGAACAGCAGCCAAAGCCCTGACAATATTAGCAAGAACATTTGATTCCCTTCAATAAAGCTGGAGACGGCCCTAGAAAGTGATCATTATTCACCCTGGATCTCTCTCTGCTTTCCCAAGGGACAGCCCTTCATCCCTTCCATCACCCCCACCCCATCACAGCAGCAGAGATCCTGGTGGAGGAAGCTGTTTACTTTGGTCTGGTTGCCTTGAGTGAAATGTTTTATTAACATAAACAACTTTGATTCCTCTAAGCAAAACAAAAATAAAAATAAAAACTCAAAGGGGAAAACTGGAATCTTAAAATAAGCAGCTAGAATCTCTGAAACATTTTGCTAAACAGGATATTCAAAATCAGTTCACAGAAAGGGGAGAAAAGTCAGAAGACACTGGAGTCCTGAGGAGATGAAAGGAAAGAGAGAAACTCAGTGCAATGTCCCAGGAGGAGGTGGTGCAAGTAACAATGGCTCAGGAACAAACAAAGGACACAGAAATGGAACTAAAGGGAGTGAACAAATAGGAACCACGAAACCACAGAGGTGGAGAGTGTGGGACATAAAGATGGGCCACTATGGTAGGTTTCTAAGGCTTAAAAGGATTTGACTTTGGGGGTTAATAATGGAGGAATATGGTTGAATAAGTAGGAAGGGGATACGAAAGAATACAAGAAACTGCTCCCAAAAGAAAAGACTTCAAGGCCTGAGCACACACACATGTGAACACATACACTCAGACTCCTGAACATCTCATTTTCCTGGTCCATACTGGAATGAGTAAGCTGCTTCATTATTTTGTCAGAACTGTCTGCTGTGCCAAATTTGAGGTTTCAGAGTTGTGGCAGGAAGTGGAAGAGAACTTACTGTGCATAGCATAACCGCCTCAGCACCAGAAACATTTCTGCCAAATACAATGTATTTCTCTGATACATAAGTTCTTTAACATTCTTTGAGGATATCTTATTCTAAAGAAAAGAAACCAAAAATGACAGTATTTTGAAGTCTATATTAAGCTCAAAACATAACATACATTCATACTCAAATCATATATATTGCTACTGCCTCCTGGAGACTTTACGAGTTGCAGACCATAAACTGTGGAGCCCGAGAGTGGGCTAAAAGACTGTAGACTCTTTAAAGCTTGCTCTAAGGATTTGGGCTAGTTCTCAGATTTGCTTTGCATATAATCGGATGCCCACATTTCATTCTCTCATTTGATCCTTTTAACACTATGAGGTAGACAGGGGTAGGTTTATTCTTGTTTAGCTAATGAGGAAACTGAAACTCTAAGAGAGAATGAGACTTTCTCAAGGTCAAATGGCTATTAAGGGGCAAGGCGGCCTCTTCTGGCATCAAATTCAATGATCATTAGAGGATACTTTGCTGCCTGTCCATTAGTATAACTAAAATGAACTTAATATTTTCCACTTCTTTCTGGTTTGATTTAATTCATTCCATTAATATTTATTAAGTACTAGTTGCTGAAAAGATATGGTCACTGTCTTAAAGAAGGTTACAGAGACTGAACAAAACAGAACAAAGGCAATGATGGTGCAGTGTGATCTTAATAGGAAAGGAGCAATGGGGCTTATGCTTGAAGTAGGAATGGAAGTCTGAAGTCATCAGAGACAGCAGTAATAGTGTATGTTTTGAGTATCATATACAGCTTCTTAGTAATTTTGAGAATGACCTGTCCTCAAAGAAAGTTACAGGCTATAGGCAGACAAGTAGGAGAAGAGTGGCTCTTGTCAAAAGGAACAACATCTATGTAAAGCAAAAGATTTGAGAAAGATTGGCATGTTCAAGAAACTACCAACAGTTCTGTTTTCCTTGAGAATAAAATGTGAGATAAGCCTGGAGAGACGGTGGGGTGAGGGCATGCCAGCTCAAAATGAGTCTTGTGTTGCATGGAAAGATCCTTAGCTGTGAACCTTTAGGCTGGAAAGATCCTTAGGAGAATGCTCATGAGGGCATTCTTACTATGAGCATGTTGCATGGCTAAGTTTGCATGTCAGAGGACATTCCAGTTGGAATGTGAACTCAGCCGATATATTGGCAGAGAAGGAGAGATTGATGTGAGGAGACCAGCAAGAAGGGTGTGCTGTAGTCATGGCAACAGATGAAGAGGACTGAACCAAGGTGGTGGTGGAAGGGATGCATCCAAGGAGGCATTTAAAAGCAAAATCCACGGGACTTTGTGTTTGAATGTAGGGGTGAGGGAGAGTGAACCACCAGAAACAATGCTAAATAATTTGAAAACAACTGTGAATGCCTCAAGAAGAGAAGTTGTATTCTATCCATCTTTGGTTCTCTTTTTTCTTACTGAGCCTGGCACATTTGGGATACTCAACAAACTTCTATGAAATCGTGTTGTTCTCAAGTCTCTTTTTTTTCAGGTTGCATCACTTTATTTCAGAAATACAGTGATAGTCATATAAAGCCACATAGCGCAGGGGGAACCCACACAGCTGCCTCAGGCAGCAGCAGCCTCCTTTGCAGCTTTTCTCTCCACCAGCATCCTCTTCCTCTGTTTCACCAGGTACTTCAGAATAGTGGACTCCCAGCCGGGCGCAGTGGCTCATGCCTGGAATCCCAGCACTTTGGGAGGCCGAGGCGGGTGGATCATGAGGTCAGGAGTTTGAGACCAGCCTGACCAATGTGGTGAAACCCCGTCTCTACTAAAAATACAAAAAAAATTAGTGGGGCGTGGTGGCGCGTGCTTGTAATCCCAGCTACTCAGGAGGGCTGAGGCAGGAGAATCACGTCAACCTGGGAGGCAGAGGTTACAGTGAGCCAAGATCGCACCACTGCACTCCAGCCTGGGTGACAGAGTGAGACTCGGTCTCAAAAAAAAAAAAAAAAAAAATAGTGGACTCCCTGGTCATGATAGCGGTCCTGGCATGCCTTGGCCACCAGGGTGAAGGGTTCCAGCTCCTTGGCACAGTCTGTCTGGAGCTCCCTCCTTAAGCCTCTCCTGGATGAGGTCAACAATTTCTTGACTGATTTTGTGGTCCCTTCTCCATTGCATTTCAGCTCCAAACATGCACAAAACATCCTCCTTGCATTCAATGATGTCTGGCATGTGGCGATACTCCCAGTGGTAGTAGTAATACCTTCTTCACATGCTGCCCCTTTATAAACTCTCTCACAAAGGCCATGAGGAGGTCAAAGGCCTTCATCAAGTAGGTGATGGGTTTGGGGAGCAAGGCCTGCAGCGAGGGCATGGGGACTTGGGGTACACATCCTTGTCCCAGCTCTCTGGCATAGTGGTGGTGGGTGGTGGACTCCACTCCTGGACATGCTGCCCTGGCCTCTGTCTCTCTGTCCCCGTCTCACAGCCTCTCAAGTCTCTTTCTTATTTCTTTCTGTTTGCAGGAGCATCTTTGAAGGTGGGACATACCACTTCATTATTTGTTCATTTCTTACCTCTAAAAAATACCTGGTTCAGTGATCTGAAGTTGGGGGGTGCTAAAAAGGGTCATAAAATTGGTAGGACATTTTTTCAATTTTTAAAAAATGAGATGAGAAGATAAAGTAAAGTAGATATTCAGATTGATGTAAAATGGTATCAGTCTTTGGGAAGATTCTGAGCAAAAATGGCCACAACCATTCTATTCTCCCTACTGTATCCACATTCCTCCAAAGGTGACTTTGAAGCCCCTCTTATCAAGGGGTGGGGTCTTTTTCTCCACCCCTTCAATGTGGGCTGATTTTGTGACTTACTTTGAGCAACAGAATACAGCAAAAGTAACCTTGTCCTTGCACACCTGTGCCTCGCACACTGCTGCTCTCTCTCAGAAACCTGCCAAACTGCCAAGTAAACAAGCCTGGACTGGCCTGCTAGAGGCAGTGACCAGCCGTTCCGGCTAAGGCCATTCTAGGCCAGCCTGCCCTCAGCCAACTTCAGCTGACTGTAAATGCATGAGTGACCTCTTGGAGATGAGAAGGACTGCCCAGCTGAGCCCAGACCACACTGCCAACTCAGAAACTTTTGGTCTAAATACACAATTGTTACTTTATGTCACGAGAGTTTGGGGGTCATTTGTAGCAAAAGCTAAAGATGGACTATCTTTGGAAAAGGAATAGGTGAGACACTCTTCCTTGGCTTTCTACATCAAAGGAGATCAGTGCTTCAGAGGAGATCAGTTCCAAAGACACTGAGTTTTAGTTGTCACACTGCTAACATCACTTCCTGCTGCACAGCACTCCATCCATCATCCATATGGAGGTAAGATTTGCTAATAAGAATGCCAGAGGATGAGCAAGTCACGTGTTCTAGGAGGGCCCCAGGTACAGTTTCACCAAGCCAGGGATAGGGGTTATTCTTTGACTCTTTAGACACGACTTCTATAGTTTTTAAGTGATCAAGGGCTGCTTGTTACTAAGTACTGCTGCTTTGAATCACGGGAATCAAGCACTATAAAACCTTCAGGGAAGTCTTTTGTTTTGTGTGTGTGTATGTAAGAAAAAGAAAACAAAAATACACGTTAAAGGTATATATGACCATTTGATGTACTTTTCTGTTTGTCTGAAATATTTTGTAATTTAAAATTAAAAAATTTAACCTGGTAAACATATATTACATTTTCTTACTATAATAACATTACTTTAATCATCTCCCTTACACTGTTCCCAGGAGATTCTATGTGAATATTGCTTTTTCTGCTCACTGCTATGTTAGGAGATACAAGGTCAGCAGCACCATATTTAATATATCCCTCTTTTATAGCGCTTCATTTATTTATTCATGTTTTCAACAAATATTAATTATCTTCTCCATACTAGGTATCGTTTCGGACAATAATGATACAGCCCTGAACAAAACAATGTCCCTCCTCTCAGACCTTACATTCTAGTGGGGGAAGATAAAATACAAATAAACATGTTACGATGCCAGGAGTGATACATACCATAGAGTGAAATTAACCCTGGTCAAGGATTAGAAAGGCATGGAGAGGGCTTTTCTCGATGGGATGGTCAAAGAAGGCCTCATTGGTGAAGGAAGGAAGAGTTCAGCTGGGCCTGAATGAAAGGACACTAGAAGACAGAGCTCTACAATGTAATCAACTGGTTTTCTTGTGTTTTTTCGGTTCATTGTGACATCTGGAAGGTAGATACTGTGTCTTATTCATCTCTGTAACTTCAAGCCCAGCACAGTGCCAGGCATATAGGAGGCACTCAATCTTACTAGATGGATGGATGGATGGATGGACAGATAGATGCATGGATGGATGCATGCATGGATGGATGGATGGATGGATGGATGGATGCATGGATGGATGCATGGATGGATGCATGGATTCTTCCTCAGGGTTTCAGCAAATAGTGAGAACTCAGTAAATAAACAATGAGGGGGCTGCCTTCTCCATGAGGCTTACCCTGACCATGCAGTTTAACACTACATTCTGCCCTGGCTCTGCCTTGTTCTTCCTATCCAGCACATGCCCACCCTACCTCACCCAAGAATTAAAAGGCCTTGACACTGTTATTATAGCTTCTTCCCCTCTTTAAGAAAATCAGTGATCCAACCACTGGCACTCCTGTCCCCTTATTCTGCTGAATCTTTCCTTTGTTCCATGAAATGATTGCCTTCTGCCATAACAGATAATTGACCTATTTGTTTTGTTTATTGCTTGTCTGTCTCCATCACTGGAGTGCAAGCTCCTGAATACAGGGATCTTTGTCTGTTTTGCTCATTGCTGCAACCCAAGCACCTCATATAGATCCAGCACACAGCAAGAGTTCAAAATACGCATGTTGAATATCTAAATGTGAACCCATCCATCTCAGGGTTTCCAGAGCCTGATCTAAAGCGTGTCTGGGCCCCTTTCCTGTCTATCTTCTCCTGCAATATGTCTGCTTTTAGGATGATCCATCGGTCATTTTTTCTACCCAGAGATTGTAGGTTACTCCCATGACTAATGTGCATATAAATATACATAGTGTCTTTTGACAATCTGAACATTCCAGCAAGCTCAATACACAAAGGAAATATCAGTACAAATAAATACTATATAAATATACTCAATATATAAATCAGAAATAGAATACTTTAAAAATACAGAACACTTCTAGTTTATAAATAAAAGCTGGATTGTTTATTTATGAACCAATAACAATATTGATTAGCTATTAAATAAAGTGCAGAAGAAAAGTCTAGTGGAAAGATAACAAAATATACATAAACTATATTATTTGTTATTTCTTGATCTTTTTCCTTTGCTGTGTGTCAGTCACTGTGGGAACATTTCATGGTCCTGTCAATCAGCGATACTCTGCCGCCGTTACCCAGTCATGAACCCCGCCAGTCACTCTGTCATGAGCTCCGCCAGTCACTCTCAACAGGATGCTGACAGCTTCCACTGTCAGTTCTGCTCGCTAATGCTCTGATTTTTTTTGTAACCTAGTTGAGGTTTCATTAGCTTAACTAGACTAAAGATATCCTTTTTCAGACAAAATCAGCCGTCCACCCAGGGTAATACACATTAATTACAATTGCCTCCTTTCTTTACAGGTCCATTTCAAACTCCTATATTCTGATTTCTTTGTAACCTAGTTAAGGTTTCATTAGCTTAACTAGACTGGAGATATTCTTGTGGGTGAAGATTTGCTTTCAGCCTGAAATTATCCACACTCTTTCGTAAATGGCTACATTTTCCTCACAGTCTAAATTAGATTAACTAATTTCAGACTGCTCTCCCCCTAAATTACAATTGCCAAGATGGCCCAGAGATGGTCTCCTTCTTCCAGAAACCTGTCTTTCTTCTAACACTTGACTCCCCAGTCGGAATGCCGTTCCTTCACAGCCTCCTCACCACGCTGCTTCTCCCCAAAAAAGCCCAGCACCCTGTAAAGACCACATGAATCTTGCCCATCTGAATTACACGTTGGATGCAATGCATTACATAGCTTCTGCAATGGCGAGTTTAGAAAACTGTCACACAATTTGGGCTTTATTACAAAGGAAACTTTGCTTCATTGATTTTGTGACCTTATTTTTCAGTAGAATGAAATAACTGCGAAATTTGGAAATGAACCAACAAGAAACAATGACAAAAAAACCAACCCGCTATCGTAAAACCCAAGATTTTAGCTAAAACAAGAATAAAATAAAGTAAAATAACCTGGCTGATAAAATCTCACAAGGACACAAGAGCATATGTAAGCATTGTTGCTAAACGTGGTTAGATCTGTTTAAACCCTTTTCTCTCCCAGCCAGTAAATATTGTTCTGTACTCATTGAGGTGGACCTTTGGAAATTAAGTTTTGAAAGGTTCTATGACAGAGGCTATTGGTGAAATCATCTCTCCTAGGTAACTACTGTGATAAGGCAAGATTGTCCCAGTTGTTTGTCCTGAGGTTGCATTCATTACATTACACATACTTTCTACTTAAGTGAATTCCACAGTTGGTGGTGCAGCAGAGTGGAGAGGTGGGGTACAGACAGAATAAAGTGAGGTGAGGAGGACAGGAAAAGGAGACAGATGAGGAGACAGAGAAGGCAGAGGGGGGGTAGGGGAGATGTGGAGAGTAAGAGACACAGACCACACATAGACTTTGTGCTTGTGTGGACAGACTAGGATCCAGAAGAGGGCCATGAGCCTATTGGCCCCAGAGGCATCTCTGGTTACCATGACTCCCTCAGCCATGAGCATCTTGCTACATGGAGCATGATGCTAGTGCTTAAAGATAAGTATTTTTGCACAATGTGGCTCCTAAACGCCAGCCAATTATGTCATAGGATGTTCAGCTGAACAGTGGTCTGTTCCCACACCAAAGGAAAACCAGCTCTGCCAGGAGACCCGAGAGACTGTATGCCTGTCTCCAATGTGGCATGGCCCAAAAAGATTTCCAAGGGAATGATTGATCTTACACCCTAACTTTAGAGTCTGCATACAATATCATGGCCCTCCTCCACACTATATTTAAATTTGAAGGAAAATCTAAGTAGAACCTGATCCAGAAGATTCCTTATGGTGCAAGACACACCTCTCTTTTCTTTATGAGTATATTAGGCTGTTCTCACACTGCTGTCAAGAACTACCTGAGACTGGATAATTTATGAAGAAAAGAGTTGTCATCGACTCACAGTTCTGCAGACTTACCAGGAATCATGATGGGGAAGCTTCAGGAAACTTACAATCATGGCAGAAGGTGAAGGGGAAGCAAGGGCCTTCTTCACATGATGGCAGGAGAGACAGAGCAAGGGGGAGGCACCACACTTAAACCATCAGATCTTGTGAGAACTCCATCATGAGACAGCACTAGGGGGATGGTGCTAAACCACTAGACACCACACCCACAGTCCAATTACCTCCCATCAGGCCCCACCTTCAACATATGGGGATTACAATTCCACATGAGATTTGGGTAGGGGCACAGAGCTAAATTATATCAATGAGTAATTTACTTTGTTATGGAAATTTGCTTTCTAATTGTAAAACATGTAATCCTATTAGCATGTGTGTGTGTGTGTACCACACACTGTTGGTATATACATATCCATGTGGCTCTTTCTTTCTTCTCTCCTTCTGTGTGGAAGAGAATCATGAGGACTCCAAAAAAAAAGCAAAGAATTAGAGGTGTGTGTGTGTGTAGCAGTGTGTGTGGAGTGTGTATGGGTACACACATGTCTATTGCCTATGTGTGAGGTGGCTGGAGTGAGAATAGGGAAGAAGTACAGGTAATGGCACATGATACTTATAAGGTCCTAACAAATCTTACACAAAGCTGACTATAAGTCAAGCCCTGAAGGTAGGTACTGTCCTAAGAGGGGCTAATTTTTCCAGGTAACATTTAGATAAATTAGGAAAGAAGGAAGTCTGGTGATAACATCAGGGTTGAAGTAAAAGTTGTTGAAAATAGTCCAAAATTACACCTAGGTCTTTATTTTTTAGTATTTCTCTATCCAATTTTCTACAGCATGATTTACTGTTTTTTATATTCATCTATTTGGGTAAAGAGTTTTTTTTGTTTGTTTTTTGTTTTTTTCTGTTTGTTTGCTTTTGAGATGGAGTCGCTCTGTTGCCCAGGCTGGAGAGCAGTGGCATGATTTCAGCTC
The DNA here is from genome assembly GCF_028858775.2 of Pan troglodytes. Classification (NCBI taxonomy): domain Eukaryota; kingdom Metazoa; phylum Chordata; class Mammalia; order Primates; family Hominidae; genus Pan; species Pan troglodytes. The sequence continues at coordinate 156,695,171 of NC_072404.2, read as the reverse complement.
ACTGCAAGCTCTACTTCCTGGGTTCTCGCTATTCTCCTGCCTCAGCCTCCCAAGCAGCTGGGACTACAGGCACCCGCCACCACGCCCGGCTAATTTTTTGTATTTTTAGTAGAGACAGGGTTTCACTGTGTTAGCCAGGATGGTCTCTCATGATCCGCCCACCTCAGCCTCCCAAAGTACTAGGATTAAATAAATATAAATTTCATAGATAAGATCTGAATCATATGCCACAAAACAAAAGTTTTATAAGGTTTTATAAGTCCCTTATAAGGTGGTGGAAGATAAGAACTGGTGACGGCATGCCCAAATTGCAGGTCTCATTTAGTTAACAACTCTCTTAAAGTTTAAAAGTTAAAAATGCCAGTCTAATGTTAAAAATGGTAGTTAGTATAAAACAATCAGTAAGCATTTTTTAGTAAATACTTATAATTTGAGTTAGTAATTAAACTAACCTCTTTAACTTTTTTCTTCGAGAGATAAGTGTTCGTTTTCACATGAGATCTCCTTTTGCATTTTCTGTGAAACACGAACCATCTGTACCAAGCCCATTGCAGGGTGAAGAGAATGACAAAATCACCTAATACTTGAACATAACAAGGATAACATGACCCTGAGGCACACAACACAGCTTGCTGTGTGATAACTCTATCATTCACTACAACGGTGCCATCTTTACTGTAGCTTGGCAAAGAAAGAGACTAAGTACTATAACGATGAGGACAAACAAAACCAAAACAAAATCAAGGCAGAAGGAGATACCCTACTTTTCCAGAAACTCTCCAAAAAATCTTTCCTACCAATCTCAAATTGTTGATATTATCAATCTCGAGTTGTTTGCCTAAATGATTTTATCACGGAATTATTAACTCCCTCTCTAACTTTATTTGTAAGTTTTGGGGTTTTGACAATTAACCTGTTGCTGACTTTGGTACTATTGATCATGAATTTGTTCCAATCTGACTAGGGTTAGGTTAAAACGTAAGGTCTCTTCAATATATAAATGGAAAAGTGAGAGTTGGGGGTATCCCAAGCAAAGTAGCAATATATATGAAATATATCTGTAATTTTTTTACTTGCTTTAGGACAAAATTTCTTTCCAAGCTCTTTTTCATGACATATTTGTATGCGACATGCTAATTATGACTAGTTTTAATCTCTTCATAAAAGTAGAACCTATTTCTTTACTACATCTTGTTAGCTATTAACTCATGTTTAGTAATTAAATAATGGGTAGCATCAGAGATGTGGTCCTGTTCATTTCTGTCACTTTACAACCAAGACCACCAAGTTTACTCCCACAGCTTCCACAGCCAGCCGGTGGCAGAGCCACAGTTAACAGACAGGTCTTCTGAGTTCCAAAAGTTTGAAATCTTTACAATCCCCAGTAGTATTCAAACTGATTTTTGAATTCCTAGGGGCCTGGTGTGTGTGTGTTGGGGGGTGCTGTACCTTCTGTGTCCATCTTTATTGTTTTATACTTTGTTCCTCCCTCTGAGAGGTCTTTTGATGAAGGGAGGAAGGAAGGGAGGGAGGGAGGGAGGGAGGGAGGAAGGAGGGAGGGAGGGAGGGAGAAACTAAAATCCCAGCTTTAAAAAGTCTTAAAATTACATTTTTAAAAATTTCAAAGTAAAAAGAGTGCCTAAAATGTGTGAGAAACTTATAACTTTTCATTATAAAGCAGAACTCAACATTAGTTGGATCCCTTCAAATGTCATCTGATGAAGTTCAGTGACTGAAGGGCTATCGGACCAGGGGTTCTGAGCTCAGGCCTTGAAGTCAGAGATCTGAAACCAACATCTTGAACTCTGTGGCTAAGGACCAGTTACTCAATCACTCTAATCCTCACTGTTCTGATCTTTAAAATGGGACTCATAAAACCTTATAGCATAGAATATTAAATGAGATAATCCATGTTAACTGCTGCTGCTGTTGATACGACCATTATTAAGCTGTGTCACCCTTAAAAGTAATGGCAAAAACCACAATTACTTTTGCACCAACCTAATAATTCCAGAGAATTTTAGATCAGCATATAGTGAGGAGCCAATATCTCATATACTCCGTATTTTAAAATCTGTCACAATCCAAGCTGTCCTTTCCTCTGCAGTATGAATAAGTGGTTTTATTTTGTTCCCAAAGAGGTTTGAGAATCACAGGCCAAGATCAGGGATCCTCTGGGTTGCAACAGGAGATCAGGGGCTCGGGCAGCCAGCCCCACAGTTCTCTCTAAGACCAAGTCAGAGCACAAAGGCTTAAAAAGAGTTCCCGGCCAGGTGTGGTGGCTCACGCCTGTAATCCCAGCACTTCGGGAGGCCGAGGTGGGCGGATCCTGAGGTCAGGAGATCAAGACCATCCTGGCTAACACGGTGAAACCCCATCTCTACTAAAAATATGAAAAATTAGCCAGGCTTGGTGGCGGGCGCCTGTAGTCCCAGCTACTTGGGAGGTTGAGGCAAGAGAATGGTGTAACCCGGCGGGGTGGAGCTTGCAGTGAGCTGAGATTGCACCATTGAACCATTGCACCATTGCACTCCAGCCTGGGAGACAGAGCAAGACTCCATCTCAAAAAAAAAAAAAAAAAAGTGCTCCCATCACAGCTGTGGCTATAAGAGCCTGATTCTGAGCTAGGCAGCTGCAGGAAGGTCAACAGTCTGAGCACCAATCTGGCCTTATAATCTGAAGTTGCAAATGAATCTGACAATGGGCCACAGGCAGACATGGGGAGTGCCACCCCACAGCCCTCTCTGGCTTTGGAAACTCATAATCTGGCTTGGAAATTCATAATCAGAATCCCAGGACTAGGGTGAGGTCATGGAGGTGTCCTGTTTCATTTGTCTGCTTCAGCATAAATACATGTTTACTGTGCATGGCTTTGTCATACGCAATGCAAGGGCGAGTGGTACGGGGATGAATCAGACCTACATGGTCCAGAGATGTGAGTGAAGTCTAGGGCAGCAGTTCTTAAATGCAGTCCCCGGACCAGCAGCGTGAGCATCGCTTGGGAGCTCATTAGAGATGAAACTTCTCAGGCCTCAGCCCGGGCCTAGTGAATCAGAAACCCTGGGGGTGGGCCAAGCAATCTGTGTTTTCTCTCTCCCGAGCCATCCCGGTGAGTCCCATACAGCTAAAGTTTGAGAAACAGTGGTACAGGATGTTTTCAAGAGGCACAGCTAGACATGAGCAATGGAAGACAAAATAATGACAGGAAGTTGGCATTCTATTAGGATAGGCATCACAAAAACTTCATGGTTTGAAGAACCTACCGACAGTGGGCAGAACAGTCAATCAAGCTGAGAGAAACTGAAGCCTGACTCGACATGAGATAGGTCAGAGAGTTTCACACCTCACTGACTGCGGAAACTCGAAAGGAACAAAAAACAGGAATGATTAAGTTATCCATATGTGAGAAGAGTCTGGTGAAAGTGGATACTCAGCTTGCTCTTCTCTCTGTTCAAGGGAGGAGAATTTGCTAAAATTTACCTTAAAGAAATTCTTTATCAACCAAAGAGCTACGCAACCACCTAACAGGTGAGCCTAGCCCAAGTTTTCTGCCTCCCTGAGGGTCATCAGGAAGACCTCGGCTGGAAGGAGGAGCTGGATCTTGAAGACAAAATAAGCAAATTCCTCAGCCCCTCCCAAGAGATTCCTCACTCAGAATGTCTGAGAAGGGGTTCTGAGAAAACGAATTTTTTTGAATATGCATTTTTAACAAAGGATTCCACCTATCGTGGCTTAGATGATCCAGTTTGAGAAATACTACTTTAGTGATTCACTTATCCACATCGGGAAGGTTAGAACCAATGATACTGAAGGATCCATTATTGCTCTTTTATTCAACACTTTGCTTATAAGTTATATTTTGGGCTGGGTGTGGCTCATGCCTGTAATCCCAGGACTTTGGAAGGCAGAGGCAAGCAGACCACCTGAGGTCAGTAGTTTGAGACCAGCCTGGTCAACACGGGGAAAGCCCGTCTCTGCTAAAAATACAAAAATTAGCCAGGCGTGGTGGTGCACACCTGTAATCCCAGCTACTCGGGAGGCTGAGGCAGGTGAATCACTGGAACCCAGGAGGCGGAGGTTGCAGTGAGCTGAGATCACACTACTGCACTCTGGCCTGGGTGACAGAATGAGATTCGGTCTCAAAAAAGAAAAAAAGTTGTATTTTGACGTAATTTGTACATTCCTACTAGAAGACATTGGAGAAGTCAAAACTAATTTCTGAAGTGGGAAAAAGTCACTGGAGCCCCAAGTGTAGGAAGTGTCCCAGGTCAAGGTAGAACAGGGCTGATGGAAAGGCCAGGGAACATTTCTGGGCTTTTCAAGACAGGAGCTTTGCCATAATTTTTTTTTTTCTAGTTAAAAGGAGATGCATTTGAAATTCAGTCCCATTTCTTCTAAGTAAATGACTAAAATGATTAATCACTAAATTGCTAGACAGGAGAGTTGGCAGAGCCCTTAGTGGTCATCCCAAGCAGCCTCCCAGCCACTGCCTGTCTGCAGTGAAGACGAAAAACAGTCAGAAGATGGTCGGTCCGTGGTTTAGAAGGATCTTCCTCAGGGGGAGCTGAAATCAGCACACTTCCTTTCTCAGAGAGAAATGAGAGATGAGTGTGCTGCCTTCAGACTGATGGGTTGATGCTTTTCTTTTTTAGGAGGAGAGAAAAGGTGAGGAGAAATCAAAGAGAAACCCCTTAGGTAAAATGGGACTGGGCAGAAGAGAAATCCTTGCTCTTTTTCCTTCTTATTTTCCTCCCCACACCTTCCCGGCTCAGTAAACCAAAGCGCTCACTAAGTTAAAGTAGCACAGTGTGGAGAGAGGAAAAGAAAATCTCATTTTGTTTTGTTTTTGAATCCTTAGATGTCATCTTATTCCTTCATTTTTGTGGCCTTTTGTCTCTGCCAGTTTCCATAGAAACAACAACCGGCAAGTAGTTTGCATCCCTCTCTCCAGCTTGTGTGCAGATAACTCCAAACGGGGTCAAAAACAGCTCTGGGTTGAGGAAGAAGGTAGAAGATGCACACCTATATTTGTGTGTGGATTTGTTGTGAAGGTGCATATATATTTCCATGCATTGAGCTCCCTCAATATTTTTTGGCTGCAAATTTTTTTTTAGAGCTTATCTTTCTTTCTGATTTGGGGGAAGGGAGCGGTGAGTTTCATATTTAGTGACAAAGCTGAAACCAAACAGATACATAATTCATACATTATTGAAAAAATAAGAAGGATTAGATGATGTTGCAGAAATAACAGCATACAGTATTCTGTATACACCCGAGAAGGAGAGAAGCTGTTTTCTAAAAGTGTACTAGGCTCATGCAATATTTATAAAATCCGTCAATGACCCACCAAACGATCAGGTACAGTTTCATGTCAAGGTATGATATTTCTTTTCCTTTCCTTTTACTTTTTACTTTAGTGTTTTTCTGTTGCACTGCTCCTGATGTGCTTTGTGCTTTCCTTAGATATTTTCCTGAAATGAAGACTGTGTTACCAACAGGTGGTGGTATGGCCACAATCGGATTCCTCTGAGGAGCACACAATATCTCTTGACATAGGCGACTTTTGACAAAAATTGAAAGAAGCATGACTTTACCTCTTTGAAAAACATAAAACCTTCTTTAAATAGAATATTAATACAGCTACATGTGCCAAATTATAATAACAAGATTTATAGATTAAATTTCTACAGCAAACTGAAGAAATGAGTATCTCAGAAGAAATTGGTACCTGTGTTAGTTATCTATTGCTGCTGTAACAAGTAATCGCAAATTTAGTGGCTTACAACACAAACCGATTATCTTACAGTTCTGTAGGTCAGAAGTCCAAAATGGGTTTCACTGGACTGAAATCCAGCTGTCAGCTGGGCTATGCTTTCACGGGAAGCTCTAGGGACAAATATGTTTCCTTGCCTTTTCCAGTTTCAAGAAACTGCCTGCATTTCTTGGTTCATGGCCCCTTCCTCCATATTCAAAGCCAACAGTGTAGCATCTTCAAATCTCTCTTAACTTAATCACATCTTCAAAGTCCTCTTTTCCATGTAAGATAACATGTTCACAGGTTCCAGGGATTAAGGTGTGGCTATCTTGACAGAGGGTCATTATTCTGTCCACACAGTACCTTTTTCATCAAATCATGCCTAACAATCATGTTTTAATTTGATCCTGGTTTTACTCCAAGACTGACAAAACGACCTTTCCAACTTGTCCTAAATCCTGCCATGCAGACAAATGTCCTGCTCTTTGGCCTCAAGCCAGGCTGACAGCAAATGTTTTGCAGTTTCTACTAACATGAGCCCATTGCCTCCAGGGCAGTCTGTGCTGTCCCTGGTCCTGCCTACATTCTCCCCCAGCTTAGACAGGTGCTCTCCACTGCCTGTCCCTACACTTACAGCATCAACAACTGGTTTCTGCCCCAAAGGCCACATATCCTTGAAGATGGGGTGAGAATTTGCTTTAATGTTTACATTTTCTTTCATGAACCACATGAATGTCCTCGTTTTTCTATTCTATTTTATATTTGCACCTTCCACTTTATGAACTCCCTAGTTTTAAAAAATCTCCTTTGCTAATTTTCATCCCTTTTAGCAGATCTTTTGCTGAAGTGTAGTCTTGGTTTCCTGACCCCCTGCTTGGCCTGACTTCTGAAATCTGTACTTACTCCAGTAGCTGGGACAGTTGGTTTCCTGAACCATTGCTGACTTGCTCCACCTCCCAACTGCTCAGCTCCACATGCCCCATGTGAGCCCATCTGCTGCAGCACACTGCCCATTCTCTGGGCCCTGTCCACTGAGGCGGACCAGAGGTGGCTGCCCTACCCCTCCTGGCTATGTGAGCTGTCCAGTGTGGAAACGATCACTCCCCACCTGCAGACACCATCCCTTGGAAGGGCCATCTTTCCACTCCTCAGGGACAAGAAAGCCAAAGAGATAGAAAGCAGCCCCCAGGGAACATCGCTATAGCCATCGCAACCTGGTATGAAGAAATTTACTACATGTGAAGGCCCCACAACCTGTCTCACTCGCTCACAAACACACGCATACACATGCACACCTTCTCTCCCCAACACCCGCCATGGAAGTCCCCACATATTTCTGAAATAACAATTTTCATTTTAATAGGCAGCTATAGCTTCTAGGTCAGAGTAGCTCCCCATTGCACAATTATTTGTGATGGGCAAGAAATATACCTAGAGCAAGCTTTTAAGGCCCTATTTTCTAAAATATAAAATAATGTGACTTTTTATGCAGAGATGTCATCATTGGCCAGCTTGAAGTGGTTTTGACAGTGAGAGGTGGAATTATCAAGTCAGCCGCCATACCCTCTGCATACCCCACCCACCACACTGCTGCATAGGCCAGTGGCTGGCCAGGGGGACAGTTTGGTCACTGCCCTCCCTGCAAATTCATACTGCATACAGTGTCCCAAACGCACTCGCAGTTAAGCCATCCATTGTGGTACTGATGTCTGAAATCACTAAAAAGGGAGTTTTCTTTTTCTTTTGTTCGAAATAAGGTAAGAAAATAGACATCACCCCTGTCTTTCTCCCATCCCCATCCAATATCAAATAGAGGGCAGGCACTCTAGGGTTCCAGGCGTTTTCATTCTTAACTATTTTAATAAGATGTTTCTGGCCAGAATAAGAGTGCCCTCCAGCTTGAACCCCAAAGATTGCTTTTATATGCTTCTTTGATTGACAGGGAAGAAAACAAAGTTGGGAATAAATAAAGGTTCAGAGAATGCTCAATTACATAATTGACTAATCTACAGCATTTCTCCGCTGATTATAATAAACTTTTAAACAAAATAGACTTATTAATAAAGGCTTTAACTACATCATGACCAAAATTCTACTTTCCTTCCCTTTGTTATACCTCTATTGCTCTAATTAATTTCTATCACAGATTTTCAAAAATAACTTCGCTTTAAAAAATATCAAATCGGCTGGGCACGGTGGCTCACGCCTATAATCCCAGCACTTTGGGAGGCCGAGGCAGGTGGATCATGAGGTCAGGAGATCGAGACCATCCTGGCTAACCTGGTGAAACCCTGTCTCTACTAAAAATACAAAAAATTAGCCGGGCGTGGTGACGGGCGCCTGTAGTCCCAGCTACTTGGGAGGCTGAGGCAGGAGAATGGTGTGAACCCGGGAGGCAGAGCTTGCAGTGAGCCGAGATTGTGTCACTGCACTCCAGCCTGGGTGACAGAGCGAGACTCCGTCTCAAAAAAAAAAAAAAAAAAAAATCAAACCATTTTATGCTATCTGCTGGATCTCTTTTGAATATTTTCCACCTTTGTTTGTTTGCAGTGGACTAAAAGGCTTTATAAGAGCCCCATGGGCCTCACTGTCTAAATGACAAAGCATGCACTGACCTATATAGGAAAACATACCAGACACACAGACAAATACAAAAGCACACACATAAATATCCTGAAAGATGTAGCCAAAAGTGTTGCCAGAACAGAGGCTTCATCACCACTTATTAACTCTATGACCTTGGGCAAATTATTGAGTATCTCTAGGCCTTAAACTTATCATCTATACCATAAGCTAATAATACTGAAAAATGAAGCTAGTGATATTTGAATATATCATAGAGTTTTTTTGAGAATTACCTGAGTAAATTACATGTAAAGCATTTACAATAGCACTTGGCAAGTAAGCCCAATAAGAGTTTCTTGCTGCTGTTTTTAATGGAGATAGTGGTAGTGGGGTGGTAGTGGGGTAGTGGTAGTGATGGTGGTGGTGATGATGATTATGGTGGTGGTGGTGGTGATGGGGATGGTGGTGGTAGTGGTGATGGTGGTGGTGGTGATGATGTGATCATGGTGGTAGTGGGGGTGGTGGTGGTGGTGGTGGTGGTGGTGATGGTGGTGATGGTGGTGGTGGTGATGCTGGTGGTGGTGGTGGTGATGCTGGTGGTGGTGGTGATGGTGGTGATGCTGGTGGTGGTGGTGGTGATGGTGGTGGTGATGGTGGTGATGCTGGTGGTGGTGGTGGTGGTGATGGTGGTGGTGGTGGTGGTGGTGGTGATGGTGGTGGTGATGATGATGATGGTGGTGGTGATGGTGGTGGTAGTGGTGGTGGTGGTGGTGGTGATGGTGGTGGTGGTAGTGCTGAAGGTGGTGGTGGTGATGGTGGTGGTAGTGATGGGGGTGGTGGTGATGGTGGTGATGGGAGTGGTGATGACGGTGGTAGTGGTGATGGTGGTGGTGATGGGGTGGTGGTGGTGTTGCTGATGCTAGAAATGGTGGTAATGATGATGGTGGTGGTGGTAGTGGTGATGGTGGTGGTGGTGATGATGTGATCATGGTGGTAGTGGTGGTGGTGGTGGTGATGGTGGTGGTGGTGGTGGTAGTGGTGGTGGTGGTGGTGGTGATGTTGGTGGTGGTGGTGGTGGTGATGGTGGTGGTGGTGGTGGTGATGGTGGTGGTAGTGGTGGTGGTGGTGGTGGTGATGGTGGTGGTGGTAGTGGTGAAGGTGGTGGTGGTGATGGTGGTGGTAGTGATGGGGGTGGTGGTGATGGTGGTGATGGGAGTGGTGATGACGGTGGTAGTGGTGATGGTGGTGGTGATGGGGTGGTGGTGGTGTTGCTGATGCTAGAAATGGTGGTAATGATGATGGTGGTGGTGGTAGTGGTGATGGTGGTGGTGGTGATGATGTGATCATGGTGGTAGTGGTGGTGGTGGTGGTGATGGTGGTGGTGGTGGTGGTAGTGGTGGTGGTGGTGGTGGTGATGTTGGTGGTGGTGGTGGTGATGGTGGTGGTGGTGGTGGTGGTGATGGTGGTAGTGGTGGTGGTGGTGGTGATGGTGGTGGTGGTGGTGGTGGTGATGGTGGTGGTAGTGGTGGTGATGGTGGTGGTGCTGATGCTAGAGATGATGGTGATGATGATGGTGGTGGTGGTGGTGGCAATGATGGTGCTGGTAGTGGTGATGGTGGTGATGGGGTGGTGGTGGTGTTGCTGATGCTAGAAATGGCGGTAATGATGATGGTGGTGGTTATGATGGTGGTGATGGTGGTGGTGGTGCTGATCCTAGAAATGATGGTGGTGGTTGTGGTGGTGATGGTGATGATTGTAGTGTTGGTGGTGGTGATGGTGGGATGCTAGAAGTGATGGTAGTAAGAGTTATATAATGTGTAGTTCATTGGACAATAGTGTATGAGCAGTATAACAATGCATTTATATAATTATATTATTTTTGAAACATAGCGTCCTATTGATATCATCCTTATGATAAAACTAACTGAGCCAATCCTTGTGTTAGGAACTTTACAACATTGGTTCTACAAGTCACAACAGCCCAAACAGGTAGGTGTTACTAGTTTTATTTTACAGATGAGAAATTAGAGACCTACAGTAGTGAAGTGAATGACCAAGGCCAAGCAGTGGACAGTGGCACAACCAGGATTCTGTCATTTAACAAACATTCTCCTCCTGACTGATCTCTGAAAAGCTCAGCATTTCCCACTGCCTGGTCCTACAGTGAAAGAGGCAGGCAGGGATGTAGACACCTAGAGTTTAATAGATGAGGAAACGGAGGCAGACAGGCAGGAGGCCAGGGAGTTAGGACCAGAATGCAGTTTACACGTGGGCAGGAGTAGAGGAGCCTGGAAGTAGAGAGTGGCCAACGTGGGTGAAAAGAGTCAGGATGAGGAAGAGCAGCAAATAAAGTCGTGTAGCCCAGGATGACCAGGGCAGGGCCAGCAAGATTCTTCCAGTTGGCGCGTAACAGCGACTCTCCAAGTCTGCCCCTGGCAAGTGACGATTACTCTTTCTCAGTTGAAAAGACTGTCAAACATTTTAAATTACAATTGTCAGTAGTGAGACGGTGTTTCATCATGTGAAATGATCTAAAGCTGCGAAGCATAAAGCCTTCTTTAAACAACAAACTAATGGCTCCCTGCGGAGAGCTCAACTTCACGCATAGAGCCCGGCTTCCTTTTCCCAGAGACACTTGGGGAAAAATTAGAAAGTTTCTCCAGATTTAGGAAAAAAGAATATGGCCTCAGAACTACCTAGGACACACACACACCATCTCCCCAGCCTTCCCTCTAACATCACCCGAATTTCTCACCTGGAATGCCAACCTGACCCAACAGAGGTGACCACAAATCTCTGCTATGAACACATCTGTGATGCCAACAAGATCCCATCAAATTGCGCTAATGGGGGAGAGGTGAGGCAATGAGAAGTTTAAAGGGGGAAAAATAGTAATCCCAAACTGTGCACTGTATTGTGACTGTTTTCATGAGCTTCTCATGAAACTTCTCATGAGTTGGGGGAATTTGGGTGGTCCTCTCAGCTGTTGCCTTGGGCTCCTCCACAGGGTTCCTGTCCAATTGTCCAGAACCAAGACCATGAGGAGAGATCTGGTCAAACCCGGCTTCACTTCCCATCTGTTCTCAAGACCCAACTTCTAAAGCAGCATCATTTCCAGAGCGCCCTCTGGGAGGAGAGCGCCAGCACCAAGTGCTGAGGCAGAAGAGAGGAAGAGAGACAGATAGGGACCCTGGTGGCAGGAGAAGAGGGTTGACCTCAGTGCGTAGGTCAGGAACTCTCTTGGAGGAGAAAGCTGAGCTGAGGGTCCAGGTAGCTTCATCCCCTCTGCCCGTCTCCTAATAGTGCTGCTTATTCCCTCTGCTGGACCAGACTCTCTCGGTCTCCTGACATTAATTTCCCTCCTTATCCAGGACTGCATCCAGGCTGCCCAACCTGAGCAACTGTGCTGTGGCTTGTATCAGAACCATGGAGGCTGCACTAACCAAGCTGTTTATATCATTGTCTGCTATTGATCTGGCAGCCCCAGGAGAAACTGCAGGCCCCTTGAGGGAGGAAAAGATAAAGGTGAAACAAAAGATCCTCCAGACTGGTTTTTCTCCCCACTTCTCCTAGGACCTGCCCTGGATTGAGAACCGTTTTCCAAATCTTTACCAGCTGCCTGGCAGCTTGCCACAGATCAATAAGTCTTCTTCAGAGTTCCAACTTGCAAAAATATTTACTGCACATAATTTAATAGAACCCTCTCCTGGATAAGGAGCTGACACTTTTAATTACCTGGATCAAGTGCTCTCCTTCTATAGGACATGGCATACACATGGCTCAGAATGCCAGCTACACACATTTCCCAGGCTTTTCACTCTTGATTTGCAAAGAGGAGGAGGATGAGGGTCTATGGGATGGTGACCACTATGTGGGGCTTTCTTCGCCTACCCCCTTCAATAGATCTTTGCATGCTCAAATACAGACAGCTTTTTCCCCCTGTTCCCAAGGAACTTGGTTGTGTATCTTCTTTGGGACTCTGCCTAGGGTAGCTGGCCCAGGATTCATCTTCTTCAGGTCCCTGTAGATACATGACTGCAAGTGTGCAATAGGAACTGACCACAACAGCCATTAATAATAGCTAGCATGTGCTGACTACCTTCTATGAGACAAATGTAGTACCAGGCTCACAATATACTTAATTTCTAAGCTGCAAAATAAACCTGCATGGAGATGTTATTATGCCCATTTTTCAGATGAGAAAACAGAGGCCCACATACATTATGTAACTTACCCAAGGACACCTACTCATGAATTGCTGAGACAGGACTCGAACACACATCGGTCTGACCAAAACCCTATACTGCATCTCAAGCCCATCCTGAGCAAGTGCCACACATTTCCAGAGAAGCTCCAGAAATCAATACTGGTTTCTATCCCAGGGTTGTGTGGAGTGAAGATGAACAAATACCAGACAGTTTTGGAGACTGGCTTCCTCAACTCTTTCAGCCTCTTCCCCCTAGGTTTGGCTTCTCTTCCAACCCTCCTCTTCCTGGGCCCTTAGAGCAGGGGTTCCCCCTGTTAGGAAGCAGGCCCCACAGCAGAAGGTGAGCTGCAGGTGGGCAGGCGAGTGAGCATTACCGCCAGAGCTCTACCTCCTGTCAGATCAGCTGCGCCATTAGATTCTCATAGGAGCGCAAACCCTATTGTGAACTGCACATGGAAGGGATCTAGATTGCGCGCTCCTTTAGAAACTCTAACTAATACCTGATGATCTGAGGTGGAATAGTTTCATCCTGAAACCATTCTCCGCCCTCCACCCCAGTCCACAGAAAAATTGTCTTCCATGAAACCAGTTCCTGATGCCAAAAAGTTGGGGACTGCTGCCTTAGAGGACTTCTACTCAGCACCATGGACAGAGTCTGGGTCAGCTCTGGCCCATTCTGGTCTGTGCTGCTGCTCCTCCAGCACCCCTCCTGTTCTGCCACAATGGTCAGGAGGCCATTTTGCAATGCAGGCATTTCTCTCAAATGCTAATTAACTTCCTCTGGCATCTTAGACAAAAGCAATCCTGGGCAATGATGTTCTGCATGGCACCTAAAAATTTGTGGGTGTACAATAAATATTCAGCTCCTAACAACAATTCCCACACTTGCTAATGATTGTGTGGGAGCATTTGGTTTCATAGGCAGAAAAGCCAAATAAGAGATTGCTGAAACCAGAAATGGAATTATTAATTCAAAGTAGCTGTGCTTGGCTGTGACAAAGGGCTGATGCTGGGGAAGCGAAGAGGGTAGAAAATGGAAACCTCCATACCTACATGAATTGTGAGTAGTCCCAGACTGGCCAAGGCCTGCCAACTAACACGTGATCAAGCTTTATCAATGTTTATGTCTAACGCTGTTTTCAACACCATAGAATTTGAGAGCTGGCTATTTCACTGAGATGTCATTGAGATCTGGAAGAAGTAGATGTTAATTCTGGGCCACCCCTAGGGGCTGCTGACCTCTAGGAACAAGGAAGGGGCTGGGTAGAGAGGATATAATGATAAACTTGAAAATTTCTCAAAATGGTGGATTCCAAATGGATGGGCCAACTCTTCCGCTAAGTGCTCTTGGTGTGAGCAAAAGGAGATCCCTGCAACCTACTAAAACTGTGCCATCCAGCAAGCAGGAAATGAACAGCAAAGCACCAAAATATGTCAGTTCCCAAAACAATGAATGAAGCACAGGCTGGTGAGTCTGGAATTTAATTTGCAACACTCACTACAAGGTGGGGAAACACTAAAGAAACCTGACACATTTTGCATATTCCAGGTGAGATGGGCAATAGATACATTTTGGTGCAGAGAAATAGAGTTGCAGGCAGGAAACAAACTGATCTGCATTTCATGCCTCTATTTTCTGGGCAAACTCAAGTGTTACCCTCCTCCCATATACACATACTGTTGTTTTGTATAATGTGAAAACAATATCTGGAAGAGATGCTTGAAAACCTTCACAGACATTCCCGTGACATTCACATGATGAGTGAGCTAGAGGAATGGACGATGAAGGGAGTTGTGTTCAGAGGAAAAAAAAGTAAAAGCTCATGGAAGAATGGGGTCACGGGTTGCAGAAATCGTGTTGGCTGCTGATTGGTCTGAATGAACAGAATTCTTCAACGGAACATGTTTCTTTTTAGGTGTATTAGTACATCTATGAACCATATGATGTTAACAGCAGCCAGTTGAGGGTAGTGAGCCGACGGAGGCTTATTTTCCTTTTGTTTATAAGTATATTCTAATTTTCTGGCAATATAATGTATGTAATTAAAAGAATGAGAGTTAAAAATATTTGGAATGTGAATCTGAATAACTGGCACCTGCTTTATATATTAATGAACAAAACTATGCATGAAAGTTTGGAAGAGGGTCTTGGCTCTTGGGCAGCAACACAAGACAATTCAGAACCATGAGTTCAGTTAGACTGACTTCGAATGACAGATGTGAAGGTCAGAGCTGTGAAGATGGACAGTCACAACCAGGAGGTCATCTCCTCACTCACTGGAGGGGTACAGGTAAGTGTCCTGAGAACACAGGGGAAAACCAATCCAGAGGACACAGCCTCAGGAGGCAATGTTCCAAAGGGAGACATAGGAGATTCTGAATAAAAAGACAAATGGGTTAGAACACTGAAATGGGTACAGACACAAAGAGAGTTACAAAGAGACCAGGAAGAAAACCCCAAGGTCTGCCCCTGGCCCTGGAGCCATGCAATCACTGGCCCAAAGCCCTCACCCTTTCTGAAGGTTCAGCAGATAGACACTTGCCCTCCATCAGGCTCACTGCATCAGCCGCTGAAACTGTCATCAAATACCAGCAAATTCCTTTACCCCACTTCCACTTCCAACTACCCCTCCCCATTTCCTTCCTTTCCCTTGCAGCAAGGCTCTTCACAAGAGATATGTGTGGTCATTATATCCAATTTTTTGTCTCCCATTTTTCTCTGAAACCAGTACAATTACATTTTTACTTCCTCTACTTCCCCTAAACTCTTCTTATCAAGCTCACCATTGCACTTCATGCTGCTAATTCCAAGGGAAGCTCATCGGTCCTCTTTTTTCTTAACCCACCAGTAGCAACTGTTGCATTTCCTCATTTCCTCCCCTCAAAAGGCTTTATCCACACAGCTTCTAAGCATCACACCACCAGGTTTTCCAACAACTCACAGACCACAGATTTTCCATCTACTTTGCTGCTCCTCCCTGATCACCTTTGCGTCTTAACTTTCAAGTGCCCAGGATTCAGTCCAATACTTTTCTTTTCTACTTACATTTACTCCCTTGGTGTTATCATCTATTCTATGGCCTTAGAGACCATCTGCATGCCAAAGACTCCCAAATTTATGTCTCCAGTCCCCACCTCACATTGAACTCAAGACTTGTAGTCCACTTGCCTACTTAATAGCTCCACTAGAATAGCCAATAGGCATGCCAAATGTCAACACCCAGCACTTCCCCTATAAATCCAACCCTTCCTGCTTTCCTCTCAATCTCAGTTGATGGCAATTACAACTTGCAGCTGCTAAGACCAAAAAAGCCTTGGAGTCATGCTTGACTTTTCTTTCTCTCACACCTAGTCTATGAGCAAAGCCTGTTGGCTCAACCTTCAAATTAAAGGCAGAATTTGACTACCTCTCATGACCTCCACTGCTACCTTCCTGGTCAAAGCCCGTCATCCCTTGCCTAGATTATTACAATCACTGGTCTCTCTGTTACTGCCCTCTTCTCACCTCCAGCGAAACATATATGTTCAACACAGAAGCCAGAGTGATCCTATTAAAAGTACAAGTTGGATCACATCATTCTTCTTCGCAAAGCCTCCCAGTGGCTTCCCACTGAAGAGTTTCCCTCAAATCCATCAGTTTCTACTGATCTACCTTTCACTTCCATCTTCTCTGATTCTGTGTCAAGACCATCCACATCCTCCCATATTATTCTCCACCCAGCAGGCAGTGTTTTCTCTCTAAGTGAGAAATCTAATCACATTACCCTCCAATTAAAAGTCCTTCAATATAGACTGGATAAAGAAAATATGCTACATATACACCATGGAATACTATACAACCATAAAAAGGAATGAGATCATGTCCTTTGCAGGAACATGGATGGAGCCGGAAGTCATTACCCTCGGCAAATTAACACAGGAACAGAAAACCAAACACCGTATGTTCTCACTTATAAGTGGGAGCTGAAAAATGAGAACACATGGACACAGGGAGGAGAACAACACACACTGGGACCTGTTGGGAGTACATGGGGAGGGAGAGTGTCAGGATCAATATTAACAGCTTATGCCTGTGGGGCTTAATACCTAGGTGATGGGTTGACAGGTATAGCAAACCATCATAGAACACGTTTACCTATGTAACAAATCTGCACATCCTGCATATGTATCCCAGAAGTTTATATCAAATTAAATAATTAAAATAAACTTTCAACCAAAAAGAAAAGCCCTTCAATAGGATCCTACTGCCCTCAGGGTGAAGATTAAATTTCTCAGGGTTACCATGGCCATCTTCACCATGCAGTGACAGTCCTAGTGTATCTCCTGGCCACAGGCCTTGGTGAGCACATTCAGCTACCATTGATTCTGTGTCCACCACGTTCGTTAACCTGTCATTAGAATACTTCCTGATGAGTTCCCCTCTTTGTGTGAGTTTCATGTCCCCAGCCAGATTGTTTTTAGCTCTTTATGAGCTGGGATCACATCTCCTATTTTATTTTCTGTCCCTTTATCAGTTCCCTGATAATAGCAGGTCGCTTGATACTTGTTTAATTAACAGGGCAGAACAGACTGTGTAACTTGAGTAAAGGGATGCTGGGTAAGTGTTTCTGGAACACAGGTTGATTTTCTTCCCCCAGCACATCTGCAGTGGCTATTATAAAATGTTCTGTAGGATGGTCAATGTGCTAGCCATTCAGTACAACTAGTTTTTCCATTCTTTTGAACAAAAACACCAAGAACAAATGACTTTACCTGAATACATTGCAATGACAGAAAAGCTTTATCCTGTGGAAGAGGAATAAAAGGCAACTCTGCTGACCTGATAAGCCTCGGGACAAAAGGATGATGATTTGATACGGTGGTTCAAGAGGCTGTACGCTGCCTTGCAGAATCTGTTACCCAGTCATGGGAGGGAATAATGAGAATGGCAACCATGATGGCCAGATAGCCAGAGCCCCAGCTTTCTTCCTCTTGTCTTATATGAGGAGGGTGCCCAGGACGCTGCCCAGACAGACACTTTTACAAATCCACACCCCAGGTAGGGGGTGGGAAGAGAGTTTGAGGGGTGGCATTACTCCACTCATTTCACCATGTAATGTTTTAACAAAACTCCATGGTATCTCTTGCCAGATATCTCAGGTTGGACGCTGGAGGGGAGTAACAGATGTTGTGCCCCTCAGGGAATTTTAGGATATCCAGAATCAATGCCTCAAGTACCCTGCCTCCCATTCCAAGGCTTCAGGGTTGACTCCAAGAACACCTAAGGGCAATTGATCTAAAGACATTATAGATTGGGGGGGATATGTTAATTTATAAAGAAGGCCAATCAGGAAGGAAGCACAGCATATCAAAATGATCTGAAAGTCATGAGACCTGATTCTCACCATTAATTTCCTAAGTCACCTTGAGCTATTCACAGAAACTCTCTGAGCCTCACCTGTAGAAAAAGGTGCTGGAAGTATAGCTGATCTTATACTAGCTGTTTTCAAAGCCCTTTGCAAGTCAACAAGCCTAAGATTCATTATAGGAAAAGAAAATGAAAGGCACCTTTGGCCTAGGTCATTTAACCTGGGAATGGTAGATGGCACTGGCCAGGCTCCTTGGCCTGTGTCAGAGAAGATTTGTGACAACAGCTTCAACGTCTTCTGAGCAGAAGGAAAGCTTCATGCCAAGTGTTGCAGAAGGATATGGCACAGGGTGAAGAGAGAGAAGGTTACAAACCAGTGTGAGGACTCACAGGGACTCACAGATACTCCTCCCCTTCTGTTCCTGGGTTAGACCCAGAGACCCTGAGTGACCCAGTTACACTTTCAGTGGCCCAGCTGTCTCATCTCTTAGGCAAGAGCTCTTCCAACCACATCAAAGTGACTTTTTTAGGCTTGGAACTCCCTCCCTGAGTCTCTAGCCTCCTCCAGGGGAAAAAGAAAGGATTGAGGGTGGGGAGAAAAAGCCTATTTATTTCTCTTCCTATCAGAAGATACTGTGTCTCACAGTTCCTTCTCTTATTCCCCCATTAAAAAAGGTATTGGATAGAACATACCACTGTGTGAAGTTTGGATAGAAACTCCAGCTGGCATTCCTCTCCGTCATTCCAGTCACAATAACGGGGTCTGTGCCTCCAGAAGAAATGTGATGACCAGAAAGGAAAATAGATACATTCTCCCTCAGGAGCCAACCTTACCCCTATCTTCTCCACCTGGGAAACAGAATTGAGTATGCAAGTGAAGATCTTGTGATGCACTTATGAATGATACCAGGTTCAGTTAAGATCCTTGAAAGATTCACTGCTCCACTTCTCAAGCTGGCTAAATACTCCCAGTGCTAGCCAGTACTCAGGGTCTGTGTCTGGAATGCATGAGGAAGCCAGGCAGAAAGAGCTCAGCTTGGTGCCTCTCCAACGTGTTACTGACTTTCACTTAGTGTTCATGCTGAATTACACACACTCTATATGGATGTGGTGCTGGTTTAGAAGTTGTTTTCAACTATAATGCAACTTTAATAGAATATCTTCTATTAAAAACACAACTGTGGCTGGGTGCAGTAGCTAAACTCATCCTTTTATAGGGAACCCACAATAATGACATTAATTCATTCATAAGAACAGAGCCTTCATGACCTAAACACCTCTTGAAAGTCCTACCTCCCAACATGTCCTCATTGGGGATCAAGTTTCCAACACATAAACTTTCTGGGACACATAGAAACCAAGCATACATCTTGTCCTTCTTATGCCCCAAAAAGGGATTTGAACATGTTTTGATATAGTTGTCAAAATTCATGGAATCTATAACATCAAAAGTGAACCCAAATATAAACTATAGACTTTGAGTGATAATAATGTTCCAATGTAGGCTCATCTATTATAACAAATGTACCACTCTAATGGGGAATGTTGATAGTGGGGGAGGTTGTGCATGTGTGGGAACAAGGAATATATGGGAACCCTCTGTTCCTTCTGCTCAGTTTTGCTGTGAAACTAAAACTGCTCCAGAAAAATAAGTTTATTAATTTTTTTAAAAACAGATTTGAGCTCTTTCTACACTCTCTGCCCAATATTTAACATTTTCCTCTGGCAAATCTGTCTTTCCCATTATGGGATTTTTCTGGGCAGAAACTTCATAAACTCTCTACATCATGCAAAGAGGCCACCGTCTACCCAATTTAGGAATAGTAAAAGACGTTTAAAAGAAAAACATTTTAGTCTAGAGAGCCTGGGGAGAACCAAGAGAATAGCACTCAGCTTGAACAATGGCACAGAAAATAGGGCTCGGGGAGACATATGGAAAGAATTTCATGGTTTGGTCTAGAGTTGCATGGCTCAATACAGTAGTCACCAACAACACATGGCTAATTATATTTAAATGTGAGTTAAATTAAATTCAAAAGTCAGTTCCTCATCCCACTAACCAAATATCAAGGGCTCAGTAGATACATGTAGTTAGTGGCTACCATATTGGACAACACATATAGAGAACATATAGAGAAGATTTCCATTGTTGCAGAAGGTGCTATTGGACAGCACAAGTCTAGAATGGGGATCAGCAAACTTTTCTATAAAGGATTAGCTAGTAAGCATTTCAGGCTTTGTGGGCCAAACCATCTCTGTCATAACTACTCGACACTGCTTTTGTAGTATAAAAACAGCCATAGACAATATGTAAATGAAGGGGCATCATTGTGTTCCAATAAAACTATTTATAAAAACAGGATTTGGTCTGTAGTTCAAGTTTGCCAAGCCTTGGTTTAGAGGAACCATTCTTAATCTATAATAGGAACATTCGATTCCCAGGAGGCCTTAATTACTGTGAGGCATCTACCCATAGGCACTACAAGCAATCATAGCTTTAGACTAAATAACATGTCCATCACATACCAGTATCTTTATTTATCAGAATACCTCTGTATTATCATGAGTGATAAGACACAAATTCATTTCAAATCACTACTGTTTTCAAAGGAGCATTTGTCATTGTGCATTATTCTCAGAAATGAACCATGAATTTTGTCTCTTTTATTATGTTTCTCTAATACAAATAATGCATGTTTGGTTTAGAAAAATGAGAAAGCAAGATAAAAAAGAAAGAAAAAGAGAATTACCTGAGTTTCTACTCAGGAGATTTTTAACCATTGTTAACATGTAATTAAAAATACATGGTTCCTTTGTTCACTGCTATATTCCTCGTACCTAGAACAGTGGTGAATGCATGGTAGACAATAAATATTCATTGAATTTTAAAATGTCTGAATATTATAAAAATAGGGTTATTCACAACTGTACTTCAGGAATTCTGTAAACTTTCTGACTACATTAGCAATGCTGGCTCTATCTGAGAGTTTCTGCAGTGACTTACAGTTTTCATTGGATTACCAAAGGTGTCTGTGATCTAAAAAGGTGAAAAAATCCTCAGTTATTCCCAGGACTAAACCTACAAGGTCTTTACATTTCTGTCTATTTATGACTGAGCTCCATAGAGAAGCAGACTTTTTTTTTCCCAGGGCTGTCTTCCATGACTAACCAAAGTCATCTATCTGGATTCAAACCATCCCAGGTGGAAAAGCTGCTTGGCTTGAACATAATTCACTCAGGAAAAATGGAGGAGGTGGCTTCTGATGTCACTTTTCCAAGTCTGAGAACATGGACCAGTGTAAAGAAAAAGATCCCCTGTGGTCTTCCCAAGAAGTTCAGGCTTTTTACACCTTCTCTGGGCCCTGTCAGTGCAGTAGGCTTGAGCATCATGCTGATGGGGTCAGACCATAAGCCCAGTCCCTATGGAGACCAGGTAAAACAGAGGTGCCAAGATTGGCACACCTAAGGTCAAGCATCAAGTGCTGGCCTTTGGTCCCTGGGGGACAGTGGGAGAGTGAGTATCCTGGGGATACCCTTGTTGCGGGTAGGCAGCTCCTGGGGTGACAGACAAAAGCACAGCATCAACAATAAAGAGTTAACACAGAAATGCAGAAGTTTTCTTCCTCGAGATGCTTTTATAATCTGGGGGCTTGGGGGGATGACGTGAGATTTACAGCCCCCATTTAGAGTTCTCTCAGGCATTTTGCCTGCATCTGCTCCACAAAGATGCACATCTAGGTTCCTTTTCTCCATCTTTATATTATAGCGCAGTCAAATCAATGCCATTAATTGCTAAGTGTAAAGGACTTTCTGATGCCTAATGAAACCTTCAGCAGGCTCCTTAGAAGCAGTTCTATTTACAGATCATACATTTTCCTGGCCTCCTTCCCTTATCACTAAGAGCATGGGAGTAGGAGGCAGGAATTTTTTTGCTTCTGAGAAAATTGTCATCAGCCCCTCACACTTACTCTCCACCTGGAGTCCTAATCCCAATTGTGACATCCTAATCATTTCCAAGAGCAACCACGATGCTGTCACAAAGAGCAGATTATGATTTCAATTGGAGAGTGTGGCTAGGAGCTAATCATGGTTTCGGAAACAAAAGGCCCTGTTTTTATGCAAAGGGACATAGTTACAAAGAATCCACAAAGACGACCAACCAAAAATGTAATCGATGATGAACAGATTTATGGCTAAAACAAATGTGTGCATGCACACACACACACATACAAGTAGCAAATTATTCTTGAAAGGGATGATATGCTCTGATTAAAAATATGATGAGGAAATCCCCTAAAATCTAACAGTTGCATTTCTCAAAACTGGGAGGCAACCTGTGCTTTAAATGAGAAGAGCTGTAAAGAGAAATTGCTCAAAGGCATGGGATGCTGCATCCCAACGGTCTTTTGAGTCTGAAACTCAGCTCCTGAAGCCCCTCCCAACCCCCTACCCTCACACCAGGAGCACTTATCTCCATCTCAGTTAATGGCAGCTGCATTTTTCAATCGCTCAGGAAAAAAAACAAACAAACAAAAAAAACAACCCTGGTCTCCTCTCTTGCTCTCACACTCCATATCCAATCTGTCAGCAAATCTTGTTGGGTCAAAATATATCCAAAGTCCTATCTCTTCTCATCATCTTCCCTGCTGTCACTCTCCCCAGGCGGCTACATTCTGCTACCTGGAATATTCCAGTAGCCTCCTGTGTCTCCGCCTCTGAGTTTGCCCTGTCTTCAGGCTATGATCCTATGAAAATACAATTCATATAATATCTGTCCTCTGATCAAAGCTTCTCAATGGCTTTCCTTCCAAAAGCCAAGGGCCTAAATGATCTGCTTCCCCCCTACGTTTCTTACATCATCTCCCACTAAGCTCTCTCTTACTCACTCTATTGCACGTTCACTGACCTCCAGGCAGTTTCTTGAATGTACCAGCATCTCGATGCCTCGGGACCTTTGCACTTGCTGGTTCTTTGCCTGCAATTTGCTTGACCCCTTGTAATCCCATGGCTAGTTTCCTCCTGTCTGTATCCAAAAGTCCCCCACTCTCTGAGGCCTTCCTGACAACCCGTCTCAAAATCTGTTTCCATCCCCTCTTCAATACTTCATATCCCTTTCCATGCTTTTTTTGCTACTTTGTACTTATCACTACCTAACATACTTTATCTTTTATTTATTTATCTTGTTCATTATCCATGTCTCATAGTAGAATATAAACTCTACAAGGGCAGGGATTTTTGTCTCTTGTTCATGAAGAACCACTGCTATAGTGCCTAGCCTAGTGTATGACACTCAGTAAATACTTGTTGAATATATGAATGCTAAAATACAGTACTTGGCACTCCAACTGTTAATTACAAGTTAATAACAAAATGTAATTGGAAAAGGATTAGAACCACCTAAATGCCTATAAACAAGAAAATGGTTAGATAATAATACAGCCATAAAGTGATACGCTATGCAGCCCTTAAAATAATGATGTAGAATTTACTCACTAATGTGGAAAGATCACCACACATATTAAGTCAAATAAGAAGGTTGAAAAACAGCAGGTATATCACCCTAGTGTAAAATATTATGAGCTTGAAACATGTATGTATCTCATATGTTTATTATAAAACTCCATTTGTATGTATATGTATTTGTGTACCCAGATGATAGAGGAGAGAAAAAGAGAGAGGCAAATCAGCCAATCTTGGTAGAAGAATTTAAGGAGATTTTTGCTTTCTTTATTCCTTCTGCATTGGATTTTCTACAACAAGCAGTTTTTAAACAGAGTATTTTTAAAGAGGGCTTTCTCTTTAACATTTACCAAGGTTTAGCTACCTGCAGAGAGCCTGACTAAACTTAACATTCTGTAAAAAGCAGCATTCAAACCATTTCAGTTCAACCTTCCAGAAGTTATTTGACAACTGGCACTTCAGAATTCCAAAGGAAGATATATCTCCTTCCCTTACAAGAAAAGGGCACATAAGGAAATGGTAAAATACAAATAAAAATTTAAAAAACCAGGACCAGAGAAAGCACGTTAATAGCCAGAAGTCTAGCTCACTAATTAATGTTTCTTGAACCCCAACCTCAAAATACAATGGGGCAGGGGGGTTTAGGGGAGAAGAAGGAGAGAGGGGAGGAGTCCTCACAAGAAAGCCTGTGCTTTCCTAGCTACCTGCTCTCATTCCACCCTCAACCTCTCCTTTCCTGGACACTCAACCTCAGTCGAAGGCCATGTTCCAGGCAGGCTGGGGTAACCAGGTTTGCCAATACCCCATGCACCTCCAAGCCTTTGTTCTCGACACGTCCCAGCCTTGAATATCCCCTGTCCATCTGAACTTGCTAGAGTCTTCTTCTGCCAGGAAGTTTTTTGACCCCAGACTCCTATGACTCTGTATTCTTTGTGTTCTTTGTTTGTTTGATTGATTGATTTTTAAAGCAGAATCTTGCTCTGTTGCCCAGGCTGGAGTGCAGTGGTGCAATCTTGGGTCACTCCAAGCTCCACCTCCCAGGATCAAGGGATTCTCCTGCTTCAGCCTCCCAAGTAGCTGGGACTGACTACAGGCATATGCCAACATGCCCGGCTAATTTTTT
Source organism: Pan troglodytes (assembly GCF_028858775.2). Lineage (NCBI taxonomy): Eukaryota > Metazoa > Chordata > Mammalia > Primates > Hominidae > Pan > Pan troglodytes. The sequence continues at coordinate 156,670,714 of NC_072404.2, read as the reverse complement.
TTTTTTTTTAGTAAGATGCAGTTTCACCATTTTGGCCAGGCTGGTCTCGAACTCCTGACCTCAAGTGGTCCGCCCACCTCAGCCTCCCAAAGTGCTGGGATTATAGGCATGAGCCACCAGGCCCTGCCTACTCTTTATTCTTATAACATCTCTAATGGACACTGAAGTTATACTCCTCGGCATTGTGATTTCCCATCATTATTGTTAATGATAACAACAAAATAGGCTACATTTATTGAGTTTCTACAACCGAGCAGGTAGTAAGGATGTATGATGAATGAAACAGGCTGGTCCTGGACCTCAGACCATATCAGATCCCCAGCCAATCTGTAAGCGTCTAACTTGATTTTACCTTCTCATTTCCCAGCACAAAACAGAGAACGAGGAGCTCCACAAAATATACGCTGGCAGTAATAGTGATGAGCACAGGCTGCCTTTGGTCAGTGGGAAATGGCTTCTATATCTGTTTGAATACAAGCCTCCTGGGTCCTGGAGCATCTTCCTTCATGGTTGCACGTGAGACTCACCTAGAGAGCTTTTTTTTTTTTTTTTAATGTTGGACAAGTAGATCAGAAACTCCAGGACAGGGCCTGGGCATCCATGCTTCTTTAAAAGCTGATTTTAAAAGGTGGTTCCAATGGGCTGCCAAGATTGAGAACCTCTGCTCTGGTCTCAAGGTTTGTCATATGGCAATTATGAGCAGCTCCCCTCTTTCTTTGGTGTTCTATTCAGGCCTGGTACTCTTAGCAGAACAAAATTACAAGTAACGGAGCCACAGTTGAGCCCTTAAAGCCACACTCAAGGAATTGTGGCAGGCAAGGGTAAGAGAAAAGGTGAGAATGAGGACATGGCTGTAGGCGTGAATAGTGACCACTGCCTCCTGACTGCACTCTCTTACTCGGCTGTGGCTTCCTTGAGAAGTCTAGTTTCATTCATTGGACTCCAGTGACCAGCACAGTGTGTGGCATGCATGACACCCAACAAATGTCACTTGAGGTCCTACTGTGCACACAGGTGTTGACACGTTAGGAAAATGATGCCCATGCCTGTGAGGGGCAATCTGCTTTGAGAAAGGCCATTGGCATCTTGGGAAGGTATGCCCAATTTTACAGGATGTTAAATCCTAAAGCATGGCAGCCACCATACTGATGATCAGTTAAGCTTCCTTGGTCAATTCTAGAGATCATCAGGGATGTGTGCTTGGTGTTGGCTACCTCCAGATGCTAAGTCTCACCCAGGCTGTAACTGTGTTCTTAACTTCTCAATAGAGGGGAGTCACACAAGGAAGAACTGCACTTTCTTAAGAAGTATGTGCATGGAACAAAATCCCACCAGTGGCCATGAATGGGTGTATTCTCAACAATGGACTCTTAGAGTAGGCCCAGGTGGGAAACAAACTGAAAAACATCTCAATTTCTGCAAGGTTCCCCCCACCTGAAAGGCCAGTCCTTCTCCAGGAAGTTCACAAGATGGGGTACCACAGCCTGGAGCTTAAGAGCAGGAGCTGGACTCAGATAACCCAGGTCTGAATCCCACACTACTTATTACCTGTATGACCTTGAGCAAGTTATCTAACCTCTTTATGCCTCAGTTTCCTTTCTGTAAAATGGGGACATTTTACAGATAATACCTCTGTCATAGGATTTTTTGGTGATTAAATACAAGGCAATATCCAAAATACTTAACAAATGGTATGGCACCAATGTGCTGAGTGAATGAATATATAAACAGATGATGACTGAATATGTAAAGCGCTCCAGAATTAGCTCAGGATGGAAAATGGGCCTGAGCCTCCAGGTGTGAGGGATTTCCTGAGCTTCAGGAGACAGAAAGAGGAACCAAGGTGAGATGGGCCAGACACTGAGGCCTGTAGAAAGACACAGCCTTTGAACTCACAAGGCTCAGAAATCCTGAGTCATCTTTCTGCTTCCCCAGAGGTCACCTCAGTCACAGGTGTTGGCTCAACTTTTCCAGCTCAAATATGCATGCCTGGTGGAGTTCTCTGACTCATATAATGGCCAATGTGTTATGAACACATACGTTGTGCTGAGCCCCTTAATATAAGTAATCACCACTGTATTAGTTTGTTTTCACACTGGTATACAGAACTGCTTGAATCTGGGTAATTTACAAAGAAAAAAAGGTTTAATTGACTCACATTTCCACATGGCTGGGGAGGCCTCAGGAAACTTACAATCATGGTGGAAGACAGAGGGGAAGCAAGGCACATCTTACATGGCAGCAGGAGAGAGAGAGCATGCAGGGGAAATTGCCACTTTTAAACTATCAGATCTCATGAGAACCCCCTATCATGAGAACAGCATGGGGGAAACCACCCCCACGATCCAATCACCTCCCACCAGGTCCCTCCCTCAACATGTGGGGATTATAATTTGAGATGAGATTTAGTGAGGACACAGAGCCAAACCATATCATATCAACCACACTGATCCTATGAGTCAGGTTTAGTACATCCCCTTTTACAGATGAAAAACAGCGGCACTGAGATATTAAGAAACTTGCTTAAGGCCACACAGCTAGAAAGTAGAAATGCAGAGATTCTAACCCAAGCAGTCTTTCTCTAAAGCCTATTTTTCTGAACTCTGTGATAAGAAGACAAACCCAGCCTGGCCAACATGGTGAAACCCTGTCTCTACTAAAAATACCAAAATTAGCCAGGCATGGTGGTGCATGCCTATAATCCAGCTACTCTGGAGGTTGAGGCAGGAGAATCACCTGAACCTGCAGTAAGCTGAGATCATGCCATTGCACTCCAGCCTGGGCAATAGAGTGAGACTCTGTCTCAAAAAAAAAGAAAGAAAGAAAGTAAAGAATACAAACACTTTGGCACAATGAGGGAGGCTGTTTTTCAATGGCATGCTTCAGAAGTTGGCCTCTATATTACATCTTTCCACCATGAAAAAATGCCTAAACTCCCCCTAGGCCTGACAATGGATATTAAGCAAATGAGTTTAAACTAACAGAGACACCAAAAGGCCAGTGAAATAGGCATAGGTATTGTAACTGTCAAGCTCATAAGCCTGTTGAAGGCAGGAGGGAACACCTGAGTCTTCTGCCTGTGGGCCCAAGCTCAGTGCTACAAATGGCCAGAAGGTTCTGGCCAGGGCTGTGCAGTCTGTCAATGAGGCACTATCTTCCTACAGGAAACCTAATGTAAATCACTGCTTTTTGAGACAGGTCGTTAAAAGCCAATTTATTTCTAGAGTGACTCTCCTATACTCTTGTTCTAAATACAGTGGTCCACTAGGATTGCCAAATCTCTTGATTTTATGCTACTTCTAAGCCTTCTGCTTTGTACTTTGCTTTTTTGGAGATCAGCTAGAATCACATTTTGCAGTTTTTGACAATTCTCTCCAACCATCACAGTCACTATTTTTTTCAATCACTTGAAACTTGGTAAAAATTGTTCATTTTTTTTTGGCAGAAATATCTCATATTCAAGCTTGGATCCAAGGTAAGCATTTCTGGCACATATGGTTAAAAAAAGATCTCTTTAACTGAATTGAGACAACATGGGAAACACACATTCATTTAGCTCTTTTCCAAAAGTTGATTCCTAGCAGTTTAACAATATTCGACAGTATTATTCTTAGCACATGTGATAGAACTGTTGTTGCTCTCTATAAGGTAGCAGATATTGTAAGATCAAGATGAGCTGTGAATCAGACAGACTTAAAGCAGCAAAATTCTAAGTGTCTTGGTACAGGCTTCTGAAGGGGTGGCATAGGTTTAGCTATCAAACAACTGGGCAACACAGCACGGGTTTGAAGAGATGAGGAATATTTTAGTCTCCAATACATCTTTATTTCTCATTGAGTGACAAATGGTATTTACCTTAGTGTGAGTGAAAAGTTTTAAAATCAGATAAAACACGTATTCAAAGAAATGAAAGCTAAATAAAAACTTGAACGGTTTTCTGAAACCAAACACTTGGGTTTTCCCCCCACTAGATTAATTCAAGCCAGCTTGGATATGTGAACAACCAAGCTTTGTAGCATTAAAACACCCAATTATTGATTTCGCAGCCCCATTCCCACTCTCAAAATGGGTTATAAGAAAGAATGGCCAGCCATCATCATACTTTATCTTTACAGGCTCAACATTCAATATACTTGTGTGACATTTACATAGGGAACGCCATGTTGTAGGCTCAATGATCTGTTACTGAATGGACAAATGGATGGATGGACTGATGGACAGAAGGATGGATGGATGGTCATCCAATAATACCCCAGGCTGTGATTATACTGCAGTCATTACCACAAGATCTGAAAAGAAAGCTTATTCAATAATTGTTTTCATTTAAAATAAATCTATAATTCCCTCCCCAAACACCCATCTTCTTTTTTTAAGCCAAAATCTAATAAAATAAATTAAAATAAACATTAGGTGGTAGACAAATGCTTCTGGCATTTTACACTTGTGGATATTGGCAAGAATCACATTCTGCAGCTTTTGATACCTCTAGGCAACCATCGCAGTTACAATTTACTTCCCAATATACATCAAAAAAATTGAGACTTTGTCACTAAACCCTTAATTGCTGGCAGAACCAGATGAACTTGAGTCTTATCCCTAGATTCTGGTTAAATGCTCTGTTCTAACTCACTCTGGATCATATCTTGGAATAAAATAACTCCTAGGACTGGGTTATGGTTCTGGAGTTTCTAATCAGTTTTATGCTGAAAGCTTGATCAGAGCACACAGAGATTCTTTATCTTGGCATCCTATCACTCCTGGACAGACATCCTCAGCATTTTGGCCCCAGGACCACAAGTCATCTTGGCCTTAAAAGTCCTCCTAGTGTCTCCTGGACACCAGCAGTTTTTCTCCAGGTCTAGTGCTAGTGCCACCTGTTTTGTTTACACTAATTAAAGACATAGCCTCAGCCTGACCTTCTTGCTTGCTCATCAGCTAGAAAAGCTCTGCTGTTCTCACTGATGCACCTGCAGCCAGGTGGGCAAAACAGAAAGGTAGGATTATAACCACAAAGGGCCTTTCTTCGCTTCAGCATGAAACCCTGACACTTCTTTTTTCTGACTCAGAAGGCAACCTCCCACTCTCTTCCTTAAGAAAAAAGTAAAAGTCCCCTCCCTATAGGCATCTCCAAAAACAGCTGTGCTACTAGATGCTGCTTTTGAATACAATGGCACTTCCTGCCTTGACCATGGCTGCTTTAACAGGAGCTTCTTCTTGCTTCTGTATGCAATACAGCAAAGTTTCAAGACAGATGTAGGATAAACTCACAGTCACATGGTCTATGTCTACTAAAGGAAAAAAAGGAAATATTTAGATTGGAAAGTTTGGGTCATCTTCCTTGATATATCTGAGTTGAACAAGGATATCCAGCACCAAAGCCAGAACTGGGGAACTGTGGCAAATGCCTAACCATCATTCCCATTACTGGAGTGTTTGTACCTGCATGCAAGGCCAGCAGCATCCACAACTGCAGGAGAGGCAGTTGTGTGTCACAAAAATAAAGTGACACAAAATTGATGAGAACAGCCAGTTTTATAAACATACCAACTTAAGAAATGAGTTTTAAGACAAGGAAAATGTCCATCTGCAGGGAGTTAGGAAAAACAACTTGATGAATAAGAGTTTGCTACTATTTACTCAATGACATCGAAAACAGACACCTGTCTATGAACCCCATGGAGCAGGAATAGTGCCTGTGTCCTCAGCACTTAGTAGGTACTCAATAGATACTTGCACATGTCAGAGGTAAACGTGTGGGAAATGTGTGTTGTATTTGTGTATGTGTGTAAGTGTGTGGATGACACACACACACACAGCAGTCCAGAGGCAATTTTTCCAGGCTTTCCCAGAGTTTGAAAGACTCCCCCTAGATCACTGCTCTGATTCACTTATAATCATCATAAATCAACTCTCTGACTTAGAATTAGTTTGCCTAGATGCCTTGATACCTTCCACATACAATCCTAGGAAATGGATATAAACATATAAATTCCTAAAGTTTGTAAGTTAACTGTGAGTTAATACAATGGAATGCTGCTTTTATAACCAGCATTTATAGGTTTGGTGAATATCAATTTCCCCCTCAGAAAAATGTGAGCAATTAAATCAAGCTTCTGAATTTGCCAAGCAGAGAAATAGGCCCAGCCCCACCAGCCAGCCAATCTTGTCTTTCTTTAATATCCTTCAATGCAAAAGTCAACAGGGCCAAGTTGTGCCTGAATCCCGTTTAGCAGCTGCTGTGTGCAGTATTGCTACTTCCTTCCCTCCCTAGAGTTCAAACACATGACCACTGGCAAATTCCACCCTGGGCATCTCTCTCACAGGCTCATCAAGGAAAATGAGCCGACATGTCTTTAGCAACAAGGATCCTATTAGGAGGCCTCAGCTGTCAATCATACATAATCAAGCTCATAAACGATAAACAGCACTATTTTTTGATGAGTAAAACTGTATTTTTACATACTGATGGGAAGTTGGGAGGGAAGAACAGTTTAATAAATAAGTTTGTAAAATAGCTGTTTGAAATACAGGCTTTCTTGATTAAAATAAGGTAGAAGTCCCAGATAACCTTAAACTTCATTCCGCACTCTAGTGCCAAGCAACTCCACATGTCAAGCTCTGTACCAGGTAATAAGCGGGACACAAGAGGTAAGTGGAAGGCTCTTGCCTTCAAGAGCTTATAATCACATCAGGGCCTTAAAACATGCAAATGAAAAGGGAAAAAATCTAAATCCAAAAGATGCAAAAGATACCAGAAAGTATGGGATTAAATGTAAGGTAAGTACAGAATATCAGTGTTGAGATGAATATTTATAGAAAGTTTCTTGAGAAAATAGATCCTAATCTAGACTTTGAAGAAGGGGTAAGATTTGCAAACGAGAAGAGGAAAGTGAGAGGGCATTCTAGACAAGGAAACTAGCACAAGCATAGGTGTGGGACAGGACTGCCCTTGGCGTGTTCCGGGGACACAGTGTCACTCAACTTGACTGGAGGTGTGGATTCACATTGGCCTGAATCAGAGTTTTTTAATGATGGCCCGAAAATGGTAGACTTTAGGCTGCTGACAATGGTAAAGAGTTTGCACAGAGGACCTGGTGGAGGCATGAGGGGATTTCAGAAGATTAATCTATATGACAGAGGTGCAACAGAAGTTGGTCAGAGGCTGGCAGAAAGACCAGTTCACAGGCAAAACTTCAGGTGTAACTAGACTGAGACAGGCAAGGAACATGAAACAGATTGGAGGGACATTAAAAAACTATGATGCAGGCCTGGGCAACTGATTGGATACATGCCCCAAAACAGAACCAAGTGGCCATAAGCCTTGGCTTTCAAGGTTGAAGCACATCAGGAAGAAGGCTCAGATGTGGATGGAGAAGGATTTGATCAATTTTAGGCAGACTGGGTTGGAAACAATAATACCTGTGATGTGATTGTGATACCTGGGTAGAAATGGCCACTAAGCATCTGGTCCATATTCTGCTGGAACTTCTTAAAAGTAGAGCATAGACTGGAAATATCTGAATAGAGCCGATGAGTTGGCCATTGGGGTGATTGAGGTCTCAATGGGAGGAGAGTCTGCAATGAAGGACAGAGTAAGCATCCAGGAAAAGTGGAGAGACACAAGAGCCATTGATGGACAGAGAAGGAGCAGTCATAAAGGTAGAAGAGAAGCAAGATTAGACATTGACCTATGGCCAGAGGAGCAGCAGCAAGGATTGCTGAATAGGAAAGATGAATGAGGATGCCCAAGAAAGGACACAGGGCCTGAGCCAGTGAGTTCCTCAAAGTGTGTCATCTTGGGAGCCTGGTGGGGACAGAAGCTAGACCACAGGGGCCAGAAAGAGATGGGAGGAGGAATGAGTATGTGGTGGAAGGAGAGCACTGATATAAGCAACCACACGACTGCTCACATGGCCACAAACATGGCAGTGACTGCAATGGCATAGCCAGCCAAGAGTTTCATCCCTGCCCCATCAGAAGGAACCTTGTCCTGTCCCCAAAAGAGTATAAACATCGTGCAATCAGATCCTCTCTTTCTTATAAGGCCAGCCCAAAATCTTGCAGGAGAAAAAATATTCCATGGTACCAATGATGTGTGAGAGGCCTGAAACCTGTCCTCCTGAGAGTTGAAGCCATATGGCTGCTCTTTCTTCCCTGCAATACTGATTCCAGTTGGCAGGGGTTAAACGTTCCCAAGAAGGAGAGAGATGAGAGAAGAAATCTCCTGGGTTTCCAAGCAAAGAAGCTATGGCTGTTGCAACTAAATGAAAGACAGGTCAGGTGGTGGTGATACTCAGCCGAGGCGGAGGCTGAAACGGCTGCGCCACATGCAGCCAAAAGTTTTTGCTCTGTTTATTTTCACCTCATTGCTCTCAGATCTCACTGGAATCGTTTAGTGGAAGCTCTCTCTCATTCTTGTCTGCTCCCTATCAGGGACTGGATTTCAATCAGTGATTTTTGCACATGCTGATTTCTTGGTCTCATCAGGGGGGTCCTAACAAAAGTGTGCCTCTACATTTTTCTGAAATAATGCCCTCCTTCCAAAGACGCACATCAGCAATGCACAAAGTGCAAATGCAGAATTTTATTTTTATTTTATTTTATTTTATTTTTTTTGAGACAGAGTCTCGCTCTTTCGCCCAGGCCGGACTGCAGTGGCATGACGCGATCTCGGCTCACTGCAAGCTCCGCCTCCCGGGTTCACGCCATTCTCCTGCCTCAGCCTCCCGAGTAGCTGGGACTACAGGCGCCCGCCACGGCACCCGGCTAATTTTTTGTATTTTTAGTAGAGACGGGGTTTCACCGTGTTAGCCAACATGGTCTTGATCTCCTGACCTCGTGATCCGCCCGCCTCGGCCTCCCAAAGTGCTGGGATTACAGGCGTGAGCCACCGCGCCCGGCCAGAATTGTTTTAAACATAAAAATATGTCCAGTTTGCCCACGGGAAGCCACATCTCCATTCTGCTTTCAGACTGTCAACTCGCAGAATGATCTTGTAGCAAAGTCTCTGCAAAGGGCAGCCAAAACACAGAGAAGGAAGCAAAGCGTTTGGCCAAGGGCATACAGTGTTTGGAGTCCAAGCCTCCTTTTGGCATAGAACTCTCTCTCGTAATTGTGTAGGAATTAATGCCTTCGTTCTAAAGGTCTGCAAAGTTTCCTCAAAAGAAAATGTCTGTGGTCTGTTTCCACAAGTTAGCAGGAGGCACTTGGATTAGAAGCTGAGAGTGGCAGTATCCCAGCAGGACTAGGTTTTATCAAGGGAAAGGAGACAGATCATGAACATGGGGAGAGCAAGAGAGAGCCTAACTTCCAGGGAGAGCCATGAGGGTGAGAGCAAACCGTGAGAGAGCCCAAGAGCAGGGAAAGGGGAAGTTCTCTGATCAGCTTAGTGGTTGCCAGAAAGGACATGGTGAGGACATGGACAGAAGGAGTCATGGCAAAATCTTCTATTATACCCCTTAGCAATTGCAAACATTCTTTCCCACTCGGTCAGTACTAGAGTGACAAGTGATGCTGTTTCACTTTTTTCTGATTTTTGAAACAGTGACTCCAATCCCTCCAAATAGACTTTTTTAAAAAATACTTTCTCACCTTCCAACCTTTGTGTCAGAGGCATTCGAACCAGAGCAACTCCATCTGGAATAGGGCCTGGGTAAAATAAGGCTGAGACCTACTGGGCTGCATTCCCAGACAGCTAGGCATTCTTTATCTTCTCCCTCAAAGATGTAACTGGCCTAAATTTGGACATCTGTTATTTAAAACTTTAAGGTGCTTATCTTAAAAGAACCGGCCCCATTCCAATCAACTTGTGTGTTCACTTAATTAAAAACATACAATAAAGAGCCAATTCTGCTCAAATGAGACGTTTGAGAATTCACTCTTTGAAAGGCTTCCACCTGCTTTAGAAACTGCATTTACCACCCTCCATGGACCATCAGCAGAGGATTTCAATTCTACTGCTTAGTTGTTGCCCTACATGATCTGCAGGTGCATCTTCCTATGAATGCAAATCATTGAAGCAAATTTAGAAACTGTTTTGGAATATGTGACCTTTGGAGATTGACTTTGCGAGTTGAATACTGGGGAGGCTATTTATGGAATCCTTACACTGAAGCAATCCTCAGAAACTTTTGTCTCCCAAAGACCTCTCAGGGCCATTGAAATATCTACGGGTTAGAGCTTTATTTCCCAACTCAAAGAACATTCTTTCTCCCATTTTACCTTTCCTTGGGACCTACTCTAGTGCTTTCTCTTTGTTAGCCACAGAATAGCTTCATGATTACTTAAGTTTCTCACTGAGATGTGAATCCCTTTCTCTTAACCATACCTTTCTGAAAGTAGAGCTCAGAACCACTTTGTTAACCAACCCATTCACTAAGATAGAAAACTCTGGAAGAAGAGCACATTGAATAAATTGGATTCTGCAGGGGAAGAGGGAAGATGATGTATTCAGTTCAGACCATGTTGAATCTGAGAGAAGATATCCAACCATTAGGTAGTTGGATATTCACTTCAATTTCAGAAGAGGTCCAGGTTGAAGATTCAAATTAAGGAGTGGAGTCCACAGCATATGGGAGGTAATGGGAAGTGTGAGAATAAGTAAGACCACCCAGGAGGTCTTACAGAGTAGAGGCCACAGGGCCCCACCTTGAGGTAGGGATGGCAGAAAGTAGAGAAGTCATCTTTCTCTCTTTCAACCTTGGTTTCTGATTGTATTTCAACGGTGCTAATCAGTACATTCTTTGGGGATGCATCCCGTGACCCTGTCCAGTTGTCACAAGCCTCTCTTCTACATCCTAAATCCCAGTTCCATTCAGGTGCCATTTTCTCTCTTAGTTACATCCTCCTCCCCACTCACTCCATTCAGCCAGCTCACAATGCCTTCAGATGACTGCTCAAACTTTGTCCTCACTCTCCCTTAAAATCTTTCCTAAACTGTTTCACCTCGGACAGATGACACACAAATACCCACAATGGGTTTTAAGGCTAACTGAACAAAATTGAACCAGAAAAAAATAGTTTTTTAAAGAAATGTCTAAGCATAAAGACAAATGGTAGAAAATCAGAGAAGAGAATTGGTAGATTTAACCATACAAAATAAAATAGCAAATAACACTAAATCAAATATAAAATTCATGGTACAAGATGAGAAACAAATTTGTAGCAAATATTACAATGTTAATATTCAGAATTTATATTTTTGAAACTCTAATAAATTAGTTAGAAAACCAGCAATCTAATTGAAAAAAGAGCAAAGCATATTAGCCAGTATAAAAGCACTCATGTAAATAGATGATCAAATATGAAAAAATTAACCTTTCTACTAATTTAAAATTAAAACAAGAGGCCATTTTTCACTTATTAAATGGGACATTTTAAAATTTTTATTTTAGGTTCCAGGATACATGTGCAGGATGTGCCTGTTTGTTACATAGGTAAATGTGTGCCATGGTGGTTTGCTGCACCCATCAACCCATCGCCTAGGTATTCAACCCCACATGCATTGGCTATTTATCCCGATGCTCTCCCTCCCACCATCCCCCAACAGGCCAAGGTGTGTGTTATTCCCTTCCCTGTGTCCATGTGTCCTCATTGTTCAGCTCCCACTCATAAGTGAGAACATGCAGTGTTTGTTTTTCTGTTCCTGTGTGAGTTTGCTGAGGATAATGGCTTTCAGCTTCATCTATGTCCCTGCAAAGGACATGATCTCATTCCTTTTTATGGCTGCATAGTATTCCATGTGTATATGTACCACATTTTCTTTATCTGGTCTATGGTTGATGGGCATTTGGGTTGATTCCATGTCTTTGCTATTGTGAATAGTGTTGCAATGAACATACGCGTGCATGTATCTTTATAATAGAATGATTTCTATTCCTTTGGGTATATATCCAGTAATGGATTGCTGGGCCAAATGGTATTTCTGGTTCTAGGTCTTTGAGTAATTGCTACACTGCCTTCCACAATGGTTGAACTAATTTACATTCCCAGCAACAGTGTAAAAGCGTTATTTGTCCACAGCCTCGCCAGCTTCTGTTGTTTCTTAACTTCTTAATAATCGCCATTCTAGGAAGGGAACATCACACACCAGGGCCTGTTGAAGGGTGGGGGACAAGGGGAGGGAGAGCATTAGGACAAATACCTAATGCATGCAGGGCTTAAAACCTAGATGATGGGTTGATAGGTGCAGCAAACCACCATGGCACATGTATACCTATGTAACAAACCTGACCATTCTACACATGTATCTTGGAATTTAAAGTAAAATAAAAATAACAATAATAGTAATTGCCATTTTGACTGGCATGAGATAGTGTCTCACTGTAGTTTTGATTTGCATTTCTGTAATGATCAGTGATGACTTTTTTCATATTTGTTGGCCTCATAAATGTATTCTTTCGAGAAGTGTCTATTCATGTCTTTTGCCCACTTTTTAATAGGACTGTTTTTTTCTTGTAAATTTAAGTTTCTTGTATATTCTAGATATTAAACCGTTGTCAGATGGATAGATTGCAAAAATTTTCTCCCATTCTGTAGGTTGTCTCTTCACTCTGATAATAGTTTCTTTTGTTGTGCAGAAGCTCTTCAGTTTAATTAGATCCCATTTGTCAATTTTTGCTTTTGTCGCAATTGCCTTTGATGTTTTTTGTTATAAAATCTTTGCCCATGCCTATAGCCTGAATGTTATTGCCTAGACTTTCTTCTAGGATTTTTATAGTTTGGGGTCTTAAATTTAAGTCTTTAATCCATCTTGAGTTAATTTTTGTATAAGGTGTAAGGAAGGGGTTAAATTGGACATTTTTTAAAGATAACAGCTAAAAGTTTAGAGAAATGGGTACTGCATATACTTCTGGTGTTGAGTAACTGAAGAACCCTATTTCTCTAACCCAATCCTAAAGGCATGATGCAGACAAGATCTGTGTGCAAATATAGTCAGTTAGCATTATTTATAGTAGTAAAAACTTTTAAGTAATCTATAAGAAATCTATAGGAAATGACAAGACACGGATAGGTAATTTGTGGAAGAATAACAAATAATCAATAAACTTTTTTAGTTTATCATCAAGTCACAAGAGAAGATAAAATTAATATCTATCCCTAATCTATCAAAGTGGAAAATAAGCACACATAATCATATTAAGGATGTCTACATAGTAGGTATAATAAAAAGACCAGAAGAATATTCACCAAAATGCTAGCAACAGTTATTTTGGGGTACTGAGATTATCAGCGATTTTTATTTTCTCCCTAGTGCTTATCTATAGTTTCCAAATTTCTACAATGAACATGTATTACTTTTGTAATGAGAGAGAGTATTATGTTTTCAACAATATACTGGTGAGAATGGAAAATTCACATGCTATTTAAAGAGCAAAAGGCAGAACACGAGACAATATATAAAGCAATTTGATACCACTTAGGTATATCTGCATTATGTACAGAAAAATAATGAAAAGAGATACACCATACAAAGCTTTGAGTGGATATCTCTTGGTTGTGGAGATACAGGTGATTTTTATTTTCTTCTTTAATTTTTTCTATACTTTTTCAAGTTATAATGTAAATGTATTATTGTTGCAATCATAAAAAATAAAATGTGTTTGTTGAAGTATTTTACTCTTCCTGACAACAAAATAAAGCCTCTTGTAGTTCAAGCTGAAGCTCTGGGCTCCTTTCCTCTAAAAAATTCACTTAATCCACTTCCTGAGTCCTCCCCTGGAGTACTCAGTAATCAGCATGGCTTTATACCATGTTTGTTTGACTTCTGTGCTTTTGGGTCAGTCTGTAATGTTAAATTGGGAAACACAAATATGACAAAGGTGGCCAATTACAACAAAGGCTGGGGATTCAGGAGCCGGGGTCCTGGCCCCTCCCCACCCAGCTCATGGCCCAGCATCGGGCAGGTTGCACAGCCTCTTTGGAACTCAGTTTTGTCATCTTTAAAATAAGAAGGTTGGGCCGGATGCATGGTTTTCATGCTGTGTTCTTTGGGGAGCTACTCTAGGGTGATAGGAGACCAACTGGGGTGGGATTTCAGGCCCTGAACCCCACTCTCAACCAAAGCAGCCCCACATGTATCTGTTTTACATATTGGGGTTCTACATAAAAATGTGTTGAGGCCAGGCACAGTGGCTCATGCCTGTAATCCCAGCACTTTGGGAGGCTAAGGTGGGAGGATCTTTTGAGTCCAGGAGTTTGAGGGTGCAGTGAGCTATGCTTGCACCACTGCACTCCAGCCTGGGGCACAGAGTGAGACCCTGTCTCTAAAAAAAAATACACACAAATGGTTCTGCTTTTAAAAAATTTTTTGAAACTACAGGTGAAAAATGTACAACACATTTCCAATATTTCCCACAGAGCTTCCCGCCCCACCTGTCAGCAGACTGGTTCTATCTCATCTGACCATTGAGCTACAAGTCTGATGACTCAGAATTCTCTCTTTCAGCTGGAGTTCCACTTCATAGTAGGCAGATGGTAAGAGTTTGGGTCTTAGAACCAGAGAATCTGAGTCTTGTTTCTGCCCCTGACATTTATTTGATGTGTGACTTGGGGCAAGTTATTCATCCCTCCTTCCCCGGCTTCTTCATCTTCAAATGGGGATACAAATCAAATCTCTACCACAGAATGTTATAGACACAATAAGACACAATAAGTGAAAACTGCTTTATACAAAACATCTGCTCTGCAAAGTCAAGTTATTCACAGTAAAGGTAATCACAAGCCCTACACTTGTATTCATTCATTCAAAAACAATCACTAATCACCCACTAAATGTTGGTTCCATATTTCTAACAATGTGACCAAACTTAAAGACCCTGCTAGGCTTACATTCAACATGTCGATTAAGTGAGTCATGTAGACAAAGCCCTTAGCCCGGTGCCTGGAATATAGGAAGTTAGCTTCCCCTACCATCAACATGTACTGAACATGGGTTGGTTTCCTAGAAAATAAAGAAAAGATTGAAAGATTGAAAGCAAGTGTTTTCTTACTTCCTATTTATCCCATTTTTAGGAAGGCTAATCTCTGTCCTTATGGGGAGAGTCAGGGAGAACGGGGAGTGCCCCTCAATCACACCCATTAGTTCAGAGGTCCCGTGACCCCTCAGTGCCTCTGAAATGCCGGATTCTGGTATATATGTGCTCCGGCAGAGTCTGATGGGAGCCTCCCGTTGGCCTATGGGTGGGGGCTCCCAGAAAGGAGCCCTACTGAGGAGGAAAGCATGTAGGGGACCCAGCAAGTGAGTGGCAGCCGCTGCCAGGATCCCCTGCCGGTGCCATCCCCTAGGGTACCTGGCCACAGAGGTGGACTAGCACCCTTCACAGATTGCTAAAATATACCCGTATGGAAATTATCTATTACAAAAGTGATAGTTAATCCTTGCTAAATTAATCCATTTTCCATTTTTAAAACAAAAATATTGCCCCCTTTAAATGGAAAAAAGTCTGATTTCAATAGTCAGGCTAAACTTGGCTACAGTCCAAGCATTATAGTTCAGAAAAAAGTGATATAAAAATGGTACCAACATCCCCAATTTCTATGATTTAGCCAATCAATCAATATCTGAAAGGAAAAATATGTACATTATATATGCTCAACATGGTGTGAAGGGCTGCTGAGTCAGAAAAACAAAATAGAATAAGATCTCTGTCCTCAAGAAAACCCCAATCCATTTGGGAGACAAAGCCAATACCCAATAAAAAACGAAGACAGTCCCATTATATATGGTGATATAATTAAGTACTAAATTGTGTGGGACAGACCACATAGTCTGCAGAAGTTTGGGAAAGTGGAAGTGGCATTTGTATGGAATGAAGAAGTCAAGGAAGGCTTCCTAGAAGAGATGGGAGTTTATTTATGGCTTGAAGGCCAAGCAGTGTGACGTAGGTATGAGTGTGGTTTACTTTGGGAAGATCAGGACTGGGAGTCACTGTGGTTTTTTAAACAGAGGGATGGCACAAAGAGAATAGAATACAGCAAAGACGAGGCTTTTAGAAGAAGGCAAGGTGGACTGGAACAGCCTTAATTAAGGAGACCAGAGAGACCAGAAAAAAAAAAAACAGACTCTCAGAACCATGGAAACCCCATGTATTTTTGCCTCTAACCTCTTCCTACTTGAAGCTGCTCATATTAATAAACCTACAAGAATGACTTATACTAATAATGCTTGATTTTTCAAAGCTAATTAGGCATAACACAAGAAAGCCATACTCAGAAAGGGGACACCTTTTCTAGATACAGAATTTCCTTCCTGTGACTCATGGCATGAACCTGTACCTTCAGATCCCATGTGCATTATTAACACAGCCACAAAAACGCATCCCTCCTCTCCTTCCCCTTCAGCAAAGGGCATCCCTCCATGATGGCCCCTCCCATGTGCTTCTTTTAAAGAGCACAGACAATTACTGAATACTGATGAGCAGGTGAAAGAGGATTTTGCCTCTTACTCGCACTTGGCATCTTCATTCTTTCTGATTTGATTGGGTTTATCTAGCCTTTTAGCTGCAAGGGACTAGGCTATATGAATGACATTAACGGCAGCCAAGGAATCTGGAATGTGAATTCAATCCTATTAACTTCAGCTCAGTTGACCAAATATATCTAGCATCTACTATGTATAAAGCACATGCCGGATGCTACGTGGTATACAGATCTAGAGGAGACAGTCCATGCCCTTGAGAGTATTTCAAGAGACCAGACAAAATAACCCAAGTACATACATGGCTACGACACCTGGCAGAAAATGAGGAGTGCAATGGGAGAGAAGCAGAAACATAAAGAGCTCATCTAATGGGAATAGATGACCAGCATTGTGGAAAAGCACAGGAGGACAGACCACCCATGATAACCTCGAGAAAGGGTTAAGATTTAGACCTGGAGAGGTACAGAGGGAGTATTGACAGGGATAACAGTAGGAAAAAAGGTGCATAAGAAAAGCACAGGGCCGGCCAGGCACAGTGGCTCATGCCTGTAATCCCAGCACTTTGAGAGGCCAAGGTGGGCGGATCACTTGAGGTCAGGAGTTTGAGACCAGCCTGGCCAACATGGTGAAACCCCATCTGTACTAAAAATACAAAATACAAAAATTAGCTTGGCATGGTGGCACTCGCCTGTAATCCCAGCTACTTGGGAGGCTGAGGCAGGAGAATTGCTTGGATCCTGGAGGCGGGGGTTGAAGTGAGCCGAGATCGCACCACTGCACTCCAGCCTGGGTGACAGAGTAAGACTCCATCTCAAAAAAAAAAAAGAAAAAAAGAAAAGCACAGGGCCTAATCTGCAATAGCAGGTGGTGCATTGACTACAAGAACAGTGCCAACTCATTGGGTGGGTATGACAATTAAATGAGTTAATATATACATAGCACTTATAACAGTGCTCAGCCCCCAGAATGTGTTCTATGAGCATTGGCTACTACCTTTATTATGGTTGTTGCTTTACTACTATTACTAGGGTTATAATCATGGCTTTTACTGCTCCTTCTCTTTTGGGACAGTGAAGTGATGGTAGAACCCGAGGCTGGAAAGGTGATTGAGGTTCATAGTTTGGAAAGCCCAATATGTCATAGACCATAAAATATTTTTGACAGAGCTTGCATGATCTGGGTTTTACCTGGGGAACATTAATCTGGCAATAGCATAGGACAGTGTGGAGTGGAAATAGATTGAAGGTAGAGACACCAGAAAAGTTATTCTGCTTGTCTGTTGAAAAAGTTTGGGAGAATCAGGACTGGGAGATGCAAGCGGTGTGAAAAGCATTTGCCCCATAGTGGGTGTGTAGTAAGGAGATTGTGAATGAATAAAAGGAAGAGATGGATGCTAGTGACATTGCAAACACAGAAATCACAGGACTTGCAACAAGTTAGATATGGAAAATAAGAGATGAAGGTATTGAAGAGAACTGGACTAGGTGGCTAGAGAATTGTGCCACAGAGTGGTCAGGTGGGGTGAAGTGCTAGAGTGGGGAGGAAGGGGAGATAAGGTGATGAAGAGCATGCTAAATCAAGATGCTGCAGCAACTCCAAGGGCAACTGTGCAACAGGGAGTTGGGCAGCAGGCCTGAAGCCTGGAGAGGCTAGGGCTGGTGATGTAGAACTCAGAACCCCATAGATGATGGTGGTCACAGCAGTGGCCATGGTGGCAGAAGTAAAGCAGTGGTTGAGAGCCCTGGAGAAGAGAGTGTGCAAGAGAAGAGAAGGCAGCTCAGGATAGACTTTGCCTGGGGAAGGTCTGCATATGCTGGGCAGAAGGTGGGAAGAGGGTGGGGTGGTAGGCAGTGCACAGAGGCAATGGAGCAAATTCGCTCCTTTGTCTCAAAACAGCATAGAACCCATTCAGAAGAATGGAGCTCTGCCATCCTGTGACCACTCTGCCCACCCCCTTCCCCAAGCATCCACCCCTACATTCTCCTCTACCTCCATCCTTAATTGCCAGTACCTCACAGAGCATGTAAGATCTTTCAGGTGGGAAGATAAAAAGGAGAAATACGTAGTGCTTTTAAAAAATCGAACCAATTAATAACCACATACTGTAGCTGTCTGGTCTTCTGGATTAAAGGCAGCTTCCTTCATCAGCCCTAGATATTTAGCTCTTGCAATAAACATCAGCCCCTGAGTGGCTACAGTACTGCTGAAAGAATCTGGAAATTTGCATCCAAAAACCTGATTGATTGAAATCTGGTTTCTACTATTTGCTGGCTGTGTGGTCTGAGACAAGTCACTGAACCTCTCATTTCTTTCATCTCTAAAATGGAGACAATGACACCCATACGTCATAGAGTTATTTTAAGGATTACATAGAGCAATATGTTGCATGCACTTTGCATAGTGCCTGACCATAGTAAGTAGTAGCATTTGTCCATTATTAATATCAAAGGAGACCCTGACAATAAATATGCTTTGCTCCTTTTTCCCCTGCTTTGGGAAGAACACTGCATTTTCTTACCCCCAAAACATTCAATGTCTTTGCCTCCATGAGGTGATGGGGATTGGTGGAGGCATAAAGTAGGAATCATTGATCCTAAAGCTCTCTCTCCACCAAAACCTGGTTGCACATGTTGTACAGCCTGGGGAAACAACAGCAAGAGCAGCCTCAGGCCTCATCTCTCAATTAACAAGCCTCACTCACAGCTGAGCATGGCGCGCCTCTCATGAGCACGCAGCTTGTCAGGTTTGGGGAGGCCATCTCGGTAGGGTGAGCCCTGTCCGGGCAGCAGGACTCTGGCTGTCAATGTGAAGCCAGCTCCTGCAGCAGGCATTTCTCAAGGATTGAATTTGGATGGGTTCTGAATCTCCCCTTAATTGAAGTATAATTGTTTGATCCTTACCCAAGACAACTATTCATGGAAGATGCTGCAAACATGGTATTTGGCCTTGTACCTTCTGGAGGCTACAAGAATCCTGCTAACACAGGCGATAATTCCAGCTAGACACATTTCCAATCCCACAGAAAAGCTACACGGTCACATGATTGAAGAGGAGGAAGCGTAGCAATGGGCAAAGACAGGCTAACATCCCCACAACGATGCACACATCCAAAGAACCGCCTGGCAGGAAGGAATGGCACTGAATAAAGATGTGATACCTCGAGAAAGAACCTAGTTGCAAACTGGTTAGCCATTTAAATGACCAAATTACCCAAGACATAATTAGGACAACATTTCTCCCCCTGGAACTCCTATATGTGAATTAATGAACCCTTCTCAGTAAGCCAAACCAGCAGCAATAGCATTTTCTTTGCCTCAAATCGTTTAAATCATTAATCCCTTTTCCAAGCTGGCATTTGAGTTTGCGTCTTCTGTGCCCGGAGGTCAAGTCTCTATCAGGCTGCCTGTTGCTCTCTGGCATGCAGTAATGCTGGGCATCTGTCAGGACAGAGAAATCTTTTCTAGTTCTGTGTACACAGTGTTCCCAGGGAGGTAGTTAACACTCATGGAAAGAGCACTGGAGTGGGACAGTAGATAAGTTTTGTTGGCACCTTGCAGCCTGCCAAGACTTTTTTTTCTACTGTGGTAAAATATACATAACAGCAAATTTGCCATCTCAACCATGTTTTTAGGTGTACAGTTCAGTAGCATTGAGTACATTCACTTTGTTGTGAAACCATCTCTACCATCCATCTCCAGAACTTTTCATCTTCCCAAACTGAAACTCTGTACCCATTAAACAACAACTGCCCATTCCCTCTTTCCCCCAGCCATTGGCAACTACCATTCTACTTTCTGTTTTTATGAATTTGACTACTTATATAAGTGACTACTCAAAGTCAATTTGACTACTCATATAACTATGTATACTCATATAAGTGGACTACTCATATAATTGGAATCATACAATATTTGTCCTTTTGTGACTAATTTATGTCACGTAGCATCATGTCCTCAAGGTTCATCCATGTTGGAGCATGCATCATAATTTCCTTCCTCTTTAAGACTGAATAATGGACCATTGTATGGATACACCACATTGTTTTATCCATTCATCTGAATCTTTGCATTTTAAAATTAAAGACTAGCAGTTATAAAACCTTGTTTTCGTTATGATAACATACACATAGCACCTCACCATTTTCAGTGTACAGTTCAGTGGTATTTAGTACATTTGCCATCACCATCAGCCATCTCCAGAATTTTTTATCTCCCCAAACTGAAACTCCACATTCATTAAACATTAACTCCCCACTCCTCCTTCCCCCAACCCCTGGCAACCACACCTGCCCAGACTTTTTACTGTACCCAGCCTCAACTTCTTCATCTGAACAATGGATGCTGTCATCACAGCCTCGAACCCAGGAGTTGTTTGGGTGCTCACTGCATCATTTCCATTCAGCTCAGGACTCTCTTCTCTGTGGGATGAGGGCCCCCCGGGGCTCCCTTGAGTTCTTTCTGCACTGGTGCTCACAAGCAGTCTGTTGGTGGCTGCTGGATTTGGAGGACATCTGGGAACACGCACAGGTCCCACACACCACAGGAAAAGAGGCCAACACTTCCCACATGGCAAGGAGTGGAGTTGTTCCTGACCTTCACACACACCTACGAAACACTGCTCTTGGAATAATTAAACACACTTAGCTCGAGATTGGAAAACCAGGCACAACAGGAACGATCTAAATTTAAGTCCCCATTTAGCTTTCTTTCCATCACAATCTTTCTGCACCTGAACGAAAAGAGAACATGTTGCTGGTTTTGATTACTCATTATCTCCTACAAGAGAAAAAAAAAATTTACAAATATCACCCACCCAGCAGTAGAACATAAATACGTAAAACTACCTCTCCTTAAAGAGAAGAAAAATAAGTCCCTATTCAAATTAAGAATCTCACTTTTGGCAAAAGAACCAGTTTCAACTTTATATATTGTGCATGTTTATTAAAGTTTAACAAAGAAGATAAATTTCACGTAATTAGCCACCAGAGGATACCCACACAGTCCCATAAACGTAACAGAAGCATATTGACAGTGGCATAAAAGGAAATGCTAATTAAATCCCAATTTCCTCCAAATACTGCCAGGTCTTTCAGGTATAAGCTCACTTCCTGGGTGGTGGAGCATTCTTTCTAACGTACCCACATTTCAGAGTAAGGTGCTGCGGTACTCAGAAGGATCTGGAACAAAGCCTTTTGAGCAGAGTTAAGTGTTCCTCTGCAGTTGGGAAGTATATTGCACCACCCAGGAAAGTGGACTGGAAGCCAAAGAGAGATGTGGGGGAAGGGGACTTATTCAGGAGAGGCAGACAGGGCCAGCTGGGGAATTTTCTAGAAACATAGAAATGCAAATACAAAACTAAAAATTGTGAGTTGGAAAGAAAATAAAATTAAGAAGGGTAAACAGAGATGAACACAGAAAGAGAAAAGAGGAAAGAGGGAAGGATGGGAATGGGGTCTGGCAACGGGAAGAAGTAGTGGGGTGGTGGCGTTGGGAGAAAAGCTGGAAGGGACAGGACACTGGGATTCTGTGCTATCCTGTGTAGGTCAACAACCTTGATAAATGTTGGAAATAAAAGCTTTACCCCCCACCTCCAGGATGTTCCTTAGCTACACTTTGAAATCAGCCACAAATGGTGAGAGATGGGAGGATCCAAGAAACTAAGAGGTGGAAGGAGAAGAAGCAGAAGAAGGGATCCAAGCTCGCGGAGAGGAGAAACAAAGGTTCTCACTCTCCTCCACTGTTTCATCAGAGAGAGGGGTGGATTGGGACAGGAAGGCACCTGAACTCTTTTTCTAGTGGACCAGGTGTGTGGCCCATCCTCCCTCACTTTCTCATTCATCTCTCCCACACTGAGAGCTCATCAAATAGCCTTTCTTCCTGAGGACTACCATTGCTTGATCACAGATACATGAGTCCCATGAGGACATGTCCTACAAGCAGCTGAACAGAAGCTAATGGGGCCAGTTGCTGTCCCACTGGATTCAATGCCTGCCAGTGGGGCAGGCAATGGTGGCAACAGACACCGAGGTCATGGGATTGACCGACAAGACAAAGTACATCCTAGAAGGAGCAGCCACCACGTGGCTCCTCCTGATGGCTCCACGAACAAATGTGGATTGTAATTTTTGTGTGAAATATGTTCAGTGTTGACATTGAATTAAAATACAAACAAGAGGGGCCAGGTATGGTGGCTCACACCTATAATCCCAACACTTTGAGAGGCTAAGGTGAGAGGATCACTTGAGGCCAAAAGTTCAAGACCAACCTGGACAACATAGCAAGACCCCATCTTTACAAGAAATTAAAAATTAGCCAGACATGGTGACACATGTCTGCAGTCCCAGCTACTCAGGAAGCTAAGGTGGGAAGATCACTTGAGCCAGGGGTTCAAGGCTCCACTGAGCTGAGATCACACCACTGCACTATAACCTGGGTGACAGAGCAAGACCCCATTTCCAAAATAAAACAAATAAAAGAAGTCACTCTGTGGACCTCACAGAACTGATTTCCAGAATTCCAGATTTTCTGGCCTATAAGTATGTGGCAAGGAAGAAGGGACAGAAGAGAGGACACCTTCATTTCCTCTCCTCTACCCCCAGTAGAAATTCTGCAGAGAACCAAAGGGAAAGATCCCATGGGGTCTTCCTATCCTGCTTAGAGAAGGATGTTAGGGAACCTCCAGGATAAAGAACCTAGGAAGCTAAGCAGGAAGGAGGCAGGCCTGGCCAAGGGAGGCCTGCAGAAGGGAGACCCTGAGGGAAGGCTATGGATCTGGAAGGTGGTGCTTCCGCTCTGCCTGAGGAGGGGTTTTGGGTGCAAAGAGTGACATTCTGGGAACCTGCTCGTTGATTGGAAAATGCAAAAGACTACCGTCATTAATGTAAGCAAAACCCCATCTCTAATAAAAATACAAAAATTAGCTGAGTGTGGTGGCGCATGCCTATAATCCCAGCTACTTGGGAGGCTGAGGCAGGAGAATCATTTGCACCTAGGATGCGGAGGTTGCACTGAGCCAAGATTACACCACTGCACTCCAGCCTGGGTGACACAGTGAGACTCCATCTCAAAAAAGAGAAAAAAGAAACTGGCTTGCTTTCTAAGAAGAAAGAGGCAGAGGATAAACCCCCTTCTCTGAAACACCATTCTAGCCCACCACCACCACCACTACGAGGCAGCTCTCCTTTTCCCCAAAATAGATCTTTTCCAGTGACATATCTCTCTCTCACCCACCCCTCCCAGAAACAGCCTTCTACTCCCATCTCCTGCAGACAAAATCCCACATGTTCCTACCAAACTCAGGTGTGCATGCAAGCAAAATAGGGCTGGGAGAAGGCTGGAGTAGGGGTCAAAGTCCTGGCTTGTAAATGAGGTGATCTCTCCATATCTTTCTCAACTTCAATCTCTAACTGACCTTCTTTACCAAAAATCAAAACAAAGTTTTTGAAATTGGTATGTGGATTGCATATCTGCAAATGTGTCCAAGTGCATATAAGGAATTGGTCCTCTTTTCACCATATTTACTTGTTTACCAGATTCCTTCCCTCCAAGAGGTACTAGAAAAGCTAGTTTTTCAATCACCCTGGACATCCTTGAGATAGTACTGACCAGTCCAGGCCAATCTCTACTCTGATCCCATACATTCCAGATTAGTGAGATGAGAACTATTGGAGGCTCATGAATATAAATTCAAGAAGCTTAAAAATAAACTTCTGAAGAATTCTACCCAATGTTGGTCTGCACAAGTTGTGACCCCAGATCTCTCTCCACTGCCAGCTACTCTATTGGAGTTCACACTGAAGATAATCGGGCCCAGCTTTGGTTTTAAAGGGAGAGGGCAAGAGGGAATAGGACTGGAGTACGTTTTAGCAACAAAAGCCAAAATTGACAAATGGGATCTAATTAAACTAAAGAGCTTCTGCACAGCAAAAGAAACTACCATCAGAGTGAACAGGCAACCTACAGAATGGGAGAAAATTTTTGCAATCTACCCATCTGACAAAGGACTAATATCCAGAATCTACAAAGAACTGAAACAAATTTACAAGAAAAAATCAAACAACCCCATCAAAAAGTGGGCAAAGGATATGAACAGACACTTCTCAAAAGAAGACATTTATGCAACCAACAGACACATGAAAAAATGCTCATCATCACTGGCCATCAGAGAAATGCAAATCAAAACCACAATGAGATACCATCTCACACCAGTTAGAATGGCGATCATGAAAAAGTCAAGAAACAACAGGTGCTGGAGAGGATGTGGAGAAAAAGGAACACTTTTACACTGTTGGTGGGACTGTAAACTAGTTCAACCATTGTGGAAGACAGTGTGGCGATTCCTCAAGGACCTAGAACTAGAAATACCATTTGACCCAGCCATCCTATTACTGGGTATACACCCAAAGGATTATAAATCATGCTGCTATAAAGACACATGCACACGTATGTTTATTGCAGCATTATTCACAATAGCAAAGACTTGGAACCAACCCAAATGTCCATCAATGATAGACTGGATTAAGAAAATGTGGCACATACACACCAAGGAATACTATGCAGCCATAAAAAAGGATGAGTTCATGTCCTTTGTAGGGACATGGATGAAGCTGGAAACCATCATTCTCAGCAAACTATCGCAAGAACAGAAAAACAAACACCACATGTTCTCACTCATAGGTGGGAATTGAACAATGAGAACACTTGGACACAGAGTGGGGAACATCACACACTGGGGCCTGTTGTGGGGTGGGGGAAGGGGAGAGGGATAGCATTAGGAGATATACCTAATGTAAATGACGAGTTAATGGGTGCAGCACACCAACATTGCACATGTATACATATGTAACAGACCTGCACGTTGTGCACATGTACCCTAGAACTTAAAGTATAATAAAAAAAAATAATAATAAAAGAAGCACCAGAAAGAGATTCCCTGTCCTATTGACATTGCTCCCACAACACTGCTTGGGCTCCTGAAAGTCCACTGTTACCCATTCATTCCTTTGTTTAACTTCTACTTTAAAGAAAGAGTCTAGAGTTAGACAATCTTGCCTCTACTATTAGCAATTATATCCTTAACCTCTCAGGTCACAGGCACTGCCCCTTAGAGTTGTTTTAAGGAAAACATACATCAGTACATACAACGCAAAGGCTTGGTCACGTTACTGCTGTTATAATAATAACAACGGTGGTTATTTCTTTTAACTCAGTAAATCTCAACTTCCCTAGGGATGTACCATGATGTACAAGTAAATGGTGAGAAAACAAATAGAACTAAGAACCACCATTGTAGGCTTTCTCCCTCCAGAACAAGCTCGAAGCACACAAGTTGCCACTGTAATATGAATATGTTGACTAATTAAGTGACTTTCTTCCATGGCTGCAGAGACCCTGTAGCCTGCAAAGGCTGTGTGGGTGAGATGAGAAAGATCTTAAAAGAAGAGAATAAAAGAGGAGATGGGAGACGGTGCAGAGAAAACACGCCTAAACAGACTTAAAATTCTGCCAGATTGCACTAGAGTGATGCAAGATGTCACCACTGGGGGAAACTGAGTGAAGGGTATATGGGATCTCTCTGTGCCTTTTCTTACAACTGCGTGTGAATCTAAAATTATCTCAAAATAAGAAGTTTTTAAAAGAAGTCTGCCAGAAGCCTAGGTCTCTAAGACTCGATTAAAATAAATCTGTGTTATCTCAGAGAGCTGGCTGTCTTAGCATATTCCCTCTAGACCAGGGCTTTCTGCAAGCAGGCACTGTTGTCTATTCATCTCTGCATCCTCAGCCTAGCATGGTGCCTGGCCTGCCATAGACTCATAAGAAATGTTAAATCTCCACACAAACCCTCTTTCCCAAACCCTTGCCCCTGAAGACCAGTGGAAAACACTGCTTCCCGGCCGGGTGCAGTGGCTCACACCTGTAATCCCAGCACTTTGGGAGGCCGAGGCAGGTGGATCACTTGAGGTTGGGAGTTTGAGACCAGCCTGGCCAACATGGTGAAACCCCGTCTCTGCTAAAAATACAAAAATTAGACGAGCGTGGTGGTACGCACCTATAACCCCAGCTACTCGGGAGGCTGAGGCAGGAGAATTGCTTGGACCTGGGAGGTGGAGGCTGCAGTGAGCTGAGATTGCACCACTGCACTCCAGCCTGGGCAACAGAGCGAGACCCTGTCAAAAAAAAAAAAAAAAAAGTACTGCTTCCCCTTTGGCTGCAGTGCAAACATTTAGGGTTTTGTTGCATTTAATTTTTTTCTGCATCTTTGGAAACCTCGACTAGAAGAGACATGTGTGCGCTGCTGTCAGTTACAGACACCAAGCCTGGAAAGGTTAACACAGATGCAAACCAGCCACCATTAGCATTGGGAGGTTAATGGGAACAGGGCTGTGGCTGGGCCATCTTCAGATTTCTGGAAATGTGGGGACAAAGGTTCGCCTCTCTTCTGTGCTTGTATTCCCTCTCTGCTCTTTCACCTGCCTCCAGGTTGGCAGCCAAAATACCTGCTCTAATTTCATTCCCTGCTCTTGGCCGTGTGCTTTGTGAATTGCCTCTCTTGATACAAGATAAAGTGAATGAGCAGAGGAATTGGCCCCCTGCAGAAACCAAAGGCAAGGCCAAGCCTGTTTGCAAAGAAAACACTCCCCACTTACCAACCACAGCTCAACAGGTAGCTGCTGCCTCTGCCTCTTCATAGAGCCTCATAAAAATAATCCTTGAGCATCTGGGACCCACCAGACCCTGAGCTAAATGCACTCATGAATAAGGATACCTTATAAGGAATCCTCTTGGGAGTATATCACAGCAGGCCAAGAGACAGTTAATGCCTGGAAAAGACAAGAAAAAAAAATAGTGGATTACACATGCTGGGTCACCAGCTCTGGGCTGGATGTGCAGTAGCCTCCTCTCACAGGCCTGCTGTAGAGGTCCTCTTTCCTCACCTCTCTGCACAGCTTCCCAAGCCAAATACCTAACTTCAATTCACTTAACCATGGTGGAGGGCAAAAGATCTCCTCCAACCCCCATCTCCCTCATAGCCAGTGTTCAGGTTTCTGGAATCTGGATACCTTCTTCACCTGTGTCCAGGACCTCCCACAGAATAGCAGAGCAAGCGTGCAGGTGCAGACATCTGTCATATTTCAAGTAGGCTCCCAGGTGGGCAGCTCTGGCTGTGGGAGACCCCACAAAAGGGAAGAACACTTCTCATCACATCATCCCAAACCCATATTGAGGGCAGCAAGCCCCAAGCAGCCTCTCTATCTAGTGGTATTAAAACAGCAAAATTACCTATGCAAGCAGAGTTCTGACAAATCATATCAGATTGAAAAGGGCCCACGTTTGCCTGATGTCTCTTCACAGGTGAGGGCTGTGCACATGGCAAGGGTGCATTCCACCAGGATGTAGCACAGCTGAAAGGCGGAAAAGGCAGGGGCTTCTACAAGAGATTCTCTATTATTTTCTATATGAGAGAAATGAGGGTAAAGTGAATAATGTTCAGGATGTACTTTCTCTCTATTCTCTTCTCTATATTCTCTCAAGGAGTCTGGTCTTCAGTGGGAGAGAGGTATGAAATCCCTGCCCCCTGAAACCACCTTTGTTTTTGCTGACTCAGACTGGGATCTTAGAGGACTGGGTCTCTAAAGGACAATCCCCTGACTCAGCTTGTTTTCCCCATGTATAAAGTCTTTAATTGGGGGTTTTAGTATAGTTAACATTTTTTGAAAGCTGTAACGGCTGAGAAAGGATGCTCACCCTGAGCCTAACTTTGTCTCTTTCAACTGCCTATTTCTTTCTGTTAAGCATCTTTATGTACATAGTCCAGCCAGACCTGCTTGCACCAGAGGCTGTCAGAGAGAAAGCTGGTGTCCTGCTGCTTCTTGCTTTGGGTCTGAGATCCTAAGTCTCAAAATAAAAGGCCTGGCTTTCTCAGAAGGGCTGCATTCTCTTTTCCGTATTCAAATAGCTGAGATCAGCAGGGGTGGAGAGGAACTAAGGGGCCCTGAAACTACATCTTTATTTCTGTAATCATTGCAACTAATACTTGTAGACCACATTTGCAGTTTCCAGACTCCTCCTGTCCACATCATTTTATTTTATCTTACAGCACTTTGGGAGTGAGCAAGAACCATTACCCACAGTTTAGAGAGAGTAGCAAACTGGCCCAACATCCCTTACCACCAAGTGGCAAACTTGGGACTCAAACCCTTGTCTCCCCATTCAAATTCTCTGCTCTTCCCACCATGATGTGACCTATTTCTCCTGACAGAATTGCAGGGGGTAGAAATGTCAAAGAGCAGAACCTTTGCTACCTTTCAAATTAAAAGCTTAAGAAGGAAATAACAACATAAGAACTTCATATTCTTTTGGGTTTCCTACATTTGTGATGGGACAATGAGATGCCTTCTATTATTAGAGGTTTATAAAGACTTCCTACTCACTCTCTACATGCCAGGCATGGTGCTGGTTACAGGTTCGTAACCCTGACAAGCATTACACATAAAGCCCTTCTGCTGTAGACAAAACTTTCTCCTCTGCCCTCCCAATAACAAATTAGAGAGAAGCAAAGAGAACCTCTGTTGTCCATCATGCAGAACAACATCAAGCAGTTCCTGGTGAATGTCCAACAGAAGACTGAATTGAGTGAAGCTGACATTCTTGATTATTAGCTCTCCCATGGTCTCAACTTCCTTTTCTTTTTTCCATTTCCTCTGCCTGCATCCCACTCTTAGCCACCATTCCACTTCCCCCTCATCATTAGGGGTCTGCAGATACAGCTGTCATGCATAAGCTCCTTAGTACTTCCAATTCCAAAAGTCACTTTTTACCCAGAAAAAGCAAGCAAACAAAAAGGCACAAGTCAGGGGTCTTAACAGCCAAGTATATCATTCTAAATGAAAGGAATGCCAAAGACCATACTCCTAGTGAATTGCAGGCCTTCCAGGGAGAGAGGAAGATCTGGAAACAGGTGACTACCTGGAAGATGCTCAGGTCTGGCCATGTCTGGGAAAAGCAGAGGAGCCCCCAGGTGGGTCCTTTTCTAGGGGTCCCCAATATGATAGACTAAAGTCAGGTCTTGTATCTTTGAGGCCATTTCAAGTGTGTTTCATCTCCAAACCCCAGATGAGTCCTCCTGTCCAGATAAGAGTGATTTGGTTTCTTCCCAGTCTTGCCTCCAAAAATAGAACAATCTCTGGGATTGCGGTGGACCTATAGGTCTCTGTAACATTTTTATTTCACAGGAACCTTTTGCCATGACCCTGGCAATCTCACTATTGCAGGCTCAACACTTCCACAGAGCAGTAGTCAGAGAATTCAATAAAAAGAAGATCTGGCTGGGTGCGGTGTCTCACACTTGTAAGCCCACCACTTTGGGAGGCTGATGCGGGCAGATCATCTGAAGTCATGAGTTTGAGACCAGCCTGGCCATCGTGGTGAAACACCATCTCTACTAAAAATAAAAAAATTAGCCGGGCATGGTGGTGCACACCTGTAATCCCAGCTACTCAGGAGGCTGAGGCAGGAGAATTACTTGAACCCGGGAGGCGGAGGTTGCAGTGAGCCGAGGTCGCACCAGTGTGCTCCAGCCTGGGTGACAGAGCGAGACTCCATCTCAAAAAAAAAAAAAAAAAAAGACCTAAAAGCAAACTTCAGGGGGCAGAGGGGTATTCAAAGGTGAAATATGGGGAAGAAGCTGGAAGGATATTGGTTCATTAGTGATGCGAGAACATGGGCTCCCGGCCAATGACTTCCAGGGCATGTGTGGGCTGCCCTCTTGTTTTCCTGCCCAGGGAGATGAGCTTGCAAGGGCAAGCTCATTCCTCTGTCCCAAAGATGAAAGGTGCTTGAGGAATGATTCTTTACGTCTGGTTTATTAGACAAGATAAAGGACTCCTAGACAAGATGGCAAGCTGACAGTGAGAAGATATTTCTGAGAAATTAGAATAAACCAAAGAGGGGAAAATGTCAAAGAATATGACACAGTAGGTTGAGAAGGAGGGGAGAAATTCAACAAGTTTGCAGCTGTGCTCCATATGCATAAATATTCTGGATCTTCTAAATAAGAACAGTGTTCCATGCTTCACAGAACATTTAAGTAAATTCTTGGTAAATTTTCACACAGGTGGAAGGAAACATTAGCGACCTGCGGTCATGGGGCAGGAGGTGGGTACATCTTGGTGTTTGGAGGCTCCCTCCCATGAGGCACAGGATGGCTATTTGTAACCTGACAAAGCAGAATGCTGTCTTTCCATAATGTGTATCCAAGATGAAATAACAAAGAGCCAATAAGGAAAGGGGAAAGAGCAGGCAGGGCTTTGATATTTGAAAAAAAAAAAAATGATCTCTATGACATACACAAAACCAAGGGCAGATCCCCAGGGACCACATTTAGGTGAAGAGAAAAGGAGATGCCCAGCAAGTTGCCAAAATTCTGGTTGCCTCACGATGGTCTCAACAAGACTGTGATTTTTTTTTTCATTGTAAGAAGATGAAAATTTCTGCACTCCAAAAGAGGAAGCTGGACCAAAAGGCGTTTGTTGTCTCTAAATTTCCCACAAAACTGAAAGTGCGATTCTTCAATAAACCCTACAATCGGCACAGGGTTCTTGGTACTGTCTTGGTGGATGGGGAAGGAGTAAGGTGTTCTCACCTCTTTTACCACCTCCCCATGGGGCAGGAATTGTGAGCCTTGATGTCAATTTTCTTACCTCTTTCCAGACATGAGTGGCACATTTCACTCAACAAAGAAAGGAAGTCAGTGTGATTACTCAACAAAGAGTTTTAAAAGGAAACCTGTAGCCATTATGTGTTCTCACTCCTCGCGCTACTGCCCAGCTTTCCTTCCAGGAACGGGGGCACACATCATGGTCTAACCTACTTAAGAATAACAGACGATAGGCACCGTCTGTTAATTTCAGCTGCTTCTTATAAGAAATAAGAGTCTGATACACGGTGATGTCAGGCCTCGAGATCATAAAAAGATTTCCCACAGGGTCTCCTAAAATAGGAGACACAACCAGAAGTCATTTTGGTTGAGGTAATCGAGTACAGAACACTCCTCCAGCTGCAGGGGATAAATAACACTTTCCCAATATAGATGGCAAAGCGTTCTCCGAATCCAGCAACAGCAGCACTATCGAGAATCCTGCTATCTCCTGGAGGCCTCACTCTATTACATGTAGAACATCAAATAGATTCCTGCCTTGTCCTGCTGACAATTTTACCTCCCAAATGGTAGAGAAAGCAATTAGGGAAACTACTCTTCTTGACACAATTCTGACATCAAGGAAGAGCCAGCCAGCGATGGGTAGGTGGCAGGAATCTCCTGAGTGAGTAACCACTTTATTTCGGAATAAAGTGTAATCACTTGGGAAGGGACACAGCTTGAAGGTGGACGTGGTCACTATTCCCAGCCATCATCTCTGAGCAGAAACCAGCTATGCCTCCTGCCTTCCAAGAGCTTGCAGTCTACCCAGAAGATAAGTCATATCTGCAGGCATTTCATCTGTGACAAAGGAGAGGCCGAAAGGGGCAGGTGTTATAGAATTCAAGGAAGGAAGACTATCTTGTGGGTGGGGTGATGTGATAGAAAAGTTATTCTACAGAAATCTGACTTGAGCTGACTATGGAAGGTGATGTATTATTTAAAGCACACACATGTGTGTGCATGTGTTTATGTGTGCATGCATGTGTGTGTGCGTGTGTACATGCATGTGTATGTGTGTGTGCACATGTGTATGTGTGTGAAGGAGGAATGTACATTTCACACCTGGGCAGTGGTTGGAGAATTAGGATGTAAATGTTCGCAGGGAGGTCACTGAGTTTGGCCCAGTGGAGAGTTCCTATAAGGACACACTAAGCCATGAGATTGAAGACAGAAGGTAGTAAATGTCTTTTAAGTGTTAGTAAGCCACACCTCCTTCTCTGTCCTCAGAATCAGTTCCTGCAACCATATTTGTTCTAAGTGACCATTCACACTTCACCCCAGCACAGCTGTTTGAATTGGGGTGAACACATGACAAAAACTGAACCAAACAGATGCTTTCTCCCAAGAGTTTAGAATTTGGATTATCTGCTGGTCTGCTGCTCTATGGGTGCAGAAACTCAGGAGCTACAAGGAGACCATCTGCTCCTAAGAACCAAAAGAAGTGAAAGGCAGTCTGCAGAATGAGTAGAATGAAGCAGAGAAATGCAGACAGGCAGAGATGAGCTATCAGGACAGAAGGGACCATACTAGCCCCTGCCTTGTTCCATTTCTTCTTCTTTCTTCTTTTTTTGTTGGGGGGAGGAGAGACAAGGTCTCACTATGTTGCCCAGGCTGGTCTCTGGCCTCTAATTCATGGCCTTAAATGATCCTCCCGCTTCAGCCTCCCAAAGCACTGGGATTATAGGCATGAGCTACCATGCCTGGCCAACTTTGTTCCATTTCCATCCTGATCTGAGTCCTCTGGGGTCAGGCTGCTCTCCTTGTGTGGGAGCCCCATGAAAGCCCTGCACCTTGATGCATTCTCCTTTTCTTTCTTTCTTTTTCTTTTTTTTTCTTCTTTTTTTTTTTTTTTTTTGAGACAGGGTCTCTCTCTGTCACCCATGCTGGAGTGCAGTGGTTCAATCTTGGTTCACTGCAACCTCCACCTCCTCCTGGGTTCAAGTGATTCTCCTGCCTCAGCCTCCCGAATAGTTGGGATTACAGGCACATGCCATCATGCCCAGCTAATTTTTTATTTTTAGTAGAGACAGGGTTTTGCCATGTTTGCCAGGCTGGTCTCAAACTCCTGACCTCATGTGATCTGCCTGCCTCGGTCTCCCAAAATGCTGGGATTATAGGCATGAACCACCACACCCAGCCGCATTCTCCTTTTCAAGTCAAGCTGGATTGCATGGGTTCTGAGACTGCACCCAAAGGTCATGATAATATATGCCAGGCACCAAACTGAGCACTTTACAGAGTTATTGCAATAAACCTGTAGGTACATATTGTGGACTATAAGTAACCTGCATAAGGCTATTTGGCTTCTAGGATGACAGCAGAGCCAGGGCTGGAGCCCAGACAGTGATTTGGAGCTGGTGCTCTCGACCCTATTACTATTTTCCCCCATGTCTTGGCAAAGGCATGTGTTCCGCGACCAGAGCTTATGGCAAATGATGTTGGACTTCATCCTTTATATCATAAAAGTAGTTGAAGATTTTTAAGCAGGGAATGATACATGCAAGCAGGGAATAGTCCATAGGCAGGAAGATCCTGGGGGTCAGACCAGCAGGAGAAAATTTTTTCCAGGGTTATCTTTGAATGCATTGAGACTAATTGGGAAAGAAATGAAAACAAAACTGGGAGGAAAGCCAAGGCTGTTAGCCCAGAGGGATGAGAACCTGTCAGTCTGATAGGGCAGGTGAGGATAGAGAGGTTGAATGAACAGCTAGGTCAGCAGCCAGGTAAGAAAAAGCACTGGAGCAGAACGCAAGGTAAGGAATAAGCCAAGAGATGCAGTCAACCAGCACACAGTGAGGAACGTCACTCTTTACTGTAGAGCCTGGTATTCGCTGCCTGTGTGGGAACAGCTCTTTCAGACAACCGCACTGGAGCTCATAGTTTCAAAGCATCAGGAGACCAGCAGTCCATCTGCAAAGGACCAAGGAAAGAGTGGGTGGGAGCAAATGATAGGGCAGCGGGACTGTCAAGGAATGTGGGTGCAAATGCAAAAGGAAGATGTAAGAGAGATGCCAGAGGGGATAACACAATCAAAGAGGGTTTTTCTTTCTATCATTTTTTCTTTTCTTATTTTAAATCTTTTTTTTTTTTTCATTTTTTTCTGGACAGGGATGCTCTGCTTATCTTTGTAGGTAGAAGCTAAGGAGCCAGCAGGAAAAACTGAAGCTGCAACAGACGAGGAATAAAGGATGGAGCGAGGCACTGGGTAGGCACCTGGACTTGAGAAAAAAATGAATGGAAAACATTACTGGGGAGAAAAATAGGTAGAATCCCATGGCTAGGCAGGCCAACAGGGTAAGCCCTTCAAGCAAGAAAGATTATGACAGGTCAAGTTTCAGCGCGACAATCACAAACAATCCCAGAGGGGGAAAAAAAAGAGTAGAGGCATCTAAAGAGGGCCACACAGTCACCAGCTGTCTGCCAGAGTTGGAGCATTGAAGTGACAGGGACAAATGTGGGGAGGAGGGGTCCCCAACCGCACGGGCACACAGCTCCGCCACAGGGGTCAGGGCATCTGTCAGAAGGGCTGCAGGCTCAAAAAGTGCTAGAACATTTTTAAAAGAATTTTTGAGCTACGTATTGGGGGGGGGGGAAAAACAAGCGAGAAATGATGAATCCACTGCTCAGAGAAGATAATTTAATGCTCACAGATGGCAATAAGAAGGCAAAACTCTTAGTTTGTTTGCCTTTCCTTAGGAAAATGATCTCGAGAGGAAGCAAGGTAGAATAAACATCATAAAGAAATAAGTGAAGCACAAGAGAGTGAAAGGATAATAGGAGAACAGTTGGCTTCTTTAAGTGAGTTCAACTATTCAGGCCCCGACAAAGCACTGCCCAGCACTGAAGGTGGGGCTCACAGGTCCATGTCTGGGGACATTTTCAAAGAGATGCCAGAGACCTGAAGAGGCTCAGATTTTGTCTAGATCAGGTGGGAGGAGAGGGGGAAGGCACACCCTCAAAAGCCCAAGCTAAAGCCCACAATGGAATTAATTATGAAACTGGTGGCTCCTGAGTATATGGAAGAGATGTTGATTGCTGAAAGCCACTGGGGTTCATAAATTGTGCTACATAACCTCATTTCTATATTTTAAGAGGGACAACTATGCTGCTAGTTTTTATGACCTATATCATTCCAAAAAGGGTTGAGGGTTGATTAAAGGGACACCAAAAATCCACTAAGTCACTACAAATTATGAATATATGAGAAAGAAAAACAAAGGATATGAGAGACATAAAAATTGAGCCATAAATAAGACCAATAATAAAATGTGCAGTATAGAGTCCTATCCACTTGTTAAAATAAGTTCTATTCACTTGCTGAAGATGAACCACTAATTTGGCTCTAAATGTTCTTAGAGCCAAATTATCAGGCAACAACAAAAGGGAATTGTGATCAATTATTCATTTCACACCATCTATGAAATTTATAAAAGCAGGCAAGAAGAAAAGAGGATATAAGGGGAGGTGGATGGAAGGAGGGCGAAAAAACAGAAAGGTAGAAAGGAATAAAGAAAAGAAGGGCAATTATTACTGAGACTAGACCCAAAAGAGACTTCTCCCAAGGATCCTCAGAAAAAGGAAAGGATGTAATTGTAGTAAACAAGCGATTCAAGGACTTTCTTACAGTTACATTTAATATATAACCTCCAAGAACTCCCCTAACTTTCTAGCCTAGATTATTTGTAATTCAAATTTGAATAAATTTCATTAAAAATCCCAGAACTGTAAAAGTATCCTCAGTCTCTAACGTTGGCCTGATTATTTTAAGCAATGTTCTGTACAGATTAATTATAGACAAGCCAAATACCAACACAACAAACTCTGGAGGACTCTCCACATTCTTCTTTATAGTGCTGGCTCAGGGTCACACATCCTCTATGCAGTCTGTCCAGGGCACTGCTTTGGGAAGACTTAGGGTCCTCTTGTCTGTGGAGACCAATGGTAAGTGTGATTCTCCCCGAGGTTGGACAGGCTCGCATGGACAGCAAATGACCCAAGCTTGGAAGGGTCTTGAGAAGCCAGCATCTCTGTCTTCAAACAATATGATAGCCAGGCCATGTCTACCACATGAATGATTATCTTCAGCTGGCTCTTTAAGTTACCATACCATCTCTAAAGAAAGAGGTTTCACATGGGTTGTAATGGTTGGGATAAGGGCAAAATATACACTAGAAAAACACTAGACTAGGAAGAAAACTGAGGGCCTGGCTCTATACCTAAAACAATGTGAATTTATCTAAGCCATTCCACCTATTTGGGTAATTCTCTGTAAAATAAAAAGTTATATATTTAGATGACTGTTGACCCTCCTTTCTTTGCTAATATTCAATAATTTAGGAGTATAAAGTAAAAATGCATATGTTCTGTCATTGTACAATATAGATAGAATCAGTTATCTTGATAATTTATGATGTAAGTCATTTGATTTACAGGAATCAAATTTCTTTTTTTTTCTTTTTAATTTAAGCTGTTCTTATTATTATTATTATACTTTTAAGTTCTGGGATACATGTGCAGAACGTGCAGGTTTGTTACATAGGTATACATGTGCCATGGTGGTTTGCTGCACCCATTAACCCGTCATCTACATTAGGTATTTCTCCTAATGCTATCCCTCCCCTAGCTCCCCATCCTCTGACAGGCCCTGGTGTGTGATGTTCCCCTCCCTGTGTCCATGTGTTTTCATTGTTCAACTCCCACTTATGAGTGAGAACATGCGGTGTTTGGTTTTCTGTTCTTGTGTTAGTTTGCTGAGAATGATGGTTTCCAACTTCATCCATGTCCCTGCAAAAGACATGAACTTATCCTTTTTATGGTTGTATAGCATTCCATGGTGTATATGTGCCACATTTTCTTTATCCAGTCTATCACTGATGGGCTTTTGGGTTGTTCCAACTCTTTGCTATTGTGAATAGTGCTGCAATAAACATACGTGTGCATGTGTCTTCACAGCAGAATGATTTATAATCCTTTGGGTATATACCCAGTAATAGGATTGCTGGGTCAAATGGTACAGAAATCCAATTTCTACATAAATTTTCAGGAAAATATGCATTACAATATGTACCTATATGATGATCAAGATGGGGCAATTCTAAATGCACTGTGGAACCCTGAATTGGCCAAGCGCAGTGGCTCACACCTGTAATCCCAGCACTTTGGAAGGCCGAGGCAGGTGGATCATGAGGTCAGGAGATCGAGACCATCTTGGCTAACACAGTGAAACCCTGTCTCCACTAAAAAAAAAAATACAAAAAAAATCAGCAGGACGTGGTGGCGGGCACCTGTAGTCCCAGCTACTCGGGAGGCTGAGGCAGGAGAATGGCGTGAATCCGGGAGGCAGAGCTTGAAGTGAGCCGAGATCATGGCACTGCACTCGACAAAGCGAGACTACATCTCAAAAAAAAAAAAAAAAAAGAATCCTGAATTGGATCCTGGGGCAGAAAAAGGGACATTAGTGGAAAAACTGGTGATCTCCAAATAAAGTATGTAGTTTTTTTTTTTTAAAGAGCCTTCACATACACTTTTCAGTCTGGTAGGCTTGACCTTTTATCTCACAACCAGCTCCACAAAAATATAAGCACCAGAATTCATATCTCTAATTGATCCATTCTTCTTGATTGGTCTTAGACTCTGTTCTCTGAACTATTCTCAACCTTCTTGGCTCCCTACTGAATCCCTGCATAAAGTCATGGAGCCCCTTTGATTACACAGTTTCCAATAACCCTTGATATCCTTGAGATAATACTGAGCAGTCCAGGCCCTCAAGGCCAATGGTCGGTCTGATTCACCCTTCAGACTGGGTTTGAACAGACAGTAGTGTTGGTGGTCATTCACTCGTGTAACAAACCTCACTGACCCCATATTATGCCTTGTATTGTTCCATCCTAAGATACTTTGGAATAAGACCATGGCATTCTATGACAAATGCCACTTTCACTTTCAATTCTTGGTAAAGATAATGGAATCAGCAAGGTCTAGAGAAGGGCAGCTAAAATCATCAAAAGACAGAAAAGTCGTCTTCCTAACGATAAATTAAATAAATTAGGAGTCTGCAAGACAAATAAAAATGTTAGGAGGAGACAATGTCAATGTTTTCAAAGCCTTGAAGAGAAAAACTGGATTTGTAAACCATATTCCAGATAACAGACTGAGGTATCATCCCTTGAATCTTAAAACAGACAAATTTAGGGCAGTTAGAAATTACTAATAATAACAACAAAACTGGTGATATCAAGAGCCAGTAAGGACTAAAAACGTAAATTTAAGGAGGATGTAGATAAAGTCATGAAAAAAATCTACGTAAGAACCTTAAGAGGAAACTGAACATCTCTAACCTCTGAAGACAGGCTCAAGTCCCGAATCGCTTGGCATGTTGACTACCAACAGCTAAGCTCTACTCACTGCAGGACTTTGAGAGTTGCTTGTTTCCTTAAGCCTGTGTTGTTCATTTGCTGTGAGGATCAACCATGTAAAAATGCATTGCACTGTGCCCAGAACACCAAGCCTTAATAAGTAGCAGCAACAGCCATGCAGCAGCCATTCTTACATGATTCGGCTGAAGGAGGTCGGGTTCAGCTCAACATAACAGTTCTGCTGAGTTATTATTCTGTCTTCAATAAATCAACAATTGCCACTTTTCAATAATCAGATTCTGCTGCCAGGTCCCTCTCAGCTCAACACTTGGGATCATTCTGGAGCATTCCAGATAAGTCCTTTCACACTTAGAAAGAGGATCTAGCACCAGAAATTTTTTCAGTATCAAGATCATTCTGGTCCCAGAGAAAACGTTTTTGCCAAAAAATAAGTGTATATTAACCAACTGTCATGCGGTCCTCCCCTCACCCCTGACTCCAGTGATAGATGGTAAGAAAGCTTATGTGCTGAGAAGTAGAGGGTCAAAGAGCTTATGCTGTGGCTGCCTCGGGAAGAACAACAGGAAATCTCAAAAAACACTTCAGACATTTGTCTTTGCAATAAGACACGTCAAAAGTGAAACATACAAAATTAAAAGGTGAAGAATAAGAAAAAAAGATTTCTAGAGAAATGCACACTTAAAAGCAAATCAGAGTCCATCCAGGGGGAATGCCATCCTCTTGCTGCAGGACACAGGATGGTAAATGTTTAAGAAGGAAGCCACTGCTGGGACTCCCATATTCCTCTGGTGCACTTGAAATTCACCGTCTGCTTCCCCAGTCTGGAAGACTTATATCTTCATTCCCACTGGTCACTCTCAGCTTGGGCTAAAGCACATTTGCTGGATTCCTGGGGCCAGAGGCAAAGGCAACCACAGGAGGAAGAAGTTGGTTGAATGTTACAGCCAGAGAGCACGTTAGAGGCATTTTGAACCAACCTCCCTTTGCTGACAAATAAGCTGAGAGCCAGTGCATTTGGGAAAGAGCTGAGTCTATGCTCTTAGGACACAGCCAGGCCTGCCCAGTTGGGATGGTGACATCCATGGAACCAGACTTGTGACCAACTGGCCTTCAAGTTCTTCAGTGCCAAAACGGGGATAGTAATAGTCCCTCCCTTATAGATTAGAGGAAGCATTATTAGGTTGGTACAATTACTTTTGTACCAACCTAATAGATGAGATAGTTTGCAAACTAGACTTAGCACAGTGTCTGGCACCACCTAAGCATTCAATAAATTATATCTATCATTATACCTAGAATTTTTCATTATTATTTCCTGTCCTTCTTTTTCATCCCAATGCAGTTGGGGAGAAAGAATGAAAAATGAAAATATTTTGAGATTGTTATCTGCCATTCCTGCATCTTCAAGTGTTCATTTGCTGAATAGGCTGTGCCTTGATTACAGTCCTATGTGGGTTTGAATTTACATTCACAAGTATGTTTGAATTTCACTAGCATTCCTCTCCAGGGACTCATACTAAGTCAATACCTCTCATGCGATAAGGCTTAAATTGGTGTTGTAAACTACCATTTGGACTCCGTAAAAGAATTACAAATGGAGTGATCATTAATGAATTTCCCAATTATTCTCCCCTATTC
Organism: Pan troglodytes; assembly: GCF_028858775.2. Classification (NCBI taxonomy): domain Eukaryota; kingdom Metazoa; phylum Chordata; class Mammalia; order Primates; family Hominidae; genus Pan; species Pan troglodytes. The sequence goes on along the minus strand of NC_072404.2, from coordinate 156,630,583 downwards.
CAGATTTATCAGGCATTGCCTCTTCAAAGTTGTTCTTCACCCTCAGGGATATGGTGTGATAATAATGAGCAAAAGAGATAAAAAAGGAAAGCTCTACTGATTATAGGCAGGTGGCTTAATTCTACAATTCATTCCTTATAGTTGAGCCCTATCTTAGCGTCTTCTCTTCCATCCTCTCTCCAACCACTGCAGTCTGTTTCTCCAATCCACCAGTGGATGCTTCAAAACTGTTCTCCCCAAGGGCAGGGTTACAGAAGCCTCACAATTGGCAAACCCATAACTTGCAAACCCAGGGGTATTTTTCAGGCCTTATGAATATTTCCTTCTTTGAATTTTCTCCGTTGGCAATTGATTTTCCTCCTATTTCCCTGGCCACTCCATCTAGGTCTAGAGTACCTCTTGTTCTGCTGTACCTTCTAAACATCTCTTCTTTCTACCAGTTTTTCATCCCCAGTGCCCTGGCTTGGTTCACACCTGTAGCACTGTTCACCCAAACCACTGCCATAGCTGTCAAACAGGTTTCCCTGTCAATCTCACACAACTACCAATACAATCCCTACTCTACCAGCAAAATGGTCATTCAAAACAAAAAGCAAATCCAATCACATCACTCTCTTACCTAATTTTTTTTCACCTCCAGAATAACATCCAGACAGTTCCAGGTATACACAAATCCACTCTTGACTGGGCCCCCAGGCCTGCCTGCCACTTGTCCTGCCGCTTTCCTGTGCTCTCCTCTCATTCACTTGCACCTCCACAATGTCGTGTCCCTCCCTTTGCACACATGCTGTTCCCTCTGCTGAAAGTATCTCCCCCCACTAGAAAACTCTGACCCATCGTTGGAGACTTGGCTCCAGGGTGACTCTTCTACGAAATAGCTGACTCCCCAGAAAGAGGTCTCTGTGTTCCTCACCGGTAGCACACAGGACAAACAGGAACCCTCCCATTACCAGGGTGCATTTGCTTCTCCACCTTCACACTAGACAGAAAGCTCCAGGGACCGTGTCTTAATGGACTTCATGTTCCCAGTATCACGCCCTGCAGTCCTTGGTCCCTGCCAGACAGACGACGCACGTTCGCTGCTCGGTCCTCAACTAGAGACTAGATAAATGACTGGAAGGTAGACAAGTGTTCCTTCAAAAGGATATTTTTAAACCCCAGAAAAGAAAAGATGACAAAAGTCCTGTCTGCTCATGTGAGTGGCATTCTGTGAGGCTTTCAGGAGGAAAAAAACTCTATCGTGTGGGTCTCACTGATGGCACCAGAAGAGCAAGCCTATCCCTGAGGCACTATTTAAATTCCACTCCGTGATTTTCTTTTTAATTCATTTTTATTCTAGGTGCAGCCCTGCAGCTATTTTAAAACTGAGACTTAAAATAAACTAATACTAATAGCTGGAGTTATCACAGGCTCTCCGGTAACAGGGTGCCTTGAATCCAAAAAAAAAAAAGGCCCTTCACAGAATTTTGACAAACCACAATATCCCTTCCCAGGAGAGGGTGCAGAGCAAAGAGAACAAGGGGGCTCCGTCATCAAAAGATTGTGCTTCACCTTGCAAAAGCATTCATTCCTAGATTCCCTGAAATAGTTCACTTTGTACATTTAACCATTCGTTTTCAAAATATTAACTGCCTGAAGGAAAGACCAGAATGCTTTGCAGAAAAACAGGAAAAAACAAGAAAGAGAAGCAGCCTCCAACTGTGGCCAGCAGGCCGCCTGTGTCATTCCCCCGAGACCCAGGGTCTGGGCACAAATGCCAGTTCCAGGTCTCACCCCAGACCCGTGGAATCAGAACCTCTGCTAGGAGGAAAAAAGTGTCATTTAAATGCATGTTTTCTGGAAAGCAACTCCATGCTAAAGAAAGCTGCCCCAGAAAATGGAGTTTTGTTAGTGGTGCTGTATTAGTCCGTTTTCACTGCTGATAAAGACACACTTGAGACTGGGTAATTTTTTTTTTTTTTTTATTATACTTTAAGTTTTAGGGTACATGTGCACATTGTGCAGGTTAGTTACATATGTATACATGTGCCATGCTGGTGCGCTGCACCCACTAACTCGTCATCTAGCATTAGGTATATCTCCCAGTGCTATCCCTCCCCCCTCCCCCCTCCCCACCACAGTCCCCAGAGTATGATATTCCCCTTCCTGTGTCCATGTGATCTCATTGTTCAATTCCCACCTATGAGTGAGAATATGCGGTGTTTGGTTTTTTGTTCTTGCGATAGTTTACTGAGAATGATGGTTTCCAATTTCATCCATGTCCCTACAAAGGATATGAACTCATCATTTTTTATGGCTGCATAGTATTCCATGGTGTATATGTGCCACATTTTCTTAATCCAGTCTATCATTGTTGGACATTTGGGTTGGTTCCAAGTCTTTGCTATTGGTAATTTTTAAAGAAAAATGGGTTTAACAGACTCACAGTTCCATGTGGCTGGGGAGGCCTCACAATCATGCTGGAAGGTGAAAGGCACGTCTCACACGGCAGCAGGCAAGATAGAATGAGAACCAAGGGAAAGGGGTTTCCCCTTATAGAATGATCAAATCTCGTGAGACTTATTCACTACCACGAGAACAGTATGGGGGAAACCACCCCCATGATTCTGTTATCTCCCACGGGTCCATCCCACAACACGTAGGAATTATGGGAGCTACAATTCAAGATGAGATTTGGCTGGGGACACAGCCAAACTATATCAGGTGCCCAGAGACATGGGCCTGCTTCTGACCTGTTTGGGTAGTCAAGAGCCAGGGTTGTTTCTTTCAACTCATTCAATGAAAAAAAAAAATCATGCTTTAATTACTGGTCTAAGCCAGCAGGGAGTCCACCATATGAATGGAGTCCAGACAGGGAACTTTCCCAAACATGCAATACCAGACATTTCTTATTTGTTCAGAGCGGCACCTCTCTTTATTTCCTTTTTCTAGAGGATGAGCCCAGGAAGGCCCATGGGGGCCCCACTTACCCCACCCTTGCCCCTCTCATGCCATGGGAAGTGAGCTTGCAACTGGATTCACCAAGCTGGGTTTCTGTCACTTGCAACTGAAAGAGTATTGTGTATTACACAAAGTCAATGAGTGAAAATGGAGTCTATTTGAGAGTTTGGACTTCTAGGATTCCAGAAGTGAATAACTTGGGAATCATGGAGGTATGCAATGGGAATCCACCGATGGCTACAGAAAGGGCCATCTAGGAAGAGAAGCCAGTGCTATTTCCTCACGGCTGGCTTCTCGAGAGACACTCCAGTCATTTTGGTAACTGAGGTCAGACTCAGGGTTCCAGCTTGGGGCTGCCCTGGCAGAACCCCACCTGAGGCCCAGGGCAGCCTCTCCTTCCCAGCCAGGAGTGCACGCCTCTGAGTCCAGCTTGCTAGATTTTGCCTTGCTAAGGGAACAGTTACTTTGCCTAGAACAAAGGTGGCCAGCTCTCCCTTCTACAACTTGTCACAGCATTTGCTCTCCCCATCACTCTTCTTATTTACAGTCTGTGACAGCCTTCGAGTCAGAAAGAAAATCAGACAGTGTTTCCCAATATTTAAAATTTCACAGGCCTATAAAATCCTCTCATAAAAGCAGTGCCAACTTATTATTTTGCTAAAAGTAACACTGTTTTAAAAACAAAACCCTTTAACACCATCCTATCATGAAATAAAGAACGTTCTTATACCAAAGAAAAATGAAAAGCACCTGAAACACACAATCTCAGAATAAACAAATGAAAAGTTTACTATGTTGCCATCTCCTGTCTCCTCTTTCTACTTTTTTTCATTTTGCTTTGGACCAGAGAAAATGGCCTCGTAGACCAGCCCCAGACTGCAGAAAAGCATTCCTGAGCTACTCACCTAGGAAGTTCTCTGGCCCAACTAATCCAAGACAAGGACTCATCGACGGTCAGCATATGACCTCTGTTTGACCTCACTCTGAACAGAATCTTACCTTGATCAGACATTTTGAGGTTACATAATGTTCACACATGCTTTATTCACATTAATTTTGGTGGATTCTCATCACAAAGCTATTTTGCAGATAGAGCTAAAGTGCTCACCCTGGTCTAATGGTGATAAAGGATTTTCCTTACTTGGGTCCCAATTCTGCCTGCCTTTAATCTCCACCTTTCAACCCTTATTTTGCCCGTTGGAACTTTTCTTCTACATGATTATTCTTAAATTTCACCCTTCAGTCCTCTCTTTTCCAGGCTAACTAGACGGACCTCAGTAAACTCCCATCTAAACCCCTAACACGTTCCACAGCGCTGGTTGCACATATATATTCAAGCAGTGTTTGCTGAAGAATAAATGATGGAATTGCTCCTTATTCAACATGATTTCTAGACCCTTCACTTCCCTGACCATACCCCTCAAGAGGCATTTGCAATCTTTATTTTTTATTTTTTTATTTTTATTTTTTTTGTGAGACAGAGTCTCGCTCTGTCACCCAATCTGGAGTGCCATGGCACAATCTTGGCTCGCTACAACCTCCACCTCCCGAGTTCAAGCAATTCTCCTGCCTCAGCCTCCCAAGTAGCTGGGATTACAGGTGCGCAGCCCCCAAGCCTGGCTAATTTTTGTATTTTTAGTAGAGACAGGGTTTCACCATGTTGGCCAGGCTGGTCTCGAACTCCTGACCTCAAGTGATCTACTGGCCTTGGCCTCCCAAAGTGTTGGGACTACAGGCGTGAGCCACCGTGTCCAGCCCTGCAATCTTTTGATGTCATGCCCATGCACAAGCCATGCACCAGAGGGGCTTAGCTATGCAGAATGCGAAGGCCCCTCGGCCCTCTTTCCCTGGGAACAAAGCCTTCATTTTGAAGCTTGAGATTGTGTATATTTCCTTTCTGGAAGCTATTTCCCACTGCCGACATGTATGAGACTGTAGTCATCTAAAATTCTTAGATATTCCCAATTCTGAATTTCTTCATTGGTATTTTAAATCTAAGAAGAATTCTCTAACATTTAGCCCTGTTGTATTTATTGTTATTAGTCTCCAAAGTTAGTGTCTTCTGTTCTTATCTGACTCTTCATATCTTCATATCTTATCTCTCCAACAAGATTATAAGGTCCATGAGATGGAATGTTGTATACTTTTATGTTAGGAATAAGTGTAGATGTTCAGCATGGTAACATTCAGCAGATATTCAATATATATATGCTGGTTCATTAAGATTCATTTTTACCCTAATATCCTTTTGCCCAGGACTCTCAACATTTGATGAATCACATCTAAGTCCCAGGGGCAAGCACCTGAAGACTTAGGTCAGCTGCCCCTCCATACATACACACAGTCACGAGCTGCAAAACGACATTTCAGCCAACAGTGAGCCACGTATATGACAGTGGTCCCAAGAGTTTACAATAGAGCTGAAAAATTCCTGTCATCTAGTATTTACTATACTATACTGTTTATTGTTATTTTAGCATGTACTCCTTCTACTTATATATATATTTTAAAAACAATGTTAACTGTAAAAGAGCCTCAGGCAGGTCCTTCAGGAGGGATTCCAGAGGAAGGCATTGTTATCCTAGGAAATGACAGCTCCCTGTGTGCCATTGCCCCTGAAGACCTTCCAGTGGGACAAGATGCGGAGGTGGAAGACAGCGAGATTGATGATCCCAACCCTATGCAGGCCTAGGCTAATGTATGTGTATCTTTGTTTTTAACAAAGAAGTTTAAAAAGTAAAAAGTAAATGAAATAAAACATTTTACAAATAGAAAATAAACCTTATAGAATAAGGATACAAAGAAAGAAAATATTTTATACAGCTGTATAATGTGTTGGTGTTTTAAGCTAGTATTATTACAAAACAGTCAAAAAGTTTTTAAAAATTAAAAGCTTTATACAGTAAAGTTGATTATTGAAGAAAGAAAAATATATTTTATAAATTTAGTGTAGCCCAAGTGTGCAGTGTTTATAAAGTCTACAGCAGTGTACAGTAATGTCCTGGGCCTTCACATTCACTCACCACTCACTCACTGCCTCACCCAGAGCAACTTCCAGCTCTGCAAGCTCCATTCATGATAAGTGCCCTATACAGGTATAGCATTTTTATCTTTTACACCGTATTTTTACTGTACTATTTCTATGTTTACATTGTTTAAATACACGAATACTATTGTGTTACAGTTGCCTACCATATTCAGTACAGCCACATGCTGTACAGGTTTGTAGCCTAGCAGCAACAGGCTATGCTGTATAGCCTAGGTGTATAGTAAGTAGGCTCTACCATCCAGATTGTGTTAAGTATGTTCTATGGTATTTGCATAACGGCAAAATCACCTAACAACACTGATATGGTTTGGCTGTGTCCCCACCCAAATCTCATCTTGAATTGTAGTTCCCATGATCCCCACGTGTCATGGGAGGGACCTGGTGGGAGGTAATTGAAGCATGGGGGCAGCTACCCCCATGCTGCTGCTCTCATGATAGTGAGCGAGTTCTCATGAGATCTGATGGTTTTATAAGGGAATTTTCCCCCTTTTGCTCAGTACTTTTCCTTGCTGCCATCATGTGAAGAAGGACTTGTTTGCTTCCCCTTCTGCCATAACTGTAAGTTTCCTGAGGCCTCCCCATCCATGCAGAACTGTGAGTCAATTAAACCTCTTTCCTTTATAAATTACCCAGTCTCAGGTATGTCTTTATTAGCAACATGAGAACAGACTAATACAAACTCATATCTCTGGGTATATCCCCGTCGTTCAGCGATGCATGAGTGTATTTCCAGCTGTGACTCATGCTTGTTTCCACAGGACTCATTGGATGCCCCCAAGGCAGCCTGCTGGCACCCAGGCACACCCGGATCTCTACGACCCTCCCCTTCCTCAGTTCCCATCACTGCCATCTCAAAACTCACTGTTTCCATGAGCCCCGACCCACTGCATTTTCCCCATGTCCCCTCAGCCTTTCTAATACTCAGGAAAAACATCTGGAACAAACTGGTGAGCACTGAGGTTAATCAAAACAGAGGAAGAATCATCCTTTACTTTAGAATGGGATTCCCTCTACAAAAGTTGTCATGAATTTATTTTTATAAAATATGATCAGATGTGCCCATATGTACTTAACATGCAGCTCTCCATGAACACATCCATTATAGCATGAGAAGCCTCTGAATCTTCACAAATCATTGTTCTCTGCAGCAATGATGCTTCCAGACTCCAGCCAATGGCCTTGAGAAACAGTCTGTCATTGATTAAGTGATAATGAATTCTGTACAACAAATAATTATGTATAGAAGTGCTTTCCTTGGACTGTATATATTGTCATTTTTCCATGAACCTTATAATGAAATTAAAGAAAGCATAGTCTTATATCCAGAAGGCACCTTGATTGAGCTATTTACATTATGAGCAAGGTAAGCAGAGAGGTTTGCAACTTCTTTATCCTGCTTTCAGATACTAACAGTCCTTCAGTGAAACTCACCCATGAGCACCCCCTCTGGATGCTGAAGGGTGGTGCTCCCATCCTTCCCCTACAGGGTTCAAAGGATTATTGCCAACTATCTTATAGGAGAGGCTGGACATCAGTGCCCTTTCATCTGAAGCTCCTGCAGATGAGTGGGGTGTTACAAGGCAAACTACACAGTTTTCAGCATCTCACTATCACAAAGTCATCTGGATACCCCGTTGCATATATTCATAAAAACTGCAGCTATAAGTACTTTACTTATTCAAATATGGCTTTGATTTTGTCTTTTCTCAGAAGAGGTACTACACTTGGGTAGAGTCTTGCTGGGACTCTTCCCAGTTCCCAAGACAGTGCTGGGCATAGGAACTTTTGTTGTTGTTGTTGGATGGTTTGTTATTTTTACTGAGTTTTTAGTAACTTGAATACAAATCCTTCATCAGATATGTGATTTGCAAATAGTTCTCCCAGTCTTTGGCTTGTCTTTCCACTCTCTTAGTGTCTTCCAGAGAACCAAAGCTTTACATTTTGATAAAGTCCAGTTTTCTGATAGTATTTTTATCTAAGTTTCCTTTTCTAAACCTCCACATTGCTAGCTCTTGAGATATAAAACTTAAATCTTCGGTTTTTAGGCAGCGGAGGGAAGGCACATGTTTTTGGGACTTCACTCGTTTGGTTCCATCCACCCTTGGTTGGAATTTGGATTTCATCCCAGGCAGCGCTGCCATTAGACCAGGGCAACAGAGCTGCCTCCTCGGTCCCTGCTTTTTAGAAGGCCCTGATTTGGCCCTCCTCCAGCTGTGCCTTTGCCCAGGGGCCAAAGGGATGTTCCCATGCAGACCTCACCCTCCGCCCTCCTTCTAGATCACAAACTCCAAGCGTCCAGGACTTTGGAATTCTCTGTCCAAAGAAACAGCCTATTCTTCATGTTTCTTCCCTTGAGGGCATGGAGTTGGGCATGGACAGAGCTTGGACCTGCAGATTGGGTTGCCATACCTGTGGAAGTGAGGACCCTCCTGGAATGGAACAGAGCCGGAATAGAAAAAGAAGGGGGTGGGCCTTCTTTGGATTCCATTTGCACTCTTGCTTCAGCCCTGGGCCCAGGTATACAATCTAACATTTCCAGGAGTGATTTATGATAGAGAGTCAGAACCTACGAAATCCAAATTTTTGCAGCAAGTGAGTTGTTGGATGGACGAATATGCTGCTAATGGAACCAGAACACACACAGAGGAGGGGTCTGGAATGGGAAGAAATATTATAAGTTAATTAAGTCATTTAATAAAAATTTGTTGAGCACCAACTTATGTGCCTGGCATAAGACTGAATAAAACAAAGATTTGGGCCTGGTTGAATTTATATTTTGGTGGGACAGATGGACAAAAAACAAAGCCATTTACAATGTCAGGTGGTAACAAGCGCAAGGAAGAAAAAGTAAGGCGGGAGAGTGAATGGGAACTACTTTCAGAAGAGGAGTGGCATAGAAAAGCTCTCTAAAGAGGTGACATTTGAGCAGAGTTCTGAACAAGTCATTATAATATCTGGGGAAAGTGTTCTAAGTGTTCAGTTTACTGAAGGGCAAATGTAGAGGGGCAGAGGCAGCAGTTGGTTTGCTGAAGAAACCACCACCAAGTGGTATGGATGGGGCTCAGTGAGGAAGAAACCAAGGAGTAGGAGATGTAAGTCATCTTTAGAGACTAGTTGTTGAGTTTGAGAAACCTATTACATCCAAACATATGTCCACATGCCCAACAGGCAGTGGGAACTAGAAGTCCAGAGATCAGGACCAAAAGTGGTACTGTAGATAAAGAAACGGGCATTGCTAGTGCCTGTAGGGAGATGGTGAGAGCAGTGAGAGCCTCGGGCAAGGGAAATGCTGGCAGACCTGCTTATAACTGGAGCCAATGAGAGAATAAATACAAGTACACGCTCTCTCCGCTGTCATAATTACTGGTCAATTTTCTGAAATAGTATCCACTTAGATGATTAATAATCACTATTCTATTCGTTGTAGAATGCAATGCTTTGGTTTGGTTTTATAATTATATCTTAGTTTGGCATCATATCTGTGCCTTAATGTTTCTTCAAAAATGGCTCCATTTCTCACTCGCTTCTTATATTCCAAGGACCCTCAGGGTTTAACATTTTGTTTCTGTAGCATTTTTTAAATATTTAATTGATGAATAAAGACAGAACATATTTAAAGGGCACAATGTGATAATTTGATACATGTAGACATTCTGTAATAATGATCACAACCAAATTAATGAACACATCCATTACCACTTGTGCTGTATATGAGCTCCCCAGAACTTGTTCATCTTATAAGTGAAAGTTTGTACTCTTTGATCAACATCTCCCCATTCTCCCATTCCCGGCCTCTGGTGACCATCATTCTACTACTCTGCTTCCATGAGTTTGATTTTTTTAGATTCCACATATACATAAGATCATGCAGTATTTGTCTTTCTTTGTCTGGCTTATTTTACCTAGCATATGTTCTCCATGTTTATACATGTTGTTGCAAACAGCAGAATTTCCTTCCTTTTATAGCTAAATAATATTCCATGGTGTGTATGTATGTGCGCACATGTTACATTTTCTTTATTCATGCATTGATGGACAGAGGTTGATTCCATATCTCGGCTAGTGTGAATAATACTGTAATAAAAATGGAAGTGTGGATATCTCTTTGACAGACTAATTTCAGTTCCTTTAGATACACACCCAGAAGATGATTGCTAGATAGAACAGTAGGTCTATTTTTAATTTTTTGAGGAACTTCATGCTGTTCTCCACAATGGCTGAAAATCAAGTTGCTGCTCTTATCTTGTCCGCAAGTCATGTTTAAAAGCAGCAATGAGAAGCAGTGCCTACACTGCTCAGGGTGGATGGCAAGGGCAGCCCACGGGCTGATGTGTAGAGGGGAGCTCTCAGAATCTCTGGATTTGTGGGCAGAAAAGAGGTTGTGCCTACGGATATAATTCCCAGCACTGGGGCTCTCGGGACCTCTGGTGGAATGACCCAACAGTTACATTTCAAAATGGAGGTTTTGTTTTTTGGCAGGGAAACAGCATAGTTGACACTGAATGTTATTTGTAGATTTAACTTTAGAAGGTTTAAACCATTTTTCTTGTTTTCAGTGAATCATTTCATGGAAATAGCCATATATTATGCCTTGTTTTAGAACCAAATTATTTCTTAAATAAGGGGGATTGGAAAAGTGAATTATGCTAGTAAAATTCTCAAATTGCTTTGCACGATATCAATTCAGTGAGATGCATTCCTGCCTTCACAGGTAATGGCCCAAATTTAAAGTAACATAATCAACAACCAGGATTTGTCAAACATAACACTATGTGGGAATGTATGCTAACCACTGCAGGAGATGGGAAATGCATTAGGAATTGCCCTCAGAAAATGTGCCACTCAACTGGTAAGCAGAGGCATGAAAATGAACTATAGCATAAGGCAGTGAATGGTAAGCAGTTTGTGCTACCTGAGCTATATGAGTCCATAGAAGAGATCACTTCTGTCTGGGATGTCCAAAGAGGGGGTAGGACTTGAGCTGAGCACTGAAGCATGGAGAGAAGGAGGCCCAAGCAATGGGACAATGTGTGCAAGGACATGAAGATGAGGCACAATAGGGCAGATCTGAAGGTGGAAATGCAAGTTTAAATGCTGATACTTACAAGCTGTGTGACCATGGGCAAGTTTGACCTTTCTGAGCTGCCATTTTCTCATGGTAAAAGAGAGATACTAGAGGAACCTGCCTCACAGGATTGTCATGGAGAATAGAGGAGATAATACAAGTGAAGCACTAGGCAGAACCATACTTGGAACGAAGGGAAAGCCCGCAGTCAATGTGCAGTATTGTTACACTTGCCAGATTGTGAAAGAGTGCAGGCAACCCTTGAGTTGAGCTCAACGCTGGAGCCAAGATCAATGACAGAAGGATCTTGTTTTGAAACAGCAACTAATGACCAGAGAGAGGAAATGGGTCATGAAGCTCCGTGGTGCCTTTCATGAAAATGAATGTAAGGGAGTGATTCAGGAAAAGGGACCACGATCAACACCAGCAGACTCTTCCTATGCACTGGGGCCCATCTCATGATGAGCATGAGAAATGGAGTCCATTCACCCTTGCCCAGCTCCTACACCAGTTACACTCTTTAGACCAAAAAGCTCCTAAGAGGAAAGTCAGAAGGAAACCAACTCAGGGAAATACTTGGGGATGGTGCCTTACAATCTTTGCCCCCTCATTCCTTCCCCTCAGGAAACCACAGGAAATGAGAGTTTACTGAAGGCAGAGATGACTGAGAGTACTTGCTACAATGCTTGGGACGTGGAGAGATTTTGAAGCAGACCTCCTCCCACCCCAACTCCAGCCTCTCAGGAAATGGATGAAGGAACAATACTCACTGGAACCAGATACAGCTGCATGTCTCATCCAGGAGCCATTGCTGGGGTAGGGACTCCTCTGTTACTCGGGGCAACAGACAAATGGAGGAGACAATCGATTGTCCCTTTGAAGTCCCAGGGGAGACTTATAGAGCCCATATTGAACATCCCTGGCTTAGAGGACTTGGGAATGAGAAGGCCTGCAATGTACCTGCCTGTCAGCTAGTACTACCATCCACAGTGTTGAAGATGGTACAGCAGAAAGGTACAGAAGTGAAAAGAACCAGGAGGCTTGGGAAGGCACAGGAGAGACAAAAGAGGCTGATTGATGGAAACATTCTTACACACCTGGGCTAAGCAAGCTAGCTCAGTGGCCAAAGTGCAGTGGCATTTTCTTTTCTGATACTAGAGAGATAACGACATCGTTACTAAGGACATGACAACATTTAGCAGCGAAGGCTAGCAAGAGCTATGCTTCAGTTTCTGGAGGCTTGTAAAGAGAATTTATCTTTCTTTGCATCCTTTTGATTAAACCTCAACTCGAATCCTATAGTGTTTTTAAAAACCCCATATTTTAATTAGAAATGATGCTTTAGCAAGACTGGAAAGAATAGCAACAAAACAATCATTCAAGGTAGTGAAACACTCTTGGTGAACACATTTCACAACCAGAAATAATGTTAAAAGGTGGCTGAATACACTTATTACTACATTACATGAATCTTTAGGATTGAGAGAACCTACCCAAAGAAAATTCCTGAATGTCAGCTTCTTATTGTCCCTCGGCAGGAGAATTGCTTGAACCCAGGAGGCAGAGGCTGCGGTGAGCCAAGATTGTGCCACCTACAGCAGATGCTTCCTAGAGATGTAGAATGCTCACCTGAGCTTCTGGGCCTGACCCAGGTGCTCCCCAAAGCTGTAGACTGTCTGTACCCACCTGAGTGTCTGGGCTTGAACCAGGTGCTCCCCAGAGCTGTGTACTGACCATACAAAAATCAGAGCTTTGAACAGGGTGCTCCCTCAAAGGTCTTTACTTCTGCTACTATATTCTTCCAAAACCACACAATTCTTTTCTGTTGTTGCTTTTGTTGTGTTTTTTTTATGAGTTTTTTGTTTGTTTTTTGAGACTGAGTCTCACTCTGTCACCCAGGCTGGAGTGCAGTGGCATAATCTTGGCTCACTGCAGCCTCCACCTCCTGGGTTCAAGCGATTCTCCTGCCTCAGCCTTCTGAGTAGCCGGAATTACAGGCATGCGCCACCAGCCCTGGCTAATTTTTGTATTTTTAGTACAGACGGGGTTTCACCATGTTGGCCAGGCTGGTCTTGAACCCCTGGCCTCGAGTGATCCACCTGCCTTGGCCTCCCAAAGTGCTGGGATTACAGGTGTGAGCCACTGTGCCTGGTCGCAAAGTCACACAACTCTTATAGTAGAACTTCAGGTACCACAGCTCTCCATTCAAAAGACATAAAGTCATCGATATCTAGGGAAATCTGTCCTGTCATGAATGTCTAGCCAGTCACTGCATTTCATACTGTTGATAAATGAGAAACACAAGACTCCAAAAATTCATGGAAAAAAGATTAAAAGATAAAAATAAAAAATATAAGCTTCATTTCTCAACATACCTCCATTAAGCTCAAGATACTTTTGTAAGAGATGATATCAGCCATTCAGTTCATCCCTAAAGTAGTAGGGGCACTGGGAATTTAAGCATCTGAATGCAGTCTTTTTTACATTATTAACTGAAGAAAAATTGTTTCTCTTTAAAGCTGTTTTAAAATTAGGAAACAAAGGCCAGGCACAGTGGCTCGTGCCTATAATCCCAGAAAGCACTTTGGGAGGGTGAGGCAGGCAGATCACCTGAGGTCAGGAGTTCAAAACCAGCCTGGCCAACGTGGTGAAACCCCATATCTACTAAAAATACAAAAATTAGCTGGGCATGGTGGCGTGCACCTGTAGTCCCAGCTACTTGGGAGGCTGAGACATGAGAATTGCTTGAATCCGGGAGGTGTAGGTTACTGTGAGCCAAGATCATGCCACTGCACTCCAGCCTGGGCAACAGAGTGAGAATGTCTCAAAGAAAAAAAATTAGGAAACAAACAGAAATCATAAGGAGCCAAATCAGGACTGTAAGGTAAATGGGATGCCTAACAATTTTCCTGCTGAAACTCTTGCAAAACCCCCTTGAAGGATGAGAGGAACAAGCAGGAGCATTGCCGTGGTAGAGGACTCTCTCCACCATGGCATTTTCTGCTAAAGTTTTGTTAAGTTTCTCAGAACACTCTCATGATAGGCAGGTGTTATTGCTCTTTGGCCCACCAGAAAGTCAATAAGCAAAGCGCCTTGAGTATCTCAAAACTGATGCAGGACCTTTGCTCTTGCTTTCATTTTCTCTCTTAGAAGCCACTGTTTTAATTGTGCTTTGTCTTTGAGATCGCACTGGTAAAACCAGGTTCCATCTCCTGTTACAATTCTTCGAAAAAATGCTTCAGGATGTGGATCCCACTTGCTTACAATTTCCATTGAAAGCTCTGTTCTTGTCTGCAGCTGAACTGGGTGCAACAGTTTGGGCATTCATTGAGTGAAAAGTTGTGTCACCTTTAATTTTTCAGTCAAAATTGTATAAGCTGAACCAGTTCAAATGTCTGTAGTGTTGGATACTGTTTCTGCTGTTAATCACGGGTACTCTTCAATTACAGCATCAACAAGATGAATTATTTCCTCACAAATTGATGTGTATGACCTGCTGCTGCAGGCTTCATCTTTAACATTGTCTCAACCCTTCTTAAAACAAGTTATCCATTTGTAAACTGCTGATTTATTTGGGGCATTTTTCCCATAAGCTTTTCATAAAACATCAATGATTTCACCATTCTTCCGCTCAAGTTTCACCATAAATTTGATGCTTGTTCTTGCTTCAATTTTAACAGAATACATGTTGCTCTGACAGGGACTTTTTTTAAACTAATGTCTTATCCTTCTTAGTGCTTCAAACTGGGTCCTGATCAGACATGTTATTGCAAGTTAGTGCGAGTTTATTTTGGTGCAAAAAAAAAAATTAGAAATCCATTGCATAGTTTTTTCATAATATGCATTTTCCATGAACATTTTGTAGAATGCTTGCATGGGCTCGGTGTAATTCTGTAGGTCTATATAAGCAGAGTGGCATGGGAGACAGAGCCACAAATGGGCTGGAATCAGGCTCGTGCCCCTTTATCAGCTCCAACACTGACTTTCAGGGTAAACTTCGAGAATACTTAAGGAACATCTGCTAAGTGCAGGCACCTGCTATGTTCTGAGGAGGAAATGGTTATCAGCCTGGCCCTCTTTTGCCCCTTCCCCCAATTATATGATGAGGAGTAGAGAATCAGGCCAGCAGAGCCCTTCAGAGGCATTTAAAGGAAAGCTGTTCTAGACAAGGATATATCATAAATTAAATATAAAAATGTCCCAAGTGCTCAAGCAAGAAAGCTGGAAAAGCCCAGAGAAGACTGTAGCAGTGCCGGTGAAGCCTGAAGCACACAAGGCTTGGTAGCCACTCCTGCATCTCTGCAGACATGGCTTGGTTTCCAGCCTGATGCTTGATGTCAGTCCATAACTGGGGATGCCCACATCCAAGCCTGGGCCCTGGAGGATGTTGGGTCAAAGTCATAGCCAACCTAATGCAGAGGAAGAGGAGGCTGAGGGGAGCCGACAACATGATGAGCTAATGAGGGTCACCCTCCAATATCTTCTCCGTTACCAAGGCCTCCAAACCCACTACTGGCTGGGCCTTGTTTTAAATTAGGCAATGTCCTCTCTTTTCAGTTCTCTCTAAAAAAACAAAAGCTGTACTCTAGGTAGGACTCACTCAAGCTCCTACTACTTTAGTGAGAACGAATTTAACAATTATTTAAGGCCTTGTCAGGATAGACAGGAAAACCCATTAACCATAGAAATTTGAGGTAAGTAGAGGACCCAGAAACCAGGAAACAGAACCAAGAAAGGTTACAGAGCTTCGCTTGTTGGCTGAATTCTCCTGGGCCAACAAGCTTTTAGCTCTAGATTGGCTGTCATGGGAGGATGCTGTGTATTGTCACATTCATCCTGCTCCATACTCACCTCTTCAGGTAGCAGGAAAGGGCAGGTGACACACCTGCTAACCTACTACTGTCACCCTGGCCAAGGGCAAAGCCTCCAGAAGGATTGCCTCATTTCAGAGAAATGAGAGGCAGGCCCTGTGGGCTTGTGGACAGCTCTCAGGAAACAATCTGGGCCAGCCACATCTTCAGAAAATTCAACTGTAGTAAGAGCATTGAAAAATGCTCCCTAACTCAGGTCTGGTTGTCCTCTCCTATCTCAGTTAATAAATAAGTTTCCCATGTGAGTAACAACTTCATCATCAATCAACAGCAATGCGGTATTTCTGGAAAATGTCCTGTAAATAATAACTCCCTTTTCATGCCTTAGTGTTACACAAGTCATCCTTAGTCCTGAGTCCCCCTGAGACTAAAGGCACCAATGGCTCGCACAGAAGCTGCAACAGGTGTGGCTGAGACTTGCTCAAGATGTCCAGAGGCAGCCCCTAGCCCACCGGAAGACTCTCACAGACTTCCTTAAGCCAAAAGCCTGCAGGAACCACACCTTTGTTACTCCTCCTGAGGTAGGGAGTATGCAGAACTAAACCCACCGGGAATGCTCCATTGACACAGGGTTTTCCAGAACAAACAGCTCAGAGTGTACAACATCTGTTGAGAAAGCAGTTACACTCAGGATTCTGAGTTTCTAACAGATAACTGATGGGCACCAGAAATGAGGCTTCTCTCTCTACTCAACATTCCAGGGTCACTGGGGTGAGGTGTCCAACCTCAGGCATGCCTTGGCCAGTTAGCAAGGCAGTTACTAATCATGGTCCAGGTGGCTTCTGAAGGCACCTGGAAGATGAATGCAATGATTCTCCCCCACAGAGGGAAGTCCCAATGAGTTGCACCAGAAGAGGGGCTGCTCAAGGCTTTGGAGCTTCAAATATCGGTATTTTTCTTAAGGCATTTAAGAGGGTCTTTAAGAGACATTGTCTCTTCTAGTCCCTAAACAGCCTCTGAGTTAAGGTCTCTGATGCCAGAAGAGCTGATGTGCTCCAGAATGGGCTAGATGATGAAGCAGGAGGAATTCCACACTCAGGACAAGCTCACAGGGGACTCTGATCCCTCAGTCAGGCACCACATCCAAGGCTGATGAATGAGGGTGAGCTCTAGCCCAACTAGTAAAGAGCCTTCAGCTGGGGAAACCCAGACCTTTTGTCACAATGCCTCTCCAAATAATCAAGATCTCGGTTCTCTATGAGTTATGTGGCCTTCAGCAACTCACCAAGGAAGTACATGAGAGCACCTTAAACTATACAGTTTACCTTAAACTACAAATGTCAAGTGTTATTTTGAAAGTACTTGGGAGCCTTTTGAAAATGTACCTGGTGGTGGAAAAGCTGATTCTGCTTCTTTGTTCTTCATCCAACCCAATCCCAAAAGAGACGTGCCCCACCTAACTGCCTTGTGTATCTACCCACTTGGTTATCCAGCAATATTCACTAACCTTCTCCAGGGTGCCACGTACTATGCTAGATGCTGGAGACAGAACAATAAATAAGATACCCTTAGAGAATTCCAACACTGCCTATTCCTATCTCTGTTTTTTATATTCTTAATCTGTGAGTCCCACCCCAGAAAGATCCCTTCTACCAGGAGGAAATATAAACCATCTCCTTCCTGGTGTAGATGAACAGGCATGAACATGCAACCTCACCCTGTGAGCCAGGGAGTCCCTTGAGGTAAAGTCTGTGCCACAGTCCTGAAGCCATGAAACTCAGCCCTCTCCCACCCCACCCCATCATCATGGCCCCATTCAAAGCCTTTCATGACTGAGGCTCTTGGTGCACCCAGCCTCAGTCTTAGCAGATACAGTCTTTTGAAGCCACTTTTGAAATAAACACATGAAAGACCAAACCAGGAAACCAGAGGTTTATCTCTACCTGCGAAGCCCTGTTAACCATGTCCATCATGGGGACTTGCAGCAGGTTGAGTATAGACACTAAAGTCAGAAAGACCTGGGTTTGAATCCTGGCTTTGTCATCTGTGAGTCTTTAAGCTAACTGACCACTCAAAAGCTTAATTTTCACACTTATAAAACTCAGAGAATAATATCTCCCCCATTAGTGATATTCAAATAATTAAATGTGATAATGTTGGTAAATAATGTAACAGTGCTTGGCACTTGGAAGCACTCTATAAATGGCAGCCTTTATTATTTATCATTATAATAGTCATTACTATTGACATGCTCGCAAAACACAGTCCATTTCCTCCCATGCAACTTGGTATCTCTACTGCCTATATGGATGTACAACAAAAACAAAACCTCCATTGACTCCAGAGCAAGTTATTTCCAACTGTGACCTTAATTCATCTTGCCTTTTTGGCAAGACTATCTCTCAGTCCTGAAGGTTAAGATATATTTATCCTTGGTGTAATACCCACCTGATGGACAAAATGAAAGAGTAAATCACAACCTAGAACAGTATTTCACTTACCAACAAATCCATTGGGTTTCATGTCTCCCACTCTATTCATATATAAGCTTTCAGCACACTTCTTCATAGCGGATCCCTTCCTTGCCAGCTACAGTCACTTCCTCACCCCCCTCCCTCATCTGTGGTTCTCTCACCTCCATTTCCATGACTGCCAACTGCCTCCTACAGCTCCAGAACACCCTACCACAACGGAACACATTTCTGCATCTGGCATGGGAAGTCCCAAAGAAGATACAGGCAAACAAAGATAGACTGTGTAGTAAAGAATTAACCTTGCCCAAAGAGAGTCTGGCCTTTGCCCTTGGCTTCTGGGAGGTCGTCTCTAAGCCCTTGAAATGTAAAGTCCTGAGAGCAGTGTCTTGGTTTGCCTAGGACCTTGGGTCATGCAGTTAGTATGATGTGACAATGTGACACAGTGAGGGCTTTGGGTCTTGCTGAGTCAGCTCAACCTCCAGCTGAAGATTGGACTGGAGACTGGAATGAACCCTACTTATGTGATGGAGCCCCCCACCAAAATATCTGAATGCCTAGGCTCAGGTGTGTTCCCTGGTTGGCAATGCTCCATGTATACTGTCATGTTGATGCCAAGAAAGTACCACTCTCCATGACTCCAAGGGGAGAGGACAACAGAAGCTCCACATTTGGAATTTTCCTGAATTCTTCCCTATGTGCCATTTCCCTTGGCTAATTTTAATCTGTATTATTGAACTGTAATAAACTGTACCATGTAATAAACACTTTTGGTACATTCTATGCATCCTTCTACAGAACTATGGAAAGTAAAAGTGGTCCTGGGGACCTCTAAATCTACAGTTGGTGTCAGAGATGAGGGCAGTCTTGCGGGCTGTTCCTCTAACATTGCAGAGGCCACTGGGAAAATCCCTGCAGATGAGCAGCCAGATTCCAGTATGTACTAGGAAGTTTCCAGGAAACTGAACAACCACATCCTTGGGCCATCCCCTGTCGTCATCATAAGGCAAACCTCAAAGCATAAAATTGTTACTCTGCCTTCACTTGCAAGTCCTTGTGTAGTCTCAATGATCAACACTCCCTGAATTAATGTATACAGACAGACCTTTCCCCTACCCCAGCCTTCACTCTGTCCTCTGACCTCCATGTACAATATGGGAGAGGTCCTATCTCTGGGTTATTTGGGATTTCTAAGTCTGGCATAAATAGCAATGGTAGGTGGTGAATTGGAAGCAATATCAAGTGGAAGACTGTACCTGGGAAACTGCCACCTGTGCCCATGTCTCCCATCAGCCTGGAAAATGTTATCGCCACTATTCCACTGAGCCTGGTCCTCAGCCCAAGAGAAGAAATTATATAGGCAGAAGAAAGAGGAAAAAGGAGCCAGAGGAATGCTCAGGGAAGCCAGAGGTCAGTAAGAGTGTCAGCCACAACAACGTCTGAAATCCTCAGGAATCACACCCCTGTAAGGATGTCTTCCCTCCACTTGCTGGGCCCCTCCGCTTAGAAACAAAGCTCCTTTTCAAGATTGTGCTGCTATCTGCAGTGATTTAGTGTCCAGATAACTGGGAAGCAAGGAGGTACATTCTTCTGTCAAGGCTCATGGGGAAAATACAGGAAGAAGAAATGTCAGCATTTGGATACCAGTGGAAATGGAAAGCCTCAAAAAAATCAAAAGGGAAAGAAAATGCATTTTGGTGATAAAGGCCTAGAGTGAGCTGATGCTGGCTGAATGCTATATTGGGTCTGAACTAGCCACAATATCTTCCTTTGTTAACCCTGAGTCCCAGCCAACTGCCCCAAGAATACGGAGTAAAAATGAAGGAACAAACTGGACCCCATATGTTTAAAATGAAGAGGTTTCAGGGCTATATCAGTCACTTATGCCTAATATTTGGCTTTCCTTTAAATTGCATTGTCGTCAATGACTGTTCAGGCTGAGTTGCTTAGACAGTAAATTCTGGTTCTAGCTGCCATTTCGCATTATGCTAATGTATGTGAGAAGCTGTCTCCCTGGATACCGTAGCAAATTGCCAGCTGAATCATAGAAATGCTGTCAAGTTTTTTTTTCAAGTTTTCCATTTTTGCTTTGCCATTGTGTGTAGTCAAGAGAAACCAGGAAAGGCAGGGAGGGATATATATATATACATATATATATATATATTATATGTATGTATCAAGCTTTCCATTGGAATGGTTTTACCTCTTTAAGAAAAAGCTGTCGCTTTCTCCCTTGTTTCCAAAGCAACTCACATGCATGCCTCCATTTTATTTGAAATCATTTCTTGGCCCAAATATCTGTGTCAGTTTCAGGGAATCAGCCTGGAGAGCCAGCAGAGGGAGAAAGAGAGCACCAAACCCTGATGTTCTATAGATTCCACTCAAAATCAGAGCCTGAAAAAGTGGACACTTGCTGAGCCCAGAGAAGTATGCAAATCAAATGGATTCACTAAGTGAAGCCACTTTATAAAAGATGGCCCAGGGTTCCTGGTGTGAAGCAAACTGCCTTGGCTTGCAAACTGGTTCTAGTTTTGGCACCGCTATCTTCTCTCCTTGGATGACTCCTGTTGTGAACAGTTATTTTATCTATTAAAAGTAGGAGAGGAAACTGGATGAGCTGTAAGGTCCTTGTGGCCCTAACATTCTAAGTCTCTAGGGCTCTTTTCTGGCCTTAGCTGCCTGTGGGGCTAAGGATAACAATAATTTATTTTGTTGGAAACAGGAGCCTAGCAAGGTTCCTTCCAGGTCTAAGAGCCAGGATTCTATGAAGCTCAAGGTGCAAAATGAGTAATTTCCCTTACTGTCTGTTGGTAGATAAGACAGATGCATGCAGGGGTTAAAGGCAGCTGCAACAGACAGAGCACGCACTCCCTGTCTCCCACTTCTTTTCACTTTTGGACTCCACTTTTCTTTCCCTGGCCCTTGTGCTACTTCCTGAAGTTGTGATGGAGGCAGAAGCACCCAGCAGAGGACCTGGAGCGCGGCAGGAGCTCAGTCTGGGGAAGTTGTAATGATAATCACGTTCACTCACAGCTCTCAAGCACTCACTTGGTCTTAGACTTCCTGAACTGCTGCTTTGTTAGCTCTGAAACCATATATGACTAACGATCCCTGCACTTGGGACCCTCCTCTGCATCTACAATTTCTTTGCCTCATCTGTCCCATTTCCAACCACCCAAAAGTTCCACCTATACCCCAATGGTAGCGTTTCCTGCAGACAAAGGTTCTAACTTCTGCCCCTGTTTCACCTGAGCCCTCACCTAGATTTCAACCAATTTAAGGGTAACAAAGTCAAATGGCTTTGGGAGACAATAAAAAAAAAACCTATACAAGTGAGGTTTCCCAATTTGAGGCAAATAGGAAGAAGCAGAACCACCTCTTAATAGAACAGAGTGCATTGCCCTCTTCCTCGCGAACAGGGCATTCAAATTGAATTTATAAAAACTTTGTGCCCCAAACAAAATGGTTATGCAGAAATTAAGCCTCCACCCCAACAGTTTTTGACTGCAAGCAATACATTCATTAATTTTGGATTTCTTTTTAAATACAGAAATATACTGCATTGAGAATTCACAATTCTTTTCAGTCACTAAGGCTGATCTGGGGTTATCATTTATATTATTACAAAATGGTCTTTTTAAGTTTAATGAATCCTAAAGCTTTCTCACAATAAAGCCTATATTATCTTTTATTAACTGTTTTAAGCCTAATCTCTATAATATTTCTGTAATTTTCCAATGGAAATACTTCTGAGCATGAAGTGATACCTGTGGGGTTACTCCAAAGTGGCCCCAGTAAGTGTAAAATTCCTCTGATATCTTACATGGTTTTATCTTTAAAAAGAATATTTTTTGTGAATTTTGTTTTCTACTCTGTATCTAGATTTATTAATTTGAAAATAATGTTTTTTTAAATTACTTACCACCTACATAACATTCACTCCAAATCTTCAAGTAAAATAGAAACTTCTAGAAGATGCACCATGTTTATTTCACCATATTCCAGATGGGGCCTGGGTTGCCCTGTGCTGCATAAATAAGATTACTTGACTATTACCTGCTTCCTAAGGATGAGGTAGGGAGATGATTTTACACAAAAGTGGCAGAGTCAGAGATGACCAAAATACAAGGATGGGGAGGGACTTCTGGAATGGTGGTGGGAAGTCTGCAAAATCCTTTTCCCAACAAACGGTGATAGAACTGGGGGAAAAAATGGTCAAAAAAACAATATGAAAAGTTTGGACATTGATGAAAGACATACATCAAATTGAAAAACGTTTATCCAAGATCAGTGGGAAACTGCTGGGTTTTAGCTTAGGAGATGTTCCCACCCACCTCTTCCTCCAATGAAACAGTACTTCAATTAAGGTGGAACAAGATAAGAAAACCATCAGCTTTGCTGAGGAAGGCAGCTGGCTTGATTTGGAGTATATTGCAAAACAAAACAAAGCAATCTCCTGGGCATTGTCATAAACAGTAGCAATCTTGGTGGCAAATAAATGAGGAAGGTCAATGCCAAGGTGAAGCAAGCAACTAAATGGCAGACAAGCTAGACATACAACAAAGAGATCCAGAAAATAAAACATCGGGGTCTTGATACAGTCCCATATAACCCTGGTGGTCTGAAAGGCTGCATGCATTACAAGGCTGTCCTCACACTCAGGAGAGATCAGAGAGGGCCCCAGCTATCCACACACCCCTGGGTGAATGTGAGGCATTGTGCACAGACAGAGGAGACACAAAGGGCATAACGGAAAGTAAAAGCCAGGGAGACCTATAAGCTGACTGAACTTTGAGTGTATGTCCCAATCCATCCACAGATTCTTCAGCAAGGGATGGAGACCCTACCAGATTAAGGTGTTGGGCATAGCCTCTGACCAATTGCTGGCTAACCACTAAGCTATGCTGACCTAGAAGCAACCCCTAGAAAACCAGCTTAAAAATAAAAATGAGAAGTAAAGAATTAAGCAGAAACATTAGTAGCTACGTATTTTCGGGGATACAGATCTTACTTAGCCCAGACAAGTCATTAAACTAACAACAAGCAACAGTGACAATCCCCATGGAAAAATCAGAACCTAGAGTTCTTACAATATATTATCTAAAATTTCCAGTTTTCACCAAAAATTATGAGATATGCAAAGAAATAGGAAAGTGTGACCCACACTCAAGGCGAAAAAGAAGCAGTCAATATAAAATGACTCTAAACAGGTTCTGGAATCACCAGACAGACTTCAAAGTAACTACTATAAATATGCTCAAAGAATTAAAGGAAACCATATTTAATGAGTTTTTAAAGTATGACAATGACTCATCAAATAGGTAGTATCAATAAAAATATTTTTAAACAGAGATTCTGGGGTTGAAAGCTATAACAACAAATAAAACTTCATTAGAGAGGCTTAAAAGAGTATATCATATGGCAGAAGAAAGAATAAGCAAACTTGAAGACAGGACAATAGAAATCATGCACTCTAAAGACCAGAAAGAATAAATACAAACGAAGAACATCTCAGAGAATAGTGGGATACTATCAAGCATACATATAATAGAAGTCCCAGAAGACAAGAAGAGAGAGAAAGGAACAGAAAGTATATTTGAAGAACTAGTGGCCAAAAACTTTCCAAATTTGATGAAAACCACTAATCAACACATTCAAGAAGCTTAGTAAACTGTAAGCAGGAAAAACAGAAGAATGTCCACACTCAGGCTCATTACAGTCAAAATGTTAAAAGCCAAAGATAAAGGGAAAATCTTAAAAGCATCAAGAGAAAACTGACTCATATATATAGGAGAACAATAATCTGATTAACAGTTGACTTCTTATCAGAAACAGTAGGCCAGAAGACAGCGAGATGACCTATTTAAAGGCTGAAAGAAAGAAGACAAAAACTCTTTTAACCAAGAATTCTATATCCAGCAAACTGATGCTTCAAAAATGTGGCAAAATAAAGACATTCCCAGATAATTAAATATGGAGAGATTTCATCGAATCAGACCTGCCTTACAAGAAATAATAAAGGAAGTCCTCAGGCTGAAAGGAAATGACATTGGGCTGTAACGTGAATCCACATGAAGAAAACAGAGCACAGAAAGGTAAATATAAATGACTAGGCAAATATTTTTTCTTTTCTGCCCTTAATGCATTTAAAAGGCATAAGATTTATTCTTTAAACCAAGCTTGTCCAACCTGCAGCCCACAGGCCACATGTGGCCCAGAACACCTTTGAATGTGGCCCAAAACAAATTTGTAAACTTTCTTAAAACATTATGAGAATTTGTCGCGATTTTTTTAACTCATCAGCTATTGTTAGTGTTAGTGTATTTTACATGTGGCCCAGGGAAGTCAAAAGATTGGACATCCCTGCTAAACAATGTTAAACAACAATATAAGAACCATATCTGGGGGTTTATAACATATGAAGATGAAATATATACATATATAACATGCATATATATATATATATATGAGATAATAATAGCATAAAGGAGAAGAAAGAAATAAAGTTCTATTGGAGCAAAGTTTCCACATTTTGCCAGAATTAAATTAGTATTAATCTGAAGTAGATTATGATAAACTGAAGATCATAATGTGCTCTCTAGAGAAACTACTAAAAAAACACAATAAAATACAGGGAAAATTTTTAAAGCAAATAAATAAAATGGTATGCTAGAAAATATCTATTTAACTAAACAAAAAAGGAAGGGAGGAACAGATAAACAATAATGATAGGAGACCATATAGAAAAGAAATAGCAAAACTGCCAATGGAAATCCAACCATATCAATATTTACATGAAATGTGAATGGATGAAACATTCCAATCAAAAGGCAGAGACTGTCCATCTAGATTTAAAAGAAAATAAATAAATAAATAAAAATTTAAAAATAAAAGATAAAAAGACCCCACTATATGCTGTAGAGCTTCTTGCCTAGCTGCCTTGCCTCCCCGCTCCATCTTCTGGCTTCGCTGTTCTTACAGCACACATATCAAGAGCTGAGGAGCTGAAAGCGGAAACTGTCAGAGGGGAGTTTTTGCAGTCAGAGTAGGAATACCTAGAAAGCAGTCTGTGATCTGAGGACTGGATTTTAAAACTTCAATGGTCACTCAGCTCTTAAAAAGCTGCGAACTGTGGAATCCCCACATATTCCAACAGTCATATTCCTGAAAAACATGACATAACTTGAATTTGAGTATTCAGAAACATAGATCCTACAGACTTTTTGTGTCAACATCTTGAAAATATAATTCTCAACAGCAAGAGCTATTAGGAGGACAGCTTGGACTGAACCTGAAGTTAGAACCAGAGAAAGAAGAAAGTGAGGGACTTACTTCTTCCATTATTAGGGGATCACCAACAACCAGCTAGTTTCCCTGGTTCTGAATTTTCACCTCATCCAGGCTTCCACTACATTTGAAAGAGTTGAGCACTTCATCTTTCTTGAAATATCTTATTTACCTGCTTCTGCAACATCAATCTCTTGGGTTTCCTTCCACATCACTGGACATTCCTTTTTAGTCTCCTTTCTTGGATCCTTCCAATTTCCATGACTCTATGTTGGGTTGTCTCAATATGAGTTCTTGGGCTGCTCTCATCTGTACCCTTCCTTTGAAGGTGATCTCGTCCAGCACCATAACTGTCAATATCATGCACACTGAACCTGTTCCCCTCAACTCCAGATACAAATATTGTACTGTCCAACTCAGCATCCCAATGTGGATGTCAAATAGGCATTTCTTAGGGTTGCACATCTCAGAAATTGATAATTCCATTCTCTCACACCCTACATCCAATCATGTCAGCAACATCTTGACAATGTATCCCAAATCCAACTATTTTTCACCTCCACTACTACCTGGTCCAAATCACCATCATCTCTCACCAGGCTAAGTACAATATCCTCCCAACTGCTCCCCTTCCTTCCATCCTTCTACCTTGAGACAAAATTCTCCACCTAGAGGCCAGAGCAGACCTTTCAAGTATATATCTTATTATGTCAGTTCCCCATGCAAAACTCTCCAGAGCTTTCCATCACACTTGGAAAACATTCAGAGGCTCATCTTGCTGTAGGTTACATGAACTTGGCCCTGGCTACACCCCCAACCCTACCCCTTACCACTCTCACCTTCAGCCACTGCGCTCTAGCCACTCTGGTCTCCTGAGTTACTATACATTCCAAGTACCTCCTGCCTTAGGGCCTCGGCACTTGCTCTTGGCACCACCTGTAAGGCTCTTCCCCCAAGTATCGCTTTGGTTTTCCCATTAAATGTATTGGGGTTTGCCCTCACTTCATGGGAGAGCATTTTTCTGATTACTGTGTTTGAAATAAACACTCTTGGTTTATTTTTCTTCATAGCCCTATCCCTTCTTTTAATTTAAGTTTACTTGTTTATGGTCTTCTATTTATATTGGAATGTATCAGAGCTAAGAATGTCTATTTTGTTTACTGCTAAATCCCCAGCATATAGAATACGCCCTACCACAGGTAGGTGCTCCTTAAATATTCACTGAATGAATAAATAAGTGAATAGATAGACAGAGGGAGGGATGGATGGAGGGATGGAGGGATGGATGGAAGGATGGATGGACGGATGGAAGGATGGAGGGATGGATGAATGGATGGATGGATGGATGGATGGAAGGATGGATGGATGGATGGATGGATGGATGGATAGATGGATGGATGACAGGTTTCTCTCATCCCTAGGTATGGGAAATGTAAGTATCCTCAGCAGAGACCACAGTTCTCTCGATGCCTGATCCATCCTGACCTTTTGCTTTAGTTAGAAGCCCCAAATGGCCAGGTGCAGTGGCTCATGCCTGTAATTCCAGCACTTTGGGGGGCCAAGGTGAGAGGATGGCTGGAGCCCAAGAGTTTGAGACCAGCCTGGGCATCATAGCGAGACCCTGTATCTTAAAAAAAGGCAGGGGTCAGGGACAATATCCAGTCTACAGATTCATATCGGTACAGGATTAGGTTTTTTACTCACCCTGAAAAAAAAACTAGAAAAATAAGAATAATGTAGTGACTCTTTCATTGAACTGAATTTTTATAACTCTCCTTTATGTTGAGATTGTCCTTATACTTTAAAATTCATGTTAAAATTCTCATCATTTTACAAAGCAAAAGTGATAGTAAGTGGTAACTAGGTTTTGGCAATTTCTTTACTAGTGATCCAATGTTGTGTTCCATTGTTTTAGAGGTACATATGTTTGTTAATGAAATCAAAGGGTTAGAAACCACTGTTTCTGGTTACTCCTTTTCTGCCTTTTTCCTGTGAGCAAAGTCTTTAATAATTGCAAAGTCTTGTCAAATAACAACATGCAAAGTATGCTTGTTCCTTTAAGGCTAGAGTCTGGCCTTGAATTGAGCTGTTTCTTGTACTACCTTCACCCCTATCCCGCCGGGAAGTGGAATCCAACCTCTGTACCCCAGCTCTGCCTCTGATGCCCCGATCCCATTGGCAGGGACCTTGATAAGAGAAGGGAAAAATGAGAAAAACAGGCAGACCTTGCATCATGCTCCTGAAAACTGTGTGTAAAATAAGCTTTGCATATTAAGTCCCATCTTCCCATTGACCTCATGGTTAGTTTTCTTCCTTCTTAGTTGTGTTTCAAGAGACAATGCACCCTGGCACAGTTAAGTTTCTCTCATCTCTACTGAGAACCAGTGATTCGAAACACTCAAGGGAGATAAGGAACTTTTCAGATTGTGAAGTGAAAAATTATTTTATATGGAGAAAGACTGCCCCCTGATTCATATATTTCTGAAAGTACAGATTTTTATTTATCACCTGCTGTTAAAATGGGGGTCACTTTTACTTAGATTCTGGTATCTAAGAATTGTGTACACTGAAAATCACTACGACTCAAAAATCACCCCTTTTGAATTCTACTTGCAGTAAACAAGCTTTTTTGTTTGTTTGTTTGTTTTAGACGAAGTCTCGTTCTTGTCCCCCAGGCTGGAGTGCAATGGCGCGATCTCAGCTCACTGCAACCTCCGCCCCGCCCCGGGTTCAAGCCATTCTCCTGCCTCAGCCTCCTGAGTAGCTGGGATTACAGGTGCCTGCCACCACACCTGGCTAATTTTTGTATTTTCAGTAGAGATGGGGTGTCACCATGTTGGCCGGGCTGGTCTCGAACTCCTGACCTCAGGTGATCCACCCGCCTCGGCCTTCCAGAGTGCTGGGATTACAGGTGTGAGCCACCACACCTAGCCAGCAGTAAACAAGCTTTTAATTTCAAGTGAGAAGGAAAGCAATGAGACAAGCCGAGGCGGGCAGGGGGTGCTCTCCTGGGAACCCTGAGTAGCACCTGTAAGCAGCTGGGGTCATCTCAGCAAACGAGCTGCCCCACACCCAGGCAGCCTTGCTGGCATCACCTGTTAGGGCTTACCTCTGAAAGGCCATTTCCCACCCATGCTGCCTCTGTACTTTGGTAGGATGGCCCCATCCTCAGATGCCAATCAAACAAGAGAGAAACTGGTTATTTCTCACTTAGGAAACAAAGCAGATTCAAATAAATGTCCTTCCTTTCCACCGGGAAGATTCTCTTCTACTTTACTAGCAGAGTCCAGGCAAGCCCCACTTTTGACACCTTTTCAAAAAGCAAAATTCCAAACTCATAAACAAAAAGTTGAAAGTGGCGAAACAGTAAGGGAACAGGGAGGCATATTTTCCTTTGCCAAAAGATGTATAGCTTTGCCCTGGGATACAAATGCAGGTTTTGTTATGTAGGGGCTCCTAACAAAGGTCCCTAGTGTTAGGAGTCACAACTCCTTGTAGAGCCTTCAAAAATGAAGGGGGCCGGGCACGGTGGCTCACGCCTGTAATCCCAGCACTTTGAGAGGCCGAGGCAGGCGGATCACCTGAGGTCAGGAGTTGGAGACCAGCCTGGCCAACATGGTGAAACCCCGTCTCTACTAAAAATACCAAAATTTAGCCGGGCGCTGTGGTGGGCGCCTGTAATCCCAGCTACTTAGGAGGCTGAAACAGGAGAATCACCTGAACCTGGGAGACGGAGGTTGCCGTGAGCTGAGATCGTGCTATTGCAGTCCAGCTTGGGCAACATGAGTGAAACTCCATCTCAAAAAAAAAAAAAAAAAAAAAAAAAAGAAGGGAAAATGTGTATCTAAAATGAAAATAGTATAGAAAAACAGGGACTCAACTAATAAATATTTAACTTAATGCAGCATTTTTGGAGCACAGCTATTTTGTAAACAAAGATAAACCTGCTACAGAGGATTTAAAAGAGCATAGCATGGAGCTGCTGAAGCTGCACATTTGCAGATCCAAACACCCCGGAGAAAGGAGGAACCTGGATCCATCAGGACCCAACACAGTGGGCATGCTCAGAGGGAGTTAACGGGAAAGAGTTTCAGGAAGGAATTCTGCATACAGCTGTGTTCAGAATTAAAGGAACCAATAAGGGATAGGGAAGCACAAAGGGACTGGCAACAAGGGGGAAGCAGATACTGCCCCTAGGCCTGAGGAACCAGGGAAGGGAATTGTGTGTGCCTGAGAGCCTGCAGGAGCCAAAACTGTGGAAGAAAGGCCACTTTGCACAAGATGTGCCTTAAAGGAGCATAGCACCACAGAACTGGAGGAGGCAGAGGGCAGGGCATGTGCACATACAGATTGCCACCTCTTTTCTCTTGCCCTCTGGTTTTCTGGTGGTGCCTCCCAATGGCCAAACCCAAGTGGAAGGCAGAAAGCCAGGGAGCTCAGGCAATGCTGTCCATGGAGATCAGCTTCACAGGGCAAGGAGAATGGAGCTGGGGCAAATGCAGCCAAGCCAGTAAAGAGCCCTAGACTGAGACCCAGGACACCTGGTGCTAACTGTGCCACTGCTGTATTGGCTTTCAGACTTTGGACAACAACACATCTAGACTTCTAGGTAAGAGACTGTACCATACAGTCTGTGGTCTCTTTGACTCAATTTCATCCAGGAGTTATGTAGATCCAGGAGCTATATATATCCAGGAGATGTGTAGAATTAGTAATAACACATCAGCTACTACAGGTATCACAAGGCTTTCAACAAGAGCCCTTCAATCTATGTAACACTGATGTGTTTACTAACTCCAAAATTCAGACAGACATCAAATCCATGGGCACAGAAACTGGCCCAAGGAATTCTCATCTTCATTTCTCAACAACTTCATCACTAGAACGACGTCTACATCGTGGCCAGTTTCCCTTGGGGTTATCGAAGAGTTCAGAATTTCACATGCCTCCCTTGTTTCTTTTGAGAACAGCAAATATGGGCACAATTGGAAGATGAACCATCCTGAACTCCAGAACCTGTGAGGCTGTGCCTGCAGGACAGAGGGCTCAGACCCCCAAAATAGCAGGAAGAGACCCCCTGTCCAGTCCTCACCATTGCAGGCAGCCTCTCCTATTGCAAGGGTCCCTTCTCTTTTGCAACCTTCCCATCCATGGACTGGTACCTGCCCCATACCAGCTAGTGGGGAAAAGACCCTCTGGACAATAGGTCCACACTCTGCCCTCTAATGGCAGGCCTTCTAGTCTTTCCTGTCTCATTAGTACTTCTAGTGACTTCAGTCCTGTAGCTTTACAAAGTCTTCCTCTAGTTATTTCATAGCATCTTCGGTAGGGACACTAACACATAGTAGAATTGCAACTTTTTAAGCCTTAAGCAAACAGGGATCTTAGAGAAATGTCTCTCTCTTAAGAGGAAAAAAATTAAATGATAAAAGAAAACATCAAGTCGAATGACATTTCAGAGAAAAGCAACTTCCCCCTTGCACCCTAGGGACAGTAAAAGGTGAGTTGTCAGGTGCTGCTGAAATCCCCAGGTGCAAAACTCATGGGGATCTGACCCAAGAGAAAATGTGATTTTAAGGCCAAGTCTACTAATAAATCAAATAAATATTAGTCTGTTGACCTTGGACAGAGGACCGTGGGTTGGGGCACACTGTAACAGGTACAACACGGGGTGGATAAAGTATACCTGGGGTAATAAAGGCTCTAAATTTGTTTTATAAGTTTGCTCTGGAGTTATTACTGTCGCTATTTCACTTAATAATTATGGCTTAATGTGTTAATAATTTTTACTGATGCAGTAATCTTGTAGGCTAAGTGGTTGCCTGGGAACTCTATATCATGCACCTAGTAGGTCCTGGCAATAAATGTTAATTGCAGTATCTCCAGCTGCAGAACTTTGGAAGCCATGAGGGTACATTGCTCTTTCTTCACCCTCTCATGTTCCCCCAAACTGCCTAGTACTGTCTTGCATCACACCCCTTTCTGGCCCATTCCCAGGTACACATATGATGTGTTTCCCTGCATATCTGTCTGTAATGCACTGCCCAGGCCACTCTAGCTGTCATTTTTTAATGCTTCTCTGATTCCTGTGGGTGCTTCTGCTTGTTTGGTTGTTTTTTTCTGTTTGCTTGTTTACCTCCAGTATAGAAGTTTCTGGCAAAGAGACTGCATCTTCCTTAGGGATTGAGAGACCCATACAAGTTAGACTGTGAGCCTCTTGAGATGAAGGAGTTCTCTCACTCATCACTGTAACCTCAGGGCCCAGCAGAGCCACATGGCCCACAGAAGATGCCTAAAAAAGATCTGCAAAATCTGAACTGTGTTTTAGGTACATTGGAGCATAGCTGACCCTTTAGGGAAACATAGAGTTGAATGCAAAGGAAAAGCCAAGGAAAGGAGTTTTCCTTTCCCACAGCTTGGAGTGCTGAGAAATGCCCTTCTATTGCGAGGTGGGAAGAAAACAGAGACAATGCTTTGGACCTAAATGCTTTCAGAAAGAAAGACTGTAGTGTGATTAGACCCATTTGATCCTGTCAGGTATGAAAAAGGCTTGGGCAAACAATGAGGCCATGCTGGCCAGGGCTCCACTTGGAAATTATTAAAAGGTAACAGGCAAAGGAAACTGATTTAGTGCATCTTGGGAAGGGGGGATGAGAGAAGAACCACACGTGGCCAGGTGCTCAGCAGGAGCCTCTTGCTATGGAGAGGCTGATTGTGATAAATGTCAAGAAGCCCAGGAGGATTAAAGGAAGGTGAGCACAGAGCCCCCACTTAGCTCCCATGAGAACATCAGACACTCCATCCTGTGTTCTTTCCTTTGAGCTCCTGGAACTAAGTGGTTCTCCCTACTCTGTCATGCTTTCTTTCCTTAGCAATATATTTCCTTCTGGTCCTGTCCCAATTACACGGAGAGGACATATTGTAGTGGAAATGAGCATTGATGCTGGAGCCAGACTGCCCAGTTCGAATCCTTCCTCTGCCACTCACTAGCTGTGTGACTTTGAACAAGTTACTTAAGCTCTCTGCACTTCAATTTTCTCATCTATAAAGTGGGATAATGATAATAGTACCTATGCATAAGGCTGGTATGAAGATTCAATAAATCAGTGCATGAGTGCTGTAAAGGTGACCTGCAAGCTCACTGGCCATGTTAACTCTCTGAGACTGAGTTTCCACATCTATAAAACTAGCTATTTAATAATAGGCATCTTGCAGAGTATTTGAGAGGATTGGAGGTAGTGAATACATTCAATCTAAAATGCCAGGAATACAGCAGTTGCTCAGAAAAAAAAATTAGTTATTTTTATTATTACCAATAGTTAACTATTTTGGCCCCAAAAATATTTCATTTTGGGAGTTTTATTTCTTTAAAAAGAATTCATCTCTACGACGTTGGTCTTGTAAGTTTAAATTTTGTTTCCTTAAGGTAAGAAATATCCATGTTGAATTAATCATCTCCACTAAAGCTTGCCTCTGAATTATTAGAATGATATTAGATAAAGGAAAGTCTCATATTAGATTTAATATAGCCACACAGAATTTCTTTTCAAAATTCTGCTATCTGAAATGCATCTCCAGGGAAAAGATGAAATAGTACCAACAACCATTGGAATGGCAGAAGATAAGCTTCCCATTTAGAGCAGAGAAAGTTCTCCAAGTGGAAGGAAGCCTCCTTCCATTTTTCCAGACAACTCCACCCTTGGCCAGGCACATCACAAGGAGCCCCTTTTCTCACTGGGTCCCATGTAATTACCAACAGGGCAGAGTTCAGTGTCAGCATCCTGCTAACACCCTCCCTGAACTGGGCCTTCTTCTGCCCTCTCACTCTTGCCTACTTCTGCCATTTCACCTGTTACCCAGTTCCAATGTCGCTTCCACATTTTCAGGAATCTTTACAGGACTGTCCCACTCTACCGGTACCAATTTACTGTATAAGTACGTTTTTACGCTGCTGATAAAGACATACCTGAGACTGGGCAATTTATAAAGAAAAAGAGGTTTAATGGATTCACAGTTCCACGTGGCTGGGGAGGCCTCCCAATCATGGCAGAAGGCACATCTTACATGGCAGCAGGCAAGAGAGAATGAGGACCCAAGCAAAAGTGGAAACCCCTGATAAAACCATCAGATCCCAGGAGACTTATTCACTACCATGAGAACAGTATGGGGGAAACCTCCTCCATGATTCAACGATCTCCCACTGGGTCTGTCCCATGACACATGGGAATTATGGGAGCTACAATTCAAGATGAGATTTGGGTGGGGACACAGTCAAACCATATCAGTCACTCTTCCTCTTCCAAGTAGGCCCCTCTTCTATAAGGAACCACCAACATCCAACAGCCCACATTATCTGCAGCTCAAAAATCTCAGCAGGAAACTCTAAAGTCACAATAGGAGAGACCCAGCTCTGAGCACGCAACAAAATATAGTCCATACACCAGCTAAGGTGTATCCATCAACAAAGAACTACATATATGACAGTGGTCATCCAGTAAGCTAAGGTTAATTTATTATTGCAGAAAGAAAAGTATCTTTCATAAATTGAGGGTGGCCTAAGTGTATCGTGTTTATGAAGCCTACAGTAGTGTATACAAATGTCATAGGCCTTCACATTCATTCACCGACTCACCCAGAGCAACTTGCAGTCCTGCAAGCTCCATTCATGGTAAGTGTTCTATACAGAAGTATCATTTTTTACCTTTTATACCTTATATTTACTGTACCTTTTCTATATTTAGATATACAAATACTTATCATTGTGTACAATTCAGTATAGTAACATGCTGTACAGGTTTGTAGCCTAGGAGCAATGGGCTATATCATGTAGCCCAGGTGCGTAGTAGGCTATACCGTCAATGTCTGTATAAGTACACTCCAGGATATTGACACAGCAACAACATTGCTTAATGATGCATTTCTCAGAACGTATCCCCATCTTTATTTTTTGGGACAGAGTCTCACTCTCTGAATATCCGATACACTTGTTTGCCAGGCTGGAGTGCAGTGGCGCAATCTCGGCTCACTTCAACCTCCGCCTCCCAGGTTCAAGCGATTCTCGTGCCTCACCCTACTGAGTAGCTGGGATTACAGGCGCCTGCCACCACACCTGACTAACTTTTGTATTTTTAGTGGAGGCAGGGTTTCACCATGTTGGCCAGGCTTGTCTCCAACTCCTGACCTCAAATGATCTGCCCACCTCAGCCTCCCAAAGTGCTGGGATTGCAGGCGTGAGCTACTGTGCCCGGCCACATATCCCCATCTTTAAGCCATGCATGGTTATATTTGCAATTTAAGAAACAACTTGCACAATGCTTTAGAGATGGACTGAAAAAAAAAAAAGAGAACGGGGAAGACTGGTCACATATGTATTAACAGAGGATTGAGTGACACGTGACAGGGGAGGACACATGACAGGGCCTGGAGGGGTGCCAGACACAAGATCTCATGAGGGTCCTGAGAGCCCCCAATTAATTAAGGTTGCCAGATTTAGAGGGAATAAAAAGACCACTCAGTTCAATTTGAATTTCAGATAAACAACAAATAATTTTTAGTATATGTATATCCTAGGAAATACTTGGAACATACAGAAAAAATTTGGTCAATGTTTACCTGCAATGCAAATGTAACTTGGCATCCTACATTACCTGACAATCACACCTCTGATATGCCCTGGTATTACAGCTCCCACCTTTTAGAGAATCTGCTAGAAGTTCTCTCCCATTCTTCTTCCTCTGCATCCTCCACTAGAAATACAAAGACAAAGCATGGCTCCATCCTCTTTCCCTTTCCCTACTGCCAGAAAGAATGAAAGCCTTAAAGTATAATATAAAAAAAAAAAAAAAAAAAAGAATGAAAGCCCAAAGAAAATCCCTTTCCCACGTGACAGAGGGAGAAGCTATGGATGTCGCTTGGAGGCAGCTGAATTCAAACATCTCGAGCAGAACCTGTGATCTTAAGCCCATTTCAGGGTTCCTCATGGGTCTGGGGATGGACTACTGTGATAGGGAGGTAACCAGTCTAAAACCGTAGGCAAAAAATTCTAAGTGTGCATTATTTTCCAGGAAGCTTATATAGATAGAGAGACAGAGAGACCTACAGAGAGATATATCCATGTATATAAAGAATTATCTACATCTATATCTGTGTATATATAAATATCTATATCTACATAGCCATATATCTTGATTTGAATTGTGTGTGTGTGTGTGTGTAGAGAGAAACCTATAAAGAGAGAGATATCTATGTATAAAGATAAATATCTATTTCCACAAAGTTCTCTCTCTATATATACATATATAGAGAGAGCGAAAGATGTATACATATGTACACACATACATATATAATTCTGTCAGGATTGTTTTAGATACTGGGAAAAGTCCTATCGCGAATCAGAGACACATGTTCCCTGACCCCATGGTGCTCACATTCTAGCTGCAGAGATGATCTACAAAGAAGCAAACAGATAACCAGACGTTTATTTTAGAGAGCAATAAGCTCTTTAAAGAATGAATGCTTGGTAATGGGGAAAAGAGTGCTGGGGGTGGCTGGACATGCTCCCTTATTCAGATCCTACAGCAGCCCCGTAGCCCCTAAGGTGTGCACAGCATTTACGAGTCTGGCACTCAGGCCCTTCTGTACTCTGACCCCGGCCCCTTTACCAAATCTCATCCTTCGTTTCTCTACAACACAAATTCTTCACCTACACCATGTCTCTTGTTCTCACCTCTACGCCGTTGCTTACCTGCACACACTCTTTTCCAGCCTCCACAAATTTTTTCCAGTTTTAACTCTACATGATCCAGTTCTTGATCTGCCTCCTCCAGGAAGCCATCTCTGGTTTCTCTACCCCTTAAAAAAATACTTATTTTGAATTCTTAGCATATAGGCTACAAAGTGTCTTACATATTTAGCCAAATTACTTTTAAATCATTTTATTGAAGATCTTCTTGTCTCTCTACCTACGTTACAACCCCCTAGAGGATGGATGTTACTCCAAATACCCTTTCGTAGTCTCAGAAACATTGTACTGAACCTGATAAATACATGCTGAAATCATGAATGAAAAGATTTGCCACTTGCATCCACATGGGGAAATGGGTCATTACTCTGTAAGTATTTTTCAATTTCATTTTACTCAGGAAGTAATAGATATTTGGTAATACATTTTTATGTGAACTAAAATAAGCATGGCTCCATAGAGATGAACTATCAACAAAAAATGGACACATTTGCTGCTGGTCCTCAGTAGCTGTCTGGGATCTGGAAGCAACCTGATTCTTATTCAGACTCATCCCCTCAGAAACAAATTTGAACAAAAATAAAAAGTTGTGATAGGCCTAAGCTAAACAGGCTTTTCCTAAGTTTGTAGAAATCTTAAAAATTTACAGGTTTAGTTGGAATTCAGGAAAAAAAAAATCGCATCATTTCCCAAACTCTACTACTCCCATCCCTACTTCCAAACCCTTTTCCAGTCTGACGGTGGTTCCAGAGTGAGGTCCAAAAGTACTTGTTTATATAACAGAAGTGGATTTACATCTGTCTCCACACAATAACATTTCTATCATGGACCATAATGAAATTCACTGGACAAACTTACACAACGAAAAGAATATGGATTTGGAAAAGGTTTGGATGAAGATCGACTCACAGCATGCCAATTCTCTTGCCTCTATTTCTGCTGAAAAATCTATAGGCATTCCCAATTCCTGTGGAGTTCTATCAGGGGAGCTGGCTTATATATACGATGTGGCTGCATTTGAGCTTAAGGACAAGTGAAAGCGTATGAGCACTATTTGCAGAAATGAGAGAGTTTGCAGGAGAGGATTCTCAGAAGAGAAGGGAAACAGTTCTAAGACCTCGGTGATTTCTCTTCTTGCTGTAAACTCAACAGACTATCAGAGACTTTTTGCCGTTTCTTTATTTTGCAAAATGTTCTCAAAAGAAGTCTTAACCTCTATAGCAAGAGTTTAACATTCAGGCCTCTGGGCAAAATTATCTGCAAGTGTAAAATGAACAAACCTCCATCCACAAATGTCCTTCCCCAGTTCCACTCCAGAAGCAGCCTGGGTTCTGCTTCTGGCCTTTCCACAGTCCTGTTTTCCCTCCCTTTCCCAGGAGGCAGCCCACACTGCGAAACCTTCTCACTCCTGGGCCCCTTAACATGATGTTTCTTGGCTCTCCTCCTACCTCCCCTGTGCATCCTTCTTTTTTTTTTTTTTTTTTTTTTTTGGTGATGGAGTCTTGCTCTGTCACCCAGGCTGGAGTTCGGAGTCCAGCGGTGCGATCTCGGCTCACTGCAACCTCCACCTCCCAGGTTCAAGCAATTCTCTTGCCTCCCAGGTTCAAGCAATTCTCCTGCCTCACCCTCCTGAGTAGCTGGGATTACAGGTACACGCCACCATGCCTGCTAAATTTTGTATTTTTAGTAGAGATGGGGTTTCTCCATGTTGCCCAGGCTGGTTTCAAACTCCTGAGCTCAGGCAATCTGCCCACCTCAGCCTCCCAAAATATTAGGATTACAGGCATGAGCCACCAAGCCCGGCCCTGTGCATCCTTCTTTGTGCCCTTTGCTGAGTTCTTATTCCCCCTGAGGGCAACCTATGTGCACTTCACACCTTCCTCTTTCATCCTGGAAACACATCCTATTTTATGACTTCACTATCACCTCTATTTCATGACTCTCGAATCTGTATTCTCACTCAATTTTTCACTGACACTCTAACTCAGGTGCCCACAAGCATCTCCAGCCGGACCTGTCATCATCACAGACTCTACGTGCTTCAAACTGAAATCATTGTCACCATTCTCATTACTCCTTCTCACAGCCTCACTAGGTTCTGCCACCTAGGCTTAAAAGCCTGGAGTCATCCGTTTGTTCATTCAACAATTACTCACATGTGTATCCTTTGTGTCCTATAGCCTTTCTAGCCCACCATAACCAAAATTTTAGCCCCTTTTATTCCAACTCAAAATGTCATCTTCCTTTCTCTCCAGTTATCCCAGTCATAGCTACCTTCAAGGCTCAATTTTAGTCCTAAGTCATCTCTCCCTTCTCTGAATGTCTGATGCATTTATTTGCCATAGTATCATTTGGGTACTTAATACAACACTGCTTTGCACAGTTACCTGTTTCATGAGTTATGTTTTACACCATCAGTTATGTTATATACACATACTTACAAGCTCTGGATGAAAGGAACTGTATGGATTTTTTTAAAGGACCCGTCTACCCTGGCACATAAGTAAATGAGCTGAGCTTTATGCAATGCTTATCTCAGGGCCTGGTGCAAAATAACAGCCTAAAAATATAGGTTTGAAAAAATAGTAAGAAACATTTGGTAAACTGAGTAAGACTGAACTGCACAAAACGCTCCCCCAAAATGTCCGCAGCCCCGGTTTTGCCTCTTCTACCAGCTCTAGTGGGAGGCTATGAATACTGGACCATCATGAGGGCAGGCATTGTGGAGGACACAGATACACAGGGGTATTCAGTGGTGGATACATGTTTGGGCCTTGACAGGTCAAGCAAAACTGGTCCACACAGACTTGAATTATTCCAGGAGTGAAATGGAACATGAAAATACACTCGCTACTATTACTTTCCTTCCCCTCATAACTTTTAATAATACAAATGTTTGGCTTCACCTCTTCTCAGCTCTGTCACTGGCTGCATGGCTGGCAATGAGAATGAGAATGTTCTACAGAATAGATCTGGGCCCATGGGCCAGTACAGTAGGGGAACCACAAAGAGTGCAGCTGGATTTGAGAAGGAGGAAGGAAGCCGAGGCCCAGCGAGGAGAGTGACCTGGTAACGGTCACACTTCTACTGGCCCAACTTAACCTGAGGTTCCTGCCTCACTCCCCTCTGCTCCCCTTCCTCCAGTCTCCATTTGAGGACACCACCAGCCCCTGCTGACGTTTCCCTCAGCTTCATCAGCATCTCACATCCTTGGTTGAGAGGCTTCTTCCTACTTCTGATGGCTGCCATAACCCCATAGAGCAGAGCTGACCGTGCTCCACCCCTTACAAAGACAGAAGTGCTGAGAGACTTCAGTGTCATTTTTAATCTCCAAGCAGAAGTTAACGGTTGGAGTCAAAAACAAAAGAACAAAAATCCACAAGTGACCATCCCAGAGGCCCTCTCTGCAAAAGCACACACAGAGTCCCAGGCTGACCTCGCATGGACTCCGAGAAAGAGACAGTTCTCCCCTTCATTAGTCAATGACCCGAAAAAAAGGCAATCAAGCCAGGGTCACATGACTTTGGTTGTTGGGGGTTTGTTTAAGTTTTACTTTATTTACCGTGAATGAAAAATCTAAACTGTCTCTCTTATTTTATTCCTGGGGATTTAAAGCTAGCCAATACACAAAAGAACATTTAAAAAATAGACTTTGTGCCTAGTTCAAGAAGAAAATCAGATGCAAAAGGAGGAGAAAGAGGAAGAAAAAAAGGTAGATGGAGGGAAAAGTGGAAAACAATGACATAAAGACAGGAGACAGGAGCGAATGCAATTCAAAGGCAAAGAGACAGCAGCTGGAATCTCATATAAAGAATCGGGGCCTGGCACGGTGGCTCATGCCTGTAACCCCCGCACTTTGGGAGGCAGAGGTGAGCAAATCACTTGCGGTTAGGAGTTTGAGACCAGCCTGGCCAATATGGTGAAACCCTGTCTCTACTGAAAATATACAAAAATTAGCCTGGCATGGTGACAAGCACCTGTAATCCCAGCTGCCCGGGAGCTGAGGCAGGAGAATCACTTGAACCTGGGAGGCAGAGGCTGCAGTGAGCCAGGATCGTGCCACTGCACTCCAACCTGGGCAACAGAGTGAGATTCCGTCTCAAAAAAAAAAAAAAAGGAAAAGAATCGGGAAGGTAGGTAATGGAGAAACACACACACACACACACACACACACACTCACACAAAGTGTGAAAATAGCCACAGAGCGAATACCATGAGGAAATCACTATGCAGTTCTGCTCTGTTTATATTGTTTGTTTCAATTCAACAGTACTTTAAAAGATTCTAAAATAGCCGGGCATGTGGCTATTGATTAGCTGAAATGTGGCTACTGGGATTGAGAAAGTAAATTTCGACTTTGATGTAATTTTAATTAAACTTCCACTTAAATTTTAAAATGAAGGCAATATAAAGCCTGTTGCCACTAAACACAACTTTGTTTGGTAGGACTACTTTTCACTCTGCTTCAAGTCAATCTGCTTCAAAGTTAATCTTATTTCAAAAAGATAAACCAGTTCTATTAATAGGAACGTGAATATTAAAGCTGATTTTTTTGGTACTCAATTCAGTTATTAAAAAACTTTTAAATATGTCTGGAATAACTTGGATATGTGCATTCACATTTTCAATTGTCAGTTTTATGGACTCTATAAAACTATAGATCAAGTATTTCTGATGAAAATGTAGCACCCAAATTCAGATGTGTTTTAAGTATACCAGATTTTGAAAACTTAGTGCAAAAAAAAAGATCTCTTGATAAATTTTACATTGATTATTCATTGAAACAAGAATAATATTTTGGATATATAGGGCCAAGTAAAATACACTATTAAATTTAAGTCAACCCATTCCTTTTTACTTTTTCTAATGTGGCTACTGGAAAATCTAAAATTAGGTATGTAGTTCATGTGTTTCAACTAGCCAGGCCTATTCTGAAGGAAGCAAAGCGAAGCTCCTTTAAAGAGGTCTGACAGAAACCAACGCCACCACGTGCCCTCAAATCTTGCTGGAGCCTTGGTAGCTGAGGAACCAGATAAATTCTTTTTTTTTTTTTTTTTTTTGAGACGAAGTCCCGCTCTTGTTCCCCAGGCTGGAGTGCAACAGCGGGATCTCAGATCACTGCAAACTCTGCCTCCTGGGTTCAAGTGATTCTCCTGCCTCAGCCTCCCGAGTAGCTGGGATTATAGGCGCCTGCCACCACGCCCAGCTAATTTTTGTATTTTTAGTAGAGACGGGTTTTCACCATGTTGGCCAGGCTGGTCTTGAGCTCCTGACCTCAGGTGATCCGCCCACCTCAGCCTCCCAAAGTGCTGGGATTACAGGCGTGAGCCACTGCGCCAGGCCAGAACCTGATAAATTCTAAATAATCTGTAATGTTGGTGCCTAGGATGAGATGAACCAGGAAAGCAGGAAACTTCTTCAACCAAAAAAAGGCATACAGAGTGATATAATGGACTTCAGAGACTCAGAAGGGGGAGGATGGGAGGGGGCTAGGGATTAAAAAAAAACTACACATTAGGTACAATGTACACTACTCGGGTGACGGGTGCACTAAAATCCCAGAGTTCACCACTATAGAATTCATCCATGTAACAGAACAAAAAAAACGCTTGTACCCCAAAAGCTATGAAATAAATTGAAAAAAAAAAAAAAAAAAAAAGGATCCCAGAGGACATGACAATGTTCTCAACTCATGGAACCTCCACTCATGGGGGCTTCCCACCAGGTGGAGTCACAAGGCAGGAAGTCCAGAAGTGCAACCTTCCCAGCACCCACCTTTCAGAAAACTTATCAAAAGCTAGCAGATACCAAATCACAAGGAGGAGGAGAGAAACAGAGACATGGAAAAGCAAAAGGAACACACACAAACTCAGCGCAGTAGAGGATGAGAAAGCAATTGGCTTCATATAAATAATAGCAAAACAGTGCACACAGCTGTGTGTTTATACCTAGAAAATCCATCCTGGTGTTTGCCAAAGGCAAAGGAGATCTAACTCATTTATAATACTGTTCTCTTTGGTATTAAAATGCAATTTAATCAATTAAATAGTTTTACCCAGAAATATTCTTAAAAGTAAAATTTGTAATCACAGAAATTCTTGTCCTCACTTGCAACACAGAAAATCATTAACTTTCTACTTTGGGAAAGTGGAAGGTGTCATCATCCATGGAAGAGACAAGAATATTCTACTTTTGCAGCCTGAGCTGAAGACTGATAATACAGATTTAGAAGCCAAATCAGTAAACACTGTAGCAGAAGCTTAGAAACTTCTAGAAGGAAAATACCAATCTGGAATAGTCTTCTTTGTACTGCACATAAAACAAATTCAATCTGGTGTGTTGTACATGTTTTTTAATAATAATGGTAATTAATTTGAATTATTGGCCATGTCCCAATTAAAAACCTCATTTTTTTAAATGGGAGGAGTAAATTCGTGGCAGAAAGAGGTTGTACTCTAGAACTATCCAATACAGTAGCCACTACCCACACGTGGCTACTGCACACTTGAAATGTAGCCAGTCTGAATTGAGATGCACCATAGTATAAAATTAACATGTGATTTCAAAGACCTAGTACAAAATAATTAAATCGAATTAAAATATTTTTCAATGTTGATTATATGTTGAAATAAAATTTTGATATTAAGTTAAACTATGTTATTAAAATTAATGTCATCTGTTTCTTTTTATTTTTTTAGGTGGCTACAAGAAAAATGTTAAATCTGTGGCTTATGTTCTGTTTCTACCGGACAGTGCTCAAGTGACCAACTTCAGCTCCCTACACTAGGGGGCAAAGCCCAGGTTCACCGCCACAGGTCATGAGGTTGATGGTATTCTAGAAGCAGATCCACCAAGTCCTATGGAAAAGCTCCATGTAGCCACCTGATACAGTGACCAGGACCATCAGGAAGGCTGTCCTGTTGGAAACCACCATGGATGAGCCCAGGATGGGAACAGTTTTCAGAATGCAGGGATTCTAAGACCCTCATCACCCCCTGTGGTGGGTGCCGTGGGATG
Organism: Pan troglodytes; assembly: GCF_028858775.2. NCBI lineage: Eukaryota > Metazoa > Chordata > Mammalia > Primates > Hominidae > Pan > Pan troglodytes. The sequence goes on along the minus strand of NC_072404.2, from coordinate 156,587,202 downwards.
CCACCAAGATCCCACTTCAGAGCAGAGGCATGGGATCTTCTAGTTATCCCCCTGCTGAGACTCGAGGCTGAGTTCCACCCGGGGAATCAATCCTGGCCAAAGGTAAGGTTTCACCTAAGGTATGACCCTTTCCAAGCGATGGCTGGCACCCAATGACAGGTCAATTGGGTCAGTGGAGGGTACGAAGTGACCGACTTCATAAAACAACAGGACACTCTGAAGGGCTATCCCAGGTCCAAATGACTGAGACGTTTGCTGCAACTCCATTGCCGCTCAGTGGCTCCCTCTGCCCAGTCCTGCTCCCCTGCCTTCCTCCCTCCCTCCCTCTCTCCCATGGCACTCCCCAGTAACCTCTGCATACAAAGCTCCATTTCAAGGTCTGCTTCTGGATGAACCCACCTAAGATATCCCCAGATCTGAAGAACACATTACAGCAAAATGTATATGCACACATGCATGTGACACGTCCCCACACATGCACATGCACAGAGGGGACTTTATCTGCTTTGCATTCAGGCCCAGGAATGATGTCAGGATAGTTGGGTCAGCTAACAACAACAATAACAAAAAAAACCTATCTCCTACCGGCTCCTGCAGAGTCCCTCCATTGTGATGATTATTGTGAAATATTTTTCAGCCTCTGCTCTATTGGGCAGAGAATAGAAATCCTGACAGCCAAGAGCTAACCTACCCGTGAAGCTGGTTATCTCACCTAGTTAGAGCCCTTTGCTAACGAGTCCAAAGATATAGGCTGCAGCTATCCCAAGGGGGCTAATTAATTTCATTCTGTTCCTTGACTACAGACTGCACCCCTAACCACACAGAACCCAGCAGCACTCTCGCTGTTGGTCACAGGGAAGCTATGTGGGAACACAGGCTTAGATCCGCATAAACAGTGGCCAGGTCAGGAAACTCACAGTGGCACACCCAGACAGGGGCTGCCCCCAGCCGCGATACTGCTGAACCTGCCTCAGTTCACTCACTGCTTCCATCACTAAGAGTGATTTTTCTCCCAGAGATGGTCTTCTGGGTTCCTGGTCTTTCCCTGTTTTCTCTTCTTCTCTGAAGCATTACTTCCCTGTCTGGTCCACTGCAGCCCTGATACTGTAGTTCAACTGCACAGGTATTTTTTCTAAAGTTTAGAGAATCCTGGGTTGTAGGTTACACACAGTTAAGATATATCAAAAGCACGGCTCTCTATCGCACGCTAAGCCAGACCCAGGGAGGATATAAAACAATCTTCCAGGTTCCCGAAGGTCTCTTTCCTCCCTCTCTTTTCCCTGGGGGCTTCTATCCCACTTGTCATAACACTGACCACCACTGAGCTGCCCCTTTTTCTCCATAGAGAAGTGAGACCTTTCCAAACTGGACTTGGATCTAACTCCTAGGCTTCAGGGTAAGACTCAGCTCCTCTCAACAACCTGTCCTACTCCCTGGACTCTGAGCCTAGAGACAGCAACAGGATTTGTTAACGCAGCTCCTGAGCATGAGCCTCCACTGAAGTCAACCGGTTTCCCAGTCTGTGCTTGGGACTGGGTTTTACAGTCCCAAACTGTGCCCTGTTTACCTCCTCCTGTCCTTAATTTCTTTTTTTTTTTAGACAGAGTCTTGCTCTGTCACCCAGGCTGGAGTGCAATGGTGCATTCTCGGCTCACTGCAACCTCAGCTACCCCAGGTTCAAGCGATTCTCCTGCCTCAGCCTCCCGAGTAGCTGAGATTACAGGCATGTGCCAGCATGCCCTGCTAATTTTTGTATTTTGGTAGAGACGGGGTTTCGCCATGTTGGCCAGGCTGCTCTCGAGCTCCTGACCTCAGGTGATCTGCCCGCCTCAGCCTCCCAAAGTGCTGGGATTACAGGTGTGAGACACCACGCCCAGCCCTGTCCTTACTTTCAAAATAAAGTATGTGATGGTGATGGTGGTGGTTGTTATTATTTTACTTCAATGAATCACATATGTTTATAAGATTAAATACAAAAAAAATCTTGAAAGGAAAAATCACTCATAATCCCACCACCCAGAGATAATCACTGTTAACATTTTGGTTTATTTCCTTGCAGCCCTTTTCTATGTATATGTGTATATATTATCTTTTAACATTCTAGCTAGACGGATAATCTACATCTCATTTTACATTATTCTTTTTTTCAATTTGTATTCAATATGCAAGCATTTCTTTATGTCTAAAAACTGCGCAAATGTCACATTTAATGGTTATAGCACACTCTACTATATAACTGAACCATAATTTGTTTAACACTTACCCCATTTTTGAGCATTAAGATCATTACCAATTTTTAGTGATGAACAATTTGAATTTAAAACTCTCTGTATATTTCACATTGTTCCCTTAGGATAAAGACCCTTAAATGGGATTACTTAGTCACAGAGTATGAACATTCTAAGACTTGTGATAAATATTGCCAAACTGATTTCAAGTAAGGTTGTATCAATTTGATCTCCTATGAACACACCAACAATGACTGAGAGTTTTCTAATTTTGTTAGGTAAAAAAACAAAACAAAACAAAAGATATGCTATTAGTGTATTAATTTGCATCTCAGATTACTTGGTGAAACCAAATACTTTTCATGTTTGTTAGAAATGTCCATTTCTCTTTGCAACCTGTTCACATCCTTTATGCATTTATTTATTGGGCTCTGAATCTATTTGCATGCCCTCTTACCATATTTGGAAAGTTAATATTTTGTCTAGCATGTTTGTTGCAAGTATTTTCCCAATTTCCTTGCCTTTTAATTTTTCATTACTTTTCGGCCTGCACAGTTTTTAATTTGAAGGTGAACAAACCTATCAATCTTTTCCTTTGTAATTTCCCTTAAGCTTCGAAAAATCTTTCCCTCATCAGGGCATCAGATACATAATCACCTCTTTTTCCTGCTTTGTTTAATAGTTTCCCATTGACTGTTCCCACTCTCAAGGCATTTCTAATCAGCTTCTCTCCAGGGCTTCCCTCACTGCAGGTTATTTTCTCCCACTCGTCACTCATCCCATGTGCTGCAATTGTCCCTGGAGTGAAGATAGAGGTGATCCTTTTCAAATGGCCTGCAATATTTGAGGGAAGATGCAGGCTGCAGGCAGGTGGTTTGGTTCTGTTATCTTCTTGTGACATTGCACACAGGGCCAAGAGAAAGTGCCCCAGTGCCCCTGCTTACCTCCCAAGGGCTGCATCTATCTGCAGCCAGGGGAGAAAGAAGTAATGTCCAGGATTGTTGGGAATTCTTCCCAGGGGTCCTGGTAACCCCACCCCACTTGCACACAAGCACCTGCTTTCTCCTCTCTTTCCCATCTTTCCCTTTCTGTGCTTCTCTTCACCGAATGTCTGTAACTTCTCAAATTTGGGAGCGGCTTAGTCAGTGATATTGGGGAAACTTTCCTCTTCCTCTCCCACTCAATACAAACCCTCTCTGAGACTGGAGCTCCCTGTACCCTCTACCTCCAGATAGTCACAGGGACCTGTGGGGGTAAGGGGGTGGGGTGTGGACTAGGTTTGCATCTCAGAGAACATTTGGAAGCTGGAATTAGGGAGCTCTGGTCTGGTTCTCTCATCCCCATCTCTTGCTGGTGATCCAGAAGAGAGAAGAAAATCCCTGTTACACTCTTCTGTTTGCTCTCATCAGAAAACTAAACAGTGGACAGGCTTAAAGATTATCCCACATCCAGGACTGGGAAGGCTGAGCCGGGACAGCCAAGACAGGCCTGAAAGCCAGCAGGAAAGCACTGCGTGTCTAGGGGAGATTGTAAGATTCAAAGGACAAGGGCCACACCTATCTTATTCACTGTATCCGAGGCCCTGGCAATTTCTTAGGGCTCGGTCAATAATTGTTAAGGAATGATTAGGAGTATCCTCTCCATCATGTACCCCATGAAGTATGGGGACTAACATATGCATAGACAATCAACTGTTTGGAATTATCCACAGAGGATTTTGAGGTTTGGTTTGGTTTTAGCAACAAATGCACTTTTTTCTCCTTGACTAGCCCATGGATAAAAGCCCATAGTACCTTTAGTACTTCATCCTCAAGTTCCTTAAATTTCTCTGGGCCTCATCACTAAAATGATAAAGTTAGATTAGATGACCTCAAATGTCACTTCTAGCTATAAAATTCCATGATTAGATTAATAACTTAAAATGAATGTTTTTATTGATGGTTATCAATTCTGTTCTGTCTACACATGGGCTTAGAGTATATGCAATAATTTACATCTGTACTTTACTGGAAGCTAAAGTTCAAACAGGAATTAGAATTGTGATTGGCTGTTTCTAGCCTGCTGTGTACACCGCAACACAGGCACAGAAATGATTCTTCGAGCAAGTCTTCTACACCAACCATTAAACTATTATTAATATAAGAACATATTCCTTACCACAACAAATCAGAAGGCTTCATTTAATGATTCTGAAATTTGGTAAAGGTCATTCCCAGCTTCACGGAAAATCAGTCACAAATGAAGATGTGCCGATGGAAGCCCATTCGCCATAGAAGTCAATGTGATGGGAATCTTTGAATGCTAATACTCTAGAACATTCCAACTAGTACTAACATAAATAATACTCATATTGAAATGAAAATTGATCCTAGGATTTCTTTTTACATGGCCTTAGGATTTGGTGGCTTGTTCAGAGAGTGCCAACTCATTTGAATATTTGCCTAATTAGGAAGATAAATCTGCTACCCCCGCTGCCAGCAATCATGTCGTGCGTTCCAAAGCCAAATATAAATGCCTTTTGTATCACCCACTGTTTCAGATTATTCACCTCCCACGTCTGCATAGACGGCACAGAACTGACCCAACTGTTTCTCTTCTTGGCCTGTCCTCTGCTCTCTCATCAAGGCTTGGCTCTGCCACATAGACGAGAGTGCAGATGGCACAGAACAATTTTGAGGTCATGGGGTACAAGAAGATGCAAAGGGAATTAGGGTTTGATTAACCCAGAATGAGGAAATGTGATGGGCATGGAAATTCTCGGACCAGGTTCTGCACGAGGGGGAATGATCACATCTAATCCTGCTGGAAAAGCTGACTCACCACCCTGGACACAGAAGACAGCCCTGGTGTGCCTGAGTTTTAAGCAGCATCCATCTCTCCTCTCATGGTACAGCCTCCTGCATTCTCCCTCCTAGCCACACAGGACTCCTCTCTGCTGCTCAGACATCCCTCTGGCCTCCTCATTTCCATGACTTGATCAAGCTGCTACATCAATCTAGAAAGTCTTTGTTTCCCTCTTGTCTGGGAAGTCCCAGCCATTGTTCAAGGCCTAATTTGAAATCCCATAAAACTCTCACCAGATCATCCTAACCTCAGCAAAATGATCTCTCCTTCTCCCCATGTTTCACGGCATTTGATTTGCCCCAACGTGCCCTTTATTGAAGTGATTTGTTTATGAATATAGACACTTTAAGTTTTACACAACAGAGAACAGAGGCAGTGTCTTGATATTTTATCCCCACAAATGCCTATCACAGACTTTACATATAACTATAGACCAGCAAGAGGCAGGCAAAAGAGAGTAGTCACCTTCTCCCAGTGCAATCTGGACCATACATCTTTTTAGAAGCATCAGAGAGGACTACTGCACCTAGGGGGACCAACTCCCCATGCCTGAAGACAGAAGTTATCCAACTTTGGCTAGCACAAAGGAATAATCTTTAAATCAGTAGTCTGAAATGGCAGGATAAGGATCTGCATTTTTGCAAGCCCACTCAGGTAATTCTGATGCTGGTGGTCCTGGGATCACTGTTTGACAATTCTGCCCTGGGAAATATTTCATGTGATAGGGACAGATGCACAATGAAGTCAAAGAGGTCGAACTTGGCATTGCCAGTTTTGCAAAAGGGAGAAGAACATTTTGATAGGGAACTCATGGGAATGAATAGGGCTCTCAACCTTCTTTTGACCAGCAAAAGTCCATGTCAAAGTGCTCAGGGCTCTATATAAACACCCAGCTCCCTGAAGGTATCTGTGCTACAAGGGACCTAAGACTCTTTCTTCCCTCACAAAACACATACCCCAGTGGGACATGGAAGTTATAACACCCCCAGTCTAGCTCTTAACAAGTGTCTGTGCCGAAATGCATAGGAACCCTGAGAAGGAGTAGCCCAAAATAGAAGAAGAGCTTACGGTGGACTATCACTTGGAGAAAGGTTTCCAAGGTTAATATGGAAAAATGGAGAAAATTTATTCTCAGAACAGTGCTCGCGCAGCTGAGAGCAATAGAAATTCGACCTTCAGCAATTTCCTGGGTCACCCCCATTAGGCTTTGAGCTAATCCTGCACCTAACAACTCCACTCTCACATTCTTTAACTTTGTTTGATTAAAGAAATGTCTTTCGTGCCTACTATGTGCCAGATAGATATCATACCAGACATTGGGATTAAAAGATAAAAAGGTATGCCCCTTGCCCTAGCATAGACAAGCACAGCAGTGAATAATTGTAACTTAAATAGTGTGCTGACAGCAGTGTTCACAGGAGAGACTCCCAATCTGCCTTGGAGAGAGGAGCAGGGAAGATTGAGGTTTCAATCTCAGAACTAACACACTTCTCCAGGATGACCACATTCGAATCAATGCACTCTCGCTCCATCTGTTCCAAGTTACAAGAGAACTTTCCACCTAAGGGAGTGACATCATCCACTCCCCTCTGGCTATTAGGGAGGGCAGCTCACAGCTGTACTCAGATCATCTCCTCAAGCTTCTCTCAATCAGGCTGTGGTGCCTCCATTACTAATCTCCTGCTTCCTGAGTTTGGGGCATGACTGCTGGATCCCCAAGGGCTTTGTAGCAGGGGGCTCAGGGCTCCTAATGGGACACAGCCCTGCCTGCTGGTAAAAGTAGGGTGGCTGGAGATCCATGAACACCATGGAGCCAGGGAAAGCTTTCTGGCAGGAGAAGAAAGCTACAGAAAGAGGAAGTAAGGAAGCTGAGCCCCTAAGGTTACATGGGTTTATTGGCATTTAATTCATATTTTTACTTCTATTTCAACTAAGAATTAAAATGTATAGAAAAAGCAATGCTGTGCTTGTGTGCTGCTGGATTTGGTTTGCAACATCACTGATCATTTGAGAAATGCAAATCAAAACCACAATGAGATACCATCTCACACCAGTCAGAATGGTAATTATTAAATAGTCAAGTAACAACAGATGCTGGCAAGGTTGCAGAGAAAAAGGAAGGCTTTAACACTGTCGGTGGGAATGTAAATTAGTTCAACCATTGTGAAAGACAGTGTGACGACTCCTCAAAGACCTAGAACCAGAAATACCACTTGACCCAACAATCACATTACTAAATATATACCCAAAAGAATATAAATCTTCTATTATAAAGATACATGCATGCATATGTTCATTGCAGCACTATTCACAATAGCAAAGACATAGAATCAACTCAAATGCCCATCAATAATAGACTGGATAAAGAAAATGTGGTACATGTACACCATGGAATACTATGCAGCCATAAAATGGAAAGAGAGCATGTCCTTTGCAGGGACATGGATGGAGCTGGAAGCCATTATCCTCAGCAAACTATTGCAAGAACAGAAAACCAAACACCGCATGTTCTCACTTATAAGTGGGAGCTGAACGATGAGAACACATGGAAACATGGGTGGGGAACATCACACACCAGGGCCTGTAGGGTTGGGGGTGGCAAGGGGAGGGACAGCATCAGGAAGAATAGCTAATACATGTTGGGCTTAATACCTAGGTGAGGGGTTGATCAGTTTGGCAAACCACCACGGCACATGTTTACCTATGTAACAAACCTGCACATTGTGCACATGTGCCCCGGAACTTAAAATAAAAGTTGATGGGAAAAAGGAAAGAAAGAAAAAGCAATGCTGCCTAGGCTAGATCATGTGGTCAGTTATCTGAAGCCCAGCTAGTTGACCGTGGGAGAACTGCCAGTGGAGGGAGCCATGCTACTGTGCGGTTTCCACCAAGCAGCAGCAAGTCTCCACCTTGCAGGTGCAGTGGCAGAGAGGGCCCTTCCAGCCCCCAGGGAGCAGGCTTTGCTTCCATCTCTAAATAGGAATGCTGCAGAGGAGATACCATGTCAAATAGAAAAAGAAAACAGGAAATGGCTGGCACTGGGTGCGGAATTATTTTACTAAGCAAGTGTTTATTTTTCTGAGGCATCAGCAATTTTTTTTCAGGTTACATACTGAGTAACTGCAATCATTGATTACATTAATGGATTACCTCTGGAGAAGGAATCTAATTACATTTTTGTACAAATTGCAAAATGTAGATTAATTTCAAACTTCCTTGGCAGCCTTGTCGTGTTTTTTTTTTTTTTTTTCTCTTGAGCTCTAGGTCAGGAGCCCCAAAGCATGGCAAAGAAACCTGAACTTTGAGAAGGCTTTGTTTGATCATTCAATAAATATGCACTGAGCTGCTTGCCTTCTGTATGCACCAGCTCTGTTCTAGGTGCTGGAAATGCAGAGGCAAACAGGACAATGTCTCAGTCCTCTTGGGAGTTTCCCAAGCTGTAAAAGAACTTTAAGAGCGAAAAATCCCAAATGTTCCTGAACCCATTTAAGTAGCTTCTGGGCTTTCCTTTCTGAACATCACTTAGGGCTTGGTGCCTCTTATCCAAAGGTTGTCCATTTCTTTTGCCCTGCAACAGAAATCTAAAAGAGTAGGAAAGTGGGAGGCCAAGGGAGGAGGATCACTTGAGGCCAGGAATTTGAGACCAGCCTGGGCAACCCAGAGAGACCCTGTGACCTGCCTGCAAGGTTCAGCCTCTGCTGTCCTATGAGAGAACCTCTGAGCTGTCTTGTAATCTACAAAAAATAAAAAATAAAAATTAGCCAGGTGCAGTAGAGCACACCTGTAGTCCTAGCTACTGGGGAGGTTGAGGTGGGAGGATCGCTTAAGCTCAGAACTTCAAGACTGCAGTGAGCCATGACTGCACTACTGCACTCCAACCTGAGTGACAGAGCGAGGCTCTGTCTCAAAAATTAAAAAATAAATTTTTTAAAGAGTGGAAAAGATTAAATAAGGGGGAAAGTGAAGAGGGTAACAAGAGAAGTAAGGAGTCTTCGGCCAAGTGGCACACCCACTGAAGACACTGATCTACTCAGAGATGGCAAAAGTAAGGTAACAGGACAGTAGAGACAAAGAAAAGAAAGAGAGAACTTTACAAAGGAGAAGTACAAGTGGCTGATAACCATTTCTTAAATTCAACCTTTCTTATAATTTCAAAAATGAGTAACTTTTTTTATCAATCAAATCAGCATATATCTTGAGGGGAAAAGGATTTTTCAATGTAGGTAAAATTTGGTAGGGCTATAAACTGCCTCAGTTTTTCTGGAAAGCAATTTGGCATTATATATCAAGAACCTAAGAAATGTTCATATCTTTGAGCCAGTAGTTCCAATTCTGGGCATTTATCCTAAACAAATTATCAGAAATATGATCAAAGATTTATGCACAAGGATTATCATTATAACATTATTATAATGGCCCAAAACTAGTTCAACATAAACATTTAACTTTAGAAGAAAGGTTAAGTAAATTATGTATACTTACATGGTAGAATATGATGAAGTAATTAAAATTATGTTTATGAAGAGTTTGATGACAAGGGAAAATGCTTATCATAGAATTATGAACAAAATTTTGGATACAAAATTATAGAGTATAATTTATGCTATGAAAAGAAATACAAAGAAAAACACAAAGGATATACACCACAACAGTAGTTTGTCTCTTTTTGTTGTTGTTGTTTGTTTTGAAACAGGGTCTCATTCTGTGGCCCAGGCTGGTGTACAGTGGGGAATTATAGATCACAGCAGCCTCAAACTCCTAGGCTCAAACAATCCTCTCCACTATTTTTTTTTTAAATTTTTCGTAGAGACAGGGTCTCACTATGTTGCCCAGGCTGGTCTGAAATTCCTGAGCTCAAGTGATCCTTCTACTTCGGCCTCCCAAAGTGCTGGGATTACAGGAATGAAACATCATGCCCAGCCTGTAATTTGCCTATTGATTATAGCATTTCAAGTGGTTGTTTCTGCTTTTCTTTTATACTATTCTGTTGATTTTTTTCTATAATAATTATGTTTCATCTTGATGATCAGGAGAAATAAAATAAGCCGATGGAAAACGCAAGAGAAAATAATAGGAAGGGAAACCATTAATGTAATGAGGAAGAAAAGGATGTTTCCCCTGCTCCATGGAACTGGGGATGGGGTAGGTGGTTACAGGGAAGGATTGAAACCAGAGACTTACAGGATTCAGAGGATGGGCAAATGCATGCTGCCAGAGTAGCATTCGGTGACAATGCCTGACCCAAATTTCCTCCCTCTTTTCAAGATTAGCTGGATTTACTGTTAGGTTTCCATCTCCCTGACAACTCTTAAAAAATCTTGACCTGAGTCCATGGAATTTTAAGTCTGATTTGGTTCCATCATATTCAGCCTCCAGTTGAATCCTACCTGGTCCTAGAAACTTCATACACTGACCCATGAAAAAAAAGTTTCACACACACACACACACACACACACACACACACACACATCATTTTGCAAAAAAAATTCCCTAGTCATGTAATCAAATTCCACCCCCACAACCAAAAAAAAAAAAAAAAAAAAAAGATAGTACTGACTCTAATCCATGGACTGTTCAAATTCTGTCTCTGGAGACTCCATCTCACTGAAGGAGATGAATTATAGTCTTGGAAAGCTTCTAAAAGGGGTGCCCCGTCTGTTCAGCACTTACCTTTCACTCAGTGAACTATAAATACTTAATGATGAGGCCAACCATGATGACGAAGTTGATCAATAGTAAGCACGGAGACAGCATTCCATTTCCACACCCCACCAGGATGGATGCCAAGCGAATGGAGGAAAATGATACAAGTCGGGGAGACAGCTGGCTGCTCCTCCACTGCTATCTTCATTCACCCATTGGTCACCCCTAGCTGGCGGCAGCTCAGTGCTCCCAGAGCAGAGGCTTAAGCTGTTATGAGGCTGCACTGGAGATCCTGACAGCCGATATGGAGGGCACCAGCCATCTCCTCACCAGTGTCCTTTGGCCATGCAATTTTAATAAGCTCAACCTCAAGAAAGGAAAAGGGAGCCTGGGACAGTGTTGAATTATTCACAGCTCCAATCAGGGAAGGCAGAGGAACCCCTCTTCTGAGAGTAAGTGATAGCTACTCATTGATTTTTTTCCCCCTTCATGACCCCTAGGTGAGAATCTAGTCTAAAAAAAAAAAGAAAGAAGAAAGTCTATCTTAAATCTGAGTTCGTGAATCATTAGTGAAGTTGAGAATTGTGTTTCAGTTGACATTTTTCTGAAGAATAATTCTGATATCTTGGACTTGATTAGAAAAGGGAAAAAAAGCAAGGACCTTGGTATATTTAAATTTATTTAAATACAACATGTATATGAAAACTATTTTTATGGATTAATGATCATAATCAAAGTGATCTTATTTAATAACACAATAAAAATGATGTGAGACCTGAAAGCCAAAAAGACACACGATTCATGCATTTATTAGATGCCTAAGTTGAATTTGCTTTTGAATGTGATATGTGTGTGCGTGTGTGTGTGTGTGTGTGTGTGTGTACACACACCTTATTTCTTTGTATGGACAGAGAAATGTAAGCTATAAGAAAATATAGTTAATTCTTCCCTACACTTCAAGGAAATCTTGCTTTCTAGGATTTTTCTCATATTCCACACCCATAGTTAGTGCTGATAAATGTCTTCCTGGAGATAAAGACAGTCACTACGATCCTTTAGAGAGTGGGTTAGAAAACAGCCACAGAAGCTTCTTCAGGCCTTGTCCATACTCCTCAGAATCTCTGCTGTGCCCTAAAACACTTATGCAAGGGCAACCACCACCTTAGCAGGTGGCCTCACCTCCCTATTTTGCGAAGTTTCATATCTCCTGCTGAGAGTCTAGTCCAGACCCATTCTCTCAGAGCAGGAATGTCACAAAGGCTCCTCACAGTCCGGACTCTGCCCATTCACATCCATCATGCCTGGCTGACAGATGCATTTCCTAAGACCTCCTAAAGTCATCATAAGGCTCATAGGACACGGCTCTTCTGTGACTTATTTAACCTCTGTTAGCCTCAGTTTCCTCCTTTGTCAAACAGATATAATAATAATATTCACCTCATAGTACATTTGAGATTTCAGTGAATAAGGTATGTCAGGCACTTAGCACAGCCTCTGCACATCTGTCAGTAAGTGGTGATTATTGCACACAAATGCAAGCTCCATGAGGGCAGGGATTGCCGCTCTTCCATCTAATGCCTAGAACAGTGTCTGGTAAGTGAGAGAAACTCAAACCGTTTTACTTGAGTAAATGAGTGAAGTATTTTAGGCTCCTTTCAGATGCCACTATTCCTGGCCAGTTATCCAAGCTAAGATGGTCGTTTCCTCCTCTGGATGCAGCCAAAAGCATTTTGTTTACCACACTTCCAGCCCCGGCCTCTGCCATCCTGAGTCTGTGTCACTGCTCTGTGTTCCCTGGGAGACTTCAGGTTCCCTAAGGTGTCTCTCTCACTGCCCAGCTCTAGTGCTGTCCACACAGTGGACTCTCAGTCCACACTGGGCACTAAGGACCAGCCCTGCAAGTCATTCCAACAACAACCAAAGATGGCTCCTCGTGAACCAGATCTGCAAAGCTCCAGCCAGGAATGGTAAACACTAAAAATCCAGGCCTCTCTCCTTCAATTTAATGAGGGATCAAAACTGAACTAGTAATTACTTTTTTCTTTTTTTTTTTTTTTTTCAGAGTGGTAGAGTCTCACTCTGTTGCTCAGGCTGGAGTGCAGTGGTGCAACTTCAGTTCCCTGCAACCTCCGCCTCCTGGGTTCAAGCAATTCTCATGCCTTAGCCACTTGAGTAGCTGGATTATAGGCATGCACCACCATGCCCGGCTAATTTTTGTTTTATTTTGTTTTGTTTTAGTAGAGATGGGTTTTAGCATATTGACCAGGCTGGTCTTGAACTCCTGGCCTCAAGTGATCCACCTGCCTTAGCCTCCCTAAATGCTGGGATTACAGGCATGAGCCTCCATGCCTAGCCAGTAGTTTTTAAAACTGTATGTTTCTGTTAGCTCTGCCAAGCTAAACAGTAGCTGTATTTGAGACCTCACCTATAAAACCAGAAGTCCCTATTCTTTTTGATGTAAAGGAATTTTCACTTCCTGAAAATGAAAAGATCTCTTCTGAGTAGGTACTGATGGCAATGTGAGATGAGAGAGGGTGGTGTGTGGGACTCAGGCAACACGGAGACAAAGCCAGCCTTGGGGAGGGTTCTGGAAGGGTAGTCGGCCTGGAGCTACCTACTCGGGGCTGGTGTCAGTCAGCATTGTCATCCATACTCATGAACAACCACCTGAAGAGCAGCTCCTTCCTTCTTCACACCCTCCCCCAAGAGGGTGTTCCCATGAGCTCTGGGGAGGAGGTGACTTGTGCACAGTAGCTTTTTCTAGTTTCCTTGGCAACTGTGCAGCACTAGAAGCTCCAAGAGTGAGGCAGTGGATGGGGTGGCGGATGGAACACAGATGCTGATGTCAGTCAAATGTGTTACCTCCACACCCATGTTTAGCAGCCTCATGGTTTCGGAAGCTGACACACACCACACACACCTGATTGCTCATTTCTAATTTGGTGCCAGGCGCCCAAGCAAAGAGCCTCAGGGAAACGTGGCAGAATGGGTCTCACTTTACCAACGTGAACTGAGACTGGGGCCTAAGACTGGATGATCCCAGCACCAAGGACGCTGGATGTCCCTTGGTTGGGTTTCTGGACTTCATACAAGCCTACACAGGGCACATCAAGGGGCAATCATCGATTTTGTATCAGGGGCTGGCTACAAGGGACAGAGAAATCTGAACTTTCATCATGGGAGTTGAGGGTATCCAATTTGGGGGATCCAGTCTAAAAATGACAGATGTAGCTGGGGTAGGGGGCAGAGATGGCAAGCCCATTCAGAGGCAAAACTGCCTGGAAAATAGAAAGATGTAAGTCTCCAGCTTTGCAATGAATTCCATTCCAAAATCTCATTTGTTAAGTCAATTATTTAGAATTCAGAACCCATTTCCAGAGAAGTCCTGTCTGTTATAAATGATGACTGGCTTTCTAGCTAGTCCACAAAAGCCTATTTAACTCATAATGTCAATGAAATACTATACATTTGCAATGAAAAGGAATAGAAAAAAATTCCTGTTGTGATAGCAGTAATTAAATGAAAAAGAAAAACTGAGAAGTGGAAAATAAATAGCTTTCTTTCATTTCTTTCGAACAAATGGACAAAGAGAAGGGTTCTTCACTTACTTTAGATAATAGGATAGAGCCTATGGTGGGGGAGGGGTGAAGGATGGAGCAGGGAGGTCCTTTGGGAGAAGAGAAGGGCAGTAGGCCTGCCCCACGATATATGTGTGGGGCTCCCTGGCGGTAAGGAAAGGGCATGAATTTTGCAGTCACAACTGTCTGGATTCTAGTCCTGCCTCTTCTTGTAGCTCTGGGGGAAGTATTAGATCTCTTGTCTCAATTCCATCACTGGCAACCTTGATTGCATCAGACAAATGCCCGCATGATAGGCACTGTGGTGCACCTTCCAGACCTCCCTGCAAGGAAAGACTTGCTGCCAGGTTCTAGAAAGGCTGTCAACCTTTAGCGGTCAATCCCTTTAGAGATTGCTCATACACCCAGAGCCACATACTCAAGGTCACTCCACTTCCAGTGCCTATATCCAAGAAGTGCCCAATGTGGGAGTGTAAAGACCCAGCCATTTCAACCTCATTCAGGAGACTTTGAAGGGTCGCTCTAGGATGAGAGCCCTCCAAGGGGTGTCATCACACCCACATCCCAGCCTGACTTCTCCTTCTGCCAGAACCTGATTCCTCCCCTGCCCTTCTACAGGCATGAGTCCTAAGGAACTGAACTCCATCTGAGTCCACTTCCCAGGGAACTCAGCCTGTGACAGCCTGGCCCAGAGTTGGCTTGGGTAAATGTTGAGATCTTTGCCCTGCTGCCTCTCTCTCCTTACCTGCAGAGGACACAGATTGGCAGAAAGGCCTAGGAACACCCCAAGTAGCTCTGGGATTGGGGCTGCTGAGAGCCCAAGGGCTGAGTGGTGAGCAAGAATCTGGGAACTCAAGGAAATGTGCATTCCTATACCCCGAAAATGGCTGGGGCATCCAGGTCACCTATAAAGTTTTGTTTCTAATGTATGAATGCTTGTAATCAAGAGTCTATAACTTGGAGATCGAATCCGTAAAAGAAATACAAGCACTGCTTGTTTGGAACTGCTCTGTCTGATATGGTAGCTGCTGGCCATGTGTCACACACAAATTTAAGTTGGTTTATGTATTAGTCTGTTTTCACTCTGCTGATAGAAACATAACCAAGACTGGGTAATTTATAAAGAAAAACAGGTTTAATGGACTCACAGTTTCACATGACTACGGAGGCCTCACAATCATGGCAGAAGGCAAAAGGCATGTCTTAACATGGCAGCACACAAGAGGGAATGAGAGCCAAGCAAAACGGGAAACCCTTTATAAAAACATCAGATCTCGTGAGACTTATTCACTACAATGAGAACATTATGGGGGAAACCGCCCCCATGATTCAATTATCTCCCACCGGCCCCTCCCACAACAGGTGAGAATTATGGGAGCTACAATTTAAGGTGAGATTTGGGTGGGGACACAGCCAAACCATGTCAGTTTATAAGTAAAATTTGAAATTCTGTTCCTCAGTTGAACTAGTCATATTTCAAGGGTTCAGTAGCCACTTGTGGCTTGTGGCTATCACGCAGACTTACAGAATATTTCCATCACTACAGGGAGTTCTATTGGATGGTGCTGATTGGAACGTTGAATTGTAAAGGACCTAGGAAGGTTTGAACTGTATTCTGTGCCAAGCTTCCCCAGAAGGCTCCTCAGATGGATATGCATAGAGAGTGAAACAAGATAAGTACCACTAGGCTTTCAATCCCCGCCCCCAAACTCCCAGAACTCTAGCTCAGCACGTGGAAGGCTGAATTCCATGCACAACTACTCCAGGCAAGCCAGAATGACCCAGAAGCATGCAGGCCTCTTGGCTATGACCTCCAAAGTTAAACCAGAGTTAGATATCAGGGAAATACAAAAAAAAAAAAAAAAAAAAGAGTGAAAACAGCAGAGAACATCAGCTCCAAAGCCTAAGAAAGGAAGGGGTTCTCCTCTCAGAATCATCTGAAGAGGCCCTTCCATGCACCCCAAACATCTTAGCTCTGCCTGGTAACCCCAACTCCATAATCCCATAATCCAATCTATGACATAGCCAGCACCAGAACCAGGGCAAAGAGATGAAAATAAGGGGATAGTAATACAGTATAGTAATGTCACCTCTATGGCCTCCCCTCCACCCTAACCGCAGCTCTTATCCTATTGTTGGGCCCTCCTTTCTCTCTATGTCCAACATTCTTGCAGCATCCTCCTTTCAGATGTGTGTTTTCACACATCTGAAATAGAATAGAAGAGGATCTGATCATAGCAAACGGAAGGCAGGGCCGGGCTAGACAGGCGAGTCTTTTGGTTCCCCTCAACAATTTCAATACATTGTACTCATATTGTATTTATCTTCAAAGCTCTGAAATGTTACTTTTTAGACACTAAGTACATAAATCTTCTTTTAGAGACTGTTTGTGTCTAAATTGCATTCTTATTGGGCACAACTGATAAATTAAAGAGCTGCTTCTGCTGCTGCCACCACACTGAGGACCTCAAACACTGATAATTCTCTGCCCTGAAACTCCTTTCACAATATGCTACACTTGCCAGTAAATAATAGTCAGCCACTTTCTACTCCTACATTGTAAACACCTAATGCAAGCTCCCATCACACATACCTGTGCAGACAGCAAACCCCCAACACTCACCAAGACAAACAGCCACATACAAGGCCAATTCACCTGCACAGGTTGCACAGAGTCAAACAGAAAAGCCCCTGAGTCGATGAAATGTCATTTCAGAGGCATTCCCCCCAGCTCCCATGGGACCTCAGTATGGGACCCCTGCCTTCCAATAATAATAGTGTCTCATGTTGGCTGGCATCAGACTTTGCAAACTTACTCAGAGATTGTGCATGAATTATTTTATCTAATTTAAACTTTATATTAATCCTCAAGGCAGGTATTACCATCTCTGTTTTACAAATGAGTGTACTGGGGTCAAAACGCTTAAATAGTTTCCAAGAGTCATATACCTAGACAGTGGCAGAGGTGGAACTCAATCCAATATCTGCTGGACTCCATGGGGCTTGAATCCTGTTTCCCATTAAAGGAGTACATCAAAAACATAAGATAGAGATTTGGAGGCTAGATATTAGGAAGATTCCCTTAGCTAACACACACAATACAAAACAAAAAATCACCTCACCTCTTCCATGCTGTTGTATTCAACTAACCACAAGAAATATGGAAGGAAAGTAAATTACCAAATCTATAGCCAGTAAACAGACAGCACACAAATACAGGTCCTGCTTCCCTGAGAGGTTGTGCTAATTTGCTATATTCCATCTCCCATCCCAAGCCTACCCATGCTCTCCTGCCCTGACCCTTCTCTGACCGCTACGATCCACATCAATGCTCTCCAGACCAAGAGCTCTCAAACCTTCATGTGTTAAAGGTCTTACAGATTCTTGGGTCCCACCCTTAGAGATTCTGACTCAGTAGGTTAGGCTGGGCTCTAAGAATTTGCATTTCAAACAAGTCCCCAGATAATGCAGACACTTCCAGGCAATGGACCCCATCTGGGAAGCACTGGCCTCGACTCTGGTAGGACTTTCATCACACAACATGAACTTGGTTACTTGCTCTGTTACCCCATCCTTGTTCCCAGCCACCTTCCTGCTGCCCTCCCCATCTTCAGAACACCCATCCCCCAAAATCCAGGATCAAACCCAATCACTGTTTGTGACTGGTGCTCTGACTATAACAGCCTCCCATCTTGTTCTGGGCATAGCACACCTGCCTTGTGTGCCCTGGTTCTTATAAGTGGGCTCCTCTCTCAGCCACCATTGTCTATTTCTTATTCTAATACCCTTCTATTCCAAATTTCTTGTAAAGCTGGGGCTTTTCTTCCTTTGGCTAAGAGTCCTCCCTGGGAGTTCACTCATTCAGTCTGGAATGCCAAAGTAGCACCTACAGGACTTATACCTGCTGACTGACTTTATTGATGCCAGGTATCTGCCTGCTCTGACATCCATGTCTTACCTAACCCAGATTCTCCATCACTGAGCTGTTTCTGCCAGCCAGAGTGCTGAGCACCTGTTCCTGTTCCTCTTCCTCACTGCAGCAGTTTGCCCGGAAGCTGAGCTCAGACTGTCTTAACTTTGAAAAGAGTAATCACCTGCCATATTAAGCTCCCTTTTCAGCACCTGGAACTGGGACAGTTCCCCTAGAGGACAAAGAAGAGGCGAGTCCTGGATGATGCCCACTTTTCCCTCGCTGTAAAAAGCAGGCCACGCCTCTTACCGAGATAAGGTAGTTTGTCTTATATATTGTTTTTTTCCCCTGCAATGAATCCTTGCTGATTTAAGTATGGAAGTTGGGACCCATGAAGTGTACATGTCAGCAGCATTAGCCTGCACTCTCTAGGTAGTCTTAAATGTTTAAACATTAAACAACAAGTAATTTGAGCCCTTACCTGGTTGGCACCTGGAAATATATCATCCAATTTGGGAAGCAGAATACCTTTTAATATCCCCTCCAGCACCCAACATGGGGGTTCTCACAGAACAGACACTCCACAACTATTGAATGAACAAATGGATGAAGGCGGACAGTGGGGTTGTTCTCCCAGTTCTCCTTCATGGTGTGGTGTCCGTATCAGGGCACTCAGCCAGAAGAAAACCACTTCCAATCTGCAGAAGCTGAGAGAATGCCTCCAGGCCAGACTTCCAACTAATTCCCAGCACAAAATTGGACCTGTGCGTTCACATGAATTGTGGCTTGAAGACTGTAATTATACCAGCACAGTGGTTCTTAGGTTTTGTTCAGGACGTGGATGTCTTTAACAGAAAAGGCTGTACTGTACTCCCTCCCACCCCTACTCCAGGCCTCCTCCCTTCCCTCCCCCCAGGTCATCTCAAAAATAAACTCTCCCTCTTATCCATGTAGAGGGCGCCCTTGTATAGGCAGCCATGCTACAGTGCATTTTAATCACTGACCCCCAGCCAGGCCAGCTATCTAAGTAGGTGGGACCCACAGCTGTACATGCACATGCATTTTTTATATTATTATTATTATTATTATTATTATTATTATTATTATTTGAGATGGAGTTTCACTGTCACCCAGGCTGAAGTAAAGCAGCGCGAGCTCCACTCACTGCAACCTCCACCTCCCAGGTTCAAGCAATTCTCCTGCCTCAGCCTCCCAAGTATGGCATATGTCACCATGCCCAGCTAATTTTTGTATTTTTAGTAAAGACGAGTTTCACTATGTTGGCCAGGCTGGTCTCGAACCCTGATCTCAAGTGATCCAGCTGTCTCGGCCTCCCAAAGTGTTGGGATTTCAGGCATGAGACACCATGCCTGGCCCAACATTCATAATTTTAAAGGATCTCTGTTACCTATAATTCCCTTGCCATCATTCCTTGGGGCAGGCCTCCTGAAAAATAAAAATGCTATCCAGGGAAGGTAATCCAAGAACACATTAACCCCCTAGCTCAAGCATGTTCATCAAATCAGTAAGCCTGTTCTCCAACAGAAACCTGAGGGAATGGGACAAATAAGAGGTCAGTTTTGACAGGCAGGAAAGCTGAGAGGGAAAGGAAATGTCCTGGCATGAGTTACTTCTGCAAGAACAGATCTTGGTGCAATATCACATTAAGGGGTTTGTGTTCTCTGCCTGGCCTGGTGCATAAATACCACCAGAGCTCTGGGAGGACAGGCATGAGGCAGTGGGTATACTGAAAGGTTTACAAGCTTCTCTGCAGGGGCTGGGTTGGGGCAGAGACACAAGGAATGGTTTGCAAAAAGCAAAGACTTCAGGACTCAAGGCAACCTATGATGACACGCTGTTGGCTGAGTTTTCTTGCTACGAAGTTTTTCTAGTTCTGGGGCAAGGAGGTGGTTTCTTGCTAGTGATGACCCCCGTGGATCCCAGTCTTGCAAGCAAGAGGCAGCTAACAACAGATTGCAAATACTGGCTGAGCACCGATGTGGATGTGGGAGAAGGAAAATGGCTGATGCTGCAGGGGACCTGAGCTTCTAATGTCTGGGATGTTTACCTCATTAGGCTGTTTTCCATAACATCAGCCAAAAACATGAAGAAAAAAATAGCTGGAGGGACCCTACTGGAGCTCAGGCCTGGATTCTGAGCCCTCACCCTCGGATTCCTCTGAGGTCTGAGATGGGACCTCTAGGCAGCCCCTCCCACTGGCTCGGTTACCTCATCTGCAAAGGAGCCACAACAACACTGGAGGGGCTCCTGGGAGGAAACGTCGAGTCATCCTCTGAGCAGCATTACAGCTGACTGAACAAAAAGAGGTGCTTACTGTTGTTATTACTGTTAGTTTCATCCCAAGCCCTTTGGTCCACAGCATTCATCTTCTCATAACAAGGATGGCTGGGGGAGGAGGGACCAGGTGTCTAGGCAGCTCCCAGGCTGAGAAAGCCAGAGAGTTCTGAGTGGGAAGAAAGTTCAGAAGGTGGCCATTCTACGTTGGAGCAGGCTGGGCTAGAACTGGCCAGCTGAGTCCACCGGGAAAGGGAAGGCAGGTACCATCAGGCAAAGAGCCAACACAAGTTCAGGGTGAGAAGGTTGATGCCAGTGGGGAGTGGAGGACCCAGGGTGGCTGGAGAGAGTCTAGACAGCACCAGGGACCCTGAAGTTCAGGGGCAGGACCCTCTAATTCTGGAAAGGGAGAGGGCGAGGAAGAGGGCACGGGAGAGTCCAGGTGTGGGGGGCCGGGTTGGGCTTAGCCAAGAAACATAAGTTAAGAGTCCTGCCCCAAGATCCACACCAGAGCACCAGGACACGCTGGGCTTCCCACCATACACCAGCCTGGGGTCAGGACTGGTCCCCTAAGACTGAGCCAACCCACAGGCAGTGGTGAGAGATCAAGAGCTGTGGGGACAGGGAGCCAAGTGTGTCATCCACGTGTCTGCAGTAAGTGAGACAGTTCTGGATTTTTACTTCTTGTCCCTCCTAGTGGTATGGACACTAAAATGTCCCTGCTCATCCACAAAGTCTTGG
Organism: Pan troglodytes; assembly: GCF_028858775.2. NCBI lineage: Eukaryota > Metazoa > Chordata > Mammalia > Primates > Hominidae > Pan > Pan troglodytes. The sequence goes on along the minus strand of NC_072404.2, from coordinate 156,565,963 downwards.
TCTCCTGCCTCCCTTCCTCCATCCCCACTGCTCCCTCCCTCCTCTTCTCATCTCCCTCCCTCTGCCAGCCAGGCTGTACCCTGCTTCAGGATGGCTCCTTGGCACTGATGTTCTCTGCCCCAGGTGTGCAAGGATCCACTGTGCTGGTGAAGACGAGGACCCCCAATGCTGTAGATGAGAAGCCTGTTCCGCCTGGTCCTGGTATGTGCTCAGCTTGCCTGAGGCAACAGCCACAGGGCCGACGAGTGAGCTCGTGTCTGTGTGTCTGCGGGGTTGGGGGTAGGGAGTAGGGAAGTCTCGGAGGGGAAATCGTCTCTCACTCTTTCCCTCCCTGGCCAGCTGGAAATGTGCTGTGTGACTACCCAATCTAATTAGTTGAACCCTCAGTCCTGACAGAAGAAAGCTTCAAAAAACACCTCTGGGTTTCTTGGCTCTCAGCAACTCGAAAGATAGCAGAGAGCATCTGATTGCAGGAAAGTAGAGCTCCAGCTCCCTGATTCTCGCTGCCAGGGGCAATCTACTGGGAGCAAAAACCTCCATCTTGAAAACGCCAAGCAGAATGAGAACATCTGAGCTCACGTCACAGTGAGTCCATGTCTCAGGGATCTGACCCTGAGGGAACCTTAGTAACAGCTGCCCACAGAGGCTCTGCCCAGCAGATCAGCAGATCAAGGGGCAAAGAAGACCCACTTCTAATACCTTCCAATGGGTGTCTGCCCTGCAACCTCAGGCAGGTATTATTTGAGATGGAGTCTCGTTCTGTCACCCAGGCTGAAGTAAAGCTAATACCTTCCAATGGGTGTCTGCCCTGCAACCTCAGGCAGGCTCTACTGCCGTGCCCTCTGCCAGCCTCCCTGGGGTCCTCACCTGGGGCAGCCAAGGCCCAGCTCCATGCCATCCCAGTTCCTTCCTGGGACGGATGCACTGACCTCTCAGCGACATCTTCCCATCCCCTGTTTTCTCAGCTTCCTCTGATATAGCCCACCCTGGCTGCCCAGGTCCTGTCGCAGACCCCCCACTCCCTATCAGCCACCTCCCCTTGTTGTGCCACACTGGGAAAGGCCCAGGCCCCACCTGTGCTGAAAGGGCAATGCCTGTGGCGGGGAGAACAAGAGCAGAGCTACTGGGGATGGCCTCAGGAGCTCCTGGGGGTTGTCCGAGGACACCGAACTCTCCAAACAAGCACTGCTACCATAGACTGTGGGATATGAAAAGCATATAAAGACATAGTCTAGTGAGAGAGTGAAGCAGCTCCATTTAAAATGCCACCACTTCCCCTGATCTTGTCAATCAGATTCTGTTATATTTAAAATGTAAACCAGACAGCCCACCCAGGAGCAGCACCAGCCCAGCTCACCTCCTGCAGCTGCCTGTCCCCTCCTCACTGGCCAGTGACACTTGCCTGTCCCGCTGTGTCCTGGAGGCAGCCAGAGGATCTGGGTCAGGCATGCAGCTTACCCTTGGAGCCCACAGAGGCAGGATAAATGCTGTTCTACCTCGCTTCGCGCTGCACCCCAGGGCACCGCACCACACCGCAGCCCACCCAGGGCTGCTGGGACCTCAAGCCAGATAGTGGGTGGGTAGGAAGGCAGAGGGGCTGCACCAGGCCTGGGTGGACTAAGGACATGGATCCCAACTCCAAAAGGAATTCTGCCTTTTCCCAGGGTGAGAAGGAGAAAGGCACCCACAGTACCCACCAGCAATCACCTAAAAAGCCAGAGTGAGAACCTGGTCACCAGTTCACCCGGACAACTCAGCATTTGAACCTCATCCACAAAGATCATCCCTCTTCCCTACCACACACACACACACCAGTTCACCTGGACAACTCAGCATTTGAACCTCATCCACAAAGATCACCCCTCTTCCCCACCACACACACACACACGCACACACACACACACACACACACACACACACACACACACACACACACAGGCTTCATCCTCTGGCCTTTACTCCCTATGGAGTTTATTCTTTCTTTACAATTAGATTTGTAAGCCTAGTGGCCTCCAGAATCTTCTATCCTTTCACCGGCTAGTCACCCGACCATAAGGTGTATGAGCGCACACACCATCATTTAAGCCTCCCATTGGTAGGCTTAACTTTTCAAAAACCACAATGTAGTTTTAAACCAAATTGTGCCTTTTCCTACTTGAAAATTTTATTTCTATATCAATGGTTGATGATGAGGCCACATGCAAATTCCTGATGAAAAGTATGTAATTCAGGTCAGGGACAGTGGCTCACACCTGTAATCCCAGCACTTTGAAAGGCTGAGGCAGGTGGATCTCTTGAGGCCAGGAGTTCAAGACCAGCCTGGCCAACATGGTGAAATCCGGTCTCTACTGAAAATACAAAAATTAGCCAGGCATGGTGGCACATGCCTGTAATCCCAGCTACTTCCAGCCTGGGCAACAGAACAAGACTCTGTCAAAAAAAAAAAAAAAGAAAGAAAGAAAAAGGAAAGGAAGGAAGGAAGGAGGAAAAGAAAGAAAGAGAAAAAAGAAAAGAAAAGAAAAGAAAGAAAGAAAGAAAGAAAGAAAGAAAGAAAGAAAGAAAGGAAAGTATATAATTCAAGTTTAACCAAAGTCCAAATATTTGCCAGAAAGTGTTTCAGGAAAAAAATCAAATGTCTTTCCTTTGGCAAAAACTATATAGTAGGAAAAATTACAGAATACAAGATATTATGGTCAAATTATAAAATGATAACCAGACCAGGCACGGTGGCTCATGCCTGTAATCCCAGCACTTTGGGAGGCTGAGGCGGGTGGATCACTTGAGGTCAGGAATTTGAGACCAGCCTGGCCAACATGGTCAAACCCTGTCTCTACTAAAAATACAGAAGTTAGCTGGGCATGGTGGCACACGCCTGTAGTCCCAGCTACTCAGGAGGCTGAGGCAGGAAAATCGCATGAACCCGGGAACCAGAGGTTTCAGTGAGCCAAGATTGTGCCACTGCACTCCAGCCTGGGCAACAGAGTGAGACTCCATCTCAAAAAAAAATAATAATAATAATAATAATAAAGATGATAACCAATCTAGAATGAAAAGAATTAACTTGATTCCACTTAAAGAGTGCAGGACTCTCAAACCAAGTAAAGAAATCAAACTGATTTTTTTTCATTTCCAATGTTTGATCAGGAGTTAGCTAATATTTAATCATTTCTACTTTATTTTAAAGGGGGCTTATGTGCCTACTTCCCACCTAATGTCATCAATATCTGACCTCTAAAAATTAAAATCGACACTTCCTATGCTTCCCCTCTTGCCAGCATTCCCAATTACACTTAGTACCAAATTCAGTTGTGACAGATGCTCACCTGCCCTCTGGCTAAAAATAACTGTCATCGATGTCAGAAATGGCAAATGTTCCCTCTCTCTGCTTAACAGCCCATTAGGCGGCTTTGTGAAAGAGGCAGATGAATCCCTCACCAAAAGGTGGCCTCAACTTCACCCACACCAAGTGCCCGAGACCTTTTCATATATCAGTCGTTGAGATGGCTTTTATCAGTTAAAAATAGATCTGTCACCCCAGTTCACAGCATAGGCTGCACACTAGATTTTGCAGAACCCTACAGCACTACAGTTTGGGAATAAGAACCTGGAGACACGCAGGGCTCAAAGAAGACCCCACAAAGCTTGGCATTATCCTCTCCTCTCTGTCTTTGCCAATGCCTCGTGACATGTTTCCAGCGATGCCTCCCTAGGTAATCTCTTTGAATTCCACGTATCTACAGTGTGTGCAGTCAAAAGAGTTCTACCAGGTTTCCCTGAAGAGTATCTGTGCAATTTACACTAAAATAATTTTCCTTCTTGCTAAAAAATTTCCAAATTATCTTACTTGCTTAAAGCAATTCTACTATATTGTAATTATCACATTGCCTTGTAATTACTTGTATTATGAATGTCTCTCCCCATCCCCCACCCTCCTCCACCCCTGAACTTGAGCTCCCTAAAGAGCCCTCTGTGGCCTCAGTATTCACTGGCACAAAAAGAAACACAGTAACTTTGGTTAAATGGAGTTAATTTGAATTCAAGCTGCTATGTCAATAATTTCTTCCTTCTTAGATTCTGAATCCTATTACGACCCCCATAACTTAAGTTAGATTTCAATGGTTAATCAACAGGACTTATCAATCTTGAACATCCCTTTTAGGCTCCTAAGAAGGGACTATATTAGACCAATACATTGTGGGAAATAAGCAGTTATTGTATATTTCTACATTTTAGTCCTTACATGTCTACCTTGAAAAGGAAATTAATAACCCTGATGACTAGTGTCTCTAAGGCAAATATAACATTGAAATTAAATAAGTGGTATGCTTAGCTCAATGCCAGCACATGGGAATCCTCTTTGAACATTAGCTCTACATTCCCATATGCTGCTTAGTGTCTCTAGTAATGGATAAATCTTGTAGGGGAAACAGCCCGGTGAATGCTATCTCAGCCATTGGCACCTGCTCTATCATTTCAGGCCAGGAGTATTTAGTGACAATCATCTGGACACGCAGCCACAATATACTTCTTGAAACCAATGAATGATTGTTCTGTTTAATTTTACTTGTCTCTTTCACCTCCCACTCCCATCCGAAGCTGTGGTGGTTTAATTAAAGCCAATCCCAAAAGTAGAATACACCTGGTGGGCCTAATAGACGAAAAACATAACTAAGCACCTATAAGGAGAAGAGAGATGTTTTCCATCTAGAGATCTACTATCTTCAAAGTTTACCAATAAAGGGATCTTTACTATCAGGAAACAATAAAAGAATCATCCTTCACATATAGATGAAAACAGAATCTTAACCTTTCAGAATCTGGTGAAAAAAGATGGACTATGAATGCATGACAAATCAACAGAGGCAGCATGAACCTGCTGACAGTAAGAATGTGTCAGCTTGAAGAACTGTGCCTGCAGGAAGCAGAGCTCTCCTGCCACAGACAAGCAATGTATCCCAATGGCGCAGAAGAGTAAAAATAGCCAACAAATTCTGTTTGCTCATGAACTAACCCTCTCGTTGTCATTTAAGTCTCTGAGGATCCCTGGCCAAGAAATGCCCTAACCAATGCACACAGATATTCTGATCTTTGCTGAGGAATTGCACATGAACCAGGGTTCCAAAACCTATCATTTGAGGGTAAACAGTAGCTTTAAAGACCAGATCCTACTTCTTAGTGACCCACCCGGATGCAAATCTCCAATGTGATGCATCCTGCAACCACCAGCTGGTCTCATCCTTTACAAATGCAACCCAAGGGACTAACAGGTTACCACAATAATATTCCAAGCAACTTGAAGACAGGCTGGAATTATTAATAAATCCCAAGAGTTGGTTCAGTCAGGTAGGTGAAATCTTACATGTCTACCAGGGTAGTGAAATAAGATGACTGTCTAATTGCTAGTTGTTTCTGAAGTTTTGACGGTTGGTTCTTTCTTTAATTTTAGAAGCAAACTCCCCAAATTTATAATGCAATCAAAACCAACTGAGGCAATTCTAACCCAAAGATATTGGCACTTTATGGAACCATCTCAATGTTCTGAGACCATCCACAGATCCCAGAAGGAGGCACATCCAATCCTCCAATCCCTCCAAAGGGGACCTCACAGCACAGTCACAGCCACTGAGACTCAGGTGCACTTACGTAGGGCATGCCACTCATCCTGACGGATGGTCTTCGTGATATTGAAAGTGAGGTTCCTGGGGATGGTTGCTGAGGAGTAGTGGTATTTGATGTACGTACATCGCTCAATTTCTCCTAGAAAAGAGAAATAGGAAACAAAATGTTAAGGAAGCAGCAACCACATCTGGACTCGTTCTGGGATTAATTTTTCCATCCTGGAGAAGAAGACTTATTTCATATTGGGCCTGGTGACAACTACAGAAAGACAATACCTTCAACTCAAAAAGAGCAAGAGAGTAGAACTACAATCAAATAGCATTGATTTAGATGGAAAAATACCTCTTTGGGATCATGCAGAGGTGGGAAGAACCAATGTTTAGGCTGATAGCAGCTTGTCTAACATTCCCAAGAAAATCAACTTTCAAGTCAAGAGAGGAAGTTTGGCATGAAAGGACATCAACAGTTTCCACCCCGGGACCAGCAGACAGCAGGATTTGTTAAGCCTTAATGATATCATTTGTGCTTTGGGCACACACAATTTTCTGGAATGGTGAGCTGGGGGAATGGTGGGTGGGGGCCTCCATCCTCCCATCCTCATCCTCCCAACCTCACTTCTGAACACAAAGCACTCAGATCAATCCGTGTCTCTTTGAACTAGTCTCTTTTCAGGTTTCTTGAACAAAATTTTGATTTATTAACAGACTCAACACCAATCAAAGCATGCTTTACTAGTCGATTGTCAAAATAGATCTTAGATTGTCAAATTTAGATCTTAGGGCAGAGATTCTCAAAGTGTGGTCCCAGGGCTGGCAACATCAGCATTCCCTAGGAACTTGCTACAAATGCAACTTCTCAGGCTCAACCCCAGACCTACTGAGTCAAACTAGGAAGTAGAGCCTGGCAATCTGAATTTAAATCAGCCCTCCAGGGATTTTATTACACACTTAAGTTTGAGAACCACTGCCTTGGAGAAACTAACAAAATTGCCAGTGTATTAATGCATAAATCCACCCTTTATGTTTGCAAATTCCAAAAGGAAGGGACGGTGGGGAGCTCTTCCCCCATTACTTTTGGTTTCTTGCAGCCTATCTATTGACGCTTGCTCATCTGGGGGATATAAAGACTCAATATCAGAGCATTGTGAAGAATCAGGAAAGGGGTGATTTTCAAAGGTTAGGGGGTTTTAAATTTTGTTTTGCACCTGAATGGATTTTGATGGTAATCCATTTTGCACCCCACTGATTTTCAATTTATAAGTGGTGCACATGATTGAACTGTTTGACCCCCTGGCCCACTGTCAGCAGGGAACCTGCAATTGGTGAAGTGCAATAATTTAGACAGTGCCTCATGAAACTGATGCCTTATTGTAAATCATATCTGGACAACTGCCCAGTTGCCAGTTATTGGCAGACGCTCCTCCCAGGGGACTGACGCTGTCCAAGAGGCACGTTCTAGAGAGTAGTATGCACTCTTCCTGCATCTTCCATTTTTCAACTTTTCTGCCTCTTTTCCTTTAGCCCACAAGCATCCTGAAGCCTCTCACATGTCCCCAGCATTCCCCCTAAGCACACCTCCTCCTCATACCTTCATCCTGTCATCCTCCTTCCTTAACTTGCAAAACTTGTTGAAAAAGGAGTCTACCAGCCAGTCTCCACTTCCTCCATTCACATTCACACCTCCAACCCCACACGCTCTAATTTCCATAACAATTTCCATTAATAGCATCACCTCCCATCCAGTCTACATCATAAATCCTGCAGTCATTGCAAATGCTGCCTCCTCCTCAAGGGCGCCCTGCCTTCCTGACATCCAGCTGGTCACCAAATTCTGCCAGGTCTACTTCAGAAATGTCCCTGGAGTCCAGCACCTACTCTCTGTCTCCCCTCCTCCTGTAGTAGTTGTCCTGATACAGTCAGCAATCACATTGTTTAAGGACTTACGAGATAGGAGGGACTCGCCAAGGCTCTGTAGACCACTGGTTTCCAACTTTACTTATGCTATGGTGCACACACAGAAGATGTTTACAAGGCTCCCTGGAGTAAACAGATGAGGCTGCCCATGGCTCTGTCCAGGCTCCTAGGGCACTGAAGGAGCCAGGGTTTCCAGCACACCTGGAACCTATTTATGGGTTCTGGACTTATTCCACCAGTGGGAAACTCTGTTATTGATATCATCTCATTTAATCATTTAATCCATTCTACAACCACATTAAGTAGGCATTACCATCCTCATCCCTATTTTTTTAATTTTTATTGATTGACTGATTGAGAGAGAGTTTTGCTCTTGTTGCCCAGGTTGGAGTGCAATGGCGCGATCTCGGCTCACCACAACCTCTGCCTCCCGGGTTCAAGCAATTCTCCTGCCTCAGCCCCCAAGTAGCTGGGATTACAAGCATGTGCCACCACATCCAGCTAATTTTGTATTTTTGGTAGAGATGGGGTTTCTCCGTGTTGGTCAGGCTGGTCTTGAACTCCCGACCTCAGGTGATCCACCCGCCTCGGCCTCCCAAAGTGCTGGGATTACAGGCATGAGCCACCGCATCCAGCCCCTCATCCCTATTTTTTAATGAGAAAGTGGAGGCATGAGGAGATTAAATGACTCACCCAAGGAGGTAGCAGTGCCAAGATTAAAACCCAGGACTGTCTAACCAGAGAGCCTCCTCTACCAGGCCACCTTCCCACGTGGAGTGTATTCTATAAAGGAAAATGTGATAATGTCACACCCCATTCACAGGCCCTCTGTTGGCCTCTTACACACAGTATAAACCCTACACTCCTCAGGCATAAAGTCCCAGCTCCCTTCAGGCCCCAGCCTTCACATACCCAGGCTCCAGCTAGGTGAACCTCCCACCTTACCCTGAATATGCCATATTCACTCCTGACTTAGCATCTATTCTCTTTCCTGCCTTTCTTTCCCTTAGGATGAGTAAACATCTACTCATCCTAAGAGATGGCTCAAATGACAGTTCCTCAGCAAAGCCTTCCTTGCATCTAGATTGCACCCCAGCAGCAGGCGTTCCACCAGCAGCTTCCCTGCTTCTGTCCTTCCTGCAGCAAACACACTCCTGCACTGTGATGTATCTGTTTACATGCCTCACTCCCCAACTAGATTATGAGTTTCTCAAGGGCAGGGATGTTGCCTTATTCATTCATCTTTATCTTCCCAGCCCCTAGCACAAGGTAAGCACCAATAACATGTGCTTTGAGGAAAGAAATGAATAATACGAGGTGTTCTTTGTAAGACTGCAGTGGGCAAAGAATCCAACCGCTTTTATTACATGCAAGGAATTAAAATAATTGAGGCAAATTAGAATCTAATGAATTAAAGGAGGCGATTGTTGCAGAACTCTGTGAGTCTATAGCAAATGCCTCTTCCCTGCCTGGACAATACAAGGAGAGGCTTATTAATCACAGTGAGGTAGAAGAAAATGGCATATGATCACAGAACAGTGTCTCAATGTACTTGGTAAATGTAGCCCCAGGGCAACTAGGTCAATGGTTTTGGGGAAAAAAAGGAATCAAAGAAAGAGGAAAGGAAGATATAAAGGGTAGAAGGTTGTAACAAGAATACCATCATGCCTTGGACATGTGCAGTTGGGCAGGTTGTGTCCTGCACAATGGCACTTCCCAGGGATACCTGGGCACTGAAACCCAGCTGCTGCTCTGCTGGCCAAGCCTTGCACCCTGCTGGGGGGTGTTGGGGGCTGCCCCTGCCAGAAGGTCTGCCTTTGTCTCACTTGCACAATGCTGCCTTACGAGCTAGCAGCAGCCCTACCTACAATAATCTCAAGATTCAACAAAACACCTCCAAGACCCAGCCTTGGGACACAAAACCAGATCCCACTGGGAATGGCCAGATTGGTGACTCCCTCTTGTGTGAGGAAAGTACCTGATTTCTTAGCTCAGGTCAGATTCTCTCAGCCTCAACAGAAACTCAACAAGTTGCCACTGGTTCCAGGCAGGCTGGAGCCAGCTCCTTTAACCTCCTCCAACCGCAGCCCAGCCAGCCAGAGAGGGAAGAGGCCCTTGACATTCAGCAAGAGCAAGAAGCCAACCCACAGGCACTGCAGGTGACTGGCTAGGGAGCCTGCCTGGAGCAGCCACCACAGCCCCGCTGCAGGCCCTCGCTATTTGCTTTGCCTGGGGGATTGCAAGCATCCTGCCTCTGACAGCAATTAAATTTGAAAGATTCAAATATTGCCTAAAAAGAAAAGCAAAATATTTATCCATGTGTCTGCAGGTCCTGTCAGTGTGCTGGGCTTTTGTAAATACAGGAACCATCTGGGCACCAAATAAGTAGGCCCAGAATGTGGGCTGCCTAATACAAACAGGTTTTCCTGCAGCACACAATGCAGAGGGGCTACACCTGGAAGGAAGGACAAACCCTTCTTCACCAAACTCCTGCATCCCAGCCCAGAGTCTCTGTTCTCCCTCTAGAAGCCTCAGGTGGGGGAGGACTGGCTGGTTGAGATCCCAGGGGTGGCTCCTTCCTGTGGCCCCTGTGGGAGACTTATTTATTTATTTATTTATTTAAAAGAGACTGGGTCTTACTATGTCACCCAGGCTGGCATGCAGCGGCGTAATCATCGCTTACTACAGCCTGGAACTCCTGGGCTCAAGTGATTCTCCCACCTCAGCCTCTGCAATAGCTGTGACTACAGGCACATGCCACCGTGTCCAGTTAATTTTTTTTTTATTTTTAGTAGAGATGGGGTCTCACTATATTGCCCAGGCTGGTCTCAAACTCTTAGGCTCAAGCGATCTGCCCACCTCAGTCTCCTAAATTGCTGGGATTATAGGCACAAGCCACCGCACCTGGCCTTTTCTTATGTTTTGTAGAGATGGGGTCTCACTATGTTGCTCAGGCTGGTCTCAGATTCCTGTGCTCAAGTGATCCTTCCACCTCTGCCTCCCAAAGTGCTAGGAGTACAGGCGTGAACCACCATCCCTGGCCTGGTGGGACACTTTAAACCCTCAGTCATGCTCTGCCTTCTGAGCTAGTGACCCCTCCTGCCCATATGTCAGGGTCATAGCAAGACACAGGTAATTAAGGAGAGTTTCAAAAAAGGACAATTTAACCCAACAGCAAAAGAACAACCTGATTAAAAAATGGGGAAAGGATTTGAACAGACATTTCTCCAAAGGCAATGACATTCAAATGACCAACAGGAAAAGATGCCCAACATCACTAATCATCAGGGAAATGCAAACTGAAACCACAAGGGGATATCACCTCATACCTGTTAGGATGGCTATTATCAAAATAAATAAATAAGTAAATCATATTGGCGAGGAGGCGGAGAAAGCGAAACTCTTGCATGCTATTGGTGGGAATGTAAATCAGTGCAGCCACGGTGGGGCTCAGTATGGTGGTTCCTCAAAAAATTACGAATGATCCAGCAATCTTACTCCTGGGCATATATCCAAAACAACTGAAATCACTATCTCAAAGAGATATCTGCACTCCCATGTTCATTGCAGCATTATTCACAATAGCCAAAACATACAAGCAACCTAAATGTCCATCAGCAGATGAAGGATAAGGGAAAGCTGTATCCATGCGATATGCAATATTGCATCCCTACAATGCCATATAATCGGTCTTTAAAAAGAAGGGAAGCTTGCTGCATGCGACAACCATAGATTAATCTAGACATTATGCTAAGTGAATAAGCCAGTCATAGAAGGGCAAATACTGCATGATTCCACTTATATGAATTCTCTAAACTAGTCAAACTCATAGAAATAGAGAGGAGAATGGTAGTTGCCAGGGGCTGGAGAGTGGGAGAAATGGGGAGATGCCATTCAACAGATACAGATTTCAGTTGTGCAAGATAAATAAGAGATCTGCTGTATAACCTTATGCCTATAGTTAATAATACTATTATACACTCGGAAATCTGTTAAGAGGGTAGATCTCATGTTAAATGTCCTTACTACATTAACAGCAAAACAGGGAGGGCAATTTACAAAGCTAAACACAGAGTATGAAGAGACCAGTGAAGGATGGTGCAAAGGACCCAGGGCTGGCAACAGAAGCAGCTGGTATGACCCCAAGGCCTGGAGGGGCAGAGGAGCAAGCTGTCACCAGGACCTGGCAAGGGCGGCCATATGGACAGAGATGATGCGGCCTTTGGCGGAGAGTCACAGCCAACCTGTGGTGAGGTGGCAGGGAAGAAACACCCAACCTCTCATTGCTCCAACCTTCAATCTCCCATCAGTTCCTCCCAGTAGCACAACCCAAACTAGAAGCCGGAGGGTAGGTCAACCTCCAGGAGCTCAGAGCAGGTGCAGAAGACAGAGGCCAGGTTGGAAAGGCAGACAAAACATCCAGCTCATTCCTCTCTTTCTCCAGGGCTCTTCCTCTCACATCTCCCCTCACTCTTCCACTTCCAAATGCATCACTCTAGCTTCCACTTTGTCCAATGCTAGCACATTCTTCCTTCCTAGAGGTCCCTGGTGGCAAAGGAAGACATGGGGAAGCATCAATGGGAAGAGACTGTTCCATTACTTTTTCTCCATCTCAAGTCTTCTAAGACCCAAACATAGCATGACAACTCACATCAAGTACTAAGTGTGGTCCCTGCACTTAGTAAGTGCTCAGTAAATATTAGTTATTCTTATCAGTTGCTGTCCTAAGACTACTTTAAGGGGACATGAACACAGGAACTCAGAAATAATATTACTGAAATGTTTGCATCATGCTATAAACACAGATCTATGTCTATCGAGTATAAATTTTCGCACACAGTAGCCCCAGGAGGCTGGTGGAGCAAGAGCTCTGATGTACGGAAACAGAGACCAAGGAAGGGAGGGTGCCAGAGATGGCACAGAAACTGCGTGCAGTGACACTGAATTCTGAAGTCTGGTCACACCTACAGCAATGCCAGCAGGCAGTTTTTCTCCCATATGTATCAGCTCTCAGCAATCCAGGGCTTCCTAAGTGCTTGTCAAAGAAGTCTATCACTCAAGGGTAATATATATTAAGCAGGGCCCTTCTAGGCAGAGTGGTTTTAGAGGCAGTGCTGGGACCTAAGTTCAGCCCATCTAAAATTATCTTCCCTAAACAAATGCTGTAGTACTTTATATCTCCATTACAGAGTCATTCCTTCGGATCAAATATTGTTCTCCTGGACACCCATTGTTAAAGCTCTTGTAAATAAGTCTGAAGGGCTGAGATCCCAGATCCCCTTCCTCCAGAGGGAGGGCCCCTCAGCTACAGAGGATGCCTAGAGAGCAAAGATGCTGAGAAGGGATGAAGCACCCAAGGCAAAGGCAAGGCCCTAAACTACTCACAACGGCACCTGGGCACCTGGTGCTGACAGGGTGGCCGAGGAAGAATTGGAATGTGGGAACTCTCTCCACCCATCACTTTACAAGTGGTGAGGTAGGATTGGAACGTGATGGCCCAGTGTATTTAGGAGAGGTTGGGTTAAACAAAGTATAAACAGCTTCCTTATTGCAGGACTTTAAGAGTTTTTAATATACATTGTGACTGCCCCAAAAAGGGACAGTTACAGCAGATTTTCCTAGACTCCTTTATTCCCAAATCATTTTTTATTCAAAGAACAGTTTCCAGCACTAGACAGAGTTTATCGAAATCAGTCGAAGTGCCATGGCTCAGCCTGCAATCCCAGGACTTTGGGAGGCCAAAGTGGAAGGATCGCTTGAGGCCAGGAGTTCAAGACGAACCTGGGCAATGGAGTGAGACCCCGTCTCTATAAAAAAAACTTTTAAAAATTAGCCGAGTGTGGTGTTGCACACCTGTGGTCTTAGCTACTCAAAAGGCTGGGGTGGGAGGACTGCTGGAGGCCAGGAGTTTGAGGCTTCAGTGAGCTGTGATCACACCACCACACTCCAGCCTGGGTGACAGAGCAAGATCCTGTCTCTTAAAAAAAAGTCAGAAGCCATTTCTTTTGTTTACATTCGCACAGCAAAGGGCACATAGGAAGCCCTGAGTTATATTTGGATGAGTGAAAAATAGATATCAAGGCCTGCTATTTGATCAAATGATCTACTAGGTAAATTGAGTAATGGCTCCAAGTATCTGCTGCTCTCTTCTCCGAAGCCATATCTGAGAGCAACCAGCAAAGCCAAACCAGGGTTGAATTCCCACCCACGAGCTGTGTTTACACAATGTCTTAAAATGAGTCTGGAATCTTTGTGGACAAAACTAGTGCAATCGCCCTCAGTGTCCTGTGCCACATCCCCTCCGTTCACCTCCGATTCCAGCTGAAGCTTCAGTGGACGCTCCTGGGAAAGCTGACAGTGCCCACAGCAAGCACCCAGCAGCCCTCCCTACCTCCACTCCCTTCCCAAGTCCACTGAGCCCACGCTGAGCAACTACGGGAAAGCAGCTCTCAACTAAGGGGGTGACAGAGGTGACAGATGGAGAGCAACAGCCCCGTCCTTTGGGAGAGTAATTATGAGATGCTTTCTCACAGTTCCTCAGAGGGTCCCCCTGGAATTGAACCTGACGCTCACAGTAGTCACTGGCTCAACCTCACCTTCTTGACTGGCTTCCCCTCTTTCCGGTCTCACGCTTCCAGCTCCTGCCCACCTGCTTCCCTCAGAGTCCCTGTCACAAGCTCTACTTTTGGAAGAACCCAAACTAAGAACAATGACTTAGAGGAGTGTAGCAGACAGGTTTACATGCTTGAAAAAGGAACTGGTACAATTTAGTCTTGCGGTTACTTTGAAGGGTCCTATCAGCACTGTTGGATGAAGCAGGCTTTCTCTTCCTTTTTGGTTCCCCCGAGGCCCTTTCCTCTCTTGGTATTCACCCATCTACAGGCAAAGGGATAGACTCTAGTAGTCCAGGACACACTACTGGACCACTTCCGAGAGTCCATGTGTTTCCTCCACCCCAGAGTTCCTTTTTTTAAAACAAACAAAAATCTATTCAATGCCGACCACATGCCAGTATTATCCCATGCTGTCCCCATGACAACCCCAGGAGGGGGTATTCTAGGACCAGCCCTGTTTCACAAAAGAGGCCTCCAGGCCTTCATCTGTGCCAGCCAGGGGAAAAGCTGGGATGCAGAGTCTGGCCTCACTAACCCAGGTATGTGCTTTCCAGTATGAGTGCAGCAGTTTCAGACACCACGGCTATAAGGATTCACTGTTGGGTGGAAGATTTGTTGGGAACGAGGGTTATTTTTGCAGCCACAGTGCCTTGTACATGGAAGGAACTCAATACATCCACTGATGAGGAAAGAAAGAAAGGGAGGAAGGGACATCGTCCATGTCCTATATGTTGCTCACCTTTCCACGGTGACAATGTCTGGAGTGTCCAGCCCACGTGGGGTCTCCAAGTGGCACATGCTGGCCTCTGCCCACCACAGTGTCAGCCTTTAGGACTTGACGCTGTCTCACCCAATGGGCTGACAGTTCTTAGACTTTCTAGCCCGAGGCCTGGCTAATCCCCCGCACTTAATATATGGAAGATTAAATCAAAAGTAGAAAGAGCACATGGAAAAAAACCACCAACAAAAAAAGACAAAACCAGTTAGAGATTTAAGGCTCAGGCTTCGTCTCCTCTTTAAAGAGCATTTTCTCAAAAAAGAAAAAAGTGAAAATAACATCTTAGCAGGGAGATTTTTCTTTAGCACATTAAGAAGGCCATTTATCAGATGCGTTCGCATTATCACACTGGACTCTTTAAAGACCACGAGAGTTGGGTGGAGGAACACAGGAGTCTCGGGGCTTAAAGATTGGAGATTAAAAGGGAAACTTTGTCGGTGATGAAAGGTGCAGGAAGCAAACCAGGAATATTCTGGGGCTTCCAAGTGGGCAAACCATGCTGGTGGTTCCCACACCCCCCACAGCCCTGTCCCCAAATGGGGCAGAAATGGGAGAGGTGGAGAAGGCACACCCTTGGCAACCTCCACCAAGACCGGCAATGTTGACAGGAGCTCTCCCTATTTAAAAGGCAACTCTTCACAAAAGCTTATTTCAAGAAATCTCCACACCCCACCTCCCCCACGTCTTCTCTTTAGCGCCTTCTGCTCCTCCCAGATGTTCTGAGTCCAAGGATTTGCAAGGCTTATAGCTGCTGCAGGCCCAGCCAGAAAGAAGGTTTTATTTTCTTCATGCTAAGGAAAAGTGTTATCTACGTTTTTATTTTCAATGCTTTCAAATGCATTCCATTGTGTATGCTTTGTTTTTTTGTACTGCCGTATCAATGTGGCCTTTTAATGTTGTTTTGTATGCATTGCGTAGACTGAGTTCTAAATATTTAATTTCTTTCCATTCTATGTTACATAAATGTTTGTTATGAGAGGTGCTCGGGGGACCCTCCTCATTACACACATGGAATTTCATTTTCAAAACCTGTCACCCACCCGCCCACCCGACCATCATGTTTCTGACCCCCTTACCTTGCCCCTAAACACCTTCTGCTGGTTCTATTGCAACACATTTATTATATATTCACCAGGTATTTCTATCTATGGTAAAAGCTCTGAGATAGAGGAGCTTGTGTTTTTCACCTTTGTGGTCCTGATGGTGAAAATGATGCTTTGAGTACTGTTATTCATTTTAACAATAGCTTCTGTTTAATGAATACTTTCTGTGTATTAGGTACTGTGCACAGAACTGTTTTATTCATTTGTTTAATGCTAAAAGGTGCATTATTATCCCCACTCATATATGAAGACTGAGACGCTTAGAGACGTATCCTTATCAAAAGTGCATAGCTATTAGGTGGCAGAGGTGGGATTCAAATCCACCTAACACACTCTTAAGTACGCCTGCCACACATGTGAAAAGAACTTGGGAAATACCAGTCTCTTCTGAAAGAAAGCAGGAGATCTTCCAAGGTTTTATATTGGAAACATATAAAGTAAAACTTTTCCATTTGCAGGGATTTTCAGCACCTACAGACTCTACTGCTCTTATCAGAGTAAGACAAAATGTTTGCTTCCATAGCTCCCTTAACAAGCTGGAGAGAAGATAGCTCCGCAGTAACACAGAGCACAGAAGTGAAGGAGAGCTCAGAGTGCTCACTAGCCCGCATCTGACATCTTAAGTCTCAGCTACATTCCTGTCCCCATTCCCAGGACAAGCCACTTACCAGCAGGAGCCTTTGGGGCTCACCCTCTCAAAGCCTCTATTTCATCATCTGCAAAATACTGATGGTAATAATAGCACACCCCTCAGAAAACAGATGAGGAATAAATGAGATAACCCATGTAAAACCTGCTCCATGGTGAGCCTTCAATAAAATCCCCTTCCCATACAACAGCCCATAAATATTTAAAGACAATGCTTATGCCCCTCCCCACCCCCAAGTCTCCTTTTCTTCCAGCTGAACACTTCCCGGCTCCCCCAACCACACAGTCACAAAACCCATTACTACACTGGCCATCCTCCAGGTTCAGTCTGTGGTTGAGAATCTTTCCCAGGGTCACACGGAGCACTGAGCACAGTCACTCCTGTGCACAGTCAGACCTGTGCAAACCCAGTAGGGCCACCGGTTCCCAGGTCTGGTGTCACAGCTCTGGCCATGTGGCCTGGCCTCCTCTTAGCTTTGTGGGCTGCTGTGTGCCGGTGCTGTCACCCGAGGGGATGGCGCTGACGTGGTTTCCTCCAACAAAGCTATTAAGCCAACTCTGCCCCTTCATGTGCATGGGCAGCTGTCCTTTCTCATTTTTCAGTTTTTTTAAATATTTTGGTTTGTTACCTCAGTGTAGGATCTTCTATTTGTTCCGGCCCCTGAAAAAAATTTTGGATCATGATTCTGTCATTCTACAAATTAGCAATTAGTCCCACATGCTGCATCAGCAGGCCATCACCATCCTCGCCAAGCCATCACTAAAATCTTTCCACAGGGCGGTGCTGGAGGCAGAACTCTACCCAAACACACACACAAAGCCTTGTCGTGACCCGAAATCAAGCAGTTAGGAGAAAGCACTTTGGGTGCCATCATTCCGCTGCCAGGAACTCAGCTCCCTCCCTGATCTGCCTCCGTATGTTCCTGTTTTGTCCACCTGGATGTCATGAGAGACCTTGCCCACACTGTTCACCCCTATCAGTCTGTCTAAGAACCGTATCCAAAAAGGGAATGAGGTCAGCTTGGCATGGCTTGTTCACTCTGCCGGCATCACCACTTTCTCGCTGTGTGCTCACCCACCATCTGTTTAATAAGCCTTTTGGACAGCTTTCCAGGGCTCCCTCTAACTGGGCTGCTTGTCCATATTCACGGAATCCCCTGATAGTGCTCTCTTTCATTGAAAATCTAGACACCGGTCACCTGCCTCCAGGCTCACAGCACTTTTCATTCCACAGCTCCTTCAAGCCATCCTGTCTCCCCCCGCAACCAGAACAGACCCACTAAAAAAACCACCTCTCAGCCCCACTAGAAAAACCACCTCTGAAAAACTATGTCCCCTACAACCAGGACAGCCCACTAGAAAAATCACCGTTGCATTCCACAGCTCCCTTAAGCCATCCTGTCTCCCCCGGCAACCAGGACAGCCCCACTAGAAAGCCACCTCTACCTGTGCTTTCACATCATCTGGTGGTCAGCATTCCAACTAAGAAATAAAAATGGGCCAGGCACAGTGGCTCACACCCACCATCCTAAGACTTTGGGAAGCCGAGGCAGGAGAATCACTTGAGCCCAGGGGTTCAAGACCAGCCTGGGCAACATAGCGAGATCCTGTCTACAAAAAAAAATTTTTTTTTTTTTGAGACAGAGTCTCACTCTGTTGCCCAGGCTGGGGTGCAGTGACGCGATCTCAGCTCACTGCAAGCTCCGCCTCCTGGGTTCACACCATTCTCGTGCCTCAGCCTCCCAAGTACCTGGGACTATAGGCGCCCGCCACTACGCCCAGCTAATTTTTTGTATTTTTAGTAGAGATGGGGTTTCACCGTGTTAGCCAGGATGGTCTCGATCTCCTGACCTCGTGACCCACCTGCCTTGGCCTCCCAAAGTGCTGGGATTACAGACGTGAGCCACTGCGCCCTGCCAAAAAAATTTTTTTATTTAGCCAGGCATGGTGGCCTGCACCTGTAGTTTCACCTTCTTGGAGGCTGAGGCAAGAGGATGGCTTGAGCCCTGGAGTTCATGGTTAAAGTGAGCTATGATGGCACCATGGCACTCCAGCCTAAGTGACAGAGCAAGACCTGTCTCAAAGAAGAAAAGAGAGAGAGAAGAGGAAGGAAAAAGGAAGCAAAGGAGAAAGGAAGAAAATTAGCGAGGAATAAAGAGAGAGAAGCAGCCTCCCCACTGGGGGACCACCAGGCACCTCTCCCACTATAACGGATGGAGATCTTCCCCAAATTATGCCGGATGGCTTCCATTTCTCTGCCTTATCATTGCATTTGCTAACCAGGTTCTTTTCATTCCTTTATCAAGAGACTCTTTTTCTTAACTAAAGTACCTACTAGGTTGCCATTACTACTAATGGCAGAAACCGCAATTACTTTTGCAGCAACCTATAACATTTCACAGTCTTCTGTTGTAAAGGTCACCTCATCTTTAGTGGGAGCTACCACCTTTTTATCCTAATTCCTTTTTTCCTGCATTCTGAATGCCTTTGCCCCTTTTCTGAGTTTTTTTGCATGTTTTAAACAAGACATTTTTAAATGTCATTACATAGTCGCTTCTTCACAAGAGGAAATAAAGCATGAGCTGTCACCGTCTGTGCCCCTCATGGCCCATCCTGCCTGTGTGTTTTTGGCTTCTTTTTCCCCACTTCGCTCATGTATTTTCCAGCCTGAAACAGACTTCTTGGGAAAGAATGAGAAGGTGAGGTGTGGCTTTAGATTACCATCTGGGGTGTAGTAAATAATCTATCCCTTATTCCCATCACATCCCTAATGACCTTTGGGAAAGTTCAGAGCCGCGAGCTGCCACCACCCGGCCTGCGGCCCCACACGCCCGGTGCAGACACCCGGCGCAGCTCCTCCAGGTACAGTTTCAGCCAGGGGAAGAATCATCCATCTCCAGGCTCTGACAGACAAACGAGGCGAGAAGGAGACCAGATCTGGTTTTTCACTGGAAAACAATGAGCTCATGCTTTCTCTCTGGGGACCCAGGAGGTGGAGACAGATCTGGAGATGGGAGACAGTGATGGAGGCAGGCAGGGGCGATGAAGGATGGGCCAGCAAGGGGAAGGAGGCCAGTCTGGCACTTTTTTAATGTCACTTTTGATAAGAATCCCCAGCTCTCAGGCCAGAGGGAAACATCCATTTTCTTTAAATTAAGGATTCAGCATGAGGCAGTTGTCCTAAAGGAAAGGGACAAAGAGAAGATAAACAGACTTGGAAATTCGTCATTCCTGCTTCTTCAGAGAAAAGTAAAATGATTGTTCATGAGTCACCAGAATTGCAGATGCCAGGACAGAGATGGCTTTCCTGGGCTCTGCCGCTGCCACCTCTGGGTGTGGCTTTGGGACCTGATGGCAGACACTCTGCTGGCCAGCTTCTCCCCAGTCAAGTCTGCCTCCCCCAGGTATGCACCTCCAGAAGGCCAAGGCCAGGCATTTCCTACAGACTGAGCTCAATAAAAATGAGAGGATTCAAACAGCCACACAGATGCTTCCAAACAGCTGAATGAATGTTTAGGTTCAGCTAGGGAAAAAAAAATGCATATCACTGAGTTTTCCACTTTTCCTTTGAAAAGGGAGTTACATAATGCTGATTTTCCTTTTTACCAGTTAATTCAGAGAGAGAGAGGGAAAGAAGAGATTAGGGAAGAACTGGGGGGAACTGAGTTGTACTTGAGAAACACAATTCAGATGATTGACTATTTTCCTCTTCAACCTGTTATATGCCTTAGCTAAAACTTGAATGGAAACTGGCAGGGTACGGTGGCTCATGCCTGTAATCCCAGCACTGTGGGAGGCCAAGGTTGGTGGATCACCTGAGGTCAGGAGTTCGAGACCAGCTTGGCCATCATGGTGAAATCCCATCTCTACTAAAAACACAAAAAATTAGCCAGGTGTGGTGGTGCATGCCTATAATCCAGCTACTTGGGAGGCTGAGGCAGGAGAATCACTTGAACCCAGGAGGTGTAGGTTACAGTTAGCCAAGATCGCACCACTGCACTCCAGCCTAGGCAAGACAGTGAGACTCCATCTCAAAACCAAAAAACAAAAAACTTGAATGGAAACTAAAGATCACAGACAGAATGTAGAAACCCCAAATAGATGAATTATGTTTCTCTTTATACCTCTGTCTACTCACAAAATTGATTATTTCCGTGTTTAAGTTAAATGGCTTGGCTAGATTACAGATGTTAATTAAAGGGTTAACTTATCCTGACTCCCTAGTTGCAATGAAATTCAAAAACAGAACTGAAAAAAGGAAAAGCAACTTATTCACTCTTTTCCTCCTGTGTCCTGCAGCACTATGCAGAATAAAGAGCATGGGTGCTGGAACCAATTTGCCATGGGTTCTAATCCTGGCTTTAAGAATCCCTAGATATGGGATCTTGGCCAAATTAATGAAGCCCTCTCTCTATACCCAAGTGTCTTTATTTTAAAATGCTGTGGTGCAAGTATCTACCCCCTTAGGGATACTGTGAGAATTCAATAAGTTCACACAGGGAAAGCACTTTGTGCCTGGTATGTCATAAGCAATCCATAATTGTTATTGCTATTATTATACTATGGCACCATTTGGGACACAGATTATATATGTCAGACACCACGAATGTCCTTTAAGATATGCAGCAAGCACAAATCTGTCATGGTTTAACAAAAGAAATGAATGTCTAGGAGACAGCTTCCTATCATCCTGTCTTCTTCTGGCCTCGGTTACTGATCTCAGTTTCTTTCTCAGCCATGTTGCTGGCATCTCACCCCATCCCCACTCACAGCCCAAGGCAGCATCTCCCATTACACTGTAACCCTAGCTGTGTCCTGCTATCCTACTCCTGGCTCAACGACTGAGCCTACTGTGCCCTGATTTCCAGGCCCCTTGAAGACCAATTACACCAATGAGCTTCTCCAGCACATCTCCTCCACGCATGCACGAGATCCCCAAGACATGAAAGCAGAAACATGGCTGCAGCTGCTCAGCACCAAATATAGTTTGATATTCGATGCACCCAGGGGAGTCATGATTTAGGACTCACCTTTGACCTGCAAGGGTGATACAGGTTAGTTAAACAAGTGTCCCCTAACCCCCAACCCTTAGCTCTAACCTGATGAGTCCAAGCCAAGATGGAATTTATTATTTTTTAACTTTCAGAAACGCTGCTCCACATTCCACTTCCCAATCACAACAGCAAACCTAACAGATTATATCAAGACTTGGTAAAGACAGGGGAAATAGAAACTTCCAGACACTGTTATTTAGAATACAAGTTGTTCCAAACACTTGACAAAATCAAGTAGAAATGTATATGTCCTATGGCCCACATTTACAGCCCCTCAACAAACTCCTACATGTGTGCCTGAGGAGGACATATATACAAGGATATTCAATACAGCATTGCTTGCAAAAAAGAGTGAAAACCAAATATCCAAAAAAAGAGTAAAAACCAGAAAAAAGTGGAAAAGTAAAAGGTGGTCACATTCACATGATAGAATATTACAGAGTCATTAAAATAAATGAAATAGAACTGTGTGTGTGTGTGCATGTGTGTGTGTGTATAGTGACAGATCTCAAAATATAATATTAAAAGCAAATAGAACTGCACATTGATACGTACAGTATCATACTGATATGGTTTGGCTGTGTCCCCACTCAAATCTCAACTTGAATTGTATCTCCCAGAACTCCCATGTGTTGTGGGAGGGACCCAGGGGGAGGTAATTGAATCATGGGATCCGGTCTTTCCTGTGCTATTCTTATGATAGGGAGTAAGTCTCATGAGATTTCATGGGTTTATTGGGGGCTTCTGCTTTTGCTTCTTCCTCATTTTCTCTTGCTGCTGCCACGTAAGAAGTGCCTTTCGCCTCCTGCCATGATTCTGAGGCCTCCCCAGCCATGTGGAACTGTAAGTTCAATGAAATCTCTTTTTCTTCCCAGTCTTGGGTATGTCTTTATCAGCAGTGTGAAAATGAACTAATACAGTAAATTGGTACCAGTAGAGTGGGGTGTTGCTGAAAAGATACCCGAAAATGTGGAAGCAACTTTGGAACTGGGTGATAGGCAGAGGCTGGAACAGTTTGGAGGGCTCAGAAGAAGACAGGAAAATGTGGGAAAGTTTAGAACTTTCTAGAGACTTATTGAATGGCTTTGCCCAAAATGCTGATAGTCATATGAACAATAAGGTCCAGGCTGAGGTGGTCTCAGATGGAGATAAGGAACTTCTTGGGAACTGAAGTAAAGGTGACTCCTGTTATGTTTTAGCAAAGAGACTGGCAGAATTTTGCCCCTGCCTGAGAGATTTGTGGAACTTTGAACTTGAGAAAGATAACTTAGGGTATCTGGTGGAAGAAATTTCTAAGCAGCAAAGCATTCAAGAGGTGACTTGGGTACTGCTAAAGGCATTCAGTTTTATGAGGAAAGCAGAGCATAAAAGTTTGGAAAATTTGCAGCCTAACTATGTGATAGAAAAGAAAAACCCATTTTCTGGGGAGAAATTCAAGCCAGCTGCAGAAATGTGCATAAACAGCAAAGAGTCTAATGTTAATCCACAAGACCACGGGGAAAATGTCTCCAGGCCATGTCAGAGATCTTCATGGCAGCCCCTCCCATCACAGGCCTGGAGGCCCAAGAAGAAAAAGTGGTTTCATGGGCCAGGCCCAGGGTCCCCGTGCTGTGTGCAGCCTAGGGACTTGGTGCCCTGTGTCCCAGCCACTCCAGCTGTGGTTGATGTACAGGTTGGGTGTGGCTTCAGAGGGTGGAAGCCCCAAGCCTTGGCAGCTTCCACGTGGTGTTGAGCCTGTGGGTGCACAGATGTCAAGAATTGAGGTTGGGGAACCTGCACCTAGACTTCAGAAGATGTGTGGAAATGCCTGGATGCCCAGGCAAAAGTTTGCTGCAGGGATGGGGCCCTCATGGAGAACCTCTGCTAGGGCAGTGTGTAAGGGAAATGTGGGGTCAGAGACCCCATACAGAGTCTCTACTGGGGCACTGCCTAGTGGAGCTGTGAGAAGAGGGCCACCATCCTCCAGAACCCAGAATAGTAGATCCACCGACAGCTTGCATCGTGCACCTAGAAAAGCTGCAGACACTCAACACCAGCCCAGGAAAGCTGCTGGTGGGGAGGCTATAACCTGCAAAGCCACAGGGGCGGAGCTTCCCAAATCCATGGGAACCCACCTCTAGCATCAACATGACCTGGATGTGAGACATGGAGTCAAAGGAGATCATTTTGGAGCTTTAACATTTGACTGCCCTGCTGGATTTCAGACTTGGGTGGACCCTGTAGCCCCTTTGTTTTGGCCAATTTCTCCCATTTGAAATGGCTGTTTTTAGCCAATACTTGTATCCCCATTGTATCTAGGATGTAACTAGCTTGCTTTTGATTTTACAGGCTCATATGCAGAAGAGACTTGTGTTGTCTCAGATGAGACTTTGGGCTGTGGACTTTTGGGTAATTGCTGAAATAAGACTTTGGGGGACTGCTGGGAAGGCATGATTGGTTTTGAAATGTGAGGACATGAGATTTGAAGAGGCCAGGGGTGGAATGATATGGTTTGGCTGTGTCCCCACCCAAATCTCAACTTGAATTGTATCTCCCAGGACTCCCAGGTGTTATGAGAGGGCCCCAGGGGGAGGTAATTGAATCATGGGGTCTGGTTTTTCCCATGCTATTCTTGTGATAGTGAATATGTCTCACGAGATCTGATGGGTTTATCAGGGGGTTCTGCTTTTGCTTCTCCCTCATTTTTTCTTGTTGCTGCCAAGTAAGAAGTATATGAGGTGGCCTGAGGCCAGCCTACAAGGCCTGGAATGGCATATGAGGAGTCTGCACCTCACTCAACAGGAAACAGAAGTACTTTGAGGGCCATAACTGGGCAGGGTCCTGCAGGGGGCCCTTGGAACTGGCAGCAGGGCATTCAGGGAAGGACCTGGGCTGGGGCTGTTGTGCTTGTCCAGGCACCAGAGTGGGGGCCTGAGTATGGCTGCAGACATGGGTAGGGTGGATGCACAGGAGCCCATCCAGTCTACACTTGGCTTCCAGGTCCCCTTGAAGTTGACTGCTCCTTGCAGGGATGGGCTCGGCCTAGGCCTCCCTGCACACTGTGCTCGCCCTTCTCCTGCAGCACAGTCCAACAGCCACTCTCACTTCCCAAACATAAGAGCTAAGAGGTGGCAAGTGGGTACCCCCTGGGACCCCAGGCATCCAGACAGAGTGAGTGGAGAGGAGCAACTCGTGCTGATGGAGTCACCTGACCCTGGAAGGGCTGCCCAACTCCTCTGCATAAGCACATTATTCCCATGACTCCAGGGGTCCCTTAGGTTTTGCATTCAGGGCCTCTCTGAAATCAGAAGCCAGCACACAGGAGCAGAGAGAGATAAGACAGACAGCTGTCTCTTATCTAGTTTTGCAAGGCCTCAGGTTGCCACTCCATTCACTGTGGTGAACAGAACTGGTGCTGCACGAGCCTGGCCAGGAAGTCTTCTCAGGGGAACTCAGGATCCCAAAAGCACAGCCAAGAGCAGGGATGGTTTAGCAGAAGGGCTGGAGGTAGAGGATGCTAGGGCCACCGCCTCATAGGAGAAGAAGGCTGCAGGGGCAGGGCTTGACTGGAGGACGGGCAGAGGAGTTGGAGGTAAGCAGAGACCATGGCCAGAGTGGAACAATTAGATAGAGGGCATGGGCAGCTAACATTGGAGAAATTTCCATTTTCCTACATTTTTTCCTGCTTACAGAAGATGGAATACATTAAGATTTTTAAAATAAAAATAAATATCAAATAGTAAGATGCCTCCCCCCTGGGAATTAGGACTTCAAAACGCACATCGCAGAGATGTTTATGGAATAAAGTGGCAGATATGAAACCACCAAAGCAAGTGATGTCTAAGTACTGAAACAGACTGAAGTAAACACCTAAAAATGAAGATCACTGGCTGGGCACAGTGGCTCACGCCTGTAATCCCAGCACTTTGGGAGGCTGAGCTGGGTGGATCACCTAAGGTCAGAAGATCGAGACCATCCTGGCTAACATGGTGAAACCCCATCTCTACTAAAAATACAAAAAATTAGTCGGGTGTGGTGGCAAGCGCCTGTAGTCGCAGCTACTCGGGAGGCTGGGGCAAGAGCTTGGCAACAAGCCAAGATCGCCCCACTGCACTCCAGCCTGGGCGATCTCGCTCACTCTGTCTCAAAAAAAAAAAAAAGACCACTGCATGGAGAGTCCCCATTCCTTCCCATCTCTCATCCCAAGTTGTAGCAGCTCCCAGTTAGCTCCTGGAACATCTGCCTTGGTGCTTCTTTCTGCTGGACCGGCCACCCCCACCTCTCCTTTCCCCAGGTACATGGCCTATCTCCCCCTCCACACCCTGATGGTCCTTATCTAACCTCTGGTGTCTCTGCTGATCTTGGTCACTCCCTGCAGACCTGGAGCCCTCTGCCTGTCCTCTCTCTATAGCTACTTGGTGCTTCTTTCCCAGTAGGGCTCTGCCTCTCTCTGTTGCCTAGGTGATAGAAGAACTGGGCCAGAATTCAGAAAATCCAGCTCAATTTAAAATATGGGAATTTACTATATAGTAATAGTGGCATCTCAAATCAGTAAGGGAAATGATGGTTTATTTAATAAATGATATTCAGTAAACTGGATAGCCCTCTGGGAAAAATAAGATAAAATTGAAGGCACACTTTGCACCTTAAACCAGGGTAAATTCCAAATGGATCAAATATTTGTTTGGAAAAATTTAAGTCACAAAGCATCGGAAGAAAACACGATTAAAACCTTTTTATAGCCCAAAAGAAAGAAAGCCTTTGCAACTATAACCCAAAATCCAAAAAAGAAAATACTGATAAATTTGAACACGTAAAAATACAAAATTTCACATAGCAAAACCTACCATAAGCAAAATCAAAAAACAAACTGAGAGGAGTACTTGCAACTCACATCACAAAGAACTCATTTGCTGCAAAGATTAAAAAAGCACCTACAACTGATAAGAAAAAGATCAACCAATACAATTTAAAAATGAGCAAAAGATATGAACAGAAAGTTCATGGAAATACAAATGTTACTTAAACATATGAAAAGATACTCAAGAGCACTCAAAATAAGACAGCTAACAGATTAAATCTACACTGAATGCCATTTGTAACTATCATTCTGGACAAGGCCCGGAAGCAAGGTTGATGGCAGTGGTGAGATGTGGAGAACCAGACACCGTCGTGAGTTGCCGTTGGAGTGTAAATTTTGTAAATTTGTTCAGCCTCTCTGGAGGGCAATCCATCAGGATCTCTCAAAATTACAAAGCCTCAATTTGACCCAGAAATTCCACATTTAGTAATTTCTCCAAGAGATGTTTCACAGGTGTGAAATGACAGATGTACAAGGTTATTCATTGCCACTTTGCTCATAAGAGCAACCTAAATTTCCATCAATAGGAGAATGAATAAATTATGGTACATGCATGCAATGGAAGGCAATACAGCCACTTAAAAATAGACAAGACGCTTTAGAAACTGATATGGAAAGCCTTACCAGATAAACTAAATGAAAATAAGCAAGGTGTAATATATACGATAAGTTCTTACTTAATGTCATTGATAGGTTCCTGGAAACTGGCTTTAAGCGAAATGATGTATAATGAACCCAGTTATTTTTTCTCATCAGTATTATAATGAAACAATGTTATTCAAGGACCTGATGTATGTTGCTTCACTTAAAATTGCAGTTTCCAGGAACCTATTGACGATGTTAAGTGAGGACTCAGTATACCACATTTATGTAAAAAAAAGGGAAAGAGGTGACAAATATAAATATAGATGAATAGGTATACGCTTGCCTATGCATAAAACATCTCTGGATGCAAACTAGTAATATTGGTTGTCTACAGAAGGATACTTGGGAGTTTGCGAAAATGAGAGGGAAAGAAACATTGCTTGTACAGATGGTCCCCAACTTAAGATACTTTGACTTAGATTGTTCAACTTTACCATGGTGGGAAAGTGATAGACATTCAGTAGAAACCATATGTCAAGTGCCCATACGACCAACTTGTTTTTCACTTTCAATACAGTATTCAGTAAATTACATGAGCTGGGCATGGTGGCTCCTGCCTGTAATCCCAACACCTTGAGAGGCCGAGGTGGGAGGATCACTCGAGCCCAGGAGTTCAAGACCAGCCTGGGCAACATAGAGAGCCTTCATCTCTATAAAAAAAAAAAAAAAATTAGCCACAGTGGCACATGACTGTAGTCCCAGCTACTTGGGAGACTGAAGCATGGGAATCGCTTGAGCCCAGGAGGTCAAGGCTACAGTGAGCTGTGATCACACCCCTGTACTCCAGCCTGGGTAACAGAACAAGACCCTGTCTAAAAGAAAAAAAAACAAAAGTTACACGAGATATCCAGCACTTTGTTATAAAATAGGCCTTGTGTTAGATGATTTTGCCCAACTGCAGGCTAATGTAAGTATTCTGAGCACATTTAAGGCAGGCTAAGCTAAGCTATGATGTTTGGTAAGTTAGGTATATTAAGTGCATTTTCTACTGCTGATATTTTCAACTTATGATGGGTTGATCAGGACAAAACCTTGTCGTAAGTCAAGGAACATCTGTTTATCCTTTTCTGCTTTTAAGACATTAAACCATGTGATTGTATTGCCTATTTTTTAAATGTTGATTATAATGCTAAAAAACAAAACAAGGTGAAGTTAAAATCATAAAAAAGAATATGGGTCTGTTCCAGCTCTGCCCAGGATGATGTGGGGATGGCCAATTCCCCTCTCTGAACCTCAGACTCTGAGCCCTGCCCTTCAGGGTTCCACACTCACAGTTGCACAGGGCCCAGCAGCCCTGGTGGTTCTTGGTCGAGACCATCCAGTTTCTGGTACTCAGAGCCCTCCTCTCCCCACAACTCTGGCCACCCCTCTCTAAACTCCAAGGCAGGGCTGACCTTTCCTAGAGAGACGTTAGAATGGCTGACACAGTCAGGATGCTGCTCATGCTGATGTGGGAGCCAGCTCTGTCACTGCCACCACGAACTCTGCCCTGACCTTATATACCAGACTGGGTAACTGGGCCTCTGCTTTATTCTCCCATGACCAGGGCCTGACTGTGATGACCGCTTCAGTCACCAGTTTCCCTAAGCTGAGGATTCCACCTTCTGGATTCCTGGCCTCAGATGAACTTCAGAGGCTTGGTCCCTGGCTGCCAGACCTAGGAATTGACCCAATAGTCTACAGGCTGCCCTTAAGTTCCTGCTGCTCTGCCCGTCTGCTATCTGCCCGCCCACCAGCATCGGCCCACAGGCCGGGCTCAGCTATTCATTCCTGACACCAGAGTGCCCTGGAAGGGTTTCCTCTACTCTGGGTGCCCCTGCAGCCACTGCATGGGAGAGTTCTGCCTTCACTCAATGCTTCGCGTGGCCAATCCATTACAGCTTTGCTCTTGGAAACAGGCCTTCAAGTCTTTCCCTCTGGCTACATTCTAGCACAATGCAGTGAGGGATTCTCTTTTGTCATTTGATGTTCATTCTGGGTTATATTCAAACAGCTCAGAAAGCCTCTTATGATGTCCAGGTACCACAGCTGTCTGAAAGATGAAACATGGCTTCATTGTAGACCTTCAGAGCTACACTGGGTCCACCACTCTGTCTTTCCAAAGGACACTGTGACCTCCTCGGTTTGGGCCTGATTCCTTGTCAACTAATTCAGCATCAGGCCATGTGGCCTTGGACCTTCCTCAGGCGGCTGGATTCAGGGACACCTTCTAGCTCAGCATTACCAATGAATAACGCTGGCTCTTTTCAGGGTTTCTCAGGTTTGGGTAAGTCTGTGACCTTGATTCTCTCCAGGCTTATCTTCAATCCGCAGCGCATCCCAGACTTTGCAAAGCAGCCTGTAATTTTTGTGTGTCCTCTCGTGTGAGTACTTCAAGGTCACAATCACCAGCACAGAGCAATCAGCTCTCAAATGACTGTCTTAATGGATGTTGTTTGCAGCTTATCCTAACTAGAATGTAAGCTTATTTCTGTTTTATCTCCTCATAACACCTAGGGAAGCACAAGGCAGGCATACAGATGTAGAACATACAGGAAAAAAGTTTGGGACTGGAAGTCAGGAAGCTAGATCTGTCTCTCACTTGCTCATTGTGTATAACTGGGCAAGTCTCTTGACTTCTTGCTGACTCAGTTTCGTCCTACATCTAATAAGAGCAGTTACGCAAGTTGAGTATTTGCACAGGAAGTGTTTTGGATTTTGGATCTTTTCAGATTTTTGAAACACTTGCATTATACTCACCATTGAGCCTTCCTAATCCAAAAATCCAAAACCTGAAATGCTCCAATGAGCATTTCCTTTGAGTGTCTTCAGATTTTGGATAATTTCAGATTTTTGCATTTTTGGATTAGGGATCCTCAACCCGTACCTACTTCAAGGGGTGGTTGTGATGATCCAATGAGTTCGGGCATGTGAAGATGTGGGTTTAGCCATTACACACAACACAGGAGCTAAAGAGATTGATATACTGAAAGTCACTTTAAAAACATCCCTTGCTTACACCTTATACAAAAATTAATTCAAGATGGATTAAAGACTTAAATGTTAGACCTAAAACCATAAAAACCCTAGAAGAAAACCTAGGCAATACCATTCAGGACACAGGCACGGGCAAGGACTTCATGTCTAAAACACCAAAAGCAATGGCAACAAAAGCCAAAATTGACAAATGGGATCTAATTAAACTAAAGAGCTTCTGCACAGCAAAAGAAACTACCATCAGAGTGAACAGGCAACCTACAGAATGGGAGAAAATTTTTGCAACCTACTCATCTGACAAAGGGCTAATATCCAGAATCTACAATGAACTCAAACAAATTTACAAGAAAAAAACAAACAACCCCATCAAAAAGTGGGCGAAGGATATAAACATACACTTCTCAAAAGAAGACATTTATGCAGCCAAAAAACACATGAAAAAATGCTCATCATCACTGGCCATCAGAGAAATGCAAATCAAAACCACAATGAGATACCATCTCACACCAGTTAAAATGGCGATCATGAAAAAGTCAGGAAACAACAGGTGCTGGAGAGGATGTGGAGAAATAAGAACACTTTTACACTGTTGGTGGGACTGTAAACTAGTTCAACCATTGTGGAAGTCAGTGTGGCGATTCCTCAGGGATCTAGAACTAGAAATACCATTTGACCCAGCCATCCCATTACTGGGTATATACCCAAAGGATTATAAATCATGCTGCTACAAAGACACATGCACACGTATGTTTATAGCAGCACTATTCACAATAGCAAAGACTTGGAACCAACCTAAATGTCCAATAATGATAGACTGGATTAAGAAAATGTGGCACATATACACCATGGAATACTATGCAGCCATAAAAAATGATGAGCTCATGTCCTTTGTAGGGACATGGATGAAACTGGAAACCATCATTCTCAGCAAACTATCGCAAGGACAAAAAACCAAACACCGCATGTTCTCACTCATAGGTGGGAACTGAACAATGAGAACACATGGACACAGGAAGGGGAACATCACACTCTGGGGACTGTGGTGGGGAGGGGGGAGGGGGGAGGGATAGCATTAGGAGATATACCTAATGCTAAATGACGAGTTAATGTGTGCAGCACACCAACATGGCACATGTATACATATGTAACAAACCTGCACGTTGTGCACATGTACCCTAGAACTTAAAGTATAATAATAATAAATTTTTTTTTTAAAAAAGCATCATCTCAAAGAAGCTTCTCTAGGAGAAACAGGCTCTGTGCCATCCACATGGATTTGTGCTGCTCCACTGTGCCAGATACCAGGTGACCCCTAAGACACTGCAGGGCCAACAGCCCTGGTGAAAAGGCAGCCACATTGTTAGTAGCCACTGGTGGGGCTACTTATTGTCCCTGGGAATCAAGAGACCCACTCACATAACAGTTTTCACAGTTCCATCCCCTAGAAACTAGAGAAGCATGCCTTGGCCACCCATGCCATATGGTCCAGCACAAGATGTTGAACGAGGCTGATCAAATCCTCTCTCAAGTGAAGATGATGCCAGAAACACTGAAAGAATGCAGCTGAAGTGAAGAGGGGACTATAAGATTAAGCTGGTGTCAAGGAAAACAAACAACATCAATAAAATGAAATAAAATGTAGGTTAAGGCAGGAGGGAGATGGACAAGGAAGAAGCTAAGTAGAGACAGCAGATGGGGAAGGAGGAGCAGAGGCCCCGAGAGGAAGGGCAGGATGGGGCTGCTGCAGTTTACACCACTGCCAGGCATGCCATGCAAATTCACCCTCTTTACTTCACATAATCTTTGTGGGTTTCCTGATGTCAAACCAAACAGACTTGGTACCCTAAAAATGCATCCAACTTTCAAAACACAACTCCCTCTCTGGACCAGGACTATTGGCACCACCTGCTTGGTTCTTGGCACCCACTGGACCTTCTAGGATTAGCTCTGGTTTCCTATCCATGACCTTGCCTCTTTAACTACACACCGAACCTGCTACAGGTTGATAATGGCTTTCTCTCCACCCTAACACATACACACCCCTACCCAAACCCCATTTTTCTTTTTTATAGTATCAAGTCACAGTGGGCAGGAAAGGTGATAAGTTACTAAGGATCTAGAAGGTTTCAAGAAATTGAAGTTTCAAAAGGAGAGAATTCTCAGGAGGAGCCGATCAAAGACCAAAGTCCACATTAATATCACAATTAAGATCATCTACAGAGATCTGCTCTGTGCAGGTCTCTGATTGAGGCATTTAATATCAGCTCCCCAGAAAAGCCCTGAATGCAACATCTTAACAGCCTAAGCCACGACTGTGATATGGAAAGGGGGAAGGGAAGTGCTGGGTAGAGGAGGGCATGGTCCCTGGTTAGGGCTCCACCCCCACGGACCGAGGTGAGGACTGGCATTTTTGTTTGTCTGCCCAAATGTTGCATTTTCCAAGACGACCCTGGCCTGCCACACCCCCATCCTGTGCCTATAAAAACCCCAGAGACCCTAGCCAGAAGACACACAAGCAGCTGGACGTCGAGAGGAACGTATCTGCGGAAGAAGACACAAGCAGCTGGACGTCGAGAGGCACGTATCTGCGGAAGAAGACACAAGCAGCTGGAGATAGGAGAAAACACGTTGGTGGAGGAACACACAAGCGGCTGCGCGTTGAGGGGATGTTGGGCGCACACCAACAGGCACCCACATGCCAGCAGGCCACTGACCAAGCAGAACGACATGGAGTTTGGCCAGGACAGTCGGAGGAGAGCCCAGGCCGCTGAGCGGCCTGACTCCAGGGGAACACCATCTCCCTTCTGGCTCCCTCATCTGCTGAGAGCTACTTCCACTCAGTAAAACCTTGCACTCATTCTCCAAGCCCATGTGTGATCTGATTCTTCCAGTACACCAAGGCAAGAAACCTGGGATACAGAAAGCCCTCTGTCCTGGAGATAAGGCAGGAGGCTAATTGAGCTAACACAAGCCACCTACGGACGGCTAAACTAAAGAGCACCCTGTAACACACGCCCACTGGGGCTTCAGCTGTAAACATTCAACCCCTAGATACTGCCGTGGGGTTGGAGCCCCACAGCCTGCCTATCTGTCTGCTCCCCTAGAGCTTTGAGCAGCAGGGCATTGAAGAAGTGAGCCACATCACCATCGCACGTCCTGCGAGGGGTGCAAGGGAACTTTTCCCGTTTCAACTGCGCTGAGCTTTAGATGTGTCTGGCCACGTCCAGAGGGACAGTACGGCAGCTGCAGCTTAGAGCAGAAGTGCTGATTGGAATTCAGAATATCTAAAGTCTAGTCCCAGGATTACCTGTGTTTTCCTCTCTCTGGGTCTTCCAGAAGTTTATTTGTACCAAGGATCAATGAGTCGGCCAGGAAAATATTCATCCTGAGAAAAGGGTCACTGCGTGTAAACTTGGTCCAAGGACAATAGATCATAGTGAGGAGAGGGGGATTCCAAATGCAGGGGGATGTGTTGCTTTGGAGTTCCCCCAAGCTCCGTGCTCCGGGAATTGATGTCATAGCCCTAGAGAAGAGAAGTTTAACAAAATAAACAAAGAGCCCACAGCCAAAAGTCCCCACAAGACATTGCCACACACCCAAGGCAGCACAAGTAGGTGAAATTGACTAGGAGAGCAGAGGCTCCCACATATAAGACATGGGGAGTGGCAGGAGACCCTCAAAGTTGGGGCTAAATAAGCCATAGTGTGGGTCTTGCTGGCAGAGAGGACAGGGTGAAGGAAATGTCAGAGCCCTCCAGGTAGCCTAGAGTCAAGAGCATTTAGAAACACGTAAGACACTCCTGGGGACTCTCTGAACCCACTGGGAAGAATTTGAGGGTCCCTAAAGAGTAACAGTGGGGGAGGAAGGACTGAAAATCAGGCTTAAAACCTGATCCAAGACAATAAAGCAACTGCAGATCTATCACATCAATCAGGTAAAATCCAGTGAACAAATACCGAGCAACTGTGAAAAATACTGTTCAAGATAATAGAAATATGGCCTCCAGAATGTTACATAGATTACTAGGCCCTGATATTTGCCTCAAGCTTCAAAAGCAATTGCTGTTCTCATTGGTAATGGCTGATAGCCTGTGCTGTTCTGCAGGGAACTCTGCGAAGGAGAGGAATCCCCCAAGAAAACTCACAAAGAATGTCTCTCCTTTAATAAAAACCCACCAAGTGCAGGGACGAGTTTCCAAGAAGCATCACTGGTTGAAGTCTGACCTCAGAGAGGTCCAGTTCCATCGTGTCTGAACGTGATGCTTCTTTGCTGAGGCCAACCTGGCTGTCCTGCACACCAAGGAGGCCGCATGCCGGGGCTAATTCCACCATGAACCAGCACGTGGATGAACCCACATTCCTCAGCTCAGGACCTGTCACTTCCAGAAAATGCTCTTATTTCTCAAACATCATAATCATATACATATTCATAATTATCCATCATTCATGTCATTAGGTATCATGAACAACACAAGGTGCTGGGTTGAGAAAAGTAAGAAAATGCAGTCTCGGCCTTAGCAGGTAACAATGTCATCTATTTGGAGGAGCAAAGAGGAGGAAGATGAGAAGGAGGAGGAGAGAAGGCAAGTCTAAGGAATTGTGGCTTTAATAAACATAAAGAACTATGTGGTGACTAACACATCAGTGTTTAGGATATAAATAGGTGTCTCTAAATTGTTTGAAATCAGAAAATGATACTTATTTACATTTCTAATACAGATAAGTAACTGCTTTTTTGTAGGTAACACAAAGAAAAATTTCAAACCCAGCTGTTTGCAGAATGAAAAGGTCTGACTTAAGAGGGCACTAATTTTTGCCACTTACCAAATTAATTTCCTGTGCATTTTCAACAATTAAGGGCAAATCAGAGGACCCAGAATTTGAGAGGGAACATTCTAATGACAGGGTGGGCTGTGAAGGCCGCCAAAGATCACAAGCTGTTCCCTCCCACCCTTGGTTTATTAACCCCATGCTGCTGAAAGAGTTTAGGTCTGGAAGAGATCAAGGACAAAATGTTTACTCTGAGGTCCTCTGACTCATAAGGTGTTAGGATGTAGAGCCAACATTGTTTTTACAATCAGGAATATTAGCCATTAAGGCAGTGCACTTCATTCATTCAAGCACATATGATTCTCCAGTAAAAAGGTCTGATTAGTGACAAAATTCAGGACTTTGACATACTTACTTCAATGTCTGATGAACATCATTTCAACATGTTGACTATTCAAAGCTGTATTAGTTCGTTCTCACAGTGCTAATAAACACATACTCGAGACTGGGTAATTTATAAGGGAAAGAGGCTTAATGGATTCACAGTTCAGCATGGCTAAGGAAACGGTGGAAGGCAAAGGAGAAGCAAAGGCACATCTTACGTGGCTCAGGGAAAAGAGAGCTTGTGCAGGGGAACTCCCATTTATAAAACCATCAGATCTCATGAGCGTTATTCACCACCACAAGAACAGTATGGGAGAAACCGCCCCACGATTCAATTATCTCCACCTGGCCCCACCCTTGACAGTGGGGATTACTACAGTTCAAGGTGAGATTTGGGTGGGGACACAGCCAAGCCATATCAAAACCCAATGTCCCCATCAACTCTTCTGTTTCCCTTACTAATTCTTTCCGGCCAGGTGACCCACTTCTCTTCTCTTACCTGTGTGATTCCAGATGGACTGTTCCCTAGAACTGGACTGTCTGAGGCTTTAACACACAATAAATTCTTGACATATGTTTGTTAAAACTCATGTTTAAATACATATAAGGGGAATATACAATACAGGGATGACCAGTATAACAAGCCAGTATAATAAGTTTGAGACCTTAACACACAATAACTTCTTGACACACAAGTCAAGGACCAGGGCTGTTGGCCCCACCCTCTTGGACCCAGTAGGAAGAGTCTAA
Organism: Pan troglodytes; assembly: GCF_028858775.2. Classification (NCBI taxonomy): domain Eukaryota; kingdom Metazoa; phylum Chordata; class Mammalia; order Primates; family Hominidae; genus Pan; species Pan troglodytes. Next base: position 156,529,870 of record NC_072404.2, on the reverse strand, counting down.
AGAGTTTCCTGGCTGCAACATGTCCTTAGTTATGCAGGCCTTCTCAATTGTGGTGGCCTGAGGCTGCTGCCTGGCGAGCATGCATGAGTTCCCCCAGTGCCCAGGACACTTACCTGGTTCCAGACCCCTGACTGTCCAGGCCCCCAAAATCTTTCTCTGTGTCATATTGTTTCTCTGTGTCATATTCTCATAGGTCTAGTTTCAAGGCATGAGAACTTCAAAAGTAAGCCAATAGGAAAGGGTGTGCACTGGGAATGAGCAGGGCTGGGTGAAAAGACTGCTCAGCTCAAGGTCTAGCCTGAATGATAATGACCCCCAGTCTAAATATCAGTGTCGCTAGTGAAAACTAGATTAGTTCACAGGCAAGGGATCCAAGCTGGTAGGTGGACTCCAGCAGCAGGACTCTTTGGGTTGAGGCGAGCCTCCTAGTTGGGCAGCCAGTAGCACCATAATTCTAAAGAAAGTGATTGCGGATCCTGAACAGGATCAGCACCCAAGGAGGAAGACTTACCAAGAGTTTTCAGGAAATAAGGGATGCAGTTTAGCATGATAACATTCAAGGACCAGAGATAAAAGAGGAGTATATGTGGCTGTGGCTCTCCTGGTCCTAGCTCGTGGCTGTGAACCCGAACTCACTGTCACCCTAGTCTTGTCATTGACAGTTAATGCTAATTGCAGATTTGAAGTGACAAAGGTACATTTATTTGCAAAGAAATGCAATGTTAATGGCAGAACTAGGGCACAGGATATAACCTCCCAATCCACTCATCTCAAATATTTCCCTCTGTGGGAAGCCAGCCTACACTGAGCCCTTTATGAGACAGTCAGCCTACATGGAGCCTTTTCAGAATTGACTAGTCTACACCAACTATTTCCAGAGTCAACCTGTCTACACTGAGCCTCTCCTTAGTCAGCCAGCCTACATCAACCCTTCCCCAGTCAGCCAGTCTACACTGGTCATCCTGTATTGTATATTACCACTGTATGTACTTTATCATGAGTTTTAGCAAAAGTATCAAGAACTTATTGTGTGTTGAGGCCTCAAAGGGCTTTCAATCTAATGACACATTTGAAGATGTATTTATGAACACATCATTGTAATGACACACACTTGCATTTGTTCCTAGTCTCTGGCTGTTTCATGTATCTAATTTTGCCTCAAATACTGAAAGGTAAGTTCCCCGGAGAAAGGAATCATACCTTCTATGGCTTTTGAATCCTTACCATGCTACCCTATGCAGTTCACTATCATACTTGGCACATGAGGAATGGAGAGATGGATGGATGAATTGACAGATGGGTGGATGGGTGGGGAGGAGGATGGATGAATGGATGTTGATGGAATTTTCCTTACATGGAGCCTTTTTTAAATGGGATTTAGAAACAACAGAGGACAGGGCACAATAAAACCTAGAAGTTTACAAGTGGAAGTGACTTTGGAGATATCTGATTATATTTCTCATTTCACAGATAAGGAAACTGAGTGCCAGAGGAATTAGGAGACAAGTCTTAGGTCAAACCACAAGTAATAGATAATTATACAATTTGAGAACTTGGAGACACTACTGTCCTCAGCAAGGTGGTATTGAAAACTAAAAAGATAATATGTCAAAACAACCCATTGTATTAATTTGGATATTCCCAATTATGTGATACAATAAGTCTACAAGTGAAACATTAATTTTGTTCCCATGAAGTGACTAAAGGAAGGGAGGCCTCTGGGCAGAGGTAAACTAGAAGACAGGGCTGGAACAAATGACATACTTTTGCATGGATTTGTAGATTTATATTTTCTTTTTCTTTCTCTCTCTTTTTGAGATGGGCTGTCTCTCTGTCTCTCTCAGGCTGGAGATCGCAGTGGTGCGATCTCAGCTCACTGCAAACTCCGCCTCCTGGGTTCAAGCGATTCTCCTGCCTCAGCCTCCCAAGTAGCTGGGATTTACAGTGCCCGCCTCCAAGCCTGGCTAATTTTTTGCATTTTTCATCATGTTGACCAGGCTGGTCTCAAACTCCTGACCTCAGGTGATCGACCAGCCTCAGCCTGTGCTGGAATTATAGGCATGAGCCACCACGCCTGGCCTGTGTTTTCTTTAGATTCATAATTTTTTAAAACACGGCCATCAATTCTCCCCCTCTACCATTTTGACATATCGATGATAAGCACAAAGAAAAACACCATTTCTCCCCATACTGTTTCACGGAGAGTTATGGACCACCAGCCATTTACATCTTAAGTTGGTTTAATTAAATTGCTTTCCTCTTAAAAATGGGCTGAGATGGAAGACGTGATGGAGGTGGTTTGGGAGCATGGGGCACTGAAAGTGTGAGGGCCTGAGAAGAGTAGACAGTTGGAGCTTTGGACAAACCGGCGAGGCCAGGAGAGACAGAGGAGCTGTGGGAGAAGGCTACAGAAGGGAGAGTAAAGTGCATTAAGTACTAAATGGGACAAAATCAAACTTCATCTTCTTTGCAGTGTGGCCAAGGGTCAGCCTGGCCCTGGGCTCTCACATGGCCCTCGGGACAGAGGACACTTGTCCAGGATGGCCTGCTCTGACACTGGCATTAGAAAGGCGTTCCCCTCAACCTCACCCTTCATACGGTGCTCTGTCCCTAACCACTTAAATCCCACTCCCTGCAGCCCTTTCTCTTGTAAAGGTCAGTTTAAATTCTAAATATTTTCAAATAGAACTTGAACTACAACTATTTCTCTAGACCTAATCTTTTGCTGTCAGCAAGTTCACAGGGAAAAAAAAATCAATAAAGAGATTAGCTTCCAGTGACACTGCATATTACAGTAGCAGCACATTGCATCCATGCTAAAGGACTTGCCAACTGACTAATATTATGCAACCATTTCAAATGATGACTTTTTATCAGAAAGCCTCTCCTTGCCTTCTGTCCCTCAAAAGAAAAAAATTAACTTATCAAGAAAAGTCCCTTTTTTTCCAAAATGTATCCATTTTTTTCCATTGGCAAATGCTGCCACTACTTTGCCTAAATTATTATTAACCCTTCAAATCAGGCATTAACTTTTATAATTTTCCAATATTAATATAGCCCTTTATCCAGAAAACTAAACTAGGCTGGAGGAGGGCATTTTCTTCCAAATTTCAGAGAAGCTACGCAAGTTCTAGCAAGTACATCTAGACCTTTAGCTTTCTAGTCTGAAGTCTTATTCTATAGACCAGTGGTTTCCAGTTTGATGTCAAGGGCTTGTCCATAAAATCAGTAGCTCTCTAGCAGCACAGTTCCACCTGAATTATCTGAAGGGCACTTACAGATCAACCTCAACTAAGCAAAAGTCAGCTGAGAACCCAAAAGCAAGTGAAAAGAGGTTCGGAACAAGCCCAGCACCCATTCACAGAAAGTGCACATTCTTTAGTCGCAGGAGAGTCCCTCGGGCCTCCATTCAGAGTCTGCTGCTGCTTCCTCTAGACAAAAGTCTAGCAAAGTTAAACTGTGTAATTTTGGAGGCCACGGAAAATTATAACCAGAAAGAACTACTGCTAAAAGCTGGCAAACTGACAGCAGCCAAGAGGCTGTCTGTGGTTGTCAAAGTAGGACTCAGGAGAAAGAAGATCTCAAAAGTCAGAACAACCTGGGGCCATTCAGTGCAGGGATCACCAGGGAGCACATAATTGCATTACAGCAAAACAGAATACTTGACCTTTTGATGATGACAGCGTATCACCAACGTATCACTTTAAATCATGGCTAAAACAAGCCAAGCCATTTAAGAAGGAATAATTTCTACAACCAATTCTATGGTTATTGTCAATGAAATTGTTTTAAGCTTTGTGTAGGTTGTCACACAAAGCGTAAGTAATCTGGAAATTTAAACTTTGTGGTCCAGCTCATATGTCAATGATTATAGAAGAAATGATTAGGATTATTACATTAAAGTGGACAGTGCTAAAATGCTTCTATGTCTTCCCAGATGCATAATTTCTTTACAATAAGTAATATTTTTAAAGAAACACCTTCACTAGAATCTCTTCAAAGTCTATTCTATCCAGTCTGCTAAGAAATGTTTTTGTGGGGGCCAATATTCAACATTCTTAAAGAAAAGAATTTTCAACCCAGAATGTCATATCCAGCCAAACTAAGCTTCATAAGTGAAGGAGAAATAAAATCCTTTACAGACAAGGAAATGGCAGAGAGATTTTGTCACCACCAGGCCTGCCCTACAAGAGCTCCTAAAGGAAGCACTAAACATGGAAAGGAATAACCGGTACAAGCCACTGCAAAAACATACCAAATTGTAAAGCCATCAATGCTATGAAGAAACTGCATAAACTAATGTGCAAAATAACCAGCTAGCATCATAATGGCAAGATCAAATTCACACATAACAATATAAACCTTAAATGTAAATGAGCTTAATGCCCCAATTAAAAGACACAGACTGGCAAATTGGATAAAGAGTCAAGACCTATCCGTGTGCTGTATTCAGGAGATCCATCTCATGTGCAAAGACACATATAGGCTCAAAATAATGGGATGAAGGAATATTTACCAAGAAAATGGAAAGCCAATAAAAGCAGGGTTTGCAATTCTAGTCTCTGATAAAACAGACTTTAAACCAACAAAGATCAAAAGAGACAAAGGGCATTACATAATGGTAAAGGGATCAATTCAACAAGAAGAGCTAACTATCCTAAATATATATGCACCCAATAAAGGAGCACCCAGATTCATAAAGCAAGTTCTTAGAGACCTACAAAGAAACTTAGACCCCCACACAATAATAGTGGGAGACTTTAACACTCCACTGTCAATATTAGACAGATCAATGAGACAGAAAATTAAAATGGATATCCAGGACTTGAACTCAGCTCCAGACCAAGAGGACCTAATAGACATCTACAGAACTCTCCACCCCAAATCAACAGAATATACATTCTTCTCCACACCACATCACACTTATTCTAAAATTGACCACGTAATTGAAAGTGAAACACTCCTCAGCAAACGCAAAAGAACGGAAATCATAACAAACAGTCTCTCAGACCACAGTGCAATCAAATTAGAACTCAGGATTAAGAAACTCACTCAAAACTGCACAACTATATGGAAACTGAACAACCTGCTCCTGAATAACTCCTGGGTAAATAAAGAAATGAAGTTAGAAATGAAGTTTGAAACCAATGAGAACAAAGACACAACATACCAGCATCTCTGGGACACATTTAAAGCAGTGTGTAGAGGGAATTTTATAGCACTAAATGCCCACAAGAGAAAGCAAGAAAGATCTAAAATCGAAACCCTAACATCACAATTAAAAGAACTAGAGAAGAAAGAACAAACAAATTCAAAAGCTAGCAGAAGACAAGAAATAACTAAGATCAGAACAGAACTGAAGGAGACAGAGACACAAAAAACCCTTCAAAAAAATCAATGAATCCAGGAGCTGGTTTTTTGAAAAGATCAACAAAATAGGCCACTAGCCAGACTAATAAAGAAGAAAAGAGAGAAGAATAAAATAGACGCAATAAAAAATGATAAAGAGGATATCACCACCGATCCCACAGAAATGCAAACTACCACTGGAGAATCTGTAAGCACCTCTATGCAAATAAACCAGAAAATCTAGAAGAAATGAATAAATTCCTGGACACATACAGCCTCCCAAGACTAAACCAGGAAGAAGTTGAATCCCTGAATAGACCAATAACAAGTTCTGAAATTGAGGCAGCAATTAATAGCCTACCAACCAAAAAAAGTCCAGGACCAGACGGATTCACAGCCGAATTCTACCAGAGGTACAAAGAGGAGCTGGTACCATTCCTTCTGAAACTACTCCAAATAATAGAAAAAGAGGGACTCCTCCCTAACTCATTTTATGAGGCCAGCATCATCCTGACACCAAAACCTGGCAGAGACACAACAAAAAAAGAAAATTTCAGGCCAACAGCCCTGATGAACATCGATGTGAAAATCCTCGATAAAATACTGGCAAACCGAATCCAACAGCACATCAAAAAGCTTATCCACCATGATCAAGTCAGCTTCATCCCTGGGATGCAAGTCTGGTTCAACATATGCAAATCAATAAACGTAATCTATCGCATAAACAGAACCAATGACAAAAACCACATGATTATCTCAATAGATGCAGAAAAGGCCTTTGACAAAATTCAACAACCCTTCATGCTAAAAACTCTCAATAAACTGGGCATTGATGGAACATATCTCAAAATAATAAGAGCTATTTATGACAAGCCCACAGCCAATATCATACTGAATGGACAAAAACTGGAAGCATTCCCTTTGAAAACCAGCACAAAACAAGGATGCCCTCTCTCACCACTCCTATTCAACATAGTATTGGAAGTTCTGGCCAGGGAAGTCAGGCAAGAGAAAGAAGTAAAGTGTATTCAAGTAGGAAAAGAGGAAGTCAAATGGTCTCTGCTTGCAGATGACATGTTTGTATATTTAGAAAACTTCATTGTCTTAGCCCAATATCTCCTTAAGCTGATAAGCAACTTCAGCAAAGTCTCGGGATACAAATCAATGTACAAAAATCACAAGCATTCCTATACACCAATAACAGACAAACAGCCAAATCATGAGTGAACTCCCATTCACAACTGCTACAAAAAGAATAAAATACCTAGGAATCCAACTTACAAGGGATGTGAAGGACCTCTTCAAGGAAAACTACAAACCAATGCTCAACGAAATAAGAGAGGACACAAACAAATGGAAAAACATTATATGCTCACGGATAGGAAAAACCAGTATCGTCAAAATGACCATACTGCCCAAAGTAATTTATAGATTTAATGCTATCCCAATCAAGCCACCATTGACTTTCTTCACAGAATTGGAAAAAACTACTTTAAATTTCATATGGAGCCAAAAAAGGGCATGCATAGCCAAGACAATCCTAAGCAGAAAGAACAAAGCTGGAGGCATCACACTACCTGATGTCAAACTATACTACAAGGCTACAGTAACCAAAACAGCATGGTACTGGTACCAAAACAGATATATAGACCAATGGAACAGAACAGAGGCCTCAGAAATAATACCACACATCTACAATCACATGATCTTTGACAAACCTGACAAAAACAAGCAATGGGGAAAGGATTCCCTATTTAATAAATGGTGTTGGGAAAACTAGCTAGCCATATGCAGAAAACTGAAACTAGATCCCTTCCTTACACCCCATACAAAAATTAACTCAAGATGGATTAAAGACTTAAACATAAGACCTAAAACCATAAAAACCCTAGAAGAAAAGCTAGGCAATACTATTCAGGACATAGGCATGGGCAAAGACTTCATGACTAAAACACCAAAAGCAATGGCAACAAAAGCCAAAATTGACAAACGGGATCTGATTAAACTAAAGAGCTTCTGCACAGCAAAAGAAACTATCATCAGAGTGAACAGGCGACCTACAGAATGGGAGAAAATTTTTGCAATCTATCCATCTGACAAACGGCTAATATCCAGGATCTACAAAGAACTTAAACAGATTTACATGAAAAAACAAACAACCCCATCAAAAAGTGGGCAAAGGATATGAACAGACACTTCTCAAAAGAAGACATTTATATGGCCAACAAACATATGAGAAAAAGCTCATCATTACTGGTCATCAGAGAAATGCAAATCAAAACCACAATGAGATACCATCTCATGCCAGTTAGAATGGTGATCATTAAAAAGTCAGGAAACAACAGATGCTGGAGGGGATGTGGAGAAATAGGAACGCTTTTACACTGTTGGTGGGAGTGTAAATTAGTTCAACCATTGTGGAAAACAGTGTGGCGATTCCTCAAGGATCTAGAACCAGAAATACCATTTGACCCAGCAATCCCATTACTGGATATATACCCAAAGGAATATAAATCATTCTACTATAAAGACACATGCACACTTATGTTTATTGCGGCACTGTTCACAGTAGCAAAGACTTGGAACAACCCAAATGCCCATCAATGACAGACTAGATTAAGAAAATGTGGCACATATACGCCATGGAACACTATGCAGCCATAAAAAAGGATGAGTTCATGTCCTTTGCAGGGACATGGATGACGCTGGAAACCATCATTCTCAGCAAACTAATGCAAGAACAGTAAACCAAACACCACATGTTCTCACTCGTAAGTGGGAGTTGAACAATGAGAACACATGGACACAGGGAGGGGAACGTCACACACTGGGGCCTGTCAGGGGGTGGGGGTGGTGCTAGGGGAGGGATAGCATTAGGAGAAATACCTAATGTAGATTATGGGTTGATGGGTGCAGCAAATCACCATACCACATGTATACCTATGTAACAAACATGCACATTCTGCACATGTACCCCAGAACTTAAAGTATAATTTTTAAAAAATGTTTTTGTGATGGAGGACTTGACTGATTAGAAAGGTAGAGAATCACTTCTCACACTTTCATGGTCTCTTCCTCTTGCTTGAGTTGGCACAAAACACAATGCTGGCCCCTATTAACTCTATATATGGAGTTGAGTCAAAAGAAAGGAGAAGGGGTTACTTTGAAGAGTCCAGAGACTTAATATGGCAATGGCTAATGTATGACACAAGTAATCCTCCCCCACCCATGGCAAACTTGGCCAATCAATCCAAAACTAGTATAAGACTTCAGAATCCTTCCCTCAACACAAATTCAGACAAACATTATGATTGATTGAGGTTGACATTCAGAAGGAAATGATCCCAGGCATAAGTTATTATTCAATGACCTTAAATTTGATTTATATATTGTCAGGGTTGCAAGTTTCTCATGTGAGATAGGCTATCTTCTTTGATATCTTCACATCCTGCAGTTGTGACTGCAGGCCAATCTTTCAGTCTTGACTCAAATACTCCCACCTCAGTGAAGCCTTCCTTGGAGGCAGCGTGGTCAGGGAGTAACCGACTGGTTCAACTCTGTTTCCATAACATTTTGTATATTATTGATTCAGCTCAATCAGAAAACATTTACTGAGCATCTACTTTGTGTCAGGCATGATACTAGGTACTGGGGATATAAATTTACACATGACATTGTTCTTGCCTTCGAGGAGCTTACAGTCTACCTTGCAGTATTTACCTCTGTTTCAAGTGCTTCAAACTAGACTACTTCTCTATAATGTTCATTCCAGTTGCACTATTCGTTACACGATCCATCATAGAATTCTCAATGTGGTATATAGACTCAGACCCCAAAACTAACCAATTTTTCAAGTACCTACTCACTTTTCTCAATACCACATTAATTCTAGTGATGGATTCCTGGATCCCCAGAGCCAAGTATAATGCTCAGCAGTCTCTGGGAGACTTAGCTGGTCACCCTGTTCAGGACGTACAATCTGGACTTCAACAGTGATATTCTGATATTCATGCACACACATAGTCACACACACCACAATACATCTGTGCAGATCTCATCTGTACAATACTATAGGGAATAATTTAATCAGGATTTAACAAGGAGAACAAAAGAATTAATGGAGAATGATGATTTTTGCTTTGAGATGGAACTTACACAAAATTAAGTACAGCAGACTAGAAGTACTACACCTTTACCATCTCATAATCACTAATTGTTCCTCCCTTAGCCAATGTGGCCAGCAATCATTTCTGTTCTCATCCATTCCCGCTATATCTGCTCCTCAGGTCCTCCTCTGTGGCATCCTGTGCTGCTGGGAGGTAACAGAGTCCTGGTCAGTTACTTCTCAAGAGGCTCTGAAACCGAGCCTGCTCCTTGTAGATGCTAGACATAGCACCACTTGCTGAGGTTGCAGGGCCCTGAAATTTACTCTGGTTCCCTGTTCCAGGGGCCCCTCCTCAGCCTTGTTTTCTCTGCTTCACTGCATGTCTAAGATGGTCTTGGTTTCCTTTCTGGTGTGAAAAATAACTTTCAGCTTACATTCAAGATGAAAAATACTCCCAACACTCCCCATCAAGGGCAGAGACATGGAGTCTGGTACTCCCTATGTAACATGATTAATATCCTCCCAGGCAGCAGCAGATCAGAGGTTTCACTCTTGAACCCAGTGCCTAACACCATGCTAGCATCTGGCAGACTCTCAATACACATTTGTGAATGAATGAATGAATGAGATGAAGCAAAATTATGAAATAGACTACTTTATGTTCACTGTTCTGTGAGTTGGAATACTGATTCCAACTCTGTAACCTTGGGGAAGGTATTTAATCTCTATATGCCTCAGTTTCCTCATCTGTAAAAGGGCAATGTGTAACACACAGCATCCGTGAAAGGAATACAGAAACCATGTATCAAGCACCTACTACGGTGCCTGTCTCATAGTAAGTACACAATAAATGGTCGCAATCACAGCACTAGCACACAATAGGTACTCAACAATTACCTGTTGAGAATTAATGTGTAGAGGCTCCAACAAGACCTGAAGGCACACATGCCTCTTGCCATTGCCCTTCATTGATTCATTCATTCATTCACAAATGTGTATTGAGAGCCTGACAAATGCTAGCACGGTGTTAGGCACTGGGTTCATGGTGTTAAGCTGGCCCACATTTGCACATGTTCACACTGCCTTGCTTAACTGTCGCCTCTCTACCCCCTGCCCTGTCTAAGACACTGTCTTTGTCTGCTGGCTCTCTGCTGTGACACCACAGCCATCCCCTCTGTCTGGAATTTGCATGCATCACTCAGAAGACAGTGTCATGCGGGAGACCGAGGCCTGGCAAGGTGGTCGTGCATCCCCACTTCAGAATAAATTATAGGCGTGAGTCTGGCCAACCCACAGCCCAGAAACACCAACTAGCAGAACAGTCAAAAGACCTGAGTTCTAATTCTGTCTCCATCACTTGCCAGCTAAGTGATTGTGGGCAAGTTACTCGAGCTCCCAGACTGTTTCCCAGTCAGTAAAAACGATTTCACAGAAGTACCTACATCATAGCATTGTTATATAAACAAAGTAAGATAATGTGTGTAAGCACTTAGAACACTGCCTATCACACAGTAAAAAGTATAAAATTTTGGTTTTTTTCCAGAGACAGGGTTTCACAATGTTGCCTTGGCTGGTCTCCAACTCCTGAACTCAAGGGATCCTCTGTCCTCAGCCTCCCAAAGTGCTGGGATTACATGCATGAGCCACTGCACCCAACCTATTTTTAAATAAACAACAGGCCTACCCTGAAGAGCTAAGAGTAGACTAGAAGATTCAAAAGTGAAGAGTTACACTTCAAGCATTTATTTTAATTTATATTTAGGGTGTGTGTGTGTGTGTGTGTGTGTATGTGTGTGTGATGTGTAGTCTGAACCTGTAATAACTATTCAAAGGCTGTAGATCAATCACAGAGTGAAGTAGAACATGTAAGTCACATGACATTGATTGACAGAGGAATGCTGACTGTGCCTTGCAGTTTGGTGTATTCAGGGTCAGGCACAGGACTTATGATAGTGCGGCTGGGAAGGCAGAGCAACAGCAGTTAAATGAAGACCTGACCAACAGGGGCTGGTCCAGGATTAGTGCTGCCTAGGGCACTTCCAGATATTTCCCTGTTAGCGGCTATGTCTGTCCCCGCCCCACAGTCTCAACTTTGATACAGCAATGCATTGCACACAGTCCTTGTCAGCTGGTGGGAACTTAGTGGCAGCCATTCTGGGAAGGGTCATTTGGAGCAGATATGGGGGGGAATTTGAGAGGCAATCAGTTACACCATCGGTAACAGCTGACCTTTGTATCATTTGCAGAGCAATTCCATAAATTCCATTGTTTGATCCTTATAACAACGAGAAACAACTGATGGTTCCCATCTACAGGTGAACAGTATGAGGCATACTCATATTAAGTCACTTACCCATGATCTCATGGCCGGTCACAACACACTCAATAAAAAACTGAGAAGAGCCGCAGTGAAAGAAACAAGGTATAATCAACTGTAAGACGGATTATACCTATTTTGGGGGTCCTGTAAGAATCCCAAAAATTACTCATTATAAATGGAAGGGACTCTATCCAGGGACTATTCAGATCAAGAAAATTAACTCACACTTTGGTGACAGAATAAATTAATACAAACATATGAATAACAATATGAAAATACTTACCAGAAACCATGAAAATGCCTAGTCTTTGACCCAGTAATCACACTTGAGAAAACTTAGGCTAAGGAAAGAACCCAAAGAATTTTAAAGTTATACCCAAATAATGTTTATTGCAGCTGTATCATGGCAAAAATGTAGAAATCTAAGTATCCAATAGTAATGGAAAGCCAAAGAATGTGAAATACACACTTGATTGTATTTATGTAGCAATATGGAAAAATATTTGCATAAGATTGAAGAAAAATCTTCATTTATGCAAAAGAAATTATGTATTCATGTGAACAAACAGTGGAAGGGAACATACACTATTGAAAACAGTTTGATTTGACCAAAAAGATTGTGGTGAATTTTTTATCTTTCTTTAATCCAGAGTTGCACAAATATTGCTAAACATTATTGGCATATAATATAAAAGTCTGAAAATCAAAACGCGGAAAATTGTGCTAGAATCTCTAAGGTTTCTAATAGCTCCAATAATCTCTGTGAGCCTTTTGAGGCCAGGACAAGTGTCTTTTTCACCTTTGTATCCCCAGAGTTTTCTGCAAGTGATTATTTTCTCCATAAATACTGAGGAAATGCTACAAGCAAGCATGTGGATGATTCTTTGCAGAGCCTGTCAGAGCCTTGATTACCCCAAGAGCCATGTGTCTAGATATTAACCAGATGAATGTTCTATTATAAAAATACATGCACACATACATTCATTGCAGCACTATTCACAATAGCAAGGACATGGAATCAACCTAAACGCTCATCAGTGGTAGACCAGATAAAGAAAATGTGGCACATATACACCATAGAATACTATGCAGCCATTAAAAATAATGATATTATGTCCTTTGCAGGAACATGGGTGGAGCTGGAGGCCATCATCCTTAGCAAACTAAAACAGGAACAGAAAACCAAATACCACATGTTCTCACTTATAAGCAGGAGCTAAATGATGAGAATACATGGACACATAGAGGTGAACAACACACTGGGGCCTATCGGATGGTGGAGGGTGAAAGGAGGGAGAGGATCAGGAAAAATAACTAATGGGTACTAGGCTCAATACCCGAGTGATAAAATAATCTGTACAACCAACCCCCATGACACAAGTTTACCTATATAACAAACATGTACCCCTGAACTTAAAATAAAAGTTAAATTTAAACACATAAAATATTCAGGAAGAACTAATTTTTAAAAGAGGAGATCAGAGGAATGGATTTGGAATGTTTCCAACACAAAGAAATGAGAAATGTTTGAGGTAATGGGTATCCCAATTGCTCTGATTTGATCATTACACATTGTATGCTTGTATCAAAATATCACATGTATCCCATAAATACATACAATTATTATGTCCCGATAAAAATTAAAAAGAAACAAAATGAAACAAAAAGAAAATATCCAGGAGGAATCATCTTCTTTTTTTTCTTTTTTTTTTTTTGAGACAGAGTCTCCCTCTGTCGCCCAGGCTGGAGTGCTGTGGCATGATCTCAGCTCACTGCAACCTCCACCTCCCGGGCTCAAGCGATTCTCCTGCCTCAGCCTCCCAAGTAGCTGGGATTAGAGGTGCTCGCCACCACACCCAGGTAATTTGTATTTTTAGTAGAGATGGGATTTCACCATGTTGGCCAGGCTCGTCTCAAACTCCTGACCTCAAGTGTTCCACCCACCTCAGCCTCCCAAAGTGCTAGGATTACAGGCAGAATCATCTTTTGAAAGAGGAAATCAGAGCAAAATCTGGGGAAGAGAGTGCTGGATTTAAAAATTTCTCAGTTTGCCCCTTTGATGTAATTCCACAAATTACAATCCCCAATGCCAAGTGCACAAGAACAGAATAGCCTTGGTTCCCATTCTCCAAGGCCTAGAGACCTTCTCCAAGGCAGGATGTGTCTCTGGAAGGAGATGCCATGAAGTTTGCATTAAATTGAAGGTCACCAGAAGAATGACTTGAAGCCACGAGCCAACCAAATTACACCAAGTCAAAGGCATGAAATATCAGAGATGTTTGGATTAGAAAAGAGAGACAACCCAGCTAGGTAGGTGATCCATCTCCACCAGCTCAAGCAAGTCACTTAAACACTATGGGACTCAGATTCCCGGTCTCTGCCCTGGCCATCTCGCAGGGATGTCATGAAAATCAAACATGTTAAGAAAATGTGCCTGAAAAAGATGCATAAACTTGAAAGTGCTATCTATAGAAGAGTCTGGCTGCAGCAAATTCACAATAAATGTTGGAGCTAAGTGAGTGCATGAAAGCGTGAAAGGAAGCCAAATGATTATGAGATTTTACAAAAATGTAGGGGCAAATATAAGGTGGGATGCTGCTCTGTGTTCAGAGCAGCAGGAAAAAGCTGCTTCCCTGGGGCACAACGGGTAGGCTTCTCAGATTGCTGGCAAATTGGCCTTGGGAGGAGCCACCAGGGCACACCGGCCCTGTCCAGGGCTGCATTCCTTTACAGGGCCTTAAAAGGGTAGAGCAGCCTCAGAATCAGGAAGAGAGCTACCCTACATTCACTAATTATGCATTTGAGGCCAGCACAGGCCTGAGCATTTGACAAAATTTTAAGGGATTGAAGGGAAGCCCTTTGTGAGAGGGCATATCAGACATGGGCTGTGATCAAAGGGACGAAAAAGAGCGAGGGATGTCAGTGACATAGATCCAGGCCCTTTGTACATGGTGACGTGACTAAAGGCACAAATCCACTTCAGAGTTGTCATTCCTAATAGAACCTGACGGGAATGAGGAGCAACGAACTGGCAGGAGGGCAACACGATTCGCGCACACTCACAGTGACTACCTCATGCCAACTTGCTACTGAGGGCCCCAGGATGCTGAGATACGCAAGACAGAGTGTCCTATATTGGATCTGCTTGCACTCATACAGGGAGACAAATGACAGTGAGGGGCATTTGGGGTAACAGACGCATGGGCGAAGAGGCGATTTCTTAAGTCCTGCATTGAAGGACAAGATGTAGTACTCACAGGCAACTCTAGATAATGTGTCAGGAGACTAGTTCCATGTGTCCTCAGAGCAAAGCAAAGAGCCCAGAGCAGCTTCTGCTGCAAGGGACCTTAGATCACATAGGTCAACAACCTCATTTTACAGATGAGAAGACTGGAGCCCAGAGAAGTTAAATGACTAGCTATAGGCCACACAAGAAGCTACTGGCTATGATCTTTAACATTGTCATTTTCCAAACATAATATTAAGTGATAGATACGAATCTGGCAGAGTTAACATGAGACTGAGAGGAAACCATCTGTTCCAAGTCACCCATACAAGGACAAGAAAGGGGAATGAATGCTTGTTAAGAGGAATCTGTGGGTATCAAACTTCAGGAGGAAAAGCAATAGCCAGAAAGGGCACACTGCACTCCAGCCATGATCACAGTGTTTAGCTCCCATCTGCAGGAGAAGCTGTCCTTGGTCTTTTCTCATTCATCTTTCAAAACTAAAAACCCAAAGGCAAGACTTGGCAGTGATAAAGTTCTTGGTTCCTGGTGCTACTCTTTGTCCTAAAAAGGAGCACCTGATACATGAAAGACAAGGTTAGGGCAGGTTCTGGGACCGTTCCTGTGGGTCTCCTGGGTAGCAGCCCTCCACATCCCCAGGAATGTTTCTTCCTATCCCCTCTTGTCAGTAGATAATATAAGGTGGCTCTGATCTTTGCAAAGCTTTCTAGCCCACCCCATCTCTTATGGCAGTTTCCAAAGGAGCTACCTTCCCTTTATGAAGATTAAATATGTTCTGAGGAAAGCAAACATATCAAACACTCACATGGATGCACTGCTGCTTCCACCAGCTCACACTGGTGTGAACTACTCAAAAGGATTCCTCCATTGGGATTCCGACACAGAGGAAAGTTGATTGTTCCCAATGATCAAATAAACCCAGCAGGACCCTTAATTCCTGATGACCTCTTAGCACCTGTCTGGTTGCAATCTGTGTTTCTCACTCTCCTAGAGCCCAAAATGGCCCCTTAGAGAGCACTGTGGATCCTGCACAAGGGGGACTTCATAATTGGGAAGAAGGTTTCATCTGGGTCCCACCTACTATAGGTCTACTGGCCCAGAGTCTGAGTACAGCAATTGTGGCAAATGCTGCTGGTTGTCTTTGACTATCCAGCCTGCCTTTTCTTCCTCAGTAACAGCACCCCAATTTTTAGCTAGCTAGACTTGTCGCTTCCTGGAAAAAAACAAATAAAGACTACATTTCCACGGCTGTCTCATAGCTAAGTGTGGCCATGTAACAATGCCCATGGCTAACAATGACAGTCCCTCACTATGTGCCGCGCACAATGCTAAGCACCTTTCTGTACATAAACTCACTTAATCTCACAAAAACCCTATGAGAGACACAGTGATTATCTCCTTTTTACAGGGCAAACATCCCAGAGAAGTTAAGTAATTTGCCCAATTCATACTGTTAATGAGTGCCACAGCTGAGATTTCAACTCAAGCGGCCTGACCCCAGTCAAAGCTCTTCACCACTCATTACACTACACTAAATTCCAGCTGTAAAAGCAGAAGTTTTGTGTTGAACTTCCAGGAACATGCCTTTAAAAGGAGGGGGTTCCAGGAGGTGGAGCTGAATGTTCCTTCCTTGAGTGTGAGCTGAACTGAGAGACTTGCTTCTAACCAAGAGGGTCTGGAAAGGGAAATAAAATAACTAGACAGTGGAGAAACCTGGCAATCACCACCTTAGCCAAGTGGTCAAGGTTACCATTGCCAGTAGTAAGGCATGCTGATATCATGGACTTTGATATGATGCAATGAAAGGGGGCTTCACTTCTGTGAAATTCTCCCCAAAACCTAATAACCCAGACTATTCCATGAGATAACATCAGAGAAACCCAAATTGAAGAGCTTTCTATGCAATGCCTGACCAATACTCTTAAAAACTATCAAGATCGTGAAAAACAAGAAAAGATGGAGAAAATATCACAGGTTGAAGGAGACTAAGAAGATATAATGATTACATGCAACGTGGGATCCAGGATTGGATCCTGGAGCCAAAAAGGGACATTAGTATAAAAATAGGCAAAATTCTATTAAATAATATTATCAGGTTGATAATATTGTACCAATGTTAATTTCTGCGTTTTGAAAGCTGTACCATGGTTTTGTAAGATGTTAACATTAGGGAAAGTTAAAGGAAGGATTCACGGAAACTCTCTGTACTATTTTTGTAAATTTTCTATTAATCTAAAATTATTTCAAAATAAAATGTCTTTCAAAAAGGAAGAGGCAAGTGCTACCCTTCCCATTTCTTCCTATTGCTTACCTGTTAAATGATGGTGATTGCTGGAACTCCAGCAGCCCTATTGATCCATGAGGTGACCTTGAAGTCACCTTGAGGATAGAAGTCATGTCCTGAGGATAACAGAGCAGAAAGATGGATGCCTAGATCCCTAATGACAACACTCATTGCCCTCTTATCAGCCCTGAACTCCTAGTTGCAAACCTCTTTTTCTTATGAAAAAGAGAAATCACCTGTATCTTCTATAAGCCACTTATTTGGGGGTTTCCTATCAAATGCAGCCAAACCTAATCCTTGTTAATAACAGCAATAGAATGAAAACCTGCGCAATTTCTATCACTGATATAAAAATTAGAATCTTAGCCTTGGACTTGGTCTTAAATTCCATCTAGTCCAAATTGTCATTTTTCGCATGAGTAACAGAACCAAAGAGCTGAAACATGTGCCCAGGTCCCATCACCGACAACAAAGCAAACACAGAAACCCAAGTCCTGTCCCAGTCCAGCTTCCTCCACTGGGTCTCACTGGTTGGTGAGAATTCCAAAAACCAGCCCTGCAGCATTAATATAATCGCACCCATAAAAGTCAGGGTAAAATACTGCAATGCAGGTTTTTTCTGATTGTCACACTGACTCGCCTATCTCACTCTAATGATAACATTCTGAAATCTAACATTTCGGAATAGATTACTGACCACAGCAACACGTCTGCAAATTATAATTTTGTGAATTTCACATTTTGAGTTTCAGGAACCAAAGACTCACATATTAAAAATGATGCATTTGTTATATTTACTTGGTTTTCATTAAAAGGGGGTTGTACAAAGGAAAATGTGTACTATTGTATCTATCAAAGAGTATTATATTCAGAAAAAAATAAGGTTTCAGTAGTTACGGTCACTAATAACCTAAAAACCCAGGGAAAGTCACTTCCCCAATCTGAGTTACAAATGTCTTAGTCTGTAAAATTAGAGGATTAGCTGGGATTTGATTTCCCATGGTTTCCTTGTAATTCTAATAATCAATAATTTCACAACACTAAAAAAAATTCAGTTTTCACTATCTATGTATAAATGATTATTTCAAATGTCTATACCTTTGCATTCTTCACTAAATCTGCTTAAAATATGCTGTTTGCTGGCCAGGCATGGTGGCTCACCCTGTAATCTCAGCACTTTGGGAGGTTGAGGCAGGCACACCACTTGAGGCCAGAAATTCAAAGCCAGCCTGGCCACATGGTGAAACCCCACCTCTACTAAAAATACAAAAATTAGCCAGGCTTGATGGCGCTCACCTGTAATCCCAGCTACTTGGCAGACTGAGGCATGAGGAACCACCTTGAACCTGAAAGGCAGAGGTTGCAGTGAGCCAGCATTGCACCACTGCACACCAGCCTGGGCCACAGAACAAGACTCCGTCTCAAAAAAAAAAAAAAATTGCTGTTTGCTAAATAGAGAATACCAATCTGTTGTAGACTGCATTAATGATCCCAATTCTTCACCCTTCTCTTTGCTATGAAACATCACAGTTTCTCTCACCAATGAAGTAGAGTCGTTATCCCTGCCCCCTGAATCTGAGCTCAGCCACATAACTTGTTTTGGTCAATATCATATGGTGGGAGTGACAGTATGCCAGTTCCAAGCCTAGGCTTCCAGAAGGCCTATGTATTTCCATACTTGTGCGGCTTCCACCATTATCATGAGAATTACATGCTTTGGCTAGCTTGCTGGTTCCGGTAGGGGGATAAGTACATGAAGAACCGCCCTAGCTAAGGCACCTCAGGCAGGCTCTCATCAACCTAGAGACACATGAATGAGTCCAGCCAAGAAGCAGAACCACACAGCAGAGAACAGAACAGATCTATTGCACCCTGAAGACACTGGAGAAATAATGTTCATTGTAAGCCACGGAGGCTTTGTGGTTGGTTGTCACACAGCAAAAGCTAGCTGATACACTGCTTTAAAACCTCAACTTTGAAGGGAATCTATTTTTGGCAAGCACTGGCTATATATATATGCCATAAAACGTTCTACAGGAAATGGATTTGGTTTGCTAGTGAAGTGAGGGATCCACACACACGCTTGGCACCACATGCACAATCAATCTTTTGCCCACAAATGGATCAGGAAATCTGCCTACACACTCTCTGGAGCTTTATTCTTCACTCCCATAAAAGCACATTCAAATGCTGAGTTATCTACACAATACCACCTCTTGAAATCATGATTTAAAAACCATTTATACCAGACCCCATCTTTTGCTGTGCCTAAATTCAATCCAACATGCCTATTTTGATTAATGAAATAAAATGCTAGTGTTGGTACCATGGGACTGAGATTCTTTCCTAACTATGCATTGGTAAGAAACTAAATTAGATGTCAACATCCTATAATGGGATGAATATTGCTTTTATTCCCATAGGCAGTAGTGCTAAAAGGCAAATGTATTTAGTTGGGCCCATTTTGCTTATTTTTCAAACATTCCACAATTACTTATTAAGCTTCAACTTGCTCTATGTAAACATTGTTCAGGTGTCAGCCCTGGGTGTGGGCAGCATCCGGAACCAGCAAAGCCCAGGGTGTATCGCATGCCAGCAATGAGCAGACAGGGGGTCAAAGGACGGTCAGGCCACAGAGCCCAGGGACAGCTGAGGGATGTAAAACATGAGCGGAACAAGGTGAGAGGCAAGTGGCTGGAGACAAAGAGCAGGACGACAGCCAGCAGGAGCTGCAGGGCGCAAGGCGTCACGCGTCAGCCTCCAAATCAGAGATGGCTTCTTGTTTCGTTCTAGGCTTCTCTGCAGTTCCTGTGGGGAAACGGGGAATCCTAGGGGAGCTGGCCAAGCCCTGCAGGTGGAGAAAGGCGGTTATTGGCACCTGACTGTGGGGCATCTGGAAAATTAGCTCCTGGCAAGGGAGTGCTGGCTGCTCAGCGCTGGGAAGGATGCCTCCCTTTCTGCCTGCAAGTGCACACAGACACACGCACTCTCACGCTCTCTCACAAATCCTCACACAAACACACACATTCTCACGTGCTCTTGCACACTCAGACCACACTGCTGCACTCATATACCACACAGTTGCACACTCACATGCCACACACTCTGCTTCTCTCACACACTCACCACCCTCACAAACTCTCTCATACACACTCTTCACACACAAACACACACACTGTCACACACACCACCCACTCTCTCACCTATACAGACACACACAGAGTTGTCAAGTTCCGTCCAGCTCACCTCAGAAATGTCTCTCACCCTCTTCCCAGGCACCCACGCCCAGGCCCGCACTGCCTCCCACCTGTTCCCCTGGAAGAGCCTCTGGATCTGGGGGACCACTGCTGCCAGTCCCTCAACCCACCCAGGCCTTCCTGCGCATGGTCACAAATGACCTTCATAAAACTCAGCTTTGATCTTGTCACTCTTCTGCTAAGAAGCCATTGATTCCCCCAGCATGACAGAATAATGGCCACACAACAGACCCACAAAGGCTCTGGCTTCGCTCCTGGGTCACCGTCCAGGCCTCCTCCCACTTATTAGAATCCTCTGCCTTTCCCAGCTCACCTCCAGCAGAGCCTTCCCGTCGAGGCTTTCTGCAGCCCCGAGGCTCAGAGTAAAATCCCCTCCCTCTGTGGCTCCCTCAGACCACTCACCACCTCGCCATCCACCATAGCCCTGGCCACTCTCATCCCAATCTTGTCAGACAGAAGCTCTTCGAGACAGGTCCTGTGTCCCATTCATCCTTACATCTCTCTTCCCCTTCCTTCATGCTTTGAGCATAAAAGAAATCCAGGCCGGGCGCAGTGGTTCATGCCTGTAATCCCAGCATTTTGGGAGGCCAAGGTGGGCAGATCACGAGGTCAGGAGTTCAAGACCAGCCTGACCAATGTGGTGAAACCCCATCTCTACTAAAAATACAAAATTAGCCAGGCGTGGTGGTGCATGCCTGTAATCCCAGCTACTCAGGAGGCTGAGGCAGAAGAATCACTTGAACCTGGGAGGTGGAAGTCGCAGTGAGCCGAGATCGCACTATTGCACTCCGTCCTGGGCAACAAGAGCAAAACTCCGTCTCAAAAACAAAAAGAAAAAAGAAAAAGAAATCCAATAAAAATGTGTTGAATTTAAGGTTAATAATTGAATCTCTATGCAAGCCAATTAATTGTGTTAATCCCACATCCGGCCAGTTCCCATCACTGAGCACAAGCTCAGTGTACCAGAGATCATGGCTGGTTCCAGATGACTCAGACCCACCATAAGGAAAACGGTGCAGAACATATGCCCCATATGCCCGCTCTCAATAGTCACTCAAACACAGGCCTCAGAAAACACCACTTAACAAGCAGTTATGGAGCATGTGTCATGTGGCAAGCACTCTTCTGGCCACCAAGGCACAGTCAGACAGCAGGTTAGGGAGGCAGAGAGCAACGTAATCCATCCTAGAGAATGACGACACTAGCAAGGCCAAGATAGGTGGGGATGTGGCAGAGGGAAGGAGGGGCAAGGAGGAGGCAGTGACCGGCCAAACCAAGTCTCTTCTGGGAGGAGATGCTCAGGCCAGTGGGACAGCAAAAGCCAGTGAGCTCGGAGCCTTCAAGGAGAAGTGAAGCTGGTGCCGGGGTATCACTGTGTACCAGGGCCCAGCATGGGAGGCTGGCGAGTCAGAAGGTAAGATAGAGACAGCTTGAAATTCATCACCTCACATAAGAAGGATACAGTGGCCTTTGAGGATTCAGGGGAAGGGGTGGGAGTGGGGTGAGGGATAAAAGGCAACACATTGGGTACAGTGTACACTGCTCGGGTGATGGGTGCAGCAAAATTTCAGAAATCACCACTAAATAACATCCACGTAACCAAACACCACCTGTTCCCCAAAAACAATTGAAATTATATATATATATTATATATTGATTATATATTACATATCTAAATTATATATATTATATATTAAAATTATATATATATAAAATAAACAATGCTTCCCCCATTGTTGAATAATTTTTTTAAAATTCACCACCTTAGCCATTTTAACAGCTCAGTAGTGTTCAGTTCATTCATGTTGTTGCACAGCCAAACTCCAGGATTATTTTCATTATGCAAAGTGAAATTTCACACCCATTAAACAACTCCCCATTCCTCCATCCCCCAACCCCCTGACGACCACCCTTCTACCTTCTGTCTCTATGAATTTGTCCATTCTAAGTAGAAAGAATATTCTATCTCATATAAGTGAAATCCTACAGTATTTGTCTTACTGTGTCTGGCTTATTTCACTTGGCATGATGTCCTCCAGGTTCATCCGTGTTGCAGCGTGCGTCAGAATTTCCTCGTTTCTGAGATGGAATGATATTCCACTCTATGAATATGCCACATTTTGTTTATCCATTTGTCTGTCGGTGAACATGTGGGTTGCTTCCGCCTTTTGGCTACTGTGAATAATGCATTTATGAACATGGGTGTACAAACATCTCTTCAAGACCCTGCTTTCAATTTTGGGGGGTGTATGCCCACAAGTAGAATTGCTGGATCATACAGCAGTTCTATATTTAATTTTTGAGGGAGCTACCATACTGTTTTCCAGAGCGAGGAGCTGGGATTTTAAACTAAGTGAAACTGGAGGTCATCTGACGGTTTTGAGCAGGTGAGTAACATGATTTTATTTGGATTTTTAAACCATCCCTCTGGCTTGGTAACACATAGGATAGATTGTGGGAGCAAGAGTGACTGCAGGGAGACCACTGCAGCTAGAAGGTCATCATGAGGCCCTGGAAAGAGAAGAGGGAAGAAAGAGGAGATGAGGAGATGTAAGCAACCATCAGATGGGGATAGAACAGGGGTGCAGGCAGGAGAGGTTGGGAAGGGGCCGCTGAAGATGCCTGATTCCCTGGGTGCATGGTGACATCATTCACAGAATCAGAGAAAAGCAAGGGATATAAATATCTTTAAATAGTTCACAAAAGGTATCAAAGCCCTGCCTAACCTCTTCCTCATTTCCCTTGTCCTCTCCATCTCTAATTTTTTTACAATCCTAAATTTCCATTTAACCTTCATTCTCTCAGGCTCCCTGTCTGCCTCCTCAAGAACAGAAAGTGACTCATCAAGAGGTCACCCACAGGACCAAGACATTACTGAAGCATGCAGGCTTGTTCTTTCGGCATGCAGGCTGGCAGGAAGTCAGACCGCATCTCCAAGCAGAGGCCTGAGAATTGGCCAATCAGCCATCCACACTTGTCAGCAGATCCCAGTGCTCAGAGGACAGCGTGAGATCTAGGCATCCCCAGCTGGGCTCCAGGCAGAGAGTGACCCTGTCCACAGGTTCGGCCTCTTCTCAAGTCCCTGGGAGTCTTGTTCTTCCTGCTGGTCTTCTTGTCCTTGCCACATTTATAGATAAAGGATGGCTTTGGGGAGGCTGAGATTGGTCTTTAAACATTCAACAAATATTTACTAAGCACCTATTGTGTTCTTAGCAATGTCCGGATATAAGGGATACAGACATTGATCAGACACGGATCTTGCTCTTGAAGAACTTTCAGGACAGACATCAGTTGGCAACCTGAGGTGCCAAGCATGGTGGCTCATGCCTGTAATCCCAGCATTTTGGGAGGCTGAGGCAAGTGGATCACTTGAGGTCAGGAGTTCGAGACCAGCCTGACCAACATGACGAAACCCTGTCTCTATTAAAAATACAAAAATTAGCCAGGCATGGTGGTGCATGGCTGTAATCCTATCTACTTGGGGGGCTGAGGCAAGAGAATCGCTTGAACCTGGGAGGTGGAGGCTGCAGTGAGCCGAGATTGCGCCACTGCACTCCAGCCTGGGCAACAGAGTGAGACTCCATCTCAAAAAACAAAAAATTGGCAATCTGAGGCCACACAAGCTTAAATACCGCATGGTAAAGAGAAAGAGACTGTTGCAGACTGATGTCTGTTAGCAAAAGAGAGTGGGACTCGTGCTGGCCTACAAGGAAAAACCCAATTTGGGCAGAGAGGAGAGGAAAAGATGCACCAGGCAGGGGAGAGTGGTTCATTAGAGGCACAGAGGCGGGGAACAGTAGAGCCAGTGAGCAGCACACAGGAAGCAGGGTGGAAGGGCCTCCAGGAGGCTAAGATGACACTCAGCTGTGAGGAAATGAGGATCTCAGAGAGGAGCAAGAAGGAGAAACTAACATCTTATCACCATGATGTGCCAGGCATCACGCCGGAAGCGTCATCACTGTTACCTTGCTCAGAACTCACAGTCACCTGCGAGGAGTGAGATTGGGGTTATCATCCCCATTTCACAGATGTGCAAGTTGGGCTTAGTTATAACTAAAAGTTTTTTTGAGTAAGACTGCCAGCGACAGGACCTGGGGTCCGGCTGCTGAGAGAGATGAGGAAGCAGCTGTTACTCTCTTGGACCCAGACCTCCTCTCTCTGTGTTGTCGTTGTTGTTGTTCTGCTATTGTCCCTGGGTGCTTTGAGTTTCATTTGTTTGCTTGTTGGTTGGCTGGTGTGCGTGTGTGTGCGTGTGTGTGTGTGTGTGCACGCGCGCAGGAGTAGGAAAGAGAGGATCTGTTTTGCTTTGCTATGCTTCTTGCCTTAAAGCTGTTCTATAAAATGAGGAAGCTCCTCTCCTAGGACTCCAGCATGAGAGGAGGAAGTGTGTGGTCCTCTCCAGTAGACTGCACCAACTGTCCCAATTCTTCACCCTTTCCTGTCCTCAAAATCACCATGAGACTTGGTAGTTTGCACCAAGAGAGGCAGAGCATCCATCCCCATCCCAGGTCTGTCCAGATTGGCGATGTGACTTGTCTTGGCCAGTGGGAAGAGGGCAGAAGGGACAGTGAGCCTCAGCTCCCCCCAGGCCTCCAGAAGTACTGCGTGTTTCCACTTTCACCACTGCTAAGAGAAGGATATACTCAGGGTCGTCTGCTGGCCCCAGAAAACTGAAAGCTGGGAGCTGGGTGGAGAAGACCTGAGCCCCAACTACAGCTGGGAGGCCAGCCCAGCTTAGATCAGCAGCATTCTGAAACATCCCCTGGTTACAAACCACTGATCTACCCCAAATCCCTCATTTATCAACAGATGCATCTGAAACCCAGGCTGGAGAAATGATCTGCTAGAGCCTTACAACCAGTTGGAAATTGGGTCTCCTGATTTCTAATCCACAGCTTTTTCACCATCCCACCCTATCTCATCAAAGGAATTCCCTGCAGGCTGCAAGAAAAGAGAGGAAATCTGAGATGCCAACCAAGTAAGTAATTAAGCAGAATAGATGCAGTCAAAAAGCATGAAAGCAAGATTTAACCTGGATAATCCCTCCATAATTTAGAGTTGATCCGTCTAAACAAGTTCCTGTTGATTTCCCAGGAGGCCGTTTCTTCTTCCGCTGAAGTCACTGGGAGCATCAGAGCTGAATCCATTAACCCCATCATCTTTCAAGGCGTCCATCTTTTGTACCTAAGAAATGTGGCTGACGTTTTTCATTTTTGAATCTGTGTTTTATTACTAGGCTCTATGGTACTCAAAAATAACCGCTTTTTTCCCAAGGGACTTTGCATGTTCTCTGCTTCACACAGCTTTCAAGTCAGCCTCAACATTGCCTTAGTAATATCATTGCCTATAAATACTGCTGTCATTTAAAAATTCTTATAATCATGGCATAGTAGGGCTGGAAAAGACCTCAGAGATCCAGTTCCAAAGCTGTCATTTTACACAGAAGGACACTGAGGCACAAGGAAGGTAATTGATCTTCCCCCAGTTACAGAGCTGGTTATTGGCAGAGCAATCAGTACTATCAGTGAGATTTGCAGAATCATGCTAGAAATACAAAATAAGCTCAAGTGTCTAAGGGAGTCACTGAAAATGGGTCACTCCATATTTGTTTTGGGGTTTTTTTGGTTGTTTGAGATGGAGTCTCACCCTATCGCCCAGGCTGGAGTGCAGTGGTACAATCTCGGCTCACTGCAGCCTCCGCCTCCTGGGTTCAAGCGATTCTCCTGCCTCAGCCTCTCAAGTAGTTGAGATTACAGGTGCCCACCACCATGCCCAGCTATTTTTTCTATTTTTAGTAACAACGGGTTTTCACCATCTTGGCCAGGCTGGTCTCGAATTCCAGACCTCAGGTGATCCACCCGCCTCAGCTTCCCAAAGTGCTAGGATTACAGATGTGAGCCACCACGCCCGACCCCTTATTTGTTAAGATGCCTGATGCCAGGACTCATGCCCCAAGTCTGGGCAGAGGTTGAATAACAAAAGAAAAAGGCCCTGCCTGGGAAGAAACTGGGACCTCCTTGAAGAGCCAGCAGGTTGCCAGGGCTACTGGCACCTCAGATGCTAGCCTGACCCCAGGATGGCTGAGCACACATACCCCTTCCATCAGACGTGGAAGCCAAACACCACTGGAAGGGTGAGGGCACTGCTGATGATGTGCTGGAGCCAGCCTGTGCCAGCAGCTCAGAACCAAAAGCTTCATTTTGTGTGCCAGCTGTTAAACTGCTGAGAGCTTGAAATCATGGTGGGTGTATTTAGACCATGGGGTGCTATGCCCCCATCAGGGAGTCATGGCCTGCCCTAAAATTAAGAAGAGCCATCCCCACAGACAGGGATACTCAGAGAGGGAAAAACAGAATTAGCAAGGAAAAAAGAGCTCCTACCCAGATCCTTGGCAGCAAAAGCCCCATGGGCTGCATCCCTGTATGATGAGTACCCGACTCACATGTGCCTAATGTGATCTCTACAAACTACTTCTCTGTCTAAATCTTCTGCCTAAAATCCCAGTATCCTGATTCTTGCTGCCCACACCTGTCCCCTGTTTTCGGCCCTGGACCCGCCTAACACTGTGTCCTATGAGTCCTCCACAGATTGGCCGAGTTTGGGCAACAGCAAGGAAACCAACCTGTTTTCTCCTTTCCTAACCTGAGCTGAAAAAATCAACAGCTGGGCCAGGTGCAGCGGCTCACACCTGTAATCCTAGCACTTTGGGAGGCTGAAGCAGGTGGATCACTTGAGGTCAGCAGTTCAAGGCCAGCCTGGCCAATATGGTGAGATCCCCACCATCTCTACTAAAAATACAATAATTAGATATGGTGGTGTGCGCCTGTGGTCCCAGCTACTTGGGAGGCTAAGGCAGGAGAATCGTTTGAACCTGGGGAGTGGAGGTTGCAGTGAGCCAAGATTGCACCACTGCACTCCAGCCTGGGCAACAGAGCAAGACTCTGCCTCAAAAAAAAAAAAAAAATAGTTAACAAGTTAACAGCTGCACCCCAGGGACTAAGAGCTCCAGGGCTCCAGCTAACTCATGAAGAAACAGAACTATAAGTATCCAAGGGCCACCGTGGATCCAGGCCCATCGCCTTTCCATGGAGAAAGGATCCAATGTTTACTGGAAAACACATGTGCAAGAACAGCTGCCCTGACCCAGAAAAGCAAGATTCTGACAAAGGACACTACTATGTGATCAGTTTAGGGGAGCCACATGACCTTCAGTGGGTCAAGTTTTACCATCCATACCAAGCCACCTCTGCAGAACTAACTGCACAAACAAAGACACCAACCAGTCTATAGCAGAGCCTCGGTCTGTCCTAGATGAGGGTCCACACCTGCCCTCGAGGACCAGTTCCAGCAATGAGGACCTCAGCGACCCATGTGGCATGGGCTGGCCTGAGGCAAGGGCTTTGCAATTTTACTGTCTGATCTCTTGGTAATACATGTTTCCTTTAGGCAGAAAGCCATTCTGGCACAAGCCTTCAAATTCTGGCCTTGTCTAAAGAATTTTCCTCTTTATCTTTTCCACCTATGGAAGACAGAGCCACTGCAGAGGCATTCAATCAGCCCCCAGCTGACCGTATTTAAAAATAAATCTCAGATGGATAGCAAAAGTAAATAGAAATGGGAAAGTTGCCCACCTTGCTTATGTAGCCCCAATGCCTAGAAAGTGTCAGGTACAGAACAGCACTGAATAAATATTCATCAAGACTTCAAAATGAGTAAAAGAATTGATTTTTTTAAATGAAGGTGTCTATATCACCCTGCATAGAACCAAAAGTAAAAACAATAAGGCCAAAGATTGGTAGATTTGATTACCTAGAAATTTAAAACTTCTGTATGTTAAAGATATGATAAAAATGAAAGTACATGATAAATGGAAAAATATCTGTAACATAGGACAAAATGCTTATGTCTTATATAAAGAGCTCATCCAAATCAATATGAAAAAGATAAACATTCTAATAAAATAAAGGCAATTCACAGAAAAACAAGTGACCAATACATATAAAAAGTGTCCATTGTCATTTAAAAAGGTATTTTTCACATGAGAAAATTTACAAAGTTTAAAAATAATGAAATACTCACTGTCAGCAGAGTTGTGAAGAATGAATATTATCATACTCTGCTAGTGGGAAAGTAAATTAGTGTAAATCTTCAGGAAAACGTTTTTGCAATAATACCAAAAGCTTTTAAATGTACATGCCTTTTGATGCAGAAATAGCACTAATAGAATTTATCCTCAAGCAGTCTATTTGCAAAGATGCCTGAACAAAGTTGCTTATCATGGCATTATTTATAACAACAAAATTTATAAGCAAACTAAAGTTCCAACAAAAGGGAGAGATTTTTAAAAGTAAATTATGGATTCTGAGATAATGAAATACTTTGCAGCCACTAAAAATCGAGGTGTTGAAAAAATCTTCAACGTTGGAAAATGTTCAAAATATATTGCAGAGATGGGGGAAAGCAGTCTATAAATCAGCACTTTCACAAATCCATTTGTTTAAAAAAATACACATGTGGGTACATGGAAAAAATATTAACAGTTGCTATCTGTGAATAGAGAAACTATAGACAATCTGGCTTTTTTATGTTTTGCAAATTTTCACCGAAAGCATGTGTCTTTCATCTGGAAGAAGCACAGTTAAGTATTCAGGCCTTGGTTTAATTTTTGGTTCCACGATTTATCAGCCATGTGACTTAAGACAAAATATCTACTTTCTCTGCACCTCCTTTTCACCATCTGTTGAAAAAAGGATTCTGGTACTATCTCCTAGAATTAAATAAAATAATCTCTGTGAAGTGCTTAGCACAATTCCTGGCACATAGTAAATGTCTAGTAAATGTTAGCTACTGCTATTAGAGAAAATGAATAGTAACTATTATTTAAAAAGAGAAATGAACATATTTTGAGATTTGGCCTTGGCCTCCACGGCGGTCTAATAGAGTCTACCTAACTGCCTGTCCAGTGGAAAGGCCAGCTGTGTCCAAGGGGAGAAGCAGCCCCTCGGGTTGGAGGCCCCCCCACTGAACCACTGGACGAGAGAGCCCACTTTCTACCTCCCAATCCCCTGCTAATGTTCTTGCTCCTGAGTCCACAATGCTATCTCAGAAAAAAACTTTAACTTCAAAACCCTCCTAAGTATCCCAGTCAGGACAAAGCTTGGTCTCTTGATGTAGAAGTGACAGAGGGTCACACTCTGCCCTCAAGTTCCAGGACTCGCAGAAACCTGGAGTCTATAAATGAGCATCAGGAAGCAAAAAGAGGTGATCACTGTCTTTGAGGTGACCCCAATTTTTTGAAGTCTGGAAGCCACACTAGCATGACATTTCAGAACTCTGAGGCCCTTCCTCCCAGAGACGGTGCCCACCAGTCCTGAGCCACCAAGAAGGGCCTCCCTGCAGAGAGCAACCCACGCTGGGCTGGAGGCTGAAAAGCCCGGCTGCTGCAAGAGCGCTCTATGCCTTTTCCCAGGGCCAAGAGTCTTTCCCAGCCTCCTAGTGTGGGGCTCAGTCAGCCTGCATCCCATCCTGAATGCTGACTTTGGTCTCCTGGCTTGGGAGTTTTTTATCCACATGTGCTCCAGGGAGGCAGCTGCCACAGGCTTCCTCCAATCCTGCACAGTGCCATGCCTCTCAGCATAGGGCAACTCACTGGCCACTGAGCCCCCTCTCTCCCTACGAGTCACAGAGACAGGGAAGTCCTCTGTGGATCTTAGCTTACTGCCCCCACTGTAGCACACTGTCCAATGGCTGTGACGTCACGTGTCAGGCTGTACCCATGAATCCTGGCTGCAGCATCCATGCTGTGGAGCCCACAGGACACAGCGTGGCCAGAAGGGACCTGAGAGGTGAGGGGCACCCCCCCTGTAGCTGACCCACACCCCCTACATGTGGCTGAGTCTTGAATCTGGTATAATGAGACAATGTCCTAGAGTAGCCCTGCCTGTTAAGACCTATTTGGCAGGAAGGAGGGGTGTCTTTCAAGATCACACAGATTAAAATCATGATGGCGTGGGTTCACATGGCCTTCCCCTCCCGCTGAGGTCCTGATTCTCCTTGTGCAGAGAGAGAACTATATCTCCACAGTGACTTTCACCATCAATCCTCCCGATGCTAATTGCCAGCCCAGTCAGGGACTCTGTCTGACCACAGGATCCACCGAGCCCATCCTACAATCTGGATCTAGCCCCTGCCTTAGAGTCAGGTGAGGGACTCATGGAAAATAGGCAACCTGGTGGAAAGAATATAAACTTGAGAGTCAGACCCAGCTGGTGCCTCATCCGCCCCTTTCCAGCTGTGTCATCCCGGCCAAGCCACTTATCCTTTACAAGACCCAGTTTCTTTAGCTGTGGAATGAAGAATAATCCCCACCACACAGGGTTGTGGTGAGGTCTAAATAAGATAATGAATATAAAGTACCTGAGACCTGGTGAGAGGTCAATCAATGGCAGCCATTATTATTGTTAACCACATTTTCTATCTCCACGGCCATTTCTAGCACACAGGGATGCTGTACACTCAACAATAAACGCCAAGGGGAGAGTCAGTGACAGTATTTTGAGTGTTCGTCCCATTTTCCTCTGTGTCCTTCATCTACCACCCTGCCAGGCATATTGTAGAGAGCAGACCCTTAAATATTTGTTGAAGGAATAATTAAATGAATGACATTTGGTCTCTGAGATGTACCTTCTGTATTTTATCATTTCATGAATGATGGATTATTTCGTGACCTTTTGGATTTTCATTTAATCATGCATCTACATTAAATCCTGATTTATTTCCATGACCCTGAACAGTGTAGCTCTTTTCTTCCATATTATCCTGCTTATCTGGATACAAGGTCTACACCAAGTGTATCCCTTTGTGTAATCAACCACCCCAAAAGTATGTGACTTAAAACAACCACAATCTATTTATTTCTTCCAGTCTTGTCGGCTGACTAGGCAGTTCTGCTGGTCTCACTTGGACTCACTCATTTGGTTGCAGTCAGACAGCAGCTGAAATGACTGGCCCAAAATGGCCTCAGCCCCAGCTGTCAGCTGGACCTCTCTCTCATCCTAGAGAAGTCCAGCCCAGGCTTCATTCCGTGACAGCAGGGGTGAGCCAAGAAGCCAAAGCCAGAAGCTGAAAGACCTCTGGAGCCTGGGCTTGAAACTAGCTCAACGTCCCTTCTGCCACTTTCATGGGTCAAGGGAAGTCCCAAGACCAGTACAACTGTTTCTTTGTTGGGGAGGACTTTGGAGGGAAGAACAGACTCTACCCACTGATAGAAAGAGCTTCAAAATATTTTGGTCCAGTTTTCAACCCAGTTAAAGTAAAAGAAACATACATATAACTGAGCCCATGTAGCTGTGGGGGAAAAATTGCATCCTGACTTGGACCTACAAAAAGTCAAGAATATCCGACACTGGAAAATACTTTTTTCCAAACTAGGACGTTTCAAGGCCGTTCAGGGTTGTCTGAAACTTCCTCTCCCTGGGTGACTTCATTTACTGTCATTATTTCAATGCCATCTATATGCTAATGACCCTCAAATTTATACCTCTGGCTCAGCTTCTGACTCACATATTCAACTCTTGATTTTCCTCCCCATATCTGCTCCATCCATAGTCTTTCCGACCCCAGTAAAGAGACTCCTCAGCCACTCGAGTGCTCAGGCCACAAATGTAGTTTGTCCTCAGTTGCTCTCTTTCCTTCACCTCCCACTTTCCACCCATCAACAAATCCTGTCAGCTCTACCCCCAGGCCACCTCTCCCCATCTCCACTGCTGCATCAGTTTCTAGGGTTGTCGTAACAAACTACCACAAACCAGGCAGCTAAAAACAATAGAAATGTATTGTCACATAGTTCTAGAGCCAGAAGGACAAAATCGAGACGTTGGCAGAGCCATGTTCTCTCCATAACCCGCAGGGCGGAACCCTTCCTTGTCTCTTCCCAGCTTCTGGTGGTGGCCTTGGTGGCTCTTAGCTTGCAGTTGCATCACTCCCTTCTCTGCCTCAGTCATCATAAGGCGTTCTCCCCAGGGGTCTCTGTATCTGAGTCCAAATTTCCCTCTGCTTATAAGGACACAAATCACATTACGTTAGGCCCATGCTAATCTAGTATGACCTCATCTTAACTTACATCTGTAAAGGACCTATTTTTGTTGTTGTTGTTGTTGTTGTTGTTGTTGTTGTTGTTGTTACCCAGGCTGGAGTGCAGCGGCACGATCTCGGCTCACTGCAACCTCCACCTCAAGTGTTCAAACAATTCTTCTGCCTCAGCCTCCTGAGTAGCTGGAATTATAGGCATACACCACCATGCTCCACTAATTTTCGTATTTTTTTTAGTAGAGACGGGGTTTTCCCATGAGCTTGAACTCCTGAGCTCAAGCAATCCACCCACCTTGGCCTTCCAAAGTGCTAAGATTACAGGCCTGAGCCACTGCACCTGGCCTAAAGGCCCTATTTCTAAATAAGGTCACATTCACAGGTGCCAGGGGTCAGGGCTTCAACATATATTTTTGGAGGATAACAACTACTGAAATCTAGTCCAACCCAACATCATCTCTTACTGCAGTCTTCTCTCTTACTAGTCTCCCTGTTCCACTCTTGACCCCTCCTACAACAAAACCTTAGCACAAAATCTGAACTCCTTACCTGGCATTCAAAGCCCAAAGCCATGATCCTCACAGCCTCTCCCAACCTAACTTCCTACTGCCCTCCACTTCACCTTCATGCCACAGCCACATAGAGCTCCTCTCCATCTCTGACAAGCTAAGGACCACCCAAGTGAGGGCCTTTTCACTAGTAGTTCCCTGTGCCTGGGATGCCACCCCCAAGATTCAAATGACCCACTCTTCTTGTCATTCAGCCATAGGCTTAGACATCACGTCTTCAGAAATCTTCCCAGAGATCTTCTCACACCTTTCTTAATTCGATTCCTTACATGGCACTTAGAACCATGTGACTGATTGATTGCCCGTCACCCTCAGTAGGATATGAGCAGGGACTGTACCTCCATCACTGCTCTATTCTCTGCACCAAGAATAGTGCCTGGCACACAATAAATGCTCAATAAATATTTGTTGAATAAATAAACTGCTTCTTGATTTTCAAGTCCAATAGGCATTTTTCAATCTTTGTCCTGCTGAACCTATCGCATTTGACAGGAACAATCACTCCCTCTTCTTGAAATTCTTGACCATCTTCTCTCATCCCTGACCAATCTCCAGGCCATGGTTTCCTGGCTCCTCTAACTATAACTTCCCTGCCTACTTTGCACACTCCTCTTCCTCTGTCTGTGCCTTTAATGTCCGTAAACCTTGGGGTTCTGTTTTAGGTCCTTGTGGTAGACAGAATAATGCTCCTCTAAAGATGTTCACATCCTAATCGCTGGAACCTGTGAGTATGTTACCTTGCATGGCTGAGGGTCTGTGATGAGGAAATAATACTGAATTATCTAGGTAGGCCCAATGTAATCTCAAAGGTCCTTGTAAAAGAGAGGCAAGAAGGTTAAAGTTGGAGAAGATGATGGACAATAGAAACAGTGGTTGGAGTGATATGGGGCCATGAGCCAAGGAATGTGGGCAGCCTCTGGAAGCTGAAAAAGGCAGGGAATGGGCTCTCCCCTAGAGCCTCCAGAAGGGACACAGCTCTGCTCGCACCCTGATTTTAGCCCCCTAGGACCCATTTCAGCCTTTGGATATCTGGTACTATAAGATAATAAATTTGTGCTGTTTCAAGCCACTAGGTTTGTGGCAGTTTGTTACAGCAGCACAGAAACCTAACGCTGTTCTCTTCTTCTCCCCTGTACATGTTCTCTTTGGGCAACTTTATCTTCATCCCTAGCTTCAATTGCCATCTATAAGTGGATATTTCTCTCTAAAGTTCAGACTTCTACATCCAACAGCTTAACATCTTTAACTGGATGTCCTGTGGGTACCCCAAACTCAATACACCCTCAGCTCAATCCCTCTCCCACTCCCCCACAACCTGTCTCTCTCGCTGTGTTCTCTGTCTCAGCTGATGGCAGCGTGGTGTGCCCATTCTCCCACGTGGGGCTCCTTAGGGACTTCCTTTCCTTCTCCCCAGTGTGCAATTAATCTCCAAGTCCTGCTCTTTAGATTGCATATGCTCACCCCTCCTCTCCATTGCTTCCATCACACCCCTCTTCATCGCTTGCCTTGATTTCCACAATAGCCTTCCCTCTGGCCACCAGCCTCCATCCTTGAACTCCTAGAGTCCATCCTCCATGTGGCATTTTTCTTTTTAAAATGCAAAAATCTTAACACATCCCTCCTTTCATAGATTCCTCTGAGATAAAAGTCAAGTTGCTAAACACGGCTTACAAGGCTCTCCTCGCCTGCCTCCCACCCCTACCACCCAGCCTCACCACCACCCAGCCTCACCTCCTCTGCACCACAGCCCCTGCTTCCACTACCCCAAATGCACTCCTCTATTAGAACACAGGAGGGAGGGAAGGAGGGAGGGAGGGAGGGAAGGAGAAAGGGAAGGAGGGACGGAGGGAGGGAAGGGGAGGAAAGAAAAAAGGTTGGTTTTACTACCAATCTTTCCTTCACTCACTATGCTTCTCCAAAACCCTCATTTGACTAATTTCCAATTCAAGGGGAGTAGCAGCACCCCTCCATATAAGACACCTGCACATGTAGATATCCACTCTTATACATTCTCATTACTAAAGACACAACCAAAAATGCAAAATCATGCTCCAAGATGCAAATGCATGTAATAGTCATTCTCTTATAGATATGTCCACCCATAGAAATACACAGATACAGAAGACACAGACAGATGGTGATCCAGCTGCAAGCGCCTTCCCATAACTAACCTTAAAATCCTCATGCGCAGACACAGCCTGAAGATACAAACCTCCATGCTTCTGCGGCTTAGGGAGCAGGAGAAGGGGTGGGAAAGGATGGTAGAAGGATTATGGGTAAATGGGAGAAAGGAAGAATGACCATGGAAGAGCTAACTGGGATATATTCATTCACCAACATTCACTAAGCCCCAGTGACAGGCCAAACGCCATGCTGCTACACAATAAGGCTATGAAGATCCTTAGTAGTACTGATAATAATAGTAATAGCAGCCAATGATAGTGGTTGTTATATAGCAGACACTAAGTGTTGTGCTTGTACTAACTCTTTTAATCCTCATAGTAATCTCATGATAGATACTATAATTACACTCTATATATACATGATGTAACAAGGTGCAGGAAAGTTAGGTAATATATCCAACGTCACTTAGCTAAAAAGTGGCAGAACTTGGATTCCTACCCAGGCTGTCAGAGTCCAGGGTCTGTGCTGTTATCCACCTTGCAATACAAGACCCTGCCCAAGAGTAATTCGCAGGCCACTAGGCACTCACATGCTGAAGTTGGGGATTGGATGTCTTCTTCCTCCAGGAAAGCAGCATGGAATAGAAGGAAGTAACAGGCCCTCTGGGGATGGACACCAGCCTTAAAGTCAAGTGGACTTGCACCCAATCCTAGCTCTGCATTCAAATCCTGGCTCTACACCCAAATCCTAGCTCTGCCGCCCACTCGTGGAAACCTTAGCAAGTTACTTCACCTCTCTGAGTGTCAGTTTCCTCATCCGTAAGTGAGGGTATTAACACCTACTTTGCCGAGCTTTATTAGGATTAAATGGATATAGGATATAAAAGTATTGAACACAGTGCTCAGCATATAGTAAGCACTCAACAAATAAGAAATCCCTTCCCCTTGTTACTCCAACAAATACTTACCCTTCAGCTCCCTGAACCTAATGCTTTCCAGAAGCATTAGACGAAAAATTGCAAACTACAGCCCTCTGGCATGTATAGTGTTTGGCCAGCAAAGTATTTTAAAAGGCTTAGTAACTGGGCAGGAGCCCTAATTTAGGCCACAAGACAAGCAGCTCAGCAAGTAGCAGCTCTTGCAATTGCAGATGGCCACCCCCAGCCCCTGAAGGCAATTCAGTTCTCAACTCCTGCATCAGCATCAAGGGGACCTAAAACTATCTACTTCAGATCTACGGAATCAGACTTTCCCAGGAAGGGGCCCTGAACTCTGCTGGTGAAATTCTTGTACACGTTCATGTGTGAGAGCCACTGAATTAAAGAGTAAAAGAGACACTTCTTGTTTTCCAGCAAGATGCCTGGCTCAGGGGTCAATGCACTGAGCCATGATGCTGGCAGGTTTGGATGCTTCTTTTATAGGAGACAGGAAATAAACAAAGGCCATCTTTCTGTTCCTAGAAAGAAGGAGCCCTCTTAAAATAGAGTTTCCAGGAATTTTTCCAGGGGAAGTCACTGGGTTTTCCTTGTCCAGATTTCAGAAGCCAGAAAAGCTAGGCACAACAGGGTTAGCTCTACCAGGCTTGGGCCTTGAGGGAAGAGGTGGATCTGAGGCCAAAGAGAGCAGTTCCTAGAGGACAGAACCCCTGGCTGGAGTGGCAGAGTCAGGACGCTAACAGTCCTCTTCAAGCCCTCCTCAGGAACCAGGGACTGACCGAGGGCAGCAGCATGGCTCAAGGCCTGAGGGAGCAGAGCCAAGGGGCACCCGAGGGTCCACCAGGCCTGGTAGGACGCAGGTATTTATGCTGCACAGGAACAGAACTTTGAGTCACAGGCCTGGGGCAAGTCTTGCCGACTGACTCAGTATGCAACCAAAAGTGACCTTAGAATAATTTCCTCAGAAAAGTAATTATGCCAGAGCTAAAGGTCAGATAGCAACCAAAGACTCCAACATCAGACTCAGCATTTCCCCTCAACCTAGAGCTAGGATGACATGACCATCCTCCCCACCCAAGTTGGAGCCCCTGCAGCCTCAGCCACCCTGAGCCTGGTCAGTGAAAACAAGCAACGTCGGTGTTGTGGGCCAACTGAGAATTCAGCCTCGGGTCTGGCTTGCAGGGTCCAGTCCTGGCATTGTGCCCTTCACTCTTGCTCCCACCTTGAACTGCATGTCTGGGAAAGGAGCTCCTACCTCCTTTGTGCCCAAATCTCTGAGCCCATCCTTAAATAAAGGACTATTCCTGTGTCCCTTGCCTGAATTTAGAGTCCTGCTCTCTGCAAGCCAGTATCCTTTAGAAACACTTCCGACCCCCAGTGCTCAGGCCTCCCAGCATCGTTTGTGTCTGGGTTCAGCACTGTAAGGAGAGCGCTCCATCAGCCCCATCCAGCCCTCTGTGCTCTACCATGTCACATCTCTAGCTTTGTTCCAAAATGTTACCTTCAACAGAGAAAAAATAATTAGCACATTTATTGAGCCTCTATTTGTACTTCTTTGCCCTCAGCTATTCTTTTTATTTTATTTTTGGCATAGGAAAAAACTTTAGTCTTTATTATACCTAACAGCAAATAAAATAAAATAAATACCAGCCAGATATCTCACCTACAGAAAGCAATACTCAGCTAGAATTCACAGATACCTTTTCTGATCATAAAGCTTAATTAACAAGTTATGGAAGCCCTAACCAGAGCCATCAGGAAAGAGAAAGAAATAAAAGGCATCCAAATAGGAAAAGAAGGAGTCAAATTGTCTTTACTGACGCTATGATTCTATACCTAGAAAATCCTAAGATTCTGCCAAAAGGCTCCTGGAACTGCTAAACAAGTGTAGTAAACTTTCAGGATACAAAATCAATGTATAAAAATCCATGTCATTTCTAGACACCAATAACATTCAAGCTGAGAGCCAAATCAAGAATGCAATCCCATTTACAATAGCTGCAAAAATAAAATTTTAAAAAATCTAGGAATACATCTAACCAAAGAGATGAAAGATCTCTACAAGGAGAACTATAAAACACTGCTGAAAGAAATCATAGATGACACAAACAAATGGAAAAACATTACATGCCCATGAATTGGAAGAATCAATATTGTTAAAATGGCCATACTTCCTAAAGCAATCTATAGATTCAATGCTATTCCTATCAAGATACCAAAGTCATTTTTCGCAGAACTAGAAAAAAACTATTATAACATTTATATGGACCCAAAAAAAAAGTATGAATAGCCAAAGCAATCCTAAGCAAAAGAACAAAGCCAGAGGCATCACATTACCTGACTTTAAACTATATTATAAGCCTACAGCAACCAAAACAGCATGGTACCAGTACAAAATCAGACACATAGACCAAGGGAACAGAATAGAGAAACCAGAAATAGAGCCACACACCTACAACCATCTGATCTTTGACAAAGTCAACAAAAATAAGCAATGGGGAAAGGACTCCTGGTTCAATAAGTGGTGCTGGGATAGCTGGCTAGCCATAGGCAGAAAAATAAAACTGGACCACTACCTTTCACCGTATACAAAAAATTATCTCAATATAGATGAAAGATTTAAATGTAAGACTTCAAATTATGAAAATTCTAGAAGAAAACCTAGAAAACACCATTCTGGACATCGGCCTTGGGAAAGAATGTATGACTAAGTCCTCAAAAGCAATTGCTACAAAAACAAATATTCACAAGTGGGACCTAATTAAACTAAAAAGCTTCTGCACAGCAAAATAAACTATCAACGGTGTAAACAACCTACAGAATGGAAGAATATTTGCAAACTATGCATCCAACAAATGTCTAAAATCGAAAATCTATAAGGAACTTAATTCATCAAGCAAAAAACAAATAATCCCATTTTAAAATAGGCAAAAAACAT
Organism: Pan troglodytes; assembly: GCF_028858775.2. Classification (NCBI taxonomy): domain Eukaryota; kingdom Metazoa; phylum Chordata; class Mammalia; order Primates; family Hominidae; genus Pan; species Pan troglodytes. Next base: position 156,490,656 of record NC_072404.2, on the reverse strand, counting down.
AAACAGACACTTCTCAAAAAGAGACATATTTGCAGCCAACAAACAAACATGAAAAAATGCTCCACATCACTAATCATCAAAGAAATGCAAATCAAAACCACAATGAGATGCTATCTCACACCACTCAGAATGGCTACTATTAAAAAGTCAAAAAGCAACAGATGCTGGAGAGGCTGCAGAGAAAAGGCAATGCTTATACATTATTGGTGGAAATATAAATTAGCTCAGCCACTGTGGAAAGCAGTTCGGAGATTTCTCAAAGAACTTAAAAGAGAGCTACCATTTGACCTAGCAATCCCATTACTGGGTATACATCCAAATGAAAATAAATTGTTCGGCCGGGGGTGGTGGCTCACGCCTGTAATCCCAGCACTTTGGGAGGCTGAGGCGGGTGGATCATGAGGTCAGGAGATCGAGACCATCCTGGCTAACACAGTGAAACCCCGTCTCTACTAAAAATACAAAAAATTAGCTAGGCATGGTGGTGGGCACCTGTAGTCCTAGCTACTTGAGAGGCTGAGGCAGGACAATGGCATGAACCTGGGAGGCAGAGCTTGCAGCGAGCAGAGAATGCACCACTGCACTCCAGCCTGGGCGACAGAGCGAGACTCCACCTCAAAAAAAAAAAAAGAAAGAAAAGAAAAAAGAAAATAACTTGTTCTACCAAAATACACATGTACTCATATGTTCCTCACAGCACTATTCACAATAGCAAGACATGGAATCAGTCCAGGTGCCCAACAGCAGTGGATTGGATGAAGAAAATGTGGTACATATATGCCACGGAATATTATGCAGCCATGAAAAAGCTGAAATTGTGTCCTTTGCAGCAACATGGATACAGCTGGGGGCCATTATCCTAAGCAAATTAATGTTGGAATAGAAAACCAAACACTGCATGTTCTCACTTATAAGTGGGTGCTAAACACTGGGTACTCATGGACATAAGGATGGCAACAATAGACATTGGAGACAGGGTGGAATAATTATTGGATACTATGCTCAGTAACTGGGTGACAGGATCAATCATACCCCAAACCTTAGAATCACACAATATGCCCAGGTAACAAACCTGTACATGTACCCCCTGAATCTAAAATAGAAGTTGAAATTATTTTTTAAGTTGCCTAGAGAATTAGAATATAAACATCAACACAATTAATGAACTTGTTAAGTACTGTATACATAAATGGAATCCTCAATTTCATACATTCAGCTTTTTTTAATCAGTCTAACTTTTCTTTAATACTTTATGCACTGAAACCCATAAAGTTTAAACCATGGCTCATATGTTAAACTTGGGCATTAATTCATCAGGTGTTGAATGAACATTGCAAGCTCTCTCATGAAAGTTCTGCTTCCTGGCCAGGTTTCATTCATTTCTTCCTTCAACAAATGTTGATTGAGGGCCAGCTATGTATTAGGCACTGTGGGTGAAACATAGCACCTGAACTCATGGAGCTGACAATATATGTGGGGAGACAGATAATAAATAGGAAAGCAAACGAATCATAACATACTGTATAATTTAAGCTATGGATGAAAGAATCAGGGTACTATAATAAAAAACAAATGAGGAACACACCAGTAGCCATGGGCATACCTAGCACCCAGATCTCAGTTTCTAAAGCCATTCTCCAATAAAAGGAGCCAGGGCTCCTTGGAAAAATGGCTGATTCCAAGACTGGGGCAGGAAAAATACAAGATGATTCTAGAGTATCTTGTACTGCCAGAAAGTAAGAAGATGAAAAAAAAAATTGATGGGGCAAAGTCAAAGAAACACAGGAACCATCTGGAAGAGCTACCAAAGGCCAAGGTTGGAACAATTGGAGCAACAAAATAAGCAAGGTAGTACTGAATTATAACCTAAAGTGTAAAATAAATATTCATGAGTTGATACTGATATGAATAAATGATTGAATATATTAATAAATGGAGAAGAAATAAATTTGTTATGCAGAAAAATACCAAACAATTTATATAGATACTGCATCCTAAAGGAGGGGAAGTGTAACTCCCAACTCCTTAGGGTGGGCTGTGTCTAGTGACCTCCTTCGAAAGAGTACAGTAGGAAAAGAAGGAAAAATAAATAACTTCACAGTAGAAAAATCTGACAAACACTGCCCCATTCAGGTGATCAAAATCAACGTCAACATTCATAAATCACGTTGATAGCATGCACCCTTGATACACAGTGATGAAAATGGCACTTCGCCTCTGTGGTCTTCCTCTCAAATACCCATAACTCAGTCTAATTATGAGAAAAACATCAGACAAGTTCCAGTAGAGGAGCATCTGACAATATCCCTGACCAGTACTCCTCAAAACCGTCAAAGTCACCAAAAACAAATTCTGAGAAACTGTCACAGCCAAGAGGAGCCCAAGGATACATGAGAAATAAATCTAATATGGAGTCCTAGATGGGATCCTGGTACAGAAAAAGGACATCTGGTAAAAACTAAGCAAATCTGAATAAACTATGAACTTGCATTAATACTGATATAACATTGGCTCATTAATGGAAAGAAATGCACCACACTAATGTAAGATGTTAAAAATAGGAGGAACTATGGGCAGGATTTGTAAGAACTCTCTATACTGTCTGCTCAGTTTTTCTGTAAATACAAAACTGTTCTAAAAAATAAAGTCTATTAGTAAAAATAAGTATATAAATGGAGAGAGGAGTCTAATTTAAACAGGGTGTTCTAAGAAAGCCCCACTGAGGAGTTCACTTTAAGCCTGCACTTGAAGGTCTGGGTCCTGTAAGGAGAGGAGAAAGTTCAGATCTTCGGAAACAGTTCATGCAAAGGCCCTCTGGCAGGAAGGACCTTGGCAGATCTGAGGAATGGAGAGAATGTCCGGATGCCTGAAGTGCCATAAACAAGAGGTGGAGCAGAGGGAAATAAGGCTGAGGGGGTATGCAAGCGCCAGACACTCAAGACCTTGATGCTACAGGCTATAGTAAGGAGAAGAACCTCTGGCTGGGTGCAGTGGCTCGTGCCTGTAATCCCAGCACTTTGGGGGACTGAGGTAGGCAGATGACCTGAAGTTGGGAGTTCAAGACCAGCCTGGCCAACACGGTGAAACTCTGTCTCTACTAAAAATACAAAAATTAGCTGGGTGTGGTGGTGGCCACCTGTAATCCCAGCTACTTGGGAGGCTGAGGCAGGAGAATCGCTTGAATCCAAAAGGTGAAGGTTGCAGTGACCCAAGATCACACCACTGCACTCCAACCTGGACAACAAGAGCGAGACTCTGTCTCAAAAAAAAAAACTTCATACTAAGTTCACCAAGAAGTAACAGGAGTTTAGTTTCTCAGTACAGCCATCTTATTTAGCAGAGCAATGTCTGTGCAACTATGGAAATTACAATCATTCATTTCATAAAAGCAAATGGGGGCTCAAGTGTGGCAGCTCATCCCTGTAGTCCCAGCACTTTGGGAGGCCAAGGCAGACGATCGCTTGAGCTCAGGAGTTCAAGACCAGCCTGGTCAACATGGCAAAACCTTGTCTCTACAAAAAATTAGGCAGGCATGGTGGCATGTCCCTGTAGTCCTAGCTACTCAGGGGCTGAGGTGGGAAGATCTCTTGAGCCCAGAAGGGTGAGGCTGCTGTGAGCCATGATTATGTCGCTGAACTCCAGCTTGGGCAACAGTGAGACTCTGCCTAAAAAAATTTTTTTAAGTGAATGGGAAATGAAATATTGAAGATAAAAATTGTAAGTCTCGTAAACACATTTGAGCAAAGATGGAAACCATTAGGCAGGCCGAAAAGGTAAAAATATAGGTGAAACCAAACTCATCTTTGCATATTCATTGTATTTCAGCTGACTGTGTGATTAATGGCAAAAGAAAAGAAAAAATTTAAAAATATCTTTAAAATGTTGAGGTGATTTCATTGAAGATTATGTCTAAAAGATAAAGTTTAACTTTGGCGTCCATAATTTTTTATATCTCTGAGAAAAAACCCTCCTGAAAACATGTAAGTCATTTTTGTACATGATTTTAGGAATAAAAAGAAAGTGGGGAACCACTTTTTTTTTCTTTTTTTCTTTTTTTGACATGGAGTCTCACTCTGTTGCCCAGGCTGGAGTGCAGTGGCGCGATCTCGGCTCACTGCAAGCTCCGCCTCCCCGGTTCACGCCATTCTCCTGCCTCAGCCTCCCGAGTAGCTGGGATTACAGGCACGTGCCACCACACTCGGCTAATTTTTTGTATTTTTTTAGTAGAGACGGGGTTTCACCATGTTAGCCAGGATGGTCTCGATCTCCTGACCTCGTGATCCACCCGCCTCTGCCTCCCAAAGTGCTGGGATTACAGGCGTGAGCCACCCCGCCCGGCCACCACTTTTATACTTTCAACCTGTAAGTCTTATCTTTAATAGCTTGACTAAATTTTGAAACAGGTTTTTTTTTTCAGTGCCTTCCCTACTGCTTCCCAAGTCCAGCATTAAGTCCACATTCACCTCCCAAAACATGAGATGATTAAACTCCCCATCCATACCCACACACACCTCCACCCCCACCCTCAGAAGGCAAGGCCCTGGGATGAACCCACCTGGGCCATCTTCTCTCTTCTGGGGTCTTGCTTCTCCAGACCTTACAAAGGAACTGGCAATAAAATCTGTTAAACTAATTCTCCATAAGGACCCATATGACTCTCCCTTAAAATTTTGAATTTTAGGCCGGGCACAGTGGCTCATGCCTGTAACCCCAGCACTTTGGGAGGCCGAGGTGGGTGGATCACGAGGTCAGGAGATCGAGACCATCCTGGCTAACATGGTGAAACCCCATCTCTACTAAAAATACAAAAAATTAGCCAGGCATGGTGGTGGGTGCCTGTAGTCCCAGCTATTCGGGAGGCTGAGGCAGGACAATGGCGTGAACCCGGGAGGTGGAGCTTGCAGTGAGCCGAGATGGCGCCACTGCACTCCAGCCTAGGCGACAGAGCGAGACTGTCTCAAAAAAAAAAAAAAAATTGAATTTTAAAAGACATCTCATGAAAATAAGAGCACCTTAAGCCAAGAAACAAATCTTTACTAATATGCATTTTAGGAGTTCTGCTAATCTGGTGGGAGATATATTTTCTAGAATGGAAACTTACAGCAGCCCCCTTCCATCATACAACATGGACAACTAAATACTGTGTCAACTCAGAAGTTGCATTTTATTATTAATAACTTCAGTGTATTTTCTCTATTTTCATATCCTTCAAACAATTGTTTTCAGTGATACACAATAATTGTACGTATCTATGTGATACCTGTGATATTTGATATATGCATACAATGTGTATGATCATATGAGGGTATTTAGGATATCCATCACCTCAAACAATTATTATTTCTTTGTATTGGAAATATTCAAAATCTTCTCTTCTAGCTATTTTGAAATATACAATAAATTATGGCTAACTATAGCCACCCTATTATATTTTCAAACACTAGAACTTAGCCAGCCTCTCTTCATGCCCCACACATACCCTTCCCAGTCTCTGGTAAATATCATTCTACTCTCAACCTCCATCAGATCAACTTTTTAGCTCTCATATATGAGAACATTGATATTTGTCTTCCTGTGCCTGGCTTATTTTGCTTAACATAATGACCTTCAGTTCCATCCACATTGTTGAAAATGACAAGATTTCATTTTCTTTGATGGCTGAATAGTATTTCATTGCATATATATGCCACATTTCCTTTATCCATTCATCTGTTGATGGACACTTCAGTTGATTCCGTATCTTGGCTATTGTGAATAGTGTTGCAATACACATAGGGGTGCAGGTATCCCTTTGATATACTGATTTCTTTTCTTTTGAATAAATACCCAGTAGTTGGACTGCTGGATCATATAGTAGTTCTATTTTAAGTTTTTTTAAAAACCTCCATACTGTTTTCCATAATGGTTATATTAATTTACATTCTCACCAACAGCATATAAGAATTCCCTTTTCTCCACATCCCCCCAACCCAGCATTTGTTATTTTTTGTCTTTTTCATCATAGCCATTCTAACTGGGGTGATATTATATTTCACACACTGTGGCTTAAATTTGCATTTCCCTGATGATTAGTGGTGTTGAGCATCTTTTCATATACCTGTTGACCATTTATTTATATGTCTTCTTCTGAGAAATATGTATTCAGATCCTTTGCCCACTTTTTGTTTTTGTAGAGATGGGTCTCACTCTGTCACCAAGGCTGGAGTACAGTGGTGCAATTATAGCTCATTGCAGCCTTGAACTCCTGGGCTCAAGCAATCCTCTTGCCTCAGCCTCCCAAGTAGCTGGGATTATATGCATCAGCCACTGTGCCGATTGCCCACTTTTTAATGGGATTGGGCTTTTTGTTTTGTTTTGTTTTTCTGTTGAGTTGTTTGAGTTCCTTATATATTCTGGATATTAATCCCTTGCTGATTAATTGTTTGTAATTCTTTTCTACCATTCTACAGGATGTCTCTTCAAAGTGTTGTTTCCTTTTCTATGCAGAAGCTTTTTAGTTTAATATAGTTCTATCAGTCTATTTTTGGTTTTGTTTTGTTGCATATGCTTTTGAAGTCTTGGCCATAAAATCTTTGCCTGGACCAATGTCCTGAAGCAATTCCCCTATGTTTTCATCAAGTAGTTTTATAGTTTTAGTCTTATGTCTTTAATCCATTTTCAATTGATTTTTGTATATGGTGAGACATAGGGGTCCAGTTTCATTCTTCTGCATGTGTCTATCTAATTTTCCCAACACCATTTATTGAAGAGCAAGTCCTTTCCCCAATGTAGGTTCTTGTCGACTTTGTTGAAGATCAGTTGGCTGTAAAAACGTGGCTTTATTTCTGAGTTCTCTATTCTGTTACATTGGTCTATATGTCTGTTTTTATACCAACGCCAAGTTGTTTTGGTTACTATAGTTTTGTAGTATATTTTGAAGACAGGTAGTATGAAGCCTCCAGCTTTGTTCTTTTTGCTCAGTATCACTTTGTCTATTTGGGGCCTTTTGTGGTTCCATATGAATTCTAGGACATCTCCTTTTTCATTTCTGATTTTATTTATATGGGTCTTCTCTTCCTTTTCCTTGGTTAGTCTAGCTAGCAGTTTATCAATTTTATTTATCTTTTCAAAAAAAACCTCTCATTTCACTGATCCTTTGTATTTTTTTCGTCTCTATTTCACTTAGGTATTTATTTCCTTTTACTAATTTGGGATTTGGTTTATTTCTGTGTTTCTAGTTTCCTGAGTTGCATCACTAGGTTATTTGAAATCATTCCACTTTTTTGATATAGGCATTTATTGCTATAAGCTTCCCTCTTAGAACTGCTTTTGCTGTAACCCATAGGTTTGGGTATGCTGTGTTTCAATTTTCATTTGTTTCAAGATTTTTTCTTAACTTCCTTCTTAATATCTTCACTGGTCCAATGGTTGTTCAGGGACATGTTGTTTAATTTCCATGCATTTGTACAGTTTCTAAAGTTCCTCTTGTTATTGATTTCTACTTTTATTCCATGGTGATCTGAGAAGATACTTGATATGATTTTGAGTTTTTAAAATTTATTGAGACTTGGTTTGTGGCCTAAAATACAGCCTATTCTGGAGAACATTCTATGTACTGATGAGAAGAATGTGTATTCAGCAGCTATTGGATAAATGTTCTGTAAATGTCTGTCACATCCATTTGGTCTAAAGTCCAATTTAAGTCCAGTGTTTCTTTGTTGATTTTCTGTCTAGATGATCTATCCAATGCTGAGAGTGGGGTGTTCAAGTCTCCTACTGTGATTGTATTGAAGCCTCTCTCTCCCTTTAAATTTAATAATATTTGCTTTATATATTTGGGTGCACCCAGTGTTGAGTGCATATATATTTAAAATTGTTATATCTTCTTGCTGAATTGATCCCTTCATCATTATATAATGACCTTCTTTGTCTCTTTTTCACATGGCTGGGGAGGCCTCACAATCATGGCAGAAGGCAAGAAGGAGCAAGTCACATCTTATGTGGATGTCAGCAGGCAAAGAGAGAGCTTGTGCACAGAAACTCCGATTTTTAAAACCATCAGATCTCATGAGACTCATTCACTATCACAAGAACAGCATGGGAAAGACCTACCCCCATGATTCAGTCATCTCCCACTGGCTCCCTCCCAAAACATGTGGGACTTATGGGAGATGTAAGATGAGATTTGGGTGGGGACACAGAACAAAACCATATCAGCATGGAATATCTTTTTCCATCCCTCCATGTTTAGTCTATATGTGTCTTTACAGGTGAAGTGAGTTTCTTGTAAGAAGCACAAACTTATGTCATTTTTAAAATCCATTCAGTCATTCTATATCTTCTAAGTGAGACATTTAATTCATTCACAGCCAAAGTTATTATTGATAGGTGAGGACTGTCATTATTGTTCATTGTTTTCTGGTTGTTTTGTATATTCCTTGTTCCTTTCTTTCTTATTGTTTATCATTGCAGTTTGGTGGTTTTTTGTATTGGTAACATTTGACTCCTTTCTCTTTCCCATTATGTGTCTGCTCTACCACCTGCTTTCATACTTTTGTGTGTTTTCATGATGGTAGATATTGTTCTTTCATTTCCAGATGTAGGACTCCCTTAAGCAGTTCTTGTAGGGTCAGTCTAGTGGTGATGGATGTCCTCAGTTTTTGCTTGTCTGGGAAAGACTTTATTTCTCCTTAATTTTTGAAAGCTAACTTTACTAGATTTAGTATTCTTAGCTGATGGCTTTTCTTTTTTTCCCCCCTTTCTGCACATTGTTGTGTTGGGTTTTTGTGTTGTTGTTGTTTTATTTTGTTTTGTTTTCTTCAAGTCAGAGTCTCACTCTGTTGCCTAGGCTGAAGTGCAGTGGCATGATCATAACTCACTGCAGCCTCAAACTTTCAGGTTCAAGTGATCCTCCTACCTCAGCCTCCCAAGTAGCTGGGACTACAGGCATGCACCACCATGTCCACCTAATGTTTTTATTTTTTGTACAAATGGGGTCTTGTTTTGTTACCCTGGCTACTCTCAAACTCCTGCCCTTAAGCAATCCTCCCATCTCAGCCTCTCAAAACACTAGGATTATAGGAATGAGCCATTATACCCACCTCTTTCAACATTTTGAATATATCATCCCATGATATATTCTCTTGGCCTCTAAGGTTTCTGTTGAGAAATCTTTTGTTAGTCTGATGGGAACTCTCTCACATGTAACTTAATACTTTCCTCTTGTTATTTTTCAGAATTCTTTGTCTTTGACTTTTAGCAGTCTGACCACAATCTGCCTTGGAGAAGATCTTCTTGGGTTGAATCTATTTGAGAATTTTTGAATTTCCATGTACCTGGTTGTCTATATCTCTTGCAAGACTTGGAAAGTTTTCAGCTATTATTTTGTTAAATGGGTTTTCTAGGCCTTTGCCTCTCTCTTCTCTGAAACTTTCAAAATTCAAATATTTGGTTGCTTTATGACATCCTGTATGGAATGTAGGCTTCCTTTATTCTTTTTTATTTTTATTTTTTAAGTCTGACTGGGTTATTTCAAAAGACCTGTCTTCATGAACACTAAATCTTTCTTCTGCTTGATTTAGTCTGTTATCGAAGCTCTCAATTGTATTTTTTATCTCATTCATTGAATTATTCAGTTATGGGATGTCTGTTTGGTTCTTTTTTATGGTAAGTATATCTTTGTTGAATTTCTCATTCAGATCATGAATTGTTTTCCCGATTTCTCTGTATTGTTTATCTGTGTTCTCTTGTATCTTATTGAGTTTCTTTAATGTCATTATTTTGAATTCTTTTTCAGGCATTTCTTAGATTTCCTTTTCATTAGAATCTGTTGCTGAACAATTATTGTATTCTTTTATAGGTGTCATATATTTTTGCTTTTTCATGTTTATTGTGTCCTTACATTAATACCTGCACATTTAGTGTAACAGTTGCTTCTTCCAATTTTATGAATTGGCTTTCATAGGGAAAGACTTTTTCTATAGATATATATATAATGTTATTTGGGTAGGATACTTTGGCTTTGATTCTGGGTGGGTGCAGTAGTGTAGGGTCTGTATGATTTCTTTAGCTATAATCAGCATCAGAGGTGTCTATGAATTTTTCAGTGGTTTAGGCTGCAGTTGTTAGTGGAGGTTATGGCAAGGCTCTGTGGGAGACAGGGATGCCAGGCAGACTGGTCATCAGACACCAGTGGTGGTGGCAGTGAACTGAAATTGTCAGTCCTTGGATCCCAAGGTGGCGTATGTGGGCACTGGTGGTAGCAAGTTCAGGCAGGTGGCTCCTTGGGCCTCCAGGCAGCTTGCTTGGGTGCCTACAGTGGCAATGGTGGCTTGGGTGTGTAGGAGGGTCATCAGGCCCCTAGGTAGCATGCATGGTATGGGTGGTGGTGGTAGCATCAGCCAGCCAATCCTCAAGCCCCCAAGTGGCACATGTGGGCACCAGCAGTGGCAGTGGCAGGCTGGGCAGACCAGTTCCCAGGCCCCCAGGTGGCACGTGCAGGTGGGTGTCAGAGGCTATTTCCAGACCCTATCACCAAACCATATTACATTTTGTTTTTAAGGAAAAATTCAAATATTAACTTTGCCACTGTCAGAAACTCCTAATAAGTACATTGCTAAATGTTGATTAAAGTGTAACATGTTTACTTTCATAGCTTTAAAATGCGTTCATTAAACAAATATTTATTATGTGCCAGCACTGATCTGAAAGCTGGGAATATAATGATCATCAAATCAGATAAGGTCCCCAATCTTGAAAGCTTATTTTCTAGTTAAATTTGGTTACAGCCAAAAATCCAACAGAAATGGTAGTCTGCCCTTAGAAGCCCAATAGGAACTTATGACCTGCCAAACAAAGATAGGTAGGAGGAATTAATAGTCTTCTTTTCTCAAGCAGAGAACACTGAATCCACAGTGAGTTTCAGAGTGAAGGAAATCCTCAGCCTCAGCACTCAAAACGAAGGCCTAGGACTAGGAATAAAGGTTCAAAGTCTATGGTGAGAAAGAAAGAGGAGTGAAATTATATAAAAGCAAATGTTGGGGGAAATGAGTGCGTGTACAAACAGAACTGCATACTCATGACCATACTAACATGATAACAATACTAAATGCTGGTAAAGCTGCAGAGCACCTGCAACTTTCCTATATTGTTGGTGGGTGTATAAAATAGTTCAAACACTTTTGAGGACAGCCAGTTTCTTATAAAGCTAAAACATGCACTTACCAAATAATCCCACTTTTAGGAATTTACCCAAGAGAAATGAAAATCTGTCCACAAAAAGGCTTACACAAAAATGTTCATAGCAAATGTATTCAAAATAGCCCAAAACTAGAAACTACCCAAATGCCCATCAACAAGATAGTAGACAAACAAACTGTGAGATGTTCATACTATGAGGATACTACTCAGCAATAAAAATAAACAGAACAAGGTGAATCTCAAAACCCTATGATAGGTAAAAGAAGCCAGGTAGACAAAGAGCATGTAGTGTATGTTTTCAATTATACGTAACCCTAAAGTGGGCAAAACTAATCTATACTAAAAGAAGTCAGATTTGTGATTGGTTGGGGCTGGGAGAAGGTGGAGAATTGATGAGAGACTAATGGGCTGATGGAAACATTCTGCATCTTATTTTGGGTGATAGTTACACTCAGCTGGTAACACATATGAAACAGAACACTTCAGATCTGGACATTTTATTGTATGTTAATGAACACTCAATTTAAAAAAAAAATTAAGCTGCTTAGTATAAGATTACCAATAAAGAGCACACAAAAATACCAGCAAACAACTGAGTTGAGAGATCTGCTCTCTTTAAAGAATGTACAAAGTTTTGGTAGCTACTGTTAGCATTCTAGGTCAATAATATCAGGTTGGGTGGACTGGTCCAAGAGAGTTTTGCAGCAAATGCCTTCTGAGATTCAAAAACAACTTGGTCACAAATAATCTTTCAGAAAATAGCTCTCCTGTAAAAAAGCAGATTTACTGAGAGTCTACCAGGTCCAGGCAAGGAACTGAGTGCCTGGGAATTCAACCCTAAAACTGATGAGTTCCCGTTCTAATGGGGAATGAAATGGCAGCAGTGGGAGAGGGTCAGCTATAAAATAAACAAAAAAGTTAATTACATAATTTCAGATGCTGACTGATCACATACTCAGTTTGTACTTAAAAGGCCATCTTGCTTTTAAGTTTTTCTAATTAAGGTGTGAAGTTGGAAGGCAGAATGGTATAGCAATAAAAAGCATGCATGGGCTATGGTGATAGAGCATTTAGTTAATTGCTTAGTATAATTCCTGGAATATAGTAAGCTTTCAATAAGTCTCAGTTATTATTATTATCATTATTATTTCCCTCCTCTCCCTCCTCTCTTATAAGAAAAACATAAACTTTGAGAATATATGTGCAATTAAAGATATGAACAAAAATATTCATAAAAGTTTCATTCATAATAGCCAAAACTGGAAACTACCCAAACAGTAGAATGGATAAATAAATTGTGGTATAGTCATATAATGGAATAGCTCCTTGCAATAAAAAGAACAAACTGCTGCTACACAGCAATTAACCACTTGGATGACTCTCATGATATAATATTGAGTGAAAGAAGGCAAACATAAAAGATCACATACTATACAATTACATTTATATTGAGGAGTAAGCACTGATTTTTCTTATCTTGCCCAAATTCCTATCTAAGGGGTCTGGGGAGTCATGCCCTACAAACTGTAAATTCTTATCAGATGGGTTTTATTTAACTGTATATGATGACTTACTTTCCAATCTGACTTGCATAATGTTATGTGACAAAGAAGAAAATCTACATATTTTACCCCAAAACATGTTTCTTTGCCATATTTTGAAATGGCCCTGCAAAGCCGTTCTTCGTGGGGGAAAATTCGCATTTTTAAAGAATCTCTATTAATATAGCTAAATCTTTCTCTTTCAGGCCCTCCAAATCCTGAAGAGATTAACTGAGAGTCTAGCACCTTTTAAAGGTATGAATAGGAATCTGAATAGGAAACATCGGTCATCTATTGTCTTTAAGGGCAGCCACTATGAGACTTGAAACTTCAAAAGAAACTTGGTCTCCATAATCTTTTGTCTTAATCTGAACATTTCCTTTCTATTGATCCCAGGTCTTTAGAAAAACTCAACAAATTGTCAACTGGAAAATATTTATAGCCTGGAAGCCGCGCCGCCCCGCCCCTCACCCCTTGAATTATCCTGCCTTCCTGGGCCAAACCAATGTATTTCTCAAATGTATTTGATTGACGTCCCATGTCTCCCTAAAATGTAGAAAACCAAGCTGCACCTTAACCACCCTGGGCACCTGTTCTCAGGCCCTCCTGAGGGCTATATCATGGGCCATGGTCACTCACATTTGGCTCAGAATATATCTCTTCAAATAATTTTAAGAGTTTGACTCTTTTCATCAACAATATGAAGTTCAAGAATAGGCAAAACCAACCTATGATAATAGAAGTCAGAGAGTGTTTATATTTATTTGGCAGGAGTTTTTGACTAGAAGGATCCACAAGGGAATGCTCTTGAGTGTTAGAAGCATTCGTTATCTTGATCTGAGTGCTGGTGACATGGGTGTGTACATGTGTAAAGATTAATTGAGCTGTTCACTACAGAGCTGAGCACTTTATTGTATGTAGCTTATACCTCAATATAAAAATTTCTAACTAATCTAAGTGCAACTAAGCAAAATAAAGATGTACCTATGGGAATATGAATATTTCTAATATGATATCTCAGATATTTTCAGCTACTGATGGCTGCAGTAAATGAGAATGCTGGACCTCCTCTATCATAAATAGTTCATTCATTCAATCCACATTTCCTGAGCATCTCTCAGCTGCCAGGACCATGCTAGCTCCCCAGGACACACGAATGAACATCACAACACAATCCGTACCCTCAAGGGCATCCCTGAAATGGGCAGTCAGCCATGTAACCCACTATCCTGGGGCAACTGGTGGCAGCTTCTCTAAATGTGACCACAGGGTCTTGCAGGATTTCACTGACTTCCACAGGAGAAACCTTAGACTCTAATTTTTAATTTAGTAACTGAAACATCATGCATGGTAATCCATTTCTTCTGAGGAGCAATATGGGTAATATATCTCCAATCATGGTGTTTAATTACAATTGACATTTCTAGGTCTTTCTTGGTGGTGATGGCAAACATCCTCCTGGAAGGCTCCTTGTTTCTGACAACAGCAGAGAAGAGGCTAATTTTAGAGAATGTGGCCTGGCTTCTACTCTCCAGAGGAACATCTAACAGATGACTCTTTGTTCTCTTAGCAGGAGAAGTGATGTGGGAATCAGGAAACAATGTCTGACTTCAGTTCCTCCCTACCACACTCATCGTGGGCCCCGGAATTCTGCCCTCCAGATGGTTCAAGAGTTAACCCCATGCACTATTAATGTATGAAACATGACAAACTGTGCTTTGTTCCTGGCATGAATTAACAATTTGTTTAACATATTTTGGAGCTTTTTTTTTTTTTCAAGGATCCAAGTTAATTGATGTTACAGCCAAAATAGCCTGATGTGCTTGTTCATTGTAGAGAAGCATTTTTACAATGCTGAGTAGCAAAAATGAGGACACGTAAGGTGCCCAGGGGCTGTTTTGCCTTGCCAAATAAGTCTGAAGACCAAAGAAGTTTGATAACTCCTTAGCTATAAAGAAATATTCAACCTTTGGAGAGAATAAGGAAGCAAGAGAAAAGAGACTTGGGAAGGCCAACAATTCCTCCTAAGGCCAAGCAAGCAATTATTCCTGACTTAATACTGACAAGACCAAAAAGCAGGCCCAGTGGAACTGTATTCAGGTTCTAGATATGACCAGTTGTCCCAGTTTGCCTGGGATAGTCCCAGTTTACACCTGTTATAAATATTAATAGTGTCCCTTTTATTCTCAAGGGTGTCCAAGTATGTCTCACTTAACTTACATGCTCACCTTATCAGTAAGGGGACAATAATTTATGCAATCACCTTATCAATACAGGAAGAAATAGCCAGTGAACTGGAATTCACACAGCCTTTAGGAAAAGGGGATCAGATCCTCTTATGCCCTGTGGTTCGCGTTGGGCCTGCTCAGAGAAGTGCAGATCCCACAGCCAACAGAATCTGAGAGGTAATATGGTGCAAAAGAACGGAACCTAAAACTTGAAATTCTTATTCTACCAGCATGAAAGACCTCACAGAAAAGGAAAAGTAGAAAACCCCTAAAGAAGCAAAGACTTCTCAGGGAAGCTAAAAGGGCTGACCACAAAGGGGAGAGAAGGCTCTAACCCACAGTGCTTGTGTTAGTTCCCTAGGACTGCCATAAAAAACTTCCACAAACTGGGTGACTTCAAACAACAGAAATCTACTCTCTCACAGTTCTGGAGGCCAGAAGCCCAAATCAAGGTGTCTGCAGAACTGACTCCTTCCAGAGGCTGTAGGGGAGAACCTATTCCACGCCTCTCTCCAGTTTCTGGTAATCCTCCAGTATCTTTGGTGCTCCAACATCCCAATCTCTGCCTACATATTCACATGGCCCTCCCCTCTGTGTGTCTCTGTACTTCTGTGGCCTCTCTTCTTCTTATTGGGACACCTGTCTTCGGATTTAGGGCTCACCCCAAATCCAGGATGATCTCATCATGAAATCCTTAATTACATCTGCAAAGACTCTTTTACCAAATAAGAGCACCTTCACAGGTTCTAGGGGTTAGGACATGAACATAACTTTTTAGACATTCAGCCCACTATAAATGCGTACAAAACAGTTCCCAGGTGAGTCAAAGTTTACCAAATATTCTTTTTAAAAACTCAAAAGGTCTATCCGAGCTAAATTTGGAGTAAGAAGAAAAAGAGCTCGATCCCTTGCAGGAGAAAGGGGCTAAGAGAACCAAATGCCCAAGAGGTAGGGACACTATTTTATGGCCACTGTGTCCAAGAAGGAACAGCTGGACTGTTGGTCATGTCCACCTCTCACCTGCAAGGCTTTTCCTGGTATTCACTGCTGATGGCCTGGGAAGGTCAGCGATACACAGGGTCACATGGCTGAATATGTTAGAGCTGCATCTGTTGCAAATCCGCCTGATCCTACAGCCTCCACACTTTGCAACTTTTGGTCACCATAAATATCGGCTGCCCACTCCTCAACACACACATACACACACACACACACACACACACACACACACACACACACACACACACGCTTTGAGAAGATACCAAAGAGGAGATGGTTAGTTTCGGTCTCAAAATTCCCCCAGGGTTTTTCTAGACCAAGGTCTCGCACGTGATTTTAACACCAAACACCAATCCAACTTAGCCTGTCCATCAAGTGCCCACGAATATAAACAAGACATAAAACAATAGAAAACTGAATTTAAAATTACTGTGTCATTATCTTCCAGGCATGTCGTTCCCCTGATCAAAAAGCATCACTGATGGCCCATTGCTAAAGCAGTGTTTTCCCAGTGGTTTTCCACTTACTAAGCAGGAACAAGGTGCAGAGTATCGGATGAAGGAATAGAGAGGGTCAGGTTTGAGGGTAACATTGCAGATTTCAATAGCACATCTCCACTTCTACCCATTTTATATGACAGCCTTCCACGTAAAACTGCATCTTAAGAAAGGGTTCTGAGGCTAAATGAATAAATGTGGGAAACCACGGATCTACAGCGTCAAGACTTAGCTCAAATTACAAAGCTTTTCACAAACCAGTCCCAGCCCACCTCTCCTGCCCCATCTCCCATTCACCTCCTCCAGGCCCCATCCCCACCACCCTCTATCCCAGCATGCCAGGACAGTGCTTGACTCATGCTATTCCTCAGCTTAGAATGTTCTTCCCAATCCCCTCCCCAACCTGCAAACCAAATGTCCTCTCCGAATCCTTTCCTCCATAATGTCTTCTTCCTCCACCCCAATCCAAGACGTCCTCTCCTTTCTCCGAACTCCTACCACACCAACTATTTGATCACTCATTTCACACAATCTGGTCATCGCTTGGTAACTCTCTTGCTCCCTTCCTGCTAACTAGCACAAAGCCTGTTAGGGAAGGGAGCTCTCAGCATTAAAGGCCAGTGGTGTCCCTTAGCAGTCACTCAACAAAGTCTACCAACTGACAAAAGACAAGGTTACTTGAGGGTCCAGGAGAAATTCCAAAGCTGGGCTTTAATAGGTTAAATACAACTTATATTCAGCTCATTCTTATTAATTTCCTGCACTTCCAGTGCCAAAAGAAATTTTCTAGCAAACTGACTTCTTTTACCTGGAGGGTTGCAAATGCCAACTGCAATTAAAACTACAACTTCATTTTCCGGTAGGTTTCAAATGGCTTGTGGCACTGGACTTCACTTCTTTTCTTTTTCTTTTTCTTTTTTTTTTTTTTTTCGAGATAGAGTCTCACTCTGTCGCCCAGGCGGGAGTGCAGTGGCATGATCTTGGCTCACTGCAACCCCCACCTCCTGGGTTCAGGCAATTCTCCTCCTCAGCCTCCTAAGTAGCTGGGATTACAGGTGTGTGCCACCACACCCGGCTGATTTTTGTATTTTTAGTAGAGACAGGGTTTCATCATGTTGTCCAGGCTGGTCTCAAACTCCTGACCTCATGATCCGCCCTCCTCGGCCTCCCAAAGTGCTGGGATTACAGGTATGAGCCACCACATCCGGTGCCGGGCTTCACTTCTTAACAAGCAGGGAGAAATCTGAGTTGTTTCAGTTTGCGGAGTTTTTATGTTGTTACTGTTATTGTTGTTGCTGGCCAGATTTTATAACAGGCTTCTTCCTCCTGAGGTGATGTGTGGCATATCTGTTTAAGCCAAAGCAAATTGAAATTAATTTTGCCTTGGGAATTTTTGTTAATGTCTTAACACTCCTTAAGCTAATTGGAGACACTTGAGAATGTCAACTAAGAAAACTGAGGTTGAGATAGGAGAGAGATTGTCTGCTAATTCAAACACAGACTCTCTTGAAGCATTTTTTTTAATTCCTTGGACAAGAAACAATTAATTAACACCCCAATAGGGGGCCTCAGATATTTCTTTTATCTTTGGTTAACTTCCAACAAACATAAAGGGGGATAGTAGGTAGCCCAGGTAATTCTGGAAGCTTTCTTACAATTTTGTCTTTTGATTCTGTTTGGTGAGAAAATAAGTCTTGAAATTCTAGGGAGGAGAAAAGTGATGGGTAATGAGAAAGAAAACCGCTGTGTAATCTTTTTTTGAAAGGTTTTTATTTCACACAGTGTATGTTTTTTTAGAAAAAATAAAATATAATACTCATATCCCTACCTTGCTTATGTTGCAATTTCAAACATTTACAATGCATGCTTAGAATACCATATGTTAGGCATTGGAGTCAACAAATATTTATTATTATACATTCCTGACACTCTGCTAGGTGCTGGGGAAACAAAATAAATAAAATGTGACCCACTTTTTCACTTTCAGGAATGTGGACAAGTAGATACTCTGAAGGGATCTCCAAAATAAGACAACCAGGAGTCCCGCCCTCAGAGAGCTTACAGTCGAGGCAACCATGCTTGCCAATAGTAAAAGGAGGCAGAAGGAGACACAAGAAAAATCATCACTTCTTAATGTTTGATATTCATTACCAGATAGACTAACCTGTGTCCATTGAGGCAGAAGTTCACATTTATTTGAAACTTTTTTTTCTGTGTTTTTTTAGTCAGAGTCTCACTCTGTCACCCAGGCTGGAGTGCAGTGGCATGATCTTGGCTCACTGCAACCTCTGCCTCCCAGATTCCAGCTGTTCTCCTGCCTCAGCCTCCCGAGTAGCTGGGATTGCAGGCCCACACCACCACGCCTGACTAATTTTTGTATTTTTAGTAGAGACAGGGTTTGGCCATGTTGGACAGGCTGGTCTTCAACTCCTGACCTCAGTTGATCTGCCCACCTCGGCCTCCCAAAGTACTGGGATTACAGGTGTGAGCCACCGCACCCAGCCTGTTTGAAACCTTTAAAAACAGAGTGTTCAGGCCTGGGATGGTGTTTCACACCTGTAATACCAGCACTTTGGGAGGCCAATGAGGGCAGATTTCTTAAGCCCAGAAGTTTGAGACCAGCCTGGGCAACATGGCAAAACCTTGTCTCCACAAAGAATACAAAAAAAATAGCCAGGCATGGTGGTGTGTGCCTGTGGTCCCAGCTACTCAGGAAGCTGAGGTGGATGGATCACTTGAGCCCAGGAGGTCAAGGCTGCAGTGAGCCTAGATCATGCAACTGCACTCCAGCCTGGGTTACAGAGTGAGACTCTGTCTCAAAAAAAAAACCTAACCTAACTGTTTATATGACTCTAAGAAAGGAGAAGTAAGCAGTATGCCATCCTAGCATGTATATCAGCCAAGAGCTTCAGAGTATGTTCTAGTTCAAAGGGCTGCAGCAATCTCTAGCTCCCCCACTACCAATGAAGGAAGCCAAAGCCCACTGAGGTCAAGGTCTGCCTGAGTTCACAGTGGTCACCAGTACAGACACCGGAATTAGACTCCATGTCCCTGGGTCTGAGGCAGGTGCACAGCCACTAACAGCTGCCATCTCCTCTGCATGAATGCAAACACTTCAGCCTGTGAACTCCTCCAGGAGCTTCAGGGGATAATGTGATGAGGAGGAGAGGAGAAGACACTCTTGTTCCTGTTGTTTCCTACATCTACTGCAGGACATGGAAAGCCATGCAGACCTCAGAGAATCTTCACAATGACAGACAGTGACACCACTAGTCTTGGCACTAGGCCTGAAGATATAAAGGGAGAGACTCCCAGGCCACCTGAACACCCAGTCCATTAAAGCTCAGTGTTGTCTTCCCAGCCTTATCTGATTCCAAAAGTCTCTTTTCCCACAAGGTGGGCATAATTTCTATTTTCCTATGTATCCTTGATACAGCATCAAGAGACAGAGAAAAGACAGGCTAAGGCAACATGCAGGACACTCAGAAGAGCCTTAAAGCAAGAGACGGCAATAAAAATAATTAAAGGAGAAGAAGCAGAAGCAGCCTCAGAATGTCAGGCATAACACAGAGTGTAGAACTGGACTGAAATTCAGACAGAGGCTCTTGGCTGACCACAACTGGAATTTCCAGCTTTGAGAATGTTTTTCTTCTTTTTCTGACCAGTAGCCTTGATCCGCCTGCAAGTGGGCAGGAAATAATGTTTGGCTATGGAAGCAAACAAGCTGTAATGGTTATCTTCATAGCTATACAAACAAACAAGCTATTATGGTTATCTTTCATTCAGAGCCTTCAGATTTACAAAGAAGAAAAGTGGGAAAGAAAGAAGAAAAATAATAGGCAAGATGAAAAAGGAAAAAGCCCTTATCCATAATTTCCTCCCATACCATCATGATATTATGGTTCCTCCCATACCATAAATAATATTACATTTGTGTAATCATATTTAAAGTTAGGCCCACAGTCTCCACACAGTACATGGAGATGTCCCTGGACCCAGCATTTCATCTCCCACGATGCTGGTGGTCTCTCTCTGATAGAGGTGAACCACCATTCCTAGGACAGGATGGAATTTGTTTTGCAGAATCGACATCCCTTTGTTTTACAATCTTGTGTCCTTAAGACGCTCTGAGACTGACAAGCATAAAATTCTTACATGTGACAGCCCTTGAAAAAGATGCTACAATAATTGTCCATTGATAAATCCATTATCAATAACAATTCCCTAATCTACAGTGTCTGAATAGCCTGCATTAGACAGAACTGGCCTAGATTTCCGCTTTTTTCCCCTTTTGAAAAGTCTTTATGAAGTCCCTCCTCAAGGCATATTTTTTTCTACTGAGCTCTCTCCCTTCCTTTTTCCATTCCTTTTTTTCCTTTTCACTGTTCTCTGTTTGCTTACCCAGCAAAAGTCTTATTTATTTATTAAATAGAAGACCTTGAATAAATTATGTTCCAGTTTTCCAGTGAAATATTCAGGCCATTTTCATTTATTTCTAATAATAACAGACTTCTAATTGGACAGAGCAAATCCAATAGCACTTGTTTTTCTCCTATCCTCACGAAATCTACCAATGGAAGGAAAGGGTTTAAGTGGGGGAAATGCCTGCAACCCACAAAGACAAAGAATGGGAAAGGAGACTTCAACAGATGAAAGATTGCAACAAACTTTTGGAAGGAAGAGAACAGGTGAGAGTAGCTGACTGAAGAGAGCAAAGGAAGTTAACAAGCTCAGCAAGTCAAAAAGGGGGTGCTAAAAAGAAGGGAGATTCATCTCCAGGGACCCAACGAAAGCCTAAGACAATGATACCAGGTTCATGGGGAGGAAAAGATCAGGTCTCATAAAAAGAAACAATCTAAGAGACATCGCATCTCTCATTACCCAGAGATTTGTGCTTTCAAACTGAGGCATAATTAATTTCGAACTCTTTTCCCAATCAAACCATCAGGCAAGACTGAGAGAATAAAAGCATTTTCAGGCAAACAGGACTCAAAAATGCACACCCTTTTTAAAGAGGCTACTACAGGATGTACTGCAACAAAAAGAAGAAATAAACTAAGAAAAAAGAAGACAGAGCACTCATGGAAGAGGTGATCTAATCAGGAGTGTGATCAATTAAAGCCTAGAATAATTGAGACCACACTCCCAGCCTAAAGAGAAACTAACTCAAGCTGGAAGAAAGAGGGCTCTGCAAAGGGGAAACGGAACTTACAGAGTATCTGACATGTGTGGGTGTTTGGAAAACAATACTGACAGGTGTTTCACAGATCTACTATACTCTTTGGGAAAATTTAGCCATAGATAGATAAAAAGCTAAGCAAAAGATTTTAAAGGTGATTATTACCTCTAGGAAAACAAAACAATGTACAATAATTAAACATCATCATAATACAATTTGGCTTAAAAGTAAATGATATTTACACAGTCATAATAATGTAAACACTGACAAGGGATTTAACCAAAAATAGTGATACAGTAATATTAAGAAAATAAGAGGGAAGGGGGGAAGGATGAGGTATAAGGACTATAATCCAATCAAGTATGCTAGAAAGTCATAATATGCAATGCTCTCCAAGAAATAGCAGAAGGAGTATATAATTATAATAATAATTATTATTATTATTTAGAGACAGAGTCTTGCTCTGTCACCCAGTCTGGAGTGCAGTGGCATGGTCATGGCTCACTACAGCCTTGACCTCATGGGCTCAAGTGATCCTCCCACCTCAGCCTCTGATCCCTGAAGCAGCTGAAACTACAGGTACGTGCCACCATATCCAGCTATTTTTTTTTTTATTTTTTGTAGAGATAGGGTCTTGCTATATTGCCCAGGCTAGTCTCCAACTCCTAGCCTCAAGGGATCCTCCCACCTCTGCCTCCCAAAGTATTGGGATTATAGGAGTGAGACACTTCATCCAGCAAAGTATATTATTTTTAAACATGGTGATATATGAGAAAATAACTAAAAACTTCCAAAGTCATTGCCTCTAAAAAAACTGGCTTAGGAAACAGAAGGCAAGGGACTGCTTTTTTCTTTAGGACACCTTTAGTTGTATTTTATTAGCAGTTTGATTAAAAAGTATTAATAAAAATAAAACTAGATTTAAAAGCTTGTGTCCTATTAATATATATTCTGAATTAACATTTTATAAAAGCTACGATTATCTTGTATAATCTTGCACAATTGTATGGTATTGCATTATGTTACTAAAAGCATTTTATTGAATAGAAACTTTTAAAGTAGTCCACCATTTTTTAAAAAACTAACATGGATATGAATGCTATCCATTCATAAACAGATATATTTTCTCACAACAACCTGATAAATTGCATATTACCATTTCCTTCCTTCTGCAGATAAAAAGAAAGGAAGGTTGAACTTGCCCAAGGTTACAAGACTTCTAAAGGGAAGAGTTGAGACTCCATGCAGGGCTTCTGACTTCAGGTCCACATGGCACACACTGTTGAGATCGCCTCACTATTCTAAGCCAGATCCCTCAATGCTAAGTCACCAAATTTTGCCTACAGATATGGAGAAAAACATTGCCCTTCCCAAAGCTATGGTTACAAGACACATCTCCACCTCACCTCACCCTTCCATTCTTGTCTAAGATCTGGCCACTTTCTCATTACAGTTGGACTATCCAATAAAAGCAGACTATGCCTTGATGATAACACTTTTAATCCCATGGTGATGGCAGAGCTCTGCCCTGCTCCAGGCCTCCAAACACTAGGAGGAAAAGAGAGCCCGCAATGCCCTCTGAGGTCTCATTCTGCCTCACTGAGAGCTGCACCAGAGGGTATCCAATCCAAAGCCCTCTCACATTCCAAGGGCCTCATCGCCTTCTCTCAACCCACATAACCCCGGCTCCCTTCTCCAGCCTTTCCTCCATCTCACCCTTACCCTCCCTATTTCTGAGGCTGAACCAAACAAAAAAGACAGGGATTCCCCACTGAAGACAATTAACAAATATACCTGCAAAATACATCAAAGCATGTGCATAAAGATGCGCTGAGTGCCACCCTGAGGTGTAGATGTTACACAGAACACAGGCTTGAACCGTCTCTGTGTAGTGAGCAATCGACATTAGGCAGAGAGAGTACACATGCTGTAAAATCACACTAAGTCACTCTAGTCTGAGGAAGGGCAGTAGCCCACATCAGTGTTCCGCCCCCATCCTAAGGGCTCCTCAGGCCCTGCAGGCCCTCTACATCTTCCACTTGCAAGCCTATGCCTGACAGCTCCCTCTAGCCACTAGAGCTCACTGGGACCAAGTGGGACAGACCAGAAGTGCCAGGTAATTAATGCCCCCATCCCCAGCAGGCCTCAACAAATGACTGAGGAGAATCAGTGGATAAATGGATAAATAGGCCAGCACCCTCATGGGTCAGGCTGAGTAACCTGAACCATTTTCTGCTCTGTCTCCCAGCAGTCTCCAGTGGGATGGAGCCCCAGGTGCCCCCAGCACTAACCTGCTCAACAGCTCAGCCTCTGCAGGCTTCCTTTCCCCCATGCCCCTTCCAGTCTTCCTCCTCCCTTGTTTCAGGACTTCTGGGAGAACTCAAACTAATACAAGGCCTGCCTGACTCAGCAAAATGTCTTAAGAGAGCCGCGCGTGCCAAATAATTATCCTTGGGGACCCGCTATACTAAATAGATAAGATTAACACATAATTAGCACATCTGTTTTTTTAATGCAAAATAAACTTTGTTAGGAAGTAAGATTTTCCGAAGTGGCTTCAACAAGACCCTTTCGGTTTTGTTTACACCGTTGTTTCCTTCATACGATTTCTTCAGTACCCTTTCTTCTTTGCGAAGGCAAACTTCTTCTGACCACAAAGTCTTTCAAATAGGCAAATTAACCAGATCTGAAATAATGAGAGTTCTTGATCATTGATATATTTTCTACCCTAGTGTTGCCTCTTTAGCAAAGAGTCTTCAAAATTGTCAGCCATTCAGGCGTCCTACAATACTTGTACAGGACGCTAACGAGCAGGCCCAGAGCTTCCCCGCTGGGGTCACAGATCCCTGATTTAACTAGAATAATCACCATCACCATCAGTCACTATTGTATACCACTTACTATACGCTGGATGTTCTAAACACTTCACATATACTCACTCATTTCATCCTGCAAACTAGGCATTATTTATTATCCTCCCCATTGTACAGATAATGAGACAGAGGCACAGAGTTTAAGTAACTTGTCTCATGTCACATAGCAAATGGAGAAGCTAAGATTGAAACCCAGCTGCCTGAATCTAGACTCAGGGCTCTTCACAGGCTCTCACCTGTGGGCCCTTAGCAAAGGCAGACAGGCCAGGCTTCGAAAAGGAATCCAGTTTGAGTTGGAGGCCAACCTAAATCCAGGAATCAGCCTTGAAAGAGAGGCTCTCAAAGAGCTGGGGCCACTGTGGGCACAGGAATGAGCCACAGACAGAAACATCTGCAGTGCTGATCGAGTCCCACCATCTGAACTTTGCAACTAAACTCCCTTCCACAGGAGTGTTTTACAACACAATAATTTCCCAAAATTGTATAAGGGATAGCAAATAATGTAACATTTCACAAATATTTTACTCCACCACAGATGCCATAGAACGGTCCCTTAACCCCCCAAAAAGTCTCCAAGTTCAGGCATCACGCTACCTGACCTCAAACAATACTACAAGGCTACAGTAACCAAAACAGCATGGTACTGGTACCAAAACAGATATATAGACCCATGGAACAGAACAGAAGCCTCAGAAAAAACGCCACACATCTACAACCATCTGATCTTTGACAAACCTGACAAAAACAAGCAATGGAGAAAGGATTCCCTATTTAATAAATGGTATTGGGAAAACTGGCTAGCCATATGCAGAATACTGAAACTGGACCCCTTCCTTACACCTTATACAAAAATTTACTCAACATGGATTAAAGACTTAAATGTAAGACCTAAAACCATAAAAAACCCTAGAAGAAAACCTAGGCAATACCATTCAGGACATAGACATGGGCAAAGACTTCATGACTAAAACACCAAAAGCAATGGCAACAAAAGCCAAAATTGACAAATGGGAACTAATTAAACTGAAGAGCTTCTGCACAACAAAAGGAACTATCATCAGAGTGAACAGGCAACCTACAGAATGGGAGAAAATTTTTGTAATCTATCAACCTGACAAAGGGCTAATATCCAGAATCTACAAAGAACTTAAATAGATTTACAAGAAAAAAAAAAAAAACATCAAAAAGTGGGCAAACGATATGAACAGACACTTCTCAAAAGAAGACATTTATGTGGTCAACAAACATATGAAAAAAAGCTCATCATCACTGGTCATTAGAGAAATGCAAACCAAAACCACAATGAGATACCATCTCACGCCAGTTAGAATGGCAATCGTTAAAAAGTCAGGAAACAACAGATGCTGGAGAGGATGTGGCGAAATACAAACGCTTTCACACTGTTGGTGGGAGTGTAAATTAGTTCAACCATTGTGGAAGACAGTGTGGTGATTCCTCAAGGATCTAGAACCAGAAATACATTTGACCCAGCAATTCCATTACTGGGTATATACCCAAAGGATTAAAAATCACTTTACTATAAAGACAACATGCTCACAAGTTTATTGCAGCACTGTTGACAATAGCAAAGACTTGGAACCAACCCAAATGCCCATCAATGATAAACTGGATAAAGAAAATGTGGCACATATATGCCATGGAATACTATGCAGCCATAAAAAAGCATGAGTTCATGTCCTTTGCAGGGACATGGATGAAGCTGGAAACCATCATTCTCAGCAAACTAACACAGGAACAGAAAACCAAACACTGCATGCTCTCATTCGTAAGTAGGAGTTGAACAATGAGAACACATGGACACAGGGAGGGGAGCATCACACACTGGGGCCTGTCAGGGGATGGGGGTCTAGGGGAGGGATAGCATTAGGAGAAATACCTAGTGTA
This sequence comes from Pan troglodytes, assembly GCF_028858775.2. Classification (NCBI taxonomy): domain Eukaryota; kingdom Metazoa; phylum Chordata; class Mammalia; order Primates; family Hominidae; genus Pan; species Pan troglodytes. Next base: position 156,464,256 of record NC_072404.2, on the reverse strand, counting down.
GATGATGGGAGGATGGGTGCAGCAAACCGCCACTGCACGTGTATATGTATGTAACAAACCCTCACGTTCTGCACATGTATCCCAGAACTTAAAGTATTTAAAAAAAAAAAAAGTCTCCAAGTTCATTGCAGAGTCAATTCATTGGAGATTCAATTCATTGGAATTTAATAGTCAAAGAAATTGACTTCAACTCCCTAAATGAACTAAACATTTGAATCTAGCATCCCTCTTGGTCTCAGGAGATGCTGTTTGTACTCCTGAGTCCTCTTTTTCCCTTTCACCTCCATCTCTGAGCTTCCTTCCAGCACCTCCTGGAAGGCCACAGGGCAGAGGGAAACATACTCTGCCATTCTGTGTCTGCACCCACCTTTGCTTTGGGCTTATGGCTGTGTTGGCACAAAGAACACCAAATTGTCTCTGGCTAATGAGAACAGAGGCACCTCGATAGGTAAATAATGCATTCAGTCATGGCCAGCTGTTCAAACAAAGGTTTCTCAGTGGTTCAAAGAGAAATTCAAAGAGAATGAAGTCAGTGTGGGACACATGAAACATTGAACTCGGAGCTGAAGCTGCCAGCGCCATACTCATTTGCCAAGAGCAATTTCATTTGAGTAAAAAACATCATCCATCACATTAAATTAATGTTGTTAATTTCCATTTTATTGGTTTTGTCATTTTATTTGTTTTTAATGTGTAAATCTCATCTGGTTTCATGGATATATGAGAGCTTTAAGTACTAGGAGTTTATACCTAGCTTTATTTTATACATATTTAAATAACATGATAATAAAAATAATCTAAGTCAACTCTGGGGGTTCAGAAGAATGTTTTCCTTTAAATGCAGCTCTCAACCTTGCAGACAGGCCTTTGCCCTCAGAGGTGAATGCCCTTGGAAAGGTCACTCTTTGCCCTCCCCAGGGATCCTTGCTTCTAGCAGGTGCTAGTGAAGTTTTCAGTTGACTGAGCCAGGGAACTTTGCCCCTCATTCGCCTGATCCCTACTTTTATGTCTCAACAGTTTCTTAGCCCTTTCTCTCCCTTCTCCATCCAATAGCCTCTAAGTTTTAAAATTTCCACAAATCAATTCCTACTTTTCATCAAATTAAGGGAAAGTTCTGAGTCCTATGCCTGGTGTTAAAAATTTTAAACAATCTGATAATTTCGAATACACCTTTCACTCTTTCCCTATAACACCCCTAGGCCCCACCCGGCTTTTCTGCTCATTCCTACTGTTACATAACACTGGAGTCCCCTCTGTCCTTCTCCCCAGCCCATTCAAATCCCATGGATCCAGCCAGGCATGGTGGCTCACACCTGTAATCCCAGCACTTTGGGAGGCCAGGTTGGGTGAATCACCTGAGGTCAGGAGTTCAAAACCAGCCTGGCCTGAAACCCTGCCTCTACTAAAAATACAAAAAAAAGATTAGCTGGGCATGGTAGCACACACCTGTAATCCCAGCTACTCGGGAGGTTGAGGCAGGAGAATCACTTGAACCCAGGAGGCGGAGGTTGCAGTGAGCCAAGATCACGCCACTGCATTCCAGCCTGGGTGACAAAGCGAGACTCTGTCACAAACACACACACACACACACACACACACACACACAAATCCCACAGATCCTAACTGACCTTCTTGGGATCAATCTAGTCCACAAGCTCCATGTACACTGCCCTTCTCTTTTTCTTTCTCTGGTAACACCTACCCAAGCTGAGTCACCCACTTTGGCCTTTACCCATACAAGACATTCTAAAGTAACCCCAGTGTTCCACACCATTTTCCAATCAAAGGGGGAGATCTTGGAGGACAGGGAAAATATCTTACTACATTCTTTATTCCCCTGCCTTAGCCTGAATTCCCCGCTTAAGCAGAGTCTGAGATAATAGTTTATATGCAGTAGGTTATCTGGGATGGATCCAAAGAACAGGAGTGAAAAACTGGGGGAGAGGGAAGCCCAGGAGGGGGAGAAAGCCAGTGCACCGGCACATTAATGAGCTCAGCCCCATGGAGACTTTGGAAAGAGACAAATAGAATAGGCCTCAGAATCACCTGCCCAAAGGGCAGAAGGAGAGAGCATTTTACCACCAGCTCCTATTCACTGGTCAAGTGTTGGCCTGACAGCTATTGACTCCTTTGCATCTCCAGGTAGCACAGGCATGAAGTCCAACAGGTCTCCCAAAGATGCTTCACAGAAACCCTGGGGCAGAAAGGGAGAGATATACAGTGCAGCTGAAGGGAGATACAGTGCAGCTGAAGGGAGATACAGTGCAGCTGAAGGGAGATACAGCGCAGCTGAAGGGAGATACAGTGCAGCTGAAGGGAGATACAGTGCAGCTGAAGGGAGATACAGTGCAGCTGAAGGGAGAGATACACAGATATACAGTGCAGCTGAAGAGAGATGCTGTCTAGTTACATCTGTGTGAGGCTGGTTGCCCAGCAATGATCAGAGTACAAGATGGACAAAGAGGATGTGAGACAGGACACAGAGATGCCTGCCTGCCTCAGCAACCAGTACGATGCTATGCTGAAAGGAGGTGTGTTGCAATTCCTATAGAATCAATGCAAATATTTCTCCCTTAGGGCTTTCACATATTAATCAATGCTCTTCTGTGGTCATCTGGTTTCAGATCTGGAAATCTCAAGGCTTCCTCTTTATACCAGTTATAAACCATCTTTGATTCTCATACTAAAATGCCCTTAACTGTGAAAATAGCAAGACAATAGATAACCACTATGTTAGATTTCTATATAGCATTTCTGTACACTAATCACATTATCTAAATAACCTTCTCCCCTGTCTGAGATAGCACAATTACCACGCCTATAAATCAGAGGTCATATAGCTCAAATGCCCATTCAATGGTAACCAAATAAAATGTTGTCCTCAACTCAATTCTACAGACATTCACTGAGTCCCTGTGATACACGGCTTGCTGCTGCAGGTGCTGGCATGTAATGATGTGCATGCCATGGTCCCCGGCCTCAGACTGAGGATGGCCCAGCTCACTGTGAGGTAGACATCAAGAGGAACCCCCAGAGAAACAGATGCACGGAAGGAGCTCAAAGGGAGGGGACTCCCATTCCAGTTGGGTAATTAGGAATGGCTTCCTAAAGGATGGGGTGTTGAGGTGGGTGGTCATTCTGACTGGTCATTCTGTCTGAAAGGATCCTCCCAGGAAGAGGTATGAGAATAGGAGGGAAAAGGGTCCCAGCAGTCCCATCTGGCTGTGCAATGCCCTCACCTGAACCTTCCATGCCTGTCTAGTCCAATGGTTTTCAAGTCCAATGGTTTTCAAGTCTGATGGTGTGCAAGCTGTGTGATGTGGAGACTCAGGATCTCAGGGAACAGATGGACAGTGATGGGACAGATGGGACAGAGCGCAGGGCTCTGAGGGTACCCCTCCTGCTTCAACTAGAACAGCTGAGTGAGAACAAAATGGACTCTACTGTTAAACAAGCATCTGAAACCCAAAAACCAATCTTGGAGTTAAGAGCACCAGTCTGAGTACTTTACCCCACCACCAATCAGCCACACAGACATGAGCAAGGGCCTTGAGTTTTCTCACTCTCATCCTTCAGCATCTCTCAAAATGTCTCCAACTATTCCTGCTGTCTCTGAATTGTTAGACAGCTTGAGTAGATATTCCAAATATCTACTTAATATTTGGAAGCCTGATAAAGTATTTGCTGATACCCAGTGGTCTGCCTCTGGTTAAAATGCAAAGCAAGTTCCCAAGTCACAGTATATTTTACTTCCTTTTATACCTCTTCCCCACATGAGGGGCTAGAGGAGTAAGATAAATGAAATACACTTCCTGGCCACTCACCCAGCAAAAGCCTTTTATCACCCTGGCCAAGTGGATGAGTGGCTATTTGCAGAACAAAATGCATGGTTTTGAGAGGTGTCCAGGTGAGTTCTCCTCTCTCTGATAAAAAAGAGAGAGCGCCACTCTTTGCTGTGATCAGCAATACTTACCCTCTTAGATTTCCTAGAGTCACATGCCTGGAGATGATGGAGAGGTATCCTTGCAAAATATGTAGGGCAGCAAAGCAAGGAAGAGAAGAAATTACTGATACTTTGGCCTGAGACTATTAACAGATTGTTAAATTCTAATCCAGTAATAAAAGACTTCGGTTAGGCGTGGTGGCTCATGCCTGTTATCTCAGAACTTTGGGAAGCCAAGGCAGGAGGATCACTTGAGTCCACAAGTTCGAGACCAACCTGAGCCACCTAGCAAGACTCCATCTCTGCAAAAAATACAAAAATTAGCCAGGCTGTGGTGGCTAACACCTGTTGTCCCAGCTGCTCAGGAGGCTGAGGTGAGAGGATTGCGTGAGCCCAGGAAATCAAGGCTACAGTGAGCCGTGGTCATGCCATTGCACTCTAGCATGATGACAGAGCAAGACTCTGCCTTTAAAAAAGGTTAAAAAATAAAAAATTAAAAAATTAAAAAATAGACTTCATGAGTTCATGAGGTAGTTTATGAAAATAAACCACTTTGAGGTGAATAAATCTCTCAGATTAAAATTAGCCCAAAAAGCATGAAAATGGCCTATGTGTGTTCGTTCTTCATGACTACCAGCGAACAGGCTAATATACACATACATACAGGCAAAAACTAAAGTTCAAATATAAGCAAATAGCAGGAAAAATAATTATTGACTTTGTAAATTGTGTATCCTTAATACTTCTAGAGACAAATGTTTCTGCCTTTGTCAGGAAATGCCAAGATTGTTAACTTCAACTACTGTAAAGTAATACACACACTTCAGTTTATTGAGGGGTATAATCAGAATGAAAATATTGATATAGGCAAACACTCATTTCTGGCAATAGAAAAGTAAATATAAACACAATTCACAATGGCATTAATTTGTCTTACTCCTTTTCCTCCAGGATTATTATAAAGTGTTCTAGCCCTCTATCTGAGGAAATGATTAAGAGCCTTTTCAGTTCTGACCATTCCTCCTTCTCTTTAATTATTTCTTCATCCAGAATTAACATTGGCAAATCCCCTCCAACTTTTTAACATTCATCTTCTCCGATCTACACAAGCTGGCTTCACAGCTGAGACAAGAAGAAGCCACCTATATTTAAGGGACTTTCCCTAGGCTAATGAATTGTCAGCAAAGAAAGCATTTTTGAAGCAATCCTGTAAAACAAAAATGGCAAATTAACATGTTAGATAAGGACAGGTTAGCAGATGCCATATTCTTCAGGTTGTAGACACCAGTCTCCACAGTGCCTGTATTTGCTGGCTCAGGCTGCCTCATATGGTTTGGCTGTGTCCCCACCCAAATTTCATCTTGAATTGTAGCTCCCATAATCCTCAAGTGTCATGGGAGGGACCCAGTGGGAGGTAACCAAATCTTGGGGGGGTGGTTTTTCCTGTCCTGTTCTTGCGATAGTGAATAAGCCCCATGAAATCTGATGGTTTCAAAAAGGGCAGTTCCTCTGCACACGCTCTCTTGCCTGCCACCATGTAAGACATGACTTTGCTCCTCCATCATCTTCCGCCATGATTGTGAGGCCTCCCAGCCATGTGGAACTGTGAGTCCATTAAACCTCTTTTTCTTTATAAATTACTGGGTATGTCCTTACAGCAGCATGAGAACCGACTAATACACTGGCATAACAAAAGACCATAGACTGCGTGGCTTAAACAACAGATATTTACTTTCTCTCATTTCTGGAAGTCTGAGATCAAGGTTCCAGCAGCATTTGGTTTCTGGTGAAGCCTCTCTTCTTGGCTTGTAGCTGGCTTCCTTCTCACCGTGTGTTCACATGACCTTTTCTCAGTTGGAGAACAAGACAGCGAGCTCTCAGGGGTCTCTTCTTACAAGGAGACCAATGCTATCAGATCAGGGCCCCAGCCTTACAACCTCATTTAATCTCAATTACTCCCTTACCCCAGATAGAGCCACACTAGGGTCAGGGCTTCAACATATGAATTTTAGGGGGACACATACATTCAGTCTATAACAGTATCTGTGGAGAAATTTGCTATTCTCTGGAATTTAGGAAAATTAGTTACTCGCTCAGTCAAGATTTATTCGGCTCTCCTATGTGCCAGGCATTACCCTGATGGTGAAAGGAAAGAGAAGAAAAAGGAGAGGACACATGTGGAGAACAGGCAAGCATGAATAAGTGCTCACATCTAAACAGCTGCCTCTCTTCTTCATACCTATAGTTTTGTCTATTAACCTTTGAGTGTATATTTATTGGTTCTCCAAATGCTGCCTCTATACATTAATGTGGTGCTTCAGGTGGAAGTAGCACAATTTGAATCAATATTTGTGTGTTCTTCCCACAAGTTCTGATGTAACTATATGTTCCAAATTGTATTATTGGACTTCCGCTACTTATTTACTAAAAAAGTTATTTCTTCAAACAAATTTTATAATCTATAAGCCCTTGGGGGAAGGGGCTTTGTCTTGTTCCATTGAAATCCACAGCTACTTAGCATTTGATACATAATAGACTTTCATACAACTGTTGAATGAATAAAGAAACAACAATTACCACACACCAAATTAAAAGATACGGTTTTAAATAAAATTATTAAAGAAATAAGCTGCTAAAATCCAATTATTACTTTTCCTACCATGTACATTTTTTCCTATAAATTGGCTTTTTAAAATGGCATAGGGTTTTATTTATCTTTTAATCAATAAGTCATAAATTTTATAAAATCCTGTTTAATTTTTGCTTAAGAGTCTTTTTTTTTTAGAGAGAGAGAGAGTGACAGAGACAGAGTCTCGCTCTATCACCAGGCTGGAGTGCCATGGCACAATCATAGCTCACTGCAGCCTTGAACTCCTTGACTCAAACAATCCTCCTGCCTATGCCTCCCAAAGCACTGGAATTACAGGCATGATCCTCCACATCCAGCCCAACAGTCAGTTTTTTATTCCTGTGTTAGTGTCATCAAAAGCCACAACAGCCATCTCCTGCCACAGGCTTCTCCCAAATTAACTACCTTCACCATGGGACTTACTTTTCTTTCCACAATTATTTATCAAGCTCCTACAATCTGCCAGCCTCTGTCCTAGACAAGGGGGGTTAATGGTGAGGAGAAAGACACGGTCCCCCCCTCTTGCAATGCTTACAATCTAGCAAAGGAAACGATCACACTAATAAACATTAATTAAACTGAATTAAGTATACTGAAGAAAAGGAACCCAGGCCTTTGAAAAGTGAGAGCAGGAGATCAGGTAAGAATCCAAAAGCTTTGTCATTGCCAATAACTGCAACTCCTCCATAATCACAATTTCATGTGTCACACTCTGTCCACCACCCCCTGAGTTTCCAGCTTACTCTCTCTAATATCCATTTCTCCATCAATCATTTAACTCCACGAAGACTTACAACACATTGATCCCATCACCCTTTCACCACCCCTTACCTTTTCCTGTCCTTTTGGTCCACATATCTCAGCCTAGAATCCATCACCAGGCGCTATATCACTCCATTCCCATGCCTCTCATTCACTTCCAACTAACTCCTTGATATGGTTTGGCTCTGTGTCCCCCACCCAACTCTCATCTTGAGTTGTACTCCCATAATTCCCACATGCTGTGGGAGGGACCCAGTTGGAGATAATTGAATCATGGGGGCGGTTTCTCCTATACTGTTCTCATGGTAGTGAATAAGTCTCATGAGATTTGATGGTTTGATAAGGGGAAATCCGTTTCACTTGGCTCTCATTCTCTCTCTTGCCGCCACCATGTAAGAAGTGCCTTTCACCTCCCACCATGATTGTGAGGCCTCCCTAGCCACGTGGAACTTTAAGTCCATTAAACCTCTTTCCTTTGTAAATTGCCAAGTCTCAGGTATGTCTTTATCAGCAGCAAGAAAATGGACTAATACACTCCTGGTTAACTCCAACTCTCTGCCTTCTCCATGCTTTTGCTAACACAGCAGAACACTGCTAGAGAAAAAACACACAATCATGCCAAACTAGTCTCATGTTATACCTGGGACCACAGCCCTCAAGTGAGCCCTAAACCTGCCTGCCGGGATACTGGAAGTCTAAGTCCACCCACTTGTTCAAGCATCTGGAGAGTTATTTCACATGTCTTCCTTCCTCTTCGCCCCTCCATCACCTGCTCCCCCATCTCACTCTTGGGTGATGATCTTGCATCCTTCAATACCAAGAATTGATGCAATCAAAAGAATTTCCACAAACTCCCAGTACCACATCTGTCTACCTAACAGCACGAGTCTAACCATGACACACTCTGCTTTCTTTCCTGCTACTATAGATGGATTGCCCATAAACCTTCTGGATGCAAACCTGCACGCTGGGTTCCATCCCCTTGTGCTTATTCAATAACATCACTCTAATGATTCTCCCTCTCTCCCATATCAGCAAATTTTCCTTCTGCATTGGACCACGCCATTATCATTCAAATATGCTGTTATTTTTCCCATCTCTGAAAATCCTTCTCCCAAAATCCCTTCTTGTCCCAGCTAATGCTTCATTTCTCTACCACCTTTATGACAAATCATCTTTAAAGAGTTCTCTCTCTTAACGGCCTCCAATATTTCTCCTTCCATCTTCTCATGAACCTTGTCCAATCAGGCTTTTACTCCTCCACCGCTAATACTACCAATAACCTCTAAATTGCCAAATGCAATGGTCAAATCTCAGTCCTCAGCTGTTCGACCAGCAACATCTGACACAGACCACTTCCTCCTCCTGGAAACACTTTCTTCACTTGACCTCCAGAACACCACAAACTCTAGCACATCACCAATCACATCTTTTCAATCTTATTTGCCATTCCTTTTCTTCTCCAGGAACTCTTTTTGTTATAGTGTCCCAGGCCTCAGTCCATGGGCCTTTTATCTTCTCTTGTCCCCTCCCTTGGTGATCTCATCTAATTATAGCTTTAAATACCATCAACGCTGACAACTCTCAAATTTGTATCTCCAGTTCAGATTGTTCTGCTAAACTCTAGACACATATATCCAAGTGCCTACTCTCTGATGTATAACAGACATCTCCAATTTAATATGCCCTAAACCAAAGCCCTTATCTCCCTAAAGCCTGTGCTAGCCATCTCAATGCCCATGTTAGTTGATGGCAACTCCATTCTTGGCCACGCAAAACTGTGGAGCTTTCCCTGAGCCCTATATTTCTCTCATATCCCCTCTACATACTCAATCCATCAGAAAATCCTGTTCACTGTACCTTTAAAGTATCTCTACTTCTCACCCGCTCCACTGCCAACACTGTGACCCATGCTACCATCACCATGCCTACATTGGAAACGCAGCTCCTAACTGATCTCCCTGCATCCACTCTTCCCCCACTACTGTCTTTTGTCAACACAGTACCCAGAATGATCCTTGAAAAACATAAAGCAGATTATATCACTGGTCTGCTCAAAATGGTCCAACAACCTCTCATCTCAGAGTAAAAGCCAGGACCTGACAGTGGCCCTATGTGACCACATCTTCTACTGCTCTATCCCTCACTCACTCTACTCCATGCCACCAGCCTTCTGGCTGTTTCTCAAACACACTGGGCATACTCCAGCTTTAGATACTTTGCACAGGCTGCTTCCTCACTCTTCCCCCTCCTACTCCAGAAAAATATTTCTTAGTCCTGTATCTCCCTCAGTGTCATCTTCTTAGTGAGCTCTTCTTCCCTGTCCAGTCTATTTGAAATTGCAAACCAACACCCCAACTTCACACTCCCCATGTTCTTTACCTTGATCCATCTTTTCCCAAAACATTCATCAGCCTCCGATTGTTGTCTCCCCATTGGAATCCTAGGCTCAGGCAGAACAGGGATTTTGTTTATTTTTGACTCATGAATTTTGGATGCCTAGAACAGTGCCTGGCGCACTATGAGCACCCAATAAATATGAAATATGTGTTAAGTGAATACAGTAAATGAGAGGCAGAGACAAGATTACTAAAAGTAACAATTAGAATATACATAGTTTATCCAGGAGTGAAGATGGTGATGATGGGGGAGGACCACTGGGTTCCCAGGAACAGGTTAGCATTTATTAGCACATTTACACAAATGTGTTTATCAAATTATCTAGTTGTTACTTCAGAAAGTGGCCTGAGGAAGAAAGAAGGCTCCAGATATCTGGTATCTCAGAGAGAGTTTAAGTATTTCTAAAACTTTCTCACAACCCGTCAACCTACTCCAAAGAGGAAATAACTGTGAGCTTGTACTCCTAGGGGAAATGAAGGGTGGGCGTGGCCCACCAAAACCTAAATGTCTTTAAAGAATCATATTTTCACTTTAAAAGTTAGATGCATTTTATGTTCCTCTCTGTAATATATCTATGTGTTTTAATATACAAATACTGTTAAATTATTTAACGATTTAATTGATTTCCTAAACAATCTTAAAATGCACAAGCTAGAAAAAGAGTGCCATGTCTGCTCTGGGCATCATGCACTCCCTAGGAAGCAGGGGAACCCCAGTTTTAGAATCACTGGGCACTTTGGAACTGTCAGAAAACAACTATGAAGAATGCAAAGTCAAATGGAAGTATAAATACAAACTCACCTTTTCACAATTCTGCCTTGGCTGACCCAAAATGACCCTTTTTTCTTTTTTTTTTTTTTTTTTTGAGACAGGGTCTCACTCTGTTGCCCAGACTGACTGAGATCTCAGCCCACTGCAACCTCTGTCTCCCAGGCTCAAGCAATTCTCATGCCTCAGTCTCCCAAGTAGCTGGGACCAGAGGTGTGCACTACCACGCCCGGCTAATTTTTATATTTTTAGTAGACACAGGGTTTCACTATGTTGCCCAGGCTGGTCTCTAACTCCTGAGCTCAAGGGATCCACCCACCTTGGCCTCCCAAAGTGCTGGGATTACAGGCATGAGCCACCATGCCTGGCCCCAAACTAATCATTTTTAAAGGCTCTATTAAAAGGCTCTTTTGAATTATGTGAACCTTGTGCAAACTTCTGGCTTTGCTTTCATAGTCTTCTAATGACCAAACACTTTGTTCTAGAGCTATTTAGAGCATTTTAGGTTTTCCCCTAACATCTTTAGCAGCTCGAACTTGGAAGAAGTCATTATGAATGATGAGTGAAATTAGGGAGAAGAGTGCTTTTAATGAAAATGATATTAATGTGCATTTCTATTTGTAGCTAAATAAAACAAAAGAAATATGTTTTTTGTGTTTTGTTTTGTTTAGTTTTTGAGATGGAGTCTCACTGTGTTGCCCAGGCTAGAATACAGTGGCACGATCTCAGCTCACTGCAACCTCCGTCTCCTGGGTTCAAGCAATTCTCATGTCTCAGCCTCCCAAGTAGCTAGGACTATAGGCACACATCACCACGCCAGCTAATTTTTGTATTTTTAGTAGAGACAGGGTTTCACCACATTGGCCAGGCTGGTCTTGAACTCCTGACCTCAAGTGATCCGCCCACCTCGGCCTCCAAAGTGCTGGGATTACAGGCGTGAGCCACCGCGGCAGCCAATGTTCCCTCTTTTAAATAAAATCTTGGGGTGGAGTAGGGGTTTGCTCATACAATGACAGTTTAGCCAGCTGGCCCTTCCTTTTTCCCACAGTGACCCCTGCTCTTTGCCCCTCTTTCCTCTCCCACCTCACACGTCCATCATGTCAACTTTGGGATGAAAGGCCACACTGGGGTTGGGGTAATTCTCTGCTGTGGTGGTTTAAGTCAGATCTGTGACTCTCATTCAATGCAACTGTCTTCAAAGTTCACAAACAGTTCTGACTTTCAGGCCATGTTATGGCCAAATTGTATTCTCCTAAAACTCCCATGTTGAACCCCTACCCCCGGAGACCTCAGGATCTGACTGTATTTGGGTCTTTACAGAGGTAGTTAAGGTAAAGCCAGGTCATTAAAGGAGCACTAATCCAATACGACTGGTGTCCTTATAAGAGGAGATGAAGACCACACAGGTGCAGAGGAAAGACCACGTGAAGGCACAGGGAGAAGACAGCAACTACAAGCCCAGGAGAGAGGCCTCTGGAGAAACCGGCCCTGCCAACACCTTGATCTCAGACTCCTAGCCTCCAAAATTGTGAGAAAATACATTTTTGTGTTTAAGCCACCCAGTCTGTGGTACAGCAGTCCAAGCAAACTAATATAGCCCATAAATAAGAGACATGATTCAGTCTCAATGAGCGAGAGAGTAGAAAGCAGCAGAGGTAGCTGATGACAGGGCTGAGAGGGCAGAGACAGAGCAGCAGATAGAGGGAGGATAAAACTCTGAATGCCAAATTGCATTTTTAGCCCTAGAAAGAATCCCGGCTTTGCCCTGCAGTAGTTCCCTCCTCACATCTTCTAATATATTCTTGCACCTGGAGAGGAGTGTCATCTCTCCTGCTGGCAGTAGAATGTTTTCTAGAGCTCCACAGGAGGCCCACCTCAGCCTTCCATAGGTCACTGTGCTCGAAATACAGGCTGAAAACAGAGGATCCTTCACCTCTACAGCAGGGGCCAGGACAGCCCACATGCCGTCAGTCTCCAAGTGAGGTAAAGGCTTTACCAGCTGCCCAGGATGAAGCTCCTGCATCTCAGGAGGTCAGGGAAAAGCAAATCATGTTTGTTTTACATTCAAAACTCATAAAATTTCTGACCTGGCTCAGATTCAACTAAAATCACTGGTCACTCTGAAAATGCATGAATGGTTTTTTCGGTTGTGCATGGCAGGGGGTAGGTGAGAACGGAAGAAAATAGTTTCTATTTTTTCAAATGATACCCAGTGACCCCAAGGGAAGATACTCTTCTGTCAACAGTGATTATGCAGAGGAATTGGTTCCTGAAAGGATCCTGAATCCAATCAACCCTGTTTTCTTTGCAATGATAAGGGCTTACCAGGGAAAATCCATAATTCCACCACTAATACAGTCTTAGTAAAATCTGCCAATAAATCTTCAGAGAAAATGTCAGCAATAGTGTTTTAAATAAATAGAAAAAACATATTATGTGGTACAAATTCAAAAACCACATCTCATTATTGCACAAATTCAGGTTTCTTCCAGGTCAAATTTTGTTCCCTAAAGCTACATAGAAGCCCAAAGATAGTCCTAATCCTCCTTCTAAAACCAATGTTAAAAATTCACTCAGTCAACCAGCATTTCCCATGGACTGACTATGAGCCAGGCAGGGTGACAGAAATGAGAATAAACAGACAAATGAGATAGAGCCCTTAAAAAACTCATTATCAGGTAAAGTAGACACACAAAAATCAATAGATTATAGTGTAATATGATATGTGCTCCAACAGAGGCAAAGTGAAAGAAGACAGGGAAACTCAGAAAGGTGATCATTGTACATGGGATTCTGAAGGCACTTGAATTTCAACTTCCAATCAAAGAGGATACGAGAGAGAAAACATGCTGGTTACAATGCTTTATACTCTCAACTCAGCCTGACAATATATGTCCACTATCAACTGCCCCTCTCTTTCCTACCCCGGTGATCTACAACCACAATTGTGATTCAGCAGGTCTAGACTGGTTTCTTCCTTTCAACGTTCTCAGAAGAGATGAGTTGACCCCACCTGGGGAGCAATAATTTTTTTCCTTTCCGCATTTGAAAGAAGACTAGGTAGCTGGAAAATGACAGATATAGCAGTAGGGAAAACCCACAAATGACATGAAGTGCTACTCTGGGTATCTTTGGGCTCCTGGATTTAACTGCCCCTTAGAGCACAAGCCTTGGGATGTCAGTGAGTGTGGCTGCCTGTGATGGAGAGAGATCCAGATGGTGGTTCCAGAGGCCTGGCTCCACCCGCCTTAGCCACTTAACTGGACACATTTCATTCAATCTCATAAACTTCAACTTTCTCCTCTGTGAAATGGGGTCATACCAGCTACCCTGCCTGCCTCACAGAAAGCTTGGGAAATCAAAGGAACCATGATCAGTGGAAATGCTCCTAAGCTTCAAAAACACTGTGCAAATATAAGAGAGGGTTATAATTAACCTAGCCACAGAGCTGCCTTAGGGCTTGATTAAAATACACTGTACTCCTCTAGATTGACAAAGTGTGAATGTGGTTAAAAAATAGGGACAGCTACTCCTAAACAGAGACAGTTGGTGTGTGGGCACATCCCCATAAGCATTTTCTATGCCAGGAAACCTGCATATGCTTAGAAACTAGCACGTTTCTGTTGGCCTTATAGCAGCAGTGTAGGAGAGCTCGAAAAATTAAATCTGTAGCAGGCAACACCACTGCCAAACACAACTGTCCCAACTCCCAAAAAACATGTTGAACACCAACCCCTGTCAATTGAATAAAATATACCCTGCAATTAGACCAGGGAACCCCATGCAGCCAGACACAAGCATGATAAATGCAAATAGGGTCTCTAGCAAAGTGACCACTGTCCTATATAGGTCAAAGCCTATGAATAGAAACCTTTCTTCATAAGAGAAAGGTTTTAGATAGTGAAACTCTTTACCCACCCTAACAAATGATTCACAAAAACAGTACTTTCTCTATCGGATTACAGTAAATTTTCCAATACAATGAATGCTTTGTTTGGCTGAACCCTTTAATAGTCATTCGCACTCTCTAATGAAACTACTAATTACAAAATCTCTGCATTGCAGGCAATAAAATAGGGTTGCTAACCTCTTTACAGTGCTTTAGTTCTGCCATCAAGTAGCAATTACTCTTCAACAGGCCTCCCTGTTTTTCGCTGAGTCTCACCTCAAACATCCTAATCAAACCTACTGAAAAAAACCAAAATCTACTCATACACATAACTAAGCATACAGTATGAGCATGTATGTATATACACACACACACACACACACACACACACACGTTAACACACACTATCCAGGCACCTGAAGAAAAAAAATAGAGGGTACTGACAAACATCCTAGAAGATCCCCATGTTCCGATTATTCCTTTGCACTGGCTAATTCATGAAGAGCAGGGCTTCAGCTCACTACACACTGGACATGTAATTTTTAGTAATAGGCCATTAAAACTAAACTCTACCACAACAAAAATATGTGATACCTAATGGAGTTGACTGTACCAGAATATGCTGCGTGTATTTTTATTTATAGATAGTTATCTGTTATCCATCAGTCTCTCCGGCTGCTGCCACCACACAAAATAGAGGGAAGCACTAATGCATCATGAGACATGTTTGTTTCAGGATTATTACCATTATGGCAGCTTCCAAGTTCAAATTATCTCAGAGTAGCTTAACACACCCTGTGTCCACAAGGGCGTCTTCACCTGTACCAGAGAAAACAGGAGTTAATCACTTCAACCATTACAACTAGGGCTGTATAATCACTGGTGAGGTTTGTTGCTGAAGAAATCAATGTTTACCACATGACCATAGGCAAAAAGACAGAAAGAGGTAAAAATCTATTATTCCAGTTTTTAAAGGTTAAAGGGAAAAACAGAAAGACTGCATGAAACATTTTATTGTCATTCATTAATTAATTAATCAAGAGTTAGACAACAAGCAACAGATTTAGAGTAACTTCTGCCAAACCCAAATTAGGTTCAAAAGAGCCAAAATATTTTTTCCCAGATTTACAGGTTACACTCAGAATTTGGTGGCTTATCTAATGCTCCAGAGGATATATCTGAAAGAATTATTTTAATAACTTAGAAAAGTAATCAAATCGAGCCTGTGGAAATTTACATTATCTCCTTTCCAAAGATCCAGGGAGTGGTGTAATAGCTTGAGGGCACATAAGTCAAAATATGTGTATCTATGAAGTAGCCAGATTCTTTGACGGCATCTGTTTCTTTACAGAACAAACACCAAAATGTATACACTCAGTTTCATTCCTCAAAGCCCTTTAGTACTTTACATTTGGGCCTATATAATTATTCCATTACTCAGAAGACATTTGGAATGCCTCTTTCGGAATAAATTTTGAATTAGTTTATGAGCCACATAAGAAAATCAGTTTATTGTCACACATTCTACATATATATGTAGAATATGTATACATTCTGCATATATGTATTCTACATTCATATATGTACCTGTGTGCAATACAGTCAGCCCTTGTTTATATCTACAGAAGAGCCTCAGAGCAAAGAGTCTAAAAATAATTTCTATTTAATATTTGATGAAGCATGCTTTTCTATTTATTGTAAGAAATAGGTGTATTGGAACTTCTGTAAATTTATGTTAATTAAAATAATACAAACACATGATGATTAGGGAGCCAGACTGAATCAGGAATATCTGGGAGATTGACTAGTTTTCCTGTCTCTCCTCCACAAAATACAGCATGCTATCTACTCCAAGCTGGTTATAGAAAATGCTAGCATCTCTCATACTTTCCAAAAAGAAATGTGTATGAGTGTTTGCACTTATACAGAGAGCAAAGTGAGAATTTTCAGGAAGAAAACGACCACTCAATCAAAAGTTCCAAAGGAACTAAAAGATGGACGTATCCAGTAATTCCCAATCCAGCTATATTATAGAATGCATGGCCCAACCAAACATGCTGAATTACAAGTTACTTATTTAAAAAAAAAAAAAAAGACGTTACAGATGTGGGGTCTGAGAATCTGCTTATTCTAAAACTGCCCAGGTGATTAGGATTGCAGTCTGAATTAAGAGACACCATTTTGGTTGGGCGCAGTGGCTCACGCCTGTAATCCCAGCACTTTGGGAGGCCAAGGCGGGCGGATCACGAGGTCAGGAGATCGAGACCATCCTGGCTAACACGGTGAAACCCCATCTCTACTAACAATACAAAAAATTAGCCGGGTGTGGTGGCGGGTGCCTGTAGTCCCAGCTACGAGGGAGGAGAATGGCGTGAACCCGGGATGCGGAGCTTGCAGTGAGCCAAGATCATGCCACTGCACTCCAGCCTGGACGACAAAGCCAGACTCCGTCTCAAAAAAAAAAAAAAAAAGAGACACCGTTTTCATTTTACAGACACAAGCTCCAAAGGGGCCAGTGACCCAGGTAAACAGCAGAGCTGGATATAGGAGTCAATGCTTTGACTCAACCTAGCACAGTGATCTTTCCATTAAATGTCACCAAAGCTGTGATTAAGGACCATAATGCATGAATGCAGTTGATACATAAGAAACTGTGATTTGCTATAGATCTATAATAGTGCAAACCAAGCTCCTGTGCCAAATCAAGAGATTAGAACATTACTGAGTGTGGAGGTCTATTCTGATCTGCATCCCTCTTTGAGAGGCTGCAGCTTATGGTTCTTTAACAATACATTGCTGGCTACATATGAGTCCATTCAGCACATTGACAATTCAATTCAGGATGAATTAATGTGCAAACCCTTAATCAGACCCAGACATGTAAGAAAGTTTTCAAAAGTAGCTATTTATAATAATGTTTAAAAGGAAAGTGTGGCCACAAAATACTCATCTTACCTAATAGTTTAAATTTCACATTAGAAATGTATCCTTTTGCCCTAAAGCTTAGTCTCCATATCTGTGGCATGTTCTCCTGGGAAGGGCCAGGAATTGAACTTTATTAGTCATTTACAACTGAAAATAATAAAGGGTCTGCCAATAGGAAGGAAGGTAGAGAAATGACTTCATTCATAGAAAAGGGAGGAAAATTCATATCAAGGAGGAAAATATTCTGAAGGAGGAGGCTGGGATCTCCAAAGACAAACTTCACAGCTGTCCCTAGATTCCATTCTGCCCTGGTTGATAATGTATGGTCTAATTGGCTTTAGCAAAGTTAGAAGACTTTTGTTTTCGGTTTCTCTAAACATGTTTGTTTGTTTGTTTTGTTTTGGGTTTGGTTTTTGTAAATAACAATGGCCGAGATGGAGCCAGACAGATTATTAAAAGGGTAAACTTCATCGGAAAGGTGAAGGCAAAGCCCCAAAGAAATCACAACTGGAGACTTTCAGATATGCACTTGCACATACAGCACTTCTGACAAGAGAAATCATTTTGGCAGTTATCTAATGCAGATACGCACATGGAAATGGCCTTGTCAACCCATTCTATTTTCTTATGAGTTTTAAAGATAATAACAATAGCCTACACTTACTATGTGCCAGGTACTATTCTATGGCATTTACTTGTATGAACTCACTCAACCTTCACAATAAATCTCTAAGATAGAATTCAAATATAATCTCCATTTTATAGATAAGGAAACTGAGGCATAGAAAGCTTAAGTAATCTGCTCAGGGTCACACAGATAGTAAACGGTAAAGCTGAGATCTGAAGGCAGTATAACTTCAGGGTCTACACTCTTCACTGCTCACTCTCTACAGAAGCTACTTAAAACAGTAGCCTAGACAAACCACTTTACATACAAATGCCTTTAAATTGGGTTAAGACAAAAAATATTTGTAATTGTGTCCTGACAAATCTGATAAATCTGGGATCCAAAACATTAAGCCCTTCAAGAGGGCAGTTCTGTATTTAATCTGGTATGAGGAATTATGGTTAGAAGAACATTCTTCCATTGACACTGGGGACATTTTCCAGTACCAAAAGTTTCAAGTGGCACAGACTCTAACATCAAGTGAGTAAAAGAGATAATAAATTGGAAAGATATCTTCTCACTGGGAAAAAGTTGTAAGGCTTCATATTTTTGGTAAGGGAACATGTAGAATGGTGGACTTTTGGTAATGTCATGAATCACAGTAGAAAATCTGGCTGGGTGTGATGGCTTATGCCTGTAATCTTAGCACTTTGGGAGGCCGAGGCAGGTGGATCACTTGAGCCCAGGAGTTCGAGACCAGCCTGGGCAACATGGCGAAACCCCATCTCTACAAAAAATACAAAAATTAGCCAGGCATGCTGGCACACACCTGTAGTCCCAGCTACTTGGTGGGCTGAGGTGGGAGGATCACTGGAACCAGGGAGGTCGAAGCTGCAGTGAGAGAGATCGTGCCACTGCACTCCATCCTGGGTGACAAAGTGAGACTTTGTCTCAAAAAAAAAAAAAAAAAAGAAAGAAAGAAAAAGAAAAGAAAAATAAAGCGAATGGCAATTTGTTGAAGGAGAAAAATAAGTATATGATGAATAAGTTATATAAGAAGTACTGTACACATCAAAGATGATGAGGTTTGGGAAAGTTTGCAAATTTAGCACTTGATGAAAATGCTAAAGATTTCAGGACCATGGACAGACCCCGTATCGCTCTATTGGCCAAAATGGGTCAAGGTGGACTGATTCTCTTCAATTTTTGAATAGTAACCAGGATGAGGTTAAGAGACCCTTGACCATTCTTAACATTTTTGAGAGGGAAAAAAGTACTGAATTTATTCTTTATTTCTTCAAATCTTGTTATAAATACATACAGATTAATATAACATGTATTGTGTTAACCTAGATGTAGACAGTTTACATTTTGTCTTTTTTTTTTTTTTTTTTTTTTTTTTTTTTTTTTTTTTGAGACGGAGTCTCACTCTTTCGCCCAGGCCGGACTGCAGTGGTGCTATCTCGGCTCACTGCAAACTCCTCCCGGGTTCACGCCATTCTCCTGCCTCAGCCTCCCGAGTAGCTGGGACTACAGGCGCCCGCCACAATGTTAGCTGCGATATAGGATTCATATTACAGTTGAAAGGCGATGCATTATTATATACATGTATAACTAATGGAATACTAGCTACTGTAACTTTAAAATCTCTGTAACTTCGCTAAGAATTTTTTTTTTTTTTTGAGACAACTTCTCACTCTGTCACCCAAGCTGGAGTGCAGCTGTGCAATCATAGCTCACTGCAGCCTTGATCTTCTGGACTCAGATGATCCTCCCACCTCAGCCTCCTGAGTAGCTGGGACTACAGGCACGTGCCACCATGCCCAGTTAACTTTTTAAAATTTTTTGTAGAGATGAGATCTTGCTATGTTGCCCAGGCTGGTCTCACACTCCTGGGCTCGAGTGATCCTTCTGCTTCCCAAAGTGCTGGGATAACAGGTGTGAGCCACCCACCCAGCCTCTCTGGAACTTCTGTCTGACTACCTTGAAGTTAAGGTTCCCATGATCCCCTTTTGGGTTTGATTAATTTGCTGAGGCAGCTCACAGAATTCAGAGAAACACTTACTTACATTTTGTAGTTTATTATAAGGGATATTACAAAAGATACAGAAGAGACTATAGAGTGCAGTATAAGGGAAGGGGTATGGAGCTTCCCTGCCCTCCCTGGTTACACCGCCTTCTAGGAACCTCCACATGGTCAGCTATCCAGAAGCTCCAGAAGATTATTTCTTGTTCACTAAAGTCCAATTGGCCACCAACACAGGGGAGGTCACTGTTTTCTGACATTCGAGGACTCAGGCTTCTCAAGGCTTTGCCATCTTCAGTCCTTGCCTTCTAACATCACCCAGAATATTAGCATCCAGAGAGAAGATAGAAGAAAATAGGCAATCACACAGAATTATTTTATGGGACAGACATGGAAGTGGAATATACCACTTATACTCACATATCACTGTCCAGAACCCAGTCACATAGCCACACCTAACTCTAACTGCAGAGAATGCTGAGGAAAATAGCCTGGCTATACACCCATAAGGAAAGGCACTGTCTGTTCAGTGGGCAAACATTTGACCTGCAATGCAATTTAAAGCATAGTGTAACAAAATATCTATGACTAGAATACTACTCTATTAAATATTTACCCCTCAAAGCTGGAAGAATGCCAGTTATGAGGAGACAGAGCAAGAGGCTGATCATGTTGTATAGTCCCCTCTGGATACCATGGGCGAGGCCATCAATGCCAGTAGTGGCCTTGTAGGATATGGTTGGTTGCCTACGTTACCATCAGCATTTATACTTCTCTTCACCCACCTGGCCACTCCTATGGATACCAGGTGATGAAAGACAGGTAAAAGTACAAAACAGGAAAACACACAGGCACACCCCCAATTCAACACAGCACCATGAGGCAGCATCCTGGAGTGCAGTGGTTGAAAGATCACTGGAAAAGGCAATGGTTCTGATCTGCTTCCACTCTTTATTAGCCAGGCAACAGATGGTAAACATTTTTGAGCCTCAGGTCTTCTGTATGTAAAATGAGAATAATCATACATCTTCTGCATGCCACACACATTGGTGAGGTGGCTCAGGGTTTGATTGGTGAAAATAAAAGTACTGTTGAAATGATCTGATTGAGAGAATACACAGCTGCTGAAAGACAGAAAGCAAATGGGCAACCAAAGATTATGGAGGAGAGCAATCTATTCAATAAGCCTATGTACTGGGATAGTTGTGGAAGAAAGCAGCAATAATGTAACAGAGAAAAATCATAAGCTAAAAAATTCCCAAGAGTTTGAAAAAATAAAATTGGTCATGACACACATTCCAAAATACATTTTATGGAAATTAAGAATCTACTTGTTTACAGGTAGAACTCATCATATTCCCAGACACACATCAGAAGGGTAAAGAAAAAGTCAAAAGTTAAAGGCAAATTACAGGTGGAACTAAATGGCATTTCTCACATGGTTTCCAAATTGGAAACTAGTATCCCACCGTTTCTGAGTAGAAGGCAACGGGGAAAATGATACACCACCTGCTCCACTAACTTGCACCTGTTATTCCTTGTCTCCAGAACATACACAGCTTTTCTTAGAATTCTGAGTCCTTACAAACCCCACTGAAGAAATAAAAAAGGCTAATGACATCCATACCTTCTCAAAAAACCTACAAAGTGGCTGCCTATAAATGTGGCCAATAATTTTCACACAATAGCCAGACTCTTTTTTCCAAGAAAGGAAGGTTTTGTGACCGTAATTTCTATATTAATGTAGAAAATACTTGTTGTGGGGAGGTTACAAGGAATTATTGCACTTCATTTTTAAAAAGAACTTAACAGTATAATAACAAAGAAATTGATTCTGCATCACTATAGGTCTTCAGTCATTTAATCAGAGGCTCTGAAATGCAGACACAGTGAAGCATTTTTAGGATGACAAGGCAAGAATGTGGCTATTCAGCCTGAAAATAAAGCAGCTTTATCTCAAAAAATGACCTGAATGTCATCAGAGCCAAAGCACCCTAAATTCTAATTAGAGTGATGCTATTAAATTAAAAACTGCAGAAACCATTGGCTAAAGGATCCCTACAGGAGACAGCAACTAGAAAGAGAGGTTTGAGGATGCACTGTCCTCTCTTTTAAAAAATGAAACCTGTTTATGCTTTTCAGAGCACCATACTTCAAGACACAGCGTGTCACATTCCAACTAACTGAGGCCAAAATGTCTCAGAATGTCCAACCAATCACCAGCCACCCAGTGCTTAGAATAGCTAGGCTACTCTGACCAGAGATCCTTTTTATAAAGCAAATGCAAACCACCATACCCAAATAGAATAGAGTAAGGTTCACTTTCCAATCCTGCTTTCTTCAGAGAACTCCCATTAATTACTCAATAATAAAAAGATGCTAAAATACTATAGAAACTCTCTTCTAAAAAGCATAAAGCTCTTTGCTCTATTTTCCCATTAGGTTGTAATGTGAGTAAAATAATTGATGCCTTGCATCAAGAAAGGCCATCTCCAATTTTTTCTTCCTGCCTCACCTAAAACATGTGTTTCTTCCTGGGCCATGTTCATTTCCTTCCATCTTTTTTTTCCCACCTTCCTTCCTACTTCAACCCTATCCAGCAGTTGCTCCTGCAATTCTATTCTCTCCTTTTTGTTTTTTCTGCACCATCAGTTTTGTCCCTATCTATGAACCATTCCCATCAGCCTACACCTATGCTTTTATTTCTCTAATTTAAAAAGAAAAACTTAAGTCTCTCTTGACCTAACTTTCTCAGTCCAGTTACCATTTCTTTCTTTATATTTATACCAAAACTCCTTTAAAAATTTGTCTTTGCTCACCGTCTCCAATTCCTCTCCTTCCATTCACTCTTGGACCCATGTTGGTCAAGTTTTTACCCCCAACACTGAAATCAATGACCTCTGCATTGTGAAATCCAAAATTCAAGTCTCAGGCCTCATTGAACTTGACCCATTGACAGCACTTCACAGCGGTGACCACTTCCTCCTCCTTAACATATTTTCTTCATTTGGCTTCTAGGACAGCACACTTTCCCGAATGTTCTCTTAACTCACTGACTGTCCCTCACAGTCTCTTTTGCAGATTCCAACTCATCTCCCTGAGCTCTATCAAGCTGGAGTGCCCCAGGGCTTAATCTTTGGATATTTTCTCTTCCAAATTTACAATCAATCCCTCTCTAGGTGATCTCTTTCAGTCTCACAACTTCCAGTACCATGAGCTGATGACTCCTCTGTTTACATCCCCAGTGAGACTTCTCCCCCAAACTCGGTCCTATATATCCAGCTAACTCTTGATATCTCCCCTTGAGCAACTAAAAAGGCACCTCAAAGATTATCATACACAAAATAGTAGATCTTCAAAACAAGATCCTGCAGTCCTATCCATCATGGTAAATGGCAGCTCTGCTCTGCCAGCTCCTGTTGAAATATTGGTGCCATCTTTGACTTCTTTTTCTCATCTGCCCTGCATCTGATCCCTCCGCCAATCCTGATAACTTTCCATTCAAAATACATCCAGAATCCAGTCTCTTCTCCCTGTACTCTGGTTCTAGTCACCATCTTTGCTGGCTGGTCTCCTGGCTTCTATATATGCCCTTCTATAATCTATTACCAATTCAGCTACCCAAGGGATCCTTTTGAGCCATAAATTTAATCACATCGCTCCTCTTCTCAAAATCCTACAGTGCTTCCTATGACCTTCAAACACTACGTAACATGGATCTTTAATTCCCTGACATCTGACTACAAGCCCCTCACCTGCTCTGCCCCATTCATTCTGCCACCTTTGCTATTTCTATAACATGCCACCATTCTCTGACATCAAAGTCACTGCCCTTGTTATTCCCTCCACTTGAAATCCTCTTCCTCAGAGAGCCCCATAGCTAGTTCCTCATGTTCTTCAGACCTTGACTCAAATGTCAGCTTATTGGTGCACTCTTCTCTGGCCATCCCATCTGCAATTTCAACTCACCACCTCACACTTCCTATCCCTTTTCCATGCTTTGTTTTCTTCTCCTTAGCACTAAGCTTTATCTAATGTATTATATGTTTTACTTATTTATCTGATTATTGTCCATTTTCTCAGTGGAATATGAGCTCCATATAGGCAAAAGATTTTGCCTATTTAGTGAACTACTGCATCCTAAGCCCCCTGTACAAATTATGACATGTAAGTATTCATCAAATATTTGTTGAACAAGCGAATATATAATCTATATAATTTACCCATGCATCATGAAGGAGAAGCATAAAGTAGAAATTGTTACCCCACTGGAAAAAGTCACCATCCTCCCTCAGTTCATATGGACCTAGGACCTCACCTGTACATAAGTACATTTTGCACAGGTAGACTGTAAGTGTCCCCAGCCTTCAAGTCAAGAAACTCAGCCAAGGAGGTTCATGCTGTCTTCTGCAGGTTTCCATTACCCTCCACTTCCATCTATATCACTTTATTTCCAGGGCCTTTACTTTTCCTAGTTCCTCACTGATGCTATATCCAAGCCCACCCAAGTCTCTTAAAAATCAGTGTTCAGATTACAAGATTTTTTTAAATTGGTAGGGTAACCAAGAATTACTATAATCAAGAAATATTTGAGGCCAAGGGAACTAATCCTGTCTTTCTCGGTCTGGGAATTCTTCCATTAACAGAAGCTGAATTTGTATGGAATTCAGCTATAACAGTGGACACAAGACCTCCTGGAATGTATCTTTAGCATGTTAAAGTACATTAGGTGGGGCGTGGTAGCTCACACTTATAATCCCAGCACTTTGGGAGGCCGAGGTGGGTGGATCACTTGAGGTCAGGAGTTCGAGGCCAGTCTGGCCAACATGGTGAAACCGTGTCTCTACTAAAAATACAAAAATTAGCCAGGCATGGTGGCACATGCCCGTAGTCTCAGCAACTCAGGAGGCTGAGGCAGGAGAATCACTTGAGCCTGGGAGGCAGAGGTTTCAGTGAGCCGAGATCGCGCTGCTGTACTCCAGCCTGGGAGACAGAGCAAGACTCCGTCTCAAAAAATTAACAAAGTACATTCTAGGACTCATCACCTTGAAAGGATCTATTTCTTTCTTCTAAATAATAAGGATCTCAATGCAGGGATATTCTTGTTGTTATTCCTAAATGCACTTCACTACCTGGAGACAATCTATCTCCTATGAAGAAGCCATTATGGTCTCTGATGCAGCTCCCTTTTTAGCAGCTTATTGATCTACAAGCACCCAGCCAGCCACCACACCACTAAAGATATGTGTAATAAAAGCTGATACAGGCATGCTGCTGGCAGAGGAGCACAAATGTCCTTCTTTGAAATGTTAACAACTCTGCTGACCCAAAGAGAAGAAATGCCACCTTCAGTTTGAAATAGACCACTGGGTTCCTACAGGTTTTTAAATAAATATATATATAACAAGAGACAGTTTTCCAGTGAAAGGGTTACCCACCATTTTATGAAACCTGAATTACTGTATAACTCATTAATAATATTTACAATTTTTTTTAAATTAAAGCCAGCTCTTCAAAACACAAATTTAACAGAAATGCCTACCCAATGGTTATTACTGAATTTTGACCTACAGCACTTTATACAACTTGGGCAGAAAGTGCTGGAAATCATTTTCCAGCTTAACATAGCATAATTAACTCCTAATATAAATCCAGGAGTTATGGGGGTCATAGGAAATATTTCCTTGATATGAATCATTTATTCAACCTAGTTTAGAGAGCCAAGCAATGCAGCCATATCTATATTTATCTGCTAAAAGCAAAATAATTACTCTACTTATCTGAGTTAGGTGGCAATGGGCTGTGCCCTTCAGATATTATGGCTAAAGGAGAAGTCCTTAAAACCCTGACTGTGAGATGACCTGGACTGAACAACAGTCACTGGCATTTCCAAAGAGAATCTGCTTCTCGGTGAGACCCTAAGGAGTGAAACTCTCTCACATATTGTTAACCTGGAATTTGGTGGTCTTTGTAAGAAAAGATGTGTTGGCTGGCCATGACATCTCTCTGTCCCTGAATCCCCCTATGGGGGACAAATGCTTTCTGTAATGTTCACCTACCACAATAGGGACAGATACATCAGAGAATCAGAGGCAGATACCCACCATGTTTTCCCAACATCACTGACCCACTCATTTTGAAAGTCATGAAAAGTGAACTGAGGAATAAACCAAAGAAGAGGAAATTACAGAAAGCACAGTCTGCTTTCCTTCATCAGTCTGTTCTCATTATCTGACCAAAGTCATTATCAGAGGAGATATGAGGAGGCTGCTCTCAACAACGTTTGAGAGAGAGGCTTCATCAAGACAACCCGAGGACATTACTGCTGATAAACATTGAGAAACTTGGAAATGGATGCTGAGGAAATAGTTGGATATGCCAGTAAAAGACTTAGAAGTAGGCTGGGTGCAGTGGCTCACTCCTGTAACTCCAACACTCTGGGGTTTGGGATGCTGAGGTGGGAGGACCCCTTGAGGTCATAGTTCAAAGCTGCAGTGAGCTATGATTGCACAATTGCACTCCAGCCGGGGCCACAGAGTGAGACCCTGTCTCTAAAATTAAATTTTTAAAAAAAATTTAAAGGTCCAGAAGCAGATTTGGAAATTCTTATATTCATGATAGGAACAAGAATGGCAGTAGGCTTCTCTGTATCCAAGTATGCTGATGAGAGGAAGAGTCTGGGAAAGGCAAGAAGGGTAGCAAAAGTGGACAAGATTATCATGAAGTGGTGGCTAGACTTTTTTTTTTTACTATACTTTAAGTTCTAGGGTACACATGCACAACGTGCAGGTATGTTACATATGTATACATATGCCATGTTGATATGCTGCACCCATTAACTCGTCATTTACATTAGGTATATCTCCTAATGCTATCCCTCCCCCTCCCCCAACCCCACAACAGGCCCTGGTGTGTGATGTTCCCCTTCCTGTGTCCAAGTGTTCTCACTGTTCAATTCCCACCTATGAGTGAGAACATGCAGCATTTGGTTTTTTGTCCTTGCAATAGTTTGCTCAGAATGATGGTTTCCAGCTTCATCCATGTCCCTACAAAAGACATGAACTCATCGTTTTTTATGGCTGCATAGTATTCCATGGTGTATATGTGCCACATTTTCTTAATCCAGTCTATCATTGATGCACATTTGGGTTAGTTCCAAGTCTTTGCTATTGTGAACAGTGCCGCAATAAACATATGTGTGCATGTGTCTTTATAGCAGCATGATTTATAATCCTTTGGGTATATACCCAGTAATGGGATGGCTGGCTCAAATGGTATTTCTAGTTCTAGATCCATGAGGAATCGCCACACTGACTTCCACAATGGTTAAACTAGTTTACAGTCCCATCAACAGTGTAAAAGTGTTCCTATTTATCCCTTGGGAGCCTTTGCTCATGATGCTTCCTTTGTCTGGAAGCCTCCTCCCCATCTCGGCCCCCTACCTCCAAGTCTGCCTGTCCAGTGCCTGCTAATCCCTTAGGAATCAGCCTAAAGCCCTTCCTCCCAGTCTTGCTGGATGTCCCCTCATCCCCAAATACCAGGTCGAAGTGCTTTCTGCCTCCTTTAGGCTTCTGGACACACCAAACATACATTCTTTCCAGCAATAGTGACATTTTGTCGTATTTATTTGCTTACCCATATGTTTCCCTCCCTTTTGAGACCATTTTGGAACTATTTCCTATTCACCTTTTTATCCACAGGGTTTTGCATAATGCATGGATATAATGCATGGGCCATAATAGGTACTTAGTAAATATTTGTTGAATGAATGAAAGTTTATCTCAGTTAATGCACTAGATCTGGAAATCTCATTTTTAAAAGATTCATAACTTCATTGGGCTAGGGTGGGGGATTCACTATTAAAAGGAACAATGATGTGAATTGTTTTATAATGCATATAATAAACTTCAATTTATTTTCTTTTTTAAGGTTTATTTTTTTTCTTAAAGCCTCCATATCCCCAATTCACAAAGTAATTTAAACAAACAACCCCATCAAAAAGTGGGCAAAGGATATGAACACACAATTCTCAAAAGAACACATTTATGGCAGTGAGCCATGTTCTCCAAGACAGAGGAAAATGAAGAAGAGATGAGTCTGGAGGAAAAAGATGAAATAGATTCCTTTGGACCCATGGGTGATCCTAGTGGAGATATCCAATAGGCAAGATGCTCAGATGGAAAGACTGGCTAGAGATTCCCGGTGCAACTAGTCATGAGCATAAAAGAAAATGGCCCTAGACGTGGCTGAGACTGATCCAGGAGAAGGTGGAGAGTGAGAAAGAGAAGTGGAATTCTGAAGGATATCTACACAGTCTGAGGAAGAAAAACTGGCAAAGAAGAAGGAATAAGAATAGAGCTACACACAGATCTGGTAGAGAACAGTGTCTGGAAAGCCAGGGAGTGAGGTTTTTCAGGAGCAGTCTCAGGAGGGGGATGGGTGAGGAAACCTAGCACATGGGAGTGCATGGGAGGTGCACACGAGGAAGGAAAGAAAGCCAGGCAAGCAGAGACGCCACAACTAAAAAGAACAAGGGCCAAGCAAGTCACCTTCCACTCCACTGATGTTGACATTGAGGAAGGAGTGAGAGAGAAGAGGTTGAAGACACAGAGGCCAGGCTTTCCCAAAGTGGAAGGTCATTCACCTCATGAAGTGCAACATGTCTCCCTCCCTGCAGAGCATCAAGAACCAAGCAGAACACCCACCTGGGACCTTCAGCCCAGGCCTGTCCAGGGCTGCATCTGGGCATCTCTTCCAGCCCTGTGGTTACCAAAACATGAGCACTGAAGTTATTCTGCTTCAACACCCCTGAAATCCCTTGGAACTTTCATGATCCCTTGGTAATGAGAGGCCAGCTTTGGTTTTTTCAAAGCATTATAAACTGAAAAATGGAGTTCTTGCTATAATTCTGAGGGGATTTTTCTATTCCAGCTATAGTTTGTATAAATAGGGAAGGCAGAAACACGTGATCTTAACATAAGGACTCTTGGCTGAAGCCACCTTCATAATCTTCAGAATAAATGATCAATACCTTAAAGTTTTACTAACACTCTCTACTCAGTTTCAAAAATGATATGAAAACTGCTAAAGAAGACAAATATATTCTATTTCTTTTTTATCAATTCTCACCTTTTCTTTACTAGTTCTCGCTGAATTATCTTCCCTGGGGTTAAAATGCCTTCTGAGAGGTCTGTGCTCAATTCTGGGTTTGTCTCACACCCTCAATAGCTGGTTACTCTCTGTCTCAGTGCTCTATCTATTTAAAGTTCAATCTATGATCAAGTTAATTGAAAAAGTGACTTTAGTGGCTCTTGGAATTCTTGATTTTTTTTCTCCACAAGCAGCAGGAAATTTAAAAGGGGCTGGAATGACTTGTCCATTAGTCTCCATCTCAGTAATCAATCATTGTAAAGCCCTGATTTCCTCCTCTTACACATCAGAAGGGAATAAAGCAAAATGTTATTCTGTCTACACTCTTCTCTAACAGCTAATTTCAAGGAAAACTGTTGGTTAGGGATGAACTGATTCCCCTTTTTTCTAAATGCTTCTTGTTCCTACTTACAAAAGTCAACCACAGACTGCCCCAGGGACAAAGTTTTCTGGTAATTTTCCTTAAAGAACCTGCATCCTGCACACTGAACAACACAATCTGAATAAAATTTTACCTTTTTTATCAGAATTGTAACAATCGCTCATGTGGCTTGAATGTGCATGCATGTGAATATTTGCTTCAGATCTTCTGTTTTTTTACAAAATATCAGGCCAGATGCGGTGGCTCACACCGGTAATCCTAGCATCTTGGGAGGCCAAGGAAGGCAGATCACTTGAGGTCAGGAGTTCGATAAGAGCCCGGCCAACATGGTGAAACCCTGTTGCTATTGAAAATATAAAAATCAGCTGGGCGTGGTGGCAGGTGCCTGTAATCGAGGCTGAGGCACAAGAATCATTTGAACCCAGAAGATGGAGGTTGCAGTGAGCAGAAATCACACCACTGCACTCCAGCGTGGGTGACACAGCAAGACTCCATCTCAAAAAATAAATAAATAAATAAAGTATCACAGATGCTTTGGAAGTTCCCTGGCACCCTTCCCAATTCCATTTCTTTCCCTTTCTTGAGAAAAGTAAATACCATCCTTCATTTTGTGTTTATTAGTCTCATGCATATTTTTATGCATACAATGCAAGTATGTTTCTTTAGAGAATATCTAATATTGTTTTACCTGTTTTTGAACTTTGTATAAATGGCGTCCTATTCTATATTTCATTCTGCACCCTACCTTTCTTACTCAAAGTTGTGTTTATCCATTTGGAAATATATACATATGCTTCATGTAATAATATTAACATACATGTGTTATACAATAGAAATGATTACAGTATATTTGAAATACATGTTTTAATATTAATATTAATTGGATCAGGCATGATGGCTCATGCCTGTAATCCCAGCACTTTGGAAGGCCCAAGGCAGGCGGATCACTTGAGGTCAAGAGTTCGAGACCAGCCTGGCCAACATGGTGAAACCCCATCCCTGCTGTATAAAAATTAGCCAGCAGTGGTGGCAGGCGCCTGTAGTCCCAGCTACTCAGCAGGCTGAGGCACAAGAATCATCTGAACCCAGGAGATGGAGGTTGCAGTGAGCCAAGATCACACCACTGCACTCCAGCCTGAGCGACAGGGTAAGACTCGGTCTCAAAAAATAATAATAATTAATATGAATACATGTATTTCAAATATACCATGAACATTTCTATTGTATGAATATACCATACATCATTATCTTATTAATGAACATTTACATCTTTTGTTTATTTTGTGATACCGTCACAAACAGTGGTGCCATGGACATTCTTGGATGGGCTTCACGTGCTCATAAGTGGAAGGGCTGGGCCACAGGCACGCACATCTTCAACCTCATGAGAGAGTACCTCACCTCTCTCCAGTGTTGTGCCAGTGAGCAGGCAGCATCGCCTGAGCATGGAGCTTCTTTCAGGTAAAAACAACCCTAGCCCATCCAGGCCTGCGAATACTCCAGGCCCTTGGGGAAATGGAGCTGCATTGCCTAAATAGAATCACTATTATAAAGATGAAGAGAAATTGAGGGCAAAACTGAATGAGAGGGACTCCAGAGCAAATAAAGTGTCCAACAGAGTGAGCTCCAGAATATAGAACAGCAGGGCATTTTAAAAAGCAGGAAATGATATAAATGCATGACGATGACCTAATATAAAGTAAATTGCCTTTTCTTGGCAAAATACTTTGACGCCAAAAAAAAATCAATTGAAATAATTCAGATACTGCAGTCTCCCATAAAAGCAGCAAATCTGTCAAACTTCTGTGAATGCTCACAGCAGCTTCTACTCAGACGAAACATCACCTGTAGTTGAATCCTAGTGACTCCTGGAAGGTCATTTAAATGCCATCTCTGTGCATACAAATTTACAAAAAATAGGCCAGGCATGGTGGCTCACACCTGTAATCCCAGCACTTTGGGAGGCTGAGGCTGGTGGATCACCTGAGATCAGGAATTCGAGACCAGCCTGGCCAACATGGTGAAACCCCATCTCTACTAAAAAAAAAAAAAAAAAAAAAAAAATACAAATTAGCCGAGAGTGCTGACAGGTGCCTGTAATCCCAGCTACTCAGCAGGCTGAGGCAGGAAAATCACTTGAACCTGGGAGGCAGAGACTGCAGTGAGCCGAGATCGTGATGTGGCAGTGCGCACCTGTAATCCCAGCTACTCAGAAAGCTGAGGCAGCAGAATCACTTGAACCTGGGAGGCGGAGGTTGCGGTGAGCCGAGATCGTGCCATTGCACTCAAGCCTGGGCAATAGAGTAAGACTCGGTCTCAAACAAAAAAAAAAAATTACAAAACAATAAACTTTTTTCATCTTTGAATCACCTGTTCGCTGCCCGGCTTATATTTATACTTGCTGTTTTTAAACATCATGAATATACGATCTCTGATATGATATGATTTATAAAATTTGGGCAGCAATGGCTGCCTTTTAGGAGAAGGACAGGCATCTGGGGGACAAGCAGGGGTGGCAGGGAGACTAGACAAGCATTACCTAGTCAGGGCTCATAACTTTAAAGGGAGGCTGAGATTCCACCTTATCAATCCACAAATCTCTCTCTAAGAACATCTTAGGATCACATGTCCGCTTTTCTGCAAAACATGCGCTGACGGCTCCCAGATGGGGCCCAGCCATCCAGGCTCCCAGCACAGAAATCTCCCATAGAACCAACCAGGGGGCTCGTACTTGTGAGTTTACCTATCTCCTCACTTTTTAGCTCCATGAGGACAGAAACAACAGATTTCACTCAAAATCTTTCACCTCAAGTAATGTGCCTGGCATTGTTGGTGCTTAATAGACATTTTTAAAATAAGTTCAGTGAAATGTTCTTCACCATTCAATGATTTTTAAATGGCCCAAGGGATGTATTCATTAGTTTTCCTTGTTTTATATATTGGTACTCCTTAAAAGCTCTGTTCAGAAAAAGCAAAAAAAATCTAAGGCTCAAAAATGTTTAGCTGTAAGCCCTACGAGGGCAGGAATTTCATGTTTTACTAACTTCTGCATCCCAAGCATACTTTAGCTGTGCCTAATACATAGTAGGTGCTCAATAAATGTGCTGAATAGGCTGGGCGTGGTGGCTTATACCTGTAATCCCAGCACTTTTGGAGGCCGAGGCAGGCATATCACCTGAGGTCAGGAGTTCGAGACCAGCCT
Organism: Pan troglodytes; assembly: GCF_028858775.2. NCBI lineage: Eukaryota > Metazoa > Chordata > Mammalia > Primates > Hominidae > Pan > Pan troglodytes. The sequence continues at coordinate 156,431,573 of NC_072404.2, read as the reverse complement.
GGCCAAAATGGCAAAGCCCCATCTCTACTAAAAATACAAAAATTAGCCAGGCATGGCGGCATGTGCCTGTAATCCCAGCTACATAGCCTGGGCAACAAGAGCGAGACTCTGTCTCAAAAAAAAAAAAAAATTCTGCTGAATGAATGAAGAGCCTTGGCTACGAAGTATTCCACACACTAAACAGAATCCAGTTCCTTTCTCTGTTGAGTGTTTAAATGTATTTTTTTTTCCTGGGGGTAATTTACCATTTTAACCACTTTTAAAGTCCAGTGGCATTAAGTACATTGACAGTGTTGTGCATCTGTCATCACCTTTCTCTTAGGTTTTTCATTTTAAACCCTGAACTGCAAATCACATTTCAAGCCATTTGAAAGAGGAAAAGTTCGTTTTTATTACATGTTTTTAGAGCGGTAAGAAATTAGCTATTCCTATTGCAAACTAGAACCCAGGGTGATCTCTTTAGAAATTGCTTTGTCTCTCACATCTGTCTGTCTGTCTGTCTGTCTCTCTCTCTCTCTCCCTCCCTCTTTCTCTTCCCACCCCCCATCAACTTTTGCCTTGCCCCTCTTGTCACCCTCCCTCAACCATGTACCTATTATCTACTCTTTGACACCTAAATCTAAATTTCTCATCAAATGTAAAAGTATGAAAGGGCTTGGAGTTTATAGAATCTAAACACATTATTTTACATATGAGAAAATAAGTCATATAAAAGAATATATGAATTCTCTCGAAAACAGCAATCAAGACATTAGGATGATTTTTCCATCTATTCATTCACCAAGTCACACCCTTCCTCCTCTCTCTGTGGATTGTTTGGGAGTAGTAAGTTACAAACATATCTGCATCTAAATAGACGCTTGTGATTGTAACATCTAACATCTAGATGTGTGTGGGGGGAGGTGTGCGTGTCTGTGTATGATGGGTCAAACTAACCCAGAGTGTGTTTAGCATTCTGCCTGAAGGCCTAGGATTACTTACTAATAGCAAAGAGGGGGAAATGTTTTCAACTGACAATCCGAAGTGGAATATACAGTATTGATCCTCTAATTGACCCTACAGTAAAAGAATAAATAAACTGACCTCTTCAACAGAAAAAGAGGCTCTAGACTTTGTTGACTCAATAAAAAGAGCTCACTCCTGCATTCCCTGACTAGTTGATTCCTTATCCAATTGATGCAGGTAAGACCTCCTGAGGAAGCACCTGATACCACTGCACATGACAATGAACTTGGGAAACCATGAGCTGGAGTGTAAGCTCCCTTAGGACAGGAACCAACCATGCCTTTTTGTTCTCCCTCCACACGTAGCAAAGAGCTCTGCACACAGCAGGTGCTCAAAACACATCTCTTTACTCCATCCATTCATTTGCCCAGTAAGTCACAGGTTTTCTTCTTGAATCATTGACTCTCACTGGTTAGCTGAGTTTTAGGATGATTGAGGAGGAGAGGTGAGACTATGAGTGTTTATTTATTACATATGGGCATACACATGGCGTATATGCAAGGAGGTGCACATAATGTATACAAGACTATGGATGTTTGCATGTGTTTCTTTGAAGGTGAGTATGTCTTAAGTTTTTTAATCAGCAAACAGTTTTTCAGAACCTACTAAGTACAGGACCCCAAGTGTGTTTTAGACATTAAACAGTTCCTGCCCTCTAGGAATTCAATAAAGAATGCAGAAAGAAAGAGCCTGTGGAGGCCCCTCAGCTAATGAAACCTCCTGAACTCCAGTCTATATTAGGTTTACCACCTCTTTTCCCTGCAACACCCAAAGCCTCCTTGTATGGAACTACAGTCACATGTCACTGAACAACAGGGATATGTTCTGAGAAATGCATCGTTAGGCGATTTTGTCGTCATGCAGACATCAGAGTGTACTTCCACAACCTAGATGGTGTAGCCTAGTACACACCAAGGTTATGTGGTATAGCCTATTGCTCCAAGGCTATAAACCTGAACAGCATGTTACTGTACTGAATACTGTAGGCAATTATAACACAATGCTAAGTATTTGTGTTTCTAAACATAGGAAAGATGCAGTCGAAATGCAGTAGAGAAGACAAAAAATGATACACCTGTGGAGACTCTTACCATGAATGCAGCTTAGAAAACTGGGAGTTGCTTTGGGTGAGTCAGTGAGTGAGAGGTGAGTGGCGAGTGAAAGTGAGGTCCTAGGACATTACTGTAGACCTTATAAATACTGTACACTTAGGCTACACCAAACGTATACAAAATATTTTTCTTTCTTCAACAATAACCTCAGCTCACTGTAGTTTTTTACTTTATATACTTTTTAATTCTTTTAACTTTACAACTGTATGAAATATTTTCTTTCTTTTTTTTTTCTTTTTTTGAGATGGAGTTTCACTATTGTTACCCAGGCTGGAGCGCAATGGCGCAATCTCAGCTCACTACAACCTCCACCTCCCAAGTTCAAGCAATTCTCCTGCCTCAGCCTCCCAAGTAGCTGGGATTACAGGCATGTGCCACCATGCCTGGTTAATTTTTTGTATTTTTAGTAGAGACGGGGTTTCACCATGTTGGCCAGGCTGGTTTCGAACTCCTGACCTCAGGTGATCTGCCCACCTCAACCTCCAAAGTGCTGGGATTACAGGTGTGAGCCACTGCACCCAGCCTCTTTCTTTATATCCTTATCCTATAAGCTTTTTTCTGTTTATAAAATTTTTTATTTTTCAACTTTTGAAACGTTTTTGTTAAAAACTAAGACACACACACACACATTAGCCTAAGCCTGCAGAGGGTTGGGATCATCAATCTCGCTGTCTTCCACCTCCACATCTTAGCCCACTGGAAAGTCTTCAGGGGCAATGGCGCACATGGAGCTGTCACCTCCTATGATAACAATGCCTTCTTCTGGAATCCCTCCTGAAGGACCCGCCTGGGGCTGTTTTACAGTTAACTTTTTTTTATAAGCAGAAGGAGTACACTCTAAAACAATGATTAGAAGTATAGCATAGTAAATATATAAACCGGTAACAGTCATTTTATTATCAAGTATTACATACTGTACATAATTGTTTGTGCTAGACTTCTATACCGCCGGCAGTGCAGTAGCTTTGTTTACACCAGCCTCAACCCAAACACAGGAGTAATGGGTTGCTGCACTGTGACATCTATGATGTCATTAGGCCATAAGAATTTTTCAGCTCCATGATAACCTTATGAGACCACTGCAGTCTGTCTTTAACCAAAATGTTACGGGGCACATGACTGCATTTCATTTTTGCCTTACTTGTCATTCTTCCCCTTTGCGCTTCGTAAGGGCAGACCTTCATGGTGCCCATTACCCTGTGCTATATTACACAATTCATATATTAGATATTATTTTTACTCTACGAGTATTTTTTTTCAGATGGAGTCTCGCTCTATCACCCAGGCTGGGGTGCAGTAGCACGATCTCGGCTCACTGCAACCTCCGCTTCCTGGATTCAAGCCATTCTCCTGCCTCAGCCTCTCGAGTAGCTGGGATTACAGGCATGCGCCACCACACCCAGCTAATTTTTGTATTTTCTGTAGACACAGGGTTTCAACCATGTTGGCCAGGATGGTCTCAATCTCTTGACCTCGTAATCCGCCCTCCTCAGCCTCCCAAAATTCTGGGATTACAGGCGTGCGCCACCGTGCCCAGCTGTGAGTATTTATTTATTGTCTGTCTCTCCCCTCTGGAATGTAAGCTTCTCCATTTGGTCCAACACTGTACCTGATGCACAGCCCAAAGGCCCTCAATAAATACTTGTTGAATGAATGAATGTGTCCTTCATGTCTATAATTTCAGCATCTACCACAGCAAGCGAAGTAAATAAGCAAAAGTTATATGACAAAATGTGTATGCACTTTGGTCAGTGAGCTTCAAAACAGGGTGTGTGAGCCACTCTCATTACTTCAATTTAGAATTGAGATTCCAAGAGTAGTATTTCCTTTTTATTCTCAATTTGTGGAATCAATATCCCAGTTTCTTCTCCACCTCACTCCTGCCCCGATAGATTCTAAGATGATGGTAGAGTGTGGTGGGTGAGTTCCCACATCCGGAGCCAGAATTCAAATTCTGACACCTTTGTTTCCTAACTAACTGTGAGAATTCACAAGTTATCTGACCTTTCTGTGCCTCAGTTCCCTCAACTTTAGGATGAGAATTTAAAATAATACTTTTACTTCCTAGGGTTATTATGAACAATAAATTAGCTAATACATATAAAACTTTTAGGAAAGACCTGTCATCAAGATTGGCTATAATTATCATTAATCTCTTTCCCACCCCACCAACTTTGCAAGTGATGTTTAATGGAGATGGAGAGGGCAGGAGGGAAGAAGGGAGAAGCTTGTGAGAATTCTGTGAGTTGATGATAGAAAATTAAAATATAGATTTACCATAATTGACCATGAACTAAAGCCTTCTGCCCAATATATTCAAGTAGCAAAGTTTCTTAAAGTGTAGAATGATATACTTAAATTTAAACCCAAGTTATCATGGAATTATACTCATGTGAAACAAAGTTATGTGCTTGGTTCTTTTAGAGGCTATAGGCTCTGCGTGGCGCTGTCCAACAGAATTTTCTCCGATGGTGGGAATGTTCACTGTAATCTGCACTGTCCCATACAATAGCCAGTAGGCACATACGGCTACTGAACATTTGAAATGTGGCCAATATAACTAAGGAAATAATTTTTGTTTGTTTGTTTTTTGAGACAGAGTCTCGCTCTGTCACCCAGGCTGGAGTGCAATGGCATGATACCAGATCACTGCAACCTCTACCTCGTAGGTTCAAGCGATTCTCCTGCCTCAGCCTCCTGAGTAGCTGGCATTACAGACACACACCACCATGCCCAGCTAATTTTTGTATTTTTACTAGAGATGGGGTTTCACCATGTTGGCGAGGCTGGTCTCGAACTCCTGACCTCAAGTGATTCACCTGCCTCGGCCTCCCAAAGTGCTGGGATTACAGGCGTGAACCACTGTGCCCAGCCTATTTTATTTAACTTTGGTTATTGTTAACTTCAACAGCCACATGTGGGTTGTGGCTCCCCAACTGGGCAGCATAGCTGTAGGGGATTTGATATACGAGCTCCCTGACTTGGTCCATGGCTGCTCTCCAGCTCCTGGTCTGCTCCTTCTCCTTGCCCCAGAAATCAACACTCACAAGGCCAAACTGCTGTTCCACACCTCTATGGCTGTGCATATGCTGGCCCATTGCCTGAAATATCCTTCCTCCACATCCACCTCCAAACCTTATCAAACATCTTGTTCAGATTTCATTTCCTCAGGACAACTTTCCCTAACCTCCTCCTGCCTACCTCCCGCTACTGCCGACACAATCCACCATCACTTTCTCTGTGTTCCTCTGCATCTGTTTCTGTTGCTGCTCTCATCATCCTGTAGTTGTAACCTATTTTCTCTGACACTAACAGACTATGCAAATTCTGAGGACCAGATCTTATGCATTTCTTCATCCTAGCAATGTGTGCCCATAACACAATACATGTGTAGTAAATATTTGCTGATCCCATTATTAATTTTTAAATATGTGAATGTTTTCTTAAAATTACTTTTGGAGTATTGACAACCACTCTGTGATTATGGGAACTCTTTAAGTCAAAGTCTATTATAAGGCCAATTTTCAAATAATAAAAAGTTCTTAGAGTATCAGTTGAAGTTCTACTTATTTCAAACTATATCAATATAATATTTTAGTACAAACCAAATAATATAATTTTCCCCTTAGAGTTCCCTAGAACAAAATCCTACCTATAACTCCTCCTCCTAAGGGTCTGGAAGTCTCTTGGATTTCAGAAACTGATCTTGTCACTGATCTGTCCCCAGTGCCTGCAGTCACTTACTAGGGAGACATGGATGAGATTTAAAAGCAAGAAGACAAAAGGACCTGATTTAAGACTTGTCATGGATGCCAACAAATGGGAATTCAGGGTAATCTACCCTTGCTGTACCCTATATCCAATCTTACCCCCAAGAAGGAAATAATTAAAACCTTATCCATCATAAAAAATAATGTCCACAAGTGATATGTGTCTGCTTAGTGACATGTTATCCAAAACAGAATTGTCTGTTTTCCTTATTCTTTGGCAAAGCTCAAGAAATCGTCCCTTCATAGATTATGTAGCATTTGTTGCAATATCAACCGGGCCTGACAGCCACACTGTTTCATATTTTCCAATCACGATTTTCTAATTTTTTACTTAAATTCTCACACAAGTGTTTCTATAATTAGAATAAGCTCGGATGGATACATTTCTGTGAACCTAATTTGTATGAAATATTTCCCAAATACCAAGCATCTGGTGAATGTATTTAACAAATGATGGTCTTTCCTGACCTCTAGGAACTTACAGTTTAATAATGCAAACAAATGAATACACAGTGATGAGAAATGCATACGTGTGGGTACAGCATGACAGAAGGTCCTGGAGGGGAATGGATTTCAGAATGAATATGAATCCAGAGGACTTTACCTTCAAATCAGACATAGATTTGATGTTCGTTTTCTTATTAATTATGTGGTTTTATGTTGAAATGCACAAATAGCACTTTCTAATGTAATGAACATCGATTTAACAAATAACTAAGTTCTTTAGATCATTTAGATAAGTCTCTAATTTTCCTACATATTAACAGATTTTAAAGTCTTTTCTCTGGTTTTCTTTTTCCCTTGCCCATTACATATCTTCCAGAATTTTAATCAAAGTAGATATTTCAAAGAAGACAGAGGTCTGAGATCTCTTTTGCGGTTTCTAATGAATAATGTGAGATAAACATCTTTTTCTAAAATGTCTCATTTAAATATAGGGATATCAGTTTCTCTTTTTAACTTCCTTATAAAATCTGCCCATCTAAGAGGAACACTAAGTGTAAAAATTGTGTTCTATATGTTATTGGAATTGCTTGTGAATTCTACTAATATAACATGCACTTATTTCCAAAATGTGTCTATTGCTGCTCAGAAAAGGAAGATCTGGTTTTCAAAGAGTGTGTTTTGAGGTTAAAAATGAAGATAGTGACCTTAACTCTCTCAAGATTTGTAAGGTTGGCATGTCATCTATCTCAATAATACCTAACAAGAATGTCAAATGGACAGAAACAGCCATGGTAAGCGGGTGCTTGCCGCTGACAGTGATTGCTGTATTTTGGGCGATGGGGAACACCATTTCCATTAGTTCAAGTGAAATACAATGCCCTGCCAACTCTAGGTATCAGTGTATTCAATACCCCTGCTGTGCCATGTCCATTTTCTGTTGCTGCAATTAAAAATCAGTCGATACAAAATCAAAATGTTGTACATTCTTCCCCTATCCCTTTCCCTGTCTCTGTTTCCAGCTTCACCGGAAGAACATGTCACTATGGCAACCAACCCCTCCGGTGCACAGACCAAGTCAACCTTTCTAGTCAGACTGCCAAGCAGAGCAACAGGGAATCAAAGCTCTGAATGGAACCGCCAGAAACCATGAATTCCATCCCCCTTTCTCTAAGTGGGGTTAACCAACACAAGAAGGGATACCTCTCTTATTCTAGAAGGCACTCAAGGAAGGAAAAGTAAGAATATCCTTCAACAAATTCTCCCAGTGTTTGCTGTTCATTATTAACATGAATTCTCCCTCACATTTCAGCTAACTTCCTCTCATTTCAATTTTAAAGAAAGCAGAAAATCATGGATAAAATAACACTTTATAAATCTGAGAATCTCAACACTGTTATAAGGTCACTCATTGTCAAAAACTATTCTAGGCCCTCTTGTTTTCCTGCCTTGGCAGCCAAACCCAAGTTGGTCTCTTCTGGACTCCCCTAATATTCTGTACATCTTTACAAAGTGGTAGTGCTCCAAATGGGTCACCTGGTTCCAATAAGAACCCAATTGTGAAGCAAATGGGATATTGGTTGTATTAACACACCAATGACAAAATCAGCTAAAATCCCTAGTCATTCTAAAGAAGCTACAAAACAAACAGATAGATTCTGTCTCTGAAGCCACCTCACCTAAATCTGAGCTGGCCACCTAGACCAGACCCACTGCTTGTCATTCTTAAACACTTGACTTTTTTGCAAATTAACAATTTTTTCTGATCAATTGCACACTTGTATCCATCAAAGAACATCAGTTCTCATAAATATTATTTTAATACAGCAGCAAACCTCACAGCATTATAATGAGACACTAAGAACTGCTTTTATATCTTGGCCTTAAAAACTTTGCAAATAATAGTATCTTTGTCACCTTGACATCACCATTTAATAGTTAAAGAGAATGAAACACAAGGGGAAAAAAACCAGACTCATAAAATCTGCACATCTTCCTAGGATGTAGCTACCATAGAAGAGAACATATTCCTTTCTCCAGAGCAGTTTTAATACACATTCAAGCAATATTCCAGTGGGTTGACAACAGGATGGTTTCCAAAGTATAAATCACACAAGGTTTACAAATTCCATCAGATAAGCAGAATTTTTTAAGTAATGTGATCATATTAAAGTATCAAATAAATTTTTATCATTAGCAAATGCAGCTTGTTTTGTGTTTTGACGTACACTTTGGGAATTTTTATATACATTTTCTGAAAATCTTATTTTTTTTTCTCTGACATGCCCACTTTGATGTTACTGAAAGAACTATTTTTTTTTTTTTTTACTTATTAGACCTTGTTGATATTCGATGCACAGAAGTCACTACAGTCAACCACTGTTTCAGAAGGAGACATAAAGAATTGTGATATGATGCTGCTGGTCAGCTGGCTTGGAGCTGCTTACAGGACAGGGGCTGTGATTTATTGATGTTTATATGACCAGTGCCTACACCATATCTGGTATAGTATAGCGCTCAGCAAACGTTTCTGGTATGAATAAGGCCTTCTCTGTGAAATGTTTCCCCCAATTTTCCTTGATTAAATCAGTTCAACAAAAATTAGGGACCTGTCTACCCCTGACACATGACTCCTAAAGGGCTTCCTTTAAGACCACAAACAACGTTCCAGATTCCCTTCTTCTCAGAGGCTGATGAAGCATTATCCTGGATAAGAACCCTGGACCATGAGGTTCCACTCGAATCCCGACAGAGACGCGCGAAAGGAGAGGCAGGGGAGAGAGTTAAGCCTGTACCAAGCTTCATTAACAGCTATTGGGAGGCAAGTCCTGGCCCCGAGGCTCAGCCAGGCCTGGATAACCGGACCGCCTGGAACCCAGAGACCTGATAGCCTGTGGCCTGGGAAGGAGACGCGAGGGGCTGCGGGGCCTAAAGGCGCCGGGCTCTCCGCAGCGCCACGCCTTGCGCCCGGCGCTTACCTTTCCGAATGAGGGCGGCGATCTCGGGGTCGAAGCCCTGCCGGTGGCACTTCCTCCAGAGGCCCATGTTGGTGGAGTTGTACTGCCGGCTGCACTCGTCCGCGGGGCTCATGGCGAACAGCTGCCGGCGATTCCGGGCCCGGAGGAGTTTGCCCTCCCAGCGGTCCAGGCGCGAGCGGCTCGCCCGGAGCGGCAAGTTGTTGTTATTGTTGTAAATGAAGCCGGGGTCGACCCGGCGGGTGTTGAAGGCCTTGCACCTGTCCCTGTGCTTCCTGGCGTCCGTCTCGTACCAGTGGTCCGAGCAGATGGCCACGGCCAGCATGCCGAGGGCGCAGAGCGCTAGCGAGAGGCCAGTGTAGAGCAGTAACCTTCCGGCAGCCATGCCTCCGCTTGGCGGCTACACCATGGGCATGATCCGCCGCAGCCTCGCCTTCCCTCGCCGCACCCGGAACAAAGCGGCGGGCGGCCGAGCTGGGGGAGGGGGCAGGAAAGGGACTCGCGCCGCGGCGCCCTCTCGGCCCCCGCCTACCGGAGCACAGCCCGGGGACTGCGGGGATGGGGGCGGGCGGCCTAAAAAGTTCTGATCCGGAGAGGCTCCCGCGGGTTCCTGGGCATCCTCTGAGGCAGGTGCAGCCTCCGGCGGCGGCGAACCCAGCGCGGCCGCCTCCCGCCCCCTCCCCGCCCCGCAGGAAGCGACTGCCCCGAAGCAGCCGCCTCGGCTCCCAGCCCGGCTTCGGGCGCCGCTGCCCTCGGGCCGGAAACTAAATGCCAAGTGTCCTCGGCTGCGGTGGGGCTTCTTTGTGCAGGATGGTGACGGGACAGAACTCGCCTGTCTCTCTGAGGGGGACGGGGGGTGCTGTCAGGAGGCGCCACTGGACCACCGGGTGAAGTAGAACGCCCCGGATGCGGCCGGCGGGCGAAAGAAACCTCCAGGTGCTGGGGCCGGCTTCTCGGAGTCCCTCCTAGGTCTCTGGCTCAGAGCCTCTCCCCCTGCCCGTCTGCAAGCAAAGACCTGGGGCGCGCACCCAGAAATGTTCTTCCTCTTTGGGTAGGGTCCTCTTAAAATCTCCGTTCTCTGGTCACCAGCAGGTCGGTTGCTCCTTCTGACCCGCGTGCTGCGCTCAGAGGCGCACTCCCCGCGGACGCACGCTCTCGGCCGACCTTTCCCCGCGAGCTCCCCGGTGCCCTGCCTCTGGCATCGCCATTCAGACGGCCCCTCGGGCCGACAGCGTGTTCACCCGGGCGGCGTTACCGGACGAGACCCGGCCTGGGGTCTGCGGAGACTGGGCGGCTGCTGGCGGACGCGAGGGGCGGGCTGCGCGGCGGAGGGCGCACCAGGCAGCGCTCACTGCGCGCGGCGCTAGGGGCTCGGCCCACCGCGCCTTCAACACCATGGACAGGTCACGCCGCCACGGCGCGCTGCCGGCCCAGCCGCCAGCCCCCGAGCGTCACGCAGCTCTTCCCAGCGCCGTCTTCTGCCTGGAGTGTCCACCCGGCCGCCTCCGGACCCGGCTCTCCCGCGACGCCTCCGGCTCTCCCGCGACGCCTCCGGCTCTCCCGCGACGCCTCCGCCTCACTTCATCTGGCACCCGGGAGCCCCGGGAGCCTGCCGCCCAGGTGCAAAGAAAATGCCGCAGGCACCGAAGAAAACCCCGGTCCCGGCCCCTCCAAACAATCCGCCCCTTTCTCCAGCCACCTGAGCCCTTGGCACTCTGGCACCCCGTCTGCTCTGCCCAGCTGGGCTCAGTCGCTCTCAGATTGCACCATTTTCTTCGCAGCCCACCCGGGCGCCGAGATGCCGGCTCACTCGACAGCGTGCAGAGAATCCCGTCCTGGCCTCGGCGTCCCACGATCCGGCTCCCGGCGCGCGGTGGTCGCCGAGATGAATGGGGAGAGGATGGGGGAGGGAGGCTGGGTCACTCGGCTTCCCCTCGTCGCCTCCTCCTCTAGCCGCGGCGGCTCCGAGGCCTCGCAGGCTCGGCTGGTGCCCGGGAGGCGCGAGAGCCCAGGCTGCGCCCAGGGGACTGGGGAAATCGCATTGCCCGGGTGCGGGCGCCGGAGGAAGCCGCTGCCGCGCTCTCTCGTCGGGCGCGGGTAGCTGCAGCCTTGGCTAAAACCCACAGACGAGAACACCGAGCGCGCAGCCAAAAGCTAGTGATGTCATCCGTGCAACGTGAGCCTCATCTCTTATTTTTCTAGTCTCCTTAAAGATAAACTGCACCATTTCCCAGGCACGAAATGTCTAAGTCTTATTCTTTGACCAGGCAAGTCAATGGTGTCTAGATAGGTATGTGCCCAACCACATCCATATTTATGCACATATACATATATGTGGTATGTAGCATGTTTACATGCATTATTATAAATTTAGGGATGTTGCCTACAGCTCCTGTTTCTCTTTTCAGCCATGGAAAATTCTCTCAAATCCACTACAGTTATTTAAAGGAAAAACTGCTTATTGCGGAGTCGGCCTTCAAAGGGGCCAAGCGAGCTCCCTGCATCCCCGGTTTGGGTCGCTGGTGTCTTGGGAGGCATTTGATCTTTTTTTCCCCAGAAAGCCACAGGCGCTACCTTGCAAGCTACAGGCGTTTCCACCCAGGACTGAGCTGAGAGCGGCTGCGGAGTTATCCGGCCAGCCCCAGTCCAGTCCCAAGCCAGAGCCAGGCACCCCGACACACACCCACCTCCACCTGCCCTCCCTCCTCGGCAGGAACAGAAAGAAGAAATTTGGCTGATCGACTCAAGACAAGGAGAGAAATTTAATGGTGGATGGGGGATGGTCGGTTAGTAGATATTTTGAAAACGCTGGAGAGCTCGAGCGTTGAGGGAAGGTGGGGTTAAAAGAAACCTCGATGCAGGGTTTGTCATTTTGTAAGGGTGGCCGCTGGATTTAGGCTCTGCAGGGGCTCTGGCAGGTAGCGCCGGACCCCAGACCTTGAGCGGGTGGGCCCCAGGCAAGCCCCGCTTCATCCCAACTTCAGCCCCCCTGCTCTGCTCACGTGAGACGGCGCCGCAAAGGCTGGGACCCTCCCTCCCGGCATCAAACGCTGGGTTTTTCACTCTAACGCTCACCCCTCGTTTTCACCCTCACCCCAAAGTCGAGGTACGGCATTGCCGGGTAAAGAGTTGCCCTGGGGAAAAAGAGAGTGTCTGATACCCTGCTTTGCACAACGGGGCTTGTGAGCCAAAATGAGCGCACCTCCACCATATTCTTTTTGTCTTTTTTTTTTTTCCCTCTCTCTCTCTCTCTCTCCCCCGCCCTTCCTGCATTTTGAAAAGCGCGAACGAGGCGTTTCAGTGCCATCTAGTGGGGGAGGGGCGTGCCTCGCTTTCGCTTTTCACCCCTGGATTCTGCAATGGGATTTGCCCAAGGGACAGCAGAGCCTGAGGAGGCCCGCTGGATTCTCTGGTGCCCGGCTGGTCGAGGGACTGCAGGCATGCGCCCTTGGCCAGATCTCTGCCCTCTGGCTGCCCTAGGATGTCGAGATGGAGTCAAGTGACTTTGGCCCCAGTGTCTTCTAATCTTCCTTTCTACCCACCCCCCTTAACCAGTGCACCCTCCCCCAACCTTGAAAATAGAGAAACAAATAAGCGCAAACACTTTGCACTCATGCAGACAACATCTTAAATTTCTAAAGTTATCTTCTTCACTAAAGTCGAGAGCACTTTTAGGCTAACAAGCTGCCTGCATTTGATAACAGGGAGGTAGAAAAGGGGTGAAATGACATCTACAAGGTCACTCGCGAAATCAGGGCACAGGGGGCCTTCAAGCCCCAGTCTCCTGGTTTCCAGCTTTCCTCTCTTCTTAAACCCGGCTGAAGGGGGTGCCCCTGAGACCACTGGCAGTCCAGGCAGTTGTTCATTCCTAGTAAATGTACCTGTTTATTTTGTCCTTATCTTTCCTTCCTCTTCCATTGTGCCACCCATCTAGTTTCTCCTGGCCTGTACCTGAGGCCTGCTTCCAAGGATGTGCCTGGCCCACTCCCCAAGGTCCTCAGCAGTCCTGTATTTCGGGCCCTGCTTGCAGTGGCAACCCAAATGGTACACTATCCTCCTCTTTACTGAACATCATTAAAATTCTATTTTGAAATGTTTGTCCTTGATGAAATCCCAAAAATCCTATAAAGTTATTGATTCATGGCCTCCTTTGAAGTGCAATTACCTTGGGCAGCCCTATATTATTACGGGATGATCCTGGTCCTCGGGGCTAAGACGGTTGCATGACTATCTTTTCTTAATTGGGTGATCTAAGTTTCTTCCTACTGCCTGCTTCCGATTCCTTCCACTCTGCTAGCTATAGCATCACCATCTTTGTGTTTCCAACCTATTTCTTCCCATTTGCACCAACACCATCCCAGATCATAGGATCTCAAAATCAGAAGAGTCTTTAGAGTCAAACACACATGTAATAATGCATGAATCTCTTTTACAACATTTTCCAAAGAGTGAATGACCAGCTTCTGCTTGCACACTTGAAGTGATGGGGGAATCACTTTGTCTGCAAGCAGCCCACTCCACTTCAGACAGTGAAAGTAGCTACACAGTTCTTCCCTATACTGAGCTTTCTCCTAAGTCTGTATAATTATACTCATTGGCTTTTGTTTTTGCTTTCTAGAAGCCCACAGATGAGGCCTGATTTGTCTTCCATTTAGTGGTCCTTCTTGCCCTTGACATCAGTCATCATGTTCTTCCTACACCTTCTTTCCTCCAGACTAAATACCCCTTGTTCATTCTTGTGATTGCTCTTCTCTGGTTTCTGATACTTTCTGGTTGTTAGTGTTCCTTTTAGCTAATACCTCCTTCATCTAGAAGTCATGTAAACCTATGAAGAAAATTTGGTAAGTCTGTCATGTTCTTATATGACCTTTGTGGAGTTCTAATGATCCTCACTTCCTCTTCTGGGAGCCCATAAGTCATCCCCTTCTTAAGCCATTCCTAGAATCTTGCTCCAAAATGGCATTAAGGTCATTGATCTGTGATTTGTGAAATCTGCATTTTTCAAATTTGGCGTTTCATTTGTTCACACCCACCCACTCCCTTTTTTAAAGCAACATTAACATTCTGCAAGCTCTCTCTAAAGTCACCGACAAAGGTTGAGACATCATTCAAAGTTCTCTCCATTTCCTGGAACACAGTTCACCTGGAGCAGACAGATGTTTTCCTCCAATTTCTTCACCCCTTCTGAACTGCCTTCAGTTACCATATTGTTCTACACTATACCACACCTTCGGCCTGAAAATCTCTCTTTGACATTGTCAATTGAAAGCAAAATAAGTTGATGAGATGTTCTTTCTCTCTGCCACATATCAATATTAATATTACACAATTTGGCCAGGTGCAGTGGCTCACACCTCTAATCACAGCACTTTGGGAGACCAAAGTGGGAGGATTGCTTGAGCCCAGGAGTTTGGACAAGCCTGGGCAACATAGTGGGATCCTATGTCTACAAAGCTGGGTGTGGCGGCATGCACCTGTGGTCCCAGCTACTCAGGAGGCTGAGGTAGGAGGATCACTTGAGCCTGGGAGGTCGTAGCTGTGGTGAGCCATGATGGCACCACTGTACTGCAGCCTGGAAAACAGAGTGAGAGACCCTGCCTCAAAAAAAAAAAAAATACATCATTTGTCTAGAGCAAAGTTTCCCTACATATTCTTATTTCTTTTTTCATAATTAACTTTGCACAATTTGGACATTATTTGTAACCCAAAAGTTATTTTGAGCTCTAGCCCTCCTGACACAGTTCCCAGGTCAATGACATGCTAGTATTTATGGGCGAACAGGTATCTTTCTTTTCTCATGCAGATCTTCTTTCTAAATCTCAGTTTTAAGACTGGGCAGGGTGGCTCATGGCTGTAATCCCAGCACTTTGGGAGGCCGAGGCAGGGTATCACTTGAGGTCAGGAGTTTGAAACCAGCCTGGCCAACATGGTGAAACCCCATCTCTACTAAAAATACAAAAATTAGCCAGGCATGGTGGCAGGTGCCTGTTATCCCAGCTACTTGGGAGGCTGAGGCAGGAGAATCACTTGAACCCAGGAGGTAGAGGTTGCAGTGAGCCAAGATCACACCACTGCACTCCAGCTTGGGTGACAGAGTGAGACTCAGTATCAAAAAAAAAAAAAAAAAAAGTCAGCTTTAGAGAGTCATATTAGTTTAACTACCTTCCTTCTCTTCTTCCTCATCTTCCTCCACCCCACCACCATATTAATCTTCTTAAATTCCACAGTTATCCTTTAAAATCCTGTAGTAGGGTTGGGCACAGTGGCTCACACCTGGAATCCCAGCTTTGGGAGGCCAAGGAGGGCAGATCACTTGAGTCCGGGAGTTCGAGACCAGCCTGGCCAACATGGCAAAACCCCGTCTCTGCTAAAAATACAAAAATAAGCCAGGCATGGTGGTGCAGGCCTGCAATCCCAGCTATTCGGGAGGCTGAGGCACGCGAATCACTTGAATCCAGGAGGTAGAGACTGCAGTGAGCGGAGATCATGCTGCTGTACTCCAGCCTGGGTGACAGAATGAGAGTCTGTCTTAAAAATAAAATAAAATAAAATTCTGCAGTAGTTTCACCTTGTCTGTACTGTAAAGTTCAGACCTTTTACATCTCTATAAGACTCTGCCCAGGGCTTCAGCCTAGCCTCTAACGATGACTTCCTCACTCTCAAAGAAACACCCTCTAAACATGTTTTGAAAGCTCCACATTGGTATCATTCCTCTTGCCCACATAATATCTCACTGCTCTGGTTTTTAAGAGCCTTACAATTACAGGTGCCTCATATCAACAGGTCAAATAAACATCATTTGATCATCTCACTAGAAGCTAAAAAGACCACCAATTAAACCCAACAAACATTCTTGATATGTAAAAGGTGTTCCTAAACTAGAGATAATTTTAAATGAATAAGATCATCTCCTACATAAAGAAATATTTCAAACTAGTAGGAATAAAACAACACAAGAGAAAAAAATGTGCAAAGTTTATAAAAAGACAATTTACAGAAGAAGAAATTGAGATGGAAAATTAACATGCGAAAAAAACCTCACTAGTAATCTACAGAATGCAAATGTTTTTAAAATACTGTTGTTTACCCACCAGTTGGGGAAAAAAATGTACATGTCTGTTAATATCAAGTGTTGGCTGGGGCATAGAGAAACATGCTCTCATGCACTTCTGGTAGGAGCATGAACTGATAGAGCCACTCTAGAGGGCAATTTGGAGTCACTGTTAAGATGAAAAAGACATGTCTCTATGACCCAGCAGATATCCTTCTGTACTTGTCTGCCCATGTCATCACATAACTATCTCCTCTTGTGTATCTTCACATCACTCCTCTGTGCATCTCCATCTCCAAATTTCCCTCTTCTTATGGGGACAACAGTCATATTGCTATAGAGACCTACCCTACTCCAGTTTGACCTATCTTAATTATCTTAATTAATTACATCTACGATTATGCGATTTTTTTTTTTTTTTGAGACAGAGTCTTGCTCTGCCGCCAGGCTGGAGTGCTATGGCTCAATCTCAGCTCACTGCAAGCTCTACCTCCCAGGTTCAAGTGATTCTCCTGCCTCAGCCTCCCGAGTAGCTGGGACTACAGGCACACACCACCACGCCCAGCTAATTTTTGTATTTTTAGCACAGACGGGGTTTTACCATGTTGGCCAGGATGATCTTGATCTCTTCACCTCGTGATCCACCCGCCTCGGCCTCCCAAAGTGCTGGGATTATAAGCGTGAGCCACTGCACCCTGCCATGATGACACTATTTCTAAAGAAGATCACATTCTGAGGAACTGGGGGTTAGGACTTCAACCCATAACTCTACTTTTCATACAGAAAAAAAAGGGAGCGTAAGAAAATATACATGTATCTACTTATTTGTGCAAAATCAAAGGGTAAAAAGCCAAGTAGGCAACAGTAAGTTGACAGCAGGAAGCCACTAGCACCCTGGGTTAAAAGCAACATTGAGAGACCCCAGGGCAAGCATACAAATGAAGGTCCACATACCATAAGTCTCAATGTTTAAAATAAGTCAAATGACAAATTGTTAAATCAAAGTGTGTTCTATCCTTCTATATTACAAATACCTTTATGATGACAAAATTTTGAAATAAATACATGTAAAGTTATTTTAGTTTTTTTTTTTTTTTTTTTTTAATAGAGACAGGGTCTCATTCTGTTACCCAGACTGGAGTGCAGCAGTGTACTCCACTGCAACCTCAAACTCCTGGATTCAATTGATCCTCCCATCTCAGCCTCCTGAGTAGATGGGACTACAGACGTGTGTCACCACACCTGGTTAATTTTCATATTTTTGGTAAAGATGAGGTTTCACCATGTTACCCAGGCTGGTCTCAAGCTCCTGGGCTCAAGTAATCCTCCTGCCTTGGCCTCACAATGTACTGGGATTACAAGCATGAGCCACCATGCCCAGCAAGTTATGTTTCTTGCATAAATAAAAGTTGGCAAAATAGCATGTGCTGGTGAACCAGCAATGTTCAAATACATAGTAAAATAAAAGCATTTCATAATTCATAACTAATTATACATATTTTTTCTTATTTTTCTTGATGTTTACTCCAGAAAAATCATTAATCCTATTGCTATAATCAAGATTTTCACATTACTTCTATTGATGGTAATGCCAAATGTTTTAACAACTTTTTGATTCATTGTAATTTTTAGATCGTTTTTTGTTTTGTTTCAAGACAGGGTCTCTCTCTGTAGCAGAGGCTGGATTGCAGTGGTGCCATCACAACTCACTGCAGCCTCGACCTCCCAGGCTTAAGAGATCCTCCCACCTCTGCCTCCTGAGAAGCTGAGACTACAGGTGCATGCCACCGCATTTGGCTAATTTTTATATTTTTAGTAGAGATGGGGTTTCACCATGGCTCCCAGGCTGGTCTCAAACTCCTGGGCTTAAGCAATCTGTTCACCTTGGCCTCCCAAAGTGCTGGGATTGCAGGCATGAGCTACCATGCCCAGCCAGATAGGTTTTTTTAGCATTATTAATTTCAACTTGGACAAATTTCACTCTACTGAGGCAGTAACACTTTTATTGGAAGTATTGGTAAAATGTTTAAAGCATACTTATTTTGAAATTTTATGTTATTTTCAAGCACTGTAACAATCATCTATGAAAAGCTCATAGTGCAGAACAATATTATATTTTACTTTTATCATATAAATCATGATCGATCATATATACCTTTTTGTTTTACCATCTCTTAAAGTAATATCTAGATCCATATAACATTTCTTAAGTTCATCTTTCAAATATTCCAATGCTAGGATAAAGGAGACCAAAAATCAAAACATACTGCTTAATTTATTAAAATCAGTCTTTAATCAAGACCATATCTTGATCTATAATGATTGGAAAATAGTTTTTATAGACATTACTTTGGGATAATTAATCTTCTCCTTTAAAGTCTTTCTTTTTTTTTTTTTTTTTTAGATTTGCCTAATCTGGATATTTCTTTTTTTTTATTTTATTATTATTATACTTTAAGTTTTAGGGTACATGTGCCTTGTTCAAGCCATTCTCATGCCTCAGCCTCCCAAGTAGCTGAGACAAAGGCATGCACCACCACACCTGACTAATTTAAAGTCATAAAAACATTTTCATTTTCTTGTTCTAATGTCCTAATATTTTATTAGAATATCATTTTGATTTCACATGCAGTTCATTTCTATTTGGAGAAAAACATTTTCTTTAAAATTTAAAAATATATTTTAAAAATTAAGTGAGAAATTGCCAAACTTAGATCTGAATTTTTACAGATCTAAGATTTTACAGATCTAATTTTTACAGATTTTTGTTTCTGTACATTTTTTTTTTTTTACTTTTTTTTTCAGTTTAATCCTTGGATTTCGTTTGGCTTATATGTTAAAAATCCTCAAAAGAAAGGAAACTAAGCCAGAAACCTTTTAAGGAGGACTCCCTTTCAGGACCTCCTACCTATTTTGTTTACATTATTAATAACAAGCAATAGTTCACATCAAAGAATTGTGGATAGCACAAATCCAAAACTGATTTCCTTTTCCACCAAAGACCACATTTTGCTCTATATGTGAGCATCATCTGTTGTTTCAGGTAGCTGGTACATCTTATATCTAGTATACCTTATGTATTTTCTAAATAAAATTTAATGACTTTGGCAGCATTTTTTAGTCAGAATTTCCATCATATGTCTTCAAGTGGCTATAAGATCACATTTAAATATGCTTTGTCTGTGGATAGATTCAAGATATAGCATAAATACCTATAATCTTTTAATTTCTCCAAAGAATTTTACGACTATTGGCTCAAGCTGAGGCCACATCTCTTAGTAACACATTAAACTATGAACGATATGTGACATTAGCATGTTTCTGTATTTTAGGCCAAAATTCAGAATGGGTCAAGAAATATAGTTAAGAGCAACATGAATTGCTTAATATCGCAAAACAGTCCTCAGGTACCGTGTACAACTGTTGCAAAATATCATCCTAATTCCCGTGTAACTCCAGAACCATGAACTGGAACACCAAAGGAAGACAGAAAATGGATACTTATGCCTTCTGGGAAATTATACTTCCTTATTCAAAAATCTACTGAACACATGCTGTCTGGGAGAAAAGATTGACAAGTTAATCATTTTGTCCTCTTTTGTGTCTAAGTGCTTCTACCTTCAGATCCTCTCAGCACGTCAAAGCAGAATCCACCCCCAACATCAGCAGCAACACAACCCAAAACACTTAATGGCACTCAGATGCAGTTGTCTTTTGTTTTGAGGATACAGGCCAAGAGGTATCTCAGAGCACTTTCCTGGGGCCCATTCTGTGTTAACCAGAAGAGCAGAAGTTTAGGGTCACAGTCCATGCCGTGCAGACCTGATGCAGGAACTCAAGACATAGAGGCAACCATGAATTCTTCAGTTCAGTTATTTGTGTGTGTTTGGAATATGCAGAGCCCTCTAAGGTGGGGTTGGGAAGGGACCCTCTTGGTGGGGACTAAGGGCAGCCTAGCTGAAGAAACAAAAAAGGAAGAAGTATTTCCTGAAACCTGGAACCAGCTTTGCCCAACAGAAGCTGGACCCATGGAGACACCTGTCTGGCCAGAGCTGGAGCCACGAAACAGATGCAGCTGTTGCTAGAGTTGCTACTTGTGGCAGAGAACAAGGGAGGAATACCTGGGCTTCTCCCTTTCTTCTACTCACCAATCTCTTGCCAGAACCTCCCAGGGCCTGCACTCAGCAGGAAGCCAGCTGACATGGGAACCTTGGGACACGCCGATTTCAGTCCACTGCAGTACAACAGAGCAGGGAAGGGCAAGGAACAGATGTTAAGGCAAACAGGACACGGTGAACTGGCACACAGTGAAACTTCAGAGACATTCCAATAAAATCAGGACCAAGATAAATATGCTGTCTCACATATGTATATATATGATGGTTTTTCAGATAGGGTCTCCCTCTGTCAGCCAGGCAGGAGTGCAGTGGCACACTTAACAGCTCACTGCAGCCTCCACCTCCTGGGTTCAAGCAAGGAGCCCAGAGCGATCCTCCCACCTCAGCCTCCCTAGTACCTGGGACTACAGGCATGCACCACCATGTCCAGCTAATTTTTTTGTAGAGATGGGGTTTTGCCATGTTTCCCAGGCTGATCTCAAATTCCTCACCTCAAGCGATCTGTCCGCCTCAGCCTCCCAAAGTGCTGGGATTACAGGAGTGAGCCACTGCATCAGACTACTATTTAATATATTAGAGGTCAAGAAAAGGGCAGGAAACAAAAATAAGTGTTATAACCATTGGAAAGGAGGATGCAAAACTATCACTATATACAGAAAATGACTGAAAATTCAAAAGAATAAACTAACAAGCTAGTAGCACTAATAAGAGAGTTGGATAAGATGGCTGAATATAAGAAAAATAAACAGATATCAATACTTTCAAACATAATAGCAATTAATTATCAGAAAATATATTGGAAAACTCTTCCATTCAAGATAACAAAAACTATAACACACTTATGAATAACAGTTACAAAGAAAGGAGAGGATATGAAGAAAACTACAAAACTTCATTGAGAGACACAAATGATATAAACAAAATGTAAAAACCTATCATGTTCTGGCCAGGCGCGGTGGCTCACACCTGTAATCCCAGCACTTTGGGAGGCCGAGGCAGGCAGATCACCTGAGGTCAGGAGTTCAACATCAGCCTGACCAACATAGTGAAACCACATCTCTACTAAAAATACAAAAAAAATCAGCTGGGCGTGGTGGCACCCGCCTGTAACCCCAGCTACTCGGGAGCTGAGGCAAGAGAATCGCTTGAGTCCAGGAGGCAGAGGCTGCAGCGAGCCGAGCTCACACCACTGCACTCCAGCCTGGGCGACAGAGCAAGACTTTGTCTCAAAACAAAACAAAACAAAAGAAAACCTACCATGTTCCTAAATGAAACAACTCAATACTATAAAAGTGCCGATGCTTTTCAAAGTCATTTATAGATTTAATATGGTGCCAATTGAAATCTCCATTTGTTTGATTTGGAACTTGAAAAAATAATTTTCAAGGTAATCTGAAAAAATATTCATGACAACAGCGAAAATATTATTAAGGGATAATCTTTCATAAATATTAAAATATTTTTAATCACAGTATTTTAAATAGTGTGATACCCACTTCTTAGACTCTGCATTCCCCATCCCAGAAGCCTCAGTATTTTTTTATAAATAAAAAGAACAAGACATGATTCATTAAAAATCATGAAAAACATGATTTGTAAGAAATTAGATCTGTAAGTGACTACAATTCCTCAAGATCTGGAAAAGTGACAAGGAAATGGTAGCTGCCCAGCCAGGTTTTGACCTGAATGAGTGCACAGCGATGCCCCTCGGCCTATGCAATGCCTCAATGTTTTCCAATCATTGAATTCTGGGCTGAGGAGGCATAGGTTATGTGGACAGCATCCCATTCTACTTCTAACCTGACTTCTGAGGCTGGATCCTGAAAGTCCTGATCACTTGCTACACTGTCTCCTATAGACTGAATTGTGTTCCCCCAAAATTCTTATATTGAAGCACTAATGCCCAATGTGATGGTATTCGGAGATGGGGTCTTTGAAGGTAATTGGATTTAGATGAGGTCATGAAGGTGGGGCCCTCATGATGGGATTAGTGCCCTTATAAGAAGAGGAAGAGACACCAGAGTTCTCTCTCTGCCACATGAAGACACAGTGAGAAGGCAGCTGTCTACAAGCCAGTATCTGAGCCCTCACCAGAAACTGACCATGCTGGCACCCTGATCTTGGACTCCCAGAACTGTGAAAAATAATTTCTGTCATTTACGCCACCTGGTCTATGGTATGTTCTTATAGTAGACTGAGTAGACTATGGCACCATTGCCCCCATTTGAACCATAATGTGGAGGGTCTCCCTTACATCCTGCCCAATCAAGTGACATTTTTACATGTTGCAGGACAAGGTATTGACAGTTCTAGAGTGGGATAACTCTCAATTCCCCTTCTAGATATCCAGTATTTCCAGGGGAGGGGGATTTTCTACATATTACCAGGACTTCATTGTATCCTTTTCCTTTTTTATTTCCCCACATTGACAGCCATGGTTGCTGACCTCATTCATTCATTCTACACTTACTAGATGCAGGTACTCTTCTAGGTTCCTGGGAGACCTCCATGAATAACAAAGATCCCTGCCCTCCTGGAGCGTATATTCTACTATGGGAAACGGGTAAAAACCAACTTAATAAAAAAAAAATTTTTTTTTTGAGACAGAGTCTCTCTCTGTTGTGCAGACTGGGGTGCAGTGGTGTGATCTCAGCTTACTGCCACCTCCGCCTCCTGGGTTAAAGTGATTCTCCTGCCTCAGCCTCCCAAGTATTTGGGATTATAAGTGCACACCACCATGCCCGGCTAATTTTTATATTTTGAGTAGAGATGGGTTTTACCATGTTGGCCAGGATGGTCTTGAACTCCTGATCTCAGATGATCTGCCTGCCTCAGCCTCTCAAAGAGCTTGGATTACAGGCATGAGCCACCGTGCCTGGCCATATTTTAAAAGATGATAAATGCTGTAGGAAAAAAAATAGACCATAATGTAGGTGTTATGTAATGAATGCGTTCCACTGAAGTCTGTATGTTGATGCCATAATCTCCAGTGTGACTATATTTGGAGATAGGGTCTTCAGGAGGTAACTAAAGTTAGGGGGGTGGGGCCCTGACCTGATAGAACTGGTGACCTCATAAGAAAAGGAAGAGATCTCTCTCTTTCTTTCTCTCTCCACATGAGCACGGAGAAAGGCCATGTGAGGACACAGTGAGAAGGAGGCCATCTGCAAAGAGACTTAGCAAAGGCCAGGAAGACAGCCCTTGGCAGAAACTAAACCCACCAGCACCTTGATCTGGGACTTCCAGCCTCCAGAACTGTGAGAAAACAAATATCTGTTTTTAAACCACTCAGTTCATGGTGTCCAAATAAAAATCAAAGCAAAGCCAAAGGGAAGTCATCATCTCAGACAAAGGGGGATCATCTCAGGAAAGACAGAAAATTGCACAATCCTTGGAGGGTGCGTGAGAATTTTGTGGTGGATGGCTTTATTGACTATGCTCTCTCGCTCTCTCTCACACACACACACATGCACACACCCACAAACACACCCTGGCCCACCACAATACAGCCACATTAGCCCAGCCAACCCCAGACTCCAGCTTGGCAGTGGAGGTCATTCCTATCAAGGGGAAACTTGAGTGTGGGGATTTCCATTCTGCCACCACTTCCTGAAGATGCCCGCCTTACTAGGAAGCGCCCCACTCTAGAAAAGAAATTGCTTGTCAACAAAGGCCTGTGCAAGCCTCAGAGGCACAGCCGAGGGCGTTGCATTACAGAATGCTCACACGGCCACAGCCTGCCACAGCTGACACAGGCACAAAAAGCAGCTCACTCATAACAAACCAGAGGTTGGCTGAGTAAGTCATAAGATAAGTCATTCAACAGAATGACAAGCAGCTATTAAAATTAACATGTTGGTGTTATATTTAAGAATGTAGTGAAATACTCAAACAGATACTGGTAAGTGCAAAAAGTAAGATATAAAACTGTGGGTAAAATCTGATCCAAATGTTGTAAAGAAAAATAAATGACAAGGAAATATACCACAATGTTAGGATTATTTCTGGGTTATTTTCTCTTCAAGGGCTTTTGTATTTTCTAGATTTCTACGTGAACATGTATTACCATCTGAAAATAATGGCCATATTAAGATAGTAAAGGTACTCACATTCAAAGGCTTGTATGTATGATTAATTCTCCATGTAGCCAGCCTTCCCGAAATTCCTACTGAACAAATTCATTCAAAAGCACAAAATCTATAAAGGAGCCATTGACATCCAAAATTAAAAGTACTCTCCTTAGAGATAATTCTGCTTCTAAGTGCTTTGAACTATACATTTTTGCCTTACTCTTTTTGACAGTGAAGAGTCTTTTCAGGAGAAAAAAAATCATGATTTTTTCCAGGGTTCTCTGTTCACTGCTTTCAATTTTCCATCCTTTTATGACATTTATGAGGCAAAGGCCATCTCCTCCCTCATCTGGTCAGTACATTTCAGTCTGATGGGCACCTGCTGTAAAAAAGCACAGGTATGGCACAGGACTTTACGTGACTTTGCCAAGTTTACAAGGCCAGCTATGGAGGGAACTGACAGGGGTGGAGCTCAAATCAGAACCGAGCTGGGGCAGTGGAGAGGGTAAGTCACCACTCCTGAACTAGTGGTGTCACAGAAACAGAATCAAGAAGCAAAATAATGGGACCCCAAACATCCACATGAGGAAAGAAAAAAGGCCAGAGAGGAGGCAGGAATTATGAACAGAAAGCAAGATTCTGGGACCAGTGAAAGGACAGTCTTGTGAAGAAAACCAGCACCCCTTGAACCGCCTCAGATACCTGAAAGTTAGGGCAAGTCAGAAGAAAAGCAATGAGCCAGCTACTCAGGAGGCTGAGGCAGGAAAATCGCTTGAACCGGGAAGACAGAGGCTGCAGTGAGCTGAGATCCCTCCACTGCATTCCAGCCTGGGTGACAGAGGGAGATTCCATCTCAAAAAAAAAAAACAAAAAAACTATGAGCATCCAGCTCCCATTTGTTGGTGACCTGCTTTGTCACAACAGTCCTATGAACTACTAATATCTTCATTTAATCAGATGAAGAGAGTCACTCAGAGAGTGGTTTGTCCAAGTTTATCCAACTGGTAAACAGTGGGGTGGGGATTTAAAAATCTAGATGTAGTTAACTACAAATCCCACTCTCTGTGCACTACGAATCTGTTTCAATTAGCAATAATTGCGCCTCAAATAAACCTCATTGGCTACCTTACTGCCACTGCACAAAGCTTATGAATCTGTTACAGACTACAGAACCAGGCAACAGTGGAAAGGAAGGTGACTCCTTAGAGTCAGAGATGAAGAAGGCATGGTAAGATTGTGGCTATGATATCCACTATGGTTGACCAACCAATCCCAAGAGGAAATCATCCAACATCACATGCAGTGACTGTTGAAGGATGATGATGATGAGTCTATCTGAAGTCTTTTCTCTTTGTCTTTGATTTTCTGCAGTTTGAATACGATATGGCTACATGTAGATATTTTTATATTTATACTGTTTGGTGTTCTCTGAGCTTCCTAGATCTATGATTTGATGTTTTGGAAAGTTCTCAGTCATTATGACTTCAAATAATTTTTTTATTCCTTTCTCTCCTCTCCTTCTGGAAGTCCCATTTTGCATATGTTACATCTTTTGTAATTGTCCTACAGTTCTTGGAATATTAAGTGCCAAGTTTTTATTACAAATATTATTATCAAGCCAGGTGCAGTGGCTCATGCCTGTAATCCCAACACTTTGGGAGGCCAAGGTGGGTGGATCACAAGTTCAAGAGATCAAGACCATCCTGGCCAACATGGTGAAACCCTGCCTCTACTAAAATTACAAAAATTAGCTGGGCATGGTGGTGCATGCCTGTAGTCCCAGCTACTTGGGAGGCTGAAGCAAGAGAATCGTTTGAACCCGGGAGGCAGAGGTTGCAGTGAGCTGAGATTGTGCCACTGCACTCCAGCTTGGGCGACAGAGCGAGACTCCATCTCAAAAAAAAAAAAAATAAATAAATATCATTTTTCTTATAAATATTATTCCAAATAGTGCTATTATGACATCCTTTATCTTTTCATACATCCCTGATTTGTCCTTTAAAAAGTTTCATTATAGAATTGATGGATGAAGACTTCAGATCTGTTCCACAGGGGCTTCTGAAGCCAGGGCTTTCAGTTCTTATTCTAGGACTCCTTATCTTACAGCCTGCTGTTCATTTTAGTGCTGTGCTAAAACTGTAGATGAGAGTACTAGTATCTTTGTCATGCAAGCCTTGGGACCTGTGATGTTTAATATTAAATGTCAACTTGATTGGATTGAAGGATACAAAGTATTATTTCTGGGTGTGTCTGTGAGGGTGTTGCCAGAGGAGATTAACATTTGAGTCTGTGGACTGGGAGAGGCAGATCTACCCTCAAGGTGGGTGGGAACCATCCAATGGGCTGCCAACACAGCTAGAAAAAGCAGGCAGAAGAAGGTGGGATACACTGGCTTTCTGAGTCTCCTGGCTTTCATCTTTCTCCTGTGCTGGATGCTTCCTGCCCTCAAACATCACACTCCAGGTTCTTCAGTTTTTGGATTCTTGGACTTACACCAGTGGTTTGCCAAGGGTTCTTGGGCCTTCAGCCACAGACTGAAGGCTGCACTGTCGGCTTCCCTATTTTTGAGGTTTTAGGACTGGGACTGAGACACTACTGGCTTCCTTGCTCCTCAGCTTGCAGATGGCCTATCGTGGGACTTCACCATGTGATCCTGTGTGTCAATTCTCCTTAATAAACTCCCTTTCATATATACATATATCCATTAGCTCCACCCCTCTGGAGAACCCTGACTAATACGAGATCCCCACAAGACACCCATGAATACATGCAGACAATAGCAAAATGGTTTTATTCCTCTTACCAATAAGCCAACTTTTACCCCCACTACACCCCCCTGTCAGCAAGAAGTTAAAGCAATCATTAGCCTTTTCCCATCTCTGTAGCTCACAACTCAAGAATGAAGTACGGTCAAGCTCAAATTGGGGATGGAAATTGTCTTTACAAAAATTATGGCAGTGAGAGAAATCTGACATACCTAACTCACTCTTGCTTCTAACCTCTCAAACCAACTGTCTTTGCTCTTTCCTGGGCATATGCTAAGCTAACTATGGGAGGAATTAATTTATAGTTTAACCTTAAAGCAAGGATGATAATAGCCCCTCCTTGTTCAAGGATAGAATTGCCTTTGTAAAACTCATGACAGCCCACAAGGTTAGAATTATGGGAGGGGCCTGAATTCTGCTAAGACCCAGGCATAAATGATAACTAGTCATTGTTTACTGCTCAGGAGGCACATGGGGTGAGCACAAAATTTGTAAGTTCTCTAATCACCCCTACAGACAACATTCCTATTGTAAAACCTAAGACTGGGGTTTGAGATATTTTTCAGACTTTGCATTCTAGTAGAATAACATCTCCCAGACTGATGACCCTCACCCAGGAACTGACTTACCACACAAAGGCAGTTTTGACAGCCCTATGATTTCATCCCCAGCCCAACCAATCAGCAGTCTCCATTCCCTAGTCCCCTGTCTATCAAACTATCCCTAAGAAACCCTAGCTTTCAAATTATCTGGGAGACAGATTTGAGAATTAACTCCCATCCTTCCACTTGGCCAGCCCTGTGATTATTAAACTCTTTCTATGAAGCAAAAAAAAATTATGGATGAAATAAATGATATGCAGAATACTAAGGCTGTTTAAAACTGAACTAATAAATTTCATACCAAAAAAAGTGTATAGCAATTTCCATTCCTATAGAAG
Source organism: Pan troglodytes (assembly GCF_028858775.2). Taxonomy (NCBI): domain Eukaryota; kingdom Metazoa; phylum Chordata; class Mammalia; order Primates; family Hominidae; genus Pan; species Pan troglodytes. The sequence goes on along the minus strand of NC_072404.2, from coordinate 156,403,323 downwards.
AGTGTGAGCATTCTTGGTCCTTCACAGCCTCAACTATCCTGAGTAAAATACCTTTTTAATCTACACCAACATGATTACTGGGGGGACGGGGGTTGGAAATCATATAAAGTATTAAACACACCATATGTTTAATACTAAATGCTAAATAGACCTATTTCCCATATCTTCAGAAAGCATGCTAAATATACCTATTTCTCATTTCTTCAGAAAGCATGCAGTTGAACTCATCACAAAAAAAGTGTTTCTGAAAATGTGTCTATGGAGTAGAGAGGATATGTCTTAAGTGAAAAAAAAAGAATCCTCATCAGTTAGTTTAAGCAGAAAAGGGATTTATTTAAAAGTATTAATAGCTCACAGAATCATTTGGAAAGCTGGAGCAACAGTCTCAAGGCTCAGCTTCAGTGCCACAGAACTGGACTTGTGAGTCAACTTTTGCCACCACCAATGACCAAATGCCAGATGAAATTCCTGATTTAGAAGTACTGATGTGGAGTGGTTGAAGAAAAGGCAGAATTCAACTCAACTCAGCTTTGGCTCAGAATTGGCATACTTACTGTCTCTTCCATTGGCCCAAGCAAGTGATATGGCCAAGTCTGAAAATGGGGTGGGGTAATATTCTGCCCCTATATGGAGGCATGAGCAGACACCGGTGAGATATATATATATATATATATATATATATATATATCTGAGACAGATTTTTCCTCTATCACCCAGGCTGGAGTGCAATAGCACAGTCTCAGCTCACTGCAACCTCCCCTTCCTGGGATCAAGGGATTCTCCTGCCTCAGCCTCCTGAGTAGCTGAGATTATAGGCATGTGCTATCACACCCAGCTAATTTTTGTATTTTTAGTACAGACAGGGTTTTGCCATGTTAGCCAGTCTGGTCTCAAACTCCTGACCTCAAGTGATCCACCCACCTCAGCCTCCCAAAGTACTGAGATTACAGATGTGAGCCACTGTGCCCAGCCAGAATAAAATATTTTACTTGCCTCTTTCCTTGACTTCCTCAAATGTAAAAGTATCTTCAAGTACCATTCTTGCTCTGAAATTCTAGAATTTTAAGTAAAACTTTATACATTAAGTCAAATAGTTAACTCACTAGGGTGAATATTAATAGGAAACATAAAGAAAGCTTTGTTTAAAGTGAAAAATAATTTTACATGCAAATAATCACTCCTCAAATAGACATTTCATAAATCTTACTTCTCAAATACCAGCTTCTCTTAAATTAAAACTCATTTAAATGTCTCTGCTTTTACTGTATCAACAAGTACAAAAAATCTAAAATGTAAAGGTCAATAAACTGTGGACTTTAGGGAAAGATTAAATTTTATTTTAAATTAAACAAGAAGCTAGAACATTTCCAATATTTTCATTTTGCTTTAGTGGCTACCAAATACAGTTAGGCTACAGACTAACTCAAGGAGCATGGATATTAGATATGAAGGCTTTTGAAAGAAAATTCCAGGCTGGGTGTGGTGGCTCATGCTATAATCCCAACACTTTGAGAGGCCAAGACGGATGGGTTGCTTGAGCCCAGGAGTTTGAGGCCAGCCTGAGTAACATGGCGAAACCTTGTCTCTGCCAAAAAAATACAAAAAGTAGCTGGGTGTGGTGGCTCACGTCGTAGTCCCAGCTACTCAAGAAGCTGAGATGAAAGAATCACTTGAGCCCGGGAGGCAGAGTTTGCAGTGAGCTGAGATCATGCCACTGCACTCCAGCCTGGGTGACAGAGCAAGACTCTGTCTCAGGAAGGAAGGAAGGAAGGAAGGAAGGAAGGAAGGAAGGAAGGAAGGGAGGGAGGGAGGGAGGGAGGGAGAGGGAGGGAGGGAGGGAGGGAGGGAGGGAGAGAGGGAGGGAGGGAGGGAATCCTGACTTGATGAAATGACAGGGAAAGGAAATAAATTGCAGTAGGACAAATTAACACAGTAAGGAAATATAATGTCTAGTATTGAGGATTTAGATTGAAGAGTTAGTCTACTCTTTATTCTGAAGTCCACATCATGTAGCAATAAAAAAATTGCTAAAACGTTAATTTTGAGAATCCTGTGCCCCAAGTCTCTGGTGCCTGTCCTGAGCATCGAAATCCCACTGCAACATTTTTGTCTTTGACTTGTTGCTATCTCGTGGATATTGCTGATTTAGGAAATAATGTATGCTACAAGGGTAACTAATAATTAGGGATGCATGAAGATCTCTGAAAGTTCTCAAAAATCACAAAGGTTTATTATATTTTTTAAAGAAGACATAAACAAGTTTTTAAAAGAAAAATACATCTTTATAAATGAGGCACAAGCTACCATGCATAATACAAAGGTCAATAGTCCAATTGTCAGATGCAACATTAGTTAAGACTCTTCTTGTTGCAAGTGACAGAAACTCACCTCAAATTGTTGTAGGCAAAAGGTTTGGGCTTGTTATTGAAAAGCCTCGGGGATTGTACTAATCTGTTCTCACACTGCTATAAAGAACTACCTGAGACTGGGTAATTTATAAAGAAAAGAGGCTTAATTGACTCACAGTTCCACAGGCTGTACAGGAAGCATGGCTGGGGAGGCCTCAGGAAACTTAGGATCATGGCAGAAGGTGAAGGGGAAGCAAGCACGTCTTATCATGGTGGAGCAAGAGAGAGAGAGAGTGCAAAGAGGAGATGCTACACACTTTTAAGCCATCAAATCTCATGAGAACTCACTCACTATCATGAGAACAGCAAGGAAGAAATTCACCCCCGTGATCTAATCACCTCCTACCAGGTCCCTACCCCAACAATGGGGATTACAATTCAACATGACATTTAAGTGGGGACACAGAGCCAAACCATATCAATGATTTTCAGGCCTGACTTGCTCCAGGAGCCCAAATGATGTCGTTAGGACTCAGTTTCTTTCCAACTATCATTCAGTCAGCAGCTTCCTAGGCTCTCATCCTCCCAGGTTGTATTCCAGCAAAGAAGAATCTCAGTGTCTCAGGTGTAAGTCCCTGGATTCATATTGATTGGATCAGTTTGGGTCACTGGCCTGCTCCTGATTAATCTGGCCTTGGTCACATGTGCTGCCTCTGGAGAAAGAAGGGAGCCCCCACCCAATCCACAATCCACAGGAATGGAGTCCTGGAGAAATGGTTTTCCAAAGGAAATTCAGGGTGCCCTAATCCAGAAAAAAAAGCAAATGTGTAATAGGTGATCAAAACAGTAAATGTTGCCTATGGATGCTGATATGGTTTTGCTGTGTCCCCGCCCAAATCTCATCTTGAATTGTAACTCCGACAATTCCCACATGTCCTAGGAGCAACCCGGTGGGAGGTGATTGAATTATGGAGGCGGGTCTTTCCTCTGCTGTTCTTGTGATACTGAATGGGTCTCACGAGATCTGATGGTTTTAAAAATGGGTGTTTCTCTGCACAAGCTCTCTTTGCCTGCTGCCATCCACGTAAGATGTGACTTGCTCCTCCTTGCCTTCAGCCATGATTGTGAGGCCTCCCCAGCCACATGGAACCGTAACTCCAATAAACCTCTTTCTTTTGTAAATTGCCCAGTCTCGGATATGTCTTTATCAGCAGTGTGAAAACGGACTAATACAGTTGCTTAAGATAAAATCGAAGGAATCTGTGGCTTCAATAGATGAACGCCAGATCCTAAGCAAGTGTAGGTGCAGTGTCAAACTCTCCCTGTTTGGAAAGCAAGGGAAAGTCCCAGGACTCTGGCCAACACAAGTGTTCCAGCAACTGTGGTGAAGCATAGCTGCTCCATGACTCCCCAAGAAAAACATCCTAAAACTTCTGTAGTATCTGTTGCCTATCTGCCTTTGGAAGTTTAACCATTAATGTAATTGTCAGAGAAACCACACCACCAGCTCAGTGTTGTGTCTGAATTAATGACCTTATTTTTCATTGAGCCAGCCTTCAGTATACCCAAATTTATTCCTTAATCTGTTTATTTTTGTGTAATTAGCAGAACCAGGAGTGCCTGCATTTTTTAGGTATTCGTTTTTGTGCTTTTTTTTTTTTTTTTTGAGACAGGGTCTTGCTCTGTTGCCCAGGCTGGAGGGCAGTGGTGCAATCACAGCTCACTGCAGCCTCAGCCACCCAGGCTCAAACAATTCTCCCACCTCAGCCTCTCGAGCAGCTGAGACCACAGGTGCAAGCCACCATGCCTGGCTAAGTTTTTGTAGAGACAAAGTCTCACCATGTTGCCCAGGCTATTTTTGTGCTTTTAAACACATGTTGGAATAAACAGTGCAATATATTTTGGGGGAAAAAAAACTTGATTTATGCTATTGGAATTTTTGAACTAGCATTAGACTATGTAGAAGATAAACACTAACCTAAGTGTGTACATTTTTTTCTGAGGAGGGTCCACCCCATCTCAAAGGGGTTGATGACTCAAAAAGTGTCCAGGGCACTGGACTAAGCCCATGACCTGCAGAGCACATTTTTCCCGTATCAAAAAGACCATGGAGCATGATGAGGACACGCCAAGGCAATGAAGTCAGACTCAGAGTTTAAACCTTGGCTCTACTCTGTGACCTCAGGCAAGTTACATGGTCTCTCTGCGCCTCATTTTCCTCATCTATAAAATAAGGATAATAATAGCTCCTACCTCAAAGGCTTATGGTGTAATTAAATGAGATAATTTATGTCAAGTATTTGAATCATTAACTGATCTGTAACAAGTAATGAATAAATGTTAGTTATTATTATAACTACATAAATTTGGTTTTCATATTTCTCTTCCTTAAACTTTCAAACTCTATTTGTTACAATACAATTAATCCATGGTTTATGCAACCTCAAGATGTCTATGCTCACCATATAGTAATATATTTACATAATGAGGACATACACACCTGGAATTCGGTACTAAAAATTTACAAATTAAATATCTTGTATTTACTACATATGTATATAGCACTAACTGTGTGTTGAGGCTGTTACTAAATACTTTACTAATATTAACCCATTTAATCCTGAGAATAATCCTATGAGGTAGGTTCTATCAGTATCCTTCCTTTACAGATGAGGAAACTGAGCCACAGAGAAATTAATTAACTTACCTAAGATTACATAGCTGGTAAACATCAGATTTAGGTTTGAACCCAAATAATCTGCGTCCAGAGTCAAGGACTTTAACTACTTTGCCATTTGTGTTTCATTTTTACTGCTCATTTGATGGAGAAGGAAGGGTTAAAGAAAGAGAAAATAATCAATCATCAATTTCTGGCATTTAGTAAGCACCTACTGTGCTGCGGCTTTCACACTTTAATACTTTCATCTTTCATCTCTGTTAAGACTTTTAAGAACAATCATAAAAAGATTTTTATAGAGCACTTAAATACCAGAGGTTATCTCACTTAATATTTTAATAGCACTACAAAATAGGTGCTATTATTACCGCCATTTTACAGATGACGAAAGTCAAGCTTAAAAGGATTAAGTGATGTGTCCAAAGTCACATGGGTAGTAAATAGTGGAGCTGGGCTTCAAACCCACAGTCTGGCTTTGAAACTCTTGTGTTTAACCATAACACTCTCCTGACTCCCTAACCCTCTAGGGTACGTATTATGATGCTATTATTATGAATAAATCACATGAAGTTATTCGGCCTCCATTCAGAGGATACTGACCACTGACACTGTTATCTATCACTTTGGAAATGGGAGAGTAAAGCCACGGAGACTAAAGAGATACTAGAAAGACCCAATGAAGTGTCAGTCTTGTCACTGGGAAAGCTTACTGCAGTCCAATTTGGGAAGCAAATGAGTGTTCCTCGAGGGTTTCCAAGCTCTCTTTCAAACCTGTCTTTCATCCTGGGAACTCTGATTCCCCATGGTGCTATTGGAAAATAATACATTCTCTCCAAATCATTATGGCTCAATTAAGAACTCAAAATGGGTTAGGGAGGATATGATGAAATATAAATGTGGAATTCTCAGAATGCTAATCCTATCATTAGACTGCTCAAAGGCAGGATGTTTCCATTAACTAAGAATTTCTAACATTCTGGTGTGTATCTGAGGACAAGAACTCCCTGTCACCCAGGGCAGAATTGTGGAAAAAACTTTGAGAAAACTTTTGGATTCAGAAATTAAGAAATATGGAGAACTTTTTTAAAAAGAGTCTACTCAGGAGTCTGATCTACTGGTAATAAATGCCAGAAACAGAGTTTAATTTATGAAATTTCTTCTTCCTTTCTTTCTTTTTTTTTGTTTTGTTTTTTGAGATGGAGTCTTGTTCTGCTCCCCAGGCCGGAGTGAGCTTCCTAAGTAGTTGGCACTACAGGCACGCACCACTACACCTGGCTAATTTTTGTATTTTTAGTAGAGACGGGATTTCGCCATGTTGGCCAGGCTGGTCTCGAACTCCTGACCTCAAATGATCCTCCCACCTCGGCCTCCCACAGTGTTGAGATTACAGGCATGAGCCACCGTGCCCTGCCTTTTTTTTTTTTTTTTTTTTTTTGAGATGGAGTTTCGCTCTGTCACCCAGGCTTGAGTGCAGTGGTGCGATCTTGGCTCACTGCAACCTCCATCTCCTGGGTTCAAGCGATTATTCTGCCTCAGCCTCCTAAGTAGCTGGGATTACAGATGCACGCCACCATACCCGATTAATTTTTGAATTTTTAGTAGAGACGGGATTTCCCCATGTTGGCCGGGCTAGTCTTGAACTCCTGGCCTCAGGTGATCCATCCACCTCGGCCTCCCAAAGTGCTGGGATTATAGGCGTGAGCCACTGCGCCCAGCCTAATTTATGAAATTTCTGTTGACCAAGTCCAGAGATACTAAGTTTCTGGTAACTCCTAGGAGGGCAGGTTCAACTTTAAACTGAAAGGAATGACTAATGGCAAACACACACCAGGTAGTTCACATATCATGCTTATTAATTTTACAATTGCTTTGCTAAGTAGCTGTGACCAACCTGTTTTATTAATAAGGAAGAATATCTAAGCGTCATTGGTAGGAAAGACAGGATTCACACATAGTTCTGTCTGACTCCAAAGACCTTTTAAAAAAAAAAAAAATGCTGCTCCTGGGAGCCAAGAGAAAACATGCCTCTCCCAGGATTGCAAAATTCACTCTAGTCATGAGATAGGTAAACAACCAAAGACCAAGCTGAGAGAAGCAGCCAGTCTAATACAAGCATGTGTGCCTGTAATTTACAAATAGTATTATGCCCCCTTAAACGAGAGTTCTTCTACGTGGTCCATTGGCTATGCTAGGCTGTGTTAATCTCTCAGACACTGCCTCCTGCCCAAGTGATCTAAATGCTAGGATTTCTGGATACCGATGGGGATGTATTTTCCAATGACCTCTATGACATCAACATCTTTGTCTGGATCCTTTCCCTTTGGTATTGGAAGGTGACTTTCTGCTCTGTCCAAATTGTAAGTTCCAAGATTTGAGTTCAGGTTTGGGAGTAGGCCACGTCAGCCCAGATCTTTATATTCATGAGTCCTTAGGCCAAAGTACCATGATAATGTCACTCATCAGCACTTCATTACAAGGTCCCGAATAAGCTGGGGGTTTTTGTCTTTACTTTTGTTTTTTTGAAAATAATACTTGTACTTTAAAAAATACACTTTATATTTTAGAGCAGCTTTAGGTTCACAGCAAAATTGAGCAGAAAGTATAAAGAGTTGTCACATGTCCCCAGTCCCCCAGTGCACAGCCTCCCCCATTATTAACACCCCCCACCAGCCTGGGACATTTGTTACAACTGATGAAGCTGCATGGACACATTATTATCACCCAGAGTCCAGAGTTTGCATTAGGGTTCACTCTTGGTGTTGTTCATTGTGTGAGGTTTAGAAAAATGTATTCACCATTGTAGTATCACAGAGAGGAGTTTCACTGACCTAAAAATAATTTTTACTCCAACTATTCATCCCTCCCTCCCTGCAGCCCCTGGCAACCACTTATCTTTTGACTGTCTCCATAGTTTTGTCTTTTGCAGAATGTCATATAGTTGGAATTATACAGTATGTGGCCTTTTCAGATTAGCTTCTTTCACTCGGTAATATGCACTTAAGTTTTTTCCAGGTCTTTTCATGGCTTGATAACTCATTTCTTTTCAGTGCTGAGTAATATTCCATTGTCTGCATATACCACAGTTTATTTATCCATTCACCTACTAGAAGACATCCTGATGTTTCCTGGTTTTGTTTTAAATGAAGAAAAAAGTCCAAATCATTTAGACAGGTACATTGAAATATGTGCTAATGAAATCATACTATTGTATGTTTCCATGATGTTTTTAGGACTTGCTTCAAAATAATAATCACGTGAAACAAGACAGGGAATGGGTTGATGTCACCTGAAAGTGGGTAATGAGTAAGTAGGGATTCTTCACATTATTCCTCCACTTGTATATATGTTTGAAATTCTCTATAATAAAAACATTTTAAATACATTCCTGGCGCCAAGATTTTGCTTAGAACATTCTCACAGCCTGTTACACGTTTCCCTTCTACTCTGAAAACTCGGTCCCATTGCTCTGATTCTTCAATCAATGCTGCTGCTGAGGGGCTTCTAGAAGTCCTATGAGCGGGAAGAAGCTAAGATCCACTGTGCAGGCCTGAGGTCATTATTCCACTAGCAAAGTGTTAAGAAAAAGAGTTAGGTAAACCTAGTGAACAAGCAAGATCTGGAAAGAATCTATGATGTGCTGATCATATGATGCTTGATTAAGAGAAACTGGCTAAGAACCCAGAAACAAGAGCAATTAACATTACTTGAATTAAGAATAGCTAGAGATGACCAGCTGGGCATGGTAGCTCATGCCTGTAATTCCAGCACTTTGGGAGGCAGAGGCGGGTAGATCATTTGAGGTCAGGAGTTCGAGACCAGCTTGGCCAACATGGTGAGATCTCGTCTCTACTAAAAATACAAAAATTAGCTGGGCGTGGTGGCACATGCCTGTAATCCCAGCTACCCAGGAGGCTGAGGTAGGAGAATCACTTGAACCCAGGAGGCGGAGGTTGCAGTGAGCCGAGACCATCCTACAGCACTCCAGCATGGGTGACAGAGCGAGACTCTATCTCCAAAAAAAAAAAAAAAGCTAGAGAAGAACACTTTTTTTTTCAGTTAGACTGGCTTCAAGGATATCTTCTTCCCACATTCCTTCAATCAATCTGTAAATTCTGATTGAATTTTTACTATGGAACAGGCTCTGCACTAGCCTTGAAGGGTACAATGACAAAACACTTATAATCTCTACCCTACAAGAGCCTAAAGTGCAGAATATACACAAGTAAATAATTATAACAAAAAAGGAAAGAGGGCTGGGTGCAGTGGCTCATGCCTGTAATCCCAGAACTTTGGGAGGCCGAGGCAGTGGATCACCTGAGGTCAGAAGTTCAAGACCAGCCTGGTCAACATGGCAAAACCCCATGTCTACTAAAAATACAAAAATTAGCCAGGCGTGGTGACAAGTGCCTGTAATCCCAGCTACTCTGGAGGCTGAGGCTGGAGAATCACTTGAACCCAGGAGACGGAGGTTGCAGTGAGCTGATATCACACCATTGCACTCCAGCCTGGGCAATAAGAATGAAACTCTGTCTCAAAAAAAAAAAAAAAAAGGAATATCATTTTTATACAGCTAGAATTCAATGAGCACTTACTCTGTGACCATCACTGTCCCAAGCATATTACATGTGTATTAATTTATTTGATTCTAACAACAATTTCTGGGAGGTGGGTACTATTATTATTGCCATTTCACAGGTAAGAAAATTTGAGTCGTGAAGAAATGAATTTGCCCAAAGTGCCATGGTTGAGAAATAGCAGAGCCATGATTCTAACCTAGGCACTCTTTATACTCAGTCTAGCCACAGACTTTACCTGCAGGCTACCCTGTCCCTCACTACACAATCACACACACACACACACTCACTCAGTCACCAACACAGTTTTAGAGCAGCAGGAAAGTCTATTTGAAAGAAATGCTACCTCATCTGAGAAAAAAGACGAATTAGTCAGAGGAGAAAAGAGAATGTTCCAAGTAGAGATACATCCTAAAACTGAAAACGACTCAGCAAAACCAGAGTGAGAATTTTGAGGAAGGGAGTGGAGAAATATGAGGCTGTAGGCAGAGAAGCCAGCTTGTGATGAGACTTGTAAACCATGCCAAAGAGAAATGGCCAAAGAGAAATGGGAAGCCACCAGAGAATGCTGGGGCTGTGGGGAGTGACGTAATCAGATTTGTATTTCAGAAATACAAATACTCTTGCTACAGTGAACAGAATCAACTGGAGGGAGAGTAGGCTGGAGGGAGGAGACTAGTTAGGAGGTCATTATAATGCTGTGGATAAGAAACAAAGGGATTTGGAGGGTGGATGTGGGGGAGGAGGCATGGGAACTCAGAGATAACCCCCAGACTTCTGACCTGAGCATCTGGAAGGATAGTGGTATCATCACTGAGATGAATTACATGGAAGAAGGAACAGCTTAGTGTGACAAAAGAGACGGGAATGATAATGAGATAAATGAGATACAATCTTGCTAATAATCCAGAATATGCATATTAGATGTTATTTCTCCCCAAGCTTAACAAATCTGCTCATATGAAAATTAGAAGTGAGAAAACAGAAATATTTATATATTTCTACTGGGAAATTAGTATGACCATTTTAAAATTTTTTTAGTTGACAGATAAAATTAGATTAGATGTATTTACTGTGTGCAACATATTGCTTTGAAATATACATACATTATGGCCAGGTGTGGTGGCTCATCTATGTAATCTCAGCATTTTGGGAGGCTGAGGCGGGTCAATCACCTGAGGCCAGGAGTTCAAGACCATCCTGGGCAACATGGGGAAACCCCGTCTCTACTAAAAATACAAAAATTAGCCAAGTGTGGTGGTGGGCACCTGTAATCCCAGCTACTCAGGAGGCTGAGGTACTAAAATTGCTTGAATCCAGGAGTCGGAGGTTGCGGTGAGCCAAGATCACACCACTGCACTCCAGCCTGGGTGACAGAGCAAGACCGTCTCAAAAAAAAAAAAAAAAAAAATTGAAATATACATACACTATGGAATGACTAAATCTGGCTAATTAACATATGCATTACCTAACATAGTTATCATTTTTATGATGAGAACATTTTACATGCACTCTCTTAGCATTTTTCAAGAATACAATATATTGTTTGCTTTTTTTTCTTTTATTATTATACTTTAAGTTTTAGGGTACATGTGCACATTGTGCAGGTTAGTTACATATGTATACATGTGCCATGCTGGTGCGCTGCACCTACTAACTCGTCATCTAGCATTAGGTATATCTCCCAATGCTATCACTCCCCCCTCCACCCACCCCACAACAGTCCCCAGAGTGTGATGTTCCCCTTCCTGTGTCCATGTGATCTCATTGTTCAATTCCCACCTATGAGTGAGAATATGCAGTGTTTGGTTTTTTGTTCTTGCGATAGTTTACTGAGAATGATGATTTCCAATTTCATCCATATCCCTGCAAAGGACATGAACTCATCATTTTTTATGGCTGCATAGTATTCCATGGTGTGTATGTGCCACATTTTCTTAATCCAGTCTATCATTGTTGGACATTTGGGTTGGTTCCAAGTCTTTGCTATTGTGAATAGTGCCGCTATAAACATATGTGTGCGTGTGTCTTTATAGCAGCATGATTTACAGTCATTTGGGTATATACCCAGTAATGGGATGGCTGGGTCAAATGGTATTTCTAGTTCTAGATCCTTCAGGAATCGCCACACTGACTTCCACAATGGTTGAACTAGTTTACAGTCCCACCAACAGTGTAAAAGTGTTCCTATTTCTCCACATCCTCTCCAGCACCTGTTGTTTCCTGACTTTTGAATGATTGCCATTCTAACTGGTGTGAGATGGTATCTCATTGTGGTTTTGATTTGCATTTCTCTGATGGCCAGTGATGATGAGCATTTTTTCATGTGTTTTTTGGCTGCATAAATGTCTTCTTTTGAGAAGTGTCTGTTCATGTCCTTCGCCCACTTTTTGATGGGGTTGTTTGTTTTTTTCTTGCAAATTTGTTTGAGTTCATTGTAGATTCTGGATATTAGCCCTTTGTCAGATGAGTAGGTTGCGAAAATTTTCTCCCATTTTGTAGGTTGCCTGTTCATTCTGATGGTAGTTTCTTTTGCTGTACAGAAGCTCTTTAGTTTAATTAGATCCCATTTGTCAATTTTGGCTTTTGTTGCCATTGCTTTTGGTGTTTTAGACATGAAGTCCTTGCCCATGCCTATGTCCTGAATGGTAATGCCTAGGTTTTCTTCTAGGGTTTTTATGGTTTTAGGTCTAACGTTTAAGTCTTTAATCCATCTTGAATTAATTTTTGTATAAGGTGTAAGGAAGGAATCCAGTTTCAGCTTTCTACATATGGCTAGCCAGTTTTCCCAGCACCATTTATTAAATTGGGAATCCTTTCCCCATTGCTTGTTTTTCTCAGGTTTGTCAAAGATCAGATAGTTGTAGATATGTGGCGTTATTTCTGAGGGCTCTGTTCTGTTCCATTGATCTATATCTCTGTTTTGGTACCAGTACCATGCTGTTTTGGTTACTGTAGCCTTGTAGTATAGTTTGAAGTCAGGTAGTGTGATGCCTCCAGCTTTGTGCTTTTGGCTTAGGATTGACTTGGCGATGCGGGCTCTTTTTTGGTTCCATATGAACTTTAAAGTAGTTTTTTCCAATTCTGTGAAGAAAGTCATTGGTAGCTTGATGGGGATGGCATTGAATCCGTAAATTACCTTGGGCAGTATGGCCATTTTCACGATATTGATTCTTCCTACCCATGAGCATGGAATGTTCTTCCATTTGTTTGTATCCTCTTTTATTTCATTGAGCAGTGGTTTGTAGTTCTCCTTGAAGAGGTCCTTCACATCCCTTGTAAGTTGGATTCCTAGGTATTTTATTCTCTTTGAAGCAATTGTGAATGGGAGTTCACTCATGATTTGGCTCTCTGTTTGTCTGTTGTTGGTGTATAAGAATGCTTGTGATTTTTGTACATTGATTTTGTATCCTGAGACTTTGCTGAAGTTGCTTATCAGCTTAAGGAGATTTTGGGCTGAGACAATGGGGTTTTCTAGATATACAATCATGTCATCTGCAAAGAGGGACAATTTGACTTCCTCTTTTTCTAATTGAATACCCTTTATTTCCTTCTCCTGCCTAATTGCCCTGGCCAGAACTTCCAACACTATGTTGAATAGGAGTGGTGAGAGAGGGCATCCCTGTCTTGTGCCAGTTTTCAAAGGGAATGCTTCCAGTTTTCGCCCATTCAGTATGATATTGGCTGTGGGTTTGTCATAGACAGCTCTTATTATTTTGAAATACATCCCATCAATACCTAATTTATTGAGAGTTTCTGGCATGAAGGATTGTTGAATTTTGTCAAAGGCCTTTTCTGCATCTATTGAGATAATCATGTGGTTTTTGTCTTTGGCTCTGTTTATATGCTGGATTACATTTATTGATTTGCGTATATTGAACCAGCCTTGCATCCCAGGGATGAAGCCCACTTGATCATGGTGGATAAGCTTTTTGATGTGCTGCTGGATTCGGTTTGCCAGTATTTTATTGAGGATTTTTGCATCAATGTTCATCAAGGATATCGGTCTAAAATTCTCTTTTTTGGTTGTATCTCTGCCTGGCTTTGGTATCAGAATGATGCTGGCCTCATAAAATGAGTTAGGGAGGATTCCCTCTTTTTCTATTGATTGGAATAGTTTCAGAAGGAATGGTATCAGTTCCTCCTTGTACCTCTGGTAGAATTCGGCTGTGAATCCATTTGGTCCTGGACTCTTTTTGGTTGGTAAGCTATTGATTACTGCCACAATTTCAGATCCTGTTATTGGTCTATTCAGAGATTCAACTTCTTCCTGGTTTAGACTTGGGAGAGTGTATGTGTCCAGGAATTTATCCATTTCTTCTAGATTTTCTAGTTTATTTGCGTAGAGGTGTTTGTAGTATTCTCTGATGGTAGTTTGTATTTCTGTGGGATCAGTGGTGATATCCCCTTTATCATTTTTTATTGCATCTATTTGATTCTTCTCTCTTTTTTTCTTTATTAGTCTTGCTAGCGGTCTATTTTGTTGATCCTTTCAAAAAACCAGCTCCTGGATTCATTAATTTTTTGAAGGGTTTTTTGTGTCTCTATTTCCTTCAGTTCTGCTCTGATTTTAGTTATTTCTTGCCTTCTGCTAGCTTTTGAATGTGTTTGCTCTTGCTTTTCTAGTTCTTTTAATTGTGAAGTTAGGTTGTCAATTTTGGATCTTTCCTGCTTTCTCTTGTGGGCATTTAGTGCTATAAATTTCCCTCTACACACTGCTTTGAATGCGTCCCAGAGATTCTGGTATGTTGTGTCTTTGTTCTCGTTGGTTTCAAAGAACATCTTTATTTCTGCCGTCATTTCGTTATGTACCCAGTAGTCATTCAGGAGCAGGTTGTTCAGTTTCCATGTAGTTGAGCGGTTTTGAGTGAGATTCTTAATCCTGAGTTCTAGTTTGATTGCACTGTGGTCTGAGAGATAGTTTGTTATAATTTCTGTTCTTTTACATTTGCTGAGGAGAGCTTTACTTCCAAGTATGTGGTCAATTTTGGAATAGGTGTGGTGTGGTGCTGAAAAAAATGTATATTCTGTTGATTTGGGGTGGAGAGTTCTGTAGATATCTATTAGGTACACTTGTTGCAGAGCTGAGTTCAATTCCTGGGTATCCTTGTTGACTTTCTGTCTCGTTGATCTGTCTAATGTTGACAGTGGGGTGTTAAAGTCTCCCATTATTAATGTGTGGGAGTCTCAGTCTCTTTGCAGGTCACTCAGGACTTGCTTTATGAATCTGGGTGCTCCTGTATTGGGTGCATATATATTTAGGATAGTTAGCTCTTCTTGTTGAATTGATCCCTTTACCATTATGTAATGGCCTTCTTTGTCTCTTTTGATCTTTGTTGGTTGAAAGTCTATTTTATCAGAGACTAGGATTGCAACCCCTGCCTTTTTTTGTTTTCCATTTGCTTGGTAGATCTTCCTCCCTCCTTTTATTTTGAGCCTATGTGTGTCTCTGCACGTGAGATGGGTTTCCTGAATACAGCACAGTGATGGGTCTTGACTCTTTATCCAATTTGCCAGTCTGTGTCTTTTAATTAGAGCATTTAGCCCATTTACATTTAAAGTTAATATTGTTATGTGTGAATTTGATCCTGTCATGATGATGTTAGCTGGTTATTTTGCTCGTTAGTTGATGCAGTTTCTTCCTAGTCTCGATGGTCTTTACATTTTAGCATGATTTTGCAGCAGCTGGTACCGGTTGTTCCTTTCCATGTTTAGTGCTTCCTTCAGGAGCTCTTTTAGGGCAGGCCTCGTGGTGACAAAATCTCTCAGCATTTGCTTGTCTGTAAAGTATTTTATTTCTCCTTCACTTATGAAGCTTAGTTTGGCGGGTTATGAAATTCTAGGTTGAAAATTCTTTTCTTTAAGAATGTTGAATATTGGCCCCCACTCTCTTCTGGCTTGTAGAGTTTCTGCCGAGAGATCTGCTGTTAGTCTGATGGGCTTCCCTTTGAGGGTAACCCGACCTTTCTCTCTGGCTGCCCTTAACATTTTTTCCTTCATTTCAACTTTGGTGAATCTGACAATTATGTGTCTTGGAGTTGCTCTTCTCGAGGAGTATCTTTGTGGTGTTCTCTGTATTTCCTGAATCTGAACATTGGCCTGCCTTGCTAGATTGGGGAAGTTCTCCTGGATAATATCCTGCAGAGTGTTTTCCAACTTGGTTCCATTCTCCCCGTCACTTTCAGGTACACCAATCAGATGTAGATTTGGTCTTTTCACATAATCCCATATTTCTTGGAGGCTTTGCTCATTTCTTTTTATTCTTTTTTCTCTAAACTTCCCTTTTCGCTTCATTTCATTCATTTCATCTTCCATTGCTGATACCCTGTCTTCCAGTTGATCGCATCGGCTCCTGAGGCTTCTGCATTCTTCACATAGTTCTCGAGCCTTGGTTTTCAGCTCCATCAGCTCCTTTAAGCACTTGTCTGTATTGGTTATTCTAGTTATACATTCTTCTAAATTTTTTTCAAAGTTTTCAACTTCTTTGCCTTTGGTTTGAATGTCCTCCCGTAGCTCAGAGTAATTTGATTGTCTGAAGCCTTCTTCTCTCAGCTCGTCAAAGTCGTTCTCCATCCAGCTTTGTTCCGTTGCTGGTGAGGAACTGCGTTCCTTTGGAGGAGGAGAGGCGCTCTGCTTTTTAGAGTTTCCAGTTTTTCTGTTCTGTTTTTTCCCCATCTTTGTGGTTTTATCTACTTTTGGTCTTTGATGATGGTGATGTACAGACGGGTTTTTGGTGTGGATGTCCTTTCTGTTTGTTAGTTTTCCTTCTAACAGACAGGACCCTCAGCTGCAGGTCTGTTGGAGTACTCTGCCGTGTGAGGTGTCAGTGTGCCCCTGCTGGGGGGTGCCTCCCAGTTAGGCTGCTCGGGGGTCAGGGGTCAGGGACCCACTTGAGGAGGCAGTCTGCCCGTTCTCAGATCTCCAGCTGCGTACTGGGAGAACCACTGCTCTCTTCAAAGCTGTCAGACAGGGACATTTAAGTCTGCAGAGGTTACTGCTGTCTTTTTATTTGTCTGTGCCCTGCCCCCAGAGGTGGAGCCTATAGAGGCAGGCAGGCAGGCCTCCCTGAGCTGTGGTGGGTTCCACCCAGTTCGAGCTTCCCGGCTGCTTTGTTTACCTAAGCAAGCCTGGGCAATGGCGGGCGCCCCTCCCCCAGCCTCGCTGCCGCCTTGCAGTTTGATCTCAGACTGCTGTGCTAGCAATCAGCGAGACTCCGTGGGCGTAGGACCCTCCGAGCCAGGTGCGGGATATAATCTCGTGGTGCGCCGTTTTTTAAGCCCGTTGGAAAAGCGCCATATTCAGGTGGGAGTGACCCGATTTTCCAGGTGCCGTCAGTCACCCCTTTCTTTGACTAGGAAAGGGAACTCCCTGACCCCTTGCGCTTCCCGAGTGAGACAATGCCTCGCCCTGCTTCGGCTCACACGTGGTGCGCGCACCCACTGACCTGCGCCCACTGTCTGGCACTCCCTAGTGAGATGAACCCGGTACCTCAGATGGAAATGCAGCAATCACCTGTCTTGTGCGTCGCTCACGCTGGGAGCTGTAGACCGGAGCTCTTCCTATTCGGCCATCTTGGCTCCTCCACAATATATTGTTAATGATAGTCACTTGTTGTACAATAGATCTCTTGAACTTTCTCCTATCTGAAATTCTGTATCCTTTAACCATCTCCCCAACCCCATGCAACTGCCCCAGCCCCTGATAAGTACCATTCTACTCTATACTTCTATGAGATCAACATTTTTAGATTCCACACGTGAATGAGAAGATATTTGCATTTTTGTGCCTGACTTATTTCACTTAGCATAATGTCCTCCAGGTTCATCCATATTGTCACAAATGACAGCATTTCCTTTTCTTATGGCTAAATTATATCCCATTGTGTATATGTTCCACATTTTCTTTTTCCATTCATCCACTGATGGACACTTAGGTTTGATTCCATATCTTGGCTATTGTGATTGATGCTTTAATAAACATAGCAGTGCAAATATCCTTTTGACATACTAATTTCATTTCCTTTGGATATATACCCAGTAGTGGGATTGCTGGATCATATGGTAGTTCTGTTTTTAAGTTTTTGAAGAACCTCCACGCTACTTTCCATAATGGTTCACACAACCATTTTTTAGATCAATTCAGTGATGCCTAATAAAGTTGAAAGTTATATCCTTTAAACCAGTGATAACATTTCTAGGTGCCTTACCTAAAGAGATTCTTATGCATATGCTAAAGGTGACTTATAGAAAATGTTCATTGAATCATTGTTTCTGATAACAAAAGATAAAAAATGGAAACAACTGTCCCCTTATTGTAAAAAGAATAGCTAAATAACTGTAATTTATTCATACAGTGGAATACTCTACATAAATTAAAATGGATGAATTAGATCTGTATATATTAACATGGATTAATCTCAAAAACACAATTTTAAGTGATTAAAGCAAGCTGCAAAAGATTCATACAGAATAATAGCATCTATATAATTTTTAAATAAAAAATAGTTGTATGTATATTATTTACAGATACATACATATGTCCTAAGAGTTAAAATGGACACCTGAGAATAATACACACCAATTTCAGAACAATGCTTATCTCTGGGAAGAAAGAAAGTGAGAGAAAAGGTAGGAGGGATAGAACTTCAGCTATATCTGTACCACATTTTACAGAGCAAAATCTAAATTTTAAAAAGGAAAAAGTAAAGGAGGCATTCATTCAAAAAGCTATAAAAAGAATATCTCTTTTTTAACAATTCAGGTTTCTTGTGATGTAATTCCATGCCATAAAATTCAGCCTTTTTAGGTATACAGTTTGATAAGTTTGGGGAAACATATTCTGTTGTGTAACCACTAACATAATTTAAAAACATTTCCATTACCCAAAATGTTCCTTCATGCCACCTTTGTGTTCAATCCCCTCCCTTCGTGTCCAGCCATTGACAACCACTGATCTGTCCCTATAGTTTCCAGTCCTTATGGTATTACCTTCTCCAGAATGTCATATAAACGGACTCACACAGCATGTAGTCCTTTGTGTCTGGCTTTTTTCACTAAGCATAATCATTCTGGGATTTATTCACACTGTGGTTATGTATCAGTAGTTTATTCCTTTTTATTACTTAGTAGTATTCCATTGTATATAGGTACTACAATTTGTTTATCTCTTTACCAGTTGATGGACATTTAGGATGTTTCTCAGTTTGGACTATTATGAATAAAGTTGCCATAAAAATTGGGGTACAGGTTTTTCTGTAAACATATTTTTTCATTTCTCTTGGGTGGAATGGAATTGTTGGGCCTCTTGGTAAGTATTTTTTACCTTTATCATAATTTGCAAATTGTTTTCCAAAGTGGCTGTACCATTTTTCAATCCCATTAGCTCCACATCCACATCAGCACTTTTTATTGTTTGTTTTTAATTTTAGCCATTCTACTTAGTATGTTGGCTTTAATTTGCATTTCCCTAATAACCTATGGTGTTAGGCATCATTTCATGTGCCTATTTCTCATCTGTACTTCTTTGGTGAAGTGTCCACAGCATTTGCCCATTTTTTTGGTTGTTGTTTTGTTTGTTTGTTTGTTTGTTTTGAGAGGGAATTTCATTCCTGTCACCCAGGCTGGAGTGCTATGGTGCGATCTCAGCTCACTGCAACCTCTGCCTCCCAGGTTCAAGCAATTCTCCTGCCTCAACCTCCCAAGTAGCTAGGATTACGGGTGTGTGTCACCACACCTGGCTAATTTTTTGTATTTTTAGTAGAGATGGGGTTTCACTATGTTGGCCAGGCTGGTCTCAAACTCCTGAACTCAGGTAATCCACCCACCTAGGCCTCCCAAAGTGCTGGGATTACAGACGTGAGCCATCACACTTGGCTTGCCCAAGTTTTAACTGGGCTAATAATTGGATTGATTGTCTTAATTTTTAGTTGTAAGAGTTACTTAATATTCTGGGTACAAATCCTTTTCAGATATATTTTTGCAACTATTTTCTCCCAGTTGTGGCTAGTCTCTTCATTTTTTAACAGTTTATTTCAAAGATCAGAAGTTTTTAAATGTTGATAAAGTACAATTTAACAATTTTTTTATGGTTTATGTTTTTCCTGTCCTATCAAATCCAAGAACATTTTGCCTAACCAAATTTCACAATAATGTTCTTATATGCTTTCTTCAGAATTTTATAGTTTTAGCTCTTACATTTAGATCTGTGTGTGATACAGAACTGTCTGAATCAAATCAAGTTGCTAGCCTGCTAAAACAAACAAACAAAAATCAACATTCTCTAGAGAAATTAAACAGGCCTGAGAGACCTCACAATATAATATTCAGATTTTCCAGGATACAGTCCATGATTACTCAACATAGAACCAACAAACTGTGAAAAATCTCAAGGAAAAAGGAAATCAAGAGATCACTACCTCAAGATTACCCAGATGTTAGAAATATCAGACAAAGACCTTAAAGCCTATCACATTTATGTTTCATGAGGTAAAGGTAAACACTCCTTAAGTGAATAGAAATACAAAAGTCATCAGATGCTGGGTGCAGTGTTTCATGCATGTAATCCCAGCATTTTGGGAGGCCAAGTGGGGAGGATCACTTAAGCCCAGAAGTTTGAGGCTGCAGTGAGCTATGATTGTGCCACTGTACTCAGCCTGGGCAACAGAGTGAGACCCTGTCTCTAAAAAGAAGAAAAACATTAAAAAATTTAATTTTAGAATGCGAACAGAAAAAAATAGAATAACAATCGAATGCAAATTTTAGGACTAAAAAATATAATACATGAAAAAGTCATTGATTGGGCTCAATAGCTGAATGGAGATAATGACAAAGGAAAGAGTCAATGAATGTGAAGATGGGTTAATAGACATTAATCTGAA
The DNA here is from genome assembly GCF_028858775.2 of Pan troglodytes. Classification (NCBI taxonomy): domain Eukaryota; kingdom Metazoa; phylum Chordata; class Mammalia; order Primates; family Hominidae; genus Pan; species Pan troglodytes. The sequence goes on along the minus strand of NC_072404.2, from coordinate 156,382,848 downwards.
GAACAAAGAGGTAGGGGGAAGAAATGAACAGAACATCATCAAATTATCTAACATTCATTTCACTGGAATCCAAGAAGGATAGGAAAAGTAAATTGGTTCAGAAAGAATATTTGAAAAAATAAAGGCCAGAACTTCCCTAATTTGATGAAGGACTTAAATTACAGATTAAAGCAGCTTAGAATCCCAAATAGGACACCTCCAAAGAAAATCAACTGTGGCCAGACACATCAAAATCAAACTTCCGAACACCAAGTTTTATTATTCTTGTTGTTGATCTTGAAAACAGCCAGAAAGAAAAGTGGCACATTATATAAAGGGGAAGAACTATTCAAATGACTGCTGATTTTACATCCGAAATCACGGAGACCAGAAAACAGTGGAACAACATCTTTAAAGAACTGAAAGAAAAGAATTGTCAAACCAGAATTCGACATTTGCTGAAATTATCCTTCAGGAATGACCGTGAGATAAAAACATTTTTACATGAAGAAAAAAAAGAGAATATGTAACCAGCAGACCTGCTCTAAAAGAAATGTTGAAAGTTCTTCACGGCAACAGGAAATTATATTCAAGAGGGACACTTGAAATTTTAAGAATAAAGGAAGAACAACAGAAATGGTAAATATCTGGATAAATATTTTTGTCCTTTAATTTATTTTATTTTATTTTAATTTATTTTAGACAGAGTCTTACTCTGTTGCCCAGGCTGGAGTACAGTGGCGTGATCTCAGCTCACTGCAACCTCTGCCTCCTGTGTTCAAGCAATTCTCCTGCCTCAGCCTCCAGAGTAGCTGGGATTACAGGCGTGAGCCACCATGCCTGGCAAATTTTTGTATTTTTAGAAGAGACAGGGTTTCACTATGTTGGCCAGGCTGGTCTCAAACTCCTGACTTCAGGTGATCCACCTGCCTCAGCCTCCTAAAGTGCTGGGATTGCAGGCATGACCCACCATGGCTGGCCCTTTTAATTTATTTAAAATAGATGAGACTATTAAAATAGACTGTTGAAAGCAAAAATTATCACATCCCCTGGTAAGGGTTCTAATATATGCAGATGTAATACTTAAGACAACACTAGCATATAAAGGGTGGAGGGTAAATGGAGTTCTATGGTTGTAAGTCTTGAAACAAGAAACTGAGGGAACATAGGAAATAAAGGACCTGGGGGGATGCAAAAACTCTTTGATAATATGTCTTTATATATCTATGCACTGTTAAATCCTTTCACAAAAAAATTGACATTTTTAACTGTGCTGATGTAAGAGAAAATGTATTTAAATTCATTTGATAAGATAATTTTTCCTACATTGCTAAGTTTTATTTCTCCTTTTTATCAACTTCTTTGTATAAAATAGTATGCAACAAATATATGACAAGGGAGTAACAGAAACAAAAAGGAAGAAAAGGTTATTTGTAGTAGTATGTACCACCAGAAGAAAACTTTGCTTTCCTGTATCCATAACTTTGATTAAAACTACATAACGGTTGGGCATGGTGGCTCCTGTCTGTAATCCCAGCACTTTGGGAGGCTGAGGCAGGTGGACCACCTGAGGTCAGGAGTTCAAGTCCAGACTGGCCAACACAGTAAAACTGCGTCTCTACTAAAAATACAAAAATTAACTGGGTGTGGTGGTGCGTGCCTGTAGTCCCAGCTACTTGGGAAGCTGAGGCAGGAGAATCACTTGAACCCAGGAGGCAGAGGTTGCAGTGAGCTGAGATCGTGTGGGCAGGTGGGGAGGAGCAAGTCCTGAGGGCCCTGCTTGCTTTCTCACTGGGGAGGCTAGTAGCCTGGAGCAAGATCTCAGCCCTGCTTGCCAGCTGTCTGGATATAAATTTAGTGCCGTTGGTGGGGCACAGAGGGAGTGAGAATAGCTTTGCTGGCTATGGGAGCTGGGTGAGGCCTGTCACTGCTGGCTTTCCCCACTTCCCTGGTGACCTGTATGATGCAGCAGAGACAAATACAATCCCCCTGGGAACATAATTCTATTGGCCTGAGAAGCATCCCCCTATCCCCCACAGTGGCACAGCAAGTTCTGCCCAAGGAGAGTCTGAGCTCAGACACGCCTAACACTGCCCCCTCCTGATGGTTTTTCTCTACCCACCCTGGCAGCCAAAGACAAAAGACATAAACTCGTGGGAGCTCTATGGCCCCAACCATGACCTGAGAAAGCCGATTACTTATCTGGCAAATGTAGGGCAAGCTTATATCCCCCTTCTACTACTGCAGGTGGGGCTCTCTTGAAAGCACCACCTCCTGGCTGGAGGCCAACCAACTCAAGCCATTACAGCAACTCATAAGAGAACAATCCTGCTCCAAAGAAGGAGAAAACAATAGCTAATTCCACCACCTGCAACATCCTGGCCAACCAGAGGTCCCGAGTCTATCTGTGTGACAACTTCACTGCTAGCATAACCAGCATTCGAGAAAACCAGCACACTAAACAAAACTACAACCAAGGACTTTAACTGAGTCTAAGTCTACTTCACTCCCCTGCCACCTCCACCAGAGCAGGTGCTGGTATCCACAGCTGGGAGACTTGAAGATGGATCATATCACAGGACTCTTTGCAGACATTGCCTAGCACCAGCCCAGGGCTCAGAAGGGCAATAACAATCACTGCAGTCTAGCTCTCAGGAAGCCCCATTCCTAGGGGAAGGGGGAGAGCACCACATCAAGGAATTACCCTGTGGGACAAAAGAACCTGAACAGCAGCCCTTGAGTTCCAGATCTTTCCACTGAAACAGTCTGCCCAAATGAAAAAGAAACAGAAAAGTAAGTCTGGTAATATTACAAAACAAGGTTCTACCACACACTCAAAAGATCACACTAGCTCTCCAGCAATGGATCCAAACCAAGAAGAATCTCTGAATTGCCAGATAAAGAATGCAGACAGTTGATTATCCAGCTACTCAAGGAGGTAACAGAGAAAGGTAAAAACCAATTTGAAGAAATTTTTTTTAAAAAAAACAGGCCGGGGGAGGCACGGTGGCTCACGCCTGTAATCCCAGCAAATTGAGAGGCCAAGGTGGGCAGATTATCTGAAATCAGGAGTTCGAGACCAGCCTGGCCAACATGGTGAAACCCTGCTGTACTAAAACTACAAAAATTAGCCAGGTGTGGTCATGGGCAACTGTAATCCCAGCTACTCAGGAGGCTGAGGCAGGAGAATCGCTTGAGCCCAGGACCCAGAGGGTGCAGTGAGCCGAGATCATGCCACTGTACTTCAGCCTGGGTGACAGAGCAAGACTCTGTCTTAAAAAAAAAAAAAAAAAAAGCCAGGCCTGGTGGCTCACGCCTGTAATCCCAGTACTTTGGGAAGCCAAGGCGGGTGGATCACGAAGTCAGGAGATCGAGACCATCCTGACTAACATGGTAAAACCCAGTCTCTACTAAAAAACACAAAAAACTAGCCAGGCATGGTGGCAGGTGCCTGTAGTCCCAGCTACTCAGGAGGCTGAGGCAGGAGAATGGCGTGAACCTGGGAGGCAGAGCTTACAGCGAGCTGAGATCGCGCCACTGCACTCCAGCCTGGGCGACAGAGTGAGACTCCATCTCAAAAAAAAACAGGTCAGGCAGTGACTCACACCTTCACACCTGTAATCCCAGCACTTTGGGAGGCCGAGGTGGGTGGATCACCTGAGGTCAGGAGTTCAAAACTAGCCTGGCCAACGTGGGGAAACTCTGTCTTTACTAAAAATACAAAAACTATCCAGGCATAGTGGCATGTGTCTGTAATCCCAGCTACTCGGGAAGCTAAGGCAGGAGAATTGCTTGAACCTGGGAGGCGGAGGTTGCAGTGAGCCAAGATCATGACACTGCACTCCAGCCTGGGTGACAAAGCGAGACTCCTTCACACACACACACACACACACACACACACACACACACACACACACACACTAACTACAGGATATCGATGAAAAACTCTCCAGAGAAACAGACATCATAAAGAAAAGACAATCACAACATCTGGAAATGAAAGACACACTTAGAGAAATGCAAAATACACTGGAAAATTTCAACAATACAATCGAACAAGTATAAGTAAGAACTTCAGAGCTCAGAGACAAGGCTTTCTAACTGACCCAATTCAACAAAGACAAAGAAAAAAGAATTTTAAAAAATGAACAAAGCCTCCAGAAATTTGGGATTATGTTAAGCAACCAAACATAAGAATAATTGGCCCTCCTGAGGAAGAAGAGAAATCCAAAAGTTTGCAAAACATATTTGAAGGAATAATCAAGGAAAATTTCCTTGGTCTTGTTAGAGATCTAGACATCTAAATACAAGAAACTCAAAGAACACCTGGGAAATTCATTGCAAAAAGATCATAACACAGGCACATAGTCATCATGTTATCTAACGTCAAGATGAGGGAAAGAATCTTAAGAGCTATGAGGCTAAAGCATCAGGTAACATATAAAGGAAAACCTATAAGATTAACAGCAGACATCTCAGCAGAAACCCTGCAAGCCAGTAGGAATTGGGATGCTATCTTTATCCTCCTTTAACAAAACAATTATCAGCCAAGAATTTTGTAGCTGGCAAAACTAAGTTTCATAAATGAAGAAGAGATAAAGTTTTTTTCAGACAACAAATGCTGAGAGTATTCACCACTACCAAGCCAGCACTACAAGAAATGCTAAAAGGAGTTGTAAATATTGAAACAAAACCTTGAAGTACACCAAAATAGAACCCCTTTAAAGCATAAATCTCACAGGGCCTATAAAACAATAACACAATGAAAAAAAAGGTAGTCAAGCAACAACTAGCATGATGAAGAGAACAGTACCTTACACCTCAATACTAATGTTGAATATAAATGGCCTAAACGCTCCACTTAAAAGATACAGAATGGCAGAATGGATAAAAATCCACCATCCAAATATCTGCTGTCTTCAAGAGACTCACCCAACACATAAGGACTCACATAAACTTAAGGTTAAAGCATAGAAAAAAAATACTCCTTGCAAATGGAAACCAAAAGGGAGCAGGATTAGCTTTTCTTATATCAGACAAAACAGATTATAAAGCAACAACTGTTTAAAAAGACAAAGAGGGATTATTATATAAAAATAAAAGGATTAGTCCAACAGGAAAATATCACAATCCTTAATATATATGCACCTAAAACTGGAGCTTCTAAATTTATAAAACAATCACTACTAGACCTAAGAAATGAGATAGCTGGCAATACAATAGCAGTGGAAGACTTCAGTACTCCACTGGCAGCACTAAACAAGTCAAGACAGAAAGTTAACAAAGAAACAATGGACTTAAACTATACCCTAGAACAAATGCACTTAACAGATATTTACAGAACATTCTACCCAACTGCAGAATATACATTACTTTCATCAGCACAAGGAACAATCTCCAAGATAGACCATAAGATAGGCCACAAAACAAGTCTCAATAATTTAAGAAAACTGAAATCATATCAAGTACTCTCTCAGATCACAGTGCAATAAAATTGGAAATTAACTCCAAAAGGAACCCTCAAAACAAAACAAATACATGGAAATTAAATAATCTGCTTTTGAATGATCTTCAGGTCAACAATGAAATCAAGATGGAAATTTAAAAAATCTTTGAACTGAATGATAATAGTGATACAACCTATCAAAATGTCTGGGATACAGCAAAACGGTGCTAAGAGGAAAGTTCAGAGTATTAAATGCCTACATCAAAAAGTCTGAAAGAGCACAAACTGACAATCTAAGCTCACATCTCAAAGAATTAGAGAAACAAGAACAAACCAAGCCCAAACCCAGTAGAAGGAAATGAATAACAAAGATCAGAGCAGAACTAAATGAAACTGAAACAAAAAAACACACACACACAAAAGATAAAAGAAACAAAAAGCTGGTTCTTTGAAAAGACAAACAAAATCAATACAACCTTTGTAGATTAAATCAGGAAGAAATAGAAACTCTAAACAGACCAAAACCAAGTAATGAGGTTGAAACAGTAATTTTAAAATTGCCAACAAAAAAAGGGTCCAGGATCAGATGGGTTCATAACTAAATTCTATCAGACATTCAAAGAAAAATTGGTACCAATCCTACTGAAACCATTCCAAAAGATAGAGAAAGAGAGGATCCTCCCTAAATCATTCTATGAAGCCAGTGTTACCCTAATGCCAAAACCAGGAAAGGACTTACCAAAAAATAAAAGAAAGAAAGAAAAAGAAAACTACAGATCAATATCCCTGATGAATATAGATGCAAAAATCTTCAACAAAATACTTGCTACTGAATCCAACAGCATATCAAAAAAGATAATACACAATGATCAAGTGGGTTTCATATCAGGGATGCAGGGTTGGTTTAACATATGCAAGTCAATAAATTTGATATACCACATAAACAGAATTAAAAATAAAAATCATGTGATCATCTCAATAGATGCAGAAAAAGCATTTGACAAAATCCAGCATCCCCTTATGATTAAAACCCTCAGCAAAACTGGCACAGAAGGAACATATCTTAAGGTAATAAAAGCCATCTATGACAAACCCACAGCTAACATTATACAGAATGGGGAAAAGTTGAAAGTATTTCCCCTAAGAACTGGCACAGGACAAGGATGTCCACTCTCACCACTTTTATTCAACATAGTACTGGGTCCTAGCCAGAGCAATCCGACAAGAGAAAGAAATAAAGGCCATCCAAATCAGTAAAGAGGAAGTCAAAGTGTTGCTGTTCACTGATGATATGATCATATATCTAGAAAACGCTAAAGACTCATCCAAAAAGCTCCTAGATCTGATTAATGAATTCAGTAAAGTTTCAGGATACAAAATCAATGTACACAAATAAGTAGCACTGCTATACACCAACAGCAACCAAGTTGAGAATCAAATCAAGAACTCAAGAGCTGTTTTACAACAGCTGCAAAAAATAAAATAAAATAAAATAAAATATTTAGGAATACAACTAACCAAGGAGGTGAAAGATCTCTACAAGGAAAACTACAAAACACTGCTGAAAGAAATCACAGACAACACAAACAAATGGAAATACATCCCATGCTCATGGATGGACAGAATCAATATTGTGAAAATGATCATACTGCCAAAAGCAATCTACAGATTGAATGCACTTCTCATCAAAATACCACAATCATTGTTCACAGAACTAGAAAAAAAATCCTAAAATTCATATGGAACAAAAAACAGCCCACACAGCTGAAGCAAGACTAAGCAAAAAGAACAAATCTGGAGGCATCACATTACCCAGCTTCAAACTATACTATTAATACAAGGCTATAATTCCCAAAACAGCATGGTACTGGTATAAAAAGAGGCACATGGACCAATGAAACAGAATAGAGAACCCAGAAATAAAGCCAAACACTTAGCAGCCAACTGATCTTCAACAAAGCAAACAAAATTTCCACTGGGTATTTACCCAGAGGAAAATAATTCATTATATGAAAAAGATACTTGCATACGCATGTGTATAGCAGCACAATTTGCAATTGCAAAAATATGGAACCTGCCTAAATGCCCATCGATCAACGAGCAGGTAAAGAAAATGTGATATATATATCATAGAATACTACACAGCCATAAAAAGGAACAAAACAATGGCATTCACAGCAACCTGGATGGAGTTGGAGACTATTATCCTAAGTGAAGTAACTCAGGAAGAAAAGCCAAACATTATATGTTCTCACTTATAAGTGGAAGCTAAACTATGAGGACACAAAGGCATAAGAATGATATTATGACTCTGGAAACTCAGGGGGAAGGGCAGGAGTGGGGGTGAGGGATAAAAGACTACACACTGAGTACAGTGTACACTGCTCGAGTGATAGTTGCACCAAAATCTCAGAAATCACCACTAAAAAATTTATCCACGTAGGGCCGGGCGCAATGGCTCATGCCTGTAATCCCAGCACTTTGGGAGGCCAAGGCGGGTGGATCACAAGGCCAGGAGATCGAGACCATCCTGGCTAACACGGTGAAACCCCATCTCTACTAAAAAATACAAAAAATTAGCCGGGTGTGGTGGCACGCACCTGTAGTCCCACCTACTCGGGAGGCTGAGGCAGGAGAATCACTTGGACTGGGGAGGCGGAGGTTGCAGTGAGCTAAGATTGCACCACTGCACTCCAGCCTGGGTGACAGAGTGAGACTGTGTCTCAAAAAAAAAAAAAAAAACATTCATGTAACCAAACACCACCTGTTCCCCCCAAAACTACTGAACTGCAAAAAAAGGTCTCCCTGTGTTGCCTAGACTCTCGAACTTCTGAGCTCAAGAGATCCTTCCGCCTCAGCCTTTCAAAGTGCTAGGATTACAGGCATGAGCCACTGCACTTGGCCAGTTTACATCATTGCTTTTTCTCCTTGAAGTTATATTCTACTCCTCTCACAAAATGTTACTTTATCTTAATATGTTTTTATGCTTGAAAGCTTTTACTGACCATGTGTCATATTTTCCTGCAACAAAATATTTGTCAATTGAATTTTAACTTTTTTAACTTCTATGACTAAAAGTATGTGTTGAAAATATTTTTCCCTTTGGGTTATCATTACAACTTTTTGTACACAAATGATCAAAATGACTTAAATATATCATGAATTTTGATGAACACTTATAAACAAAAAACTTCTTAACATATCCCTTGATAGATGAAGTTTTCCCCATGTAGTTAATATAGTCAAATATGACTTTTTAATTGCTTGGAGGGGACAGCATCAATCCTATTACTATCTTCACTTAAATGGATGTAAGCATTGAGAAAATGTGTTCATGTAAGTGGATGGAAATGGGAAAACCTGTGTTATAGCAGTATCACACAATTTTTTTAAACCATGGTAAAAAAAAACACAGAACATAAAATTTACCATCTTAACCATCTTTAAGTGTACAGTACAGTAATGTTGACTATATGCACATTGTTGAACAATAGGTCTCTAGAAAATTTTAATCTTGCAAAACTGCAACTGTGTATCCATGGAACAACTCCCCTTCCTCCCTCCCTCCACCCCCTGGCAACCACCATTCTACTTTCCATTTCTAAGAATTTGACCACTTTACATGCCTCATATAAGTGGAACCATGCAATATTTGTCTTTTAGTGACTGGCTTATTTCACTTAGCATAATGTCCTCAAGGTTCATCCATGTTTTAGCGTATGACAATATCACCCAATTATTTGAACTCTCTCTGAGTTATATGACAAAGGTACATAGAAATCTATCACAAAAATTATTTAATTATCTGTCAGCTAAAAACTTACCTAGTCCCTTCTTCTTTTTCTGAAAACAAAGAATTACTTTCAACCTGACTTTTAAGAGCATGTATTATACAGTCATTCGCTTTCACAATGTTTGGGAAATATACCAAAAAGGCAACACCAAGATTTGCAAAATCTATATTTGTTCTGTTTTCATTTAGAATCACCTTGTTTTATCCAGGAACAGTGGCTTACACCTGTAATCCCAACACTTTGGGAGACCAAGCGGAGAAGGATCACCTGAGTCCAGGAGTTCGAGTCAAGTCTAGGCAACATAGCAAGACCCAGTCTCTACAAAAACTTTAAACAGTAGTCAGGCATGGTGGCTCATACCTGTAGTCTCACCTATTCCAGAGGCTGAGGTGGGAGGATCTTTGAGCCCATCAAGGGGTTAGTAAAATGGATATATTGTTAATTTTGATACAAAATATCTTTTATAAAATGATTTATATCATCATGCACTTTATACATTTTTGCCAAACCTTGGAGCTGTAGATATGGCTTATTCAATTTATAGAAAACACCCATTAGCCACATAATCTAATTAGTAAAGTTAATCCTCATTGTCAAACCAATCATCTAGGTCAGATTTACTTTCTAACCTCATTTTTAACTAAATGTATTAGAATATGTATTCTTAGTTTTTTTAAACTAGGAAATTATCAAATACATCTCATAACCTCAATTATTAAAAGCAGCCAAGATTAAAATGATATCAAAACTATTAGAATTGGTTTATCCATTTTTATAATAAGCCATGAAACCAAGAATAAATCTATATGGTTTTTCTCATTACTTATTTCCTAATAATAAAACATAATGTGTGAGATGAATGTTATTTATGAATTAGAGTATAACAGACAATATTCCTTCAGTATGTCTGTGTGTATATTGAACTTTGGTTTTCAGCTTTTAGGAATAACTGAAGAAGAATAATATATAAATATTCTAGAATAGCTCTAAACAATTTTTTGGAAATCATAATCAAAATGTTTCCTATATATTTAATGAAGAATAAAAGAATATGCTATTTAAAAAGTAATCAGCCTAGAAGCTAAAGCATAATTTTATTTTTGTTAATAAGAGGCAGAAAGAAAGTCAGGATTGAAGTATTTCTCTATTTCATAATAGAATTTGATAAAAATAAGTGTATCAGACAAGATAGGCTAGGTCATGCTCCAATAACAAACAACAAATTTGTATGACTTAAAACAGAGGCATGTGAATTAAAACAACAACGGCTCATTTCTAACAAAAGCTATATTTCCATTATGGCTGGTGGAATAGGATCAGCCCTTCATAACAACTCAGGAGCACAGGCTGACAGTGCAACAACTCTCTGTCTCAGAAGGGAAGGAGAGCTCTGGAGTTTCATCAGGGTAAATAACCACCTTAATCGGAAGGTGACGCTTCACATCTGCTCATAACTCATTGGCCAGAAAAAGTCACATGATCCTAACCAATCTCAGAATTCCCATGAAATACAATCTAGCCAAAGTGGAAGGAAATGGAAAAGATTTGGTGAACTGTATCAGTGATTATCACAATACATTTTCACATTCATTGAACAACACACACCAAATCTAAAATAAAATTATGTATGACTTTTGCACAGTTTATTCCAGTGCAATGTGAAAAATATGAAGGTACCTGAAAATGATCTGTATGATATTTATAATGATCAGTGTCACGGCCAGGGGCGATGGCTCACATCTGTAATCCCAGCACTTTGGAAGATGGAGGCAGGTGGATCACCTAAGGTCAGGAGTTTAAGACCAGCCTGGCCAACATGGCAAAATTCTGTCTCTACTAAAAATACAAAAATTAGCTGGGCGTGGTGGCAGGTGTCTGTAATCCCAGCTATTCAGGAGGCTGAGGCACAAGAATTGCTTGGACCCAGGAGACGAAGGTTGCAGTGAGCCGAGATCACGCCACTGCACTCCAGCCTGGGCAACAGAGCGAGACTCTGTCCAAAAAAAAAAAAAATCTGTCACAAAGCTCTACTACTTCAGCTGTTCAGAGTTGCTTTTCTTTCCAGATAATGCTATATCCTATGGAGAAGTACTGAGAATAGCTGAAAAGAATTGCTTAGGGTTAAATATACGGGAAAAAAAAATTGTCTTCGATACTTTCTTCAGTGCTGCTTTGCTCTGCTCTTACCAGACTCTCCTTCAAAAACACTGCACTTTTCAACAGAGGATGGAAGACATCTGATGATTAAAGGAAAATTACTGTCACTCTTACCACTAACATTCACACAGTATATCTGATTTCAGAAAATCACAACAAACCAATTACCATATTTCTGACAGCCGTACTTCCCCCTTAAGTGGAATATATGTAAGAGAGGAAAAGACATGAAGCCTAAGAAGGGTTGATGGTGCCTTGATTGATCATTAGAGGAAGCTTCCTCCAAAACATTTTGAATCTTCCTTTCATCTGTCATCCTGGAAGGTATATCCCTCACACCTTCAGTGATGGATATACCTTTCTTTTGTAAGGTCCAAGAACTATTGTAAATGCAGACGTAAAAAAGAACCTACATGATGCTAAGAAAGAATACTTATGAAAATACGGTATCTGTAAATTGATTTACTTAAAGCAATAAATATTCCCCTGCCCCTTGGACTATGCCACACCATAAGAACTTTAAGTTGATGTAGCTTTAATTCTTGCCCTGCCTAATGACAAAGAACATTTGCCAAAGAGTATGATGAATAATGAAATCACTTAAAGTGGAGGCTTTCCATTTTACCACAACCTATAGCAAGAAATATATTTATATTATGATCCAATGCACATATACATATTGTTTCATGAAACAATAATTACCCCTACTACATGTGATGCATTTAGATATTTTTATCCTAATGTCTTTCTTTTAATGCTGGTCTCTATTCACTAAATTGATTTCACAGCCAACTAATGATTCACAGCACACAATTGGAAAACACAGGACTACAGAAAATAGAAATATATAAGGAAATATCTGATTTATAGAGCAATCTCTGATTATAAAAAGTGCTCTTAAAACTGCATTATCTTGGAGGTGTAAATGGGTAAGCCAAGGTCTGGTGAAGTCAATATCCATAGGAGGTTCAATTTTATTCTATTCATTTCATTTTTCCATCCCTAATATTCCAACTTTCCTATTGATAAGTAACAGTCTCTGATTGGCCAATTTCAATGGCTTACTCCTTCTAATCCTGTGGTAGGCTAAAACTGTTCCCCAAAGATAACAGAGTCTAATCCCTGGGACCTGCAAATGTTACCAGATACGGGGAAAAGGCCTTTGAAGATGTGATTACATTAAGGATCTTCAGATTGAGAGAGTATTTTGGATTAGCTCCATGGGCCTTAAATGCAATTACACATTCCTAAAAGGGAGGCAATGGGAAGTCTGACACACATAGTGAAGGCAATGTGAAAAGGGAGCAGAGATGTGAAGATGTTGGCCTTGAAGTCTAAAGTGATGTGGCCACAAGCCAATGAATGCCAGCAGCCACCAGAAGCTGGAAGAGTCAAAGAACTGATTCTCCCCTAGAGTCTCTGGAGGGAACACAGCCCTGTCAACATCTTGATTTTGGCCCAGTGATGCTGATTTTGAATTTATGGCCTCTAGAACTGTAAGATAATAAATTTCAGTTGCTCTACAACACCGAGTTTGTGGTATTTTATTATAGCAGCCTCAGGAAACTAATATGAACCCCATGAAATTGACTTAATAAAAGTGATAGTGCAAAGTACCTAAACAGTCACCTGAAACTCTATATACCTAGCTATGTTTCAAGAAAGATTTATGGTAGCTTATAGTAATTCACAAAACATTGATAACACCAATAATTCATACGTGAAAAGGAAAAAACAGGAAGGATATACAAAACGAAGCCAACAAGGTTTATGCAAAATATACACACATATATATATAGCTCTTGCCTCGAGCCAATTAAAATTTGGCTTTAAACCAGCAGCTTACACGTAAAGGAAGTCTTCTTGTTTATATGATTCAGTGGCCATTACATAAAAACAAGCCAACTCCACAGAAACAAGTACAAAAGACAAGACGAAATTTCTCCCAGGAGTTTCGCTCCTTAGGACTTCTTTTCTGGACTGTAGCCATGTATAGGATACTCATTACCCCTTTGTAAACTTAAATGTAGTCACTAGACCCAACTTTATAAGGCTGTTTACTATATCATATAAGGCTGATAACATGTCAAAACTTAACTTGATAAAAGCAAATCCTATAGCATAGATTGATTAGACGTCAAATTCTAACTTAAAAGTAAATTCTGTAGGAGGAAAGAGGGTGTAAATACAATACCCACTAGGTAGGCAACTCACTACCGATATTAATTCCAGGGTACATTTTGAAATATTTATAAAATGCCTTGAACGATACTCAGAAAACTAGTACAGTTTCCTCACCCAAACTATCAAACATTGAGTAAGTGCTGCATACAATGCCTATGGGATGTGGCTTGCTTGAAAACAGATTTAGTATGGGGTGAAATACTCACAATGTTTTCTACTATATGCCTAGCGAGATCTAAGATAACTACTGAGGAGACAAACGTTCCATCCCCTACTCCCTGAAGAAGCTCCTGGGTCAATGGGGGAAAGTGCTCCTAACCCAGTAGCAAGGAAGGCTTGCAGCTGGGGATCCTAATTAACTATTAGAAGATGAGCAGATAGATGGAAGGGGAGGGGGATGGCGCCGCAAGTCGGTCAGAAAGACCACACGGCACACGCATCGCCATTGCTTCAGAGCTTTTGGAGGCAGGTCTGTAGCCATTCCCACCAAAACATACTACCGAACCGTGCAAGCCCTTCCAGGAGAGCCAGACCTCCCTAACTCTCCCCAGCCCACCACCTCCCCGGGTCCTCCGCACAGGCGGCGGCGCTAGCCTTACTGCGCAGGCGCCAGGTACACCTCGGAGGCCTCAGGAGGGGGAGCCAGTAACTCCGGGTCGTTCACTAGGGCTCCGCTCTAGCTGCCAAGCTTCCGTTTCTCTACTGCTCCCCGTAATAGTTGCCTGCGCGAGCTTGGAGCCGGGTAGGGGGCGGGCCTTCCGGGACGAGGGCGCGTGGGTGAGGAAGGTCAGGTCCAGGTAAGGCTGTCGGTGACTTTGGGGGTCTGCAGCAAGGGGCGATGGCTGTAGAGGTCTACGGGGGTCTCCAACCTTGTAGAGTCGCCAGGAATAGGGCGAATCCACTTCATTAGTGACCAGCTCGGGCGGTTCACGTGCATCACACAAATAACTTGGCCTTTTTCTGCCTCAGTTGGGGGATTTCTTAAACGTAGGATACCCGCGTTTCCGCTGCCGTAATTTCCTCTCAGGCGCAGTTACTCTCTTCCATATTGGTTAACAGTAGAAGGCTCAGTTTCTCTGCTCATCACACGGCCTTCGGCACTGTAGCTTTGGGTGGTGGGCTGCAGATTAATTTTGTAACCACCTTAAGAAAAATACGGTAAGGTGATATTTAAGAAAAATATTTGCGAAATGCCCTCCCGAGTCAAACATCGGTTGACTTGACACTACTACAGTTTCCATCACAGTCAGGCATGATCGAGTCAGGTGGAGGGAGTTGAAGATTGTTCTTGATGAGCTGAATGCAGCTAATACATTTTCAGTGCCGTTGATGCCTCTATGACTCCGTAAAATAATCGGTACCGGGTTTTTTTGTTTTTAAGCATTCTGTTGAGATTGTTTTTATGTTTAGATTGTTTCTATGACAACGTGTGTACACTGTATGTGAATTCCTTGGATCCTGATGGTTATTAGGGTGGGCACTGTGCCGTGAATTTTGCATATTAGCTTCACATCGCAGATAGTATGACTGTCCTCGTGTAGTCGATGAGAGAACCTGGCAGAGAATAAGCACCATTACAAAAACGACGTGGCCATTAAAAGGCAGAGGCGAGATTCCAACCAGCTTTTTTATTCTGCAGCTGGTGCGTTCTGCTAACCAATGGTTTTTGGGAAACTGGAGAAAGCTCTCTCCCAGAACAATTTACACACACACATACATACACATATCAGCATACAGATGTACACTTCCACTGTTTTCAAAACGCTGAAGCACATCCCGGTTAAGAACTCTTGCACTTCATCTTTACCTTTCAAAGAGAAAAGGCAAACCTAATACAAAGCCACTTATTGAAATAATCTTTTAAATGCATCAGACCTATCAAAAAGATCAAAGAAGTTTGCCCTGTTATGCCAAAGTAAAAATATGGGAATTTTCTTCTCATGTGGGCTTAATTTGTTTTGCTCAGCACATTTGAGTAATTTGTTTTTGCTTAGCATTTTCAGCTCCAGTTAACTTTTTTCATGAGAGTACAGTTTTCTTTAGTTCACATTTAAAGAAAGGTAACACTTAAAGTGACTTGTACTCCCCGAGAATGGTTTCATGTGAATCAAAATGTAATTGACATGCACATTATAAGAAAAGCTCCCGTGTTATTCTTCGTGAGAGACATGTGTCTGTGCACTGTGGAAGGAAACAACAAAGCAGTGTCGTTGGTAATTGTTAAAACCACTTTCAGTTTCCTCCTGTTTTTAGCAAGTGGGCCTTTGTTTCTAGTAAGGGATTCAGGTTTGAAAAGGCTTATTCCCTTTCTCTGTCATAAAACTTTAGGACTTGGATTTTATGATATAACCATGTTCCAGCCGATTCTAGTGTGACCTTTTTACTTACAAGGTATGTATCCCAGTAATTTGCCACATTCCAAAATGGGCATGGACATAACAGCAGCATCCTATGATGGCTTCAGTGACTACTGTCCTACTGAGTCCCTTCCTCCTGGCTATCTTGTCAAGTTACCAAGGTGCTGGTCCTCTCCCTATGTTTCTCTGGCTGTCAGTCTTTGTAAATGAGGTCATCATTCCAGGGAGGCACAAAGTTTTTACTATATGGAGTATCTATCTGTCTGTCTCTCTCTCTCTCTTTTTTTTTTTCTTAAACATGATTAAGAACAAGGAATAAACAAATGTGTCTATGTAGAATATATGAAAACCAAACTTACAGATCTGGGCTCGTTCTTTTTTGTAAGTTACCATTTACTACTGAGTGCCACTGTTACTCATTTTCGCACTAGTCATGCAAGCTTTGTTTTCAGAAAAGGAGACTCAGAGAGGATGAGTAACTGTTCACAATAACCCAAGGATTAAGTGACAGAGCCAGTAGTCAAACCTAGGCCTCAGGAATCCCTGTTGCCTCTTCATTGACAAATAAAGGGACTTGGAATTCAGAACAGATTTTCCTGAAAACACTGTAACAAACTGATAGTTCCCAGACCAGCTTACAGATAACTAACTGTGGAAATACTGTGCAATTACAGCAGAAATCTATTCTGATGCCACAATGGTAATTAAGCAAACAAAGCAAAGTTGATGAAGCAACTATTGTTTTTGAATCTAATGTTTGGAAAGGGCAAAGGAAGAGAAAAAGCATGCAAAGAAACTAGGTGACTCTGGACATTTGCAAGGCTTTTTAGAGGTTTATGGCACTGATTTGTTTATACATTAAACTGCTAAATGAATTTTTTTCACCTTGAGACTATAACCCTAGTCCTAACAACCCCACCCCCAACCAGAGTTGGGAAAGAAGTGAATCAGGAAACTGAGAATGCTGAATGGAAAAGGAAGAACAGGCTTGTAGGTGATCTGCAGATGGTGGGGAGGGAGGGGTGGACGTTGGATCTGACAGTTCTACCGTTGCCAGCCTTCAGGTGGCACTATTGACCCAAAATTGCTTGGTTGGTGTTCTGAATGGTTTTGAGGTTGACAGTGGTTTGAGATCAGCCTCTGCTTTTTTTTTTTTTTTTTTTTTTTTTTTTTTTGACACACAATCTTGCTCTGTCACTCAGGCTATAGAGTACAGTAGTGCAGTCATAACTTAGTGTAACCTCAAACTCCTGTGCTCAAGCGATGTCCCCCTCCTCAGCCTCCACAAGTAGCTGGAACTACAGGTGTGCACTACCATACCAGACTAATTTTCTTATTTTCTTTTGTTTTTTGTTTTTTTTTTCTGTAAAAACAAGATTTCTCCATGTTGCCTGGGCTGGTCTTGAAGTCCTGACCTCAAGCGATCCTCCCACCTCAGCCTCTCAAAGTACTGGGATTATAGGCATGAGCTACCATGCCCAGCCTCCTCTGTTAATGGATCTTGAAACAAGCATTAAAACTTCCTTAATTTAAACACAGTTTGTTTTCTTGCAAGAACTATTTTGAAATTCACTTGGCACCATTTTTATGTAGGAGGGTTTTTTGGTACATTTCTCCCATTGGTTTTTCAAAGTTTATGCCTTTTTCCTGCTTGAATATCAGCACCTTTTCATCTCAGCTGAACTGTTTCCCAGGATAGTCTCTGAGTCAGCAAAGATTCTCATCTCACTACTAAAATTTCTCATAAATTGGCATATTCTGCCAACAATAACCCCTACGTCTGGTCTAAACTGAGTTGAGATAGTTATTCCACCAGCAGCTTTCTTGATTTTTATGTATCCCCTGTATAGTTTTTTATGTCTATTAGCTGTAATTTGTGCATATCACGGATATCATTCTTATACCCATTTCAGTGTTGTATGTCTCTGAAGAAAAAGCTACTGTTTCCAGCTGATAAGAACTTAGCTAGTTTGCATTAAAGCAGAATATATAAGATGGAGGATACAGCAAGTAACCTTACAATTCATACGTGCCTTCTATTTAGTAAGAAAATGGATCTTTTGAGCTATTGGATTTATTTTTATAGGGCTACTGTCTGTTTTTCCCAAATGGCTCTCAGTCTCTAGGCAAAATTCAGTTCAGTAACCTAGAAGCCAAATGACCTCATAACTCATTAGCAGCTCTCAGAGCCTTCTGGAGCCCTTGAGGAGAACAGTGTTCAAAGGACTGATAGTAAAGACAACATAATTATGTCTCTGCCATGATTACACCTTTTGATGGCAAGCAGTCAGCATATTAATGCTGCAGATTGCTTAGGTGGGTGTTTTCTGAAGGTATAATAATGCTGGACTAGGATAACTTGTTTCCCTGTCTTCTTCATCCCCAGCCTACAAATAGGTAAACTGACTGTCAGTAAATAACCTGGTGAATCACAAAATAGTTGGTTGCAAAGGAGGCAATACAGCAAGGAAGTAATAGCATGTAAACACGAAGTGCAAAAATCGCAGCTGTAAAGCATGGAAAGGAAATAGCCATTTGGACTGTGGATACTTCTCCACTCCAAGGCATATCCTGCCAACACTGCGCTGATCCATGAGTGGCTTGCTGTGTTTGCATTTTCTAACGTATTCATTAGCTAATCTTGGAATTTCTTACCCTAACCTGTTTACCTTTCTTCTCATTTTCAATAGGAACTCTAACTCCTTGCCACTCAAGAAATGTCCTCCCTTTCGGAATATGCCTTCCGCATGTGTCGTCTCAGTGCCCGGCTATTTGGTGAAGTCACCAGGCCTACTAATTCCAAGTCTATGAAAGTGGTGAAACTGTTTAGTGAACTGCCCTTGGCCAAGAAGAAGGAGACTTATGATTGGTATCCAAATCACCACACTTATGCTGAACTCATGCAGACCCTCCGATTTCTTGGACTCTACAGGTGATGACAAACACAAAGAGGGACCTATGAGAGACTTTTTTTCAGTAGATCAGAAAAGGAAAAAAATTAGCCTTTCTATCCTTGTAGTTTTGTTCTTATAATAGAGCCCAGGTAGTTCAAAAGGTACAGTTGGCAGGAGAAAGGCTTCTTTCAAAATACCCATAATGGAGAGACCAAAAAAAAAAGGAAATTCATGCTTGTTGGAAGATATATTTTAATTATGTCTACAACATGACTAATGTTGAATAGATACTGAGCTGTAGAGAGGTGTTTAATCATTTGTTAATCTAAGAGCACTCTAAAAAGGATGCCAAGAGGCCGGGCGCGGTGGCTCACGCTTGTAATCCCAGCACTTTGGGAGGCCGAGGCAGGCAGATCACGAGGTCAAGAAATCAAGACCATCCTGGCCAACTTGGTGAAACTCTGTCTCTACTAAAAATACAAAAATTAGCTGGGCATGGTGGTGCACGCCTGTAGTCCCAGCTACTCGGGAGGCTGAGGCAGGAGAATTGCTTGAATCTGGGAGGCGGAGGTTGCAGTGAGCCGAGATCGCGCCACTGCACTCCAGCCTGGCGACAGAGTGAGACTCCATCTCGAGAAAAAAAAAAAAAAAAACAATGCAGAGAAAAACTGGCCCAAGTACTGAGGAAGAAAGCCTCAGAAACACCAAGGTTGCCAGGGCAGTGGGCTCCTGTTATCAGATGAACAGAGTCCCTGACCGACACCTGATCTGCTGCTTAACTGGTATGTGGGAGCCTTCTTTCTCTTCTGGTGGCATTTTTGTTGACATTTCTTCCTACTGTCTTCTGGCATTTTTATTTTGTACCCTTTTTGACATATTAATTTGGTCTGGATAAGCTGTAGTTTGCCTTTAAGGATAATACGTAAATCACACAGGTTCTTAACACCATGTGTTTGTATGTGTGTGTATGTCTAGGGAGTAGGTGCTTAGAACTGTGTGCATCTCTGAAAAAAAAAAGATCAGGCCAGGCACAATGGCTCAGGCCTATAATCCCAGCGCTTTGGGAGGCCGAGGCAGACAGATCATCTGAGGTCAGGAGTTTGAGACCAGCCTGGCCAACATGGTGAAACCCCGTCTCTACTAAAAATACAAAAATTAGCTGGGCGTGGTGGCACACGCCCGTAATTCCAGCTACTTGGGAGGCTGAGGCAAGAGAATTGCTTGAACCCAGGAGATGGAGGTTGCAGTGAGTCAAGATCATGCCACTGTACTCCAGCCTGGGTGACAAAGCAAGACTCTATCTCAAAAAAAAAAATCAAATACCTATGTGATCTTTCTCATTAAATTATTTTTTTGGCCAGGTATGATAGCTCACAGCTGTAATCCCAGCACTTTGGGAGGCCAAGGCGGGCAGACCACTTGAGGTCAGGAATTCGAGACCAGCCTGGCCAACATGGTGAAACCCCGTCTCTACTAAAAATACAAAAATTAGCTGGGTGTGGTAGCACATGCCTGTAATCCCAGCTGCTTGGGAGGCTGAGGCAGGAGAATTGCTTGAACTCAGGAGGAAGAGGTTACAGTGAGCCGAGATCGTGCCACTGCACTCCAGCAACAGAGCGAGATTCGGTCTCAAAAAAAAAAAAATTATTATTTTTTTAATTACCAAACTAATACATGCCCATTACAAAAGAATTCAAATAGTACATAATTGTATAAAGTTAAAATACCTACCATCTTTTTAAAAATTTAACAAGTTGTAATTGGACTTGTCTTTGGGCAACAATACTAAAATTATTGGGAACCATTTATTCTAATACAATAGAATTAATAGTACAGCATAACATTCATTGCAGATCACTAAAGATTGGTACATTCACTATCCAGTGGATATTTCTTACGTACCTTCCACGTGCAGGCACTTAAGATGGCACTAGGGGAACAGCGGTGAACATAATAGATGTGCTTGGTTAACATTAGAGGTTACAATCTATGACATGTTTTGAATGTTTGGAATTGCTTTGGGACTACCTCTCTTGCCATTAGTCTGGGCTCAGAAAATAAAAACTAATTTTATTATAACCCAAAATAAAATATTGGGAGGCAGATATCCTGAGGAGAAGATTATAACCCATGAAAAAATCACATTCAGTTATTTTAATTGATCTTTTTGCTGCTGCTGTCTGTTTGTTTGAAAAATAAAGACTTAGCTATCTTTGGGGACAGGGAAAAATAGTTATCCATAGAAAAACAAAATTATTTTCACGTAGTCACTAGGTATGGTAAATGATACCTCTAATGCTAGGCTTCCTGTGGCATCAGGCAGGATGAAACTAGACAGTCTCCAATAAAGAAAATATTATTCAGAGACCTGCAAAAGAGGGAGGGAAGCACCAGTTCTCAGAAACAATTGATTCATTCAGTTAACCAGGTACCTAGCTTGTATCATCAACAGAGACAGAGTCGCCAGAAAGCTTTCTTTCTGTCCAACGGTTGATGAGAATGAAGGAGGGACAGAAGAGGGGGAAAAAAAAATAAGTAAATTATAGGATCTGTTACAAAGTTGAACATGCTGTGGAAAAAAATAGTAGAGCCGGCTGAGCAGGATCCAGAGTGCTGACGGGGCCTGCAGTAGGTGGGGAGAGGCTAGATTACAGGATGAAACAGGACAGTCAGGGTCAGCCTCGTTGAGGAGTTGAGGTTTAAGCAGAGGCTTGAAGGTGGTGAGTGAGCCAAGTAGGACTTGGGGAAGAGTTTGCAAGGCAGAGGGGCAAGAGCACAGCAAAGGCCTTGAGGTGGGAGTGTTCCTTTCCAGGAGGCGTGCAGGTACCGGGAGGGTGTGGGACTGGAGACGGATTGCAAGGGGCTGTGAAGCCATAGTAAGGACAATGGCATTTGCTCTGGTTGAAATGGGGAACTATTTGCAGGGCTATGAACAGGAGTGGCATGATCTGACATATATTTTAGAAGAATTATACTAGCTGCACTGTTGAGAATTATTTGGGGACACTCACCACTAATCCCAAAGAGTTGTATACTGTCCATGATGTTCATGGATAGCCTAGAGAGTTAAAACTTAAGCTCAGCACACCCCTCTCTTACATTTGATTCATACACTGTTATTATCCATACTTTACAGGTTAGGAAACTAAGGTGCAGGGAGGTAAGGCCACTTATCCAAGGTGACAGATCTAGTAAATGGTGGAGCCGTAATTTGAACCCAGGTTCACATGGAATCCAGAGCTTACATGTTTAAACACCATACCAATCTTTAGGTATCTGGGCTTAAGATGTGGACTTTTTTTATAATATAAGCAATCATCAACTTCTGTGCCATCCACATACTTACGTAGTCCTGGCTGCTTTGATTCCTTTAGTATCTGTCTTTTGATTTGGCTTCCTTCTGCCTGAGCCTTTCCTCAGCAGCCTTTTTGTGTGAGTTACCTGCTGCCACTAAGGTTTCACCATGTTGGCCAGGCTGAGCTTCCTCCAGACCTCACCCCATTCTGAGTAGATGCTAGTTCCTAGGGCAGTCAGGGTCTCTGTGTAGCTATTGAAGCTGATTCCCACTTTGTCTCCTCTCTGTTTAGTCTTAGTGTTGCAGGGAAATTTGGGGTAATCATTAGTATTGTGTCATTGTTATGTAGGTTTATGTAGGCTGGCCTGGGAATTTCCCTGCAGCTTGTGGCAGTGTTTCTGTGAGGGGAAACGGACTTACAAGTGAACTTTTGGAATACACCGCATCTCTATGTTAGGGACTCCCTATACTTTTTGTTCACCAAGCTGAGCATGTGGCTAACTTGTAAAAGTCAAAGATCGATAACCAGAATGACCTAAGAGAGCAGTGCTAGATTAGTGTACTTTTCTACTCTCGTAAAAATAACTGGTTAATTATTTTTTCCTTCTTCATTCAGAGATGAGCATCAGGATTTTATGGATGAGCAAAAACGACTAAAGAAGCTTCGTGGAAAGGAGAAACCAAAGAAAGGAGAAGGGAAAAGAGCAGCAAAAAGGAAATAGTGTTGGTCCCTCAAGAGGGAGACTTTCTTCCTCAGTGGCGGAGAGAAGAAAGTGCATTTATTGTCTTTCCACATATTGGAGGAATGTCATCTTCCTAAATGAAGTTTATTTGGAGGAACACAGTCATCTCCTTGGTGAAATCTAATCCGGTTACATTGTGGCTGGTTTCTTGAACACATTCTAACTGTGCAAAATTATTTTGGCCTTGGCCGTGTAATGTGAGGTTTACCTGATTCTCTAATGAAATAAATACCTAAGTTATTGTTTGATGATTTGTTTGGGGTGGGATGGGATGCTGGGGGAATGGAGGGGAAACCTCATTAAGTGAGCATCCTATAGTGTCCTCATTTCTCCCTTCTTGCTTACTGACTCACCCAGCCCTAAACTTCTTTCATCTTGGGCCTTTCAGCCACTGTCTCCACCACCAAGCTCACAAACTTTTTGTGTGTCTTCACCTACTCCTTTGAGAAATCTATTAAGATGAATTTGTAGAGTAAGTATCTTTTAAAAGGAAGTATTGAATACCTGCTCTGTACAAGATATTGGGGCCCTGGTAATACACGTGGTTAGCAAGAGAAATACTCCCTACCTCATGTAAGTTTCAGTCTTGTGGGAGGGACTAATATTACATAATTACATACAATTGTATTACATGCTACAAAGGAAAAAGCCAGACTTCTATAAGAGCATGGATGGATGGATGAATGCAGAGAGAGATAGCCAGAAGCCCAAATCACATTAGGGAATTTAAAGAAAGCTTCCCTAAAGAAATGATATTTAAGCCGGGCGCTGTTGCTCACACCTGTAATCCCAGCACTTTGGGAGGCCGAGGTGGGTGGATCACAAGGTCAAGAGATCGAGACCATTTTGGCCAACATGGTGAAACCCCACCTACTAAAAATGCAAAAATTAGCTGGGCGTCATGGCATGCGCCTGTAGTCTCAGCTACTCGGGATGCTGAGGCAGGAGAATCGCTTGAACCAGGGAGGCAAAGGTTGCAGTGAGTTGAGATCACGCCACTGCACTGCAGCCTGGCAACAGAGCAAGACTACATCTCAAAAAAAATGATATTTAAGCTGAACCTTGAAGAATAAATAAGAGGTTGCCAAAAGGAAAATGGTGAGAAAGGGGTTTGAGGCAGAGAGTACTATTTGCAAAGCCCTAAGGTATGAAGAAATTGTCTGTTCAAGAAACACTGACTTTGTTCATGGTTGGCTGTAAGAAAACAGAGGCCAGATCATGAAGGGCTTTGGAAATTCTGTGGAAAAGCTTGAACATAACTAGAAGTTCTATGAGGGATGACTGTTGTATAGATTTGAGTAGCTCGCTGCTGGTTTTATTGTATTCCAGCAATGAGTTTCCAAAGAAATTGTGAAGGCTTGGCCGGGCACAGTGGCTCACGCCTGTAATCCCGGCACTTTGGGAGGTCGAGGCGGGTGGATCACGAGGTCAGGGGATCGAGACCATCCTGGCTAACATGGTGAAACCCCGTCTCTACTAAAAAATGCAAAAAAATTAGCCGGGCAGGGTGGTGGGTGCCTGTAGTCCCAGCTACTTGGGAGGCTGAGGCAGGAGAATGGCAGGGAGGCGGAGCTTGCAGTAAGCTGAGATGGTGCCACTGCACTCCAGCCTGGGCAACAAAGCGAGACTCTGTCTCAAAAAAAAAATTGTGAAGGCTTCTCTGATTTTTTTTTTCCAAGAGTTGTTCTGAATCTTTAGCATGTCCAGTAATTTTTTAATAACTTTTTATTATTGTAGTAAAAACATAAAATTAATGATCTTAACCATATTTAAGTGTACAATAGTGTCAATATTCAAACATATATTATTCAAAAAATAATCAAAATATAAAAGCACTTTAGTGTGATAGTATTTATTGGAGTATGTATAGCAGCTACTCCAGCCACAGTTTTCTTTCTCTGTAACACTGAATGATTCCTGAAGTAGAAAGATTCCCAGTACATATGTTTAAATGAATGCTATTTTTAAAGATACCTAATCCAGATGGTATGGCTAGGGCCTATTTTATAGCCTGTTTAAAAAAATAAAATAAAATAAAATTGGGTGGTTTGTATGTGGTAGAAGTGAATTCCAGCAAAAGGAGAATTCATTCATTTAGACCTTTTTTTTTGTTTGAGACGGAGTCTCACTCTCACCAGCTGGAGTGCAGTGGCGCAATCTCAGCTCACTGCAAGCTCCACCTCCCGGGTTCACGCCATTCTCCTGCCTCAGCCTCCCAAGTAGCTGGGACTACAGGCGCCCACCACCACACCCGGCTAATATTTTGTATTTTTAGTAGAGAAGGTGTCTCACTGTGTTAGCCAGGATGGTCTCAACCTCTTGACCTCCTGATCCACCCACCTCAGACTCCCAAAGTGCTGGAATTACAGGCATGAGCCACCACACCCAGCCCATTTAGAACTTTTTACTGAGCACCTGCCATGTGCTCGACACATGATAGTTGTAGAGGATACAGAGACAAATAGACTTAGTCCCTAAGACTGTGTGAATGAGCATGTGTGTATTACAAAGTATTGGCAAGATCTCAGAAACGTGCTTAGAAAAGTGCAGATGCACTGTTATTCTTGGCCAATGCAGCTGAGCCAGGTGTAGGTGGATGATTACCCCAGGATGTTGAGCTGAGAAACAGGATCTCAGCCTGAACCCAATGTAGCTCAGCAGATGTTTGAATTATGTGATCTCCAGCTTTTGGGAAAGATCTGAATGTAAGAGGAACTTAAGAGAATTAGCATGATATTTTAAAGAGAATAACTGCATTACATTCTAACAGCAGACCTGAGTCAGAAAACAAGTAAAGAATCAATGTATTGGTTTGCCGATGGAAGAGCTTCAGTGAGATCTCAGACCCTGACCCTGCAGTGAGCCTTGGCAATGATTGACAGGGAAGTTTGTAGATAACGCAGAAGTAGATTAGTGTGCCACTGCTCCAGGCTGAAAATCAGAAATGAAAGCTAAAATACATTTGTACATAAGCTATACCTTCAATTGATAGAGCAAGCTGTGTGACTCAAAACAGCCTGTACAGAAGTACGATGGACCAGCTGGAAGGTATCAATAGAAGATAAGGAAAAGTTAACTCTTGACACCAGGGAAGTCAACAAATTTCAGGACAACAGTGACCAATGGTTAAGATGGTGACTAAGTGTAATCAGAAAAAAATCTTTAACTCCAAGTTTAGACTAGCCAGTTTGTTTAATTGGATTTCTCTGGTCAAAACCTAAACTATTGGTGCTTTCTAACGTGTGGGGATCAGTGTGCATAGACCATTTTGCCCTCGATTTCAGCATAACATAGTAAAAAGACTGGGTTTTAGATTCAAAAGTCATGGGTTTGTGATATAGTGTACTTACTGATTATGTGACGTCAGTTACTTCTCTGAACCTCTTTCCTTCTCTATAAAATCATAATACTTCACTGGATTAATGAAATAAGATATTTGTGAAAAGAACTCTGTAAATTATAAAAAGTTAAAAACTTTTACATATAGCACATTATGTGACTAGTAAGTACTGCTGTGTCTTACTAGCGCAATTTTCTGTGGCAGCATTGACACATATCTCCTAAAAATATAAAGTTCGCCACGTTTACAAGCAGCATGATAGGTTCAGGAAGAGGAGGTAGATGAGAGGTAACATCTTATTATTTATGTAATTATGGGCTCCATAAGTTTATTTTTTAAGCACCATATATGTGTGTTTCAAAATAAACATAAGGCATCATATATTTAAACATATATAACCATAATGCTTGTATTTATAAATCATTTTCCAAGAAAGAATAAATCAAAATTTGAAATTCTGCCTGCTTCACCCCGTCTCTCTTTACTCACACATTTCTCCCAAAGATCCTATGTGCCTAATTTTAGAGATTTAGAGCAGGGAACAAACTTCAGGAGCAATAAATAGGGGGAAACATCTGTTATCCTGCCAACCCTGCCTTCATGGCTTTCGTTAAGTACTCAAGAAAGGTTCAGAAGAAAGCATTTCTTAAAAAAAAAAAAAAAAAAGATAGAATCAGCAAAACAAACAGTATTACATTCAAGGATACTTAGATAAAACAGAGAGACTGTCCAGCCCTGGATACTAAGATAACTGGATAAACAGTAAAACTTTTATGCTGAACTTAAAACAGTGAAATGTTTTTTAAATGCCATAAAGGCAGCAAAATGGAGAGAAGAGTTATAAAACTAGCCAGATGCAATTTTGTAACTTAATTGGAGATGTGGCAATATTACAGATTCACATTAAAGTAGAAAGTAGAGTTAAACCAAGGTAGATTCTAAGACCTTTTCCATTCTACTTAAGGAAATATGTGTTTTCTGAAAGGATGGATTCATTTATGGAGAATGTTCTGTGTCCCTGTTGCAGAAGACCGAGCTCCACCTAGCCTTGTCTCAGTAAGACAATCTAAATTGGGCTCAGTGCAGAATCATTTTCCCGATAGAGCCACAAACAATTGGCCTGTTGAGTTTAGAATAAAAACTATTCTAAACAGAAATTGAAAGACTAAGGATACAGATTAATCTAAAAAGAGCTCCAGTCTGAGAATATCTGTGAGAAATGGCCAGTGGGTTAAGCACCAAACTAGTAACAAGTTAATATTTAAAAAGAGGGTTAGAGATAAAAGAGGTCAATGTTTGCATCATCAGGAATGACTTCCCAAGCAGGACAGCAATAAATACAGATAAGGCCAGCATTTCTGGAGTGTTTAATACATTGCGCTTTGCAGGCTATATCTTATTTGACGCCCCCCCATATGATAAATATCCCCATTTTGCAGATAAGGAGACCAATGCTCAAGATCACACAGCTATAAATGTCTAGACTGAAGTTTTAAATTCAAACTGCTGACTCTAAAACATGTACCTTCTTTTTTTTCTATTCTCCATCCCTGGTAGGTGACAAACCCTGTACCTTTCATCACACTCTTAATGTAGGATTTTCACAAGCAGAGAGAAAGGGTTGAAGCAAATGGTATGAACAAAGACCCACAAGCAACCATAAAAACTTTGCTTAGTGAGAGCTATGGTGCATGGCCTGGCAACCTCAGAGTCATAACCTGAATAAACCAACACTGAGCCCTCAAAGTCCCACTGTCTTTTCCTGACCTGGTGATGTAGCTCTAACCTCTCTGAGTATTATTATACCAGTAACTATCATTTGTCAAGTGCTTCACCATTTGCTAGACACTCTGCTTCACTCTTTTTTTTTGAGACAGGGTCGCGCTCTGTTGCCCAGGCTGGAGTGCAGTGGCACCATCTTGGCTCACAGCAACATCCGCCTCCCAGGTTCAAGTGATTTTCCTGTCTCAGCCTCCCAAGTAGCTGGAACTACAGGCATGCGCTACCACACCCAGCTAGTTTTTTTGGTTTTTGTTTGTTTGTTTGTTTGTTTGTTTGAGACGGAGTCTCGCTCTGTCGCCCAGGCTGGAGTGCAGTGGTGCGATCTCGGCTCACTGCAAGCTCCGCCCCCCGGGTTCACGCCGTTCTCCTGCCTCAGCCTCCAGAGTAGCTGGGATTATAGGCGCCCGCCACCACGCCCAGCTAATTTTGTTTTGTGTTTTTAGTAGAGACGGGGTTTCGCCATGTTGGCCAGGCTGGTCTCTAACTCCTGACCTCAAGTGATCCACCTGCCTCGGCCTCCCAAAGGGCTGGGATTACAGGCGTGAGCCACCCGGCCTGCTTCACTCTTACTGTAAGTTGTATCACTTAATCCCTACAACGGCTCTAAGAGGTAAGTATTATTTTCCCCCATTTTATACACAAACAAGTTCAGAGCTGTGGTTCTCAACTCTGGTTATGCATTAGAATCAAGATTCCTGTCACCGGTCCCCCTCCAGACTAATCAGAATAGGGGTAGATAGAGAAAAGCTCCTTAGGTGGCTCTACTGTGCAGCCAAGGTTAAGAAATATGGTTTAACACAGTATTTCTCAAACTTAAGTATTCATCAGCAGCATCTTGAGGGTTTGTTCAACATAAATGGCTAAGCCCCACTCCCAGTTTCTTGTTCAATAGATCTCCAACAGGGCCCAAGAATTTGTATTTGTAATAGGTTCCCAGGTGTGGCTGATGATGCTGGTCTGGAGATCACACTTTGAGAACTATGGTTTAAAGTAACTTGGCCAAAGTCCCCCAGCTGGTAGATTCCTGTGGCCCTCTAGCTCCCTAGTGGAATTCCATAGCCATCCTGGAGCCTTTCCCTAACCCTAAAGGAGCACATCTTTAGAACCTGACAGCAAAACAAACAAAAAACAAAACAAGATGTAACACATAAGGAGAAAGTTTTAGTTAACATGCCCAAGTAAAGATGTTGTTTGGACCATGGAGCAGGGCACCCACCAGGGCTGCCAGCTGCTGTGTGAAAGGTGCCTGTCAGGGATATGACAAGCAGGCTGAGATCTGGTTCAGCAACATCACAGCCAAAGCTGTTGCTGATGCTATTAAAACAAGCCTTGGACCAAAAGGAATGGGAAAAAAGATTAAAGGTGGAAAAGGCAATGTGATCACTACAAATGATGGTGCCACCATTCTGAAACAAATGCAAGTGTCACATCCAGCAGGAGAATGCTGGGGGAGCTAAGATATAGAAGCAGGAGATAGCACTGCATCAGTTGGCACTATTGCTGGCTCTCTCATAGGTTCCTGGGCCAAGCTTCTTCAGAAAGGGATTCATCCAACCATCACTTCCAAGTCATCCCAGAAGTCTTTGGAAAAGGGTATTGAGATCTTAAGTAACATATCTCAACCTGTGGAACTGAATGACAGAGAAACTTTGTTAAACAGTGCCACCAGTTCTTTGAACTCACAGGTTGTCTTTCAGTATTCAAGTTCTGCTTCCTCCGACGAGTGTAAATGCAGTGATGAAAGTGACCCAGCTACAGGTACTACTGTAAATCTTAGAGATATTAACATACAGTCATGTGTCATGTAACAGTATTTCAGTCAACAACAGACTGCATATGACAGTGGTTATAATGCCATGTATTTGCTGTACATTTTCAATGTTTAGATATGTAGTATTCAGTATAGTAACATGCTGTACATGTTTATAGCCTACAAGCAATAGGCTATACTATGTAACTATGTGTGTAGTAGGCTATACCACCTAGGTTTGTGTAAGTACACTCTATGATGTTTGCACGACAAAATGACCTAACAATGCCGTTCTCAGATTGTACCCCATTGTTAAGCAATACATGACTGCGGTTAAGAAACTTGGTGGAAAAATTGATGACTGTGAGTTGGTGGAAGGTCTTATTCTCACCCAGAAAGTGGTAAATTCTGGCATAACCCAATTTGAAAAGGCTAAGATTGGGCACATTCAGTTTTGCTTATCTGCTCCCAACAGATTTGGAAATCAAGTAGCAGTTTCTGACAATGTTCAGATGGACTAAATGCTATGAGAGAGAGAGCCTATATTTTAAGTTTAGTATAGCAAACTTTTACAAATGGGATATAATGTCCTTCTCATACAGGACACTTTAGAGACGCTCCTAGTGATCTTGCATGACATTTCCTGAACAAAATTATTATGTTGGTTAAGAATATTGAAAAAGAAGATGTTGAATTCATTTGTAAGACAATTGGAACCAAGCCAGTTGCTCGTACTGACCAAGTCACACTGACATGCTGGGTTTTGCTGAGTTAGCTGAGAAGGTCAGTTTAAATGGTTCTGGAAAACTGCTCAAGACTACAGGCTGTACAAGTGCTGGAAAAACAGTTAAAATTGTCATAGGACTGAAGAATTGAGCCTTCCATTCACGATGTGCTATGTATTATTTGCTGTTTGGTGAAGAGAGCTCTTACTGCAGGAGGTGGTGCTCCAATAGAATTGGCCCTATGGTTAACTGAATGTTTGTGAACATTGAGTGGTATGGAATTTTACAGTGTTCATGTTTTGCAGATGCTATGGAGGTCATTCCAACTACACTAGCTGAAAATGCTGGCTTTGAATCCCATTTCTACAGTTACAGAACTAAGAAATCAACATGCCTAACAAGAAAAAAATTGCAGGCATTAGTATCAAAAGGGCAGTATTTCCATTTTGGAAAACTGGCTGCCCAACTTTTGTGATTTCATTTATTGCTCTGACCCTAGCAAATGAAACTGTCCAGAGAATTCTGAAAATTGATGCTGTGGTAAATGCTCAGAAATCTGGATAATACTGACTGACTTACACTCTTATAGCTACTAGTATTGTGGCTGAAGGGGAAGATCACCTTAGTGCTCCTTATTATTTGGAAGATTGTTTCCTCTATGAATTCCTGGGCTTGGTCTTCCAATTGGCATTTGCTTGAAATTGCATTGATACAATTTAGTGAACACATTAAATATTTGGTTTCCCAAAAAGATAATTATTTACATTTAATTTATATAATTTATTTTATAATTTTTATCAAAATTTTAATAGACATTTTTGGAGTGCAGTTGGAAAAACAATCCATTTGGAAAACCAAATAGGAGAGAACACAAGAGAAATTGTAAAATGCAAGAATAATGTGGGGACCCATATGAGATGTTGAAAATTATGTAATTAAAATTGATTTTTAAAAATCAGACCACTGACATTGGTGGTCTCAAAGAGGTATTTGTACACTCATGTCTACAGTGACATTATTCAGACAAATGGTCTGCTTCTGAACACAGAAGTGCATACAAAGAGGTAGCCATTGTTGTTGCACCTCCTCCTATTCTTGCAAGCCCCTCTGCCTTTAGCTGAAGTGACTTCAGGGGATTTAAAGGGTAAGGACCCTCTTTTCTCCTCTATTTTTCTCATTTTACCCTTTTGGGAGCCAGGCATTTTGTCACTACAAAAAAATACAAAAGATAGCTGGACGTGGTGGCATGTGCCTGTGCCTCTAGTCCCAACTAATCAGGAGGCTGAAGCAGGAGGATCAATTGAGCCCAGGAGGTTAAGTCTGCAGTGAGCCATGTTCAAGCCACTGCACTCCAACCTGAGCAACAGGAAAAAATATACACACACACACACACACACAGAGAGAGAGAAATGATAAAGGAATTTAAACATTTCTCTAAAAAAAATAAAGGAAAGTTATGTAAAAATTAAAAGAAAATGAGGAACTAAAAAGCCATAAGGCATGTAGAAAACATAGCAAAATAACAGAAGTCCCTGCTTATCAGTAATTACTTTAAATACAAATGGATTAAAGTCTCTAATCAAAAGACAGAGATTAAAAGAATGGATAAAAACACATGATCCAACTATATGCTGTCCATAAGAGACTCACTTTAGATCCAAAGATACACGTAGAATGAAAGTGAGAAAATGGAAAAAGATATTCCATGAAAATATTAACCAAAAGAGGATGTCTCTATTGCCTAGAATCTGACTCAGTTGGCATCACTAAATTTTTGTTGAATGAATGAAAGAAATATCCAAACTCACCTGGATTGAAGAATAAATGAGGTACATTTTTCTCATTATATTAAAAGAGAAAGTAAGAATAAAAGGAAAGAGAGTAGGAGAGACAGAAGGATGGAGGGAAGAATAAAGAGAAAGATAGATGAATGATAATCCATTTGAATTGACACACAATATGATTTAGTAGAACTGGAAAAATTGGTGGCAGTGTGTTTAGTTTAAACTTACTGAAAAAAAATCTGGCAGCATGTATACTTAGCTGTTAGTAATATCCATGTTTTTTGACTCCAAAATGCAAGTCGTAGACCTTGTTTTCTTTTTTTTTTTTTTTTTTTTTTTGAGATTGAGTCTTGCTCTGTTACTCAGGCTGGAGTGCAGTGGCACGATCTCGGCTCACTGCAAGCTCCGCCTCCTGGGCCCACACCATTCTCCTGCCTCAGCCTCCCAAGTAGCTGGGACTACAGGTGCCTGCCACCACACCCAGCTAATTTTTTTTTTTTTTTTTTGTATTTTTAGTAGAGACGGGGTTTCACCATGTTAGCCAGGATGGTCTCGATCTCCTGACCTCGTGATCTGCCCTCCTTGGCCTCCCAAAGTGTTGGGATTACAGGCGTGAGCCACCACGCCTGGCTGACCTTGTTTTCTAAATACTATTCTCCAACAAAAGAAATTGTGGTTCCTTGGAAAAATAGTGGATTCCAGAGCTGGGAGAGGTTAAGACACAAATTATGCTAAAAAGTAATGAAGTGCCCCCCCATAAAAAAAAGGATGGGGATCTTGTTGAAAGGGCACGAGAGCCAAACTGAAAGAGCCCCCTATGGCCAAGGCTGAAACAATTTGAGCAACAAAATAAATAAGAATACTACTGGATTAAGCATAGTACTATATTATGATAGTACTAGATTAAAACCCAATGGTTAAATAAAAATCTTTGAGTCCATACAGTATAAATAAATTGAGGAGAAGGTACTTTACTTTACAGAAGAATTCCAATTGTAAAATGTAAGGAATAAGGAAATAGAAAATCTCGGTTAGAATATCGCAGTAATAATAACTGCAAGCAGTATCCACTGATGGATGCTAAAATTGATGGGCAAAAGTTTAAGGAGAAGCAGGATATTTGTATGCTCTCAAAGTATCCCCCCCACAAAAAATATTATTTACAAAGAGAAAAGTAGTAACTTTATGGTGGAAAAAAAATTCTTAGTTTTGATAATTATACTCTGGTTATAAGATGTTAACATTAAGGGAAGTTGGGTGAAGAATATACAGGAATTCTCTGTATATTTTTGCAACTTTTTGGTAAGTCTAAAATTTTATTTAAAATTTTTTGAATTGTACTTTCAAAAAGCTTTTTTGGCTGGGCACAGTGGTTCATGCCTGTAATCCCAGCACTTTGGGAGGCCGAGGCAGGTGGATCACCTGAGGCCAGGAGTTCGAGACCAGCCTGGCCAACATGGTGAGACCCTGTCTCTACTAAAAATACAAAAATTAGCTGAACGTGGTGCACACCTGTAGTCCCAGCTACTTGGGAGGCTGAGGCAAGAGAATCGCTTGAACCCAGGAGGCAGAGGTTGCAGTGAGCTGAGAACACACCATTGCACTCCAGCCTGGGCAATAAAGCGAGACTCCATCTCAAAAAAAAAAAAAAAAAAGTTTGTTTTTTAAAAATATGTTTCAGGAAAAAAAAAAATTGACACAGGGTCTTGCTCTATCACCCAGTCCGGAGGTCAGTGGTGCAATCATGGCTCAGTGGCAGCCTCAACCTCCTGGGCTCAAGCAATCCTCCCACCTCAGCCTCTCAAATACCTGGCACTACAGGTGCATGCCACCACACCCAGCTAATTCTTTTACTTTTTGTGGAGCCAGGGTCTCATTATATTGCCCATGTTGGTATTTAAGACTATTTTAAGACAACATAGGCCAAACACAGTGACTCACGCCTGTTATCCCAGCACTTTGAGAGCACTGTGGGAGGATCACTTGAGCCCATGAATTGGAGACCAGCCTGGGAAACAAAGTGAGACCCCGTCTCCACAAGAAAATTAAAAATTAGCTGGGCATGTTAGTGTGTGCCTGTGATTCCAGCTACTCAGGAGACTGACGTGGGAGGATCGCTTGAGCCTGGGAGGTTGAGGCTGCAGTGAACTGTGTTTGGGCCACCGTACTCTAGCCTGGGCAACAGAGATCCTGTCTCAAAAAATTTTTAAAAAATGAATATACGAGTTCATGTATAGAATGCTGTCAGTTATCAAAAGAAAAATGCAAATGAACAAAAAGACTGGAGGAACTATGCCCAAATATTAACATTTGTTGCTTATGAGAGATGAGACTATGGTTGGTTTTCTTTTCTACACTTTCTGAATTTTCCGTCACGAATGCTTACCATTTCATAATAATATGCAAAAAAAAAAAAATGTTAAAAGAGCTAAAGGAGGGCGGGGCATGGTGGATTATGCCTGTAATCCTAGCACTTTGGGAGGCCAAGGCAGGTGGATTGCTTGAGCTCAGGAGTTTGAGACCAGCCTGGGCAATATGGTGAAACTCCGTCTCTAGAAAAAAAATACAAACATTACCTGGGTGTGGTGGTGCATGCCTGTAGTTTCAACTAGTTGTTGGGGCTGAGGCAGGAGGATTGCTTAAACCTGGGAGGTCGAAGCTGCAACGGGCCAATATCACACCACTGCACTCCAGCCTGGGGGATAAGGTGAGATTCTTATTCAAGAAAAAAGACAAGGCCATGCATGGTGGCTCACACCTGTAATCCCAGCACTTTGTGAGGCCAAGGCAAGAGAATCTCTTGAGTACAGGAGTTTGAGACCAGCCTGGGTAACATAGGGAGACCCTATCATTACAAAATAAACAAATTAGCCAGGCATAGTGGTACGTACCTGTGATTTCAGCTATTCAAGAGACTGAGGTGGGAGATCACTTGAGCCTGGGAGGTCGAGGCTGCACTCCAGCCTGGGTGATCGAGCAAGACCTTGTCTCAAAAAAAAAAAAAAAAAAGCTGAAGAAAAAGCAAGAGGGACAAAAATGGGAAGAGAGAACATTCCAGGGTAAGGACATAACATGAGGACACAAATGTGGCATTGGAAGATGGCATAGACTTAAAAAGAATAAGGCTGGGCACGGTGGCTCATGCCTGTAATCCCAGCACTTTGGGAGGCCAAGGCGGGCGGATCACGAGGTCAGGAGATCGAAACCATCCTGGCTAACACGATGAAACCCCGTCTTTACTAAAAATACAAAAAAAATTAGCCAGGCGTGGTGGCAGGCCCCTGTAGTCCCAGCTACTCGGGAGGCTGAGGCAGGAGAATGGCGTGAACCAGGGAGGCGGAGCTTGCAGTGAGCTGAGACCGTGCCACTGCACTCCAGCCTGGGTGACAGAGTGAGACTCAGTCTCAAAAAAAAAAAGAAAGAAAGAATAAGATGTTCGCTATAGCTAGAGCATAAGTGGCATTTTGGGGAAGATTTGAGAGAGAGAGAGAGAAAGAGAGAGAGATCAGGCTGGTGAGATAGGGCCTTGTGGGCCATTGTGAATTTTGGCTTTACCCTCAGATAATGGGGAACTATTAAAGGGACATGGCAGGGTAATGATGTCAGATCCATAGTTTACAGAGTTTCCTCGGGCAGCCAAACGGACGGTGGACTAAAATAGACTAAAAAAGGTGGAAGGAGGTAAGTCAGGAGAGCACCAGGGTGGTCCATATGACAAATAAGGAGAGATGGATTTGATCAGAGACAGTGGGAATGGTGAAAAAGATCCTTTTAGGTTGGACCCAGGACCAGGAGGACCAGCAAGAGCTATAAGTGCTCCCACGCCAGTCAGTTTCATTTATATTTCCAGGGAAAATGGCCCATATCAGACTCCTAGAAGGCTGGTGCCCTCAGGATTTTAGAGTTAATCCCAGAGCCAGATAAATGGCCAGCCAGACCAGGGCAACAAGTCTGATGGGCGATGTAGGGGCTGGGTCACTCTGGGTCTCCAACCACAACTTGACAGGTCAGCTGGGCAACAGTGGAGCAGAACCCAGGAAGAGCCAGGCCCTCGGGCAGTGTGTAAATCCCACACAGGGATACAGGAACCCAGAGGCAGAGTGATCCCTGAGAGACAAGAGGTCCACCTTTGCCAACAAGGGGCTGGAGCTCTCGGTAAACAAGCAGCTCTGCTGCTGTGAGGCAAATGGCCCTGGGTGCTCTCTGTAGCTGGTTCACAGGCAGTTCAATTCTGGATGGAGAGGCTGGCATAAGTATGCCACAAGTATGGCATAAGTAGAAGAGAAAAAAAAGATGACAAAGTCATTACCACATTAAAAATCAAAAGTGGATACATTGAGTTAGACTTAAGGGAAAGTAAAGATTAACTCACACAAATTTGATTATACACAGCCTTTTAAAAATACCCCTATGATGTAAAAATTGAGGTTTGTCTATTTTGTGTTTTCTCTGCTTTGGATCTCTTCCCTTCTTTGCCCGTAGCTTGTGGTGGGAGACCAGCAGGGGTAAAAACATGACTTTCTTTCCTAGTGTCACGAGACCTACATTTTTTGTTGCTGTTGTTGTTTTTTTGTTTTTGTTTTTGTTTTCCTCAAGTGCCTTGTCAATTAGTGTGAATTCACTAAGGCAATTATGCTCGCAGGATGGGCTCAATCCACCTACTGAGAATCATCAGGGGCTTCTCTGAGTCAGCAGGCTGGGCTGCAGCCCAGGAATCTGCATTCCCAACAAGCTCTTCCAGGTGTTAAATATGCCTCTAAAACATGAGAATCCCTTTTAGGAATTCTGGTGGAAGCAAAATTGAAAGAGATAAACTCTGGTTCCAAGCTGCTTATTTACTAAGCCCCAAGATGCAGGCATCCAGATGACCTGGGCTCTTACCTTGTGCTTGGGAATATATCAAAGATGCACTGACTTTGCATTGTGGTGTCCTCATCACCTAGTCTCCTTCAGCCTCTGGTTTTATCGTTCTCTCCGACAAGCTCAGACATCTGTCTTAATTTATCCTTCGTGAGTCCTTGGTGTTGATAATTGTTTATCCCTCTAATATGATCTAGCATGATCTCTTGTTTCTGCAACAGTCTTTATGTGGGGATGTTTTGGGATAGAGGTAGTCAGCCCATTCCAGTCCCTGGGTGCTAAATTGTAGCCATGTGGTCTGCTTCAAGCTATCTGTGTAGGTTGTAAATTTTATTAGGGAAAAGAAGGCATGTCCACAATGATCTTTCTTGTGAAAAATAATCACCTAATCTCTCCCCCTCCTTCATTAATCTAAGAAGTCTCCTATTCCATTTCACAATCAGCATAAATAGCAGGGAAGATGAAAGTGAAGAAAAGCTCAGTGACCTCATTTTGAGATCACAATTTGTCTCTAGCACAACAAGCGGGCCCCCCCAGCTCTTCTCCAACTGCAGATAACAGTTTGCCATATTACCAAACCCTCACTGGCGCCAACACCCCAAGGAGGGTAGGCAACTGGGTGATGTATGGACAATAGAAAGAAGAGGAAATGAGTCCAAATCATCTACTGAACTATGACCACCCCAAAATGTTGTGGGTTTTTTGTTTTGTTTGTTTTGTTTTTTGTTTTTTGTCAAGTGTTCTGCAAAGGACAAGTGCCTATTTCTATGATTTTTTTAATGGTTTTTTTAAGGAAAAAAAAGTTTTGAATTTAAAACAAACCATTCCAAGTGATGTAGCTATTTTCTCACTAAAAATTAAATACCGGAGAAAGCATCATCAAAAAAAACTCAAAGGGGTGATTGGGGTTATGTTTTTCTAATTATTATTATTATTCTGAAGGAGCCCCAACCAATTTAAATCTTGTGAAAATACTACGTGTCTGGCTTTCTTCCCACCTCCTGCCACAGTCCCCTCACACTAAGGATTTCACCATTGCCCTGGATGCACAGGAACTAGCCTGGCCTGCCAGGACCTTTCCCTCACCTTTCCTGTAGTGCTTGCTCCCATGTCATCTGGACAAGTGGCCTCCAGGATGAGTCACTCTATTTATACCTGGGCTGGTGCAGGTACAATGCAGAATCTGTTTCTGAAATATCACAGTCTCAAAAAGAGGGCCTTTAGATACTTGCTATAAATTTTCTCGTGGCAAAAGACAAATGTGTGATCTCCATCTTGTTTCTAGGCTGCACCAAGTAGCAGGCCTGGCTGAAACACACAACAGTTTACAGTGCTTAGAGCCTTTCTGCTCAAAGTGTGGTCCCCAGGCCCCTGGGAGCTTGTTAGAAATGCAGAATGACAGGCTCGCTCCAGGCCTTCTGAATCAGAACCTGAATATTACTGTGCTCCAGATGGTTTGTATACACAGAAAGTGTGAGAAGCACTGGCCTAGGATTTGCATTAACTTTCAGAGTTCTTAGAGGTCACAGGTGTATAAGGAATCCAAAAGCCTTTCTGCCTTCACTCGTGCAATTCATTATTCTCTTTGCCTGAAATGTCTTCCATTATGTCTTACCAACCTAGAGCTCCTACTCATCCTTCAAGGGCCACCCCAAAGATCATATCTCCATTGAAATTTTTCTGATACCCTCAGTCAAAACTAATTATTTCTTCTTCTCTGCTACCTTGATATTTTACACCTACATCCAGTATATGTCAATATTACACAGGCTTCATATCATAACTACGTGCTCATTTGTCTGTGTCCCACAAAAGTGTGTTATTCAAGGACAAAGAACATCAATGTCCTTGTTCATCTGTGTTCTTTAGCACCCGGCCCAAGACTTGGAAGAGAAACTCAATACATATTACTTGAAAACTATCTTTTCATCTTTCCTTCCATTGTTTTAAAGTCACATAATAATAAACCTTATGCTGCCTAAAGATTTTAACCTGCTATATTTTAAAAACTATTCTATTTTTAATATGCTAATTTACAGCAATAATTCAAAAGCACTTCTGTTGGCCTGGAAACAATCTCTGAGTATACATTTGATTGGGATAACTATTTCTGCCCCCTTTCCCTCACACATACACCCCTTTCACAAAACATGACATATTCATTGCAGATGAAAAGCCAGACTACTGGATAAAACAGATATTTTTAGGAGGGATTGTGGGTGGAATAATAAAATAAACTATTATATTTATTCATTTATAGTAAGCCTTTCTCAGTACCTCTGATATTTTCTTACAGATATATAACTGATATTACTACATCAATTGTGACTAAAAGATGAGAAAATAGTAAGGAGAAGAAAGTAAAGTAGAAGTTAAATAGTGATCCAACTGTCGCAATAATTAATAGCTGTCTGCATTCTTAAAATAAACACAACAGAAAACATGTAGGTAATAATGGGCACTTAACAGAGTTAGCATAACCCCTCCAGTTAACAATTAACTCTTGGGAGACTGTAATCATGTACCAGCCTGCATGAGATAACACATAGTTTGCAAGTAATATACAAGGGCAACTCTCCCTTCTCTGTGCTGATAGCAATGCACGCATGGCTGATTGTCACTGCTCTGTGCTGGCCAGCAAGCAATGCACAGCTGTAAGCAGCTCATGGACCATAAGACTCATCCAAATGACCCACAAATTTGACTTAGCATTATTCACACTTGTTGCTAACATATGCTTCTCCCAGTGGTCATTAAGAGAAGCTATTTAGCTGCACTTTGTGCTTTCTACAGTGCAATAGTCCTTGCAATATTTATCAATAGGTTAAATATGAATATCCTTTGACTCAGGAATTCCACATCTATACCACAGAAAATAGAGGCAAATGCACAAAAATGTCAGTTGCAGTTTTTTGTTTTTTGTTTTTTTGAGACAGAGTCTCACTCTGTCACCAGGCTGGAGTGAAGTGGCGTGATCTCAGTTCACTGCAACCTCCGCCTTGTTGGTTCAAGCGATTCTCCTGCCTCAGCCTCCCAAGTGGCTGGGACTACAGGCCCACACCACCAGGTCCAGCTAATTTTTGTATTTTTAGTAGAGACAGGGTTTCACCATGTTGACCAGGATGCTCTCAATCTCTTGACCTCATGATCTGCCCGCCTTGGCCTCCCAAAGTGCTGGGATTACAGGTGTGAGCCACAGCGTCTGGCCATTAGTTGCAGTTTTTTATAGAAAAAGAAAGCAATCCACGTGTTCATCAATGGGAAAATTAGTATATGAGTCATACTACATCCATACCCTAGATATTATAGAACTACATTAGTTATATATAAAAAAAAAGAGGTATATGTATATGTACTGACATGGGAAAATGTCAGTAATATAGCATTTTACAAATCAAGCAGCGGGCCAGGCATGGTGGCTCACGCCTGTAATCCCAGCACTTTGGGAGGCCAAGGTGGGCAGAACACCTGAGGTCAGGAGTTCGAGACCAGCCTGGCCAACATGATGAAACCCCATCTCTATTAAAAATGCAAAAATCAGCCAGGCATGGTGGTGGGCACCTGTAATCCCAGCTACTTGGAAGGCTGAGGGAGGAGAATCGCTTGAACTCTGGGAGGCAGAGGTTGCAGTGAGCCAAGATTGCGCCACTGCGCTCCAGCCTGGGCGGCAGAGTGAGACTCCATCAAAAAAAGAAAAGCAGCAAAATATTCTATTGTATAGTGAAGTATGAACCTACTAGAAATTGTACAGGAACAAACATGGAGACACATACGTATACATGTATTTGTATATGCATAGCAAAAATTTAGAAAGCTACTCACCAAATTATTCATTGTGATAAGATCTGTGGAAAGAATGAAAGAAGAATAAGAAATCACTTTGAAATCCCTTTCCCTTTTTTAAACAGATACACTTTTATATTGTTTAAATTTTGTTAAATTTTTATTTTGACAAAATTTCAGACTTATACTAAGTTACAAAAATACTGTGAGGAGGCCGGCTGCAGTGGCTCATGCCTGTAGTCCCAGCACTTTGGAAGGCTGACACAGGCGGATCACGAAGTCAGGACTTTGAGACCAGCCTGGCCAACATGGTGAAAATCTGTCTCTACTAAAAATACAAAAATTAGCTGGGCATGGTGGCACGCGCCTGTAATCCCAGCTACTCAGGAGGCTGAGGCAGGAGAATTGCTTGAACCCGGGAGGCAGAGGTTGCAGTGAGCCCAGATCGCATCGCTGCACTCCAGCCCGGATGACAGAGCAAGACTCTGTCTTGGGAGGAAAAAAAAAAAAATAGTACAAGGAATTACTTTGTAACCTCTACCTAGATTCCCCAAAAGTTAACATCTGTCACATTTGTAATGGATGTTTTATCTTTCCCTCTTTCTGTTTTTTTCCCCTCTGCAATCTCTGCATGTGTGCGTGTGTGTGTGTACATTTTAAAAACTGTTTGAGGGTAAGTTGCAGATATGATCCCCCTTATCTCTAAATACTTCACCATGTATTCTCTAAACACATTCTGTTACATAACCATAGGATAATACTAAAATCAGGATAATTAAGACATTAACACTGATAAGACACTATTAGCTAATCTATAGAACATATTTAAATTTCACTAACTGCCCCAATAATGACTTTCATAGAAAAAGAAAATCCCAAGTAGTGAATCGAATGTAGTTGTCAGGTTTCTTTAGTCTCCTCTAATTAGAAACAGTTTCTTACTTAGTCTTTCCTTGTTTTTCATGACCTTGATATTTCTGATTAATACAGTCCAGATATTTGTGTCCTTCAGTTTGGGTTTGTCTGATATTTCTTCATGATTCAAGTCAGGTTACCATTTTTGGCAATAAATTCACAGAACTGTTGTTGTATTCTCAATGTTTCACGTCAGGAGGCACATGATATCCCATTACAACTGATGTTAAACTTTCAACACTACTGGCTGGCAAGGTGACATGCACCTGTAATCCCAGCTACTCAAAGGCTGATGCAGGAGGATTCCTTGAGCCCAAGAGTTACAGACCAGCTTAGGCAACATAGCAAGACCCCTGCCTCATAAAAAAAAAAAAAGAACAAAAAATACTTTGAACACTGGTTAAAGGGATGTCTGCCAAGTTTTTCTGCTGTTAATTTGCTACTTTTCCCTTTGAAATGGTGATTTTCTGATTCCATCATTCCTTCTACATTAATTAGTTGGAATTTTACTATCAAAGAAAGCTTTCCCTTTTCCCCATTCATTCATTCTTTCATTCATTCATGTCAGTATGGATTCTTTATCCTCATTATTTACTTTGATGCAGAATTATTTATTGTGATGCAGAATCCATATTGCTATGGATTCTTTATCCTCATCATGTATTTTGATACACAAAATTGCCCCAGATTTGGCCAGTGGGGGACCCGGTGGAGCTGGCTCCCACATCCTTTAGACATGTCCCCTCTGTCTTTGAGCACTTCCTTACTTTCTGACACAAAGATGCTCTACACCAGCGGTCCTCAACCTTTTTGGCACCAGGGACTGGTTTCGTGGAAGACAGTTTTTCCGTGGACCCAGGGGTGAAGGATGGTTTTGGAATGATTCAAGTGCATTACATTTATTGTGCACTCCAACCTTTTTGGCACCAGGGACTGGTTTTTGGTCCTCAACCTTTTTGGCACTGGGGACTTGTTTTGTGGGAGACAATTTTTCCATGGACCTGGGGGGTGGAGGATGGTTTCAGAATGATTCAAGTGCATTACACTTATTGTGTACTTTATTTTTATTTTTATTACATTGTAATAATCAGGCATCAGATTCTCACAAAGAGCAGGCAACCTAGATTCCTTGCACAGTACCAGTCTGTGGCCTGGAGGTTGGAACCCCTGCTCTACACTCATTTTGTACTTTCACAGCCCCAACCTTGCAGTCTGCCATTTCTCCAAGGATATTTGGTTCTTTTTAATGAAGAATGGCACTTGGAAGTTAATTGCTACTGGCTTTCATTCTTTTAGGCCTTTTTTTTTTTCTCTTTTTGACAGAGTCTTGCTCTGTCCCAGTCTGGAGTGCACTGGCATGACCTTGTCTCACTGCAACCTCTACCTCGTGGGTTCAAGCTGTTCTCCAGCCTCAGCTTCCTGAATAAACACGATTTCCCCATGTTGGCCAGGCTGGTCTTGAACTCCTGACCTCAAGTGATCCGCCCACCTTGGCCTCCTGAAGTGCTGGGATTACAGGTGTGAGCCACCATGCCGGACCTTTTTTTTTTTTTTTTTTTGAGACAGAATCTAGCTCTGTCACCAGGCTGGTGTCCAGTGGCAGGATCTCGGCTCACTGCAACCTCCGCCTCCTGGGTTCAAGCGATTCTCGTGCCTCAACCTTCCGAGTAGCTGGGATTACAGGTGCACGCCACCATGCCCACCTACTTTTTGTATTTTTAGTAGAGACGGTGTTTCCCCATGTAGGCCAGGCTGGTCTT
Source organism: Pan troglodytes (assembly GCF_028858775.2). NCBI lineage: Eukaryota > Metazoa > Chordata > Mammalia > Primates > Hominidae > Pan > Pan troglodytes. Next base: position 156,339,300 of record NC_072404.2, on the reverse strand, counting down.
GAACTCCTGACCTCAAGAGATCTGCCACCTCGGCCTCCCAAAGTGCTGGGATTACAGGCATGAGCCATCACGCCCGGTCTGCTTTTAGGCCTTCTTAACAGGGTTAGGAAATATATACACAAATGCATACATACGTCCCCCCCCCACCACACATACACACACACACACACACACACACACACACACACACACACTTAAATTTATTTCTATACCATATTTATGTAAATATGTTAAAAAACCCATAAATTCATACCCATACCTTCTATTCTAATCCAATACCACTGGTTCACTTTAGCCTTCCACTTTCCCTATTTATAACTAATATATTTAACACTAGGACACATGACTCCCATTAATCACAATGTATTTACTTTGTTGCTGAATCTTAGGATACACAAAAAGTAGATTTAGAGTTGTTTGAATGTTTTATAAGAATGTATGACATTTGCAATTTGAAAGTCAATTTAAAAACAAAGAATAACATAGGTCTGCTTCTGGAAGTATTGATTGGTACACGTCCTTTCTTTGAGCATTTCCTTACTTTCTGACACAAGGCAATTAGATAACGAACTTTAAATATGTGAAGTTCACTTGATCCTCAATTTTACTTCTCAGAATTTAGTCTAAGAGTAGAATGATATCTGTTTACAAAAATTTAGCCACAAGAATGATCATCACGTTATTATTTAAAATAATAACTTAGAAACTACCTAAGTACTCAGAAATGAGTACTTTGTTAAATAAATTTTATTCAAGTGATGGACAACAAAGAAGTGGTAGAGTATAGTGGTGAAGAGCAGATTTTAAATCCAAGCAGACTAGATTTGAATCCTAGCTCTACCAATTATGACATTGGGTAATTTACTCATCTTCTGTGTTCTTCAGTTACCTTGCGTGTAACATGAAGCTGATAATAGTACCTTCCTCATAGGGTAGCCATGAGGATTAAATGAGGCCAAGGGACCTCGCCCAGCCAGATGCCTTCTTAAACATAAATTTTGGAGGACCATTTAAGACTAAAAATTTGGCCGAGCGCAGTGGCTCACACCTGTAATCCCAGCACTTTGGGAGGAAGAGGTGGGCGGATCTCTTGTGGCTAGGAGTTCGATACTAGCCTGGCCAACATAGGAAACACTGTCTGTACTAAAAATACAAAAATTACGTGGGTGTGGTGGCGGTTCCCTGTAATCCCAGCTACTTGGGAGGCTGAGGCAGGAGAATGGCTTGAACCCGGGAGGTGGAGCCTACAGTGAGCCTAGATCGCACTACTGCACTCCAGACTGGGAGACAGTGAGACTCCGTCTTAAAAAAAAAAAAAAGGCTAAAAATTTATCATCAGTTTTTAATTTCACTCATTCAAAAAGCTGACTTTTCATGATACTTTTCCTGTAATTAGTCTATGTGCCATCAGGTGGCAGTAGTGCCTTAATCATGGCCAGTTTCTTTGCCTAGTAACAATTGACCGTAGGAAGATATTCTAGTATGTATGTTTTTATTCTTTGCAATGTTTTAATTCTTTATTAAAATATTTGAATTTAATTGAATATGATAGATATTTCTTATATACAGTCATATTGGCTGGGCGTGGTAACTCACACCTGTAATCCTAGCACTTTGGGAGGCCAAGGCGGGCAGACTGCCTGAGCTCAGGTGTTCAAGACCAGCCTAGGCAACACGGTGAAACCCCGTCTCTACTAAAATACAACAAATTAGCTGGTCATGGCAGCGTGCACCTGTAGTCCTAGCTACTGAGGGGGCTGAGGCACGAGAATTGCTTGAACCCAGAAGGCTGAGGTTGCAGTGAGCTGAGATCACGCCACTGCACTCCAGCCTGGGCAACACATCAAGACTCATCTCCAAAAGATAAAAATAAAAAAAAAAACAAACAAAAACAGTCATGCGTTGCTTAACAATGGGTATATGTTCTGAGAACTGTGTCGTTAGGCAATTTTGTAGTTGTACAAACATCACAGTGTACTTACACAAATCTAGATAGTATAGCTTACTGCACACCTAGGCTGTATGGTGTACCCTATCGCTCCTAGGCTACAAATGTGTATAACATGTTACTGTGATGAAAACTGTAAACAACTGTAACACAGTGATAAATATTTATGTAGCTAAACATAGAAAAAGTAATATATTGTGCTACCATGTTAGGACAGCTGGGATGTCACTGGGTGTTAGAAGCTGTCCTTATATGTGGTCCATCACTGACAGAAACATTGTTATGAGGTACATATTGTATCAAGATTTGTTATAAACAAAGAAAACAGAAAAATCCATCTAAAAAAGAGAACCAACATAGTAAAGTTAGAGACAGCCTATTCGATTAAGAGTTACTTAAAGGAATAACATAAATTTGTCTTTCTAGTATTCCTGATTAGCTAAAAAGTTCTGGGCTGCTTCCTATGACTCTCCTAAAATGTCATTTTTATATAGGTAAAAAAGAAGAACAAGAAAAGTTATGCTTGTTAGATTTTTCCTAATTGCAGGATTTTTTAAAATTCAAGTTTTAGAGCTAGGTGGGGCCTTAGTGATTTAGCCAAAGCCCCAATATTACAGTTAAAGAAATTGGTATTCCAAGAGCTGGTGTTTTGCCCACAGTCCCTTGAAGATGCAGAACCAAACCCCAAGTTTTATAACAACCCTTGACAAGTGAGCTCAAACAGGACACACATGTCGACCTGTGAAATTTGTGGTCACTTTATAAAGCTGAGTTTACAAAGCCAGTTCTTCACAAACTAAGCAGTTCCTCTTAGTCACTATACCTGCTGTTCAGATAGGTTAAAGAATGAAACCTAGGCAGTAGCTAAGAGACCCGTCAGTTAGGCATTTTCCAAGTAAGAATGATTATGAGGACATACGTTACAATTTCAGTTTTTAAGAAATGTCCTTGCTAAACTGGTCACCAAAACAAATGTTTAAATAATCCACAGGGGTAAAATAAAAATAAACAGGTCCACAGTATAGATAAAATTTTATTAAGTATAAATATTTACCTTTCTCATGTTGAATTTCAAATTGTATGATGTGTAATCTAATTATGATATCCTTTATTTCATGTCAAAAGGGAAACTTCCAACTTCCTCTCCCTCTGGCTTCACAACTACAGAGACCACCTTCCATACCCTTAGACTCAAGTTTTCTGTTTAACAACCTGCTTCTGTTATCACAGGAAAAGATGGTAAGAGACTCCCGGGCATTCCCAGACCATTTCTTTCAGTTCTCTAACCTTTTAGTTGCTCTCAGTTTTTTTGAAAATGAGGAACTTCGTATTCTACAACCCACAGCTACTTTAAGTCATCATTCCTTGGATCCAAGATTGCTACACATACATTTCTTCTAGAAACTCAGAAAAAAAGAGAAGAGAGTGGAGAACATGAGGAGGCCTCAGAAAAAAGAAGAGTGGAGAACATGAGGAGGCCTCAAGTTCAATGTGAAAATGCAGTCAGGAAAAGGATTCTCTAGCAGCCTCCTCTTTGTCATCCCCAACTCTTCATAATAAGCCACCCATCCATGGTAACAAGTTTTTCTTTCAAATGCTCTTATTGAAATTTGCGGTCCAACTGGTTCTTAATAAACAACAGCTTTAACTTCTTGGTGAATCACTACCTTTGCTTTCTTTAAGTTGATTGGTATACCCTCTGAATTTCAGGTGTATGTGTAGGTGTGAGGTGTATGTGTAGGGGTGTGTGTGTGTTACATTTTAAATAATGTATGTATATACAGCAAAAGATGGAGAAAAACTTTATTAAATCTCAGGACTGGAGATAACCGTTCAAGGTTAAAACTAATAAAAGAGGCTGGGCGTGGTGGCTCACGCCTGTAATCCCAGCACTTTGGGAGGCCGAGGCAGGCAGATCACGAGGTCAGGAGATCAAGACCATCATAGCTAACACGGTCAAACTCTCTACTAAAATACAAAAATTTACTTTTTTCTGTATTTTGTATTTTTTTGTTTTTTTTTTGTATTTTGTATTTTTTGTATTTATTTTGTATTTGTAACAAAAAATTAGCTGGGCTTGGTGGCACATGCCTGTAATCCCAGCTACTTGGGAGGCTGAGGCAGGAGAATCACTTGAACCCGTGAGGCGGAGGCTGCAGTGAGCCGAGATCGCACCACTGCACTCCAGCCTGGTTGACAGGGCGAGACTCCGTCTCAAAAAATATTAATAATAATAAAAGAAAACAAAAGATTGAAAAGATGGACTGCAGCAAATATTTAAAAAAGATATGTGTAGGTTTGAAATATAAGCAATCATTTGAGGGAAATAGGAAAACAAACATTATGGACTAAGTACTAAATAAGCTCATGCAAATGAGTAAAATTAAAAACAATTCTAAATTCTCAATAGTAATGGACAAAGAATATGAATACACAATGCATATGTGATTAAATGATCAACTTCACTAATGATCAAATAATATAATTAAAACTGCAAATATATAATACTTTGCCTACCTGCCAATGTAACAAAGATGTATTAAAATGTGAATGCCCCAAACTGAAGGTGTACTGAAACAGTTTCTTTCATGTACTGCTGGTGGTAGGAATAAAAACTAATATGTCCTTGCTTAATAGCAATTTCATAATGTGTTTAAAGAGGTTTTGCAATTGCATCAAAACAAAAACTGACAAAAAAACTGACCAAAAAAACTGACAAATGGGAACTAATTAAACTAAAGAGCTTCTGCACAGCAAAACTATCAACAGGGTAAACAAGCAACCTACAGAATGTGAGAAAATATCCTCAAACTATGCATCTGACAAAGGACTAATGTCTAGAATCTATAAGGAACTTGCACAATTCAACAAGCAAAAAACGAGCAACCCCATTTAAAAATGGGCAAAAGACATGGACAGTTCTCAAAAGAAGACATACAAGCAGTCAACAAATGTGAAAAAATGCTCAGCATCACTAATGATCAGAGAAATGTGAATCAAGACCACAGTGAGATACCATCTCACACAAGTCAAAATGGCTATTACTAAAAGGTCCAAAAAGTAACAGATACTGGTGAGGCTGCAGAAAAAAAGAGAAACCCTTATACACTGCTGGTGGGAATGTAATTAGTTCAGCCACTGTGGAAAGCAGTTTGGAGATTTCTCAAAGATTCTAAAACAGAACTACCATTGTATCCAGCAATCCCATTACTGGGTATATATACAAAGGAAAATAAATAATTCTACCCAAAAGACATATGTACTCATAGGTTTATTGCACCACTACTTGCAATAGCAAAGACATGGAATCAACCTAGGTGCCCATCAATGATGGTTTGCATAAAGAAAATATGGTACATGTATACCATGGAATGCTAGGCAGCCATAAAAAAAGAACAAAATTATGTCCTTTGTAGCAACATGCATGAAGCTAGAAGCCATCATCCTATGTGATTTAACGCAAGAACAGAAAACCAAATACTGCATGTTCTCACTTATAAGTGAGAGCATTGGGCACACATGGACATAAAGATGGAAATAATAGATGGTGGGGACTTCTAGAGGTTGGGGAGAGGGGAAGAGGGGAACACCTGAAAAACTACCTATTCAGTATTATGCTCCCTTCCTCGGTGACAGGATCATTCACATCCCCAAACCTCAGCGTCATGCAATATACCCATGTAACAAACCTGTACATGTACCCCCTAATTCTAAAATAAAACTTTGATTTTTTTTAGATTCATAGGGGGTACGGGCACAGGTTTGTTACATGGGTATATTGTTTGACACTTGAAATTATTTAAAAAGACACTTGAAATTATTTAAAATGTTCTACTTTCTGATCCTGTAATTTCGGGGCGGGGGTTGTTTATTTGTTTGTTTGGGTTTATTTATTTATTTATTTGAGACACAGTCTCACTCTGTTGCCCAGGCTGGAGTGCAGTGGCACTATCTCGGCTCACTGCAACCTCTGCCTCCCAGGTTCAAGTGGTTCTCCTGCCTCAGCCTCCTGAATAGCTGGGACTACAGGTGCATGCCATCACACCCAGCCAATTTTTGTATTTTTAGTAGAGACAGGGTTTCATCATTTGGCCAGGCTGGTCTTGAACTCCTGACCTCAAGTGATCCACCCGCCTCGGCCTCCCAAAGTGCTGGGATTACAGGCATGAGCTACCACGCCTGGCCTAATTTCAGTTTTAATAATCTGTGCTAAAGAAGTGACTCGAAGGAGGCACAAATATTTTAATATTAAGATAATCAATGCAGCATTCTTTTTTTTTTTGAGACAGAGTCACTCTGTCGCCCAGACTGGAGTGCAGTGGCATGATCTCGGCTCACTGCAACCTCCACCTCCCGGGTCCAAGTGATTCTCCTGTCTCAGCCTCCTGAGTAGCTGGGATTGCAGGTGCGTGCCACCACGCCCCGCTAATTTTTGTATTTTTTAGTAGAGATGGGGTTTCACCATGTTGGTCAGGCTGGTCTCGAACTCCTGACCTCATGATCCGCCCACCTCGGCCTCCCAAATTGCTGGGATTACAGGCATGAGCCACTGTACCCAGCCAATGCAGCATTTTTATGCAAGTGAAAAGTTTGACATTAACTTAACATCTAACACTTGGGGTCTGTTTAGACAAATTTCATAAGTAAAACACTAGTTAGCCATTTGAAATGATAGGCATAATAATTTTTTAAATAAGAAAAATGTATATTGTATAATATTACGTGTAAAAAGCAGGGCATAACTTTTTTATAATGCATGGGGAAACAGACTGGAAGAAAGTGTTTCCAAAGGTTAGCAGTGTTTCTAACTGGGAGATGGGATATCAACTTATTTAATTTCTGCTTCTTTATAATTTTCTGCACTTTTAAAACTTTCTGGCCAGATGCGGTGGCTCACACCTGTAATCCCAACACTTTGGGAGGCCGAGGTGGGTGGATCACTTGAGTTCAGGAGTTTGAGACCAGCTGGCCAACATGGTGAAACCCTGTCTCTACTAAAAATACAAAAATTAGCCGGGTGTGGTGACACGCACGAGAATCACTTGAACCCAGGAGGCAGAGGTTGCAGTGAGTTGAGATGGTACCACTGCACTCCAGCCTGGGTGACAGAGTGGGACTCCATCTCAAAAAACAAACAAACAAACAAACAAAAACAAAAAAACAAAAACAAAAAAAAACTTTCTATAGTCATCATGTATTACTTTTCTAATTAGAATAAAAGAGAAATTAAAATAAGGAATAAAAGGAGAAAAGCCAAAGAACAAAATATGTATTAATGAAACTACTGTGATTTCTCCATCTTCCTGAAAAAAAAAAAAATTCTTTAGAAGACCCTACAAAGCCAGCCTCTAGGTAGTCCTCCTTACCCTGATGTTTACAGAGAGGTGTTGGTTTATTGCAATATTAATGTGGTAAATTGAGACATGCCCTAGTTCCTGCCACATGACTTTATAGGGTGCTGAGTTCTCTGCAATAACATGCATAATAATCTTTTTAGCAATCCCTGCAATTAGGGGGTTGCCAAACTGGAATTGTTACTTTATTTGAGACAGGTACACACACATATGCACGCACACACAATACTGGAGACGCAGAACCAACTATCCCCTTGAAGAAAAACAATGTAATTAGATCTCCTTTAGATGAAAAGATATTCTTCAACAACCTAAATATAAAAAGATTTTGTACTTATTTTTCCTTTGAAAAATACAGATCACCAATTTCTACCACATATTAGTGAGAGGTCAGGTAGGTGACACCACATCTCAGTGGTACCATAGGTGCTTTGGACCTTAGAATGAAAAATTAAATTGGCCACTTGTAGAACACAGAGACCCACTCAAGCTTTGGAGTTGAAGAAGCCACGAAGGAAGTTCTCAGATTGCACCGTGAGAACCAATTTTCTCAAGCAGAACTTAATTACAACTGTACAACTATGAAAACATTTATGGAGAATGCTAACCTTACACCCACTGCTGAGCTTCTATTAAGCTGATTTCTTTGAACTGAATTGTTTCCATCCAGTGTGCACATGTGTATATGTGAGAGAGACAGACAGAGAGAGACAGAGAGAAAGTGACTTGGAATATCTACTGTTTCTGCTCAGTATCAACAATTTCCCTCCCCTCATCTTGTTTATAAAGCAGAATATTTTCTCTTTGCCTGTCAAGAATTCAGACAGAATAATATCTTAGGACCTAGTACTATTTGCCTCCCCCCATCCTGTTTATAAAGCAGAATATTTTCTCTTTGCCTGTCAAGAATTCAAACCGAGTAATATCTTAGCACCTAGTACAAGTCCAACTCTTGCTTTAAATATAAGAAAACCACTTTTGGCCAGGCGTAGTGACTCACACCTGTAATTCTAGCACTCTGGGAGGCCAAGGCGGGCGGATCATAAGGTCAGGAGTTTGAGATCAGCCTGATTAACATGGTGAAACCCTGTCTGTACTAAAAATACAACAAAATTAGCTGGGTGTGGTGGCGCACACCTCTAATCCCAGCTACTCAGGAGGCTGAGGCAGGAGAATCGCTTGAACTGGGGAGGTGGAGGTTGCAGTGAGCAGAGATCATGCCACTGCACTTCAGGCTGGGTGACAGAGCGAGACTTCGTCTCAAAAAAAATTTTTTTTTCCAAAGTTATACACCTTACTAGTGATAGTGGATTTACTGGAACCCAGTTGTATTCCACTGTTCCATTGCCTTAGCTGTGTGGTACACTTCCTGGCTTTTCCCAAAGATAAAACTAAGATATGAATATTTAGATTGTGCCTTTGAATGCAAAGAAAAATAGAAAAGTAAGTTAATGAACTAAATGATTCTGTAGGGGGAAAAAAATAGCCATTTGTGATGTGAAGGACTCTCGCCCTTCTGGGGTGACCTTGGAGCTGATTCAGAGATGGTCCCTGCACCAAGGATTGTGATCCATGCAAATGAGAAGGTCACACCCACATAGGGAGAGGAAAGAAAAGGAGTCATGACCAGGTAGATACCAGCATCAAGGACAATCAGATGATTTAGGAGAATGGATGGGAATGGAGGAGACAGGGGTTAAACATTCTGTTTCAGCCCATTATTTGAAAATAGGGTGGTGGGTCTTTGGAAGAACCATGGGAGGGAAGTGAATAAGCACCAGTTGACCTTTCCAGCCTAACACACACACACACACACACACAAGTACACACCCCCAGGGCACCTCTTAGACTCACTGCCTTAGAACAGTACTGATACACAAGCATGCCCTTTGGCCTCTTTCCTTTTGACCATGCAATTGCTTCTACTTTACTCCTCTGACCAGGATAATTTTTACTTGTCCTTAAACACTTAATTCAAGCAACACTTCTCCTGGACACTGTCTCTGAGCTCCCTCATTCCCCCTGCTTTCACCCAGGCTAGATTACATACTTCTCTTCTGTGTTCCTGAAACAACTTAGACGTACCTTACTAAAGTGCTTTTCACACTGCATGGCAGTTGTCAGTTCATTGTCCGTCAGCCACGAAGGGACCAGCAGCTGTTGGAGAGGCAGGGACCTTGTCTTTCTTCTTTATATCCCAGTACAGAACACTGGGCTTGTCACATATTATTGAGTAAATGAATCCATTCATTCAACCTGTGACCACTGAGCATCTACTCGGCTAGGCCCTGGGGATATAGCAGCGGCGACATACAAATGGTCCCTGCCCTCAAGAATCTCCTGTACTGTTAAGGGACACTGGCCTACTCCAAAAGCTTCTCTGAAGAAATTGTTTAGCTTAATGGATGAATGTCAGATCAGTCTGACATATAAATAAATAAATGTTTATTCTGCAGCACTGTCCTACTTCAAATGTGAAAATAAACCTGAGGAGAAGCATTTACCGTGACTTGGGTTTTCTTAGATAAGCTAAATCTTTTTTTTTTTTTTTTTTTTTTTTGAGATGGAGTCTCACACTGTCACCCAGGCTGGAGTGCAGTGGCGCCATCTCGGCTCACTGCAAACTCCGCCTCCTGGGTTCACGCCATTCTCCTGCCTCAGCCTCCCGAGTAGTTGGGACTACAGGCACCCGCCACCACGCCCGGCTATTTTTTTGTATTTTTAGTAGAGACAGGGTTTCACCGTGTTAGCCAGGATGGTCTCGATCTCCTCACCTTGTGATCCGCCCGCCTCGGCCTCCCAAAGTGCTGGGATTACAAGTGTGAGCCACCGCGCCCAGCCTGATAAGCTAAATCTTAAAAGGAGTGCTCACAGAGAGATGGCACAGATAAACTGGCCTGAGGCTGAATATTAATCTTTCACAGCAACGCCTAACAAGATTAGCATTCGATATATACAGTAGAATAAAGACATTCACTGCCAAACCTTACTTTATTGAACTCTGCTAATTTTGGATTTTTAAATTACTCACTTAGAAACTTGGCTGACCTGTACTTTGACATTGCATATAGAGAATTTGGTTTTCAGCGAAAATTAATAATAAAAACGAATCCTTAAATAGCTCTTGCAAGTTTGTCTTTCATATATTTTATTTTATTTGATAACGAGACTGTAACTACTGCCACCTTGGGAATCTTTACCTGTGAGTTTTAGCTCTTCTCAATAGGAGGTACTGAAGAAAATGAAGTTTGATGAACCATTGTCCTCTCTGAACTGAGTTGGCCATCACTTGGGAAGGGCACTCAGTTCAGGTGATGATCCCAGTATTGACTTCATCCTCACACCATTGCCAAGGATCCCAGGGGTTTCAGTTTGAAATATTATGGGTTTTTAAATTTATTTACTTACTTATTTTTATTTATTTATTTAGAGACTGAGCCTCACTCTGATGCCCAGGCTGGAGTGCAGTGGCACGATCTCAGCTCACTGCAACCTCTGCTTCCCTGGTTTAAGCAATTCTCCTGCCTCAGCCTCCTGAGTAGCTGGGATTACAGGCATGCACCACCATGCCCAGCTAATTTTTGTGTTTTTAGTAGAGATCGGTTTTCGCCATGTTGCCCAGACTGGTCTCGAACGCCCAGCTCAAGCGATCCACCCACCTCAGCCTCCCAAAGTGCTGGAATTACAGGTGTGAGCCACAGCGCCCAGCCTGTCTTTTTTTTTTTTAAAAAATGCAGGCTTATGCCTCTAAGAATAGAGCTAAAGAATCTTAATTGACTACTTCTTTTATTTCACCATGTTCAAATCTTTAGAGAAAAGTGAAACTTAGCAAAATATTTAAATGGAATTTTCAGCTGAGACCCCAAGGCTCTAGATATTAGATACCAAAATGAGTTTTGAGACAAACCATCATCCTAAAGGAGTCTTAAAGTAGATACCTGAAAACTGGTAACATGGCTCATAATAACCCTTGACCTATATTGAGAGCATAAAGGAAGCAAATTGTTTTTAAAAGGAGAAGAATTTGTGGTACATGTACCTGCAGAACATTGATTCTGTGATTGTCTCTCTGCCCACCTCAGGGGAGTAGTGGAGGGCCCTTCTCCCTTTACATCAAGTGAGTGGATTGGTGCCTGACTCCCATTTGGAAAGTCCTGAAGCCAGAGACTTCAGGCTGGCATTACATGCAGAAGCAGGATAAAGACAAGGGAGTGAAGGGCAGGTGGCCTGTGCTCCTACAGCGTCAGAGCAAAGGATGTGTAAGTGTTTTTAAGGCTCACTGAGCCCTCTCAGTGGAGAGCCAGATTGCCATTTTAAATCCTGCCCCAGGGAACCACAAGAAAGAATGAGGGGACATCAGAAGACAAGAGTCTACGGCGCAAACTTCTGAAAAACCAGAGAGAGAATTGACCAACCTGTCGAATCACTACTTTCACCCACATCACAGGAAATGCAGCCAAATGTTCCAGGGACAGCCTCTAGAGAACCACCCAAGAAGAGTCCCAGGAGAGAAAAAGTCAGCTTTAAACCCCTGCCAGACCCTAAGTTGTGAAGCCATTTTCCAAGCATACCAGTAAAATAAGAACTTTCCTGCAGTACCATGCCAAGCCCTACTGGAGCCCGAGGCAACAGGGAAATCTATGCCCCTATATACACACTTACCAAAATACCCTCCCATATTGTGAACCAAGTGGAAAAGTTAATAAAGGCTCTCCAATAAAAAACCGTGATTACACATAATGTCCCAGCTTGCCCAATCTGTTCACATGCCATCGTAAATCTTCATAAACCTACCCATCAAGGGACACCATGGCCCTATAGCCTGTGAACCTCAGGCTGATCAGAAACATTGATCCCATTGAGCAATAACTCAAGGTCATAGAACAAACAAAAACAGACAGCCTTTCTTTGTTTACATTTTTGGTATTCAGTTCATCCTGGATGTTTTGCATTTAGACTTAAAGAAAAATATTGCAGGGCCAGGAGCAGTGGCTCATTCCTGTAATCCCAGCACTTTGGGAGACCGAGGGGGGTGATCACTTGAGCCCAGGAATTAGAGACCAGCCTGGGCAACATAGTGAAACCCTATCTCCACAAAAAAAAATACAAAAAAAAATTTAGCTGGGCGTGATGGTGCATGCCTGTAGTCCCAGCTGCTCAGGAGGCTTACCTGGGAGGATTGCTTGAGCCTGAGAGGTCGAGACTACAGTGAGCAGTGATTGTGCCACTGCCCTCCAGCCTGGGTGACAGAGCAAGACCCTGTCTCAAAAAAAAATTGCATTAATCTTTATCTTGATTCTGAGCCCCCTTAAATTTTGCATGAGGTGAATGCTTTACTGCTGGCCCTACTTTCCTGCCGTTTTCCTTCTTTATTCATCATCTTCAAGCTCACAGAACCCAGGAACTGTGCTTAACAAGGAGGAAAGTGGAATCTAAAATAAACAAACTCACAGAAGCAGAAAGTAGAATGGTGGTTGCCTGCAGCTGGGGGAGGGGAAATGGGGAAATATTGATCAAGGGGTACAAAGTTTCACTTATGCAGGATGAATACGCTCTGTAGACCTAATACACAGCAATGTGACTATAGTTAACATACTATCTTGTATACTCGAAATTTGCTAAGAAGGGAGATTTTAAGTGTTCTCACCACACACTCACACAAATAAAATAGTAACTATGTGAGATGATAGGTATTAATTAGCTTGATTGTGATGATTATTTCACAACGTACACATATATCAAAACAGCAACCTGTACATCTTAAATACATACAATTTTTGTTTGTCAATTATACATCGATAAAGATGGGGGGGAAGACTGGGTGTGGTGGCTCACACCTGTAATCCCAGCACTTTGGGAGGCCAATGTGAGCAGATCACTTGAGGTCAGGAGTTTGCGACCAGCCTAGCCAACATGGAGAAACCCCATCTCTACTAAAAATACACAAACTAGCTGGGCATGGTGGTGCTCACTTGTAAACCCAGCCACTTGGGAGGCTAAGGCAGGAGAATCACTTGAACCCAGGAGGTAGAGGTTGCAGTGAGCCGAGATCACACCACTGCACTCCAGCCTGGGTGACAGAGTAAGACTCTGTTCTCAAAAAAAAAAAAAAAAAGATGGGGGGAGCTTGGAGGAGAGCCATAGTAACTTCATTGGTTAGATGGGCAATAAGACACTCTAGTTAAGTACTGTATAAACAGAAAAGTGCTATAGAATGTTGACAATGATCATCCTCGTTGTGCTGTCCTTGCTGTTGTTCTGTTTCTGCAGGCCAAGCATCAGGGCTACCAAGGGCATTCATGTTGGTTATTCTCTGCACACCATGGTGTGCCTTTAATATTGTAGTTTTTGTGAATGGTGGCCCCTGGAATTGGGCAGCCAAAGGTAGTTGCCCTGCCAAAATTTTATTTCAAGGACAATCAATAAACCTTAAAAGTTTCTGGTGTGTTGTGGTTTTTTTTTTGTTTGTTTGTTTTCTTGAGACAGAGTCTTGCTGTGTCACCCAGGCTGGAGTGTAGTGGCGTGATCTCGGCTCACTGCAACCTCTACCTCCCGGGTTCAAGCAATTCTCCTGCCTCAGCCTCCTGAGTAGCTGGGATTACAGGCGCGCACCACCACGCCAAGCTAATTTTTGTATTTTTAGTAGAGATGGGGTTTCACCATGTTGGTCAGGCTGGTCTCGAACTCCTGACCTTGTGATCCGCCCACCTCAGCCTCCCAAAGTGTTGGGATTACAGGCGTGAGCTACCATGCCCAGCCAAGTTTCTGGTTTTTTTTTTTTTTTTGGAGACAGAGTCTCGCTCTGTCACCCAGGCTGGAGTGCAGCGGCGCTATCTCGGCTCACTGCAAGCTCTGCCTCCTGGGTTCATGCCATTCTCCTGCCTCAGCCTCCCAAGTAGCTGGGACTACAGGCGCCCACCAGCACGCCCGGCTAATTTTTTGTATTTTTAGTGGAGACGAGGTTTCGCCGTGTTAGCCAGGATGGTCTCAATCTCCTGACCTCATGATCCGCCCGTGTCGGCCTCCCAAGTGCTGGGATTACAGGTGTGAGCCACCGCGCCCGGACTTTTCTTTCTTTTTTTTTTTTTTTTTAAGAAAAGGTCTCGCTTTGTTCACTCTGTTGCCCAGGCTGGAGTGCAGTAATGATCATAGCTCACTGCAGCCTCCAACTCCTGGGTACAAATGATCTTCCTGCTTCAGCCTCCTGAATGGCTAGGACTACAGGTGCCTGCCAACTCACCTGGCTGATTTTTAACTGTTTTGTAGAGACAGGATCTCACTTTGTTGCCCTTGCTAGTCTCAAATTCTGGGCTTCAACTGATCCTCCCACCTTAGCCTCCTGAGTAGCTAGGACTACAGACGCATGCCACTGTACTCAACTAATATTTTAATTGTTTCTAGAGATAGGGCCTCATCTGTTGCCCAGACTGGTCTAGAACTCCTGGCTTCAAGCCATCTACTACTACTGCCTTGGCCTCTCAAAGGCTGGGATTACAGGCATGAGCCACCGCATAGTATTGTCAAAATTAATTTGTAAAATACCTTTTTTTTTTTTTTGAGATGGAGTTTCACTGTTTTGCCCAGGCTGGAGTGCAATGGCGCGATCTTGACTCACAGCAACCTCCACCTCCTGGGTTCAACCAATTCTTCTGCCTCATCCTCCCAAGTAGCTGGGATTACAGGCATGCACCACAACACCCGGCTAATTTTGTATTTTTGGTAGAGAAGGGGTTTCTCCATGTTGGTCAGGCTGGTCTCGAACTCCCAACCTCAGGTGATCTGCCCGCCTTGGCCTCCCAAAGTAGTAGGATTACAGGTGTGAGCCACCGCGCCTGGCCAATTGCTCTATTTAATTGGCTTTAATAATAATAATAAGCTATTGGCTGGGCATGGTGGCTCACGCCTGTAATCCCAGCACTTTGGGAGGCTGAGGCAGGTGGATCGCGAGGTCAGGAGATCGAAACCATCCTGGCTAATACGGTGAAACCTCGTCTCCACTAAAAATACAAAAAATTAGCCGGGCGTGGTGGTGGGCGCCTATAGTCCCAGTTACTTGGGAGGCTGAGGCAGGAGAATGGCATGAACCCAGGAGGCGGAGCTTGTGGTGTGCCGAGATGGGGCCACTGCACTCCAGCCTGGGTGACAGAGTGAGACTCCGTTTCAAAAAAATAATAATAATAATAATAATAATAATAAGCTCTTATATAAATTAAGTATCCCTAAAACTCCCAGGAAAATAGAAAATGACCCATATACTTTTTAAGTTCATGTGACTTGGGAAAACTTTGGTAAACAAAAATATTGTTGGTTTAAAAAAAAACTTAAAAAACACCAGACATGTTTTCAGAGTAATCAGCATTAAGTGTAATACAGGCACACAACTTCTTCTACCCAGTTTTACTAGTTAAAAATAAAATTTAAAAAAGGTTATCTTTATGCTACAAAACTTATCAGCAAGAAAAATAACTTAAAATGATGCTAGTTATTTAATATCGCATAAAATTTTCATAAGCAATCCAAACATAATTGTTAAAAATAAGTGAATTAAATAGTCATATATAAAATTAAAGCTTATAAATAAACTTTAAAAAATAGTTTCAGAAATCTCTTTGGTAACTTATACCCTGCAGTTATACTAAGTTAAATTAAATGATGGATAGTCAGTGAATATTTAGATCATTTCCAAATAAAATAAAATCCTGAAATATTAATTGCTGAGCATGTTTATTTACTGTTAGTGTTGAAAGAATTTGGAACACACCACCCCAAATATTCCACTCTGGCATGTTGACTATTTTGAGTTAAAAGCACTTGAAAAATGGGAGATGCAAAAAAACAAAAACAAAACAACAACGAACTCTAAATTTCCATCTTTTTCTTAAAAGCTAGCATGAAAATTTATATTTAAAAATATATTTCTGAAAAAAATACGTATATTACAAAAATTGACTCAAGAAGATATAGGAAATTATTCTCCATCAACAGACACCATGCACAGAAGTTTTACAAGAGAATGTTACCTAATTGCCAGGGAATCTCTATCTTATACAAACTGTTTCAGAGAATTAAAAAAGCCTGGACCTGGAGAATGCATTGTATCAGATCTGGACTGCCTACCTATCCTCAAACATCTTGTGGCTTGAGACAAATAATGCTCTGTTTAATAGTCACACTGAAGTTTTTTATTACTTGTGGCTCAAAATATTTCTGATTATGAATTTTTTCAGAAATGACAAGCTGCAAGAAAAAATAAACTAAATTGGGGGATTAGCTAAGAAAAAGTAGGCCAGAGGGTACCAAGAAGCCAATCATTTAAGGCTGAAGAGCTGGCGACATTTGGTGTATGGTGATTAAACATTTGAGCAGATTGTCACCAGCCATAGCTTGGAATATATACCATATGCTTACTAGGGCTTCTGACTGTTAGTGAATAGTAAGAAAATTTCAGAATGTTGACACAATGCGGTATTTTTTCTTTTTAAGTTAATATTTGAGTTTCTACTATGTGCTGCTACTACCACATACCAGGCATTGTTCTAGAAACTCCAGATACAGTGGTGAATAAAACTGACCAAGACCCCTGCTCTCATGGAGTGCAGTGGCATGATCTTGGCTCACTGCAACCTCCATCTCCCGGGTTCAAGTGATTCTACTGCCTCAGCCTCCCAAGTAGCTGGGATTACAGGCACCCATCACCACACCCTGGTAATTATTTTATTTTATTTTATTTTTTTAGCAGAGACGGGATTTCACCATGTTGGCCATGCTGGTCTCGAACTCCTGACCCCAAGTGATCTGCCTGCCTTGGCCTCCCAAAGTGCTGGGATTACAGTTGTGAGCCACCGTGACTGGCCTCATAAGGTTTCTATTCTAGTGGGGGAAACAGGTAATAAACAAATACATATATAATGTATAATCTAAGAAGTGCTATGGGAAAACAAATTCACAGATTAAAAGAGATAGGTAGTTCCCAAGATAGGATTGCTATTTTATATGAGGAGTCAGAACTCCGATAATTTGCCAGGTAAACAGATGCTTGAAGTATGTGAGAGAGGGAGCCAGGAGGAGACCTGGGTGCCCTGGCTAAGCAGGGAAAATAGCAGGAGTGTCCTTGTAGTGTTCATGAAAGAACATGGAGACAAACAGAAGGATAGCAAAAAGTGATGCAGAGGCGTGTGTCCTGGGGGAGGGGAATGAGATCTGGAAAGGCCTTTTGGACTGAAAAGACTTTGGCTTTTCCTCCAAGTGTGCTGGGAAGCTGTATTTCTTGCCACCTTCAACGAAGACCTCCAAAAGAGGAGCAAACTGAGACTCAAGCCAGCCGGAATTTGAGCAGAGAGGAAAGAGAAGATGGAGAACTGCATGGTCAACAGGGGCTTACTCTGCAGAGAGCCTCCATTTCTGAGGTAGAGAGACTTGTGAAACTGAAAAGGCCTAATGCTTAAGCACCTCACCCTGAGGTCCCACCAGTGGAGCTTTGCAGCAGCAGACCTGGCAGGATGGATGCCCAGGAGCCCAGAACTTTATCCAATGCCTTCATTTTAAGAATGGCTTTGCCAGGCAAAGAGGCAACACCAGCTGAAGAAGATGGGATTAAGGATGTTGTCCTCTTGACGTTCGTAAGAATGCCTCAAGGCAGTGGCCATTAAATTCTGAGGGTAGGGGATTGGCAGAGCATTAAGGCCAGCCTAACAGCCAAACATTCTCAGGACTGAAGTCTGTCTAGAAAATATCTGGGCTCTGGTTACTTGCATGTAAAATTAATTGAAAATACATTATCCAAAAATCTACTGAGTTTGAGAGAGAACTGTATTGATTAAAAAACAAAAAACACTGAAGCTTGTAATCTGGTCTTAAAAGAAAAAAAAAATCCAAATCTGATAATAGCCCGTGGCTATTGAACCCTAAGGAAATCTATGGGCCCTCAATAGTACCAGCAGGTGGAGAAGGGCATTATCTACAATGCAATGAGGGGATAATGGGGACAGGGAGAAGACTGGGGCTGCCAGATTGGCTAAGCAAGGAACTTATTTCACAACCAGGGCAGAGAGTCCTCACAGATCTTGTCCAGCAGGACTTAGTAATTGCCCAGCAGGATTTGATAATTTGTCAAGATTGGTAATTGCTGTAGTTTCCCGTTCTCCCCTTTTCTCTGAGCAGGAGTTTTTGTTGCAGTTGTCTTCGTTTTCTTCACCATTGTATATTAGGTGTCCTGGACATTGGCAATTTGTCTTTAAGCCTATGGGTTGCAGGACTATGGGAAGCCAAGTTCACACCTGATGGAAAGGATGGCACTCCATCCAGAGATCCCAAATGTCGAGCTGGACATGGTCCACGGATAATATTTTTTTGCTCCATAAGAGAAGAAGAATCTGTACAGGAAAATATGAGGTAGCAATTGGAGGTGGTCTGACCCAAGCTCTAGCCTCTTTATCTCTTGACTGCTGAACCATACAGGTCGTAAAGCTATTTCTAGTGTTAAAAATTAAACTTTGGACAAATTTAACAGTTTGAACAAAGAAAAACTCATGAATCAGGTAGCACTCAAAACTGTAAAATAGAGACAAGCATGTTTATTGCAGGATTGTTTGTAATACAAGAAAAAAGGGAAAGGGAAGACTTAAATACCTATCAAGAAAAAGATTAATAGACAAATGTTGCTATTACTCATTAAATAGTAAATGTTATTATATTCAATTAAAGTAGTAAGTATATTATTATATCATTTATATAAATTTTTAAAACTTGCATAGTCATTCTATATCCTGTTTATGGATATTTGTATACATGAAGTGCAAGTATAAAAAATGCCTGCGAAGAATAAACATGAAATTGAGTACAGTGCTTGCCTCTGGAGAAGGAAGGGGGTAATGTCATAAGGGTTTCAACTATGTCTCTTATTTTTTTTTTAGCATAAATTTGAAGCAAATAGGTAAAATAGTAATCACTGATATAGGTTGGTTACGGGTGACCTGGTGATTTATTATTTTCTCTATTTTTCTCTGTGATGTTAATATTTCATAATTTAAAAAGGAAAAGAAAAGAAAAAGGATTCAAGGCAAATACTAGAGCAGAAGCAAGGTAACCTCAAAAAGAAAAATAAACACAGAAATATTATCGGACAGAGAAAAACATACTGATCAGAAAAATGACGGTCATAGGTTTCAGATGCTCCTGCTTCAAATGTGTAAGTGCTGCAAGCCACTGTCTGCCTTCCAATTAATTCACCAAGTCTCTGTGATTTGCTAGATCAGAAGGAAGAATAAAAGTCTTTTGATGCTAAATTGATTTGAGCCCCAGAATACTTGAGGCATGAACACACCAGGGGAAGTTTTCAGATGGACTTCTTTGTTCAACAAACTTGGTAATTACTAACATTTATTTTGCACTTACTATTTTCCAGAAACTGTGCTAAGAACTTTGTATGTATTATCTCATTCCATCTTCACAACAACCCCATGTGGTAGGTAGGATTATTATCCTTATTTGACAAATAAGGAAATCAAGGCTAGTCACTGGCTAGTAGGTGGTGAAGCTCTGATACAAACTGAGCAGTTTCCCTCCAGGGGGCTTCACTCTTAACCACCTTAAAATGTGCCATGCAGTCAGGTGCCGAGGGGCCAGGACTTCATAGAGTTGCACGCACAAAACAATTTTATTAATTTGTTCAATTCTATGTCAGAGAGTCCTGCTTGTTCAATGGAATAATTACACAAAGATTTTTTATGTCCCCCCTTCCCCTTTTTCAGTCTTATTATAGACTCAGGGATCTAAGATACCTTTTAAAAACATGATGTTTGAAGACAGTGTGAAATTGGAACAGAACAATGGAACAGAATCAACAGCCTAGGCTGTAATATAAACAGCATTAGTAAGATTTGAAAAGATCAATAAATGTGACTATATATATCTATATATATTTTTTTATTTTTGAGACGGAGTCTCACTCTGTCACCCAGGCTGGAGTGCAGTGGTGTGATCTCAGCTCACTGCAACCTCCACCCCCTGGGTTCAAGCAATTCTCCTGCCTCAGACTCCTGAGTAGCTGGGATTACAGGCGCCCATCACCACACCTGGCTAATTTTTGTATTTTTAGTAGAGATGGGGTTTCACCATGTTGGCCAACCTGGTCTTGAACTCCTGACCTCAGGTAATCCACCACTTTGGCCTCCCAAAGTGCTGGGATTACAGGTGTAAGCCACCTTACCCGACCAATTAAATAAATTTATTTAAAAATAAATATATTTTTTAAAAATAAAATAAACAAGCAAAACTCTGTTCTTTGGAAGACGGCTTTAAGAAAATAAAAAGGCAGCCAGGTGCGGTGGCTCACACCTACAATCCCAGCACTCTAGGAGACTGAGGTGGGCGGATCACGAGGTCAGGAGATCGAGACCATCCTGGCTAACACGGTGAAACCCCGTCTCTACTAAAAAATACAACAAATTAGCCAGGCGTGGTGGTGGGTGCCTGTAGTCCCAGCTACTCGGGAGGCTGAGGCAGGAGAATGGCGTGAACCCGGGGAGCAGAGGTTGCAGTGAGCCAAGATCGCACCACTGCGCTCCAGCCTGGGCGGCAGAGCAAGATTCCATCTCAAAAATAAATTAATTAATTAATTAAAAAAAAAAAAAGAAAAGAAAAAGGCCAGAGTGGGAGAGGATATTTTCAACACATATAACTAACAATGAGCTTGTATCCAAAATAAAAATACTCCTACAAACCAGTAAGAGCCAGACAACACAAAATAACATGGGCAAGAGAGTTGAACAAGCACTTCACCAAAAAAGGCTATTCCAATGGCTGATGAACATAGGAAAAGGTATTCTCAACCTCATTAGTAATCAGGAAAATTTAAACTATTGTGATAATGATCTAAAATTTAAAAAATAGATTTAGGGGGTACATGGCCCAGCGTGGTGGCTCACACCTGTAATCTCAGCACTTTGGGAGGCCGAGGCAGGCGGATCACGAGGTCAAGAGATTGAGATTATCCTGGCTAGCCCGGTGAAACCCCGTCTCTACTAAAAACACAAAAATTAGCCGAGCGTGATGGTGCACGCCTGTAGTCCCAGCTACTCGGGAGGCTGAGGCAGGAGAATGGTGTGAACCCGGGAGGCGGAGGTTGCAGTGAGCTGAGATCAAGCCACTGCACTCCAGCCTGGTGACAGAGCAAGATTCCATCTCAAATAAAAAAAAAATTTAGGGGGTACAAAGTGCATTAGCACTTGGTACTTATATGATAAAAAATTTTTAGCCAGGTGCAGTGGCTCACACCTGTAATCCCAGCACTTTGGGAGGCCGAGGCGGGCGGATCACCTGGGGTCACGAGTTTGCAGCCAGCCTGGCCAACATGGTGAAACCTCGTCTCTACTAAAAATACAAAAAGTTAGCCGGGCATGGTAGCACACCCCTATAGTCCCAGCTACTCTGGAGGCTGAAGCAGGAGAATGGCTTAAGACCAAGAGGCAGAGGTGGCCGTGAGCCGAGATTGCGCCACTGTACTCTAGCCTGGGCGATGAAGCAAGACTCTGTCTCAACAACAATAACAACAACAACAACAACAAAATATATATATATACACACACACACATATATACACACATATATATACACACACATATATATACATATATATATATCTAAAATCTTAAGAAGTTTTTGGAACATCGACTGAAAACTCTCCTACACTGATAATGGCATTGTAAGTCAGTAAAGAAGTTTAGAAAATAACTTGTGTTACTTAACAAGTTTGAACATACCCAATCTTCTGACCCCAAAGTTAACATTCCTACATATATACCCAAGAGAAAAGATAAATGTTTTCTTTTCTTTTCTTTTTTTTTTTTTTTTTTGAGACGGAGTTTTGCGCTTGTTGCCCAGGCTGGAGTGCAATGGCGTGATCTCAGCTCACAACAACCTCCGCCTCCTGGGTTCAAGGGATTCTTCTGCCTCAGCCTCCCAAGTAGCCATGATTACAGGCACGCACCACCACGCCTGGCTAATTTTGTATTTTTAGTAGAGACAGGGTTTCTCCATGTTGGTCAGTCTGGTCTTAAATTCCTGACCTCAGGTGATCTGCCCACGTTGGCCTCCCAAAGTGCTGGGATTACAGGCGTGAGCCACCGCACCCAGCCGAGAAATGTTTTCATAGTCACAAGAATGTTAATTGTAGCACCTAATAGCCAAAAACTGGAAATAATACCAAAGTCTATTATCAACAGAATAGATTTTTTGTTCAGAGTATATCACTTGTGGTATATCCATGCAATGGACTATTGTGCAGTGATGAAAATGAACTGTGGGTATATAAAAAAATAGGGATAAACTTGACAAACAGTATTAAGCAAAAGCAATATTCAAAAGAATATATACTCCAGTTTATTTACATAATGTGAAAGACAGATTGGGCCAGGCACTGTGACTCATGCCTGTAATCCCAGCATTTTGGGAGGCTAAGGAAGGAGGATTATTTGAGTCCAGGAGTTCAAGACCAGCCTAAACAAAATAGTGAGACTCCATCTCTACAAAATAATAATAATAATATGATAGACAGATAGATAAATAGACAGGTAGAGGATAGATAGAGGACAGGCCAGTCCACAGTGTTAGAACAGTGTGAAACTTGAAGGGATGAAGGTGCACACAGGAGGCTTTGGGGGAGCTTCTATTGTTCTGTCAAGGTCTTATTTTTGTCTGAGGAGTTTTAGGCAGCAGAAAAACCTGTGCAAGAAGGAACAAGAGCCACATGAGGAGCAGGAGGAAGAACCATGACCCGCAGCAGGGGTGCAGGTGTGAGTCTAAAATTTTATATATATTTTTTGTTTATTTTTATTTTATTTATTTTTTTGAGACACAGTCTCACTCTGTTGCCCAGGCTGGAGTGAGTGTCACCATCTCGGCTCACTGCCTCAGCCTCCCGAGTAGCTGGGATTACAGGTGCCTGCCACCATGCTTGGCTAATTTTTGTATTTTTAGTAGACTGGGTTTCGCCATTTTGGCCAGGGTGGTCTGAACTCCTGACCTCAAGTGATCCACCCACCTCTGCCTCCCAAAGTCCTGGGATTACAGGCATGAGCCACGGCACCCGGCCGAGTCTAAAATTTTAAGTACCATAAAATATCATAATATTTAACAATGTATATGTAGTAATAGAACAAATAAATGCAATAAGTGAACTTTATTTAAGATAAACTTTTTTCTCTCCCTCAGGTGATAGTTGGTAGTGGGAAAAGATAACCCTGGTTGACTTCTGTTTCTCCACTTTCTCATTCTTTTTGCTCCCTAATCAACTAGACATGGTTTCTGCCCCCTCCAAATTTAGGGTAAAAGAAAGGAAGGGAAAACCGGGTGTGGTGGCTGTCGCCTGTAATCCCAGCACTTTGGGAGGCCAAGGCAGGTGGATCATGGGGTCAGGAGTTCGAGACCAGCCTGGCTAAGATGGTGAAACCCCGTCTCTACTAAAAATACAAAAATTAGCTAGGTGCTGTGGTGGGCACCTGTAATCCAGCTACTCGGGAGGCTGAGGCAGGAGAACTACTTGAACCCAGGAGGTGGAGGTTGCAGTGAGCGCCACTGTACTCTAGCCTGGGCGACACAGCAAGACTCCTTCGAAAGAAAGAAAGAAAGAGAGAGAGAGAGAGAGAGAGAGAGGGAGGGAGGGAGGGAGAGAGAGAGAGAAAGAAAGAGAAAGGAGGGAAGGAAGGAAAGAAGGAAGGAAGGAAGGAAGGAAGGAAGGAAGGAAGGAAGGAAGGGAAAAGTGGTAAGAGACAGGAAAGATTCTATCTAGTTTGTAATTAGCATCTTAATTTATAATACTCTAGTTTGGGTTAGTAGCAACTTAATTTTAATAGCCTACAAAAACCTTATTTCTATAAACTGCATTCTCCCCCTACTCCTTTGTGCTGTTACTGTCATACAGTATATAGTGCACATGCATCAGTGCAGATTTATAATTATTGCTTTATGCAGCTGTGTTTAAATCAAATAGGATAAATAAAGAGTTATAAACAAAACATGCATTTACATTGTTCTTTATATTTACTTATCCATAGCCGGGCCCAGTGGCTCACGCCTGTAATCCCAACACTTTGGGAGGCCGAGGCAGGTGGATCACTTGAGGTCAGGAGTTTGAGACCAGCCTGGCCAACATGGCAAAACCCTGTCTCTACTAAAAATACAAAAATTAGCCGAGCCTGGTGGCACATGCCTGTAATCCCAGCTACTTGGGAGGCTGAGGCAGGAGCATTGCTTGAACCCAGGAGGCAGAGGCTGCAGTGAGCTAAGATTGCGCCCTGCACTCCAGCCTGGGCAAGAGAGTGAGACTCTAAAATAAATAAATAAATAAATAAATAAATAAATAAATAAATAACCTATGCAGTTACCTTTACCAGTACTCCTTATTTTTTCATGTGGATTCAAGTTCCTGTATAATGTCCTTTTAGTTCAGCCTGAAAGACTCCTTTTAGTGTTTCTTATAGGGCAGTTCTGCTACCAACAAATTTTCTCAGTTGTTGTTTATATAGAAATGCCTTATATCTTCTTTACCTCTAAAATATGTTTTTTTGACATATAGAACTCTTGGGTGACAGTATCTTCTTTTAGTATTTTGAATATGTGATCGCAGGGTCTCTAGGTTTTCTGGTAAGAAATCAGATGATATTTTATTGAGGCTCCCTTGAATGTGACGAGTCACTTCTCTCTTGCTGCTTTCAAGATTCTCTCTTTGCCTTTGCCTTTTGAGTTTGATTGTGATGTGTCTAGGTCTGACAATCTTTTAGTTTATCCTACATGAATTTCATTTAGCTTCCTAAATGTGTAGATTGATGTTTCTCATCAAATTTTGGGAAGTTTTTAGCCATTATGTCTTCAAAATATTCTTTCTGCCCTTTCTCTGTCTCTTCTCTTTCTTGGCTTCCCTTTATGCATATGTTAGCGTATTATACTTCATGGGGTCCTAGAGGTCTTTGGGGGCTCTGTTCATTTTTCTTCATTCTTTTTCCTTTTTCTTTCTCTTCTTCACACTGGGTAATTGTAATTGAGCTATGTTTGTTTGTTTGTTTGTTTAGTCTCACTCTGTCTCCCAGGCTGGAGTGCAGTAGTGCAATCATAGCTCACTGTAACCTCGAACTCCTGGGTTCAAGCAATCCTCCCGCCTTAGCCTCCTCAGTGGCTCAGTCTACAGATACACACCACCACCATGTTGACCAATTAAAAAAAATTTTTTTTTGAGACAGGTACATACCACCAGCATACTAAGCAATTAAAAACAATTTTTTTTTTTTTGAGACAGGGTCTCACTGTCACCAAGGCTGGAATGCAGTAGTGTGATCATGGCTCACTGCAGCCTCGATCTCCCAGGCTCAGCAATCCTTTCACCTCATCCTCCCTAGTAGCTGGGACCACAGGCATGTGTCACCATGCACTGCTAATTTTTGTATTTTTTGTAGAGATGGGGTTTTGCCAAGTTTCCCAGACTGGTCTCAAACACCTGGACTCAAGTGATCTGCCCCCCTCAGCCTCCCAAAGTGCTGGGTTTACAGGGGTAAGCCATCATGCCTGGCCAATTTTTTTGTAGAGATGGTGTCTCATTATGTTGTCCAGGCTGGTCTTGGACTCCTGGCTCCAAGCAATCCTCCAGCCTCCCAAAGTGCTGGAATTACAGGCATTAGCCACCTCGCTGAGGTTTAACTGAGCTATCTTTAAAGATCACTGATTCTTCCTTCTGTCTGCACAACTGTACTGTTGAGCTCTTCAAGTGAAATTTTCATTTCAGTTAGTTTACTTTGCAACTCCAGCATTTCTAGTTGTTTCTCTTTTATTATTTCTATCACTTTATTGATATTCTATATTTGGTGAGACATTATTCTCATACTTTCTCTAAGGTCTTTAGTCAGGATTTTCTTTAGTTCTTTGAACATGTTTCATTTTATTTATTTATTTATTTATTTAGATGGAGTCTCGCTCTGTGTCTCAGGCTGGAAGGTAGTGGCATGATCTCGGCTCACTGTAGCCTCTGCCTCCCAGGTTCAAGTGATTCTCTGCCTCAGCCTCCCTAGTAGCTGGGATTACAGGCATGCACCATGATGCCCAGCTAATTTTTGTACTTTTAGTAAAGACGGACTTTCGTCATGTTGGCCAGGCTGGTCTCAAACTCCTGGCCTCAAGTGATCCACCTGCCTCAGCCTCCCAAAGTGCTGGGATTAAAGGCGTGAAACACCACACCTGGCTGAACATATTTTAAATTAGCTGCAAAGTGTTTGTCTAGTAAGTCCAACATATGGGCTTCCCCAGGAAGAGTTTCTATTAAATGTTCTTCTTCCTCTGTATGGGCTACACTTTCTTGTTTCTCTGAATGTTTCATAATTTTTTGGTTGTAAAACTGGACATTGAGATAATTGAATGTGTCAACTCTGGAAATGAAATATACCACCCCCTTCCCTGGGCTTGTTTTTATTGTTGTTAATATTGTTTATCTAGTGACTTTTCTGAACTACTTCTATAAAATCTGTATGCTTTGTCATGCGTGGCACTGAATTCACTTCTCAGTTAATTTAGTTTTTAGTGACTGAATGTAGATTTTTTTTTAATGCTTGGAACCATTAAGTCTCCCAGTATTTGTTGAGGGGCTCTGTTTAAGGGTTAGGGCATGCCTTCAACACTCAGTGAGGCCATTCACAACTCTTCCTTTGCCTTCAATTCATGTTTGCACAGAGCCCAAGGTTAGCCCAAGATGAAAGCCTACAGATTCTCAAGTAATTCCTGAACATGCATACATCCTAGGGCATGTGCATAGCCCTACACATATTCTGACCTCCTCCCATGAATCTTGAATGTTCTTAATGGTATCTAGAATGGTGAATCCTTCACAAAATGTTTTCAATTTACTTTGCCCAGATCCATCAGAGTAATCATTATCTATGGCAGCAATAGCCTTACAAAATGTATTTCTTAAATAATAAGACTTGGAAGTTAAATCACTCCTTGATCTGTGAGCTTCAGAATGGATATTGCATTAGCAGGCATAAAAACAACATTCATCTGCTTGTAAATCTCCATCAGAGCTCTTGTGTGACCAGGAGCAGTAATATTTTGAAAGAAATCTGTTTTCGAGCAGTAGGTCTCAACAGTGGGCTTAAAATATTTAGCCAACTATGCTGTAAAAGGATGTGGTGTCATCCAGGCTTTGTTAGAGTAGTCAGAGTAGAGTAGATTTTGGGTCATTCTTAAGGGCCCTAGGATTTCCGGAATGATAAATGATCATTGGCTTTCATTTAAAGTCACCAGCTGCATTGGCTTCTATCAAAAGAGTGAGCCTGTCCTTTGAAGCTTTGAAGCCAGGCATTGCCTTCTCCTCTCTAGCTATGAAAGTCCTGCATGGCATCTTCTTCCAATGGAAGGCTTTTAAAATCTACATTGAAAATCTGTTGACTGTAGCCACCTTCATCAATGATCTTAACCAGATCTTCTGGATTACCTGCTGCAGCTTCTCCCTCAGCACTTGCTGCTTCATCTTGAACTTCTATGTTATGGACATGGCTTTTTCCCTTAAATCTTATTGAGAGTTAACAGTGTGCTGGCAGTCCTCACAGCCCTCGCTCGCTCTCAGCGCCTCCTCTGCCTGGGCTCCCATTCGGCGCACTTGAGGAGCCCTTCAGCCCACCGCTGCACTGTGGAGCCCCTTTCTGGGCTGGCCAAGGCCCGAGCCGGCTCCCTCAGCTTGCAGGGAGGTGTGGAGGGAGAGGCGCGAGCGGGAACCGGGGCTGCGCGCCGAGCTTGCGGGCCAGCTGGAGTTCCGGGTGGGCGTGGGCTTGGCGGGCCCTCACTGGGAGCAACCCGCCAGGCCCTGGCAATGAGGGGCTTAGCACCCAGGCCAGCAGCTGCGGAGGGTGTACTGGGTCCCGCAGCAGTGCCAGCCCACCCGCGCTGTGCTTGATTTCTCGCCGGGCCTTAGCTGCCTTCCGGCGGGGCAGGGCTTGGGATCTGCAGCCCGCCATGCCTGAGCCTCCCACCCCCTCCGTGGGCTCCTGTGCGGTGGGAGCCTCCCCAATGAGCGCCGCCCCCTGCTCCACGGCGCCCAGTCCCATCAACCACTCCTCAGACCCAAGGGCTGAGGAGTGCGGGCGCACTGCACAGGACTGGCAGGCAGCTCCACCTGCAGCCCCAGTGCAGGATCCACTAGGTAAAGCCAGCTGGGCTCCTGAGTCTGGTGGGGACGTGGAGAACCTTTATGTCTAGCTCAGGGATTGTAAACACACCAATCAGCACCCTGTGTCTAGCTCAGGGTTTGTGAATGCACCAATCAACACTCTGTATCTAGCTACTCTGGTGGGGCCTTGCAGAACCTTTGTGTGGACACTCTGTATCTAGCTAATCTGACGGGGACTTGGAGAACCTTTGTGTCTAGCTCAGGGATTGTAAACGCACCAATCAGCACCCTGTCAAAACAGACCACTCGGCTCTAGCAATCAGCAGGATGTGGGTGGGGCCAGATAAGAGAATAAAAGCAGGCTGCCCTAACCAGCAGTGGCAACCCGCTCGGGTCCCCTTCCACGCTGTGGAAGCTTTGTTCTTTTGCTCTTTGCAATAAATCTTGCTACTGCTCACTCTTTGGGTCCACACTGCCTTTATGAGCTGTAACACTCACTGCGAAGGTCTGCAGCTTCACTCCTGAAGCCAGCGAGACCACGAGCCCACCGGGAGGAACAAACAACCCCAGACGCCCCGCCTTAAGAGCTGTAACACTCACTGCAAAGGTCTGCAGCTTCACTCCTGAAGCCAGCGAGCCCACGAGCCCACCAGGAGGAACGAACAGCTCCAAACACATCTGAACATCAGAAGGAACAAACTCCGGACACGCCGCCTTTAAGAACTGTAACACTCACCGCGAGGGTCCGCGGCTTCATTCTTGAAGTCAGTGAGACCAAGAACCCACCAATTCCAGACACATAATGAACCTCTGCCAGCCTGCAACTTTTCTTCTTCAGCATCCACACCTCTCTCAGCCTTCATAGAACTAAAGGGAGTTAGGGCCTTGCCCCGGATTAGGCTTTGGCTTAAGAGAATGTTGTACCTGATTTGATCTTCTATCTAGACCACTAAATCTCTCTGTCAGCAATAAGGCTGTTTTGCTTTCTAATCATTCGTGTGTTCACTGCAGTAGCATTTTTAATTTCTTTCAAGAACTTTTCCTTCATATTCACATTTTGGCTAAGTGTTTGGCACAAGAGGCCTAGCTTTCTGCCTGTCTCAACTTTTAACATGCCTTCCTCACTAAGCTTAATCATTTCTAGCTCTTGATTTAAAGTGACATATGCATGACTCTTCCTTTTACTTGAACACTAAGAGGCCATTGTAGGGTTATTTTATGGTTGGGTTATTAATTGGCCTAATTTCAAAATGTTTATGTCTCAGGGAATAGGAAAGCCCAAGAAGAAGGAGAGAGATGGAGGAAAAGCCAGCTGGTGGAGCAGTCAGAACACACACATTTATCAATTAAGTTCATCATCTTATATAGGCGCAGTTCATGGCATTCCAAAACAATTATAATAATGATGTCAAAGATCACTGATCACAGATCACCATAACATACATAATAATAACATAAACGTTTGAAATAGTGTGAGAATTGACAAAATGTGACACGGAGACACAAAGTGAGAACACGCTATTGGAAAACGGCGCCAACAGAGTTGCCTGATGCAGACTTGCCACAAACCTTCCATGTGAAAACAGCGCTATCTGTGGAGCACGCTAAAAAGAAGTGCAATAAAATGAGGCATGCGTGATACAAAACAGATGAAGATAAAATGACAGAAAATAAATATTCTAGCCAAATATTAACCGGAAGTAACCTAAGTGTCATAGCAAACAAAATGGATATTAAAGCAAAAAACAAAAAAACATTGTCAAGGATGGAAGTTTCACTATGCTTTCTTGTCTTGGCACCCCTGACATTACACTCATTTAGTTTTCTACTGATTTATTCTTTCCTGTTTCTCAGTGCTTTTTATGAATACTCTTTGTTTCTGTGACTTCTAAATGTTAGCATGTTTTAGTCCTTAGAACTTGACTCCCTTTTCTTAACCATCTTTAGTCTCTCTCTTACTAGTTTCATCCAGATCCAAGACTTTATAAGAAGCTGTCAGACCCTTTTCCATAAGCATTATTTCATTTTACACGTCAACCAACAATATATGAGAATTCAAGTTACGGTTGTTCACATCCTTGCCAACATTTGGTGGTGCTGTTCTTTTCAAAATTAGCTATTTTGGTGGAAGTATAGTAGTATTTCATTGTGACTTTATATTACATTTTCTTCATGACTAGTGATGATGAAGATTTTTGTGTACTTATTAACTTTCTTGTAAATTCTCTGTTCAAATTCTTTGCCTGTTTAAAAAATTGAATCATTTGTCTTTCTATCATCAAGTTGTAGAAGCTCTTTATTTCCTGGGTACCAGTCCTATGTTAGAAAATGATTTTATAACTCTCTCTCTCTCTCCACACACACACACACACACACACACACACACACATATTATTTTTTGTTTTCGAGACAGGGTCTCACTGTTGCTCAGGCTGGAGTGCAGTGGTACAATCTCTGCTCACTGCAACCTCCACTTCCTGGGTTCAAGCAAGTCTCCTGCCTCAGCCTCCTGAGTAGCTGGGATTACAGGCAAGCACCACCATGCCCAGCTAATTTTTTGCATTTTTAGCAGAGATGGAGTTTCGCTATGTTGGCTAGGCTGGTCTTGAACTCCTGGTCTCAAGTAATACGCCTGCCTTGGCCTCCCAAAGTGCTGGGATTACAGGCGTGAGCCACTGCGCCCAGCCCTATGACTATATTCTTCCAGTCTATGACCTGCTTATTTATTTTCTTAAAGGATTCTTTTGATGAGAAGTTTTAAACGTTTATTAAGTCTAATTCACCAAGCTATTCTTTTATGGCAAGATAGTTCTGTGTTCTGCAAACCTTGCCTACAAGTCATGAAGATATTCTCCTATATTTTCTTTTATATGCTTTGTAGTTTTCACCTTTATATTGAGGTCTTTAATCAGTTTAGAATTAATTTTTGTGTATAGTGTGAGATAGGTCTTAAGGTTCATTTTTTTCCATAGTGATATTCAGTCGTTCTAGCATTTTATTGATTATTTATTTATTTATTCATTTTATTTATTCATTTATTTATTTTTTGAGATGGAGTTTTGCTTTTGTTGCCCAGGCTGGAGTGCAATGGTGTGATCTCAGCTCACTGCAACCTCCGCCTCCAGGGTTCAAGCGATTCTCCTGCCTCAGCCTCTCGAGTAGCTGGGATTACAGGCATGCGCCACCACGTCTGGCTAATTTTGTATTTTTAGTAGAGACGGGGTTTCTCCATGTTGGTCAGGCTGGTCTTGAACTCCTGACCTCAGATGATCTTCCCACCTCGGCCTCCCAAAGTGTTGGGATTACCAGGCATGAGCCATCACGCCTGGCCTGATTTTTTATTTTTTATAAAGACAGGGTCTTGTGTTGTCCAGGCTGGTTTCAAATTCCCGGGCTAAAACGATCCTCCTACCTCAGCCTCCCAAAGTGTTGAGATTACAGATATGAGCCACCTCACCCAGCCCATATTTGTTGCAAGATTTTCCTTTCTTCATTGTATTGCTTTGGTGTCTTTGTTGAAAATCAAATGATATGTGTGATTCTGTTTCTCAGATTTCTCCTCAGTTCTATTCACCTTTTTGTTGATCCTTATAGCAGTACCATATTGCCTTACTTTAAACTTATAGTAAATATTGAAGTCAAGTAATGTTAGTCCTCCAACTTTGTTTTTCTTTTACAAAATTCCTTTGGATATTCTAGGCCCTTTTATGCTTCCACACAAATTTCAGAATGAGCCTTTTAATCAAAGAAAAAAAAGCCTAGTGGGATATGATTGAGATTGCATTAAATCTGTAGATGTATTTGGAGGAAAACTGACATCTTAACAATATTGACTCAGCCAAACCACAAATATGGTATTATTTCTTCATTTAGGTTTTCTTTAATTTATCTCAGCAATGTTTTGTAATTTTCAGTGTAGAGATTTTACATATATTTTGCTTAATTCATTTCTAAGTATGTCATATGCTTTCCAATATTATTATAAATGGAGTGCTTTTAAAAATTTTACTTTCCAATTGTTTGATGCAGTATATAAATATACAACTGATTTTTATATGACTTTATTATATCCAGGGACCTTGCTAAATTCACTTACTTGTTCTAGCAGTTGTTTTATGGAGGCCATAGGATTTTCTTCACATTCAATCATATTATCCACAAATACAGGGCAGACTCAGCATTTTATATACCATCAATATTTCAATCTCCCCTAAATCTCTATCTCTATTGTGGCCTCTTCCCTGGGCTGCTGACTTGTATACATACCAAATTCTTGACATTTTCCCTAGGCATTTTTTTATTTTGAATTTTTAAGATAAAACTTACATAACATTTATCATTTTAACCCATTTCAAAGTATACAATTGAATGGTTTTTAGCATATTCCCAAAGTTAAGCAACCATCACCACTATCTAACTCCAGAACATTTTCATCACCCCTAAAAGATACCCTGTCCTCATTAGCGATCATTTTCTATTCCCTCTTCCCCTCAACCTCTGGCAACCACTAATCTACTTTGTCTCTATGTATTTGCCAATTCTGCACATTGTATACAAATGGAATCATAAAATATGTAGACTTTTGTGTCTGACTTCTTTCATTTAGCATAATTTTTTCTAGGTTCATCCATGTTATAGTATGTGTCAGCACTTCCTTCCCTTTTATGACTGAATAATATTCCATTATATGGATGTATGACATTCATCAGCTGATGGACACTCGGGTTGGTTTTTCTTTTTTGCTCTTATGAATAATACCACTATGAACATTCATGTACAGGTTTTTGTGTGAGCACATATTTTCAGTTCTCTTGGGTATATACTTAGGCTTGGAATTGCTGGGTCACATGCAAACTTTACACTTTGCTTTTTTAGGAATGGCCAAATTGTTTTCCACAGTGGCTGTACCATTTTACATCACCACCAGCAAGGTATGAGGGCCCCATTTTCTTCACATCCTTGCCAAAGCTTGTTATTTTCTGGATTTTATTTTTGTTTTAACTGTAGTCATCCTAGTTGGTATGAGTTCGTATGTCATTGCTGTTTTAACTTGCATTTTTCCAATGGCTTGTGATGTTGAGCATCTTTTCACATGTTCATTGGTCATTTGTTTATCTTCTCTAGAGAAATATCTGTTCAAATCCTTTGCTTATTTTAAGATTGTGTTGTTTGGGTTTTCTTTTTTTTTTTTTTCTTTTTGAGACAGAGTCTCACTCTATCACCCAGGCTAGAGTACAGCAGCGGTGTGAACATAACTGTAACCTTGAATTCCTGGGCTCATGTCATCCTCCTGACACAGCCTCCAGAGTAGCTAGGACCAAAGGTGTGTGCCACCATGCCTAGCTATTTTAAAAATACATATTTTTTGTAGTGATGAGATCTTGCTATGTTGCCTAGGTTGGTCTTGAACTGCTGGCCTCAAGTGATGCTCCTGTCTCAGCCTCCTGAGTCATTGAGATTACAGATATGAGCCACCATACCTGGCCCCGATTACCCATTTTTTCTTTGGTTGCTTGTATTTTTGGTGTCATATTTAAGAAACCATTGCCTAATCTAAGGTCATAAAGATTTACACCTTTGTTTCCCTCTAAGAGATTTGTAGTTTCAGCATTTATCTTTAGATCTTTGATACATTTTGAGTTACTTTTGAATATGGTGTGAAGTAGGGGGTCCAAATTCATTCTTTTGCATATGAATATACAGTTGTCCTAGGACCATTTGTTGAAAATACTATTATTTTCCTATTGAATAATCTTGACACCTTTGTCCAAAGTTAATTGATCAGAGATGCATGGGTTTTCCCTAGGCTTTTAATAAGTCAAGTGTCCAAAGAAGAACTTCTGTTTTGCCCCTCTGTAATAAATATATACAGGTCATCTTCATTAGATGGTACACAAATCGTAAAGCTCACACACCTATTAGCATAAGCAAGAAAGTAATACGGGGGCCAGGCGCGGTGGCTCACACCTGTAATCCCAGCACTTTGGGAAGCCGAGGCAGGTGGATCACGAGGTCAAGAGTTTGAGACCATGCTGGCCAACATGGTAAAACCCCGTCTCTACTAAGAATACAAAAATTAGCGGGGCATGGTGGTGCGTGCCTGTAATCCCAGCTACTTAGGAGGCTGAGGCAGGAGAATTGCTTGAACCCGGGAGGCAGAGGTTGCAGTGGGCCAAGATCATGCCACTGCACTCCAGCCTGGGTGACAGAGCAAGACTCTGTCAAAAAAAAAAAAAAAAGTAAGACGGAAGAAAAACAAACTGTGAAGAAAATACACCAGGGATTGGGATGGAAGATGAGACCGACAAGAAAAGGAGGTCTGGTTCATATAGGGTCTTTTAGTCCAGGGTATGCAATATGGGTTTTATTCTAAACGCATTAGGAAGCCATTGGATAGGGTTTTTGTTGTTGTTTTTTAAAAAACATTATTTATTTTATTTTTTTGTAGAGATGGAGTCTTGTTCTGTTGCTCAGGCTGGTCTCAAACTCCTGGCCTCAAGTGATCCTCCTGTCTCAGCCTCCCACAAAGTGCTGGGATTACAGGTGTGAGCCACCACACCCAGTCCATTGGATAATTTTGAGCAGGAAAGTAAGATAAAAGGATTGATATTTTTAGAAAACCATCTGGCTGCCAGGTGAATTCTGGAGCATAAAGTGACAAAGGTGAAAGCAAGGAGACCATTAGGATGTTATCATAGTATCTAGGTAAGGGATGATGATCCTTTAGACAATGTGGCAGTAGTGACAGGGGGGAGAAGTAGAAAGATTCAGGATATGTTTTAGGGGTAAAGATTTGGAGGGGCCAGGCGTGGTGGTGGCTCATGCCTGTAATCCCAGCACTTTGGGAGACCAAGGTAGGGGGATTGCTTGAGGTCAGGTGTTCCAGACCAGCCTGGCCAAAATGGTGAAACCCCATCTCTACTAAAAATACAAAAATTACCTGGGTGTGGTGGCGCATGCCTGTAATCCCAACTACTCAGGAGGCTGAGGCATGAAAATCTCTTGAACCCAGGAGGCGGAGGTTGCAGTGAGCCAAGAGATTGCGCCACTGCACTCCAGCCTGGGCAACAGAGTGAGATTGTATCAAAAAAAAAAAAAAAAAAAAGAAAAAAGATTTGGAGGTAGACGTAATGGATGGCGGTGCTGTGGAGAGCGAAAAAGAGGACTCGAGTGATTTTTAAGTTTATGGCTTGAATACCTGGGTGGGTGACTGCTCAGTTGCTTCACTCCACTTGCCTGAATGTGTAAAACTAGAGGAGAGGAACCAGTTTAGGGGGTTGGGCAAGCTGGGAATTCATGTAGAGGACAGGCCTGGACCCTGAATTCTACAAGAGCAGTCAACACAGGGAAATTAAGTTGCATGTGTGCAGATGGGTCTTGTATGTTGATAAACATCATATGTGACTCTCACACTGAGAAGATAAATAAAAGGTGACTTCAAGGATGTGATAACAAATTGTGAGAATGATAGGAGAAGAGGAGGTGGGGGAGGAGGTGAGAGGAAGGGACTGAGGGGGAAGGAAGATGTGTTGAAGGTAGAGGGGGTGGTATGGGTATGTGGATATATGTAGAAAGGATTATGTACTTTTCTCAATTCTGCATTAGGGTTACTAGAAAAGCCTGCTGCTGCATTGTATAATCAAGCTAGTCTTCAGGAACAAATTATATTACATTTTTTGTTTCTTTATGGGGTTTTTTTTGAGACAGAGTCTTGCTCTGTTGCCCAGGCTGCAGTGCAATGGCTCACTACAACCTCCGCCTCCAGGGTTCAAGCCATTCTCCTGCCTCAGCCTCCCAAGCAGCTGGGACTACAGGTATGCGCCACCACACCTGGCTAAGTTTTGTATTTTTAGTAGAGTCAGGGTTTCACGATGTTGGCCAGGCTGGTTTTGAACTCCTGACCTCAAGTGATCCAACCACCTCAGCCTCCCAAAGTGCTGGGATTATAGGCATGAGCCACCACGCCTGGCCTTGTTTTGTTTTTTGAGACAGGTTCTCACTCTGTCACGCAGGCTGGAGTGCAGTGGCACAATCTAGGCTCACTGCAGCCTTGACTTCCCTGGCTCAGGTAATCCTCCCACCTGAGCCTCCCATGCAGCTGGGACTACAGAAGCATGCCACCATGCCCGGCTAATTTTTTGTATTTTTGTAGAGATGGGGTTTCACCATGTTTCCCAGGCTGGTCTTGAACTCCTGAGCTCAAGTGATCCGCCTGCTTTTGCCTCCCAAAGTGCTGGGATTACATGTGCCATCGTGTCCAGCCAAATTATATATTTGGAATGTGAATGGACACTAAGCTAGAACCACTAATTCACTGAAACTCATACTTGAGAAACACTATAGGTATTATTACTATTATTATTATTATTATTATTATTATTGTTGAGACAGGTTTTTGCTGCTGTGTTCCCCAGGTTAGGGTGCAGTGGTGTGATCATAGCTCACTGCAACCTCAATCTCCTGAGTAGCTGGGACTGGTGCACATCACCACCCTCAGCTGATTTATTATTATTATTATTATTATTATTATTATTATTATTATTCGTAGTAGAGGGGAGGTCTCGCTTTGTTACCTAGGCTGGTCTTGAACTCCTGGGCTCGAGGCATTCTCCCATCTTGGCTTTGCAAACTGCTGGGATTACAGGCGTGAGACACCATGCCCAGATGTGTAGGTATTCTGATCAATAATATAAATAAATTTTGGGCAAGATATGTAATAATACTTGTTTACAGTGTCATTCAGAAGATTAAATGAGTTTGATGTATTTTACTGCCTGGCATATAGTAACTTCCTAATAAGTGATAACTATTATTGTTAAATGTAAAAAATGAAAGATCAGAATCAGCAGAAATTGATGGTAATGATAGCAGTATGTTAAATGGTGTATTTAATTAATGTGGGGTTCTTTTATTGTAGTTACTCTTGATAAAATTTGTGGTTTCTGTATTTTTAAAAACAGCTTTGTTTTTAATGTATGTATATGTGATTTTTTTCTTGAGATTTTACCTCTCTTTTGTAAGGCTGCAACAATGAAGAATGCCAGATTTCTTAAATTATAGCAGCTTGTAGTGTTGTTTGTAATAAAACTATAAACAGTTAATGAGGCTGCGCATGGTGGCTCACTCCTGTAATCCCAGCACTTTGGGAGGCTGAGTCAGGTGGATTACCTTAAGTCAGGAGTTTGAGACTAGCCTGGCCAACATGGTGAAACCCCGTCTCTACTAAAAATACAAAAATTAGCCAGGCATGGTGGTGTGCTGTAATCCCAGCTACTCGGGAGGCTGAGGCATAAGAATCACTTAAACCCGGGAGGCGGAGGTTGCAGTGAGCTGAGATTGCACCACTGCACTCCAGCCTAGGCAACAGAGGGAGACTCCATCTCAAAAAAACAAGCAAAAAAAAAGTTAATGAAATGGAATTATTGTAATGATACTTAAATTTCAGTATATCAGACATGATTATTTTATAAATGATCATACATAATACTTTTTAATACTTTTAAATTAACAAAGAGACTACATAGAAACACAGAGAGAGAGAGAGGCTACGCACGCACACACACACACACCCTGAGCATTGCCTATGTGTGAATATGTGTGAATTACTCCTGGTTTCCATTTTCTCCATATTCTTGCTCCTTTCTGGTCAACAATGTTTTCAAACTTATCAGAAACTTTATGGTTTTATTATTTAGTTTAGAACAAAGGTATTAATAAATACAATCTACTTATCTGCTGATGATAAAGATTAATTTTAGAACATCCTTTGACTACAAAATAAGAACTGAACACTGTTCCACACAATACTCTTAGACAAGATAGCTTGATAACTGAGGAAACATTTTCTTTCTCAGTATAGGTTTGACTCCATTTTTCCCCCAAAGTAGTGTGCTTTTGGTGCATCACCTATGCTTATGTGAACACATCCATTTGCTAAAGTCATGGCATTTATTTGAAAGTTCTTATTTTGAGTTCCTAGTTGACAATGAAGACTGAATTAAACATAATTTATATTTATTTCTTGTCTTTCACCCCATTATTTTCTGTCTGGCATATAATTGCTTTCTTTGCATATTCTGTGGCTTTTTACAGAAGTGTCTTTGATATTTCTTATGATGTCCTCCATCATCAGAGACAATTCAGACATATATGATGCCTTGTAGCTTCAATTGTCCACTCTTAATAACATAAAACACATGTTCTTTGAAAATACAAATCATATTTTTAAACTCTTACCGGTCTAACTAAGGAGAAATAAAGAGAATAAACATATATAAGACTAAGAATGAGAAAGGAGACATACCAGAGATAAAGTGATTAAAAGAATTATAAGAGATACCACATATACACATATACTTTGGTGTCAATAAATTTGAAAACAGGAGGATAAAGAGATGATTTCCTATATAAACAAAACTCACCCAAGAAAGAGACTAAACATAAATAGAACAATAACCGTTGATGAAATTGAAAAAGTGTTAAACTCTAACATTGCAAAAATCACCAGAGACAGATGGGTTCCCAGCTGAGTTTTATCTATTCTTTAAACAGCATAAAATCTCAATGTGATTTATACTATTCCAGGCTATTCAAAAAAAGATAAAAAGCCCATCAATTTATTTTAAGAAGTCAGCAAACTGTAAATCTAAACCCAATAAAGACAATGCAAACAAAACAAAGCCAAACAAAACAGGAAACTGTAGCTCAGTCACATTTATGTGTATAGATGCACATTTCTAAGTTTATGAATATATATGCATGATTCCACACAATTACACTGAATTCAGAAATGTAATCAAGATTTTTTAAAGGTGGTTGACTAACAGAAAACCTGTCAATATAATCCAATATATCAACAGATTTAAGAGGAAAACTATATGATCACGTCAAGATACATGATATGTATGATCATGAAAATATAACTGATATAATTCAATAGCCATTCCTAACAAAAAAATTCTACACAAATTAGCTATAGAAGAAAATTATTAACATAATAGACTATTTACCAAAACCCAACAGGAAATGTCCTAAATAACAAAATACCAAAAATTGTTTTATTAAAATGAATAACTAGTTGATTTTAATAACTACAACACCATGCTATATCAGCAGTGTTATTACTTAACACTGTCTTGAACAGTGTAGTACCTTCAGTGAGAGGAAAAATGGTATAAATATAAGTGGCGCGAGCCGAGATCGCACCACTTCACTCCAGCCTGGGCAACAGAGCAAGACTCTGTATCAAAGAAAGAAAGAAAGAAAGAGAAAGCATTCATGTGCTTGGATGAGAAGACTACTATTAAAACGTGGGAGAGGAACTGAGGAGATGTAGATCAGAAGATACAAAGCGGTGGATATGCAGGATGAACAAGTTTAAAGATTTAATGTAGATGAAGACTCAAGTTAATAAAATTGGTCAGGCGCGGTGGCTCATGCCTGTAGTCCTAGCACGTTGGGAGGCCGAGGTGGGTGGATCATTTGAGGTCAGGAGTTCAAGACCAGCCTGGCCAACATGGTAAAATCCCATCTCTACTAAAAATACAAAAAAAAAAAAAAAAATTAGCCGGGTGTGGTGGCAGGCACCTGTAATCCCAATTACTCAGGAGGCTGAGGTAGGAGAATTGCTTGAACCTGGGAGGCTGAGGTTACAGTGAGCCGAGATTGTGCCACTGCACAACAGCCTGGGTGACAGAGTAAGACATCATCTCAAAAACACAAAAACAAATAACAAATAAAGTTAATAAAATTGCATTAGGGATGTTTGTTGAAAACAACAGAGTAGACTTTAGCTGCTCTTGTCACCAAAAAAGAAACTGTGTGACATTATAGATGTTAATCTGCTTCACTTTGGTAACCATTTTACTGTCTATTTGTACCCATAACATCATGTTTAAACCTGAAATATACACAATAACATCTATTTGTAAAAACTAGGTAAGACAATTTTCCCAAAATGATGTGTAAATTTAGTTACATTGCAATTAGTACTCGAATAGGCAGTGGGTGATCTGGATTAAATATCTTTAAGAGTTACATGGACAGGCCAGGCACAGTGGCTCATGCCTGTAATCCTAGCACTTTGGGAGGCGGAGATGGGTGGATCACTTGAGATCAGGATTCAAAAGCAGCCTGGCCAACATGGTGAAAACCCGTCTCTACTAAAAATACCAAAAAATTAGCTGAGTGTGGTGGCAGACACCCGTAATCCCAGCTACTCAGGAGGCTGAGGCAGGAGAGTCACTTGAACCTGGGAGGTGGAGGTTGCAGTGAGCTGAGATCACTCCACTGCACTCCAGCCTGGGTGACAGAGCGAGACTCTATCTCCAAAAAAAAAAAAAAAAAAAAAA
Organism: Pan troglodytes; assembly: GCF_028858775.2. NCBI lineage: Eukaryota > Metazoa > Chordata > Mammalia > Primates > Hominidae > Pan > Pan troglodytes. The sequence goes on along the minus strand of NC_072404.2, from coordinate 156,298,503 downwards.
AAGCAAGAAAGAGTTACATGGACAAATAAATGACTGAGAATAGCAAGAAAAAAAGTGAGGGGAGGCTGGGCGCAGTGGCTCACGCCTATAATCCCAGCATTTTGGGAGGCCGAGGTGGGCGGATCACAAGGTCAGGAGTCGAGACCATCCTGGCTAACACAGTGAAACCCCATCTCTACTAAAAATACAAAAAGTTAGCCGGGCGTGGTGGCGGGTGGCTGTAGTCCCAGCTACTCGGCAGGCTGAGGCAGGAGAATGGCGTGAACCCAGGAGGCAGAGCTTGCAGTGAGCCGAGATTGTGCCACTGCACTCCAGCCTGGGCAACAGAGTGAGACTCCATCTCAAAAAAAAAAAGAAAAAAAAAGTGAGGGGAGATTTGGCAGATAGTAGAACAAACTGAAAAATCACTGTTACCAAATCATTAAAGAACTGTAGAAGATTAGACAAACATCTTGATGGAATGGAATAAGGACCTAGAAAGAGAACTCAGTATATATACAAAAAGTAATATGTGATAAAGGTGGTAGTGCAAATCCTTGTGAAAAGATGAATTATTTAATAAATGGTGCTGGCACAACTATCTAAAAGAAAATAAACTGGGCCAGGCGCGGTGGCTCACGCCTGTAATCCCAGCACTTTGGGAGGCCAAGGTGGGCGGATCATGAGGTCAGGAGATCGAGACCATCCTGGCTAACACGGTGAAACCCCGTCTCTACTAAAAATACAAAAAATTAGCTGGGCATGGTGGCGGGCGCCTGTAGTCCCAGCTGCTCGGGAGGCTGAGGCAGGAGAATGGTGTGAACCTGGGAGGCGGAGCTTGCAGTGAGCCGAGATCGCGCCACTGCACTCCAGCCTGGGTGACAGAGCGAAATGCCGTCTCAAGCAAAACAAAACAAAACAAACAAAAAAACAAAAAACTCAGATATCTAGCTTATGCCAGACACAGAAATAAATTACAGATGGATAAAAAATTAAAAATCAATCAAACAAACAAAATCTTTGAGAGGGAAAAATCTAGGAAAATATATACTTAGGTAGGAGAGACACAAACCCAGACATGACAAAAGAAAAAAATAAACGTATTAGACTATAAAAGTTTAAAACTTTTTTTTTTTGAGATTAAGTTTGTCTCTTGTTGCCCAGGCTGGAGTGCAATGGCATGATCTCAGCTCACTGCAACCACCGCCTCCTGGGTTCAAGCAATTCTCCTGCCTCAGCCTCCCAAGTAGCTGGCATTACAGGCACCTGCTACCATGCCCGACTAATTTTTGTATTTTTAGTAGAGATGGGGTTTCACCATGTTGACCAGGCTGGTCTTGAACTTCTGACCTCAGGTGATCCACCTGCCTCGGCCTCCCAAAGTGCTGGGATTACAGGCGTGAGTCACCACGCAGGGCCAAAACTTTAAAACTTTTATATGAATAAATGTGGAAGAGATACAGTAATCAAAATCAATAGATAATAAATGCAGAGAAAATATTTATAATACATAGGAGAGGTAACTATTCCATAATGATACTGTACAAGGAGTTTTTACAAACTGATGCAAAAGAGAATAAAAGACTAGTAAGAAAGTCTTGAAATATATGAACAGACAATTCACAGAAGAGAAAATCTAATGGCTAATAAACATTTGAAAATACAGTAAATGGGGCAGGAGTGGTGGCTTACACCTGTAATCCCAGAACTTTGGGAGGCCAAGGTGGGTGGATCACCTGAGGTCGGGAGTTCGAGACCAGCCTGACCAACATGGAGAAACCCCATCTCTACTAAAAATACAAAATTAGCTGGGTGTGGTGCCACATGCCTGTAATCCCAGCTACTCAGGAGGCTGCGGCAGGAGAATCGTTAGAACCTGGGAGGCAAAGGTTGTGGTGAGCCAAGATTGTGCCATTGCACTCCAGCCTGGGCAATAAGAGCGAGACTCCATCTCAAAAAAAAAAATAATAAAAAAATAAATATATATATATATATGTCAAAAATTTAAAAGAGTGATAACGCCTATTATTGCAAGACTATGGCGAGAAGGAGATTCTCATACATTGTTGGTGGAAACAAGAAATATTTTAGCCTTTTTGTAAAACAATCTGGCAATATATATTCAAATTACATTTACTTGTATCTTTTCCCAAGCAATGACAAACCTGCTTTATATCCCTTAGGAGTAAAAGCACGGAGAAGATCACACATAGAAGGATGTTCTCTTTGGCTTTGTTCATAGTAGAAATTGATAAATAAATAAAATAGAGTTCTGCAAGTTGACTTTAAGAGTTATAAGATATTTTTGGTATTATTGAGTGAGAAAAGCAAGATGTCCAATGTGATCAACTTGCCATCAAGTTGCCAATGAGTCTCCTCAGTAAATGGTGCCCTATCAGGGGCTCAACATTGGTCTTCCTAGCTGGCAGGTTAGACATTCAGTGACAGCAGCAGTTAGAACAGACTTGGTAAGTGGGAGGTCAGGTCACTGGGCCCATGCATAACCTCAGAATATTGTTTAGCCAAATATCTACGAACCCTGTAGACCAGTCAGGTTGACACATTAAAATTAACCATCACAAGTCCACCCCTTGTCAGGCTGGCAAATATACACATCTCCTTAAATCATATTTAATCTCCAAATAAAGACAGAACCAATGTCATAATTCCACCTAACATGACACAACTACCCTGCATACAACTGGAAACACATTAATCCCTTCCCCAGCAGAGGAGGTAAAATCCTTGAGTGACATTTACTCTTGTCCTTGGTATCCCACAACTTAAATACTATGATGTAAAATTAACAATACTTAAATACTATGATATAAAGCCAATACATCTTATGTTACATGATAAAGGAATAAAAGAGGGAAGAAACAAAGTTACTTATCATACACACATATTTATAACAAAATAAAGGAGATAAATGTATGACAATTACAGTTCTCATTTTTGTAACTGGTCACATGATCATAGTTGGTATTGATAATCACCTCCTTCCATGACCCCTTTTGTTTTCCTTTTGCCTTCAGCAGGCACCTTGGCTGGCTGGGGGTTCATTACCAGTGGGGTGACCCAAACCTTCATTCCGGAAGGGTCTGGGCTATTAATCCTGTCTGGATTGCGTTGTTGTAGTTTTCATTGACCTTAGTCACAGGGCATGATAATAATAAGATTGCTTGTATTTCTGATATACTCTCCCTTATGCCCAGTGTGGAGTAGTAGTCCAATTTCCCCCTTGGCAATCAGAATTAATTATTCCAGTCAACAGAGATACTCCCTTCTTAGTCTGTTGGTTCAGAGGCATGAGGAGCCCAGAATGTCTGGGCCACAGTCTTAAATTCCAGTGCAATGGAATCACTGGTGTGTCTCCTGATGGAAACATTTCTCCCTGTGGAACTAAAACCTCTAGGCAAGCAGAGCATAAGGTCATGGGAAGAGGTAGCAAAATTTTGCTAGTGGATTACTAGAGATAACAGTGAGTGGTGCCACTCCCATTTCCACCCACTACTTCCTAGATCCGTGAGTCCTGGCTAAGGTAGAAACGGTACCACGTATTGGATGCTGATTCAGAGCATATAAAACTTCCTGGAGAACCTTGCTTCAGCTCTGCCACCTAACTGGAGCTGTAACTGTGTCTTCAAAAGGCCACTCCACCATGCAGTCAAGCCAGCTGTTTCAGGGTGGTGGGGAACATGGTGAATTCCATGAACATGGGCCCATTTCTTTACCTCTGTTTTTCTGAAACGTTATTTCCTTGATCAAAAGCAATGCTGTATGGAATACCATGATGGTGGATGGGCATTCTATAAATTCACAGATGGTAGTGTTGGCAGAAGCACTGCATTCAGGGAGGGCAAATCTATATCTAGAATAAATGTCTGTTCCTGTAAGAACCAAATGCTGCCTCTTCCATATGTCCAATGGTAACCTGCTATCAGGTAGCTGGCTGATTACCCCAGTGAATAGGACCATATATGGCGTGTTCAGTGTTGGTCTCTGCTGCTGGCAGAATGGACACTCGGCAGTGGCTACAGCCAGGTTGGCCTTGGTAAATGGAAGTCCATGTTGCTGAGCCCATGCACAACCTCCTCCCTGTCACCATGGCCAGTTTGTTTATGAGCCCATTGGACAATAATGGGGTTGTTGGGGAAAGAGTTTCACTGGTGATATGGTTTGGCTGTATCCCCACCCAAATCTCATTTTGAACTATAATCCCCATAATCCCCACATGGCATGGGAGGGACCCAGTAGAAGGTAATTGAAACATGGGGACTGTTTCCTCCATGCTGTTCTCGTGATATTGAGTGAGTTCTCACGAGATCCGATGGTTTTATAAAGGGCTTCCCCCTTTGCTTAGCCCTCATTCTCCTGCTGCCCTGTGAAGAGGTGCCTTCTGCCACGACTGCAAGTCTCCTGAGGCCTCCCCAGCCATGTGGAACTGTGAGTCAATTAAACCTCTTTTCTTTATAAATTACCTAGTCTTGCATATTTCTTCACAGTAGTGTGAGAATGGACTAATACCGCTGGTATCCACACATGGGTTATTCTATCCACTTGATTATTAAAATCCTCCTCTGCTGACATCACCTTTTGGTTTGGTGAGCATTCACATGGGACACAAATAACTTCAGAAGTTTTTTGCTCAGGGATGTCCACCCACATATCTCTTCCCCAAATTTCCTTGTCACCAATTTTTAAATCATGTTCTTTCCAAGTCCCTGACCACCCAGCCAAATCACTGGCCACAGCTCAAGAATTGATACATAATTGCACATCTGGCCATCTCTCCTTACAAGCAAAGTGAACAACCAAGTGCACTGCTCAAAGTTCTGCCACCTGGGAAGATTTCCCTTCCTACAGTATTTCAGGGATGTCTCAGAAAGGGACTGTAATGTGGCAGAAGTACACTTTTGAGTCGTACCTGCATAGAATGCAAAATCATCTGTAAACGAGGCCTGAGTCTTCTCTTCCTCTGTCAACTGATTGTAGAGAATGCGCCATGAGGCCACAGGTGCAGGCTGTAAGAGAGAAGGTAATTAGAAATAGTGGGGACCATGGGCATTTGGGCCACTTCTTAAATAACTTAATTGTACCTTCAGGGCCTATGTACATATATCTCTATAAGATTGATCTATCTAGCTAGCTATCTACCTACCTACCTAGAGGTAGAGGGAAACAAATGCAATTATAGAGGCTGACAAGTCCCAAGATCTGCAGTTGGCAAGGTGGAGACCCAAGAGAGCCAATGGTGTTTTTCCAGTCCAAGTCTGAAAGCCTGAGAACCAGGAGAGCCAATAGTGTAGGTATAGTTCAAAGCCTAGCAGGCTAAAGACCAGGAAAACCAATGTTTCACTTCAAGTGCAGAGGCAGGACAAAACTGATGCCCCAGCTCCAAGTAGTCAGGCAGGAGGAAACTCCCCCTTACTTGTAGGAGACTCAACCTTTTTGTTCTATTCAAGCCTTCGACTGATTGGACAAGACATACCCACATTATGCGGGCAATCTGCTTTACTGAGTCTACCAATTGAAATGATAATCTTGCCCAGAAACACCCTCACAGACACACCCAGAATAATGTTTGACTAAATTTCTGAGCACCCCGTGGCCCAGTCAAGTTGATATACAAAATTAACCATCACATGCCTTATCCATGTTGGATGCTCTCTGGTGGATAACTGTTTATTTTTTTGAGATGGAGTCTCACTCTGTTGCCCAGGCTGGAGTGCAGTGGCGCAATCTCGGCTCACTGCAACCTCCACCTCCTGGGTTCAAGCAATTCTCCTGCCTCAGACTACCGAGTAGCTGGGACTACAGGTGTGTACCACCATGCTCGGCTAATTTTTGTATTTTTAGTAGAGATGGGGTTTCCCCATGTTGGCCAGGCTGGTCTCCAACTTCTGACCTCAAGTGATCTGCCCACCTTGGCCTCCCAAAGTGCTGGGATTACAGGCATGAGCTACCACGCCCGGCCTGATGTTAACATTTTGACATAGGACCTGCATATTTTTTGCTAACTCTCAAGTGTCTATTCACACACTTCTTCTCTAGACTTTATTTGCCTCCAATCTGTCAGTCTTTGACTTCTAGGCCCCTGATCACCGGCCACTGCCGTGGAATCTGCATATATTCTTATCTTGGGCAACTCTTCCTTCCACACAAGGTACCACTCACAGCTTGCCAATTGGGAAGAGTTTCCCTGCCCAGTATTGTTTAAGGGCATCTCTAAAGGTGAATATAATGCAGCCACATACATATTCAGTTTGCACCCATGTAACTCAACAGACACATCTGTAAACAAGGTTTGGGCTTTTCCCTCTTACATTGTTTGGCTGTGTCCCCACCTAAATCTCATCTTCAACTATAGCTCCCACAATTCCCACAAGTTGTGGGAGGGATGCAGTGGGAGATCATTGAATCATGGAGTTGGTTTCCCCCATACTGTTCTCATGGTAGTGAATAAGTCTCACGAGATCTGATGGTTTTATAAGGGGTTTCCCCTTTCACTGGGCTCTCCTTCTCTCTTGTCTGCCCCATGTAAGATGTGCCTTTTGCCTTCTGCCATGATGTGAGGTCTCCCCAGCCATGTGGAGCTGGGAGTCCATCAGACCTCTTTTTATCTATAAATTACCCAGTCTCGGGGATGTCTTCACCAGCAGCATGAAAACGGACTAATACATCTTCCTTTAGCTGGCTGTATGGGAACTCTCCCCACAACACAGTCATAAGTGTGAGTTAGGGTAGGGGTACCTGTGCATCTGTGGCAGGGGACATCAGTCTAGGCTACCTTTCCCTGAAGCTTACTTGTGCCTTCTGCTCTGCTCACATTTGACCCCAAATGTACCATTTCAATTTTTTGATGGACTGCTCCTGGGCCCACCTGTCTTTATGACTTGGCAAGTCTGGCAAAATGCCTAATGGGCATTTCTGGACCCATCACCCCCTGGTTCCCTATGGTCAAATTTTCTCCCAGTAATGTGCCAGAAAATTTTTCTATAATTCTCTTCTTCAGATGGCATGTCTTCTCTCCAGAGCGGTCTACACTGATTCTCCCACTAGAGCTTGCCATAAGCTCTGCCCTGAACAGATTTAAATTAAATATGACCTTTTTGCAGATTTACCTCAAAACCCAGGTATAAGTAGGAATGGAGAACAATCTGAATGATGGATATTACGCTATTCTGAAAATCACTCAATTTAACACAGGTTCATAGTCTTTGACCCACCTACAAGCCATCCCAGCCCCCCATGCAAATGCATGCTGCCAGGCCTGTCTCATCAGTCCTCCAAATGCACTTGAATTTGGAACACTGCTTATACTCCCACTGGCTCCTACTATAAGACAACCCAACAATCTCTGATAAGAGTGGTAAAAGCTAAGTAACGAGGACCCCCAGATGTTATCAGACCATATGAATAAAATGAGGATGTATTAACTCGAAACTCAAAATCATAATGGCTTGGTCCCTACAAGTTTGATAGCTTGAACCTCAGTGGCCCATGAAAAGCAGCCTGTAATTATTTCTGGGAGTCTCCAAAAGGCATGCTTCCCAAGACCAGGCAGACACATTGCCCAATTCCGGAATGCAAGACCGACATGGTATTCTGGGTGAATATCACTCCCAGGGCCCAGCTGAGAGTCACAGGGAGTAAAATGTGGATGCAATGGTATAACATGGGCCCTGCACCATTCAGCTGTTCTCACGCCATTTCCCACTCAGGACCACCATGTTCTTTCTCTTCTACTTTGGTTGGCCCTGGCTATTGCCCACTGCCCTTGACACTGCTTGAGGGAGGATCACTGACACTAATGCTGACAGCACCCTTTGTGGGCTCCCCACCATCAGGCCAAGGTTGTAGCCCCCTGATACTTGCAGAGCCATTTGTTTGCACATTGCCAGAACAGGGCTGGGTCCTGTGTGGATATGGGGAGAAAGGCCTGCTCCCTCCATTCATGACACTTTGCTTCCCAGGTGCTCAAGCCCAAACCTCATGAGGTCTCTCACAGACTGCCCTGTTGACTTCTCCTCTCCATTCATTTTTCATCTCTGGCAAGCTTCTCTCAGCACTAGCTCCCTACCAACCAGAGAGTCTGCCTTAGCCATAGAAGTAAGCAACTGTTTTCATATATTCTGTCACAACACCTAGCACACAAACATCCCCACATGCCTTCTCCAACCTCCATCCAAAAAGACAAAGTAGCATGCATCTAAGTCAGAACACTTCATTTATGTGGTTATTTTGATTATGACTTTATTTTTTAAATTTTATTTTTATTTTATTTTATTTTATTTTTGAGATGGAGTCTTGCTCTGTCACCCAGGCTGGAGTGCAGCGGTGCGATCTTGCTTCACTGCAACCTCCGCCTCCCGGGTTCAAGTGATTCTCCTGCCTCAGCCTCCCGAGTAGCTGAGACTACAGGTGCGCACCACCACACCCGGCTAATTTTTGAATTGTTAGTAGACACAGGGTTTCACCATATTGGTCAGGCTGGTCTTAAACTCCTGACCTCGTGATCCACCCGCTTTGGCCCCTCAAAGTGCTGGGATTACAAGCGTCAGCCACCGTGCCTGGCCTATTTTTATTTTTTTGAGATGAGGTCTGTCATCCAGGCTAGAGTGCCGTGGTGCCATCACAGCTCACTGCAGCCTTAAACTCCTTGGCTCAAGCGATCCTCCTGCCTCAGCCTCCTGAGTAGCTGGGACTATAGGCACGTGCCACCAAGCCTAGCTAATTTTTAAATTTTTTCATACAATCAGGGATGATCTTGCTATATTGCTGAGGCTGGTCTCAAACTCCTGGGCTCAAGTGATTCTCCTGTGTCAGCCTCCTGAGTAGCCGGGACTGCAGGCACACACCACAGCACCCAGCCACAATGACTTTATTTTTTGAGGAAAAACAGGGTTCAGTGTTTGCTTATATCTAGACCCATTCTCAAAATAAAGAGTTGTAACTTTTAATTTTTAAAACTCTTTAGTTTACCAAGCATAGTTCATATTTCCAAAATGATTTTCCTAGGACCGGTTTTCCCATGGAGAGTAATTAAATAAATCACACCCAAAGATGTGAAGTTGCCTGTACCTGAAAACATGACAATAATATAAACTTTCAGGGACAGAGAAAACAAAACTGGTTTCACATCTCCCATAACTTGAAGTTTCCAGCACCCAGCAAGGTCAAATTACAAGGACATATGCCTTGAGGAAAATTATAATGGTTTTGAAGTAATTGTTCCAGTTCTACATTAGCAAGAAAACTTTAATATTCAGTGTTCACAAATACTTTGTAACGGGCATGTCGGTTCAGCAAGGGCAATAAAGGGTACCTTCAGGCTTGGTAAAAATCAGCTAGTTAAGAAGATGGATGATTCCCACCTTGGTGGCTCAATTCTTAGCCATGTCCATTCTTGAAGCATAAGGCTTTTAAATTTCTTTATTGTGTACATTTTGCCTTTAACTTGTTTATTTTTAGCTAGAGACTTCTCTAAGTACTCTTCAGTATAGGGTTGGGAGTTTCAACCTTGATCTATATACTCAAAAACTTTTAATAGCATGAAGCTGCTGCCTGAATTTCTCAATATCCTATAAGCCAGCAGCAGTAAAATTCAGGTTCAGGTTGAGTCTCGCCTGGCTGGCTGCTGCCACCACAGCTCTGCTCCCACTGAGAAGTCTCCTGCTTATAAATTTTAAAGGCAGTTTTAGCCACATCTTCTCTTCAACATTTCAAAAATCTTTGGACCTGGTCTCATCCAAAACAATCCACTGCACTTATGTCCAAAATGTATTATATAACATGAAATGTAAAACGATAAAATAGTCAATCTTCTCCTTAAAGTAACAGGGCTCCTCCTGGCTTCTGAATTTCCTAACCTCCAACTTCTTCTATTATTTTAGTCACTAATAACTTTTCCTAGAGAGTGAATGATTGTCCTGTACAAAATCAGGCATGATATGTTTATATTCATGAAGAGAAATTCTTTTTTTTTTTTTTGAGATAGAGTCTTGCTCTGTCGCCCAGGCTACAGTGCAGTGGCCTGATCTCAGCTCACTGCAAACTCTGCCTCCCAGGTTCAAGCCATTCTCCTGCCTCAGTCTCCCGAGTAGCTGGGACTACAGGCGCCAACCACACCCAGCTAATTTTTTGTATTTTTAGTAGAGATGGGGTTTCACCATGTTGGCCAGGATGGTCTCAAACTCTTAACCTACACTGATCCTCCCATCTCGGCCTCCCAAAGTGCTGGGATTACAGACTTGAGCCACCACACCCAGCCTATATTTATGAAGAGAAATTCTTATATGAAAAGTGCCATCTACAAAACCACACTAATTCTGAATAATGTAAGAGAGATACATATATATATATATGCATCTCTGAATAATTAGAATATTTGCCTCCCAAGCCATTAGGTTACTTTAATGTATAAAATATATAAACTGTGATTGACATATATACTAGCAATCTAAATCAGATATAGCTATAAAATGTTAAATTAATATTTGGCCTATATTATCTAATAATGAGCTATTAAAAGCATAAGGAAATGATTAAGGCAGATGCTGAAACCAGAACTTCAAACCCAGGAGCAACTGAGATGGCCAGAGAAGTATCAAAGTAATAAATAAAAGAGTTTTAAACGGGAAATATTCATATTTTCCTTCAGTAGAGGACACCTAATGTGGAAAGATGTGAAAGTGAAGACATATACATTTACCAAAGTGCTGTTGAAAAACTTCTGAAGTAGCTGAACTCAATTACTGAAAATGATTACAGGGATTCAATGAAAGAGATTTATGTTATATCTGCAACAGAGAATAAAGGATAGAATTAGTATTTGTCTTTAAATAATAAAGTTAAAAGGTGGTAGCTAACTGAGATTTTTAAAAATTACAGGTTGAATAGCTGATGAAGCAGAAAGTGGGAATTGTAGAGCTCAGCTTGGGACTTGCCAGTTTGGCAGTGTTTGTGATATATTCAGGTGCAGACATCTAGTAAGTAGTTGGATACAACAGGTTGAGGCCAGGGAAAACATTATTGTAAATAAAACCAATGGAATGGGTAAGAGGGTAGAAGGAGTTCTGCAACAGACCAGATGTTTGTGTTCCCCCCCAACAAGTTCATACGTTAACGTCATAACCTCCAATATCAGGAGGTAAGGGCTTTGGGAGGGTCATGAGGATGAAGCCCTCATGAATGGGATTAGTGACCTTATAAAAAGGGGCCCCAGAGAGCTCTCACGTCCTCTTTCTGCCACGTGAGAACACAACGAGAAGACAGCAGAGTGTAACACAGAAGAGGGCCCTCACCAGAACCTGGCTATGCAGGCACCAGGATCTCAGACTTTAGCCTCAAGAACTCTGAGAGATCATTTCTGTTGTTTTAAAGCCACCCAGCCTGTAGTACTTTGCCATAGCAGCCTGAACTGACTGAGACAAGTTCTGTAAGAAAAGAAATAGGCAAAGAATGGAGCCCCGTGTTATACCAACAGTTAAACTGCAGATGGTCAAAACTGACCCCATTAAGGAAACCGAGAAAGAACTGGCCTTCAAGAAAAGAAGCAGGAGTATGTAGCATCATGACATCTAAAGCAACAGATATTTTCAAGAAAAAGGAAACAGCCAAAAGTATCAAATGCAAAAAGAGGAGCAACACTTCATATTGTGAGGCAGGAAAGGAGGTAAGAATGAACAAAAATGCATAGAAGTTTATAGTTGTAATTTGAAGCTACAGAGTTCATATCTTACAGCCTATATTTTCTCTGTGAAGTGGGAAGCAAGATCTCATAAAAACATATCTGTACCTAAGGATCAAACACAAGAGCAAAGCACAGATTTGAAAATCGGCATCAGAGATATTAAACACACAAAAACAGGCCAGGCACAGTGGCTCACACCTGTAATCCCAGCATTTTGGGAGGCTGAAGCAGGCTGATCACACGGTCAGGAGTTCGAGACCAGCCTGATCAACATGGTGAAACCCCATCTCTACTCAAAACACGAAAATCAGCCAGGCATGGTGGCGTGCGCCTGTAATCCCAGCTACTCAGGAGGCTGAGGCAGGAGAATTGCTTGAACCCGGGAGGCAGAGGTTGCAGTAAGCTGAGATCGTGCCACTGCACTCCAGCCTTGGCGACAGAGGGAGACTCCGTCTCAAAACAAAAACAAAAACAAAAAACACACACAGAAAGAGAAGTTCTGGTATCTGTAAAAGTGGGGGTACTATTAGATATGTACTCTTTAACAGTGTACTGTATTTAAAGCTCTCCTACAGTAATGATAAATGTTAAACAAAAAAAATCTAAGACTGTCATTGTTCAGATTATATAAACAGCCTAGCACAGTAGCTGGCACACGGCACACAGTAGCTATGCAATAAATATTTGTTGAATAATTGAGGAAATAAAAAAATGGAACTAGGGGACACCATAAAAATATTTTAAGAAGAAACCAGGAAAGGTTTTGCTGTAAATGTTTATAATAAAAAAAGTGTATTCCATATAAACACTTAGAATAATATACCTATATTTAATATATGGGAAAATTCCTACTTGATAGGTAGAGATACATTACAAGGTCTTATTAAAACTTGATTAAAACCCATAAAAAATGTTGTCTTGGCTGGGCATGGTGGCTCACACCTGTAATCCCAGCACTTTGGGAGGCTGAGGCAGGCGGATCACCTGAGGTCGGGAGCTCAAGACCAGCCTGACCAACACGGAGAAACCCCATCACTACTAAAAATACAAAATTAGCCTGGCGTGGTGGTGCATGCCTGTAATCCCAGCTACTTGGGAGGCTGAGGCAGGAGAATCGCTTGAACCTGGGAGGCAGAGGTTGCAGTTAGCTGAGATAGCACCATTGCACTCCAGCCTGGGCAACAAGAGTGAAACTCCGTCTCAAAAAAAAAAAAAAATATATTGTCTTGCAGACTCTTATTGTCTATGAATCATGATGCAACACGGTTTAATTCCAAAGTATCAGAAAACAAAAAGCATTTACAAAGTAGATTTATCAGGAATAGAGTTTAGGCAGATAATGCAAGAAAAAGGTAACAATACAATAGTAACAGTAATAGATACCTAACACGTTGTTAATTGTCTGCAAGAAACATTCCTTTAGAAACTCAATACAACATTTTATTACCATAAATGTATATTATTTTTATATTACAAAAGAAAAATTTCTTTCAGATTTTTTTGAGAAAATTTCAAATATACAGAAAACTTAAAACATAGTATTACAGGGCCAGATGTAGTGGCTCGTGCCTATAATCCTAGCACATTAGGAGGCTGAGGCAGGGGGATTGCTTGAGGCCAGGAGTTTAAGACAAGCTAGGGCAACACAGTGAAAGCCTGTCTCTACAAAACATTTTACAAAATTTAAAAAAGAATAGCATTACAAACAATTACTATATCCTTCATCTAGATTCTCCAGTCGTTTTTCTTCCCCAGTTGTTAATATTTATCACATTTTCTTTATTTCTCTGTCTCTTTTTCTGAACTACTTAAAAATTGAAGACATGATATTTCATCCCTAAACACTACTTCCTCATAAAATAAAGAACATTAATTAAATTAATTACCATTAACTCAAAATTATAACTCGGTATACAGCCCATATTTAAATTTCCCCAATTGTCCCAAAAATATCCTTGTAGTTTATTTTCTTATTCAGGATTCAGTTGTTTCATGCATTGTATCTGGTTCTTACATCTCCTTAATCTCTTTTAATCTAGAATAATCCCCTCTGCTTGACTTTTTTGTTCCTCATAATACTGAATTTTTAAAGAGTTAGAGTGATTTGTCTTGTCCCACATTCTGGATTTGACTATTTCCTTATTATATTCAGGTTAAGCATCGTTTTGGCCCAAATACCTGCACTACATAGGTGATGCTTCGCACAAGCACTTACGTAATGTTGAACTGTATCCCTGTTTGTGATGCTAAATTTGTTAGCTTGAGGTGACTGCCACATCTCTCCATTTTAAAGGTAGCATCTCCCTTTGTAATTGATAAGGTCTGTGTGATGATACTATGAAGCCATGGGACTGTCCTATACCTCAAAAATCTTTCACCCAATAATACTTTTAGCAACTCTTGATGGTTCTGATCTGGAGTAGTTTTTATATTGGCGGTCGCAAAATAGTCATTTTTCTAAATCCGTCATTCATTTTTTCTATAGTAACTAGAATTCATCCTTAAAAGAAACTTCACTTCTTACCTTTCAACACTTTTCTTTCACACGATCTCTTTCTCTCTCTCATTACTATGGACTTATGGATTTAAAATAATTAAATATATTGCAACCCATTCCTGTCATTATTATTTCTTGTCTTTCTATTGTCCCATTTTGGACCAATGGGGGTCTTGTAGTTGACTCCTTTTGACATGACCTAGTAGTCTTTAATAAAGTCCTTGCTCTCAAGTATACCAAGGCTCATCATATGCAAGCTCAATTTATAAATTTCCTGCCCCAGATCTGGCATCAGCCATTTCTCAAAGGAGCCCTGGTTACTTTTAGTGGAGAATGGCATTTCAAAATCAAGATGCAGGTACCAGGTATACTTATTGTTACTCCTAAGCACCCCTTTCAGTGGGCAGAGCTAAGAATACATGAATACACACACACACACACACACACACACACACTCCTAAGTTCATATTGCTACCTCAAATTCAAATACAACACCAAAGCATTCTTCTTCAATTTCCCTTGTTCTATATTTGTTTCTCACTTTTTCCACAGTAAAAACCCTGATTCCCAACTTTAACATATGTACTCATTCGGTTCTATTCCACAATAAACACAAAATTGTTTCAGAATTACAAAACAAATATTGCTATCAATAACAAACCTTCTAAATAAAGTTAAAGATTTACTTGTAGTTTGTTTTGTCCAAATTTGGTTGCAAGAAACCAAATTTGCAAGGACCAAATTTGGAACGGTATTCAATTTATAGGTCTATGTTTTAAGAGGAACATTGAAAAGAGTATACAGCAAGAAGAGAAAATGCTTGGGAGAGAAAATGCTAAAGCAAACAGTTTCCTTCAAACACTTAAAAGCAGTTACACAGAATAAGAAATAGGCTTATCCTGTGTTCCTCTAGAAGGCAAAACTCAGACCAGAATATAGATGTCATAAAGAGGAGGATTTCAATTCAACTTCAGAAACTGTTAGAGTTGGATGTACTATATTAGTAAGGTCCCCATCATTGAAGTATTTAGACAGAGTCTGGAATTCCACAAAGGGGTTTCTGAGCATTTCTCAGTGGGAGAGTTGTGCTGAATCAGCTCTACAATTCTATTTTCTGTTCACACCCAAATAGCTTCTGGAAGCAGCCCTCCATTAAACAATACAGGAGGTGTTGTTATTCATAATAATGACCTTGATTCATATAGAAAATATTGAACTATGATCAGTTATACATCATTGAATCTGGTTGGCACTGCAGAAGCTTCCTAAAGGCTGCTTGCTTGTTTTCCAGTAGTTGATCATATCAGTGTGGGATCAGACCTGGCTGGGCAGGCCTGGCTGGCTGGTGGGACTCTCCAGCATCCATTATAATAGAATGCAGGATTCGAGATAGAAATGCTGGTAGGAAATAAACTTGTGTCCGGGGAAGAAAGGGTCAGACCTGGCAGTAAAGCTCTGAATAGTGTCTCAGTCATCAACTGAAGCAATGCTTGAGCAGTACCTCTCACCTAGATTTGTTTTCCAACTTCCTGTGAATACATGAATGCCTTAGGGCGAAAGGGGATTTTGAAGAAAACCTAAAAGAGCTGTGTTGATTAAAATGTCTCTAAGACTTTAGAATGCAAGATAATGCTGCTTTGATGCCCATATGGCACATTACAACACAAAAGGGAGGTGTTCAGTTTTGGCTCAGAATACACACCAGCTTAGCTCATTATGGGCTATGGGCTGCAGGGACACTGTTTTGTGTAGAGGGTTTCAGCACATCAACACTGCCTATGGCAGCACTGGGGGTTTGGGGGAGGTGCTCAGAAGACAGGCTGTGTCCAATGGCAAAGGACTTGTATCTATTTATGCATGCAGTGGAGGCCTCAGAAGCTGAAAAAAGAAGGTAAGGGCTTGTTCATTAGCATACTGTATTAGTCCATTTTCACACTGCTGATAAAGACATACCCGAGACTGGGCAATTTATAAAAGAGGTTTAATTAGACTTACAGTTCCACATGGCTGTGGCTGGGGAAGCCTCACAATCATGGCAGAAGGCAAGGAGGAGCAAGTCAACGTATTACACGGATGGTAGCAGGCAAAGGGAGAGTTTGTACAGGGAAACTCCCGTTTTTAAAACCATCAGATCTTGTGAGACTCATTCAGTATCATGAGAACAGCGCAGGGAAGACCTACTCCCATAATTCAATCAGCTCCCATGGGGTCCCTCCCACAACACATGGGAATTCAAGATGAGATTTGAGTGGGGACACAGCCAAATACTGAGATGTGTCTTGGTGATTACTAGCAATAAAGAGGAGAGAAAGTTGACTGGTGTAGAACGCTTTGGAAGAAGGTTTGTGTGCGGCTGCAGATAGCCAGTTTATTATTTTAAACATGACCTGTGGTGGTTTTAAAACATGGCTGTAAATTCTTTGACACTTCATTGAGAAGTGGGCTCTATATCCCCTCTCCTTGAATTTGAGCCTGACTTACTGACTTGCTCATAATATAAAATGATGCAGCAGAAGTCATGCTGTGTGGCTTTGGAGGCTAGATCATAAAATGCAATTCAGCTTTAACCTTGTTTACTGAAACACTAGCATTTGAAGCCCTGAGCTGCTTCGTAAGAAGTCTGACTACTCTGAGGCAGCCATGCTAGGAGGAAGCTCAGGCCACATGAAGAGTAGGTTTAGGTATTCTGGCTGACTGCCCTATCTGAGGTCCCAGCTTCAACCACCAGCCATGTCAGAAAATATGCCTCCAAAGGATTTCAGTCTTCAACCATTGAGACACCCCCAGGCATTGAGTCTTCCCAGCTGAAGCCCCAGACATCATGGAGCAGAGATAAGCCATCTTTGCTATGCCTTGTCTGAATTCTGACTGAGAGGGTAATTTTATATTTTTCAAAGGGTGAAAGTATAATGTTTGATCCTCACAATGATAGTTTGGCAGGTTGGACTAGCATTATTATAACCTTCATTTTATAGATTAAAAAACAAGACAACAAATAGGGATTTAAGCTTACCTGCTTTGAGATTATATAGCTAAGGTGTGGAGTGCTGACGATAAAATCCTGATCTTTGGACTCCAAAGCTTATGCTTTCTCTTGTTTCTCATCTGGATACTGTAGGACTTTAGAATGGCCTAAGGAAGTAAAACAGGATATATCCAGAATTTTAAGGCAAGGTCAGAAAATGTCAAATGAGTAGAACGCTAAGAAGAATCAATATTAAATGGATGAGACCAGTCATCCTGTGGAGAAATAATCATGGAAGATCTGAACTACAGATTGATACTGACAAATAAGGCTAGAATTCAAAATGGAACCAATGCGAGGAAAAAAGCCTTTAAAACTTTTAATGTTATAAGGAAGTGTTATAATGATATAACATTTTTAGCAGCTAATTTTTTAAAAATGAAATAGGACAGTTAGAGAATTAACAAAAATCTTGCCAGTTGTGTTTCTGATGAAAGGGTGATGAAAGGGGAAAAAGTGCCATGACTGGCTAATGGTGCTATTTCAGTCTGCTTCTAAGTATGTCCTTATAGTAAAGGGTGCTTCAGATTAGTTTAGCTTGATGACATCATCCCTTGTGATCATTTACTCTACATTTGCCAAGCCACTTTTTGATTTAAATTTATTTCCTCATAGAAACTTTCCTACTTGGAGGAGAATGTACAATGAAGTTAACAAAGCATACCACGTTCATGTTTTTTTTTTTTTTTTGGAGACAGAGTCTGGCTCTGTTGCCCAGGCTGGAGTTCAGTGGTGCAATCTCGGCTCACTGCAACCTCTGCCTCCCAGGTTCAAATGATTCTCCTGCCTCAGGCTCCTGAGTAGCTGGGATTACAAGTGTGCACCACCACACCAGGCTAATTTTTTGTACTTTTAATAGAGATGAGGTTTCACTATGTTGGCCAGGCTGGTCTCAAACTCCTGGCCTCAGGTGATCCACCCGCCTCAGACTCCCAAAGTGTTGGGATTACAGGCGTGAGCCACTGCGCCCGGCCTACAATGTTCATCTTATAGGTTATATTTTTTCAATGCAGAAGAATGTTAGTATTCTCATTCATCAAGCAGCCTCACACAGCATCCTTTACCTGAGAGTAAGCATCAGCTCCCAGGCTTACGGTGACCCTAATCAATATGAAGACACCCTGTTTCAGAAGTCAGTAGGACACCTTTCTATTTCTTGAATCATCCAAAATACAGTAAGGAGGTCGCTGGTGACTTCCCCCATGATGGGAAGTACTAAAAGGCAGAATCCACTTAGTTTTTCATGACTTCATGTTTAGGTTACTTTGGTGATTCACTCCAGGCCATTGGGAGCCCACAGTAATTGTTTCTCATTCCCGTTTCTCTCTTCCTTAAACTTTTCTTTTCCAATTATTTATTCTTTATTAGATCCATGTATTTTTAATAATGAATTGAATTTCATTCTGTAATTGGGCTTCTCAAAGATAATTGACCTCTTCTCTCCCAATTGTTTTCATGCGTATTTTGCGGAGAATGCTTGGAATATTCTGTTAATGAAAGGCATAAAGTACATAAAATATTTTGAGTGATTTTCTTCAAAATAAAAATGATTAGTTTTGATGCTTCAGATGTCTAGAATGCTATGCGCCTTGTACAGGCCCTACGGCATGGAAAGTGCTCAATTGATATTTGTTAAATGAATGAATCTGGAAAACGAAAAATACACGAAATATTTTATTCCTCAACAATGAAGAAAAAGCTTTCAGACTTCCATTTAGACTCGTTTTAACTGGCTGAATTCTTCAATGAAAAGAAAACACGCGTCGCACTGCTAATTTAGCTGTTCCTAAATATATTTCCATCAAATTCTGCTTGGCTGTTTCAACCTTGGGGTTGAAGTTCTTATTTTGATGACACAGAGACGTTCATTGCAGTGGAAATAGCAAGTAGTATTGGCTTCCCCGCCTTCCTCCCTCTAGGATTTCAACTTCTCCTCCTCGAACACCAGCCCTGCTCTTCTAGTAAATCCCACATTGCAGAACAGGCTGAGGACGGAGGAGACAAGAGGAAAGTAGGAAACCGGAGCCATGGAAACGGCGGAGCGGAGGCAAAGTGTGAGAGCGCGGGTGGTTAGAAGGGAAAAAACCCTCCCCGGACGACGGCGCGAAGGCGCGCCTCAGATTACGTCACGCACCGGGGTGACGTCACGACCGTGACACGCGGGTGACGCCGTTGCCGCGGCGACTTCTCGTCGTCTCCGCCCCCTTCCCCCGCTCCCCCCCGCACCCCCGCCTAGCGTCCTTCCCCCAATCCCCTCAGGCTCGGCTGCGCCCGGGGCCGCGGGCCGGTACCTGAGGTGGCCCAGGCGCCCTCCGCCCGCGGCGCCGCCCGGGCCGCTCCTCCCCGCGCCCCCCGCGCCCCCCGCTCCTCCGCCTCCGCCTCCCCCAGCTCTCCGCCTCCCTTCCCCCTCCCCGCCCGACAGCGGCCGCTCGGGCCCCGGCTCTCGGTTATAAGATGGCGGCGCTGAGCGGTGGCGGTGGTGGCGGCGCGGAGCCGGGCCAGGCTCTGTTCAACGGGGACATGGAGCCCGAGGCCGGCGCCGGCGCCGGCGCCGCGGCCTCTTCGGCTGCGGACCCTGCCATTCCGGAGGAGGTGAGTGCTGGCGCCACCCTGCCGCCCTCCCGACTCCGGGCTCGGCGGCTGGCTGGTGTTTATTTTGGAAAGAGGCGGCGGTGGGGGCTTGATGCCCTCAGCCACCTTCTCGGGCCAGCTCCGCGGGCTGGGAGGTGGGCATCGCCCCCGCGTCCCTCTCCGTCATGCAGCGCCTTCCTACGTAAACACACACAATGGCCCGGGGGGTTTCCCTGGCCCCCACCCCAGATGTGGGGATTGGGGCAGCGGTGGTTGAGCGGGAGGCTATCAATAGGGGGCGAAACTCAGGGTTGGTCCGAGAAGGTCACGACTGGCTGAAGTATCCAGCTCTGCATCTCTGTGGGGTGGGGGCGGCGGCGGCCTCGAGGTGGAGGATATAGGTTAGTTGCTGGGGCTGAGACCACAGCCCGAGTTACTGTCGCGTGTAATTGTTACATGGTCGTGGGGATGATGGGGCTCATCATTTCCTCTCTCCTTTCCCGGACTGCCCCACTTCTCAGTCCGCTGCCCTTTTTCACTTTTCTATTTGGGGATTTCTCTTCACCTGTTTTACCCAGCAAATTATTTTGATTTAGTCTTTACTTTTTCAATCCTAAATCGCAGTTTCCGATGCCTTTTCTGGTCTCTGGTCCTCTGTTCCTAATGTTTGTCAGCGCTCTGTCGCTGATTGGTAACCCCCATTCTATTCCCATCTACCGCCCGCTCATTTTCCAGTTGTCGGACCTGCCTGCCTTCTAACCCCAGCTCCCACTTAAGAGCATTTTTGCACTTCTCTTACCCTGGTCCTCTTGAGGCTCTGTACTTCATCTCACCACTCCCTAACATTGTTGTCTGTTGTTATCTTCACAAATCCTCCTGGACACTTTGGAGCTACTTATTTTCTGAGCCCAGAAGCTGTCAAGATTCCATCAGGTTTCACTTGGCTCTTTTCGCGCTTGCACTACTGGCACTTTTTGGCTAGTCGTCCATTGTGCATTCACACCTCTTTATTCCTACCCATTTTTATAGGTCTGATTGATTTCTTAGTGTTGTCCTCCTTTTTGTCCTATTTTTTTCCTTTTCCTTTTTCCTCTCCAGTCCTTGCTTCTCTCAGCCTGTTTTTGCATTAGTCAGCCTCTTAGCACTGTGTCAAATTATTTACGTTTTGTTTTTTATTACATAAAATTTATTACAAATATTTGGTATTTTATTACAGAAAATAATACTTTATTATGCCTTACAAATAAGATATGGTATAATAATTGTGGTTTACAGTTATTGATTAGGTAATGTGACTTACTCTGTTGACTTTGCTCGAAGTTCTCTTTGCTACTTACTATTAACATCTAATTTCTCAATTCTCATAACATCTCATTCTCTCTGCAATTTTTTTTTTTGCATCATCATCTTTGGAAATTCATCCAATATGCTTGCTTTATTCAGCATCAGCTTGTTTATGATAATGTTTGTTTTCTACTCTTTATATCATCTTTGTTACATGCCCAAAATGTGTTCTGTACCATCATTTGATCTGTTCTAAAATTTCTCATTTTTAAGTTTCTTAAAATCATTCCACTTTTCAGTATGCATTTTTGCTTAGATCAGTTTCCTCTCATATCTGTTCCTTTCCCCCAGCTTCTTCATTTCTAAGGAGAAAGCTCTTCTCTACTTCAATTTCCTAGTTTATTCTGTTTCCCTTGTTTCCAGTTACCATTCATTTTGCCTTGTTTCCTGGCTTTTGGTACTTGACTTTCTGAAGCTTCCTCTTTTCTTCTCCACACCTCCACGTTCCTTCTTATTTATAAACATCTTTGTTTCCGTTGACATGGAAATTTATTTTTAGGATACATTGTTTTTAATGGATAAATACTAGGGGTCACATCTGCTGTCTGTTTTCTCCAGGAATCGGATATGCCTTTGTCTTAACCAGGCACAGGTGCCTCTGGATTTTATTTTACTCTGTAATAGATGTGTAGTTTTGTTGAATTGTATCTTGTTTGAAGACTACTACAGAGTGGAACAATGAGTGAAGTAATGGGTAGGGGTTATGAAATTGTAATTCTCTGATTATAAAATTGTTTATATTGGGAACTTTGTTGCAGAGTTATTAGAACCGTTTGCAATTCTGTAAAGAAGCCTTTTGTGAAGTAAAATCTCTACCCTTCTATTTTATTTGAAAGGGCCAGATTGTTTGGAACTGTACCCCCTGAAGAGTCTGATTTAGTAAGTGAGAGCAAGGGCCATGGATTTCTGTATTTGGCACATGTCTTGAGCAGTTCCCATGTACCAATCCTTGAGAACCTCTAGGCTAGCTGAATTTAAGTATAAATTGCCAGTAATTGGAAAGCATATTCATATCTTCTGAAACTATGAGGATACTCTCATTTTACTTGGTTAAAAAACAAGTGTTTCCTACTGTCCTCTTTACCCAGGTTTTAATGATTAGTGGTGAACAGTAGTTTTCCCTCTACATTTTTTTCTGAACTGATAATAAATGTATTTGGCTGGGAGGGTGACATTGATTAAAAAATGTATCTCTTGAATGTAAATATCAGTATTACAGATGATAAAATAAATTCCTCCAAGAAATACTTTTAAATTTGAAGTTGATATTCAGTGGAAACTGAAATGTGCTGTGGTCTTTTATTTGAAGTCTTCCTTACATTCACTTAAAGGGATCTTTTACTGCAAATTACATGGAAAGAATGAAAAGGTTTGCTTGTGTGTAATGACACATTTTATTCTGAAGATTTATTTTACCTAACAGTAAAATGTAGGTTTTTTTTTTTAAATAAAAGTTTCCCAGAGGGAAATTTCATCTAAAAAAAAAAGTCTGATTTCAAAGGGAAAGCAAGTCATTATCAAAAATTAGACTATAAGTACAAAAAGTAAAAAATCATCAGTAATTTTGCCACTAAGATATTATTACTATAGACATTTTGGTGTATTCCATCTGTTCTTTTTTAATGCTTTTATAACACTATGTAGTTTTGTATTTTTAAAAAACTTAAAGCAAAAATTTCTACGTATTATTAGACATACTGTGATGTATTTAACTAATCATTTTTTTGGGGTGTTAGGTTGTTTTTAATTTTTTACTGCCATCAAACATCTTGAACATAGGATGTAGATTTTAGTCTTTAAAATATGTTGGGGAATGAACAAATTTCACATCCTGTATTTGTAGTATTAATACTTTGTAGGTGCTCAAAATAGAATATTCTGGTAAATGATTGGTGCTTATTAAATATTTATCAAATGAATGTACTTGTACTTTTGGCATTAAACATTAACATCTGACCATTTATATTTACCTGATTTTTTTTCTATGGCCATATGGTATGAAATAGTGTATGGTATAAATTAACCATATGGTATAATAAATACATTTTTTTAAGTGTGATACCAGAGTAATATTTATTAACTGTTCTTCCTGTGCTGTTTCTGTAGAAGGGAGCTTCTCACAATTGCATTACAATTACAATTTTATTATGTTCTGTTTTCAAGATCTCTGATTGTCAGTCTTAAACTGTTTAATTATGATAATGTATTGACTAGGGAATATTCTGGGATATAATCTCCTTTATAATGAGGTCCACTGTATTAAAATACATCTTTGCGAGCCACACCAGGTTGGATTGCATCATAACCCTGAAAAGTGGTATTCTCACTAATGTAGGTGCTTGTGCAGTTTTGGCTATTGCTGTTAATACTTATACAGATATATTCACAGGTGCCCTTGTGGCAAAAATCATAAAATAGTTGTTTGTCTTTGGTATTTCTAGTGTTCACTTTCTATATTCTTTTCTCTCTCCTTATTTACTGAATTCCCTTCTTTAGGCATCCACTCACTCCTTTTTCTGTTTAGAATATTATCTGTCAGTCATTTTATATGTTGGCCATTAAAGGAATAAACTGTCAGTAAACAGCTAAGAAAGGAATGTTGGACTGGGTGCTTGAATCCTTGAATGTAGTAAATGTGAGTGCAAACTTGATTTAATTGTACATGTATTTGGATAATAGGCCAGAAAAATTACATTAGGGCAACAGGCTAGAACAGTCTGACTTTTCTTGTTTTTCTATCCCTTGCTTTCTTGATCAGGATGAATAGGAGGTGGGTCTGGATATAGCAGCTGGAAACCTGTGTTCCATGAGTGATGGGGAAGAGAGGGAGGGAATAGGTTCCTTTGATTTTCGGCATTTTCTAAGACCTGATGCCCACCTTGTCAGAGAATGCGATGACTACTTTTGTGTTCTTCCTTTTCCCTTTTTCTCCCAATTATAAAATTGTTTTCTCTTTCAGAGCTGCGGAAGTGCATTTTGTTTCTTTGACACTTTGATGTTGTTAATTTAGCTGAATACCTAGTGAACATTTTGTGTCATAATCCCCTTGTTTTATGAAATCCAGTATGGTCTAGTCACCTTACATTTCTGCCTCATATTGTCCTTAAGCCTTTTTTTGTCAGTAGCTCTTACTAGATTTTGTCTTCATCAGAAGTTAAAGTGTTTTAAGTCCTTTACTCATTCTGTTTGTCTATTTTAACTTACATTGGTTATTCTGTAAAGTCAGATGTGGCAGTAGGGCTGGTCGTGGTGGCTCACACCTGTAGTCCCAGCTGCTTGGGGAGCTGAGATGGGAGCATCACTTGAGCCCTGAAGTTCGAGGCTGCAGTGAGCCATGATCGCACCACTGCACTCTAGCCTGGCAACAGAGTGAGACCCTGCCTCAAAAAACAAACAAACAAACAAACAAAACAAACAAAAAAACTTGCTTGTAGAACTTCTGAATTCAAAATAGATGGGCCTATTTGGGAGCTTTTCTGTTTTTAAGGTGTCAAGTACTGCTTTTTAAAATCATAAGGTTATGGATAGCTTCATGTTAGTGTAAGAAGAAAAATATAGCCTCATTTGTTCCATTTCTTTCTTAAATTTTTTGTTTTCATTGCCATGTTTTTATTTTTCGATTTCAATTTTTCCAACCTAAATCACTAACATACTTAATTAGCATGGTAATCAGAAGAAACTCTTTAATACAGTCTCCACCCTAACATTAAGCAATTATTTTCCCCCCCTACCCTCTGAGATTATTTTTGTGTCCATGTTTTCTCTTGGGCTTAAAAAAAAAACAAACTATTATTCTAATTCCTTCCTGTATCAAGACTATGCATATAGAGGGAACTCGATGCCCAGTAACTTCTTTTTCTGGGCCCTGGTGATGTAGAATATAAAAATTGCTTTGAACTCAATTAACTTTATATCTTCTGGAAGCTCTGTAACATCAGATAAAGCGTCGTTTTCATTCTTGTAATGTAGCTGCAGTTCCTGACAGCACGTTTGGGACAAATGTACTGTGGGACGGTGGTTTTCAAAGTACGCCAGAGCTCTAGGAGAATTTTTCAAAAACATTCTATCACTGTAAATAATAATTTTTTTTTTTTTTTTGAGACGGAGTCTCACTCTGTCTCGCAGGCTGGAGTGCAGTGGCGCGATCTCAGCTCACTGCAAGCTCTGCCTCCCGGGTTCACGCCTTTCTGCCTTTCTCCTGCCTCAGGCTCCCCAGTAGCTGGGACTACAGGTGCCCGCCACCACGCCCAGCTAATTTTTTGTATTTTTAGTAGAGACGGGGTTTCACCGTGTTGGCCAGGATGGTCTCGATCTCCTGACCTCGTGATCTGCCTGCCTCAGCCTCCCAAAGTGCTGGGATTACAGGCATGAGCCACCACACCTGGCCAGAATAAAAATTCCAAATTGCACTAATGCATATGTGAAACTGTTTTTGTCTGTTTTGTAGTTTTAAAATCTTCATCTATAATAGTACCTGGCACATAGGTACTAAAATATTTGGTGAAAGAATTAGTGAATAAAACCTTACTGGATATGAGGTGATCTGATTTTCTATAACATTCTATTCTTTTTTTCTGCCGGTCACAAAATCACCTTATTAAATTGACAGCCAAATTGGCTGCAACAGGCAGTTTGAAAAACACTGTTTTGGGGTTTCAAGGACCTTCTTCAGAGGTTACCCCAGGGCTCTGTTTAGTGCCTCTATACCAGGGCCCCCAACCCCTGGGCCACAGCCTCGTACCTACCAGTCCGTGACCTGTTAGGAACCTGACTACACAGCAGGAGGTGAGTGGCAGGCAAGTGAGCATTACCGCCAAAGCTCCACCTCCTGTCAGATCAGCGGCAGGAGCGTGAACCCTATCAGAAACTGTGCATGTGAGGGATCTAGATTGTGTGCTTCTTGTGAGAATCTAATGCCTGATGATCTGAGGTGGAACAATTTCATCCTGAAACCCCCTCTACCCCTGTCCATGGAAAAATTGTCTTCCATGAAATTGGTCACTGGTCCCAAAAAGGTTGGGAAGTGCTGCTCTATACCATAACTATTGAAGTTCTTCATTTATCTGCTTTACATGTTAGTTTCCTTGAAAAAAGGGTTTTATGGCTGTAAAAATTTTAGAGCTACTATGTATGGAAGAGAGGTTTGTGCTGGCATAAATCTTCTCAGGTATCATCTGTGTAGAAAATTTCAACAACTTGTGTCTTAAGGCAGAGGTCAGCAATCTTAAGGGTCAGATGGCAAATATTTTAGGCATTGTGGGACATACAGTTCCTCTCACAATTCCTCAACAATACTGTAGTAGCTCAGAAGTAGCTAATAGACAATATTTAAACAAATGAGTTTGACTCTGTTCCAGTAGTCATTTTCAGGACACTGAAATTTGAATTTCATATAATTTTCATGTGTCATGAAAATCTTCTTTTGATTTTTTTTCTACCACTTAAACATGTAAAAAGTATTCTTAGCTTGTGAGCTATACAAAAGCAGATAGTGGGCCAGTTCATGGGCTGAACTGTTCTGACTCCTGGTCTAAGGGAGACTATATATGTTATATCTGAGGTTCTCAAAGTAAGATGTAGGTTAGAGGTCTATAGAAAGTTCATAATTGCTTTTGTAAAAACTGGATTGATTTATTTGAGAGGGAGAGAGAGGTGGAGTTTCACTGTATTGCCCAGGCTGGACTTGAACTCTGGGCTCAAGCAATCTTCCAGCCTCAGCCTCCCAAGTAGCTAGGACTACAGGCATGCACCAAGCCCAGCTCCTAGTTCCTCTTTGCACTCAGTTTCATCTTCTACCCTCAGCCCCTGGCAAACACTGGTCTGATCTCTAGTTGTGCCCTTTCCAGAAAGTCATATAAATGGAGTCATATAAAAGTCATATCAGTGGGGCCGGGCATGGTGGCTCACACCTGTAATTTCAGCACTTTGGGAGGCTGAGGAGGGCAGATCACCTGAGGTCAGGAGTTTGAGACTGGCCTGGCCAACATGGTGAAACCCCCTCTCTACTAAAAATACAAAAATTAGCCAAGCATGGTGGTGGGCACCTGCAATCCCAGCTACCTGGGAGGCTGAGGCAGGAGAAACACTTGAACCCGGGAGAGGGAGGTTGTAGTGAGCCGAGATCGCGTCATTGCACTCCAGCAATTGTGAAGCAGTGGTTAAGGTTCATTCATTATTTTACATATGGATGTCCAGTTGTTTCACATTTATCAAATTTCTTTTGAATCACCTTGGCACTTTTATTGAAATTGCTTATGTTTGTGAGTTTTGGATTCTACTGTTTTATTGATCTGTGTGTGTTTTCTTAGGCTAATACCCCACTACCTTAGTTATGATAGCTTTATAGTTAAATTTAAAATCAGGTAGGTCCAGTTGAGAAGATTTTTAGAACTTTGACTTTTTAATTTCTTGTTACCATACTTTTGGAAGGAGAAGACTCATAATTTTATTCAGGTTTTCAAAGGTGTCTTCTACCCCCAAATACTTAAGACTTCAGTATATAGTTAATATATCTCTGTCTTGAATTACGTGGTGGTGAGGTTCATGAAAAGTGACAGGTAAAAGTTGCAACCAAAATTAATTTCCTTATAAGAAATAAAGGAGATATTCTAGTAGGTTGCACAGAAAAGTCAATCACGTCCTTTTTACCGTGTTGCATTATGAGGTGTAATCATAATGTGTATAGGGGAAAATGAATATGTTAAGATGTTTATTCACCAAAAAAAGTCACCGAAAGTGTCAATTAGGTTGTGAAAGATACTAGTTTACAATGTGTTATTCTCCATCTTCATTAGAAGAGTTCTTCCATTTGAAACCTATGTCATGTTCTGTGATATTTCAGAGTTAGTATCTTTATTAATCTTAGAGGCATCATTAAATCATTATGTTTCTTCTAAGGAAAGGCATATGGTAGTAGTTGGTCATATTTCTACCTTTTTCAGTGGGGCCTATAGGGCCCCTTTACTTTGTTTTAAACTGCACTGATAGCTTTTTACTGGTTAGCCCAGGGAATTATCCCTACAGTGTAAAATGATGTTTCTCATCATGATTTTCATTTAATAATTTAAAAACAAAATACCAGGAAACACATGTTTCTAGAGAGGAAGTGTGGAATACCTGACTAGTAGAGGGTCAGGTGACAATTGCGAAGGTAGAAACTGACTAAGCTTTATGTTGCAAGGAGTATCGTTCCAGTTTTGTTGGGTCACCTTGCAGAGTTTTTTAAAAAAACCTTGGGTTTTTTTTGTTTGTATGTTTGTTTGTTTTGGTAGAGATGCTGTGTTGCTCAGGCTAGTCTCGAAATTCTGGGCTCAAGCAGTCCTTCCCAGAGTGCTGGGATTACAGGCATGAGCCACCGCACCCAGCATCACCTTGCCGATTTTGAAACTGCACTTCCAGGGAGAGAGTAATACAATATCTTGGCAGACTATTTTTAACTATTGTTCCAAAATTAATCTGTTTTTAAAAAGTAAAGAAGTGTGGATATCTTTAAAAGATACTTTAATTAGGCTGGTCACGGTGGCTCATGCCTGTAATCCCAGCACTTTGGGAGGCCAGGATGGGTGGATCACCTGAGGTCAGGAGTTCGAGACCAACCTGACCAACATGGAGACACTCCGTCTCTACTAAAAATGCAAAAAATTAGCCGGGCATGGTGGCGCATGTCTGTAATCCCAGCTACTTGGGAGGCTGAGGCAGGAGAGTTGCTTGAACCTGGGAGGCGGAGGTTGCAGTGAGCCGATATTGCGCCATTGCACTCCAGCCTGGGCAACAAGAGTGAGGGAAACTCCGTGTCAAAAAAAAAAAAAAAAGATACTTTAATTATATTTAAGTTGGGGAATACTTTTGTTTTATATTTTTTCTTGCACTAAATATGTAACCTTTAAGTTAATAACACCAGAAAATTTTTACTTTATAGTTTTAGAACTGTTTAATTGAAATAAAATGTTAGGATACTTTGAATTAGTCACTTATTTTGGCATATTTTAAACAGTTTAATGTACTGCTTGGGGTTGTTTCTCAATTGACTTGATATTTTTAAACTGTATTTTTTACCTTGTACCATTTATTTTGCAAAATTAATTTCTATTTTGGCTTATAGATGTATTTTTAATATTAAAGGGGATTATTGGTGTCAGCAATAAAATTGTAATTAAGTCTTTAGGTATGGTTTTTTTTTTTTTTGGAGACGGAGTCTCGCTCTGTCATCCACGCTGGAGTGCAGTGGTGTGATCTCGGCTCATTGCAACCTCCGCCCCCCCTCCCCGGGTTCAAGTGATTCTCCTGCCTCAGCCTCCAGAGTAGCTGGCACTACAGGCGCATGCCACCATGCCCGGCTAATTTTTTTGTATTTTTGGTAGAGATGGGATTTCACCGTGTTAGCTAGGATGGTCTCGATCTCCTGACCTCATGATCCGTCCGCCTCAGCCTCCCAAAGTGCTGGGATTACAGGCGTGAGCCACCGTGCCTGGCTGATTATTTTTATAGAGCTCTTGTTAGCGTAATTTCTGGTAATGTTTTATGGAGGTGACTTAATTCCCATCATAAAAATATCCCATCTTTTCTGTGACTAGCAAGCAGTTATTGCCTTTATAACTTTTTTTTACCATAAAAAGATAAAGTACTATTGATAATTACTCCTAAATAACTCAGAACTTTTTTGTTTTACACACATTAATATATGCTTCCATGGAAATAGTGTCAGAGAACATCAAATAGGGAAGAGATTATGATTCAGAGTGGTCTTTATATTCCTATTCTAGAGCCACAGAAAATGTTCATCTCCCTTTAGTTTTTACAGGATTGCCTCTAACACTGATGATATTCCACTCATATTCTTCCTGCACATGCCTTCTCATACTAACAGTAAGTCACACAATCTCAAATAAGTTTCATTATACGTGAGAACTCAGTTGAATGCTTGCCTTTCACTGGCATCTCTTGATCCTCCTCCCCCTCCTTATGGTATGCACTGAACTTCTAGTAGGCCATATGTGTTAAGTAGATCATAGGAGTGCTATGAAAATAAAGTGAAATGATGAATATGTAAAAGCCTTCACAAAATTATAGTAGTGTTTTCTGTTGATTTTTAAGACAAAAGATAAATACTATATATGTAAAAATTTCCTTTCAGAAATCTTTGTTCTTTTTTTTGTTTTGAATGTTCAATATGCTTAGCACAGGGCTCTAGTTAACACTTTTGGCAGTTCTTAATGTGGGACTGACTGATGATTGTCCTAGAACTCTTTCAGTGTTAACTACATTCTATTAATGTTACTTTAAAACATTATTTAATTAAAGAAACATGAAGTGGCAACATATTGATTCATGTGTTCAGTAAGCAATTCATGGGAAAGAGGTAAGCTTTCTTAATAACAGTAGAAAGACTGTTCCATTTATAGGAAAACTGGTAATTATGACTTGTGTTTTGGTATTTAAAAGCTGTGGTTGGCCGGGTGCAGTGGCTCACGCCTGTAATCCCAGCACTTTGAAAGGCCCTGGCGGGTAGATCATGAGGTCAGGAGATTGAGACCATCCTGGCCAACAGGGTGAAACCGCGTCTCTACTAAATATACCAAAAATTAGCTGGGCCTGGTGGCATGTGCCTGTAATCCCAGCTACTCTGGAGGCTGAGGCAAGAGAATCGCTTCAATCAGGGAGTCGGAGGTTGCAGTGAGCCAAGATTGCGCCACTGCACTCCAGCCTGGCTACAGAGCGAGACTCTGTCTCACAAAAAAAAAAAAAAAAAGCTGTGATTAACATTTGCTTTGTCATTCATCCAAAACTACATTGGTGACTTTTGTATTGAGTCATTTCTTAGGGCAACAGGTATTCATGTATTCAGTAAATATTTGAGTGCCTACTATATGCCAGGTAGTGATCTAGGTGCTTAGTAGTACACTTGAAAACAAAACAAAGGTCTCTACCCTTATGTAGCTGCTGTCCAGTGGAGGGGTGTGTGTGTATTGGGGGATGGGGCTGAGAAACCTTAGACATACAGAAAGGAAATTATATACTATGTTCAAAGGTAATAAGTACTGTGGAGCAATGAAAGTTAAACAGTTTAGGGCTGGGATGGGGGTAGGTAGCAATTTAAATAGGGAGGTCGGGGTAGGCCTCACTTGAGAAGGGGGCATTTGAACAAAAATTTGAGAAAGGAGGAGGAGGCATTTCAGATAAACCAATTAGTTCAAAGATTCTGTGTCAGGAATGTGCCTTGCCTATTTAAGAAACAGCAGGAGGCCAAAGTTGCTGGGGCAAGGTAGAGACTAGGGGATTAGGGAAGGATCTCTTTCAGTTATCTAGGCCATATTGGTGATAGCAGAAATACTGAGAAGTAGTCAGATTTTGGATGTTTTGAAAGTAGATTCATCGGGGCGTGGTGGCTCACGCCTGTAATCCCAGCACTTTGGGAGGCCCAGGCGGGCAGATCACCCGAGGTGAGGAGTTCGAGACCAGCCTGACCAACATGGTGAAACCCTGTCTCTACTAAAAATACAAAAATTAGGTGAAATATTGAAGGAGATGTTTTGATTGAAGTGATTTTAAGAGAGAAGAGGAGGGGAAGTAAAGATGGTGAGGAATTATCCTGTAAAGGGGAACAGAGAAATGGGGCCAGAGCTAGTGAGGAAAGTGGGGTCAATAAATTTTTAATGATAAGAAAAAGAAGAGCGTATGATGATAGGAATGAGCCATTAGAGAGTAAAACGTTTCAGGAGGGAGAGATAAGAATTGCTGAAGCACTGTCTTAGAAGAGGTAAGAGGGAAAGGGATTTAGTGTATAAATAGGAAGGATTGGCTTTCTATAGGAGCATCTATACTTTATGATAATAGGCCATTAAGCAGAGTATGTGGATAGAAATGCTGCTAGGAAGGTCGATGTGATTGGTGGAGTCTGTACACGTTCTGTTGCCGTTGCTTTGGTTTTTTTCAGTGAAGTAAGACTTGAGGTTATCAGCCGAGAATGAGGATTGGGGATATGTGAAAGTAGCTCCGCAGCAGTATGGGAGCATAAATGAACTGGAGACAAATAGTAAAATTAATGGGCAATTTTTTTTCCTTTAAGAGATGGGGGTCTCACTCTGCTACCCAGGCTGGGGTGCAGTGGCACAGTCATAGCTCACTGCAGCCTCCAACTCCTGGGCTCAAGTGGTTTTCTCACCTCAGCTTCCCGAGTAGCCAGGACTACAGGCTAATGGCAATATTAAGTTATTTTATGAGTTGTCTAGACAGCATTATGAGTCTCCTAACTTTTTGGTACTGATCTTCAGATCAGAGTTAAATGTAACTTGCCCAGGCAATTTAAACACTCAATATGAGTCATTTTCATTTGGACTCAAACATGGAATCATTGGGAAATAGAACATGAATTTATTACTCCTTAATGAAGTACCTGCTACTATCCTGCCATGAATGTAGGCTAAATTTGGAGTGGTCTGGTAACTGCTTTTCTTTTAAAAAAATTTTCTTCATCTTTTCTGTATCGAATACTTACTGGTTTTTCTATGTAGAATAACATAATCTCATCATTACTTTCTTTCAAACACTCTCCAAATTTGACTTATCTTTGCTCATGTTTTTCCTACCACCTGAAATACAGATTTCCTCCCCCATCCCACCCTCCAAACCTTCCAGACTTACCTCACCTACCGTTTATTGTAGGAAGCTTTTCTTAACCTCTTTCCAAGTCCTAGTTTGATGCCTCTGCTTTGTGCTTTTGTAGAATCCCAGAGTTTACCTTGTTTTACTCACTATATCATATTGTGGTTTTTTTTTTTGTTAATAGGTATTTCTTTTTCCTCTAGACCTGCACTGTTCAGTCATACTTTCTGTGATGATGGAAATGTTCAGTGTCGTCTTAATATGGTAGACAGTAGCCATATCTATGTGGCTACTGTGCACTTAAAATTTGCATAGCAGGACTGAGGAACTAAATTTTATTTCATTTTAATTAATTTAAAAGTAACTAGCCTGATGGCTAGTGGCTGCTTTAATCAGTGCAGTTCTAGACCCCTTCAAAGTCAAGAGTGTGTGGGATTCATACTTATTCTCTCGTTGCTTAACAATAATACTGTCTAATACTTAAATGACTGAATTCTTTTTCGGTACTCTTAGTCTGCATAGTTATAACTCACCTAGAATATGGCAGTTTTGTTCTCTAGATTTCTGTCTTTAACCATGGCTTTTCAGTTTGTTTTCAAGATTATGTTGATTTACACAGCACTGAGTTCTTCAGTCCTGCGAAGTTAGCGTTTTGGTTGGATGTGGTGGCTGGCATCTGTAATCCCAGCAATATGGGAGGCTGAGGCGGGACGACTGCTTGAAGCCAGGACTTTGAGATCAGCCTGGGCAACATAGCGAGCCCCTGTCTCTACAAAAAATTAGCTGAGTGTGGTGGCATCCACATGTAGTCCCAGCTACTTGGGAGGCTGAGGGCGGGAGGATTGCTTGAACCCAGTTCACGGCTGCAGTGAGCTATGATCACACCACTGCATTCCTGCCTGGGTGACAGAGCAGGAGTCACCCTCTCAAAAAAAAAGTGTATTTTTTCCCTTTTAGGACTGAAAAAATTGGGTGTTACAAGATTACCTCAAGGACTGGTCTGAGAACTGGGGATGGTAAGGAAGAAACTCAAGTGGCCAGCCTCTGGTTTGTGGGGGTAGGTGGGCAATTTCTGTTTCAGCCAAAGCAGTTCTACTTCATAAATTAATATATTGAAATTGTGCTTGGGATTTCATTTGGAGGGGAAAAAAGTCTTCTAAACAAAAACACTGTTAATTGAAGAGACAAAGCATGCATATGGCAGCACGTGATTAACCACCAAAGTGGATAACAGATCAAGAAGACATGGGAGGTTGTTATGGGCTAGTGAGGTCTTGATGGAAGTTAAGGTTTAATTTAGGTAGGTAGAAGGAAGACAAAAGGATGTAATAGGCAGTGGGAATAGAATTTGCAAAGAATTGGAGTTGGAAATACATATGTTAGTTTTGGTTAAGAAACAATGAGCTGATTATAGTTGAGCAAATTGTATGAAATAAAATTTGACAAAATTAGATGGGACTGGATTGTAGGAAAAAGTGATAGGCTGACAAAAAGTGCACTTTATATTGCATGCAATGAGATGAAATACTCGGAGGTATTTTGGTTGTTACAAAGATGGAGGAAGAGGACACTATTGGCATTTAATGAGAAAGGATCAGGGAAGTCAGCCATCCCACAATGTTCAGGACAGTTTGCACATTTACGAATTGTTCCAAATCACCACATGACCTAGAATGACTTGCTGGACTTTGATGATGTAGGTTAAAAAAAAAAAGTGATCATAACGATCTGAGCATAGACAGTAACTCCATTTTGTGTATGAGGCACTTTGTTGTTGTTGTTGTTGTTTTGAGACGGAGTTTCGCTCTTGTTGCCCAGGCTGGAATGCAGTGGCACCATCTAGGCTCACTGTAACTGAGGCACCTTTAATATACACTAAGATTTTCAGGAATTCAGTTACCACAATATTGGAGGAATGTTAAAGTTTTTGTTCAGAACTTTTATCAGGAGTACTCCACCCCTTTAGAAAATCACGTAATTGATGGCAGTGTCACTTGTGCTATATTGGTGACACAAATACTCTTCAGTCTGCAGTTGTAACTGCCACAGTCACAGTGCTTGTTGTATATATGTACAAAGTACCATCAATGTGTTATTTATTATAGTAATTGCCTAAATATTATAAAATTGCACTAAGGTAGATTATCTCTGAATTACATTTATTTTTTATTTTTATTTTTGTGACGGAGTTTTGCTCTTATTGCCCAGGGTGGAGTACAATGGCGTGCTCACCAAAACCTTCGCCTCCCGGGTTCAAGCGATTCTCCTGCCTCAGCCTCCCAAGTAGCTGGGATTACAGGCATGTGCCACCATGCCCGGCTAATTTTGTATTTTTATTAGAGACGGGGGTTTTCCATGTTGGTCAGGCTTGTCTTGAACTCCCGACCTCAGGTGATCTGCCCGCCTTGGCCTCCCAAAGTGCTGGGATTACAGGCATGAACCACTGTGCCCAGCCTCTGAATTACATTTAAGGGTAGTATAGAGAATGTACAAAATAGCTGTTGTAAAAAGGAGAAATTGATTTCTGTTTTCAGTATTGGAAGACTGGGTTATTCAGATGAAAACAACTAAAATTCTTGGAAACAGTATTAAAAAAAAAAGAAAAAGAAAACGTAGAGCAATTGCAGAGCTGAAAAGATAGTGGGGAGCTGCCAGGCCAAATTCTAGGAATAAACAAGAATCCAAATAAATAAGTGGATGAAGTAGCTTTTGCCCTAAAGGCAGTTGCCAATCTGTACAAGTTGGGCTTTGGTTTTGGTGGACCACTGGGGTGAAGAGGACAGAAATCAAGTCCTAGAGTTCATCTAAAGTGACAGTCAAAAAGAATAACCTCAGTTTTAGATGGGACCCCAACGACTCTATCGTTAGGTTAAGGGTGAAACAACTAAACTGTCTACACACTCCCATATCCATGTGATTGTAGGGAAGGTTGAATGGAGCAGGAGGAGGAAAAGGAAATTAAGAAAAATAAACCTTTCAAGTTGTGACCACAGTTTTAGCCTTCCCAATGATTTGCCTTGAGGGTTTGCTCTGTCTGGGTGGTCCAGGGACCCTCCATGATAAATGACCCTCCAGCCATTTATCATGGTTACTGGTTTCAGACTAGTATTACTTCCATGGCCTGGCAGATGGAAAGGCAAATCACTTGTGGAGAAAGGCCTTTCATTCTAGGGAATTGCTTCCAGTAATTTTTCAAGGACAATGAACAGTACATTGTCACAAGTAATCAAACATAGTAAAAATAAAAAAATTAGCAAGCAAAATTACCTGAGAGATATATAATATGTAATATATATGTAGAATTCTTTCAGCAATGTAATTAAAATTTGTGTGGGTTTCTTTATGTATATATACCTAAAATTACGTTTTTACAGAGGAAAAATAATAACCAAGCATGCATCCAGTTGGCACTGTGAATAAGAAGAGAGCAGAAATAGATCTATAAAATCTTCAAATGTTGCAAATATCAGATGGATTTAAAACAATCACTGTTAAATTTAAAGAATTGGAGACAAACTTGAAGAACAAAAGACTCTTATAAAGTGACTTAGGGCCAGGCACGGTGGCTCACGCCTGTAATCCCAGCACTTTGGGAGGCCAAGGCAGGCGGATCACCTGAGGTCAGGAGTTCAAGACCAGCCTGGCCAACATGGTGAAACTTTGTCTCTACTAAAAATACAAAGATTAGCCACGTGTGGTGAGGTGCACCTGTAATCCCAGCTGCTCAGGAGGCTGAGGTGGGAGAATCACTTGAACCTGGGAGGTGGAGATTGTAGTGAGCCGAGATGGCACCACTGCACTCCAGCCTGGCCTACAAGAGTGAAACTCTGTCTCAAAAAAAAAAAAAAAAAAAAAAAAAGTTACTTTGGTTCATGCCTGTAATCCCAATACTTTGGGAGACTGAGGTGGGAGGGTCACTTGAGGCCAGGAATTTGGGACCCGCTTGAGCCCAGGAGTTTGAGGCTGCAGTGATGTATGATTGTGCCACACTGCACTCCAGCCTAGGCAACAGAATGAGAAACTGTCTCAAATAAAGGAAAAAAAATGGCTGGGCACGGTGGCTTACGCCTGTAATCCCAGCACTTTGGGAGGCTGAGGCGGACGGATCACGAGGTCAGGAGATTGAGACCATCCTGGCTAACACAGTGAAACCCCACCTCTACTAAAAGTACAAAAAATTAGCTGGGCATGGTGGCAGGCATCTGTAGTCCCAGCTATTCGGGAGGCTGAGGCAGGAGAATGGCGTGAAACTGGGAGGTGGAGCTTGCAGTGAGCTGAGATCGCACCACTGCACTCCAGCCTGGGTGGCAGTGCAAGACTCTGTCTCAAAAAAGAAAAGGGGGGGAAAAAACCCAACTTAATAGATTTGCAAAAAACCAAATAGAAATTCCAGAAGTGAACACTTTACCAAATATACCTAAGAGATTATGCCTAGCTGAAGAAAGAGTTCATTGCCTGTAGACAAGGCAGAAGAAACTGTTTAGAGTGTAGCACAGAATAAAAAAGAAAATATTGAAGAGAGGTAAAGAGACATGGAAGACAGAATAAGATCTAATTTCTTTAATCAGAGCTCTGGAAAGAGAGGAGAAAGAATGGTACAGAAGTAATATTTCAAAAGATATTTCTGGCTGAAAATTTTACAGATCCAATGAGAAACCAGTTGATTGATTTAAGAAGGTTAATGAATTTCTAGCAATATAAATAGAAATCTACACCCAGACAAATCATAGGAAAACTGCATAAACCCAGATACAAGGAGAAAAGTCTTGAAAGTAGCCAGAGAGAAAAAAAGATGTTTTTCAAAGAAGCAACTATGGACTGATGGTTGACTTTTCAATAGAAAATTACATATATTCTCAAAATAACTGCCAATCTAGAATTCTGTAATTAGCAAAAAATTATCCCTCTAGAATGAGGGTAAAATACTTAGTTGAACAAACTCCATCAGCTCTTTCTAAAGGAAATTATGAAGTATACATTAATACTTAAGGCAGAAAGATTCTAGATAAAAGTCTGAGGTGCAAAATGGAATG
This sequence comes from Pan troglodytes, assembly GCF_028858775.2. Lineage (NCBI taxonomy): Eukaryota > Metazoa > Chordata > Mammalia > Primates > Hominidae > Pan > Pan troglodytes. The sequence continues at coordinate 156,260,758 of NC_072404.2, read as the reverse complement.
AAGAGCAAAGAGAGTGGCAAATATGTGGATGTATTAAAAGAAACATTGACTGTATAAAGTACTAGTAAGACCTTAATTAAAATATGTGACAAGAAGCTGGGCATGGTACTTTGAGAGGCTGAGGCGGGCGGATTGCTTGAGCCCAGGAATTTGAGACCAGCCTGGGCAACATAGTGAAATCCCGTCTCTACAAATAATATAAAAATTAGCTGGGTGTGGTGGTGCATGCCCATAGCCCCAGCTACTCAGGTGGCTGAGGTGAGAGGATCGCTTGAGCCCAGGAGAGGATCGCTTGAGCCCAGGAGGTTGAGGCTGCAGTGATCCTTGGTCGTGCCACTGCACACCAGCCTGGGCGACAGACTGAGACCCTGTCTCAAAAAAAAATATATGACAGGTGAAGGCCGGGTTCTAAGACCTTTGTATTGTCAGAGAGAAAGGTAGAAAGTATTAATTGACTTGACCTTGATAAATTATATGTTTTAATTTCTAAGTTATCTTCTAAAAATGTAGAAACCAGACTTTTAACTTCTAAACCAACAGAAGATAACAAATGATTAATAAAAATTAATCCTGAAGAAGTGAAGAAAAGAAAGAACCAGTAGGACAAGTAGCACAAAGATGGGTAGATTGAAATCTAAACATATCACCAGCTACATTAAATACAAAATGGATTAAATTATTCAGTTAAAAGCCAAAGATTGTTACACTGAATTTCCAAAAAAATTCAGTTATATGGGGTTTATAAGAAACATATCTGAAACCTAAGAATAAAGAAGATCAAAAGTAATCATCACAATAAGACATACCATGCATATTCTAGCAGACAGTATGGTACAGTTAATATCAAAGGTGGACAGTAAGGCAGAAAGCATTATTGGCAGAAGAGTCACCTCAAATGATAAAATGACCAATTCACTGTGAAGATTTAATAGCCTTAGTAATATAGTATAACCTGAAATATAGCTTTAGAATATTTATAGCAAAAGTTAAACAAAACTACAAGAAATAGACAAATTTCTCAGTCTTAATGGGGTATTTTAAACAGCTCTTTAAGTAACTGGTATAAGAAGCAGACAGGTTAGTTAGGATATAAAATATTTGTATAACACAATGAACAAGTTTAACCCAGTGGGTGTATAGAACCCATTCTACCCAACAGTGGCAGGCTACACATTCTTTTCAAGCATGTAGGATTTTGGGGGGGAAATTGACTGAGTAATATGTTGTAAAACAAGTTTCAACAAATTTCAAAGGATTGAAACCAAAAAAGCATTTTTTTCTGTCCATGATGGCATTTTCATTAAAGATCTCTATCAATAGGGTAATTTTTAAAGCTTCATATGTTAGAAATTGAGCAACTATTAATACTTGGACATAATCTGGTCAGGCGCAGTGGCTCACACCTGTAATCCCAGCACTTTGGGAGGCCAAGGCAGGCGGATCACGAGGGCTGGAGTTCGAGACCAGCCTGGCCAACATGGTGAAACCCCGTCTCTACTAAAAATATAAAAATTAGCTGGGCGTGGTGGTGCATGCCTGTAGTCCCAGCTACTTGGGAGGCTGAGACAGAAGAATTGCTTGAACTCAGGAGGCAGAGGTTGCAGTGAGCCGAGATCGTGCCATTGCACTCCAGTCTGAGAGAGCGAGACTCCCTCTAAAAAAAATAATAATCCATGCATCAAAGAAGAAATCACAATGGAAGTTAGAAAATACCTTGAACTAGATGATTAAAAATTTTTGATTGATCAAATTCCAGAACTTGATATATCTTAGACCATTGAAAGTGAGAGAATCAAATGTTATGTCTTTAGATACGAAGTTTCTTGACACCCCTCCCTGCCTCCCCCAAAAAAGAAATACCTACCACCTATGAAAGATTCTTGATTGAAAAAAAAAAAAATAACTGAGCTGGAGTTTCATTAAACTTCTAGATCTACTGGGAAATTCACAATCATTTGATCTTTCAATGAGTCATAATTGTTTTGCTGTGGATGGTCTTGCCTCGATGTTGATGGCTGCTGGCTCATCCCTGGTGATTACTCAAGGATAGGATGGCTATGCCAGTTTCTTAAGACAACAGTGAGGTTTGCGGCATCAGTTGACTTCTTTTCACAAAAGATTTCTCTGTACCAGGCGATGCTTTCTGGTAGCATTTGAACCACAGTAGAACTGCTTTTAAAGTTAGAGTCAGTCCTCTCAGATCTGCCAGTGCTTCATCAACTAATTCTATGTAATATTCTAAATCCTTTGCTGTCATTTTAACAGTGTTTGCTCACAGCATCTTCAGCAAGAGTAGAGTTCATGTCAAGAAACCACTTTTTTTACTCATCCATAAGAAGTAACTTCCCATTTGTTCAAATTGCATCATGATATTGTAGCAATTCAGTCACATCTTTAGGTTCCACTCCTAAATGTAGTTCTTCTGCTGCTTCTACCACACCTACAGTTCCTTCCTCCATTGAAGTTTTGAACTCAAAGTCATCCATGAGGGTTAGAATCAACTTCTTCCAAACTCCTGTTAATGTTGCCAGTTTTACCTCCTCCCATAAATTACAAATGTTCTTTATGGCATCGAGAAAGGTGAATTCTTTGCAGAAGGCTTTCAATTAATGTTGCCCAGATCCATCAGAGTAATAACGATATCTATGGCGGCTATAGCCCGATGAAAGGTACTTCTTAAATAAGGAGTGTTGAAAGTCACAATTACTTCTTGATCCATGGGTTGCAAGATTTATGTGTTAGCAGGTGAGAAAACATTAATCTTCTTGTAGCTCTCCATCAGAGCTCTTGGGTGACCAGGCACATTGTCAATGAGTAGTAATGTGTTAGAAGGAATCTTTTTTTCTGAGCAGTGGGTCTCAACAGTGGGCTTAAAATATTCAGCAAACTATGTTGTAAAAGAATATGCTGTCATCCAGGCTTCATTGTTCCATTTACAGAGCACAGACAGTAAATTTTGCAGAATTCCAAAGGCCCTAGGATTTTTGGAATGATAAATGAGCATTGGCTTCAACTTAAAGTCACCAGCTGCATTAGCCTCTAATAAGAGTCATCCTGTCCTAGGCCAGGCGTGGTGGCTCATGCCTGTAATCCCAGCACTTTGGGAGGCCGAGGTGGGCGGATCACCTGAGGCCGGAAGTTCAAGACCAGCCTGGCCAACATGGAGAAACCCTGTCTCTACTAAAAAAATACAAAATTAGCCAGGCATGGTGGCACATGCCTGTAATCCCAGGTACTCAGGAGGCTGAGGCAGGAGAATCGCTTGAACCCGGGAGGCAGAGGTTGCGGTGAGCCGAGATCATGCCATTGTACTCCAGCCTGGGCAAAAAGAGCGAAACTCCATCTCAAAAAAAAAAAAAAAAACAGTCATCCTGTCCTTTGAAGCTTTGAAGCCAACCATTGACTTAGGGAAATGTTGTGGCTGGTTTGATCTTCTATCCAGATCACTAAAACTTTCTTTATATCAGCAATTAGGTTGTTTTGCTTGCTTGCTTTTCTTAAACTATTTTTCTTTTAATTCTTAGAGGGTCTCACTGTGTTGGCTAGGCTGGTCTCAAACTCCTGGCCTCAAGCAATCCTCCCACCTTGGCCTCTGAAAATGCTGGGATTATAGGCATGAGCCATAGTGCCCGGCCTGTTTTGCTTTCTTATCATTCATGTATTCACTGGAGTAGTGCTTGTAGTTTCCTTCAAAAACTCTGCCTTTGCATTTACAATCTGGCTGTTTGGTACAAGAGGCCTGCCTTTCAACATGCCTTCTTCACTAAGCTTAATCATTTCTAGCTTTTGATTTCAAGAGAGAGACATGTGACTCTTGGTTTCACTTGAACACTTAGAAGTCATTGTAGGGTTTTTAATTGGCCTAATTTCAATATTGAAATCTCAGGGAATAGGAGGCCCAAGAAGGGGTTAGGGCAGTAGCTGGTCAGTGGAGCAGTGAGAACACACACAACATTTACTGAAGAAGTTCACTGCCTTATATGGGTGTGGTTCGTGGCACCCCAAAACAATTACAATAGTAACATCAAAGATCATAGAACACTAAAATAGACAGCATAATAATGCAGAAGTTTGAAATACTATGAGAATTACTGAAATGTGGCAGAGACATGAAGTGAGCATATGCTGTTGGAAAAATGGTGCCAACAGATTTGCTTGATGCTGGGTTGCCACCAACCTTCAGTTTGTAAAAAACAAACAAACAAAAACCATTATCCGCTAAGAGCAGTAAAGCAAAGCACAATATAATGAAGCATGCCTGTACAGTTTATACTTCACAGCCATTGGTTAAATTTACTCATGCCTTTAAGCATAAAAAATAAATATTTAGCACCTTTGTGCTGAGTTGTATGCTAGGCACTGGGATATAGAAATGAATGATAGTTTGTCTTCAAGGAGCTTACAGTTAAGTGGTAGAAGTAGATAAATAAATAAAGAATTAAGGACAGTGTACTGTGATGAAAGTGTGCCCCAGATGCAGAAGAATCACAGAAAAGGAGCACAATTCAATATGCTTTTAGGGGATGGAAGACAGATTTCCTAGGAAAGGAGATACTTAAACTGAATTTTAAATACTTCAGATATACAAAATCTTTATAAAGAAGAGTAATTAAAACTTATTTAGAGACAGACCACCTAAATAAATGGTACATACCATGTACTGAGTGTGGATTGGAAGACTGAGTATGTTAAAAATGTTAGTATTTCTCAAATTGATAGTGGATTTATTGAAATCCAAATGCAAATTCCTGTAGGTTTTTCTATGGAACCTAACAACCTGATTCAACAATTTCTGTGGAAGCTTTAAAGAGACAAGAATAGCCAAAATATACTTTAAAAACAATAAGGTAGGAAGACTTCTTTAATTCCTTTTTCCACTTGGCAAATTTTTAATGCTCTATGGTAGGCACTGCTCATCCTGGTTATTACCTTTGTGAATGTGAGATCTGGCTCCCACCCAAAGCTCACATTCAGATCCACTTGTAGTGGTATCTAGGGTTTTGAATAGAACACTTCCTGAAATACAGGTTAAGTACTGGGACTACCAACAAACAAACTTACAACACTAATTTTATTATCTCATATTTGTATTTACAATTTTTCTTGATCATATTTTTTCATACAAACTTTAATTAGTTTCTATTAATTTCTTTTAACATAGGAAGATTAGAAATAGACATGCTTTGCTTATAATAGATCTTTAATATTATGTCAGTTGGACTATGGCTTTGTTAGAAAAGGAGAGGAGAATCTACTGCTGAGTGCTGTCCAAAGAGCAGTTACCCGACTGAGGAGAGAGGGAGGATAACCTTGAGGGTCTCACAGGCATGGGTTTTTAGGCCCAGCCTGTGGAGCGTCTGAGGGACTTATAAAAGAAAAAGGGACCCGGGTGCAGTGGCTCATGGCTGTAATCTCAGCACTTTGGGAGGCCAAGGCGGTTGGATCACTTGAGGCCAGGAGTTCGAGACCAGCCTGGCCAACATGGTGAAACCCCGTCTCTACTAAAAATACCAAAATGAGCTGGCTGTGATCGTGCACGCCTGTAATCCCAGGTACTCGGGAGGTTGAGGCCCAAGAATCACTTGAATCCGGGAGGTGAAGTTTGCGGTGAGCTGAGATTGTGCCATTGCATTCTAGCCTGGGCAACAGAGCAAGACTCAGTCTTAAAAACAAACAAACAAGCAAACAAAAAACAACAGAAAGAGGAGATGAATAACAAAATGGCAGGTAATACTAAATAATATGGATGAATTTTATATTCTTACATACAGGTAGGTGGAGGGACACCTGCTCTTGTGGCAGATTAGTTGGGAAAGGATACACTTGCTGGAACAATGCCTACCATATTAAATAAATGAAGCTAGACTTCCCCATCTGTTATGCATAAAAATCAATTTCTTGTAGGTTAAAGATTCAATACAAAAGGGGAAACCCTGAAAGCTTTTAGAAAAATAAAGAGGCATTATTTAAGGCAGAGAAGAATTTCTTAAGACTCAAAAAACTAGCCATAAAAAAAGGACAAATTTGACTACATTGAAAATAGAAACTTTTTTCATTAAGCCCCATTAAGACACTGAAAAGGCAAGGCAAGGAATAGAAGATATTTATAACACACACTATTAGTTATCTATTGTTGTGTAATTACCGAAGACTTAGCAGTTTGAAATAACATTTCTCTCACAGTTCTGTGGGTCAGGAATCTGAGAGTGGCTTAATTGGATGTTTCTGGCTTAGGGCCTTGAGGCTGTAATCAGTCAATGGCTGCAGTCATTTGAAGGCTTGACTGCTTTGTGCTCCCTCATGTGGATGTAGCAGGCCTCAGAGCTGGCTTTCTAGAAGGGAGTAAGAGAAAACACCCAAGATGGAAACCACAGTATTTTAGTCTTGGAAGTGGCACCCCATCACTTCTGCCATATTCTTTTTGTTAGAAGCAAGGCAATAACTCCAGCTTACATTCAAGGGGAGTTTGTACAAGGCACCACCAGGAGGGTGAGGATCATTGGGAGCCAGTTTAGAGGCTACCTACTACAACATGTAAAGAATGAACTGGTATGAAAAATATACATAAAGAATTCCTATGGATTACTAAGACAAAGACAGAACACCAAATTGGAAAAAGGGCAAAAAATCCTGAGCAGGCATTTGAATTAAAAAAAAATTTAAATGATTAATAAACGTATGAAATGACCCTTAATCTTGTTAACAATTAGGTGAATAGAAATTAAAACTACAATGAGAGACCATTTCATATAGATTGGCAGAAATGAAAAAATCTGACAATATTAAATGTTGGTAAGGCTATGAAGCAGTCTGAACTGTCTTCCACTGATGGATGGGAATGTAAATTGGGGGGAAAATCCTTTGGAAAATAATAGGATATCCTATAACCAGCAATACCACTCACTCTTAGGCGTTTGCCCTAGACTAATGGTTCTTGAGTATGCATCAAAGTCATCTGGAGGGCTTGTTAAACCCAGCTGTTGGGGCTACCCTTAGAGTTTCTGATTAAGTAGGAATTGGGTGGAGCCTGATAGTTTGCTTTGCATTTTTAACAAGTTCCTGCCGGGAGTGGGCTGAGGGGTTGGGGGGTGGGATGTTGGTGCTGCTTGTCCAGGAATCATACTTTGAGAGTCAGCCATTGCTTTAGACATAGAGAAATGTGTGAATATGTGAAGTAGGAAGCATATATATAAGATTGCTCATAACAGTATTATTCATATTAACCCCAAGATAGAAAAAAAGTTCAAGTATCCTCAGTAGTGCAGTAGATATCATTGTGTGTTTACTTATGGAACAAAAAACTAGTTCAAATAGCTAAGGAAAAAAACCACACTACAAACAGCTCCTGCCTGCATCAATATGTATGAATCTCACAAATACATTAGTCATACCTTAGAACCAAGTCACAAAAGATTAAGTGCAACATGATTCTATTCGTAAACAGTTTAAAAACAAATGCAGTTAACTGTATTGTTTAGGAATACAAATATAGGTACTAGAATTATAAGTAGAGATACTAGAATTATAAGAAAAATCAAGGGAATAATGATGATAAAAGTGAGTGATAGTGACTACCTCAGGGAGGAGAGAAAGTGGATGTGATTGAAGAAGGACAAATGGGAGACTTTTAAGATAATTGGCAATGCTATTTTTTACCTTGGGTTGTGGGGTTTGCTTTACAGTTATGCTTTAATGGAACGATGTTTTGCAAACTTCTCTACATAGCTTTATAATAAAGGGAAAATTTATCTCGTTTTAATTTTCATCTCTGATTACTAGTGAGGTTGAGTATGTTTTCATATGTTAGCCTTTGGGTTTTTTCTTAAATTGTTTGTAGACATGCCATTTGTAGATAATGCTATTTGTTTTTAAAACTTATTTTTAGGTATTCTGTTATGGATAGTCTTCTTTATCCATCATATGTCAAATATTTCCTTCTAGTCCTTTTTTATTTGTGTTTTTATTTATTTATTTTTTTAAGAGGCAAGCCTCCCACTCTTTTGAGACCCAGGCTGGAGTGCAGTAGTGTGATCATAGCTCACTGCAGCCTTCTGGGCTCAAGCAGTCTTCTAGCCTCAGCCTAAGTAACTGTGACAGATGCACACCACTGTGCCCAACTAATTTGAAAAAGAAAAAATTTGTAGAGATGGAGTCTTGCTGTGTTGCCCAGGCTGGTCTCGAACTCCTGGCTTCAAGTGATTCTCCCACCTTGGCCTCCCAGAGTGCTGGGATTACAGACGTGAGACACTGTTCCTGCCCTAGCCTTTCCTTATAAAGACATATGTTGTTGTTACTGTTTATGTGGTCAGATTTAGCAGTCTTTTCATTTATTTATTTATTTTGATTTTGATTTTGATTTTTTTAAGAAATCTTTCCTGGCTGGGCACGGTGGCTCACACCTGTCATCCCAGCACTTTGGGAGGCCAAGGTGAGCAGATCATGAGGTCAAGAGATTGAGACCATCCTGGCATGGATGAAACATGGTGAAACCCCATCTCTACTAAAAATACAAAAATTAGCTGGACGTGGTGGTGTGTGCCTGTAGTCCCAGATACTCGATAGCCTGAGGCAGGAGAATTGCTTGAACCCGGGAGGCAGAGGTTGCATGAGCTGAGATTGTGCCACTGCACTCCAGCCTGGCAACAGAGCGAGACTGTCTCAAAAAAAAAAAAAAAAGAAAGAAAAGAAAAAAGAAATCTTTCCTATCCAGAGTTAAAAGCATATTCTCTATATTGTCTTCTGATAAATTTAAAATTTAAAAAATTTTGTTTAGGTATTTAAGCAGTCTAGTATTTGTTATATGAAGATGTCTTGGGGGATGTTATTTTCCCAACACCATTTGTACATATGTGCACAGTCTTTTTCTCACTTATTTGTAAAGCAGCCTCTCATTTCTACCAGATTCCCATGGACCAATTTCTGGGCTACTTCTTAACCTGTTTGTCTATAACCTGTTTGTCCACATTACTACTTTATATCTTTGGTTTTGGTAATGCCAGTCTCTTCTCTTTGTTTATTTGCGGCAAACATATGCTCATTCACTCTTCCACGTGACCATTAGAAGAATTAGATTGTCAATGTCCTCTAAGTCTAGGTAGGTATTTGGTTAAAAAAAAAAAAAAAAGAATTAGGTTGTCAAATTCTGTAAAAAGTACTATTGGGATTTTCATTGTGATTGCATTAAGTTTATATGTTAATGTAGGGACATATATATTAGAGATTTATTATGATATTGAGTTTTCCAATTCATGAACATGGTTTTTATCTTCATTTGTTTAGGTCTCCTCCCCCCCCACCCCCCTTTTTTTTTTTTTTTTGAGATGGAGTCTCGCTCTGTCACCCAGGCTGGAGCACAGTGGCACAATCTTGGCTTATTGCAGTCTCTGCCTCCCATGTTCAAGCAGTTCTCCTCTCAGCCTCCTGAGTAGCTGGGACTATAGGTGCACACCACCATGCCCGGCTTATTTTTGTATTTTCAGTAGAGACGGAGTTTCACCATATTGGTCAGGCTGGTCTCGAACTCCTGACCTCAGGTGATCCACCTGCCTCGGCCTCCCAAAGTGCTGGGATTACAGATGTGAGCCACCGCGCCTGGGCCACGTGTTTGTATTTTTAGTAGAGACAGGATTTCACCATGTTGGCCAGGCTGGTCTCAAACTCTTGACCTCAGGTGATCCACCTGCCTCAGCCTCCCAACGTGTTGGGATTACAGGTGTGAGCCACTACTCCCAGCTCTGTTTTTTTTTCCTTAAAAGGTTTATAGTTTTCTACATAATGTTTTCATCCTTTTGGATGTGGAGGGTTGGTATTATTTGCGAGAATCTTTTTGTGCTATTGTGAATGAGATGTTTAGAAAAAAATATATTTTTTTACTGGATATTCATATACAGAAGAATGAAACTAGACCCCCACCTCTCACCCTATACAAAAATCAACTCAAAATGGATCAAAGACCTACCTGTAAGACCCAAAACTACAAGGTGAAACCACAGTGTGGTATCATCTGGCCCCAGGTAGGATGGCTGCTATAAAACTGTTAGAAGAAGACTTGGGAAATGCAAATCAAAACCACAGTGAGGTATTGTCTCATCCCAGTTAGGGTGGCTGTTATAAAAAAGACAAAAAATTAAAAATGCTGGTGAAGATACAGAGGAAAGAGAACTCTTGGACGCTCTTGGTGGGAATGTAAACTAGTACAGCCACTGTATCAGTATGGAGGTTCCTGTGATCTAGCAATCCCACTACTGGCCGTTTACCCAAAGGAAGGGAAGTCAGTACGTCGAAGAGACATCTGCATCCCCATGTTTACTGCAGCACACTATTCACAGTAGCCAAGATATGGAATCAGTTCAACAACCGAAGATTGGGTAAAGACAATGTGGTTGTATAGCATCCGATGGAATGCTATTCAGCCGTAAAAAGGAAAAATCCTGTCATTTGCAGCAACATGATTGGAACTGGAGGACATCACGTTAAGTGAAATAAGCCAGCAAAAGAAAGTTAAACCCTGCATGTTCTCACTCTTATGTGGAAGCTAAAAAGAGTTGATTTCATAGAAGTAAAAAGTATAACAGAGGATACTCGGGCTGGGAATAGTAGGGGTAGAGTGGAAGCTCTGGGGAGATTTATTAATGGATATAAAATTACAGCTAGATAGGAGGAATAAGTTCTAGTGTTCTGTAGTAGTATAGGGTGACTATAGTTAATAATATATAGTTTCATATAGCTAGGAGGAGGATATTGAATATTCCCAACACAAAGAAATGACAAATGTTTCTCCTGTCTTTAGTGAGAATGCTTCTCTTATGCTTGGTGACTTACAGACTTTTTATAGATACCCTATATGAAGTTTAAGAATGTTTCTTCCATTTCTAGTTTGCTGACAGTTGGGCATTTTTTAAAATCCTAAATGGTTGTTGAATTTTGTTAGATTTTTTTCCTACATTTATTGAGGTGATCATGTTTTTTTCCTACATTGATCTACTTAGGTAAGTAATTGTATTGGTAGACTTCCTAGTTTTGAATAAGCAACTCTTGTGTCACTGGATACATTTTATTGTATATTCTTTTAATTGATTGTTGAATTAGGTTTGCCTAATTCAGGTTTTTATTTAGGGATTTTACTACTGTGTTTACAAGTGAGCTCAGTCTATACCTCTCTGAGCTGTTCCATGGTTTTGGTATCAAGAGCTGATTCGTTTTCTAGAGTTTTCTGTGATTTTGGCCAGTTTTTATATCAGACCAAAGAAAATGTTTCTCGAAAGTAAGTTCATTAGGCTTTAAGTAACCACTGGGCCCATTCTTTTACTTTCAACTTTTCTGAGTGAGTTTTAGATGTGGATGTTATATACAGCATTTGTTCAGGGCTTTGGTTTGTGAGCCGAGTTTCTTTTTTTATTTTTTTAATAGATGAGCTTATCTCATTTATATTTTGTTGATAAGGCAGTTCTTCCACATTATTAATTATATTTTTCTTTGGGGGCTTTGTCTCTTATGGATATGTGTGTGTTTCCCATCTAATAGTTTTTGATGATTTTTTATAAATCTTATTCTCTTACTACCTTCATAGATTTAATATGTGTAAGCCTCCATTTCTTGATTTGTGAAAATAATCAGGACTATTTTAACTCCTTGCTAATAAAGGTAAGGAAATCAGTGCACTTATACCTCCCTTTCCCCAGCTACCATTAAAAAAATTTTTTTCCATCTCTTCATATGAGATATAAACCTTGTCATTGAAAAAAATGCATTTATTTTTTACTTTATCCTTAAGTCTCAGAGTTACATGTTTGAATGGGATTAATATTCACCTTTAATTCTTTAAATCCATGACTTCTTGATTTCTAATTCTGTTTTATTTATCTTTTCATCAGCTTGATTTTCCTATCAAGTAGTTCTGTTTTTTCTGCCAAGAATGGCTTCCTTTTTTCTTCTTCAGCCATTTCTTTCTGTTTCCACCGTGGCCTTCATTTCTGAAGCGGTCTTTTTATTACCTTCCATTTCTTTCTTGAACCCTGCTAACTCATTTTTCATTTCCTATTTCTTTTTTTTGAGACAGGGTCTGGGTCTCTCACTCAGGCTGGAGTGCAGTGTTGTGATCTTGGCTCACTGCAACCTCTGCCTCCTGGGCTCAAGCCATCCTCCCATCTCGGCCTCTCAATTAGCTGGGACTACAGACATGTGCTACCACACCTGGCTAATTTTTTGCATTTTTTTGTAGAGGCAGGGTTTCATCATGTTGACCAGGCTGGTCTCAAATTCGCCTTGGCCTCCCAAAGTGCTGGGATTACAGGATTGAGCCACTGCCTCCTGCCTCATCTCCCATTTCATCTGTTCTTCAATTTTGTTTTTTCAGTCATTTTTTTCCCCTAAAATGCATTTGATAGTGATAGATGGGGATATATCAGAGACTTCTTTTGTTTCCTTGACTAACTTCTGGTGTTTATCTGTCTTTGCCTATTATGTTTCTTCTCTCATCCCCCGCTCCCTGTTTTATTGGTGGTGTGGCGGGTGGGGTTGTTAACATTTCTCCTCATAGACCCTTTGCTGGATTGTTTCTTTTTATTACTCATCCTTGTTGTCTTTGAGTAGAGTACTTCTATTTGAGCCTGCTCTTTGCTTAAGAATGTTATGGGGGGCCGGGCACAGTGGCTCACACCTGTAATCACAGCACTTTGGGAGGCCGAGGTGGGCAGATCATGAGGTCAAGAGATCGAGACCATCCTGGCTAACATGGTGAAACCCCGTCTCCACTGAAAATACAAAAAATTAGCCAGGCGTGGTGGCGGGCGCCTGTAGCCCTAGCTACTCAGGAGGCTGAGGCAGGAGAATGGCGTGAACCCTGGGGGCAGAGCTTGCAGTGGGCTGAGATCGTGCCACTGCATTCCAGCCTGGGTGACAGAGCAAGACTCTGTCTCAAAAAAAAAAAAAAAAAAGAATGTTATGGGGAACAGCAGGGAGAATAAGCCTAAGCAGGCATAACTTTTTTCTCAGACATCTTGTCTCAGAAAGCTCGTTCACCAAATCTGTTGTGTTCTCTACCCTGGGAATACATCACTCCTCCATTTTTAATGTCTTTTTTCCCCTTCCTGCCATTTTGGGCCAAGCCAATCATTCAGTCAGGATGAAGACTCCATCCAGGCAGGAGATGGGTGAGGCTGATAGTGAAGTTGGACATCAAATAGATTCCTGTTCGATGATTTGATTTTTAATTTGTTCTGCTCAGCTGCCTTTAGCTTTTAACCTTTTATATCTTATGTTCAATAGTTATTCTCACAAAGGAACTGGTTCCCAACATAAATTTAAAATTAAAAGTGATCAGTTCTCTCCTCTAGCAAACTGTAACTGCTTTTATTTTATGTGACTTGATCTGATGTATTGTTTTGTTCCCTGGATCATTTAGGGGTGGGGAAGTAAAGACAGGGAGGTCTGTGTTTCACTTTAAAAACAAAATCTAAACCAGATAAAAACTCGTAAAATGTCATATTTCAGGTCCTCTGTGATCTTGCCCTTTCCTACCTCTCTACCCCTGCCCACGTCTATCAGCCATCCTTGCTGTGTACTAAATGCTCTAGCACAGTATTTCCTAAAGTTTATATTGTGGATACTGAATATTCAAAGTGTTCTCCCAAAGATAGGTTCCATAGTTTACAATTTTGGGAAACTTTAAATGTTCCTCCTTGTCTAACCTGTTGAGTTTCTAAGCTCAAATGAGGGGGGATACTGTGTTATCTAAATCTTATTTGATTTCTGTATTTTACATATTAAGGGATTCATCTAAAAAGTATCTGAATTGATTTGGCAAGCAGGTGATACCCTGTACTATATTATATAGCTCCCCTTTTGGGATTTCATAATTGGATATTAGCATAGTAATGGTTGAGAAGAACTGTAGTAAAGAAGCTTACCTTTGTTGATTTATTTTTTTTTTTGACACAGATTCTCACTCTGTCACCCAGGCTGGAGTGCAGTGGCACAATCTCGGCTCACTGCAACCTCCACTTCCTGGGCTCAAGCAATTCTGTTACCCTTCCAAGTAGTTGGGACTACAGGTGTGTGCCACCACACCTGGCTAATTGTTTTTAAATATTTTTAGTAAAGATGGGGTTTCACCATGTTGGCCAGGCTGGTCTTGAACTCCTGACCTCAAATGATCCACCTGCCTCGGCTCCGAAAGTGCTGGGATTACAGCATTAGCCACTGCACCTGGCCTTACCTTTGTCTAAATTAGAATTGTATAAACTTCCTTGACTATGGAACATTGCTTGTGTGTAGTATATGCTAATATTCTTTGAAACATTTTAGGGAAATGCTGTTTAATACCAATCAAATCCTTGCATTTTTTCAGGGTTGTTTCCTGTTGTTTCTGGCCCTTTGTCCTAGAATGCTCTCTTCCTTCATTTTCTCCGTACCACCCAATTTTTTTTTTTTTCAATGGTTTCTGAGGTGATACTTACCCTGCTGGGAGGCATTTGGAAATATTTTGATTGTCATGGCTAGAGGATGCTATTTGGGATTTAATGACCTCAAATCGAGGAACACAATGCACTAAAAGTCCTACACAGCAAAGAATTGCCCCACCCAAAATGCCACCTCTACGGTGGCCCTCCATATCTGCAAGTTCTGCATCCTAGGATTTACCCAACTGCAGATCAAAAGTATTAGGAAAACAGTAAAAAGTAATACAATAATACAAATACAAGATAATACAGTATAACAACTATTTATATAACATTTACATTATATTAGTCATTATAAGTAATCTAAAGATGATTTAAAGTATATGGAAAGTAAGTTATATGCAAATACCCTCCCTTTTTATATAAGAGACTTCCGCATCCAAGGATCATGGTGTTGTAGGGGAGAGTCCTGGAACCAAACCCTTGTGGATATGGAGGAATGACTGTATACTCCTTTGGAGAACACTGAACTCAGCAACTTTTACTCATCCTTTAGAATTTAGTTCTGGTTATCTTTTCCAGAAGCTTTCTCTAAGTACTTTTGTTTTCCCCTCTACCCCACACCCTCTCATTTTCTCTGCGTGGTACTCTCAGAGTATTTTAGGCACATCTTGATTATTTGAAGTAACCACTTTGTAGTATAGGAGCCTATAACTGTATACCTCTACTGTACTGTGAGTTCAAATCTTTGAGGGCAAAGACATTTTGTATCCTTGGTATATGATATATAATTAGTCTTTTAAAAAGTGCATGTTACATGAATACATTAATAAATAAGTTGTACTTTTACTTTAAATCAGAATTGTGGTATGACTCTTAAACTGTTGCTTAGACTGCATTAATAATCTTGTGCAATTGTGGAAAATAATCTCATTTTACTCTCATAATAGAAAATTAAAATATGCTTCCTTTTGCTCAGATATGGGTGACAGCTGTTAGAGTAGTGTTTTATTTGGGTTTTGACCTTGCCTGTACATCAGAAGCACCTGGAGAACTTCAGAAGGTACAGATGCCTGGGGCCCTGCACCAGAGGTTCTGGTTTTTGAGGGTGAGGCCTTGGTATCTGGATTTTTAAAAGCTTCCAAGGTGATTTTTAATCTGAAGTTAAGATTGAAAAGTCATTTAGTGAGACACTGATATGTAGCATTTTGGGAAGTCAGTAAACTTAAGAGTGAGAAGTTACTAAATCATTGAAGAACAGTGAAAGGAGTAGGGAGTTTTAGCTTAGAAAAAAAAATCTAGATGGAGTATGTGAGTTCTCTGAGGGCTATAGGAATTTGTCCGTCTTGCTCACCACTGTATCCTCAACTCCTAGCATGAGCCTGAGCACATACAGGGATTTGGTAGATATTTATTGGCTAACAGAAGAATATGTATCATTAGGTGTTTAAAAGATAGTCATTGTAGAACCACAGAGATTATCCCCAAAAAAGTTTTATAGTAATAATGTGCCACTTAATTTTATGATTAAAAATAATGAACTGGATATTTAATTCATTTATCATTTCAGTTTGTTATTTACTTTGTGCCAGTCACTGAGGATTCCATTTGATTCTCTGGTCAAATCTATGAAGTTTGTATCATTCAAATAATAGGGCTCTGTCAAGAAACTGACACTTGGGGGTTAAGTAATTTGCCTAAGGTTACAAAGCTAAGTGACAAGAGCTGGAATTCTTAAAGTCTGTACTCTTAACCACTATGCCTTACCATAAGTCTTCACCACAACCCTAAGAGTTAGATATGGTTTAGAAAGGTTATGCAGCTTGCCTAAGGGCACATTGCTTGAGTGGAAGATTTGGGACTTGGACCCAGACATTGTGACACTAGAGTCCATGCTGTTAACTGCCATGCTATTGGAACCCCCTCGCTTCCTATTGTATAATGTACAACCATCTGTTTTCATGAGATTATTAACCACAGTGGACAGCTTGTGTTGCTCTCCTTATACCTTTTGGCATCCTCACTGACTTTTGACTGATGGGTTGAATTTGGATTATTGTCTTGAATCTCCTTAGTACCCTGGCCTGTGGTAGTCCTAGAAAATAAAACATTTCTTTACTAGGTTCTTTTTCTTCATTTCTTTTTCCTTTTAGTTAGGATTTTAAATTAGAATTTTAATAAACTTGCTTGCATTAATACACTGATATCTGTTAGCTTCTGTTATTTTAAGTCGGTAGTCTCCAGACTTAAAAATTTTGTTCTCTATCATAAAAAAAATTTGAGCACATTACCCCTAGTAGATATCTGTTTTATTTATGCTATGTGTGTACTACTGAAGAAAATGGTAATATTTTTAAAAATATGAACTTGTTAACATGAATTTTTTTAAAGCTAAGCTAAAAATGAAGTGAGTTTAAAATTATGAAGGGTTTTTGCTGATGTTTCAAGTTTAGCTAATGTTTCAAGTTACGACATACCATTAGGCCAAGGTTCGTTATTATAATAGTGTATACAAATTCATATTTTAAGTAGCCTGGATAATTTTTTTAAAATAGCCAGTTTCTTGTCAGAAATTAAGTAACCTGGATAATTTTTTAAAAGCCAGTTTCTTGTCAGAGATTATTAGATTAGGGTTTCTCAACATTGGCGCTGTCGATGTTTTGAAATGGATGTAATTCTTGCTTGTAGGGTTATGATCTGCAGTTGAGTGAATCCTACGATGTAGAACTTGCAGATATGGAGGGCCACTGTAAAAGTGGCATTTTGGGTGGGGCAATAATGCTATGTCTTGTAGGACGTTTAGCAGCTTCCGTGGCCTCTGCTCACAAGATGCCAGTAGTACCCCCAAGTAGAAACATCAAAAATGCTGGGAGACATTTCCAAATGTCTTGAGGGGCAAAATTGCTTCTGGTTAAGGACCACTAGATTAGAATTTTTTTTTTTTTTTTTTAAGACGGAGTTTTGCTTTTGTTGCCCAGGCTATAGTGCAATGGCGCAATCTTGGCCCACTGCAACCTCCACTTCCCGGATTCAAGCGATTCTCTTGCCACAGCCTCCTGAGTAGCTAGGATTACAGGTGCCCGCCACCGCACCCTGCTAATTTTGTACTTTTAGTAGAGACAGGGTTTCTCCACGTTGGTCAGGCTGGTCTCGAACTCCCAACCTCAGGTGATCTGCCCGCCTCAGCTTCCAGAGTGCTGGGATTACAGGTGTGAGCCACTGCACCCACGCTAGATCATTGTTTTTATCCTGTATTATGGATGACAAGCAGCTTGTAGTAGAGTAGGGAAAGTGTTAACTTTGATTTTTTCCCCTCTAGCAGCAATAATGTTTTCTTCAGTATGAAGTTTGAGATCTGTTTGTAGGAATTCTTTTAAGTCACTTGTCCATTCTATAAGGTTTAGTTAAAACTTGGTAACATAATCCATACGTTTACTTAAATCAATATATGTGAGTCATAGTATGTCACAATGAGATAAATGCAAGAGGAGAGCCACTGTCAAGTGTTCTGCAGTATGGAATGCCCAGCCTTCAGCAGACCTCTTGACTATATGTGTCACATCTCTGATACTAACCCTAAGTTAGGGTGCCTGTGTAAATATTAAATGCTGAGGCCAGGCACAGTGGCTTACGCCTGTGATCCCAGCACTTTGGAAGGCCGAGGTAGACGGATCACAAGGTCAGGAGATCAAGACCATCCTGACTAAACACAGTGAAACCCCGTCTCTATTAAAAACACAAAAAATTAGCCAGGCATGGTGGCATGTGCCTGTAGTCCCAGCTACTTGGGAGGCTGAGGCAGGAGAATCACTTGAACCCAGGAGGTTGCAGTGAGCTGAAATCATGCCACTGCACTCTAGCCTGGATGACAAAGCGAGACTCTGTCTCAAAAAAAAAAAAAAAAATTAAACGAGCATGGTGGCATGCATGTGTAGTCCCAGCTACTTGGGTGGCCAAGGTGGGAGGATTGCTTGAACCCAAAAGTTTGAGCCTGCAGTGAGCTGTGATCACACTACTACACTCCAGCCTGGGCACAGAGTGAAACCCTACATCTCAAAAAATAAATATTAAATGCTGGCTTTTTCTAAGTTTCTAGATGAACACATTAACTAAATAATGTAGCCTACCTATATCCCCAAAAAAGAGTCTTCCTATGGGCCCTCAGGTGTATGTGCATACCTATTTTATAAACCACTCGTTTGACCATCACATTGTAACTTATTGTTCAATTTGTGTCACTGCAGCCATATTACCCAAAAGGGAAAAGTAATTTTAGCTCTCTGAACTGACCTCCACCTAACCAACTCATCAGGTTAACTGATGTTCTCCATTTCAAAAAATATTTGCGGTCAGATTAGGTGTGAATCATATTTAAAAGAAGATTGTTGGTCCTATATCAAAGATTAGAGAATGAATGTTCATTTTACAGTTTTAAGTTAAAATGTTTAAGGACAGTGTTTACCATTGCTCATGATTCCCTGATTTAACTGACCTTTTCAGTTAACTAGCCACTAGACATAATTACATTGTGCCACACCAGTGTTGGAATTGTGTTGATTTACTTGTGGAGTTGGAACTACAGTTTCTCTCAGCAGCCTACTTATCTGGTTGTTTAAACTTGTAGCTGAATTATTATACAAAGTTTTCAAACTTTCTGTTTTGGAATGGTCAATTACTCAAAACTGTGGCTTCCTCCTTGCTACCTTACAGGGTAGTTGTGAGAGTATTCCTCAACAGTAGTTCAGACTCTCATTACTTCTTGTCTATAATTGTAGCATGCTTTTAATGGGATTCCCTGCCTCCAGTACCTCTCTGGCTTGTTGGTTAACATAAACATTATTGCCAGATTAAACATCCTAAAGTATAATGTGTAATCAGATCAAAAGCCATTTATAACAATAAAAACTACATTAAAAAATTACTTATGTCCTGGGCTTAGATGTGGTCTCTGCAATCAGATGTTCATTAAACAAATTATTTAAAAAATACATACGTACACACACACGCGAATTCTGAATTGTGATATGTGCCAAAAGAAAAAATGGGGGGTGATGTGAGAGCTCAGTGAGGATCAAATATAGATTGGGAAGAAGGGTGATGAGGAAAGACTTCTTTGAGAAAGTGAGGTTTAAACTATCTGAAGAAGCTGTGCTTAGTTTAGAAAAGTGCTAGGCAAAGAGTGTTCCAGGAAGAAGGAATAGCATGTGTGAAGGCTCTGCTCTGCTGCTGAAATTGTGGTTCAGTTTATTGAGTATGGCATAGAATGAATAGTGCCTGATGAGGCAGGAGGTAGGCTGGGATGAGATCTTTTCAGATCTTGCACTCTATACTAGGAAGTTTAGGTTGTATTCTGAGTTACTGGGGAGCCATTAAAGGGTTTAAGGAAGGGGAGTGTTGTGAATCAGTTATGTGTTTTGCAGATTCTACTCTGACTACAGAATGGATGAGAGCAGAATGGGAGTTAGAGCAAAAGAAATGAGGAAACCAGTTAGAATGCCTTTGTAAGTAGTAGGTCAGAGAGAAAGGTTGATAATTTTGACTAGAGTCATGACAGTAAACAAGGTAACACATGAAGTGATTATGTCATAAACTATTACCATTACCCTGTGAAGGAAGTATGAGCAGAATAAGATTTAGAATAAACTTATTGCAAGCCCATCTAATAAAGGGTGGTGTGAGGAACTGAAACAATGGGTGTTTCAGGACATTCGGTCCTTGTCTCTAAAATAAAATCCAAACTCTGTTGAAGATTTTTCAGCCTACTCTTATTATCTTATGTCTTCTCCTAAACTCTTACTCACCTATGCTATAATCATACCAAACTATTGCAGTGAGTATCATGAACATTTCCTGTACCTTGATGCCACTGATGATTGTTTACTATGGCTGGAATACTCTTACTCCCACATACACTTAACAAAACCCTACTCATTGTTTAGGATCCAGATCAAATATGAATGAAGCCTTCCAAATTTGCCTCCAGATTGATATTGCCCACTTATCTTCTTTTAACCATAGTAGTTCATATTACTATCACATTATAGTATATTATTCAACAGATGTCTATGTAATTGATTATGTGCCAGGTACTATGTGTAGACATTATGGATATATGCACATACAAAAATAGACACAGTTGCCGCATTTGTGGAAACTACATTGTAACACAGACCTTGAACAAAATCTGGGCACAAATATGTAACTAAATGTTAATAAGAGGTATGAAGGAATACCTGCAGGTTTCTGAAACCCTAATAAGGCCCTTGAGGTCAAAATTATTTTCATAATCCTACTAAGATACTATTTGCTTTTTCATTCTCGTTCTTGTGAATATGTAGTAGTAATAGGATGTATGATATTCCAACAAATTGAATACAGAAGGTGGGAGAATCCAGATATCTTTTGTTAAGGCAGACATTAAAGAAATTGGCAAAAAAAAAAATTTTTTTTAAAGCCACTTTGGGGCCAGGTGCGGTAGCTCACACCTGTAATCCCAGCACTCTGGGAGTCTGAGGTGGGCAGATCACTTGAGGTCAGGAGTTCAAGACCAGCCTGGCCAACATGATGAAACCTCGTCTTTACCAAAAATATGGTAGCTGGGTGTGGTAGCACATACCTGTAATCCGTCCCTGTAATCGGAAGGCTGAGAGGCGGGAGAATCGCTTGAACCTGGGAGGCCAAGGTTGAAGTGAGCTGAGATCGTGCCATTGCACTCCAGCCTGGGCGACAAGAGCAAGGCTGTGTCTCAAAATAAATGAATAAATAAACAAACAAATAAATAAATAAAAATGAATAAGACACTTTGCCCTCTCATTGTTTTTTGTTGTTTTGGAAAATGTGGTTATTTTTTTCATTAAAAAATAGATCACTTTTGTTAATTAGTTTTTTTGTCATTTTAAAATGAATTTTAAACATTTCTTGGTTATAATTTTTAATGTGGTAAATACTGATAGCGATAAACTACATAGATAAAAGCTTTCTAGGGTCCTCCATAATTTTTAAGAGTATAAAGGGGCCAAGTGTGGTGGCTAACACCTGTAATCCCAACACTTTGGGAGGCCAATGCAGGAAGATCCAACATAGCAAGACCCTATCTCTACAAAAAAATTTAAAAATTAGCCAGGCGTGATGGTGTGTGCCTGTAGTCCTAGTTACTTGGGAGGCTGAGGTGAGAGGATCACTTGAGCCCAGAGTTTGAGATTTTGGGGAGCTGTGGTCATGCACTACATTCCTGCCTGGGCTACAGAATGAGACCCTATCTCAAAAAAAAAAATTATATTTTTATACACACACACACACACACACACACACACACACACACACACACACACATATATATATATATATATGAGATCCTGAAACCAAAATCAGAATCCCTGTAATGGGGAGCTGATTTAAATTGGGGGCTTCTGGAGAAGTAAAAGATATCTTATGTCTCTGTTAAACACTTATGTTCTTCTAGAAATTAGGAGTGTGGTTTTCTCCGTATTTCCAAAAACTGCAAGTCTTTTTATATAACGAGTGTGTTGGTTGAATCTAATTTAAAAAAACTTTTTTTTAATTTAAAAATTTTTTAATTTTTAAAAATATGGAGTGCTTCATGAATTTGCATGCCATTCTTAGGCAAGGGCCATGCCTATCTTCTCTGTATTATTCCAATTTTAGTATATGTGCTGCTGAAGCAAGCACCAAATTTTGTTATCAAAGTCTACTGTAGATGGCCGTTCTTTCTTTGATTTGTGGTTTGGTTGAAACCTTTGTTGGAAATACCATCTTATTTCTTATTACTGTAGGAAATAGATCTGGATTCAAATTCCTCTTGGTATGAAGCTGGGAAGATTACTTAACCTGCTAAACCTTACCATTATTTATCTGTAACATGGAATACATATTATCTTACTGTGGTGTAATGATTTAATGAACTAATGTATGTGACCTGATTCATAAGTGACCAGAACAGAGACAATCCATAAAATGGTAATTCTTTTTATTTTATATATACAGCACATACATACTGGGGTTAGTTTCAGTTAGTGAGCAGAGAGGTCTGTGGATAAATCAGGATATAACAATCATCATTCAAGGATATATTCACCATTCAAACAGTTTATCAGAAGGCAGAAAGCCAGAATGATCTATTGTGTATGGTTATTCATCTTTAGAAAAAGGAACAGAAAGTGTGGGCTTAGAATATTTTAAATAAGTAGCTCTATGTTACAATGTAGATGATTTAGGGATGGGGTAGAGTTTTATGTGTCTGGCACTACAGCAGTGCCTCACATTTACTAAATGTTTGAATAATGTTAATTAACTAGAGATTCTTGAAAACACATTTTTAGAAGCCTTAAAAAAGTTATATACGACAAATTAAAGGCCAAGCCTGGGAAAGCTTACATGGCTAACTGGAAAAATAAATAAAGGTACCATAGAGGAAAAACAAAATTGCCCTGTGGAGAGAACATGTGGTGTCATATGGTGTGACTAAATAGGATCCAGTAAGATAAGACAAGGTAGAGCATCTTGGGAGTGATTCCATGTTTCAAGGTTAAAATGTTAACTACATTAAAGGTAGTAAACCAGTGAAAGAATCCTCAAGATCCCAGTGCAGAATGTTTGCCAAGAGATAAGAAGATCAACTGTTTTGGTATTCATAGCAGAAAGGCATAGGAAAATTATCTTTTTTATATTCTTTTTTGAAGAAGATAGGTCCTTTATTTATTTATTTATTTATTTATTTGAGATGGAGTTTCGCTCTTGTTCCCCAGCTGGAGTGCAGTGGTGCAATCTTGGCTCACTGCAGCCTCCGCCTCCCAGGTTCAAGCAATTCTTCTGCCTCAGCCTCCTGAGTAGCTGGGATTGCAGGCATGCACCACCATGCCCAGTTAATTTTTATTTTTAGTAGAGACGGGGTTTCTTCTCCATGTTGGTCAGGTTGGTCTCCAACTCCTGACCTCAGGAGATCCACCCGCCTCGGCCTCCCAAAGTGCTGGCATTACAAGCGTGAGTCACCGCGCCCAGCCAAAGATAGGTCCTTTTTTAAGACAGATACTTAGGGCTGGGTGCTGTGGCTCATGCCTGTAATCCCAGCACTTTGGGAGGCCGAGGCAGGTAGATCACCTAAGGTCTGGTGTTCAAGACCAGCCTGACCAATATGGTGAAACCCAATCTCTACTAAAAATACAAAAATTAGCTGGGTGTGGTGGCGTGCGCCTGTAGTCCCAGCTACTTGGGCGGCAATTCAAGGAGAATTGCTTGAACCCCCGGGAGGCAGAGGTTGCAGTGAGCCGAGATCGTGCCTCTGCCCTCCAACCTGGGTGACAGAGCAAGACTCCATCTCACAAAAAAAAAAAAAAAAGATACTTTGATAAAGAAATAATAGTTATTTCTCATTTTATTTCTCATTTGAGATGAACTCAAAGTTGGCTAAAGTGACACACAGGTTTGGACCTATAACTTGCTTACATTTTAAATATTAGGTTGGTACAAAAGTAATTGTGGTTTTTGCCACCCAATAGAAAGGATTGTAGACATTTTTTTTATTTGACAACTGTAAAGCATTGCAGGAATTATATGTGGAATTATAGGCTTACTTTGTTTTATTGTGTTTCATTTTATTGTACTACACAGATAATGTGGCTTTTTTTTACAAATTGAAGGTTGGTGGCAGCCCTACATCAAGCAAGTCTGTTAGCGCCATTTTTCCAACAGCACATGCTCACTTTGTGTCTCTGTGTCACATTTTAGTAATTCTTGCGATATTTCAAACTTTGTCTGTTTTGGTGTTCTGTGATCTTGCATGTTACTATTGTAATTGTTTTGGGGTGCCACAAACCACACCCATAATAAGGCAGTGAACTTAATCAGTAAATATTGTGTGTGATCTAACTGCTCCACTGACTGGCTGTTCCCCCAACTCTTCTCCAGCCTCCCCATGCCCTGAGACACAACAATATTGAAGTTAGGCCAATTAATAACTCTACAATGGCCTCTAAGTATTCAAGTGAAACCAAGAGTCACATGTCTCTTGAAATCAAAAGCTAGAAATGATTAAGCTTAGTGAAGAAGGCATGTCAAAAAGCTATGCCTTTTGTGCCAGACAGCTAGGTTGTGAATGTAAAGGCAAAATTTTGGAAGGAAACTACAAGTGCTACTCCAGTGAATACACGAATGATAAGAAAGCAAAACAGGCTCATGCCTGTAATCCCAGCACTTTTAAGAGGCCAAGGTGGGAGGATCACTTGAGGCTAGGAGTTCGAGACCAGCCTGGCCATCATAGTGAGACGTCGTCTCTATTCATTTTTAAAAAGCAGGCAAGCAAAACAGCCTAATTGCTGAGATGGAGAAAGTTTTAGTGATCTGGATAGAATATCAAACCAGCCACAACATTTCCTTAAGTCAATGACAGGCTTTAAAGCTTCAAAGGACAGGCTGACTCTTACTAGAGGCTAATGCAGCTGGTGACTTTAAGTTGAAGTCAGTGCTCATTTATCATTCCAAAAATCCTAGGGCCCTTTGGAATTCTGCAAAATTTACTCTGTCTGTGCTCTGTAAATGGAACAATGAAGCCTGGATGACAGCACATTCTTTTACAGCATGGTTTACTGAATATTTTAAGCCCACTGTTGAGACCCCCTGCTCAGAAGAAAAAAAGATCCCTTCCAACATATTACTAATCATTGATAATATACCTGATCACCCAAGAGCTCTGATGATGTACAAGGAAGATTAATGTTCTCTTCTGTTTTCTATGTGTGTGTGCTTTTTTTGTTTTGAGACAGGGTCTCATTCTTGCCCAGGCTGGTGTGATCATAGCTCTCTGCAGCCTTGAACCCCTGAGCTCAAGCAATCCTCCTGCCTCAGCTGCCTGAGTAGGTGGAACTACAGGCATGCACCACCATGCCCAGCTAATTTTTTTTTTTTTTTTAATAGAGACAGGGTCTATGTTTCCCAGGCTAGTCTCACAAACTCCTGGTCTCAAGTGATCCTCTTGCCTCAGTAATGTTTTTCTCAACCACTAACGCAGCATTCATTCTGCAGCCCATGGATCAAGGAGTAATTTTGACTTTCAATTCTTCTTATTTAAGAAGTATCTTTTATTAGGCTATAGCTGCCATAGATATCCTATGATGGATCTGGGCAACATTAATTGAAAACCTTCTGCAAATTATTCACCTTCCTAGATGCCATTAAGAATGTTTGTGATTCATGAGAGGAGGTCAGAATAGCACCATTAACAGGAGTTTGGAATAAGTTCATTCTAATGCTTGTGGATGACTTTGAGGGGCTCAAAACTTCAATGGAGGAAGGAATTGCAGGTGTGGTAGAAATAGCAAAATAACTAGAATTAGAAGTGGAGCCTGAAGATGTGACCGAATTGCTACAATGTCATGGTAAAACTTGAACAAATGAGAAGTTGCTTCTTATAGATGAGCAAAGAAAGTGATTTTTTGAGATGGGGTTTACTCCTGCTGAAGATGCTGTGAACACTGATAAAATGACAGCAAAAGATTTAGAATTTTACATAAAATTAGTTGATGAAGCACTGGCAGATTTGAGAGGACTGACTCCAAGTTTGAAAGTAGTTCTACTGTGGTTCAGATGCTATCAGACCATATTGCCTGGTTCAGAGAAATCTTTTGTGAAAAGAAGTCAATCGGCACAGCAGACTCCACTGTTGTCTTGTTTTAAGAAATTGCCGGCCGGGCACGGTAGCTTACACCTGTAATCTCAGCACTTTGGGAGACCAAGGCAGGCAGATCACCTGAGGTCAGGAGATCAAGACCAGCCTGGACAACATGGTGAAACCCCGTCTCTACTAAAAATACAAAACTTAGCAAGTCATGGTGGCACGCACCTGTAATCCCAGCTACTCGGGAGGCTGAGGCAGGAGAATTGCTTGAACCCAGGAGGCAGAGGTTGCAGTGAGCCAAAATCACGCCACTGTACTCCCACCCTGGGTGACAGAGCAAGACTCCATCTTAAAAAAAAAAAGAACGAAATTGCCACAGTCACCCTAACCTTTAGCAACCACTGACTTGATCCGGCAGCAGCCATCAACACTGAGGCAAGACCCACCAACACAAAAATGATGACTCCTTGAAGGCCCAGGTAATTGTTAGTGGTTTTTAACACTATTTTAAAATTAAGATATGTGCTTTTTTTTTTTTTTAGAATAATGCTATTGGACATTACTAGACTACATTATAGCTACACTTTTTTGTTGTTAATTTTAAAATTGTGGGCCGGGCTCAGTGGCTCACGTCTGTAATCCCAGCACTTTGGGAGGCTGAGGCAGGCAGATCACAAGGTCAAGAGATCGAAACCATCCTGGCCAACATGGTGAAACCCCATCTCTACTAAGAATACAAAAATTAGCTGGGCATGGTGGTGCACGCCTGTAGTCTCAGCTACTCGGGAGGCTGAGGCAGGAGACTCTTTTGAACCCGGGAGGCAGAGGTTGCAGTGAGCAGAGATCCCGCCATTGTACTCCAGCCTGGCAACAGAGCAAGACCCTATCTCAAAAATAAAATAAAATAAATTATGGCCAGGCGTGGTGGCTCATGCTTGTAATCCTGGCTCTTTGGGAGGCCAAGGCAGGCGGATCACTTGAAGTCAGGAGTTCGAGACTAGCCTGACCAACATGGTGAAACCACGTCTCTACTAAAAATACAAAAAAAAATTAGCCGGGCGTGGTGGTGCATGCCTGTAATCCCAGCTGCTTGGGAGGCTAAGGCAGGAGAATCGCTTGAACCCGGGAGGTGGAGGTTGCAGTGAGCTGAGATTTGCACCACTGCACTCCAGCCTGGGTGACAGAGCAAGACTCTGTCTCAAAGGGAAAAAAAAAAGGATACATAATGATTATATATATTTCTGGGGTACGTGTGATATTTTGATATAGGTATACAGTGCGCGATGCTGAAGTCAAGGTGATTGGGATACCCATCACCTTAAACATTTATCTTTGTGCTGGAAACATTACAGTTCTCTTCTAGCTATTTTGAAATATACGATAAATTGTTAACTGTAATTTCCCTACTATACTATGAAATACTAGAACTTACTGTTTCTGTCCAGTTGTATGTTTGTATCCATTAACCAACTTCCCTTTATCCCTTTCTCCCTCCTTTTCTTCCCAGACTCTGATAACCACTACTCTACTGTCTACCTCCATGAGATCCTTTATGTATTCTGGATATAGATCCTAATTAAATTCATGACTTGCAGCTATTTTCTTGCATTCTGTAGGTTTTTTTCACTTTCTTGAGAATATTCATTGCACAAAAGGTTTTAATTTTGTTGAAGAATGATTTGTCAGTTTTTTTTTGTTGCTCGTACTTTTGGTGTCATATCTAAGAATCCATTGCTAAATCCAAGGTCATTAAGATTTACCCCTATGTTTTCTTCTGAGAGTTTTATTATTTTAGCTCCTATGTCATTTATTCATTTTGAGGGTTTTTAAAATATGGTGTGAGGTAGGGGTGGACATTTATTGCTATAAATTGTCCTTTGAGCATTGCTTTTGCTGTATGCCATCAGTTTTGGTATGTGTGTTTTTTTTGTTTTCATTTGTCTAAAAGTATTTTCTAATTTCTCTTGTGATTTCTTTTTTTGACCTTGTATCTATATTCAAGAGGGATATTGGTGTATAATTTTCTTTTTTGTGCAGTCTTTCATATTAGTGTAAAGGTGATGCTGGAATCATAAAGTGAGTTGGAAATTATTTACTCCTTTTCTGTTTCATGGAAGGCATTTTGTAGAGGTGGTCTTATGTCTTCTTTAAATACCTGATAGAATTTGCTACTAGAGATTTATTTTTAGAAAGGTTTTTAACTATGTGTTTAATTTCCTTAATAGTTACAAGAGTGTTCAGATTATCTGTTTTATCTTGTGAATATAAAAGATATCTTCAGATATCTTTTATCCTGTGAGAGTTTTGTTTTTCTTTGGTTTTTGAGGAATTGGTTCATTTTTTTCTAACATTTTGAATTTATGTAGAGTTTTTCATAGTATTCTTATTAACCTTTAAATGTCTGTGTGTAGGGGAGTCTGTAGTTCATTGTTTTTTTATTACTGATATTGTTAATTTGTGTCTTCCCTTTTTGTCAGTCTTGCTAGAGATTTGTAAATTGTATTGGTCTTTTCAACAAAGCTTTTGTTTTCAACATTTTTTTTCTGTTTTCAATCTCATGGATTTCTGCTTTTTATTATTTTTGTGTTGCTTTCTTTAGGTTTATTTAGTTCTTCAAGTTTCTTAAGATAGATTTGCAACTGTTTTTCTTTGCTGATATAATAGTATCAGTTTAAGAGCAGGGCTTGGTGGCACATGCCTGTAATTCCAGCTATCTGGGAGGCTGAGGTGGTAGCATCACTTGAGCCTAGGAGTTTGAAACTAGATTGCGCAACATGCAAGACCCCCCCCCCCATCTCTTAAAAAAACTAAAAAAAAAATAATGGCACAAGCTTAATGATATTAATTCACTGTAGCACTACTGTAGTTGCATCCCACAGATTTAGTATGCTGTATTTTCATTCAGTTGAATATTGAACTAGCCTTGTGATCCTGGGATTAACCTTATTGTCATGTTTATTATGCCTTTTACAATTGCTGGATTCCGTATGCTAATATTTTACTAATGATTATGAGGAATATTAGTATGTAATTTGGGGCTTCCATTTGACCCAAAGATTATTTAGAAATGTGCTGTTTAATTTCCAGGTGTTTGGAGATTTTCCTATTAACTTTCTATTTCTAGTTTAATTATATTATGGTCAGAGAACAAACGTTTGTGGTTTTTTTTAAGCTTGTGAAAGTTTGTCTTATGACTCAGAATATGGTCTGTTTTGGTGAGTGTTCCATGTGCATTTGACAAGAACATGTATTCAGCTGTTAAGTAGAATGTTATATAAATATCAATCAGATCTGGTGGATTGATGATGTTCATTTCTTCCATATTCTTACTGATTTTCTGTCTACTAATTCTATTACTGAAAGGAGTGCTGAAGTCATCAAATATAATTAAGAATTTGTTTTCCTATTTGTAATGTTCTGTAAGTTTTTACTTCATGTTCTTTGAAGCTCCATTATTAGGTGCATATATATTAGTTATGCTTTCTAGTATGTAAATTATATTTGAAGTGAATTACTCGTAGACTACATATAGTTGGGTCATTTTAAAAATTCATTCTAACAATCTTGTCTTTTAATTTGTATCTATAGACTATTTACATTTAATGTAATTTTGGCATGTTTAGATTTAGGTTTACCAGTTTAGTAATTTGTTTTCTGTTAGCTGCTTCTGTTTTCCATTACTCTGTCTTTCCTGCATTCTTTTAGATTGTTTGAACAATTTTTAGCCATTCTGTTTTAATTTACCTGTTGTGGCTTAAAAATTCTTAACTCTCCATATAGTTTTAGTGATCACTCCAGAGATTACATTATAAAAACTTAACATTTTCACCACCTGCTTTAAAATAAATTCATTTCTTTAAATGGATTATGGTCCACTTAAAGAAATGTTAAAACTACATAGGTCTCTTTATCTTCTCTCCCCCTTTTCTCTTATTGTTGGCTGTATGTTACATTTCCATTAATTGAAAGCTTCATTGGGCAATGCTATTGTTTTTACTTTCAACCATTAAACATATTTAAGGAAACTAAGAGGAGAGGGTTAATGTATTTTTGTCTGCATGTTTACCATTTTGCTTACTCCTCAACCTACTCTTCCAGGTTTCCTTCTGGTATTATTTCCCTTCTGTGTGAGGAATTTCTTTTAGCAATTCTTTTAGAACAGGTCTGCTGGTAGCAAATTCTCTTAGTTCCCATTTATCTGAAAATATCTTTGTTTTATGATCGCTCTGAAAGATACTTTAACTGGATATAGAATTCTACCTTGATAGTTTTTTTCTCTTTCAGCACTTTAAAATGTGTAACTTCCTTCTGGCCTTCATGGTTTCTGCTGAGAAACCTGTTGTCATTTGAAGTGGTGTTCCCCTATATTTTATGGATTGTTTTTCTCTGTTTTCAAGATAATTTTTAGGCTGGGCGCAGTGGCTCCCACCTGTAATCCCAGCACTTTGGAAGGCCGAGGCGGGTGGATCACCGGAGGTCGGGAGTTCGAGACCAGCCTGGCCAACATAGTGAAACCCTGTCTGTACTAAAAGTACAAAAAACTTAGCCAGGCGTGTTCGCGGGCACCTATAATCCCAGCTTCTAGGAAGGCTGAGGCAGGAAAATCTCTTGAGCCCGGGAGGCGGAGGTTGCATTGAGCTGAGATCACGCCATTGTATTCCAGCCTGGGCGACAGAGCAAGATGCTATCTCAAAAAATAATGGTAATTTTTTGTGTTTCATTTTCAACACTTTATGATGTGTGAGAGTGTGGAATTCTACGTATTTATCCATTTTGGGATTCACCGACCTTTTTGAATCTGTAGTTTTATGTCATTTGTCAGATTTGGGAAGGCTTTTGACATTATTTCTTCAGATATTTTTAATCATCCTATTCTTTGCTTTTAGAAGTTCACTGACACAGATCTTAGATCTTTTTGTTACTGTCCCGTAGATCCCTGATGTATTACTCTATTCTAGAATTGCTATAAAGAAATGCCTGAGACTAGGTAATTTATAAAGAACAGAGGTTCAGTTGGCTCATGGTTCTGCGGACTGTACGGGAAACCTAGCAGATTCTGCTTCTGGGGAGGCCTCAGGAAACTTAAAATCATGGTGAAAGGTGTAAAGGGGAAGCAGGCATATCTCTCATGGCTGGAGCAGAAGCAAGAGATGGGGAGGGTGCCACATACTTTTAAATGACCAGATCTCATAAAAACTCACTATCACAATGACAGCACTAAGGGGGATGGTGTTAAGCCATGAGAAACCGCTTCCATGACCCAATTTTCTCCCATCAGGCCCCACCTCCAACATTGGGGATTACATTTGAACATGAGATTTGGGTGGGGACATAGATTCAAACCATATCACCTGGATTCTGTTCATTTTATTTTAATCCCCACAGCTACATCAATTGGAGACCCTGGTTCTCTCCCTGCTCTCAGAATGTTGGCTCTTTTGAAGATCCTATTGTTGCCGCTGCCACCATGGGGTTACTTGAGAAAAGTGAGGGGAAAAAACTGAGACACTATCTTTGAATGTTATTTCTTTGCTTTTTTTTTTTTTTTTTTTTTTTTTTACTTTTTTTCTTTTAAAAAGTAAACTTTTTTTAGGCCAGTCGCGGTGGCTCACGCCTGTAATCCCAGCACTTTGGGAGGCCAAGGCGGGCAGATCGCAAGGTCAGGAGATCGAGGCCATCCTGGCCAACATGATGAAACCCCGTCTCTACTGAAAATACAAAAATTAGCTGGACATGGTGGCGCGTGCCTGTAATCCCAGCTACCTGGGAGGCTGAGGCAGGAGAATTGCTTGAATCAGGGAGTTGGAGGTTGCAGTGAGTTGAGGTCGCGCCACTGCACTCCAGTCTGGTGACAGTGAGACTCCATTTCAAAAAAAAAAAAAAAAAGTATGTAAACTCACTGATGGTTTCATGATGATTCAGATCCTTGTCCTCTATCCCAATCGTCTACTGCTATTTACTTCCAGTGTCGATTAGCTGCTCTATGTGTTCTGTCCAAGTTTTATAGTTGGACTAAATCTTCGAAGTGTGTTCCCACCACCCCTGTAATGTGTGACTACTAATATTTCTGCTCAATTTGTTTTTTTTTCCCCCCCTTGTTTTTATTTTTATTCTTGGCTTCCTAGGGGTTGCTCCTGTCTTTCCATAGCTTAATGTCAAGCTAAAGATTTGTCAGAGGTTTTGTTCAAATATTTCAAGGCCAGTAAGGTTTCTGTTCTTCCTTTGTGTGTCTATCTGTGTATCAGGGAGTATATTCAAACTTCAGGCCACCATGTTGCCTGACCTGGCTTTTGCTTTCCTCCAGGCTCCTCTGTGTCTCCTGTGTGCATGAACATGCAGAGGCTCAGTCAGTCAAGGATGTGTGCAGGTGTGGGCCCTGTCCAGACTCTGTAGCACATGCTTGCAGTGTCCATTCAACTAGTGGAGTGTGGAAAGTGTGTTAAGCCCCCAACTTGCAGTGGAGGTTATCACTTAAATTCACAGCACTCCAAATCAATTGACAGCACCCTCACACACACACAGTCTCTAGCTGAACACATACCAACAGAGGGAGAGATTGGTCAGTCATCTGAAGAAGGGATGGCAGCAGCCTCAAGCAAAAATGCCACAGATGGCTGGGCATGGTGGCTCACGCCTCTTATTTCAGCACTTTGGGAGGCCGAGGCAGATGGATCACCTGAGGTCGGGAGTTCGAGACCAGCCTGGCCAACATGGTGAAACCCTGTCTGTACTAAAGATACAAAAATAGCCAGGCATGGTGGTGCATGCCTGTAATTCCAGCTACCTGGAAGGCTAGGACAGGAGAATCGCTTGAATCTGGGAGGCAGAGGTTGCAGTGAGCCGAGATTGTGCCATTGCACTCCAGCCTGGGCGACGAGCAGAACTCTGTCTCAAAAAAAAAAAAAAAAAAAAAAAGCCACAGACTGTGATGTTCTTACTCAGGTTCAGCCTTTAGCTGAAGTCCAGAGCACTGAAATGGTTGTTTTGACGGTTTTGTCCAGCTTTATAGTTGCTTTTGGGGGAGAGGATTTATCAATGTACTCATTTCATCATGCCAGAAGTAGTAGTATTGATATGATTTTTTACATATATCTTAGAATTTTGAAGATACTGTTTTCTTATTTTCTAGCATACAACAATCTGATTCTTGTTTTTTATTCCTTAGAATTTTATTGATACTTTCTTATTTCCTTTTGAGTTTAACTTAGCAGGATTTGTTTAATTTTGTATCCCTCCAAGCACCCAGGCTGGAGTGCAGTGGTACAATCATTGCTCACCACAGCCTCCACCTCATGGGCTCAAGTGATTCTTCCTCTTTGGCCTCCTGAATAGCTGGGACTACAGACACATGCCACCATACCTGGCTAATTTTTATTTTTTTTTATTTTTGGTAGAGATGAGGTCTCGCTATGTTGCCCAGGTTGGTCTCAAGCTCCTGAGCTCAAGCAGTCCTCCCACCTCAACCTCCCAGAGTGCTGGGCTTACAGGCATAAGCCACCGTGCCCAGCTCTTATTCTTTCTTTGTTAAAAAAGGAACTTTGGTTCTGAAGACTCTTATTTGCCTTTTGGCTCAAGGAGAAATTCTTAAATTTTCTTTGTTATTTCTTCTTCTTATTTTAATTCTCATAAAATTTCTCTTAGATGTATGTAGGATAATTTAATCTGTATTCTGGGATATTAACTTTACTCTCATAATTTTAGCTTTCATTTTACTTCATATTTTTTTTTAACTTTTTGTTAAAGTACCATGGACTTTAGCTTTGTCCATTTTGCTAGTTAACTCCTTTTTAAGGTTTATTTCAACAAACATTTTAAATTTCAAGCTTGTTCAGTGCAATTTATTTATTTATTTATTTATTTTGAGATGGAGTTTCACTCTTGTTGCCCAGGCTGGAGTGCAATGGTGCGATCTCGGCTCGCTGCAGCCTCCACCTTCCAGGTTCAAATGATTCTCCTGCTTCAGCCTCCCAAGTAGCTGGGACTGCAGGCATGTGACACCACAACCGGCTAATTTTGTACCTTTAGTGGAAACGGGGTTCACCATGTTGGTCAGGCTAGTCTCGAACTCCTGACTTCAAGTGCTCCACCTGCCGCGGCCTCCCAAAGTGCTAGGATTACAGGCATGAGCCACCGTGTCTGGCCTCTGTGCAATTTAGTATTTTTGTTTTCTTTAATGAGTGCAGCTCCTCCATAATAGCACTATATACAATATAATTTTCTGTGCTATGCAGTATATTAGCCAGTAGCTGCAGTGGCTGGGAATGTGGCCTGTGAGAGTGAGAAACTAAATTTTATATTTTATTTAATGTTAGTTTATATAAAATTAAATAGCCATACATGTCTAATGATTACTAGATTGGACAGCACAGCTCTACAATTTAAGAATCCTTATACTTTTTGGCTTCAAAATAATTCTGATGCCTTAGTTCATCTCCTCATTCAATTGCATGTCTGTTTTTTATGCTCTTGGTTTTTTTTAGGTGTCTAAAGGTTAATAAAGGTTAAAAATATTGGAAGTTAGAGTAGGTTTCCTCAACACTTAAGTGAGTTGCTGCTGGAGAAAGTGAATATTGAATATAAAAATCCATTAATTTCTCGTTCTACTAAGTGAGCTAGGCAGTCCTTGCTTTAGAGAATATGGGTACTTCTTCTCAATATGTGTATGTGTGTAGCCTGTGTCCCTGTGGTGGCCAGAATTTACTATAATTCTGTCTCTGGCCATAGTGTCCAGACAGAAATCCCTGTAAGCTGATTACCCTTTTCCACCAGGTTTAGATCAGATACAAATATTTGGGGGCAAAGACTGAGTTTCTCTTTTTTTTTTTTTTTTTTTTTTTTTTGAGACGGAGTCTTGCTCTGTCCCCCAGGCTGGAGTAGTGGCGGGATCTCGGGTCACTGCAAGCTCCGCCTCCCGGATTCATGCCATTCTCCCGCGTCACCCTCCCGAGTACCTGGTACTACAGGCACGTGTCACCATGCCCAGCCAATTTTTTTTTTTTTTTTTTTTTTTTTTGTATTTTTAGTAGAGACAGGGCTTCACTGTGTTAGCCAGGATGGTCTCGATCTCCTGACCTTGTGATCTGCCCGCCTCAGCCTCCCAAAGTGCTGGGATTACGGGCGTGAGCCACCGCGCCCAGCCAGACTGAGTTACTCTTGAACATGTGATTTGCATCTAAACCAAATTTGTTAAAAGTCTTTTTTTTTTTTTTTAAGTAAGAAAAGGCAGTGATTTTGATTTGTAATGTCTTTTGTTAGGAGAAGTAAAAGAAAAAAAATTCTTGAAGAAAAGTAGGTTCACAATGAAGTTTAGAAGTGCTCTTCGTGGTTCCGTTTCCTCTTTTGCTTTAGTGTTCAGGAAACTAAAAACTGACAGTAGACTAGTTGGAAGATAGACTAAGGTTTTTTTTTTTTTTCTAGTTAACCTAAGTCAGAAGGGTGATATCACTAGAGACTTGGAAGTAAAAAGAGCTACCTGCAAAGACTTGAAGTACTAAGATTACCTAGAATCTGAATGCCCTGTGTTACTCTGCAGATAGGGCATTTTACTGTTATGAAGAGATAAGATCTATTGTAAATAGTCTAAACTAATAATAACGAGTAAGTATGGAATTGGCGTTTTTCCTTTAAAGTTTTAGCATATAATTTTGAAATGTTTTAAGAATATTTTTGAAATGTTTCTATTTTTTAATTTCTCTTTTAAAAGTCTTATCTAAAATAAGCATGTATATCTTACATGTAAGGAATTATTAACTTCATTTTTTCATAAAAATAGAGTAAGACTTTCAACAGATGTCAGAATAGCTGAAGTTCTCCATCACTGTCATATGTTTCACTTGTGACAGGTTTGTAATTTCTGTTAGGGAATGTCATCTAAGTGCTCTGCATCTGGTATTTTCTCCTGCACCCTCATGACAAGAAAAAAGCCTTTGATTATTTCTCTTTTCTCTCTATTCACATGTTCACCACTGCCTTCCATGTTCAGATGTGATCTACATGCAATGATGATTACTCTTTCCTTCCTTTCCCCCTTGCCCTCTTTTATCGTCTTTCTTTCTTCCTTTTCTTTTTTGGTTGACCCTGTTTAAATGGGATCTATCAAATATACCAAGTTTCAGTGAAAGTTACTTCCTTGTGTTAAAAGTCATGACTTTCTCTTTTATTTATACACTTAATAACTTGATTATATATACTTGAATTTTGTTTTAGTGCAGAATAATTTTATAATCTTTCTGAAGGTATTTTAAAGTGGCAGTTAATTCCAACATTTGTAATACCAACAATGCAGATAACTGAGTTGAATGACAACAGCATGAATAGCCTTGATTAAGTTGTACATGTGCAGATAGCTACTGTGTATATCATGCCTGCCATCTGGACAACAGTGATTTTTTTTTTCTTTTTTTTGTTTGAGACAGAGTCTCAGTCTGCTGCCCAGACTGGAGTGCAGTGGCGTGATTTCGGCTCACCGCAACCTCTGTCTCCCAGGTTCAAGTGATTCTCATGCCTCAGCCTCCTGAGTAGCTGGAATTACGGGTGTCCGCCACCATGCCTGGCTATTTTTTGTATTTTTAGTAGAGACGGGGTTTCACCATGTTGGCCAGGTAGGTCTCGAATTCCTGACCTCAAGTGATCTGCCTGCTTTGGCCTCCCAAAGTGCTGGGATTGCAGACACGAGTCACTGTGCCTGGCCAGAAAACAGTGATTTTTAAGAAGTCATCAATTGTATGGTAGAATCTGAATTCAAAGATGTTAAGAAGGGGATGGGGGAAAGGTGTCTCTTAGAACATGTAAAAGAACATGTTATTTCTGTCAACTTCCAAACTTTTATCTCCAGCCACATCTCTTACTTGATTTCAGATTTGTATACCCAGCTCCTGTTTTACATCTCCACTCTGGTTAATGTGCCTCCCGGGATATTTTAAATATAATTTTTAATTCTGCATCCTATGCCTTGTCCTCCCAACCTCAGTGTTCCTTCTTCATTCTTTTTGATTTTTGGCTCTTACATCCTTTGACTTAGGTTATAAACTGTAGAGTCGAGGATGACTCCCTTTTATCATACCTCACATCCAATTTACCAGCAAATCCTATTGACTGTACCTTTATAATATATTTAGCATCTGACACATCTTATCATCTCTTCCACTATCAGTCTGATAAAAGCCACCATCATCTTTCACTTGGCCATCATTTCCCATCTGGTTTCTTGGCATTTACACTATAGTTCATTTCCAGTATAGCAGCCAGAGTAATACTTTGAAAATATAATTGATCATATTGTTTCCTTTTTTTCAAAAGTAACTTCATTGAGTTCACCTACCATACAAATCACTCATTTAAAGTGTACAGTGCAGAGGTTTTAGTGTATTCAGTGTGCACAACAACCATCACCAAATTTAATTTTAGAATGTTTTCATTAGCCCTTAAAGAAACCCCACACCCTTAGCCATTCTCCCCCAATCCTTATATTCCCCCCATTTCTAGGCAATCTAATTTCTGTCTCTGTGGATTTTTCTATTCTGGACCATTTTATATACGTGGAATCATACACTGTGTGGTTTTTTGTGAC
Organism: Pan troglodytes; assembly: GCF_028858775.2. Classification (NCBI taxonomy): domain Eukaryota; kingdom Metazoa; phylum Chordata; class Mammalia; order Primates; family Hominidae; genus Pan; species Pan troglodytes. The sequence goes on along the minus strand of NC_072404.2, from coordinate 156,223,161 downwards.
TGCTTCTTTTACTTAGTGTAATGTTTCCAAGGTTTGGTCATGTTATAGAATGTATCAGCGTTTTGTTTCTTTTTATTACCGAGTAAAATTCCACTGAATGGATATGGGACATTTTATTTATTCATCAGCTGATGGATGTTTGGACTGTTTTAACTTTTTGGCTATTGTGAATAATGCTGTTATGAATATTCACAAGTTTTTGTGTCTCCTCCTGCTGTGGACTACTGTTTCCCTAACAGAACGTATTAATTTTCTTTTGTACAAAAGCCACTCCAAAGCATAGTGCTTAAAACAACCACTGCTTGGGTCAATGAGCACACTATATTCTGCACTGCACTAACTTTGGCTGTGCTCATTCATGTCTGTGACCAGTGGTGGTTTTAGGTAGATGGCTAGTCTAGGATGGTCTTGAGTGGACAACTTGGTTCTAGTAAACTAGTCCAGGCATGTTCTCATAGAAAGGCACAGGTGAGAGAGTGAGCAAGTTCAATTGTACAAGAGGACAAGACTTGCATATTTGCATTTTAAGCTTCTCTTTGGGTCATGTTTGCTAATACTACATTACAAGGTATCACAAGAGCAAGAAGAAGCCCAGGGTCAGAGTGGAAAGGGGATTGCAGAGTTACGGGTAAAAGATGTGCCTACAGAGAAGCCATTAATTGGGGGTCATTAATGCTATGTCTGTTGCACATACCAATTTTGCTTCTACCTTAATGCTTTTTGCATTTGTTTCCCTTCTGTTTGAACTAGTTTTCTCTTACATACCTGCATGCTGAACTTGTTTCACTTCCTTCCTATCTCTGTTCATGTATCATCTTATCAATGAGACCTTGAAGTTTTACCATACTACAAAATGAATAGCCACCCACCCCGATCCTGCTCACAGTCTCTGTTTTTCTCTATAACTTTTTATGACCATCTGACATTTTCTGTTTTTTTTTTTTTTAGCGTTTATCTTCCCTTAACTAGAATGTATGCTCTATGAGGTCAGGGACTTTAGTTTAATTACACTGTCTTCATTGCCTAGAACCCTGGCACTCATTAAATATTTGTTGAATGAATCTACATTGATCCACTTTTACCTAAATTCGAATTATCTTAAAGTTCTAACCTGCCTTCATGCTATGGCATGTATAAAGTGTCAGTCTTTTGATTAGAATACCTAATGATGGAATATTTCTTCTACTTCTTATAGAGACATAGACCATGCAATATATGAGCAATTCTACCATTTACTTAGCTGTCTGACTTGGGCCAAGTTTTTTTTAACCTCCCTGTTTCCTCATCTGTAAAACTGGGGTAATAATAGTCCCAGCCTCATGGAGCCTGGCACAAGGTAGGCACTGTATAAGATTGGTGCAATGTGTATTGCATAATATTTTTTATCACCTACTTGTTATTGGAGTATATGGCACAGGGAAAATGGAATTGAAAGCTGGAGCAATCTTATATTATGGAGAAGTTGCAAAATCTTTGAAAACTATTTTTTCAAAGGGACAAAGCACATAAAGCAAATGAAATAGGTGATTTTTTTTTTCATTGAATGCATCATAACATTATATCCTTAAAACACTGTCTTACAAAGTGCTCTCTGAAAAATACTGTTCTTTATTTCAGGGTTTACGAAAAAGTACATAAAACTAGTGAGCATACATCTTAACTCTCTGAGAGTCTTATAAGTACCATCCTAGATGCATGGAGAGAAGATAATTCATTAACTTACACTAGGTCATGCCTTAGGTCATTAAGACTTAAGTATCTCATGGAACCCCAGTTGAGAAAGAACAAAAATATAACATCTTGACTAAGGTGGCTAGTGCTTCTCTGATCTTAACTATTATTTCTCTAGCCTCAGGTGAGCCTTCTTGAATGTGATTTCATCAGTCTCCTCTAAGCTTACCCAGAATATAGAATTTTTAATATTTTATATAGCCAGCACTTATAAACTACCTGCTTCATGCTAGGTAGTATACTTAGGTGCTAGGAGTAAAACTGATCAAGTGGGGTAAGTTCCAAATTCACAGAGCGCACAGTCCTAACAGGCTGTCATGCCTCAGTTGTTTATTTGTGGCAATGTTTCCCACAGACTTTTAATTTTGGAATGATAGGATGTGGTGCTCTGGAATGGTGTCCCAGGGTTTTGGAGAACTGAGAGTAACCTGGGAAAGCAGGTTACAGTGAGAGAAAGTTATGACCAGGAGTTGTACCAAAACGCAGGAAACATGATATGTATATTGTTATGGTGCATAAAAATACTTACAATTAAAAGTCCTGAACCTACACTACATCTATTGTTTCACATATTTTCCTTCAATTTAAATCCTGCTCCAAATACAGCTCCTTTCCATTCAGTTTTATGTGACAGAAATTTGATCTGTTTCACTGAAAACCCATTTGAATAGTAATTGTGAGCAATTGTTGAATTTGTAAATGTTACGTAAATTTAGTGGATGACTTTGTGGACAGTTTGACGTTATGGACAGTTATTCTTGATACTGTTTCCCCTCCTTTCCCCTGCCATCCCTGAAACTTTAGGGCTTAATCTGCTTTTAATTAGCCAGAAAAAAAATGTTTGATCCTCTTATTCAGTTTTAGATTATTTTAGATGATTTCTAAGTTAAACTCTAAGTTAGAATAGTTTCTGCTTATTGATTTCATGAATATCACTTCTCTATTTCTACTTCTCACCTTCTGCCAGGCCAAAGGAATTGTGGAACTATGATCATCAAACTCCTAAATCATCAGCCTTTTCCTTAAAAGACTTAAAAGGGTTCTATCTATGTAGACACTTGTCTGGCTCCTGATTACAGTTTTACCATTCTCAAGTGATACTATTTGTTTCATCACAGTCCACATAATTCAGGGTCAAGATACTATTATGAAATGACTGTAAAAATTACTAGTACCTTTGGCTCTCTAATTCTTCTCTCTTTTCATCATATGGGCCTGACAAAATGCCCGCTACCTGCCTGCACTTAGGCAGTTGAATGTAGTGCTTTAAATGTATACCAAAACACTCAACAGGGCATCAACAATGTCTGGCAGTGCGGCTGCTTCTTCACTTTCCCAATTAAAAATGCGTTTGCTGGCTGGGCGCAGTGGCTCATGTGTGTAATCCCAGCACTTTGGGAGGCCGAGGCAGGTGGATCACTTGAGGCCAGGAGTTCAAGACCAGGCTGGCCAACATGGTGAAACCCCGTTTCTACTAAAAATACAAAAATTAGCTGGGTGTGGTGGCGTGTGCCTGTAATCTCAGCTACTTGGTAGGCTGAGGCAGGAGAATCGTTTGAGCCCAGGACGCGGAGTCTGCAGTGAACCAACATCGCACTACTGCCCTCTGGCCTGGGCAACAGAATGAGACTCTGTCTCAGAAAAAAAAAAAAAATTCATTTCCTCCACTCATTGCAAACCTCTCACAGCTCCCACTCCTATCTGTGGAATTCACTTCAAACTTTACTGAGAAATTAAATGCAGCTCTTGTCATCTTTTCACCGCCAATTCTACAAACTTGTCTGCATTGGTCCTCTTGTTCTGTCTTCCTTTCATTTGTTATCGAAGACCATTCCCGACAGTCTGATTTCTCTACTTGTGACTCAGATTTCATCTTTCCTGCATCTCTGTCTTCTATATCATTCTTCTCCCCTCGATTGAATTCCCTTTAGCCACAAACATGCTCTATTATCTCCCAGCCCCAATACATCTGCAAATGTATGTAAATAGGAATGACCAAATATGTACAGATATACAATTCCTACCTTTCCTAATGTCTTCTAGCCACTATTATGTGTTCCTATTCTTATCTAATAAATTTTCTTAACTGAATATTTTTTCCTTCTACCTCAGTGTCTGTTTCTTTCTTTTCAGCCATTTTTGGTTTCTCTTGTAAATGTTTATGATCCCCAGGGCTGAGCCTTCTTGGCCTATACTCTCTTGTAGGTCTGCCTCCCAGTATGCTAGTGACACCCAAATATGTCTTCAGCCTCATCTCTCCTCCAGGGTTCTAAACTTGCATAACCAGCTGCCTTCTTGATCATTTAGTAAGCCTCTCCTGTTGGTGACATAATGCTTGATTTCTCTCCCTCATGGCATCACTGTCCACCCATTGCACACATCAGAATTTCAGAATCAGCCTTAATTCTTAGTTTTTTCTCACTCTTCCTCCATGTCTAATCCAGTACCCCTATCTCCACTGTTTTCACCTTGGTCCAAGCAGTCATCTCTTGCTTAACTATGGTTGCTTAACACAACCATAGTTTCAACTAGTCTTCCTCCCTGCATTCACTCTTGGCCCAAGCAATCATCTCTTGCTTAACTATGGTTGCTTAACACAACCATAGTTTCAACTAGTCTTCCTCCCTGCATTCATTCTTGGCCCACCGTAATCCATTCTCCACTAGAGTGATAATTAGAGGTACTATAATATATACTGCTCTAGAGTTATATTGTCTAGAATTTACTAGCTGAGTGGCCTTGAGCAATATACTTAACACTTGTGCCACAATGCGCTCATCTATAAAATGGGATGGTATATTTATCTGTTCTCTGATTGCTATAAAGGAATACCTGAGACTGGGTAGTTTATAAAGAAAAGAGGTTTAATTGGCTCACGGTTCTGCAGGCTCTACAGAAAGCATGATACTGGCATCTGCTCACCTTCTGGGGAGGCCTCAGGAAACTTACAATCATGGCAGAAGGCAAAGCAGGAGCAGGTGCGTCTTACATGGCAGGAGCAAGGGGTAGGTGGAGGTGCTACACACTTGTAAACAATCAGATCTTTTGAGAACTCACTCATCAAAAGGACAGCATCAAGAGGATGGTGCTAAACCATTCATGAAAGATCCACCCCCATGATCTAGTCACCTCCAACCAGGCCCCACCTCCAACATTGGGGATTACAATTTGACATGAGATTGGGTGGGGACACAGATTCAAACCATATCAGAAATAAATTGTTAGTAAAATATAAATCAGATTGTGTCACACATACCTGTTTTTGAAACTTTAGATTCTCATTGCTCTTAGAATAAAATTAAAACTCTACTTACCGTGGCTTTCAGGACCCTTCATAACCTGGCATCTTGCCTAATTTTTCTGATACCCATCTTGTTTCTACTCTCCCCTTGCTTACCATATAGCCACAGTCACTATCTTTAACTTTCTAGTTGGAAACATGGCTTTTTGTGGGGTGTATTTCCTTTCACTTTCTATTGTTTTGGGACCAACTTATTTACGTCAGTTTTGTGTTTGTTTTGTTATATGTAAAAATAGTGCCTTAAAAAATCAGTTTTTTTTTTTTTAACCTGGTGAATCATTTGTTTTATCTTTATAAATGCTGGGACGAGAGGCCTACTCCTTTTTTCCAATTTTGTGAGAGATTGGTAAAATTCTTAGAAGTGGAATTGCTAGGTCAAAAGATAGAAATGTTTTCAGATGGATGATTCCTATTGAAGTAAATTTTTTGAGAACTTAACATGTCCAAAAAGGTTTTCATTTGCCCTCATGCTTGACTGGTAGTTTGCCTGGATGTAAAATTCCAGATTCACAGTCATTTTTGCCCAGACAGTGAAAACATTATTCTACTATCTTTTAAAAAATAACAGTTTTATTGAGGCGTAATTCATATACCATACTATGTGTAATTTAGTGGTTTTTAATATATTCATAGAGTTGTATAGCCATCACCGCAGTACATTGTAGAATATTTTTATCACTCAAAAATGAAACCCCTGGATTTATTAGCAGTCATTCTCTGTTCCCACCAATTTGCCCACCCCCCAGCCTTAAGTCAACAAGTAATCTACTTTCCGTCTTCATTGTCTTTTAATGTTGCTGATGAAAAGTCTGATGCCAAATTAATTCTAGTTATAGGAAGCTTTTAGAGTTTTCCGTTTTGAATTTCTGGAATTTAATTATGTAAACTAGGATTTATGTAGATATGAGTCTTTTAATTCATCCGCCTTAGCCTCACTGAGCCCTTTTACTCAGACCATTGGTGTTTTTAACTCCAAATATTTTTAGTAAAATCTTTATTTATTCTATTTTCTTCATTTAGAACTCTTACTAAATGTATTTTGAACTTCCCAAGCGTATTCTTTATATCTCTTCAACTTTTTACTTGTATCACCCATTTCTTTCTTTCTTGCTCTCTCTTTTTTAACCTCTCTACCTTCTGGGACATTTCTTTGTGTTACATATCACTACTATGATCTTTATCAATACTACTTCTGTTATTTACCCCTTCTCCTCAAGTGTTTTCTTAGTAATAATATTTCAGTTTTCTCCTTGCCCATTTATTCTGTTTGTTCATTGTGATCTTTTTCTTTCCTCCCATTGGATATTCATAGTGTCTTGTGATTCTTGTTTATTGAATAAGGACTAAATTGACAAAAACTTTGCAGTTACATAGGTCTAGGATTCTTTTCTAAATGGGAAATGACTACAAGTGTCGTGTATTCATTGACTGGCTTTCCTCCAGGGTGCAGGGATTTTAAGAGGCAGGCTTAAGGCCACCCCAGTTACAAAAGTAAGGACAGCTTTACTATGTTTATTCCTGGAAGGAGCTAGCTTGCTTACTTGGTATCCTCCTCCTTCAGTATCTTCCCTCTTTCCCTCTCGCCCTCCCACTTTTCCTTTCTACTTCAAGTATATAGTAAAGTGTAGGGAATAATATAATAACTATGTACCTATTACTCAGTTTTGTTGAATTGTCTTATATATGCTTCAGATTTTTATAAACAAAAAAATTATAGACACAGATATAGCACCTTACAGTCTTACTTTGATACTTTTCTCTGCCCTTTCTGCCTTTTCAGAAGTAACCATTATCCTGAATTTACTGTTTATCATGCCCATGCACATTTCAAATACTTTTGCTGTGGGTGTAGATCCACAAACAATCTAGAACGTTGATTGCATGTTTTTGTGAACCCTGAAAGAACCAACCCTTTAAGGCAGATTCTGAGTGGCTAACAGTCCAAATTCAAAATAGAGCCACGCGATCCTTTGCAGACATGTAGAGATCATATGTGTACTCCGCATTCCTGGAAAACCTACACACCCAGTAACTTTAGGACTTTCATAGCTGTCTGTTCCTATTTATGCCACCTGAATTAACAGCTACCAGAAAATACCATTTGGCCTTTTGGACCTAACAGACACTCTGTGACCTGCCTCAGCCAATCAGAACTGAACAAGTTTGCACCCCTCATTTGTATAGTGGACCAGAGTGGGAACCTGACTGTGAACTTTCTCTGTAAATGACAACCCCTTTTCTTTGTTCTCTCAGAAGGCGCCTTTATTTTCTACCAAGGTACATCTCCACGGTTTGCAAACTGTTTGCTGGAATAAAGCCTGTTTCTTGTTTAAAAAAGAAAATCTTTTTCTGTAGATTGTTGACATTTTAAAAGTTGTATATATCCTGAAACTTGCTTTTTCATCAATATTATGTTTTTGAGATGTATTCATGTTGATAAATATAGCGCTAGCTTTTTGTTTTGACTTAATATGTGGTATTTTGTTATACAGATGTACCAGTTTGCCATTTTTTCTCTCTTAGGGAACATTTGAGTTGGTTCTAGTTTTTTGCTATTATAAACATTGCTGCAGTGAAAATGTCTTGTACATATGTGAATATAAGTAGCTACATGATAGGATATGCTCATCCTTAGCTTTACTCTAGATATTGCCAGTTTACTTTCAAATATTTATATTATACCACATGTAGAATATGATAGTGTTTGTTGCTACATGTACATGATTACCAACTCTTGTATTATTAGGCCCAATTTTTTTGCAGTCTCACTGATTTTTCATATGTATGTATGTATTTTTTGAGACAAGGTCTTGCTCTGTTGCCCAGGTAGGAGTGCAATAATGCATTCCTGTCTTATTGTAGCCTCAAACTTCTGGGCTCAGGCAATCCTCCCACCTCAGCCTCTCAGCCTCTGTTAGCTGGGAGTACAAGTATGTGGTACCGCATCCAACTAATTTTCTTTTTTCTTTTTTTTTTTTTTTTCTAGAGATGGGGTCTTGCTATGTTGCACAGGTGCTTGGATTACAGGGATGAGCCATTGTACCAGGCCTGGTTTTTCATTGCATTCCTTTGATTACTAATGAGGTCATTTATTTTATGTGTTTATTAGATATTCGAATTCACTATAGTGAACTATCTATTCATAAGTCTTTTGCCCATTTTCTTTTGGATTAGTTGACCTTTTCCAAAAGGATGGCCACTTACCCTGGAAATATTTATTATATAGTCCATTCTGTTCCCCACTAAATTATAATGCCAATGTGAACCATATGCTGTGTAAATAAATACCTGTGCCTCTGTTTCTGAGCCCTCTATTCTGTCTCTTTGGGCTTTCTGTCTGTATGCTAGTATCATTTCTCTATAAGTCTTGTTTTCCTGCTAACACCAGTCTTACCCTCCTTATTATTCAAAATAGCCAAAGGCTACTATTATACAGTGCTTCCATAAAAATTTTAGAATCAGGCTGGGCGCAGTGGCTTACGCCTGTAATCCCAGCACTTTGGGAGGCTGAAGCGGATGGATCACAAGGTCAAGAGATCAAGACCATCCTGGCCAATATGGTGAAATCCTGTCTCTACTAAAAATACAGAAAATTAGCTGGGCATGGTGGTGTGCACCTGTAGTCCCAGCTACTTGGGAGGCTGAGGCAGGAGAATCACTTGAACCCAGGAGGCGGAGGTTGCAGTGAGCCGAGATCATGCTACTGCACTCAAGCCTGGTGACAAAGTGAGACTCCATCTCAAAAAAAAAAAAAAATTTACAATCAGTTTTTCAAATTCCATGGGGGAAAAATTATTTTTGGAATTTTGTTTATTGCACTACACTGAATTTATTTGTGGAAAATTGACATCATTATAATATTGAATCTTCCCATAAAAGGATATTTATGTAGGTCTTTGTCAAGTGAAGGGGAACACATCTGCATGCACACATACATGTCATTTGGTGTAATGTGAAATAAGGTTTAGTGGAGAAAAATAAAGAAGTATTAAGGCACACACAATTCCCTAAGGTCTGTTATCCCCATATAGATGTGTGCGTTGGCCAAACACATCTAGAACTATGTACTGTGGAAAGGGCTCCTGTGTAATAATTGGAGCTTTGAGGTTGGTGAAATGGTCTTACTAGGGAAAGCCATCAGTACTCTGTGGCTGATCAGCCTTTTCTTGCATTAAACAAACTCAGACCTCCTGAGCCAACTTTTTGATAAGCTACCAAAACAGGGGTGGAAACCTCTAGAGTCATCTGACTCTCTCTCTTCTTAGTAGTCTTTTGTGCACCTGCACATTATTTTGTTGTTTCCGTCACAAAAGTTTTGGGAATCTTTTGTTAGACTTTTCTTCTAGATTCTTTATAGTGTTACTGTCATGAGAAGCATCTTTTTTTAATTGGCTCTGGCTAATGTGTTAGAACACCATGTAATTTTATGTCCTTGATTTTATATCCAACAAACCTTGCTAAACTCTTCTGTTAGTTTTTATAGTTAATAGGTATTAGCCCTGATGGTTTGTAGATTCTCTTGGGTTTTTCTGTAGATAGCATGTTTCCTACAAATAAGTTTTTTGTCTCTATAATTCTAATTCTTATGCCTCTTTATATAAATATATTTTTATATAAACACTTATATAAACACTACCTATACTACCAAGATTCAATGATTAACATTTTACTGTGTGTATATCTCCTAAGAAAAAGGAAATTATTTCATTTAACCAAAATATCATATGTAGAAAGGTTAAAATTCTATCATCTTACATCTGATATGTGTCCAGATTTCCATGGTTGTCCCAAGAATGTCTCTTGCAGCTATCTTCCATCCCTCAACTAAGATCCACTCTGCATGCACTGAATTATTTGTTGTCTTTTAGTAGTAGTTATCTTTTAGTCTTAAACTGACCACCTACTGTTTTGTTCTCCCATGAAATGATTTATTAAAGAATCCAGGACAGTTGTCTTAGAATGTCCCACATTTTGGATTAGTCCAATTGCCAAGGCTTTGACTTTCAAAGAGAAGAAAAATGTCTTAGAGAATGTTCCACAATCTATATTTGATTATTTCAGTGTAGCAGTCTTAGCGTATTTCTCTATTCCCCGTGTTTCTTCTAAACCAGAAGTTAAGTATGAAGGCTTGATTAGATTCAGTTTAAATGTTTTGCATGTATACTTCATGGGTGATGTCTCATGTTGTATCACATCAAGAGGCATGTGTTGGGTTGTTCCACTATTAATGATTCTAAGCCACTTGAAGGTATGTTTTCCCCTTCATCTTTAATATGTGGCAAAATACTTTGGCACTATGTAAGTATCCTGTTCTCCATCAGCTTTTCTCCTAATGATTTTTAGCATCATTTGATCCTTTCCTAAATTATTTTATATTAGGTGGCATTCTTTTGTAAAGAAGCATTTCCCCATATCAAGTGGGAATAACTAATTTTTCCTAAAAAGGCGGGATACGTGCATAATTTTTTTCATTTAAAGTTCAGTTTTCTAAGGGTGTAATAATCACCTACAGTGTGAGCAACTGCTCTCCCACCCTTTTAATTTTTATGGAATTTTGAAGGTTTTTTGATTATTTGTTTGTTTTTGCATACCATCTGTTATAGTCAATTACAGTACTTATTCTTTTTGCTGAAAATCTCCAAATTTGGTCAGTAGGAGTCCCTTCAAGCTGGCCTCTGATGTTGTTCTGATATCTGGCACAAGATGTTCCTAGATCTCTCTTCTTGAATAATAATAGATAGGTTTGAAATGCTGTAATGCTGGCCCTTTCCCCCATTAATGTAGTCATTGTGATGTTGTTACTTTATGTAATCGAATAATGCTTATTTTGTTAAGACCTAATATGCTTATTAATAAACTCATTAGTAAAACCTAAATGCTTATTTAGGTTTACTTTCATGTATATTAGTCTCTAGATTCTCCATCTGTGTTCATTTTCTATGGCTGCAATAATAAATAACAACAAACTTGGTCACTTACAACACCACAAATGTGGTGTACTCTCTTACATTTCTGGAGGTCGGAAATCCAGAATGAGTTTGTTTTACTGGGCAAAAATCAAGGTATCAGCAAGACTCTGCTCTCTCTAGAGACAATAAGGAAAAATTTGATTTCTTGCCTTTTCCAGCTCCTAGAGCTGCACTGCTTGTATTTCTTGGCTCGTGGCCACCTCCTCCATCTTCAAGGTCAGCAGTGTAGCATCTTCAGATCTTTCTCTGCTGAGTTTTTATATCACCTAATCATCTATAGTAAAATTCCCTTTTATTTCCCTCTTATAAGTATGCTGGTAGATTACATTTAGGGCTTACCCAGATATCCAGAATAATCTCCCTGTTTCACAATACTTAATCACATCTGCAAAGTTCCTTTTGCCACATAGGATAACATTTACAGGTTCTTCTGGGTCTTGGTATATGTTTAGTTATCTTGGTGGGGGGCCACTATTCAGCCCTCTCATGCCACTCTTTCTTTGATATTACTTCTTGATTCAGTTTCCTTTTTCTAGGTTGTCAGTTATTTTCTTCTTGCACCTTAACATCAGTTCATTATCTTCTGGCTTCTTTTACTGATGTTGAGAAGTATGCCATCAGTCTGACTTGTCTTTACTTTCTGGTTGACTTTAAGAACTGAACTTTTTTATTTTCACCTGTTTTGGAAAATTTATGGCCAGCTTCTGTTCAAATATCTCCCCATTCCCTGTTCACCTCCTAGATTAACTCATTCTGTGCTTCGTGTCTTTCATATTTTCCATTCATTTATCTCTGCCTTTTGGCTAATTTTCTCAGAATCACCTTCTAGTCCTTTAATTCTCTCTTCAAAAGTAATCTGTTTTACGTTACCTGAGGTTTTAACTTGATGACTGTATGATTCAAAACTCAGGTCTTTATAGTTTCCTCATGCTTCTTCTTTATATGTGTTGTCTTTAGGCTTGCTGTTCTTCCAGAGTTATCTCAGTAGAAATTTACTTTTGTGTTTTGGTCTGCAATTTATTAGCTTTGATTTCTTTGTCAAACTGATTATATTCGTTTTCTGTTTTTCAGGAATGTTCTGAATTTTTCCAACTAAATGGTTGATGGTCCTGGCCTCCTTGCTTTCAGTACTGTGATTCTTTCAACCATTTTCTTGAAATTTTAAGACCACTTCTGTCTCTCCCTTCCCTCCCTCTGTTCCTCCCCCAACCCCACCTTTCGTAACAATTATTTGTTTCTTGGAATCTCTTAGGCTAGTCCTGTAGTTTTCCCCTTTGACCTATTAAGTATTATGTTACTGGATTCCTAATTAATGATTATTCTTGCTTTTAATATATATATTTATATATACTATTATATATGTTTATATATCATATATATTAATTTAAGAGTTTGATGCCTTTCTTCACAGTTTGGATTATTTTATGTTTTGTTTGTTTGTTTGTTTAGAGATAGTCTTGCTCTGTTGCCCAAGCTGGAGTATAGTGGCGTGATCTCAGCTCACTGCACCCTCCATCTCCCAAGTTCAAGAGATTCTCCTGCCTCAGCCTCCCAAGTAGCTGGGACTACAGGCACGCACCCACATCTAGCTAATTTTTGTACTTTTAGTAGAGAAAGGGTTTTGCCTTGTTGGCCAGGCTGGTCTCAAACTCCTGGCCTCAGGTTATCCACCTGCCTCAGCCTCCCAAAGTGCTGGGATTACAGGAATGAGCCATTGCACGTGGCCTATTTTTTTTTATGTTATCTTTGTTGAGTTTTGACATCTAGGTTTTGCTAGCTTCTTAAAGTAATTTAGAAGATATATAAGTATATATATGAATATATATATAAAATCACCTGTTACTAATTGATATTTTAATTACATTTTCTTTAAGGGATGAGGGGAGCCAATGGCTGTAGTTTTTTTTTGTGCCATAGCTCCCCTTCATGTCCTTCCATAGCAGTTTGTCTGCATTTATATTTTAACATGGGCATCTTCTAGGATTTTTTAAAAAAAATTCTCAGTCTTTTTTTTGGAGAAGGAGTTTTGCCATTTGTAAAGTCACTAAAAATGATCAGTTATTTACTAAGCTTGCTTGGCTGTAATAGCTGTGGTCTACTGAAGAGATTAAAACAGGAGAGGAGATCTTTTAGTAACTTTCTTGAAGTTTTTAGTTTTGTTTTTAATCTTTTCATCTCCCTTTTAGGATTGTGGTAACAGGTTTTTCTTTTTTTTCCAAGAAGATGTTTTAACTATGTACCTACCGTTAGCTTTTCAGTATCTTATTCTACTTTTTAATATATCTCTATTTTATAAGAGTTATCAAAGTTCTTTCTCTGACTCTTCTGGAGATTCTGAAAGACTTTCTCTCCCAAACACGTTCTTTAAAATTCTAACAAGGGTCATTGTGACTTTTGTTTATTCTTCGGATATAAAATTACTCTTCTTTGGGGAGATAAAAAACCTGACTTCCAGACACTTATGGTCTGGCCCCACTATACCTAGCCAATATTATCATTTTCTTTTACTTTTTTTTGAGACGAAGTCTTGTTCTTGTCACCCAGGCTGGAGTGCAGTGGCGCAGTCTCGGCTCACTGCAACCTCCGCCTCCCGGGTTCCAGTGATTCTCCTGCCTCAGCCTCCTGGGTAGCTGGGATTACAGGCACACGCCACCACGCCCGGCTAATTTTTGTATTTTTAGTAGAGACAGGGTTTCACCGTGTTGGCCAGCTGGTCTCGAACTCCTGACCTCAAGTGATCCACCCGCCTCGTCCTCCCAAAGTGCTGGGATTACAGGTGTGAGCCACCACTCCCAGCCCAATCTTAACCGTTTTTTATACCCCAGCAAGAAAATTTTATTCTAATCAGCTCATTCTCTTCATTTCTCATCTCTGATTATTTTCCCCCACTTTCTCTCTCCCATCCTTTGAGAGAAATAGTTCTTTATGCTAACTGCATATGAGTTTTTATGGAACATTGAAAAAAAAAAGGGAGTGTGGGTAATATTGTCCTGAATTTACTGGACCTAAGAAAGAATCACTGAACTAGGATGACCTGTTTTCTTTCCTACCCTATTCTGAAACCAGCTTAAATCTTCAGCTTTAATTGCATACCTATTATGACTAAGACACCAAAATAAATCATGAGGGGACAAAAAAAGAAAATGTTTCTGATCTTAAAGTAGCTAATAGACATGGAAAACATAATCAACTTTATGTTATCAAATTATGACTTAGAAAACAGTTTTGCCCAGTTGATCAGTGAACACATCATAGAGGGATGCTCTAAGGAAAGATCCATCCTGGACAATGTGGCAAAACCCCATCTCTACTAAAAATACAAAAATTAGCCAGGTGTGCTGCTGTGTGCCTGTAGTCCCAACTACTTGGGAGTCTGGGGTAGGAGGATTGATGCCAGGGAGGCTGAGGCTGCAGTAAACCAAGATTGTGCCACTGCACTCCAGCCTGGGAGACGGAAACCCTGTTTTAAAAATAAATAAAGTATTCATTTTTTTTAAACAAATATATGTTTGCTTATTGTATGCTAGGCACTGTTCTAGGCTCTGGGGATAAATCAGAAAAAATAAGACAAAAACCCATGCCCTCCTGGACTTTATTCTGTTGGGGAGTGGGAAGACACACACCAATAACAAAATGAACACGTAAAATATATATAGTAAGGTGGTCACATATGCTACGGAACAAATAAAATTAACAAAGGGCATAGAAGCTGACTCTGTGCCTTTAAGGAATGGGAGGGATAGAGCCTTTCTAAATGAGAAGGTAAGAGAATGCTTCATTGATAAGGTGACATTGGGATAAAGAGATGAATGAACTTGGTAAGACAGCAAACTTTATAGAAATCTTAGGGGAAGAGCATTCCAGGCAGAAGGAATAGTAAATTCACAAGTCCTGCACTGGGAGTATACTTGGCACGTTCAGTTAGGCCAAGTGTGATTGGAGAGGGATGAGTGACGGGAGAACAATAAGAAATGAAGCTAGACAAATAGCAGAGGGCCAGGTCATGGCTTTGGTGATTTTTAGTGGGGAAGCCAGTGGAGGGTTTTGAGCAAGAGAATGACATGTGATCTGCAGTTATAGTTTTGTTTTTGAGATGGGGTTCACTCTGTTGCCTAGGTTGGGGTGGCGCGATCACAGCTCATTGCAGCCTCAACTTCCCAGGCTCAAGCAATCCTCCCACCTCAGCCTGTGGGACCACAGGCACACACCACCACGTCTGGCTATTTTTTTTTTTTTTTTTTTTTAGAGACAGGGTCCTACTATGTTGCGATCCTCCCGTCTCAGCCTCCCAAAGTGCTGAGATTACAGGCGTGAGCCACCATGCACGGCCTGCAGTTATAGTTTTTGAAGAATAGCCACTGTGCCATTCTAGGCATGAAATAGGAGAGGCCATTTCAGAAACTCTTGTTAATAAACTAACAGAGAAATGAAGGTGGCTTAGACCAGGGTGGTAAAGGTAGAGAAGGTGACTAATATCTACATATATTTTGATTTGGAGATGGATTGAAATGGATTGTCAGATGTGAGAAAAGAGTCAAGGATGATGCTGAAGTTTTTGGTTTACTCAAAGAATGGAGCTTATTTTCTGAGGTAAAGAGACTAGGAAAAACAAGTTTTGTGGGGGTGATGGGGGAGATCAGAAGTTAGTCTTTGAACATGTTAAGTTTGAAATGCCTATTAGGTATACTAGTAGACATATTCAGCAGGCAGTTAGGAATCTGGTGTTGAGAGGAAAAGGTAGAGTTGGATTTTAAATTTTGGGCTTCATCAGTTCATAGTTGGCATATAAAGATACAAGATTGGATGAGATCACCTAGGGAGTAAGTGTAGCTTGACAAAAGAAGCCATCTGACACTTTTTCGAGATATGAAAAATTAGCAAAGGCATCATGAAAGAAAACATTGAAATACCTGACTGGAAAAACAATTTGGAACCTCTATCATTGCTTCTCAGACTTTAATATGCATATGAATCATTTTGTTAAAGTTCAGTAGATCTGAGATGGAGCTTGAGCTTCTGCTGTGTGTTTTGTTTGTTTGTTTGTTTTTTGGTGTTTTTTTTTTTTTTTGGCAGGTTGTGGGGCGGCGGTAGAAACTGAGTCTCACTATGTTGCCCAGGTCGGAGTGTAGTGGTGCACTCATGGCTCACCGCAGCCTCAACCTCCTGGGCTCAAGTAATCCTCCCACATCAGCCTTCTGAGTACCTGGGACTACAGGCATGCACCACCATGCCCGGCTAATTTTTGTATTTTTTATGGAGATGGGGTTTTGCTATGTTGCCCAGGCTGGTTGTGAACTCCTGGGCTCAAGCAATCCACCTGCCTCGGCCTCCCAGAGTGTTGGGATTACAGATGTGAGCCACTATGCTAGGCCAGCTTCTGCTGTTCTCACAGTCTTTCAGAAGATGCTGCTGCTTCTGGTCTGTGGACCCACACTTTGAGTAGCAAGACTTTATATGACAAGAGTCATGAAAAACAATTGAAAGACCTTAACATTTGTAGAAGAATAAAGATTAATATCCAGAATAAAGACTATCTATAAATGAATATGGAAAAAACAAACAACTCAATAGAATAAAAGGGAGTACAGTATAGGGAATTTTCCAAAATCTCAAATGGCCAGTAAGCATAAAAAGTGCTCAACTTTGTAAGAAATACAAATTAAAACATGATTGCCTTTTCCCTTTCAGACTGGCAAAAGTTTAGAAGTGTGATTGTGCTGGGTGTTGGTGAGATTGTGGGGAAAAGAGTGGACTTATACCCTGCAGATAGGGACTTGACTTGATACATTTCTTCTTTTGGAAGACCATTTGGCATATTTATTAAATTTTAAAATAGGTATATCCTTCAATCCTGGAATCCTATACCTAGATACCAAAAAATAAAACTTGCGCTTTTACTCTGAAAAGCAGTTCAGAACTATTTGTTGGAGTATTGTTTGATGTTGAGGAAATGGAATAATCTAAATGTCCTTTAGTAAGGAAATTATTAAATAAACCAAGAGATTTGGAACTCTTTTTTTCATTTATTTCCCAGTACATTTAAAAATTGATATCTGACATTTTTTCATTATAACTTTGAATAGTTTAAAAGGCCATAATTTCTACTGTGTGTTATATTTATGTTAAATACATTTTTTGGACAAGCCTTAAAGCTGCAGATTTAGATCATTCAACTTAGAAATAGAATCTTCCGTATAACCTAATAGCCAGTTCTCACTATCAAACCAGACAAATTGGACTGTTATTCTTTTTTATTAAGAAAAAAACCTGATTACTTATTTATCTTAAAATAGATATACTAATATGTGCCTTTTAATAACCACTAAACTTCTGGATTCTAGTCTGGCTGGCTGGATAGATGGGTAAGGCTTGGAGCCTTGCCACAAATTTGTTTCATTGATAAAATATGGTCCTGCTCTTAATTTTTCCCCCTTTTCTCTCAAGGAATTTCCCTATTTAATTGTCTATTTGTTAGGTACTTTGGAATTTATACGTCTCAGAATGGTGCATCTTAGTAGTATTTGAGGTGGAAAAGAACTTTGCCTTTCTTTTATAAAGTGGAAAATAATTATTTTAAAAGAGGAAGTAGACAAGGAGAACCAGTTCTTAAGCAGATCAATCAGGGAGCATACAGATAAAACTTGAGGATCTGGAAATTCTCTTAAAATTGTCTATGCCCACCTAACCCCTGGATACCACTGAAGTTTAGAGACTGTTGAAATAAGCAGTGCAATGCTATGAAATGAATGCTATATAACCATTAGGGAGTAAAATATATGCATATTGACGTGGAGAGACTTCTGAGACATTACTCCATGAAAAAAGCAAGTGTTAAAAGTATTTTATATATAGTATTTAATTATATATGTACATTTCATATATGTATGTCTTAATGTTTTTTCCATGAGTAAAAGGGAGACATGGAAGGCTGCTCACCAAACCATAAACAGAACTTAACCTTTTTGAAAGGGGGCCTGGGAATGTGAGGAAGATGAAGAGAAATTTCATGGTTTATTCTGAATATTCATGTATTATTTGAATCTTTTATAGTTGAGAATACGTTGTATTACTAGTGTAGAAAAAAATTTAAAGATGTTTCATAATAAAAGAGAAAAACCACTGTACTAAATGATCTCTAAGCTCAAAATTTGAGGAACACTGGCAGTTACTGTGATGTAGTTGTCTACGTTAAAATATTTCTAATTCATATACTAAGTGATTTTTATTTAAATTCTTTTGAAATATTTTTTAGGTGTGGAATATCAAACAAATGATTAAGTTGACACAGGAACATATAGAGGCCCTATTGGACAAATTTGGTGGGGAGCATAATCCACCATCAATATATCTGGAGGTAAGCTTTTGAGTATCATATCTAGTAATTTTGAAAAAAAAAATGAACTTATAAAAACATTTGTACTGATAATCTTGATTATTTTAGGAGGTGGGATTAGGAATAGATTTGGGAAGAGAGAATTAGCTTTGCCTGTATTATACTTCTTAATCTTGTTTTGTGTCACTTGTTATAATAAACATGTATTTTATAATTTAGAAAACATCAGAACTAAGGGGGAAGTGATATAAATTTCAAGGTATTACTCTGAATTAAATTTTTATTTTTATTTTTATTTTATTTATTTTTTTTTGAGACGGAGTCTCGCTCTGTCGCCCAGGCTGGAGTGCAGTGACACAATCTCAGCTCACTACAACCTCCACCTCCCAGCTTCAGACGATTGTCCTGCCTCAGCCTCCTGAGCAGCTGGGACTACAGGCGCACATTACCACGTCCACCTAAGTTTTTCTATTTTTAGTAGAGATGGGGTTTCACCATATTGGCCAGGCTGGTCTCGAACTGACTTTGTGATCCACCCACTTGGCCTCCCAAAGTGCTAGGATTACAGGTGTGAGCCACTGTGCCCAGCCAATTTTTTTTTTTTTTTTTTTTTTTTTAAAGAGAAAGCACAGTTTTGGAGCTCAGCAAACCAGTTACCATATTGGAAAATGGGGTAATTTTTTAAAATATTTTTTCCAGAATGAGTTTCCCCAAAATTGGTTTCTGCTTCCTTATAGGTAAAATTTGTAATTTTTAAATAGCTCAACATTGTTTAGCTTTACTGTTTAATAATGCCTTGAGGTTTGTGTCAAGCCTTGAGCATAATTGTAAATTTATATTCATTAATCCTATGAGTTAGTAGGTGCTGTTATAATCACAGATGAGCTTTCTTAGCATTAGTTTTCTTAAGTAGTCAGTCAGACTCCACAGCCAACAAGGTGTTACAGAATCTAGGTGGTAAGGCTCTACAGCCCACACTGCTCACTACTACCCTACACACCCTTTCTTTATAAAAGCTGGCTCAGCTGTCATCACTAGTGAGGCAAGGAGATAGAGAACTCTAAATTAGAAATGATCAGGTTGCCACTTGGCTCCAAATACCAGAGATTTTTAAGCACAGATTGAAAGACTTCTGAGCTAAATTTGTAACTTAGTAATTTAATTACTTTTTGAAGGGCAAGTTAAGTCTTAAGGATTTTATGAGAAAGTTAAGTTTATATTTCTGAAGTAAACTTGGAAGTTTGGAAATAACAGCTAATATGCTGTTTTCTTTCTCCTCTTCTTCATGTGGCTCATCCCATATCACACTCCTAGTTAATATCAAAGCTAGGACTAGAATTCTTATTTCTCATTACTATTTAGTGTACTTCCCAATAGCCTGTGCTGTCTTCTATACATATATTATTAGGAGGCTGATCAAAGGTGTCATAAGGAAGCAAGTACTGCTAATGAGAATGGCAATTTTTTATTAATCAGAATTAGACAATATAACCAGCAGTTTTTCTTCCAACCATTTCTATGTCTTGGAGACTTTGAACCCATGCTGAGATGTAATTCATTTGCCTCAATAGCTATGTCCCCACTATAGCAGTGATTCACTGCCCCCTCCTCACATAACTCTTCAGGCTTTTTACTATTTGAAGACTGATCACTAACAACAAACCTTAGAGCCTCTTATTCTGTGCCCAGTACTGTGTTAAATGTATTTTATTGCTTAACTCATTTCTTATAGTTACTTTGAGCAAGATACTAGGTACTGGATATTTTTGTTATTCCCATTTTACAAGTGAAAAAACAGAGAGGTTAAGTAACTTAACTAAGGTGACACTGCTAGTTAGGAAAGAAGGCAGATATCTAAGTCAGAAATCTGTGTTCTTGATCTCTATCTTATTCTGCCTTTATCATGACATTGTCTCGCTCTTTCCCCACCCTCACCCCCCAGACAGCTTTTCTTATTTGGGCTAAATATTTCTATTCCCTTCAGCCATTCTTAGTAACATAATTTATGGACCTTTTATTAGATACAGTCTTTTTGGTTTGTTCTTTTAGAATTAGACACACAAAATTGAACTACTTATTAAAATTAAATCTGAGTAGGACAGCATACATCAGACCATAACTCACAGGTTATATTATTAGCTTGTGGTAAAACAGATTCTTATCTTGGGGACTTGTGGTATACAATGTGTGTGTATTATGTGTATGTAGTATGCAAAGGTATGCATATACACATGTACATACACACACACTGAAGGCAGCAGTATAATATAATAATTACGATGAGCCATGGAGTCATACAGACTCCATGTTTGAATCCCAACTCTGGCTTAGTTTCTGTACTCAAGATATCCAGCCTTCTTATACCCCACCTCATTAGTAAAGTGGGAATAATATCACATCTTGGGTAAGTTAAGGATTAATTGAGTTTATAATTATGAAATAACATAGTTCCTGATTCAAATATTACGAATTCTATAAATAGTTGATTTATCTTGTACTGCTCTAGGCCTTGGGGAATAGCAATTGTCTGTCTTTTTTTTTTTCCCCCTGAGATGGAGTCTTGCTGTCTCCTGGGCTGGAGTGCAGTGGCACGATCTTGGCTCACTGCAACCTCCACCTCCCGGGTTCAAGCAATTTTCCTACCTCAGCCTCCCAAGTAGGTGGGATTACAGGCATGCACCACCATACCCAGCTAATTTTTGTGTTTTTAGTAGAGACAGGGTTTCAGCATGTTGGCCAGTCTGGTCTCAAACTCCTGACCTCAGGTGATCTGCCCCCCTTGGCCTCTCACAGTGCTGGGATTACAGGCGTGAGCCACCGTGCCTGGCCGGGAATAGCAATTTTTTAAAAAATGGCCAACAATCTCCGCCTTTTTAAGCTTATATTTTAATGAGGGGATGGATATATAGACAATGAACATATAAATGAGTTTTAGAACATTGCACTTATCACCATTTTATTTTTTTATTTTTTGTTGAGATGGAGTCTCGCTCTGTTGCCCAGTCTGGCATGCAGTAGCGCGATCTCAGCTCACTGCAGCCTCCTCTCCTGGGTTCAAGTGATTCTCCTGCGTCAGCCTCTCAAGTAGCTGGGATTACAGGTGTGCGCTACGACTCCCGACTAATTTTTGTATTTTTAGTGGAGACAGGTTTCACCATGTTGGCCAGGCTTGTCTCAAACTCCTGACCTGAAGTCATCCACCTGCCTCGGCCTCCCTAAGTGCTAGGATTATAGGCGTGAGCCACCGTGCCTGGCCATCACCATTTTATATACTATGAATGGACTCTAACCAGCCCAAGAGAAAAGACCTGTACATACTGATATTTAAAGGCCCATCAGTGAAGAGCTAGATCTACTCATTACTCACTGAGACCCACCGTTCTGCAGGTTTCTCATCTGCCATTTAAGATTCCTTAACACTTTTTTTTTTTTATTGGGGTAAAATATGCCTAACAAAATTTACCATTTTAACCATTTTTAAGTATATGGTTCTGTGGCATTAAGTCCATTCATGTTTTTGTGTATCCTTCACCACCATCCATTTCTAGAAATTTTATCATCCAAAACTGAAACTCTCTAGCCTTTAAACACTAAATCTCTATTTCCTTCTTTCTCTAGTTCGTAGCAACCACCATTCTACTTTCTGTCTCTATGATCTATGAATTGGACTACTCTAGGAACTTCATGTTAATGGAATCATATAATATTTGTCCTTTTGTGACTGGCTTATTTCATTTAGCTTAATGTCTTTGAGGTTTATCCATGTTGCAACAAGGATAATGCATATATCAAATTTTTTTTCCTTTTTAAGGCTGAATAATAATCCATTCATTGTATGTATTTACCATATTTTGATTATCCATTCATCCATCAGTGGACACTTGGGTTGCTTCTACATTTTGGCTGTTATCAATAATGCTGTGAACATGGGTGTACGAGTATCTGAGTTCCTTTTACTTCTTTGGGGTATATACCAGGAGTAGAATTGCAGGATCACATGGTGATTTTATGATTATTTTTTCTGGAGTTGCCACACCTTTTTCTGTAGCACCTGCCCTGTTTTATATTCCTACTGGCATCGCATGGGGTTCTAATTTTTTACATCCTTACCAACACTTATTATTTTCGGTTGATTAAAAAAACCATAGCCTAGGCTGAGCGCGGTGGCTCACACCTGTAATGCCAGCACTTTGGGAGGCTAAGGTGGGCGGATCACGAGGTCAGGAGTTTGAGACCAGCCTGACTAACATGATGAAATCCTGTCTCTACTAAAAAATACAAAAATTTCAGGTGTGTGTAGTGGTGCACACCTGTAATCCCAGCAATTCAGGAGGCTGAGGCAGGAGAATCGCTTGAATCTGGGAGAAGAGGTTGCAGTGAGCCGAGATCATGCCACTGCACTCCAACCTGGGGGACAGAATAAGACTCCGTCTCAAACAAAACAAAACAAAACAAGGCAAAACAAAAAAAACATAGCCTCATGTGCGTGAAGTGATACCTTATTATGGTGCTGATTTGCATTTTCCTGATGACTAACAATGTTGAGCCTTTTATTATGTGCTTATTGGCCATTTGTATATCTTTTTTGAGAAATGTCTGATTTAAGTTCTTGGTCCATTTTTTAATTGGATTGTTTTTTTTGTTCTTGTTATTGAGCGTAGTTCTTTATATATTCTAGATATCAGTTCTTATTGGATATTTAATTTGCAAATATTTTTCCCATTGTGTGGGTTCCCTTTTTACTCTGCTTATAGTTTTTTAGTCCAAATTATCTATTTTTCTTTTTGTTGCTCTTGCCTTTGATATCATATCCAAGAAATCATCACCAAATCCAATGCCATGACATTCTTCTCCCAAATGCTCTTGCATTTGGGTCTTTGATCCATTTTGAGTTAATTTTTATATGATGTAAGGTAAGGGTCCAACTTCGTTCTTTTGCATATGGATACCCAGTTTTCTCAGCATCATTTGTGGAAAAGACTGAATGGCCTTGGCACCCTTGTCGAAAACCATTTGACTATATATGCAAGAGTTTATTTCTGGGCTTTCTATTCCATTGGTCTATATGTCTGTCTTTATGCTGTCATCATACTGTTTTGATTACCCTAGCTTTGTGTAGTAAGTTTTGAAATCAGGAAATGTGAGTTCTCCAACTTTGTTCTTTTTCAAAATTGTTTTGGCTATTCAGGATCCCTTGAGATTCCTTTTTTTTTTTTTGAGATGGAGTCTCACTTTGTCACCCAGGCTGGAGTACAGTGGTGTGATCTTGGCTCACTGCAACCCACCTCCCAGGTTCAAGTGATTCTCGTGCCTCAGCCTCCTGAGTAGCTGGGATTACAGGCACCTGCCACCATGCCTACCTTTTGTATTTTTAGTGGAGACGGAGTTTCACCATGTTGACCAGGCCAATCTCGAACTCCTGACCTCAAGTGATCCACCTGCCTTGGCTTCCCAAAGTGGTGGGATTACAGGTGCAAGCCACTGTGCTCGGCCTCCATGTGAATTTTATAAAGGATGTTTCTCTTTCTACAAATAGGTCATCAGGATTTTGATAGGGATTGGATTGAATCTGTAGATTGCTTTGGTTAATACCGATATCTTAAGAATTCTTAACTCTGAAATATGAGTGGACAGTTAAGAATAACCAGATATTTAAAGAAAGCTGTCAACAGGAAAGACAGCAGCAGAAATGGTCAACAGAAACTCAGAAACAGTGCAGAAAACAGAATAAAACTTAAAAATAACTATAATTAGCATCAGAGATAAGATCTATTAGTCCTGTCTTGCTTTGTAGCAATACTAAAGAAGCAAAAGTAACAGAGAACAAGAAAGACCTCTTGGAAATTAAAAATACAATAGCCAGAAATTTATTTTTATTTTTATTTTTTTTAATTTTCTTTTTAATTCTCAGCAAGGCAAGTTACGTCTATAGAAGGGTGCACCCTTACAGATGGAGCAATGGTGAGCGCACACTTGGACAAGGGAGGGGAAGGGGTTCTTATCCCATATGCATGTGGCTCTTGCTGCTGTGTCATTCCCCTGTTGGCTAGGGTTAGACTGCACAGGCTAAACTAATTCCGATTAATAACTAGAATTTTTAAATTTTTATTATTATTTTTCTTTTTTTGAGATGGAGTCTTGCTCTGTCACCCAGGCTGGAGTGCAGTGGTGCGATCTCGGCTCACTTCAAGCTCCACCTCCCGGGTTCACGCCATTCTCCTGCCTCAGCCTCCCGAGTAGCTGGGACTACAGGCGCCCGCCACCACGCCCAGCTAATTTTGTTTTTGTATTTTTAGTAGAGACTGGGTTTCACTGTGTTAGCCAAGATGGTCTCGATCTCCTGACCTCGTGATCCGCCCGCCTCAGCCTCCCAAAGTGCTGGGATTATAGGCATGAGTCACTGTGCCCAGCCCAGAAATTTTTAAAAATATATGTATATACAGACATACAGGTATGTACATGTGTATATATGTATGTGTTGTATATATATAAATAAATGTTGAAAAATAAATATTGGAAGATAAATGTTCTAGAAAGCAGAGTAAAAGCAGAGAGATGGGAAATTTTAGAGGAAACATGAGAAAAATTAAGGAATAAATCCCAATCCATAAAAATTATAAATGCGTTTAACTGCAAGAAACAGAACCCTTCAAGAATAAGTTTCTGGAACAAATAGGGATTTTCATTTCCTTTCACATAGCAAGAAGCATAGAGGTAAATTATTGTAAGACTAGTTCTACACAGCTCAGTTGTCAGATACTTGGTTGAATCGCTATAGTCCCTTTAGCTTTCTGTCAAGACCACAGCAGATTTTTAAGATCTTTCCCTCATACAACTCCTCAAAGCAGAAAGCAGAGAACAGAGAAGTTCTCTTGTATACTAAGCTCTTGCTAGGAAGAAAATCTTTCTCAAAAATCCTCTATAACTCTTCCTTTTATATCTCATTGACTAGAATGAGGTCACATATCACCCCTATACCAGTGACTATGCTTACATTTCCTGAAGTAAGAGTCTAATAAGTCAAAAATTTCCAGTGTTCACAGTTTTTCTTCAGATTAGTTTGTATGCTGTCAAGTAGAAGTTGTGCTATGATTATTTTATTCTATAACATTTCAACAGAAGCCCCTTTTAAGTTTCTATAGGAAGATAAATCTTCAACTACTTATTCTTGCTTCTTCTCTTCATTGTAGCAAAACAGAGAAATTGGTTACACCACCATCAGAAATCCTCTTGATTTTCTTTTTCCCACGTACTAATTTATTTAAAAGCCATCTTTTCAGTTCTAGATGTTCTCCTACTGGCAGATAACAGTTAACATTCTATTGATTCCCTTGATGATAACTACAGTGAAATATGAGATACAGTACTCTAAAGAATTTCAAATTTGTCTTCTCAGTTGATCTTTGGTTCCCTTTTTTCTACCATCATCCAAAGGAAGAAAAGATAAATTTACTCTGAAAAGTTGTTCCCCAGAGTTTCTTCATTTCCTCTCAGTGTTTGCATATTCATTTATCCAACAAATTATTGGAATGCCTTCTATGTGTAAGATATAATGCTAGATGCTTTTCTAGTAGTAGATTCTTCTTTCTGTACTTGATTTATTGGAGCCCAGAGATGAAGGGATACTGTCTCTGTAATCACCCTACAGCTGAGTCCTAACTACTTCAGAATTTATGGTTGAATCCTACAGTCCCCTGTAGACTGATGAAGACAGTAACAGCTCCTGACATTTACTGAGTACTTACTATGTATCAGGTACTAATCATATATTAGTTCATTTAATCTTCAGCCTACCCTTTGAGTTACACTTAACTATTCTCATTTTCATTTTATAAATGAAGCAATTCAGGCACAGAGGGATTTAATAATATGGCCAAGGTTACACAACTTGTAAATGGTAGCCAAGGTTTGAATCCCAGACATTCTGAATTTACAGCCCATGCGTTTAATCACCGTATCATTCTTAACGCTTGGCAGCCTTTCTGATTTTTAGTCTATATAGAACCTAGAATAATACAGAGGCATTGTGTCAAACCCTTCAATGAAATGAATACTGGAAGCTGGATGCTTCCTGTGGAATGCAGAACAGTCCATTATATATCATTTATGGGCAGTTTGTAAGATTTCATTGTATCTTGTGAGAGTAAGAATAATTAGACTAAATTTAATTAACTAAATGATAAAAAATAAAATGTTTATTTCGCTGCTTTTTCTCATTACATTGAAATTAAATAGATCCTTAGATTTTTTCCCTTCTATTTTAATTGAGAAATAATTCACATACTATACGATTAACTTTTTAAAACTGTGTAATTCAGTGGTTTTTACTATATTCACCACTGTCTTATTCCAAAACATTTTTATCACTCCCCAAAAGAAACCCTTTATGCATTGGTAGTCATTCCCTGCAGCCCCTGACAACCACTGATCTACTTTTTGCCTTTATGGATTTGCTGGTTTAAATATTTCATATAAATAGAATTATATTATGTGGCCTTTTGTGACTGGCTGCTTTTACTTAATGTAATGTTTCCAAAGTTTGTTTATGTAGTAGTATGTATCAGTACTTCATTTCTTGTTATGGCTGAATATTTCATCATACACATATATCATGTTTTGTTTATCCATTCATCAACTGATGAACATTTGGGCTACTTATATGTTTTTGCCATTATGAATAATGCCACCATGAACATTCACGTGCAAGTTTTTGTGTAGATATATTTTCATTTTTCCTGGCTGTATGCCTAGGAATAGAATTGCTGGGTCTTGTGGTAACTCTGTTTTACACTTTGAGGAACTAACTGCCAGACAGTTTTTCAAAGTTGCTGCACTATTTTGTATTCCTAACAGCAATGTATGAGGGTTACAGTTTCTCTCCATCCTCATCAACACTTGTTATTATCTATTTGTTTTTTTAATTAAAGCCATCTTAGTAGGTGTGAATTGGTATTTCATTTGGTTTTGATTTGCAGTTTCCTAATGACTAATAATATAGAACATCTTTTCATGTTCTTGTTAGCCATTTGTATATCTTCTTTGGAGAAATGTCTATTCAAATCCTTTGCCCACTTAAAAAAACTGGGTTTGTCCTTTTATTACTGAGTTGTAAGAGTTCTTTAGGCCAGGCATGGTGGCTCACACCTGTAATCCCAGCACTTTGGGAGGCTGAGGTGGATGGATCACTTGAGTCCAGGAGATCGAGATCAGCCTAGGCAACATGGCGAAACCCTGTCTCTACAAAAAATACAAAAATTATCCAGGCGTGGTGGTGCATGCCTGTAGTCCCACCTGCCCGGGAGGCTGAGATGGGAGGATCGCTTGAGCCTGGGAGGTGGAAGTTGCAGTGAGCCAAGATGGCAGAGTCACCCAGGCTGGAATGCAGGGGCGCCATCTTGACTGACTGCAACCTCCACCTCCTAGGCTCAAGCCATCCTCCCACCTCAGCCTCCCGGGCAGCTGGGACTACAGGCATGCGTCACTGTGCCCGGATAATTTATGTATTTTTTGTAGAGATGGGGATTTGCCATGTTGCCCAGGCTGGTCTCGAACACCTGGACTCAAGCGATCCTCCCGCCTTGGCCTCCCAAAGTGCTGGGATTACAGGTGTGAGCCACCGCACCTGGCCAGGAGTTCTTTATATATTCTAGATAGTAGATCCATGACTTGCAAATATTTTCTCCCATTCTGTGGTATTTTTTCCCACTCTTTCAATTTTGTCTTTTGAAGTACAAAAGTTTAAATGTGGATGGAATTCCAATTTATCTATTTTCTGTGGTTGCTGTGCTTTTGGTGTATCATATATGAGAGACCATTGCCTAATCAAAGGTCAGGATGATTTACTCCTGTGTTTTTTTCCTAAGAGTTTTATAGTATTAGTTATATAGCCAAAACAGGTTTAGTTGCTTGCTGCCTGCAGAGTCCAATTAGTAAGAGCAAAGTCTAGTATAAAGTGACTTTTTTATTCCAAAGTTAGCTTAAAGGAAGAAGACGTACAGGCTTCCTGCCTTAAGGGTACTGCTTCCCTGTTGGAGCAGAAAGTGGGTGCTTTTAAAGAAGGTGCCTACACGGGGGCAGAAATGAGCGGGTGGAAGATCTGCATATTCCCTTCGGTGCCTTCTCTCTCAGGCAGTCAAGTTGGTGGCTTCATGGGCAAAAATACCTCAGAGGTGGCTGAAAACTCTAGCAGTCTTACTTTTGGTTGTAGATCAACTGTTACCTCTTGAGGCAACCTCCTGACGGGTGAGAGTTCCACTCAGGATTGTCTAAGCACATAATTAGATGAACTTGCCTTGTAGGGAATGTCTGGTGAAAAGGAGATAAAAGGCCATAATTGCATTTCTTTTATTCTTTTATCTTTTTCTTTTTGAAACAGAATCTCATTCTGTCACTCAGGTTGGAGTGTAGTGGCATGATCTTGGCTCATTGCAGCCTCTACCTCCTGGGCTCAGGCGATCCTCCCGCTTCAGCCTCCTGGGTGGCTGGGACTATATGTGCATGCCACCATGCCCAGCCAAGTTTCATATTTTTTGTAGAGATGGGGTTTCACCATGTTGCCCAGGCTAGCCTCAAACTCCTGGGCTCAAGTGATCTGCCTGCCTTGGCCTCCCAAAGTACTGGGATTACTGGTGTGAGCCACCACCCCTGGCATATAATTGCATTTCTAAAGAGCTAAGTAGGAAGTGGGGAGGAGGAGGAAAGAAAAAAATTTAATTAAACTTTTTCTTAGAAAAATGAGGGTGCTCAATTATATAATAGATATGTGACCCATTTTGTTTTGTTTTTAATTTTTGTAAAGATGGAGTCTATGTTGCCCAGTCAGGTCTTGAACTCCTGGCCTCGAGTGATCCTCCAGCGTTGACCTCCCAAAGAGCTGGGATTGCAGGCGTGAGCCAACATGCCTGGCCTATTTCGAGTTAGTTTTTGGATATGTTGTGAGGTAGTAGCCCAACTTCATTCTTCTGTGTGTGGATATTCAGTTGTTCCAGCGCCAGTTGTTGAAGAGACCATTCTTTCTCCATTGAATTGTCTTGCTGGCTTTGTAAAAAAAAAAAATCAATTGACTGTAAATGTAAGGTTTTATTTCTTGTTCTATTGAGAAATAATTCACATACTATATTATTCACTTTTTTTAAAGTGCGTAATTCAGTGGTTCTTAGTGTATTTACACAATGGACAACTGTCACCACTATCTGATTCTAAAATATTTTTATCATTCCCACAAAGAAACCCTTCATGCATTGGAAGTCATTCCCTCCAGCCCCTGACAACCACTGATCTACTTTTTGCCTTTATGGATTTACTAGTTGTACCTTGTTCTTTTCTGTTCTATGTGTGTGTTCTTATTCCAAAATTATTACGCTGTCTTGATTACTATAGTTTTATAGTTAAGTTTTGGAATCAGGAAGTATAAGTCCTCCAACTTCTTTTTTCTTTTATAAGATTGTTTTGATAATTTCAAGTCCGTTGTATTTCCATATGAATTTTAAGATCAGCTTGTCAGTTTCTACAAAAAAGAATTGAGATTTTGAGAAGGATTGCATTGAATCTGTAGATCAACTTGGAAAGCGTTGTCATTTTAATGATATTAAGTCTTCTTAGATTCTTTTTTTTTTTTTGAGATGGAGTCTTGCTCTCGTTGCCAGGCTGGAGTGCAGTGGCGTGATCTCAACTCACTGCAACCTCCGCCTCCCAGGTTATCAATTATTACTAATACAAATATTTATTGGATTTTTGCTATGTGGTAGTCTCTACAATAATTTGTTTTACTTGTATTATCTCATTTAATCCTCACAAAATTATTTTGAAGTTGAGAAAAATTTGCCATATAAAGAAGAGTATGATAAAATATTCTAAAGGAGGTAAAGAGAAAGGATACCTCTTCTGGATTTTAACAAAGAGAGCTTAGAATTAGACTTTTTGAAAAATATTTAGAGTTTTGATGAGAAGGAATAGGGTTTTTGAAAAATTGTCTCCTGAAGAAGTGGTATCTGGTATCTGCAGCATCTTGAATAACCAAAGAAATGGTGGTGGTGGTTGTGGTTGAGGTTTGCACATATGTTGGAGTGGCTTGCTCATATTAGTAGAGTGAGAAAACAGAGGAAAAGGGAAAAGTAGATGATATGAGAGAAAACTGAGGGAATGGTAGACTAAGGCCCTAAACACCCAATATTAGCACTGAAGTGAGAGTAGAAGAAGAATGGGGAAAGATATGGAGAATTATGTAGATAAAGAAGTAGAGTAAACTTTTCATTTGATGACTTTGATCTTCAGAGTGGATTTGAAGGTAATGTTATTTTCAGAGTGAATTAAAAGTTGAAGGATGAAGTTAAGATCCAGAGAAGAATTAGGAAGATTGGAATAACTGTTTTGACTATAATATGATGTTAAAAACAAGCATGATTTTCAGGCAGTAGTGTGAAGGACCAGGCAAATCTAAGTTCCATAAATTGATCATAGAACTAATTAGACCAGTTTTATTATTTTCTCCAACAGTGTGTGGTAACCTGACAGGAAAAAATAGAACAATTGAATGGTCAGACTTACCCAAAATTTGTATCTGGCAAGCTAGTTGATAAAATAACAAGAATTAGCCAGAAAATCTTAAGATATCACCAATGGCATTGTTGTAGTTGTGAGCCGCAAAGTATGTGAAGGAAGACAACAATGGCCAAATCTTAGCAACTGTTTGAGAGATTAATGTTGACCTTGAACAGATTAATGTAATGAGATAGACATTTAAGAAGTTGGGATAAGTATGTGTGCCCCAGGGGTGCGTGAGGTTCTAAATCGAGATCTTTTCATCATTTTTATTGCTTTTGTAAAGACTGTGATGCTTCTCCAGGTCTTAAAGGTAGAATGGAAATAAATGCTTTTAGAGGTGAGAGGTTTAGAGAAATCTATGGCAGTGTTAAAAGAGTAATTGAAGTTCATATTGAATGCAGCAAGGGCAGTAGGTAAAATGAGCCAGGGGCCTTGGTAGATTGCAGCTTTGAGGATAGGGACAGATGGAATAAGTAGATGTTTTGTACTTAACAAAAGGAAAAGCTATTGATAGATGTGGTGAAGTGATAGTTTATAATCTGTCATGGAGGGATCAGTATACTTTCAAAAATTAAAGCTAACATTTTGGTAAGGAAATATGTTTGGAAAATTGTTCTGTTCATTACTTTTCCTAAGGTTTATTTTGTCTAGTAACTGTACTTGCTCAGGTGACAGTAAATAAGAATATTTTATCCATGCAGGAGGAACCTTTGTGTTCCAGACTGCATTTATGTGATCTTCAAAGAGTAGGAATTGTGTTTGTCTTATGTGTGGTTGTAGTCTGAGCCCTAACAGTGCCAAGCACATGTATCAGTATATATTTACTGAGTGATTGAAGGCTCAATAAGTAAATTTTATTGAGAGAAGTATGCTTAAGTAATTAGGCCTTGGTACTGAAAGCTAAACCAAGTTGTAGCTCAGAAAATTTGGAATCTACCTGTTTATAATGCCCTCATCTACTATGAAACAGGGTCTGGGTAGGGCAACTAGCAGGCTGTAAACAAAGAAGACCTTTTGATGAAGTTTAAATCTCTTACCTCAGTAGCTCTTGTTACTATTCCCCGCCCCCCTTATTTGTTCGAAAGTATGTGGTAAGATGCAGCATAGCAGGGTCCTGTGGCCCTTATTGAAATGAAATTTCTCTTTCATTCTCCTCTACATTTTATAATTCTCCCTTCCTCCCTTACATTCAGACTTGATAGCATGGCGTATATACTCTCTACAATCTATTCCCTTTCACCTTTTCAGCCTTATTGTTTCTCTACCTATTTTTCATTTAAATTTCTTTCTTTCCTTTTTAAGAAAACAGGGATGCTGCTAAAGCTTCATTTAAATTTCACAAACATATATTGATCTTTTGCTATGTCCCAGGTATTGTATGACATTGAGCTATACCAATCTATAGTTTTTCATGTGTCTTAAACTTTCTCGCCTTTGTTACAGAAAAAACAAACTCTTTGTTACAGAATTTTTCCCATATAGAGGACTCCTTCCTCCCTGCTTTCTTCATCCATCTAAATGCCAACCTTTCAAGGCTGTCCTCCTTCCTCATTATTACTTTGTGTCAAGAATATTGTTTATTTCTCATGTACAGCAGTTACACAAATAAAAATACACCCATCCTACTCCACTGCCCAACAGTAAACTCCTTGAGAGACGGGAAAGGCCATTTTAAAATATTTGCTTCTCTCTTTCATAAATGTTTGTAGTATTGCATCTATTTGAGATGGTAGGTAGAAATAGTAGAGCATGGTGTGAGTGAGGGGATTACCAATGCCTAAAAGAACTATGGACTTGTATATTCCAATTCGTTCAATGTCATTCTGTTCTTTTAAAATTTGATATCTTGTATGGTTGCTTGACTTTATAGCCTTCATCAAATGAAACTTCTAGGAAGATACTCTGATGGATAGTAGCCCCATAATTTCTTGGCTGTAGGGTATAAGCCACATTTTCAAATACAATTCTGTTTTTTTTTTTTCTTTTTTCACAAGGCTTACAGCTTTGCATACTAGTTCCAATCTCTAAGCAGCATTAGGTGGGGAAAGAAGTCATCAAACAGCCATACTGAGAAGAATAAAGTATTTTAACTGATAACTATTCCAGAAAGAATGTGGCAGTTACACATCTTCTAAACCCTATTAAGGAGGTTTTGGTACTAACAGTGAGATCTGGTACTGTGTCCTAAATTTTGGGGTTTTTTTTGGACAAATCCTTAATACCTCATGTCCTTTTCAACTTCTTTTTCTGTTGAGAGAGAGAGAATGAATGGAATTCATATGCCTACAACTTTTCCGGGACAAAATAATTCTTTTAATGGGAGGAACACTTTTCCTTGATACAGTGTTTTATCTTACGTTAGACATGATTTGGAAGGTAAATATAAGTGGACCAGAAAATTGGAAATACTGTGCTTTTTTATTATTCATGGACCATCTAGATATCACATATGTATAGGTCAAATTTATCAGGTGTAATATAGTGTAGTGTCTAATAACAAAGAATTTATCAATTTAAAGGTGAAAGTATTTATAGTATTTCTGGCACTTATTTTGTAATTTGAAACTTAAAACCCTATCAACTGGTGAAAAGATTATAATCAAAGGCTAAAATTTTATATTCTCTTTTGTTAATGTCAGGACAAAGTCCGGATTGAATATAAGTCTGCTTTATTTTATAGGCCTATGAAGAATACACCAGCAAGCTAGATGCACTCCAACAAAGAGAACAACAGTTATTGGAATCTCTGGGGAACGGAACTGATTTTTCTGTTTCTAGCTCTGCATCAATGGATACCGTTACATCTTCTTCCTCTTCTAGCCTTTCAGTGCTACCTTCATCTCTTTCAGTTTTTCAAAATCCCACAGATGTGGCACGGAGCAACCCCAAGTCACCACAAAAACCTATCGTTAGAGTCTTCCTGCCCAACAAACAGAGGACAGTGGTGAGTCAGTTTTAATATCACCATTTTGCTGTTTCTTTGTATTTTTCAGACAGATCAGTTGTTGAAAATTAATATATTATTACTTCATACTCAAAGGTCATGCAAATAGAGGCATCCATGTCATACAGGAATGAAAAATATATAATTATTTGGTGGCAAAGTCTATATTCCTTAACTGAAATAAATGGTATTGTCTCTAGTGTTGGATTTGACATTTAAACCTGTCTGCCAAACTTGAACCACAGTCATGTCTAAGCACTAGTTTAAAATAAATCAGGATTTTAAGACTTGAGCTTGTTCATTATCTAATGTGTGTCAGGTAAGACTCATTCTTCACCCTTGAGAAATCTCCTTTCTTAGTTATATTATCAGATGTTGAACGTTCAGTGTGATTGATATGTTTCCCCTCATCTACTTCATTTTTGGTTGTTGAATATTAGTATTACCATTGGAACAGCGTACCCTGTAACATTTGAAGCATTTAAAGAGAAATCTGTGGAATTATTGTGGGTGGTCTATAATCCTTAAGTGCAACGAATATTGTTAGTAGACTTAATAAGTAACCCATCTGTATACATCACTACTTTTTAAATGTCTATGGTTACTTTTGACAATAAAAATTCCAAATACAACTGAAGTCAAAATTTTTCATTTTTTTTCTCTGACAACAGAAATCAAAAGTGCAATTGGTCATTGTTTAATGTTCCAAAAATTCCTTTCTGACTTGAAAAAAAAATGTTATTATAGAGGCATTTTACTTTCAGAAGTTAAGAATTCCTGCATATGAGTTTAGAAAACTAATGGAGTTACGAGTTACCAGCCTGTAAGTTTTTATCTTAGGAAATATGGCTTTCTAAAGGCATCATTTATTGTCAGGGAATAAAAAGTAATAAAATAAAAAGTCATACTTTTTCTGCCCTTTTTCCATGTACAGACAAAAGTTGGTTGTAAAAAATAGACTCTAATTTTTCATTGTACAGAATTACAAATCAATTTGTAAAACAAATCCAGTTCTCCTACCCTTTCTCTTTATTCTGTTGGGTAGAATAAAATTAAAATTATTTTTCCCACGTTAAGATGGGGAATTACTAAGCATATCTTTCCAGGGATGCCCCACTTAAAAGGGGAATATCAACATATGAATTATCTGTAAATAGATAATCTTCGAAGCAGCCTAACAAAACTGGCAAACATCCCATCCCCAGTAGATCTTAAATTAATTCTTTATTGTCTGTATTCATGAGCAGAAAGTAGGAAATGTGTTCTTCAGTCCCAGGCGTTTCCCTTCTCTTCATCACGGTATTGTTCCTTCCAGGTTCCACTCAACTTAGTAATTTTGTGAGTTTCTGTATACAAATGTAAAATTGGGGTTGTTGGAGCCTTTCAAATTTCTCAACCTAATGATTAAGTTTAACTAGCCTCCGGCCGGGCACAGTGGCTTGCGCCTGTAATCCCAGCACTTTGGAAGGCTGAGGCGGGCAGATCACGAGGTCAGGAGGTCAGGAGATCGAGACAGTCCTGGCTAACACACGGTGAAACCTTGGCTCTACTAAAAATACAAAAAGATTAGCGGGGCGTGGTGGTGGGTGCCTGTAGTCCCAGCTAATTTGGAGGCTGAGGCAGGATAGTGCTGTGAACCCGGGAGGCGGAGCTTGCAGTGAGCCGAGATCGCGCCACTGCACTCCAGCCTGGGCGACAGAGCGAGACTCCATCTCAAAAAAAAAAAAAAGGTTTAACTAGCCTCCTCATATTTATGAGAGAGGCCAAGAGAAATTTACAAGTATCACTAAAGCTTATAATTTCCCTTTTAAAAAGAAATAAAAACAACTGAGACTCTTCAAAGATGTAAAATGATAAATGAATAACTATTAGGCAATTGACTAAGCTTACCTTAATTATCCTGGCTAGGCTTAGATTAAATAAGTAACTTGTTCTTGTCCGTCATACTCCCAGTTTAACAATTCGTATTCAATACTCAGAAAAACTGTATATCGTGAACTTAAAAGGCCTTATGAATCATCAGTAAATGGGTTTGTGGTATTAAACTCTTTCAAGAACGTTATTTTGCCATTCTCTCTTTTATCTGAATCTGTTAACCCTTTTCTTAACTACCTCTTTTCCTCTCCTTTTCTTCCCTCAATTCTTATTAACATTAACAGTTACTATTTGAGCATTTGCCATGCTGTGTTCCAAGTTCTGTGCTAAGGACTTTACATACATCTTCTCAGCCAGGATAATTCACATTCTAAGTAAAATTGTTTGTGGTAGTGAATGACAGTTCCTCTATCAAAATACATGTTTCTGTTTGTCCTGAACACTCAGGAACAAAGGGCAGTAGAACCTACTAGCAGCAAATGAAATCAAGTACCAAGAATGAGATTATGTTTTTTAAAGTGGACTTAGATTTGTAGTCCAAGATAGCACACTAAACACTTGCCTTTATATCTTTGTTCCTTTCCAGAAATTTCATTGAAATGATAGTAAAGATATGTAAAAAGAATCATAAAACAGGATAGGATTCTGTCAGAGAACTAGAAATTTTTAAGAATTCCTGGAAGATGGAAAATATATGAATGGTTACTTAAATAAGCCAAAATAGAAAACCAAACAAAATACTAGG
This sequence comes from Pan troglodytes, assembly GCF_028858775.2. NCBI lineage: Eukaryota > Metazoa > Chordata > Mammalia > Primates > Hominidae > Pan > Pan troglodytes. The sequence goes on along the minus strand of NC_072404.2, from coordinate 156,186,720 downwards.
AGCTAGATTCTTACATGAAGGGAGCCATTCTTAGCAAAATCCTGATGAAGCAGATAGCATAGTCAGCAGATTACAAAGAAGTGGATTTGCCTCTTGGGTAGTCGTCAGAGTAATTAGTCGAAGGTCTTGCTCTGGCAGGAAGACAAAGTCATGTGTCTTCATAAATCGAGCTGGTGATGTAAATATGAATATTTTGAAGGTGTGTGTTAGTTGTGAGTCCTGTGGAGAACCAAAACAAACCTCAACTAAAAACATTGAAATTCTGAATTCAAAAAAAATTTTTTAAAGGTCATGGCCTGATATTTTTAGACATCTGATAATGGGTTGCTGAGTCCTGAGTCCCCAGTATAGCCTTACATTGCACATGTCCATAGAGATGTGAATGTTGCCTCCTAGAGTTGTACAACAAGGGGATCCTGTTAGTTCCTCTTCTGTATATATGGAACAAATAATTTATAGCATTTATTCCATGAAAAAGCTCTAAAAGTCGTTTTCTAAACAAAATTTCTGCCTGGAGAGTTCTATGTGACTGCTGTGTGTGTTCAAATGGTGGAACTGAACATCAGATGTCCCTGAACCTCAGAGAAATCCAGTGGGGTAAAAAGTAAACGTTAATCTACCGAGGAGTAAAATAATACTCTGCTTCCATCTGGAATATACCAGACTTCTTCTCACGTCTATACCCATTAGTAATCTGTTTGGAAAACAAACTGCTTTCCCCTACTATACTGTCAACACAACAAATTTTTGTGACTAGATGTGTGGGGGTGTTTTTCCCCACCAAGCAATCTCCAGTTCTCTGTAGATAATCAACTGGGTGTCTCTACCCAATTGTCTGCAATTGTTGTTAAGTTGCCTTCAATTTAACTCAATTCTGACACTATCTACCCAGCTATAGCATAGACCCCACAGGTTAAGAGCTCAGTCCCACAAGACTGTCCCCCTCTTGAGATGCTAGTCCCAAGTTCCAGGTTGTGACTTACACTTCTGACCAGCTGGCTATAAATCAAGGATTCCCACATCTTCTAATCTTTGATCATTTGCTAGAATAGCTCACAGAACTTCAAGAAACACTTAACATTTACTGGTTTGCTATAAAGGATGTTACAAGAGGTAAAAGACGAGCAGCCAGATGGAAGAAATGCATAGGGAAAGGTATGGGGGAAGGGATGCAGAGCTTCTGTGCTCTCTTTAGGAGCATCACCTTCCACTACCTCCAAATGTTCAGCACCCTGGAAGCTCTAGGAACATTGCATTTCAGTGATTTTTATGGAAGCTTCATCATATAGGTGTGATATTTACTAGGTCAATCTCCACGACCTCCCCACTTCTCAGAGGTTGGTGGATGGGGCTGAAAGTTCACATTATGGCTTGGTCTTTCTTTTGACCACCTTCCATTCAGGAACCCACCAAAAGTCACCTTGTTAGAACAGAACATGCTCCTACCACCTAGGAAATTCCAAGGGAATCAGAGCTCTGTGTCAGGAACCAAGGTCAAAGACAAATATGAGAACAAAAGATGCACCTGGCACCCTGATCACTCAGGAAATTACAAGAGTTTTAGGAGCTCTGTGCCTAGAACTGGGGTTGGAGGCCAAAGGGTTGAAGACCAAAATATATATTATTATAAACCACAATATCAGAGTTTGTCAACATAATAAACCACTTGCCATTTGTTGGACCTATACAACTGTACAGGAGTAAGTCCACACCAAATCAACCTAATTTTTATTTATAAATATGACTAGAACACCAAGAGCAACAGAGAAAACTCAAGAAAAGAAAGCAACTAGAAGATGTAAAAATATTATAGCTCAGGATGTACTTCATTCTTGAAGCCAAATCAGTTTGATATAAAAATTGAGTCATTCAGAGGACCACAGAGTTTGTGAAAATTGAAAGTATGATTGTTGACTTTTGTTAAACAGAAAGGCCAAACATTAGGATAGCTAGAGTTAATAAGTATTTTGGAAAGTAAAGCTAAAGACATACCTTTTAAGATATGAGATAAAGTGGGCAAATATGAGAAAAAAGATAAGAGACATGGAGAGAGCAAAAGTTCCAACTTCTCTTTAATAAAGAAGCAAACAAAAATAGGGGGAAGATGTATTCACAGACATAATACAGGAAAATTTTCCTGTGTTAAACAAAAACCAGCCTTCAGATAGATAGGGGCAACTGACTGTCAACAGGAAAACAAAAACAGAGATTGACCTGGATACTTGCTGTATAATTCGAAAGTTGAAAGAGAACCTTTTCAGAAAGATAAACTGGTAATCTACGGGAGAATGAAAACTGGATCATTTTCTCATTGGCAAACTGAGGGCTAGAAGGCAGTGGACCAGGGCCATTAAAGATCTGATGGAAGTTAATAGCCAAGCTAATATTAAAAGTAAGACACTTTGGGTATCTAGGGACTGAAAATTATTTCAGTAGAATATAATAGGTATCTAGAAATAGATCCCAGAATTTCAGAAAATGTAATATGAAAAAAATGGTTCAATCAGTAAGAAGAAGGTGAATTATTTAATTTTTGGTGCTGGCATATGTGGAAGAAAATAAAATTGGGCCCACATCTTAGACTGCTTACAAAAGTAAATTCTATCAGAATCAAGAGATTAAATACCAAAAAAAAAAAAAAAAAAGTAAATCTTTCAAGAAAAATCTAGTAGGCTGCATGTAAAATCTAGGAGTTGAGGTCACTATCTTAATCAAAACTTAATTGGCTCAAAAGCTGTAGGAGACAGATGGATTAAATACAATTTTGAAATTATGTATGTCCCCCCCCACAAAAAAAAAAAACCTTAACAGAGTCAATAGTCTGTATAAATTTGGAAACAGCATTGGTGCCCAGATACCAAGAAGTAAATAGTCTTCTGAATATACAAAAAACACTTGAAAATTGGCAAGAAAAAGACAAAACCCAGCAGAAAAATAGGGAAAAGATATAAATAGGCAGTTCGTATAAGATGAAATCCAAATGAACAGTAAAGCATGTGAACACTGTTCAGATGCAGTCAGTCAGTTGTGAGTGTACAAATTAAAACTATGAGATCATTTCATCTGTCTGGCAAAATATAAATTATTATTGGCAGGGGTGTAGTGAGAAAACTGCTCCCTTAGTTAAGGATAGAAATGTGAAGTATCACAGCTTATTGGAAAGCACTTTGATAATATCTGTCAAAATTTACAAGAACTGTATCTTCCAAGCCAGTACTCCATCTATTGGGAATTTAGCACATAAAAGCACCAATATTTATACAAGGATATTTGTTAAATCATCGTAATAAGAAAAAAATATAGAATGTCATCAGTAGAGAAATGGTTGTATAAATCATGGTACAGCCACACCATGTAGTACAATGCAGCCTGTGAAAAGACTTGTACTTGAAGGTTTTTCTGAGAGGTATTATAATTGAGAAAAGGAAAGCTGTTGGAAACTCTGATATTACTTACTTATTCTTTATGTATACCACATTGCAATATTCTAGTAGGTCTAGAAATATCTCTCTCAAATAGAAATGCTGAATAAAATATGTTTATTTAAATGTATAGCTGAGCTCAATAGAAAAACCTATAGAGGGTGAAAACAAAGACGGAGTTGAAAAAACCGGAAAAGCATAGGAGCTGATATGTTAAGGTATCGCTGAACTATAACCCTCAACAAATCTAACCCACCATCTATTTTTGTATGGCCTGTGAACTAAGAATGGATTTTACATTTTTAAATGCTTGAAAAAAGTTAAAGGAATAATAGTATTTCATAATCTATGAAAATCACACGAAATACAAATTTTGGCCAGGTACGGTGGCTCATGCCTGTAATCTCAGCATGGGAGGCTGAGGGGAGTGGATCACCTGAGGTCAGGAGTTCTAGACCAGCCTGGCCAACATGGTGAAACCCACATCTCTACTATAAATACAAAATTGGCCGGGTGTGGTGCCGCATGCCTGTAACCCAGCTACTTGGGAGGCTGAGGCAGGAGAATCGCTTGAACCTGGGAGGTGGAGGTTGCGGTGAGCCGAGATTGCGCCATTGCACTCCAGCCGGGGCAACAAGAGCGAAACTCCATCTCAAAAAAAAAAAACAAAATAAAATTTCAGTGTCCATCAGTAAAATGTTATTGGAACACAACAATGCTACTCTGTTTATATGTTGTCTGTGGCTGGTTTCATGCTTTAGCAGCGGTGTTGAGCAGTTGTACATCACAGTGTAATCTACAGAACCTCTGGTTCTTTATGGAAGAAGTTTGCTGACCTCTGCGGTCGTGGCCTCAGGTGGGCCAGTTTGTCACTCTGGAACAAAGGATGTGAATATCAATGTGTGGGAATACAACACTGGGCCTTCAGCCTGTGTCACAAAGGTAGTTGGAACCCAGATTCTCACATAAAGCTGACCCTTTGAGGGACATTACCTTCAGTGAAAGGCTGAAATCTATTACCAGAATACATAAAGGTAACAATAAACTTGACTGTCTTTGACAGTACTCTAAATAAAGTTTCCCCTGTGACTTTTAAGCTATGGACCTATTCTCATCATTGTGTGGGATTCAAGTTTATACTGCCTGCATTGTCCAGGAACCCTCAAGCCATGAAGTGGACATAACGACTGGTCTTGGAGTGGTAATAGCACTCAGGCACGGCACAGAAGCAATGGAAACCCTCCCTTGGCCCGTCTAGGTCTCAGAATTCACAGAAATAATGCTTTACTGACTATCTCAAGATCTCAAGTTGTAAGACATGCAAGGAAACAGTCTACAATCAGTGAGTTAGCAGACTTAAAACAGCAGGGTTAGACTCCTAAGAAAGAACCAAGTAGAACTTTTAGGTAGTCTTGATTTAAATCTCATCATCTATGAAGTATTCTTGCTTGGATTGGGACCTTCTATTTTATAAGAAACACAGGGGATAGAGGAAAAAGGTAAGCACCATGAGGAAACAATTAGACAATTCAGAATGTTGACTTCCTGTAAGACAATAGGCCTAGACTCCTTGATAAGTTAATGTCTTGGACAATAAAAAGGTTGGGGAGTATTCCACACTGTACAAGACCAAGTGCACATAACAACCAAATGCAGTGTGTAATCCTGAGGGGGGAAGAATTATTCTTGGGACTTGGGAAATTTTTAACATTGATTGAATACTACATATTGTTATGGAATTAACGTTCTTAAATGTGAGGATGGTAATGTAATTATATAGGAGAATGTCCTTGTTCTTAGGAATTACGTGCATAAGTATTTAGGAGTAAAGTGTTAGGATGACTGCAACTTCCCCCGCAAACCCACGCTTTTTTGAGATGGAACTTATACACAGTAGAGGGTACAAATCTGAAGTATATCGCTCAGTTTTTACATGTGTAACTACCATGTAGATTAAGATGTAGGACATTTCCTGATGCTTTAGAGGGTTCTCCTGTGCCCCTCCCAATTCACTAAAAATAACCACTATTTCATTTCTATCTCTGTCAGTTACTTTGAAACTTAACTTCAAATGGTGTGATGGAAATCAACATGCAGAGAAAGAGAAAAGCAAATATGAAAAGATAATCTTAGAATCTAAGAAAATTTCGATGTTAATTGTACCATTTGTTCAGATTTTCTGTCTGAAATTTTTTGTAATAGAGTTGGAAAAATTGAAACAACATAGAAAAAAAGAAATGTAGAAAGTTCAAAAGAAACAGTTATCTCTAGGAAAAAAGAGTGAACATACTGATACTCATTTGAGGATGTAGGAAGATAACACTTTAAGTAAAATTTCAGTATGTCAAGTTAGTTACAGCAAATTACATAGGAAATGTTTAAATGTCACATAGAAATTCAAATATTTATTTAAAAAACTCAGTGAATAAGGTAAAGCTAGATTAAACCCAGCCAAAGAATGAATTAGTGAACTCTGGAAAGTAAAGAAAGAGAGTTATAGAAAATATAAAAGAGAGGTTAAGCAGTATGAAAAATGGAATGAGCATTATATGCCTCAAAGGAGTTCCAAAAGGTAAGAATAGAAATAAATGAGTAGAGAAAAATTCAAATAAATTAGGGCTAACATTTACAAATGACATAAATCTAACGATTTGGGAAGCACAATCTCTGAGTTGGACAAACAATTTGAATCCAGTATAGACATAATAAAACCAAAGAATATTGTTTTAAAAGCACTCAGGGAAAAAATTATATAGAAAATAATTATAATTAGACTGGGAAAATTTTTTATGGCAGTTGTAGAAATCAGAAAACAATAGAATAATATACTCAAAGTACTGAGAGGTACCTGTAAATCTCTCAGCTAAGCTGAGCTATAAATTTGATTAGGTTGACTTGGGCAAATGCACCATAAAGTCCTTTCCAGAGAAGGAGTTCACTTTTCATAGGTTCTGCTTGAAGGAATTGTCCAAGAAGGTTTACTGTATAAAGGAAATTGAACACAGAAGGAATGAAAAGTAAAAATTAAACCTAAAATTTGCAGAAGAAAACACGACAGAAAATTTTTGTGACCTGGGGTTTGGCAAAGATTTCTTAAATATGACACCAGAAGCACAGTCTATAATGAACGTATTAGTTTGTTGGATTAATCAAAATGTAAAACTTCTGCTCTTCAAAAGACAGTATTAAGAGAATAAAAAGAGAAACCACAGATTGATAATCTTTGTAAGCCATGTATCTGATCAAGGACATGTAGAATATATAAAGAACTCTGAAAGCTCAATAGTAAGAAAACAAACGGCTGGGCGCGGAGGCTCATGCCTGTAATCCCAGCACTTTGGGAGGCTGAGGCAGGTGGATCATGAGGTCGGGAGTTCAAGAGCAGCCTGGCCAAGATGGTGAAACCCCGTCTTTACTAAAAATGCAAAAATTAGCTGGGCGTGGTGGCAGGCGCCTGTAACCCCAGCTACTCGGGAGGTTGAGGCAGAAAATTGCTTGAACTCGGGAGGCAGAGGTTGCAGTGAGCCGAGATTGCGCCACTGCACTCCAGCCTGGGCGACAGAGTGAGACTCCATCTCAAAAAAAAAAAAAAGAAAAAACAACCCAATTAAAAATGGACAAAGGATTTGAACAGTTTCATCAAAGATATATGGATGGTAATAAACGCATGAGAAGACGCTCAACATTAGTCATTAGGAAAATGCAAATTAAATAGGCACGCGATACCCTTACATGCCTCCTAGAATGGCTGAAATTAGAGTGGCCATACCAAGTATTAGTGGGGATGTGAAAGAACTAGAATTTCCGTACACTGCTGATAGGAGTGTTTAATTGGTACAACCACTTTGGAATAAAATTTGGCAGTTTATTTAATGAAACCTTTTCAAAATCCCAACGGGCTTTTTTTTTTTTCTCAGAAATAGAAAGTCCGTCCTAAAATTCATACTATATCTCAAGGAATCCCGTATAGCCAAAGCAGTCTCAAAAAAGTACAAAGTTGGGGGCATCATGCTTCCTGATCTCAAAACTTACTACAAAGTTAGAGTAATCAAAACTAAGTGGTACTGGCATGCAGACAGATGAGAGTCCTGAACTAAATCTTCACATTTATGGTCAAATGATCTTTGACAAGGGTACCAGGACCACTCCATGAAGTAAAGAGAATCTGTTCAGCAAATGAGGTTGGCAACTGAATATCCACATGCAAAAGAATGAAGTGGTACCCTTCCCTTATACCATGTACAAAGAATAACCCAAAATGGATCAAAGACTTGAACATAACAGTTAAAGCCATAAAACTTTTACTACAAGAAAACATAGGAGAAAAGCATCATAACTTTGGATTTGTCAATGATTTCTTGGCCGTGATGCCAAAAGCCCAGGGAACACAAGAAAAAATGGAAAAATTGTACTATTATCAGAATTTAAAACTTCTGATCATCAAAGGATATAATCAACAGAGTGAAAAGCCAACCTGGAATGGGAAAAATATTTGCAAATCATGTATCTGATAAGGGGTTAATATCCAGAATATAAAGAACTCCTGTAATAGCATACAACCTTGTTAAAAAATGGGCAGAGGACTTGAACAGACATTTCTTTAATGAAGATATCCAGATGGCCACGAGCATATGAAAAGATCCCCAACATTGCTAATTATTAGGAACATGCAAATCAAAACCACAATGAGATACCACCTCACACCCATTAGGATGTCGGCTATCAGACAAGAAGATAACAAGAGTTGGCAAGGGTGTGGAGAAATTGGACCCCTGGTGCACTGTTGGTGGAAATGTAAAATGGAGCAACTGCTGTGGAAAACAGTATAGAGGTTCCTCAAAAAACTAAAAATAGAATTACCATATAATCCAGCAATTCTCCTTCTGTGTATATACCCAAAATAATTGAAAGCAGGATCTCAAAGAGATATTTGTACACTCATGTTCATAGCAGCATTATTCACTATAGTAGCCAAAGGCAGAAGCAACCCAGATTTCTGTTGATAGAGGAGTGGATGAACAAAATATGGTATGTATATACATTGGAATATTATTCAGCCTTAAAACAGGACATTCTAACACATACTACAACATGAGTAAATCTCAAGGACATTATGTTAAGTGAAATGAGCCAGTCATAAAACGACAAATACTGTATGATTCCACTTATTGAAGTACCTAGAGTGTTCAGACTCACAGAGACACAGAGTAGAATGGTGCTTGCCAGGGGCTGGGGGAAGGGGTGCTGGGGAGTTGTTTAATGGTTATAGAGTTTTAGTTTTGCAGGATGAAAAGAGTTCTGGAGATTGGTTGCACAACATTGTGAATGTACTTAACACTACTGAATAGTACACTTAAAAATGGTTGAAATGTTAAGCTTTATGTTAGATATATTTTACCATAATTTTGTGAAATAATAGTATGGTAGTTATGTAAAACGTTAGGCTGGACACGGTGGCTCACACCTGTAATCTCAGTGCTTTGGGAAGTCAAGGCGAGAGAATCACTTGAGACCAGGAGTTCCATACCAGCCAGGGCAACATAGTGAGACCCCATGTCTACAAAAAAAATTTTTAATTAGCCAGGAGTGGTGGTGTACATCTGTAGTCCTAGCTACCTGAGAGGCTGAAGCAGGAGGATCACTTGTGCCCAGGAGTTAAAAGCTACATTGTGCTATGTGCACCATTGCACTCCAGCCTGGGTGAAAGAGCAAGACCCTGTCCACCCCCACAAAAAGTCAGATGTACACTTAGCGTATCACACAGCCCTTCTACTCCTCGGTATTTACCCAAGAGAAAAGGGAGCATATGTTCATAGAAAGATTTGTATACGAATGTTCTTAGTTGCTTTGTCATAGCCCCAAACTGGAAATAACCCAAATGTCCATAAACAGGTGAATGGTTGAATTGTGGTGTATCTATAAAAGGGAATACTACTCAGTAGAAAGGAATGAACTGCTAATGCACACAACATAGATGAATCTCAAAGTAATTATGCTGAGTGAAAGAAGTCAGACAAAAAATGATTACACGTTTTAAAATTCAGTTTACATAAAATTCTAGAAAATGCAAACTCTTCTATAGTGACAACAGATTCGTATTTGCCTGGGCACAGGACTATGGCAGGATGGAAGATTTACATAGGAGCACAAGGAACCTTTCAGAAAGTGATAGGTATGTTCATTATCTTGAATGTGATGATGGTTGCATGGGTATATACGTAATCTCAAAATATATCAAATTGTGTACTCTAAATCATTGCAGTTTATTGTATGTCAGTTGTACCTAGATAAATCTGTTTGTTTGTTTTTTAATAGCCTTTAAGAAAGCTGATAGTACTGTGGAAATATTATATGAAATAGACTTTGGGAGAAAGAATTATTAAAATTTTTTTTTCAACTTTTATTTTAGATTCAGGAGGTACATGCACAGCTTTGTTATCTGGGTATATTACATGATGCTGAGGTTTGATGTACAAATGATCCCATCATCCAAGTACTGAGCATAGTACCCAATAGTTTTTCAACCTTTGCCCTCCCCCCTCTAGTAGCCTCCGGTTTCTGTTATTGCTGTCTTTATGTCCATGAGTACCCAAAGTTTAGCTCCTACTTAGAAATGAGAACATTTGGTATTTGGTTTTCTCTTCCTGTGTTAATTTGCTTAGGATAATGGCTTCCAGCTGCATCCAGGTTGCTGCAAAGGACATGATTTCATTCATTTTTGTGGCTGCATAGTATTCCATGGTGCATATGCCTTTGCTATTGTGAATAGTGCTGTGTTAAATATGTGGTTTTTTCATAGAATGATTCATTTTCTTTTGGATATATATATACCGAGCAATGAGATTGCTGGGTCGAATGGTAGTTCTATTTTAAGTTCTTTGAGAAATTTCCAAACTGCTTTCCACAGTGCCTAACCAATTTACATTCCCACCAACAGTGTACAAGCCTTCCCTTTTCTCTGCAGCTTTGCCAGCATCTGTTGTTTTTTGCCAGCACTTTGGGAGGTTGAGGCGGGAGGATCACTTGAGGTCAGGAGTTCGAGACCAGCCTGGCCAACATGGTGAAACCTCATCTCTACTAAAAATACAAAAAAAAAATTAGCCAGGCATGGTGGTGCGCACCTCTAATCCCAGTTACTTGGAGCTGAGGCAGGAGAATTGCTTGACCCTGGGAGGCACAGGTTGCAGTGAGCTGAGATCCCACCACTGCACTCCAGCCTGGGTGACAGAGCGAGACTCTGTCTCAAAAAAAAAAAAAAATAAATGTAATTCAGACGCTGGGTGTAGTGGCTTGCGCCTATAATCCCAACACTTTGGGAGGCCAAGGCAGAAGGATTGCTTGAGCCCAGGAGTTCAAGACCAGCCTGGGCAATGTAACCGGACCCTGTCTCTACAAAAAATTAGCCAGGTGTGCTAGCATGAGTTTGTAGCCCCAGCTACTTGGGAGACTGAGGCGGGATAATCCAGGATTTTGAGGCTTCAGTAAGGTATGATTGTGCTGCTGCACTCCAGCCTGAGCAACTGAGTGAGTCCCTGTCTTAAAAAAAGACTTTCTAGATCCTGGAGTATGTGCAATAACTAAAAAGAATAAGCATATATGTTCCTTGAGATTTTTATTTTTAATTTTATTTTTTGAGACTGAGTCTTGCCCAGAATGGAGTGCAGTGGTATAATCACAGCTAACTGCAGCCTTGACTTCTCAGGCTCAGGTGATCCTCCCATCTCACCCTCCAAGTAGCTGAGACCACAGGCGTGTGCCATGCCTAATTTTTAAATTTTTTTGTAGAGGTAGGGCCTTGCTATGTTGCCCAGGCTGGTCTCAAACTCTTGGGCTCAAGCAATCCTCCCTCTGTGGCCTCCCATAGTGCTGGGGTTATAGGCATGAACCACTGCACCTGGCCCTGAGATATATTTGAATAATTGTAAAAATCTGTTAATTGGGGTTATTGGAGGGATGGGGATATTCCCTGGGACAAGAAAAAGGGACTGACCTTTTACTTTTATACTTGATACCCTTATTTCACATAATGCCAAGGTGTCTGTTTTTTATGATTGTTCAGGGTGATTATATATTTATTCATGTATTGTTTAGAGTGGTTATATCTCATTTAGCTATTTCTTTCTTGATGGATAATTAGGTATATATTTAAATACATATATCCTGAAACACTGTGGGAATACTTTTATTGGGGAAGATAAATACCTTGAAATAATTATTGGGTCATAGAATATACACACTGAAAACTTTGCGATAACTTAATATCAGAAAAGATTTTGATTCTCAACAAGTGTATGAAACTTCCTTTTCCCACAAGATCCTGGCCAACATGGAATGTTAACAGATTTTTAAAAGTATTACCAATCTAATAAAATTTAAAGTATATTTGACTTGAATCCTGTGTGTATTGTTTGTCTGTATGACAGTTGTTTGTATTATATGACAAAAAATTAACCAAAAAATATTAGACTCACCTGATTACCCCCAAAAGATGGCTTGTGTTCTAAGCCTGTCTGTTTAGGCTTATAAGTCAAAAGAAAATTTCTTTAAAAAAATTTTATTTGATGGTTTATTGAGATATAATTCAAAAGCCATACAATTTACCCATTTAAAGTATAAAATGATTTTTGTATATTCACAAAGTTCTGTGGCCGTGATAATTCATTTAAAAATATTTTTTCATCCCAAAAATAAACACTGTACCCGTTAGCAGTCACTTCCCATTCCTCCCATCCCTATGTAACCACCCATTTGCTCCCTATCTCTATAGATTTGCCTATTTTCTGGCATTTCATATAAATGAAATCATACAATATGTGTTTGTGACTGACTTCTTTTACTTAGCATAATGTTTTCAAAGTCCATCCACATTGTACCCTGTGTCAGTCCTTCATGCCTTCTTATGGCTCAGTAATATTCCATTGGCTGTATATACCACATTTTGTTTACACATTTATCAGCTGATGGACATCTGTGTCATTTCTACTTTTTAGCTGTTATGAGCAATGCTGCTGTGAACATTCGTGTTCAAGGTTTTGTGTGGACATCACTAAATGAAAACCATACTTATAAGTTGTATATAGTATTGTAAAGATAATTGCCTGTTTTAGGTATTTCAAAATTGGTGACTTTGGTTTAGCATTTAGAAAATATTGTTCATAAGGTTTTTTTAACTTTTTATTTAGAAAATTTAAAACACTTGGCCGGTGCTGGCGTGTTGGCTCATGCCTGTAATCCTAGCACTTTGGGAGGCCAAGGCGGGCGGATCACCTGAGGTCAGGAGTTCGAGACCAGCCTGGCCAACATGATGAAATCCTGTTTCTATTAAAAATATAAAAATTAGCCAGGCATTGTGGCGCACACCTGTAATCCCAGCTACTCGGGAGGCTGAGGCGGGAGAATTGCTTGAACCTGGGAGGCAGAAGTTGCAGTGAGCCAATGTCATGCCACTGCACTCCAGGCTGGGCAACAGAGCAAGACTCCATCTCAAAAAAAAAAAAAAAATTAAAATACTTGTATGGAAAAATATAAAGGACAATATATTAAACAGCTGTTTAGTCACCTACAATGAACAAATACTAATTTTTTGTTATATTTGCTTCATATTATACATAGAAGTACAAATTTAGGTTCCACTACCAGTCCCATTCCTCTGCTGGACACCCATCATCCCATCTTGTCCCCAAAAAGACAGTCACTATGATAAATGTGAGGTACCTTCAATCATATTTTTGTATTTTATTATATATATGTGTAGCCATAAGCCAATGTTTTTGTTTTTTTTTTAATTTGTAAGGTGATATGATACTATATGTATGTAATGGTCAGCATCTTGTCCTTTTTATTCAAAATTATGATTTCAAGGTGTATGTATTTATATGTTAACACATACAGATCTATTTCATTCAATGCTATTATCAAGTATTCTAGCTTCTTAATATACCACAGTTTATCTTTTTCTCCATTGATGAGCGTTTAGGTTATATTTGGATTTTTTTGTTATGACAAACAGTGCTGTAATAAGAACATTCTTGTGCTTGTCTCCTTGTACACATATAACAAGGTGTCACAAACCTGAAAGTGGAATTCCTGGGACAGGGAGTATCATTTGAAGAGACTGTCCTTTCCCCAGTGTATGTTCTTGGCACCTTTGTAAAAAATGAGTTCACTGTAGATGTATGGAATTATTTCATTGTTCTCTATTCTGTTCCATTGGTCTATATGTCTGTTTTTATGCCAGTACCATGCTGTTTTGGTTACTATAGCTTTGTAGTATAATTTGAAGTGAGGTAATGTGATTCTTCCAGTTTTGTTCTTTTTGCTTTGGCTATTCTGGGCCTTTGGTAGTTCCATATAAATTTTAGGATTATTTTTCTATTTCTGTGAAGAATGTCTTTGGTGTTTTCATAGGGATTACATTGAATCTGTAGATTACTTTGGGTAGTATGGACACTTTAGCAATATTGATTCTTCCAGTCCATGAACGTGGCTGGTCTTTCCATTTTTTCATGTGTTCTCTCCAATTTCTTGCATCAGTGTTTTATAGTTTTCATTGTAGAAATCTTTCACTTCTTTGTTTTTAAGTTTATTCCTAGGTATTTTGTTTGTAGCTATTGTAAATGGAGTTACTTTCTTGATTTTTGTTTCGGATTGTTTGCTGTTGGCATGTAGAAATGCTGCTGACTTTTGTATGTTAATTTTGTATCCTGCAACTTTACTGAATTTGTCAGTTACAATTGTTTTTTTGGTGGAGTCTTTAGGTTTTTCCAAATATAAGATCATATTATCCACAAACAAGGATAATTTGACTTATTCTTTCCAATTTGGATACCCTTTTTTTTTTCTCTTATCCAATTGCTCTAGCTAGGACTTCCAATAGTGTGTCGAATAACAGTGGTGAAAGTGGGCATCCTTGTCTTGTTCCAGGTCTTAGAGGAATACTTTCAGGTTTTTTTCATTAATTATGATTCTAGCTGTGGGTCTGTTGTCTGATGAAAAGTCTGAAACGGTACCTAAAACTACTAAATTAATTTTAACATCTTTGAGTTGTTTTTAGTTCTGTGAGAAGAGCATATCTATTTTGGTTTACTCAGTGAGTAGAGTAGTGTCTAATACTGAGTAAATGTACTGTAAGTATTTTTGAAAGAATGATTCTTTGGGTTTACATACCCTGGGGTTTGTAAACAAATATCTGTTGATTGGCATTAATCCTGATGGTATCCAAGGTACAGGAATGGCAAAGGGAAAAGATAGGGCAATACTGACTGATGCTTCAAAATCATGCCCTAGTTATGCTATAATCAAGCAAGAAATGTTTATGGAATGGAAAGATTAAGGAAAAGGTATGTTCTTATTTTAGCAATAAAACGAATACCAGAAGCTTTAACATTCACCAGTACAAATAAATAGTTTCAATGGAATAGGTCGAAAGTAAAGGGACATCACTAGAGTAAATGCTAGACCTTCCCTCTCCTTTTATTTTTAGCAACAGCAAAGCAGAAACTAAGATCTACAAGTGATCAAAGAGGGTGATCCATTCAATTTCTGTGTAGACAGGAATAATAATAATACCTTTTACATATTGGTACAGTTTGTAAAAACACTTTCACTTACTCATTTAATCTTCATAGCAACTTGATGAGGTAGAATACTATAGGAAGCAGTATTAGCTCAGGTTGGTACGTAAATTACTGTGTTTAAATTTCAATAAAACAGCTATGGAATCCAAGACATTCTTGGCGCCTAATAAACTGTATTCTTTGCCAACAGTGAAAGTGCTTCTCTGTTGCTTGGTAAGTTTTTTCCCCTTAGAATACTAATAAAGTAATTGATAAACTTTCATTTTTATTTTGATTTGATTGGGACAGCAATTTAGCAGTAAAAAATGTCACCTTTATAAATCCTGTGGTTTCTGGTTCTTGGCCAGTTAAATTCAACCTGACCAGGAGGCACGCTTAATTCTAAAATTGCTTTTACCTTCTGAAGTTTTTGTGGTATAGACATCCTCCTTTTTCTACTTTAATGAAAGCATGTTATAAGCAGATCATAACAATTTTTTTCTTTAAAACAATATTGTAATTAGGCCAGCTGCAGTGGCTCACACCTGTAATCCCAGCACTTTGGGAGGCCGAGGCAGGCGGGTCACTTGAGGTAAGGAGTTCGAGACCAGCCTGAGGAACATACTAAAACCCCGTCTTTACTAACAATACAAAAAAATTAGCCGGGCTTGCTGGCACATGCCTGTAATCCCAGCTGCTCTGGAAGCTGAGGCATGAGAATCCCTTGAACCTGTGAAGTGGAGTTTGCAGTGATTCTAGGTCGCACCATTGCACAATCCTGGGTGGCAGAGCAAGACCCTGTCTCAAAAAAAAAAAAAAAAAAAGCCAGGCACGGTGGCTCACACCTGTAATCCTAGCACTTTGGGAGGCTGAGGCAGGCGAATCATGAGGTCAGGAGATCGAGACCATCCTGGCTAACAAGGAGAAACCCCGTCTCTACTAAAAATACAAAAAAAAAAAAAAATTAGCCAGGCGTGGTGGCAGACACCTGTAGTCCCAGCTACTCAGGAGGCTGAGGCAGGAGAATGGCGTGAGCCCGGGAGGTGGAGCTTGCAGTGAGCTGAGATCACGCCACTGCACTGCAGCCTGGGCGACAGAGCGAGACTCTGTCTCAAAAAAAAAAAAATGTAATTGATGTAATAGTCCCAGAAAAGAACTTGGCATTAAGTTAAATTATAAAATCAGAAAGCTATGTAATTTAAATTTGTATTCAAAATCTGTATATTGGCATATATATTCTGTGCCAGTTTATTTAAGATGTTACTGTATCATGAAGTTTACTTAAGGCATATAATCGTCTGCACTGTAAAACAAACTACCAAATTAATGTACTATCTCAAAGAATTAAACATATAACAATTTTGATGACCACCTAAATTTTAGAACAACTGTTTTTTTAAAAAACTTTTTACTATGGAAACTTTTATATATATAATATATAAATTATATATGGTATATATAATACATAAATTATATATGGTATATATAATACATAAATTATATATGGTATATATAATACATAAATTATATATGGTATATATAATACATAAATTATATATGGTATGTATAATACATAAATTATATATGGTATGTATAATACATAAATTATATATGGTATGTATAATACATAAATTATATATGGTATGTATAATACATAAATTATATATGGTATGTATAATACATAAATTATATATGGTATGTATAATACATAAATTATATATGGTATGTATAATACATAAATTATATATGGTATGTATAATACATAAATTATATATGGTATGTATAATACATAAATTATATATGGTATGTATAATACATAAATTATATATGGTATGTATAATACATAAATTATATATGGTATGTATAATACATAAATTATATATGGTATGTATAATACATAAATTATATATGGTATGTATAATACATAAAGTATATATGGTATGTATAATACATAAAGTATATATGGTATGTATAATACATAAAGTATATATGGTATGTATAATACATAAAGTATATATGGTATGTATAATACATAAAGTATATATGGTATGTATAATACATAAAGTATATATGGTATGTATAATACATAAAGTATATATGGTATGTATAATACATAAAGTATATATGGTATGTATAATACATAAATTATATATGGTATGTATAATACATAAATTATATATGGTATGTATAATACATAAATTATATATGGTATGTATAATACATAAAGTATATATGGTATGTATAATACATAAAGTATATATGGTATGTATAATACATAAAGTATATATGGTATAATACATAAAGTATATATGGTATATATTATATAGAAATTATATATGGTATATATTATATAGAAATTATATATGGTATATATTATATAGAAATTATATATATTATATAGAAATTATATATGTTATATATAAATTATATGTTATATATTATAAATTATATGTTATATATAAATTATATGTTATATATAAATTATATACATTATATATAAAGTATAAATTATATGCATTTTATATATATATATTTTTTGAGATGGAGTCTCACTCTGTCACCCAGGCTGGAGTGCAGTGGCACAGTCTTGGCTCACTACAACCTCCGCCTCCTAAGTTCAAGTGATTCTCCTGCCTCAGCCTCCCTAGTAGCCAGGATGACAGGAGCCTGCCACCATGCCTGGCTAATCTTTGTGTTTTTAATAGAGATGGGGTTTCACCATGTTGGCCAGGCTGGTCTTGAACTCCAGACCTCAGGTGATCTGCCTGCCTCGGCCTCCCAAAATGCTGGGATTACAGGCATGAGCCACCATGTCCGGCCAACTATGGAAAATTTTAAACATACATAAAAGTAGAGTAGTATATGAATCATCGTGAGCTCATTAACAAAAGATAATTTCAGTTCACTTTAAAAATTGACATGTGAAAGTTTGGACTCATACATTTTGTTTTGGTCTAAAGTTTCCTTGGCAAATATTCACATGGTTCCATTGACTCTGGCTCCTTTTTAAGATAGGATGCTTTTTTATTTTTTTAAGAGAAAAATTATTGCTCTGACAAGCTAATCGAAGATATTTAATTTTGGAATTTGGAGGAAAGGCATAAACCTAGTTTATTACAAAAATACCTCTTTTTAGTTTTCCTAGCCTTAAAGTAGGAGACAACCTCCCTCCCTTTACCCAGGTTATACTTTCATATGGTATTTGCATAAAGAAATCTTGTTTTCACCCTGGCCTAAATATACATCCAATTTTCTCTGCACCTTTTAGGTAACTCTTTTTTAAGGAGGGTGTGTGTGTGTGTGTGTGTGTGTGTGTATGCGTCCGCATGCATGTGCATGTGTGTACACACGTGTGTGGATTTTCATGGTTTTTAAAATATAGACATAAGTACGAATACATTTATTTCCCCACTCTTCATACATAAGATACATAATACTGTATATATCATTCTGTATTTTGTTTTTAACGTTTATGTAGGCCATTCTGGAAATTTTGTTTCCATACATAATTTTTTATATATATACAACTACAGTTCCATTGTATAGATGTACTATAGTGTATTTAACCAGTGATGTGTGTATGGGCATTTGGGTTCTTTCTAGACTTTTGATATACAATCAGTACTGTAGTGAATAATGTTGCACATACATTATTCTTATGTATTGCAGGCATATCTGTGAGATAGATTCCCAGAAGTATGCTTGACTAGGTCAAAGAGAAATTTGCATTTGTGACTTTGATAGATACAAATTTCGCTTCATGGATCTTGCTTAATTATGAGATGTCTGTTTATCTATAGCTTCATACCAGTAGAATATGTTATCAATTTTTTTTGGATTTTTGCCAATCTGATAAATGAAAAATAACTTCACTAGTTTGGGTTTGCTTTCCTCTGAGTGAGACTGAACATGTTTTCATATGTGTGAAGGCCATTTCTACTTCTGTTTCTGGGACCTGTCTCATATATTTTTCCCTTTTTGTCTTGGGTTATTGGTCTTCATCTCAATTTTTCAGGAGCTCTTTGTGTATCAGGAAGCTAACACATCTGCTAAATGAGTTGCAAATATATTTTTCACCATTTGTACTGTCTTTTTACTTCACTTTTAATGTGTTTGTTTTGCCATCCAAAAGTTTTTTTTAGCTTTATGTAGGTGAATATAATATTTTTTTCCTTTATGACTTGTAGATTTTGCATCAGAGTTATAAAAGCCTTTTTCATTTGAAGATTTGAAGGTGCCATGCTTTCTTCTAGTTCTTTTATGGTTTGTTTCACTCTCCTTCCCTTTCTTCCTTCCAGCATTTAAATATTTGATCCATTTGTAGTTTATTCTGGTACACAATATGAAGTATGGATGAACCTTTTTTTCTAGATTAGTTCCAGTTGTCCCAGCATCAGTTATTTAAAAGTTCATCTTTACCCCATTTCAGATGTTGTCTTTATCTTATTGGCACTTTCTTTATGTGTTAGGGTCTATTTTGGTCTTTCTGTTTTGTTCCATTGATTTCTTCATCTGTTGCACAGGTACTATCATGAAAGAACAAATAGTATAAAAATTCAGCCTACAAAAGTGGAATTAAGAAGGACTGATAGATGGCTTGCCTTGGTAATAGAGCAGAAAACCAAATTTCTGCCTGTTGATGAAATATATATGCAACTTAGGATCAGCATATGTAGAGAAGCATGAGGGAGCATAGCCATATTTGAAGTGCATTACTGGAGTGCCTAAGGGAAATTACCAAAGAGGCTGAAGGATAGATAGCTCCAAGTCATTGGTGGCCTTTTATGACACATTATGGAATTGGAATTTTATCTTACAAATAATGGGAAAATTTTAAGCAAACTAGTGAAATTTAAGATTATATTTTAGAATGGGTTAAATGCTGAGTTCAGTGAACTCAGCGTGGGCTTCAGATTCCACAAACCCTATGAAATTTTGTTTCAGAGAGCACATTTGAGGCTTTCATTAGATTCTCAGAAGTCTTTCTCTCTCTCCCCCCCCACCCACACACACACACACACACACACACACACACACACACAGGTGTGCATGCACATGCATGCCCAAAAGTTAAGAATACCTTCTTAAAAGTAAAAAATTAAAAACAAAGATAAAAAAGAAAAAAAGAATGCCTTCTTTAGAAAGATTTCTATGGTAACATAGGATAGGATACATTGGATGTGGTTTAAAACTAAAGATCGGTCACCAGTCAGGAAATTTTGGCATTAGTATAGGCAGAAGATGAATGGCACAGGGAAAAGTGAGCTTTCGCTTAAGTTTATTATTTCTGAAAGGTTACAACCAGTTCTCATTGTTCGTAGTAGTTATGGTCTATAAATTCACTACAAACAATTAGTGAACACTGAACCTTGCTCCTAGGGGAAGTACAAGGATTATTATTATTTAAATAAGCCAAAAACCCCTCTATATATTGGCCTCTAGGTTGTTTCTTCCATTACAACAGGTTGAGACCTATTGGCTTAAAAGTGTGCTTGCACCAAACTAAATTTTTTGTACATCTAAATTGTTTTAAACATAATCCTGATAAGCAGATTTTTAGCCACTGAGAGCCTGCCTACTTTGCAGTCCCCACAAAACTGCTTTGTACTCAACATCTATTAGGTATAAATAAGATCAAATCCCAAGGCTATAAAGATTCCAAGCTGCTGTTGCCCTTTGGAGCTCTTTGATACATAGACTCCTTGCTGGGTTGTCTAACATTGTCAGCTAGACATATAAGCTCCCTCTCCTACTCCCCTCTCCCCTGAGAGTTCCCTAGCCCTCCTCTTCTGGGTGATAGCCACTCCACCTCAGCTTCTGGCCAGTCCTGTTTGGGTAGTGGCCACTCTGCCTTAGCCTCTGGACAGTATGCTTTAAGGACATCCTCTGCCTGCAGATCTGTCAGTGTCACCCAATAAAGCTATGCATGCTACTGCCACCTCGTGGTCATATCTTTTTCCTTGATCAGACCCCAGATCCCTCACATTTAAAATACAGTTAGGTTCCTACCAGCCTCTAGTCACATTTTCATCAATCAGTCGATACGTAACCTTGTTTTGTGTGTGTTTCTGTTTAAAGACATATTGTTGATTCATTAACATTGAACTCACGGCTGACATTACTACAACTCATGCCTGAAGGAAGCTGGCCTAACACATGTACTTACTCTGCCAGGGACATTATAGCCTTCTTATGCTTACCAGCCCTAAACAGCACGTGAGCACTATGCTTAGGGATTATTTTAAACAGTAGAATCATCAACAAAAAGCACAAAAGTGAGAAAAAAGTGGCACCAAATAGGCTCTGCCCAGGATACTTGTTTATAGTATGAAAATTGAAACAAGAAGGCAAGAGAAAGCTTCACTGTTCAACCTCAGTTGGAGAGGTGCATGCGTTAGGCGACTCAAATATCTCATTGCTCTGCGCATGTCTATGAAAGCACTGAGAGTATTGACTTTAGAGTTACAAATAAATTTTAGCAAGTAGAGAGATTTCAAGTATGGACTCCACAAGTAATGAGGATCAACTGTACCATCCAGTCTCTTTAATACTTCCAGTGATGAGCCCAGTCTCTCATGACAAACTTTTACCTTGCTGGGTAGGTAAAAGTTCAGGGTTTTTCTTTGTTTGTTTGTGGCAGTATCTCGCTCTGTCACCCAGGCTGGAATGCAGTGGTACGATTTTGGCTTGCCGCAACCTCTGCCTTCTGGGTTCAAGTGATTATCGTGCCTCAGCCACCTGAGTAGCTGGGATTATAGGCGCCCGCCGCTCTGCCCGGCTACTTCTTGTGTTTTTTAGTAGAGATGGGGTTTCACCATGTTGGCTAAGCTGGTCTCGAACTCCTGACCTCAAATGATCCACCCACCTTGGCCTCCCAAAGTGTTGGGATTACAGGTGTTAGCCACTGCACCCAACCTGGATAGTTTTAATGGTTATATTGCACTACCCTCTGCGTCCTGTTATTTCTGGTCATAGATCCTAATTAGGCTTTCTGGACTCTTCCCCCTTCAATATATTATTTGAATTCAGCTGTCTTATATTTACCTTTACCCCCTTTTTTTCCCCTCTAGCATAAATATTCCCAATTTCTTTGGAAACTTTTGGTTTGCTAAGCACCTCAATTTAAATGAATGGAACTTATTGTTACAAACTAACATTTCCCCTTCTTCTTACACCTCCCAATAAAAACTGTGTCCTCTGTATTCACACTGCCTCACTGTAGTCTACACTTTCAGTTCCAAGTAACTCAGATTTGCCTGTGGGGGATGAGGCAAGGAAAAGGCTAGAGATAGGGATAACTTTAAATATACAGAGAGATTACTTTTTTTTCCCCTTTCCCTTTCCCTCCTTCTCTGTCTCTCTCTTCCCATGTCATCTTTGCTGCTTCATATGTTAGCTTCATTCTATAACAGATTTTCTCAGTGTGGTGGAGAATATGGCCATTGAGGGCTCTAGATTTGTATCTTCTGCAAATCTACAGAACTACAGTAGAAACAAGGACTTTTCTCTGTCAGTGTCCATGTGTCAATTTAGGGAAGAACTCAGGTACTGTTTGGGTCATATATATAGCCCTGGACCAGTTGCTCTTGCCAGGGGTATGGGAAACTGATTAGCCAGCTTCTGTCATCTGTAGTGACATAAAAGTAGTGACCCTTGATAGCTTTTCTAGTACCATGTGGATTTCTAGAGAAGGGAATATTCCCAGAGGAAACAGGGGCACCAAACAACAAATATCAAGTATACATGTTAAGACAGGTTTTTTTCTTCCTGCTATGTTTAGGGCCAGTAAGAGGTCTCTTAAGGACAGTCAGTGTGATTGAAGGGTTATACAGTTTTCAGCTTTGAACAGTATTGGATCAAAATTGATTTTGCTTTTAATATTGACATCTATTATTGCTCAGTGATGGATATACTGCGTTGGTGGGTTGTTGTAGCAGATACTGTTACTTCTTCTTTTTATATGTTTAAAGTATTTCATAATTTTAATAAAATAGAAAATTAACTTTGCTTTAAGTTGGTGAATAATAACAAATATTTGGGTTATAATTTCCCTTTAGTATTAAGTTAGCTGTAGAAATGGTGTTGTATCTGACCTAGTAACCCATTTGACTTTTTAAAGATGAATTACTAAATTTTTTTAATGATATGAAAAAATGTAATTTGCTCCTTTTACCTCTTATCAATATATTTATGATACCATAGGTACCTGCAAGGTGTGGAGTTACAGTCCGAGACAGTCTAAAGAAAGCACTGATGATGAGAGGTCTAATCCCAGAGTGCTGTGCTGTTTACAGAATTCAGGATGGGTATGGTTTGTATGTGACGTGAAATTTTGTTTAAAAAGAAAATCACACATTAAACTTTGAAGTTTTCTTAGGATCTTTACCAAAACCTAGGGAATTGAAAGTGTACTTTAGGAAAAAGTATTAAATTAATACTAAGTTAGCCTGAAGAAATACTGTAGGCCATATGAGGAGTTAAATAATTGTATATGACTGTAGTGTTTGTTACTTTGATCAAATGATTTTATTTGGAATTTGAGATTCTTACAATTTTTGAACCATTCAGAGTGTGATTTATTTGGATAATAGACTCTTACCCCCCTCCCATTTTTAATACAAACTCATAGTTTCACAAAAGGTATATCAAAATTAACATTTTATATTGACCTACTTTTCTTTCAGAAAGTGTCTAACATTGTTCCAAGACCCTCACGTTTTGAATCCTCTTTAAAAAAAAAAAAATTATTTTGGGGGCATGTTGTCCCTGTCCCTTGAGTACTCTTTTTCCTTGAATGGATAGATAAGTCCGTACCTGTGATTTTTTTTTTTTTTTTTTTTTTTTTTTTTTTTTGGACCCCAGGAACAATCCATTTTCTGCTGTTGTAGGTCTTTTCTGGAGCTGACTTGAAGAAAAGAGTACATCTCTTTACCCTGCTGTTTGTCCAAGAGTGATACATTTATTTGGGGTAAACTTAAAATTAATTTATTGCCATTTAAATTTCTAACGATGGAATATTAGGGAGCCAAACCTCCCTCACTGTTACTAGCCCCTCGATAACCAATTTTCATATCTTCAGCATGAGGTATATGAATATTTTTAGGTGTAATAACCAAGAAAGGCTTGTGTCTACATTTTTCAGAGAGAAGAAACCAATTGGCTGGGACACTGATATTTCCTGGCTTACTGGAGAAGAATTGCATGTGGAAGTGTTGGAGAATGTTCCACTTACAACACACAACTTTGTATGTATCTTTACATTTCTTTTTGAAATGTCAAAAATGTTTAGATTTTAATGAATGAATTTTTATTTAGGGAATGTGAAATATGGATGAGTAATTTTGGAACTGACATTTTACCTGAGTTGAAATCAGTTGTTTTCTTTAAAAACTTGTATTTAAACAAGAGTTTAATTTTAATCTTTATACTTTCTTTTTAATTTAAAAAAGTAATATGTATGCATTGTTAAAAGATAATTTTGAATAGTGCAGAAGTATGTCAAGTAAGAAAAGTGAAAATACCCTCCTAGAGGCCAACATTTGTTTAGATTAACAGATTATTGTTCTGTCTTCCAAACTTTTTTCTGTGTACACAAACGTGTGCTTGTACCTGTAAGCCTAAAGTTTTTTCCTTTCTTTTTTTCTCCCTTTCCTTCATTACTTTCTTTTCTTTTCCCTTTCTTAAATCAAAGTAGAGCCATGCTATGTGATATTCTTTGCCTTATTTTTTTTTAATTCAACAGGATGTCACGGACATCTTTTCATGTCAGTATACCTGGCTTTATTTTAGTATGACTATGTAATAATTCGTAAGAATAGGAATTCATTATATTTAACCATTTCTCTATTGATAGACATTTAAGTTTTTGTATTATAAAAAATCTGTTACATACAGGGCTAAACAAGGTCTTTCTGCATATATCTTGACACACTTGTACACACCCTTGTGTTTCTGAAGGATAGGTTAATGGAAATAGAATGGCTGGGTATTAAACTCTCCATGAGGCTTTTTTCTTTGTCTGGTTTTTGCATTTGCTAGAACCTAGCATAAGCCTAAGTGTCACCAGCATAAGGCCCGGAATGTGGGACCTTTCCACCTTAGAGATGAGGATCTACATAGAACTTGAGAACTTATCCCCTAAAATGGCAGGCAGAAGCCAAAAGTTGTCTCTGAATCAGGAATACATTTCTTACTTTTCTCTATGTATGGAATTTTGGCCAGAGTTTTTTCTAGGTGGATAGTTACTGCTACCCTTTAGGCGTCAAGTGTTTTCCCATGTGTCTTGGTGATTAATCCAGCTGGGCTCTTAAAGCAGATGATTGATTAGATTATTTCCTTTGGGGTTTATGCTTTCAAGCCTCCATTAGTAGTGAATAATGAAATCATGTTTGTGTTTCTGTAAGGCATTTTTTGGGAGAAGTGTAAGATACACCTAATGTCAATCAAATTTTACTGTGCAGCAAATAATTTTTTAACATGTTGAATTTTAAGTGGATAAATCTTAACATTTTTATTTAAGTTCTTAAGAATACAAATACAGTTGAGCATACATTTCATAGTGATTACTACTCTGTTTCTTAATAATTCTTCTTAGCTAGAAATTGGATATGAGGAGATAAAAGAAAGACCTAAGTTGCTAAGTGTGAGAAAATAGTATTAAAATGATGCCTCAGGAAGGTCCTTGCCACAGAAGGATTGTGAAAGCAAACTGCAGATTGATTCCAGAGTATGGAAATTGTCACCACTCAGTTGGATACCTGCCAGTAAATTTTTATTGAGAACTTTCCATTTGCCAATACCATATCTTACCTAGGGATATGACAAATGAATAAGACAGTGTCACTGCCATAGAGTAGAGAGAAGATTTAATAAATTTTCATAAACATTCATAATTACTATATATGTATAAAGTTCTATAGATGCACAGAGATTCCTAACCTGGCTTTTGAGGAGTTAGGAAGGTTTCTCAGAGACAGAAATATCTAAGCTTAGGCCTGATGGATGAGGAAGTAAGTATCAAGTAAAGAGTACCCTAAACAGAGGGAAGAGCAAGAAAGCATGTTACCTTTCAAAGTTTTGAAAGAAGTTCAGAATGGATGATACAAGATTGAAGAGTAGGTTGTTAACAGTATTGTGGGTAGAATAAGAGTTGTGGGTAGAATAAGCAGAGTCCAGCTCATGAAAATCCTTGTTAGCCATATTAAAGATTTGGATTTTTCTGTAAAATAATTAGAAATGTAATAGTTGTAAGCTTGGGGAGAAATGTGATTAGATTTGTGTGTTAGAATGATTGCTCTGAGTGCCATATAGAGGCAAGATCAAAAACCTATGTTCTGCTTAGAAAGGAAAGGTGTTCTTGGCTGTCTTGGGTTTTGCTTGGCTATTCAAGGAGGGCTGCTTATGCCTCATGGTTTCATATTATAAAAGCAATCCCTTCAGTATTTCTCTATATCCCAAGAGTCCTTGGGAACTGGGAACTGGGAAAACAAGATTTGAAACTTTTATATCCAAACCTTCTCCTTTTTCTGCAGACACTCAGTGTCTTCCTTCACACAGCCCCACACCTTACAAATTAATGCATGCAAATTACCTCGACTGTGCCTCTCACTAATTTGCCATACATATTTATGTATACTCAGATACTAGATTAAGTGTAAGCTGTGACCCAAAAGAAAGATATGTCTTCCTGTGCTCATCTTTATTGACAAAGGTATACTTACAGATACAGGCATATATTGCTTAAAATTTATGATCAAATGCATATCCACATGTTTTCTTTCCTTCAGCTGTTTTGGTCACCTACCTACTTGGTTTGGTGAATAATGGCCACATAAAAAATTTTAAAGATTTTAAAATTTCTTGTATATCCAGAGACAAATGGAAAAAGAACACAATTAGAAATAGGCATTTACCTGTTTTATATCCCCTAGAAAGTGATACATAGGAAAAAAGGTGAAGAAAATAAGAGTCACTTTTAAAACTAAATGTCCTCAAAAAGCCAGAATGTATTATTTATCAGGATGTAATTTTCTTGAAATATTTTCAATAACTTTCTATTCTTAATGGAACAGAATGTGTAAATAAATGTGTATTGAAAATGGACTTTTGGCTGGGCACAGTGGCTCATGCCTCTAATCCCTTGAGAGGCCGAGGCAGGCAGATCACTTGAGCCCAAGAGTTCAAGACCAGCCTGGGTAACATGACAAAACCTCATCTCTCCAAAAAAATACAAAAAGTAGGTGGGCATGGTGGTGTGCACCAATAGCCTTGGCTATTCAGCCTGAGGTGGGAGGATAACTTGAGCCTGGGAGGCAGACTTTGCAGTGAGTCATGATTGTGCCACCATACTCCAGCCTGGGCAACAGAGCAAGACCCTATCAAAAAAAAAAGAAAAGAAAAAGAAAAGTAGACTTTTGATGTTGAAATCTATTTAATGTATCATAAAAAAATTTACATGTAGCAGAATAGATTAGGAAGTTCTAATTCATGTTGTATATAGTCAGGGTAAGTAGTGTTGTATGAATACAGTTATATATGGAGTCATAATGTAAAATATCGTTATTTGTGATTAAAACTCTGAAAAACTGGGCACAGTGGCTCACGCCTGTAATCCCAGCACTTTGGGAGGCTAAGGTGGGCAGCTCACGAGGTCAGGAGTTCAAGACCAGCCTGGCCAGCCTGGTAAAATCCTGTCTCATTTGAAAATCTTGTGAGTTGTAACTGGTTTTATACAAAATATCGAAGAGTGGAAATTGTATAATTACAATCATGTAATTAAAAGTATTAACCCCCCCCCCAAAAAAAAACCTGTCTCTACTAAAAATACAAAAATTAGCCAGGTGTGATGGTGTGCGCCTATAGTCCTAGCTGCTCGGGAGGCTGAGGCGGGAAAATCGCTTGAATCCAGGAGGTGGAGGTTGTAGTGAGCCGAGATCATGCCACTGCACTCCGGCCTGGGTGACAGTGAGACTCTGTCTCAAAAAAAAATCTCTGAAAAACTGAAATGAATTAAGAATATAGAGGCCGAGTGTGGTGGCTCATGTCTGTAACACTCTGGGAAGACAAGGCAGGCGGATCACTTGAGGTCAGGAGTTTGAGACCAGCCTGGCCAACATGGTGAAACTCCATCTCCACCAAAAAGTACAAACATTAGCTAGGCATGGTGGTGCATGCCTGTAGTCCCCAGCTACTTGGGAGGCTGAGGCAGGAGAATCACTTGAAACCAGGAGGCAGAGGTTGCAGTGGGCCGAGATCCTGCCACTGTACTCCAACCTGGGCGACAGAGCGAGACTCCATCTCAAGAATACAGAGCAAAGAACAAATAATGAAATAGAAGTCACCCATGCTCTCGCCACTCTGAAGTAGCCACTCACATTTTGATATTTATTCTTATATTTTCTTATTATTATATACACTAAATAAATATATTTTAAGCAATTTCTGGCTTTAGTAGGATAGATTCTTCCTAGTGCAGTTCTGTTACGTGACTCATGTTCTACATCATTTGCCTTTGACATGGAATTCTTAACATGTTGCCTTCTAAGTTTCACCTAGAGAAGTGTTCACAAATAAGTTTATGTGGCCCAAACATTCTGATCCTCTAAGAAATTGATCATTTGTTAGAAAAAATAGATCTTATTGTCTTTTAGGTGATTTTTCTATTTCTTTTTTTTAGTAAGATTAGGAAGAGCTGTTTCAATTTTCATATGATTACTTACTAGTTTTATAAATAATTGTTTTTACATTTTTATCCAAAGTTAACCATTATGTTTTTGGACCATAGATCAGTGGTTCTGATTCTGTCAGCTATTTTGTTTTTGTTTTTGTTTTAGCTATTATGTAGATTGTATTTATAGTCTCTCTCCCTCCCACCCCCAATTCCACTCTAGAGGAAATCACTGTTAATTTTTAATGGTTTCTGTTTTAAGCTCTTTTGGTGATTATTTTCATCTTACTAAATACAGTTACACATTGCCTGATGACTGGGATATGTTCTGAGAAATGCATCAATGGTGATTTTGTTATGTGCTTACACAAGCCTACATGGTATAGCCTAACTATACAACTAGGCTATATGGTAGAGCCTATTGCTTCTAAGCCAATAACCTGCACGGAATGTTACTGAACTGAATGCTGTAGGTAACCTTAACACAGTGGCAAGTTTGTGTATCTAAACATAGAAAAGGTACAGTAAAAATACAGTATAAAAGATCAAAAATGGTCTACCTGTGTAGGATACCTAACATGAACAGAGCTTTTAGGACTGGAAATTGCTCTGGTGAGTGAGTGGTGAGTGAATGTGAAGGCGTAGGACATTACTATTTGTTACTGTAGACTTTATGATAAACATTGTACACTTAGGCTACAGTACAGTTTTAAATTTTTTCTTCTTAAAAAGTTTATAAAGTAAAAAATTTACATTAAACTAAGGTTTAATTTTTTTAACTTTTTGACTCTTGAAATAACAGTTTCAAAAGTTTAAAAACATTATATAGCTATACAAAAATATTTTCTTTATGTGCTTATTCTATAAACTTTCTTCTATTTTAAAATTTTTTAATTTTTCTTTTCTACTTTTTAAACTTTTCTGTTAAAAATGAAGACACAAGCTGCACACGGTGGCTCATGTTTGTAATCCCAGCACTTGAGGAGGCCTAGGCAGACGCATCATCTGAGGTCAGGAGTTCAAGACCAGCCTGGTCAACATGGTGAAACCCTTTCTCTAATAAAAAATAGGAAAATTAGCCAGGCGTGGTGGCATGTGCCTGTGGTCCCAGCTGCTCGGGAGGCTGAAGCAGGAGAATCACTTGAACCAGGAGGTGGAGGTTGCAGTGAGCCGAGATCGTGCCATGGCACTCCAGCCTGGGTGACAGAGCCAGACTCTGTCTCAAAAAAAAAAAAAAAAAAAAGACACAAACATACACATTAGCCTAGGTCTACACAAGGTCAAGATCTTCAAGGTGTCACTAGGCAATAGGAATTATTCAACTCCTTTATAATCTTATGGGACCACTGTGGTATGAAGTCCATGATTAACTGAAGTGTCATTATGTGACACATGACTGTAATTATCTTTTAGCCACAATTTCTTGCTTTATTAACTTTAGATATCATATACTGATTACTGATTCTATAAGGAATTAGCTCATTTATAGTTCTTCCTCTCCCTCCTCTCCCCCAATATTTTTATTAGTAGTTTTTTGGTTCTTCTATTGGGTGCCTTTGTAACTTTAATATATGCCTTTCTTGTTCCGTCAACACCAGTCGGCATTTCTTAACCTCCCTTCTTTGTATGATAATTAAAGTATAGGCTTCTTCCTTTCACCTCTGTTTCCTCCTTCTTTTCATGTCTACTTTTACTTTTATGTTGTCAAGCTTGAAATCAGTTGCCAGCCTTTTACTCATTTCTCATTTTTTAACTTCTGGGTTTTTAAGTTAGATAGTGGGGTGGGAAATAAATATGTGTAGTCCATCTATTATCTTGGACCCCCGGTTTTCATTTTATAATAGTACTTTAGTATGTGAGTTTCATGATATAAATATATTACAACTTTCTTATTTTAAACAAGAGAGTAGATACGTCAGTTTCTAGAAAGTTTTCTTGTGAGTTTTTGAAATCTCTGTGATTTTTTACTTTGCAGGTACGAAAAACGTTTTTCACCTTAGCATTTTGTGACTTTTGTCGAAAGCTGCTTTTCCAGGGTTTCCGCTGTCAAACATGTGGTTATAAATTTCACCAGCGTTGTAGTACAGAAGTTCCACTGATGTGTGTTAATTATGACCAACTTGAGTAAGTAATCCAAAAATATCTCTTTTCTACCTACCATTTTACACTTAAATTTTCTTAATGTGAAGCTACGATGTCTAAAAGTCTGTGAGGGTTTTTCTTCCATACGATTGTTATAGAGAATTTTTTTAAAGTGTAGTTAGAGAATAATATGTAGAATGGACAGTATTTCTCTCCCAAATTGTAATTCTGGTTCAGCTATACAGTTAATTTATATTTTATATTATCGTTTAATTAATCAAGACCCCTAACCCATAGAAACCATTTTTGGATAGTTTCTAGGAGGAGAGGGAGAGTTGTTTCAATTAAATTAAGCATTATGATTTTGTACCACAGATCAGGTAGTCTGATTCTGTTAGCTATTTTGTAAATTACGTTTATATTCTTCCTCTCTCTCCTTCATCCCCATTCAGCTCCCTTCCCCCAATTTATTTGAGTAAGATGTAAAATTTTTGTATCCAGTATATATCTCTTTCTAAAATTTCTCTTTGCTGTATGCCAGTTTTTCTAATAGATTAGACTGAGTCTGTTATCTCTTTTTGTGTCATTGTTGCTGCTGCTATTAAAGTCTTACTTTTCTTGATCACCTGAGCAAATAAAACTTAACTCTGTACTTTAAGTAAATTATAATGTCACCTAATTTACAGTAGATACTTTTTATTCTCATTCTTTAACCATAAAGCATGATTTTCATCTTGTAGTATGTAGAAATTTGCTGAACTGAATGATTAGTTTTAAGTTATAAGCATGCCTTTGAAAGTGCAATACAATTTTTTTAAAATAAGCCTTTAGACAAAAATACAACTAATTGAATTTTAACAGTTGTTTCTGAGAATGGAATTTGATCTCAGTTTTTTTGGTTAACTATGTATTTTGGTATATGAAGCTTCTGGGTTTTGCACAAGTTAGGTTTGTTTTGTTTTGCCTCACAGTTTGCTGTTTGTCTCCAAGTTCTTTGAACACCACCCAATACCACAGGAAGAGGCGTCCTTAGCAGAGACTGCCCTAACATCTGGATCATCCCCTTCCGCACCCGCCTCGGACTCTATTGGGTATGGTTTGACTTCTGCTCTTCGGCGACATGCTACTTGAACCGCTTTCTTTTGGATCTCCTGGTTAATTAGAAACCTTTCCAATGTTTAAATTGTTAAATTAAGGACTTTTCCCCCAAATAACTTATCATACCACTCAGATATTTACATGCATTTGATACAAATAAATGGGATTAAAGCTGACATAGACTATTTCAGAATCAGTCCTGAAAAAATCAATATTGGGTATGATTTGATTTCTGCTCTTCAGTGACATGCTTCTTGAACTGCTTTCTTTTGGATCTCCTGGTTAATTAGAAACATTTCCAACATTTAAATGCTTAAATTAAGGATCTTTTCCCCAAATAACTTATTTTATCACACCAGTCAGATATTTACATGCATTTGGTACAAATAAGTGGGATTAAAGCTGACATAGACTATTTCAGAACCAGTCCTGAAAAAATCATGCAACAGATCATTTTGAGTCTACACCTTGAGTTCATCTTTTATTAGGTATGGAAGTATATGACTTCCACTTATGAAGAAGCATTGATATGTGAGACAATGGCAAACAATGTAAAAATAGTATATAATTATAATCTACAATTTATGATGGAGTATATTGAAGTATGTGATGAGGACATAAATGTATTCATGTTTACAGAAGGAAGAATAGTGAGGAAAAAGAGAGTGCTCAGGAAAACTTAATGAAGAAGGTGGTATTTGAACTAGACTTTAAAGAATTACTACAATCTGAACGGGCCTAGGGAATAGAAGCATGGTGAAAGGGGAATGGAGAAACAACAGATATAAAGGGAATAAACAGATATAAAGGGAATGAAGATGTTAGGTTTAGAAGCTAGTGAAGAAAGGTTTATCTGACTTAAGAACTACCATGTGTAAAACCAGATTATGGAGAGTCTTGGAATTGAGGCCAGAATTTAGACTTAAAGGTCTTTAAGCAGATTACTAACTTGATGAAAATGGCTTTAAAGAAAAAATCAATTAGCAGTGAAATACAGATGGATTGACAGAAAATTTAGGGTGAAGAAGGCCAACCTAGGATGTTGTTGGTAGTGAAAACTGAGAGAGGCAGTGAAGACAAGTTCAAGTGCTAGAAGTATGGAAAAGGGATAGATATTCATAAAGCGTAAAAGAAAAAGATGAACAGTATTATTAATCAGTTGAGGATAAAGCTGAGAAGTGACTTTAAAAATAATGCAAAGGCAGCCGGGTGCGGTGGTTCACGCATGTAATCCCAGCACTTTGGGAGGCTGAGGCGGGCAGATCACGAGGTCAGGAGTTCGAGACCAGCCTGGCCAACATGGTGAAACCCTGTCTCTACTAAAGATACAAAAAAAAAAAAAAATTAGCTGGGCATGATGGCACACACCTGTAATCCCAGCTACTCAGGAGGCTGAGGCAGGAGAATCACTTGAACCTGGGAGGTGGAGGTTGCAGTGAGCTGAGATCGCACCATTGCACTCCAGCCTGGGTGACAGGTGAGATTCTGTCTCAAAAAAATAAAAATAATGCAAAGGCGTCATATATTTAAGCTTCATAGTAGGAAATAAAAAGGAAGACACAATAAAGATGAGTTAAGTGGGTATCAGTTTACTTTGGAACATTTCTCGAACTCCTGGCCTCAGGTGATCTTCCTGCCTCAGCCTCCCAAAGTGCTAGAATTACAGGCGTGAGACACTGCACCTAACTAGCTTTGGAAC
Organism: Pan troglodytes; assembly: GCF_028858775.2. Classification (NCBI taxonomy): domain Eukaryota; kingdom Metazoa; phylum Chordata; class Mammalia; order Primates; family Hominidae; genus Pan; species Pan troglodytes. The sequence continues at coordinate 156,153,198 of NC_072404.2, read as the reverse complement.
ATTTCTGACACAGATCTGTGTACTCTTTCACATTGAATTTGGGGCAGCGTTATTTAGGCTGTGTCTGGAAGCACATGCTTTAAAAAAAAAAAAAAAAAAAAAGGCCGGGCGCGGTGGCTCACTCCTGTAATCCCAGCACTTTGGGAGGCCGAGGCAGGCGGATCACGAGGTCAGGAGATCATGACCATCCTGGCTAACACAGTGAAACCCCGTCTCTACTAAAAATACAAAAACAGAATTAGCCGGGCGTGGTGGCGGGTGCCTGTAGTCCCAGCTACTCAGGAGGCTGAGTCAGGAGGATGGCGTGAACCAAGGAGGTGGAGCTTGTAGCGGGCCGAGATCACGTCACTGCATTCCAGCCTGGGTGACAGAGCAAGACTCCGTCTCAAAAAAAAAAAGAAAGAAAAAAAAAGTCCCCATACAGCATTCTGTCCTAGAATATTCCTGAGATGTTAAGATTAGAAATATTTATTGTCAGTTTTAACCCTACTTCCTCCCACTCTTCACAATGTAATGCCATTTCTTCAGATTTCTACCTAGAGAAATCTTTTCAAAATCAGTTGACATTTTCAGTACAACTTTGTAATTTTTACAAAGCCAACCTTTCTGGTGATCTCATGGGTTAGAAAATTTTGCAAAATAATTTTGTCTTAAGCAGTGAGTATACTTAACTATTTGGAACACTGGAAAATGCAGCCGTTGTGTTCTCTTGTCAGGTTGTAGCAGTTATCTCTTCTAGTGGAGTCATTTTATTCCCGTTGGCTCTATCACTACTTGTGTGCAGCTGTGTTTTTTTTAGATGGTCAAATCAAAATGTTATTATTTGGTTGGTTTTTAATTAATCTTTTGGTTATAATATTTTCTCCTGACAGATTCTGTAGACCATGATGCCTTTGTAATGGCAGGTCCCAGTTCTGTGAGCAGTTACAAAACACCCTAATGAAATTAGCTTGGCCTCTCTGAAGGTTTATAATGGTAATGATCCAGGACATTTGCCTTCCAGTGAAGGAATGCTATCTTAAAATTAAGAAACCATTTGCCTGTGCCGTGAATATTTTATTGGTAACTGAACTGAAATATATTCTGATCTTGAGCAAATGATAAGATGTTCAAACTTGTCTATAAGTCATTTTCCTGATGTTTTTATGACATAACTCCATATGGTTGTCTCTGTAAAGATAGAAGCCAATCTTGTTCAGTATCAAAACTCTTTTGCAGTTTGTTACTAGTCCTGATAACAATAATAATGGTCATGAAACAAGTGTAATAATGGATGTAATCAAGAAATATTGGAGAAGCGATACATTGCCCAGTTTTGAATATAAAGTGAGAGATACCTCTTTTTCTACTTTTTAAAAATGCTGTAGAATGTATAAATTTATGAGAGGTCAACATTTAAAATGTGTGTATCACCAGACCAAAGTTTTCAAAACTTTTAAATATTCTAGATTAAGAATGAGATCTAAACTAACTGGTAATTTGCTGAAGGGTATTATAATTAAAATTCCTTTTGTCTTTAATTTGGTACTGCTTTAAAGAGGTTTACTGCAAGATAGGTACAGGTATCATTGGGAGAAAGCCAGTTTGCCAACTGCCAAGATACTTCATAGGGTATAAGTTACCTTGGTTAGTGGAAAAATTTCCCAGTATGGTAATGTAATTTTATCGATTCCCAGAAATGATGAGATTGGGAGTTATACTGGTTTGTATTAACTGAAATCAGAAAAAAAATTGAATCAGGATACCAGGTAATATTTTTCAGTGAAAAATATACCTGTTATGTAAATTAGACTTCTTGTGTTGTGTGCGCCAGCACTCACTCTTCTTTTGTAAGAGATTTATGGGAAATCAAATTATAATCAGAAGACTGTTTTCGTTAAGCATAGAATTAGGACATGGCTGAGATATTCAATGACATCAGATTATGATCACTTCAAATGTTCCCTTGTACTTGCCCTGAAAGCTAGAGAAGTTGACTTGGTGGACCAAGACACAACTATTAGATACCAACTACCAAATTGAGTTTCTCTGATTTTGTATAATATGCAGATATCATCATTTTCTAATATATACATTCTTTAGATATGATAGTGAAGTGTCTTAGATTAAATCTGGTTTTTGTTTTTCTTCTGGACCAATGTCTTTTGCATACTTAACTCTGATTTGTTATCTACTACATGTTTCTGTCATATTCCTAACTTGGTGAGTTTCAGAAGTGACTTACTGCCATCTCTGCCTATCCCAGATCAATTATTACAGTAGGCTATCTTATGCAATTCTAGTTAATTCATACTTTTTCCAATTTTAAGCCTTTTTTTTTTTTTTTTAAGATGGAGTCTCACTTTGTCACCCAGGCGAGTGCAGAGACGTGATCTTGGCTCACTGCAGTCTCTGCCTCCCTGGTTCAAGTGATTCTTGTGCCTTAGCCCCCTGAGTAGCTGGGATTACAGGCCCTTAACACCACACCCAGCTAATTTTTGTATTTTTAGTAGAGACAGGGTTTTACTATGTTGGCCAGGCTGGTCTTGAACTCCTGACCTCAGGTGATCCACCTGCTTTGGCCTCCAAAAGTGCTGGGATTACAGGCATGAGCCACTGCACCTGGCCTGCCTTGAGACTTTAAATCAGCCTGTAAATAGTTGTCAGACAGTCAGTGCCCTTTCTAAAACTTTATTGACTAATGTCATTTTTGCATTCTTTTTCCTGCTCCTAAAATTTTCTAGCTATAGACATATATTTGGCTACCTAAAGCAAAAATAAAGACAGCTCTGTCACAAACCAAAAGTTTCTCAATAATCAGAAAAAATAAAAAGTACCTAGATGGAACATGCTAATTTTCCTAAAGGCTTGTTTCTTACCTATAATTCTCATTGAGCCGATACCAATTTTTTTTTAGTACATAGTATTTTATTATTTGCATATCAATTCTAAGTGGATTCATTTCGTTAATATAAACACATGAAGTCAAAACTTCTTTCCTTAGCTTTAATAATATGCTTCAAAGAAGTAAAATTGTGAACTGGTGTGGTTCAGATTCTGACATGTTTTATTCAGAGACTGACTTTCACTGTTAGGCTTCCTTGGCTCTTCAAACCTTTATTCATTCCTTTCCTACTATATTTTTTTCCCATTCCTCACGTCTCACAAAAGTGTCTTTTTATTCCCTCAACATTGTCCTTCTAGCTGTGTCTTAGTAACCACTAATAATTAGTTTGCATAAAATAGGGTGGAATGATAACCAATATGTGAAGAGAGCTTATTGGCACTTAGCCATTCATTGGTCCTGATGGAGTTAAGTGAGACAGCTTACCTCATCTATCAAGTGACACTCATTTCCCCACTCCTAGGATACCCTTTCTGAGGGGCTACATCCTTCCAAGTGTTTACAATCTAGTCTCAAAACTTTAGTGTTCTCTGTGAGTGCCAGGTTCATTTTAGGGTGAGATATCATAGACTATGTTATTTAGCTACCATACCGAAATAGGTATGTAACATATTTTGGTGATTTTCCAAATAGCATACAAATGTAACATTTTGGTGGTTTTCCAAATAGCAGTTTTCAAAAATATTTGCTTTAGTGGTTAATATATGATTCTCTTGTGTCTCTGTTATCAATAATGGGCATGATAAAAAATCCAGAATATGAGAGATATTGGCACTCTGAGGATATCTTCTGAATTTGAAAAGGATTTTTCAATATTGTTCTGGATTTTCATTCAACTCCTGTAAAGGAACAAGCACATCTTTCAGGTCCTGAAATATGCATTTGTATTCTCAAAATATTTATAATTTCTTAATATGTAAAATTTTCATTTTAGTAAATTCAGATGTCAAGACAGTGTTAGAAAAAAATGGCAAATTATATTCAGTCATTCTCAGAGCATTTTTATATAACTTCAAAGGTTGAACTTCTTCAGTTGATGGCCACAGGTAATTTCTAGCCATATGTAAATTTCCCTAGTGTTTTCCAGGTAAGAATCAGTGGTCTTATCATTGATAGTTCCTGGAGGGCCTACTTGAGCAAAGCAGCTTTGGCAGTATTGGATTTTTAAATTAATACTTTTAAAAGTCATTACTGCTAGGTTTTTAATGCTTTAATGATTTTGAGAATATAAAAACAAGAAAATCCTTTTATCTTCCTTTTTAAATATTATTACCTTTATATCGTTACTCTGAATCTTATCTTCCAATGACTTCATTTTTCCAGGCCCCAAATTCTCACCAGTCCGTCTCCTTCAAAATCCATTCCAATTCCACAGCCCTTCCGACCAGCAGATGAAGATCATCGAAATCAATTTGGGCAACGAGACCGATCCTCATCAGCTCCCAATGTGCATATAAACACAATAGAACCTGTCAATATTGATGTAAGTATCCAGCATTGCTAGAACTAAAAAAAAAACCAAGTATGTATCTTTATTTTTCTGCTATAATTATAACTTAGATCAGAAATAAGTGCCATTTTTCATTTATCACAGTTATTTTAAGTGATAAGCTTCTTGTGAATCACAAATCAGAAAAGCTTCTGGTTTCTCTCTGATGACATTAAATATTTCACTGACTCCAGGTTATACAGTCACTCTGATTTTTTTCCCTTATGATACCATCTCTATAAAAGTCATCTTCAAATGAAAATGGTTTAAATATCAAAGGACTGATAGAAGCCCTTGACAGAATTAAGTTCTTTAAAACTTTTATAAAAATGATTATGATTGTGCTATAAGAGGTGGATATGAAATTAAGAATTTCAGGCCAGGCATAGTGGCTCATGCCTGTAATCCCAACACTTTGGGAGGCCAAGATGGGTGGAATGCTTGACCCAGAAGTTAGAGACCAGCCTAGGCAACATAGTGAGACCCCATCTCTACCAAAAGTAAAACAAATTAGCCATGCATGGTGAGGCATGCCTGTAGTCCCAGCTACTCTGGAGGGTGAGGTGGGAGGATTGCTTGAGCCCAGGAGGTCAAGGCTGCAGTGAGCTATGTTTGCACCACTGCACTCCAGCCTGAGCAACAGAGTGAGACCCCGTCTCAAAAGAAAAGAATTTCAATTTGTGCTATCATAAGCTTGGCATTATGACCAACAAAAACTTGATTTTTTCTGTGTTTATTTTAAAATTAGCATATAATTGAAACTATAAATTTTATTAAATATTAATATAAAAGAAAAACTGTATTATAAATTTTAATTTTGTAATTTTAGGTAAATTTGCAAATCAGACTTTCTTCCCACTTTTTACTAAGAAATTTTCTCTATTTTTATTGGGTTCATTTTAAGTGACTTTTTTCTAGTACTAGTTTTCCTTAACTAGCAAGGTTCACCTCTATCTAGCAAGACCTAAAAACAAAGGAAGAAAGGGGAAAAGGAGAATGTGATATAAGAAATCAAACCATATGTCCAGGTTAGGGTTGTTCTCAGTCTGTCCAAAATTGCAACCTTCATCTTTACTTTGAAAACTATCATCCTTTTAGACTATTCCCTTTTTCTCTGATTGTTACCACTGTTCCCTGGTATGTTGGGCTTCATTTAGAGTGTCATCTTTGTATCTTGCCTTTTCATCCTCTCTCGTAACCAGTCACAGGGTATCACCTTTTCATGTGCATCTCAAACTGGTTTTTACTTATTACCGCCGCCATTTGGGCCCATATTTTTTCACTTGAATTATATACTACATTAATCTCCTAAATAGATTTTCTGCCATTGATTTCTCTCTATCCATTTCCATTCCTTCTGCAACTGTCAGAATTTTTTTACGCCTCTAGCATCATCTGTTCTCTTGTTCCAAAATTTTTAGTGACTTACTGTTGATTACAAGGTAAAGTGCAAACTCTTTAGCATTTTTATTCATGTTCAAGCACTTATGATTCCATTAAAAAGATTTACTAATAACTGTGGGCTATGCATTGTGTTAGGCAATTGGGAATTATTTATGAATTAGCACATGGCCTTTGCCGTCAAGGAAGTCACAGTCTAATAGGTGAATCAAACATTTAAATAGATAATTACAAAATATATAATGGTAGTTTAGAGAAGGTGGTAATAAACTCCATCTGGTTGGATCTAGGAATATTGAGCAGAGAAGGGACAACATTTAAGCCAGATTATGGTGAATAAGTAGGAGTACACTACATAAGGGGGTTAGGAAAGTCATTTGTTAAGGAAATGAAAGGCATAGAAGTGCCTTTACATGGAATGTAATTAATAGTTGATATTGAAGTTTAGGGTCCAGGAGAAGGCTTGGGGAATGGTGGAAGGTGAAACTAGGCAGGTAATATCTACAGTGAAAGGCTTTGTATATTACTCTGAAATCTAAAGCAGTGCTAGGGAATCTGAAGAATTTTGATTGGGAGAGGAAGTCATCAGCTCTATATTTTAGAAAAATCTTTGATGGTAGAGTGGAGGATAGATGAAATGGGAAACACATAGAGGCAGGACTGTCAATAATGTGGTTTTTACAGTATTTCAGACAAGAAATGATATTTAAACTCAAGTAATAGCATTGGTGCTGAGAAAGAGTGTGTTTTGGGGAGGGAGACTATGAATTAGTGAATTAGTGGTAAGAGTCTTAGGAATCATGTTGAAAATGACTACTATTTATGAATACTTATTATATACAGGTACTATGCTAAGTGCTTTACGTAGACTTTCTTATTTCATCCTCATAAAAACTCAGGTTATGTACTATTATTATCTTTATTTTACTGTTAAGAAAATTAGATTTATAGAGGTTAAGAAACATACCCAGATTACACTGCTGATAAATTACTGAAGTGGGTTCAAACCTGGCCTTTCTCTCTTATACTTAACCACTATACTGTTTTGTAGTAGAGGAGAGGAGTGAAAAATATGAGAAGTAGAGGATAATGCCAGGTTTCTGGCTTATAGATACTTAGCTTATAGACCGAGTTTCTGGTAAATAGCACAGTTTGTTAAATACCAAAGGAAAACAAGGTTTGCAGAAGCAGAAATTTTAGCTTTTTGGGGGGATATATTGACTTTAAGATGCCTGTGGGACTTTCAGGTTTAGAAATCCAGTAGCAGTTGGATATAAGGACCTTGAGTAGAGATACAGATTTAGGAGTAATTAGCATATTTATGTCAGTTAAAGCCATGGATGTAAATTGCTCAAAGAGCATATGTAAATTGAAAAGGGGAGAAAATGTAACCCTGATAAACATTAACATTGGAGGTGCAGGCAGAGACTCTCTGTCTCCTTTATGGACTGGCTCTTCCTAAGTCTAGCCCCAGATAACTAAGAAAAAGTGTTGCAGAAGCCAAAGGAAGAAAAGGGGTTTCAAGAATACCAAAGTAGTTGGTGTCAGTTGCCATTACGATTCAAATGAGATAAAGACTGAAAGGACTATCAATTTTGGCAATTGAAATGTCATCTTTACTTCATTGAGAGCTGTTTTAGAGGGCCAGTAAGAGGAGAAGGCAGCAGGTGAGGAAGTAGGATTAAGTGTTAATTTTGAGAAGCTTGGCTGTGAAGGAATGACAAAAGAGGATAGCTTGATTCAGGGTTGAGGGACAATTTTTTTTGGTTTTTCGGTTTTTGTTTTTGTTTTGTTTTGTTTTTTGAGATGGAGTCTTGCTCTGTCACCCAGGCTGGAGTGCGGTGGTGTGATCGCTGCTCACTGCAGCCTCCACCTCCCAGGTTCAAGCAATTCTCCTGCCTCAGCCTCTCGAGTAGCTGCGATTACAGGCTCCCACCATCATGCCCAGCTAATTTTTGTATTTTTAGTAGGGTTTTGCCATGTTGGCCAAGCTGGTCCTGAACTCCTGACCTCAAGTGATCCGCCCACCTCGGCCTCCCAGAGTGTTGGGATTACAGGCGTGAGCCACTGCACCCAGCCAAGGGACAATTGTTTTTAATGTAAGAGACATTAGTATATTTGTAACTGGAGAGGAAGAAGCCAGTGAAGAGAAATTGAAGATAACAAGAGAGGAAATGATTGATGTAATAAAATTCCTTGAGCTTGGAAATTATGTCTCTCAGAGACTGTGAAGAATTAAAGATGGACATAGCCAGCTCTGTAACTCTTTACAGACTGTGTGATGTTGGGCAAATTATTTAATCCTGGGGCTAGTAGTGTTTACCTTCTATAGTGGTTTGAATTGCTTATTATGCCTGGTACATAATAAGAATTCAGAAATTATAGCTAATATTAATATGCAAATAGTTATAGATATTAGAGCAGAAAAGTTGTTTGATGGCTTTTGTTTTCTCTATTATGGTGAAGGGAAGGGATGTAAGTAAGAGAAGGAACTACAAAAGAGTGGGAAAAAAGTTGAAATATCCAGTTTTCAAATGCTAGAAGAACCTTTGTAACCTAGAATGAGTAGAAAAGATTGTCAAGGAGCTTTAAGAACACATTCGGAATTAAAGAATCTAAGTTTATGTTGTTACTAGCAGTAACTTGTAAGAGTGGAGAAAGCAAAATTTGGTTAATCCATAGTTGCGGAGAGTTTCAGAGCTGATGCAACAGAAAAGAAAGGGGTATGGCCTTTGTCTTGTAGTTCCTTCCACCTGAAAGACTCTTTGCTTTTCTACATGCCTCTCTATCTCTGAAACCCCAACTCAGAGTAATTCCTTGACTGCTTTATCAGTGACCAAGTCCTATAGTTATCATACACAGCACTAAAAATCTTATCGGCTGGGTGCAGTGGCTCACACCTGTAATCCCAGCACTTTGGGAGGCCGAGGCAGGCAGATCGCCTGAGGTCAGGAGTTCAAGACCAGCCTGGCCAACATGATGAAACCCCATCTCTACCAAAAATAAAAAATTAGCCGGGCATGGTGGCAGGTGCCTGTAATCCTAGCTACTCGGGAGGCCGAGGCAGGAGAATCGCTGGAACCCAGGAGGCGAAGGTTGCAGGGAGCTAAGATTGTGCCATTGCACTCCAGCCTGGGTGACAAGAGCAAGACTTCATCTCAAAATCTTATCACCTGTATCACTTAGTTGGCAATCAATTGAGCAGCAAACTTTGGCATCTCTTTTATTATATTCTTATGCAATTATTCTTAAATTATTTGATTTTCACTTACTTCCAATGTGCGCATCTTACTTCCAATGAGATTGTAAGCTCTCAAGAATGGAAAGTTAATGACATCACTAGGATTTTTATATTTGTTGGTAGCCATATAACTCCTATCACCTTGTTTTCAGGTATGTATTTGATTTTTCTGTAGAAAATGTTGAAGACTTTATATGATACATTAAACATGATAGAAATACATCTTTAAAGAATTTACTTGGTTTTAGCCTGTAAACAAAAAGTTGTCTATTTGCAGAGACTATTCAGAGATATTTGGGGCCGTTCAATCCCTCATATTTAAGTTAAACTAAATAAACAGACTAATGCAAGTTCTACCCATCAAGGCCCAAATTGCATTACCAGTAGCGACTGTCCCCACTACCATCGTTGTTATAAAGAGCTAAATATATATATAGTTTTTCTTTTGTTTTTTTTCTGTGATGGAGTCTCACTCTGTCACCCAGGCTGGAGTGCAGTGGTGCAATCTCAGCTCACTGCAACCTCCGCCTCACAGGTTCAAGCAATTCTCCTGCCTCAGCCTCCTGAGTATCTAGGGTTACAGTCGTGTGCCACCATGCCTGTCTAATTTTTGTATTTTTAGTAGAGATGGTGTTTCACCATGTTGACCAGGCTGGTCTCAAACTCCTAACCTCGTGATCCACCCGCCTCAGCCTCCCAAAGTGCTGGTATTACAGGCTTGAGCCACCGTACCCGGCGCATAAAGAGCTATATTTTAATAATAAAGACAAATTTTAGTGGCTGGTTGCGGCGGCTCATGCATGTAATCCCAGCACTTTGGGAGGCTGAGGTGGATGGATCACCTGAGGTCAGGAGTTCAAGACCAGCCTGGCCAACATGGTGAAACCCCGTCTCTACTAAAAATACAAAAATTAGCCAGGCATGGTGGTGCATGCTTGTAGTCCCAGGTATTCAGGAGGCTGAGGCAGGAGGATCACTTGAACCCAAGAGGCAGAGGTTGCAATGAGCCAAGATCACGCCACTGCACTCCAACCTGGGCGACAGAGCAACTGAGTCTCAAAAAAAAGGACAAATTTTAACAAAACCTTTCTATGAGCCACTTTGTTTCTTTCCTCTTCTAGTGTGCCCTTATCCGTCCATATTTTTATTATTGTAACCAGTGTACTTTTAATTTTATATTTTTAAATTATACTGTAAACATGTTTCATGATTCAAGCTTCATAATTATTTTGGTAGCTGCATAATACTTCATTAAATTGATACACCATAATTTTCTTAACCAAAATATGTCAAAATGCCTATAATAGAGAAATAATTATTTATAACTTTTTAATATGATGGATAATGTTGCACTAAACATCTTTGTGCATATCACTTTTTCTTCTGAATTATTTCCTTAAGAAAAGTTCCCAGAAGTGGAATTACAGAATCAAATGATATGAACATTTTTATCTCTCTTAATATGCACCAGTATCATTTTTTTTAAGGATTGATGAAGCCATTTTTAAAAAATTTGTTTATTTCCAAAGTTCAGGGGTACATGTGCAGGATGTGCAGGGTTGTTACGTAGGTCAACGTGTGCCACAGCGGTTTGCCGCACAGATTATCCCATTACCTCGGTATGAAGCACAGCATCCATTAGTTATTCTTTCTGTTGCTCTTCCTCCTTTTACCATCCACCCTCCAACAGGCCCCAGTATGTGTTGTTTCCCCCATGTGTCCACTTGTTCTTATCATTCAGCTCCCACTTATAAGTGAGAAAACACAGTATTTGGTTTTCTGCTCCTGCATTAGATTGTTGAGGATAATGGAAGCCATTGGTTTTGAATGGCCTGAAATGGACATCAACATTTGATTAGGACTAATAATTGTTTCATTATAGGTTTACATTGGCAAGTGCTTCAAAATTTAGATTGTATTATGTTCACTAGATAATTCCAAATTGTTTTGTGTAATAGTTATAAGATGTATTGTTTTAATTAATAAAATAATTCTTTTAATGTTAGTGGAAAATTCAGTGTTATTGCTACTTTCTGATTATATGCTTGCTTGGAATAAATATACATTACTATTTATTTGTAGGACTTGATTAGAGACCAAGGATTTCGTGGTGATGGAGGTAAGTAGTGATTTCAGGTTTTTTTAAAAACTCAAGGAAACCGCAATTGCTTTGCTGCTTATTTCCTTTATACTTGCCTCTTTCAAGTAACAGACACAGAGAAAAATGTGTAGAGAAACCCAAAATTTTTTTGTTTTTCTGTAGTATTTGTCATTTACCTCTAATAAAATGTTAACTAGTTTATAACATGAGTAGAAAAGATGACTGGACATAAAAGGAAGTCTTAAAATGTACTATCTACAGTTTTAAAATTTCTTCCAGGATCAGACAAGATCGGACACGTTCAGGATGGTATGGCCGTAGACTACAGTTTTAAAATATCTTACCAAGGAAAGATCCTTAATTATTATACCCGCTTTATTAATTTCTAACCATCTTGAAAGCTATTGTTGATAAATTTCCTTTGTGGGGCTCCACTGATACTTAAAGATTGACCTTAGAATCAGATAAAACTTAACTTTGCTAAATCATTCTGAAGAGGGGGTTTGTCAGACATTATCAACCACTTCCTTCAACTTTCTGGAAGTGTTTTAAATGTACATTTTATAGAACAGACCCATAATGGCAAAGCCCATTTGTCCTCTTCTTAGGTCAGTAAATACACAAATGAGAAACTGAATTGAGATTTCCAACTGAATTTTCATCTAGTATTCACTCTAGTACATAAGACAACATTGCTTAAGAAAATACTTTTTGTAAGCATTACCCTATATAATGTTTTATAAGAGGTGATATTTGAGACTATCTTGAAGTGTTCTTCCAGGGGGTCCTTTACACTTACCTTCCCTGTTGTCTTCTGCCTAGTAAGGAAGACCTGTAATAACTGCTTATCATGCTTAGAGTTGACCTCTTCACTGTGACCTTCTTTATCTTCAAAATATCTAAGCCCAGACTCAACAATATTTTACATTGAGTAAACATTGTTATAAACCTTTTTTTGTTATGTTTCTGTATACCCACGAAGCAACCAAAATAATAATAAGCCTGCATTCTATACTCTGGACTTGGTATTGATGTTAGCACATAGTTACACAAGCTTTTTTTTTCCTGTTTGTTATTTCATGAACCTGCCAATTAATGTTGCTGCCAGTTTGACTTTCGTATGTCTTAATAGCTGTGGCTTTTGATAATTTTGCCTAATACATCCAGCATTTAAATGTTGCCATCATGTTAGCATCACAAAATTAACTTAGTCATAAACACAGCCTGCTTAGTACCTAAAAGCAAGTGGCATTTCTTGTCCTTTTCATGAGTCACTTTTAAAAAAATCATTGGGATTTTATGAAAATAAGCAGATTTTTGGTCCAGAATTATTTTATGAAGCAGGCTTCAATTCATCTTATTTATTCCCCATGACTTCTTTCATTTCTTCTGTGTGTCTGTCTTCCTGTGTTTGCCTGCCCTTCTCTTTCTCTTCTAACAGCCCCTTTGAACCAGCTGATGCGCTGTCTTCGGAAATACCAATCCCGGACTCCCAGTCCCCTCCTACATTCTGTCCCCAGTGAAATAGTGTTTGATTTTGAGCCTGGCCCAGTGTTCAGAGGTAGTTGGGCTCTTCTTTCTTGTTTTCACCCAAAGCAAACTAAATATAAAACTACAGATGCTGTTTGTGCCTCACCCTCACAGCGTGTGTTTGTAAGTGTGAAAGTTTTCAGTACTAAATTTCTGCTTGGCCTGGCTGGAATGCTTTGAATGTGCGTCTCACACGTACTCACTGCCACAAGCTTTCTGTATGCTGTCTGTCATAAGTTTTTAAAAGCAAGAAAATCCTGACCTGAGATTTCCATCTTGTTTTTTTGTTATTTTATTACTTCTTGGTCCTGATAATTTCTTAAACTTAGTGGGTGGGAATAAATAAGGTGGGTGGGGAAGAGCTTACTGGATTCCTTTGATTTTAATGCATTTAAGTGATTATTCTTGATGACTTAATATTTGTTAATTTTGTGGTTTTTAAGAAAATTAAAGTGTCAATGGAAACTTCTATTATGAGATTTTATTAGGCTTTTGGCCTTTTTTCAGATTCTGTAATACTAGCAGTGTTTTTTGGGTTTTTCTTTCCCCCAATATGGGATGTGTATATTTTTGTCAAAGGTAGGGAGCTGTTAAAAAAGACAAAAAGAAGATTTATAACATATTTTAGATATTTCAGTGTACTTCAGAAATTTGAGAATTTATCCTTTTAATTATGTCCTAATAGAAGAAAGTTTACAGTATAATTTCATTCTCCCATTTCATCTTGCCATGTTTTATTTAGTAGTTAAACTGATTTGTAAAAACTTAAGTCGGGCCAGGCACGGTGGCTCACGCCTGTAATCCCAGCACTTTGGGAGGCCGAAGTGGACGGATCACCTGAGGTCAGGAGTTCGAGACCAGCCTGGTCAATGTGGTGAAACCCCGTCTCTACAAAAATACAAAAAAAATTAGCCAGGCATGATGGCGGATGCCTGTAATCCCAGCTACTTGGGAGGCTGAGGCTGGAGAATTCGCTTGAACCCAGGAGGCGGAGGTTGCAGTGAGCCGAGATCACACCATTGTACTCCAGCCTGGGTGACAGAGCAAGACTCCATCTCAAAAAAAAAAAAAAAAAGTAAAAATTGGGACAGATGTCTTTCTCTAAATATTTTTAAAGATTTATATTTACTGACTCTTGCTAGTTAGTATCTGTTATATATTCTGAATGTAGTAATGGTGCTTCAGATTTTTGCTCTCTCAGCCCTGCTGTTTCTCAGAAAATCCATAGAATGGGATGGAAGTCATACAGTAGTGAGTAATACAACTAAATTAAGTGATACAATAAAACTACTTAGTAGATCATAACCGTGAAGCCTGGTCAAGCAGTCGAGGCTTTATAATGTTGAAAATTATCAATGGAAGGTAGAAAATGGATTGTGCTCTACTTAATAGACATTGTGGATACCATTTTATTTTAGAAAATTGCATATGAGATCATGAAAATTCTACATGGTGATATAATATGATGTAATAATGGTAAACATTTTCTACAGATTAAACATTTAAATGTGGTTATTGGTATCCTTGTTATCTGAAAGATAGTGGCTCTTTTTTTCCTTAAGAGTAGCAGTCATTTTTTAAAAAGAATCTATTTTCTTGAGGTCATTTTGTTGTTCTGTATATAGAACTATTGCCTGGACATCTGAGTTCTACTCAGCTGTATTCAGGCCCCAGTAAGATTCACTGCCCTGAACTCTTCTGAACCAGGTGCTACTGTACCTTAACTCAGGATGTTTGCCATGAGAAAGGTATGCAACCCTGCCAACAGAGATCACTTCCAAAGAGTATACTCCTCAGGCTCACTTGACCTATAGAATATTTGTATTTATAGTAACTTGGCTGAGAGGCCATAGCGCTTACTTAACAAAGCTCTCACTTACAAAGGCAGAGATTTTTCAGAAAGTCTTGAGAAATATGCCTGGCTTTATTTACATTAACTTTGTTTTGTAGTTAACAAATAATCTTTGTTTAATAATGTAAGCCTCCAGGAACCAATGATACTGACCAATAGCTCTTAAATATTAGAGCATGTAGTTTAGGATTATATTTGAGTTTAGTGATTAATATGAATAAGTCAGATATTTTCAACATTATGGCCATTATTAGAAAATGTTTCCATCTGGGGGTTTCCTTTTTTTTAATATTGATTGGCTGTTGAGGTAATATTAAATAATTAATTAAAAGTGTATTTGTTATATAGGCTTTTACATTTATTTTGCTTTTTGGTTTTTTTCATCAAAGAAACAGAAACTTGGGAGTATTTTTAGTATTTCTGTCTTGTTTTAGAGAGATTGTTTTTCTCCTAGATTTTGCACCAGTAAATAAAGTATGTGTCTATCATCAGATATCTTAAAGGTCATTAAATTGGCCAGAAAACTAAAAGAAATTATAGTTGTAATCACCAAATGAGGCCCCTTTTTGGCCCATCCTTTCCAAAGGTCTATATTTAAACATGCACTACATTTTAAAATTAAGTCTAAATATCCCCCAACCTTCTGCCCCTGATAAATTAACATACTTGCTCCTCCTTAATGTATACATTTTTCTTTTCACTAATTTAGGATCAACCACAGGTTTGTCTGCTACCCCCCCTGCCTCATTACCTGGCTCACTAACTAACGTGAAAGCCTTACAGAAATCTCCAGGACCTCAGCGAGAAAGGAAGTCATCTTCATCCTCAGAAGACAGGAATCGAATGGTAAGAGTGTATGATATCTTTTTTTCTCTGAGTTCTTTCTTCTTAGAAGTCACAGCCAAATGTAATATTATCCTTTAGATATATTATGTCCATATGTGACACAGAATTCCCATAATTAAATAAATTTAAGAACTGATAGTTTTTTGCTTAAAGCATATTTCTACAGCACTGCTTTTTGCTGTCATCTGTAATATAATTTAGTAAAAGGCAGTTTTGGAAGAGTAACAGTATTCTGTTTCTAAAGTAAGGAAAAAGAGAGAAAGCTAGTATTAGAAGGCACGAAAAGGCTGGTCCAGAATTCAGATATTTCAGATATCTACTGAAGGACATTCTTCCCTATTTAAAAAATCAACTTTCTTCTGCAAAATGAATCCACCATGGCACATGTATACGTATGTAACAAACCTGCACATTCTGCACATGTATCCCAGAACTTAAAGTAAAATTTAAAAATAAAATAAAAAATGAATACTGTTTAGCCATAGTATTGCTACTAATTGTTGAATAAGAGGATCTTTTACCCTACCAAAGTAATTTTATATGTTGATTTTTTTTTTGGAAAGACCGAATTAGATAAGATACATGAAGAAATTTAGCACTGATTGAAAAAGACTACCTAGATGAATTGTCAGTAGTTACCATAGGTTAACTTAAAATTTTTTTGTGATTTAGAGCCAAAACTATTCACAAATATAGCAGCACTTATCTTGCTCCTTAAAGTCTTCCAGATGATAAAAACATTTTACTTATTTCAGTAATATACATTCCTGCTCATACCCCATAAATAATTTATATTTTTTAATAAATTGTTTCCATCCTAACCATCCTTCTGAGCAAAGTATCACAAGGACAGAAAACCAAACACCACATGTTCTCACTCATAGGTGGGAATTGAACAGTGAGAACACTTGGACACAGGGCGGGGAACATCACACACTGGGACCTGTCATGGGGTAGGGGGAGGGGAGAGGGACAGCATTAAGAGAAATACCTAATGTAAATGACGAGTTAATGGGTGCAGCACACCAACATGGCACATGTATACATAAGTAACAAACCTGCACGTTGTGCACATGTACCCTAGAACTTAAAGTATAATAAAATAAAAATAAATTTTTTCCATCCTAATATTGACTTCAGTCTTAAATTTAAGTTTTGTATTTTAAGAGTCATACTTTTAACTACTATTCCTCCAGAGAATTTTTCTTAAGGGGATCTCTTCCTGTATCCCTCTCAGGCATAAGGTAATGTACTTAGGGTGAAACATAAGGTTTTCTTTTTCTGTTTGGTTTGACTTGACTTTTTTACTGTTTTTATCAAGAAAACACTTGGTAGACGGGACTCGAGTGATGATTGGGAGATTCCTGATGGGCAGATTACAGTGGGACAAAGAATTGGATCTGGATCATTTGGAACAGTCTACAAGGGAAAGTGGCATGGTAAGTATGTAATGTGGTGACATTGTGACAAGTCATAATAGGATATGTTTAACAACTTTTATTTTGTAACAAATATTTGTTATTTTGTAACAAATATATCATCAAAGGAAATATTCACTGTTCGCATCAGTAAACTATTTTGATTAGTTTCAGGACTCCTCCAAAAGTTTCTAACAAAAATTATGGGAAATAAAAACTGTTCACAGTAGTCGGGACTCCTACCATTTTATTACAGTAATAATTTTTAAAGGGGAATTCCTCCAGGTTAACTAGTCCTCAAAAGGATTTTATTTTCTTTTAGAGTCTTTCAGCTGATAATTTTATTTGTATTATAAGTCACAAGTAAACATATTAAAAATGTACTTAATGGCTGGGCGCAGTGGCTTATGCCTGTAATCCCAGCACTTTGGGAAGCTGAGGCTGGCTGATCACGAGGTCAGGAGATCGAGACCATACTGGCCAACATGGTGAAACCCCATCTCTACTAAAAATACAAAAATTAGCTGGGTGTGGAAGCACGTGCCTGTAGTCCCAGCTACTTGGGAGGCTGAGGCAGGAGAATCACTGGAACCCAGGAGGCGGAGGTTGCAGTGAGCTGAGATCACGCCACTGCACTCCACCCTGGTGACAGTGAGACTCCGTCTCAAAAAAAAAAAATTAACAAAGAAATATAAGTGGCCAGTAAACATATACAAAATGTTCAGCCTTACTAGTTATCAAAGAATTGCAAATTCAAAAAATAGACATCATTATTTGCCTCTTAGTTGGACAAAATCTTTTTAAATTGGATTATATTAAGAGTAGTGGATGTATTTTCATCAAAGGTTTAATATCAATGAAAAGTGAAAGTGAACATGTATCCAACTAATAGAGAATTGGATAAATTTATACCATCATATGTGATTATATAGGAGTTAAAATGGCATGGTAGAGGTACATTTATTGATATAGAAAGGTGTCTTTGGTATATGAAATTTTTCAAAGCAGTATGTGTAAGATACCATATTATGGAGCTCATAGAAATATATAACATAATTTTTTATATGACAGTATTTTAGGCCAGGCACAGTGGCTCACGCCTGTAATCCCAGCACTTTGGGAGGCCGAGGCAGGTGGATCACCCAAGGTCAGGAGTTCGAGACCAGCTTGGCCAACATAGTGAAACCTCGTCTCTACTAAAAATACAAAAAATTAGCCAGGCTTGGTGGTGGGCGCCTGTAATCTCAGCTACTCAGGAGGCTGAGGCAGGAGAATTGCTTGAACCTAGGAGGTGGAGGTTGCAGTGAGCCGAGATCCCGCCATTGCACTCCAACCTGGATAACAGCGAGACTCTGTCTAAAAAAAAAAAAAAAGACTGTGTTTTAGTTTATATCTCCTTAATCTCCTTAATCTATCTTTTCACAGGTGTTCATAAATATTCACACTACATTCATGTAAAAGCCTAATAACATATAATGTCACTTTTGAGTGACATAATTAAGGGAATTTTTTTATACCTTCAAAATGTCTTTAAACTTTAAGTGCTGTACAGTATTTTATGATACAAACAGTAGAATAAGCACTGTATTACTTTGATAATTGAGGAAAATCAATGTTGATTTAACTTATTAAAATATACATACAGGTTGAGTATCTTTATTTATTTATTTTTGTGTGTTTTGTTTTGTTTTGAGACAAGGTCTCGCTCTGTCGCCCAGGCTGGAGTGCAGTGGCACAATCTCGACTCACTACAACCTCTGCCTCCCAGATTCAAGCAGTTCTCCTACCTCAGCCTCCTGAATAGCTAGGATTATAGGCGCGTACCACCACCCCTGGCTAATTTTTGTATTTTGAGTAGAGACGAGGTTTTGCCATGTTGGCCAGGCTGTTCTCAAACTCCTGACCTCAGGTGAGCCACCCACCTTGGCCTTCCAAAGTGCTGGGATTACAGGTGTGAGGCAGCACACCTGGCCAGGTTGGGTATCTTTAATCCAAAATCCCAAACCCGAAATGCTCCAAAATCCAAAACTTTCTGAGTGCTGACATGATGCTCAAAGGAAATGCTTATTGGAGGATTTCATATGTTTGGATTAGGGATGTTAAACTGGTAAGTATAATCAAAATATTCCAAAATCAGAAAAAATTTGAAATTTGAGACACTTCTGGTCCCAGGCATTTTGGATAAGGGATACTCAGCCTGTATATAAAAGTGCACATAAATTAGCCAGGCATGGTGGCATGTGCCTGTACTCCCAGCTATTGGGGAGGCTGAGGTGGGAGAATGGCTTGAGCCCAGGAGTTCAAGGCTGCAGTGAGCCATGATCACACCACTGCACTCCATCCAGCCTAGGTGACAGAGCAAGACTCTGTCTCTAAAAAAATTAAATAAACAGAACATTACTAGCACTCTAGAAACACCCTCTCATGTCCTCTTCTAGCCAATCACCTCTCTCCCGAGGGTAACCACCACTGTGATCACAACAGGAAGTGCATAGTGTGTACTTTTTTCTGTCGGCCCTTTTCACTCAACATTGTTTATAAGATTCATCTATATTGTTGTGTGAAGTTGGAGGTCATTCATTCTCTTTACAGTATTTCATTGTGTGACTATAACATGATTTCTTCTTTCATCTGTTGCAATTGGATCGTTTCCAGTTTGGGGCTTTGATTGATGCTGGTGCTGTAAACATTTTTAGTGTATGTCTTTTGGTGAACATGTAACCATTGCTGGGTATATACCTAGGACAGAATTGTAAGACCACAGGGTATGCATATGTCCAGTTTTAGTAATGCTGCCAACAATGTTACAAAGTAGTTGTACCAATTTAAACACCTACTGGCAGTGTTGACGTTACAGCTGTTTCACATAAAGTTTTTTTTTTTTTGATGATTTTAATGAAATATCATTTTCTTTTTTTTTTATTATTATACTTTTAAGTTTTAGGGTACATGTGTAAAATGTGCAGGTTAGTTACATATATATACATGTGCCATGCTGGTGTGCTGCACCCATTAACTCACATAAAGTTCTTTTTAAATTTTAGTGACAGTTTTAGTCATTTTCCTAATTGAAAGTATCATAAGTAATCCATAAATTTGAAAAAAATGTTAACTACTCTGATAAAAAAGTTTTATAGTTTCCTACTTTTAAGCAAAATTCCATAGGGCCTGGTAATTGTAGTTTCAACATTACTTGCAGTTTCAGTTAGTAAATAAATATTAAGCCTAGTAAGTATAATTTAATATTGTCAAATAATTTGGAAAATACCATGGGTACTTAATTGATTTTACCAAATTTCCATGGAACAAACAAGGTTGGCTATTTTTTGGATTGATATTTTGAAATACTAGTACAGGAATATCATTGTTAGTTGAATTTTTAGCCTTAGAAAACAAATGGAGTTTAGATAGCTAAAGTATAATTTATTTGTGATTTAATAATGGTATGGAGTTAGGGCTATGATAATTAGTGAAAACACCCAAGAATGTTTTATACTTTTAAATTTTAAAAATTGAAATGACACTTGGAATAACAATTGCCTTTTAGGTGATGTGGCAGTGAAAATGTTGAATGTGACAGCACCTACACCTCAGCAGTTACAAGCCTTCAAAAATGAAGTAGGAGTACTCAGGTGAGCTTGTGTGAATTACTCTTTTCCAGAGAAAGAAGTTATTTTTATTAGCTCCTGGTTCCCAGTGGTAGCGACTATTAGCTTTACAGATTTACTCAAAATGGATAAATTTGTAGAAACAGAGTATGTCTGAGTATATTTTTGTCTTTAACCACATTCTTTTAAGTAGTATGCAATGTTATATGGTATGGCTGATAGAATACTTAATCCTAGACTGAATTAATGGAAGTATAGTATTCTGATAATATAAAGTAATAGTTCTACTTATGAAAATAATACTCTCCAATTTTAAGCTTATCAGAATACATTTAGAGGTGGTATTTAGTCCTG
Source organism: Pan troglodytes (assembly GCF_028858775.2). Taxonomy (NCBI): domain Eukaryota; kingdom Metazoa; phylum Chordata; class Mammalia; order Primates; family Hominidae; genus Pan; species Pan troglodytes. Next base: position 156,132,474 of record NC_072404.2, on the reverse strand, counting down.
GGCTCTGGAATTTTAGAAACATTGACAAACTAGGATATGCCTAGTGAGGACCACCTAAATAGGGAAGATTCTAGAGGTGTAACGGGGGAAAATAATCAACAGAACTGAGGATATTTAGTTCACAGAAGGCTGTTATGTTCACGAGAGTGCACAGTTATTCCAGAGTGCGGGAAAAAAAGTTATTCCAGAGAGCAGACCAGGGAAGCAAGCCAGAGGTGAAAGTTGTAAGAAAATGATTTTGTCTCAACACTTGGAAACTTTATAATACCAGAACCACTTAAATAAAGATATGAGAGTCAGCTACAACTGAGTGATGAACTTCCCATAGTTGAAGGTATTTAAGCAACCTCTAGTTGCCTGTCAGATATATTTAAAAAGATATCTCTGCATAAAGTAGGAGGTTAGACTTGGCAATTGCCAGTCTCTTCTAAATGTATCCTTTCGTTGCCTTTTTTTTAAAAAAAAAAAGCTTTTTCTGACAACATTTTACCGACAGACTACTTTGGTTCTCTTTTGTAAGAATTGCTAAAGTTTGTCGACATTTAATATTTACTGTCACATTTCTTTGTACAGGAAAACACGACATGTGAATATCCTACTCTTCATGGGCTATTCCACAAAGCCACAACTGGCTATTGTTACCCAGTGGTGTGAGGGCTCCAGCTTGTATCACCATCTCCATATCATTGAGACCAAATTTGAGATGATCAAACTTATAGATATTGCACGACAGACTGCACAGGGCATGGAGTAAGTTCCATTCGTTAAATGTCTTGTAAATTATTTTTGAAGACCATTGAGGATGTTTTAAAGGTTTTGGCTGCTATTCTTTTGGATTGCATTTTAAATTACTGTCCAGGAACATAAGGATGCTAACTAATGGCTGGTAAATAATATGATACTAAAAAATAAATGTCTCTGTCTAGTGCAGCCTTCAGAACATATATCAAGTATTTGATAATAAATACATGACTGCAAACTTAGGCTTAGCACTCAGTGATTGAGCCAAGCAAGAGAGGTTCAGAAGATAGAAACAGCAAAAACCTGCTAAAAAGTTGTTAGCAGTTGTTGAAGTAAACAGAATGGTTGTTAGTTACTTTTTCAAATCAGTTCCTCTGAGTGCCCGTATTTTTGGTTGCAAAATGGTCAGTTAATAAAGTTAAAGTGAAAAATCTGCATTCTGACCCTTTTTGAGGATTTCAGAGTGAGTTCCTATCTGTTGAATTTTGCTATGCAATTTAAGGAGTTATTTTATAAAGTTTACCATAAGCTAATATGGGGAACTGACTTTGAAGGATAAATTTTAAATTTTGCAACTCTTAAGTGCAAATGAATAGGTAAATTAAAAGGTGAAATTAAACAAATTTTGAAAGCACTTAGGTGAAAATTATAAACTCAGTAAAATATGAATTTGAAAGCTCTGTGAGAAGTTTAAAAATAGATATGATCTTAATTTTGTTTTTTACAAATTGCCTTCACTTACATAGATTATGTCATTTAATCTTTATAATGTTATGAAGGAGATCTTTTTTCTTTTTACAGATAAGGAAATTGAGGCTTTTAAGTTCCTTGTCTAAGGGCACACATTTAATAAGTGGCACCAAAGGTGTTTAACTCAGGATTTCTGACTCCCAATCCAGTATTCTTTCCCCATAACCACTATGCTACTTTTACATTACAAAATTATAATAAAAGAGTAAAAGGGTATATATGTACTAACACCTACAACTCTAACTGAGTATTGCTCCTAGCAAGTAAGTGTAGAGCCAAGACTCTAAACCAGATCTGGCTCTTAGATCTTCCAACTATACCACCTTCTCTTTCTCAAAACTAGGCAATATATCTATAATTTAGATTGTTTACAAGCCTATATTCGGCCAAAATACTTATTACAGCAAATTATTACCTTATTCAGTAACACCCCCAGTTACCCCTAGACTTGAAACAATCTCAACGTTTCAGATAAGTTAGAATCTCTGAATCTGTTCGAATCTAAAGGCTTTTAAAGAATTAAAATCTTGGCCAGGCACAGTGGCTCACACTTGTAATCCCAGAACTATGGGAGGCCGAGGCAGGCGGATCACCTGAGGTCGGGAGTTCAAGACCAGCCTGACCAACATGGAGAAACCCCGTCTCTACTAAAAATACAAAATGAGCCAGGCACAAGCCTGTAATCCCAGCTACTTGGGAGGCTAAGGCAGAAGAATCACTTGAACCCGGGAGGCAGAGGTTGCAGTGGGCCAAGATCACACCATTGCACTCCAGCCTGGGCAACAAGAGCAAAATTTCGTCTCAAAAAAAAAAAAAAAAAGAATTAAAATCTTGTGAAGAGTAAACCATGGCAAAGATTGTGAACATTCAGTGAGAAACAAAGGCTTATTCTCTTCCCACACCACTGGTCTCTTTGCAATTTCTTCAGCAGGCCAAGCGTGTTCCTTCTTTAGGACCTTTATGTTTGTTATATTCTCTTTAGGATACACATGCCACAAATATCCTTGTGTCTCGGTTCATATGTCCCCTTTTAATAGAAACCCTTGCTCACCTTATATAACATGTCCCCACGTCACGCTGTCACTCTCTATACCCATAGGCTTGATTTTCTTTGTAAAGCATAGCTCCATCTGACTTGTTTGCTGTCTTTTATCCCCACTAGAATGCAGGCTGTATGAGAGCAGGGGCTTTTTTTCATTATTTTATGCCTAATGCCTAGAATGGGACCTGGCATACTCAGTACATAACTGTTAAATGAAAATGATTACACACAACTGCATATTATTGATAGATTTACCTTTCAGAAGAAAGAGATGCCAAATCCTTCTCACATCACAACTGAGAAATGTGGCTGGGCATGTTGCCTCACACCTGTAATCCCAGCACTTTGGAAGGCCAAGGTGGGAGGATTGCTTGAGCCTAAGAGTTCAAGACCAGCCAGGAAACATAGGGAGACCCTCGTCTCTGTAAAAAATAAAAAATTTAGCAAGGTGTGGTGGCACTTGCCTGTAGTCCTAGCTACTCACTAGGCTGAGTTGGGAGGATCACTTGAGCCCAGGAGTGTGAGGATGCAAGGAGTCGTGATTGTGCCACTGCATCCAGCCTGGGTAACAGAGCGAGACCCTGTCCCAAAACAAACAGGCTGGGTGTAGTGGCTCATGCCTGTAAACCCAACACTTTAGGAGGCCGAGGTGGGTGGATTAAGACAAGAAGTAACAGTAAAGAAGAACATTATCAAATTGGAATAGTGCTGCAGTCTGAAGAACAGTCAGTGAAGAGGTGATATATTTTCAAAATATCACTTTACAGTTTGGGATTATCAGTGTAAACTTTAGTCATCTACTCTGAAACACTTTGGTTGTGTTTTTAAATAGATCTTACCGTTTAACATGATGCAATGAGTGTACGATAGTATGAACATAGATCATTCCATTCAGTTTATCCTAGATTTTAGTAACTGAAAAAGTATTAATTCCAAGTTTTAAGCCCTCCAGCAGAGTATACTTTTTAGTACCAGTTTAAAATTAACCAAGGAGGATATAGTTTCTTTTCTCTTTTTGTTTTGTCATGTAAGATGATAACATACAACTGGTTAAATGTACCGACACATCTTCAGTTTCTGAAGGATTTGGCAGGTTGAAACTCCTCTTATTAACAGGGCTATGAGTTTCAGATTAAGGTGACAGATTTTTGCTCCTTCCTGGAACTCCACTAAAACTGTAATAAAGGAATTTTTTTTAAAGCATGGACACATAAGGATGGGGATAACAGAGAGGAATGAGACAATATCAGCAACATTTTGAAAGCTGGAGAGCAGGTGGAAAAGTGATCATAGACTTAGACCCCAAAAGGCTAAATGATCAGTCGGCAGTGGGGAAATGAAAGCCAACCTGGTTTATACCGTAGAATCCTCAATTCTCAGGAATTGGCAGTATCAGCTATCTCAGGGGATGAAAGGGTTAAAATGAAAGGCCTGTTTGAAAAGCTGTTATTTCTCTAAATCTGTTCTCTTACTCACCAGGTAACTGCTCCATCCCTATCCTAGCAGTAGACTGGAAGTTTCTTCTCTAGAGAGGGGAAAATAAATATCTCTGGACTGGGAGACCCTAATCTATGTCTAGGACATGGATATCTTTCCCAAAACATGGGGATTTGATGACTGTGTGCTTACTAAATGATGAAGGGAGATTTCCCCAGCCCTCTCTTTTTATTTGATTCCCAACATGCTAGCAGCCAAACCTTACTCTTCCTGCAGGAGATTCGAAGAGTCTTGGGTGAATTTTACCAGCTCAAGAGGAAAGACCCAAAGAAAGTGACATCAGGGATTCCACCTAGATTACTGTATAGTTCAAAAATAGCAAGCCCATCTGTATGCTTAAAGCCTCCAGGCAGCTTGTAAGTCCCTCACTTAGTCTAAGTAAGAGTATCGCTGGATAACTAGATATTGGTGGGGAAGTCTTATGCAAATAAGAGAGACTGTAAAACACATAGAGAAAAATAGGCATTGGGAGAAACACATACAATGCAAGATTATCTCTCCCCTGCCTCACCCCACCTCCAAAAAACCTATCAGTTTTCTCAGAGGGAGAAAAGATAACTTTATGTCCATTAAACAGGAACAGAGGTTTTCTAAGGAACATTCATATAACAGCAGCAACAAAATGCTAAAATTTTGATATTTACAGTACACTGGAAATTATGTCCTTTGCAATTATTTAAACGTAACTTTTAAATGTTAATTTAAAAGGAGTTAACGTAGTTTCTCAGAATTCTTTTAAGGGGTGTTCAGCAAAAAAAGTTTTAAAACTATTATGTTAAACACTATATGGTTTAATATTAAATTCCTATATTATGCAACATAATTCGGAAGGGACACTTAGATAAATTTTTTACAAACCAAGTTACATAAAATATGTATAATTAATTGGAACACATAACCAGATTGCATCAGTGAGTCTTGAAGTGGATATTCCTGTTTTCTTCTCTAGTGTCAATGACTAAAGCACACTATTTTCACTACTTTTTTTAAATTTTGAGACGGAGTCTCACTCCTCTGTCACCCAGGCTGGACAGGCTGGAGTGCAGCGACACTCTCTCAGCTCGCTGCAACCTCTGCCTCAAGTGATCCTCCCACCTCAGTCTTCCTAGTAGCTGGGACTATACAAGGGCGCACCATCACACCTGGCTCATGTTTTTGTATTTTTTGTAGAGACAGAGTTTCGCCATGTCACCCAGGCTGGTCTCAAACTCCTGGGCTCAAGCGAGCCACTGCCTCCGCCTCCCACAGTGCTGGGACTACAGATGTAAGCCACCAGGCCCGGCCTATTTTCAGTACATTTGATTGAACTTTGTTGTTGTTGTGTTGTTGTTGTTGTTGTTGTTGTTGTTGTAGTTAAACAATCTGTTTTAATCAGGCTGACAGATGTTAGAACAAACAGGATGGTCCTAGGGGTCATGAACTGGTTCTTCAAATCCTAACTGTTGCTGCTGATTTTGTAACAGATTTTAACATATCTTTTGACTTCTGGTCACTCATTTCAGCCTCATGTTTGGTTCTGTGTTTTAATTTCCCCCTATCTATTCCCATGGATCAAATGACACAGATGGAATTCCTTACATACCTAATTTTTCCTCCCTATTTCCAATACTGTTCATCTTGAATGCCAACCATAGTTTCATCTTGAGGGCTTTGTTTTGGAATTATCTCCAGAAGCTATTCCCAGTTAGAAGCCTGCTTGGATAATTAATATTGCTTCTTAGCTCCCTCCAGCTCTCTTTCCTTCTGTCCCCTGGCTCTACCCTGAGCACAAATGATAATTCTCTGTGACCATCACAGCCACCATCTTACTGTGCCTCCTTTCAACTCTTCATGTCTATATACTCTTCCCTGACCAGCATCATCTCACAAAGGACTGACCAAGCCAGATATAGTCTATAGCTAGACAATAAGGCTATAGGGTATTTAAATAGCCTCTTAATATGTACTTTTGCAAAGCCTTTATTTCAGAATAGCCTGCCCTATGTTGAAAGTGATCTTTTCTGACTGCTCACCAAAATTCATTCTAAAGTCTCTGGATATAAGCAGAATAGGAACAAACGGATTCATTTTATAAAGTGCTAAGGTTGCAGTTAACTCATAAAACCTTTAATAATTAGAAAAGTTAGTCTGGACACGGTGGCTCACACCTGTAATCCCAGCACTTTGTGAGGCCAAGGCAGGAGTATTGCCCGAGCCAAGGAGTTCAAGACCAGCCTGGGCAACGGCAAAACCCTGTCTCTACAAAAAATACAAAAATTAGCTGGATGTGATGGTGTGCACCTGTGTTCTCAACTACTTGGGAGGCTGAGGTGGGAGGATCACTTGAGCCCAGGAAGTCAAGGCTGCAGTGAGCCATGATCGTGCCACTACACTCCGCCCTGGATGACAGAGCAAGACCCTGTCTCAAAAATAAATAAGAATAATTAGAAAAGTTGAATCATTAGGACTTTCAAATGTGTCACCTTTATTGGATTACAGAATATAAGCAAAAAATGAATAGGTAACATTTTTCCCGTGTGGTTATGTCTTCCATTTGTACCTCAGTGAAAAACTATTTCTGATTCCTAGGTTTACTTGAAAAGGAGCAGAGCTGTTCTAATAGTAGATAATTATAAACTCACTCTGAGGAATCAGGGTTGGTAAAGTATGTTTTATCATCTTCTTTTTTGGTTTTTTTTTTTTTTTTTTTTTGAGATGGAATCTCACTGTCACCCAGGCTGGAGTACAGTGGCACGACCTTGGCTCACTGAAACCTCCGCCTCTCAGGTTCAAGCGATTCTCCTGCCTCAGCCTCCTGAGTAACTGGGATTACAGGCACCCACCACCACGCCTGGCTAATTTTGTATTTTTAGCAAACGGGGTTTCACCATGATGGCCAGGCTGGTCTTGAACTCCTGACCTCAAGTGATCTGCCCGCCTCGGCCTCCCAAAGTGCTAGGATTACAGGCGTGAGTCACTGCACCTGGCCTGTTTTATCATCTTTTCACCTGCCAGTCATTGATTCATCCCAAGGACCCAGGTATCTTAAGAATACTGTTACTAAAGAAATTCCAGGAATGGTCAGTACATTGTGCCTTTTTTTTTTTTTTTTGGCAGGCCTTATAATTTCAGTATAATATTTATGGTATGATTTTGAATTTAACTTTATCAGAAAATTAAATCACAGAGGCACATAGAAAAAGTTACAGCCTATCGATATATTTACAGAAGCATTATATTCTCAAAATAAGATGATTAAAAATAATTTGGAGATAAATCCTTACAATTTACTTTGTTTTAAACAATGATGAGCATGCCTCTTTTACTCATAAGTGAACCCAGTTGAAGATAGAAGGACTAATTAAAGCTGAAAAAATGGTGAACATATATTAGTGATTGATAATAATTCTAAGTGGCCAAAGAATATTTAATTATAGTGAACATAATTTTCTGGTGGGTAAAAATAATAATAGGGTGCTGATAATAATAATAATCAGAAAATGCAAGGTAAAACAAAAAGGTACCACTTTCCACCCACTGGAATTGGCAAAATGCCTGAGTTCTGATAAGATCAAATGTTCATAGGATTAGAGGAATTGCTTCCTGGGTCATTTCTAATGCAACCAGCCACCTTAACAGCATTCTGGAAGTAGCTGTTAAAATAGGAAAATGCTTATTCTAACCCCAAGAAACATTAGCTTTTGTTCCAAGTCATGTATACAGAAAGAGATGTATTATAGGAAACAATATAATAGTGAAAAATTGGTCTGGATGCAGTGGCTCATGCCTCTAATCCCAGCACTTTGGAAGACTAGGGTAATAGGATCACTTGAGGCCGGGAGTTTGAGACCAGCCTGGACGACACTGTGCAACCCTGACTCTATGTAAAACTTAAAACGTTAAGGACATTTTTTTAAAAAAAGAAAAACTTATTGAAAAATTGGAAACATGTTCATCAGGAGAAGACTTGATAAATAACATATTGGCACTTACATACAGTAGAATCGTATATAGTAGTTAAAAGTGGATTATATATGTATCAACATAAAGCTTTAAAATATTAATGTTAAGTGAGAGAAGCAAGCTGCAGCATGAGACCACTTAAAAATTTTTAAGCAGAACATTTTTTACATTTGGGCTTTAAAAAGTGGTGTGTATGTATATATGTAAAAGTACTGAAATAAGGATTAGAAAGCAAAGATCAAGTAACATAGTGATTATCTCCAGGAATCAAGTACAAACTTTGAAAAAAGACTAGAGGTGGCTGAGCACGGTGGCTCATGCCTGTAATTCCAGCACCTTGGAAGGCCAAGGCGGGTGGGTCACTTGAGGACAGGAGTTCGAGACCAGCCTGGCCAACATGGTGAAACACCATATCTACTAAAAATACAAAAAATTAGCTGGGCATGGTGGCCGGTGCCTGTAATCCCAATTACTTGGGAGGCTGAGGCAACAGAATCGCTTGAACCCGGGAGGCGGAGGTTGCAGTGAGCCAAGATGGCACCACTGCACTCCAGCCTAGGTGACAGAGCGAGATTCTGTCTCAAAAAAAAAAAAAACACTGGAGGTGTTTTAGTCCATTTTCTTTACTATAACAGAATACCTGAGGCTGGGTAATTTGTTGTTTTCTGTAAAAAGAAACTTATTTCTCATAGTCCTAGAGGCTGGGAAGTCTAAGGGCATTGGTGCTAACATCTGCTGGGCTTCTGGTGAGGGCTTTCCTACTGCATGGTAACATGGTGGAGAAGCAGAAGAGGGAGTGGGCACACACAAAAGGGGCAGAACACAAGGGACGACCTCACTCTATAGCAACCCCCTTTCACAGTAACTGTAGAAGTCACTCCTGGCCAGGTGTGGTGGCTCATGCCTGTACTACTAGCATATTGGCAGGCTGAGGAGGGAGGATTGCTTGAGCCCAGGAGTTTGAGACCAGCCTGGGCAACATAGTAAGACCTCATCTCTACAAAAAAATTTTTTTTAATTAGCCAAGCATGGTAGCACACTCCTGTAGCCCCAGATACTCTGGAGGCTGAGGCAGGAGGATCACTTGAGCCCAGAAGTTTGAGGCTACAGTGAGGCATGATTGAGTCCACTGCACTCCAGCCTGGGTGACAAAGTGAGACCCTGACTCAAAGAAAAAAAGAAGTCAGTGACTCCTGCTTTCATGAGGGCATTCCTCATGACCCAGACCCAAATGCCTCTTAAAGGTCCCACCAACTCTCAACACCATTACACTGAGGCCAAGCCTCCACATGAGTTTTGTGGGGACAAGCCATATTCAAACTGTAGCAGGAGGCAAATGTATAAAAGTTTTAATGGGTCTGATTATGGTAAGAATATGAGTGACATTATCCTTTGCTACTGCAGTTTTTTAAAATTTCAAAATCATGTTACGAGGAAATATGTAATCATTATAGGAAATTCAGAAAATGTAAACATAAATAAAAAGCACCAGTAATCCACCATCAAGAGATAACTGCCATTAATATTTTGATGTGTATTGTGTATCCTTTCAGAATGATGTGTTTTAATACTATACACAATGGTTTCTTGCTGTTGTTTTAAATCATACTGGGTTTTCCTTTTTACTCTTAAATATCTCTACTGGTCAATAAATATCTGATACCAGCTCTGCTACATACTGTTAACTCACTGTCTCCCCCTTTTCTTTATGCCAACTATGTTCTGTGGGGTTTCTTAAAATATACTGTAATGTATTTAGCAATGATATGCACTTACTATGTGTCAGACATTCTGTGTACTTTATATACATTACCTCATTTACTCCTCAACAACCCTGTGAGGTTGCAGCTTTTATTATATCCTTGTTTTATGGATGAAGAAACCTGGTTATGGAAGGGGCAAGTAACTTGCCCCAGGTACTTCAGCTCCAGGGTGTATTCCTTTAACCATTAAAGCATGTTGCTTCCCCAACTTATTCACTCCCTTCGAAAACTTCAAGTAGACCCTTAATGTTATAGGGCAGTTATACTTTCAGTTTCCTAGTTCATTCACTGTCCTCTTTTAGACACTGTCATACCGCCTCAAAACCTCATATCCTTAAGCCTCTAAAACCTCTTCTTCAAGAAATCAGCGATGACATTGCTTGCCATCTCTTTAAGACAGTTGGAAGTAACCATTATGACATCTACCCACCTGCCTGCATTCATACCAGGTTCTTCTGCCTTATCACTAGTAAAAGCCAATCCCTCCATTTGTACACTAGATTCCATCCCCTTACCCCTACCCAGAGACATCTTTTGAGTAAATCTCCCATCTTGTTTATCATCAGTTTTTCCTTTCCTACTGAATTTTCTCCTATTTTAAAACATCTTTTGGCTGGGCGCGGTGGTTCATGCCTGTAATCCCAACACTTCGGGAAGCTGAGGCGGGTGGATTGCTTGAGCTCAGGAGTTCAAGATCAGACTGAGCAACATAGTGGAACCCATCTCTACCAAAAAATACAAAAATTAGCCAGGCGTGGTGGTCTGTGCCTGTGGTCCCAGCTACTTGGGAAGCTGAGACAAGAGGATCTCTAGAGCCTGGGAAGATGAGGCTGCAGAGAGTCAAGATCGCGCCACTGCATTCCAGCCTGGGTGACAGAGCAAGACTCTGTCTCAAAAATAAGTAAATAAATAAAACATCTTTCACTGAGTGCAGTGGTTCACACCTGTAATCCCAGCCCTTTGGGAAGCTAAGGTGGGAAGATCACTTGAGCTCAGGAGTTGGAGACCAGCTTGGGTAACAGAGTGAGTCCTTGTCTCAGAAAACTAAAGTAAAATTTAAAAGTAGAGCAGGTGTGGTGGCTCACACTTGTAATCCAAGCACTTTAGGAGGCTGAGGCTGGTGGATCACTTGAGCCCAGGAGTTTGAGACCACTCTAGGCAACATGGCAAAACCCGTCTCTACAAAAAATACAAAAATCATCCAGATGTGGTGGTGTATGTCTGTGGTCCCAGCTACTCAGGAGGCTGAGGTTGCAGTGAGTGGAGATTGCACCACTGCACTCCAGCCAGGGCGACAGAGTGAAACCCTGTCTCAAAAAAAAATTTAAAAAGTAACAATAATAATGAAACATCTTTCTTATGCACATTTGGCAGAATGTTGACATTTGTGGAATCTACGTGGAAGGTGTGTGGGTATTCTTTCCATTTTTCTGTATGTTTATTTTCTTTTTTGTTGTTGTTTTGTTTTTATTATTATTATACTTTAAGTTTTAGGGTACATGTGCACAATGTGCAGGTTAGTAACATATGTATACATGTGCCATGCTTGTGTGCTGCACCCATTAACTCGTCATTTAGCATTAGGTATATCTTCTAATGCTATCCCTCCCCCCTGCCCCCACCCCACAATAGTCCCCAGAGTGTGATGTTCCCCTTCCTGTGTCCATGTGTTCTCATTGTTCAATTCCCACCTATGAGTGAGAACATGTGGTGTTTGGTTTTTTGTCCTTGTGATAGTTTACTGAGAATGATGATTTCCAATGTCATCCATGTCCCTACAAAGGACATGAACTCATCATTTTTTATGGCTGCATGGTGTATATGTGCCACATTTTCTTAATCCAGTCTATCATTGTTGGACATTTGGGTTGGTTCCAAGTCTTTGCTATTGTGAATAGTGCCACAATAAACATACGTGTGCATGTGTCTTTATAGCAGCATGATTTATAGTCCTTTGGGTATATACCCAGTAATGGGATGGCTGGGTCAAATGGTATTTCTAGTTCTAGATCCCTGAGGAATCGCCACACTGACTTCCACAATGGTTGAACTAGTTTACAGTCCCACCAACAGTGTAAAAGTGTTACTATTTCTCCATATCCTCTCCAGCACCTGTTGTTTCCTGACTTTTTAATGATTGCCATTCTAACTGGTGTGAGATGGTATCTCAATGTGGTTTTGATTTGCATTTCTCTGATGGCCAATGATGATGAGCATTTTTTCATGTGTCTTTTGGCTGCATAAATGTCTTCTTTTGAGAAGTGTCTGTTCATGTCCTTTGCCCACTTTTTGATAGGGTTGTTTGTTTTTTTCTTGTAAATTTGTTTGAGTTCTTTGTAGATTCTGGATATTAGCTGTTTGTCAGATGAGTAGGTTGCGAAAATTTTCTCCCATTTTGTAGGTTGCCTGTTCACTCTGATGGTAGTTTCTTTTGCTATGCAGAAGCTCTTTAGTTTAGTTAGATCCCATTTGTCCATTTTGGCTTTTGTTGCCATTGCTTTTGGTGTTTCAGACATGAAGTCCTTGCCCATGCCTATGTCCTGAATGGTAATGCCTAGGTTTTCTTCTAGGGTTTTTATGGTTTTAGGTCTAATGTTTAAGTCTTTAATCCATCTTGAATTAATTTTTGTATAAGGTGTAAGGAAGGGATCCAGTTTCAGCTTTCTACATATGGCTAGCCAGTTTTCCCAGCACCGTTTATTAAGTAGGGAATCCTTTCCCCATTGCTTGTTTTTCTCAGGTTTGTCAAAGATCAGATAGTTGTAGATATGCGGCGTTATTTCTGAAGGCTCTATTCTGTTCCATTGATCTATATCTCTGTTTTGGTACCAGTACCATGCTGTTTTGGTTACTGTAGCCTTGTAGTATAGTTTGAAGTCAGGTAGTGTGATGCCTCCAGCTTTGTGCTTTTGGCTTAGGATTGACTTGGCGACGCGGGCTCTTTTTTGGTTCCATATGAACTTTAAAGTAGTTTTTTCCAATTCTGTGAAGAAAGTCATTGGTAGCTTGATGGGGATGGCATTGAATCTGTAAATTACCTTGGGCAATATGGCCATTTTCATGATAACTGATTCTTCCTACCCATGAGCATGGAATGTTCTTCCATTTGTTTGTATCCTCTTTTATTTCATTGAGCAGTGGTTTGTAGTTCTCCTTGAAGAGGTCCTTCACATCCCTTGTAAGTTGGGTTCCTAAGTATTTTATTCTCTTTGAAGCAATTGTGAATGGAAGTTCACTCATGATTTGGCTCTCTGTTTGTCTGTTATTGGTGTATAAGAATGCTTGTGATTTTTGTACATTGATTTTGTATCCCAAGACTTTGCTGAAGTTGCTTATCAGCTTAAGGAGATTTTGGGCTGAGACAATGGGGTTTTCTAGATATACAATCATGTCGTCTGCAAACAGGGACAATTTGACTTCCTCTTTTCCTAATCGAATACCCTTTATTTCCTTCTCCTGCCTGATTGCCCTGGCCAGAACTTCCAACACTATGTTGAATAGGAGTGGTGAGAGAGGGCATCCCTGTCTTGTGCCAGTTTTCAAAGGGAATGCTTCCAGTTTTTGCCCATTCAGTATGATATTGGCTGTGGGTTTGTCATAGATAGCTCTTAATATTTTGAGATACATCCCATCAATACCTAATTTATTGAGAGTTTTTAGCATGAAGGGCTGTTGAATTTTGTCAAAGACCTTTTCTGCATCTATTGAGATAATCATGTGGTTTTTGTCTTTGGTTCTGTTTATATGCTGGATTACATTTATTGATTTGCGTATGTTGAACCAGCCTTGCATCCCAGGGATGAAGCCCACTTGATCATGGTGGATAAGCTTTTTGATGTGCTGCTGGATTCGGTTTGCCAGTACTTTATTGAGGATTTTTGCATCAATGTTCATCAAGGATATTGGTCTAAAATTCTCTTTTTTGGTTGTGTCTCTGCCTGGCTTTGGTATCAGGATGATTCTGGCCTCATAAAATGAGTTAGGGAGGATTCCCTCTTTTTCTATTGATTGAAATAGTTTCAGAAGGAATGGTACCAGTTCCTCCTTGTATCTCTGGTAGAATTCAGCTTTGAATCCGTCTGGTCCTGGACTCTTTTTGGTTGGTAAGCTATTGATTACTGCCACAATTTCAGATCCTGTTATTGGTCTATTCAGAGATTCAACTTCTTCCTGGTTTAGTCTTGGGAGAGTGTATGTGTCAAGGAATTTATCCATTTCTTCTAGATTTTCTAGTTTATTTGCATAGAGGTGTTTGTAGTATTCTCTGATGGTAGTTTGTATTTCTGTGGGATCGGTGGTGATATCCCCTTTATCATTTTTTTATTGCATCTATTTGATTCTTCTCTCTTTTCTTCTTTATTAGTCTTGCTCTAGTGGTCTATCAATTTTGTTGATCCTTTCAAAAAACCAGCTCCTGGATTCATTAATTTTTTGAAGGGTTTTTTTTTGTCTCTATTTCCTTCAGTTCTGCTCTGATTTCAGTTAATTCTTGCCTTCTGCTAGCTTTTGAATGTGTTTGCTCTTGCTTTTCTAGTTCTTTTAATTGTGATGTTAGGGTGGCAGTTTTGGATCTTTCCTGCTTTCTCTTGTGGGCATTTAGTGCTATAAGTGTCCCTCTACACACTGCTTTGAATGTGTCCCAGAGATTCTGGTATGTTGTGTCTTTGTTCTCATTGGTTTCAAAGAACATCTTTATTTCTGCCTTCATTTCATTATGTACCCAGTAGTCATTCAGGAGCAGCTTGTTCAGTTTCCATGTAGTTGAGCGGTTTTGAGTGAGTTTCTTAATCCTGAGTTCTAGTTAGATTGCACTGTGGTCTGAGACACAGTTTGTTATAATTTCTGTTCTTTTACATTTGCTCAGGAGAGCTTTACTTCCAAGTATGTGGTCAGTTTTGGAATAGGTGTGGTGTGGTGCTGAGAAGAATGTATATTCTGTTGATTTGGGGTGGAGAGTTCTGTAGATGTCTATTAGGTACACTTGGTGCAGAGCTGAGTTCAATTCCTGGGTGTCCTTGTTAACTTTCTGTCTCGTTGATCTGTCTAATGTTGACAGTGGGGTGTTAAAGTCTCCCATTATTATTGTGTGGGAGTCTAAGTCTCTTTGTAGGTCACTAAGGACTTGCTTTATGAATCTGGGTGCTCCTGTATTGGGTGCATATATATTTAGGATAGCTTGCTCTTCTTGTTGAATTGGTCCCTTTACCATTATGTAATGGCCTTCTTTGTCTCTTTTGATCTTTTTTGGTTTAAAGTCCATTTTATCAGAGACTAGGATTGCAACCCCTGCCTTTTTTTGTTTTCCACTTGCTTGGTAGATCTTCCTCCATCCTTTTATTTTGAGCCTATGTGTGTCTCTGCATGTGAGATGGGTTTCCTGTATGCAGCACACTGATGGGTCTTGCCTCTTTATCCAGTTTGCCAGTCTGTGTCTTTTAATTGGAGCATTCAGTCCATTTACATTTAAAGTTAATATTGTTATGTGTGAATTTGATCCTGTCATGATGATGTTAGCTGGTTATTTTGCTCGTTAGTTGATGCAGTTTCTTCCTAGTCTCGATGGTCTTTACATTTTGGCATGGTTTTGCAGTGGCTGGTACCACTTGTTCCTTTCCATGTTTAGTGCTTCGTTCAGGAGTTCTTTTAGGGCAGGCCTGGTGGTGGCATAATCTCTCAGCATTTGCTTGTCTGTAAAGTATTTTATTTCTCCTTCACTTATGAAGCTTAGTTTGGCTGGATATGAAATTCTGGGTTGAAAATTGTTTTCTTTAAGAATGTTGAATATTGGCCCCCACTCTCTTCTGGCTTGTAGAGTTTCTGCTGAGAGATCCGCTGTTAGTCTGATGGGCTTCCCTTTGTGGGTAACCCGACCTTTCTCTCTGGCTGCCCTTAACATTTTTTCCTTCATTTCAACTTTGGTGAATCTGACAATTATGTGTCTTGGAGTTGCTCTTCTCAAGGAGTATCTTTGTGGCGTTCTCTGTATTTCCTGAATCTGAACGTTGGCCTGCCTTGCTAGATTGGGGAAGTTCTCCTGGATAATATCCTGCAGAGTGTTTTCCAACTTGGTTCCATTCTCCCCGTCACTTTCAGGTACACCAATCAGACGTAGATTTGGTCTTTTCACATAGTCCCATATTTCTTGGAGGCTTTGTTCGTTTCTTTTTATTCTTTTTTCTCTAAACTTCCCTTCTCGCTTCATTTCATTCATTTCATCTTCCATCACTGATACCCTTTCTTCCAGTTGATTGCATCGCCTCCTGAGGCTTCTGCATTCTTCACATAGTTCTCGAGCCTTGGCTTTCAGCCCCATCCGCTCCTTTAAGCACTTCTCTATACTGGTTATTCTAGTTATACATTTGTCTAAATTTTTTATTATTTTCATTAAAAAACACTTGTGGGGTCCCTCCCTTAATCCTGCTTCCATCTTCAGTTATTACCTCATTCCTCTTCTTCCTTCGACAGTAAAACTTCTCAAAAGACTTGTTGGTATTCACTGTCTAATTGCTCTCCTTCCTTTTTATCTTGGACCCCACTCAAACCAGGCTTTTGCCCCTGCTGCTCCAGAAAACATCTTTTTTTTTTTCTCTCTCTCTCAAGGAAGAGTCTCACTCTGTCCCTCAGGCTGGAGTACAATGGCATGATCTCAGCTCACTACAACCTCCGTCTCCAGGGTTCAAGTGATTCTCCTGCCTTAGTCTCCCAAGTAGCTGGGATTACAGGTGCACACCACCACACCCAGCTAATTTTTGTATGTTTAGTAGAGACAGGGTTTCACTATGTTGGCCAGGCTGGTCTGGAACTCCTGACCTCAAGTGGTCTGCCCATCTTGGCATCCCAAAGTGCTGGAATTACAGGCATGATCCACTGTGCCTAGCCAGGAAACAGCGTCTTAATATGATAGTTACTGGTGGCCTCCATGTTGCTAGATCCAGCAGTAAAATTCTCAGTCCACAGTTTATTTGACCTGTCAGAAACATCTGATACAGTTGATCACACACTTCTTCATGAAACAGGTTCTTAATCCCTTGTTTAATTGTGTTCTTAGTTTCTTGCTGCTCAGAATGTGGTCTGAGTAGCATCTGTACCACCTGGGAGCCTTTTAGAAATGCTAAGTTTTAGATACCACCCCAGACCTGAATCAAAGACTGCATTTTAACAAGATCCCCAAATGATTCGTGTCCATATTAAAGTGTGAGAAACACTGCTTTCAAGCATATTCTCCTGATTACCCTTCTACTCACTGTCTACTCCTCAGCTGGTTCCTCCTCTCCTTCTTTGGTGTTTCATGGTTGGACAAGTCATTTAAAATACCTGTAATCAGGGCCAGGTGTGGTGGCTCACGCCTCTAATCCCAGCAGTTTGGGAGGCCAAGGCAGATGGATCACTTGAGGTCGGGAGTTCAAGACCAGCCTGACCAAAATGGTGAAACCCCATCTCTACTAAAAATACAAAATTAGCTGGACGTGGTGGTACTTGCCTGTAATCCCAGCTACTTGGGAGGCTGAGGCGGGAGAATCACTTGAACCCGGGAGGCAGAGGTTGCAGTGAGCCAAAATCGTGCCATTGCACTCCAGCCTGGGTGACAAGGGCAAAACTCCGTCTAAAATAAATAAATAACCTATAATCAGAACCAGCAATACAAAGTATTATCAAGGATAAAGAACAACTGGAACTCTCATACATTGCTGGTAAAGATTTTAAATGATACAGCCATTTTAGGGATCAGGCAGTTTCTTTTAAAGTTAAATTTACCATTTGTGCAATTCTAATCCTACCTAATTACCCAAAATAAATGAAACCATCAGTCAACAACAAAGACTTGTATATGAATACAGCATCTTCTTCATATTTGCCACAAACTAGGAACAACACAGTGTCCAATAAGTAAATAGATAAGTTGTGATATACCCATACCCTGTAACACTGCATGCAGCCAGTGCATGAATCTCACAATTGTTTTGCTGCGCCTAAGAAGCCAGGTGATTCTGTTTATATGAAATTTGAGAAAAGGCAAAATTAATCTGTAGTGACAGAAGTCATTATCAATGGTTTCCCAAGCCTAAAGGGGGTGTTATTAATCGCAAAAATGTATGAAGAAACTTTCTGGGGTGACGGATATTCTTTATATTGATTGTGACTGGTCATTACACAAGTGTATGTGTGTGTTGAAACTTTTAAAACTGTCCATGTAAAATGGGTGCATCTTGTGTGTAAACTGTACCTCAGTAAATTTCAGTTTTTAAAAGTGAAAAATACCTGATGGCTTACACCTATAATTCTAGCACTTTGGGAGGCCGAGGTGGGAGGATGGCTTGAGCCCAGGAGTTCAAGACCAGCCTGGGCAACATAGTGAGACCCATCTATACAAAGCAGTTTTTTAATTATCCAGGCATGGTGGCGCCCACCTGTAGTCCCAGCTACACAAGATGCTGAGTTGGGTGGATCTCTTGAGCCCAGGAGGTTGAGGCTGCAGTGAGCTGTGATCATGCCACTGTACTCCAGCCTGGGCAAGAGAGCAACACCCTGTCTCCAAAAAAAAAAGTGAAGGAAACTTAAAAAATCAAGGTAAAAATAGAATTTAGGCCACTATGGAGCATAACTTTAAAATATGTGAACTTTACCTATTCGATATTTTAATTATTTTTAAAGTGATAAATGATTACTGACTACAGAGAAGTAACAGAATGCCATTCTCGTTAATCTTACTTTCCAGGGTTGTAATAAGGGAGCAGAGGGCATCAAAGTATAAGGAAGGCTGTAATTTGGCACTGTCACCACTATCATACCTACCAGTCCAGGTGGTCACCCAAGGAGAGACTCATCTTGCTGCCTAAAGTCTGATGAACCTTTGTAAAATTGTGCAGTATTAGGTGAAAGAGGGCTGACATGCAAATGTCTAAGTAGGTCAGTTCTGTGTTACCAAGAGTTTAAAATACTTGAAAATGGCAGCAGACTTAAGTGAGAGATGCTAGTGGCTTTTACAAATAAGCTAAGCTGATAAATTAGCCAAATGGCATAGCAGTATTATCAATGGGCATTTTAATGATAATCTCTCATTGTTTTCTTAAGGATAAGATCAAGTGATGTAACATGAATGACAGGATTTAACTGGGTTCATACTGGATGAATGATCATACCTGAAGACAGCAAACTATAATGAGATTCCTATCCTCAGTCCTCTCTTGAATATAATTACATATTTAGAAGTAACTTATGTGAGGAATTATTAGCATGCCGATCTTTAAAAATCTCCTTTTTTCAGCTCTCACGTAAGACTCTTGAAACAAGAAAATAAAAATAACCTATGTTTTATTAAAGAAAAATGAAGCAGGCAAGAAAAAACCGACTTTTTTAGTGAAAGCTAAAGTTTTAATCTGAAATTATAGACCATGTCTACAAAATTTAAAATCCTAAGGCTGGGCGTGGTGGCTCACGCCTGTAATCCCAGCACTTTGGAAGGCTGAGGCAGGCAGATCACGAGGTCAAGAGACTGAGCCCATCCTAGCCAACATGGTGAAACCCCATCTCTACTAAAAACACAAAAATTAGCTGGGCATGGTGGCGCGCGCCTGTAGTCCCAGCTACTCAGGAGGCTGAGGCAGGAGAATCACTTGAACCTAGGAGGTGGAGGTTGCAGTGAGCCGATATCGCGCCACCGCACTCCAGGCTGGTGACAGAGTGAGACTCTGTCTCAAAAAAAAAATCCTAGTCAAGTCCAAAAAAAGAGAAATATACAAGTATAAGATGGGGAAAATGTTTTATAGGAGCAATTCAAGAATAATTATTCTAGGATTGTAATTGAATATAATCCTTTTTGTGCCCTTTTTTAAAAATTCTATTTATTGTCATAAATTTTGACCCAGCAGCAGGAAGCATGTAATTGAATATGATTTTAATTGGACTCAGTAGCATGACTTTGGCTGCCATAACAATCACAATAATGTCTGATTTAATGTTGTATGCCCACCATGTGGGAGATGAAGATGAGGATCTCACCATAGTTTGTGTTGGTTAGATCCAATCTGAAGTATTGCTTTTAATTTGGGGCACCACATTATGCTCTGTAAGAATGTGGAAAAGCTGAATCTTGGATAAGAGCCTGAAGTAGTGTGAGAAGAAATTTTACCAGATGATTTTGTAGCTCTAAGATTAAATGGTTCTATAGGTGGACACTTTTTCTTCAAGGAATGAGACTGTTAAGAGAAACCTATCAAGAGAATGTGTTGTTCCTTTGGTTGATAGCATATTTGTTCTTTCCTAGTACTTCTGTAAACCTGTAATGCTCTCCTTAACATCTTACCAAGGAAAGAGGGAGATCCAATCTAATTATCCTAATTAATGGATTGACTTCTGTGTCATATATGGCAAAGTAAAGTTGATATATTCTTGTTCCCTTCCCTACTCCCAAACAGTTATGTGAGTTATTTGTTTTCTGTTATTTTTGTTTGGGTTTTTTTTTTGGCATTTTCCATTGTAACTGGGTGGTGCTTAGGAAATTACATTTTAGTGTCCCCCTATATAGAATTATTTAGGGTAGTGATTACTGTGAAACATTATCTTATGTAGGGATTGGGTTGTGTCTCATCCCATTTCTCTAGCTGGGGGATTAGACCCCCTTTTCCTTCCAGCCTTTCATTCTACAGACCTGGACTTCTACTCTTTGCTGCTTTTGTTACAGAAGGATTACAGAAAGAGAATTATTCAATGAGATAAAAATTAAGAAAGCAGTTTGTAAGTTATAAAGGATTACACAGGTATAAAGTGTTGTTTCAGGTTGTATTTTTATGCAACTCGGCCTATAACAAATTTATGCTATATAACTTCTATGCTGGGTATATCACTAGTTCCCCAATTACATTTATATCTTGTTAATTATCTAGTGCTTTCCTGGTCAGAAAATTTCTCTCCCCACTCTCCCCAGTTACATTTCTGTCTACTCTATTCTTGCTATATTCCTCTGCATCAAATTTGTTGAAAGGATTAACACCATCCCATGGAGAACACCTTTATCTTCCCCTCTTTTATCTTCAGCATGCCTCTGTATTTTGATATGGTCGAAGCCCATTTGTTTTTGTTTTTAAGTCTTGCAGGAAAAAGAACCTCCTTTCAAAGACCAATACCTTGGCTGTATACTAGATCCCAGGTCTCTCTGAGTGCAGGACCTAGCTCCACCAACCAACACCATCATCATTTATCCCCCTTCCTTTCTAATGGAGACAAGATCTCACCATCTTAAAGCTTTGATTGGGGCCCATTTATTTCCACCAGTTTTTAACTTTGTATGTCACTGCAGAACTTTGTAAGCAGTGAGACCTATAACCGAAATAACATTTTCTTTCAATGAAAGAGTGACAATATGATGTAGAACACTGAGCCTAAAGTCATGACAAGATAATTTTCAATTGTAGTAAATGCTATGAAGAACGTAAACTGTGATATGAATAGTAATTGGAGAAGGGATTACTTTAGATAAATAGTAATTTGAAATGAAAATTTTATCTAGAAAATACTTTAAAAATTTTGATATTGGGAAGAATGAGGACGTTTAAATGAAGATGAGAGAGCATGAATAATCTTGGTTATTTGCAAATCTTCCATTTTTAACAGTGTTTATTGCATGATTTTGATTATACCATTTGGATTTTAAATTCTCATTTTAAGGTAAAACTGTCTAATGATCATTGTCAGATTTCAGAAGTGTCATATAGCTATTCTCTCCGGTATTCAATTAAGAAAAATAACCTTGACTAGCACATTATATGCATCTTACTGTAGTTGATTCAGTAGACATGTATTGAATACTTACCACACATACCAGGCACTGTTCTAGGCACTGGGTATACAAAGAAATAAACAAGACACAGCCCTTTTGAGACAGGAGGATCTCTTGAGCCCAGGAGGTGGAGGTTGCAGTGAGCCAAGGTCGTGCCACTACACTCCAGCCTGGGTGATAGAGCAAGACTTTGTCTCCCCAAAAACAACAACAACAATGCTGCCTTTTACTTCAATGAATGTAGCTAAAGCAGTTTTTAGGGGTAACATAGATGATTTTAAAGTTATCGTTGACTTTAAAATAGACCTACTATGGCCATTTTAGAGAAAGTTTTCTCCTCACTAGTTTTAAGAAAATATTTTAAGAGTATATGACAACTACCTTTAAAAATAGTTTTAATTACCAAACTGCATGTTCTAGTCCTAGTAGTTTACATTCCAAATAGAAGTGAACATAGGCACGTTGAAAAAACACATGAATCAAGCCATTATTATGACAATTACTACATAAGTTGAGCAGTGAAAGAGCACTTTCAGTTCGGTTAGTCATGGGAAAGCTTCACTCAGGAGTTAGAATTTGTATTCAGTTTTAAAGGATGGATATGAATAGGTGGAAAATAGAACGAAAGCTAACTTGGAGGGTTGGGTGTAGGAGGGGAGCACTGAACACAGTGGTGGGATTAAATATCAAGGTATATTTAAGGGACATGGATAAATAGGCTTGACTGGAGTGAAAGGTTTGTATTGGTAACTAGTAAAAGATAAAGCAAAGTGTTTTAATAGAAAACAAGATTTTGACTGTACCATTATAGTGATATGTTCCTATAATCTTAAATTCATTTACAGTCTATTTTAATATTCTGTGAAGGGTTTATCACAATGTACTATTTTCAGTTGTATCATGATTCTAAATAAGTCTTTACACCCCTAAGTATGTTCTGTAGATTTCGAGGCCAGAGTCCTTTAGCCCTACTCAGGTTAAAATGATGTTTTGTTTTTCAGTTACTTACACGCCAAGTCAATCATCCACAGAGACCTCAAGAGTAATAGTATCCTTCCTGAAATTTGTCTGCGAAGTTTGAAAACATCCTGACTTTTTCTTCTGCATTTTGTCTTCACATTATGTAAAAACAGTTTTCATGCTAAATTCGATATACTGTAAAGAGAGTTAATAAAGGATTGTGCATGCATGTATAGGAGAGCAGGATACCACAGCCTGCTTTTGGTTTCTCGACAACTGAACATTACAAGAAAATCTATCAGAAGTCTTTACAATAGTAGGAGTTTTTGATTGCTTGCTTACATTTTATCAGCACTATAAAACTGATAGTTTTGTAGCTATTAGTCCCTTTCAGACCTCTGACCTTGCTCAGTGGTAGTTGAGATATAACTGAAGACTCTAAATTATATAACAATGAGGTGAGAAAAACATAATATTTCTCTTCCCTAAGTGCAGACTAAGATACTGTCTGCAGCATCTTCATTCCAATGAAGAGCCTTTACTGCTCGCCCAGGAGTGCCAAGAGAATATCTGGGCCTACATTGCTAAAATCTAATGGGAAAGTTTTAGGTTCTCCTATAAACTTAGGAAAGCATCTCACCTCATCCTAACACATTTTAAGCCCCAAAAATCTTAAAAGCAGGTTATATAGGCTAAATAGAACTAATCATTGTTTTAGACATACTTATTGACTCTAAGAGGAAAGATGAAGTACTATGTTTTAAAGAATATTATATTACAGAATTATAGAAATTAGATCTCTTACCTAAAATCTTCATAATGCTTGCTCTGATAGGAAAATGAGATCTACTGTTTTCCTTTACTTACTACACCTCAGATATATTTCTTCATGAAGACCTCACAGTAAAAATAGGTGATTTTGGTCTAGCTACAGTGAAATCTCGATGGAGTGGGTCCCATCAGTTTGAACAGTTGTCTGGATCCATTTTGTGGATGGTAAGAATTGAGGCTATTTTTCCACTGATTAAATTTTTGGCCCTGAGATGCTGCTGAGTTACTAGAAAGTCATTGAAGGTCTCATCTATAGTATTTTCATAGTTTCCAGTATTCACAAAAATCAATGTTCTTATTTTTTATGTAAATAGATTTTTTAACTTTTTTCTTTACCCTTAAAACGAATATTTTGAAACCAGTTTCAGTGTATTTCAAACAAAAATATATGTCTTATAAACAGTGTTTCGTATTTTATTCTTAAATAAATATGAACCCTTAAAACGAATATTTTGAAACCAGTTTCAGTGTATTTCAAACAAAAATATATGTCTTATAAACAGTGTTTCATATTTTATTCTAAATTGTTTAAAGTATTTTGTGTTCAAAATGTTCTGTGTACCCTGTTGGAAAAAAAAAAACAGGTATGCAATTTAAGGCAGGTGTGATCCACAGCCATTATTATGGTTTTGCTAAGAGAACTACTCCTTTTAACAGAGAAGCTGTTTCGCAATCTTATTTAAGCCTAAATTGGAAAGTTACTTCCTTTAGACTAGAAAGAATCTCATAATTATTGGGCAGCTGGAAGAGGAAAGACAAAAAAAAATGAGAGGTAGATTAACAGCCTTGTGCTGTCTTGCATAGCTCTTTCTTTCTTCTTGTTTTTTGCTTTGTGGAAAAGAAGAAAGAGAAGTTCTAAAAGAAGGGAACAAAAACTTCTGTGCATTGCAGCAAGCTGTGGAAAGCTCAGTCATATGAATCATTCCCTAAAACAGCATTCTGAAAAGGGTCCCTCACACCGTTTTAGAGGGTCCACAAGATCTTCCCTTTGTGAGACAAGATTTTCTTTATATCCTTCAACCAAAACAACACATTGCAACAGACTGAGTGCAAAAGCAAATATGAGAATCCAGCTGGCTGCTGTTAAGCCAGACATTGAAGAGAATCACAGGCCACGCATGGTGGCTGGAGTCCATAGTTCCAGCTACCTGGGAGGCTAGGGCAGGAGGATCACTTGATCCCAGGAGTTGACTGGCCTGCTCAACATAGTGAGACCCCATCTCTAAACCATAAAAGGAGGATAATTGTAGTACTATTCTTCTTACTAAACTTTTTTTTGATAATAGTTATTTTTCATTAAAAATGAATGATCTGTGTTAACATCTACTTGTTATTATTTTAGTAGTTAAATGAATTACTAGTTTAATTTCTCCATTAAATTTTAATGGTAAACATCCACAGATATAATCTACCTAAACAAAAGTTCTTTAGCGTCCTCAATAATTTTTAAGAGTGAAAGAGTCCTGAGACCAAAAAGTTTGAAAAACACAGCTCTAAGCTGAATACAGCCTTTCCAAAAGTCTTAGTGCAATTCTAAGCTTTAAGTAACTTAATCTGCACTAAGACTTTCGGGCATCCTGCTGGAAACAGAAAAGTTGTAAGGGCTTTCAAAGCCACAAACTTTATGTAGCAGTCTCCAGAAAGGGAAGTCCAAGATAGGACTCCCAAGTTTGTCAAAATAAACCTAGAGTTAAATTGAGCTATGATTTCTTATGACAGTAAGTGGAATTAGGGCAGGTGGCAAGGTGGAAGAGGGGACATTGGACTTAGAAGATCTGTATTCTGGTACCCTATTTGGCCATTAACCTGCAAGTTTCTTAACCTCCTCTAAGTCTTCATCTGAAATGTTGAGTTGGACTAGTAGATTTCCAATGCCCCTTTTTTCTAAGATTCAGTGACTGGAGTTAGCTAGATTTTTTTCATTATTTAACATATGTTTAACTTTTAATTAATAATTATAAGTGATAGAAAAATTAATAACTATAATCTGATGTCAGGCACCTTTATTAAGGCATACACACCTTGTGAAAAACATGGCAGTGTATCCTAAAAAGATGAGGGAAAACAGATTTTAAGTGCTGAAATTGCAAAACCTAAAATTATAAACAATTGTCATGTGCTTTTAAAGTATGTTAATTTTTGACTATGTGGGAGAGTTAGGCTCAATCAAGTCTCCAGTTTTGTCCTTACTTTTTCAAAAACCTTAGTTTATACAGTTTGTAGATTATTATACATAAAGTTTTATATTTTCTTACAATTAATTTTTTGTTGATACCTGTGTAAATGGGTTTCTCCTTTATTCTTCCATGCTGAGTTTTAAGACGAGAGAATAATAGCCGACAGTATCCTTTATTGTTAAACCAATCCTGGGTTGATACTGCCCTCAGAAACAAATATGGAACATCCGTATCATAGGAGAGAAGAGTTTGGTCATAACTAAGGCTGTGTGGTCCTTTGAATTATATACAACGTTCTTGTCAACTTTGTTTTATTTGTATCTTAGGAGAGAAAGAAACCTTTGTGAGAGTTTTTACAAATTAAATCACTAAATTGAAGATTCGTCATGCATTTCTTAAAATAGGTGACATGCAACTTTTCATCAAACTGTCTGCCAACAACAGTGTGAGATAAAACTAAATTTAAAAAAAAAAGTTCATCTGATTTCTACTCCATCTCTCACAAACATTGGTTCAGGCTTTGAACATTATACCTTTGCCATACCAGCCTCTCAGTATTCTGGCTTGCTTATTACATCACAGTTATATGTGGTTTATTTTGTACTGTATTACTAAAAGCAACTATGAACAAAATGTATGACAAAGCGAAGTAGATACAACCTTCTCCTTCACTTCCATCCTCTCACGCTCTTCAGGACATCCCACAGATCTTCCATCAGTGGTTCTCAACTTTGGTTGGACATTAGAATCATCTGGGGAGCTTTAAAGACTAATTAATGTTTGGGTCCCACCCCCAGACTCTGTTACGTTGTGTGATTGGACTGGAGTGTAGTCTGGACGTTGAGGGGTTTAAGGCTCCACGGGTCATTCTCATTTACAGCTGTTGCTCAGTGCCATTATTGCCTCTCCTTGTGAGATGCCTGCCTTACCCAGAGCAATAACCAGGAATCTTGTCCCAGGTCTTTCAGTCATTTTTGCAGAGTTAGTACCACTTTTGCTGTCAAATTGACATTGTCACAAACTTTTCATTAATATACTGCCATTTCGATTCCTTCCAAATGAAACAATACAGAAGACGCAAGGTGAAAGAATAACTCTTTTAAGCTAATATTTAACCAACTGTTTATTGTATTTCATGTAAATAAGAAACCTAATTGTGCAATACAATGACTGAAATGTGTAAAAATGTAGCAAATATGATTGTTTCATTGCCCAAGAAGCAGCAGCCAAAAGATTCTTTATACCATCTTTTACTAAATCTACCTGCTGTCTTACTTTTGTTAATAAAGCACCCATGGCATGTTTATACCATATGCTTATTCCATAGTTTGAAAGGGGATTTGAGTTTATCAGTCCTGAAATTCTACCATTATTTTCTAAGGTGTCCTCAGATGAGAAAAGTTGTTTGTACCAATGGGAAAACTTAAATTGTAAGACAGTTACTACAGTAGTTGTGCTGCTCCTAAGCATCTTATAACCACAAGTCTAGTATTTCTTTGCTGAATCAGGAATGGGAAGTGGGAACTGATTCTAATAGGGTAAGTCATGGGAAGAATTCAGCTGGCAATGATGGTATTTTCTGCAGAAAAATTGCCTAAATAATTACTAAATTATAAAATCTTAGTAATACAATACAAAATCTCTGCTAATACTGTCTCTTTCTGAGTATGTAGAGGTTTTTTTCTTCAGCTTAATCAGTTTTATTTCTTTGACTATTAAGAGAATTGATTACATATTAGACAGGTGTTTTAATGGTAAAAGCATTGCTCTAGGAATTATAATAGGTTGTTTTTCAGTCTTTATTCAATTGAAGTGAAGAATATTTTTCTTTGTATGTTCTAACAGGCACCAGAAGTCATCAGAATGCAAGATAAAAATCCATACAGCTTTCAGTCAGATGTATATGCATTTGGGATTGTTCTGTATGAATTGATGACTGGACAGTTACCTTATTCAAACATCAACAACAGGGACCAGGTAAATATTTACCACCTCTTGGTGTTTATTTTACCGTCTGTATACAAGGCTCCAGTTGTAGAAAATAAGTGTTAACTCCTGGGTAAGCGTGAAGGATAGATTTCTTGATTTTTTGTTACCAGTTTTAGAAATCGTTTGTATACTTTTGGCAGTAATAGCAACACGTTAAGTCCTTTCCTCAGAATATCAGTCATGAATGTTACAATGGAATAAAATTCCTGATTTTCTGACTAGAAACTACAGTTACAAGAATGGATATTTCTTGACCATAGCACAATTAGAAGAATGAGCTCTGCTACTATAGCATCTGGGCATTATACTTTTCACTGTATCACAGATTGTGCTGTCAGAACAGGTACTCAGCTATGAGATCTTTATATTAAATTCTTTTAAAATTACTAAGGTTTCTTGAAATCTTTAATTTTTAAAACTAGGTAAATGGAAGAAATCATGCTTTGATTTTTCTATAATGAGAATGCTAGTAGGAGGGTAATTTTTTACTTCTTTTCCTTCCTAAGCAACTATTCCCTGTCCCTTACCTTCCAAAAGGTACTAACATAGCCTCATGGAGCTCTTAGCCTTTTCTATCTCTGCCTCAGTAAGCTCGCTTAGACTTTTAAAATTGGCCAAGAAAAGTGAATTATCTTTACTAAAATTACCTTGGATAACTACATTTTAAAAGATTTGTGATTGTGTGTGTAGAGAGATTACAACAGTTACACTGTTAATATATTAGAAAACACTAGTTGACCACATAAACTCTGATTAAAGAATATTTCGACTTTATGCTGTGATTTGCCTCAGAATCACCTGGAAATTTTGCTTAAAAATGGAGATACTGGAGCAGATTGTAATTAAATGGGGAGGGTCCAATCACCTGCATTTTTTTCTGTTTCCCAGGTGATTCTAATACAGACCAAAGTTGAGAATCACCAATCTAAAGATTTTTTTAAAAAACAGTGCAGGCTTTTTAGGTATTTCATCATAACTTCCCAACCTAATGAAATGGTAGTTTTTGTATATAAATGTTACTGCTTCATTTAAGTGATTTGTCTGTTTTGTCAAGAGCTCAGCTCTATCTTTTTTGTGCTAGCTCTGAGTAGCTTTCTCACTTCACCTATTGTGATATTGGAGAAATAATCTCTTAAGTTACCATGTACTTTGTGTGTGTACTTACTGAATCACCATATGCCCCTTACACAACAGTGGTCTTGACTGTGTTTGATGGTTTTTAAAAATGGCTACATTTCTACCCAGTTCATTATAAAACTAAATTTTAGTTGGTGTTGGCCTTTCTAACTACTTCATAGCTTTAGAATGTTGAGTCTTAGCTTTGAGTGTGTAACAACATGACTTTGGATCTGATGTTTTAAGCCTGCATGAAACTTAGATTCAGGATGGACTGAAATTTCAGCTAAAGAACATAATTGAAACATTGTACTTACTGTACTTGTGATAGATCTAGATCACTGAAATGATTGATTTGACAATGGCAGTTGGGGTAGCAAAATGGTCTCTAATTTACAAGCTTCATGTCCTCTGTCTTTTATAGTCTTATTTATTCAATCATACAGCATAACAGCCTGTACCATGTTCACTTTTCCTGTATATAATATTTTTCTGGAGGAATTATGGATTTTTAGTTTAGTTTCAGTTGATTTATCATATAGACTACAAATTAATAAAAATTTATGAACCTAAGATCTGGATGAAATTCATTTGTCAGTGAATACGTTTATCTTAGTACAATAATAAAATTATAATATAGAAACAAGTATTATCTCCAAAATACAGATAAAAGCATCCCAGAGTTCTTCTCTCATCCACTTCTTGGCATTTTAGGTGCTTTGTCCTCCATGGGAGTATAATAAATGATGTGGCAAGGGCTTACTCTCCATGAGAGGAATGTGTGACCAACAGAAGGGTAAGGCCTTTACTAGTTAATTCTTTCTAATAGTATAGTTAGAACCTTCTGGAATTTGCTAGTCTGAAACCAAGTTAAGTATTTAATGGAGAAGAAGGAGGTAAAAGAATGATGTCCTCTTACAACTACCCCCATTCTGCTTCATTACCCCCTAGTCTACTTACGTCAAATAGTACTTTCTATGAAACTCCACATTTTGAAGGGTTAACTCTGGCCATCCTCAATGAAGCTGCCCCAGGTATTGCTCCATTCATCCTTTGATTTTTCTTTTGCTATCTATAATACTTGGATCTCCATAGCTCTCAGATTAGACTTCTGTTTAAGAATCCAGAAATATTCTTTACTATGCAATGTGA
Organism: Pan troglodytes; assembly: GCF_028858775.2. Lineage (NCBI taxonomy): Eukaryota > Metazoa > Chordata > Mammalia > Primates > Hominidae > Pan > Pan troglodytes. The sequence goes on along the minus strand of NC_072404.2, from coordinate 156,102,738 downwards.
ATACCATTCCCCTAGACTCTCATACCCATAGTCTGAGGTGGCAGATTTTGCCTGTAAATTCAGAGCACAGCTGGTAAAGCAGTGTGATGTAATGGCAGGCCTTGGACTCAGGTAGGTAGACTAGGTCTACCTACCTCTCTGGGTATCTTTTTTTTTCTTTTTTCTTTTTTTTTTTTTTCCAAGACGGAGTCTTGCTGTGTTGCCCAGGCTGGAATGCAGTGGCCTGATCTCAGCTCACTGCAACCTCTGCCTCCCATGTTAGCGATTCTTCTGCCTCAGCCTCCCGAGTAGCTGGGATTACAGGCGCGCAGCACTACGCCCAGCTAATTTTTTTGTATTTTTGGTAGAGACAGGGGTTTCACCATGTTGGTCAGGCTGGGCTCAAACTCCTGACCTGATGATCTGCCCTCCTCAGCCTGCCAAAGTGCTGGGATTACAGGCGTGAACCACTGCACCTGGCCTTTTTTCTTTTTTCAATTACCCGCAAAATAAGGGAATTCAGCTAATAATTTCTTCCAGCTTCAAAAATCAGATTCTTTTCTAAAATAGTTCTCTTAGCTCTTTGCAAAGTAGTGTGCCTTTTTACCTTTATTCACCCTAGCACTAAAGTCTGGGAAATCACTTTGTCATCCCCCCACTCTCTTTATCATTCTAACATTTTTCTCTCTAATCACCCTGTTCTTCCCTCCTTCAGTGCATTTTCTCTTGTAAATTGGGATTAATAATGTGCTCACTTAAGTATATTGACTATACCTTTATGGCTTTCTTTCCTTGGAGTAGAAGTGCCATGTCTTCTTTGAAGAATAGATAGCATATATCTGTTATTTCAAGTGTATTGTTCCAGTTATAATTGCTGCATAACAAACCACCCAGAATGTAGTAGCTTAAAATATGAATCTGTAGGTTGGGCTTTTCTCTGTGAGGAAGATTCTTACCTGTTTCACACCGTATTGACTAGAGTAGATTTACGGGGTGTTAAAAGGATCTACCCAGAAGTGGCTCATTCATGTACCTGGCAAGTTGGTGCTAGCTAGAAGCTAGAAGCTCAGTTATTCTCCACATGAGCTTTTCCTTGTGGACCTCTTCGCAGGTCTTCAAGGACCTCTTCATTGGTCTTTCTCACAGCATGGTTGCTAGGTTCTAAGCACAAGATCTGAAGAAACAGGAAGTAAGTACTAGTCTCTTATCAGTAGGCAAATTATTTTAATAGAAAATGTTTTCAATACCAACTATATGCAAAGCACTATGGAATATAGAAGGATTCAAAATGAATAAAACAAAACCCAGGCTCTGCTCTCAATGGCATGTGCAGTTCTGTTGAGGCCGTGCTGGGGGTGATACTGAAAATGAGCAGACATGAGCTCCAGTAATACCATGGAGTGAATTGACAGGGTCGAGACACCAGGAGTACTGAGTGTGTATTGAATGTATGAAAAATCAGTCCCAGAATTTGAAGCTGGGGTATTGGTTTCGTTGCGTATGTGCCACATGAATCTTCTGTCCCTGAAAAACATCCAGGAAAAACTTCCCTTTTTTCTTCTTTCTGTTTCTTCATCAGTCAGCCTCTGCACCCCACCCCAGCAGATACTGAAAGTTTCCTGCTTTCTGCTCTGCACTAACTAAATTCTGTGGGATGTATAAAAACATGAGAGTTGTCTTTGATTTTTTTTCTCACATTCCTCCTGAAAGACTCTTGAAAAACTATGTATCTCCTTGTATATTTTTTAAGTTGGCATCTAAAAGTTTTTATCTTAAGTTTAAATAATTGCAAAGAATGTAATTTCCAGTATATTCTATTAACATTTTAAAATAAGACTACTATATTAGATACATATATATCCCTCTTTTTGAAATATATGCATCAAAATCTAAAAACCATACCGATTTTATGCCTACTAAAAAATACCGAAGCTCTTCATTAATTTCTGGAAGTTTTACATGGTTCCTTTTTTCTCTTCAAGCTATTTGTATTGTTTCTATCACAGAACTTCATCCTAATGTAACATATTTGTATGTTTTAAAGCCTTTTATTGATTACCTAAGTTACATCTCTGCAATAAAAGTATGTATATAAATTTAAATTTAGAATTTTACAAAATTGTGACTTCAAGCTCTGATTATTAATTTTTTTAATTCTGAATTACGTTTTTGTTGCAAGTAATATATAACTGATGAAAGTAGCATATAAGTTTTGATATATGGAAACATAGAACGTAAAATTATATTGGAAATATGTATCTTAATGAATGACATGGGGCTTTTCTTTTCCCTTCAATTAATGTATGTATCTGTGGATAAATACAACTTTTTTGTTAGGACACTAGATACTAAGACTTAGTATTGATTCTTTCCATATTTCATTTTTAAAGAGGTAAATACTGAGAAATTTTATCTAAATTATAAGAAGATGACAAAGGCAGGAGTTTTGTTATAATCACATGCAGAGTTTAGTGGTCCCCAAGACCAGCTTCAGGTTTGTTAAAAGGACTTGCTGAAAACTCACTGAAAGCTGCTCAAGACTCACTGACAACTGTTACATTCACAGTTACAGTTTATTACAATGAAAGAATACAGATCAAAATTAACAAGGGAAGAGACTCATAGGACAGAATTCAGAAGCGTTCTTGTTGGAGCTTCCTGTCACCCTCTCCCAGTGGAGTTGTGGACAGAGCTTCCAGTAGCAATGTGTGACAACACACATGGATTATTGCCAACCAGGGAAGCTCACCTGAGCCTTGGAGTCTAGAGTTTTTATTGGGGTTCAGTCATATGATTAACCACCTGCGGGGCTGACCTTAGTTTCCAGCTCCTGCAGAGGTCAAGCTGATGCCACATGACCCAGAGCCCTCTATAAATCACATTGTTAGCACAGTCTGTCTGGCATGGCCCATGGCCCCCAGATAAACAGACACTCTGATCAGGCAGGACATTTCAAGGACTTAATGATTACCTCCCAGGAGCCAAGAGCAAAGGCTAGCTCTCTCTTTGGGCAAGGTTAATTCTTTACCACATACTATATATCACTCAATCATCTGAGCTCATTCCTATAATGTACCAAAATTTACATAGTAACTTGTCATTAAAAATGTTTTAAAAGCTCAGCTGACATTTCAATTAATATTTTTGAAAGTAAAGAATTGGAAACCAACAGACTCGTTACCCATTCGTTGGAGCCCAGTTTGACACCAGTATTTAGAAATGTCTCTTTGTTGCCCCAGAGGTTTTTACACCCTGGGACAATGTATACTATAGTTAGGTTACATATGGGTAAAAGGTGTGCCTTTTTTTTTTTTAATTATACTTAAAGTTTTAGGGTACATGTGCACAATGTGCAGGTTAGTTATATATGTATACATGTGCCATGCTGGTGTGCTGCACCCATTAACTCATCATTTAGCATTAGGTATATCTCCTAATGCTATCCCTCCCCACTCCCCCCGCCCCACAACAGTCCCCAGAGTGTGATGTTCCCCTTCCTGTGTCCACGTGTTCTCATTGTTCAATTCCCACCTATGAGTGAGAATATGCGGTGTTTGGTTTTTTGTTCTTGAGATAGTTTACCAAGAATGATGATTTCCAGTTTCATCCATGTCCCTACAAAGGACATGAACTCATCATTTTTTATGGCTGCATAGTATTCCATGGTGTATATGTGCCACATTTTCTTAATCCAGTCTATCATTGTTGGACATTTGGGTTGGTTCCAAGTCTTTGCTATTGTGAATAGTGCCGCAGTAAACATACGTGTGCATGTGTCTTTATAGCAGCATGATTTATAGTCCTTTGGGTATATACCCAGTAATGGGATGGCTGGGTCAAATGGTATTTCTAGTTCTAGATCCCTGAGGAATCGCCACACTGACTTCCACAATGGTTGAACTAGTTTACAGTCCCACCAACAGTGTAAAAGTGTTCCTATTTCTCCACATCCTCTCCAGCACCTGTTGTTTCCTGACTTTTTAATGATTGCCATTCTAACTGGTGTGAGATGATATGTCATTATGGTTTTGATTTGCATTTTTCTGATGGCCAGTGATGATGAGCATTTTTTCATGTGTTTTTTGGCTGCATAAATGTCTTCTTTTGAGAAGTGTCTGTTCATGTCCTTTGCCCACTTTTTGATAGGGTTGTTTGTTTTTTTCTTGTAAATTTGTTTGAGTTTATTGTAGATTCTGGATATTAGCCCTTTGTCAGATGAGTAGGTTGCGAAAATTTTCTCCCATTTTGTAGGTTGCCTGTTCACTCTGATGGTAGTTTCTTTTGCTATGCAGAAGCTCTTTAGTTTAGTTAGATCCCATTTGTCAATTTTGGCTTTTGTTGCCATTGCTTTTGGTGTTTTAGACATGAAGTCCTAAAGGTGTGCCTTTTGTAAAGTGGTAGAAGGGCAGTTATAACAGGGAAAATGGGAAAGCAAGATAAGTGTTACACTTCCACTTGAGTGGTTCTCTGGCAAATCAGTTTTTTCAAAGGGGATACCAGTAAGTTGATAGTTGTAGAAATTAATTCCCTTAAAACCACCATGTTGGCTGGGCATGGTGGTTCACACCTGTAACCCCAGCACTTTGGGAGGCTGAGGCGGGTGGATCACTTGAGGTCTGGAGTTCAAGACCAGCCTGGCCAACATGGTGAAACCCCATCTCTACTAAAAAAATGGAAACATTAGCCAGGCATGGTGGCGTGCACCTGTAATCCCAGCTACTTGGGAGGCTGAGGCAGTAGAATCTCTTGAACCCAGGAAGGGGAGGTTGCAGTGAGCCGAGATCGCACCACTGCACTCCAGCCTGGGCAACAGAGCAAGACTGTCTCAAATTAAACAACAAAAACAAAAAAAAACCCACCATGTCTATACACCTCTGCGTCTTCCTGTAACCCCAGGGATACTTGACTCTAATTTAAAGACTATAGACATATGACATAGCTGATCAACTAGCAAAAAGTTATCACTCACCTTAATGAACAGTTAACTTAAACATTGAAAACCTCTTGTGTCCACAAGGTTATGTTAAATACTGGAGGTAGTGGTGTTATAGATATTTTTTAAGAATTTTTTTTTTTTTTTGAGACAGTCTCGCTCTGTTGGCCAGTCTGGAGTACAGTGTGGCATGATCTTGGCTCACTGCAACCTCTGCCTCCTGGGTTCAATCAATTCCTTGCCTCAGCCTCCCACGTAGCTGGGACTACAGGCACACACCGCCACACCCAGCTAATTTTTATATTTTTAGTAGAGACGGGGTTTCATCATCTTGGCCAGGCTGGTCTTGAACTCCTAGACCTCATGATCCACCCTCCTCAGCCTCCCAAAGTGCTGGGATTACAGGCATGAGCCACCACGCCTGGCTTCTTTAAGAATTTTTTAAAAATATGTATGTATGAGTCACAATCTCTCTGCCTGAGCACCCATAGTCTCATTGGAGAACTTAGATAAGATACATATCACAAAAAGATTAATAACCATACAAGGCAGTAAATGATCATCACAGCTAGTGGTGGGAAGAAGGACCATTATTACTTCTAGGTGTGTAAAGAAAGGTATGATAAGCATGGTTACCTTTCAGTTAGGCCTTGATCATCTGGGTTTCAGGTAGCTAGAGAAGGGTGAGGGAGGGCATTACAAGCAGAGTAGGAGCAGCGGCAATAAAAAAGTTAAAAGTAGCTTTGTATTGGGATAGTCTTCTCTACAAATCCTGTTACTTACTTAACTATATTATCTCGGGCAAGTTACTTAATTTATTTGAGCATTGGATTCCTTATCTGTAAAACGGAGTCAACACCAACCTTGTAGAATTCTTTTTTGAGTATTAGATGATATCTAGAATCCAAGTGTCCCAACGTTTTTTGGCCTTTCAGGGCCACCTTTTCCATTGATAGCCAAGTAAGAATACCTGAATTGCTGTCCATAATATATGACTATAGGAACTCCAGATCCTTTCTCTCAACTTTGAAGACCCCTGTTTGAAGTGCTTTACATTCTCCTGGCTGTTGCTTGTCACCTGTTGCTCCAACGTATTATTCCAGGTTGCTCCCAAAATTCTAAGACTGCTGTCTTCCATTAAAATGATGATGTTATGATGGTGTAGCTTCAGTAGGGGGCATTGTGAAAGAAAACTGTAATCCCCTCAATTCAGTAACTCTTTCCAAGGTTCATCCTTTAACCTCTACTACATAGAGGCCACATTGCAATCAAAGCTTTACTAATGCCTGGCAGTTAAACAAGGGTCATTACAGCACCAAACAGGAAATAACACAATGTATCAAGCTTGGCGGTTTCTAAAATTCATCAGCTCTGCCCTGTAGCGGGGATCTTTTATGGGCTTTCTCCACTTTAGCCTCTACTCTCCCCCTGTTGCACCTATTCCTTCTAAGACCAAAAGCCCTTCTCTCAGGCTGTCCTCCCTGAGTCCCAAGACTCCTAACATCTATCCCTGCCTGCCCTCAAAAGAGGCAAAATATTAGGAAATTAAGAAATTAGAAAAAATTATAAATCTCTGAATCCAGGGAAGACAAGCCTTTTTATTTCGTTAAACAGATTTTAGCTCCTAATGGCTTCCCCTTCTCTCCTCTGGCGGAGGCTCTGGTTTGTATAACCAAGTGGCCCATTAGCGTTTCCACAATAAAAGGGCTTAAGATGCAGATGCCAAAACGACTGCTAAAATGTTAACCTTTTTGGTTTTCCCTACACATATATAGAGGACTTAACACAACGTCCAACAACAAGAAGTGCTGAATAAATTTTTTTTTTTTTTTTAAGTAAAGAAGAGGCACTGTCAGATCTGTTTTAGATGGTTACCCTGTGAGTGGGAAAATGGACTGGATAAAGAGAGACCAAAAGCAGGGGAGCAATTAGAGAACCTTTGCCACAGTCCAGGGATCATGAAGATTTGAGCTTGCACTCCTTGTGTGGGTTCCCCACCATCTATGATGTGGCATTGGTTTTTTAAAACTTTTTATTGAGGTGTAATACATACATCGTAAGCTGTAAATGTACAGCTTATTGTGTTTTCAGTGAGTGTGAAGTATATTTTTCAACTTATCTACAAGGTTGAATTATTTCCCTTTTTTTTCTCTCTCCAGATAATTTTTATGGTGGGACGAGGATACCTGTCTCCAGATCTCAGTAAGGTACGGAGTAACTGTCCAAAAGCCATGAAGAGATTAATGGCAGAGTGCCTCAAAAAGAAAAGAGATGAGAGACCACTCTTTCCCCAAGTAAGTAAAAGCTTCATGCTATCCAAAAGAACAGACTAATATTCATAGACAGATTTCTGAGCACTTTTTTGGGCACACAGTGTGTATTTCATGAGTTTGGATTCTATGTGCAGACTCCAGACAAGAAAACACATTAAGATGGCTTCATGAGGGTTGAGCAGTGGCACACCTAGAAATTTTGGGTCCTAATACAAAATATTCAGAAAGACTTTGCATTTGTCCATCAGTTCTCAGACTTCTTAGTCTTTGAACTCTTTTACACATTTAAAAATTATCGAAGACCCCCCCCACAAAGAGCTTTTGTTTATATAAGTTTTAATTCCTTATTAGAAATTAAAACTATTTTTTAAAATATTAATGAATTAAACATAATAAACCAATATGTTAAATAATATTTAGAAAAAAACAGTTCTATTATCTAAGAGAAAAAAATTAGTGAGGAGTTGTATTGTTTTACTTTTTTTGCAAATCCCTTTGCAAAAAGAAGACAGCTAGATTCTCCGCTTTTGCACTCACATTGCAATATCTCATATCATGTCACCCCTAAAAACTCTACTTAACGCTTGTAAAATAATGACAGTAAAAAAGGCAAATGATATCTTATTGTTATTACAAAAATAGTTTTGACCTCGTGGATCCCCTGGTGGTCCACGGACCACATTTTGTGAACCACTGCTTTATTTCTTCTTGGTGGTAAACAGATTCAAGCTTTCCTTTAATACTGGGTCTTTTTGAGGGGCATTTCTGCCTGATGCAGAAAAAGGAAAAGGCAGTAAGGCAGTTGTCAGCTCAGCCTGCCTTTACCTAATTCTTGATAACTCACTGCTTTTTTTTTTTTTTTTCCATGTTGGAAGGATAAAGCCTTAAGTTAATAAATTTCAAAAAGAACTGTAACTAAGGCCAGGTGTCGTGGCTTACAAATCCCAACACTTTGGGAGGCCAAGGCGGGCAGATCAGTTGAGGTCAGGAGTTCGAGACCAGCCTGGCCAACATGGTGAAAACCGTCTCTACTAAAAATACAAAAATTAGCTGGGCATAGTGGCAGGAACCTGTAATCCCAGCCACTCAGGAGGCTGAGACATGAGAATAGCTTGAACCCAGGAGGTGGAGATTGTAATGAGCTGAGATGACACCACTGCATTCCAGCCAGGGCAACAGAATGAGACTCTGTTTAAAACAAAACAAAACAAAAATATCTAAATACCTCAACTAGCTTACAGAGTTTAGCTGTAGTAGATATTATAATATAAATGCAATGTTTTCTGATACTTAGGGAGCTCCTGATAGCACTGGATAAATATGCCTTGATGAATCAGTACAGTTTCAAGTGGGAAGTGCTATTTCCCATAGTAACCCTGCTACCATAATTACTGGAGTGTTCATGTATGAACTCTTAGGCCTTTGAATGCCCAATCCTAGCTGAGTAACTCAGACAGAAGTCAATGTTACAGGAATTAGATTCACTCATCCTTTATTTTTAAATCTAAAAAATGTTATTCTTCTCTAAAGAATGAAAGAAGATAAAATTGATGGTTTTAACAAGTCTGTCAGGGTGTTGCCTAAGAAAAGAAAGGGAAAGCTAAGTGGTTGGCTGGGTAGATATAAGTTTCATTTATCAGGTTTCAAAGTTACTGTTCCTTTGAGGAAGAGTTTTTATTTTTTCTTTTTATTTTTTTATTTGTTTCTCTAAGTCAGGAAACCTCTGGGTTGAGACTGTCCTGGTGAGAGACAAGTGCTGCCGAGCAGCTTCAGCATGACCCTGTCCCATGTTCTCTTTTCACGTCATGGTGCTCGGGTTCTTACTTAGAATGGTTTATTGACATTAATAATGCAAAGTACATCCTTAGGCCCACTTTTTAAATGATATTAAAAGGGGCAAAATGCTTAGCTCCATACTTCTAAATATAACATTTCATTAATTACATGGTTTCAAAAACTGAAGTGCATATGTGAACTTTCCAGATTATTGGAGGCTATCCCTTTAAAGTGTTATTTTGAAATTTTTGTTACAGGATATCTTTTCACACCATACTGTTATATGCCACATAAATTTTAGATGGCTGAAGATCTATATGTTTTATAAAATATGAAATCATTTTTATAGTTTTGAGGTAGGAAAGGCTTTCTTAATAGACAAAATTCAGAAGGAAAAAATTAGCAGATGTGAGTACATTAAAAATTTTTAAACTTCTATATAGAAAAATAACATTGAAAGATAAAAAGAATAATTGTAGCATATATAACAAAAAGTAAATGTTTATAATATACAAAGGACTCCTCCAAATCAATAAGTAACAAACAATAGAAAATGGGCAAAGGGAATATGAACAGGTGATTCACATAATAAATACAAATGGTGAATGAACTGAGGAAAAGGTGTAAATATTTCCATGGCAGTCAGTAAAATGCAAAGACACACAACAGTGAAATATATTTTAATTTCGCCTCTCAGGTTGGTAATATCCAGCACTGGGAACAATGTTGGGAAGTGAGGAGGAGCATTCTATGTAAAATTTTAAAGGTTTGGTGGAAGGCAGCATTTTGGAAGACCTTGGTAGAATCCATAAATTCAAAATACTTCTAAAAATCTGTGCTATGTAACCTATTTCATAAGTATTCAGATATATATAAGAATGTTTACTATAATAAGAAAAAGACATTAAGATTAAGTTAGTTTTGTATTGATGACATGGATATTGGTGAGAGAAAAAGAAAACAAGACAGAAAACAAAATGTAGTATGATACCTCATTTTTTTTTTTATAGGCTGGGCCTGTTCTGTTGCCCAGGCTGGAGTGCAGTAATATGATCATAGCCCACTGCAGCCTCAAACTCCTGGGCTCAAGCGATCCTCTCACCTCAGCCTCCTAAGTAGCTGGGACTGCAGGTGCCTATCACCACACCCAGCTAATTTCTTGTGGTGGTGGTGGTGGTGGTGGTTGTAGAGATAGATTCTCACTATGTTGCCCTGGCTGGTCTTGAACTCCTGGCCTCAAGCGATCCTCTCGCCTCAGCCTCCCAAAGTGCTGGGATTACAGGCGTGAGCCCCAGTGCCCAGCCCGATAACCACTTTAAAAGGTTAAACAGAGGCCGGGCACGGTGGCTCACGCCTGTAATCCCAGCACTTTGGGAGGCCAAGGCAGGTGGATCACCTGAGGTTGGGAGTTCGAAACCAGCCTGACCAACATGGAGAAACTCTGACTCTACTAAGAATACAAAATTAGCCGGGCGTGGTGGCACATGCCTGTAATCCCAGCTACTCGGGAGGCTGAGGCAGGAAAATCATTTGAACCCAGGAGGCGGAGGTTGCGGTGAGCCGAGATCGCACCATTGCACTCCAGCCTGGGCAACAGAGTGAAATTCCATCTCCAAAAAAAAAAAAAAAAGTGTTGTTCAGGTGGGCCCTGTTTTCATGTATGTATTTTTATACATAAAAAAAGGTACTGAAGAGGCCAGGCGCAGTGACTCACACCTGTAATCCCAGCACTTTGGGAGGCCAAGGTGGGTGGATCAGTTGAGGTTAGGAGTTCGAGACCAGCCTGGGCAAAATGGTGATACCCATCTCTACTAAAAATACAAAATTATCCGGACGTGGTGGCACACACCTGTGATCCCAGCTACTCGGGAGGCTGAGGCAGGAGAATCGCTTGAACCTGGGAGGCGGAGGTTGCAGTGAGCTGAGATCGCGCCACTGCACTCCAGCCTGGACAATAGAGTGAGACTCCATCTCAAAAAAAAAAAAAAAAAAGGTACAGAAGAAAGTATAGACTCTAACAGTGGTTATCCCTGGAGAGCAGGATTTGAGAGCCTTATACTCTTTATACATTTCTATAGTATTTTAATTTTTATTTGCATGTTATACTTGGAATTTACAATTTTTTGCAACTGCTTACTTCTTTGTCTTATACTAATCATCATAAAGATTACTTTTTTAAAAAATTTAACTTTTAAAAACAATTTTCAGCCAGGCATGGTGGCTCATGTCTGTAATCCCAGCCCTTTGGGAGGCCGAGGCAGGCAGATCACCTGAGGTCAGGAGTTTGAGACCAGCGTGGCCAACGTGGTGAAACCCTGTCTCTGCTAAAAATACAAAAATTTAGCTGGGCATGGTGGTGCGCTCCTGTAATCCCAGCTACTCAGGAGGCTGAGGCAGGAGAATCACTTGAACCCAGGAGGGGGAGGTTGCAGTGAGCTGAGATTGTGCCACTGCACTCCAGCCTGGTTGACAAGAGCGAGACTCCGTTTCAAAAAAAAAAAAAAAAAATTGGTATCTCAGGACAATAACAAAAGTAATAATAATAGCTGCTAAGGTTTTATTGAGTGCTTATTATAGGCCAGGCATTATGCCAAGCCCTTTAAACATGTTTCATGATTATGAACATGCATTATCATGCTGTATGCCTTCAAGGATTATAACCTGTTTCTTTGTGCCTTAAAATTGTGAATTTCTGCATTTTATATATTGGGGTCTATTTGTCGAGTTCTCCTATCTTTGCTCTTGAGTTGTCCCCTGTCACTTCTCATGTGCTACTAGCACTCTGGGTCCGTGAGGTTCTGCTTTCAATTAGGTGTATGTAAAACATTTCCCATGGCTAGGTTTCTTTAAAGGGCAAGTAGCTGTGATAGTTCTGTTTAGAGATAGTCATAAAGTGCTTTACTTATTTATACTCCATCTTCTTCCCAAAAGAGACTTGTGGTCTATAACAAAAAGGTATAAAATTGGTTTTAAATTTCTATTATTTACTGTTTCAAGACTAACAAATGATCTAAAATATAAATAAAAGCTGACTAAGAATTACTCTCCCCATTTAATTTACAGAGATAGTTTCTTCTTAAGAAAAAATACCAATTCTTTACAAATATTTTCCCAAGCATTTATGACAATACTGAAAACAATGTAAGATTTCAGGTGCTTTCTTGTAAAGTGTGATGGGACTCTTAAAGATTTATACCACCCAGATTTTCATTCTTCTTTCTGTTTTTTCTTTTTCTTTCTTTCTTTCTTTTTTTTTCTTTTTTCTTTTTTTTTTTTCTTTTTTTTTTTCTCTTTTTTTTTTCTTTTTTTTTTGTAGATTCTCGCCTCTATTGAGCTGCTGGCCCGCTCATTGCCAAAAATTCACCGCAGTGCATCAGAACCCTCCTTGAATCGGGCTGGTTTCCAAACAGAGGATTTTAGTCTATATGCTTGTGCTTCTCCAAAAACACCCATCCAGGCAGGGGGATATGGTGCGTTTCCTGTCCACTGAAACAAATGAGTGAGAGAGTTCAGGAGAGTAGCAACAAAAGGAAAATAAATGAACATATGTTTGCTTATATGTTAAATTGAATAAAATACTCTCTTTTTTTTTAAGGTGAACCAAAGAACACTTGTGTGGTTAAAGACTAGATATAATTTTTCCCCAAACTAAAATTTATACTTAACATTGGATTTTTAACGTCCAAGGGTTAAAATACATAGACATTGCTAAAAATTGGCAGAGCCTCTTCTAGAGGCTTTACTTTCTGTTCCAGGTTTGTATCATTCACTTGGTTATTTTAAGTAGTAAACTTCAGTTTCTCATGCAACTTTTGTTGCCAGCTATCACATGTCCACTAGGGACTCCAGAAGAAGACCCTACCTATGCCTGTGTTTGCAGTGAGAAGTTGGCAGTCGGTTAGCCTGGATTAGATAAGGCAAACTGAACAGATCTAATTTAGGAAGTCAGTAGAATTTAATAATTCTATTATTATTCTTAATAATTTTTCTATAACTATTTCTTTTTATAACAATTTGGAAAATGTGGATGTCTTTTATTTCCTTGAAGCAATAAACTAAGTTTCTTTTTATAAATTTTGAGTGCAGGTGACCAAAAATATTGCTGAGGAGTGGCACGTTTGACATGAGTAAAATGTCTTAACTTTGGATTTTTAGCGGGAAAATGTTATAAATTGGAGTTTCTTTTAAATAGCTTTTTTAAAAATACATTAAGGATGTCTCGCTCATGTAGAAGTCAAATTTTGTTGCAAACGCATTGCTCCCTTCACACCCAATCTCTCCCCTGCAAAAAATCTTCACAGAATTCTGTGAGAACTTTTAGGTGTGTTTTTCTTTGAGATACCTCTGGTTGCCAAACACCAGGTAATAGATTTTTTAAAGTTGTTATTAGATTATTCTTACCTCTCATGATGCATATTTTAGCAATCACCTTATCATTGTGTCTCATGTTCTGTCCTCCTTATATTCTTTGCCCAGCAAGATTCTACTTATGATGAATGAATGCTCTTCTCCTTTTTTCATTCAATGGTATGAAGTATTTGTTAGGGTTCTTTAATACTTACACTTTGTTGTGTAGAAAATGACTGTAATGTGGTGGTCAGTGTATTCTTACTGTGATTCAGAGGGAATCAAAAGTAGAAAGCAACAGCACGTGGTCCTATCAAAGATTTGGCCATCTCTGCTTCACTGTCAGCCTCTTAACTATATCTTCACTTACTCAATTTGGTTTTGTCATGATTTTTAAATGTAGCCAATAGTTCAAGGTTCTTCCAGTAAACACACATCTGCATAAATGCCTCCTTGAAGTCAATAAAGAAGGAAATTGAGAAGACTTTAAATTAATGATAATTTAGTTTTTAAGTACCCACAAATAAATTTTTGAAACATTTTCTTTATTTGAATAGTTAGATGTCATCCAGGAAAATCACTCAATAATAATTACGGCAAATCTTTAACCCCTCATTTGGGTAGCTTAAGATAAGTAATGCCATTATGATTTCAGAATTGATTCATGACTTTAGTTAAGAAAATGAAAAGGAACGTTTCACGTATTTTAAAAAATGATACTAAGGAATAAAGAAGTACAACTATTGGAAAATATCTAAGTATATGATTTTTAAATCCTCCAGTGGCATTAAATATATGATTATTAGTAATTGTTAGATAGGGTTTTATTCATTCACAAATAGAAGACTAGCAAGCATGTAACTAACAAAGTTTTTACAAAATTGACTTTGTGGAATGCTCCAAATGTTTGGCCATTTTGAGGCACAAGGTCAGGGGTCTCTTTATTGATAGAGCTCCTTCTATAATTTCCCAGCATACCTGCCTCACGGTTATCTTCCTTTCATTGTTCACTCTCTTTTTCTTCTCAATGCCATCCTGCCTAGGCTCCCATCATCTGCATCTGACGCCTTTCCTTTCTTTCTTTACTAGTCTCCTTTGCGATGGGTGTGGCTAAGCTCTGTAGAGCCACTCAGAAACTCATTGTTCCATTCTGTAGCCAGTAAAACATGCCTCCAAAGTATCACAGAGTAATTCTACTCTCTCTTTTAAATTAGGTCCACCGGAAATGTTAGTGAAAGGACATTAAAAATGTGACAGGTGACATGTTTAGCTAACATGGATCTGGAGAAATAGGAAGCAGTAGAATTAAATGTTTCCCTTTCAGGTTTAATTGTATTTGTTCTTGGGTTTTGTTTTATACTGAGTTTTAAATATATTCTCCAAATAAAAACATTATTTTTTCTAACCATATGTAGAGTTAATCTCTTTGACTAAGTAATTGAAACAAAAGAACATTTGTTCTTTTGTGACTGCTTTTTTCCTAAAACCTGAGCCCTCTTTTTTTTTTGAAATTAAAGTTGATTTCCTTCTTCAGTAAGGAAACCTTTTTATAAATTTGTTTTGCATTTTAAAAGTTTTACTAATCAATGATGAGGAAAAAGATTTGTCTTCTTGATTTTAAATAGTTTCAGGATCACAGGATGTAATCAGATGCTTCCGGTTTATTTATTTTCAGGTATTACACTAGCCATTAAATCTTTTTTATTTATTTATTTTCTTCCTGCCCCTCGGATGGCATATACTAGCCATTTAGATACTGAACTCTAATAGTTAAACCAATAGTTAAAATTGTCCTCTCTAAAACATTGGCTATTTAATATACCAGCTTAAATGGCCTTTCTCTCAAGTGAGTCACTCTTAGTTTAAGAAAATTATGTGCCTTTTTAAAAAATATTATGAAATGGTACTTCATGACAGAAACATTTTATCAGTTATAGTCTTATTTGATTGAAAATTGTTGAGCATTTCTGTAGAACTTTTTACTTTACTAAATATTTCATCTTTCCCATGACTGTTTTCTCAAAGAATTTAAAAGACTCGATGTATCTATGCCAGAATGTTTCTCATCCTTTTGAAACTGCCTGGGCCAGGCGTAGTGGCTCATGCTGTAATCCCAGCACTTTTGGAGGCCAAGGTGGGCGGATCGCGTGAGCCCAGGAGTTTGAGACCAGCCTGGACAACATGGCAAAACGGTGTCTCTACAGAAAAATTTAAAAATTAGCCAAGCATAGTGGTGCACAACTGTAGCCCCAGCCACTCGGGAGGCTGATGTGGGAGGATCCCTTGAACCTGGGGGGCAGAGGCTGCTGTGAGCCTTCATCATGCCACTGCACCCCAGCCTGGGCAACAAAGCAAAACCCTGTCTCAAAAAAAGAAAAAAAAGAAACTGCTTGAAAGTCATGACGAAGAATGTCAGGAGGGGACTTATTCTGGCTGCAGTTGACTTTCTCCTTAAATGTCAAGTAGTGATTGATTTGGATAAGAAGTAACCTGTTACTTTTCATAACATACTTTAAGGAATTTATCAAATTCTATGTATAATGCCCATTAAAATATATTCCATTCTGGAGTAAAGGGTAAGAGTAATATTTTTAAACTAGTTAATAAAGTCCTTAGCTTTCACATAAACCGTGATATTTGAGGTGTCTAAAATCACAGGGTCTTTTTTTTTTTTTTTTTTTTTTCAGTCTTCCCAGTTGTTCTCTGCTCTATTCCTAAATAAAGTTAACTTGAAAATGCATGGCCAGTTGTGGTGGCTCACACCTGTAATCCCAGCACTTTGGGAGGCTGAGGCGGGTGGATTACTTGAGGCCAGTTCGAGACCAGCCTGGCCAACATGGCAAAACCCTGTCTCTACTAAAAATACAAAAATTAGCTGGGTGTGATGGTGTGCACCTGTAGTCCAGCTACTTGGGAGGCTGAGGCACAAGAATTGCTTGAACCCGGGAGGCGGAGGTTGCAGTGAGCCAAGACTGCACCACTGCACTCCAGCCTGGGTAGTAGAGCAAGACTCTTTCAAAAAAAGAAACAGAAGATGCAGCTTAAATTATCCTCAACCTGAAAGAAGGGGAAAGAAAATATTTCAATTTGGCCTCAAATTGATTTTTTTTATTAATTAATATACCAAGATTTTTTTTAAGACATAGAGTATCTAGGTATTTCACTTCAAATAACTTCACACAAGCAGAGTTGGCTCTTCAAATAGAAGACGGGTAGGAAGTAGAATAGTAGAGATTTCCAGATAGGCAAGAAGGAATCATTAAGAAAAGATACTTTTTCTGAAAGCAGATTCATCACCTGTTACTCCCATGTTTTCCTTAAATTCTCCATGTTTTAGGGACATTTTAAGAGTCTTATTTTATTGATTCCTGAACTATGGATTCTTTTCTTTTTTTCCCCTCAACACCAAGTGTGACTATAAAAAGGACTGCATTCTGTTAGAAGCACTAGACTTTTGATAGAGTGATGGTGTTTGCTTTGTTATTTGATTTGGAGTTTGTTGGTAAAAATTTGTTCTTTGTGCGGTTGTTTGGTTTTAAATTTTTTTGGAGACAGAGTCTTGCTCTGTCATTCAGTCTGGAATGCAGTGGTGCAGTACCACCACACCCTGGTAATTTTTTTGTTTTTGAGACAGAGTCTCATTCTGTTGCCCAGGCTGGAGTGCAGTGGTGTGAGCTCAGCTAACTGCAGCCTCTGCCTCCCGGGTTCAAGTGATTCTCCTGCCTCAGCCTCCTGAGTAGCTGGAATTACAGGTATGTGGCACCACACGTAATTTTTTTTTTTTTCCCCAGTAGAAACAGTTTCACCATGTTGGCCAGGCTGGTCTCGAACTGCTGAGCTCAGGTGATCTGCTCACCTCAGCCTCCCAAAGTGCTGGGATTACAGGCTTGAGCCACTGCACCTGGCCCTAATTTTTGTATTTTTAGTAGAGAGAGAGTTTCGCCATGTTGGCCAGGCTGGTCTTGAACTCCTGGCCTCAGATGATCCACCCTCCTCCGCCTCCCAAAGTGCTGGGATTACAGGCATGAGCCACCTCGCTGGCCTGGTTTTTATTTTTAAGACTAATATTTAAGTTTGTGGAGTATGACACTTCAACAAAATGAAATTTCTAATCATTATAATGAACAGGAAACATCTGAAGTTGTGTGCATGTGTGTGTGTGTGTATTTTGTTTTGTTTTCGAGACAGGGTTTCGTAACTCAGGCTGGAGTGCAGTGGTACAATCCTGGCTCACTGCAGCCTCAACCTGCTGGTCTCAAGTGATCCTCCCACTTCAGCCTCCTCTAGGTAGCTAGGACTACATGCATGTGCCACCACATCCAACTGATTTTTTTTTTTTTTTTTTTTTGGAGAGACAGCGTCTCACTATGTTGCCCTACCTGGTCTCAAACTCCTGGGCTCAAGCAGTCCTCCTGCCTCGGCCTCCTGAAGTGCTGGGATTATAGGCGTGAACCACTGTGCCCAACCTTAGCTGAAGATTTTTTAAAGTATTTTTTAATGTAGTATATTAACATTTGGCTTAGATATTAGCATTTTCTGATTTTTTTATTTAATAGATTAATTCTAGGCATTTTCATAAAGATTTCTTTTCTGTAAATCTTATTTTTACATTGACTTCCTTTAATGAGATTTGGATTTGGCTAGATACATGATTACTCATAAGAATGTTGCAAGTCACTTTAAAGAAACATTAAAACACTAAAAATAGCAACCTTAAAATTATAAGTACTCAAACTGTAAGCAACAATAGTAAGAATGTTTGTATATTTCTGGAGTGTGTTACCATAATAACCTCCTATGATTATACTCCAAATGTTTTACTCTAAGGTCTTAGTAAGTTAATTTAGCCTTTTTTTTTTTTTAAATCAGTGCTAGATTCCCCAATCCTCTTAACTTTAAATATGAGGCAATAATTCTTTTACCCTTTCTTGATCTTTGGACTCACAATACCTTAGTTAATTGCTTGTTAAAAGGAATTCATGCATAGAAAGAGATAATACGACTATCTGCAGTTCATTAGTAGTTGTATTCAGATTGGGAAAACAAAGTGTTAATTGTTGAAAGTTGTTTAGGGACTGCTGGGTCTTGGAGTCAGCACCTGGGTTTGCATTCCTTCTCTGCAATTTTCTGTATATGATCTCAGGCAAGTTACTTGACCACTCTAAACCCTGGCTTCCTCATCTATATAATATAGATGATAGCATCTGCCTCATAGGGTTATCATGAGAATTGGATGCAGATGTGTACAAACTGTTCCATGAGGCATCAGGCACTCAGTCAGTCACTAATACTATCAGCTTACAAAGCTGAGGATTCAATCATCCAGTCATTAGCAATCTGTTGTTGGGATGTGCCAGTGTTATCTAGCAACCAGTTGGAATCTGATAGCAATCAGAAATTAGATAGGTTATTCCTGGATTAAACAGTATATTCATATAAGTGATTGCTTGGATCCTCATCAGAAGCTGCTATTGAAAAATAGTGATATGGCTGGCCGGGCATGGTGGCTCATGCGTGTAATCCCAGCACTTTGGGAGGCCAAGGCGGGCGGATCATGAGGTCAGGAGATAGAGACCATCCTAACTAACACAGTGAAACCCTGTCTCTACTAAAAATACAAAAAAATTAGCCGGGCGTGGCTTCATGTGCCTGTAGTCCCAGCTGCTGGGGAGGCTGAGGCAGGAGAATGGCGTGAGCCCAGGAGGCAGGGCTTGCAGTGAGCCGAGATCGCACCACTGCACTCCAGCCTGGGTAACAGAGCAAGATTCCGTCTCAAAAAAAAAAGAAAAATAGTGGTATGGCTGACTAAATTTTGTTAATTGTCAGTTATTAACTAATCCCCAGAAATTAACTATGGTGTGTATAACAGGAATTGGCCTTTAGTTACAAGTAGAAACTATGGACAAAATGGTAGATGAAAAATAATGGCGGCCGGGTGCAGTGGCTCACACCTGTAATCCCAGCACTTTGGGAGGCCGAGGCAGGCGGATCACTTGAGGTCAGGAGTTTGAGACCAGCCTGGCCAACATGGTGAAACCCCATCTCTACTAAAAATACAAAAATTAGCCAGGCCTGGTGGCGGGTGCCTGTAATCCCAGCTACTTGGGAGGCTGAGGCAGGAGAATCACTTGAACCCAGGAGGTAGAGGTTGCAGTGAGCCGAGATTGCACCATTGCACTCCAGCCTGGGCAACAAAAGCAAAACTCCATCTCAAAAAAAAAAAAAAAAAGAAAAGAAAAATAATGGCATGAAGCCCCCAAATTCATTAAGCTAAAGGAGCATGATATCACAAAGGTACTTTGTGGTTTAAAGAATTCTTTATGCTGATAATTATGTTCAGTGACGTGCCTATATTGAATTTTTTGTTAGTTTGAAGGTGAAATTAACTAGAAAATAGGCAGTCTGGATTTTCTTTCTCTGTCAAACGTGTGGTGTGAACAAATCAGTTGACCTCTTAATTGTATCTTTAGCAAAATGAGGATAACTACTGCCTCTCTCTTCCTAATAGTGGCATTATAATAATATGATAGGTGAAAATGAGTTGATAATTCAGAGGTGAAAGTATTCTACAAATTGACATTACTACTTTACATTCAGTTTCTGAGAAATTTTGTTCATTGGAACTGTTTTCAGCTTGATCAGAACCATGATACATAAAACCCAACTGGGAAATTCTGCAGACTTGCTATTTAATTGATAGAGCTGAACCATATTCTATATACTATATATGTTGTGTTCTTCCATGGGTTTCAGCCGTTTTTGCTTTTAAATTAGCAATGCTGTTGCTAGACTTGAAATATATAACTAGTTACTTTTCAGTGAAGCTCAAATGAGGCTTTTCTGTGTCTCTAGGTTATTTGAGATGACTTTTTTAAAATTAGCTCTTGTCCTCCCTCTACAGGAGAATTTGCAGCCTTCAAGTAGCCACCATCATGGCAGCATCTGCTCTTATTTCTTAAGTCTTGTGTTCGTACAATTTGTTAACATCAAAACACAGTTCTGTTCCTCAAATCTTTTTTTAAAGATACAAAATTTCCAATGCATAAGCTGATGTGGAACAGAATGGAATTTCCCATCCAACAAAAGAGGAAAGAATGTTTTAGGAACCAGAATTCTCTGCTGCCAGTGTTTCTTCAACAAAAATACCACGAGCATACAAGTCTGCCCAGTCCCAGGAAGAAAGAGGAGAGACCCTGAATTCTGACCTTTTGATGGTCAGGCATGATGGAAAGAAACTGCTGCTACAGCTTGGGAGATTTGCTATGGAAAGTCTGCCAGTCAACTTTGCCCTTCTAACCACCAGATCAATTTGTGGCTGATCATCTGATGGGGCAGTTTCAATCACCAAGCATCGTTCTCTTTCCTGTTCTGGAATTTTGTTTTGGAGCTCTTTCCCCTAGTGACCACCAGTTAGTTTCTGAGGGATGGAACAAAAATGCAGCTTGCCCTTTCTATGTGGTGCGTGTTCAGGCCTTGACAGATTTTATCAAAAGGAAACTATTTTATTTAAATGGAGGCTGAGTGGTGAGGAGTAGATGTGTCTTGGTATGGAGGAAAAGGGCATGCTGCATCTTCTTCCTGACCTCCGGGGTCTCTGGCCTTTTGTTTCCTTGCTCACTGAGGGGTCTGTCTAACCAAGCAGGCTAGATAGTGCTGGCACACATTGCCTTCTTTCTCATTGGGTCCAGCAATGAAGATAAGTGTTTGGGGTTTTTTTTTTTCCTCCACAATGTAGCACATTCTCAGGAAATACAGTTTATATCTTCCTCCTATGCTCTTCCAGTCACCAACTACTTATGCGGCTACTTTGTCCAGGGCACAAAATGCCGTGGCAGTATCTAACTAAACCCCCACAAAACTGCTTAATAACAGTTTTGAATGTGAGAAATTTAGATAATTTAAATATAAGGTACAGGTTTTAATTTCTGAGTTTCTTCTTTTATATTTTTATTAAAAAGAAAATAATTTTCAGATTTAATTGAATTGGAAAAAAACAATACTTCCCACCAGAATTATATATCCTGAAAATTGTATTTTTGTTATATAAACAACTTTTAAGAAAGATCATTATCCTTTTCTCTACCTAAATATGAGGAGTCTTAGGATAATGACAAATATTTATAATTTTTCAATTAATGGTACTTGCTGGATCCACACTAACATCTTTGCTAATAATCTCATTGTTTCTTCCAACTGATTCCTAACACTATATCCCACATCTTCTTTCTAGTCTTTTATCTAGAATATGCAACCTAAAATAAAAATGGTGGCGTCTCCATTCATTCTCCTCCTTCCTTTTTTCCCAAGCCTGGTCTTCAAAAGGTTGGGCAATTTGGCAGCTGAATTCCCAGACAGAGAATAGAGCAATTTTAGGGATATTAGGACTGAGGGAGGGTGTGGGAAAGCTGTCATCAGTTGTTTTTATAGAAAGAACTGGCATTCATTAAGAACCTAAATCTTATCTTTGCATAAATGGAAAATATAACCTAGTTATAGCTTCCTTTGGCCTTTATTAAAGGGTAATATCAATCACAGTCATAGCAAAGAAAGCGGATGTATTAATGGCAAATTAATGGAAAACCTCCCTTATCAGGAATCTAGACTCAGAATTTAGGAACACAAATCAAATCAGACCAACCAAGCTATAGCCAAGGACTTGAAAGAAATTAAACAAGACCCAGAATAAATCAAGGAATTAGAAATTGTTATTTAAAAATTTCAGATTGTAACTCCAGGCCCTGCTGTCTATATTGCAGCCACTAAAAGCTCACTACCATTAGATTTTTGCTAACATACATGTATTCAGAAGAAAGCCTATTGAAATTTTCATTGTCTTGTAAAAGGTTGTCCTAGTAAAATGGAAAAGATCCTTAAGTTATTAATCAGTTTGAAAAGCAAATTTGTTTTTAAGTTTTACATCAGCAGGGCAGTGTCTTACAAAATTCAGAAATTGCAAAGGTGGAAATAATTCATGCTGATTTGAAGAACATCTTCTGTGCAATAATACTGCCTCTCTTGAAAAGCATTGGCTGTTTTTTCTTTTTAAATATATCTCTAGATGCTTTTAAATGTGGCTGTGTTCCCTTTACCAAGATTGGCTTCAAGTTTCCGCAGGTAGAGAGACCTGGGCTTGAACAAGAGGATGTGTTTCATGTCCTGCTGAGGAGGAAGAACATGTGCAGCCTGGGTCCGGGACTGCCTCCGTGGGGCAGGGGCAGGGGCGGTACCATTAGGGAGGAAGCTTAGCATTTCAGTTTCTTAAACAATATTCAGGGTGATACACTTTTTCTTCCCTTGCATTTTAGAATAGGCTGGTATCTCATTTGAACGGGGGAGCAGACTTGATCTCAAATGAAGCTGTGCCCAGGAGCCAGGCTTAGCATATTGAGATTTTTATAGAGACCTTAAAAAATAAAATATTTAAACCTCTCTTTTCTTCCTTTTTCTATGAAATAGGTTTTTTCTCTAGTTTACAAATGACAGGAAAATAGGTTTTATTTGTGTTTTATCCGCTTTATTTTTTGATGCTTAGACAACAGTTAGACTTACTGAGCTCCTAAAAAAACGAGGAAGAAGTCCTTATTTGTGAAAAGCACTTTATGAGTAATTGTATAGACAGTATGTGGCTGCGTCACTGATCATCTTGTAAGGGTGTAACAGTCTTGTCTGTAAAGTGGCTGCAGTGCCTTCTGTAGTGTGTTTTGTTTTTGGTAGGGAGAGGTGAAGCCTTCTGAAAAATTTGAGAGCAACTACAGAGGATTGTTTGTAACTGTGTAGTATTCCTGATGGACTTTTTTCATCGTTAGAGTCAAGGACCTAGACTTTTGCCACTGAAATAATATTGACCAAAAAAATAGTTTATAAAAGGGATTTGTGAATAGAAAATTCAGTGTGATCATTTGTTGTTAATGTGCACCTTAAAAGAAGATTCTGTCTAGCTGTCAAATTCTGGTTCCCGAATATCTCACCCCTGATTGTATTTGAGATCTAGTAGGGCATACTGGGGCATTTTAGAAGATAAAATCCCATACAAATGATATATGCTATATTTATGTTGGTGTTGGAGAAGAAAGAGCAGTATATAAAGAAATAATTCAAGACTGCAGCACTGTCAACCTGAAACTTTGTAAATATTTCCTAGCTTCTGGTTTGGTGCAGTGACAGCACTTTCATCACAGGATGTTACCTTATATTCACCAGGCGGAATGCGAGCTGCTGCACACCCTCCTCAGATCTCACCTGTCCCCACTGTACATCCACCCGCCAGCTGCTTGCAAACCTCATCTCTAGCTTTAGTTTGAAACCACATTGCAGGGTTCAGGTGACCTCTTCAAAAAACTACCTCTTCAGAATGAGGTAATGAATAGTTATTTATTTTAAAATATGAAAAGTCAGGAGCTCTAGAACATGACGATGATTTAAGATTTTAACTTTTTTGTGTACTTGTATTTGAGCACTCTCATTTTGTCCTAAAGGGCATTATACATTTAAGCAGTAATACTGTAAAAAAATGTGTTGCTCAGAATATCTGAATGTTGTTGAAAGTGGTGCCAGAACCGGTTTAGGGGTACGTTTCAGAATCTTAACCTTGAGTCAATTGCATGAAATTAAATAGCTGTGGTATCACTTCACTAACAGTGATGTAATTTTAATTTTCAGTAGGCTTGGCATGACAGTACATCCTCATAATGAGTTTGCTGCAGCTTTGTCACATGCACAGGCATTCATAGAAAGACCGCCCAGCTAAGAGGGTAGAATGATTACTCTTTTTGCAAGATTCTCTTCTTTGTCCAAGTTGGCATTGTTAGTGCTAGGAATACCAGCACCTTGAGACTAGCAGATTCCAACCATTAGGCTATAAACACCATAGCCAGAGATGGAAGGTTTACTGTGAGTATGAACAGCAAATAGCTTACAGGTCATGAGTTGAAATGGTGTAGGTGAGGCTCTAGAAAAATACCTTGACAATTTGCCAAATGATCTTACTGTGCCTTCATGATGCAATAAAAAAGCTAACATTTTAGCAGAAATCAGTGATTTGTGAAGAGAGCAGCCACTCTGGTTTAACTCAGCTGTGTTAATAATTTTTAGAGTGCAATTTAGACTGCATAGGTAAATGCACTAAAGAGTTTATAGCCAAAATCACATTTAACAATGAGAAAACACACAGGTAAATTTTCAGTGAACAAAATTATTTTTTTAAAGCACATAATCCCTAGTATAGTCAGATATATTTATCACATAGAGCAACTAGGTTGCAAATATAGTTCAGTGACATTTCTAGAGAAACTTTTTCTACTTCCATAGGCTCTTCAAAGCATGGAACTTTTATACAACAGAAATGTTGACAGAAATTGCTGTAGTTTAGGGTTGAAGTACTGTATGATGGGCAGCAATCATGTATTAACTTAGAAGGGGAAATTGAAATATAGGACCGAATTTGGTTTTATCAGTTTCCAGAGTACTGCTGCCAACCTAGACACTGATTTTTCAGAGTTTGAAATGTAAATTTCTTCCCGGGACTTGATTGCACATGAAGCTGGACTGCGTTAGTCATCCTGTCCCAAAGCACTGTGGGGGCCAGGGTGGAGGTCTCAAGGCATCCTTTATGACCTGGCCATTGGATGTAAAAGAAAACATATTCCATGCTGTGGTTCTTGTATCTTGTTTCATTCCTCACCATTGAAAGAGAAAGTCCATGTATTGTCTCCAGCGCATCCTTGAAATGTTATACTGGGATGGATTACTGATGCCCATCGGTAGTTGAGCCCCAGAAGAGGGTAGTAGCATCTCTGCCTCAGGTGATGATTTGTAGCTTGGCCAGAGGAGAGCGGAGTCACCAGTATATCTGTGGTCCATGTTGCTAGCTCTGGTAAAATTAAAAATACTGGTAAGATGTTTGTTTTATTAGTACACTAGACAGTAAGCTCTGTTTTGTTGTTTTCAAATAACCTATTTTCACTTTTGTTTGGGCAAAGACATTTAAATTGAAATTCAATTCTAATTTTTAATTGTGGAAAGGGTAATTAACAGTTCCTATCAGGTATTTTTAATGTGGAAAAGGACAGAAACCCAACTCCTAAAATCTTAAATTAAGGTAACAGTGCTTTAAAAAAAAAAAATGCATGGGGCAATTAGTCGGCAACTCAATGAGTGACTAAAGTACTTTTATTTAACATCCACAACTTCAACTGTTAAGTTTTATTAATTACTAAATCAGCTTTATTAAAATGTTGACATTTATTTAGCTATTTTGAATAATTACAGTGACTTGACGAGTGTGTATGAGGACACAGCCAATGTAAGCCAGTGTATCCATTTTTTAGAGGTGCATTTTTTTTAAAGAATTCTGTAGATGGAAGTGCTCTGAAAACAACTAAAATATGTTTATTCATGGTAGTATCAAAAAATGTTTGTACAAACCATCTGCTTCTCCCGGCCAGCCGAGTTCATTCTCCAGCACCGTGACCGCTGGTTCTCATGTACAGCACATATGCGGGAGAGTTGGCAGAAAATTTGTGAAGAGATGCCGCAAAGGAAGGGTCTGTTTACAGGGGTGGGATTGGGGGTTTTGATGAAGTTGCTTAGTCCTGGTTTTGTTTTGAAAATTACTGCGTTGCATTTTTGTGTTAAGTTTTTGAACCCACGTGTGTTTTGATGGAGTATGAGTTGGAAGTCACTGCAAACTAGCATAAACAACAAAGCTCACAGAGTGGGCACAGATGTAGAGAACAGAGACCAAAATGGGGTGAGGTGGCAGTAAATCTAGGATAGGGAAAAACTAATGTGAGGGTGGGAAATAAACTGTAATTACCTGAAATCAAATGTAAGAGTGCAATAAGTATGCTTTTTATTCTAAGCTGTGAACGGTTTTTTTAAGAATCATTCCTTCCTAATACATTTGTGTATGTTCCATAGCTGATTAAAACCAGCTATATCAACATATAATGCCTTTTTATTCATGTTAATGACCAACATAAGTGGCTAGCCTTTATGTCTTATTTATCTTCATGTTATGTTAGTTTACATACAGGGGTGTATGTCTCTGTGCTGTCCCCTTCTCCCGCCTTCATTTTAAAATGCATCCATGGGTCCTCCGTGTTTCCTTTGGCCATGCCACATATATAGACTCAGTTTGGCCTTCATGATATCGCCTGATTTTTGAGGACTGTATCACAGTGATATGTATTTGTGGTAATCTCATTTGTTGGTTGTACATCTGATCCTTTCCTCAACATGGCAATTGCTGCCTTTCCTAAGATAGGATCATACAACTGATCAGGGGATTGAATTTGATCATTCATCAACATGTGTCTCTCTGAATTTTATTCAGTAGTTGTCATTGCTCTTTGGTTTAGACCAAGAAAAAGGAAATCCCCCCTTTTCATGTATTCCTTGGTTTGAGGACATGACTCCTGTAAGGGAGAGGAAAGGGAGATGCTTCCTGTTTGAACTGCAGTGAATTCACGGTTCCTGTTTCACCACTCCAAACCTTATGGCGACTCACACACACATTCCTCTTTTCTGTTACTGCCAAAGGTTCGGGTTTAGTACACTTCAGTTCCACTCAAGCATTGAAAAGGTTCTCATGGAGTCTGGGGCGTGCCCAGTGAAAAGATGGGGACTTTTTAATTGTCCACAGACCTCTCTATACCTGCTTTGCAAAAATTACAATGGAGTAACTATTTTTAAAGCTTATTTTTCAATTCATAAAAAAGACATTTATTTTCAGTCAAATGGATGATGTCTCCCTCTTTTCCCCTATTCTCAATGTTTGCTTGAATCTTTTATTATTTTTTTTAATTCTCCCCCATACCCACTTCCTGATACTTTGGTTCTCTTTCCTGCTCAGGTCCCTTCATTTGTACTTTGGAGTTTTTCTCATGTAAATTTGTATAACAGAAAATATTGTTCAGTTTGGATAGAAAGCATGGAGAATAAAAAAAGATAGCTGAAATTCAGATTGAAGAAATTTATTTCTGTGTAAAGTTATTTAAAAACTCTGTATTATATAAAAGGCAAAAAAAGTTCTATGTACTTGATGTGAATATGCGAATACTGCTATAATAAAGATTGACTGCATGGAGAAGTCTTCATCAAGACTATTTTTCTAACACGATTACATTCAGTAACAAAAGTAGTCAGCAGTTTTAACAGTTTTTCTAGACAATGGAGAGACTGAGAAATGTACATTTTGTTTCATACATAATGTTGGTTACTGCTTAGTGGGTAGAAGTTCAAGTAAGTTGTCAAGATTCGTGCATGGTAGGTTATACGTGCTATACAACTTGTAGTGGCAACAGTCGTTTGTCAGGTGTTGGTGATGACCCTTAAATATTTGAGATGTTGTGACCTGATGTATCTTTAGTTTCAAACCACTGCTTTCCTCCATGTGGTTCAGTTGGAGTATGTGCTCTACTTTA
Organism: Pan troglodytes; assembly: GCF_028858775.2. NCBI lineage: Eukaryota > Metazoa > Chordata > Mammalia > Primates > Hominidae > Pan > Pan troglodytes. The sequence goes on along the minus strand of NC_072404.2, from coordinate 156,075,007 downwards.
GTCATGTTTAAAGTTTATCTGCAGAAACTCACCTTAGAATTGTATTTTTTCAAACTTTTGACAGCTTACATTTTCTATAGCAACACAGCACACGCACGCTAACATTTACTTGAAACTATGCACTCATGTTTTCTACTTCATTTTTTTTTTATGCTGGTTACCTCAATGAGTTGATTTTCTGCATTTGATTTCATGACCCTTCCCCAAATAAAATTCACTGAAGTCTGAAAAACTCCCTAGAGTATCTTCAGACAAAATATATCAAATTACTGGGCAGAGTTTCCAGAAAGGAAGTAAACCGTTTTAAAACTCATCTGCAGCCAGGTGCAGTGGCTCACGCCTGTAATCCCAGCAATTTGGGAGGCCGAGGCGGGTGGATCACCTGAGGTCAGGAGTGGAGACTAGCCTGACCAACATGGTGAAACTGTCTCTACTAAAAAATACAAAAATTAGGCGAGGTGTGGTGGCTCACGCCTGTAATCCCAGCACTTTGGGAGGCCAAGGCAGGCACATCACCTGAGGTTAGGAGTTCGAGACCAGCCTGACCAACATGGAGAAACCCCCCTCTCCTAAAAATACAAAATTATCCTGCTGTGGTGGCGCATGCCTGTAATTCCAGCTACTCAGGAGGCTGAGGCAGGAGAATCGCTTGAACCCGGGAGTGAGCCGACCGAGATTGTGCCATTGCACTCCAGCCTGGGCAACAAGAGCAAAACTCCATCTCAGGAAAAAAAAAAGCTGGGCATGGTGGCCAGCACCTGTAATCCCAGCTACTCGGGAGGCTGAGGCAGGAGAATCGCTTGAACCTGGGAGGCGGAGGTTGCATTGAGCTGAGATCACGCCATTGCACTCCAGCCTGGGCAACAGAGCGAGACTCTGTCTCAAAAAAAACACTTCACCTGTTTATCCTTATGTCTGAGAATAATATGAAGGAACAGAAAAGCCTAAAAAGGGCTTGTGCCTGAGGAATCTGGTTTCACCCCTCCTCCCAAACAAACAATAAAATGCTATCAAGACTTAAAAGGCTAAGGCAGGAGGATTGCTTGAGCCCAGGAGTTTGAGGCAAGCCAGGGCAATATAGCAAGACACCCACGCTAAAAATAAAAATAAATGTCAAGACTTAATTTCCTATGAACTGCAGTTTTCTCTTCTGAAAATGGTAATTCTATAATATAAACATCATAGAAATTCATTTTCTAAACCTTCATGTATGATTACAACAGAGTAGATGTGGCTTTAAGAACATACTATACCATATATGTGAGGTTTTCCTTAAAATTTAGCCCAAAAGTATGGACACTTTGGTTATTATAAAGTTGTATTATAAAGACCTCTACCACACTAGCTCTTCTGAAATTTTATCAGGGGCTGTGACAATCGGACCTACTGTCTTTTGAGTTATATAGTTCTCCTAGACTCAAAATGTTAGGGCAAAAAGTGTTCTTAACACTGAGTTGGGCTCAATGGCTCACGCCTAAATCCCAGCACTTTGGGAGGCTAAAGTGGGAGGATCACTTGAAGCCAGGAGTTCCAGACCAGCCTAGCCAAAAAAAAAAATTTAATTAGCTGGGCATGGTGTCACGCACCTGTGATCCCAGCTGAGGTGGGGGGAGACTGCTTGAGCCTGGGAGGTCAAGGCTGCAGTGAGCTGTGATAGCAGCACTGCACTCCAGCCTGGGCGGCAGAGCAAGACCCTGTTTCAGAGAAAAAAAAAAAAACTGGTCCAACTCCTCTCCTATCAGTTGCTGAATATGCAGCCCCAAAGGATATGACTCGCTAGGCTTATGTAGCCAGGACCCAAGATCTGTACCATGCATTTTATATAGGTATATATTACATATATATAATTTTGTCACGATGGCTGTAACGAGATTTGGATAGAAATGGGTATTGACTCCATGACAGTGAGTTCGTAGCCAGAAATGGTTGTTGTGTTAGGCATGCTCCACTTGTCCCTACTGTTGTCATCACCAATCTGGGAAGACACTGCTAGTGTAAACAAAAGGCACCTGCTGAGGCAGGTCCACACGCCACCTCAGGGAGCTCCCATTTCCCTGACACTGCACGTTGGTGTCCCACCATTGCTCCTGGTGAAATGGTTGCAGCAGGCGACAGGGTCAACCTCTTCTATAAAATAGTTCTAGGGGCAATTGGAACCAAGATGACTTCTGTATCTTCCTGTAACATGCATATAACAGCTGTTCTTCTGTAACACCTCTCATCTCAAACTTTATTAGACAACTAATTGTGGTATTTACATTAAAGGTTCCCTAGGAAACTAACGAAGTTACAAACGTGTGTGCTAAAATTTAACACGGGACCTCTGTTGCCATTTGAGGCCATACCCTAAAACTTAACTTTGAATGTACTTGTAGCTGCTCATCAGGAAGAGAGGAACAGATACTGTAAATGTGTTTTTTTGCTTTGGCATATTTTTGACAGGGGAGGGGTGGCACTGTGTCTGCTGGAATATGTTTACAATCTGGTCTATCTGGAAGTTTTTCTATAAAAATCAAACTGGGATCCCAGGGTCACTACACTTAGCTTAGGTCCAATGGTCTAGAAATAACAACTGATTCAATTTAGAGAGTATTTCATTCAGGCCAGGCCTAGTTCTAAGAGCTTTACCTAACTCATTTAACCTTTTTAATCCATTCTACAAATTAGGACATTAAGGTACAGATCAAAGTTATTTGCCCAAACTCATAGCAAGCAAATGGTAGAGCTCCTAGTCAGATCCAGCAAGTCTGACTCCAACAGCCTGAGTTCTGGAAGCATTACACCAGCTTTTCAAATGTCAGATTGAGACAACTTAGTAGGCTGTAAAATCAGTTTAGGAGGTCTCAACTGGCCATTCTTCTTTAGTATGTAGAATAAAATGAAAATAGTGTGCATCATGGTAAATACTGTTTTGTGAACTTTTGGTTTGATATATGTGTACACAAGTATATTTATATGCTAGGTAATATGAAATTAATTCTTAAACTGTGATCAAAAAGGCTGACACCATGCTGTGTTGACTCAGATCATCTGACTCCGCCTAGAACAAGACGGCAGGATCTGAATCTCAGGTATGAGCTTGGCAAAGCACCTAACCCATCTATAGCTCAACTTCTTCACCTATAAAGTGGAAATAATAACGTGAAGATTTGATAAATTTACACGTTAAGTGCTAACAACAGTGCCTGGCCCATAGTAAGTTTTCATTATTATTTCCTGTAACTATATATTGCCATCAATCAAATGTTGTACTTAAAATCCTTTTGGGACTCCTCCCATGTTAAGTATTTTCCCATATGCTATACAGCGGGTGGAGGTCCATTCCTTTGAGAAGGCTTGGAACAATTCCCTCCATGGCCCACATGTGGAAAAGAGGATTCCAATATGGCCTCCTTATTCTTTAAACAAAAGAATGCTCTTTTTAAAGTTATCTTTTAAATCAAGCAACTGATTTCTAAGGAATGGGGCTAATGAGATTATCCTGAATTCACTGTTGTAGATTGTATTCTTTCCAAAAAAACCTTTATTGATGTTGGGGAGTGGGCGGTCATGAGGGATGGGGTGGGGGTGAGTGGAGGACAAGGAAAAATGAAACCTAAAAAGTACAAAGAGATCTGATGGTTTTAAAAGTAAAGACCTTAAACATCACTTCATCAGCTCAGGCAGCTCACACACAGGTGAGTAAACACAAAACCGGAGAAGTGTCCCCAGCACCCCTTGCAAGAGGGACAGGACTGCTGAAGCTGTCAGCAGGGGAGGGTGCAACTGTTCCACTTGCTTCAGCTTTTCCTGCCATGGTGCCTGCTCTGTGACATCCAAAGAGAACCAAAGCGGGACTGGAAACCCAGTTACTAGGAAAGCCTATCATACCATACCCCAGCTTAAAGCCTGCCAGAGGCTGCTCGCTGCATTCAACCCAGAATCTAAACCTGTGGCCCTGGTCTGCTTATGAGATCTAGTCCCACCCTCTCCTCACCAGTGGGAGGTGCCCTGGACTTTCTGTTCCTTAAACACGGGAGTGACTGTGGTCCCATGCGAGACCTTGATTCCTGCTGTTTCTTACTCCCAGAACACTCTTCACCCTCGCACAACTGGCTCCTCCTACTTGTTCCGCTTTCAGCTCAAATGCCCTCCCTGGCCAGTCAAAAGTTCAATTTGCTTTTCTCGCCCATCTCTAGCACCTCACCCAGTGCCATTTCCTCCACAGCACTTAGTAAATCTCACTTGGTTAGTGACCGTCTACCCTTTCTAATAAGTTCTCTGAGAACAGAACCTTATCTTCTTTAGTACCAGATTCTCAACGCCTGAGTGGTCAAAAACCTAAGTAGAAAAAAAGGGAGTCCACGCACGGAGGCTCACACCTGTAATCTCAGCACTTTGGGAAGCCAAGGCAGGAAGATCACTTGAGGCCTTGACTTCAAGACCAGCTTGGGCAACACAGACTCTCTGTCACACACACACATTAGCCAAGTGTGGTGGCACACACTTGTAGTCCCAGCTACTGGGGAAGCTGAGGCAGATCACTTGGGCCCAGAAGTTTTAAGGCTGCAGTGAGCTAGGATCGCATCACTCCCCTCCAGCCTGGGTGACTAAGACAGACCCTATCTCTACAAAATAGATACACAGATACAGATCTGTGGGTAGAGGAGAATTCTGTCCAGTCTCAAGAGAGTTGGAAAGTGCTTTGCAACAAATTCTAGAAAAAGTAAAAACTCCTGCTTCACCCATTCCTCTGGCCCCAAAAACTCCTAGTTAGAAGTATGCCTTGGGGGGAGGAGCCAAGATGGCCGAATAGGAACAGCTCCCGTCTGCAGCTCCCAGCATGAGCGATGCAGAAGACGGGTGATTTCCGCATTTCCAACTGAGCTTTGAAGAGAGTAGTGGTTCTCCCAGCACGTAGCTTGAGATCTGAGAACGGGCAGACTGCCTCCTCAAGTGGGTTCCTGACCCCTGAGTAGCCTAACTGGGAGGCACCCCCCAGTATGGGCGGACTGACACCTCACACGGCCGGGTACTCCTCTGAGACAAAACTTTCAGAAGAACGATCAGGCAGCAGCATTTGCGGTTCACCAATATACACTATTCTGCAGCCACCGCTGCTGATACCCAGGCAAACAGGGTCTGGAGTGGACCTCTAGCAAACTCCAACAGATCTGCAGCTGAGCGTCCTGTCTGTTAGAAGGAAAACTAACAAACAGAAAGGACATCCACACCAAAAACCCATCTGTACGTCACCATCATCAAAGACCAAAGGTAGATAAAACCACAAAGATGGGAAAAAAACAGCAGAAAAACTGGAAACTATAAAAATCAGAGCGCCTCTCCTCCTCCAAAGGAACACAGCTCCTCACCAGCAACAGAAGAAAGCTGGACGGAGAATGACTTTGAGAAGCTGAGAGAAGGCTTCAGACAATCAAACTACTCCGAGCTACAGGAGGAAATTCAAATCAATGGCAAAGAAGTTAAAAGCTTTGAAAAAAAATTAGACGAATGGATAACTAGAATAACCAACGCAGAGAAGTCCTTAAAGGACCTGATGGAGCTGAAAACCAAGGCACGAGAGCTACATGACGAATGCAGAAGCCTCAGTAGCTGATTCGATCAACTAGAAGAAAGGGTATCAGTGATGAAAGATGAAATGAATGAAATGAAGCAAGAAGGGAAGTTTAGAGAAAAAAGAATAAAAAGAAACGAACAAAGCCTCCAAGAAATATGGGACTATGTGAAAAGACCAAATCTACGTCTGATTGGTGTACCTGAAAGTGACAGGGAGAATGGAACCAAGTTGGAAAACACTCTGCAGGATATTATCCAGGAGAACTTCCCCAATCTAGCAAGGCAGGCCAATGTTCAGATTCAGGAAATACAGAGAACACCTCAAAGATACTCCTCGAGAAGAGCAACTCCAAGACACATAATTGTCAGATTCACCAAAGTTGAAATGAAGGAAAAAATGTTAAGGGCAGCCAGAGAGAAAGGTCGGGTTACCCACAAAGGGAAGCCCATCAGATTGACAGCGGATCTCTCAGCAGAAACTCTACAAGCCAGAAGAGAGTGGGGGCCAATATTCAACATTCTTAAAGAAAACAATTTTCAACCCAGAATTTCATATCCAGCCAAACTAAGCTTCACAAGTGAAGGAGAAATAAAATACTTTACAGACAAGCAAATGCTGAGAGATTTTGTCACCACCAGGCCTGCCCTATAAGAGCTCCTGAAGGAAGCACTAAACATGGAAAGGAACAACCGGTACCAGCCACTGCAAAAACATGCCAAATTGTAAAGACCATCCAGGCTAGGAAGAAACTGCATCAGCTAATGAGCAAAATAACCAGCTAACATGACAGGATCAAATTCACACATAACAATATTAACTTTAAATGTAAATGGGCTAAATGCTCCAATTAAAAGACACAGACTGGCAAACTGGATAAAGAGGCAAGACCCATCAGTGTGCTGTATTCAGGAAACCCATCTCATGTGCAGAGACACACATAGGCTCAAAATAAAGGGATGGAGGAAGATCTACCAAGCAAATGGAAAACAAAAAAAGGCAGGGGTTGCAATCCTAGTCTCTGATAAAATGGACTTTAAACCAAAAAAGATCAAAAGAGACAAAGAAGGCCATTACATAATGGTAAAGGGACCAATTCAACAAGAAGAGCTAACCATCCTAAATATATATGCACCCAATACAGGAGCACCCAGATTCATAAAGCAAGTCCTTAGTGACCTACAAAGAGACTTAGACTCCCACACAATAATAATGGGAGACTTTAACACCCCACTGTCAACATTAGACAGATCAACGAGACAGAAAGTTAACAAGGATACCCAGGAATTGAACTCAACTCTGCACCAAGCGGACCTAATAGACATCTACAGAACTCTCCACCCCAAATCAGCAGAATATACATTCTTTTCAGCACCACACCACATCTACTCCAAAATTGACCACATACTTGGAAGTAAAGCACTCCTCAGCAAATGTAAAAGAACAGAAATTATAACAAACTGTCGCTCAGACCACAGTGCAATCAAACTAGAACTCAGGATTAAGAAACTCACTCAAAACCACTCAACTACATGGCAACTGAACAACCTGCTCCTGAATGACTACTGGGTAAATAATGAAATGAAGGCAGAAATAAAGATGTTCTTTGAAACCAACAAGAACAAAGACACAACATACCAGAATCTCTGGGACACATTCAAAGCAGTGTGTAGAGGGAAATTTATAGCACTAAATGCCCACAAGAGAAAGCAGGAAAGATCTAAAATGGACACCCTAACATCACAATTAAAAGAACTAGAAAAGCAAGAGCAAACACATTCAAAAGCTAGCAGAAGGCAAGAAATAACTAACATCAGAGCAGAACTGAAGGAAATAGAAACACAAAAAACCCTTCAAAAAATTAATGAATCCAGGAGCTGGTTTTTAGAAAAGATCAACAAAATTGATAGACTGCTAGCAAGACTAATAAAGAAGAAAAGAGAGAAGAATCAAATGGACGCAATAAAAAATGATAAAGGGGATATCACCACCGATCCCACAGAAATACAAACTATCATCAGAGAATACTACAAACACCTCTATGCAAATAAACTAGAAAATCTAGAAGAAATGGATAAATTCCTGGACACATACACTCTCCCAAGACTAAACCAGGAAGAAGTTGAATCTCTGAATAGACCAGTAACAGGCTCTGAAATTGAGGCAATAATCAATAGCTTACCAACCAAAAAAAGTCCAGGACCAGATGGATTCACAGCCGAATTCTACCAGAGGTACAAAGAGGAGCTGGTACCATTCCTTCTGAAACTATTCCAATCAATAGAAAAAGAGGGAATCCTCCCTAACTCATTTTATGAGGCCAGCATCATCCTGATACCAAAGCCTGGCAGAGACACAACCAAAAAAGAGAATTTTAGACCGATATCCTTGATGAACATCGATGCAAAAATCCTCAATAAAATACTGGCAAACCAAATCCAGTAGCACATCAAAAAGCTTATCCACCATGATCAAGTGGGCTTCATCCCTGGGATGCAAGGCTGGTTCAACATATGCAAATCAATAAATGTAATCCAGCATATAAACAGAACCAAAGACAAAAACCACATGATTATCTCAATAGATGCAGAAAAGGCCTTTGACAAAATTCAACAACCCTTCATGCTAAAAACTCTCAATAAATTAGGTATTGATGGGACGTATCTCAAAATAATAAGAGCTATCTATGACAAACCCACAGCCAATATCATACTGAATGGGCAAAAACTGGAAGCATTCCCTTTGAAAACTGGCACAAGACAGGGATGCCCTCTCTCACCACTCCTGTTCAACATAGTGTTGGAAGTTCTGGCCAGGGCAATCAGGCAGGAGAAGGAAATAAAGGGTATTCAATTAGGAAAAGAGGAAGTCAAATTGTCCCTGTTTGCAGATGACATGATTGTATATCTAGAAAACCCCATTGTCTCAGCCCAAAATCTCTTTAAGCTCATAAGCAACTTCAGCAAAGTCTCAGGATACAAAATCAATGTGCAAAAATCACAAGCATTCTTATACACCAATAACAGACAAACAGAGAGCCAAATCATGAGTGAACGCCCATTCACAATTGCTTCAAAGAGAATAAAATACCTAGGAATCCAACTTACAAGGGATGTGAAGGACCTCTTCAAGGAGAACTACAAACCACTGCTCAATGAAATAAAAGAGGATACAAACAAATGGAAGAACATTCCATGCTCATGGGTAGGAAGAATCAATATCGTGAAAATGGCCATACTGCCCAAGGTAATTTACAGATTCAATGCCATCCCCATCAAGCTACCAATGACTTTCTTCACAGAATTGGAAAAAACTACTTTAAAGTTCATATGGAACCAAAAAAGAGCCCACATTGCCAAGTCAATCCTAAGCCAAAAGAACAAAGCTGGAGGCATCACACTACCTGACTTCAAACTATACTACAAGGCTACAGTAACCAAAACAGCATGGTACTGGTACCAAAACAGAGATATATACCAATGGAACAGAACAGAGCCCTCAGAAATAATGCCGCATATCTACAACTATCTGATCTTTGACAAACCTGACAAAAACAAGCAATGGGGAAAGGATTCCCTATTTAATAAATGGTGCTGGGAAAACTGGCTAGCCATATGTAGAAAGCTGGAACTGGATCCCTTCCTTACACCTTATACAAAAATTAATTCAAGATGGATTAAAGACTTAAATGTTAGACCTAAAACCATAAAAACCCTAGAAGAAAACCTAGGCAATACCATTCAGGACATAGGCATGGGCAAGGACTTCATGTCTAAAACACCAAAAGCAATGGCAACAAAAGCCAAAATTGACAAATGGGATCTAATTAAACTAAAGAGCTTCTGCACAGCAAAAGAAACTACCATCAGAGTGAACAGGCAACCTACAGAATGGGAGAAAATTTTTGTAACCTACTCATCTGACAAAGGGCTAATATCCAGAATCTATAATGAACTCAAGTTCACAAGAAAAAAACAAACAACCCCATCAAAAAGTGGGCAAAGGATATGAACATAACACTTCTCAAAAGAAGACATTTATGCAGACAAAAAACACATGAAAAAATGCTCATCATCACTGGCCATCAGAGAAATGCAAATCAAAACCATAATGACATATCATCTCACACCAGTTAGAATGGCAATCATTAAAAAGTCAGGAAACAACAGGTGCTGGAGAGGATGTGGAGAAATAAGAACACTTTTACACTGTTGGTGGGACTGTAAACTAGTTCAACCATTGTAGAAGTCAGTGTGGCGATTCCTCAGGGATCTAGAACTAGAAATACCATTTGACCCAGCCATCCCATTACTGGGTATATACCCAAAGGATTATAAATCATGCTGCTATAAAGACACATGCACACATATGTTTATAGCGGCACTATTCACAATAGCAAAGACTTGGAACCAACCTAAATGTCCAACAACGATAGACTGGATTAAGAAAATGTGGCACATATACACCATGGAATACTATGCAGCCATAAAAAATGATGAGTTCATGTCCTTTGTAGGGACATGGATGAAACTGGAAACCATCATTCTCAGCAAACTATCACAAGGACAAAAAACCAGACACCGCATGTTCTCACTCATAGGTGGGAACTGAACAGTAAGAACACATGGACACAGGATGGGGAACATCACACACTGGGGACTGTTGTGGGGTGAGGGGAGAGGGGAGGGATAGCATTAGGAGATATACCTAATGTAAATGACGAGTTAATGGGTGCAGCACACCAACATGGCACATGTATACATATGTAACAAACCTGCACATTGTGCACATGTACCCTAGAACTTAAAGTATAATAATAATAAAATTTTAAAAAAAAAGTAGTAGGAAGAATATTTGATAAAGCTTTGTGGTTAACAGTATTTTGAAATATATTTGCAATTTAATGTAATATGTGTTAGTGGAGTGGAATTATTAGCATATCAGAGCTTTAAAAAATATGAATAACCCCAGTTACTATATTGAAAAGGTTTCCTTTATAGACAAGAGCAGATAAAGCTGGATTTGCTCATGCATTCAGCGAACATTTGAGTACCTACTCTGTGTCAGGACTAAAAATAATAGATTTTTCAAGATGAATAATCACAGAATTTGTCTTACAAGAATGGTGCTCCCATCCCTGGGGAGAAGATATGAGCAAGGAAATACACTGTGAAAATAAAATATGAAAAGGGCTCAGGAACATTCATAAGACATATATGAAAACTGTAACTTGGAAAGTTGCCACATTAATACTTTTTAAAAGTTTTGCTAATGAATTAGTCCTGATTAAAAAGAAATGATCCTAGTCTCCAAGATAGTAAATATTTTAATACTGCTTAATTAAAAATCCTTTTCTACTATTGTGGACCTGGGCAACTGACATGGTTAGAGTTATCAGGAATTACATTGCAATCTATTCTGTACCACTAAGTCTAACATGTTGTTTGTCATTTTCTAATATTTCATATAATTGACAATAACATTTTCTGTAAATATTTTATTATATAAATTTTATGGTTGAAGTGGCAAAAAATGAGATATTCAAGAAAGCATTTAATGCTTTTTATTTGCCAATTTAAAATATTTTTACACATTAACAAGTGATAATGGTTATGGCACACCATGCCACAGACAATTTGCCAATTATATGACTCAGAAATCATTTAATACCTTAAGAATCAACATTAGTTTCTAAACTAATGTCGGTTAGGAAAATATTGTTTTCCTATACAACTTTCTCTGGTTCCATTTATTAGAGCTTAATTTTTATATAAGAATACTCATAACTGTGTTGCATTTCCACTATTTAGTTTAAGTATATGTTTTAGAATATTTATTACTTAAATGATAATTAGAAATGTTATTTGTGAATATTTTTATGTAAACAATGCTTCTAAACCTATATTAAATATATAAAAACTGTAAGAATATATTGAAACTTAGTCATAAAGGTCAAACTACTTGTCTTCTAATTGTTCATTAAAACTTGAGATAAAAACTAAAAAAAAAAGAAGTATGCCTTAAGAGTTGCACAACGGCCCCTCAACACAACTGCCCAGTCCACAGGAGCTACTTCATAAATCGACTGCACTGACCTCTAACCTCTGTCTACTCAGGGCAAGAATCCACTGCAGTGGACAAAGGGCAAGAGTTTTCACAGGAAGTGCCGACACACAGCTAAGACACCAGCTGAGGTGGCGGCGGCACAGCCCTGCAGCTAAGGGTGAGCTCTGGAGTCCTCATCTCGCTGCCTACCAGTCTGTGATGCTAAGCAAGTAACTTCATCTCTGTGAACCCTGCGGTCTTCATTGATAAATGGAGCTAATGGCTGTCTATGTCAATGGGGTACCTAAGAGGATCGGCTGAAAGGGCACTAAACCACTAAGCGCGGGAGTTGGAAAAAATAATAATCCATAAAGGGTAGTTGCCATTATCAGAAAGATCCAGGCCGGGTGAGGTGGCTCACACTTGTAATCCCAGCACTTTGGGAGGCCGAGGCGGGTGAATCACCTGAGGTCAGGAGTTTGACACAGCCTGACCAATATGGTGAAACCCCATCTCTACTAAAAATACAAAAATTAGCCGGGCGTGGTGGCGGGCGCCTGTAGTCTCAGCTACTTGGGAGGCTGAGACAGGAGTATTGCTTGAACCCAGGAGGTGGAGGCTGCAGTGAGCCGAGATCACACCACGGAACTCAAGCCTGGGTGACAGAGTGAGATTTGTCCCCCGCTCCCGTCTCACCACCTCTCCACCACCCCACCCCCCCAAAAAAAAAAGATCCATAACTCCATTCTCATTCTTGACCAAGCCACTTTAATTTATAACTTTAATGTGCAATATGAAGTCGATAATCCTTGGAATTCTCACCTGGCTCCTGCAGGAAAACAAAAGTAGAAAGCTTTAAGTACTTTTATATTCACTAATTCAAATCCATAATTCATTTATTCAATTATTCAAGTATTTATTGAGCACTGATCATGTGACAGCCTTGTAGACAAGAGAAGCAAAATCACCCTTCCTCTCTCAAGGGTTTACAGTCCAGTCATTAAAACAAATTTGTTGGCCAGGTACACTGGCTCACACCTGTAATCCCAACACTTTGGGAAGCCAAGAGGTGGATCACTTGAGTCCAAGAATTTGAGATCAGCCTGGGCAACATGGCAAAACCTCATCTCTACAAAATATACAAAAATTAGCCAAGAGTAGTAGTCCCAGCTACTGAGAAGGCTGAGGCGGGAGAATCACTTGAGCTCAGGAGGTTGGGGTTACAGTGAGCCATGATCACGCTGCACTCCAGTCTGGATGACAGAATGAGACCCTGTCTCAAATAAAATAAAATAAAATAAAAGCATGTTAAATAAAAACATCTTAACCCCTAGGGGTTTATGAGGAAAGGGAACCTTCTTAGTACCTCCCTTTTTAAAGAAGAAAAACTCTTGACTTCCTAACCTGGAAAATGAAAAAGCCATAACCCTTTACTGTTTAAAGAGTTAGTTTTCATATAGTTCTATATAGTAATACTCCCATATGCTGGATCTATTTAAATGTTGAGAGCAGGACACTGTAGTTTTGCAGCTACGTACTGTAAGCTCCATCTGTCCTGTTCACCACTGTAGGCCTGTGCTTGGCACAGAATTGGTCTTAATATATCTTTGATCAGTGGATGGATAAATGAAACCCTAAAATTATAACCTAACTTAGGAAACCAATTTTTTTTTATTATACAATGGGCCAGGTGTGGTGGCACATGCCTGTAATCCCAGCACTTTGGGAGGCAGAGGCAGGAGAATCATTTGAGCCCAGGAGTTCAAGACCAGCCTGGGCAACATAGTGACACCCTGTCTCTACAAAATAAAAAATGTAAATAAAATAAAACATACAATGAAAAGGAAGAAGAGACCAAAGCAAATGTGAAAACTTAAGGCAGAAATCAGATATATGGCCAGGCGTGGTGGCTCACACCTGTAATCCTAGCACTTTGGGAGTCTGAGGTGGGCAGATCACTTGAGGTCAGAAGTTCAAGACCAGCCTGGCCAACGTGGCAAAACTCTGCCTCTACTAAAAATACAAAAATTAGCCAAGTGTGGTAGCATGTGCCTATAATCCCAGCTACTCAGGAGGCTGAGGAAGGAGAATCACTTGAACCTGGAAGGCAGAGGTTGCAGTGAGCCCAGATCACGCCACTGCACTCCAGTCTGGGCGACAGAGCAAGACTCTGTCTCAAAAAAAAAAAAAAAAAGCAGATACAGGACATGGTTAACTCAACTTCATGCTGTTAGAATATGCAGTTTTTTCAAGTCCATCATAGGCACAAAGTAAAAACTAATGTTTATGAAAAAAGGTAAATATGACATAAAGAAATTTGGAGCACACCCACTTGTACAGAGTGAGGCTGAGTCTACACCTTCAGTCTTCATCATCAGGAGGGATACCTAATTCTTCATCTGTCCACTGGGAAGGATCAGGATACGGAAAGTGACCCTGGTGACAACCATTTAAAAGAAAGAAAAGTCAAGAATTTACATTCCGTGCAACTAATTAAATTGTTAAATAAATCTTGGAAAGAAAAAAAAAAAACAATATGGCTCAGCCCCTGACCACAGGAACAAATTCTACTTTAATTATTCGATGGCCCACCTGTTCTTTAGTTTGTTCATTATATGGGCTCTGGTCTGAATTTTAAAAGCCTCCCCATTTGGAGGTACCAGCCTAAGCCAATGGTACGTGTCTGTGATAGAGGGAGGGTAGGGGGAAGTGGAGGCAATAGGTTTCAAAGGTTCCTGACATCCTGGCAAAGTCCTGGCAAAATATGTTTCCAACGCTCCTAACATTACTGCTGTGAAATGGAGAAGCCTCAGGTGGACTTCCTCATCTCCAATCCTGATCTAAGGGCTTATCTGGCTGCATCATCATCATCTCAGGCCTAACAGCTATACATACTGTACATACTCCGGACAGCTGACCTACAGTGAGGCAGGGGCACCTCAAATAGTAAATGTGTGGACAGTTCACAGACACCCACGCAGCTCCTTACTGAAGGACAACGGCACAGAGAAGTTCTAAGAGAAATGGGATATGAAGCAACCTGATGCTTCTAAAACTTACATACTGCTTAAGATTTTTTTCCTATCCTGGAAACAAACCCAAATTTACTACAACTCAAAGTATCCTGTATAAACAAGCACAGATTTCAATGTCTTAAAGACGTAATTTCCCAAAGAACGGTCTGCAAATGTGGTAAAACCTCAGTTGAGGCTAATGATATGTTAGAAAATCACTAAAACTGGCCGGGCGCAGTGGCTCACGCCTGTAATCCCAGCACTTTGGGAGGCCGAGGCAGGCGGATCATGAGGTCAGGAGATCGAGACCATCCTGGCTAACACGGTGAAACCCCGTCTCTACTAAAAATATAAAAAATTAGCCGGGAGTGGTGGCGGGCGCCTGCAGTCCCAGCTACTTGGGAGGCTGAGGCAAGAGAATGGCGTGAACCCAGGAGGCGGAGCTTGCAGTGAGCCAAGATCGCACCACTGCACTCCAGCCTGGGTGACAGAGTGAGACTCCATCTCAAAAATAAATAAATAAAATAGAAAATCACTAAAACTAACTTCCCTTCTCAAGACAAATTAACTCACATCCATCCCACCCAAACCTGGCTGCCCTGGGCCTCTGGACAGACCAGGAGACATTCATCATTTAAAGGAATTTAAGTGTGAAACCTAACCTACCAATGAACCGCTAGTTCAGAAGGTAAAAGAATTCATTTCTGGCCAGGCGCGGTGGCTCACGCCTGTGATCCCAGCACTCTGGGAGGCTGAGTCAGGTGGATCACTTGAGGTCAGGAGTTTGAGAGCAGCCTGACCAACATGGTGAAACCCCGTCTCTACTAACAACAAAAAAAATTAGCCGGCGTGGGGGTGCACACCTGTAGTCCCAGCTACTCAAGGGACTGAGGCACCAGAGTCACTTGAACCCGGGAGGCAGAGGTTGCAGCGAGCCGAGATTGTGCCACTGCACTCATGCCTGGTGACAGAGTGAAACTGTGTCTCAAAAAAAAAAAAAAAAAAATGAGCTTTTAGTCTCCCTAAGATGGCAACCTAACAGAAACTGTAAGAAACGGACCACCTAAATATACATCCTCGTGTAAAAAAAGGTGAGAAGATAACATGTTTCATTAAATAACAGGATTCTTGTATATACATATGGAAAAAGTGGTGGCAAAGGGCGATGTCCAGACAGAAAGATGGTCTACAACAGAAAAATAAACAAGCTATTAATACATCCTCCCTCCCCCACCCAAAAAACGACAAGTGCTCTTCCCCTGCACTTACCAGCACCTCTTCTGAGTCATGCCAAAAGCGCCAGAGAATCCAGAACCACATGAGTCCGCTGAAGAACTCGCTCTGGAACACCTGGGATCTGGTCAGCTGGGGGAACTGTCTATACCGGGGCTCAATGTGCACACCACCACCGGCACTGCAAGACAAAACAACATGGCAGACAGCGTGCTACATTCTCAAAGCGTTAAGTCATCCAAAACTCCTCTGAGTTACATCCTAGAACCAACGCTAATGTTTCTCATCTCCACTGAAATATAGACAGAAGTTCACAATCCCTTGAAATACTCACTTTTTACTAAGCTTGCTTCATGTGTAGCAGCAAAAACTGACCAAAACTGACAAGAGGCTAATTTTGGTTTTCAATTAGTGAAGATTCATTATTTTGCACTAGAAATTTGAATGTGTTGATTCTGGGGTGCTAGCCCCAAAGGTTTTAGTTAAGGGACTGTGAACTTGTTAGCAGGTCACTAACTTACTCAGAAAAATAAATTAATTTTGCTTTGTTTAGCTATCTATGTGAGAGGCAAATTATGTCCTCTGCCTATTACAATCTTTATTAAAAGACAACCATATGGGAGAGAGGACTCGCAAATCCTATTAAATATGCTAATGGCTCTGAACAAAGAACTTTAAACAGTAAGTTTGAATACGTGTTTCTTTTTTCTTCTTTTCATTCAGACACTTGACAAGTTGTGGCACAGAGTCCATAAGAGTTATAGTCAATTTATTCAGTTGGAGTATAAATATTATACGTTGCATCTAATTTAAATTATTTGCACCTACTGGGGCTATTCCTAAAACCTATTCATCAGCCATATATATGCTAATAAACAGAAGTGGATAAAAAATTTTTAAGAGAATTCCTATATAAAATATGTTTACCAATTTCATCTAGATAAGAATCAGCTTGTAAACCATATTCTCTTTTATGTAGCACAGAAATCCGTACCTGTAGGAAAAGTGCATTAAAACATCTTGTCTTCATAATGCACAGATTCGTGAACAGTAACATGGCAGTGGTTCTTGATACATGTTAGCTAGGACTGTTTGTTTTGTTTGTTTGTTTGTTTGCGAGAGTCTCACTCTGTCACCCAGGCTGGAGTGCAATGGAACAATCTTGGCTCACTGCAACCTCCGCCTCCTGGGTTCAAGCGATCCTCCTGCCTCAGCCTCCCAAGTAGCTGGGACTACAGGTGTACGCCACCATGCCCAGCTAATTTTTGTTTTTTTTTTAGTAGAGACGGGGTTTCCCCGTGTTGGCCAGACTGGTCTCGAACTCCTGACCTTAGGTGATCCACCCACCTTGGCCTCCCAAAGTGCTGGGATTACAGGCGTGAGCCACGCGCCCGGCTGTTTTGTTTGTTTTTTTAAAGATAGGCTCTGTCGCCCAGGCTAGAGTGCAGTGGCGTGACCTTAGCTCAAGCGATCCTTCTGCTGACTGAGCACCTCCTGGGCTCAAGCAATCCTCCTGCCTCAGCCTCCCTCCCAAGTAGCTGGGATTACATACAAGTGTACACCCCCAGACCTGGCTAATTTTTATATTTTTTTTGTAGAGACAGGGTTTCCCTACGTTGCCAGGCTGGCAGACTGTTTTTATCCTCCCCCACTCTAAAAGATGACTGGCAGTTATTGAGTGTTTACCATGTGCCAGATACCACATTAAGCATTTTATAAGTTTTAACTCATTTAATTTTCATAATGTTATGATAAGGCCTGTAATTATTAATGATTTACCAGTGAGGTGCTGTGTGATGGCAAAGCCTAAGCTGTTGCCTACAGACACACACCATTAACAATTTTCTCCTTTTATTAATCAAAGACATAACTTTTAACTAGAATTCCAACCTGCATGATAAAACAAACGTTACCACATTGAAATGATAAATTCCATTTTTTTTCTAAATAGTCATCCAAAATTTAACACTTTTATTTGGAAGGCTCTATTTAAGGTATTAATAACTAATTATGAATAAGGTGATTTTTATTTTTTGCAGATGTGTGTATATATGTACTTTTTTAAGTATCATGTTTAAAAGGTCCTACCAAATATCGCCACTTTACAACTTGAATGACGTAGCATACTGTTTCCGTAATGTCCTCATATACCAATTATATTATTCATTCAGGATCTACCTGTGCATATAGATATTACATTATGTAAATAAACCATGCAGGATCATTCAATATAGTATAACAAGAGCTTTTTTTTTTTTTTTTTTTGAGACGGAGTCACACTCTGTCACCCAGGCTGGAGTGCAGTGGCACAATCTTGGCTCACTGCAACCTCTGCCTCCCAGTTCAAGCAATTCTCCTGCCTCAGCCTCCCGAGTAGCTGGGATTACAGGCATGTGCCACCATGCCCAGCTAATTTTTGTATTTTTAGTAGATACAGGGATTCGTTATGTTGGCCAGGCTGGTCTCGAACTCCTGACCTCAGGTGATCCGCCTGCCCTGGCCTCCCAAAGTGCTGGGATTATAGGCGTGAGCCACACTGTGCCCGGCCAAGAGCCTTCTTCTTTGATAGCTTTTTGATACAATCTAGGTATAAGTGCCCAGCAGTAAAACTGATTAAAACAAGATTTGAAGGCTGGACACGGTGGCTTATGCCTGTAATCCCAGCATTTTGGGAGGCCAAGGCAGGCGGATCACCTGAGGTCGGGAGTTCGAGACCAGCCTGACCAACGTGGAAAAACCTCATCTCTACTAAAAATACAAAATTAGCTGGGCATGGTGGTACATGCATGTAATCCCAGCTACTCAGGAGGCTGAAGCAGGAGAATCACTTGAACCCGGGAGACAGAGGATGTGGTGAGCCGAGATCGTGCCATTGCACTCCAGCCTGGGCAACAAGAGCGAAATTCTGTATCAAAAAAACAAAAAAGATCTGAGTAATGCCGATGCCAGCATTATAGTTCAAACCCATCTTAGCAGCTCCCCACGCTTTGTTATTGCTAGAGTGACATGTTGTTTTAATTATAACCTGAAGTAGGGACTGCAAAATGGAAACCTTTTGGAACAAAGATTTGAAAGTCTGCAATTATATCACAGGAACAATGACAAGGATTGCCATGATTAAGGAATGCAAAGATTCAACACCTAATTCACAATGTTATGTTCCAAACCAGGTTGTGAACTGCATTGTGGCAAACTAGATACCCTGAACAACCCTCCAAATTAACAACTCTGCTGCTAGATGAGATTTTTAAGATTTTTACAAACATCACTGACCAGGCACAAAAGGAAGGAATCCACCAAGAGCAAAATTCAAGTAAAAACAAGGCCTGGACTAAGCAATCAATCACTGAAGCTGCCTTCACCGGGAGCCCTTGAACCTCCACCAGGGTAGCTACATGAGGTGTGGGGAAAGAGACGCAGCCTGGGGCCCACCCAAGGTGGGAGGGCTAATGACGAGGTCACTGAATAAAGCTGCAACCCCATATGGTAAAAGGGTGAACAAGAAATAAACCTTCCATGGACAAGGGAACAAAAATTTGTTATCAGAAGCCAGTCCTCAGGTAGATTTGCACCCAAATTCACACTACCTGCGTTGGACCTGTGTGGACCAAAAACCCCAAGCCGAGAATTTAATGTGAGCCTGAATTGGGGTGGTGCCCTCAAGAGACTAAGAGAAGCACGATCTCAAAGAAGTTCCAGGGAAAACAAGCTCAAGATCAAAAAACATAAGGAAGTAAGACACTATCAGCAAGTCCTGTAAGAAGGAAAGAGAATGGGGAAGAAACAACATCCAAGGAAATAATGGCTGTTCCAACTTCAAATGTTTGAGAGTCAAGTTTAAAAACAAAAATGCACCATAACTCTATTAGTTACATTTTTATTTTTATTTTTTTGAGACGGGGTCTCACTCTGTCACCCAGGCTGGAATGCAGTGGCACGATCTCGGCTCACTGCAACCTCTGCCTCCTGGGCTCAAGCAATTCTCCTGCCTCAGCCTCCCCAGTAGCTGGGATTACAGGCGCACACTATCATGCCCAGCTAATTTTTGTGTTTTTAGTAGAGGTGGGGTTTCACCGTGTTGGCCAGGCTGGTCTCGAACTCCTGACCTCAGGTGATCCGCCCGCCTCAGCCTCTCAAAGTGCTGGGATTACAGGTGTGAGCCACCGCGTCTGGACAAAGTTACATTTTTTAAAAATAAATCAGACCACATTACTTTCCTGCTTTAAAACTCCAATGGCTCCCTGTGATTCTTAGAATAAAATCCCGAGTCCTCCACAGCCCCCTCTAATCCGGCCCCCACACTTGTCCCTGTGACCTGGTCTCTCCCACTCTTCCCCTACGTTCCACTCCAGCCTGGCCTCCTGCCAACCCTGAGGGCTCTGGCCTCTCCACCTGATGCCTCCTCTGCCCTCTTATGTCCACCGGGCTCTTCCCTTGAGGTCTCTGCATGGCTGACTTCTCATCCCTCAGGTCCCGCTTCAAATCACACTCCCAGGCATTCCCACGCCATCCCCAAATACAATATCCCTTCTACTCCCACACCACGCATTCTCCATATTAATCCCCAGCTGTATTCTCTTCATAACCCTTAATAGTACTCAAAAAAGGTCTTTCTTTTCTACTGGTCTCTCCTCTCCAGAATGTACACTTCATTCTCTCTCTTGTATTCTGCTATATCCTCAGCACCTAGAAAGGAGCAGCCATATAGAAGATGCTCCATAAACATTTATGCACTTAATTATCACACACTCTGAAACAAGTGTGTGTTACGAACAAGCCAGCACCTCAGGGAAGATCGGCATTCCCCCATCTCCTCATGCAGGACCAAGGGCTGTCGCTCGTGGCTCTCCATCACTGTCTTTGCCCAAGTCACACAGGGCTTTGCCTTCTGCCCACCCCACACCTGCCCCAGCTCCAGATTCTTCATCCATGTGGGACTTGAGGCAAGTCACTCCTTTCATTTCCTGGGCCTCAGTTCCTTAATAACAACAACAGTTAAAGAATACTTGTACGGTCCTTAGCAGGCACCAGCAATTGTTTTAAACACTTTAGTGAGACCAGGCGCAGTGGCTCGCCTGTATTCCCAACACTTTGGGAGGCCGAGGCTGGAGAATCACTTGAGCCCAGGAGTTAGAGGCTGCAGTGAGCTAGGATCGCGCCACTGCACTCCAGCCTGCCTGACAGAGTTAGACCCCATCTCCTAAAACACACAAACACGCTTTAGATAACAGTAACTCATTTAGTTCCTTGCAAATGGACGCCAAATGGGTGAGGAAACTGAGGCATTAAGAGAATAACAAACTTTTCCAAGGTCCCACAGCTGGAGTGTGGCAGAGGTGGGATTTGAACCCAGCCACTGTGCGGCCACAATCCCGCTTGGAATCACGACCCCACACTGCCTCTTGGTAACGTGTAGCTGATGATCCAAGGGACCTGGAATCATCCATGACTCTTTTCCAGTCCTGCTCTTACGGAATCTCTGCACACCACTAACTCGGCTTCGGCAGCTGCTCCCTACCTCGCACCCCTAGCCCTCCGCCCTCCGGTCTGCGTCTCGGGCCACCTCGCGGGCGGCTCTGCCTGTCACTCTCCTAAACGCCGCGGCTGCCCCAGCGTTGGCTTCCGGCTTACACTCCTCTCACCCGACGGCGCTCTCTCTGGGCGATCGCCTCCACTCCCTGCAGCCAGAGTGATTTTTCAGCATTAAAAAGCGGCCACGTGACGTCTCCGATTAAAGGCTGCCGAACAGACTCTACCCTAAATTCCGCAGCCAGGCACCGGGACCCTGGACCGCGCCCTCCCTAGGCCTCACCGCCGCCGCCCCCCGCCTCGCTCCAGGAGCGTCCACACCCGCCGCGCAGGCTGCTTCCTCCGCCTAGACCGCCCGCGCCGGCGCCGACTGGCTCAGCCCGCTCCGCATTCACGCGTGCGTCTCCCGAGGGCAGGCGGCCCCTACGACCATGACGGCCCTGCAAACGGTGTCCCATCTGCCCAGCGAAGTCTCTCCCTCTCCCTCCGGCCAGCGGGGTCCCTCTCCTCGAGTCGCGGCGTCAGGAGACAGGCGGACTACAGGTCCCAGCATGCCTCGGGACGCGGCCTCTTCAGGCGCCCCAGTCAAGGTGAGAGCGTCCCGGTGACCCGCGCTGTCCGCTACAGGCCGGCGAGGCCCCCATCCCCAGCCCCACACTCACTGACGGACTCCACCATCTCCAGCAGTCCGTGCGCGGCCGCTTCTGAAAAGGCGGCCTCCAACGCGAGCGAAAGACGCCAGCCGAGTCAGATCGGACATGCTCGCTCGCGTCCGCCCCGCTGTCCCCAGCCGCCTCGCCCCTGCCTACTTCGCTTCCCCGGCGCTCCGCCCCGCGCCTCCCGTGACGTCACGGAGTCGCTCATCTCCAGGAGTGGGGGAGCCGGCAGCCGCTCCTGACCCAAATTAGCTGTGAGTCCTTTGGCTGCAGGCAACCTCTCTCCCGAGAGCAAAGCCCACGCATAACTTATGGTTGCTGAGCTGCCCCATGCCTTCTGAAACAGCTTGTTGGTTGCCCCTCTGATCCTGTAGGGCTCTCCCCGTGTTCTGCCCCTCCTAAAACTGAGTGGTGTATAATTCTTTTTTTTTTTTTTCTTTTTGAGACAAGGCCTTGCTCTGTCACCCAGGCTGGAGTGCAGTGACAACATCTCGGCTCACTGCAACCTCTGCCTCCCAGGCTCAAGCGATTCTCCTGCCTCAACTTCCCGAGTAGCTGGGATTACAGGCATTGTGCCAGGCTAAGTTCGTACGCAGCAATAGATAATGCCACAAATGGCTTGATTCGATCCACTGGCTTTAAGGCTGTGTTGGCATAGGCTCAGGGAAGAGACTGCCGTCTTTTTGTCCCTTTCCCGCCTCCACACTGTACCTGATGCGCACTGGCACAAGGGGCTGTGTGACCAGCTGGTGTTCTCCCTCCCAGCCATCTGGAGCCATCCCAACCCCTCTCGGCCTGCTTTGAATGTCCCCTCAAGACCTGGGAAGGAAAAAATAACATCACCTCCTTGAAAAAAACTGCACCAAAGGAATCTCTGTCCACCTAAACCATACTGCTCACTAAAAGACAGGAATGAGGAACTTTATCCTGGAGAAGGAAAGAATGGGAGAGACTAGTCCTGTAGTCAGGGCAGGACTCTCGGAGAGCACAAGGGATTGACTCCATTCGCTGCCTGGTGGTCTCTAAGACGAGCAACATAATCTATGAAGGTGCAGGGATAAACTGTGATTTTACCTAAAAAAAAAAAAAAAGAGAGAAATTAAGCTTTACAAATATCCCCCCTCCAGGCTGACCCCGGGCCCCTCCTAGTCGGCCAGCCGGCCACATCAGTTCAGCTCTGAGAAGAAAGCCCGTGGTTGGGCCTGGCAGAGAGGGGCAGGTGGTGGTCACTGCAGGTCTGTCCCTGGGCGCTGCCATGGAGAAGAGGACACACTGGTTATATTAACTCTGTTCATATTCACCAAAATTAATGCCTGCAAGTGGACAGGCGCAGACACTGTGGCAGAGAAACTGTAGTTCCGGACTAGCGTGTGAACCCGGGGCCATGTTAAGGAAGTGGCCAAGCCGTTCTGCTCACGTCCCCGGTATGTCAGCCACTTTCATCAGTTTTGTTTTACCTTGTAATAAAAGTTACCAAGGAGTTAGCAAAATCTATTAAAAATTACCAAGAAGATAATTTGAAGTACAATGAAATTTGCCCTAAGTGTATATTATGCTGGCAGGTAGCACCTGCATGATATTTATACATAAAGAGTGTGTGTGTGTGCGAGCGTGCGTGTGCGTGTGCGTGTGCACATGCCACGGATCAGTAGGACTTGATGGCATTTTCTAACCTGAATATCAAAGTCTGGGAACTACCAGCAGTACCCATCTGACCAGGGAGTATAGCGGGTCAAGAAATGAGAAAAACAGGAAAACAAAATAAATTTATTCGTCCTCCTCCACAGAACATTTTCCCTGAAGGAGAGTGTCCCTGGCACCTGGCCCAGCTTCCACAATGGAATGGATAGGCCCCTTCCCTCCTTTTACTCCCTAATTGGCCCAAAGCTTTTGAACAGACCCTCAAACCAAGCAGAGGAAGCCATGGTGTGCCTTCCACCACTGGAGGGTTACATTTGAAATTGGTGTCCCAATTTTAAAACGTCCCAGCTGCCATAGGAGAGGCTCTTGGGAGTGGCCTCCAGCTCTTGACAAGGGCCCACAGAGTCCACTGCCCCATCACGGGGGGCACACTGGGCCCGTGAGGAGGAAGGGCCTCGCTGCCTCCAGGATGTCCAGTTTGGGGTCCAGTGAGCGGCCAAGCCCCTCCAACACCATGATGGCAAACACAATGGAGGCAAAGTTGCTCTCAAGCTTTACCTGGAACAGAAAAACAGAACAGTTCATCTCAGAACATGCTGATACAGGGACGTGTGTTCTGGATAATCACCTTGCTGTCCACTCTCAGCCTCCCTCAGACCTGCCCACGGGATGTTTACCATCTACCTGACATTCTCTTCTCTACCACGTCATCTCCCCAACCATCTCACCTACTCGCCCAGCCTCCCATCTACTGGACACACTAAGGAAAAATCTAGGGGTGCGGAATATACTTTCCTAGGTTTGTGTCCATGTGTGTATGAATGAATGACCAAATAAATCTTTCACACACATCCCAGAAACTATACATTTAAATACAGGTAATTCTTCAAAACCTACAGTAACCTTTATGTATGTATGTATTTATTTATTTATTTTAGAGACAGGGTCTCACTGTCACCTAGGCTGGAGTGCAATGGCAAGATCATAGCTCACTGCAGCCTTGAGCTCCTGGACTTCAGGGATCCTTCTGCCTCAGCCTCCTGAGACTGGGACTCTTTTTTGTAAACAGAGGGTCTTGCAATGTTGACGAGGCTGATCTCGAACTCCTGGCCCCAAGCAATCCTCCCACCTTGGCCGCCCCAAGTGCTGGGATTATAGGCAGGAGCCACGTCAGCTGGTCTACAATAGCCTTTTTAAGAGACAACACACAGGCCGGGCGTGGTGGCTCACTCCTGTAATCCCAGCACTTTGGGAGACCGAGGCGGGCGGATCATGAGGTCAGGAGATCAAGACCATCCTGGCTGATACAGTGAAACCCTGCCTCTACTAAAAATACAAAAAATCAGCCGGGCATGGTGGCAGGCTCCTGTGGTCTCAGCTACTCGGGAGGCTGAGGCAGGAGAATGGCCTGAACTCGGGAGGCAGAGCTTGCAGTGAGCCAGGATGGCTCCACTGCCCTCCAGCCTGGGCAACAGAGTGAAACTCCGTCTCAAAAAAATTAAAAAAATCAGAGACAACACACAATTGACTGCTCAAACAGGGTACAGCTGTCCCTTCAGAGCCAGATTAGTAGTAATAGCAATTGACATGGATTCTTCAACTATTCTTCAAAAGTATCATCATTATCCCCATTCTATAGAGAAAGAAGCTGTGGCTCAGAGAGGTTCAATGACTTGCTCAAGGCCACTGAGTGAGGAGGAATAGAGCCAGATGTAAACCTAGAAGAACAGGAATCTGCTTTTTAAGTGGACAGAAGGTCAAGAAATGGAAGGTTGAATCATGGGAAATATTCTTTGTTAGAAATTAAAGAGTATTTGTCTCCGTTAAGGGCTGGAAGGTTGTCGGGGTCAGGCGGATCCAGAAGCAGCATCATGCTCCCAGGAGCAGCTTGTGGAGTTCCAGCCTGGCAGATTGGCCACACAGGCTCTGGTCTGGGTGGGAACCCAGGGCTCTAACACCTCTGGGAATGCTTTCATTCTGAAGCTGGGAGGGGGGTTCTTAGTGTGGATTAGATTCCTTTATCTCTATGTTACTGTCAAATACTTTATTTAAAAAAATTAAGTGCTACCTGAATAGATATTTCTTCTAAGGAAGATATATTATACAAATGGCCAATTGGCATATGAAAAGATGTTCAACATCATGAATCAGTAGAGAAATGCAATCAAAACCACAATGAGACATCACCTCACACCCATTAGGATGGCCACTAAAAACAAAACAGAAAATGACAAGTGTTGGTGAGGATGAGAGAAACGACCCCTTGTGTACTGTTGGTGGGCATATAAAATGGCACAGCTCCTATGGAAGTTCCTCAAAAACTAAAAACATACCATGTGATCCAGAAAACCTACTTTGGGGCATATGTTTAAAAACTGGAAAGCAAGAACACAATGTATAGACCTTACTGGCTACATTAAATGTTTTTAAAACTTTTCTAAAATTTGAAAGTAGGATCTTGAAAAGATATTTACACATTCATGTTCACTGCAGCATTATTCACTATAACCAAGAAGTGGAAGCAACCCACGTGAACATCAACAGCATCAACAGAATAACAGGCCAGGCGCAGTGGCTCACGCCTGTCATCGCAGCACTTTGGGAGGCCAAGGCAGGTGGATCACTTGAGGTCAGGAGTTCGAGACCAGCCTGGCCAACATGACGAAACCCTATCTCTACTAAAAATACAAAAATTAGCTGGGCATGGTGGCACTTGCCTGTAATCCCAGTTACTTGGGAGGCTGAGGCACGAGAATTGCTTGAACCCAGGAAGCAGAGGTTGCAATGAGCCAAGCTTGCACCACTGCACTCCAGCCTCAGTGACACAGTGAGACCCTGTCTCAAAAGGAAATCCTGTCACATGTTACAACATGGATGAAACCTGGGGACATTGTATTGAGTAAAACAAGCCAATCACAAAAGGACAGTATTCTTTATAATTCCACTTATATGAAATATCAAGAGTAGCCAAAATCATGGAAATGTAAAACAGCATGATGGTTCCCAGGGCCGGATGGAGAGGGGAATGGGGAGCTGGTCAATGGCTGTAGAGTTTCAGCTCTGCAAGATGAGAAAGACCTAGAGCTCTGTTGCACAATGCTACACTATGCATCTGGAGAGGGTGGGGGGGTTAAATTTTATGTGTTTTTCATCACAATGAAAAATTTCCAAATGTTTTCAAACTTAAGTGCCTAGTGAAGTGCTTGGAGTGCAGTAGCTGCCCTAGGCCCTCTGTCTCCTCTTCCATCCTGGGAACAGCAGCAGCAGCAGCAGCAGCAAACACTCAAGGCCCCTCACCCACCGTGCTGGAAACTGTGTGGGGAGCAGATGCTCAGAGTGAGCCACGGAGGCGGGAGGACCCAGCAGCAGGCGGGGGCTTGGCCCACATGGCCACAGGTGAGCTGCTCGGCCTCTCGGCTTTGGTGCCTGCCTCTTGGAACACTGAGGGGATAAATTGGTTACTAATAGATGTCATATAGTTAAGTAATGCAATGGAAAAGGCCATCTTCCAACGAGGTCCTCCCTTCTCCACCTTCAACACTGCTTGTCCCTGGCCAGCAGCCTTAGTTTAAAGAGTGCCAGAGACTAGGCTCCATGACAAGGCGACAGAGCCGGGGCACAGGCTAAGATGAACCATGAGGCCAGCTCCCTCTAATGGACTACAGCAGCCAGGCAGGGGCCACAACAGTCCCGCTAGGGCCTCTGAAAGCACCAGGACACAAGGCATGACCCTCTAGAGCGGCCTCTGGACCCCAGGACTTCATTCCACCAGGAAAGAGCTAAGCATGACTTACATTAACACAAGCATCATGAATGTGAACCAAGGAGGGAAAGACATGAAAAGCCAGAGGTAGGCTGTTTCTACATTTTTAAATACACTTTTCTACATTTAAATGTCACAGATACTTAGACTGCACTGACTTGACAGATAAACAGACTAACAGCTACGAAGCACTTGTTGCAAATGGCTTGTTACTAAAAATGCTTTCAAAATATATAATAGGCTGGGCACAGTGGCTCACGCCTGTAATCCCAGCACTTTGGGAGGCCGAGAAGGGTGGATCACCTGAGGTCAGGAGTTCGAGATAAGCCTGGCCAACATGGTGAAATCCCGTCTCTACTAAAAATACAAAAATTAGCCAGGCGTGGTGGTGGGTGCCTGTAATCCCAGCTACTCAGGAGACTGAGACAAGAGAATCACTGGAACCCAGGAAGCAGAGGCTGCAGTCAGCTGAGATCGCGCCACTGCACTCCACCCTGGGGGACAGAGTGAGACTCTGTCTCAAAAAAAAGAAAAACAACAACAACAAAAAAACAAGAACCATATAATAGAAGCACCTCCCACCACCCTGTGTCCTCCCATTCCTCCCTGCCCCGTCCCACCTTCCCCAGAGACCTCCCCTCTGAATGGCCCTCACCTTGTGAGTCATCAGCAACTTAAAGACACTAGAGAGAAGGCTGGACACATGAAGCTGGAAAAACAAAATAAAGGCTAATGCAGACCACAGAGCCTTCCAGAACCGCTCATTTCCCACCACCCCCACACTCTCAGCCCCGGCATCCCACCCCACTCCCCCGCCAGGGCACACATACACCAGTCAGCACAAAAGGGACCATCTGACAAACTCTGAAAGGACTCCTCCAGCACAAGCCCAACTCCACCTCAAGACTCGGTCACAGAGGCCTTTGGAAGACAAGCCTTTGAGCCCCACCCACCCCATCCCTGAAGCAACCACAAAAATCACACCTGCCTATAATCCTAGCACTTTGGGAGGCCAAGGCGGGCGGATCACTTGAGGTCAGGAGTTCGAGACCAGCCTGGCCAACATGGTGAAACCCCATTTCTACTAGAAATATAAAAATTAGCCGGGTGTGGTGGCAGGTGCCTGTAATCCCAGCTACTCGGGAGGCTGAGGCAGGAGAATCGCTTGAATCTGGGAGGTGGAAGTTGCAGTGAGCCGAGACAGCATCACTACACTCCAACCTGGGTGATACAGCAAGACTCCATCTCAAAAAATTTTTTAAAAAATCACACCTGGATAGACTATCAGCAGGGCCAGCGTGCCAGTGGCCACTCCTTGTCTGACCCATTCCTGCTAATGTGGCCATGAACTTGGGGATAAAACAGTCACATTTGCTAGAACTGTGTATAAAATACAAAGCAGGCTCTGGCTTGGGTTTAAATAAGGGACATGCGCATTGGGCACATCATTTGGCTGCTTGGAGACCACAGTCCTCCCTCCCTGTATGCTTGGCTGTCCCCAAATGAACAGCGACCCCTGGATGAGGAAGGAGCTGCAGCCTCCTAAGTGGCATTGCACAGGGAGGCCCCCTTGAGCACAACGGACTTCACTGGGGCTCCTCATGCCTGGAAGATGTGGGGTGGTTCTTTTTCTGCTTTAAAACTCACACCCCTCATAAAGAGGTCTCCCTTAGACCCAGGATCTGCTCTGCCCCAGGCCAGGTATGGACTCCCCGGCCCCTGTTCCGCAAGTGACCTGCCCACCTTCTCCAGGGTGATGGTGTTCTTCCTGGCCTGGGTCACCAGCATGGCCATCTCGGTTTTGAACCCCTCCACGTCCCTGCACTCGCTGGCCCGGGCATGATGCAGGATCAGCTCAGCCACTCTCTGGCCCTGGAAGATGCAACAGAAAAGGGACTTGGAGTGGAGCTAGCATAAACCTGGATGCGGTGCCCAAGCGTCTTTCTCATCTCAGCAGCTCCACCCTGACTTTTCTGGCATCTTGCTTTTGGCTCTTCCTACTCGGGCTGTGACCTTTTCCCTTTGCCCATACCTATAGGGAGGAATGCCCCCACCCCCGCTGCACTGCGCCTCAGTGCTTAACCTTGGCCCAGGGGACACTTTCAAACCAGCTGCAGGCCCCAGCTTTGGGTTTGCCCTCTCAGAGGCAGGGACTGCCCTGCATTTTGCTGTTTAAAAAAAAAAAAAAATTTTTTTTAAAAACAGCCAGATGCAGTGGCTCACACATGTAATCCCAGCATTTTAGGAGGCCGAGGCAGGTGGATCACCTGAGATCAGGAGTTCAAGACCAGCCTGACCAACATGGTGAAACCCCATCTCTACTAAAAATACAAAAATTAGCAGGGCGTGGTGGTGGGTACCTGTAATCCCAGCTACCTGGGAGGCTGAGGCAGGAGAATCACTTGAACCCGGGAGGTAGAGGTTGCAGTGAGCTGAGATCATACCACTGCACTCCAGCCCAGGGAACAGAGTGAGATTCCATCTCAAAAAAAAAATAATTAATTAATTAATTAAAAAAAAAAAACAGTTCTCTTTTTCCCAGTGTTTTTCTTGCTGGAGAATTCTTTGCCAGCCGGCCAGAGGGCCTCCTCACAGTCACCCACGACGTAGTGCTTTCACTTGACTCTGCAGAGGCCTTGCCGAATGCCTTTTCTCTAAATAATCATTCTCAACCACTGCAGCCCCTCAGAATCACAGGGGAGGCTGCAAAAACTGCTCATGTCCCCACATCAGACGTGCCAGCATGCTGTGCCCCTCTTAGAGGCTGTGTTCTCTATGCTGTCGCATCTCACCAGCCTGCCACCTTGCAGCAGGTAGCACACACCAGGGGCAGCCATTATCTGGTCAAGAAGCCAGCATTCCTGCTGACCAGCTGGATGTTTGCTGGAGAAGGACCAGAAACTACTAACACGAAACAGCACTTGTTTCTTCCCACAGTCCCAAACCATCTGCCACTCAGAACTGGCCTGATTTGCACCCAGCACCTGCTAACAGAAAGCCCCTTAAGGGCAGCCTCGCCTCCTGTCCTCCTGCCTCCCTCCACTCATTTCTGGCACACTGGCAAGTGTGAGCATTGACAAGAATGACCGGGCTAAGGAGACCTGTCCTGTTTCAAGACAGAGACATTCTGGCTGGGCGCAGTGGCTCACACCTGTAATCCCAGCACTTTGGGAGGCTGAGGCAGGTGGATCACCTGAGGTCAGAAGTTCGAGATCAGCCTGGCCAACATGGTGAAACCCCATCTCTACTAAAAATACAAAAAGTGGCCAGGCATGGTGGCATGTGCCTGTAATCCCTGCTACTCAGGAGGCGTGGCAGGAGAATTGCTTGAATCCAGGTGAATGTTGCAGTGAGCTGAGATCACGCCAAGGCACTCCAGCCTGGGTGAGAGCGAGACTCTGTCCCAAAAAAAAAAAAAAGACAGAGACAGAGGCATTCCCCAGAGGATAAAAGATTCACCCCCTGCCCAGCCTGTAGTCCTAGCTACTCAGGAGGCTGAGATGGGAGGATGGCTTGAGGCCAAGGCAGCCTGCGCAATATAGCAAGACCCATCTCCATTAATTTTTTGAAACTTAAAAAAAATAATAATAATAAGATCTCACTCTGTCACCCAGGCTGCAGTAGAGCAGTGCAATCCTAGCTCACTACAACCCCAAACTCCTGAGCTCAAGTGATTCTCCCACCTCAGCCTCCCAAGTAGCTGGGACCACAGGCGCACACCACCAAGCCTGGCTTTTTCTTTTTTTTTTTGAAATGGTGTCTCACTCTTTCACCCAGGCTGGAGTGAAGTGGCACAATCTCAGCTCACTGCGACCTATGCCCCCCGGGTTCAAGCAATTCTCCTGCCTCAGCCTCCCAAGTAACTGGGATTACAGGTACACACCACCATGCCTGGCTAATTTTATATTTTTAGTAGAGACAGGATTTCACCGTGTTGGCCAGGCTGGTCTCGAACTCCTGACCTCAGGTGACCCACCTGCCTTGGCCTCCCAAAGTGCTGAGATTACAGGCGTGAACCACTGTGCCTGGCCTATTTTCTTATTTTTTATAGAGACAGGGTCTCACTATGTTGCTCAGGCTGGCCTTGAACTCCTGGGCTCAAGCAATCCTCCCCGCTCAGGCTTCCAAAGTGCTGGGATTACAGGTCTGAGCCACCATGCTTCACCAGCTCTTTTAATTAAAAAAAATTCACCCCAACTTCTGTGGTCCCAGTGCGTCTCACCTGCCCCATCACCACAGCCATGAAAACTGCCCGGAAATTCCTCAGGTCAGGGGCCTGCAGCTCCGCCACAATGCCAGCATCCAGCAGCACCAGTCGCAGCGGGCACAGGGAAGATGGCACAGCCACCACCAGAGTGTCACAGATGTCCGCCTGCTGCAGCTGCGCCTCCTGACTCGAGGACAGGCCGTCGGCACCCTGAACCAGGATGTTTCCAGGGTGAAGGTCTGCATGGACAAAGTTATCCACAAATATCTGGAAGGAGATCACAATGCTCATGAGTGAGTCACCCCTACAGCACCACCCAACCTACAGAGAAAGAAAGTTGCCAGGTGACAATAAGCTCCCAGCAATCTATCACAGCCGCAAAGAGGTGCATGTCCTATAGACCCTTCTTGTTTAGATGTCAACTCAGAATTTGTACAAGGACGAGCTAAGTTAAAGTTTTCAAGAGAAAAATTATTTTCAAAGTAAAAAGCATTTTTAAAAGATTATAAAGGGGCCGGTCTCAGTGGCTTTACACCTATAATCCCAGCACTTTGGGAGGCCAACGAAGGAGGGTCACTTGAGCCCAGGAGTTCAAGGTTACACAGAGCTATGATCATGCCACTGCCCTCCAGCCTGGGTGACACAGCAGGACCCTGTCTTGTAAAAATAAATAAATAAGGCCGGGTGTGGTGGCTCACGCCTATAATCCAACACTTTGGGAGGCTGAGGTGGGCGGATCACTTGAGGTCAGGAGTTAAAGACCAGCCTGGCCAACAAGGTGAAACCTCGTCTCTACCAAAAATACAAAAATTAGCTGGACATGGTGGCACATGCCTGTAATCCCAGCTACTCGGGAGGCTGAGGCAGGAGAATGGCTTGAACCTGGGAGGCAGAGGTTGGAGTGAGCCGAGATCGTGCCACTGCACTCCAGTCTGGGCGACGGAGCGAGACTCCATCTCAAAGAAAATAATAACAAAAATAAATAAATAAATAAAATAAAAAGTCTAAGGCCAAACTGCATTTGAAATGCCTTATTTTTACTTTATGATTTGAATCATTAATATTCTAACTAAAATAATTAGCTATTTATTAAAGATTTCCCCAAACCTCTATGTTCTTTAAATTCATAGAACTGCATTTCTTTAAAAACAGCTCATAAATCAGACTTTCCCTCCGTTACTTCAACCTGTCCACATCAGTGAGGTGTGAGAGCGAGTGCCACTAGCAGCCACATGCACACAGAGCCCTTCTGTGGAGGAGGACACAGTTCTCAGGACATACTGGTATGCAGAATTAGAGGAGCAGGAAGGACACGGCTTTGAACCTGCTAAGCTGGGCAGCAACCCCCAGGGATTGTGTTGGATTTGGCACGGCTTGTGGAACAGGAATCAGCCTCCAATAACCGGTCATCTCGGAGGTCAGGGAAACCCCAGCAATCCTTCCACGGGGGATGAGAGGAGAGACCAAGGCAGGAGCAGAGCAGCTGCTGGTGGACGGGCTCTCAGGGACTGCTTCCAGCTGACACGGGGCCCCAAGCACTGTAGATCCCCTCCTCCCTGTAAATCCAGGCCATAGACCCCATCCCTTATGGCGGCAGACCATGAAGGGACTGTCCTAGTCCAGACTGTGGCTTTAGTAGGGATAAGGGAAGCTGCTACCGGTGTGAAAATCCTGGGACCTGGGGGGCTGGGACCTGCACACCTGCAGGACATGGTCACCAAAGGCTGGGCTGACCCTCCAGCGAAGCTGGTGCCTCCTAAGTAGGTCACTATTCTTGGCCCTGGTATACATTTTTTTTTTTTTTTCTGAGACTGAGTCTCACTCTGTTGCCCAGGCTAGAGTACAATGGTGCGATCTTGGCTCACTGCAACCTCCTCTTCTTGGGTTCAAGCGATTCTTCTGCCTCAGCCTCCCAAGTAGCTGGGACTGCAGGTGTGCACCACCACACCTGGCTAATTTTTTGTTTTTAGTAGAGACAGGGTTTCACCACGTTGGCCAGGCTGGTCTCAGACTCCTGACCTCAAGTGATCTGCCTGCCTCAGCCTCCCAAAGTGCTGGGATTACAGGAGTGAGCCACCATGCCTGGCCTAATATACTTTTAAAAATTCACTGAGCATAATTTAAGATCTATGCACTTTATTGAATGTTGCTATAATTCAGTTTTTTTTTTTTAAGTTTCTGAATCTTCTGGAACCTTGCCCTCACCTCTGCCCAGGGTCTCATGCCCCGATCCTGACCCCAAAACTGGAGGCCCCTCATCCTCTCTCCACTCCTGGTGCTGCTTCATGCTGCTTCTCCCCTGGCTACATCCCTCTTGTGCCCCTTGGAGCCCTGTTCCTGCGAACAAAGTCCTCTTGCCACCGGGTTCTGACTGCAACTACTGAATTGAAACCTAGGTGTGCCTCAACAATCCTGCTTCTCCAGGAGCCAGAGGGGTGGGAGCTGCTGACTCCCCGTCCCACAGGCCCTGGGGTGGAGTGGAATTGGGGTTGGAGTGGTGTCACCTGAGCCCACCCCCGCAACGGCTCTCAGCCTTCTGCATGTGCGTGTGTGCTGTCAGCCTGCAGGACTCCACCTGCTCTGAGCGCTCCTGCTGCGGGGACTCCAGACGTGCCTCCACCAACAGCTCTGTCTCTGACTCCTCGATTCATTCTCCAGCTCTCACCACATGCCTGGGTCCTCCCTACCATGATTCTTCGCCTCTGAGACCTGGGTATTCTTCTTCCCTATCCGCCTCGACCCCATCGCCCATTCCTGTCATCCATCCCTTCAACCACTGTCCTCTGTCCCAACCACGAGAAAGTCCAGACCCCCGACAATCTAAGATCTTCTTCCTTTGCTCCTGCATGGGGGCTGCTAACAATGCTGGATCACGATTACTGCCAACGAAGGCAGCCATAACTAGCGTGGCTTAGGACTCACTGCGGCTTCTTAGGAATTTCCACTCCTTTAACCATCATGGTGACCCTATGAGGAAGGCACTTCTTATCCTCTTTTGAAAGATAAGAAGCCTGACGACAAAGGTTAAGTAACTTGCCCCAGACACTCCTCTCTGCCCTGAGCTAGTAAACTGGAAGCTGAGATTTGAACTCAAAACAAATCCTGCTCTGGGCTCCTAACCCCCAGGCTACACTGCAGATAGGCAAAATACCCCTCTGCCTCTCCAACACCAACATGGCTTGCCCCTCCTGACAACCATCCACATTTTCCAAGTAGCTCTTTCTAGTCCCAGGGCAGCAATTTCAAACCTCTGTGTTCTCTTT
Organism: Pan troglodytes; assembly: GCF_028858775.2. Classification (NCBI taxonomy): domain Eukaryota; kingdom Metazoa; phylum Chordata; class Mammalia; order Primates; family Hominidae; genus Pan; species Pan troglodytes. The sequence goes on along the minus strand of NC_072404.2, from coordinate 156,040,102 downwards.
AAACCTCCTCTCCCACGGCCCTCTGCATCCTACTCCCAGCAGAGAACAATGGCCCCTTAGTTCACAAGGAAATAGAAGGTTTCCCATGGAAGCACCATCAAATCCTGTCCCTGTGCCTGTAAGTTTCTCCATCCCTCCAGCCCAGGGTTTCTCAGTCTATTGCTGGGGGTGGGGACGGCTGTCCCTGCACTCTGGGGTGGTAAGCTCCTGGCCTCTTCCCAACAGCTGCCTGTAGCACCCCCAATCCCCAACTATAACAACCAAGAATGTCTCCAGACATCGCCAGATGTCCCCTGGTAGACAAAACCACCCTGTTGTAAACCACGGCTCTGGCCTTTGTGAAACAAAGAATGCCCTCCTGATGCGGCCAGGCCCCTCTTCAGCTGGGGGGCCTTCAGAATCCTCGCTGGTAGACCCAGGAAAGACAAAACCAACCAAGAATTCTTAGGAGGTGGAAACCCAGGTTCTTAGGAGGAAGAATACCCGGGTCTCAGAGGAAAAGAATCATGGTAGGGAGGACCCAGGCATGTGGTGAGAGCTGGAGAACTTGAACATGTTTAAATGTCCAAGAATCAAAATCCACCTTCTGACTCCCCTGCCTCTCGTCTCACCCTCCCACTCCAACTCCACACAGTGGACATGAGGTTGTGATATTAGGGCATTCCTCAGCATAAAAACCTCCTATGTCTCTTTATGTTTGTTTGTTTGTTTGTTTAGACGGAGTCTCACTCTGTCGCCAGGCTGGAGTGCAGTGCTGTGATCTCGGCTCACTGCAATCTCTGCCTCCTGGGTTCAAGCAATTCCGAGTAGCTGGGACTACAGGCATGCACCACCATGCCTGGCTAATTTTTTGTATTTTAGTAGAGACAGGGTTTCACCATGTTGGCCAGGATGGTCTCGATCTCCTGACCTCGTGATCCACCTGCCTCGGCCTCCCAAAGTGCTGGGATTACAGGCATGAGCCACTGTGCCTGGCTTTTTTTTTTTTTTTTTTTTTTTTTTTTTTTTTGAGACAGAGTCTCACTGTATCTGAGGTTGGAGTGCAGTGGCATGATTTTAGCTCACTACAACCTCCATCTCCTGGGCTCAGGTGATCCCACCTTAGCCTCCCAGGTAGCTGGGACTAAAGGCATGCTGCCACCAAATGTGGCCAATTTTTGTATTTTTTTTTTTTTTGTAGTGACAGGGTTTCGGCATCTTGCTCAGGCTGGTCTCAAACCCCTGGGCTCAAGCAATCTCCCCGCCTCAGCCTCCTGAAGTGCTGGGATTATAGGCGTGAGCCACTGCACCCAGCCAAAACTCTCCTATGTTTTAATCTGGGCACTGGGATGCTTTTTAAAAATTCACTAAGCATCATTTAAGATCTGAGCACTTTATATTTAAATATTATTGGAATTCAATTTTTTAAAGTTAAGGGCAAAAATCTTCAAAATGAACTTATCTGCCCTTGGATTAAAGTCCAAACTCTTTCACAGATTTACTAGACCCTTTGTGATCAGGCCCCTCTCACCTCCTCAGCCTCCTCTCACCTCCTCAGCCTCAGCAATCACTGCCCCCTTCTTCAAACTCTCTTCCAAGCCATACTAAGTGCTTTCGTCTCTCCAAGAGCACCATGCAGTAGCTCACCCCAGGCCTCAGCAAAGGCTGTTCTCTCAAGACAACTCCCTGCCGCCTGTCCTTATGTAGTGACACCTAGACCTTCACACTGCAGCTGAGATGGAGCCACTTCCTGAGTGAATCCCTGGGTTAGCACAGTCTCCTCCGAAATGACCTTTTGGTACCCCGTACCTATCCCTATAAATCATTTACTTAGTCGTCGCCTGTCTTCCCAAGGAATAGTATGTCATGAGCATTGTAATTGTGTCTGTTTTGCTCACTGCTGTAACCCCAGCCCTTAATTCAGTGCCTGGCACCTAGCAGGTGCTCAATAAACATTTGCTGAACAAATGAGCAAAGCAGCATTTAAAATAAGATATTGTCTCGGCTGTTTGCTAAACTACAGGCAATGCTGGCAGAACTGGGTCATGGTCACCCTTCTTCCCACAGCACACAGAGCATGAGCCACTGACAAAGCACTTAAGAGGCCGGGCACGGTGGTTCATGCCTGTAATCCCAACACTTTGGGAGGCCAAGGTGGGAGGATCGCTTGATCCCAGGAGTTCAAGACTGCCCTGGACAACACAGTAAGTCCCTACAAAACAATTTTTTAAATTAGCCAGGCTTGGTGGCTCATGTTTGTAGTCCCAGCTACTCAGGAGGCTGAGGAGTGAGGAGGCAGGATCACTTGAGCCCAAGAGGTTGAGGCTGTAGTGCATGGAGATTTTGCCACTGCACTCCAGCCTCGGCAACAGAGTGAGACCCTATCTTAAAAACGGAAAAAAAAGGCCGGGTATGGTGTTTCACACCTGTAATCCCAGCACTTTGGGAGGCCAAGGCGGGTGGATCATGAGGTCAGGAGATCGACACCATCCTGGCTAACATGATGAAACCCCATCTCTACTTAAAAAAATACAAAAAATTAGCCGGGCGTGGTGGCGGGCGCCTGTAGTCCCAGCTACTTGGGAGGCTGAGGCAGGAGAATGGCATGAACCCAGGAGGCAGAGCTTGCAGTGAGCCGAGATCGCGCCACTGCACTCCAGCCTGGGCGACAGAGCAAGACTCCGTCTCAAAAAAAAAATAAATAAAAGAGCTTCACAGACACCATGGCCATTTATGGTAGCCTCCACTCCTTCTAGACCAGACTTTCTCAACCTGGCGGCTTGCTGCTTCGCTCTCCTTCCCACCCAGATAGCCAGAGTCCCAGCCCACTCCCCATCTGCAAGCTGACCACATGCTGGGCCTGAGCCCGCTCCAGCCATGAGCTCACCATCTTCAGGAGCATGTTGATCCCCAGCCGTGCAATCTTCCTTTTCAAGTCCATGGGAATTCCTGCCTGCTGGTAACTGGACACAGGCACACTCTCCTTCAGAAAGACCAGGGAGAGAACAGCTTAATCCCAGCCAGCCTGTGATGCTGGCTCCTCCTCCCACGTGGCACCACAGCGCTGTCTTCTCACTTATTGGGAAGTAACCCGAAGAGTATTTCCTTTCCTAGAACCCATCTGTCATTCAGCCATGTGCAGTGGCTCACACCTGTAATCCTAGCACCTTGGGAGGATTGCTTGAGCCCAGGGGTTCAAGACCAGCCAGGACAACATGAGGGAGAACCACCTCAGCTCGGAAAGTCAAGGCTTCAGTGAGCTGAGATTGCGCCACTGCACTCTAGCCGGAGTGACAGAGACTCTGTCTCAAACAAAACAAAACAAAAATCTGTCATCCACACATTGATTTGAACTTATTTACATTCCCTTCTATAACAGCTATCAGAAGGATGACAAGTCACATAGGTTTATTGGAAAGGAAACCTATCAACTCTGCTACTGAAGATAAGAGATGTGATGTCCTGAAAAGATAGGGGTGGGCACCAGAGAGCTGGTTTCTGGGCAAGAATCAGCCAATGGGGTCTGGGCAACGTAAGGAGACCCCATCTCTACAAAAAAAAAAAAATTACCCAGGTGTGGTGGCTAACACCTATAATCCTAGCACTTTGGGAAACCAAAGCAGGAGGATCGCTTGAACTTGGGAGTTTGAGACCAGCCTGGGCAACAGGGAGAAACCCAGGCTCTACAGAAAAATACAAAAATTAGTCGGACATGGGGATGGTGGCTCGTGCCTATGGTCCCAGCTACTTGGGAGGCTGAGGTGGAATGATCACTTGAGCCCAGGAGGTGGAGGCTGCAGTGAGCCGAGATCATGCCACTGTACCACAGCCTGGGCAACAGAGCAAGACCTTGTCTCAAAAAAAAAAAAAAAAAAATTGTCAAAACAACCCATGGAGATAGATCTTGTTATCCCTAATTAACAAATAAAAGAACCAAAGCCCAGAGAGGTTAAGCAACTTGCTTAAGTTCACACAGCTAGAAACACTGTGTGGTTCATGTCATGTTCATGAGATTCCCTGAATCTCATATCACCATCTGTAAAGAGGAGGCTGGGCTGGGTGCAGTGGCTCATGCCTGTAATCCCAGCACTTTGGGAGGCCAAGGCAGGCAGATCACCTGAGGTCAGGAGTTCCAGAACAGCCTGGCCAACACGGCAAAACTCCATCTCTACTAAAAAATACATGTAATCGCAGCTACTTGGGAGGCTGAGGCATGAGAATCACTTGAACCTGGAAGGCGGAGGTGGCAGTGAGCTGAGATCATGCCACTGCACTCCAGCCTGGGCGACAGAGTGAGACTCTATCTCAAAAAAAAAAAAAAAAAAAAAAAAAAAGAGAGAAGGCTGAACTAGAGTAGAGGATAGCTAGGGCAAGTGAGATGACACAAGGTTGTTCAGCACTTTCTCTGTGCCCAACTCCTCGTTTTGCATTCAGTGTGTCATTTCCTCCTGAGACAGTCCTCTAAGGCAGGTCACCAACTAATAAAATGGCAGAGCAGATTTTCAAATCTAGGGGATCGGGCCACACCCAGTGCTCTCAGCTACCTCACTACAACACTGCCTCCCCCCGAGGCCAACACATCCCAGCTCCTCACAGTTTTACAGACACAAATCCCATCCTCTCTCCAGACTGAAGCCTTTCTGTGGGCTGGAGACGGGCCCACTGCGAGTGGCAAGTGAAAGGTATGGCCAGGCAAAGCCACCACTCTTACTTCATACGTTTCCACCAAGACTTCTCTGGTGACAAAGGGGCGCAGAGGGGTGGGGAACTTGACGGCTTTCACATTCCGGAAGTTGACCTGGAAGTGTTCTAGATTCTGAGCTTCGTAACGCAGGTCAATCTACAGAGAAATGGACAGAAAGGATGAGGGCTAGTCTGGGTACAGGCACAGTGACATCTGCAATGCCAAGGAGCTAGCAAGTCATGAGATCCACCCCACCTTCCCCACCAGCTTGCCCCGCAGAACTTGCCCAGAAACTCAGGAGGCGACATCCGTGGGCTACAGCCTGCCCCAGCAATCCCAGATCTCTGTGTGAACTCCTGGAGGCTGCAGACAGCAGGTGCCCTGGTGGGCTTTGGGCTGCACTGCTTCTCCGCTACTCTCGCCCTTGCCACCCGCCTGCCTCACACCAGCCCATGAGTCCCTTCCCTGTCTCCCTGGGGTCTGGCTTCTCCAGGCCCAGCCCCCAGCCCTCTCTTTCCATTAGGGCCAGCGTGCTGTGGGCGCTTCCACACAGGGCTGCCCCTCCATCTCGCGGCAGCTCTCCACCCACCGCATCGACACTGCCACTGCTACTCTCCCCAACCACCACTCACCAGACCCAAAGGACCACTTCCAGGTTTATCATCAACCTCTGTGGGCATCCAGGGCTGGTGCCGCTGCTGACCTGGCTCTCCGTGGTGGCTCTTCCCCCGGCACCTGCCCTTCACTCTCCTGGCACCCCTGCTACCTCTCACTGTCCCGTCTTGGCTGGGTCTCCTGTGCCCCCAGGAGCTGATGTCCTTTCTCCTGACCGAAGTGAGCGTGTGTGTCCCCTTGACAGCCACCAAGCCCTCAGCCGGCGCCTCCTCTGACAGCACCTTGATCCTCAGGTCAGACCTCAATGCCAGTCTCCAGAGTGATATATCCAATGACACCTGGATGTGGCCCGGTGGGAGCCCAGAGACCCTGAAGCTCTGTGCCTAAATGGAATTTCCCTTCACCATCCCCACGCACTCAGTCACCTTTGAGTCCCCAGATCATGCCTTCTCTCTTCCCCTCCGTGCACAGCAATGGCCCAGTGCCATCAAGTCTGCAGCCTCACCGCCCTCAGATCAGTCCCTGTCCCCCAATGCCACTCCCAAGGCGCATGACCTCAGGTCCAGTCACCTGAGCACAAACAGAGGTGCCTCGAGTGTGCTCCTTGACCCATCCTTCCTCTCCAATCCATCACCTGCATGGTGAAGTCTGCATTCCTTAGAATGGCATCCAGGTGGGTCATGATTTGGCCCCTACTTCTCTGTCCAGGTCCATCTCTCATGGCACCTTCCCCTGCCTTTTACCACCCAAGACCTGGCCTCACCCAACTCCATATAGTGCTCGACATCCCAGAGTGGCTAACACCCCCGGCTCTCCTCTGGCTTCTTTACTGCCTCGAATTGGAATGTTATTCCCCCACTTGGTCCAACTGCAAACACCACTCACCTTTCAATACTCAGCTCAAGCTAAGGATACCAACCAAGTCCTCCTCTGAGCCCTGATGAACCATGCTGAGGTTCAGCCAGGCTCAGGTTCATTGCTTCCAGGGCCTCCCTCAGATACCAGATGGCTCAGTCCCTGACATAAAATTGCACAGTATTTGCATATAACCTATGCATATCCTCCCATATACTTTAAATCAGCTCTAGATTAGTTATAATACCTAATACAATCTAAACGCTCTGTAAATCATTGTTAAATTGCATTGTTAAGGGAATAATGCAAGAAAAAAAAGTCTGTACATGTTCAATACAGATGCAACTATCATAGACCTAACTACATTTTTTACTGAATCCGGGGATACAGGACTCATGGACAGAGGGCTGACTGTCTTTCTTTTTTTTTTTTAGATGGAGTCTTGCTCTGTTGCCCAGCCTGGAGTGCAAAAGCATGATCTTGGCTCATTGCAACCTCCGCCTCCTGGGTTCAAGCGATTCTCCTGCCTCAGCCTCTCAAGTAGCTGGGATTACAAGCGTGTGCCACCATGCCCGGCTAATTTTTGTATTTTTAGTAGAGACAGTGTTTTGCCATGTTGGCCAGGCTGGTCTTGAACTCCTGACCTCAAGTGATCCGCCTGACGCCGCCTCCCAAAGTGCTAGGACTACAGGTGTGAGCCACGGCGCCTGGCCCTGACTGTCTTTCTTAGGGATAGGAAAGCTCACTTGTTTTCTTTGCTTACTAGCGTCTAACAGAGTTTTTTGTTTGTTTGTTTGTTTGTTTTTTTGAGATGGGATCTCACTCTGTCACCCAGGCTGGAGTGCGGTGGTGTGATCATGGTTCACTGTAAACTCTGCCTCCCAGATTCAAGCGATTCTCCCACCTCAGCCTCCTGAGTAGCTGGGACTACAGGTGAGCACCACCACGCCTAGGTAATTTTTTGTATTTTTGGTAGAGATGAGGTTTCACCATGTTGCCCAAACTGATCTCAAACTCCTAACCTCAAGCAATCCACCCACTTCAGCCTCCCAAAGTCCTGGGATTACAGGCATGAGCCACCGCACCCAGCCCTAACAGAGTTTTTAGTCACTGTTACATAAACTTATAAATGAATGGAGAGACACTCACACACTATACCCAGACCCACAACTCTAAGGTTTCCAGCCTAGGAACATGATGGGACTACTGAGAGACGGACACAGGCTTAGTAGGAAGAGCTGATTTTTAAGACAAATGGGGTGTGATTCAGAGATGTGAGTTTGAAGTGATGGAACCACATAATGTCTGTCAGACTTCCGCAAGGGGAACTGAAACTCAGATGAGTGGCAGGACTGAGAGGAATTAATGCAGAGATGGTTGTTGGAATCGATGCTATTTTCTCTGTTTTAATTTGCTTTTATTATCAAATTACATTGCTCTGTAGCTATGAATGTTTGTGTCCCCCCAAAATTCCTTTGTTGAAATGCTAAGCCCTAAGGTGATGGTATTAGGAGATGGGGCCTTTAGGAGGTGATTAGGTCATGAGAGCAGAGCCTGCATGAATGGATCAGCGCCTTTACACAAGAGACCCAAGACATACCCCTTACCCCTTCTACCATGTGATGACACAGAAGGTGCCAATTATGAACCAGAAAGTGGGGCCTCACCAGACATCGAATCTGCCGATGCCTTGATCTGGAATTTTCAGCCTCCAGAACCTCGAGAAATACATTTCTGTTGTTTGTAAGCTACTTAGTTTATGGGATTCTGTCCGAACAGATTAAGAGACTTTCTAAACATTGGAATGAATCCCTAGGACTTAAAATCTTAAATCAGAGCCTCCAAACAAATACTCGGCAGGTTGCTTCTGAAAACCTCCCAATTCCTGCACTACCCAGCAAGGAGCCAACAGGTACCTAAGTGGAGCCCCGACCACCCCAGTGTGTTTGCTAAGTCTGTATCCTTATACAAAGGTCCCAAGGGCCCTGAGCATGAAGGAGGTCCTTGTTGACTCAATTGCCCTGGAATCAAAGCAGAACAAAGGCACAGTATGTGACTTCGCTAATTATTTTCTCACTCTGGAGTCATTGATTATGGCAGAAATAATGCTAGATGTTCTCCACCAGAATCATTTCCTTGTCACAAAGGAAGACTGTATTTCCCAAGCTCACAGTTACACTGGGCCCAGGCAGTTACAGCTCTGATCAGTGAACAGGAAAGAAGTGATGTTTGCCACTTCCAGGCCTGGCCACAAAATTTATTACATGACCCTGCATGGCCTCTGCCTCCAATCCACACTGACCCCAGATGACACATGTTGAAGGAGGCAGTGCCAAACTTGGGAAGAAATTGAGTCCCCTGAAACTAGGGAGTAGAGCTCCCTCTCTTGACCATACGGTGGCTTAGTTCTGTCATCTCAGCACTTTGGAAGGCCGAGGAGGGAGAATGGCTTGAGCCCAGGAGTTCAAAATCAGCCTGGACAACATGGCAAGACCCCGTCTCTGTTTTTAAAATAATAAAATAAAGAGCTCCCTTTCTCTGCCTCAGTTCACCTGCATAGAACTTTGTTTTTTGTTTTTATTTTTCTTTTGAGATGGAGTCTCACTCTGTCGCCCAGGCTGGAGTGCAGTGGCATGATGTCATCTCACTGCAACCTCCATCTTGGGTTCAAGCAATTCTCATGCCTCAGCTTCCTGAGTAGCTGGGATTACAGGCATGCAGCACCACGCCCAGCTAATTTTTGTATTTTCAGTAGAGACAGGGTTACACCATGTTGGCCAGGCTGATCTCGAACTCCTGGCCTCAAGTGATCCACCTGCCTGAGCCTCCCAAAGTCCTAGGATTACACACATGAGCCACCACGCCCGGCCAGAACTTTGATATAAGCAAAAATTAATTTGTTGCATTAAGCCACTGAGATTTGGATGTTCTTTATCAGCTAGTTTACAAGCTCTAACACATCATATGAGTTATGACATACCAGAAAATTATTCATTCAACATTTACTAAGTAGCAGCTAATGGCAAGAACTATGTTAGGTGCTATTTACAGCTGAGGGGAGGAGAACTCACCTGTTGGACCATCAGCTTCTCAAATTCCTCCACAATCTCAGGCAAGCTAAGCCACTTGATGCCTGGCAAAAGTCCGAGGACTCGGCTGCCAATCTTCATCAGCAGCAGGTCCATATGCACCTGAGCGAGCAGGCCAGGGTGCAACACCTGTCAGAAAGAGGAACCGTGAGACAGGAGAAACCCGCTGGACACATTTTACCCAGCCAGGGCTGGGTCCCACCATCCAAGCAAGAGCCAGGTGGCTTCTCATCAAAGAAAAGAGGATGTGGTCCCGACACCCAAGCAGTTAGTTCACTCCAGACTCAGTTCATTTTCCTCTATCAGACTATTCACACCGCCACTTCAAGCCAATAAATGAAACAGCTTGCATGAAATAAGCACTCAGATATTGGTCAGGCAAATAGAAATAAACGTGGGGGCGATTTGCATGGCGGTTGTTTCTGATCTGGGATAGCTCAGTGGGTAGGTGAGCTGTGAGCTCTCAGAACACTTACTTTCACTGCCACGGGGATGAGGTTGGTGGCCTCAGGTTGGTGGCCAGGGACCTGAGCCCAAGACACCCCTGCATTTGATCCAACCAGGTCAGCTTTAGGGAGGAGCAGCCTTTCTAGAAACGACTGGTCTGCGAGATTTTCTGGAGGTTTCCGGCCATTTCCAAGGTATCCAAAGAGCTCTCTCAGCCCACCGACTGCCCCAGTATGTGAGAAGGGCGGCAGACAGGAGGCCCTGCCAAGTCTCTGGACGCTGTCAGTCTCCAGGAAGGCAGTGTTGGCGTATGCTTTGTACACCTGGGCCACGCAGCCTGAGCCCACAGGTTCCCGGTTCTCAAAAGAGAGGATGCTCCCCCAGTCATCCCCAAAAGCCTGCCGAAGGAAGCGCTCAGTGTGAGTCCACGGGTGGGGCGTCACTCGGACATGCAGCTTGGAAAATTGGGCACAGAAAGCCTCCGAAAACAGATCGCGCCGGGTGCTGGCCCACTGGCCCAGTTTGATGTAGGTTGGGCCTGAGGTCTCGGTGGCTTTCAGAAGCAGGTGGAGCCAGAGGGTGGAGACGCTGGGAGCCAGGTAGGTGAGGGGGTAGAGGAGTAGGAGGGGGAAGAATTTCACCAACAGAGCGCCGGCGCGAAGCCAGAGGCGGAGATGCAGGAAGACGCCGCCCAGAGGTCCCGCTCGGGGGAGGCTCTCCGCGGGCCCCGCGCCAGCCGCCCCGCTGCAGCGGACCCTTCGCCGACCCAGAACGTCAGGGGCCCCCTCACCCACGTCCCCGCACAGGGAGACGACCTTGGGCAAAGTGCCCAGCAGAAGCCAGCAGAGCCTGGCGTTGCGAGGGCACTCGGAGGGCCTCAGGAGGCTGAGTCCCTGTCTGAGCTCGAAGCACCTCAGGTGCGACAGGCAAACCCTGACGGAGACGCGCCAGGGCGCCACCATCCTCCCGAGGCCCGCGACCCAGGCGGCCCGCCCTCCACTTCAGAGGCGCCCGCTCAGGCGAGGCTGCGGTGAAGCCGAAGCCCGGCCCTGCCCCCGCGGACGGAGCTGCCCATCTGGGCCGGATCCGCGCCCCGCTCCCTCCCGCACCTCGCCGGGCCTCAGGCCGGAGGCCCGCGCCCCGCCCGACACCCGCCGCGCCGCGCCGCGCGGAAGGGGCTGTCAGACGGCACCAACTGCGGAACGGGAGGAGCCAGGACCCACGCGAAGCCAGGCCCCGGGCGCACGCGACCTGAGCGAGGGGGCCGCGCGGGCGGAGGCAGGGGCCGGGCAGCCGCAGGGTCACCGTGCGCCCAGGGGCCAGTGTGAGATCGCTGGGGTGGCGGGCACCAGCCCAGGGCGCGGGCGCAGGCGGGGGCCGGGGGGCGGGGCGGAGCGTGGAGGGCGGGCGGAGCGTCGGGGGCGGAGCGTCGGGGGCGGGCGGGAGTGCAGGTGCCGGGAACCGAGGCACCGAGGGCTGTGGTGGAGCGGAGGGGCGCGGGAGATGGGTGGGACGGGTTCGGCCACTAGGTTGAAACTGCCATTGCAAAATTATAACAGATAATGAAAGAGATCTGACCTAACCAACTCCATCTTGCTTCTAACCTCCAAGCTGTCCTTGTTCATTCCTGGGCGTTGGCTGAACTAACTTTGGGAGGAACTTAGTTTATACTTTATAGTTTAAAACAAAGATGATAACAGCCCTTTCTTAAAACAAACCTCCTTCTTGCCTGGGGAATAGACTGTCTTTGTAGGACTAACAAATTAACCAAAAGATTAGAAAGTATGGTTTAGGAGTCAGGCAGCAAGGCTACAATATTCTGACCCTGCCTAAACTGCTAATAAGATCAGTGCTCAAGATATTTTGCAGACCCTGCACTTGATGGATCAACTGACACCTACCAGATCGATAAACCAGGTCATCTGATCTTAGGCCCCCACTCCAGAACTAACTCAGCACAAGAGGACAGCTTCAGTTCCCTAAGATTTCACCTCCGACCCAACCAATCAGCACTCTCGACTCACTGGCCTTCCCCCACCCACCAAGTTGTCCTTAAAAACTCTGCTCGGGGAGTAATAATAAAACTCCAGTGTCCCGCGCAGCCTGATCTGTGTGAATTACTCCTTCTCTATTGCAATGCCCCTGTCTTGATAAATCGACTCTGTCTAGGCAGCAGGCAAGGTGAACCCGCTGGGCTGTTACAGGGTGGCCGGTGGGGGCAGAGGGCTGGGTGCTGGGCGGTGAGGGTCGCAGGGAGCAGAGGGTCGGTGGCAGAGGCCCGGGCAGCCAGGGTCCTTTGACCCGCCCCTTAAAGAGGACGGCGACCCCAGGCCAAGACCACCCTGCCCTTGAGTCCTGGGTCCTGGGTAGCAAAACGCAAAGGCACCCTCTATGTCCCCCTCCCCATGTCTGTCTTCCCACTGACTTCTTCGTATCTTTCATTATTCCAAAGAGCATGGCTGAAAAGTATGAAGGCAGGCTCTGAACACAGGTCCGCTTTTCAGCGGGGGTTGGGTGGGGGGGTGGTGTTGGATGGGGGTAACTGGGCTGCAGGGGTAGGAATTGGATGCTGTGTCCTCGGCTGCATTAATTCGGCAATTGTGTTGGACCTTGGGGAAAGGCTCCGGAAAGGCCATATTCATTCATTCAATAATACTCATTGAGCCCAATAAATATTTCTTGAGCCCAATCTCATATTTGTCGAGCCTCAATAATATGTACTGATCAAGCTAGGTCATGTGCTGGACCCTGGGAAAGCGGACACAAATATCCTGCCCTTACTGGCTGAATACGTAATGAGGGGGACCCAACATGGGAACATATAAATGTGCGATTTCAATTTTTTTTAAAAAAACACCCATGATAAGAAATCAAAATGTGCAGTTTCAAAGTGTGGCAAAGCCATGCAAGAAATGACCGGGCACGGTGGCTCACACCTGTAATCCCAGCACTTTGGGAGGCCGAGGCGGGGGGATCACTTGAGGTCAGGCATTCGAGACCAGCCTGGCCAATGTGGTAAATAAAATCCCATCTCTACTAAAAATACAAAAATTAGCTGGGTGTGGTGGTGCATGCCTGTAGTCCCAGATTATTCAGGAGGCTGAGGCAGGAGAATGGCTTGAACCCAGGAGGCAGAGGTTGCAGTGAGCCAGGATCGCACCACTGCAATCCAGCCTGGGCGACAGAGGGAGACTCTGTCAAAAAAAAAAAGCCATGAAAAAAAAAAGATTACCAGAGGCACACATAGCATGCGACTACCCTGGAGAGGAAGGGAAGGCCAGAGAAAGCCTTAGAGGAGGGGGCCAAATAAAGCCCTAAACATAGGAAGGAGTTTGGTGTGAGGTTTGGCAGGTGGGGATGTTGTATAACCTCGAAGAACCAAAGGGAAGTCAGGTGGCCCTGTGACCAAGGGGAGAGGGGTGGAGCTTGGAAATCAGCCCACAGAGCCATTGAAGGGTCCCATGGTACTGCTTCTACAACCATCTTCTCTGTCCTTTGAGATTTTTGCAGCTGCCTGCCTTGAGGGACCACAGTCACCTCTACATATAGACAGGCTTTATCCCCATGTGAGTGAGAGGCTTCCACAGAAATCTGTCCAAGGGTGGGTCTGTGGGCATCATAAGTGGAAGGGGCACTAAGGAAAGAGAAGCAAGGACAGGCCTATGCACCCGGTTCCCACTGCTGGAAGTGTGACAGCCATCCCTTAAGGAGGTTCCCAAACTGTGGGACCTAGGCTACAGACAGGAATGCGGGGGAGGGTGACCAGTGGCTCCTCTTGCCTTGATAACTAACAATCCACTCCCCAGAAGTCAAACCTACCACCACTAGCTTGCGATAGCACTAGCCATTAATTGCCCCCTTCCCTAACTTCCTCCTGATTTATTTACCCACTCTATCTAGGAGAAAAAAAAAAAAGATGTATAGAATATTCTTGTGTGTCTCTGATTCACCAAAGGGCTAATTGAGGACTTAATTTGAAACCAGGGACCCTAGGTTCTAGCCCCCTAATTAGGAGGTAACAATATGATTCCAGTACCGCTCTCTTCAAAGCACAAAAACAACAACAACAACAAAACAATATGATTCCAGGTACGTCTTTCTGGACCTTTGTTTCTCCTTAAGCAAAACGCTGGGGGGGAATTTAATGAAAGCTATCCAAATTCAACTAAAAGCTCTAGGCTGGGCTCAGCGGCTCAGGCTGGGTGTGGTGGCTCAGACTGGGCGAGGTGGCTCAGGGGCTGGGCGTGGTGGTTTAGGCTTAGCCCGGTGGCTCACGTGTAATCCCAGCACTTTGGGAAGCCAAGGCGGGCGGATCACCTGAGGTTGGGAGTTCGGGACCGGCCTGACCAACATGGAGAAACCCTGTCTCTACTAAAAATACAAAATTAGCCGGGCATGGTGACGTATTCCTGTAATCCCAGCTACTCAGGAGGCTGAGGCAGGAGAATTACTTGAAGCCAGGAGGCAGAAGTTACAGTGAGCTGAGATCACGCCATTGCACTCCAGCCTGGGTAACAAGAGCGAAACTCCATCTCAAAAAAAAAAAAAGCTCTACAAGTCCTCCAGATGTGCATTTACGATTCTGGGAATTAGTACATTTAATAATAGTTAAGAATGGCAAATTATGGAGCTAAATAGGTCTGGCCTCAATTCCTAGTTACTTAACCTCTCTGAGCCTCTGTTCGCCATCTGTAACCACTGAAGGCTGTGGTAAGGAGTAAGCCAGCTCTCTGTGATGTGCTTAGCACCACGATTCAATAAATGGTAGCAAATATTGTCATTTATATTGTTGGGGGACGCAGAGGACTAGAGAGACAAGTATGGGTGAATATAGGAGGATATTTATTTTAAGGTGCGCACTGGCTCAGTGGATTCACATTTAAAAACCTGAGCCCCAAACAAAGACAGAGTTTAGCTTATATAGGCTAGTATACAAGAGCAAAACAAAGGCGCTAATTACATAAATTACAAGTCCTGTAATTTATGGCATAACTATTGACTTGGCATAACTTGTGGCCTTGTATAGCTAGTGGCCTTCCAGCTACGTTGAAAGAAAAACAGGAACTTATAAATTTTACTAAATATAAGCATTGGCAAACATAGTCATAACTAATAGTTCCGTACAGGAGAGACAGTAAAGGAATTTGTTTTTTTTTCTTTTAACCTTGCTCAGGGGTGTCTGGAGCTCATTTTTGCAGGCTAGGTCACTACAACCTGTCTACAGCCTTGCTTGCAGTAGAGGAAAACTTGTGTTTCTCACTTAACCCTTACTTTTCTTGGAGTGAATAAATGCAGTATTTATTTTTCCTTAAATTTCTGCCTCAGTTTCCCCCCTTTGATGCTTTTTTATAAACAAGATTTTAATAGAAAGCATCCCTATTATTTGATTTTTTATGAAAGAGCAGGTCTTCTTTTTTAGGCACAGGCTGATATTCACAGAGCCATTAGCTGAGTGGTAGTTTGCCTAGTTACAATTGCTTTTATAGTTGATTGGATGCTTTTAATAAGGAGGGGTAAGAGGCAAGGGAGTATTAAACAAATTCCTAGTATGGCTAGAACTACTCCTATTAAGGTTTTGAATCCACCGAAGACAGAAAACCAGCCTCCAAAGAAGGAATTAGAAGTCCACCCCTTCCAAGTTTGGACCAGAACATGGAGTAATTTTTTTTTTTTTTTTTTTTTTTTTTTTTTTTTTTTTTTGAGACGGAGTCTCGCTCAGTCGCCCAGCCTGGAGTGCAGTGGCGCGATCTCGGCTCACTGCAAGCTCCGCCTCCCGGGTTCACGCCATTCTCCTGCCTCAGCCTCCCGAGTAGCTGGGACTACAGGCGCCCGCTACCACGCCCGGCTAATTTTTTGTATTTTTAGTAGAGACGGGGTTTCACCGTGTTAGCCAGGATGGTCTCGATCTCCTGACCTTGTGATCCGCCCGCCTCGGCCTCCCAAAGTGCTGGGATTACAGGCGTGAGCCACCGCGCCCGGCCAACATGGAGTAATTTTTTTGTTTTTGCAGTTATTTTCATCATAGCTTTCCCGTTGTTATTAATTTTTAGGCAGTAATTAGTTAGATTAAACTTTTTTCATACTTCTCCTTCCTGGGCTAGGAGGTAGTTTAAAGCTAAACTATTTTGGTAGATGGCATTTTTTATTTTTGTGGCTTGCTGGGCAGTAAATCCAATGCGTTTGCTGTTTCATTAGTGATGATTTTAAGTACTGCCTGCAACCTTGTGATGTGGTTAAGCATGTAAATTGGGGTACAGTATCCCAACGACCCATCTTATGCCTAGCTGGCCCATAGTACTGAATTATTCTTTCAGGGAGCCAATCTGTGTCTTTTTAATTTTCTATTTTTATGTCTTTTTTTTAATGTCTCTATTTCTTTTGTGTTTTGTTTAAAATTTTATTATAGACAGGACACCCTAAAGTTTTTCCTTGTTGCAGTGGGAGTAAGAAGAAAGATGGCCTAATTGTTCCAAGTACACAAGCCCCTGTCCATTTGGCTGGCAACTGTCGGTAGGCCCATGGCCCACAGATCCAGCAGAGACCAGAGGGCGCTTGCCAGGTATTTGGAGCTTTATGCCGATACTAGGTATGGTTTAGAGAAGAGAAATGGGAGAATGGATTTGGATGAGGTGATTTGGAGTTATCTTTGCCCTGCCACAAAGTTTTCCGTAGTGTTTCATTATAATATTGCTGTCCTAAGCAGGTTAGTTCTCCTACTGGGTCTGTAAAAGCCTTTCCCCAGTGAGCAACAGAGTATCTTTCTGTAATAGAAGTTTTTAGGAGCCAGATGCTTGAACTTATGGGTGTCAGTTCAGGGTCAGAGTAAAATAATTTTGTGGCATTAACTTTTTTGCTTCCTAAGGCCATTGGTCTCCCATGTTAGTTCCTCCACAAACATAACATGAGGAAATGCCTAGGCTGCCAGCAATGTTTTCAGCCAGCTGAGCAAACAGGTTTTTGGTTAAAGGAGGAGGCTCTGGTAACTTTTGGTCTACATGCTTATAGAATGATTTAAAGACTCAGAATTGTTGCTGGGCCAGATGGGTCCGGGTTTCCTTTTTGATAACATATAGGTAGGTTGCTGGGTATGTGTGTATGTAGACATGTGTGGGGTAACCTGCAGTCCACATGGGTAGGTTTGGCCTTAGAATGGTGAAATTTATAGGATCACAGGTTTTTGTTTTACAATCTGGTTTTACCATCATTTTGGTAAGCACAATTGGCCTTTGTTGTGTGCTAGGGTGCCACGATATGCAATACTGACAATCTTTTTCTGGGGTCCCAGGGGGACAAGGTGACATGCATACATATTTGTAGTCATTTTTATAGTCTCTTTTTAAAGGTAGGTTATGACAGATGGGTGAGTCTAGGTATGCTACCTGAGAAGCATCAAAATATAGAGAAATAGGCCCTAGGTAAAAGGGAGGGACCTTGGTTTGGTTTAAGAGGGAACCGTCCTTTGACCCTGCATGGATTTCAAACCATTTACCAGGTGAAAACTTGGTGTCATAACATACATAAGGTTGGTTATTTCCTGGGTCACAAATTGAGTAGGAGGTCTGATTATAAATACAAGTTCCTAAGCGAGTCCTTGTACACTCATAATAAGTATGGCACAATAGAGTTTTAGTTATACTGTTCCCTGACCAGGTAGTATGTGTACAGTGGGGACATCCTTCTATAGGTGCTTCTTCTAGCATAGTTAGGGGGGGTAACAACAGCAAAACAATGTACAGCATATTTATATTCAGCAAGGATAGAAGAGGTCTTTACTTGGGGGAGGAGATTGGGCACAGCGACAGAACAACAGGAAAACAGTTAGTATTACAAGGAAAGCTATTAGTTCTAAGATTTCTAACCACATTTACTTGCTTGATGAGTCCTCAAGCTTCAGCCGTGGGTAGAGTAGTCAGCTTCCGGAGTGACCAGAGCAGGGCAGTCATCTTTAGCAGCAGCTTGGTCTCATCTCAGGATCAACCGGGTTGGGTGATCTGGGTCCTGCTGACTGGTCCACTTGTCCTGAGCTGCCGGTTTTAGCCAACTGTGGTGGATCCAAGGTAAAACACCTGCAACTTTAACAGCAGTGGGAGTGGACAAGATTACAGTATAGGGCCCATCCCATATGGGTCCTAGAGAAGTTGGATTCCACTTTTTAACCCAAACAGAGTCTCCAGGTTTAAAGGGGTGTACTGGGCCTGTCAGCCTTATAGGCATTCTTTCTCGTACCCAGCCATGAACCTCTTGCATGGCTATTTCTAACGCCTGCATTTGCTTTCTTAAAGTTAATTTCCCTAGTTCCCGGAGAGTACCTTTTATTTGACTTATGACTGGGGGAGGCCCACTGAACAAAATTTCACAGGGTGAATACCCAGTGCACCTGACTTGGAGGAGGACCATAGGCAAGACCTGATCCCATCTTAGATGAGTTTCTTGGCAATATTTCTTCAGTAGCTGCTTGAGTGTCCGGTTCATGCGTTCTACTTTTCCTAAACTTTGTGGCCAATAGGCTGTGTGTAACTTCCATTTTATTTTTAACAGTCTTGCTAGCGGTCTATCAATTTTGTTGATCTTTTCAAAAAACCACCTCCTGGATTCATTGATTTTTTGAAGGGTTTTTTATGTCTCTATCTCCTTCAGTTCTGCTCTGATCTTAGTTATTTCTTGCCTTCTGCTAGCTTTTGAATGTGTTTTTTTCTTTTTTTTTTAATTATACTTTAAGTTGCTTTTGAATGTGTTTGCTCTTGCTTTTCTAGTTCTTTTAATTGTGATGTTAGGATGTCAATTTTACATCTTTCCTGCTTTCTCTTGTGGGCTTTTAGTGCTATAAATTTCCCTCTACACACTGCTTTAAATGTGTCCCAGAGATTCTGTTATGTTGTGTCTTTGTTCTCGTTGGTTTCAAAGAACATCTTTATTTCTGCCTTCATTTCGTTATGTACCCAGTAGTCATTCAGGAGCAGGTTGTTCAGTTTCCATGTAGTTGAGCGATTTTGAGTGAGTTTCTTAATCCTGAGTTCTAGTTTGATTGTGCTATGGTCTGAGAGACAGTTTGTTATAATTTCTGTTCTTTTACATTTGCTGAGGAGTGCTTTACTTCCAACTATGTGGTCAATTTTGGAGTAGGTGTGGTGTGGTGCTGAAAAGAATGTATATTCTGTTGATTTGCGGTGGAGAGTTCTGTAGATGTCTATTAGGTCTGCTTGGTGCAGAGCTGAGTTCAATTCCTGGATATCCTTGTTAACTTTCTGTCTCATGGATCTGTCTAATGTTGACAGTGGGGTGTTAAAGTCTCCCATTATTACTGTATGGGAGTCTAAGTCTCTTTGTAGGTCTCTAAGGACTTGCTTTATGAATCTGGGTGCTCCTGTATTGGGTGCATATACATTTAGGATAGTTAGCTATTCTTGTTGAATTGGTCCCTTTACCATTTGTAATGGCCTCCTTTGTCTCTTTTGATCTTTGTTGGTTAAAGTCCATTTTATCAGAGACTAGGATTGCAAACCCTGCCTTTTTTTGTTTTCCATTTGCTTGGTAGATCTTCCTCCATCCCTTTATTTTGAGCCTATGTGTGTCTCTGCACGTGAGATGGGTTTCCTGAATACAGCACACTGATGGGTCTTGACTCTTTATCCAATTTGCCAGTGTGTGTCTTTTAATTGGAGCATTTAGCCCATTTACATTTAAGGTTAATATTGTTATGTATGAATTTGATCCTGTCATGATGATGTTAGCTGGTTATTTTGCTCGTTAGTTGATGCAGTTTCTTCCTTGCATCGATGGTCTTACAATGTCTTTTTTTTTTTAATAGATGCAGAAAAGGCCTTTGACAAAATTCAACAGTCCTTCATGCTAAAAACTCTCAATAAATTAGGTATTGATGGGATGTATCTCAAAATAATAAGAGCTATTTATGACAAACCCACAGCCAACATCATACTGAATGGGCAAAAACTGGAAGCATTCCCTTTGAAAAGTGGCACAAGACAGGGATGCCCTCTCTCACCACTTCTATTCAACATAGTGTTGGAAGTTCTGGCCAGGGCAATCAGGCAAAAGAAATAAATAAAGGGTATTCAATTAGGAAAAGAGGAAGTCAAATTGTCCCTGTTTGCAGATGACAGGATTGTATATCTAGAAAACCCCATCGTCTCAACCCAAAATCTCTTTAAGCTCATAAGCAACTTCAACAAAGTCTCAGGATACAAAATCAATGTGCAAAAATCACAAGCATTCTTATACACCAATAACAGACAGACAACCAAATCATGAGTGAACTCCCATTCACAATTGCTTCAAAGAGAATAAAACACCTAGGAATCCAACTTACAAGGGATGTGAAGGACCTCTTCAAGGAGAACTACAAACCACTGCTCAATGAAATAAAAGAGGATACAAACAAAATGGAAGAACATTCCATGCTCATGGATAGGAAGACTCAATACCGTGAAAATGGCCATACTGCCCAAGGTAATTTATAGATTCAATGCCATCCCCATCAAGCTACCAATGACTTTCTTCACAGAATTGGAAAAAACTATTTTAAAGTTCATATGGAACCAAAAAAGAGCCCGCATTGCCAAGACAATTCTAAGCCAAAAGAACAAAGCTGGAGGCATCATGCCACCTGGCTTCAAACTATACTACAAAGACGGGCATCCCTGTCTTGTGCCAGTTTTCAAAGGGAATGCTTCCAGTTTTTGCCCATTCAGTATGATGTTGGCTGTGGGTTTGTCATAAATAGCTCTTATTATTTTGAGATACATCCCATCAATACCTAATTTATTGAGACTTTTTAGCATGAAGGACTATTGAATTTTGTCAAAGGCCTTTTCTGCATCTATTAAAAAAAAAAGACATTGTAAGACCATCGATGCAAGGAAGAAACTGCTACAGTAACGAAAACAGCATGGTACTGGAACCAAAACAGAGATACAGACCAATGGAACAGAACAGAGCCCTCAGAAATAATACCACACATCTACAACTATCTGATCTTTGACAAACCTGACAAATACAAGAAATGGGGAAAGGATTCCCTATTCAACAAATGGTGCTGGGAAAACTGGCTAGCCATATGTAGAAAGCTGAAACTGGATCCCTTCCTTACACCTTATACAAAAATTAATTCAAGATGGATTAAAGACTTAAATGTTAGACCTAAAACCATAAAAACCCTAGAAGAAAACCTAGGCAATACATAGGCATGGGCAAGGACATAGGCATGGGCAAGGACTTCATGTCTAAAACAGCAAAAGCAATGGCAAAAAAAGCCAAAATTGACAAATGGGATCTAACTAAACTAAAGAGCTTCTGCACAGCAAAAGAAACTACCATCAGAGTGAACAGGCAAACTACAGAATGGGAGAAAATTTTTGCAATCTATTCATCTGACAAAGGGCTAATATCCAGAATCTACAAAGAACTCAAACAAGTTTACAAGAAAAAAACAAACAACCCCATCAACAAGTGGGCGAAGGATATGAGCAGACACTTCTCAAAAGAAGACATTTATGCAGCCAGCAGACACATGAAAAAATGCTCATCATCACTGGCCATCAGAGAATGCAAATCAAAACCACAATGAGATACCATCTCACACCAGTTAGAATGGCGATCATTAAAAAGTCAGGAAACAACAGGTGCTGGAGAGGATGTGGAGAAATAGGAACACTTTTACACTGTTGATAGGACTGTAAACTAGTTCAACCATTGTGGAAGTCAGTGTGGCGATTCCTCAGGGATCTAGAACTAGAAATACCATTTGACCCAGCCATCCCATTACTGGGTATATACCCAAAGGATTATAAATCATGCTGCTATAAAGATACATGCACACGTATGTTTATTGCAGCACTATTCACAATAGCGAAGACTTGGAACCAACCCAAATGTCCATCAATGATAGACTGGATTAAGAAAATGTGGCACATATACACCATGGAATACTATGCAGCCATAAAAAATGATGAGTTCATGTCCTTTGTAGGGACATGGATGAAGCTGGAAACCATCATTCTCAGCAAACTATTGCAAGGACAAAAACCAAACACTGCATGTTCTCACTCATAGGTGGGAATTGAACAGTGAGAACACTTGGACACAGGAAGGGGAATATCACACACTTGGGCCTGTTGTGGGGTGGGGGGAGGGGGGAGGGATAGCATTAGGAGATATACCTAATATAAATGACGAGTTAATGGGTGCAGCACACCAACATGGCACATGTATACATATGTAACAAACCTGCAAGTTGTGCACATGTACCCTAGAACTTAAAGTATAATAAATATATACATACATATATATATATAAAGAAAAGAAAATTTAAAAAAAGTCTTGTTAAATCTTGCACTATTTCAGCTACAAATGCCGGCCCATTGTCTGATCCTAAAGTCAGAGGCAGTCCAAACCTGGGTATAATGTCTTTTTTTTTTTTTTTTTCTTTTTTTTTTTTGAGACAGTCTTGCTCTGTAGCCCAGGCTGGAGTGCAGTGGCCTGATCTCGGCTCACTGCAAGCTCCACCTCTCGGGTTCACGCCATTCTCTTGTCTCAGCCTCCTGAGTAGCTGGGACTACAGGCACCCGCCATCACGCCCGGCTAATTTTTTTATATTTTTAATACAGGCAGGGTTTCACCGTGTTAGCCAGGATGGTCTCAATCTCCTGACTTTGTGATCCGCCCGCCTTAGTTTCCCAAAGTGCTGGGATTACAGGCATGAGCCACCGTGCCCGGCTGATAATGTCTTTTAACAGTGCTTTAGTCACTTCTCATGCTTTTTTTGTCCTGGTGGGGAAAGCCTCAACCCATCCTGGAAAGGTGCAAATAAGCACTAGCATATACCGATAGCCCCCAGCACGGGGCAGTTCGGTAAAGTCTGTAAGTAAGTTTTTACAAGGCATGGCTCCTATTTCCTGAACTCCTGGGGGCCGTGTGGGCCCCTGTCGCAGATTGTTCTGAGCACAGGTTAAATATTGTTTACAGACGGCTCAAGTGATGGCAGAGACCCGTGGCACATATAAATGACATTTTAATAACATTTTTAGTGCCCTTTTTTTCATATGAGTTCCTTGATGAATTTGTTTCACAAACTTAGGAGCTAACATCTCCGGAATGGCTGACTTTCCATCGAAGAATTTTCACCACCCTCCTTTAATGTATTTTCCAGCTTCCTGGGCAAACCAGGCTCTTTCATTTGGAGTATAAGTTGGGTCTTCTTGGAGAGGAGGTTCTGGGAGGAGAGGCATAGCTAAGGCTTTCTCTTTAAAATGTGGCATAATCATTGCTGCCCGCTTTGCCCCTCTGCCTGTCTTTCTGTTTCCTTTGGCTTCTGGCATCCCTGCCTTTTGGTGCCCTCTGCAGTGCATTACAACTACTTTTTCTGGAGCCCATGCAGCCTCTAAGAACTGTAGAATTTTTTCCTTGTACTTTATTTATTTGCCTCCAGCTGTTAAAAGTCCTCTCTTTTTGTATATAGTTCCATGTACATGCAATGTAGTAAAAGCGTATTTAGAATCAGTGTAAATATTGGCTATTTTTTTTTGAGACGGAGTTTCACTCTTATCACCCAGACTGGAGTGCAGTGGCAAGATCTCAGCTCACTGCAACCTCCGCCTCCCAGGTTCAAGCGATTCTCCTGCCTCAGCCTCCCAAGTAGCTGGGATTGCAGACACCTGCCATCACGCCCAGCTAATTTTTTTGTATTTTTGGTAGAGACGGGTTTTCGCCATGTTGGCCAGGCTGATCTCGAACTCCTGACCTCGTGATCCACCCGCCTTGGCCTCCCAAACTGCTGGGATTACATGCGTGAGCTACTGCGCCCTGCCAATATTGACCTTTTTGTCTTTTGCTAGCAGCAGTGCTCTTGTTGGGGCTATTAATTCTGCCTTTTGAGCTGATGTTCCAGTAGGCAGAGACTGAGCTTCTACTACTGAGTCTAATGTTACCACTGTATACCCGGCATGTTGAACCCCTTCTAGCACAAAACTGCTTCCATCCATGAAGTACTCGACATCTGGGTCTCTGAGGGGTTGGTCCATAAGATCTTTTCAACTAGAGAATACCTCATCTACTGTTTTGACACAGTCATGGAGGGGAGCTCCTGGTTCCACTGGGAGCAGAGTAGCCGGGTTTAAGCTGTTCACTGTTTCTAAAATACTGTAAGCGTTTTCACATAGAAGCCCTTGGTACTGAGTCATCCTCAGGTTTGACAACCAGTGGTGTCTTCTTTGGTCTATCGAAGTTATAACTGAGTGTAGCACCCAGATGCTTAGCTGCTGTACTGAGTGCAGCACCCAGATGGTTAGCTGCTGTCCCAGAGTTAGTTTACTAGCCTCTTGTGCCAACAAGACGGAGGTGGCTAATGTGTTAAAGCAAGCCATCCTAGCACCGCAGAGTCCAGTTGTTTGGATAAATATGCCACTGGGTGATGCCATGATCCTATAACTTGAGTCAGAACCCTTATAGCCACTCCCTTTTGTTCACGAACATATAGAAAGGAAGGCTTAGTTATGTCTGGTAGTCCTAAGGCTGGGGACTGGGTCAAAGCTTCCTTGTTCTGTTTGAATGCTATTTCCTGATTAGTTTCCCAGAGTAGGGGCTCTTTTTCTCCCCACTTTGTGGCTTCATATAACGGCTTAGCCATCAGTGAAAAATTTGGAATCCAGATGCAGCAGAATCCTGCTGCCCCTAAAAATTCTCTCATTTGACGTCAGGTGGTCGGGGTTGGAAGTGCACAAATGGCTTGCTTCCGCTCATCGCCAAGCCGGCGTTCCCCCTGGCTCACTATGAAACCTAGATATTTAACCTCTTCATGGCAAATTGGTTTTTGTTTTGTTTTGTTTTGTTTTTGAGATGGAGTCTCAATCTGTCGCCCAGGCTGGAGTGCAGTGGTGTGATCTCAGCTCACTGCAACCTCCGCCCTCTGAGTTCAAGCAATTCTCCTCCCTCAGCCCCCTGAGTAGCTGGGATTACAGGCACCTGCCACCACACCTGGCTAATTTTTTGTGTGTTTAGTAGAGATGGGGTTTCACCATGTTGGCCAGGCTGGTCTTGAACTCCTGACCTCGTGATCCACCCACCTCAGCCTCCCAAAGTGCTGGGATTACAGGCGTGAGCCACTGCACCTGGCCAAATTTGAGCTTTCCTTTTAGGTACTTTGCAACCTGCTTTTCATAGGAGATGGAGGAGGTCTTGGGTTCCCTGATAACAGTCCTCTTGGGTTGGGGCCGCCAAAAGAAGGTCATCTACATACTGTAACGAGGCACAGTTATCATTTGGCAGGGTATAGGCCTTGAGGTCTGAGGCCAATGCTTCCCCAAAGATTGTGGGAAAGTTTTTAAACCCTTGCAGGAACCTAGTCCAGGTGAGCTGGGTAGCTTCTTTGTCCCATTGAAATGCAAAGATAGGCTGACTAACTGGTACCATGCAGATATGAAGGAAAGCATCCTTTAAGTCTAAGATCGTAAACCAGGTAGCACTTGCTGAAATGAGTTCCATTAAATTATACAGGTTGGGTACCACTGGATGGATGGTTACTGTGGCCCAGTTTATGGCACGCAAGTCCTGCACTGGTCTATATTCATCAGACCCTGGTCCTGGTAGTGGCTTTTGTACTGGCAAAAGTACAGTATTCCAGGGCAACTGGCATTGGACTAAAATCCCCTGTTTATAGAGCGGCTGTAAGTGTTTACAGATGCCCCATACAGCCTTTTGGGTAACTGGGTACTGATGAACCTGAACAGGATCTGCTCCTGGTTTTAATTCTACTACTACTGGTGCATGATTTACAGCTAACCCAGGTGGGTTGTCCTCAGCCCATACTCCAGTCATTTCTTTAACTAACTGAAATAATAATTTTTCTTCCTCTTGTGTATGAGGTTGCATTGGTGCCTGAAATCTCTTTTTATAAAGTCTCCACTCCTCAGCCTGCAGGACAGTAAAGGTTAACACCATGGCCTTTGGGTCAGTCAGATTTAAAGTTATACCTCCCTGCGGGCCAAAAGTAATCCGTGTTTGCAGTTTTTGGAGTGGGTCTCTCCCTAACAAGGGAACTGGACAATTTGGGAAGTATAGTAATTTATGCTGGACTTCTCGTCCTCCTATAACACAACTCCTTGACCGGCAGAATGGCCTCCTCTCTGAGACTTCAGTAGCCCCTACAATAGTTGTATAGTTTTTAGTGGCCCTATGGGTTGAGTTACTACAGAGTGTTCAGCCCCAGTATCTACCATAAAGTCCACTGAACGGCTTCCAACTTTTAATGTGACCATAGGCTCCTGAAGGCCCAATGAGAAGGAGTGCGGTCTGTCCTAGTCCTCACATCTTTCAGCCCCTGCCAGCCTGATCAGATCAGTATCTGGTTCTGCCAGGGTGTGGCAGCCCCTGGCCGGTGGCCTCTTTGTCTCTCGGCCTTGGCCATTTCCCTCATTGCCTTATGGACATTTATCCTTCCAGTGTCCTTTCTTTTTGCATTGTGCACATTGATCCTTCTCTAACCTTGGTCAGCTCTCGAATCCTTGTCTTGGCCTCTTCCATGTCCATGTCCACGTCCACTTCCTCATCCTCTCACATTGCTAGTGTCTCTCTCTATGAGGGCTGTTGCTAACAGATCGGCTTTCTTTTTAAGCCTCCGATCTGCTTCCTTCTTTGCCTCCTGGTCATGGTTAACATACACTTTGGTGGCTACTTCTTTTTGTTTGTTTGTTTTTTGAGACGGAGTCTCGCTCTGTCACCCAGACTGGAGTGCAGTGGTGCGATCTCAGCTAACTGCAAGCTCTGCCTCCTAGGTTCACACCATTCTCCTGCCTCAGCCTCCCGAGTATTTTTAGTAGAGACAGGGTTTCACCGTGTTAGCCAGGATGGTCTCAATCTCCTGACCTTGTGATCTGCCCGCCTCGGCCTCCCAAAGTGCTGGGATTACAGGTGTGATCCCACCTGTAATCCTCCACCCTCCTACTTATAGAAGTAGCCTGGTGGCTACTTCTATAAGCTGGGTGGCATTCATGCCTGCGAAACCTTCCAGTTTCTGAAGGTTTCGCTTTATGTCACCCTGGGCCTGTCCTACAAATGATATATTTACCATACGCTGATTTTCAACAGCTTCAGGGTCAAATGGGGTGAAAAGCCAGTATATCTCAGAGTCTTTCATAAAACTGGCTAGGGCTCTCATCACTTCCCTGAAGCATCCCTGAGATCTTTTCTTATTGATTGCCCTTTTTCCACCATCTCTTAGCCCTTTCAGAAGTGTCTTCGGTACCTCTGCAAATGCTGAAGCTGGGTCGCATCTTCTGGGTCCCAGTTGGGATCTTGGTCTGGGAACTGGCCCTGAGCGTATGCCTGAGCATTCACTGCATCTGCTGGTGCATGGGCTTCTAGCCAGCGGAGAGTTGCTGGGTTACTCTCCTGCGGTCCTCAGTGTTAAACAGCGTGAGAAGAAGCTGCCTGCAGTCTGGCCAGGTTGGATTGTGTGTCAGAAAGATGGACTGCATCAGATCTACAAGAGCTTGGGGCTTCTCTGTATAGGAGGGAGTATGGTGTTTCCAGTTTAAGAGATTAGTGGTTGAAAAGGGCTCATAGATGAAAATCTGTTGCCCCCCTTGGACTTGGCCTTGGTCATCATAATAAATGGGTCCTCACGTCTCCCTGAGAGGCATTTACATGCTTGAGCACAGCCAGATCTGAGACACCCTGCTCGACTATCTTGATTTCCTTCCCTGGCCTCTCAAGGCTCTGATTCTTCCCTTTGGGGTGAAACTTGGGGTGTGCTAGCTCCTGAATTTGGTTCCTGGGGGGCTGTTGGCCTCAGTAAAGGGGGCCAGGCTGGGACATATGGAGGAGGAATCTCTGTTCCCTCTGGCAGCTCCTGCAAAACTGGCCTTTCTTGTTCCCTCTGGGACTTCCCCTTTAACTCTGTGTCTGCCGGCGAACCTGCTCTTACTTTCACTTGGCTCAGCTTGGGCCACAAGTGTTTTGCAATGAGCCACTAAACAGGGCTGGATCCAGGCTGGTCTTGTTTGTACTATATTTAACCATGAGTTAATGTAAGGAAATTGATCTGGATGCCCAGGCTGTCCTCCGACCCCTGTCACCACCCTAAATACACGGCCAATTATTTCCCTGTCTGTAGTTCCTTCGGTCGGCCATCCAACTCCAAAAGAAGGCCATTCTAGTTCACAGAGAGTTCTCAACCTTTGGGGGGTCAGCTTAACTCCATAATCCCCTGCAAAACCTTTCTTAAAGTTTTGTAACATGCACTCCAGTGGAGTGGGTTTTGATGACTTTCCTCCTATTTCCTCCCTTTATGATGCAGCATACCCACTCTTCCTTTTGCCTCAGACCAACCAGACCTTCTATTACGGGAGTTTCCAGACACCACTTGGCTTTGGAGAGGTCCTTATTCCCACCACAATTCTGAGCTGTGGGGCAGCTCCTATTAGCCATATGTGGTTCGCCACTAGTCCAGCTTGGCCCCACACTTTGCTTGGAGCACACAGTCCATGCTAAGAGATCTGTGACTCCCCACATCACTCCCCACATTGGTTTCTCCAGGAACCATCTCTCACACACTTTCACACACCTCCCTGTTCCCAGTTCCTGTGTTCCTAATTGGGATGGTGAGCCACTCTTGCCGCCTCCAGTTTCCTTTTCCTAACCAACTTAGCGAGCCACTCTCACATCCGGTGTTGGTTGGGGTGTGAGTTCCATCCAAATTGGCGACCTGTTCTTGCTGCCCCTAACCCGTCTGGGTCAGACTACCAGTCACACCCTGGGAAGGCTCCCCTTCTATCCTTATGAGACGCGTCCTGCCTTGGGCCCCAATACCTTACCGCAGTTCCTGAAGCACGCTGTTTCTGGAATTGTCCTGTAGCCCCTCTCAGGTTCCGTTGTGCTGCTGGGTAGGGGTGCTGGGTCACAGGAGAGCTGATTTCACCCCTCCAGGCTGAAGTTCTCCTGGTGGCACCTGGGGTCACAGGTCTCCCCTGGCCCGGGGCTCCAGCCCCATAGGGAAAGGAGACAGTAGATCTGCCGTCTCCACTCCTCCTGGCTGGCTCGCCAAGAAATGTTGCGGGATGCAGGGGACTAGACAAGTATGGGTGAATATAGGAGGATAATTATTTTAAGGTGCACACCAGCTCAGTGGATTTATTTTTCCTTGAATTTCTGCCTCAATATTACCTAGATAAAGGTCGTCTTGTTTCTCTGACTACTTCATAAGACAAGCAAATTTTCACAAATTTAAAGGATACATTGTGGAAGTTCTGACTGAAAATAAGGCCCTTGCGGGCATCCTAGAAATTTATCTAGAATGGTGGCTCTCAAACTTTAGCATCCATCAGAATTAGTTGGAGGGCTGGCCCCACCCCATTGCTGATTTTTGTAGGTCTGGGGTGAGGCCCAAGAATGTGCATTTCTAACAGTTACTATATGATGCTGATGCTGTTGGTTTGGGGAAAACATTTTGAGAACCATTGACCTTGTAGATAGTGGTAGTGGTGAATATGGTGGTGGTGGTGAAGATGGTTGTGGTGGTGGTGAAGATGGTGGTGGTGGTGGCCAAGGTAATGGTAGTGGGTGGTAACAGTGGTGGTGGTGATGGCGGTGACAATGGTGATGGTGGTGGTATTGATGTTGGTAATGGGGCAGTGGTTATGTTGGTGGTGATGGTAATGGTGGTCGTGGTGGTGGTGACAGTGGTAGTGGTGGTGATGGGGATGATAGTGGTGAGTGATGGTGGTGACAGTGATGATAGTGGTGACAGTAATGGTGGTGGCATTGATATTGGTAATGGTAGTGGTATTGTTGATGTTGGTGGTAGTGGTGGTGATAATAGTGGTAGTGATGGTAACAGTGGCGGTGGTGATGGTGATGATGGTGACAGTGATGGTGGTGACAGTGGCAATGGTGGTGGCAATGATATTGGTAATGGTGGTGGTGGTGATGGTGATAATGGTGATGGTGATAGTGGTGGTGGTGACAGTGGTGCTGGTGACGGTGTTGGTGGTGACCGGTGGTGGTGGTGACAAAAGTGGTGGTGATCATAATGATAGTGGTGGTGGTAACGGTGACAGTGATGGTGGTGACCTACGATCTCTGCAGCAATAGGCCCACCATAACCATCACCACCATCATTACCACCACTGTTACCATCCACCACCATCACCACCACCAAATGACTGGTGATGGTGGTGGCAGTGGTGAAAGTGTAGCATTGTAAAGAGCTAGAGTCAGCTCCCACACAGGTGAAGTTGAGAGATTATTACTGAGGCCCATGTCAGTTAGGAGAATTATGTCATACATATGAAGGCAACATGGGCAGTAACAAAACAAAACAAAACAAAACAAAAACAGTTCTATCACATATGAACCCTAAATCAAAGTTTATAAGGGCAACCATTGAAAATCACAGATGCTGGCTTGGAGTCAACCTGCTGCTCACATGGGTAACTTTATGCAATCTGTTTCAGGATTAGTAACAGGAGGGATGGATATATTTAGAATGTTTAATGAATTAAGAGACTGAATATGCAAAGAGACAATGGCCATATATAACTATGCATTTCTATGTCTAGTGTCATATATGGTCATTGACTCTTTGCATATTCAGAGGCTGTGACCGACAACCTTTGCAGCAACCGGGGCAGGAGCCAAGCCAACCTTCTACAGCGATAGGCCCAGAACGTCAGGATTTGCTCAATGACTGCCTGCTGCCCTAATTCTCACTGACACTTCCAACTCAGGACCAAGCCAAGAAAGCCAAAAATCCTCTCCAAACCCATCACATAAGATGCTGCTGCCTGCACCTTCCCCCTGCCAACATCTTCCAATTAGAGCCCACCTGAAACCTATAGAAGCCTTTCCCACTAGCATTTGAGTCTCCAGTTATATTTGACTCTCTGCCAAAGGCAAGTGATGGTGGCTGACTGTCTGGCCATAGAAAACGCTAAATAAATAGCCTCTGCCTTCCTCATTTGGGTGGCTTTCGTTGATCCCCATTGAATCTTCTCCACAGTGGAAAGCTAGCTAATTTTTAGGTTTCCAGGTGTATGAAATGCTCCTGCTGGTGTTGTTAACTCTA
This sequence comes from Pan troglodytes, assembly GCF_028858775.2. NCBI lineage: Eukaryota > Metazoa > Chordata > Mammalia > Primates > Hominidae > Pan > Pan troglodytes. The sequence continues at coordinate 156,009,360 of NC_072404.2, read as the reverse complement.
TTTCCACTAGGTGGCACCATTCACTCGGGAAGGATAACACACGCTTCCAGGAGGTTCCCAGACCCAACCGGGAGGCAAGGGAAGGGGAACTCTGCAAAAGCCCATCTGGCTTTGCTTGTCTTTCCACGTGAACCACATGACCGGGTTTAGCAGCTCGCGTGTAACATCGCTACCCAGCAGATGTGATGCAGGGCAAGTACTAGTTCAAGGGGAAGATGGTGGAGGTGGGGAATGGGCTGGCTCTGGGCTTCCCGGCCTCTGCATTTTAGGCATTCCAGACAAGACAATTCTTCGTCGTGTGTGGAGAGGGAGGCTGTCCTGTGCTTTGGAGGATGTTCGGCAGCATGTCTGGCCTTTACCCACTTGATGCCAGAAACACTCCCTGTCTTAGTCCGTTTGAGCTGCTATATAACAAAATACCATGAACTGTGTGGCTTAGAAACAGCAAATATTTATTGGCCGGGCGCAGTGGCTCACGCCTGTAATGCCAGCACTTTGGGAGGCCGAGGCGGGAGGATCACGAGGTCAGGAAATAGAGACCATCCTGGCTAACACGGTGAAACCCCGTCTCTACTAAAAATACAAAAAATTAGCTGGGCGTGGTGGCGGGCGCCTGTAGTCCCAGCTACTCGGGAGGCTGAGGCAGGAGAATGGCGTGAACCCAGGAGGCAGAGCTTGCAGTGAGCCGAGATTGGGCCACCGCACTCCAGCCTGGGTGACAGAGTGAGACTCTGTCTCAAAAAAAAAAAAAAAAAAAAAAAAAAAAGAAACAGCAAATATTTCTTTCTCACAGTCCTGGAGGCTGAAAAGTCCAGGATCCAGGTGCAGCATGGTTGGGTTCTGGGGAGGTCCTGCTTCTGGGCTGCAGACCGCCGCCTTCTCACTGTGTCCGTGGTGGAAAGAGTGGGAGAGGGTGAGAGCTTTCTCTGGGGACTCTTTGATGAGGGCACTAAACCCATTCATGAGGGCTCCACTCACCTTCCATCACTTTGGGGGTTAGGATTTCAACATATGAATTTTGGAGGCGGACACGTTCAGACCATAGCACTTCCCTTTCCCAATTATGATAATAAAATATCTTCAAACATTGCCAAGTGTCAGCCAGGCATGGTGGCCCACATCTGTATTCTCAGCACATCGGGAGACCAAAGTGGGAGGATTGCTTGAGCACAGGAGTTTCAGACCAGCCGGGGCAATATAGCAAGACTCTGTCTCTACGGAAAAAAAAAAAAAAAACCTGGGCACGGCAATGGGGCACACCCGTAGTTCTAGATACCCAGGAGGCTTAGGTGGAGGGATGGCTTGAGCCCAGGTGTTTGGGGTTGCAGTGAGCTATGATTGTGCCACTGCACTCCAGCCTGGGGGACAGAGTAAGACCTTGTCTCTTAAAAGAAAAAAAAAAGAAAAATTACCAAATGTCCCCTGGAGAAGCAAAGAAGCAAAGTTGTCCCTGCTTGGGAATCACTAGTCTTAGGTCCTTGCGCACAGTTCTCTGCTGAGACCCTTTCAGCACCCCCTGACCTCCTTACCCCTCTTCCCACCCCACACTCACACTTTCTTCAGAACAGAATATAAGAGAAGGGAACGCCCTGCACTTACCTGCTGCAGCTTCAACGTCTTTGTTCCCCCTGAGCAGGCTCTAAACCAGTGTGTCTCTGGTGGGGACTTGAGCCACCTCCACCAAAAACACCTGGGCGGCTGTGCACCGTGGCTGACACACCTGTAATCCTAGAACACTGGGAGGCCAGACAGAGCAGGAAGATCTCTCAAAACTAGGAGTTCAAGATCAGCCTGGGCAACAGAGCGAGACAACATAGTGAGACTCTGTCTCTACAAGCAAACACACACCTGGAGTGCTTGTAAAACTGCACGTTCCTGGGCTGCATCCCAGACCCCTTGCATCAGGATCACTCAGGGAAGGCCAGAATCTGTTCTTTTTTTTCTTCTTTTTTTTCCCCCTTAAACTCAATGGGATTATCAGGCAGATAAAAAGTGTGAGAAAGGCCGGGCGTGGTGGCTCATGCCTCCACTGCACTCCAGCCTGGGGTAATCCCAGCACTTTGGGAGGCTGAGGCAGACAGATCACCTGAGGTCAGGAGTTTGAGACCAGTCTGGCCAACATGGTGAAACCCCGTCTCAGCTAAAACTATAAAAAATTACTCGGGCATGGTGATGGGTGCCTGTAATCCTGGCTACTCGGGAGGCTAAGGCAAGAGAATCGCTCGAACCCGGGAGGCGGAGGTTGCAGTGAGCTGAGATCGCACCACTGCTTTCCAGCCTGGGCAATAAGACGGAAACTCTGTCTCAGAAAAAAAAAAAAAGTGTGAGAAGCACTGGCCCTGCCCCTCCCCCCAGGTCCTGCTTGGTATCTCTGACCTGCAATTCCTTCCTAAGAGAGTCAGGCCCTGGCATGTGGATTTTGGCTCTGGGCCACCCATATCTACTCCCCAAGCTGGCAGAGGAGAAAATATCAGAAATAATACTGAAAGGGGCTGGGCGCGGTGGCTCACACCTGTAATCCCAGCACTTTGGGAGGCCGAGGCGGGCAGATCACGAGGTCAGGAGATCGAGACCATCCTGGCTAACATGGTGAAACCCCATTTCTACCAAAAATACAAAAAATTAGCTGGGCACGGTGGCGGGTGCCTGTAGTCCCAGCTACTCAGGAGGCTGAGGCAGGAGAATGGTGTGAACCCAGGAGGTGGAGCTTGCAGTGAGCCGAGATAGCGCCACTGCACTCCAGCCTGAGAGACGGAGCGAGACTGTGTCTCAAAAAAAAAAAAAAAAGAAAAGAAATAATACTGAAAGAAGCAGGGAAAGGAGGAGGCAGTTGTGTGTGTGTGCCCTGCGGCAATGACCCATCCCTTCCCCGTGAGACCACGGCCTCCTCGCTTTCTCTTTTTCACTCTTCAGTTGAATTTTCTCCATTACTCCTTATCACGAGAATCTCTCCTCTAGTTCCTGCCTTCTGGTTTTCTAGGTGGCTTGCTCCAGACACCTTTCTCCCGGTGTCACGGAACTGGACTACTACTACCCACGTGCAGTGCGTGTGCTAACCCTGTGTGGCCAAGGCAAGTCTCCTCCCCTCCTTCTGCCTCGAGGGCTTGGGCTGCTCATCTCTGAGGCCACTTCCTGCTCTGACACGGTATGCCCCCACCATGCTGTGTGCAACTCTGTTGCCCCTGGACCCTGTTAACTTCTTTATTTTATTTTATTTTTGAGACAGAGTCTCGCTCTGTCACCCAGGCTGGAGTGCAGTGGTAAAATCTCGGCTCACTGCAACCTCCGCCTCCTGAATTCAAGCGATTCTCCTGTCTCAGTCTCCTGAGTAGCTGGGATTAGAGGCACATGCCACCATACCCAGCTAATTTTTGTATTTTTGGTAGAGATGGGGTTTTGCCATGTTGGCCAGGCTGGTCTCGAACTCCTGATCTCAGGTGATCCACCCTCCTCGGTCTCCCAAAGTGCTGGGATTATAGGAGTGAGCCACTGCACCCCACCAGGCCCTGTTAACTTCTCTGTTCTAAAGCCTGTCCTGGCCACAAAGCTACAGTGGTGCTGTCCTGTGCTCAGACTGCCTGGGCTCATCTCAGCCCCGGTACTCCCTGGCAGTGGCCTTGGGCAAGGCAGCCAACCCCTTTTTGGTTGCTTCTTTATCTCTAGAAGAGGCTAATATTAGAACCTACCTACTAGGTAATCTCTGTAATGCATTAACACTGCCCAGCACATATTCAGGAAAACGTAGAGTGAGAATGAGAAGAGTACTGCTCTTGCGCTTTTTTGCCTACATGAGAAGGCTGGGGCTGGGAGGGACCAGACAGCCCCTGTGATCTCCCCAGGAATCTGACACCCAAAGAGGGAAGTTGACTCACCCAAAGTCACACTCCCAGCGAGGGCAGTAGTATATCAGCTGGCTTGCCTTTAGCCAATCTTTTTTATTTTGATTTGAGTTAATCTGAGAGACGTAGGAAGGGGACAGATATTAGAGCTTTCAGAAACATGTTCTCTCAAGCAAGGTGTGGCCTCTGAGAGTCAGTGCAGTGCTGTATAGTCATTTGGAGATCTGAAGGCTGACCTTGGGCCTGGGGTGGATTTTAGTAGAAAGAGGGTGGTGATCTGGCAATGAGGACACAGATGTAATGCCTAGCTCATAACCTGGTGTGATTAAAATATTTTCTTCTCAGCCGGGCGCAGTGGTTCACACCTGTAATCCCAACACTTTGGGAGCCCGAGGCGGGTGGATCACGAGGTCAGGAAATCGAGACCATCCTGGCTAACATGGCGAAACCCCGTCTCTACTAAAAATACAAAAATTAGTTGGGCATGGTGGCGCATGCTTGTAGTCCCAGCTACTCGGGAGGCCGAGGCAGGAGAATCACTTGAACCTGGGAGGCGGAGGTTGCAGTGAGCCAAGATCACACCACTGCACTCCAGCCTGGGCAACAGAGACTACATCTCAGGATGTAGTGGCTCATGCCTGTAATCCTGGCACTTTGGGAGGCTGAGGCAGGCAGATCACCTGAGGTCGGGAGTTCGAGATGAGCCTGACCACATGGAGAAACCTCGTCTCTACTAAAAATACAAAATTAGCCAGGTGTGGTGGCGCATGCCTGTAATCCCAGCTACTCGGAAGGGTGAAGCAGGATACGCTTTTGAACCCAGGAAGCGGAGGTTGCAGTGAGCTGAGATCACGCCATTGCACTCCAGCCTGGGCATGCCAAGAGTGAAACTCTGTCTCAAAAAACAAACAAACAAACAAACAAACAAACAAACTATATATATATATATATATACACACACACACACACGTATTCTTCTTTTGGCTGGGCGCGGTGGCTCACACCTGTAATCCCAGCACTTTGGTAGGCCAAGGCAGGCAGATCACCTGAGGTCAGGAGATCAAGACCAGCCTGGCCAACATGGTGAAACCTCGTCTCTACTAAAAATACAAAAATTAGCTGGGCGCGGTGGTAGGCACCTGTAATCCCAGCTACTAGGGAGGCTGAGGCAGGAGAATTGTTTGAACCTGGAAGGCAGAGGTTGCAGTGAGCCGAGATCACGCCATTGCACTCCAGCCTGGGTGACAGAGTGAGACTCTGTCTCAAAAAAATAATAATAAAATAAAATATTTTTTTTCTTCTTGTTTTTGTTTGTTTTTTGAGACAGGTAAGACAGGGTCCTGTTCTGTTGCCCCGGCTGGAGTGCAGTGGTGAGATCACAGCTCACTGTAGCCTCAACCTCCCTGGTGTGTGCCACCACACCCAGCTAATTTTTTATTTTTTGTAGAAATGGGGGTCTCACTATGTTACCCATGCTGGTCTTGAACCCCCAGCCTCAAGTGATCATGCTACCTTGGCCTCCTAAAGTGCTGGGATTACAGGCATGAGCCACTGTGTCCAGCATGATTAAAATCTTCAATGAGGGCTGGGCGCGGTGGCTCATACCTGTAATCCCAGCACTTTGGGAGGCCGAGGCAGGTGGATCACGAAGTCAGGAGTTCGAGACCAGCCTGGCCAACATGGTGAAACCCTGTCTCTACTAAAAATAGAAAAATTAGCCGGGCATGGTGGCATGTGCCTGTAATCCCAGCTACTCAGGAGGCTGAGGCAGGAGAATCCCTTGAACCAGGGAGTCGGAGGTTGTAGTGAGCCGAGATCACGCCACTGCACTCCAGCCCGGTGAGAGAGTGAGACTCTGTTTCAGAAAAAAAAAAAAAAAAAAAATTTAATGAAGCGTATTACCTCACTCCTTCTCCTGACTCTGAAGAGATTGCCTCGTTGGGCCAGAAAGTAGGCAGGGAAGGCTCTCAGAAGCAAGAGGTAGGTGCCTTTCATCCTGTGCACAGAAGTCCACACAGAAGAGTTGGATTCACTGGCCTGACTGTCCTCCTGTATTCTGAAATCACAGTGACCACAAAGAGCTACAACAGCTTAAACACAGAAAGCCATGCCTCTAAAAAGTATCCAAATCACCACATTCTTGTTCCTTTTTTTTACTGTTCAAATACATCGTCCAAAAGGAACAGAAAGAATGTAAGTGTAGAGGGTACTTGGTGTGGCAGGCTTCATATTTGAGACTTTGCCTAGTGATGAATGACCTGGAAAGTTCACACCTTTATTCTTTGCTTTTTGTCATAAACATGCCAGTCTTTATGAAGTTACAGACACTTTAATTCTTTGTGTGAAAAAAAGACAGTCCAAAATAAATTAGGGTCATGAAATCAAACAGAAATGATTTTTATCTCAAAATGATATGTTGAGATGCTGTCTGCCAATGCAGAGATTCTCCCGGATTCCCCGTGGTAAGCCAGCAAAGGTCAGCCATCCATGGTAATAAACAAAGACCATCTGCCCCACAGCACCCCTAGTGGGCCTCAACAGCTGCCCATCTTATAGTCCCAGCCAAAGCGGTAGGTGTGAGAGCGTCCCCGGAAGACAGAGGGCACAGAGGCATCTCTGCCAAAGACCAGCCCTTCGCAGCCAGGGAGGATGAAAGAGCCTTAGGGCTTCAATCTGGGCTCTGCACACTCCTGGGTGGCCTCTGCTCCCCCTCTACCCCTCCCACTCCTATCCCACACCTCCTGGATTGCATCTGATTGGGACCAATAACAAACCAAGCCTGGTTTTGAGGTTTGGGTGGGATGCTTGGCTTGGTTTTGTTTCCTCAGAGAGAGGCAGCCAGGAGGGCCTGCAAGGAACTGGCACCCAGCTGTGTCTAAGTGGGAGAATGGGCTGAGGATGGAGTTAGAGATGGAATGAGAGAGGCAGCGGGGAGGTGGCCTTCTGTGGAGGAAAGGCATCAGGTGCCAGCAAGAGACTAGAAGGGGAGCCCTGACATCTGTAAGCCCTGACTTAGAGCCTCTCTAAGATGGCTCGGTGGGCTCTGAGCCTGCAGGGCTTTGGTCTATGGATGGGAGGGATGTAGGGGAGGCTTGGCCAAGGCTGTGTCAGGGTGAGGCTGTAGACTTTTCCCTGCCCTTAAGAGAAGTTCCTTCCTTGCTCTACCTCATCCAAACGTGTCTAAGCACAGACGTGATTCTTCTCCCCACACCAGCTCTCCAGATGATCAATCAATCAATAAACCTCTTGTCCATCAATCATCTACTGTGTGTATAGCTTTTTTCTTTTCTTTTTAAATATAATTTAATGATTATGTTTTTATTTTTATTTTTATTTATTTATTTATTTTTTTGAGACAAGGTCTTGCTCTGTCACCCAGGCCAGAGTGCAGTGGCACAATCTCTGCTCACTGCAACCTCTGCCTCCCATGTTCAAGTGATTCGTGTGCCTCAGCCTCCTGAGTAGCTGAGATTATAGGTGTGCGCCACCACGCCTGGCTAATTTTTTGGTATTTTCAGTAAAGACAGGGTTTCACCATGTTGCCAGGCTGGTCTCGAACTTCTGGGCTCAAGTGATTCACCTGCCTCAGTCTCCCAAAGTGCTGAGATTGAGATTACAAGCATGAACCACTGAACCCAGGCTAATTATTTCCAGTTTTTTTCCTACAGATGGATTCTGACTATGTTGCCCAGGCTAGAGTGCAGTGGCTATTCACAGGTGCGATCCCACTACAGATTAGCACAGGAGTTTTGACCTGTTCCATTTCTGACCTGGGCTGATTAACCCCTCTTTAGGCAACCTGGTGGTCCCTTGCTCCCAGGAGGTCACCATATTGATGCTGAACTTAGTGCAGACACTGGATTGGCAAAGTGCACCACAACCCAGGACTCCCAAGCTCAAGTGATCCTCCTGCCCCAGCCTCCCATGTGTATACCTTTCACCTATGCACCTATGCAGTGAGCCAAGATCACATCATTGCACTCCAGCCTGGGCAACAAGAGCAAGGCTCCGTCTCAAAAGAAAAAAAGAAGAAACCATGGGAAATGGGAAGTACCGAGGGATATTACAAGGCTAGCCCCACCCATCAAGGCAGGGGACAGAGCCTGAGAAAGAGCCTTCGGACACTCTCTCAAATGTTTTCATTTCCACTGAGATTCCTTTTGGATGTAAATGTTGACAGAGCATCATTTTTGTCCCAGGCACTTCGACCAGTCATGGCATTAGGTCCGCCCTGCAACTCAACAACGAAGCATCATTCCTGCCATTTCATGGATGGGAAAACCAAGCCCCAACGGGTTATGTGCTTTATCTGAGGTCCCACAGACCCAGACCTGTCTGGCTCAACCCATGTTCTTTTTGTTACCCCATGAAGCCTGTGAGCATCGGCTCTGCCCAGGGCCAGCTCCTCTGGAGGGAGAGTTCTGGATCAAGAACCAATCCATGTCCTCACTGTGGCTCCCCCCTCTGGAAGGAACAGGCAGTGCAGTTCCTTGGGGCATCCCTGACTCAAACCATCCCCTTGAGATCTGGCTCCCCTGCTTGGGTCACTGGGATCCATTCCTTCTTGGCCTCTTAGCTGGCAGGATCTTTCTTCTGTCTCATCATCACCTGCCTGCCCTCCCAGGTTCAAGTGATTCTCCTGCCTCAGCCTCCCGAGTAGCTGGGATTACAGGCACCTGCCACCATGCCTGGCTAATTTTTGTATTGTTAGTAGAGACAGGGTTTCACCACGTTGGCCAGGCTGGTCTCGAACTCCTGACCTCAGGTGATCCGCCCGCCTCGGCCTCCCAGTGTGCTGGGATCACAGCCATAAGCCACCGTGTCCGGCCTGGTTTCTTTATTTTAATTTTTATTGGAAGGCAGTCAGAGCCTGGAAGAGAGAGTCTGTTCTATCCAGTGTCGGAGCACAAGACAGAGCCGCAGGCCCATTGAATGCATTACTCCCTTGGCTTATGGCTGAGATAAAGCCAGCTCTGTTGCCTGTGCGTGCTGGTAGACGATCCTGGACCTAAAAGGGGTGGGGAGGAAGGGGGAGTTGAGCGCTGATGCAGGAGAAGAAAAACTGCCTGCCTCCCATTCTTCAACCTTGACACTCTGTGTTCATGGGGAAAAAAAAAAAGGAGATTAGGAAAATAATAACCAACAGGAGAGTACCCGTGAGTCCTCCCATGGGCCAGGCACCATACCAAACCCTCAAAACAGCGCTCTTAGGAGGCCGCAGCCATTGCCATTTCCACCCTACAGATGAAGAGTTTAAAAAGCTGGGATTTCGAGGCTGAGCAACCTGCTGCAGAGCTGAATGTGCCCCTCCAATCAAGGCCTGCGCTCCTCAGCAGGACGCTGGAGGAAAAGGAGGGAGAGGAAGGAAGAAATGTACTGCAGTGTTCCAGGGCTGCTCTGTGTGGAAGAAACAGGGTTACTATTCAGGAGGCTGAGGTGGGGAGTTCAAGGCCAGCCTGGGCAACATAGCAAGACCTTGTCTCAATATAAATTAATTAAAATAAATGTTAAAATAAAAAAGACTGGGCACGGTGGCTCATGCTTGTAATCCCAGCACTTTGGGAGGCCAAGGTGAGGGGATCACCTGAGGTCAGGAGTTTGAGACCAGCCTGGTCAACATGGTGAAACCCCATCTCTACTAAAAATACAAAAATTAGCCGGGTATGGTGGTGCATGCCTGCAATACCAGCTACTTGGGAGGCTGAGGCAGGAGAATCACTTGAACCCAGGAGGCGGAGGTTGCGGTGAACCGAGATTGCACCACTGCACTCCAGCCTGGGCGACAGAGCAAGACTCTGTCTCAAAAAATAAAAATTAATTAAAATAAAATGAAATAAAATAAAATATAAAGAAGCAAGATTAAAGACTCAAAAGAGAAATCAACTTTGTCCCTTTCCTCTCACTTTCACTTTTCCCAGCTTGAGGCCAGGCATGACCTCCTACCCGAAGCATTTTCCAACATGAAGAGAAGCTATGGACAGAGAAGGAGGACAGGGGACGAATATACTGTTGGAGTTGTCAGCGCCAGGAACAGGAGAAGAGGGGATGACGGAGAGGCCCTTCCAGGCTCCAACGTGTAGCACCAGCCTTGGAGGGCTATCGTGGGCTACCCTGTCTCCCTCCTCCAGGGAGCCAGCGGGGGGGGCCACAAGGGGAAGGAGGGAGGGGTCCCTATGTGGGACCCCTGTCATGGTCAGAGCCACAGGATGACCCAGCAATGGGAGCAGCCAGCTCTGAGAAGTTGGAGGGCTGGGGGCTGTGAGAGGCAGGCAAGGTTAGAAATCCACAAAGCACAGGCTGTACACAGTTCATCAGACTCAGACCCAAGGAACTAAGGCAGGAGTTATTTTCCTAAAACAGATTAGTGTCCAGAAGTCAAAGATGAGGGAGTGGAAGGCCAGGCATAGTGGCTCACACCTATACAATATAATCTCAGCACTTTGGGAGGCTGAGGTGGGAGGATCACTGGAGGTCAAGAGTTTGAGACCAGCCTGGCCAACATGGTGAAACCCTGTCTCTACTAAAAATACAAAAATTAGCTGGGCATGGTGGCAGATGCCTGTAATCCCAGCTACATGGGAGTCTGAGGCAGGAGAATCACTCGAACTCAGGAGGCAGAGGCTTCAGTGACCCAAGACCACGCCAATGTACTCCAGCCTACGTGACAGAGTGAGAATCTGTCTCAAAAAAAAAAAAAAAAAAAAAAAAAGGCCAGGTGTGGTGGCTCACACCTGTAATCCAAGCACTTTGGGAGGCCAAGGCGGGTGGATCATGAGGTCAGGCGTTTTTAAGACTAGCCTGGCCAAGATGGTGAAACCCTGTCACTACTAAAAATACAAAAAAATTAGCCGGGCGTGGCGCGGTGGCAGGCGCCTGTAATCCCAGCTACTCAGGAGGCTGAGGCAAAAGAATCGCTTGAACCCAGGAGGCAGAGGTTGCAAGCCAAGATTGCACCAGTTTGCTTTCTTATATGTTGTAGCAGCCCTGGGAATAATTAACCCTCAAGAAGCCAAGTCTTGGCCAGGCGTGGTGGCTCACATCTATAATCCCAACACTTTGGGAGGCCAAGTCAGGAGGATTACTTGAGGCCAGGAGTTCAAGATTAGCCTGGGCAACATAGCAAGACCTACAAAAAATAAAAAAGCCGACCATGATGGCATACATCTGTAGTCCTAGCTAATTGGGAGGCTGAGGTGGGGAAATTGCTTGAGCCCACGAGTTCGAGGCTGAAGTGAGCTATGATAGCAACACTGCACTCCACCGTGGGTGAGAGACTGACACTGCCTCAATCAATCCATCAATAAAAAAGAAGCCAAGCCTGGGAGGCTGAGGCAGGTGAATGGCGTGAACCCAGGAGGCGGAGCTTGCAGTGAGCCGAAATCGCTCCACTGCACTCCAGCCTGGGCGACAGAGCGAGAGTCCGTCTCAAAAAAAAAAAAAAAAAAAAAAAAAAAAAGCCAAGCCTCTGATCTTTATTTAGAAAGTGAAAAACTTACTGAATAATGCTTCAACAAACAAAACAATAATTTAAATGCTTACACTTAAAAAAAAGGCTTGCACTTTGCAAATGTGGGCTCTAAAAGTTGACTATGCTTAGTTATGAGGAGTTTAAGGAACTTAACACGCCCTAGAAAAGCTTCAAAGAGTTCCCAGAAAGCATAAAACCCTCAGCTGAGAAGAAAACAGAGCTTTTTTTCCTGTGACTTTGAACAAGTCCCTCAAATCTCAGGCGCCCAGTCTATAGGCACTGCCTGGGCAGTATTACGTCATTACACCCATCTTTTATTTTTCACTGTCTCCCTCCTGCCTTTCTCTCGCGCGCACACTCCTTCTGTGGATTTGTGAGGCTCAGCCTTTCTTCTCTCTTCCCCATTGCCTGAACTTTAGGCCTCTTTGCTGTCCCGCAGGACCATGGCTCCCAGCCCTTCTGGAAGTCACTGAGCTAAAGACGAGGATGACCTTCCTCTGGTGTGGAGATGGACCTGAAGCCTGCTCCCACCGCGCGCAAATCACCCCGCCAGACCCCCCTCACTCTCATCAGGGCATTCCTCTGCTCAAAAACTTTCCGTCCCCCGCTTGAAATCTGGCTAAGCCTACCCATCAGACCTGATTCACCACTTGGTCCTCACTCGGCTGTTTCTGAAATGCCTAGCCTCTGCTTCCGGCCTCCACTGGTGCTGTTCCCTCCACTCAGAACCCTTTCCTTTCAACCACTTTCCTCCACCTATGCAAATGCTATTCAATGTTCCCGGCCCGGTCAAAGCTCCAGGGAACTTCCTCGAAGGCCCCAGCCTGTATTCCAGACCCGCCTTCCCCACAGCCCACGGCATTTCCCTGCGGACTTCTGCTGTGTAGCCTGTGTTCCTTGACGGTGTCCTGCGTGAGTGGGGGCAGCGGGTCTATGAAGTCACTTCTCCTCTTGGAAGCTTTTCCTGACCACCTCCCTTCCCGCCCGGTCTGGGAGCCCTTCTGCAGCGCGCTCGGCCCTGGGCCCTCCCCGGCCCCCATCACCTGCATCGCCGGTCTCCTGACTGTCATTACCCCGGCCCGACGGCAAGCTGCCTGGGGCAAGGGTGGTGCCTGACTCACTGCCCGAGGTGCCCCCGGCCCCGGCCCGGTGCTGAGAGTGTGTTAACTGCCTAGAGTAAGCGGGGCCGGGCATGCGGCCGCCGTTCCCCGGGCTTGGACGTCCAGGTCTAAGCCTCGGGCCGGAAGCACCTCGCGAATCCGCCCGGGCCTGGGTGGAATGGAGCCGGCGCGCGGCGGGCGTCCTCCCAGGAAGGGTTAAGCCACCTCTCCCCCATCCCGAGAGGCGAGGGGGCGAGTCCGGCAGAAGGTCCTGTTTACCGCAGCTCCGCGCGGGGCCGGGCCCTGGGAGAGGGGTTGCCGTGGCAACCGGCCGGGCGCCCGCCAGCTGCGGATTAGCTCACTGGGCCGGGCGGGATGGGTCGGGAGGAGGGGGCGCGCGTCGCGCAGATCGTCGCGGAGCCACGGCAGGAGGAGGCAGGGGCCGCGGGCGAGCCTGCGCTGGGCCGGCCGAGGGAAGCGCGCCGCTGGGGCCGGGGGCGGCGGGGACCCCACGGGAGCGCGCGCGGCGGGGACCCCCAGGGGCTTGTGGGCTGCCGGGGGAGGCTCGGCGGACAAAGGGGCGGAGGGCGGAGGGCCATGGCGTCCCCGGCACCCGCCGCCGCCCGCCCCCGAGCCGCGCCGCCAGCCGTCCCGGCCCGCCCCGGAGCCCCCAAGATGCGCCCCAGAGCCCGCGGAGCCGCCGCCCGCGGGGAGGTAGGGCCGGGCCGGGCCGGGCCAGGGGGTGCAGGGTCGAGCTGGGGAGGGAAAGGGGACGGAGGAGGGGACGCGCGGGGGAGGGAGGAAACGGCTTGCGCGGCCCGAGCCCTGACGGGGGAAGCGGCTCTGCAGACGGGAGTCTGAGTTCCCGCCTGGTCCCGGGACTGTGCAGAGCGCGATCCAGGCGTTCCTCCCGGGCTCGGGCTGACTCCCAGGACTGAGCCCGGACGCCGCCGTCCCGCGCCTCGGGGACCTGCAGAAAGCCGGTAGACCCCCGCCCTGCGCCGTGCTGGGTCCCTCGGGGCGCGAGTGTGAGTGTGTGTGTGTCCGCGCGCTTGTGTGTGTGTGCGCGCGCTTGTGTGTCTGTGTGTGAGTGTGTCTGTGCGAGTGTGTGTGAGTGTGTGCGTGCGCGTGCAAGCGCGGGGCATCGAGGCGGCTGAGCAGCCGGGCCCCCCTCACAGCGGTCAGCATTTGCAGTCTTGGGAAAGCAAGAAGGTAAAGATGATTGAATGGTCTTACTTCTTCCACTTTGTCCCCAAGGGTGGAGTTGGGAGCAGATGGAGCCCAGGGGAAGTCTGGACACAATCGTATTAGGAGGGTCACAGAGAGCTGGGTGAGACCACGGAGTAGAGCCAGACCTCAGCCGTGGAATCTTGTCATGGGGGGCCTGGGACAGGAAGCAGGAAACTAGTCAGGGCTCTCCAGGGGCGTAAATTGGGCAAGGGAAGTGCAGTGACCCTGCCTTAACCAGCTGGTGCTGACTTCCAGCTGCTGTTCAGATGCGATTCAGGAATGTGACTTCCCCAAGGTTCCAAATGACATCGGACAGTAATGGGCTGGGGGTAACAGAGTTGTAATAGGCGTGCTACAGTAATCTTGTTAGTAAACTCTTAAACCCTCTGTGGTTACCACATAAAAGAAGAGAAAGAAATCCCTTCTCCTTACATCATCAAATATCAGATACCAAAAGAGTGGAGTAGAAAGTCTGGGTGGGCAGCGTGGGACGGAGCAGAACTCCGAGAGGAAGTATGTGTGAGTGTGCGAGTGTGTGCGTGTGTGTCAGAGACGGTTTCTGAGGCCTGGTAATGAAAAGGCTGGCGGGAGGCTGGCCTCCAGTCCTTTCGTTTGTTTTTTATTTTTATTTTTTTGAGACGGAGTCTTGTTCTGTCGCCCAGGCTAGAGTGCAGTGGCGTGATCTCAGCTCACTGCAACCTCCGCCTCCTGGGTTCAAGCGATTCTCCTGCCTCAGCCTCCCGAGTAGTTGGGATTACAGGCGCCCACCACCACGCCCAGCTAATTTTTGTATTTTTAGTAGAGACGGGGTTTCACCATGTTGGCCAGGCTGGTCTTGAACTGCTGACCCCAGGTGATCAGCCCGCCTCGGCCTCGCAAAGTGCTGGGATTACAGGCGTGAGCCACTGTGCCTGGCCTCCAGTCCTTTCATTCTGGAAGATTAATAAAATCCTGTGTCATGTATTCTATTCATCCCCTTACACAGCTCTGTGTGCTAGGCATGCGTGCTAGACATCAGTGGCACAGCGAGGAATGAGACGTCCCCCTTCCTTCCAGGAACACCATCCTAGCTGGGTAGTCAAACAAAAAAGTAAAACCAGTCCTGGCCCAGCCTGGCTGTGAGGGCTGCATGGCGTAGAACTAGGGCAGCCCAGAGAGGAGCCGGTGCAGGGAATCCCCACAGATTAGGTGATGCTTGGGCTAAGCCCTGAAAACCGCCTCACCAAGGAAACAGCAGGGAAGGTTGTTTCAGGCTGAAAGAACAGAATGTGCAAAGTCACCAGGAGAGTCTAGGAGAGGCCAGTGAGGGGAATTCAGTGTGGCTGCGGGTTGCAGTATGTGAGTGCATGCCGGGGAGAGGTGAGGCGGGGGCTGTCAGGGCAGAGGCACAGGGAAGGAAGGATCTGCCAGAAGGAGGCAGGGGTATGCACTGAAGCAGGAGTGATGCGCTCCTTCTGGTTGTTGGGTGGGGAGGCCTGGAGGAGGAGGAGGAGACCAAGGCTTTTTGCAACACCCAGGCCAGAATTACTGAGGAGCAGGAGAAACTGAAAGGATGCCAGGATCAAGAGGCAGGACCTGGTGACTGGTTTGGGCACAGATTATGATAACTTAGACTAAAAACAAGTATGTACAGAAATGCTCAGGAGAAAACAAAGCAAAGCAAAAGGAATGTGGACCTTCTGAGTGGCCTGCATTTAGCAGATTACAACACTTGGATAACGCATTTGGCTGTAAGTTTTCTGGCAGCTTAGAGACAAACAAAAATACACTGGGTTGCATAGTTTGGGATTTTGGACAACAGAAAGCCTACAAATTAATTCTCAGAACAAAATTTTTCCTGGAATTGAACTCAGCTGGGAATTTATCATGTGGAACTTTATGTAAAGACTGAAGAGTGACATAGAAAAAAAAATTCCTCGTTGCTGGTGTTACAAAAGATGGAAAGATAAAACTCCCCGTTACTGCCTTCCTCTACCATCCTGTTATGTCTAGGGGAGTGAACTGCACTTCTGTGAGGACTGGGTGTCATCTCAGTATGGGGCCAGGGGAATCCTATACAAAGGAGACAATGGTACCTTAAGTGCAGGAAGAGCTGACACCCATCTCTGTGAATGTAGAGAGCAAGGCGTCCGGGGTGCTCAACCATAAAGGGAAGGAGGCTTATCATAGTATAGCCCAGAGAGGGGTGGGCTGAGACTGTGGTCTGAGAAGGGGACACGTAGGGCATAGCATGTTGGAAGGGCCAGCATCCAGGAATCCTGACCCCCGGGGAAGCAGGCAGGGAGTTCACACAGCATTGTAGGATTCCATGCATATGGGCAAGTCCACTTCCCAGGGCGGTCCTGGTCATTCTGCCTCCAGACTGGATGTAGAGCCTGCCTCTAAAGGGGTAGGAAAAGGGTGGGACTCAGCAGACCAGAGATCCTCTTCAGGAGACCAGAGAGGCCCACGAGGGTGGAAATCTTGTTTGCTACAACACAAGGAAGTTGCAGAGGAACCAGGAGTGGGAGCTGAGAACTAGGAGGTCCTGCAGACTCAGGCACAGATCTCCTGGCCAGGCTTTTCCCTTTGGTTTCTGCAGGAGGCAGAGAACCTGCAGAATCTATGTCCATACATTGCTAATGTGCCCTTTAAACTTTAAACTATTTCTTGCCAACTATAGCTGTCGTAAATTAACATTCCGTAGGGGTGGGATTCTACCCCTCCAATCAGATTTCTTAACATTTTTAATCTTGGGGTGTGCATTAGAATATACATTTAAATGCTGGGGAGGAGAGTTTGAGACTAGCCTGGGCAACATGGCGAGACCCCATCTCTATAAAAAATAAAAGAAATTGGCCAGGCACAGTGGCCCACGCCTGTAATCCCAACGCTTTGGGAGGCCGAGGCAGGCAGATCACTTGAGATCAGGAGTTTGAGACCAGCCTGGCCAACCCTGTCTCTACTGAAAATACAAAAATTAGCCAGGCGTGGTGGCACATGCCTGTAGTCCCAACTACTTGGGAGGCTGAGGCAGGAGAATCACTTGAACCCAGGAGGCGGAGGTTGCATGAGCCAAGATTGCATCACTACATTCCAGCCTGGGCGACAGAGCAAGACTCCATCTCAAAAATAAATAAATAAAAGAAATTAACCACACACAGTGGCACACACCTGTAGTCCCAGCTACTCGGGAGACTGAGGCGGGAGGATCACTTGAGCCCAGGGAGGTTGAGGCTGCAGGGAGCTATGATTGTGCCACTTCACTCCAGCTTAGGCGACAGTGAGGCCCTGTGTCCAAAAAAAAAAGGCTGGGGAGGGAGATTAAAAACAACTGATACTTAGGGCTCACTGACCTGGCGTCAGTATTTTTTTAAGATCCCCAGATGATTTTAAGGTACAGCTGAGGTTGAGAGTGGCTGCTCTAGCAGTCACATATAGAGAGCCCATCACAGGGCAGGACAGAAACTCAGATTCCAAAAGATCCCAGGTGGGACACATGGGATGCCTCGCAGGTCCTCAGAAGTGGACAAGGCTGGCCCTGCTTGTTCCTGGCGTTCCGCACAGTCTCCTGGACTCCTGTCTCGCTGCTTCTCCCCCGAGGTCTTTACCAGCCCTCCTCTGTTCCTTCTGGCAGTCACCTTGCTGAAGACTGGGGGTTAGGAGTTGCTTCCCTGGAGCTGCCCTGGATTGCTCTTTCTTGGAGATATTTTAGTGAAACTGGTTTTCCATGGGTTCATTGTGCAGCCCTTTTCGGGCCGTGACCCCTCACTGCCCTCACCACTGCCTCTCTGCCCACACGCATTGTTGCTTGTTACCCCAGGAGCCTGGTCCTGAACACTGGCTGTCAGCCTCATGTGTCCAAGCATAGACCCTTCTTCTGCCACCTGAATCAGACAGCCTCCACTTGTACCCCAGACTCTCTTGAAATTCCCTGTGCTGGTTACTCAGGGAAGAGTGCCAGGCCCCGCTGGCCCCTTTAATGATAGGAGGCAAACACTGCCTGGAACTAGGGCAAGTGATGAGCTAAGTTCGCTACTTTTCATATGCAAAAGACAGCGACATGCTGGGAAGCCAGAGTCAGACTCTTCTTTACCCTGGCCTTAAAATCAATGTCTGACGTGGGCAACAGTTTACCCCGTCAGCCCTCAGTTTGCCTAGAAGTTAAGTTCTTTGCCAGCTGGGCCTAGAATTGCGACTCTACCTTCAGCTTCTCTTTGGCACGTTTGTCCCTGGCTTGCAGTTCAGAGGGGCTAAAGAACAGATAACCCTGAGACCCACTCTTCCAACTGGCTGAACTATGGGAAACCAAGTGATCGTTTTTTCCCCTGGCCTTGGGGAAGGAAGGGGTGAGTCACCCTTGCAGCAAGCTTAGGGAAGAGGTTAGCTTCCCTCAGTGGTAGGGAACCAGGAGGTCATAGGCATCCCTTCAGAAGGAAACAAAAGCAGGGATCATTGGCTGGAGAGTGGGGCCAGTACAGGGAGCTGCAACCTTGGCTGTGACCCCTCCTCCCGGGATCCCCAGGCCTTCCGTACACTGCGGATCTTATCTGAAGGGCTTAACAGACCACTTCAAGCAGAATGCCAAATGCATTTCCTTTTGTTGTTTTGTCTTCTAAAAAAGTACACTTAAAAATTGTAGGTTTACTTATAAACTTTATGTGTAATCTATGAAAGTTATATTTGTCATAAAACATTTATTTATTTACTTATTTATTTATTTTTATTATTATTTATTTTTAGACAGGGTCTTGCTCTTTTGCCCAGGCTGGAGTGCAGTGGTGTAATGATGGCTCACTGCAGCTTCTACCTCCTGGGCTCAAGGGATCCTGCTGCCTCAGCCTCTTGAGTAGTGGGGACTATAGGTGCGCACCACCACACCTAGCTAATTTTTGTATTTTTAGTAGAGACAGAGTTTCCCCATGTTGCCCAGGCTGGTCTCAAACTCCTGGACTCAAGCAATCCACCTGCCTCGGCCTTGCAAAGTGCTGGGACTACAGGCATGAGCCACTGCACTTGGCCAAAATTTTTTTTTTTTTTTTTGAGACGGAGTCTTGCTCTGTCACACAGGCTGGAGTTCAGTGCCGTGATCTTGGCTCACTGAAACCTCCACCTCCTGGGTTCAAGCAATTCTCCTGCCTCAGCTTCCCAAGTAGCTGCACTGGAGTGCAATGGTGTGATCTCAGCTCACAGCAACCTCTGCTTCCCAGGTTCAAGCAATTCTCCTGCCTCAGCCTCCCAAGTAGCTGGGACTACAGGCGCCCACCACCTCACCTGGCTAGTTTTTGTATTTTTTAGTAGAGAGGGGGTTTCACCATGTTGGCCAGGCTGGTTTGGAACTCCTGACCTCAAGTGATCCGCTGGCCTTGGCCTCCCAAAGTGCTGGAATTACAGGCATGAGCCAGCACGCCTGGCCAAAAATTTTAAATTTCTAATTTTAATACGTTTTCTTTTAAAAGTTAACAAAACTCAAAATATAATACATTGCCTCTATGCATGTGCCACAGTATGAATTTTAATGTTCATATTAACTTAAATAGAAATTCATAAAATTTTCGGGGCAAAACGGGTGTGGGTACAATTGGGTTAAGGAACAGAGAGGTACTATATCTTATTATTGTTTTAAAAGAGAGTATTAGAATCTCATTTTCAAAATAACCATCACTTGGCACAAATAGATTCATTAAGTATGTGGCTTTGAAATGTATTTTAGGCTGGGCGCGGTGGCTCACGCCTGTAATCCCAGCACTTCGGGAGGCCAAGGCAGGCGGATCATGAGGTCAGGAGATCAAGACGGTCCTGGCTAACATGGTGAAACACCGTCTCTACTAAAAATACAAAAAATTAGCCGGGCATGGTGGCGGGCGCCTGTAGTCCCAGCTACCCGGGAGTTTGGGGCAGGAGAATGGCGTGAACCCGGTAGGCAGAGGTTGCAGTGAGCCGAGGTCGCGCCACTGCACTCCATCCTGGGTGACAGAGCGAGACTCTGTCTCGGAAAAAAAAAAAAAAAAAAGAAATCTATTTTAATCTCGCAATTCCATTTTTAGGAATTTATCTTAGAAAAATATTGGAACAAGTGCTGGAGAGTATTTGTGGCAGTATTGTTGGTAGTAGCCGAGGTTGGAGGCTGAAGTGGGAGGATCACTTGAGCCTGGTGGGCGGAGATTGCAGTGAGTCGAGATCACACCACTGCACTCCAGCCTGGGCAACAGAGGTCTCAAAAAAATCTTTATGGATTGTCTTCCGTGTTGTCCCAAGTTCGTCTCTTGCTGTTGGTTTCGTGTTTCCATAACCTTGATGGCACATCACCACGATTCCACATGTTGTGTAGGTTGAAACCTAGGATGGGTGGACTGAGTGACACAAAAGAGCCAACCTAGCAAAGCAACTTCAAGGGCCTCTCTCTCTCCCTTACACTTCCCCACTTCTCAGCAGAGAAGATGCAATAATGGTCAAATTTGATTCAGCACTAAATTCTCTGCAAGTTTATGGTAGGTAAAATATAGGTAACCATATACACAAAGTAGGACTGCAGAGAAAGTAAAAAGAGAGCATTAGGCCAGGCGCGGTGGCTCACACCTGTAATTCTAGCACTTTGGGCGGCCAAGGCGGGTAGATCACTTGAGGTCGGGAGTTTGAGACCAGCCTGGCCAAACCCCATCTCTATATAAATACAAACATTAGGGCCAGGCACGGTGGCTCACGCCTGTAATCCCAGCACTTTGGGAAGCTGAGGCGGGTGGATCACGAGGTCAGGAGATGGAGACCATCCTGGCTAACATGGTGAAACCCCATCTCTACTAAAAATACAAAAAATTAGTCGGGCGTGGTGGCAGGTGCCTATAGTCCCAGCTACTCAGGAGGCTGAGACAGGAGAATAGTGTGAACCCGGGAGGCGGAGCTTGCAGTGAGCCGAGATTGCGCCACTGCACTCCAGCCTGGGCGGCAGCGCAAGACTCTGTCTCAAAAAAAAAAAAAAAAAAATTAGCTGGGCATGGTGGCACACACCTATAATCCCAGCTACTCAGGAGGCTGAGGCAGGAGAATCGCTTGAACCCAGGAGGTAGAGGTTGCAGTGAGCTGAGATTGTGCCACTGGACTCCAGCCTGGGCAAAAGAGGGAGACTGTCTCAAAAAAAAAAAAAAAAAAAGGCCAGGCATGGTGGCTCATGCCTGTAACCCCAACACTTTGGGAGGCTGAGGTGGGCCGGATCACCTGAGGTCAGGAGTTGGAGATCCGTCTGGCCAATGAAACCCCATCTCTACTAAAAATACAAAAATTAGCCGGGTGTGGAGGCAGGCGCCTGTAGTCCCAGCTACTCAGGAGGCCGAGGCAGGAGAATCACTTGAACCCGGGAAGCAGAGGTTGCAGTGAGCCGAGATCGCGCCACTGCACTCCAGCCTGGCTGACTAGAGCTAAACTCCTTCTCAAAAAAAGAAAAAAAGCACTAAAAGTAAGTTGTTAATTGATGTACAATAGGCTTAATTAACCTGGACTGTCCCTGCAAACTGCACCTTGTGGCCACGCTGGTAAAGGCTGAGAGTTGGATATGCTCATTCATTCTCCTTGCTGGGACAGGTGTGTTGACCCAGCCAGAAGTGATTTGGTACCACCCCTCTGTCTATCTCCCACCACCTTTCTTATCCACATCTAGAGTTGAGGCTTGAGTTTAGGGAAGGGGAGGAAGCCAGGTGGGTAGTCCAAGGTTGCATATGAACTTCCTTCTTGCTCCCATTCAATGAATCAGAGGAGACAGATTCTACTTTCACTGCCTCTCCCAGCTCACCATGGAAAAATAGTAACTGCCTATCTTCTTCCAGCAAACTTTGAAGCATTAAAACAGGACACTTCTATAATTTTATTTGGCATTTCATGTGCCTGGTAAATATAGGCTAAACCTCCCCAGATGACCAAGCAGAGGCATTTGTAAGGGATCACACAGCAAATCACAATTCAGACTGACCCGGCATGGTCCAGGTTGAACTTGGTTGGGGGAGAAGCTATATGCTCTGGTTTGGTTACTAGATAGAAATGACAGGACAGCCTAAGACATAGAACTTGCATCTCCCGAGCTTGGAGTGAGACTAGTCTCTCAGCCGCAGATTTGGTCGGGGTGGTGACCGCGAAGATAGAAAGGAACTTCCCAAAGCAGCTTGCCTCGTGCTCTGGGATCTTCAGCCAGGGCAATGTCTCCAGCACCCTGGAGACTCAGAGGGATTCTCTACTTAATACTCTGAGCTGCAGATGAGATTTGTTCAGATTTGTCATGAAGTGTGTGGTCATCCAACCCCAAATATAACTCCCTGGCATCTTGTGGTGACTGTCATCTGGTTCATTTCATCATCTGTATTTGTGACAATCAACAAACATAGACAACCTTCCAGGATATCAGAAGGGGACCAGTGCCCTCTGTTTACCCTCCAGCTGACTGATGCATCTAATAGGGTGGAAAAATGTCAGGGAAGAGAGAGCTTCTTAATCCCTCTCAAAACAATCAGACTTGAAGATTCCAGCACCACAGAGAGCCAAGAGAGCCTCTTATTCCAGGCTCTTCTTTCCCTTGAATATAGGACAGCCAAGATTCCTGGTCTGGTACAGAACTGAGAGAGATGGGTAAAGGGGCTAAGAGGCTGCTTCTGGGTACACACACAACCCCGAGGTTCAGGCTGCCAATTTGTCAGAGAAAACGAGAAAGAGAATGCTCCTTTTGGGACCAAGAAAGAAGCAGAACAAATGCAAGAGTCCCACGAGGCAGATCCACATGTTCCTTCCCCACACCCCCGAAATCTGGCTTCTATTCCTATCCATCTGCTGAAACCATATCTTAGGTTACTAATGGTTCGTCTGTGGCCAGTTCCCTGTTCTCATGCTTCTTGATCTCACTAATGCACTTGACACACCCCTGACCCTTCCTTCTTGAAACCCAAGTCAAGGTGGATGTAAAATGGGTGCAGTGATGAATCTGCGCCACTTGTCAAAATACTGAAATACTTCTATTCTGGTTGGTAAATAGGGTGTCCCACACTCCCAGGACCACTAACTCTCCCCCTGCCAAGATCTGGCCATAAAAGGGTTAACAATAAGGCCATTCTGCTTGTTGGGCTCCTGCACACCTTTGTTATAATTTTGTTGTGTTTTTTTGTTTTTTTTTTTTTTGAGACGGAGTCTCACTCTGTTGCCCAGGCTGGAGCGCAGTGGCATGATCCTGGCTAACTGCAACCTCCGCCTCCCAGGTTTAAGTGTTTCTCCTTCCTCAGCCTCCCAAGTAGCTGAAATTTCAGGTGTGTGCCACCATGCCTGGCTAATTTTTTGTATTTTATTTTATTTTATTTTTAGTAGAAACAGGCTTTCACCATGTTGGTCAATTTGGTCTCGAACTCCTGACCTCAAATGATCCGCCCGCCTTGGCCTCCCAAAGTGCTAGGATTACAGGTGTGAGCCCAGCCTGTTATGTATTTTGAATACTGCCTCCTCAATGTAGACACCATACTGTTTTGGTTGTTTTAATTGTCTTTCAAAGAAGAGTTCTTCACTGATTCCTCCTGTTCTTATTCAACAAGTATTTATGCAACCCTCACAGTAGACCAAAGTCTCGGTTAGGCATTGTAGGGAATAAAAAGAAGCCAGTGCGCGTGTTCTGCCACTAGAACTCCCTGTCTAGTTGGAAGGCCCAGGTAAAGAAACATACAAAGAGCCTGGGCAACATGGTGAAACCATGTCTTTGAGAAAAATACAAAAATTAGCCAGCCATGGTGGTACATGCCTGTGGTCCCAGCCACTCAGGAGGCTGAGGTGGGAGGATCACTTGAGCACAAGAGGTCGAGGCTGCAGTGAGCCGCGATGGTGCCACTGCACTCCAGCCAGGGTGACAGAGTGAGACCCTGTCTTAAAAAAAAAAAAAGACCTGGCGCGGTGGCTCATTTGAGGTCAGGAGTTCGAGACCAGCCTGGCCAACATGGTGAAACCCCGTCTCCACTAAAAATACAAAAATTAGCCGGGCATGGTGGCAGGCACCTGTTGTAATCCCAGCTACTCGGGAGGCTGAGGCAGCAGAATTGCTTGAACCCAGGAGGTGGAGGTTGTGGTGAGCTGAGATTGCGCCACTGAACTCCAGCCTGGGCGACAGAATGAGACTCCATCTCAAAAAAAAAAAAAAGAGAGAGAGAAAGAAACATAAAAGACACCATGTAGAGAGTGAAGTAACAAGAGCACCATAAGAGCAACCTGTGCCTCACTTGTTCACTACCTTCTCCCTCTTCACTGTCTCCCTCAGTTCATCATGCTCAGTTTCATCGCTCCCTCCCAAACTGGACCTCTGAGTTGTTCTTTATACAGAACGTTAGCTCATTACCTCTCACTGCCTCTTGAATGTACCACTCTCACCTTAATGTGTCCAAAAGAGAACATATTATCATTACATTCTGTGGCCTCCTTATTTCCCTGGGTTAGCAAACCTTCACTCCTCTTTCTTATTTCAGAACATCCCAACATCTAGCCTGCTGCCGGGTCCGTCTTCTCCCTGGCTCCCACGTGAGTCCTGGTGCTCCTGTCCTAGCAGGCGGTCTTCATGCTGGGCAGGCTTTGCCTTGTTCTTTACTCCATGCACTGGCCTCCTCAGGAGCACTTTCCCTTCCCCAACTCTTGGAATCCAATGGAGTCTTTCTTGGCCACCAGGCGCTACCTCTTTGAAGCAGTCCGTGGCTCCCCTTTCATTGCCCTCCTCCAAATTTCTACAGTTTATATTTGTTTCATAACATTTGCCACCGTGTTCGAATGTATTCCTCCACCCAGTCTCTAATGGCGCTCCTGCACACCTCTGCGATTAATTTTGAATACTGCCTTTCACCCTAGACACCATTCTGTTTTGGTTGTCCTAATTGTCTTTGAAAAAATAGATCTTCATGGATTCCTCTTGAGTTTTCTGTGAGTTTAAGGGCGTGTCAGGCATTCCCTGAACCAACCTTGTCTTTCTGTTTTGAACAATTGCAATCTTTTATTGCCATTTGGTTGATAGGGTTTATATCTTTTATCTCTAGCTTGAGGGCAGGGACCATTTTTTATACTTGTGTATTCCCAATAGCACCTCAAAGAGAACTGTCTCCAGCTTGCTGATTAATCATATTGATTAGTTTTAAACTGATCAATGCTGGCTCAGATTAACTAAATGAAATTATAGGCCAGGTGCAGTGGCTTATGCCTGTAATCCCAGCACTTTGGGAGGCCGAGGCAGGTGGATCATTTGAGGTCAGGAGTTCGAGACCAGCCTGACCAGCATGGTGAAACCCCGTCTCTACTAAAAATACAAAGAAATTAGCCGGGCGTGGTGGCGCATGCCTGTAGTTCCAGCTACTCGGGAGGCTGAAGCAGGAGAATGCCTTGAACCTGGGAGGCAGAGGTTGCCATGAGCTGAGATCGCGCCACTGCACTCCAGCCTGGGTGACAGAGCAAGACTCCACCTCAAAAAAAAAAAAAGAAGAAATTTTAGGCCAAAGGGGATTTCCCGTATCTTGAAAGTTAGCTAAATAAAAATGAGCACATTTCCAGGCATTGCACAACTTCAGAGTACAAAACACCAGGCACAGATAGGAAACAAACAGAAGTAGGGTCTCAGGTCAGGCAGAGCAAGCTGCGCTGGTCTGAGGGCGACCTCCGCCTTACTTTCACAGTTGGCACCATAGCCAGTGCAACTGAGGACTAACAGGTCACTGTGCACCCTGACTTCTGCTGCAAAGGGAAGGGGATCAGGTCACCTTCTAATTCCAAAACCAGCTTTTACAGATTATAACAGCACTTGTATGTTGGAGAGTAGTTTAGAGCTTACCCACACTTGCAAACAAATGAGGCTGCATAAGCAGCCCTGCAGGTGAGTTGAGAACATGGTATTGTTATTACTAATTCATTAAGAATTAATGTATGCTGGCCAGGCACAGTGGCTTACACCTGTAATCCCAGCACTTTGGGAGGCCGAAGCTGTCAGATCACTTGAGGTCAAGTTCGAGACAAGCCTGGCCAACGTGATGAAACCCCATCTCTACTAAAAATACAAAAATTAGTTGGGCATGGTGGTACACGCCTGTAGTTCCAGCTACTCGGGAGGCCAAGGCAGGAAAATTGCTTGAACCACTCCAGCCTGGAGGACAAGAGTGAAACTCTGTCTTAAAAAAAAAAAAAAAAAAAAAGAATTAATGTATGCTGGGCATGGTGGCTTACAGCTGTAATCCCAGCAGTTTGGGATGCTGAGGTGGGAAGATTGCATGAGCCCAGGAGTTAGAGACCAGCCCGGAAAACAAATCAAAACCCTGTTTCTATGTCTCTACAAAAAAAAAAATTAGCCAGTTGTTGCAGTGCACACCTTTGGTCCCAGCTAATTGGGAGGCTGAGGCAGGAGGACTGCTTGAGCTTGGGAGTTTGAGGCTGCAGTGAACTGTGATTGCACCACTGCACTCATCCTGGGTGACAGAGTAAGATCTCATCTCAAAAAAATAAATAAATAAAATTAAAAATAAAAATAGCCTGGGTGCAGTGACTCATACCTGTAATCCCAGCACTTAGGGAGGCCAAGGCAGGCAGGCAGGAGTTCGAGACCAGCCTGGCCAACATGGTGAAACCCTGTCTCTACCAAAAATACAAAAAAAATTAGTCAGGCATGGTGGTGCGCGCCTGTAGTCCCAGCTACTCGGGAGACTGAGGCACAAGAATTGCTTGAACTCTGGAGGTGGAGGTTGCAGTGAGCCGAGATTGTGCCACTGCACTCCAACCTGGGCGACAGAGCAAGAGTCCATCTCAAAAAACTAAACTAAACTATAAATAAATAAATAAATAAATATTTACAATAATATGTGAGAGCATTATTACTTAGTATTTGGCAGGGTTAAGTTCACCTTAGAATAATGGAAGACATTTGCTGAGCACTTTTTCTGGGCTATGCACTCTGCTGAATGTTTTACAGGTGCAATTTCATCTAATCCTTACCAGTCTCTTAAAGTAAGTGCTACCATTATCACCATTTTACAGAGGCGAGAACTAAGGCTTAGAAATGTATCTTGATCGAGGTCCCGCAGCTCTCCAAGTTCACTGGAATTGAAACCTGGGTCTGTCTGATTCCAAACCCTTTGCTTTTAATCCTTATGATAAAGCCTCTCTCAAGCTTTTTCTCAGAACCCGGGAGCAGCTGCAGGAGTAGCCTCAGCTCCATTCTCTTGTGCTGGCCCCAAGCAAGGGGATGGGAGATGACGTCTCCCTCTAAGATTGCTGCCTTTTGTCCAAATGTGCTGGCCGGGAGCCAGGCCTGGAAACTCTCTGCTCATGGAAAGAACAGAAGCCAGCAAAAGAGGGTGGGAAGAGTCTGAGGGGAGGAAAGGAAGAGGAGGACAGGAAGGCAAGAGGGAGAAAGGAGGTGGGAAAGAGGATTCTGCGGGTAGCACAGCTGGAGAGGGAGATGTTGTGCCAGGAAGCAAGCAAACGAACGTGACCTGCGGGTGCATTCCATTCAAGTGGGCTGTTCAGTGGTGCAGCGTGAGCCTCCAGCCCTGGGAGGCACAGGCCCCGGGGCTGTCCAGGTGCTCAGAGACCAGGACAGATCACACCGGGTGGTCCTTCCTCCCATTCTCAGGATTACTATCCAGTGAGGTCAGATCAAAACCAACAGCAGGAAAGCCTTCAGAGGGAAAAGAAGCCACAAAATGGCAGCCTGAGGGCTGCCTCTGGAAGTGGAGGATCTGGCCAGGCAGGGCCTCAGTGTCACAGCATGCATGGTGTGCAGGGGACGGAGAAGGGGAAGGGAGGAGACTGGGTGCTTGAATAAAATAAAATCATAACTATTTCCCAAATTCCTAATCTGGATTGAGGAGTGGAAGGCCCGTACGGTGCCGTCAAGGTGGACCTGTAGGCGTTAGGCACCTGGACCCTGGAGTCAGACACCCTGACGCATTCAGCACCCACGCAGCCTTGGGAAAAGTTAATCCCTCCAGGCCTTAATGTCCACATCTGAGAAGGGGAGGCAATAGTAAGCTTACTGTGAACATTAAACTAAATGACCTGTGTAAAATCTTGCTTAGGGAATAGTAAGTGCTCTATTAGTATCAGCTGTTCATTCATCATTGCAGCTTAATTTGAGGTATCAAAACATAAATATGTGAAACCTTCAATAAAAAATGTATAAATAACATTTGAAGCCAACCATACAAGATGTAGCACAAGGTTATATACATTTTGTTAGAACATCAACTTTTTCTTCTTTTCTTATAAAAGAAGAAAAAGCATTCAGCAGGAGCCCATGGCTAATGTTTTTTGTTTTCGTTTTTTTGTTTGTTTTTGTTTTTTGTTTTTGTTTTTGAGGCGGAGTCTCGCTCTATCTGGCCGGCTGGAGTGCAGTGGCATGATCTCGGCTCACTGCAAATGCTGCCTCCTGCATTCAAGCAATTCTCCTGCCTCAGCATCCAGAGAAGCTGGGTTTACAGGCGCACGCCACCAGGTCTAGCTAATTTTTTTGTATTTTTAATAGAGACAGGGTTTCACCATGTTGGCCAGGCTAGTCTCAAACTCCTGACCTCAAGTGATCTATCTGTCTCAGCCTCCCAAAGTGCCAGGATTACAGGCATGAGCCACAGCACCCAGACTGTTCTTTTTTTTTCTTTCTTGAAATGGAGTATCGTTCTGTTGCCCAGGCTGGAATGCAGTGGCGTGATCTCGGCTCACTGCAACCTCTGTGTCCCGGGCTCAAGTGACTCTCCTGCCTCAGCCTCCTGAGTAGCTTGGATTACAGGCATGCACCACCACGCCCAGCTAATTTTTGTGTTTTTAGTAGAGACAGGGTTTCACCATGTTAGCCAGGCTGGTCTCCAACTCCTGACCTCAGATGATCCGCTTGCCTCGGCCTCCCAAAGTGCTGGGATTACAGGCATGAGCCACCATGCCCAGCCTCGTGGCTAATGTTATCTGGTAGCTATAAGGCAAATGTGTTTTGTTTTTTGTTGTTTTTTAAAAAATCTCCAGGCTGGGCGTGGTGGTGCACGCCTGTCATTCCAGCTACTTGGGAGGCAGAAGCAGGAAGATTGCTGGACATAAGGTCGAAGCTGTATTCACATCACTGCACTCCAGCCTCAGCAACGGAGAGAGATGCTGTCTCAAAAAGCAAAAAACAAAAACAAAAACAAAAAAACAAAGAAAAACAAAATCTCTCAACAGCCTAATAATAACAAAGAACATTTCTCACTTCTAAAAAACAAAAACAATCACCAGAAACACGAACTTCACAAATCTCTCTGGGTTTCTGAAGAAGTGGCTCTTCAGCTAAGAAAAAAAAAAAAGGAAAAGAAATGCCTTCAAGAACATGGAACATGTAACTAGCAGATCCAGGTTCTCCTGTGACAGCTTCTCCATGGAAACCTGAGTCCCCTGAGGCAATGGAAAGGAGGGTGAGGAGGTGAATGAGCCCCAGACAGGGTAACAGGAGCCCTGGGTTCTGCTTCTACCTCTGCCACCATGTGGCCAGGTGATAGGCTAGGTGAGCCAAAAACCCCCCGGGCCACAGTGTTGTCACCTGCAGCCCTGGCGTCCCACCTGTTCCCTCCCTGTGTTGGTGTTGAGGAGCCTCTCCGTGCCAGGCGCTTTTCCAGTATCATTAAGTTTTTTGTTGTTGTTGTTGTTGTTGTTGTTGTTTTGCCTTTCCTCCTTGAATTTCCTCACTAGACTGGGACCTCTGAGAAGCACTGTCATTTACAGGCTGGGTTCCCAGTAACCCACTGGGTCACAAGGGGAGAGCTGCTGAGGCCAGGAGGAGGATGTGGAAGGCTGGGTCAGCCAGCACAGGCGTCACTCCCAACAGGGTCCTGGGAGAAGGGGCTCAGCATTTCCTGAAGGCAGATGACTCTATAAATAGACCGGGGGATGGGAAAAGGATTCGATCATCCCGTTCCTCCTGTCAGCTCAGCTCCTCCTTCTGCTCATCCGGACTCTGCAGCCTCTCGTGAATGTTTTTCACTCACATATGGCCCTGCCAGGGCGTTAGGGGTGGAAATGGGGATGTGAGATGGACTTTCTGCTAGATTGTAGATCCAAACAAGAACTGAAGAAGGTATACCTGCCATTTATTTTTAATTTCCCACAGAAATTTCTCCTTCATCTATGTCAATATAAGGCCAGAGTTTTTTCAGTAGGGTTTTATTGGAAGGAAGGACGCAAGCGAGGAGGAAAATTATACACCTTTTGATACTGTGGCCTATTTAAATTCAAGGGTTCAGCAGATCTTCCTTGTAGAAGTTGTGACACTTTCCATATGCTCTTTTTTTTTTTTTTTTTTTTTTAGACGGAGTCTTGCTCTGTCACCCAGGCTGTGGCGTGATCTCGGCTCACTGCAACCTGTGCCTCCCGGGTGCAAGTGATTCTCCTGCCTCAGCCTCCCGAGTAGCTGGGATTACAGGCGCCCACCACCATGCCTGGCTAATTTTTGTATTTTTAGTAGAGACGGGGTTTCACCATGTTGGCCAGGCTGGTCTCGAGCTCCTGACCTTGTAATCTGCCCGCCTCGGCCTCCCAAAGTGCTGGGATTACAGGCGTGAGCCACCGCACCCAGCCCTCCATACGCTCTTTAGGTCCTCAGAAAGGTTAGGTCTCCTGACAACAGCCTTACTAAGACTTCAGATGTTCCTAGCACCTTCGGTGTCATAAGAGTCTCCTCTGGGAGGGAAAGGGACTTTTTTTTTTTTTTTTGGAGATAGAGCCTCACTGTGTCGCCCAGGCTGGAGTGCGGTGGCATGATCTTGGCTCACTGCAACCTCTGCCTCCCGGGTTCAAGCAATCCTTCTGCATCAGTCTCCCAAGTAGCTGGGATTGTAGGCACCCGCCACCACACCTGGCTAATTTTGGTTTTGCCATTTTGGCCAGACTGGTCTCGAACTCCTGAGTTCAGGTAATCTGCCTGCCTCAGCCTCCCAAAGTGCTGGGATTACAGGTGTGAGCCACCACACCGAGCCGGAGAGGGACTTCTTGAGGGCTGCTCTTGTGACCTCCATAATGCAGAGAATGATCAGTTCACACCAAACTTCCTGGGCCAGGCTAGAGGCAAACCTAATGGGGGCTTTAGTTTACTTAGCAGCCAAAGTTTACTCAGCTCCAGCCATATGGATACAGATTCGTGTTTAAAACGATCATAGGGGCCTGGCATGATGGCTCACGCCTGTAATCCCAGCACTTTGGAAGGCCAAGGCAGGCAGATCCCCTGAGTCCAGAAGTTCTAGACCAGCCTGGGCAAAATAGCAAGACCCCATCTCTACATAAAAATAAGAAGAAGAAGAAGAAGAAGAAGAAGAAGGAAAAAAGTATTCAGTGTCCCCCTAGAGGGTTGGTGGACGGTTGGGGCTGGGACGGGGGTTGAATTGTCTCTTGGACCTGGGCATGCTTACTTCAGTACACTGGTGTTGTAAAATTCTGTGTTCTTTTATACTCATGAGCACTGAAGGCTCCTGATGGCTAGATAGCACTCATTTAAGCTGAGCCTCCGAAAGAGCATTTTAACAAGTCTGAGGAGGAGGGGATGTGAAAACTTGGTGAATTTGGATAAAGAGTATATAAATTTTCTGTACTATTCTTGCAACGGTTCTGTAAACTTGAAATTATTTCAAAATTAATTTTTTTTTTTTTTTTTAGATGGAGTCTTGCTCTGTCGCCCAGGCTGGAGTGCAGTGGTGCGATCTTCGCTCACTGCAACCTCCACCTCCCAGGTTCAAGCGATTCTCTTGCCTCAGCCTCCCGAGTAGATGAGATTACAGGCATGTGCCACCACGCCTGGCTAATTTTTGTGTTTTTAGTAGAGACGGTTTCACCATGTTGGCCAGGCTGGTCTTGAACTCCTGGCTTCAAGTGATCTGTCCATCTCAGCCTCCCAAAGACCTGGGATCACAGGCATGAGCCACCACGCCTGGCGCAAAATTTAAAAATTTAAAGGTCATTATGCTTCTGGTATCATCTTGGCAACAGCTTTCAGAAAGTCTACACAAGTTGTGTTCACAGATTCTGCCTTGGTTTGTGTGTTGCTTGACCCCTACAAATAAATCCTAAAAATCATATGGGCGTCTCCTCCTTATGGAGTCAGTGTTGCTTTTCATTCAGTGGCTGGTGCTTCCTTAAATATTAGTCATTCTGAGATTATGCAAATATCTGTGCCTTCCAGCCACGTACCCCAAACGAAATTCAGCCCAATCTTCAAGCCCAACTCAGGGCTGCTCTTCCACAAGTGGCATTCACTTTCACCTGTTTTGCTTATCAGACTGTGTTTTGTATTGGAGACATTCATGTGCATCCTATTTCCTGTATGAGAATGGAAACTGTCAGAGGGCAAATTAATCTATTTTACATTTCTCCCAGGTTTCACTCTGTTCCCTGAGAGAAGCAGGCACAAATATTAGTTGCAAGAATGAATTACGTGACTATAACAGGCCCTTTGTATCTGTGAGTTCCGCATCCGAGGATTCAATCAACCACAGACTGAAAATACTCAGAAAAAAAACATTCCAGAATGTGTTACATTGCAGATGTGTACAATGTAGTTATGCCTGGGGTGTTTGCATTTGCACTGAACATGTACAGACTATTTTTCTCTTGTCATTATTTCTTAAACAACACAGTATAACAACTATTTACATAGCATTTAGGTTGTATTGGGTATTATAAGTAATCTAGAAATGATTTAAAGTATGTGGAAGGGCCAGGCCTGGTGGTGGCTCACATCTGTAATCCTAGCACTTTGGGAGGCCAAGGTGGGAGGGTTGCTTGAGGCCAGGAGTTCAAGACCAGTCTGGGCAACATAGCAAGACTCTGTCTCTACAAAAAAAAAATTTTTTTTAATTAGCTGAGCCTAGTGGCTCACACGTGTAGTCCCAGCTACTCAGGAGGCTGAGGTGGGAGGATCACTTGAGCCTAGGAGGTTGAGGCTGCAGTGAGCCATGATGCCACCATTGTACTCCAGCCTGGCGACAGAGCGAGACCTTGTCTCTTGAAAAAAGTTTTTAAATTAAGTATATGAAAGGATGTGCATAGGTTATATCCAAATACTATGCCATTTTTATGGGACTTGAGCATCCATGAATGTTGGTATCTGAGTGACATCCTGGAACCAATCCCCCGAGGATACCAAGGGATGACTGTATTTCCCTTTAGCCATTGGTTTCCACATAATCGCTCTTTGGACCCATTGAAACATCTGTACTGGGATGTGGTTACTGTAGAACAGGATCTAAATCTTGGTCGTCTCTAAGGGAAAGGAGCTAATGAGAATAAAGTATCACTTAGCCTTCCCTTCAGGAGATATGATGGCAAAGCAAAACCGGTGCGGAGTGATGAACTCCCCTGAGCTGGATGCCCTGCAGCTGTGGTCGTGGCTGCAAGGCAGCTGTGGGACTTGCTGGGCGCTGCAGGGCAGA
Organism: Pan troglodytes; assembly: GCF_028858775.2. Lineage (NCBI taxonomy): Eukaryota > Metazoa > Chordata > Mammalia > Primates > Hominidae > Pan > Pan troglodytes. The sequence goes on along the minus strand of NC_072404.2, from coordinate 155,976,326 downwards.
CCCAGACATCCACAGACAACAGCAGCGTTTATATTCCCCCTCTCCCCTGCTGTATTTGCAATAGCAATTATAATACATGCTTATAATAGAAAATTTGGAAATCTGGTGGGGGGGGGGGTTGTTGTTAGAAATATAGATGTTAGAGAATGGAAAAAAAAAAATCAAAGTCTCTTACCCAATGGCAACTACTGTTACTCCCTCATTAAATTTACTTCCAGTCATTTTCTTTTGTGTGCAGTTTTGAATAGTAATAAATTCCTCCTCCCCCGCCCCTTTTAAACATTGTTTCATTCATTTTGGACACAAGCTTTTGGATTCTGTTTCTTTTGGCTAACATTACAACAGGAACGTTTTTTCCATTTAATAATAGTCTTCTTTTTTCTTTCTAGCTTCAGTTTAAAATTTTCTTTTTTTATTTTTTTGAGACAGAGTCTTGCTCTGTCGCTCAGGCTGGAGTGCAGTGTCGCAATCTTGGCTCCATGCAACCTCCGCCTCCTGGGTTCAAGCGATTCTCCTGCCTCAGCCTCCTGAGTAGTTGGTACTACAGGCGCCCGCCACCATGCCCGCCTAATTTTTTTGGTATTTTTAGTAGAGACGGGGTTTCACTATGTCGGCCAGGCTGGTTTTGAACTCCTGACCTCAGGTGATCCACCAGCCTTGGCCTTCCAAAGTGCTGGGGTTACAGGCGTGAGTCACTGCACCCAGCCTAAAATTTTCTTTTTAAATAATAGCTTGATTGAGATATAATTCACATGCCATACAATTCACCCATTTAAAGTGTATAGTTTAATGTGTACACATTTAAAATGTACAGTTTTGGCTGGGTGCAGTGGCTCACACCTGTAATCCTAGCACTTTGGGAGGCCGAGGCCGGCAGATCACTTGAGGTCAGGAGTTCGAGAGCAGCCTGGCCAACATGGCGAAACCCCATCTCTACTGAAAATACAAAAATTAGCTGGGCATGGTGGTGCACACTTGCAATCCCAGCTAGTTGGGAGGCTGAGGCAGGAGAATCTCTCGAACCCAGGAGGCGGAGGTTGCAGTGAGCTGAGATTGCGCCACTGCACTCCAGCCTGGGCAACAGAGTGAGTGAGACTCCATCTCAAAAAAAAAAAGTGCAGAGTTTTTAGTGTATTTGTGGAGTTGTGCAACCCATCACCACCATCAATTTTAGAACACTTTCGTCACCCTGGAAAGAAATGCAAACCTGTTAGCAGTCACTCCTTATTCCTCCCACCCACCCATTCCTAACCTCAGCAATCGCCAGCCTACTTTCTGTCTCTATAGAATCGTAGTCTTCTTAAACATAATTTAATTTACGTTGTAATATTCCATTGAATAGCTGTATTCCACTGAATAGCTAAATTATAGTTTACATTACCATTACATTGCTTAACTTTTGAGTAGCTTTTAACTTTTCAATATTATAAGTAACAGCTATGAATATTTATGCAAACACTTTTTACATCCTTAGGATTCTGTTAGGATATATTCCCAAAGTATAGAAATATATAATCAGGCCGGGCGCGGTGGCTCATGCCTGTAATCCCAGCACTTTGGGAGGCTGAGGCGGGCAGATCACGAGGTCAGGAGATCGAGACCATCCTGGCCAACACGGTGAAAACCCATCTTTACTAAAAATACAAAAAATTAGTTGGGCGTGGAGGCGGGCGCCTATAGTCCCAGCTACTCTGGAGGCTGAGGCAGGAGAATGGCGTGAACCCGGGAGGCAGAGCTTGCAGTGAGATTGCGCCACTGCACTCCAGCCTAAGCGACAGAGCAAGACTCCGTCTCAGAAAAAGAAAAAAAAAAAGGAAATATATAATCATACAACCATAAAAAAACAGATCCAAACACACCAAAAAACTTTCTCCCATCACACTTAATTAACAAATGTTTCTGAAGTGTGGTATGGTGTAGAAGTATAAAACAGTTGCTGATCTTGAAGAGGTGAGCAAGACAGACATTCGTAATGATGAGCTAGAGTCTAGTTCTAGTCTATATTAGGTATGAGACCACAGGAATATTGTCGAAGGAGCACTAGACTTGGATTCAAAACATAGACCCATTACTTGTGAGTTATTGTATGAACTTAAACATGTGACCTAACTCCCTGAGGCTCAATTTCTTCATCACAAAAAAATGATAGGAACACTAACATTGATTTCTGTAGAGATGAGAAACAAAAAGGGTTTCTTAGCTGGATTTCCGGCCTACCTGAGAACAGAGAGAAGGAAGACCAAGTTTACATATTTGAAAGTTGAAATAAGTTGGAACCTGACTCTTCCCTGTTTGGCGATCTGTAATACACAAAAGAAACAAAAGGAAGTGTACTTTTTTATTCAAAAAATACATTTATCTGAATTCAGACTATTAAACTGTATTTTACCTGTATTAGCATATTTCATAACTTTTATAACTCATGCTTTAATGATTTATGGCAAACTCATACTAGCCTTGATCAGAGAGGTGACCCTGGCAGTTATTGAGCATTAACTCTGGAGGACTGACGCCACTGAGTCTTTCTACACACTGTAATTTAGTGTTCCTATCCAAGATGGCCACTAAATTGCACTTCTTCTATTTTCACCCTCTAGAGAATGGTAAAAAGCATGATTTGCAAATATTGTCAAGTCCAAAGTGTGTTTCTAAACTACTAAGCTAGCCAAATGCATCTCTATATGTTAGAATGTTCTGCAGATGTGAAAAAATCCTTCCCGGGTTTATGAAAGTGAGAATGATATGCATCTTTAGCTGCCTCTGGCATCCGGCACGTCACACAGTGTGGTCAGTCCAGTCAGGCTGCCCGAGCCACAGATTCCCAGTGGCTTCATTTGTCAGACAAACTGACAGGCGTTGGTCAGGAAAATACTGATCAAGTTGTTTTTGTTGTTGTTGTTTTGAGACAGGGTCTCACTCTGTCACCCAGGCTGGAGTGCAGTGGTGCGATCTCGGCTCACTACAACCTCTGCCTCCCAGGTTCAAGCGATTCTCCTCCCTCAGCCTCCCGAGTAGCTGGGATTACAGGCGCCCACCACGACGCCCAGATAATGTTTGTATTTTTGTAGAGACGGTTTCACCATGTTGGCCAGGCTGGTCTCGAACTCAAGTGATCCACCCGCCTCGGCCTCCCAAAGTGCTGGGATTACAGGCTTGAGCCACTGCACTGGCCTTCAAGATGTTAAAAGAAAGTATTATTGTCAATGACTGAGTATTTATAAGGACAGAAATTCCTGAAATTACTCCGTTGATGCTCCTGGTCCTGAGGCCTCCTTTAGAGTACGGGGGAGCCTTGATATTGAAGGCTGTGGAGGGAAGAATCAGCAGAGCAGCATCTCCAAGCATCAGCATCTGGGTTCCAGGAAAAGGTGCACGCGCTTTGTGCTGGTAACACCTGCGTCAGATTCCCAAGATGCTCTGAAACAGAAGTATTTACTGGAGTAAAATACCGCCTTACAGGCTGTGCACAGTGGTTCTCGCCTGTAATCCCAGCATTTAGGGAGGCCAAGGCGGGCAGATCACCTGAGGTCGGGAGTTCGAGACCATCCTGGCCAACATGGTGGAACCCCATCTCTACTAAAACCACAAAAATCAGCTGGGCGTGGTGGCACACGCCAGGAGTCCCAGCTACTCAGGAGTCTGAGGCATGAGAATCGCTTGAACCCGGGTGGCAGAGGTTGCAGTGAGCTGAGATGGTACCACTGCACTCCAGTCTGGGTGACAGAGCAAGACTTTGTCTCAAAAAAATAAATACTGCCTTACAAAGGAGAGGGCAAAATAGAGTATTTCTGATGCTGACTGACAATGCAAGTGACATGAAAATAGCCCCCATGATTCAACTCTAGGCCAGCAACTCTTATTACTATGCCTGTGAACTCTTTGGGAAACTTACAAATATAAATTCCTACATCCTACTCTGGCAGTCAGCTTTGTTTGGTCTAGGGTGGGTCCAGGACTCCTCACTTTTAGTAATTGTCCCTGCCGATTCTTTTTTTTAAATAATGGCTTTATTGGGATATAATTCACATACCATAAAATTGACTCTCGTAAAGCATATAATTTAGTGGTTTCTAGTATACTGGCTGTGTTGTGTAACAACCACCACTCTATAATTTTAGAACATTTCCATCATCCTGCCCCCCAAAATCCATACCTATTAGCAGTCACTTCTTACTTCCCCGCCTCACTTAGCCTCTGGCAACCACTAATCTACTTTCTGTCTCTGTGGATTGGCCTATTCTTTTTTTGTGTGTATGTGATGGAGTCTCACTCTGTCGCCCAGGCTGGAGTACAGTGGTGTGATCTCAGCTCACTGCCACCTCCACCTCCTGGGTTCAAGCGATTCTCCTGCCTCAGCCTCTAGCTTAGATTACAGGCGCCCGCCACCACACCTGGCTAATTTTTATTTTTTTAGTAGAGATGGGGTTTCACCATGTTGGCCAGGCTAGTCTTGAACTCCTGACCTCAGGTGATCTGGCCACATCATCCTCCCAAAGTGCTGGGATTACAGGCATGAGCCACCACGCCCAGCCAGGATTGGCATATTCTGAAATTTCTTGAGAATTGAATTACACAATGTGTGATCTCTTGTCAGTGGCTTCTCTCACTTAGTATGATGTTTTCAGGGTTCATCCATGTTGTAACGTGTATCTCAACTTCATTCCTTTTTATGGCTGAATACTGTTCCATTATATGTGTAGACCACTTTTGCTTATCCAGTTATTTGTTGGTGGACGCATTAAGCATAAGAAAAATGATATGTAGGCCTGGGTTCAGTGACTCACACCTGTAATCTTAGCACTTTGGGAGGCCAAGGTGTGTGGATCACTTGAGCTCAGGAGTTCAAGACCAGCCTGGCCAACATGGCAAAACCCCAAAACCCCATCTCTACAAAAAAATACAAAAAAAAAAAATAGCCGGACAGGGTGGTGCGCTCTTGCCTCAGTCACAGCTAGCTGAGGGGCTGAGGCAGGAGGATTGCTTGAACCAGGAGGGTTGAGACTGCAGTCAGCCAAGATTGTGCCACTGCACTCTGGCCTGGGCGACAGAGCGAGGCTCCATCTCAAAAAAGAAAAAAAAAAAAAAAGCAGAACTCCTAGAAATGGGCAGACTTTGGTTGTTAGCAGAGAAGTTGTGCCTTTGGTACTGCCTCCATCTACCTGGTGTCGTGCTCTAAGGACTTGATGTGCGGTGCTTTTGTGCAGGCACAGTTTAAGCATTTGGTCCAAGAAGGGTGCAGGCCGCAGTTTTGCCAAATATGTCCCCAGGTGTTGTTCTGAGGCAGCACACAGCCTTTGGCTTCTCTTATTCCTCATCTGTTTCAGATTCCTCTGTCTTCTTCCAAATGCAAAAATACTGGTTTGTTTTTGAAAATATAACGAATCAGATAAATAAATAAAGTTATGTATAGGCCTAGAGCAACCCATTTTAATTTTTTTAAAACCTTTTCATTGGCTAGGTGCAGTGGCTCACGCCTGTAATCCCAGCACTTTGGAAGGGCAAAGCAGGAGGAGTGCTTGAGGCCAGGAGTTCGAGACCAGCCTGGGCAACATGGTGAAACCCTGTCCCGACAAAAAATATGGAAATTAGCCAGGCGTGGTGGTGCACACCTGTAGTCCCAGCTACCTGGGGCGGTAGGGAGCTGAGGTAGGAAGATCACCTGAGCCCAGGGAGGTCGAGGCAGCAGGGACCTGTGATTGCACCACTGCACTCCATCCTGGGCAACAGACCCTATCTCAAAAAAAATTTTTTTGTTTGTTTAAAGAAAATGAGGAAAATGAAGCATCAAGACTCCAGAATGAGCTGCACTATGTAGTTAGACATAGCAAGAGGTGTATTACATTGATTGTGTGCTTTTATTTCTCAAGTTGTTTTTGGAAACAAATAACTTCTAGATATGTTTGCTAAGAATGCTCAGACAAGAAAACAGCTATTTTTGTTCTACTGTAATTGTTATGGTTTCTTCTCTATTTTTTGCCTGCTCTTCATAAGCTGATAAAACTAAGAGATATTGGAATCATTAAAGCTGAATAGCCCATGGCCTTATTTGCAACACAAAAACTATTTAAAATGTAATTTTATGAATATGTAATCATTTACAATCCTGTAAACCAAAAAATGACTGAGGCAGCTCAATTAATTTAGAGGTTTATTTTGCCCAGGTTGAGGATACCCCCGGGAAAAAGAAACACAAGTCACAGTAAGATCTGTCTCCTGGCCAGGTGCGGTGGCTCACACCTGTAATTCCAGCACTTTGGAAGGCCAAGGCTGGTGGATCACTTGAGGCCAGGAGTTCGAGACCAGCCTAGGCAAGGTGGCAAAACCCCATTTCTACTAAAAATACAAAAATTAGCTGGATGTCTTGGTGCACGCCTGTTAATTCCAGCTGCTCAGGAGGCTGAGTTACAAGAATCACTTGAGCCCAGGAGGTAGAGGCTGCAGTGAGCCAAGATCGTGCCACTGCACTCCAGCCTGGGTGACAGAGCGATTCTGTCTCAAAAAAATAAAAAATAAGAAAATAAAAAAGATCTGTGTCTCCTGTGCTTTTTCCAAAGAGGCTTTGAGGACTTCAGTGTTTAAAAGGGAAACAGTGAGCAGGAGGGGAAGGAGGAAAAGAAAAAAGGGGAGAAGGGTAGGTGATGAGGCAAGTGGTCACATTCCAATGAGGCTCTGATTGGTGCTCAGTGAATCCACGTTTTCCATGGGAAAAGAAGGGAATGGGGAAAAGTCAGTAGTGCATTCATCCAGCTCTCAGTTGGTCTGCATTTGACACCAGATAAAGTTAGCATGTGAAATTACAGCTGTCGTGGAACAAAAGGAAGGCAGTTTTTTTGTGTGTGACTCAGTTCCTAAGCTGTTATTTTCCTTTTGGCATAGTGAGTTGGAGGTCCTGAGATTTTATTTTTGTTTCACAATCTAAGCTGTAGTTTTGTTTTGTTTTGTTTTTAAATTTTAAGGGTGGCTGCTCCATAGGCAAAGCAGGGCTACCCCATAGGCAGAGTAGCCTAAACTATTTTTTAGGAGGTGGGGTCTTGCTGTGTTGCCCAGGCTAGAGTGCAGTAGCTTTTTTTTTTTTTTTTTTTTTTGAGACGGAGTCTCACTCTGTTACCCAGGCTTGAGTGCAAGGGTGTGATCTCGGCTCGCTGCAACCTCTGCCTCCTGGGTTCAAGTGATTCTCCTGCCTCAGCCTCCCAAGTAGCTGGGACTACAGGTGCACACCACCACGCTTGGCTAATTTTTCTATTTTTAGTAGAGATGGGGTTTCACCATGTTAGCCAGGCTGATCTTGAACTCCTGACCTCAAGTGATCTGCCTGCCTTGGCCTCCCAAAGTGCTAGGATTACAGGCGTGAGCCACTGTGCTCAGCCTGCAGTGGCTATTCACAGGTGCGATTATAGCTCACTGCAGCCTCAAACTCCTGGTCTCAAGCAGTCCTCCTGCTTCAGCTCCTCCAGTAGCAGGGACTACACGCTTGCATCACTGTACTCAGCTAAACCTTTTTTTTTTTCTTGAGACAGAGTTTCGCTCTTGTTGCCCAGGCTGGAGTGCAATGGCTTGATCTTGGCTCACTGCAACCTCCGCCTCCCGGGTTCAAGCCATTCTCCTGCCTCAGCCTCCCAAGTAGCTGGGATTACAGGCATGCACCACCATGCCTGGCTAATTTTGTATTTTTAGTAGAGACAGCGTTTCTCCATGTTGGTAAGGGTGGTCTCGAACTCCCAACCTCAGGTGATCCACCCGCCTCAATCTCCCAAAGTGCTGGGATTACAGGCGTGAGCCACTGCGCCCGGCCCTCAACCTTATTTTTAAATTTAGTGTAACAGGGCTGGATGCAGTGTCTCATGCCTGTAATCCCAGTACTTTGGGAGGCCAAGGTGGGCGCATCACTTGACATCAGGAGTTTGAGACCAGCCTGGCCAATATGGAGAAGTCCTATCTCTACCAAAAATACAAAAATTAGCCGGGCGTGGTGGTACATGACCATAATTCCAGCAACTTGGGAGGCTGAGGCAGGAGAATCGCTGGAAACCGCGAGGTGGAGGTTGCAGTGAGCCGAGATTGCACCATTGCACTCCAGATCGGGCAACAGAGTAAGACTCTGTCTCAAAAAAAAAAAAAAATTAGTATAACAAATATGATCTTTTTGGTGTCAAGTTATATATAATACATATTTACTTATGCTTCAGAGCTAACATAATCAAGTTTAGATCAGTAAAGGGCACTGGAAATTATAATTGTGTGGATTTTATTCCTCACTCCACCTCTTCCCCTGCGCATATATCTTATTTTTTTCACGGAATATACACTGTACTTACATAATTTATTTCCACTGAGATAGAATGCACATAACATTCACCATCTTTTTTTTTTTCCTTTTTTTTCTTGAGTCGGAGTTTCGCTCTGTCATCCAGGCTGGAGTGCGATGGGGCAATCTTGGCTCATGGCAATCTCCGCCTCCCGGGTTCAAGCGATTGTCTTGCCTCAGCTTCCCAAGTAGCTGGGATTACAGGCATGTGCCACAACACCCAGCTAATTTTTTGTATTTTTAGTAGAGACGGGGTTTCACCATTTGGTCAGGCTGGTCTCGAACTCCAGCCCTCAGGTGATCCACCTGCCTCTACCTCCCAAAGTGCTGGAATTACAGACATGAGCCACCGCGCTCAGCCAACATTCACCATCTTAAACTGTACAGTTCAGTGGCTTGTGGTGTATTCACCGCATTGTGCAACTATCACCGCTATGAAATTTTAGGACATTTCTATCATTCCAAAGAAACCCTCACCTATTAATAGCAATGAGGAACAATTTCTCCCTCCTCTCTGCCCCCGGCAATCACTAATCTACCATCCGTCTCTGTGAATTTGCCCGCTCTGGACATTTTATATAAATGGAATCATACAATATGTGGCCTTTTGTGTCTGGCTTCCTTCATGTAGTAGGTTTCTTTAGTTCACCAATGTTGTAGCATGTAATAGTGCTTCATTCCTTTATGTGACAGAATTCCATTGTACAGATAGACCACGTTTTAAAATCCATCAATTGACCAACACTTCCACATTTCATTTTATATTTATGTATTTATTTATTTTGAGACAGGGTCTCACTCTGTTGTGTAGGCTGGAGTGCAGAGATGCAATCAAGGCTCGCTGCAGCCTCAACCTCCCAGGCTCAAATGATCCTCCCCCTAAGCCTCCTGCGTAGCTGGGGCTACAGATGTGCACCACCACACCTGGCCAATTTTTTTGTTTTTTATTTTTTGTAGAGATGGGTTCTTGCAATGTTGCCTAGGCTGGTATTGAACTCCTGGGCTCAAGTCATCTTCCTGCCTCAGCCTCCCAAAGTGCTGAGATTACAGATGTGGGCCACTGTACCCAGCCCATTTTATATTTAAATCACTTCTTGCTTTAAGATTTAAAGAGAGGCCGGGTGTGGTGGCGCATGCCTGTAATCCCAGCTACTTGGGAGGCTGAGGCAGAATCGCTTGAACCTGGGAGGCGGAGTGGCGGTGAGCCGAGATCATGCCATTGCACTCCAGCCTGGGCAACAGGAGTGAAACTCGTCTCAAAAAATAATAATAATAATAACAGTGCTCTGTTATCAGAAGCAGCGGTCCGAGAGGCCAGGCCTCAGACCACTAGTTGATGTCTTGCTGGGCTCCTAGCCCTTAAGGCCGTGCTGGCTTCACCAGGCTGGTGTTTCCAGATTGCCTTTGCTAGATTCCAAAAATGGCAGCAGAAGAAAGACAGCAATGGGGCAGGTCCAGCAGGATTCTAAAGGAGCTGCCGGGTCCTCCTGAGGGCTCCGCTCCTCTCCCCTCAGGCATAGCCCGCTTCTCTTGGTCCTCCTCCAAATGCCACAGGTCCACAGCCGCTCCTGTGAGAACTGCCCTTGGGACCTGATCTTGTTTATTTCCTCTTCCTACTTGTGGGAAAACACTTTATATCTGTTTTAAATTCTTGACCTTTTTTCTGAGAGCTATTTGTTGTGTAATTAATGACTTGACATTTTAGAATTCTAAGCCCCTTTAAAAAACAAAAAATAGTGTGTTCAGAGATAAGCCTGGAAGGAACTGTAAAATTATATACATATATATATATAAAATCTAGCAATGTCAGTCTGGAGCAATTAAGTTGTCTGGGCTTTTGAGGCTGATCAGAAGCATCTCACTATGAGATCTCTTGATCTCTCTCTCTCTCAAAATTAAGGGTAATTCACAGACGTAATTGGGAGTAAGAGGATCTCTCAGCATCAGCTGGCCAAGAGAGTAGACCGCAGTACCCAACAGGATTAAAAATTGAGGGAGACTCTCCCATCTGGCTTTTTTTTTTTTTTTTTTCCCTTAAGACTAGTTAAGTGAGGCTGGGCACAGTGGCTCATGCCTGTAATCCTAATACTTTGGGAGGCCAAGGTGGGAGGATTGCTTGAGCTCAGGAGTTCAAGACCAGCCTAGGTGACATAGTGAAACCCCATCTCTACTAAAAAAAATTTTTTTAATTAGCCACACGTGGTGGTGCATGCCTGTAGTCCCAGCTACTCAGGAGGCTGAGGCGGGAGGATCGCTTAAGCCCAGCAGGTTGAAGCTGCAGTGAGCCATCATCACACCACTGCACTCCAGCCTGGGTGACAGGGCAAGACCCTGTCTCCAAAAAAAAGAGTAATTGAAAAAAACCCACAAGTGTCAAATGCAGTAGTGAGAAGGGGGGAAGAGTAGAATAAACAGTTGGATGCGTAACTGACTGTGAATAATCAATTCAGTTGACTCACTGCCTTCAGACCAGTCCCACCCAGCTTCTTAACTTCTGAACCCTCCAGTCAACATGATGTCAATGCCCAAAGAAAATTCTTGAGCCAAGAAAAGATTTTACAGTATTCACTTCAGCAAGAAGAACAACAGGGTTAGATTATGGACTGGGTTGATAAACATAATCAGCTATAGATGTTAGAATTTTAAAAATATTTTTCTTCAACTTATAGGACTTAGTTTCTGAAACTTACAGAAATGTTCAAGCCTACAAAAAATATATGAACTCTTGTGTACTCATCAGCTACCTTCAAAATTTTGTAGGACTTTTTAGTCTAATTAATTTTTTTTGTTTGTTTTGAGACAGACTCTCAAAAAAGAGTCTCACTCTGTTGCCCAGGCTGGAGTACAGTGGGGCGATCTCGGCTTACTGCAACTTCCGCCTCCTGGGTTCAAACGATTCTTCTGCCTCAGCCTCCCGAGTAGCTGGGATTATAAGCGCCCACCACCACGCCCACCTGATTTTTGTATTTTTAGTAGAGACAGAGTTTCCCCATGTTGGCCAGGCTGGTCTCAAACTCCTGACCTCAAGAGATCCGCCCGCCTTGGCCTCCCAAAGTGCTGGGATTATAGGCATGAGCCACCATGCCCAGCCAGTTAATTAAAATTATTAGTAATAGCCCATCTGGTTAATGGGAAGTTCTATTTTTATGGAAAGCAGTTGAGTGGGAAAATGTGTTATTACTATCAATCATACCATTATCTCTCTTGGAATATAGTCTACTTGGGTCACAAGACCAAATTGTCTAAAAAGAAATAAGGAACCTTGGGTTGTGTAAAAACTCAAGCTGTCATGAAGCCCAGCCCTTTGATTTCTTGCGAGCGAGAGATGCCCATGCCAGGACATTGGCCTCTGCGACCTTTGATTTACCATATTTAAATGCAGATTCCAGAGCAGCCCTCAGACTGTTGGCTTTGGTACGTCTTGGTACATCGAAGAGGTGCCCAGGAATCTGCATGTCTGACAGGGTCCCCAGGTTGACTGGAACTGATCCCCCATGGACTACACTTTGGAAAATGGTTCTATCTCACAATCCCAGACTATAAAGTGATAATGAAGTTTATCATGGTAATTTAAGTCACAGAGCACTCCCAACTAGCAAATTCGGCTGGGTTCGTTACTTAATTAATGATTTTTTTTTTTTTTTTGAGACAGGGTCTCACTGTGTCACCTGGGCTGGAGTGCAGTGGTGCAGTCTCAGCTCACTGCAACCTCCATCTGCTGGGCTCAAGCAATCCTCACACCTCAGCCTCCCGAGTAGCTGTGACTGCAGGCATGCACCAGCACACCCGGTTAATTTTTGTATTTTGGTAGAGACGATGTTTTGCCATGTTGCCCAGGCTGGTTTCAATCCCCTGAGCTCAAGTGATCAGCCCACCCCGGCCTCCAAAAGTGCTGGAATTACAGGTGTGAGCTACCATGCCCAGCCAGTTAACAACGGCTAATCATCAGAGACAAAAAGGGAAAGGTCAATTTTTTACAGCAGCATTTTTAATATCTTTGTGAATTCAGAAATGCTGGTGGACTGATTGCTGAGTGTTCAGGGGGGTTCTATGCCCCCTCAGTGCCAGCCTCTGAAGCCCCCTGCACTTGCTTCTCAGTATATGGCATCAGCCATTTCTCTGGAGATCATGGTTTTCATGCTGGAAGTTATTACTCCCTGATGAGAAGTGAGTTCACTTAAGTATCATGTCATTTAAGTGCTTTTTGTGATCTTTGACCTCCAAGTTCATACATCCATCTCTGTGCATTCAACACAGTGGCCTTTTTTCCTTTTGGAAAAGCTGTGCTTCCTGAGAACTATAGGGAAACTGTTTTCTTGAGGGCATGGGGGGAGTTACAGGATTGATTGTGACCCAGGCACAGCCCTGGTGCTCTCGATGACGGCAGAGACTCTTACTCATCTTTGAGTCCTTCGGTGCATCCTGCACACAGCCTGGCAACTTGTCCTAGTGCCAGTGAAAGGGGAAGCCAGCTTGGAAGAGAGCTGCTGGCTCATATGGAACAAGGTTGGATTCTTGTGGGTTTGGTCTGTGTGGAGGGTGGTGGCGGTGGTGGGGAGGGGCTGTTCTCCCTGACGTCCACTGGGGCCCTCTGCCAGATGCCGGACAGAAGAGTAGTGTCTGTGGGCCCAGCCAAGTGGAGGGACTCCAGAAGTTTTCAGCTCTGCAGAGCTTTGTGAGAGGGACAATGAGTTCCTTCCTGTCCCTGAAAGGCCTTTCAGGGCTACCCTGCATGACGGGATGGGCAAGCCCTGGGGCCTGGCTTCTTTAAAGAAGTAGGCTCAGTTACAACATAGATAAGCCCCACAATGTCTGGTGCTGAGTTGCTGGATAGGGGAACAGCTGAACTCCATGGACAGGCCAGAGCTCCATGCTCCTGTCCACCCACACACACACAGTTGGCAGATGTGTCTGTTCCCTTCCTTGCTCCCCCAGCTCATGGTTCCCCAGCCTCCCTCTTGTTCATTTGTTACCCATGTGCACTCTCCTTTTCTTTTTCTCTTTCTCTCTGGACTTCCTCCCTTCCTCTCCTTGTTCCCAAGAGCTATCTGCATGTCTTGAAGTTCTGCCCTTTGATTACTCGGGAGGGAGAGGATGCCCAGGCCAGGACATCAGGCAGCCATCCCATCACCTAGCAGGGAAGCCATCCTGGGAAATAGGGTAGGAATCCTGGAAACTGAAGAAGGAGTTGGGAGAGGGCTTCCCTGGAAAAGTAACGTAAATACCCAGTATCTTGATATGCCTTGAGCTCTAGTCAAGGAGGTGGCTCCTCTCCACTAGGGAAGACCAGCTGGTGTTCATGCCTTACAGAAGAACTGCGTGGCCCATCCTGTTGGCCTTCTCTGATGGGCCCCATCTTGTCAGCACCTTCACCTGAGCCATGTCCATTTATGCTTATGTTGGGAGACACTTCTTCCCAAAGAGTTCTGGAAGGACTTGCTATGAAGCAATGAAGTTTAATCAGTTACTTCAGTTTATATGGGGGCCAGGCACCAGAGTCTTCAACTGCTACTTCTGAGCTGAGGCTGCTGCCTTGGTATCCACACAGGCCTTGCTATTTGGGGGGTTTAAGGAACTCAGTGGGATTCCTGGGTTTGCCAAGACCATCTCCTGGTGTTCCTTAGACCAGACAGATGACCTCGTGACTGCTGTTTCTTCCTCTTCAGTTTGGAGGAGCTGGGAGGGGCTCCCCATGGGGTGCTCTGCAGACAAGGGCAGTGTGGGTTTAAACTCCCAGTGTCAGGGTTCGCAGAAGGGTAGAGTATCCCTGTGAAGACAGTTCCACTTTGGTGTGTGGTTTATGTCTTGTGTCAAATAAAAGGGCAACTACTTTCTTCTTTGGGGACTATTAGCTCATCACAGTGGTTCTTAGCCTAAAAAAGCATTGGGTCTCATTGTTATTTATGTTTTGCTTTCTAAGTTTGTATGTTTTCTTAAAATTTTTGGTGACCTTAGCTAAAAGATATATGCAAAGAGGGCCAGGCACAGTGGCTCACTCCGGTAATCCCAGCACTTAGGAAGGCCAAGGCAGGCAGATCACTTGAGGCCAGGAGTTCAAGACCAGCCTGGCCAACAAGGTGAAAAACGATCTCTACTAAAAATACAAACATTAGCCAGGGGTGGTGGTGCACACCTGTAATCCCAGCTACTGGGGAGGCTGAGGCACGAGAATCACTTGAGCCCAGGAGGCGCAGGTTGCGGTGAGCCAAGAGCATGCCACTGCATTCCAGCCTGGGCAACAGAACCAGACCCTGTCTCAAAAAAAACAAATGAACAAAAGAGATATATACAAAGAGGTTGGCATGAGTTCTGAATCCGGGTGGACCTCGGGATTGCACCCTCGCTTTACCTGCTAGGCCTGGGATTCTGAATTGTGTGTTCTTTCCACCTCCTGCTCCTGGGTGGAATCTATCAGGGATAAATAGTTTGGAGTGTGGGCCCTAGATTTGCTCCCCTCTGAGGGAGGCCCTGCTGTCATGGCTCACTGGGTGTGCATCCCTGTCCCTCCAGGTGACCTGGAACTCCCCTCGGTGCTGACATAATGACAGTGTGCAGGCCGGCCACGGGCAGCCACAGCCAGACTGAAAACCTGAGCTACAAATTGGCTGACAAGTAAGAACACTTCTCCCCCGAGAGTGTAGACGCTGACCCAGCTTCTTACTCTCCTACCACCTCCTTCTTCACTGATCCTACTTCCTTGAGCTAAGGAGCTCTTTTCCAGGTCATTCTAATGAGCCTCCTGCAGACCGTCTCCATGCACTGCATTCATTTAAGGCTTCAGGCCAAACTGATCAAGAGAGAGTCTGACTAATGGCCGGTGTGAGGAGAGGATGATCCCTTGGTAACGTTAGCCCTATCCCCATGACGCATTCCAATTCTGGGTTTATTTTTCTAACTACTAGGATGTTCAGGTATTTTACTTATGTTTGAGCCCTAAGTCTTTGCAGCTGTACCTGTACACAGTCAGTTTTCCCATCTAATACCAGCGTGATTGTTTCCTTCTCCCCAGATGGAGCCCTTTCTCTGATCCTCTCACATTCCACAAAGCAGTTGGCAGCCACTGAGGGGTTCTTAGCTCTGCACCCCAGTCTGGAACCCCTTATGGGGCGGGAGAATCCTGGAAACAGGAACTCTAGAAACTCTTGGGCCGGCAACCACATGGAGCAGGAACTCTGTCCTTGGGGACTCGTAGGACAGTTGCGGCATCCTTGCCTCTGTTGCGTGAGTTTTGTAAATCCAGTGTGAGTTTTCAGCAAGCCATCCTTTGTTCCTCTCGAGTTTTCCGACAGAGCTTCCATAGTTGTGAAGTCACTCCATGTGTTTGGGCTCTTAGACAATAACTATGATACTTACAATAACACTAGTTACCATTTGTTGATACCAAGATTTAGAAAGTATGCTGTACTTTGAGCACATTACATGTTAACTCATGAATTCATTCATTCATTGAATAAATATTTGTTGACTAGCTGCTATGCACCAGGCACAGTAAACAATATAAATGTGGCCTCTGACTCATAGAGTTTCAGTCTACAGAAGGAAGATGAAAAACTCAGGATTCAAGTCTCAAGTCCCTCATTTCCAAAGCCCATGTATTTAGCTCCTAGGCCATAGTGCCTCACAGCATATAGGACATTAATAACCATGTTGTAGACCATCAGTCATCACCATGCAGGCACTAACCTGGACTGTTGTGTTTTTAATGTGTGTGTCTGTCCTCTCTCTTCATCTTGCCTCTAGCACTGTGAGAGCAAGGACCATCACTTCTGCCTTTTGAACCCTCAGTGAAATAACAAACTGATTCAGACTAAAATCTGAATTCATGCTAATGTCTCCAGTGGTGATGGAACAATTTAAAAATATTTTCTCTTTGTAAACACACTGTTAGGAATCCTAATTGTTTATTTAAATAAGGAATTCTGCCTTGATAGCCATATTTAAAATAGGAAAATGTGTTTGCCAAAAAAATGTGTTTGCATTTTCGCAAGTTTCTATTTTATGCTGTGCAACCAAGAACAGTGGCGTAATTTATGTGCTAATGTCTCCACTGAGGAAGAGGTCTTTACACAAACAACCTTGGGAATAGAAAGCTAAATTGTAACAGGATGCATGAAATTGCTACTTATTCATCCCTCACGGTGAACCTTAACTGGAGTTTCAGAATTTCCATGCGGTCAGATCTATACATTCAGAAAATGGGCACCGTGAGGTGTTAGCTAATGTCGGCACATCCAAAGTCACTGTACTCAGTCATAACCTTTGCTGGTGGAATAATGTTTGCATTGGACAACACAGATACTCTCATTCTTGTTAGACTAATTTAAAAATGTTTTTCCTTCAAAATAATTTTTAATATCTTCATGGCATTACCTAATCTAAAATTACATTTGGAAGCATGTATCATTACATATATGTTCTAGGCCAGAACTTTCTTCAGTGTTGGAAATATTCTTCTTCCCTATCCAGTACGGTAGCCATCAGCCACATGGCGCTTCTGAGTCCTTGACATGTGGCAGGTGTAACTGAGGAACTGAAGCTTGAATTTCATTGGATTTAAGGTTAAATAGTCACGTGTGGCTGGTGGCTACTCTATTAGACAGTGCATTTCTAAGCCAAGTGTGAAATCTGAATCTGCCTCTTTATTCACGCATTCATTCATGCATCAGATATTTATTGACCACCAACTCTCCCAGGTATTGTTTTGGGTGCTAGGGGTGCAGACTTGGCCACAACAGGCCAAAATAACAGAACTATCCCTGCCCTGGTGGCAAGGCTCATGAAGAGCTCACTCTAGTGAGGCCCCATTCCAGAGGAGGTTCTGTTCAGATGCACCCAATCATTGTGGCTTTGCCCACTTGAATCAGACAATTTGTCAGGTTCAGGGGTAGCACAAACTTCATGACTTGTGAAGTTGTTTTAGTTTTTAAATAGTCATTGCAAAGAACTGCCTGTGGATAAGAAAAGCAGGAAAAACAGCCTATGTAATCTTTTACCTCGTGAAATTACTCCTATTTTATTTTTATTTTTATTTTTGAGACAGAGTCTCTCTCTGTTGCCCGGGCTGGAGTGCAGTGGTGCAATCTAAGTTTACTGCAATCTCTGCCTCCCGGGTTCCAGCAATTCTCCTGCCTCAATCTCCTGAGTGAGTAGCTGGGATTACAGGGCCTGCCACCACACCCCGCTAATCTTTGTATTTTTAGTACAGACGGGGTTTCACTATGTTAGCCAGGCTGGTCTCAAACTCCTGACCTCGTGATCCACCCGCCTCGGCCTCCCAAAGTGCTGGGATTACAGGTGTGAGCCACAATGCCTGGCCCATATTATTATTATCTTCATTTTACAGAGGTGGAAACTGAGGTTTAGAGGACTTAAACAACTTGCCTAAGGTCACGTGACTGAATTAGGATTTAAACCCAAGCCTATCTGACTCCTAAACCCGATTGCTCCTTCATTTCACCATGCTGTCTCCCCAAGGAAAACACAAATTGAGTTTTTAAAAAAAATTTTTGTAGAGATGGGGGTCTTGTTATGTTGCCCAGGCTGGTTTTGAACTCCTGGCCTCGAGTGATCCTCCCACCTCAGTCTCCCAAAGTGCTGGGATTACAGGCGTGAGCCACTGCACCCTGCCCACAAAGTGAATTTTTTTTTTAATAGGGATTTCAATGTTTGTGGTTTGTGACTTGCATATAACATTTATATCTAAGTTCTAGCAAATCTCTATGACCAGCCAAGAACAATAAGAATCACTCACCTGGTGTTTGTCTTTCTTGTGCAGGGTCAAGGTGGAAGGTCCAAGGACTGAGAAAGACCGTCGAAGGCATCCACTTTAGTCCTCCATTCCATTCCTAGAGACTAATCAGGAGTCAGGCTTCAGAAGGAGCCCCCTGGAAGGCCTCCACAACCTCACGGTAGAGTCAAGAATGGATATGTTCAGCTTGGATATGATCATCAGTGACCCAGCTGCAGAAGCCAGCAGGGCTGGGAAGAAGCAGCTCAGAGGTGTTCAGAACCCTTGCCCATCTGCCAGAGCCAGACCCCGGCACAAGTCCCTCAACATAAAGGACAAGATATCAGAATGGGAAGGGAAGAAAGAGGTGCCCACTCCTGCACCCAGCAGGAGAGCAGACGGACAGGAGGATTATCTGCCGTCCTCTACGGTGGAGAGGAGGAGTAGTGATGGGGTGAGAACTCAGGTCACAGAGGCTAAGAATGGAATGAGGCCAGGAACAGAGAGCACAGAGAAGGAGAGGAATAAAGGAGCAGTGAACGTCGGGGGACAGGACCCAGAGCCGGGGCAAGACCTAAGCCAGCCAGAACGGGAAGTGGATCCTAGCTGGGGCCGAGGCCGAGAGCCAAGACTTGGCAAGCTACGCTTTCAGAACGATCACCTCTCCGTGCTGAAGCAGGTCAAGAAACTCGAGCAGGCTTTGAAGGATGGGTCGGCAGGGCTGGATCCCCAGTTACCAGGGACTTGTTACTCCCCACACTGCCCTCCTGACAAGGCAGAGGCAGGGTCCACCCTTCCTGAGAACCTGGGAGGCGGGAGTGGCTCAGAAGTCAGCCAGAGGGTCCACCCCTCGGACCTGGAAGGCAGGGAGCCCACCCCTGAGGTTGTGGAGGACAGGAAAGGTTCATGCAGAAGGCCCTGGGACCGGAGCCTTGAGAATGTGTATAGGGGCTCAGAGGGTTCCCCCACAAAGCCCTTCATCAACCCTCTGCCAAAACCCCGGAGAACGTTCAAACATGCCGGAGAAGGGGACAAAGATGGGAAGCCTGGCATCGGCTTCAGGAAAGAGAAAAGAAATCTGCCTCCTCTGCCCTCTCTACCTCCCCCGCCTCTGCCCTCCTCTCCCCCGCCTTCCTCTGTGAACAGAAGACTGTGGACCGGGAGACAGAAATCCAGTGCAGACCACAGGTAGGTGCCGGTGTGGCCGGGCAGAGCGTCGCCACCTGACTCTCTCAGTGGTTTATGTCCCATCATAACCGTCTGTCCTCAGCTGAATTATTTGTTTTATTAAACTGATGGATCTTGTAGTCCAGATGGTTCATAGCTTAAGATACTTTGTTAATTAACCTGGAAACCTGGTAACTGATGCATGTATTTTGTGTTTGTTCTCAGTCCTCAAAAAAGAAGAGTATGTGCTTTTAAAAATTACCCTTTAGATGTAATAAGGACTTGGAATTGGGACAGTAACCAAGAGTTAAATGAAGGACTCATGTTAACCCTGGCAGTCTACAACTTGGTAGTCCCTGCTAACTACCAGTGCTTGAATTTTTCTTGGTGTGGGCTTTAGAAATACACTGGCCCTATCAATGTCTATCTATGTGACCTTAAACAAGTTATCTAACCTCTCGAAGCCTCAGTTTCCTCATTTATACATATGGATGCACGCACTGTGAATATTTTATAACGTTAAAATAACACATTAAATAATAAAGCATGTTAATGCTTAAAAATAAAATCTGTGCTTCGAAAACAATTTTTCTATTTTGCAACTTAATCTCTAGTCCATTTCTGTAACATGCTAGTTGGTTTGATACCCACTAATCTAGAAACCAGCTTTAGAGTAAAACTCCTCAGAACAGTTGTTGTACTCCCTTTCATCATTTCACCTCCTATTTTCTCTTGACCCACCCCATTGAGCTTTGGGAACCTGCTCCTGAAACTACCCTGTCCCGAGGCCACCAGTAACCTCCATCTTGCTAAATCCAATTGCCAGTTCTTTGTTTTTTTCTTAATTGGCCCCTCTCAGTATTCGAGGAACACCTGTTGACTTACTCCATCTTGAAACACTTCCTTCATTTGGCTTCTGGGTCACCCATGTCCCTGGAAGTCCTGCTTCTCTGGCTCCTCTGAGTTCTATTCTTTTTTCCTTCTATCTGTCAGAGCACACCCCGAACCTATCCCCACCTCAACCCAGGGCCAGACCTGAGACTTTTCTTCTCCATCTACACTCACTCCCTAAATGATCTCATCCAGTCCCATGGCTTTAAATGTCAATGTCATGCTTATGATTCCCAAATTGAGGCATTCAGCCCCAACTCCCTCCCCCAGCTTAAGGTTTGTGTAGTCATCTCCTGCTTGGATCTCCATTTGGTTGTCTTATCATTTATACTTAACGTGTCCAAACCCAGATTCTCCATCCAGGCCACCGGTAACCACCTCCTCCTAAAATAATTGTCATCCTTCTTCTAAATGGCATCACCCTTTGTTTAGTTGCTTAGGCCACAAACCTAAAAAGTCATCTCCAATTCCTCTCTTTTTCATATACCCCTTCCTAATTAATCACCAAGTCCTTTGGTTCTAGTTTCAAAACTTTATCCCAAATCTGCCTACATCTCCTCCACTGCTACCATCTTAATCATCTTGGATTCACCTCCCATCCCTAGAACATTCCTCCCTCAGCAGCCAGAGGAGTCTTCTAAAAATATAAACTATAAATTAAATCCAGTCACCCCCCACTCAGCATGGTCTGTCATGTAGGATGATTCTTTTGGCTGTAAATAGCATAATTTCTTTTTTTTTCCCACTTTCCCTGTAAATAGCATAATAGCATAATTTCTTATGTTCTCTTCAAGGGGGAAAAAGTTTGCATATTCTAGAATTTATTTACATATATTTGTATATATATGTAAATACATATAAGTTATTCCCAGTTTACAAATAATGCTGTGATAAGGAGCACATAGCATTACTAGTTTTGCTACTTACTAGCTGTGGGACATTGGACAAGCAACTAAATTGTGTTGGCCTCATTTTACCTATCTGTAAAATGGTGATAATTATATTATAGTAACCACTTCACAGAGTTGTTGTGAAGGTTGAATGAGTTAACATGTATAACATAAACTTAGTACAGAGCCTGTTCAATGTGTGTGAAGTGTTTTATTTTTCTCTGGCTCCATTCTGTTTAATTAATCAGGCTATTTTTTTTTCATTACCAAACTATTATTTTAACTTCATAATGTATTATTATTATTATTTTTTTTTCGAGACACAGTATCGCCCAGGCTGGAGTGCGGTGGCACAATATCAGCTCACTGCATCCTCCACCTCCTGGGTTCCAGCAATTCTCCTGCCTCAGCATCCCAAATAGCTGAGATTACAGGTGCACGCCACCACGCCTGGCTAATTTTTTGTATTTTTAGTTGAGACAGGGTTTCACCATGTTGGCCAGGCTGGTCTCGAACCCCTGACCTCAAGTGATCTGCCTGCCTTGGCCTCCCAAACTGCTGGGATTACAGGCGTGAGCCCCACACCCAGCCCATAATGTATTTTAATATCTAGTAGAGCTTATAGAAAGTTCTTAATGTTGCTAATAATTAGTCAGTTGATCCTCTTGGACTTCCTATATATAACATCATGTCATATGCAAAAAAAAATAATAATCATTTTGTCTCTCTCCTTTTTAGTAATTATAAACCTCTTGTTTGTTTATTTACTTATTATTCACCTTTTCCAAAAATGTCTTGAGTGTTTCTGCCTGTATTTTTCTGAATGTTCTAAATATTACTATCAAATTTCACATACATAAAATATGTGGGGGTTTTTGTAATTAATATATAATTATTTGACATGCTATGTATTTGCTACATTTATTTCTAAGTCTTTTCTCTTTTTAATGCAATGGTTAATGTCTTTTTTCTCATATGGTCTTTGTATTTAAGAAAACTCTTATTTTGTGTGTGTTTGTGTGTATATATATGTGTATTTTTTAAGACATCTTAAATTTCTTATTATTTCTAATAGTCTGTTAGTTTGGACTTTCTATGAATATAACCATGTTGTCTACAAAGAATCATCATTTTACCTTTTTCTTTTTAATTTATACCTAATTCTCTTACCAAATTGCACTGGCTGAGACTTCCAAACAGTGTTAAATCGTAGTGCTGAAAGCAGTGTGCAGTCTTACTTCGCCCCTAACTTTAATGGTAACGCATCTAGAGTTTCACTCACAGGCACTCTTATTTGAGATATGTTTTTATGTTATCAAGTTAGTGTCCATTTATATTTATTTTTTCACTTAGAGTTTTAAAAATTAGGACTAGAGATTAGATTTTTGTTAAAGTACTTTTCAGAAACTCCTGATGATCATATGATTCTTCTGCTCTGATCCATTCATATTGAATTTATATTTTAATATTAACCCATCCTTAAATGTGGGGGATGAATTCCCATTCGGGCCTGGTTTATTATTCTTTTAATGTACTACTGAATTTTATTTGCTAATATTTTAAGATTTTTGTATCAGTAAATAAATTAGACTGGTCTAGATTTGGGTTTTATTGCACTATCTTTTTTTTGCAGAATACATACAGGATGATTGCACTATCTTTACTAGGTTTGAGTTTCAGTGTTACTTGAGGTCTGGAGAAGAACTTAGATGCTTCCTTCTTTATGTTCTGAGAAAATCTGAATCCATCTCCAATAATAAATCCTTTCTCCAGCCAGTGCCAAAGCCCGGGTCCCCGAGCACTCCCATGACTTCCCTGCCCCTGCCCAGTGCTTCCCACAGCAGCCCTTCCACGCCGCTTCTGGCTCTTCCTCCAAGGAGGCCCCACACCCCCAGGGACAGGTTGGTTCTGGGAAACTGGAATCCTTCATCTGTGTCATCACTGGGCAGGCGAGTCAACCTGGGGAACAGTTATTCCCATTATCTTTTCTCTCTTAACTATCATCTGCGCTTTTCAGTCTTCCAGCGTTTTCTTTATAACCAGCTAAAGTTACTTATTTCCGTCCAAAGATGAAATTTTTCTTGGCCAGTTTGAATATGGTTGCATCAGCTGTGTTTTAACAATTTTGACTTTGGGTTTTTCATTTTGTTTAAAATAGTACAATGGAGGTGATTAGGGCAAGATATTCACTTTCTACTCTTAAAAAAATAAAGTATGCTCTTTATTGTGGTCCTATCTCTTAAAAACAAAAAGGACTGTACCACGAATTTGGCAGACGCACCACCCTCTTTGAGGGAGGAAAGCCAAACCAAGGTTGAAGAAAGAAATGATTAAGGATTTAGAGGTTATGAGGGTTTCAAATTTCATGGCCAGGCTGTGTGTGCCTTAGAGAATGTATTCAGCTTATTTTCATAGGCCAATTATTTCACCTCCTTAAGAGCAAAACCAGCGGATTCAGATCCTCGGTTTAAGAAAGCGTATTTTTCTTTTTCCCTTCCTGTTTCTCTCTCTTCTTTTTTCTTTTCTCCTCTTCTCTTTCCTTCCTTTTCCCTCCTTTTCTCTCTCCCTCTCTATATGCTGTCTTCTCTTTTCTTTCTTCATTTCTTTAAAGCCCCAGGAAATTAAATGCAAGGACTTAGGCCTTCAATCCTAAAATGGAAAATGAGAAACCCTCAAATGTCAGGAAATTCCAAAGATAAGGTTCCTACAGCAACATTAACTTGGTTATATGTGTTTTATGGCATACACTTAATAGCTCTGGCAAGAATGCCTTAAGGCCGACATTTAACAAGAAAAGTTACTACTAAAGTGTGAGCACCATCCTGAATTCACATGTATCTACATACTCAAAATGTCTTAACCGGAATTCAGATTTTTAAATTTTAGTTTAACCTGGTCATGTGACAGCTTGTAGATCTTTATGAAACCAAATAACTGCAATGACCAAAATTTCAACTTTTCAGCTGATTATTTTGGCATCATATAGATTTGGCCTTTCCTTGGAGCTTTAGTGTAAGACTTTCAGAACTTCTTGAGGACATGAAACCTCAGTCATTATATGGCTGCCAGATCACACTGTGCTGTTATTGATTCCATAATTTCCATCTTCTATGGGACTGATACGGATCCCCACAGCTCTCTGGCTGGGCAGCAACCCTCGGCTCTCACAGGTTTAACAGTTAAAATTAACTTACCAGCCAAGCTGTGGTCCATCTCAGTCAGCAAGGCATCCCTGAGACAACTCGGAATTACCACGTCTAAAAACTGAATGTTTCAAGTCTTCAAAGGAGCACATTGTTTGATTAAGTTGATGTTTAGAGCAAAAGCTACTCTGGAAGCTTCTGAGAAACTTGATTTAGTAAAGCCATTTATTTCAATAGAAGTTGCATTGGAAAACAGAGAGACGGTGCTTGCTCTTCCAAGGTTGCTGTTGTCCATTACAAGAGTGATTTTCATGTCATTTCTCATTGAAAGGTGGAAATTGTTGGATATTAGCCACAATGAGGGACAGAAATAGTTTTTCCTTCTGACATTTAGGGTTTAGATCCAGGATAGAGAAAAGCAGAAACCCTAGTACACGGTGGAGGAGTTACCCGATAACAGAATGCAAGCTGAGAGCTAACGGAAGTCTCCTCCTGCCTAGCCGCCTGCCCTGAGCACCTGGTGGTAGGAAAGCCCTTCCTGAGTATGGCGAGCCATGGGGAAGAGCTGCCGTGGCCACTCAGGAGAGACAGGCAGAAAGACTCTGGCAGCTGGAGGAGGAGGATGGAAGTCAGCGCGTAACATCCTTGATTTCTAACCCAGCTGGATGATGTTTTAAATGGTCGCTAGGTGCCAGGCTAGCCAAGCTTTTTTTTTTTTTAAACAGGGTCTTGCTCTGTCTCCCAGGCCGGAGTGCAGTGGTGCAATCTCAACTCACTGCAACCTCCGCCTCCTGGGCCAAGCGATTCTCCTGCCTCCGCCTCCGGAGTAGTTGCCACCACAGGCACATGCCACCACACCCAGCTAATTTTTGTATTTTTTGTAGAGGCAGGGTTTTGCTATGTTGCCCAGGCTGGTCTTGAACTCCTGGACTCAAGCCATCTGCCTGCCTCAGCCTACCAAAGTGCTAGGATTATAGGCGTGAGCCACCACACCTGGCCTGTAGCCAAGCTTTTTTAATCCATAGATGAAAATAATCCTGGGGGAAATGGATTCAAAACAATTTACTAAAAATTAACTCAATAATACAGCTGCTTTTTTTTTTAAATCTTGAAGTAGGGATAAATTATAAACAGTAAATGTAGCACTTAAAACCAACTTTTAAAATATTCATTCACGGGGCCAGGCATGGTGGCTCATGCCTGTAATCCCAGGACTTTGGGAGGCCGAGGTGGGCAGATCACTTGAGGTCAGGAGTTTGAGACCAGCCTGGCTAACATGGGGAAACTCTGTCTCTACTAAAAACACAAAAATTAGCCAGGCATGGTGGCACACACCTGCAATTCCAGCTCCTCGGGAGGCTGAGGCAGGAGAATCACATGAATCCAGGAAGTGGAGGTTGCAATGAGCCGAAATCCTGCCACTGCATTCTAGCCTGGGCACAGAGCAAGACTCCATCTCAAAAAACAAAATGGTCCGGCAAGGTGGCTCACGCCTGTAATCCCAGCACTTTGGGAGGCTGAGGCAGGCGGATGACAAGGTCAAGAGATCGAGACCTTCCTGGCCAACATGGTGCAACCCCATCTCTACTAAAAATACAAAATTTAGCTGGGCATGGTGGCACGCACTTGTAGTCCCAGCTACTTGAGAGGCTGAGGCAGGAGAATCGCTTGAACCGGAAGGCAGAGGTTGCAGTGAGCTGAGATGCACCATTGCACTCCAGCCTGGCGACAGAGCGAAAATAAATAAATAATAAAATAAAATACTCATTCACTTATTCAACCAACAAATATTTACCGCGCACCTATCGAGTGTTAGACATAGGAATGTAATAATGAGCGAGATAGACGGAGACTCTGTCCTCACGGGATTTGCAGACCAGTAATAGTTGGAAGGACACAGCTGGTGTCGTGATCATAACTCCTGTCAGTGCTGTGAGGAATCCTGGTGCCATGGGAACATTCAGCAGGGATGTGTAGCCTATCAGGGAAACAGATGGGATCAAGAAGAAGTGACGCTCGGGCCAGCGGGAGGGTGGGGAGTGGACGTTCAGTTTGAGTGAACTAATAGGTGAAAGCCCTGAGACAGGAAAGACTGCATCATGTCAGAGGAACTGCAAGGCAGGAGTGTGGCCCGAGGGCCAGGAAGGGTCTGGGGTGAGGCCTGAAGGTCTTCTGGACCTGTACACAAGGTGTGGATTTGGGCCTATTACCTAAGGGCAAT
Organism: Pan troglodytes; assembly: GCF_028858775.2. NCBI lineage: Eukaryota > Metazoa > Chordata > Mammalia > Primates > Hominidae > Pan > Pan troglodytes. The sequence continues at coordinate 155,949,982 of NC_072404.2, read as the reverse complement.
GGAAAAAAGGAACATTTTTAAGAAGGGGAGAGAGATGATCAGATTTGCATGTTTAAGGCCGGGCACGGTGGCTCACACTTGTAATCCCAACATTTTGGGAGTCTGAAGCGGGTGGATCACCTGTGGCCAGGAGTTCGAGACCAGCCTGGCCTACATGGTGAAACCTCGTTTCGGGTAAATATACAAAAAATTAGTCAGGCATGGATGGTGGGTGCCTGTAATCCCAGCTACTCGGGAGGCTGAGGCAGGAGAATCGCCTGAACCCAGGAGGCAGAGGTTGCAGTAAGCCTAGATCACAGCATTGAACCCCAGCCTGGGCAACAAGAGTGAAACTCCATCTCAGAAAAAAGAAAAAAAAAAAAAGATTTGCATGTTTAAGAGACCATCCTGTCAGCAGCCTGGAGACTGGGTGGGCACCAATGGGCAGGTGCGGCGAGGCGATGGGGAGAAACAGTGAGGTCTTGTGGTTACCCTGTGGTGTAGCTGCCTCAGGGACTGAGAGAAGTGGGTGGGTTCAAGAGATGCTTTGGAGGTAAAACTTGGGTTAACTAGTTAGACGTAGGCAGTAAGTGGGAGGGAGGCTAGGAGTCTGATTTCCAGGTTTAAGACCTAAACCTTTGGATGGCAACACTGGGCAAGGAGTTGGTTCTCATCAGAGAGGCAATAGGATTACGAGTTCAGCTTTGAGATTCTTCCGCATTGTCCAAATGGGAGGAGCTCTAAGTTAGCATTTCATTTACAAAAATATGGAGAAGTCATGAAGAACATTCAAAATACGACTCAGAGTCACAGTGTTTGGCATTGGTTGTTGAAATTTGGCTATTACATAGGTTATAACGCCCTTCAGCAAAGTTCTTTGGAACAACCAGCGCATTCTAGCATCTCTGAAACTCAGAAGCACCAAATATCTAACGATCATTTGAGGACCTGGGAAGTAAAGTGAGGCTGAGTGGAGGTTACACCTCTTCCCCAGGCTGTGGGCTCCCCAAAGGCAGGGACCTCTCGCCTTCGTATCACCCACTTTGAGCACAATGTGACTCGCATGTTTACTTATTAAACTTGCAGGCGGGATGTGGAATGAATGTTGAAAATGTTTAAATTAGAGAGAAGCCTGTTTGGATGTGGTTGTCGTTCATTAACCTTTCACAGTTTCCTTTCTCTCAAAGTTAATGTGTAAATGAAGGTACTAAAACTTTCAAGTTAAAAAAATATTTGTAGAGAACAGAATTAGGTTAGCAGTTGAAGGATTGGTGTGATCACATTTCTCCTCTTCAGGGAGCCTGATTACCTACCTGAACCTCAGAAGGGGAGGACTGATGTCCCTGACATTTATGTAGGCTGTAGAAATAATGCTAGGTGGTCCGGGCATGGTGGCTCACACCTGTAATCCCAGCACTTTGGGGGGCTGAGGTGGGTGGGTCGCTTGAGCCCAGGAGTTCAAGACCAGCCTGGCCAACATGGTGAAACCCCCCTATCTCTACAAAAAATACAAAAATTAGCCAGGCACGGTGGCAGGTGCCTGTAATCCCAGCTACACAGGAGGCTGAGGCAGGAGAATTGCTTGAACCCTGGAGGCGGAGGTTGCAGTGAGCTGAGATCGCCCCACTGCCTTCCGGCCTGGGCGACAGAGCCAGACTCTGTCTCAAAAAAAGAAAAAAAAAAAAGGGCAGGGCACGGATCACCTGAGGTCAGGAGTTCAAGACCAGCTTGCCCAACATGGCAAAACCCTGTCTCTACTAAAAACGAAAAATTAGCTGGGCGTGGTGGCTCTCACCTGTAATCCCAGCACTTTGGGAGGCTGAGGTGGGCAGATCACAACGTCAGGAGATCAAAACCATCCTGGCTAACACAGTGAAACCTGGTCTCTACTAAAAATAAAATTTAAAAAAATAGCTGGGCATGGTGGCAGGCGCCTGTAGTCCCAGCTACTCCAGAGCCTGAGGCAGGAGAATGGTGTGAACCGAGGAGGTGGAGCTTTCAGTGAGCCAAGATCGCACCACTGCACTCCAATCTGGGCGACAGAGCGAGACTCCGTCTCAAAAAATAAAAATAAAAATTAGCCAGACGGGGTGGCAGGCGCCTGTAATCTCAGCTACTCGGGAGGCTGAGGCAGGAGAATTGCTTGAACCCAGGGGGCAGAGGCTGCAGCGAGCCGAGATTGCACCTGGGTGACAAGAGCCTGGGCGTCAAGAGCGAAACTCCCTCAAAAAAAAAAAAAAAAGAAGAAAAGAAGGGGAGGGGAGGGGAGAGGAGGGAGAGGGGAAGGGGAGGGGAGGGGAGAGGATGGAGAGGGGAAGGGGAGGGGAGGGGAGAGGAGGGAGAGGGGAAGGGGAGGGGAGGGGAGAGGATGGAGAGGGGAAGGGGAGGGGAGGGGAGAGGAGGGAGAGGGGAAGGGGAGGGGAGGGGAGAGGAGGGAGAGGGGAGGGGGAGGGGAGGGGAGAGGAGGGAGAGGGGAGGGGGAGGGGAGGGGAGTAGGGAGGGGGGAGGGGAGGGGAGGGAAGGGAAGGGAGGAGAAAGAGAGAGGAAGAAAAAGACAGAAAGAAAGAAAGAAGGAAGGAAGGAAAGGGAAGGGAAGGAAGGAAAGAAGGAAGAGGAGGGAGGGAGGGAAAGAAAGAGAAGGAAAAGAAAGAAAGAAAGAAAAGAAAGAAAGGAAGGAAGGAAGGAAAGAAAAGGAGGGAGGGAAAGAGAAAGAGAGAGAGAGAAAGGAAAGGAGAGAGAGAAAGAAGGAAGGAAAGAAAGAAAGAAAGAGAAAGAAAGAAAGGAAGGAAGGAAGGGAGGGAAAGTAAAGAACTGCTAGGAAGAGCTAACTTTCTAAATGCTTTGGCCTGTGTTACCAACACATGACAATGATAGATCAAATGTTATAATCGGAATCCTACTTTCCTACTAGTTCTAGAAACTGGGCATGGAAAGATTTCTGGCTTCTCCTTGATCTTGTATGGACTGTACCTCATGTTAATTTGTTTGCCTTTCAGACTTCCTGCATAGGAATTAGTCACCTGAAAACTAACCCTTTAATACAGGAAATAGAGCTGCTATTTGAGAAACCTTTTGATGAATCGTTTTGCAAATTAGTTTTGCAACGTGAATAACCATCTTTTATTTTGAAACAGGGTCTCACTGTGTCTCAAAATGAGTGAGAGTGCAGTGGCTGGAATGCAGTGGCTTGATCTTGGCTCACTGCATCCTCCGACTCCCTGGCTCAAGGGATCCTCCCACCTCAGCCTCCCAAGTAACTGGGGCTATAAGTGTGCCCCACCACACCCAGCTAATTTTTGTATCTTTTATAGAGACAGGGTCTTGCTCTGTTGCCCAGCTGGTCTGAAACTCCTGAGCTCAAGCAGTCCACCTGCTTCGGCCTCCCAAAGTGCTAGGATTATACGTGTGAGCTACCGCGCCCACCCCCATCTTCATTTTTTTAAAGGGAGTTTTTAATTGTTTTCAAATTGGACTTTTCTAATGCTGTTTAGACTAGTGACCTTTTATGTGTCAGAAATCAAATGCAAAGCATGGCTGACCTTTTTTTTTATTATTATTATTATTCCCCAGAAACAAGATCTCACTCTGTCACCCAGGCTGGAGTGCAAGTGGCATGATCTCAGCTCACTGCAACCTGTGCCTCCTAGGCTCAAGGGATCCTCCCACTTCAGCCTTCCAAGTAGTTGGGACTTCAGGCACATGCCACCGTGCCCAGCTAATTTTTGTAATTGTTAGTTTTTGTAGAGATGGGATCTTACTTTGTTGCCCAGGCTGGCCTTGAACTCCTGGCCTCAAGAAATCCTCCTGCCTCAGCCTCCCAAAGTGCTGGGATTACAGGCATGAGCCACTGTGTCTGGCCTGAACTCTTATATTAGCATCTTGTTCTTGGAAATATAGAAGGATTATACAAAACATTCAAACTATGTCTTGAAATCCCAGGTGTCTGACAGTAGCCACTGGGATGAAAGCTAATCCCATCCCAACAAACCCCAACACATAATCTGGATTCCCACTTGCATTACATGTGCTTTATTTTTATGTATGTATGTATTTTTTGAGACAGAGTCTCTGTCGCCCAGGCTAGAGGGCAGTGGCACAATCTCAGCTCACTGCAACCTCCACCTCCCTGGTTCAAGCGATTCTCCTGCCTCAGCCTCCCAAGTAGCTGAGATTACAGGTGCACGCCACCATGCCCAGCTAATTTTTGTATTTTTAGTAGAGACAAGTTTTCACCATGTTGGCCAGGCTGGTCACGAACTCCCAACCTCAAGTGATCCGCCCACCTCGGCCTCCCAAAGTGCTGGAATTACAGACATGAGCCACCGCGCCCGGCCTGCATTACATGTGCTTTAAATAAGCGAGCCATCTGCTGAGATTTGGAGAGCCTTTAACCATACAAATATCTTTTGTTGTTAGGGCGCTTATTATGAAAACATTTTAAAGATTCAGATATTATTTCATAGGTACTTTATCATTTTGAAATTTGACCTATACAAATATTGTTTCCAATGAGATTTTAAAAAATAAAAACAGAACTATAATCCCAGACAACAGGGAGGCTGAGACAGGAGGATCACTTGAGCCCAGAAGTTTGAGACCAGCCTGGGCAGCAAAGCAAGACCTCCATTTCTACAAAAAATTAAAACTTAGCTAGCCATGGTGGCATGCAACTGCAGTCTCAGCTACTCCGGAGGCTGAGGGACAAGGATTGCCTGAGCCCAGGAATTTGAGGTGCAGTGAGCTGTGGTGGCACCACTGCACTCCAGCCTGGGCAACAGAGGGAGAACCTGTTTCTAAAAATAAATAGAGCTCTCGCCATGGCAAAGCAAGGCACAGCTACAGCCCCTTTCTCTCTCTCAGAGAAAAGGCCAAACTCAGCCAGGGTCATGTTCTGACTCTAGGCAGTCAAGGCTTTACCTGTAGGTGGTGGTTACTACCCTGGCCCTGAGAGTGGGAGAAACTGCCTGGCTTCCAGTGAAATGACCCCTTCCTGTCCCCCTTTTCCCTGTAAGGGTTCATAGCATCTCCTCATAGCATAGATTACTTACTACTTGAGGGAAACAGAGGGTCTGCCTGGGTATCGCACAGTACTGTGTAATGCAGCAATGTAATTATCACTGTGTAATGCAGTTTTGTATGGAAAATTAGTTCAGGTTCCCAACAGCAAACTGTTGAAATTCAGCCTGTTTTAGTTTGGAGCCTGTGAATGCAGCTTCCCTCCTGACATGCCTCACTTAAATAAATGCTCTCCATAATGCCTTGTGTCATTAAAAGCATCAGTCTCCAACCAGACTTCCTGGAGTCAGATCCTAATTCCACCACCTTTTCCCAATATACCTGGAGCAATTTATCTAACCCCTCTATGCCTCTGTCTTCTGATAAATAAAATGTGTATAAGAGGCCGGGCACAGTGGCTCACGCCTGTAATGTTAGCACTTTGGGAGGCTGAGGCAGGCAGATCACCTGGGGTCAGGAGTTCGAGACCAGCCTGGCCAACATGGTAAAACCTTGTCTCTACTAAAAATACAAAAATTAGCCAGACATGGTGATACATGCATGTAATCCCAGCTCCTCGGGAGGCTGAGGCAGGAGAATCGCTTGAACCCAGGAGGCAGAGGTTGCAGTGATCCAAGATCATGCCACTGCACTCCAGCTCTCAAAAAAAAAAAAAAAAAAAAAAAAGCTGAAAAAAGTGGATAAGAATAGTAATTTTGGGTTGGGCACGGTGGCTCCCACCTGTAATCCCAGCACTTTGGGAGGCCCAGGCAGGAGGCTCACTTGAGGTCAGGAGTTTGAAACCAACCTGGGCAACATGACAAAACCCCATTCTACAAAAAGGTACAAAAATTAGCAGGGCGTGTTGCTGTGTATCTATAGTATACACAGTCAGGGACTGTCTATACTGTAATAAGACAGGGACTATCTGTACTATAATAAGGACTGTTCCATATCCTTAGTCACAAGCCTTTTAGACTTGGATGAACTACATAAATGGGCTGAAACTTCGTGTCCTGATTTGTAAAATAGTATAGACAGTCCCTGTCTATACTAGTGAGCCACTGCTCCCGGCCCCCTTTTTTATTTTCTATGTCTATGTTTGTTTACAAAGTTGGGATTTTACTTTTTTACATATACTTTATTATTTTCACTTAGCATAATAGCATGAACATTCTTGCACATAAAAGCCACATCTCTTATTCATGGATTTTCACACCTTTTACAATAAAAGAAGTTGATTTCAGGCCGGGCACAGTGTATAATCCCAGCACTTTTGGAGGCCAAGACAGGCAGATCACCTGAGGTCAGGAGTTCGAGACCAGCCTGGCCAACACAGTGAAACTTTGTCTCTACTAAAAATACAAAAACTAGCCAGGCATGGTGGTGCATGCCTATAGTCCCAGCTTCTCCGGAGGCTGAGGCAGAAGAATTGCTTGAACCCAGGAAGCGCAGGTTGCAGTGAGCCAAGATGGCACCGCTGCCCTCCAGCCTGGGCAATGGAGCAAGACTTTGTCTCAAAAAATGAAATAAAATAAAAGAAGTTGATTTCAGTAACAATTTTTCTAAGAAAAAGAAAATTTGGCCGAGGGGATATATTAATATATTCTCTGAAACAGCCTAATTTGATTCAAATTCTTTGTTTTTTCCTCCCATCTGGCACATTCCAGAAAGTCCTATGAGTTTGAAGATTTACTGCAGTCTTCCTCTGAGAGCAGCAGGGTGGACTGGTACGCGCAGACTAAGCTGGGGCTGACACGCACTTTATCGGAGGAGAACGTCTATGAAGACATTCTAGGTAAGAAGCCACAGCGTCTGTGTGCGGATCTGAGTCTGTCTGGGAGAAAGGGGAGGGAGAATGGGGCTGGCTGCTGGAAACACACGTGCACACACATGTACACACACACACACTTGAAGACACCTTTGCACTCGGATGAAAGAGCAGGCAGGTGGGGTGGGAGAGTGAGCCTTGTGGGATATATGACAGACCCTAGGGCTGGAGGGGGAAGACTAGCTGGTAATGAGTGGCCAAGGAGGCAGTGTGGCAGCGTGGCATAGCGAGAAGCGTGGGGCCTGGAGTCTGAAGATCCAGAACCACATCTTGGTTCTGCTGCCTGTTGGCCGCAGGACATTGAGCCAGTGACTTCACGTCTCTGAACTGAGTTCTCCCATCTGCATAATGAGGATGAAGCTAGCTCCCTTGCGAGGTTAAGGACTGGAGAGAATGTTGTGTCAACTACCTCACATATGACAGATGCTCAGTCAACTGCAGGGATTACTGAATGAAAGAAAACACTACACAACAGAGCCTCCTTCAGAAACTGTCAGAGTGTGGCACTAACAGGGCATCAGAACACAGACTAAATGTGATTTAAGAAGTAACTTTGGCTCTAAAGCGTCCTCTGAGATTTCAGAGTGGGTCTCAGATTCAGAGTTTGGTGAGTTCAGTCATCTTTGGGGAGGTTGATGGTTTTAGTGAAGGGCGAGCTCCAACTGCTTATGGTGCGGGTGAAAGGTGGGGGAAGAAACAAGCTGATAAAAGGGAGAAACCCATATGTGTGTGCTGGTGAGGGGCAGGTAGGGTGGATATATGCAGGCATGCTGGCATGTAATCATCAATACTAGAAAAAACTTACAGAAGGAGGAAATAGAAAATTTGAGGAAGGCAGATGCTTAGCTAAGCAATTGGAATTGCATCTGTGTCCAGGCTGCTGGAGATGGGCTCCTGCCAAAGTAGCGGGATTCCCAGATCTAAAATGGGAGCGAGATCTGGACTTCTCTTAGCAGTGACTGCCCAAGAGGATGCTTTCAGTTACAAGGAACAGAAAACCCAACTAAACTAGCTTTTCCTTCCTCCATTTCTTTTCTTTCTTTCTTTTTTATTTTTTATTTTTTTGAGACAGGAGTCTCACTCTGTTACCCAGGAGTGCAACGGCACAGTCTCAACTCACTGCAGCCTCCGCCTCCCAGGTTCATGCGATTCTCCTGCCTCAGCCTCCCAAGTAGCTGGGATTATAGGCGCCCACCACCGCACTCGGTTAATTTGTGTGTGTGTGTGTGTGTGTGTGTGTGTGTGTTTTCTTTTTTAGGAGGGACGGGGTTTTCCCACATTGCCCAGGCTAGTCTCAAACTCCTGGGCTCAAGTGATCCACCCCCTTCGGCCTCCCAAAGTCCTGGGATTACAGGTGTGAGCCACCGCACCCAGCCCCCTTCCTCCATTTCTTACCTCTCAGGTTAGCTTTATTCTCAGCAGGCTTCCCAGCGTCCCCACAATGGCTGCCACCAGCTTCCTGGAATCCATATCTTCTTGGTGGAGAGAAGAGCTGGTATCCTGCAAGTCCCAGCAGAAATCCTGAGGTTCACCCTCATTAGACCAGCCAAGGTCCTTTGCTCACCTTTAGAGCCCGGGAAAGCCATGCAGTGATATCACTTAGGCTTAGAATATGAGCCCTTCCCTGAACTGATCACTGAGGCAGGGATTTGGGATACCTAGATTGGCTAAAGCGCTGAAACTGAGGATGGAGTTAATCTCCCATGGCCACAAATGAAGAGATGGAGAGGTAACCCAGTGAAATCAGGGGCTGCTGCCAACAGGAGGGGCGCATGGATGGCAAAACAGCAGATATCCCTACAAGAATGGACACAGGAGAGGCCAAGATACTGACCTCAGTGTTTTGAAAAGGGAAATGTCCTCAGTGTTCCCAGGTTCCTGACGCATTGCCTTTGAACACAGATCCGCCAATGAAGGAGAACCCTTATGAGGACATCGAGTTACATGGTCGCTGCCTGGGAAAGAAGTGTGTCTTGAATTTTCCTGCTTCTCCCACCTCTTCCATCCCTGACACGCTCACCAAGGTATGAGTCCCCTGGGAATGGTGGCAGGAGAGGGGGCCAAAGCATGGTGGCCTTGAGCACTCTGGAGTTCCGGCCAGCACTGGAATTCCAGGCCACCTCCACCTGCCCTGCCGGGCTCCTGGATTTGTACAACGCTGGCTGACTGGTCTTCCTCCCTCTAGTTCTCTTGGAGCCCCTCTGCTCAAAAAAGCTTCCTAAAATACGATTGAGATTCTGGCTCAGAAACCTCCTCAAACTGGGTAAATAAAAGATGGTACATCCGTCCCATACAACTGTTAAGAATGTCTTAACATAGAGCATACTCTTAAGATACAAGACGGAAAGGCATGATGTAGAACAGTAGTTTTAAAGTATTTTGCCATTTGTGGGTTGTTGTTGTTGATTTAATTGAGTCAGGGTGTTGTCGCTCTGTCACCCAGGCAGGAGTGCAGTGGTGCAATCACGGCGCACTGCAGCCTTGAACTCCTGGACTCAGTCAATCCTCCCACCTCAGCCTTCTAAGTACCTGGGATTACAGGCACACGCCACCAGCCCAGCTAATTTTTGTATTTTTTGTAGAGACGGGGTTTCACCATGTTGGCCATGCTAATCTTGAACTCCTAGGCTCAAGTGATCCAGCTGCCTCGGCCTCCCAAAGTGCTGGGATTACAGGCGTGAGCCACCGCACCCAGCCTGTGGGTTTTTTAATGAAAGAATATACATGCATGTAAACTCACACATGTCTATATGTGGGTTTTTTTAAATGAAATAACATGCATATATATAAAGATGAAAGAATATACGTATATGTAAACTTACACATGTATGTGTAAGAATATCTCCATCCCCAATGTTGGAGGTGAAAAAAAAATCTCTGTGCGGATACCCAAGCATGAGTAACTGAGGACCTCAGAGGAGTTGTCCTGTCTGAATGCCCAGAGGGCAGGGGGAAGGCTGACCTTCTTTTTACAGAGTATCCTTTTGAACTTTCTGGAGTTACATACCATATGCACATAGATAATGTAACCTTATTGATATAGATGGTAATTTCAACCCATTGCCTGCAGGACTAGCATTTGTAACAGATATCTTGGCACCCATTACCCCTAATCTCCCATAGTTCCTACATACAAATGCTCCCTCCATCCAGAGCCTACCAACTACCCCTCTGATGCAGGCCTGGGACATGCACACTCTCTCTAAAGGGCCATAGAGTAAATATTTGGGGCTGTGTGGGCCATATGGTCTCTGTTGTAACTACTGAGAGTGGCCACTGTAGTGTGAGGCAGTCATAGACAATGCGTAAATAAATGAGTGTGGCTGTATTTCAATCAACCTTTGTTGTTGTTGTTTTTTGTTTTTGTTTTTTGAGACGGAGTCTTGCTCTGTCTCCCAGGCTGGAGTGCAGTGGCACAGTCTCGGCTCAATGCAAGCTCCACCTCCCGGGTTCAAGCAATTCTCCTGCCTTAGCCTCCCAAGTAGCTGGGACTACAGGCATGCGCCTCCACGCCTGGCTAATTTTTGTACTTTTAGTAGAGATGGGGTTTCACCATGTTGGCCAGGCTGGTCTCAAACTCCTGACCTCAAGTGATCTGCCCGCCTTGGCCTCCCAAAGTGCTAGGATTACAGGCGTGAGCCACCGCACCTGACCTGAATGCTGAAATTTGACTTTTTTTTTTTTTTTTTTTTCCGAGACGGAGTCTTGCTCTGTCGCCCAGGCTGGAGTGCAGTGGCGCGATCTTGGCTCACTGCAAGCTCCACCTCCCAGATTTACGCCATTCTCCGGCCTCAGCCTCCTGAGTAGCTGGGACTACAGGCGCCCGCCACCACGCCTGGCTAATTTTTTGTATTTTTAGTAGAGACGGGGTTTCACCATTCACAGGATGGTCTCGATCTCCTGACCTTGTGATCTGCCCGCCTTGGCCTCCCAAAGTGCTGGGGTTGCAGGCGTGAGCCACCGTGCCCGGCGAAATTTGACTTTTATATGATTGTCACTTGTCATGAAATATTTATTTTTCCAACCATTTAAAAATGTAAAAGTTAATTCTTAAGTCATGGCTTGTACAAAAACATGGCTTGTGGGCCAGATGTGGCCCACAGGCCAAAATTTGCCAACCAGCGAGATCATTTTTAACTCTGCCCTTGGCTCTTACCGGGACCTCTCCCCATCCTCTGAGGCCCAGTTCAATCATGCGTCCTTTAAGAAGCGTCTCCAGCCATCCCAATCCCTGGGACTTCTTTCTCTCTGATTATCTGTAACACTCAGTTAAACCATTTCTTTTTTTGTTATTTTTGTTTGCTTGTTTGTTTGTTTGTTTGAGACAGAGTCTCGTACTGTCACCCAGGCTGGAGTGAAGTGGCCCGATCTCGGCTCACTGCAAGCTCCACCTCCCGGGTTCACGCCATTCTCCTGCCTCAGCCTCCCGGGTAGCTGGGACTACAGCCTCCCGAGTAGCTGGGCCACCACCATGGCCGGCTAATTTTTTATTTTTTTTTTAGTAGAGACGGGGTTTCACCGTGTTAGCCAGGATGGTCTCGATCTCCTGACCTCATGATCTACCCGCCTCAGCCTCCCAAAGTGTTGAGATTACAGGCGTGAGCCACCGTGCCCAGCCTTAATATATCTTAAAAACATCTCCCCAACTAGATTATAAATTCCTCAAGGTCGAAAGGTATATATTCTAAACCTAAGTTAAAAGAAAGAAAGAAAGAAAAATGTATATATTGTATTTCTTTGGTTTTCCTGGAAGGCCTAACAGTTCTACAATATTTAGTGGAAGAAATTAAGGAAGGCCAAGTACCAGCTGCAAAGGTCAACTTAAATCTCATGGCAAGGCTCTGTTTCCAGCCTAGGAAAAGCAGTGGTCTTCCTGTCCCAGCCCCACAGGGTCAGCATCGCTGGCAGGCGGGGCTGTCTCCACCTGAAGCCTGTCTCCTGTGCTTGATGGCCATAAAGGGATGCTGCCTGCCACCAGGCTTCTGGAAGAGGTGAGGGAACAACCTATCCCAAAGGATGGATCTTACAGACCCAGATAAATTGCTACAATACTTGCCTGCACCAGTTAACTGTCATTTCTCTTCTCATATGGAAAAGGGTGTCATCAAGAATAATCCATGGCAACTGACAATTAGCAAATGCTCTCTGCTTGCCTTGGAAATGTGTTGTTGGTGTTTTCATTAGGATAGGGATGTCTTCAACATTTAGGAAATCCTTCATTTCCCATGGCAGAGAAGCCTGACTTAGAAGAAGAAAGTAAGCTGTCACACCTGGTCTGTCCCCTCTGGGTCCTACCTAGCTCCCCACTTCATGCGGGGAGTGAACTGCCTCACCCCTGAGGAACAATGAAAAACATCTGCTCAGGCCAAGCGTGGTGGCTCCTGCCTGTAATCCTAGCACTTTGGGGGGCCAAGGCGGGTGGATCACCTGAGGTCAGGAGTTTGAGACCAGCCTGGCCAACATGGCGAAAGCCCATCTCTACTACAAATACAAAAATTAGCCATGTGTGGTGGCGGGTGCCTGTAATCCCAGCTACTCCGGAGGCAGAGGCGGGAGAATCACTTGAACCTGGGGGGGCAGAGGTTGCAGTGAGCCAAGATCATGCCACTTCACTCCAGCCTGGGTAAAAGAGTGAAACTCTGTCTCAAAAAAAAAAACATCTGCCCAAGGCAACTCTGCATTCAGGGCAGAACGCTCCTCCCTGATACCAGGAAATAAAGGCTTACCAACCCTTTTCTTCTTGTCACTGCTGGGCTGGAGAAAACCTAGAGCCTCTGCCACCAAAGCAGCTAAGCCCAGTAGGTGAGAATGTCAACAAGAACTTAATGTCCAGCTGTATCTGTATCTGTCCTGAACAAAGAGAATCCAGTTGTCCAGAGCACGTGTCTGATTGCCACGGATCCTTGCAAGCCCTCAGCGGGACACCGTGTCCATGCTCATTATTCTGCTCATCCACATCTGGGTGTCTGCTGTGTGCCCTGTTCTAGGGGACAGCTGGAGACTTCACCACTTCCTCCATTAGCTCATCAAATATTCATGGAGTATCTACCACATCTGGGCTGCATCTGGGACCCTGAAGCTTGCAGGAGCAGTCCCTCCATGTGACCTCCCCCACCAGCTGCGGAGAGATCCTCAGCCATCTTTGGGATGTTCATTTCATTAGGCCGTGGCTAGTTATTCAGGTCACTAGAATTTCCATTCGAGAGGGAAGGGCCTGTCGGATAGGCTCTCCTCAGAAAGGACCAATGTGCAGCTGGGGGCAGATGCTGCTGCTGCTGAACGCAAACTGCAAGCTCCTGAAAGGGGCTGTTTTCTTTTCTTGCTACGCATCACCCACCATTTCTTTTCTTTTCTTTTCTTTTGAGACAGAATCTTGCTCTGTCAGCCAGGCTGGAGTGCAGTGGCTCGATCTTGGCTCACTGCAACCTCCACCTCCTGGGTTCAAGTGATTCTCATGCCCCACGCTCTGACTAGCTGGGATTACAGGCACAGGCCACTGTGCCGGCTAATTTTTTGGGTATTTTTAGTAAAGACAGGGTTTCATCATGTTGGCCAGGCTGGTTTCGAACTCCTGACCTCAAGTGATCCACCCACCTCAGCCTCCCAAAGTGCTGGGATTACAAGCATGAGCCACCACACCTGGCCTATACTTTTCAATATATGTTCTTTTTAAAAATAACAAGCTGGGTGGCCGGGCACAGTGGCTCACACCTGTAATCCCAGCACTTTGGGAGGCCAAGGCGGGCAGATCACCTGAGGTCAGGAGTTCGAGATCAGCCTGGCCAACATGGTGAAACCCCGTCTCTACTAAAAATGCAAAAATTAGCCAGGTGTAGTGGCACTCGCCTGTAGTCCCAGCTACTTGGGAGGCTGAGGCAGGAGAATCTCTTGAACCTGGGAGGCGGAGGTTTCAGTGAGCTGAGATTGCGCCACTGCACTCCAGCCTGGGCAACAGAATGAGACTCCATCTCAAAAATAAATAAATAATAATAATAGTAAAATAACAGGCTGGGTGCAGTGGTCCATGCCTGTAATCCTAGCACTTTGGGAAGCCAAGGTGGGAGGATTGCTTGAGGCCAGGCATTCAAGACCAGCCTGGTCAACATAGTAAGACCCCATCTCTACAAAAAATTTAAAAATTAGATAGGCATGGTGGTGCATGCCTGTAGTCCTAACTACTCGGGAGGCTGACATGGGAGATTCACTTGAACCCAGGAGTCCAAGGCTGCAGTGAGCTATTTTTGTGCCACAGCTCTCCAGAGTGAGAGCCTGTCTCCAAAAATAAATACATGCATACATACATGCATACATACATGCATACATACATGCCTTTCTTTTTTTTCTGAAAACATTGTAATTATAAAGTTTTTCTGGTTACATGATGCAGAATAAGTGTTTCAATTACTGAAAAGTTTAATGAAGAAAAAAACTCATCCACAATTGGGGAATTTTACTTTTCTTTATGCCTCTATTTTCTAATATTTCTGTAATAGATTTACATTTTTTTTTTAGATGGAGTTTCCCTGTTGTTGCCCAGGCTGGAGTGCAGTGGCATGATCTCAGCTCACTGCAACCTCTGTCTCAGTTTCCCAAGTAGCTGGGACTATGGGCGTCCACCACCATGCCCAGCTAATTTTTTTGTATTTTTAGTAGAGACGGGGTTTCATCATTTTGGCCAGGCTGGTCTTGAACTCCTGACCTCAGGTGATCCACCCACCTTTGCCTCCCAAAGTGCTTGGATTACAGGCGTGAGCCACCTCACCTGGCCCAGATTGACATCTTGTATATGTGTATTATGTGTGTGTATTTTAAAGATCCTCTTAAAACGTGCATGTAACCCCAATACCCACTGCTAACACTTTGGTTTATTTCCTCCCGGATTTTCTCACACACATCGCGTGTGGTGTGCGTCCATGTGTTTGTGTGCATGTGTGTATACATTTTTTAAAAAGATTTGTGATCTTGGGAGGTCGAGGCAGGCGAATCAACTGAGGTCAGGAGTTTGTAACCAGCCTGGAAAACATGGCAAAACCTCGTCTCTACTGAAAATACAAAAATTAGCCGGGTGCAGTGGTGTGTGCCTGTAATCCCAGCTACTTGGGAGGCTGAGGCAGGAGAATTGCTTGAATCTGGGAGGCGGAGGTTGCAGTGAGCCGAGATCCCACCATTGCACTCCAGCCTGGGTGACAGAGAGAGACTCCGTCTCAAAAAAAAAAAAAAGATTTGTCATTATATTGTATATGCAGTTTTGATGCTTTTTTATATTGATCGTATTTTCCCATGTCATCAATTTCTTTTTTTTATTATTATTATTTTGAGACAGAGTCTCGCTCTGTCACCAGTCTGGAGTGCAGTGGCACGATCGCGGCTCACTGCAACCTCCGCCTCCGGGATTCAAGCAATTCTCCTGCCTCAGCCTCTTGAGTAGCTGGGACTACAGGCGTGTGCCACCATGCCCAGCTAATTTTTGTATTTTTAGTAGAGATGGGGTTTCACCATGTTGGCCAGATGGTCTTGATCTCTTGACCTTGTGATCCGTCCAACGTGGCCTCCCAAAGTGCTGGAATTACAGGCATGAGCCACCGCTCCAGGCCATGAGCCACCGCATCTAGCCTAATTTATTTTTAGAAACAGTTTTTATTGCCTGCACGGTATCCCATTATCTTCATAGAATGTCATTAGTCCCCATTGTTAGAATGCCCTTGTAAGCCTTTCTATTTTTATTTTATTTTATGAGACGAAGTCTCACGCTGTCGCCCAGGCTAGAGTGCAGTGGCATGATCTCAGCTCACTGCAACCTCTGCCTCCTGGGTTCAAGCGATTCTCCTGTCTCAGCCTCCTGAGTAGCGCAGGTGCCCGCCACCACACCCAGCTAATTTTTGTATTTTTAGTAGAGACGGGGTTTCGCCATGTTGGCCAGGCTGGTCTCAAACTCCTAACCTCAAGTGATCCACCCGCCTCAGCCTCCCAAAGTGCTGGGATTACAGGCGTGAGCCACTGCACCTGGCCCTTGTATGCCTTTCTCTGTATATATATTTAGAGAAGTGTCTCTTTTTTCATGCAAGAATGTGTGTACCTACAAGCACATATGAGCAAATATGTATGTTTGTGTGAATGACAGACAGCACAGGAGGTCTCCTAAGAGTAGGAATGATGTTGAGATGGGTGAGGGGGATGGGGATAGTTAATATCAAGGATCCCTGTAGTCTCCCACAGGCAGAGTCTCCTGAGGCAGTAAAGTCAGGGGCAGTAGAGGACTGGAAGGAATTGAGCCACCAGCCACCGTTCACAGACAAGAAGGGTTAATGAACCTGGGCTCGAATCCAGCTTGGCCCCCTCTGATGGGGCACACAGCTTCCTTGCCACTGCACCCCCCACCCCGCCCAGGATGTCCCCTGGCCACTCTCCTGAAACAACTGAAGAGGCTTCAGCAGGGAGGTTGGACCTCAGACCATCAGGGTTCTTGTCTCTTTTCCCTTTTGGACACTACAGATCTTTTGCTGTGCCATCATGAGTCGGAGATCTGTACAATTAGGGGTGTCTGGGAGCCTCTCAGCAGAGCTAAGCCCCTGAGGTTACTCCAGAGGGACACAATGGGATTAGGTGCCATACATGTTGGTGTAAGGTCCTCTGATCAAAAGCTAGAATCTTCTCTGGACCACAGTCTGACACATCGTTCTTAGGATCCTAGAGTGACTTCCCTTTTATGCTATAGTTCTGGGTGTGACAAGCAACTGCTGGTTCCCTGATGTTATGAATAAAGTTCTATGGAAACACAGCCAGGCGCATTCATTTACGTATTATCTACAGCTGCTTTTATACTACAAGGACATAGTTTAGTAGTTTTAACAGAGAGGATATGGCCCACAAAGCCTTAAGTACAATCTGGCTTTTTAGAAAAGGTTTGCTGGCTGGGCGCGGTGGATCATGCCTATAATCCCAGCACTTTGGGAGGCCACAGTAGGCAGATCACCTGAGGTCAGGAGTTCGAGACCAGCCTGGCCAATATGGCGAAACCCCGTCTCTACTAAAAATACAAAAATTAGCCAGGCGTGGTGGCACTCGCCTGTAATCCCAGCTACTCGGGAGGCTGAGGCAGGAGAATCACTTGAACCCACGAGGTGGAGGTTGCAGTTAGCCGAGATTGTGCCACTGCACTCCAGCCTGGGCAACAGAGCGAGACTCCATCTCAAAAAAAAAAAAAAAAAAAGTTTTCTGATCCCTAAGTCCAAGATTCATATCCTCACTTTCAAAGGCCTTCAATAGACAATTAGATGTCTTCATTGCTGTATCATCTCTTCCATCTGTTTCACTGCGCTTACTCTAAGGCTTGAAGACTCTTTTGATCTAATTTACTCTCCCTCACCACTATTGTCAGATTGTACTGTATCATTGCTAATACTCTCCCCCACAGCTAAGTCTTCCCATTCTATCAAATAAATATCTACTGAAATCCCACCCCATCATGAAAGCTCCCTGAACATTTGGTGGCTTATTTGGGGTGCCCTGGAACACATCAGGATCCCCTTTCTCCAGCAGGGTGACCACTCAGAGATGCAGCCCACACATTCTTCAGAAAGCTGTGTGTTGTGTTTCCATTCCTTCTCTGGTTTCTTTCTTCTCTGACCTTTTCATAGGTCATATCTCCTTTGAATGAACACCATCACAATCTACATCTCTAACAAAAGCAGAACCTAGGTTTTCCCAACAGTTTAACAGGAGATTCCAGTGCAATGGTAGGAGCATTTCCCTGGATTTTATTGTAGGTGGAATTTGGCCTCGAAGAAGGCTTGCCCCTCTTCCTTCTTCTTGTGCTCTTATGGTGCCCAATCCAGGTCAGCTCTTCCTCTACTGAAAGTTTATGGCACTAAGCAATTTATTGCTCCTTGGAGACCTGTGATAAAACATTGGAGCTGGCCACTTAGGAAACTAGGAGTCTTTATTTTTGGAAATCTTTTTAAAAAGAAAAGATTCTGAAGTTATTGCTACTTACTCTTTGGAACTAAGCAAATAGCGAATGGAGAAATCAATGGAGCAAAATATGCCTATTCTGTGAGAGTTTAAGATAGGATAAATGTGGCCTCATAAGTTGATAAAGAAAAGCTCTTTCATTAAATAGAACAAGGATAAGTTATTTTGGGGGAAAATGGTTTAGATGAACATATCACAAAATAAATTACCGATGGAATAATAAATAAAATGTGTACAAAACCAAGAAAATCTGGAAGAAAATGGAATTGAATATTTATTGAACATCTAAAAGGAGATAGTTTTTTTAGGCAAAGAAAGAAGAGATTAAATGAATTACAAAAGAAAAGATTAACACATTTTCATATAAAAAGTTATTATAACTAAAATAAAAATACAAGTAAATCACATGGGAAAAGCACACTTACAGCAAACCTGACAAATAGTTAATATCTGTTCTATGTAGAGCTCATTGAAAATAGTAAAAACATTAGAATCCTAAAAGATAAACAAAGAACATAAAAAATACACTAAAGAAAAATACAGTTGGCGCATTGAAGTATGAAAAAATGTCAATGATGTAAAAGTCTTGCTCTGTTGCCTAGGTGGGGGTGCAGTTGTGTGATCTCGGCTCACTGCAACCTCTGCCTCCTGGCTTCAAGCAATTATCCTGTCTCAGCCTCCCGAGTAGCTGAGACTACAGGTGCATGCCACCACGTCAGGCTAATTTTTGTATTTTTAATAGAGACTGGGGTTTCACCATATTGGTTAGGCTGGTCTCGAACTCCTGACCTCAGGTGATCCACCCACCTCAGCCTCCCAAAGTGCTGGGGTTATAGGCGTGAGCCACTGTGCCCGGCAAGTACATTAAGATTTTTTAAATAATTGCATGGTATTCCACTGTGTGGGTATATCATAATTTGTTTGACCAGCCCCTCTATTGATGGATATCTAGGTTATTTCCAGTATTTTGTGATTACAAACCATGTGGCAATGTACAATATCCTTTGCACACTATGTTTCCTTGTAAAAAATAACATTGCACAAATAAGAGTATATCAGCAGAGTAAATTCCTAGAGGTGGAATTGCGGGGTCTGAAGCTATATGCATCATAATTTTGTTAGCTCACACTAGACTGCCCTCCGTAGAGCTGTGCCAAGTGATGCTCCCACCAACCCTGTATGACAGTGTGGGAGTGACTTTTCTCCCTCACTTTCACCAACAGAGTGAGCTATCAAATTTTCTTATCTCTGAGCAAAAAAATGTTTCTTTAATGGAGCTTTAATTTTCTTTTCTCTTGGGAATGAAGCTAAGAATCTTTTTATATATCTAAGAATCATTGTATTTCTTTTTCTCTAAATTTTCCATTATTTTGCCTGCTTTTCTTTTGAGTCGTTAGTCTTTTTCTCATTAATTTGTAGCGTATTTTAGGAAAATGAGTTAATTTCTGTGAGTTATCTTCTATGGGTTCTAAATTTTTTTAGCAAGTATTTTGTTTGCCTTTTGACTTTGTTTTTTGTTTTGTTTTGAGACAGTCTCACTCCATCACCCAGGCTGGAGTGCAGTGGCGTGATCTCAGCTCACTGCAACATCCGCCTCCAGGGTTCAGGCGATTCTCCTGCCTCAGCCTCCCGAGTAGCTGGGATTACAGGCACCCGCCACCACGCCTGGCTAATTTTTTTGTATTTTTAGTAGAGACGGGGTTTCACCATGTTGGCCAGGCTGGTCTCAAACTCCTGACCTCAAGTGATCCTCCTCAGCCTCCCAAAGTGCTGGGATTATGGCATGAGCAACCACATCTGGCCAGCATTTTGACTTTGAAGAGGCCTGTTTTAGAAATAAGATATTGAGGGCCAAAGAAACACAATTCCTTGTATAAAAGGCACTCAGCAATCCTGCAGCAAGGCCAAAGTGAGGCTTAGGCCTTGTAACCCCTAGTCCATGTGTCTTGGGTTGTCAGAAAGCCTCAGCTGTAACGTCTTGGGATTGAGGCAGGTGACCTCGCACTTGTCTAAAAAGAGAAACCGGGCCAGGTGCGGTGGCTCATGCCTGTAATCCTAGCACTTTGGGAGGCTGAGGCAGGCGGATTGCCTGAGCTTAAGAGTTCGAGACCAGCCTGGGCAACACGGTGAAACCTCGTCTCTACTAAAATACGAAAAATTAGCTGGGCGTGGCAGTGTGTGCTTGCAGTCCCAGCTACTCGAGAGGCTCAGGGAGGAGACTTGCTTGAACCCAGGAGGCGGAGGTCGCAGTGAGCAGAGATCGCGCCACTGCACTCCAGCCGGGGTGACAGAGTAAGATTCCATCTCAAAAAAAAGAAACTGGATTAGATTTACATCGCTCATCACACACAGTTTTGGTAATTGGATGATACGTATTCATTGAACACTTACTGGCATAACCAAACTCCACCTAACCTGGGAACATAGACCAGTTCCTCTTCTCAATTTCATTGTCTCGTCCCTGGCACCACCAGTTATCCCCCGGTCAGTCTCCTTTGAATTCATTTACTCTTCTTTTCTCCTTTTCCCTCACAGCAGTCATTGTCCAAACCTGCTTTTTTCCGACAAAATTCAGAGAGGAGGAACTTCAAGCTGCTGGACACTAGGAAGCTGAGTCGGGATGGAACTGGGTCCCCTTCCAAAATCAGCCCTCCCTCCACTCCCAGCAGCCCTGATGACATTTTCTTTAACCTTGGAGACCCACAGAATGGCAGGAAGAAGAGAAAGATACCTAAGGTAATGGTGGCAACAAGCTTCTTGCTCAGGTATGCATGACCCCTTCTCTGTGAAAGAAGACTGCAGAGGGGTCTGGGTGGAGAATACATCACTGGCCCCTCTCCCACCTGTGTTGCTGCAGGCCAGGGGGACACAGTGAAGCCAGCAGGCTGGAATATCCGGACCTTCGTCCTGATCATTTTTGTGGTCCTGTGGTCTTCCTCTTAGCCACTCTTCTCCCAATCTTAGCTGCTTGTCTAATCCCAGACAAGGTTTTAATGCCTATCCTCAAAAAGCCACAGCTCCTTCCTTCACCGCCACAAAAAACAGAACTCCATCCATCATGCTCTGACCTGAGACGGTCGACACCCGCTGCAGAGGCAGGTCCCAGTCTGTGCTCTGAGACAGCCTTGTCAACAATACCTCTTGTGGCTCTTTGCAGCCAAAAAGGTAAAATATTCCCAGGGGCTTGGAAATATACATCTTTATGCATCCGTTGTTGGTTACATTTCCTTTTGCTCAATTTCAGTGCTGCAGTTCTGGTCTCTCTTCATTGACCAATTTGGTACTGTAGGGTAGGCAGAATTTCTCCTCTACCCTCTTAGGGTCTCCAGCTGAGCCTTAGATTTAAACTGACGTAAAACAGATTAACAGGAGAAATGCATACTCATTTTATTTACAAGTACGTGGGAGCCCTCAAAAGAAAAATGTAAGACCCAAAGAAGTGACTGGGCCTATGTGCTTATATACTAGGCTGAAGAAAGAGCGGCAATTGTGGAAAAGTAACCAGGAAGATAGGGGTTAAACAAGGTTTGTTTGATTAGATTTCTCTTGGCCTCAACTCCCCATCGCTGCTGATAATGTTTCTTTCCTCCTGTTATAAGGAGGGCCTCTTTTACATGGAGTTTCATCTCCTGTTTTAAGAAGAAAAGGGAAGGTCAGAGCGCCCTTCGTGCACCTGCTGTTTTTCAAGTGTCTTTAGTTAAAAACAACTAATATGCCAAAGTGGCATATTTTGGGGAGTTACGTCCTGAACTCCTTCAAGATCAACTTCTTTTTTTTTTTTTTTTGACAGAGTTTCACTCTGTTGCCCAAGCTGGAGTACAGTGGTGTGATCTCGGCTTACTGCAACTTCCATCTCCTGGGTTCAAGCGATTCTCCTGCCTCAGCCTCCCGAGTAGCTGGGACTACAGTCACCACGCCCAGCTAATTTTTGTATTATTAGTAGAGACGGGGTTTCACCATATTGACCAGGCTGGTCTCGAGCTGCTGACCGCGTGATCCGCCTGCCTCAGCCTCCCAAAGTGCTGGGATTACAGGCATGAGCCACCGTGCCCAGCCAGGAACTTGGAGAGCAGGGATTCTTAATTTCAGAGTTCATGGATGGGCTTTAGGGGGTCATGAAACCCATAAAAATGTAAAACTTTATGCAGATAAGTTTCCGTGTGGGACACTGTCTGTAGCTTTCAAGGGACTTCTCTGAGTGACCCATTGACCTGAAAGAAAGTCCAGGGAGGCTGGGCACAGTGGCTCACACCTGTAATCCCAGCACTTTGGGAGGCCAAGATAGGAGGATCACTTTAGCCCAGGAGTTCAAGACCAGCCTGGGCAACATGGTGGAACCCCATCTCTACAAAAAAATTTTAAAATTAGCCAGGCATGGTGGTGTGCACTTGTAGTCCCAGCTACATGTGAGGCTGAGGTGAGAGAGAATCACTTGAGCCCAGGAGTTAGAGGCTGCAGTGAGCTATGATCATGCCACTGCACTCCAGCCTAAGTGACAGAGCGAGATGCTGCCACTAAAAATAAAAGAGAGAGAGAGAGAGAGAGATGGTTCTGCTGAAGTCCACTTAGGGAATGCGCCTTTAAGTAGTGGTGCCTACTGAGTGACTCACCTTGGCAGCACTAGGAGAGGTTATGAAAGGACTTGGCAAGTCTGAGGACAGCTAAGAACTGTCATCCTAGAACCTAGAAAGTTAGGGTGTTGGAAATATCTCACGTAAGTGGAATCACACAGAATCGTCCTTTGTGAATGACATTTCACTTTGCTTAGTGTCTTCAAGGTTTAAGCATGTGTCAGCATTTTCTTCTTTTTTAAGACTAAATGGTATTCCATCGTATGTATATACCACATTTTGTAAATCCATCTATCCGTCCATGGACACTTGGCTGTTAGAAAGTTGGAGTGTTTCAACAGAAGTGACTGTTGAAACACTCCAACCCCTTCATTTTCCCGATGAGGACATTTGACCCCATAGAAGCCAACTAAATGGCCCAGAGACACCCAACCAGCTAGAAGCAAAGAGGGCCAGACAATGTTTAAATATTGAAAATAAGAATTGAAATATTCAAGCCAACACGGTGGCTCATGCCTGTAATCCCAGCACTTTGGGAGGCTGAGGTGGGCAGATCACTTCAGGTCAGAAGTTCGAGACCAGCCTGGCCAACATGTTGAAACCCCCGTCTCTACTAAAAATACAAAAAAATTAGCTGGGCATGGTGGCACACACCTGTAATCCCAGCTACTTGGGAGGCTGAGGCATGAGAATCACTTGAAACCGGGAGTCAGAGGTTGTGGTGAGCCAAGATCACGCCACTGCACGCCAGCCTGGTGACAGAGCAAGACTCTGTCTCAAAATAAATAGATAAATAAAATATTTATAGAACATGGAACTTGATTACCGTCCTATATTTTTGTTTACTGACCTATACAGATAAAAGTGTTATATAACATTTAACATATAGCTGTGAGATAATAAGATTAATTTTGTAAGCACACAGAACAACTAATTTTAGAGTTCCTCCATGTGTGGGATTCTGAATCACATAGGCCATGAATGTGTACTCTTTGATAGCAAGCCCTGGGGAACCCAGCAAAGCAAAATATATAAATTCGCACTCACCAGCTTCTCACGCAAGAAGAGGGAAAACAAATACATAGGAAACACCAAACTTTTTTGGTCTGAAAGATGAAAAACATTTTCCATGGAAGCAGGTCTCCTTTCAAATGCATCAGACAACTAGGCTGGCCTGGGAGGTGGGGAGGGGCAGGGCACAGGGCGTCTGGCAGTGGTGATGGGGGAGACCACGTAGGCTGAGTGGCCTGCTTGGAGGCTTGGGATGTGTCCCACACCAGGGTATCCATGTGCACTTGCACACTGCATGTGCGTGTTCTGTGAACACATGGAGGGTACATGACGTCTGGGGAGCGTGTCCCTCTGCAGATGGGGCTGCACGCTCGGGTGCATGGCACCACTCCCCGAAGTCCCAAGCTAGGGCTCGGGAGCAGTTCTAATCCCGGTTCCCACCCCACTCAGGGCTGCTCTGACATTCTTTGGAATGGTTCCCATGAAGGGAGCCCTGCCTGGGAACTTTTTTTTTCTGTCTCTTCCTTTTCTTGTTTTGTTTTGGGAGGAAAAGCTCCTTCCCAAGCCGCAGTGACATCGAGGCCTCAGAGGGAAAGCAGCCATCGCATCATGAGCAGTGGGCTGTCTCCCTATGGGTCTCTGCTGCTCGTGAGCAGATCCAGACAACAGACGCTCATAGGGCAGTGGAGCTGGCAGCCTCCTTTAGTGTCCTTGACAGTCATGTTCCTGTGTGGTAGAAAAAAATGACTGGGCTGGGTGCGGTGGCTCGCGCCTGTAATCCCAGCATTTTGGGAGGCCAAGGTGGGTGGATCACCTGAGGTCAGGAGTTCGAGACCAGCCTGGCCAATGTGGTGAAACCCCATCTCTACTAAAAATACAAAAATTAGCTGGGCATAATGGTGGGTACCTGTAATCCCAGCTACTCAGGAGGCTGAAGCAGGAGAATCTCTTGAACCCAGAAGTTAGAGGCTGCAGTGAGCTGAGATCGTGCCATTGCACCCCAGTCTGGTCGACAAGAGCGAAACTCTGTCTCAAAAAAATAAAAAAAAAATGATTGAAAGACACCCACGAGCCCATGGGAAGTTTCTCCCACTCCCCCTGGCCCTGGCCCTGGCCCTCCATTGTCCTAGGAGAGGGGCAGTGAGGGAAGCCCAGCTGCCACAGAGAGTGGGCTGCTAACACTGGCTGTTCTTCTCCTGGTGTCTGGCAGCTGGTGTTGCGAATCAACGCCATTTATGAGGTCCGGAGAGGAAAGAAACGGGTGAAGAGGCTGTCCCAGTCAATGGAGAGCAACTCAGGAAAAGGTAGAACCCCCACCACCAGCCCTCCTCCCGCAAGAATCGGAAAAGAGATTCTTTCCAGAAGTGGCTTCCTGTTTTTTCTGGTTGGCTCGCCAAGGAGGAGAACAAGCTGATGCTTTGTAAATGTCCCGCACTGTCTTTGGGACAGTGGTGGGGCTGGGAGCTCAGCCGGGGCAGCATGTCCCCTGCCTCCCCATCCTTGTCCTGGTCCACCACCAAGTCAGCCCAGTACTGCAGGCCCTGGCCTGACTGTGGGAGCAGCCTTCCTTGCTTAGCCTGCACAAAAGGGGCCAGGACCTTCTGTTGTATTATCTGATATAGGTACCATCTAGTACCATCTGAACTAGAGCCAAATTAATTTGGCAGTACATCGAGTTGGACGAGACGTGGTTTGTGCAATACATTGAAAGAGACAACAAGAAGCCGGGCGCGGTGGCTCACGCCTGTAATCCCAGCACTTTGGGAGGCTGAGACAGGCGGATCTACCTGAGGTCAGAAGTTCGATACCAGCCTGGCCAACATGGCAAAACCTTGTCTCTACTAAAAAATAGAAAAATTAGCCAGGCATGGTGGCGTACACCTGTAGTCCCAGCTACTCAGGAGGCTAAGGCAGGAGAATCACTGGAACCTGGAAGGCAGAGGTTGCAGTGAGCCGAGATTGCGCCACTGCACTCCAGCCTGGGTGACAGAGCAAGACTCCATCTCAAAAAAAAAAAAGAGGCAACTCAACATCCCCTCTGAATTAGAACATTTGATCTGTGCTACCACATAGAAAGAGTTTCCTACATGAGAAGAACTCACATTTGCAATTTTCTTCCTTGTTCTTTTCTTCTAGTGACGGATGAGAACAGTGAGTCTGACAGTGACACAGAGGAGAAGCTGAAAGGTGAGGAGAGCCACTACTGTGCAGGACTCAGGCAGGTGACTTGGAAGCTGCAAAGGTGGCCCCTCCTCCTTAGTATGAGGGACAGAAGCGTCCTGCCGGAGCTTGCTCGGCAAGGCGTGGACATCTCGGGAGACAGTGGGGCCACAGGGTGCTCCAGGGCCAGTCCGTCATGGGCATGATCAAAATGGCACTACAGTTGCTGAGAGCCAGGGTGGCTACAGTAACGGCAGCGACCCCTGCTCCCATGCCTCTCCCTATGTCCTGAGGGTTTTCCACACTTCAAGGCTTGACACTGCAGCCCTAAGGCTCCAGAGACCTGGAGCTTCTGCCCACTTCTGCTCAAATTACTGTGTGATCTGGAGGAAATCACTTAAGATCCAGGGCCTCTAGTTCATCTGTCTGATGAAGTTGTTGAAATAATTGGTCCCTATGGGTCTAAAATTAGATAGTCTAGGCCAAGGCTTTAGTGAGTTTTCTGCAATTTTTCAGACCCCAGGGAGAAGCCAAAGAAAGCAAGTCCAGGGGCCGGGCGCGGTGGCTCATGCCTGTAATCCCAGCACTTTAGGAGGCCGAGGCGGGTGGATCACAAGGTCGGGAGTTCAAGACCAGCCTGGCCAACATAGTGAAACCTCGTCTCTACTAAAAATATGAAAAATTAGCCAGGTGTGGTGGCAGGTGCCTGTAATCCCAGATACTCAGGAGGCTGAGGGAGGAGTATCACTTGAACCCGGGAGGCGGAGGTTGCAGTGAGCTGAGATTGCGCCATTGCACTCCAGCCTGGGCAACAGAGTGAGACTCTATCTCAAAAAAAAGAAAGCAAGTCCAGATTGCTGAACGAGGTGACAGGGACCTGTCCACTCAGTGACCCTGCTGCATTCGCCTCTGACACCCAGCTGCTCCTGGACTCACCTCTAGAATGAAGCAAGGCCATTTCATTGCAGAGTTAGTGGCAGGAGGGGAGGTGGACAGGAGTTCCTGAGTTAGTGGGATCTCTGCCAGTTGAGTCACAAGGGATGTTTACAAAGCTCCCAGCTCCAAGAGCCCTATAGTCTGGATTCTGTCACATCACACCAACCAAAAGACGAGGGAAATGGGTGAGGGGAGGAGTCACTGTCCCCATCTCATCAGACAGATGAAGGCAAGGACATCTTCAGCCTCTGCCCAGAGTCCAGACAGCAAAACCATGGCAGAGCAGAGCCAGGCTCCTGCACCCTGATTGGTTTGGTAGCCAACTGAATGTTGGTTCTCCCAGAACTTTGGCAGAGATCCCAAATAAAGAGTTTCCTACTAATTTGTTAGACACAGAAACACTTTGGGGATTAGAAAAAAGTACTTGAGCTGAGAATTACATAACCTATTGCAGCTCGGCACAATTCCACATGGACTCATGGTCATTTCAGGCTCTTTGCTCACTCTGTCTCTCTCTCTCTCTCTCTTTCTCTCTTTCTCTCTCCCTCCCTCACCCAGCTCACAGCCAGCGCTTGGTCAACGTGAAGTCCCGGCTGAAGCAGGCGCCTCGGTACCCATCACTTGCCCGGGAACTCATCGAGTACCAGGAGAGGCAGCTCTTCGAGTACTTTGTGGTTGTGTCTTTGCACAAGAAGCAGGCCGGGGCTGCCTACGTGCCAGAACTCACCCAACAGTTCCCTCTGAAGGTAACAGGGTGGCCAGGTCCCTGTGGCCTGCCAGGGTTCTAACCATCACCTTGTTGGGACTCATGAATTGAGGGAGGTGTGGGAGTCTGAGGAACACCTAGCATCTAGAATCTTGAAAATGGGTCCTAATTAGGGCATATCAGATGAAAAAAAAAATGCTGCTGCTAGAGAATTTGGGAGGTCCCAGAAAAGAGAGATTCAGGGACTTAAAAAGTTTGGCCAGACAAATACAAAAATTAGCCATGCCTGGTGGCGCACGCCTGTAGTCCCAGCTACTCAGGCTGAGACAGGAGAATCGCTTGAACCCAGGAGATGGAGGGTGCAGTGAGCCGAGATCACGCCACTGCACTCCGGCCTGGGCAACAGAGCAAAACTCCGTCTCAAAAAAAAAAAAAAATAGTATGGCCAGAAATGCTTTCTCACTTGCTGCGGTCCCTGTGCTGACCGTGCCATCCTCTTTGCCCTTTCCTTCCATCTCCTTATCCAGCCAGCCACATCTCTTCCTAACCTAGCCTAGAAGTCTCTTTCCCCTGAAGCCCCAAGTCTCCCTAAGCAGCATCATACTTGTGTCTATGCTGAACTTCTGCTTTGCTTGTGTGCTGTGCATCTTTGTGTATGTCCCTTCCTTTTGTTACAGGCAGGGGATCTCAATCCAGACCTCTAGGGAGGGTTCTTGGATCTCACACAAGAAAGAATTCAGGGCGAGTCAGCAGAGTAAAATGAAAGCAAATTTATTAAGAATGTAAAGGAGGCCAGGCGCGGTGACTCACGCCTGTAATCCCAGTACTTTGGGAGGCCGAAGTGGGCGGATCACTTGAGGTCAGGAGTTTGAGACCAGCCTGGCCAACATGGCAAAACCCACTCTCTACTAAAAATACAAAAATTAGCTGGGCGTGGTGGCAGGTGCCTATAATCCCAGCTACTCAGGAGGCTGAGGCTGTAGAATCGCTTGAACTCAGGAGGCAGAGCTTGCAGTGAGCAGAGATTGCAAAAAGTAAAGGAATGAAAGAATGGCTACTCCATAGACAGAACAGCCCTGAGGGCTGCTGGTTGCCCATTTTTGTGGTTATTTCTTGATTATATGCTAAACAAGGGGTGGATTATTCATGCCTCCCCTTTTTAGATCATATGGGATAATTTCCTGACGTTGCCATGGCATCTGTAAACTGTCATGATGCTGGTGGGAGTGTAGCAGTGAGGACTACCAGAGGTCACTCTCATCACCATCTTGGTTTTGGTGGGTTTTGGCCGGCTTCTTTACTGCAACCTGTTTTATCAGCAAGGTCTTTATGACGTGTATTTTGTGCCGACCTCCTGTCTCTGCTTTAACCATCTGGGAATGCAGCCCAGTAGGTTTCAGCCTCATTTTACCCAGCCCCTACTCAGGATGGACTCACTGTGGTTCACACACCTGGGACACTTTTATGTCATGGACCATGGCCGTGTGGATTCAGCTTTACCATATGTTAAATCATGGCACCTAAAATAAAATAAATAAAATGGCACTTAATATAGCCTGAAGCAACATGGCAATAATTTATAAATTATTCTTAGGCTTTGACATCAGTATTAAAGAGGTTCCACCATATTCTAATTCAGTTCAACCAGAATTTACTAAGAATATATTGCATTCAAGCAATTTTCTGCTTGGCCCTAGGGGATTACAGTGATAAACAAAATGTGTCTCCTGTCCTCAAGGAATTTAAACTCTCCCAGGAGGACATAAAATAACCATCTCCCCCCACCCCCAGAAAAGCATGCAAAGATTCACTAGGTAGAATCTGATGGTCTCTGGACAGACTCATGCCTCAGGGAGGGCAGAAGGGAGGGAGCTTCTGTCCTTGCCCACTTAGGGACTCCCTTTGCCATCACCACCCAGGCATAACCCCAGCATCTACCAAGGCCCAGAGCCTGCTGTCCCCAGGCCTCCCCTCCTTTCGTAGGCCAGCCTTCCTTCCATCCTGCCCACTGTGCTCTAACACCACAATCAAGTCCTATTTTTGGAGTTTAGGATAGCAATTATGTAGATTGAAGTAAACCATAGGCACCGGCCTTCCAAAGGTGACACTCACCTTCCTCTAGCTATCACACCTCTAAGGAATGAGCTCCTGACACCCCACTACTACAGGTATGCCCAGATTTTTTTTTGCCGGGGGCTGCCCATGGGTAAGAGAGGCCGCTGGGTATGCTCACACTGACTCACAACAGAGATCACTGAGGCGTGAAGGGCTGTCCTGCTATCCTGTTCATTGCCTTGGGGCCTAGCACAATGCTGTTCACGTGGCAATGCTTAATCAGTGTTGTAGGAATCAAGGAAGCATTAATTCATGAGTTAGTTAATTAATGACTCACCATAATGATCAAATGATTATTGTTTCCAGCCTGGAGTCACCCACATTAAATTTTTTTTCTAGAGTAAAGTTGCACATTCACTGTTTAAAAGGAAACTGATCCAGAAATGTATTAGGAAAGAAATCACTAGTAATCCCACCACACAGAGACCGTCACTGTTAACATTTTCTTTTTCTTCCAGTCTTTTCTAATGGTGTAATTTTCTTACAAAACTGGAATTATACACTGCAGAATTTTTGTATCGTGCTGCGTGTACTCTTTTGTAAACCTCTCATTATTTATAAGCATATTTAATAAAAATTCTAAAACATCATTTTTCAAGTTATACAATGTTCCAATATGTGAATATTCCCTAGTCTATTTTTCTGTGTAACCAGTCCCCTTCTGTTGGAAATGTATCTGGCTACCAGTGTTTCTGTGTGTGTGTGTATTTTTTTTTTTTTTTTTTTGACACAGTCTCACTCTATTGCCTGGGCTAGAGTGCAGTGGTGCAATCTTGGCTCACTGCAACCTCCACCTCCCAGGTACAAGCAGTTGTCCTGCATCAGCCTCCCGAGTAGCTGGGATTACAGGCATGCACCACCATGCCCAACTAATTTTTGTATTTTTAGTAGAGATGGGGTTTCACCATAATGATCAGACTGGTCTCAAACTCTTGACCTCAAATGATCCGCCCACTTCAGCCTCCCAAAGTCCTGTGATTACAGGCATGAGCCACTATGCCCTGCCTGTGTGTGTATTTTTGAGACAGGATCTCTCTCTTGCTCTTGTCATCCAGGATGGCATGGAGTGGCACGATCACAGCTCACTGCAGCCTCAACCTCCTGGGCTCAAGTGAGCCTTCCTGCCTCATCTTCCCAAGTAACTGGGACTACAGGCGCATGCAACCATGCCCAGCTTATTTATTTATTTATTTTTCGTAGAGACGAGGTCTTCCTCTGTTGCCCAGGCTGGGCTCGATTTCCTGAGCTCAAGCGATCTCCCTACCTCGGCCTTCCAAAGTGCTGGGATCCACTGTGCCTGGCTTTTTTTTTTTTTTTTTTTTTTTTTAATGCAATGGTGATCATCCTTGTACAGGCATTTTTACATGTCAGGCATTTTATCTCCTTGTCTTTGCTCCCTTGCTCCCTCTGTAGAAAGGCCCTTTTCCTCCTTCTCTCTCTTCTCTTTTTAAACTTTTTTTGTGGGTTTTATCCCTCACTTCTGTCAAGTCACCTGAATCAAGGCACAGCCCCTATTTGCATGCTAATGTTCCATTAAAATGTTTCCTATCCCATATTTATCTTTGACACTTCAGGGAGACTGGGCTGTTTTCCAGCCATCTGTGATTAGTTGTATTTGTGGGAAATTTCCGTGTGCAGCTTCCTGTAACTGTGCTCCTGTGCATATATGAGCCTGTGTGTGTATGCGCTGATCACTCGTAGGTTGATGACGTGTGGGCAGGCACAAGTGTGCCTGTATTTGTGTGTGTCCTATGTGTGATCTGAGGTGGGTGCATGCAAGTAGTGACTGGGCTGTTGAAAAGGGCTGGAACTTGTTTCCCCACGAGGTCTGCTCTTCAGTCCTGAATGCTGTTTCCTTTGTGGAGAAACTCTTCCTCCCTTTGGTATTCTTGGCTGGTCCTTTCTTTGGTCTTCTTTATAATTTAAGTCATTCACTCTGTGGTGATTAATGACCCCTTCCTATAATTACACCCAGCTGGTATTTGCTTCTTTGCATGACTATGCAAGGACAGTCAAAATTAATGTTTAGGGGACAGTCTGAGCTTGTGATTTACCAACTCAAAGACTTCCTGGGCCAGTTGGGTTCATCTGTGTCGTCGTGGATGGAAGAGAGAACTGTTATATAGAAAAGAAATAGTGGCTATTTATTCTGAAGAAGAACAACTAAAGGACAACTAAGTCTATAAATAGTGACTGTGTTTTACCGATTGATTGCTGTCTTAACCACTAGTATTAGTGGCACCCCATGGCTTCAATTAAATTTGGTCTAGCCTGAGGGGAATCATACTGGAAGCGGGGGTTTTTTTGTTGTTGTTGTTTTGTTTGTTTGTTTGTTTTGAGACGGAGCCTCCCTTTGTCACCCAGGCTGGAGTGCAGCTGCGTGATCTCGGCTCACTGCAAGCTCTGCCTCCCGGATTCACGCCATTCTTCTGCCTCAGCCTCCTGAGTAGCTGGGACTACAGGAACCCGCCACCACACCAGGCTAATTTTTTTGTATTTTTAGTAGAGACGGGGTTTCACCATGTTAGCCAGGATGGTCTCGATCTCCAGACCTCGTGATCCACCCGCCTCAGCCTCCCAAAGTGCTGGGATTACAGGCGTGAGCCACCACGCCCCAGCCAGGAAGTGGTTTTTAAAGTTGGAAACAATCAGTCTGGTGCTCTGTGCCTTTGGATACTCTTCTTCAGAGCCCTCCTCTCTCTGACACATGGTGACCTTGGGAAGGCTTGTTGACCATCAGGAGCAGTGAACAGGACTGGTGGCTTGCCAACTTCAGAAACTGTCTGCAAGGGTGTTTTAAAGTGGAGCTCGGGCCGGGCGCGGTGGCTCACGCCTGTAATCCCAACACTTTGGGAGGCCAAGTCAGGTGGATCACTTGAGATCAGGAGTTTGAGACCAGCCTGGCCAACATGGTGAAGCCCCATCTCTATTAAAAATACAAAAATTAGTCAGGCATGGTGGCAGGCACCTGTAATACCAGCTACTTGGGAGGCTGAGGTAGGAGAATCACTTGAACCCAGGAGGTGGAGGTTGCAGTGAGCCGAGATTGCGGCATTTCACTCCAGCCTCGGTGACAGAGCAAGAGTCCATCTCAAAAGAATAAATAAATAAAGTGGAGCTCACTAGCAAGCTATTGGAAACAAAGAAATTGATGCAAATTATTACAGAAAAATTTAGGTTAGGGCCAAACACCATGGCTCATGCCTGTAATCCCAACACTCTGCGAGGCTGAGGCAGGCAGATCACTTGAGGCCAGGAGTTCAAGATCAGCCTGGCCAACATGGTGAAACCCTGTCTCTACTGAAAATACAAAAAAAAAAAAAAAAAAGCTGGGTGTGGTGGTGCATGCCTGTAATCCCAGCTACTCGGGAGGCTGAGGCAGGAGAATCACTTGAACCCATGACGCAGAGAACCCATGCAGTGAGCCAAGATCACGCCACTGCACTCCAGCCTGGGCGACATAGTGAGACTGTCTCAAAAAAAAAAAAAAAAAAAGACAACAGAAAGAAAGAAAAAATATAGGTTAGCCATTATATTTAGGTTAGACGTTATAAATTCCTAACCTCAGATATTCAGATATGAGATATTTCAAATCACTGAAGATAACCTTAGCATGATGTATTTTTCTTTAACTTTTTATAAAGGAAATTTAACAAGTATAAACCTATTAACAACAACAGCAACAAAGCCTACAATTCTCCTCACATGAAAAAGTACCTGTTTATAAGCAAAGATGAATAATAATGAGATAAGTAATTAGAAATTATTCTTTTGTGTTTCCCAAACTTGTATCTGGGGTGCTTTCTAAAAGCACAGATTTCTGGCTAGGTGCAATGGTATGCACTTGCAGTCCCAGCTACTCAGGATACTGAAGCAGGTTGCTTGAGCCCAGGAATTCAAGTCCAGCCTGGGCAACACAGCAAGACTCTGGCTCTAAAATATATATATTTATACATAGAAAGAAAAAAAATCACAAATTTCTGTTCATAAGCAAAATAAACTCATGACTTTAAATATCATCTCTAAATCAGACTTTATTAATTCATCCTGTCCTTTTTTTTTTCTTAGACAGCATCTTGTTCTGTCACCCAGGCTGGAGTGCAGTGGTATGATCTCGGCTCACTACAACCTCCACCTCCTGGGTTCAAGCAGTTCTCATGCCTCAGCCTCCCGAGCATCTGGGACTACAGGTGCCCGCCACCACACCCAGCTAATTTTTTTGTATTTTTAGTACAGACGGGGTCTCGCCATGTTGGCCAGGCTGGTCTCAAACTCCTGACCCCAGGTGATTCACCCAACTCAGCTTCCCAAAGTGCTGGGATTACAGGTGTGAGCCACCACTCCCAGCCCTTGTTGTTTTTTTTTTTTTTTCCCGTAGAGGTGGGACCTTGCTATATTGCCCTAGCTGGTTTTGAATTCCTGGCCTCAAGTGATCCTCCTACCTTCGCCTCCCAAAGTACTCCTCCTGTTCTTTAACAAGATAACATTCATCCAGTCTTTGATATGTCAGATACTGTATGATGTGCTAGAATATCATAAAGAGAGAGAGAGAGGAAAAAAAGATTAAGATCATTTTTCTTCCTAGTTTGAACATTAACTCATGTGACCGGGACACATCACTTCACACCTCGGGGCTTATTTCCTTCTTGCTGAAATAAGAATGTCAGGCTGGATGGTGTCACGCTTCCTTCTAGTTCCAACACTCAATGACTGTCTGAAATTAGTTGAATTTCCCAGCATAATATGGTTTTACTGGATTTATTCACTGAGAATGTTGTAACAGTCTTTGCCTGGAGTTCGAAAGGGACAGCTTTGCCTGGACCCAGAGACAGAAAGGCCTGATTGGAGGTTCTGCCTTCCAGATTCCTGAGCCTATTTGGAAAGGATTGCTGGCAGTTTTTTTAATTTACTGAAATAGTTACATTCTAGAATGTCAAGCATAGAGAATCATTCTCTAAAGCATCCTATTTTTTCCTCCCAACTTCTCCCAGAGGTCTATAGTTGGAACTGCACTGGGGGGAAAATGCCCCAGCCGACTGAGCTGCAAGCCCTTCCCAAGGGAAGAGGTTAAGGCGGCAGTCACAAATGTGGAAAGGTGGGAGAGGCCATCCTTACCATCATCCGCCTCAATTTCCCATGCTGAGATTTGTTCTCGAATTTTCTCTCACCTTTCTCCCTGCAGTTGGAAAGGTCTTTCAAGTTCATGAGAGAAGCTGAGGACCAACTGAAGGCCATTCCCCAGTTCTGTTTTCCCGATGCCAAGGATTGGGTTCCTGTCCAGCAGTTCACCAGGTACGAGCTGGCTTCTCCCATTCGCAGCCCCAAAGACTAAGGCGAGACTTAGAGACGGGGTTACAGGTGGCAGACCCCATGAGTCATTCCCACCATTAAGTAATCCTGATGGGCCTGGCCTAGAGCTTTCCCCAAGGGGTGTTTTTAAAGCTTCCCTGAAGGTGAAGTCACCTGCCCAGCATGCAGACCTCCCGGGCTTCCCACTCAATCTGGGGATGCTTGTTTCAGAAGCCTCCCGGAAGATAATTCTTAGCCTGGGAAAAGTTAGGGCAACATTGCCCTTCCCTGTTCTCATCCTGAAACATCTCTTCAGTCTCCTATCCAGCTGTTTCTTGGATTGGGATCCGTTTACATTTCTGCTTCATCCCGTGTAGTTAGACACCAGTGTTTTTATTATCAGATGTTTCAGCATTTGGCCAAACTCAGTAGGCTGCGGGTCCTGTCTTTAAGGGGTACCGCGTTCCTTGAGGGTGGCTCAGCAGTCTTTAAGGACTGTCCAAGCCCCGGGGCTGCCCTGTACAGACCATGCCCTGAGAGAGCTGCCCCAGGGCAATTCCAAGAGGGGCACAGAACTGTCCCCATCTTCCGCTGCTCCCTCACCGAGTCACATCCCTAGATGAGCAGATGTCACTGCACTCACACATGCTCGGTTCCCTGAGGACAGCACCCCAGGCTCTTCCCTCTCTTTAGCCTCCAGAGTAAATGACAGTTGTGTTTTGTTCAATGGGGCAGCTCAGGTGATTGAATGATGGGAGAGCCCTTAGCTAGGCATGGTGGTGGCAGGCGCCTGTAATCCCAGCTACTCGGGAGGCTGGGACAGGAGAATCGCTTGAACCCAGGTGGCAGAGGTTGTGGTGAGCCGAGATCACACCACTGCATCCCAGCCTGGGCAACCGAGTGAGACTCCATCTTGAAAAAAAAAAAAGAGAGAAAATGACAGGATAGCCCAGGATGGAAACAAAGCACCACATTTCGTCTCAGGCCACAGCGACACTTTAGGTCTCAGTCTCACTGACTCTTCTTTTTTTTTTTTTTGAGATAGAGTCTCGCTTCTTCCCCCAGGCTGGAGTGTAATGGCATGATCTTGGCTCACTGCTACCTCTGCCTCCTAGGTTCAAGCAGTTCTCCTGCCTCAGCCTCCCCAGTAGCTGGGATTACAGGCATGTGCCACCATGCCTGGCTAATTTTTGTATTTTTAGTAGAGACAGGGTTTCACCCTGTTGGCCAGGCGGGTCTGGAACTCCTGACCTCAAGTGATCCACCTGCCTCGGCCTCCCAAAGTGCTGGGATTACAGGCATGAGCCACTGCGCCCAGCCCAGTCTCACTGACATTTACTATGAAGCTATGGGTGACCAGTGTCTCAGCACGGACAGGGACAGGTGGGACAGGGAGTGGCCTTTCCTACAGCCTCCTGCAGTGTGTCCCATGGCTGCTCACTGCCACCCCTTGCTGCAGAGTGATGAGGTGTCTTTGGTTTTGTTTTGCTTTGTGATACATTTGTGTTTTCCCAACCACAGTGAAACATTCTCATTTGTCTTAACTGGAGAAGATGGGAGCAGAAGGTTCGGTTACTGCCGAAGACTGCTGGTGAGTACATTCTGCTTTCAGCCTGCAAGAGCCTCGTGGACTTCCTAGTCCTCGTGCAAGAGCCAGGTCTGGCTTCCCAGTCCCGTGAGACTGAGATTCCCCGATGAGGCACAGGAGGAGAAGGAGCAGGGGGAGTGGCAGGTGAATCAGCATAGTTAAAATCACAGAAAAAATCTGGCACGGTGGCTCATGCCTATAAACCCAGCACTTTGGGAGTATGAGAAGGACAGATCACTTGAGACCAGGAGTTCGAGACCAGCCTGGGCAACAAAATGAGGCCCTGTCTCTATTTTAAAAATATATACTAAAAAATAAAACATTAAAAAAACAGGAATTGAGGGGGCTCACCTGAGTCTTATTGGTAGGTGGGAATGTCCGTTTCCATCAGAAAGAAAATACTTTTATTTCATTTTGAGACAGGGTCTCACTCTGCTGCCTGGGCTGGAGTGCAGTGGATCATGTTTCACTGCAGCCTCGACCTCCCCAGCTCAGGTGATCCTCCTGCCTCAGCCTCCCGAGTAGCTGGGACCACAGGCATGTACCACCACACGTGGCTAATTTTTTAATTATTTGTGGAGACAGGATCTTGCTATGTTGCCCAGGCTGGTCTCGAACTCTTGGGCTCGAGTAATCCTCCCACCTCGGCCTCCCAGTGTGCTGAGATTACAGGCATGAACCACCGCAACTGGACAAAAATACTTTCTCCATTATTTTTCCTGCCAAATAAAAGACCTTTCTCTCTTTAAGCGAAATTTTTTTTTTCTAATAAAACATGCCAAACAGACCCTGATCACTTAGAGAGAACATTCAGAATGGTTGCTAAGGAGAGAAGACTCAAATAATTCAAGAATGTCCCCTTCAGAACAGTCACCTTTCAAAGTCAGAAACTTATTTCAGTGCAATGATCCTGCTAAAGCATTTTAGAATTGTCATTTTCAGGCCCATTCTTTTGAAAATCTTCAGTAATGGTGAATCTTTTTCCACTGAGAATATACTTGAGTCTCTGAAATAGGCTGAAAAACTTTAGGGTCAAGTATAATGCATGGCACATAGTAAGTGTTCAAGAAACATTTTTTGAATTAATCAGTAAAATAAAAAGCATGGATAATTGAAAAAGTTAAGTGAGATAATAATTTTGTTGATCAAATTACTTTAGGGTTAAAGTATTGAGACTGAGGTCGGGCACAGGCTCACACCAGTAATCGTAGCACTTTGGGAGGCTGAGGTGGGCAGGTTGCCTGAGCTCAGGAGATCAAGACCAGCCTGGCCAACATGGTGAAACCCTATCTCTACTAAAAATACAAAAAAATAGCTGGGCGTGGTGGCACACGCCTGTAATCCCAGCTATTCGGGAGGCTGAGTTACAAGAATCTCCTGAACCTGGGAAGTGGAGGGTGCAGTGAGCTGAGATCGCGTTGCTGCACTCCAGTCTGGACAACAGAGCAAGACTCTGTCTCCAAAAATAAATAAATAAATAAAAAATTTTTAAAGTATTGAGATTGGGCAGGGTGCAGTGGCTCTCACCTGTAATCCCAGCACTTTGGGAGGAGGAGGCGGGCAGATCATGAGGTCAGGAGTTCGAGACCGGCCTGGCCAATATGGTGAAACCCCTTCTCTACTAAAAGTACAAAAATTAGTGGGGCGTGGTGGTGTGAGCCTGTAATCCCAGCTACTTGGGAGGCTGAGGCAGGAGAATCGCTTGAACCTGGGAGTTGGAGTTGCAGTGAGCCAACATCACGCCACTGCACTCCAGCCTGGTGACAGAGTGAGACTCCATCTCAAAACAAAACAAAACAAAACAAAAAGTATTGAGATTGATTTTTTTTTTTTTTGGTTTGAAAATTAGCTTAAAACTGAGTTTTCAGAAAGATCTTCAGAAATGATTTCTCACTTGAAATTATCATTATAATAAACGTATAGGGATACAAAACAATTATAACAAACATTATAATAAACACAATGGGATAACAACTTACTTTATTGGGTTTTCCAGAGCTATGATATGTGGAAACATCTGGCACATGATAGTCTCGCAAAAAACATGTGGGTTCCTTTCTTCCCTGAGGTTGTCAACACTCATAATTCCCTTGTGTTTCTCTCCAAAAAGCCTGGAGGCAAAGGGAAGCGCCTTCCTGAAGTTTACTGCATTGTGAGCCGCCTGGGATGCTTCAGCCTCTTTTCAAAGGTCAGAACTTGGACCTCAGAGAAAGAGGAAGGGAAGGAACGGGAGGGCTCTAGAGGGCTCCAGGGAATACCCCCATGTCCTGGGCCTTCTATCATCTTATTCTCTACCTACTTTCCTTCCCATTTCTTCACTCCTCTCCTCATCACCCCTCTATTTTCTCACCGTTGGTTCAGGAAATGAGAATTGATAGGCCCGGTGCAGTGGCGGGGTGGCTCATGCCTGTAATCCCAGCAGTTTCGGAGTCTGAGGTGGGCGGATCACTTGAGGTCAGGAGTTCGAGACAAGCCTGGCCAGCATGGTGAAAGCCCATCCCTACTAAAAATACAAAAAAAAATTAGCCAGGTGTGGTGGCGGGTGCCTCTAGCCCCAGCTACTCAGGAAGCTGAGGCAGGAGAATCACTTAAACCCAGGAGGCGGAGGTTGCAGTGAGCCGAGATCGTGCCACTGGACTCCAGCCTGGGTGACAGAGTGAGACTCCGTCTCAAAAAAAAAAAAAAAAGAGTTAATGAAGAGCCAGGTTCAGAAAGTGTGTGTGGTGCAGGGAGGGCAAGATAATTGAAGTTGAGAAAGCGAGGGGTGGAAGACCCTCCCAGAATATTCCAGGTGTTTTATTTTTCTTCTTCTGAGCATTGCCTTTTGTCATATGAGTTTTGGCGTGAAAAAAGGCTACTGTAATAGATGGATAGGTGTGTACCCACGTGCATATGTGTCATGTATGTATAACAGTTTTGTGGAGGGGGGATTAATTATTTTAATAGTGCTCTAAGTTTATCAAAATATTCATATAATTTGGTCTTCTTTTCTGGAAAATGAGCCAACATATGAACGCATAGGAATTGCCGTATTGAACTAGCTCATCTACCCCAGTATTCTGGATTGGTATATAGGAGAGAATTACTATCCTATATGATGCTGATCTCAAAAGCTAGGTATAATCCAACATCATTTCCTGTATTAACCAGACATGAGTGTCTAATTCATAATTTTTTTTCTTTTTTTGAGACAGAGTCTCACTCTATCACCCAGGCCGGAGTGCAGTGGTGCGATCTCGGCTCACTGCAACCTACACCTCCCGGGTTCAAGCGATTCTTGTGCCACAGCCTCCTGAGTAGCTGGAATTACAGGCGCGTGCCACCACGCCTGGCTAATTTTGTATTTTTAGTAGAGATGGGGTTTCACCATGTTGCCCAGGCTGGTCTCAAACTGACCTCAAGTGATCCACCCACCTCGGCCTCCCAAAGTGCTGGGATTATAGGCGTGAGCCACCACGTCTGGCCTAATTCATAAATTTATTTTCAATCCTTCTTGAGTATATAGATCTGTCTGAGCTTTCTTTTGGGGAATTGAAGTTCCTGCACCTACAGTCCATGGATGTTAAAGCAGTAATCCCTAAAAGCATTTTTTTTTTTTTTGGAGACGGAGTCTCGTTCTGTCGCCAGGCTGGAGTGCAAGGGTGCGAGCTCGGCTCACTGCAACCTCTGCCTCCTGGGTTCAAGCAATTCTCCTGCCTCAGCCTCCTGAGTAGCTGGGACTACAGGCACATGCCACCACACCCGGCTAATTTTTGTATTTTTAGTAGAGACGGGGTTTCACCATGTTGGCCAGGATGGTCTTGATCTCCTGACCTCGTAATCCGCCCACCTCGGCCTCCCTAAATGCTGGGATTACAGGCAGAAGCCACTGCATCTGGCCCCTTGTGGGGAAAAGCAAGAGAGATCAGATTGTTACTGTGTCTGTGTAGAAAGAAGTAGACATAGGAGACTCCATTTTGTTCTGTACTAAGAAAAATTCTTCTGCCTTGGGATGCTGTTAATCTATAACCTTACCCCCAACGCCGTGCTCTCTGAAACATGTGCTGTGTCCACTCAGGGTTAAATGGATTAAGGGCGGTGCAAGATGTGCTTTGTTAAACAGATGCTTGAAGGCAGCATGCTCGTTAAGAGTCATCACCACTCCCTAATCTCAAGTACCCAGGGACACAAACACTGCGGAAGGCCGCAGGGACCTCTGCCTAGGAAAGCCAGGTATTGTCCAAGGTTTCTCCCCATGGGATAGTCTGAAATATGGCCTCGTGGGAAGGGAAAGACCTGACCGTCCCCCAGCCCGACACCCGTAAAGGGTCTGTGCTGAGGAGCATTAGTATAAGAGGAAGGAATGCCTCTTCGCAGTTGAGACAAGAGGAAGGCATCTGTCTCCTGCCGTGCCTGCGCAATGGAATGTCTCGGTATAAAACCCGATTGTACCTTCGATCTGCTGAGATAGGGAAAAACCGCCTTAGGGCTGGAGGTGGGACATGCGGGCAGCAATACTGCTTTGTAAAGCATTGAGATGTTTATGTGTATGCATATCTAAAAGCACAGCACTTGATTCTTTACCTTGTCTATGATGCAAAGACCTTTGTTCACGTGTTTGTCTGCTGACCCTCTCCCCACTATTGTCTTGTGACCCTGACACATCCCCCTCTCGGAGAAACGCCCACGAATGATCAATAAATACTAAGGGAACTCAGAGGCTGGCGGGATCCTCCATATGCTGAACGCTGGTTCCCTGGGTCCCCTTATTTCTTTCCCTATACTTTGTCTCCGTGTCTTTTTCTTTTCCAAGTCTCTCGTTCCACCTAACGAGAAACACCAACAGGTGTGGAGGGGCAACCCACCCCTTCACCCCTAAAAAAGCCTTCCTCCTGCCCACCCTCCACCTAAACTCAGAGGAAGCCTGAATTATACAAACATAGTACAATCTCTTCCCATGGTAGAACTTGTACTTCTCTGTAAATCTGTTAGAAAGAATTAATGCCTGGTCAGGAGGCTGAGGCCAGTAGATCACTTGAGCCCAAGAGTTCGAGGCTGTGGTGAGCTGTGATCGTATCACTGCACTCCAGCCTGGGAAAACTAGCAAGACCCTGTCTCTAATTAAAAAATAAAAAACAAAAGAAGGCCAGGCGCAGTGGCTCACACCTGTAATCCTAGTACTTTGGGAGGCCAAGGTGGGAGGATCGCTTGAGCCCACGAGTTCAAGAGCAGACTAGGCAACATGGTGAAACCCTGTCTCTACAAAAAATACAAAAAAATTAGCCAGGCATGGTAGTGTGCACCTGTAGTTCCAGCTACCTGGGAGGCTGAGGGGTGGGAGGATTGCTTGAGCCTAGGAGGCTGAGGCTGCAGCGAGTCATGTTCACACCAGTGCACTCCAGCCTTGGCAATATAGTGAGATCCTGTAAAGAAAGAAAAGAAAAAGAAAGAAGAAGGAAGGGAAAGGAGAGGGAGAGGGAGGGAGGAAGGGAGAGAGAGAGGGAAAGGAAGGAAGGGAAAATGAAAGAAAGGAAAAAGAGAGAAAAAGAAAGAAAGAAAATGAATGCTATCAGTGTAATCTGAGCCAAGGTCTCCCCTCCCCTCCACCAGAAGTGCTCATCACTTTATGTTGGGGTTGGCCATTGGCAAGGTCTAGCAGACTAGGCATTACTGCTCAGGCCAGGCTTTCATGTGATTTGTTTACATGTGAAGTAAGGTTATAGGTCATAGCCTTTGTTGTTGTCAGAATGCTTATGAACACCAGAAGTAAAACAGCTCATGTGAGTTAGGCCAGCTTCCAAGTGGAGGCTTTGAAGTTCACATAAGCTTCACTGCTGTTATGGGCAGGGGACGTGGAGCCAGTAAATGTGCTAACATACTTCTGTGATGCACAGTCCTTTGTTTTCACGTCTGTTTTCTGACCAGGGATATTTTAGGAGTGCAGTGTAATGACTTGCCGAAGACCACACAGCAGTTATTCAGGACAGAACCAGAACCAGAGCTTTAGCTAACTGATCCCAGGAACTTGAGCTATTTCTAGGCATGGGGCAAGGATGGCCAAAATGCATATTGTCCTTTAGAACAGAAAGGAGTCATGGAGAAGAAGAGCAGCTCTCAGAATTTCTGAAGAAAAGGGTATCAGTTAACAATTGCTATAGTAATACTGTCTAGTGAACCACAGAGGCTTCAAGATTCAATCATTTGTTCTCCCAGCTGTGAGGTCAGCTGGGGTTTGGGCTTGGCAAGTATTGTGAAGAGGCTGGGTTGGCTGATTGAGGCTGGCGGGTTGGCTGGTCTAGCTGCTCTAGAGGCTACAAGTCTGGGCGCAGGCCTGGTCCACATGTCTCCCATGCTCCTAGACAGTGAGATGGCCCACATGTGCTCTTCTCGTGGCAATGGCAGAGGCACAGGAGGGCACACAAAACACGAAGGCAGGTCTCCTAAGGCCTGGCCAGAGAACCCTCATGGCAACGCTTCTGCCTCATTCTGCCCAGTGTCCCACAAGCTTTTTTTCTTTTCCTTTTTCCTTTCTTTCTTTCTTTTTTTTTTTTTTTGAGATGGAGTCTTGCTCTGTCACCCAGGCTGGAGTGCAGTGGCGTGATCGTGGCTCACTGCAACCTCCACCTCCCAGGTTCAAGTGATTCTCCTTCCCAGCCTCCCAAGTAGCTGAGAGTACAGGAGCCCGCCACCACACCCAGCTAATTTTTGTATTTTTAGTAGAGATGGGATTTCACCATGTTGGCCAGGCTGGTCTCGAACTCTTGACGTCAAGTGATCTGCTTGCCTCGGCATCCCAAAGTGCTGGGATTACAGGCATGAGCCACTGTGCCCGGCCACAAGCTTTTTTTTCCATTACTGTCCCCCTAAGCAGCCTTTTTAGGTGTGTTTTCCCTGTCTCCCCCAAAATTCTTTTTAATTTTGTTCATATTATTGTCTTTTTCTTGTGCTAAAATATATACATAACAAAAAACTTACCGTCTTAACCATTTTAACAGTTCAGTGCCATTACACTCACATTGTTGTGCAACCATCACCACCATCTATCTCCAGAGCTTTTTCATCTGCCCCAACAGAAACTCTGTACCCATTGAGGCCAGGCGTGGTGGCTCGCGCCTGTAATCCCGCACTTTGGGAGGCCAAGGTGTGGATCACCTAAGGTCATTAGTTCAAGACCAGCCTGACCAACATGGTGAAACCCGATCTCTACTAAAAATACAAAAATTAGCTAAAGCTGGATGAAGTGGCTCACACCTGTAATCCTAGCACTTTGGGAGACTAAGGGGGGCAGATCACCTGATGTCAGGAGTTCAAGACCAGCCTGGCAAACATGGTGAAACCCCGTTTCTACTAAAAATACAAAAATTAGCCAGAGGCTGAGGCAGGAGAATCGCTTGAACCTGGCAAGCAGAGGGTGCAGTGAGCCCAGATCG
The DNA here is from genome assembly GCF_028858775.2 of Pan troglodytes. Classification (NCBI taxonomy): domain Eukaryota; kingdom Metazoa; phylum Chordata; class Mammalia; order Primates; family Hominidae; genus Pan; species Pan troglodytes. Next base: position 155,906,421 of record NC_072404.2, on the reverse strand, counting down.
CACCACTGCACTCCAGCCTGGGCAACAACAGCGAAACTCAGGCTCAAAAAAAGAAAAAAATTAAGTGAGTGTGGTGGTGGGCGTCTGTAATCCCAGCTACTCAGGAGGCTGAGGCAAGAGAATCGTTTGAACCTGAGAGGCAGACGTTGCAGTGAGCCGAAATCACGCCATTGCACTCCAGCCTGGGCAACAAGAGCGAAACTCCGTCTCAAAAGAAAAAAGAAACTCTGTACCCATTAAACAATAGCTTCCCATTCCCCCTCCCCTAACCCCACCCCTAACCCCTCCCCTAACCCCTCACCATCGCCATTCTACTTCCTATTTTTATGAATTCCAGGATTCTAGGAATGTTACAGAGGTAGAACGATCAACAGTTGTCCTTTTGTGACTGGCTTCGATTCACTTAGCATAATATTTTCAGGGTTCACTCATGTCGTAGCATGTATCTGTACTTCACTCCTTTTGTGGCTGAATAATATTCCACTGTATGTATGTACAACATTTTATTTATCCATTTATCCATTGATTGATTATTTATCCATTTATCCATTGATGGACATTTGGGTTGTTTCCACGTTGTGGCCATTGTGAATTATGCTGCTAGGAACAAAGGTGTCCAAATAAATATCTATTCAAGTCCCTGCTTCAATTCTTTTGGGTATACACCCACAAATAGAGTTGCTGGATCATATGGTCATTCTATTTAGTTTTTTGAGGAACTGCCATACTGTCTTTTTAATTTTAATAATAAATTTTATTTAACACAATATGTACAAAATATTATTTTATTTCAGCATATAGTTAACATGAAAAAAATCATTGATATATTTTATGTTATTAATTGTCTATTTCGAGGGCCGGGCATGGCGGCTCACACCTGTAATCCTAGCACTTTGGGAGGCCGAGGTGCTTGGATCACCCGAGGTCAGGAGTTCCAGCCTGGCCAACATGGCAAAATTCCGTCTCTACTAAAAATACAAGAATTAGCTGGGTGTGGTGGCACATGCCTGTAATCCCAGCTACTTGGGAGGCTGAGGCATGAGAATTGCTTGCTAGGAGGCAGAGGTTGCAGTGAGCCAAGATTGCGCCATTGCACTCCAGCCTGGGCGACAGAGCAAGACTCAGTCTGGAAACAAAAAATGTGTATTTTGAAATTCCGTTGGTATTTTACACTTTTTTTTTTTTAGATGGTTTTGCTCTTGTCACCCAGGCTGGAGTGCAATGGCGCGATCTCAGCCCACCACAACCTCTGCCTACTGGATTCAAGCAATTCTTCTGCTTCAGCCTCCCACGTATCTGGGAATATATCTGGGAATATAGCCTGCCACCACGCCTGGCTAATTTTGTAGTTTTAGTAGAGATGGGGTTTCACCGTGTTGGCAGGCTGGTCTCAAACTCCCGACCTCAAGTGATCCGCCAGCCTTGGCCTCCCAAAATGTTGGGATTACAGGTGGGAGCCACCATGCCCGGCTGGTATTTTACATTTAACAATACATCTGGGCCAGCACAGTGGCTCATGCCTGTAATCCCAACACTGGGAAGCCGAGGTGGGTGGATCACCTGAGGTCGGGAGTTCGAGACCAGCCTAACCAACATGGAGAAACCCCGTCTCTACTAAAACTACAAAATTAGCCAGGCGTGGTGGTGCATGCCTGTAATCCCAGCTACTCGGGAGGCTGAGGCAGGAGAATTGCTTGAACCCGGGAGGCAGAGGTTGCAGTGAGCCGAGATCATGCCACTGCACTCCAGCCTGGGCAACAAGAGCGAAACTCTGTCTCAAAAAAAAAATAAAAAATAAAGTAAAAAAACCTCTGAATTCAGACTAGCCATATTTCAAGGGCTCAATAGCTACATGTGATACTTTTATAAATGGCAGTTTTTAAAAATAGAGACTGGGTCTCACTATGTTGCCCAGGCTGGAGTGTGGTGGCATGATCATAGCTCATTGCAGCCTCAAATTCCTGGGCTCAAGCAATTCTCCTGCCTCAGCCTTCCAAGTAGCTGGGATTACAGGTGTGTGCCATCTCACCCAGCTTCATAAACGGCATTTTAATTTAGACTCTTCAATTTACAATTAGATTGTGGAGAGTTTGGAATTTTTTTTTTTTTTTTTTAGTTTTTTAGTAGTAGCTTTATTAAGATATAATTCACATACCATGCAATTCATTCATTTAAAGTACACAATTTGCTGAGCACAGTGGCAAGCGCCTGCAGTCTCAGCTACTCAGGAGGCTGACATAGGAGGACACTTGAGCCCAGAAGTTGAAGGCAAGCCTGGGCGACCTAGCAAGACTCCCATCTCTAAAATAATAAAAAATAAAAAATATATACAGTTCAGTGGCTTTTAGCATATTCACAGAGTTATACAACCATCACCACAATTTTAGAACATTTTCATCACCCCTACAAAACACCCTATACCTATTAGCAGTCACTCCCTAACTCTAAGCAACCTCCAATCCACTTTCTGTCTCTCTGGATTTTTCTATTCTGGACATTTCATCTAAGTGGAATCATACATTAGATGGCCTTTTATGACTAGCTTCTTTCATTTAGCATAATGTTTTCAAGAGTCATCCAAGTTATAGCATGTATCAGCACTTTGATGGCCAAATAATATTCCATTATATGGATATAGTGCATTTTGTTTATCACTTCATCAGTTAATGGACATTTAAGTTTCTTCTGTGTTGTGGCTATTATGAATAATGCCGCTACAGACAATCATGTACAAATTTTTATGTGAACATATATGTTTTCACTTCTTTTGGGTAGGTACCTAGGAGTGCTATGTGCTGGGTCATATGGTAACTCTATGTTTAACCTTTTGAGGAACTACCAGACTATTCTCCAGAGTAGCTTCACTATTTTACATTCCTACCAGCAGTGTATGAGATTTCTAATTTCTCCATGTCCTTGTCAACACTTGTTCTTATCCATCTTTTTATTAGAGTCATCCTAACGGGTGTGAAGTGGTATCTCATGGTGCTTTTGATTTGTATTTTCATGATGACTATCCCCTCCCATGACATTTTCATTTCATAAATAAACTGTATATCTGTTTATGTACTGTGACCTCTTAGAGGGCTACAAACCATTATAATATCTAAGTTTTTTCATTCCTCCCAAAAACCAGTTCTTACCCCCTTGGGGTTATATTACCTTCATTGGGAATGCATGTATTAGTACAACCTGTCACATGGCCAAACCCTAGGTCAAAGGGGCAAGGAAGTGGACTTCACTCCTGAGTAGGAGCTGCAACATTGCATGGCAAAGGGTGTGGACACACAGAGGAGAGAAGAATTGGGGACAATCACGTGTAGGGTCAAAGGGCCTGTTTTGGCCTCATGGGGAAAGCAGGGCTTCCCCATAATTCTTGAGTCACCATGGCAGGCCCACTTCACCTAGAACTGAGCTCCACCTTGGTGCTTTGGCTTCACAATAGCTAAGCTGCTTTTCTGACCCTTGCAGATCTTGGATGAGGTGGAAAAAAGACGAGGCATCTCTCCTGCCCTGGTTCAGCCACTCATGAGAAGTGTCATGGAAGCCCCTTTCCCAGCCCTGGGCAAAACCATCCTTGTCAAGAACTTCCTGCCAGGTTCAGGAACTGAGGTGAGTTGTCAGACTCCTTCCTTCTCCCTGGGGAGGCAGTGGCCCAGATAGCCGAGTCTCCGTGCTCAGAGGGGCTGCCTTTCAGTGAGCAGTCCAATTCCTTGGTGTCTTCTCCCCACCCCTAGAGCTGGCCCAGATCACTCATCATGAGTTCCACCCTCAATCCATCCAGCCTAGGACTCTGCCCAATGCGGCAAGCCCAAGAACTATGCTATGGCAGCTGGGGTGTTCCTTTGCATAATGTTGGCCTCAGGTTAGGGATCTGCACTGAACATCCTTAATTTCTTTTAATAGCCCGTTTTCTTTCATACATTTTATTGAAACCTATTTACATTTCAAGTCTGTATCGCCTCTATAACTTTATTTTTTGTTTTTGTTTTTGTTTTTGAGACAAAGTCTTGCACTGTCGCCCAGGCTGGAGTGCAGTGGTGTGATCTCGGCTCACTGCAACCTCTGCCTCCCAGGTTCAAGCTATTCTGTTGCCTCAGCCTCCCAAGTAGCTGAGACTACAGGTGCCTGCTGCCACACCCGGCTAATTTTTGTATTTTTAGTACAGACGGAGTTTCACCATGTTGGCCAGGATGGTCTCAAACTCCTGACCTCATTATCCACCCGCCTCAGCCTCCCAAAGTGCTGGGATTACAGGCGTGAGCCACCGCGCCCAGCCTGGGCTGGGATTTTATGAAGGAGTTTGTTTTCATCCCTCCCACCCCCTTTGCATGGCTTGGTGGACATCAGAAGAAGGACCCCATTTAGCCTTGAGTCTTCAGTTTCAGAGACCCTCAGCAAACCAGATCATCTCTGGAAACAAAGGAGGGAGGAGAATAGGCCTGGAACACTCTGGAACAACCTAGTTTCCCAACAGAGAGAACAGCAATCTCTGTGTTGCTAGAGAACCTGAAACCATCCCATACCAGATGCAGTGGCTTGGCCGTGGGGATGTAGCAGGGAGGTTACTGGAGAGGAAGCCTCACCGTGGGGGCAGCACCAGGCGGTGCAACACTAAGAGTGAAATCCACTCTCTGCTCACCAGGAGGGAGGCAGCTATTTAAAGAGAAAAAAACATGCACATGGGTACCAACTTGAGGGAATTCAGGAACATTTCAACAAGTGCAGAATAAGAAGATATACACACAGGCTGGGTACACGGTGGCTCACACCTGTAATCCCAGCATGCCTGTAATCCCTCCCTTTGGGAGGCCGAGGCAGGTGGATCACTTGGAGTCAGGAGTTCGAGACCAGCCTGGCCAACATGGTGGAACCCTGTCTCTACTAAAAATACAAAAATTAGCCAGGCATGGCGGCGGGCACCTGTAATCTCAGCTACTTGGGAAGCTGAGGCAGGAGAATCGCTCAAACCTGGGAGGCGGAGGCTGCAATAAGCCAAGACTGCACCACTGCACTCCAGCCTGGGCAACAGAGTAAGACTCCATCTCAAAAAAAGAAGATATAGACACAAAGCACAAAAGCTGAAAGCACATATCATCAGAAATGGAGTGGGATGGTGTCAGGGTTACCTAAAGAACACCTTCTTGAGGTGGCAGCGAGTCTCCGAAGTGCTGCTCAGGCCTGCTGGGCATTCCATGCTAGTCTGGGATTTCCACCTAGCAGGTAACAGTTCCTCAAGAGACAGAGATGCTCTCCACTGGGACTCTCAGGGACAGAACCGTTTTCAAAAGTCCTATAAACTCTCCATGGGGAGTACAGATAAGCTGTTGCCAGAGAGAGCCCCGCAACCATGTGGGGCCGGAAACCATTGATTTTGCCATCCTCTGTCATCCCGTTCGTCCACACTGTCCTCAGTCTCATAGCTGAGTGTGAGACGCTTGCTTCCCTACCAAAGCTACCTCCTCCGCCCCCCGTCTTCTGGCATCTTTCTTTTCCCCCAATCCTTTTGTTTTGCTTTTTTTCTTTCCCTTTTCCCCCGCCAGTGGGTCACCCCTGATGAGGACCTCAGAGCCCTGGGACTGCGACACCCATGAGAGGCCTGGCTGCGTAGCTGGGCCCCTCCTTCATGGCTGCTCCTGTTCCCTGGCAGGTGATCGAACTGTGCCGCCCGCTGGACTCCCGGCTCGAGCACGTGGACTTTGAGTCTCTCTTCTCCTCCCTCAGCGTCCGCCACCTGGTCTGTGTGTTTGCCTCCCTGCTTCTGGAGAGGAGGGTCATCTTCATTGCAGACAAGCTCAGGTACCCGCCTTGGCTACTTCTGCTAAAGCGTTTGAATGACAGTCGCTCTTGGACCCTCTAGTCTGTAGAGCAGGTGACCACCTAGCATTGAAGAGTAAGCCCTTCTGAGATAAGGATGGAATAGGCTGGGTGCGGTGACTCACACCTGTAATCTCAGCACTTTGAGAGGCTGAGGTGGGTGGATCACTTGAGGCCAGGAGTTCGAGGCCAGCCTGTGCAACATGGTGAAACTCCATCTCTACTAAAAATAGAAAAATTAGCCAGCCGTGGTGGCCCACGCTTGTTATCCCAGCTACTTGGGAGGCTGAGGCACGGGAATCGATTGAACCTGGGAGGCGGACATTGCAGTGAGCTGAGATCTCACCACTGCATTCCAGCTTGGGCAACAGAGGGAGACCTTCCCTCCTGCCCCTACAAATAAAGGATGGCCAGGCACGGTGGCTCACGCCTGTAATCCTAGCACTTCGGGAGGCCGAGGCAGGCGGATCACCTGAGGTCAGGAGTTCAAGACCAGCCTGGCCAACATGATGAAACTCCGTCTCTACTAAAGATACAAAAATTAGCCAGGCATGGTGGCTCGTGCTTGTAACACCAGCTACTTGAGAGGCTGAGGTACAAGAATCGCTTGAACCCAGGAGGCAGAGGCTGCAGTGAGCTGAGATCGCACCATTGCACTCCAGCCTGAGCAACAGAATGACATTCCATCTCAAAAATAAAAATAAAATAGGCCAGGCGCAGTGGCTCACACTTGTAATCCCAGCACTTTGGGAGGCCGAGGCGGGTGGATCACAAGGTCAAGAGATTGAGACCATCCTGGCCAACATGGTGAAACTCCGTCTCTGCTAAAAATACAAAAATTAGCTGGGCATGGTGGTGTGTGCCTGTAGTCCCAGCTACTCAAGAGGCTGAGGCAGGAGAATTGCTTGAACCCAGGAGGCAGAGGTTGCAGTGAGCCGAGATCATGCCACTGCACTCCAGCCTGGTGACAGAGTGAGACTCCATCTCAAAAAATAAAAAATAAAATAAAATAAAGGATGGAATCAGTTGGCAGCTCAGACTGGAGATCTGGGGGGCACACTGTGTTGCACTGCTGTGTGCGACTTCCCTGGCATTGGTGGGCTTTCCACTCATTCTGCCATGTGTCATACACTCTGCTATGTGGTAGGAAAACAGAGAAAAGACACAGCTGGCATGGTGGCTCACGCCTGTAATCACCGCACTTTAGGAGGCTGACGTGGAAGGACTGCTTGAGGGAAGTAGTTTGAGACCAGCCTGGGCAACACAGTAAGACCCCCATCTCTACAAAAAATGTAAAAAAAAAAAAAAAATTAGCCAGGTATGGTAGCTCGAGCCTACAGTCCCTGCTACTAGGGAAGCTGAGGTAGGAAGATCACTTGAGCCCAGAAGTTCAAGGTTGCAGTGAGCTATGATCATGCCACTGCACTCCACCTGGGCAACAGAACAAGACCTTGTCTCAAAAAAAAAAAAAAAGAAAAGAAAAGAAAAACACAGACTTGTCTCAGTGCAGTGGGGTAACAGAGACATAAGCCGACTCTCCAGGACCACATTAGAGGCAGGTAGAGGCAGTGAGTTCTGGAGACCGAGGGAGGGCACTCACTCCCAGGGAGGCGAGTTCTGAGGGCCAACACTCAGAACAAGTAGTCAGCACATTGCAGGCAAAAGGAGCCAACCTACATAGATATGGGGACAGGTGAGGCCTAGCTGTCACCTTCAGGACTGTAAAGTAGGCCAGGCGCGGTGGCTCATGACTGTAATCCCAGCACTTTGGGAGGCCGAGGCAGGTGGATCACTTGAGGTCAGAAGGTCAAGACCAGCCTGAACAACATGGTGAAACCCCGTCTCTACTAAAAATACAAAAGAATTTAGTTGGGCGTGGTGGTGCACGCCTGTAATCCCAGCTACCTGGGAGGCTTGAAGAAGAATCGTTTGAACCCGGGAGGCGGAGGTTACAGTGAGCCGAGATCGCGCCATTGCACTCCAGCCTGGGCAACAAGAGTGAAACTCAAAAAAAAAAAAAAAAAAAAAGAGAAAAAGAACTGCAAAGTAGTTCACTAGGGCTGGCCCAGAGAGAGGAAGATGGGGGAGGGAGAGATGAGCCGGCAGTGGTGGACAGAGGCCAGCTCACAGAAGGCTGCAGGGCCATGCTCAAGAGGACAGACCATCGTGAGGGCATCCCTCCTAACCGTTAAAGCAAATCCCCTCCCATCACACACACAAACTCAGTGCCCCATAGGAGGCCACCCCCGTCCCAGTGGGCACATTCAATAATTTGCTAAGGCCACGTCACAAAACAAAGAAGATCCGGAAGGAAATGCAGACAAGGACTTGGGTTCGTTCTGAGCTTCTAAAAAGAAGCTCATTTTTGAAATACTGAATCAGAGCCTTCTTTGCTTTGGAACTGGGGGCACAGAAGCGTGAGGGGTGTGGCTGCAGCCCCAGGAAGGGCTGAGATGCGGGGCCAGCCAACCGGGTGGTGCAGATGAGGCCACCTGAGAAGTCCATCTGGAAAGAAGCAGTGCCAAAAACAAAAAAAAAAAACTGAAGCACTGTGGTTTGGAGAGGAAATCTGACTCTGAACTATGGAAAACAAAAGGGAAGGAAAAAAAAGGCATAGAAGAATGGAAGGGACAAACTCCGTAGATGTGGAATTCCTCAGGAGGCGGGGCGGGAAGTGGCCCCACCCTCTCCCCTCATGCGGCGCATCTGGTCACCTTTCTGATGCACCTCTTTGGACAGCAGCCATCTGGCTGTTCCCAGCCTGCTCCCACCCTGTGTTTTAGTTCGCTATGCACTTTTAAATGTCAGCGTGATTGTACTCCCGGTGCACTTTTGTCAGCTCAGGAAGCAGGCCTTCTCTGTAAGCCTTGCAGCTGGTGCTGGGCGCTGAGGAGCTCTCCAAGCTCCCGGGCACTGGGGAATTCAGCCCAGGGAGTTCTCAAGGTTGGAGCCCTGGAAGCCAGGATGAGTAATAACCCTTCAGTGGCCAGGATCGGATTTCATCAGCACCATAGTAACTGTCTTTATCTTCTCCATTCCCCACTCCCTCCATCCCCTAGAGGTGGAATTCTCAGGCTTGGATGTCGGGGAGGGGAAAATGATGGATTTCAGAAAGGCCTGGGCTAGAAGTGGAAAGCCAGCCAAGGAAACCCAGCGCCCCCCAGGAGTGGTGGTGGGGACAGAGTCCCCGGGGAACGTGCCTGCGGGGTGAAGATGCTAGACTTGGGGAGGACCCACCCTGAGAAGATGTCTGGGAAGGGCACAGCTGGAGAGGAGCCGTGGGCCCCCCTCACACACCCCAGCCTCCCCCAGACTCCCTCCAGGGGGAAGAAAACAAAGTATCATCAATTTTTCTGGTAAAAGTACAGTGAGACACCGGTCTCACTGGTGACAGAGAGAGACTCTGTCTCTAAAAATTAAGGAGAAGAAAAAAAAAACTTAAAAACATTAAGTGCAGGGAGAGAAAAGGTGGGAACAGAAAAGGGAAGGGGCCTTGTCAGAGACAAACACATCTCCAAAGGGCAATGCAGGGGGACATGTCAGAAGGCTCAGGGCACAAAGAAACCTGGAAATGCCAGCCAGGCTCAGTGGCTCACGCCTGTAATCCCAGCACTTTGGGAGGCCGAGGCGAGCGGATCACCTGAGATCAGGAGTTCAAGACTAGCCTGGCCAACATGGTGAAATCCCGTCTCTACTAAAAATACAAAAATTAGCTGGTTGTGGTGGCGTGCACCTGTAATCCCAGCTACTCGGGAGGCTGAGGCAGAAGAATCATTTGAACCTGGGAGGCAGAGGTTGTGGTGAGCCGAGATCATGCCATCGCACTCCTGCCTGGGCGACAGAGCGAGACCCTGTCTAAAAAAAAAAGAAAGAAAGAAACCTGGAAATGCCTGCCCCAGTGACGTCTGAGAGAGGACTTGACGCCTCCGCCTTTTTGCTGGACAGATTTCTGGGTGGACAGGTTGGACGCTGGGCCAGCCCCTCCCACAGAGCTGCTGTCACCAGAGACAGACAAAAATGAGCAAAGTCCAGTGGCCGAGAGTGGACCCTGCCTGGATTCCTGGGCCTTGGCTGTTCCCCAGCCACCCTCCCTGCCCTGCTCTGGGACCCCTCAACAGAGGAGACAGTCACCAGTGCAGTCCATAGGAAAGGCACTGGTGTTTCTCTCCAACCTTCCATAGTGCCTGGCATTCTGCCCTTGGAGGTTTCGTCTTTTCAAACGGCTCATGCCGTGAGTAGGTCAGACGCCAGCTGTGGCTGCCACAAGCAGGTCTCCCCACGGGCACGTTGTGCCCATCAGGGGTTTTCTTCTGCAGCAGCTGCCAAATGTCAGGCGCTGTGAGGATGGGATTTCTGTGGGAGAAGAGAAGGCAGCAGGAACGTGGATAATTGTGGTGCCCTCCTTGGAGCGAGAGCCAGGCCATGGTACAGTAATGGTGTGCGAGTGTGAGAAAGACCGTCATTGGGTTTTTAGACCCTTTACAGCTTTCAGAGGTACACATCCCTCCGCCATCACTCAGGGAGGTTTCCCAGAGTAGGGGGGACCCCTGAGCATCCTTAGCCGTTGGCCCTGGGTCTCCTCGTTCATACGACGCGGCCCCGCATGGCTCTGACTTTCCGGGACTCCGCTGTCTTGTTTTCTCTGAAAGCAGCCCTCGCTTTTCCTGTTACAAATGGCTCCACATGCTCTCCCCGCTGCCCAATAAATCGTCCTTCCATCCTTCACGGGTTCCATGCAGACCTGAAGAGATGGAAATCTGCATAAAGAAAGGCCCGAAGAGCTCTGAGACAGGAAGAGGGTAATCAACGCGTGAGCAAAGCTGATGAGGATGACGGCAGCGACGGGGCGTGGAGTGGCCTCTGAGCGGCCTCTGTGCCGGGCGCCTTCTGAGGGTCTGACCTGCGTCATTTCACGCCCCCTACGGCCCTGTCACATGGGTAACTAACAGGCGTGCAGAGGATCCGTCATTCTGCTCAAAGAAGCAGGGAGTGGGAGAGCTGCCGGGCTTTGGAGAGGACGGAGGGAAAGCAGCTGGGCTGCAGACTCCAGGGTTGGGTGAAGGGCAGGGTCTGGGGCCCTGTCCGTCTACAGAAATGTATAAGGAAAGTCTCCCTAGCACAGGCCCTCAGGACCCGCTTTGTGCTCAGCAGTCAGGCTAACAGGTCATGGGGAAGTCTGTGCTTTTCTCCTCAGGGCCCTCCCCGCCTCCCTTACAGCCTTTGGCCTTCCAGCAGGGTCCCAGTGAGAAAGGTATGATCAGGTCACCCCCAAGGCCTCCCCCAGCTTTGAAACTCTCTGACTCCATGAGCCAGGTGGAAGAATCCGTATCCACCTCGATCTGTCTGATTTATGGGAAGGTAGCCATAGGGAATTGAAGTGTTCTTTGGCCAGGCCATGACAAACAAGGGTTTGGGGACCAATGGTTGGCTGCAAGTTAACTGTCCTGGAAAATTCTGGAAAGTCTTTAGGCCAAGCGCAGTTGCTCACGCCTGTCATCCCAGTATTTTCGGAGGCTGAGGCAGGTGGATTGCTTGAGGCCAGGAGTTCGAGACCAGCCTGGCCAACATGGTGAAACCCTGTCTCTACTAAAAAGACAAAAATTAGCTGGGCGTGGTGGCACACGCCTATAATCCCAGCTACTCAGGAGGCTGAGGCAGGAGAATCACTTGAACCTAGGAGGCAGAGGTTACAGTAAGCTGAGATTGAGCCACTGCACTCCAACCTGGGCAACAGAGCGAGATTCTGTCTCAAAAAAAATAAAGAAAGAAAAAATTTTTTTAAAAAGGGCCGGGTGCAATTGCTCATGCCTGTAATCCCAGCACTTTGGGAGGCCAAGGCAGGTGGATCACCTGAGGTTGGGAGTTCAAGACCAGCCTGGCCAACGTGGTGAAACCCCGTCTCCATTAAAAATACAAAAATTAGCGGGCATGGTGGCGGGCGCCTGTAATCCCAGCTACTTAGGAGGCTGAGGCAGGAGAATCACTTGAACCTGGGAGGTGGAGGTTGCAGTGAGCTGAGATCACACCACTACACTCCAGCCTGGGCATCAGAGTGAGACTCTATCTCAATTTAAAAAATTTTAAAAAGAAAAAAGAAAGTCTTCAGGTTAAATTACAGCTGGTACCCTCATCCCCAGTACTCCTGGGGCTGCACATGCACTCATGCCCAACCCTGCTCCGCTCATGTGGCAGAAAGCCTCCTTATTCTCCTGATTTCCAGCTGTAGCCCCTAACTTAATGAGGGCATGGAACAGGGCATGAGAACAGGACATGTCACAGACTCAGTGCGTGGCCCGGTGACATCCCAGAGGGGACCTTCGCCCACTCTAGGTCGGTAGCCACCCCCGCAGCACTCTCCCCCACAAACACAATTTATTCTCTCATCATCGCTGTGAGTCTCCCACTGCAAGAGGAAGCTTCAGGGAGTTATGGCAAAGATTGTATGAGTTATAAAAGGGTTTTAAGTTGAGCCAAAAATCTATCAAGTTTAGAATAACATTTTTGCTCTGTTTTATCTTTAGGCTGGACATTGAGTGTTCTAATGGCTCTGTCAAGCAAGAGTTTCACAGATGGAAAGGAAAGAATGCTGTTGTGATGGCTTGTTCTGTGGTCATGACAACAGATAAATACTTCTCTACACCCTCGCCTTCATTTCCCTGATGATAAACATTTTGTTTTTTACTTTACTAATTTCAGTTCCCCAAAGTTTTGGCTAAACCTACAGACCAAGCTGAATGATAAAGTCAGAGCTGCACGTAAACAAATATGTGCAAAAAGTTTTAGAGGGAGGTCGGGCATGGTGGCTCACGCCCATAATCTTAGCACTTTAGGAGGCCAAAGCAGGAGGATTGCTTGAGCCCAGGAGTTTGAGACCAGCTTGGGCAACATAGCAAGACCCCATCTCTTAAAACAAACAAATAAACAAATGAAAAACACCTTTATAGGGGACAAAGTTTTTAATATTCAAGAAATTTATGAGCTGGGCATGCTGGCACATGCCTGTAGTTCCAGCTACTCAGGAGGCTGAGGTGGAAGGATCACGTGAGCCCAGGAGTTTGAGGCTAGTGAGCTATGACTGCACTACTGCTCTCCAGCTGGGGTGGACCTTGTCTTTAAAAAGCAAATTAAAAAATAAAACAAATAAGAAATTGACTTATATGTTTGTAGTGCATTAAACCATAAGCTAAATGATAGACTACTGGCTAGTGATAAGTAGGATTAGGTGGGCAAATCTTGACACATACAGGAGTTTGAGCCTTGTCTTTGACATATAGGTAACTACACAAATAAGTTCATATGTAGCTGTGCACTTTCATCCTCTTATTTGTTTGGTTTGGTTCATTTTTAATAAGTTTACACAAGCTTAAATGAGAATCCCATGTCCTTTTTAGAATTGGTTGCACCCAGCAACATTTGCCATCCCAGGAGGTTGGGCTTCTCACCACACCCTCTCCAGGGAGATGAGTTTGCCCAAGGCCTAGCCGAAAGTGTTTGAAGCTGCCACCTTGCTGCTCTGGCATCCATAGGATACTTCAGAGGTCTAGCTAGTCCTCAGCATGGTTGACAGAGTCTTAGAGATAAGTACATTTAGTTCAGCAAAGTCCTATGAAAAACACAATTTTAGGCAGGTGCAGTGGCTCACGCCTGTAACCCCAGCACTTTGGGAGGCTGAGACAGATTGATCACCTGAGGTCAGGAATTCGAGACCAGCCTGGCCAACATGGTGAAACCCCGTCTGTACTAAAAATACAAAAATTAGCTGGGCATGATGGCAGGCGCCTGTAATCCCAGCTACTCAGAAGGCTGAGGCAGGAGAATCACTTGAACCCAGGAGGGAGGCTGCAGTAAGCCAAGATGGCATGACTATACTGCAGCTTGGGCAACAGAGCAAGACTCCATTTCAAAAAAAAAATACAATTTTAATAGTATAATTGTACAGCCTGATTAAATGTTAAGTATTAACCACCTATTTTTGCATATGAATACCAACAAGATACCAATTAGAGCAAGATTTAGAGTTTAGCATAGCCACAAATGCTGTTGTCTTCTAATCCAGACCCATCACTGACATCCTGGGGCTGGAAGCTTATTCCAGTTCTTCTCTTGGAGTCAAATCCCTCCCAGACTATACTGGCTTTGAAACACTGTCATCTTCACCTTTTGGATGCACTGCAGCCACTGGAAACCTCTCAGACACGTTTCTCTGAGATTCTTTTTTTTTTTTTTTTCCTGAGATGGAGGCTTGCTCTGTTGCCCAGGCTGGAGTGCAGTGGCATGATCTCGGCTCACTGCAACCTCCACCTCCCAGTTTCAAGTGATTCTCCTGCCTCAGCCTCCCAAGCAGCTGGGACTACAGGCACGTGCCACCACGGCTGGCTAATTTTTCTGTATTTTTAGTAGAGACGGGGTTTCACTATGTTGGCCAGGCTGGTCTCAAACTCCTGACCTCAAGTGATCTGCCCGCCTCAGCCTCCCACAATGTTGGGATTATAGGCGTGAACCACCGTGCCCGGCCTTCTCTATGAATTTCTTAGTGAGTGTCACCATCATTCTTTTGTTCTGTCTTGGCTAAGGAGCACTAGAATTACCTTCCTGTGACACCCTTCGTTCTTTTGATGGCCTCAACAAAAGCTCCTGTTTCCAGCTCCTGGCCTTTGCTCTCTCTTCTGGGTTCATCGTTTGTAGATGTTAAAGTTGGAAGGACGGCCAGGTGCAGTGGCTCAAGCCTGTAATCCCAGCACTTTGGGAGGCCGAGGCAGGTGGATCATCTGAAGTCAGGAGTTTGAGACCAGCCTGACCAACATGGTGAAACCACATCTGTACTAAAAATACAAAAATTAGCTGGGCATGGTGGCACATGCCTGTAATCCCAGCTCCTCAGGAGGCTGAGATAGGAGAATCACTTGAACCCGTGAGGCAGAGGTTGCAGTGAGCTGAGACGACGCCATTGCACTCCAGCCTGGGCAACAAGAGTGAAACTCCATCTCAAAAAGTAAAAAATTAAAAAAAAAAAAAAGAAGCTGGAAGGACATCAGCAACGATCTAGCGATGATCTAGTCTACTTTAGTTATTTCACAGGTGAGAATCTGAGGCCTGGAGCAGTTCAGGGCTTTACCTGAGATCACGCAGAGAGTAACAGAACTAGTTGTCTTGAAGCCCAGCCTGTGTTCGTTTTCAACTGTGTGGCACATGGCCTCAGGGTTTGCAAGTACAGTGATGGAAACCAGGAGCCGCTGCATGGTGACTCCCACCTCCTGGTAGGTTTCACCAGGCACCAGACCACACGTGAATTTACCTTTCACTCATGTTTTCGGGAGTGGAGCACCAATAGGAGAGCTACTTTGCTTGGGATACTAAAGGGCATTCACTGAATCAGCCTTCCAGTTCCTGGGGTGTTCCTCTAATTCGGGAAACTCTTCATTTACTTTTCTGGTAGCATCTTAGAGGAAGCTCTGTGCTGGATCCTTACTGCTTCATAGAGAGTTGGAAGCCAGCTGAGCGTAGGAACACCAAGTATGGAGCAGAGGCTTGGTAGCAACCAGAACTAAAAAGTTGGCTCCAGGAAAACTTTGGCATTCCTTACGAGTGCGTCCTGATGTTCTGGAATACTGCTCCAACCCTCAGGAACCACCACCCAACAGCAAAACATCCTTGGACCCAACCCTTCTCACCCATGCCCAACTTTTAACCCTGAGGCCCAGCCAACCTCCCACTGGGGCCTTCTCTTCCCTGCCCCACTTTTGTACAATTGATCACAGCTGTGAGTGCTGGCGTTTCTTTCCTCCACACCACTGTAATGCAAGCCAGCTGCGAGCGAGGACTCTCTTTCTATGTCTTCCTTCAAAAACACTGCCTCTTCTCTAGCCCCTCCACCTCCACACTCTGCAGCAAGCCCTCTTGACCAGTCATCCCTAGCATCCCCAGAACCACTGACTATTGGCATGTTCCTAAGGGACCACCAGTCCCAGGAGTGCCCACCTCCCATCCCCCTCCTTGAGGGCTCCTCGGGCCTTCACAAGTCAGGGAATAAAATTTTATTACCGCTTGCATCAGGGATTGAAACAAGCTCCATCCAAAATAATCCTTTCCTGCTCTATCATTTATTTTGAGGAAAGGGCTGCCACTCATGGAATTATTCACAAAATTTGACCTTTCCTTTTAGTGTTTAGGGGCAGAATTATTTTTAGAACATTGGTGTGGGCTGGGCGTGGTGGCTCATGCCTGTAATCCCAGCACTTTGGGAGGCCAAGGTGGGCAGATTATGAGGTCAAGAGTTAGAGATAAGCCAGGCCAACATGGTGAAACCCCATCTCTACTAAGAATACAAAAATTAGCTGGGCGTGGTGGCACGTGCCTGTAATCCCAGCAACTCGGGAGGCTGAGGCAGGAGAATCACTTGAACCCTGGAGGCAGAGGTTGCAGTGAGCCAAGATCGCACCATTGCACTCCAGCCTGGGTGCCAGAGCAAGACTCCATCTCAAAAAAAAAAAAAAATTAACCAGGCATTGGTGGCACGTGCCTCTAATCCCAGCTACTTGGGAGACTGAGGCAGGAGAATCGCTTGAACCCAGGAGGTGGAGGTTGCAATGAGCCAAGATCGTGCCACTGCACTCCAGTCTGGGCGACAGAGTGAGATTCCATCTAAAAAAAGAAAAAACGTTGATGTGGGCTACAGAGCAAGAGGAATGAGACCCTTCACCTGCCTGCTTGTTGCCGTATTGTCTCCAGCACCCTGTGCTCCATGGGCTCCGGCTAACGAGGTATTCATGATAACCAGGTACAGAAACGTTCGTTGCAGCCACAACAGTGGGATCAGACTACTCAAAACAAACTTGCCACAGGAGATAGTCAACAAACGGTCAGCTCCTCCCACGCGGCCAGCTGGTTCCCCAGCCGAGTCGTCATCATTTGTCGCATCAAGCCTGAAAACTGCTGTCCTGGAGCCCCATGCATCCAGTTCACTGAGTGAACTTTGGCTTCCTTTCTGTCATGTTTCTCCACCAGCCTCTGCATCTAGCACCGGCATTGCTGGTCATCTTTCCTGACCTTGCTCCCACGACCTTCTCCTCCAGATGGTTCACACTCACTGCAGCTGAACCAGGGCCTCCGGGTGTCCCAGGCCCTGGGGGCCTCTCTGTCACTGAAGGCAACATAGGGCTTTAGGAGTCCCAAAGGGCTGTACAGCAAGGAGCCCCAAGGGGCTGTACAGCAAGGAGAAGGGAGCAGCCCCTTGTACTTCCTCCTTCTAGGAATGAGACCACAAGGAAGTAAAAATGGAGGTAGCCAGCCAGGTGCAGTGGCTCACGCCTGTAATCCCAGCACTTTGGGAGGCTGAGGCGGGTGGATCATGAGGTCAAGAAATCGAGACCATCCTGGCCAACATGGTGAAATCCCATCTCTACCAAAAATACAAAAAATTAGCCAGGCATGGTGGCGCACACCTGTAGTCCCAGCTGCTTGGGAGGCTGAGGCAGAAGAATTGCTTGAACCTGGGAGGCAGAGGTTGAAATGGGCAGAGATCGTGCCACCGCACTCCAACCTGGCAACAGAGTGAGACACTGTCTCAAAAAAAAAAAAAAAGCAGGTAGCCTTTTCTTTGAGTTGGGAAAAAAAGTTAAACATGTTTTTGTTTTGTTTTTCTATTGCAATGATTGGGGAAAAAAACACACATAGGCTATCCTCTCTGTGCCTCCTTTTTATATACATTTAATTTTTTGTTTTAGAGATGAGGATCTAACTATGTTGCCCAGGCTGGACTTGAACTCCAGGGCTCAAGAGATCCTCCCACCTCAGCCTCTGGGATTCAGTAGCTGGGACTACAGGCACATGCCACTGTGCCTGGATCGTAGGGTGCCTCCTCATGCTTGCATTCCTCTGAGCAGCAATCCTGCCTTCTCCAGTCTGCAGGACCCTTCTCTCCCTACTCTGCCCCATCCTACATTCAGAGTTATTTTAGCCTCATTTAGCCTCACTATTCCTACCTTAAAAATCCAAAAGAAACTGAACTCAATCCCCAAGAACTCTTCCAGGTCTAAATTCTGTCATTCTGTAACTGTGAAGTCAAAAGTGCTTGAACCACAAGTCTGACACGTAGAAGGAATCTTAAACACAAATACTGCATTTTTTCTTCTCCTTTAATGGACTCAAGTCAGAGTTTCAAAGACTAGGGAAATGGACCATGGATCTTCTCATGAACCACTTCGTTTCCAAGTCACATTTAGGCACTTTGGCAAACGTGCTATAAAAAGAGACTGGTTTCATGCAAAATACCTTCATGCAGGGATTTCCTTCTTAAGGTCTCTTTTATTTTTTTGAGACGGAGTCTCACTCTGTTGCCCAGACTGGAGTGCAGCAGTGTGATCTTGACTCACAACAACTTCTGCCTCTCGGATTCAAGCGATTCTCCTGCCTCAGCCTCCCTCCCGAGTAGCTGGGACTACAGGCACCCGCCACCACATCTGGCTAATTTTTTTGTATTTTCAGTAGAGACAGGGTTTCACCATGTTGGCCAGGCTGATCTCGAACTCCTGACCTCAGGTGATCTACCTGCCTCAGCTTCCCAAAGTGCTGGGATTACAGGCGTGAGCCACTGTGCCCAGCACCCACTCCCAGTCTTCTAGTCCAAATCATTGGCTTCAAGCCCTTTTCATTGCAGCCCACAATGAGAAGTACATTTTACAATCAGACCCAGGGTATGCCTTCCCACCCGCCCCCACCACACACACAGATAGTTGTTTTGTTGTTGTTGTTGTTGTTGTTGTTTTCCTTTGAGACAGAGTTTCGCGTTTGTTGCCCAGCCTGGGGTGCAATGGTGTATTCTCGGCTCACTGCAACCTCCGTCTCCTGGGTTCAAGTGATTCTCCTGCCTCAGCCTCCTGAGTAGCTGGGATTACAGGCACACGCCACCATGCCCGACTCATTTTTTGTTTTTGTATTTTTTGTATTTTTAGTAGAGACGGGGTTTCCCCATGTTGGTCAGTATAGCCTTGAACTCCTGACCTCAGGTGATCCACCCGCCTCAGCCTCCCAAAGTGCTAGGATTACAGGCACCAGCCACCGCACCCGGCTGACACACAGATAGTTATTTACAGCTGGGAAACATGCAGCACACTCTCTTATTTTCTATTCTATTCTTTTTGTTCTTGTTTTTAATGCTGATCGCAACCCTCTAAAATGATTTCAAGACCCACTAATGGGCTGCAAACTATAGTCTGAAAAATCTTACTCTAGAAACAACTATCCTCACTTATATGTTAATGTTCTGATTTTCTGAGTCCTGACTTTACAACCATAGCACACGAGCATAGCAACTTTGTAGCCTGGCTCCACGCATCAACATAGATTAGTCCTAAAATAAAAAAATAAAAAATTTAGAACAAAGTGAATTCAGTACATTAAGTGGTTTATAGATCAAGGAACTAAAACATAAATGGTGAGGAATTAACTAAAGCATTAACATTCTTGAATATTTGAGAGGAAGTGATGCCTTAGGAAAAGGTATCTCTGCTTTGACAGAAGATGTAGATCTAGATCCTTCGAAAGTCATAGAAGTCGGCCGGATGTGGTGGCTCACGCCTGTAATCCCAGCACTTTGGGAGGCCAAGGTGAACAGATCACCTGAGGTCAGGAGTTCGAGACCAGCCTGACCAACATGGTGAAACCCTGTGTCTACCAAAAATACAAAAATTAGCCAGGCATGGTGGCGCATGCCTGTTAATCTCAGCTACACAGGAGGCTGAGGCAGGAGAATCACTTGAACACGGGAGGTGAAGGTTGCAGTGAGCCGAGATCATGCCACTGTACTCCAGCCTGGGAGACAGAGTGAACTTCTGTCTCAAAAAAAAAAAAAAGAAAGACACAGAAGTCACTTCACCCTAAGCTCTGGCTGGATTCTGGATAGTATTCTCCTTAATATAAGTCCTAACTTCATTATTCTCTCACTCTTTTTTCTTGGTATCTTCCAAATGCAATGTCTTACTCTTACCCAGCTAATAAAGAAGACAGTGTAGGGATAAGAATGAAATCTTGGGGTAGCGTTTTTCTCATCTTGGGGGTGATCATTTGAAAGAAAAGATAAGGACCGAATATCAGTGCGATGCATGGATGCCATGCTGCTAAGAGGTATTTCCTGACTCCAGTGAGTATCAGGAGAACGATTATTTGCAAAGACAGGGAACAGGAAGGTTAAGAGACAGGGTGATAAATGAAGAAGATTCAATAGTACCATTATTAGTCCAGGGGCCCCCAAATTGGGGAATGGAAAAGAAGGCTATGTGTACATATATTTTTTAATTATTTTTAATTGTCATATAAAGATGGCATATATTTATCATGTACAACAATGATGATTTTGTTGTTGTTGAGACAGGGTCTCCCTCTGTCATCCATGCTGGAGTGCAGTGACACGATCACGGCTCACTGCAGCCTCAACCTTCCAGGTTCAAGTAATCTTCACACTTCAGCTTCCTGAGTAGCTGGGACCACAGGCACATGTCACCACCAAAGGCTTTTTTTTTTTTTTTTTTTGGAGAAACAGGGCCCCACCATGTTGCCCAGGTTGTTCTCAATCTCTTGGGCTCAACTGGAACATAATATTTTAATACACACATATATCTTGTTGTTGTTGTTGTTTTGTTTTGTTTTATTATACTTTAAGTTCTAGGGTACATGTGCACAGCGTGCAGGTCTGTTACATATGTATACATGTGCCATGTTGGTGTGCTGCACCCATTAACTCGTCATTTACATTGGGTATATCTCCTAATGCTATCCCTCCCCCCTCCCCCCACCCCACAACAGGCCCCAGTGTGTGATGTTCCCCTTCCTGTGTCCAAGTGTTCTCCTTGTTCAATTCCCACCTATGAGTGAGAA
Source organism: Pan troglodytes (assembly GCF_028858775.2). Taxonomy (NCBI): domain Eukaryota; kingdom Metazoa; phylum Chordata; class Mammalia; order Primates; family Hominidae; genus Pan; species Pan troglodytes. The sequence continues at coordinate 155,885,733 of NC_072404.2, read as the reverse complement.
CATGTGGTGTTTGGTTTTTTGTTCTTGCGATAGTTTGCTGAGAATGATGGTTTCCAGCTTCATCCATGTCCCTACAAAGGATGAACTCATCCTTTTTTACGGCTGCATAGTATTCCATGGTGTATATGTGCCACATTTTCTTAATCCAGTCTATCATTGATGGACATTTGGGTTGGTTCCAAGTCTTTGCTATTGTGAATAGTGCTGCAATAAACATACGTGTGCACAGGCCTTTATAGCAGCATGATTTATAATCCTTTGGGTATATACCCAGTAATGGGATGGCTGGGTCAAATGGTATTTCTAGTTCTAGATCCTTGAGGAATCGCCACACTGACTTCCACAATGGTTGAACTAGTTTACAGTCCCACCAACAGTGTAAAAGTGTTCCTATTTCTCCACATCCTCTCCTATTTTTAGTAGAGATGGGGTTTCCCCATGTTGGCCAGACTGGTCTCGAACTCCTGACCTCAGGTGATCCACTCACCTCGGCCTCCCAAAATGCTATGATTATAGGCGTGAGCCACCGCACCCAGCCTGACCATTTTTCTTGAAGAGAAACTCCCAATATTTCTCCCAGTGTTTTTTTGGTGTTTTGTTTCTGTTTTTGAGACAGTGCCTCACTCTGTCACCCAGGCTAGAGTGCAATGGCGCAATCTCGGCTCACTGCAACCTCCGCCTCCCAGGTTCAAGCAGTTCTCCCACCTCAACCTCCTGAGTAGCTGGGATTACAGGCGTGCATCACCATGCCCAGCTAGTTTTTGTATTTTTTGATAGAGACGAGGTTTCACCATGTTGGCCAGCCTGGTCTTGAACTTCTGACCACCTCAGCCTCCCAAAGTGCTGGGATTACAGGCATCAGTCACTGTGCCTGGCCTCTCCCAATGTTATTATTTTTAAAAATTTCAATGCGTAAAATGGTTAACCCTCAGTCATCTCTTTTTTTTTTTTTTTTTTTTGAGATGGAGTTTCATTCTTGTTGCCCAGGCTGGAGTGCAATGGTGCAATCTCAGCTCACCGCAACCTTCACCTCCTGGGTTCAAGCGATTCTCCTGACTCAGCCTCCTGAGTAGCTGGGCGTACACCATGCCTGGCTAATTTTTTGTATTTTTAGTGGAGATGGAATTTCACCATGTTAGCCAGGCTGATCTCGAACTCCTGACCTCAGGTGATCCACTCACCTCGGCCTCCCAAAGTGCTGGGATTACAGGCGTGAGCCACCGCGCCCGGCAGCCCTCAGTCATCTCTAGCATATCATCTTTGACCAGAATTCTGGGTAAGGCTCAACTGTATATGAGCTTCACTTGGAACCCATTTGGAGCTGATTGCTGGCATGTGAGTACCAAAGGAGTTTTCTGTCCTTTTCCCGGATTTCCTAGGTGTTCATGCTCAGCTGAAAGAATGCTTGGAACAGAACAAAGCAAAAGCTACAGTGTTTCAATAGAAAGCATCTTCAGATCTTCAGTAAGAGAAGGAGCATTCATGAGAAAATAGGCTTTCACCATTTGTGTTTTTGTTTTGTTTGTGTAGGGGGCAGGGAGTAAGGGTGGAAATGAATATAAATTAAAACCTTACAAGAGTCCAGGCATGGTGGCTCACGCCTGTAATCCCAGCACTTTGAGGGGCTGAGGTGGGCGGATCACTTGAAGTCAGGAGTTCAAGACCTGCCTGACCAACATGGTGAAACCCCATCGCTACTAAAAATACAAAAATTAGCCAGGTGTGGTGGCGCGTGCCTGTAGTCCCAGCTACTCAGGAGGCCGAGGTGGGAGAATTGCTTGAACCTGAACCTGGGAGGCAGAGGTTGCAGTGAGCCCAAATCACGCCACTGCACCCCAGCCTGGGCAACAGAGTGAGACTCCGTCCCAAAAAAATTAAAAATAAAAATAAATAAATAAATAAATAAAAACCTTACAAGAGTATAGATCACAAAAAAAGGTCAGGGCGGGAGAGTGCGGGGCGTGCAGCTCACATGTGGAAACGCACTTGTAAAAATTATCCAGGACGTTAAACTCATCCCTGTAGCTGTGCCTGCAAGCCTCTCGCATAGGCTCTAAGTGCCTGGTGTGGCCTGTGCTGAGACCATCATGTGCTCCACCGGATCCACGTGTGTCCTTTCCTAGTCATCCTGCCTCTGGGAGGAGCCTTCTCCCCTGGAGGCTTCCTCGGGCCCTCGCTGAGTCGGCCTCTCTCCCTGTTCTCTCCCTGGCTGCAGCACCCTGTCCAAGTGCTGCCACGCGATGGTGGCGCTGATTTACCCCTTCGCCTGGCAGCACACCTACATCCCGGTGCTGCCACCCGCCATGGTCGACATCGTGTGCTCGCCGACACCCTTCCTCATCGGGCTGCTCTCCAGCTCGCTGCCACTGCTCAGGGAGCTGCCGCTGGAAGAGGTGAGCTCCCACTCAGCCCTGTCCCCCTCCCCGCAGGGTGCGGAGAACAGAGCGGGGCGCTGGCTCTGCAGGCATCATGGAGCGGTTCTCAGAGCCAGCAGTGTTGGGGAGCAGGGCGCGGGGGCACCAGGGCTTTGTCTGGCATGGGTCCTGCCCAGAGGCTGACTCAGTCAGACCCTCAGTGACTGCAAACACTGTTTTCCCTTCCAAATGAAATGCCTGGTATGAGCACCTCTTGAGAAGGTCAGCAATGAACAATTTAGCCAGATGTCAAAACTCTTAAGTGATTAATAGCCCTCTCCTCTCCCCTGCCCTCTCGCCCACTCCCCTACATTGAGGAGCTAGCAAGATCTGGTCCGTTGTCATATCCGTTACAAATGTTTTTAATCCCCAAGTTCTGGGTGTCCAGTTTAGCATCGAAGCGGGGAAAGTCCTGCTTGGCACTTCTGGAGTTACTTAGCCCCAGCCCCTTCCTCTAAATGGTTTTGACCCTGAGGACTGGGGACTTCCAGCAGTCAGAGAAGGAAGCTTAAATAATGTTGCTCAGCCCTGAAGCTCCAGGAGGAACGCCTGTCCCTCTGTCGTGCATTTCTGTCTGGGTCCCTAGAAGCTGCTCCTCTAATTGCCCAGATAGTGCTAACGCCCCATTAAACATCACCCACCGGCCTTAGGGCTTTCAGTGCAGGCTTGAGGGCAGCCAGGAGTTCGTCTGGGTGCCCTGTGCTCCTGCAGGTGGCTCAGTTCAACCCCGGAGGGTGTGAGTGGGAAGGAAGGAGAGGTGGCCCTCCGCTCTTGGGCAGGTCTCTGGGATATGGGAGAACTCACATGTTTCCAGCTGTTGTTATGGTGACCATCCAGGCCCCTGGCTCCTCCTCCATCACGGCCAGTGGCCTTGGCTGGGGTCTGAGTGAGGGTCGTGCTCTCAGGAGCAGCAGCACTTGTGAGACCTTTGCGCCCCAGGCACCTCACTTGCCCCACCCTGGTCCTGTCCCAGGTCTCATTCTCACTCTGAGGATGAGGGAGGAAGTGCTTTATCCTGAAAGCCTTCAGCAGTGAAAGCCCAAAGCCTAACCGAGTCTCCAGGTGGGTTTCTCTCCTCCTCTCCCCTGGAGGGAAATGACACGGTTAAGTGGGCAGCTGGGGGAAGGACAAGGCAGGGGCCCTAGGGTGGGAACCAGGGAGGCCTGCAGCGTCTTTTGCCCACCTCAGTAGCCCACACCCTAAAAGGCAGTGTGAGAAGCTCTGCCTCAGCCAGTGTGAGAGCCAGGCGGGGAGTCCAGCCACAGCACACATGCATCCCAGCCTGCGGTGTCAGTGTTGAAAGCATGCAGTTCAGGAAGGACCCTCCCCAGCCCTGCTCTTCATTATCTGTGGCTACCGTGGCAATGTCAGGAAACCACAAATGGCTCACCCCCAGCCCCGCCCCAGCTGCCTCTCTGCATGCCAAGAAGGAAGAAGGCTATGAGTCCATCCCTATCCCAGAAGCCCTGGTGACAGTAACAGTCCCTTTCCTCTCATCTCATAGGTCCTTGTGGTTGACCTCGTCAACAGCCGGTTCCTCAGACAGGTGAGTGAAGCCAGCGACGGCCTCCTGCTCCCTTTGTCTTTACCTATTTGTTGTTTGGGGCTCAGCTCTCCAGCCTTGGAAAGGCTCTTTGGGATTGCAGAGCAGGGTGGCAGAGCTGTGTGACCCCAGGACGGGGCTGGGCTGAGGACAAGCCAGAAGGCAAGGGGCAAAAAGGAAGGGTTTGGGCAAAGGATTGCTTTCTACGTGTTCTGACACAAAGTGGTTTTCTAACAATTAGAAAAAGAATCTTTGTAATCTTATAACTATAGGCACCTAGATTTTTCATTTTTAAAAATAGCTGGGTGCAGTGGCTTACACCTGTAATCCCAGCACTTTGGGAGGCTGAGACAGGTGGATCACCTGAGGTCAGGAGTTCGAGACCAGCCTGACTAATATGGTGAAACCCCGTCTCTATTAAAAATACAAAAATTAGCCAGGCATGGTGGCGGGCACCTGTAATCCCAGCTACTTGGGAGGCTTGGACAGGAGAATTGCTTGAACCCAGGAGGTGGAGGTTGCAGTGAGCGGAGATTGCGCCACTGCACTCCAGCCTGGGTGACAGAGTGAGATCCCATCTCCAAAAAAAAAAAAAAAAAAAAAGGATCTCACTATGTTGCCCAGGCTGGTCTCAAACTCCTGGCCTCAAGTGATCTTCCCACCTCAGTCTCCTCAGTAGCTGGAGGCATGCACCACCATGCCCAGCTTCAATATGCATTTACACCTGTAGTCCCAGCTACTTGGGAGGCTGAGGCAGGAGAATAGTGTGAACCCAGGAGGTGGAGCTTGCAATGAGCCGAGATCACGCCACTGCACTCCAACCTGGGCGACAGAGCGAGACTCCGTTTCAAAAAAAAAGAATATTTGCCCTGGCCGGGGCACACTTATAATCCCAGCACCTCCAGAGGCTGAGGCAGGAAGATCACTTGAGCCCAGGAGTTAAAGACCAGCCTGGGACAACATGGTGAGACCCTTGTGTCTATAAAAAAATTTAAAAATTACCCAGGCCTGCTGGTGTGCACCTGTAGTCCCAGCAGCTACTCAGGAGGCTGAGGCAGGAGGATCACTTAAGCCTGGGAGGTCAAGGCTGCAGTGAGCTGAGATCGTGCCACTGTACTCTAGCCCGAGAGACAGTGTGAAACCCTTTCCTGAAGAAAAAAAAGAGAAAAGGAGACAGGAAAAAAAATATGTATATGTGTGTGTGTGTGTGTGTGTGCACACGCACGTGCACTTTAAAAGGACTGAAAGGAAAACCCACTAAAACATTAACGCTTGTTGTCTTGGGGAGGGAAACTGAAAAGAGACAGGTTATGAGTGATTTTAAATTGTTTTAGTACATTCATATATTTTTATAATGATCATCAGTTACTTTCACTAGCAGAGAAGGTAACACACATGTATTTTCTTTTTATCATTTGCTAGAGAGGCCTAACTTATCAGATTTTGCAAGAAGTAATTATAGTAATTACAGAAAATTTCTCTGGGCATTCTGATGGATTACTTCCAAGTGTTGCCACATTGCTGAAAAGTTCAGTAGCATTAATGCTGTTTTTTATCATTACTTTCACTTCCTCAAGGCCCACAGGGTAGGCCCTTCCCAAGACCCTCCTGCTCTGAGGCCCAGATCCCAAAGCCATCCTTGGATCACGCAGGCCATCTGCCCTGGCCAGAATCCCCTGGTTACCAGAATCCACTAGCTACCCTACAGGATGGAGCAGTGGAAATCATCTATTGAGTATCCTCTCAGTGCCAAGCCCTTTCTCAGGGTAATTGTAGTCCATTGTAGCTTCACAACAAGGTACAGATTGATTGGTAGTCCATTTTACAAGTGGGGAAAATGAGGCTCCCGTTGCTTGTAAAAAGTAGGCTCGGCCAGGTGCAGTGGCTCACGCCTGTAATCCCAGCACTTTGGGAGACCAAGGTGGGCGGATCACCTGAGGTCAGGAGTTCGAGACCAGCCTGGCTAACATGGTGAAACTAAACTACTAAAAATACAAAACATTAGCCGGGAGCGGTGGCACGCGCCTGTAGTTCCAGCTACTTGGGAGGCTGAGGCAGAATTGCTTGAATCCGGGAGGCAGAGGTTGCAGTGAGCCAAGATCGTGGCATTGCACTCCAGACTATGCGCCAAGAGGGAAACTCTGTCTCAAAAAAAAAAAAAAAAAAAAGTAGGCTCAAGATTGAAACCTCAGACCTGTGGCTTTCAGTTGTATTCCTTCCATTAAACTGGAGACTGAGCCAGGCCTGCCCTGCAGTGACTCCAGTGTGTCCTATGGCCAAGACGCAGCCACCATGCCCATAAGCCCACCTGCTACCTCTGCTTTCCAGATGGATGATGAGGACTCCATCCTGCCCCGGAAGCTTCAGGTGGCCCTGGAACACATTCTGGAACAGAGGAACGAGCTGGCTTGTGAGCAGGATGAAGGTCCCCTAGACGGCAGGCACGGTAAGTGTTCAGCCACCTCCCAGTGGGTCTCTCCCTTCCACTCTGAGGGTCAGGGAACAAATGGGCAGTGGCCAAGGGACAAGGAGGAATATGGGCAAGGGAGACATAAGGAGAGAAACCAGGGCCTCATTCTGTTTATCTGGATTTCATTCCCACAGTGAATTGTGGGAAAGATTTTCCCACCTCCCCCATTTTGGCTTTAAAGTACCTGTTTAAAAGGGGGGTGTGGAAATTATCTGGGCATGGTGGCACATGCCTGTGGTCCCAGCTACCTGGGAGGCTGAGGCAGGAGGATCCCTTGAGCCCTGGAGGTTGAGGCTGCAGTGAGCCACACCACTGCACTCCAGCCTGGGCAACAGAGTGAGACCCCATCTCAAAAAATCAAAAATTAAAAACTGTGGCCAGGCACAGTAGCTCACACCTGTAATCCCAGCACTTTGGGAGGCCAAGGCAGGTGGATCACCTGAAGTCAAGAGTTCGAAACCAGCCTGGCCAATATGGTGAAACCACATCTCTACTGAAAATACAAAAATTAGCTGGCCATAGTGGCAAGCGCCTGTAATCCCAGCTACTCGGGAGTCTGAGGCAGGAGAATCGCTTGATCTAGGAGGCAGAGGTTGCAGTGGACCGAGATCACACCACTGCACTCCAGCCTGGGAGACAGAGCAAGACTCTATCTCAAAAAAAGTAAAAGGCTGGGCGCAGAGGCTCATCCCTGTAATCCCAGCACTTTGGGAGGCCGAGGTGGGCAGATCACTTCAGTTCAGAAGTTCGAGACCAGCTTGGCCAACATGGTGAAACCCCATCTCTACTAAAAATACAAAAATTAGCTGGGTGTGGTGGCGCATGCCCATAATCCCAGCTACTCGGGAGGCTGAGGCAGAGGGATTGCTTTAACCCAGGAGGCAGAGGTTGCAGTGAGTCAGGATTATGCCACTGCACTCCAGCCTGGGCAAAGGAGTGAGACTCCATCTCAAAAAATAAAAACAAAATAAAAATAAAAACTTTTTTAACAATTTAAAATTTAAAAAAGTAAGCATGGAAAGAAATGTCTTAATAACCTGGGTAACCCTCCTCCTGGATAATCGCAGTTTCCATCAAGGGAACTAGCAGTTACTGTTCTTTGATTACCAATTGGCTTGTCTCAAGGGCTCTGGCCCAGCCTGTCTGCCCTCACCGTTCCTGGCCTTTCCTCCCCTTACTCAGGTCCAGAGTCCAGCCCCTTGAACGAGGTGGTGTCTGAAGCCTTTGTCCGCTTCTTCGTGGAGATTGTGGGACACTACTCTTTGTTCCTGACGTCGGGCGAGCGCGAGGAGAGAACCCTGCAGCGGGAGGCCTTCCGCAAAGCTGTCTCCTCCAAGAGCCTCCGCCACTTCCTAGAGGTCTTCATGGAGACTCAGATGTTTCGGGGCTTCATCCAGGAGCGGGAGCTGCGCCGGCAGGATGCCAAAGGTGAGGGGCATCTTCTCTGTTGGGGCCGAGTCAACTAGAGCTCCCTATATTCCAGGTGGCTGATGAGCAGGGAGAAAGATCACAGGGCAGGGGCACAGACAGGACTGTGTCCACCTCCCCCAGAGAGCTTGCAGTTATGCCCTGACTGAGCTGGTGGGAAGGCCCCCTCTCCTGGCTTCTCTGTTCCCTCTGCCAGCCTCTCCCAGAACCACATTCCAGTGTCTGTGGCAGGGTCTCCTTCTATCCCATTCTTTCCAAATTGATGAAATTCTCAGGCTGGGCACAGTGGGTGACTCACGCCTATAATCCCAGCACTTTGGGAGGCCAAGGCATGCAGATCACTTGAGGTCAGGAGTTCAAGACCAGCCTGGACAACATGGTGCAACCCCTTTTCTACAAAAATGTTTTTAAAAATTAGATTGGCATGATGGTGTGTGCCTGTGGTCCCAGCTCCTCAGGAGGCTGAGGTGGAAGGATCACTTGAGCCTGGGAGGTGGAAGTTGCAATAAGCCGAGATCATGTCACTGCATTCCAGCCTGGTTGAGAGAGTGAGACTCCGTCACAAAAAAAAAAAAAAGAAAAAGAAAACTGATTGGAGAGTATGAGTTACATTTAAATATCTCTTTACAGATCACTTGGTAAGAGAGGTGTGAGACACACAAGCTTAAAAGCTACTGGAAGCCGGGCATGGTGGCTCACGCCTGTAATCCCAGCACTTTCGGAAGCCAAGGCAGGCGGATCACCTGAGGTCAGGAGTTGGAAATCAGCCTGGCCAACATGGTGAAACCCTGTCTCTACTAAAAATAAAGAAAATTAGCCAGGCGTGGTGGTGTGTGCCTGTAATCCCAGCTACTCAGGAGACTGAGGCAGGAGAATCGCTTGAACCCAGGAGGCAGAGGTTGCAGTGAGCCGAGATTGCACCATTGCACTCCAGCCTGGGCAACAAGAGTGAAACTCTGTCTCAGAAAAAAAGAAAAAAAAAAAAAACTACCTGGAAAAAGCCGGGCGCTGTGGCGCACGCCTGTAATCCCAGCACTTTGAGAGGCCGAGGCGGGCAGATCACCTGAGGTCAGGAGTTCGAGACCAACCTGGCCAACTTGGTGAAACCCTGTCTCTACTAAAAATACAAAAATTAGCTGGGCATGGTGGCAGGCGCCTGTAATCCCAGCTACTCAGGAGGCTGAGGCAGGAGAAGCGCTTGAACCCAGGAGGCAGAGCTTGCAGTGAGCCACAATGGCACCATTACACTCCAGCCTGGGTGACACAGCGAAACTCTATCTCAAAAAAAACCCTGGAAAGAACCCTCTGTCCATGAAAGATCAGTCAGCAATGAAGACAGAGTGCCTGAAGCTCAGACCCCAGGGGTCTGAGAAGCGGCTTAAGAGATGGCCTATCCAGCCATCCTCCCTCCACACATCCACAGAGGGACTCCTGGAATACTAAGCCACTTGGCCAGGGCCCTCGTACAGGAGAATGCAGGGAAATGGGAGAGCACAGGCACCCCTCCCAAGCCAGGACAGTCCGGTTCAACTTTTTTTTTTTTTTTTGCGACGGAGTTTCACTCTTGTTGCCCGAGCTGGAGTGCAAAGGCGTGACCTTGGCTCACTGCAACCTCCGCCTCCCGGGTTCAAGCGATTTTCCTGCCTCAGCCTCCCGAGTAGCTGGGATTATAGGCATGCACCACCACGCCTGGCTAATTTTTTTGTATTTTCAGTAGAAAGAGGGTTTCACTATGTTAGCCGGGCTGGCCTCAAACTCCTGATCTCAGGTGATCTGCCCACCTCAGCCTCCCAAAGTGCTGGGATTACAGGCGTGAACCACCATGACTGGCCACTCCGGTTCATCTTTAAAACTGCCCGCCTGGCACAGTGTAGACGCTCAGAAGGCGTTTGTTGAATAAAAATAGGATTTCATCTGTGAGGTGGCTTTATAGCTTTCCAAAGAGAGTTACTGCACAGGTGGGGCAATTATAAGAGCAATAAAATCCTTATAAAACCTCCTGATTCAGAGCATGTTTATAGGAGCAGCTTAGTCTCAGAAACAAGGTTTCTCTTTTCTCTGGTAGGGAGGAAATGGACACATTTAGAAGTGCAAAGACCAAGAACTCAAATGGCTGGGATTTCTCTTGTTAACAGGTCTGTTTGAGGTCCGAGCCCAAGAGTATCTGGAAACACTCCCCAGTGGAGAGCACAGCGGTGTCAATAAGTTCCTGAAGGGACTAGGTAAGGCCCCGGGCTCTGGGTGCCCAGCCTGTGTGCCTCTGAGCTGTCTGTCTCAGAGTCCCAGCCGGTTCCCTCCACTGGAGCCAGCGCCCTGAATAATGCAGAGCTCTACGGCCTGCGCTGGGCAGATGCTACTGGCATTTTAACCTCCTGTTCTAATCTGTCCCCAAAGAGAAAACAAAGGAAACGCTGCCCCCAGCACCTCCTTTTCTGGGTCCCCGGGCTTTCTTGCTGTCCTCTTTCTCTATGATCTCCTGCACTGTTCAATCTCAGTGGAACTGAGCTGAGGGAGCATGGCGGGAACCAGACAAGGACGTCTGGCAAGAAAGACTCGCACTGGTGTCCAAATTCCTCTGGAAAGTAGAAACGTGACACTTACAAGGACTGCAGTTTAATCAGTGAAAAGGCCCTTACAGGGAAAGGGAGAATGAAGACAGCCAAAAAAGAGGACGGAGGCCCCAGTAGGGAGGTGTCTGCAGCAGTGAAGCCCTCCCAGAGGGCCTGTGAAGGGCGCCATATCTGTGCCTCCTGCAGGACGGAGGGCTACCTGGAAGCGGAGTGTTTTAAATACACACAGCATTGCTGGGCACTTTCTCCTCCCCTGGCTCCCGAGGGATGTGTTAATTCGGTGCTTCCTTTATTACCACAGAAGCAGCCAGCCCTCCTAGACAGCTCTGATGGTCTTCCTTTCAAACCCCCCAAGTCTGAGGAAGACCCCACGGGGATCTCTGGAAAGAACAAAGCCCCTTTGGCTTCTCCAGAGCAAGGGATGAGGCTCCCCGGGGTGGCGTGGGGGCCTCGTTACCTGCACAACTTCTGGGTGGAAAGGGCAAGATTTATCTCACCCTCCTTTGTCTGCCTTGTGAAATGTTCTCATTTTCCTTTTTTTTAGGCAATAAAATGAAATTTCTCCACAAGAAATAACTCTCAGCTCAGCCTCAAGGGAAAACTTCCTCCTAGTGAAGCCCTATGCTTTAAAAACAGTTCCTGGTGGCCTTTCTGAAAGGCTGGGTCCCAGGTTGTCACGGTGCGGAACTGGAGGCCGCGGTGGCTTCTGGCCGAGGCTGGGCTCTCCCCTGGATGAGGACCTTGGAGCCGCCTGGGAGGACAGCCCCAGAAAGGGAGCCCGAGACCAGGCGTGTCGCCGACATGCAAATGGGTTGTTTTGGTGGTTGGGTTTTTTTTTATCTTAGATATTAAAAGTAAGAAAAATGTGTGGGTTTTCTGTTTATTATGCCAAGGCCAAGAGGAGCCTGTCCTGCCCTACACGTTCCCCTCGTTCGTCCCATCCGGCCGCTCAGCAATGGAGCTAAGAGGAGTGGTGATGGGCAACAGAAATGAGGTGCTCCTCGGAGCGGGACTGACGACACACGAGGACTGTGAGGGGAGGAGGCAGAGCCGGTGCCTCGGGTTCAGGGAGTGAGGCCTCCTAGTGAAAGGCTGGGCCCTTACCCTAGAGTGGAGGCTGGGGAGGAACGGGAGCTGTAGACGGATGTGGCTTCCCAGACACGCTGCTCTTCCAGAAGGGACAGTGATGCCACCTGGTGGCCGAGGCCATGGACGTCTCTCTTCCCAAATGGACCTGACTCTTCTTGACTGCCTTGTTCTCTTAAGAAGAAGCCATGGAACTGTCCACTGCCTGAGTAGTCCCTGGCTTTTAGAGGCACACACACAAAAAGAGGTTAGTAAACTGTTCTAGGGGTCCTCAAGTTTACGACACTGCTCACGGCCCACCTTCCAACACATAGCCACAACTTTGACCCCATTCCCATCTCATTCCAGGGGCCCAGAGCAGCATTAATGCAATAGTGGATGTGCACTGCCTGTACACGGTGCGGGGCGGGGGGACCTTTTGCGGCTGATGGTAACAAGATGGAGGGTGAGAACGCTGGGGCGGCGTCATCAGCCGTGTGCAGCCAGAGAGGCAGCTTGCGTTTTCTGGACCAGAAGCAGGGAGGGTGTGGAGAAGGCAAAAAACCTCAGGGCGACCTAAGAGCTGTCCTGCAGCGGGGACAGTGGGGACAGCAGGGACAGCGGGGAGGCAGGAAAAGCCCCGAACACAGCTGAGGCAGGTTCTCAGAGCAAGCCTCAGGGCCACTACCAGGTGACCCCTGCCCTCAGCTCTCACCAGCGACCCTCACAGAAACACGAAAGGGAGGGGCGCCGACCTCAACAATGGCCCAGAGGGGCTGTGCTGCCTGGCAGGGGTTCTCAACCTTTAGGGAGCGGGAGCAAGGGGCCTTCCGAGAATAAATAGAAATGAGGAAAATGAGGGGAGGTGACCTCTCATCCTTCCTCTTAGCTGGAGTTATGGACCACCTCGCCCCTCCAAGTTCTACCCAGGCTTTGGTGTGTCCATTACTTTTTCAGAGGTGAAGATCCACAGTTTACATCAAATTCTCAAAGATGCTCCCAGAATGGTAGAAACCAGGCTGTGCATAAAAATTAACCTGCCTGGCCGGGCGCAATGGCTCATGCCTATAATCCCAGCACTTTGAGAGGCCAAGGCAGGCAGGTGGATCACCTGAGGTCAGGAGTTCAAGATCAGCCTGGCCAACATGGCAAAACCCCATCTGTACTAAAAATACAAGGAAAACTTAGCCAGGCATCGTGGTCCGTGCCTGTAATCCCAACTACCTGGAAGGCTGAGGCAGAAGAATCACTTGAACTTGGGAGGCGAAGGTTGCAGTGAGCCGAGATCATGCCACTGCACTCCAGCCTGGACAACAGAGCAAGACTCCTTCTCAAAAAAACTCTGGCTGGGTGTGTGTGGGTGGGGACTGGGGGGATGCCTGAATGAGAATCCCTGAATCCTTGAGTGTGGGGGCTCAGGAATATGTATCTAACAAGCTCCTTGGATTAGTCAAGTTTGTGTGGGGGCTCAGGAATATATGTATCTAGCAAGCTCCTCAGACTAGTCAACTTTATTAATAGTGTGCATATTTGTATATTGCCCAGAAAGGGACACTTTTTGGAATATACTTTCTTTTTTTTAACTTATTTCGCATTATATTGTTTACTTAGTAACTCCAAGCAAATAAATGTACATCTTTATCAACATTCCCAATGACTGCATAATATTCCATTTTGTGGGGATACTAAAAGCTATTAGTTCATCAGCATTTGGCTCTTTATACATGCAGGACGTTTCCAGTTTTTAACATCGTAACATCGAAAACAGCATCTTTGTACAAGTATCTCAGCACACTTGCCCCATCTTAATTTTCATTTTTGCTTAAAGTAAAATATACATACTTTTTTTTCAATTTATTTACTTTTTTTTTTTTTTTGAGATGGAGTCTATCGCCCAGGCTGGAGTGCAGTGGCACGATCTTGGCTCACTGCAACCTCCACCTCCCGAGTTCAAGCGATTCTCCCCCTTCAGCCTCCTGAGTAGCTGGGATTACAGGCGGGCACCACCACACCTGGCTAATTTTTGTATTTTTAGCAGAGACGGTGTTTCACCATGTTGACCAGGCTGGTCTCAAACTCCTGACCTCAGGTGATCCGCCCGCCTTGGCTCCCAAAGTGCTGGGATTACAGGCGTGAGCCACCACGCCCTGCCAAAATATACATACTTTAAAAATACACATACAGATATTAGTGTACAGCCTAACAAACATTCACAAATGACCATGTGAAAGTTGCCAGAATCAAAATGGAGCCACACAGACACACAAAATACTTGTGTGAGGACATCTGCCCAGCAACTGCCTGTCCAGCCTCAGACTGGCGCCAGCCTTGTTATGGATCCTTGTAGCCAAGGATAATGATCTCAAAACAATGTGATCCTCCCTACTTTTCCTGTAAAAACCCTGTCTTCCTTTACCTCCTTGAATATGCAGCACATAGTTTTTACTATGTCCTGTGTATTACCATTGCAATGGCTATTCTCAAATAAACATGGTTTTCTTTTAGGAAAAAAAAAGAAGGTGGGCACAGAGGTCCATGCTTATAATCCTAACACTTTGGGAGGCTGAGGTGGGAGGATCACTTAAGACCAGGAGTTCAAGACCAGCCTGGGCAACATAGTGGGTCCACCCATCTCTACAGAAAATTTTAAAAATTAGCCTGGCATGGTGGTGCACTCCTGTAGTCCCAGCTACTCAGGAGGCTGAGGCAGGAGAATTGCTTGAACCTGGGAAGCAGAGGTTGCAGTGAACCGATATTGCACCACTGCACTCCAACCTGAGTGACAGAGCAACCTGAGTGACTTTCAAAACAAGACAAAACGTCACGCCTGTAATCCCAGCACTTTGGGAGGCTGAGGTGGGTGGATCACTTAAGGTCAGGAGCTCGAGACCAGCATGGCCAACATGGCAAACCCCCATCTCTACTAAAAATACAAAAATTAGCCAGGTGTGGTGGCAGGCACCTGTAATCTCAACCGCTCAGGAGGCTGACGTGGGAGGATCACTTGAACCCAGGAGGCAGAGGTTGCAATGAGCTGAGATCACGCCAGTGCGCTCCAGCCCGGGCAACAGAGTGAGACACTGTCTCAAAAAAAAAAAAAGGAATATCAATGAAACGAGTGACAGCATCCAGGGCCACAGGGGTCACACCCTCAGGCATATCAAAGCTGGTAAATAGAATTTTTTTTTTTTTTTTTTTTTTTTGGTAGAGATGGGATTTCACTATGTTGCCAGGGCTGTTCTTTTTTTTTTTTTTTTTTTTTTTGAGACAGAGTCTCAGTCTGTCGCCCAGGCTAGAGTGCAGTGGCGCTATCTCGGCTCACTGCAACCTCTGCCTCCCGGGTTCAAGTGATTCTCCTGCCTCAGCCTCCCGAGTAGCCGGGATTACAGGCGCCCGCCACCATGCCCAGCTAATTTTATTTTTAGTAGAGACAGGGTTTCACCATCTTGGCCAGGCTGGTCTTGAGCTCCTGACCTCGTGATCCACCCACCTCAGCCTTCAAAGTGCTGGGATTACAGGCGTAAACCACCGGCCACCAGGGCTGTTCTTGAACTCCTAGGTTCAAAAAATCCTTCTGCCTCAGCCTCCCAAAGTGTTGAGATTAAAAGCATGAGCCACCACGCCTGACCTGGTCTTTTTTCTTTTAAGTCCCATTGCTCTGGATACCTTGCATAGGCTTGAAAAGCAAATCCAAAGCGGTACACGGCAGACCCCAAAGACCCTGAGGAGCCAAGCAAGCTGTGGGAGTGGGCTTTGGGAAGGACAAGATGAGTGGAAGCCGGAGACCTGTGCAAAGGTTCATAAGAAAAGCAAAAGTTACACATGCGGCCAACAAGCATATGAGAAAAAGTTCAGTATCACTGAACATTACAGAAATACACATCAAAACCACAATGAGATACCATCTCGCACCTCTCAGAATAGCTATTATTAAAAAGTCGGCCAAACATGATGGCTCATGCCTGTAATCCCAGAACTTTCCGAGGCCATGCATGGCAGGTGGAATACTTGAGGCCAGGAGCTCAGCACCAGCCTGGGCAGAGGAGCGAGACCTCATCTCAATTTAAAAAAAAAAAAAAAAGTCAAAAAATAACAGATGCTGGAGAGATTGCGGAGAAAAACGCTTAAACCAAGCTTATCCAACCCACAGCCCATGGGCCACATGCGACCCAGGACGGCTTTGAATGTGGCCCAACACAAATTCCTAAACTTTCTTCAAACATTTTGAGGGCTGGGTGTGGTGGCTCACACCTGTAATCCCAGCACTTTGGGAGGCCAAGGAAGGTGGATCACTTGAGGTCAGAAGTTAGAGACCAGCCTGGCCTGGCCAACATGATGAAACCCATGTCTACTAAAACTGAAAAAATAAATACAAAAATTAGCCAGGGGTGGTGATGCACACTTGCATTCCCAGCTACTCGGGAGGCTGAGGCACAAGAATCGCTTGAACCCAGGAGGCTGAGATTGTGGTGGGTTGAGATTGTGCCATTACACTCCAGCCTGGCGACAGAGTGAGGATTCATCTCAAAAAAAAAAAAAAAAGCTTAGTACCTGGGAGATGAAATGATCTGTACAACAAATCCCAGTGACATGCGTTTACTTTTTTTTTTTGAAACAGTCTTGCTCTGTCGCCCAGGCTGGAGTGCAGTGGCATGATCTCGGCTCACTGTAAGCTCTGCCTCCTGGGTTCACACCATTCTCCTGCCTCAACCTCCCAAGTAGCTGGGACTACAGGCGCCCGCCACCACACCTGGCTAATTTTTTTGTATTTTTAGTAGAGATGGGGTTTTACCATGTTAGCCAGGATGGTCTCGATCTCCTGACCTCGTGATCTGCCCACCTCCACCTCCCAAAGTGCTGGGATTACAGGCGTGAGCCACTGCGCCCAGCTACATATTTTTTTTTTTTTTTTGAGATGGAGTCTCACTCTGTTGCCCAGGCTGGAGTGCAGTGGAGCAATCTTGGCTCACTGCAACCTCCGCCTCCTGGGTTCAAGCAATTCTCCTGCCTCAGCCTCCTGAGTAGCTGGGACCACAGATGCCTGCCACCACTCCCGGCTAATTTTTGTATTTTTAATAGAGATGGGGTTTCACCATGTTGGCCAGGCTGGTCTCGAACTCCTGACCTCAGGTAATCCGCCCACCTCAGCCTCCCAAAGTGCTGGGATTACAGGCGTGAGCCACCACGCCCGGCCACGAGTTTACTTATATAACAAACCTGCACATGTACCCTTGAACCTAAAATCAAAATTAAAAAAAAAAAAAAGCAAAGCAAAAGGCAAGTGAGCAGGGCCATGTACCTGCTGGCACCTGTGAAGGCCAATTAACTTCAGTCCACGGCTTGTACAGTGACCACACCCGGCCCTCACCCAGCACCTAGCTGGAGCTCAGCAGCCCAACCTCTGACTTCTTTCTGGCATGAACAGATGCTGGCAGCAGGCCACGGAGCAAACCGTCTGACCTTTGATCACCCCTGGGCTCCTTACCGGTCCCTCTTGCTCTCCTCGTCCTCTGCCCATCACCTCTTCCCGCCCCAGTATAATCCTAAAAGACCACACACTTAAGATCTGAAACCGGAACCTCACAACAGGTTGTCCCTCCCGCTATAGAGCTGATTCCAGTGCCCCTCACCCTGCCACCATCCCCCACCCCTGCCCTGGGGGAATGTAGACTGGGTTGTTTTTCGGTCAGAGAACTCCAGATTCACAGGGACCTGCCCTTCTCTCTCACCAGCCCCATGGACAGGAGTGAAAGAGCTATTCAATAGGGCTGTGGGTGATTGAGGAGGACTACCCACAGGTTGAGGCTGCAGTGAGCCCTGATTGTGCCATTGCACTCCAGCCTGGGCAACAGGCTTCGTCTCAAAAACAAAACAACAAAAAAAGTTAAAAAAAAATTTTTTTTAAAGAGATGGGGCTACGAGAGCCAAGGGTAAAGCCACAGATGCCCCATATCTGGAGATGGAGGCCGTTTACCCTCTGAGGACGAAGGCCAAATGAGGGCCTGCCACATCAAGCAGAGGTGTCACCGACTGTGTTTCCTGGCCTTACCAAAATTAAAAGCAAAAAGCAGAGCTGAGCTTGGTGGCTCATGCATGTAATCCTACCATTTTGGGAGGCCCAGGCAGGTGAATCATGTGAGGCCAGAAGTTCGAGACCAGCATGGGCAAAAAAACAACATCAAGTCTAAAAAAAAAGGCCAGGTGTAGTGGCTCACGCCTGTAATCCCAGCACTTTGGGAGGCTGAGGCAGACAGATCCCTTGAGGTCAGATGTTCGAGACCAGCCTGGCCAACATGGTGAAATCCCATCTCTAATAAAAATACAAAAATTAGCCGGGCGTGGTGACTCATGCCTGTAATCCCAGGACTTTGGGAGGCCAAGGCAGGCGGATCACCAGGTCAGGAGTTCAAGACCAGCCTGACCAACATGGTGAAACCCCGTCTCTGCTAAAAATACAAAAATTAGCCCAGCGTGGTGGTGTGCGCCTGTAATCCCAGCTACTCAGGAGGCTGAGGCAGGAGAATCACTTGAACCCGGGAGGCAGAGGTTGCAGTGAGCCAAGACTGCACCACCGCACTCCAGCCTAAGCTACAGAGTGAGACTCCGTCTCAAAAAAAAAAAAAAAAAAATTAGCTGGGCGTAGTGGCGCACGCCTGTAGTCCCAGCTAATCGGGAGACTGAGACAGGAGAATTGCTATAACCCGGGAGGTGGAGGATGCAGTGAGCTGAGATCCTGCCACTGCACTCTGGGCTGGGCAACAGAAGGATACTCCATCTTAAAAAAAAAAAAAAGGAAAAGGGCCGGTCGCAGTGGCTCACGCCTGTAATCCCAGCACTTTGGGAGGCTGAGGTGGGCAGACCACGAGGTCTGGAGATCCAGACCATCCTGGCTAACACGGTGAAACCCCGTCTCTACTAAAAATACAAAAACTTAGCCAGGCATGGTGGAGGGCGCCTGTAGTCTCAGCTACTCGGGAGGCTGAGGCAGGAGAATGGCATGAACCCGGGAGGCAGAGGTTGCAGTGAGTTGAGATCGCGCCACTGCACTCCAGCCTGGGTGACAGAGTGAGACTCCATCTCAAAAAAAAAAAAGTTCAAATTTAAAAGGTTTTATTTTATTTTATTATTTTATTTTATTTATTTATTTATTTATTTTTGAGTCGGAGTTTCACTGTTGTTGCCTAGGCTGGAGTGCAATGGCGCGATCTCGGCTCACCACAACCTCCGCCTCCCAGGTTCAAGTGATTCTCCTGCCTCAGCCTCCCAAATAGCTGGGATTATAGGCATGCACCACCACGCCTGGCTAATTTTATGTTTTTAGTAGAGATGGGGTTTCTCCACTTTAGTCAGGTTGGTCTCGAACTCCCAACTTCAGATGATCCACCCACCTCGGCCTCCCAAAGTGCTGGGATTACAGGTGTGAACCACTGTGCCTGGCTACTATTTCATTTTTTTGAGATGGACTCTCACTGTGTTGCCCAGGCTGGAGTGCAGTGGCATGATCTCGGCTCATTGCAACCTCCACCTCCAGGGTCCAAGTGATTCTCCTGCCTTAGCCTCCCGGTAACTGGGATTACAGGCATGCGCCACTACACACAGCTAATTTTTGTATTTTTACTAGAGACTAGGTTTCACTGTCTCAGCCAGGCTGGTCTCAAGCTCCTGACCTCAAGCAATCTGCCAGCCTCAGCCTCCCAAAGTGCTGGGATTAAAAGCATGAGCCCTGTGCCCAGCCACAAACATTTTTTTAAAAAAGAAAACACTGGCCAGGTACGGTGGCTCACACCTGTAATCCCAGCACTTTGGGAGGCAGAGGTGGGGAGATCGTGAGGTCAGGAATTCAAGACCAGCCTGACCAACATGGTGAACCCTCGTCTCTACTAAAAATACAAAAATTACCAGGGCCTGGTGGCATGTGCCTATAATCCCTGTAATCAGGAGACTGAGCCAGGAGAATCACTTGAACCCGGGAGGCAGAGGTTGCAGTGAACTGAGATTGTGCCACTGCACTCCAGCCTGGGCGACAGAGTGAGACTCCATCTAAAAAAAAAAAAAAAAAAGAAACACCAATCTACGGTAATAGAATTCAGAAAGTGATTGTGCACTGGGATGAGAAAATGAACTAGAAAGAAGCAGGAAGGAACATTCTGTGATGATGGAAGTCTTTATCTTGGTTTATGGTTACCTCGTGGTTGTACATGATTGTCAAAACTCACTGAACAGGTTGGGCAGGGTGGCTCACACCTGTAATCCCAACAGTTTGGGAGGCCAAGGCAGGTGGATTGCTTGAGCTCAGAAGCTTCAGACAAGCCTGGGCATGGTGAAACCCTGTCTTCACAAAAAATACAAAAATTAGCTTGGCACCGTAGCACACACCTGTAATCCCAGCTACTTGGAGGGTGAGGTGGGAGGATGGCTTGAGCCTGGGAGGTCAAGGCTGCAGTGAGCCTTAAGTGCACCACTGCATTCCAGCCTGTGTAACAGGAGCGAGACCCTGTCTAAAAAATAAAAATAAAAATAAAAAGGCCGGGCACGGTGGCTCATGCCTGTAATCCGAACACTTTGGGAGGCTGAGGTGGGCGGATCACGAGCTCAGGAGATGGAGACCATCTTGGTAAACACGGTGAAACCCTGTCTCTACTAAAAATACAAAAAATTAGCCAGGTGTGGTGGTGGGCGCCTGCAGTCCCAGCTGCTCGGGAGGCTGAGGCAGGAGAATGGCGTGAATCCGGCAGGCGGAGCTTGCAGTAAGCCGAGATCGTGCCACTGCACTCCAGCCTGGTGACAGAGTGAGACTCCTTCTGAAAAAAAGAAAGAGAGAGAGAGAAAGAAAATCACTGAATATGTAAGATCTGTGCATGTTTTTGCATGTCAATTATTTCTCTTTTTTTGAGACAGGGTCTCACTCTGTCGCCCAGGCTGCAGTGCAGTGCCATAATCTTGGCTCATTGCAACCTCTGCCTCCTGGGTTCAAGTGATTTTCCTGCCTCAGCCTCCTGAGTAGCTGGGATTACAGGTGGGGGCCACCATGCCCAGCTAATTTGTGTACTTTTAGTAGAGATGGGGGTTTCACCATATTGACCAGGCTGGTCTTGAACTCCTGACCTCAAGTGATCTGCCCGCCTCAGCCTTCCAAAGTTCTGGGATTACAGGCATGACTTACTGAGCCCCACCCCCCTGTTTGTTTGTTTTTTTCTGCAGATACATTGGCTGGAAATGTAAATTATTTCTCAATTTGAGAAATGTAATTGAAAAAAATACTGGGGGAAAAAAGTCACCTCATCAAAAAATATCATTAGGAGAGTGAAAAGATATGTCATACACTGGGGAACAATATTCGTAACACATATAGCCAACAAAGGATTAGTATCTTTTTTTTTTTTTTCCTTAAGACAGGATCTGGCTCTGTTGCCCAGGCTGGAGTGCAATGGCACCATCACAGCTCACTGCAGCTTGGACCTCCTGGGCCCAACCCCACCTCAGCCTCCCAAGTAGTTACAAGCACACACCACCATGGTTATGTATTTTCCTTTTCCCTTTTTTTTTTTTTTTTTTTTGAGACAGAGTCTCACACTGTTGCCCAGGCTGGAGTGCAGTGGCGCGATCTCGGCCCACTGCAACCTCCGCTTCCCGAGTTCAGGCAATTCTCTGCCTTAACCTCCTGAGTAGCTGAGACTACAGGCGTGCACACTATGCCCAACTAATTTTTTTGCATTTTTAGTGGAGAGGGGGTTTTGCCATGTTGGCCAGGCTGGCTTCAAATTCCTGACCTCAAGTGATCCACCCACCTTGGCCTCCCAAAGTGCTGGGGTAGCAGGCATGAGCCACCTCACCAGGTCCCCCAAAGCATAAATTTTTAATTAATATTTATGTGCACAGGAGTTCATAGAAAATTGAAACTCAAAGAAGGTCACTTAGACTCTGGGGCTTATATACCATTTTAACAAAAGAAAGGGGTTTGGGCTTCAAGGGTTGATTGATTACTTGTGGGAAAGTGACTAGGAATACAGGAGAAACTAACGGCAGACAAGGGTTATTTTCGTCAGGCTTGTTTATGCAGACTCACCCTGCTGCCAGCTCTCTGTCTCTGGTGATAAGAGCGGCTCTCCTCTTTCTGGTACAAGAAGGGAGTTGCCTTCACAAGGGAAATTCACGCCACCTTCACTGAGGGAAATTTCTGCTCTGTTCTTAGTTGGCTAAGAGAAGGGCAGAGAACCTTCTTGTATCTGTTGATCCTCAATTGCTTTCAGCTGAAAATAATCCTATGCCAAAGTGCATCTCTTGGGGGTGGCACAACCTGATCCCCTTTCATTTGAACTGTGTGCATTGCTTAGAAAAAGCCATAATTTTCAAAAAAAAAAAAAAAAAGTCATCATCCCCCTTTCATGTTATGTCAAGCCCAGCCAACTGGCATCTTTTTTTTTTTTTTTTTTTGAGACGGAGTCTTGCTCTGTCACTCAGGCTGGCATGCAGCAGCATGATCTCAGCTCACTGCAGCCTCTGCCTCCCGGGTTAAAGCGATTCTCATGCCTCAGCTTCCCGAGTAGCTGGGATTACAGGTGCGTGCCACCACGTCAGGTTAATTTTTTTGTAATTTTAGTAGAAACAGGGTTTTACCATGTTGACCAGGCTGGTCTGGAACTCCTGACCTCAGCTGATCCGCCTTCCTTTGCCTCCCAAAGTACTGGGATTACAGGTGTGAGCCACGGCACCGGGCCCCAACTGGCGTCTCAATGGCAAACTGATTGTCTTGGCCTTTCCTGGGAGAGGGGAGGAGACTTATGCCAGCCATTACTCCAGACTCTTATCTTCCCTGCTGGGGGCCAGGGCACCAAAGGGGCCGAGAGGTACAGGAGAGAGTGAGGCATGGAGCAGCTGCATCAGCAATGCCACCTGCTTACTGTGGAACTTGGAACATGACTCCTCTCCTACCGGCCTCCCGTTCCCCCATCTGTACAACAGAAAAGATCTCTCCTGTCTCCAGCCTTGTCTGACACCTGGCACACCTGTGGCTATACCCAGGATGGGTGACCTGGAAGCCTGGTCCAGGGCCTTCAGCTGATGTTGACATTGTCAGATTCAGGAGACGGGGGGAGGTGGAGCCCTGTGCAAAACAAGGGGGTGCCTGAGGAGGGAGGAGACGAGAGTTAGCTGTTGCCCCCATGTCTGCCAGGCAGCTAACAGCTGAGCTGACCTTAATGTCAGGGCATGCCTCAGCTTGTCTTAACAGCTATTTATAGCTCGGGTGCCTCCTTATTTGGTAGCTGACTGCACTGCAGTCTGTGGCCTCTCTCCACAGGGATGCCTGCCTTCCTGACAAGCAGCCCAGGCTCCTGATGCAGTTCTGTCTCCTGCAGCCTTTACGCAGAACAGGCTCACATCTGTGTGAGCTCTGTGTGAGCCTTACCTATTCCAAATGCCCTTTAAAGCCATTTACATAGCCGTTACATGTTTAATTGTGTTAAAATACACATAACATAATCCCAGCACTTTGGGAGGTCAAGGCGGCCAGAGGATCATTTGAGGGGCCAGGAGTTTGACACTAGCCTTGGCAACATAGCAAGACCCCCATCTATACTTAAAAAAAAAAAAGAAGATAATGGGGTTGAGGGTGCCCTCTGTGACTGGCCAGGGGTTTGGAGGTGATCACTCTAGCCTATTTACTCTCACCAATCCAAGACACCTGCTAACCCCCAGAATCTTTAAAGGACCAGTCTTTCCACCCTGTGATGCATTTGGGGGCACAATGGGTACCCGTCTCTCCTCTCCCACCCATTATGGGCTGAACTGTGTCCATCCCAAAATTCATATGCTGAAGTCTCAACTTCCAGCACCTCAGAATGTAACCGTATTTGGAGATAGGGTCTGGAGGAGGTAATTAAGTTAAAATGGGGGCCTATGGGTGGCCTCTAATCCAACATGACTAGTGTCCTTAAAAGAAAGAAAATTGGGGCCAGGTGTAGTGGCTCATGCCTGTAATCCCAGCACTTTGGGATGCTGAGGCAAGAGGATCACATGAGGTCAGGAGTTTGAGACCAGCCTGGCCAAGATGACAAACCCCCATCTCTACGTAAAAAAAAAAAAAAAAAAAAAAAAAAATAGACGGGCGTGGTGGTGCGCGCCTGTAATCCCAGCTACTAGGGAGGTTGAGGCAAGAGAATCACTTGAACCTGGGAGGCTGAGGTTGAAGTGAGCCGAGATTATGCCACTGCACTCCAGTCCGGGTGACAGAGTGAGACTCCGTCTCAAAAAAAAGGAAGAAAGAAATGTGGACACAGACACAGAAAGAAAACTGTGTGAGGATATGGGGAGAAGGTGGCCATCAACAAGCCAAGGAGAGAGACCTCAGAAGAAACCAACCCTGCCAATCAGCACCTTGATAGCAGACTTCCAGCTTCCAGAACTGGGGGAAGATGAGTTTCTCTTAGTTAAGCCACGTTTGTGAAACTTGGTAATGGCAGCCCTAGCTGACTCCTGTGACTCCCCTCCTCTGTTCTCTGATTTTACAAAGAATATCCTGAGCTGGATTCCTCCTCAAACTTGATTTTTCGGGCAAAGAGAGGTTCAAATGGCAAAGCATTGGCTGGGCTTTTGAGGCTCACCCTCCTCAATCCTCCACAGCACAGACACTCCAGGATTCCCGGGACCTCTGGACAGACACCTCTTCCCACAGGCCCCTGCTGCTTTCTCAAGGAGCCAATGTCACCGCTACCCTTTCCTAGCTCTGACGGCCATCCAACTTGCCCACCTCACACGGGTCCCACCTCAAACCAAGCATCCCAGGCCTCATTTTAGCCATGAGGATTTCCCCAGTACAGGCGGTGGCCAGTGAGGCAGCATTTCACATAGACACATGTCTATGTAAACACATTTAGCATAGACCATGAATCAAGACACCATGCTTCACAGGCCTGAGTCCCACCCCTCCCCAGATCACAGTCCACCCCTAAAAGAATTATCCATTGAGATTCCACTCAACACATGTTCCTTTAGTACCGTCTATGGGCCGGAGACTCCAGCAAGCAATGGCACAAGAAAAACGACCCATTCCTTGTCCTCAGGAGACATCCCACCTAGTGGGGAAGATTTTTTTTTTTTTTTTTTTGAGACGGACTTTTGCTCTTGTTGCCCAAGCTGGAGTGCAATGCCACGATCTCGGCTCACTGCCACCTCCACCTCCCAGGTTCAAGCGATTCTCCTGCCCCAGGCTCCCGAGTATCTGGGATTACAAGCACGTGCCACCACGCCTGGCTAATTTTTTGTATTTTTAATAGAAACAGGGTTTCACTATGTTAGCCAGCCTGGTCTCAAACTCCTAACGTCAGGTGATCTGCCCGCCTCAGCCTCCCAAAGTGCTGGGATTACAGGCGTGAGCCACTGCGCCCAGCCGATTTTATTTAATTTATTTATTTATTTTAAACAGAATCTTGCTCTCACTCTGTCGCCCAGGTTGGAGTGCAGTGGCGCGATCTCAGCTCACTGCAACCTCTGCCTCCCAGGTTCAAGCGATTCTCCCGCCTCAGCCTCCCGAGTAGCTGGGAATACAGGCGTATGCCACCACGCCCGGCTAATTTTTGTATTTTTAGTAGAGATGGGGTTCGCCATGTTGGCCAAGCTGGGCCACGGCTTGGACAAGCTGGGTCTAGGTTCTACTGCTCACTACACAGTAAGACGATGACTGAGACTATAAGTATTGCCAAGAAGAAGGTTTTAATTGGTGTTGTAGTCGGGGGTACAAGGGGTGCTGCAGCCCAGGAGATGGGAGCTCAGTCTCAAATCCGTCTCCCTGATGGACTAAAGGCAGGGATTTATATAGCAGGGAAGAAATGTAACCATGTGTTGAAAAAAACAGGAACTAGGGAGGGGTAAGGAAGCAATCATGATGAATGAGGGATCACACATCACATTGTCTGGACATAGTGATCTGGTGAATTTCAGTTCTTTGATACTTTTTTTTTTTTTTTTTTGAGACAGAGTCTTGCTCTGTTGCCCAGGCTGGAGTGCAATGGGGTGATCTCCACTCACTGCAACGTCTGCCTCCCAGGTTCAAGTGATCCTCCTACCTCAGCCTCCCGAGTAGCTGGGATTACAGGCATGTACCACCACGCCCAGCTAATTTTTGTATTTTTAGTAGAGATGGGTTTTCACCATGTTGGTCACGCTGGTCTCAAACTCCTGGCCTCAAGTGATCCACTCACCTCAGCCTCCCAAAGTGCTGGGATTACAGGTGTGAGCCACCATGCCTGACCTGATTCTTTCTTTTTGTTCTTTTTTTTTCTTTATTTTTCTTTTTCTTTCTTTCTTTCTTTTTTTTTTTTTTTTTGAGAGGCTGAAAGTCTTTCCTGAGGAAGAAACTCAGATAAAACAAGCTGGTCTTCCCTGGTTCCAGGTGGTGAAGGCCCACCATTGAAGGGAACATTTTACCACACACCGTACCTTTTTTTTTTTTTTTTTAATTATGTTGTCCAGTCTGGAAAATAGCTGGGAATATAGAGATGCGCCACCGGGCCCGGCTTACACTATACATCTTTTTTTAAAATGTGGTAAAATATATGTAATGTAACATTTACCATTTAATCAATTTAAAGTAAACAGTTCAGTGGCATTAAGTATTGTATTAGGTTGGCGCAAAAGTAATTGTGGTTTTTGCCATTGAAAGTGATGGCAACGCTGGGTGTGGTGGCTCACATCTGTAATCCCAGCACTTTGAGAGGCTGAGGTGAGTGGATCGCCTGAGGTCCGGAGTTCGAGACCAGCCTGGCCAACATAGTGAAACCCCATCTCTACTAAAAATACAAAAAATTAGCTGGGCGTGGTGGCGGGCGCTTGTAATCCCAGCTACTAGGGAGGCTGAGGCAGGAGAATCGCTTGAACCCAGGAGGCAGAGGTTTCAGTGAACTGAAATCATGCCATTGCGCTCCAGCCTGGGCAACAAGAGCGAAACTCCATCTCATCTCAAAAAAAAAAAAAGAAAGAAAAAAGAAAGTGATGGCAAAAACCGCAACTACTTTTGTGCCGACCTAATACAACAATTACCATCATCCATCTCCAGAATTTTTTTTATCTTCCAAAATTCTATACCCATTAAACAACCCCCATTCCCCCTTTTTCCAACCCCTGGCAACCACCATTCTACTTTTTGTCTCTATTAATTTGACATATTTTTCTTATTTTATTTTGAGACAGGGTCTCACTGTCACACATACTGCATGGAGTGTATTGGTGAGCTCATAGTTTCCTCCAGTATCAACCTCCTGGGCTCAGGTGATCCTCCCACTTCAGCCTCACAAGTAGCTGGGACTACAAGTGTGCGCCACCAGACTGGCTAAGTTTTTTTTTTTTTTTGAGACAAAGTCTCACTCTTGTCCCCCAGGCTGGAGTGCGATGGCGTGATCTCGGCTCATTGCAATTTCCGCCTCCCGGGTTCAAGCGATTCTCCTGCCTCGGCCCCCCTGCCCGAGTAGCTGGGATTACAGGTGCTTGCCACCAGGCCCGGTTAATTTTTGTATTTTTAGTAGAGACGGGGTTTCACCATGTTGGCCAGGCTGGTCTAGAACTCCTGACCTCAGGTGATCCACCCACCTCAGCCTCCCAAAGTGCTTGGATTACAGGCGTGAGCCACCATGCCCGGCCTAATTTTTTGTTTTTTGTAGAGACCAAGTCTCACTATGTTGCCCTAGCTGGTCTCGAACTGCTGGGCTCAAATGATTCTCCCACCTAGGCCTCATAAAGTGTTGGAATTACAGGTATGAGCCACCGCACCCAGCCCACATGTGGATTTTAAAGCTGTCCAGAATTTTGATATGGCTTGCCATAGAGAGACTGCAAGGCAGGCGCTAAGGTCTCCGATAAATGGTCAGGACTTGTTTACTTGACTCAATTAACAGGGTTGATTTGTTTTTCAGAACAGCTTGTGTGTAGAAACCTTGAGTAGAACTTGGAAACATCCCAGTTAGAAGGGTTGATAACACCAGCAAAACCGGCAGCTGCAGGGCCCAGAGCTGCCTTTCTTCCACAGCTAGAATGTAATCTGACCATGCCAGTCCTCTGCCTGAAACCACCCAGGGGCTCCCCATGGCCTGCAGGACTAAGTCCAGCCACCAGCTGGCTGCAAGCTGCCCTGGCTGCCTAGGCCTTTATGCTCCAACAATAAATGCACAGGTCGGGCCAGGTGCGGTGGCTCACGCCTGTAATCTCAGCACTTTGGGAAGTTGAGGTGGGCGAATCACCTGAGGTCAAGAGTTCAAGACCAACCTGGCCAACATGGTGAAACCCCATCTCTACTAAAATACAAAAATTAGCCAGGCGTGGTGGTAGGCACCTGTAATCCCAGCTACTCGGGAGGCTGAGGCAGGAGAATCTCTTGAACCCGGGAGGCGGAGGTTGCAATGAGCCGAGATTGAGCTGCACTGCAGCCTGGGCGACAGAGCAAGACTTGGTCTTAGAAAAAAAAAAAAAAAAAAAAATGAAGCAGGATGGAGTCAGTTAAGTCAGATCTCTTTCACTGTAATAATTCTGTCAGTTATAATTTTGGCAAAGGTGGTTTTATTGGCAGGGCAAGTGTCCCCTAACATCTCTCTCCTTGGCTTGCAGAGGAGTCTTCTGTGTCCTCACAAGGCCATCCCTTTATGGGTCTTTTTGGGTGTCTATGTCCTAATCTCTTCTTCTTCTAAGGAATCATGTTGGATTACGGCCCATCTTAATGCGCTCATTTTAATTCAATTACCTCTTTAAAGACCCTGTCTCCAAATACAGTTACATTCTGAGGTAAAGGGGGTTAGGACTCCATATGAATTTAGGGATGCGGGATACAATTTAGCCCATAACAGGGTCAAATTCCATAAGGCTCTGTAGATCATGTTAAGGATTTTAATTTTAACTTTAAAATTAATCAGAAGCTGGACGTGGTGGCTCAAGTCTGTAATCACAACACTTTAGGAGGCTCAGGCAGGAGGATCACTTGAACCCAGAAGTTCAAGACCAACCTGGCCAACATAAAGAGACCCTGTCTCTACAAAAAAAAAAAAAAAAAAAAATTTGCCAGGCATGGTGGCACATGGCATAGTCCCAGCTGCTCGGGAGGCTGAGGCAGGAGAATCGCTTGAACCCGGGAGACAGAGGTTGCAGTGAGCTGAGATTGTGCCACTGCACTCCAGCCTGGGCAACAGAATGAGACTCCATCTGAAAAAATAAATAAATAAATAAAAATTAAAAAATAAGATGAAAGGAATCTGAAACTATGAAAAAATTTTGCTGGGCGTGGTGGCTCATTCCTGTAATCCCAGCATTTTGGGAGGACGAGGTGAGGTCAGAAGTTCGAGACCAGCCTGGCCAACATGGTGAAAGCCCATCTCTACTAAAAAAACAAAAATTGGCAGGGCCCAGTGGCTCACTCAGCACTTTGGGAGGCTGAGGTGGGCAGATCACGAGGTCAGGAGTTCAAGATCAGCCTGGCCAATATGGTGAAACCCTGTCTCTACTAAATACAAAAAAATTAGCTGAGTGTGGTGGTGCACGTCTGTAATCTTAGCTTCTCAGGAGGCTGAGGCAGGAGAATTGCTTGAACCCAGGAGGTGGAGGTTGCAGTGAGCTGAGATTGCACCACTGTACTCCAGCCTGGGCAAGGGAGTGAGACTCCATCTCAGAAAAAAAAAAAAAATTACAAAATTTAGCCGGACGTGGTGGCGGGCACCTGTAGTCCCAACTACTCGGGAGGCTGAGGCAGGAGAATCGCTTGAAACCGGAAGGCAGAGGTTGCAGTGAGCCAATATCGTGCCATTGCACTCCAGCCTGGGTAACAAGAGCGAAACTCTGTCTCAAAAAATTAAAAAAAAAAAATTGTAAGCAGGAGAATGACATAAGTACCTTCGGATTTAGAAAATCACAGACTGCAATGCAGACAATAGAAGGGGTCAGAGTGGATGTTGACAGACCAGTTAGGAGGCCACTCTAACAACCCAGCAAGAAACCTGCCCAAGTCCTGGCATTTTTACTCATGAGATCTATCTCAAAGTTGGCCACTTCGCTCCGTGCCTGGCATATTTAAATAGAAGGCCAGGCATGGTGACTCACGCCTGTAATCCCACCCCTTTGGGAGGCCAAGGCAGGCAGATCACCTGACGTCAGGAGTTCGAAACCAGCCTGGCCAACATGGTGAAACCCCATCTCTACTAATAATACAAAAATTAGCTGTGGGGTCGGGGGAGGGGGGAGGGATAGCATTAGGAGATATACCTAATGCTAAATGAGGAGTTAATGGGTGCAGCACACCAACATGGCACATGTATACATATGTAACAAACCTGCATGTTGTGCACATGTATCCTAAAACTTAAAGTATAATAATAATAAAAATTTTTTTTAAAAATTAGCTGGGTGTGGTGGCACATACTTGTAATCCTAGCTACTCAGGAGGCTGAGGTAGGGGAATTGCTTGAGCCCAGGAGGTGGAGGTTGCAGTGAGCCGAGATCCTGCCACTGCACTCCAGCCTGGGGAACAAGAGCGAAACTCTGTCTCAAAAAAAAAAAAAAAAAAAAAATTTTAAATTAAAATTTAAAAATTGGCCAGGCGTGGTGGCTCACACCTGTAATCTCAGCACTTTGGGAGGCCGAGGCACGTGGATCACCTGAGGTTAAGAGTT
The DNA here is from genome assembly GCF_028858775.2 of Pan troglodytes. Classification (NCBI taxonomy): domain Eukaryota; kingdom Metazoa; phylum Chordata; class Mammalia; order Primates; family Hominidae; genus Pan; species Pan troglodytes. Next base: position 155,855,602 of record NC_072404.2, on the reverse strand, counting down.
CAAGACCAGCCTGACCAACATGGTGAAACCCCATCCCTACTACAAATACAAAAAATTAGCTAGGCATAGAGGCAGTCACTTGTAATCCCAGCTACTCGGGAGGCTGAGGCAGGAGAATCACTTGAACCCAGGAGGCAGAGGTTGCAGTGAGCCAAGATTGCGCCATTGCACCATAGCGTGGGTGACAAGAGCAAAACTCCATCTCAAAAATGAATAAATAATTTTTTTAAAAAATCAAATAAATAAATCAATAGAGACAGGGTCTTGCTATGTTTCCCAGGCTGGTCTTGAACTCCTGGGCTCAAGGGATCCTCCTGCCTCAGCTTCCCAAGTTGCTGGGACTTTAGCCAGGTATGGTGGAGCATGCCTGTGGTCCCAGCTACTCAGGAGGCTCAAGTGGGAGGATTGCTTGAGCCATGGAAATGGAGGTTTCAGTGAGCTGAGATTGCACCAAAAAAAAAAAAGGGTCTCGCTCTGTTGCCCAGGCTGGAGTGCAGTGGCGCAATCTTGGCTCACTACAAACTCTGCCTCCCGGGGTTCACGCCATTCTGCTGCCTTAGCTTCCTGAGTAGCTGGGTACCTGGGACTACAGGTGCCCGCCACCACGCCCGGCTAATTTTTTTGTATTTTTAGTAGAGACAGGGTTTCACCATGTTAGCCAGGATGGTCTTGATCTCCTGACCTCGTGACCCACCCTCCTTGGCCTCCCAAAGTGTTGGGATTACAGGCGTGAGCCACTGCGCCAGGCCTAAGATTTTTTTTTTTTACTGAAAAAACAAAGAGCAAGAACTGGCACTATGAGCACGTGCCACCACACCCAGCTAATTTTTTTTAATTTTTACAATGTTGCCCAGGCTGGTCTTGAACTCCTGGGCTCAAGTGATCCTCCCTCCTCAGCTTCCCAAAGTGCTCAATTACAGACGTGAGCAACTGAGCCCAACCCCTAGAGTTTGGCTCCTTTTATCAACAGGTTTCAGCCATCAATACACACGCAATTTTATTTTTTGGATAGTAGGCACACAACACTGAGCTCTATGTTAGCTAACTACCAAATCCAGAATGCACTGCTGCAGTCCCTCAGACTGAAGCCCCCAGACAAATGTGAGGCCAGGACCAGCAGCAGCCATGAAGCCAGAGAGACACTATGCACCTGGGATTATCCAAGTGTGGAAAAGGAATCTGTTCTCCCTCTACCCCACCACTCAGGACACTCCCATCCTGGCCGCCTGAGTCTGCTGCAGTCTCACTGGGTCTGATAATTTCTGCATGGCTGGTAGAGTACCACCCAAAGATACACTAAAGTACGCTGTGAACTGGGGAGGAGGAATCTGCTCAGCAGGAACACTAGCTCTCACTGTGTCTCTAAAAGCGCCTTTGCAAAATTAAGACAGTAAGAGAAACCTGACATTGTTGCCTCCAACTTGCTTCTAATCTCCAAGCTGTCCTTGGTCATTCCTGGGAGTAGGCCAAACTAACTTTGAGAGAAATTTAGTTTATAGTTTAACCTTAGGCCGGGCGCGGTGGCTCACACCTGTAAACCCAGCACTTTGGGAGGCCGAGGTGGGTGAATCACCTGAGGCCAGGAATTCAAGACTAGCCTGGCCAACATGGTGAAACCCCTGTGTCTACTAAAAATACCAAAAATTAGCCTGGCATGCTGGCGTGTGCCTGTAATCCCAGCTACTTGGGAGGCTGAGACAGGAGAATTGCTTGAACCCAGGAGGTGGAGGTTGCAGTGAGCCAAGACCATGCCACTGCACTCCAGTCTGGGTGACAGAGCCCGACTCCGTCTCAAAAAAAATAAATAAATAATTTAACCTTAAAGTAAGGATGATAACGGCCCTTCCCAAAACCAAACTGCCTTTGTAAAACTAATGAAAAGCCATAAGTTTAGGATTATGAGAGGAGCCTGAATTTTGCTGAGATATAGGCATAGTTAAAGGATAACCAGCCATTGTTCTGGAGGTCACAAGATTTGTGACTTCCGCAATTACTCCTGCAGATAACATCACTATTGTAGAAGCTAAGATTGGCCTTCTGAGATGTCCTTTCACACTTTTACATTTCTGGCTACCTGATGGCTCCACCTGCACTTGTGACTCCTGATTCATCCAGTCCTGTGGACCCCACCCAGACGGGAACTCAGCATACAAGCTCCATTTTCCACAGCCCTATGATTGCATCCCCAACATTCACTCCCCAACCCCTAGTCCACTGCCCACCAAACTATCCTTGAAAACTCCTAACCTCAGGTGGCGCAACTGGCTTGAGCGATTGGAAATAAGATGTAGAACCCCCAACGCAGACACTGAGTAGAATGACTTTTTTTTTTTTTTTTTGAGATGGAGTTTCGCTCTTGTCGCCCAGGCTGGAGTGCAATGGCGTGATCTTGGCTTACTGCAACCTCCACCTCCTGGTTCAAGTGATTCTCCTGCCTCAGCCTCCCGAGTAAGCTGAGATTACAGGCATGCCACCACGCCTAGCAAATTTTTGTATTTTTAGTAGAGATGGGGTTTCACTATGTTGGCCAGGCTGGTTTTGAACTCCTGACTTCAGGTGATCCACCCACCTCCGCCTCCCAAAGTGCTGGGATTACAGACGTGAGCTACTGTGCCTGGCAATTTGCCGAACTTTCTTGTGACAAACTATCTGGATTTTTTAAAAAAGAAAAAGCAAGAATGAATCTTTCTGGTTTTTAGTTTTGTATAAATTAGGTTTCAAATCTTTACATTTCAGAAATAGTCATGGCTGGAAATGCTGTTAAGTTTTTTGGAACTCTTTTTTAAGATTATAGTATTTCCAGCTGGGCACAGTGGCTCATGCCTGTAATCCCAGCACTTTGGGAGGCTGAAGCGGGTGGATCACAAGGTCAGGAGTTCGAGACTAGCCTGATCAACATGGTAAAACCCCGTCTCTACTAAAAAAAAAATATACAAAAATTAGCCAGGCGTGGTGGTGCGCGCCTGCAATCCCAGCTACTCAGGAGGCTGAGGCAGGAGAATTGCTTGAACATGGGAGGTGGAGGTTGTGGTGAGCTGAGATCATGCCACTGCACTTCAGCCTGGGTGACAGAGTGAAACTGTATCTCAAAAAAAAAAAAAAAAAGATTATAGTATTTCCTCTAAAAAAAATTAAAACTGGCCAGGCACAGTGGCTCACGCCTGTAATCCCAGCACTTTGGGAGGCCAAGGCAGGTAGATCACGAGGTCAGGAGATTGAGACCATCCTGGCTAACACGGTGAAATCCCATCTCTACTAAAAATACAAAAAATTAGCCGGGTTTGGTGGCGGGTGCCTGTAGTCCCAGCTACTTGGGAGGCTGAGGCAGGAGAATCACTTGAACTCGGGAGGCAGAGGTTGCAGTGAGCCGAGATGGCGCCATTGTACTCCAGCCTGGGAGACAGAGTGAGACTCCGTCTAACAAAAAAAAAATTAAAAAAAAAAAAATTAAACCAGGTATTGATATGGCAAAAACAAAAACAAAGAAAAGAAAAGAAAAGAAAAGAAAATCCTTAACCTCAGAGCCTTCAAGGAGATTGATTTGTAGCCGGCTTCTGTCAATTCAGCATTCTTTACTGCTGTGCCATGGTCTCAGAGGATTGATTTTGTCTGTGCAGCAGGCAGGAAGAACCAATCAGGTGATTCCATCTCCCCTTCGCTCTCCAGTCGGCCTTATCTCTGACCAACCTTGGCCTGGCTCCCTGGGTCCAGCCACAGTGGCGTCAGCAGGTCCTGGATCACACCAAGCAGGGCCCAGCCTCCGGGCCATACCTGCTGTTCCCTCTGGCCTGTGCGCTCTTCCCTCATGTCTTCACATGGCTCATTCTTTCCAATCCTTTAGGACTACTTTCAAATACTGTCTTAGAAGGGCCTTCCCTGACCACCGTACCTGAATGAAGGAATGAAGGAATCCGCTGATGCTATTATCCCCTAAGACTGTGGCTCATTTAGGCTGCACCTGGAAGAGACATTTTCTTTCTTTTCTTTTCTTTTCTTTTTTTTTTTGAGATGGAGTCTTGCTCTGTCGTCTAGGCTGGAGTGAAATGGTGCAATCTTGGCTCACTGCAACCTCCGCCTCCTGGGTTCAAGTGATTCTCCTGCCTCAGCCTCCTGAGTAGCTGGGATTACAGGCATGCGCCACCACGCCTGGCTAATTTTTGTATTTTTGGTAGAGACGGGGTTTCACCATGTTGCTCAGGCTGGTCTTGAACTCCCGACCTCAGGTGATCCACCCGCCTCAGCCTCCCAAAGTGCTGGGATTACAGGCGTGAGCCACTGTGCTGGAAGGTATTGTATTTTAAATGCTTACTATCAGCCCTTTTCTGAAATCTAATTTATCTTTTTCCCACCGGCAGGTGGCCTTAGCACATTTCCATACTTTAGGACACCTGTGGGCTGATTTCAGATCAGATTTGGTAGCAGGGTACAGAACAGAGGAAGATAAGCTTATTGGCATTTTTGCCCCTCCCTAAAGAGAGCCCTCCAGCAGCATAAACTATTTGGTCAGCATAATCCCCTCCAGGGGTGAGGGCTGGGGTGGGAGAGCTGAGATATCTTGCCATTTCTAGGGAGGAACTGCTCTAAGTTTTCCTGTTCTTTTCCTAAAATCCTTTTGTTCCTAACCCTTTTGAGGGAGAAGGGGAGCTTAGAGATAGGGTAAGGCCCCACAAATTCATATTTGCATTCATCGATTCATGTGTCATCCATTCATTTGGCTTTTTATTTATTTTTATTTATTTACTTATTTATTTTGAGACGGAGTCTCGCTCTGTCACCCAGGCTGGAGTGCAGTGGTGCAATTTCAGCTCACTGCAAGCGCCGCCTCCTAGGTTCATGCCATTATCCTGCCTCAGCCTCCCGAGTAGCTGGGACTACATGCGCCTGCCACCACGCCCAGATAATTTTTGTATTTTTAGTAGAGACTGGGTTTCACTGTGTTAATCAGGATGGTCTTGATCTCCTGACCTCGTGATCTGCCCGCCTCGGCCTCCCAAAGTGCTGGGATTACAGGCATGAGCCACCACGCCCGGCGGCTTTTTATTTTTTATTTCATAGAGATGGAGTCTTGCCATTTTGTCCAGGCTGATTGTGAACACCTGGCCTCAAATGAGCCTGCCAAGGTACTGGAATTAGAGGCGTGAGCCACTGCACCTGGACTCATTCATTTGTTTACTTGACAAACTCTTTCTTTTCAGATGGAGTCTCGCTCTGTCCCCTGGGGCTGTAGTCTCGCTCTGCCCCCGCTGGGCTCGCAGTGGCACCAGTGGCGTGATTTCAGCTCACTGCACCTTCCGTCTCCCAGGTTCAAGCGATTCTTCTGCCTCAGCCTCCCAAGTAGCTGGGACTACAGGCATGCACCACTCATTTTTTTTTTTTTTTTTTTTTTTTTAGTTCTTCAGCTAAGACAGTGGAAGAGGAGTTTTATTGTATGGTTGCTATACTCAGCCACAAGTGGACACAGAAATAGTCCAGAATGGCCGGGTGCGGTGGCTTATGCCTGTAATCCCAGCACTTTGGGAGGCCGAGGCGGGCGGATCATGAAGTCAGGAGTTCGAGACCAGCCTGACCAACTTGGTGAAATCCCATCTCTACCAAAAATACAAAAAAATTAGCTGGGCATAGTGGCGCACACCTGTGATCCCAGCTATTTAAGAGGCTGAGGCAGGACAATCGCTTGAACCCAGGAGGCGGAGATTGCAGTGAGCCGAGATCACACCACTGCACTCCAGCCTGGGTGACAGAGCAAGATTCTGTCTCAAAAAATAAATAAATAAATAGTTCAGAATGTCACAGATCCAGGACAAAGGACCAACATGGACAGTTTTGGCTATTACCAAGGTGGGTCTCAGAGGTGGTCTTGGCGATCAGTTGGCGATAAAGTTCCAGGTCCATTGAGAAAGCTCTAGACAGTAGCATGCAGTCCAACAACTTGTACCAGCATTCCCAGCCTCTGGCATTCCATGTTTCTGCTTCTGTGGCCTCCACGGGTGCAACAAGCTAGTGGTTTACTTGGACCTCTGCCTCATCTTTCTTTTGGGCTTCAGCCTCCTCGTGTGCTTCTTCCTCCACTTGGCTCTTGTAGCACAAAGGTTTCCAAGAAGATGGCGCCAAGGCCAAGAGCTCATTTTTGTATTTTTGGTAGAGACGGGGGTTTCACTATGTTGGCCAGTCTGGTCTTGAACTGACCTCAAGTGACCCACCCGCTTCAGCCTCCCAAAGTGCTAGGATTGCAGGAATGAGACAGGGTTTTGCCATGTTTCCCAGGCTGGTCTTGAACCCCTGGCCTCAAGCAATCATCCCACCTTGGCCTCCCAAAGTGCTGGGATTACAAGGCATAAGACACCTTTCCTGGTTCCAGTTAATTTTCCAATTTTTTTCTAGAAATGGAGTCTTGCTATATTGCCCAGGCTGGTCTTGAACTCCTGGCTTCAAGTGATCTTCCCACCTCAGCCTCCCAAAGTGCTGGAAGTACAGGCATGAGCCACTGCACCTGGCCAAACTGGATTGCTTATTTAAAAAAAAAAAAAAAATATATATATATATATATACACACACATATATATATGTACCAAAAATTAACACAGTATTTAATATTAAAAATAACTCGGCCAGGCGCGGTGGCTCATGCCTGTAATCCCAGCACTTTGGGAAGCTGAGGTGGGCGGATCATCTGAGGTCAGGAGTTGGAGACCAGCCTGGCCAACATGGTGAAATCCTGTCTCTACTGAAAATACAAAAATTAGCTGGGTGTGGTGGCGCGCCTGTAATCCCAGCTACTTGGGAGGCTGAGGCAGGAGAATCACTTGAACCTGGGAAGCAGAGGTTGCAGTGAGCCGAGATCACGTCATTGAACTCCAGTATGGGTGATACAGCAAGACTCCGACTGAAAAATAAATAAATACAATAAAAATAAAAATAAAATAAAATAACTCATGGGCTGGGTGTGGTGGTTCATGCCTGTAATCCCAGCACTTTGGGAGACTGAAGGGGGGTGGGGGGGTGGATTGCCTGAGGTCAGGAGTTTGAGACCAGCCTAGCCAACATGGCGAAACCCTGTCTCTACTAAAAACACAAAAATTAGCTGGGCATGGTGGTGCACGCCTGTAATCCCAGCTACTCAGGAGGCTGAGGCAGGAGAATCGCTTGAACCCAGGAGGCAGAGGTTGAAGTTAGCTGAGATCATACCACTGCACTCCAGCCTGGGTGACAGAGCAAGTCTCCATCTCTAAAAATAAAAATAAAATAGGCCGGGCACGGTGGCTCACGCCTGTAATCCCAGCACTTTGGGAGGACAAGGCGGGCAGATCATGAGGTCAGGAGATTGAGACTGTCCTGACTAACACGGTGAAACCCCATCTCTACTAAAAATACAAAAAATTAGCTGGGTGTGGTGGCAGGCACCTGTAGTCCCAGCTACTTGGGAGGCTGAGGCAGGAGAATGGCGTGAACCCGGGAGGCAGAGCTTGCAGTGAGCCTAGATCATGCCACTGCACTCCAGCCTGGGCAGCGGAGCGAAACTCCATCTCAAAAATAAAATAAAATAAAATAAAATAAAATAAAATAAATAAGATAACAATAAAAATAAAATAAAATAACTCATAGCTGGGGCTGATGGCTCACACCTGTAATCTTAGCATTATGGGATTACAAAGGGAGGCCCAGTCAGGAGCATTGATTGAGGAGGATTTAAAAGGCAGGGAACCACTGGTCTATAAGAGAATGTAGACTGTTTTTACAGGGAACAAATCATTAATTAAACTCCCTTTGGAAAGAAAATAACACATAGATCAACATTATGTTTATTGTGTAGACTACAGTTTCCAGATTAAGGTTGTCAAAACTTGTGTAACATAGTACAAACTACATCTGCTGACAATAAAATATTCCACACTGGCTTGGGAAGATGCCAGACAAATCTCTTATCCTTTAACTTTGCAGAACTTAAAGTGATTGTGTCTTATTTATAGTCTTCTCTCTTTTTTTTTTTTAATTTTTTTGAGACAGAGTCTTGCTCTGTCGTCCAGGCTGGAGTGCAGTGGCACGATCTCGGCTCACTGCAAGCTCTGCCTCCTGGGTTCACGCCATTCTCCCACCTCAGCCTTCTGAGCAGCTGGGACTACAGGCCCCCACCACCACACCCAGCTAATTTTGTTTTTGTATTTTTAGTAGAGATGGGGTTTCACCGTGTTAGCCAGGATGGTCTCGATCTCCTAACCTCGTGATACACCCGCCTTGGCCTCCCAAAGTGCTGGGATTACAGGCATGAGCCACTGCGCCCGGCCATAGCCTTTTCTTTCAAAGGAAAAACTCCTTTAGGGCAAGGCCTGACCTCCAGCACCAGCTCAGGGAAGCAATAAAGCAGAAGTTTAAATTCCTCAAGCTCCAAGCTCACTTATGGGCTATGTGATTACAGGCAACATTTGTGCATGACTCGACAACCTCATTTTCCGGGCTTTAAAATGGTAAAGTACTCTGTACCTCTCCTACTTCTAAAGGCCATTGTGGGACTCAAACTAGATAATGTAGGTGTAAGGCCTTTGAAAATCATCAAGTGTGGTTCTTATATAAGGATGTGCGTCTGTGACATAACCTCAGGAGGTGTTTTTTGTTTTTGTTTTTGTTTTTTTTGAGATGGAGTCTCGCTCTGCTGCCCAAGCTGGAGTGTGGTGGAGAAGCTGGGATTACAGGTGTGCCCCACCACGCCCAGCTAATTTTTTTGAGACAGAGTCTCACTCTGTCCCCCAGGCAGTAGTGCAATGGCATGATCTTAGCTCACTGCAACCTCCACCTCCAGGGTTCAAGTGATTCTCCGCCTCAGCCTCCCAAGCAGCTGGGATTACAGGTGTGCACAACCATGCCCGGCTAATTTTTGTATTTTTAATAGAGATGGAGTTTCACCATGTTGGCCTGAGTGGTTTGGAACTCCTGACCTCAAGTAACCTGCCCACCACGGCCTCCCAGTGTGCTGGGATTACAGGCATAAGCCACTGTACTCAGCCTCAGGAGGTTCTTGATTACATGTGCCCAAGGTGGTCAGAGCACAGCTTGCTTTTATACATTCTAAGGAGACATGAACCATCAATCAACATATGCAAGATCAACATTGGTTCAGTCTGGAAAGGCAGGACAACTTGAAGCCAAAAAAGGGAAGATTCCAAGCCGGGAGGAGTTTTCCAGGTCATAGGTAGATAACAGACAAATGGTTGCATTCTTCTGAGTTTCTGATTGGGCCCTCCAAAGAAGGCAATCAGATATGCGTTTATCTCAGTCACCAGAGGGGTGACTTTGAATAGAATGGGAGACAGTTTGGCCCTGAGAAGTTTCCAGCTTGACTTTTCCCTTTAGCTTAGTAATTTACAGGCCCCAACATTTATTTTCCTTTAACACTATGTGTATTTTTTTTTTGAGATGGAGTCTTGCTGTGTGGCCTAGGCTGGAGTGCAGTGGCGTGATCTTGGCTCACTGCAACCTCTGCCTCCAGGGTTCAAGTGATTCTGGTGCCTCAGCCTCCTGAGTAGCTGGGATTACAGCATGCGTCACCACCATGACCAGCTAAATTTTTTTGTATTTTTAGTAGAGATGGGGGTTTCACCATGTTGGCCATGCTGGTCTCAAACTCCTGACTTCAAGTGTTCCACCCACCTTGGCCTCCCAAAGTGTTGGGATTACAGGCATGAGCCACTGTGCAAAGCCAACACACTAGTTATATTTTAATTTCAGATAAACAATAATTTTTAAGTATATCTCATGTCATATTTGGAATATATTTATACTAAGTACTGATTATTTAGCTGAAATTCAAACTTGGCATCCAGATTTTCTTTTAATTTTTAAATTTAATTTTTATTTTGTAGAGCTAGAGGTCTCCCTATGTTGCCCAGGCTGGTCTAGAACTCCTGGCCTCAAGTGATCCTCCTGCCTCAGGCTGCCAAAGGGCTGGGATTACAGACATGAGCCAGGGTCACCTGCCATTCTATATCTTTATTTGCTAAGTTTGACAACCCTATTCTAATGTCATGTAACAACAGCAATTAAAACAATAGCAAACACATATCTAATAGGTTTTGTTTTGTTTTGTTTTGAGACAGAGTCTTGTTCTGTTGCCAGGCTGGAGTGCAGTGGCATGATCTTGGCTCACTGCAACCTCTGCCTCCCAGGTTCAAACAATTCTCCTGCCTCAGCCTCCTGAGTAGCTGGGACTATAGGCGCATGCCACCATGCCCAGTTAATTTTTTGTATTTTTAGTAGAGACAGGGTTTCACCATGTTAGCCAGGATGGTCTCGATCTCCTGACCTTGTGATCTGCCCGCCTTGGCCTCCCAAAATGCTGGGATTATAGGCATGAGCCACCGCGCCCAGCCTATATCTAGCAGTTATCAAATGAAGTGAATGTCCTTTGAGTTTTGCATCCATTAACTCCTTTAATATTTAGAAGGAAGGTGTTTTTGTGTGTGGCTTTTTGTTTGTTTGTTTGTTTGTTTGTTTCCTTTTGGCTTTATTTCTTTTCTTTTTTATGTGTGTGAGATGGAGTCTTGCTCTGTCCTTCAGGCTGGAGTGCAGTGGAGTTATCTTGCCTCACTGCAACTTCTGCCTCCCAGGTTCAAGTGATTCTCCTGCCTCAGCCTCCTGAGTAGCTGGGACTACAGACACACACCACCATGTCTGGCTCATTTTTGTATTTTTGGTAGAGACAGGGTTTCACCATGTTGGCCAGACTGATCTTGAACTCCTGACCTCAAGTGATCCAACTGAAACCACCTTTGCAAAATTATGACTGAAACAGAGAGAGATCTAACTTAACTGACTCCATCTTGCTTCTAACCTCCAAGCTGTCCTTGTTCATTCCTGGGTGTAGGCTGAACTAACTTTGGGAGAAACTTAGTTTATACTTTATAGTTTAAACAAAGACCATAACAGCCCTTTCCGAAAGCAGACCTCCTTCTTGGCTGGGGACTAGATTGCCTTTGTAGGACTAACATTAGCCACAAGATTAGAAGTTATGGTTTAGGAGTCATGCAGCTGGAGGCTGCAAGATTCTGACCCTCCCTAAACTTCTCCTAAGATCGGTGCCCAGCACTTTGAGAGGCCCAGGTGAGCTGATCACCTGAGGTCTGGAGTTCGAGACCAGCCTGGCCAACATGGTGAAACCCCGTCTCTACTAAAAATACAAAAAAATTAGCCCAGCGTGGTGGCGGGTGCCTGTAATCCCAGCTGCTCCCAGGAAAGAGAATCCCAGGCAAAAGAATCGCTTGAACCTGGGAGGCAGAGGTTGCAGTGAGCCGAGATTGTGCCACTGCACTCCAGCCTGGGCAACAGAGTGGGACTCCGTCTTGGAAAAAAATAATACAAAAATTAGCCAGGCATGGTGGCGGGCACCTGTAGTCCCAGCTACTCGGGAGGCTGAGGCATGAGAATTGCTTTAACCCGGGAGGCGGAGGTTGCAGTGAGCTGAGATAGCCATTGCGCTCCAGCCTTGGTGAAAAAAAGAAAAAAAAGATCATTGCTTGAGATATTTTGCAGACCCTACACTTGATGGATCAGCTGGCACCACCCAGATCAATAAACTGGCTCATCTGATCTTGTGACCCCCACCCAGGAACTGACTCAGCAAAAGAAGACAGCTCTGATTCCTAGGATTTCATCTCTGACCAACCAATCAGCACTCCTGCCTCACTGGCTTCCCCCTTCCCCCGCCCCACCAGGTTATCCTTAAAAACTCTGCTCTCTGAATGCTCCAGGAGTCTTAGTTGAGTAATAATAAAACTCTGGTCTTCCGGACAGCTGGCTCTGCATGAATTACTCTTTCTCTGTTGTAATTCTCGTCTTGATGAATTGGCTCTGTCTAGGCAGCGGGCAAGGTGAATTCCTTGGGTGGTTACACGACTGGCTAGGCTTCCCAAAGCGCTGGGATTTCAGGCGTGAGCCACCACGCCCGGTGTGTTTTTGGCTTTATTTCATCAACAAGGAAACTGAGGTGGTAATTTGCCCAATGCCACACAGCCACTATGTGCAGGAACAAAAGTGCCCATGTGACTCCTATATAGCTCAGATTTCCTGCACAGTCATGATTTTAACTTTTCTGTTATCCTGACTAGTTCTATTGAACACTCCTTGCCAAGCCATGCAACTTTTTGTTCTAAGTATGATCACCACACTCTGAAAATGACTATAGTTTCATGCAAAGTTGTGAAGCAGATACCCACCACCGCCTCGTTATTCCTCCTTTCTCTACCAAGTGTCCCTGCTGAAAAATCAACTGACAAAGGCAGATTAATAGAGAAAAGGCACACACATTTATTAACATGCACGGGGTATGGGTGGGGCAAATCACACAGTAATTACCCAATATCCCAGTGGGGCCCAGATAGTTGTATAGCCTTATTTCAGAGGGGAGGGAGAGATCAGAAAAACAGTAGTTCTGTTAAGGGGCACTAAATGATTACAAGGCAGAATGAATGGATAAAGGAACAGAGACTAACTTGTAAATGGTTCTCTTTGGAAATTGAATGAGCCTGAAAGACACACATTGTCTTGTAAAAGAATTTGTTCTGACGTGATTACATTCTTGGTCTTCCTTCCTGCAAAAGATCATAAGATAATAGACAGGGGGAGGAAAAACAATTGTTCTTGGAGGGTCCTTGGGTCTTTATGTAGATTGAGGAAGCCTCTTCTAACCCTGTTGATCTCTAGGGCATTTAATTCAAAACACTCATTATACCAGGGAGTCACATTTTGGGGTGAAGTTTCCTGTGTTCCTTCACTGGCCTTAACCCCAGTCAGTGGAGATGGATGAGGCAAAGATCTTCTGCTCCTACTGGAGTCCTTCCCAGCATACAGACACCCCCCTCTGGACTCTGGCATCTGAGAAGGCATTAGTAATTGGAGAAAGTTCTGGGTACCCTCACGTCACACCAAGCCTTTACTCTGCCTACAATTAAGAACCTGGGCCAGGCATGGTGGCTCAAGGCTATAATCCCAGCACCTTGGGAGGCCAAGGCCTGGGGTGGGAAGGGGAGATAAGACCAGCCTGATTTCTATTAAAAAAAACAAACAAAAACATGGGCAGGGCCCATGCCTGTAATCCCAGCACTTTGGGAGGCTGAGGTGGACCAATCACTTGAGGTCAGGGGTTCGAGACCATCTTTGCCAACGTGGTGAAACCCCATCTCTACTAAAAATACAAAAATTAGCTGGGCATGGTGGTGGGCGCCTGTAGTCCCAGCTACTCGGGAGGCTGAGGCAGAAGAACCACTTGAACCCGGGAGGCAAAGATTGCAGTGAGCCGAGATCGCACCACTGCACCCCACTCTGGGCGACAGAGCGAGATTCCATCCCACAAACACACACAAACACATACACATACACAACAACAACAGCAACAAAAATCACCTGGCTGTGTAGTGCTGGCACAGTAGGGTCCCTAATAAATAGTTTGGTAGGAAAGAAATGAACGAATTGCCCTTTTGCTGCATGTTTACCCCAGCACACTAAAGGAGAGATGGCTTTTGTTTCCTTTTAATACAACATGTTGTTATTTTTGTTTGGTATGGATGGTGAGCCAAGGCATAGTATTGCTGGGTAATTTTGATAACATCAGAGATTGAGCACCTACTATATGCCAGACACTATTCTAGGCACTTGGGATACATCTCTGCAAAGATCCCAGTCCTCCAAGAGCCTGTAATCCTAGCACTTTGGGAGGCCAAGACAAGAGGATTGCTTGAGCCCAGGAGTTCGAGACCAGCTAGGACATCATGGCGAAACCCTGTCTCTACCAAAAATACAATAATTGGCTGGACGTAAGGGTGTGTGCCTGTGGTCTCAGCTACATGGAAGACTGAGGAAGGAGGATCGCATGAGCCCGAGAGGTGGGGATTGCGGTGAGCTGAGATTGCACCACTGCACTTAATCCTGCACAACAGAGCGAGACCCTGTCTCAAAACAAACAAAACAAACAAAGAAACAAACAAAAACCCTGGCAGATTATTGATGAAAAGGCATACACATTTATTAATGTGCACAGGGAGAACAAGAGAGTGATGATCCCAACCCCTCAACGGGGAGGGGAAGCTTATATTCCATCTTGAGGTTACTGAAAGAATGGGGAACATATCCCAAAACAGGATATAAGGGTAAATCATATGGTGGCCAGCAGTTATGGGATGGAGAGAAGCAGAAGCCTGGCTAGCCACAGTGGTCTTGTCAGGTCATTGAAACCATGCAGGTAGCAGCCTTCAGAGACACAATAGGTAGTAAATGTTTCCTTCAGGCTTCAAACGTTGTCAGACTCTCAGCTAATGTTTCCTAGGTCTGGGGAAGGGAGGGCTCCAAAGAAAGCCTGGCTGCCTCAGTGTAGATTTTCTCTGCAGATGCAAATCTTTCCCACAAAAGACAGCTTTCCTTCTATTCTTGTATTTCCAACCCTTCCAAAGAGGTATCTTATTTGTTTTTTCTTTTTCTTTTTTATTATGAAGCGGTATCTTAAAATATGTCAAAGAAGTTTAATTAATTAATTAATTTATTTTTGAGACAGAGTCTCACTCTGGTGTCCAGGTTGGAGTGCAGTGGCTTGATCTTGGCTCACTGCAACCTCCACCTCCCGGGTTCAAGAGATTCTCCTACCTCAGCCTCCCAAGTAGCTGGGACTACAGACGTGCGCCACCACACCCAGCTAATTTTTGAATTTTTAGTAGAGACAGGTTTTCACCATGTTGGCCAGGCTGGTCTCGATCTCTTGACTTTGTGATCCGCCCGCCTAGGCCTCTCAGAGTGCTGGGATTACAGGTGTGAGCCACCGCGCCCGGCCTGGATTACTTCTAAAACTATGAAAAGTAAAGTGTAGTTAATTTTTAATTTTGTTTAGAGATGAGGTCTCACTATATTGGCCAGGCTGGGATTACAGACACACGCCACCAAGCCCAGCTAATTTTTGTATTTTTAGTAGACACGGGGGTTTTTCTATGTTGCCCAGGCTGGTCTCGAACTCCTGACCTCATGCAATCCGCCCAACTCTGCCTCCCAAAGTGCTGGGATTACAGGCGTCAGCCACCACGCCTGGCCAGAAGTGTATATTTTGAGGTGAAGTGAAATATTTTGGTTTCCTTCGAGGGGATTGTTAGTTATCTTGCTGTGGTGTGGCCTTAGGAGATGCATTCTTTTCTGTTGTTTTTGCCACCTTCCTTGTTTGCCTGTGTTGGGCACATCGCGGTCTGATGATTAATAGGCTGATTTTCACTTTCAACGTAGAGACTACAGAAAAGTCGAACTTAAGGGCTTATGAAAAACTGCCTATGGAAACTCAGAGTTTAATATGTTGCATCTGAGTGGACAGTAGGCCTTATGGGGAAAAATAATTAAATACACTCTGAGGCCCGGCATGGTAGCTTATGCCTATAATCCCAGCACTTAGGGAGGCCAAGACAGGAGCATCACTTGAGCCCAGGTGCTGGAGACCAGCCTGGCCAATATAGTGAGACCTCATCCCTAAAAAAAATTAAAAATTAACTACACTTTACTTTTCATAGTTTTAGAAGTAATCCAGGCCGGGCGTGGTGGCTCACACCTGTAATCCCAGCACTTTGAGAGGCCTAGGTGGGTGGATCACGAAGTCAAGAGATCGAGACCAGCCTGGCCAACATGGTGAAAGCCTGTCTCTACTAAAAATACAAAAATTAGCTGGGTATGGTGGCGCACGTCTGTAGTCCCAGCTACTTGGGAGGCTGAGGCAGGAGAATTGCTTAAACCCGGGAGGCAGAGGTTGCAGTGAGCCGAGATCGCACCATTGCACTCCAGCCTGGTGACAGAGTAAGACGGTCTCAAAAAAAAAAAAAAAAAGTAATCCTCAGAAGCTAGGATATTCCTTATTTCTCAGCCTTAAAATAGAAGGCTCTATTTACAAGAGCCTTCTTTGGGGCTCTCCCTTCCCCAGATCTGAGAGAGATTAACTAAGAGTCTGACAACTTGAAAAGTCTGAAAGAAACATTTACCACCTATTGTGTCTCTAAAGGTTACTACCTGTGTGGTAGCCTTTATTTGCCACAACATGGAAAAACCTGCAGGACATTATGCTAAATGAAATAAGCCAGACACAAAGAACAATACTACATTATCTCACTTATACGTGAAGATGTGAAAAAGTTGAATACATAGAAACAGAGTAGAACAGTGGTTTACCAGGAGTGGAGTGGGGAATGGGGACATCAGGTCAAAGGGGACAAAGTTGCAGCTGTGTAGGATGAATAAGTCTGGAGATCTAATGTACCACATGAAGACTATGATTTTTTTTTTTTTTTTTTTTTTGAGACGGAGTCTCGCTCTTGCCCAGGCTGGAGGGCAGTGGCGTGATCTCAGCTCACTGCAAGCTCCGCCTCCCGGGTTCACGCCATTCTCCTGCCTCAGCCTCCCGAGTTGCTGGGACTACAGGCACCCACCACTATGCCCAGCTAATTTTTTGTGTTTTTTGAGTAGAGACGGGCTTTCACTGTGTTAGCTAGGATGGTCTCGATCTCCTGACCTTGTGATCCGCCCGCCTCGGCCCCCAAAGTGCTGGGATTACAGGTGTGAGCCACAGCACCCGGCCGAAGACTATGATTAATGTTAATAGATAATATTGTATTGT
Source organism: Pan troglodytes (assembly GCF_028858775.2). Taxonomy (NCBI): domain Eukaryota; kingdom Metazoa; phylum Chordata; class Mammalia; order Primates; family Hominidae; genus Pan; species Pan troglodytes. Next base: position 155,838,984 of record NC_072404.2, on the reverse strand, counting down.
ATACTGGAAAATTGCTAAGAGTAGAGCTTGGGTTTTTACCACAAACACATACACAAAATATTCATGTAAGGTGATACGCTAAATCTGCTTGACTGTAGTAATCACTTCACTAGGTACATGTATATTAAAACAATGTTTTACACCTTAAATACATACAATTTTAAAGACGCATTAAAAAAAAAGCTAGGATATTCCAGACATATTTTGTTACTCATTATGTATTCACTGCAGTGTGAAAAGCACAATGCAAAGGGTTTTTGTTTGTTTGTTTGTTTGTTTGTTTTTGAGATGGAGTCTAGCTTTGTCGCCCAGGCTGGAGTGCAGTGGCTAGAGTGCGGTGGCGCGATCTCGGCTCACTGCAAGCTTCGCCTCCCGGGTTCACGCCATTCTCCTGCCTCAGCCTCGGAGTAGCTGGGACTACAGGCGCCCGCCATCACGACCGGCTAATTTTTTTGTATTTTTTAGTAGAGACGGGGTTTCACCGTGTTAGCCAGGATGGTCTCAATCTCCTGACCTGGTGATCCGCCCCCGTCGGCCTCCCAAAGTGCTGGGATTACAGGCGTGAGCCACCGCGCCCGGCCAGTGCAAAGGTTTTTAAACAGATTCTCATTTAACTTTCACAGCCATCTCTGGAGTAGGTACTATTATCTATTACTATTATTATTATTTTGAGACAGAGTTTCATTCTGTCGCCCAAGCTGGAGTGCAGTGGCGCGATCTCGGCTCACTGCAACCTCCGCCTCCCGGGTTCAAGGAATTCTCCTGCCTCAGCCTCCTCAGTAACTGGGACTAGCCACTACACCCGGCTAATTTTTGTATTTTTAGTAAAGACGGGGTTTCACCACGTTGGCCAGGCTGATCTCAAACTCATGACCTCAGGTGATTCGCCTACCTCAGCCTCCCAAAGTGCTGGGATTACAGGCGTGAGCCACCACGCCTGGCCTATTATTATTATTATTGTCGTTTTTACAGAGGAGAAAGCAGGAACACCAAGAGGTAGGATAATTTGCTAGAAGACACATGGCTTAGAAAGGGAAGCGTGGAGATAAGGGGACCAGCCCTCCAGAGCATTGCTCAGCCAAAATACTTGGCCAAGATCACATCTCTGATACCAGGAATGAGATAACCTTTATTAAGTGTTTACCATGTACCAGGCACTAAGCTCAGTGATTTCTAAGGACATCATATAATCCTCACAGCAACCATATGTGGGTCTGCTGTCATCCTTATTCGAGAGAGGCTGAAACGGAGGCTCAGATAGAACAAGTACCTAGCTCAAATATTACTAGAGAAATGGGAAAGTGCAGATTCAAACCCAGGTCTTCCGACTGCAAGTCCCTAGTCCCCAGCCCCAGCTCCACTATATCAGCCTCTGTTAGGAAGAAAGCCGTTAACTATGGACTTTCGTCGCCGGGGTTTCGAGCCTAGGACACACCTGTACAGACCCCCGTTTGCCCCGCCCCTTTCCGGAGGAGACGTCCCCTCCACCAATGAGCGGCGCCGTGGGCGGGCCGCGGGCGCGCACGCTCTGGGCCCGCAGTTGAAGTGGCGAGAGCGCTCAGATACGCGACGCGTAGCAGGCGGGGACCGAACGGGTGCCTCAGTGTCCTTCCCCTCCCCTCGCCTGGCCTCGCCGTCCTCTCCCCGCAGCCGGACCGGAACTATGTGATCCCGGAAGTTCCGGGGCCTTTGCTGTGTGGGATAAACAGTAATGGCGGAGGCTGCAGCTCCCGGAACAACAGCCACAACATCAGGAGCAGGAGCGGCAGCGGCGACGGCGGCAGCAGCCTCCCCCACCCCGATCCCCACAGTCACCGCCCCGTCCCTGGGGGCGGGCGGAGGGGGCGGCGGCAGCGACGGCAGCGGCGGCGGCTGGACTAAACAGGTCACCTGCAGGTAGGACGTTGCGCGGCGGAGCGCCGGGCGCGGGGAGGGGGCCGCGGGCCAAGCCTGCGGCGCGGGAGGGAGGAGGGCGGCCGGCCTGCGGCTAGAGGCGCGGGAGGGCGGGGACCGGCGTCGTCTCGATCTCTACAGCCTTCGCGGCCCCCGCTGCCGCCGCGTTCCCCCAGTCACTGCGTCAACCCCCGCTGGGCCGCGGAGCCCTCAGCGCTGTCCGCGGAGGCCTGGCGGTGCGCGATTGCTGCGGAGCCCCGGGGCTGCACCGCCGCTTACACTTCCCTGAGCGCTGCCTGAGCTGGCTGCGAGCGCATCGGGGAGAGGTGGGCTGGCTCCTCCCCTGCCGCTGGAAGGATGCCCCCGCCGCTGCCTTCGGCTCCCGGGGCTCGGGAGGTGGTCACTTCAGGCCGGTCTCCCAGCGATCCTCTCCGGGCCTAGACACCCCGCCGAGGGCCCCAGCGAGCTTGCCTGGCTCCCGGCCCTCTCCTCTCTCCGTGCCATCCGTTTGTAACGTCTTTTCACGTCCCTCCGTCCCTCCGCCCCCCATCCTCCGCCCAACTGTGAGAAGAAGCTTTTGTATTTCTTCTTTGTATGTTTGTCGAGGTTGGCGGTGCTGAGCTTTGTCTTAGAAGCAGGCGTTCGGGGGCCGGGGTCGTCTTCTCCACCCGCGGTTTTTTTGAGCTGCAGATTATTACCCTCCCCCAGCGCTATGTTCCTCTTTTGAAATTTACGCATCTTCCGAAGGGAGTGAAAGGGCTCTTCGCTCCCGGAAGAGAGAGAGGTTTGGTTTTGGTTTGATATGCGAGACGAAAATATTAGAAAAATTAAGGGATGGCGGTTGTATGGATGTGTATGGTTGTAAAAAACTACCTAGCTCTACGCAGAAGAGGGCATTTAATTGTACGTTTTTTGTTTTCCGGTTTTTAAATAGTGATCAGTAGCGACTGTAAGCTTTTCTTTTTCTATCAGTTGAATAAATCAACTGAAATGCCGGTTTTCACCTGGGTGGTATAATTTATATGCAAGTATGTAAAAATGATTCCTAATTAGAACTTGTAGTATTAAGGGTGAAATTTGAAACCTTCCCAGTCTTTGATGTGATACATTTATCCTGGCGACCTTCGAAGGTCTCTCAGCCTTTGATAGGATACATTTAAGGTGTGAAGGATAAGCTTAATTATTTTACATAATGGGATGTAGAAAGAATAAACGCAATTTCAGGTCACTTGTCTTATTCATCGGTGGATTGTAAAAGTGGAATATTGCCAGGAATGATGATTTTAAAGTTTCTACTCATGGAGCAAATTATTTGAATATCTGTTTCCCTTTTACAATGCTACAGTTGATCTATATGTGCTAGTTACATCTTTTAAAAAATTGAAACCGGCCTGTCGGGGTGGCTAGGCCGGCGTGGTGGCTCATGCCTGTAATCCCAGCATTTTGGGAGGCTGAGGCGGGCGGATCGCCTGAGGTAAGGAGTTCGAGACCAGCCTGGCCAACATGGTGAAACCCTGTCTCTTCTAAGAATACAAAAATTAGGCCGGGCACAGTGGCTCACACCTGTAATCCCAGCACTTTGGGAGGCCAAGGCAGGTGGATCACGAGGTCAGGAGCTCAAGACCAGCCTGGCCAAGATGGTGAAACCCCGTCTCTACTAAAAATACAAAAAACATTAGCCGGTCGTGGTGACAGGCGCTTGTAATCTCAGCTACTCCGGAGGCTGAGGCAGGGAGTTGCTTGAACCCAGGAGGCAGAGGTTGCGGTGAGCCAATATCACACCACTTCACTCCAGCCTGGGCGAAAGTGAAACTCTGTCAGAAGAAAAAAAAAAAAGAAAAAGAAAGAAAAGAAAGAGCTTAGATTTACTAGTTTTTGGGGGTTTTTTTGTATAGCTTTTGCTTGAGACAGTTTTTTATTGTTGTGCAGATTCCTTGATAGGTCTGGGGTTTTAGTGTTTGACATTGTTTTCGGTTGTTCTAGGTACCAACATGATCTCTTACTTAAAACTATTTTCTCCTTTAGATAGAGGAATGTCAACTATCATCTTTTTTTTTTTTTTTTTTTTTTGAGACAGAGTTTCCCTCTTGTTTCCCAGGTTGGAGTGCAATGGTGTGATGTCTACTTACCACAACCCCCACCTCCCAGGTTTAATTGATTCTCCTGCCTCAGTCTCTGGCATTACAGATGCCTTAGTAGCTGGGATTACAGGCGTGCACCACCATGCCCACCTGGCTAATTTTGTATTTTTAGTAGAGACGGGCTTTCTCCGTGTTGGTCAGGCTGGTCTTGAACTCCCGACCTCAGGTGATCTGCCGGCCTCGGCCTCCCACAGTGCTGGGATTAGAAGGCGTGAGCCACCGCACCCGGTCTATGATCTTTATCGTTCACTTTGAGCTCTCTGAGAAGAGTAGGGCCCTATTTTATCTGCAGGGCTTTCTTTCCTCAGTTTCTCAGTTTCTTTCCTCAGTTGCGGTATCATGAACAGGATACTCAGTTACTATACTCAGTAAATGCTTGAGTGATGTTGATAAAGTCATATACCGAGAATTACCCACTTTAACAGGAACTTTGTAAGATTCCTCTGCTTTCATTAAAAAAAAACCAAAAACTTGTAAATTACCAAAGTACTTAACAGAACAGATGTGTATCTTTCTTTTTTTTTTTTTTTTTTTTTTTATGAGATGGAGTGTCGCTCTGTCGCCCAGGCTGGAGTGCAGTGGCGAGATCTCAGCTCACTGCAACCTCTGCCTCCCGGGTTCAAGCGATTCTCCTGCCTCAGCCTCCTGAGTAGGTGGGATTACGCCCGGCCACATGTATATTTTTTCTGGAACTACCTTATTCAATCATTCAGTAAGTAAACATTGCACGCCAGCAATGGGAGACACAATATTAGGTGTTCAAGAGAGTGCAGATGTATGTACTGTATTATAAATAAACATTTTCAATATGTTTGCTAGGTAAACATCACCTAAAGAATCAGGTAGAGGTGTGTTTTAGTGTTTGTGCTCATTTCTCCCTATAGCACATCACTCCTGTATCTAGGAATTTGACTAAAGCTATTTTCTTCACTTAGAAGTTTTGATTAGAATGTTTTTAATTGCTCGGAATCACCTGTATTTTCCTACTGGTTACATTTTTTCTAATGTTTCTCCTGGGGTTTTCATTGTGTTTTATACCTTTCCTCAGAAACTGTGTTATGCTGCCACCACCAGGCTGTTTTTCATATCTTTTATTAGAGGAATACTAAGAAACAGAAATGCTCATTGCATCTGCTACCTTGAGTTACCTTGAGTGTGTGAGGTTAGAACAGTTAATACTTAAAGAGAAGTTGTAATTTGAGTTTAGACCCCTCTTTATTAGAGTGCTTCTATAATGGTAGATAACTGTTCTGGTAGTTGAAATAATACACAAAAAACAAGCGTTTAATTTTTAATTTTTCAAAAAACTCTTCTTGATTTTTATTTGTATTTATTTTTATTTTTTGAGATAGGGTCTTGCTCTGTCCCCTAGGCTGGAATGCAGTGGCAGTGTCTTGGCTCATTGCAGCCTCCACCTCCCAGGCTCAAGCAATCCTCCTGCTTGAACCTCCCCAGTAGCTGGAATTACAGGCACGTGCCACCACCCCAGGCTAATTTTTTTTTGCATTTTTGATAGAGACAGGGTTTCACCCTGTTGCCTAGGCTGGTCTTGAACTCCTAAGCTCAAGTGTTTCACCCGCCTCGGCCTCCTGAAGTGCTGGGATTACAGGTGTGAGCCACCATGCTTGGCCTTGAAAGTTGTGTTTTGTTTGTTTGTTTTCTGAGACGGAGTCTATGTCGCCCAAGCTGGAGTGCAGTGGCACGATCTCGGCTCACTACAACCTCTGCCTCCTGGGTTCAAGCAATTCTGGTGCCTCAGCCTTCCGAGGAGCTGGGATTACAGGCACGTGCCATCACACTTGGCTAATTATTTGTACGTTTAGTAGAGATGGGGTTTCACCATGTTGCCCAGGCTGGTCTTGAACTCCTGACCTCAGGTGATCCACCCACCTTGGCCTCCTGAAGTCCTGGGATTACAGGCATGAGCCCCCGTTACCTGGCCTCAAAAGTTTTTTAAAATGTGGTTAACGTAACTTAAAGATCAGCTGGGCATGGTGGCTCACGCCTATAATTCTAGCACTTTGGGAGGCCAAGGCAGGTGGATCACTTGAGGTCAGGAGTTCGAGACCAGCCTGGCCAACATGACGAAACCCGTTCTCTACTAAAAATACAAAAATTAGCTGGGCGTGGTGGTGGGCACCTGTAATCCCAGCCACTCTGGAGGCTGAGGTGGGAGAATCGCTTGATCCCAAGAGGCAGAGGTTGCAGTGAGCCAAGATTGCACCACTGCACTCCAGCCTGGGTGACAGAGTGAGACTTCGTCTCAAAAAAAAAAAAAAGAAAGAAGGAAATCCTTCAGAAATTCTTTATCTGAGTGCTGTGACGTCCATAGTGAAATTTATTACTTGGAAACTACATAGTGGTTGTGAGAGGAAATAAGTAATAAATATTAAATGGTATTAAAAAGGTTATGCAACTGGGAAAGAAAAATTAATTTGCTATCGCTACCATGATTCACCATCACATCTAGCTGTCTTCTACAGCCTTTTATTTATTTATTTATTTTTGAGACGGAGTCTCAGTGGCGTGATCCTGGTTCACTGCAACCTCTGGGCCCCCCACCCACTGTGAGTTCAAGCAATTCTGCCTCAGCCTCCCAAGTAGCTGGGACTACAGGTGTGTGCCACCATGCCTGGCTAATTGTTTGTTTTTTTGTATTTTTAGTAGAAACAGGGTTTCACCATGTTAGCCAGGATGGTCTTGATCTCCTGACCTCATGATCCACCTGCCTCAGCCTCCCAAAGTGCTGGGATTACAGGTGTGAGCCACCGCACCTGGCCTAATTTTTGTATTTTTAGTAGATAGGGGGTTTCACCATGTTGGCCATGCTGGTTTTGAACACCTGACCTCAGGTGATCCACCTGCCTCTGCCTCCCAAAGTTCTGGGATTGTAGGTGTGAGCCACCGGGCCCACCCTACAGTCTTTTTTTCTTTCTTTTCTTTTCTTTTCTTTTTTTGAGATGGAGTTTCGCTGTTGTTGCCCAGGCTAGAGTGCAGTGATACAATCTTGGCTTGGTGCAATCGCCGTCTCCTGGGTTCCAGCGATTTTCCTCTCTCAGCCTCCAGAGTAGCTGGGATTACAGGCTTGTACCACCACACTCGGCTAATTTTGTATTTTTAGTAGGTACCGCTTTCACCATGTTGGTCAGGCTGGTCTCAAACTCCCAACCTCAGGTAATCCACCCGCCTTGGCCTCCCAAAGTGCTGGGATTACAGGCATGAGCCACCGAACCCGACTTTCTACCTTTTTCTAACAAGTATATATTATGTGCACAGATAGTTGGAGATAAAAAGGGGAATAAACCAGTCTTTACCCATCAGGAATTTATAATCTAGTTTGATAAACGGTATACTCACTCATTAAAAGTTAAATATCAAAGTAAGAAGTGTCACTGCAGATGAATTGATTAAATGCCTTATCTATTCTATAATTTATAGAAATTCCTAAAGAGGTTGTTAAGATGCCTAGAGATACTCTGAGGGTGCTGTTCGGTTCTCTTGTACCCTTACAGGGTAACTTGGCAGTTTCTTGTTCTCTATGTTGGGGGCCACTATTAGGTTTCTAAGAGGCACAGCAGTAGGGGGATTCTAGTAAATTTTGTCTTTATTACTGCATAGTGTCTCATGGAGACAGAGTCTGCACGGTGGAAGGAACTTTAGAAATAATATATGGCCCAGGTTTTCACCGAAGGCAAACTCAACTTGGGGTGAATCTGGATGATGTTTTTTTTTTTTTTTTGGTGGTATCATTTAAAAACAAGACATATACTTATATTCATTGGTTTTTGTTTGGAGGAGAAATTCTTTGACGTAGACTATATCTTTCTTTCTTTTTCTTTTTCTTTTTTTTTTTTTTTGAGATGGAGTCTCTCTGTTGTCCAGGCTGGAGTGCAGTGGCTCAGTGGCGCGATCTCGGTTCACTGCAATCCCTGCCTCAGCCTCCCGAGTAGTTGGGATTACAGGTGCCTGCCACCACGCCCGGCTAATTTTTTGTACTTTTAGTAGAGATGGGGTTTCACCATATTAGCCAGGATGGTCTTGATCTCCTGACCTCGTGATCCATCCGCCTCGGCCTCCCAAAGTGCTGGGATTACAGGCGTGGGCCACCATGTTTTTTTCTTTTTGTTGTGTAAGTTACACTGTTTTCATAATCTAAGGCTTATTATTATTACATTTTTTTGAGACAGAGTCACAGTCGTGCTCCATCACCCAGGCTGGAATGTCAAAATAGTTCATTGTAACAGTGCAAAAACAAGGGCCAGGCGCGGTGGCTCACGCTTGTAATCTCAGCACTTTGGGAGGCCGAGCGTGGGCGGATCACAAGGTCAGGAGATCGAGACCATCCTGGCTAACACGGTGAACCCACGTCTCTACTAAAAATACAAAAAATTAGCTGGGCATGGTGGCGGCGCCTGTAGTCCCAGCTACAATGCAAAAACACAATGCAAAAACGGACTAATACACTTGCTTTACTCCTGTTTTCTTATCACCTTCTTTTTATTTTTATTTTTTGAAATGGAGTCTTGCTCTGTCTCCCAGGCTGGAGTGCAATGGCGCGATCTCGGCTCATTGAAACCTCAGCCTCCCAGGTGTAAGCAATTCTCCTGCCTCAGCCTCCTGAGTAGCTGGGATTAACACGTGTGCCACCACACCAGCCAATTTTTGTATTTTTAGTAGAGACGGGGTTTCACCATGTTGCCCAGGCTGGTCTCGAACCGCTGGTCTTAGACCCCTGACCTCAGGTGAGCCACTCACCTCAGCCTCCCAAAGGTACTGGGATTACAGGCATGAGCCACCATACCTGGCCCTTTCTTTGTGTTTATTTCGTATGTTTGTGTATTTACTGGTTGAATATATTAGTCATGAATACTAATTAGTTTTAATATTTTCAAGGATTGATTTTAATCTAGTTTTGTGGTCTTTTGTCTCACAGGTATTTTATGCATGGGGTTTGTAAGGAAGGAGACAACTGTCGCTACTCGCATGACCTCTCTGACAGTCCGTATAGTGTAGTGTGCAAGTATTTTCAGCGAGGGTACTGTATTTATGGAGACCGCTGCAGGTAAGAATTTGTTTATAAATTTGTTCAGGGGTGGGTTGGAGGAAAAATGTAAAAGACATACTTCTGATAGCTTTATATGTCACTGATTAAAAATAATGCTTTGAAAATGACTCTTGGCTGGGCAGTGGCTCATGCCTATAATCCCAGCACTTTGGGATGCTGAGTTAGGAGGATTGCTTGAGCTTGGAAGTTTGAGACCAGCCTGGGTAACCTAGTGAGACCTCATGTCTGCAAAATATAGAAAAATTAGCTGGGCATGGTGGTGTGCGTCTGTAATCCCAGCTACTTTGGAGGCTGAAGCAGGAGAATTGCATGAACCCGGGAGGTGGACGTTGCACTGAGCCAAGATCCCGCCACTGCACTCCAGCCTGGGCAACAGAGCGAGACTCCACCTTAAAAAAAAATTGGGTAGGGCTTTTCTATCCTCCTAGTTCAGAAATGACTAGGTGTATTATCTGTGGATGTTAAACAAGTAACCCTCAAATTTATTTTTTATTTATTTTTTTGAGACAGGGTCTTACTGTGTTGCCCAGGCTGGAGTGCAGTGGTGTTGTCACTTCTCACTGCAGCCTCAACTTACCAGGCTGAAATGATCCTCTCACCTCAGCCTCCCAAGTAGCTGGGACCACAGGGATGCACCACCTCATTTATTTAGTTTTTTGTAGAGATGGGGGTCTTAATATGTTGCGTAGGCTGGTCTCAGATTCCTGGGCTCAAGCAGTCTTCCTGCCTTGGCCTCTGAAAAGTGTTGGGATTACAAGCATGAGCCCCAGAAACTGGCCCATCCCCAAATTTAGTAGGTTAAAACAGTGAACATTTATTATCTCAGTTTCTGGGGTTCCGGATTCTGTGAATGCCTTAGCTGGATGGTTCTATCTCAGAGACTCTTATGAGATGGCAGTCAAAATTTTAGCAAGTCATCTGAAGACTTGATGGGGACTCCAGGATATTTTTTGTGTGTGTGAGACCGAGTCTCGTCCCTCTGTTGCCCAGGCTGGAGTGCAGTGGCAAGATCTCGGCTCACTGCAACCTCTGTCTCCCAGATTCAAGCAATTCTCCTGCCTCAGTTTCCCAAGTAGATGGGATTACATCTGCGTGCCACTATGCCTGGCTAATTTTTTATATTTTTGGCAGAGACAGGGTTTCATCATGTTGGCCAGGCTAGTCTCGAACTCCTGACCTCAAGTGATCTGCCCACCTCGGCCTCCCAGAGTGCTGGGATTACAGGTGAGACACAGTGCCCAGCCAGGATTGTTTTTTGTTTGTTTGTTTGGGTTTTTTTGTTTGTTTTGTTTAAGATGGAGTCTTGCTCTTGTCGCCCAGGCTGGAGTGCAGTGGCGCGATTTCGGCTCACTGCAACCTCCGCCTCCTGGGTTCAAGCGATTCTCCTGCCTCATCTTCCGGAGTAGCTGGGATTACAGGCGCCCGCCACCACACCTAGCTAATTTTTGTATTTTTAGTAGAGACGGAGTGTCACCATGTTGGCCAGGCTGGTCTCGAACTCCTGACCTCAGGTGATCCACGCGGTTCGGCTTTCCAAAGTGCTGAGATTACAGCCATGAGCCATGGTGCCTGGCCCAGTATTGTTTTTAAGAGGTCTTACTCTCATGACTGTTGGCAGGAGACTTTGGTTTCTCACCACGTGGCCTTTTTTTTTTTCGAGATGGAGTTTTGCTCGTCACCCAGGCTGGAGTGCAATGGCATGATCTCAGCTCACTGCAACCTCTGCCTCCCGCGTTCAAGAGATTCTCCTGCCTTGGCCTCCAGAGTAGCTAGGATTACAAGCATGCACCACCACACCTGGCTAATTTTTTTTTTTTTTTTTTTTTTTTTTTGAGACAGAGCCTAGCTCTGTCGCCAGGCTGGATTCAGTGGCGCAGCCTCAGCTCACTGCAACCTCCACCTCCCAGGTTCAAGCGATTCTCCTGCCTCAGCCTCCTGAGTAGCTGGGATTACAGGCATGCACCGCCACGCCCAGCTAATTTTTGTATTTTTAGTAGAGATGGGGTTTCACCTTGTTGAAAGGATGGTCTTGATCTCCTGACCAGCCCACACCAGCCTCCCAAAGTGCTGGGATTGTAGGCATGAGCCACCGTGCCCGGCCCACACCCCATTAACTTTTGTATTTTTAGTAGAGACGGGGTTTCACTATGTTTGCCAGGCTGGTCTCAAACTCCTGAGCTCAGGCAGTCCACCTGCCTTTGCCTCCCAAAGCGCTGGGATTACAGGCGTGAGCCACCCCGCCTGGCCCATATGGGCCTTTTCATAGGGATACTTTAGTGTCCTTGCAGCTTGGCAGCTAGCTTTCCCCAGAGCAAACAATTTAACAGAGGAGGCAAGGAAAAGCCACAATGCCTTTTATGACCTAGTGTCAGAAGTCATATACTGTTATTTCCACTGATTCTGGACTAAGTTACTAAGTCCATCCCACATGTAAAGGGAGAGGATTGGGCTCTACCTTTTGAAGGAAGGCATGTCAAAGAGTTTTGGATGTACTTTAAACCACTACCCTTGGTAAGACTTTTGACAGTGTCATAGTCAATTTTTTTTTTTTTTTGAGACGGAGTCTCGCTGTCACCCAGGCTGGAGTGCAGTGGTGGGATCTCAGATCACTGCAAGCTCCGCCTCCCGGGTTCACGCCATTCTCCTGCCTCAGCCTCCTGAGTAGCTGGGACTACAGGCGCCCGCCACCATGCCTGGCTAATTTTTTGTATTTTTAGTATAGACGGGGTTTCACTGTGTTAGCCAGGATGGTCTTGATCTCCTGACCTCGTGATCCGCCAGCCTCAGCCTCCCAAAGTGCTGAGATTACAGGCGTGAGCCACTGTGCCATAGTCATAGTCGATTTTAATGTCATTATCAGAAAATGTAGTGTGAGCCACTGGGTTCAAATAGAGTTCAGAACCTGACATTATTGATGGTGTGGGATATTAATGTTAAGTCATCCCACATCTGTTTATTAGAGTCCAGTAAGGATGAGGGGAAAGAGAAGATCTTTTTCAAATGACTGTGTAGAAGTTCAGAAGTTGATCTCATAGAAACTTTGTTTAGTTGTTACTCATTTTGCCCTCTGCTAATTTGTCATTGCATTATTGCTGAAAAAGGGGGAAAATGACACAATGACATTATTCTCAAACTCTCCACCAGGCATGTCTTTTTTTTTTTTTTTTTTTTTTTTTTTTGTGAGACAAAGTCTCAGTCTGTCGCCAGGTTGGAGTGCTGTGGCATGATCTCAACTCACTGCAACCTCCGACTCCCTGGTTCAAGCAATTCTCCTGCCTCAACCTCCGGAGTAGCTGGGATTACAGGCATGTGCCACCACGCCCAGCTAATTTTTGCATTTTTAGTAGAGTTAGGGTTTCACCATGTTGGCCAGGCTGGTCTCAAACTCCTGACCTCAGGTGATCCACCTGCCTCGGCCTCCCAAAGTGCTGGGATTACAGGCGTGAGCCACCGCACCTGGCCTCTCCACCAGGCATGTCTTTTGCAGTCCCAATATAAAAGGCAGAGTCATGAGAACTTCACGCTACAATGATGAATGGACGAATCTTTGTAGTGGTATAGTCTCTGCAGGTATTGAGGCTAATTGTAAGGGAGCTGTGTTCCTTGAACTGGGTTCTAGTCTTTTGAGAGTTACTGCCAACTGTGACTGGGGCAGGAGGAGTTGAATATTGATGAGAGTGAAGAATCCAACCTCCCAAGCAGAGGGATGAGAATAGACTGTGAGATAGAATCAGAAAGCTATAGATAATTAGCAGTTGGTCCTTATTTCAGAAGAAGTGCTCATCTGAATGGACTGTGTAGATGGAGTGAATGAAAAAAATGAAGGTTAAATTGAAGAAATCTGTGCTAAGCCTCTGCATTTTTTTTTTTTTTTTTTTTGAGACAGAATTTCGCTCTTGTTGCCCAGGCTGGAGTGCAATTGCATGATCTCGGCTCACCGCAACCTCCACCTCCCGGGTTCAAGTGATTCTCCTGCCTCAGCCTCCCAAGTAGCTGGGATTACAGGCATGTGCCACCATGCCCAGCTAATTTTGTATTTTTAGTAGAGGCGGGGTGTCTCCGTGTTTGTCAGGCTGGTCTTGAACTCCTGGCCTCAGGTGATCCGCCCGCCTCAGCCTCCCAGAGTGCTGGGATTACAGGCGTGAGCCACAGCCCCCTGCCTGGGCTCTGCGTATTAACCATCTTATTTTTCAGGCAACTTTGCCCGCCCCAAATAGTTTGAGACCAGAGGAAATTAGGTAGGTTCCCTATTTTGGTGAGCCTCTGACGTTGAGGCAGATGAGCAAATGGCTCAAAGTTGAAAGGGACTGGGCACAGTGCCTCACACCCATCATCCCCGTGCTTTTGGGAGGCTGAGGTGGGCGGATCACTTGAGGTCAGGATTTCAAGACCAGCCTGGCCAACATGGTTAAACCTCCTCTCTACTGAAAATACAAAAATTAGCTGGGCATGGTGGCACGTGTCAGTAATCCCAGCTACTTGGGAGGCTGAGGTGGGAGAATCACTTGAACCTGGGAAGGTGGAGTTTGCAGTGAACCTTGATTGTGCCACTGTACTCCAGCCTGGGCAAAGAGTGAGACTTCGTCTTAAAAGAAAGTGGGGGAGGGGGCGGCTGGGCATGGTGGCTCATGCCTGTAATCCCAGCACTTTGGGAGGCTGAGACAGGAGGATCACCTGAGGTCGGGAGTTTGATATCAGCCTGACCTGTGGAAAACCCCGTCTCTACCAAAAATACAAAATTACCCAAGCATGGTGGCGCATGCCTGTAATCCTAGCTACTCTGGAAGCTGAGGCAGGAGAATCACTTGAACCCGGGAGGTGGATGTTGTCGTACCATTGCAGTCCAGCCTGGGCAACAAGAGCGAAACTCTGTCTCAAAAAAAAAAAAAAAGAAAAAGTTGAAAGGAACCTTAATTGGTTTTTTGTTTGTTTCTTTCTTTGTTTTGAGATCTGGTCTTGCCCTCTTGCCCAGGTTAGAGTGCAGTGGTGTGAACACGACTCACTGCAACCACCACCTCCAGCTAAGTTTTTTTATTCTGTTTGTAGAGACGGGGTCTCCCTATCTCACCGAGGTTGGTCTCAAACTCCCAGCCTCAACTGATGCTCCCACCTTTGCCTCCCAATATGCTGGGATCATAGGTGTGAGCCTACTGGGCCTGGCCTCTTAATTTTCCTTTTAATAAGGATGTAGCTGCCTCTTTTCTAGAACTCTTTAGAGGATGAGCCAGAATTGAGCTGGGTTTAGATCTCTTAGCATAAAGTGAAAGGAAGTAGAGAAACTATAGTAGTCTACTTGAAAGTTTGGTGATAATTGTTGAGTACAGGCTGATATAGGTGATTATTAAAAGGTTGATTGTGGACTAGCTAAAGAAAGAATCTTAAAGAGAGGCTTGCTCTATGACTGCTTGTTTTCCTGTTAGAATGATATCTAGGAACTTCAACCTACTTCTTATCTTTTTTTGTTTTTTTTTGAGACGGAGTCTCGCTCTGTCACCAGGCTGGAGTGCAGTGGCGTGATCTCGGCTCAATGCAATGTCCGCCTCCTGGGTTCAAGCGATTCCGGTGCCTCAGCCTCCTGAGTAGCTGGGACTACAGGCGCGCACCACCATGCCCAGCTAATTTTTTTGTATTTTAGTAAAGACGGGGTTTCACCATGTTGGCCAGGATGGTCTCGATCTTCTGACCTCCTGATCCGCCCACCTCGGCCTCCCAAAGGGCTGGGATTACAGGCGTGAGCCACCACACCCGGCCACCTACCTCTTACTCTTAGTGTTGGGATCTCTTTATGTAACTTGCTCAAAGCCCAGGGATTTCCCTCTTCACAGAGGGAGTAGATCATTGATAATGAAGGATAGCATCATAGCCCCAACAGTTGAGAGGATTTTCTGCATCAGTGTTTCATAATGGTGGTGCTTTTGTTTAGTGAGGCCAGTTCTTTGTTGCTCGGGACTGTTTTGCATATTGCAGATATCTAGTATTTTCCCAGAATGCCATTAGAACTCCCAGTCTTTGTTTCTGGACACCCTCTGGGGAAAGGGGCAATATTGGCTTGGTTGACTTCTTTCTTTTTTTTTAGATGGAGTCGTGCTCTGTCGCCCAGATTAGAGTGCAGTGGCGCAATGTCACAACCTCCACCTCCCACCTCAGCCTCCCGAGTAGGTGGGATTGCAGGCATGTGCCACCATGCCTGGCTAAATTTTGTTATTTTTAGTAGAGACAGGGTTTCACCATGTCAGCCAGGCTGGTCTTGAACTCCTGCCCTCAAGTAATCCACCTGCCTCGGCCTCCCAAAGTGCTGGGGATTACAGGTGTGAACTACCCTGCCTGGCCTAGTTTGGTTGACTTCTTGTTTGGAGTTTTGACTTTTGGACCAACTGAAGAATCCGATACTTTAAAATACTAAAGGCCACAGAAGCAATGGGGTGGGAGTTGTAAACCAACCAGGGAAAGGGTTATCTTCTCTTACAGAGACAGAAAAATTGATTAAACTTCCTTAGACATTTGTACTAGGCTGGGCGGGGAAGATAGCTTGAGCCCAGCAGACCAACTTAGGCAACATGGCAAAACTACGTACCTACAAAATAAAAATTAGCTGGGTGTGGTGGTGTGTACCTGTAGTCCCAGCTACTGGGGAGGCTGAGGTGGGAGGATCACCTGAGCCCAGGGAGGTTAAGGGTGCAGTGAATTGTGATTGTGCCACTGCTCTCCAGTCTGGGAGACAGAGTGAGACCCTGTCTCAAAGAAAACAAAAAATATAAAGCGTGTAAAAATAACTAATTTTTTTTTTGGAAATTATCGTTTAAACCAGGGAGTTTTGTTTTGTTTGTTTGTTTTTTTGAGACCGAGTTTCACTCTTGTTGCCCAGGCTGGAGTGCAATGGCACGATCTTGGCTCACTGCAACCTCCGCCTCCCAGGTTCAAGCGATTCTTCTGCCTCAGCCTCCCAAGTAGCTGAGATTACAGGCATGCACCACCATGCCCAGCTAATTCTTTTGCATTTTTAGTAGACACAGGGTTTCTCCATGTTGATCAGGCTGGTCTGGAACTCCTGACCTCAGGTGATAGCCCACCTCAGCCTCCCAAAGTGCTGGGATTACAGGTGTGAGCCACCGTGCCTGGCTTGTTTTGTTTTTTAAGGGACAGGATAGTCTTGCTCTGTCATCCAGGCTGGAGTGCAGTGGTGTGATCATGACTCACTGTAGCCTCAAATTCCTGGGCTCAAGTAATCCTCCCACCTCAGCCTCCCAACTAGCTGGAATTATAGGCTGGAGCCATGAAGCTTGGCTCCAAGGGAGTTACTTAATCTGAAAAGTAAGGCTTTGGGCCTGGGCGTGGTGGCTCACACCTATAATCCCAGCACTTTGGGAGGCTGAGGCCAGTGAATTGCTTGAGGTTAGGAGTTCAAAGACTAGCCTGGCCAACATGCTGAAACCCCGTCTCTACTAAAAATACAAAAATTAGCTGGGCTTGGTGGTGCCACACCTGCAATCCCAGCTACTTGGGAGGCTGAGGCAGGAGAATCACTTGAAGCCGGTGAGCTGAGATTGCACCACTGCACTCTAGCCACGTGACAGAGTGAGACTGTCTCAAAAAACAAAACAAAAGTAAAATGAAAAGTGAGGCTTTGGGCTGGATTTCTTTTTATTTTTTTTTTGAGATGGAGTCTTGCTCTGTCACCCAGGCTGGAGTGCAGTGGCGCGATCTCAGCTCTCTCACTGGAAGCTCCGCCTCCCAGGTTCACGCCATTCTCCCTCAGTCTCCCGAGTAGCTGGGACTACAGGCGCCCGCCACCACGCCCGGCTAATTTTTTGTATTTTTAGTAGAGACGGGGTTTCACTGTGTTAGCCAGGATGGTCTCGATCTCCTGACCTTGTGATCCGCCCACCTTGGCCTCTCAAAGTGCTGGGATTACAGGCGTGAGCCACCGCGTCCAGCCTGGGCTGGATTTCTAAGGATACTTGCTGCTCTAACATTTCAGAATACTGCCATCCAGTAGAACTTCGTGCAGTACTGGAAATGTTCTTCATGTTGCTATCTAACGGTAGCTTCTAGCTCCATGTAGCTTTTGAACACTTGCAGGTATAGCTAGAGGAAGGACTGAAGAACTGAGTTTAAAATTGTATGTAAGTCTGAAGAGTTAGATGTGGGCAGTGGTTGGCTGTACTGTATAGAGCAGCTTTAGAGTCCCATTAGACCTAGAACCCCATCACTTAGTAGGACAGTGAGGTCATCTCTAAAATGATAGAATACTTCCCCACAGTTCATGAGTGAAAGTGAAAGAGCATGTTCATGATAGTTTCTTCCCCTTATCCTTCAGCTTATAGGATTCCACTCTATAGAACAATGCATTGGGTTTTTGTAGATGATAGCAGGATACTCAGCTTACTTTTGCTGCAAGGCGAGGTAGTTTACCTAAGGCTTAAGAGGAGGAATATGAATGTCTTTGGAGACGGTGGTTTCACCATGTTGGCCAGGCTGGTCTCGAACTCCTGACCTCAAGTGATCCACCTGCCTTGGCCTCCCAGAGTGCTGGGATTACAGGCATGAGCCACCGCGCATAGTCTTTATTGGTTCTGAGTTGGAGTCTAGCTCTGTCACCCAGAGTGGAGTGCAGTGGTGCGTTCTTGGCTCACCGCAACATCTGCCTCCTGGGTTCAAGTGATTCTTGTGCCTCAGCCTCCCAAGTAGGTGGGATTACAGACGCACACCACCACACCCGGCTAATTTTTTTGTATTTTTTAGTAGAGACGGGGTTTCACCGTGTTAGCCAGGATGGTCTTGATCTCCTGACCTTGTGATCCACCCACCTCGGCCTCCCAAAATGCTGGGATTACAGGTGTGAGCCACTGCGCCCCACCTAATTTTTTTATTTTTAGTAGAGATGGAGTTTTGCCATGTTGCCCAGGCTTGTCTCTAACCCCTGAGCTCAGGCAATCCACCCACCCCAGCCTCCCAGAGTGCTAGAATATGAATGTTTGAGGTAATAATAACAATGATTAAAGACCAGCTCAGTAAAATGTTTGCCATAAGCTGGAGTAGAGCCTTTAGTTAGATTTTACTTTATTTTTGGGTATAAACATAGGCACCTGTAACACAGATGACCCAAAGTTAGTAATGTTTCATTATAAGAACCACTTGATAACAAACTATAAATTATGTAACACGGTTAAATTTACTACATACATAATTAATACATAGCATCTGAATAAAACTCGGTGTGCCGGGCACGGTGGCTCATGCCTGTCACTTTGGGAGGCTAAGGCAGGAGGCTTGCTTGAGCCCAGGAGTTGGAGACCAGCCTGGACAACATAGGGAAACCTTGTCTCTACAAAAAATAAAAAAAGTTAGACCAGCATTGTGGCACACACCTGTCGTCCCAGCTACTCAGGAGGCTAAGGCAGAGGGATTGCTTGAGCCCAGGAGGTCGAGGCTGCAGTGAGCTGAGGTCACACTACTGCACTCCAGCCTAGGAGATAGAGTGAGTCTCTGAAAATCAGTCAATTTCTTAGTGTAAAATGCTAAAAGAATTGTGATAATTGTCTTCTCTTTTCTTTTGAGGTGGAGTTTAGCTCTTGTTGCCCAGGCTGGAGTGCAATGGCACCATCTAGGCTCACTGCAACCTCAGCCTCCCAGGTTCAAGTGATTCTCCTGCCTCAGCCTCCCGAGTAGCTGGGATTACAAGCATGCGCCACCATGCCTGGCTAATTTTGTATTTTTAGTAGAGACGGGGTTTCTCCATGGTGGTCAGGCTGGTCTCGAACTCCCAACCTCAGGTGATCCACCTGCCTCGGCCTCCCAAAGTGCTCGATTACAGGCCTGAGCCACCACGCCCAGCAGGAACTGTGAGAATTTTCTCAGGCAGAAAGATGCTTGCTATGCTTTGCTTTTTTTTTTTTTTTTTTTGAGACAAGAGTCTCACCCTGTTGCCCAGGCTGGAATGCAGTGGCCTGATCTTGGCTCACTGCACCCTCCACCTCCCATGTTTAAACAATTGTCATGCCTCAGCCTCTCCTGAGTAGCTGGTATTACAGGTGTGCGCCACCATGCCCGGATAATTTTTTATTTTTAGTAGAGACCAGATTTCGCCAGGCTGGTCTTACACTCCTGGCCTTAAGTGATCTGGCCTCCTTGGACTTCCAAAGTGTTGGGATGACAGGTGTGAGCCACCGCACCAGGCCAGAAAGATGGTTCTTGAAGGAAATAGATGTTTTTTCCCCCCATATTTGGAGATGGTGGTGGTTTAATGTTTACAGATGAAAAGGAGAGAATGCATGGGGGAAAATTTGGAAGGGGAAATGGTGAATGGATGGATTTTCTTAGAAAAAGAATGTACATATTGTGTATGTATAAATATTGTCTCTACCTTTTAATGGTGACAGCATTTTATTTGATGTGTTGGTAAAACGTTCCACATGTCTGCTTGTTGACTTTGTGTCAGCCTTGCTTTGAAATCAGTCAGTTTTGCCTGCAGGGTTTCTGGCAGAGTTACCATGGGAACTATAGACTGTCAACTATCTGAAACTCCTAATTAGAGTGGAATTTGAAGTAATAAGTGGTATATAGCCAGGGGTATGGGCCTACAGGCCAAATCTGGCCAAAGACTGTTTTCATAAATCAAGTTTGATCGGAACAGTTACACATTCCTTTAAATAGTACCTACACCTGCTTTTGCACTGCAGTTTCAGAGTTGAATAGTTGTAGTTGTGATGTTGATTGTATGACCTACAAAGCCTAAAATATTTGTGTATTTGATGCTTTAAACTTTGGTGACCCCCTGTCTATTGCCTTCCTACTCAAAAGTATGGTCTCTGGACCAGCAGTCTCGGCATCACACATGGTATAACTAAATATGCAGAATCATAGGCTTCTCTCTGCACTCACAAATACAGGCACATTGATGCTCAAAGAGAATCCAAGGAATGTATTAGGAATATATGGCCGGACGTGGTGGCTCACACCTGTAACCCCAGCACTTTGGGAGGCTGAGGTGGGTGGATCATCTGAGGTCAGGAGTTCGAGATCAGCCTGGCCAAACGGCATCTCCACTAAAGATACAAAACTTAGCCAGCCTCGGTGGCTGGCGCCTGTAATCCCAGCTACTTGGGAGGCTGAGGCAGGAGAATCACATGAACCCAGGAGGCAGAGTTTGCAGTGAGCTGAGATCACGCCACTGCACTCCAGCCTGGATGACAGAGCAAGACTCCATCCAAAAAAAGAAAAGAAAAGAAAAGAAAAAGGTATATATGAAGTTAGGCAGTGAGTGCTTACTTTTTTTTTGAGGCGGAGTCTCACTCTGTCGCCCAGGCTGTAGTACAGTGGCATGATCTCGGCTCACCACAACCTCTGTCTCCTGGGTTCAAGGTGATTCTCCTACCTCAGCCTCCCGAGTAGTTGGGATTACAGGTGCGCCACCATGCCCAGCTAATTTTTGCATTTTTAGTAGTGACGGGTTTTCACCACATTGGCCAGGCTGGTCTCGAACTCCCAACCTCTCTGGTGATCCACCCACCTCAGCTTCCCAAACTGCTGGGATTACAGGCTTGAGCTACCACGCCCGGCCGACTGCTTACTTTTGAATTTTTTCTTAGATATGAACATAGCAAGCCACTGAAACAGGAAGAAGCAACTGCTACAGAGCTAACTACAAAGTCATCCCTTGCTGCTTCCTCAAGTCTCTCATCGATAGTTGGACCACTTGTTGAAATGAATACAGGCGAAGCTGAGTCAAGAAATTCAAACTTTGCAACTGTAGGAGCAGGTTCAGAGGACTGGGTGAATGCTATTGAGTTTGTTCCTGGGCAACCCTACTGTGGCCGTAGTAAGTATTCTGAAGAAGAAAATAAGAGTTAGAGGTCTGGATAGCAGTTCATCCATTTGCTTAGTTTTGACAACTTTCCCCTTTTTGCTTCTATTCCTTTTTTAGTTTAATCTTAGTACAGTACTTTAATTTGGATTACCTAAGATTTACAGATAGAGTGAAGGAAACTTTGAATCCCAGTGAAATGAATTCAGAATGTTTTGAAAAACTGAATCCTTTCGAGTACTTTTTGAAATTAAATTTCAGTTACCCAAGACATAGATAAAGAAGCAATTTTTTTTTTTACAAGTCTAATCTTGGAAATAACAGCGGTAGAAAAAGTTCCTTTCTTTCAAGTGAAGAAGTTAGTTCAGTAGACTGTTTTGGTATTTCATTGCAGTTTTATTTTCATTTTTTGCGGTTAGATTCTCAGTTCTCTTATAGTTCATGCCTTATCTATTTGGACCTTTACCACCCTCTTACACATTTTCAGCTGCGCCTTCCTGCACTGAAGCACCCCTGCAGGGCTCAGTGACCAAGGAAGAATCAGAGAAAGAGCAAACCGCCGTGGAGACAAAGAAGCAGCTGTGCCCCTATGCTGCAGTGGGAGAGTGCCGATACGGGGAGAACTGTGTGTATATCCACGGAGATTCTTGTGACATGTGTGGGCTGCAGGTCCTGCATCCAATGGATGCTGCCCAGAGATCGCAGCATATCAAAGTAAGTCTTTAGGGAGATGTGTGTGTTATTAGATGTGAGAATCATTATTTGCCCTTTCACAGCATTGTGGGTTTATTTCAGAGAAACATTTGATGAATTGAATGGTTATCAGTGAGTAGGGAAGTTTTCCTGTCTTGGGCTTCTTGGATGCTTTATCAAGAAATCATATTTCCAGTGAACAAAATTAACTGGGCATGGAGGCATGTATCTGTAGTCCCAGCTACTTGTTAGGCTGAGGCAAGAGGATCGCTCAAGCCCAGGAGGTTGAGGCAAAAGAAAAAAAGAAGTCCTACTTCCAGAAACTCAGACTATAGACTTCTAACATTTTTTTCCTCCTTTAAAAAATAATGTTTCTGAGATTCACATTGAATATGTTTAATCTTTCAAAAATGCACATTTCATTGGTTTTTAGCATATTTACAGAGATGTGCAACCATTACCATTTTATTAATTTTAGGATACTTTGATCATCCTACACCCATTAGCAGTCACTCTTTATTCCACCCTTCCTCCAGCTCCTGGCAATAACAAATCTCCTTTGTCTCTGGATTGGCCTATTATGGACATTTCATGTAAATGGAATCCTGTAATGTGGTCCTTTGTGACTGACTTCTTTCACTTAACATAGTGTTTTCAAGGTTCTCTGTGTGGTTGCGTGTAGCCGTTCTTAGTTTTGATGGCTGAATTATTGTCTTTGTATGGCTAGACCACATTTGTTTTTCCATTCATGAGTTGATGGACACTTAGATCATTTCCAGTTTTTGGCTATTATGAATAAGGCTGCTAGGAACATTTGTATATAGGTTTTTCTGTGAAGATATGTTTTCAGTTACCTAGGAGTGGAATTGCTGGGTTACATAGGAACTCTGTGCTTTACGTTTTGATGAACTGCAATACTTTTCCACAGTGGCGGCAGGATTTTACATTTCCAGCAGCAATGTATGGGAGCCAGAGTAGATTCAGAAGACATTGTATTAGAAACTTTAACTTTATTGGAGCAAAGTTTGCTTCTAATCATTTCCATCTCTTTTAAATTTCCGTCTTTTTAAATGTGGTTTTAGGGGGTGAGGCATGTTATAAGGTAGACATAATTTGATCCCTATCTTCAGCGTACTTTTGTGAATTTAGGCAGGATAAATCTCTATACGTTATATCTATATATTGAGATAGTAGAACCTACCTCTGAATATATATATATATATATATATATATGTTTTTTCTTTTAAAGGTTTAGGAAAAGACATGTTTAGTGATGATGTGAGATTATGGATGACATTGCTCTTATGCAGTGTTATTTTTATTTTTTTTTGAGACAGAGCCTTGCTTTGTCGCCCAGGCTGGAGTGTAGCAGCGCAGTCTCGGCTCACTGCAGCCTCTGCCTCCCTGGTTCAAGCCATTCTCCTGCCTCAGCCTCCCGAATAGCTGGGACTTACAGGCATGCACCACCACGCCTGGCTCAGTTTTGTATTTTTAGTAGAGATGGGGTTTTGCCATGTTGACCAGGCTGGTCTCGAACTCCAGGCCTCATGTGATCCACCCAAGCTTGGCCTTCCAAAGTGCTGGGAGTTTTCTGCATTTTTATGTTTCCTATAATCATGTTTTTTATAAGTTAAAATATGATGTCCACACAAAAATTGGTACATGAATGTTCTTGGCAGCATTATTTATAATAGCCCCAAAGTGGGCTAATCTAACCTAACCTAAGTGTGCATTAGTCTATCAAGCTGAGTAGTTGAAAAATCTCGATGAAGTTGTTTTTCTTTAAAGGCGCATAAGAGAGTTACGTGCCTGTCACCCTTATTTTCCGACAGGTTTTAACTAGGGTCTTAACCTCATGTAGAAACCAGAAATAACAAACAGTATGGAAAACTGTCTTTAATGTAGTTGAGCTCCAGGTTTGGGGCAGAGAAAATTGGGTAATTTTTCAGTTCCCGAAGTTGAGTCCTCATAGTTTGATTTTCTAGTATTGTTAAGTACCACCGCAAAAACGAACAAACAAAAAAAACACCACACCTGTGTTTACTTGTCAGCAAAGCTAATTTTCATGTCAGCTTGGGAACATTGTTTTTTCAGTTGACTATTTGATTCTTTGACTGTGAATCATTAACTGTTGCTCAAGTTTTTCAGGGTTCAATGACTCGATTCCACTTGTTCTCTCTCCACCTTCTCTAGTCGTGCATTGAGGCCCATGAGAAGGACATGGAGCTCTCATTTGCCGTGCAGCGCAGCAAGGACATGGTGTGTGGGATCTGCATGGAGGTGGTCTATGAGAAAGCCAACCCCAGTGAGCGCCGCTTCGGGATCCTCTCCAACTGCAACCACACCTACTGTCTCAAGTGCATTCGCAAGTGGAGGAGTGCTAAGCAATTTGAGAGCAAGATCATAAAGTGAGACTCCTCCCCAGTCTTCATTTGTGCTTTCTCTTTTGGGGAAGAATTTAGTAACTTGTGCCAACTTTCAACCAGATGGACCGCATTTAAATGCATGCATTTTATCTTGAAACTGGGATATTCTAATGGGGATTTCTTCTTTGTATTTCAGCTAGCTTCTAGGTTAGTTGGTCTATCTACTTTTATTTGAATGAGGAAACCCTGTGTATCAGTTAGAATCTTTGTGCTTTTTCTGAGGAGATTGTGTTTAATGGATTATTAGCCAGTTTAGGCTCAGTGAACAAACTGATCTAGCTCTGAATGTATGTTTCCTGACGTTTTACATTTCCACTTTCCTATTCCATTCATTAAGCTAGCCAACAATCCACCATCCTTTAAAGATTGTTCTCATAACTGAACAAAAACCACATAATCTAAACAGAGCAAAGCTACAAGAAATAAATTTATTTAAACGAAAGAAAAAGGAGTCTGTGTGAAATGTCTTCTTTTGTTTTTGTTTTTTACCTAAGTTATATTTTTCAAAAAAAAAAAGGAAAAGAACTGGCTAGCCCTTGAGTTGGATTTATAAAGGAGGTTGTCTTGCTTGAAAGAAATGGTCAGTTGTGTGACAGTATGTGGAACCCTTTCAGGAATTGCCCACGTGCCTTTCAGTTAAGTCTTTAAGTCTGGAGGCGACACACCAGGGTGTGTCCTTGAAGAGTGGGCCTGTAAAAGGGGGATTTGCATTGCAGCCTGTTCATTGTTTCCCAGGTCCTGCCCAGAATGCCGGATCACATCTAACTTTGTCATTCCAAGTGAGTACTGGGTGGAGGAGAAAGAAGAGAAGCAGAAACTCATTCTGAAATACAAGGAGGCAATGAGGTATGAGCACTGCAGCCTTTTCTCAAGCGAAGAGCCCAACAGAGCTTGGGTTCACTTTGAAAAGAATGGTGCTGCATTATACACTCCTACCTCCTTCCTACCCTTCTTTGACTTCCCAGGACAGTTTATTTTGTCACCCTGATAACATCCAGTATATATCTTGCTATAACACAGTCCTTGGGGTCTATGCCAAGGGACTGTGTTATAAAGAGGTCTCTACTGTTGACAAGTAAGGCCCCATGAGTGGGGTTCTACCTTATTCTGAATCCGTGTCATAGCTGTCCTATGTTCTCGTGTGTTGGCTTTCTAGAAGATTTTCTCTCTATGGCATCTGCTTGTGCTAGAGCTATTAACCAGCATAGACTTGAACAGAGTTACCGGTTTCTAGTTCGTGTTTCTTGCATTGGCATACACATGTTTATAAGAACACATCTTGGGGAGGGCTGTAAGCTGACATAGTGGTTCTATCCCTACCTGTTTAAAGAAACCCCGGATGATAGTCAAATACAGACCTGAAATCCACTGTGAATAAGGGTTGCGATATTTTCCTTTCCAGCAACAAGGCGTGCAGGTATTTTGATGAAGGACGTGGGAGCTGCCCATTTGGAGGGAACTGTTTTTACAAGCATGCGTACCCTGATGGCCGTAGAGAGGAGCCACAGAGACAGAAAGTGGGAACATCAAGCAGATACCGGGTAACTCTCACTGTTTTTTTAAAGGAGGGGAAATTCCAAGGTATCAGTTGAGTCCTGCACATATTGGGGTAGGGGAAGGAGAAGGTTAACGCTCAGGTCTGGGAGCGAAAGTGTAGAGTATTAAAGGAGGAAACAAACCTCAGAAAACTGGGAGGGATAGGAAAGGAAGAAAAAATGTGTGTTAAAGCTCTAGCCTAAACGATTTCCATGAAGTAACCAGAGGGGAGGAAGTGGTAAATGGAAACCCTAACTAAGAAGTCTGGTTCGTCATGCCCTCTGGTGTGCTGGACGTTTTGCCTTATAAACAACAGGATAGAAGATACTGCTCGACAGTGCCATCCCTATCATGGCCTTGTTTTTTACAGGCCCAACGAAGGAACCACTTCTGGGAACTCATTGAGGAAAGAGAGAACAGCAACCCCTTTGACAACGATGAAGAAGAGGTTGTCACCTTTGAGCTGGGCGAGATGTTGCTTATGCTTTTGGCTGCAGGTGGGGATGACGAACTAACAGACTCTGAGGATGAGTGGGACTTGTTTCATGATGAGCTGGAAGATTTTTATGACTTGGATCTATAGCAACCTTGCGTGGCGTGTGAACTGGTCTGCTGACCTCAGACAGCAGCTGTCCCCTGTGGTGGTGTGGCAGTGCCTGTGTTCTCTCCTAGGCAGGCCTCTCAACTCCAGGTGCTGTCCTAAGAATTTTTACCCAGGGCCTGTCTTCTCAACCCCTCACCTTTCCCTGAGGAGTGTGTTGTTTTCCCTGTTGAAAAAAGTTACAAAAATAAATCTTAAAGTTAGTTTTTTGTAACACGAATTTAACTGTCAGACAGTTAGTGTAGGTGTGTTGCGTCATCTGTTTTCAACCAGATTGCATTTATGGACTTTTCACACACTCATTTTGAGGACCCCAGGTTCAAAAGTAAAAGCAGTGGCCCTGCTTTGGGGTCCAAGAATAGGAGTGATGGGTGAAGGGACCTAAGCTGGCCAATAGCCCTCTGCCCCAGACATGGGATGTGGATCCTTGAGGTTTCTGGTGAAATCTGCACATCTGTGTTTTTATATCTGTTCCCTACCCTGTAATCCCTACCATGTGCACTTGTTCTGTGGTTTTGGTCTCTTGTTTAATTGCACACAAGTAATACTACTGGGTAACCAGAATCAGGTGTGAATGTGTTGAGATTTTTTACTGTTTTGCATGATAGGAAAATTGAGAAAGAATACGTATAAAAGATAGAGAGGCATAACATCAATGCAGAGTTGGAAGTTGGCTCCCAAGGGCTGACATGGTGTGAGTGTGTGGGTGTGTGATAAGCTTCTCATCGCTGCATAGATGCAGTATTCTTAGCCTTAGTAGAAAAACCTGGTTTAGTGGTTTAAGCCTTGTGTGGCAGATAGATCTTAAAGGGCAAAGCAGTATATTGGTAGTTGTCAATATAGCAGTGCTAGCTCTGTCTATATAAATAGAGAAATGGGGTTAGCCATAGAGGTTAAAACTACCTGGTCATCCCATATATTAACACAAACTGGGTCTTGGATACACAGTTGTATTTAATGTTTTACGATCTAGCCTTTCCAGTACAGGCACTTTCTGAGAAACCTTTGTCCTCACTTGAGGCATTTTGTTGTCGGGTTTTTGTGTTTGTTTTTGTGGGTATTTGCCTCATTCCACCCCTGAGCTTTCAGGTAGACAGACGTGATTCAAAACTCTGTTTTAAGGTGTTTATTGTAGTGGAGTAATGGGTTTGCAGTGATAAGTCATACTTTTCCACCGAAAGGGAGGGCTTGGGAATCCCTGAGATTAGCTAAAGTTAAGTTGTTGGAAGAATTCCTTGATTGGAAATTGTACCTTTGTGTTTTGTTGCTCTGTTTCCTGAAAATAACTCGGGGATACTCCTGGTTTGTCCATCTACTGCTTTGATTCCTTGGATCCCACCCATTCTTTCACTTTAAGAAAAAACAAATAATTGTTGCAGAGGTCTCTGTATTTTGCAGCTGCCCTTTTGTAAGAAGCACTTTTCCCAAATAAAACAATTAAAAAAAAAGTTGGCTGTTCTGTGTAATGAGCTGTTTTGAAATGTGCCGATGTCAGAGAATAATGATGTTTTTCTTTCACTGACTCTTCGATCGGTCCCTTGTCAGATATTCGGGAGGATAGATACTTTGAGAAATGTGTGAGAGAGAAAGGGAAACCTTAACTAGCCGGGGTCATCAAACAATCCTATACTTGAAAATGTTCAAGACTAACGCTGTGCCACCTGTTGAGCAAAAGGCACTGGCAGTTTTCTGCTACCATGCACTTGCGGTTGAACTTGCTTCATGCCCTTAGATAACGGGGGAAGGTCATAATATAATTGTATTTTGAAAGCTTATTGTTCTGCATAATTATTTTGTGAATTTTTAAGGAGTTTTCATTATTGTGAATTTTTTGTGAGTAAGAACCATTCTGCCACTCCCATGGAAGACCTTCAGGTGACCTTTTTTCCACACTTGTAAAAATAACTGCTCCTCGATTTTAGTATTTATGTTAAGGATTTATGGCTGGGTGCGGTGGCTCACGCCTGTAATCCCAGCACTTTGGGATTACAGAGGCAGGAAAATCACTTGAACCTGGGAGGCGGAAGTTGCAGAGAGCTGAGATCACGCCATTGCACTCCAGCCTGGGCAATAGAGTGAAAAAAATAAGGAATTTGTGCTATCGGGGCCGGGCACGGTGGCTCACGCCTGTAATCCCAGCACTTTGGGAGGCCGAGGCGGGCGGATCACGAGGTCAGGAGATCGAGACCATCCTGGCTAACATGGTGAAACCCTGTCTCTACCAAAAATACAAAAAATTAGCTGGGCGTGGTGGCGGGCGCCTGCAGTCCCAGCTACTCGGGAGGCTGAGGCAGGAGAGTGGCGTGAGCCAAGATCTCGCCACTGCACTCTAGCCTGGGCGAAAGAGCAAGACTCCAACTCAAAAAAAAAAAAATTATGCTATCGGAAAATGTTTAAACATCTAGGAATCATTTCTGAGTGTGCTTACTGTAGTCATGGTAACAAGTGGAGATCCACTGAGTAGTCTGTTTCTGTAAGCTTGTAGCCCAGCAGCTAACTCCCGGGGGAGTTAAGTCCACCCTCAGCTGTACCAGTCAGGCTATGCTGGGGACCCGCAGAGGGATGGGGAAGAGCCTGAGAATGGGTTGGGAGTGCTGGAGCTAGGAGGTGGAGAGAGCCTTGAGCAATTCTGGAAAGTAGGAAGAAGCATCGTTTGCATATCTGAATCTGCAACAGGGAGAGAAGGGGATAGCAAGGTCCAGGGAGTGGCAGTTGGTCACTTCTGGGATGGAGAGAAGTGTATGTTTAGAGCAACTCTTTTGTATCTTGGAAAAGGCAGTGGAAGCTTCTGTACTAGTCCGAGTAGTCTGTAATGTGGATTGCTACCCTCACTGGCTGCATTGAGAGCGAGTTCTCTTCTTTCCCCAAGTGTTAATTGCCTGTTGCAAAAGAAGCTGAGGTGTAAACATTGATGGGTGGAACGTCTCACCTTCTCATTTGCACAAAACTACAATTTCAGCCTCTTCCCTGCCACCATACACAATAAGTGATTTCACATCATGCCAGTGATTTGGGGGAGAGAAGGGGCTTGATATTGTAAAGGTAGTTGATAAAGTTGATACTGATAAAGGAGGAGAAAGAGGCTTGATATTGATAAAGGTAGATATTGAAATGGTAGTCATAGTACTGGCAACAGATTTCCAACCCTGCTTTGTGGGTTCGTGGTTCAATTGCAAGGCCCAGCTGACTTACCTAGGCTGAAATGTGAGAAGTGTCGTTTCCAGATGAAAGTTTAAGATCCCATACGTGATCCTCTTTCCAGGCAATTGGTAAATTTTGCGAAGTGGCTGTTCTACCAGCCTGGGTCACCATGCTGGTACACTTAACTCAGTTAACCCATGAGGGACATGGAATGTGAGCAACCCATAAACCTTTGGGGTGAGAAGCCACTGAGCCAAACAGCCTGCCCTGTCTTGAAATCTTGTTTAAGCTGTCATTTTATAAGGAAAATTAAGCAAAATCCTTTTTTTTGTTTTGTGTTTTGTTTTTTTTTTTTTGGAGACGGAGTCTCGCTCTGTCGACAGGCTGGAGTGCAGTGGCGCTTTCTTGGCTCACTGCAACCTCTGCCTCCCGGATTCAAGTGATTCTCCTGCCTCAGCCTCCTGAGTAGCTGGGCTACAAGTACATGCCACCATGCCTAGCTACTTTTTTTGTATTTTTAGTAGAGATGGGGTTTCACCATGTTGGCCAGGGTGGTCTCCATCTCCTGACCTCATGATCCGCCTGCCTCAGCCTCCCAAAGTGCTGTGATTACAGGCGTGAGCCACCTCGCCCGGCTGAGAAATAATTTTTAAAAACAGCACTGACATACTTGTTCATCTGAAGTGGTTAATACAAACTCACTCTCACGCAGTGGCCGTATTTTATTACTTTCCAGTGTCCAGGACTTATTTCACAAACCTTTAAACAAGTTTACATTGTTGATAAAGGAAGTGCTCTGTTGCAAATTGTCTTAAGACAGCGCTTATTCCTTTGTATTGAATGACAGGAAGAGATCCATTGCTGATAATAGAATATGCCTCAGATCTTACTTCCCCAGAACTAGCCTGGGCTCTTTGTTTAGTTCACTAGGTCTTTATCTCAGCCCCCTCATCAGTGTATAGAAGAAATAACACCACACAGTACCTGAGCAAATACAAGCATTTTTGGGTTCTAGTGATGAGCTTTTTTTGTGGGGTTTTGCTCCATCACCCCAGCTGGAGTGCAGTGGTGCAGTTTCGACTCACTGCAACCTCTGCTTCCTGGGTTCAAGCAATTCTCCTGCCTTAGCCTCCTAAGTAGCTGGGACTACAGGCGCACGCCACCACGCCTGGCTAATTTTTGTATTTTTAGTAGAGACGGGGTTTCCCCTTTTTTTTTTTTTTTTTTCCTGAGACAGAGTCTTGCTCTGTCACCCAGGCTGGAGTGCAGTGGCACAATCTCGGCTCACCGCAACCTCTGCCTCCTGGGTTCAAGCTATTCTGCCTCAGCTTGTCAAGTAGCTCAGATTACAGGCGCCGACCATGATGCCTGGCTAATTTTTGTATTTTTAGAAGAAGCGGGATTTCGCCATGTTGGCCAGGCCAGTCTGGAACTCCTGACCTCAGCCTGGAACTCCTGACCTCAGGTGATTTGCCTTCCAAAGTGCTGAGATTACAGGCACCACCACGCTCGGCCTAAAACTGTTAATGGATGACCTTTTTAGTAAAATGAAGGTATCCACATATTTTACAGATATTTGAGTCCTTGTGCATACAGGCACTGTACTAGTGCTAGAGATGCTGTGAGCAGAACACAGTTTGCAGAAGTGCTCATCAAACTAGCCCACTTGGTCCCTTCCACTTCCCAGGCCCTTTGCAGTTTGGTTGGTGCTGCATGGCTAACTCACGTCATGTGCCGTGTGCCCTCCTTGTCATCGTCTCTGTTTCATGGAGGTATTGGAAGCCATGTGTTAAAGTGGCAGAGTCACAAGACAGGAGGGATCCTGGATCTCTGTGTCATGGATAGAGGGAGAGCTCCCACCCCCAAAATCAGATTTTGTATAAACGAGATAAATTGAGATTTGGGAGTTTGTTTGTTTTGTTTTGCCAGTAGCCTAATATGAAATATCCTAATAAGGCAGTTGTGGCCCTTCATAAAACTGGTGACTGCTTTCGATAGGGGGCCTGGGCTAGTGTGGCCATGGAAAGGTCATTTGAATTGAGATCTGAATGGCAGAAAAAGTGCCCTGCAGAGAAGACATCCTGTGTTAAAGCCTGAGGCAGGCAAAGGCAAGACATCCAACAGCTTTTCCTTGACATCACCATTAAGGACACTCGATGGCCTACAGGACACATTGAATTTCCTGTGTTAGGTATAGCTTTTACTTTCAGAAAAGTATACGTGCAAGTCAGTAACATTATAACAATGTCTAACATTTATAGGAATAATGTTGGGTTGCCTTAAAATACCAAAAACATTCTTCCTACAATTTAATGCTTTACTAAACTGCAACACACTCACCTGATCATGACCTGCTGCAGTTGGAACCAGTCTCCACAGCAGGGCTTCTCAGCCTTTAATGTGCAAATGAATGAGAGGAGGAGGTTCTTGTTAAAATGCAGATTCTGATTCAGTGGGTCTGGAATAGGCACAAGACACTTATTTGTATTTTTTGAGACTGGGTTACTCTGTCACAGGCTGGAGTGTAGTGGTGCCATTGTGGCTTGCTGTAGCCTTGACCCCCTGGGCTCCGGGGATTCTTCTGCCCCAGCCTCCTGAGTAGCTGGGACCACAGGCACATGCCACCATGCTCAGCTAATTAAATTATTTATTTATTTATTTATTTTGAGACGGAGTCTCACTCTTGTCGCCAGGCTGGAGTATAGTGGCACGATCTTGGCTCACTGCAACCTCCGCTTCCCGGGTTCAAGCGATTCTCCTGTCTCAGCCTCCTAAGTACCCGGGACTACAGGCGTGCATCACCACACCCAACTAATTTTTGTATTTTTATTAGAGACGGGTTTCACCGTGTTGGCCAGGATGGTCTTGATCTCCTGAGCTCGTGATCCGCCCGCCTCAGCCTCCAAAGTGTTGGGATTACAGGCATGAGCCACTGCACCCAGCCAATTAAAAAAAAAAATTCAAACTTGGTTCCATAGGCCAAAACCTGTAAGAACAAATCCTGTAGGCAAATGCATGTAGAGGAATTTTGATTGAAGATTTGAAATAATTTACAACTGTAAACGACCATATGGAAGTGCAGACTGTATTAAGAGGTAAGGAGGTGTAGCAAGGGTACTAGTAAAAGAACTACAGACACCCTTTTATCCTGCTGGCGTTCAGTAACCAGTACAATCTAGCAAGGTAGTGGTCAATAAACCATCATGCAGGCAACGTTGAAAGGCCCAGTCCTTTCTTTAGTCTGATTTTTGAAGTATTCTAATAACAACAGCTATTATTCTATTACTTAAGCCAGTAAGTCTTCAGTAAACATATTTCTGGTGTGATGGGTGGCGTCAGGGAAGTGGTTGAGTTAGAGAGGAAACATGCGATTTCAAAAGCATTGAATGTAGAACTTTTTGCTCCTAAAAGTTATCTTTCACCACTATGCATACTGCTGGGTGCCGCATGTGTCCCCCTTCAATCCCTTTGTTCTTCTCCCCATCAAGGCTTGTTGACTGCCTCCTTCCATCACACCCTAAAGACCATCTATGAGCTAAACTTTAGTCTTCATCTATTTCTCATGCCAGCACTTCTCTTTTTTATGGAGATCTAATTTACATATCCTAAAATTCACCCTTTTAGAGGGTACAATTTAGTGGTTTTAAAAATACAGTGTTGGCTGGGCGCAGTGGCTCATGCATGTAATCCCAGCACTTTGGGAGGCCAAGGCAGGCAAATCACCTGAGTTCAAGAGTTTGAGACCAGCCTGGTCAACATGGTGAAATCCCAACTCTACTAAAAATATACAAAAATTAGCCAGGCATGGTGGCACGCACCTATAGTTCCAGCTACTCAGGAGGCTAAGGCAGGATAATTGCTTGAACCCGGGAGGCGGAGGCTGTGGTGAACCGAGATCGCACCACTGCACTCCAGCCTGGATGATAGAGTGAGACTTAGTCTCAAAAACAACCAAAAAACAGGCCAGGTGCAGTGGCTCATGCCTGTAATCCCAGTACTTTGGGAGGCTGAGGTGGGTGGATCACCTGAGGTCAGGAGTTCGAGACCAGCCTGACCAACATGGAGAAACCCCAACTCTACTAAAATATACAAAATCAGCCGGGCGTGGTGGCGCATGCCTGTAATCCCAGCTACTTGGGAGGCTGAGGCAGGAGAATCTCTTGAACCCAGGAGGTGGAGGTTGCGGTAAGCCGAGATCGCACCATTGCACTCCAGCCTGGGCAACAAGAGCAAAACTCTGAACTCCGTTTCAAAAACAAAACAAAAAGAGTGCAATACTCACCACTAACTTGAGAACATTTTCATCACCACCCCCCTGAAAACCCCTATACCCATTAGCAGTCAGTCCCCATTTCTCTGTTTCCCTAGCCCCTGGCGACCACTAACCCATGCTACTACTCCATAGAGACAGGATTTCTGTCTATGGATTTGCCTGTTCTGGACACTTCATGTAAATGGAGCTGTATAATCTGTGGCTTTTTGTGACTGATTTCTTTGACTTAGCATAATGTTTTTGTTTCATCCATGCTGTAGCATTTATCAGTACTTCATTTCTTTCAATGGATGGACAGTGTTTTATTGCAGGGGTCCTCAACCCTCGGGCCGTGTACAAGTACCAGTACGAGTACCAATCCGTGGCCTGTTAGGAACCGGGCTGCACAGTAGTATGTGAGCGGCAAGCAAGCATTACTCCCGGAGCTCCACCTTCAGTCAGACCAGGGTTCCGCCGCTGTTGTGAACTGTGCGTACAAGGGATCTCGGTTGCATGCTGCTTATGAGAATCTCATGCCTAATGATCTGAGATGGTTTCTTCCTGAAACCATCCCTGCCACCCCCTGTCCATGGAAAAAATTGTCTTCCAGGAAACCAGTCCCTGGTGCCAAAAAGTTTGGGGACCACTGTTTTATTGTATGGATATACCACATTTTGTTTATTGATTCATGACTTGATGGACACTGAAGTCATTTCCACCTTTTGGCTATTATGAATAATGCTGCTATGAACATTTGTGTACAGGTTTTTGTGTAAAGATATGTTTTCAGATTCTTTGGGGTGTATACCTAGGAGTAGAATTGCTGGGTCATATGGTAACTGTTTAACGTTTTGAGGAACTGCCAAACTGTTTTCCAAAGTGGCTGTACCACTTTTCATGCCTGTCAACAATGAGTGAGGGTTCTAATTTCTCCACTTTTTTTTTTTTTTTTTTTTGAGATAGAGTTTCGCTCTTGTTGCCCAGGCTGGAGGGCAGTGGTGCCATCTCAGCTCACTGCAACCTCTGCCTCCCAGGTTCAAGAGATTCTCCTGCCTCAGCCTCCCAAAATGCTGGGATTACAGGCGTGAGCCACAGGGCCCGGTCTTATACCACTGTCTTCAAATGAGAACTTGTGTGATGCTTTATAAACCATTTTCATGGCTGTCTTATTTGATCCTCACATTTCTGTAAAGAAGTTAAGCCCTTATTAGTCTTATTTTGCAAATGAAAAAACTAAGGTTTAGAAGTTAAACAACTAACCCTGTCTAACAGCTAGTGTGTAAGTGCTACAGGTTTGGACTCCAAATCTATGTTTCTTTACATAGATCAGCTACTGTTGGCTGCCTTTGTGGACCTATCTCACGTTTCTGGGTGATGTTAGTAGATTTACATTCTTCCTCGCTGTACTATGCCTGTTATCAATTGTCTATGGCTTATCTGTTTTCTTTTGACCCTGTGGAGTCCTAAACCTCAAGATTTCAGGGGATGGGCAGGCACGGTGACCTGTAATCCCAGCTACATGGGAGGCTGAGGTGGAAGGATCACTTGAGTCCAGGAGTTTGAGGCCCACAGTGTCCTATGATTACGCCTGTGAATAGCCACTACACTTCAGCCTTGGCAACATAGTGAGACCCTGTCTCTTGAAAAATATTGGGGGCGGTGGTGGGGGGCTGCTGATTTGTTCTATTTGGGTTTTTTTTGAGATGGAGTCTTGCTCTGTTGCCCAGGCTGGAGTGCAGTGGCACAGTCATAGCTCACTGCAGCTTCAAACACAGTGGTTCAAGTGATCCTCCTGCCCCAGCCTCCCAAGTAGCTAGAACTACAGCCATGTGACATCACACCCAGCTACTTTTTAAATTTTTGAGATGGAGTCTTGCTGTGTTACCCAGGTTGATCTTGAATTCCTGAGCTCAAGTGATTCTCCCACCTTGGTGTCCCAAAGTGTTGGGATTACAGGCACGAACCACTGGCCCGGATATTGATTTTTTTTTTTTTTTTTTTTTGAGACAGAGTTTCGCTCTTGTTCCCCAGGCTGGAGTGCAGTGGCGCAATCTCAATTCACTGCAACCTCCGCCTCCCGGTTTCAAGCAATTCTCCTTCCTCAGCCTCCCGAGTAGCTGGGGTTACAGGCATGCGCCACCATGCCTGGCTAATTTTGTATTTTTAGTAGAGACGGGGTTTCTCCATGTTGGTCAGGCTGGCTTTGAACTCCCGACCTCAGATGATCCGCCCACCTCAGCCTCCCAAAGTGCTGGGATTACAGGCATGAGCCCCCCGCCCAGCCTGGATATTGATATTTGAAAATGAAAAATTGAAGCAGATTCTATTATTATCTTTATCATTATTATTATTATTATTATTTTGAGACAGAGTCTTGCTCTGTTGCCCAGGCTGGAGTGCAGTGATGCAATCTGGGCTCACTGCAATCGCCACCTCCCGGGTCAAGCGATTCTCCTGCCTCAGCCTCCTGAGTAGTTGGGACTGCAGGCGCCCGCCACCACACCCGACTAATTTTTTGTTTTGTTTTGTTTTTGAGATGGAGTCTTCCTCTGTCGCCCAGGCTAGAGGGCAGTGGCGCGATCTTGACCCACTACAACCTCTGCCTCCCGGGTCCAAGCGATTCTCCTGCCTCAGCCTCCCGAGTAGCTGGGATTACAGGCGCTGGCCACCGCGCCTGGCTAAGTTTTGTATTTTTAGTAGAGACGGGGTTTCACCATCTTGGCCAGGCTGGTCTCGAATTTCTGACCTCGTGATCCACCCGCCTCGGCCTCCCAGAGTGCTGGGATTACAGGCGTGAGCCATGGAGCCCAGCCAAACCAATTCTATTATTGCCTTTGACGATAATGAGTCCTCAGAAACTATGTTTCTCCAGGTCTCAATGACCTGGAGTTTTGCTAACCACCTGCAGGGGGCGCTGATCTGTGCTTGCCTTGCTGCATCCTTCCCCACCTCTCGTTCCCTTCCAGTGTCTATTCCAACCCTTGGACTCGGATGATAGGGTGGAGCTCAACCTGATTTGCCCTGGCTCACCCAAATAACCTTGCACTGAGTGAACTGGAGTTTCCTCATGATCTAAGAGAAAGTGTACACAGGCCGGGCCTAGCACATTTCAGGCACAGCTTCCCCCTGATTTTCCTGCAGTTAGATGGGTTTGGGCTACTCCACCCAGCCATCTAGCCCTTCTCCACCCCACCTCCTCCTCCCTATTTAGCTTCTTTTACAGACAGCTGCACAATTTTACTTTGGAAGACACTGAAATACATGTATGAGAGGTATATCTTGGAATGGATACGTTTCTCTCTCTCTCTCTCTGTCGTGTGTGTGTGTGTGTGTGTGTGTGTGTGTGTGTTGAGAATGATGAGGGGTTAATATGATGGAGCCCAAATCTGATGCTGGCCATT
This sequence comes from Pan troglodytes, assembly GCF_028858775.2. Taxonomy (NCBI): domain Eukaryota; kingdom Metazoa; phylum Chordata; class Mammalia; order Primates; family Hominidae; genus Pan; species Pan troglodytes. The sequence goes on along the minus strand of NC_072404.2, from coordinate 155,802,032 downwards.
ATCTGAGAGGGAGTTTAGCATAATTGTTTTTGTTTCTTTATTTGCTTGTTTTGTTCTGAGACAGTGTCTGGCTTTTTCACCCAGGCTGGAGTGCAGTAGTGCGATCTCGGCTCACTGCAACCTCCGCCTCCTGGGTTCAAGTGATTCTCCTGCCTCAGCCTACCCAGCAGCTGAAGTTGCAGGCAGGCACCACCATGCCTGGCTAATTTTTGTATTTTTAGTAGAGGCGGGGTTTCACCACATTGGCCAGGCTGGTTTCAAACTCCTGTCCTCAAGTGATCTTCTCGTCTTAGCCTCCCAAAGTGCTGGGATTACAGGTGTGAGCCACCACCTCCAGTCTAGCATAATTGTTAGAAGTGAACTCTGGAATCAGATTGCTGGGGTTTGAGTCCTGGCTCTGCCATTCACTAGCTGTGTGACCTTAATGTCTCTGTGTCTCATAGCTTCATTTTAAAAAATAGGAATGATAAACAGTACACATTCCAAAATATAGTTGATAAATTAAGTATTTGCTACAGTGCTGGGACATAGTAACTGCCATATGTGTTTGTCACTATTATTACTATTGTACTAATATGACTATTAATACTAATAGATTTTTTTTTTTTTGAGATGGAGTTTTGCTCTTGTGGTCCACGCTGGAGTGCAATGGCGAGATCTCAGTTCATTGAAACCTCCGCCTCCCAAGTTCAAGTGATTCTCTTGCCTCAGCCTCTCAAGTAGCTGTGATTACAGGTGACCACCACCACGCCCAGCTAATTTTTTTGTATTTTTAGTAGAGATGGGGTTTCATCATGTTGGCCAGGCTGGTCTTGAACTCCTGACCTCAGGTGATCCACTTGCCTTGGCCTACCAGAGTGCTGGGATTACAGGCATGAGCCACCTCCCCAGCCAATAGGTCTTAAAAGTAAGAAAGTGGGGGAGATTCAGAAAAAATTTTTGAACATAGGTATATTAACTGAAAGATTCCCTCACATGTGAAAGTGCATTTGACACCAGCAGACAAGATAAAATATGGAGACGTTTTATAATGTAATTTTTGTATTCTTCCAAAATGTACTTTTTGTTCAGAAATATTTATGTTGGGTTAAAAAGTAAAAAACAAGCGGCCAGGCATGGTGGCTCACGCCTGTAATCCTAGCACTTTGGGAGGCTGAGGTGGGCAGATCACGAGGTCAGGAGTTAGAGACCAGCCTGGCCAATATGCTGAAACCCCATCTCTACTAGCAATACAAAAATTAGCTGGGCGTGGTGGCAGGCACTTGCAGTCCCAGCTACTCGGGAGGCTGAGGCAGGAGAATCACTTGAACGCAGGAGGCGGAGGTTGCAGTGAGCCGAGATTGAGCCACTGCATTCCAGCCTGGTGACAAAGCAAGACTCCATCTCAAAAAAAAAAAAAAAAAAAAAAAAAAAGTAAAAAACAAAGCACACAAACACGCACACACCAGAAAACCCAAAATGTTCCTCTTGGAACTTTTGTTTATTCTTTCTTTTTTTTGAGACAGGGTCTTGCTCTGTTGCTCAAGCTGGAGTTCAGTGCCACGATCATGGCTCACTGCAGCTTCGATCTCCTGGGCATACTCTTGCCTCAGGCTTCCCCCCACCCCAAGTAGCTGGGACTACAGGTTCATGCCATCATGCCCGGCTAATTTTTTATTTTTAAATTTTTTATAGAGATGGGGTCTCACCATGTTGCCCAGGCTGGTCTCAAAAACCTGGGCTCAAGCAATACTCCCACCTCAGCCTCCTAAAATGTTGTGATTACAGGCGTGAGCCACCATGCTTGGCCCTCACTTAATTTCATATCATTTACTTGTTACCAATTATACAATTTTGAGGATGTGAAAAAAATGCTAGAATTAATTAACACACAGTACCATATCTATAAAGCAAAGCCTGCCTGAGGCAGTTTCACAGTGCCAGTTATGGGACTGTGGTAAACCTCAGAGACGTTGTCCCTGTTTTTACAGCAGACGAGACCCTTGTGGCCTCTAATTCAGGGAAATTGGTAGATTTTCTGGGTCCCTTTCAAGTGCACACTGTAATTTCAACAGAAGCAAAGGCTGGTTAATTACAGGTCGGTGGTTTTCAGGTGACCATGTTCTCCTGTTGTGTGACTTGTTGGTAGGACAATTTCAGTGGTAAATAATCCCATAAAGTACACGATCCCAGAAATTGATGAGATTTTCAAAATATTTATTGGGATTCATGTGCAGATAAATGCAGGTGGATTGATGTGTGCCATTAGGGTTGTATTTGTTCCTCAAGTTTTGTGTTCCTTCTTTTGTGTAATTTTTTTTTTTTTTTTTGAGACAGAGTCTCACTCTGTTGCCCAGGCTGGAGTGCAATGGTGTGATCTCGGCTCACTGCAACCTCTGCCTCCCAGGTTCAAGCGATTCTCCTGCCTCAGCTTCTCGAGTAGCTGGGATTTCAGGCACCCACTACCACGCCCGGCTAATTTTTGTAGTTTCAGTAGAGATGGGGTTTCACCATGATGGCCAGGCTGGTCTTGAACTCCTGACCTCAGGTGATCTGCCCGCCTTGGTCTCCCAAAGTGCTGATTAGAGGCGTGAGCCACTGCGTCCCGCCTTGTGTGTGTAATTGAAACATACATTTTTGTCTGGGCGTGGTGGCCAAATCCCAGCACCTTGGGAGGCCAAGGCAGGCGGATCACTTGAGGTCAGGAGTTCGATACCAACCTTGCCAACATGGTGAAACCCTGTCTCCACAAAAAATACAAACTTTAGCCAGGCATATTGGCACGCACCTGGAATCCCAGCTACTCGGGAGGCTGAGGCAGGAGAATCGCTTGAACCTGGGAGGCAGAGGTTCCAGTGAGCCAAGATCATGCCATTTGCACTCCAGCCTGGGTGACAGAGCGAGACTGTGTCTCAAAAAAATAAAATAAACATTTTAGTCTCTCAGATTGTTGAGTCATCTGAAGTTCATTGTCAAGAGAGGGAGCTCAGTTTCAGCTGCCTCCTCATAGAAGCTGAAGACCTCTTTTGTCCCCAGGCGGGCCATATAGTTCAAAGCCTTACTTTTCCTCCAGGAGCAAATCATCCAGCCCCCAACAAGGCAGTGCATAAAGAGCTTTGCTTTTTTTTTTTTTTTTTTTTTTTTTTGAGAGAAGATCTCACTCTGTTGCCCAGGCTGGAGTGCAGTAGCATGATCTTGGCTTACTGTAGCCTTGACCTCCCAGACTCAAGTGATCCTCCTGCCTCAGCCTCCCAAATAGCTGAGACTACAGGCGTGCACCATCACACCCAGCTAATTTGTATTTTTGTAGAGACAGGATTTTGCCATGTTGCCCAGGCTGGGCTCAAACTCCTTGGCTCAAGCCATCGTCCCACCTCACCCTCCCCAAATGCTGGGACTACAGATGTGGGCCACCATGCTGGGCCTTACCAATTCATTCTCAGCTCCTAGGGATTGCCTTAATTTTTTTGTGAGTTTGACTATGAATTTACAACCATTTATAATTTTTTTTTCTTTTCTGAGACGAAGTCTTGCTCTGTTGCCCAGGCTGGAGTGCAGTGGCGTGATCTTGGCTCACTGCAACCTCCGCCTCCTGGGTTCAAGAGATTCTCCTACCTCAGCCTCCCGAGTAGCTGGGATTACAGACACGCGCCACCACGCCCAGCTAATTTTTGTATTTTTAGTATAGATGGGGCTTCACCATGTTGGCCAGGCTGGTCTTGAACTCCTGACCTCATGATCCGCCCGCCTCAGCCTCCCAAAGTGCTGGCATTACAGGCGTGAGCCACTGTGCCTGGCCCATTTATAAATATTTTATCCAGTGTTTTCAGGTATATATAGTAAGAAGATTTCAGGTTACCTAATCAGCAAAATCCTGGAGCCAAGCGTCTCCTGTCACTTATTGGAATGTTACCTTGGGCAAGTTATTTAACCTTAATCTCTTTGTAAGATGTGAATAGTAGCTATCGCAAGTGACAGTTTTGAAAATGAAAAAGAGCTTTACCTCTACTAGGCACGCAAATATGACATGTTACTGCCTCTGTGGTTCATTCCCAGTTGATGAGGGAAAGCTCTTTTTTACCAAGAGTGACAGTTAACAAATGTAGCAGAAACGATAGAATTTGAAAAGCACCATTTTATAACCCTTGATGAAACTGATTCAGACAGGTATCATCAGTGGGTGGTGAAACCAGTTAGTGAAATGTCAGTATTTGCATAGTCCAAAGTATCAGCTCAATAAGGACATCTTACTGCAAAGGAGGAAATGTGCTTTTTCACAGAGAGATCTTCAGTTTCCACTTCCAACAAGTGAGTGAACCCAGCATTTGCAAGAAGAGATGACCTTCAGGCCTGATACAGCAGCAAGTGTGGAGCATCACCCCAGGTCATGGTCTTGCCCAAAATGTTTAGCCCTAATAACAAGCCTTTAGACCTGACTTCCAGCAGATGGAGAAAATAGTGGGTAGAAGAAATTAACCTTGTCCGGCCCAGTGGCTCACTCCTGTAATCCCAGCACTTTGGGAGGCTGAGGCAGAAGGATCCCTTGAGCTCAGGAGTTCCAGAGCAGCCCGTGGTCTGAGCTACTCAGGAGGCTGAAGTGGGAGGATCACTTGAGCCCAGGAAATTGAGGCCATAATGAGCTGTGATCGCGCCACTGCACTCCAGCCTGGGCAACAGAGTGAGATCCTGTCTCAAAAAAAAAAAAAAAAAAAAAAAAAAGAAATTAACCTTGAAGAAACAAATTCAGAATTCTGAAAGACAATGCCTTTATCTTCAAACAGCCAGCGTCATGGGAAAAAGTGAGGAGTCTGGAGAAACACGACAACTAAATGTAAGATGAAAACACGTGACTGGATCCTGGTTATTTTTATTATTATTTTTAATTGAAAAATCATAATTATATACATTTATAGGATACAATGTATTGTATATACCATGGAATGATTAAATCAAGTTAATTAACAACCATCTCCCTTTCTTTACTGGTGAGTCATTTGAAATTTACTCTTAGCTATTTTGAAATATATATTATTATTTTACTTTCCTTTTTTTATTTTTTTGAGACGGAGTCTTGCACAGTCACCCAGGCTGGAGTGCAGTGGTGCGATCTCGGCTCACTGCAAGCTCCGCCTCCTGGGTTCACGCCATTCTCCTGCCTCAGCCTCCCGAGTAGCTGGGACTACAGGCGTCTGCCACGACGCCCAGCTAATTTTTTTTGTATTTTTAGTAAAGACGGGGTTTCACCGTGTTAGCCAGGATGGTCTCTCTCTCCTGACCTCGTGATCCACCCGCCTCGGCCTCCCAAAGTGCTGGGATTACAGGCGTGAGCCACCGCGCCCGGCCTCCTTTTTTTTTTTTTTTTTTTTTTGCGACAGAGTTTCGCTCTGTTGCCCAGGCTGGAGTGCAGTGGCATGATCTTGGCTCACTGCAACCTCTGCCTCCTGGGTTCTAGCAATTCTTGTGCCTCAGCCTCCTGAGTAGCTGGAATTACAGGTGCTGGAATTCTGTCGGGTTTTTTGTTTTTGTTTTGTTTTTTTAATGCAAAAATGTAAGCCGGGCACAGTGGCTCACTCCTATAATCCCAGCACTTTGGGAGGCCAAGGTGGGTGGATCACAAGGTCAGGAGTTCGAGACCAGCCTGATCAACATGGAGAAAACCCATCCCTACTAAAAATACAAAATTAGCTGGGCCTGGTGGCACGTGCCTGTAATCCCAGCTACCCGCGAGGCTGAGGCAGGAAAATTGCTTGAACCTGGGAGGCGAAGGTTGCAGTGAGCTGAGATTGTATCATTGCACTCAAGCCTGGGTAACAAAGGCAAAACTCCACCTCAAAAAAGAAAAAAAAAGTAAAATTACCAAAGACATTTTGGACTGAATATTAGATGATATTAGTGAATCACTGTAAATTTCCTTGGATGTGATCATTGTATTTAGGAGAATATTCTTTTTTTAAAAAAAAAATTTGTTTTTTTTGAGACAGGGTCTCAGTCTGTTGCCCAGGCTGGAGTGCAGTGGCACCATCTTGGCTCACTGCAACCTCCACCTCCTGGGTTCAAGCGATCCTCCTGCCTCTGCCTCCCAAGTAGATGGGATTGCAAGCGTGGGCCATCATGCCCCGCTAGTAGGAGAATGTTCTTATTTGTAGGAAATGCATGTTAAAATTTGGGGGGCTGAAGTGTGATATCTACTATATATCAAATATGGGAAAATTATAACAAAATTCAAATCTAGGTATGTGGGTGATGGGTAGACATTCATTGTTCTATTATTTCAACTTCTTTCTGTGTTTGAAGTTCTTTTCTGTGTTTGAAGTAAAAAGTTAGGAGACGTCGGGTGCGGTGGCTCATGCCTATAATCCCAGCACTTTGGGAGGCTAAGGTGAGTGGATCACTTGAGGTCAGGAGTTCAAGACCCTGTCTGGTGAACTCCCGACAGAGCTCAGGTGAAACCCCGTCTCTACTAAAAATACAAAAATTAGCCAGGAATGTGGTGGGCGCCTGTAATCCCAGCTACCCAGAAGGCTGTGGCAGGAGAATTGCTTGAACCCAGGAGGTGGAGGCTGCAGTGAGCTGAGATCGCACCACTGCATTCCAGCCTGGGCAACAAAGCAAGACTCCGTCTCAAAAATTAAAAAAAAAAAGTTAGAAGAGAAATGTTATTTTTTCACATCTCACTAGCTATCTAGAATACAGTCAGGAAGGGAAAAAGCTTGGAAACTCTGCAGTCCATGGCAGCAGAAGGCACTGAGGGGCTGGGGAACTAGAAGGATGTTGTATGTGTGTGCATGGGTGGGGGTCGGGGGGTTGCTGCATAAAAGCCAGGGAAATGAAGAAATCCAAAGATGAAGTGCTGGCTAATACAAGCCAAGTCGGCATTTTATTATAAATAGTGATCAAAGAGAATTAATCATGGCCACCCAGGTTCCCAGCTCTTTCATCACAAGTTTCTTGTGTGACTACATAAAGAACCTTATCCTGCTGAAGAAGAACCTCGTCTTAAACCACCTCATTCCAACAGCCTGAGAAGCATAGGAGTACATTGTGGTGCTAAAGCCGGGTGCCCTGGTGCCACCTGCGATCCCAGCTACTGCTACTCGTGAGGCTGAGGCTGGAGGATTGATTGAGCCCAGGAGTTTGAGCAACCTAGTTGAGCCTGGGCAACCTAGCAAGATCCTGTTATTTTTATTTATTTATTTATTTATTTATTTATTTATTTATTTATTTATTTATTTGAGACAGAGTCTGGCTCAGTCACCCAGGCTGGAGTGCAGTTGCAAATCTGGGCTCACTGCAACCTTCACCTCCCAAGCTAAAGTGATCCTCCCACCTCAGCCTTCCAATTAGCTAGGACCACAGACTCCCACAACCAGGCCTGGCTAATTAAAAAAATTTTTCTGTAGAGATGGGGGTTTTCTCTCTATATTGCCCAGGCTGATGAGCTCAAGCGATCCTCCCGCCTCGGCCTCCCAAAGTGGGATTACTGGCATGAGCCATCGCGCCTGGCCTGAGGCACTGTTAACACAGACCCCAAAGAGAAGAATGCCAATGACACGCTGCTGCACGAGCCTGCGAGAAATGGGACTACAGGGTGGCTGGCTGCTCCAAGCTGCATGTTGTGATGTTGTAGAATTAACTGATAATAGCGCTCAGCCGGCGGCCCGCGGACCGGGCGTCACAGGCGGCTTCTCCGGGCGCGTTGCGCTGCGGGTTTCGCTGCGGCCTGTGGGCCCCGGGCCAAGCCTTCGTGCGCCCTAGCTCAGGAGGGCCCTCCTGGACCCTGGAGCGGACCCTCGTCGTGGTGAAGCCAGATGGGGCACAGCGGCGGCTCGTGGGGGACGGGATCCAGCGCTTTGAGAGGCGGCTTCACGCTGGTGGGGAAGGACGCAGGCGCACAGCGCGTCCTTGCCGGGCACCACGAGGGCCCAAGGAGGAAGCCCTGCTACCCAAGGCCTGCGAAGGGTCCAGTGTGGTCCCGCGACCCGGGACCATACAGGGAGATTTCAGCGCCCACATCAGCAGGAACTTCTTCCAGGCAAGCAACTCCGTGGAAGGGGCTCGGAGATGGATCCCGCTGTGGCTCCCGAGCAGGGACCTGGTGAGCTGGGCACGGCGCCAGCACAGCCGCAGCCACCCAGCCTGAGGTCCAGGCCGCCCTCCCAACTCGGTCAGCAAGAACCCAGGCCCACACCCATATCTGCCTCTCCCAAACCGCTTCCCTGTTCACCTCTGCCCACCCCCAGCCCAGAGGAGTTTGAACCACCAACTTTAGTACCTGTAATCTCAGCTACGCAGGAGGCTGAGGCAGGAGGATCCCTTGAGTCCAGGAGTTCAAGACTAGCCTGGGCAATGCACCACCACGCCTGGCTAATTTTTGTATTTTTAGTAGAGATGGGGTTTCACCATGTTGGCCAGGCTGGTCTTGAACTCCTGACCTCAAGTGATCCGTCTGCCTTGGCCTCCCAAAGTGCTGGGATTACAGACATGAGCCACTGCACCTGGCCCCTAGAATTTTTAAATGGAATAAGGTAGGAGTCTCTCCAAAGAGGGAGTTTTCTTTGAAGATTACATCTTGGTCAGTGGATTCATCAAGAAATGTAGGAGGGTTTTCTGTACTGAAGTTGTTTGAACCCTGCTCTTCACCCCAACCCTTCTGCAGGTTTTAGTAGGTCTGAGCTGGGCGGGCAAATGTCATCTTACTCTTCTCACTTTCCTGGGGTTCATAATGGAGCCCACTTTCCCCAGAGGCTTCACCCATGACCAAGTGAGAAGATAGTCCAGGGGCCCAGTGTGGTGGCTCACACCTGTAATCCCAGCACTTTGGAAGGCTGAGGCGGGAGAATTGCTTGAGCCTAGAAGTTTGAGACCAGCCTGGGCAACACAGCAAGACCCCATCTTTTTTTTTTTTTTTTTTTTGAGATGGAATCTCACTCAGTTGCCCAGGCTGGAGTGCAGTGGCTCAATCTCAGCTCACCACAACCTCCGCCTCCCAGGTTCAAGCAATTCTCCTGCCTCAGCCTCCTGAGTAGCTATAGGTGTGCACCATCATGCCCGGCTAATTTTTGTATTTTTAATAGAGACAGGGTTTCCCTGTGTTGGCCAGGCTGGTCTCTAACTCCTGACCTCGTGATCTGCCCACCTCGGCCTCCCAAAGTGCTGGGATTATGGGCGTGAGCCACCACGCCCGGCCACAAGACCCCATCTTTACAAAAAATACAAAAATGAGCTGGGTATGGTAGTGCAAGCCTGTAGTCTCAGCTAGCTATTCAGGGGGCTGAGGTGGGAGGATCACTTGAGCCTGGGAGGTCAAGGCTACAGGGAGCTGTGATTGTGTCACTGCACTCCAGATTGGGTGGCAGAGTGAGACCATATCTCTAAAAAAAAAAAAAAAAAAAGAAAGAAAGAAAGAAAGAAAAAAGATAGTCCGGAGAACCTAAGGAGCACTACCTTGGCCTCTGCTGTGGGCCAGGCAACCCGAGGCCTCTCCAGGATTTCTCATCATGAGTGACACACAGCCTCCCTCCGACACCCAGTCAATTTCATATCTCCCTGATCTCTCTGTTCCTATGCCCTGGAAATTTTGCTGCATTACCCATGTGTGATTTGATCTTGGAACCTGTTAGGAAATTATTCTAGAAATGGCGTTTGTCAGAACATGCTGGCACCAAGAAGATGTAAAAGGTTCTTTCTGGAGCTGAAGGGCACAGGGCTTGGAATAGTGGCAGGAAGGGTTTTGCAAACCATCTTTCTGAAGAGACAACACCCCAGAACTTCACATCCCCCACCATAACTCTTCCCTGGGCAGGCTGAGGGGCAGGCACCAGCCACAGGGGCTCTGTGAGGCTGGGTGTTGGTAGTTCAGGGCTGTTTGCTCCGTGGATGGACAATGAAGTCTTTTACCATCGCTTCTTGTGAGGACAGTGCTTTGACATGTGCATTTTCAGGTAATGTGAGTTTTTCAAGAATTTCTTTATGTCATCAAGAGTATTTGTGCCAACACATGGAGTAGAGAAGGGCTTTATTCTCAAGGAACTAGTAGGCCACAGGGAAAATGCACCCCTTTCCACCTCTTCCCAGGTGACAAGGCCTTAAATACCAAACCAAGTGTCCAGAAACTGAGCTTCAGTTCCCTGATGGCTGCTGAACAACATGACAATGATTCCCTATTGCCTTTGTCTTGCTTTTATATTTTCTTTTCTTTTCTTTTTGAGATGGAGTCTTGCTCTGTCACCCAGGCTGGAGTGCAGTGGCACAATCTCGGCTCACTACAGCCTCTGCCTCCTGGGTTCCAGCGATTCTCCTGCCTCAGCCTCCTGGGTAGGTGGGATTACAGGCCACGCCACCATGTCCAGCTAAGTTTTTGTATTTTTAGTATCGATGGGGTTTTGCCATGTTGGCCAGGCCGGTCTTGAACTCCTGACCTCAGGCGATCCTCCCGCCTCAGCCTCCCAAACTGCTGGGATTACAGGCGTGAGCCACCACGCCTGGCCTGGTTTTATATTTTCAAAGCATTTTCACAGCCATTCCCTCTCTTGGTCCTCACAAGAGTTTAATTAAGCAACAGCATCATATGCTTGAGCAAAGGGAATTCACAGAGGTGTGTGACTTGTCCAAGGATACGTAGTGCCCAAGCCCAGGGGTTTGAGTCTCATACCATCACCCTCTCCTATCACGGGCCAGGTCTGCCCAGGTGGGTCACAGAGAGCTGTGGGCCCCTGCCTTGGCTTGTTGACTAAGTGAGTGAGGCTGGGCACATGCACACACGCTGCCAAGTACCTGCCCCCAAACACAGGAGGCCGCTATATTGGTGACAGACCTAGGAAGTTGGCAGAAGTTGGACACTTTCTGGTAGAAGGTGTCCTGGTAGAGACAGTTGATTGAGTGAGGAAGGACCCGTGGATATGGCTGCCGTACCTCTCAGAACTTTAATGCAAATTCTTATTATATTTATTTATTTATTTATTTATTTATTTTTGAGACGGAGTCTCACTCTGTCACCCAGGCTGGAGTGCAGTGGCACCATCTCGGCTCACTGCAACCTCTGCCTCCCGGGTTCAAGTGATTCTCTTGCCTCAGCCTCCTGAGTAGCTGGGATTACAGGCATACACCAACACACCCGGCTAATTTTTGTATTTTTAGTAGAGATGGGGTTTCACCATGTTGGCCAGGCTGATCTCAAACTCTTGACCTCAGGTAACCTGGCCTAATGCAAATTCTTAACTGGACCGTGGAAGCCAGGGTTTGGCAGCTGGTCTCAGAGCTTGCCCTTTGTGAATAAAGTGAGGAGAGGAGGGTTCTGTGAGGAAGGGCAGACACTCCAGCAAAAATGAGGGACTCACATGACTCCTCTGGGGTGCAGCTTGTTTAGGGGAGCTGCTCAGGCAGCTGGTGTCTTTGTGTGGAGCTCTCTCCTCCCAAAGCCAGCCCTAGAGCCCTCCCTCCACCCGGCACCAAGCAGCCATCTCCATCCCTTCAACACCTGTCTGGGAGGCCTGGAGTGGAGGATACTTGTGCACAGAAAAACAATCTCCCAGTGGGGATGTCCCACACCAGGACGATGGCTGTCCCAGCGGTGATCTCAGGGGTTCCCAGAAGGCCGCCTTCTCTCTAGATGCCTTTCTTTTCCTGTGATCCTGCGAGCTGAAGTCCTGGCTACAGTTCCAACCTTACAGCTTTATCTCTAGGTTTGTGTGTTTGATTCCCATCAAAATACAGATGTGTCAGGGAAGACTAGTACTCCAGGCTGCCATTGGTCTCTGACCTGAGATCTCCTCCTGGGGGTGAAGGAGGAGGGGAAAGAGGGCGAGGTTTGCTTTCAGGGGAGGCTGCATGGCTGCTCCTCAGAACAGGAGAGGGCTAGCCCCCACAGGAGGCTCGGCAGGCTGTTCATCTTGATCGGTGCCCGCCCTGAGTCGGCTCTGGGACACACACTGAACAGATTGATGGATCCATTCCTCAAGAATAGACTAATCAACAAAGAATGAAAACTCTGTCGCAAGACAAGAAATTTCTAAAAGGCACCTTAACTGAGAAAAATTAAGAGTGCTTCCTGATGATGGTGGTGAACCGGGAGGAGGCTTGTGCTTCGTAGGTCTCCTAACTTTGCTCTTCTTCTCTGTGGTTGGCTTAGTTTATGGATATATTCCGAAGGTCAGAATTTAAATTCTGGCTCCTACCTAAGGACTCCTTGCAGACCAAGAAATGTATAAAGGAGCAGGAGAATAACTTAAGGCCAAGGAGAAGACCAGTCCAGGGAAAGAGCCCTAAAGACTGCCTTCCTCTCACTGAAAGGCAGATAGGCTGTGATTGGGGCCCTGATACCCAGATGCTAAGAGTGGAGCAGGGGGCTGGGCGCGGTGGCTCACACCTGTAATCCCAGCACTTTGGGAGGCCGAGGCGGGCGGATCACCTGAGGTCAGGAGTTCGGGACCAGCCTGACCAACATGGAGAAACCCTGTCTCTACTAAAAATACAAAATTGGCCAGGCGTGTTGGCACATGCCTGTAATCCCAGCTACTCAGGAGACTGAGGCAGGAGAATCGCTTGAACCCAGGAGGTGGAGGTTGTGGTGAGCCAAGATTGCACCATTGCACTCCAGCCTGGGCAACAAGAACGAAACTCTGTCTCAAAAAAAAAAAAAAGGGCTGGGCGCGGTGGCTCACACCTGTAATCCCAGCACTTTGGGAAGCCAAGGGGGGAGGATCACAAAGTCGGGAGATCGAGACCATCCTGGCTAACACAGTGAAATCCCGTCTCTATTAAAAATACAGAAAATTAGCTGGGTGTGGTGGCATGCGCCTGTAGTCCCAGCTACTCAGGAGGCTGAGGCAGGAGAATCGCTTGAACCTGGGAGGTGGAGGTTGCAGTGAGCCGAGATCACACCACTGCACTCTAAGTTGGGCAACAGAGCGAGACGCTGCCTCAAAAAAAAAAAAAAAAAATGTGGAGCAGGGAAAGGGGGAACTGAGAGCTACTGCTGGATGAGAGGATGCCAGGAAGTCCAAGGGTGTTAAGAGGAGCAGCAGGCCAGGTGCAGTGGCTCAAGCCTGTAATTCCAGCACTTTGGGAGGCTGAGGCAGGTGGATCACCTGAGGTCAGGAGTTCAAGACCAGCCTGACCAACATGGTGAAACCCTGTCTCTACTAAAAATACAAAAATTATCCAGGTGTGGTGGTATACCCCCGTAATCCCAGCTACTCGGGAGGCTGAGGCAGGAGAATCACTTGAACCTGGGAGGTGGAGGTTGCAGTGAGCCAAGATCACACCATTGCACTCCAGCCTGGGTCACAGAGCAAGACTCCGTCTCAAAAAAAAGAGGAGCAGCAGAATGCGGCTGGTACCTCTTTTCCCCTCCACTGGCATCACCAACCAAGGGGACCATTCGCTTTCCCCAGACCTCACACAACTTCTGGCCATGAGAAGCAGCTCAGTAAATGTCAGCTGCAGTCATAAGTGGTGTTTGTCCTCCAGAAGCCCCAGGTGAGTGTCCACAGTTCCCTGGGACCCTGGAGGGGCTCCGTGGCCTGCTCCTGCTGCCTGCCCTGATGTCCCCTAACACAGTCCTGGAAATGAGGGGTGCCTGGTGACTTCCAGCCTCCTCTTACGTGTTTAGTTCTGAAAGCCGCAGTTACTCCATCCCAGAAGGCACCAGCTGCTCTCTGGCCATATCGTACAGAAGGGGCAGTACAACACTGGCTTGATATTCATCTATGAACCAATTTAATTTTAATTTAAAAATGACTTCTGATCTGGCAGATGATTTGGGGTTCTAGAAAGAAATTATGCCAGGCATGGTGGCTCATGCCTGTAATCCCAGCACTTTGGGAGGCTGAGGTGGGAGAAACCTGTGAGCTCAGGAATTGGAGACCAGCCTGGGCAACGTAGCAAGACTTCATTTCTACAATAATAATAATAAAAAAAGGCCAGGTGCGGTGGTTCACACCTGTAATCCCAGCACTTTGGGAGGCCACGAGACAGGCGGATCATGAGGTCAGGAGTTTGAGACCAGCCTGGCCAACGTGGTGAAACCCCGCCTCTACTAAAAACACAAAAATTAGCTAGGCGTGGTGGCGGGAGGCTGTAATCCCAGCTACTAGGGAGGTTGAGGCAGGAGAATCACTTGAATCTGGAAGGCAGAAGTTGCAGTGAGCCGAGGTCACACCATTGCACTCCAGCCTGGGCAACAAGAGCGAAACTCTGTCTCAAAAAAAAAAAAAAAAAAAAAAAAGGGCCGGGCATGGTGGCTCATGCCTGTAATCTCAGCACTTTAGGAGGCCGAGACGGGTGTATCATGAGGTCAGGAGTTCAAGACCAGCCTGACCAATGTAGTGAAACCCAGTCTCTACTAAAAATACAAAAAAAATTAGCTGGGCGTGGTAGTGAGCGCCAGTAGTCCCAGTTACTTGGGAGGCTGAGGCAGGAGAATTGCTTGAACCCAGGAGGTGGAGGTTGAGGTTGCAGTGAGCCGAGATCATGCCACTGCATTCCAGCCTGAGTGACAGAGTGAGACTCAGTCTCAAAAAAAAAAAAAAAAAAAAAAGAACAGGCATGGTGGCTCATGCCTGTAATCCCAGCACTTTGGGAAGCCAAGGTGGGCAGATCACCTGAGCTCAGGAGTTCAAGATCAGCCTGAGCAACATGGTGAAACCTTGTCTCTACAAAAAATACAAAAATTAGCCAGGAGTGGTGGCGTGTGTCTGTAGTCCCAGCCACTTGGGAGACTGAGGTGGGAGAACCTCTTGAACCCAGGAGGTGGAGGTTGCAGTGAGCCAAGATCCCACCACTATACTCCAGCTTGGGTGACAGAGTATGACCCTGTCTCAAAAAAAAAAAAAAAAAGAAAGAAAAAAAATTGCAGGTGTCTTCCCCTATCCCAGGAGGGTGGCCAAGTCAGCCCTGCTAGAATAGAGTGAATTCCAGTTCCATCTCCATCAGACAGTTCCTGACCATTTGGCAAGACGGTACTTCTGGTATTTCTGCTAAAAGGCTTCGCTCCCCAAAGTGAAGACCTGAGGTGTGAATGTCAGGAACAAAATGATAGCAGCATTCTGGTTTCTCATTGCAGGCTTTCCTTCCATTCTCCCTGCCTGAGCTGTTTCAAACTGTTCCAGAATGTTCCAAACAGCCTCTTCTCTCTCTTGCTGTTTTGCCTTCCTCCTTTCCTTCACTACCCTCTTCTTCAAGCAAGAAACAAAATTCAGTAGAAAGCAGCAGAAGCGCTGGGGAGACAGAAAAGTGAAAGGGGAGGAGAGTACACTCCGTCCTCCCTCTCCTAGCCTGAAGTCCTGCCTTCTCCAGGAGTCAAGAGTCAGTGAAAACAATGGTGCTGGTTTTCCTGAGAGTCAGCAGCTACGACCTGTGGTGTGAGTCAAGGGAGAAGTGTGGCCCATCCAGACTGGGAGGATTAGGGGTGAGCGGCAAGTCCACGCTGGGGTCTAAAGCGCCACTGGGGCAACACTACGGTATCCTGGCTACCTTTGGTTTCAGAGGCAGCCTCTTTGGTGGGTGCAACTGGCTTTGCAAACATCTTAGCAAGTGCAGTGGGTCTTTTCACTTGGACCCTGGGCCATAAGAACGGGGCTGGAGTCCAGGGGGAGGCCGTTCAGGGCACTCTCCCCATAGAGGTGCAGGCTGTTGCGGGCGATCAGCTCCTTGGCCATGAGCACGAAGACTTCTTCTATGTTCTTTGACTCCTTGGCAGATGTCTCCAAAACGGCCAGGAGGCCGTACTTCTCAGCCAGTGTGCAGGCATCCTCGAACAGGACGTGCCGCTTTTCCCAGAGGTCACATTTATTTCCTGGAAGGAAAAGATAAGCCGATATTCCATTGAGTAACTTAATCTGGTTTCTTTCAAAATGAACTTTACAAATAACATTTTAGTTCTTCAATAGGCATGCATGCATTCATTCACAAATGGTCATTGAGGGCACATTTTTTTGTTTCTTTTTTTTTTTTTGAGATGGAGTTTCACTCTTGTCGCCCAGGCTGGAGTGCAATGGCGCAATCTTGGCTCATTGCAACCTCCGTCTCCCAGGTTCAAGCGATTCTCCTGCCTCAGCCTCCCAAGTAGCTGGAATTACAGGCACCTGCCACCACGCCCGGCTAGTTTTGTATTTTTAGTAGAGAAGGGGTTTTGCCATATTGGCCAGGCTGGTCTCCTACTCCTGACCTCAGGTGATCGCCTGCTTCGGCCTCCGAAAGTGCTGGGATTACAGGCATGAGCCACCGCACCCGGCCCTTGCTCCTCTTTTTACTCTCTTTTTCTCCCCCTCAAACAGCAGAGTGTTGGATGCTGTGTGAGATGGAGCTCATTTAGCTGAGTAGACTGTGATCAGGATTTGCTGGATTGGAGGTGCATAATGGAAGACTTTCTTTTGTTTTTTTTGTTTTTTTTTTTTGAGATGGAGTCTCACTCTGTCACACAGGCTGGAGTGCAGTGGTGCAGTCTTAGCTCACTGCAACCTTTGCCTCCCAGGTTCAAACGATTCTCGTGCCTCAGACTCCCGAGTAGCTGAGATTACAGGCCAGTGCCACCACGCCTGGCTAATTTTTGTATTTTTAGTAGAGACAGGGTTTCACCATGTTGACCAGGCTGGTCTTGAACTCCTGGCCTCCAGTGATCTGCCCACCTTGGCCTCCCAAAGTGCTGGGATTATAGGCATGAACCACCACGCCTGGCCTAAAGGACTTTCTGAGAAAGCTATAATTTACATACAATAAAAGTTTGCCTTTGATTTCTCTGAGGCAGGAATCTAAAGATAAAATTACTTTCCCACAGGATTTTTTCTACCAGACATCAAGATTTATTACAAAACTGTAGTAATTAAGACAAGCTAGACTATTGTTTCTCAACCTGGTTTTCATTCCTGTCCCCACAGGAGCCTCTGTAGATATTTTTTTCTGTAATTCCCCCTTCTTCCATAAAACATGTTTAAACCTTTTATTCTGAAACAATTATAGATATACAGGAAGTCATTATATATGTATATATATAGATATGTGTATATATATATATATATATACACACACACACATATACACACACATATATACACACACACATATATATATATAGAGAGAGAGAGAGAGAGAGAGGGGTCCAGTTTACCCTTCACCCTGTTTTCCCCAATGGTAATATCTTGTATAACTATAGCACGTTATCAATACCGGGAAATTGACATTGGTACTATCCACAGACTTTAATCAGATTTCCTGTCATGAGGCCAGGCTTGGTGGCTCATGCCTGTAATCCCTGCACTTTGGGAAGCCGAGGTGGGTGGATAACCTGAGGTCAGGAGTTCGAGACCAGCCTGGCCAACATGGCGAAACCCCATTTCTACTAAAAATACAAAATTAGCTGGGTGTGGTGGTGCATGCCTGTAGTCCCAGCTACTCGGGAGGCTGAAGCAGGAGAATCACCTGAACCCAGGAGGCAGAGGTTGCAGTGAGCTGAGATCGCACTATTGCACTCCAGCCTGGGCGACAACAGCGAAACGCCATGTCAAAAAAAAAAAAAAAAAAAATTATCAGCCAGGCACAGTGGCTCACGCCTGCAATCCCTGCACTGTGGGAAGCCGAGGCGGGTTTATCACCTGAGGTCAGGAATTTGAGACCATCCCAGCTAACATGGTGAAACCCCGTCTCTACTAAAAACACAAAAAATTAGCTGGGTGTGGTGGCACACACCTGTAATCCCAGCTACTCAGGAGGCTGAGGCAGGAGAATCACTTGAACCCGGGAGGCGGAGGTTGCAGTGAACTAAGATTGTGCCACTGCACTCCAGCCTGGGCAACAAGAGTAAAATTCTGTCTTAAAAAAAAAAAAAAAAAGTTTCTTGTCATGAAATGAATAAATGTCCCAAGCACTTATTTGTGTGTATGTTTATAATTATAGACAATTTGATCACATGCGTAGATTCCTTCAATCACCACCACAGTCAAAGCACTGAACAGTTCTATTCTCACAAAGCTCTCTTTCATGCTATTCCTTTATAACTCTCACCACCCCCGGTCCTCCGCCCCTGCTAACCACCAATCTATTCTAGTTCCAGAATATTATATAAATGGATTCATACATGTAACCTTTTGAGATTGTCTTTTTTCACTCAGCATAATTCCTTTGAGATCCATTCAAGTTGTTGTATAAATCAGTAGTTTGTTTTCTGTATACCACTAGTAGTTTTTATTGCTGAGTAGTATTCCATAGTATGCATGGACCAACATTTGTGTTTTTTTTTTTTTGAAATGTAGTCTCTCTCTGTTACCCAGGCTGGAGTACAGTGGCACCATCTTGGCTCACTGCAACCTCTGCCTCCCAGGTTCAAGCAATTCTCCTGCCTCAGTCTCCTGAGTAGCTGGGACTCCAGGCGCATGCCACCATGCCCAGCTAATTTTTGTATTTTTAGTAGAGACGGAGCTTCACCATGTTGGCCAGGCTGGCCTTGAACTCCCGACCTCAGATGATCTGCCCACCTTGGCTTCCCAAAATGTTGGGATTACAGGCATGAGCCACCACGCCCAGCCAAGGACCAATATTTGTTTAACCATCTACCTTATTTATTTATTTGTTTATTTGAGCAGAGCCTTGCTCTGTTGCCCAGGCTGGAGTGCAGTGGTGCTATCTTGGCTCACTGCAACCTCCGCCTCCCAGTTTCAAGAGATTCTCCCGCTTCAGCTTCTCGAATAACTGGGATTACAGGCATACACCACCATGCCTGGCTAATTTTTGTATTTTTAGTAGAGACAGGGTTTCACCATGTTAGCCAGGCTGGTCTTGAACTCCTGACCTCAAGTGATCCACCCGCCTCGGCCTCCCAAAGTGCTGGGATTACAGGCGTGAGCCATGGTGCCTGGCCTTTATTTATTCATTTTTTTTGAGACAGGGTCTTGTCCTGCCACCTGGGCTGGAGTGCAGTGGCATGATCATAGCTCACTGCAGCGTTAACGTTCTAGGCTCAAGCAGTCAGCCTCTCAAATCACTAGGACTACAGACATGCACCACCACCCATGGCTAATTTTTTTTTTTTTGGTGATGGGGTCTCACTTTGTTGCCCAGGCTGGAGTGCAGTGGAGTGATCTTGGCCTTTGAAAATTTAATACCACAGATGTACTGTGTATGGCCCTTTGGAGGGCCATAAACCATTGTAATATTGAGGATATTTTCACTCCCAAGAGCATGAATGAACTAGATCAATGGAGAGGAAAAACAGCTCAGAAACAAACTCATGTATAAATGTGTACTCTACAAAAAGATGGTGCCACAGAGCAGTGGAAAAGGTTGCCTTTTTTTTTTTTGAGACAGCGTCTCACTCTGTTGCCCAGGCTGGAGTACAGTGGCATGATCTTGGCTCACTGCAACCCCCACTTCCCAGGTTCAAGTGATTCTCCTGCCTCCGCCTCCCGAGTAGCTGGGATTACAGGCACCCACCACGATGCCCAGCTAATTTTTGTGTTTTTCTAGTAGAGATGGGGTTTTACCATGTTGGCCAGGCTGGTCTTGAACTCCTGACTTTAGGTGATCAGCCCACCTCAGCCTCCCAAAGTGTTGGGATTACAGGCGTGAGCCACTGTGCCTGGCTAAGGTTGCCTTTTTAGTAAATGGTACTGAGACAATTAGATCTTTATACAGAAAAATTTTGGACCCATACCTTTCACCATACACAAAAAATCAATTACAGGTAGATCTAAATGTAAAAGGCAGAGTAATGATAATAATCAATTAAACTTTAAAAGGTAATATAATCTTGATGATTTCAATTAAGAAAAAATTTCCTAAATAGGACACAGGAAGCAATCATTATTAAAGAAAAGATCAATAGATTGAAATATATTAAAATTAAGAGTGTCTGTTCATCACAATACACCATCAAGAGACGAAAAGGCTGGGTATAGTGGTTCATGCCTGTAAACCCAGTGGTTTGGGAAGCTGAGGCAAGAGGATCACTTGAGCCCAGGAATTCAAGACCAGCCTGGGCAATACGGCAAGACCCCATCTCTACAAAACATAATAAAAAACTAGCTGGGGCTGGGCATGGTGGCTCACACCTGTAATCTCAGCACTTTGGGAGGCTGAGGTTGGTGGATCACTTGAGGCCAGGTTCAGACCAGCTTGGCCAACATGGTGAAACCTCATCTTTACTCATAATATAAAAATTAGCTGGGCCTAGTGGCACGTGCCTGTAATCCCAGCTACTTGGGAGGCTGAGGCATGAGAATCGTTGAACCCAGGAGGTGGAGGTTGCAGTGAGGCAAGATTGGGCCACTGTACCCCAGCCTGGGTCACAGATCAAGACTCTGTCTCAAAAAACAAAACAAAACAACCTAACTGGACATGTTGGAATGTGCCTGTCATCCCAGCTACTTGGAAGATTGAGGCAGGAGGATTGCTTCAGCCCAGGAGTTCAAAGCTGCCGTAAGCTAGGATGGCACTATTGCACTCCAGCCTGGGTGACAGAGTTGGACCCTATCTATAAAAAATAAAACATAAAAGGCCAGGCGTGGTGGCTCATGCCTGTAACCCCAGCACTTTGGGAGGCCGAGGCAGGTGGATCATGAGGTCAGGGGTTCAAGACCAGCCTGACCAACATGGTGAAACCCCGTCTCTATTAAAAATACGAAAATTAGCTGGGCGTGGTGGTGGGCGCCTATAATCCCAGCTACTCAGGAGGCTGAGGCAGGAGAATTGCTTGAACCCGGGAGGTGGAGGTTGCAGTGAGCCGAGATAGAGCAAGACTCAGTCTCAAAAAAATAAAAATAAAATAAAAAATAAAAAAACCAAAATATTCTTTCCTTCAGGTATTTTTAAGAAGAGAGAGGGAAAAGTTACTCCACAGGGTGGAAGATGATGTTTGCAACATATGTAACTGACAAAGGGCTGGGGCCTCCTTCAAGAGAACCTAGTGCCTGGAATGCAGGTCACAGCCCAACAGGACCCTAGTGCAGCGCCCTAGTGGGGACAGCACCCCATCCCCCGTACCATGAGGGCACTCATGCACATCCATGCTGCAGGATGCAGGATTCGATTCCTCTATCAGGCAACCTTGGCTTTTGAGCACCCCACTGCCTGAAAAATAAACTTTCTTTGAATTGTGCTTAGTCTAAGACTCTTCCTACCTACTAAGCCATCCTTCCTCCGTTCTCTCCTTCCCAGGGGCAGGTCTACATCTCATAGAAGACTCCCTGCCTCCTTCTGCTCCTTCTTCTTCTTCTTTTTTTTTTTTTTTTTGATATGGAGTCTCACTCTGTTGCCCAGGCTGGAGTGCAATGACGTGATCTCAGCTCACTGCAACCTCTGCCTCCCGGGTTCAAGCGATTCTCCTGGCTCAGCCTCCTGAGTAGCTGGGATTACAGGCACCCACCACCACACCCAGCTATTTTTTGTATTTTTAGTAGAGACGGGGTTTCGCCATGTTGGCCAGGCTGGTCTCGAACCCCTGACCTCAGGTGATCCACCTGCCTCGGCCTCCCAAAGTGCTGGGATTACAGGCATAAGCCACTGTGCCCAGCCCTGCTCCTTCTTCTTTATCCCTCACAGCTGTTTCTCCCAATAAATCTCTTGCATGTCTATCTCATCCTGTCCCAACATCTGCTTCCTGGAGGACCCACACTGACACAGACTCATTTTCAGAAGATATAAGCTACTGTTAGGAATTGACAAGAAAAAGATAACAAACAGAAAAATAGGCCTTGGACTTGAAAAGGATTTCACAACAGAGGATATCCAAATAGCTAACAAACACCTGAAAAGGTGTTCAATCTCATTAATAAACAGGGAAATGCAAATGAAAAACACTAGTGATCTCATGACACACTTCTCAGGATGCATGGAAGTAAAAGGACTAATAGCACCAGATGTTGGTGAGGATGTAGAACAACTGAAACCCACACACACTGCTGATGGGAGTACACACTAGAATGACCACTCTGGCAAGTGGTTTGAGATTATCTAGAGCTGCATGACCATGCAATTTTGCTCCTGGGTATTACTCAACAGAGATGTGTGCCCATCGGCATCAATAAACATATACCAGAATGTTCGGAGCAGCAATTTTCCTAGTTGCCCCAAACTAGAAGCAACTCAAATGTCCATTGCCAAGAGAACAGAGAAATACTCTGTAGGGTGTTCTTGCAAAGGAATAGTATACAAATTGTACAAAAGAATAGATTACAGCCACATGCAATGATGGATGAAACTGTTAAACAATATTGAGGGAAAGAAACTTAGGCAAAAAGGTATGATTTTGTTTATATATAACGTACAAAACAACAGCAAAACAAGACGAGGCACAGTGGCTCACACCTGTAATCTCAGCACTTTGGGAGGCTGAGGTGGGTGGATCACTTGAGGTGGGGAGTTCAAGACCAGCCTGGCCAACATAGTAAAACGCATCTGTACTAAAAATACAAAAATTAGCTGGGCGTGGTGGCACATGCCTGTAATCCCAGCTACTTGGGAGACTGAGGCATGAGAATCACTTGAACCTGGGAGGTGGAGTTTGCAGTGAGCTGAGATCACGCCACTGCACTCCAGCCTGGGCAGCGGAGTGAGACTCCATCTCAAAAAAAAAAAAAAAAAAACAAACCACAAAACAAACAAAAAACCCACCAAAACAAAACTGCAGTATTTAGGGATGTGGGCTTAGGTAGTAAAATGATTAAAAAAGAAAAAAGCAAAGAAGTGTTTATCATAAAATCACTTGCCTTTGGGGCAGAAGGAGTGTGGAGTAATAAAGTGAAAGCTGGTGGGGGAGAAGAGTGGGCTGGCAATATTCTTTTTTTTTTATTTTTTATTTTTATTTTTTTTATTGAGACAGGGTCTCACTGTGTCACCCAGGCTGTGGTGCAGTGGTGTGATCACAGCTCACTGTAGACCCTACCTCCTGGGCTAAAGCAATCCTCCCAATTCAGCCTCCTGCGTAGCTGGGACTACAGGCGCCTGCCATCATACCCAGCTAATTTGTAATTTTTTTGTAGAGATCGGGTCTGCCTATGTTGCTCAGGCTGGTCACACCTCTGCCTCCCAAAGTGTTGGGATTACAGGTGTGAGTCCACACCCAGTCAATATTCCTTTTTTTTTTTTTTTTTTTAAGAGACAGAGTCTCTCTCTGTCACCCAGGCTGGAGTGCAGTGGCGCAATCTCGGCTCACCGCAACCTCTGCCTCCCAGGTTCAAGCAATTCTCCTGCCTCAGCCTCCCGAGTAGCTGGGACTACATACAGGTGCATGCTGCCACGCCCGGCTAATTTTTTTTTTTTTTTTTTTGTCTTTTAGCAGAGACAGGGTTTCACCGTGTTGCCCAGGCTGGTCTCCAACTCCTGAGCTCAGGCAATCCACCCACCTCAGCCTCCCAAAGTGCTAGGACTACAGGTGTGAACCACTGCACCTGGCCAATATTCTCTGTCTTGACCCAGCTGGTGTTTGCTCAGCTGTTCCCTTTGAGATAAATTAATGTGTACTTTTCTTTATATACATTAATATGTCCCAATAAAAAAGATTTTGAAAATCTTTTCCTATAGTCACTGTCACCAACCTGCCCAGTGTCAAAGCTGGACTTAGATCATAATGATCCCCAAAGAAGTTTAAATCCAAGACCATTTTCAGCAGACATTAGCACATTTGAGTGCTACAGTAGGCTAGGAACGGGGGCCCATGGAGACCAGGCTCTGGCCTCAGGCAGCTGTCAATGCTAACAGGGTCTTTGCAGGTGTGATTAATTTGAGGATCTTGAGATGGGGAGATTATTCTGGACTAGCTGGGCAGGCCCTGAATGCAATCGCAAGTAACCTTACAAGGGGGAGGTAGAGGGAGACTTGATCCCACACAGGCAGGAAAAGGTGAGGCACACAGAGCCAAAGATGGCACCAGAAGCCAGAGGAGGCGAGGGACAGAGTCTCCCCTACAGCGTCCAGAGGGGCATGGCCCTGCTGACACCTCCATTTCAGCCCCACAGGACTGATTTCAGACTTGTGGCCTCCAGAACAGTGGGAGAACACATCTATTGTTTTCAGCCCCCAGCTTGTGGCAGTTGGTTACAGCAACCACAGGAAGCTCATATAGCATGCACCTTCAAGAGAACCGTGCGTGTGTTTTTAGCTGGTGAGCCTGAAGCTCTGGGCTGAGCTCTGCTTCTAGAAGAAAGGAATGAGAGTCCCTGGTGGAAGAAGGGATGTGGTGGGAAAAGGAACCCCTGCAGCCAGGAATCTGATCTACTCCCTGCATCCCGCTCCATCTGTGGATTTGATTTTTTTTTTTTTTTTTTTTTTTAAGAGATAGGGTCTCCATCTGTTACCTAGGCTGGAGCACAGTGGCTCAGTCATAGCTCACTGCAGCCTTGAACTCCTAGCCTCAAGCAATGTGCCCACCTCAGTCTCCAGAGTAGCTGAGACTATAGGCGTACACCACTGAGTCCAGCTAATTTTTTTTTTTTTTTGAGACAGAGTCTCGCTCTGTCACCCAGGCTGGAGTGCAGTGGTGCAATCTTGGCTCACTGCAGCCTCTGCCTCCTAGGTTCAAGTGATTCTTGTGCCTCAGCCTCCCAAGTAGCTGGGACTACAGGCACTCACCACCACACCTGGCTGATTTTTTTTTTTTTTTTTGTATTTTTAGTAGAGATGGGGTTTCACCATGTTGGCCAGGCTGGTCTCAAACTCCTGACCTCAAGTGATCCACCTGCCTCGGCCTCCCAAAGTGCTGGGATTACAGGTGTGAGTCACCGCACCCGGCTTAATTTTTTATTTTTTGTAGAGACGGAGGTCTCATTATGTTGCCTGGGGTGATCTCAAGCTCCTGGCATCAAGCAATCTTCCCACCTCAACTTCCCAAAGTGCTGGGATTTATAGGTGTGAGCCACGGCGCCCAGCTGGATTCTAACTTTTATGACCTGCTCCTTCCACCTGCTCCTCCACCACAACTAGATCAACAGTGCTGATGTCCACGGGTCCACCCGCCAACAGCCAGGGCTGCACACTCTGGGGTGAGCCAGGTGCCTGGAGGAAGGGAAAGGATCTGAAGTTTGCTAAGTGCACAGTCACAGACGGCCCTGCCCCAAGGAAGGGCTTCTTCATTTTGTTAGGGAGGCAAGACAGACACACAGAACATTAAATGGCCAGACAAGAATGTACCAATCCAAGACAGCAATAAAATAACATACGCTATGGACCCGGTGAGCTGCATGAGTTGTTTGTAGTACCGGTATACAACCCCCAAATCCCCCAAACTCTGAAACTCCACTCCTGGGCAGCTGTAACCAGTGCATTTCTTGATAATTCATTTGACAGTAAAATCTAAGCTAAACTAGCCATTTGAAGTTTTTTTTTGTTTGATTGATTGATTGATTTTTGAGATAGAGTTTTGTTCTTGTTGCTCAGGCTGGAGTGCAATGGTGTGATCTTGGCTCACTGCAACATCCACCTCCTGGGTTCAAGCGACTCTCCCGCCTCAGCCTTCTGAGTAGCTGGGATTATAGGTGCCCACCACCAAGCCCAGCTAGTAGAGACGGGGTTTCTCCATGTTGGTCAGGCTGGTCTCGAATTCCCGACCTCAGGTGATCTGCCCGCCTTGGCCTCCCAAAGTGCCAGGATTACAGACATGAGCCACTGCACCCGGCTGTTTGTTTTAAAAATAAAAATAAAGATGGGGTCTTGCTATGTTGCCCAGGCTGATGTTGAACCCCTGGCCTTAAGCAATCCCCCACCTCAGCCTCCCAAAGTGCTGGGATTACTGACGTGAGCCACCACCCCTGGCTTGAATAATTTTTTTTTTTGAGACAGAGTCTTGCTCTGTCACCCAGGTTGGAGTGCAGTGGTGTGATCTCAGCTCACTGCAACCTCCGCCTCCCGGGTTCAAGCAAGTCTCCTGCCTCAGCCTCCTGAGTAGCTGGGACTCCAGGCGTGTGCCACCACATCTGGCTAATTTTTGTATTTTTATTACAAAATAATCCGCCCGCCTTGGCCTCCCAAAGTGCTGAGATTACAGTCATGAGCCACCATGCCCAGCATTGAAGATTTTATTCAACCTGCTCTGTATGACTATTTACACATCTGACTGCATAAATAGTAATGTATTTGGCCATGGGGCATTGGCCCAGACCCTGCTGAGGGTGTTATGTAACACAGAGTACATTTTTCTAAAATCTGACAAATTCTGAACTCTGAAATATTTGGCCCTGAGGGTTTTTGTTGAGTGATTGTGGACCTGCAATATAACAGGACTTTAAGTGGAAAGTTTGGCTGAGATCTTTAGAGGGACAAATATCAGATGTTGAAGAAAGTTATGAGACAGAGCATCCAGGATAACCTACAAAAAAGGTTGGCTCCCTGCAATCCCAGCACTTTGGGAGGCGAGGTGTGTGGATCACTTGAGGTCAGGAGTTTGAGACCAGTCTGGCCAACATGGTGAAACCCTGTCTCTACTAAAAACACAAAAATTAGATGGGCGTGATGGCAGATGCCTGTAATCCCAGCTGCTTGGGAGGCTGAGACAGGAGAATCACTTGAACCCAGGTGGTGGAGGTTTCAGTGAGCCAAGATTGCACTACTGCACTCCAGCCTGGGCGACAGAGCAAGACCCTGTCTCAAAAAAAAAAAAAAAAAAAAAAAAAAGAAAGAAAAGAAAAAAAAAGAGGTCAGGTCTGATGGAGTGAGGGTGGGAGAAAGATGGGAAGCCAGACACCCCCAGAAGAAAGCAGGGCTGGGACCTGAAGTACCTTGTGAACCATGTTCAGGAATATGTACATCATTCTAAGGGAAATGGGGGCCTCTGAGGGTTTTACATGGGGACATTAGGAGGAGCTGGGCCCCCTGTAGCCAGCTAGAGGAGGAACAGCTGTATAAATCAACATGCAATCAACCCCTGACACCGGGGTCATTCCTGTGCTGATAAAGTGGCTTCAAGGAGCTGGGGATAAACTTCTGAGACAGAAAGAAGCACCTGTATGAGGCAATGTGTGCAGGGACACTTCCGTGAGGGACGACATGAATTTTTCTGGATTCAGGCAGGGAGGCCACGAACAGAAAACAGGAAGGCTGCTGTGTCAGCCCTCTGGCATGGACACCTTATAAACTGGGAGACTAGGACACTCCACATCACCTTTGGGGGCATTTCTAGAACCAAGGAAGAAGTGAGGCAGAGATGGTTGTTATGAAAGACAGACTAGGGTATAAATACCAAGCAAACATTCTGAGATTCCTGGAAATCCTGCAACAACCTGGCATCTGTCACCCTTCTCTGATGCATCTGTTTCACAGAGTGATTAAAGACGGAGCTGGCTGGGGGAGAGGCAGCCGGGAGCCTGTGGGCTGGAGACAGGGAGCTGCCTTCAGAGATAGCACAGAGGGGACGGGGGTGGTGGCTCATGCCTGTAATCCCAGCACTTTGGGAGGCTGAGGTAGGCAGATCATCTGAGGTCAGGAGTTCGAGATCAGCCTGGCCAACATGGTGAAATCCTGTCTCTACTAAAATAAAAATTAGCTGAGTGTGGTGGCGGGAGCCTGTAATCCCAGCTACTTGGGAGGCTGAGGCAGAAGAATTGCTTGAACCTGAGAGGCGGAGATTGCAGTGAGTCGAGGTCATGCCACTGCACTCCAGCCTAGGCAACAGAGTAAGACTCCGTCTCAAAAAAAGAGAGAAGGTAGCGCAGAGGGAGGCACCTGAGGTTGGGCAGCTTCCCACTCAGCCCTGAGGAAGAACTGCCTCCACTGTGTCCTCGAGATGCATGACCTTAATACAAAGGTGGATCTGGTCCACATTCCTGGGGAAACCGCATGTAGCTTAGAACTGCTTCATTCCCAAGTGAGATGCGTGCATTCCGCCTTTCTCTGGGAGCCACCATTGCTGGGTTTCCTTTTGTCCCTGGAGGGCATGGGCTGCACCTGCCTGTCCACCCCGGCCGTTTGTATGCCATGGCACAGCTCTCCCATCTTTGCTCTACTAGGACATAACAGTTTCCTTTTATTATTTATTTATTTATTTTTTAAGAGACCAGGTTTTGCTTTCTCACCCAGGCTGGAATGCAGTGGTATGATCACAGCTCACTGCAGCCTCAAATTCCCAGGCTCAAGTGATTCCCCCCACCCCAACCTCTCAAGTAGCTGGGACTATAGGCCTGTGCCACCACATCTCACTATTTTGTTTTGTTTTAGTTTTTGTAGAAATGAAGTCTCACTATGTTTACCAGGATGGTCTCAAGCTATCCTCCCGCCTCAGCTTCCCAAAGTGCTGGGATTACAGGCATGAACCACCGTGCCTGGCCCAAAGACATTCATCACAGAAATAGAAAAGGTTATCCTAAAATTTATATGGAACCATGAAAGACTCAGAATAGTCAAAGCTACCCTGAGCAAAAAGAACCAACCTAGAGGAATCACATTGCCTGACTTCAAATTATACTACAGAACTATGGTAACCAAAACAGTGTGGTACTGATAAAAACAGACACATAGACCAATGGAACAGAATCCAGAATCCAGAAATAAATCTATACATCTACAGTAAAGTCATTTTCGACAAAGGTGCTAAGAACATATGTTGGGGAAAGGACAGTCTCTTCAATAAGTGGTGCTGGGAAAACTGGATACCCATATGGAGTGCAATGGTACAATCTCAGCTTACTGTAACCTCTGCCTGCTGGGCTCAAGCAATCCTCCCACCTCAGCCTCCTGAGTAGCTGGGACTGCAGGTGTGCACCACCACACTCAGCTAATTTTTTTTATTTTTTGTAGAGATGAGGTTTTGCCATGTTGCTTAGGCTGGTCTTGAAACCCTGGGCTCAATTTACCTGCCTCGCCCTCCAAAGTGCTGGGATTACAGGCATGAACCACCACGCCCCATCTATGTTTATGTATTTTAATGTAAATTATTGGTAAACACTTAGAAATTGCCTCTTCTTTCTTTTTAAGAACCCACTGTACCCAATAAATAGATATACCTACTAGATACCCATAAAAAATTAAAAGACAAAACTCACCTGTTCACTCTGCAGTAGAGATTGTCAAAAATAAAAATAAAGGTCCAGGCACAAGGGCTCATGCCTGTAATCCCAGCACTTTGGGAGGGCCAGGCAGGGGGATCACTTGAGCCCAGGAATTCGAGACCAGCCTGGGCAACATGGCAAAACCCCGTCTTTACAAAAAATTAAAAAAAAAAAATGGGCTGGGCATGGTGGCATCCAGCTTAAAGGCACTTTCTGAGGCCCTATCCATCACTTACACATTTTTTTTTCCCCCCGACGGAGTGTTGCTCTGTCACCCAGGCTGGAGTACAATGGCACAATCTCGACTCACTGCAACCTCTGCCTCCTGGGTTCAAGCAATTCTCCTGCCTCAGCCTCCCGAGTAGCTGGGACTACAGGCGCCCACCACCACGCCTGGCTAATTTTTTTGTATTTTTAGTAGAGACGGGGTTTCACCGTGTTAGCCAGGATGGTCTTGATCTCCTGACCTCGTGATCCACCCGCCTCAGCCTCCCAAAGTGCTGGGATTACAGGTGTGAGCCACTGCGCCCAGCTGCATCACTTACATTTTTAAGATTTCATTTTCCACTGTCGTTAGAAACACGCAGAAAGCTGAGCATCCTCAGAGGAGAGTAAACAAAACTTAAAAACTTCAAAAATGCCATACCAATCAGCATAATGACCACATTTGCAGCTCCATATTTCTCTATCTCATGAATCCAGTGAGGGATGGACTCGAACGTGGACCGCCGGGTGAGGTCATAGGCGATAATGGCTGCGTGGGCACTGCGGTAGTAGCTTTGGGTGATGGTGCGGAAGCGCTCCTGGCCAGCTGTGTCCCACACCTGCATCTGGAGAAGGACAGGAAGGAGAGTCCAAATCAGGGGTTCCCACAGGTAATGGGAACTCCTTCACCTACATCTTCTTAAAAACACAGTTTTCTGGGTCTCACTTCTAGATATTCAGACCCAGTAGATCTGGGGTGGGACCCAGGGATCTATTCTTTCAGTTGCTCCCTGGATGACTTGGATATCCTCCTGGGTTGGGGAACGACCATCTAAGACAAACTTGTCCAACCCGCAACCCACGGGACACATTTGGCCCAGGACAACTTTGAATGCAGCCCAACACAAATTTTTAAACTTTCTTAAAATATTATGAGTTTTTCTGCATTTTTTTTTTTTTTTTTTTAGCTCATCAGGTATCATTAGTGTTAGTGTAATTTGTGTGGCCCAAGACAATTCTTCTTCCAACATGGCCCAGGGAAACCAGAAGCTTGGACAGCCGATTTAAGGGATGCTGCTGTCAGAGAGATGGACCTATTTTTTTTGAGATGGAGTCTCGCTCTGTCGCCCAGGCTGGCGTGCAGTGGCGCCATCTCAGCTTACTGCAAGCTCCGCCTCCCAGGTTCACACCATTCTCCTGCCTCAGCTTCCCGAGTAGCTGGGACTACAGGCGCCCGCCACCACGCCCGGCTAATTTTTTTTGTATTTTTAGTAGAGACGGGGTTTCACCGTGTTAGCCAGGATGGTCTCAATCTCCTGACCTCGTGATCTGCCGGCCTCGGCCTCCCAAAGTGCTGAGATTACAGGCGTGAGCCACTGCACCCAGCCGAGAGGTGGGCCTATTTTATCCTGGGGTCTTGTGTTCTTTGCCTTTTCTCCTGACTCATCACTTGGTCCAGATTTGGGGGCTCATCTTTTGAGTCTGCCCGTGGATCTGAATACTGGCAAAGGTGATAGTACTGGCCGAACTGTTCTGATTTTAAAGGAACACTCAAGCTGTTCATGTTTGGAATGTTCTCACAATAATACCTCCCAAATTAGCCACCCAAGCGGCAGCACCAATTCACACAGCCTCTCACAGTGTCTGAGGGTAACAATTTCTTCATATTCTCATACTATTTATATAAAATTTATTTTTTAGAGAAAGTTTGCAAACATACACCAAAGCTAGAGATAATAGAAAAATGAGGCTGGGTGCAGTGGCTCATGCCTGTGATCCCAGCACTTTGGGAGGCTGAGGTGGCGGATCGCTTAAGCTCAGGGGTTTGAGACCAGCCTGGGCAATGTGGTGAAACCCCATCTGTACGAAAAATACAAAAATTAGCTGGGCATGGTGGCGCATGCCTATAGTCCCAGCTACTTGGGAGACTGAGGCAGGAGGATTCCTTGAGCACAGGAAGTCGAGGCTATAGCGAGCTGAGATCATGCGCCACTGCCCTCCATCTGGGCAAGAAAGTGAAACCCTGTCTCAAAAAAATAAAAAAAGAACCTCATACACCTATCACCCAGATTCAATAATTAATGAGATTTTGTTACTTGCTTCATCTAGCCCTTTCTGTTGATTTCTTTGAAGTATTTTTTAATTTTTTAAATTTGTATTTATCTTTTTTTTTTTTTTTGAGACGGAGTCTCGCTCTGTCGCCCAGGCTGGAGTGCAGTGGTGTGATCTCGGCTCACTGCAAGCTCCGCCTCCTGGGTTCACACCATTCTCCTGCCTCAGCCTCCCAAGTAGCTGGGACTACAGGCGCCCGCCACCACGCCTGGCTAATTTTTTGTATTTTTAGTAGAGACGGGGTCTCCGTGTTAGCCAGGATGGTCTCAATCTCCTGACCTCGTAATCCGCCCACCTCGGCCTCCCAAAGTGCTGGGATTACAGGCGTGAGCCACCACACCCAGCCTATTTTATCTTTTTGAGACAGAGTCTTGCTCTAACTCCCAGGCTGGAGTGCAATGGTGTGATCTCGGCTCACTGCAACCTCTGCCTCCTAGGTTCAAGTAATTTTCATGCCTCAAGCCTCCCGAGCAGCTGGGATTACAGGCATGCGCCACCACGCCCGGTTAATTTTTTTGTATTTTTAGTAGAGATGGGGTTTCCCCCCGTTGGCCAGGCTGGTCTTTAACTCCTGACCTTGGGTGATCCGCCTGCCTCGGCCTCCAAAAGTGCTGGGATTACAGGCATGAGCCACCGTGCCTGGCAGTTTATGGCATTTTTGAGTACACAGAAAATTTGACCTGTTTTTTTTTTTGAGACAGAGTCTCACTCTGTCGCCTAGGCTGGAGTGCAGTGGTATGATCTCGGCTCACTGTAACCTCTGCCTCCCAGGTTTGAGAGATTCTTGTACCTCAGCCTCCTGACCTCAAGTCATCCACCCGCCTCGGCCTCCCGAAGTGCTGGGATTACAGGTGTGAGCCACCTTGCCTGGCCACTAGAAAATGTGACCTTTTAAGTTCAGGTTTGGTGGCTCACGCCTGTAATCCCGGCACTTTGGGAGGGTGAAGTGGGAGGATTGTTTGAGCCCAGGAGTTTGAGACTGGCCTGAGCAACACAGGAAAATCCTGTCTCTACAACAAATTTAAAAAATGAGTTGGGCATGGTGGGGTGCACCTGTGGTCCCAGCTATTCAGGAGGCTGAAGTGAGAGGATCGCTTGAGTCGGGGAGATGGAGGCTGGAGTGAGCTGTGATTGCGCCACTGCACTTCAGCCTGAGTGACAGAGCAAGACCCTGTCTCAGGCTGGGTGTGGTGGTTCACATCTGTAATCCCAGCACTTTGGGAGGTAGAGGCGGGCGGATCACTTGAGGTCAGGAGTTTGAGACCAGTCTGGCCAACATAGTGAAACCCCATCTCTACTAAAAATACAAAACTTAGCCCGGTGTGGTGGTGTGCACCTGTAAATCCAGCTACTTGGAATGCTGAGGCATGAGAATTGCTTGAGCCCAGGAGGCAGAGATTGCAGTGAGCTGAAACTGTGCTCCTGCACTCCAGCCTGGGTGATGGAGTGAGACTCTGCCTCAAGAAAACAAAAACAAAAACAAAAAGCCCTGTCTACACTCCCCACCCCCCCAAAAAAGCAAATTTGACCTTTATATAGTTAGAGAAATGTATAAATTTGACCTTCACAGTTAGATTCAGCAGTATTTTCCTTATTGGCTTCTGGGTTCATGTCTCATTTAAAGCCTGATTTTCCCATTCCATGATGAGAAAATAAATACTCCCATGTTTTCTTCCACTATTTGTATGATTTCATGTTTTGTATTGAAATCTTTTATTGCTCAGACATGTGCTTTGTTGTTGGGAATTCTGGCTAAAAAAGGTGGAACTGGCCAGGCGCGGTGGCTCACACCTGTAACCCAGCACTCTGGGAGGCCGAGGCGGGTGGATCATGAGGTCAGGAGATAGAAACCATCCTGGTAGCACCATGAAACCCCGTCTCTACTAAAAATACAAAAAAAAAAAAATTTGCCGGGCGTGGTGGCGGGCGCCTGTAGTCCCTGTTACTTGGGAGGCTGAGGCTGGAGGCTGAGGCAGGAGAATGGCATGAACCCGGGAGGCAGAGCTTGCAGTGAGCCGAGATCGCGCGAGACTCCGTCTCAAGGAAAAAAAAAAAAAAAAAGGTGGAACCAGTCCCGTCCCGGTGCCCTCTGACCTTCACTTTTTTGCCGTCAATATCAAGGGAACGCACGGTAAAGTCCACTCCAATCGTGTTCTGCTGTGTCTCAGTGTAGACTCCAGACTTGAAATGCTGCACCACACACGTCTTCCCCACATTGGAATCCCCAATGAGGATAATCTTGAACAAATAGTCAAAGTTCTCATCTGCTGCCCTGGCTGAGCTGGAGAAGTGCATGGTTCTTGCCACCTAGAACAGAACTAGGAAGAAAGGATGGAATTCAGCACCAGGAACTGGGGATCCAGTACAAGACAAGACGAAGGGAGGTCATTACCTTCACAGCGCTACATCCTTGTGAGAGGACGATGCTAATGATGCTAGTCGGGCACAGAGGAGTTGTCCCCATAAGCTGACATCTGCCCTACGTGTGTTGATCTTACTTTAGGGGTGCTCTTGGAATAAAGAGGTTCTACTGCCATTCTCTGGTGGGTCCAGTGGACGGTCAACACCATCAGATAAAAGCAGTGATATATCCTAGGCCTGGAGACGAGGTGCCACATGCTCCATCAGAGTGCCCGGAGAGCAGGAGAATGGCAGAGGAAATGCCCACAGCAGTGACTCACCTGCCATTGGAGGTCCCACTAGTGTCAGACCTCCACTAGTGTCAGACACAGTGGGGAGAAAGATTCCCAACTGCTGTAAGACTGACCATCCAGGCCGTGCACGATGGCTCATGCCTGTAATCCCAGCTCTTCGGAAGGCCAAGGTGGGTGGATCACCTGAGGTTGGGAGTTTGAGACCAGCCTGACCAACATGGAGAAACCCCATCTCTACTAAAAATACAAAGTTAGCTGGGTGTGGTGGCGCATGCCTATAATCTCAGCTATTTGGGAAGCTGAGGCCGGAGAATCACTTGAATCCGGGAGGCGGAAGTTGCAGTGATCTGAGATCACGCCTTTGCACTCCAGCCTGGGCAACAAGAGCGAAACTCCACCTCAAAAAAAAAAAAACCCAAAAAACAAAAAACTACTGACCATCCAGGTAGCCAGCAACAAGGACTGATAAGAGGTGATTGGTAAGTCAGCTTGGGGAAGAGTGACATGACCTTTTTGTTCTGTTTGGAGCCTAATTTTTTCGACCAGGAAATTAGGATTTTGAGAATATTCAAAATTAAAACCATGGCTATAATGTTATGGCATATTTTACCAAAGGCTGGTTATGGCATATTTTACCAAAGGTTTTTTTTTCTTTTTTTTTTGAGACAAAGAGTCTCGCTGTGTCGCCCAGGCTGGAGTGCAATGGCATGATCTCAGCTCACTGCAACCTCTGCCTTCCAGTTCAAACGATTCTCCTGCCTCAGCCTCCCGAGTAGCTGGGACTATAGACCTGCACTACCACACCCAGGTAATTTTTGTATTTTTAGTAGAGACGGGGTTTCACCATGTTGGTCAGGCTGGTCTCGAATGCCTGACCTCAAGTGATTTACCTGCCTCAGTCTCCCAAAGTGCTGGGATTACAGGCCTGAGCCATCACGCGCCGCCAGAAAATTAAGGTTTCTAATGACAGTGTTTCACAAACTAACTGATTATCAGAATTATCTGGGAGTATCATTGAAAAATATATATTTCCTTTTTTTTTTTTGAGACAGAGTTTCACTCTTCTTGCCCAGGCTGGAATGCAATGGTGTGGTCTTGGCTCACTGCAACCTCCACCTCCTGGGTTCAAGCGATTCTCTTGCCTCAGCCTCCCAAGTAGCTGGGATTACAGGTGCCTGCCACCACGCCTGGCTAATTTTTGTATTTTTAGTCGATACAGGGTTTTGCCATGTTGGCCAGGCTGGTTAGGAACTCTTGACCTCAGGTGATCTGCCCGCCTTGACCTCCCAAAGTGTTGGGATTACAGGCATGAGCCACCATGCCCGGCTGGAAAATAAAGGTTTTTAATGACAGTGTTTCACAAACTAACTGATTATCAGAATTATCTGGGAATATCATTGAAAAAATATATTTTTGGAGCTCATCCCAGACTTGCTAAACATATTTTACCTTGTTCTTTTAAAAATTATTTCTTAGTATTCTTTTTTTTTTTTTGAGACAGAGTCTCGCTCTGTCACCCAGGCTTGAGTGCAGTGGTATGATCTCAAAACTGCACTGGGCCAGGTTTTGTGTTTTGTGTTTTTAACTTTAAAATATGTTTAGTGCGCCAGGCCGCAGTCGCTCATGCCTAGCACTTTGGCAGGCCGAGGCAGAAGGATCACTTGACGCCAGGAGGTTGAAAGTAGTCTAGGCAATATAATGAGAGCCCTGCGCCCCCCCTCCCCGCCCATCTCTATTAAAATAATAAGAAATAGGCCAGGGGCAGTGGCTCACACCTGTAATCCAAGCAATTTGGGAGGCTGAGGCAGGCGGATCACTTGAGGTCAGGAGTTCAAGATCAGCTTGGCTAACATGGTGAAACCCCATCTCTACTAAAAATACAAAAAATTAGCCGGGCGTGGTGGCATGCACCTGTAATCCCAGCTACTTGGGAGGCTAAGGCAGGAGAATGGCATGAACCCAGAGGGCAGAGGTTGCAGTGAGCCGAGATCGCACCATTGCAGTCCAGCCTGGGCAACAAGAGCGAAACTCCGTTTCAAAAAACAAACAAACAAACAAAAACACAAAACCAAAAACCTCTGTCTGTCTTCCCTCCCCTCCCCTCCCCTCTTGCTCTGTCTCTTCCCCAGGTGATTCTGATGATGAGCCAGGTTTGGAAAACACCAATCGACCAAGTCACCTACCTGAAACTTACTCCCACCATCAGCATCCCTGGCTTAAATGTCCACCTATGCTTAAATATCTCTGATCACAAGGAACTGACTACCTCCTGAAAAATTTCCATTTTGCACTGGGCAGCTCTCACTTCTGTGGGATTGACACCTCCCTCCGTGAGGTTTCCATCTGTCTAGCTCCGTGCTATCCTTACTCTGCCAAGACACATCACATTCCTGTTCCACATGACAGCCCATCAGATATTTGAAGCAGCAAGAATATTCCCCCAAGGAGACTATCCCCATCCTCTTTAACTGTTCTTCCTGAGAGTGTGTTCGGACTCCTCATCCAATTGCTCTAAAAGTAACTGAAACCTGATCCCACTTAATGATTACATTTGATGTGCTGCAAATTGCCCCTGCCTTGTGACATCCTTCTTCACCTCTCCGTTTTACTCTGGTTTTCTCTAAAGTCATAGACAAGGACACTCTGTCTCATCACACAAGGTAAAATGCACTCAAATGTCCAGTCTGCATGCAAAAACCCAGGGCTTTAAGGCGATGAAGAAGGATCCCATACCTCTCTTGGACCTCTCTGAAATCACATATGGGTAGATGATCCAGCAGACAACAGACACAATCAAACCACTTTTTTCCTGTCTGACTTTTCAACTAAAGACAGCCATTCCACTTCCGGTGTCTTGGTCTTATCACTGTAACTTGAGCTGAGACTTTACTTCCATGTCTCCCCCCACCCTCCAGAGTCCTCAGGGTTTCCACGAAAGCCCCCTTTCATTGAGCCTACAAGCCTTGCTGGGAGGCACAGGCAGCGTCCACCCCATGATGTCCTCCCGCCGGCATCCCGCAGCCTTCGCCTTCCTGGTTCACCTGTCGCTTACCTGTCTCGCTCTCTCACCTCTGCTGGTCAGCAGGTAATGTTTTCGCTTTCTTCTGGTTTTGCTTTTCAGCCCCCCAGTGCCCCCTTCTTCCTCCTGCCTCACTGCTTGGTGGGAAGTGTAGTTCTGGCCCCAGGTGTCGGGTTTGGCGTCCTGAGAAAGTGAAAGGAAAGTGCAATCCCTCCCACCTGCCCTGAGTCCGGAGCTGCCTCAGGGTACAAAGCGCCAGGTGAGAGCGGCCAGCACAGGGCAGGGCGCAGAGCCGGCTTTCTCACCAGCCTTCGCCAGCCTAGCGGAAAGCCCTCACAGGAAGGAATAGCCAGTGAATTAAACCAGTGCTGGCCCATACGACACTGCCCCTGCTCCTTTCTTCTACTTTACCTTGTCTTGTGGGCTTTTGCGTCCTTTGCTCTCAATTTGTCCTGGTGTCCCTTGTTAGGAAACAATTTCAGAATGTATCTCATGTAGTAACAGCGACTGTTTTGCAAAATGTTTGGGTCAGTTGTACATGTGCATTATTGTACTGGGTGATATAAAAAAAAAATTTTTTTTTTTTTGGAGACAAGGTCTCACTCTGTCACCCAGGCTGAAGTGCAGTGGCACCATTCATGGCTCACTGCAGCCTCAACCTCCCGGGCTCAAGCAATCCTCCTGCCTCAGCCTCCTGAATATCTGGGACTACAGCTGGCCTGAGGGTTGTTAGTTGAGATAACACCAACTAAAGGAGGATATAGATCTTAAGTAATTTATTTTATTATATATACATATTTTTTAGAGACAGGGTCTTGCTCTATGGCCCAGGCTGGAGTGCAGAGGCGTAATCATGGCTCACTGCAGCCACAACATCCCAGGCTCAAGGAAGCCTCCCACTTCAGCCTCCCAAGTAGCTGGGACTACAGTCATACACCACCATGCCCCGCTAATTATTTATTTTTTTTAGAGCTGGGATCTCCCTATGTTGCCCATGGTGGTTTGACACTCCTGGGTTTGGCCAGGCATGGTGGCTCATGCCTGTGATCCCAGCACTTTGGGAGGCTGAGGTGGGCAGATCACCTGAGGTCAGGAGTTCGAGACCAGCCTGGCCAACATGGCAAAACCCCATCTCTACTAAAAATACAAAAATTAGCCGGGTCTGGTGGTGAGCCTATAATCCCAGCTACTCTGGCAGGAGAATCGCTTGAGCCTGCGAGGTGGAGGTTGCAGTGAGCCAAGGTCGCGCCACTGCACTCCAGCCTGGGTGACAGAGTGAGACTCCGTCTCAAAAAAAAAAGAAAAAAAGAGAAGAAACTCTTGGGCTCGAGTGATCCTCCTGCCTTGGCTTCCCGAAGTGCTGGGATTACAAGGCATGAAACCACCGTGCCTGGCCAGATTGTAAGTAATTTAAGTCTTTGTTTTGTAGATCTGAATATCTCTTTGTGAGGAGTCAGAGAAAGGAGATGATGCAAAGAGAAGGAAGCAAAAACAAAACTAAAAGAACTTTGAAGGTATATGAGAAGAAAAAGCTGAAAAGAAAATGTCTGCCTCACTCCCTCAAAAATTCTACCATAGAGCAAAGGTTGACATCCAGAAAACCTCAAGTTTATCAGTCCCAGATGCTGGCAGTAGAAGCATAAAGCTGAGGTGAATTTTCCTTACTATTTTTTTCCCCAGAGTCTAGAACAGTAACTGCCTCCCAATGTCTATCACAGGGACCAGATTTTCTCCACTACATAGGAGGTGATATGTAGGCAGTTAAATGGCATTATAGACACAATAAGCAAAATTGAAACAGAGACACCCTGTTGGATAAAATATTTACATCGGTGTCCTGTTTCCAAACTGTGGGCTGAGACCTATAAATGAGTCATGAAATCAACCTTTGCGGGTTGCAACCAGCATTTTCACAAGAAGGGATTAAGAAACAACTTCAGAATGTATCTTGTGTAGTAACAGTGACTACTGTTTTGCAAAATGTTTGGGTCAGTTGTACACATGCATATTTTACAGGGTGATGTAAAAATAAAATGTTTTTTTTGAGACAGGGTCTCACTCTGTCTCCCAGGCTGAAGTGCAGTGGCTCCATCACGGCTCACTGCAGCCTCAACCTCCTGGGCTCAAGCAATCTTCCTGCCTCAGCCTCCTGTATATCTGGGACTACAGGTGTGCACCATCATGCCCAGCTATTTATTTCATTTTTTTGTAGAGCCAGGGCCTCACTTTGTTACCCAGACTGGTCTCGAACTCCTGGGATCAAGCAATCCTCCCACATCAGCCTCCCAAGGTGCTGGGATAACAGGCGTGGGCCACCGTGCCTGGCCTGAAATGTCTTTTTAACTGTAGGCTGGGGTCCGCAACGTTTGAGAAGCACTGAAATACAGGGCAATTTATTCACTGTCCAAGAACATTACTTCTATGATGTCTTCAGATAAATTTGAAAATATTTGTCTTACCCAAAATTCCAGTTACATATCCATTTTCAGGATACTCTCTTCTGGGTGAGATAAACTCAATGCTGGCAGGTATAGCAAGAAAACAAAAGACTCTGCCAAATATTGCTGCAGGGTGAGAACCACCAGCACAATGTGGAAATCCAGTGTAGGTAAAGATTCGCCCCAAACGTGTGATCAGGAAATAAAACCTGTTAGGTGTCAATGTCATGAAGTTCAGTGTCCAAATGTTGTCTTTCTTCTGGTAATGGTTACTTTTTTTTTTTTTTTTTTTTGAGATAAGGTTTAGCTTTTGTCACTCAGGCTGGAGTGCAATGGTGCGATCTTGGCTCACTGCAACCTCCATCTCCCGGGTTCAAGCGATTCTCCTGCCTCAGCCTCCCGAGTAGTTGGGATTACAGGCACCCGCCACCACGTCCAGCTAATTTTTGTTTGTTTGTTTGTTTTTTATTACTTACATTTATTTTTATTTTTTTTTAATAAAATTTTTTATTGATCATTCTTGGGTGTTTCTCACAGAGGGGGATTTGGCAGGGTCATAGGACACTAGTGGAGGGAAGGTCAGCAGACAAACAAGTGAACAAAGGTCTCTGGTTTTCCTAGGCAGAGTGTTTGTGTCCCTGGGTACTTGAGATTAGGGAGTGGTGATGACTCTTAACGAGCATGCTGCCTTCAAGCATCTGTTTAACAAAGCACATCTTGCACCGCCCTTAATCCATTTAACCCTGAGTGGACACAGCACATGTTTCAGAGAGCACAGGGTTGGGGGTAAGGTCACAGATCAACAGGATCCCAAGGCAGAAGAATTTTTCTTAGTACAGAACAAAATGAAAAGTCTCCCATGTCTACTTCTTTCTACACAGACACGGCAACCATCCGATTTCTCAATCTTTTCCCCACCTTGCCCCCTTTTCTATTCCAGAAAACCGCCATCGTCATCATGGCCCATTCTCAATGAGCTGTTGGGTACACCTCCCAGACGGGGTGATGGCTGGGCAGAGGGGCTCCTCACTTCCCAGTAGGGGCGGCCGGGCAGAGGCGCCCCTCAGCTCCCAGACCGGGTGGCTGGCCGGGCGTGGGGCTGACCCTCCCACCTCCCTCCCGGACGGGGCGGCTGGCCGGGAGGGGGCGCTGACCCCCCCACCTCCCTCCCGGACGGAGCGGCTGGCCGGGCGGGGGACTGAGCCCCCCACCTCCCTCCCGGACGGGGCGGCTGGCTGGGCAGAGGGGCTCCTCACTTCCCAGTAGGGGCGGCCGGGCAGAGGCACCCCTCACCTCCCAGACGGGGCGGCTGGCCGGGCAGGGGGCTGACCCCCACCTCCCTCCCGGACGGGGTGGCTGCCGGGTGGAGACGCTCCTCACTTCCCAGATGGGGTGGCAGCCAGGCGGAGGGGCTCCTCACTTCTCAGACGGTGCGGTTGCCAGGCGGAGGGTCTCCTCACTTCTCAGACGGGGCGGCCGGGCAGAGACGCTCCTCACCTCCCAGACGGGGTCGCGGCCGGGCCGAGGCGCTCCCCACATCTCAGACGATGGGCTGCCGGGCAGAGACGCTCCTCACTTCCTAGATGGGATGGCGGCCGGGATGAGGCGCTCCTCACTTCCCAGGTGGGATGGCGGCCGGGCAGAGACGCTCCTCACTTTCCAGACTGGGCAGCCAGGCAGAGGGGCTCCTCACATCCCAGACGATGGGCAGCCAGGCAGAGACACTCCTCACTTCCCAGACGGGGTGGCGGCCGGGCAGAGGCTGCAATCTCCGCACTTTGGGGGGCCAAGGCAGGCGGCTGGGAGGTGGAGGCCGTAGCAAGCCGAGATCACGCCACTGCACTCCAGCCTGGGCACCATTGAGCACTGAGTGAATGAGACTCCGTCTGCAATCCCGGCACCTCGGGAGGCCGAGGCTGGCGGATCACTCGCGGCTAGGAGCTGGAGACCAGTCCGGCCAACACAGCGAAACCCCGTCCCCACCAAAAAAACATGAAAACCAGTCAGGCGTGGCGGCGCGCGCCTGCAATCGCAGGCACTCGGCAGGCTGAGGCAGGAGAATCAGGCAGGGAGGCTGCAGCGAGCTGAGATGGCAGCAGTACAGTCCAGCTTTGGCCCGGCATGAGAGGGAGACCGTGGAAAGGAGAGGGAGAGGGAGACGGGAGAGGGAGAGGGAGACGGGAGACGGGAGAGGGAGACGGGAGAGGGAGACGGGAGAGGGAGAGGGAGACGGGAGAGGGAGACGGGAAAGGGAGATGGGAGAGGGAGCAATTTTTGTATTTTTAGTAGAGATGGGGTTTCACTATGTTGGCCAGGCTGGTCTGGAACTCCTGACCTCAGGTGATCCACCTGCCTCGGCCTTCCAAAGTGCTGGGATTATAGGGGTGAGCCACCGCACCTGGGGTGGTTACTGTTTAAAAAAAAAGTCACCTGACTCAGACCCACTGAGCACTTGGAGAACATCTACAGGTAGAAAACAAATGTTACAAATATTTAAATATCCTGATGGTTTTGGAAGTCAAGGGGAGAGAGATCTTACCTCTGTCTACCACCCGACCCTCTCCACCAAGGTCACTATAAATACAAAGAGCATAGCTTGGGCTACAGGAAAGAAGGCATTCATATGTATAAATGTGTGTGTATATATACACTGTTTTTTCTTTTTTAAGAGACTGGGTCTCCCTCTGTCACCCAGGCTGGAGCGCAGTGGTACGATCATAGCTCACTGCAGCCTCCAAAGGTGGGGCTGAAGTGATCCTCCTACCTCAACCTCCCTAGTAGCTGGGATTAAAGATACACACCACCACATGGCTAAGAAGGCATTCTAGCCCTGAGTGGTGGTGACACAGGTTATATACTTGAAGTATACACACACACATATATATGTATACACCCATATGTAAATATAACACAAAAAACTATGTATTTCACTCTATGTATATATATTTACCATTTTAACCGTTTTTAAGTGTACAACTCAATGGCATTAAATACATTGTTGTGCAACCAACATCACCATCCGTCTCCAGGACTTTTTTGGCATCCCAAACGGAAACTCCATAGCCATTAAACAACAATTTCTCATTTCCCCTTCCCTCCAGCCATGGGCAACCACCATGCTACTTTCTGACTCTATGAATTTCACTACTCTGGCTACCTCATATAAGTGGAACTGTACTGTACTGGTCCTTTTATGTCTGACTTATTTCACTTAGCATAATGTTTTTGAAGGTTCGTCTATGTTGTAGTGTGTGTCAGAATTTGCTTCCTTTTTTAGGCTGAAAAATAAACGATTCACAGTATATTTTTAAAAATAAAAGTAACATATTTGGCTCATTTATTTGTGCTCACCCTGACATCATACTTCTCCTTGGATGCCTAGAGACAAAACTACCACTGTATAAGGGCTAGAAACAAAACTACCACTGTATAAGGGCAAATAAAAATGAAAAATAACAGGCTTAATTCCTCTGCTGAAAATAAAAAGACTTCTCAGCCTTCTCTCTGTTCCTTCAAAATTTCTTTCTCTGTCCTTTTCGAATGTACACAAATCTTTATAACGGCGAAATGAGCCTCTTGCCAGTATCACAACTCAGAAATGTATCCTCAAGGACTTGGGGGTCATCTTTTTGAAATTCAGACGTGAGTTAGTGCCTGTATCTTCCAGTTCCTACATGAGGGTAAGAGACTAAATTAGTGGGTATGGGCGCCTTGCTCCAATTTGTAAAACTACCTCCTGCTATAAAGATATGCGAACTTTGGCCGGCTGCGGTGGCTCACACCTGTAATGCCAGAACTTTGGGAGGCCAAGGCGGGCAGATCACAAGGTCAGGAGATCGAGACCATCCTGGCTAACACGGTGAAACCCCGTCTCTACTAAAAACACAAAAAAATTAGCCAGGCGTGGTGGCGGGCGCCTGTAGTCCCAGCTATTCGGGAGGCTGAGGCAGGAGAATCCCTTGAACCCGGGAGGCGGAGCTTGCAGTGAGCTGAGATCATGCCACTGCACTCCAGCCTGGGTGACAGAGCAAGACTCCGTCTCAAAAACAAAAAACAAACAAACAAAAAGATATGCGAAGTTTAAAAAACGAACAACAACAACAACAAGTTATGCGAAGTTTGTTTTGCTTCTGGATAAAGCCAACATGAGTGGTCTCCCCAATTACTACTATTAAGTAAGGAGGAACTATGTTTGACAAAAGGTGTTGTCAAGTTCTGTTATTTGAAGACTAGTGATTGTTTATCTTGAGAACAGGTATGTAATGGTTGTTGTGGAAATTTTCTGGATTAAGAGAAGTTTTTTTTCTTTAAAATTCGAACAAGTCTCTGTATTTTTTCCCTTTATTTAAGAAACGGCGGCGGCGGTGGTGGTGGTGGTGGAGGGTGGGGGGGCGGCTCTCACTACCTTGCCCAGGCTGGTCTCAAACTCTTGTTCTCAAATGATGCTCCTACTTCGGCCTCCCAAAGTGTTAGGATTACAGGCGTGAGACACTTGTGTTGGATTTTTTTTTTTTGAGGCAGGGCCTCGTTCTGTTGCCCAGGCTGGTGCAGTGGAGCAATCACAGCTGCCAGCCTCAAACTTTTGGGCTCAAGCGATCCTCGCACCTCGGTCGCCCCAGTAGCAGGGACCACAGGCACATGCCACTACTCCTGGCTAATTTTAAAATTTTTTGTAGAGATGGGGTCTGGCTATGTTGCTAAGGCTGGTCTTGA
The DNA here is from genome assembly GCF_028858775.2 of Pan troglodytes. NCBI lineage: Eukaryota > Metazoa > Chordata > Mammalia > Primates > Hominidae > Pan > Pan troglodytes. Next base: position 155,757,952 of record NC_072404.2, on the reverse strand, counting down.
ACTACTGGGTTCAAGTGATCCTCCCTTCTCGACCTCCTAAAGTGTTGGATTACAGGCGTGAGCCCACTGTGCCCGGCCTGCATTTAATTAGACACCTAAAATTTAGGCCGGTCAGTAGCACACTTAGCAGCATGTTACTTTTTATAAAAACAAAGACCGAATACCGCTTTTTTGAAAAACAAAAAAAAAGAAAAGAAAAGAAAAGAAAAAAAAAGGATGCACCAGTTCTCCCCATATCATTTCTTCTCTCTACCTCTCGTCTTTTGCAGCTAACATTACTGGCCAGGTCCGCAGCAGCAGAGTTCTGTGGGCTCCCAGCCTCCGCCCTCCTCGCCCTCCTCCGCGCCGGCAGGTGAGGCCGCGTGGCGGGACTACAACTCCCAGCGTGCCCCGCGACGGGAGGGTCACGTGGGCGTCCGGAAACCCTGGCCGCAGCGCCAGGGGTGAGCTGGCGGCGGGGGAGGCGGGCAGCGGAGCCAAGCTGACCCGGCGAGCGGAGCCGGGGCTGGAGAGCGGCGACCACTGCGGATCTCGGGTGCGCGAGCGGTGATGCGTGGGGCCGAAGACCTGCTGGGGCGGGGGCGGGTCCAATCCGAGGGGCTTCCCGGGTCGGGAGGGCGGTGGGGAGATGTAGGTGGCGGCCCCCCTTGGGTGGGGCGCCCAGGCAGGGTCGGCCGCTCACCCCCTCCTTCTCCTCCCTGGGCCCGGGCCTGGGGTCCCGGCGGTCACGGGGAGGCTGCGATGGGGTGGATGGGGAGGAGAAGGACCCCCGGGGGACCCTGCGGCCCGGCCCCGATCCACGCGGCGGAGGCTTTTGTGCTCCTCGCCCGCCTGTCCTCCGGCCGTGGGTCTGGGAGATTCTGACTTGATCAGAAAAGGGCTTGTCGTTCGGACCAGGGGAGAGGGGATGCTTTTCGGGTAGGTGGGGAAGGAAGCTCTTTGGAAAGGATGTATAGAGGTCAGAGAAGAAGCGTGGTCTCAGTGAGTGACTGGTTTTGTTTTCTGGTAACTAGCATGAACTCAGTCAAGGAATTTGGTCAAATTATTCGTCATTCCCTCCTTATTCTTCGCAGGGTGTGTTCTGTTTATTCTCAGTTTTGACAGGAGATAATGGGAATGTGTCCCCGGAGTTTTTAGTGTTTTCTTGAAATGTAAGATGGTAGGCTATCTCGTGGTAACTCTTACTGAAAAGTTTATAGTTTATAGGGAGGAGTGGTTCCTTGGGTGAGCAAAATCATTCAGTTGTTATCTTTTTGTCCACCGGTTTATTTCTACCTTTACACAAATTTATACATACATAAATATATATAACAGTTGTTGAAGGGAATGTCTTCAGTGCTTTGGTGCTTAAATGATTTCTTTTCAGTTTGTTTGATGTTTCTTGGATACTAGGCTCTAGGAACTCCACATAAATTATCTCATTTAATTAATACATGAGGAAATTGAGCTTCGGGTTGGGCGCGGTGTCTCATGCCTGTAATCCCAGCACTTTGGGAGGCCGAGGCCTGTGGATTCCTTGAGGTCAGGAGTTCAAGACCTGCCTGGCCAACATGGTGAAACCCCGTCTCTACTAAAAATACAAAGATTAGCTGGGCGTGGTGGCGCATGCCTGTAATCCCAGCTACTCGGGAGGCTGAGGCAGGAGAATCGCTTGAACCTGGGAGGCGGAGGTTGCAGTGAGCCGAGATCACACCACTGCACTCCAGCCTGGGTGACAGAGCCAGACTCTGTCTTTTTCTTTTTTTGAGACTGAGTTTTTGCTCTTGTCGCCCAGGCTGGAGTGCAGTGGCACCCTCTCGGCTCACTGCAACCTCCGCCTCCCGGGTTCGATCCTCCTGCCTCAGCCTCCCGAGTAGCTGGGACTACAGGCGCCCGCCACCACGCCAGGCTAATTTTTGGATTTTTAGTAGGGACGGGGTTTCACCATATTGGCCATGATGATCTGGATCTCCTGACATCGTGGTCCCCCTGCCTTGGCCTCCCAAAGCGCTGTAATTACAGGCGTGAGCCACTGCGCCCGGCCTCAGACTCTGTCAAAAAAAAAAAAGAAATTGAGATTCAGAGAAGCTACTTTTAAGTGGAGGGTCTTAGATTCCATACCTGGCTTGTCTCTTGAATGACACCATTCTTCTATTAGTGTTTGATTTCGAGTCTCTGCCTAAGAGGGCGACCCGGAAACAATACTTTTATAAAAGTTAAGTCAACAGTATCTTGCTGCTTTCTAGCTGTCAGGATCAACTGCCTTGTTCATTGTTTAAGGTTCTGATTTGTGCTCTGTTCATCAGTGTTAATGTCATGTCACTGCAGTGACCATTAACTTGATTATAAATCCTTTGGTAGAAGAGGGAAAGATTTTTATCCTGAAAACTAGTTGTCTTTGGAACATGTCCAAAAACAGGGAGGAAGAATGTGGTTTTGGAAACCCTGGAATAAAATGAGAGATATTTACAGATAAATGCCAAGTATTTTATGCCTGTGGTAATGAGATAATTTAAGAAGAGATAAAAATTACAGGAAGACGGATGAATTAATGAATAAAAAGGATTTATGAGGTTCAAGTAAATGGCTTCATATGAGATAATGTGGGATAAAAAAGATACTTGTGGCTGGGTGCAGTGGCTCATGTCCATAATCCTAGGGCTTTGGGAGGCTGAGGCAGGAGGATCTATCTCTTAAGGCCAGGAATTCAAGATCAGACTGGTTAACATAGCAAGACCCTGTTTCTACAAAAACTAAGAAAATTAGCCAGGTGTGATGGTGCCCACCTGTAGTCCCAGCAACTTTGGAGGCTGAGGCAGGAGGATCGCTTAAACCTAGGTAGGAGATTGAGGCTGCAGTGAACTATGATCACGCCACTGCACTCCAGCCTGGGTAACAGAGTGAGACCCTGTCTCTGAAAAAAAAAAAAAAAGATAGTTGTATGAGTGTGAGCATTGAGATGCTAAACTGCAACATATACAATACTGTAAAAATGGTGAACTCAACTATACATTTAATAATTTCCCACGTTCTTCTTTACACTTTGAAAACACATAATCTTTTTACTGTGCAGACATAAAAACTGAAGTCTGGGAGGTAATTGCCCATCTAATGCCCCTCTCCTTTGAGTGTGTAAGAGAACCACTCTTACCAGTAAGATGTTTTTTTTCCCCATCCTTGGTATATACCTCTGAGTTTAGGTGTGCTAGTTCTTTTATTTATTTATTTATTTATTTATTTTTTGAGATGGAGTCTTGCTCTGTTGCCCAGATTGGAGAGCAGTAGGGGGATCTCGGTTCACTGCAACCTCCGCCTCCTGGGTTCAAGCAATTCTCCTGTTTCAGCCTCCCAAGTAGCTGGGATTACAGGCACCCACCACCACACCTGGCCAATTTTTGTGTTTTTAATAGAGACAGGGTTTCACCATATTCGCCAGGGTGGTCTAGAACTCCTGACCTCAAATGATCCACCTGCCTTGGCCTCCCAAAGTGCTGGGATTACAGGTGTGAGCCACCGCACCCAGCCTATTTTTATTTTTTTATAGCTCTTTTTTTTTTTTTTTTTTTTTTAATTTGAGATGGAGTCTCGCTTTGTCACCAAGGCTGGAGTGCAGTGGCACCATCTCAGCTCACTGCAGCCTCTGCCTCCCGGGTTCAAGCAATTCTCTGCCTCAGCCTCCCAAGTAGCTGGGATTATAGGTGCCCACCACCACGCCTGGCTAATTTTTATATTTTTAGTAGAGACGGGGTTTCACCATCTTGGCCAGGCTGGTCTTGAACTCCTGACCTCGTGATCCACCCGCCTTGGCCTCCCAAAGTGCTCAGGTTACAGGCATGAGCCACCGTGCCCGGCTTTATAGCTCTTTTTTAATGCATGAAGGGTGTGATAGTTCTAACTATTGTATTTTACCCAGCTTGGAGTATTTTCTATTTTAACCTTTACCCTTAAATGATATAACATAGGATCTAGAATTAGGTCTGAGTTGGAATGTGCACTCCATCGTTTGAGAGAGATTGCTTTCTTTTTTAAAAAATTTTATGAGGGCCGGGCACAGTGGCTCACACCTGTAATCCCAGCACTTTGGGAGGCTGAGGCAGGCGGATCACGAGGTCAGGAGTTCGAGACCAGCCTTGCCAATATGGTGAAACCCTGTCTCTACTAAAAATACAAAAATTAGCTGGACATGGTGGTGCATGCCTGTAGTCCCAGCTACTCAAGAGGCTGAGGCAGAAGAATCGCTTGAACCTGGGAGGCGGAGGTTGCAGTAAGCCAAGATCACGCCACTGCCCTCCAGCCTGGGTGACAGAGCGAGACCCTGTTTTTTTTTGAGATGGAGTCTCGCTCTGTCGCCCAGGCTGGAGTGCAGTGGTGCAGTCATGGCTCACTGCTGCCTCAGCCTCCCAGGCTCAAGTGATCCTCCCACCTCAGCCTCCCAAGTAGATGGGGCCACAGGTGTCCGCCACCACAACTGGCTGATTTTTGTAATTTTTGTAGAGATGAGGTCTCCCTATGTTGCCAAGGTTGGTCTTAAACTCTTGAGCTTAAGTGATCCTCCCACCTTGGCCTCCCAAAGTACTGGGATTATAGGCGTGAGCCACTGGACCAGACCTAGAGATTACTTTCTAATATCTGTTTTCTCATCTGTAAAACATTGAGAGAACTAAATGCAGTAATGCATGGTAGGTAACTAGCATGGTGCCTAGTACTTTGTAAGCATTCAGTGTTCTGCTGTCAGTCAACCAATTCATTGATTCAAAAAAAACTTTTTTTTTGATATGGGGTCTCACTCTGTTGCCCAGGCTGGAGTGCAATGGTGCAACCTTGGCTCACTTCAGTCTCCACCTACCGGGTTCAAGCGATCCTCCTGCCTCTACCTCTCGAGTAGCTGGGACTACAGGTGTGCATCAGCATGCCCCGCTGATTTTTGTATTTTTTGTAGAGACAGGGTTTCACCATATTGCTCAGGCTGGTCCCGAACTCGTGGGCTCAAGCCATCTGTCTGCCTTGGCCTCCCAAACTGTTGAGATTACAAGTGTGAGCCATCGCGCCCAGCCCAAAAAATCTTTATTGATCATTCTCAGTGCTCTGCTGGGTCCTGTGGATGTGTCTGTGGGACTCAGGACAGAGAGAGCCACTGCTTTTATGGAGCTTACAGATGAACAGTAGACATGGAAACAATTAAACCAGATAACTGGGAGAGATGCTCTGAAGGAAAGAAATGGCGAAAGAGATGAGAGAGGTAGTAACCAGGGGAGACCATTTTAGATAGGGTTATCAGGGAGCTCACTCTAGGGGGTGACATTTCATTGACTAGCCAAGAAAAGGAAGGAGCAAGCCATTTGCCAAGAAGCAGGACAAAAACACTCCTCTCGTGGAAGAACAAACACAAAGCCCGAAGCAAGAGGAGGCTTGATGTGTTCAGGGACAGGAGAGGGATTTGGTGTGGGGAGTTGGTGTTGGTGAGGGTGGGAGGTAGGTGGGCACAGTGGAAAGGAGACAGGCTAGATCCTCACCAGGCGGCCTGGCAAAGGATTGGGAACCACCCAGCTGCCCAGTGGGGGCCTGGTTAAATATCTAAAGATTCGTTCATGTCAGGGAGGACGGCGCACGTGTTCAGCTCTGCAGGTGCTGATATGGATGGACCTCCAACCTCTGGCAAGTGAAGAAAATGCACAACAGATAGTGTATGCTGTGTGCTTGCATGTGTGATCTTGGGGGCTCTGCCTGGTATGTGTGCAGAGGCACAGATTGTGCCCCTGAAGGAAAGAGAGAAGATGTGAAAGAAACTGGTTAGGAGATCAGGGTGGACTGAGGACACAGGAGGAAGTTGTATCCTTTGAGTTTTTTTTGTTTTTTGTTTTTTTTTTGGGACGGAGTCTTGCTCTGTCACCCAGGCTGGAGTACAGTGGCGCGATCTCAGCTCACTGCAACCTCCACCTCCTGGGTTCAAGCGATTCTCCTGCTTCAGCCTCCTGAGTAGCTGGGATTACAGGCGCACGCCACTGCTTCCGGGTAATTTTTGTATTTTTAGTAGAGACATAGTTTCATCATGTTGGCCCGGCTGGTCTCAAACTCCTGACCTCAGGTGATCCGCCCACCTCAGCCTCCCAAAATGCTGAGATTACAGGTGTGAGCCACTGCACCCAGCCATATCTTTTGAGTTTTATACCTTAGGCATGTAATACCAGTTGAAAAGTAATGAAATAAAACAAAACCCAACCTCTGCAGTTTAGATATTGGCTCAGGCAGGCTCCTCCTCCATCTGTACCAACCCATCTGTCAGCCCTGTCCCTCCCCAGCCCTAAGCGTCCTATTTACCTGCAGAGGTTAGACAGGCTTTAAAGGCTGTGGCAAAGAATCTGTGTTTTTATCTCAGTCTTGGGAAGGCAGTAAAGGGTTTTAAGCAGAAGCTGTCAAGGTAGGCAGGTAGGAGATGCTGCTGGTGGTTTATCTTAGGGTGGTGGCAGTGAGGATGGAGAGAAGAGGGTGGCGGTGAAGAGGACCAGAACCGAGAGGCTGGGGAGTGAGCTTATCCATCTGGCGGTTGGGATTTGGGATATATTTTGGAGGTGAAAAGGACTGGATTTAGTAATGGGTTGGATGTAGAAGTTAAGGGAAAAGAAGTAAAGGCTACCTCATAGTTACCTTGGTTGACTGTAAGGAATGGCAGTACCTTTGCTGAGATGGGGAATACCAAGGGATGTTGCAGGTGGTTAGCGACTGTCTGGGCTGGTGGAGGTTACACGGACACCTTTCAGTCCCACTGGAGTATAGCTCCAGCCAGGACCTTCAGTTATCTTCCTGCTTAGATGCTGTCCACTGAGAGTTCCAAGTTGGGAAAGAGAAAGGGAGGGGCGAGGGTTTTCCGTAAGGAGAGTTCCCCATACAGGCCACCAAAATGTTGCAGGTGATCAGTGACTATCTGGGCTGGTGGTGTAGGCAGTGAGAAGAATTTACCAAGACAGTTATAGGTATAGAAAGGCAGATTTATTAGAGAACGTCTGAGAGTATGTTTGCAAGGAAGCAACAGGCAGGTCAGCAAGAGAGGAGCTGACTGCAAGGAGATAAAAGCTTGCTGGAGATTTTATAGGATGGTGCTGTGTGCTGAAGAGGGCTTTGTGCAGTACAGATAACGATAAGGTTGCATTGAGCTAACTTGCATTTTTCTATTAGCTGAGTGTCTGGTGATTACTGGGTGCAGGAAGATTGTGAGTTACTTGCGCAGGAGGGGTATATGTCCTGGACCACGAAGAAAGGCAGACTTATAGTTTATCTGCTTATTCTTTTTGGTTTCCCCTGATCCCACCAGCCTGACTCCTTTTTCTCTAATTAGAACTCCACAGGGGAGGGATAGATTTGGAGGGAGAAATGAAGAGTTGTGTTTTATCTTATTGTTTATTTTTTTGAAATGGAGTCTCACTCTGTCGCCCAGACCAGAGTGCAGTGGCCTGATCTCGGCTCACTGCAACCTCTGCCTCCCGGTTTCAAGTGATTCTCCTGCCTCAGCCTCCCAAGTAGCTGGGATTACAAGGCACATGCCGCCACAACCGGCTAATTTTTGTATTTTTAGTAGAGACAGAGTTTCACTATGTTGGCCAGGCTGGCCTCGAGCTCCTGATCTCAAGTGATCTTCCTGCCTTGGCCTCCCAAAGTGCTGGGATTACAGGCATGAGCCACTATGCCTGGCCTAAGAGTTCTGTTTTAGATTTTGGAGGGATATTAATTGGTCATTTGGATCCTGGAGGGTCTAAGTTAGAGCCATGAATCTGGGAATTGTTGACATAAAGGTATGATACCAGAGGAAGGAGGAGAGAAAGATGTTGGAAGTTTAAAAAGAGAAGTGTGAAATCGCTGTCACAGGTTGAGAAAGCAAAATTACTGGGAAGTGTGGTAGGCTTGCTGGGCAGTGTTGCATGCCCTTTGAGGTTTGTGGTTTTGAATCTAAAAAGTGAAATCAGCCTGCTTGAGTGATTTTTCTGTGGCAAAACTCAGCTGCTTTGGTGCAGGGAAGGAGGAGGACAGAGACAAGGAAGGGCACTGTAGATTCTAAGTTGGTAAGGCAGGAAATGAGGACAGGAGGGGGATGGATGAGGGAAAAACAAGGCTACTGAATTGGGAGCCTTGTTGAGGTCAAATGACTGTTGAGGTGTGGTATATTCAGGTAAGTGATCTGCAAGGAAAGGAAGTAGAAGATTTGAAATCCAGCTACCAGGCTTCAGCCTTGTGTGGGTTTTTATTGGGGGATGGAGGAGAAGGGTGGTGGTGAAGAGAACCGGAACTGAAAAGGCCCAGGAGGGAGCTTATCCACCTGGCGGTGGGGATGGAGGTTGGGTGACCATGGGACTGGAGTGCGAGGGAGATCAGTCCCTGACATCTATGGGGAACAGCAGGCTATAGAGCCCCAAGGTGTGAGTTTCAAAGAAGCTGGGGTCTTGGCAAGAAGAGAGCGGCCCAGAAACGGCCTTGGGGAACAAAGAGAACATGGAACGCTTGTGTCCTTGAGGCATGTAGGTTGGGGGAGGGAAGATTGCACCTCTTGAAAGGCCTTAGGGGAAGTGAAGGTATAGGGAGCACCCGGAGTCTTGTGAGGATATAGTGCCTGCTAACCATGTAACTAGGTTTCTAGAGAGGAAAGATACGGGGCTTGCTAACCGTGTATCTCTGTTTCCAGAGAGCATGGTCAAAAGGGCTGGGGGTGGGGTGTGTGGGAAGACTGGGCAGATGAGATGAATGGGGCAGAGTGGGTATGTGGTAGCTTCATGTATGTCATCTCTTTTACTGCTGACCACTCCCCTGCCCACTCTGCAGTAGACTTTCTTCAGAGAGTTCCTAATACGAGACAGGTGGGTTTTTTTGTTTTGTTTTGTTTTTTGAGGCAGGATCTTCCTCTGTCACCTAGGCAGGAGTGTGGTGGCATCATCATAGCTCACTATAGCCTTGAAGGCCTGGCCTCAAGTGATCCTCCTGCCTCAGCCTCCCTAGTAGCTAGGACTACAGTGCATGCCACCCCATCTGGCGAAATTTTAAATTTGTTGTAGAGACGGGGTCTGTTGCCCAGGCTGATATTGAACTACTGGCCTCAAATGATCCTCTTGCCTTGGCCTCTGAAGAACAGCTTTGAATTTGGGTTGGAAAGGGCTCTAAATACCACTATAGAAAGTGAAATTAGAAATAATAATTGGGGGAAATTTTATATCCCAAAGCAGCGTTGTAGAAGGCAGTGTTGCCTTCCACCTGGACGTGTTGCTGCAGTGCGAAGTCATCTTTTACTTAGCAGTGATTGAGCACTATTGTAACCGCCCAGTGGGTTCACCTTGCCTGCTGCCTAGACAGAGCCAATTTATCAAGACAGGGGAACTGCGATGGCAAAACAGTGGTTCTCACAGAGCCGGCTTTGCAGGAGATGGGAGTTTTATTATTACTCAAATCAGTCTCCCCGAGCATTCGGGGATCAGAGTTTTTAAAGATAATTTGGCGGGTAGGGGCTTGGGAAGTAGGGAGTGCTGATTGGTCAGGTTGGAGAAGGAGTCATTGGGGGCTGAAGTGAGTTTTTCTTGCTGTCTTCTGTTCCCTGGTGGGATGGCAGAGCTGGTTGAGCCAGATTACCAGTCTGGGTGGTGTCAGCTGATCTATCGAGTACAGGGTCTGCAAAATATCTCAAGCACTGATCTTAGGTTTTACAATAGTGATGTTATCCCCAGGAGCAATTTGGGGAGGTTCAGACCCCAGAGGTTGCATGACCCCTAAATTGTAATTTCTAATCTTGTAGCTAATTCGTTAGTCCTGCAAAGGCAGACTGGACCCCAGGCAAGAAGGGGGTCTGTTATCAGTTTTGTTTCAGTGTCAAACCATGAACTGAATTCCTTCCTAAAGTTAGTTCAGCCTATGCCCAGGAATGAACAAGGACCTTCCTTAAGGGTTAAAAGCAAGATAGAGCCAGTTAGTTCTGATTTCTTTCACTGTCATAATTTCCTCAGTTATAGTTTTGCAAAGGCGGTTTCACTATTGTGTTCCATTCTGGAAATTACCATTTTTAATGGGTAGTCTTCTAGGACTAAGAAAAACTTCACTATAAAAATCACAAGTTAGTGATTGTGAACTTGCTTTGGAAAGTAGAAGATGGCTTAATGGTTCTGGATTTTTTTTTTTTTTAAGATGGAGTCTTGCTCTTGTTGCCCAGGCTGGAGTGCAGTGGCATGATCTTGGCACTGCAACCTCTGCCTCTCAGGTTCAAGCAATTCTCCTGCCTCAGCCTCCTGAGTAGCTGGGATTACAAGCGCCCGCTACCACGCCCAACTAATTTTTGTATTTTTGGTAGAGACGGGGTTTCGCCATGTTGGCCAGGCTGGTCTCGAACCCCTGACTTCGTGATCCTCCTGTCTCAGCCTCCCAAAGTGCTGGGATTCCAGACGTGAGCCACCATGCCTGGCCAATGGTTTTCTGGATTTTATTTGATGGCAAGAATCTTGCCAGGATTTTTTTTTTTTTCTGGAGAGAATGGAAGCAAAGGAATCCTTTCTCTTTTTTTTGGTACAGGGTCTCACTCTGTCGTGCAGGCTGGAATGCAGTGGCACAATCTCGGCTCACTGAAACCGCTACCTCCCAGGCTCAAGTGATTCTCCCATCTCAGCCTCCTGAATAGCTGGGACTACAGGCACGCACCACCACACCTGGCTACTTTTTGTATTTTTTCTGGAAACGGGGTTTTGCCATGTTTCCCAGGCTGGTCTCAAACTCCTGGGCTCAAGTAGTCCTCCCACCTCGACCTCCCAAATTACTGGAATTTCAGGCATGAGCCACCATGTCTGTCCAGAATCTTATTTTTAACAAGGATTTTTTTTTTGTCTTTTAAAATAATTCTAATGGGGGTTTGGGGAGATGTTGGCCAAAGGATACAAAATTTCAGTTAGGAGGAATAAGTTGAAGAGATCTATTGTACAATATGGTGACTATAGGTTTTGCTTTTTTGAGACAGGCCCTCACTTTGTCACCCAGGCTGGAGTGCAGTGGCACAATCACGGCTCACTGAGCCTCTAACTCCCAGGTGATCCTCCCATCTCAGTCTCTGGAGTGGCTGGGACTATAGGCTTGTGCCATCACACCCGACTAATATATATATATTTATATATAATATATAATATATTTATATTTATATAATATATAGTATATTTATATAATATATAGTATATTTATATTTTATATAATATATTTATATTTACATATAATATATTTATATTTATATAATATATAATATATTTATATTTATATAATATATAATATATTTATATTTATATAATATATAATATATTTATATTTATATAATATATATAATATATTTATATTTATATAATATATAATATATTTATATTTATATAATATATATATTTATTTAGATGGAGTCTCAGTCTTTTGCCCAGGCTGGAGTGCAGTGGCGTGATTTCAGCTCACTGCAGCCTCCACCTTCTAGGTTCAAGTGATTTTCGTGCCTCAACCTCCCGAGTAGCTGGGATTACAGGCGTGCATCACCACGCCCGGCTAATTTTTTGTATTTTTAGTAGAGATGGGGTTTCGCCACATTGGCCAGGCTGGTCTCGAACTCCTGACCTCAAGTGATCCACCTGCCTTGGCCTCCCAAAGGGCTGGGATTACAGGTGTGAGTCACCGCACCCGACCTGGCTAATATTTTTGTATTTTTTGTAGAGATGGGGTTTTGCTGTGTTGCCCAGGCTGGTCTGAGACTCCTGAACTCCAGCAATCCACCCGCCTCGGCCTCCCAAATTGCTGATATTACGGGCCTGTGAGCCACTGTGAGCCACTGTGCCCTACCGGTGACTATAGTTAATGACAATGTACTCGATTTTGAAAATTGCTAAAAGGGTAGATTTTAAGTTTTCTCACCATAAAAAATAAGTAGTGAGGTAATGGATTTATTAACTAGCTTGATTCCACGATGTGCACATATTTTAAAATGTGTTGTACATGATAAATATATATAATTGTATTTGTCAATTAAAAATACTATAATGTTAAAATTCTTGTTGCTGACAAATATCGGTTGATAATTGTGTATTCAGTATTCATTAATAGAGTCTACAACCATACCTGCATACCACCCTGAACATGGCCTGCCTTGTCTGACTTTGGAAGCTAGGTATGGTGGGGCCTGGTTAGTGCTTGGGTGGGACACTGCCTGGGAATACCGGGTGCTGTAGGCTTTAAAAAATAAAAATTCACCAATTGAGAAAATACTAAATGACAAGCTACAGTGAATTCAGAAACACTGAAATGAAATTTGGTTTTGAAATTTGGTTTTATTAATTATAACAGCATTTACACATACTTGAAAAATGTTACACATTTGTTCAGTGTGTATTTAGAGTGGTAAAGAGAGTATTCTTCAAAAAGTAGGATGTGCTCGATGGACTCAGACTTGACAAAAACTCCTGTACACCCCAGGGTCCCTGAGCTCATGGATGATTGGAAATCACTTCTGTGATAGATAGGATACATGTGCAAGGTATTATTATTATTATTATTATTGTAATTGCATAGGACCAAATGTCGTAGTATTCATCTTAAATGTCATTATGCACACAGCAGGTGAATGTTTAAAACTATTTTCCTGGGTGAGGTGGCTCACGCTTGTAGTCTCAGCATTTTGGAAGGCTGAGGCGGAAGGATTGCCCGAGGCCAGGAATTCAAGACCAGCCTGGACAACATGGCAAAACCCTGACTTAACATAAATACAAAAAATAAGCTGGATGTGGTGGCGTGTGCGCCTGTATTCCCAAAGAATTGCTTGAGCCTGAGAGGTCAAGGCTGCAGTGAGCTGAGGTTGTGCCACTGCACTCCAGTCTGGGTGACAAAGTGAAACCTTGTCTCAATAAATAAATAAATAAATAAGGCCAGGCATGGTGGCTCACACCTGTGATGCCAGCACTTTGGGAGGCCAAGGCGGGTGGATCATCTGAGGTTAGGAGTTCGAGACCAGCCTGGCCAACATGGTGAAACCCCGTCTCTACTAAAAATACAAAAATTAGCCAGGCATGATGGCGGGCGCCTGCAATCCCAGCTACTCGAGAGGCTGAGGCAGGAGAATCTCTTGAACCTGGGAGTTGGAGGTTGCAGTGGGCCGAGATCGTGCCACTGCATTCCAGCCTGGGCAACAGAGCCAGACTCTGTCTCAGAAATAAATAAATAAATAGAAGAAGAAAATAAAGCCTACTTTTCCAATGTGCTTATTAAGCCTTTTCTCCCCAATCATTATAGCTTAGGAAAAGATGGTCTATTTAGAAACTAAATCCAAATGGCCTCAAATGTCTTGGTAGTTTTTTAAAGCTATTAATATAACTGTACAGCCCTAGGTTATGCAGCTCTATTGCCAATGTACTGTAATTTCAATCCGTTGGAGCATTTATTTTTGGAATTATGATTTTACATGATACATCATTGAATTTCATATCCCATGCCCTTTCCTGGAGTACATACTACAGTGTTTTGAGGTGGGAAGGTGTCCAGTTCAAAGAGCTACGATTCATAGAGAATGATTAAAGTTTTGAGTTTTTCCACTTGGGTTTCATGTTTAATTTTCAGGATGGAAGTAAATTTAGTCATAACACTAGTAGTTCTTGTTTTTGTAACTTCCTGGAATTACAGACAGGAAGTTTATTTACATTTTGTGAGTGGAATTTTATAGTCCTACTCTGCATGTAATTTTATTAACATTTTCCAAGAAGAATGACTTTAAAATGAAATTAGCTAAATTCTACTGATTTGGAATTAATCCTTGGCAGATCAGTGGCTAATATAATTATCTGAATATGTCACATACATTGTTACTTTTAGCCTTACAACTCTCAAATGAAATAAGCCATTTTATGGATGACCACTTATGATTTGTAGAGCATGGCTTGTCCCAGGGGCTAACAGCTAGTAAGGAAAATAACTGTCATGTGTACATAATTGTAACCACCTCAACTTTGTTTCTTTTATCTACAAGTTGCAAGAATGGCCTTTCTGCTGGGTCTCTTAGTCTTTAAGGTTTGGGTGCATCTGTTGAGCTGTGGCTAGTGAAAATAAGTAGTGTAACAGTTCCAGTGAACATAGATCTGAGAGCCAAGCCCTGTGATTCTTTCTTGAGTATTGGAGCTCTTGAATGTGTTCCCTACCTTGACTACTGTTGTAGATTTATCATACAAGCCATTTTGTGGATTTTTTCCCTTGAATATGAGGATAAATTACATTACTTTTTTTGGTGCGGCGGGGGGCAGGCAAGGTCTTACCCTGTGGTACAGGCTGGAGTGCAATGGTGCGATCGTAGCTCCCTGCCTCCTTGAACCCCTGGGCTCAAGCAATCCTCCTGCCTTAGCCTCCTGAGTAGCTGGGACCATAGACATGAGCCACCACGCTTGGCTATTGTTTTTTTTTTTTTAGTTTTTGTAGAGATGGGGTCTCACTATGTTGCCCAGGCTGTTCTCAAACTCTTGGACTTAAGTGTTCCTCCCACCTTGGCCTACCAAAGTGTGGGGATTACAGGCATGAGCCAACATGCCTAGCCTAAAATATAGTACTTTTCTAATGCTGTGGGTGTTTCCCTTCCATTATAAAAATTATATAGATGTTTATTATAGGCTTTTTAAGAAAGTATATAGAAGAAAATTAAAATTATCCATCATTTCACTACCCGGAGAGAACTACTATATTCCCTATTTATTTGTAAGTATTATGTAAACACAGTTAATTAGATTTATAACCGGCTTCCACTTTTTTTCACTTGACATTTTCTCATGTCATTAAAAAGTCTTCATGACAAATGATTATAAATGATTCAGCCATTCAGACATACCATAATTTATTTAATTATTCCCCTATTGTTGTATATTTGGATTGGTTCTGCAGACTCATAACTGGAGACATTAAGTTTAGCTGCTTACTTTATGCGTAATTGTTCTTGGATATCAGAGCATGGGTGCAGCTTTTAGAGAGTACAGTCAAATGAAAAGGCATTGGGGCCCGGCACAGTGGCTTATGCCTGTAATCCCAGCACTTTTGGAGGTCAAGGTGGGCAGATCACTTTGAGCTCAGGAGTTCGAGACCAGCCTGGGCAACATGATGAAACCATGTTTCTACAAAAAATATAAACATTAGCCAGGCATGGCGGCTCATGCTTATAGTCCCAGCTACTTGGGAGGCTGAAGCTGGAGAATCGCTTGAGCCTGGGAAGCGGAGGTTGCAGTGAGTCGAGATCGTGCCACTGTATGCCAGCCTGGGTGACAGAGTGAGACCCTGTCTCAAAAATTAAAAAAAAAGCCACTGGAAGTAGTGGAAGGAGATGGCAAGGGGTGGCCTGACCTCTTTCTCTGTTTCTTTGACACAAATTTTTTCATTTTGGGGAGATACTGGGGGGCAGACAGGGGTTAGGCAGCTTGCCCAGAGTCTTGCAGTGGGACCTCACCTCAAGGCAATAGAAGATCATTTAGAACATTGTATTTAATCATTTTGTTTTGTTTTGCTTAGAGTCAGGGGTCTCACTTTGTTGCCCAGGGTTGACTGCAGTGGCGTGATCATAGCTCACTGTAACCTTGAACTCCTGGACTCAAGGGATCTTCCTGTCTCAGCCTCTCCAATAGCTGGGGTACTACAGGTGTGAGCCATTGTGCCCAGCTCCTTCTTTCTTTTAATATTAAAAATCTCCTCCAACACTTTGTGAAAAATACTTTTGTTTATAGGCCTAAACACATCTGTATTTTTTAAGGAATAGATCCCTGGAAATTCTTTTTTTTTTTTTAAGTGAAAGCAAGCTTATTCAAAAGTAAAGGAATAAAAGGGCAGCTACTGCATAGAGAGAGCAGCTCAGAAATTGAATTTTTGTGTCAAACACTCTTGATGAACATGGCTAGATTGTCCTCCTATGATATTATACTAATTTTTACTTCTTTCAGTAGCATATGGGAGTTCAGGAACCATTATACCCTGAGCTGCATTGAGCACAATCTTTTTTAACTATCCAAATGCTTTCTTGCCTTAATTACATTTCTAATATTACTAGTGGGATTGAACTTTTATTTCTCAAGTTTAATAGCCATTTCATTTCTTCTGAGTTGTCTATTTCCTTTGCTCATTTTTTCTATAAGAATGAGTGATTTTCTTATCAGTTTGTATGAGCTCTTTCTATTAAGATATAATCTCTTGTCCAGGATTTTTTTTTTTTAAGAACTACCTAATAGCTTTAACATAATTACTAATCCAGTTTTCTGGTGTCAACTAGGCCATGAGATTTTTTTCCCACAAGGCCTGATTATATGGTGACTATAAATCTAAATAATACAGTTTTTGGATAATCTGCCTATGTTTAATAATGTCCATAATATGTTTTGTCTTTCCAGAAGGAAGAAATGATGTAAATCACTCATCCAAACTTTAAGGTCAAAGGTGAGAAGGAAGGTCAGGAAGAACATGGCCTGGCCAAATGTTTTTCAGAGAGGGTCTCTGCTGTCCCAGTTCAGCCATCATCATGTTGTAGTGTTCCTGCTCACTTTCTTCAGGTAAGCATGTCGCCAAAGCTGCTCTCCTGCTTTTTTTCTTTTTTCTTTTGAGGGAGATACTGCATGGCAAGTGTCAAATGCACTGATGGGCATACGCTTATAATGTTAGTTATTCCTTCTGTTGTAGTCTTGATAGCTGTAATATCGTAGTTCTGGAGGGCTGTTTTGCCCTCCAGAGGACATTCGGCGGTGTCTAAGATAGTTTTGGTGGTCATGAGGGGAGAGGAATGCTACTTGTAGTTAGTGGTGGAGACCAGGGATGCTACTAAACGTCCTCCCATGCACAGGACAGCTCTCCACAACAAAGAACGTTTCATCTGCAAATGTCAACAGTGTGGAGGCGGAGAAGCCCTGATCTATTTTTTTTTTTATTTTGTACTTTTTTTTTTTTTTTTAAACATATCTCACTTTTTTTTTTTTTTTTTTTTTGAGACGGAGTATCACTTTGTCGCCCAGGCTGGAGTGCAGTGGCATGACCTCAGCTCACTGCAACCTCCGCCTCCTGGGTTCAAGCTATTCTCCTGCCTCAGCCTCCCGAGTAGCTGGGATTACAGGTGCGTGTCACCATGCCCGGCTACTAAATAGAGATGGTTTCACTGTGTTAGCCAGGATAGTCTCAATCTCCTGACTTCGTAATCTGCCCACCTCGGCCTCCCAAAGTGCTGGGATTACAGGCGTTTCTTTTCATCACCCTGTTTGGAGAGAGAAGTCCTCTATTTGTTAAAAGCAGGAGCTGGAGAACAAAGGTGATCTTAAGCGGTTCTCTTAGTAACATAGCATACATCAGGCCATTGGGTGTTAGAGGCATGCTGTAAGTGACCTTGTTACTCAGCTTTTTTTTGACATTTCTGCTGAGTAGATTTTGTTTATTAATCTTTATGAAAGGCACCAGAAATAATGATTATTTATTTATTTATTTGAGATGGGATCTCACCCTGTCGCCCAGGCTGGAGTGCAGTGGTGTGATCACGGTTCACTGCAGCCTCGAACTCCCGGGATCAAATGATCTACCCGCCTCAGCCTCTTGAGTAGCTGGGACCACAAGCATGAGCCACCATGCCTGGCTTATTATTATTTTTAATTATTATTATTTGTAGAGATGAAGTCTTCTTATGTTGCCTAGGCTGGTCTTGAACTCCTGGGCTCAAGCAATCCTCCCACCTCAGCCTCCCAAAGTGCTGGGACTATAGGCGTGAGCTACCGTGCTTGGCTCATCCTTTGTTTTTTTTTTAAAGAGAAGAATTCTTGGCCAGGCACGGTGGCTCACGCCTGTAATCCCAGCACTTTGGGAGGCCGAGGCGGGTGGATCACCTGAGGTCAGGAGTTCGAGACCAACCTGGCCAACATGGTGAAACCCCGTCTCTCCTAAAAATACAAAAATCAGCTGGGCGTGGTGGCACGTGCCTGTAATCCCAGCTACTCGGGAGGCTGAGGCAGGAGAACTGGCTTGAATCTGGGAGGCTGAGTTTGCAGTGAGCTGAGATCACAGCACTGCACTCCAGCCTGGGCAACAGAGCGAGACTCTGTCTCAAAAAAAAAAAAAAAAAAAAAAAGAAGAAGAATTCTAAAATTGTTCAGTGTCATGCTTATAATCCTGGCAATTTGGGAGGCCAAGTGGTGGGAGGATCGCTTGAGCCCAGGAGTTTGAGACCATCCTGGGCAACATAGCAAGACTCTGTCTCTGCAAAAAATACAGAAATTTTTGTAGCCTGAGTAGCCTAAGTAGCAAGATTACAGGTGCACTGGGCGTGGTAGAGTGCCCCTGTAATCCCAGCTACTCAGGCTGGGCTGGGAGGCTGGCTTGAGCCCAGGAGGTCAAGCCTAGTGAGCTATGATCATAACTGCACTCTAGCTTGAGTGACAGAGCGAGATCCTGTCTCAAAAAATAAAAAGAAATAAAATTGAGAGAGCCTCTCTGAATCTATTTTGGTTCAGGTGGCTGCCCACCAAATAAAATAAAATACAATTGAATAAAAGAAATGGGCCTATACCTGTGATTTTATTGAATGCTGTTTCTCTTTGCTATTCATTCATCTGTATTCTCTCTATTTTGTAGTTATTCGTTGCTCCATGCTTCACGAAAAACATTTAGCAATGTCAAAGTCAGTATCTCTGAGCAGTGGACCCCAAGTGCTTTTAACACATCAGTTGAGCTGCCTGTGGAGGTAAGCAGAACCGAGTGCTGGGATGGATCGAAGTAGGAGACCGTGCCCACCCCTAGATTGTTCTTAAGCTCTTTTTTGCATCTTTTACTTGCCTAGGACTCTGAAATGGCTCACTGTTTCCTATCACATAAGAGCCAAGCTATTCTACTAATTTCAAAGCCTGCTCTGACTCAGTCCCATTTCACCTCTCCAGCCGGCTTGTTTCTAACTGTTGAGAAACCACACCTTTTGACAAGGCTGTTTTTTCACTGGCTTTCGTTAGTGCTGTGCTCGTTTCTGTCTTTGAGATTTTGCACGTTATCTTTTATGTGCTCTTTTGCCCTTTTCTACCTATTTAAAGTTTGCCTTTCTCTTTGTGTCAAGATAAAATATCACTTTTTTTTTTTTTTTTTTTTTTTAAACAGAGTATCTTTCTGTTGCCCAGGCTGGAGTGGAACGATCTCTCAGAAAACATCTCTGCAACCTCCACCTTCCGGGCTCAAGTGATCCTCCCACCTCAGCCCCCTGAGTAGCTGGGACTACAGTCGCGCACCACCTTGCCCAGCTAATCTTTTTTTTTTTTTGTAGAGATGGGGTTTCACCACGTTGCCCAGGCTGGTCTTGAACTCCTGAGCTCAAGCAATCCACCCGCCTTGGCCTCCCAAAGTGTTGGGATTATAATGTGAGCCATCACGCCTGGGTAAAATGCCACGTTTTCAATCAAGTTTTTTCCCAACTTCTGATTTTTCCCTTCACTAAATTCTTGTACACTGTCTTGCATATTGTAATGTCTTGGTATTTCAATATTTTCTAATGGTTTCTTTTTTTTTTTTTTCTTGAGACAGAGTCTCGCTGTGTCGCCCAGGCTGGAGTGCAGTGGTGCGATCTCAGCTCACTGCAAGCATCGCCTCCTAGGTTCACACCATTTTCCTGCCTCAGCCTCCCAAGTAGCTGGGACCACAGGCGCCCGCCACCACGCCTGGCTAATTTTTTTTGTATTTTTAGTAGAGTCGGGGTTTCACCATGTTAGCCAGGATGGTCTCGATCTCCTGACCTCATGATCTGCCCGCCTCGGCCTCCCCAAGTGTGGGGATTACAGGTATGAGCCACCATGCCTGGCCTGTTTCTTTTTTTAATTTAAAATTTTTTGTAGAGACAGGGTCTTGCCGTGTTTCCCAGGCTGGTCTTGAACTGGGCTCAAGCAATCTTCCTTCCTTGGCTTCCCAAAGTTTTAGGATTACAGATAGGAGCCACTGTGCCCAGCCTGTTTCATTTGTTTGTATCTTGCTTACGTGCCTTGAAGTCAGGCGTGATCTCGGCTCACTGCAACCTCCACCTCCTGGGATCAAGCGATTCTCCTGCCTCAGCCTCCTGAGTAGCTGGGATTACAGGCATGCACCACCAAGCCTGGCTAATGTTTGTATTTTTAGTAGAGAAGGGGTTTCGCCATGTTGGCCAAGCTAGTCTAATTCCTGACCTCAAGTGATTTGCCTGCTTCGGCCTCCCCATAGTGTTGGTATTACAGGCGTGAGCCACCGCGCCCGGCCAGAATCATAAATCTTTTTTTTTTTTTTTTTTTTGAGATGTATCGCCAGGCTGGAGTGCGGTGGCATGATCTCGGCTCACTGGAACATCCGCCTCCCGGGTTCAAGCGATTCTCCTGCCTCAGCCTCCTGGGTAGCTGGGACTACAGGCGCATGCTACCACACCCAGCTAATTTTTGTGTTTTTAGGTAGAGACAGGGTTTCACCATGTTGGCCAGGATGGTCTTGATCTCTTGACCTCGTGATCCTCCCGCCTCGGCTTCCCAAAGTGCTGGGATTACAGGTGTGAGCCACCGCTCCCGGCCCAGAATCATAAATCTTAAAGATGGAAGTGGTCTTAGAGAGATCACGTACCCTAACCTCCCAGATTGGAATCTTTCTTTGTCATTCTTGGAAGATAATCATCCAGCTTCTGCTTCAGTAGTTCCAGGCAGAAGAAACTCACTGTTGTGTGAGGTGGACGCTTACATTTTTATTCAACTTTCCTGGCTCCTTCAGCTGTAGTTTAGTGACACTGAGCACTAATTGTGGGATTTCAGGTACAGCCTGAACAATATACAGAAAAATAGGATTTCATTTAGGCACTAGATTTCTGGTTGTACTGCCTAAGGCTGCCTTTATTTTTAAGGTAACTGGGTTGGGGGTTCCCAAGACCACCCCTAGTTTGGTGATTAACTAGGAGGACTCAACATAGAGTACGTGTGGCTGTCATTTATTCCAGTGAGAGGATACAAGGTAAACTCAGCAAAGGGAAGAGGCTGGCCTGGTGTGAGGCCAGGCCAAGCTTCCCAGAGGCCTCTCTCATTAATTTTAAATAAAAAAAATTTTTTTTAATGATTTTTTAAGAGATGGGGCTCTTGCTATGTTGCCCAGGCCGTACTTGAACTCTTGGGCTCAAACGATCCTCCTGCCTCAGCCTCCTGAGTAGCTGGGACTACAGGTGTATGCCACCGTGGCCAGCTAAAAAACTATTTTGCTTATATATTTTTAAAAGTTAAAAAATTAAACAAAAACATTTCTTAAGTGCTCTAAATAGCATCCTAAAAAGTACTTTTTATAGCTTTCATTTTTATGCGTAGCTCTGGGTGTTTTACAAAAAGAGTTCAGCAGACACAGTTACCTTTAGAACTTATAATGGGTTCACTGACATCGACAAACATTGGAAATAGTGAGTAAACATAATAACATAAAGTCTATGTCTATAGATAATAATCATTAGATCTTACATTTGAGAATAACTCAGCTAAAAACTATAATAAAAATTTGTACAGTTCTTACATGAGAATAGTGCTAGAGAATCTAAAATTATCTCCAGGAGAAGGAAGGAGAATTTAAAGTGTCTTGGGCCAGGTGCGATGGCTCAGGCCTGTAATCCCACCACTTTGGGAGGCCTAGGCAGGAGGATTGCTTGAGCCCAGGAGTTTGAGACTAGTCTGGGCAACATAGAGAGACCACCGTCTCTACAAAAATGAAAACAAAAACAAAACAAAACCAAAAAAAAAAAACACTTTGGGAGGCCGAGGTGGGCATATCACTTGAGGTCAGGAGTTCAAGACCAGCCTGGCCAACATGGCGACATTCCATCTCTACTAAAAATACAAAAATTAGCTGGGTATGGTGATGCATGCCTGTAGTCCCAGCTTCTTGGGAGGCTGAGGCAGGAGAATGGCTTGAACCTAGGAGGTGGAGTTTGCAGTGAGCCGAGATCGTGCCATTGTACTCCAGCTTGGGTGACAGAGTGAGACTCTGTCTCAAAAAAAAAAAAAAAAAAAAAAAATTAGCTGGGTGTGGTGGCACATACCTGTACTCCCAGCTACTTAGGAGGCTGAGGTGGGAGGATCATTTGGTCTCTGGAGGTCAAGGCTGCAGTGAGCCATGTTTGTGCCACTGCACTCCAGCCTGGGTGACAGAGCAAGACCCTGTCTCAAAAAGTGTCTTTGGACATTCCATCTCAACCTTATGCACAGCTACTTGGCAGATTCCCACATAAACGTGTTCTGCTCGCCTTATGCAAAGAACTTCATGCATAAGTTGGCCTGTCATCCATCCTCTGCTCACCACTTTGAGGAAGCCCTTCCATGTTTGTGAGCCTCCCCTGCCCCCCTGCGTAGCCCTTATTCTGTTATAAACATTCTCACCTGGGAAACTCACACAGGGAACTTTAGTGTGTGCACAGGAAGTACCTCAACATCGAGCAAGTGTAGTAGCTTATATAGTCCCCCCAGCACAATACAAGAAAACCCTGCAGTACATTCAGGCTGATAAGTTCACATCAAACGTACGCTCAGACCAGGTTGAATCACATTTAGCATGTTGACTTAGTTGTGTTGGTGACTTTCATTAAACATGGGATGGTTCACTATGAATACTTGGAACATTTCTAACCGAGTAGTATAGTCATACTGATCTGAGCTATGTTATTGTTAATTTTCTTCTTTTTTTCTGTTACCCTGTTTCCTGAATCTGTTTGTTAGTCCTACTTTGTTCTTTTAGTTTTTGGTTTCGTTTTGTTTTCCATTTAAGTCAACAGTCAAAAAGTGTATTTCAACTGAATTCTGGCAGTGAAGCAGAAAAAAGCTGTTTAAAATCTGTTAATTCTTGTGAAAGCCACACCTTCAGGGAGTTTTTGGTAACTTCTTGGAGGAGTAAAGAAAACCTACAACTTTGAGCAGCTGCTTAAGTTCCTTGTCTCTAGCTCACACTGGTGCATGTACCCAGCAGGGCTTAATCATGGGTCCTGATGAGTCTGGTGGGCACACAAGGATGGAACACTGTGGTTGCAGGGAAAATGTGGGAATGTCACTCTAATTGAAGACATTTAGGGCCCCAAATTGGCATTGCTGAAAATACTGTTTGATGTCAGCTGTGTGAGCCTGCACTGCTTTCTCATCTTTGACAGAATGCGTCTTCACAGTATGTGTGAAGTGGCATTAAAGTAACCAGATTGGTGCCAGAGGCCACTTAGAAATTAGTTCCGGTGCTTTGGAATCACACTTTATTATTTGTTAATGATTTGGGGATTTTATTTTTTGTTAAAGATACATTTCTTTGATTCTTTCGTAGTTCATAAGCTGGATTATTGAGTATTCACACACGTGTGTGAGATGTGCCACCCTTGAACCTTGTTACAACATGGGCACATTACTCACTTGACATGGATTAAAAATAAAGATGTTTCTTTAAAATTGCTGATTGTGATTTTTCTCTTTAATATTCTTTTAGATTTAATTTTTTTTTTTTTTTGAGATAGAGTCTTGCTCTGTCGCTCAGGCTGGAGTGCAATGGCGCTATCTCGGCTCACTGCAACCTCCGCCTCCCAGGTTCAAGCGATTCTCCTGTCTCAGCCTACGGAGTAGCTGGGATTACAGGTGCACATCACCATGCCTGGCTAATTTTTTGTATTTTAGTAGAGATGAGGTTTCACTGTGTTGCCCAGGCTGGTCTCGAACTTGAACTCCTGAGCTCAGGCAATCCACCCGCCCCCGCCTTCCAAGGTGCTAGGATTACAAGCAGGAGCCACTGCACCCGGCCTGTTTTGTTTTTGTTTTTGTTTTTTTTTTTGAGGCGGAATCTTGCTCTGTCACCCAGGCTGGAGTGCAGTGGCACAATCTCGGCCCATTGCAACTTCTGCCTCCTGGGTTGAAGCGATTCTTCTGCCTCAGCCTCCCAA
Organism: Pan troglodytes; assembly: GCF_028858775.2. NCBI lineage: Eukaryota > Metazoa > Chordata > Mammalia > Primates > Hominidae > Pan > Pan troglodytes. The sequence goes on along the minus strand of NC_072404.2, from coordinate 155,734,071 downwards.
GTAGCTGGGACCATAGGTGCGTGCCACCACACCTGGCTAATTTTTGTATTTTTAGTAGAGACGGGGTTTCACCATATTGGCCAGGCTGGTCTCAAACTCCCGGCCTCATGATACCCCCACCTCGGCCTTCCAAAGTGTTGGGATTACAGGCGTGAGCCACCGCGCTGGCCTTGTTTGTTTTTTAAGACAGGGTCTTGCTCTGTTGCTCAGGCTGGAGTACAGTGGCATGATCATAGCTCACTGCAGCCTTGAAGTCCTGGGCTCAAGCCATCTTCCCATCTCAGCCTCCTGTACTCAGACACTGTACTCTGGCACTACAGGTGTGCACCACCATGCCCAGCTAATTTATTTTTATTTTTGTAGAGGTGGTGGGGGGTCTCACCATGTTGCCTATGCTGGTCTCGAGCTCCTGGTCTCAAGGGATCCTCCTGCCTGGGCCTCCCAGAGTGTTGGATTATAAGCATGAGCTACCGCACCCGGCCTCTTTAATATTCTAAAATCTAAATTCTTTTTTTTTTTTTTTTTTTGAGATTGAGTCTTGCTCTGTCACCCAGGCTGGAGTACAGTGGCGCGATCTCAGCTTACTGCATCCTCTGCCTCCTGGGTTCAAGTGATTCTCCCGTCTCAGTCTCATGAGTAGTGGCACTACAGGCACATGCCACCACGCCCGGCTAGTTTTTGTATTTTTTGGTAGAGATGGGGTTTTGCCATGTTGGCCACGCTGGTTTCAAATTCCTGACCTCAAGCGATCGACCTGTCTTGGCCTCCCAAAGTGCTTGGGATTGTAGGCGTGAGCCACCGCACCTGGCCTAAAATCAAAATTTCTTTCTGTAACAACCCATCTCAGAAATGCCAGGATATTATAATTAGTAAGTACCTCAGAAATGATTTAGTTCAAGGATTTTCTAGCTTTTTGGTCATAGGACCCCAAAATGTTTTTGGTTATATGGGTTTATATCTATAGATACTAGTTTAGAAATTAAAGCTGAGAATTTAAAAAATACATTGGAGTTTTTGGGATTGCTTTTTAATGAATTAAATAAGCCAATAAGTATTAACATAAATAACATCTTCTGAAAAATGACTTTTTCAAAACAAAATAATGAGTGGCATTGTTTTACATTTTTGCACATCACTTCGTGTCTGTTAATAGGAGATAGTGGGTTTTCATGTCTCCTTTGAATTCAGTGTGTTGCGGAGTTTATTCAGAGATCCTTTAGCTGGGCATGGTGGAGTGTGTCTGTAGTCCCAAATACTCAGGAAGCTAATGCTGGATCGCTTGAGCCCAGGAGTTCAAGAGCAGCCTGGGTGACATAATGAGACCCCATCTCAAAAAAAAAAAAGCTCTTTGAGATATAGGAAGAAAATTTGGCCTTTCACAGGTTTGAAGTTAGAAAAGAGAGAAGTGTTTTTGTAGCCTTTTCAGTTAATTGTGGATGTTCATTTGTCTTTGGTACTACAGTGAAATTTTGATAAGTGATAATTTCTTAAAAGTTAGTTCCAGTGATGGAATCTGAAACTGTATCAGTGCACTTTGGAATACTCTTGCATTAAGATATATTTGTGTTGTTCTTTGGTTCTTTAAAGTGACAGGCTCGTTTCATTCATTTTTGAGGAAATAGATGCCAAGTACCCAAATCTGAATAACTAGTTTCTCAGTCATTCTTTCAAGTCGAAATATGTTCCAGCTGCTTTGGTATCAGAAGTGATTCTTGCAGACTTTCTACTTACTCACACAGAATATGAAAAATTATTGGCCAGATGCAGTGGCTCACTACTGTAATCCCAGCACTTTGGGAGGCCGAGGAGGGGGTGGGGCAGATCACGAGGTCAGGAGTTCGAGACCAGCCTGACCAACATGGTGGAACCTGTGTCTACTAAAAATACAAAAATTAGCCGGGCATGGTGGCATGTGCCTGTAGTCCCAGCTACTCAGGAGGCTGAGGCAGGAGAATCGCTTGAACCCGATAGGCGGAGGTCGCAGTGAGCCGAGATCGCGCCATTGCACTCCAGCCTGGGCAACAGGGTGAGGCTCTGTCTCAAAAGAAAAAGAAAAATTATTGTACTCAAGGCCTACAGTTTATAAAATTAAAAATTTTTACTGCTTCATGAAGGACAGTCTTACGTGACACTGGCTTTTTTTTTTTTTGAGATAGTCTCACTCTGTCACCCAGGCTGGAGTGCAGTGGCACGATCTCGGTTCAGTGAAACCTCCTCCTCTCAAGTGCAAGCAATTCTACTGCCTCAGCTTCCTGAGTAGCTGGGATTACAGGCACCCACCACCACACGTGGCTAATTTTTGTAATTTTAGCAGAGATGGGATTTCACCATGTTGGCCAGGCTGGTCTTGAACTTTTGACTTCAAGTGATCCGCCCTCCTCGGCCTCCCAAAGTGCTGGGATTACAGGTGTGAGCCACCCCTCCCAGCCGACATTGGCTTTTTAAAATCCTGTTTTGGTTTTTTATTGTGAGCATGCTGCAGTGAGCAATATGGTGATCACTAGTGCTGTTTGGCATTACTACCTTGGTTTATGCTAAGGTGCAGCAGTTTCTCTCCACTGCTCTTGCACTGTCAGTGCAGAAGGGAACAAAGTTGAAAGGACATCACATTTTAATGTTGTGCAAAGAATTTTGACCTTGCAGACCCCCTTGGAGCAAGGCTCTGGAGGCCTCTCTGTCTCCCCTAGTTCTGTGGACCACAGTTGGAGGGCTATGATCTGGTCCATCTCCCATCCTATTGAAGAACCCCTTCTGTATCTTTGAGAAATTACCTTCCCGTTTCCCTCAGGGATGTCTATTGCGGGGGAAATTCACTACACGGTGAAGCAGCCCATTACATTTTTGAAAGTTCTGTAAACTAGGCTGGGCGCAGTGGCTCACACCTGTAATCCCAGCACTTTGGGAGGCCGAGGCAGGTGGATCACGAGGTCAGGAGTTTGAGACCAGCCTGACCAACATGGTGAAACCCCGTCTCTACTAAAAATACAAAAATTAGCTGGGTGTTGTGGTGGGCGCCTGTAATCCCAGCTACTCAGGAGGTTGAGGGAGGAGAATCACTTGAACCCAGGAGGCGGAGGTTGCAGTGAGCCAAGATCGTGCCATTGCACTCCAGCCTGGGTAACAGAGCGAGACTCCGTCTCCAAAAAAAAAAAAAAGTTCTGTAAACTAACTCAGATCTCTTTTCCACTGCTGGCCCTTGATAAAGTTGAGGATAACTTTTCACAGATTCCCTGTGTCTCTTTTTTTCAGCATAAATTTGTATTTCCATTTCCTTCAGTGGTTCCTCTCATGGCCTGGTTTCATATATCCTGCTCATCTTTCTTTAAAATGAAAATGAATGGACATTATTTAATTCATTACAAAAGATATTGACAAAATAACCATGGGTTCTTTTCACTGTTAGACCCTGTATAAATATGTGTAAGACTTGGTTCTTATTCTAAAGGAATTTAAAAAACTGGATTTAAACACAGCTGAAGAATATAAACATCCTGCAGAATCATACATGGCATTTTGCAGTTAGAAAGAACGTAGCTCTCGGTCGGGCACGGTGGCTCACGCCTGTAATCCCAGCACTTTGGGAGGCGGAGGCAGGTGGATCACGAGGTCAGGAGATTGAGACCATCCTGGCCAACATGGCGAAACCCCGTCTCTACTAAAAATACAAAAATTATCTGGGTGTGGTGGCACGTGCCTGTAATCCCAGCTGAGGGAGGCTGAGGCAGGAGAATCACTTGCACCCAGGAGGTGGGGGTTGCAGTGAGCCAAGATTGTGCCACTGCCCTCTAGCCTGGGCAACAGAGTGAGACTCTGTCTCAAAAATAAATAAATAAATAAAAATAGAAGGAATTCGTTTTGTGGTTCTGCAGACTGGCCACTGAGGTGCTGTGAGAGCTGCTCAGCTGCTTTGTCGTGAATGGGTTGTAGTTGGGCTGCAATCTCCCTTCCCTAAGCTCCTGGGGTTGCTAGGTGGGGCTTGGGATGGCCTCCTCCTGATTTTAGACTGGTGGATATTCCCAGGCCAATCAACTCTGACCTTGAACAGCTTCTTCAGTTTACTCCAGTGTGTTATACAAAGATCGTTTTCTATGTGTGCCTATGAAGAAGCTGAGAAGTATTAGGATGAGTGGCCTCTCTAGGGCAACAAATACTTAGGACTAGAGTTGGGATTATAAGTTTTCTGAGTACCAGACTAGAAGGATAATAAAGTTGGCAAGACATTGTGATTTAATTGAAGTAGGTTAATGAAGGACACTTTTTATCATTTTAAAAATTAAGATGTGAATTTTAATTACCTTTTTAGTATTCAGTTCTACAATTTTTGACAAACACATATAGTTTGTCACTATTCCAAGATATAGAACATCATCCCCCAGATTCTCTTGTACCCTTTTTTAGTCAGCCCTAGGCAACCACTGACCTGGAGGAAATTATTTTTGAAGAGTATTGTAAAATGTTTCCTTAGATGGAGTTAGACATAATTTCTCCCATCCAAGTACTAACCAGGCCTGACCCCACTTAACTTTCTACATCAGATGAGATCGCGTGCTTTCAGGGTGGTATGGCCCTAGATGGTAGGCATAATCTCGAATTAATTGGATATTGGATTCTGCCAAACAAAAAGATTATCATCAGAATTTATTTCTTCTAAATGTCTGCTTTTAAACTTACTGCCCCACTTTCTCACTTAAGACTTCATCACTAGCATTTGAGCATTCCAATGATACACATTTGAGGTGATACATTAATTGCCCTTATTTGATCATGACATGTTGAATATATGTTGAACTATCACACTGTACTCCCTCAATATGTACAATTACTATGTGTCAATTAAAAATAATAAAAGCAAAAAAAAAAAAACTAGTTATTTCTTTCTTTTCTTTTCTTTTTTGTTTTTTTGAGACGGAGTTTCGCTCTTGTTGCCCAGGCTGGAGTGCAATGGTGCAATCTCTGCTCACCACAACCTCCGCCTCCTGGGTTCAAGCAATTCTTGTGCCTCAGCCTCCTGAGTAGCTGAGATTACAGGCATGTGCCACCATGCCTGGCTAATTTTGTATTTTTAGTAGAGACAGGGTTTCTCCATGTTGGTCAGGCTGGTCTCGAACTCCCGATATCAGGTGATCTGCCCTCCTTGCCCTCCCAAAGTGTTGGGATTACAGGCGTGAGCCACTGTGCCCGGCTATACTAGTTATTTCTAAATACATTTGAAGTAAAAGTTGTTCTTGAGCATTATTGGTGCTTTGGAAGTGTTTGTGAAGGGGCTTTGGGAAACAGAAAGCCCTGGCAGATTCTACAGGGACTGACCTGTTCCCGCTGTCTTACTGTAGATCTGGAGCAGCAACCATTTGTTCCCCAGTGCAGAGAAAGCGACTCTTTTCCTCGGAACACTGGATACCATTTTCCTCTTCTCCTATGCTGTGGTAAGTTTTGGAACTCTAGGGCTTAAAGGTAAAGAAAAATGTACATATAAATGACCCTGAGCCTTACAAAATTTGTAAGGGATTTTGAATTTGCTGACTGAGGCAGAGTTCAATATTTCTGAAGTTTATATTGTTTGTTCTTCCCATTCATTTATTCATTCATTCGACAGATATTTATTGCTCATCTAGCATATGTCAATGGGAATTTATCCCGAACAACACAAAATGCCCTGCCTTTATGGACCTGTATTCTTGGAGTTAGGGGAGACAGACAGTAACCAAATGCTACAAATAAATTATAGAGTATATTTGAAGGTGGTAAGTACAACGGAGGAAAATAAAGCAGAGAAGGGGGACTAAAGGGGCCTGGGTGAGGTTGTAATTTTAAGTAGCACAGCCGGGAGACCTCAGGAGGCAGCGGGCATTTGAGTGAAGGCCTGAGCAGGTGAGCGAGTCGGTGTGCTTGGATCAGAGCTGCAAGAAGAGAGGCCAGAGATGCGGTGGGGCTCAGATCTGTAGGGTTTTGGTATCTTTGGGGGGGCTTTGGCTTTAACCTTGAGTGAGATGGGAGCTGCTGGAAGGTTTTGTGCAGAGCAGCGGCAGGACCTGACTTAGGTTTGGACAGGTGCACTTGCTCTGGGAGCCGAGTTCTTTTGAGGTGAAGGATGATGGTGGCTTGGGTCCAGCGCAACAGTAACAGAGGTTGGGGGGGAGTAGATTTTAGCGGTGTTTTGGAGGTAAAGCCAATAATATTTTTTCCCTCTTGAATGTGGAATGTAAGAGAAATGTGTCAAGAACACCTCCAGGGTGGAAGTGTCATGGCAGAGGGGAGACTGGGGAGATAGAAAGCTTTGATGACTCGCTTTTGGATGCATTACATTTGTCCTCTACTGCCCAGATGATGAAGAGCAGATGCTTGGTCATTGAGTGTGGAGTTCAAGGTGTAGGTTCAGTCTGAAGATACATGTTTTTGGAGTCCTTGGCCTTTATTATTATTATTACGTTTTTAATTTTTTATTTTTGAGACAGAGTTTTGCACTTGTCGCCCAGGCTGGAGTGCAATGGCACAATCTCGGCTCACCACAACCTCCACCTCTCGGGTTCAAGCAATTCTCCTGCCTCAGCCTCCTGAGTAGCTGGGATTGCAGGCATGCACCACCACGCCCGGCTAATTTTGTATTTTTTTAGTAGAGACCGAGTTTCTCCATGTTGGTCAGGCTGATCTGGAACACCCAACCTCAGACGATCCACTTGCCTCGGCCTCCCAAAGTGCTGGGATTACAGGCATGAGCCACTGCGCTCGGAGTCCTTGGCCTTTAGATGATTTATAGATCAAAACTGTGAGGCTGCGTGAATTGATCAAGAGAACAGGCGAGGGCGGGGAAGAGGTGTGAAACCTGAGCCCTAAGGCTTCCAGTCCTCAGAGGTGGGTGAGGAATGGGCCAGGTAGCGGGGGTGGAGTGGTAAGAAAGGTGGGGCTGGGCGCGGTGGCCCACGCCTGTAATCCTAGCACTTTGGGAGACCAAGGCGGGTGGATAACTTGGGGTCAGGAGTTTGAGACCATCCTGGCCAGCATGAAGAAACCCCATTTCCAATAAAAATACAAAAATTAGCCAGATGTGGGTGCCTGTAGTCCCAGCTACTTGGGAGGCTGAGGCAGAAGAATTGCTTGAACCCGGGAGGAGGAGGTTGCAGTGAGCCGAGATTGCGTCACTGCACTCCAGCCTGGATGACAAAATGAGACTCCATCTCAAAAAAAAAAAAAAGGAAGGTGGGATCCTGGAGAGGTAGCACCCTGGGAGACATTCCACGGTGGCGAGGAGTAATTCGGCGTCAGGATAGGCAGCTGGCGTCTCTGTCTGGCTGTAGGAACAGCTGTGGTGGATGCCACATTAGAGTTCTGGAGCTGATGGTGGCAGCAGCTGGAACGTGGACTGTGAGAGGAGCCTTCCTTTTCTCCCCAGCATATAAGATGCTGTCTTTAAGTATGCCTTATTTCTGTCTTCAAGTGTGCCTTATTAAAAACGCCTTTTAATTCTCAATGTCCAGGCAATGTGAAATACTGGGTAAAAGTTCTGAAGTAGTTTCTAAATGTTTATTTGGTTAGTTATTTTTATTTATTTATTTAATTTTATTTTATTATTATTTTTTGAGACCGAGTCTTGCTCTCTTGCCCAGGCTGGAGTTCAATGGTGCGATCTCAGCTCACTGCAACCTCCGCCTCCTAGTTCCAGCGATTCTCCTGCCTCAGCTTCCTGGGTAGCTGGGATTACAGGTGCACATCATCATGCCCAGCTAATGTTTGTATTTTTAGTAGAGATGGGGTTTCATCATGTTGGCCAGGCTGGTCTCAAACTCCTGTCCTCAGTTGATCCACTTGCCGCTGCCTTCCAAAGTGCTGGGATTACAGGCGTTAGCTACCATGCCTGGCCTATTTTTTTTTTTTTTTTTTTTGAGATGGAGTCTTGCTGTGTTGCCCAGGCTGGAGTGCAGTGGCACAATCTTGGCTCACTGCAACCTCTGCCCCCTGGGTTCAAGCAATTCTGCTGCTTCAGCCTCCTGAGTAGCTGGGACTGCAGACATGTGCCACCATGCCCTGCTAATTTTTTTTGTATTTTTAGTAGAGATGGGGTTTCACCGTGTTGGTCAGACTGGTCTCGAACTCCTGACCTCAAATGATCCGCCCGCCTCGGCCTTCCAAAGTGCTGGGATTACAGGTGTGAGCCACTGCGCCCAGCCTATTTGGTTAATTATTAAGAGTATCTTTTCTTCAAAGAGGAAATAGAGAAACAGTTGGAACAGTTCTTTGGTCATTCATTTAGTCTACCTCCTCACCTTGGGTATTTTCTGTATAAAATCCCCATGTAGAGGCACGGGGCTTTGGCTGGAGCTGGTGACAGGGTGCTCGCTTCTCTTCGAGCCACTCATTTCTTTCAGGGACCAGTTTAAGAGGCAGTGTAGTCTAACTAGCTGTGTTAAACTTGGTTGCGAAGTAGAATTTAACCTTTTTTTGGTGTTTAGTTTCCTCATCTATGGAGTCATCTATAGGACTAGATTTAGGACATAAAGGATCAATGCCATGAAAAATCAGTGGTCATGGTTTTTTTTTTATCTTGAGCTGCACTTCCTTCTGTAACTTATGGGCATTTTGCTTTCTGCAGCAAAACAGAATGTATTGATTCTGGCGGGGCACGGTGGCTCACGCCTGTAATCCCAGTACTTTGGGAGGCCAAGGAGGGCAGATCACCTGAGGTCAGGAGTTTGAGACCAGCCTGGCCAACATGGCAGAACCCCATCTCTACTGAAAATACAAAAATTAGCCAGGCAAATTCAGTTAGGACCAGGTGTTTCTAATAAATTGACTTATCTCTAAAACTTGGCTGGGCGTGGTGTCTGACGCCTATAATCCTAGCACTTTGGGAGTGGGGAGAATTGCTTGAGGCCAATACTTCAAGACCAAACTGGCCAACATAGCAAGAACCCATCTCTAAAAAAACAAAAATTGGCAGGCCTGTAGTCCCAGCTACTCGGGAGGCTAAGGCAGGAGAATTGCTCGAACCTAGGAGGCAGAGGCTGCAGTGAGCCAAGATCACATCATTGCATTCCAGCCTGGATGACAGAGTGAGACTCTGTCTCAAAAAAAAAAAAAAAAAAAGCATGTATTGTTCTGTCATCTGAAGCAGAATTGAGATTTTCTTCGTCCCTTTTGTTCTGTGTAGCGTAAGTCCATGTGAGGGGCAGCTAGACAACATAGAATCTACTTTAAGGCTGACATGCTTCTCTTAGGATGAGGAAGCGCGATGATAATGAGGGAGAAACGTTCATATTTAAATTTATCTTCTCATTTTTTTTTTGAGATGGAGTCCCACTCTATCGCCCAGGCTGGAGTGCAGTGGTGCCATCTCGGCTGACTGCAAGCCCCGCCTCCTGGGTTCAAGTGATTCTCCTGCCTCAGCCTCCCAAGTTGCTGGGATTACAGGCGCAAGCCACCATGCCTGGCTAATTTTTCTGGTTTTAGTAGAGACAGGGTTTCACCATGTTGGTCAGGCTGGTCTTGAACTCTTCACCTCAGGTGATCCACCCGCCTTGGCCTCCCAAAGTGCTGGGATTACAGGTGTGAGCTACTGCACTCAGCCAATTTTTTTTTTTTAGAGATGGGTTCTTGCTATGTTGGCCAGTTTGGTCTTGAACTATTGGCCTCAAGCAATTCTCCCCGCTCCCAAAGTGCTAGGATTACAGGCGTGAGACACCACGCCCAGCCAAGTTTTAGAGATAGTCAATTTATTAGAAACAACTGGTCCTAACTGAATTTAGGTTTTCAGTCAAGATATTTTATATATTTATGGAAGAAACCTAAAGTGTGTTGCGCTTAAGGTCTTCAGTCTCACTTCCTGCCATGATCTCAGCATTTTAATTCCTGCCACTCAGTGGGAGGAGAGCAGAAGGCAGAACCTGTCTCCAGCTAATTATTGTCTCTGCCTTCCTACTCTCCCTGCCTTGGGATGTCATGAAACCCAAGGGTCAGATTCAACAGGCAGCTAGTGTGCCCTGGAACCTTCTGTTCCACTTTTTACAAGGTTGGAACTGAAACTGCAGGGCGTGTGGTAACACGTTAACCCAGAGTGCAGATGGCTAAGAGGAATCCCTTTGGGATAGCTTATCACTGATGGGTAGGAATTAATCTAGTCTAGAAAATGAAATATATTTGTGTGCTTGTTTTATTAGAGTCATTCTTATTTATTTATTTTTTTCCAGTTAGGGAATCAAGTAAAACCAAAGTTTGCCCTGAACTTTGGTGTGTTTGTGGTAGAGTGTGCCCGCTGCCATTTCTTTTTTTTTTTAATATTTTTTTCCTTCTATTTTCATAACTTTTTTGTTTTCACTGTATTACTGACCATGTTATCCAGCCCACTGCCATTTCATGAAACATTTGTGAAACTCCTGTAGACAGGTAGCCTCGGCATGTGAATAAGAGTTAATTTTAAATAATATCTGTGTTTGTCTCATTTGCTTTGCAGTGCATGTTACTTTTTCATACTGTGTTATTATTTAGAGCTGTAAAAGAAAATGCTTTATTTTTAGGGCCTATTCATCAGTGGCATCGTTGGGGATCGGTTGAATTTGCGATGGGTTCTGTCTTTTGGCATGTGCTCTTCTGCATTAGTGGTAAGTTGAAAGATCTTATTATTATTATTTTGGTCAGGTATTTTAGAATCTAAGTAATCTCCCTACTTCTCTGTAGAATAGAATAGTAAGATTAATCCTCATTGTTCGAATCCCTCATTTGCCTTTTCACTTAGATGAGTCTTTTTTTTTCCCCCGAGACAGAATCTTGCTCTATTACCCCAGGCTGGAGTGCAGTGGTGCGATCTCAGCTCACTGCAACCTCTGCCTCCCATGTTCAAGCGATTCTGCTGCCTCAGCCTCCTGAGTAGCTGGGACTATAGGTACAGCTCACCATGCCTGGGTGATTTTTGTATTTTTAGTAGAGACGGGGTCTCACCATGTTGGCCAGGCTTATCTCCTGGCCTCAGGTGATCCTCCTGCCTTGGCCTCCCAAAGTGCTGGGATTACAGGCATGAGCCACTGCGCCTGGCCAGATGAGTCTTTTTAAAGTAAGATTCTAATCAGGTCCCTTTGTTGTCCCTCAGGCACCAGCAGAGTTAATTAATAGTCTGAATAAGTGACCTGGCGTTCACTACACCCTGGCCCCAGCCTGCCTTCCCATCATATTTGTCACTCTGCTTCATCGCTTTGCTCCAGCCAAGCTGGACTGCTTTCCAGGCCGCTAACATCCCGCTCCTTTCTTTTTTTTTTTTTTTTTTTTTTGAGGCGGAGTTTTGCTCTTGTTGCCCAGGCTGGAGTGGAATGGCACAATCTTGGCTCACCACAACCTCCACCTCCCAGGTTCAAGCGATTCTTATGCCTCAGCCTCCTGAGTAGCTGGGATTACAAGCATGCACCACCACACCTGACTAACTTTTTTATTTTTAGTAAAGACAGGGGTTTCTCCATGTTGGTCAGGCTGGTCTCGAACTCCCGACCTCAGGTGATCTGCCCACCTCGGCCTCCCAAAGTGCTGGGATTACAGGTGTGAGCCACCGCGCCTGGCCCTATCCTGCTCCTTTCTATCTCGATGCTTTTGTTTCTCCTGTTCTGCCTGCCTTGGATGGTCCCCTTTTCAGCTCTCCATAGTCTAACTCACAGTCTCCTTCAAGCATTGGCCAAATGACACATCTTTGAGAATGTCAGTCCCTCTTCTGAGCTCCCGTGCCTGTTTCTTTGCAGGCACTTGAAACAGTCTGTCGCTTAGCTTGGTTATTTCTGTTTCAGTCTTGCTTTCCCTTAGGGCGGGTATGCAGTGGTTAAAATCACAGATTCCCTAGACGAGGACAGCCTGGGTTTCTGTCTGTCTTCTGTGGTTTCCTAGCTTATGATTTCTGTGAGCTTCAGAGGGAGATAGGCGTATTAGCTCTCCCCGGATGGCAGTGAGGACTGTGAGTTTCTGTATGTGAGGCATTTGAAACAAGTGCTGTGTAAGGGGAGGATCCATATCTGATTAATCTTTTTTTTTTTTTGAAACGGAGTCTTGCTCTGTCACCCAAGCTGGAGGGCAGTGGCATGATCTTGGCTCACTGCAACTTCCACTTCCCAGATTCAAGCCATTCTCCTGCTTCAGCCTCCTAAGTAGCTGGGACTACAGGTGTGCACCACCATTCCCGGCTAATTTTTGTATTTTTAGTAGAGTCAGGGTTTCACCATGTTGGCCAGGCTAGTCTTGAACTCCTGACCTCCGGTGGTCTGCCCACCCCAGCCTCCCAAAGTGCTGGGATTACAGGGGTGAGCCACCGTGCCCAGCCTCCATATCTGACTAATCGTCATTGCTTACTAGCTTCTAGTCAGGAATTTTTGTTGATTAAATGAAACCATGGAGTTTAGTTAGACCCTAATTTATTATGATTATTATTTTTTTAGAGATAAGGTCTCGATTTGCTGCCCAGGCTGGAGTGCAGCGGTGTGATCCTGCAGCCTTGAACTCCCAAGCTCGAGCAATCCTCCCATTTTAGCCTCCCGCGTAGCTGGGATTGTAGGTGTGTACCATCATGCTTAGCTAATTTTTAAATTTTTTAGTCATGGGGTCTCACTATATTGCCCAGGTTGTTCCTTGAACTCCTGGCCTTAAGTGATCCTCCCTCCTTTGCCTCCGCAAACACTGGAATTACCGGCACAAGTCCCTGCGTTTGGCCTACTATTGTTTTTCAGTGTTTGTCATTTGAGTGTAAGTAAAACCTTTTTTTCCCCTTGACATTTTAGAGATGGAAGCACTTTATTTATCTATGAGTTGCTCACCCACACATAATAAACATTATTTTAAAACCTGTGTACAGACTTTTTTGTGTTTTATATATTTTTTAAAAACTGCAGTTTGTACACAAACTTGCCCTTTTTAAGCATATTGTTCAGACTTTCAACAAATGAGTAGTTTTGTGACCGCCCCTTCTTTCTCCAGCCCCTGGCAACCCCTGATCATTTTTCTGTGTACAGTTTTGCTTATTCCAGAATGTCTTGTAACTGGAACTAGACAGTATTATACATACTATTTTTTAATCATGCAGAGTATTCTCAAAATAGAGTTTGACTGTAGATAAAATGTCCACTTGAGCAAAATGCCTGGAAAAAAGCAGCCCTTTGATGAAAGCTGCTAAATGATTCAGCAGATCACAAGTTTGATAGGTTTCGCTTTCGTTGATTAACTCAGGAGCTGTAGCCATAACAGTGGCTGGCACGCGCCCCGTGCCTCTGCCCATAGCAGCGCCTGGCACTGCTCCGAGAAAGGTGGCCTCCCTGGGCTCGTTCTGTCCTCACAGCAGCCCTCTGGAGGTTACTGTTCCCTCCACATGCACAGTCTGAGGGTGAGGAGATGGAAATACATGTAAAATGAGGAATTACTTTTTTTTTTTTTTTTTTTTGAGACAGAGTCTCGCACTCCCACGCAGGCTGGAGTGCAGTGGCACGATCTTGGCTCACTGCAAGCTCCACCTCCCAGGTTCATGCCGTTCTCCTGCCTCAGCCTCCCGAGTAGCTGGGACTACAGGCGCCTGCCACCACGCCTAGCTAATTTTTTGTATTTTCATTAGAGACGTGGTTTCACCGTGTTAGCTAGGATGGTCTCAATTTCCTGACCTTGTGATCTGCCTGCCTCGGCCTCCCAAAGTGCTGAGATTACAGGCGTGAGCCCGGCCTGGAATTCACTTTTTAGCCTTGAAGATGTCAGTTGGAGAGCTGATAGCTTAATGACTTTATGTCTTTGGCATCTCCTCCTCTCTGGTGGGCAGTCATTGGGTGGCTGCCTCCTCATTGTGGCTCTGAGCAGGACCTTTGCGATGCTGGCCACGTGACTTACAGGCACTGGCTGTGTGAGTGTATCCTTCACGTGGTCTCTACTCTGAAGCAAGTGGGTAGAGTGGCGTCCACTGAAAGTGTCAGTGTGGCTGTTACATATTCCTTTTGTTTCCTCCTCTTCAAGGTGTTTGTCTTTGGTGCGCTCACAGAATGGCTGCGTTTCTACAACAAATGGCTGTACTGCTGCCTGTGGATTGTGAACGGCCTGCTGCAGTCCACTGGTTGGCCCTGTGTGGTTGCTGTTATGGGCAACTGGTTTGGGAAAGCCGGGTATGCCACTTCCTTCCTCTCTAATTTCTCTGTTTAAGTGGTTTCCATGGTGGATTTTTCAGACTTGTCAAAGTCAGTTACTTTGATGCCTTAGATACCACCCACATCTTTCGTTAGCAAGTCAGAGTTGTTCAGGGAGAGAGGGTTTCATGTCAGTGTGCGTTGGAAATGGTGTGGACCTTCGAAGTGATCCGGCCTAGGAGACACACTCCTACCACTCTTTGGGCTGTGGGCAGATTCTGAGTGTGGGCCAAGGCAAGAGGTCTCAATTTTTTATTTTACTCATCGTTTCTTTATAGAACATAAAAATCTCATTTACTATCCATCATATATCTTCCTTTGGGTTTTGCCTTCCCTGCCCTTTTTTGAGAGTGATCTTATTTAACCTTTTTACATTAAAGATAAGGAAATTAAGGTCAAAGATTATTCATGTTGACCTGCCCAAGGTCATGTAACAAGGGCTCTAATTAGATTCAGATGAAGAATGCCAGACTTTGGGGCTTGATCAAATGGGGTATTTTTTCCCCCTAAACCTTCAAGGAGCTTTTTTTTCTTTTTTGTTTTTGAGACAGAGTCTTGCTCTGTCACCAGGCTGGAGTGCAGTGGGGTGATCTCGGCTCACTGCAACCTTCGCCTCCGGGGTTCAAGTGATTCTCCTGCCTCAGCCTCCCGAGTAGCTGGGACTACAGGTGTGTACCACCATGTTCAGCTAATTTTTTTTTTTTTTTTTGAGATGGAGTTTTGCTCTTGTTGCCCATTGCAATGGCGCTATCTCGGCTCACTGCAACCTCCGCCTCCCAGGTTCAAGCGATTCTCCTGCTGTAGCCTCCTGAGTAGCTGGGATTACAGGCATGTGCCCCCATACCTGGCTAGTTTTGCATTTTTAGTACAGATGGGGTTTCTCCATGTTGGTCAGGCTGGTCTCGATCTCCTGACCTCAGGTGATTTCGCCCGCCTCAGCCTTCCAAAGTGCTGGGATTACAGGCATGAGCCACCACGCCCAGCCATAATTTTATATATAAATGGAATCATACAGTATGTACTCTTTTTTTGAGTCATCTTTTTTTTTTTTTTTTTTCCTGTAAAGAAAGGGTCTGTGTTGCCCAGGCTGGTCTCAAGTTCATGGCCTCAAGCTATTCTGCCTCGGCCTCCCGAAGTGCTGGGAATATAGGCATGAGCCACCACGCCCAGCCTTTGTGTCTTCTTTCATTCAGCATAATTATAAATTTATTCATGTTTATTCATTCACCTGTGGATGAACATTTGGGTTGTTTTCAGTTTTCAGTGGTTACAAATAAAGCTCCTGGGAACATTCGTGTACAAATCCTTCTGTGGACATATGCTTTCATTTCTCTTGGGTAAATATCTAGGGGTAGAATGGCTGGATCATATGCTAGGTTTGTATTTCCCTTTTTTTTTGTTTTTCCCCAGGACAGAGTTTCGCTCTTACTGCCCAGGCTGGAGTGCAATGGCGTGATCTCAGCTCACCTCAACCTCCACCTCCTGGGTTCAAGCAATTCTCCTTCCTCAGCCTCCCGAGTAGCTGGGATTACAGGGGCCCGCCACCATGCCCAGCTAATTTTTTGTATTTTTAGTAGAGATGGGGTTTCTCCATGTTGGCCAGGCTGGTCTTGAACTCCTGACCTCAGGTGATCCACCCACCTTGGCCTCCCAAAGTGCTGGGACTATAGGCGTAGCTACTGCGCCTGGCTGCGTTTACCATTTTAAGACACTGGCAGTCTCTTCCAAAGTGGTCGTACCATTTTACATTCCCATCAGCAGAGCATGAGGGTTCTTATTGCTCTGTGCCCTTCCCAACACTTGGCGTGCTTGGTGTTTTTTGATTTTAGCCATTCTAATAGGTGTGTAATGATATCGCATTGTGACTTTAATTTCCATTTTTCTAATGTCTAATGACGTTGAGCATCTTTTTAAAAACATTTTTGCTTTGTTTTGCTTTTGAAACAGGGTCTCGCCCTGTCACCCAGGCTGGAGTATAGTGGTGCGATCTCGGCTCACTGCAACCTCCGCCTCCTGGTTTCAAGTGATTCTCTTGCCTCAGCCTCCCAAGTAGCTGGGATTATAGGTGTGCAGCCACCACGCGCAGCTAATTTTTGTATTTTTATTAGAGACGGGGTTTCGCCGTGTTGGTCAGGCTAGTCTCAAACTCCTGACCTCAAGTGACCTGCCCACCTCAGGCCTCCCAAAGGCTGGGATTACAGGCGTGAGCCACCTCGCCTGGCCACTTGAGTGTTTTTTCATGTGCTTCTTTGTATATTTTTTTGTGTGAAGTATCTATTAAAATCTTTTGCCCACTTTTCAAAGACTTTGTATTTTGAGATGATTGTAGATTCATGCTTTTTAACATACTATTGCATTGTCTGTTGTCATATTTTACTGAGTTTTGAGGGCCTTATATTCTGGATTTTTTTTTTTTTTTTTTTTTTTTGGGAGGTGGAGTCTTGCTCTATTGCCAAGGCTGGAGTGCAGTGGCGTGATCTCGGCTTACTGCAACCTCTGCCTCATGGGTTCAAGCTATTCTCTTGCCTCAGTCTTCCGAGTAGCTGGGATTACAGGCGCCTGCCACCACGCCCAACTGATTTTGTATTTTTAGTAGAGATGGGGTTTCTCCATGTTGGTCAGGCTGGTCTCGAACTCCTGACCTCAGGTGATCTGTCCGCCTTGGCCTCCCAAAGTACTGGGATTACAGGTGTGAGCCACTGCACCCAGCCCATTTTAGTGTATTTTTAAAAACTTTTTAAATAGCATGTTTAGTCTTGGTAGTATGCACCTTGGTTGTTTTGGCTGTTTTGTATTTTGAACTGCCCAGAGTATCTCTTCTGACCACGGCCCTTTGTCTCCCACTGTTTTCCATCTTAGACGAGGAGTTGTTTTTGGTCTCTGGAGTGCCTGTGCTTCGGTGGGCAACATTTTGGGAGCGTGCCTAGCTTCTTCTGTTCTTCAGTATGGTTATGAGGTAGGTATTGTTTTCTAGCTCTGGTGCTCTCTCTCTCTCTCTCTCTCTCTGTGCACATGTGTATTGCTTTTTATGTATTAAATAATACTGTGGCCATTTAAAACTATGTAGAACTGTGTCTGGATAGGGCAAGGCTTGTATTAAAAGTAGACAAACTTCTGGCCGGGTGTGGTGGCTCACGCCTGTAACCCCAGCACTTTGGGAGGCCAAGGCAGGCGGATCAGCCGAGGTCGGGAGTTTGAGACCAGTTTGGCCAACATGGTGAAACCTCGTCTCTACTCAAAAAATACAAAAATCAGCTGGGTGTGGTGGCGCATGCCTATAATCCCAGCTACTCTGGAGGCTGAGGCAGGAGAATCGTTTGAACCCACGAGGCGGAGGTTGCAGTGAGCCAAGGTTGCACCGCTTCACTCCAGCCTTGGTGACAGAGTGAGACTCTGTTCAGAAATAAATTAATTAAAAAAAAAAGTAGACAAACTTCTGATATATTCATTAAAAGTAGATAAACTTCTGATATATTCAAACACATAAAAAATTATTCATAACAAAAACACTATGGAGAGTCTAAAGACATATAACCAGTTGAGAAGTATTTGCAACTCATGTTACAGATAAAGGACTAATCTGGGTCAGGCATGGTGGCTCACGCCTGTAATCCCAGCACTTTGGGAGGCTGAAGTAGAAGGATCACTTGAGCCCAGGAGTTCAAGATCAGCCTGGGCAATATAATGAGATCTTGTACCTACAAAAAAACTAAAAAATTAGCTGAGTGTGGGGGTGTATGCCTATAGTCTCTGCTATTCAGGAGGCTGAGGTGGGAGGATTGATTGCTTGAGCCTGGGAGCTGGAGGGTACAGTGAGCCAAGATACACCACTGCACTCCAATCTTGGTGATGGAGCAAGACCCTGTCTCAAAAAAAAAAAAAAAAAAAAAAACCACCAAAAAGCAAAGACTAATCCCCCCTAATATGTAAAGAGCATCCATGTATTGATAAGAAAAAGACCAACAACAGAAAGATACAGAATTTGAATGTATAGCTCATGTAAAGCATGTAGGAATGGCTTGTAAACATATGTAAAATATTCTACTCACTGCTTATTCATTTAATAAATATTTAACTCCCTGTATGTGCTCTTGGAACTATAGAATATAGAACTGACCAACAGGGACAAAAATCTCTGTTCTTATGGAACTTAGTCAGCAGGGAAATGCAAATTAAAGCTATGTTGTTTAAAAAAAAAAAAGGAAGAAAAACTATACTGTATACTTATTAGACTTGTAAAAATCCAAAAGTTTGAAAACATGTTGTACTTGTAAGAACCTGAAGAGACAGGCATTGCAGTTGAAAGACTAACAGAGTCACTAACTCATGGAGGGGTCAATATGGAAGTGTCTGTCAAAATTACAACTACGCACACTGAGTAGTTCCACCTCCAGGAATTATTCACACAGATGAATAGACTAAAACACATGCAAATGATGCATCTACAAGATTCTTTATTTTGGCATTGTTTATAATAGCCAAAGAGTGAACACAACTGTCAGCGAACGGGGACATAGTTCAACCATGATAAACCTGTTGAAAGCAATGCTGTGCACCTGTGAAGTCGAATGAGGAAGCTCTGTGTGAACTGATAGAGAGCAGTACACTGCAACAATCTCAAAAGTGTGCTAAGTGGGCCGGGTGTGGTGGCTCACGCCTGTAATCCCAGCACTTTGGGAGGCTGAGGCAGGTGGATCACGAGGTCAGGAGTTCAAGACCAGCCTGGCCAACATGATGAAACCCTGTCTCTACTAAAAATACAAAAATTAGCCGGGCGTGGTCACGGGCACCTGTAATCCCAGCTACTCCAGAGGCTGAGGCAGAGAATTGCTTGAATCCAAGAGGCGGAGGTTGCAGTGAGCCAAGATCATGCCACTGCACTCCAGCCTGAGTGACAAAGCGAGACTCCGTCTCAAAAAAAAAAAACAAAACATTGTGCTAAGTGAAGACAGCAAGGGTGCAAAACTGTGTATTGAATGCCATTTATGTAAGAAGGAAGAATGAAAGAGAATATGCTTGTATTAGCTTGTATGTTTCCAAAACAATTTCTGGGCAGTAAAAATGAACAACAATGGTTATATGTTGGGAAAATCGGGAGAATTGAGCAGATGGGGAAGGTGCGGTAGGAAGGAGAGTTTTTACTGTACTTAGTTTTTTTTTTTCCAAGACAGAGTCTCACTCTGTCACCCAGGCTGGAGTGCAATGGCGTGATCTCAGCTCACCGCAACCTCTTGGGTTCAGGGGATTCTCCTGCCTCAGCCTCCCGAGTAGCTGGGATTACAGGTATACGCCACCATGCCTGGCTAATTTTTGTATTTTTAGTAGAGATGGGGTTTCACCATGTTGGGCAGGCTAGTCTTGAACTCCTGACCTCAGGTGATCCGCCCACCTCGGCCTCCCAAAGTGCTGGGATTATAGGTATGAGCCACCGTGCCCAGCTTTACTGTACCTCTTATTCCTCTATTGCTTGAATCATGTGAATATATTACCTACTCAAAAACCTAAACTATTAAAGGTAAGTTCGCTCTTTTAAGAGGTAGATACATTTTTAAACAGCTCACCAAGAATTTTGGTGTAGTTAGGGTCAGTGAGAAGTCCTTCATTCCCTTCATTCATGGCCACCTTTATTCTAGGCTTCTTAGCCTCACACCTGGATTGTATAGTTGGTTCAGATGAAAATTTCAGTTCACCTTCTGTGCTGCTCTCAGATTTGACTTCTGGAAACACTAATTTTGTCACTCATCGGTTTAAAAATTCAGAGTGTCCACATCAGGTTCCATTCTCTGTTAAATAAAAATTCAGCTGTGCAGCCTGGGGGTTGAGAGTCTTTAATCTAGCTGTCACCTTTCCAAATCAGTTTTCTTCCCGATTATGCCCTAGCAGAAGCCCTCTCCTTGAGTCGTGCAGTAAGCTTTCTATCTCCTTCCACCCTGTGTCTTTGCTTACCGTGTGCCTGGAAAGATGGGCAATTGACTTTGATTTTCCATTCTTCCCTAAGACATTGTCTTACTGCTTCAACCTCTTCAGCTCTTTCCTTCATCTGGATTCCCGTATATGTTTCTCAGTAGGATTGGGCCTTCTCATCTATTCAGCTTCATGGTGCTTTATAATATTGTTTCATGTATTTAATCCCCTCAACTGTATGTAATATCTTCGAGGGCAGATACTGTCTTTTATGGGAGGCTATGTGATACAAAGACCTGGATTTTTGGAGCTAGTCTAATTTCACAATCATAACAGTACCACTTAGTATCCAGGGGAGCTTCATTCTCCTCTCTGAGCCTCATACAATCACCAGGAAGAATTAAATGAGAAAACACGAGTAGAACACTTTGCATGGCGCCCGGCCCAGTAGAAGCTCTGGGTGCTCCCTTGCTTCCCGGTCTCCCTTCCCACCTCTCCCCCACCCCCACCTTCCCCCACACACCTTTAATGAATGTGCTTGTGATGACTGTCCCCAGATATGTAAGGACCACCTTTCCCCCCTCTCCTCCAGTATGCCTTTCTGGTGACGGCGTCTGTGCAGTTTGCTGGTGGGATCGTTATCTTCTTTGGACTCCTGGTGTCACCAGAAGAAATTGGTGAGGAGAAGCCGCCCCTTCTGTTCCGAATGTCTTACTATTATGGCCGAAAGGAAATCTGAGGCCAAGAAATCGAATCTCTTTTTTCCTAGGAAAACTCTGAGCTCCTTTTAGTGAGTGAAAGGAGAACTGTACTGCCGTTTGAGTCCTGTCAACATTGTAGCCAGCCCCTGGCACAGCTGGACGTGTTTGAGGGGAGTGATGCACGTCTTTTATAGATACAGGAAAATCTTCGCATTTGCAAATTACTTTTATAATTGAGACACTGGCAAGGAATGAACATAGATGTATTTCTAATTTCACTTCTTGAAACATTTCTTTTCATCCATAAAAATGATGCACAAAAATGATACTTAACCTGTAGTTAAATACAGATTACATACAAATGAAACCACAGAAGCAAACAGATGTACAATTCTTCTATCTTTTGAGTATTTTTAGATAGACTGTGTGACTTTAATTGACCTTAGTTGACCTCGGTCTCTGGACCTTCGTTGCTGCTTCTGTAAAATGGAAATAAAAATAACATCACCTCATAAGTAGGGATGTATGCAGAGCCCTTCACACGTGGTAGGCACTCCATAAACAGTGGCTGTCGCTGTTATTTTAGGTCTCTCGGGTATTGAGGCAGAAGAAAACTTTGAAGAAGACTCACACAGGCCATTAATTAATGGTGGTGAAAATGAAGACGAATATGAGCCGAATTATTCAATCCAAGATGATAGTTCTGTTGCCCAAGTCAAGGCGATAAGCTTCTACCAGGCGTGTTGCCTTCCTGGAGTCATACCGGTAAGGACTGCTTACATCTCACCACAGCCAGGGAGGTATGAGAGCCCGTGACATCTCCTCTGCCTGAGATAAAGCTTCCTTAAGTATTGAGCCTCTGTTGGATACTTTATTTTAGGAATATACGTGCTGAGGAATGTTGTCTAGTGCCCCTCAGCTTATCTGATCTCTAATGCAGGGGTTGACAAACCTTTTCCATGAAGAGGCAGAGAATAAATATTTTTGACTTCGGGGAACCATCCAGTCTCTCCCCCAACTACTCAGCTTTGTAGAACAAAATAAGCCACAGAAAACATGGGACAGTTAGACGTGGCCAGACTTGGCCAAAGAGCTCTGCTTTCCTGACCCTGATCTGGTATGTGATTAAAAAGGCAAAATTGATATTTTTTAATGTGTGCTTTTGGGCCTTTCGAAGTATTATAGAATTATATGTGGACCAAGAAGAAGGGTTGTGAATGGTTCCTAAGTCTGCCTTGCCCCCTTTTATTATTTATTTATTTATTTATGATTTTGGGACGGAGTGTCACTCTGTCACCCAGGCTGGAGTGCAGTGGCGCAGTCTCAGCTGACTGCAACCTCTGCCTCCCGGGTTCAAGCGATTCTCCTGCCTCAGCCTCCCGAGTAGCTGGGATTACAGGTGCATGCCACCATGCTTGGCTAATTTTTTGTATTTTTAGTAGAGACAGGGTTTCACTGTGTTAGCCGGGATGGTCTCCATCTCTTGATCTCATGGTCTGCCCACTTTGGCCTCCCAGAATGCTGGGATTACAGGCGTGAGCCACCGTGCCCAGCTTGCCCTCTTTTAAAGGGTCCAGAAGAGAGCACTCCACAGTCTTTCTTGGTAATGCATTCCAGTGTTTTCCACAGCCTGTGCAGTCAGGAAAGCCTTCTAACGTCTACACTAAATCCCTTCTGCTGCAGTTTTTCTGTCTTGATGTTTCGGGCGCTCTAGCACTGGAGTGGAAGTTAAGAGGCCTAGGTTATGTTTCCAGCTTACCCACTAACTTTCTGTGACACCTGGGGTAAGTCACGCAACCCGTCCGTGTGTCTCAGTTCCCCTTCCCATGGAATAGAAATTATTCCACTCTTCCCTGGGGCCTGTAACATTGGGCTGTTGTGTTTTGAACAAGCACCTGTTGTTATTTCATTTGTCAATGGTGCTTTATGAATGTGATCCCTCAGGTAGAGTGATCTGTAGGCCATCTTAATACATGCCTGTCAATCCCCTTCTGTCAGTGCCTCCAAGCTGAGAGAACTAACATTTCCAACAGAGTTAAGGATGAGTTAAAATGTAATTTTCCACAATTTTTTAACCCAGTGATGATATATGATATAAGAGAAATGCAGGTTGCTTTAGACCTGTTCTTATGCTATTGATTATTATCTTTTAACTGGTTTTTAAAGTACTCTGCTGGTAATAGTTTAATTTTTGAGAAAGAACTTTGTCGTGACTAAATATGGACCTCTTTTGCTGTTCCTTTGTTCTTCACAAGCTATTGTTCTCTGACATGGGCAGGGATGTAAAGGAAATCTAGTTAACTTAATTCCTTTGTCTTTGTAGCAGGCTGTCTGGTCAGAATGCACTTGTGATTGGGATTTGGCTCTCTAGGGGGTGGCTGTTGCCTGCCAGGGAAGCTGTTTTAAAACAAGTGATACCTAGGGAATAACTGGCAGCTCCAGGGAAAAGAATATACTAGCCAGACACCCTTTGAAGTCAGCCCCTCTGTCCCCCCCTCTTTTTCCTTTGATGCTAAATGTCAGGATTTCCTGGTAGTAATGTGTTGAATATAGGAGTCTCAGCCCCACCACCATCATCATGCAGCTGCAGCATTTTTTTCCCCTCAAGGGAGAGCCACAAGGCCGATGATGACATGTTCTTTCATTTTTGACTCGCCAGAGAGACTCTCTTCTTTGCCACCAGACCAGGGAATGTGGAGCTTTTGAAAACTAGTGTGAAAGGAATTATCATGCTGCTGCTTTTCTTAGACCGTGGAACTGTAGTATAGTCCCTTTGCTGTCCATTGTTCACAGTGTTGCCTTGGCAAGGAGTAGAATAACCAGCCCCGTTTAGCTGCTCCCTGTAAAGGCCGTGATGCTTCCTGGACTTCTTTGCCTATGGTTAACGCTGGTTAGTGGCATGAATACCATTCCTCTTTGTGTGAATAAAGAAATATGGGTATGTGCCCTGCCTTATAGGTTCAAAACACTGGCTTGCTTCTACCAGAGAACTGATAGGAGGAGAAACTGGACACAGCTAAGAAGTAGCCATAGGTGTTTTTTATTCCAAAGGCTTGCTGTACATGCCTGTCTAGAAGTTAACAGGGATGAAAAGCAGAGGGAGACTAGCTGAAGTCAGGCATGTGGGAGTTTGTAGAGATGTTTAATTGTAAAATCAGGTTCTGTTCATCCTAACTTCCTTTATTTTGTTTTGCTTTTAAATGACATTAAAAATGGTGGTCATGCTGTGCTATTTGTCCCTCGCTGATAGTTGAATGCTTTTCTTGTAGTACTCACTGGCCTACGCCTGCTTGAAGTTAGTGAATTACTCCTTCTTCTTCTGGCTCCCCTTTTATCTGAGTAACAACTTCGGCTGGAAGGAGGCGGAAGCCGACAAGCTGTCCATTTGGTACGACGTTGGAGGGATCATAGGTATGCCAGTGATGCATCTTTTCCATAATAAAGAGTTAGTCACTAGTGATCTTTTACTGGGTTGTGAAATCTGGCCTCATTTAAAGTTTTATTACTTATTCTACAGCCATTTTCCCTAAACTGTCCTACTAGTAAACAGCCAAACTCAAAAAAAAAAAAAAAAAAAGAAAGAAAAAAGAAAAGAAAAAACAAGAGGTCCATAGAAAGGAAGACCTAGCCTAAGGCAGCACTGTGATTTATTGGACTCTTTTTTCTTAGTCCTTTGTTGATGGATCAGTTCTTTTGTCTCGGGAAGCACATGGGAATCTCTTTAAATGCAATCCTTTCATACGGCTTTCTCAGTGATATCTTAGCTCTAAAGCTAATTGTGTGTCAGAGATCCAAGTTAGAATGTGAACGTGTTCATTGTATCTGCCTCCCGCCTTCCCCACCTTCCCCACCCTAATAAGGAAGAATACACCAGTCCCCCACTTATCTGTGGTTTCACTTTTCAAAGTTTCAGTTACTCTTAATACCGTACAATAAGATATTTTCAGAGAGACCATTCACATAACTTATGTTACAGTATATTGTTATTATTTTCTATTTTGTCGTTAGTTATTGTTAATTTCTGTGCCCAACTTATAAATTAAACTTGATCGTGGGTATGTGTGTATAGAAAAAAACATAGTATATATAGAGTTTGGTACTGTCTGTGGTTTCAGGTATCCACGGGGGTCATGGAACATATCTGCTGAGGATAAAGGGGAAATACACCTTAGTGTGTAGGTCGTCAGATCATAGAGGTAGACGTAACAGCAGGGATTAATTTTTGTGAATGTTTTACAGTTGTTTCATTATAAACAAAGATTTTAATAGTGGTTTTTTTTTTTTTTGCTGTAGCTAGAAGTATCAACAAGGAGGTAATAAGTATGAACAAGGAAGTAAGGCAGAGGAGCAGAATGTATTTTAGTGGGTATTACTTACATGGCTGTGCCAGATCTTAATAACCTTCAATAATGTTAACATTTAGAATTGTGGTGAGACTCAACTGCCGTGAGCTTGTGAAAGCACACAGTCTGTGCTAGGCAATCTACTATTACTGTATTTGAACTTGGCTGCCCGTATTCTTAAATCCAGAGCCAAAGGTGAGGTTGCCACCTTTAGACCTCACCATATTCTGTATCCTCTGAAGTTGAAATTGTCCAGCTGCCTGCTATCTGATAAGGACACACCAGATGTCCCATAGCCCCTACAACTCAGAATGGTGCTGTATGTGACATTGTTGCTTGAAAGATTCATATCCCTGCTTTTTAAAGATTGTGTCCTATTAGCAAACCATAACTGCTAAATTTTATTTTAGTGAATATTTACTAGCCACTTTTTTTTTTTTTTTTTTTGGAGATGGGGGTACTGCTCTGTCGCCCACGCTGGAGTGGCACGATCTTGGCTCACTGGAGCCACAACCTCCTGGGCTCAAGCGATCCTCCCTAAGTACCTGGGGCTACAGTCATGCACCACCACACCCAGCTAATTTTTTTGTATTTTTTGTAGAGATGGCATTTCACTGTATTGCCCAGGCTGGTCTCAAACTCCTGAGCTCAGGTAATTTGCCCACCTCGGCCTCCCAGAGTGCTGGGATTACAGGCGTGAGCCACTGTGCCCACCTACTGGCCTCAATATACTGTAAGGCACAGTTTTTTTGGTTTTTGAGACACGGTCTTGCTCTGTTGCCCAGGCTAGAGTGCAGTGGCACAATACAGCTCACTGTAGCCTCAGCCTCCTGGGTTCAAGCAGCACAATACAGTTCACCACAGCCTCAACCTCCTGAGCTCAAGCCATCCTCCTACCTCAGCCTCCCAAGTAGCTGGGAATATAGGCACGTGCTACCATGCCCGGCTAATTTATCTTTTATAGAGATAAGGGCACTGTGTTGCCCAGGCTGGTTTTGAACCCCTGGCCTCAAGCAGTCCCCCAGCCTTGGTCTCCCAAAGTGCTGGGATTATAGGCATGAGCCACCATGCCCAGCGAGGCATAGTTCTTAATTCATTATCTTTCAAATTAAAAAGAAAAATCAAAAATAGCATTCACAACTTGTTTTTGTAAGGGATAGCCGATGGCTTTGACAGTTTTTCCTTTTTTCATGTTTTGCTGTCTGATTTGTGGTCTCCTGTCCCCACTGGTCATCATGGTGATTTAACAGACAGTTTATCCCTAAAAGGAAGTTATGGAGGACCCCTTTTCAGGGAGTCAGACCTATTTTTTTTTGAGACGGAGTCTTGCTCTGTCACCCAGGCTGGAGTGCAGTGGCGCAATCTCGGCTCACTGCAAGCTCCGCCTCCCGGGTTCACACCATTCTCCTGCCTCAGCCTCCCGAGTAGCTGGGACTACAGGCGCCCGCCACCACGCCCGGCTAATTTTTTTGTATTTTTAGTAGAGACAGGGTTTCACTGTGTTAGCCAGGATGGTCTCCATCTCCTGACCTTGTGATCCACCTGCCTCAGCCTCCCAAAGAGCTGGGATTACAGGTGTGAGCCACCGAGCCCGGCCCAGCCATATTTTTTGATAGACTAGTGTCAGGCTGCTGCTAGTGAGACTAGAGGGCAAATGGGGAGCACGCCTCAGGTGAGCGAGCTAAATTAGAAGTGATTTTGATTGCTCGACACTCTGCTTGAAGGTGGAACTTTGCAAGGCTTCATCTCCGATGTACTACAGAAGAGAGCGCCGGTTCTTGCCCTGAGTCTGCTTCTGGCAGTTGGGTCCCTCATCGGGTATAGTCGTGAGTATTCTTTTGCAATTACTAATTCCTTTGCTCCCCTAATCTGGTTGGAATAAGGCATTTGTTTGGAGTCAGTGACCAGTGCTGGGGAGAGCCTGGAGACCAGCTTCAAGGCCCGATATGCCACCTTTGCATTGTCCTGTGAATGCCTGGGAAACCTGTCATCACATAGTTTTATTTGTCTTGGGAGGAAACTGGCATCTCTTTTGCTTTGTTAATTTGCTTAAAAGCTTGCTTGGGAGTGTATATGCTTTGTTTGGGGGAGGCTCCAGAGGCACAGCATTATAGCCAATAGAACAATAAAAAGGGAACAGGTTTCAAAAGCGGAAAGATGGTAATTAGTAGGTTTGGTATATGTCCCTTAAGATGCTGCTGAGACAGGAGTAGAGCTTTTCTTTAGCTTTTAGAAGTCTCGTTAGCTTGAGCATTAGCAAGAGGCAGACGTTACAAATCAGAGTTGAAAGAGTCAGAGAGAGTTGTGTCTCTTTGTTGTCTCTGGGAGTGATTTGTGAGGTCACAGAGATTCAGATCTTCGCGTACTGTTGGCAGAGGCACGTGGAGTCTGCTTTTCAAGTCACCGTGGTTTGTCTGTGTCTTCCCTCACAGGTTCTCCAAATGATAAGTCCATCAATGCCCTTCTGATGACTGTTACAGGTACGGCACATGGCTCTGCTTCACCGTGCTTCTGTTACTCTGTAAATTCAGAGGAAAAGGGAAACTGTTTTCTCCCTCAATTTGAGTAGTACCGAAACCTTAATTACAGAGAATTCAAATTTTAAAAGGAAAAACGTCTCCTTTTCCAGATTCTTTTTCTCTGCTGTTTCTTACATGACCTCCTCAGTCCTATTGTGACAGAAGCGGTCCCTATTGACAGAGATTTTCTACGATTTTTGATTGCTGCCCCAGCTTCTGCTCTTACCTCTAAAAGTGACTTAGAAAAATGCCACATGGGAGACCAATTCACCAGCTTTCAAAAAAATCCACAATAGTTCGTGTCTCCTCCTGTGTTGGAATTGGTCAGCATTTTGTCACTTGAGCACTAGATAAAATAGTTGGGTGCATTTAGGGACTATGTTATTGAAAAATTACTTACTTTATTTATTATTTATTTATTGAGACAGAATCTTGCTCTGTTGCCCAGGCTGGAGTGTAGTGGCACAGTCTCAGCTCACTGCAACCTACACCTCTTGGGTTCAAGTGATTCTCCTGCCTCAGCCTCCTGAGTAGCTGGTAATATAGGCGTGCACCACCATGCCCAGCTACTTTTTGTATTTTTAGTAGAGACATGGTTTCACCATGTTGCCCAGGCTGGTCTCAAACTCCTGACCTCAGGTGATCCACCTGCCTTGGCCTCCCAAAATGCTGGGATTACAGGCGTGAGCCACCATCCCCAGCCAGAAAAATTACTTATTTTAAACTTTCTAATTTTATTTTTATTTTTGAGAAGGAGTCTCGCTCTTGTCACCCAGATGGGAGTGCAGTGGTGCGATCTCAGCTAACTGCAACCTCCACCTCCTGGGTTCAAGTGATTCTTCTGCCTCAGCCTCCCAAGTAGTTGGGATTACAGGCGCCTGCTACCACGCCCAGCTAATTTTTGTATTTTTAGTAGAGACAGCGTTTCACCATGTTGCCCAGGCTGGTCTCGAACTCCTGACTTCAGGTGATCTGCCCACCTCAGCCTCTCAAAGTGCTGAGATTACAGGCATAAGCCACTGCGCCCGGCCAGAAAAGTTACTTATTTTAAACTTCAGATCATGCTTGGGAGAGTGAGCTGCTCATTCTACTTGGGGTACATGGAACTGATTCCAGCAGTGGGACCAGATTCACCTGGGCCATCGCATGCCTGATTCATGGGCAGCCTCACTGAGAGCAGTGGCAGATAGAGTCACCTGCTCCATTTCAGTGGCTTTTTCCTCTTTGCTCTTTTTTTTCAATATTCCTGGTTGAATTTGTGTAGTGGAATGATCATATGATGCAACTACCGTAATAGAATTTATTTGACAAGCTAGTGCAATTAGTTATTAATGAATGTAAACTTCACAGGATTAGAAGGGCTATGTGTTTCACTATTTTTGTATCTTTGGGTTCTACAAAATATACTAGAGTGTCACATAATTCGAGAAGGGATTTCAGGAACGTGGATGTTAACTACTAATAGTTTGAAAATGATACTATCTGGGGGTTTCCTTTTTTTTCCACTTCTCTCCAACATATTAAGAAAACTATTCGGATATTATTTTGCCTTGTGCAGTAGATTGCTAGTGGTTGTGAATTGTGTTTTAATAAGAACCTGTTCTGTTTATGACTTCAGGATTTTTTATTGGTGGACCTTCTAATATGATTAGTTCTGCTATTTCTGCGGACTTGGGTCGCCAGGAGCTCATCCAAAGGAGCAGTGAAGCTTTGGCCACTGTCACAGGAATTGTGGATGGTTCGGGGAGCATTGGAGCTGCAGTGGGCCAGGTGAGAGAACAGGAGAGGGGCTGGGATTCTAGTGTCTTCCCTCAAAGGCGGCTGAATGTGAACCTGCCCTCTGGGCCTCAGTAGGTGGCACTCTTGTGCTGTAGAACGCTGTTCTCAGAGCCCAAGGACTTCCATCTCCTCTCAGGACCAGCTGATGCGTCCTAATGTAGAAGGACTTTCCATTGTTTTTAGTGCCTTTTTTCTACTTATACTTCTAGATTCTTCCTGTCTGCAAATAAGCTAAGACCTCGTAAGACAGACAGATCCTTCTGCCCCAGCCCACCATCCCCTTCTTTCTTTCCAGGCTGAACTTGGTATTCCGTGGTGGGGGGTGCTTCTTGTTATCCTCACCTGGCATGTGGACCCCACCATTGCTGTCTCCCGTCTCCCTCTCCCAGACACTCTACTGCATACACGTTCCTTCCTGGGCCCCGCCAGACATGGCCATGGACTCTGCAGCTGCTTCTGAATCACTTGCTCTGCTTCCTGTGTATCCAAAAATCTCTGACTGTATCTCAAAGAGTGGCCCATAAGTGTCTGGTATCAGAATCATCTGGGACACTCATTAAAGTACAGAACACCAAGCGTACTACAGACTTGCTGAGTTCGAACCTACGGATCTGTATTTTCAACAAGGCTTCTTGGTGATTCTTCTGCACTCAGATGTTTGAGATCCCTACACTAAGATTGGCCTACTATACTTAGAATTATTTACATTGACCTTTTTTTTTTTTTGCATAAATTCAACTTTCTCTGGGACAGATATTTCTTTTCTGGCAGAGTCATGAGTCATGCCTCTTCTAGGATATACCACTACAGATTGTAGAGTACTAATTCTGTAGAAAGATGGATCTGAGAGTCATCTGTATGGATAAAAATAGTTGAACCTGTGGAAGTGAATGAAACATTTAATAGGGAAAGAGAATGTTGGCCGAGTCTCAGGGAATGCCCAGTGGTCAAAGAAAGAGGAAGGCAGCAGAGTAACCTGTAGTCAAGGGAACTGCGTTTGAGAAGGCGTTAGTAAGGTCATGGATGTAGAGAGGTCAGGAGAAAGAGAACTGAAGGATTTGTCTTTTAGGCTCTTAGTTTTGACATCTAGGAGGTCATTAATAACCTTGAAGATTATTGTTACTTGCTTGGTGGGGGTGAATTGCTGATGTCTGATTGCTAGTGGTTAATGAGAGATAAGTATTGAGGTAAAGTAAGCCATGTTAATACTTTGACTACCTAGCCGTATTTTAATAGTCTATATGCACTTGTTAATGTCTGTCTCTCCCACTGTAACATAAGCTTCCTGAGCGCAGCATTTTGTTGTATGTTCTTCTGTCACCTTAGTACCTAGAACAGTGCCTGGCACACAGTAGACATTACTTGTGGAATGAATGACTGATATGCTTGGCATATTTGATTATAAGACTAAAGGGCAAAAAACCCCAAAGAAACAAAAACCTTAGCAAAGCCTTGAAAAATACGCTTACCTGATCATGCTCTGGAGCGGGAATCGAAAAATGCTCCCAGCCATCAGTTCAGACGTCTTCATCTATGGGGTGGAGAGTGGCTGCGTTGGGCATCCTTTTCTGACATTATATTATTTTAAGTTATCCTTCCTTACGAATGTTTTCTTCACTAACTAAATGGGTGCATTATAATGAGTATTTCAGAGAATTTGCTTTTATTCAGATTGCCTCACCTGCCAGTATCCAGATCCCTCACTGTGAACTTGGGTCCTAGACTGACCTTCATGGTTGGGGAAGCACGTCTGGAGTAAATCACTGTTAGCTTTACTCATTCCTCTTCCATGTTGAGTTTTGAATGATTTCCCATTGCCTAAGGGGTGAAATCCCAAACTCTGTGACTTAGCGTTAACCTCTATCAGCTCTGTCCTTAGCCAGTGTACTAATTTACCCTGAATAACTTTGTTACCCCGTCTTTCCCTGACTTCCCAAGTAAAGAATTGTTTCTTCTTCAGGTTGCCATAGCAGTTGATGCAGTCCTGTAGTAGGCACCTGTCATGGTGTAAAGGTGATGCACCGTGACAGGTGCTCTGCTTGTTTCCTTCGTCTTTGTATTCCCAATGCTTAGTGCTTTTGTTGACACATACTAGGGGTTCAGTAAGATTAAATTGCAGTATCTGCCCAAGAGAAATGAGAACAAATGTCCACATTAAAACTTGTACATGAGGCTGGGTGTGGTGGCTCATGCCAGTAATCCCAGCACTTCGGGAGGCCAAGGCAGGAGAATTACTTGAGGCCAAGAGTTCAAGACCAGCCCAAGCAACATAGTGAGACCTTCATCTCTACAAAAAATAAAAAGTTAGCTGAGCATGGTGGTATGTGCCTGTCCCAACTAATTAGGAGGCTGAGACGGGAGGATCGCTTGAGCCTGGGAAGTCAAGGCTGCAGTGAGCCATGATCACACCACTCCAGTCCAGCCTGGGTGACAGAGCCAGACCCTGGCTCTCTCTCTCTCTCTCTCTCTTTTTTTGAGACAGCATCTGGCTCTTATGCCCAGGCTGGAGTGCAGTGGCAGGATCTTGGCTCACTGCAACCTCTGCCTTCTGGGACTCAAGCAATTTTCCCACTGCAGCCTCCCAAGTAGCTTGGACTGCAGGTACCCACCACCACGCCCAGCTAATTTTTGTATTTTTTTTGTAGAGACAGGGTTTCACCACATTGCCCAGACTGGTCTCAAACTCCTGGGCTCAAGTGATCCTCCTGCCTCAGCCTCCCAAAGTGCTAGGATTACAGGCATGAGCCACTTGCCTGGACAAGACCCTGTCTAAAAAAAAAAAAAAAGACAAAGTTGCAGTCAATTTGGAGCCCCCTATGCTTCCTGTAGTGGATGATGAGACCTCTGCTTTTTTGCTACACATGATGTGATCTAATATAAATCACATAGTCATTCTGCATTAATTTTTTTCACTTGTACATTTCAGTAATAATGTGATTGAAGAATGCTACCCTTTTGTGTCTGCGGCCAAATTGATTTTTGACAAGGGTGCCAGGACCATTCAATGGGGAAAGGATGGTCTCTCAATAAATAGTATTGGGAAAACTGGATATCCACGTGAAAAGAATGAAGTTGGAGCTGAGGAGTGGGAGAGGAAAGAAAAAAAAAAAAAGAATGAGGTTGGACCCTAACCTTACCTCATATGCAAAAATTACCTCAAAATGGATTAAAGGCCTAACTTGAAGAACTTAAAATTATGAAACTCATAGAAGAAAACAGGGACAAATCTTC
The DNA here is from genome assembly GCF_028858775.2 of Pan troglodytes. Lineage (NCBI taxonomy): Eukaryota > Metazoa > Chordata > Mammalia > Primates > Hominidae > Pan > Pan troglodytes. The sequence goes on along the minus strand of NC_072404.2, from coordinate 155,701,477 downwards.
ATGACAAATATGTACAAATGACCAATAAGCACATGAAGAGTCTCAGCATCCTTAGTCATTAGGAAAATGCAAATCAAAAACACAGTGAGCTGTGACTTCATACTTACTACGATGGCTGTAATTAAAAAACAGGAAAGGGCCGGGCGCGGTGGCTTATGCCTGTAATCCCAGCACTCTGGGAGGCCGAGGCGGGCGGATCACGAGGTCAGGAGATGGAGACCATCCTGGCTAACACGGTGAAACCCCGTCTCTACTAAAAATACAAGAAAAATTGGCTGGGCGTTGTGGCGGGTGCCTGTGGTCCCAGCTACTTGGGAGGCTGAGGCAGGAGAATGGCGTGAACCCGGGAGGTGGAGCTTGCAGTGAGCTGAGATTGCGCCACTGCACTCCAGCCTGGGTGACAGAGTGAGACTCCGTCTCAAAAAGAAAAAAAAACAGGAAAGGTGACTGGTGTTGGCAAGGATGTGCAGAAATTGGAGCCCTGCATTGCTGGTGGGAATGCAAAATGATGCAGCTTCTGTGAAAAATACTTTGGTGCTTCTTCAAAAAAATTTAAATAGAATTACCATATGACCCAGCACTCCTAGGTATTTCCCGAAAGATTGAAAACTGGGGGCCGGGCGCGGTGGCTCATGCCTGTAATCCCAGCACTTTGGGAGACCGAGGTGGGCAGATCACTTGAGGTCAGGAGTTCGAGACCAGCCTGGCCAACATGGTGAAACCCTGTCTCTACTAAAAATACAAAAATTAGCTGGATGTGGTGGCAGGTGCCTGTAATCCCAGCTACTCAGGAGGCTGAGGCAGGATAATCACTTGAACCTGGGAGGCGGAGGTTGCAGTGAGCCAAGATCACACCACTGCACTCCAGCCTGGGTGACAGAGGAAGACTCTGTCTCAAAAAAAAAAACAAAAAAAACTGGGACTCAGATATTTGTATGTCAACATTTATTGCAGTATTATTCATAGTAGCCAAAAGGTGGAAACAACTTGGGTCCATCAGCAGATGAATGGAGAAACAAAATGTGGTATATCCATACAATGGAATACTAATGAGCCATTAAAAAGAAACGAAGGGAAGTTACAGTGAGCTGTGATCATACCATTACACTACAGTCTGGGCAACAGAGAAAGACCCTGTCTCTTTTAATCCCAGCACTCTGGGAGGCTGAGGTGGGTGGATTACCTGAGGTTAGGAGTTCGAGACCAGCCTGGCCAACGTGGTGAAACCTCGTCTCTACTAAAAATACAAAAATTAGCTGGGTGGGGGGTGGCACCTCAGCTACTTGGGAGGCTGAGGCAGGATAATCGCTTGAACCTGGGAGGAGGAGGTTGCAGTGAGCCGAGATTGCACCACTGTACTCCAGCCTGGGTGACAGAGCAAGACTCCATTTAAAAAGAAAAAAAGTCCGGGCGCAGTGGCTCACGCTTGTAATCCCAGCACTTTGGGAGGCTGAAGTGAGTGAATCACCTGAGGTCAGGAGTTCCAGACCAGCCTGGGCAATGTGGTGAAACCTCATTTCTACTAAAAATACAAAAATTAGCTGAGCCTGGTGGCTCACACCTGTAATCCCAGCTACTCTGGAGGCTGAGGCAGGAGAATCACTGGAACCTGGGAGACAGAGGTTGCAGTGAGCAGAGATTGCCCCACTGCACTCCAGCCTAGGTGACAGAGCAAGACTCCATCTCCAAAAAAAAAGGAGTGAAGTTCCAATGTAGTTTACCTTGAAAGCATTATGCTAAGTTAAACAAGCCAGACATAAAAGGACAAATACTGTGATTCCATTTACACGAAATATCTAGCATAGGCCAGTTCATGGAACCAGAAAGAAGAGGTTAGCAAGGGCTGGGGAGATGGGCAGTTAATTTCTTAATAGGAACAGAGTTTCTATTTGGATGATGAAGAAGTTTGGAAATAGATGGTAGTGTTGGTTGTACAGCATTATGAATGTAACTGATACCACTGGATTGTACACTTAAAAATGGTTAAAATGGGTCGGGCGCAGTACGCCTGTAATCCCAGCACTTTGGGAGGCCGAGGTGGACGGATCACAAGGTCAGGAGATTGAGACCATCCTGGCTAATGTGGTGAAAACCCATCTCTACTAAAAATACAAAAAATTGGCCGGGTGAGGTGGCAGGCACCTGTAGTCCCAGCTGCTCGGGAGGCTGAGGCAGGAGAATGATGTGAACGTGGGAGGCAGAGCTTGCAGTGAGCCGAGATTGCGCCACTGCACTCCAGCCTGAGTGACAGAGCGATACTCCATCTCAAAAAAAAAAAAAAGTTAAAATGGCAAATTTTATGTAAGCTATATCTTACCATAATAAGAGAAAAAAAGAAAATGGGTTAAATAAGTGCAATTAGATCCTTTTCAGTAATTGAAAGTAAAGTAAAAGAATATGCTGTAGGATGCAAAGGTAGTACTGCAACACTGTGAGCAAACAGCCTAATTGGAAAATGAGTGGCATACTTAAAGACAAACTATTTTTGAGGCATCAATTATAGTACCTTTCATTGGAAGAAAGAATGATTAAATGGGAGTGGCTTGCGGATGTTCATCTTCCCCTCTAAATAGCAAAGTGAATAAAAATAAACCTTCTTAACTGACAACTTCTATTATACGGTTTTTCCATTTGGACTCTGCATGCTTAAATGGGCCATTAATCACAGCAGGCACATGTATGTGGAAGAGCTTTGTAAACTGCAAAACATACAAATCCTGTTCCCTTCTTATTTTCTAAAATAGCCATGTTTAATCTACTTTTTAGCTGCTTCCTTTTATGAATTTATAAAGAATTATATTGTAATTTTTTTTTCCTCCCTTTCAGTATTTAGTGTCTCTGATCCGGGACAAGCTAGGATGGATGTGGGTTTTCTACTTTTTCATTCTCATGGTAAGTGTGTGCCCCTTTTAAAAAAAAAAAAAAAGTCTTTTTTCTATTAATTAAGTTCAAAGCACTTACTTAAGTCACTTCAGCAAAATTGTTGATTGCTTTTAAAGGCTCCTTTGTGAAAAGTAACATTTTATTAGTCTAAAAGACATCTTCTTCTTCTTTTTTTTTTTTTTTTTTGAGGCAGAGTCTCGCTCTGTTGCCCAGGCTAAAGTGTGGTGGCGTGATCTCAGCTCACTGCAGCCTCTGCCTCCCGGGTTCAAGCGATTCTCCCACCTCAGCCTCCCGAGTAGCTGGGATTACAGGCGCCTGCCACCACACCCGGCTAATTTTTGTATTTTTAGTAGAGACGGGGTTTCACCATATTGGCCAGGCTGGTCTTGAACTTCTGACCTCAGGTGATCCACCCTACTCGGCCTCCCAAAGTGCTGGAATTACAGGCAGGAGCCACTGCGCCTGACCTCACATTCTTCTTTGTGAGGAAGAAAAAGGCTCTCAGTTTGCTCTTGACCTGAGTCTAATGAATATTGCCATTTATGATTTCAGAAAAACAAGAAGAGACTTATTTAAAGTATCACCAGCCCCTAATCAGTATACTCTTCTAGGCTACCCTCTATCTGCTGAATATAATTTAGGAGTTCTGAAGTAAATTACAATGTATACCAAGCAACACTTGAGTTAAAAGAGAAGCATTGCTGTAATCAACACTGTCATGTTTCCCGGTTCTAAAATGTTGATAGTTTCTTGAGGAAATATTTATGATGCCCTAGACATGCTTGGCTGGGATTCTCTACTTTCTTGGAAATAGCCAATACAGAGTAAGGCCTTGTTTATTTTTATTTATTTATTTTTTTGAGACAGGTCTCATTCTGTCACCCAGGCTGGAGTGCAGTGGCACGATCACAGCTCACTACAGCCTTGACCTCCTGGGCTCAGGTGATCCTGGGCTCAGGTGGTCCTCCCACCTCAGCCTCCTGATTAGCTGGGACTATAGGTGTGTGCCACCACGCCTGGTAACTTTTTGAATTTTTCCTAGAGGTGGTTTCACCATGTTGCCCAGGCTGGTCTCAAACTCCTGAGGCTTTGTGCTTTTAAAATGTTGCTCTCTGTTATGAGCTGTGACATACTCAGGCACGTTATTGTGGGACAGTGCTCAAGACAAGTCTACCTGAGAGAGTCTGGAAGGTACCAGGGACGCATTCAGTATCCTGTCCCCAAATCCAGGGCACTGTAATTGAAGGCAGCTTCCACCACCCGTACTCCAGGCAGCTGTCCTCTTGCTGTGGTCAAGGAGCCCCAGGATAGTCCAGCTCCAGGAATACCTTGGAGCTTTCATCTAATTCCCATCTAGCTTCCAAAGACTGGGCCATGTAACTTGTGTTCCATTTCTGACATCCATGCTAAGTAGAGGGAAGTATCTTGTGATGAACTTTCTGATGTGATCATACTAGGAACTGTAGTAGAAAGAAAACTTTATCTATTATAAGGATCATTGTTGTTCATCTGAGCCTCTGGTCTCAGTTCTCTGCTCTGCCTATGGCAAATTATTTGTATGTATTGTTCTTTTTTTGGCAACTGAAATGTGATGTTGAGTGTTTTGTAATATTAGCCATAATTTTCAAAATCATTTTCTAATTCGTTGAAGATTAAACATTATCTTTGTATGAAGTCAAAATGAATGTAATTGTCCAAATCCATTATTATGTTCAAAACATGACACTCTAACAGAAGTAAACTGTTGCTGCATATTTAATACTATTTTCTCTTCACAGACAAGTTGTACAATTGTGTTTATCTCGCCATTAATAGTGAGGGAAATATTCTCTCTCGTGCTAAGGAGACAGGCTCACATATTGAGGGAGTGACTGGTGCCCGTGAGACAGAAAGAACAATGTCAGCCACATCAGGACCGCTGGGGCTTCGAGTCTGCCCTAATTTGGGTTTTGTCTAGGAGCTCCAGCCTGATCTTGGATTGTCAGGCGTCTCTCAACACTGCCAGCCACCTGAGATGCTGACCAGCAGTGAAGGCTGCACTAGTTGTCTACACTACAGGAATTATTGTTGATGATTTTTGCTGTTGTTTCATGAATGTGCCGAGTGACTTCTGACTCTGCCAGCATCTTTGACCTCTGACTCTGCCAGCGTCTTTGTTTGGCCTATTGAGGTTTAGCATTTTAACCTTAACTGTTGTTTTGGACTTGAACTTTCTCTAGCCTTGAAAATGGAGTGAACAGGAGGCAAAGCCACGCGTGGTTTGTGTTGGTGATATGTTCCACAAATGGAAGAGATCATTGCATTTTGCTTTGGTAATGAGTTTACAGAGAGTGGCTCATCTTTGAAGCATCAAATCCTGATCAAATGCTCAAGCTGGACCGAGCTGCAAGCCTGCCTTGGACAAAGAATCCCTCTGTTCACTGTGGTGGGAAAGATCACACTACATGCCTGTTGATTGGGTCAGTCACTCTGTGTCTGATCTAAACGTCATTCAGCCCTAGAAGAATGAATAGCTTCAAATTATTGTCAACTTGTTCTCTTCCATCTTCATTCAAATTAACTTTGACTCCTGGAAGTATTGAGTCTTCCTTTCAAGGACCATAAGGTACATCAGTTATCTTGAACATTCCAACGTGTAACTCACAGCCGAAGCACTCCATCCCAGATTTGTTGTCTGGGAACTTTAGGATCCTCTAGGAAGCTAATCTGCTTAGTCTATTTTTAGAGGATTGATCTCTGGCACAACCAGCTTCCTGGAGTTACCTCAGCAGAAGACTAGAATTAGAGAAAAAGGAAAGACCTTTTCTTCTAGTAAGTGTCAAGTACAGATGCTCTTTGACTTATGATGGGGTTATGTCCCAGTAAACCCATTGGAAGTCAAATGCATTTAATACCCCTGACTGAACACCACAGCTTAGCCTCGTCCGCCCTAAATGTACTCAGAACACTTAGAATTGCCCACAGTTGGGCAGAATCATCTAACACAAACTCTATTTTATAATCGAGTGTTGAATATATCATGTAATTTATTTAATATTGTACATTATGTTGAAATTGCAACCATTTCGCACCATTGTAAAGTCCAAAAATCAGAAGCTGAGGACTGTCTGTACGTGACATTGAATCACATGAATGGATTACTAGGGTCTGAGGGGTGTCCGTTCTTTAGAAAAATGTAGAGTATATATATCTTCAGGGCTGTGAATTCCATACGAGTTATCAATATTTTAAGATCATTCTGTATATACATATTTTAAATTATGCAAGCAAACTAGGAGGAGAATGTGCAATTTTGAGGGATACCTAATTTGCATTCGGTTAGGGGATATTTTTCAACCTCTTGCTTTATACTCTGATATGGGGTGTGTTTATGAACTTTTTAATGTTATTTAATCATGCAGATTTCCAATCAGTGTATTGCTCATTTACTGACAAAAAGGGAAAATACGAAACACAGAAAGGGAAAATAAACTGACTTTTATAATGAATCTCCATTTCGTTACTTAAATCTATATACCATGAGCACTGAGATTTAGAATGTGATCGGTGCCCTCATGTTTCCTGATACTGAGCGCTCCCGGGTGAGCCCACGCTGACCCACAGCATTGCTGGGTCACGTGCTCCCTCACCTGAGGTGCTGGGGTGGCTTCATTTCCATCTGTTCTGTGAAAACTTGCCCTTTCCCACTGTGGAAGACTGTGCTCGGTTTGGATGAATTGCCCGGTTGTAAGTTAAGGGCCGTCTGTTTTCTCATTGGACCTCTTGGCTGGCATTTGGCTCAGAGTTTCCTTTCCAGCTGCACTGTGGGTGTGGTCTCATCTTTGTGTCCCCACGCCAGCCAGTGTTTTCTTACCCAGTTGAACCTTAGATCGGTGACTGTTCCCCTGACCTTTCTATGGCCCCCGAGCTGTACTGAAATGAAACCATTAAAAAAAAATTTTTTGAGACAAAAGTCTCGCTCTGTCACCCACACTGGAGTACAGTGGCACGATCATGGCTCACTGCAGCCTTGACCTCCTGAAGTCAAAAGCGAGCCTCCCACCTCAGCTCCCAAGGAGCTGGGACTAGCCTCCCAAGTAGATGGACCGTGCGCCACCATGCCTGGCTAATTATTTTTAGTCTTTTTATTTTCTGTAGAGACGAAGTCTCACTGTTACCCAGGCTGGTCTCAAACTCCCGGGCTAAAGCGATCCTCCCACCTTGGCCTCCCCAAGTGCTGGGATAACAGGCATGAGCCACTGGGCCTGCCTAAAATGAAATTACAAATCAATGCTCAGTACTGGACAACATGAAATAAGGATATATTCCCTTATTCTAGTTCTGCCAGTCTGCACAGGATTTAACTTTTTTTTTTTTTTTTTTTTTTTTTGAGATGGAGTCTCACTCTTGCCCAGGCTGGAGTGCACTGGTGCAATCTCGGCTCACTGCAACCTCCACCTCCCGGGTTCAAGCGATTCTCCTGCCTCAGCCTCCCAAGTAGCTGGGACTACTACGGGCACACGCCTCCACGCCCAGCTATTTTTGTATTTTTAGTAGAGATGGGGCTTCGCCATGTTGACCAGTCTGGTCTGTAACTCCTCAAGTGATCCACCTGCCTTGGCCTCCCAAATTGCTGGGATTACAGATGTGAGCCACCGCGCCCAGCCAGGATTTAACTTTGATGAACATCTAAGAGTTCACTTTATTTTCTTCTTAATATCTTCTCCCTTGAAAAGGGAAGAGAAAACCATAGTGAAAGCTAATTTGAAAATGCATCCTTTCCTCACAGCCAGATCATCGATGCTCGCTAGGTTGAAATAAAATGCTGCGGTCTGCCTTTTATTTTCAGAAGGTGGTTTTTTTTTTCTTACAGTTTCAAAGGAGGAAATGTCTCTCCCTACTCCTGCTTATTCTGTCCTTTCCTGGTTCCCGAGGAACCAGAGTGCCACAGTCAGCATTCCTGCAGCAGTATTGGAGGAGCTGCTGTGCCTCATGATGTTCTGTGGGATGGAGAATGTGCAACGCTCTCAGTCCTTTGTGCCCCTTCCCTTTTCCCTTTTTTTTTTTTCTTTTTTTGAGACAGGGTCTTGCTCTGTTGCCCAGGCTGGAGCGCAGTGGCACAGTCATAGCTCACTGCAGCCTCAACCTCCTGGGCTCAAGCAGTTCTCCCACTTAAGCCCCACCCTGAGTAGCGAGGGCTACAGGTGCACACCACCACATTCAGCTAATTTTTAAAAATTTTTTTGTAGAAAAGGGGTTTCGCTGTGTTTCCCATGCTGGTCTTGAACTCCTGGGCTCAAGTGATCTGCCCACCTTGGCCTCCCAAAGTGCTGGGATTACTGGCATGAGCCACTGCACCCAGCCCCCTTCTTCAGAACCTCCAGAAGTCCTCCTGTCTCCCAAATCAATACACGGTAAAGCCTTTTCTTTTCCCTACTGGCTTTTCTGACTAATGTCCTAGTTTTCTTTTTGCAGCTAAACCCTTTGAGCTAATAGACAGTATCTGCTGCCTTCCCATCTATACTACTCATTTCCTTCTCAACTAGGTAGCTACCTGTCTATCTGTTGGCCCAGGACAGTCCTGATTTATACCTGTCATTCACCGTAGTTATCAATGGCACTTCCTTTTGCTCTCCAAGTGTCCTGATTTGGACCCCTTATCTCTAGCCTCTGGCCTCTCATCACCCTACAGAAGCCATGCATTGAGGGTCATTGAATTTTGAGATTTTTTCCCCCCTCATCCCATATTTGTGCTTGACACCTGTAACCACTTCATCTTTCCCAGGACTTTTTCTTCTTTGGCTTCTCTGGCATTTTAATTTATCAAATCTTCTTACTGACTATCCCTTTTCCTGGGTTCTCTCCTCTGCTCCCCCTGCACTGGTCTCCTTTCTACTTTCCCTGATGAGCTATTTTTGTAATCTACCAATAACCCTGTCAAGTACTTAATGAACAAGAAGCCACTAAAGAGAGGAATGGCATCTGTTTGTTAATGACTATCTGGTGTATAGTTAAGAACAGCCGGTCTCAGGGGAGGGGAATGGGCTCGACTTATATAATCCCAACCCCTTCTCCCCTCCCCACACAGACCATTCTGCCAGTTTGCTGCATTAATCGTTTTCAGCTCTTTAGGTCATAAACCCTTTTGAGAATCTGAAAGCCACTTAACGTCTCCCAGATTGAAATGCTTATATGAAAAAGTATTCGCAATTTTCTCATTGGGTGTTCATGAGCCAAAACTTGAAGCTCATCATTGGACCACAAAGTTAGAAACCTTGGTCAAGAGAATCAAGTGCCTGTGATTGAGATTCTGCAGAATTCAGTTTCATCGCTTTCTGTACTGACCCTCCCATTGCCTGTCTACACGAACCTTCTGCAGCATCAGACCAGTTAGCTCATTACTCACTGCAAAGGGCAGTTGTGCATTCATATTCATACCTTCTTGTCTTGATTGACACCTCTCTTTAATACCCCTGTTTTGCTCCCAGCTTCATGAATCTTAATTTTCCCTCAAGGCTTGGCCAAGCACCATCTCATCTGAGGAACCTTTCCCAACCAGCCGTGCTAGTCCTTCCTTCTCTACCGTCTCTCCTTCCCTTGGTGGTAATGTCAGTGTTGCTTATTTGGTGCTTAGCTGTTTCTGTCTTCCCTATTTTTGTATCTAACTCCCCAGGGAGACTGCTGCTGTTTTTTTGCAGTGCCCAGCTCCTTGCATGGTTGGTGTGGAATAAATGTGGAGTGTGTTGGGAAGGGTGGGAGGAAGATTCAAGAGTGGAGTGTGGGCAGAGCAGGCCAAGGCAAAGTTCCTCCCTGACCCTGCACACTGCCCTGCCACCTGCTTTACTCAGGACGCTGCACGCCTGCAATTAATGGCCGCAGACTGTCGGCGCTGCCCAGGTTCTCGGACTACATGGGTTTTGAGTGCATTCTCCTCTCCTCTGGCTCTTGGCAGCCTCGCCAGCTCTCCCTGAGGGCTCAGCGGCAGCGAACAGTGAGCTCTTTTGCTCCAGTACAAATCTCTATGTTACTCAAGCTGCTGTCTTTATTCCTGCTGCGTGTTTTTACTTGGCCTGTCCCTTCCAAGCATTCAAACTCTCTTCATCCGTCATAGTCCCCCTTCATTGCCCACCTCCATGAAGCTTTTCCCGGTAACCCTGCTAGTAATGCTATTTTCCTTTTGGAAATTTCTCTTGAGAGCCCTTATCCTTAGACCACACAGTCTGCCCCAGGCTGATTGGTTTTATTGCCTTATTTTGTTCTCGATTGTTTCTGGCTAAGTTGTCATTTCCTCAATTAAATTGTGAGAGTCACAGGAGTCGGCACCCTGGCCCAGGACACCGCAGCCATTTCATCACCGCCGGCTGATGTTCCTTCCCACCTTGCCTCTTCTGTGCCTTTAGAGTCAAAGCACAATCTTGTGCTTTTCCTGAGGCCATTTCTGGCGACATAAAGTTTGTTTCGGCTTATGTCTAGAATAAATCAAATTAAATGTGAAATACTATTCGGGCATGATGGCTCACGCCTGTAATCCCAGCACTTTGGGAGTCCAAGGCGGGCGGGTCACTTGAGGTTAGGAGTTCAAGACCAGCCCGGCCAACATAATGAAACCCTGTTTCTACTAAAAATACAAAAATTTAGCCTGATGTGGTGGTGGGCACCTGTAATCCCAACTACTCAAGAGGCTGAGGCAGGAGAATCACTTAACTCAGGAGGTGGAGGCTGCAGTGAGCCGAGAGCGCGCCACTGCACTCCAGCCTGGGCAAAAGAGCAAGACTCCATCTCAAAAAACAAAAAAGTGAAATACTGGTATTTACATATACATGATCATAAATAATACAAATCACTTCAATGTGTTTTATTTTTATTTTTATTTTTATTTTTGAGATGGAGTCTCGCTCTGTCGCCCAGGCTAGAGTGCAGTGGCGTGATCTCGGCTCACTGCAATCACACCATTCTCCTGCCTCAGCCTCCCGAGCAACTGGGACTACAGGCGCCCGCCACCACGCCCAGCTAATTTTTTTTGTATTTTCAGTAGAGACGGAGTTTCACCATGTTAGCCAGGATGGTCTCGATCTCCTGACCTCGTGATCCGCCCGCCTCGGCCTCCCAAAGTGCTGGGATTACAGGCGTGAGCCACCGCGCCCGGCCACTTCAATGGTTTTATATTTGTGTGTGTGTATGTGTGTGTTATATGCAACGTAACGATGATTTGTTACTATATGGCTTTTTGGAAGTAAGAACATACGCATGTTGCATAGTTAATCAAATAATACTCGAAAAGTTCTGTACCTGGACACCCAAGGTGTGGTCTTTCAGCCATTAGTGAAATAATGCTTCATAGGTGGATGCATCTTTTAAAACTGCTGTTCCATTCACTACTCTGTTTTATCCCCTCCACAGTCTGACCACAGTTTTATCCCACCTCAGTCTGCAGGTAGTTCTGTAGTTTACATGTCAGAACCAAGATTCAGAGAGAGTAAGTGGCTTGCTGGGAGTCAAGTCATCTAAATAACAGAACTAGGACTAAATTAAAACCCAGTTTTTAAAATTTAACTTCAGTGGCTTTTTTTTTCTGCCATGCAGCCTCTCCTTAAATTGACTCTTCCCGTAGGCTTACTTCTACTTCCAGGGTGTAAATTGGGTAGCCAGTTCTCATCTTTCTCTAGGGCCAGAGTCCCAAGGGTGAGCAGAATTGTCAGACCTGCACCTTTGTGTGGAAACCACCTGTGCCCCGTTCCTGCTGTTGGGCTGTGGCCCCACAGGGATGTCCAGGCCAGCCTGGCTGACTGGCCTTGCCCTGGGGTCTTAGCCTCTCTCTAGGGGGCCTTCTGTACTAGATTTACCTTTTTATTTTTTTTGAGATGGAGTTTTGCTCTTGTCGCCCAGGCTGGAGTGCAGTGGTGCGATCTCAGCTCACTGCAACCTCCACCTCCTGAGTTCAAGCGATTCTCCTGCCTCAGCCTCCCGTGTAGCTGGGAGGTGCCTGCCACCATGCCTAGCTAATTTTGTATTTTTAGTGGAGATGGGGTTTCACCATGTTGCCCAGGCTGGTCTTGAACTCCTGACCTCAGGTGATACACCCACCTTGGCCTCCCAAAGTGTTGGGATTACAAGTGTGAGCCTCCGCACCCGGCCTAGGTTTGCCTTTCTAAACAGCACCTCTTTACTCTTTTTCCCACATCTTCTGTTTGAGTCTAAGAGTTGCACCATCCGCTTGATAAACTGCTGCCTTGGTGTTTCTCCCCCAATTCTGTGTCTGCACAGTCAGCGGAGGTGTGACTGTTTCATGTGCCCGGCTGACCCAGGTCTGCCTTGGGTCCCTGCTCGGGCACCCCTCTTTCTAACAAATGTTGAATTAACCTTGAATGAGATTGTTGCTTCTAAAATGCCATTGGTCAGCTTTTTACTGCTTGTTCTTGCCCTCTGTTTAAGGAATTTTTTTTCTTTTTGTCCTTTCAGGAATTAAATAAAAAGTAGCAAAATTGTTTGAAACTGTTTTCAATCCGCTTTATCACTGTGGCACAGGAAGCTGTCATCTCAGAAATTCAACGGCAGAGAAACACAGATAAAAGCGCTACCCTGTTGGACAGGAATGTTCTTTTGGATTTAATGGGATAATTGTATTTAGGTAAAACCTTTCATCTGAGGACTTCAAAGGCCTTTACCTTGTTTAGTAGTTATTATCACACCCTACAGAGTGACATTAGGGTACCACACTCCTAGACATTTTTTGTGTGTGTGCATTTGTTTATTTATTTAGCATTTTGCTTGTTTTCTTAGGCTCACCATGGAAAGCCTCAGGAACCTAACAGCACTGCAGTTGATTTCCATTAAAAAATAGTACCTAACAAATAGCAGACGTAACTGGCCTCTGTGTCCTAGAATGAAGAATGAAGATGTTAATAGGGTTATAAAATGAAGAGCAACCATTCTGGAGCCAGGAAGGCGGGGCTGGGAGGGGCAAGAGTCGTGACCAAAGTACTGGTGGCAGAGAGCACTCCTTCCCCACACGCCCCAGTGGGTTTTACTTTTATTGGTTCTACTCAGGTTCCGAAAAGAGATTATTCTGTGAACAAGCTCTTGGAAAGAGTGTAGAGCCTCATAATCCTCCTTAACAGATTTTTTTTTTTTTTTTTGAGACAGAATCTCGCTCTGTTGCCCAGGCTGGAGTGCAGTGGTGCAATCTCAGCTCAGTGCAGCCTCTGCCTCCTGGGTTCAAGCGATTCTTGTGCCTCAGCCTCCAGAGTAGCTGGGATTACAGGCGTCTGCCACCATGCCCAGCTAACTTTTGTATTTTTAGTAGAAAACAGGGTTTCACCGTGTTGCCCAGGCTGGTCTCAAACTCCTGACCTCAGGTGATCCACCTGCCTCAGCCTCCCAAAGTGCTGAGATTATAGGCGTGAACCACGGCGCCTGACCAACAGATCTTTTGAGAAGCAAGCCTGTGTCATGACCTGAGGAAGGATCCCTAACTTCCTGCCCCCACCCTCCCAGCCCCAGGCTCTGCAATCCGTGAGAGGCCATTGGCACAGCCTCTGGATAAAGGGGTTGGATTGGTGGTGAAGGGAAGAAGCTTTCAGAGAAAAGCTTGGCAAGAGTGGCCATGGGGTGCCCAGTGCTGTCCCCTTTGCTGTCCCCTTCCACGCGCATCTGGTCTTGGCACAGCCATGTCACTTTCTACCAGCTTCTTTAATGCTTCAGGGTCGTGGTGGTTGTGAGAGAGGAGATTTTTATACCGTTGGTTATGTTTTCCTTCCCAAAGAAGCAGTTCTTGGCCTGTGAAAACCCTTTCCCCGCGGCGGACCATTCATACCTCTTGGCTCAGCAGGGGGAGACAAAGTCCCAGACACTGCCTGCTGCACTTGTTTGAAGGAAAGTGCTGCGCGCTCTTTATTTCAGTCTCACTTTATATCCGTTTGTTTAGATGTCCTCCTGGCTAGTGATTCTCTCTCTGTTTCCCCTCTGTGTAAGTCCTCGGTTCCCTCCCCTGGCCTCCTATTTCCGCCAGTAACCTCCCCGTCCCTTATACTGGAAGATGCAGAGGACCTGGAGATCGTCCACTTGAGACAGTTCAGCCTCAAAATCCCTGGCTCAGCCTGTGCTGAAGTCTCAGAAGACGTGGGTCCTTAACTTCACTCGAAATCTCACTCCCTTAAATTAGCTTCTGTCCACCTTTTTCTTCAGTCTTTATGTCTCCAGACCTCTGAATTGAGTCAGTGGAGGGAGGAGAGACCTTCAGTCACCCCCTTCACCTCTCACAGCTGTCATCCCTCTACTACCAATGTTGAACAGATTCTCCGAATGGACAGTCCACCTATGGAAAACCACATTATTTTCCAGCAACTCTTCCTTCCATCATCTGGAATCCAGCTTTGAACTGAGTTTAGAGCTCAGTCGGCTTCCTCTCTCTCTCGTGTGTGAATTCCTTTGTGTTATCTCTATCAGCTGGCCACTAACCTGTCCGCGGAAACTGTCCCCTTTCAAGGACCAGAGCATGCTCTCCCGGGGAAGCCATTCCATTGTTGGAGAGCTCCCATGGTTAGAACGGTCTTTATCCTATTCACTGAGGATCTCATGATTTCTTCCATTGGTCCTAGGAAAAAGCAACACAAATGTATATTTTCTCTTGAGATATGTGTGTGTGTGTGTGTGTGTGTGCGTATGTATATATATGTGTGTGTGTATATATATAAGACATACATATATAAAATATACAGTTTTTTCCTTATTTACATTGAAGGGCTAACTCAATATATTTGAAGACAACTTCCGTCTTTCCCTTTGAAAAGCTTTTTAGGGCCAGGTGCGGTGGCTCATGCCTGTAATCCCAGCACTTTGGGAGGCTGAGGCGGGTGGATTGCTTGAGGTCAGGAGTTTGAGACCAGCCTGACCAACATGGCAAAACCCCATCTCTACTAAAAATGCAAAAATTAGCTGGGCATGGTGGCGGGCGCCTGTAATCCCAGCTATTTGGGAGGCTGAGGCAGATGAATTGCTTGAACCTGGGAGGTGGAGGAGGCGGTTGCAGGGAGCCGAGATGACGCCACTCCACTCCAGCCTGGGTGACAGAGCGAGACTCTCTCTCTCAAAAAAAAAAAAAAAAAAAAAGCTTTTTCAAAATGTGATTGAAACACTTCCCCCGCTATTGCTTTCTGATCAAACTGGGAGGTCCCAGTTCTTCCCTTTTGAAATTGTTGAGTACCTTCTCATTCTTTGAACGCTACTGATCTTTCCCAACTTGATTTCCTCTTTCCTCCTAATCCTCAATCCCAAGAAACTCTAGGCAAAATTCTTTCATTTTCTGTGTTTCAGAGATTCTTGTTCATACTCAACCTTGTCTTCACCAGTCTACAAAACTCTAGAAAGGTCTACATTCTAATCGTTAAAAAATAAAAATAAAAAAAAATCTCCTAGTACAGTGCCTGGTAAACAGGAGGTAGAACATTACTTAATGTTTAATTTTCTCTGTTCTTGCTCTAGTGCTTCCTTAGAAAGTTCACTTTTTAATATTTCTTAAAATCGACAAATGACTACCAAATATTTAGCCCTAGCTCCAATTTGTTACTCATTTTCCAGTCTTAGGTTCCCTGGAGATCACTAGGATATCCCAATTTAACATAGCTAGTTTTCTCCAGTCCCTGCAAACCTGCCGCCTAGTGTATCGTATAGGAAATAGTATAACTTTCCTAGTGGTCTTTGTTCAGTAAGCTGCTTGAAATGATTTTGAGGAAACTTAGGAATCGAGCCATGTCTGGATTCTCATTCATGAAGTCGTTCTGATTCCTGGACCACGGGCCCTCAACTGGGCCATGATTCTCACGCTTTCTGGTTTCTCCTTAACTATCGGGGCAGCCCAGTCTTTCAATTCCCCCAGGCTCTCAGC
Organism: Pan troglodytes; assembly: GCF_028858775.2. Lineage (NCBI taxonomy): Eukaryota > Metazoa > Chordata > Mammalia > Primates > Hominidae > Pan > Pan troglodytes. Next base: position 155,685,732 of record NC_072404.2, on the reverse strand, counting down.
CGCAAGGATCATTTTTGGCACATCTTTCTCTTTTCATGTAGTCAGCCTCCAGGTGTTGCTGATTCTTTCTCCTCCTCACTTTTCCAGTTCATCTTTCATTTTTATTTCCGAGCCACCATCCTGTGCCTGGGTGACTGATAACAGCCTCATCGCTGGTGCTCCTGCTCCCAGCCTTGCCTCGCTTCACTCTGCCCTCTGCTCAACTCTTAGAATAGTCTTGCTAACGGGACTTTTGCGGTGTTATTCCGCTGCTTAGACACCGAGAGTGACTCTCTTACTTGCTGGATTAAGTGTGAGATCCTGCACGAATCCTCATCTCTAGCTATAAAATCTGAGACAGACCAGAGACCTGTTAGTAAGCAGAGGCTGCACTTTTCTTCTATGGATGTACTGTTTGCAATTAATAGTATTAAACAACTCTCTTCGTCTTTTTTTTAAAACAATTTTATTGAGATATAATTAATACATGCTGTACAAGTCATCCATTTAAAGTGCACAAAGGTTTTGGAGACATTCACAGAGCTGTGAATCACCACAATCAATTGTAGAATATTTTCATCATCCCCCCAAGAAACTCCATACCCATTAGCACTCACTCTCCATTTCCTCCACGCCCCTAACCCCTGGCATCCATCACACTTCTGTGTCTATAGATTTCAGACATTTCTTCTTAATGAAATTGAACAGCATGTGGCCTTCAGTGACTAGCTTCTTTCACATAGCGTCATCGTTTCAAGGTTCATCTGTGTTGAAGCATGTATCAGTATTTCATTTCTTTTTATTGCATAAAATATTTCCATTGTATGGATATACCACATTTTTTGCATCCAGTCATCAGTTGATGGACATCGGGTTGTTTGTCTTTATTTTATGTAATTCACATACTCGAAACTCCACCCCTTTACAATTGAAAATTCATTTTTTTTTTTTTTAGTTTATTCACAGAGTTATGTGACCGTCACCACTATCTAACTTTAGGACATTTTCATCACCCCAAAAAGGAACCCTCCACCCATTAGCAGCCCACTCCACTCTCCCCACTCCCCTGCTTCTGGAAAATACTGCTTTCCATTTTGTGTGGATGGATTTTCCTCCTCTAAACATGGCATATGAATGGAAGGATGCAATGAATGGAAGAATGTCTTTTGTGACAGGCTGCTTCTACTTACATAATGTTTTCAAGGTGATTCTGTGTTTTCTTCGATTCTGTATTTGTCTATTTGGCATTCATTCATCACGGGCCTACTGGATTAACTATATTTTCTTATTTTCTATAATCTTGATGTCTTGTCATTCATGGCCTGGCTGACTGGGAGACACTGCCCCTCCCAGAGTGAGCCAGTTCTTAGAGATAAGCCCAGGCCTGGCCCAGGAGAACACCTTTCATTTGCAAACGAATCAGCGGTCTTCTTTATCAAACTCTCACACCAAACTAATCTTCCCCTGCCCTTAATCAACCCAGCGACAGGCACCAGGCAACTAGACGACAGCCCCTGTGCTCTAAAACCTGGCAAAATTATTTACGCAGTCAGTCCTCAACTGTTTAACCCTGACCTGTCTTGCCTTTCCTGCAGAAAACACAATAAAGTCTCCGGCCCTGGCTTTTCCCTCACCCTTCTGCCTCCTGCCCAAAATTGGTGCTTCCCCATGTGGCCCTACATGGCCTGGCTTCCCCTCCTGTCAGGAGCTGTAGGTCATAAAAGCCTTCTTTCAGTGGCATGGACCTCTGTGTAGTCACTTGGTTACCTCCATAAATTAAACTCTTGTGGGTACAATTGAGCCAAATGCTTGTTTAGGTTGTAGCATGTATCCGTTCTTCATTACTTTTTTTTTTTTTTTGAGATAGAGTCTTGCTCTATCACCCAGGCTGGAGTGCAGTGGCATGATATCTGCTCACTGCAACCTCCGCCTCCCGGGTTCAAGCGATTCTCCTGCCTCAGCCTCCCAAGTAGCTGGGGATACAGGCACACGCCCCACAACGCCTGGCTAATTTTTGTGTTTTTAGTAGAGACAGGGTTTCACCATGTTGGGCAGGCTGGTCTTGATCTCCTGACCTCAGGTGATCCACCCACCTCGGCCTCCCAAAGTGCTGGGATTACAGGTATGAGCCACTGCACCCAGCCTCTTCATTCCTTTTTATGGCTGGATAATATTGCGTTGTGTGGATATGCCACATTTTGTTCATTCATTCATCGGTTGATGGACATGTGTGTTTCCCCTTTTTGGCTATTTTGAATATTGCTTCTGTGAGCATTCATGTACAAGTTTTGATGTGAGCATGTTTTAAATTCTCCTGGGTAAATACCTAGTTTTGGGGCATTGCTGCATCGCCTGGTAATTCTATGTTTAACATTTGAGGAACCATCAAACTGTTTTCCAAAGCGGCTGCATCATTTTACAATCCCATCGGCAGTCTGTGAAGCTTCCAGGTTCTCTGTGTTTTCACTGACACTTGTTATTGCTTATCTTTTAAAAATTTTAGTAATCCTAATAATTTGAAGTGGTGTGTTATTGTGGTTTTGATTTGCATTTCTCTAATGAATAATGATGTTGAGCATCTTTTCATGTGCTTATTGGCCATTGGAATATATTTTTGGTGAAATACCTTCTTTGCTCTTTTTTTTTTTTTGAGACAGAGACTCACTCTGCTGCCCAGGCTGGAGTGCAGTGGTGCGATCTTGGCTCATTGCAACCTTTGCCTCCCAGGTTCAAATGATTCTCGTTCCTCAGCCTCTCGAGTAGCTGGGATTACAGGCGCCACAACCATGCCTGGCTAATTTTTTTTGTATTTTTAGTAGAGATGGGGTTTTACCATGTTGGCCAGGCTGAACTCGAACTCCTGACCTCAGGTGATCTGCCCGCCTCGGCCTCCCGAAGTGCTGGGATTACAGTCATGAGCCACCGTACCTTGCCATCTTTTTTTATTTTTCAATTAGATTATTTGTCCTTTTATTGTTGAGTTGTAAGAGTTCTTTATGTATTAATGTTTTGGATGTAACTCCCTTATCAGTTATAGCATTTGCAAAATTTTCTTCCATTCTGTGGGCTGTCTTTTCACTTTTTTACCGGTGTCCTTTTTTTTTTTTTTTTGAGACGAAGTCTCGCTCTGTCGCCCAGGCTGGAGTCCAGTGGCGCGATCTCGGCTCACTGCAAGCTATGCCTCCCGGGTTCACGCCATTCTCCTGCCTCAGCCTCCCGAGTAGCTGGGACTACAGGCACCCGCCACCACGCCCGGCTAATTTTTTGTATTTTTTTTAGTAGAGATGAGGTTTCACTGTGTTAGCCAGGATGGTCTCAATCTCCTGACCTCATGATCCGTCCACTGCAGCCTCCCAAAGTGCTGGGATTACAGGCGTGAGCCCGGCCTCTTACTGGTGTCCTTTGAAACACACAAAAAAATAATATTGATGAAGTCCAATTTATTTTTCCTTTTGTCACTTTTGGGTTTGGTGTCATATATCAGATATCTTGGCCTAATCCAGGGTTACAAAGACTTATTCCTATGTTTCCTTATAAGAGTTTCATAGTTCTAGCCCTTGCTTTTAGGTGTATGATCCATTTTGTGTTATTTTTTGCATATGGTATGAAGTAGGAGGCACGTTCATTTTTTTACATGTGAATATCCAGTTGCCCAGCATTATTTGTTGAAAAGATTACTTTCACCTCCATTGAAATGTTTTGGCATCTTTGTTTAATATCAATTGACCATGAATGTAAGGGTTTATTTCTGGACTCTCAATTTTATCAGATTGATCTGTATGTCTGTCTTTATGTCAATACCATTCTGTCTTAATTACTATAGCTTTGTAATAAGTTTTTTTTTTTTGAGACAGGGTCTTGCTGCCCAGGCTGGAGTGCAGTGGTGCATTGTTGGCTAATTGCAACTTTTGCCTCCTGGGTTCAAGTGATTTTTCTGCCTCAGCCTCAGCCTCCCGAGTAGCTGGGATTATAGGCACCCATCACCACACCTGGCTAAGTTTGAATTTTTGTATTTTTTCAGTAGAGATGAAGTTTCACCACGTTGGCCAGGCTGGTCTCTAACTCCTGACCTCAAATGATCCACCCACCTCAGCCTCTCAAAGTGCTGGGATTACAGGCATGAGTCATCATGCCTCGCCTGTAGTAAGTTTTAAAATCAGCAAGTGTGAGTCCTCTAACTTTGTTCTTAATTTTCAAAATCGCTTTGGTGAGTCTCAGTCCCATGCATTTCCATATGAATTTTAGAATTAGCTTGTCAATTTGTACAAAACAAGACAGCTGGGATTTTGATAGGGGTTGTGTTGAGTCTGTAGATCAATTTGAGGAGTATTGTCATCTTAACCATATTAAACCTTCCAATCCATGAATATGGGATGCCTTTTTATTTATTTATGCCTTTAATTTCTTTCAGTGATGTTTTATAGTTTTTGGTGCACAAGTCTTGTTACTTATTCTGTTAAATGTATTTTGTATTTTTTTCTTTTTTTTTTTTTTTGAGACGGAGTTCGCTCCCGTTGCCCAGGCTGGAGTGCAATGGAGTGATCTTGGCTCACTGCAACTTCTGCCTCCCAAGTTCAAACGATTCTCTTGCCTCAGCCTCCTGAGTAGCTGGGATTACAGGCGCCCACCACCACGCCCATCTAATTTTTGTGTTTTTGGTAGAGACGGGGTTTCACCATGTTGGCCAGGCTGGTCTCAAACTTGTGACCTCAGGTGATCCACCCGCCTCGACCTCCCAAAGTCCTGGGATTATAGGCATGAGCCACTGTGCCCAGCCATTTTTTTCTTTTAAATTTTATTGTAAGTGGAATTATTTTCTTACCTTCATTTTGGGTTGTTCAACACTAGTATATAGAGATATACAATTGAGTTTTGTATATTGATCTGTATCCTGCAATCTTGCTGAACTTATTTGTTTTAATAATTCTGTGGATTCCTTAGGATGTTTTTAGATATAGGATCATGTCATCTGGGAATAGAGATAGTTTAACTTCTTTTTCAATCTGGGTGCCTTATCTTTTTCTTTTCCAATTTCCCTGGTTAGAATCTTCAGTTCAGTGTTGTACAGAAGTGGTGAGAGCAGACATCCCTGTCTTGCTCCTGATTTTAGGAGGAAAGCATCTAGTCTTTCACCATTAAGTATGATGTTAGCTGTGAGTGTTTTGTGAATGGCCTCTTGCCTTTTTGTCATCTTGCACCATCCTGTTTCTCTTTCTGCTCTGTGTAGTGGAAAGAATGAGAACCGCAGAATCAGACTTGGATTTGAATTGATTCGTTCATTAATTTCACCAGAAAATATTGAGTGTTAGATAGAGTGAGATTAAATTGAATTTAATCATATAGATTAAGTTGTAGTGTGGTAAGAGCTATGATGGGGGTATGGCCAAAGCAGTGAAGGGTACAGAAAACAGGCCCCTGGGAAGGTCTGAACACTTCGAGGATATGATGCCTGAATTGCTCTTAAAAAACAGTAGGAGATAGTCTTGAAAAACAGGGAACATGTGCAGCGATGGGAAGGTAGCTGTATTCTGTGAGCCACAGATAGGTCTGTGAGGCTAGAGTATGGGGTGCCTGCAAGTGAGTGGTTGAGGTGATCCCAGAGAGTGAGAGCCACCTCACCAAGGCCCTTGCTAGTTTCTGAAGGTGTTGTGAGAACTGGATTTGTGTGTTGGAACCCTTGGTGGTAGAGGAGATGGAGTGGTAATGGGTAAGACCATGAAGCGAGAGACCTGGAGAGAGGAAGCTATTGACTAAGCAGGGGACACCTGAGGACCTAAAGGAAGGCTCTAAAGTAAGGCTGGAAGAAGGGAATCGAGTCAAGAAAGATTAGAAGGTAGTATTAACAAGGTGTGTTGCAATTGACTGAGAGGTGAGGGAGGTGGATTTGCAGAGAATGACTCTTGGATTTCTGGAATTTGGGTTGTTTGATGGAGTAGACTAGATTCAGTTTCCTTATCTGTAAAATGGAAGAAATGCTTTGCGGATAACATAGGCAAATGTCTTACCACAAGCATACGGTTGAGACTCCATAAATGCTCGTTCTTTTTGCTTTCCCCCATGTTGTTTCTGTTTCCTCTATTCTGTCAATGTAGGTCTTTGTTTGGTTAGTTCTGCCTTTGGAACGCTTTTCTTTGCTGTGTCCCATGCTTCCCACTGTGACTGCTGCATGGGTGACTCCCGGATCCTTCTCTCCAGCCCTGATCACGCTTGTATGCATTTTCGACTGTGTTCTGGTCATCTCCATGGCCTCTCACCCTCACAAGGGAGAACCATCCCCCAATTTTTTCTCCTCTTGAGGTCCATATGCCTGTTGATGGCACTGTAATCTTCTCCATCAATTTGGCTACAAATAATTTTCTCTAGTTGAAAAAACACATCCACCTCTAGTGGTTTTGAGTATTTCAGAATCATTTTGATGCCTTTCTCTCCTTCTTTCATTTCTTCACATTTGGTGAATATTTGGCCTCTGTTTAATTATCTCCATAACATTATACACACAAGTTTCTTTTTCTATCTCATCGTTACTTCCCTCATCAGGCCTTTATTAGTTCCCATCTGAACTATGACGCTGGTTCCCTATCTCTGGTTTCCGTTCCTTTCAAGTCATCTTGCCACAGCTGCCAGACCAAGCTTCTGGAAGCTCTGATTGGATCACCCCTGTCACCTTGTGGGTTCTCCACACCCACTGGATCAAGCCGAAGCTCCTAAGCCTGTCATTTAAGGCACTGCATGTCTAAACCCCATGTACTGCTCTGATTTTATCTCCCCACATCCTTGTAGAAAAATGGGGCAGTTCTCTGCACCTTTGGTATCATCTCTGTCTTCCCTGATGGAAATTGTGCTTATTCTTCAAGGCACAGTTTGTGAATCCTGCCTAACTTTCACCAAACCAGTTAATTCTTTTTCATATCACATAAGACTCAGTGCTTATTTATTTTATTTTATTTTTTTGAGACAGAGTCTCACTCTACCACCCAGGCTGGAGTGCAATAGCATGATCTCAGCTCACTGCAACCTCCACCTCCCGGGTTCAAATGATTCTCCTGCCTCAGCCTCCACAGTAGCTGGGACTACAGGCACACGCCACCACGCCCAGCTAATTTTCATATTTTTAGTAGAGACGGGGTTTCGCCATGTTGGCCAGGCTAGTCTTGAACTCCTGACCTCAAGTGTTCCTCCTACCTTGGCCTCCCAAAGTGCTGGGATTACAGGCGTGAGCCACCATGCCTGGCTGGTGGTTATTTAAAATGATCTGTGTACACTTCTTATCTCTCCTACTAGATTTAATCTCCTTGAGGTGCTTCCATCTCTGTAACCCTCAAAATGCCTTCTTCATATTCAGTATATGTTTGTGAATGGAACGTATACTCTCCTCATCTTCCTGAAGCATACAGGCATGACCTTTGCTTTTCCAAATACCCATTCCCAAGGGTCTGTGACACAAGACAGTGAGAAGGTGAAGGACAGCTTACTTTCCCCTGTGGATCCCCTTGCAATTTAATACACAGGAGCGTGAGAATGTCACACAGGCAGGTTCTTATTTAAATTCCTGGTAGCTGAGCCCAGCAGCATGTGGTGGGTTTGATTTAGTCTGTACAGCATTTAACTCTTTCTATGGATGAAAGATGAAAGTGGATAAAAGTTCTCATAGACTGTATGGGAACCAGAGAGATTGAGAAATTAACTCATGTGTTGTGCAGTTACAGAGCTCTAGGTGCCGGTCTGATTTTTCCTTATAGAATCTAGAACTTAACTGACATAATTCCTGGGTACTTTCAGACACATAGCCAAACACGTAGCCAGGTGATTCATTTGGTAAATTCCATAAGGTCTGCCCTGCCCTGGAATGGCTTCTCAGCAAGGCTGTCTCACTAGGCTGGGAAGGAGGTGGCTTTCAGTTCCGGTTTCCAATCAGTGACTTCCAAGAACTGGTTAAGAAGCAGGAAGAATAGAAAGAGTTAGATGGTTTCTGTGTTGGGCTAAAAAAAAACCTCTCAGATACCCAGTTCCTACAATGCATGTCTCCTGGCAGCCAGACAAGGAAGGAGAGAAACTGTGAAGGGTGCCAGGGTGCCAACAAGAGCACTCGTGTTCTTGGCAGAGCTCAGAATAGCGTTCGCAGCTCTCAGTGATTCATCATCCGCAGGCCTGCCCACCCGTGATCCGAGTGACTGAGGACGGGGTGAGTCAGGCAGCTCCCTCTCCTCATCACCCTTCCTCCATGGCTCGGTTCCGTGCCCTCCCTGGGCCCTATGGGCTGCCTAGCAGAGGGGAGCCCGATGTTGCGGGGGATGCTGCCAGTGAGGAAAGGGTGCCTGCTCTGGGTCTGCGCCAGGGTGAAGCCTTCGTGGCTTCTTGAAGGACTCCCGGCTCCCCTCTGCGTTAAGCCCTAGGCACGTTTAGGGAAGAGGGGAATCTTCACTGCCAGCTCTAGGGACGGGTCTGATGGTGGGGCCTGCTTAGCCCCAGCGAGCTACTCAGTGCTTCTGCACTGATGTAGACACCACCCCTCATCATCGTATCTGCCCCTCTTAAATCTAATCTGCATTCTGTTCTCTTTCTTTCTCCCACTCTTTTCTGTTTATTCTTTTCTTTCTTCCCTTGCTCAGCAAGAATGATATTTATTTAAGACATCACAGCTGTTAAATGTTTGCCTCTGGGGATAATTTTTCGGCCAGGTGCCCCCGTGCCTCTTGGCTGGTCCACAACCGATTGCTGGCCATGATGGGAGGGGGTGGCCCGCTGCCCTCAACACTGAACTCCCTAGTGTGGGTCCAGGCCTGGGGCTCATCACAGCTACCCTGCTTTGACCCGCAACACAATCATGGGTTGAAAAACCATCCTAGTGCCATAATAGGCTTAGAAAGGGATCATTCTTCATCTGGTCAGCCAGAGCCAGGCCACAGGCTGCGTGTTTTCCCTCAGCGAGGCTCTCGCTGGGTGTCCCACTTTACTTCTGCAGCGAAAAAGCCGTTTTACCTCTTTTGCCACTTTCACAAAACATTCTCTTGGATCCACTCAAGTGAAAGCTGTGAAGTGTCCTCGTTCCTCCCTCACAGAGGGAGCTCCTAGCCTTGCAGCCCTGCGTGTGTCTGTCACTTACCAGCAGCGTGCCAGGACACTGCAGACATCCAGGTTCGGGGACTTGTCTAGGAAGCCATGGCTCTGTGTGGGTGTGCAGGAATGTACTGCTTCAGAGCGTTCCTGTTTTCCCTTCCCTGTTGCTGCAGAGCACGCATGCTGCGGGGAGAATGCAGCTTTAGTAACAAAACATCCAAATATACTTATTTCCAAAAAGAGCAATGCAAGATGAAGAATGGGGTGCTGTGTGGATGATGTCCTGCGTAAGGATAGAACACAGGAGGAGCTTGAGTGCGAATAATGTTTCACTTTTTGTTCAGGAGTCAAAACTTACAATAAATACGACCAGGTCTCCAGATCACAGTGAATTCCAAACCCCGGTGGACGACCCACTTATTTCAAACATGTTAGGTAACATTGTAAAGCACAGGGGATAGGTAAAATTCACAGCCCTGGGACAATTCGGGGCACTTAGATGTGAAATATTTGGAAATCGCTTTCATTTTTCTCATCAGAGCCATCCCATGAACTGGGTAGGACAGAGACTTCGCCCCATTGAGAAGCAAGGACGCTGAGGCACAGCGAGATCATCATTCAGCATAGATTCCAAAGGGCACAGACTTGGTTAGCACAGTCAGGCTGAGCCCCCTGATCTGTGTTTTGATTTCTATCACGCTGCTCTTTTTTCAGTAAACCTCTTTCACATAAGAGATGAAACCAGCCCACCACTAATAGGACCTGTGCTCTGGGCTGTTTAATTAAAGTCGGAATGAGTTTTACTGAATTTACATGCCCTTCCCTAGAACTCCATATATCCCATTTGGAATTTGTACGAAGTCCTAGGAGCAGGCTCCCTCTCTGCAATTGCTCAGGACTCAACTCCTCTGGCGATCTCCTGACCTCATGATGTGCCCACCTCGGCCTCCCAAAGTGCTGGGATTACAGGCATGAGCCACCGCGCCCAGCCCCCATGTTAACCATTATTAAGTGTACAATGTAGTGGCATTAGTTACTTTTGCAATGTTGTGCAAACATCACCCACTGTTTCCAAAACGTTTTCATCACCCCAAGCAGAAACTGTACCATTAAGCAAGAACTCCTAGGCACCTCCACCCACCTCCCTGCCCCAGCCCCTGGTAATCTCTTATCTACTTTCTGTCTGTATGAATTTGCCTATTCTAGGTATTTCACGTAGTGCAATCATATAATATTTGTCCTTTTGTGGCTGGTTTATTTTACTTAGCATAAGATTTCCAAGGTTCGTCCATGTTGTAGCATGCATTAGAACTGAACTTTTTTTTAATGGGTGAATATTGCATTGTATGAATATATCACATATTATTTATCAGTTCCTCTGTTGATAGACACTTGGATTGTTTCCACTTCGGGTTGCAGTGAACATTGGCCTACAAATATCTGTTTGAATCCCTGTATTCATTTCTCTGGGGGAGTATACCCGGGAGTGGAATTGCTGCATTGTATAGTAATTTTATGCAACATTTGGGGAACCCACTATAGAGTTTTAAAGTTCAAATTAATTAACAACTTTCAAAAATGAGGAATTCCACACAAAAATTAGATCTTTTTTTCAACTCCTTCCTTTTTTTTTTTTTTTTTTTTTTTTTGAGATGGAATCTTGCTCTGTTGTCCAGGCTGGAGTACAGTGGCATGATCTCAGTTCAGTGCAACCTCTGCTTCCTGGGTTCAAGCGATTCTCCTGCCTCAGCCACCTGAGTAGCTGGGACTACAGGCACCCACCATCACACCCAGCTAATTTTTGTATTTTTAGTAGAGACAGGGTTTTACCATGTTGGCCAGGTTGGTCTTGAACTCCTGACCTCAGGTGATCCACCCACCTCGGCATCCCAAAATGCTGGGATTACAGGCATGAGCCACCACGCCCGGCTCAGAATTTTTTTCAACTTATCTTGATGTTCCTGGGTCCACCTACAGTGATATGATCTGCTGGGGATGAGTGGAAACTGCCTCCTCTAGATGGGGCATCTGGTATCCAGATTGACAAGGGCCTCACCCAGCTGGCATAAGACATTGGTCCCTGCCTGGGCCCTGCTCTGAGCCTTTGCCCCAATCCCCTCCCTTCATGAGGTTTTCCAGCCCCCTCACACAATCACTCCTTCCCTCTTATGTTCATACTCCCTCATTATTTGTTTACATGCCAGACCTCTCTCCATCTTGGCTGTGATAGTCTGAGGGCGGGGCACTTGTCTTTTCACCTCTGATTTACCCAGGACCAACAGACACATTGTTGGTGCTCATAGTCTTTGTCAAATTGAAGTTTTAAATTGATGGCTCATGCTTGTAATCCCAGAGACTCAGGAGGCTGAGGCAGGAGGATCACTGGAGGCCAGGAATTCAAGGCTACAGTGAGCTATGATTGTACCACTGCACTCCAGCCTGTGTGACTGTGTGAGACTTCAACTCTAAATAGATAGATAGAGGGATAGATAGATAGATAGATAGATAGATAGATAGATAGATAGATAGAAATGGGATAGAACAGAATAGCTGAAGGTTAGGTCAGGACTAATTGGTACAGTTACCACTGACTGAATCAAACAGGTGCTAAATTGCATTGTAAAATATTATAAGAAAAGGGGAAAAAACTAAAATTGGAGAAATGAGTTACAGATTACAGGCAATGAAAGAAGGGCTAACCACTTCCTCATGTGGACTGTTTCTCCATTTAGGGTTTTCTTTTTTATCACTCTTGGTGTAGTCTCATCAAAGACATGTAAAAGGTGATTTGTGGAACTGAGCATGATCGTGTGTGTCTGTAGTTCCAGCTACTCTGGAGGTTGAGGCCAGAGGATCGCTTGAGCCCAGGAGTTTGAGTCCAGCCTGGGCAACATAGTGAGACCCCTGTGTCTAAATAAATAAATAAAAGGTGGTTTATGGAAAACAGGTACAATATCATAGAACAAGTCAAAAAGAAACAGGATCAAAATGTAATATCTATATACAAATGCAAAAGAATGAGTTTGGATCCCTACCTCACACCATATATTAAAAAATTACTCAAAGTGGATCATACATCTAAATGTAAGAGCTAAAACTAGAAAACACTTTGAAGAAAACATAGGACTAAATCTTTGTGATATTGAGTCAGGCAATGGTTTCTCAGATCCACACCAAAAGCACAAGCAACAAAAGAAAAAACAGATACACTGGACTTTATCCAGTAGAAAACTTTTGTGTTTCACAGGACACCAGGAAGAAAGGAAAAGACAGCTCACAGATGGGAGAAAATATTTGCAAATCATATACCCAATAAGGGACTTCCGTCCAGACTATATAAAGATCTTTTACAACTCAACAACAACAAAAAGACATGACCCAGTTGAAAAACAGGCAAAGGATCTGAAGACACATTTCTCCAAAGAAGATTTACAAATGGTCAATAAGCACATTAAAAAAGCTCAACATCATTAGTCAGTAGGGAAATACAAATAAAAACCACAATGAGATATCACTTTACACCCACCAGGTTGGCTATAATAAAAAAGATGGAGAATAACAAGTGTAGTGAATTTATGGAGAAATTAGAATTTTCATACATTGCTGGTAGAATAGTAAAGTGTTATAGCCACTTTGGAAAACAGTTTGGTGGTTCCTCAAAATGTTAAACATGGCTGGTGTGGTGGCTTACATCTGTAAGCCCAGCACTTTGGGAGGTGGGGGTTGCAGTGAGAGGTGGGGGTTGCAGTGAGATGAGATTGCTCCACTGCACTCCAGCCTGGGCAACAGAGTAAGACTCCATCTCAAAAAAAAAAAAAAAAGTTAAACATAGAGTTACAAGGCCGGGCGTGGTGGCTCACGCCTGTGGTCCCAGCACTTTGGGAGGCCAAGGTGGACAGATTGCTTGAGCCCAGGAGTTTGAGAGTAAGCCTGAGCAACATGGCAAAACCCTGTCTCTACAAAAAATACAAAAGTTAGCCAGGCATGTTGGTACACACGTGTGGTCCCAGCTACATGGGAGGCTGAGGCAGGAGGATCACTTGAGCCCAGGAGGTCAAGGCTGCAGTGAGCCATGTTCATACCACTGCACTTCAGCCTGGGCAACAAAGTAAGATCCTGTCTCAACAAAACAAAAACCCAAGACATAGAGTTATGTTAAAAAAATTCTGCTCTTAGGCATGTACACAAGAGAAATGAAAACATATGTCCACACAAACACTTGTACATGAGTGTTCATTGTGGGATTATTCATAATAGCCAAACGATGGAAACAACCCAAATGTCCATCAACTGATAAATGGATAAATAATATGTGGCATATCCATGCAATAAAATATTACTCAGCCATGAAAAGGATTAAAGTGCTGATACATACTTTAGCATAAACCCACCTTGAAACATTTTGCTAAGTGAAAAAAGAAGCCAGTTACAAAAGACTAGATATTGTATGATTCCCTTTATATGAAATGTTCCAAATAAGCAAATCTATTGAGACAGAAAGCAGATTAGTGGTTGTCTGAGGCTGGAGTGTTGGGGAGGAGGGAAATGAGGAGTGACTGCTGATGGGTACAGGGTTTCTTTTGGGGGTGATGAAAATGTTCTAAAATTAGATTGTGGTGATGGTTGCACAACTGTGTGAATATATTTAAAACCACTAAATAAAAAATTGTAAAAAAGAGAAAACAAAGCAAGCAGACAAAAATCACTGAACTGTAGAAGAACTGAAAGAGGACCCAGATATAAAACTCTATTCATTCCTTTTACTTAAGTAATAAAATACTCCTCAGAGGTGACCGAAAAAATGCGCCTGAAGTTGTTTACACTAAAGCTTTACAGATGACCTGGCATGGTGTGTTGTTTGCTTTAAAATGCTCCACATACTGCCCCATGCAAAGTGACCTTGGCTGGGGGCTAGATGAAATACAATGGGCAAAATTCTTCATAAAAGCTGGGGATGGGCACATGGGTGTTCATTACGCCACTCTATTTTTGTGAATGTTAATTTTTTTCCATAATAAAAGTTAAAAAAAAGAGACAGAATGAAAGCATCTGTAATCTGCAGTTCAGTAGTTACACATAAAATGTGTATTTGTGTGTGTGTGTGAGTGCATTTGGGGAGCTGTGTGTGGAGGTCTGTGGCTGTGGACCGACGCACCTGTGTTTCTGTGAACCTGCATTTCTGTGGACGAGGGCAGGGAGGGATTACCGGAAGGAGAGGAGAGGACAAAGCCATCTGGGGCTGTGTGACTTTGCTGGGGCTGTGTAAAAATGACCACAACCTGGGGAGCTTAAAACAACAGCAATTTCTTTTTCTTTTTTTTTTTTTTGGAGACCAAGTCTTGCTCTGTTGCTCAGGCTGGAGTGCAGTGGCACGATGTTGGCTCACTGCAATCTCTGCCTCCTGGGTTCAAGTGATTCTCCTGCCTCAACCTCCCAAGCAGCTGGGATTACAGGTGTGTGCCAACATGCCTGGCTAATTTTTGTATATTTAGTAGAGATGGGGTTTCACCATGTTGGCCAGGCTAGTCTTGAACTCCTGACCTCAGGTGATCCACTGCCTCACCCTCCCAAAGTGCTGGGATTATAGACATGAGCCGCTGTGGCCAACAAAAAACAGCGATTTCTTCTGTCACAGTTCTGGAGGCTAGAGGTCTGCAGTCAAGGTCTCTGTTGGGCTGGGCTCCTTCTGTAGACTCCAGTGGGGAATCCTTCCTCGCCTCTTCCAGCTTCTGGTGTCACCAACAATCCTGGGTGGTCTGTTGCTTGTAGATGCACCACTTCAATCTCTGCCTCCGTCATCACGGGACATTCTCCCTAGATCTCTTCACATTGTCTTCCCTCTGTGTTGTGTGTATCTCTGTCTCTGTTTCCTGATCTTATAAGGACCCCAGTCATATTGGAGTAGGGCCCACTCTAATTAAGTATGACCTCGTTTAAACTTGATTATATCTGCAAAGATCCTATTTCCAAATAAGGTCACCTTTACAGGTAGTTGGGGTTAAGACGTCAATATATCTTTTTGGGGGACACATTTAACCTACAAAAGGGCAGAAGGCAGGATAAGCAGAGACAGATTCTTAGACTGTAAATCCAGAGAGCTGAAGCCCCAGCTGCCTCATAGGCAGACTGCAGAGGACACAACATTTACAGTGATTAGACTTGACCTTAATGCATCATTCGCTGGCCAACTTTATATTTTCCAAACGGAGACAAGCCTTTTCTGGAACCCATTTCCCACTCAGCAGTTTGGACTGAGGAGTGACACATCTAGACCCTTCCAATCGATCAACCCTTTTCACTAGAAAGGTTTGGGGGATAATTCTAATGTGTATTCACTTGAGAAATGTTTCAGGCCAGGTGCAGTGGCTCACGCCTGTAATCCTAGCACTTTGGGAGGCCAAGGCTGGTGGATCACGAGGTCAGGAGTCCAAGACCAGCCTGGCCAAGATGGTGAAACCCCGTCTCTACTAAAAATACAAAAACTAGCCGGGCGTGGTGGCAGGTGCCTGTAATGCCAGCTACTCGGGAGGCTGAGGCAGAGAATTGCTTGAACCCAGGAGGCGGAGGTTGCAGTGAGCCGACATCGTGCCACTGCAATCCAGCCTGGGTGACAGAGCAAGACTCCATCTCAGAAAAAAAAAAAGAAAGAAAGAAATGTTTCAGAAAAAGCTCGTTTCTTACTCTTTGACACAGACATGTCCGTTTAGAGTTTATCTTCTGAGCTGGCTGCTAAAGTTATTTTAGACTCTACAGTTAAATTGACCCAGAAATAATTCCTCCTTTGAAAGTTCCTTTGCAATGTTATTCACTCTGACTCTAACTTCAGGTTACATTGTGCTGTTCTTTGCTCTTTAATCTCACTCTGGCCTTTCACCAAAAGCAATAAAATCCGACTTCTGTATGAAATGGTACTTGTATATAATATTATTCGGGTAAACCAGATGTCTAATAATTGCAATATATTTTCATATGATTGTTTGAAGAGTTTCATGGAAAAAGTGCAAGCCCCTCAAACTTCCCGAACTGTGTGAGCTGTTTACTGTTGAGAACTTTCCAGAGGATGTTGGAGGGAGCAGAAAGCTGAGGAGAAGGAGCTGGATTTTGGGCTTTGTTTGCCTGTACTCTCTCCACTGTTACCTTCAACCTACATTTCAGCTCTAATCCATAGGAGTCATTTGCAACCATCTGTTTTCATCTCTTTGCTTCCAGGAGTGCGGAAAAAGGCAAGAGCAGGGAGGAGCTGAAGTTTTGCAGAGGTTAGGGAGAAGGTTGGCTTGACCTAAGTGGAGAGAGAGGAGGGCGGGTTTTTTTTTTGTTTGTTTTGTTTTGTTTTTTTGTTTTTTTGAGACGGAGTTTTGCTTTTGTCGACCAGGCTGGAGTGCAATGGCATGATCTTGTCCCACTGCAACCTCTGCCTCCTGGGTTCAAGTGATTCTCCTGCCTCAGCCTCCTGAGTAGCTGGGATTACAGGTGCCCACCACCGCACCCGGCTAATTTTTGTATTTTTAGTAGAGACAGGGTTTCACCATGTTGGCCAGGCTAGTCTCAAACTCCTGGCCTCAAGGGATCCACCCGCCTCGGCCTCCCAAAGTGCTGGGATGACAGGCATGAGCCACCGTGCCCGGCTGAGAGCTGGGATTTGAACCACTGTCAGTTCCTGAACAGAGATTTAAGAGATTGATGAGCACTAGATGAAATCTTAATCCTCCGTCATTGCTGGTACTTATGTAGACGTGGGAGAATAGGAGGATAACAGTATCCAAACAGGCTGATAGTATTTCAGGAGCTTCCATGGGTTGCTTGAGTCCTCAGGGCTGGGCATGGTGCTAACAGCTTTATGTGCGTGCGGCACCTGCCAGCTGCCCTGCTTCTCTATCCTATGTGCGATGGGAATTCATTCTTTTACCTGGCATGGGCTCTTCCATTTTGCTTTTCAAAAACCCACATTTACAATAGACTCTCATTTTTACAGTAAAGCGTAGCATAGAATCACTTTACATTGCAAGCTCTCCCTCCTCCTATAGTGCAATTAATCTACTCTATTCAATTGGCAGAAAGTCTGTTTACAAAGAGCTCTGTGAGAGGACACTTGTCTTCAAAGCACGGAAACAGAAATAACAGAAAGACTCAGCTTCATTGATGGCCCACTTACCGCAGGCAATATTTAATGCAATATAATTAATTGTACTTCTAGAAAAGACTGGACTGAGGTCCTAGGAGCTTTTTATAACCGATTGAAAGACACCAGAGACTCTACCCCTAATGTCCAGCCAGAACCCGCCCCTAGCCCACAATCAGCCAGGCGCACTTTTTTTTTTTAAGCTATCCATTTAAAAAAAAAGATTTTCCAAGGCGAGCACATTATTTCCTTTGTTAGTTTGGATCAGAGTCTGATATCCCTAACAAGTCAAAGTTGTTCTTTTTAGCCCTTCCGACAATTTGAGTCTGCTCCTTTGAAGTTGTGCTCTCGGTGGAGATGGAAAAGAGACTCACCTTTCAGCGTATGGAAACTCTGTTCCATTCCTGTGAACTGTTAATGCGCACATTTAAATCATTGCTACTTTCTTCTCTGGTGTTAGTTTCTGACCTCTTGGTTATTTTCTGTTTTCCACTGGACTTTTCGGTTGCTCCCTGTTTCTTTTTAAAAGTAGCACCTCAGTCTGTTCACACTAGAAAATGTTTGGCTTATTTTGCATGTCCCTTTTCTCAAAGGATAAAGGGAAGAACCGTTCCTACGAATTGCTGACATCTCTGTGGAGGCCAGCTGCTAAGTGAAGGAAAGCGTGGCCGTGACTTGCAGGAGATCAGAGGCCCCCAGGCTCCTTCAGGCCAACCGACATCCAGATGAGGGCTTCTTGCTTCTTTTAGATCCATGCTCTGAACCCAGATGATGGTCTTGGATGGCTGCTGTAGTCAGGACTCTAGCCAACCTAACCCATGTGCCTTATGTTAACTCACAGTATTAAGCAAACATTTGCTTGTTAATCTACAATCTTTTTTTTGTTGTTGAGATGGAGTCTCACTCTGTCACCCAGGCTGGAGTGCAGTGGCATCATCTCGGCCCACTGCAGCCTCTGCTTTGTGGGCTCAACCAATTCTCCTGCCTCAGCCTCCTGAGTGGCTGGGACTACAGGCACCTGCCACCATGCCCGACTAATTTTTGCATTTTTAGTAGAGACGGGGTTTCACCATGTTGGCCAGGCTGATCTCAAACTCCTGACCTCAAGTGGTCTGCCTGCCTCAGCCTCCCAAAGTGCCAGGATTACAGGTATAAGCCACTGTGCTTGGCCTAATCTGCAATCATTATTCCAAGTTCTTGCCACTACCCTTAAGCAGGTTCTATGTGAGTGGTCCTCCTGATCTGCAGTGGACTGCCGCTTTAACTTGGCTGAATAACAACTATTATACCACACCCTTGTGTCCTGCAATGCAGTTTAGACACATGAGAAAATAGTACGAACCTCAGCCCAGTGCAGTGGCTCATGCCTGTAGTCTCAACACTTTGGGAGACCAAGGTGGGAGGATCACTTGAGCCCAGGAGTTCGAGACCAGCCTGGCCAACATAATGAGACTCTATCTCTACTAAAAAAATAAAAAAAATAAAAAAATAATTGACCAGGCATGGTGGTGCATACCTGTGGTCCTAGCTACTCGGGAGGGAGGATAGGAGGTCCAGGCTGCAGTGAGCTGTGATCATGTCACTGCACTCCAGCCTGGGTGACAGAGCAAGACTCTGTCTCAAAAAGAAAAAAGAAAAAAAGCCGGGCATGGTGGCTCATGCTTGTAATCCCAGCACTTTGGGAGGCCAAGACAGGTGGGATCACCTGAGATCAGGAGTTCAAGACCAGCCTGGCCAACATGGTGAAACCCTGTCTCTACTAAAAATACAAAAATTAGCTGGGCATAGTGGTGGATGGCTGTAATCCCAGCTACTTGGGAGGCTGAGGCAGGAAGATTGCTTGAATCCAGGAGGCGGAGGTTGCAGTGAGCTGAGATTGCGCCATTGCACTCCAGCCTTGGTGACAGAGCGAGACTCCGTCTCACACACACACACACACACACACACACACACAAAAAGAGGATATAGAACCAGCCCTGTAGATTTTGTGCCAGCTCTCAGGGGACTTCCTGCACCACTTGGACTATCATTCTTCCAGATCAGGTGTCCCCAGGGATCGTCTGCAGTGGTTACAAACAACAATTCACAAAATGTTAATAGCCACGAATCTATTTTAATGTGTATTAGAAAAAAATATGGCTGGGCATGGTGGCTCATACCTGTAATCTCAACACTTTGGGAGGGCGAAGTGGGCGGATCACTTGAGCCCAGGAGTTCAAGACCAGCCTAGGTGACATGGCAAAATTTTGGCTCTACAAAAACACAAAAATTAGCCAGGTGTAGTGGCATACGCCTGTAGTCCCAGCTACTTGGGAGGCTGAGGTGGGAGGATGGCTTGAGCCTGGGGGGCAGAGGTTGCCATGAGCTGAGATAGTGCCACTGCACTCCAGCTTGGGCAACAGAGTGACACCCTGTCTCAGAAAGAAAAATTATAACATGCACATAAAACCTGAGACATGCATTTCTTTTCAAAAGTCATCAAAATTAAAAAGTGAGTCCTATTTAGAGACTATTAACTAAGTAACTCTAGGAGGCAGTGTGTGACTACGGAGAACACCCTGAAGGCCTAGAACCCCTTATGGGGAGGCTCTGAAGGCCACCCCAAGCCCTTTCATTTTTCACTCCTCCATCTTCATTACTCCTTCTCTCTCCAAGTTCTTCATCTTCTGGGCCTGTTTCTCCTTCCCTTCCTCCCTCTAAGCTTCTCTCGTGGTGCCCTGGGTTTTAAGAGGGAGAAGGAAAGAGGCTCACATTTAGTGATCATGAATTACTTGCTAGAAGGTCGCAGATGTAAGGCAGATACTGTCTACTAGTGGAGCTTTGGGTGATTTCTCTGGAGTACTTTTCGAATTTGCATGTGTGAGTCACCTGAAGATCTGGTTAAAGTGCAGATTCTAGCCCAGATGGTCTGGAGTGGGGCTGAGATGTTTGCATTTCTAGCAATCTCCAAATGATGCTGCTGTGGTTGGTTCGTGGGCCACACTTGGAGTCACAAAGGTTGATCATGGAGCTCTATTTCTTTTTTCCTTTTTTCCTTTTTTTTTTTTTTTTTTTTGAGATGCACTCTGGCTCTGTCGCCCAGGCTAGAGTGCAGTGGCGCAATCTCAGCTCACTGCAACCTCCCCACCTCCCGAGTTCAAGAGATTCTCCTGTCTCAGCCTCCTGAGTAGCTGGGACTACAGGTGCATGCCACCATGCTCAGCTAATTTTTTGTAATTTTAGTAGAGGCGGGGTTTCACCATATTGGTCAGGCTGGTCTCGAACTCCTGACCTCAGGTGATCCACCCACCTCGGCCTCCCAAAGTGCTGGGATTACAGGCGTGAGGCACTGCGCTAGGCCATGGAGCTCTATTTCTTTAGAGAACTAAGAACAGAGAAATACATATTTTAAGAAGAGGATGAGTTCTGAAACCACCTCTATCATCTGCAGTGAAGCCAATTATTAAGAACATTTAAGAGTCTAGCATGTTTTGCTCTCTGGAAGAAATATAAGATGGTTCCTTTATACTGACCAAGGCAGTTTGTAATGAAAACTGTTGGCTCAACTTGTTGCCTGGGTACCGCCGGGGAACTGGCACACAGAAAATCTGTAACCTAATGTGATTGTGTGGGAACTAATGAGCTCTGAACATGACAGGCAGGGAGGGTTCTGCTTCCCTCCTTTGCTCAGGTGATGGGCTAACACCCATGTACAATTAGGCAAACCTGGCATGTGTAGCCATTCGGGGCTGCTGCAGAGCTGTTTCTCTGGGTAGAGAAAATTGGATTGTTGAATTGTTCCAAATATATTGGTATGCTCCCGTCTCCCATCCATTTGGTTATGATAACCAGACCTGCAGACACGTTCTGAGGGTTAGAATAGCTCCAGCATTTAGTAAACAAGCCAGCCAGATACAACATGACCCAGATTGAGGTTATATGAAAATTGATGGACGTGATTCAGGACCTTGCTATTTTAAATGAAATGACCTTCACCTGAAGAGATCAGAGGGCGACGCTATTAAGAGGTGTTGCACTTTTACAGTATTGTTTCTGTTAGGGCAGAAAAACTTATGGAAGGAAAAAGGCAAAGTGAATCACCTTTTCTTAAGATTCAGCTGGAACCAGACACTTAGCAAAAAGTGATGCTCTGCAGCTGACACAAGTAGCCACATGATTGTGGAATGATAGTGCTCCAAAATGTTCTTGGGGGCTGGATGTGGGGGCTCACACCCGTAATCCCAGCACTTTGGGAGGCCAAGGCAGGCACATCACTCGAGGTCAGGAGTCCGAGACCAGCCTGGCCAACATGGGGAAACTCCGTCTCTACTAAAAATACAAAAATTAGTCGGGTGTGGTGGCAGGTGCCTGTAATGCCAGCTACTCGGGAGGCTGAGGCAGGAGAATTGCTTGAACCTGGGAGGCGGAGGGTGCAGTGAGCCGAGATTGCACCACTGCACTCCAGCCTGGGTGACAGAGGGAGGCTCTGTCTCAAAAAAACAAACAAACAAAAAAATTATTGGGGATTACTGAGCATGATGGTGTTTAATTTTGGGAGGGGATGGGGGTAGTTATTCCAGACTCCCTTCCCCTCGAAAACACACGTGCATAATCTTCCATATAATTTCCAGGGATTAATGGATTCCCTGGGAGATCCAGGGATTTCAGGTTAGAAATCTCTGATGTAATACATTTCCTCCTTTTCAGAGATGAGAAAATCAAGGCCCAGAAACAAGGTGACTGACTATTGGTCTCAGCAACACTGACAGTGAACAAATCACACAAGAAGGCAGGCACGGTGGCTGATGCCTGTAATCCTGTCATTTTGGGAGATGGAGGCGGGTGGATCACTTAAGCCCAGGAGTTCAAGACAAGCCTGGGGAACATGGCAAAGCCCTGTCTCTACAAAAAATACAAAAACTAGCCAGGTGTGGTGGCACGCATCTGTAGTCCCAGCTACTGGGAAGGCTGAGAGGTGGGAGGATCACTTGAGCCCTGGAGATTGAGGCTGCAGTGAGCCATGATTGCACCACTGCCCTCCAGCCTGGGCGACAGAGTGAGACCCTGTCTCAAAAATATTTTAAAAATTAAACAAACAAGGGGGCTTAAGTGTCACAACCATCAATGGGGAAAGTGTCCGTGCATAATTTATTTCCGGAAGCCCTGAGAAGAACAAGCATCAACGGCTTTCTGAGAGACTTATAACTTTTAGCTGAGGGAATCTCAATATTTAACCAAATAACACTTGAAGAAAAGCAGAAATCATCGAGACAGCAGCTCCTGGGAACTAGGTTTTATGATGTGTTCTAAAGACATAAGCGAGAAGCCTGCTGTCACTTGTTAGCTGTGTGCTGAACTGCAGTTTGGGGTGTCTTTAGGGCAGGTAATAAATTCCTTCCAGAGATTGAAATCACATACCAACGTGAATCTTCCACATCCCTGAAAACTACTTAGGCAAGATGCCTCACATGACACGGAACTCTCGATTTGGCAACACGTGTTGGGGTTCAGCCCCCCACAATCCTGGCACAGTGTGGGTGCTCGCTAAATATTTATTTGGATAAAATGGGCTTTCCTTAACTCTACAGTTTTCTGGGGATAGAAGACTCAGGAAACATGAGAGAGCAGTATAAAATGTGTAAGTACACAGTGGAAGGCTGGGGTTCCTAGTGAGGGTTTTAGAATCTCACAAACAAAAGCAGCCAGACACAAAAAAATACGTGCAATATGATTCCGTGTATATGAAGAACAAATGTGGATCAAATTAACTTATGCCATTAGAAGCGAGAATATTGGTTACCTTTGGGGACCAGGGTTGGGGGTGAGTGTCTGGGAAAGAGAACTTCTAGGGTGCTATTAACCCTAGCCCTATTCTATTTCTTAATCGGGGGGCTGGGTGCCTCTATGGATTCACTTTGTGATAATTTATCAAATGGTTCTGTATGTGTGCTCTATTTTAATAAAAACATTTATTTAAAAATACACACACAATGAAAGATGTAGGCCAGTCCTTCCCAGCCTTGAACGTGGGTACAGGTCACTTGGGATCTTACTAAAATGCAAAATTCAGGCCAGGTGCAATGGCTCATGCCTGTAAATCCAGCACTTTGGGGGGCTGAGGCAGGAGGGTCACTTGAGCCCAGGAGTTTGAGACCAGCCTGGGCAAGACAGGGGGATCCTGTCTCTACAAAAAATTAAAAAATTAACTGGGCGTGGTGACACATGCCTGTAGTCCCAGCTACTCAGGAGGCTGAGGTGGGAGGATCGCTTGAGCTCCGTGGTTGGCGGGGTAGGTGTCAGAGCTACAGTGAGCTATTACATAATATAATTGCGCCACTGCACTCCAGCCTGGGCAAGAGTGAGACCCTATCTCAAAAAAGAGAAAAAGAAAAAAAAAAAAGCAAGATTCAGATTCATTTGTGCTCTGGTATGGCATTTGATTCTGCATTTCTAGAAAGGATCTAGAGACCGGTATTGTCAGGATCTTTTTTTTAGGGAGATCCAGGGATCTGGTAAAAGTAGCCTAGGCCTATCCTGTTAACCTATTGGGCTGTTAACCGACAGGACAGCAGTTCCCAAGCCAGCCCATGCTCTCGTGTGGGTCTGTGAAGTTCACCTGCTCACAGCAACTTTGAAGGTGATTTTCCATCCGCTGGGTGGTGACCAGAGCCTGAAGTTGGGCTACCCCAGTGGGTAATCGACTGGTGACCAGCCCTTGAAGCCCACATTAGGGCCCTGGACTGCCTGCCCCATAGAAACCACTGGAGACCTGGAGGCTGTTATCCACAAATTGCATAACGAGGGCATGAGGAGCCTTGCTTCCCTCTCCATCCACAAGTGTGGGTGAAACTGGGTTTTCAGCAATGACCGCTGCATAAATAAAGTGGCCATTCCAGCTCCTCCTCACAGGGCTCTGGTGAGCCCTCGTAGGCTGAGGTGAGTGGATCACAAGGTCAGGAGTTCAAGACCAGCCTGGCCAACATAGTGAAACCCTGTCTCTACTAAAAATACAAAAATTAGCCAGGTGTGGTGGCCCGCACCTGCAGTCCCAGTCCTGGAATGGTCTGAATGTTTGTGTGCCCCACGAAATTCATATGTAAAAATCCTAACCCCCAATGAGCTCCCTCACCAGTTCGGCCATGTGAGGACTCAGGGAGAAGATGGCAATCAGTGAGCCAGGAATCAATCAAGAAAATCATTATTTTGAGTGGGGGCTGGGTGTGGTGGCTCATGCCTATAATTCCAGCACTTTGGGAGGCCGAGGCAGGTGGATCACTTGAGGTCAGGAGTTCAAGACCGGCCTGGCCAACATGGTGAAACCCCATCTCTACTAACAATACAAAATCAGCTGGGGTGAGCATCTGTAATTGCAGCTACTCCGGAGGCTGAGGCAGGAGAATCGCTTGAACCTGGTTGGCGGAGGTTGTAGTGAGCTGAGATCATGCCACTGCACTCCAGTCTGGGCAACAGAACGAGACTTCATCAAAATAAAAAGAACAACAACAACAAAAAAGAAAACCATTATTTTGAGGAGGGGGAAAAGAAGCAAGTCATATACAACATGATTCCTTTCACAGAAACAGTAAAAGCAAGCTGGGTGTGGTAGTGCATGCCTGTAGTCCTAGCTGCTCAGGAGGCTGAGTGGGAGAATTGCTTGAGCCCAGGAGTTCAAGGCTACAGTGAGCTATGATTATGCTGATGGGCAGCCACTGGGAAACATAGCAAGACCCCATCTCTAAAAAAACAACATGGCCGGGTGCGGTGGCTCACACCTGTAATCCCAGCCCTTTAGGAGGCCGAGGTGGGTGGATCGCCTGAGGTCAGAAGTTCAAGACCAGCCTGGCCAATTTGGCGAAACCCTGTCTCTAGTAAAAATACAAAATTAGGTGTGCATAGTGGTGCATGCCTGTAATCCCAGCTACTCAGGAGGCTGAGGCAGGAGAATCACTTGAACCAGGAAGGCAGAGGTTACAGTGAGCTGAGGTCACACCACTGCACTCCAGCCTGGGCAATAAGAGTGAAACTCCACCTCAAAAAAACAAACAATAGCCGGGCGTGGTGGCGGGCGCCTGTAATCCCAGCTACTCGGGAGGCTGAGGCAGGAGAATTGCTTGAACCCAGGAGGCGTGGAGGTTGCAGTGAGCTGAGATCTCGCCACTACACTCTAGCTGGGGCGACAGAGTGAGACTCCATCTCAAAACAAACAAACAAAGAGAAAACAACCTTAAAAAGAGGCCAAACCAATTAAAGCCTTGTTCCTGGGTTGAGACATAGGTAGTAAAATATAAAGAGAGGCCAGGTGTGATGGCTCACGCCTGTAATCCCAGCACTTTGGGAGGCCAAGGCGGGTGGATCACCGGGTCAGGAGCTAGAGACCAGACTGGCCAACATAGTGCAATCCTGTCTCTACTAAAAACACAAAAATTAGCTGGGTGAGGTGACACGCACCTGTAGTCCTGGCTGCTTGGGAGGCTGAGGCAGGAGAATCACTTGAACCCAGGAGGTGGAGGTTGCAGTGAGCCGAGACGGTGCCATTGCACTCCAGCCTGGGTGACAGAGCAAGACTCTGTCTCAAAAACAAACAAAACAACAGCAACAACAACAAAACATATATATATATATATATATGTGTATATATATATATGTGTATATATATATATGTATATATATATGTATATATATATATATTGAGAGAGAGAGAGAGAATACAGGAAGTGATTAATAAATACACAGGATGGCAGTGTCCTCCAGGAGCTAGAGAGGAAGGTGGGGAGGAGCACCAGGGGAGGAGTACCAGGGGAGGAGTACCAGGAGAGTTCTGTATTATGTGTTGTGCGTTTTATTATCATTCTTTAAAACCGTAGATATCCACATCATATGCACTCTTTCATTTGTATGCAGTGTTCACAATTTAAAAATGAAAATGCAATGCCACATCTTAGGATAATATTTTATGCTGCAATTTCTTTTGCTTGATTTTTTTTTTTTTTACAACATTCTGTGTTTTAAAATTTTTTGACCTGTCAGAGTCAGTTGCCAATTATGGTATTTATTTGCAAGGACACTTTATTCTGAGATTCTGCTCCTCTTATCTTTTTTCTTTTTTTTTTTTTTTTTTTTGGTGGTAAGATGCCCTTTCTTTTGATGGCATTTTAATAAAATGTTGGTGATAATAACAGTATATTTGGGATTTAAAAACAAAACCTCCCTTGTGTATTAAATAACCAATTGGCAACTAGAAGTGACTCCCAGCCCCCTTCCTTTTTTAAAGGTGACATTTAAAAGACTGGAAACCACAGGTGTAGACAACTTTTCTTTTGGGAAAGGAAGATATCCAGCTCTAAGGGGTTTGCAATAAATAAGTAAATAAATAAAGAGAGTTGGAGGAGTACTGCCTAGAGAAGATGAAAGGGATGTGTGGAATCCTCTCAAGCTTTTCAAAGAGGTTTTCACATTCTTGGAGACATTGTATGTTGGTTTGAGAATCTTTCTTGTGGTTTTTTTTATTGGTTTGTTTGTTCATTTGTTTGTTTTTGAGACAGGGTCTCACTCTGTTGCCCAGGCTGGAGTGCAGTGGCATGCCCTAGGCTTACTGCAAATTCTGCCTCCTGAGCTCAAGTGATCCTCCCACCTCAGCCTCTCAAGTAGCTGGGACTACAAGCATGCACCACCACGCGCGGCTAATTTTTGTATTTTTTTGTAGAGACGGGGTGTCACCATATTGCTCAGGCTGGTCTCCAAATCCTGAGCTCAAGCGATCTACCTGCCTTGGCCTTCCAAAGTGCGAGCCACCACACCTGGCCCTCTTGTGGTCTTAAAGGAAAGGGGAGGAGGGCAGGTGAAGAACAGAAATGCCACATGTCATATTTAGTAGGACACCAGCAAGTGGAGCCATGCTGCAGCTTCATTTTCCCCAAAGCTGTAACTGTGAGTACACCACGACCAAGTAGCCATGCTCATAGAATCTGAGAGGTGGAAGAGTTTGGAGGGAGTATAACAACTATTATTATAACCTGCATTTACTGACCTTATTTTTTGGAGACAGAGTTTCGCTCTTGTTGCCCAGGCTGGAGTGCAATGCCATCTCGGCTCACTGCAACCTCTGCCTCCCAGGTTCAGGCAATTCTGCTTCAGCCTCCCAAGTAGCTGGGATTACAGGCATGCGCCACTATGATCAGCTGATTTTTTGTATTTAGTAGAGACAAGGTTTCACCATGTTGGTCAGGCTGGTCTCAAACTCCTGACTTCAGGTGATCCGACCACCTTGGCCTCCCAAAATGCTGGGATTACAGGTGTGAGCCACTGCACCTGGCCCATTTATTGACCTTTTAAACGCATGCTCTGTGTGAGCGTTTTACAGGCACCAGCTCATTGAATCCTCTCATCAACCCTAAGAGGAGGTATTTGTCTCCATTTTATTTTATTTTACATTTTATTTGTGTATTTACGTATTTATTTATTTTTAATTCTTTTTGAGACAGAGTCTCACTCTGTCACCCAGGCTGGAGTGCAATGGTGAGATGTTGGCTCACTGCAACCTCTGCCTCCTGGGTTCAAGTGATTCTCCTGTCTCAGCCTCCTGAGTAGCTGGGATTACAGGCACCCACCATCACACCTGGCTAATTTTTGCATTTTTAGTAGAGACGGGATTTCACCATGTTGGCCAGGCTGGTCTCGAACTCCTGACCTCAAGTGATCCACCTGCCTTGGCCTCCCAAAGTGCTGGGATTACAGGTGTGAGCCACTGCACCTAGCCTCCATTTTATTTTATTTTAGATTATGACTTATTATTTTGTGAAAGATACACATAAAAGCTTTTAATCTTGGGAGTTATTTTACTTAAATAATTTTTTATTGATGCATAATAGATGTACATCTTTTGGGGTGGGAATAATTTTAGATTTGCAGAAAATTTTCAAAGACAGTATAGAGAGTCCCCATATGGCCTTCACCCAGCTTCCCCTAATGTTCACATCTTACGTAACCGTGGTACATTTGTCATTTGTCAGAACTAAGTGATTAATATTGATATGCTACTCTTAACCAGCGACTTTATTAGGATTTCACCTACAACTCCTGTGCCCTGTGTTTAAAGTCAAAGGCAAATGACAACAACCCAATCCAGGCAAGACTGCTAAAGGCTTAGACCCTTCAAGAATGAAGGTTTGGGTGATCCCACCAGTCAGGAGGCCATGACCTGCTGAGGTGCTTGCTGAGGACAAAGGAAATGAGGAATGGGTGGTGGCAGGTAATTATCAATGTCAACTACAGACGCATGACCAATGGCAGAAATGAGGACTGTAGTAATGATTTTGATACGAATATGTTTGTATTTATGAATTAACTAAATATTTTCATTATCTTCCTCTCTCCTAGCCCCTTAACATCTAACATAAGGCATGTTAATAGAAATTAGCTTTCTCTCTCAGTATTTCAGTTATAGGATCTCAAAGGGGGAGTGTGAATCAGTGAGGAAGAAGCTTATGATGTGTTTATATACAGTTTAAAGAGTGATAATAAAATGCACAAAAAGGGAGTGTGAATCAGCTAGAAGAAGACAAAAAGGGAGTTTGCATCTTCGCTGGGGAAAGGGTGCGTGTGGATTTGTGGGATGGCTGCATTCTGTTAGGAGGAAGCATCACTTTGTTACTGTCCGTAACTGGAGGATAAGTGTGATGAAAAGAGGAGTGTGTGGGTGCCAACTTGAGAAGGGAGCAGTTGTGCCGACTTTAAAATATGTCAGCCTGGCTGCGTTGAACTCTGTTTCTCAGAATCCCCTCCCGCTATGTCTCCAGTTAGGATGAGCCACAAGAGAGAATTGGAGGGTGGAAGTGAAGCAGTCACCATTTTGTAATTTACCTGTTGTCATTTAACCTGCAGGCTCCCGTCATCAGTGTGGATGGCAGCCATGCCTGCAGCTACTCTACCTTCCCCTGATCCTCCTTCAGCTTCTCCAACTCCTGGGCCAGATGGGGCAGCTCCATGACAATGGGCACTGGCTTCTTCAGGACATCCAGACCCTCAAGGTCAGGGGCAGTGAGATTGACACAGGTTCCAGTTCATGCTGCTCGGTTCCAGCTTGTGCTTGCAGGTTACAGGCTGTCCTGCTCTTCTCTATTTATATCCATTTCCCTCCTAACCACCTGCCCTGTGAACTTAACTCTCTAGCATCAGACATCCCATCCAGGAGGACAACATACACACAGTTGCTTAACTAGCCTCACAATTACTAAGATCAAATTTGCACAACAAATCCACACACACACACAGAGAAATATGTATCCTAATGGGTCTGCCTCTCTGATTAAACCCTTAATTGATACACTCATTCTGTGGACATCGTTCAGTCCTTTTTCTCCAGCCACTCCGTCCTTGCTCAGTGAACTCACAAACAAAGGGGACATAGCAGCAGCAATAGAAGGGATGCAAGGGCCTAGTAGCCTGGTCTTCTACCCTCCAAGCCTGAACTGACAACAGATCACAGCCCATACTGAGGCCCTAATATGGCACCATTCCCCAAGAGGACCAATCAGCTGCCTGGTGGCAGGTTAATTACATCAGGTCACCTCCATTATGAAAGAGGAAGTGCTTTGTACTTGCTGGAATAGACACTTACTATGGACACGAATTTTCCTTCCCTACCCACAATACTTCTGCCAGAGCCACAGTAAGTGGACTTACAGAATGCCCTACCCACCGTCAAGGTAGGCCATATGGCATTACTTCTGACCAAGGAAGTCATTTCACAGCAAATTAAGTGGGTCAGCGGGCTCCTGCTCATGGAATTTACTAGTCTTACCGTGTTTCCCACCACCCTGAAGCAGCTGGCCCAATAGAACAATGGAATGAGCTTTTGAAGGTTCACAGGACCAGCTACCATCTACCATCCCTATAAGGATGACGACACCTTATAGAGCTGGTGTATGATCTATGCTTTTTTTTTTTTCAAGTTTAACCTGATTATTTGTGGGGGAAAAAGCTAGTTTTGATGAGAAAAAGTTGTCCTTTCCTTGTAAACACAAAGAAACTCAACAAGAATTTTAAATGTTACAGTAGGCCAGAAAATGCAACAGTAACTCTTACAATCCTTTTCAATTAAACAGACAAATCAAGTTGAAGACAAATGTTAAAATACTATTTAGCCCAAATATTTATCAGCGTATATATCCTGTTGTTCAATTGGCTTTTGATTTAAAAAACAAACAAACAAACCAACAAACTTTATAAGAGCTACACTGGCTGGGCGCAGTGGCTCATGCCTGTAATCCTAGCACTTTGGGAGGCCGAGGCAGGCAGATCCCTTGATGTCAGGAGTTTGAGACCAGCCTGGCCAACAGGGCAAAACCTTGGCTCTACTAAAAATACAGAAATATTAGCTGGGTGTGGTGGCACATGCCTTTAATCCCAGCTACTTGGGAGGCTGAGGCAGGGGAATCACTTGAACCCAGGAGATGGAGGTTGCAGTGGGCCAAGATCGTACCACTGTACTCCAGCATGGGCGACAAAGCGAGACTCCCTCTCAAAAAAAAAAAAAGCTACCACCACATTTAGAGTGATGAAAATAAATTAGTTCCCCCCGAAAGATATTGTTTAACCTCTAAAGCGTAAAAAGCTGTATAATTTCTTATACAAATTGACCAGTATTCTTACAAAAGTAATGCAGTTTGGGACTGATATTACACTGTATTTGTGGGAAAGTACTAGGCACAAGAAAATATATATACCAATTAGGCATTTTCAGTCTAGTCAGTCTCTAAGGTTATCATTTAATTCTTGGTGATATATAATCATTGGTATGCATTTTGGTACTTAAGTCATGAATTGTGGAGAACAAGAAGCAACAGGGTTTATATCTAACAAACGATTGCAACATTCAACCGATCTCTTCTGTGAACTTTGTGATTTGTTTTACCATTGGTCGCTTGTAGTAGGTTCTTTTTTTTTTTCATTCTTCCATATTCATGCTTTCTCCATCTGCACTCTGTCACGTTTCTTCATCTTTGTCATCATGATGTACGTCTTTTGACATTAGTTGTCTAGCTAATTTAATATTGAGTCCTTTGTTGAAGTGAAGCTTCCTTTTCATTTCAAATTGTCGCTTTTTTTGTCGTTCTTCAGGTGAGAGGTCACTATCCTCCTCTCCACTGCTTTCTTGTTCCTGAACCCGATACTTGGGCTCTGAGCCTTCAGCAGCAGCTAATTTCTTAGCTATCTGGTGCCATGGCCTCAGTGGTTTCTGTATCATTACACGCGTCTCCATCAACGCCCATCACACCATGGTAAGGGGAGTGTTTGGTTCATCAGTGTTCATGAAGCCACAGTCTTTGTCTGCTGGATGATATGTTGCCAGGAAGTTCATTTCATCCCACTTCCGGGATTTTTTCTCAGCTCTTCTTCGTCCGACGCCACCATAGAGAGTCGTAGAAGTCCTGTTCTTCAGGATCCCCTTGATGGGCCGGTGCGAGGCTGTTGAGGCGGCCTTTGCCCGGCGCTCCGGCTGTCGGCTCAGGGTCGCTGCTTGGCATGGGCTCTGCGGAGAGAAGGATCAGGCACTAGCCAAGCCCGCCAGGCAGCCGCGGAGCCCGCTCAAGGCTAAAGCGGCCGCACATGCTGTATCGGAAACGGCTACTGGAGTGATTGTCACCACACAACGACCCCGACACCAAAGCCCACGCTGAGCGGGTGGCGGCTCCTCGCGCGCCCTTCGCGGCCAGCACTTTACCCGTGGTCCATGCTTTAAATCAGTGACCAAGATATGACACTATTTCACCCATAGCCGGATTCATGGGGCCAGGGGTCAGGAGGTGGAGAAGGGAGGGGTCTCTTTCACCATTACCTGTAATTATGCACCTGTGACATTTTTCTTTCCCATGCCTACAACTTTAGGTTCTGCTGGCCTAGAAGTCTTAGTTCCCAAAAGAGGAATGCATCTATCAGGGAACATAGCAATGTTTCCATGAAACTGGAAGTTCAGGCCGGGGGCGGTAGCTCGCGCCTGTAATCCCAGCATTTTGGGAGGCCAAAACAGATGGCTCACCTGAGGTCGGGAGTTCGAGACCAGCCTGGCCCACATGGTGAAATCCCGTTTCTATTAAAAACACAAAAATTAGCTTGGCATGGTGGCAGGCGCCTGTAATCCCAGCTACTTGGGAGGCTGAGGCAGGAGAATCGCTTGAACCCAGGAGGTGGAGGTTGCAGTGAGTCAAGATCCGGCCACTGCACTCCAGTCTGGAAGACAGAGAAAGACCCTGTCAAAAAAAAAAAAAAAAAAAAAAGGAAGGAAGGAAGGGAAACTGGAAGTTCAGATGGCTTTAGGGTCCTC
Organism: Pan troglodytes; assembly: GCF_028858775.2. Lineage (NCBI taxonomy): Eukaryota > Metazoa > Chordata > Mammalia > Primates > Hominidae > Pan > Pan troglodytes. The sequence goes on along the minus strand of NC_072404.2, from coordinate 155,653,276 downwards.
GTGTCAATGAACCAACAGGCCAAGAAAGTTACTGTTTTGGCTGGGGTAATTGATCCTGATCAAGAGGAAACTGGGCTGCTACTTCACAATGTGGATAAGGAGGAGTATGTCTGGAATTTGGGCATTTGGGAGATGTTCTGTGATAAAAGATAATGGGAGGTGGTCACGGTGGCTCACGCCTATAATCCCAGCACTTTGGGAAGCCAGGGCAAGAGTATTGCTTGAGTTAATTAGTTCAAGACCAGCCTGGGAAACACAGCGAAAACCCCGTCACTACAAAAAAATACAAAAAATTAGCTGGGTGTCACGGTGCAAACCTGTAGTCCCAACTACTCAGGAGGCTGAGGTGGGAGGATCGCTTGAGTCCAGGGTTCAAGGCTGCAGTGAGCTATGATTGAGCCACTGCACTCCAGCCTGTGTGACAGAGCAAGACCCTGTCTCTATGTATATATATACATATATATATGTATGTATATAATGAAGATAATGGAAAACTACAATTGAACTCAGGCAGGTTTGTTAATACCACAAGCACTTCAATAACGGAGGTTTGAATCACCCCATCAGTCAAGGAATCTGTCTAGCTGAGTTGTTTGTTTGTTTGTTTGTTTGTTTGTTTGTTTTGGAGACAGAGTCTCAGGGCTGGAGTGCTGTGGCACAATCTCAGCTTACTGCAACCTCTGCCTCCCAGGTTCAAGCGATTCTCCTGCCTCAGCCTGCCAAGTAGTTAGAATTACAGGTGTGCTCACCTCACTCGGCTAATTTTTTTTTTGTATTTTTTGTATTTTTAGTAGAGACAGGGTTTCATCATGTTGGCCAGGCTGGTCTCGAACTCTGACCTCAAGTGATCTGCCTGCCTCAGCCTCCCAAAGTGCTGGGATTATAGGTGTGAGCCACCATGTCCAGCCAGTGAACAAATATTTTAAAAGCTGGTTTTAACCACCACATTTACTGCTTATAATTTATCCTTACTTCAGGGTTCGTGTTGAGGGGAAAGGGGATGTTGATTAGTTGAGGAAAGGATTAAGAATACCAGCCACAATCATGAGACCGACTACATAAATGAAGACTATAGTAGTTATAAGCATTTCTTCTTACTTTAATATGAATACTTCATATATATTTCATCCAATTTTTTTCTTTCCTTCCTCCACCCCGTTACCCTACTACTGAATGAGATGCTAATAAGTTAACTTTATGTTTCATTATTCAAGTTACAGAATATCCACAAGGGATCAGCTAGAAGAGGAAGGAACATTACCTAAACATGAGTAAAATGATATGCAGCTTTGTATTCTCTATTGGAAAGATGGTTAGTGTATTTTCAGTGATATAAAAGATAATTGTATCCTGTAAGGTGAATGCATGATTTTGCTATTGTCTTTATTTGGAGGTTTAATGTGATTCAAAAAGTATGTATGGAGGCTGGGCTTGGTGACTCTCACCTGTAATCCCAGCATTTTGGGAGGCCGAGGTGGGCAGATCACCTGAGGTCAGGAGTTTGAGACCAGCCTGGCCAACATGGTGAAACCCCATCTCTACTAAAAATACAAAAATTAGTCAGGTGTGGTGGTGCACCCCTGTAATCTCAGCTACTCGGGAGGCTGAGGCACAAGAATTGCTTGAACGTGGGAAGCGGAGGTTGCAGTGAGCTAAGATCACACCATTGCACTCCAGCCTGGGCAACAGAGTAAGACTCTTCCTCAAAAAAATAGTAATAAAAATATATATATTTATGGACGCCAAGTTTACAGGGGGTAGACTGTGGTGGTTTGTATTGTGTCAGTTGGGCTAAGTTGGAACTACATTTCCCAGAACTCTCTTCTCTGTAGAGCTGGCCAGAAGAGGAATTTACATGAGATTTGAAAGGCAGAAATGAAGCCACCACACTGCTCTGGAAGGTCATCATGCGCAGCTGCAATAAAGGGTACACAGAAGTGCTGGTGGAGGTGGAGAAGGGGAGGAGTTTGGCTGGGGCTGAGTGCCGTCATTGCTGGGAGATCTGGGTTCATTTATTTATTTATTTATTTAGAGATGGAGTTTCACTCTTGTTGCCTAGGCTTGAGTGCAATGGCACTATCTCGGCTCAGTGCAACCTCCGCCTCCTGGGTTCAAGTGATTCTTCTGCCTCAGCCTCCCGGGTTCAAGTGATTCTTCTGCCTCAGCCTCCCGAGTATCTGGGATTACAGGCGCCCGCCACCGCACCCAGCTAATTTTTGCATTTTTAGTAGGGGCAGGGTCATGTTGGTCAGGCTAGTCTCAAACTCCTGACCTCAGGTGATCCACCCACCTTGGCTTCCCAAAGTGCTGGGATTACAGGCATGAGCCACCACACCCAGCCTTGGTTCTTTTTATTAATTCAACAAATATTTATTGAGTGCCTGCTATGTCTGTGCTGCTTTATTTTTAAGGCTTTAAATGTTCATTTTGAAATAATTTCAGACATAAAAAAGTTGCATTAATAGTACAGAGTTATATATTCTTCACCCATCTTCCTCAAATGTTATCTTAGAAAATCTGGAATCATAGCACAATCATCAAAACCAGGAAGTTGGCTGGGCAGAGTAGCTCATGCCTGTAATCTCAGAACTTTGGGAGGCCAAGGTGGGTGGATTTCTTGAGGCCGGGAGTTTGAGACCAGCCTGGCCAACATGATGAAACCGCGTCTCTACTAAAATTACAAAAATTAGCCGGGCGTGGTGGCACACACCTGTAATCCCAGCTACCTCTTGAGGCTGAGGCATGAGAATTGCTTGAACCCAGGAAGCAGAGGTTGCAATGAGCCAAGATCAGGCCACTGCACTCTAGCCTGGGCAACAGAGTGAGACTCTGTCTCAAACAAACAAACAAACAAACAAACAAATACCAAAAACCAGGAAGTTAATATTGATATAATACTATTAACTCATCTACATATGTGTTACAATTTTGCCTCTTGTTCCACTAATGTCTTTTTTTAGGTTCTAGACTCAATCCAGGAGCCCATGCTGCTTTTATTATTTATTTATTTATTATTATATTTTTGAGATGGAGTTTTGCTCATGTTGCTCAGGCTGGAGTGCAATGGCACGATCTTGGCTAACTGAACCTCCGCCTCCTGGGTTGAAGCGATTCTCCTGCCTCAGCCTCCCGAGTAGCTGGGATTACAGGCACCCGCCACCATGCCCAGCTAATTTTTTGTATATTTTTCAGTAGAGACGGGGTTTCACCATGTTGGCCAGGCTGGTCTTGAACTCCTGACCTCGGGTAATCCACTTGCCTCAGCCTCCCAAAGTGCTGGGATTACAGGCATAGCCACTGCACCCAGCCCGCTGCTTTTAATTATGTCTGTTTAGTCCCTTCCAATCTGGAATCATTGCACAGCCTTTCTCTTTCATGACCTGGGCGCTTTTGAAGAGTACAAACCAACTAGTTTGTATAATGTCTACTTGGGTTTTTTTAAATGTGTCCTTAGGATAAACTCAGGTTATACGTTTTGGGCAAGAATACCAGAGAAGTGATGCGGTTCCCTTCTCAGTGTGTCCTGTCAGAGGTGTCTCCTCCCTGGACTTGGCTGACTTTGGTCCCTTGGATTAGGTGATATCTTCCAGGTTTCTACACTGCAAAGTCATTATTTTTCCCCTTTGGAATCAGTAAGTATCTTATGGGGAGATTCTCTGAAACCCTGCCCATAGCCGGTTTTCCACCATGCTTGCCCACTACTTCTGGCATCAGTGGATGGTTCTTGAGCAGGCCCTGTTTCAGGCACTGGGCATCAGCGACTCCAGCTGTGGGGCTTCTGCTGTCCCTTTTGAGACCTTGTGAAGTGTGGTTGACTGAGTTGGCTGTAACCAGGCCGGCAGCCCTCATTTGCAGGGCAACAGCTGTAGCTGCTCCCGCTGTTCAGCACCTGGTTCCAGGATAGGGCAAGGCTTGGGGCCTGTGGGGTGGGGTGGGGGGGTTTCCTTTGGAGGGCACCCATGGGCTGAGCTGCAGCTTCACTCCCATCTGCCTCAGGACTGGGAGCTCCCCATAGGACCGCTAAGGGTTTTGTCCCTTTTCCTCCACTTCGATGGAGCTTCTAGAAATAAGGATGGGATTAGGAATCATGTTCTTCTTCACCACCTGCCCTGCCCTGCCCTGCCCCACCTTAGGGTCTTCTCCCCCTTGGCCATTCCTCTCTCGTGTTTATAGCATATAGTTATTAGTGGTATTCTCACTTCCCCGTTAGGCTCTTGCTAGTGAAGTTGTGGATCCAGCATAACTCCATCTGCAACCTTCATCCATTTATTAGGGAAGGTCATGTATTTCCAGGTTCCAGGCATTCAAACGTGGGAATCTTTGGGGAGGCCATGATACTGCCCACCACAAGTGGTTAAGCAATTTTCCCAAGGTCACACAGTTGGGGGTGGGATCAGTGGCTCATACCTGTAATCCCAGCACTTTAGGAGGCTGAGGTAGGTGGATCACTTGAGGTCAGGAGTTTGAGACCAGCCTGGCCAACATGGTGAAACCCCATCTCTATCAAAAAATAGAAAAATTAGCTGGGCATGGTGGCGGGTGCCTGTGGTTCCAGCTACTCAGGAGGCTGAGGCACGAGGATCACTTGAACCTAGGAGGCGGAAGTTGCAGTGAGCTGAGATCGCACTGCTGCATTCCAGCCTGGGTGACAGAGCGAGACCCTGTCTTAAAAAAAAAAAAAAAAAAAAGGAAAGTAAGTGGCAAGCTAGGCACGATGGTTCATGCCTGTAATTCTAGCACTTTGGGAAGCTGAGGCAGGCGGATCACTTGAGGTCAGATGTTCGAGACCAGCCTGGCCAACATGGTGAAACCCACTTCTACTAAAAATACAAAAATTAGCCAGGCATGGTGGTGAGCGCCTGTAATCCCAGCTACTTGGGAGGCTGAGGCAGGAGAATTGCTTGAACCCAGGAGGCGGAGGTTGCAGTGAGCCGAGATTGTGCCACTGCACTCCTGCCTGGGCAACAGAGTGAGACTCTGTCCCAAAAAAAAAAGGTAAGTGGCAAAGTCGGGATTCCAACCCAGGCAGTCTGGTCCCAGCCTGCTGTTGGTCACCACACTGCGCTGCCTTTCAGCCCTTAGAAGGCTCTTTCTGGGATGTCCCTGAGAAATGGCCAATCTCTGCGTGAACACCCCCTCTACAGGGAATGTTGCCATAGGAACGAGTGCATTAGTTCAGGGTGCTCCAGAAAAACAGAACCAGTAGCATGTGTGTGTGTTCTATGTATAGATACACAATACACACACGAACACACACACACGAACACATACACACATGAACACACACACACACACATGAACTTCTTTGGAATGGGTGATAAGCCTGGCTGCCCATCCTAAAATGCTATAACTGAAGTCCTGTTGGGTCAGGGTAGGGATAGGATGCAGAGCATCTAGCAAAAGAATTTTGTTCCAAGTGGTCTTGACTTATGCAGTAACTGGGATCCTAAAGCAGTGCCCGTGAATGAAATTTTAGAAAGCGATGCAGAGAAGTCCTTTTGCAACGTGAATAAAACCTGAATTTTCAAGTGTCCAGTGTTGAACCCACCTGGATTATCACCTCAAGGGATTTCTGCTATTTCACTGCATTCAAGCTAGGCATAATAGTTCATAAGTGCATTCTGAAAATGACTTTTTATTGCCACAGCTTAAAAAAAAAAAGGAAAGCTTAAAGTACATCAATAAAAATACCACCACTATCAGCGAGAAAACTGTTAACGTTTTGGTGTATTTCCTCTGTCTTGTTTCTAGGCCCAAGTAATTTTTAAGGAAATGGGAAACACATTGAATAGGCAGTTTTACATCCTGCTTCTTTTACGATATCAGTGTATCATAAACAGTTTCTATTATTATGGAAGTAGGTTATTGCGGGGGTCAGAGGAGGCCTGCAGTGTGAGGCCTCTCTATGAACTATGGCAGCACGGGATCCCAGGTTCCAAGAACAAGAGTTAGACCACACAGGGGTTCTTTGGTCCACACTGCACACATGGGAATGGGCCAGGGGCCTTGGAGTCAGCTGAGTTTCAGGTTATAACCAATATTGGGCTAAGCAGTGCACGATGACAGAATTAAGTTGGAGGCTATGTGGCAGCCAGAGAGAGAATGAGCTGTCAGTTTAACAAAGTGGCTTGCAGACTTGGAGCAAGCAGAGGAGAGGCTGGCCAGGTGGCTGCGGATACAGAGAGAAGGAGTCTCAGGAAGGGTGGAGGAGGAGGGAACTGACCTGTCCCCAAGACCTTGGGATGCTCCTTCACTCACGTAGGGTTCCCCGAGTGCCTGCCATGCACCGCCTGGGACCAGAGGCAGTAGAGAAGGAACAAGAGAAGCTCTTCCAGGCACAGAGGATCTGGTGGATTTTGGCAAGTTCTTATTCCAAAGCCTGAAAATTCCTTTTGAGTCTTTCAAGGCCCTTCCTGATCTGCCCCAGGTTCCCTTTCTCACTTCATCTCCTCTCTGCCTCCCTAGCTCCTTCTAGCCAGCTCCACTGGCCTTTTTTTTTTTTTTTTTTTCGAGACAGAGTCTCGCTCTGTCACCCAGTCTGGGGTGCAGTGGTGCAATCGCCGCTCACTGCAACCTCCACCTCCTGGGTTTAAGTGATTCTCCTGCTTCCCTACAACCTCTGCCTCCTGGGTTCAAGTGATTTTCCTGCCTCAGCCTCCTGATTAGCAGGGATTACAGGCATGTACCACCACACCCAGCTAATTTTTTGTATGTGTATTTTTTATTTTTTTGAGACACAGTTTCACTCTTGTTGCCCAGGCTGGAGTGCAATGGCACGATCTTGGCTCACTGCAACCTCCACCTCCCAGGTTCAAGCAATTCTCCTGCCTCAGCCTCCCAGGTAGCTGGGATTATAGGCATGTGCCACCACATCTGGATATTTTTTTGTATTTCTAATAGAGACAGGCTTTCTCCATGTTGGTCAGGCTGGCCTCGAACTCCCGACCTCAGGTGATCCGCCTGCCTTGGCCTCCTCCCAAAGTGTTCGGATTACAGGTGTGACCCACCACACCTGGCCTGTATTTTTATTAGAGATGGAGTTTCACCATGTTGGCCAGGCTGGTCTTAAACTCCTGTCTTCAGGTGATCCGCCTGCCTTGCCTCCCAAAGTGCTAGGATTACAGGTGTGAGCCACCGTACCCAGCCATCAGATTTCTTTTCTTTGCAATCTTTCCCCTTCCAATATACCAAGTAATTTTACTTATGTCTTTTGTTTATTGCCTGTCTCCTTACCACTAGAATGAGAGCAGGGATTTTTGCTTTTGTTCACTGATTTATCTCCAGGGCCTACCACATAGTAGAAGCTCAATAAATGGTTGCTAATGAATAAATCTGACCAAATGTGACACCCAGCCTATGCTCAGAAACAAACCAGTGTTAGGCTTATCAGGAACCAATGAAATCACATTGACTACTGCATTAAGATTTTTCACCAAATGTCGTTGGATTTATTCATCCATTCAGAGAATATGTATTGAGGGCTTTCTATGTGCCAGGCACTGCTCTCAGTGCAAAGAGTCTAGCAGTAAGCAAAACCAAGAGAGAGAAAGAGACAAGAAACGAATAGCTTATGATGTAATGTCAGGTGGTGGTAAGTGCTACGAAAAATTAATTAAGCGAGTAAATGTTCCAGTTAACTGTTGCTGTGAAACATACCACCCCGAAACTTAGTGGCCTAAAACAACAAGTCAGTTTCATCTCTTATGGCTCTTTGGTTGACTGGGCTCAGCAGGGTGGATCTTGTGGGGTTTTGCATGTGGTTGCCATCAGATGCTGGCCAGGCCTTTAGTCATCTGAGGAATCTGCTGGCTGGACATCCGAGTGGCTCACTCCGTTGACTGCAGAGGTTGACTGTCAGCTGGGAGCCAAGCTGGGCTGTCAACCTGGATACCTACTTGTGGCCTCTCCATGTGGCCTGGGCTTTTCAACATGCCAGCTGGGATCTGGAAGGAGGTCTTCAAGAGGAAAGTGTTCCAAGAACACTGTGTTTGGAACTAGCACTGTGTCTAGCACCATATTCTGTTGGTCCAAGCAGTCACAAGGTTCCCATAGTCAAGGGGCTGGAGAAAGAACATGTGGGACAGAAGAGATTGCTGCAGTACCCCTGGGAAACAGTCTCTATGGGAAGGGGATGGTAAGTCGTGGGGAAGATCTCTGAAGGGAAGGCCTCTCTGATAAGGTGAACTTTGAGCACAGGCCTGAGGGGAGTGAGGAGATGAATCATGGGGGTATCTGGGGAAGAGGGCTCTAGGCCGAGGCAGAGCAAGTACAAAGGCCCCGAGGCAGGAGCATGGCTGACCCAGTGAGGAGCAGCACCATGCGCATGTGGCGTGCCCTTTCCTTCCCTGTCCTGAGACCACTGGTGCTCTTGCCTGCACATGTGCCCTTTACTCCTTGATCTTCACCAACCACGAGTCTTTGCCATGAAGTCACCCTCCTTGACCCAGAAGGCAGGTGCCAACCAGGTCACCCTCATTGCTGTGCTTTGCTGCCATCTAACTCAGAACCAGTGCCTGCATCATAGCCCTGGGGATCCAGCACTCCTGCCTCTCAGGTCAGCCCATCAGGGCCCCAGCACATAAACTGAGCAATGGCTCTGAGCCAAGGAGGCCCAGGTGCCCTTTGCTGGGACTGCAGTTGGTCCCTGACCCCTGCCTGGCTTGGACCAGGCCCCTTCTCTGGGGCTGAACTCGAGGCCCACGGTCCACCTCACTGGTTGCTGAGCCCCACCTCATGCAGCTGAATGATCACAAACCATGATGGACCCAGCTGGGCTCTGGGCTCCCTCGGCTCCCCAGCCACCTCTCTGATTTTCCACCCAAAGGCTGACAGCTGGGGTGGTGGTTGCACAGCGGCAAGGGTGCCAATTTCAGAGCCTGACTTTGTGGATTTGGATGGAGCTCTGCCTCACACTGGCTGTGTTACCTTGAACAAGTAATTTCACCTCCCTCTGCTTCTTTTATCTTTAATAGAGGGCTGTTATTGCATCTTTAAAATATTACAAAGAGGTATGAAGAATCATCTGCCATCTTGTTTCCATAGCTGGTCAACTCAGATCTTCCTCAGCCTATGGAACTTTTCTTTTTTTGGAGACTTAAATACCATCCAAAATTTTTTTGCTGTCGTTGTTGTGACCTGTGGAATCAAAGTGGCAGCCTGAATTTGATAACAGTGCTTAATATTGTTTCCTTCAAGAATTAACTGATCACTCATCTTTCTGGGCTTGAGATATTGAACAAGAAATGCCTGGTCTCATCCAAACCCTGATGATGTATCAGAAGCCCAGGGAAGCACCCCGACTACAGGCAGTGTAGCCAGTTCCTTCCTACCTCCCACCCTTTGTCAGCCTGGAGCCTCTTCCTTTCCTTTCTAAGGAGACAGAGCTCAGCATTGATGTGATGCAAATCCCTCCACAGGGTTCTTCTGGGACCCTTCCCATTCCCTGTATGTCCCTTCCTAGTGAGGCTGATGCTTTCTGGAATGCTGATGGTGTGATTGCTGAGAATGACCTTCATTCTCACCACAGATGGGGCCAAGAGAGAGCTCCTGGTTTTGCTTCTGTTTCTCCATCCATAAAATGGGACTTACTAGTTCTGATCTCATAGGTTTTCTGGGAGAACTCATTGAGTACATGCACGTGAAGAGCTCAGAAGGGCACCTGGCAGGCGGAAGGTGCTGTGTCGGCTCTAATGATGCTATGACTCTTGGGCAAAACTTTGGACTTTCTTGTGCTGACCCAGAGCCAGGCCCTGCAGCCAGACCCCACCTCAAGGCCCCATGTCCACCTGGGCCTCTCAGGTGGCTTTACCCTCTTGATTGGCCCCACCAGCCAGATCAACCCCATGCCCTACCTGGGCCAACCCAGAGAGCGCAGGAGCAGAGTGGAAAGTCCACCTTGTGAAAAAAGGCAGCAAGAATCCATCTGAATTTATAGAGGCTGCACCATGGGACCCAAAGTGGGTATTGGCACTGTCGGAGTCACAGCAGACGCCCTTAGCAATTGGTAAGCTTCAGAAGTGGCTGCACACACTGGAGTACTGGTTAACTCATAGGACAGGTGCCAGAATTTCTTTCTAAGAGGCATGATGGGAAAGCAGCAGTCGTGCAGTTGTGGGAGGATGCTAAGAGACCTGGCTTGAAGCACATCTGCATGGCAAGCTCGGTGTGCACGTAGAGGGCTGTCTACAGGCGTGTGGTACTCAGAAGTGCTCACGGCTAAGGAGGGGGCAGGCAAAGCCTCATGCTCCAGTGGTGATGAGGGACACCAGCTTTGACCCTTATATGGGGGCGCTAGTTCATGGAGTTGTCCTAATCATAAAAGAGTAAAGAATCCAGGAATGTAGGCTCTGGTTTTTGTGTTACTTTTTAAAAACATTTGTTTAAATTTTTTATTGTGGTAGAAAATGCACAACGAAAAATTGACCATCTTAACCATTTTCAGGCGTACAGTTCAGTAGTGTAAAGTTCATTCCCATTGTTGGCCAACCAATCTCCAGAGCTCTTCCATCTTGCAAAGCTGGAACTCTGTACCCATTAAACAATGCCTCCCCTCCCCTCCCCCAGTCCCTGGCAAGCATCATTCTACTGTGTGTTTCCATGAATGTGACAACTCTAGGTGGAATCATACAGTATTGGTTTCTGTGTTCCTTTCGAAAGCCTGGACTTTTTAAAAGCTTCATGGTGGCCATCATTGTATACACCATCCCCCTCCCTTGCCAGCTCTGCTCCTCAGTCTCCTTGGGGAGACTGTGCTTAGCCCACAGGTGCTGCTATTGTCTCTCCTAGTCCTTGGCCAGCATGTCCTTCACTACCACACTTTTCCTGGATGTGCTCCCCCAGCCAAGGCTTCCATCACCCTCTGAGAGCTGATGGCCCCCCAGTTGCCTTAAGGCTTTATCCTTCCTGGGTCTTTGGAATCAAAGTGGCAATCTGAATTTGATAACAATGCTTAATATTGTTTCCTTCAATAATTAACTCATCTTTCCAGGCTTGAGATATTGACCCAGAGCCCCTGTCCCATTGACTTCCCATCCCCATCTCACTCCTTCGCATCCTCCAGGGCTCAGCCTTCTCAAAAGTCATCAGGAGATCCTTGCCTATATTGTGAAGACCTATTTCCTTGTCTGTCTTCCCTACTAGAGTGTAAGCTATTCACAGGCTGAGAGAGCCTCATTCCTCTTGATGTCTCAGCATCGCAGACATCAGGAGCTCAGGAATTATTTGGCAAATGAGTGAATAAAGGAATCTTAACAACACAGCTCCATGGAAAGTAGGACCAAGAGAAAGGGTTGCAGGTGAAGATGGTGGGTTGAACACATGCATCTAACTTAGTCTTTTCTTTTTGGCAGGGAGATGGAGTCTTGCTCTGTTGCCCAGGCTGGAGGGCAGTGGTACGATCTCAGCTCACTACAACCTCCCCTTCCCAGGTTCAAGCGATTCTCCAGCCTCAGCCTCCTGAGTAACTGGGACTACAGGTGTGTGCCACTGCATCTGGCTAATTGTTGTAGTTTTAGTAGAGAGTGGGTTTCACCATGTTGGTCAGGCTGGTCTTGAACTCCAGACCTCAGGTGATCCACCCACCTTGACCTCCCATAGTGCTGGGATTACAGGCATGAGCCACCGTGCCTGGCCCATCTAACTTATTCTTAATGAAATCCCATTAAAACTACAGCAAAGGGATTTAAAAGATAATATGCAAACCCATAAGGAGGATGAAAGGGCAGACCTGGGAAACTGAGTCATAATTGGCCAGTGTGAGGAGCAAAGTACCAATGTCATTTACCCTGCTGAATCCTCAAGAGGTACAGGAACAGGCAGCACAAGGGACCTCTGAAGATGGGGGGAAGTTGAGAAGTAGGGAGCCCTGGAGGCCATCTTGGATGCTGCTGACCCAAACCACATAAACAAATGCAGTGCACTTACCCAACCCTCACCCTTCGGCGGGCCCAATGTCTTGTCTACATAGGTGCCCTAATCCAAGTGAGCCCTGGGTTTCCCTGGATAGCCCTTGGTATATCCACTGTCTTTCTCAGAAGGGGCTCTGAACACTGTCGGGGAAGCTCAGCCATTTTATGACCTGAGACCCCATGGGAATATCTCATCCTGGAAGCCTTCATCTCGAAGTGGCAGTGAAGCCCTGACCTTATTCAGCTGGCCTTGTGCTTCATACCCAGCTTTTCAAAACTCAGCAATGTTTGGTTAGGTATATATAGTCAGGTGATTAAAAAACAAAACAAACAAACAAAAAAAACCTGTTTCAAAAGTAAGAAAATGATTAACACAAAAGTAACCCAAGTGGTTACCTCTTTGGGAAGAGAGGGAGATGTCATTTAGGAAGAACACACATGGGAATCTGCAGCGGGTTGAATTGTGCCCCCGCCAAAAGATATAGTCAAGTCCTAAGCCCCGTGTATTAGGCTGTTCTTGAGTTGCTATAAAGAAATACCTGAGACTGGGCTATTTATTTATTTATTTATTTGAGACAGAGTCTCGCTCTGTTGCCCAGGCTGGAGTGCAGTGGCGCTATCTCAGCTCACTGCAACCTCTGTCTCCTAGGTTCAAGCAATTCTCCTGCCTCAGCCTCCCAAGGAGCTGGGATTACAGGCAGAGGCCACCATGCCGGGCTAATTTTTGTATTTTTGTAGAGAAGGGGTTTTACCGTGTTGGCCAGGCTGGTCTTGAACTCCTGACCTCAAATGATCCACCCACCTTGGCCTCCCAGAGTGCTGGGATTACAGGCATGAACCACTGCACCTGGCCTGAGAGTGGATAATTTATAAAGAAAAGAGATTAATTGGCTCACAGTTCTGCAGGCTGTACAGGAAGCATAGCAGCATCTGCTTCTGGGGAGGCCTCAGGGATCTTCCAGTCATGGCAGAAGGTGAACGGGGAGCAGGGGCATCACATGGGAAGGCAGGAGCCAGAGAAAGAGTGGGGGTGGGGGTGCCACACACTTTTAAATGACCAGATCTTGCAAGAATTCACTCACTATTATGAGGACAGCACCAAGAGGACGGTGCTAAACCATTCATGAGAAATCTGCCTCCGTGATCCTATCACCTCCCACCGGGTCCCACCTCCAACAATGGACACTTCAACTGGTCATGCGATTTAGCAGGGAGGACACAGATCCAAACTGTTATCACTACAGTACTTGTGAATGTGACTTTATTTGGAAATAGAGTCTTTGCAGATGTAATCAAATCAAGATGAAATCATGCTGATTAGATTAAGGTGGGCCCTAAATCCAGTGTAGCTGTTGTCTTTATAAGAGAAAGGACAGGGAGATTTGGATATAGATACACAGGGTAGAAGGCCCTCTGACAATGGAGGCAGAGATTAGAGTGATGTAGTTACAAGCCTAAGAACAACAAGGATTGTTGGCTGTCACCAGAAGTTAGGAAAAGTTAAGGAAGGACTCTCCCTAAGAGCCTTCAAAGAGAACACGGCCCTGGCCAGGCACAGTGGCTCATATCTGTAATCCCAGTACTCTGGGAGGCCAAGGCAGGTGGATCACCTGAAGTCAGGAGTTTGAGACCAGCCTGGGCAACACGGTGAAGCCCTGTCTCCACCAGAAAATACAAAAATTAGCCAGGGGCGTGGTGGCATATGCCTGTAGTCCCCAGCTACTTGGGAGGCTGAGGCAGGAGAATTGCTTGAACTGGGAGGCAGAGGTTGCAGTGAGCCGTGATCATGCCATTGCACTCCAGCCTGGGCGACAGAGCCAGACTCTGTCTCAAAAAACAAACAAACAAACAAAACAACCCAAAAAACAAAGAGAGCATGGCCCTGCCGATACCGTCATTTCAGATAGCCCCCAAACTGTGAGAGAATACATTTCTGTTGTTTTAAGCCCCTCAGTTTGTGATACTGTACCTTGATATTGGCTAACCCTAGCAATCTAATAGAGATGCCTAAGGTTTTTACTAATGTTATATTTTATAGCCTGGGTTATGAGTACATAAGGGTTGAATTTGTTTTTTAAAACCTGTTTATATGTTTTATATACATATACGACTTCACAATAACAAAAATAAAAGTAAGCAATGGCAAAAAAGGGAACATCCAGTGACTGGGCTTAGGAAAGAAATTCAGGTTGGACACATTTGGCTATGGGTTTGCCTTGTGTACCAAGATCACAGCAGGGGATGTCACCACCCGCAGGTGTGTGGGGCATATGCAGGAGAGGACTTTTTTTCTTTTAAACTTTTATTTTAGGTTCAGGGGTACATGTGAAGGTTTGTTACACAGGTGAACTCATGTCATGGGCGTTGGTTGTACAGATTATTTCATCACCCAGGTACTAAACCTGGTACCCAGTAGTTAGCTTTTCTGCTCCTCCCCTTCCTCTCACCTGCATCCTCAAGTAGACCCAGTGTCTGTTGTTCCCTCTTTTTTTTTTTTGAGACAGAGTCTTGCTCTATTGCCCAGGCTGGAGTGCAGTGGTGTGACCGCAGCTCACTGCAACCTCCGCCTCCCAGGTTCAAGTGATTCTCATGCCTCAGCTCCCCGAGTAGCTGGGATTACAGGTGTGTGCCACCACACTTGGCTTATTTTTGTATTTTTAGTAGAGACAGGGTTTCGCCATTTGGCCAGGCTGGTCTTGAACTCCTGACCTCAGGTGATCCACCTGCCTCAGCCTCCCAAAGTGCTGGGATTACAGGTGTGAGCCACTGCACCCAGCCTGTTGTTCCCTTCTTTCTGTTCATGAGTTACCATTTCACTCCCACTTACAAATGAGAACATGCGGTATTCGGTTTTCTGTCAAAAGAGGACTTCCTGGGGTCAAGCTTGAATGTTGTAGATAGTGAGATACAGCAAGCAGCAGGGGGTTCCTGGAGCTTGGTCTCTTACAGGCAAACATTTCTAGTGATCATGGGCCAGAAAACATCCTAGCCAGTGCGGCATCCAAAAAAAGATGAGATGCTGTTCCTTCCCAGGGGCAGCAGACTGTGTACCCTCATGGGGAAGGTTCTGGACAGGGTGGCTGTCCAGAGGCACGTTGCTAGGTGTCCCTCAGAAAGTTCTCTAGGAGCCCGCGTGAACTGCAGTACTGGGGGCTCCTGCCTTCCTATGCAGAAGGCAGCCAGAGGTTACCTTTATCTGGCCTGATAGCGGGTGCTTTGGGAATAGCTAAGAGTCCCGAATACACCGAAGTGGGCATGGTCTGAGCAGCTTACCATCTGCAAGGTGCTCACTACAATGCTGGACCTCATCTGGATGTCTGCTGATGACCATGAGGCCAAGAGGGAGGCCTCATCAAGGGCCAGAGGTGCTCCTTTAAGAAACTGATACAGGCCAGGTATGGTGGCTCATGCCCATAATCCCAGCACTTTGGGAGGTTGAGGCAGGAGGATCTCTTGAAGTCAGGAGTTCGAGACCAGCCTGGCCAACGTGACGAAACCCTGTCTCTACTAGAAATACAAAAATTACCCGGGCGTAGTGGCGCACGCCTGTAATTCCAGTTACTCGGGAGGCTGAGGCACGAGAATTGCTTGAACCCCAGAGGCAGAGATTGCAGTGAACTGAGATCACACCACTGCATTCCAGCCTGGGTGACAGAGTGAGACTCTGTCCCCCCCCAAAAAAGAAAAGAAACTGATATAGGAGCCTGGGGTAGGGACAGAACCCCCACCCTATCCTGGTGTCGTGGGGTTTCATCTTGACATGACTCCTTCAAAACCCTGTTGGCTTATGACAGCTGACCTGCCAAATAACTTTTCTCTTTCTCGGCCAGAGGTAATCAGGACAATGTGAGATTTCTCAGTGATTTTTCTTCTCCATCTGGTTTCCTGCCTTGTAGTTAGAGGAGATAACAGCCATCCCAGGAATTCTCAATATACGTATATTACTTTAGCTGAGAAAAAAATGTTTAGAGGATGGGAAAGTGAATACTGAACACCTCATAGAACGATTCTAAATGAATAGATTGGTTCTGAATGTAAGATAAAAGAGCACTTGGAAAAGTGGGTAGAGATTGGAGAAAATCACTTTATATCTCTTTCTCCTAAAGCTGTGTTAAGTTCTCTTTAATGGAGATTCTGGGAAAAGGATCTAATTCCTTCAAAAGCTGGGCTGCCCTGCAGCTGAAGCCAAGTTGTAAAACTGTTTGGGATGTAGAAAGGTTAGTAAAGAGACCGACTGTATGGCCATTTCTAACAATCTGATGGGAGGGGTATTTGGCATGGTCTAAATGCTGGCTGTGAGGAAAGCAATGATCGGAAAAATAACATCACGGGGCTTTTTATACAGCCCACTGGTATCATGATGCAATGTGATTATTTTTCTGACTTTCTGTTTTTACCACAGGAAAAGGAAGAAACGAGGGAATTGGAGGAATGCTCAGATGCCTAATTACCAGTGTTTCTCTCAGATAAATTATAAACAGGCAGTTAAAGAATTCTACTACAGCTAGGAAACAAAGCAGGCTTTAAACACTTCAGATGTCAACATGCCCCAATTTAGAAGGCGTTAGAGCTGTATATAACCCCAGAGATAATTTTTCTCCAAGGAATGATTCAGCAGAGTTAAAAAAAAAAAAAAAAAAGTAACTCCCACCTCCCCATTCCTGCGCATATATGGCAAACATCATTAATCGAGGCAGAGTTTCTTTTTTTTTTTTTTTTTTTCTTATGGAGCCTAGATACTGCCCCAGAATTCTTCTCAACAATGTGTGCCGAAGAACTATAAATGGATCAGAATCGGTGCGTGAACTGAACCAGCTAAAGAGGGACCTAGCACAATAGTTAAAGTATAGGCGCTAAAAGTTCAGCTCAGCCACTTAAGTGTTCAGATAAGTTTTCTTATCTGTAAAATGCAGATGACAAGAGGACCTATCTCCTAGTATTGTTGTAAGGATTAAATCACCACATCTAAACAGTTTGGAGCAGGGACAAGTAGTAAATATTCAACAAATAGTATTTAAAATTTTTCTAGAATAAAGAGCTAAAGAAAGTCATTTACTGTTTAACCCTGGAGGTAATACTAGATTAAGATTTAGAAGCAACCTGTGAGTTGAAGATTTATTCAACAAAGATATTTAGCAACTACTATTATTTGCTGAGCTTTGTACGAAATGCTGTGGAGTCTATATAATGCAAGGTACCAATATATAAATCTGGGTCAAAGTTGACCTTTTTTTTTTTTTTTTTTTTTTTTTTGAGACAGGGTCTCGCTCTGTCACTCAGGCGGGGTTGCAGTGGTGTAAACATGGCTCACTGCAGCCCTGACCTCCTGGGCTCAAGTGATCCTCCTGCCTCAGCCTCCCATGTAGCTGGGACCACAGGTGTGCACCATTATGTCTGGCTAATTTTTGTATTTTTTGTAGAGATGGGGTTTCGCCATGTTGCCCAGGCTAGTCTTGAACTCCTGAGCTCAAGCTATTCATCCACCTTGACCTCCCAAAGTGTTGGAACTACAGGTGTGAGCCACCACACCCAGTCTGGCATCCTTTTAAATGTAATAATATACTGACAAGTTATTTGTTTATAGTCAATTATTTTACATAAAATTTCAACTTAATAAAAAAAAATCAGAAGATAAATGGCCAGTTAATTAAATATGAAAAGCTACTCGATTTTGTTAATAAAGAGGGAAACAAGTTAATACAACAATGGGAATAGGGGGGATGGAAGATTTGAGAAACATATCAATCTGGACATTTAACATCCAGATATAAAGAAATCCAGGAAGAGAACCGGGCACAGTGGCTCATGCCTGTAATCCCAGCGCTTTGGGAGGCCAAGGCAAGCAGATCACCTGAGGTCAGGAGTTCGAGACGAGCCTGCTAACATGATGAAACCCTGTTTCTACTAAAAATACAAAAAATTAGCAGGACGTGGTGGTGTGCGCCTGTAATCCCAGCTACTCGGGAGGCTGAGGCAGGAGAATTGCTTGAACCCAGGAGGCGGAGGTTGCAGTGAGCCGAGATTGCGCCATTGCACTCCAGCCTGGGCAACAAGAACGACTGTCTCAAACAAAAAAAACAAAAAAAAAAAAAAAAAAAAGAAAGAAAAGAAAAATAAACTGGAAAGAATACACAAAACTTTTACTCATTTATTTCTGGGTCAGACATTTTTGGTAATTTTAATTTTCTTATATATATATCATGTTTTCATTTGGATCATGTGTTATTTTAACACCAGAAAAAAAAAATCTAAGCATAAAAAGAAAGAAAGCGTGCCATCTGGTTTTGGTGTGTCACCCTGGGAAGCTCCACCATTTGGAAAGAGGAGTGCATCTGGCATGGCGCCTGGGGATGGACTCAGTGGGCCCTGGAAATACGGAAGGAACTCGTGTCTGAGGCCTGCGGCATGGGTATGGTCTGCCCTCAGGTCTCACCGCCTTCCCCCAGGGGGGCCCACAGCCCTGTGCAACAGGCAGGGCCTCCAGCTTCCCTGGTCAGGACTGCAGCGGCTGAGGCTTCACCTGGCTGTGGCTATGGCCACCCCTATAGCTGTGCTGACTCCAGCCACCACCCATGTAGGGGTCTGAGGCTGCTTAGAGGGTACAGCATCCATCTCAGATGGATGGATTGGAGGTCCTGGCTGCCCCACACCTTCTGTGACTGAGCTGGACATGAGCTGGGCAGCAGCAAGAGTTGGGAGAGGGACCCTTCAAGACACCTACAACCTCAGCAGATGGGACTGGACTTCATCCTTTAAGCAGGGCCAAAACTCCCCACTCCCACCCAAATCAGTAGGAACCTTTTTAATTCAACAAACTGATTCTAAAGTTTATATGGAAAAACAAATAACCAGGAACTTTCAAACCAGAAGAGCAATGATAAGAGACTAACTCTACCAGGTATTTGAACAACTTTTAAAGTTACATGGATTTTATGTTATTTTACTACTTTATTTTATTTTGTATTTTATTTTATGTTTGAGCCAGGGTCTCACTCTGTTGTCCAGGCTGGAGTGCAGTGGTGCAAACACAGCTCACTACAGCCTCGACCTCCTGGGCTCAAGCAATCCTCCTGCCTCAGCCTCCTGTGTAGCTGGGCCACAGACGCATGTCACCATGCCTGGCTAAGTTTTTTAATTTTTTTGTAGAGTCAGGATCTCACTTTGTTGCCCAGACTGGTCACGAACTCCTGGCCTCAAGCAGTCCTTCCACCTCAGCCACCCAAAGTGCTGAGATTACAAGTGTGAGCCACTGTGCCTGGCCTTTATTTTATTACTTTTATTTAATAGAGACAGGGTCTTGCTTTGTCACCCAGGCTGGAAAGCTGTGGTGGGAACACTGCTCACTGCAGCCTCGACATCTTGGGCTCAAGCGATCCTCCTGCCTCAGCCTCCTGTGTAGCTGGGACTAAAGGAGTACACCATCATGTCCAGCTGATTTTTTTTTTTTTTTTTTTGTAGAGAAAGAAAACACCCAGCCATGTTGATTTTTAAAATGTGGTACTAGCCTGTAAATTGATAGACAACTCAATGGAATAAATCCAGAGTTCCAGAATAGACCTAAATATATACAGGAATTTCGTTTCTAGCAGGGTATTAGTTTATAAAATGGCCTAGACACTTGGAATGACACTATTCAATTAACGGCATTGAGACTTCTGGCTACCCATCCAGAAAGAAAATCGAATCTCTTCTTCACATCCTCAGCTAAAATAAGATACAGATTCATTGATATTAAAATGCCAAAATGGAAACCATAAAAGCAGTAGTAAAATATGGGAGATTAAAAAATCATATAGTGGAAAGGCCTTTAAAACAATGTCAAACCCAGAAATCATAACATAAAAGGTTGAATTTTTTTTTTTTGAGACCGAGTCTCACTCTTGTTGCCCAGGCTGGAGTGCAGTGGTGCGATCTCGGCTCACCACAAACTCCGCCTCCCAGGTTCAAGCGATTCTCCTGTCTCAGCCTCCTGATCAGCTAGGATTACAGGCATGCACCACCACGCCCACCTAATTTTTTTGTATTTTTAGTAGAGAGGGATTTCTGCATGTTGGTCAGGCTGGTCTCGAACTCCTAACCTTAGGTGATCCACCCGCCTTGGCCTCCCAAAGTGCTGGGATTACAGGCGTGAAAATTTTGACAACACACACAAAAAAACATGTCTCTAAACACTGTAATTCCACTGAACTGTACACCTAAAAATGATTTCTGGTAATGAGAGGTGACAGCGTGCCAGCAGCCCTTGCAGCCCTCGCGCACTCTCCGCGCCTCCTCGGCCTTGGCGCCCACTCTGGCCGCGCTTGAGAAGCCCTTCAGCCCGCCGCTGCACTGTGGGAGCCTCTTTCTGGGCTGGCCAAGGCTGGAGCCGGCTCTCTCAGCTTGCAGGGAGGTGTGGAGGGAGAGGCGTGGGCGGGAACCCGGGCTGCGCTTGGCGCTTGCGGGCCAGCGCGAGTTCCGGGTGGGCGTGGGCTTGGCGTGCCCTGCACTCGGAGCGACCGGCCGGCCCCGCAGGCCCGGGGCAGTGAGGGGCTTAGGACCTGGGCCAGCAGCTGCTGTGCTCGACTTCTCGCCGGGCCTTAGCTGCCTCCCCACAGGGCAGGGATCGGGACCTGCAGCCTGCCATGCCTGAGCCTCAGGGCCCTCCAGCTGTGGGCTCCTGCGCGGCCCCAGCCTCCCCGACGAGCACCGCCCCCTGCTCCACGGCGCCCAGTCCCATCGACCACCCAAGGGCTGAGGAGTGCGGGCGCACGGCACAGGACTGGCAAGCAGCTCCACCTGCGACCCCAGTGCAGGATCCACGGGGTGAAGCCAGCTAGCCTCCTGAGTCTGGTGGGGACTTGGAGAATCTTTATGTCTAGCTAAGGGATTGTAAATACACCAATCAGCACTGTATCTAGCTCAAGGTTTGTAAATGCACCAATCAGCACTCTGTGTCTAGCTCAGGGTTTGTAAATACACCAATGGACACTCTGTATTTAGCTAATCTAGTGGGGAGGTGAAGAAGTTTTGTGTCTAGCTCAGGGATTGTAAACGCACCAATTAGCACCCTGTCAAAACAGACCAATCGGCTCTCTGTAAAATGGACCAATCAGCAGGATGTGGGTGGGGCCAGATAAGGGAATAAAAGCAGGCTGCCCGAGCCAGCAGTGGTAACTTGTTTGGGTCTCCTTCCGTAGTGTGGAAACTTAGTTCTTTCGTTTTTTGCAATAAATCTTGCTGCTCATCACTCTTTGGGTCCACACTGCCTTTATGAGCTGTAACACTCACCGTGAAGGTCTGCAGCTTCACTCCTGATCCAGCCAGACCACAAACCCACCAGAATGAAGAAACTCCAAACACATCCGAACCTCAGATGGAGCAAACTCCAGACACGCGGCCTTTAAGAACTGTAACACTCACCGTGAGGGGCCGCGGCTTCATTCTTGAAGTCAGTGAGACCAAGAACCCACCAATTCTGGACACAGTAAGTCTTATGTTTCATATATTATACCACAATAAAAAAAGTCAATTTAGGTAAAAACAAAGTCAAAAGGCAGTGTTGGAAAATGTGCTTATAATCCACAACACAGACAAAAGACTAATATTCCTAATACCTGTATACTAACTCCTGCAGGTCTATATCTTAATAGAAAAAAAAAAGGGTAACGCTAATACCTACACTACATAGCACTTTTCCATGCCCTAGGTACTCTTCTAGAAATGCCTTAAGTAACACATTTAATCCTCTCCGCAACTCCATAGGGTACGTACTGTTATTGTCCCCAAGAGAAATCAGGCATAGACAGGGTGGGTCATTTGCTGACAGTCATAGCTGTTAAGCAGTGAAGCTGAGATTCAAACCCAGCCGTTCTAGTAGCTCTAGAGTCCACGATCCTAACCACCTAACTAAATTATCTAACTGCCTTTTTTGGAAACGTGCATGCGCCTTAAACATGTGGAAGGATACCTGACTTAACTCAGAATGCACAGAATGACAATTTAAAGTACAATGAGAAGGCCCGGCTTGGTGGCTCACGCCTGTAATCCCAGCACTTTGGGAGGCCAAGGTGGGCGGATTACTTGAGGTCAGGAGTTTGAGACCAGCCTGGCCAACCTGGTGAAACCCCAGCTTCACTAAAAATACAAAAATTAGCTGGGCGTGGTGGTGCATGCCTGTAATCCCAGCTACTCGGGAGGCTGAGGTAGGAGAATTGCTTGAACCCAGGAGGCGGAGGTTCAGTGAGCTGAGAATCGCGCCACTGCCCACTGCACTCAGCCCGAGTGACAGAGTGAGACTGAGTCACAAAGAATAAAAATAAAAAGTACAATGGGAGGTCTGAAGGTGGGGAAATTTTTTAAAAAAAAGATTAAAAAAAGAAAATAAAGTACAGTGATGTACTGTATTTTTTGCCTATCAGTTTGGCAAAGTTTGATAATGCTTTGTTGGTGTGTTGGTAAAGATATGGGAAAACAGGTGGTTTCAAACCTTGCTGATGGGAATGCAAATTGTGCACCAGTTTATTCCATTGAGTTGTCTATCCATTTACAGGCTAGTACCACATTTAAGAAATCAACATCGCTGGATGTTTTCTTTTTCTACAAAAAAAAAAAGTCAGTTGGGCATGATGATATACAGATATACACAGAAAAATTCTCCATTGATTAATCAATATTTGTTGCAGTGTTGTTGATACTAGCAAAAGTTTGGAAACAACTAATAGAGGATTGGTTAAAGAAACCCTGGACATCAATATGATGAAACACTGAAGGCACGAAGATTGGCAGCCATGTCTTAATCTGAGATAATCTCCAACATAGAGTTAAAGGAACACATTTGAGATGTAGAATAGTGTGCTATTATGTAAGACTTTTTAAAAACAGAAAGTGTACAGACACATGTGATAGGATGTGGTCTTGAATTTTCAGCAGCGTCCCCCAAAGAAAGACAATAAGAGATAAACAACCACACTTCCTAAGGAGAGACTAGATCCGTCCTTGGTGGATGTATTAGTCTGTTTTCACACCCCTGATAAAGACATACCTGAGACTGGATAATTTTTTTTTTTTTTTTTTTTTTTGAGACGCAGTTTTGCTCTTGTTGCCCAGGCTGGAGTGCAATGGCACCATCTTGGCTCACTGCAACCTCTGCCTCCGGGGTTCAAATGATTCTCCTGCCTCAGCCTCTCGAGTAGCTGGAATTACAGGCATGTGCCACCACACCCGGCTTATTTTGTATTTTTAGTAGAGATGGGGTTTCTCCATGTTGGTAGGACTGGTCTCAAACTCCTGACCTCATGATCTGCCTGCCTTGGCCTCCCAAAGTGCTGGGATTATAGGCGTCAGCCACCGTGCCAGGCCTAGACTGGGTAATTTATTTTTATTTTATGTATGTATTTATTATTATTATTATTATTTTTTGAGACGGAGTTTCGCTCCTGTTGCCCAAGCTGGAGTGCAATGGCGTGATCTTGGCTCACCACAACCTCCTGCTGGGTTCAAGCGATTCTCCTGCGTTCAAGCGATTCTCCTGCCTCAGCCTCCCGAGTAGCTGGGCTTACAGGTGCACGCCACCACGCCTGGCTAATTTTGTATTTTTAGTAGAGACAGGGTTTCTCCATATTGGCCAGAATGGTCTCGAACTCCTGACCTCAGGTGATCTGCCCACCTCAGCCTCCCAAAATGCTGGGATTACAGGAGTGAGCTGCCGTGCCTGGCCTAGACTGGGTAATTTATAAAGGAAAGAGGTTCAATGGATTCACAGTACCACGTGGCTAGGGAGGCCTCACAATCACGGTGAAAGGCAAAAGGCACATCTCACATGGTGGGGGGGCAAAGAGGGAGTGAGAACCAAGCAAAAGGGGTTTCCCCTTATAAAACCATCAGATCTCGTGAGACTTATTAATTACCATGAGAACAGTATGGGGGAAACTGCCCCCCGCTTCAATTATCTCCCACTAGGTCCCTTCCACAACATGTGGGAATTATTGGAGCTACAATTTAAGATGAAATTTGGGTGGGGACACAGCCAAATCATATCAGCAGACTTCCTAAAAGGCAGCCAACCTCTCCAGCAATGCTCCCCCATCACCTACCGCCTGCCTCTAGAAAGGGAGGCCAGAGATTCATTAGGGGAAAAATGGTGCTTTCTCCCCCTTGTGGGCTTGGGGAGGGCTTGGCCTCCCTGCAGCTGAGACATAAGGGCTTCATGAGATCCAATCACAAAGAGCAGGGGTGTACATCAGGAAGGGAGCCCAGAATTTTCCACCCTGGCTGGCTGTTACTAAGTGTCTGAGTCCCAAGTCTTGGTGCTGCAGGAAAAAGTTCCTGGGGGCTTGTGGAGTGTTTCCCACAAGCGAGATGGAGTCTCGCTTTGTGGAAGGCAGGATCGCAGGGCGACTGGAGTCTGCCCTTGGCATGGAGGCGACTGAGGGCAGAGGTGGGCCCAGATGGGTGGGGATGATGGAGCTGAGCTTCCTCCTGGGCCCAGTGTGTGCCATGGGGTGTAGCTGCCCCAGGGCTGCCAGGGTGGGGGTCCTGGAGCTGAGAGAGAGCCACCCAGGCATGGTGCCATGCAGAGCCCTCAGGGGGTGCTCCAGAAATCCCGCCCAGCTTCCACAGGGGTGAGACTGATGGGCTGAATTGGGATCCTCCCTCCCCAATTCATATGTTGAAGTCTTAAGCCCCGGAACCTCAGAATGTGACTGTGGTTAGAGATAAGGTCTTTAAAGAGACAATTCCATTTAAATAAGGTTTTAGGGTGGGTCCTAATCCAATAGGACTGATGTTCTTTTTTTTTTTTTTTTTTTTTTTTGAGATGGAGTCTTGCTTTGTCACCCAGGCTGGAGTGCAGTGGCACAATCTCAGCTCACTGCAACCTCCGCCTCCCAGGTGCATGCGGTTCTCCTGCCTCAGCCTCTCGAGTAGCTGGAATTACAGGCTCATGCCACCACACCCGGCTAATTTTTTGTATTTATAGTAGAGACAGGGTTTTTCACCATGTTGGCCAGGCTGGTCTCGAATTCCTGACCTCAAATAATCTGCCCGCCTGGGCCTCCCAAAGTGCTGGCATTACAGGTATGAGCCACCGTGCTGAGCCAAAGTTTTGATCTACTTTGAATTGAACTTTTTCAATGTGGGGACATTTCTCAAAACTGAAAGTTAGTGTGAAAGTGATGGAATCTCCCTTAGTCAATGTCATCAAGGAGCAGAGCAGGCAAATCAGACAGATCCTGCCGCGAGTAGAAGATAAAGCTGTACCCTGATTATACCACACTGAGATGAGCCCGTTGAATAAATGCGGTGAGCATGTATGTGCTGTGTATGCTCTGACTGCCATGCGTAAATCATGCTTGCTAATGTGTAGTGGAGCTGTGGCGGCGGTGGAGGGGCGAACAGCAGTGGGAGGGGGATTTGTATTTTTTTCTTTTTCTTTTTTTTTTGAGACAGAGTTTCGCTCTTGTTGCCCAGGCTGGAGTGCAATGGCGAGATCTTGGCTCACGACAACCTCCACCTCCTAGGTTCAAGTGATTCTCCTGCCTCAGCCTCCCGAGTAGCTGGGATTACAGGCATGCACCATCACACCCGGCTAATTTTTTGTATTTTTAGTAGAGATGGAGTTTCACCATGTTGGCCAGGCTGGTCTTGAACTCCTGACCTCAGGTGATCCACTGTATCAGGAGTGGTCAGGAGACCTCGGCCTCCCAAAGTGCTGGGATTACAGGCGAGAGCCACCGCGCCTGGCCTGTATTTATTTCACTGTATGGAATTTTGGCCTAAGTTCTGTTTTATCTTTTTTTTTTTTAAATCCAGTTCAGGGCCCGGTGCAGTGGCTCGCGCCTATAATCCTAACACTTTGGGAGGCTGAGGAGGGCGGATCATGAGGTCAGGAGTTCGAGACCAGCCTGGCCAACATGGTGAAACCCCATCTCTACTAAAAATACAAAAATTAGCCAGGCGTGGTGGTGGGCACCTGTAATCCCAGCTACTTGGGAGCCTGAGGCAGGAGAATTGCTTGAACCCAGGAGGCGGAGGTTGCAGTCGCTGCACCATTGCACTCCAGCCTGGGCAACAAGAACAAAACTGCGTCTCAAAAAAAAAAAAAAAAAAAAAAAAATCCAGTTCAGGCCGGATGCAGTGGCTCATGCCTATAATCCCAGCACTTTGAGAGGTGAAGGCGAGTGGATCACTTGAGCCAGAAGTTTGAGACCAGCCTGGGGAACACGGCGAAACCCCGTCTCTACAAAAAATACAAAAGTTAGCTGGGCATGGTGGTGCACACCTGTGGTCCCAGCTACTTGGGAGGCTGAGGCTCATCTGCCTGGGAGGTCAAGGGTGCAGCAAGCCAAGATCGTACCACTGCACTCTAGCTTGGGTGACGGAGCAAGACCCTGTCTCAATAAAAAATAAAAATAAAAATCCAGTTCTATAGTGCCACCCGCAATTCAGGTGACAGCCCTGTGTTTTCTCCCAACACTCCCTCATTTTGCTACCTTCTGGGTTTGGAGTGTGCCTGATCTGACTTTCCACTTTCCCAGCCCTGACCTGGTGCCTTTTATACTATGCACATGCCTGGAAGAGACCCAGGCTTCTTCCTTCCCTTCCACCCTTGTATCTTTAGGGTTTCCATCATGCCCAGTGTGACAGCACCAGACCGTAGAGCTTAGTGGTTAAGGGTGCAAAGTCTGAAGCCACTACCTGGGCAAATCGCTCAATAGCTCTATGCTTCAGCTTCCTCATCGCTGAAAAGGAGATGATAGTTCCGACCTCATAACATTGTTGTGAGGATTATAGGAGCCAACCCAGGGTGCCATATGTAACTGAGGGTGGACATGCACATGGCACTGAGGGGTGGGCCCAGCAGCCATGGGAGGGGGCTCTAGTGGTCACTAGGAGACAGACAATAGGTAACGTCAGAAGGATCACACCAAATGGAAATCCACCCAGCCAATGAGACCGGAGACTGATCTCCAGCAGCAACAACACAAAAGACATTCATCTTGTATGAAACGTCACCTAGATCATGGGTAGGACTGGGAACCTTGGTGCTCTCCAAGAAGCCACATGTCCTGGGAGTCACACGCTTCTGTGAATCTGGACTGGGCTGATGACCGGCTTTAATCAGCAGTGTGGCAGCAGGAGCTCCTCCTTCAGAACACCTATACTGACCACACAGGGTGAAACCCCAAGGAGGCCAGCTTCTCCATTAGGCCCCTAGACAAGCAGCTGAAGAACATCCAGAAGGAATTGTTTTTTTAAATGGAAGTCCCCCTCCTGCACCCCTGTTTAAGTTAGGACGGGGTCCCATTCTGCTTTCACAGTCTTGGGATCCCTGCATTGCCTGGAAAGGAGTCTGGCTAGCCTCCTAGAGAAAGTGCTGGAAAGGCCCATCCAGCATTTCAGCTTCCCTCCAGCTGAGCCAGGCCCCAGATGAATGCCAGCCCATGGGCGAACACCAGCAAGGCCAGCAGAAAACGACCCAGCGGAGCCCAGAGCTGGGAGCGAAATAAAACAGCGGCTGTTGTAAGCCACTTCATTCTGGGGTGGTTTGCGACACAGCAATAGGTAACTGGGACAAGGACCAAGTGCTGTTTTGCTGCTTTCATTGCTTAAGGGACCCCCTGCAGTTCTTGTAGCCTGGGTATAGCAGAAGAAGAAGGGGAACCTCCCCGAGCAGGACTCCCTGGTTATTTGCATGAGCTCCAGGCCTCCTGGCATCACTGTCATTCCCTAGCAGTTGACCTTGGTTTCTGTGTGGGAGGAAGGAGGCAGCTGGATGGAGGGGGAAGAGACAAGAATGTAGAGGAGACCGACCTGTGTTCAAAGCCATCTCTGCCACACCCAAGTTGTATGACTGTGGGCAAGCTATTACATTTCTATGAGCTTCATTCCTCATCTGGAAAATGGATCTCCTTACAGAATAGTTGCGAGGATGACATGACGTTACATGTAAAGCAGAAAAATACCTTAACATAATAGGTTTCCAAAACATGATAGCTGTTAGGATTTTACCTTCTGAGAGCCGGGGGTAAGGGGGGCCCTAAGGCTGGTGGGTCAGGCCCTGTGGGACCCAGCAATGTTCTGTTGCAGGGATCAGTAGAGTCATCTCCTTGTTAGGAACAGATTGACCCCCAGCACCCAATATTTGCCAGTTCCTACCCCAAACATGGCTGGGCTCATGTCTTAGACAAGGTGCCTCATTGCCCCGTTAGGCCGCCGGCTGTCCTGGAGCCAGTGTGTTCAGAGGGTCCCTGGGCTCAAGTCTAGGAGGATCATCCACGTGCCATCTGATCCCACCGAACATGAACTGATCTGATGCCGGAACTGATTACACTGAGTGTGAGACCCAACCTAGCCAGCTCCCCAATCCAACCCATGGACCAACCACTGGAGCCTGATATTTCAAGGAATCCTGAAGGGGTCATTTTTAAAGATGGCTATCCTCCTTGATGAAGTTGGAATGGGGTCTAGCTGCATAGGATAGAAAACTCCCCAAATACCAATGGCTTAAACAAGTAGTTTCTTTATTTCTCATGTAAAAGAAATCCAGAGCTGGCTCCATATGTTATGGGGACCTCGGCTCCTTTCTTTCCATCCTGCTGTCCTCAGCCTTACAAATACTTACTTCATAGTCCACAAGGGCTGCCAGAAACCCCATCATCACGTCTCTTTGTCAACAGACGAAACAGGAGAGGATGAAAGGGTGACCACTTCCTTGCAAGGAGCTTTCTAGCCAGTAAAATGTAAGCGGAAGTACGAGGAACACTCATACTTAATCACAAGCCTAATCACAAAGCTATACCTGGCTGCAAGGGGGATTGAGAAATTAAGTCTTAAATAATAAAATCAAGGTTCTATGGGTGACAAAGAAGTTCTGAAGCTAGATAGCGGTGGTGGTTGCACAGCCTTGTGAATACGCTAAATGCCGAATGCTTTAAATGGGTTAAAATAGTGAATTTTGTTATGTGTGAATTTTACCATGATAAAAAAAAATCGGAGTTCTGTGAAAAAGGAATAGGATGCAAATGAATATTGGAGTAGACACCCAGTGGTCTTGCTATGCCTGTTTTTTTCGTTGCAACCATTTAATAGTATCAGGTATCTTGGGATCATGTGTACACCCTGTAGTCAGGGGCCGGGGTCTGTACCTCAGAAGCTGGGGAGGGTTGCTGGCTAGCAATGTTCATCATCAGGATTTAGTGAAGAAGCTTCCTGAAAGTGAGGGATACCTGTATTGGCAACTGGAGGCGCGTGGAATTATGACCCATGACCTGAAGCAGTTTGGTTACAAGTGGGCTTTAGGATAAACAAGTCTTCTTTTCCTCTTTCTTTCTTCCTTCCTCCCTTCCCTTCCTTCCTTCCTTCCTCTCTCTTTCTTTCTCTCTCTCTCTGTCTTTCCTTTTTTTTTTTTTTTTTTTTTTACTTATTTTTGAGACAGCATCTCACTGTGTCACCCAGACTGGAGTGCATTGGTGTGAACATGACTCACTGCAGCCTCAACCTGCTGGGCTCAAGCAAACCTCCTACTTCAGCCCTACAAGTAGCTGGGACTACAGGTATGCACCACCCTGCTTGGCTAATTTTTTAAAACGTAGACACAGGGTCTTGCTATATTGCTTCGGCCGGTTTTGTTTGTTTGCTTGTTTGTTTTTAGAGATAGGGTCTTGCACTGTGTCCAGGCTGGAGTGTAGTGGTGCAACCACAGATCGCAGCTCACTGCATCCTTGAACTTCTGGGCTTGCATGATCATCCCACCTCAGTCTCCCGAGTAGCTGGGACTACAGCTGTGCGACTCCATACCCGGCCAATTTATTTTTATTTGTAGAGATGGGGTCTTGCTATGTTGGCCAGGCTGGTTTCAAACTCCTGGCTTCGAGCGATCCTCCTGCCTCAGCCTCCCCAAATACTGGGATTATAGGTGTGAGCGACCACACCAGGCCTAAACAAGTATTATTATTATTATTATTATTTTTGACACAGAGTCTCTCTCTCTCGCCCAGGCTGGAGTACAGTGGTGCGATCTTGGCTCACTGCAACCTCCATCTCCCAGGTTCAAGTGATTCTCCTGCCTCAGCCTCCCAAGTAGCTGGGATTACAGGCATGTGCCACAACACCTGGCTAATTTTTGTATTTTTAGTAGAGACGGGGTTTCATCATGTTGGCCAGGCTTGTCCCGAACTCCTGACCTCAGGTGATCGTCCACCTTAGCCTCCCAAAGTGTTGGGATTACAGGCGTGAGCCGCCGTGCCCAGCCCCACCCAAATATTCTTATGTGGTGTCTTAGACTATGTGGGCTGCCCTAACAAAATACACAGACCTGGTGGCTTAAACAGCAGAAATTTCTCACAGTTTTGGAGGCTGGGAGGTCCAAGATCAAGATGCCAGCCAGTTCAGTTTGTGGTTTGTTTTCTTCCTGGCTTGTAGACAGCTGCCTTCTTGCTGTGTCCCCACATGGCAGAGAGAGAGAGAAAGAAAGAGGAGTGGAGAGAGTCAGCACTCTCTGGTGTCTCTTCTTATGAGAACACTAATCCTATCAGATCAGGGTCCCATTATTCTGACCTCATCTAACCTTTGTTCGCTCCTTTAGATCCTGTCTCCAAATACAGTCACATCGGGGGTTAGGGCTTTGAAACAGTTTGGATCTGTGTCCACCCCTAAATATACTGTCAAAGTATAAATCTCAACGTTGGAGGCAGGACCTGGTGGGAGGTGACTGGATCACGGGGGTGGTTTCTCATGAATGGTTTAGCACCATCTCCTTTGGTGCTGTCATCGGGATAGTGAGTTCTCATGAATATCCCCCTCTCTTTCTTCCTCCTGCACCAGCCATGTGAAGTGCTGGCTTCCTCTTTGACTTCCGCCATGATTGGAAGCTTCCTGAGACCTCCCCAGAAGTGGAAGCTGCCATGCTTCCTGTATAGCCTGGGGAACTGCGAGCCAATTAAACCTCTTTTCTTTTTAAATTACCTAGTCTCAGGTATTTCTCCATAGCAGTGCAAGAACAGATAATACAGGCTTCAACATATGAATTTTGGAGGAACACAAGTCAGTCTATAGCATGTGGTCAGGATAGAGTCATGACTTAACGATGCAGAGAAAAATGAATGTATAACCCCCTAGCCAGTGTTCTAGAGGCAGTTATAGAGCTTTATTATCCACCTCCCATTCAATGACCATTTTCTCCCATTGTTTTCCTGAATAGTCCAGGCCGGGCCAAGTGTTTACTTCTGAACTTGATCTGATAGCTCTTTGTAATCCACAACCCACATTCAGGATTTCCCTGTTTCTGAAAATACCAGGGAAAGCTTTTGTCCAGATGGCCTGCATTTCTGCTCCACCCCCAAAATAAAGGGGATGGTCTCCTGCCTTGCATGAAATGTCACCTAGTAAAGAAAAGGGCGGGGAGGGGGGGGAATATTACAGAGACCAAAGCAAGGGGTGTGACTAAAAAGTGGTTTGGCCACCTCTCCTGCCTCACCTGTCCCCAGAGGACTGAGTCTGACCCATTTGTCCAGGGCAGGGAACAGGACAGGAGAGAGGAGGAAGCAAGAGGGTTAAGTCTGTCCAAGCCTTTCAGTGTGATGAGACAAGGGTGGAGTGTCTGCCAAGAACAGGTCAGGTTCAAAACAGGAAACCCCAGGGTAGTGATGGACACTTCTCTGTCGATTTTACGTGGATCTCTAGGGAAAGTGCTGGAACTGATCT
Source organism: Pan troglodytes (assembly GCF_028858775.2). Taxonomy (NCBI): domain Eukaryota; kingdom Metazoa; phylum Chordata; class Mammalia; order Primates; family Hominidae; genus Pan; species Pan troglodytes. The sequence goes on along the minus strand of NC_072404.2, from coordinate 155,621,690 downwards.
CATTCAATATATATATATATTTTTACAACTCAGATTGAAGAGGAAGTGCACAATGAGCTCTGCAGCTTTGCCAGCGATGCTGATCTCTTCCAGGTGCTGAAACGCTAAGGTAATGGGGAAACGCTGCAGGAGGCTCCGACCGCCCTTACTAGGAGGCCAGGAGAGTGGCCCTTGCAGGGGAACGAGTGAAGTGGGATACCTGAGGGCAGAGTCAGGCTCTGCTGCCCTTATTCTCACAAGCTGCAGCAAATGCACTCCCTGAGTTCCTGCAGCTCCCAGTGTTGGTGTGGGCAGCGGGGGAGAGGTGGGATGGAGTGTTGGGGGCCCTGACCTTCTTGGGAACCCCTGTAGCAGCCCTGCCTCCTTCCTGACCTGCGCGCAGAAGCTGGGCTTTCCCGGATACTCCTGGGTTTCCCTCCTTGTGCACTGCTTGGCTCTGTGGGTACCTCCAGTGGTTCTCCCCTGTTCTTGCCCAGTTCCTCCTACCTGCTGTGAGAACTGATGACCTTCCCTGGCTTCCAACCTCAACCCTCCTCTCTGCTTGACTGGAGCTTGGTGCGACCTTAACCTGTTCCACTCCTAGATACTGCACCCTCAGGCATCATTTGGTTTCTCCCACTCCTTCCAATAAACCTGGCCCATGGGACAGCCCCTTGTCCCTTCTCCCTGACCTCACTCCACTCCAAAAAGCATTTGCTAGGAGAACAGAGAAGCCCCTCCTCCAAGTCTTTTCCTAGAACCTGCCAGGTGTTCTCCATCTTGCCTTCCCTGATTCTCTGATACCTGCTGGGATCTTAGCCTCAGCATCAGGTATTTTCTTCAACATAGTCGGCTACGATTTCAGATATATTTATTTGGTTTGTTTGATTTCACCTTGGGACTTCCTCTCCCACCTGCAAATGGTTCTGATCCTTGCTTTTGGGCACCACAACCAAGGATAACAAGTGTTCTCCTGGCACCAGGGAACCTTCCAGCCAGGACTGCTCTCCACAGACTGAGAGGTTAGGTTAGAGAATGTGTAGGAAAGAGAAAGCTTCTAAGGGGAAGAGATTTAGCTTTGTTCTACTGCATATATTAGTTATTATATATTAAGCTATTCATGTGCTATAGCTTAACATATATTGATTTATATATATATACACACACACACACACACACAAGGCTATAGCTGGCCAGGTGCTCATGCCTATAGTCCCAGCACTTTGGGAGGCCGAGGCAGGTGGATCACCTGAGGTCAGGAGTTCAAGACCAGCCTGGCCAACATGGAGAACCCCTGTCTCTACTAAAAATACAAAAATTAGCCAGGCGTAGTGGTGCATGCCTGTAATCCCAGCTACTCGGGAAGCCAAGGCAGGAGAATTGCTTGAACCTAGGAGGCAGAGGTTGCCATGAGCCAAGATCACGCCACTGCACTCCAGCCTAAGTGACAGAGTGAGACTTCGTCTCCAAAAAAAAAAAAAAGGGGGCTATAGCCTTATGAGGGCTAAGCTTTTTTAAGTTTCAGTTGCTGGGAGGGCAAGCAATGAAATAATTGATTCAGGCAGGGATCCTCAGTGAGTAGCAAGACCATTAGGTGAAAAGTAGCTGAGACAGAGGGTATTTGCATGGTGCCAAAATATCGCCCTGCAAAATTACTTGCTAATTCACAGAGGAAAATAGTTACTTTATGAAATAAAAATCTACAATCAAGTGACTAAATTTAGCATCATTAACAGAGGGTCTACAAGACATTATGGGGATTCCCGATGTCATGCAATGTGAAATGTTCCTGCCCCAAATAATGTTGACCTTAATCTCTTTCTTCCTTTTTTTTTTTTTTTTTTTGAGACAGAGTCTCACTCTGTCGCCCAGGCTGGAGTGCAGGGGTGCAATCTCGGCTCACTGCAGCCTCCACCTCTCCACCTCCGGGGCTCAAGGGATTCTCCTGCCTCAGCCTCCCAAGTAGCTGGGACTACAGGCGTCTGCCACCACACCCGGCTAATTTTGTATTTTTAGTAGAGCCAGAGTTTCACCAGGTTGGCCAGGCTGGTCTCGAACTCCTGGCCTCAAGTGATCTGCCTGCCATGGCCTCCCAAAGTGCTGGTATTACAGGTGTGAGCCACTGTACCCGGCCTGATCACCTTAATTTCTCAGTCATGGTCTGGGAGAGAAATAAAGCCTGATGCCCCAAGACATCTGTATTAATCATTTCTTCAGAGAAACAGAACTAATAGGATGTATGTATATAGAGAGAAAGAGATTTATTTTAAGGAATTGGTTCATGTGATTATGGAGGCTGAGAAGTCCCAAGATCTGCAGTTGGCAAGCTGGCGACCCAGAAGAGCCAATGGTGTAGTTCCAGTCTGACTCAGGCAGGAGAAATTCACTCTTACTCTCAGGAGGGTCAGCCCTTTTGTCCTATTCAGGCCATCAACTGACCGGTTGAGGCTCCCCCATCATTAAGGAGGGTGTCTGCTTTAATCAGTCTACAGATTTAAATGTCATTGTCACCCAGAAACACCTTCAAAGACATATCCTGAATAATGTTTGACATTAACTTTAATTAAATTAATGTTGACACATAAAATTAACCATCACTGCATCCTTTGTGTGTAACAATTTTTTTCTTTTTACTTTTTAAATGTGGTTATTAGAAAGTTTTTCTTTGTTTTAGATTTTTTGTTTCTATAGGTTATTGGAGAACAGGTGGTGTTTGGTTACATGAGTAAGTCCTGTAGTGGTGATTTGTGAGATTTTGGTGCACACATAACCCAAGCAGTACACAATGCACCCAATTTGTAGTCTTTTATCCTTCACCCCCTTCCTACTCTTTCCCTGAGTCCCCCAAATCCATTGTGTCATTCTTATGCCTTTGCATCCTCATAGCTTAGCTCCCACTTATGAGTGAGAAAATATGATGTTTGATTTTCCATTCCTGAGTTATATCACTTAGAATAATAGTCTCCAATCTCATCCAGGTCGTTGTAAATGCCATTAATTCGTTCCTTTTAATGGCTGAGTAGTATTCCATTGTATAGATATACCACAGTTTCTTTATCTACTCATTGATTAATGGGCACTTGAGTTAGTTCCACATTTTTGCAATTGCAAATTGTGCTGCTATAAACATGCATATGAAAGTATCTTTTTCGTATAATGACTTCTTTTCCTCTGGGTAGATACCCAGTAGTGGGATTGCTGGATCTAATGATAGTCCTACTTTTAGTTCTTTAAGGAATCTCCTGTGTGTAACAAACTGAGTTCTCTCCTATGCATCTTGAATGGTTCTAGTATAATTAGTCATTCAATCTTTCTATATTCTGTAGTTCACATGAGGGACCCCTGTTGAGAAACCTGTTTAGAGGAAATAAAGACATAGAGGGACAAGTTAAATGGCACTACAAGAAAACAATCAGAAAAATCCAGAATGTGGAATATTTTTCAAAACCACTAACGTAGTTTCTTTTAAAAGTCAATGTGAATGTATATATATATACAAATTATATATATATATATAAATTTTAAAATAAACTTTTATAAAATAGAGACAGGGTCTCACAATGTTACTCAGGCAGGTCTCCAACTCTTGGGCTCAAGTGGTCCTTCCACCTTGGCCTCCCAAAGTGCTGGGTTTACAGGCATGAGCCACTGTGCCTGGCCACTTATGTAACTTCTTTGGGCCATACTTTCCTCATCTGTAAAATGGACAGAATATCATCTACCTTGCAGAGCTACTGAGAAGATGAAAGATACTGAATATAAAGTTCTTTATACTCATTGATACTCAATGAGTAGTACAATGCCTAGACACAACGGTTGGTAGCTATTATTACCGGTGCTAGTTTTTGGGAAACCAATAAAGGTGACCGAAATGCAGTGTAAGGGAAATACAGGTAAATATGAAAGGACTCTGCCTTACTCCAGAATATGGAGTACTAGATAAAAGAACAGGAGCAGAGAGTTCAGAAAACCAAAACAAAACCCATAAGCCATAAAAAATGTTGATAAATTTGACTATGTAAAAAATAGAAATTGGGGCGTGGTGGCTCACACCTGTAATCCCAGCACTTTGGGAGGCCGAGGCGGACGGATCACGAGGTCAGGAGATCGAGACCATCCTGGCTGACATGGTGAAACCCTGTCCCTACTAAAAATACAAAAAAAATTAGCCAGGCATGGTGGAGGGCGCCTGTAGTCCCAGCTACTCTGGAGACTGAGGTGGGAAAATGACGTGAACCTGGGAGGAGGAGCTTGCAGTGAGCAGAGATCGCACCACTGCACTCCAGCCTGGGTGACAGAGCGAGACTCCGTCTCAAAAAAAAAGAAAAAGAAAAATAGAAATTGGGCTGGGCACAGTGGTTCACGCCTGTAATCCCAGCACTTTGGGAGGCCAAGGCAAGCAGATCACGTGAGGTCGGGAGTTCAAAACCAGCCCGACCAACATGGAGAAACCCTATCTCTACTAAAAATATAAAATTAGCCGGGCGTGCTGGTGCATTACCTGTAATCCTAGCTACTCAACAGGCTGAGGCAGGAAAATTGCTTGAACCCGGGAGGCAGGGGTCGCAGTGAGCTGAGATCATGCCATTGCACTCCAGCCTGGGCAACAAGAGCAAGACTCCATCTCAAAAAAAAAAAAAAAAAAAAAAAAAAAACCTGCAGGGCAAAAATCACTATAAACAAAGTCAAATAAAGAACAAACTGGGAGGAATATTTTCTTTTTTTTTTTTTTTTTTTGAGACGGAGTCTCACTCTGTCACTCAGGCTGGAGTGCAGTGGCGTGATCTGGGCTCACTGCAACCTCTGCCTCCCAGGTTCAAGTGATTCTGCTTCCTCAGCCTCCCGAGTAGCTGGGATTACAGGCATGCACCACCACGCCCGGCTAATTTTTGTATTTTTAGTAGAGACAGGGATTCACCATATTGGTCAGGCTGGTCTTGAACTCCTGACCTCGTGATTCGCCTGCCTTGGCCTCCCAAAGTGCTGGGATTACAGGCATGAGCCATCGTGCCCAGCCGAATATTTTCAATTTATATCAAGCAGAGCTCATGTCCTTACTGAGGAAGGACATCCATAAATTAGGAGAATGACCTGCAAAAAGCCCAGGGAGGCTGGGCGGGGGGATTCATGCCTGGAATCCCAGCCCTGCGAGGGGCAGAGGTGGGCGGATGGCTTGAGCCCAGGAGTTCAAGACCAGCCTGGGCAACATGATGAAACCTTATCTCTACAAAAATACAAAAACTAGCTGGGCGTGGTGGCATGCACCTATAGTCCCAGCTAGTTGGGAGGCTGAGATGGGAGGATTGCTTAAGCCTGGCAGATTGAGGCTGCAGTGAGCCGTGATTGCGCCACTGCACTCCAGCCTGGGTGACAGAGTGAGTCCCTGTCTTAAACAAGCCGACAAAAAGGGAGCCCAAAGAACATAAATTCCATGGTTTCTCCAGGCCCTTCCAGAGGCACCCATCGGGGTGCAGGACAGTGGGACAGATGGTTCTTTAGGCTTCCTGATGTCCCAGCTCTAATACCTCTCTACAGCCTCCATGTCCCTCTTCTTTGGATTTTATACTAAGTCCTTTTCAGACACATTATTAGGAACCAATAAATATCTGTTGAGTGATTTCACATGTTAGAGTGCACTTGTTTCCTAGGGCTGCCATTAACCAAGTGTCACAAGCTGGTTGGCTTAAAAACAGTGGAAAATTCTCTCTCACCGTTCTGGAGGCTAGAAGTTGGAAATCAAAGTGTCAGGAGAGCTATGCTCCCCCTGAAGGCTCTAAGGGGGAGGGCCTTCCTTGCCCCTTCCTAGCCTCTGGTGGCCCAGGCATCCTTGTCTTACGGCAGCATCGCCCTACCCTCTGCCTTCCTCTTCACATGGCCATATGCCCTGTGTCTTTGCGTCTGTGATATCTCCTCATCATATAAGGACACCAATTGTTAGATTTAGGGCCCACCTAAATTTACATCCATAATGATTGCATCTCAAGATCCTTAACTAATTACATCTGTAAAGGCTCTTTTAAAAATAAGATCAGGCCAGGCACGGTCACTCACACCTGTAATCCCAGCACTTTGGGAGGTCGAGGTGGGCAGATCACGAGGTCAAGAGATAGACCATCCTGGCCAACATGGTGAAACCCCGTCTCTACTAAAAATACAAAAATTAGCTGGGCATGGTGGCACATACCTGTAGTCCCAGCTTCTTGGGAGGCTGAGGTTGCAGTGAGCTGAGATCATGCCACTGCACTCTAGCCTGGCAACAGAGTGAGACTCTGTCTCAAAATAAATAAATAAGATCATATTCTAAAGTTCCAAAGTTCTGGGTGGATGTGAGTGTATTTTTTGGGCAGGGGGTGAACACTATTCAACCTGCTACACAGAGCTTTTTCAGTTGCAAATGACAGGAAACCTCATCTAAGGAGCTTAAATAAATGATTATTGGCAATCCTAGCAAAATATATCTAGTATGTTACCCCGAACAATATCGGGCTTTGATGAGGTTACAAGTCCATCTCTAAACTAATCACTGCAGCCAGGCCAGAGGCTGTACCTGAGCTCTTGAACCAGGGGTAGATTCAGTTCCACTGAAAGCACACAGACTGAGGAGATTATTTGCAGATACCATTACCAGGAGAAGGGGGAGCAGGTGCTAGGTGGTAGAAAACGTAGCCACCTGCTAGCATGGTCTTCCTCCACAGTCAGTCAGCTCTTGGGCAGCAGTGACTCTTCTCATATCTGCATTCCAGGGCCTTGAAGAACAGCAGGACTTCAAATAAATATTTACTGAGTTGTTTTTGAATTTTTAACATGACTCAGTCTCCAAGGGCTTCATTCACGGTAAATCTGCAATCCGGCGTCTGATCCAGGGTGAGCCTTCCCCACGGAGGCACTGTCCTTTGTAAGGCCCTTCTAGGTAGACCAGCTGGCCATCTGTTATGTAACCATTCATTCTTCAAAACTTCCATAAAAGAGAAGCAAGAAAGAAGGGTTTGGATTATGTTAGGGTCAAAGAAGGGCAGGAGAGAAATACAAGTGGTAGATGAAACTGAGCATCAAAGAAATACATCCCCACCTTTCCCCTTTGTTCTAACACACACACAAATCTCATTATCTGCAGGGTTGGACTGTTGTTACCCTCACATACCCTGGAGCCCTGGTGGAGAATACAGGATTCTGGGTTTAGGCATGTGTCATTCAGTGGTTTAGGCCTGAAATATTGTGCCTTAAACACCCACAGAGGGGCCTTATATCCCAAACACCAGAAGAGCCAATGCCCAGAGGGTGAAATCAGACAGCCCTTAAGCTAGATGAAGCTGGAATTGGTAACCACACTATGGAGTTTAATTTGCTGACCTAGATGTAGTCTGCAGCCCACAAAACCTCATACCACAGCAAAGCTTTTTCTTGTGCTGAGACAGCTGGCTGAGCGTGATGTTGCAATGACTCAGTTCTCAGTAAAGGGTCTGAGGAAATTAGGGGCAGGGCTACAGCCCCAAGACCACAGCTCCAAGAGACCTTCCTGTTTATTCATGGGTGAGAGAAGGGGAACCTTCTGTTTGTGGGCACTGGTATTTCATCAGAAGAGACAAGGCTGGACTCTGGGTTTGAGCTGTGTGTACACAGTCAACACATGACAGTCAGACAATTATACTCAGAGTGAGAATTCATATCTAGCCACATAGGCCAAAAGCATCTCTAAAAGCTGTTCTTAGGCCAGGCGTGGTGGCTCACACCTGTAATCACAGCACTTTGGGAGGCCAAGGCAGGTGGATCACAAGGTCAGGAGTTCGAGACCAGCCTGGCCAACATGGTGAAACCCCGTGTCTACTAAAAATACAAAAATTAGCTGTGCATGATGGTGCACGCCTGATGTCCCAGCTACTCAGGAGGCTGAGGCAAGAGAATCGCTTGAACCCAGGAGGCAGAGGTTGCAGTGAGCCGAGATCACACCACTGCACTCCAGCCTGAGCGAAAGAGCCAGACTCCATCTCAAAAAATAAATACATACATAAATAAAAGCTGTTCTTAAAACTATGTGAATCAAATCACATTTTTACTTCCATTTTAAAACTGGACATAGGTTTATGTGAGGAGGCCTAGTTCAATAAAACGAGAGTTGAAAAACTCTGTGGGCTCGGAGGACTTCCCATTAAACATCGCCGGTTGAACATGTGCATACTCCTGGGCCTCCCCCCAAAACCCCACTAAAATGTGAGGCAAGAGACTTTTTGAAAAGCATAAGTCCATAAGAGAGGTAAGAGCAAAGAGAAGGATCAAAAAGATTTTTAAGCTGGAAATTTGAGAGAGAATGAACCTCACACACCAGAGTAAAGGGTCTCAAAATGGGGAAGCCAAGAAAACAAGCCAATCCATGCCTCTGAAACACCCCAAAGGCTTAGGAATTGGAGGCACCAGATACTTCTGAAAAGGCATGGCTGCGGCTGAAAACTAGAGCACTGATTAAAAGTTTTCTTCCAACCTGGGCAACATAGTAAGACCCCATCGCTACAAAAAACACAAAAATTAGCCAGGGGGTGGTGATGCACACCTGTGGTCCCAGCTACTCAGGAGGCTGAGGCAGGAGGATCACTTGAGCCCAGGAGGTTGAGGCTGCAGTGAGTCATGCTCGGTCCACTGCACTCCAGCCTAGGCAACAGGGCAAGAAAAAAAAAAAAAAGTTTTCTTAAGCAATAGTTAAGGCTGGGCACGGTGGCCCACGCCTGTAATCCCAGCACTTTGGGAGGCCAAGGCGGGCAGATCACTTGAGGTCAGGAGTTTGAGACCAGCCTTGCCAACATGGTGAAACCCCCTCTCTACTAAAAATACAAAAATTAGCCAGGCATGGTGGTGCACGCCTGTATTCCCAGCTACTCAGGAGGCTGAGGCAGGAGAATCATTTGAACCTGGGAGGCAGAGGTTGCAGTAAGCTAAGACGGTGCCACTGCACTCCAGCCTGGGCCACAGAGCGAGACTCCATCTCAAAAAAAAATGAGAGTTAATCCCTGCAGTTCTTCCCTTAGCCTATGCAACAAGCTACTACTTTCTCTCAGCCTTCATCAGAGACGGACCACTTATTGTATGGGGAGTTTGAGTTAGAGGAACTTTGGACTTAGGAACAACTGAAGGTGGAAGATGAGTATCAAAGAAGGGGGATGAAATGAAAGTCAATGTACCAACCCGTGCTGTCCTCATATTTGACTCCTAGACACTGGCAGACACATTTATAACTATGGGGAGGGAGTTCAGAGAACTCCCATAGGAAACTGACCACCAAAAGAAGAGACATGGAAATGTATCATAGGGGATTCCCCCAAGAATGACTGGCCCCTGTCTGATCACCCCATTCTAAAATCACTCCATCGTACATGCAAATCTTTTTTTGTTTTGCTTTGTTTTGTTCTGTTTTGTTTTGAGATGGAGTCTTCCTCTGTCACCCAGGCTGGAGTGCAGTGGTACAATCTTGGCTCACTGCAACCTCCGCCTCCCGGGTTCAAGGGATTTTCCTGCCTCAGCCTCCCGAGTAGCTGGAATTACAAGTATGTGCCACCACGCCCAGCTAATTTTTATATTTTTAGTAGAGACAGGATTTTGCCAGTTGGCCCTGCTGGTCTCGAACTCCTGACCTTAGGTGATCCACCAGCCTCAGCCTCCCAAAATGCTGGGATTACAGGCGTGAGCCACCGCACCCAGCCAATATTGTTTCTTAAAACTGAATATTCAGTGAATAAAAGCATTCATGGAAGGTTGAGCTGTGATAGTAGAAACTAAAAATTCAAGACGTCAGGTGTGGTGGCTCATGCCTGTAATCCCAACACTTTGGAAGGCTGAGGCAGGAGGATCTCTTGAGCCTAGGAATTCGAGACCAGCTTGGGCAACATAGCGAGACCCTGTCACTACAAAAAATAAAAAATTTGTCAGGCATGGTGGCACATGCCTGTTGTCCCACCTACTTGGGAGGCCAAGGTAGGAGGATCGCTTTAGCCTAGAAGTTTAAGGCTGCAGTGAGCTATGATCAAACCACCGCACTCCAGCTTGGGTGACAGAGTGAGACCCTGTCTCAAAAGAAGAAAAAAGAAAAGTCAGAAGGTAAAGTTGAAAAAAAAATCACAGAAAGTAGGAAAAAAGGGTCAGAAAATAGGAGAAAGACAGTTAGAAAATCAGAGACCTTCTACATCAATTTAGGAAGTCTGACATTTGAGTAATTGGAGTTCCATAAAGAGAGAATACAGAAAATGGAAAGGAGGAAATCATGTTGTAAAAAATAACAGTAATTCAAGAAAAAAATTCTAAAATGGAAGACCATATGTTTCTAGATTGAAAGGGCCTACCCGAGTATCCAAGGCAATGAATGGAAAAAAAATCCCCTACCAAGGCACAACATTGTGAAATTTCAGAACAACTATGAATAAGATCTAAAAAGCTTCCAGGATAAAAAAAAAAAACAGCAGGTTATGTACTACAGATCAGAAATGGCAATAGCTTTGCTCTTCTCAAGCACAACGCTAGAAGCTGGAATATGATGAATTCAAAGCTAACATGCAAGTGTGAATGAAGAATAGAGACACTTTCAGAAATGTAAGCTTTCAAAATTTTAACCTCCCAAGCAGCCTTTCTTCTTTTATTTTTTATTTGAGATGGAGTCTCGCTCTGTCTCCCAGGCTGGAGTGCAGTGGTGCAATCTCTGCTCACTGCAACCTCCACCTCCTGGGTTCAAGCAATTCTTGTGCCTCAGCCTCCCAAGTAGCTGGGATAACAGGTGTGCACCACCACACCCAGCTAAGTTTTGTATTTTTAGTACAGACAGTGTTTTGACATGTTGGACAGGCTGGTCTTGAACTCTTGGCCTCAAGTGATCCACCCACCTCAGCCTCCCAAAGTGCTGGGATTACAGGTGGGAGCCACCACACCCAGCCCAAGCAGCCTTTCTTAGGAAACTGTAGGATGATATATTCCATGAAAATGAAGGAATAAATAAAGAGGAAGCCTTGAAGCCCAGGAAATGGGAAGAGAGCAGAGTTGGGAGCAGGAGGATAGGGATGGAGGACTTGAGGATGCCTCCTAGAAAAACACATGAAACCAGCAGACAACCTGCTATGTCTAAATACAGTGAGCAAAGATTCACATTTCCAGTAGAGTCTGGAGAAGAATTAGCAATAGGTACATAGACAGTTGAACAAATAGAAAATAAGGCAATATTTATCTTCAGGGAAAACAAGAAAAAGTTTGTACCAGATAGGAAATATAATCATGTTACACTCCGCAGCTCAGCTGTGAATAATGGCTGCATTGTCAGAATAAACACTGGCTACTGATTAAACCAGAAATTGCAACACAAGCAAATTAGGAGGATGGGGAAGAGAAGATATATGATAGCTAAATCCTTGTTTCCCAAAGAAGGAAGACAACAGATAATAAATGCAACGGAGAAAACTGGAGAAGCTGGTGAAAGCTAAAAAGAGGCTGCTTCTGAAAATCAAGGGTGGGAATAGTGGGGAAGGAATTGCTTGCTTTAAGATTTTAAAGATTATTTTACTTTTCAAATAATGCAAATGTGTTATCTGATAAAAACAGTAACTAAAGAAAGATCATTAATGAGTTATGGAAGAAGTTAAACTAGTAGTGGCTATTATTTGTTGAGTACTTACAATATGCCAGAAACCACGGTAGGCATTTTACTTATAGTATCTTATTTATTTATTTATTTATTTGAGACAGGGTCTTGCTTTGTCACCCAGACTGGAGTGCAATGGCACAATCATGGCTCACTGCAGCCTCAACCTCCTGGGCTTAAGCAATCTTCCCACCCCAGCCTCCCGAGTAGCTGGGACTACATACATGAACCACCATACTGGCTAATTTCTCAATTTTTTGTAGAGATGGGGTTTTGCCTTGTTGGCCAGGCTGGTCTCAAACTTCTGGCCTCAAGTGATCTGTCCACCTCAGCCTCTCAAAGTTCTGGGATTACAGGTGTGAGCCACTGTGCCAGGCCTCTAATTTGGTCTCTAAATAAATGAGTAAATAAAAACATGATGCCCCATCAGACACTGCAGAGCAGCGATTCCCACCTTTTTCTGCACTTTTGAATGAAGGACGATGATCATGTAAGCCCCTTACTCCCACCTGGGAGTCCAGGGTTACGCATAATTCCTCACTGTAAACTCATCCTTATCTCTCCTACACAAGTAAGAATATCTAAATAAGTTAAAGTGACATTATTTTTGGAATAATCTAAAATCTTCTCAAATATATTTTTTTAAAAGTAGATCGGCCAGGCGCAGTGGCTCACGCCTGTGATCCCAACACATTAAGAGGCCAAGGTGGACAGATCACCTGAGGTCAGGAGTTTGAGACCATCCTGGCCAACATGGTGAAACCCCATCTCTACTAAAATACAAAAAAAAATTAACTGGATGTGGTGGCGCACACCTGTAATCCCAGATAGTCAGGAGGCTGAGGCATGAGAATCACTTGAACCCAGGAGGCAGAGGCTGCAGTGAGCCAAGATCGCACCACTGCACTCCAGCCTGGGTGACAGAGCGAGACTCAGTCTCAAAAAATAAAATAAAATAAAATAAATAAAAGTAGATATTACAAATCCCAGGATCTTAACTACTGTTAGTAACCAAGTCCCTGTGGCTCACAACCATTGGAGGAAATGCAGCCACAGAGGGCCTTGGAGACGTGTCTGCAGCTCCACACTGAGTTGATGGCAGAGCCCAGAGCCCTTGCCTTTTATAGTATGTGTTAACAGAACAGCTGGCTAGGATGTACTTCTACAGATGGTGGCGAGTGCATGAGGCTTGACCATCTGAGCAAGCTTGTCAGGAGGCCAGAGCTCTTTCTTTCCCTGTCTGGGCCACTCTTTACAAATGTACCAAAAAAGCTTTTATTGTCAGAGAAAAATGATTCCATTTAGATCTAGATATCCTGTGGAGTCCATTCCTTCAGTAAACTTTTTTTTTTTTTTTTTTTTTGAGATGCAGTCTTGGTGGCTCATGCCTGTAACCCCAGCACACTGGGAGGCCAAGGTGGGTAGATCATGAGGTCAGGAGTTTGAAACCAGCCTGACCAACATGGTGAAACCCTGTCTCTACTAAAAATACAAAAATTAGCCAGGTATGGTGGCACATACCTGTAATCCCAGCTATTTAGGAGGCTGAGGCAGGAGAGTCGCTTCAAGCTGGGAGGTGGAGGTTGCAGTGAGCCGAGATCGCGCCACTGCACCCCAGCCTGGGCGACAGAGTGAGGCTCCGTCTCGAAAACAAACAAACAAAAAAACATATTCTTGGGCCCTGCCCCAGACATATGGAAACAGAACAGGGCTGTGGAGGGGGGAATTAGCAGGAATCTATGCTTTTCCTTCAATCTTTTATTTTGAAAATATTCAAACTTATAGAAAAGTTGAAAGAATACAGCAACCACTCCTATACCTTCTACAAAGATTCCACAATTAACATTTTACTACATTGAGGTTTCTTTCCCTCTCTCTCTATCCTCTCCTTCTTTGTGTCTACAGAATTTCTTACCGAGACCTTTGAAAGCATATTTCAGACATCAGGACACTTCATTCATGTTGTGGTTACACTGTGTCCCAATAAAAGAAACATTGACATCCTGTCCCCTGGTACCTTGAACGTGACCTTAGTGGTAAATAGGGTCTTTGCAGAGGTACTCAAAATGAAGTCATACTGGATTAGAGTGGGCCCTACATCCAATAACTGCCATCCTTATAAGGGAGAGAGAGATTTGAAGACACGGAGAGACACACAGGGAAAAAGGCTACCTGACTGTGGAGACAGAGATTGAAGTTTATGTTGTCACCAACCAAGGAACGCCAAGGATTGCCAGTAACTACCAGAGGCTGGAAGAGGCAAGGAAGACTCCTCCCTAGTCCTTCAGACAGAGCATGGCCCCACCAGCCCTTGATTTTGGACTTGAATTGTGACAGACCAAATTTCTGTGTTGCAAACTATCCTGCTTGTGGCAATTTATTACCGTAGCCCTAGGAAACTAATACAACTCCTCAATACAGGTGTTACCTAAATGTGGGCATTTAATGGGACTCAGGTATTCTCCCCATAACCAATATCATTAGCACACCTAAGAAAATTAACAATAATTTTATGATATCCAATCCATACTCAAATATATCCAATTGTTCTCAAAATATATTTTATAGACTTTTTTTCCTTTTTTTTTGATCCAGGATCCAATCAAAGTATCTTACATGCATTTGATTATTATGTCTCTCTAATTTTTTTATTCTAAAAGAATTCATCTTAAAAAATGACTTCTTGATGTGTCCAGGTTTTAAAGAAAAAAATTATTCTCAAACAGTAAGAAAGACTTTATTCAAGACTATTGCAATAGGAGTGCTGCTCTAGGGGAGTGCGATCTGGCTCAACTCCAAGTACAAGGACAAGTGGGGATTCACAGCCAAAGAGCAGGATGAGGGGTCAGTGGATGGGAAATTACTAATGAGAGACATCAAGCGTAGGGATTCTTGCTAAAGACAGGCTAAGGGCTTAGACATCAAGGAAGCGGGGTGAGGTACTTGATCAGATACAAAGAGTGGAGGGATGACTTGGCAGGATTCTTTGCTAAGACTGGCTGGGCAGACCAAAGACAAGATGGGGGCCAAGGTCCAGGCCTAGTTGAAAAGAAGGCTCAGAGGAGTCTGACTAAAGTTTGGTCAGGGAGACAGCCTTTGTTACAGGTTAGTTGTCTTATAGTACGTTCCACACTGTGCACTTGTCTTTCCTTTTCTTTTTCTTTTTTCTTTTTTTTTTGAGATGGAGTTTTGCTGTTGTTGCCCAGGCTGGAGTGCAATGGTGTGATCTTGGCTCACTGCAACCTCTGCCTCCTGGGTTCAAGCGATTCTCCTGCCTCAGCCTCCCAAGTAGCTGGGATTACAGGCATGCACCACAACGCCTGGCTAATTTTGTATTTTAAGTAGAGACGGGGTTTCTCTGTGTTGGTCAGGCTGGTCTTGAACTCCCGACCTCAGGTGATCCACCTGCCTCGGCCTCCCAAAGTGCTGGGATTATAGGCGTGAGCCACCGTGCCCGGCCTTGCATTTGTCTTTTCATCCTTTTGGTGAAACTTGTTCCTCTATCACCATTAAGTCATGAGGCTTGATCAGATTCATGTTTATCACATATGGCAGGAATAATTCATAGCTGGTAGTATTAAGTATTTCAGATTACATCACATCAGAAAGTGCATAAGTGCATAATAGCTGCACTATTAGCGATGCTTAGTTGTTGTTATTTTTATTTTTGGAGAGGGGGTCTTTTTCTATTGCCTAGGCTGGTGTGCAGTGGCATGATCATAGCTCACTGCAGCCTTGAACTCCTGGGCTCAAGCAATCCTCCCACCTCAACCTCCCTAGTAGCTGGGACTGCAGATAAGTGCCACTCATGCCTGGCTAATTTTTTATTTTTTGGTAGAGACAGTCTCACTATGTTGTCAAGGCTGGTCTCGAACTCCTGGCCTTAAGCAGTCCTCCTGCCTCAGTCTCCAAAAGTGGTGGGATCACAGGCATGAGCCACTGTGCCTGGCTGAGTTTGATCACTTTGGTAAGGTGATGACCACCAGCTGTCTCCATTGCAAAGGGCAATTTTCCCCTTGGTAATTTGCAAGTCATCTGCAGGTAATACTTTAGCCCGATGTGAATATCTTGCTCTTCCATAACCTTCTGTCCAGTGGTTTCATCAAAAATCTTTATTTAATTGGGGGTTGCCAAATAGTGATTTCCAATTCTATCATTCCTTTCAGTTTTATTAGCTGGTATTTCCCTTCCTTTATTCCTTGTTTTGAATATCACTAGAGATTTTTTTAAATTGTGGCTTGATTTTTAAAAATCAGGCCGGGCATGGTGGCTCACGCCTGTAATCCCAGCACTTTGGGAGGCCGAGGCGGTCAGGAGTTTGAGACAAGCCTGGCCAATATGGCGAAACCCCGTCTCTACTAAAAATACAAAAATTAGCCAGGCGTGGTGGCGCGTGCCTGCAGTCCCAGCTACTTGGGAGGTTGAGGCAGAAGAATCTCTTGAGTCCGGGAAGTGGAGGTTGCAGCAAGCAGAGATCGTGTCACTGCACTCCAGCTTGGGCGATAGAGCAAGACTCCATCTCAAAAAAAAAAAAATGTGTTATCAACTATAGTGAGTATTTATTTTGATGTTCAGATTGACTAAATTTGGCCAGTAAAATTTCCTTCAAGCTGGTTGCCGTCTTGGAACACTTCTTTGTCTTCTGGCACAATTTGATGTCCCAGGCTCACTTTCCCTGCCCCAGATTGGGGACCCACCATTTTTCCAAGGGGCAGAAAACATGGTCATCCTCTCAATTACCTAGAGTAGTGGTATCACATTCCACCAGCCTGGCCAACATGTCGAAATCCCATCTCTACTAAAAAAATACAAAAATTAGCCGGGCATGGTGGCAGCGCCTGTAGTTCCAGCTAATTGGGAGGCTGAGGCATGGAGAATCGTTTGAATCCAGGAGGTGGAGGTTGCGGTGAACTGAGATCGTGCCACTGCACTCCAGCCTGGGTGACAGAGCAAGACTCTGTCAAAAAAAAAAAAAAAGAAAAAAAAAGAAAACAGAATAATGGTATCACATTCCTTACCCATTTAAAATTAGCTTAACAGTAGCTACTGTTGATCAAGTGCTGTGCACTGGGCCATGTTTCCATGCATCCTCATTTAATTCACATTAATTCTTTACAGTAGATTATGTTACTTATCCCTATTTTATAGATGAGGAAATCGGGGTGTGGAGAAGTTAAGTAAACTGCCCAGGTCCTCTCAGCTGGCAAGAGGAGGAGCTAGCAATTGGAACTCTAATCATTCTGATAACAAAGCCCAAGCTTGGAACCACCATAATCTATTGACAATTTGGCTACAAAAGAAGAAAACTCCTTAAGCAGCATTGAACCTGATAATACTACATTTTTAAAAACAAAAACCATGCTTTAAGGTAACAGGTATTAAGCAAAATTTAGGGAAAGAAATCCTTGAGTACAATCTGGAAACTTTCTCATTAATTCCCTTTTTTTTTTTTTTTTTTTTTTTTTTGAGATAGAGTCTCACTCTGTTGCCCAGGCTGGAGTGCAGTGGGAAGATCTCAGCTCACTGCAATCTCTGCCTCCTTGGTTCAAGCGATTCTCCTGTCTCAGCCTCCTGAGTAGCATGCGCCACCACGCCCAGCTAATTTTTGTAGTTTTAGTAGAGATGGGGTTTCGCCATGTTAGCCAGGCTGGTCTTGAACTCCTGACCTCAGGTGATCTGCCTGCCTTGGCCTCTCAAAGTGCTAGGATTACAGATGTGAGCCACCGCGTCTGCTTTTTTTTTTTTTTTTTTTTTTTGAGACAGAGTCTTGCTCTGTCCTCTCGCATTAATTCTAAATTGCCAATAATCATAGTTTAGAATGATCTTGATCGACCCAGAATATGAGGAGAAAGCTTTCTTACAACTCAGCCAGAAGCCTTATCATGAAGTGAATTGGAGCAGGGACTTTGGACCAAGGGAATGTTGAATGCCCTTCCAGCTTCTCACCTACAAGTCTTTTCTGTGCTTCTGGGACAGTCCATTCAGAGCTTAAGCTGTCCAGGGTAATGAAAGTGTTAGTAGGGGAGAAGAGAAAGCTGCTATGATAATGTAACTATGCCAAGTTGTCGTTGTCATAGGGTGCTGGGGAAGGGGATAGGGAGGGGGACACTTGCCAAACTGGGGGCTGTGACTGCTTGGACAAAGGAGCACCTTTTTCTAATCTGCACAGAGGTGTAAATAAGCACTGCAGGCTAGCAGAGGCCCTAGCTGAGTCAAGTTCTTTCAGTTTGAAGTTGACTGTTCTAGGTTCAAGGGTGAATGACTTTCTATTATCTCTTAATGAGAAAAAACTTCCTTCTCCCAACAAGAATTTCCAGTTGTGGTTATTAGCCTAGGTGTAACCGAAATTGAAAAGTAATTATATTTCTCTTAGCAGCTAAGATTGCCCCCAGCAACCTGCCCATTTCCTGCTTTCACTCTTAGGAGGACAGTCTTTTGCCTTGTATTCTTTTTTCCCCTTCTCTACATTGACTTTAGGGTCCAGTTTTAAGTCCCAGACCTGTTTAGTAACTAGCTTTAATCCCAGGGCACCAAGTCTCTGGCCTCTCCATGCTTCCTCCTTCCCTTCCTGGGTCTTAGCCAGGGCAGGGAGCACTACCTACCTGAGTACGCACAGCAGTGGTGAGAGGTGGCCCAGGGAGCCATCTCAGGGAACCCATTAAGATAAAGGGGAAGAATAAACAGAAGCAGATGTTCCTTCAGCCCCAGTCCCCAGCCCACTGAAAAACAGGAAGCTGGGATGGCAGCTGATAAGGGCTGTCTCCAGGGCTGGGCCGGGACTCCTTGGAGCCAGGGGCTGGGTTGGGTTTCTCAGTCCTCATCTCTCCAGGACAGTCTCCTTTTTCTTTTCCTTCATTAGTAGGGGAAAGCATAAACACAGTCCCCCATTACCACAAATTATGCAGTTGAGGTCCCACGTTTGGGGAAATTGTGAGGGTCAGCCCATCCAGAGTGCAATGGATGAGGCTTGCCCTGGGAAAATCATTTTTGTGATCCTGTTATCTCCCCCACAAGGTAAGTATCTCCAGGCCAATCTTATTTCCCTTCCATGGGGACAGGTCAGAGGCACTTTCCCTCCATATGAATACAAATCAAATGTGATTCACATTCTATCATCAATGCCTGTGGTCACTCAAAATTCAAAAGATGGGGCCGGGGCATGGTGTCAGCCTGTAATGTCAGCACTTTGGGAGGCCAAGGTGAGCGGATCACTTGAGGTCAGGAGTTCGAGATCAGCCTGGCCAACATGGTGAAACCCCTTCTCTACCAAAAATATAAAAAATTAGCCTGGTGTGGTGGCAGGCACCTGTAATCCCAGCTACTTGAGAGGCTGAGGCAGGAGAATCGCTTGAACCCAGGAGGTGGAGATTGCAGTGAAGTCGAGATCACGCCACTGCACTCCAGCCCAGCCTGGGCGACAGAGACTCTCTCAAAAAAAAAAAAAAAATTCAAAAGATGTGAACTTCCAAAATGGAGACTGCACACATGCACACATCTACACACACGCACACACACATGCATGCACACTATACACGTACATACATGTGCACCCACAGGCACACACATACCATACACATGTGCACACATGCCACATGCATGTACACACGTACCATGTACATACGTACCATGTACATGCACACATACCAAACACACACATGCACATACAAGCCCTCATCTAGGCTGAGATCTAAAAGCCCTGCAGTTGGCTGAGCGCGGTGGCTCACGCCTGTAATCCCAGCACTTTGGGAGGCCAAGGTGGGCGGATCACCTGAGATCGGGAGTTTGAGATCAGACTGACCAACACGGTGAGGGTCAGCCCATCCAGAGCGCAATGGTTATTAGCCTATGTGTAACTGAAACCCTGTCTCTACTAGTAGACAGGTTTAGTAGAAACCCTGTCTCTACTAAAAATACAAAATTAGGTGGGCATGGTGGCGGGTGCCTGTAATCCCAGCCACTTGGGAGGCTGAGGCAGAAGCATTGCTTGAACCTGGGAGGTGGAGGCTGCAGTGAGCCGAGATCACACCATTGCACTCCAGCCTGGGCAACAAGAGGGAAACTCTGTCTCTAAATAAATTAATTAATTAAATAAAAATAAAAGCCCTGCGCTGACTCCATTCTTCAGTAGTGATGATTCCCCAAAACACTACAGTTCACCCTCCATAAAAGGGGTTGTCCAAGCTTGGAGCTCTCTGGGTCTGGGGTTTCCCCTCAGTAAAGTGAGGAGTGTGGACAAGGAAACTTCTAGGACCTCTTCCTGTGCTCCCACATCCTCTGGCCCTAAGGGCTGTTTTCAGCTCCCCACCCCCATATCCCGAAGGATCAAAGGAATGGAAACTTAAGGAACTGGACCTTAAGGCTGTGGTGGCTGGGCTGGAGTGGATGGTGCTTTGCCACACACCTCTGGCATATCATCCTACAGCAGTGTTTCTCTTTTAAAAGAAAAAATTATTGCGGTGGCTCAGGCCTGTCATCCCAGCATTTTAGGACACCGAGGCAGGTGGATCACCTGAGGTCAGGCATTCAAGACCAGCCTGGCCAACATGGTGAAACCCCATCCCTACTAAAAATACAAAAATCAGCCGGGCTTGGTGGTGGGCGCCTGTAATCCCAGCTACTTGGGAGGCTGAGGCAGGAGAATTGCTTGAACCCGGGAGGCAGAGGTTGCAGTGAGCTGAAGATCATGCCATTGCACTCCAGCCTGGGCAACAGAGCAAGACTCTGTCTCAAAAAAAAAAAAAAAGTATTATGGACCCCAAGCTGACGAAATCTTTAATATTACCCAAATATATGTGCATATTAAAACCTTGGTATGCAAGGTTTAACAATACAACACCTCGTATTGTTAGGTAGTCTATCATCAGAAAAGTCAAGCAGAAAGGAAGGGAGAAGTCAGGGTGTCACTCTGGGCCCCAGCTTCAGGAGTGTTTCCATCAAGGGCTGCATTTCCCCCCTTGACAAATCCACCATAGCTCTGGCTTTGCTGGGTGATCCCTGGGTGCAGGGAAGCCCAATCCCTCCTTCTGTCCCCATTCATAGAATCCTGGACTGGCTAGGGGCCTAGAGAGGTCACTAAGCACTGCTGAAATGCAGAAGACCAACTTCTAGACACAGGCTCCCCGCCCCCTCCTCCTCTCCCTCCAGCCTAGGGGTGGCAGTCACTTACTGCTGTTGTAAACCTCTGGGCTGCCTCACCCTCTACTTTTTGGATCTTTGGTTTATTTGTCCTGGGTCCTAGGAAGGAGATGAGGCAGCACTTCCTAAGGACGGGGAGTGCAGATGGCATAGGCAAGATGCCCGCAGAGGCTGATCCAGGCATGTGCTCAGCACAGCAGCTGTAAGAGGAAAGCAGGGCTGGGCCAAGGGAGAAGGTGAAATGTGATGCACTTGCCACCAAAGCCCGGCCCTCCATCCCATGACGAGTTACAAAGCCCTTCGGCGTTGTCCTGAGTGGAGGCAAGGGGCTGGGTTTTTGCACCCCACTCCCCATATCTCACCCCTACATGGTTCGGTTGAATTCAGACTGCCCCGCAAGGAAGGAGCCACCCTTGGGCCAGGCAGCCCCCTTCAGGCAGGGCTATTCCTGGGAACAGACTAGCGGTGAGCTGTCAGCAGTTGTATCCCAAAGAAGAACCTGGGCAGAGGCTGCAGAGTCGGCCACAGCATCAAAGCCCAGCTCTGCTTACTACCTGCGTGACCTAGACCCAATTCCTCATCCTTGTTTAGCATGCAGTTCAGTTTCCCCATCTGTAAACAGGGAGGCTGTGAAGATCAAATAAGACCATGTTCCCGTAGGGGACAAGAAGCCCGCCCCTGGCTGGCTTCCCTCTAGGGAGCTGCTGCCAATCCCTTTGGCCAGGATCCAGGACTCTGCTTCAGCCACCTGTATAAGGGGGCGGGGACCCTGTGTGATGAGGTCTGTGCCAAGGTGTGGCCTTCCCTCCCACATCCTACTCTCAGGGGGTGGATGGATCTTGCTCTTCTCACTGGCTCCTCCAGCTCTGGGGACAGAACAAGGACGCCGAACCAAGGTCCTCTTGGAGCCTGTCTTTCTGGCCTCCCTCATCCTCCCCACATGAGCACTGGCAGGTTGGGCCCAAGCATGGCCAGGGAAGGGAGCACCTCTGGATCCTGGAGTTCCGAGCCTCAGCTGTGCCATGCAGCCCAGAGCCCTGCCCCGAGTGGAGTGTCAGGCTCTGTGCCATTTGCCTTTATCCTCTGTGTGTGCCAATCCCCAGGAACCCCACAGGAAGGAAGGGGTGGAAGAGCCAGGGCAGAATTCTGGCACTCCTGGGTCCCCTAAATCCCACCTGCACTCTGAATGGTAGAAAAGATGGGAAGATATAAATAGAAAGCAGTGGGGGTGTGGAGGAAGGTCAGCAGCACCCCAGACTGCTTCAGGGCCCCTGGGGACACAAGGAAACTTGATGTGAGTTGGAAAAGGTCCCTCCTCCGGGTGGACGCACACCCACGATGTGCAGCTTAGCTCACAGATGGCGCCTTTGTGCAAACTAGAAAAAGCCCCCAGCCCTCCCTGTGTGGTTGGGGTGCAGCGCCCAACCTGAATGAAGTCTCCACGGGATGACACAGGCCCCTTGCACTGCCAGTTTTCTCAGCACACACGAAATTGAAGATATAGCCTTGGGTTCTGCACATTTTGTGTGGCTTATGTGCCAACTGGGACAATCCGGTTATATGCCACAAAGCCCATCTTCCCAGACATCAAACATCTGTCCACTGCTCTCTGCAATGACAGTCATAGAATCCTGGACTGGCCAGAGGCCTAGAGAGATCACTAAGCACCACTGAAAGGCAGGAGACCAACTTCTAGACACAGGCACCCCAGCCCGGCAGCCTTTTTACCATGTGTGTCCAGCCAGGCTCCCTGCTGCTCTGAGCCTATGCCTGGTAACTCATGTTTTCCATGGACGTGGACAACAGCACCCTGCCCATAAGATGTGTCGCTGCAGGGTGGTGTGGGTACGGCAACGATCAGAGCTGGGCGACCTCAGTCTGCGTTTAGCTAGATTTGTTGTATCCACCCAGTATTGATCCTTATGGCTTTTCTTGAAAAAGTGGATATGGCCACAATGGGCCTGCACTCCTTCCTGGTACCACATGGCTGAAGGGGAGTTGTGTCCTCTCTGGTAGCACCATAGGAGTGGCCATAACCCCACTCTAATGGAGAAATAGTCCATTATGTACTCCAGAGGTTTCTGGCCTTCGTTTGAGTCCTATATCATTTATTGCCTGTTAGACTTTGAAAGAGCTACTGCTCTGTGCCTCAGTTTCCCCATTTGTCAAACAGGATGATGAAATAATAGCACCTACCTTACAGGATTGCTATAAACATTAAATAAATGCATATAATAGCACGTAGTACATAATCATAATCACTAAATGTCAGCTCTTATAATGACAACAGGTGAGGTCCCCATGGATAGTGTAGACATTTAGGTAAAACATCCACAAACATCATTTCCTTGTTTTGATGACCCTCGAATTCCCAGCAATAGATGGTAGCTGGCCTATGGAAAACTGAGTTGGGAAAGCCAAGCATTCCTGTACGAGGCCCCTACCCCGTCCCCCAGTAATAAGGCAAACTTCCAGATTGCCAGGGGTTGTGGGGGCCGCCTTGGCTCCTCGTCTTGCCCAGCTCAGAACTGTCTCTGAGACGGGCATGCAGGGACGCACTATGGACAACCAGTCATGCTCCTCGTCAGCAACTTCAAAGAACATTGCCCATATCCCAAGGCCTCTTCGTTCCTCTTCATAAGTCATTAGGGGTCTGTCAACAGCTAAGTACCCCAAGACTTTTTATTTCCAGCTTGACTCCTGCTTGGGATAATGAGTTCCATGACCCTACCGCCCACCAAGCGAAGGAACATTTTCTTTGATTATTCCTAAATATAACTCTCTCAAGCTTTAAGCAGAGCACCCCCTCCCCGGTTCTCTTTCAGGATTTAGTGAATGAGTTCAAGAGCACCCTAACCATCCATGATTAAACAGATGTGCTTCCTTCTTAGCCTTTATCTTTCCAAATGGAAGAACCCTTAACACATGACTTTGCGTTTTTACGTCAACTTCACTATTTCCTTGATGATTTGGTTGCTTCTTTTTTGAGTTTCTCATGGTCTTTCTTCAAGTGTAGTAAGCACACAGGACAGAAATCCCTCTCCAACCACAATCCCTCTCCATCTGACTAACTTTGTATATTTTTAGTAGAGATGAGGTCTTGCTATGTTGTCCAGGCTGGTCTCCCTTATGCCACATTCTACTCTGCTTGGCTGAATTTCCAAGCACAAAATGAGAATTTCAGTTCAATATATGCAAATCACAGTCATTGTGTTGAAAACAACTGGAAAGAGAAGGGATTGGGAGTTGGTGAGAGAAAAGGGTAAAAGCTGTAGGCAGAGTGCTATCAGAAACATTTTTCAGAGAGGTGTGGGAACAATAAAAGCAGGTGAGGTCTTAGAACTCCAACTCTGCACTCTATCCCAGAGCCAGCACACGCAACTAGGCAGGTATCCCACCCAAAAACACCCTCCAAGAGGGAAGGCAGGGGCTGAAATTCAGCCCTCACCCACTCACCGTGCTCCTGGGTGCTGGGCTACAGCAGCCAGCAGGAGTAACCTTTTTTTCTGATTTGCACAAAGGTACTATGTGGACCAGCAGCAGCCCTGTCCATTCCTGCGTCGGTCACTATGGGGGCAGCTGTGTCCTACAGACAGAGAGGACAGAGAAACCCAGGTCAGAGCTAGGCACTGGGTCCTGATATGCTCTGGAATAAAGTTTTCATAGTCATTCATCCAGTGAATATTTATTGGGCATCTACCATGTGCCTGGCACTGTATTTTTGTTTTTGTTTTTTTTGAGACAGGATCTTGCTCTGTCATCCAGGCTGGAGTGCAGTGGCATGATCACGGCCCACTGCAGCCTCAATCTCATAGAATCAAGTGATCCTCCCATCTCAGCCTCCTGAGTAGCTTGGACTGCAGGCACACACCACCACACCTTTTATATTTTTAGTAGAGATGAGGTCTTGCTATGTTGCCCAGGCTGGTCTCGAACTCCTGAGCTCAAGTGATTCCCCTGCCTAGGCCTCCCAAAGTGACAACACTGTTTTAGGTGTGGAGAAGACAGTGGTGGATAAGACAGACCTGGTTCCTGCTCTCAAAGAGCTTTGATTATAGTCAGGGGAAACAAGTTAACAAGGTCAATGTAGACATCACAAGTATCATAACGATCCAGATCAGTGGTTGGCAAACTATGATCTTTAGGCCAATCTAGCCCTTGGCCTGTTTTTGTAAGCCCCATGAGTTAAGAATAGTTTTTATATTTTTAAAGGGTTGTTAAACAAATTCAACAAAAGAACCCTTAGGAGGCACATGAAGCCTAATTATCGACTATTTAGTCCTTTACAGAAAAAGTTTGCTGAGCCCTGGTGTAGGTAGTGACTTGCAATGGTAGGGTTATCTAGCAGACACTGCGGGTTGTCAACTGGTTGGATTATCTAGCAGACACTGCTGGTCGTCAACTGGTTGGATTATCTAGCAGAGACTGCTGGTTGTCAACTGGTTGGATTATCTAGCAGACACTGCTGGTTGTCAACTGGTTGGATTATCTAGCAGACACTGCTGGTTGTCAACTGGTTGGATTATCTAGCAGACACTGCTGGTTGTCAACTGCCTGGATTATCTAGTAGACACTGCTGGTTGTCAACTTCACAGAACCCATCCATATCTCCCAAATATATGGCAGCCTCGAGATTTGTAGAGGATGGGGCCTTAGCTGCTTAAGCCTAATCAGGGTTCTTTTAGCAGTGACTGGGTGCTGCTCACCAGCACATTTCAGGGATGCACCAGTGAGCACGTGAGATTCCGCTGGGCTAAATGATTGGTTAGGTGAAATCCAGTGGTTTTTTTTTTTTTTTGAGCATGGGAGGCAAGAAACTCTCTTTCTGGATGGGGTGGGATGTGCATGTGGGGCCAGGGATTGCTGCAGCCATTTTGCTCATGGCTGGGAGGTCAGCCTGAGGATTCACTGACCCATGGAGGGAGTGCCCAGAGAATCACAGAAAAAAGGATCCAGGTCCCCACCATACCCTGGCTGCAGCGTGATTTTCTTTTGGACGTTTTAGTTCCCAAGCCAATAAACTCCATTCTGTGTTTACACCAGCTGGGGTTTCTTGTTTATTTGTTTTGAGACAGAGTTTCGCTCTTTTTGCCCAGGCTGGAGTGCAATGGTGTGATCTTGGCTCACGGCAGCCTCCACCTCCTGGGTTCAAGCGATTCTCCTGCCTCAGCCTTCCGAGTAGCTGGGATTACAGGCACGTGCCACCACGCCCAGCTAATTTTGTATTTTTAGTAGAGACGGGGTTTCACCATGTTGGCTAGGCTGGTCTCAAACTCCTGACCTCAAGTGATCCACCTGCCTTGGCCTCCCAAAGTGCTGGGATTACAGGCATGAGCCCACTGCACCTGGCCTGTATTGTTTAATTTTTAAACTGACTTTTACTTACATAGAGCAGTAAAGTACACAAAACTTAAGGACACAGTCTGATGAATTTCAACACCACACACACAAACATATACCTCTATCATCCAGATCAAGAATGTTCCCAGCCTCCACAAGCCAAATATGTAATTAAAAATGTCCTACTAGGCATATTAATGCAATAAAAGTAGAAAGCTGGGGCGTGGTGGCTCACGCCTATAGTCCCAGCTATTAAGGAGGGTGAGGTGGGAGGACTGCTTGAGGCCAGGAGTTTGAGGCCACCCTGGGCAACATAATGAGACCCCCACCTCTAAAACAAAATTAGCCAGGGGACGGTGGGGTGTGCCTGTAGTCCTAACTGTTTAGGGGCCTGAGGTGGGAAGATTACTGGAGCCCAGGAATTCCTGGCTGTAGTGAGCTATGATTGTGTCACTGTACTTCAGCCTGGGAGACAGATGAAGACAGAAAAGAAAGAAAAGAGAAGAGAAGGGAAGAGAAGGAAAGAGAAAGAAAGGAGGGAGGGAGGGAAGGAAGGAAGGAAGGAGAGAAAAAGCTGAAATTAATTGTAATAATCTATTTGACTTAACAGATCCAAAATACTTTAATACATAATCAGTGTTGAAAGTATTAATGATTACATTTTTTCCTTACTGAGTCTTTGAAGTCCAATGTTTGTTTGACACATACAACACATCTCAATTTGGACTAGCCAGACTTCAAGTGCTCAACGGCCCCATGTGGCTAGTGGCTAATGTACTGGACAGCGCAGGTCTAGAAAGCAAGGGCTGATAAATGAAAAGGAAGCAAATAGCATCCATTGATAGGAATACAAGTTGTGTAGGATGTAAGCCACTGACTTTGAGTGCCGATTTCTTAGTTTTATTTTAGTGAAAATAAAATCAGTTCACACCCAGTATCAGTTCCCTAACCCTATATTCCCCTAAGGTCCCAGATTACTCAACATAGGATATTCCTACCACAAAGAGTTTTCGTTCCCTTTTGGACGCTCTTATGAAGAGTTGTCATTCTTCACATTCTTAGGCATGATGGACCTCTGAATGACAGGTTCCCATCTGACCAAAAAGCCTCCAATTTCAGCTTTGAGTTATTTCAGACTTTTCAGATGGAAGTCATTTTATATCTGTGGTTTCAAACCTGACCAGTCATCTAAATCACTTGAGTATTTAAAACAAAAAACATAACACGTGCCCTGGACCTGCTGAATCCCAATCCAGAGATGCGCTCAGTGATGTGTATTTTTAAATGCCTTCACAGATGACTGTGATGGGCTTTCAGCCCTGGGAACCACTGAGCATCATCTGCTTTGCTGAAAAGATCCAGAGACTTCATCAGGCACCATAGCAGAGACACAGCAAGGCCCCGACTGACAAATCCTCTAGGAGAAACACTCCTATTAAAAATGTTGTAGCCTTGGCCGGGCTCAGTGGTTCATGCCTGTAAACCCAGCACGCTGGGAGGCCGAGGTGGGAGGATCACCTGAGGTCAGGAGTTCGAGACCAGCCTGGCCAACATAGTGAAACCCCGTCTCTACTAAACATACAAAAATTAGCCCGGTGTGGTGGCGGGCGCCTGTAGTCCCAGCTACTTGGAAGCCTGAGGCAGGAGAATCGCTTGAACCCGGGAGAAGGAGGTTGCAGTGAGCCAAGATTGCAACACTCCAGCCTGGGCGACAGAGCAAGACTCAAATAAAATAAATAAATAAATAAATAAAATGTAGCCGCGGGGGGACGGGGAGGGAGTTATTTCCTCATGGCTGGGTTAATGGCAATAGTGGAGGTAGAAGCTTCTTGGGTGCAGTCTATTTTAGGCAGGCCGAGCCCAGTCCATGGAACAGGAAACAGTATCTGCAGGTGGGGGACCAACATGAGAGAGGACCACGGGTCTCGAGTTGGCCTGAGGGTGTGGGTAAGGAGGAAATGCACAGTGGGTAACCCGCCTGCCCCTACACACATTCTGTTTTTTTACTTCTGGCTTTTCTGGCAGTCAGTGAACTCTCTTAATCTTAAGGCATGGCGTGTAATAGCAGAGCAAACCTGTGTTGCAAAGGGACAACCTGAAAGAGCATGACTGAAGGGGAAATAAAACTCACCCGGTCCTTCTGGATTTCAGTTTAATCACTGGGTGTGCCCTTGGCACCAGGATCATAAAACAGACCTGGTTTCCTTCCTTTGATGTAGTTAAAGAGCCCTGGATTTGTCGTCGGGGCACCTGAGTTCCAGTCCCAAACCTGTACTAAGCAGCTGTGCCACCATGTGCATAGGATTTAACTTACCTGAGCCTCACTTCCCCTGCTGGTAAAATGAGTAATCAAACCCATCTTGTGGGTTACAGTGATGGCTGGGTAAAGTAATGCATGGGAAAGCAATTTAGAAACGATCAAACACGACACAAAGGGAAGACCACCGTTTACAGAAGGGAAAGTGACGCAGGACACAGAAAGCGGGAGAAACCGTTCGCCAGCTCCTAGATTCCTCACCTCTGCCCTCCCCCTGTCCTCCCTTCCCCCTCCACGGCAGGGGCCTTACCAACAGCAGGCGCTCTAATCCGCCTGGGCACACACCTGTCCTGGGCTGCTGGGAAGACGCCCCCCGCCCCCCCTAACAAACACACAGAAGTCTCCGGGCCGGGACACCATAAACGTTTCTAGTGGCAAGTCCTCACGGCCCGCGGGCTTCCATTGGCTCGGGAACCCCCTGAGCCTATTTTTCATTGGTTGGCTACTGCTGGGATGAGGAGAGGCAGTCTTAGCCGAGAGTCACTTAGGGCTGCGTGCCCTTTCCTGCCCACCTCCCCGAAGCGGCCCGGGAAGCCCCACTGCTCCCTGCGCGCTCCCTGCGCGTCCCGGCCGCGCGCCTGCAGATCCTGCCCGCCCGGCAGCCGTCCCAGGCCGGGAAACAGTAGCCGCCGCTCAAATCGGCGCCTTCATCGCCCAGTCCCGCAGTGGACATCTTTCTGGTCCCCCACCCAGAACTGAGCATCACTCCCCGGGTCACGCACATGAGCTGCGCTTCTGTCACTTTTGTCACTCAGTCCCCTTCCTAACTCCTCCCCCCACCCGCAGATTGAAGGGTGCAGTGATCTCCTGGCTCGGTCCCGAATAACGCTGGGTTTAAGTGCACTGGGCCCCAGTTGACAACCAAATGAAGTGGAAACACGTGCGCACCACTCACAGAAAGTATTTCCATTCCGCAGAAGCAGCACCTACGGCCCCCACGCCCCCCAGCTCCGAGCCAGAGAACCGGCCCTCTAGGGAAGCCGCCGCCCTTCCCCATCGGGCTGTCATTGTTCCCCGGTCACTTCGGGCGGCGACCCCCGCGGCCCGGCCCGCGCGCCCCGACAGCCCCCGCCCGCGGGACCGGCAGCCGCGGCAGGGTACGGGACACCCTTTGCCTGGCGGGGCGGGGTGGGGGCGGCGCTGCCAATCGCTGCGCAGCGCACGTGCTGCACGTCTGCGCATCCGGCCCCGCCCGGCCGGCGTGGTGTGGGGTTGCGGGGGCGCGGGGGCGCGAGGCGCAGCGGAGGTGTGGACGCGCGAGGGTCGAGGGATGCGCGCGTCGCGGGGTGGAGTGCGCGGTGCTCCGGGCCCGGGGGCGGCGAGAGTGCGCCGGGGGGCAGTGCGAACGCCCAGGAGTGGGGAGTGCGCAGAGATCTGGGGGTGGCAGGGGACGAGCGCGCCAGCGGGGACCACGGGGGGACCCGAGGGCCCACAAAAGGGTCCGTTCCCCCCTATGCGATGGCTGAGCACCGGGAAACTCCCCAGCGGTCTCCGCCTGTCTCTATCCCTCTCTTACTAGAAACTTGGCCACAGCTGGTGGGCGCGGGCCCGCTGCCCTGCACGTCCACCGCCAGATCAGCCCAGGGCCCGCGCCCGGAGGCCAGGGAGCTGGAGGTCAAAGCTTGGTCTCCTGACACCTGTTCAGGAGAAAGCGGATCTTTGTTTGAGGGCCCTCCTTCCGCCACCCACCGCCCCCGCCCCCAACCCCGCCTCCAGCCTAGAAGAGGAGTATTTCAGGTTGCGATTTTCAAACGGAATCATCAAATGTGTAAACTAAAGGGCGGAAGCCCAGGAATCAAAACAGCCGTGGTATGGTCTTGACAGAGGGCAGAGAGGAAGAGAGGAGTGCCACCTGCTCAGGGCCAGACGCTGATTGAGGGCGCGCCCTGGGAGGGGCGCTTCCTGGTGCTCATTAGTGGAAGGGTGAAATGGGAAGGCAGCAGGGCCGACTTGCTCTCGGCAGAGGGACATTTTCATTCTTCAGTGTGCTGTTTGGGCCCCAGAGAGCTCCACGTCCCGGCGTGGAGGCCAGTGATGTAGCTGGAGCGAGCTGTGAGCTCCTGGAGCTGTTTCGTTGTTTACCCTCCTTGAAAGGAATGCTGTAACAACTTCCGGAAGAGGAGCCCCTTTGAAGTGTGGGCAGGATTGGGGTTCCTCTGACTTCACGTTGTCTCGGTGGCCCCTTTGATGTGGTGACAGGGCTTAGCAGAGACTGGCTGTGGGGAGTCAAACGCCAGTCCAAGGTCACCTCCACCAGGATGGACATACTGAAGGGCAGATTGAAATAGGCCAAAACGAAATCTCAAAATTTTCCATTTCCTGGTTTGTTCATTTTTTCATTAATACAGTACGTACTTCTCAAATGTATCATTCGATTCTTTATAACTATGAAATGACTTTGGAAAACTTTGGGTGAAAATGCTATACCTACATTTATCTCATTTAATCCTCACAATAACTATTAGGTGGGTATTATCCCCACTTTATGGAAGAGAAATTGAAGGCCTAGGGTCACGCAGCTAAGTGACTGAAAGCCTTCCTTCTTGAACTGCTCCTTCTCTAAAAGTTAATTGGTTTATTTAAATGAGTCAAACCACACAAAACAGATGGGTGTCTGGCACACGGTAAATGTGCAATGAACTGTTAGTTGTACTTGTCACCTTTTTTTGTTGAGACAGTGTTTTCCGTCTTACCGCGCAGGCTGGAGTGTAGTGGCACAATCTAGGCTCCCTGCAACCTCCGCCTCCTAGGTTCAAGCGATTCTCCTGCCTCAGCCTCCCAAATAGGTGGGATTACAGGCTCCCGCCGCCACACCCAGCTAATTTTTTTTTTTAATTTTATTTTGAGACGGAGTCTCGCTCTGTCACACAGGCTGAAGTGCCATGGCGTGATCTTGGCTCACTGCAACCTCCGCCTCCCGGGTTCAAGTGATTCTCCTGCCTCAGCCTCCTGAGTAGCTGAGATTACAGGCGCACGCCACCATGCCCGGCTAATTTTTATATTTTTAGTAGAGACGGGGTTTCACCATGTTGGTCAGGCTGGTCTTGTACTCCTGACCTCGTGATCCGTCCACCTCAGCCTCCCAAAGTGCTGGGATTACAGGCGTGAGCCATTGTGCCTGGCTTTTTTTTTTTTTTTTTTTTTTGTATTTTTTAGTAGATACAGGGTTTCGCCGTGTTGGCCAGGCTGGTCTCTAACTCCTGACCTCAGATGATCCCTACATCTTGGCCTCCCAAATTGCTGGGATTGCAGGCGTGAGCCACCGCGCATGGCCTCTTGTCACTTTTTATTACAAATAAGAAGCTTAAAAGTTCTCTATATTGCTGTGGCAAGTACTACAAGAGTCTTAGGCAGCAGATCGTGAAGAACTGTTTGAGAAATGTTTTAGGGTTTTGCTTTTCTCTGATTAGAACCATCTCCAAATGGTGTTGGAACTGGAGTTCCTGAGTAAGATGCTTTCAGACAAAATATACAATGTCTTTCTCTAGAGATCCACTCCTAGGCTTTTTGTTCCTTTCTTTCCCACTGTAGAACATTGCAAAAACAAGCTGCTGAGCCCTCAGCTGGGTGCTTGGGTGTCCCTGAGTTTAAAATGGAATGGAATATAGGTTTCTGTTTTTGCTTCCGTTGTTATGGCATGGGTAACGTAACTTGACTTTGTCTTTAAAAATTTCACAAAAGAAATCAACATTATTTACTAAATCACTTTTTAAACGTGTTTTAAAAGTGCTGCTTTTGGGTTGAAGGGTGTGCTCCCGAAGACCACGCTGAGTTAAGAGGCTAATAGGAATCGTGTGAGTGAGGCAGAGTGGGATGAGGGCTGTTCCAGAGACAGATGTGCCCTGGGAGACCAGGAGGAAAGCAGGCAGGCTGAGCTGTCCTGTTGGTTGTTAGCAGGACAGAACCAGGAGGATGCGGAAGCATTGGTAGCTGAGATGCACGGCACAGACCAAATGGGGTCCTCTCTCTTTTTTTTGTTTTTTGAGACCGAGTCTCACTCCATCACCCAGGCTGGAGTGGAATAGCGTGATCTCGGCCACTGCAACGTCTGCCTGCCGGGTTCAAGCGATGCTGCTGCCTCAGCCTCCCAAGTAGCTGGGATTACAGGCACCTGCCACCATGCTGGTTAATTTTTTTTGTATTTTTAGTAGAGATGGGGTTTCACCATGTTGGCCAAGCTGGTCTCGAACTCCTGACCTCAGGTGATCCACCCACCTCGGCCTCCCAAAGTGATGGGATTACAGGTGTGAGCCACCATGGCTAGCTTTTTTTTTTTTTTTTAAATAGAGACAGGGTCTTCCTGTGTTTCTCAGGCTGGTCTTGAACTCCTGGGCTCAAGGGATCCTTCCGACTTGACCTCCCAAAGAGTTAGGATTACAGGTGTGAGCCACCACGCCCAGCCCAGCGGGGGCCTCTCTTTTGAGTCAAAGGCGGTTTGGAGGTCTAGCACAGCCCTGCTTTGCTCTGGACATGATTCAATGAAAGAAGATAAAAAGTAACACCTGGTAATAGTAAAATAGTAACAAATGGTATTTATTAAATACCTACTGTGTTCTAGGCACTGTGCTAGGAGATTCGCATGCTTTATGTCATGTAAGCCTATGATATGGGTTACTATTATTAGTCCCACTTTACAGGTAGGGAAACAGCCACAGGGAGGTTAAGTTGTCCATTACCCAACTAGTAAGTGGCCCCATGAGCAGAGGACTCAGGCTTCTAGTGTACTCAGCCACTGGAGGATGATCCTTTTGTGCTGAGATTCAGTTTACGAGTTCTCTTATGGGGGAAGTTGGGGGCTTCCTGGTCTCAATCTATCTAAGGCCAGCTTGTCCAGCCCATGGGCTGTCTGCGGCCCAGGACAGCTTTGAATGTGGCCCAACACAAATTTGTTAACTTTCTTTAAATGTCATGAGACTTTTTTGTGTGATTTTATTTATTTATTTTAGTTCATCAGCTATTGTTAGTATATTTTATGTGTGGTCCAAGACAATTCTTTTTCCAGTATGGCCCAGGGAAGCCAAAAGATCGGACACCCCTGATCTAAGAAGAAGGAGGAAAGGACTGGCTGGATCAATGGGAGAGGGAGAAGAGATAAGGCTCAATTAGTGAGCAGGGATCTGTGCAAAGGAATCAGGACATAGGCACAGCAGCACCACAGGGTGACAGGTGTTAATGTGGGGGCTGAGAGGAGGGAGCAAGAGTACCTTTCAGTGGGTGTGTGTTCAGGGAGAAATGAAGAGAGTTGGGGCTGTTGCAGAGTTGAATGGGGAGCTCTGGGAGCAAGTGTACCAGTCAGTATTATAGGAAGGCAGCCATGTTAAGACACAGGACCTGCAGGGTGGCCAATTTGTTTTAAAGTATATGACAATAACACTCCACAGTTTTAACAGTTTGACTGGCTAAATTGTGTTCCTCCTACTGCTACTGCCCCCCACATTCATATGCTGAAGTCCTTACCCCCAGTGCCTCAGAACGTGACCTTATTTGGAAATATGGTCATTGCACATGTAATTAGTTAAGATGAGTTCATACTGGAGTAGGGTGGTCCCTGATCCATTAGGCCGGGTGCAGTGGCTCCTGCCTATAATCCTAGAACTTTGGGAGGCTGAGGTAGGAGGATCGATTGGGCCTAGGAGTTTGAGACCAGCCTGGGCAACATAGTGAGACGCCATCTCTACAGAGAATACAAAATTTTTAACAAACTAGCCAGGTGCAGTGTCATATGCCTGTGGCCCCAGCTTAACTCAGGAGGCTGAGGTAGGAGGAGTGCTTGAGCCAGGGAGGTCAAGGCTACAGTGAGCTATGATTGCACCACTATACCCCAGCCTGGGTAACAGAGTGAGACCCCATCTCAAAAATAAAAATAAAAACTAAAGAAGGAAATTTGGGCACAGATATGCACACAGGGAGAATGGCATGTGAAGATGAAGGCAGAGATCAGGGTGCATCTTCTACAAGCCAAGGAACCCCATAGACTGCTGGCAACCACCAGCAGCTCAGGGAGATGCCTGGAACAGATTCTCGCTCACAGCCCTCAGAGGGAACCCATCCTGCTGACATCCGGATCTCGGCCGTCCAGCCTCCAGAACTGTGAGACAATGCTTTACTGTTGTTTAAGCTGCCCAGTCTGTAGTACTTTGTTACTTTGCTCTAGCAAAGTAATACACGTGGCAACGTATCTGATGACAGCTCTAGCTGTGATAGAGCCCTGAGGTTTTTGAAACCTGCCTTTGTAGAGGCTGAGAAAATCTGTTTTCTTTCATTTTCCTTTTCTTTTCTTTTTTTTTTGGTTTCTTTTTTTGAGACAGGGTCTTACTCTGTCACAAAGACTGGAGTGCAGCGGCGTGATCATGACTTATTGCTGCCTCTACCTCCCAGGTTTCTCAGTAGCTGGGGCTGCAGACACACACCACCTGCCTGGCTAATTTTTAAAATTTTTTTTAGAGATGAGGTCTCACTATGTTGTCCAGGCTGGTCTTGAACTCTTGGGCTCAAGTGATCTGCCCACCTTGGCCTCCCAAATTGTTGGGATTACAGGTGTGAGCCACCATGCCTGGTCAGGACTTGTTTTATATAAAATTATCTCTAACAGAATGCTACATGTACATAGCTATGAAAAGCAAAGTAGAATAAATACATAAAAAGTATAATGAAAAATTACAATTGCGCTTAGCGTCTTGTTCCCCAAGGCTGTCTTCCTGAAGGCCGGCACTGCCAACTCTGTAGCCATTTTTCTTGTACTTTCCACCATTTTTCTAAACAATATGCTTACATTACCATTTCTTTTCTTTCCTTTTTTTTTTTTTTTTTTGAGATGGAGTCTCACTCTGTTGCCCAGACTGGAGTACAGTGGGGTGACCTCAGCTCACTGCAGCCTCTGCCTCCCAGGTTCAAGCAATTCTCCTGCCTCAGCCTCCCAAGTAGCTGGGATCACAAGTGTGCGCCACTATACTTAGCTAATTTTTGTATTTTTAGTAGAGATGGGGTTCCACCATGTTGGCCAGGCTGGTCTCGAACTCCTGACCTCAGGTGATCTGCTTGCCTCAGCCTCCCAAAGTGCTGGAATTACAGGTGTGCTGGAATTACAGGTGTGAGCCACCACGTCCAGCCACATTACTATTTCTTGATTTTCGACTTTGCACACTACTTGTTAACTTCCAATCATGGTAGCGGAGGAAACGCTCTCCTTCCTATACCCCTTTCTGTATCCTTGTATTCCAGTACTTTATGAAATAAATGACAACTGTTCACATTATTAGGAGGAGGTATGTAGTGTTAGGACGGGGCATGGCCCACCTCTGAGCCATGTAGTGTTCTAGGACAACACTCTGTGATTAAACAACCCTTTTCTCCTTCTGGACTTAATGGCAGTTTCTTTTTTGCATTTGTCTGATTTTCTCTGAACCTATGTGTTCCCCCATTGCCCTAGCACCTCTGCCACACTGCAATCAACAGTATTTTTTGACTCTGAACGCTTTATTTTTTTTTCCCTAGGTGGTCCCTCTGGCCTCCTCCTCCAACGTGGACAGAGGTGCCTTAGGCTGCAGCGTGGCCCAGCTCCTGAGAGGGAGGAGGAGGTGTCTTTTGAAAGTGGCCAGCAGTTTTCTGGGTTTGGAGGTGGATGTTTCATTTCACTGTGGGGGTGAAGTCCTTTGGTTTCATGAAGGCCTCCGGGACAGGCAGCTGTGCTCTCTTGTTGTTCCCCTCTGAGGGGCTTCACGGTTCTGGCTTGGGCGTGTTAATCAGGCATTCAGGCTGAGGCAGTCCTGAGTCCAGGGGAGATGTTGTCTGAAGGTGTGAACGGCTGAGCTCACTCCTGTGGAAACTGATGTTTTTGTCAGTGGTTGTTTTTTTGGCAGGGTGTGGGAGTTGTTGCTGAAAGTTGCTTGCAGGAGATAACAGAGTGGCTGAGGGTGGAAGGTGCATTTTCTCCATCCGTGCACAGAATCAGCACTGCTGGGTCACGCAGGGTGTAGGGATCTAGAGCACCAACGGAGCCCCGGACCTGGAGCCTGGCAGCCCCATGGGCACTGTGTCTTAGAGGTAGTGGCCCCAAGGCTCGTATTGGTGGACCTCAAGCCACAGAAGACAGGCCAGAGGAAGGATACAATGATGACTGGGACTAATTGGTTCAACAGATGTTGGGGACCCTTTTGAGGACTCCCTGAAAGACCCAGGGAATACTTCTGCAGGGCTGGGGCTGAGGGCCTGCGCTCATCAGGGGCCTCAGAATCATTGTGACATGGGGTATCCATGCAAAGGGATCTCACGTCGCCCCAGACTGCTAGACACTGGGTATATGAGCATATTCCCTTCAGAATGATTCACAGCGATAGGCAGGGTATTTTTACCCCCATTGACAGCCAAAGAGTCTGAATCTCAAAGAGCCTTCGGTCCTTAAGTGGCAGAAGTGGAATGAGACCCCAGGTCAGGTGCTTTCCCACTTCCACAGAAGATAGAAGTCACGTTGCTAGAAAGTAACAGGGGAAGTAATGGTCCCATTGGACCATTTAGGGTCCTAGGAATGAAATATTTATTATGTTCAGTTCTGGGAATCGCGTTTTAAGAGAAGCAAGAACTTACTTCCTAGAGGGAAATCAGGTTCGTGAAAGAGACCGGGGGTGCCTTTTCTGGCTTTTGTAACATCAGAGGGTCCTCCCCAGTCAGTGTTAGCAGCCCTGGGAAGCAGAGTTCTCTAGGGCTTCCAGACTCGACCCCAGTGTTGTCACCGGGCACCATGGTATGCTCAGTGCCATGGGCAAGCGTGGCTGTCATCTGCCCAGGGCCGTCGCCTATGTA
Organism: Pan troglodytes; assembly: GCF_028858775.2. Lineage (NCBI taxonomy): Eukaryota > Metazoa > Chordata > Mammalia > Primates > Hominidae > Pan > Pan troglodytes. Next base: position 155,584,512 of record NC_072404.2, on the reverse strand, counting down.
GCTAACGTCCTCTGTAGACAAGCACCCCTCTGTTGCAGCCTCATAAGCAAGGTGATTGTAGATGTCATGCCTGACTAGTTCACCCTTCTCAGGAAGTGAACTTCCTTTTTACTCAGTTTCACAAATATGGGGGTTCATGCAGTCTCCCCTCCCATCCCAGCCAGCTGCCCTGACAGTGGGATAAGGCGCTGACAAGCGGCCGTGTTCCCTCTGCGAACAGGGACAATGTCCCCATGAGTGCTCCCTTCCCAGCTCTGGGGCTAGAGTGTGAAAGGCAGGGTAGTGCTTTAGTGACTGGGGGGCTGTTGATCTCAGACACCAGCTGCTGTGATTCCTAGGACACTTCTTATCAGTGGGACGCGAATGGGGGTCTCCCACGTTCTGGTCTCTCCAGTCAGGTTGAATTTGTTGTTTTGTTTTTATTTTTGTTTTGAGATGGAGTCTGGCTCTGTCGCCCAGGCTGGAGAGCAGTGGCGTGATCTTGGCTCACTGTAACCTCTGCCTCCCAGGTTCAAGTGATTCTCCTGCCTCAGCCTTCTGAATAGCCGGGATCACAGGCACACGCCGCCACACCTGGCTAATTTTTGTATTTTTAATAGAGACGGGGTTTCACCATGTCAGCCAGGCTGGTCTTGAACTCCTGACCTCAGGTGATCCGCCTGCCTCGGCCTCCCAAAGTGCTGGGATTACAGGCGTGAGCCATTGCACCCAGCCGAATTTGTTGTTTTTTAACAGGAAAATCCTTACTGAAGTTTCAAGGTTCCCATTCTAATGATTTTTAAATCCCTATTGAATTCAATGAATTCAAATCTCTCTCTTTTTTTTTTTTTGTGAGACAGAGTCTCGCTCTGTCGCCCAGATTGGAGTGCAATGGCATGATCTTGGCTCACTGCAACCTCTGCCTCCTGGGTTCAAGCGATTCTCCTGCCTCAGCCTCCTGAGTAGCTGGGATTATAGGCACATGCCACTACGCCTGCCTAATTTTTGTATTTTTAGTAGACACAGAGTTTCACCATGTTGGTCAGGCTGGTTTCGAACTCCTGACCACATGATCCGCCCACCTCGGCCTTTCAAAGTGCTGGGATTACAGGCGTGAGCCACCATGCCCGGCCTCTAATCTGTTTATGTTTACAGATTTGTTTTTGCCTCACTCACAGCTACTATTTGTATTTTTACTGAGCTTCTTTGGACAAGGTTAAGGAGCTTCTTTTCCTGACTTCTGTTGATTTTTGGTGCCCCGTGTTTGGAGTTCATAATTACACAACCTCAGGGGTTTTCTGGGGTTAGGGGAAAACAGCAGCTTGAAGGCTCAGGAAGTGGCTGGAGTTCTGGAAATAGAGTCCAGAACATAGACTTAGAAAACCCTGATGAACCTGTGTGACCTGGTCCTCCAAGGACTGAGCAATGTTGCCTCTCCTGGCTCTGGAAACACAGCACACGGGGGCTTCCAGAGTGAGCAGGAAGTTGCTGGCCATACCTTCCCAAGCCCCAGAGATGCATTCAGGCTATTTGAGGATTGTCATTAAGGCTTAGAGAAAATTGTTGAAGCTATTCCTGATTTGTACCAGTTAGTTTAGATTCAGCTGCAACAATCACAACTTAAACAAGATATATAAAATTGTTTCTCATGTACATAGTTGAGGTCTATTATGTCAGCGTCCCCATTATTCAGACTCTTTCCAGTTTTCTGACTGCATTCCCTAGGCTGTGTCTCATTCTTATGGTCCAAATTGACTGCTGGAGCTCCAGCCATCACATCTGACTTCTAGGCAGCAGGACAGAGGAAAAGGAGAAGAAAGGCCTATGTTCTTCTTCCTAGAAGAACCATACTATATTTTTGCTTACATCTCTTTGGCTAGAACTTAAAATGGCCAGTCCAAATTGAAGAAAGGCTGGGAAATTTAGTCCTTTGGCAGCAAGCAGTGTTACTCGGAATAAATTTATGGGAGAAGGCGCATTGGTATTGGGTTAGGTTAAGCAGCCAGCAGTCTATCACAGAAAGCTGGATTTAGTAGCTGTGAAATAAACAGGTTATTGGGGTTTGCAGTTCACTTAGGCTCTCTTTGTAACCCTGGGCAGGTCATTTTACTTTCTTCAGCTTCAAAATTTTCATTAAAAAAAAAAGGCCAGTCTTGGTGGCTCATGCCTGTAATCCCAGCACTTTGGGAGGCTGAGGCAGGCGGATCACCTGAGGTCGGGAGTTCGAGACCAGCCTGACCAACATGGAGAAACCCCATCTCTACTAAAAATACAAAATTAGCTGGCATGGTGGCGCATGCCTGTAATCCCAGCTACTCGGGAGGCTGAGGCAGGAGAATCGCTTGAATCCGGGAGGCAGAGGTTGCAGTGAGCCGAGATCGTGTCATTGCACTCTAGCCTGGACAACAAGAGTAAAACTCCGTCTTAAAAAAAAAAAAAAGCCTGTGATTAATAGCTGTGGTTGTTAAACTGTGTTCAAATAAGTCCTGGGGTTTCTTGGAGGCACCTCAAGTTTAATGGGAATAACTGGAGCTGAAATAAGAGTCCAAGCAAGGGCTTCCATGTCCCCTTCCCACCCCTTCAACCAGACCAGCTCTCTTCTCTCTGCTTTTTTACGTTACCGCAGCTCTCAGTAGCTCTAAAGCTCCATGACAGGTGAGAAACTTCAGGAGCAACTGTAGAAAGTTTCTGGGTTTCGAGAGAAGCAAGTTGGACAGGTTATGTAGGTTCAGGTTTCTGTGGTTCCGGAGGTAGAGGACCAGGTTTCTGTAATTGTGAAAATCTAGGGAGGTATCAGGGAAAAGCTTGGTCATCTTTCTCTAATTCCGGAGGTACTGGAACATAATTTTCTTGTCTCTGGGGGCCTTAGAATATATTCCCTGAGGTCTGGAATGAAAAGAAAATGAATGCTGAAATACGATCCAGGTTTGGTTCCCTGTTCTGCCTTTTCCTGCTTGGTATGTAATTTCTCTGAGCCTTAGTGTACTCATCTTTACAATGGGAATAGTAATGCCTACGCAGGACTACTGGGAAAATGAAATATAATCAAGTATGTAAGCTTAGTAGGCTATGAGTCAACGTTCATTTGCTTTAATGTCACCTGTTCATCAGAGGGCCTTACACCCCCAGGTGGGGTGGGTACAGTAGAGAGGCCTGGGCTTAATGATTCAGCCAATTGGTTCGTGACGCTCAAGATGAAATTGATGGCATTGGGACTCTGGAGTATCACCCTGAGCAGGTGTGCGGGCTGATCCCGTCTCATGGGGGTGTAGTGTTGTGGTGTTCTTTTCAATCTAGAGTGTTTAAGAACCAACCAAATCCTGCATCTGGGCTTTGGTTGGGAAGGTATTGTCTCTCTTAAATCTTTCCTCTTTTCCTCTTTAATGTTTTGTTTTGTTTTCTCATCATCAATTAAATACTTTGAAGTCTTTTCCATTTTGAAACAAAAGAAAACCCTTTCCCTCTAGGCAGATGACTCTTCCTGCCTATGTCTTTTTTTTTTTTTTTTTTTTTTTTGAGACAATGTCTCGCTCTGTCATCAGGGTGGAGTGCAGTGGCGTGATCTCAGCTCACTGCAACTTCCGCCTCCTGGGTTCAAGCAATTCTCCTGCCTCAGCCTCCCGAGTAGCTGGGACTACAGGCACATGCCACCACGCCCAGTTAATTTTTGTATTTTTAGTAGAGATGGAGTTTCACCATGTTGGCCAGGATGGTGTCGCTCTCTTGACCTCATGATCTGCCAGCCTCGGCCTCCCAAAGTGCGGGATTACAGGCGTGAGCCACCGTGCTCGGCCCTGATTTTTGTATTTTTAGTAGAGATGGGGTTTCACCATGTTTCCCAGGCTGGTCTCAAACTCCTGAGCTCAGGCAGTCTGCCCACCTCAGCTTCCCAAAGTGCTGAGATTACAGGCATGAGCCACCGCGCCTGGCCGGATGTATGTCTTTCCATTTTCTCTCTAAATTCTTGGTCTAATCCCTATTTCTGAATCACCTGTGGGCTGCCCAAGCTCTGTAATTTACATCAGCCTCAGATGTAAACATGCCCCCTTGTCTTCACACCCAAGGACACCACTCACCTACCCCATGCCACTGGGTGAGAGAGTCTGTTATTAAAGTCTCTGGAAAATTCCAAAGAATTATAGAAGAGAAAGCAAAGGAAACAAGACACCACCCGCATGCTTCTGAGGCCATGGCCAGCTAGCCCCAGGGAGCCTCATACCAGCAGCTCCTCTTCCTGGCCACCATCTCCTGCTCAAGCCGCCTTGCTTCCTACATGAAATTTCCTACAATTATCTTAGCTTCTTTTAATCCCAAGGCCCACCCCAGAGTCCTATCTCTGAGGTCACCAGGGGCCCATGAAAGTAACTCTTTCTCTCTATGCTGGACCCTTTTGACTCACCTGTACCTTTCATGGGAAGGGAAGGGTGGGTGTTGGGGAGCCTCACCTGTGCATACCTGGGGGCCCACAAAACACCTTCCCAACCAAAGCACAGCCCAGCCTGTGATATCTACCTCAGCCACACATGGAGTTAATAGTTTCAAAGAATATTCTAGGCTTCCCTTCGGTATTAGTCCATTTTCATACTGTTAGGAAGAAATACCAGAGACTAGGTAATTTATAAAGAAAAAGTTTAATGGACTAACAGTTCTACATGGCTGGGAGGCCTCACAATCATGGTGGAAACTGAAGGAGGAGCAAAGGCATGTCTTACATGGCAGCAGGCAAGTGAGTATATGTATGGGACCTGCCCTTTATAAAACCATCAGAGCTCATGAGACTTATTCACTATCACAAGAATAGCACAGGAAAAATCTGCCCCCATGATTCAGTGACCTCCCACCAGGTCCCTCCCACAACACATGGGAATTATGGGAGCTACAATTCAAGATGAGATTTGGGTGGGCACACAGCCAAACCCTATCACCTTCCTACCAGGAGCACCCGCAGAAAGCAGAAGGAGAAGATCTTTTCTAGAGCAAACTTGGGGGATTATGCTTTGTCCATTTTGTCTCTTCCTGACATTTATGTGACGTGTCTGCTGCAATGACCCTTCAGGCCACAGGTCTCTGTTGACATTCTCTCCTGCCTTGACTATTGCCACATCACAGTCTTCTATTTTTTCCCTCTACCTCTGTGGCTCTTCTTTCTGTCTCCTCCTAGGGTTCCTCTTCTGCTACCTTTTTCTTTTTTAAAAAAACTTTTATTTAAATAATTGCAGACTTGCAAGAGATCTGTCACACAATGTAAATTTACTCAACACTACTGAACTGTATACTAAAAAATGGCAAATTTAATGTTGTGTCTTTTTATCACAATAATAATTAGAAAAGGAGAGAATGTTATTTGAGGGCATAGTGGCACTGCAAAGCAGAGGGGAAGGAAAGAGTAGCAATAGGAGTTGAAATTCTTAGAGGAACAATAAGTTGGTTTTCAACTCTGTGTAATAAATATTTAGTATTTAATACTCACCTCAAAATAATTTCACACTTATAGAAAAGTAAGAAAGATGCCAGACATTGTGGCTGACACCTGTAATCCCAGCACTTTGGCTAAGGCAGGTGGATCACTTGAAGTCAGGAGGATCACTTGAAGTCAGGAGTTTGAAACCAGCCTGGCCAACATGATGAAACCCCATCTCCACTAAAAATACAAAAAAATTTAGCCAGGTGTGGTGGCAGGGACCTGTAATCCCAGCTTCTCAGGAGGCTGAGACAGGAGGTGGAGGCTGCAGTGAGCAGAGATCACAGCACTCCACTCCAGCTTGGGCGACAGAGCAAGACTCCATCTCAAAAAAAAAAAAAAGAAAGAAAAGTAAGAAAGAATGCTTTGAAGAATGCCAGCCTACCTATACTCAGATTCCCCAAATGTTAACAATTTATCACATTTGCTTTATTATTTTATTTTTTATTTTTAACACAGGGTCTTGCTCTATTGCCCAAGCTGAAGTACAGTGGTGTGATCACAGCTCACTGTAGCCTTGACCTCCTAGGCCCAAGTGATCCTTGAAACTCAGCTTCCCAAATAGCTGGGACTATGGGCATGCACCACCATGCCCAGCTAATTTTTTTTTTTTTTTTTTAATTTTTTGTTGAGTTGGGATTTCCCTGTGTTACCCAGGCTGGTCTCAAACTCCTAGGCTCAAGCAGCCCTCTCTTGGCTTCCCAAAATGCTGGGATTAACAGGCATGAGACACTGTGCTTGGCCTGCCTTATTACTCTCTACCTATCATCTATCTGTTCATATTACCTTTTTTTCTGAATCATAGAGAATAAGTTGCAGACATAATTCTCCTTTCCCCCTAAATAGTTTCATTAGTATTACCTTAAAGAGGCATTTTGTTGGCCAGGCACAGTGACTCTTGCCTGTAATCCCAGCACTTTGGGAGGCTGAAGCGGGTGGATCACCTGAGGTCAGGAGTTCGAGATCAGCTTGGCCAACATGGTGAAACCCCGTCTCTACTAAAAATAGATACGTGTACTAAAAAGAGATACGTGTACTTCCATGGTCATTGCAGCATTATTCACAATACCTGAGATATGGAATCAACCTAAGTGTTCATCAGTGGATGAATGGATAAGAAAAATGTGGTACATATTCACATTACACACATTCACATACACAAAAAAAACCAAAAAATTAGCTGGGCGTGATGGTGCATTCCTGTAATCCCAGCTACTCGGGAGGCTGAGGCAAGAGAGTCACTTGAACCCTGGAGGTGGAGGTTGCAGTGAGCCGAGATCACACCACTGCACTCCAGCCTGGGCAACAAGAGCAAAGAAACTCTGTCTCAAAAAAAAAAAAAAAAAAAAGAAAGAAAAGGCGTTCTCTTACACAGTGCAATGATCAAAATTAGAAAAATAACAGTGATATAGTACTATTGTCTAATGTGTAAACTTTATTTCAAATTTTGCTAATTGTCACAAAGGAATTGTAGCAAAACAACCTCTTTTTTTCTGGTCCAGAATCGAATCTAGAATCATACATTGAATTATTTAGCTATCATGTTTGTGTTTTAGTCTCCTATGATCCAGAATAGTTCTTCAGTCTTTCTTTTTTATGACCTTGGTATTTTTGAAGAGCACAGGCCAGTTATTTTGTATATATGTCCTTCAGTATGGTTTTGTCTGATGTTCCCTCATGATTAGACATATATAATCATTTAGAGTATACATTTTTGGCAGGAATACTACAGAAGTGATGTTGTATCCTTCTCAGTACAGCCTATCAGGAGGCATACAATGTCTACCTGTCCCATTACTCCTGATAACTTTGATCACTCAGGGGAGGTAGTGTCTACCAGGCTTCGCCACTGTAAAGTTACTTATTTCTATGTAACTAGTAAGTGTCATGTATGGGAGACACTTTGAGATTATGTCAATTTCTGTCTGTCTCTTAGCTGATGTTTCCAGACTGCCTTCTGCTCTTCTCATTCTACAGAGTTCATGGGTTTGCTAATGTCTCTCAGACTTTCTCACTGGCCAAGATGGCTTTGGAGACACACAGCCCCCTCACAGGATGTCCTGAAACCACCTCAAACTCAACACTGTCCTTCCTGTCTGAACCTTGTCTCCCATCCCCCATGCCACAAACCTGCCCCTCCTCCCCTATTCCCTGGTGACAGTTCACAGCACCACCTCGCTCCAGGTCATCCATCAGCCTAGACTCCTGGCATCGCTACAGTCTCCTCCCTTCCCCTTGCAGGGCATGCACAATCAACGACCAAGTCCCATTGGTCTTAGGCTCCCAGTATTTTGTATTACTCCCGTGGTTCGGGCCATTATCTTCTCAGTCTTGGTATCCCGTCACAGTCTTCTCTGTTCTTCCTGCTCAGGATCTTGCCTTCCCTCTCATTCATTCTCCATCATGATAGCAAAGTGAGTTTCCTAAAGCGTAGATCCCATTGTGAAGAGAAGAATAGGTGGAGTGGGTGCTGCTTAGAACCCCAGTGGCCTCCCACTGTCCTCAGATGCCAACCAACTCCTCCTTTCAGGTGAAGCCTTGCTCACTTCTCCCACTGCCCCAATTATGTTGACTTTTGCAGTTTCCTATTTTTAGTTGCTTTCTCTCCTTGAGTTTTCATGCATGAAATCTGGAGCACCCCCAACCATTTACCAGCTCTTGCTGCTGTTTTTGGATTCAGCTTAGATTTCACATCAGTCTTCATGCAGACATTCCCTGTCCCATGGGCGTGAGTTAGATGCCCTTCCCAGGTGTTCCCCTGGTACTTGTTCCAACCCTGCTGTGACCCTTTTCACATTTTGAAATGGATTATGTTTATTCTAATGCCTCCACTTTGGCTATGAGCTCCTCTAGGCCAGGAACAATGTTTTGTCCATTCCTTGTTGGGAAACTTCAACTCTCACATTATCTGGCTCCAAAACACACACTCCACAAACATTTGTTGAATGAATAAGTGGTCAGGTGGGTGGAGAGGGTGAGTGCAGGCAGGACTGTGGTATAGCTGTGGGTTTTTGTTGAACTAGGGAAAGTTACCAAGACTCTGCTGACTCAGACTTGGGTTCTGGGGACAGGTTTGCCAGTGTTTGGAGGCCAGCTGTTATAGGCCAAGGGCATCCAGGAGGAACACAAGCAAAGAGATCAAAAGAATGAAGGCAGGCCCTCGTCAGATATTCAAGGTGCTTTTGACCTAGAAGGGCTGGAACTCCAAAGGAACAGGTTTCCAAGGCCCAGGTGATTCAGATAGGGTTGGGCACCAAGGCTCAGGAAGGGGAACTACCAGATAAGAAGGCAATCAGCAAGGCTTCTGCCCAGGTGGCCAACCACATGGCTGAAACCCTCCATTGACTTGGCAGCCAGTCCAGCCTACAGTTTCCTAGGGAACTGATGGCCAAGCAATCTGTAGCGCAACTTGGCATGGAGCCTGGGACATTTTATGAGGGCCAGATGGTTGGACTCTGTGCATTGTCAGTGTTGCAGGGTGGGCAGCTGAGGGTCTCAGAGGTAGGACTCAGCACTAGGACAGGGAGTGTCTGAAGGCTGGAAACTCACATAGGTGAGAAGGACAAGAATGGAGAGTTGGAAGTCAGGAGAGCATAGAACCACAGCTTGGTGAGAGGTCCAGAGCCAGGTGTTGTTGGTTCTAAGAGTCAAGATAAGAAAGTGAGTTAAAAAGAGACTAGGAGTGACCACATAGTTAGAATCTGGGTCAAGAATATTATTCACGCCTTGAGAGCAGAAATCTGGTCTCTTTTTCTCTGCTGTCTCCGTGCTGCCTAAATCACTGCCTGGAAGAAAATAAGAGTCAGGTCAGACTGAGTCAGGAATCTCAAGGGGTTACTTGAAGGTCAGGGCTTAATCATGGAAGAATGAGCTCTTTCCACCCAAGGAGGTAGACATAGTTCCAATGAGAAAACTGACCATACATTTTTAAAGTTTATTTATTTATTTATTTCTGAGACAGAGTCTTGCTCTGTTGCCCAGGCTGGAGTGCAGTGGCACAATCTTGGCTCACTGCAACCTCCGCCTCCCAGATTCACACTATCCTCCTGCCTCAGCCTCCCGAGTAGCTGGGACTACAGGCACCCACCAACATGCCCAGCTAATTTTTGTATTTTTAGTAGAGACGGGGTTTCACCATATTGGTCAGGCTGGTCTTGAACTCCTGATCTCGTGATCCACCCGCCTTGGCTTCCCAAAGTGTTGGGATTACAGGCGTGAGCCACCGCGCCCAGCCTATTTATTTTTAAGACAGAGTCTCATTCTGTCACTCAGGCTGGAGTGCAATGGTACGATCATGGCTTACTGCAGCCTTGACCTCCTGGGCTTAGGTGATTCTCCTGCCTCAGCCTCCCAGTAGCTGGACCACAAGCGCATGCCACCATGTCCAGCTAATTTTTTGTAGAGATGGGGTTTTGCCATGTTGCCCAGGCTGGTCTCAAACTCCTGGGCTCAAGAGATCCACCTGCCTTGGCCTCCCAAAGTGTTGGTATTACAGGCGTAAGCCTGGGATTACAGATTGTGCCTGGCCTTTTTAGTTTACTTGCGGATTAATACCTAAGTGGAACATTGATGGTAGAACAAAACAAAACATAAGGAAAAAACATTGAAATAATCCTGGTACTAGGGATAAGGTAATCTTTGCTAAGGGCTAGATTCCCCAGCACCTTGGACACCCTAGCCCAGGTGTGAGAAGGCGGGGCAGCTTGTTGGGTGTGTCCCATTGCTAAACTGACCTGGAGCAGGGAGGAGGCTTCAGGGTGGGAAGCCGAGGGACCGGAAATGAACCTCTAGACCTGACTTGCCCTGAGAAGGCAAGAAGTGACAGAAACAAAACCTAATAAACAGATATTTTCTGTCTCGATCTTACTCAGCAGATACTTAGATTGAAGTAGTTCAGAGCATGCACACAGGCAGGCTGAGTTATGTAACAGGGAGGGGAAACCATTTGTCATACGTAGTTGTAGATGAGTGCAAAATGCTCCATGGGTTGGATTTTTTCCTGGTGGCAGCTAGAACTAGGATGTAGGCACACCTGGGCAGTGATTGGAGGGGCTGTCGGACAAGGAGAAAGTCCTGGACTGCTCATAGTCCGCAACCTGGACTAGAAGTTTGGACAGTAAACTCCAGCCACCAGCAGCAGGAGCTCTGGGCTCTGAGGCTCCTGGTGGCTTTAGGCAGGAAGCCTGTTACACATGGGGCCTGGGCCAGCCCTGTGTCTATGTTTAGGGAGCAGGGAGAGGACTAGGGTGGAGGCAGGCATGTGAAGGCAAGGGAATGGCCACGGAGGTGGCTCAGGCGTGTCATTTCCTCTAGTCTCATCAATGACTCTACATGATCCAAGGCTTCCCATCATCATCATCATCACCATCATCATCACCATCATCCAAGTGCCATGTATGAATCACTTCCTATTTGTTCAATTACCTCACTCACAAAACTCTGTAAGTCAGGAATTATTATTATTCCCAGAAGGGGAAACTGAAGCTCAGTGAGGTTAAGCGACTTGCCAAAGGTCATACACCTAAGAAGTGGTAGAGCCACACTCTGGATCGAGGACTAATGGATCCCAAACTCTAGTAGCAGCTTGAAGGGTTAGGAGCACAGACTGTGGAAACAGACGCGCTACTTGCATGGCTGTGGACAACTCTGTGACTCAGTTTTCTCACCTGTGAAATGGGGATGATGGTGATAAGAGAGCTACCTTATAGGGCAGTACTGAGGATCAAGTGAGCAACTGTAAAATATAACTCCAGGAGGAGGGTTGCTTAATTTAGCAAATCAAATACAGGATGCCCAGGTAAATCTGAATTTCAGTTAAACAATGGATAATATTTGAATTTATTTATTTATTTATTTATTTTTGAGATGGAGTTTTGCTCTGTCGCCCAGGCTGGAGTGCAGTGGTGCGATCTCAGCTCACTGCAACCTCTGCCCACTGGGTTCAAGCAATTCTCCTGCCTCAGCCTCCCTAGTAGCTGGGATCACAGGCATGTGCTACCGTGCCTGGCTAATTTTTATATTTTTAGTAGAAACAGGGTTTTGCCATGTTGGCCAGGATGGTCTCGAACTCCTGGCCTCAGGTGATCTGCTCACCTTGGCCTCCCAAAGTGCTGGGATTACAGGTGTGAGCCACTGCACCCTGCCTATTTTATTTCTTTTTTAGACAGAGTCTCACTCTGTTGCCCAGGCTGGAGTGTGATGGTGCAATCATGGCTCACTGCAGCCTCGATCTCCTGGGCTCAAACGATTCTCCCACCTCAGTGTCCTGAGTAGCTGGGACTACCAGCATGTGCCACCATGCCCACCTAATTTTTGTATTTTTTGTAGAGTTAGGGTCTCACCATGTTAACCCAGGCTGGTCTCAAACTCCTGGACTCAACCGATCCTCCTGCCTTGGTCCTCCCAAAGTGTTGGAATTTCACGCATGAGCCACCATGCTCAGTCAGATGTTTTAGAAAAAAGTCTTGCACTGTTTGGGGCATACCTATGGTAAATATTGTTTACGGATTAGCTGAAATTCAAATTTAACTGAGCATCTTTTATGTGGCAACCACGCTGAGGGGGCTTCTCAAGGCAGCCTCGACCCATGCGCCTGGCTCGGGTGCAGGGTCTAGTGAGGCCCATTTCCTCATTATCATCTCTGCCTCCAGGCTTCTGTTCCTGCAGTTTCATGCCCCCCTACCCCATGCCCTCTCCTGGCCTCTGGAGCCTTTCCTCACTTCTGGCGTCCTTTTTGTGATCTTCGGCGGTCTTCATGGTGAGTTCTTCCCTGACGGACTGCGCCTTGAGACTGGCTCACGTAATTTAGTCCCTAATTATACAGGTCAGGTCCATTTGCTGTTTTTTTCAGGTGAGTTACTCTACTCTCCCTAACTAGGCTCTAGTGCCTTTCAGGCAGGGACTGTGTCCTCTGGGACCTGAGCGTGGATCGGTTTCAATAAATCCCTGCTGCTTGAATGGTTGTAGAAATGGAACCGTTCCTCTTCCAGGAACTGGCTAATGAGAGAGCCACTTTGGTTTTCTTCGTATGCTGTTGTGCTGCCGGAGTAAACCAGCAAAGGCTTGGCATCTGCAGGTTGCTTGCAGTCAGCCTCCTGTTGCCCAGCCCACAGCCTGTTTCACTTCTCTTTCTCACATAGGGGGGCGGCTTGGGCTGCAGCTTGTTTTTTCTCAGCCAAGAAAGTAGCACCCAGAGTGAAAGGGAGTGCACCTCGCTTCAATTACAGTAAGGAACTGACAACTGGCACAGAGACCCTTAGAATAGAACAGGAGGAGGGACAGTGACAAGTACCTTTGTCACACCTCATCTCAGGTGGCATTGCAGCTGTGCTGAGCAGCAGGGCCTGCCTGGCTCCTCTGCCTTGTCCCCTGGCCAGGTTGAGCCCTTGGATGGACACACTGACCTCTGATACGCTTTCCTTCCTGCTCTTGTCCTGTCCCTTGCCTTGGCCAGGCGAGGGCCCATGCAGAGCCACAGCTCCAGGTTGCCTTCGCCCGCACCTGTGCCGCTTTGCTGAAGCCTAACGTCTCAAGCTAGTAAGACACTCTCTGAGACCCACTGTGCTAAAGGTTCTGGGTCAGCAGTTGGTGGGGATTCTGAGTGCTCCGTGGCCCTCAGCTCCTGATTTTCAGCAATCTAGAAAGACGAGGAATCCCAAGCCAGGATGACGCTCCTCTGCAGCCCCGTTTATTATGCCGGCATCCCTGTGCCAGCTAGGACGTTAGATATGGGCATTACAGGTGTAACTGGTAATCCTGTCTGGGGAGGCCCCGATTTTATCAAGAGCAAGTGCATTGTGGGGGATACATACAGTTGGAAGAGCAAGTCTTTCCCTCAACACCTTTATCATCTAACGTGAAACAAGTGCTTGCTTTGACAGCACATATACTAAAAAATTGGAATGATACAGAGAAGATTAGCATGGCCCCTGTGCAAGGATGACATGCAAATTCATGAAGCATTCCATTAAAAATTTAAAATAATGTGAAACAAAATGAAAACAGAACCACTGATCCTTTGTTATGTAAATGACCCATCCTTAGTACTGGGTTCTGTGGGTGCTCCTTCCCCCAGCTGCTGGAGACATGGGTGGCTGATGGCTGCTCTTAGTTGAGTCCCTTTCCAGGAATTGCCCTCCTTGCTCAAGGTCACCCCTTTCCCCCAGGGCAGCCCATGTTAAGGACTAGTCAATGCCCAGGTGTGGTCCCCTAGCTCCAATTCAGGGCAGCTCTGAAGGGCCATCCCAGCTCCAGAGCTCCCTGTGGGATCCTGGGATCGACTGAGGCTCCTCCCTCTGCCCCACCTGTTCCCTTCACTCCCCATCAGTGACAGATCCTGGGGCCATGCTCTGCATCCAGTCTCATCTAAGAATCTGTTTCCTCTGGGAACTCAAGAAATCTATTTGTCCCTAAATCTGGGGATGCTAGTGCAGAGGATCAATGCTTCTGGAAGTCCACGCAGTGTTCACATGGAGAAAGAAGTGAATCTGACAGTAAAAGAGTCTGACTTCTTTTCCCACCCTCTCTGCACTGGCTCCCTGCTTCTGGAACCAGGGAGCCCACTCAGAGGGCCTGCAGCTTTGACCCCGCCTATCTGCTCATCCCCCTTCCACCCGTACTTGGCATTTCCACACCACCTCATGTCCCTTCACACATCCTTCCTTGTCTTAACTAATCTCTAAGCTGTGACCTTTTGTCAGTCCCGTAAAAGTCACTGGGTAGATACCATCTTCAAGAAGAGATAAAAAGAGGCCAGGTGCCATGGCTTATACCTGTAATCCCAGCACTTTGGGAGGCCAAGGTGGGAGGACTACCTGAGCTCAGGAGTTCAAGACCATCCTGGGCAATATAGTGAGACCCTGTCTCCACTAAAAGTTAAAAAAATTAGCTGAGTGTGGTGACTCACACCTGTGGTCCCAGCTACTCAGGAGGCAGAGGCGGGAGGATCACTTGAACCCAGGAGGTTGAGGCTGCAGTAAGCTGTGATTGTGACACTGCGCTCTAGCCTGGGTGAGACAGTGAGACCCTGTCTCAAAAACAAAAACAAGGCCACATAAGGTGGCTCACGCCTGTAATCCCAGCACTCTGGGAGGCTGAGGCAGGCAGGTCACCTGAGGTCAGGAGTTTGACATCAGCCTGGCCAACGTGAGAAAACCCCATCCCTACTAAAAATACAGAAAATTAGCTGGGTGTGGTGGTGCACACCTGTAATCCCAGCTACTTGGGAGGTATGAGAATCTTGAACCTAGGAGGCGGAGTTTGCAGTAAGCTGAGATCGTGCCACTGCACTGCAGCTTGGGTGACACAGCGAGACTCTGTCTCAAAAACAAAAACAAAACGACAACAACAAAAGAGATAAAAATAAAAGAACGTCTGGAAGAAAAATGACACTGAAACTCTGTGTTGAATCTTGGTAGTGATCCCCGATTAAGATGCTGTGGGAGTTAATTACAAGCAAATAAACTCTTTAAAGTTAAACATGAAGTTCCCTAAGGAGTTCTGGATGTAAGAACCATTGTCCTTAATAAGAATGACTTGTAGGTCCAACGTAGGGAACTCACTGAAGGTGATCAGGATAATTCTTAGTTATTCTAATGGCATAATTCCATTTTGTTGGGCAAATAGTAGGCATGCAACATATACTGAGAGAGGAAATGGGTGGGTGAAGCTGAACATTTCTGTCAGATGTTTCTTAATGAATAACACAGATGATATCAGCTAATTTTGAGATTGTAAAGTTATTCCTACCATGTTCGGGTGAGACTTTTGCAAGCAGTGGCTCCTAATCACTTCCAAGTCCCCTAGGTCCTACAGAATATGAAAAATAAAGGTATCTTTGGAAGATGTATGTTAGCTCAAATGTGTCCTGAAAGTTCCTGACCCTCCCAGTAATTAGTTTCTTCTCCCTTTGGAAGGGCACTATCCCTGAGCACCCTCCTCTCTAAAGGTCGAGCATGGCTCAGTCCACTCGCCTCTCTACAAGCCTCTGTCCACCCAGTGAACTCCACCAGGGCAGGGACCACGTGTCTTTATGTCCCTGACCACGGGGCCTGGCACCCTGGAGGTACCTCATAAATATTTATTGAGTGACCAAATAAATTAGATGGCATGGGAATAATGGTGATTAATTTTAATTTGGATAAAACGACATTCTTCCAAAATTCTTGAAAGTGATCAAAATGAAACAGAAAGGCAGGCATCTATGCCAGTGGCAGCACACAAAACAAAACTGATTAGACAAGTGGAAAAAAAGATGTTTTCGGTGAATCTGGGTTCATTTTATTCTCATCTTCTTTTCTGGAAACTGGGGCTTTCTGTATCTTTTTGACAGAGTGGAGGGCACTGAGTACAAAGAGCATAATGACTTTCTTTGTTTTACCGTAAGGCTGACTTTTCCCCCCAGCTTTTAGATTTTGCCTGATTCTCATAAATAGGCAAAAACTGACAGCTTAGATTCCCTCAACATCTTAGCTGTAGCTCCATTTACAAGAATTCAAAATGTATAACAGTAAGTCAACAGTAAACTCAACTGATTGATTTAGAGTTAATGCTTAGGTAAGACAGGTTTTTATATTCATTATATAATATCTTCTATGAGCAAGTTATATACCTTTTAATGCTTCCAAATATCAAAGTAATTTCAAAAGGGCATTCATGTATATTTCACATTTAATATATTTTAATTCCCCATGTTTCTCACTTCCCTTTTTTCCCCCCAGAAACGTCTGTTTCATCATGGCTTCAACTTTTTGTAACAATCGAAAACCCTGGCCCTCATAATTTATTTAAATAAAATCAAATATGCAAAGAAAAAGTTCTGGAAAAGAAAATAATAATAGCTAACATTTACTAACATTATTGAGATTTACTGAGTACCAGAGATATTCTAAACATTTCACTCCTTTCTTTTTTTTTTCTTTTTTTTGAGATGGAGTCTCGCTCTGTCTCGCAGTAGTACAATCTTGGCTCACTCACTGCAACCTCCACCTCACAGGTTCAAGTGATCCTCCTGCCTCAGCCTTCCAAATAGCTGGGACTGCAGGTGCATACCACCACACCCGGCTAACTTTTTGTATTTTTATTAGAGACGGGGTTTCACCACGTTGGCCAGGCTGGTCTCAAACTCCTGACCTCAAGTGATCTGCCAACCTTGGCCTCCCAAAGTGCTGGGATTACAGACGTGAGCCACTGCATCCGGCCATAACTCCTTACCTCATTGAATCTTCACAACAACTTCCTGAGGTAGATGCTATTAAATTCAGCCCCACCTTGCAGGTGAGGCTTTTGCCCAAGGTCATGCTGGTATTAGGTGGTGGAGCTGGGATGAGAACTCTAGTCTGTAACACAGAGCCTGTGCACTTAAATACACCAGGGTCCTACCTGCCTCCCATGAGATAAGAGGGGGACAGGAGTTCTTGCTTTATCTCTGTTACTAAGAACTCAGATCTTATTATTGCCTGTAAGATTTTCTCCTGTGTTTGGCTGAGCCTGTTTGATCTGAGGCTGCTTGGCTGTGTTCATCCTCTGTGTTCAATGTAAAAGAAGAATCTGCTGCTTTCTCTTCTCTCTTTCTTTCTCTCTTTTGTATTTTGTTGCTATATATTTTTAGGCTTTTTTATTGGATTCTCATCAAAAGAATATTTCTTTTACTTCTGCTTGGTAGACACTTGAACTTCCTTCCATCCCCGACCCTCCCCTACTACTCAGAGAGCGCCACCAAAAGCAATCGAGAGGTCAGAGGTCAATGGCAGGAATGAAAAGACACCAGCTTGGTCACCTAAACAATAGTTGTAGGTCAGATAATTGAAAACTGAAAGGATAATAAAAACTTCTGCATCTGTGAACCAATTAATTAGGCCCCTGTATCCCTGTGGAATGCGTGCCAAACATCTCAGATTTGGTGTGGGCAGAGCTGACAAAATGCTTTGCTAAGGTAAAACCACCACAGAAAGGCAGAGCTTTCCAGAAAAAGACTTGGCATCTCAGAGACCTTCTATTATCTTATTCATGTATCTCATTCACTATTCCAACAAATATTCGTGGTCTGCCTGCTGTGAGCAGGGCACAAGGAGGAGGGAGTGAAAGGCATTTTACCTATGAAGTCAGGGGACTCTAAAGATGGCCCTTTCTCCACTGGGGTAAATGGAGCATGACCTTAGCGAGGCTGGGTGCACCCTGTCACCTGTTCTCCCTCTTTCCATCAGCCATTCAAACCTGACTCGCTCAGCGTGCAATCAGACACCCTCTCTACCTGCCTTTCCTGGACAAAGAGTAAATTTTGTTCTGGAAAGAGAGGCATTGTGCCCTGCCAACTTAGGGCAACCCACATGCCAAAAGTTAATGAGGTTTGGGCTCTGTATTTAGACTTTGGTTGTCCAAACTCCTTAAGTAACCTCCCGCAGAGGGGTTTCCTTATTAAGCAGCTGTCTCTACCTGCTAAACAGCCATTTGTTTCCTGCCTAAGAGTTAAGGGGACTTTCAGCATTCCTGTGCATGATACCTGACTCTTTAGCACCAATTCACTGGTATTCATTCAACAGTGTTTACTGAGTAAATAATAATAATAAATATATTCATATGTGTATTCGTAAGAAGAGCAATGTACTTATAAAGAGAGGAAGATCATACAGCAGAAGATGGAAGGTTATGTGTGAACTGTTTTTTTCTTTGTATTTCTCTGTAGTTAAAAAGTTTTTTGTGCCAGATTAATTTTAAAATTAGAAATAAAAATGTTATTTTATTTTATTTTTTGAGACAGGTTCTTGCTCTGTCACCCAGGCTGGAGTGCAGTAATGTGATCATGGCTCAATGAAGCCTCAAACTCCTGGGCTCAGGTGATCCTCCCGCCTCAGCCTCCCAAGTAGCTGGGACTGCAGGTGTGCACCACCACACCCAGCTAAAATGCTATTTTATAGTATTATTGATCACTTAGATGAACAAAGCATGTTTCATAGTATTATGTATAGATATACTTCTGCTTCTAGCCATAACTGAGAAGCAGGGACCAGATTTTCCCTCCCACCTAAAACGATTTAAAAACCAGACAAAATATATGAAAGAACTGTTTTCAGACATTGTACAACAGGCAATGCAGGACCATGAAAACTGAAAAAATGGAAACATATGAGGGGATTACTACCTGGAGAGAGTTTTTGGTTCTTAGTACAGGCAGGAGGAACCCAAATGGAGCCCATTGGTGTCCTTGAGTTGAGGAAGAATACTTCAGGGTTTGGGAAAGCCAAGGTGGCTGGAATTTGCAGGGTGGAGTAATGGAGAGGAGAAAATGTCATGCACACACACATATAGAGAAAGAGAAAGAAAACTGAAGATCTGTAGAGGGCTCCTCATGAGTTCTTCATCTGAGTATTAATCGGTGATTGTTTATGAGGAAACAACCAGGGGCTGGGAAAAGAATTACTCAAAAAGAACAGCAGGAACAACCACCACAGCCCACATAGCGCTGGGAATAGTTTCTGCTCTTGCCAACCAGAGTAGAAATACAGGCCTCTGAGTAGAGTTCTCAAAAAGGTATTATCTCAGCACAGGGACCAAGTCAGGTCCAGCTGAGATAACAGCTGCCCTGAACCCCTTGAACAAAGCTTCAAATCCAGCCTAGAAAAGATCAAACTCTTTCTGAGTAATTTAACTGCATCTCATAGCAAAGTGCAAAAATATTTAAAGAAACACAAAAACTCCAGCACCCAAGAAGGTAAAACTGACAGTGTCTAGCATCCAGGCAAAAATTACCAGGTAAGTGAAAAAGCAGGAAAAGATAGCCCATAATGAGGAGAAAAATCAATCAATAGAAACAGACTCAGAAATGACACAGATGATATAATTTGTAGACAAGAATATTAAAACAGCTATTATACTCCCAGTGTTCAAGACCATAGAGAAGAATATGAGCTTGATAAAGATAAACATGGAAGCTATAAAAATGACCCAAATTGAACTTTCAGAGATGAAAAACATGATGTCTGGGATGAAATGATTATGTAGGAATAGAAAAATTAATTAGGATTTTCTGTCCTTAAGGGCCAAAAACAATACAGTAGCACAGACAGACACATTACCTGCCGAGACCAGCTCGGTCAGGGAGACCCTAACCCAGCAGTGCTAGAGGAATTAAAGACACACACACAGAAATACAGAGGTGTGAAGTGGGAAATCAGGGGTCTCACAGCCTTCAGAGCTGAAAGCCCCGAACAGAGATTTACCCACATATTTATTAACAGCAAGCCAGTCATTAGCATTGCTTCTATAGGTATTAAATTAACTATAAGTATCCCTTATGGGAAACAAAGGGATGGGCCCAATTAAAGGAATAGGTTGGGCTAGTTAACTGCAGCAGGAGCATTTCCTTAAGGCACAGTTTGCTCATGCTATTGTTTGTGGCTTAAGAATGCCTTTAAGGGGTTTTCCCACCCTGGTCTGGCCGGGTGTTCCTTGCCCTCATTCCCGTAAACCCACAACCTTCCAGCGTGGGCGTTAGGGCCATTGTGAACATGTTACAGTGCTGCAGAGATTTTTGTTTATGGCCAGTTTTGGGGCCAGTTTATGGCCAGATTTTGGGGGGCCTGCTCCCAACAATTACCCATAATAATAAGCATAAGAAGAGAAGCGCTAGGAAAGAAGCCTCACTAACTCTTCCAGCTGAAGAGAAGTTAAATAGGGCTTCACGGAGAAGCTAGCATTTGAGTTTGACCTTAAGGGCTTTCAATCAACAGAGATGGGGAGCAGTGTGGGCATTTCCTATGGACAGATTCACATAGGCAAAGCACAGAAAGGGAGAAACCCAGAGCAGGTCAATTGGACTAGTAGGTGAAGAGATTCATGTCTGGCAGCAGTGGGAGAGCAGGTTGAAAAATAATGCTAGCCACCATTTATTGAGCAATTACAATATGCCAGGCATTGCTCTAACTGCTTTATCTACATATGCTTGCCTATCCTCAGCAATGTTATTGTTCAGCCTCATTTTGCAGCTAAGGAAACTGAGGCCCAGAGAAGTTAGATAATTTGCTCAAAAACACACTACTAGAAAGTGCAGTCTGGCTCTAGAGTTCAAGCCCAAGCTCTTAGGCACTATATTCTGCTTCCAATGCTGCTGATCAAATAGATGTGAGCCGGATTTATTTGTAATTTTTTGTTGTTTTTGTTGTTGTCGCTGCTTCTGCTGGGGGAGATTGAATACTAGGCTTAGGAAGTAAATTTTATTCTGGGAGGATGGGGTCCCACTGAAGTGTCATGGGTAGGGCACAGCAGATCTGTGAGGTGCTTTGGGAGAGTTCTTTGAGCTCAATTGGAGGAGGGAAAGGCTTAAATTCGGGAAACAATGCTGGGGGGTGGGGACTGCAAGAATCCAGGTGAATGGCAGGGAAGGCCAGAGCTAGAGGAGTGCAAGGGATGGGAGAAAGGGGATGGATGATAAAGCAATTTTAAAGAAAGAATTCATCTTCTGCATATGACTGGGATGAGGGTGTTGCCCAGGTCAGCAAGGCCTACATAAGAGTCAGAAAAGACGGAAGGTTGATGCCCTGTGACTAGAAGACGAGAGATGCTTGCCACGGGATTAAGGAAGTGGAGCAGCCTCAGTTAGGGGCAAAGATGAAGACTCTGAGGCTGGCGGGAAGAGTTTGAGGGGCTGAGAGCAAAGCTCTGGGGGCAGTGGGAATGGAGCTGGGAAGTGGGGGATTTGGGCGTCATCAGCAGCACCAAGTAGAGGCTTTGAGGGTAGAGGAGGAGGTCTTCAGTGTTGAGAAAGTGGAAATAAAAAGGAATCAGGAAAGATGCAACAAAGGGGAAGACGATGCAGTGAAAGGGCCGAGCAGACATTAGCTGGTGGAATTACAAGGGAAACCAGGGGTGCCTCCTCACGTGAAGAAGAATTCTCAAAGAGAATGAATGGGTTGCTGTCGCTGTCCAGTGCTGCAGAGAGGAAGCTGAAGGAAGCCAGGCACAAGGCCCCAGGAAGCCATTGGTGCCATTTGGGGAGCCATCTCAGTGATGTCCCTAGCGGTGAAGGATTAGAGAGTGAAGGAGAATGAGAAAACTGGAAGCACCAAAATTCCTCCAGGGAAGAAATGGGGAGGCTAGGTCTGTTCCTTTAGGAGTAATAGGCTCAGAGACAGCTTATTTAGAATTTATTTAGTTTTGGTTGTCATTTTCTCCAGGGCAAACATTTATCTAGCTGTTACTGCCATTGGACACTCTGCTGGGCAATGCACCGGGAATCCTGAGCTTGTAGGAAGAGGCAGACAGGCGTCTGGCCAGAATCATTGGTTCACGCCTGTCATCCCAGCATGTTGGGAGGCAAAGACGGGAGGATCACTTGAGGCCAGGAGTTCAAGACCACCCTGGGCAACATAGCGAGACCCCTGTCTCTAAAAAAAGTTTTTTTTTTTTTTTTTTTTTGAGACAGAGTCTCACTCTGTCACCCAGGCTGGAGTGCAATGGCACCATCATGGCTCACTGCAACTTCCACCTCCTGTGTTCAAGCAATTATCTTGCCTCAGCCTCCTGAGTAGCTGAGATTACGGGTGTCTGCCACCATGCCTGGCTAATTTTTGTATTTCTGGTAGAGATGGGGTTTCACCATATTGGCCAGGCTGGTCTCGAACTCCTGACCTCCAGTGAACTGCCCACCTCAGCCTCCCAAAGTGTTGGGATTATAAGCGTGAGCCATTGCACCCGGCCAAAATTGGTTTTGTAATTAGCAGGGCATGGTGGTGCATGCCTGTAGTCCTCAGCCTGGGCAACAGAGCAAGACCCCGTCTCAAAAAAAAAAAAAAAAGGAGTTCATGGGGAGCAGGAGATAAAAGGAACACAAGCAAGGAAAAGGGATATGAGATAGAGAGGGAGGGAGTTGTAAAATCACAGGTAGAGGGTTAGGCTGTTGCTTCTGAGAACAGAAAAGAAAAGACTGCAGGACAAGGCTCTCAGAGTGGATGAGGAAGGGCCTCCATTGGTCCTATGGGCTGTGAGGGTCTCTAGGAAGCCTTTCCCGCCTACTGGCCTCACCCTAGGACTGTTGATGGAGTCCTAAGCACTGCTCGCTGGATGTATGGCTGTGCTCTGCGTGAATGAATGACGTCACCCATTCAGCGCAGCCTGCTCCACATGTGATGTTTGTTGTTCTCGGGAGAGAGGGCGGTATCCAGCCCTAAGGTATTCCAGGGTGCAAGGAAAAGGCATGTCTGGGGCTGGAAAGAACTTGTCATTGCAAAATTTTCCTTGGGACGTGGAATTAAAAACTTTTGTCATTGACAAGGGTTTGCTCCTAATTTTCCAGAATGACTCAAATGTTTGCTTCAGACAATGACAGAGTGTATCTTGCTTGAATCATTGGATTTCTGTTATTTTTGTAAGATGTGGGTGGGCAATATGACTCAGTATTTTTTCCAAGAGATGTGAAAATTATATTGCCTGTTTTGGATCATTTCATACTGAGACCTGGAACATTTTTCTCAAATTTTAAATCTTGGAGCTTGGGGAATTTTTGTTTTTGTTTTGTCTTTCAATCATATCAGATATTTTCCAGATAAAATTTTAAAGGAAAATTACTTAGCAATAGCTCTAAGTTATGAAGTATATTTTGAATGATAATTTATTTTTACATTGTTAAAATAAAAGATGTGTTAAAGCTGGTGGTGTGTTTGCCATCCTAACAGTGAAAATATTAGAGAACGTGGGATTACGTGGAGACTCGAAAGTCATCTAATTCAAAACTTTATCTGGTGTGTGAATGAATATCCTCATTCTAGTTTTCCAGCTTAAATCTGCTTCCCCGCAGCTTCCAAACCTGGGTTCCAGGCCTGACCCTTATTCTATGTGAACCCCTGTGGAATAATTCTGTAGCTGAATGATCATTTTTGAGATACAGCTGTATTTTCCTTTTTGATAAGTCAGCAAGGATTCTTTTCCAGCAGTTTTTTTGGGTTGTTTTTGTGTTTGTTTGCTATTAGTGCTAGGACAAGAGACTGGGGCTTAATGTCTCTAAGAAGGACAGGGCACATAGGAAAAAGAAAGATGAGGCCAGATATGGTGTCTCACACCTGTAATCCCAGCCCTTTGGAAGGCTGAGGTGGGTGGAGCACTTGAGGTTAGGAGTTGGACACCAGCCTAGGCAAAATGGCAAAACCCCATCTCTATTATTAATATAAACACAAAAAATTAGTCGGGCATGGTGGCACAGGCCTGTAATCCCGGCTACTCAGGAGACTGAGGCATGAGAATCACTTGAACCCAGTAGATGGAGGCTGCAGTGAGCCGAGATTGCACCACTGCACTCCAGCCTGGGTGACAGAGTGAGACTCCACTTCAAAAAAAAAAAAAAAGATGAGCCTAAGGGTATAATTCTTTTCTGATAGGTTTTAGTTGATAATGGTATTGTGGTCATGTTTAGAAAATAGTTCTTATCGGGCCAGGCACAGTGACTCACACCTGTCATCTCAGCACTTTGGGAGGCCGAGGCAGGTGGGTCACTTGAGGTCAGGAGTTCGAGAACAGCCTGGCCAACATGGTGAAACCCTGTCTCTACTAAAAATACAAAAGTAGCTGGGTGTGGTGGCGCACACCTGTAATCCCAGCTACTCATGAGGCTGAGGCAAGAGAAACGCTTGAACTCAGGAGGCAGAGGCTGAAGTGAGCCAAGATCGCACCGCTGCACTCTAGCCTAGGCGACAGAGCGAGACTCTATTTCAAAAAAAGAAAAAAAGAAAGACGAGCCCAAGGATGTAATTCTTTTCCAATAAGAAGCCTGGAAGAGAAAATGCAAGGTCCTTGCTCTGTACGTTTATTGGTTTATTGAGCCTGCCAGAGTGAGCATAGAGAAGCCACCCACCCCACTTTTCCCCCAACCCTTGGGTTCAACCCCAGGTAGGAGTCATTGAGGGGCAGTGGAAACAGCCAGAGAGTTCTAGAGCAGAGGCAGAGGTACCACCAAGCTAATGAAGCTTAGGTTTCAGGGCCTCTCACTTGCTGGGGCTTCTTCCAGTGTTCTAGGAGGGGTCCCAGCAACGAGGTTACATAATCTCATTTAAAAGGCAGCTTAACCGCCATTGGCTAAAATGGCTCTCTCCTTCCAGTCTGACTTACTCTCCATCACATTTATCCTCCTCTTAGCACTGAACAAGTGGCCATAGGCACTGTGGGCATCCAGCTAAGGAAATTCGAGTTGGGTTTCATTTTGTTTGGGTTTTGTGGAATGTATTTATATAGATTGTTGTTAAATCTGTGTATAGTTATGTTATGGCTAGCTGTCCTGGAGCAGGAATGACTACGAGGCAGTGGTACACTAGTAAATGTTTCACAACCAGATCTATAGTGTTTGCTAATTTCCATGGTGTAAGTACTTCCACTGTGGCCTATTCCAAGCTGTCCGTGGCCACTGAATATGAAGTTGGGAAGAGCAGCACACCAGGGTATATAGTATTTCACCACATGAATCCCATAGAATGTAAATAACCCCAAAAGCATAGTGACAGTAAAATGTAGTGAAATAACTGGGAAGAGATGAGTTTTGAGTATTTGTTATCTTCATTTTTAGTATTACTTATTTAATTTTAAGTTTACAAAATTTAATTAATAATGGCTATGTTTAACAACTGCCTCCCAAAATTTCTGAAAAGCTAACAATGGGCCCTCATGAGCTAGAACGAGCCAACTCTGGCACACCTCTGTAAGCCAGGACCCCTCCTGCCCACTGTGGGATTCACCCATGACATGAAAGTGGAGGGCAAGAGTTTGTAATTAGAGCTAGTAATGAGTCATTAGAAATGAAGTATGTGACCAATGAAGCAGGAGCAAGTTTTTAAATGTACAGAGCCAGAAGCTCACCTGTGGGAAGTCCTTTCAAGCATCAGGTATGGACATGTGTACACAGAGGGTTTGATTCTCGTCGGTGCCTAATCAAATGGAAGTTCTTGCCCATCAAGATTTTGCTTGATAATTAATTCTGATGTATAGAATTACAAATGCCCTATACATTAAACCTTTTTTCTAATTCCAGCGCAGATTATTTTTTAAATTTTGTCAGTGGTGTCTTAGTTATCACTATGGTTTGGATGATCGTCCCCTCCAAACGTCATGTTGAAATCTGACCGCCAGTGTTGGAGGTGGAGCCTGTTTGGAGGGGTTTAGGTTACTGGGGCGGATCCCTCAGGAATAGATTAACGCCCTCTCTGGATGGGGGAGTGAGTGAGTTCTTGCTCTATTAGTACCTACAAGAGCTGGTTGTTTAAAAAGAGCCTGGCATCTCCCCACCCACTCTTTCCGGCTTCCTCTCTCAGTATGTGATCTCTGCACACAATGGCTCACCTTCACCTTCTGCCATGAGTGGAAGCAGCACGAGGCATGCTTCTTGCACAGCCTGTAGAACCGTGAGCCAAAGAAACCTCTTTTCTTTCTAAATTACCCAGCCTCAGTTATTCCTCTGTAGCAACACAAATGGACTAAGACAGTTATCTATTGCTGCATTACAAATTACTCCAAAGTTTAGTGGTTTGAAACCACAAATATTTATTATCTCACAGTTTCCTTGGGTCAGGAGTCTGGGCATGGCTTAGCTGAGTCTTCCAGCTCAGGGGCTCTTGCAAGGCTGCAGTCACATGTTTGCTGGGACTGTCATTGGCTTGACGTGGGGAGTGGGGTTCTTACGCAAGCTCACTCGTGGTTTTTGGCAGGATTCAGTTCCTCACGGGTTGTTGGACTGAGGGCCTCGGTTCCTCACTGGCTGTTGGCAGGAGTCCTTCATTTCCTTGCCATGTGGGCCTCTCCACAGGACATCTCACAGTGTGGCTGCCAGCTTCTATCAAAGTAAGAAA
This sequence comes from Pan troglodytes, assembly GCF_028858775.2. Taxonomy (NCBI): domain Eukaryota; kingdom Metazoa; phylum Chordata; class Mammalia; order Primates; family Hominidae; genus Pan; species Pan troglodytes. Next base: position 155,558,253 of record NC_072404.2, on the reverse strand, counting down.
GCAAAAGAGGAAGAGAGAAAAAGCAAGATGGAAGCCACAGTCTTTTTGTAACCTAATCTCTTGCCAACTTGTTCAGAATAAAACCACAGTCCTTAAAAAAGGCCAAAAAGCCTGCATGACCTGCCCCATCCCCTTCCCTGTCTGACGTCATCCCTTGTAATACTTCCTTTGGGTTTCTCCATTCCAGCCACTCTGGCCTCTTTGCTGTTCCTGGAACTCACCAGGCACACTCCTGCCCCAGGACCCTTACACTTGCTATTCTGTCTGCAATACTCCCTCCAGATATCCATGTGGCCACTCCTTCATCACTTTCTTACCTTTAATCATTTAGTCACTTTCTTGATGATGCCTTCCCTGGTCACCCAGTTTTTAACTAGAACATGTCATTCCCCCACCCTGGGCACTCCTTTGACCCTTTCCCCAACTGAAATATCTTTAGGACTTAACCACCTAGGATGTCAACTTTCTGAGCTAGGATGAGAGTTCCATGAGAACTGTTTTTTGTTTTGTTTTGTTTTGTTTGTTAAACTTTATGGCTACACCCCCAGCTCCTAGAAGAGGGCCTAGGATGTGGTAGTGATTAATTCCTTTGATTTGCCAACTTAGCAACCAGGAGATCATGAAAGAAAGTCAAGTTCATCCCATCATACTGTGTTCTACTAATCCCTCTCTCTCTTACTTCCTTTCTTGCTCAACTTAGTTTTAGTTTTAGAAAGAATGTGTGCACACAGGAAAATTAAAATGATGCAGAAAGGTATAACATGCAAAAGAAACCTCACACTCCCCTCCCCAAATTCTTCCCTTAGTCTCACTTCCCAGAAGTTTCTGTTTTCGAGATTTCCTGTTTTAATTTTTTTGGTAGTTATTATAGAACCTGAAATTTGCGTATACCTTTCTTTCTTGATCTATCAATGCAGAATGTGTCTATTAATTCCCTGCTATGAAAATGAAGAATTTAGGCCAGGTGTGGTGGCTCACGCCTGTAATCCCAACACTGAGAGGCCAAGGAGGAGGATCACTTGAGCTCAGGAGTTGAAGATCAGCCTGGGTAATATGGCAAAACTTCAACTCTAAAAAAAAAAAGAAAGAAAGAAAAAGAGAAAAAGAAAAAGAAAAATTAGTCTGGTGGCCAGGCACAGTGGCTCACACCTGTAATCCCAACACTTTGGGAGGCCGAGGCAGGCGGATCACCTGAGGTCAGGAGTTGGAGACCATCCTGGCCAACATGGTGAAACCCCATCTCTACTAAAAATACGAAAATCAGTCAGGCGTGGTGGTGTGCACCTGTAATCTCAGCTACCCAGGAGGCTGAGGCAGGAGAATCACTGGAACCTGGGGGGCAGAGGCTACAGTGAGCCGAGATTGCACCACTGCACTCCAGCCTGGGCAACAGAGCAAGACTCCGTCTAAAAAAAGAAAAAAAAATTAGTCTGGCATGTTGGTGCATGCCTGTGGTCCTAGTTACTTGGGAGGCTGAGGTGGGAGGATTGCTTGAGCCAGGGAGGCAGAGGTTGCAGTGAGCTGAGATCATGCTACTGCACTCCAGTCTGGACAACAGAGTGAGACCCTGTCAAAAGAGAGAAAGAGAGAGGGAAGGAAGGAAGGAAGGAAGGAAGGAAGGAAGGAAATTTAATGCATCTATAATCACCCATTTTCCCTAATCAGTTTTTATTAGATATATTATTTTGGTTCTTCTTTAGTTTCTATGGTATATTTTACAACTTCAAATAAAATACTAAGATCTTTATTTCTCAGTTTATCAAATTCTGGCAGTTCCTATTAACTCTCTCCTACGGTAGATGAAGCAGTTTGCATACTTTTCTTTCTTTTCCCTTTAACCTCCCATTTCTTTATTAGACTTTTTTTTTTACATTATCAAGGTTTATAATATTTATGTTCTGTTCTGTAAACATAATTATACTTTTCTGTGATTTGACTATAGATTGATTCTAAGAATAAAAATAATCTTAAAAGCTATTACAATATTATAATTATTTAAATATTATTCACCATTGAACCAATAATGACTGGTTCTACAGAGAAAAATGTAATCCAATGTCATTAAAACTTAGAAGTGTAAAGAAAAATCACTTAAACATTAATACCTAAATAGCTCCCATTTTCCTCTTATCTTTCTTTATTTCTAGGTCATTTTCAGGTACCACTGCTTCTGGTATTTCATGCCACATTCTTTCTTGGAGTCCTTATTCATTTTTCTGGAAACTGCCGAAATAATTTTTCAGGTAAATTTTCTAAATCCTTACAAGTCCAAAAATGTCTCTCTTTACCCCCTTGCCTTGATGGATAGTTTGTCTGAGTATAGAATTCTAGCTTCAAAGTCTTTGCTTCTCAGAACTTGGAAGCAGGGCTGCCTTCATTGGCATGAGAGCTGTGCACTCCAAGAAAGAATGTGGCATGAAATACAACAGGCATTGGTGGCTGAGAATCACCTAAAAATAAAGGGGTAAAAGAAAATAAATGGCCCCATTCTTAGAAGGGCCCCATGTTTGGTTTAATGCCCTGTTGTTATCATTTTGAACTACTTAATAATTTTTGAACAAGGGGCCCCACATGTTCATTTTCATGGAGCCCTACAACTTATAAAGTAGCCCTGTTTATTATTATTATTATTTTTTTAAATATTATTATTTTTTTTTTGAGACAGAGTCTCGCTCTGTTGCCCAGGCTGGAGTGCAGTGGCACAATCTCGGTTTACTGCAACCTGTGCCTCCCAGGTTCAAGTGATCCTCCCTGCTTCAGCCCCCCTAGTAGCTAGGATTACAGGCAGGCGCCACCATGCCTGGCTAATTTTTGTATTTTTTTTTTTTTTTTTAGTAGAGATGGGGTTTCGCCATGTTGGCCAGGCTGGTCTCAAACTCCTGACCTCAGGTGATCCACCTGCCTCGGCCTCCCAAAGTGCTGGGATTATAGGCGTGAGCCACCTGTTTCAAACACGGCCTAAAGTAGCCCTATTTGAAAGATATTCAAGCATCTAGCTATGTAAAGGTCTGAAATAGGTAATATTCTTTCTCCTGGAAACTTTTGATATGCATACACATAGATATTTTTATCATTAGGATTCTGAATTTTCACTATGATGTCCCTAGCTATGGGGCTTATTACACTGTTCTTAGCATTCAGTGGGCCCTTTTACTCTGAAACTATTCATTTCATTCTTAGGCTTAGGTATTTTTTCCCCCTAATCTTTCTTTGATGTTGTAGTCCCCTTCTCTGTTTTCTTTCCTTGTAGAATTAAAAGATAAATGTTGGACTTCCTTCATCTTTTATTGTCTCAATTTTTCTCTCATATCTTCCATTTCCTTGCCTTTTTTAATTATATTCTGGAAGATGTCCTTGGTTTTATTTTCCAAATCACCAATTTGGTCTTTAGCTTTGTTTATTCATTATTCAGCTCATTCGCTTTTTAAAAAATAAATTTGGCAGTCATATTGTTTAGGTTCCTCAGACTTTATGGGGAATGATCAAATCTTTTTTTCATAACAGCTTGTTCTTGTTGCTTGAAATCTATGCTTAAGTTTCTCTGAGGCTGTTCATTAGAATTAACAAAAAACAAAACAAAACAAAACAAAACAATTACTTCTCTTACTTTCCTGGATCATGTTTCTTCCAGGGTGAGCTACTTCTTATTGTGTCTGTTTTTCAGGCTGGTCCTTTTTTATACTGCTGATTTTCCTCACATGTCTTTTTTAGTACTTTTGTGTTTATGATGTAAGTTTCTGCTTATCAGTATGTAGCTGGGTTGGGCTTTTGCTGCAGTTTGTCAACATGATTCTTCCCTGAATGGGAGCTCTGATTGTGGGATTTAGGAAAGTGGGTGAAGAGCATTTACAGGCATTTTTCTAGTGTACTGCCTGGGCAGCTGGCCAGCAGGTTGGGGAACTCCTCAATTATCAAAGTAAGAAGGGATTTATTCTGGGAGAATAGAACCTTAGTCTATTTCTATCTTTGTCTTTTACTCCTCCTTTCTTCTCTTCCTTTTTCATCTACTTGGTATCTGTCATGGAGCCCTGGAGTTACCTTAAGCCCTGCTGTATTTCTCCTCCAGCTCTCAGCACGCTTAGGAGCCCCCCTCAGACACGTTACCCACTTTCTGTAGAGAGCAGTTCTAGCCTCCGCCCAGACCAGTGTTTTCAGTGTGATCCCAGACCAGTGGCATCACACAACCTGGGAACTTAGCAATGTGAATTCTCTGCCTCTCCGGCCCCTCCTGGAACTCCTGGGGTGGGGCTTAACAATCTGGGTTTGAATAAGCCCAGGAAGAAGATCAGTGGCTTGAGAACTGGTCCTGGACAGAGCCCACTGCAGCTATAGAAGCTCTGTTTCCAAGGCACGGAGGGGAAGCACATTTGTTGTGGGTGGTTCTAGAAGAGCTATTTAGTGAGCTACCCTGGTGCTTGCCCTGTGGCTCACCATTTGCCTTTAAGTGCATTGGCTGGAGCTTGATGTTTCTCTGAGGCTTTCTTTTCTTTTCTTTTCTTTTCTTTTTTTTTTTGAGACAGGGCCTCATTCTGTTGCCCAGGCTGGAGTGCAGTGGCATGAACACGGCTTGCTGCAGCCTCGACCTCCCAGGCTAAAGCGATCCTCCTGCCTCAGCCTCCCAGGTAGCTGGGACCACAGGCACACTTCTCCACGTCCAGCTAATTTTTAAATTTTTTGTAGAGACAGGCATCTCGCTATGTTCCCCTGGCTTGTCTTGAACTCCTGGGCTCAAGTGATCCTCGCACCTCAGCCTCCCAAAGTGCTGGGATTACAGGTGTGAGCCACTGAGCCCAGCCCTCTGAGGCTTTCTTGAGAAGACTCACAATTACTTTTGGTGTAGTTTCTCTTTCTTTTTTTTTTAATCACTTAAATTCCATCTGCTTTTTAAAAAATAGCAATTTAGCCATAATAATAGAAGGATATAATTAATAAATTCAATAGTACGAAATGACTTATAATGAAAAAAGCAGTCTCTGCTTGCACACTGCACCCTTGCCCAGCCTCCCCACCCCACTGCCACCCAGACTGACTCCCCAGTGGCACCTACTTTGAACTCCTTTAGCCACTTTCTTGTTATTTAACTCCGTATTTCTTGATGAACTATTTATATGGCTCTTTCTCAGTGTCTCAGTCTTGGACATTACCTACTGACTTCCAGTGATAGTTATTGAAGATTTCACTCTTTCATGCCCTCTTTTTCCATCCTTCTCGGTATAGTTATATTACATTTTTTTTTGTGGTTTAAATTAATAGTCAGATTTTAAATGGGATTCACTAACAGAACCCAGAGTGTGCTGTGATTGTTTCCTTTCTCTTACAACTTTAATTTTTCCTAAAGTTAAAATTAACTTTTTAAAATTTGCTTATTTTTTTCTAAGGGCTTCTTCATTAATATTCCCCCAAATGCTCCTATATATCTGTCATACTGTTATTAGTTATTTTTTCTAATGTTAAAAGACTATTTCAAACAATTTATCAGTATCATCATCATCATCATTATTTTGAGATGGAGTTTTGCTCTGTCGCTCAGGTTGGAGTACAGTGGCGTGATCATGGCTCACTGTAGCCTTGAACTCTTGGGCTCAAGCAGTCCTTCCGCCTCGGCTTCTAAAGCACTGGGATTACAGACATGAGCCACCACACTCTGCCTGTTTCATTATTTTTTTAATCCCTGGAGACCCTCCTTTTGGAGCCTTCTGTCCTCTCCAATCTGAGAGATTATTTTCTAGGTCTCTGCTCAGCTCTCATCCTGGGGTTTCTTTTTACCATTCTCCCATGTTTCATGGATCTTTGCAGGAAGTATTTAAGCAGCTCAGCATAAAATCACCCTTCCTAGAATTGTACTACTAATTCCTGACCTTCTGTCCTAATCTCTGTGAGTAGGTCATTGTTTTCATATGTACAAGACAATTTACACCTAGTACCTAACTTTGTTCTTTTCTTTAATTAAAAAAACAGCTGTACTGAGGTATAATTGATACACAATAAACTGCATGGAATGAGTTGGACAAGGTAATGAGTTTGGACATATGCATATTCCCATGAAACCATCACCACAATCAGGGTAATAGACATATCTATCACCTCCAAAACTTTCCTTGTGTCCATTTGTCCTTGTGTCTTCTTGTCCAGGAAAGGTCATCCTACCCTAACTTCTAGCCCCATGATGGGGACTCTCATTCCTGCTCACAGACTTCCTTGATCCCAGTGGGCACTTCAGATTCTTCTTGAATTTATTGTCCCTTGGATTCCACATCACTGTGCCCTCTTCAGCATATAGAGGAAAAATAGACTATGAAGTCACCCAGACCTGAGGTCAAATCTCACCCGCTCCTCTTACTAGCTGAATAACCTTAGGCAAATGAAGTCTTGTTTTCCACGTTAGAGAAACCAGGGATCATAATACCACTTGCATGAAGATTGTTGTAAGGATTAAATGAGACAATATATACTAAGCAGCTTGGAGAGTTCCTGGCACAGAATACTAGCTCTATTTTCCATTCTCTATTATATTGTCCCTGGTCCCATTACCAACACAGCTTTTTCTGCATTGTCATCTGGTTTTACCATTTCCTTTGGACAATGGTGTTTTTTTGTTGTTGTTTGTTTGTTTTTTCCCCCTTTTTGTGACAGACTTACCCTTCTCCATGCATCTGCCCCTGGCTCTGACTCTCCAGCCCCACCTGCCTCCACTCCTCCCATACTTTGATACTTCCCTTTGGCCTCATTCAACAAATTGGTCTAATTTTTTTCTTTTTGAGACAGAGTCTTGCTCTGTCACCCAGGCTGGAGTGCAGTGGCGTGACCTCGGCTCACTGCAACTTCCATGTCCCAAGTTGAAGTGATTCTCCTGCCTCAGCCTCCCTAGTAGCTGGGATTACAGGCGTTTACCACCACGCTCGGCTAATTTTTGTATTTTTAGTAGAGACAGGGTTTCACCATGTTGGCCAAACTGGTCTTGAACTCCTGACCTCAGGTGATCCACCCGCCTTGCCCTCCCAAAGTGCTGGGATTACAGCTGTGAGTCACTGTGCCCGGCCTTGTCTAATTTCAAATAGAGAACTTTTCTAGTCTGCCTATTCCTGCTACAAATAGATGGGTCAAATCAATACTCAGTCACATGTCCATCTTTTTTGGTAGAGAGTATTTTCTAGCTCAAAGACGTCCAATGATAAGAGAGATGAAAACAAAATAGAAATGGAGCAATTTTGCTTTGTCATCTGTCAGTATCACACCATCTGCCCCAAGCATCATGCCTACACCTCTCTTGTTCTTTCTTCTCTTTCTAAATATAGATTAAAGAGTCCTTTTAGTTGTCCTTAACTTATTTTGGCAAGGCCCAGCTCATCCTAGGCTTTCATCTTCCTGACACCTTTTCTACAAGTCTGTGCTGCCATTCTGCATTTGTTCTTGATAGAATGTCCCTTTCTCTAAGTCCTCTGAAAATCTTGGCTCTTCAGAGCTCCCTGTGTACCTCATGCTTAACCCTTTGCTGTTTTACTAATCACTTTCTTTCTTTTTTTTTTTTTTTTTTGAGACGCAGTCTTGCTCTGCCGCCCAGGCTGGACTGCAGCCGTGCGATCTCGGCTCACTGCAAGCTGCGCCTCCCGGGTTCACGCCATTCTCCTGCCTCAGTCTCCCGAGTAGCTGAGACTACAGGTGCCCGCCACCGAGTCCGGCTAACTTTTTTTTTTTTTTTTTTTTGTATTTTTAGTAGAGACGGGGTTTCACCATGTTAGCCAGGATGGTCTCCATCTCCCGACCTCGTGATCCGCCCGCCTCGGCCTCCCAAAAGTGCTGCGTGCGGTGGCTCACGCCTGTAATCTCCATCTCAAAAAAAAAAAAAAAAAAAAAAGCAGGAATGATTTTTGCCTTTTGTTTTCTTTTTCCTTTCTTCCTTCCTTCCTTCCCCTCCCCTCCCTCTGTCCCTTCCCCTTTCTTTCTTTCCTTCCTTCCTTATCTTTCTTTCTCTTTCGCTTTCTTGCTCTTTTCTTTCTTTCTTTCGCTTCCTCGCTTTTTCTTTCTTTCTTTCGCTTTCTTGCTTCTTTCTTCCCTTCCCTTCCCCTCCCCTCCCCTCCCTTCCCTTCCCTTCCCTTTCTTTCCTTTCTCCTTTTCTTTCGTGTGTGTGTGTGTGTGTGTGTGTGTGTGTGTGTGTGTGTGTGTTTGAGACAGAGTCTCACTCTGTCGCCCAGGCTGGAGTGCAGTGGTGCAAACTTGGCTCACTGCAACCTCCACCTCCCCCACCACGCCCGGTTAATTTTTGCATTTTTAGTAGAGATGAGGTTTCACCGTGTTGGCCAGGCTGGTCTTGGATTCCTGAATTCAAGTGATCTGCCATGCCTTTCATTTTCTCCATGACATCCTGTCTTGGAGACATCAGTGTCTTACCTGAAACAGACTTCCATAAAATCCTATGAATCCAGCTTATCTTTGTTACTACATGATAAAGTTGTCCTTTTCAATACACGCGTTAAAATATCTTTAAACCTATTCTTCCTCAAACATATGGCAATACAAACTTCTTTCTCATAACTACTCCTGAATAATAGGGCTGACTATATATTAATAATGATTTTTAAGTACTTAAGCAAAAGATAGTTGGGAATTCTGAACTCTCTTTCCTACATTATGAAGAAATATATTAATATTTAGTGGTATTTTGCAGCTTTTGTGCAAATTAGAAAATAAAGTTAAAACTTTGAATTCCTTTTGGTTTAATTTCTTAATTAGAACCTATAAAGGAATAAATCTGTGAGGCAATAAAATGAAGAGATAAGACTCACAATTTAATTAAATCTATAGATTTATTAGGCCATAAATTAGTTATCCATGGGTAAAAAGCTTTGTAAGACATATATGAGGATTTTAAAGACAATGCGCAATATCTGAAGTTATTACATATATATTTAGTGTTGCAATTTTCAAGTCACAAAAGAATTACTTGGCTGGGCACAGTGGCTTATGGGTGTAATCCCAGCAATTTTTGAGGCTGAGGCAGGAGGATCGCTTGAGGCTGGTAGTTTAAGACCAGCCTGGGCAACATAGGGAGACCCTCGTCTCTACAAAAAAATAAAAAATAAAAAAAAAATAGCTGAGCATGGTGGTGCGAGCCTGTAGTTCCAGCTACTCTGGAGGCTGAGGTGGGAGGATTGCACCACTGCACTCCAGCCTGAGCAACAGAGCAAGACCTTGTCTCTAAAATTAAAAAAAAAAGAAAAGAAAAGAAAAAAAGAATTATTCATCATTTGGATTCCATTTGAAAGAGATTCTTTGAATTTTAAAAATATTGGCCGGGAGCAGTGGCTGATGCCTGTAATCCCAGCACTTTGGGAGGCTGAGGCAGGTGGATCACCTGAGGTCAAGAGTTCGAGACCTGCCTGGCCAACATAGCAAAACCCCGTCACTACTAGAAATACAAAAATTAGCCAGTTGTGGTGGTACATGCCTGTAATCCCAGCTACTTGGGAGGCTGAGGCAGGAGAATCACTTGAACCCAGAAGGTGGAGGTTGCAGTGAGCCGAGATTGTGTCACTACACTCTAGCCTGGGTGTTACTGTGAGACTCTGTCTCAAAAAAAAAAAAATTGTTTATTGATCATAAGGAGTGACTATTGATTACCATCAATCAGAAACAGGGATGAATTACCCCCAAAATAAGAATGGAAAAAAATTTATTAGAACATGCCCAGAATTTTCCATTATAGTGTTTATCAACTCTTTCTTTATACTTATAATATTGCTAAACAGGCTGCCTTCAGTGCTTAATAAATGTCTGTGGTTGTTGATATAGTAGGGTTTTTTCCACTGTCTCTCATTCAATCTCCTTTGAAGATACAGATCTCAACCTTATTTATTGATAAGTACTACCTTGGTGATTTTGTTCGCCTCTTATAATGTGAAAAACCAAACACCTAACATTAAATAAATCAATAGAAAAATCTACTTGAGTTGGGAGTAACATTTTCTTATGTTTCTTGAAAGGTAAAATTTTTCATATTTCAAAATGGGGATGATGAAGGACACAGAATTTCTTTCAACGTTTCATCCTTTAGGACGAAACACACTCTGATTAGCCCCAGTCTGGGTTAGGTGTCCCTCCTCCATGCAGCTGCAGCTCTTTGTGTTTTCCTCCACCACGGTACTGAGTATATTAGGTTGCAATTTCATATTTAATTGTCTATCTCTTTTACAGAATGGGAGCCCTTGGAGGACAGAGAATGTGTCTTTGATCCCCGTGTGCTTAGCAACTATCATATGTTTATAGTGGACAATAATGACAAATGAATGGATGGATGAATGCATTTTACTTTTAAATTTAGCCAACCCCTCAGGCTAATAACAGATATACACACACACACACACAGAGAGAGAGAGAGAGAGACATAATTTTCTAGATTTAATCATTATTAAACAATATGTTATTTACCCCACCAGGAGTATTTTTTTTTTGAGATGGAGTCTTGATCTGTCACCCAGGCTGGAGTGCAGTGGCGGGATCTCGGCTCACTGCAACCTCCGTCTCCCAGGTTCAGTGATTCTCCTGCCTCAGCCTCCTGAGTAGCTGGGATTACAGGTGCACGCCACCATGCCCAGCTAATTCTTGTATTTTTAGTAGAGATGGGGTTTCACCGTGTTGGTCAGGCTGGTCTTGAACTCCTGACCTCATGATCTGCTCACCTCGGCCTCCCAAAGTGTTGGGATTACAGGTGTGAGCCACCACGCCCGGCCTCCCACCAGGAATATCTTCCCAAACTACACTAAAGCATCACAGAATTCAAAATGGGAAACCACGACTAGGGCCCACATAACTATTTTTGAGTAACTGGGTTGGCATTTGAAACCCAGGGACTTTGTAGATAATGTATGGAACAGGGTTTTGATAGACCAAGGCAATATATAAATTCAAAGCATTTATGACCATGGGACAGCTTTAAGCGCTAGATCCCTGATAGGTAAAACTCAAAAAAAATTTGCATAGGTTTTATTTTTAGAACAGTTTTACATTTACAGAAAAGAACATAGCACAGAGACTGCAATGCACGTACCCAGTTGCCCCTATTACTGGTATCTTACATTAGTCCGATATATTAATGTTTGTTATAATTAATAAACTGATATTGATACATGTTCATAACTAAAGCCCATAATTTATTCAGATTCTCTTAGTTGTAACCTAATGTCCATTCTTTTTCCAGGATCCCAACTAGGACACCACATCACACTTGTCATGTCTCCTTAGGTTCTTCTTGGCTGTGACAATTTCTCAGATTTGTCTTGTTTTTCATGACCTTGACAGTTTGAGGCATACTGATGGGATATTTTGTAGAAATGTCCCTCTATGGAAATTTGTCCAGAGTTTTTTTCGTGGATAGACTGAGGTAAATGTGCAACTTTTTAGAGGAAGACAGTGGTTCTCAAATTTTTTCTCCTTCCACACTGATCACAAGTGTAGCGTACTCCCATGAGTAACATGTCTCATTAGATTAGGGAGAGAGGGACGAGAGCACAGCCCTCAGAGGATTTAGGAGACTCTGTGTATGTATATATTAGTCTAAAAAAGTACCCTCTCCATCTCCATTTAGAAGAACCAGCTAGACGCAGTGGCTCACACTTGTAATCCCAGCACTTTGGGCGGCTGAGGCAGGTGGATCACTTGAAGTTAGGAGTTCAAGACCAGCCTGGCCAACATGGTGAAACCGCATCTCTACTAAAAATACAAAAATTAGCCGGGCGTGGTGGCGGGTGCCTGTAATCCCAGCTACTAGGGAGGCTGAGGCAGGAGAATCACTTGAATCTGGGAGGTGGAGGTTGCAGTGAGCCGAGATGGCACCACTGCACTACAGCCTGGGTGACAGAGAATCTGTTTCAAAAAAAAAAAAAATTACATCCTTATTTCATGATCCATTTGGGTTATAAAACTTAACAAAATAGTGGCCCCATAACATTTTGATCTCTGGAAGATGTGCAACTTTAGAAGATGTTATAACAAGAAAATAAACTATTGAGGTATTCAAAATAGGAAATAATCAATTATGAAAATATGATTTATTAAACTTCCAGCCAGACTCAAGAAAAAGTCTATATTCTTAAAGTTTTTATTATGAAAAATGTCAAATAGTACAATAAACATCCACAGACATATAATTATCTAGATTTAACAATTGTGAATATTATTGTGTTTGCTTCATTCATCTCTTTCTCCTCACCCTCTTCTTTTTTTTTTTTGCTGAATCTTTTAAAGCAAGTGTGACATCATTTAAAAGCTTCAGCACGAGTCTTCTAAAAATGACATTCTTCTATAAACCATGATAATGTATCATGCCAAAGAAAATTAGTGTTTCCTTAATTTCACCTAACATCCAGATTATATTAAAATTTCAAAATTATCCCTCAAACTGTCTTTTATAGCTGATATTTTAGAATCAGGATCCATCAAGCTTCATGAATTGTATTATTTAGTTATGTTTCTTAAGACTTTGATCTAGAAAAATGTTCCTCCCTCTTGCCCTCTCTCTTTCTTCCTTGTTTTTTTTGTTTTGTTTTGTTTGAGACAGGGTCTTGCTCTGTTGCCCAGGCTGGAGTGCAGTGGCACGTGATCTTGGCTCACTGCAACCTCCTCCTCCTGGGTTCAAGTGACTCTCCTGCCTCAGCGTCCCGAGTTGCTGGGACTACAGGCATGCACCACCACACCTGGCTAATTTTTGTATTTTTAGTAGAGACTGGGTTTCAGCATGTTAGCCAGGCTGGTGTCCATCTCCTGACCTTGTGATCCACCTGCCTTGGCCTCCCAAAGTGCTGGGATTACAGGCGTGGGCCACCACGCTGGCCATCTCATTCCAGCTTTGACCTCCCAGGCTTGATCCGCCTGCCTCTGCCTCCTGAGTAGCTGGGACGACAGGTGCGTGCCACCACGCCTGGCTAATTTTTATTTTTTGTAGAGATGGGGTTTCGCCATGTTGCCCAGGTTACACTCTTTGTTTTAAAAATGGCAACTTTTAAAATAAACTAAGCTAGTGGTTTTGTGAAATGTTTCATATTTTGGATTAGTCTTATTTCCTTGTGGTATCATACAACTTGTTGCTGCTCTATCTCCTGAATTTCTTGTCAGCTGGAAATTAAGTCTTAAGGTTTAATTATATTCAGGTTAAACATTTTTGGCAAGGATACTTCCTAAGTGATACTATGTACTTTATACTGTATCCTTTGTAATGCCTGGCTACATTGTGATTCACTGTCCTTACTAATGTCATTTATCTGCTTTGCTTTCCTTTATACTTTTTCACCACTTTTATTAACATTTGCGCTTTGAATGTGTTCAATATGACAGTCCTCCTTTAATAACATCTTAACCTCGGGCTGTCAGTTTAGAATTTTCCCAGCTCCCGGGGTAGAAGCAAAGATAATCAGGCTGTGAACAAAGCTGCTGAGCTCTGTGTGTTGGGTCCTGCTTCCCCGACTAGACTCCACTCTTCTTCCTCCCAGCACCATGACGTACTCTTTCAAGATCTACTCTCCATAGGCAATCTTTTCCACTCAGACATTATCCTTTTCCCTCCAGCTCAGTAAAATTAAAATTTCTCTGTCCTCCTACCACAACTTTAGCCAGGCTAGTTAATTTGTGTAGTTAATCCCTGTTTCGTTAATCTGATGAACAGGTTACAGGGAGGATCAAGTGCTATGTAAGAACAAATCACTCTCATTTAATGCATGTCAATGGTTTAACGTAGCATTCCCAAAATATATTCCCAAAATATGTTTGTTTTCTTTTCTTTTTTTTTTTTTGAGACGGATTGTCGCTCTGTCGCCCAGGCTGGAGTGCAATGGCACGATCTCGGCTCACTGCAACCACTGCTTCCCAGGTTCAGGTGATTCTTCTGCCTCAGACTCCCGAGTAACTGGGATTGCAGGCACCTGCCATCGTGCCCGGCTAATTTTTGTATTTTTTTAGAGATGAGGTTTCACCATGTTGGCCAGGCTGGTCTGGAACTCCTGACCTCAGGTGATCCGTTCACCTTGGCCTCCAAAATGCTGGGATTAAGGCATGAGCCACTGTGCCTGGCCAGTACGTTTGTATTCTAAGGAAGAGAATAACAGACGTGGTTGTGGAGATAGAGCAGTATCATTAGTAGTAGGAAGGAGAATTGTTAGTTTGGAGCGAACATTCCTTGTCAGAGAAATGAGGTTAAATGAACAAGTGAAGTGTTAAAAACAAACACAACACCCTAGATTTGATGTGAAAATTAAGAGAGATCTGCGAGTATTGGAGAAACCACAAAGGAGAAAGGGAGAGGGAGTCCCACAGTCATTGTCAACTGATGCTGGCATGGAGCTGGGTGTCTTTCTTCAAGATATTTTTCCTTTTGAAATTCTATCCCCCACTTGTTTTTGAGACAATATTCTCCTAGTCTTCTGTCCTAACTCTTCAGCTGCTCTTCATAATAGAGCTGTCCTCTCTATTATTATTAATGAACAAGTAGCAAAATAATTATTCATAATTGCAGTTAGTAGCTATATGGCTTATCATATGCTAAGAATTGTGCAAAGTATGTTACTTTAATGTACCCAGCCCTGTGAAGCAGATATGCTTACCATTCCCATTAAAATGAGAAAACTAAAATCCAAGTGTTAATAAGTTGTCACAGAGGTAGTAGGTTGTGAATCCAAAACCATGAGCTTAATTATGATGTATGGGGCTTGCCACTAAAATGTTGGCATCATCCAGAGTTCTAGCCTTAATCCCTTTCTTCCCAAGATCAAATCTTTGTGTTTACAATTTCTCTAACCTTTCCTTACAGATTTGTAGGCCTTACAGTGTCTTTATTCTTTACTGATCTCTTCATGTACTTTTAAAAATAGCTGTATTTCCAAACTGGAGATTAATTAAATAGACTGAGCAGAAATGCACAGAAGTGATGCTAGTATTCTCACCAAATCCTATCAGATGGCACGTGATCTTGATTTGTCCCATTATTGATGGCACTTGATCATTTGATTAAGATGGTGTCTGCCAAGCTCCTTAACACTGAAAAGTTACTCTAGTTCCCTTTGTAATTAGTAAGAATTTTGTTGGGAGATACTTTGAAACTATGAAACTATTCCACTGCTTATCAAACTTTCAATTTATGTATTTCTTTACACTGGTATAGCTTCCTATATTATTCAGTGGGTTATAATACATGATTTTTTTTAAATGTTGAAGTGCAATTTGTCCCTGATTTGGCTGGTGTCCTTTAGACATGCCTCATTATTCTTTGAGCATGTCCTTATATTCTGGTACTACAAGAAGTTCCAGGCTCATCCCGTACCCTCTTCTCCAGTCCTGGAATCAACTATTTTCCCAAGAAGAAGAAAAGTGGAGAATGGTATTTAGAAGCCAAGACCTGGGCTAGCTGTTCTCATTGTTTTCTGGTGTCACTACTCCCAGATCCTCTCAATGGACAGGGTATGTACATATACACCTATATCTATTTCTACAAATAGTGATAGATTGATACCTCCATTACTAGCCCACCACCAAAGTTTCCTCTTTTCTTATTTGTAATTCTCTTCCTGAACATTGAGAAACCTGGCTCCCATTTTCCTTAACTTAGTGCCAGTCACGTGTCGCATAATGACATTTCCGTCAATGATGGACTGCATATTATGATGGTGCCCCATAAGATTATGATGTGATATTTTTACTCTCCCTTTTCTATATTTAGAAACACAATTTCTTACCATTGTGTTCTAAATCCCTATGGAATTCAGCACAGTAACATGCTATACAGGTGTATAGCCTAGGAGTGATGGGCTACATCATCTAGCCTAGGTGTGTAGTTAGCTATACCAAGCAGGGTTGTAAGTACACTCTATGGTGTTCACACAACGATGAAATTGCCTAACGATGCATTTCTCAGACTTACCTCTGTTGTTAAGCAACACGACTGTATTTTTTTTTTTTTTTTTGAGATGGAGTCTTGCTCTGTAGCCCAGGCTGGAATGCAGTGGCGCGATCTTGGCTCACTGCAATCTCTGCCTCCCGGGTTTGAGCGATTCTCCTGCTTCAGCCTCCCGAGTAGCTGGGAATACAGATGTGTGCCACCACAACCAGCTAATTTTTTGTATTTTTAGAAGGGACAGGGTTTCACCATGTTAGCCAAGATGGTCTCAATCTCCTGACTTCATGATCCACCCGCCTGGGCCTCCCAAAGTGCTGGGATTACAGGCAGGAGCCACCACGCCTGGCCAACACGACTGCATTTGATCAGTTCTCTTGTACACAACTGTATCAGTTTGTTCTTTCGTTGCTATAAAGAAATATCTGGGCTGGGTGCGGTGGCTCACACCTGTAATCTCAACACTTTGGGAGGCTGAGGCAGGTGGATCACCTGAGGTCAGGAAATCGAGACCAGCCTGGCCACTACTAAAAATGCAAAAATTTGCTGGCTGTGGTGGTGCACGTCTGTAATCCCAGATACTTGGGAGGCTGAGGCAAAAGAATTCCTTGAACCCAGAGGGCGGAGGTTGCAGTGAGCCAAGATCGTGCCACTATACTCCAGCCTGGGCAACAAAGTGAGACTGTGTCTCAAAAAAAAAAAAAGAAAGAAAGAAAGAAAGAAAGAAATATCTGAGGCATACAACTGTAATCCCAGCACTTTGGGAGGCTGAGGCAGGTGGATCACCTGAGGTCAGGAGTTCAAGACCAGCCTGAGCAACATGGTGAAACCCTTCTGTACTATAATTACAAAAATTAGCCGGGCATGGTGGCAGGTACCTGTAATCCCAGCTACTCAGGAGGCTGAGGCCTAAGAATTGCTTGAACCCAGGAGGTGGAGGTTGCAGCGAGCTGAGATTGCACCACTGCACTCCAGCCTGAGCGACAGACCGACTTCATCTCAAAAAAAAAAAAAAAAAAAAAAAGAGAAAAATATCTGAGACTGTGTAATTTGTAAAGGAAAGAAGTTTAATTGGCTCATGGAAGGCAGGCTGTACAGGAAGCATGATGCTGGCACCTGCTCAGCTTCTGGGGAGGCCTCGGGAAACTTACAATCATGGCTGAAGACAAATTGCATCATATAGCCGGGGCAGGAGCAAAAGAGAGAGGGAGGAGGTGCCACATATTTTTCAATGACCAGATTTCTTAAGAACTCACTCATTACCACGGGGACAATACCAAGTGGATGGTACTAAACCATTCATAAGAAATCCACCCCCATGATCCAGTCACCTCCCACCAGTCCCCACCTCCAACACTGGGGATTACAATTTAACATGAGATTTGGGTGGGGACGCAGATCCAAGTCATATGGATAACCAATCTCTCATTGCTGCTGCTGCCTCCTGCTCTGCTGGGCTTCCTTCTTCATACCCCTGCCTAGTCCCTCCATGTTAACATAGCAAGTCCAGGTGGCCCCCAGAGGACATCCCACACCAGGCTGCTTTGGTGCTCTTTAGCCAGACTCCAACAAGACAGCTTTGCATGCCTTCTCTTCACTGCTGTATTGTCTCGACAATACACACCTTCTACAAAGTACATTTAAAAATACATTGTCTTTTTGCTCCTTGTAAAACCTCTGTGAGGTAATTAAGGCATTACTAGCCATATTTTTTCTTTCAACAGATCATCAGTGATCTAGTTCAGGAGAAATGGAGTGACTGGCCCGAGGTCACAGCTTATAGAAAGCAGGACCTGAGTGCATCGGTCTTTCCACTCCAGCAATATGTGATGCCTATGCCAAAATTACAGTAACTTTTTTTCTCCAGTAGAAATATGTTTCAAGCTTAATCAGTGTGTGGTCAACTAATTTCCAGCCTTTCCTTTTCCTGCTATATATATGCCAAACAGTGATGTGATAGAAAAACGAATAGTTGCAGAATTGAGACACTGAAAAACTTCAGTTACAGCTCTAATATATGAGACTTCAGTCAAGTTACTAGCTTTCCTCAACTATAAAAAGGAGATTAGGCAGGACTTGGTGGCTCACGCCTGTAATCCCAGCACTTTGAGAGGCCGAGGCGGGCGGATCACTTGAGGTCAGGAGTTCAAACAGCCTGGCCAACATGGTGAAACCCTGTCTCTATTAAAAATACAAAATTACCCGGGTGCGGTGGCGTGCGCCTGTAATCCCAGCTACTTGGGAGGCTGAGGCAGAGGATCCCTCGAACCCGGGAGGTGGAGGTTGCAATGAGCCGAGATCGCAGCACTGCACTGCACTCCAGCCTGGGCAACAAGAACGAAACTCCGTTTCAAAGAAAGAAAGAAAGAAATGGAGAATTAGATCAGCGACTCTTTGCCTGGGGGTGGGTGACAGAACAACACTTCTTCCTCCCCTAACAAAAATTACCTATGGAGCCGTGAGGGCTTTCCCCACTGATAGAAATGCCAGCAGAAATTCAGCTACAAATACTCAATTCAATAATCCTTAACATCACTTCCAATCCACAGTTATGATTCCAACGCAATCTTTTCTATACAGTATTTGTCAGCTGTTTTTATTCTTCAGTTTATCATCTTATATTTGGCTCTCAATTTCACCCATAAATTATTGATGGCTTATTATACGCCAAGTACCCTGCGCTCCGCTTTTTGTGGTATCCCTCTTCGGAGCGAGAAGTCACTTAGAATTTTACCCCTATCTTCCCCACTTGGGAATCGGAAGGGTTCATAGCTAAGTTTTGTTATTTATAAGCACGCCGGCTCTTCTCCATCCCTCTCTCCACCAACCCCATTTCAAGGTTGGTCCCTCCCAGCGGACGACAGTGATGAATTCCTCTTGGGGACAGCCCTCCCGCAACTAACGGTGGCTCCATCGACGCTCTGGTCTCCTTGCTGCTCGCTGGGAATTCGGGTGGGACGTTTTCCAAAGTTTGGATTCCACGGCACATTCCTCCCTCGGAAAGGCACAACCGGCTCGGCGTGTCAGCTCAGCTGGACTCACGCCGGTGCGGGGCCGCAGCTCCGGTTCTCGCTGGGCGGCTGCGGAGGGCTGGGCGATTCTCTCAGCGTCGCGAGGCGACCCGGACAGCAGCAAACTTCTCCGCTTCCCCTCTTCGGGACGCGGCACCTCTTCTGCCCTTGAGCACTCCGCAGGAACTTCCCCCGGCCTCGGCTCTCGCTCCGAAATAACCGAGCCAGCTCCTCGCACGCTCCCGCCGTCCTCCTCCGGCTGCGGCCGCGCGCCCGCCGCCACCGCCACCACCGCGCGTGTCCTCACGGGGCCTCGGCTCCCTCCGCCCCCGCAGCCGCCTGCGTGCCCTTCAACAGCTCCCTCCGCCCGGCCGTCGCGGAGAGGAGCGGGGAGCGCGCGCCGGCGCCAGAGACGTGCGCGAGACGCACGGCCCCGCGCCGAGCGCCGGAAGCAGCCGGGTCTGGGCCTCGCGCGTCGCGCGCGCCTCCTCCCCCTCCGCCAGCCGCCGCGGTCTCGCGCGCGCGCACTGAGGCGCCGCCGCCGCCGCCGCCGCCGCGGCTGCTGCAGGAGGCGGCGCTGGCTGGCGGCTGCGCTCGCTCCAGTCGGCGAGCGGAGCAGCGAGCGAGCGTGTGTGTGTTTTTTAAAGATGGCCGGAGCGGCGGCGGCGGTGGCCGCGGGAGCAGCAGCTGGAGCCGCCGCGGCAGCCGTGTCGGTGGCGGCTCCCGGCCGGGCCTCGGCGCCTCCGCCGCCCCCGCCCGTGTACTGTGTGTGCCGGCAGCCGTACGACGTGAACCGCTTCATGATCGAGTGCGATATTTGCAAGGACTGGTTCCACGGCAGGTAAATAAACCCCCTCCAGCCCCGCAGCCGCCACCGCCGGCCACCGACCAACCGCCGCCGCCGCCGGCCGCCCGCGCCTCCCTCGGGCCGGGCCGCCGCGCCGCGCCCAGCTTTCAGGGGGCCCCGGTGCCTAGCCCCCCGGCCGGGCAGTGGGGCGCGCGGTGCCCCGGGTTCGCCGGGCGGGCTCCAGAGGGGAGCCGGTGGGCTCGCCTGGCCCGGGCGAAGAGTCGCCACAACAAACACGAACAAAGAGGGCCGGCGGAGAAGTTGGCAGGGGGAGCCTGGGGCGAGGGGACGCGGCCGGGCGGGCGCGGCGGGGGCGTCGGGCGGAGCGCCGGCCGGGTCCGCAGCCCCTCGCCAGCCCGGGCCGCCGCCGCCCCGCCCCGCCCCGCCGCGCCCGGGGCTCCGGCCGGAGTCGCCGGCCGCCCCGCCGCTCTGCCCGGCCGGCCGACGCGCCTGCCTTCCTTCCGGGCGGCGATGGGGTCGCCCCGGCCCCGCGTCTCCTCCGCGCCGCGGGTCCCTGTCGCGCCCCCTTCCCCGCCTTTATCAAACTTCCTGGGCCAGTGGGACGGGGGCAGCGGCGGGCCGGAGAGGCGACCGCGCCAGCCAGCTCGGCGGGGCTCCGCGGAGTAAACAGAGCAACAGATGAGGCACTCGCTCTCGGGGACTTGAAAGGTGCCGGGGAAGTTGGGGCCGGGCCCCCGGCGGGCGGCAGGTTGACCCGGGTCGCGGCCCTGGGCCCCCGCACACACCCGGGTCGCCGGGACTGGGGCAGATGGAGTGGGCGGCGGGGGCCCGAAGGGAACGGTTCTCCGGACCCCCTGCGTCGCCCTTGCGCCGCGGCTTAAACTTTACAAAGAGTGCAGTTGCCATCGCTCGAAGCTGGCGACACCGGGACCGCCTGCGGCTGTGCCCCGGGCGCCGGTGCCGGCGAACTTGAGTCGGCCGGGCGGACGCTGCGGGGCCGGCTGGCGGCGGCGGCGGCGGCGGCGGACGCTGCCCTCTGATTCAGCCGCCGCCGCGCTCCGGGTTTGACGTTTGAAAGCTCGGGCCGCCTCCGCAGCCAGGCCGCCGACTCGTGTGTTTTGTAATCAAAGTGTGAGGCTAATAAAGGGCGGCGCCACAGCCTCTTGACTCCGGCGTGGGAGGGATTCACAGGCATTTAAACAAAGAAACTAGTTGGGGTTGGGCTCCCAAAGTCCTTATTTGGGTGTTGTGGCAAAGCCTGCGGTCACCTTTAGTTGAAGCCGGTTTCCCGGGCCCCGTTTGGTGTTGTCTCTTGGCGAGAGCACGCTCACGAGTAATAGCAGATATGGTGACTGTGATTGTAGGAAGTGTCTTTTGATTGACAGCAGGACATTTAAATACAGCCTCCGCTCCCCCCTCCCCAATTTTACAGAAACACTACAAGACCAGGCCAGATGTCTTAGTCTCCCTCTACTGGTCCAGGGAGAGAAAACCATGTAAATCACAATGTTCTTTGCAGTGTTTAGTGCTAGGTGTAGTTAAGTTTTACTTAATTTTCAAGTACAGTTTTACTTAATCAGTTTTCAGGCTAGCCGATTCTCACAACAGAAAACAAGACACAGTAAATTATCACTTTAAAAGAAAGGCAGCGTCCTCGTTTCGTATAATCTTTAGCAGTCTTGTATATCCAATTCTATTTCCACATCCTGTTTCCATAACATATTCTGCGCAACTAGAATAAAGATTATCCGAACATTTAGGTTCTATATAGAATAAAATCAGAATCCCTGGTGATTATGTAAATGCTTATTTTTTTTCAAAGAACTATTTTTTGAAATTTGAGGCGGTTTAAACTGCATAAAAATTTGTCTCGCCAGGCTCGGTGGCTCACGCCTGTAATTCCAGCACTTTGGGAGGCTGAGGCGGGTGGATCACGAGGTAAAGAGATCGAGACCATCCTGGCTAACATGGTGAAACCCCAACATGGTGAAACCCCGTCTCTACTAAAAATACAAAAATTAGCTGGGCGTGGTGGTGCGTGTCTGTAATCCTAGCTACTTGGGAGGCTGAGGCAGGAGAATCTTTTGAACCCGGGAAGCGGAGGTTGCAGTGAGCCGAGATCGCGCCACTGCACTCCAGCCTGGCGACAGAGTGAGACTCCGTCTCAAAAAAAAGAAAAAAGAAACTTGTCTCATTATGCAATGCGGATTTGATAGGCTACCAAATTTTAGACTAGAATTGTATTTATCTTAATTTAGGTCGCTTAACACTATAACCATGAAAAGCCCCAGGTATTTGATGGAGAATTTTGTAATACATTTAAGTATACACTTGTAAATAGGGAAATAGGAAATACAGAGGGCTTACGGGAAGGAGGGAGAGCAAGGCCAAAACAAATATGCCCTCTCTGCTTTGACACATAAATTTGTGTAACTTTATATCTGTGGAAGTGAGTCTAAAATAGGTTTTTTTGAGCCCAGGGTCTTTTTGACCATCAATCCTTGAAACTTATGTGGTTCAGATGTCAAAAGTTAGAAAATTTAGCTATATTGTCCTGCCCTACAAAAGCAGTATCTTTTTATTAAGTTTAATTCTTTTTCTTTTTTCTTTTTTTTTTTTTGGAGACGGAGTCTCGCTCTGTCACCCAGGCTGGAGTGCAGTGGCGCGATCTCTGCTCACTGCAAACTCCGCCTCCCGGGTTCAAGTGATTCTTCTGCCTCAGCCTTCCGAGTAGCTGGGGTTACAGGTGCCCGTCACCACGCCTGGCTAATTTTTGTATTTTTAGTAGGAACGGGATTTCACCATGTTGGCCACACTGGTTTCGAACTCTTAACCTCAGGTTATCCGCCCACCTCGGCCTCCCAAAGTGCTGGGATTACAGGTGTGAGCCACCCTGCCCGGCCTAGTAAGTTTAATTCTTAAGTATTGGTAATTTGGACTCTGTATGTTTTTCCCGTGGTATTTACTCTGATGTTTACTGTACCATAAAATGAGTGATCGTTTTTCGGAACACAGCAAAATGTTCCTTTATATTAACTATTAAACAAATATCATTTGCTTCCATGAGAATTGACCCCTAAAGGACTAAGATGTATCTTTACCGTGCTTAGATTTCATTGGACCAGAGGTGGTCCATCTGTAGAGGAGCAAGGAGGAGTAGGAGGTTGGATACAGAGAATTGCCATTGCCTGGGTAATTTCTTGTTAACTTTATTTCTTTAAGTAGAAGGACTTTTTAAACTGAGGAATCAGTGAATTTTGATATATATAAATTTTAGTTTATTCTGCCTGGCGTTTCTGACATAAGGAAATCTGAAAAGTTGTTGCCCTAATTTCTTGTGACAGGGAAGGAAGACCTGTCCTTGATGCTTTTCTGTCAGGCTGCAGGGTGGATGGAACCAGCGTCTTCCAGGTCTGATGCTGTCAAACTTCAGCTGCATACCAATTCCCATCTGTCCATCTCCCTAAGCCTTTTTGCAAGTGAGAAAAGAACACTTGCCAGGCAGGGTACAGTGTATAATTGAACTCTAGGGGCAATGGGTTGAGGAATTAACAGGATTTTGCCGGGAATGTTCTGTCTAACCTGGAGATACAGTTCTTTCTCCCTGAGTTCTTGGTGGACGTACCACTATAAACGTCTTTCCTGATAAGGCCCCGCTCCCTTATCTCCAGGCTAGATGTCTTTCTGTAATACTTTTATATCGTCATATGCAAAATTGTCTCACTGCCCTAATTGAATTGTATTAGAGTTTCTGTTTTCTTCCTGTTAGAATGTAAACACCGTTTATTAGTCTTTAATCGCGTTTTTTTAGTTGATAAAAGCTATATATTAAGGAAAAATCGGAAAGTACAGAAAAGTATAAAGAATATGAAAGTACGCATGTCTTCCAGTGATTACCACTATTTTATTAATAATGTGGTATGTGTATATGTATGTTCTTTTTTTAAAAAATTCGAATTCTTTCTATGCATTCCATGTTACCTTTTGTCATTGATGTATACTTTTTCCTGTATCTTTAATGTTCTTTGAAAACATTTTTAGTGGCTACATTGTGTTTAATTTCACAGAAGTACAATATATTTGAAAATAATTACCCTATTGTTATTTACTTTGTTTACTACTTTTTTTTTTTTTGAGACGGAGTTTTGCTCTGTCGCCCAGGCTGGAGTGCAGTGGCGCAATCTCAGCTCCCTGCAAGCTCCGCCTCCTGGGTTCTCGCCATTCTCCTGCCTCAGCCTCCAGAGTAGCTGGGACTACAGGCACCCGCCACCGCGCCCAGCTAATTTTTTGTATTTTTAGTAGAGATGAGGTTTCACTGTGTTAGCCAGGATGGTCTCGATCTCCTGAACTCGATCTCCTGAACTCGTGATCCACCCTCCTCAGCCTCCCAAAGTGCTGGGATTACAGGTGTGAGCCACCGCGCCTGACCTGTTTACTACTTTTTCTTATGTTTACTAATGATGATATGATTGACATACTAAACAAATTATTGTGGTCATTTAATTATTTCCTTAGAATAAATAAAATGAGTTAATACATATAAAACACTTAGAAGAAGACCTGGCATGTACAATTTCTCAATAAGAAATTTCCTTGAACTAGTGTTATTGGTCAAAGGGTATAGATGCTTGTAGGCTTCTTGTGCCTATTGCCAAACTGTCCTCCAGAAACGTTATGCCGATTTCTACTCTCACCTACAGTGTCCACTTTCTAGTTCCCTGCATCCTCCCAATCTAAGGTATTATTAACCAGCCCCTACCAAAACAAACAAAAACTGTTAATCTGTAGAGAAGTCAGTATTACCACCAAAAGACATACCCAAGCCTGTTCATGGCAGCATTTTTCATGTTGTCCCCAAACTGTAACAACCTAAATGTCATCAACAGTAGATTGGATATATTATAGTATAGTCATAAAATGGAATACCAAGCTGTAAAAAAGAATACACTACGGATGCACACAACATGAATGGATCTCACACATAATAAAGTTGAACACAGAAGCCCAGTACAAAAGAGCATACTGTTTGGCTCTGTTTATGTGAAGTTCAAGTACAGGCATAAGTGGGGCTAGGAGTCAGAATAGGGTTTACCTTTTGGGTGGGAATTGACTGAGAGGGAGTTTCTGAGATTCAGGACATATAAATATAAATATAAATATAAATATATATAAAATAAATATATATTTATAAATATGTAAAAATATAAATATATAAAAATATATTTAGAAATATATAAATATAACTATATAAAATATATATTTATAAATATATAAATATAAATATATAAAAATAAATATATATTTATAAATATATAAAAATAAATATATATTTATAAATATATATAAAAATATGTATATAAGTATATATATAGATTTTTGAGACCGAATCTTGCTCTGTCTCCAGGCTAGAGTGCAGTGGCGCAATCTCGGCTCACTGCAACCTCTGCCTCCCAGGTTCAAATGATTCTCCTGCCTCAGCCTCCTGAGTAGCTGGGATTACAGGCACTTGCCACCATGCCCAGCTAATTTTTTTTTTTGTATTTTTAGTAGAGATGGGGTTTCACCGTGTTAGCCAGGATGGTCTCGATCTCCTGACCTCGTGATCCACCCACCTTGGCCTCCCAAAGTGCCTGTAATAGGTATGAGCCACCACGCCCGGCCATATTCTTTATCTTGATCTTGGGTGGTGGTTGTATGAATGTGTACAGATGTAAAGATTTACTGAGCTGCATGTGCACTGAAGTCTTTTGTTGTTGTTGTTGTTGTTGTTGGGGGATGGGGGTCTCAGTACGTTACCAACCCAGGCTGATCTTGAACTCCTGAGTGCAAGCAATCCTCCTGTCTCAGCCTCTCAAGTAGCTGGGATTACAGATGTGCCATGCACCCTAAAAATTTGCCAATTTGTTAACTGACACAGTATTTTAAAATTTGTTGTTTCTGTCTTGAATAAGATTGCTTCTTGTGTTTTGTCATTGAGTATGATGTTGACTTTGGCCAAGAGTTTGTAGTGTACCAGGTGCTAGGAATATAGTGTATTTGTGCTAGAAATATAGCAATGAACAAAACAAAGTCCTTGCTCTCTTGTGACTTACATTCTCGAAGGGAAAGAGAGATAAATATCGAATCTCACTTATCGAATGTTTTACAAAGTGCTAGGCACTGTTCTAATTAATTAGATGTTTGGTTAACTCATTGAAGTCTCACAGTCACCTTGTTGAGTAATTGCTATTATTATCATCCCCATTTTACACATGAGGAATCTGAGAGTTAGGGAGTTCAGTAACTTTCCCAAGATGGAAAGGCTGGAAGGTGAGAGAGCTAGCATCTGAGCTCAGGCAGGCTGACTCCGGTGCTCATGCTGTCAAGCGGGTAGGTGGTACTGAGTCTCCTCTTCCTCCTTGGCTGCAGCCAGCTTCAGGAGGAGGATTAGATGTGACTTGTCTGTCTCTATCTCAGGGGTGCATAGGTGAGACAGTTGAGGCAGGGTTCTGAAGAGACATGCCTGTAAACATCTTCCTTTTTTTAAATCAAAATTATTTTCTTTAATGTAAATATGTAAAATATTATAACTGCCTTGGGGACACATTATGTATAAAATATTTATTTGAAAAGTTTTATAATTTAACTCTGCTTTTATCCTTGTTATATAAATGGATTTTTTTTATTAGAGTGTATTTTGACTTCTTAAAATTGGTTAGGGATAGGAAATATTTTACAAATTTGTTTAATATACATTTCACCTTCATGATTGGTGTCATAAACTTATTAGGTGAATAAGTATCTTCCTATAAGAAAACAAAAAGCTCATTTATTGAACTTCTCAATTTCATTGTTTTGATATGACCGTTTATTATAGAATAATGAGTATTTGTGTGTTTCACTTATAAGAGTTTTATAATTTATACACAATTTTGCTGTTTGAACAAAATATGTTGTGATTATGGGAGGCTTATCTCAGGCTACTTGGAGGCATGGGACATAGTTCTCTCATAAGCTTTTTAAAAACCATTAGTTAGGCTGGACGCAGTGGCTCACGCTAATCCCAGCACTTTGGGAGGCTGAGGCGGGCGGATCACAAGGTCAGAAGTTTGACACCAGCCTGACCAACATGGTGAAACCCTATCTCTACTAAAAATACAAAAATTAGCTGGGCATAGTGGTGTGCACCTGTAATCCCAGCTACCCGGGAGGCTGAGGCAGGAGAATGGCTTGAAACCGGGAGGTGGAGGTTGCAGTGAGCCGAGATCACGCCACTGTACTCCAGGGTGGGCGACAGAGCGAGACTTTGTCTCAAAAAACAAAACAAAAAAACCCCATTAGTTTGGGGTATATTTCTGCTTGGAATGCTCTCCTGTTCTGTATTTTTCGGTATGAAATCGAGTTTTCTGATCATCCAAGGGGAGGAATGCTTTTATTTTTGAAGATTTGAAGTGGAGGCTTATGAGTAAGAATAGAACAGGTATAGAAGAATTTGGTTATAAAAGTGAGCGTTGGTTGATTTGAGCAATTTAAATTTTGAGATAATTTGTGCAGCCTTTGAACAGCCAGTGCTAATCTTAACAACTACCACCAAGTTTCTGGTCTTTTTTGAAAATTACATTTTATTACTGTAGTGATTATTTATTTTTTCCATTAATGAAAAGGTTATTTTTCCCATTAATTGTAGGTTGAGTTAATGGTAACTTGTATGCTTTTCGTGTCTATATGTGTGAGCCCTGTTTCCTTTTCATTGGAGAATAGTGTTAGAAACCAAGGTCTGGTATTAGTGGGCTCATTGTTTCTAGGCCTTCTCAGAGGACAGAGCTAGGAAATACACTAATTGCACACATGCACACACATTTGTCTTTGTTTCTGTCTGTATATATTATGAACTGTAAGTTTCATAATGATATCTTTGATTCTAATATAACACCACAGGATTCATTTTAGCTTTCCCCTTTCCTTACTTGTAACTTTTTTTGTACAACAGTGAGAAACCTAGCTGTCATTATCTACAACATATTTGTTCAATCCTGTAAAGTAGTCCAAGAATTTGCTAACCTATATTTTTGTGAGAAACAAATTTGCTAGCTAGATTACAGTATTTGTGTATATAGTACTTCTTTTTTGCCTTTGGCCTTAGAGTATCTAATCAGAATATTGCTTTCCAAAGTTACTTAGGTCAATTCTTTTCACCTGACTTTAATGTATGTCATTTACTGACAGGTTCATTTGTTACTGCTTGTATTACATTTTGATGCCTCCTACATCCAGTTTTTTTTTTTTTTTTTTTTTTTTGAGATAGAGTCTTGCTCTGTTGCCCAGGCTGGAGTGCAGTGGTGCGATCTTGGCTCACTGCAGCCTCGACCTCTCAGGCTCAGGTGATCCTTCCATCTCAGCCTCCTGAGTAGCTGGGATTATAGGCATGTGCCACTGTGCCCGGCTAATTTTTGTATTTTTTTTTGTAGAAACAGAGTTTCACCATGTTGGCCAGGCTGGTCTTGAACTCCTGACCTCAGGTGATCTGCCCACCTTGGCCTTCCAAAGTGCTGGGATTACAGGTATGAGCCACCACGCCCGACCTTGTATTGAGATACAGCTTCAGGTTAGATTGCTAAAAGTGGGATTGCTTAGTTAAAAGATAAATGTATATGTTGTTTTATTAGGATTGCTAGATTTCTCTCTAGAATGGTTGGACCAGTTTGCATTCCCACCAACAGTGTGAGAGTGCCTTTTTCTCTAGATCCTTGTCATCAGGATGTGTTGTCATGTTTTTAATCTTTGTCAATCCAGTAGATGGAAAATGGTATCTATGTTTTAATCTGCATTTGTCTAATTATAAATGAGTTTGAACATTTGTTTTTTCTTAGTTTTAGGACCATATTCTTTCAAGAATCATCTGGTTACATTTTTTTTCTGATTCTATCAAGCTTTTAGTCCTTTGTCCCTCAATATTTAAGGACTTTTTACATATTAGGGGTATAGCTGTTTGTGGTAAATGTTCTAAGTATTCTCTTCCAGCTTTCAGTTGTCTTTTGGTTTTGTTTATGGTAATTTTTTTGCCATGCAAAATTTTTTTTAAGAAATATGTTTGTCATATTTATTAGTCTTTTATTGGTTCTGGATTTTGAGTCATAATTAGCAATCCTTTCTCTACCTCAAGGTAAAGAGAATTTTTTCCTGTGTTTTTTTCTAATACTTGTGTGGTTTTATTTTTTAAGCTTCTAAATGGATCACTAATCCATTTGGATTTTATTTTTGTATATAATATGAAATATAAATAGAATTTTTTTATTAGAAATTGTCCAGTTGTCCCAGTACTATTTATTGAAATGTCCATTTGTCCCAGTGACTTCAGATGCCAAAACATATTTATATATAATAGTCATATGTCAAAGATTCTGTATATACTTGGGTCTGTTTCAGCACTTTCTGTTTTATTCCACTGGTTGATTTGTCCATTGATGTGTCAGCACCACAGTGTTTTAATTACAGAGGCTTTTGTAGTATGGTGTAAGTCTGGTAAGGCCTGTCCCATCCTCTTAGTTTGTTGTATTTGTTTTCAGTGTGTTTCTGGTTATTCTTGCAGATTTATTTTTTAATATGAACTTTAGTATCAACCTGTCTAATTTTATTCAAAAGCGTTGTTGGGATTTTTATTAGGGTTACATTAAACTTATGAGAGCTGATCTGTTAATAATATTGAGTCCTTCTCTCTGAGAATAGTATTACCTCTTTTATTGATTTTATTTATATCTACTTTTGTGTCTTTCAGGTGTGTTGTTAATTTTTCTTTGTATAGATTTTACACATTTTTAAGATTATTCCTAAGTAATTTTCTTTGTTAGTATTATAAATGAGATTTTCTTTACCATTTGTTTGCTGTTGGTTATTGTTTGTTTTTTAAATGTTACTTTTATATCCTATTACTTTGCTGAAAAAATTATTTGAGTTGTATTATCACTTAGGGAACTGATATATAATATACAAATAGAGAATATTAGTACTTCTTTGCCCATTCTTATGCCTCTATTTGATTTCACTTATATAATTGCACAGGCTTATACCTCTCGTATAGTGTTGAATAGTGGTAGATCGTGGGTATGCTTGCTTTGTTCCTGATTTTAGTAGAAATGCCTCTAATATTTCCTCATTAAGGAAGATACTAGCTTTAGGACTAATTTGTCGTATTAAGACAGTATTCCTCCAGGTGCAGTGGCTTATGCCTATAATCCCAGCACTTTGGGAGGCCAAGGTGGGTGGATGGCGTGAGTCCAGGAGTTTGAGACTAGCCTGGGCAACATGACGAGCCTCCGTCTACAAAAAATACAAAAATTAGCTGGGCATGGTGGGGAGTGCCTGTATTCCCAGCTACTTGGAAGGCTGAGGGGGGAGGATTGCTTGAGCTTGGGAGGTTGAAGCTGCAGTGAGCCATGATCCCACCAGTGCACTCCAGCCTGGGTGACACAGTGAGACCCTGCCTCAAAAAAAAAAAAAAGGAAAAAAAAGTATTCCTCAATTTTATTTACGTAGTTTTATCATGAATGGATGTTGAGTTTTATCAAAGGCTCCTTCAGCATCTGTGGAGAGAATCGTATAGTTTTCTTCCTTAGATCTATTAATATGCATATACAGTAGTGTGTCCCCGCTTATCTGAGGGAGATATGTGTTCCAAGACCCCCAGTGGATGCTGGCAACTACGGATAGTACTGAACTCTGAGTATACCATGTTTTTGCCTATATATACATACCCATGACAAAGTTTAACTTATTAATGAGGCACACAGTAAGAGATTAACAACAGTAACTGAATAAAATAGAACATTACAACAGTGTACCGTAGTAAAAGGTATACAGTGTGGCTGTAACTTTTGCAGTTTAAGGTACAGCAGCAAAACTAGCATGAATTTCTTTTGCCTCCTTCACAATTTTATAGATAGAATTGTTCTTACCATAGAGCTTAGGAACTCAACATACTGTTTTTTTTTTTTTCTTTCCTTACTTTTCACTTAAAGGAAGCACTTTATGGTTTCTCTTTGGCATATCTGCATTGCCAGCATCACACCAGCCTCACTGCTCTTGTGCTTTGGGGCCATTATTAAGTAAAATAATGGTTACCTGAACACAAGCATTGATACCCCGACAGTTGATCTCATAACTCAGAGACTTGTGGGCAGGTAGTAAAACAGTCTGGATACACTAACAGAGGGATGATTCACATCCTAGATGGGATGGTGCAAGATTTCATCATGACGCTCAGGACGGCAGGCAGTTTAAAACTTAAGAATTGTCTGTTTCTGGAATATTTCATTTAATATTTTTGGACCTTGGCTGACCACTGGTACCTGAAACCTTAGAAAGTGAAACCACAAATAAGGAGGGGACTACTGTAACATACTTTTAAGTGTAGCTTATCATTAGCTACTGTGAAGAACAACCTGGTGGGAAAATAGCCCTAACTACTTGGTTTACTATTGGATAATTAAGTTGTATCTTAAGGATGCTTTGTAGCTAAATTTTAAAATATTGTTTCTAAATTTTTAAAAAACACCACTGGCTCTGGTAGTTTTTAGAATAAAAGAAAATCAGCAAATATAAGTGACATAGAATAACAAACACTGAGCAGGTAAATGTATATAATAGGAGTCTCTAGAGCATTAATGATCCAGGCATTTCCCCAAAGCAGCATTTTCTAACCTGTGTTTTGTGAACCCCAGGGATATAAAGTATCCTGAGGTTCACTTATTTTAATTTGTCTTTTAAAAAGATGGTGAGTATTTTCCTTTCAAAATCGATTAGTTTGAGGACTTCTGAGGGTATATGAGCAAGCATACATGGCATTGTTGGTGGAAATCAGTCACCTGATTATCATTCAGCCGAATGTTGCCAGGCACCATGGTCTTCTTGACTTTTAATTTTTCTTAAAGAGAAGATACCAGACATATGCAGAAGTAGACCGAATAGTATCCTGTGCTTCCAGGTTCAATAAGCCTGCTTCAGTGAGTATCAATTCACTGCCAGTTTCATTACTACACCCTTACCTGGCTACTTTGAAGCAAATTCCT
This sequence comes from Pan troglodytes, assembly GCF_028858775.2. Lineage (NCBI taxonomy): Eukaryota > Metazoa > Chordata > Mammalia > Primates > Hominidae > Pan > Pan troglodytes. The sequence continues at coordinate 155,526,516 of NC_072404.2, read as the reverse complement.
GATACCATATCATTATATCTGTGAGTATTTCAGCATGTAAATCTAAAAGATAAGGCCTCAGTTTTAAAAACCTGCAATACCTTTATTATAATTAAAAATAGTTAACAGTTTCTTAATAACATTAATATCTACTGTCCAAATTTCTAGTTGTCTCAAAAATGTCATAATTTTTTTCACTATTTGTTTGAATCAAGATCTAAATAAGGTTCACACATGTGATTAGTTGCTACATCTTGTAAGTTTCTTAATACATAGCAGTGATTCTCAACTAGATGAGATTTTTGTCTCCCAGGGAACACTAGTCAATGTCTAGAGACATTTTTGATTTGGGAGTGGCAGAGTGGTTGCTACTGGCAGCTAGTAGGTAGAGGGCAGGGATGCTACTAAACATTCTGCACTGGTTAGCCCCCACAAGAAAGAATGATCTAGTCTAAAATCTCCATAGTGTTGTTGTTGAGAAACCCTGATCTATAGGTTTTTCTTTCAGGTCTTTAACCCTCCCCCCGTCCTTGCAAACTCTTTGTTGCACAAAGTGGTTGTTTATCCTAAAAATTCCCACTTTCTGGATTTTGCTGATTATATCCCTGCAGAATCTTTTTGCTTCTCACTTTCCTATAAATTGGTAGTTGGCTTTAGAGAAGTTTGATCAGATTCAGGTCCCCCTAAATCCCCGAAAATTTCACAGGAGAGTGGTGTAGATTTCTATCAGGAACCTAAGCAGAAGGCATAAAATGTCTGGTTGTTTCTCTTTTTGTCATGCTGGCTGCCGTTGATCAATGCCAATATCCATTCATGGCAGTTGCAGAATGATACCTTTATCATTATAATTATAAAATGTTATAACTGATAATTAGAAAATTTCTTTTTGATTTGTTACTTGTACTACTTCTATAAAGAGAAAATTTTCTTTTATCTAGTCTTTGGTTACCTAGTTGTACAGTGTAGGAGAGGCAAAATTAAATGCTTGATTCTTTTCCATTATCACTGATTTTTTAAGTTAATTGATTAATTAGCATCCTCATTATTAAAGGATGAGAAATATTTAAAGGAATATAATTTAATATGTAATATTGAGCAATATAGAGAAGTTGAAAGACAAATATATAGAAAGGTCCATGTTTCCTTTGACCATATAAACTGTCATTAAAAAAACAAACAGAAAAATAGAACAAAACAAAAACAATCTGGTAAGAGGGCCAGGCACTGTGGCTCACACCTGTAATCCCAGTGCTTTGGGAGACCGAGGCAGGAGGATCACCTGAGGACAGGAGTTTGAGACTAGCCTGGGAAGTGTAGCAAGACCTCCATCTCTACAAAAAATAAATTAGCTGGGTGTGGTGGCATGTGCCTGTAGTCCTAGCTACTCGGGAAGCTGAGGCTTGAGTGCAGGAATTTGAGGCTTCAGTGCGCTAAGATTGTGTGATCTTGCCACTGTACTCCAGCCTGGGTGATAGAGCAAGACTGTCTGTTAAAAAGACCTGGTGCCAGGCATGGTGGCTCACACCTGTAATCCCAGCCCTTTGGGAGGCTGAGGCAGGCGGATCATGAGGTCAGGAGATTGAGACCATTCTGGCTAACACGGTGAAACCCCGTCTCTACTAAAAATACAAAAAATTAGTCGGGCATGATGGCGGGCACCTGTAGTCCCAGCTACTTGGGAGGCTGGGGCAGGAGAATGGCGTGAACCCGGGAGGAGGAGCTTGCAGTGAGCCGAGATAGCGCCACTGCACTCCAGCCTGGGTGACAGAGCGGGACGTTGTCTCAAAAAAAAAAAAAAAAAAAAGGAAAGAAAAGCAAAAATCTTACTTTTTATTTATTAAAATATCCTGGATATCTCAGAGAGCTTCTCATATCAGCACGTACAGATATCTCATTCTTTTTAGTAGCTGCATAGAATTCCATTCTGTGGATTTACCACAATTTAACTGGTCCTCTCTTGATGGATTCTTGAGTTGGTTTCTCTTTTGTTCTTACTACTTAACAGTGCTGCAGGATATATATTTTTGTGTGTATGTTTATCTTTATTCTTGGCGAGCATTTGGGTATCCTTATGGTAAGTTTCTAGCATTATCCATTTTGAAATTGTTTTTATCTGTAGTCATATTTAAAATTCATGTTCTGTTGATCAAAGACAAGTGTAAAGAACACTGATAATGAAATAGAAGTTTGAGCTTAAATATATTATACAAATTTAAGATTCTTATTTACTGGGGCTATAAGTTGCATTCATCTTAACACAAAAATCAATGTCAGAGAAAATACAGTGATCTTATGTCCAGTTTATATTTTATTATGGGGAAGAGGGATAAAACAGTCTCAATGTTTTGTTAACATCTTCTTCCTTTATAATTTAGAAATGTCATTTTTCCTTGAGCACAAAACATAGGAATTTCAAACATCTAATATGGACTCCTGTTTATCAGTTAGTGATTTTTTTTTTTTTTTTTTTTGGGAGACTGAGTTTCACTCTTTTTGCCCAGGCTGGAGTGCAATGGCGCAATCTTGGCTCACCACAACTTCCGCCTCCTGGGTTTAAGCGATTCTCCTGCCTTAGCCTCCCGAGTAGCTGGGATTACAGGCATGTGCCACCATGCCCGGCTAAATTTGTATTTTTAGTAGAGACGGGATTTCTCCACGTTGGTCAGGCTGGTCGCAAACTCCCAACCTCAGGTGATCCGTCTGCCTCGGCCTCCCAAAGTGCCGGGATTACAGGTGTGAGCCACCATGCCTGGCCTATCAGTTAGTAATTATAACAGTTTGATATGTGCAGTAAAATCATGAAGTTGTGAAAGCTGGGGGAACTTACACCATTGTAGATAATTTGGTATTTTTAATGTGCAAAAACTGTTGTCAGGTGAGTATTCACTGTTTCACAAAGAAACTGGAATGTGGTCCAGTGTAGACCTTTTGATATATACAGTATCCCTTGAATACTTTAATATTAATAAATATCAAATGGCTCACGCCTGTAATCCTAGCACTTTGGGAGGCCGAGGCGGGCGGATCACGAGGTCAGGAGATCGAGACCATCCTGGCTAACACGGCGAAACCCCGTCTCTACTAAAAATACAAAAAATTAGCTGGGCGTGGTGGCACGCGCCTGTAGTCCCAGCTGCTCGGGAGGCTGAGGCAGGAGAATCGCTAGAACCCGGGAGGTGGAGGTTGCAGTGAGCCGAGATCGCGCCACAGCACTCCAGCCTGGGTGACAGAGCGAGACTCCGTCCCCCCCCACCGTAAAAAAAAAAACAAAAAAAAAACGAAAAAACAAAACGAAAAAAGAAAATAAAATGGTCATGGAGATGTGACCTGGATATATTTCCATTGTCTGGAACCCTACAGAATAGTTTTAAAAAAAGAACAAAGGTCAGAACATGAAACAGTTTTGATAGCATTTTAACTGAGCTGGTCAGTGATGGTATGGGACCACTGGTATCCTTGAAACAGGGGCTTTCTGGCCAGTTTCCATCAATGGTTTTGGAAACTTTCTGTGGGGACCACATGGGAGTGTTCCTCTCCAAGGACTGGGTTTGTGGGTTCATGGGTTTTTCCTCTTCTGTGTGAACTGCCAGAGTGCCTCACCTGTCACATATGCTACAATGTAGACATGTGGTTAGTCTATTTTACTTTATTACTTTTTGAAGGAATCATGGGTTGTAAACTATATGCAGATTATAGGAATTTTATAGTCTTCTTATGTAATTTAACTTGTCACAGGTCTGATTCATATTCCTCTCTTACATTCTTCCTATTTCGGTACTTTTTTGAAGGCTAACTTTGTGTGCCTGGTGTTTTGAGTCACTTTCTTTTTTGTGCTAGCCTGTCCTTATTTTCTTTATATCAAAGGATCAAAGTTTTCTTTGGAGCCCATGGTGACTGGGTGAACGCAGTCCCTTCTGTTTGGTTCAGGGACATCTTTCCTCTTACCTGCTTTTCCAACCATCCAAATGCCAAGTAGTCAGCTCTGGAGTCTACTCCCTGAATTTTTCTCTTCTTATCTTTGCCTTTGTGGGCATCCAGCCTGTAGTAGAAGAGGTCTTATCCCCAATCTGAACTTGATTTTTCAGTTTTCTCATTCTTTACCCCGTAAGCAATTGATTATTCTCTTAAAGCTCCAAAGTCTTACACCACTCTCCCTCAGGATCACTTGTTGGGGCCACCCATCTCTTCAGGAGTGTTACCACCTCAGCCCTAGGGGAACTGCTACTTGATTTACCTTGGTATTACATCCTGATAAGCCCATCATAAAGTTGAAAAATCCTAAATCGAACCATTGTAAATCGGAGACTGTCTGTCCTGTGCTTATCTCTTGCAGGTCTGCAGAGTGTTTTGTTTTGCAGCCCTACCCCTCACCCCAGGGCAGCTGCTGATTCAGTCACCACCTCAGACATTCTAAGAGGACAGAACAAAGAAAGACCCTGATACAAGCTTCTTAGGACTTCAAGTAATGTTAGGATATGAGTGACTTTTCTTCCCTTTCCTTCCTTTCCTCTCCACTGCATCAGTGATTTTTTAGTTTCATTTACCACCATCACATTTCAGGCTTTCATTGGCCTCTATCACAGTTTCTGCCATATCAGTGTAACACTTTTGTTGCTTATTTAATATTTTTCTTTAAAACTGCTTTAAATGGATTTTATTTTTAAAAATTTACTTGCCTTAAACAGAGGTGTCTGCTAAATCGTGTTAGTGACGCTCACGCTACATTTTAATAGGTGTAAGAAAATATATATTAATTGAAATAAAAAATATTATCTAAAATGTGTACCTATAAGATTGTCAGAAGGGTAATGATGATTGATAGGCTAGTAGACACAGAGAAAGGGTACAGGTTTTTTTTTTTTTTTTTTTTTTAATGGAAGTCAAGGATTGAAGAACTTAAATAGGCAAATGAGAATGGCTATACAAAGCAGGAGGCTTAGTAGAATTTGTCCCACTGGCAGGACAAACTTCCCTGGCCTTCGATTTCCCATAAAGCTGCCCTGTTGCCAGTGATACGCTGATTGCATCTGGATCCCATCAGGTCTGGCCATTCTTGTGGTTATATGGGTCCTGAGGTCCTCTTGATTCCTCCCTATTTTACTGGTGACATTGCCTGTTCCAGGGATGTGAGAAACTGCCCACAGCCTCAGGACGGTCCTCAGTATGAATGGCAAGATTGGGTGAATTGATGATCAACTTCTCAGGAATCTCATCTTCCTAGGAGGCCTCAAGCCTGCTTGAAGTCTATTCCTCCACATATGCATAACGCTGTACTTTGGGCCAAAGTTTACCTTAGTGTGGAAATGTGTGTTCAGATTTATGGAATTTCTGGAAACAATTTCAAAAAGAAAAGGCAACTGCTAAGTCATATAGATTGTGGTCTTTGCTGTAGTTGGAAATTATCTTTAGGTGTATTAGATCCCATCCACTCATCCATTCAAGGACCTGGCTTCAACAGTTGTATCCCTGCCTCATCTTTTTTTTTTTTGTTAGCATGCCAATTGTATGCTTATATCCTTTATTTTAATTTTTAATTTTTATTTTTTTTTCCAATATGGAGTTTTGCTCTGTTGCCCAGGCTGGAGTGCAGCGGCATGAACTCGGCTCACTGCAATCTCCACCTCCCGGGTTCAAGTGATTCTCCTGCCTCAGCCTCCCGAGTAGTTGGGATTACAGGTGTGTGCCACCACGCCTGGCTAATTTTTTTGTATTTTTAGTAGAGACAGGGTTTCACCATGTTGGCCAGGCTGGTCTTAAACTCCCGACCTCAAGTGATCTGCCCACCTTGGCCTCCCCAAGTGTGGGATTACAGGTATGAGTCACCAAGCCCGGCCTGTATCCTTTATTAAAACAAACAAACAAACAAAAAACCCTTTTCTTGACTGACATCCCTTTTCAGCTGCAGCCCTGTGTCTTTGCTACCTTTGTAGCAAAATTCACCAGGTTGTTCCTGCTTGCTGTTTCCAGTTTTTTGGTTTTTTTCCTTTCCTAGGAAATGAGAGGTCCCATTTTCTCTTGTACTCAATCCAATCAGGCTTTCATTGTTAACACTCTATTGAAACAGTTCTTTTCAAAGTTATCAGTGAGCATCACTTAACTTGGCATCTGGGGAACCCCTGTGCTGATTTTCCTTCTGCTTTGCTACCCCTCCTTCTCAGTTCTTAACTGCAATTCCTTCTCGTCTCCCTGATCTTTTATGGCTGGGTACCCCATGGTAACTCAGTAGTTTTTCCAGCGCTCACCTGTTTTCTTTCGTAGCTCTCTCCCCTGAGCTCAAGTCTTGAATATAAATTGCCAACTTTATATCTCCACTTGGATGAATAGTAGGTAGGCCAACCTTGAGTGTATGCAGAATGAAACCCCACAACTCCCTCCCTTCTTGATCAGAACTGCTCCTCCTGTAGTCCTCTTCATTTCATTTAATGGCAGTCCTTCGTGTTGTTCAGGGCAGAATCTTTAGAGTCATCCTTGATGCTTCTCTCATAATCTGCACTAAATTATTTGGCCAAATCCTGTTCGCTTACCTTCAGAATCTCACTACTACTGGTTGCCTTCATCACTATCCTTGTGTAAGATGGGCTTATTGAAGTAGCCTCCTAACTGTCCCCCTCTGTCTGCCCTCCAGAAGCCAGAGTGGTGCTTTTAACATGTAAGTTGTAAGTCAATACTTAAATGAACTTTAGTGGAACATTTGTCCTCTTAAGGAAAACTTCTCTGAAAATTCCCTGCTCATTGCCACAATTTCTTCCTTTCTTTTTAAATAGTTCCTGAAGTACTTCTTTCTCTGGGGAACGTCTCTTAAGATTGCTAAGATATTTTAATCCCTTTTGCAGGAAAGACTATTGCCCTTTTCCCACCTGCTTCAACATTTCAATTATTATTATTATTATTATTATTTATTTCTTTTTTATTTTTATTTTTTTTTGAGACGGAGTCTTGCTCTGTGGCCCAGGCTGGAGTGCAGTGGTGTGATCTTGGCTCACTGCAACCTCTGCCTCCTGGGTTCAAGCAATTCTTCTGTCTTGGCCTCTCGAGTAGCTGGGATTACAGGCGTGTGCCACCACACCTGACTAATTTTTTTTTTTTTTGTATTTTTAGTGGAGACAGTTTCGCCGTGTTGGCCAGGCTGGTCTGGAACTCCTGACCTCAAGTGATCCACCCACCTCAGCCTCCCAAAGTGCTGGGATTACAGGCATGAGCCACCATGCCCTGTCTCAATTATTTCTTTGTTTGTTAATTGATTAATTAGAGTCTTAATCTGTCGACCAGGCTGGAGTGCTGTTGCATGATCACAGCTCACTGCAGCCTTGACCTCCCAGGCTCAAGCGATCCTCACACTTCAGCCTCCCAAGTAGCTGGGACTACAGGCATGCACCAACACACCCAGCTAATTTTTAAATATTTTTGTAGAGTCAGAGTCTCACTATGTTGCCCAGGCTGGTCTTGAACTCCTGGGCTCAGGCGACCCTCCCACCTCGGCCTCCCAAGGCCAGGGTTACAGGCATGGGCCACTGTGCCTGGCCTCAGTGTTTTTACATAATGGTGTAGTCTCATAAGAGATTCATGGTAGTTGAGCCTACCATAGTTCAGCGTAAAGCTGAGGCTACCCTCAGTGGTGGGACAAAAAAATCCATCGATTTTATTCATGTCTTTAGAACTGTCACATAGTGAGTTGCTAAAAATAATTATTTTTCCCTCTGGAGAATTCCTAAGATCCGAAGATGGTTCTTTTCCTCCTATACAGCTCAATTGTGGATTTCCTCATCAAGTTGAACAATTTTGTCCTTGATCTTTGTTCAGTAATTATTAAATATTACCCAAGTATTATTTACTGAACCTGTACCTATTTACCTGTAACTATTTATTATGCCATTTTGTGTATATTCCTATTAAGTGTTTATCCCTGAGAGGATGCTGAGATAAGAGAATGGAGCAGAGGGTGAGTATGAATATGAGCATATCTGTTCAGGAAATGTGCAAGTTAAGGGTGTGTGCATTAGAGGTTTGCGAGACTAGGCTTGTACATATGCAGCAGGCTCTGTGGGAGCCCCACCCGGATCCCCTGGCTTTCTCTATTTCCATCTCTGTCTCTGTCTCTGTGAAATACTTCTTGCTGAAAGCACCTGATACTTGGTCTGAGGGCATTCTCTAGCTGCAGGAGCTCAGCAGCTTGTACTTGGAGCAGGTCTGAAATGCTGGGGCATTATGCCTCTGGGATAGCCCTCAGCCATTATCTAATGGGAGATAGTAGATAAATACCTAGCTTCCTCTCCCTTTGGGTGGGACCTTTCTGAAGCCCCTTATACTTAGTCTTCCAAATGTCCCCAGGGCTCCCTCCCTTTCTGTGTCTCACTTACCAGTGCTTCCATGGATCACTTCCCATCTGAATGCCTGCAGTCCTGTCTCAGGTTCTGCTTATGGGGGACTCCAACCTTAAACCAGTAGGTAAATTGTTAATGAAAAGAAAGATTATAAGCAAGAGATAGGGGATTTGAAAATAGAGTTTGGATTTCATTGATAACAGATTTTTCACATGATGATCGTGTTTGTGTATTAACGCCTGTGTAATTATGTGATTTCATTTACCTATGTCTGTGTGCAAAATGTATTGTGAACATGGCTGTCAAAGTAGAATATGAAAGCTGCTTTCTTTATTGAATAGTTCTCTGGTCCTGCTACCTTCAAAAAAAATACACTGCCTTGAAGGTTATTTGTGATATGATTTTAATTTGAAGCTGTTTGTTGCTGTCTTATTTCTCCCTTCCTTTAGAATCCCTTCTTTTTCAAAACACTAGAAACCTCCCATTATGGTAAGTAACCTTTAGCATGAAAACTGTTGCAATGAAGTGTTAACATTTCACAGATTAATTGGCATATAAGAAAACTAGCAACCACTTTACCATCGTTGGGGAATGATATGGTCTACATACATAAGATTTTCCTATAACTGATAGTTCTACTTGTGAAATGTAACTGTCCTCAGAAAAGTTACTCAGGAGATTAAACTGCTTTAAATAGTGTAGTATTCTTTCAAGAAGAGCATGTCTGTCAAAATCCTTCTAAAAATAGTTGGCATATAATTTTGTTGACTAAGTATCACGGACCTTAGTTATCTTCTGTGCTGTGTGGGCTGCTGGACTGTTTGTGCACCAAATTGCCCCACACCAGTGGCCATTTATCGATGGTGTTTTATCTCCTTCCTTGCGATTCTTTTTTCCTGTTGCCTGTTAGTCTGCTTTGACCAGCTCCCACTGTCTCCTAATTTTGTTTTCTTAACTAGAGCAAAACAAGATGTCCACGTGGGATTAGGCAACAGGTCTTCTTAAATTGCCCACTCCGTATTCTGATACACTGGTGACAAAAGGATGACCCTAGCCAGGAATGGAGTCAAGCTGTGCAAAAGGGATTTGGCAAATATCATTTAAATAAACCTGGCAGTCAAGGTTGGAATTTTTGAAATCAGAGTGCTTGTGGTGCTAGATTATACCTTTGAATTCTTACCCTAGGATAGAAGCTATGCCTGGTGGGTAAGGGTAGCCCTGGCTTCCAGGTAATCTTATCTAGAAGAAAATCATATGGCTGGCTTAGAGATATGTTATATCTTGCTTCTTATGTAGGTCTTGTATTTTGATCTACATAAGAAGATTTGACTCAGTCATTAGACTTCAGCCTAGAAAGCGCCTTAAAAATACTTGTTAATTATGTTGTAATGAGGGTAATTGGAGACAAACAATTTGTTTGTTTCTTTTGAGGTTAAAAAGATAGTTTTAGAAAGTTTTAGTGTATGATCAGTTATTGACTTCTTTGGTTCATATGTATTCATTAACGTGCTTTGTTAGTAGTCAGTAAATGCTTGGTAATGCTGTCACCATTTTAGTCTCCTGTGTTGATAAAGGGGTGGTTTTACTATACACTTGGTTTATTGGTACTTTGTACCAACTGTAAAATTGTAAAACATTAAAAATGTTTTAATTTTGTAAATTTAAATCATAAAGTTGTAACACTTATAATTATAAAAACAAATTTATAATAAACTCTTCATAGCTGATGAGTCTGAAAATTAGCTTCTAAGGCAATTTTCCAAGGTGGAAAATAATAACCCATGAAGTGTTTTGTGGGAAAAAAAAAAAGGGAGAGAGAGAGAGAGAAAGACCCGAGGTTGGGTACAGTATTTATCACTTATGCTTGATCCCCATCGTGGAAATTGAAAGTGCTCATTAACTTGTTGAATTCACTGAGAAGTATTGCTGGTAAATGAAGGTGATTCGATCTCAGCCCAGTGTCTCCCTTATGTTTCTCTTACGAACTGTGGAATCTTTTTGTGAATAACTTTGACTCCTGCAGGACACTGTTTTTTGTCTTTTTTTTTTTTTTTTTTTTTTTTAATTTTTAAGAGACAGAATCTTACTTTGTCTCCCAGGCTGGAAGCGGTGCAGTCAGCTCACTACAGCCTCAAACTCCCGGGCTCAAGCAGTCTTCCCACCTTAGCGTCCTGAGTAGCTGGGGCTACAGGTACATGCCACCATACCTGGCTAATTTTTAAAAACTTTTTTTTTTTTTTTGTAGTGACGGGGGTCTCATTATGCCCAGGCTGGTCTTGAACTTCTGGCTTCAAGAAGTCCTCCCGCCTTAGCCTCCCAAAGTGCTGGGTTTTTAGACATGAGCTACTGTGCCTGTCCAGGACACTTTTTAAAAAAATGCTTTTTTTTTTTTTTTTTTTTTTGAGACGGAGTCTCGCTCAGTCGCCCAGGCTGGAGTGCAGTGGCACGATCTCGGCTCACTGCAAGCTCCGCCTCCCGGGTTCACGCCATTCTCCTGCCTCAGCCTCCCGAGTAGCTGGGACTACAGGCGCCCGCTACCACGCCCGGTTAATTTTTTGGATTTTTAGTAGAGACGGGGTTTCACCGTGTTAGCCAGGATGGTCTCGATCTCCTGACCTCGTGATCCGCCCGCCTCGGCCTCCCAAAGTGCTGGGATTACAGGCGTGAGCCACCGCGCCCGGCTAAAAAAATGCTTTTTAGGAGAATGCTGTAGAGCCAGTCCTTGCTTTGCAGGGTTCTGGTGTGCACTGATTTCAGTTACCATTAGATAAGAACACTAGTCACCCAGGATTCAAATTTCAGTCACCATGGTGTGTTACCTATGAATGCATAAGTACAGACTCTTCAGTATGCAGATCAGAAATCACTGCAAAAATAACAGGCACGCGTCTTGTTCTTCAGTTTACACGCAGACAGGAAAGCATGTTTTGCTGCCTCCTTGCCTCTCAGTAATAAACTTACATGACCTATTAGCAAAATAGATAATCGAAAGTGGGAAGTGGCCAGTAAAAATGAAAGAGCAACAAAGAAACAAAAAATGATAACTCTGGAAGTAAAATCCAATTGAGCATAAATGGAGTAATAAAATAAGTAACTGACAGTGGGAACGCTGCCACTGCCACCATTTGCGGAACTCTAGACAGGCAGCCAGAGGCACTTAGTGAAGGCATGCTAAATGGCATAATGTTTTAAATTATAGTGTACTAAAGAAGTATTAGTTTTACTGTTTTTTCATTTCTCTATACATTATAACCAACAGTAAGAGAGTTCTTAATGCTTTGACAAACATTTTTAAAGTTCACCAGAACAATTGTGATTTCCCCCATTGATTATTAAAATCACTTGGCATGATTTCAGCTTGTGTGGTTACTTTTTTTTTTTTTTTCTTTTTGAGACAGAGTCTCACTCTGTCGCCCAGGCTGGAGTGTACTGGCGTGATCTCGGCTCACTGCAAGCTCCGTCTCCTGGGTTCACGCCATTCTTCTGCCTCAGCCTCCTGAGTAGCTGGGACTACAGGCGCCTGCCACCACGCCCAGCTAATTTTTTGTATTTTCAGTAGAGACGGGTTTCACTGTGTTAGCCAGGATGGTCTCAATCTCCTGACCTCGTGATCCGCCCGCCTCGGCCTCCCACATGGTTACTTTTATGGTCCTGCACTACCATGCAAAGTAAGGACCGCCTATATTTTCCTTACATTTGCCTGTCATCGATCACGTGACCTTTAGTGGAAATTAAGAATTACAAAATGGCCAGCACTTTGGGAGGCCGAGGTGGGCGGATCACGAGGTCAGGAGATCGAGACCTTCCTGGCCAACATGATGAAACCCTGTCTCTACTAAAAATACAAAAATTAGCTGGGTGTGGTGGCGCGTGCCTGTTTTCCCAGCTACTCGGGAGGCTGAGGCACAAGAATCGCTTGAATCCAGGAGGCAGAGGTTGCAGTGAGCTGAGATGGTGCCATTGCACTCCAGCCTGGTGACAGAGCGAGACCCCGTCTCAAAAAAAAGGAATTACAAAATGGACTTTGAGGAACCTATAATGACAAATTATCTTTTGAAGGGATCCAACATGTGAATAGGTTAAAAATCCTTCTTACACTTTACGTACTTTACATATTGCCCTGATCGTATGTTTCGAAATAGAATGGTCCAGTGCTTGCTGTTGACCTTTCCTGGCAACTCAGCGTCACCTATTTTGCTATTGATGGATACTTCTGATTTGTAATTGTGTTGGATTTCTTTTTTTTTTTTTTTTGAAACAGAGTCTCACTCTCGCCCAGGCTGGAGTGCAGTGGGATGATCTCAGCTCACACTGTAACCTCCGCCTCCCGGGATCAAGTGATTCTCACGCCTCAGCCTCCCAAGTAGCTGGAATTAAAAGTGTGTCCCACCATGGCCAGCTAACTTTTGTATTTTTAGTAGAGTTGGGTTTTGCCTTGTCGCCCAGGCTGGTCTTGAACTGCTGGCCTCAAGCAATCCATCCTCCTTGGCCTCCCAGAGTGCTAGGATTCCAGGTGTGGGCCACCACTTCTGGCCATGTATTAAAATTCTTTGAGGTCTCTGGGTCATATATAAATTTCCACGTAGGATGTTGTTACCAGTTATGTCAAGATTTTTGTGGTTCAGACCCCTACTGTAACTCGTCTTTCATCAAGAATGAAAAAGCATACTAAGGATATTAAGTTCTCCTTAGAATGTTACCTTAGTTTCTGTTCCAGCAGAGAGGCCTTTAATATGAATGCTTTCTCTTGGCTTGGCTTGGTTTGAAATGTGTTTATTCCCCTTAGATGCAGGCACTGAAGACTATTTATGAGATGAGAAATGTTAGTAGGAAAACTAGATCTACTTGATTTGCCTTAGTTGACTCTTGTCCATTGTAGTTGATTCATCACTAAGTGTCCTAGATATATGTTTTTGCTATTATCTTTTATCCCAGGGTATGATCTTTTATTCCTGTATATATTCAATCTTCTGTAGGTTTCATTAGGCCCTAGAAGATATAGCTTTCCCTTCTGTACTTGCAATGGGAAATAAAACTGTCTGCTGGATTGGAGAGTTTCAGATGCTTATTCATTCATCTTTTAAAGATCCTATTTATTTCATTTATAATCCATTTGTCTTCTTTTACTGACATTCCAAATGTGAGATTAAGATAGGGACATTTAGGAACTACATGAAAGGAAAAGTAAATGGGCATAATATATACATTTGTGATGAATGAAGACCTTTTTTCCTGTACAAGAGGATTATAGTTGCCTGAACCTAAATAATCAGGAATACTGTGTCCTTTTTCATTGAAAAAGGTATGGACATTTCAGAATAAATTCTTGAAAGAAAAAAATAATCAGTTCTATACTTTCCCCCTCACATTCATTTTCTATCCCTTTATATTTGCAAAATTTATATTTAAACGGGCTCCAAGATGGTAGCCCAAGCGAATGTCTCCCTGATGTTCTTGGCATTCCTGCTTTGTGTCAATCAGTAAATATTGTGTGAGAATCCACTATGTAATCAGCTTTAGGTAGATCTGTGGGCAATGGGAAATTCTGAATTAAATATTACCCATGTCTTTAAGGAGCTTAAAGTCCAACGAAGCTTTCATAGAAAGTCACTTCCTATGAAAATTTGGTGTCGCACTAGCCATTATGCTAGAGTTTTAGATCAATAGTTCCTCAGTGCCATTTCTCTGCTGAGATTGCTGCAAAAGAATCGCCTGGGGAACTTGTTAAGAACAGAGGTTATTGTGGCCGGGCACGGTGGCTCACGCCTGTAATCCCAGCACTTTGGGAGGCCGAGGTGGGTGTATCACCTGAGGTCAAGAGTTCGAAACCAGCCTGGCCAACATGGTGAAACCCCATCTGTACTAAAAATACAAAAAATTAGCTGGGTGTGGTGGCTCATGCCTGTAATCCTAGCTACTCGGGAGGCTGAGACAGGAGAATTGCTTGAACCTGGGAGGCGGAGGTTGCATTGAGCTGAGATTGTGCCATTGCACTCCAGCCTGGGCAACAAGAGTGGAACTCGTCTCAAAAAAAAAAAAAAAAAAAAAAAAACAGAGATTATTGGGCCACACTCATTAACTTTCCCTGTAGAGCAAAGGTGGGGCTCAGGAATGTGTTTTTCTTTTTAAAAATAAACAATGTACACTGCTGATTTCAGAAGGTATAGAGAAGGTTCTATGGTGAAAAGCAATTCTCCTCTTCTCCATTCTATATCCATTCAGTTTTCTTTTCCCAGAGGCAACTGCTGTTACCAGTTTCTTACACGCCCTTCCAGACATATACCTTGCATTTACAAACATAGGGATGGGGGGATCGCATACAAAGTGTTATGCACCTGGCTTTTGTTGCTTTACAGCAAGCGTATCTTGGAGATCTTTCCATATTCCTACTTACAGAGCTGCATCATTCTTTTGAAAGGCTGCCGTGTAGAAGCTTATAGAAGCTTGTAGGGGATTCTAATGCATAGCCAGGTTTGGGAGCCACAGATAGACTGAGTGTTAAAGGGATTTAGAAAGTTTTTAGTGTGTTAATTCCTTATGTCTTGCATTTCATGAGGAACTGGACTCAGTAAACATTTCATTGTACTTCTAGGTACTAACAAGTTTTTGTATAATGTTTCTTCTTGTAGAATTCATCAGTCAAAAATAGTGACAGTAGTAGGGTGTATATATTTCTTTATTGATGAGACCCTGTGTGGTGGTCAAAGCAGCTAGAAACAGGAAGGTTTTCCCATTTTCCATCTCTGGACTCAAGGTGCTTAGTGCTGTTTCACCTTTCCTTAGTGTTAAGGGAGGTGGGAATGGATAGAGAAGAAGACAGAAAGCAGGTAGTAAATTACACCATAAAACTTGCTCTGCCAAAGGAATCATTTTTCTCTACGCGACTTTCACTCTAATACCTATATTTAAGAGAGGCATGTAAATATTCACATGTGTTGTAGAACTTCACATACATACTGTTATGTATATACACACTTCAGATATATATTACAGATAGCATACTTCTTGCCTTTGTTAACTTAAAAACATTGCCAAGCAAACCTTTATGAAATTGATACTATTTATCATCATGGCAAGTTTTTTCTTCCCTAAGATGATTTACAAAGTTCTTATCAAATTCTCACATCATATTCATTTTGGGATGACATTTATTTGCTGTATCACAGTTTATAAATAAAAGAATAGTCTTTATCTCCACAAAAATAGCAGATATACTGGGCACTGTTTGTATCCTAATTTCTTTAGTCTGTATAGACATTCCTCATACCCAGCCAGGTAGGCAGAAAGTAGGCTGAGGAATAAGAGAGTATTAACTTGAGAATTTCACTGTCCTTTTCACTACAGGACAGTGAAAAGTAAATATAGTTAGCTTCTTGAATATTTCAGAAATGTAAAGCACCTCCTCCTTCTTTAGAACATTCTAATAAAAATGATTACCTTCATGAAATAATGATTTGTGCTTATTTGTAAGGATGCATTCACCATTTGCATTGCCAGTTACTCTGTGTCCAAGATGTCAGGCAGTAAAGAGCAAAATAACAAGCATTTATGTACTTGAAGCAAATAATGTATCACCATACAAATCATATTGATGTGCATATTTCACATATTCATTGTGGGACAGATTTAATTAGAAGCTTGTCAACAGGATTTTTAGCTTTTTGGGGAGTATGTTTTGTACCACTGAGTGCACATCTTGGCTCTTCAACCTAATTTTCCTCTCATGTTGTTTGATCAGTTCCTTTTTATACTGTCTTTCTCCCTTCACCCTTATTATCATAGATTCTTTTAATCAGCTGGTTGGAAATAACTCTGGAAGCCCTGGGACAGTTGGAAGCATGAGCCCTGCTGTTGGAGGTAGGAAAAGTGAACCATAAGTGAACCTTAAGAGATGATTGTGAACCAAAGGAATTTGGTTCGGAGTATGCATTTACTTCAGACCCCTTAAGCATATAGTATGCCACTAAACAGCTTTAATGTGTCAATTATATAATCTTCACAAAAGTGGAAACATACCATATTCAATTTATGAAGAAACCATTTAATTTTGTGAAAACAGTTTTATGTCAGCAAGAAAATAATAGAAGTTGGGTTTTTCTGAGCCACAAATTTAATCATACATTACCAGTTTGATTTTTCACTGGAAATAATTCATACAAATTATAAATTTTTACCTTAGCTGATATCTGGTAATAAAGTGATCTATCTCAGGGTTAAAACATTGTATAAAACTATTAACAATTTAAAAGTGAAAATGCCTATTGGCATCCTAGTATTTTTAGTAAGAATGTCAACTTATTAAGCTAATTAATAAGCCTTATTTTTACTGGCTAGCAACGTAAGATTTTTGGACAACAAAACCATTGTTCTACAGTTTCATTCTAAGCATTTTATGTATATTAATTTTCTTAAAAATCCTTTGAGGGGGTTACTATTGTTACTATTTCCCATCTTTACAGATGAGGAGACCAAAAAACAAAAAACAAAACAAAACAAAACAAAAAACAGGTAAAGTAAGTTACCCGAAGTCATACAGCTTACTAAGCGGGGTAGCTGGGATTCTAACACAGGCAGACTGACTCGAGAGAGAGAGATTTTTCTCAGCTCCACCATCTAAAATTAATTAAAAATAGAAAACAAATTCTCTTTTTTTTTCTTGAAGCATAGCCATTTGAGTGCCTGGTGTGTGCTCTGAAGAGACATTATTGAAGAAAAAAATACTAAGCCCAATCATAAAAGCCTAGTTCCTATTTGGGCTCAAACCTCGTAGCTAATAAGCTGTTGATTAGGGCAGTGTTGGCTGACTGGAACCTGGTAGAGCCGTGATAATAATATTAATAGCTGCTGTTTATGACTTAGTATGTTTACTGTGCCATTGCTTACTATAGGCTTAGTCCCATGCTTTACATACTGACATACATTGTCCTGCTTAATCTCAGGGGAACGCCTGCTCCTCAGGCAGATTGAGAAACTTGCTCCAAGTCAAAACAAGTAGAGCTGGAAATCAAATCAAGTCTTTCTAATTCTGCAATCTATGCATCCCATTGAAGCCAGTTGATATGTGTTTATCCGGTGTCATGGAGGTAGTAGACTGAGGATACCTTGCCTCTCCTATAGCTGTCTCTAGACATAAACTGACCGCAGAATCAAGATAGGAAAGGAAACATGCAGAGCAAGCTGTCAGCTATCCTCTGTATTCCCGGAGTTAATTTACCTCAAAGGCCACTCCCCATCCTCCTTTGTTAGTGTGGGACTTTAGGGGTACACAATGACTCAGTCCTCTGATTATGTCACATGTCACAGTGAAGAAAATGAGTAGTTAGGTGCTTTGGATGAGAAGGTGAATTTCTGATACACAGGTGAAAACTTGAAGCAAAATTTCCGATATATAAATCTCATTACCACAGCCTTCTACTGTCTAAGGAAAGATGAAAGTTGTACTTTACATGTTGAAAGATCTTTCCGTTTTTACCAGCTGTTAAGAATTTTAAGAAAATTCTTTAAAAAATTCAAACCGAATAGAATTTTTAAAAATTTTGCCACAATATATTAGTTTTCAAGTAAGTTTGCAGCACAGTTAATAGTCAACAAAAATTTACTGTGATCATCTTGTACTTGGTATTGAGAGAGAAATCTTAAAGAGCTCAGTTCAGGGAATAGGATATAAAAATTGCTCAGTATTAAACAATGTTAGGCCATAAATCAGTGGAAATGTGTTTTTTTTTTTTTTCCTACCCTTTTGGTAGGAAATGTGTATCAGTAAAATGTTAAAGGACTTTCTGTGGTGTGATCAAGTAAAGTATCATCAAGGAGGAGGAATTTGGGGCTTTGAAGACTAGATAGTGTAAGATTGTTCAGTGAAGAATGGGGAGAGTATCTGAAGCAAGAGGAATATCTAATGAAGTCCACTGACAGTAAGATCTGAAAGAATTTGGCCACCCACTCTTCTAACACCAAGAGTAGAGAATATAAATGAGAGTATTATCCGAGAGGAAAAAAGAGAATGTTTGGCTGATCCTAGGGAATTTCGGTTAGTCATTAATTCAATTCAGTTCTCATCAAGTGTCAGAAAAAAATGCCAGCTAAGCAACAATTTCAGAAGATTAAGACAATGGAAAGTGCTAAAGTTGTCACTGCCCCACTCACCAAATGGCAGTGAGGCTGTTCTATAGATGGAAGCTATTCAGCAAAGGTCAGATTGTCACCCTGTAGGAAAACACCTCCCTTGTGCCCTCACACACAAAGTGGTCTAATAAGCTAAACATTTTGCTGTTAGGAAAAAGTGTCACAGTCTATATATGAAGGAAAGTTTTACAAGAGAAGTGAGTGGAAGAGACTAAAGAAGGTTATGTGCCAGGTTCGAAAGTGATCCTTAGAAAATTTGCTTTCAGAGTTGTGCGCTTTGTGTGTCCTACTGCATTTCCTCTTAACATATCTGTTATAGCTATCATGATTCTAGCAATTTTTTAGTAGCGAGGCAGTGAGTAAAGGATGGAGTGGGTGATAAAGAGAGTAGGGAGAAGTTATGCCTCCCTCTGAGAGAGAAACGGAAGTGTAGGCAGTAGTTCCTTTTGGTTCCTTTCAAAGACCTGAGATAATTCTTGGTTTAAGAATGTTAACTTTTTGTGTTTAATTTTATTTTTTAAAATTGTATTTTGTATGGTTAATTTAAATGGACTGTTTTTCAGATATACTAGTTTACCAGATTTCATGTTTTTATTGATATATCAAATTTACTGTTGTGTTGAATTTCAAAATAAATGTAGCTATGAATGTTTTACCAGTTGATTAGAACTGGCCCAAACCTGAAGCCTTCACTGACATTTCATAAAACAGATTATATGGGGTGAGGTGGGATGACAAGTAGACACTAGAGAGAGGAACTCATACATCATTGAAGATTAATAGTCATGTTCAGCCCAAGGTGTTCTTAACTAATTGAAATGTCCCTTTCTCCCCTTTTTTCCCTAACCCTCATGGGAGTCATTCTGATTTATGTATCTTAGATGTTCATGGAGAGTTTATGATATGCTGGTTTAGGTTTTTCAGGACACATCTAACATTTTTTTCTCTAATTCTTTTGGTGTCACAGTCACTTCTTAGGAGTGAGGAATGTGGCCATGGTCAAGGTGAGACAAGACAAACTAGGGGTTTCTATAGAAAAAGTGCCAACTTGGCATCTGTTAACATTGAGTTTCTGTTTTGGTGGGAGTATAGTACCTATTTCTTTTGACACTTAATGAACCTTGCATTTAAAATCAGGGAAGTTTGGTTTTGAACTTGTTTTATTGAATGCAGAGATAGCTCTCGTGCATCTTTTCACTTATCTGCAGTGATCTTTTTGTTGCCCTTTAGCCACACACTGTTTCCACACTTGGATCTTATCACTGTTATAGATGATGCTACCTCGGAAATGTCAGATTCTGAACATTCTACTCTTTGGGCATAATCTCGCCTCCTTATAGGTCAGTTGCTCAAGGCCTTCCACGGACTCAGTGCTAGGAGCCATTAAGACCCCTCAGATCATCTCACCATTTTCCCACTACCTTCCGTCTTCACATCTTTTTTGACCACTTACATTTCACGGGTCATCCTTTAATTCCCTTGTAAATATCAGGAACTCCTTTTCTGGTCTTCACCTACAAAAACCCCAACTCTGGATGAATCCAATTTCCTGCTCTGGGTCTGCACCACATGGGTGAACATTGTTGAAAAAAAATCACATAAATACATAGGAATGGTTTTGTATTAGTCTATTTAAATGGTTTTGTAGTGGGCTGTTTTTGCATCATTATAAAGAAATACCTGAGGCTGAGTCACTTATAGAGAAGAGGTTTAATTGACTCATGGTTCTATGGCTGTACAGGAAGCGTGGTGCCAGCATCTGCTCCTGGTGAGGCCTCAGGAAGCTTTCAATCATGGCAGAAGGCGAAGGGGGAATAGGTGCTCTCATGGTGAGAAGAGGTACAAGGGAGTGGGAGGGAGGTGCTATACATTTTTAAACCAGATCTCATGAGAACTCACTGACCATCCCTAGGACAGCACAAGACATTCCTGAGGGATCTGCCCCTATGACCCAAACAATTCACACCGGCCTCCACCTCCAACATTGTGGATTACGTTTCAGCATGAGGGTGTGTGTGTGTGTGTGTGTGTGTGTGTGTGTGTGTGTGTGTGTGTGTTGGGGACAGACATCTGGAACCTCAGGTGGATTTGGACTCTCAACACTAGCTAGCAATCTTATTGTGTTTCTTAGTCTTTCGTTCTACAGATCACCCCTTTTATATTTCCTTTCCTCATACCTCTCTACCTTTTTCCATACTCAGCTGAGTGTCTCACACTAAACTTAGCTGAGAAAAATAGAAGCCCTTAGACTGTAGTATGAAGACCAGTTTATCTACTTTTTCTTTTGTCCCGTGTGCTTTTGGTGTCAGATCTCAAAAACCATATTCTGATCCGAACCCTTGAAGACTTACTCATGCTTTATTTCAAGAGTTTATAGTGTTAGCTCTTACCTTTAGGTATATCATCCGTCTGAGTTAATTTTTGTATATGGTGTGTGGTAGAGGTCCAAACACATTCTTTTGCATATGTATGTTGTCTCATACTATTTGTAGAACAGACTCTTCTTTCCCCTTTGAATGATCTTGGCACTCTTGCCAAAAATCGATTGGCCACAAACGTAAGAGTTTATTTCTGGACTCTCAGTTCTATTCGGTGTGTCTATCCTTATGCCAGTACCACAGTCTTGATTACCATAGCTTTGTTAAGTAAGTTTGAAGTCGGGAAGTGTGAATCCTCCATCCAGTGATTCTTAACCTTTTCTTTGGGTTACAGGAACCTTTTTGAGTTTCTTATAAGAAACTATGGACCAGGGGAATTGTATGTAAAGATATATACAATTTTGTATAACATTTATTTATTGAATTGGAAATTTATAGTCTTTCAGTTAAAAAATAAGTTTTTAAACAATTAGCATATTCACCTTTTGCTTTCTATGGGAAAAGTGATGTAAATCCAAATTGGACAAATAAAGTAAACTTATGTTCTACTCAAAAGCAAAGTGTAATAGCTTGATTTAGTTATGTGGATTCAGTATTCAAGCAGCAATGTCATGTTATTTGTTGACATCTTCTGGTTTTGACCTTTTGGGATTGCAGCAAGCTCTACTCAAGCTCTCAAAGACTTTACAGTAGCAAGTGTACTAGAGTTCTCTCAGGTGAGAGTAGGCTTGTTTTTGCATATCCGGAGGTCTCTGATTTATTGCTTTTGATATTTTGTTGTAGTTATTAGATTAATACATTTCAAGATTTTTGTTTACCTAATTTTTTACATGGTTGTGGGTAGAATTTTAATTGTGAAATTGAGTATTTTAATTGTGTATTGTGTTGTTTATTTTTATTTAGTATTTTAATTGTGGAATAATAGAGGAAATGTGTCTAAAACATAAATCTACAGTTTAATCAATAATTATAAAATATACACCCATGTAATAATTGTCTAGAACCCCAGGACACCACCTGCCATCCTTTTCAGATGACAGTCCTCAGAGGAAACCATTGTCCTTTCAAGATCCATCTCTTCCTTGTTTTTTTAAGATAGTTTTATTATCCCTAAACAGTATACTTCACCTTTCCCTAGTTTTGAATTTTCTGCATACATAGAATATATCATATGTACTCTTTTATGTCTTTTTTTTTTTTTTGAGATGGGGTCTTGCTCTGTCACCCAGGCTGGAGTGCAGTGGCACCATCTCGGCTCACTGCAAGCTCCGCCTCCCAAGTTCATGCTGTTCTCCTGCCTCAGCCTCCGAGTAGCAGGGACTACAGGCGCCCACCACCACGCCCGGCTAATTTTTTGTATTTTTAGTAGAGATGGGGTTTCACCGTGTTAGCCAGGGTGGTCTCGATCTCCTGACCTCGTGATCTGCCCGCCTTGATTAACTTGTAGATTTCATTCATTTATTGTATGATTTTTTTTTAAATTTTCATTACCATATAGAGTTCTGTTATGAGAATATACTGTATCCATTTTACTATTTATAGACTTCACAAATAGTGATTCTATAAGCGGTTCTGTATAGGTAGGTATCCTGGTGCACATGTGCCTGAGTTTCTTTAAGGTGTGTTTACCTAAAAGAGGATTTGCTTGGTCATTGAGTAATCATAGAATATTTGATTCTTCAGTTTTAGTGCAAAACTGTTTTCCACAATGGCTGTATCAGACTATCAGTTTAAAGTTCCTATTGCTCTACATCATCTTCAACACATGGTATCATCAGGCTTTTTAGTTTTAGCTGGTCTGTTGGGTATGTTGTGGTATTTATTGTGCTTTTAACTTATATTTCCCCCAGTTACTTATGAGGTTGTACACATTTTTATGTGTGATTCAACCACTTAGAGTTCCTTTTATGATGTGCCTATCCGAGTATTTTGTTCATTTTTCTATTGGTTTTTTTTTTTTTTGTATTGATTTATAGGAGTTCAGTATATTCTGGGTATAATTCCTTTGGTGGCCACCTGTATTGTAATGTCTTCTGCTACTCTGGCTTATCATTTCACTCTTTATAGTTTAATGAATAGGAGTTTATTTTAATATGGCTGAAGTTATCAGTTTTCCCCCTTATGGACAGTGCTTTTTGTGTTTTGATTAAGACAGTCCTTCCTGTCATAAAGTCATAAAGATATTTTCTATATTATGTTATACCACCTTTGTACTTTGTGTTTTATGTGTGTTTAGGTTTATCATCTACTTTGGAATAAATTTTTATGAGATAGCAAAATAATTTTATTTTGCTTCCTTTAAAAAGATAAATATCTTTTATATATGATATATAAATATCTTTTTTATATATAAATATATATTATATGTAAATATCATTTATGGATATATAAAATATCAAGCCTATTTTATATAAATATATTTTACATAAATATCTTATGTATGTGTTTCTTTTTATCTTAACAAAGATATATATCTTTTTTTTTTTTTTGAGACAGAGTCTCACTGTATCACCCAGGCTGGAGTGCAATGGCGTGATTTCGGTTCACTGCAACCTCCACGTCCTGGGTTCAAGCGATTCTCCTGGCTCAGCCTCCCAAGTAGCTGGGATTACAGACATGCGCCAACATGCCTGGCTAATTTTTGTATTTTTAGTAGAGGTGGGGTTTTGCCATGTTTGCCAGACTGGTCTCAAACTCCTGACCTCAAGTGATCCGCCCACCTCGGCCTCCCAGAGTGCTAGGATTACAGACATAAGCCACCCCACTAGGCCAATATATCTTTTTTAAAATAAAAAGATACATATATATAAGATATTGATATAGAGGCTATATAAAAAGTGTCCAGGACCTTGTATTGAAAAGTTTATTCTTGCCGTGTGCTCTTCCGTGCCTCCTGTTACACATGAGTGCACACATATACATGGATCTGGTTTTGGGCACTGGCATCTGTTTCATATTACCTTGATTCCTAGAGCTTTAAAATAAGTCTTGATACTTGGTAGAGTTTTAGGGTGGGGGGGGGGTTGTTTTGTTTTCGTTTTTGTTTTCTGTGAATGCTTTGAGTATTCTTGGCCCTGTACATTTCCATATTAATTTTAGAACCAGCTTGTCAGGTTCCACCGATCTTGATTGGAATTAAATTGAATCTATAAATCACTTTGAGGAGAATTAATTAATATCTTTACATTATTGAACCTCAAACCCATGGTCGTGGTGTATATCTCCCTTTATTTAGGTTTTCTTTAAAGTCTCTCAATAATATTTTATACTTTTCCCTAAAGAAGCTTTGCATAGTTTTTGTTAAATTTATTCCAGTGTACTTGACATTTTTATGCAGTTGTACATGGTATTTCACTTTTTAGCTTTATATTGTTGGTTTATGGAACTAGAATTTTTTAATATACTAATATTTAGCAATCTTTTTCTTGATTCTTATGATTTCTCTGTAGATTCTTTTGCATTTTCTGGATGTGTAACCATAGCACTTGCAGATGACAGCTTTTTTTCCTAATTCCTATGCCTTTTAATTCTTTTCCTTATTTTACTGTACCAGTTCGATCCTCCAGCACAGTGTTCACTAGAACACTGAATAGTATTCAGTAGTAATAGCAGGTATTCTTGCTTTTTTTTTTTTTTTTTTTTTTGAGATGAAGTCTCACTCTGTTGCCTACTGCAACCTCTGCCGCCTGGGTTCAAGCAATTCTCCTGCCTCAGCCTCCCAAGTGGCTGGGATTGCAGGCACCGGCCATCGTGCCCAGCTAATTTTTGTATTTTTAGTAGAGACGGGGTTTCACCATGTTGGCCAGACTGATCTTGCACTCCTGATCTCGTGATCCACCCGCCTCGGCCTCCCAAAGTGCTGGGATTACGGGTGTGAACCAGCACACCCAGCTGCTGTGTTCTTAATCTCAGAGTGACTGGTTTCATGTTATTTGCATAGGATGTTTTAGAAGTATCCTTTTCCAGATTATGGAAGTATCCTCTAAGCTTGCTAAGAGGTTTTGTTATTTACTTTTTAATCAAACATAAATGTTGAATTTTATCAAATACTTGTCCTGAATCTTTTTAAATGGTCATATGATATTTTTCTTTTAATCTAATAATGTGGTAAGTTTCACTGATTTAAGATTTTTAGTGTTAAAAATCTTGTATTCCTTGTATTCCTGGGATAGACCCAACTTGATATTTGCATCTTTACTCATAAATGAGGGTGACATAATTCTTTCCAAGTTTTGGTACCAAGGTTATGCTGTCATTAAATGAGTTAGGGAGCAAATCCTTTTTTCCTACTCTCTGGAGTAAATTTGATATAATATTAGATTTATTTATTCCTTGAATATTTGATAGAACTTGCATGTGAGGTCGTCTGGGCCTGGAGTCTTGTTTGTGGGTCAATTTTTAAAATTACTAAGTGATCGTTCAGGACTATTCAGGCACTCTTATTTCCTCATGACTCAGGTTTGCCCATATCTAATATTTTAAATCTCTTAGCATAAAATTGTTCATAATATCCTCATTTATATCTAATGTCTTTAGGATCATTCCTAAAATGGGCTATGCCTTTTCTCTTTTATCTTGGCCTTGCATGAGGTTTACCAGCTTTGTTAATCTTTTCAAAGAATCAATTTTTGTCTTCAATGCTGTAGTACGTGTTTTTTATGTCATTGATTTCTGCTGTTTATTTTTCCTTCTATCTGTTTTTAAGGTTTTTTTGTCTATTCTTTTTGTAACTTCTTGAGGTAGATACATAGCTCATTAATTTCAGCCTCTTTTTTTCTAGCAGATGCATTTAAAGCTATATGTTTCTGTTTACAAGTGCTTCATCCCACAAATTTTGTCATATTGTATTATCATTGTTCACATTTTAATATGATTTATCTTTTGATTCATTTTATTGACATTTAATAACAGGTGACATTTACATAATGGTTGAGGATTTTATGGCTTATAATTGCAGTATTTCTGATGTCTCTACTGCTGCTAAGAGAGGATTACTTTGAGTATAGTATATTCTCCCTCACACTCACTTAGCAAGTTTGTAGAGAACAGAATAAAATTTATCTTTATATGTGTTTCTGTGCTCTACAAAAATGTGTTGATGAGGTGGTTGTACATTTCTCAGCTAAATTCCAACCACTGTATTATAGTTAAGCGAAGATTTTCAACTTACTTACATACTGATTTTGGTTTTCTTTGTCTTAGCTGTGTTGGAGTAGAAGAACATCATGCTGTTGACATTGACCTGTATCACTGTCCCAACTGTGCAGTTTTACATGGTTCCTCCTTGAGTAAGTACTAGATGCTTAAATAAAAATGGACATTTCAGAAAAACTGACATTTCAAACTTACATGTACATGGTAATACTTTAATGATACTCTGAGGAGTTATATTACACCCTTCAAGAACTGTAGGGAAAGATTTTGCTCAAGGTATTTAGGATGTAGTTTTTGTTTCATTAAGTCAGAAGATTAAGGGGGGAAATGTACTGTCAGTCTTAATTGCCAGTGCAGAGTCCCCAAACTCAACTACATAGTTTGATATCTTTCAATTTGAGAAGTGTGGTAAAGTAAAATTTTTCTGTTTCTGGAAACTGATTTCACTTGTTTTGCTCTCTTCACAAACAGAAGATCTTTAGTAGTATTTTGGGAGAGTATACAGAATAAGACTTTAATGCACTCATATGCCTTATATTTTAAGGAGAAAATGAGAGCATTGATAAGCTAAAATATTACTTATATTTTCTGAATTTGGTTGCTATATTGAGTATGGCCTGGAGTCCTGCCCAGCCATCCTCTCTGCCTGAAACCCCTTCCTGAGATCTGAGGAAGTAGAGATACAAGGACACACCAGACCAGGTTTCTGACCACACTCTTCTTCCTAAGAAGGGAGAGCAAAGCCAGGGAAGCCTCAGGCATCTTTTGGAGTGGACCAACATCACACCTAATATGATATCTATTTTCAGCTTTTTACAGATGCTTCAGAATCTTTTACAGGTGCTTCAGAAGAATACATTGAAATGTTATTGTGCAAATGTGAGAGAAAAAGGCTTGGATTATGTTATAAATTTTTTTTTTTTTTTATTTGAGACAGGGTCTTGCTCTGTCACCCGTGCTGGAGTGTAGTGGTGCTATCATAGCTCACTGCAGCCTTGACCTCCTGGGCTTAAGTGATCCTCCTGCCTCAACCTCTGGAGTAGCTGGGACCACAGGCATGCTTCACTACACCCAGTTAATTTTTTGATATTTTGTAAAGACAAGGTCTCACTTTGTTGCCCAGGCTGGTCTCGAACTCTGCCTCAGACTCCCAAAAGTGCTGTGATTTCAGGCATGAACCACCACACCTGGCCTGTAATAACTATTTGTTTTGACATTTTAGGCTGCAGACTAGCATTTTTATATTCACAAAATTAAAGGGAAAATTATAGGCTTTGTCATTTTAAAACCTTTGCCTGAATGTACCTTGATATACACACTTGGGTTGGTTTTAGGTAACTTATATGACCTCATTATTTTACATGCAGCTTTTTTCCTAGTACTTTTTTCCAATAGAGTAGACATTTTGTTCTGTTGTATTTTTTCAAAAGAGACTTACTGGCAACTGACTGCTGATTTGTTTTGTTAGAAATATTAGTAATTTTTCTAATATCTTTGTAAGATACTTAAAAATTTAAGCTACCTGCATACATTAAAATATTTCCTTTTAAAATAGAGGCTATTCCTTTTGTTAAGTATACAGCATAAAACTTGAGGTTAGCAAATTGGGGGAACTGTTACATGTGTAATTGACTAGTTTATTGTCATAAATGTTTTTAAATGATTTTTCTCTGGCTAGCACTGAGTATATGATATATAACTTGAAATAATTGTTGACTGGGAGTAACTCTTGGAGAAAGTAAATAAATAATATGATGTTATCTCAAGGGAGACTTAACTAAAATTTATAGCAGTTTTAGTTTAGAATTTAAGTATACAGTCCCAAAATGAAATAATTTGAATTTAACTTCTATGAAATACTAAGTAAGTTACTATGAGGCAGAATAATGTGATACACTTCATTTTTTTCTATATGATTTAATTTTTTTAAAAACATGTTATACTCACTAAATTGATTACACAATCCATAATGGATCACGACTTCACTTTGAGTAATTATGCTTTGGAGAGAAGCTTGCCTATGCTTCTCATCCCTGAAGAACGTAAGACCAGGCATTGACTATCTTCTGGTCAGACGTCCAACTCTGTGTACTTACAGGGAAAACGCCCAAGATCCAGTCATCTGTTCTATCTTGATTTAAGGCTCACCTTCCCTACTCCTCACCTTCTATCACCAACTTGGTTAATCCCTTTTAATCCCTTTCCCTCTGCTATTAAGCTTCTCTCTCTTTTTTTTTTTTTAATTTATTTTTTATTTTTTGAGACGGAGTCTTGTGCTGTCGCCCAGGCTGGAGTGCAGTGGCACAGTCTTGGCTCACTGCAACCTCCGCCTCACAGGTTCAAGCAATTCTCCTGCCTCAGCCTCCTGAGTAGCTGGGATTACGGTTGTGTGCCACCACACCTGGCTAATTTTTGTATTTTTAGTAGAGACAGAGTTTCACCATGTTGGCCAGGCTGGTCTTGCCTCGGCCTCTCAAAGTGCTGAGATTACAGGCGTGAGCCACTGCGCCTGGCCTCTTAGGCCTGTCTTACTTGCTACCTGGGTTTCCTGTTGGTTTCAGAGATTCCCTAGGAGTCCTTATTATTGATACCATTTAGCCAGTATAATAACTACTTCATATGGTGAATTTAGACTTTACCCTCTTACTGGGAATTAAGAACTCTATTTGAGGGCAGGTATCAAAAAACAGCCCACAAATAACTTAAATATGTATTCTCTGTCTTCTTTAGGCACATGCAATCCAAACACAAAATTTTCTCCTTTCCCTTTAACCATTACTAAAATATTCCTTCACTGACCTCCTTCCTTTAAGAAATTCAGTCAGCTGTTACACAGTGGCTGATTTTATGGTTAGCATGTTGGCCCAACAGGACACTTGTATCCTTCTGTTAACCTCCTCCAAGTCAGCACATTTAAAAGGAAATGATAGTGATTGGCAGCTTATTACATGGTAGGCACTATAGTAGGTAAGTAAGTACTTAACCTATGTTATCTTCTTTGATATTTATAACAACTCCATGTGAGAAATGAGAAAAATGATCTAGCTAGCCCTTTTATGTAGCTATTTGGCAGAGCTGGAGTTTGAACCCCTAGCAGTCTAATTCCAAAGCTGATGCACTTCACTGATTAATCTCTTCTGCAAAAATGAAAATTAACTACTGGGGTTGCTGAGGTAGGAGGATTGCTTGAGCCCAGGAGCTTGAGGCTGCAGTGAACTGTGATTGCGCCACTGTACTCCAGCCTGGGTGACAGAGGGAGACCATGTCTTAAAAAAGAAATAAAACTTAAGAATGCAATATCATACTTTACCTATCAAATGGGCTGCCTTTTTCTTTTTTTTTTTTTTCTTTTAAGTACTGATGCCCATTGTTAACCCAGGGGTATGAAATACGCTTCTTATATAATACTAGTAAGGAAAGTAAGTTACTAGTACCACTTTTTTGGAGACAGTTTTGTAATATGTAGCAATTATCTTAAAAATGTTGATCTTTTTTCTAGCATTTCTTAGAATTTATTCTGAGGAATTAATCAGGGAAACATTAATATATACAAACATGAATTTCACCTTTGAAGAAAGATTCAGAATGAACTAAGTGCTTAAGAATCAAAAAATGATTATAATATGGTATATCTACATCTTAAAATTGTAGTCTGTTTTAAATATTTAATAAGAAGAAAATGCTCATTATATAATAAGAAAGATAAGCAGGATAAACATTGTGATCCCAATTGAAGATAAAATGGAGTTATGGGCTGGGCGCAGTGGCTCACACCTGTAATCCCAGCACTTTGGGAGGCCAGGGTGGGCGGATCACAAGGTCAGGAGATCGAGACCATCCTGGCCAACATGGTGAAACCCCATCTCTACTAAAATACAAAAAATTAGCCGAATGTGGTGGCACACCCCTGTAGTCCCAGCTACTCAGGAGGCTGAGGCAGGGGAATTGCTGGAACCTGGGAGGCGGAGGTTGCAATGAGCCGAGATCATGCCACTGCACTCCAGCCTGGCAACAGGGCAAGACTCTGTTTCAAAAAAAAAAAAAAAAAAAAATGGAGTTATGTATCTATATATAGTAGAAAAAATCTGGAATGAAATACACTCAAATTTAGGAGTGATTTTAAATGAGAAAAAATAACATGCAAAGGATGTTTTAATGGAATTTCCTAGGAAGTTTGCTTTGTGATTCTAAATTTTTGTGAGTTTGTTTTTTTTTTTTTTTAAGGGGACTTACGCTCTTCCATATTGAAGATTTGGCTGCCATAAGTTACTTGGGAATCTTGTTTTAGACTCTTAGATAATTGAATAAGTCTGATTTCCACCTCTGTTAATTATTGTGACTTCTTATCGACATGAGGACCCAATGTTGTTGTATTACTATGATCTTTGTAAGGTGGAAAAGGTTTAAAATAACTTGGAATCATAAAGTTGTTTTCCCCAAAACATATTGTGAAAATGTTCAAACATATAGGAAAAATTGGAAGAATTTTACAGCAAGCACCTATAAGCCTTATCATCTAGATTCTACTATTAACATTTTCATTACATGCTCTAACACATATCTATCCATGTAACTATTCTACTGTCTACCCATCTTATTTTTTTGATGCGTTTCTAAATAAATTGCAGATATCAGTACATTTTCCAGAATCATAGAGGTTTTAGGCTTAAGAGTAATTTTCAAGCTTAAAAAAAAAAAAGATTTAAAACAGAAATTGTACATTGATACAACACACAAGAGCTGTAGGTAGTGCCACTCTGCTGGAAAGAGGAATGAGGTCCAGAGATCATTTCTTGGCTTTTTCTCTATCTCCCCTTTGTGAAGGGTTCTTCCACACAGTTTGAAAATTAGCAGTTTAATCCACCCCTTCATTCCTACATTGAGGAATCTGGATCCATAGGTGTTAAGTGACCTGCCCAAGATTGCAGAGAAAGCTATTGGCTGAACTAGGAATCAAATCCAAATCTTCTGATTTCGATTGCTGTGACTACTCAAGGTCATAGCCTTCCAGAGCTGTAGAATTACAGGGTCTTAGCATTGGAATAAATGATGAAGTTATTTATTTTGTCATCCTACCCGTCTTTCTTTAATTATGACTCAGTCACCTGCTCTTCTTTATGTCAGTGTAACTGTGCTTATTTAGGGAGTAAGTCTTCACATGAAAGAGGAAGGAATGATGCTATTAGAATAGATTTCTAATGTGAGATAAAAGGCCCTGTCCTGAGAAGACAATTTGGATTATCTGGATAATCATATTAGGACCTAATGTTCTGATGAAAATCATAATTGTATATAATTTGGAAATTGTATAGTATCTATAAGTGTGGACATTATAAAAGGCTCCATCTGCTGATTTGAATTTGTTGCTTTAATTTTATATGTTTTGAAATAAAAAGAGTAGGTTTTAAAAATCCACAGTTAATTGTCTGTAATTGCAGCATTACACTAAGCAAAATTCTCAGGCCTGGAAATGCATTAAAAACTTGAGTGTTTTTAATGTACTTACAATTGTTATTTCTGATTATGTCGGATATAATGATTAGAAAGCACATAGTATCACCAGTTACCAAAATCATTTTTTTTTAATCTTTTAAAAATCCAGTGAAAAAAAGGAGGAACTGGCACAGACATGACTACACAGAAATTGATGATGGTTCCAAACCAGTGCAAGCTGGAACTAGAACTTTCATTAAGGAATTACGCTCTCGAGTCTTCCCAAGGTATGGAAACTTACTCTGATAAAAGAAAATGTAAGAATGTAAGAATGTCGTCTCATAGAGTGACATTATATAAAGGCAATGTTTTCAAACTTAGGCTGCATCCTATTATTGTCCTCAGCCAGCTTTTCACCTTTTTTCTTCCTTAACGAAATAGAAAATTATCAGTACATTCCAAGAAATAGCAGTAAGTAAGCATATTTTCATGGAACTTTTGTTATATCTATGTGCACACTGGGTCACCCTGTAAAAACATTTAAGTGTGGGCCACAGTCCAAAAAGTTTGAAATACACTAATCTGAGGGAGTTGTTCCCAGTACTTGGTTCCTTATGATATGCAGCTGCTACCTGTTTTGTTTCTTTTGCCTCACCTTCTCTTGTTTTCCCAACTCGGCTTTTTCTCCATTGCTTTTATATGCATCTCTGCCCTACATCCACCAGAAGCACACACAACCACTGCAGGGGTGGGCTTTTTGATTTTTAAAAAAATAATGGAATATATTTGAGTTGTCTGGCTCAAAGAGAGTGGAAAGCATTATAAAGCATTTAATCATGCTAATTTAGATCATTTCCTACTCACTGCCTGACATCTATTTCAAGTGATAATGCTTAATAGGCTTTTACACAAGATCATAGTCAGGCTTGTTAAAGAGGGGAAGCACAATTTAAATTTAAATCACAGTATCACATGCAGCTTATTATGGAATTATTTCAGATCCTGAAACGATAAAACCCCTGCTATTTCTCCTCAGTCTTTAGAATTCCTCTCTAGCCCCCTGCCCCTTAATCCTTACGCAGAAACATATAATGATAAGTATCTACCGTTGGCTCCCTCAGGTCTGTTGAGAGACAGAAAGAACACATATTTAAAATGTAGTGTTTCCACGTGATTTTTATGGTGTTAAATACCCTATTCGCAAATATTCTTTTTTATCAGTTTCCAAGTTGTAGGATAAATGTTTGCGTGTTTTCTTTTTTATTGGCTCATGCTTGATTGGTTTGGCACCTAGGCCCAAAGTTTTCAGTCTGCTTCTGGTGGTGGGCCTAGGAGAGGTTTGTGAGCTCCCTAAAATGGTATGTATAATTCAGAGTCAGTTGGGAGTGCCCATTTCTCAGGGAGAGGAGCTATAGCTTTCTTTTTTTTTCTAAATAGGTTTCTGACACAAAAATGTAGTGTTAAAAACACTGGCCTAATAATTTATGTGACTTTACTGCCAGTGACCACAAATGAGAATGGGTTATAGAGATGATCACAAATGTCCAAAATGTAATTACCATTAGTTCAGGGTCTTTGGGTTTTAATGCCACAAAGCTTTACATCATTTCAAACCATAGTAGAATAGCAGTAATTATTAAATTACACATGCTTGATATGATTAACACAGAGGTGTGTAAAATAAAGTGAATGAATTATCTTTCCCCTCCCCTATTTTAAGATTTAGTGTAAGTTTTTTGAGACCCTTTTCTACATAAAAACATTAAAGCATTTATGTATATGGATGTATGGATATACATAATATTCTTAAAATGGGGTTATGTTATGCATAGTGTTGTACAATTTGCCTTTTTTACTCTATTCTGTTTCATAGATATCCTTCCATATGTATGCATAGATTTGCCTCACTCCCTAAATGCTGTGAGGTATGTAGTAATCTATAGGTACCATAATTTGCTTAACTGTCCCCATATATGTTTAGTTTGTCTCCAGATTTTCCTCTTGCAAAAAATGTACCTATATTTTAAACACTTGTCATTATGTATGTTTGATCAAAAGGGGAAATAAAACACCAAACATGTGAGATCAGGGAATACAAGTGATTTAAAATTCTCCCTTAGACTGAAGTTGAAGGAATTATTTAATCCTCAGAGGTTGGGGGAAGGAGGGACAATTGTGGATGCTTACTGGGGAAACTAAGAGGTAATACAGAGCTCCAGTTCAGTAGATGAGTCAAATGAAGAAGAACAGATTATCTAGGAAAGGACTCTCAGTTTTCTTAGGCCTTAGGCTTGCCCTTGCCTTACTGAGAGGATGGGAAGATCAGAGCCCAGTAATTCAGAGAACCAGCATCTCCTGTCTTCTTGCTACCTAGGCAGCAGATGACATCAGATAGTTAAGATCTGATTGTGTAAGTGGAGACTATTGTGTTTTAACCTTTAAGGCAAGTGTCGCACTTAATTTTGAATGTGTAGCAGCTGTAGAGCAATTGGGAGATTAAAAACTGGAATGCCCCATTGGAAGAGATCTGGTGGGCAAAGGGACAAACTCCACTTATGTTAATGTAATGCCTGTAACGTGTTGATCATCAGAGAGGGCAACTGGAGATCCAACCATTCTTGGCTTAAAGTTACTACCTAGTATTAAGACTTACTAGGCCTGGCGCGGTGGCTCACGCCTGTAATCCCAGGACTTTGGGAGGCCGAGGTGGGTGGATCATGAGGTCGGGAGATCAAGACCATCCTGGCTAACACGGTGAAACCCTGTCTCTACTAAAAAAAAACAAAAACAAAAACAAAAAAATTAGCCAGGCTTGGTGGTGGGCGCCTGTATTCCCAGCTACTTGGGAGACTGAGGCAGGAGAATGGCCTAAACCCAGGAGGCGGAGCTTGCAGTGAGCTGAGATCACGCCACTGCACTCCAGCCTGGGCGACAGAGCGAGACTCTGTCTCAAAAAAAAAAAAAAAAAAAAAAAAAAAAGACTTATTAAATACTGGTTGTAACGGGTCATTTAAATCAGTAGTTGTCAATGGGAGCATTTTGGACACTTGTCTCAGTGGGTGGGGACCAGGGATGCTAGTCATCTTTCAATATGCAGAACAAGAATTAATTGTTCTATGTTCCATTAGACTTTAGATAGTTGTGTAGAATTTTATAGTCAGATAAAATCTGACTCGTTTTTGTTTTTTATTTTTTATTTATTTATTTTTGAGGTGGAGTTTTGCTCTTGTCACTCAGGCTGGAGTGCAATGGTGAGATCTCGGCTCACTGCAACCTCCGTCTCCCAGGTTCAAGCGATTCTCCTG
The DNA here is from genome assembly GCF_028858775.2 of Pan troglodytes. Lineage (NCBI taxonomy): Eukaryota > Metazoa > Chordata > Mammalia > Primates > Hominidae > Pan > Pan troglodytes. The sequence goes on along the minus strand of NC_072404.2, from coordinate 155,491,821 downwards.
CCTCAGCCTCCCAAGTAGCTGGGATTACAGATGCCCACCACCACACCCAGCTAATTTTTGTATTTTTAGTAGAGACGAGGTTTCACCATGTTGGTCAGGCTGGTCTCAAACTCCTGACCTCAGGTGATCCACTCACCTCAGCCTCCCAAAGTGCTGGGAATTACAGACATGAGCCACCGTGCCTGGCCTGACTAGTTTTTATTCTAATGCACACTCTACCTTTTGCTCTCCCAAATTTCTACGCATCCTGTATCAAGTGGCTTCTGGTGTTTCTACTTAACTTAAATCTAACCATTCATTACAACTAGTTGTAAGCATCCTATTATTTTATGATGTCTTCTAGTGTAGTTTACATACTAAAATACAGGTTGAGTATCCCTTATCCAAAATGCTAAGGAACAGAAGTGTTTCAGAAATGATTTCAGATTTTTTTTTTCTTTTGGAATATTTGCATTATACTTAGCAGCTGAGCATCCCTAATTGGAAAATCTGAAATGCTCCAGTGAGCTCTTCAATTCTCAAAACATTTTGGATTTTGGAGCATTTTAGAGTTTGTATTTTTGGATTAGGGATACTCAACTTGTACATATTTTACTATAAACTAGGTTGGTTTTTTCTTTTTGCATTTAGACCAGTTTATATATATTTCTAATTATATGTATTGAATTGTGTATATTACATTATCTATAAATTTTAGTTTAGGATAGCAAAAGGAGATTTACAAAACATTTGTCATTAAAAGAATGAGAAATGATAGGTTAAGAACCACTGATATAGATAATCCAGTATATGAATTAACCCATCACTACCGTATTTTTTTTAAACTGACCTTACCAATAAAAATGACATTTTTATTCTTATGTTTTTCCTTAGTGCCGATGAAATAATTATAAAGATGCATGGCAGCCAGCTGACACAAAGATATCTGGAGAAACATGGATTTGATGTCCCTATTATGGTCCCAAAATTAGATGATCTAGGACTCAGGCTCCCTTCACCTACATTTTCTGTGATGGATGTGGAACGTTATGTAGGTACGAACTTTATTTCTTTAAGTACCTGGGAAAACATGGTAAAAGTAAAAATGATAGTCCTGGTAATATTAACGGTTAAATGAAGAAATGTCAATTTAGTTTTCTGCTCAGAAAAGTGAGGCTCAGTATCATCTATATTGAAAACTAGTTTTTCTCAGCAGACCTACAACTGTCAGAAAAACAGAATGACAATTTACTTGTTCTTATTTACTCAGCTTCATCCTGCTGCTTTCTTTTGTGCCATTAAGTTCTCTGATACTTGCTTAGGGAAAATCATTACTGAGGGATAGATATAGATACCAGGAAGAAGATATTGGAAAGTTGGATTGGTTGTAGGCATCTGTAGAATACAGGTGCAAAATTCCCAGATCCCAGTACACCAGCTGCACAGTTAGTCCTCTGGAGTCTGCTTTGTGACCTGCTGCTGCTTAGAGGAAAGGTGGTAAAAAGAGCAGATCATTTTCAAATCTGTTTTTATAATAATGACTTGGTGAATATTGCCATTTAATGATGTCTGGACTTAATTTTTGATTTTGAAAATTCCCCAAAGAAACAGAAAGACATGAGAAATAAGGGGGATCCCCTATACCCCTTGCCATGTTGTTGACATTTTCAGTCATTTCATTAATTCTCATGATATTTACAGATAAAGCTGACTATATGTAGATGTCATTTCTTGTCAGCAGTAGATAGAGAATATTTCAGATTAGATTCCAAATCTATTTTGACTCAAAATTGTATATTTACTACATTATCTCCTCAGCATGGAATATCTGAGAACTTGTCCCTTTATCGAGCCATTGGTTGACAATTCTCATTGATTATTGTTTCACTGAGGAAATCTAACTAAATATTGTAACTTCACATTCAGCTAAATTTGAATATTTGACAAGTGAGAGGATGGGGCTAAGGATTAACCTGAACCTATTTGCGTAGATAGCATCTGCAAAACAAATAGCTAGTGTAATACATGTGCAGGAAAAAAATGCTCAAACTGCTTGATAGCTAACTTTTTGGTACTGCAGAGCACTTCAGTTAAATACTATGAGCAGAACCATGTTGCCTCCTGATGATAAAGAAGTCTATAAGGCAAGACTTTCTTAACCTATATGAAGTTGCATTAAAGTAAGAAAATGGCATTTATTTGTTTTCTATTTCAGATTGGTTAAGTATTGCCATATTTTGAATTCTACCTTATCCCATAGTCCATTGTCAAACTAATTATGCTTCCTAGTGTAGCAGTGCAGTGGTCTGTAAACATCACTTCATGGGTTTATACGAAAACTGTAAATTAATCACAATTTGGAACTCAGGCCTTCGGACACTGGTACTAATGTGAACTGATTTTTGCTTCCCAATCACTAAGTTTTTCTTGAAGGAGAATATTAGAAGACAGTATCAGGAGGGCAGAAATTATCCTGGTCAACTTGCATGCTAATTCCCCAATGAGTGATGTGTTTTTTTTTGAAATGATAGCCTTAGAATATTTTAGGTGTTACAAAAGTGAAAGGGAAAAGTCAATCTCCTCATTTTATGCCTGAGAAAACTGAAATCCAGACAGTGTTGCACAATTTCTACATGCCAATATAATGTATTTTTTTGTCATTATGAGCTGTACACCAAGATATCATTAGTATATAGAAAGCTTTGTAAGCCATATACACTTTTATGTTCAGTGTAAATTGTGCAGCTCTGTCTTACTGCTTTCCTTTGCCTCTGAAAAATGTCCCTTTTTTCCTGAAAGGTCCAGTTGAACTTGAGAAATTAAGAGTATAGGGAAAATATTTGTCTAGACTACATAGTTTTATAGTTGGTTTAATTATCATACCAAGTTAAAATATTTTTTGATTAGAGCATCTGCTGATGTAACTCTTAAGTCCAATAATAGGACTGTAATTTTTCTCTGCAGGTGGTGACAAAGTGATAGATGTCATTGATGTGGCAAGGCAAGCAGACAGCAAAATGACACTTCACAATTATGTTAAATACTTCATGAATCCTAACAGACCAAAAGTGTTAAATGTGATCAGCCTTGAATTTTCAGATACAAAGTGAGTAGTTCTGGGTATTTTGGTTTAGCATTCTGAGTGTTAGCTAAATGTAGTGTAATGATGTATTTATTTTAGGAAGAAACATAGTTGTGACTTCTAAAGTTGTCCAGTGGTAGCAATGTTATAAATTTTGCATTGGGGCACTCAGAGATACTTAGAAATAAGATGTATTTTAAACTTTTGGCTGGGCACAGTGGCTTATGCCTTAATCCCAGCATTTTGGGAGGCCAAGGCGAGTGGATCGCATGAGGCCAGGAGTTCAAAACCAGCCTGGCCAACATGGCGTAACCCCCTCTCTACTAAAAATACAAAAATCAGCTGGGCGTGGTGGCACATGCCTGTAATCCCAGCTACTCAGAGAGGCTGAGGCACGAGATCTCTCGAACCCGGCAGGATGGAGTTTGCAGTGAGCCAGGATCGCGCCACTGCACTCCAGCCTAGGCGACAGAGCAAGGCTCTGTCTCAAAAACAAACAAACATGTGTTTTAAACTTTTAAGTGTTGTTGTTAACCTTAAGTTCCATTTAATTATTTGGTTTGGGAATAGATGAGAAAAACAATTTTTAAGAATTTTTAATTTGCATGATGTGGGTGTGTGTGTATGTTTGTTTTTTGAAAGGATGTCTGAATTGGTGGAGGTCCCTGATATAGCCAAAAAACTTTCCTGGGTGGAAAATTATTGGCCAGATGATTCAGTCTTTCCCAAGCCATTTGTTCAGAAATATTGCTTAATGGGAGTTCAAGACAGCTATACAGATTTCCACATTGACTTCGGTGGAACTTCAGTCTGGTACCATGTCCTCTGGGTAAGATTGGGGTATTTTTTGTTCTCTCACTGACAAAAACATATAGCCCTAGTTTTTCAGTGGTGTATTCATTTCTTGTAAATGTTACTTGTAAAGGGGGAAGTTTTTTTGTGTTTTTTTTTTACTTTTTAACCAGGAACTGTCACTTTGCCTTTAAACGTTACGATTTTTTTTTAATCTCAAATAATGGAAGAGCCATGACTTTTATTAGATTTACTTTCTGCCCTCATCTTTTAAGTTGGTTTCTTTTAGGCTTTTGTCTCTTCTTGATTTTTTTCCCCCTAGTTAATTATCCTTTAATCCCTGAATTAAATATCTGTGAAGGAGCAAAATTACAGGAATAATTGCTTCTGGCCTTAATGTTGGGCAAGGATAGCTTGCTGGATAAGTCAGGAATGCCTATAAAAATACCAGTTCTTGGCTGGATGTAATGGCTTACACCTATAATCCCAGCGCTTTGAGAGGAGGCCAAGCTGGGAAAATTATTTGAGCCCAGGAGTTCAAGACCAGCCTGAGCAACATAGTGAGACCCTGTCTCTAAAAATAAAAATAAAAACATTAGCCAGGCGTGGTGGCTCATTCCTGTAGTCACAGCTACTCAAGAGGCTCAGGCAGGAGGATCACTTGAGCCCAGGAAGTTGAGGCTACAGTGTGCTGTGATTGCACCACTGCATTCCAGCCTGGGCAACAGAGCGAGATCCTGTCTCTAAAAATAAAAATAAAAAAAGTAGCCAGGCATGGTGGCTCATGCTTGTAGTCACAGCTACTCAAGAGGCTGAGGCAGGAAGATCACTTGAGCCCAGGAAGTTGAGGCTGCAGTGTGCCGTGATCACTCCACTGCACTCCAGCCTGGGCAACAGAGCAAGACCCTGTCTCTAAAAGTAAAAATTAAAAAATTAGCCAGGTGTGGTGGCTCATGCCTGTAGTCACAGCTACTCAAGAGGCTGAGGCAGGAGGATCACTTGAGCCCAGGAAGTTGAGGGCGCAGTGTGCTGTGATTGCACCATTGCACTCCAGCCTGGGCAACAGAGCGAGACCCTATCTCAAAAAAACAAAACAAAAAACCAATTATTTGCAATTTATATTCACCTTGCTTTATCTAGAGCTGCATTGTTCAAAACAGTTGCCACTAGCCATGTGTGACTAAATTTAAATAATTAAAATGGAATGTAATTAAAAATTCAGTTCCTCGTTTATACTAGGCACATTTCAAGTGCTCAGTAGCCACATGTGGCTAATGGCTACTGTGTTGGTTAGCACAGATACAAAAAATTTCCATCAGCACAGAAAGTTGTATTGGAGAGTACTGATGTAGAAACTCAGTCTTCATCTATATCAAATGCTTGTGCCTCAGCAATGTTCTGGGCTATATTTGTTGCTGGGTCCTTGGGTTCCTGTTTTTTTTCTTCATGAAGTAGCAAAGAATTAGTTTATTAAAGGAAGCTTATTTATAGGTTTTTAAAAATAATTACGCTGTGGATCTTAGTAGAAAGGGCAAAGCTTGCAGAGATGACTGTGGGCCTGTCAACACATATTTACTTCTCTATTTGACAATGAGAGGAGGTCAGTGGGATGTTTGTGCTTCTCTGCCCTCCTGTCTTGCAGCTATTTCTTCAACACTACTTTATTGACTCCTTGTCAGTTGAGGAGGGGGAGCTTTAAACATGAAAACGTTTACTAAGGGCAATAGCTACTGATCAGGTGTGTGAAATATGTCTTTTGAACCTAAAAGAATCTGATAATTATCCAGTTTAATTTGTATCATTGTATTGAGAAATTGCATCAATGTAGGCTATCGTAAGTATGGCTTTTGCTTTTTCAAAAATAGTATGATACTTCCTTTTAGGGTGAGAAGATTTTTTATTTAATAAAGCCAACAGATGAAAATTTGGCACGTTATGAATCTTGGAGTTCATCTGTGACCCAGAGTGAGGTGTTCTTTGGAGATAAGGTGGATAAATGCTACAAATGTGTGGTAAAGCAGGGACATACCTTATTTGTTCCTACAGGTAAGGTTTTCATCCCATCCCCTACTCAACATGATTGATACTCAGTCACATGGAGTTGGCTTTTAACAAGAACCTCTGGCTTTAACATGTTTGGAAAGTAGTTTTTATGACATTTGTTAAGAAATAATTCTGATCTTGGACTTTTATGTTTTGTTCCTTAGAGGGTTTCTCTTCTAGTTAGGACTTCTTTTGGCCTTGTATTTATATCATTTGCCTTCATTTTTATTTTTATTGAGAAAAAATTCACATACCACAATATTCACCCTTTTAAAGTGTACAGCTCAGTGGTTTTTAGTAGATTAATAAAGTTGGGCAAATATCACCACTATCTAATTCCAGAACATTTTCATTGTCTCAAAAAGAAACCTCATACTCTTTAGCAGTCACTTCCCATTCCCGCCTCCACTGAGCCCCTGGCAACCATGAATGTACTTTCTGTCTCTGTGGATTTGCCTCTTTGGATACTTTATGTTGATGAAATCGTACAATATGTGGGCTTTTGCGTCTAGCTTCTTTCACTCAGCATATTATTTTCTTTCTTTCTTTTTTTTTTTTTTTTTTTTGAGACAGAGTCTTGCTCTGTTGCTCAGGCTGGAGTGCAGTGGCATGATGTCGGCTCACTGCAAGCTCCCCATCCCGGGTTCGTGCCATTCTCTTGCCTCAGCCTTCCAAGTAGCTGGGACTACAGGCGCCCGCCACCATGCCTGGCTAATTTTTTGTATTTTTAGTAGAGACGGGGTGTCACGTGTTAGCCAGGATGGTCTCAATCTCCTGACCTCGTGATCCGCCCACCAAAGTACTGGGATTACAGGCGTGAGCCTCCACGCCCGGCCGGCATACTATTTTCTAGGCTTATCCATGTTGTAGCATGTATCATTACTTCATCTTTTCATGGCCCAGTAATGTTCCATTGTGGGATATACAGGTTGAGCATCCCTAATGCAAAAGTCCAAAATCTGAAATGCTCCAAAATTGAAAGCTTTTGAGCATCTGCATGACCCTCAAAAGGAAATGCTTACTGAGGCATTTTGGATTTTGGATTTTCAGATTAGGGATGCTCAGCTGGTAAGTATGTAATGCAAATATTCCAAGATCCAAAAAAAATGTGAAATCTGAGTACTTCTGGTTCCAAGCATTTTGGATAAGGGGTACTCAGCTTTACCGTATTTTGTTTATCCATTCACCAGTTGGTGGACATTGGGTTGTTTCCACATTTTGACTATTTGAATGGTGCTGCTTCGAACATTTGTATACAGTTTTTTATGTGGAGGTATGTTTTCATTGCTTTTGGGTAAATACAGCTTGTAGTAGAATTGCTGCATTACATGGTTTAACTACGTTTAACTTCTTGAGGAATTGCTGACCCGTTCTCCAAATGGCTGCACCATTTTACGTTACCACCAGCAGTGTATTTGGGTTCCAGTTTCTCCACACCCTCACCAGTGCTGTAATTGCCTTCTATTCTATTCTAGTGGGTGTGATGTGTCATGATTTGGATTTGCATTTCCTTAATGAGTAATGATGCTGAGCATTTTTCTTGTTGGGCATTTGCATATTTTCTTTGGAGAAATGTCTATATTCAAACCCTTTGCTCATTTTAACATTGGGTTGTCCTTTTTAATTGTTGAGTTTGTAAGCATTCTTTATTCTGTGTACTAGACCCATATCAGTATGTATGATTTGCAAATAATTTACTCCCATTTTGTGGGTTATCTGCTCACTTTCTTGATAATATCCTTTGATGCACAAAAGTTTTTAATTTTGATAGTCTTAACTATGGTCAGCTCTCCATTGCTGTTAAAAACCAAGCCTGTAAGAATCTGGGCTGCTGTCCCAGGACAGTTAGGACAGCATAGGGTGTGTCTTGAGAGACCCTCAAAGAAAGGACTGAGTATCAGCCTTAGCTGTAGCCTCAAGTATAGGTATCAGGCCTCTCATTTTGAGATGTAAATGAATGTAGAGTATAGACTGTCCAGACCAGTGGTTTCGAGAACTGTGTGCTGGTTTTGGTGACCCTAATGACTGTAAAGTTCACAGGGATCTGTCCCTGCAGGTCCTGCTGAAAGCCTTGCCTCTGGTGTGTATAATAACAAATGTATGTTGAATAAATGAAGACATGCCTTAGAACTACCAGAATATTTGCCTAGATTAGTAACAGTATTTTCATTGTGAATGGGCTCATTCACATTGTGAATGCCCCTCCCTTAAATCTTCCTACTTCTTGCTTTTATATTAGGTATTTCTAATATAATCATAAATTGACATTTATGATTCTTCAAATCATAAATTGACATTCATAGAATAATTTTTTAAATTGATTTAATGTCCTAACTAGAATATAAAGAAGAAATAAAAAGGTAATTTATAATGAAATGCTATTTCAGTATGTGCCTGTCTAGGCACAGCAGCATTAGAGAACAGAATGAAATAGTAATTGCATAAGGAAGGAAATCAATCTAGGTGTGTGTCAGTGGCAACACAAATTCTATCAGTAGCACTGGTGTAGGTACTGATACTTCCTGGAATATCAGAATCACGTGGAGGGCTGGTTACAACACAGATTGCTGGACCTCATGGCCAAGGTTCGGATTCTGTGGATCTGGAGTGGGCCTGAGAATGTGCATTTCTAACAAGTTATTGGCTGATTCAGGTGCTGCTGGTATGGGGACCATATTTGGAGAAACACTGCTATAGGCAATGTAATTCTTTTCCCAAGGTAATTAGTAACTGATAAGCTTCCAAACTACAGTACAGTTTTTGTATTTCAGGAAATTGTGCCAAAACCATGAAAATATACTGTGTGTGGGTGTCTGTATATACAGATATATGTAATAATATATAATAATGGAGTTCTAATTTCTAGGCTCAGATAGTTAATAGGACAGGCTTTGTACCTATATGAATGCGCAGGAAAATTTGACAGTCCCGAGTGATGCAGGACAATTTCATTTTGTATGGAACTGTCTCACATATTGTACTCCTGGCTCCCACTCACAAAATGCCAGTAGTGCTCCCAGATCATTGTGACAATTAGAAAAGCCCTAAACGTTCCAAAACATCCTGAACAGGCAGTACTGCCGCTATTGAGAACCACTGATGTGTAGGATTTGGAGTTGGCACAGACTGCTAATTTGTGGTTTCAAGGTCAAGCTCAAGGCTTTGTGCCTTTGAGCACAGCAATGGGCACACTTGAAAGTGAGTCCTTTGAGGGTTTTTTGTTTTGTGTTACAGTTCAGTGAGGGGTCAAAAGATGAAAAATACAAAGAAAACGGGATTTGTGTATTTTAAAAGCTAATTTGCATACAAATATGTGTTTGTATTTATTTCTGGTGAAGTCTTTTAAGTCTGCCAACATTTTTTTCAAAAGTTAGACGTCATGTCTTAGAAATGGTTTTCACTTTGTAAGCATTTGTATGGGGATACAAAATATCATTTTTTGGCAACACCTATATTTGTAGGACCATAACCCTTCATAATTAAATGTGAGTAATCTACCTTTTCCTTCTACAGAGTCAGGTCTCAGGTTGACTCCTCTGATCCTCCTCTGCTTAGTCCTTTCGGGGCACTGATTTCAGGATGACACCAGGGCGATGGAGTGTCCCATCAATCCCAGTGTGTTCTCTAATGGAAAATGTGCTTTTCTAATTCAAACCAGATTTGGCTGGTCTCAAAGAGTAAAATCTTTAATATAAAGTTGGGTTGTGTTTTTAAGCTAAAAAACAAAAACAGGCTGGGCACAGTGGCTCACGCCTTAATTTCAGCACTTTGGGAGGCCAATGTGAGGGAATGACTTTGAGGCCAGGAGTTTGAGATCAGCCTGGGCAACAAAGTGAGACCCCATCTCTATTTTTAAAAAGAAAAAAACAAATACAGTAACAACTACAAAAACCGTCACCTTATTTCTCAAACTCAGCATAGAGCCTACCATATAATAGGCATTTAATAAATAATTAAATCTATAGATTGTAATAAACATTAACTTCTCTAGCACTGAAATATGAAGTAAACTGATATTGATATTTTGAGTTACTTCACAGGTAGATATCCTATTTGTTTAGTTTACATATTGAAAAATGACTGCTTTATGTATTTTCAACCATTTTAGGGTGGATCCATGCTGTGCTCACTTCTCAGGACTGTATGGCTTTTGGGGGGAACTTCCTGCACAACCTTAACATTGGCATGCAGCTCAGGTTTGTGTCATCAGTATTTAAATGACCTTTTGTCCTTTTTAAAAATAGGATACTTTTTTTTTTAACTTAAAAAAAATCAATAGCTTATTTTATTTGAGATTCCATGGAAATAGTCCCTGAGATATTATTAGGGATAGAAGCTTTTAACAAAAGTAGTATTTTAAAATTTTGCCAGGAGGATAATTTGCATTTCAAATCTAAAACAACAACAACAAAAGGGAACTTATTCAGATAATATTCCAAATTTCAAAATTTTGTGAAAATGTATGTGTTCTCCTTTGGCTATTTTTGCAGTGAGGGAGATGAACAAAATCTAGTCAGACTCAGATGTGACATATGGTGCTAGAAAAAAGCAACCGTAAGTCAGGACTGCTATCAAAACACCTGCTTTAATTTTGCTGCAGGTAAAGGATTAATAGCTGTTTCTCCTCTATATGAGAATTTGACCTTTGCATAACTCTCTTCTCCTAGTAGTCTAATGAGTGTTGACTTTTACTAGGTAACATTGCTTATGGTAAAAATGATTCCTGATTGATAAACTGCCTCAGGACTGGGAGAACTAGAAATACCTAGTAAGAAGCCATATCTCTGGACTTGCCTGAATGTGGTAACTCTTGTAACTTGGCACACTCATAGAGATCCCTAGAAGCTATGCATCTGTGTGTGGCGTTATTAGAGGAGATAGTGGCTTTTACAGGGCATAAGGCTTTAAGCAGCCTTAAACAGCTCCCACACCTACCAAGTGTGGATCTTGTCTTTTTGTACCTGAGCTGTCCCTGAGGGAGGGATGGCTCCTGTTTAATTCTTGCCAAGTGTGGTCTTGAGCTGGAATGCCTAGTGGAGCCTAAATAAAACTTTTTTGGGTGGGTATTGCACTGTTGTCTAACACATAGAGGTGTTTTCTGAAACACACAGTTTTATTTATTGTAGTAGAACCCTCGTAAAAATGTCTTTTGTTAAAACCAGGATACAAATCCCAAGGTGTGATCCTGATCTTCTGTGAAGTCCAATACAATTCTTAAGTATACCATCAAATTCCTTAAAGTCAGAACCTGGATAAGATCACAATTCAGTCTTGTCCAAATGTGATGTTGCTAAGAAATGTAAAATACTTTATTGGTCTTACATATCATGACCTGGTTATTTTATTTTCCAGTTGGTTACTTTCATCTAACTTTGAAATTCTAATATTAATATTAAAAATTTCTTCAAACTCATTTAGGTGTTATGAGATGGAGAAAAGGCTAAAAACACCAGATCTTTTCAAATTCCCTTTCTTTGAAGCCATATGTTGGTTTGTAGCCAAAAACTTGCTGGAAACCCTGAAAGGTAATTAATAATTTGCATGTTTTTATATGATATGATGCATATTGTTTGTAAATTCACTCATAGCCACCTGACAGAAAGAGTCCCTTTTCTAGTAGTGTATGGATGTCACTCCTATTTTGTTTTTTAAATAAGTGGTTTTCCCCCATCCAGCAACCTTTTTAGCAAGTTAGAGTCTTTAGTCCATAACCTGACAATCCATGTTCTTAAAAATTTGTTATGAAAGACCTGGATCAGAACAACGTAGGTAATATTAGAAATGTTCATTCCATCTAGTGCTCTAGAAGCCTGCATACATCATCAAGCACGTAACAGTGCCTGACTCTCAAAAATGCAGTTTATGTCAAGAGACTGTTACCTATTATATGTTCCCAAAATTTGCTTTTAAAAAAGCAAACTAGGCTGGGCACAGTGGTTCACGCCACTGATCCCAGCACTTTGGGAGGCCGAGGCAGGCAGATCACCTGAGGTCAGGAGTTCAAGACCAACCTGGCCAACATGGTGAAATCCTGTCTCTACTAAAAAAAAAAAATACAAAAATTAGCCGGGCATCGTGGTGCATGCCTATAATCCCAGCTACTTGGGAGGCTGAGGCAGGAAGAATCGCTTGAACCCGGCGGGAGGCAGAGGTTGCATTGAGCCGAGATCATGCAATGGCGACAGAGCAAAACTCCATCTCCAAAAAAAAAAAAAAAAAAAAAAGTCAGGTTATGATTCTGTAGTTGAAGGAAAAAAACCTTTTTTGAACTTGTCTTTATAGTTGAACCCAAAAGCTACTTTATAAAAGGTGGAATTTCAGACTTTGATGTTTTAATCTTTTGGTTTAATTATCTTTGAGCACTCAAGTTGGAGACTGATGTCACTTGCTTCTATTTTCTGCTTTTCATCCTCTTGTGCTAGTGAGAATAGTTTGTCTGCTTTTTGTGTTGTCTAACTTTTCTAGTCAGTTTGTAAATAGTGCTACTATTATAATTGACAACTCTCAGAATAGACATAAACAGATTAAACAGTAAAGTTTATTAATGGAAAAAGCTTCTTTTTCCATTTTAAAGTTAAACAAGAAGAAAAGGTAAAATGAAAAGAAATAACCAAAAATTTACTTCCCAAGATAGGATGTACAGAACTAAAATGATAAAACTCATATAACAATGGTACCCTAAACCACCCACCTCACAGCATAGTGCAGAGATGTCCTGGCAGTGCTTCTGGTGTGTGGGATGGGGGTAGAATCCCATGCATGAGAAGGAGACAGGTCCTTTCTTTACAAGACCAGTCTTTGCTCCAGAAATGAATCCTTATCATGAATCCCTGACACGTTCAGTGTTTTCAGTTATTTTTCTTGGCTGTGGGAATGTCACAATGGACTGTAGAGTGTCATACATAGTTTTCAGTAAAATACTGGACAATAGAGTTTATAGTCTCCCATTTAAGTACAAGCCTAGACAGACAGGAACACTTATATACTTATAAAAACACAAATTTCCTTGTTTTGTGGAAATAAATCCCAACTATTGAACCTTCTGGTTAAGAGATTGACAACTCTATACTTGGTTCAGGATACTTTCTCCCCTCTTTTCTCTCTTCCTGTCCCAAGACTCCAAGTTCCTGTCTTATGGTTAGCTAGGAGAAACTATCCACGAACACACACACACACACACACACACACACACACGCACGCCTCTACCCTTGGGGTGATGCACAATGGTTTTTTTTTTTCTACTAATGTCTAAGAGAAGCTCATTCTTTAACTTCTTAAAACAAATTAAGAGCTTTACCTGAAAGACAGAATCTTGCCATTGCTCGTGAAGCCACAGGAGCAATTTGCTTAGTCTTAGAACTATTTAGTCTTTGTGTTAGGCCATCAAAAGTTCAGAAACATGGAGGTCTGATTGAAAGTATGACTATACGTTAAAGACTTTTTAAAAAAGGATTATTAGAAAAGGGTATTTGTAGGTTGTTTTAAGATGTTTCATTTTATTAGCCAGATCAGTGTAGAATACCTGGCAATCATAGTGATTCAATCCAGTCTCATCAAGGCAAAAGCCAAATGATCATTATAGCAATTGCCATCATTTTAAGCATTCATCCTGGAAACAGGAATAGTGGTCTTGTGACCCCAAAGTATGTCGTTCTTTTATCCGTAACCTTTTTACTTTACATTGTGGCCTATTGTTTGCCAGCTCTCAGACTGTTCTAAGGCTTATATGGTGGGTTAAATGAGGTTGAATCACCTGAAACTCTTTACTGTGTTTCATGTCAGTGATAGTAAAACAGTGAACCAGTTTGGATTTGTGTAAGGAAATTAGCCACTGTGCAGAAGCGAAATCCTTTGTTTCAACTTAGCTGAATTTTGGACCACATCTAATATATTTTGTTTGTTTTAGATTATCACAATTTGATTAAAAAACTCAAAGAAGACATTTTTGTTTATGTGTGTTTATATTTACTTTATTATGTTATTAAAATAGTTGATTATATAGATCACACACGCACTGCATACACACACACACATTCATACCGTGTAAAGAACAAGGCTGTTCTTACTCAGGTAACCACCACCCAAATTAAGCAAAAACAGCTTTGCCAATACCTTAGAAATGCTCTGTTACCTTTCTCATTACACCTTTCCGCTTCCCTTCTAGAGATAACCATTATCCTGACCTTTGTGATAATACTTTTCTTCAGTTTTATCACCTGTGTTATAAACTAAAATAATTTAATTTTCTCCATTTGTAAACTTCCTACAAATAAATTCATACTGGTATTCTCTTGTAACCTTTTACTCAGCATTGTTTGTGAGATTCATCCATGTTTTTGTATGTGGCTGTAGTTCTTTTTCATTGCTAGAGTATTCTGTTGTATGAATATACTATGATATATATATACACACACACACACTGATTCTGCAAGTTTGACATTTTGGAGTTATTTTTGGTTTTTGACAATTACGGAAAATGCTGCTAAGAAGTTCTTGTCTTTGTCACCTAGTACAAGAATTACTCCAGAAAACAGGCCTAATTGCTAGGTCATAGGTAGAATTTAGCAGTTGCTGCCAAATTGTTTCCAATTCCCATTTCCATGGCAGGGCAAGAGAGTTCCCAAAGCTCTATGCTCTGGCCAACACTTGGTATTGTTAGGTTATAATTTTTGCAAATCTCATGGATATAAAGTAGTATTCTTTGTGCTTTTAATGTGCATTTCCCTGATTGTTGATAGAATCGGGTAGTTTTTTTCATATGTGTATAAGCCTTTTGGATTTTCTCTTTACTGAAGGACAAAATTTCTTAAATTTAAAATAGTATTTTTTTCAACTTTTATGGTTAGTGCTTTCTGTGCCTTGTTTAAGTAGTTCTTTCTTATCCCAAGGTCTTGCAGAGATCCTTGTTTTCTAAAAGGTTTTACTGTCTTGTGTTTTGCATTTAGGCCTTTAACTCACTTGCAATTGATTTTTTTCTTTTTTTTTTCTTTCTTTTTTTTTTTTTTTTTTGTGTGAGTGTTGGAAGGGAGTATTTTCACTTGCTTTCATATAAATATCCACTTATCCTAGCACCATATTTTGAGTAATCTATTCTTTTTCTGTTCTTCATAAACACTGCTCCTGTCCTATATCATGTGTTGATATCTGTGTAGGTCCTGGGATATACACACACACACTCAGCCACCCTTCTGTTCCAGTGGGCTAGCAGTCTGTCTCTCCACCAAGCATACTATCTTATTAACTTTTGATAAGACTTGATATCTGGTAGGTCCTCCTTCAAGTATGTCTTTGCTTTTCTTTCCCCTTTCATTTTTATATAAATTTTTGAGTTACCCTATTACAAGCTGACACCACCCTACCAAAAGCAACCAAACAAGTAAATAAAAACATGGAGATTTTTATTTTGAAGATGTTAACTCTAGAGATCAATTTGGGCAAAATTTGATGTCAATAAATATTGAATTTTCTAAAAATGACATGGAACATCTCTTTATTTAGATCTTTAATGTCTTTTGGCATTTCTTAATTTTTTTTGGTAAAAATTTTGCATATATATGTCTTGCTAGATTTATTCCAAAGTATTTCTTTTTTTAGTGCTGTTATAAAAACACATATCATTGTATTAGTCTGTTCTTGCATTGCTATAAAGAAACACCTGACACTGGGTAATTTATAAAGAAAAGGGGTTTGATTGGCTCAGGAACCTCAGGCTCTACAGGAAGCACGATGCTGGCATCTGCTTAGCTTCTGGGGAGGCCTCAGGAGACATAACCATGGTGGAAGGCAAAGGGGAGCAGGAGCAAGATAGGGTGAAGGGGGAGGTGCTACACACTTTAAAACAACCAGATCTCACAAGAACTCACTTGTCATGAGAACAGCACCAAGAGGATGGTGCAAAACCATTCATGAAGGATCCAGCCCCATGATCAAATCACCTCCCACCAGGCCCCTCTAACAGTTGGGGATTACAATTGAACATGAGATTTAGGTAGGGATGCAGATCTAAACCGTATCAGTCATTACTATGTATATACGTATGGTTGAATTCACAGGAAATTTCTGTTTTTGTACTTCAAAAATAGTCAAATACTAGCAATTTCATATGGTTCAACTTACCATGTGATACTGGAATATAGAAGCAGTTAATTTTTATACTGATTTTAGCAACCTTGTTAAAATCTATTATTTAATCATTTATCTGACGCTTTTTTAAAATTCTCTAATACACAGTCATATACATCCTCATTGAATAATGACAGTCTTGTTCCTTCTTTTCTAATATTTATATCTTTTTTTTCATTGCTTTACCGGGTTGTCTAGGACCTCCAGGGAAATAGTGAATAGAAATGGCAAAGGTGGGCAGCTCTATCTTTGTTCCCAGTCTCAGAAGGAAAGCTTTCAATCTTTTGCCATTATCACCTTTGTTGTAGGCTTTTTGTTGATAACCTTTATCAAGTGCTTGTCTATTCTAAGCTAGCTAAGAGGTTGTTTTGTTTTTTCCTTTCTTTTTTTTGTGGGGGACGGAGTCTCATTCTGTCACCCAGGCTGGAGTGCAGTGGCACGATCTTGGCTCACTGCAACCTCTGCCTCCTGGGTTCACGCAATTCTCCTGCCTCAGCCTCCTGAGTAGCTGGGATTACAGACGCACACCACCACACCCAGCTATTTTTTGTGTATTTTTAGTAGAGACAGGGTTTCACTATGTTGGCCAGACTGTCTCAAACTCCTGATCTCATGATCCCCCCGCCTTGGCCTCCAAAAGTGCTGGGATTACAGGTGTGAGCCACTGTGCCCCGCCTTTCCTTTCTTTTAAAAAATGATCAGTGGTAGTTTAATTTTTATCAAAAGCTTTGCCTGCGTATATGAAAAGTTCCATGATTTTTCTTCTTTAACCTTTTAATTTAGTGGTTATATTGATTTTCTAATATTAACCCAACCTATAATTTTTATATACCATTAGGTTAGTATATGGTTTATATTCTACCTATATGTTTATATTTTATATATTCTATATATATTTACATATTACATATGAGTGTGTGCATATGTGTGTATTTTTTTGATTTTGGCACATGAGTGAAATTGGCTTGTGCTTTGTTTTCTCATACTGTCCTTGTTAGATTTTGGTATGAAAGTTATGCTAGCCTCAGACAAAAAGTTGGGATTGCTCCTTCTGTTTCTGGTCTCTGGAGAAGTTTGTGTACGATTGGAATGATTTTCTTGAATGACTAATAGAACTCACTGGTGATCCGGGTCTATAGTTTTTTTTGTGGGAAGATTTTTGACTGCTGAGTCAGTATCTTTAGTGATTAAAGGACCATAAAGGTTTACTAACTAATTATCGAGTTCATTTGTATAAATTATTTTCTTAAAATATATCTAGAAATTACATATAAAATTTGACGTTTGTTGGCAGAAAGTTCTTCATGTTACCCTCTTACCTACTGTGGCATTTGTAATGACATTATTTCTATTCTCCATACTGGATATTTGTGCCTGTTTTCTCTTTATATTAATTTTGTGTGTGTGTTTTTTTTAAGAACTTGTTCGAGGCTCTGTTTGCTGTTTTGTTAATTTTTGGCTTATGATTTGTATCAGTTTTTTTGGCATTAAAACTTTTTTGTGCATCTTCAGCTCATTAATTTTCAGCCTTCTAACATAAATATTTAAAGCTATACATTTCCCTGTATGTATAGTATACAACACATTTTGATATGCTTTCATTATTTAACCAACATATTGTCTGATTTCCAGTGTTTTTCTTTGATCCAAATGTTAGTCTATTTTTTAATATTTGCATTTCTTAATTTCTAAACATAGGGGCTTTCTTTAGCTTACCTGCATTATGAACATATATATGGTTTAGATCTTGGACTTTGATGAGACTTGTTTATGGTCCTGGAATATGGATGAGTTTTGTAAGTGTTCTGTGTGTGTTTGAAAAGAATGTGTATTCTGCAGTTGCTGGGTACGATATTCTATTTATGGCCATTGAATCAAGCTTTATATTGTTCAAATTGAATATATGCCTAGGGATTTTTTTGTTTTTAGTTCACTTACTCTGTCTCTTACCAAGAGAAATATTTGAAAATCTTCCACTGTGATTGTGGAGTTATTTCTCCATGTAGTTCTGTCTAGTTAATTGTTTTCTATATATTCTTTTTATTTATTTATTTATTTTTATTGATCATTCTTGGGTGTTTCTCGCAGAGGGGGATTTGGCAGGGTCATAGGACAATAGTGGAGGGAAGGTCAGCAGATAAACAAGTGAACAAAGGTCTCTGGTTTTCCTAGGCAGAGGTCCCTGCGGCCTTCCGCAGTGTTTGTGTCCCTGGGTACTTGAGATTAGGGAGTGGTGATGACTCTTAAGGAGCATGCTGCCTTCAAGCATCTGTTTAACAAAGCACATTTTGCACCGCCCTTAATCCATTTAACCCTGAGTGGACACAGCACATGTTTCAGAGAGCACGGGGTTGGGGGTAAGGTCATAGATTAACAGCATCCCAAGGCAGAAGAATTTTTCTTAGTACAGAACAAAATGGAGTCTCCCATGTCTACTTCTTCCTACACAGACACAGCAACAATCTGATTTCTCTCTCTTTTCCCCACATTTCCCCCTTTTCTATTGGACAAAACCGCCATCGTCATCATGGCCCGTTCTCAATGAGCTGTTGGGTTACACCTCCCAGACGGGGTGGCGGCTGGGCAGAGGGGCTCCTCACTTCCCAGAAGGGGCGACCGGGCAGAGGTGCCCCCCACCTGCCGGACGGGGCGGCTGGCTGGGCGGGGGCTGCCCCCCACCTCCCTCCCTGATGGGGCGGCTGGCCGGCCGGGGGCTGGCCCCCACCTGCCTCCCAGACGGGGTGGCTGGCTGGGCGGGGGCTGCCCCCCACCTCCCGGACGGGGCGGCTGCCGGGCAGAGACGCTCCTCACTTCCCGGATGGGGCAGCTGCCGGGCGGAGGGGCTCCTCAGTTATCAGAAGGGGCGGCTTCCGGGCGGAGGGGCTCCTCAGTTATCAGAAGGGGCGGCTTCCGGGCGGAGGGGCTCCCCACTTCTCAGACGGGGCGGCTGCCGGGCGGAGGGGCTCCTCACTTCTCAGACGGGGCGGCCGGGCAGAGGCGCTCCCCACATCTCAGATGATGGGTGGCCGGGCAGAGACGCTCCTCACTTCCTAGATGGGATGGCAGCTGGGAAGAGGCGATTCTCACTTCCCAGACTGGGCAGCTGGGCAGAGGGGCTCCTCACATCCCAGACGATTGGCGGCCAGGCAGAGACGCTCCTCACTTCCCAGACAGGGTGGCGGCCGGGCAGAGGCTGCAATCTCGGCACTTTGGGAGGCCAAGGCAGGCGGCTGGGAGGTGGAGGTTGTAGCGAGCCGAGATCACGCCACTGCACTCCAGCCTGGGCAACATTGAGCACTGAGTGAACGAGACTCCGTCTGCAATCCCGGCACCTCGGGAGGCCGAGGCTGGCAGATCACTCGTGGTTAGGAGCTGGAGACCAGCCCGGCCAACACAGCGAAACCCTGCCTCCACCAAAAAAATACGAAAACCAGTCAGGCGTGGCGGCGCGCGCCTGCAATCGCAGGCACTCGGCAGGCTGAGGCAGGAGAATCAGGCAGGGAAGTTGCAGTTAGCCGAGATGGCGGCAGTACAGTCCAGCTTCCGCTCGGCATCAGAGGGAGACCGTGGAAAGGGGAGGGGGAGGGGCGTTTTCTATATTTTCAATACTATGTTATTGAGTACAAATTCTAAGTGGTTACATACGTCTTTCTGGTGATTTGAATCCTTGGTCATTATGAAATAACCCTTTATTAATGACAGTTACACCCCCTTTCTTTTGGAAGCTTGGTATCTTTTTCCCATCCTTTTATTTGAAACCTTTCTATATTTTTTAATATGGTATGTGTGCATATTTAACTTATTTTAAAATCTGGCCAGATACAGTGGCTCATGCCTATAATCCCAGCACTTTGGAAGGCCAGGGCTGGAGGACTGCTTGAAGCCAGGAGTTTGAGACCAGCCTGGGCAACATACTGAGACCCCATCTCTACACAAAAAAATTAAATCCAATGAAATGGCCTTTCTTTTAACTGGAGTATTTAGTAAATTACATTGAATGTAATTCTGTTTCTTTATTGTCTTTTTGAATTGATTGTTTCATATTTCACTTTTTATATTTTTATTAATTTGGAAGTTATATAGTTTTATATTTGGTGGCTACTCAAAATCTGAAGTTAATCCCTTTAACTTTAGAACATTTTAACTATTTTTTTTTCTCACCCCATTTCCATTCCTACAGAACTGAGAGAAGATGGTTTCCAGCCTCAAACTTACCTAGTACAGGGAGTGAAAGCACTGCATACTGCTTTAAAATTATGGATGAAAAAAGAAGTAAGTTGTTTCAACAGTGAAATCACTGTGTTTTATGTCACAAGATTAGAAAAACAGAGTCCTTGTGCTATTTTGGCAGCACGTGTGAATGCCAGTAGTAGAGGGAATAGAAATCATGCCTTTATATACAACCTGCATTTTATTATTCAGTATATACAAATGTACTGGCTTCTTTTATGAGAATAAAGTATTTATTTCTTTAATCTTCAACCTGGAAAAGAAAGTAATTCAAGTATATTTAGGAAATTGACTAAGAAATGAACATATAGGTAACATTGAGCTCTTACAGTTGTGCTATAGTGTGCTGAGAGCACTGTGCTTAATCTTTATACACATAATCTCATTTAATCCTCAATGCCAACTGTGTGAGGTCTAGGTGCTGTTGGTACCACCATTCTACATATGGGAAAGCCAAGGTTCAAAGAGTTAAGTAACTTGCCCAAGAGAACTGGTGAAGTTAGGACTTAAAACTTAGATCTCTGGGACTGCAAAGCCTATGCTCGTTACCACTCTGCTAGATTTATGTAAAAGTGAAGGAAAGGAGAGACCAAATTTCAAGCATGAGCTTTCCATTTTCATGAAAATATGAGCTAGTTGTTTGCATTTGAATCCCACCACCTCCAGATCTCCATTTGGAATTAGTGTTTCCTTCCCTTATGCATCCATGCTATATTTCTTGTGCCTATGGGCTTAAAACAGATGTTTATAAAGTAATATATTTGTGTTTCCTTCAACTGGGTCTGTGAGCTCTTGAACAGGGACTGTCTTTCTCATCTTTATTATTATAACTCCATGGAACTTTGCACATAATACTTTAATAGGTGATACATACATATGTGAGCTGATGAAAATACATGTCCATATTAATTTCTTTTTTTTTTTTTTTTAGACAGAGTCTCAATCTGTTGCCCAGGCTGGATTGCAGCGGTGCGATCTCGGCTCGCTGCAACCTACGCCTCCTGGGTTCAAGTGATTCTCCTGCCTCAGCCTCCCAAGTAGTTGGGACTACAGGCACGCACCACCACGCCTAGTTAATTTTTGTATGTTTTAGTAGAAATGAGGTTTCGCCATGTTGGCCAGGCTGGTCTTGAGCTCCTGACCTCAGGTGATCCACCCGTCTTGGCCTTCCAAAGTCCTGGAATTAGAGTCATGAGCCACTGTGCCTGACTGTGTCCATATTAATTTCTTGAATGTCCCCTTGAAATAAAAATCTTGCTCTTAAGAAATACTGGGAGACAGTAATTAATAGGTTACTGCCTCAATGATTTTATACTCCCTTTTCACTGTATTATCATTGCTACATATCTGCCAGAGCACAACAGTGTGGAAGCATTCAGGAAAATAAAAATCATGTCCTCCACTGTGAAAGACCTTATTGTCTAGGGGACAAGGAAAGCCATAAGCAAATTTAAAACTGTTTAACAAGATAAAAACAAAACAAAGCAAATGTTGCCAAAACTGTATAATTTGTTTCCTACTGAAGGCTTTAGATGTGTGATTCTCAAATTTGTGACTTTATCAGAATTCCCTTTAGAGCTTTTTTTTTTTTTGAGACAGAGTGTCTGTTGTGCAGACTAGAGTGCAGTGGCACAATCTCGGCTCACTGCAACCTCCACTTCCTGGGTTCAAGTGATTCTCCTACCTCACCCTCCTGAGTAGCTGGGATTCCATGCCCGGCTTAGTTTTGTATTTTTAGTAGAGACGGGGTTTTGCCATGTTGGCCAGGCTGGGCTCAAACTTCTGACCTCAGGTGATCTGCCAGCCTTGGCCTCCCAAAGTGTTGGGATTACAGGCGTGAGTCACTGCGCCCGGCCTTCCCCTTTCCTATTGATGGGATCTTTTTTCTATTTTGCTTTTGACTATTAAAAGAAAGAAAAGTACAAAAATTTATTCAAATTAGATTTCCCAAGAGAAATTAGGATTACGTTAGTGTCTGTGTTCTCCTTAAAAATCCTTATGCATTATGAATTAAATGTTAAGCTTAATTTGTCACTTTACGAATTAGTAGTAGTAGTTAGAATTACAGTAGGCTTTGAGGAGTAGAGTACAAGGTTACTACTCAATATAAAGCAAAATTCACTGTGAGACTAGTCTGTTTTTAACACAGTCTAAGAGGATTTTGTATGTTAATGAGAATCTCCTTAGAAGGCATTATACTAGCTACACGAACTCTGAAACCTGGCTTACTAGTATTTGGCGATGTCTGTAACAGTTTAGAGAATCCAAAAATTGGTTTAGTAAATTTGTTTTTACATATTAAAGTGTAAATAACTTTGGTTTTCTTATTTTTGTTAATCCAAATACAGCTTGTATCTGAACATGCCTTTGAAATTCCAGACAATGTTAGACCTGGACACCTTATTAAAGAACTTTCTAAAGTAATTCGAGCAATAGAGGTAAGAGTGGAAACTGTCATGTAAATGCTTGATTATTATCTGCTTTGAGAAGCAAATGGATCTATTCCACTCTCTACAAATATTTAAAAACTCTTACACACTTAGAAGAAATATAATGAGCTGAGTCTTTGGAGGTTTCTCAGGTTTTCAGGCCTCTGAAGTCCTTAAGAGAAATTTAAATATTGTATTCTAATGAATTCTAATGGAGTAATAAGGAAACAGTTACTAGTTTAGGATACTTAAAAAAATCAAAAATACAGAGTATAAACAGTAGAACTTTCAGATCCAGTTAATTTCAGCTACCCAGAGAGGAATACATGTTTATGTAATTAGAACAAGAGAAGAAATGTAAGGTGAATGAGTCAAGCTAGGGAAGCTGGGATGGAGAGAGGGATGATAAGCAGTAGAGTGGGGCAAGGAGATGCTTAGGTAAATGCCCTTTAATAAAAGCTCATAAAATCTGATGAGATGTTTTAATTTATTAATTGAGAGCTATTCTCGGTGTTTAAGAAAGGGTGTTTTAAAGTAATTCTTCAAGAAGGTTGTTCTGTTAGTGTCTAGCTTAAATTGAGAGGAAATTAGGTGGAGGAATGGAGGCCAGCTGATGATTTAACAGCTTACATTAGGGCTGTGTTTGGAGAATGGAAAGAGGTATACATTTACAAAATACTAAAATGCTTGCTTTAATATCAATGGATAGAATGTGTAATTCTCAATGTGTTCAGATAGAGGAGAAAAATATGTTCTGTTTTTAAAGTGTTACAGTAATCACATTTAAATTGATTTAGTATCAAAAGTCATATATCTAATCTTAAATATATATGTAAGTTTATACATATATAAATCTCATGCATGATAACCAACATGAAGAATAAACTTACTGTGAAAGGTATGATTCTATATGAAGAAAAACTATAAATCTTTACTTTTGGAAGTAAAACAGTAGTTAAATAAATGGGAGTGTCAGTCAGCTCTAAATTAGTATTACAAATTTAAAGTGGTAAAATACACTTGGAAGAGTAATTAAACTGGTCCAGAGAGCAGCCAGTTCAGGATGGATCAGAAGAATGAAAGGATCCATATTTGTTATGACCTGAAATTCAAGTTTAAGTGGGTGTCTGTTATTTTATCTGGCAATCCTATCCAGGAAGGATGTCTCCAGAGAAAAATATAAAATTATTAGATTACCAAATGTGTTTGAATGTTTGTATTCTTCTAGTGGATAATTTGGGAATCAATTAGTGATTGAATAAGGGAATGTAATGACAATATGTTATGTGGTGCTGGGTTATCAATAATTTTTACCGAGTCCAATTTACTGAATATTGAAGGAAAGGGAGGTATGTGCATGTTTAAGAGAGGTGTGTAAGGATTAAGACTTCATCTTGCATGATAGGAATTCAGTAATATCTGAAGCTGAAAACAGTATAAACATATCATTTTGTAATTTGGAGGCAAATAACTACAGGGAAAACCATTTAGAAGAGTTGGAAGTCCTGGCTATATACCTAAAAGAATTGATAGCAGGGACTCAAACAGGTATTTGTACACCTACGTTTATATAAGCAGCATTATCCACAATAGCCAAAAGATAGACCAAGCAACCCAGGTGTCCATCAGCAGGTGAATAGATAAAGTGTGGGACATACTCACAGTGGAATACTACTCAGCCTTATAAAAGAAGGAAATGCTGACTGGGAGGATTCCAAGATGGCCAAATAGGAACAGCTCCAGTCTACAGCTCCCAGCGTGAGCGACGCAGAAGATGGGTCAGTTCTGCATTTCCAACTGAGGTACTGGGTTCATCTCACTGGGGCTTGTTGGACAGTGGGTGCAGCCCACGGAGCATGAGCCAAAGCAGGGCGGTGCATCGCCTGTCCCAGGAAGTGCAAGGGGTCGGGGAGTTCCCTTTCCTAGCTAAGGGAAGCCGTGACAGACGGTACCTGGAAAATCGGGACACTCCCACCTTAATACTGCACTTTTCCAATGGTCTTAGCAAACAGCACATCAGGACGTTATATCCTGTGCTGGCTCCAAGGGTCCCACACCCATGGAGCCTTGGTCACTGCTAGCACAGCAGTCTGAGATCAAACTGCAAGGCGGCAGCGAGGTTAGGGGAGGGGCATCCACCATTGCTGAGGCTTGAGTAGGTAAATGAAGCAGCCAGGAAGCTCAAACTGGGTGGAGCCCACCACAGCTCAAGGAGGCCTGCCTGCCTCTGTAGACTCCACCTCTGGGGGCAGGGCATAGCTGAACAAAAGGCAGCAGAAACTTCTGCAGACTTAAACGTCCCTGTCTGACAGCTTTGAAGAGAGTAGTGGTTCTCCCAGCACACAGCTTGAGATCTGAGAACGGACAGACTGCCTCCTCAAGTGGGTCCCTGACCCCTGGGTAGCCTAAATGGGAGACACCTCCCAGTAAGGGCCGACTGACACCTCATACAGCTGGGTGCCCCTCTGAGACGAAGCTTCCAGAGGAAGGATCAGGCAGCAACCTTTGCTGTTCTGCAATATTTGCAGCCTCCGCTGGTGATACCCAGGCAAACAGGGTCTGGAGTGGACCTCCAGCAAATTCCAACAGACCTGCAGCTGAGGGTCTTGACTGTTAGAAGGAAAACAAACAGAAAGGACATCCACACCAAAACCCCATCTCTAGGTCACCATCATCAAAGACCAAAGGTAGATAAAACCACAAAGACGGGGAAAAAACAGAGCAGAAAAGCTGAAAATTCCAAAAATCAGAGTGCCTCTTCCCCTCCAAAGGAACGCAGCTTCTCGTCAGCAACGGAACGAAGCTGGATGGAGAATGACTTTGACAAGTTGACAGAAGTAGGCCTCAGAAGATCAGTAATAACGGACTTCTCTGAGCTAAAGGAGGATGTTCGAACCCATCGCAAAGAAGCTAAAAACCTTGAAAAAAAGATATGACAAATGGCTAACTAGAATAAGCAGCACAGAGAAAACCTTAAATGACCTGATGGAGCTGAAAACCATGGCAAAAGAACTATGTGACGCATGCACAAGCTTCGGTAGCCGATTTGATCAAGTGGAAGAAAGGGTATCAGTGATTGAAGATCAAATGAATGAAATGAAGCAAGAAGAGAAGTTTAGAGAAAAAAGAGTAAAAAGAAACAAACAAAGCCTCCAAGAAATATGGGACTATGTGAAAAGACCAAATGTACGTCTGATAGGTGTACCTGAAAGTGACGGGGAGAATAGAACCAAGTTGGAAAACACTCTTCAGGATATTATCCAGGAGAACTTCCCCAACCTAGCAAGGCGGGCCAACATTCAAATTCAGGAAATACAGAGAACGCCACAAAGATACTTCTTGAGAAGAGCAACTCCAAGACACATAATTGTCAGATTCACCAAAGTTGAAATGAAGGAAAAAATGTTAAGGGCAGCCAGAGAGAAAGGTCGGGTTACCCACAAAGGGAAGCCCATCAGACTGACAGCAGATCTCTCAGCAGAAACTCTACAAGCCAGAAGAGAGTGGGGGCCAATATTCAACATTCTTGAAGAAAACAATTTTCAACCCAGAATTTCATATCCAGCCAAACTAAGCTTCATAAGTGAAGGAGAAATAAAATCCTTTACAGAGAAGCAAATGCTGAGAGATTTTGTCACCACCAGGCCTGCCTTACAAGAGCTCCTGAAGGAAGCACTAAACATGGAAAGGAACAACTGAGACCAGCCACTGCAAAAACATGCCAAATTGTAAAGACCATCAAGGCTAGGAAGAAACTGCACCAACTAACGAGCAAAATAAGCAGCTAACATCATAATGAGCGGATCAAATTCACACATAACAATATTAACCTTAAATGTAGATGGGCTAAATGCTCCAATTAAAAGACACAGACTGGCAAATAGGATAAAGAGTCAAGACCCATCAGTGTGCTGTATTCAGAGACCCATCTCACCTGCAGAGACACACATAGGCTCAAAATAAAGGGATGGAGGAAGATCTACCAAGCAAGTGGAAAACAAAAAAAAGGCAGGGGTTGCAACCTAGTCTCTGATAAAACAGACTTTAAACCAACAAAGATCAAAAGAGACAAAGAAGGCCATTACATAATGCTAAAGGGATCAATTCAACAAGAAGAGCTAACTATCCTAAATATATATGCACCCAGATTCATAAAGCAAGTCCTTAGAGACCTACAAAAAGACTTAGACTCCCACACAATAATAATGGGAGACTTCAACACCCCACTGTCAACATTAGACAGATCAACAAGACAGAAAGTTAACAAGAATATCCAGGAATTGAACTCAGCTTGCAGCAAGTGGACCTGATAGACATCTACAGAACTCTCCACCCCAAATCAATAGAATGTACATTCTTCTCAGCACTACATCGCACTTATTCCAAAGTTGACCACATAGTTGGAAGTAAAGCACTCCTCAGCGAATGTAAAAGAACAGAAACTATAACAAACTGTCTCTCAGACCACAGTGCAATCAAACTAGAACTCAGGATTAAGAAACTCACTCAAAACTGCACAACTACATGGAGGCTGAACAACCTGCTCCTGAATGACTACTGGGTACATAATGAAATGAAGGCAGAAATAAGGATGTTCTTTGAAACCAATGAGAACAAAGACACAGCATACCAGAATCTCTGGGACACATTTAAAGCAGTGTGTAGAGGGAAATTTATAGCACTAAATGCCCACAAGAGAAAGCAGGAAAGATGTAAAATTGACACCCTAACATCACAATTAAAAGAACTAGAGAAGCAAGAGCAAACACATTCAAAAGCTAGCAGAAGGCAAGAAATAACTAAGATCAGAGCAGAACTGAAGGAGATAGAGACACAAAAAACCCTTCAAAAAAATCAATGAATCTAGGAGCTGGTTTTTCGAAAAGATTAACAAAATTGATAGACTGCTAGCAAGACTAATAAGAAAAGAGAGAAGAATCAAATGGAGGCAATAAAAAATGATAAAGGGGCTATCACCACCAATCCCACAGAAATACAAACTACCATCAGAGAATACTATAAACACCTCTGTGCAAATAAACTAGAAAATCTAGAAGAAATAGATAAATTCCTCAACACATACACCCTTCCAAGACTAAACCAGGAAGAAGTTGAATCCCTGAATATACCAGTAACAGGCTCTGAAATTGAGGCAATAATTAAGAGCCTGCCACCCAAAAAAAGTCCAGGACCAGATGGATTCACAGCCAAATTCTACCAGAGGTACAAAGAAGAGCTGGTACCATTCCTTTTGAAACTATTCCAATCAATAGAAAAAGAGGGAATCCTCCCTAACTCATTTTACAAGACCAGCATCATCCTGATAGCAAAGCCTGGCAGAGGCGCAACAAAAAAAGAGAATTTTAGACCTATCCATGATGAACATCGATGCAAGAAATCCTCAATAAAATACTGGCAAACCAAATCCAGCAGCACATCAAAAAGCCTATCCACCACGATCAAGTTGGCTTCATCCCTGGGATGCAAGACTGGTTCAACATATGCAAATCAATAAATGTAATCCATCATATAAACAGAACCGAAGACAAAAACCACATGATTATCTCAATAGATGCAGAAAAGGCCTTTGATGAAATTCAGCAGCCCTTCATGCTAAAAACTCTTAATAAAGTAGGTATTGATGGAGTGCATCTCAAAATAATAAGAGCTATTTATGACAAACTCACAGCCAATATCATAATGAATGGGCAAAAACTGGAAGCATTCCCTTTGAAAACTGGCACAAGACAGGAATGCCCTCTCTCACCACTCCTGTTCAACATAGTGTTGGAAGTTGTGGCCAGGGCAATCAGGCAGGAGAAAGAAATAAAGGGTATTCCGTTAGGAAGAGAGGAAGTCAGATTGTCCCTGTTTGCAGATGACATGATTGTATATTTAGAAAACCCCCTCATCTCAGCCCAAAATCTCCCTAAGCTGACAAGCAACTTCAGCAAAGTCTCAGGATACAAAATCAATGTGCAAAAATCACAAGCATTCCTATACACCAATAACGGACAAACAGAGCCAAATCATGAGTGAACTCCCATTCACAATTGCTTCAAAGAGAATAAAATACCTAGGAATCCAATTTACAAGTGATGTGAAGGACCTCTTCAAGGAGAACTACAAACCACTGCTCAACAAAATAAAAGAAGACACAAACAAATGGAAGAACATTCCATGCTCATGGATAGGAAGAATCAATATGAAAATGGCCATACTGCCCAAAGTAATTAATAGATTCAATGCCATCCCCATCAAGCTACCAATGACTTTCTTCACAGAATTGGAAAAAACTACTTTAAAGTTCATATGGAACCAAAAAATAGCCCACATTGCCAAGTCAATCCTAAGCAAAAAGAACAAAGCTGGAGGCATCATGCTACCTGACTTCAAACTATACTACAAGGCTACAGTAACCAAAACAGCATGGTACTGGCACCAAAACAGAGATATAGACCAATGGAACAGAACAGAGCCCTCAGAAATAATACCACACGTCTACAACCGTCTGATCTTTGACAAATCTGCAATGGGGAAACGATTCCCTATTTAATAAATGGTGCTGGGAATGGCTAGCCATATGTAGAAAGCTGAAACTGGATCCCTTCCTTACGCCTTATACAAAAATTAGTTCAAGATGGATTAAAGACTTAAATAGTAGACCTAAAACCATAAAAACCCTAGAAGAAAACCTAGGCAGTACCATTCAGGACATAGGCATGGGCTACGACTTCATGACTAAAACACCAAAAGCAATGGTAAGAAAAGCCAAAATTGACAAATGGGATCTAATTAAAGAGCTTCTGCACAGCAAAAGAAACTACCATCAGAGTGAACAGGCAACCTACACAATGGGAGAAAATTTTTGCAATCTACCCATCTGACAACGGGCTAATATCCAGCATCTACAAAGAACTCAAACAGATTTACAAGAAAAAATCAAACAACCCCATCAACAAGTGGGCGAAGGATAGGAACAGACACTTCTCAAAAGAAGACATTTATGCAACCAACAGACACATGAAAAAATGCTCATCATCACTGGCCATCAGAGAAATGCAAATCAAAACCACAATGAGATACCATCTCACACCAGTTAGAATGGCAGTCATTAAAAAGTCAGGAAACAACAGGTGCTGGAGAGGATGTGGAGAAATAGGAACACTTTTACACTGTTGTTGTGACTGTAAACTAGTTCAACCATTGTGGAAGTCAGTGTGGCGATTCCTCAGGGATCTAGAACTAGAAATACCATTTGACCCAGCCATCCCATTACTGGGTATATACCCAAAGGATTATAAGTCATGCTGCTATAAAGACACATGCACACGTATGTTTATTGCGGCATTATTCACAATAGCAAAGACTTGGAACCAACCCAAATGTCCATCAATGATAGACTGGATTAAGAAATTGTGGCACGTATACACTGTGGAATACTATGCAGCCAAAAAAAGGATGAGTTCATGTCCTTTGTAGGGACATGGATGAAACTGGAAACCATCATTCTCAGCAAACTATCACAAGGACAAAAAACCAAACACCGCATGTTCTCACTCATAGATGGGAATTGAACAATGAGAACACATGGACACAGGGTGGGGAACATCACACACTGGGACCTGTCGTGGGTTGGAGGGAGTGGGGAGGGATAACATTAGGAGAAATACCTAATGTAAATGACAAGTTAATGGGTGCAGCACACCAACATGGCACATGTATACATATGTAACAAATCTGCACATTGTGCACATGTACCCTAGAACTTAAAGTATAATAATTTAAAAAAAAAAAAAAGGAAATGCTGACACATGGTATAGCGTGGATGAACCTTGAAGATATTTTGCTAAGTGAAATAAGCCAGTCACCAAAGGACAAATTTTATAAAATTCCACTTATATGAGGTTCCTAGAGGTGTCAAATTCATAGAGAATGCAAGTAGAATGGTAGTTGCTAGGGGCTGGCGGGAAGGGAGAATGGGAAATTATTGTGTAGTGGGTACAGTTTCAGGTTTCAGTTTGTGCAGATGAGAAGCTTCTCGAGATGGATGGCAGTGATGGTTGTGCAACACTGTGACTCTACTTAATGCCACTAAACTGTACACTTAAAAATTGTTAAAATGGCAGATTTTATGTTTATGTTACCACAGTAAAAAAATGTTGCAAGTGGTTGCCTCTGGAGAATGAGAGGGATGGGGAAGAGGAGACTGCTATTTTTCATGATATGCTTATAGAATATTTAATTTTTAAAACTACATAGATGTATAATTTTAGTTTAAAAAGTAATTCTTAATTCAAATATGTACGTGAAAAGAATGTTCATTGTTGGAAAGAACAGCAGCCTAAATGGCTACCAGTAAGTATTAGGTCAGAAAATTAAGCTATATCCATACAGTGGAATGCAACACAGCCTTTAATAAGATATTGAAAATCAAGGCCCAGTGCAGTGGCTAATTTAACACCGGTAATCCCAGCACTTTGGGAGGCCGAAGCAGGTGGATCCCCTGAGCTCAGGAGTTCAAGACCAGCCTGGGCAACATGGCAAATACTTGTCTCTAAAACATTAGCTGGGTGCAGTGGCGTGCGCCTGTAGTCCCAGCTACTTGGGAGGCTAAGGTAGGAGGATCGCTTGAGCTCAGGAGGTGGAGATTGCAGTGAGGCAAGATTGCACCACTGCACTCCAACACATTGCAGCCTGGGTGACAAGAGCGAGACCCTGTGTCAAAAAAAAAAAAAAATCAAGGAAGTATGTTCACAGTATATTATGTTGGAGAGAGAAGGGATATAAAGTTCTCAGCAAAGCTGTTTGAAGCTTAGGATTTAGTCTTTTTTGTGTTTATATGGTTAAACTGAATGGTTTTTGTTTTCTAAAATATTTTTATGGATGATTATTTAGTCACGTATGTGTGTAATAGCCTTCTTATAAAAATACTCTGATTTTAATTCTTAAAGGAGGAAAACGGCAAACCAGTTAAATCTCAGGGAATTCCTATTGTGTGTCCAGTTTCACGATCCTCAAATGAAGCAACTTCCCCATACCATTCCCGAAGAAAGATGAGGAAACTTCGAGATCATAATGTCCGAACTCCTTCTAACCTAGACATTCTAGAGCTCCACACAAGGGAGGTCCTCAAAAGATTAGAGATGTGTCCATGGGAAGAGGCAAGTATTATGTTTCATGACAACAAAAAGAAACTTGGCTGTTCCTTAAAGTCTTTAAAGGGATAATAAGAGAATAGTCTGACTATTGTTGATATCTAATCTTGGCTGCAGCATTGTAGGGATCAACCAGTAGTTATGCCTGTGACAGGGAGTGGTGCTTAATCTTTCTAAGTTTTAGTGTAGAATTTGAATGAATAGACCTCATTCGATTGCTGATATGTTTATTGAGTCTTTAGCAAGTACCATTTCCTCTTCTAGGCTCTAGAGAAGATTGTGAGCAAAACGTAAGTCCCTGCCCCTCATGAAGCTTCCATCCTAGTTCAAGCTGGAAGGATGGAGAGACAGAGACATATACTAAAATAATACAATTTCAGATGATAAGCGTTATTTAAAAACCCCAAACAATAGAACAACAGAATAAAGGGGGATGGGGTAAAGCTGGCTGCTTTAGCTAAGGTGGTCAGAGAGCCTCTCAGGTTTGAACCGACAGCTGAGTAACAAATAGGAAGAAGTCAAATGGTTACATGGTGATTGGAGGAATGGCATTACAGGCAGAGGGAAGAGCAAATGCAGAAAGCCTCTACTTGAGCCAGCAGTCAGCCTGGAGGACTGTTAGACTGGGAGACTGTCAGAAGAAACTCTTAAACTTCGTGAAGTGCTGGCCTACTGGACAAAGGGGAGAGTGGGAGGCAGTAATGAGATCAGTGTAGCGCCTTTGCAGAACATGGTAGTGACTTTGTAGTGAGCTCTGCATCATCCATACTTTTACATCCCAAGAAGAGGATAAGCAACCATTTTAAATGAATAAGATCGAAGAACCAGGTGCTGTGGTGTGGGCCTGTAGTCCCAGCTACTTAGGAGACTAAGTCAGGAGGATCATTTAAGCCCAGGAGTTGAAGGCCAACATAACTAGATCCTGGCTTAAAAAAAAAAAAAAATTGGGAGGCCGAGGCAGGTGGATCACGAGGTCAGGAGATCGAGACCACGGTGAAACCCCGTCTCTACTAAAAATACAAAAAATTAGCCAGGTGCAGTGGCGGGTGCCTGTAGTTCCAGCTACTCAGGAGGCTGAGGCAGGAGACTGGTGTGAACCCGGGAGGCGGAGCTTGCAGTGAGCCGAGATCATGCCATTGCCCTCCAGCCTGGGCGACAGAGCGAGACTCCGTCTCCAAACAAACAAATATATATATATATATATATATATAAAACTTTTTAAAATATTTTAAATTGTATGTAATTATAATGTTTTAAGATTATGCTGTTCTAAACTGTAATCATCAGAGAAGATTAAGCTTATTATGAAAGGTTCTATTTATTATTAAGGGGAAAATCACTATGAAAAGGAAGTCTTTTTGATGCATTAAAACCCAGCTACTGCCTTTATGTCGCATGGTGACCCTTGTTCCTAGTGGTAGCAGTGTGGTGAGCTATAAGTTGCTGACTAGGTATTAGATGAAGGATGGGTGAATGGAAAGGCCCAGTAGCTAGCACTTTAGCAGGAAGAAGCAAGGGGAAGAGAGCTAAAATACTCTGAGGCAGTGCTTCTCCAGTTTTTCAGCTTTCTGCAAGAATGAAGTTTCTTTGAATTCACTTTATGCATATTTTATGTTTTACTTTCTAGAATGCATTTCATGGTTAATGGCCCTCCAGAAAGATGAGCCATACTCTTACTTTGGCTTTAGGAACTCTGGAGTGCCATACTGCTGCATATCCCCAAGCCCAGGTGGCTGCCTGTATCTTTGAGATGCAGGACCATAGGGGAGGTGGTGGTATACTGTATTCCATCAGTTGAGCAGGGCTACCTGAGGGTGGATGGTAAGTTAAGTTCTGCATTTATACCTTCAGGACATCTTGAGCTCTAAACTGAATGGAAAATTCAACAAACATCTCCAACCATCCTCCACAGTACCTGAATGGAGAGCGAAAGATAATGATCTACGATTACTGCTGACGAATGGAAGAATAATTAAGTATGTAAAGTAAATCAGAGTATCAAATAGATTAATTTTCATTGGGTTCCCTTTGTTCATTTAACCCAGTGGTCCTCAACCTTTTTGGCACCAGGGACCGGTTTTGTGGAAGACAGTTTTTTCTCAGCCAGGGAATGGTTTTGGGATTAAACTGTTGCACCTCATATCATCAGGCATTAGATTCTCATAAGGAGTGTGTAACTCTTGGACATGTGTAGTTCACAATATGGTTCACGCTCCTATGACAATCTAATGCTGCCACTGATCTGACAGGAGACAGAGCTCAGGTGGTAATGCTCACTCACCCACTACTTACCTCCTGCTGTGTGGCCCGGTTCCTAACAGGCCAGGGACTGGTACCAGTCTATGGCCCAGGGGTTGGGGACCCCCGTTTAATCTGTAATGAGCTCAGTGGCTCACACCTGTAATCCCAAGTTGATTTGGGAGTCTGAGGTGGGAGGATCTCTTGAGACCAGGAGTTTAAAACTAGCCTGGGCAACTTAGCAAGACTCCATCTCTACAAAAAAATAAAAATAAATTAGCTGGGTGTGGTGGCCATGCCTGTAGTCCTGGCTACTTGAGAAACTGAGGTGAGAGGATCGCTTGAGCCCAGGAGTTCAAACTTACAGTGAGCTATGATTGTGCCACTGCACTCCAGCCAGGGCAACAGAGCAAGACCCTGTCTCAAAAAACAAAAACAAAAAACGAACCTCAGATCCCTAGCGCATACTATTGCACAGTTGAATGAAATATGGGGACAGTGTCTCA
Source organism: Pan troglodytes (assembly GCF_028858775.2). Lineage (NCBI taxonomy): Eukaryota > Metazoa > Chordata > Mammalia > Primates > Hominidae > Pan > Pan troglodytes. The sequence goes on along the minus strand of NC_072404.2, from coordinate 155,457,242 downwards.
ATTCTCTACTCTTTGTAAATTAAGGGAGAGGGGAATAAATACTGTTTGGCTACAGAGTCTTGCACTATATTCTGATTACTTTTCCTTCTTAATACAGAGATGAAAGGCAGCCCTTTGCAGATCAAAGTCTTTATACAGCAGATAGTGAAAATGAAGAGGATAAAAGAAGGACAAAAAAGGCAAAAATGAAGATAGAAGAGAGTTCAGGAGTAGAGGGAGTGGAACATGAAGAATCTCAAAAACCACTGAATGGTATGTTTTTTTTAATGGTTATTTTAAAGATCTTTTGATTACTAATGTGATAATATGTAAAGTAACTTGCTAATTTTGAAGTTCTTAAGTTTAAAATAGCAGAAAACTTTTGTGTCCCTAAAACTGTCTTGAAAAATCTGAAGTATGAGAGAAGTGCTGAACGTGAATGCCCAGTGAGGTATACGCCCAGTGGCCAGGGGCGGTGTTCTCAGTGAGGGGATGTTTGTGGGTTAGAGCTGCACTCATCTAGTCAGTTTTTAAAGAGTCACTTGAAAAGCTCATTCATGTTATAGGCCTCTACTCCCCAAAATAAAAGTTTCAAGTTTCATTTAATTTTATATATAAGTTCAGCTACCATGTGTATGGTTTTCAGAATTAGGAAGTATATATGATTAGCTAATCTGAAGCTGTTAGTAATCCATGCATTGTGGTTTTAATTGATTACCTGTTGACAAGAAGGCCTCTACTGGGTTATTAATTGGTTATCATCAGTATGGCAAAATAGTAACACCTCCTTCTCCTTAAGGTCTTTCTTCTTTGAATTAAGCCTTAGTTTCTCAACATATTTCAGGATCTCTGTATTCCTTTCTATTTTAAAAAGTAGTTCAAATATATACTTTGGTACTTGACAAATAAATGTTTCAGATAACTAACATTATTTAATCCATGTTGAACACCCCTGTTCCTGCTAATCTGAGTGAAATTGGCACTGCTGTAGTTGGTGACTCTGCCTTTGCACACACCAGGTGCTAATCAACAGGAATCCGTCAAACCATTGCTATATGTCAGTGACTCATGAAAGAACCCAGTTTATAAGCGTGTTGAATTCACTATCTATGTGAATGCGTTTTACGTTTGGGAAGGTTATCTTTTTGTTTTCTAATGATACAACTAATGCAAAAGGAGAAGTGTGAAAAGCATCTGATAGCTAATTTTAGTTTCAGCATTTTTCTTCTGGAAAGAAATACAAAACAGTCAATCCATCCAAGTAAGGAATATATAATTATGGAAATACCACACTTAATATTTGAGAATATACTTCAGTCTGTGTCTTGGCCAATTAGGGAGAAAGACCTTAAGGGGAGAAAGAAATGAAGAAAATAAAAGTGAAAAAGGAGGGTAGGGCAAGAGAGATTGAGAGACATCACAAGCTGGGTGGACTTTAGATACCATCTTGTCACCTTGTTCATCGTAGTCAAATGACTTTCTCTTTTTCTCATCCTTTCATTCTTTTTCAGGGTTTTTTACACGTGTGAAATCAGAACTCAGGAGTAGATCATCAGGATATTCTGATATTTCTGAGTCAGAAGACTCCGGACCCGAGTGCACTGCACTGGTACGCCTGAGACCCCATGGCTTGTACGTTATTTGATGGAAAGATGAGCACCACGTAACTTCTGGAAGGAAGGCAAATGACAGCTTTTCTCAAAGCTTGTCTGTCTGACTTACATAGCACAGGGTCTTCTGTGGTGGTCAGTGTACACACATGCCATCATGTGACCATTCACATTTGAGACATAGAGCTTTTGTCTGATTTTGGAAAGGGTAGAGGGAGAGACTCCTTTGCTTATACTATTCTTGTTTCATATTTCTCATGGATTATATTTTATTTTACCTTAAAGAAAGCCTATACTGTGTATTTTTTTAATCAAGGTAGTATGTTCATGTAGTTAATAGAGATTATCATTTTTTTCATGTGAAATACAGAAATAATTCCCTGATAATTAAGATTCTGACTTTCTCTAGATGTATAAAATCTTTTTGGATTCATTTGTACAGACTTGGTCAATTTCTTATGTAGCTTTGTTTCCATGTAATTATTATCTCAGAAAAGTATCTTTACCACTGAAGAGTCTGAAAGTTCAGGTGATGAAAAGAAACAAGAAATAACATCCAACTTTAAGGAGGAATCTAATGTGATGAGGAACTTCCTTCAAAAGAGCCAGAAGCCATCTAGAAGTGAAATTCCAATTAAAAGGTAGGCTTGCTGATAGTAGTAAGTCTTATTATATTGTAAGGTAAATACTATGAACACTTTTTTTAGTTTTAAATTTTACCAAAAATGTCATCAGAAAAAATAGACTCTTGTGTTTTTGGATCATCTCTTCTTTAGGGAATGTCCTACCTCGACGAGCACAGAGGAAGAAGCTATTCAGGGCATGCTGTCTATGGCAGGGTTGCACTATTCCACGTGTTTACAAAGGCAAATACAAAGCACAGACTGCAGTGGTGAAAGAAACTCTCTCCAGGATCCCAGCAGCTGCCATGGCAGTAACCATGAGGTTAGGCAGTTGTATCGCTATGATAAACCAGTGGAATGTGGTAAGAAACATAAATTATCAGTCTCTAAAAAGTAACATATGTTGCCCAACTTAATGGCTCAATAATCCTCATTTAGGTTAGAGATTATGAATAAGCATCTTTAATTGGAAATGTGTTAAGAAGGTTGACCAAAAAAAGCACAATGCTGACATATCACGTAAGATGGAAGCAGAAGAACTCAAAATGTAAATTACCTGGGATTGACAATTGTGTTCACTAGCATCATTCTACCATTGTTATTGCAAGCCAGTTAGTATTATTTCCCTTTTACAGACAGGTTGATCAGAGTGGAAGGAGTGTTTTGGTGCCTTAAATGGCCAACTAAGCTTGAACAATCAGCCCTTTTTCCTTTTATGAGAGGAAAAATAAGTTTTAAACTGTTTCTTTCTGATTGAGGCTATTCCTTCTCCTACTTGAAAAGAAAGTATTAGGAAAAGAGGGTAGACTCAGTGGCAGTGTTAGGCATGCCACATAGTGTTTTCTTCCTTGTGCCTTTAGAGAAAATGTTTGTCTCCCAAAAAGCCTGAGGAGGACTGGGGAGAAGATAGTACTATATTAAAATTGAATGCCTATATAATAAATATGTTTGATCCTACATAATTATCAATTGTATACCAGGAGCTTGACATCCATTTCACTGAAATAATTTTTTTTTATTATTTATTTATTTATTTATTTTGAGACTGTCTCACTCTGCTGCCCAGGCTGGAATGTAGTGGCACAAATATGGCTCACTGTAACCTCAACCTCCAGGCCTCAAGCAATCTTCCTGTCTCAGCCTCCCAAGTAGCTGGAACTATAGATGCATGTCACCATACCTGGCTAATTTTTTTATTTTTTGTAGAGACGAGGTCTCACTTAAGTTGCCCAGACTGGTCTCCAACTCCTGAGCTCAAGTGATCCTCCTGCCTCTGCTTCCCAAAGTGCTGAGATTACAGGTGTGAGCCACCATGCCTGGTTATTTCACTTAATTCTTAAAACAATACTTGTAGGTAAAATCACTCCCATTTTACAGGTAAAGGAAATAAGACTTAGTAAAACTAATTTAACTTGTCCGTACTTCATGTAGCTATTATTCAGTGGTATTGGAATTTGAAGCCAGGACCATCTGATCTCAAAGTCTTTGCTTATTGTATAAGAGGAAATTGAAGTTTGGAGAGGATAAATAAGTTGCCTAAAGTTGCATTGGTAATGGAAGAACTCAAATTCAAATCTGGGTTTGTCTCTTTTTGTACTGCACCATTTTGTCTTCCTTTAGTCCCTTGAAAAAGAACACTTCTATGGAAATACTGCAAAATTCAGGCAAATACCTGCCTTTATTCTATGTGGAAAAATATACCATTTTTATAGAGAATTATTGCATTGGTTTTACATATACAATAGGCGGCCATAGAATTTGATTCTAGATCACTGGGCGCAATGGTTCACGCCAGTAATCCCAGCACTTTGGGAGGCCGAGGTGGGCGGATCACCTGAGGTTGGAAGTTCAAGACCAGCCTGACCAACATGGAGAAACCCCATCTCTAGTAAAAATACAAAAATTAGCCGGGCTTGGTGGCGCATGCCTGTAATCCTAGCTACTTGGGAGGCTGAGGCAGGAGAATCGCTTGAACCTGGGAGGCGGAGGTTGCGGTGAGCTGAGATTGCGACATTGCACTCCAGCCTGCACAACAAGAGGGAAATGCCATCTCAAAAGAAAAAGAATTTGATTGTAGATCTTCCAGCATCTAGCCCAAAACCCATCCTATAAAGACAGTCTTTGAGGCTGGTCTGAGTATGGTGTTTATAACTAATTGATCACAAACAATTACAGATTTCTTTGTTTCTTCTCCATCTCACTGCTTCACTTGACTAGAGAATGAATGAATAAATGAAGACAGTCTTTGAGAGAATCAAAAGAATTAGCATAATAGGTTATGAATTGGTGACTTTTTGTTTTTGAGGGAAAGGCATATAGTGAAGGTAAAGGTATGCAAATGAGTATCTAAAGAGTTAATGTGCTTTTAAATAAAATGTCAACATAAATTTGCTTTCTTTTTTTTTTTTTTCCCCCAAGATGGAGTCTCACTCTGTTGCCTAGGCTGGAATGCAGTGGCATGATCTTAACTCACTGCAACCTCCACCTCTCGGGTTCAAGTGATTCTCGTGCCTCGGCCTCCCAAGTAGCTGAGATTACAGGCGTCCGCCACCACACCCAACTAATTTTTGTATTTTTAATAGAGACGGGGTTTCACCATGTTGGCCAGGCTGGTCTCGAACTCCTGACTTCAAGTGATTGACCTGCCTTGGCCTCCCAAAGTGTTGGGATTACAGGCGTGAGCCATCACGCCCAACCTGCTTTCATTTTTAAGCATTAGGCTAATTTTGTCATTTCAAATCAAGTTTGTGCAAAGTTAATTAAACTGAAACTTCTCTTTAGGATACCATGTCAAGACTGAAGATCCAGACTTGAGGACTTCCTCCTGGGTTAAACAGTTTGATATTTCCAGATTTCATCCTCAGGTATATTCAAAGTTTGAAACGTTAAAAGGAGATTTAAAATGGTCATTAACTTTGTTTTTGCTTTCTTTTTTAAAACTGTAACAACCAGTTATCAACTGCTAGATCTAGGCAGCCAGAAAATCACAGTTAAATGCACATTTGAACAACTGTCCATTTTGAGAGATGCCGAAATGATAACCAACATAAGGCTCATGGATAGAGTGTGATCTGGAAAAGAATAATTTATTCAAGGAAGCAGTTAAACCACTGGCTGCCAACCCATGTAGGTTATATCTGGTTAGAATGAAATATTCAAGGAAAAGATGAATATCATATCTTTTTAATCTCTGATGCTGTTTCTTGAACGGTTTTGGATACTGAATTTCTTTGAGCATTTGATGAAAGTTACAGATTGTCTTTCTAGAAAATACATTCATGATAAACACAACTTTCGCTTACATTATCAAATGAACCCAAAATAGCAGTTGTGAAAAAACTAAAACTTTATCAGCAGCACCAAACAAGAAAAGTGATACAACCTTTTTTTGCAAACCTTGGAAAATGGCAGCCAAAGAAAGAATCAAAGTTCTCATGTGGCACTGTGGGGCCCCAAACCTCTCTACCCCGAGCACACATAAGAAAGAAAGTAAATCAGCAAAGGCAGAAATATTGCCTCTAGTTCTCCTCTGAGTGAAGAAACATTTGTGGGGGAGAAGGGAAGGAGGGAAGAGGAGACAGAGGGGAACATGAGTCGACTGTTTAAGAAGTGAAGGGAAAAATCTCTTATGAATAAAGCTTTCACATGGCACCGAAAGACCTCAGCAGAAGTGAAAAAGGCCTCCTGGGTTTTGCCATCTTCCAGAGCGCTGAGGTGACTGGAGGAATGGATTAAAATCCCTGGAGGAGGAGACACCCGTGTATATAGACAGAAAAGACTCTACCCCTAAATATGGAACATCATTAATCTCTGAGTAGTAGAATTATGGGTGGTTTTTATTAATTTTTAAAATTTGGCTTGTCTATATTTTCTAAATATTTAAGCAATTACTTGCATAAGAAAAAGAAGCAAGTTTTTTTTTTTAAAGGAAGGCTTTGTGAGTATACGTTCTTTGACTAGAAGGATACATTCCAGAGTCAAAGGTCATAAGAAATCTCATTATAATTTACTTTTCGGTGTATGATTTTATAGTGCTTCACTGTAGCTGGTCATAAAGTTTATCACTTACTAGCACTATAGGATTCATTATGTAATGTGAGCTATTATTTAAATCTGGCTGTTCTTTTTATAATTGTTTTTGAAAATAAATGAAGACATAGAGGATGGATGATTAGCATAATGAAAACTGGTTTCATGAAACATTCACACTATAGTGTACTCTGTTCACATCTAGTCTGTTCCTTTCTCTTTTTAATGCTGGTTATAACCCTCTCAGTTAATTTCAAGACTCATCAATCAGTAGCGTTTTTTTTGCCCCCTGAAAGTTTACTCAATAGTCTTAAGAGACTGAAAGAGTAGTTGTAGTGAAAGGAAAACACCAAGCTTGGGACTCTGGATCTAAGGATTTCCTAGCAAAAAAAATACAGTGGAGATGAACCTGATAGAAGATAGATTCTAGAAAAGAACATGACACGTGAGAGGTCCAAGGGAGCTGTGACTTGCCAGGGAAGTGGGAGATCGATCCATTCCCCCAGCTCAGGGTCCCTGCGTGGCATGTGCTCACTGAGCTGAGTAGCAAGTAGGGCGTGGTGCCTGTTTACGTTGTTTTCTCTCACTCTCTCTTTCGCCTTCTTAACTTACGATGCAACTTAAAGACCTGAGTCCTTCAGAGCTACTGAGACGACATCATGCAGGAATGGTCATCTGTGGCTAATAGATGTTAAGAAAATCAGAATTCAGTAGTTTGTTTCTTCTCTCACTTGACTTTGCCAATGCATAGAGAGCTTAAATACCAAATTTAAACCCTAAAAATTCAGCCTCGTGTCCTTCCTCCTCCTTCAGGATCTAAGTAGAAGCCAGAAATGCATCAAAAAGGAAGGTTCATCAGAAATTAGTCAGAGGGTACAAAGTAGGAATTATGTGGACAGCAGCGGCTCAAGCCTTCAGAATGGAAAGTATATGCAGAATTCAAACCTGACTTCGGGGGCGTGCCAGATAAGTAATGGCAGTCTAAGCCCAGAAAGGCCAGTTGGTGAAACTTCCTTCTCGGTGCCCCTTCACCCCACCAAGAGACCGGCATCAAATCCACCACCTATCAGCAACCAGGCAACAAAAGGTAACTTTCACACATGTATAGAGAAAGTATATTTCTGACTGTATGTGATGGTCATCATGGCAGTTGAGGTGTAGTCTCTGCACTCAAGTTGTTCAACATCTCATGCATAGTAGACAGCATAGTGATGGCAGTATACACAGGCTACTACAGGAACAAAGAAAAAGGATACCCAAGTCAGCTCTGAGGAGCAAGAGACAGATCCTAAAATCAGATGTTCAGGGGTTAGCCAGGCTGAATTGGGGAAAGTGACAGAATAGACAGCTTTGAAGGCAGAGGATTGAGCCTGAGGCAGGGCACAAAGGGGAGAAACAGGATATGGGGTATTTGTGAAATGGTAGTCAGTTTTGTTGCTTAAGCGTAGTGTAATGCAGGATAGGGAAGAGCCCAGGCTGGAGAGCAGGCAGACCAGACTGTGGGAAGCCTTGTGAGTCTTGTGAGGGCCTAGTGTGATGAGGTGGAAGGGTTTTAAACAGCGGAAGTTCAGAAGCATGACTTTGTCCATGCAGAACACCTAAGGGCTTACTTCCCATAAAGAAAGCTCTCCCCGTAGTCTTCCAGGTGCTCTCTTAAGTGTACTTTTCATCATTACTTACACTCCCTTTTGGTGTTTTATAGGTAAACGTCCAAAAAAAGGAATGGCAACAGCCAAACAACGTCTTGGGAAGATCCTTAAGTTGAACAGAAATGGCCATGCACGTTTCTTTGTGTGACAGAGCTGCTGTTGCAGCCATTCTTCCCTTTGGAGACCAGTCTAGGGGTGCAGGAGCCTGGAGCTTCCGCTGTCCCCCTGCCTGGAGCAGTTTGTGTGTATAGTAAGAACACTGCCCGAAGAACAGAATGAACCTGATGCTGCATTTTCACTGTGCCACACCCACTCAGCAATAACCATTTTGGACCTGGTGGGGGAGAGGAAGAAGGAGGGTAGAACCTTAAAAAGAGACCTTGAACTGGAAAGGGGTCTCTTGTCAGGGCTTGAATTTTATTTTGTTGTTGGTAGTGTCTTGATGTATTTTCAGTGGTAGGGTAAAGAATTATCAATAATTTATTTAACAGATTTTTTTTTAAAGTTAACAGCTTTTAAATTCTTTTTTTAAAGCTATTTATTTGGAAGATTTCTGGAGAAATATCTCACTAATTTAGATGTAAGAATGTGAAGGTTTTTAAATTATTTTTGATAGTGTGTGTGTTACATGTGGGGAAGGGCCACAGTAACAGTAACTAGTCTGGACTCTTAAATTTGATATTCAGGTTAAAGTCTTAAACAGGGATTTGATGCATTAATTATTTTAAATTAAGATGTATATGAAAATCATTTTATTTTATATATTTCATGTGTTTTTTATAAGCTATTAGCTTCGCTTTTGCTAACATCCAAGGTGCATACTGTTATCCAGGTTGATTACCTTATATCCCACCTTCCCTCTGCACTCCCCATCATTTTGTGATGACCCAGTAAGACTCTTCTCTTTGCAGGGAAACACTTTCGTAGCCAATGTGTAAGAACTCCATGAAAGATCCCTCATTTCTCATTTCGTTTGACATTGTGATTTTCTTCTCAACATTAAAAAAAATAGGCTTTTGCATTTTCATTTCTGCTGATGATATCTGGGTCCCAAAGAGAACAGCTTTAATGTATTTTTCCTACTTGTGGGAAAAGTATTATAAGTTTGGTTAAATTGTCATGTTTATAGTTTTTCCAAATACATTTGTAACTACAGCAGGCCTTCTTCGTACTGCTGGTGTTGGACAACAGGACTGACACCTGCTGCGGAGGTTATACCTTATGATACTTTTATTCTCCATACCTGATTTGTTGGAAAATGTTATTTAGGATATTCAAATCTGCATAATAAGCCGTAATATAATAGGATTAATACTACATTAAGTTGTATAGAAGCAAGCATGTTGGAATAGATCTTTTGTGTGTATTTACTTTTTTTATTTCTTAATTTTCTAAAGAATTACTTAAGATATGGATTTGGAGTAAAATGGGTGCTTTTGGCAGTTTCTTCCATCTATCCTAACCTGACCAGTACATATTGAGGTTAAGTATCTGGTTAAACTTTAAGGTATTCATTTATCTCCTTTATGTATGATTTTTACTAAATGCCAGTTTTCATTTGCTTATAGTAGCTTCTATTTTCCCTTTTTTCCATCCATAGCATAAAAATAAGTGATTTCTGGGGGTGGGGCAGAAATGTTCCCAAGTCTGACAATAGAGCATTTTACAAATTCCTACAAAGAAAATATAGGCAAATAGATAAAATTTATTTTTATGGAGAAGAAATATGGCCATATTATGGATTTGTCTTTTTTTTACTCAGCAAGATAGCAGGACTTACCCTTCTCTATTAAGTATCACTTGAATTGCTAAGAAGAAAAAAGTCTGTACCATCATCTTTCATGGTTGCATTCAAATGTGTATTTTCAAAGAGAAATACTTCTTAGTGTCCCCATTCCAAAATGTCATGGGATAAATATGAAATAGTTTATGAAGTAGCCTTTCTGGTTCAGAGTGACTGGACCAAAGTCTGAATCTTATCTGGGTATCAGGAAAAAGAATTTTTATGGAAATCCTTAGTGTCTATAAACAACCCGTGTAAACCCTGTCTACACTATGCCAAAACCAGTGGAAAGATGGGTAGAGTCATCTTATCTCAGGATGTCAAAAATCTGGGTTTGACTGATTCCCCTACCTTCCCACACAGTATATTCTTGTGATTTTTGCTTTTCTGTAGATCCTGAGTCGGTGTTACAATAGTCATGTTTTTATTTTGGGTTAAGAAATAAGAGGTGTAAGAGCTATAATTTCCTTTTCGTGTTATATCATGATCTGGGTTTTCTTTTTTCCTTTACGTTTTTCACAGCTCTTGAGTATTTTCTATTTTTTTCTTTAGTCACAAAAATTAAAATTAAACTTTATTTTTATGAATTAAAATGAAATTTAATTTATTTTTATGAATTAAAATTGTGGCCAGTATCCACTGTGTCCTTAGGCTGAGAAGTACTAATTTGGAGTAGCCCGTGTGTGGAATTCTAAAGTGAAGGTACTGTGGATTCATTTTTAGTAGTTTTAGCCCCTTAATAAGTGGCTAAGTTAGAAAACTTTCAGCGAGGTAATAGAACCACTCGAATAGAATCCATGTGTCTTTTTCTGAATTGGTGAAAATTCGGCCACTGATCCAGTGACTCCTGGTCAAACGTCTTATAACATTACTGGCCATAATGCACCCCTTTATCTCATGGAAATGGCTGAACTTTGTGGTAGCTGCTGCGAGTACCTGGGCTTAACAGTAATAGAGAACCTCATTTATACCATACAGACACAGCAACTTAGGAAGACAGCACTGATAGCATTTAGCTAGTTGTAACCAAATACAAATATGTAAAATTGAGAATTATGATTTAACATATGCAACTTTAATAATAGGAATAGATGATAATTTTCCTGTATTGTTTCAAATAAGTGACTGTTCAGCTGGGATCCATTGGATTATAATTTACAATGTCACATAATATTATGCTTTTCAATATTGATGAGTGATGTAAACAATATAAAGTTGGCAGTTTGTAGTAGTTCAGTATCCTAGAAATACATTGAACTTCATAAGTATCAGTTCATTTTTAAGCATACAGAATTGAAGATTCTGACTGAAATCATAAACTCAGAGGAAACAAGCCCATCTTTATCACTAATTACTTAGCTTGAATACTTTTCTATTTTTAAATAATCCTAATTATTGCCTTTTCAATATAGTCTACTGTATTTATTTATATGGGATCAACAGGTATTTATCAAACATCTACTGTGTGCCCAGCACTACCTAGTACTGTTGGGGAACACAATTTGCAGTTGTGGTCTCTGCCCTTGAAGGTATCTTCTCCAGGAAATTAGCAGTATTATTTTCACTTCTAAGCAAACATGAGCAAAAGAGGACCTGTTCATTAAAAAACATCCTGACTTTTTTAGTTTCAACTGAGATATGCCACTGTAGAAGTGAAAGTAATTTCACAATTTAAGAAATGCTTCAACTTGGTAATTAATATGGTCATACAGGGACTTGGTGTAGCACGCAAGGGAGCAGAAGACCTGGGCTTTTGTCGAAGTTCTGCCATTTAGGTATCAGCTGTGTAACCTTGAATAAGTCACTTAACTCTTTCTCTTAGTTTTCTCATTTGTAAATTTGGGTTAAAGTGTTTATTATGATAATCAATTAAGAAAATCTCTTAACACTTCATACAGAGAACTTATCATTAAGTTAAAACTGGCAATTAATGCACCTTTATATATATTTTTAAATGAAAACTAATACTATTCATGATGTTTATTTTATATCAAATATATGCCCAGGGCATGCTACTTTAAAAATCTGAGGAATCTCCAACAAGGTGCTGGATTAAAATCAGATTTCGTGCTTGAAGTGGAAGAAAAATGAAGTTGTTTATGGATAAGAGAGTGAGAATGTGTATCCTCAAGTACGTTAAGATGATTTAACTGAAAGATGGCTTTAGGTTTTTCTTGAAGAATTAGGAAAGTACCATCCCCACAGATTCAGCATACTCTTCAGGTACTAGATAAAGGTGAAGGAAGTCATGGAATTAAAATGACTTAGCAACTCCCTAGGGAACTTGTGGGGAGAATGAGGTGGTTAGAAAGGTGAGAATGCACAAAGACAGCTCTGGGTTGGGTACCAACAGTTTGCTTGGTAGAAAGAAACCAGTGTAGGAAAGGAGACGCCACCAGACGTCTTCAACAGACAAGATTCTTTCTGCCTTTTTCAAAAGATGCTCTCTGCAGCAGTAAGACTATAGATAGAGTTGATTGGAATAATCATGTGACCCAGTATGCTACTGCTAGGCGTAATTATCAAAAATTCATTTTTCTCATTAAATATTGTTAATTGCTCGCCACATAAAGAGAAGCTAGAGCTCACCAGTCTTGGTGGTGTCCTAGACCTTCCTCTAAAGCAGTCTTGGGAAGCTGGAGCATCAGATCTTTAGCCTAGACAGAGTGTCGCTGGTAAATAAAGGAGACACAGGTAACCCAGAGTGGACAGTGATTTGCGTGGGGAGACACAGTGGATCTGGGGCCTCTGATACTTTGCTTCCTAAAACAGCCCCCAGTTTTCGGCTTGCCCTATGAGATGATGTTCATGTGCTTCCTTGAAACCAGGTGGAAAGAAAGGGGAAGAATTAATTTTCTCATTCTGTTGCTGTTGAACGTAATGTAATCTGAATACTGTAGCCTTCCGAGAAGCCCTTCCCTCTTTTTCATGCTGTAAAGTCAAATATTTGATATCCTTAACATAAATTTTAAAAATTAAGGTCATTAGGAAGCAAATGTCTATTTCCAAAGCAATGAGCTTGTTGTGACTGTGATTTTATTCTTCTATAGTATTTTTTTCCTCATTTTAATTGAGAGGAGAAAATAATACTCTTTTGCAATATCCTTAGATTCTCCCCTTCACCCTGGTGCCCCTTCTAGTGTCTTAAGACTTTGTCTTAACAAGTATAACATTACATTTTGTTGTTAAAACCTTTCGAAACTGTATTCAGTGATTCTTCCAAGTTTATCTGCTCTGCACTATTTCACTAATAAACCCTGGCTACCACGTAGCCCTTGATCTCCAAGTAGTTTACCTATGCAAGACCTGTGACACTCTGAATTCACTTCTCTTTCTTTCAGAAAGTAGTCATAAATGGAGCTTAATTATAAAGGTAAAACTTGTCTCCAACCAGTTTCATTTTGGCCATTTCTTTTTCAAAATGTCAGCTGTTTTCCTCCAGGATTTTTCACCAAAACAATGATCATAAGTGCTGGAATATATAATACTTTGCAGGCATAAAATAACCCAGACATACTCTCATATTTCTTTGGTGTATTTTGGTTGGTAAAACTTACCAGCATTAAATGTAAAATATAATGAGTTAATTCCTTACCTAGAACTATTTCTTCCTTTTAAGATTCATAAGTAACCTTTTATTTTTACAAAGCTACGTATAACTTCCACATTATAGTCAGGGACCTGAGGTGTAACTTACTAAGTGAACCCCAAGGTTATTTTATCTTGCAAAAGAAACCTAAACCAAACTAAGGGCCTTACAGTTTATGGTTAGACTGAATCAAAAGCTATAACCTCAATTTTTCCAAAAACAGCTTCTGACTGCAAAAGCAAGTCATACAGTTGTTAGGTATGAAATAGCACTGATCAGGAAATGCATCTTCGCAGATGCTATTTCCTTCAGAAAAGACTTTTCTACTTTTAATATAAATTAAGCCATAACAGTTTCATGCTGTGGAAAGAGGGTGAAAAGGTTCATTTTAAGAGATTATATAATATGAACTTTCACATTTACTGTGAAATGTCTAATTTGCCAGTGCTTCAGCAAGTTTTTTTGGGGGGTGATGGGGAGGGGTAGTATTGGTTTTAGAGGTTTCAAATCTGTGAACTTTGGAGAGGGGACAGTTGTTGGCTCTGGTATTTACTAGTTTTGTAGTAACGTTTTGCTAGCCTGACTGACTTTTCTTACTGGTTTTTATGCCCACGGTCCGAGGGGACTGTTCTTCTTGTTTGGGGTGTCTGCGGAATAGCGTCTCGTCTTGTTTGTATAGGCAGTCAATGTGTGTGACATGTGTGTCCTTTCAGTCCGGAAGCCCACTGTGTGACAATGGCGTGGGGTGTGGCTGGGAGGTGGGGTGCTGAAGCTTGAAGAGCATTTCTTTGCTGATTCATAACAGTATTTCCCATCTTTTGCCTGCAGGCAGGGAAAGTGTACAGTATTTATTTTGTTTCTGTTTTACTTTAAATTTGTAAGTCTTTAAGTAGCTTACATTGATTATTATAGGGGAGGACAAGTGACTTGTTTAAAGTTGTATTTAGTATTCTTTCCAATTTCTGTATTTTAAAATATTGAAATTAAAATTGTATTACTTCTGTTTTGATTTTTTTAGCACTCAGTGTATTTTTTGCTCATTTTGTTTTAAAGTATAAATGTTGAAAATTGTATAAAATGCGTCCTTGAAAGAAAAAGAATCTGAATTCTATATCCAATTCTGACTTTGTTCCCTTTTTCTGCTGATTGAATCGTGGGAAATTATTTAAGAGTATGAAAAACTGGGTTCAGCGTCTGCTCCTTACTACTTCTGAAGACTTCAATGTGAAAAGTAATTGTCTTATTTTATTAGCAGTCTTGCTGGGGATGAGTGATTGCTCAAAGAGAGGGAAGAATACAAAAGTGTAACTGGCAAGATGAGGCTGAAACGTAGAAACGGATGTGGGTACTTGGCTAATGAACATTGCAGCACACTCACAGCCCCTGCCCAGGCATCCCACAAATATTTCCTAACACCTGCAGTACAGTAGGCACTGTTTTAGCACTAGTGCTGCAGGAGTGAGCAAAACCAAGTCCCAGGCCTCAAGGAGCTTGTGTGAGACACAAAAGGCAAGTGAGAGCCAGGGGTGTGGTGGCCTGGCTGGCTGGTGAAGGTGAGAGTGTTAAGTGCACACTCCGTGAGGAAGATGAGTTCAGTTTTGGACTCAGGGTCTGAGAGACAGGGATGATATGGACCAGGAAAAAGATCTGGCCTTAGAGGAGATGAGAGGGGAACTCTGGACCAGGAAGGAAGGAGCCCTGCAGGCATCACTTCCAGGGCAGAAGAGAAGCCTAGGAAGGAGACAAGTGGGCAGGAAGTCTGTTCCCGAGGAGAAACTGAGCTCAGAGTCCCAGAAACCAAGTGACCAGAAGGACCAAAGACCATACCCTCCCTCCCCCTAATATCTGCAAAAGAACAGGGATGCCAAAGCATGCACACTTAAACACACCTTGAGAGCTGCTTCCGCCCCTAGAACGGAATCCACAAAAGCAGTTTGCGTCTCCTGTGTCTGCTTTCATGAGATTGGTTGAAATCTAAATCTGAACAAATCTGCTCGTTTTGTGAAAATCCATATACTATTTGTAAATTTGTGGGTTGTCTGCCCTTCCCAAAGCTCATACGTTAATGAAACAATGATCAGGACCTACTCTCCTTAGACTTTTCAGCTGATGTTTGTGGTTTCACAACAGTGAGACAGCATGAGACACATCACTGTGGGATGTTGATGATAAATGCCAATTATTTTACAGTAGGAAGGATCAAATGCTATGTTACAGACAGGATTTGAAACAGGAGCCCTTATTACTGTCTTTTATTTCATTCCATTTGAGTACTTACTGTGTGCAAGGATATTTTTCTTTCTCAAAATAACCCAGCAAGGTAGGTACTACATTCCCCATCCTACAGATGCATCCAAGGCTCAGAGAGGGCCAATGACACTTCCAGGTTCACATGAATACAGACATTTTCAGTCTGTCTGACTCTAAAGACTATTCTAAACTGTTTCTCTAAGTATTTTTAACTATATAGTTTTAATTAAGGAAGGAATAGATGGTCCTTAGGAATGGTTGGTGTTCTAAAAATTTCTTTGCAGGCGCAACCCACTGTGGATTGAAAATGTAGTTTCTTGTGGAGGTTTTTTGTCACCAGAACCTCTCTGAGTCCACTTTTCCAGGAGCTGGGCACACTGAAGAAACATCTAGAATTGAGCTCACCTTCTAGTGAATAACGTAGGCTGTAAATAAATGACATGTGAGAAGTGCTGTTAGGATACAGGAACCAAATGTGGATTTCCAGAGGCTCAGAGCTGGCATATGAGTAGAGGCCATGCCCGGTGCACCCCTTCCGCCCTTTCTGCTGGACCTAACCATGGCCCCGTGGGGCAGCGCAGCAGCCTCCTTCACAGCCTTGCCCACCCGGGCTGCTCCCTCCTCTCCTGCCCTGCACACTGAAGCCACATCCTGCCCTATCTTCTGCCCCAGCTCTGTAGGTGGTCAACCCAGATAAGGAGGAGAGGAAAAGGTCCTGCTCTGCCCACCATCGCTGCCCGCCATCCTGGGGTGCTGCCTTCCCGTGCCTTGCAGAAGCACCATCCACATCTTCCTCTTGATCCACTCCTGGGCTCAAGTCTCTCCTTGCCTTGTCCAGACTCTTCCCAGCCTCTGTCTCCAAAATGACTTTACACTTTGTAAAGTGCTAGTTCTGAAATTTTATAAAATCAAAAGTTTACATAAATCCTATGCCAGGGTTGAGAAGAGAAAAAAATGAAGGCTCTACAAGTGGAAAGTAGTATGTGTAAATTCCCTACTTTTTTTTTTTAAGGCAAATATGACCTGGGACAAAAGATTTGCAATAACAGTAAGAAATAGTATTTGACCCTCTCCTATGCATGTTTATTTATTTATTTATTTGAGACACAGTCTTACTCTGTCGCCCAGGCTGGTACGATCTTGGCTCACTGCAGCCTCCACCTCCCGGATTCGAGTGATTCTCCTGCCTCAGCCTCCCCAGTAGCTGAGACTGCAGGCGTGCATCACCATGCCCGGCTAATCTGTATTTTTTTTTTTTTTTTTTTAGTAGAGATGGGGTTTCACCATGTTGGCCAGGCTGGTCTGGAACTCCTGGCCTCAAGCAATCCACCTGCCTTGGCCTCCCAAAGTGCTGGGGTTACAGGTGTGAGTCACCACCCCCAGCTTCCTATGCTCTTATTCTAGAAGCTGTCCTGCTGTTTCTGGGTGCCCTGGAGGAGTCTCGTACATAATATATAAATCCTACCACCATCCTCTCACCTCCAACTTATCACAACCTCCAATTTCTGTTTTCCCATCCAACCTCTAATTTTTGCAATTTTTTTTTTTTTTTTTTTTTTTCTGAGACAGGATCTTACTCTGTTGCCCAGGCAGGAGTGCAGTGGTGCAGTTACGGCTTACTCCAGCCTCGACCTCCTGGGCTCAAGCCATCTTCTCACCTCAGTCTCCCAAGATGCTGGGACCACAGGCGTGCACCACACCCAGCTAATTTTTAAATTTTTTGTAAAGAAAAATGTTGCCCAGCCTGGTCTCGAACTCCTGGGCCTAAGCAATCCTCCTGCCTTGGCCTTCCAAAGTGCTGAAATTACAGGTGTGAGCCACTGCATGCAGCCCAAATTTTTGTCTCTTACCCTTTGGGACCTGTATTAGGGTTCTCTAGAGGGACAGAACTAATAGGAGATAGATTAGATAGATAGATAGATAGATAGATAGGAATTTATTAACTCAGTATCACAAGGTCCCACGATAGGCCATCTGCAAGCTGGGGAACAAGGAGAGCCAGTCTGAGTTCTAAGACTGAAGAACTTGGAGTCCGATGTTCGAGGGTAGGAAGCATCCAGCACGGGAGAAAGATGTAGGCTGGGAGACCAGGCCAGTTTATTCAACGTTTTTCTGCCTGCTTTATATTCTAACTGTGCTGGCAGCTGATTAGATGGTGCCCACTAGATTAAGGATGGGTCTGCCTATCACCTTGGATCTTGTGAGTCTTCTTCATTCTAACCTGTTAGACTCCATGGAATCCGAGGGCTAGGAACACAGACTGCAGTCAGAGTTAAGTGGGTTAAATTCTGGCTCTACCTTTACTAACTGGTCCTGGGCAAGTTATATAACCTTGCTGTGCCTCAGTTTTCTGCGACATACTTATCTACCTCACTAGGCTATTGAGTGATTAAATAAATGAAAACATATGGCGCACTCAAGGACAGTGCCTGGCACAAGGAGATGCTAACTACTAGCCATCAGATCAAGCTCCTCTCTGTGCTGCTGTGTTGAATGCCATCTGAGTTCTACCAGCTGCCAACCAATGCACTTAAGTTACTGCAACAAGTGTGAACAAGATTAGACTAAAGGCAGGGCATCCACAAGACAGCAAAGGGCACGGCTGCCTAAGGGGACAGAATCCTACTGGAGAAGGAAGCCAGAGTCCAGACATAAGCCTGGGAAAGTGCAGAAATCCTGGGACATGGGCTAGGGAGCCTGAGGTATCTTTCAGTTTCTGGACTAAGGCTACCAGGTGGTTAACAGTGGCTGGTTACCTCTGGGAGGATGGGAATCAAAAGGGAGAGATAATTGATGCTGGGGATTTTCACACATTTTACTTTTATGTTTTTGTGGAATTAAGAGAGACAAATGTGTTCTACTGTGAGGTATGTGTTAACTGCGCCCAAGACACACTAATCACACCATCATACCTGTGCACAGCCCGCAAGAAATCAGCCTGCCTGCTCCTGGTGTGTTGCACTGACAGCCCAGTGGGATGGGGTGGGTCAGGGCTGGTGAATGGGGCACGGTAAATCCCAGGGAGCTTGGCTGCGAAGCACTCCCTCCTCCCCTGCTCTCTACCGAGTTTGGCTTCTATTCCTACCCTTTTCACTTTTTTGGTTACTTTTTCATGTTTCTTCTGTCTTTCCTACCAGCCTGAGTTTAAGGCTAGGATTGGTATTCTGTTATCATCAGCACCTCCCACACATTTTAGTACAAATCTCAACATTGAGTAAACCCATGAACATGGGTATTCCTCATGCTCTCTCTCTCCCTTTCCCCACCCCTGCGCACTCCTCGCTCTCCCTCTGGCAGCCATATGGGATAGGGGGAGTGGAAGAGAGAGAGTAAAGAAAAATGGAGAACAATGGGGAAAGAACCCTTTACAATTTGAGAATTCTGCCAACTATTAAGAACTGTAGAAATTCACCAATATGGTGTTAAAAAGAATGGGTATTTCAGGTTTCTTTATGAGAAAAAGGAGGAGGAGCAGATTTTCCTTTAATGAGATAAATTGTGTGAATGAGCTGGATTAAAAATATATACACCTCACTTAGAACCTAAAAATTTTTTTATTGTACTTGCTTTGTAAACTTTATATAGGTGTGCTTCACTTTGAAAATATCAAATATAGTCATGGTTAATGTGTAAAACTATAAAACAGATCAATAAGGTGGTATCAAGTTATGAAAGGACTTTGGCCACCTGCAGATGACACAGAACAGTATTTTCAGAGCTCATGAAGCCCTCCATGGTTGCTGGGCTCTGCTTTAACTTCTGGGCGGTGTGATGCTTAGGAAAGCAGTTGCTCAGTGGTACAGGAGGGCTTGCCTTGTAAGACCACAGGCAGCCCCAGAGTGGACAAAGATGTGAGTCTGGGCTGGTCAGGGAGAGAAGCCTGGCAGAAAGCAGGGTGAGCAGAAGGCAAGCTCCCTCCTTGGTTCCTGCAGTCCACCTGAATGGACGCAGCTTGCGCCTCGGTATCTGGTTCCAACTCCCCTTCAGTACAAAACTTGCTTCCCTGTGAATGGGCCTCGACAATCTTCAGCTGCCCAGGCCAGGAGTCTGGGTGATCTCAGATCTTCCCTCTTCCCACCACAACCAGTGACTCTCAAAGGCCTGCTGGCTCATCCTCACGTGCCTCAGTCCACCTGCTCCTGGCCTCGCTTCAGCTCTCACTGGAGCTCTTGGGATCAAGACCAAAATCCTTAATGTGGTGAATGAGTCAGATGTAGATTCAGCTGTGTGGGAGAGAAAACCCAGAACACAAATGGCTTAAACAAGATAGAAGGCAGGAGATAGGTGTTCCAGGACTGAGACCACTTCCCGAGGGGGTCAGGGCCAGGATCTGCCCTCTGCTGGCCTGCCGTCCTTGGCACATGGCTTCACCTCCCCATCCCAGATGGCTGCGTGCAGCCTGCAGCCTCCAGGGGGAGGAAGGGTGACCCCGTAATCACTTTATTGTCTAGTTTCTCTATTCTTGAGAGACTGAAAAGCCTGGACTTTGGAGGCCACAAGATTCGAGCAACCTAATGTCTGGCTGGCCTTGACGAGTTATTTAATCCCTCCTAATTGAGTCTTTATTTCTTCAGCTCTGATGTAGGTATAAAATAGTAATTTATACTAAAAATGGTGGTCATGAAAAGTAGATGAGATAATCCACAGAGTTTAGCATTGTGCCTGGCACATGTGTAATAAATGTAGTAGTGATTTTTTTTTTTTTTGAGAGAGAGTCTCACTCTGTCGCCCAGGCTGGAGTACAGTGGCACCATCTTGGCTCACTGCAACCTCCGTTTCCTGGGTTCAAGTGTTTAATATTTGATATTTGTCGCCATGATGCGGCGGTTTATCTGGGGTGGAGACAACGTCCCCTGTCCTCTGCGGGGTTTGTCTGCAGTGGAGACGCTCCCCCATGTCTGCTGCGGGGTCGTCCCTTGGCAGCTGCTTCCTGTTGCTCTCTGGGTCACCACACACTTTACATCAGGTCTCTTCCTAGGGTTCTGCGACACTGCTGTCTGTCTGTGGTTCCGCCGCCTCGCTGGCCGCAGGTGAGAGCAGGTGAGAGGTGGGAAAGGCCACACCTCTCTGCCTGCTCCTCCCAGAGCTCCCACGGTGCTCTCACAGAGTCAGGGCGCCAGGCCTCTCCAAAGGGTCTGAGCATTGAAAGGAATTGTGAGAAAATGTTTAATTTGTCCACTCAATCAGATGATTCCTCCCAGTCTAAGGGAAAATGAACCTGCTTAAGAACAGCCCAGGCCCTGGCCTTGCTTCCATTTCAGGACCTTCTCTCTGCTTTCGGTCTGTTTTCTGCCAGCGTACCCTGGAAGACGCAGATGGCACCTCCAGCTGCCTGACTGGGGAGTTTAAGATTATTTACAGGCCGGGCGTGGTGGCTCACGCCTGTAATCCCAGCACTTTGGGAGGCCAAGGCAGGCAGATCACGAGGTCAGGAGATCAAGACCATCCTGGCTAACAGGTGAAACCCTGTCTCCATTAAAAAAAAAAATACAAAAAATTAGCCGGTTGTGGTGGCGGGTGCCTGTAGTCCCAGCTACATGGGAGGCTGAGGCAGCAGAATGGTGTGAACCCGGGAGGTGGAGCTTGCAGTGAGCCGAGATTGTGCCACTGCACTCCAGCCTGGGTGACAGAGCAAGACTCCGTCTCAAAAAAAAAAAAGATTATTTATAATGGGCCTGGCGCGGTAGCTCATGCTGGTAATCCCAGCACTTTGGTAGGCCGAGGCAGGCGGATCATGAGGTCAGGAGTTTGAGACCAGCCTGACCAACATGGTGAAACCCCATCTCTACTAAAAACACAAAAATTAGCCAGGCGCAGTGGCATGCACCGGTAATCCCAGCTACTCAGGAGGCTGAGGCAGGAGAATCGCTTGAACCCAGGAGGCAGAGGTTTGCAGTGAGCCGAGATTGCACCACTGCACTCCAGCCTGGGCAACAGAGTGAGACTCTGTCTAAAAAAAAAAAATTAAAAAAAAAGTAATAATAAAAAAGATTATTTACAATGGAGTGAGCAGGGGAGAAAGCAAAAAGAGATGGGGCAGCATCCTGGGGTTAGCAGCAAAGAGGAGCCCTTACCCCACTGAAGGTCTGGGGAAGGGAGAAGTTACCAGAATGCTGAGGAAGAGCTGTGTGGAGCTGCCTCCAGACAGGAGCTGTGGCCTCTGGCACAAGGATATGACCAGCCACTCAAGGAAAAGCCCGGGATCTGCGCGCGCATCCGCACTCTTCTCTCTGATCACCTGCCAGCTCCCGGCATGGGTGAGTCTCCATGGAAGATAGCTGGGGAGGCTTCTGACCCCATCCATCGAGGTCAGCCTCTGGGAGCACAGAGCAGGGTATAGGATAGTGGAAAGTGGACCTAGAGGGGCAGATGGAAACTACGCAGCACAAATCCTCCACTCCTCAAAATCTCCACACCCACCTCTTAGGAAAACCAACCCCTTCTGGGAAGGACTGATTTCACTCTACAACACAGCCTTCAATCATCGGCTGCAATCACCCAGTGATTCCCCGAAGTCTGTTACTCAGTCAAGAATAATAATGTTGGAGGGTGGAGGGCAGGAAGGTGAATCTTGGCCACTCTGTGGGGTAGAGGAGGGACCTTGGCACTCCAAAGACTGGTTCCTTCTCAGCTCTTGTTACCAGTGGGAGGTGAAGATCTGCCTGTTCTCTTCTTCTGATCTCAGCTCACTGCAACCTCCACCTCCGGGTTCAAGCAATTCTTCTCCCTCAACCTCCCAAGTAGCTGGGATTACAGGAGTGTACCACCATGCCTAATTTTTGTATTTTTAGTAGAGATAGGGTTTTGCTCTGTTGGCCAGGCTGGTCTCGAACTCCTGACCTCAAGTGATCCACCTGTCTCTGCCTCCCAACGTGCTGGGATTACAGGCATGAGCCACTGAGCCTGGCCTAAATTTCCTCTTCTTACAAGGACACCTGTCATTGAATTAGGGCCCACTCTAATTACTTCTTTTTCAATTTAATTACATCTTTACAGACCCCACCTTCAACTACAGTTACATTCCGAGGTACTAGGGATTAGGACTTCAACATAGGAATTTTGGGAGCAGGGAACACAATTCCATCTCTAACGCGACTCGCGACTGGCTCAAGTACATACATATATATTCCCGAGACTGACAACTCTCAGGACAGTTGATAAAGCCATGATAAAAACAGAAGCCGTCTTTCTTTCTACCACATCTGTGGAGATCCCCCGACCACGGGAGTGATGGCCAGTGCGTGAGAGATGGGGTTCCTTACAGAGCCATCAGCCTGCCCACGACCTCCAAACAATTGCTTTACCTTAGGCTAGATGCAATCTGCAAGCAGGGCTTCTAGCCCCACTCAAGTCCAGTGCAAGTCCTCAGGGATTAATATGGGCTCCACCTGGGTGGTGGGATGATGGGTGATGTTTGTTATTTTTTCTTTCCTCAAATATTTACTGAATATCAGGTACTGAACTAGGTAGGCCGGGGGTGGGGGTCCATGGGAAAAAGCCACGGTCCCTTCTGTCAGAGTGGAGGTTACAGCCAAGGAAACAAGTAATGTGCTAGATTCATCATTGCAACAGCTCTGAAGTCTGGTCCCAGGGGTCACACACTGTCCCAGTCCTGGCATCAAGCCTCGGGCAGCAGTGCAGACTTACCCTTCCCTCTGTGGGGATTATCTCCCCCCATGAGTGATGTTCCTGTGACTCGACCCACAGAGCACACTGGACATCATCTGCTCTGCCTAGATGCCTTTGGCTTCCTTTTGCCCTGCGGGTATGCCCGTCTGCAAGCTTTGCTTCTAAGGCCTACATCAAAACTCTTCAGGCCGGGTGCGGTGGCTCATGCCTGTAATGCCAGCACTTTGGGAGGCCGAGGTGGGTGGATCACAAGGTCAGGAGATCGAGACCATCCTGGCTAACATGGTGAAACCTTGTCTCTACTAAAAATACAAAAAATTAGCCGGGCGTAGTGGCCCCAGCCTGTAGTCGCAGCTACTCGGGAGGCTGAGGCAGGAGAATGGCGTGAACCCGGGAGGCGGAGCTTGCGGTGAGCCGAGATCGCGCCACTGCACTCCAGCCTGGGCGACAAAGCGAGACTCTGTCTCAAAAAAAAAACAAAAAACCTCTTCAGTGGCCTGCCCTTGGGCTACTGGATCCGCTTTGTCCAGGTGCAAATGCGGGTGCAGAGAGCCAGAAGGACCTAGGACTTTACTTCTGCCCCCATGCACACTCCCCTGCCAGTCTTTGCCAATGCTGGATGGATGACCAGTGCAGTGATATGACAGCCTAGAGGAGGGACAAACTCGGTGAGATTTACAGTCGATCCCCATTATTTGCAGATTCTGTATATGCAAATTTACCTAAGCACTAAAATTTATCTGTAACCCCCAAATCAATACGTATGGTGTTTTCACTGTCGTTTTTGGACATATTCAGAGCAGTGAAAAAAATTGAGTGCACAACGACAGCTGAGGTTGAGCAAGGCAACCTTCTTGTCTTCTTGTTTCAGTTCTCATAACGAGTGTCCTTTTTGAGATCTATTTAGTGCTGCATTTTTTGCATTGTTGTGATTTTTGTGGATGACTTTGCTGTTTACAGTGGCTCCCAAGAGTAGTGCTGAAGTACTGTGTGGTGTTCCTGAGTTTGAGAAGGCTGTGATGTGCCTCACAGAGAAAACACACGTGTTTGGTCAGCTTTCTTCAGGCATGAGTTATAGTGCCATCATCCGTGAGGTCAATGCTAATGAATTAACACTATCTATTAAATAAAGTGTCTTTAAATAGAAAAACACATAAAACAAGGTTGTGTATTGATCAGTTGACAAGTATGTGATCAGACACTCATAGGAACCTAGCCCTGTATTTCCCCTAGGAGCGATGGGTCAGTTTCACTAAGTGTCCACAGCAACTTTACAGAACACAACGGCTGCCAAAGAACAGGAGTCCACTATACATTCCAGAGGTCCCCTTTGTGTTCAGGTTGAGGCAGGGACGTTGCTTGTCTTCTCCCTGTTCCCTCCCTGGCTTCTCCCACTCTTACACCAGCTTCTCCTGGGAGCACTTCCTTAATAAAGAACTTGCACAAGAATCAACATCTCAAAGTCAGCTTTAGAAACTGGACTGGAAACAGAAAGGAAGCATGCTTCTCTCTTTGCTCCAGGAAGTTCCTTATCCCCTGTTAAAACTGATCCCCCCTCTTCGTCAGAGACCAGCCCTGTACAATGTGAGATACTAGGAGGGCAGTCGTGGTCAAGCTACAAAATGACAAGGTCTTGTTCTGTGATCGTTCAGACAATAGACTCCCACATTTGTTATGGCAGCCCTAGGAGACGAATTCAGCGCTCAGGAGAAGATATGATCCACTTGTCTCTGAGATTGGAAAAGCAGCATATGCACTAATACACAAGGCACATAATACATAGTAAAGAGGGGTTCCACAGTGATTCCTCCCAGAACAAATAAGGTGTGCCCCAAAGTGACTGCTGTCTTTCCATAAACAGCACAGGGACATTTTTGAAACAACAGATTCACTCCTTAAATAATGATTTAATTTCCTCATAAGCAAACCCTTACCACATTTCAAATAACCTCTCTGATCACCATCTTCTATCCTCCAAACTCTTTTACTTTATATGTCCTCATTGTTAGTAGTATAATTTTCTTAATAAACAATGTATTTGTTTTGTATTAATTTATTATGTATTGTGTCTTCCTTAGCTTTTCTGTACCACTGCAACTACATTTTGATTTATTTCAGATTTCCAATCCCTGACCTTTCACACTGTCTCTTATACTTTCTTTGCCTTCTCTTTCCTTTCCATGCCCAGATTGGTTCCATAATCTACTAAAACAATTGCCCCTTTGCAAAGGCCCTCAAAACATGCCTTGGTCTCCCTCCACTGAATGCAAAAGCCAGAACCCCAATCCATGTTGAACCTAATTTCTTTGCAACTCAGAGGCAATTGACCTCTGTTGGGAAAAAACACGAATCACATAATTGGCTGACTGCTTTAACTTTAATGTATGATCTTCAAACTTAAATGGGACTTACCATTGTCTGGTAATCCTATGTTTTGCTGGCAGAATTGGTCTTTTCATAGGAGACAACTGGATCATATCTTCTTCCCCTTTCCTACCCCTTACTGTAGCCCCACCTTCGGCTGGTGATCTTCCTTCACATCTCACCGAGAAAACAGAAAGCTGAATTAGTTACCTAAGGCTGCTATGATGGTTAATACTGAGTGTCAACTTGACTGGATTGAAGGATGCAAAGTATTAATCCTGGTTGTGTCTGTGAGGGTGTTGCCAAAGGAGATTAACATTTGAGTCAGTGGCATGGGAAAGGCAGACCCACCCTTAATCTGGTGGGCACCATCTAATCAGCTGCCAGTGAACATAAAGCAGGCAGAAAAACGTGAAAAGGCGAGACTGGCCTAGCCTGTCAGCCTACATCTTTCTCTCGTGCTGGATGCTTCCTGCCCTCAAGCATCAGACTCCAGGTTCTTCAGTTTTGGGACTCAAACTGGCTCTCCTTGCTCCTCAAGCTTGCAGACAGCCTACTGTGGGACCTTGTGACTTATATATATATAATATAAAGTATTAACATTCATATATTATACTTTTATTAAGTATTTATATATGTATATATACATATATGTATAAAAGTATTAACTTTTATATATACTTTTATTAAGTATTAACATATATGTGTATATATATACTAAGTATATATATATAAAATATATTAATACACTATATATATATATATATACTAAGGAAGTTCTGGGGGCTAGAAGTCCAAAATCAAGGTGTCAGTAGGGCCAGCCTTCCTCTGAAGTCTCCAGGGGAGAATCCTTCCTCACCTATGCCAGCTTCTGGTGACTGCCATTGATCAGTCATGTTCCTTGATTTATATGCATCGTTCCAATCTCTGCCTCTGTTGTCACCTGGCCTTCGTCCTGTGTGCCTATCTCTGTGCCCAAATTTCTTTCTTCTTCTAAGGCACCTATCATTGGATTAGGGTTCACCCTAATACAGGATGACCTCACCTTAACTTGATTACACCTGCAAAGACTCTGCTTACAAATAAGGTTGCATTCATAGATTCTGGATGGACATGAATTTTGGGTGGAGGAATTTTGGGGGGAACACTATTTAACCAAATGTAAAGGCCTTCCCTTATCTTACCGCAAGGCTAGATACAAACCTACTCACAAATGCTACACCCTTCCTTTCTGTCTTACCTGCGTTACGAAAAACACAGGTCCCTACCAACAGGAGGGCAGGTCCTTGTCTCTATCAACATGAATCCCCCAATTTATGGGCAGTATGTTCCCTCTTTGTTGCTGCAGTTACCCCCTCACCTAACATCAACAATGTCCCCACTAGATCATTTCCAGCAGAATGAAACTATGCATTAGCATCTCTCATCTTAAGATAAAAGATAGGCTGGGTGCAGTGGCTCACACTTGTAATCTCAGCACTTTGGGAGGTCGAGGCAGATGGATCACCTGAGGTCAGGAGTTCGAAACCAGCCTGGCCAACATGGCAAAACTCCATCTCTACTAAAAATGCAAAAATTAGTGGGGTGTGGTCGTGGGCACCTGTAATCCCAGCTACTCGGGAGGCTGAGGCAGGAAAATCGCTTGAACCTGGGAGGTGGAGGTTGCAATGAGCCGAGATCGCAAAACTGCACTCTAGTCTGAGTGACAGAGTGAGACTCCATCTCAAAATAAATAAATAAATAAATAAATAAAGATAAACAAATCCTTGACTTCACATACCCCTCTCATCAGTTATTCCCACCACCTTACCCTGCTTCCCTTTGCAGAAAAACTTACCACTAACTGAAGCAGAAGTTGGCAACTGGAAGAGGGGAGCTAATGTAACAAAAACCTACAATATGTGACACTGGTTTTAGGACTGGGCTGTAGGCAGAAACCTGAAGGGTGGCCAGGGAACTGCCGGTGGAGGGTGGAATAGCGGTCACGAACCTTTTATTGCAAGCTGAGAAAGGGGGCCTTTGTTACAGAGACTGTCACCTTTGTTAACCTGGAAGATGGAAAATGTTGCAGAGAAACTTGTGGATCTGGCTAAAAAGATTTTTAGGCTTAAAGCAGAATAAGACAATTGCCTAGAAATTGGGCTTAAAGCAGAATAAAACAATTGCAAGAAAGAGATGTTACAGAAATAACTGTTTGGTTTTTAAGCAGAATTTAGAAAAAATATTTCCAGCACTTGCTAGGTTAGAAAATAAAACTATTTTTATTCCTACCCCTCTGGCTGGCAAAAAAAGTAAGAAGTGACCTTGGAAAAGATCAAGTTCAGGGCCTGCCAGTAAAATGTGGCCTGACATTCAAGATCAAATGAAGGGTGCAGCTATCACACCCTTGAAGACATCAGAAAGATTTAAGGTGGTATTTTATAGACTTTTCAGCTGAGGGACTTTCCTTTCTAGGAATCTTAATGGCATTCCAAGTTGTACCAACTTGGAAAAGAAGGGATACAGACAGTTCCAAAATAAAGAAAAATGTGCTCCCAATTTTCTATGGGCAGGAAGCAGGCTGAGAAATCTACTCAACTGCCAATATGAGCCATTTCTTGTAGGAAAAGGATGACTCTGAGAGTCAAGAGCTGGCATGAAAAATGGAGAATCTTGATAAATGCTTGCATAGTGGGGCTTGTTCTCTTGGGAGCTACCTAACACCCTATAAAGCAGCTCAGGATAGAATACTAAATAATGAGAGCCACACACAGAGAGATTGCACGATGAGAGACCATCTTGAAGGTTCTAACTGCAGCTGAGTTGCCAGCTGAATGTAGCCACTGGAGTGACTTTTGCTATACCATATGAGACGGAAGAACTGCCCAGCTGAGCCCAGTTAACACACAGAATCATGAAAAATAAATCATTATTATTTTTAGTCACTAAGTTTTAGGGTGGTTATTATGTGGCACAGACAAAACATTTCTCTATCTTTATTTGATCTCTTGATAGTGCACTCAGTGTAGCTGATCATCCCTTCCTATTGAAAAACTTAAATTTATGACTCCATATTCTTCTGGTTTTCCTCCTACCCCACTGCCTTCTCCTTTAAACCTTAGCTCTATCAGTTTCCTCCTTCTCTTTCAGAGGGGCAGGTCCTTGGAGTTCTCATTTACACTCTCTTCTAGGGTGGTCTCATCCAGTCCCGTAGGTTTAAATACCATCTGTATGTTCATAACTCTAGTACTGACGTCTTCTATAAATGTCAGACTCACAGATCCAATGTCTTCTGGGTATTTTTCCACTTGTATGTTTTTACAGGTATCTTCTAACTATCCTTCTGCCTTAAAATCCTTTATAACTTATGTTTTAAAAGGGTACCCAGCATTTTTTTTGTTGTTGTTTTGAGACAGTCTAGCTCTGTCACCCAGGCTGGAGTGCAGTGGCACCATCTCAACTCACTGCAACCTCTGCCTCCCGGGTTCAAATGATTCCCATGTGTCAGTCTCCTGAGCAGCTGGGATTACAGGCACATGCCACCCTGCCCAGCTAATTTTTTAGTAAAGATGGGGTTTCGCCATGTTGGCCAAGCTGGTCTCGACCTCCTGGCCTCAAGTGATCCATCTGCCTCGGACTCCCAAAGTGTTGGGATTGCAGGCGTGAGCCACCGCACCCAACCCTAGGATTTGTTTTAATCAGGTATACCAAGACACACAGACACAGAAATGACTATGATGAAATAAGTTTTTTTACTCACAGATCTCTAGAAACAGGAAAGCAGAGCATGCCACAGAGGGCCACACGGAGAGGCACCAGTACATGTCAGGAGACAGAGACAGTGAGGAGAAAACATAGCCAAGAGCCCCTGTTGTGGTTCCTGGGTTGAGGCAGGGTAAGCAAGCTTAGCATAGGCTAGTTTTAATTAGTTCAGTAGACTCTGGGGTTATAGGGGCTGTCCCCAGTTGTCTGGTACATGGACCTGGGGCAATTAGGAAAAGAGAATACTGGCCTACAGTATGACAGCCCCAGGAGAACCCTGATGAAGGAGGTGATTGGAAGTATGGACTCTGGGTTGGTTGGTTTGCCTATGAAAGGAAAGCTCAGAGGTGAGTTGTTAGCTGTATCTAGGAATTAGCTAGCCCTGGGAGACGTAGTCCTTCTAGTGTCGAGAAGGCCCCAAGATGTCAAAGCATCAAATATAGAAACTAGAAAATGTGATTATTACACTTGATAATCCTTTCTATTTCTGTAAAGTCAGTAGTAATGACTCCTCTTTTATTCCTGATGTTAGTAATTTTAGTCTTCCTCTTTTTTCTTTTTTTGGTCACTGTAGGCAAAGAATTATAAATTTTCTATCTTATCAAAGAGCCAACTTTTGGTTTTATTCTTTGTATTCTTTTTAAATTCTCTATTGTGTTTCTACTCTAATCTTTATTATTTCCTTCCTTTTGGGCTTAGTTTGCTCTTATTTTTCTAGTTTCTAAGATGGAATGTTAGGATATTGATTTGAGATCCTTTTTCATGTAGGCATTCACAGAGACATATTTTCCTTGAAACAATGCTTTCACTACATCTCATAAATTTGTTTTCATTTTCATCTATCTCAAAGTATTTTCTAATTTCGCTTGTGATTTCTTATTTGACTTATTATTTAGAAGTATATTTTCTAATTTTACATATTTGTGAATTTTCCAAATTTCTGTTATCGACTTCTACTTTTATTCCATTATGGCAAGAGAACATACTTCATATAATTTATTTTACGATTCTTGAGACTTGTTTTATGGCCTAGCATCTGGTATATCCTGGAGTATTTTCCATGTACACTTGAGAAGAATATGTGTTCTGCTCTTGTTGGATGAAGAGTTCTATAGATGTCTTTCAGGTCTACTTGGATTATAGTATTGCCCTTCTATATCCTTGCTGATATTTTGTCTGGTTTTTTATTCATTATTGAAAGTAGATATTAAAGCCTCCAACTATTATTGTTGAATTGTCTATTTCTTCCTTCAGTTCTGTCAGTTTTTGCTTCATGTGTTTTGGGACTCTGTTGTTAAGTGCATTTAATTTATATTTATTATATATTTTTGGTAGATTCTTTGATCATTATAAAATGTCCTTCTTTATCTCTAGTAAGAATTTTTATCTTATGTCTATTTTGTCTGACATTAGTATAACCACTCCGGCCCTCTTTTGGTTACCATTTGTATGGTATATTTTTTCCATCCTTTTACTTTCAATCTGTTTGTCTTTGAATCCAAAATGTATCTTTTGAATGCAGCATACAGTTAGGTCATGTTTTCTATTTTTGTTGTTTGTTTTGGTCCATTATGCCCATCTCTATTTTTTAATTGGAAAGCTTAATCCATTTACATTTAATGTAATTACTAATAAGGTAGGATTTGTCTGCCATTTTTCTATTTTTTCTACGTCTTTTGTCTTTTTTTTTGTTTTTCAACTCCTCTAGTACTGCCTTCTTTTGTATTAAATAGATATTTGCCAGTGTGCCACTTAAATTATCTTATCATTTCTTTTTCTTTCTTTCTTTCTTTTTTTTTATTGAGATGGAGTCTCACTCAGTTGCCCAGGCTGGAGTGCAGTGATACGATCTTGGCTCACTGTAACCTCCACCTCCTGGGTTCAAGCGATTCTCCTGCCTCAGCCTCCTGAGTAGCTGGGATTACAGGTGCCTGCCACCACACCTGGCTAATTTTTTGTATTTTTAGTAGAGATGGGGTTTCACCATGTTGGCCAGGCTGGTCTCGAACTCCTGACCTCAGGTGATCCACCCGCCTCGGCCTCCCAAAATGCAGGGATTACAGGCGTGAGCCACTGTGTCCGGCCTCATGTATTTTATTGGTTATTGGTTGCACTAGGAATTACCAGCAACATCTTAATTTATAAAAATCCAGTTTGGATTAATACCAATTTAATTTCCACAGTATATAAAAACTGCTTCTCTATGGCTTCACTTTCCTTCCCCATTTCCTTCTGCTGTTATTGTCACAAATTGCATCTTCAAAACATTGTCCATCAACTTATATTTGTAATTACTGCATTACGTAGTTGTCTTAAATCAGATGATGGGGGTTACAAACAAAAAATACATTTATACTGTCTTTTTCATTTACCTGTGTAGTTACCTTTACTGGTGCTTTTCTTTCTTCATGAGAATTCCAGTTGCTGTTTAGTGTCTTTCACTTTCAGCCCAAAAGACTCTCTTTAGTGTTTCTCCCAGTGCTAGCAACTAATGGTCTCAGCTTTAGTTTATCTGGGAATATCTTAATTTCTCCTTCATTTCTGAAAGATAGTTTTGCTGGATATAAAATTCTTGGTTGATTCGTTTCACATTTTGAATACATCATCACACTACCCTCTGCATGCATGGTTTTTGATGAGAAGTTAACTGTTAATTTTATTGTTGATTCCTTGTGCATGATGAGTTGCTACTTTCTTGCTGCTTTCAAGATTCTCTTTGTTTTCAAAAGTTTGATTATGATGTGTCTAGGTGTAGATCTATTTGAGTTTTTCCTACTTGGAATTCATTAAGCTTCTTGGATGTGTAGATTAATGTTTTTCATCAAATTTGAGAAATTTTAGCCAAAATTTCTTCATATATTCTCGCTTTCCTTTCTCTCTCTCTCTTCTCCTTCTAAGACTTCCATTTTGTGTTATTGGTATATCTGATGGTGTCCCACAGGTCTCAGAGGCTCTTTTCATTTTTCTTTTTCGTTTCTTTTCCACAGACCAGATAATCATCAATTGATCTATCTTCAAGTTTGCTGATTTTTTTTTTCTTTCACATGCTCAAATCTGCTGCTGAACCCTTCTAGTGAATTTAACATTTCAGTTATTGTACTTTTTGGCTCCAGAACCTTTATTGGTTCCTTATTATAATTTCTGTGTCTTTATTAATATTCTGTTTGGCAAGGCATCATTCTCATCCTTTCTTTTACGTTTTTAGAGATGGTTTCCTTTAGCTCTTTGAACATATCAAAAATAGCTGATTTACACTCTTTGTCTACAAAGTTCAGCATCTGGGTTTTCTTAGGAACAGTTTTTATTGATTGCTTATTTCGTTTGTATGGGTCTTACTTTCTTGTTTCTTTGCAAGTCACATAATTTTTAGTTGAAAATTGGACATTTCAAACAATGTGCCAACTCTCAAAGTCAGATACTCCTCTCTCCTCAGGGTTTGATTGTGCTTATTTTAGTATTAGGTTGGTGCAAAAATAATTGCGGTTTGCACCAACCTAATAGTTGCTGTTTAGTAACTTTTTTGAACTAATTTTTTAAAGTGTGTATCTTCATTGTGTGTGACTATTGAAGTCTCTACTTGGTCAACTAATGATTAGATGGAGATTTCCTTAAACACCTGGAACCAATATGTCTCCTAGTCTTCGCCAAGGGGCTCTGTATGCACTTTGGGGTATGTCTTCAATTTTCATTAGGCAGTTTGCAACTCTGCATAGCTTTTATTTCCTGCTAGCACAGAGCCTCAGTGTCAGCTAGTAGTGAGAGGTTAGGATCTTCTCAGGTGTTAACAGAGCATGTGCACAGCCCTATGCATGCACATGGCCTTCTAAATTCCTGAAAATATACTGGAGCTTTTCAAAGCCCCTATGGACATCTCTTCCTTCAACGTTTCCTTTTACATTTCTTTGTTAGTCTATTGTTTGCCCCTACCGTTACCTATTGCCTCAGCCAGTTACGATGTTAAAATATTTGACAAATCACTCCCTCTTCAGGTGGAAAAACCTTTAGGACTGAGCTAGTTCCAAAGAGGTTGAATAAAGACAAGCCTTTTCAGGATTTTTTTCCAGGGACCCACTAGATAGGTTAAATAATGACTCTTCTTTGGGAATGAGACTTTGAAGTAGCTCCAGCCCTGTCTCCTCCCTCTGGTACAGGTACTAGGAACGTGGGCTGTAAGTTTTCAAGGCTGCCATGGAACTAGAGATGGGGGTGCGATAGGACTAGGGTAAATTAAAATACTATAAATATTGCTGTTCTTACTGAGAGTTTGCTGTTTTTCCTGACTAAATGCCAGATGGGTTGCTGCAAACCTGTGACTAATTTCTAGGGCTCTAAGAAAGTTGATTCTGACAATTTTTGTCAGTTCTTTCATTGCTTCCTTTATGGAAGGGCAAACTTGCTGGGATACTTAATCCACCATTTTCACTGACATCACTCTTCCTTTCTTTTTTAAAAATGTTATTTTATTGCAAAACAATATGGAAATCACAACTAAAATTAACTTTTTTTTTGAGACGGAGTCTTGCTCTGTCGCCCAGGCTGGAGTGCAATGGTGCGATCTTGACTCACTGCAACCTCCGCCTCCCTGGTTCAAACGATTTTCCTGCCTCAGCCTCCCACGTAGCTGGGATTACAGGCACACACCATCACACCTGGCTAATTTTTGTATTTTTAGGAGAGATGGGGTTTCACCAAGTTGGCCAGGCTGGTCTTGAACTCCTGACCTCAAGTGATCCACCCACCTCGGCCTCCCAAAATGCTGGGATTACACGCGTGAGCCACTGCACTCTGCCTAACATTTTAAATTAAAAATTAACATTTTAGGCTAGGCGTGGTGGCTCACTGTAATCCCAGCACTTTAGGAATCTGAGGTGGGAGGACTGCTTGAGGCCAGGAGTTCAAGATCAGCCTGGGCAACAAATGAGACAGTGTCTCTACAAAAAAAATATAAAAATTATCTGGGCATGGTGGCACGTGCCTCTAGGCCCAGCTACTTGGGAGGCTAAGGTGGAAGGTTCGCTTGAGCCCAGAAGTTCCAGGTTGTAGTGAGCTATGACTGTACCATTATACTACAGCCTGGGTGACAGACCAAGACCTTGTCTCTAAAACAATAACAAAAACAAAATTAACATTTTATACAATGAAAACATTAAAATCACAATTAAAATCCAAGAGAAAACCCTTCATTCAATTTCCTAATTAAATAAACTCATTTTCATTTGTCCATGTTACTATCTAGTCTTTATCCATACACTTAATTACATTTTTGTAGTAATACTACAGGTAATTTTTTTTTTTTTTTTTTAAAGATGGAGTCTCACTCTGTCGCCCAGGCTGGAGTGCAGTGTCATGATCTCCGCTCACTGCAATCTCTGCCTCCCGGATTCAAGCGATTCTCCTGCCTGTCTCCCGAGTAGCTGGGATTACTGGCGCCCGCTACCACGCCCGGCTAATTTTTACATTTTTAGCAGAGACGGGGTTTCACCACGTTGGCCAGGCTGGTCTCAAACTACTGACCTCAGGTGATCCGCCCGCCTTGACCTCCCAAAGTGCTGGGATTACAGGCGTGAGCCACTGTGCCTGGCCTATAGTTAAGATTTTTATATTCATTTTTAGTGAATGTTATACCGTAAGTACTCTCCCCCCACAATCCTTCTGCCTCTCATCTTCCCTTTTCCATTTTCCTAATACCTCCTACTGCCTCCTCTCAACTACCCTTGTGTGTTTCTTCATCTTTCTCCGTGCTTATTCAAAAATGTCCTGCCACACACACACACACACAGGCTTCTCTTTTTGTTATTCAGACATTAAAAAAAATTAATTCTTGATCATTCAACTTGATTATTTAGACATTTCTGTACAGCCATCTTTTCTCGTTTAACACCACATCATGGCTGTCTGCCCCTCTACATCCGCACACGGAGCTCTAACGCATGCTTGTTAAACAGCCTTCGTAATAGTCTTTAAAGATCAGCCACACTGTTCCCACTTAACCCTACCTCCCAGGTAGGGTTCCCCCAGTAACACTTTCACACATAACTTATTTACTGTTCCTTTTACTTCTGGAAGATTCCGAGAGGAAAGATTGCTGGGTCAAAGGTCACACGCGTTTTCAATTTTAATAGCTATTCCTGGATTACCTCCTCAAAGGGCTCTAACAACTCGCATTGCTCTCAGCGTGTGAGAGGGTCCTTTGCTCTGAAGGGTCTTCTAAAATATTTGTTCAATCGTTACTTAGCAGGGGCTGGGAGTAACGGATTTTTTTTTTTTTTTTTTTTGAGACGGAGTCTAGCTCTGTCGCCCAGGCTGGAGTGCAGTGGCGCAATCTCGGCTCACGGATTTGCTCTTTTAAAGGACATACCCTTTTATGTTTAAATGAAGGAACTCATTGATGCACCGAGGCGAAAGGAACCTTTAATTAAGTGCGTCTTCTATGCGGAGTGATCGCTTTTGTCACTTGTTCGAGGGGTGAGAGCTCCCGTCAGTTGTCCCTGTTTCTGTGAGCCGTCTACGAAGCCCGGGCTTGGCTTGGGCGACGCTGAGCGGCTTTAACCGGCGGCGTCCAGCCGGCTCCGCCAGCGCTGCCGCCGCCCTCGAGGCTCCCTCTGACTGAAGGCGCTCTGAGCATCGCGGCATTAGGGGCTCCTGGTCCCTCAAACATCCAGGGAAGCCATTTTCAGGGACTAGGTACTGACCCCCGCGAGCCGCCACAGCCCACGCCCGAGCTCAAGAGCTCCCGAGCTTCCGTCGGGCGGCGGCCTCACAGCTGGGGGCCCTGAGGCGGAAGGCGCAGCCGCTCAGCTGCGGACCGGGGGCGTGGCGAGGGCGCACAGGTTCTGTTTTTCGCCGGCCCGGGCCCGCTTTCGGTTTCGTTTCCCGCCGGCGTCTCCACCCTGCGAGAGCCGCCCGCCAGCCAGCGTCCGCCGCCGTCCGCGTCGCGCCACCCGCGGTCCGACGGGAGCAGGCCCAGCGGCCATGGCCCAGGCCGGCGTCGTCGGTGAGGTGACCCAGGTGCTGTGCGCGGCCGGCGGCGCCCTGGAGTTGCCCGAGCTGCGGCGCCGCTTGCGGATGGGCTTGAGCGCCGACGCGCTGGAGCGGCTGCTGCGGCAGCGTGGGCGCTTCGTGGTGGCGGTGCGAGCGGGCGGCGCAGCCGCGGCCCCGGAGCGCGTGGTGCTGGCCGCGTCGCCGCTGCGCCTGTGTCGCGCGCACCAGGGCTCCAAGCCGGGCTGCGTGGGGCTCTGCGCGCAGCTCCACCTCTGCAGGTTCATGGTCTACGGCGCCTGCAAGTTCCTGAGAGCCGGGTAAGGCGCCGCGCCGGGAGCGACGGCGGGCGGAGGTCCCGCGCGCCCCCACGCGCTTCCAGCCCGCTTGGGGGTCCTACTTGAAGTTTGAGCAGACAATTCGGTGGCTCTGCCCTGACCTCGCACCGTCATTCACTAAAGCGAGCGTTTAATGAGCACCTGCGGAGTACCTGGCGCAGTGCGAGGGACTCAGGGTCGAGTGGGGTCCTCTAGACGCCTGGGGGGAGAGAGTGATTTACATGGAGCATGGTAGTGCCGGGTGGAACACCCGGGTGTGGCCGTGTGGGGTAGGGAGGGAGGGAGGCGGCGGCTTAGGGGAACTCCACGACGCCGCGGGTCGCCCCTTGCCAGCTTTGAGGCCAGACAATGAAGGTTTTCTCTGCCCAGCAGCTGGTAGAGATCTTTAAACCCAGTTCAACCCTATTTATCTGCTTACAAACTGGAAAATGCAAGCTCCCTGCCATCGCCCACAAGGTCCTGGGGCACTGGTCCCTGCCCACCCAGGACCCTTCTGTGACTGGAACACCCCCCCCCCCCCGGGCATTTCTGGGAGTCTTTGCTCTGCCTGGAATGCCCTTCTTGCTCTTGGTTGGCCCTATTTGTTAATCCTTCAGGCCTCAACCTAAAGATCACATCCCATTTGAGGATTTTTCCTCCCCTTACTCTTGGTCACAGGGAACTGTTTATTTTCCTCATGGCACCCAGCTGCCAGTAGAATAGAAACTCCCTGAGGGCAGAGGCTCCAGCTGTCTCCCCAGCACTTAGCGTCCATGTTCTGTGCATAGCATGTGGCCAGTGGAATGTGTGGAAGGGATTGCTGAGGTTTATGCTAAAGAATTTGGGCCTCACCCTGGAGGTGATGGGGCGGGTAAAATGGCAGGAGAGAGCAACCATCAGGTTTGCATTTTAGGAAGTCTAAGGTAGTGGTGTGGGTGCCAATTTAAGGGAGGATGTTGTGGGGGAACCACTGGGAAGCTAGTCATCTAGGAGAATTCCTTCCTCCCCTGCTCCCTCCTTTCTTGCTTGCTCCCTGTTGTGTGTGTGTGTGTGTGTGTGCGTGTATGTATGTTTGTCTTAATAGAGTAGGTATTTCTTGCTCATGTCAGGCCCAGTAGTGAGCATGGGGTGGGGGCCTTGATCCATACAGTCATTCAGGGATCCAGGCTGACTGACCTCCGCTCTGTGCCCCTCAGCACATGGCTCTTGAGGCCAGCCTAGGTATCAAGTTCCAGGGGGCTGATCGAAAAGAGGGATGCATGGGAGGTTTTTGTGGGCCAGGTCTAGAAGTGGTGGATTTCCTTTCACCCACATCCCATTGACCAGAAGCTGTCTCGTGACCCTGTCTAGATGCAGGGTGACTGGGAAATGTCTCTAGGAAGCAGCTGTCTGGAAGTATCTAGATTAGAGCTTTCCAAGGGCTATGTGTGTGAGAAATTTGGGATAGCTGGTGACGGTGTGATGAGAGGATATGTGAGAGGTGACGACTCTTCAGTCTCTGTTCCTGCGGTGGCCTGGGTGTTGTTCACTGAGAGAGCAAGAGAGGGTTTAGTTTGGAAGCATGCCCAGGAGGCAGCTGTTCAGGTCAGAAGCTTGGGAGGAAGGCCAGGGCCCCAATGCACTGGGCTGGTTTGGGAGATATTGGGCGGTGTATGTTGTAGCTGCAGCCCCAGGAGTGGATCAGATCTGAGGTAGCGTCTGAGGCCTGAAAAGAGGCTGAGGGTGGAACTCTGGGGAAATCAGCCTTCAGGGATGAGGCAGTCCGGGGGAGAGCAGGGAACAACAGCCCACGAGGAAGAAGGCACACAGCAAATGGTGGCTGGATAGAGCCACTCATGGGGGTAACTGGTAGATCTGTTTCATGTTCATATTTGGTAAAATAAAGATGGCAGCCCTGTTCTTAAGCTAGTTCCCAAAATGTGGGGTCAGGTCTGACTTGTCTCGGAAATCTGTAGTGTGATATTTACTGGCTGAGATGACCTTGAGTTTTCTTCTTTCTTCAGTTTTCTCTTTTCCTTGTGGTTTACACAGGTGAGTTTCTTGAACCTTCCATTTCTGACTCACTTTAGGGAGAGTGGGTGTGGTTGGCTGCACTTTTCTGCTTCCCCTGTGACTCTGCTTGTCTTCCTGAACCGCAGGGTCAGTTCTTTTAGAAATAGCTCATCAGTCCTGCTGCAGAGCTGGTACGGAGTCCTGGGTGCCTGACTCTTAGTCCTCTGCTCAGGAGGCATTGAGCCTGGTGGTCTAGGGCACAGTCCCAAGATCCAGCCCACCTTGTTTCAACCTGGGCTCTGCTCCTTGCTAGCTGGTGGCTTTGGGCAAGTGACTTTACCTCCAGGTCTCAGTTCCCTCATCTGCAAAGTGGAGTTAATGATATTACTACCCTCACAGGCTGGTTGAGGATTGAATGATTAACTCATAAAACATTTTGGCAATCCCCGATATTTGGCAGTTGCTCAATAAATTTTAGTAGTCATTATCATTGTTACCATCAGTCATCGTTACACTTATTAGATATATTTTGGCTCTGGCAGCACCAAATTATTTGCCCCTCTTCTGGAATGTTCTTCCTTTCTCTTGCTGTCTCCTCCTCACCCTTTAAGTATTCCACTCAGGCTTTTTGCCATCCAGCATGCTCCCCTGATTTCTTCCCCAGTTCTCTCCCAGCCTTGACTGGCTCAGGTGCCCTTCCGCTCTGCGCTGATGGATTCTGACAACAGCTGACATTGCACTTTCCACTCCGTATCAGAGTCTCCTCTATGTCTGTCACCTCCGCTAGATGAGGGAAAGAGAGCAGGCAAGGATGGCTTCAGGGTTGTTGGTCTGTGCAGTGGGAGAGGGAAGTTGCCTTTTACTGAGCTGGGGGATTCTGTAAAAGGTGTGGGTTTGGGGTTGATCGGGGTTTGGCATTCTCCTGAGATGTGGCATAGGAGGCATGGCAGTGCCAGAGTCAAACAAATGCTGTTGGCCTGACTATTCTGGATCCTGGTGACCCAGGCAGTCATTTAAAGGTTTATCTTAGGGTTCTCAGGGCATGGTGCCAATGTCTGGCTCACCCTGGTGCTTATCAGATGCTTGTGGATGGAAAGAATGGAGGAAGAGAGCAAAAAAAAAAAAAGCTGGGTTCAGGGCTGTGTGTGTGTGTGTGTGTGTGTGTGTGTATACACGCCTGCATGCATGCACATATGTAACCTATAATGATAAGATGCCATGCTCGTTGATTCAGCCTGTGGCTAACTGCTTACCGACTGACTGCTGTGCAGCAACTCCTCTTTGTCATTCTCATCAAATGCTTGTTCAGAGGCGCTGTCCTGGGCCTTAGACCTTGCAAGGCACCATCTCCTCCTTGGTAAATACACATTGGATTTTTTGTTGTTGTCATGTAGACATGCTGGTTTTTCTTTTTTTCTTTTTTTTTTTTTGAGACAGAGTCTCGCTCTTGTTGCCCAGGCTGGAGTACAATGGCGCAATCTTGGCTCACCACAGCCTCCGCCTCCTGGGTTCAAGCGATTGTCCTGCCTCAGCCTCCTGAGTAGCTGGGATTACAGGCATGCCCCACCTTGCCCGGCTAATTTTGTATTTTTAGTAGAGACAGGGTTTCTTCATGTTGGCCAGGCTAGTCTCGAACTCCCGACCTCAAGTGATCCACCCACCTCGGCCTCCTAGAGTGCTGGGATTATAGGCGTGAGCCACCGCACCCAGCCTACATGCTGGTTTTTCTCTGGTGCTTGTAAATACTGTCAGGAAGTGTTTCTGAAAAATTGTCATGAAGACTGATTTTATCAGCTTTCAGTTTGCCAGCGCTGCCATAACAAAGTACCATAGACTAGAAGGCTTAAACAACAGAAATCGATTTTCTCACAGTTCTGGAGGCTAGAAGTCTGAGATCAAGGTGGCAGGGTTGATTTCTTCTGAGGCCCCTCTCCTTGGCTTGTAGATGGCCACCTTCTCACTATGTCCTTGCATGGTCTTCCCTCTGTGTGTGTCTGTGCCCCAATCTCTTCTTTTTTTTTTTTTTTTTGAGACTGAGTCTCGCTCTGTTGCCCAGGCTGGAATGCAGTGGCTCACTGCAAGCTCTGCCTCTCGGGTTCATGCCATTCTCCTGCCTCAGCCTCCAGAGTAGCTGGGACTACGGGTGCTCACCACCACGCCCCGCTAATTTTTTATATTTTTAGTAGAGATGGGGTTTCACTGTGTTAGCCAAGATGGTCTCAATCTCCTGACCTCGTGATCCTCCTGCCTCAGCCTCCCAAAGTGCTGGGATTACAGGCATGAGCCACCGCGCTCAGCCAAATCTCTTCTTATAAGGACAGTAGTCTTGTGGATTTGGGGCCCACCCTATTGACCTCTTTTTAACTTAATTACCTCTTTAGAGACCTTCTTTCCAAATAGAGCCATATCCTGAGGTCCTGGGAGTTAGGACTCCAACATAGGAATTTTGAGGAGACTCAATTTGACATATAACACCAGCTCTGTTTCTTTGCAGGAAGAACTGTAGGAATAGTCACAGCTTGACAACCGAACACAACCTGAGTGTGCTGAGAACTCATGGCGTTGACCACCTGAGCTATAACGAGCTATGCCAACTCTTGTTTCAGAACGACCCCTGGCTTTTGCCAGAAGTGAGTGCCAGGGGAAGTCTGGGTTCCACAGGTCCCTGGGGACATTCCTGTATCTTGGGAAATGTAATGACTGTGAGTGGAATGGGTGGGCCCTTGGTGGTCTCTGGTCTGGTTTCCACCTGCAGAAATTTGGAATGTGGAGCAGAAGGAGCAGTGAAGTTCAAGGGCGAGCTTTGCCAACAACCCAGTTCCACAAACATCACACAGATGCTATGGATAGCTGTGTGACTAGGGCTGATTCTTTAACTTCTCTGAGCCTCTCAGTGTGCTCCATTGAGAAATGAAAGGGTGGTATTTGGCCTTCTCTAAGATGCTTTAAGCCCTCAGAGCCTCTTTGACTTTGAATTGTAGAAAAGAGAGCTCAGAGAAAACTGGGGCTTGGGGAAGGGAGAGTTGATGAGTCAGTGTGGGAAGAGTATAGGTAGATTGTAGAGGTCCTTAGGATGTAGCCATTTGATTTGCATTGTCTCATGTGAAAGGAGCAGCTCTAGTCACTTTGAAGTTCTTGGATTTTCCCAGTGGAGGGGCTGGTTCTGTGCGGTCTCCTTTCCACTTGGTTCCCATTTTAGCCAAGGGCGTTTGTTAGCAGCCGTCATCCAGAGTGAGGGATGTAATAGCTGTATTCTGTGTGGATGATGGAATCACAGCTTGTGAAGCCCCTTTCTCACCAGTGGACTGGCCACTGGGGAGGTGGTGTCGTGTGAGACCTTCCTGAACTGGTGGTTTTTTCCCTCTCTGTCAACAGATTTGCCAACATTACAACAAAGGAGATGGACCGCACGGCTCTTGTGCCTTTCAAAAGCAGTGCATCAAGCTCCATATCTGCCAGTATTTTTTACAGGGGGAATGCAAGTTTGGCACTAGCTGTAAGAGATCCCATGATTTCTCTAATTCTGAGAATCTGGAAAAATTGGAGAAGTTGGGTATGAGCTCAGACCTGGTGAGCAGGCTGCCTACCATTTATAGAAATGCACATGACATCAAGAATAAGAGCTCTGCCCCCAGCAGAGTGCCTCCTCTTTTTGTCCCACAGGGGACTTCTGGTAAGGCTGGTGGGGAGCACGGGAGGTCCTGGGCTGCGGGTTCCCGGATTCCAGCTAGCCATTACATGGAATGTGTGACTTTGGGCAAGTCTGGTGCTGCTTTTAGTAAAATGGAGTTGATACTTTCCTAACAAGGCAGGGAGTGCGGGGTGAGGATAAGTTGAAATCATAGACATGATCAAGCATGCCATCCTAGACAAATGTGAATTGGTATTGATGGTGAGTGAATTCTGGATGGGCCTAGTCTGCACTGAAATGGGAGACTTGGCTCCTCCCCCCTGTGCAGTCACCCCTATCTTCACCCCCACGAGAGCATGCTCTTCAGGGAGGAACCCAAAGTTAGGAATGCTGTGCTGCACAGCTCTGGGGAGCATCCCTTGTGTTGTATTCTGATTTTACAAA
This sequence comes from Pan troglodytes, assembly GCF_028858775.2. Taxonomy (NCBI): domain Eukaryota; kingdom Metazoa; phylum Chordata; class Mammalia; order Primates; family Hominidae; genus Pan; species Pan troglodytes. The sequence continues at coordinate 155,414,634 of NC_072404.2, read as the reverse complement.
ATGAGTGAAAGAAGCATACCTTAATTATGGCATTGGCTGTATTCCTGACATCAATAAGTAGAGTTTTTGAGCCATTGTAAATTTGCTTTGTTCCCTGCTCATCTCCAGCATCTAGACAGTGCCTGGCCCACAGTAGGTACTCTGACATTTGTTGAATGAATGAGTGTGCTAGGATACTTATTTTTTTAAAAAGACTGTCAGGTTTAGTGACAGGCAGATTTTGAGCAGAGATTTTTATTTAATAAGCATTTCTTGAGTACCTCTTGTGGGGCAGATGAATAATGTGGTCTGTCAGGGAGATTATGATACACTGGCATTCGTTGGATTTCACCGTATCAGCCATTGGCTGGACGTTCTGTTATCCACTCTTTCATTCAGCACCTTTGTGTGCTTGCCACATGCTGGGTGCTGTCTTGGGTGCTGGTTATTCCTTGGCGAAGCTGAGACATGCCTCCCCTCAGAGCAGAATCAAACCCTCTCAGCTGTAGTGGTGGCTACAATTTTAATAGAGCACTTCCTGGAATGTCAGTTGCATGCCAGGACTGCCTGCAAACAAAAGCACCACTCTAATTGTACCTGACTTTTATATTTAAAAGTTGTCTTTTGAATTTGTTTCTTCTTTACATTGTCTTCAATTATGTTTTGTTGATTTCTTTCAGTTGTAGGAATCCTAGAAGTAGACAGGTTTTGTATTCAGTAGATCTTTAGGAGTATCTTATAGCCTTGAATACAGTTGGATTACAGCCTTGTCAGAAAGGGAGGAGGGATCCACTGCCAGTGATGTCAGCTGCAAGAGCAGTCACCATCGTGGGGAGAGAGGGAGATGACCTTCGGGGTCCCATAGACCTAGATTTTGAGTGAAGTATCTCAGGGGCTTATAAAAAGAAAAGGGAAGATGAATAACAAAATGACAGGTGACACTAAATAGGGATTGCAAATTAATTTTATGTGCTCATTTGGGGGTAGCTGGGTGAGGGTAAATGTCATAGGTAAAGACTCATTGCCATGGTGCTAGTAAAGGTAAAATAGAAAGGATTTATGTGCCCTTTTTATATTAAGATCCTGATAATTAACCTAAAATTAATTAAAGGGGCTTCATTTTGAAATGTGGACTTTCTATTTATTACTCTTGTCTTGGTATTAGTACCCAATTCTGATAGTTCATTAATGAATGTTTGCTATATAGCTTCAAATCTAGTTTATAAAATTAGCCCTCTGTTTGCCCTCAGGGGTCATCACAACCTTAGGCATAGAAGGAATTGTAAGATGCCTCAACATGTAAGACAATGGTTCTCCCGTTATTACAAAAGTGTCCCAAGCCCCACCCCTGGAGGTTCTGATTCAGTCAGTCTGGAGTGAAGTCAGTCTAGGGCAGAATCAGGCACTTGTGTTTTTAAATGGGTCTCCTAGTGAATTGAGTAGACAGCGAGAGTTGAGAAAGGAGTCCCTTCATGGAGTCCTGGATCTGGCAAGCAGCCATGTGGCGTCAGGCTGCCAGCCTGTCACTAAAAAGTAGAGGATCCACCTGTGTAGGAGCACTTTCACCCCAAACACGATAGGGCTTTGTGAGCTTGCCTTGCCCACTTTTGTGCAGAGAACTGAATGAATCCTCTTTAACTCTCTTTTATACCCCATATCAGAAGCTGACATATCTTTGTGGTGTTTCTTTGCAGAAAGAAAAGACAGTTCAGGTTCTGTGTCCCCAAACACTCTTAGCCAGGAGGAGGGTGATCAGATCTGTTTGTACCATATCCGGAAAAGTTGTAGCTTTCAAGGTAAGTTGGAAGAGGCTCCTTCATTCCACTTGTGGGAGGGGTAACTGCTTGTCATTCCCAGAGCTGTGCTCTGAAGTCACCCCCTACCAAACCTCTACCCCATCCGGAGAGGATCAGGGCTTGGCACTTTGGCCAAACCAATTCTGAAGGTATTTTGTTGGGGAGTTGAAGATGGTAGCAATTCTTTGAGTTTTCAGAAATTAAATGTGGATCATTTTTGGGAACATAACTGGTTCATGCACCAAATGAGTGTCAAGTATTGAGCCTTGGTCAGCTTAGCATGAGGTCACAGACCTGCACAGGACAGGGAACTGCTCAGCCTGGTGGGAACAAAGATAAGGGTGATGATAGGCTGAGAGCTCCCTTAGAAACTGGAAAGGACCTCACTGCGAAGGAAACACTTGTGTTAGCTCTTGGAGGATGAGTAGTTGTTTAAATTGGGGTTTTTTTTCTGTATTGATCCAGTGAACAATCCAGTGATCTCTCTTTTATCAGAAGCAGCAATTCTGGTGTGCATGTGTGTGTCTGTATTTTCACTAAACCTTTGTTTTCTTCTTAAATGCTGTCCTGGGCTTTGACTGAAGAAAGGTTTGTTCTCAAATTTGGTGACTCCCCTTGACAACCACCAAACTTCTTGTTTCATTTTCAGTTTTTAAAAATTACCCAAGCAATTAATGAATACTTTCACTCTGTAAAACAGTTCAGTAATACAGAGTGAAGCATGAAGTCCTCCATCGTCTTTGCCCAAAGGTAAACACTTCCCGTGTGGTTGTGATATTTGTTTTATATGTTTTTAAACAGATAGGAGCATGTGATAATGTTATTATTCAACCTGCATCTTAACATTGTATCTTGGAGATTTTTTTTCCATGTCAGTATGTGAAAGTCCACCTCATTTTAAAAACAAGTGTGTAGTAGTTGATTATAGTGATGTTCCATTGAGCATTCAAGTACATATATGTGAGTATTTCCATAGATAGATTCTGGGGAATGGAATGATAGGTCAAGGAATATGAGCTATATATATATACACACACATATATATGTGTATTCTGAAAGCAATATTACTGAGCTATAGTTCACACAAGCTAAAGTGTACCATTTTAAATGTATACTGAGTTTTGATAAGTATATATGCTCATGTAACCATCTCTACCATCAAGATATGGAACCCCCTCCAAAAACATTGTTTTATGCTCCTTTATAATTAATCCTCACCCCCTAGTTTGTCACGCCCAGGAAACCCCTGATCTACTTTTTGTCACTATAGATTAGATTTGCCTTTTCTAGAATTTCACATAAATGGAATCATACAGTGTATTATCTTGTGCCTGGCTTCTCTCATCAGCATGTTTTTGAGATTCAGTCATGCTGGCATATCGATCATTTGTTTCTTTTTATTGCACAGTAGTATTCCATTGCATGATTGACTACAATTTGTTTATCCATTGATATGTTGATGAACATTTGGGTTGTTGCCAGTTTTTGGCTTTTACAAATACAACTTCTATAAATATTTATGTATAAGTTTTCATGTGGATATATGTTTCCATTTCTCTTGGGTAAAAGACTTAGACATAGTTACTGGGTTATGTCATGTGATTGACTTTGTAAGAAACTGCCAAACTGTCTTCCAAAATAGATAATAATATTTTATGTTCCCACCAGCAACGTGTGAGAGTTTCAGTTATTGTATATTCTTGCTAACACTTGGCATTGTCTTTTAAGTTTTAGCCATTCTAATCAGTGAGTGATGATGTCTCGTGGTTTTAATTTGCATTTCCCTAATGATTAATGATGTTTAACTTTTATTTACATGTGCTTTTGGGGCATTTGTATATTTTCTGTGAAGTATCTACTCAAATCTTTTGCCTATTTTTTATATAACAGCTTTACACACGCGCACACACACACACACACAAAAGGGGTCTTCAGAAAGTTTGTGGAAAATGCATATTATGAAAAAATTATGCATGGAGTTCAAAAGTTTTGCACCAAAATAAATTCATACTAACTTGTAATAACATATCTGAAGAGGATCTAGTTTGAGGCACTGAGAAGGATAAGACATCAATTTGGAAAGAGCCCCTATCAAAGCAACATGAATTTTGCTGCAGTTGAAGCAAGAACAAATATCAAATTAATGGTGACTCTTGGGTGGCAGAATGACAAAATCATTGATGCTTTACAAAAAAGTTTATGAGGACAATGTCCCAAAGAAATCAGTGTATAAATGAGTAAGTCATTTTAAGAAGGGATGAGAGAATGTTAAAGATGGAGCTATGCACATCAATTTGTGAGAAAAAAAATTAATGTTGTTTGTTCCTTAATTGAAGACCAGTGATTAACAGCACAAACAGTAACTGACACCAGACATCTTGATTAGTTCAGTTTATACAGTCTGCCAGAAAAATTAAAAATTAAATTTGAGCAAACTTTCCACTCTATGAGTGCCAAAACCATTCTGCCTGGATCAGCTGCAGACAAGAGCAGAACTTTGAATGGAAATTTTAAACAAGTGGTATCAAGATCCTGAAGCATTTCTCTGAAGAGTTGTAACAGGAGATGGAACATGGCTTTACCAGTAGGATCCTGAAGACAAAGCAATGGCTCCTAAAAGGGGGAAGTGGCCCAGTCACAGCAGAAGTGATCAGGAGCAGAAATCACAGCAACAGTTTTTTGAGATGCTGAAGACATTTTGCTTGTTGGCTTTCTAGAGGGCCAAAGAGCAATAACATCTGCTTATGATGAGAGTGTTTTGAGAAAGCCAAAACTTTAGCAAAAAAATGCCCAGAAAGCTTCACCAGAGGGTCCTTCTCCACCACCACAAGGCTGCTGCTCATTCCTCATCAATCAAGGGCAATTTTGCAAGAGTTTCAATGGGAAATCTGTAGGCATTCACTTTACAGTCCTGATTTGGCTCTTTCTGACTTCTTTTTGTTTTCTAATCTTAAAAATCTTTAGGTCGGTCATGGTGGCTCATGCCTGTAATCTCAGCACTTTGAGAGGCCGAGGCAGGTGGATCACTTGAGGTCAGGAGTTTGAGACCCGCCTGGCCAACATGGTGAAACCCTGTCTCTACTAAAAATACAAAAATTAGCCGGGTGTGGTGGCACATACCTGTAATCCCAGCTACTTGGGAGGATGAGGCAGGAAAGTCACTTGAACCCGGGAGGTGGAGGTTGCAGTGAGCCGAGACCGTGCCACTGCACTCCAGCCTGGGCAACAGAGTGAAACTCTGTCTAAAAAAAAAAAAAAGAAAAAAAATCTTTAAAGGGCACCCATTTTTCTTCAGTTAATAATGTAGAAAAAAGACTAGATTGACATGGTTAAATTCCTAGGACCCTTGGTTCTTTATGGGTAGACTAAATGGCTGGTATCGTCTTTTACAAAAGTGTCCTGAACTTGATGGAGCTTATATTGAGAAATAAAGTTTATATTTTTTATCTTTTAATTCCGTTTTCCATGAACTTTTTGAAGTCCACTTATATATGTAATATTAACACAGAATTGGGCAGCCATCATCATAGGCAATATGAAAACATTTTCAACACCCCCAAAGTAACCCCGTCTTCATTAGCAGTCTTCCCTCCCCCCAGCTCCTGATGACTACAGATGAAGGTTCCATCTCTATAGATTTGCTTGAATATTTCATATAAATGGAATCATACAGTATTGGTCTTTAGTGACAGTTATACCCATTTTTATTGGGTTATTTGATCTCTTATTGAGTTGTGTTTTGTATGTGATTTATACTGAAGATATATCCTTCCAGTCTTTCATGTTTATTTCCTTTATAGTGTACAGGTATTTTAATAGTGGTGTCCAGATAATATTTTTTTTCTTTTATGGTTTGTGTTTTTTGTATCCTAAAAATATTTGCCTATTCTAAGCCTACAAAATGTTTTCTCTTATGGTGTTTTCCTAGAAGTTTCAGGGGCTAGGCTTTTAGGTTGAAGTCTAGCTGTGAATACTTGTTCTCTTAACTCTGATCATTCTCTCCTTAGGTATCGCTGTTTCTGTGTGAGTTGCTGCCTCTCTTTGAATTGTTTTCCTTCATGTGTTGAGTGACTCTTGGTTGTCTGTCACGTTGGTGCTTGAGAATCCCGTATACCTGTTGGTTGATTTCCATGGGGCTGATTTGGATTCCAGGCCCTCATTCTAGTGATGGTGGGGAAGAGGCAGAAGGTCCTGCTTGGTGAGGTGGGAGGCTGGCATGTAGCCTAGGACTGGGACGGGGGCTTTGGTGGCCGTCTCATTTGCTTTTCTCTTGCTCTAACCCTTATATTCACACTTAGTTTAACTAGGAAGTGCACAGCAAGCTTCCTTCACACAAGCAAGTTAGGGGAAGGGAGTGCCTCTGCCAGGGGCTCCCATTGTTCTCATTGGGATTGGCCTGGGTATCTTTTTTTGCTCCTGGCTTCATCTGACTCTGAATCTGTGATGACCCCATATCTTTTCTACTTCTGTGGTATGTTCTGCACATTTTGTCTGCATTTTTCTCTCTTCTTTTTATATCTATTTGATTCTCATTGCTCCATAGTTTTAGCAATTCTTGAATAATTCTGGTCTTTTGATGGTATTTTTTATTGTTTTCCAGTGCTTTTGGATTTATTATTCTCTCTGGCCTGTTATTTCAAGGACTATAGGGAGGAAGGGCTGGGGTGGATGTGGTGTTTTGTCTGCCAAATTGATTTGATTTCTGTGACTCACCTCCTAGAAAGCTGCTGGAATGCCAACGTGAGGTAGGGAACATTAGAAGGAGGGAAAAGAAGTTGAGAAAGGGGACAGGAAGACCAGGACAACGGAAAGGACGTTATGTCTCTACCACTGTGCTGGGACTAGGCTCTCACCAGCTGCTGTGGCTGCAGTGGCTTACCTGGTGCCTCCTGTCCTGGGCACCTTCCAGCTGTGAACAGTGTGGTCTATAGCTCAGCTTTGTTTCAGAACGGAAGCCTCAGGCCTGCTGTTTGATTATAGTGCCTTCCCCTGGCCCCCATGTCCTTCCTGAGGAAGCATCAGCCTGGAGAGCCCTAAGGAGTGCACCTTCCCCAGGATGTGCCTGCTTGCAGGGAGAGCCTGTCTCAGGCTGTCCATAGAACACCTGTGCCTGGGGTTTGTAGGTATAGCATTTGAATACTGGGATGCCCTGGGGTGGCCTTCTGCTCTCATCCCTGATCATTTCCTCTAATGCCTTTCAGGGAGGGAACAGGAACTGGTTGGTTGTGACCTTGGACCATAGCTGTTTGTCTTTCCTGGCCCAGCCCCTTAATTATCTGTTGTGTACACACCTGCTTGAGAGAGTTCAAGAGGTTCCTGACCTAGTGAGCTGTCCATGTTCAAACTGGACAAGTTAGGAGATCTTCAGTCCCTGGTGTGGCTGTTTTCAGCCTTGTTGAACTTAGAGGAGTTTCCTTGCTTGGGTGTCCCCGCCTCGTTCCCTCAGTCCTCTCAGCCGGGCACTCTCTTCTGCCCTGTCTGCTCGGCCCCATACCTGGTCACACAATCCCAGGCACCCTCCCACCCTCCTCCATGGGACTTCCCCCACCAGGTGCTTTTGCAGAGCCTGGGAAAGAAGTGGCATTGAGATGTGCCTGAAAGAATGCACACAATTTTAGAAAATTTTAATTTTTTTCAAGTATCAAATTAGCTAGTTTCATTATTATTTTGAAATACAAATTAAAAATGTACAAAGGACACTCAGTAAGAAATAAGTCCCCCTCACACCAGTTTTCTCCAGAACTCAAGTCCCTTCCAAGAAACAGCCATAATTATCCATTTTTTGAATATCCTCTCATCGAGACTGTATACGTGTACAAGGGTATGTGTCTGTTCAGTTTCCTTCTTACACAGGCACGCTAGCATGGCTTTCTACCTTTTTCACTTAATTAGATGTATAATTTTTGGAATATATTATATCTTCTTGTGGTTCAAAGTTCAAAACATGCCAAAATGACAGAAGTCTTTGCTTATAACTTTGTCTCCAGTTACCAAGTTCCCTCTGCAAGAAATAATATGTGCATATGTGTGTGTTTAGTTAGAATATGTCTAAACTTACTTTTTTTTCTATTTTTTACCCAAATAGAGGCATTCTGCACCTTGTTCCCTATCTTCCTGCCTTAGAGCAAATATCTCGGAGGTAGCTAGCTGCATGTCACAGTGCAAAGAGCTTCTCATTCTTTTTCTCTCCTTTCTCCCTGTCCTCTCCTGATGCTTCTCTGTGTGGATATAGCAGAACCTCACATAGGCTGTTGACAGGTAGGGAGAGGGTGTGGGTGGCGTTCTGGTGGTGGCAGGCACCAGCAAAGACAGGGCAGGCAGCGTGTGCTTGGAGTGATGAGAGAAGTGAGGATCTGGCTGCCCAGGAGGAACATGGGGTTGGTGAGGGGAGCAGCTCACCGGAACCCATAGGTCTGGGCCATTGTGTGGATGTTGGTGGGAGTGTGTCAGGGAAGGAGTGAGCACGTTGTTAGCCAGAAGAGATGCAAGGAGCCTGTAACCATGCTGCTGACCTGCCTTCAGTTGGACGTGTTGGGTTGGGTTGGATTTCTGGTAGGGATGAATCTGGCTCCATCTTTGCTGTGATCTCTGCCCGTCCACCTGCCACACGGAGAGTGATATTGAGGAGTCAGACTGCCCCCTGCAGTGATGAGACCTTTGACCTTCGCATAATCAGCTTCTTACTCTCATTAAATAAAGTTCATAGATGATATAAACCATCAACATACATATTTCTAAAAAATTGCCAGGTGTGGTGGCTCACACTTGTAATCCCAGCACTTTGGGAGGCCAAGATGGGTGGATCACTTGAGGCCAGAAGTTCGAGACTAGCCTGGCCAACATGGTGAAACCTTGTCTCTACAAAAAATACAAAAATTAGCTGTGTGGTGGTGCACACCTATAATCCCAGCTACTGAGGAGGCTGAGATGGGAGGATCACCTGAGCCTGGGAGGTTGAGGCTGCAGTGAGCCGTGATTGTGCCACTACACCCCAGCCTGGGTGACAGTGAGACCCCGTCTCAAAAAAAAAAAGTAAGGTCCTGTTAAAAAGTGAGACATAAAGAAGGAAGATGTATGTCTTAGTCCATTTTGTTGCTTATAACAGAGTACCTGAAACTGGATAATTTATAAAAAAAAGGAATTTATGTCTTACCTTTATGGAGGCTGAGAAGTCCAGGTTGTCAAGGGCCTGCATCTGATGAGGGCCTTCTTGCTGGTGGGGACTGCAGAGTCCTGAGGTGCTGCAGGGCATCACATGGCAAGGGGGCTGACCATGCTAGCTCAGGTCTCGCTTCCTCTTATAAAGCCACCAGTTCCACTCTCATGATAACCCATACACCCATTAATCCATTTATCTATGACCCAGTCACCTCTTAAAGGCCTTACCGCTCAATACTATCACATTGGCGATTAAGTTGTAACAAGAGTTTTAGAAGGGACAGACATTTAAATCATAGCAATGTATATAATAAAATGCCAAAAGTGTTTCTGTATCTAAATGCTCAGGCATGCCGGCACTGAGAAAACAGACTCCACCACACATTTCAGAATGTTCCCAGGTCAGCGGGCAGCACCACACCTGTTGACAACCACAAGGCTAGGGCATGCTGCGTATTGCCCAGCTATCTTACTCCTTTATGTTTTTATTTCAGATAAGTGCCATAGAGTTCATTTCCATTTGCCGTATCGATGGCAATTCTTGGATAGAGGCAAATGGGAGGATTTGGACAACATGGAACTTATTGAAGAGGCGTATTGCAATCCCAAAATAGAAAGGTAGGAAATATGTCCCTTGTCTCTGCTTTGTGCCTGGGCTTCTGTGTGTGACACACACACACACACACACACACACACACACACTGTGAGCAGCCTAGTCTGGAGATGCCTGGGCTTCTGTGTGTGACACACACACACACACACACACACACACACACACACTGCGAGCAGCCTAGTCTGGAGGTAGAAGGTGGGCTGGAATCGAAAGTCAGCGTTCATACTGGCAGTTTGGTGGCTTTGTTCTCCCACCTCCCTCTCCTTTCAGACAGGAGCAATGGGGAAAGGAGAAGATGGTACCAAGACCAAGTATTAAGTTCTCAATTGTTTGGTGCTGGGATTGATCATGTACATCTATACTCATTATTACAGAAAAGCGAGAGGTGATCATTTCTATTTGTGAAATTTTGGCCTTTGGCCTATACAGCCATACCGCTGAACTGCTGTTTATGGTTTAACCTTTAACTTTTTTTTTCCCCAAGCATGTCCTAGTATTTTCCCTTAGTCAGTTCAGAGTAAATAGGGGATTCCCAGATAGCCTTCTTTTCAGATACTTAACATATTTTTCATTGAACTTGCTGAAATATGTTGCCAAGAAGAGAATTTGAGCCTGCTTTTTGAGTGTATAAAATAAATTTGCACTTAGAGTACAATTATGTGCAAATTGCTATTGGTAAAGTATGTGAAACCAATTACTCCTGTTAGGAGGATTAAATGGTTCACATACCACCCCAATCTTTCTTTTTGAGGCAAAATTTACACACAGCAAAGAGCCTAGATATCAAGCATACAGTTCAGTGAGTTTTGACAAATACATACACTTGTGTAGCCAGCATTCTGATTGAGACACGGATCATTTTCCTCACCCCATCTCCTTCCAGTCAGTGCCTACTCCCATCGTTCACCACCGTTCTGACCTCTGTCACCATAGATCTCTGTCTTGCCTGTTCTTGAACCTCATATAAATAGAACCGTGTGGTATGTACTGTTGTGTCTGGCCTCTTTCACTCAAATTCTTCACCCTCCAAATGGGCAAACTACAAGGTCAGACACTTCCTGGCAGAGGAAGCACAAGTGGCCAATAACGTGGATCTGGATTTATTTCTGCCACTCATTATAATTGTCACTGTGACCCACTTTTTGTATATTTCTTTTCTCTTTTTGATCTTTTTGTAGATTTTTTTCCTCACTTGGTTTTTTCCCTTTACTTGTTTGGACGTTATATACTGAATTTTTATTTTTTAGTGGCTGCTCTGGAAATCTAAACAGACTCTTTATCTTAACAGACTTTTAGCTGAACTTAAGCCAATCAGTGCCTTTTGTCATTCTGTCAAACAATGAAAGAACCTTGGACACTTGAATTCTGACTAGTTTCATTCAAACTTATTTACTAATTATATAAATTTGGCCAGATTACTTAATCTCATTTTACCTCAGCTTTACTATATGTTAGGTAGACAAAATAATAGTTTCTACGTCACAAGGTTATTTTGAGAATTAAATGAGTTAATATGCATAAAACACTCAGATCACTGCCAGGCACATAAGATGTGGGTCGAGTGCAGCAGCTCATACCTGTTATCCCAGTGCTTTGGGAGGCTGAAGTGGGAGGATTGCTAGAGGCTAGGAATACACAACTAGCCTGGGCAACATAAAGAGACCTTGTCTCTACAAAAATTTTTAAAAAAATTAGCTGAGCATGGTGGCGCGTGCCTGTAGTCCCAGCTACTCAGGAAGCTACAGAGGGAGCACCATTTGAGCCCAGGAGTTTGATGCTGCAGTGAGCTATGATTGTGTCACTACACTCCAGTCTGGGTGACAGAGCTAGATCTTGTCTCTATTAAAAAAAAAAAAAAAAGAAAAAGATGCACTGTATGTATTGCTGCTATAATATTTTTAATCCTAGAGGTTAGAAATTCGTATTGTTTTAGGCAGTCAGTATTTGTTTAAGCTTACACAATTATCATTTTGTTTCTTACTCACCATTCCTTTGCTCACACTTCTCCTTGTTTATCATTTTCTTTCTTTAAGTTCCTCTGTTGGAGGTTGCTTTAATGAGAGTCTGGAGGTAATTGTGTATTTTGTTAGTCTGAAAGGGTTTTTATTCCCTTCTCATTCTTGAAAGATAGTTTTACTGGGTATTTTCCCTCAGTTCTTCAAAGACTATTTCATTGTTGTCTGGATTCCATTGCTTCTACTTAGAAGTTAGCTATCAGCCTAAATCGAGGTGGTATTAGTTCACTTCTTAGGGCTACTGTAACAAATTACCATGAACTTGATGGCTTCAAACAACAGAAATTTATTTTCTCGGTTCTGGAGGCTAGAAGTCCAAACTGAAGGTGTTAGCAGGGCCTTGCTCTGTCTGAAGGCTTTACAGGAGGATCCTTTCTTGCCTCCTCCAGGATTCTGATGCTTAGAAATCCTTGGCATGCCTTGGCTTGTAGACGCATCACTCCAATCTCAGCCTCCATTGTCACAGGCATTTCCCCATGTGTCTGTGTTCAAATTTCCCTCGTCTTAAAAGGACATCAGTTTTGGATTAGGGCCCACCCGAATCCAATATGACCTCATCTTAACTTGATTATATCTGCAAAGACCCTATTTCCAAATCAGATCACATTCATGGGTACCAGGGATTAGACCTTCAACATATCTTCTTGGGGACACAATTCAATCCAGTATAGTAGATAGTCTGTTTTTTTCTCTCTGGCTGCTTTTAGTATCTTGTCATTCTTTGGTGCTGTGCAGTTTCACTAAAATCTGTGTAGATTTAAAAAAATTTATGCTACTTATATTTTGCTGTGCTTTCTGATTTCCTCAGCCATGATCTCCTTAAGTATTCCTTCTCTGGAATTCTCATTAGATATATGGTGAAGTCTTCTCACTTATCTTTTATGTCTTCTAACTTCTCTTTTATTCTCTTTCTAAACTCTGCCACATTTCTTCCTCTCAGGCTCTCAGTTCATTAGTTCAGACTCTTCTGAGATGCAGTGTGTCCCATCGAAGTATGATTTTTAAATTTCAGTTAATTATGTTTAAAAGTTCTAAGGTTGGGAGCAGTGGCTCACACGTGTAATCCCAGCACTTTGGGAGGCTGAGGAGGGCGGATGGCTTGAGGCCAGGAGTTCAAGACCAGCCTGGCCAACATGGTGAAACTCTGTCTGCACAAAAAAATACAAAAATTAGCTGGGCGTGGTGGTGCATGCCTGTAATCCCAGCTACTCCTCGGGAGGGTGAGACAGGAGAATCGCTTGAATCTGGGAGGCGGAGATCACGATGAGCTGAGATGATGAGCTGAGATGATGCCACTGCACTCCAGCCTGGGTGACAGGGTGAGACTCTGTCTCAAAAAATAAAAAATTAAAAAAAATAGTAAAAAAGGAAAAGAAAAAAAGTTTTGGAGGGAGTGGAGGAGAAAGAAAAGAATAATGAATAGTAAAAGTTCTGTTTTTTTCCTTAAATTTACCCAGTCAGTTTTTATAGTCTCTTGATTCTTACTCATACTTTTGATGCTCAATTCCTTTTTAAAAAACATATCACGTATATCTGCATCTGAGAATACTAATGTTTATAGTTCAAGGTGGTCTGATTTTGTTTTTGTTAACTTTTGCTCATAGTGTCTTTGTTTCCACATTTTGTGATCGATTTTGAGCTCATGTTTGATTTGATGGAAATTTCTTTGGAAATTCTTTTTTTTTTTTTTTTTTTTTTTTTGAGACGGAGTCTCGCTCTGTCGCCCAGGCTGGAGTGCAGTGGCGCGATCTCGGCTCACTGCAAGCTCCGCCTCCCGGGTTCACGCCATTCTCCTGCCTCAGCCTCCCGAGTAGCTGGGACTACAGGTGCCCGCCACCACTCCCGGCTAGTTTTTGTATTTTTAGTAGAGACGGGGTTTCACTGTGTTAGCCAGGATGGTCTCGATCTCCTGACCTCATGATCCACCTGCCTCGGCCTCCCAAAGTGCTGGGATTACAGGCGTGAGCCACCATGCCCGGCCTAGAAATTCTTTTGAGGCCTGAGTTGAAGGTGAATTTCTCCAGAGGGGATTTGTGTTTGCTTCTCTGAGAACTGCTACCCTGGGTCTTCTTTGCAGCTAATTCTCCCAAAATGTGAATCAGCCTAAAACTTCTGTGAGGCTTGAGTGGTTTATGAGTTCTCAGAGGAATTTTTTCCTCCTTTATCCAGAACCAACATTAATACAGGCAGGTTTCCTTGCCAGATGTCTTTGCAAGGCAAGTCCCCTCTCCAGTCCCCCTTTACTAAGGTGGGTCATCTTTTAGGGTCCTGGTTTTACGCAGAGGTATCTCTTTTGAGATTCAGCCTCCTGCCTTACTCAGACCCTACATTTGTTTCCTGCTTCCCCTTTGCGGCCAAAGCCCAGGCTCTCTGTCGTTACTCATCGATACTGCCCTGGGATAGCTGCTGGCTCTCGCCCTCCTCTCCGCTCTCCAGTTTCGTACCTTCCTTTGGTCTTTAGGCAGTACTGCGTTTAGAAAGGGAGCGCGTCCTGGTGGCTCAGGTGCAGGCTGTGCAGCCCACCTGCCCACCTGCCCACCTGAAAGCCCAGCTCGCCTGCTGACTAGCAGTTTGACCTTGAACAGGTTTCTTCATCTTCCTGAGCTTCTGTTTTCCCGTCTGTGAAGTGGAGATAACAGTCTCAACCTCATAGGGTTGTGAAAATGTCATCGCCTAATACATATAAAGTGCTTAATGCAGGGTCTGGCTCACACAGTAAACACTCAGTATATGTTAACTATTGTTATTTTTGGCTTCTGAGGACTTCCCTTTCTTGCCAGCTCAGCAGTGCATTTTAAAAAAGAGTGATTTCACCAGCATCTTCGGCATTTTGTACTGAGAGGAATTTTCGTCATAACTAGTCTCCCACATTATCTTGATTTTGATATTTTTATACCTCAAAACTGATCTGAAAAAGCAGTTTCCTCTACCTCTGGAAACTTTTTCTAAAATGTGCATGCCACATTTACTATTCGCGTCTCCCAGCTATATGTTCTCAAGCTGAGGGACCTGTGTCTGCTTGGCTGGTGGGATTTTCAGTCTGCTGTTGTTTTTCTTCTGTAGGATCCTGTGCTCTGAGTCAGCCAGTACCTTTCACTCTCATTGTCTGAACTTTAACGCCATGACTTACGGTGCTACCCAGGCTCGCCGCCTCTCCACGGCCTCCTCTGTCACCAAACCTCCACACTTCATCCTCACCACTGACTGGATTTGGTACTGGAGTGATGAGTTTGGTTCTTGGCAGGAATATGGAAGACAGGTAAGTGTGATGGAAAGAGGGTGAATGTTTTGTCCTGAGGATCTGTAAGAGAGGAGCCAAATAAGAGCCCCCATATTGTTGCCAGGGGCATCCTTGAGAGAGCTGAGGATCCCCAGGTGCCAGTGTGGCTCACTTGCTTTGGGAGAATTATGGCAAAACTAGATAAGTTGGAATTTATTTGTATGAGCTTTCATCTTTGAAGAGCTTCCATCTGTTGGCTCATGAGAACTGAATGACAAATTTGTAGTGAGATCAAGTTTCTTCATTGGTTTTATTAAATGGGATAGAAAGATGTTTCTCTTGTTGAACAGGTAACTTAACCCCAGAGCTGGTGCCTGTGTGTGCAAGTGTGTTTGTGTAGCTGTGATATAGAGGTAAAGGCTTTTCAAACCGGTTGTCTGCCATTTCTGCAACTTTACAGAAGGTAGGCAAATATAAGAAAATTGATTTATATCATGTATAGGTTTGGAATCCAAGCCAAATAACAAAAAATAGTTGCTGTCAATTCTTCGCAGGTGTTTGTGGATGGGTCAGATTAAAGGGAGTCCCCTGGTCACTTATAGAAATACAAGTTTAGGCCGGGCGTGGTGGCTCATGCCTACAATCCCAGCACTTTGGGAGGCCGAGGCGGGCAGATCACTTGAGGTCAGGAGTTCAAGACCAGCCTGGCCAACATGGTGAAACCCCATCTCTACTAAAAATACAAAAATTGGCCAGGTGTGGTGGCGTACGCCTGTGGTCCCAGCTACTCGGGAGACTGAGGTATGAATGAGAATCACTTGAACCCGGGAGGCAGAGGTTGCAGTGAGCAGAGATCACACCACTGTACTCCAGCCTGGGCGAAAGAGCGAGATTCCGTCTCAAGTACAAGTTTAGGGAAGGCACCATTGATAAAGAACCCACCCTCCAAAATGAAAATCAATAGGTATTTTGTACTCTTCTGGGTTTTAAGAGGCTATATTGAAGCTTTAGTTTCTTATTCTGAACTGCACTCAGAATGCCCTTTAACTCTGGTGACGCTCTAATGTAAGCTCCATGAGGGCAGGGACTTTTGTCTTTTCTTTTGCCCCATCGTATCCCGTGTGTGGAATGATGCATAGCCAGTCCTCAGGAAATAGACATTGGCTGATGGAAGGAGGAGGGTGTTACTGACAGTGTCTGTTGGTCAGCTGGAGATGGTCACTCTCAGCGATGGCCTTGCTGCCTTGCACTACTTCCTTTCCCCTCTGCTCCCCTGCTACCCTCTTGCCAGCACCAGCCTCTCCTTGCTTGCTGCTCTGCCCTGCCTGCCTTTCCCACCTGTCTCCCTCCCCTCGTGGGCGACCTGGGACTCTCTCTGACCTGCCCTGTGGGACTCATCCAGATAAGCTCTCCGGGTTTGGTCAGGAGCGTGAGGGGAAGAGGCTGGCGTGACAGGGAGGAGGGGGAGAGGATGACTGCCCAATCATGCTCTGGGAATCCCGGCTCTCCTGGAGATGGAGGGACAGATGGCAGGTGCAACACACTTAGCAGATGTGACCATCACGTTCATTCTGTTTGGGGATCTGTCTGGCTTCTTGGAGGAGACCGCTGGTTGCTGAATGAGATGACACAGGGCTCTGGGCAACCCATGCAAAAGTAGGGTTCCCCGGTGGTGTCTCATCACAGCTCTGGTTGTTGGGGCCATTCTCCTCCAGTCAGCCAACACCTGGAGCGTGCCCCTTTCTTTCCTGTGCTCCTCTTCCTCTGTGGCAGTGCAGAAACTCATGGCGAGCAGTTTGAGAATGTCTGGGGATGAACCGCGTGTGGATGTTGTTGATATGCCACGTGCTAGTGGGGGCGTAGAAACACGTGTAGGCTTGGTGGCTTCAGGCTGGACAGCCTAGGATGATCTGGTTTGTCTTGTCCTCCCTTTCCTACACGTTTCTGGTGTAACCCCACATTTAGGTTTCTTTTTTAGTTTTCTGTTAATTGCCACTTCAAAACAGTTTTCTCTTGATTCCCAGAAAAGCTAAGTTTTTTCTGTCTGAGCTCAAGAAGTACTCCAACATTTCATGTCAAAATCAGACACCTGCTGGTCCTGCCACAGGACATGTGGGAATCTGTCATTCCTTCCACATCTCACTGGTGCCTCCAGGTGCTAAACCGAGACCTTTCTCAGCTTAACACATAATATGGCTGCCATTGTTGGTTTCTCCTTCCAAACCTCCCACTGAGGGCAAAAAAACTCTTTGCTTTTTGCTTTCTGCTCATCCACCTGCATCTTCCCTCCCTCTGTGACCATCCATCTGCAGGGATTTTGACTGGAGGCCTGGGTCGGGGCAGGACGCCTGCATCTGACTGCTGCTTCTCCTCTCTTGTTTCCCTGACTCAGAGCTTCATTTCCTCAGGCCCAAAGGGGAGGGATTGTTTTCTTTTCCTTTCCTCTTGTTGTCAGAAAGGGATTTTTATGCCACATCCTCTTCCTCCCGGACTCTAGTCTAATGGCTTGGTTTTGAAGGAGGACAGACTTCAGAGAGAGAAACTTAGGCGCCGCTATGAGACCGTAAACTAGGAGGCTGCTTTACACACCATTATACCTCTTACACCCGCCCCTTATGGTCCTCATGGGGCCAACTCATGTCATCCCTCGGGCTTGGGCCTTGGCTCAGGCATCTTTTTCTTCCAAGAAACCTTTGCTGGGTCTCACCCTTCCTTGGTCATTCTTAGTTACCCATCTCAGCGTCTAGAGCACCCGTGAGACCTGTGTGGGACCTTGTGCTTGAGGCTTTGAAATGTCCGGGTACTTTTTTTTCCCCTTCTCCATTGCTGGACTCAGTTGCGCAGAGGCATGGGTGACTCTTGTCTTGTCTCACTTTTGTTCTGTTAGTAACACCTAAAGCTTGTGACCCAGGAGAACTAGGATGGTAGCAGTAGGGGGAGCAGGAAAATTGACAGGGACAGAGGGAGTTAGTTGGTTATAGGTTGAATAACTTTAATTTTAGTTGTCAGTGTAATGTCAAATTTAATAAGAACGGTGATGATAATAGTAACATTTATTGAGTATGTTTTGTTCTGGGCACTGTACTAAGTGCTCCACATGCCTTATTGAAATGATTTCTCCAGCCCTGTGAGGACGATATAGTCCTGTTGTATAAAGGGATGAATATGGCCTAAGTACTATTATTCATGTTATAAGCTTGAGATAACGGAGGCTCAGGGAGGTTAAGATAACTTGCCAAAGTTATAGAGCCAGCAGGTTTGGGAGCCAGAATTCAAACTCACTCCAGCTGAAGCTACGAGATTTCCTGTAGGTAATTGTGGAAGGATAGGGATTGAAATGGATAATTTAAAAAATAGATGAATGCTCCTAGGGACCAGAAAAAAAAAACCGCAAGGAAGAGGACCGAGCTCTGATTAAAGGATGGTTGCAACGTGAATAGACGGGTAAGACCAGCCTGGCTTGGGCTGCCCAGTCAAGCAGCACTCGAGAAGTTGCTGTTGCTGTTCTGCCGGCATTTGAGTGGCTGCCGCGTCCTCTGTCCTAGGTGACTTGAGTGCCCTCCTCTCCGTTGCTCCCATCCCTGTCTTCCTGCTCAGCAGGACCCATATTTACTGCATTGTGTTTGCTAGGGCAGCTTCAGGAGACAGTCATGTTGCCTCTATTCTGTGCCTCTCTCTCCTGCCATACCATGCTCCCTGGCTTCCATCTTCCCCACCACAGGACTGTCCACCAGGAGCATCTCTGAAATGTGGCATGGGTGCCACCAGCGTTTTTCCTCATCACGCAGTTTCCTGCCTTCATAAAGTGTCTGGCTTTCCATCGCAGGGCACGGCGCACCCTGTGACCACTGTCAGCAGTAGCGACGTGGAGAAGGCCTACCTGGCCTACTGTACACCGGGGTCTGACGGCCAGGCAGCCACCTTGAAGTTCCAGGCCGGAAAGCACAACTACGAGTTAGATTTCAAAGGTATCCTGTGCCCTGCCCTCACCCAGCAGAGCCTGCCTGTGTTGGCTCTGTCCCTACACCTTAACCCTGGAGGAGCCGTGTGCACATACTGAGGGCCTGGGTGGGTACAGGAAAGAAAAGCAAGGTACCAGGTCCAAGGTAGACCTGGAGACAGATGACACTGGCCCTGTGCAGTGGAGGAAGAGCTGCATCAAGGGTGTGAGGAGAATCGACCCCAGGAGGGGCAGGAGCCCCAAGTGTGGAGGACAAGCAGGGTCAGCATGCATGTAGCATGGTTGTCCTGCTGTATCCGAGGACTAACCTGAGTCCCTGACAGGTGTCCGAGCAGCTCCGTCGTGCAGTGTCTGCCTTTCACTCCCTGCTGCAGCAGTGCTGCTGTCATCTTTTTTTTGAGACGGAGTCTCGCTCTGTCACCCAGGCTGGAGTGCAATGGTGTGATCTTGGCTCACTGCAACCTCCGCCTCCCGGGTTCAAGTGATTCTCGTGCTTCAGCCTCCCAAGTAGCTGGAATTACAGTCATGAGCCGTCACACCTGGCTAATTTTTTGTATTTTTTGTAGAGACGGGGTTTCATCATGTTGGCCAGACTGGTCTTGAATTCCTGTCCTCAAGTGTTCTACCCACCTTGGCCTCCCAATGTGCTGGGATTTCAGGCATGAGCCACCGCGCCTGGCCTGCTGCCATCTTTTCTGTAGGCGACTTTGGAGTTGATGGGTTTAACGGATGGTAGGACACAGAGTAATTAAAAGTCCCTGAGAAGCAGATTTTCATGCACTCATGGTGTCCTGAGGCTGGGGCTGAAATGTTTCATCCTGGTTGCCTTACAGAGAGAAATAGGCCACCCTTTGGCCAGTTCCTCCAAGTGGCTGATGTGTGAGAATTTTTTTTTTTTTTAGTTTTAATTTTGTGTAGTTTCTCTTAAGCCATTTCCACATGAGTGTATCGGTCCAGCTTTATTCAGTTCCGTTTTGCCTGTATTTCACATTTTAAACTCTGAGTCTTTCTGAATGTTCAGCATTTTATAAGGGAGTAAGTGGGCCTTCCTTTAAACACAGTTTATGGTTTTCTTTATTTTTGCAGACGTTTATTCTATGTGGAGTATAGTGAAGTGTCTGGTGAATTATCCTAAAACCACTTTGGCTGTCTGTTTCTGGCCTTGGTTTTGCTTGTGGTTTCGTGGCACTTGTGGTTTTGCTTAGGGTAGATCACTACCCCCTTGACATGCCCTTTACAGTGAAGTTTTTCTCCTCTAGAGTGCGAACTGCCTCTGCTGGAGAGTGCCAGCCACGTGTGGTCTGGTTTGCTTTCCACGGCCTGACACACACCAGTGCATGAGAGGGGACAGTGAGAGCATAGACGTTAATCAAATCAGGACTGCCCTGAAGGTCAGGACTGTGTGGCAAGCATACATCTGACTGCTGCTGACAGCAATCTGGAATATTTCTTTTAAATATCTGGAAAATATCAAAACAGATAGAAATGGCAGATACTACCTTGATCATTCCCAACCTACGCCACACCCTGGGGACATAACAGAACCTCATAATAGGGATGGGGAAGAGCACACACGTGCAGTTTATGATTCCTGCAGACTGACTGAAGCCCATTTGAGTGGGCACAATTCTTCTCCTTCTTCTCCTTCTCCTCCTTCTCCTCCTTCTCCTCCTTCTTCTCCTCCTCCTCCTCCTCCTCCTCCTCCTCCTCCTCCTTCTCCTCGTCCTCCTCCTCTTCCTCCTCCTCTTCCTCTCCCCCCCCCCTTCCTCCTCCTTCTTTTGGTAGATACTGGTATCCATAAAAGAAGCTTGAGATGAATTGGCTTCTTCCCCCACAATTTCACTTCTAAGTATAAAGCAAGTCTCAAAGCAAACTGCCACACATATTTATTAGCTGTTTATTAGGAAGCAAGTTCATTTAAAACACACAAAAGAGCCCAAATGAGTTGTTCTGAAGGTTTAGGGATGATTCAGTTCTGCCCTTTTAGGGACTCCTGTCATAAATGATTCACTCAAGGCAAATGCCAGGATTCCAGAGGCAGAATTGTAGCATCCTGTTAGGTGGTGTCTGACGGGGCAGAATCCCCCAAAGACAGGCTGTAGCCTAGGGTATGCTCTGGAAGGGTAAATTAGGGAAAAGAGCTCACTTTACTGTGTCCATAGAAGGGTAGGGAATGTGTCTGACACACATTTAGCCAGTCCACGTATCTTGGCTCACTTTTAATTTCACCAGTGAAAGCCATTTAAGATTCATCACAGATGGCCAGTAGGCCAGTAACACCCATTTAAATATGCCAGTGAGAATGGTCTTGATGGGCGGCTGAGTAGTGGGTAACAGAAGGGGTCATGGTTGCTGCATCTGGATCATGGGCTCTGAATGAGAATGTGGATGGACCTCCAGGAATAGTGACAATCTCAGCTGCAACCTAAGAGACAAACACTTGGATAACCATCCAGTTTATGCTCAACTGCAATAAGGCTAATTCTGGACACCTATAATTTTTAATATTAAAATGTTTTGTAAATGAAAACAAAATTAGTTGGGCACGGTGTCACACACCTGTAGTCCCAGCTACTTGGGAGGCTGAGGTGGGAGGATTACTTGAGCCGGTGAGTTCAAGGTCCACTTGAGCAACAAAGCACAAGACCCCATCTCTTAAAAAAAATGTAAGACTTGGGAGGGTTTTCCTGGCAGGCAAGGACAGAACAAACACTTCTAGGTATTTGTCATTTTTCAACTTGAGGGGCCAGTTCCCCCAACCCCAAATCCTCAGGATGAGTATGGGATTCTTGAGGGTGGGGAAGCAAGAAATTTGTTTATTAAAGATATTATTGGTTTAGAAAGGTTGATGAATACTGCCATAGTTTAACTAAAACAAAGTCATAAAACTTACATTAACTCTGAATCCCACTAACTCAAGACGTGGTAGTTTGATCTCAGGCTGGGCTGAGGCTTTTTTATATCCAAGCTGGGGAAAATTGCCAAGCAAAATAATGGTTTAAACAAGATTGGAAGGAACAATTTAAAAGCACTCATGTATAATTGATATGTCAATTACTAATCATTCCTCTATTCATTAAACCCAGTCTCCTAAGGATACCTATTTTCTTTATGAATATTTGAAATGTGTAAAATGGCCCTATTTTTAACAGACTGATTCTGGGTTTTACACATTTGGATAAGCTTTCAAATCTATCTAATTTGTGTTTATAAAACATTGCCATCCTGTGTGTATGTATATGTATATGTATATTTTTTCACTGGTTATGTTTTTTTTCAGCCTTCGTTCAGAAAAACCTGGTCTATGGCACAACTAAAAAGGTTTGCCGCAGACCCAAATACGTGTCTCCCCAGGATGTGACGACCATGCAAACCTGGTAGGTTGCAGTGGGGGGCTTGGTACTTAGGATGTAATCAGCTGGAGTGTGCTCTGCAGTGGTGACAGAAAACCTGCCTCAGATAGCACCTGGGCACCGTTGGCTTGTACAACGAAGTGCTCCCGCACTCTGTTATCGTTCGTCTTCTACTAGTTGGACCAGAGTGGGAATTACCCTGTGGGTAGAAGCTTCGTGATGCATAATTAGAAGGCTGCCTGTTGTGATCTGCGATGATTCTCTGGAAAAGACAGACTCTGAAGGCGAGTCTAGACTTGAAGCCAACCCATCCGTTTGTCTTTTCTGTGGAATCATTGAGTCATAGACTTGAATTTTTTAAATGTTGAAATAATGAAATAATGATGGAATTACACCAATAAAAACTCATGTATTTTAGTATTTGAATATCACGGAATACCGAAACTCTAAAAACAGATATTGCAGTCACTAATGGGCGAGCTTCGTCAGGGTGAGTTTCTTTCAGTCCCAAGATGGCTGCCAGGAGCCACCAGGTTAGCCTGTGGCCTGTGAGCCCCTAGAAGGGAGGAGAGAAACCTCCTATAGCAGATGAGGGGAAATTCTTGTGCTTTGCACTGATCAGACCCTATCTCAACCTCTGGTGTTATTTTAGGCTTGGGGAGGTGGGATGGGATTGGAACTGAGAGGAAGAGGTCAGTGTTCTCCAAACCACACAGCCACATATTGGGGGAAGGCGGCCTGCATGGTGGAGAGGGACCACAGTGCCCATACAGTTTGGGCTTGCCAGAGCCAGTGCTGGGACTTGAGGCAGTGTTACTGGTAGCTGGCTGCACCTTCTGTTCGCCTGAGAGGTCTGGCTTGTGTCTATTTTATGGAGAACCAACAATGTCTCTTTTGGTTCTTTTGTTTTGTGAAGCATGCAAAGGTCATTTTTAAATGAGTTTGGTACAAGATAGAGGAGAAAGGTATTATCAGTCCACGAAACTGCTTTGTGAGTCTGACCTAGCAAAGTAATTTCCTGGGAATGTGCCTTACTTTTTCCTTTTTAAATTAAAATTTATTTTTGCGCTGGGTGCAGTGACTCACACCTGTAATCCCAACAGTTCAAGAGGCCGAGGCGGGTAGATTGCTTGAGCCCAGGAGTTCGAGACCAGCCTGTGCACCTGTAGTCCCAGCTACTCAGGAGACTGAGGTGGGAGAGACACCTGAGCCCGGGGAGGTCGAGGCTGTAGTGAGCCAAGATCACACCACTGCACTCCAGCCTGGGTGACAGAGTGAGACCCGTCTCAAAAATAATAATAATTATTATTATTGTTTTTGACTATGTGTAAAACCTTCACGTGATTAAAAGTCAAACCTATATAAAATGGTACCCTCTGTAGACTGTAACTTCCTCCCTGTTATCTCTACCCTGTTCCCACTATGGGTAACATTAGTTTCTGGTTTCTCTTTTTTATGTTTCTCTTTGCAAAAATAAGCATTTGCATACATACATATAAAAATATTTTCTTCTTGCACAAAAGGGAACATGCTATCTATACTGTTCTATACCCTTTTTTGTTTTCACTTAAAAATAGATCCTGATAATCACTTTGTTTCAATTCATTAACTTCCTCAATCCGTTTCTTCTTTCCTGGTTCTCTGTAATATGTATGTACCATAGTTTACTTAATATGTCCCCTTTTCATGGATGTTTGTGTTGTTTTCAGTCTTTTGCTATTAAAAAGTATAATGCCGTGATGAACCATTTGATGTATGTGCTGTTTCAAATTTTGGAGGTATGGCCAGGTGCGGTGGTGCACACCTATAATCCCAGCACTTTGGGAGGCCAAGATGGAAGGATCGCTTGAGCCCAGGAGTTTGAGACCAACCTGGGCAACATAGCGAGACCCCATCTCTTTTTTTTTTTAATTAAAAAAACCAAATTTTGGAGGTAGACTGTTAGGTCAGAGTCGTAGGAAGTAAACCAAATTCCTTTTCATGGGCTTGAATCATTATGCACACCCACTAGGACGCATGAGATGCCACAGAGTGAGTTGTCAGGCTCTTGGGCTTTTGCATTTCTCAGGGGTAGAAGATGGGTCAGTGGACTTCAGTTTGCTCTCTCTTAGGAGTGAGGTTGAATATTATTTCTAACATGTAAGTGCCATTTTTGCTTCTTTTTCTGTGGACTGTTGGTCTTTTTATCCATTTTTCTATCAACTCTGATATTTTTCTTAAATATCAAGAGCCTTTTATCTATTAGGGAGGTTGGCCCTCATTTTGTTATATAAATGGCAAATATTTTCTCTTAGTTTGTTGTTTGCCTTTTGACTTTGCCTGTGAAGTATTTTACCATAAAGATATATAAAGATTATTTTAGTTAAATGTATCAGTGTCTTACTGATTCTGGATTTAGAGTTTTGGTTAATTATGACCCTCCTATTTCTGGAAGTCATTTTTTATTCTTTTCCTATACAAAGCCTACCCTAGACAAGGTTTGGAAAAGTCTCTCTGCTTTCTGAGAGTAGATCTCTCTTATTCTAATTTAGTTTTCAGGGGGCCACAAGAAGATGCCAAATGTCCAAACTAAAAGTGATTCAGACTAAGATATGGGTGATTTGGGGTCTCCTGTAAGCGGAGTGTCACACACTGTTCACACAGATGAAGTGTTCAGTTCTTCTCTCTGACCCATGTGCCAGCAGCTGGTTGTCATTAACTCCAGTAAGCAAGTCTGCTTGGGCCTGCATGGCCAATTGGGAATCTGAGGGTAGATCACTTTCAGAAACAACTTTTCTGTTTACACAATTAATGGGGTCATAAAATGTAATGTCCATATTCAGAAGTTATAATACAGGAGTGTCATGTAAAATTTATTTATGTATGTATTTATTTATTTATGAGACAGGGTCTCACTCTGTCACCCAGGATGGAATGCATTGACCTGATCACGGCTTACTGCACCTTCCACCTCCCGGGCTCAAGCAGTCCTCCCACCTCAGCATCCCAAGTAGTTGGGACCACAGGCATGCGCCACCACGCCCAGCTAATTTTTTTATTTGTTGTAGAGACAGGGTCTCACCATGTTGCCCATCCTCTATGAAAATGTTTCATTCATGTGATTGGGTCTTATTTTTTCTTTTCTTACCTTCTTTTGTGTGTATGTATATTTTAAAGGCTATGGTAGAAACTACATGTTCTTCACTTAAGTACAAGTAAATCAATATCTTTGCCCTCCTATCTTTTCTTCCATTTGCCTTCCTCTGAACTTTTTTTAAACCTCAAGAGGCACCATTATTTTATACTCTGAAAGTTTCATTAAATTTACTCACATTTTTACCACTTTGTCCTTTCAGATTACCTTAGATCAGGGGTGTCCAATCTTTTGGCTTTCCCAGGCCCCATTAGAAGAAAAAGAATTGGTCCACACATAAAATACACTAACACTAACAATAGCTGAACTAAAAGAATAAAAACCACAAGAAAATCTCATAATGTTTTAAGAAAGTTTACAGATTTGTGTTGGGTCACATTCAAAGCCGTCCTGGGTTACATGCAGCCTGCGGGCTGCAGGTTGGACAAGCCTGCCTTCGATGAAGATTTGTTGGAAAACTGTTTTTGCTTTGTCTGAACATGTATGTACGTATGTATGTATGCATGTATGTATGCATGTATGTATGTATGTATTTTGAGATGGAGTCGCACTGTCGCCCAGGCCAGAGTGCAGTGGCATGATCTTGGCTCACTGCAACCTCCGCCTCTTGAGTTCAAGCGATTCTCCTGTCTCAGCCTCCTGAGTAGCTTGGACTACTGGCGTGCGCCACCATGCCCGGCTAATTTTTGTATTTTTGGTGGAGATGGGGTTTCATTATGTTCGTCAGGCTGGTCTTG
The DNA here is from genome assembly GCF_028858775.2 of Pan troglodytes. NCBI lineage: Eukaryota > Metazoa > Chordata > Mammalia > Primates > Hominidae > Pan > Pan troglodytes. The sequence continues at coordinate 155,388,669 of NC_072404.2, read as the reverse complement.
AACTCCTGATCTCAAGTGATCTGACCACCTCGGCCTCCCAAAGTGCTGGGATTACAGGCGTGGGCCACTGCGCCTGGCCAATATGTATTTATTTTGCCATCAATCTTGAAGGAAATTTTCACTGGGTATAGAATTTCGGGTTGTAGGGATTTTCTCTTGGATCATTGTGATGATCACTCCACTGTATTCTGGCTTCCATTGTTGCTTTTGAGAAATTGCCTGTTGGTCTAACAGGTGCTTCTTTGACAGTAATCACTCTTTTTTCCTTTGGCTACTTTTAAGAGCTTCTGTTTGTCTTGGAGGTAGGCATCCTCACTAAAGTGTATCTAGGTATGTGCTTTTATTTATCATGGTTGAGATTCTTTGGGCTTCTTAAGCTGCGGATTGGTGCATCTCATCAGTTCTCTTTGAAAATCGCCTCCACTGTCTTGTCTCTCCTCTCCTAGAGCTTCACTTAGGTTCTGATCATATTCCAGTTCTCACTGTTCTCCATGTCTCAACTTCTTTCCTGCATTTTCCATTTCCTTGTTGCTGTGGGCCACATTCTGGACAATTTCATTTCACATATGTTTCAGCTCACTGATTCTTCCTCCAGCTGGTCTAATCTGCTATTAAGCCTGTCCACTACACTTTTATTATTAAAGATTGTACTTAATTCTATAAGTTCTATTTGGTTCTTTTTTAGATCTTCCAGGTCTTTTTATAGTTTCCTGTTCCTTGCATATGTTTTTAAAGTTTGTCTTTTTTTTCCTTTAAACATAGGAAGAATAATTGTTTTGTAATCTCTCTGATAATTTCAGCATCTTAAGTCTTTGTGGGTCTGTTTTTGGCTGATTCTTGCTGGTAGGACCTTGCTTAGTTATTTTTGAACTGTGCCATTTTCCGAGGAAAGTTATTTGTGGGAGTTCTTTGAGGCTTAGGATGAAGGTATATGTTTCATGCCAGCAGAAACAGAAGGTAGATCTATTTAGAAAGAACAGTGTATTCTGAAACTTAATAGGAATGATTTGTAATTATAGTTTCACAGTCCTTGTTCCTGAACCCTTGATCCATATGTCTTTTGGACTGCTTTTATTTAATTTTTAGAAAGATAATGTGATGCTTGTATCACATGACACTCTGTATTTTAGCACATTAATATTTCTGCAGTAAACAATATGCATAGTCAGTTTAAGAAGGATAGATACAGATCACAGTGGCCTCTTAACTAACTTCAGTCAAATTTCTACTGCCAAATGACTTTTGATGTCACTTTTATGTTTTTCAAAAAATGTTTTATTTCATATTTTCTCCTGCTTTTCCTGAGCTGTATAAAAAGTTTTAAAATGTCAATTATACCTCATCGAGGCCTTAAAAAATGTCTTTAGAGCTCTTAGAATTTCAGAATTGTGGATGAAGGTTTATGGCTGTGTGTGTGCTCCTTTAACCATGTACTCCATCCCTTTTATCCCTTCTGTGTGGTAGTTGGGACACAGGTGAGAAATAGATCTCTCAGGACTGTTTGGAGTTTGGCTACATAGGCAAAGATAAAAGTGCTCTCATGTTGTGAATATTGTGCTAACATTCTTCCTTGCCTTCTACCTGCTCTTGAAATGTGATGTGCTGAGACTCAAGACTGGTGATATTGGCTAGCAGAGACCACCTATGGTATATTTGCTTTGTGTAAGAATAAAATGTCTACGTGTTTTTGTTTACATTTTTGTAGCAATACCAAGTTTCCAGGCCCGAAGAGCATCCCAGACTATTGGGACTCCTCTGCCCTGCCAGACCCAGGCTTTCAGGTAGGGGACGCATGCGCCTGGGGCTGGACAGGAAGGTGTTCTGTAGAAGTGGGTGTGTGTGAACAGACTGTGCCATCCCTCAACACTGAAGAAGCTGTAAGGCTGGGGCTAATTGGGGCAGGAGGGCAGTGACAGATGTGGGCTTTATTTTTGTTTTTGTTTTTGTTTTTTGCAGAGGGTTTTGTTTTTTCACCACCCAGGAGTTGGCTATGGCTCTGAGGGGAGGGGTTGTCTTGTGGAGGGAGGAGGATGAGCTGTGAAATTTGCTAGAAAGGGCAGAAATGAGTTTATGGGCTGGGCTTAACCAATAAATACAATTTTACTAAGCGAGAAAAGGAGAAGCAGCCTGGGGAGGACCTGAGTCTGATGGACATTTGGAATGGGGTGACTGTCAGGAGGGAAGGCATTCACGACTAGCAGACAGGAGAATGGACAGTCAATTTGGCAGCTTGTTGAGGGGCTCTGACCAGTGGGAGCTGTGCTGAGTGCAGGAGAGTACGCAGACTAACATCTGAGGCTGCCCGTCTGCACCTGGGCTGATGTCTGCCAGCTGGCCGGCTGCCGAGCACTGTGTAACTCAGCTTTAAAACATGACGGTCCCTGTCCTGGGAGGACTTATTGAGCTTGTATAAGGCACATGCAGATGCCAACAGTGCAGGCAAGAAGTGCTAAGGACCTGAAGGGGTTCAACATGTTTGTCTAGACGACTCTGTGGTCCTTGGACCATGTAGTCCAACCTGTGTCTTTGGCCTGTGTGGGACAAAAAAAAAAAAAAAGCAGGGACATCCAGGGGATACCCTCGATGGTGGCTTAAGCATCACGTGTCTGTCCTTTAGATTGGTTTCACAGTGATGAGGAGCAAAGTGACTACAATTTGCAAACATAGTAAATCCTCAACATCATCAATAGGTTCTTGGAAACTGACTTAAAGTGGCACAACATACTGTCTAAGGAAACCAATTTCCCATATGCTAACTGACATAAACAAGAGGTTTGTTGTTTTACTTAAAATTGCAGTTTCCAAGAACCTATCAATGACATTTCATGAGGACCGATTGTCTCTTGTGCCTGGAGAAACCACAGGAGAATGTGGTCACTGCTCTCTGGGCTTTTGTGCTTCTGCGGTTCTAGTGTTTACAAGAAGCTTTGGGAAGGGACTGATTTATATTCTGCACGTTGATGGTAATGCATTAAAAACATTTGCCCCTTGCAGAAGATCACCCTTAGTTCTTCCTCGGAAGAGTATCAGAAGGTCTGGAACCTCTTTAACCGCACGCTGCCTTTCTACTTTGTTCAGAAGATTGAGCGAGTACAGAACCTGGCCCTCTGGGAAGTCTACCAGTGGTGCGTTGGGGCTCGCTCTTGGTGGGCTGGTGGCTCTGTCCCTTCACACCACTGGCTGGTTGCCACATGTGGCCCAGGTTTCCAGGAAAAGCAGAGTGGCAGTTAGGGCTGCCATGTGCTGGGAGCTGTGTGTCTGCTCTCCTTCATCCGCTCCCCCAGGGCAGTGTGGTAGCACATCCCATTGTAGAGATGAGTGCACCGAGGCTTCCTGGAGACCAGTGGGATGGGTCAGTACAGCCCACCACCCCATTAGCCCCAGGAACATAAGGCTGTGGCTAGACAGCAGGGGTCTCAGGTTCATACATGAGGACTGGCTTGTCCTTGAGCACCCACTCACCTGTCTATGTGGGGAGGAATCCTACAATAGGTCACCATGGCAGGCTGGGTCTTGCTGACCTGTCCCCAAATGGGGTTGGGGTAGTGTAATGTGTACTCTGTGCACAGTGATGAAGTCTGGGAATGGGAGAGGGGAGAAGGATGGGCACCCACTGACCAGCAGCCTCAAAACTCCTACAGCATCCCAGGGCTCAGCTCCACGCAGGAGCAAGGTGGGCGTGGGGTTGGGGGAAATGGTACCCATTTTCCAAGGGCTGCTCTGCTTTTGGAGTCCAGGGAGCCGCTGCTGTCTGGAGCTGTGGAGGGAGGGTTTTCACCCAGCTCCCACGATCCCCCTTCTTTTCCACACCCTGGCTTGTGGCTGGAGCCTCACAGGCCTAGTCAGGGTAGCCTGTGACCTGCGTCTCTTGGTCCCAGGACACTTTTGGAATTTTGGAAAAATGTGTTGTTTTGCATCAGGCCGGCTGTATTTGGTGGCCGGCACACTCTGCCCCCAGCACACATTCTTCTGTGATTCTAGGCAAAAAGGACAGATGCACAAGCAGAACGGAGGGAAGGCCGTGGATGAGCGGCAGCTGTTCCACGGCACCAGCGCCATTTTTGTGGACGCCATCTGCCAGCAGAACTTTGACTGGCGGGTCTGTGGTGTTCATGGCACTTCCTACGGCAAGGGTAAGGCATGACTGGCCTCCACCAGCAAAACCCATGTTGCTTTGCCCCTGCATAGGAACAGACTGCTAGAGGGCATGAGGGGACCAGCCTGAGCCGATGAGCAGGTTCAGACTCCATGCGTGGTGGTACCTGGGCACAGCTACCAGTCACATCCTTGCTCTTGCTCCTCTGGGCATGGTCAGGAGCTTGGCCCCAGGTGTGGGCAGGGTGGCCTGCCTAGACTGGGGTGTTGCTTCCCTGTGGAGCAGAGGCCCTGGGAGATGGTGACAGAGACGGGAGAGGAGAGGGGATACCTTCCCAGCCCTGATGAAGTCCCTGACTGTGCTTTTACTATTGATTTCCTTAGAATAGAAACCAGAAACCCTCAGAGATACTCATGTAAACATGTATTCTAGCTATCACGTGAGTTATCTGAGTGTTTTCTTGTCTGTTATTTTTAAACTTGCCAAAGAAAATTTTAAAATACTATTTCTTTGGAAATCGAAATTCAAGAAAATTGGAATAATAATAATTAGAAAAAACCTCTTTGGGTAAATTTTACCTGCATTCATTGGTTTTAACATGTTGCCACTTCTCTCTCTCTCTCTCTCTCCCTCTCTCTCTTTCTGCACCATTTTCAGGTAGGTGGCATATATTGTCTCCTTTCACCCTTTAACACATCCCAAGAACAGGACATTATCTTCTGTAACCACAATATGCTTACCAAGTTGAGAACATTTTCTGCCCAGCAGTCCATGTTCCAGGTCCATCAGTTCTTTGTTAGTCAGTTTCCGTCTGAGGCAGTGATGGCAAGGGGTCAAGATGGACAGCAGCCAGTGGTAGACTTGTGGATTCAAATGTACAGGTGACAGCTTCTAACTCAGATTTCCATTTGACAAGGCTCATAATTCTATACATTGGGCTGCCAGAGTCTACAGACTGCTTCCGTATATGGGATCTCATTCATTTTCCATGCCAGCTCTGTAAGGTTGGGCTGAACAGCCCCATTTTATGCCTGAGGAATCTGAGGTTTGGGGGATTAAGTAGTGATGTGTCCACAGGCCTTTAGGTTTCGTGGGGCAGATCCGGAACTTGAAAGGAATTTGCTATCTCAGTTTGGTAACTCCTCAGATGCTGCCACTCAGAAGGGTGTTGGTATCACTGATGCATGTGACTTCATGAGGGAGAGTGGAGACATGGCACAGAGGGAGGGAGGGAGATGCGGGGTGGAAGAGTAGAGGCCCTGGCGTTGCACATCACCAGGACGCTATTCGCAGTGTGCTGACCCTTCCTGGCTGCAGGCCCCTCCACCAGGCGCCCAGCTGAGCCCTCGTGTGTCATTTCAGGGAGCTACTTTGCCCGAGATGCTGCATATTCCCACCACTACAGCAAATCCGACACGCAGACCCGCACAATGTTCCTGGCCCGGGTGCTGGTGGGCGAGTTCATCAGGGGCAATGCCTCCTTTGTCCGTCCCCCGGCCAAGGAGGGCCGGAGCAACGTCTTCTATGATAGCTGCGTGAACAGTGTGTCCGACCCCTCCATCTTTGTGATCTTTGAGAAACACCAGGTCTACCCAGAGTATGTCATCCAGTACACCACCTCCTCCAAGCCCTCGGTCACACCCTCCATCCTGCTGGCCTTGGGCTCCCTGTTCAGCAGCCGACAGTGAGCACACAGGAGTGTTCCAGGCCTTTCACCTGCTCTGCCTTGAAATGGCTATTTGGGCCTTTCCTTTTCTTTTTAAACAGAAACTTTTAATGAACTGTTCTCTTAACGTTGACCTCTCAATGAAGTTATGTTCTTAATCTCTTGCTAATAATGATTTTTACTTTTAAGTCACTTTTGGGTTCACTAGTGGACTAACCAGAAGTGATTGTAGTTGAGTCCAGTTTTGCTTTTTAATAATGTGTTGAAGTTTTAGTTTTTACTCTTTGTTGACTTCGCTGCTTATTGGCACCAGGGACAGAGTTTCTAGATACAATTTTATGGATTGGTTTTAATTTTTATGAGTTTGTCTCTGCAGTGATTTGGTTTCTCAGAGTCTCATGGCATCATAGTTTTTCCAGAATGACCCAGTAGCCACCGGTGGAGGACAGCCCACGGGCGGCACAGTCACTTCTGCCTGTTGCTCTGACACCAACCCAGGCAGCTCTGCTGTGGCTTCTCCTGGGCTCTGGCATTAGTTGGTCTGTGTCACATTGTCAGAACAGGTGGCTGCTGTGTGGTGCCATCGAGTCCCTGCTGGTTCCCCTTGTCCTGGGAGGGTCACCCATTGCCCAAGGAAGTGCATCCACCTGGCAGGTGACCTGGAGGAGTAGCTTCCCCGAGGACCCCCAGGCTTGGTCTGTGATTGCGCAAACCCACATTTCCTAAGCACACTGGACACCCTTCGAGTGTGGGTTTTAACATCCCCGTGAGATTGAATACTTGTGCCACACATGTCACAAAAGAGTACGGAAATAAAAGAAAATTTATCAGAAGTGGATGAATACTGAAGCTCGTTTTTCTGCGTCTATTGATTGAGCACCTACTGAGTGCCAGGCGTTTTTCTGAGAGTCAGGGATTGCCTTTGTTCATTTGGACTTCTGTAACAAAACACCATTGATTGGATGGCTCATAAACAGCAGACGTTTATTTACCAGGTTTGGGGTCTATAAAGTCCAACCTCCTGCTTCCTCATAGATTCAGTCCTCACTGTAACCCTACGCGGTGGAAGGGCCTCTTTTATAAAGGCACTGAATCTCATTCATGAGGGCTCCGCCCTGGTGGTCTAATCACCTCTACTTTAAATACTATCACCTCAGGGGTGAGGATTTCAACATTGGAATTTTGGGGGTCGTAACATTCAGACCGTTATCAGGGCTGTGACAGAGCTGATGACACGGCTTGGTGAGCTACGTATGGATTTATTACGAAGACAGTGAAGCTGAAGGTTCAGGGCCCCTCACTTGCTGGAGCCCCTCCCCAGGCCCTAGGAGGGACCCTAGCAATATGGTCACATGGTCATAGGTTTTGATAAAATTTGCAAACGTTACACTTTTTTTTTCCTCTTTCCTCCAATTCATAGATAAGTTTCAGGCCCCGTAAGACCCAGGTTCACCACAGAGCAATGTGCTGTGCATGTGGAGAGAGTGTTGTGTGTGTCCCCCACACGTGGCAGTTTACAGGAGCCTCCCTTCTGGGCATTGGCTGGTTCTGGCCCTGTTGGCAGAGGGGCTGGCAGGGCCACTGGTGTCACCAGGCTGTCAGCCCTCTCTGCTCGGTCCTCACTACCTGCTTTTTGCCCAGCCTCCACCTTCCTGAGGACGTGTGTCTGCTGGCGACTTGCTGCTTGGGCTTCAGTTGGCTTGCCTGTATTTCTCAGGTCCAAGGTGAATATGAACCCGTTTTTCCATCTTTGGAGTGATCTGAAACCTTAACACAGGCAAGTGCAGTCAAGCTGGAGGAGAGCCAAGGTAAATGACCAGAGGAACAGCAAGAACAACACAGCTTCACCCAGCAGCTGGGTCAGCCACATGGTTGCCCATGGTATGATTTTCAGAACCCCCTCCAAATTTCCCCACAGCCTGACTGATCCTGCCATTTCACTCATTGCTTTTTCATTAAGTCATTGGTCCTGCTATGGTGTAGTTGGGCAGGGGGCAAAGAGGTGTCAGAGAAAACCATTTAATCAGATGCATGTCTGTTGCTAAGGTCTTGCATGTAAGTGAACTGATTGCTTCTGAATCATCTGGGAGCTGGGGAGATTCGGGGAGCAGAACTGGTTCACTGGGGGTGTAGATGGGGAGAGCGGCCAGAGGGATCAGGTGGGAGATGCTCAATTGCTCTGGAAAAGTCCACTGAGCTGTGAAGACTGTGGCAGCCATGGCTGGGTGACCTGGGAGAAAGCATGTTAGGAAGAGCAACTCCTTGGACCAGCAATGCTAGGGAGGGTGGGAGCCACGTGGCCAGATCGCCTGATGATGGGGAGGGAGCCGTTCCTGCCGGTGCAGAAAGGGTGGGCGTTGTGATGGGAAGGGGTGGAAATGACTGTGACTCTCAAGATGTTTGGTGCCAAGAGGTGGTAGGGTCTGGGACATGGGTGTATGTGTGTGGGATTGGCCAGAAGCTTTGTGAGGACTCAGTTGGGAATCTAGCAAGAGGGTTTTTTGGAGGACCAGGTGGTGCGGTTTTCTGCCCTGTGATACCTGGTGTTGGATGTGAACAGTGGGATTTAAGCGGAAGTGGGGTTGGTGGCCTCACACAGTAGAAGGACTGGAGTCCAGTGACCCCAGCACATGAGGAAGCCTCTACCACTGTGTCTGAAGGTGGTGACCACCTGAGCTGGGAAGGCGAGGGAAGCTGGATGGAGCTGACAGGCCGGGGGGCGGGGCCGGAGGTCCCAAGGGAGGACTCAGGTTGTAGGGCTGTGCTCCAAGCAGGGAGCTGAGTGCGCCATTGGGCCTGTCTGCAGGCTGAGGTTCTATGGTGGCGGCAGCCGTGGGGAGGTCAGGGATTGTGGGACAGGCAGGGAGGCCGACAGGTTCCCAGGGGTGGATGGTTTTCTCCAGTGAGTCTGAGTCCCAGGCTGGGCATTGCAGAGGGGCCAGGTGATGGAGAAGGGCAGGTGGTGGCAACAAGGGTGTGGGGAGGGCCACAGGACAGCCCTACACCTTAAGGCAGCAGTCACTCACAGGCCTGGCCCAGTGCTGGGCAGCTGGGGTATCCTCTTCCTGCCTGGAGGGCCAGAGAATAAGAGAAGGGGCCCCCTAAGGGGGACTTTGAGGGATACAGTGGGTGCTCCTGGCTGAAGGGGATGGGGGACCACCAAACAGTGGAAGCAGCAGTCCCAGCAGTGAATATGTGGAAACTCATTCTGCCAACACTCCCAAAACGGCCTGAAGTTTCTAAAGGTGGGTCGTCAGCATCTGGGTGTCACATAAGGGGCTTACAGATTTCTACAAGATCGTTCTCTATGTAACATTCAACCCCTTAAAGCTGCTAAGGTGTCAACTAGAGGACAAGCGGTCTTTTGATCGAGGCCAGCCTCCTTATTTTACAGAAGAGGCCCCTGAGGCACAGGGAGGTGATACGGCTCTTCACCAGCAGCCATGAATGCACAGCTGCTGGTGGCTGATCGTGAGACTGACCTTGCAAGTGCTTGGTTGAATGTGAACTGCTTAGCAACACAATACTTATTTTTACAAAAAAATCACCTCTATATTTTGATTCTTTGATCAAAATTAATATACAGTGTTTTTTGTTTTGTTCTTGTTTTTGTTTTTTTTTGAGATGGAGTCTCGCTCTGTCACCCAGGCTGGCGTGCAGTGGCGCGATCTTGGCTCACTGCAACCTCCACCTCCCTGGTTCAAGCAATTCCCCTGCCTCAGCCTCCCAAGTAGCTGGGATTGCAGGCGCCCGCCACCACAGCCTGGCTAATTTCTTTGTATTTTTAATAGATATGGGGTTTCACCATGTTGGCCAGACTGGTCTTGAACTCCTGACCTCAGGCAATCCACCTGCCTCAGCCTCCCAAAGTGCTGGGATTACAGGTGTGAGCCACCGTGCCCGGCCGATACAGTGTTCTTTAAAAGAAAAAGTATATCATTTTTCAGACTCTCATTTTTCTGTCGATTGAAACTTGACTGTAAAGTTGGTACTACCCTACCTAGGAAAATCAAAGCATAATAAAGCTTTGGAACCACTGCTGAGGTTGAACTTCTGATAAATGTCATTCTCTACAACTCCACAATGCATGAGAACCTGAAAGAGCCACGAGCTGGTGCCATCAGGACAGGCTTACCTGGGGGTCCTCATGTGCCCTGCACCATGGATTCCTTTCAGCACAAGCCTGGGACTTCCTTTAAAACCCCACATTCTCAGTTGTTTTGTCAAAACTACATTTTCACTTATTTATCAGCAATTCTTCATTTAGAGAGAGCACTGGTTCAAACCCCATTGGCAATGTCAAAACCAAGTGCAACAAATGTTTATTAAGCATTTAGGAAATGTTATGTAAAGAACCTCTTAACCTTGCGTGCCAGGCACTCTTTCAGTCACTTCAGTGACATTTTTCCAAAATTCTGAACATCCACACTTAGGGTTTTCTTTGAATTTGGGGGTGCCCTCCCCCCACCCGGCAGCCTTCTGTGTCAGCGGGATACAATCTTGATATAGACACCATTTTTTGGACCTAGGGCAGATTTGGATTCTAGCTGCAGCGGTACCTAAAATAGAGAAAATTAAAATATTTGTCAAAGAGACAGTAGCATCTCACTGTATAAATGAAGACTTGGAGGTTCAAGAAGGCCAAGTCCGTTGTCCAAGGTCACACAAGAAGAAAGCAGAGAGCAAAGCCCCAAACCTATCTTTCAGTGACTCCAGCCATCCCTGCTGATCCTCCCCATCTCACTCCCCAGTCCTGGCCAGTAACTGAGCAATGCCCTCTGGCCCAGGGGCTCTGGGGAGAGCAACTTCATGCTGTTCCTGCTCATGTGTGCTGTGGTCTGGCCTCACTGACATCCAGAAAGCTTTCCTATGTCCGGCTTAAAAGGCAGAGCCAGTGGTGGACTGGGGACTTTGAAGAAAAACCAAAGAATTACTCGAGGAGTTGGGTTTCCTCTGGAGCTGAGTAAAATGATGACCCAGTGGCTAATGTGACAGCAAAGAGTCACCAGGGTCTTAGTGCTTGGGGCTGTACGTGTCTCCTGTGGGAGCCATAGCCCTTAAAGGCATCTGAAAAAGCTGCAGGCCCCAGCACTTGTCTGAGCAGACAAGGAAGAACGGGGAGCCCTTGACTCCTGGCTGGTTCTTAAGCCGGGGAGTGCCAGGCATAAGCAGCGTTTTGGGAGACTGGTCTGGCTGCTGTACTGTATGTTGAAATCGTGGGGAAGTGAGATAAGCCCCGCACACGTGGAAGCCCCGATGCAGTGGGGCTGCTCCTCCGTCTGCCCCTTGACCTCACTTGGTTTGGCTCTGCTCTGCTGATCTGCCCCTCCCTGTCTCCAGCCCAGAGTATGTGGATGTGTTCACTTTCAGTACCTCAGACTCTATGTCCCCCATCCAAGCTCATTATTCCTCCAGGACCAGCAGCTGGTCCCAGGTTCTCTGTCAGAGGCACTGCCTGTCTCAATCTAGAATTGTTGCTATCTGTCAACTGTGTCCTTATGCCTTCCTATGCCTGCCTGTCCAGGTCTGCAGCTGAACAGTGGGTTCTGGGTGGCAGGACCAGCATGAGGATAGGTGCAGGGGACAGCAGTGGTCAGGATAGGCAGGGAATAGCTAACGCTGTGCAGAGACGTAGCCAGATGTCAGGAAGGAGGGAGAGCTTGGGAGTGGGCAGGATCTGGGTGAGGACCCCTGTTTCTCTCATCTCTGGCTGCTTATCCATTTGCTCATTAATGTTTGTTGAATGAATGAGTGAGCACCTGTCATGGGCCTGGCATTAAGCTAGATGCTGGAAAGTCCAACAATGAATATGACAGACTGGGTCCCTGCCATCACGAAGCCTGCAGTCCTGCTGTGTGGCCTTAGGCAAGTTATTTAACCTCTCTGAACTTTGATTCCTCATCTAAAGAATGGGAATAGTCACTCCTACTCTGCAGGATTGCTGTGAGTGTGAAAGTGGGGGATATAAGCTCCCTGACCTGTTGAGGAATTGGTCTGCTGGTTCTGGAGTGTGTGATGTGGGGGGGAGATAGGGCTGGAAAAGTGGGTGAGGCCCCATTTCAGGAGAGCCCAGCTCTCTGGGTGAGGACAGGGTCTGTGCACCAGTCTAGGACCTCAGGAATGAAGGCATATGTTGTTGGGAAGAGGCTGTGTCACCACCTGTGAGAGGGACCAGGCTGTGGCCATGGGGACACGTGAGTGTCTGCACAAGGGGGGAAGGCAAAGCTGGGGGTACCCTTCAAGGAGCTGAAACCCCTCAGCTTTCCCTCCAAGCAGACAGCACCTTGCTCTGTCAGGAGGAGCCAGAGGAAGTGTCCCCAGCTTCTGTAGGACAAGCCATGCACCCCCCCACCCCGCAAAGGCAGGCACATGTCACAACTGCAAATGCCATTGTCTGTGTGCCCTTTGTGGAAGTGGGAAGACCTACAGCAAGGTGAGGTCCAGCCCTGGTGTGCAGAGAACAATACTGATAACAATGGTTAACATATGCTCGGGTTGGCTTGCCAGGGCTTACCTGAGCGCTGTGTGAACTCACTGGATCCTCACAGGATGTTGAGAGGTAGAGGGTGTTATTATTATCATCCCCACTTTACGAATCAAGAAACTGAGGCCGAGAGAGGTTAAGGAGCTTGCCCAAGCTCACGGAGGCACGGCCTGATGTTGCCGCCAGGCTGGCCTGCTCTCACGCAGAGAACTGGGGTGGCCCTCCCACCCCTGCCCCTGCCCCTGCCTCTGAGCAGTGGGGCCTCACCTGGGTCTCAGGGCAGGCTTGGAACCGGAACTTGTGCAGCACGTGGAGCAGTGTCAACTTGACCTCAAGCAGCCCTAGACGCACCCCGAGGCAGCTCCGTGGGCCGGCCCCGAAGGGCAGGTACGTGAAGGGCCGGTGCTGCTGCCGGGCCTCAGCCGTGAACCTGCAGGTCCGTGTGGTCAGGGCTGGCCCAGAACACCCGCTCCCTCCCCTCTGCAGCCCTGTGCTCCAGCTGAGCCACCCCTGCATCTGAGACAAGGATGTCTCCAAGGCTCTGGGAGCTGATGGCTGCTCATTCCTGAGCCTCAGTCCCTCTCTGCTCCTGGCCTCCTGTCTTCCTGCACAGCCCCAGAGGCAGAGCTGAATTCACAGAATCACCTGGAATGTCCACAGCTCCCTCCCTGCCTCTCCTTAGGAATTCAGTGTGTGGCTAATAAGCCCACAGACTCACTGCCACCCACAATCAGAGTCTAAACACGGCATCCCTGAACCCCAGGGCTTGGTGATCACCCTCACCTGGGCCCATGGCACCACCTCCCCTCCCACAGGATGACCCAGCCACCACCTGCTTGCTTCCTTGGCAGGGTACCGGGCACCTCAGCACCTCCTGGGCCCTCCCTGGGGGGCGTGTCCTGCTGGCTTGCCCTGCAGGTCTCTTGAGCCACACTGGCAGCCCCTCTCCTGCCCATGTTTGCTTTGCAGGCCCCTGCACTGGACACTTGAACCACTGGAAGCTGCAGTACCTGGAGAGCTGGAGGCCCTTCCTCAGAAGTGCTGAATCTCCTACCAAGTAGTGCATTTGCCTGCAGCGTGTGTCCCATGACAGTGAAGCTAGGTGGCACTCACTGTTCTGTAACAGCGAGCTCACTTTTTACTACCCCTGGGCTTTATTGTGAGGCTGTAAGCCCTGTGGCTGCGGCGTGTTCAGGAGCTGCTGACTGTGGAATATTGTTTGTGTAGATCCCATTGCTCACATTTTCCCAGTGACTGGGTCGTAGGCTTGGGCTGAATTCAGTTGGAGCCATGAAAGGTGAAAACACAACTGGTGCCGGGCCAGCCCTTCCCTTGCCAGATCACACACACAGTATATTGACTGGTTCTGATGAGGACCAGAGTGTGGGCCGCCTGCTCAGATGTTTCCAATCACAGAGCCCAGAAATGAAAGGAGACAATGAACCAAAGCCAGGTGGTGGAAGGCGGGGACCCAGGTCAACCAGTGGATCACATGAATTTAGATTCATGGAGACATCAGCTGAAGCTGTTGTTTTGGCATAGATGCCCGTTTTTTAAAAAGGAAATGATGTTCTGTTACTTTCCAGTGCAGACCTGAAATACAATCCTGTATCCCATGTCCTGGCTTGAATGAATGGAAGACAATCATTTGAAATTGCCTTGTTCCTTGCATGCAGGGCTGCCGAAATGCTAAATCTCTGGATTCAGTTTGGACCTTGAAAAAATGGTATAATTATTTATTTATTTATTTTTATTTTATTTATTTATTTATTTTTAGACAGAGTCTTGCTCTGTCGCCCAGGCTGGAGTGTAGTGGCACCATCTCGGCTCACTGCAAGCTCTGCCTCCTGGGTTCACACCATTCTCCTGCCTCAGCCTCCCAAGTAGCTGGGACTACAGGTGCCCGCCACCAAGCCCAGCTAAGTTTTTGTATTTTTAGTAGAGATGGGGTTTCACCGTGTTAGCCAGGGTGGTCTCGATCTCCTGACCTTGTGATCCACCCACCTTGGCCTCCCAAAGTGCTGGGATTACAGGCATGAGCCACCGCGTGTGGCTAAAAAATGGTATAATTATTTCCTTTGGAAATTATGTCTTGCAAACATCTATCTGAATTGCCATAACTTTTGACTATTTGGGGACAATTTTGCTAAGTCTGTGCCTCCTGGCTGCTGCCTCCACTGGTAAATTTCTATCCCACACACTCACATCCCTTCAGAGCTTTTTAAAAGGGGCAGTACTCACCTTTCAGGGTTGAAGGTCTCCGGGCTTGGCCAGTGCTCAGGGTCATGGTGCAGGGCACCCACGGCCATCTCTAGCACAGCGCCTGCGGGGATGCGCTGCCCCAGCACCTCGCAGTCCTGAGCTGCCTCCCGTGTGAATCTGAGGGAAACACCAGGTCGAGGGGTGGGTACAGAGAAGAGATGAGGAGCAGAGCTTGGGGCGTGCTGGACAGGCAGAGTCTGAGTGTGAAGGGGATCAGGGGCAGGCAGCATGGTGTGTGGAATGAGGCTGGGGACAGAGGACCCCCTGCTCAGCCCCCTTCCCAGGGTGACCAAGCCCCCACCCCATTACCACTCACTGCCCAGGAGCCTGCAGCCCCGAGGCTAGGCTCGCTTGGTCCTTGATGAAAATGTACTCATCCATCCCTTCATGCATCCATTTGTCAAGCACCAAAGGGCCCCTCTTGTGCCCCATGTTGGGGTGCAAAGTGCTTTGGAAGGATTGCTTTCGTAGTGGGGGCTTGGAGGGTCATTCCTGGGCCACAGCCTATCCTATCTTCCCATTCACAGCCAAGCCTCTTAAAATTGCCCTTGCTCACCCTCTAGCTCCCTTTCCTCCCATTTTACTGACTAGCCCTGCTGCCTGGCATCTGTCCCCTCCCTCCTGTGGATGGTCCCCATGCCAAGATCCCCAAAGAACATTTATGGGTACATCTGATGAATACTCCTCAGTCTTCATCTGACTTGGTCTGTCTATGTCATTGATTGTCTTCCTCTTGCACATTTCTTTGGTTTGTTTTTCTGTTTTAATTTTCATTAGGAAATAATTCTGAACTTACAGAAAAGTTGAAGAATAGTACATTAGATACCCATGTATTGTTTACCCAGATTCACCTGCTGTTTTTTGCTGCATCCTCCTCCTCCTCTTCTTCTTCTCCTCCTCCTCCTTCTTTCTTCTTCTTTTTTTTTTTTTTTTTTGAGACAGGGTCTTGCTCTGTCACCCAGGCTGGAGTGGCACAATCTCTGCTCACTGCAACCTCTGCCTTCCAGGTTCAAGCAATTCTCCTGCCTCAGCCTCCCGAGTAGCTCAGACTACAGGTGTGTGTCAACAGGCCTGGCTAATTTTTGTGTTTTTAGTAGAGATGGGGGGTGGTTTCACCATGTTGGTCAGGCTGGTCTCGAACTCCTGACCTCAAGTGATCCCCTGCCTCGGCCTCCCAAAGTGCTGGGATTACAGGCATGAGCCACTGCACCTGGCCTGTGTCCATCATCTTTACCATTCTCTCTGTGTGTGTCTGTCTCTCTCTCTCAGACACACACACACATGCACACACACATTTCTTTCCTTGATTTCTCCCTCATTGGCAGGCTCTTCTGCATCCACCAGCCTCTTAAATCCTGGCACTTCCCAGGGATTTCATCTGCCCTCCCAGATTCAACTTCCATTATCTCCTAAGCCTCCTACCTCAGCCCCAGCCTGAACCCCAGGTTCCAATTTCTACCCACAGACCCGGCCTCTTCCTCGGGAGGTCCACAGAATCCTCGAAGTCGGCCTGAGCAGCAGCAGGTCATCAGAATCTTCTCCTCCTTCTGTTTCCCACACAGGCTTGAGAAAGCCAGAAACCAGAAGTCATCCTGTACTCGTCTCTCCCCGTCTGCAGATTCATCACTGGTCTTTCGTATGGTGCCATCTCTCCAGTTTTACTGCCGTCTCCTTAGTTTAGATTCTCGTCTCTCATTGACCTCTTTGCAATCCAGTCTTCTCATGACAACCAGAGCCATGTCTCTGACATGTAGTTTTGTCTGCTTCTTCCCAAGGATGGGCTGCCTAGAACAGGGAGCTGGAGCTGGGGCAAGACCCAGGTACTTGAGGCTGTATGGCCCCAGAGCTGAGGCTAGAGTCGCAGTTAGCTGGTGAAACCTGTAGCTCAAAGTCAAGGGCAATCAGTGGGTGAAGTGAGGCCATGAATCGGAGAAGGCAGCAGATCAGAAGCCAGGAAGATGGGCAGTGACTTGCAATGCACAGTGAGAGGTAGTTTAGGACCTGGGTTTGGGATTAAGGCCATGAGCAGGTCAGGTGTGTTGGAGGCTGCTGGTGTTGATGCAGTCTCCAGGTTTGCCTGGTCAAGCTGCCTTCAGGGCTGAGCCTCAGGCTGGTGTTCAGGGCTCCTGGTGCTGTGAGATCACACCCCAATCTGACTGCTGGAGCCACTGCAGCTTGTGAACAATCTGAACCACCTTCCAGTCCCCCAGCTTGGGTCTCCTCTGTGAGGCCTGCCAGTGAGAGCCGTTCCTGGTTCCTGGGAGAGTTCTAGCTTCCTCACCTCACCAGTTTCTTACAACCAACACCCGTGACTCAAGAAAGCACCACTGAATCTCTCTTCCTTGCAACTTGAAATCCCAGCATGGCTCTCTTAAGCTTGTACCTTGTTGTTTATGGCCCAGCAGTTGACCCTGGGAAATGAGTCTACCTGGAGCCACACAACTCAACTCTTGGAGTGAGCATCGAGACCACCTGTGTCAGTGACTTCCTCTCTGCTCCAGAAAATTCTTGCCGAGGAAGATAAACCTCTGAACCAAGAAATAGCTTCACTGTTGGCTTCAGGAAATTAATGCAAACTAATTTGTCTGAGCAAACCGCTTTCCTATCAGGACAATGGTTTGCTTGCGTGAGCAAACAGTTCACTTGCCAGACAACAGTCTTACCTGTCAGAACTCCCTTCAACTCACCTACCTGTATTCACTCATTCCTAAATTGTTATGTCATACATCTTGCCCCAATTTCTTT
This sequence comes from Pan troglodytes, assembly GCF_028858775.2. Taxonomy (NCBI): domain Eukaryota; kingdom Metazoa; phylum Chordata; class Mammalia; order Primates; family Hominidae; genus Pan; species Pan troglodytes. The sequence continues at coordinate 155,371,416 of NC_072404.2, read as the reverse complement.
TTTTTTTTTTTTTTTTTTTTTTTTTTGAGATGGAGTCTCGCTCTGTTGCCCAGGCTGGAGTGCAGTGGCGCGATCTCAGCTCACTCATCTTGCCCAATTTCAAATATTCCTTGCCACAAAAGACCTACCTTAAACCTCTGTAACCCAAACTCCAAACCTTATAAGTGTCCTTTCCTGATCTGCTGGCTTTGAGTTCCTGTTAAACAAACGTGCTGTCACTCTTCAGACCTACATGCAACATTCTAGAAACAAAATTCGAGGTGGAGAGGTGAAGAACCGCTCTCTTCCTGAACTTGGGTAGACTTTTGGACTTCGAGTGTTGAGCACACGCTCTCAAGAGTTCTGGTCATGGCCGAGTGTGTGGTGGCTCATGCCTGTAATCCCAGCACTTTGGGAGGCAGAGGTGTGTGGATCACCTGAGGTCAGGAGCTGGAGACCAGCCTGGCCAACATGGTGAAACCCCGTCTCTACTAAAAATACCCAAATTAGCCAGGCATGGTGTCGTGCGCCTGTAGTCCCGGCTACTCAGGAGGCTGAGGCACGAGAATCGCTTGAACCCGGGAGGAGGAGGTTGCAGTGAGCTGAGATCGCACCACTGTACACCTGAGCGACAGAGCGAGACTCCGTCTCAAAAAAAAAAAAAAAAGTTCTGGTTACAGGTGATTTGGGATTTTAAAGGATGAGATAGAGCCTTTTAGGACGAGGGCAGAATTACAGCCCCAGCTTCTCTTTATCACCTCCCTGCACCTCTCAGCCCACCCCCTTCCCAACTACTTTTGTGACTATAGGGTTCGATTGAGAAGTCTCTCTCTGACTTCAGCATTATCCCACTTCAACAGATCTGGCTCACAGCAAGAAAACCAAGCCCCACTTCCTGCCTCCTACCTTCCAGACTTCAGGCCATTTCCTATCCCAGGTAACATGGGGGTTGGGAGGAAACGCTGGTCACACCCTCTGTCAAGGCTTGTCCTCGAGATACCCTCCCTACGTAGCAAAGTTCTGTTTCCCTAATGAATCCTGTACACGGGCTCCCACTCCTGCTCCTGTCTGTACCACTCCCACGTGCCTGGAATCCATGAAAAATCTTCTGAGTCTTAAGTCCTTAACATAGGACATGAGAACATCTAATGAGGACAGGCTCAAACCGTCCATCAGCTGCCATGATAATTCTGGAATATTGGAACATCAGAATTGGTCCTGGTGAGGCTGGGTTTATTTAGTTATTTATCTGCTCACCTGTTTATTATTTCATTGTGGATATATATATATATATATATATATATATATATAAAACATAAAATGGACCATTTGAACCATTTTTCAGTGTGCAGTTCTGTGGTTTTGGTACATTCATTGTGCAGCCAGCACTGCCATCCATCTCCAGAACTTTTTCCTCTTCCCCCACTGAAATTCTGGATCCCTTAAACACTAACTCCCTCCCCTCCCCTCTCCCTGGTCCCTGGCAGACAGCCTTCTACTTTCTTTGTTAATTTGGCTCCTCTGAGTGAGTCCTGGTGAGGGAAGGAAATTTGGGTTTGAAAATCTGTTCCCTGTTGTCTATGTCTCTACCGATAGCTTGTTCTCCCAGAGAGGAAAATATTTGATCAGATTGTTCATTTTACCCAAGGGCAATGGCACAATCTCATTTATGCTTTACTTTTAAAGGGTAGACTATATATGCTTGTATATGAACATAACATTTCTAGAAGAATACTTAAATTTCTATCTTTCTCTTCTCTAGGGGATGGGATTGGGATGGAGAATGGCAGGATCCTTTTTTTTTCTTTTTTTTTTATTCTTCATTGTTTAGGGAACTGTTTTTTTTTTTTTGTTTTTTTTTTTTTGAGACAGAGTCTCGCTCTGCCGCCCAGGGTGGAGTGCAGTGGCACTATCTTGGCTCACTGCAACCTCCGCCTCCCAGATTCAAGCAATTCTCCTGCCTTAGCCTCCCGAGTAGCTGGGATTACAGGTTTCTGCCACCATGCCCGGCTAATTTTTGTATTTTTAGTAGAGTCAGAGTTTCATCATGTTGGTCAGGCTGGTCTTGAACTCCTGAACTCAAGTGATCTTCCCTCCTTGCCTCCCAAAGTGCTGGAATTACAGGTGTGAACCACCACGCCCGGCCGGGACTGTTTTTTTTTTTTTTTGGTTTTGTTTTGTTTGTATAAGCATGCTATTTTGGCAATATAAATAATTAAAAATTCAAAATAATTCTATGCTGGATTTTACTTCAAGCTGTAGGATTGGACTTCCCTAAATATCCTAAAGGAAATGCAATGATTACAGTAATTACTGTTATGCCCTGTTCCTGCCCGTAAGAGATTAAAAGCAGCCTGTGGCTTCTTGCTGCTCCCTCTCTGTTATGAGCCTTTCATGTAACAGACAGGAACAGAAAAAGGCCAGGGCGTGGAGAACCCATTGAGATGCTAAGCTGCTAATGCAATTATGTGTGCTTGGAGCTGGTAGCAAACACGAGCACTGAAACCAGGGCAGGCAGCTGGGGTTTGTGATGTCTGTACCCGCAGTTCCAAAGGGGTCAGATGAAGCTGTTCCCTGGCACCCTGCTTGTTCATCTTTTCTGGAAACAGCCTGGACCTGGAGGCAGACCCCCTGGAAGCTGGAAAATAGGGCCTTCCCTTCCCCGTAGACTGAACCTCGTAAGAGATCAACAGAAGCTTCAGAACTGCACCGCACAGCATCCGGGAGTCACCTCAGTGGCGCTCAGACAGGGCTGCTGTGTTTCCCACAAGGGCGATTCTGATTTTCTTTTATGAATAAGTCCAAGTTGTGTCAGCACTTGGGAAAAGTCAACACGCTTTTTGAGATGAAATAAAATAATAAAAATGCTCACTCTCCCTACATTCACCCCCAAATCCTTTGAGCAGAAGCAGATTGTCCTCTGGTCTGGGTGAGAATTGTGACACCTTGTCTCTCTCATATCTGGTGATCAATAAGAAAAGCCAGCAGAGCTGATAGGGTGAAAAATGCCCATGGAGCAGGTGTGGAGCAGCTGTGAGGCAGGTGTGGAGCAGGTATGGGGCTGGCATGGAGGTGTGGGGCAGGTGTGGAGCAGGTGTGGGGCAGGTGTGGGGCAGGTGTGGGGTGGGCATGGAGGTGTGGGGCAGGTGTGGAGTGGGTGTGGGGCAGGTGTGGAGTGGGTGTGGGGCAGGTGTGGGGCAGGTGTGGACGTGTGGGGCAGGTGTGGGGTGGGCATGGAGGTTTGGGGCAGGTGTGGGGTGGGAGTGGGGCAGGTGTGGAGTGGGTGTGGGGAAGGTGTGGGGTGGGTGTATGTGGGGCAGGTGTGGGGCAGGTGTGGGGCAGGTGTGGGGCGGGTGTGGGGCAGGTGTGGGGCGGGTGTGGGGCGGGTGTGGAGCAGGTGTGGAGCAGGTATGGGGCCAGCATGGAGGTGTGGGGCAGGCGTGGGGCGGGTGTGGGGCGGGCATGGGGCAGGTGTGGAGCAGGTATGGGGCTGGCATGGAGGTGTGGGGCAGGCGTGGGGCGGGTGTGAGGTGGGTGTGGAGGTGTGGGGCAGGTGTGGAGCAGGTATGGGGCTGGCATGGAGGTGTGGGGCAGGCGTGGGGCGGGTGTGGGGCGGGTGTGGAGGTGTGGGGCAGGTGTGGAGCAGGTATGGGGCTGGCATGGAGGTGTGGGGCAGGTGTGGGGCGGGTGTGGGGCAGGTGTGGGGTGGGCATGGAGGTGTGGGGCAGGTGTGGGGTGGGCATGGAGGTGTGGAGGTGTGGGGCAGGCGTGGGGCATGTGTGGGGAAGGGGCGGCTCAGGAGAGCGAGGCTGGATGGAAGCTGTCCATTCCACTGTCCAACCAGTGCCGGCGCTCCTCCCTGCACACATCATGCTGCAGGCAGCTGAGCGGGCACTGCAGTTCCACCTGTGCCACCCACTGCCTCTTGCCTGCTTCTGCAGGGCCAGCCAAGCAGGTGTGTGTCCCCATTTAACCCGTAGGAAGGAGAGGCATGGAGCAGCATGAGGCTCACGATCACACAGTAAACCAAGGCCAGGGCCGAGATGGTCTTCTGACGTGCCCTCTAGACCTGTTAGATGAATTCTAACTACTTCACCCAGGTTCTCTAGTTTCTGTCTGGTCCTCAGGTGAGATCACCAGCTTCCTGGTCCGCCTGCACCAACTTCCTTTTCTGCTCTGCTGTTTATAACGTGTCAGTGGAGAATCGGCCACCGCATTTTCATGTTGAAGAGCCTAACTCCTTTGTTATTCAGCATGACAGCTAATAAGGTCTTGTCTGATGGATTCGTGGCTGAGTTTAGGTCCAGGAAGTACTGTGTCCATTGATCAGTTTCTGTGCTGTCCTCTTGCTGGAGAACACACCTGTTTGGCTTGGCTGCTCTCCCTCTTGGCCAGGAGCCCTGGTCACCAAGCCACAGCTGGACCCCAGCTACCAGCCAGCTCTGGGGCCCCGTAAGGCCTTCTTTCCTTTAAATGGCCTTTGTTCTATTTGATCCCTGAATGCTTTATCTTGAACTTCATTTTAACATGTACACCAGCTGCCCACAATCCCCTTGGAAGAAAGCTGGATATCAATTATGAAAAAAATAAGACTGGGAGTGGTGGCTCACGCCTGTAATCCCAGCGCTTTGGGAGGCCAAGGCAGGCAGATCACCTGAGGTCAGGAGTTTGAGACCAGCCTGGCCAATGTGGTGAAACCCCGTCTCTACTAAAAATACAAAAAACTAGCCGGGCATAGTGGCGGGCACCTGTAATCCCAGTTACTTGGGAGGCCGAGACAGGAGGATCTCTTGAACCCAGGAGGCGGAAGTTTCAGTGAGCCAAGATCACACCATTGCACTCCAGCCTGGGCGACAGAGCAAGACTCCATCTCAAAAAAAAAAAAAAAAAAAAGAATAAAAGAAAGAATTGGATGACAGTTTGCAAGAGGCTCCAAAGGAGATCAGGGAAGGGCTGCACATCGGGTCTTAATGCTGGCATGGGGAGAGGGGGCACAGAGTCCCTGAGTGACTGGCCTGCTTCCACACTAAGACCCAAAACCTTGTGTGCTTGAGGACAATGCAGTTCGAATCACGCCACTGGAATTTTCTGTATTTGCTTCTGGACTTGAACATTTGGACAATGTCTACAATTGCATTCTTTGTAATGCTTTTGTGTTGAAATATCGTTTTGACCCTCAAATCATCCACATATTGTCTTTAAAAATGGCAAAAGGTATTTCCATATGGTTTATGTGATCTGTTAATTCATAAAAGTGTTGAGTGGAATTTATCACATACGGTTAATGCTTTGTGCTGCTTCTGTTTCTAGAGCCTGAAATCTGGCTGTTACTTCACTCTCTGTAGGGGTCTGGGGACATGAATTAAGATGCCCTTCTCTATGGAGTGCCTTGTTTGGGAGAGTTTGAACGAAGCACAATAGTTGGTTTTGCTCTCAAGATACCCACAGGTTGGTGTGACCGGCTGGTTGGTGTGTACATTAGTGAAATGTCATGGAGTGGCAGATATGTGTCCAAGAATATAACATGAAGTGTATAGTTACAGCTCAAAGTGCTGAGGAGGAAGGGCAGGGAGGACCAGGTGAGGCAAGCCCAACACAGACGTCTTGAGGGGCGGTGAGACGTTTTGGAGGGTGAGTCGTGTTGGAGCTCCAGGATGGGACAGCTGGGGGTGTTGGATGGCAGGAAGGAGCTCCCAGGACTCAGACAGTCCCCTACTGTCTGAATGCCAGCTCCAAGATCAGTCAGGGACTTTTATCTGTTTTATATACAGCTGATTTCCCAATGCTTGGCACAGAGTAGATGCTCAATAAACAATTGCTGAATGAATGAATGAATGAATGAATGAATGAACAGGCAGGGGAAATGGCAAAAGCCAGCAAAGGCTAGGAGACCGAAGGGCCGGCTTGGGCTGGGGAGGAAGGCGGTGTTAAGAAAATGCCAGTGAAGCTTTGAGAAGGTTGTTAACCTGTAGGAAAGCGGGCCAGATATCTGAGGTGCCATGGGGATACAAAGGAACCCAGGACTCAGGCGTTGCCCTCCAGAAACACATGTGGTAACTGATGGAGGAGGGCCCTGACCTGCAGGCTGGGGCAGGGGGTAGGGGTAGGGGGTGGGGACTCGGGCAGGGGAGGGGGCTGCCACACACCTGAAAGCTGGCGGGTACATCCTCAGCGTCTCTGCAATCACCATGTCCAGATAGGGCAGGCCTTCCTTGAGGCTGCAGAACTCAGGGGCCATCTAATGGAGGGGTCGTGACAAAGGGAGAAGTTCGTGTTAGCCCAAATCTCACAGCATTTTGTCTTTTCCTTAAATTTCAATCTCGTTTCCAACTTTGGCAAACATTTAAACAGAAACCCCACAAAATGGAAAGTCAGTATGACCCAAATTGCATCTGATTGGCGCTCAGTGGTTCTATTGTGCTTATATTTCACGGTGCTAGCCTGGGGCTCAGGGGTCTTTGTAATACAGAGAAGTTTGGTTATAAAACTGCAGCGGCAACCACAGCCGCCAGCATTTATTGGGAGCTGACGATGTGGCCGACCAAGTGCAGCATAGAGGTTACCTCGTTTGATCCTCCACTAAGCCAGTGTGGCGACTGTTTCCCCATCTCTTAGATGAGAAAACTGAGGCTCAAAGAGCCTGTCACATGGGTAGTCATGGCACATTATGAAGTCAAAAGGCAAATAGTGAAATAGCAAATAAAAAAGTTTGCCACATCTATAAAGGATTAACAGTAACAAAAACCAAAGAGCTACTATCAATCAGTAGGAAAAGACAACTAGCTAGAAAAATGGTCAAAGGCTATGAACAGGCGAAACACAGAGGCCATATGAGTCACTATGATGAAACATGCAAGTTCCAATGAGATTCCATTTGCACAGGTCAGATTAGGAACAGCTGGAAAATGCTGATTAGATTTCAGGGGGTGCAAATGTGGGGATCCTAACACCCCCGGGTGAGTCTCCTGGAGTGACAGTCTGTCACTCCCTGGCTCCCCATCTTTGGCCTGAAGATGAACACGTGCCCATGAGCTCTTGAGCAGGGTGTGGGCGCACTGGGATTAAGGAAGCTTATTTACTGCTCTGCCAGTTTGCCCACAGAGGTGGAATGAGTTATCTGGTTGGTAGGTGATGGTCTCACTTTCTTCACCTAGATAATGCTAATCCAGGAGGAGTCCCCAAGGTGGCGGATTGCTTTCTTCTGTTCCCTCTTTTTCCCAGATCAGCAGGAGGCCGGCCTCCAGGGCAAGTCCATTCTGAAGCCGCCAACGTTCCAGTTACAGTCGCTGGGAGGCCTAGTTCCTCTGTCTGCAGGGGGAGCTCTTCACAGTCCTGGAGCAGCCACCGGCCACCCTGCCTGGGATCTCAGCCAGCTCTCAAAGTGAGCTCCGGGATGGGCAAGGGTCAGCAGCAGCAGCGTCACCCGGGAAACTGTTAGAACTGCATCTCGGGTCAGAGGGGTGGAAGGGCAGGGGCCAGGACACATGGAGTCTTGAAGTTCATAGCCAGTATCGTAGCTAATCTATGATGACATAGCCATTCAACATAATGCAGCTGTTTAATGATGCCTATAAGCCACGTTGCAGAAATTATATGTAGTTTAATCCCATGTCTGTGACTGTTTATGAATTTAGAGGGCCAGGGTGGCATTCCTACTTTGTCATAAAAAATAACAAGGTTTGGATGGTTTTCCCAAAGCTCTCCCGTCTGCATTTCTGGGAACGGTTCTAACTTTAGAAGGTTATCACCCAACCCCACACTTCCCACTCCCATCACAGGCCACTGGGGCAGCTGGCTGAGCAAGTGACCAATGAAAAGGGCTCTGTGCGGGGGTTAATCCTCTGTGGCGCTGTCTTGAGAGTCTTCATAACTTTATCTTTTTTTTTTTTTTTTGGAGACAGAGTCTTTTTCTGTCACCCAAGCTGGAGTGCAGTGGTGTGATCTCGGCTCACTGCATCCTCCACCTCCCGGGTTCAAGTGATTCTCCTGCTTCAGCCTCTCAAATAGCTGGGATTACAGGCATCTGCCACCATGCCTGGCTAACTTTTGTATTTTTAGTAGAGATGGGGTTTCACCATGTTGGCCAGGTTGGTCTCCAACTTCTGACCTCAAGTGATCTGCCTGCCTCGGCCTTCCAAAGTGCTGGAGTTACAGGCATGAGCCACTGCACCCGGACGTAACTTTATCTTTGAATCTGTGCTTTGGAAGCCTGGCTTATGCATGGCTCCACCTGTGGCTGCCTCCCACAACCAGCTCTCAGCTGCCTGTGCTCTCCACCTGGCTTCCCCCTTTCTGCCCTGACCTATGGCCACTGTTGCTGTCCACACTTCACAGGGTCCTGGGTACAGGCACAGAGAGGGCCAGGATAGGGTGCATGCACCCTGCAGCATCTCGGGTGGGCATGGTGGTGGCCGTCCCTGCCCTAGGCTGGCAGCACACAGTGTATGTGGAGGGGCCGGCCGGAGGCTGTGTCTCGATGGGGGCAAACCTCTGCCCACCCCTAGCCCAGGTACTGAGGGTGTCATAGCACAGAGGTTTAGAGATCCTTGGAGGTAAGTCTGCTGTGGCTGGCTGGGGAAGGCTGTGGAAAGGGGAGACAGCTGGACCTATTTCCCTAGATCCTGCCTCCCTGGCTGGGTCTCAGTGCATGTGTCTGGTGGCTGACAGGGCCCTTGGATGCCTGGAAGGGTCTGGACTCCCCCCACTCATCCAGTATGTCCAGGCCTGAAAGAGCATCCCCCTTGGGCAAACCTGGAGGCACCTTGTCTTCCTGCTTCCAATCTTTATGAGTTTGGTTTATGTTTGTCTCTTCTGGCCAACAAGTCACAAACACCAATTGTGTAATTTCAGTGGTTCTGCATATAAGTTAAACGCTCTGAAATTTACATTTAAAACTGGCATTGTTTGATATAAAGATGAATGGTAAAATGCTTGCTAATAATTTAACATTGAGTTTTCTTTACTTAGAACAACAGTAAATGGAAAATAAAAAGCACCATGACAAGTCGAAAAAGAGACTGCAGAAGAAACAAGCTCGCTGAGTACCACGATGCACACGTCCCCCTGCTTTGGGAATAAAGGCTACCACACTTTTATTTCTCACTGGGCCTCATAGATCCTGTAGCCAGCCCTGCAGGCCAAGATTGACTGGCCCAAAGGGACCAGTCTGGAAATTTGGATCTGGGACAAAAAAAAAAGTTTTTCTCCAGCAGGTGGCGATTGAACACAGGGAAGTGGAGACCCATTGTTGCCACATTCGGCCTTGTGGATTAATGAGCAGTAAACAGCAGTTGGCCTCAAGAAAGAAGAAATGAATCAGATGTATACAACAAAGCAGAAGCAAAGGACAGAGAGACCATTTCTTGGTGCCCCATAGAGTTCCAGTTCCTGTTGCCATCTGCTCCTGGCAGGTAGCCCTGTGGGTGGCATCTTGGTCCCTTCCAACAAGTTCTCACTTGCGGCTGAAGTTAGCAACATTCTGAATTCCATTGTCTGCAACCAAACGAATCTTAACAAATGCAGGAATATGCATGCATCAAACAAGAAACAGAGGTGCGGTACACAAAAATAGGGAACTATATCTCAAAAAGAAAAACTGGATCTGGGAGCAGCATCCCTAATGGGTAAATGGTGTTGGTTCCCCAAAGAAAACTGTATGGCTTGTAAGTTGTCACGGTTTGTCAAAGAAAGAAAAATTTTAAAGATAGGCTAAGCGAATTTTGTGTTAGAAAATCAAAGTCTTTACTCTTTCCCTAGATGGGCTTTTCTCTTTTTAACTGTGCTTCTAGGCTTTTAGATCAAGATGCACATGTAGGCCAGGTGCGGTGGCTCACGCCTGTAATCCCAGCACTTTGGGAGGCCGAGGTGGGTGGATCACCTGAGGTGAGGAGTTCAAGACCAGCCTGGCCAACATGATGAAACCCTGTCTCTACTAAAAGTACAAAAAATTAGCCGGGCATGGTGGTGGGTGCCTGTAACCCCAGCCACCCTGGAGGCTGAGGCAGGAGAATCGCTTGAACCAGGAGGTGGAGGTTGCAGTGAGCTGAGATCACAGCCTAGGCATCAAGAGCAAAACTCCATCTCAAACAAACAAACAAAAAGATACATATGTAAAGATCATCTTGGTTCAGCAGTTCTCCGTGTGGCTGCATGTTAGAAACAGCCAGCTTTTTTTTTTTTTTTTTTTTTGAGATGGAGTTTCACTCTTGTTGCCCAGGCTGGAGTACAATGCAAATGGCCCGGTCTCAGCTCACTGCAACCTCCGCCTCCTGGTTCAAGCAATTCTCCTGCCTCAGCCTCCCGAGTAGCTGGGATTACAAGCACCCACCACCACACCTGGCTAATTTTTGTATTTTTGGTAGAGATGAGGTTTCACCGTGTTGGTCAGGCTGGTCTCGAACTCCTGACCTCAGGCAATCCACCTGCCTCGGCCTCCCAAAGTGCTGGGATTACAGGTGTGAGCCACCGCGCCCGGCCAGAAACAGCCAGATTTTTATATGTTTTAGTATAGATGGATGCTTGGGCCCTACTCCCCAGTGTTGGTCTGAGGTGGGGCCTGGGCACCAGCTCTCCCTTTATAGCCCCCTGGCTGTCCTAATGTGCACTCGGGGGCATAGGTCTTTCCGACTGTCCGTCTGAGACCTACCCTAGCGCTTCTCCACACCTGAGGAGTGAACGGATGAGGCAGAGGGACGCACACACCTCCATGTCTTAGTCGAACCAGCGAGACAACAAAACTCAAGTCGCTATCCCACTCACTGGCTGGTCCACCCAGCAGTTGCTGGCTTTGTCTGCAGCTTTCAGGAATAGCAGGGACAGAACGGTCCTGAGCAAATTCTGCCAGCAGAGGGCAGCAAGTGCATGCTAAATGAGGACTCCCCGTCCCGGGAAAGGACCTTGGAAATCCTCCCAGCCATCCTTCATTGACAGAGAGGAGAAAAATGAGGCCCAGAGAGGAAGGCCTGTGAACCCAAAGTCTCAACATAGAATTTATTCTAAGTGTCCTCTTTCATTCAGCAGTTCCTCAGTGGGCACCTTGGATGGGTCAGGTGCGGGACCAGGTGCCGGGGGTCCAAGAAGGCTCTGTCCATTGAGGAAACCGATTCCTAAACAAATCATGACATGGATGTGTAAAGTGTTATCGAATGTGCTTACGAGGAATGCAAAACCAGTTCTGTTTAGGAGATCCTTCATTTACATATTCAAGGAATACATATGGAATTGGCGAGCATGATTCACCAGGCACTGTGCTAGGCCCGGGAGACGTAACTTTAAAATGCACGGACATGTCCCAGCCTCTCGGAGCTTCCAGTCTATCAGGATGCAAACAAGTGGATAAGGGTGAGATGGGAGAACAGATGAGAGACACACATCACCCACATTTGGGATCAGGGACTCTGTGAGGAGGAAGCGACAATGTCCAGGCTGAGATTTTTAGGATGAGTGAGAATAAGCCAGTGAAAAGCGGATGGGCTTGTTCAGAGGCTGCTGCAACCAACCTAAAACAAATATGAATCAATCAGGGAACTGTGAATCCAACAGGATATTTGATGCTCTCAAGGAATGAACATTCATTTTGGTTTTAGTTGATAATGGTATTGTGGTCATGTTTAGAAAAGAATTCTTATCGGCCAGTCACGGTGGCTCACGCCCATAATCTCAGCACTTTGGGAGGCCGAGGCAGGGGTGTCACTTGAGGCCAGGAGTTCGAGACCAGCCTGGGCAACATGGTGAAATCCCACCTCTACTCAAAATAGAAAATAGCCAGGTGTGGTGGTGGGCACCTGTAATCCCAGCTACTTGGGAGGCTGAGGCAGGAAAATTGCTCGAGCCTGGGAGGTAGAGGTTGCGGTGAGCCGAGATAGCGCCACTGCACTACAGCCTGGGCGACAGGCCCTTGGCACACCCGGTCCTCTGTCAGCACCTCCAGGCACCAATGTTACCAACAGCTAGTGAGGGTGCTGTGGGTCTGCTGGGCCTGGAGTGTCACAAAAATGTGGGGGACTGAGCAGAATATTCTCTTATTTCAAGGCAGGAAGCACCTGAAGGTTCTGTGTTTCCAAAAGATAACATGAAAAGCCATCCCCCAGGGTTCTCTCTGCCTCCTGTTTCAAAGGCCAAATTACTGAGAATTAGAGTTGGGGGGAAATCTCAAAATCAGCCTGTGCTGTCCACACCCAATGAGGAAGCCCCCCTGCAGCCCCTCCCCCTGACCTTGGCCTGGCTTTGGGTCCCACAAGGGAGGCAAAGGGCAGGGTTCTGTTCCGGGTCTGTAACCCTTAGCCACGGCCTTGGGCCAGTCGTCAGGAAAGTATCGACAGGTCCCCTCGTCTGTAATGCTGTCCCACCCATCTTGCAGAGTAGAGTGAACAAGAAGATGAAGGTGGAAGTCTTTGGCAACTGGAAAGTACCTCCTAAGCAGGTGATATTTCTGTTTGAACACATTCAGTGGCGGGAAAGCTTATTTCAACATGAGGCGCTCTGCTCTCTCTATTGAACTAGGCCAATAGGATGTGTTAAGGGAGAAAGAAATTCTAAAATCCTATCAAATTCATTTCAGCTGGGACTTATTTTATAAAATAACTGCTCTTAGAGGGTTGAAAATTAAATATTGGGAAACATGGAAATAAAGAAAATAAACAGAATCTTTACCTAGTGGTTTACATTCTCAAACCAGAGTTTCTTCATTTTGGGGGAGACTTTTTCATATGTAGTTGATTTTCAATGGGCAGTAACTTCTAATTTTATTCCTAAGATTCTTGGTCTCTTAGTCTTTCCATCATATAGTTTAGGATCTAGAAACCAATATGTGTTTGTTTATTTTCTTGCTCTGTGGCCCAGGCTACAGTGCAGTGGTGCTGTCATAGCTCACTGCAGCCTTGAACTCCTGGGTTCAAGCGATCCTCCTGCCTCAGCTGCCAGAGTAACTGGGACTACAGGTGCAAGCCACCATGCCTGTCTAATTGTTTTTTGTTTGTTTGTAGAGATGCGGGGACATCTCACTATGTTGCCCAGGCTTGCCTTGAACTCCTGGACTCCAGTGATCCTCCAGTCTCAGCCTCCTAAAGTACTGGGATCACAGGCATGAGCCACTGTGCCTGGCCCAATATTTAAATACATTTAAATACAATAGATTAACCTGATGGTTTAGGGAACTAACTCTATGGGCAATCTATCGATAAATCCTTTTATGTAGGAAATAACAGTACTGCCCTCTCCTATTAATCTCTTTTCTATATTTATCATTTTGTGTATCATTTTCTCTGAAAGCTAGACACACACACACAGTCACACACCTACACATATGCCACACACTGGGTGTGTGTGCAGATGTCATCTGGAGTATAAATGAGAAAAAGAAAATAAAAATGTCATTGCTTTCACAAAGATTTTTCCTGGAGATTCATGGACCTAATAGAAAAATTATCATTTTTCTATGTTGTTAAAGGAAATAGAAGCAGAGGTGGCTTCAGTTTTGTTCTTCAGAGCAGTAGGAACAGCAGCATCTAGTTATACCTACCCAGCTGTCACTAGACTTGGTCTTATACTAAGAAGTAGGCCAAGTGATGCTGGCCCTTGCCCTCTAGAAGCCGGAGCTGGAAATCCCTTAAGCACAAGGACAGCTTGGGGCAATACAGCCATATGAAGAATAAAGATTTCCATTCGCTCTGATTCTCCAGGGACTGTGGGACTATAATATGAAACCAAGCCGTGGAAAATGGGGTGACCTTCGCTTTGCCCTTCTGACCATAAACCAGAGGCAAAGCCCCTCACCCTTGCAACTGGTTTCCAAGAGGAGCCCTGAGTTCTATTTTTTTTTTTTTTTTTTTTTTTTTTTTTTTTTTGGAGACAGAGTCTTGCTCTATCCCCCAGGCTGGAGTGCAATGGCACAATCTCGGCTCACTGCAACCTCCACCTCCCGGGTTCAAGCGAGTCTCATGCCTCAGCCTCCCAAGTAGCTGGAATTACAGGCGCCCACCACCACGCCCACGTAGTTTTTGTATTTTTATAGAGACGGGGTTTTACCATGTTGGCCAGGCTGGTCTTGAACTCCTGACGTCAGGTGATTCACCCACCTCGGCCTCCCAAAGTGCTGGGATTATAGGCGTAAGCCATGGCGCCCGGCCAGCCGAGTTCTTATGGCAAGGTTGGGAGGGAGCTGAGGTTCTCTGAGCTCTGACATTTCACCTTCTAGATCCCATAGCTCTGTTGTCTGAGTGGGTCCAGTGAGCAGTTTCAAGGCTTGCAGGGAGATACGATGGAGGTTTGGTTACGAGAGGGGGTGATAAATCTTTCCATCCACATTGCTGGCTTCCCTGGCCAATGCCCAGATAGTCCTCCGTGCTAGCTTCAATAATTTGGCAGATTTAGATGTTGAAATTCATCCATACTCGAGAAAAAGTAATTAAGAGAGTGTACATGGCATCTATTTATACCTGCTTTAGAAGGGGACAGAACCCGTCTCATAAAAACACAGGGATTATTCCAGGTGTTTTTGTACTCTGAGGCCCAGGCCATTAAGGGATTAGGTGCAGAGATGTAATGAAAAAACATAAACCAGGCTGCGTGCGCACACAAACACACACCCCACGGGGCATCAGTCTTCTCCATGATGTCTCTGGGCTGAGCTTCACTGACAGTGCTGACCCGCTGCAGAAATTGCTGTCTGCAGAGATCTAGAATAATAATAGTGTTTTGCCTTGTGAAGCACTTTATTGCTCACCAATGGATTTTTACATCCATTATACCATTTGGTCCTCACAACCACACTGTGAGGTAGGTAGAGCAGCTTTTATTGTCTATTTTATAGATGAAAAAAAACCAGAGATTTGGAGAGGTGAAGTGACTTGTCCCAGGTCGCACGGCCAGTTAATGGTAGAGTTGGAACTGAATCCAGGTCTTCAAATTCCAAGCCTTTTCCATTACCTGGGCCTACCTGGTCTTACCTTCCCTCCCTCCAGCCTTCCCTCCCTTCCTTTCCTCTTGTACATTTTATAGAAGAATAATACGCATATGGAAAAATATGACACAAACACAAACTTAGAGCTCAATGAATTTTCACACTGTAAGCATTCCTGTGTAACCAGCACTTAGACCAAGACAGAACCTTCCAGCACTTGGAAGCACACCCGTGGCCTCTCCCGGTCACATGCCCCTCAGTAGTAACCACTGTCTTGACTTCTAACACGAGAGATTACTTTTGCCTCTTTGTCTTGAACTTCCTATAAATGAAATATTTCCATGCAGGCTTTTTGGTCTGCCTTCTTTTGCTCAGTTTCATGTCTGTGACAGTCACCCATGTTGTGTGTTGTGGTGTGTTCATCCTCGTGATTTGGTGCTCCATTGGGTGAGCTGCCCGGATTTATCCATCCTTTTCCTTGTCAATGGACATTTGAGTTGTTCCCAGGTTGGGGGCCATTATGAATAAAGCCTTATGAACATTCTGGTTTATGGCTTTTGGTGAACAGAGTACAGGTTTCTGTTGGGTGTACATCTGGGTATGGCACTGCCGGGTCACGAGGGATGTGTATGTTCAGCTTTAGTAGATATTGCAAACAGTTTGACAGACAGGTTGTTCACACTGCCTAAAATTTTAACAGTGAATCAGTTGAAAAGCAGCCTGTTGAAATCCTAGTTTCTTCTATTTACTCTAACTGCAGGCTCCTCCCCAATTTCTTCTCCCTTCCTTGCTAATATTCTGAAATGTAACCACTATCTCTATTCCAGGAAAGGACTGAGAGAAAGAAATAGGGCATTGTTTTGGGAGCTGAGTTATTTATTCATATAGTGTGTGTGTGTAGTGGGGGGAGGGGGAAATAGGAACAAATAAAACACATCTAATTACCTAATTTTAAAAATTGCCCCAATTATCAGACACAAGCACTGAGCACTCATAAGCAAAAACGCATTCCAACATCAACTAGATTCGAGTCTTTGAATTATCTGCTGTTTGGTAATATTTAGGATTCTGTTTTTTCCATTAGTATGGAACATTCACAGCTGACTGTATATGATGTTGAAAGAAATAAGCCCCTAAGTAAGTGATAGTTAAATCACCTAGCCCACTTTCTCTGCACTGGGAAGTGAGTGGACCACATTTAATTTGCAGAGAAAATGCTTTTGTTCACTCACCCCACAGATCCTGGTTCCCTCTATTTACTCTGATTAGCAGAGTGTGTGGGGTGAGGGGCAGGGAAAGAGAGGGGATAAGATACGGTTCTATGCCATATAGAACTTACTCTGTATTTGGGAAACCATTTATTTGTTCATTCACAGATTTATTTTTATGGTAATAGGGAGCCACTGAAGGTTTTTGATGAGTCAAGATAACATACTGAAAATGGCTTTGTGTGATCTGACAACGACATGTAGGATGGCTGAGGTAGAAAGAGTTGGGAAATAGGTCAATAAGACAGGAGGTTCTTGCAATAGTCCAGGCAAAAGTGAGGTGCTCCAATCACAAGGCCAGTAGTCAGAATGGGAAAAGGGGCTGAAAGAGAGAAGCCTTATCAGCAGTGGCTGTCTATCTTGGCTGTTCCCTATTGATGCTGGGGCCCATCCCAAAACATTTCCACTTAATCGGTCTGGATTGGGGTGCAGGAATTGGTATTGTTTTAGAAGTCCCCCAAGGGATTATCACATGCAGCCTGGATTTCAGAATCACTGTCATAAAGGAAGCTCTACCAGGGGAGGTGAGGGTGTTGGGATTTAACGGGTCAGGGAATGAAGAGAGATGAAAGGGATTCCCTGGTTTCATTCCTAAGTGGCTGAGAGAAAGACAGAAAGAGGACCACATGGGTGGGGCAGCATCTTCCAGGGGAAGGAGATCAGCTTTTGCAGGATTTTGCTGGAGGCTCCCACCACCACCCCACCTGGGTGAGACCGTGAGCAGCTTGGCGTAGAAGTGGGGAGATGGTGTCGCACAGACGGGGATGAGTCCTCTGGGATAGGGGTAAGAAAAACAAGCACAGAGCCAAGCATTGAACCTTAATGCTTCCCAGGGGAAGGTGGCAGGGCAACTGGAAAGTAAGGGACCCTGGAAAACATCTCAGATCTCCTGGACAGTGCCTGGGAGATTCAAGACTAAGAGAGACCATTGATGGCTGGCACAGTGGCTCACGCCTGTAATCCCAGCACTTTGGGAGGCTGAGGTGGCAGGATTGCTTGAGGCCAGGAGATCGAGACCAGCCTGGACAACATAGTGAAACCCCATCTCTAAAAAAAAAAAAAATGCCAGACATGGTGGTGTGCACCTGTAATCCCAGCTACTCGGGAGGCCGAGGTGGAAGGATCACTTGAACCTAGGAGTTTGAGGCAGAGTGGACTATGATTGCCAGTAATAATAATGATAATAATGAAGAAGAAGATGCGCCATTATATTTGTCAACTGTGGCAGGGACAAGGCCAAAACCAAGTCAGTGGGGTCGCAGGATGAGTAGTTAGAGAGGGGATGAATGAGAGGGAGTGAGGGGAGACTGGCAGACTGCTTCTACCAGGCACACTGAAAGAATTTGGGAGAACAGAACAAACTGAAGGGAGGCAGGAGCGCATCATCACCCATCTGCAGGGTGAGCCCATGGCCAAGGAGAAGGCAGTGCTGTGCCATGCAGTTGTGGGGGTGGAGCCAGGCCCCATGGCATCAGTCCCAGAAAGAAAGATTCTGACTCCACGTGGGGCAGGATTTTCAAAGGACTACAACTTCACAATGCAATAGGCAAGCCCAGGTCCACCGGGGCTTTTCACACGAGGTTATGGAGCATCTGAAAAGGTCGCTGTGGGATATTCATAGGTCCCTCATCAACAGGAGAGCCACACGAGAGACCCCAAGGTGCCCTCCACCTCTGGACTGGTCTGATTCAGCATGGCCACGCCCCCACCCACCCAGGGACAGCCTCGTGACCTTAGCAGATCCTGGTCACTCTGCCAGGCCAAATAAACGTGACGGGAAGGCGGAGAGCCATCAACTTGCCCTCCGCACGCCCCTCCTGCATTTCCCATCCCTCATCTTCGTGTGCATCTCGTTGATGATTTGCTGTAGGAGTCAGAGAGCAGGTCACTAGCTGTTTGGGGAAATAGTAAACAAAGATAAGAGCTTTAAGCACTGGAATTTATTTTTTATCCACTGGCCTAAAAGCAACTGCATGTTAAATTTAGAAAGCTGGTGCCAGACCCCTCCCCGCCCCTCCTGCTTCCTGCTCCTCTTACCGCCCATGCTCAAAGCATGGTCTCAGCTGACTATAGAATACGAGATGTGTTTGTAAAGCCCAGGAGTCTTCAGAGGCTGCCTGCCTGGATGTTTATAAAAATGTCTCATCTGAGGGCCTGGGAGAAAGGGGCCGTTTCCTGCGCTCCCCAGCTCTGCTCACCATTCTAGCAGCAGCCATCTCTGCCCAAATATTTACCCAAACGTCCTCCCTGGTCAGGGCCCTGGGTGCATCAGTCCCCACTGTCGTCAGGTGGGATACCCGCAAGGGAGGGGGCAGCATTTTCAGCAGACCACCGATGGATTTATTAATAAGGCCTCCCTCACGCCTGGGAATCTATTATTGAACAGCTCTCTTTTCTCGGTGGGTTAAATCCCTTTGCTACCAACTCTAAGAACCTGCAGAAATCCTTCTATTGACCTGGAATGCTGTTGTATTGAATATTGTCTGAAATAAATGAGCCATTGTCTGGGCTCAGAATTTTCTGGGTAGAAAGAGATCTCCACTGTGATGTAATTTATTGCAGCAGGAGTTTTTTTTCCTTTTTTTTCAGCTCATCCTGAATTCCCTATTGCCCGCTCGGTCCATTTTCACAGTCCAGGATATAAGTGGGGAGGGCTAGGCCCAAGCTTAAAAAAAAAGCCTCCTTTGCCCAAGGATGATGTCCAGAGGCCTAAATGGTGACTGGTACCAGATTTTAATGGCTACTGAGTAACTGAGGTCCATTTGTGTGGCCAACTTAGAAGAAAAGAGATCAGACCAACACTCTCAGCTGCCATTGGGAGACCAGTCATAGGACAGTAAAAAGGGAAGAGCAGCTGGGCACAATGGCTCATGCCTGTAATCCCAGCACTTTGGGAGGCCAAGGCAGGCAGATCACTTGAGGTCAGGAGTTTGAGACCAGCCTGGCCAACATGGCGAAACCCCGTCTCTACTAAAAATACAAAAAATTAGCCAAGTGTGGTGGCAGGTGCCTGTAATCCCAGCTACGCGGGAGGCTGAGGCAGGAGAACCACCTGAACTTGGGAGGCAGAGGTTGCAGTGAGCCCAGATCACGCCATTGCACTCCAGCCTGGGCAACAAGAGCAAAACTTCATCTCAAAAAAAATCAGCTGGGCATGGTTGTGCACACCTGTAATCCCAGCTACTTGGGAGGCTGGGGCAGGAGAATCACTTGAACCTGGGAGGCAAAGGCTGCAGTAAGCCACTGCCCTCCAGCCTGGGTGGCAGAGTGAGACTGTGTCTCAAAAAAAAAAAAAAAAAAGAAAAAAGAAAGAAAAAGAAAAAGCAAAGCAAAGCAAACAAAGAGCAGTTCAACCCTCCCATTGGATGGATGAGGAACCACAGCCCAGAGAGGTGAAGTGACTTGCCTAAGCTGCACAGCAAATGAGGGGGCAGAGGCAGCGTTAGACCTCAGGCCTTGGGACGCGGGTCCAGAGCTGTGCTCACTGCTACATTGCATTGGAGACAGAAGGGTTTAACCACAAAATCCAGGAGGAGAAACTAGGCATCCCGTAGCTAGATGGGATTTTTAGTGTTCAATTGATAAGAAATTGTGGAGCATGCTTCTCGGGTCACACTGTGAGAATCTCAAGAAAGACAAGGCCTTGTGGAGAAGTGCGTCCATTCTAGGCCCAGGCAGCAGGGCCGCAGGGTCAGCAGGAGATGAACTTGAGCAGTAAGCTTTGGCATTTCTTAATACCCTGTATTCACTGATGGGTACCTTGATTTCTCCAGCCTCAGGGACTTCGCTTACAATCGGGCAGTGTAGGCTTGCCCAATACAATTTGAATTTTTGATACATTGTGCAATGGACTGAATGTGTGAGTCCGGCCTCCCCCAGGTTTATGTGTTGAAACCCTATTCCCCAACATGATCATATACTTGGAGACGGGGCCTCTGGAAGGTTATTAGGGTTAGATGAGGTCATGAGGGTAAGTGGGGACCTCGTGATGATATGACTTCCCATTTATGTATTTATTGAGACCGAGTCTCACTCTCTCCCAGGCTGGATCGGCTCACTGCAACCTCTGCCTCCCGGGTTCAAGCAATTCTCTTGCCTCAGCCTCCCAAGTAGCTGGGACTACAGGCGTGCGCTACCATGCCCAGCTAATGGTTTTTGTTGTTGTTTGTTTTTAATTTTTTAATTTTTAGTAGAGACGGGGTTTTTCCATGTTAGCCAGGCTGGTCTCAAACTCCTGATCTCAGGTAATCCACCCACCTCGGCCTCCCAAAGTGCTGGTATTATAGGCGTGAGCCACTGCACCAGGCCTAATTCCCTTTTTAAAAAGAGGAAGAGACACAAGATCCAGTCTTTCTGTTTCCTTTTAACTCTGAGAGGGAGATGCCTTCAGCGACTTCTCTACCTTACATGGCTTCTCGTGTAACTACCAGGTTTGTGCAGAGCTAATCACTCCCCATGCCAAGAACCGAGCTAAGTGCTTCTGAGGGCAGCTCCCTTTGCAGGGAGGAAACGAAGGCCCCCAGGGCTTGGGGAGCTTGCAGAGGCCACAGGCAGATGGTGGGAGAGCTGGGATGGAAACCAGGCCTCTCTCCAGGGCCGCCTCCTCCACCTGATGCTATTTCAGCCCTTTGCCTTCTTCTGCAGCTGATGGCTTTTAGTGAAAAAGGCTTCTTGCCAAGAGTGGCCTCTACAGTGGCAAAACAAAGTAAAAACGGCCCCCAGAGACATGGCTCCACGAGCTTCCCCGCTAGTGTGGGCCTTTGTACCCAAGAGAGTGGCCCTCCCCTCTGCTGGGAGCTGGCGGGGTGGATTAGGATACATGAGAATGAAGTTCTTGAGGAGGGAGGTTTTTTAAAAAATTAAATTTGGGGGTGGGAAGAGATTTACTAAATCGCAGATAGCACATGCCTCAGAGCCTTGATAGCCAATTTCTTATCTTCCATGGACCTGGAGTTTGCATGATTGCTCAAAGCAGCGGAGATGCTGGTCCATGCCTCACCCCCTGGCCTGCTAGTTGTGAGCAGGTGAAGGGGGGCTGCCAGCTGGCCTGCAGGTGGTCCCCACCAAGCCTCTCAAGGGAGAACTGGCAGATCATACCCCCTTGTGCCATATTGCTAGAGCGGACAGGGAGGGCTTGCCTCCCTTGGCTGGGCATTGGGGGAGAGAAAGGCCATTCCATGCCATCCTTCTTCCCATATGAGGGATTCCCACGAGGCTCCCCTGCAAGTGAGACCCATACTCCATCTCTCAGGGAATGGGAAGGGTCTCCCCTCGAGCTCTGGTGCCTAGGCTGGGGGCCAAGCACTCCCAGCTAAAGTCCCTCTTGCCCCACCTGCTAGAGAGCTGCCCGTGCTCTCCGGGGCTTCAGTCCAGTCCTGACTCTGTGCCCAATTTTTGTTACCCTTTTTTGGTTTTCTTATCTCTGCTATGGGGCTGCTCTTCTAATGTGGGACAAAACCCCAAAAGGGTGATTATGGCCCTATGAGGCCAAGTCACTACTCCCCATCTTCCATGTAAAACGATTCTCTGTTTATGTGTTTCTATGTCTTTATGCTTTTATTTTATTGATTGATAGATTTTTTGAGAAATCAACACTGACTCTTTCTAATAAGAATTTCATCTGTTCTGCAAGGGTCCCCTTAGCAGCCTGCGTGCCTCCCTTGATGTTCATAAATGACCTCTCCCTTAACCTTGACAGTCATTCCATTGGGCCTGTGTCACCTGCTGCCTGCTGTCTGCTGTGTACAGAGCATTGTTCTGGGGTGGGGTGGAGACGAGCGATGCACAGTCCCTAGGGGTGGAGAAGCCAGGAGGACACTGGTGGTGACAGGGAAGTGTGGGCACCGTGGCAACATAGGGGGGCAACATATGGGGGCATCGTGGGGGTCACGGACCTGCATGGGGTAGGGATGGGAGGGATCAGAAAGACTTTCTGGAGAAGGTGAGGCTTATGCTGAAGCAATTTTCAAAAAGCATTTGTGTTCTTTCGCACAGAAACAATAAAAGCACCTAAACAAGGTTTTGGAACAAAATCGAAACGAGTTCCATCACAGCCGTGCCATTTAGTGCCATTTTATTGGAGGCGCACGCTCTCTGTGGTTTCTGCTTCTGCGTCGTTCCAGCCACGTTTCAGCCCATAGATCGTGGCAGTGGCACGTGTTAATTGGGGCAATTTGTTTTGGCCATGGATCTTAAGGAATCATTTGTTTCTTTTGTCTTCGTGTCTCTGCTCCTGCAATGTCCTGCTGCCTCTGTGCCCCCCTGCCTGCACCGTCGGGAGGCTTCTCCAAGGGGGTTAGCCTGAAGGTGGGGACACACTGGACTGGAGTCCCTCCAGGTGTCACAGGTGACTCTGCCACAGGAGGGAAGTCCTGAGGGGTGGGGCCAGCTGGTTGGAGGGGTTTTTGCAGGATCGTAGGCCCAGGCAGCCAGGGGTAGAGGTCAAGTTCACAATCATGGACTAGGCAACCAGATGAGAGTGGTAGTGGGGGCAGGGAGAGCACAGTGCTGGGGGTGGGGAGGGTGGCAGCAAAGAAGCCACCAGAGCGGCCCTGAGAGGGGGCACAGCTGAGCTGGACCCTGCGGGCTCCAGGACAAGAGGTCTCAGGGGTCAGAACCAGGGGTAGTAGATGACTGCCCAGCAGAGATGAGGAGGCTGGGGTCCCTGGAGGACAGGAGGGTTCCCGTGCCCCCAGACAGGAAACAGGTGCTCGAGGCTGGCTGGCTCTGGGCGTGGCCAAGTCAAAGCCGGATCCCTGAACTCCACACGCCTGAGGCTGCCCCTTCCGCCAGGAGACACAGGTAGCTGCAGTAGTCATGCCGGAGTGAATCTGCTGCCCTTCAATACCAGGCCCTGTGCAAGCTTAGGAAGGAGGAATGCTGCGCTGGGGCGAATGCGCCCTCACGTCCCCTGGATGCCAGCCACCACCGCCAGCTGTGCTCACACTTTCAGATGGCCTCGGTGTCTCCTTTCAGAGACAAGGCCCTGAGTGAGGGGCAGGGAGGTGTGGGTATAAGATGAGGACTAGGGAGGGGAGGCCTGGCCTGGGGGAGGAGAGGAGAACAGAAGCAATGGGCCATTTATGAGAAGAGGGCAGGCACCAGGTGAGTTTCACTTGTGTCATTTCATTGAGTTTTATTTTACAGACAGGAAAACTGAGGCTCAGAAGGGTGTGTGCTTAAGGCCGGCGGGCAGGCCTGTGGTGTTTTGCATAAGGAGGAGCTCACAGTGTTAAGGGAGTGAAAAGCCAAGTCGGCTTGATTCTAAAACCCATGACAATGATGAGCAAAGATGGGCAGGACACAAATAATTGTCTCTTCCTTATAAGGCAGGACAGGCAGGGACTCACTCAGCACCCTGATTGCTATAGGACCATGGCATCGGAGTGACCAAGGGAACAATCAAAGGTAGAAGCCAGATAGGCAGGGCATCCACCAAGCTAGGAATGCAGAGATGGGCCCGCATGGGGCCAGAGATCTCAGCAACAGGAAGGACCTGCGTAGGCCGCAGAGGACAGAACTATGTGTCTTCAGTATTCTAAACCCAGGCCAGGGAGATGGGGAGGATGCTGTGAGGTCTCTTCCCAGCTCAACTGGGTGAAGCCCCTGCAAAGACCACAAGGGTCCTCCCTGTGTCTTGGGCAAAGTGAACAAGGTAGATTGCTCTGGCTGGTGAGGGCAAAGCGGTGGGGCAGCCCCTTGGGAAGGAAGAGGAAGCCATGTGGGAGCTCTGCAGCCATGCTCACGATGTCGTTAGACATGGGGAGTTTCAGCCTTGTTGTTTTCCTTAGGCTTGGCCCTTCAGCCCTCTCTGAGCCTCTGTGGAGCTGTCTGGCACTGGGCCCACGGAAGTGGCCACGACCCTTGCCTGTCTTTGCAGTCTGATTTGGGGGTAGCAGCTCCCCAACCTAGCTTGCTTACCCCTCTTCTCTGACTCCCTCTGATGCTGACTTCTTCTCAAAGAGCAATCGCTCAAAAACTGTCCCCAGGCCAATGGGGGCAACCCCTGAGGGTCTTGGCCAGACCCATGGGTCTCTTTGGAAAGTTTCTGGAAAAGAGCGCAGTGCCCACGTGTTGTTGATTTCTGCTAAGGGCAGGGCAGGAGCACGAGGAAGAACGCCGGGAGGATCTTCTAAAGGTTTGCTAACCCTGCAATGCGCTGCCTCCTTCCTTAGAGATCACGGAGAGCTCTCCCTCAGCCCACTTCGGGAGTTGCCCTGCCCGGGCACAGACAGCTGGGTGAACCTGCCTCTCCCCTCACACACCAGACCAGCTGGGACTACCTACCAATGGCCCATCGCACAGCACCCTGAGCAAGAGTGTTCCTGCTCCCGCCACACGGGATGCCTGCTCCTTGTCCTCAACTGTGCCTTTTGCCCTCTGGCCTGGACTACAGATTTTCAAGTGGCTGGCTGGGGTCTGGAGTTGACTGGAGGTGTGGTGGGACCACTGGGGCAGACTACTTTGTAAACCAAGACCAAGAAAGTGCTGTATGTGTCCCGGGCATCCATGCAAGCTGGGCTGACGGTCAAAGGAGGCTTTGGAAGGGGCCAGGCAGCTGAGGCAAGCAGAAGTACCCCATCCTGCAGCATGGAAAGGTAGGAAGGAGAAGCCGGAGGGGAGTAGGGAAGAGAAACAGCCCTCAGGGTTCTGGGCAGGACCACGGCAGAAGTCAAGATGCAGAAGCAAGGAGCTGGGGGCTGGTCAAGGTGAACACAAAGGGAGCTGGTAGGCCAAGGAGCTTCACTGTGTCGTTAGATGATGATGCAAACCCAAATGTCCATGGGGCCAGGTGGGACCATGACTGTGAGTCTGTGGTCAGAACAGCGCAAGTGTGATGGGTAAGGGCCACTGCATCTGGGCCTTGACGGGGCAGGTGGAGGCGCTCGGGCTAAGCTGGAGCCACGTGCTTGGCAGGTGACTGCCAGAGGTGATGGCCTCAGGGTGGCCTGAGCTTCCGTTGTCTTCAAGAGAAGCTGGTACCTAGATTTTTGTGGAATTCCCCTGAGTTTAAAAGTTTGGCAATTAATTCAAATGTAGTAAGCAAGCTAAAACCTCTGCAGCTGTGCTCAGCTTGTGGGATGCCTCTTTCTGACCCTGTCCCCTGGCGTCCTGCTGGGACAGGCCTCTTTGGGCTGGACAGCTCCCTGCAATGTCTGCCCACTTTGGCCCAGTCCATAGGATGCTGTGGTTGTTTTTCTAATGAGCTAAGAAAAGAAGGACCTTTCCCAAAACCTATACTAATAACACTAGGTACTGGTGGAGTTCCGTTCTTTTGTGGAACTGGTGATCTGCATGGTGGTGCTACTGCCCCCTAGGGCCTGGGAGGTTCCCGTGGCCCCCAAAGTCTTTTGGGCTCCCAGATTACTTAGTGTCCCAATGTGGTTTTTCAAAAAGTAAATTAAAAATAGGGCAGCCATAATACAGATTTAAGACAAAAAACGTCTGGAACTAATTTTAGAAAGCTCTTCATATCCCTGCGAATTAGCTTCCTCTCTGATGAGTAGTCTTGGTGGGAGGGTTCCATTAGAATTAAACATGATTTATCATTAGGTGACTGTTTTAGGGTCGGGGGTCCTGACAACTGATTTATGGCAAGTGAAGTTGGAAGACACAGGGTGAGATGGGACATGCGTGGTGCTGAGGAAGGGGCCTTTAGTCCTGCGTGCTCCTGCAAGAATAATGGCCAGACAGGCTGGAAAGAGTAAAATGCAGTTAAACCAAAGGGCCACGTCCAGTCCCCACCCCAGGGGAACAGAGCTGTCGGCCAGTCTTAGCCAGAGCACACTCACTCTGGTCTGACCCATTCTGGCCTCTCAGTGTGTGGGGGTGTGAAGCTCCCGTCTTGGTTGGGGGAATAGAAATAGACCCCAGCTTTAGTCTCCCCGGGACCCTGGGGCTCTGGTGTGGAAAGGGCAGGTGAGAACAGCTTCCTCTTGCTTTTCTATTCCCAATGGTTCTCAACCTCGGCTGCACCCTGGAGTCACCAAGGAGCTTGTGAATCTCCCAAATGCCAAATGCCCAGGCCGATGACACTGGAATCCGTGGGGAGCCCCAGGCATCAAGCTCCCCAAGGTGGCTCCAGGCTGCAGCCAAGCATGAGAAACTCTGTGACAGAGACCCAGGCAGAGTGCTGGCTCATGACTGCACCGCTAAGCTCTCAGGGCACTGCCCAGGCCAATTGCTTCTAGAACATCATACCGATTCTAGCTCTTACAGATAGCCTGGGGGATTCTTCCAGGGCCTGACTCTGCTTTCCACATCAAACTTCCACCTTGAGAGCCAAGATCGCATAGTGGTTAAAAGCACACTTGCACACAAATTCGCAATTGCAAAAATGTGGAACCAGCCCAAATGCCCATCAACTAGTGGATAAAGAAACTATGGTATGTATGTGTATATATATCTATGATGGAATACTACTCAGCCATAAAAAGGAATGAGTTAATGGCATTTGCAGCAATGTGGGTGGAACTGGAGACGATTATTCTAAGTGAAGTAACTTAGGAATGGAAAACCAAACATGGTATGTTCTCACTCATAAGCGGGAGCTATGAGGATGCAAAGGCATAAGAATGATACAATGGACTTTGGGAACTTGAGGGGAGAGGTGGGAAGGGGGTGAGGGATAAAAGACTATAAATTGGGTTCATTATATACTGCTTGGGTGATGGGTGCACCAAAATCTCACAAATCACCCCTAAAGAACTTACTCATGTAATCAAATACCACCTGTTCCCCAATAATCTATGGAAATATTTTGTTTTAAAGTATATGGGAGTCAGACTGCCCAAGTTTCAATTTATGCTTCACCACTTCTCAGCTGTGTGGCCCTAGTCAACTTAACTCTGGCAGCCTCAGCTTCTCACCCAGGAAAATGGGGATAATCCTAGTCCTACTCCACAGAGTTGTAGTCAGCAAAAAGCGTGGCCCATGGACCGCACTTAGAATAACACTAGCGCATAGAGAGAACTCAACAAACATTCACTACCTCTGCTACTACAGACCTTGTAAGGCCTCCCCATGTCCATTCTGTGGCACTCCTCCGCCCGCCAGCCTGTTTAGGTGGGCCGCTGTTCCGGTGGGCCTGGCCAACACTTTGATTTGTTTTCTCCCTGAAGATGCTCACAGAATGCTCATGTAGCACCTCATGCCACACCTGGAGACCAGGCCCTGCCATGGGGCCATGTTGGGAACAGGCTCCTGGGTGCTACCAACCAGGACCTCAGTTCTAGGCCCCCGATGGTCCACACACTATGGGGGAGGGCATGGAGCTGGACAAGAGGAAGTGGCACCCGAGTCTGTAAGAGCCGTCCACCCATTCATTCCTCAGGGCACCTGTGATGCTCCAGTTCCGTGCTGGACATTGGGGGGTGCTATAGTGGGTCTCACCCTATGGGGAGCTTCCAGTCTAGTGGAGGGGGACAGATGAATCCCATCAACAGACGTGAAATCACCAGTGCTGAGTTTTGAAGATGTGAGGAGCGTAAAATAAGAAATTGGTCACCAAACTCTAGATTACTTGAAGGAGTTAATTTTTTATAACAAATAATAGGAAGTAGCTTTTTCATCCAGTGTATTTTATACTTATAGGGCTTATCAGTCTACAGGGTTACAATAATTGAGATAAATTTAGATAAATTCAGAGATGACAACCCGATAATGGGTTATTAATGATGCACTAACGACCACCCTGGCCTTTGGAAGCAGCTGATAACAGGGCAGCGGCTACCGCTCTGTACTCCACACCATCAGCCCACACCAGGGTTTGCTGCCATTCAAGGCATGTCACCCACTAGAGGGACACAGACAGTCAGGCTAGAGGGGTGGGGGGTGGATGGGCAGGGGACCTGAAACCCTGCCACATCAGGAAAAGCTGCAGAAGCCAGAGGGACATAGCCTTCAACTTTGTAAAGGGCCACTGTGCTTTGGGGTCCCAGAGTTTGAAGCCATGGATGGAAGCCACAGGGAAATGAATTAATTGGAGGACATTGGTCTGGTGTAGCCTCGTGGAAAGTCCTGCCTTAGGAAGAGGTGAGCCCCTCGCTCCTGGAGTGACTGGCGGAATGATCTCCAGCAGAATCCCGGGGAGGGCATTTGAGCCTTAGTTGCTGGGACTGACCAGCGATTTCTGAAATCCTCCCAGGTCCTCAGATCCTGGTAATTTGATCTTTTCTTTCTTTCTTTTTTCTTTTCTTTTCTTTCTTTCTTTCTTTGTTTCTTTCTTTCTTTCTTTCCTGCTTTCTTTCTTTTCTTTCTTCTTTTTTTTCTTTTCCTTCCTTCCTCTTTCTTTTTCTTTCTTCTTCTTTTCTTTTCTTTCCCCCTTCCCTTCCTTCCTTTCTTCCTTTCTTTCTTTCTTTCTTTCTTTCTTTCTTTCTTTCTTTCTTTCTCTCTCTCTCTCTCTCTCTCTCTCTCTCTCTCTCCCTCTCTCTCTCTCTCTCTCTTTCCTTCTTTCTGATTTTTTTATTTTTGATCCCTAGGACAAAATAGTGTCCTGGGGAAATGGGACGTCAAAAAGGTAATTTTGGCTGGAGGGGCAGGAGGGTAGAAAGATTTCTGAGTTCAAAAGGAGAGAGCAACCCAGGAGTGGCAGGTGAGGGACCCTGGTTACTGAGGGGGCAGAATGCAGGTGCTGAGGCTCTGGGTGGAGCAGAGGCATTGTGGCAGGGCAAGGAGGGACATGTGGAAGGGACACATGGAAGGGACATGAATCTAAGGTTTCTGACGTGGCTCTGTAAAAAAGGAATAATAGGAAGATTTGCAGATTTGAAACAAAGTAGCAAAATAAAAAAATAAGTGGGTACCAGGCTATGTGCTAAGTATGTTATTCCACTTAACCAGGCCTCAATCTAACAGAGCAGATGCTATTATTATCCCCTTTAAACAGTGAAGAAGCGAGGCTTAGGGGGAACTGTGTCATGCCCCAGGGCCACATGGCCGGGTAAGGGGTCCAGCAGCTTTAAGCCAGGGAGGTGGGCCCAAAGTCCATACCCTCAGCCATCTTCATCCTACTTCATCACAGGGTGGGGGAAGATACAAGTGATGAAGGCATTGTGGTACCTGCAAGATGCTGTTTGTGCATCTCACTGGCCCTGAGCGGTGCTGAGCCTGAGGGTTGGAGGAGACTTTCTCCACTGGCAGCTCGGGCTGCAGCTGAAGGACCAGGACAGACAAAAGGAATGTGGTTCCCTGGGAGGGAAGGGGAGCTCCAATCCACTTCTCTGTGCAAACTGATCGACTGCTAAACTAATAAAAATATTGGAAGGAAGCCCTGAGTTTGGATTCTGCAAACCAGGATGAACTGTGGTAGAGTCACAAGAAAGGGCTCTGGGAAAATGGCTTTCTTTGAAATTTGTTTATGACAACTAGAAAAAAAAAATGTGTGCGGAGTGGGTGGCTCCTGGAGAGCATCCAGAGGACAGTACACTGAATGATGACAAGATCCCAGAAAGTTCTGTATGTTGTTTGAAAATCTAGACTGAGTAGGTGAGAAAATGTATAAAATACATGGAGATCTATTGGGTTGGTGTCTTTCTTCCCGCCAGTTTACTCATCTGCAGGCATCTCAGCTCAGCAGCCCCTGCATCCTGATGACAGAGGGTAAGAGACACAGTAAGAAGACTGGAGTTCTGTATTTGCTGTGTGACCCTGAGAAAAACACTTAACCTCTCTGAGCCTCTGTTTTCTCGACTCTAGAAGGGAATCTTTATAACAGATACCCTACCGACTTCATAGATTAGGGAGAACAAATCACAACAAATAATAGTTTTTCTTATGTTTTTATGTTTCTATGTTTTTCTTATGTCACAGATGGTACCAATCCCAGTGAGAGCACATGGAAGGTTCGTGGTTGAGACCTCCTGAGGCACCAAAATAGTGAGCCGAGGTTGAAGATGGGGCAGGGCAGTAAGATGCCAAAGATCAGAGGGTGCGTACCAAGATGATTTAGTTTAAAATGTTGATATCAGTCAAGAATGTGCCATAAGCAATGATGTAGTCAGTTTGGATCAGAAATGATATAAAACATGGAAATTTGAGAAGAATATGAAGTGATAAGGAAATAGTATACAAGTAATATAATTATGTAAAATAAAACAAGTAAATGTGGATCCCAGAACATGTATTACAACG
Source organism: Pan troglodytes (assembly GCF_028858775.2). Classification (NCBI taxonomy): domain Eukaryota; kingdom Metazoa; phylum Chordata; class Mammalia; order Primates; family Hominidae; genus Pan; species Pan troglodytes. Next base: position 155,341,140 of record NC_072404.2, on the reverse strand, counting down.
TGGAGACCAGGAAAATGGATACTAGAAAGAGTGGTGGAAGGAAACCAGAAAACGCAGGCTTGGGAGTTGGGGGACCTAAGTTTTATTTCGAGTTTGGCCACAAATGAGCAAAAATTTTCCTGGAAAGGCTCTTAAGGGACCCGATACATTTCCTCATTTGTAAAGTAGATTTAAAAAAACCTCCTCATTCATTTTCCTGAACTGTGACCCTCTAACCCAGTGTTTTTCAACATGTGGGCTGTGATCCTTTAGGGGACCATGAATTCAATCCATGAATTCAATTTAGGGGGTTAAGAGTGGCATTTAAAGAAATGAAATCAACTAGAACAGGATGTCGAGCAGATTGTACATAGAAGGTGACATGTTTCATAAAACTTTTTGTTCCATTTATAAGGGATGTGTGTTCTGGGTTGAATTATAAATTATATTTCTTATGATGAGGTTGTAGTCCAAAAAATCTGGAAAACAGGGCTATAATACCCCTGGTACTGTCAAGAAAGCCCAGGCATGCTGCCTGCCTCAGTTTCCCCCTTTGCACTGGCACCTCTCTTGTCTGATCTCTTTGACTCTGTTAGTGTTCCTAGGAGAGCCAGCCTCCCCCACAGTCTAAAGATATCAAGGTCCCAGCAGTAAGTGCCTTTCTCCATAAAACAGCACCCCTCTGCCCTGCCAGAGAAGAGCCAGTAGAGAGAGGTTAAACTGCTTATGAAATACAGAGTTGCCTGATTTATCAAATAAAAATATTAATATAACCATTCAGTTAAATGTGAATTTCATATATACAATAAGATTAACTTTTTAGTATAAGTATGTCCCAAATATTGCGTGAGATACACTAAAAAATTATTTACAGTTTATCTGAGATTCAAATTTAACCAGAAGCCTGTATTTTATCTAATAACCCTAAGTAACTCATAAACAAATAACAAACGAAAGGGAAATTTTCAGAAGATTAAGACTTTTAACTGCTTCAAACTACAAAACTTTGTGTTTTAATATGATCATAAATTAACAGCTGTATTGTATTATGCAAATTTATGTTAAGTTATTCACTATCTGTCATCACACTCCAATAAAAATTGTATATATGACATTTAGGGGAAAAAAATGACATCTTTCTGATAAGAGTTTTCTCTGCATTTTGGTGGCACTGACACCTTTGGCTCGCCTGGATGCTGCAGCCACAAACCTTCAGGGCCAGGCCCTTTGTGAGCGACTCAATGAATTACTTATGGTCTGTCTGGAATCCTCAAGAACAATCCCAGTGAGGGGCCAGTGGTTGCTTTCCCTCCATTTTAATGCCTAAGAAACACAGCTTGGTACCGAAATAACAGGGGAGACTGTCTCTGCCTTTCAGCTAGAGGTTGGCGGCCTCCAACCAATCAACCCTGTGCAATAGGAAGGTGAGCTTGACCAGACGAGCAAGGGGAATGCATTGTATTTTGAATCTCTGTGCTGTCCTGTGTCTTGATGATCACACACAAGGGATAAAAAGCCATTCTGCTTCACTTTTCCACAGCACAGCTAATGTCCACCGGTCAGCTAGTTTAATATTCAGAACATCCTGGCCGGGCATGGTGGCTCATGCCTGTAATCCCAGCACTCTGGGAGGCCGACGCAGGCGGATCACCTGAGGTCAGGAGTTCAAGACCAGCCTGGCCAACATGGTGAAACCCAGTCTGTACTAAAAATACAAAAATTAGCCGGGCATGGGGCATGGGTGGTACAAGCCTGTAATCCCAGCTACTCAGGAGGCTGAGGCAGGAGAATCACTTGAACCCGGGAGGCGGGGGTTGCAGTGAGCCAAGATCGCGCCACTGCACTCCAGCCTGGGTGACAGAGCAAGACTGTGTCTCAAAAATAACAATAACAAAAACAAAACAACAACAAGCCATCCGTAGATGTGTGCTTTCAGCCTATCTTCAGGCTGCTTTGCTTAGTTTTTTGTTGTTGTGGTTTTTACTGATGATTATCATTCTTTTGAAGGGAAAAAAATATACTACCAGTATTTTTGGTTTCGCTTTTATAATTTTTTTTTTTCCATCTGTGGAATGCTGCTTGTGGAAGAAATGCCTGTGTCTGTTCTGGAAGGGAGGGGTAAAATGTTGCTGAGGGCACATGACAATTTCCACTCTGGTGCAGACAGTGAAGCCTAGAGGCAGACCGGAAGCCAAGTGGCCTTAAGGAGTCTTTGGAGAATGCCAGGCCAGGCTCAGGAGACAGGCTGGCTGCAGAAATGACAGGAGGGGAAGGCAGGTGAGGCCTGTGCAGGTAAGAGGGACTCTTTGTTTATCCTGAACAGAAAATAGAGACATTGATGAAGGACTCCAAGGAGAGGACGGGGAGGAAATGAGGGGAGGAAGTGGAGGAGAGATGACAGAAACTCCTCCTTAAGGTTGCCGACTCCCAACTTTCTGAAAATGACTAAGGAAGAGAAATTCCAAGGGAGAGAAACATGTTTCTTTCTTGATCTCTGGTTATCCCACCTGAGGAGAGAGGCCTCTGATGACCAGACACGGACAACAGGGAGGTGCTGGTTTCTGGAAATGTGTAACCAAGACGGGGCACCAGCAGGGATGGATTACACCCACGGGCCACCTCTCATTTCAGATGATTCGCATTGATTCTCAACTCATTAGGGAAACCCGCCTTGCATCTCCAAGGGCTTCGAAATTTGATACAGGAAATAAGATGTGGAGGTAGGGGTGATGTTTCATCCCTTCTTCTAGTTGTAGGCCATAACTTTAGAAAAGAAAAGCATGTATGGAAATTTAACAGGATACCATTTAGGTGCCCGCAATGAGCAGGATTTGTTTTGCTAAATTATGGCTCATATCAGCAGAAATCTCTGGAGTCTGAGGACCCGCACAGGCCTTATTAAGTGGTCTTTAAGCTAAATTTTGAGGGCAGGGAGAAAAATGCTGCTAGGTACAGCAATAAATCGATAAATGACAGGTTTGACATATAAATTATTCCCAAGGAAAGAAACCCAGGGGACGGAATAAATAGAGGAATTCCTGATATGTGGATTTTACGTGAGGAAAAAAAAAAGCAAAACCCAATGTTACATGGAAATATTGACAGAGTTTTATTTTAAGGCACCCAAGGCAGACAAGGAAAATGTAAACTTGTCAAATGTTACATAAAAAAACCCCCAAAAAACACAACAGTATACTTCTTAGCTGAGGGTTTTTTCTTTCTTTTGCTATTTATTTATTTATTATTATTATTATTATTATTATTATTATTATTGAGATGGAATCTTGCTCTGTTGCCCAGAATGGGGAGTGCAGTGGCATGATCTTGGCTCACTGCAACCTCTGCTTCCCGGATTCAAGCAATTCTCCTATCTCAGCCTCCTGAGTAGCTGGGACTACAGGCTCACGCCACCAAGTCTGGCTAATTTTTGTATTTTTAGTAGAGGCGGGTTTCACCATATTGGTCAGGCTGGTCTCAAACTCCTGACCTCAGGTGATCCACCCACCTCCGCCTCCCAAAGTGCTGGGATTACAGCTGTGAGCCATCGAGCCCTGCAGTCTTTTGCTATTTATTTTTCTGTTGTTTGATCTGTTTATTGGTTATTGAAGCAAGTTTTTTGTTTTTTTTTTATGGTAAAGATGGACACATCTTGACTTAATAGTATTTCTTTGTTGCTTAAAGCTGAAGTTAAAAATGCCATTTATTCGCTCTAATGTCGTTAGGGATTTAGTGGCAGCAGACAGAGAGGGGACACCCTAGAGAGGAGAAATGACTTTGGGAACTTCTCATCACCGTGACAGAGACCTGGCTCCGGTGGTGGTAAGAAAACAGAATTCCTAGTGGTGTGCCAGTGGGTGCCATTCCACTGTATATAAGCACCTGCTCCTGGAACGATCTACCTCAGACCTTGCAGTCATTCCCAAGATAACTCCCAGGAGCTCTGGAGCCAGAGGATCGAATTCAAATCCAGCCTCTGTTTCTGCCTCTACCTTGAAGTCATTTACTCTCTGAATTTCAATTTCACTTTAGTCTTTTTTAGTTTTTTTGAGACAAGACTATTGTTTTGTCACCCATGCTAGAGTGCAGTGGCACCATCATAGCTCTCTGCAGCCTCCAACTCCTGGCCTCAGGCAATCCTCCCACCTCAGCCTCCTGAGTAGCTGGGAGTACGAGCACGCACCACCAGCCTCAGCTAATTTTTGATTTTTTTTTTTTTTTTTTTTTTTGTAGAGACAGCGGTTTCACTATGTTGCCCAAGCTGGTATTGAACTCCCTGCCTCAAGTGATCCTCCCACCTTGGCCTCCCAAAGTGCTGGGATTGCAGGTGTGAACCACTGCGCCAGTTGCTTTAATCTTTAAAATAGGGGAAAATATCTAATTGGTGTTAGAATTGCCTGGAATAGCACCAAGAGCACCAAGAACAGAGCGCGTGTTCAATGAATGATAATTCTTATTATTCTTCTTTATTTCTTTTTTCTTTCTTTTTTTTTGAGACAGAGTCTCACTCTGTCACCCAGGCTGGAGTGCAGTGGTGCAATCTCAGCGAACTGCAACCCCTGCCTTCTGGGTTCAAGCAATTCTCCTGCCTCAGCCCCCCGAGTAGCTGGAATTACAGGCGTGCACCACCATGCCCGGCTAATTTTTGTATTTTTAGTAGAGACTGGGTTTCACCATGTTGACCAGGCTGATCTCGAACTCCTGGGCCCAAATGATCCACCTGAACTCTGCCTCCCAAAGTGCTGGGATTACAGATGTGAGCCATGGTGCCTGGCCTCTTATTATTTCTATCATAATTATTATCAATATTATTTGATATTGAAGACTTGACCCCACAGGATCACTGCTTGAGAAAAACATGCTAGAAATGAGATGTTTCTGCAGCAGGCCTTAACACAGCCAACATAGACCCCACAGAGGAACAGCTGGCCACAAGCCACAGACTGAGCACTGGGAGGTGGACAATACCCCCGACATCGTTCAAGTGACCCACAGTGAATCAAGCCCAGAAACAACACCACTGAATGGTCCGTGTGTTATGGAACTTGAGATCCTTTCATCAGATGCTTCTAGGAGACTTTTAATTTATCCAATATTTTTGGTTAACAGGGCCTATTTCTTTATAGAGCTAGGTCAGATTTGTTTAACACATAAAAATTATTATGAATAATTATGGCGCTCCATAAATGTTTACTGTTACGATGGTGGTGGTGGTGGTGGTGATAACCATCGTTAGCATCTTTCAGGTCTACAAATCTTTAATTTGCAGCCAGGCTGGGGAATCATCAAATGAGATTTTCAGAGAAAGGGAAAAGGATGCAGGTGGTGGTAGAGGGAGAGGCTCTGCATCCTACCCCACCCCACCCCTGGCAGCCAGAAGCATTTCCTCTTAATTCTGAGACAAGGTGTGGGCCTGTGATGGAACGTCCCTAGGCTTCAGGTGCCTTGTGTGTAACATGGAGAAATAGCCCCTCACCCTCTGATATGGTTTGGCTGTGTCCTCACCCAAACCTCGTCTTGAATTTTAACTCCCACAATTCCCTTGTGTTGTGGGAGGAAACTGGTGGGCGGTAATTGAATCATGGGGGCGAGTCTTTCCCGAGCTGTTCTCGTGATAGTGAGTAAGTCTCACGAGATCTGATGGTTTTAAAAAAGGAAGTTTCCCTGCAAAAGCTGTCTCTTTGCCTGCCGCCATCCACATAAGATGTGACTTGCTCTTCTTTGCCTTCCACCATGATTGTCAGGCCTCCCCAGCCACGTGGAACTGTAAGTCCGTGAAACCTCTTTCTTTTGTAAATTGCCCAGTCTCGGGTGTGTCTTTATCAGCAGCGTGAAAACGGACTAATACACCCTCCTAGAGTCGATGCATAGACCAGATGACCTCTTGGGTTTGGGTCTGGTATGATTCTGAGATGATTTCAAACAGGCTTGTCTGCTGAATATTATCAGAGCAGTCATCTCGTGGGGCTTGCCAGGGATTTGGGTTTTGTTTGTTTGTTTGTTTGTTTGTTTTGTATGTTTGTTTTGTTTTTGGCTCTCTGGTTGGGCTGGATCTGACCACAGCATGATCACGGAAAACCCACGACTTCCTGAAAATCTGATGAGGGACTTTTCTAAAAAGCAAACAGCAGCTCCAGTAAGGATGTGGAGGTTTATAAAGTCAGTCCTGCCATTGATAATGCAACCCAATGTCACTATGCACATTTGCATCTGTGCCTCATGGGATTCTGGCAACGTTCTTCCTCCTGGCTGCATTTTAGAATCCGCTGGGGCTTTTAAGAAGCCCAGGCCTCACTCCAGACCCACTAAATCGAATCTCCAGGGGCGGAACCCAATCAGCTACAGTTTGTAAAAGTTCTTGAGGACATGGAAACACCCCTGGCTGATCTTGGGCCTTGATTGGCGTGTGGCCTTTGGTCTGACTGGTGGCATGCATAGGAGAAGGCATATACAGGAATTTAAGCTGTTTTAGAGTCTTTTGCTGTCTGAAGTCAGATTCTACCTACAAGAAGGCTGGCGTCTATTTTATAACCCTGAGTTGATTCCCCATTCAAACCAAGGACTGGCTTGCTTCAGTCAGAGAATCTGGGAATTTGGTGAGGGTGGCCGATCCAGTCTCCTTCCAGCTGGGAGTGCAGGGAGAACCTCCCTGATCTTAGGATCTCAGGATGCAGGGCTGTCCCCCGGCTCCCAACCATTTCCCAGGGACTTTTCTCAATGGATATGAATATGGCACTGGGCAGCAGTGAAGAGCTGGCTGGTGACAGCATCAAGCCTGGCCCCTGACAGAGGCCCTGGAGTGGGAGGAGAGTGACTCCTCTGTGCAGAGGTAGCTCTGGCAATGAGCAGAGGGGAGGCCGGGGGCAATCAGGCTGCATGCCAATGTCTCGGGTGCATGTTGAATGTTCCCTAACAAGGAAAATGATGAAAATGAACTACAAGGAAATGCAATTCGTGGAAAATCCCAGAGGGATGGAACCCAAAGAGAAAGCCTGGAATGGCTGAAAAGCTTTCTACAAGGAAGGAGACAAGATCATTTACAAATGGAAGTGAGAAAGGCACAAAGCAGAGTGCCTGCTGTGGCAGAAAGCAACCCTGGGTGACGTCTCTGTTTCAGGAATGTTCTTCCCTATGTGGGTTAAGCGTCAGGGAGGTAGGGATGTCAGGGGAGAAGCTGCCCATGCACTCTTCATCTTGTGCCACATGGGCCACGAAGAAAGATAATTCACAAACTCAGAGGATGGACCGTGAAAAGGACATGGCAAGAGGGAGAAAAAGCTCCAACAAACCCAGGACCTTCGAGGGAAACTTATTATCCTCAGGGCTCAGAGCCTGGATGACAGGTCACAGATGATGCCTGCAAAGGTGACCAATGAAGATGTGGGCACTGTGGCGAGGACAGGGCTGCCCTGTCCTCCTGAATGACTGGCATTTTCTCAGTGCTGTGAAGATGCAGTGCAGACACAGCTTCAAGCCTCCCTCCCCAGCAGGCAGCCCTGAAATCCCCTTTATAGAAATGCCAGAGCCACCATTGATCCACTTGGTCAGGCAAGAACAGCAGAGCGCTGAGGAATGGCATCAGAACCATGGAATCATGGAATATTAGAGACAAGGTTGAAAAGAATACAGACTAAGGAGTCGGGAAACGTGAGTGCCAATCCGACCTAGGCCCTGTCCTAGGGTATTATCTTATGTTCTCAAGTTATTTAGCATGGTTAGTCTTTTGTGTCAACTTCGCTAGGCTATAGTGTGCAGTTATTTAATCAAACATGAATCCCAGGGTTGCTGGGAAGGTCTTCTGTAGATATGGTTAACACTTAAAATCAGCTGACTTTGAGGAGATTATCCTCAATAATATGGGCGTGCCTCATCCAATCGGTTGAAGGCCGTAAGAGCAAAAACTGAGGTTTTCTGGCGAAGAAAGAATTCTGTGTCTAGACTGTTGCATTGACTCCTGCCTGGGTGTCCAAACTGCCAGGCTGCCCTGCAGACTTCACACTTGCCAAACTCCATAAATTACATGAGCCAATTCCTGAAAATGAATGTCTTTCTGTCTCTGTCCTATTAGTTCGGTTCCTCTGGAGATCCCTGACTAATCCAGCCTTTCTTTCCCCACTGATGAAATGGGGATGGTGATGACTCCCACTTCATACAGCCATTGTGAGGATCAAGTTAATTTTTGTTTAGTTTAGGATCTGGCACAGAAACATTCATTTATCATCATCATGATCAATAACAGTGGAGAAGAGGTCTAGTCCAACCTTTTTCTTTTACAGATAAGGAAACTGAGTCACAGAGAGGCGAATGAGAGTAGCTGTATGTACGTAATGCTGGCGCTGTTCAAACATTGCACGTGTATTCTTAACTCATTTAATCTTGGTGACAACCTTATGAGCTACACAATGTTACTATCCCCATTTTACAGACAGAAAAACTAAGGAAGGGATTATGTGAGTGATCCACATCACGTTGCCAGCGGGTGTCAGCTCAGGGGCCCCGTGTGCTCTCATGGCGGGGGTGATGCTAGCACCCAGGTCTCGGGGTTCCCTGCCAGGATCTTTCCACCTTCTCGCTTGGTGGGAGGCATATGCTCTTTGGTCAGAGAGAAGTCCAGGTTGGCCCAGTGTGAGGGGAACCATCCCTCAGCACAAGCTTCTTTGCTCTGGTGCCAGCCGAGTGTCCCAGAGAGAGGCAGTGCCTGCCTCTGGTGAGGGGTGAGAACTGCCTTAAGAAGTGGGACTGCAAAAACAGTGACTGACTGGGGGCCGGGATATCTAGCTATGCCATTTTCATGAAAAAGTTGGTTCATTTTAAGGAACCACCCTCCCTCTGGACCTCCCTCCTTTTCAGCCACTTGAACCAGTTACTCCTCCAGCTGAAGTTCTTGCCTATAGCCAGGGAGGTGAGGAGTTTATCCCCTTCCTTCCAGTCTTAAATTGCTAATTAAAATGTCTTGGAGACTAAGCCCATTGCAAAAAGAGCCTGGGTGGCTTTCTAAAGCTTCTTGTTCATAACCAGAGGGAAGTTGATTCTCTTCTCATCTTTATAATAAGGATTCTTTTGCAGGATATCTGTTTTATGCTCCCTACAGCTCTGGCCCCTGTTTGGTCCCAGCAGGGGGAGGCCAGTGGAGTTTAATTACATTCCTCCTATAGGGAACATTCAAGGAATGAGGCTTTGAAAAACAACTTGTGCGACCAAAAGAAAAAAAAATCAAATTAAGTGAGTGAGAAACAGGAATTGCCTTTTGTGTCCTAGCGACCCAATCTAAATATTTAAATTTTAAAGACAGATTTCTAAATGATTAACTTTATAAACCTTCTGCATTGCAATTCACAGGGGAGTCACACCTCCCTTGTGATCTGGAATATTCATATGCCTGGACTAACAGAGTCTGGTAGCTGATATTTTCACACATGCCATATTCAGTTATAAAATACAACTTAAAAAAAAAAAAAAGAGAAAGCTCACCAAACAAAACGTAATGCTGTCCACAGTCCTGGGGCAAAACAGACTTTCCGGAAAACCTAGGGTTAAAGGAGTGTCTGGGCCATAAGCACACATTTTGGAAAGGCCCCTTATTCTAGACTGATTTTCCAATTTTCCTTCCTCTCTCGGCTCTGAGATGCCCAGTGATTGGCTATTAGTGGAGTGTGGAAGCAGCCCCCAGGCAGAAGCTATTAATTTGCTGATTTAGTAGGTGCTCAAATACCATGAGCTGACAGAGGAGGCAGACCATAGCAGCGGTAGGAGACATAGGTAGTAAGTTTCTTGTTGTCAGCAGGATTCAAGCCCAGCCTCATGATCTTTCAGATATCTGTCCTGGATGGGAAGCTGCCCTAGATGTCCCCAGAGGTCTCCTCGGAGGCCGAGGGCTGAGGCTCCCTCCTTTTCTTAGCATGATATCTTCTGGGCAATTGCACTGCAATTGTAGGACTATAGGGACTCCAAGTGTTGCCTTCAACCTGCCTCCATCTCCCCACGCAGTGCCTTCTCTCCTTGACTCCACCGACCCCTTTCTCGCTGGGCGCAGTAACTCACAGGCTTTATCTACTGTGCCTCCCTGCTCGTCCCCCCTCAAATCTGTGCTTGGAGTTGGTCTCCAGTTAGAAAAGGAAGAGTGAAATAACTTTTCTCAACACCTATTTCTCATGTGCCAGGCACTGTGCTCGGCCCTGGGACCTACCAAGGTACCCAGCGGACGAGGCTTCCTAGTCGTGGGGTTTACATCCTGGCTGGGACTTGATGCTATTCCCCTCCCAAAATGAGTGGTGTGTTAATAACGGATCATGTGTCAAAACAAAGCCAGGGCCTCCCAATGGAAAATTTTAAGCCTAGTGACGAAAAGGTTTTTTGGGGACAAGAAGTCTTTAAATTCCCACCAGATGATACCATTTTGGAGCTTCCACTCCACTGGTGTGAAAGCGACTTTGGTCAACAGAGTCTGGGGAAGTTAAAAAAAAAAGTATGTTTGTTCTTTTATTTCAAGAGCTAATTGTTGGGAATAAAACCCATTCTTTTGATGTTTTAAGAGCCCATAATGTGTGCAATAGTTAAATAAATGAGCCATTCAGTTGCGAATCTAGCTCCATGCCAAGCGGATGCACAGAAGGTTGAGCTTCACCTGTGGAGCTGACTTTCCCAAGTTTATTTTTCATTCTTGCTTTTCTGGATGGATGTGAACCAACCCCACAAGCTTATTTGCTTAGCAAAGCTTGGTCCCTCTAGAGGCCCAGCTATTGAATATGAAAGACTCTGATTTGCTACATGAAAGACACCACATACATGCTGATTGGTGTGACCCATTCCTGGGAGAGACTTCTCTTTGCAGGTGCCCCTCCCTCTGCTCTGCAGGGACTCAGGGGGAGGGGGACTTGGGGCATTAATTGCTAAAAATTCAAAGTGCTGGAGTGTTGCAGTTGATGAAGCCAGGCAGCCCAGAAAAAACACCTGCAAGTCTGTCCTGCTCTTCACCCTGCCTCCCCCGTGCCACCCCCATTGCAGGCATGTGGGTCTTGTCTGCTGTGTGCACTTACAGGCTTCTGGGATGACCAGGGGCTCCCAGGGGGCAGTGGGTCAGGAGGTGGAGCAGGAGCAGAGAAGATTCTGGGCCTCTCTGGACCTGGGAATAGAGTCAGAACAAGAATAAGGGAAGAAAGAGGGGAAGGAGACTAAATAGTGCTGTGAACAATGAAGAGAGGAAAGAGGAAAGACAACAGAGAAATGGGGCGGGATGAGAGGGAGAGGGCGGGCAGGGAGAGGCACCGCAGGTCTCTAAGCTCCTGGCTGCCACTGCTGAGGCTCCTGGGAGCAGCTCCCAGGCAGAGCGGGTCAGTTTCCCTACAGGTTACTGTGGGCATGGGCTTTGAGTATCTCCAGGGTATGTGGAGGAGTCTGGAGTCCTGAGTAGGGGCAGAGGAAGGTCTTGGCACCCATTTGCAGCCCAGATGACCTCTGGGAGGCACAGCCTGCCTTCCCGCAGGTATCCCCAGGACGGGAACAGGCAGATGGCCGGATCTCTAAGATAAGTTTGTGTGCATAACAATGAAATGGACAGTTAAGATCCGAGGCCCTGCCACCTGATCCAGATCGATTGGTCACCCTGCTTTGGGAACTTGTGACTTGTCCACTGATGGGGCACAGAAGTCCCTAGTATCCTGTGTCCTGGGAGTTGGTGTGTTGGTAGCAGTGACCACAAATCTTAACTTCCAAGATAGGGTTCCGGGTACACACCCAGAGAGGCCCCTCTTCACGGGCTGGGAGGAGGGGCCTTTCTGATATTAGTGGTCAGGATGCAACTTTTCCTCCCTTTGCCTGATATTAGTGCCCTGATATTAGTGGTCAGGATGCTACTTCGCAGGGCCAGATGCTTCCAGAAAGAAGGACAGGAGGTGGGTACCTTGGATACATTTCCAAGGCCCCCTGCTGAAGCTCCTATTCCTCTAGTGGAAATAGCTCAGATTCTGTCCTAGGCCACCAAAGAAATGGCATCAGAGACATGCTCTTTGGCTATAGTTGTTTGGCATGGCCTCCCACCTGGCACCCGAAGCTACTGTCTACAACCAAGGGGCGTAGGGGAGTAGGGAAGCTAAGGGGCTGGGTGGAGCTCCCTGCTTAAAAGGATTGGCCTGAGGGTCCCGTTGGATGTGATAGGTCTCCAGTCTACACACATGTCCTGACAGGAAGCTCAGGTTGCCGTCTTCATCTGCTTTGAAAATGACTTTAAATCACCTCAAAAGCTCCCCCTAACCTCCCACCATGGAAACAATTATTGAAGAAAATAGATGATTTTAGGCTTTATTTAGGATTAATACACTTCTAAAATGTATTAGGATTGGCTCATTCCTGCATCACTTCATCTCCCACTCAATAAAGTGAATGCCATCATGATTATGGAATAATCAGGAAACCACTGAGATTTATTAGCAAAAGGTAAACCACTGAAGAACATGAGCACGTTAAATATCATGAGGAATACATACTTGCCATGTCCAGCACACGTGAGAGAGACACAGTACGTATGGTTCAGAACCTGGCTCCTTGTACATAGTGTGGGCCGTGGACTGGCTGTATCAGCATCACCTGGGAGCTGGTTAGAAATGCAGACCCTTGGCCGGGCACGGTGGCTCACGCCTGTAATCCCAGCACTTTGGGAGGCCGAGGCGGGCAGATCACCTGAGGTCAGGAGTTCGAGACTAGCCTGTCCAACATGGTGAAACCCTGTCTCTACTAAAAATACAAAAATTAGCTGGGCATGGTGGCGTGAGCCTGTAATCCCAGCTACTCGAGAGGCTGAGGCAGGAGAATCACTTAATCCTGGGAGATGGAGGCTGCAGTGAGCCAAGATCGTGCCACTGCACTCCAGCCTCGGGGACAGTGAGACTCCGTCTCATAAATACAAAATAATAATCACAGAAAAGAAATGCAGACCCTCAGGCTCATCCCAGACCTGCTGAATCAAAATCTGCAGATTTAATGACTCCCAGGTGATTCCCGTGCACGTTCAACTTTGTGATGCCCTAACCAAGGGCCGGTGCCGCAGCCCATTGCCACTTTTCTCACGCTGCGGTGACGCTGTTCTTTGTTTTAGATTTCAACATTAGGGCTGTAAGGCGTTCTCTGTTTTGCCTCTTCCCTTGTCCCTGTGGCTTTGTGCTCTGTTGTCCTGTTGTGCTGTTGTGGGGTCTGTCGGAAGGCAGAGACTCAGCAGCACCTCTGACCCCTGTGTGGCTGGGGGACTGAATTGATAGGGAACTCCTGAACTTACTCCTCACCAACTGTGGGTAGCCCGACCCCAGCAGACCTGGGCAAAGGGGAGGAAACCTTCCCCATGGGGAAAAACCCATTTCCAGTTTTCTACTTGATCTCAAAGTCAACCATGCCCTCCTCCCTGGGTGAGATCCACATGGGAAGACATTTTTTTTTTTCCATAGTGAGGATAAATTTGTGTTAAGCTATTCACTTTTTTTCCTGCTCAACCCTTTCCCTATGACAAAGGATGTGTATTCATGAAAAAGCTAGTTGGGGGTAAAACGGATTTTTTTTTTTTTTGTAAGCACATAATATGCTTTTTTTTTCTTGGAGATCCTCTGACTGCTTCAAGGAACAAATCCTCAACCTTGCTCACACAGCAGCATGAGCTAATAAGCTGAAATAACCAGCACAGAATGTTCTTTTATCCTTAAGAGAAAAAGAAAGAGTAAGTTGTATTTTAATTAGATATTTATAATGGTTACAAAGCAGCTCTTCAAGAGAAGTTTTAAGAATTTGGCCTTCCTTCTAAGGCATAACTGTGTTCAAATTATCCTAAAGAGAGGCTGTATATCAATCCAATCCAGTCTGTGATAAATTTACAACTGGGTTCTGCACAGCAGATTTATAACAACAATTAAGCAGAAGGAAAATGGGTCATAAATTTTGGCCGGCACAGTCCAGCACCAAAGAGAAGAAAAGAGAATGGTTTAGCCAGATCAAAAGTCAATAATTTCAACATAGAACACTAAAGCTATAGAAGACACAATTTATATGAAAAGAAGTTGGTTTTTTTCCTTTCTCATCCTTTTCAAAATTACATGAGAACACAATGAAGCATCCATATAACAAAGGTCTCATTAAATAGATGGTGTGGTTTTTTCAGCTTTACGAGTGGTACAAATGGTACAAACCTTTTCCCGCCCATCCACTATTGAATTTACTGAACGTACTACCTCCTTTTCCATAGACCAAGGCAACATGGGAAAAGAGAGACTTCTCCAAGAGATTGGAGGACTTGAGAAAGAAGATTTTACACTGAATTTTGATGGTGGGACAAGAGGAGGGGAGGCCAGATAAAATTCCAAAACAAGACGATTTGGAAGAAAACACATGCGGCCCAGAAAGAATCAGTCTGGGGGCATGAATTAAAAAGTGGATTGAAGCCAGGCGCAGTGGCTCACGCCTGTAATTCCAGCACTTTGGGAGGCTGAGGCAGGCGGATCACTTGAGGCCAGGAGTTCAAGACCAGACTGACCAACATGGAAAAATCCCATCTCTACTAAAAATACAAAAATTAGCCAGGCATGGTGGCACGCGCCTGTAATTCCAGCTACTCGGGAGGCTGAGGCAGGAGAATCACTTGAACCTGGGAAGTGGAGGTTGCAATGAGCCAAGATTGCACCACTGCACACCAGCCGTGGCGACAGAGCAAGACTCTGTCTCAAAAACAAAACAAAACAAAACAAAAACAAACAAAAAAGTGAATTGTAACTGTTTTAGAAGCTGGAACCAAAATCTATACCCCGAAAGGAGAAATGCAGTCAAGGCTGTATGGGATGAGAGATGAGATGTTGCCAGACAGGATGTGCGGAGGCAGATCCCCAAAAGTGAGGGAGACCTTTGAGTGTCTTTATATGCGCCAGGGGTTTAGAACTGCTAACAGTAGAGAATCTGAATTATTGACTTTCATGCCTGACATTTTCACTTCTCAAATGGTGAAGGATGCAATAAGGCAAAACTGCTGAGCTGGACCGACTGGTCCTGCAGAAATCACAGGAAACTTGGGATGATTTGCAAGAAATAGGCAAGAGCAGGCTGTTCCAGGTACTGCTGGACTTATACCTTCTAATTTGGCAAGCTGGATTTTAAAAGTTCGGAGGGAAGGTGAACATGATCACATAACAGGAAATTGAGAAGTGGGAGCTTCTAATCTGGGGGCCACGGATTCTATGTACAGAGGTGGGCAAACACACTGTTTCCTGGCTACCTAGAAGCCATTTACCCCACTTTTAGTAAGAGCGATTTGGGGATCCACCTCTCCTCCACTCGAGAGCTCAGTGGTATGGGTAAGGCCTCACCTAGACACCAACTCCAGGAATGGGGCACATGACCCAAGTCTAAGCCAATCAGGGGATCATATTCCTCTGGGGTCCAGAGATTGGTTGAGGGGGCAGGTGCATGACCCTCTCGAGGTCACTGGGATGCCAGGAGGCTTTTGCTGAGACTTCCAGGAAAGAGACTCTTGCTTCTTCCCATTGAACTTGAACCTACTCTCTCCTACCCCCATCCTTAGCCTATAAAGACATTAGAGGGATTTAAAGAAAACTTAGAGCAAGGAGTCATTGGCCTAGGGAAGAGGGTCCTCCCTACTCGCAAGCCAAGGAAGAGGGTCTTCAGCAGAGCCACTCATAGAGGTGGGCCATTCTCTTTGGCCATCTGCTCATGCAGCAGAATTGCTGATGTGCCCTCTCTGCCTATTTGAGCAAAAGAAAAGTACTTGGAGAGACATGACAGGGTAGAGGGAGGAAGGAGAGGGCAGAAGGTGGCCACTGTGGGTGTGGCCCAGTTGTGTGTTTCCCATAGGCCGGGCGGACACTGGGGAAGGCATGGAAGCTGGAGCCATCTAGCTGGTATCCTGCTCAAGATTCCCCACCAAGCAGCCTTGGGGCAGGAGCTAGTGGCAGGAGCTGGAGCCTGTCTCCCTGGCAGGGAATTATGCAGTGAGGACTTCAGACCTGGGAGCCCTCCGAATACGTCTTGCATCTACCCCACGTCAGAAGCCCCCCAGGGAAGGCACTGAGGGCAGCTCCAGGTAGGCAGGATTTGGGGATCCGTTCACAGGCTCCACTCCTGGAGGAGAAAGGGGCCCAGCAGGGGTTGGGGAGGGGTAGAAGGAGGGGAAAAAACAGACCTCTCCTCCCCCAGGGCGGCATCCTCAGGCCACAGGTCAGCCTGAGCTAAGAGAACAGAAGAGCACTGATTGGATTTGAGCCTGAAGTTTTCATCTGGGCCAGACTGGCCTGGACTTTTTAATGCCCCCCAAAATGACCAGAAATCATTGAGATCTGTCCAAGGTATCATCACGGACAGGGAAAGGAGATTCATCAGAGCACATTTAAAGGAAAAAAATGAAACAAAAAACACCAAATGGTTTCAAGTTGGTACCTCACTGAGTTCAGACTGTTCAAAACACTGGTTACACAGCTGTCTTGAGACCCCTAGGGGAGATCTGCCTGAGAAGGGAGTGTGCCCAGAGAAACCGGAGCTGAGAAATGGGGAGAGAGAACAACTTGGACAGGGCTTGAGCCCCTGAATCAAGCCATACCTGAAGGGAGCTCTGCCCTCTGGAGTTTTCAGTTATAGGGGTCAGTAAACTCCCTGAGACAATCTGGGCTGAGTTTTTTTTTTTATCACTGTCCACAGAAGAGTCTGAACTGATGCCATGCACATATCTGCTCTTTCTTGGAGGAAGGGATGTAGCTCTCATCAGATTCCCATGGTGCATTGCTATGAAAGAAATTGCTCAGGGAGAAGAAACTCTAGAGCTCAAATTAAGCAATCTCATTGACAAATACAAGGGAAGGCCATCTAATGAGGCATGGGGATGCTCTACAGGGATGTCACAGAAGAGCTAGACCAGAACACCCTCGTGCGTAGGGCTGGAGCCCCGGAGTCTGGCATTAACTGGCACTCAAGAAATATTTGTTGAATGGAAACCAGCAGGAAAATTATAACAAGTCATACTTTACATGCAAATTTTCAGGAATATTTTCAGGAAAATATCTAATGTGTGAACATCTAATCTGCATTTCCATGTCCTGACAGATGGCCCATATTAACAGAGCTCTGATTATAGTAAAAAAAAAAATTAAAAAAATAAAAGAAGGAAAGAAAGAAAAGAAAAAAAGAAAACCTACCAATATTCATTGAGTGGGTGCCATGTGCAAGGCTATGGAAAGCAACATTATTGTGACTACCAAATGTATGTTTTTAAAAAGACAGCTGTAGATATTCCCATTTTTCAGAGACTCCCCCCCACAACCAGTTAACACATAGGGGAAGAAAATCACCTTGTGGCTTGCATAGCTTAGGAGGGCTTTGGACCCTGATTTTTTGTCTTGGAAGAGGGATCTGAGCCCTTGAGAGTCTAAGGCTGTCTTCTCGAAGTGGAACCAGGGACCACCTGCATCAGAATCACTGGAAACATTTATTTAAAACATGGGTTCCTCAGGCAGCAGAGGTTGCTGTGAGCCAGGATTGCGCCACTGCACTCCAGCCTGGATGATAGAGCGAGACTCCATCTCAAAATTAAAATATAAAATAAAATAAAATAAAATAAAATAAAATAAAATAAAATAAAATAAATAAAATAAAAAAAAAATGCAGGTTCCTGGGTCCCAGCCCAGACTTATGGAATCGGAACCCCTGAGGTCAGGACCCTGGAAATTGCATTCTAAGCAGTCTTCCCATATGGTTTTATGCACACTAAACTCAAAAATTTGACCTGCTGTAATATGTTTATTTGACCAAGGGGTCTCAGTGCTTTGCAACATTCTGTACAGCCCCATAATAACATGTGGTCCTTTTTTTTTTTTTTTTTTTTTTGAGACGGAATTTCTTTCTTATTGCCCAGGCTCAAGGGCAATGGCACAATCTTTGCTCACTGCAACCTCCGCCTCCCCGGTTCAAGTGATTCTCCTGCCTCAGCCTCCCAAGTAGCTGGGATTACAGGCATGTGCCACCACACGCAGCTAATTTTGTATTTTTAGTAGAGATGGAGTTTTACTATGTTGGTCAGGCTGCTCTTGAACTCCTGACCTCAGGTGATCCACCCACCTCGACCTCCCAAAGTGCTGGGATTACAGGCATGAGCCACTGCGCCCAGCCTAACATGTGGCCCTCTGGGAGGAGAAGCCCTGCTCCTAAGCTGGGGGGATTGAAGGAGGCCAGGGTTTGGTGAGACAACACCCTCCTTGATGTCATGGCCAGTTAAGGCCGTGCCAGAGGTAAAGGGTGTGTGCGTGAGGGCCTTTGAATGGAAACACTTGCTGTGTCCTCCTGGCAGACTGACATAACTGGATGTGACTATGGTTATAGCTGGTGGGACAGACTCCTATGGCCCCATGGCTCTTTAAATGACACCACACATTCTAGACCTGATGATCTGCCGCCTTCTACTGCCCTGCAGGCCTGCGTTTGGAAGGAAGATATTGTTTCATAGGCATAACATTGCTTCTCAATTGGCGATTGAATTCCTGCAAGATGAGGATCTGACTTCTATCTCTTAGAGCTTCTGCCCCGCTCCTAGCCTCTGCCGTGTCTACTAAACTGCTGGACACTCATTAGATGCTTCAAAGCCCTTAATTTGGTGTGATTTCTGGTTTACTGAGACCAGAGCGCTGGGCTTCCCTCTAATGCCTTCCTGGGACAGCATGCTAAGCTTCCCTTGAGAAGTCACCTTCCCAAGTTCTCAGTCATGTGACTTGAGCATGATTGACTGAGGGCTAGAGTCTGATTGGTGTAAGCCTATCAGGGACCCCATTCCCCTTGCTTCAAGAGTTGGTTCAAGAATGGGCAGCAGGCCAGGCGTGGTGGCTCACGCCTGTAATCCCAGCACTTTGGGAGGCCGAGGCAGGCAGATCACCTGAGGTTGGGAGTTCCAGACCAGCCTGACCAACGTGGTGAAACCCCGTATCTACTAAAAATACAAAATTAGCCAGTTGTGGTGGTGCATGTCTGTAATGCCAGCAACTCGGGAGGCTGAGGCAGGAGAATTGCTTGAACCTGGGAGGTGGGGGTTGCAGTGAGCCAGGATTGTGCCATTGCACTCCAGCCTCGGCAACAAGAGTGAAACTTCATCTCAAAAAAAAAAAATAGAAAAGAACGGGCAGCGACCTAAGCATTCCCGTCAGAGTGACCCTCATGACTCTTTCTGGGAATTTTAGGCCACAGACCCTCTCTTCTCCATTGGTTACAAGCAAGGAAGTATGGAGTCCCAGACACTCTTGACAGGCTTCTTGGGGCTTTGAGAGGAGAGCATGATGGAGGATGGGGCCAATATAAGAGAGCACAGCCAAGAACTGGCGAGAGAGAAACGGACCTGTGCACCAGTTTGAGACCTAGACAAAGATTTGCCTGGAGCCACATCTATTCCTGAGCTGCTCAATTAAATGTACTCAGAAATACACATTTATGAGTCTTTTTGTTTGTTTTTACTTTTTGTTTTTGTTTTGCTTAAATCAGTTGGGTTGGGGTTCTGTTATCTGCAACTAAATGTATCCTAATAGATTGCCTCGCTTCCAGCTCCTTTTACTTCTTTTGCACTAATGCACCCCAGTCACCGTTGGTCCCTCCCTCTCCCCTTTCCTCAATTTAAGAACAAATACACAAACCACTACGTATAAAACAGAATAAGATGGGTGGCAGGGTTATTTGGATTCATGGCTTGTTGAGATTCCATGCCCAAAGAATATTGATTAATGGATCAATGTCAACTGGAGGGAAGTCCTGTCCTGTTCAACATTTTAATCAATGACTTGGAT
This sequence comes from Pan troglodytes, assembly GCF_028858775.2. Taxonomy (NCBI): domain Eukaryota; kingdom Metazoa; phylum Chordata; class Mammalia; order Primates; family Hominidae; genus Pan; species Pan troglodytes. The sequence continues at coordinate 155,321,368 of NC_072404.2, read as the reverse complement.
GAAACAGGAGACATGCTTAGTAAGTCTCAGATGACACGAGGCTGGAGGAATTGCTAATATAACAGATGGCAGAATCAAGATTCAAAATTATTTTGACTGACTTGAACAGTAATAAGGATAAATATAAACTCTTGCGTCTAGGCTCAATAAATCAATTGTGTAAGCAGGGTTTGGAAAGGCCCAGCTTGGCAGTTGTCATAACTACTTAGAACTTGAAGTTGACCATAAGCTCATGTTGAGCCTAAAGTTAAGACAATTAATTAGTAACATAGTGAATGCAGTTTTCAAATATTTAAAAACTGCTGTGAAGAAGAGACACTGACTTTGCCTTTACTTCTCCAGTAGAATAAAGAAGTAGAATTTCCCGGGAAGTGGTTTTCAGTTCATTGTATGAAACATTTTTTAATGGTTCCAGTAACAGAACAGACCACCTTTCAAAATGGTGAATGTAATAGCAATCATATCAGAATGTAACAGAAAGGATTCCACTGTGGTGGTCTTCCTTTTAAAGCACAGATTTTAAAAATGAATCTCTTTGACAACTCATGAGTCAAAGTTATACACACACAAGCATCTAGAGGAAAAAATGAGGTGATAAAGTAGCCTCGCTCAGCACCCTCGTTATATCTGCTATAAGCGATCAAGAGGGGCCTCATCTAGAAGAAAATGCCCTGAAGCTGGCCTGGGCGCTGACGGGCCCCATCTTCCCTTATTCCATTTGTGAGCCTCCTCCTCAGCTTCCAGTCTTCAGTCCAGCTTCAGCTTGGCCTGTCCTTTTGTCTACTCCTGCCTTCTAGCTTGGCTCTCTTTTCTGGCTCACACCTGCCTCCCTCCGTGTGGCAGCTCCAAGTCAGATATTGGGAAGGCACGACTCCTTCCCCATCCCTGCCCTTTGGGCCTGACACCTTCCTGGGCTTCCACAACTTCCTCGAGCCAGGCCCGGCTTCATGGACTACCCCAGACACTGAAGGTGCACACACAATTTGTCTTTTTGTTGTGGTTATTGTTCTCAACATTTCATTTCACTTGCTAACCTGGAGAGCAGGAGAAGCCGAGCAATGACCCTATTTCATCTTATAAGCTTAGAATGTGATATTAGCAAGTCATTAAAAATAAGTTTCACTCCCACAAACACAAAATCAATTGTCCTATGGATATCCCGTGGGTAACTGGACCCAACTTGTACTCACGTGTTTCTCCTTAAAAACGTCCACCTCTCTCAGAAGCTTCTCTTGGCAGTCAGGGTTGGTGGCCAGTAGGTAGGTGGCAAAAGAAAGTGTGTTGGTGACAATTTCATAGCCAGCGATGAGGAAGATGAAGGCCTGGCCCACAATCTCATCCACAGTCAAAGGCCTGGCCATGGAGCTGGGCTGGTGTTGCCGGGAAGGGTTCGGCTTGCACCCAGTAGAGGAGAAAACTTCTCTAACGATGTCAAAGTCTTGCACGCCCATGGGACTTGCAGAATGTCGGGCATCCAGGACCATTTGGAGGAAGTCTCTCCGCCTCTAAGGAACAAAAGGAGAAAAATGCACATTTTGACCTTACAGTCATGAAGAGTGAGGCTTCCTGGAGAACAAAGGAGGAAGATACATGGGCATAGCTTTTGAAGAGCTCAGTAGCAACAAGCTTCCTCATTGCTGGGTTATCTGGGATGGTGAGAATCTGGAAGCCACCTGAATGTCCCTTAGTAGAGCACTGGTCAGGCAGGTTCTGGGGCAGTGAAGAGCAGCCTGGGCTGCTGCCTTGAGCAAGGCAGAGGCCATTCTATCTGGGCTGATTTGAAAGTCATTGAGCCACTTTGTTAAGTAAAAACAAAGCCGGTCATGGAATAGTATGCACTGTGGCTCTCGTTTCTGCAAAAACAGCAAATGTACTAAATCTATCATCACCTATATCTGTCTACACATAGACGATTTTAGCAACGTCCCCACCCAACAGTTCATAATGAGCTGGAGGAGGTGGGAAAACCAGGAGGGGGGCTTTTATTTTTTACTTTATACATTTTTGTACTGTTGGTTGGTGGTTGGTTTTCCAACAATAAAACAATGGCAACATCACATAGATTTAAAACCAAGCATGTGCTGTACTGCTCACTTCTGTGCAGCTTAGGGCTTAGATGGGCAGCCACCAGTTTTTCTCACACAGTAGGAAGTTAACAGAAGTGAGGGCAAGGGGAGGGGACTAGTTTGGCGGCGCCTGTCTTCAAAGTCTCCAGGCTTTGCCTTCTTCATCCCCTAGCCTTCATATCAGATCTTCACATCGGTTCCCTCTATTTCTCAGTAATCCCCTGCCCCCATTTAAGTAGTTAGAGCTTTTTTTCCATTTCCCCCTACCTTCTTTATCAGTCATTTGCATATTCTTTATATTTTCACTATTACTAATTGTAACAATAGGAGTGTTTCTATATCGCCTCTGTGTTAACAAAGCTTATTCCTAGAACATCCCTTCTTTGAAATGCTCTTTAATGTCATGAAGGACAACCAACACATTTCCATTTTCTGAAGTTTATGGGACTAAAATGGCAAAAGGAGAGTATCAGAATCACCAACAGAAAAATATTAGGATTTCATGCAAAGTACTCTGCTAGCTGCAGCATTTTCTCAGTTCACTGGCTTCCGAATTTCGATTGCATTAATAATCTATGCCACACACATGAGCGTCTGATTTCATCTTTTTTTTTTTTTTTTGCTCTGTCACCCAGGCTGGAGTACAATGGTGTGATCTTGGCTCACTGCAACCTCCACCTCCCAGGTTTAAGTGATCTTCCTGCCTCAGCCTCCTGAGTAGCTGGGACTATAGGCGTGTGCCACCACACCCGGCTAATTTTTGTATTTTTAGTAGAGGCGGGGTTTCACCATGTTGGTCAGGCTGGTCTCGAACTCCTGACTTCAGGTGATCCGCCCGCCTCGGCCTCCTGATGATTCCATCTTTTAAGATTGTTGTCATTTCATGTGTGGTTGCTTTTCCTCCTGCATAAGATTATAAGCAACTCCAGGGCAGGACCCCACCCTCAACCCCTGACACCGTGCCTAGTTTTGTGCTGAGCACATGTTAGATCTGCAGTCCATGACTCAACAGATAAAAACGTAATGCAGTGTGTGCATTTGGAGGATGGGTATGCTGAGTTTGATGACAAGTGAATGCTCTTTAGAGCGGGAGTCTTGGATGCTGACACCTTTGCAGCTCTACTGCACCCCAGCCTTGTGACTTTGGAAGGTGCCTACTGGGATCCTAGCAGTGCTCAAGGTTAAGACTATGGGTGCCACAGACCTTGAGTCTAAGGAAGCAAGGCCTCAGCTTCCCAACAGCCTGCTGGGTTGTAATAGCTGAGAAAATGGTGAGGGTCAGGGGTAGTTGGTGGCTTCATTCCACCCTGGCCCTGCTTGTTCTGATTTTCAAACAGCATCCTCAAGGGCTGGCTTTCCCCAGCTTCCTTCCTGCTGCTCGGTCAACGTCTGGGCGCTGGTGTGGTCCCACTGCTGGCCCTGCTCCCATGGAGCAGAGCTGGGGCAGGGTCAGGCAAAATGGCACGCAGGGGAAGTGAGCATCCCTTGCTCCCTCAGCTCTGGGACACCAGCACAGGACCCCAGAGCACCCCCAGACCTCTCAGTCAGTCCCTCTGAAGGTCCTCGGGGTGTGATATCGTTGTGGTTCCCGAGGCTTGGCTATGGCTTTGCTGAGGTGGTTTAGGAGTAATGATGGGAGGGAGGGCACAGCCACCTCTACACCGGGTATTTTTCCATGGGCAAAACTGCAGCCAGCATCCTTTCCTCTTATCCCAGCCCAGACAGACTGCTAAAGGGCTGTCAGAATCTCGCAGAAATCTGTCTTAACCTCCAGCCACAGAGGCCAGAGGAAAGGCCACTCTCCAGGGCCCGTGCACTGGAGAAGAACATTAGTATAGATGGGTTTCTTTTATTCACATGGCATCAGGGAGGCTATCTGAACACTGCCCATTGAGGACTGAAACGGTGCTGGTTTATGGTCCTATCCAAGGAAAATACGCACCCTGATAGATGTAGGTGTCTAATCCACCCATCGGCTAGAGCTTAGAAAAATATTTACCTTTTAACATCTGTGCCGCATTTTCACTGCGCAAACACACATCTGCTTGATGGAATGTATACAGACTTCAGATGGTTTTAAAGCAAGTTTTCTTAGTAACCGTATAGCTCTGTCTTGACATGGCTGTCCTGGATTTGTGGTTGGGAGATTTTTCTCAGATCAACTCATTGTTTGAAACAAATAGCACTAGAGTTTGTAAAAGGAAAAGCTCTAGGCAATCCCAGTAATTGGATCTTTAATAACCTCTCACCTCTTAGTAAGTCATTCGATGCAACAGTTTTAAAATTTTTAGCCTGATTCCACAGCCAGGCTAGGGATGCGTGTGTGTGTGTGTGTGTGTGTGTGAACACTCTCAAAAGGTGGCCCTTAGTAGCAATGTTGAGGGTTGAAAATGGTTCTTTCTTCATCCCTTCTCCCCCTGGCTCCAGCCTCACGCTGCGGAGAAACATGAACCTGGATCAGAATGTTCTGTCCTTTTAGGCTTCAGAGCCGGGGCAGGGATGCCAGTTAGCTGCGTCTTCCCACACCTCCAAGGACATGCGAGTTGAGTTCACAGTGGTGTGGGCCGAGGGGGCTGCAAGCTTGCCTATACCTTCCCATGCCTTCTGGATCTAGACACATTTGCTGCACAGTTCTCAGGGTGTGAAGCTGCAGAGGACACGGTTGCTGCCCAAGACCGCTCAGTGTATCAAGCCACTAATTGACCCCTGATTTCATTTCAGGCCAGTGCCTTAACAATTGGACCTCACCAATTCCTCTGAGCCATCCAGTCTTTGAGACAACCCTTTTAAAGTTGCATCTTGCACGAGTCAGCTAAGGAAAAGCCATTTCAGCCCTGTTTTCCTTTTTAGTAACTTTCTTTAATGTGACAAGGGCTTTAAAGCCCAGATTTACATATGCATATGCATATCCAGTATTGAAATGACCTTTCTTCCCACTGAAAACTCCTCTTTCTATTTTAGCCAAGTTCAATCAACAAATATTTACTTGATTCCTACTATGTGCCAAGCATAGTGCAAATCTGCAAGGAGGAAAGAAAATGCTACGTCTCATATGAATCGTGCCAAGGAGTCCAGGGGGCCCTCAACCACGAGTTCTGTAGCGACATCCTCCATGCTGAGTGGGAGTGTGGGGTTAGTGACTGACAGTTGCCGAACTCTCTAATAAGCATGCTGCTCATGCTGGAGAACTCCATCTTGCTGGGTTTTCAATATAAAGAATATGCTCATGAAAATTGCATGTGGGCACATTTACCCAGAAAATTCTTCTGGGCTAATCTAACCTGTGCTTGGGTTGATGCTTGCACTAGGGAGACAGTTTTGGGGGCGGCTTTAATTCTACCCGTCTGTGTCCGAGGATGTACACATTGCTGTAGGCTTCTCTCTGCCGTCCCACCCTCCCTTTCTTGTCTGACCTTCCTCAACCTTCCTCTGTTCTCTCCACTGTCCCTGGAAGCTGTAAGTGGTGGGTTGCTGAAGGACGGCACGGTGTGATGTGTGGGGCTGAGAGGGAAGAGAAAGAGCAGAGACAGTGATGCCAAAGTCGGCTCCATTCCATTTCAAGGCTGTGTCCTATTAAAATACGTTACCTCTTCGGCAGCTTGCTGGTCCCGCAAGGCAATCACATTCCTAATGAGTTTGTTAAAAAAGCCGTTCAGTTCATCTCGGTTCTTATTGGGCAAAATCCGGGCCAGTGGGACCATTATGGATGGAAATGATACTTGAAAGAGAAAAACAAAAGTGGCATTGAAAAGGGGGTGATAATAAACCAGGGCCATTAGACGCCTGTTCCCGGGAAGCAAACGCGGGCCTGGAATCGGAGCCGTTTTGGAGTCCTGCCCTCCCCGCCGCACTGCTGCTTCTGAGAGCAGGGGTGATGTCTCACTCCCTCTCGGTACTCCTCACCATTCCTGGCACATAGTAAGCACTCAATAAACATCTGTGCAATTAATCGAGTCTGCACTTCCATCTGGCCCTCAAGAGGTCAAGGTCACCCTCATAAATTAATGTTTCAGGTCCTGGGGATGAGACCTGAAGGTCTTTGTACTTCATTAAGAGAGAAAGGATTACAGGCTGTTTCAAGCCTTAGCAAGTGGTAGAAGCCGATTTACTTTTTACAAACTTTCTGGTCATTTGAATTTTCTTTCCGGTGGATAATTGTTCCCAGCATGACCTCCTGAATTGCTCCCAAGAGCTGCCACTGCAGCTGCTGACAAGGGTACTGGCTGTTGCTGCTGTGGGTGCCTCCCTTGCCGGCCCCTGGGTGCAGCATGGGCCCTTGCTGCCATGTGCTGGGGATCGGGCTGCCAGAGTCAGGAACCCCTCATCTCCCCTGGAGAGGGGCACTGGCTGGGTTCAGCTTCTCAGCTTCCATTGTGGGTTCACCCTGCACCGGGCTCTATGGGAGCTGGGCTGGGGAGAACATCTCCAGACACACACGCTCTCAGAATGTGCAGGCCCATTTTCAAGAGCCAGAGTCCGAACCAATGTGACACAGCAGCAGGAGGGCCCTGCAGAGGCAGAGAGGAGGAATAGAAGGGATGGCACAACTGAGCCACCTGCCCCACAGGCCTGGGCCGTGGTTGAGGCACAAGGGGCAGACACAGCCTGTGCTGCCTCCAAGATCGGTGGAAAGGGTGCAGGAAGAGACTGCTGGACACTCAGAGTGACTCTGCCTACGATTTCAGGGCGGAGCCAGTGAGGTGACGGGCTCCCATGGACATCGGCTCAGAAACGGGAATGAAACTGGTCAAGGAATGAATGGAATTTACCAGCCCAGCAGAATGGTTAGAAATCATGGCAATAATCAATACCAAGCATAACAACACGTCAATGCTCCTATAAAAGCAAGAAGATACTAGAATTGGCCAGAGGGCAAAATCTCACTTCTACAATAAAAATAAAATAAGTCCTGGTGTGGTGGCTCACGCTTGTAATCCCAGCACTTTGGGAGGCCAAAGTGGGTGGATCACCTGAGGTCGGGAGTTCGAGACCAGCCTGACCGACATGGAGAAACCCCTTCTCTACTAAAAATACAAAATTAGCTGGTCGTGATGGTGCATGCCTGTAATCCCAGCTACTCAGGAGGCTGAGGCAGGAGAATCGCTTGAACCCAGGAGGCGGAGGTTGCGGTGAGCCGAGATCGTGCCATTGCACTCCAGCCTGGACAACAACAGCGAAACTCCATCTAAAAAAATAATAATAATAAAAAATAAAATAAAATAAATAGACTGGTCCTCGTGCATTGGGTAACCTAATCCTCATCCACCACACAGGATTTCTGTGTGTTGGGCTTCAAGCGGAGAAGTCCTGTGAAGAGGCTTTTGCTGAAGGAAAGAAATATGCCCTAGGAAATGAAAGGCTTTGGGTTCCAGTCTCAGCTCGGTCTTTCTAGGCCTGTTTCACACCTGAGAAATAGGGACAAGAATATTTTTCTCATAGGGTGATTACTAGGACTAAGTGAGGCAACACACACCCAGTGCCTAAGACGGTGCGTCCCCACTGTTCTCACCATGGTGGTGGGGCCACTTATTACCAATGCCAGGGCTACAGCATTGCTAATAAGTGGCCCTAGGCGGGTGACAAGAGGAACCCGGTGGCTCCATAAGACAAAGCCTCTGCAGGGGAACACCCTGAGTGCCCTTTCCCAGTGGCAGGGACAGAGCCCCAGAAGCCACCCCCGGTGTCATAGGGTCTGCCCAACTTGCTGGAGTCATCGCAGCGCCCCGGGCTGCAGCCGCACTTACAGAGTAAAACCAGGATAGGTCTGGGGATGCAGAATTCGAAGAAACGCTTGCAGTGTTTCACAAAGGGATCCTCAGGGGCCTGCCAGGAGTCCACCGGGGTGCCAAAGGCGACGCTGGCAACCACATCTGTGGTGTAATTGCAGTAGCACCTACGGGAGATGGGAGCACAGAGATCTGAAAGGACTCTGGCAGGGGCTACCCACAATGGCCCCCTCCAGAGGAGGAGGGCCTGAATTGCTTACACTGGCTTGCCCAGCCCTGCAGATGTGTCTGGAAGAGGAGCTTCTGCAGATCTGGGGGGAGGTGGAGGGAGATGGGCTCCTGGATGGGGCACTCTGAGCAGTGACGTCAGAGGGTGGGAGGAGACACGAAGACCTGGCAGCCAGCTGTCTAAACAAAGACCTGGGAGGAGAGGAGGGCACGGCCTCTTCCATCTTCGAGCCTCAGGCAGCTGTGGTCAACCAGAACACAGCCAAGTACTAAGAAGGACACTTTATAGTTTCCTCCCTGGGAAGGGGGGCACACAGGTGACCCAACGCCTACATGCTGTACCCAAAGCTCTGCACAGCCCAGCTCAGGCCAGAATCTAATGATTGATTGATAGACATCAAATTGTCCTTGATGAATTAACAACCTAATTATCTAGTTTTATTAACTTTGTCTCCCTCTTCCTCTTAATGATTTTACAGTTTTCTTAATAGCAACGAACAAAAAGCAAGGACTCTTAGCACTCAAATAAACACAAGACAAACTTTAAGGCAGGCTTCATGAACATCTGTATATTATTACAGAAAACATACATTGCGCTTTAGAAACAAACAGAAGGAAAAGTGTCTGGCAGGAGCTCCAGAAAATTTAACCTCTTAGGCTATAGGAAAGCTGCCCCCTCAAAAGGCCATTTTAAACTCAAATGATTCTTTTTGTTATCTTATAGGAGTAGTCAGATTAAGTTCTTTTCCAAAAAGCTAAAAACTGGGTTATTAATATCTTTTTATAATTAAAAGGCCAATTTTTGTTCTCAATGTAGGCACACACTTAACTCCTTTTGTACATGAATTCTATAACCACTAACATCATTAAGGAATACATGACGTTTCCAGATGACTTTTAAAATTCACACTGCTTTTATTGAAAACATTTCTACAATTGATTACACGTTTCCCTGCTAGAGTGAAAACAAGAATGAGACTGCTGAATGTGATTTCATCTGATCCTGAAGGTTGAAGATTTAAGGGTCTTGAGGGTTATTTACTTTGCTTTTATAGCTGATGAGGCCACCTTATCTTTAGCCAACTCATGCATCCTATAATAATCAGAGACAATGTGGATGAAAAGACTGTGTAAACTGGTGCAATACCAGTGTTGGTGATGATTATGTTATTATTTTATTAGCAATGATAATAATGAGTGAATTTCTGGATGATTCACCATCCCACTTTATTCTTTATCTGCTGTAAGCCATGATTTGGCATAAAATGACTAAAGCAAAGGTGGCTAAATCTTTTGGCTTGCCTGGGCCACGTTGGAAGCAGGAGAATTGTCTTGGCCACACATAAAATACAGTAACACTAACGATAGCTGATGAGAAAAAAAAACTGCAAAAAAACTCACAATGTTTTAAGAAAGTTTATAAATTTGTGTTGGGCCACATTCAATGCCATCCTGGGCTGCTTGTGGCCAGCGGGCTGTGGGTCAGACAAACTTAGACTAAAGATGTTTTTTTAAAGCAAAAACCTTTTAGTTACAAAATGACGAAAAGCCAGATAATCAGTTATTTAAATTTGGTGTCCACCACTAAGTTATAGCTTCTGGGCTGAGGTGCACCACAATTTTTCTTGAAGTGAAAATGCTTGAACTTTCCCCCCATCCCTGTCCTTAGGTGCAGGCCTGTCCTGCCCATTCCTAGGTCTGTGGAGGTCAGAGGGTGGATCCATCCACAGGTTCAACAGGACGCACGTACCCTGGCTCTGCTCACATCTCTTTCCCATGTTAAGTGGGTTTCTTTTCTTTTTATTAATCAGTCCATCCATGCTTTTATGAGCTTCTAGCATTTCCACAGTTTGCTAGTCCCAAGGTAATTGTCAGCAATTATGGACAGTTACAAGAAGCAGTGATTCAAAAACTCGATTTCTCATCTGTAATGCAGTAGCCTTACCTCTGGATGTCAAATGCGTCCCCAGATTCCGCATAGCGTTTTAAATGAGCCAGGAGAAGGTTGCAGGCTTGGCTGATGAGGGGAACCATCTGATAATGGATAACAAAGGTGTAATTAGGGCACCATGCCGGGAGTACACCTAAATTGGCTGCAGATGAAGAGGTTATATGTAGTGCTTTCTGGGAAAATGAACACTGTTTGGAAGATATTTTTCACACAGCTAAGATTCAAGAAGAAGATCTTAAAATTCACAAATATTCATAAAATACAATAGCTCTAAACGTCTATTTTAGCTTAAGCATTTTTTATCTTTGGAAGCAAAAAAGAAGAACAGATTTACAGTGAATATGGTGAAATAATTATGAAAATGATCATTAAGTGCTTAGACAAAACTGAGAATCAGTACTCAGTTTCATGACATTTGGTTAGCATTAGCGAGTAAATAAAGCCTAATCCATATGCACGATCCCTGGAATTAACCCAAGTCTATGCTTGTGTATTCCGATTGTATTTTAGATCTTTCACTAGAATATTGAATCTTAGTATCCAAAGGAACCTAAGGTCATCCATTTCAACTTCTTATTTAACACAGAAATTATTTATAGAGCATTCCTGATGGATGGTTATTCTTTTGTGCTTAAGCCGCTAAGCTTTCGAATACTGGGAAAACCTTGTCTTCAAGATGCCTCCTATGCCCACATGGGGCAATTGTTGGGTTTCTTTTTTTTAATAGGAAAATACTTTTATGTTAGAAAATTCCTAACTTACACAGAAAGGTAGAGTGGCATAATGGAGATTCACATAGATACCACTCGGCTTCAACAAACGGGTGGGTGGAATTCTTTGTGGAGCCTGCTGGCCATCCATGTGACCTTTTATTCTCTCTTGCATGATTAAAAGGCCAAGCTGAAAATATCGAGCAGAATCATTTTATTCGGTGCCCATTCTAGAATAGCATCACAGCTAAAGCAACGTGCTCTAATACATCATTCTGAGCATTTCTCATGAAAGACATAAAATGTAACCTATGTTTAGATTTGATGATTTTCACACTAGAATATTGAGTTCTCGAGGTCAGAGAGATCTTAGTCTGTTTCTTCATTTTTATAAACCCAGCACCTAGAACAGCGCCTGGCTCATAGTAATTATTTGTTAAGTGAATGAACGAATCATGGAATCGTACTGATTATGTAATACCCACTCTTTCCTCTTAAAGTCTTGAGGCACTGGGAAAAGTTATAAAGTTAATCTGCTTCTCAGAAGGTATGTTGTTGTACTGAGGCAAAATCTGACTTCGTCTAACAATCTTTTGCTGGTTTCATTTCTGTTCTCTTCTTCATGACAGTGCACCCGACACTCAGACAGCAAGTACCTATCTGCTCCCCATCTTCTCCTAGACAACTGTTCCCATCCTTCCTTCCTTCCCTCCTTCCTTCCTTTCTCTTTCTTTCTTTCTTTCCTTCCTTCCTTCCTTCCTTCTTTCTTTCCTTTCTTTCCTTCTTCTTTCCTTCTTTTTCTTTCTTTCTTTCTTTTTTTTTTTTTTAGACAGAGTCTTGCTCTGTTGCCCAGGCTGGAGTGCAGTGGTGTGATCTCGGCTCACTGCAACCTCTGCCTCCCAGGTTCAAGTGATTCTCCTGCTTCAGCCTCCCAAGTAGCTGGGATTACAGGTGTGTGCCACCACGCCTGGCTAATTTTTTTTTTTTTTTTTTTTTTTTTTTTTTAGTAGAGACGGGATTCCACCATGTTGATCAGGCTGATCTAGAACTCCTGACCTCGTGATCCACCTGCTTTGGCCTCCCAAAGTGCTGGGATTACAGGCGTGAACTACTGTGCCTGGCTGCCCCCATCCTTTCAATGGGGGACTGAACCATACGGCTTGCATACACCCCTCCTGCCTTATTGCTCTCATCTTTATCAGGGTCACTCCTAAAGGTGGCCTCATAAGTGGAATACAGTATTTCAGGTGTGGATTGGTGTATGGTAAATGAATCACTTCCTGAGATCTGTACCCTACACGTCAATCGCAAAGCCAGGTTTATGTTGACTTTTCTAGAAGACAAACAGTGCAGGCAAATACTGAGGTTCAGGTTAATGAAAACCACGAGGTCTTTTTCCATGGATGATAACCAGGTACAATTGCTATTTCGATTTTTTTAGGGACCATTCATTAGAAAGGCATTAGTTGTCCTGCCGTGTGTTCTGAGCAGAACGATCTCTTATCTTCTCTGGAATATTCAGTTGGTTGGAGACACCTGGTAGAGTGGGACAGCTGGCCGGCTATTGACAGGATGTTGGGAGGACATGAAATTTTATAGGACCCCTCTCCTCTGCAGTTTCCTCCGAGTCAGTCCTACGTGCTCTGGGTGTAAGGAAAGAATTGTGTTACCAGGGGCCCAACTCCTCTGCTGAAGGAGTGGGTCCTGTAGATGGAGGGTGAGGGGTTCCTGTAGATGGAGGGTGAGGGGGTCCTGTAGATGGAGGGTGAGGGGGTCCTGTAGATGGAGGGAGAGGGGGTCCTGTAGATGGAGGGCGAGGGGGTCCTGTAGATGGAGGGCGAGGGGGTCCTGTAGATGGAGGGCGAGGGGGTCCTGTAGATGGAGGGCGAGGGGGTCCTGTAGATGGAGGGTGAGGGGGTCCTGTAGATGGAGGGTGAGGGGGTCCTGTAGATGGAGGGTGAGGGGGTCCTGTAGATGGAGGGTGAGGGGGTCCTGTAGATGGAAGGTGAGGGGGTCCTGTAGATGGAAGGTGAGGGGGTCCTGTAGATGGAGGGTGAGGGGGTCCTGTAGATCAAAGCTGCAATGGCTCCATGAAGGCTGCCACGTGGAGGCGGTAACCAAAGCAGGGACAATGGCCTGGACAGCGCTATGGATGGCTGAACAACAGCTCAAGGAGCAGAATGTTCACAGCATAACACACCCAAGTGGAGAGATAGCAGAGCATCTGAGACTCATGAGTCCCCTGTTGCCAAGGCTCATGGAGGGAGAGCCATCTTGGGAAAATAGATTTGCTGTTCATAAAGCCACAGGGCTTAGAGCACTGGGGTGTTTGAACACTGTGGGGGAGCAAAAGATGTACTCACTCATTAAAATCCCATTACCTGGCCAGGCGTGGTGGCTCATGTCTGTAATCCCAGCACTTTCGGAGGCCAAGGCAGGCGGATCACTTGAAGTCAGGAGTTCAAAACCAGCCTGGCGGGCCAGCAGAGTGAACCCCCTCTCTACTAAAATATAAAAATTAGCTGGGCGTGGTGGCAGGCACCTGTAATCCCAGCTACTCGGAGGCTGAGGCAGGAGAATCGCTTGAACCTGGGAGGTGGAGGTTGCAGTGAGCCAAGAATGCATCACTGCATTCCAGCCTGGGTGACAGAGAGAGACTCCGTCTCAAAAAAAAAAAAAAAAAAAAAAAAAAAAAAAAAAAAAAATCCCATCACCTGCAACACTGGGCTATTCTTTCTTCGTTCTATCTGCAATGTAGTAAGTGTGCCTTCTAAGCCTCCCTTCAGTTCGTCGGTCTGTAGGCAGGCCCTGGTGCAGAGCCTTGTGCCCCTCCACTGGACAGCTATTTTAGGTAGCCGCAGAATCATTCATCATCACTGTTTTTGGATCTTGGGCTATCTGTGCATGAACCTATGTAAATACTCAGCCAGGCACCGCTTTACTGATGAGTCAGCTGGGGAAGACTTTGTCAAATGATTTGCAGAAACAGAAATGTGATTTACCTCATCTACCTATCTGGAAGTCCACTCAAAAAAGAAAAATAAGTATGACTATCCTGATTTATTCTTAGTATCTCTGTGTTGATGCTTCATGACTACTGCATGCTTTTCTAAATTCTCACAAACCATCGATTTAATAATCCATCAGTACAAACGGGTGTGCCAATGGGTCACTTAAAATGGTCTCTAGGCCCCAACTTCCAAGAAGTCTCAGTCTACCCTTAACATTGGAAAAGTCAGTACAGTCTAAGCCACATTTTTATGACTAGCTTTACTGGCTATCTTCCTTCAGTTATCTTAATAAGTTTAGTGGTACACCTGAACCCTAGTTTAATAAAATCCCGTAAACCTAAATACCTTTTAAATTTATTTCAGAGGAATAGTAACATGGTAAAAGAAAATCTGTCTATCTATCTACATATATATACGTACTGTTTGAAAGGAAGTCTTTTTAGATATCTAGCTTGAAGCTTTCTTAACATAACAAAAGAGATGGAACATAAAATGTGATTTACACACAACTCTTCAGAGGCATGCCCTGTGTATAAAGAGGGGGCCACCCATTCTGAATCCAAACATATTCCTGGACAGTGTGAAAGAGAGCCCAGGCCAGCTGCCCACCATCGGGTCTTCTACGTGCCTTTGACTAGAATCCTTTGTTGCTGCCTGACGTGATTGTAATTTTCTGCGATACTCTGCCTGCTGTCTGTCGAACTGAATGGATAATGACATTTTTATTTGGGTTAATGTGATATGAGATGGGGCATGTAATATGAAAAATGTTTTAAAAAGCAATGCAGAGAAAATATTATAAGACAGCAGAGCATAATCTGTATGTTGGCCAATAGCCATCATTTCAGGTTTTCTTCCTTGCATTTTACACAGCAGTTACGGAATATTTACTTTTACATGAGTTGCATACAAACAAAAGCTGTCTTTGATGGGCTTGCATAATCTTTATACAATCCACAAACCCTGCAGTTCTTCTCCTAGATTTTTGAACAAGCAGGCAAACGTGGCATGTGCACACACACACATGCACAGATGAATACACAATGCTATTATCACTCAGATCTTACTAAAAGACTCATTCGGTTGTTACATTTCATCTTCTTCATGGGATAATGAGTAATTTTTATTTTTTGTTTTATTCCAAATTTTTCACAATGCATATGTATTACACTTATAATCAGATAAAATATTAATGTTATTAGGTTTTAAAAAAGTGATTTATTGGGAGTTCTTATAGACTGAATGTTTGGGTCGCCTCAAAATTCATATATTGAAGCCCCAACTCCCAGTGTAGCTGTATTTGGAGATAGGGCTTCTAAGGAAGTAATTAAGGTTAAAGTCACAAGGATGGGGCCCTGATCCAATAGGATTGGTGTCCTTATAAGAAGAGACACCAGAGCACTCATGCTTATTCTCTCTCCCTCTCTCTCTCTCTCATGCACAAAGAACAGGTCTTGTGGGCACAGAGCAAGATGGCGGCTACCCACAAACCAGAAAGAGAGGCCTCCCTGGAAACCAACAACGCTGGCACCCAGCCTCCAAAACTGTGAGAAAATACATGTCTGGGCCTGGCACAGTGGCTCGCTCCTGTAATCTCAGCACTTTGGGAGGCCAAGGCAGGTGGATCACTTGATGTCAGGAGTTCAAGACTAGCCTGGTCAACATGGTGAAACCCCCTCTCTACTAAAAATACAAAAATTAGCCAGGTGTGGTGGCCCGTGCCAGCAATCCCAGCTACTCGGGAGGCTGAGGCCAGAGGATCACTTGAACTTGGGAGGTGGAGGTTGCAGTGAGCCAAGATCACGCCACTGCACTCCAGCCTGGGTGACAGACAGAGCAAGACTCCATCTCAAAAAAAAAAAAGTCTGTTGTTTAAGCCACACACTCAATGGTATTTGGTTATGACAGCCCAAGCTAAGACCGGGGTTGCAGTGCAGCAGCCAAGCTAGGGGAGAAAGTTTCCCATTTTGTTCCTCTCACCTCTCACATTGGTTGTCCCTACAGAGGTGATGCCGAGTGTGAGGCTGAGCAGCTCTCTGGTAACCAGTGGTAACCATTCAGGGGAAATCACAATCCCCACCCTGGGAAGCAAATTCCCCAAGGAAGGAAGGTTCTGCATAACCTGGAGATTCTTATGTAATTAAAGTACCCGGTTTTTTAAAATTTTATTTTATTTTAAGTTCTGGGATACATGTGCAGGACATGCAGGTTTGTTACATGGGTAAATATATGCCATGGTGGTTTGCTGCACCTATCAACCCATCACCTAGGTATTAAGCATTAGCTATTTATCCTGATGCTCTTCCTCCCCCCTCCCCCAACAGGCCTCAGTGTGTGTTGTTCTCTTCCTTATGTCCATGTGTTCTCATTGTTCAGCTCCCACTTGTAAGTGAGAACATGTGGTGTTCGGTTTTCTGTTCCTGTGTTAGTTAGCTGTGGGTAATGGCCTCCAGCTCCATCCATGTCCCTGCAAAGGACATAATCTAGTCCCTTTTTATGGCTGCATAGTATTCCATGCCATATATGTACCACATTTTCTTTATCCAGCCTGTCATTGATGGGCACCAGTTTATGGATTTTCTACCAACTGTGTCTGTGAAATTTTGAGTCAAGGTGCAGACAGAGGGCAACAGAGTGAATTCTAAAAGGAGGGAGGGCCTGATGAGTGGGCAAAGAGAGTAATGACCAAGAAGGGCTGAGAGCTTCTGCTCAAAGGTCTTCTCCTCTCCTTTTGGGTGACTCCCAGAATCTCATCACTGAGTTTCCTTCCTTGAGTGTAAGATTCCGACCTTGTTGGAGAATACTTGCCCCAAGCATAGCAAATACTCAAAGGCACTGCAAATTAGTAGGTTTCCTTCCCCTGGCACTTTATAGCTGTGTGATCTTGGGTACATTGCCTAACCTCACTGAGTCTAGTTCCTCGTCTGCAAAAATGAAAATAATACCTCCCTTGAAGAGTCGTGACAAAGATTAGAAACAAAATATGCAAAACACTTGGCAAAGAAGGCAGGGAGTGGTGTAAACATGGTAGTTGTCCTCTGGAGGGATCCATCCTCCCAGGCTGGTTTGGACTACTGGAATCATTCTCTTCTCTTTTCTTGTTCCTCAGGGACAACTCCCCATTGGAGCCATCTGTTCTTGCCTTATCATGTTAACATTGCTTCCTTTCTTTCATCTGTTCTTTCATATTTATCTCCTCAGTCACCTCCTAGTTCAGGTGTTGCTACCTGTCACCTGGAATATGGTTGTCATCTTCCTTCTTGAGAAAAAAGACTATAGCCTAAGCATCTTTGTAGTCTTAGGACTTTGACAGTGCCTGACACCCAGGTGTACTAAAGAAAGTTTTTTGAAAGAGCCTCCTGGCCTCTTTTCTTTTCTTTTGAGACAGGATCTCATTCTGTCACCCAGGCTAGAGTGCAGTGGCATGATTACAGCTCGCTGCATCCTTGCCCTCCTGGGCTCAAACCATCTTCCCATTTCAGCCCCTCAAGTATTAATATCTGGGACTACAGACACACACAACCACAGCTGGCTAATTTTTTTAATGTTTTGTAGAAATGGGGTCTCCCTATGTTGCCCAAGTTGGTCTTGAACTCCTGGGTTCAAACGATCCTCCCACCTTGGCCTCTTGAAATTCTGGGATTACAGGCATGAGCTACCATGCCTGGCCAGATCTTCCAAAAATACTTGTTATTTCAGTAATGCTTTGCTGAAACATTTGTAGATCCCCACTGACTGAAGGACACAGTACAAGATTCTTATCTTCCAAAGTCCATTATGAATTGAATCCTGCTAATAACCATGCGATGAGGCTTAGAAGCAGATCTTCCCCCAGTCAAGCCTTCAGATGAGACCACAGATCAGGCCAGCCATTTGACTACTACTCCAAGACACCTTGATCCCTCTGGCCTCAGCCCTCAGTCCCTCTGGACTCAGCCTTTGCACTCAGCTAAGCCATGCCAGGATTCCTGACCCACAGAAACAATGAGCTAACAAAAGTTTGTTTTAAGCCACTAAGTTTTGGGGTAATTTTGTTACACAGCAATAGATAACTAATACACTCTCAATATTGCTCTTTTGTGGTAACTATTGTATGTTGTCATGGATTAATGAAGTTTTTGGTATTTGTTATATCAAGAATGAGCATAGCACACCCCATTCTGTTGATTTTCTATAAATACCTGTGTGATGACTGATTGACCAAATGTTCCTTGAGAGCCTTGACATAGAAGGTACCCAAGAAACATGAACAGATTGAGGCACTGTCTCTTAGCATGAATGCAGTGTGGTTTGCTGAAAACTGGCTCTGAAGCAGAAAGCTGAGACTCATGCTGGTCCTATGTGTTACTTTGGGCCTGGCATTTGAATCTCTCTGAACGTGGGTCCTCACCCCTAAATGAAGGGCTGATCGCAGTGAGCTATAATGTCCCTTTCCACTGACATTTGAGGATTCCAAGGAGGTCACAAAGCATCAGGTTGAGACAGTTGCTTGAAGCCATGGAGAGAGCCGCCAAATTCTTAGCTCAGTGCAGGGAAGTGTCAGATCATTGGTCCACGTGCTTTCAGCAACACATCCCATTCCTAAGAAAGCCTTTTGTCATTTCTTTGACACATCAACTTCAGAATACATAGGGACCTAAAGGGCAGAATCTGGTTATTTTTGTGTTCAAATGAGAATTGGAACCCCAGATCTCCTGACTCCTGGCTTGTTGCTTTCCCACAAAAATCAGCCTCCACATTTCCTTTGCTCCTTAGTTTATTCACTTCTAGGTCATTCTGTGCAGATCTTATGTCATAAACTTGAGAAAGAAAAAACCCACCATCTTTAAGCCTTTGGAGTTCCTGAAAGTTTGGACAATGCTGAGTGCTAGGGAAAACATATTTCCTACACAGAGAGAGGGAAGGAGAGGGTCTTTTTTGCATAACCCTATCCATCTAAACAGAGATAAGCCCCAAACGTTGATGGTGTGTAGCTTGGGTGACTTGTTGATCCACACACGAAGAAGGACTCAAAAGAGCCACAGTGGACACCGCTGCCTTGATGTCATAACATGGCCCCTGGGAGCCTGCCCCTACTTGGGGCTACTACAAAGAGGAGACTCCTCCAGACAATTCACAGTTCCCCTCATCTGCACCAGAAAGATTTGCCCCATGGGTCTGGGAAATGGCTGGCTTGGGGGCTAAACAGCTGAAATGAAACCCTTTTTCCTAACACAGAGTTCTGAGCAGGTCACTCCCTCACTTTCAAGTATTTAATAGCTCCTCGAGCTCTAGTGAAGTGTGCACCAAACACTCTCTCGGCACAGAACAGTGAACTGTACGTGCCTCAACCTACTTTTTCAGCTTTCTTTCTCACTAATCCCTTACATGTACTCTGTGTTCCAGCCAATTTGTACTCCCCTATTCCCTGAACACACCCTGTACTTTTCTGTCCAGATGCCTTGATTCCTGCAGCTCATTCCACCTGCAATGCACCTTCTCCCTCTGTCAAAACAGCAAAATCTTCAGAGCTCAATTCCGGTGCTACTCGCTGCTTCCTCCCTGCCAAAGTGGCTTCTGATGCTCAAAGCAGGACCCCAGCTCTGTCACCACCTTCCACGATTGGTAATAATGCAGTGATTTATGTACCTTGTTTCTCTTCTACATTATAAACTCCTTAACAACAGGAAGTAATAAATATTTGTTGACCTTTATAAATTGAACATTTCATCTGATTTGGCCCTTGGTGGACCTGGGGGCAATATTTTGGGGCTGATGTCAGAGGAGGGTTTTCTGAATAAGTAAGGGTCAGCTGCTGGGGGTGGGGGAAGGTATTTAAACATATTTCTGGTTTTTTTTTTTTAAATGAAAAAATTAATGCCTTAAAGTGCTCTAAACTGGTGACCAACAAATGAAAAATTAATTTCCACTAATGAAACTTATCACTTCCTTCTTCCACTACACCATCGCTAAAAGCCACCCAGATATTAAAAACATCCACGACTCCTTTTTATGCAAAATTTCCTGCTGCTAAGTATCAGCTCTAGCCATCTAGGTGAATAATCAAGTGTCATTTCTAATAAGTCAGTGGCTCCTGTCAAGACTTGTGACCAATTAGAAGTCACCCCAATGAGGAGGTGGCTGCTGGCGTTGCCAAGCAACAGCCAAGCTGTGAGGCACATTTAGATGCTCTTTTAGATTTAACCAGCGGCAAGTCAGAGTGACATTATAATTCTGGCAAAGGAAAGCCAAATTATAACCCAGGCTGGGGTGCCCATGATGAGGAGTGTGTTTTCTTTTAAATGCAAATGCAAAAGGAACATTTAAACCAGAATTTAAACAGTCCATCATGATAGTGATTTTAATTAGCAGATCAGGTGTCGGTGGAACACGACTGTGTCTCAGGATAATGGTCTCTCGCTGCTAGATAAATACCCAGCTATTCCGGAAAATGGGCAACTGGTCAGGCAAGGCCAATGTATTTTTGGACTCTGAAGTATTGATGACTACAGCCACACTTGGTTATAATGATGTTCATTTTTATTGTTCAGGAGGATTAAGAAATAAAAGCAAATATTAAAAATAGACTGCTGGAAATGGATGCCTCCTAGAGAAGGCTGCTTGCTCTAATGTTATTGGGAAGCGTGTTCTGCCTTAGAAGCCCCCGTATGTGACCGTCTGGAGAGTTTACAGTGAAAATGTAAAGGCCAAACTAAACTGTGATGATGACTGTAATTCTGAAAAGACTTTTGCACTGAAATGCATTTACTCATAAGCGGGCTATATCCACTTAAATTTTTAAAAATTGTAGTCATTCTCGAGTAACATGTCGTCTCCAAGTCAGGAAATGCCTACAGGGAGTAATAACCACATCTGCCTCTGCCTTTAAGATTCATACATTATTGACTGTGCCTTCTTGACGGGGAACATCTGGATGAAAAGTGAAAAATTAGGCAGAGAGCCGGATCAGTGCTGTGCGAGATACCAGCCTCCCATTTTATCTGACTTTTCTTTAACTGAGTCCCTATGCATAGCAACGTGATTGGTTCATTTACTCTTGAGTGACACATACATCCTTAGGCACTCATCTATGAAGATTCATTGTCTCCCATATCCGCTCAATGGGGTACCATCAGCTCTTAGTTATCTGGGTGAATGAAGAAAGCCCATCATTTATATTGGGCTTTGAGAATGGAGAACATACAAGCTGCCATATTGGATTGGATCCATGGTTAATGAGGTTTGAAGCTTAGTCTCTGCTAGAGGCACTCAAAAACTGGGTTCTTCATGGAAGCTACCTGCAAAGGATAATTGCTCAAGAGACTCATTTCTCTCAGTAGCCAACCAGGAAGTTAACAACCCACGTTCTCTCCTTTTGAAAACCTATTTGAGCCCAGAATAAACAAAGTTAAGCAGGTTTCTTTACTGCAGGCCTTTCTCAAGCCTTTCATATGCTCAGGTACATGGTGAATCTTGAAGAATATAGTTTGTAATATTTCACCAAATTATTTGACTGTGGGGCCTTTTTGGTCCTCCATATTTCAAATCCTTTTCCCTGGTAGTAATTCATAGCTTGAAATTCATCATCATATAAGTACAGTTTAGATGCCTTTCTCCTAAATGTATTCTTTTATTCTTGCTTACACTGAAGGTTACCTGCCACTTTTGTGCTGACTTATGCAATCTTACAAGAGTCTCAGAAAGTTATTCCTATTGATTTAATATCTTTCAAATCAGAACAGCTTAGAGGAATATACAAATATATAGATTCCACTGTGTTCTCTCTCTTTCAGATGAGTTATAAAATTTAAAAATAAAGCTAGTGCTAACCTGGGTCCCCAGGGGATCACATTATTTATAAATTTTCCCTCAGAGAAGTACTAATTTAGCCCCAGTTTTATTTCCTGAAATTAAACCTATTTATTCCATCATCCTTAATAAAGTTTTACACAATCCCAGGGTTACTACTCACTAATAGTCTTTGGTAAAGAATCTAGCAAAAGACTGTGAAAATCTAAATCTACAGTTGTGCTTTTTAAAACGTCAATTCTTTGGGGGATGGAGTGAAAACTCTGGCCAGTTAAGCAGACAAAATCTTCCCTAACAACAGCAACAACAACAAAAAGTCAGTTGTTTTTCCAGGAATGCTCAGCCATCCTTTTCTATAAATCCCAATAACTTGTTTGTCTCTGGCTATGGTTCCAATAGTCTCTTTTTCCTGACTTGGAGATGCATGAATCACGTTTTCCCTGGTTCTCTGTCGCTCTATATTATCCCTGGTATGACATAGGCCAAAAAAAAAAACAATTTTAATTTAAATACAAATATGGCTTCATGATATGATGCTCATTTTAAAGCAATTTTCAAGCATTGTTGACTGAGGCAACCTAATATCCACATAAACGAAGACAACGCCATCCAAAGCTTTTGAATATTGACCATACTTAAAGACACAGGTAGAGAGGGACTTAGGCTGCCAAGGTTCTAAAGGAGAAAGCCTCAGAATTCCAAGGGGAAACAAACTTTTATTTCAAGAATAAACTCTGATGTTTGATAACAAAAGTCCAAAGACTACTTACAAATTCAGAAAGGACTAGAGATGCTGGTATTTCAAAGCTATTTCCAGGAAAACTGACTCAGGTACCCACAGCCGAGTATCTGTGGCTCAGAGTCTCTGAGCTGTCTCCTAACACTGTGGCTCATTTCCCTCTTTGTGTCTGTGACTTTTTGTATGTGTATACATATATGTATGTATATTGGTGACTCTCTAAAGGAAAAGCCAGTTTGCTGTATCCTCTTATTTAATTTTTTCATGATAGAATTATTTCCCTTTCATTTTTTTTAGCTTAGTTGCATCATGTATCCCTAGGCAGAATAGGTAGAAAGCTTCTCGGTTCTTTGATTCTTCATACATCCATTCATCAATTGTTCCTGAATGTCTATTATGTACCTAGTGTGTGCAGTTAACAATAAAGAAAATAAGAAAAAAGCAAAAAGACTTTGTCCTCCTGAAGCATCCATTTAGCAGAAGGGGACATACAATAAACAGGTAAACAAAATGGAATGTTAGCTGGTGATAGTTCCACAGAGAAAAATAAAGCAGTGGAGGGTGGGGGTTCGGGGGCCAGGTCCTTCGAGCCTGGAGATGTAGTCGGTCTGAGATGGTCAGAGAGGGGACCAACAGGAACACTCACTGTGCCGGGGCTTTCCACGCTGGCTCTCAGCAGAATCTTTCCAGGGAACTCGTGACATGCGAATTCTCAGTTACCCTTAGAAATTCTGATTCTATAGATCTTGAGGTGGCTGAAATTATGTATTTTTAACAAGGGTCCTAGGTGATTCTCATGCAGCCCTTGGTCCCACAAGGTTTGAGAACCAGTGACTTAGAGAACAAAGGCAGCTGGGAGATTAAAGTTTGAGGAAGCATCCAGAAACCAGGAGGTTTTGGGGAGGAAGATAGGACACTTCTCATTTTGTCCCCTCCACCCATCTTCCACAGCCCAGAAGCAGCCCCCCTGTCATTTCCTGCATCCTGTCTACACCGTGGCTTAGAGCCTCAAACCCTCTGCTCTTCATATGCAAAGGGGAGCTGCTTTTGGAATTAGGAAAACTCTTTCCTCTCCTAATAAAGCTTGCTAACGTACAGTTCAAAATCAAGCAACTACTTCCTTGTTCTGGATGGCACCTACTGTCTTCCTCAGAGGCACCTTCAGGAGCAGTGGGTGCCATTGATTCCGCAGGTGCGGGAAAATTACAGGGAACACGATCTATGGAGCATGAAACAGACATACATTGGTTTCACGTTTCAGAAATATTATCTTTGCTGTGCACTTTTTCGTCCTCGTGTTTCTTTCCATGTGAGCAGCATTTAACACCTCTGGCTGCTCCTTCCTCTTTGAAATGCTTTCCCCTTCCACATTCTGCTGGTTTCCATTTCAGGCTGTTCTTCCTGAGTCTTCTTTATAGGTTTCTCCTCCGCTCCTCCCTTAAATATGGTTCTCCCCAGAACCATATCTAACACATATGCTACACATCTCTGTGTTTTGAAGACCATCTTTCTTCCCCCTCCCACCTGAGCGCCATCTGCACAGCCAACTTCTTCTTGAAGGGTCTCCTTAGGGGCCTTCCAGTAAACTTCAACTCGCCAGGTCTAAAATCCCCAGAGGTGGGGAAAAAGTTAACTTCTCCTGCCTCTGGGATGGAATCCTTTCAAACGCAAACCCAAGAACCTAAATTGAACTGTATGGAGTAGAAAAAAATGCCTTTCAAGGGAATTTCAAGGTTATTGATAGTGTATGGTAAATAATGGGCTCTATGAAATCTCTCTCTACCTCTTGGCTTTTTTTTTTTTTTTTTTTTGAGATGGAGTCTGGAGTCTTACTCTGTCACCAAGGCTAGAGTGCAGTGGTATGATCTTGGCTTACTGCAACCTCTGCCTCCTGGATCCAAGCGATTCTCCTGCCTCAGGCTCCTGAGTAGCTGGGGTTACAGGTGCCTGCCACCACACTGGCTACTTTTTGTATTCTTAGTAGAGACAGGATTTCACCATGTTGATCAAGCTGGTCTTGAACTCCTGACCTCAGGTGATCCACCCGCTTTGGCCTCCCAAAGTGCTGGGATTACAGGCGTGAGCCACCTTGCCTGGCTTCTCTTGGCATCTTAATGCCGTGGACATATTGAGGAACTCTATTTTCTGCAATTAATTCAGGCACTATGCATTTGATTTCTGGACTAGAGGGAGAAGACTGGACTCCAGGAGCACTGGCTTTGCTTGGGAAATGACAATGTGTCACTTTCTGGAGTATCCCCTGTAAGGGGTTAAAGGCATCTAGACCATGATAAAATTCCTTATCAAAGAATCATAGCCCAGGACTGCTAAACCTTATCTTCCTTTCCTTGCTTCCTTTTCTTCTTTCTCTTTTCTTCTTTTCTCAGATACTCTTTACCAATTTCTTTTTCACACATGAGGTTCTTTCTACTTCTATAGTGCCATGAAGCCATTGCTTTTGAATACAGACATATACGCTAGTGATGCCAGCCCTAGGCTCACCTACCTCTCCTCTCTTCCCCTGGTCTTCTCTTGGCTGACTCAACCTTTTAGTGGCTGGATGTGATAAAGGGGCACACTCCAGGCAGCTAGTCTACATGGTTTAGAGCAGTGGTTTCTAGCTTTAAGATACAGGCCCTTCCTTCACATTCTCCTGTGAATCCTCAATAGATAACAGAGATCAATGTGAGCAGGGCTAATTGTTGCAGTGGAAGCAGGTGCCCCTTTCCTCGCATGTCCTTGTGGGGAACTTCTACTGGTGGTGGTTCCCAATACTGGCTTTACATGACAATCACCTGGGGAGCCTGAAAAAAATATCCTCAAACCCAGGCTGCATCCCAAAGCAAACCAAGTGAATGAGAATTTCTAGGTGTGGGACCCAGGCAGCAACAGTTTTCAAAGCCCCCCAAGTGATCCCGGTGGGCCCCACTGGCCAACCACTGCATCTAAGTCACTCTCCATCTCCTGCTGTCTACGCTGTATCAGACCCAGTCTTGGAGGAAGGAACTGAGCACATGTGGGCCGCGGGCCAGCCCCGATGGCATCTGCCACCCCCCTGCAATTGTCCCATTCTGGGTGAAGTATTAGCATAGCAAGCTCATGTGATCAGATGGGGACTCTATTTTTCAAACAGCTTTACCAGTAAGATAAGAGAAAATTTTATTTCCTTTGCCTAAAACCTCTTTCCATACCTCAGCTGGTTCCAAACTTAGGCAGAAAATAGAGAAGTTTTGCTTCTGACCCTCCCCCACCCCCCAGCTTTCCGCCGAGGCCCCATTTGCTACACTTCCCCTTCCTGCATCCTCCAGACAGCCTCTGGCACAGTCCTACGTGGCCTCCGAGCACCACTGGAAAATCACATGGAGGTAGCAAGCAGTCAGGCAGAGAGGTGAAGAGCGCTCCGGAGCTGGATTCTGATTTTGGCTCTGCTGCTTACTAGCTATGAGACTTGGAGCACGCTACTTAATCTCTCTGTGCCTAGTTTCCTCCTCTGTAAAATGGGATGGTAATAATAAGGATGATGGTATTTATCTCACAGGAATGTGGTGAAGAGGCAGTGTGTTAGTCTAAACAGGCAACCCTTTGTACCTGACTCTGAGCTGTGTGAGTGTGAGCTGGTGCTGCATACAGAGACAGGCTCTGTCCCCAAACACCAACAGCAACCCATGGAAATGCAAATAAAATCTCATAAAAATGGGGGGATCACTAGCTTCTGAGTGAGTTTAATTGGATATTATGAGGTGTGGAACCCCCTCCTCTTCTGGGGGACTTCAGAAGATTTATAGGAATTCAATCAGGACCATATGGTGAGCATCTTGAGCTTAAGCTAAAAGTAGCTTTCATTTTTATTGAACTGAAGACAGGCTACTCTGGAACATCCAGACAGGGTGGATGGCAGAAGCCCAGGGCACTCAAGCCAAGCTTTGGAAGCTTCCTTGCTCTAGAGATGCCTGTGTACCTGAGACTGGAACTAAAGAAGCCCCTTAGCCCCTTCACCTCATAAGGGCTCAAGTTCTCTCTCCCTTGTGGTTGCACAATTCAGAACAGCAAACACCAAAGCCAGACCAGCAATTGAGGGGGCTGTCAGGCTTAGATACAAAACACAGCAGTCAGGATCTGTTGTGTGAGAAATTGGTCTGGAGGCTGTACAAACACCCGGTTTTGGGTGCACAGCTGATAGGAAAGAGTGAGTCACTCAGTAGGGAAAGGAGAGTGTCCAGGGCCTTAGAGAGCTGTTAGCATCCTGTGGAGCCTGCCCTTCCCTTGAACTTGGCCTAGAGGTTAACCTGGGTGTCCCTGCCTGACATGATCGCCCACTCCTCCCCAGTCATTCACTGCCATCACCTCCCTATTCAAGACTCGATGGGTAGCTCACCTTTGTTTCATGCTGTTCTCTAGTTTCTTGCTATGTAAAGTGTGGTTCATTGTCCAGTAACAACGAAATTACCTGGCTGGGTGTTATAAATGCAGATTCTTAGGCCACCCTGGCCCTCTTGAATCAGAGCCTGCTTTGTAGCCAGATCCCTAAGTGATCCATTATGCATGACAGTCCAACAGACACTGTTGCAGTTGTCTCCTGGGGCCCCCAAAGCACCTCAAGCTCTGTCTCTGGACACAGGCGAATGCCCTGTGTACTTGTTGACTCACAGTTCATTTCTGGCAAGTGGGGATATGGGAGGCTGGAGAGACGAAAGATACTCAACACAGAGTCCGCTGCTTTCTGCATAACAGAGAGATCTGAAGGTCCCAGTGGGAAAGGCATTTTGATGTGTCACCTGGGCAAGTGATGCAACATGAACTGGCTCTCATCATGCTTTGGAGAGAAGAAACCTGCTCCGTAAGAGAAGAGAGTTTGCGTTTCTCATGTCTTACCTCGTTCAGCTTTTCAGGACTGAAAGCAGACATCAGGGCACCTCTGACCTCTTCCCATCTTTTGTCACGTAAAAACAGAACGCTGTCGGCTACCGACTTGAACTCCAAACCCGACGCCTGTTGGGAAGTAACAAGCAGAGGGTCAGGACTCAGGGAGCCAAAGCCACCTTGGTGGCCATACAGGTCCATGACAAACACCCTGGTTAAAGTCCATCAGTGGCCAACAAGTTAGGAGGTTTCTCTTGCAAGGATACAGAGGAAGACTATAAAGGCTTACGGGCAATGATAGAAAGAATCATGGCGGGGCCCAGAGGGAGCAGATGGGCAAGCTCTGGTGGCTCAGCTGTACCCTGCTGCGATGTGATCATCATCATAGAGACAACTCAATGGCTTCTGTGTGTTCTGCAGTCCCCCTACTGAGCGGGGGTTCCCTGAAGACAAACAAGGCAGGCTTCCTGGAGATGGCCTAGTCTTTCCTGGGAATTAGTATCATGTCTGAAGTTCACGGCACAGGGTTTTGTGTGACTGGATTGGTTAGGTTGGACCCGAAGTTGACAGAAGACTCACTTGTCTGGACCCTTGTATGGGTGGAGGGAGAGGGAAGGGGGAAAAAGGAAAGGCCTTCAGAAGCGTGTGCCAGGAGAACTGCTTCCAGGAGCATGCCTGCCATAATGTTTCTGTGTTCTACTGGTCATTCATTTTTTTCTCAGTCAGCAAACAGTGGTTGATAGCCTAATATTGTCTTATGGGATGAATTCGGCCCCCCACCCCAAACTTCACATGTTTAAATCCTGACCCCAAGAACCTCGGAATGTGACTGTGCAGTCAGCCTTCTATATCTGGGTGTTCTGCATCTGTGGATTCAACCAATTCTGAATCAAAAATATTCAGAAAAAATTCCACCAAGTTCCAAAAAGCAAAACTTGAATTTGCCCTATCCAGAGAACTACATTGAATCCATGTACATAAAGTGCTGTGTAGGCATTGTATGAGGTATTATAAGTAATCCAGAGCTGATTTAAAGCATACAGAAGGATGTACATAGGTTATATGCAAATACTATGCCATTTTATATCAGAAACTTAAGCATCCACAAATTTTGGTGTCCTGAGCAAGGGTGGGTCCCGGAACCTATCCCACGAGCTACTTAGGGATGGCTGTATTTGGAGATAAGGTCTTTGAAGAGGTAATTAAGGCTGAGAGTGGTGGCTCATGCCTATAATCCCAGCATGCTGGGAGGCCGAGGTGGGTGGATCACCTGAGGTCAGGAGTTCGAGACCAGCCTGGTCAACATGGCGAAACGCCCTCTCTACTAAAAATACAAAAATTAGCTAGGCGTCGTAGTGAGCGCCTGTAATCCCAGCTACTTGGGAGGCTGAGGCAGGGAGAATTGCTCAAACCCAGGAGGCGGAGGTTGCAGTGAGCTGAGATTGCGCCACTGCACTCCAGCCTAGGCAACAGAGCAAGACTCCGTCTCAAAAAAAGAGGTAATCAGGGTAAAATAAGGTCATTAGGGTGGGCCCTAATCCAACATGACTGGTGTGCTTATTAGAAGAGGAGATTGGGACACAGACACACACAAAGGGAAGACCATGTGAGGATATAGGGAGAAGACAGCCATGCACAAGCCAAAGAGAGAGGCTTCCGGAGAAACCAACACTGCTGACACCTTGACTTCAGGCTTCTGGTCTCCAGCACTGTGGGAAAATCAATTTCTATTGTTTAAACCCCCAGCCTATGGTTGGTTGGTATAGTAGCCTAGTAAACTAATATGGGGTTCAAGAAGTTGTCTATACCATGTTGAATGAAAAAGACTTTGCGGCCGGGCATGGTGGCTCACGCCTGTAATCTCAGCACTTTGGAAGGCTGAGGCGGGTGGATCACCTGAGGTCAGGGGTTTGAGACCAGCCTGGCCAACACGGTGAAACTCCGTCTCTACTAAAATACAAAAATTAGCCAGGCGTGGTGGCAGGCACCTGTAACCCCAGCTACTTGAGAGGTTGAGGCAGAAGAATCACTTGAACCTGGGAGGCGGAGGTTGCAGTGAGCCGAGATCACACAACTGCACTCCAGCCTGGGGGACAAGAATGAAACTTCATCTCAAAAAAAAAAGAAAAGAAAAGAAAAGAAAAAGACTTTGCATTGGCCCCCATGGAGTTGGCAGTCTAGAGGGGAAGCAGAGAGTAAGCTCATAAGCTAACAACTAGACGGAAAGTGAATTTTCCTGGAGGGAAAGTGTATTTCTTGGAGAAAGTATATTTTCCTGGAGGGAAAATGGGGCAAGGTGGGACAACGGTGGGGGTCATATTTGGGAGGCTTCTCTGAGGTGAGGACTTTGGTCTCCTCATCCCTTCTTCTCAGGCCATTCTGTTTCTTTCTAAAACCAGCTGTCCCACTAAGTGGTCAAAACTGGAGCCCCCACCATTGGTCAGAGTGTCCCCAGCCTGCAGGTTGCAGGGTGTGGGGAGACAGGCGGTTGGGGGACCAAGCAGTCTCAGAACCACATGTGATGCATGGTGACGCTATTTCTTTTCACTGTTTTAATTATAGCTGAAACATGAAGCCAGTCATCAGAATTCAAAAGCCTTGTAAAAACTCCTATTTAGAGGAAAATTATAATTTTCTGATAAAATATGAACACTCAAAATAAGCCATAAAACATAACTGCAAAGTATCTAGAGAGGAGTTAATTATATATTAGAACCAAGATGCTGGGATATTTTTTTCTGCAGAGGAATACCTCTCTATATTTAGAAAGAAATTCTTTGGGAGCGCCATGGCCACTCAACAGAATTATGGTTTTATGGAATTTGGGGAACATAATCCATTTGTTTAGGTTCCAGAGTTGAAGGAGGAAATCATATATTATGTGTATTTATGTAGTGGCAAGATGCAGTCCTGTGGCACACTACATGGAATAAAGCACTTAACTCCAAGGAAAGTGCGGTGATGTTTTCTGGTTCTGTTGAGACAGAATAAATTATAGATAAGAGTGAAGACTGATTGGATCTCATACCTATCCTTAAGACTTAAGGGTGAATTTACACTATTTTTTGTCTTGCACCTGAAAGACAAATGTAGTCCTCCTTGCAATATGTCAGCATGGCCTTCATGTCTTTCTCACCAGGCTGCCATGACACTGTGCTCACTTGGGCCTGGAAATTCCATTAGAATCTCCCATTTTTTGATGAAATCATTTGGGGCTATTGATTATTGTAATGTTTTTATTTCTGAAAACATTTTATTTATTTTTTCTGAAACAGGGTCTTGCTCTGTCACCCAGGCGGTAGTGCATTGGTGTGATCGTGGCTTACTGGAACCCCAAACTTCTGGACTCAAGCGATCCTACCCTCTCAGTCTCCTGAGTAGCTGGGACTAGAGGCACATGCCACCATGTCAGCTAATTTTGAAGTTTTTTTGTAGAGATGGTGTCTCACTATGTTGACCAGGCTGGTCTCGAACTCCTAGCCTCAAGAGATCCTCCCACCTTGGTCTCCCAAAATGCTGGGATTACAGGCATGAGCCACTGTGCCTGGCCTCTTTTTGTTTATAGATGTCCCATGATAAGAGGAAATTGATGATTTCAAAAGAGCAGTCAGATGGTGAGGGGACATTGAATCATGTCATTTAAGAAATAGTTGTCAGATTTGGAATTTTTAACTGGAAAAGAGAAGATTTGGAAGATCAGATAGTGGTACTTAGGCATGTGCCTAATAAATATTTATTGAATACATACTGCATGGGAGAGGGAATTTAGGTTTTTTTTTTTTGTGACCCTGAGAAGTGGAATTGGGTTTAATAAAGGAAGCTATGGGGAAAATTTCAGCTCATCTGAAGGAGAACTATCCCAATAGTCAACAGACAAAATTATTCAAAGATAAGATAACCTGCCTTGAGCAATGAGCTCCACACCCCTGGAGACTGTTCCACTTCTTAGAAATCCTGTACCCAAGGCTTGAGCATACAGAGGGGTTTGGTCTAAAAGCCTTCCAAGGACTCTTTCAACCCTGAGACTTCATGTCTGGAAAGCCACTTCAGACACTCTTTTTTCTATTAGTTTGCCTACACATTGATTTAAAAAATTGTGGCAAAATACATGTAACATAAAATCCACCATCTTAACCTTTTTTTTTTTTTTTTTTTTTTTGAGATGGAGTCTCGCTCTGTTGCCCAGGCTGGAGTGCAATGGTGCGATCTTGGATCACTGCAAGCTCCGCCTCCTGGGTTCACGCCATTCTCCTGCCTCAGCCTCCCGAGTAGCTGGGACTACAGGTGCCCCATCTTAATAATTTTTAAGAGTACAGTTCGGTGGTATTAAGTACACTCACACGGTTGTGCTACTATCACCAGCATTCCTCCACAGAACTTTTCTCATCTTACAAAAGTGAAACTCTGTGCCTATTAAACAATGGCTTCCATGACCCCTCCACACCTCCTGCTTGTCCACATATATTCATTGATGAGACTTACTGAGAGATGCCTTGAAAGAGACAAAGGATTTTCCCCAAAGGAATGAGTGATATGGTTTGGTTGTGTCCCCACTCACATCTCATCTTGAATTGTAGCTCCCACAATTCCCACGTGTGGTGGGAGGGACCTGGTGGGAGGAAAGTGAATCATGGGGTCACGTCTTTCCTATGTTGTTCTCATGGTAGTGAATAAGTCTTACAAGATCTGATGGTTTTATAAAGGGGAGTTTCCCTGCACAGGTCCTCTTCTCTTGTCTGCTGCCATGTGAGGTGTGCCTTTCACCTTCTGCCATGTTTGGTAGGCCTCCCCAGCCACGTGGAACTGTGAGTCCATTAAACCCCTTTCTTTTGTAAATTGCCAGTCTCAGGTATGTCTTTATCAGCAGTGTGAAAATGGACTAATTCAATGAGTAACAAGACTGGTAAGTGTGATGGGAGCCAGACTGTGTATGTCATGCAGGAAGGGGACTCTGCAGAAAGGAGGTCCAGGGACACAGCTTTCGAGGCTCCTGTCTGTCAGCCTAGCTGTGTCCCAAGCCTCCAATCACTCTCTGGTCAAGGGCTTCCAGACTGCAAGCCATGATCCGTCATGAAATCAATGTCATGAGTGGCAACCAGCATTTAAAAAAAGGAGAGAAAGAGACAAGAGATAGACAAGATTAGGAAACACAGAGGAGCATTTAACATCAGGGAAAGTATTTTGTGGTTGTTGAACTTGTTCAAGATATGTGTGTGTGTGTGTATGCATGTGTGTGTGTATGTACATGTATGTGTGTGTATGTGTGTGTGTGTGTGTGTGTATTCTGTGTCAAAATGTGAATGTGTTTCTTACTGTAGATCATAGTGAAAAAAGTTTGAAAAACCAAAACTAACCCAAACCCCAAACCTGGGAGTTGTTCTCTCTCAACTACAATCCTGTCAGTCACAATTATTAAATCTCTCTTTGGCCAACTCTTTCCATCCCCGCAGCTGCCACCCTGGCTGAGGTCACCATTATCTCAGCCCCTAACTGATTTCCCTGCCCACAGCCTTGTCACACCCATCCGTACTCCACCCTGTAGTCAGTGGGATCTTTCTAAAGACAAATCTAGCCCTATCCTGGTGCAAACTCCCTAACTTGTTTTATGAGGCCTGGTATGTGCTGGCCAGTTCCGCACCCCTTTCTGAACACAAAGCCTGAAGGAGTGCCTTAACTTCCCAATCCCTTATATAGTCTGAAGTCACAGGGCCTTCTGGAAGCTCGGGTTGCATTTGCTACTTTGGGCTTGGCAGGATAATGCAGTGGTTAAGAACATTGCCTCTAGAGTCAGATGCCTGGGTTCAAATATTGGCTCCATGTGACTTTGAGAGCTGACCTCTCTGGTTTGACCTCTCTACAGTTTCTCAATCTGTAAAATGGGGATAATAACGCTACCGACCTCTTAGGATAGTTGTGAGGCTTCACTCACTTCACAAATATTTATTCAGTGCCTGGTATGTGCTAGGCCATGATGTAGGTGCTGAGGATACCTCTGTGAACAAAATGAAGCTCCGTGTCCTCACAGAGCTTGCATTCCAGTGGGAGAAGGTGGACAATAAGCATGAGAAATACACTGGAAGGTACAGTGGGATGGGGCGAGGCGTGTTATTAAATTGGTCAGTTGGCACTGGGCTCCTGCATAGGTGAGATTAGTGCAAAGCCTTGAAGGAGCTGGGGGTTTGGTGGGCATGGGAACCATTACAGCAAAGGCATCATGTGCGTGAGGACCCTTAAGGATGTGGCGCGGCTGGAGGGGAGGGATGGAGGCAGGCCAGAGAGGGCATGGGGGCCTGTGTGTGGAGGGCCTCCAGAATCTTGGTAGGATTTGTACTCTACAAGACACAGGTAGTCATAGCAGAGTTTTGAACAGAGACATATCTTGAGCTGACTTCTGTTTTAAAGAATCTCGCTGTTTGGTGTTGAGAATCAACTGTGAGGAGCCAGAGTGGAGGCAGGGAGCGCTGTCAGGAGGAAGCACAGTGGCCAGGAGAGAGCAGGGGTGGAGGCTCAGGCCAGGGAGCTGGACACAGATACCGGGAGAAATGATCAGCCTGGCATGCTTTGAAGGTAGAGCCAACAGGATTTCCTGATGGATTGGATATGAGGTGGGAGAGAGAAAGACAGGAGTCAAGGATGACTCCAAGGGTTTTGGACTGAGCAGTCGGAATGATGAATACAGTTAATACATTTATAGCTGTTAGATATGAGTTCCAAATTTCTTTTCAAAGAATCAATATGTCAGTATGTTCAATTTTTTGCCTTCTACTTTTAAACTTAACTTCCTCATAAAGCAACCTTTTTCGATTACCTGCTCCACCCTGACTCATTTCAATCACCTGCTCCACCCTGACTCATTCCTATTACATGCTCTGTCATAGCCATTTTTCCCGCGAAACCACCCACTCCATCACTAAATTAGCCATCACTCCATCACATAAATTAGCCAATCGGAATTAGTTTAGCCTGTGTGGTCTAACCCCAGCCAATAGGGGAACGACAGAACAGCAGGGGCCACGTGCGTCAGGGATAAGAACCCCTTCCCCTCCCTTGTCCAATTGTGCGCTCACCATTGCTCCATCTGTAAGGGCACACCCTTCTATAGAAGTAACTTGCCTTGCTGAGAATTAAAAAGAAAATTTTATATTTGAGTGCTATTTCTTTTGCGGCACCAAAACTTTATTTATGACACAGCTTTCAGGACAGTCCTTGGCACATAGTGTTGAGATGATGTCGCATTATTCCGTTAGACCCTTGACCATGTCATCTCTCTAGGGTCTGGTCCTTCTTGTGAGCTGTTTTTCTCTTTCTCTTAAACTCTAGATCCCTCTCCAACCCCCTTTCTCCTTTGCCTGCTAACTCTTATTCACTTTCATGAACACAGTTTAGAGAACATCTCCTGAGGGAAGCCCTATTGACTGGACTTCACCCCAAGGGCTTTGTGCAGATAACAGCTTACTCCCATTTAAAAAAGATTTTTTAAAAAAGTGATCCTTAGGAACAAGTTCACTGAGAAGTAATGTTTACTCATTCTTTTCTTTCCCCCACATAGGGACAGATCTATAGATGTGGGAAACGAAACATTTTGTGATTTCCAAGGACATTCTTATGGGGAAAGAGGAGAAGCAACGGGTTGGTGGTTTCATGGCTGTCAGAACACCAAAGACAAATAAAACTCTATTAATCTGGAATCAAATAGAGACCCACAGATTTCTACACTTACCCCAGTCGAATTGAACATTTTATTTGTTATTTTCATAATGAACTACTGATTTGCAGAAATCACAGCTGAGAATAATTAATGTGCACAGAGTCACGATTTAACATTAATCTGGATCATCTCATGAGCCAGCATAAACTGAGCCCCAAACCAGATAAAGACTTACAAGAAAGAAAAATTATAAGCCAATGTCACTCGTGAACATAGACACAAAAGTCGTAAACAAAATATTAGGTAATATAGCTCAGTGATAAATTACAAGAATAATTGATTAAGACCAAGTGGGACTTATTCCAAGAATGCAACTTTGAAAATCAATGTAACTTGTTGCATTAACAGAATAAAACAGAAAAACACATACAATCTCAAGAGATGCAGAAGAAAATTGATAAAAACTGACATCCATTCATAATAACAACTTTCAGTGATTGGATATCAATATAAGGAGACTTCCTTCACCTAAAAATGACATTTACAAAAACACCTGCAGTTAACATTATATTAAACAGTGAAATAGTTAACACTCTCTGAGGCTGGAAACAAGACAACTATGTCCACTATTACACTTCTATTTGACATCATAGAGAGGTCAATAAGGCAAGAAAAATAAATAAAATTTGTAAACATTGGAATGGAAGAAGTAAAACTCTATTTATTTGTAGATGGCGTGATTGTCTAACATAGAAAATTTGAGAAATCTCTATAAATAAACTTCTAGATTCAATATTGAGCTTAAAAATATTGTTGGATACAAATTTAATATACAAAAATTTATTTCTACACACGGGCAACAAACTAATGAAAAATGAAAATTTAAAAATATAACTTACAATAACAGTAAAACTATTAAATACCTACAAAAACATTTGACTAAGGATGTACAAAAGACCTGTAGTCTGGAACTACAAAATATTGCTAAGATAAATTTAAAATACCTAAATATATAGAGGTTCCACATTCATAGTTTGGAAAATTCAACATTGTCATGATGTCAATTCTTCAAAACTTAGCAAGATTATTATAGTACTGTAGTTGTGTTATGTAAACTACTCATATCTTAAGTAGAAAGATGAAAAGATTAACTAATTGAAAATAATAACTACAACAACTTTTCAAGATATAGACAGTACAATAAGATATAAACAAGAAAAAGTTAAAAAGTGGGAAGATTATGTTAAAGCGTAGAGTTTTTATTAGTTTTATTTTTGTTTGTTTATGCAATCAGTGTTAAGTTGTCATCAGTTTAAAATAATGGGTTACAAGATTATTTGCAAGATATGATAACTTCAAATCTAAAAACATACGATAGATACACAAAAGTGTGTCTATTTTCATGCCTGTAATCCCAGGACTTTGGCTGAGGCAGGCAGAGCACTTGAGGCCAGGAGTTTGAGACCAGCCTGGCTAACATGGTGAAATCCTGTCTCTACGGGAAAAAAAAAAAAAAAAAATAGCCGGGCGTGGTGGTGCACGCCTGTAATCCCAGCTACTTGGGTGGTTGAGGCATGAGAATTACTTGAACCCAAGAGGTGGAGGTTGCAGTGAGCTGAGATCATGCCACTGCACTCCAGTCTGGGTGACAGAGTGAGACTGTCTCAAGAAACAAAAAACAAACAAACAAACAAAAAACAAAAAAAAGAAACACTAGAAATCAATAAGAAGAGGAATTTTGGAAACTATACAATTTCCAATTGTTTAATTGGAAATTAAACAATGCTCCTGAATGACCATCGTGCCAATGAAGAGATTAAGAGGGAAATTGAAAAATTTCTGGAAACGAATTATAATGGAAACACAATGTACCAAAACTAATGGGATATGGCAAAAGCAGTACTAGGAAGAAAATTTATAGTTATAAGTGCCTACAGCAAAAAAGTAGAAAAAATTCAAATAAACAACCTAATGATACATCTTAGAGAACTAAAAAAGCAAGAGCTAAAGCCAAAGTTAGTAGAAAAAAAAGAATAAAGATCACAGCAGAAATAAATGAAATTGAAATGAAGGAAACAATACAAAAGATTGACAAAATAAAAAGTTGGTTTTTTGAAAAGATAAACAAAATTGACAAACCTTTAGCCAGACTAAGAAAAAAAGAAAGAAGGCTCAAGTAAATAAAATCAGAGATGAAAAAAGAGATGTTATAACTGATACTCAAAGGATCATTAGCAGCTACTATGGGCAACTGTATGCCAATAAATTGGAAAATCTAGAAGAAATAAATTCCTAGGCACATACAACCTGTCAAGATTGAATCACTAATCCAAAACCTGAACAGATCAATAACAAGTAATGAAATCAAAGCCATAATAAAAAGTCTCCCAGCAAAGAAAAGCCCAGGACACTGTGGCTTCACTGCTGAATTTTATCAAACA
Organism: Pan troglodytes; assembly: GCF_028858775.2. NCBI lineage: Eukaryota > Metazoa > Chordata > Mammalia > Primates > Hominidae > Pan > Pan troglodytes. The sequence goes on along the minus strand of NC_072404.2, from coordinate 155,284,200 downwards.
TTTAAAGAAGAATTAATACCAATTCTACTCAAACTATTCCAAAAAAGAGAGGAGAAGGGAATGCTTCCAAAGTCACTCCAGGAGGCCAGCATACCCTAATACCAAAACCAGACAAAGTCACATCAAACAAAACAAAACAAAACAAACAAAAAATCTACAGGCCAATATCCCTGAAGAACACTGATGCAAAAATCGTTAACAAAATACTAGCAAACTGAGTTCAACAATACATTAAAAAGATCAATCATGACCAAGTGGGATTTATCACTGGGATGCAAGCATGGCTCAACATATACAAATCAATCAATGTGATACATCATATCAATGGAATGAAGGACAAAAACCACATAATCATTTCAATTGATGCTAAAAAAGCATTTGATAAAATTCAACATCCCTTCATAATAAAAATCCTAAAAGGCATAGAAGGAACATCAATCAACATAAAAGCCATTTACAACAGACCCACAGCTAGTATCATACTGAATGGGGAAAAACTGAAAACCTTTCCTCCAAGATCTGGAACATGACAAGGATGCCCACTTTCACCACCGTTATTCAACATAGTACTGGAAGTCCTGGCTAGAGTAATCAGGCAAGAGAATGAAATAAACGTATCCAAATTGGAAAGGAAGACGTCAAATTATCTTTGTTTGCAGATGATATGATCTTATATTTAGAAAAACCTAAAGACTCCACCAAAAAGCTATTGGATCTCATAAATGAATTCAGTAAAGTTGCAGGGTATAAAGTCAACATACAAAAATCAGTAGCATTTCTATATGCCAACAGTGAACAATCTGAAAAAGAAGCCAAGAAAACAATCCCATTTACAATAGCCACAAATAAAATGAAATACTTAGGAATTAACTTTACTGAAGAAGTAAAAGATCTCTACAATGAAGACTGTAAAACACTGATACAAGAAATTGAAGATACAAAAAAAATGGAAAGATATTCCATACTCATGAATTGGAAGAATCAATATTGTTAAAATGTCCATATTACCTAAAACAGTCTACAGATTCAATGCAATCTCTATCAAAAGAGTGACATTCCTCACAGAAATAGAAAAAACAATCCTAAAATATGTATGGAACCACAAAAGACCCAAAATAGCCAAAGCCATCCTCAGCAAAATGAACAAAACTGGAGGAATCACAATCCTTGACTTCTAATTATATGACAGAGCTATAGTAACTAAAATAGCATGGCTCTAGCATAAAACCAGACACATACACCAATGGAATAGAAGAGAAAACCCACAAACAAATCCATACATCTACAGTGAACTCATTTTCACAAAGGTGCCAAGAAGAAATATTGAGAAAATAACAATCTCTTCAATAAATGGTGCTGGAAAAAGTGGATATCCATATGAAGAATGATGAAACTAGACCCCTATCTCTCACCATATACAAAAATTGAATCAAAATGGATTAAAGACTTAAATCTGAGTCCTCAAACTATGAAACTACTAAAAGAAAACACTTGAGAAAATATCTAGGACATTGAACTGGGCAAAGATTTCTTGAGTAATACCCCACAAGCACAGGCAACCAATGCAAAAATGGACGAATGAGATTGCATCAAGTTAAAAAACTTCTGCACAGCAAAGGAAACAATCAGCAAAGTGAAGAGACAAGCCACAGACTGGGAGGAAGTATTTGCAAACTACCCATCTGGTGAGGGAATAATAACCAGAATATGTAAGGAGCTCAAACAACTCTGCAGGAAAAAAACCTAATAATCCTATTAAAAAACATGCAAAAGATGTGAATAGACAGTTTAAAAAAAAAAGACATACAAATGGCAAACAGGCATATGAAAAGGTACTCAACATCACTGGTCATCAGAGAAATGCAAATCAAAACTACAATGAGATATCATCTCACCCCATTTAAAATGGCTTATATCCAAAAGACAGGCAATAACACAAGCTGCCAAGGATGTGGAGAAAAGGGAACCCACATACACTGTTGGTGCAAATGTAAATTAGGACAATCACTATGGAGAACAGTTTGGAGGCTCCTCAAAAAACTAAAAAAACTAAAAATAGAGCTACCATATGATCCAGTAATCCCACTGCTAGGTATATACCCCAAAGAAAGGAAATCAGTATATCAAAGAGATATCTGCACACCCATGTTTATTGCAGCACTATTCACAAGAGCCAAATTTGGAAGCACCTAAGTGTCCATTAACAGACAACTGCATAAAGAAAACGTGGTACATATATACAATGGGAGTACAATTCAGCCATAAAAAAGAGTAAAAGCCTGTCATTTGCAACAACATGGATAGAGCTGGAGGTCATTTTGTTAAACGAAATAAGCCAGGCACAGAAGGACAAAATTGGCACGTTCTCACTTATTTGTAGGAGCTAAAAAGTAAAACAATTGAACTCATGGAGATAGTAGAATGATGGTTACCAGAGGCTGGGGAGAGTAGTGAAAGAGTGTCGAGGGAGGTGGGGATGGTTAATGGGTGGAAAAAAATAGAAAAAGTGAATAAGACCCAGTATTTGGTGACTATAGTCAATAATAATTTAATTGCAGGTTTTAAAATAACCTAAAGATCAGCACCATAAGACAGGGCAAAAAAATAAACGATTATAATTGGATTGTTTGTAACACAAAGAAAGGAAAAATGCTTGAGATGATGGATTCCCCATTTACCCTGATGTGATTATTATACATTGCATGCCTGTATCAAAATATTTCATATACCCCATAAATGTATACACCTACTATATACTCACAAAAATTAAAAATTTTAAAAATTGACAAGCTGATTCCTGTAAACAAATATATGGAACCAAAAGAACTAGAATAACCATGAGAATTTACACCGCCATCTCTTTCTGTTTCTCTCTCTCTGTGTCTCTCTCTCTCTCTCTCAGACAGGGTCTCGCTCTGTTGCTCAAGCTGAAGTGCAGTGGCAGAATCATGGCTCACTACAACCTATGCCTCCTGGGCTTAAGCAATTTTCTTACCTCAGCCTTCTGAGTAGCTGGGACTACAGGCATGTGCCACCATGCCTGGCTAATTATATATATATATATATATATATATTTTTTTTTTTAGTAGAGACAGGGTCTTGGTATGTTACCCAGGCTGGTCTCAAACTCCTGGCCTCAAACAATTCCCCCACCTTGGCCTCCCCAAAATTATAGGCGTTAGCCACCGTGCCTGGCCACACTGCCATCTTTCAAGATCAATGATAAAGCTATGCTATTTAAGAGAGTGTGATATTGGTGCAAGGATAAACAAAAAGACCATTGAAATGGAACAGAATCCAGAAGTAGACTCACACATATGATCTCTTGATTTATGACAAAGGTGCTATTCAAGGGGGAATGGGTGGTCTTTTCAACAGTGGTACTGGGGCAACTGGGTATTAATACAGAGAAAAAAAATCAGCTTTGATCCATACTTCACTTTATACACAAGAGTTAACTGGAGATAGATTATAGTCCCAATAGTGAGAGGTAGAACCATAATGATTCCAAGAGAATATCTTTGTGACCTTGTATATAAGGCAAGAGTTCTTAAAGAGAATACCAAAAGCAATAACACAAAAGAAGATTTTGATACATTGGACTTTATTATCAAAGGATATTATTAAGAAAATAACACACAAACCATGGACTGGGAGAAGATATTCACAACACATTTATCTGACAAAAGACTCAAGGCAGAACATGCAAAGAAAAACAAGTCAATCAGAAAAAGTCAAACACCTTAAAATAAAAGTGGGGGAGGGGGCAAAGACTCAACAGGCACGTTGTTAAAAAGGAGACTATTCAAGTGGCCAGAGAGCATATGAAAAAGTTCTCGGCTGGGCGCGGTGGCTCACGCCTATAATCCCAGCACTTTGGGAGGTGAAGGTGGGCAGATCACCTGAGGTCAGGAGTTCGAGACCAACCTGACCAACATGGAGAAACTCCGTCTCTACTAAAAATACAAAAATTAGCCGGGCATGGTGGCACATGTCTGTAATCCCAGCTTCACGGGAGGCTGAGGCAGGAGAATCGCTTGAACCCAGGAGGCAGAGGTTGTAGTGAGCTGAGATCACACCATTGCACTCCAGCCTGGGCAACAAGAGCAAAACTCCATCTCGGGAAAAAAAAAAAAAAAGAAAAAGAAAAAGAAAAAGTTCTCAATGACATGGTCACCAGATAAATACAAATTAAAACTGCGGTGAGATACCACTACTACCCAGCCCCTGGAATAGTTACAGTGAAAAATAATGGCAAGATGAAAGTGCTGGCTAAGACTGGAACAACTAGAACTCCACTTTATGGGAGTATAGATTGGCTCAACCCCTTTGGAAAACTGTTTGGCAGTATGTACAAAAACCCACCATGCACCTACTCTCGTGGGCTAGCGATGCCGCTCCTAGGTGTTCATAAATGCCTGTTGATATAACAACCTAATTCATAATAGCAAAAAACTGGAAACCTATATGTTTATTGACAGAGGAATAGATTGTGGTGTTTCTATACATTGGAATGCTACATAGCAATGAAAAATGCAGACTATGTTCACGATCTTGCTCTGTCCCCAGGCTGCAGTGCAGTGGCACGATCATAGCTCACTATAGCCTCAAATTCCTGGGCTCAAGGCATCCTCTTCCCTCAGTCTCCTGAGTACCTGGGACTACAGGCACACACCACGGGGCCTGGCTAATTTTTAAATTTTTTTTTGTAGAGACAGGGGGTCTCACTTTGTTGCCCAGGCCGGTCTCGAACTCCTGGGCTCAAGCAATCTTCCTGCCTCAGCCTCCCAAAGTGCAAAATTACAGGACTGAGCCACCACACCTGGCTATATTAATCTAAATACGTGGTATGGATGACTCTTACAGACATTATGTTGAGCAAAAGATGCCAGAACAAAAGGATACATACTGTAAGTTTACATTTACATGAAGTTCAACAGCAGGAAAAGAGAAATCTATACAAATTGATGTCAGAGGAGTGGTTTCCTCTGGATGGTAGGGATGGGTTGACTGAGAAGAGGCATGAGGGAACCCTCTGGAGTGCTGGAAATGTTTGTGTCTTGATCTGGGTGGTGTCACATAGGGGAATACATAGACAATAATACATTGAGCTTTACACTCAAGGTTTGTGTATGGAAGTGACTTCAATTTAAAAAAATACTAAGGAATAATAAACATTTAATTTCGACAGACTTGAATGCTGGATGAACACTAACAAGACGAAAATCAACAGATGTAACTACAAGGTTTCATATTTAGGTTTAAAATTTGGTTGTTCAGTGCATGTGATGGAAGCAACCTGACCTGCAGAAAGTTGCATTAAAAAGATCTGGGAACCTTCATTGAGCACACGCTTGTCGGGCTGTATTGGGGTATCATCGTCAGGAACAGAGGAGGTCTGTCCTACTGCACTCATGGGAGCAGTGCCTGGTCTCAGGAAGGAGTGTCCTACTGTGATGTGTAATGAAGTTAGACCTCATCAGCTAAACAATGGTTTTCAGACAGTGGCCACATTTTAAGAGAGGTGTTAAGAGCTGACAGGAATCCTTTGGCCCTGTTTTAATTTGGGTTTTTAATCTCAAGCTGGTAACTGGGGTTGCCGCCCTTTGATGACGACACGTGGGTGGATTGCAGTTTCTCTCTCACAGGCTCATGTTAGGCTGCTTGACTTAGGATGATCACACTGCCTTCCTTGGCATCTCTTGCAAGTGTCCTCTGAGACCAGGTTAAAAACTTCCTTTTTTTAACTTGGATCCCATTAGGATGTCAAAGGGTAACATTTGTGGTCATGTCTCCTCCTTCAAAGGGTGGCCCCTTTTAGGGCCTATGGGCCCTTTGTTTCCCATTTCTAAAAGAGGCAGGAAGGAGAAGGTGAGCAGAGAAAGTGAAAAGTCATTAGAGGGGTGACGACAGGTAAGAGAGGAAAGTGTGGTTTAACTTTGCACCTTATGCCCCTCTTCAAAGGGTAGATTAGTGCTGGCAGCCAGAGGGGGACAGAAAACCCAGCAGAGGGGCCCCTCGTTGTCTTTACTTGCTCTGCTTCAAATAGCCATGCCTTGGGCATTTAGGAAGATGTGGATGAACCCCACACAGAATGTGTCAAGACCACAGTCTCTGGCCCTCCCTGGCCATCCCACAGCAGGAGCTGAATGGCTGCTATTTTCAACGATCTTGAGCTGGGTTTGCTGCACTTTATGTTTAGGGCTGTACAAGCTCTGCTCTGAATGGTGTCTGTGATTATGCTGTGAATAATGATGGAGCAACTACTGTGTGCCAGGTGCTGTGCTGGAACTGGAACTATCAAGACAAAGAATGGAGGGTGGGAGTGGGGTGGCCTGTATCACCAATACTTGTCCATCTTACAGCAAACACAGTACTTTTCATATTATTTCATCAACTCTTGGGTCATTCTCCAGCAATTAGGAAACACTGCCCTGAGGAGCAGGTTATTGAAGAAAACCAACACCTCGGCATTCCATGGATGCATGAAGACAGCAGCCACTTATTGAAGGTTTCTCATGCGCCAGCCCAGTGATTCTCAACTGGCCTGGTAAAGCCACACAAGAACCACTGGCTCCTTCCAGAGTGTTGCAAATGCATGGAATGCATTTCTGCTGTAACCGAGTTCATGTATTATCGGGAGAAAGGGATGAAAGGCATGATAGAATATGAAGCTATAGCCACAAATGTTTTCTTGTGTTCTGGAACATGCAAGAAATGGACTCAAGATCTAGATGATCTCTGGGATGCCTTGACAGATGATCAACAGTTCTGAAACAGCCACACAGGGCTGAGGGGCCAGCTGAACAGAGCGAGGTTCTTCTAAGGACTCCGAGAGATAGTGTTATACCTCAGTGGTTGTAATGTGAGTACAGAGAGCCAACTTGTTTATGCCAACTAGTCTGCAAAAATATTAATATCAAAAAGAGGACCACGGTCACAAAGACTAGGTACCACTGTTACAAACATTGTTTCTAATTCTCACACAACCAGGCACAGATGAGGACAGCCACCGTGCAACTTGTCCCCTTCCCACCTGGAGACGTGAAAGACCTGGCACTGTCCCCTCATTATATTATAATCAACTGAGACTCAAGAATTTTGTCACTTGTATAACCCCAAATTCTATACTTGAGGCCATTGTCAATTTATGTCTATTGCTATCTGGCTGTACAAAGATTTGAACCAAATAGGGCTTATATTTTGGTGGTTTGAAATAGTAAACGTGTCCCTTTTACTAAAAATAGAGTATAAAAAAATTAAAATATAAAAAAAAATACCAAAAATGAAAACAGTAGTGGTCTTACTATTCTACATGTCAGTTTTCATTAATTCCCTCTGCTGGTAGAAGGTGGCCATAGAGATGACATCATCTTCGCTCTCTTTGTGGGAGAGTGTGACTGGCCTGAGAGAATGGCCTCCGGGTGAGGTTGTGAGATGTGTCCACAGCTCGAGGGGTCAGCTCAGGGGCATGTGGTGGCTAAAAACAAATTTGGGCTCTATCTGCCTAGTCAGCTTCAGCCGCTGGAAAGGGGCCTCTTCTAATTATGGCAGTCCTGCCTGACGGAGTTCCAGCATTTTATCCACTGGGGAGAAGGAGGAAGCCAGGCGCTTGGAACTGTGCTTCTATCAGCCCCAAAGCTGACAGTGAGGGCCCCTCCTGAGCGGGGAAGGGAATCCGGGGGCTTGTTAACTCTTATCTTTGGAGGAAACTCTCCAACAGATCTCAGCAGAGTTTCTGGCCAGAAGCAGTGTTCAAGAAGGACAAGGGTGTTCCTGATATCGCACTTGACATGCTTGGCTGTGAGAATAAATTTTCCTGAGGGGGCCTAAGAGGGAGCTTGTTCCTTGTACCTGAAGCTCCAAGTGGCTCTATGGGACGCTGGTGGGACTCCGTGGCTCCCTGTGGCTGCCAACGGTCACGTGAACTGGGCACCAAACAGACCTTAGGGATTAGCTAGTCTAATGTATTTTACACAGGAGGAAATTGAGAATCAGGAGGTTAAAGGATTGTCTGAAGGTCACACAACTAATAAGAGGTAGCAAATCTGGAATCTGATTTCATTTCTTTAAACTAAAATCAAAGACATTTCACCATACTACTGAGCTATGGCTTAGAAGAGGGAAAATGGGAAGAAGAAAGGGAATGTCATAAGAAGGAGATTGGGGCAGAGAAAGACAGGGAGGATCAGGACTTAGTGACTTGATTTCCATGGAATGTTCTGGAATATATCCATTGAGAGATAAGAATTGATTTTATGGTTTATTTCTCTATTCTCATGCCTAAATTGTAGATATTAATCTCCTGGTTTACACAGTTATTTCTACTTCTGCCACCACAAAAGTTAGGGAAATACGGCATAAATATCAGAGCAAGCTTTTACTCACTTCTTTTTGTTAAAAAAATATATAAAGATAGCTTCCTGCTGAACCAAGAGTCTAGTAAGGCACAAAAATATGAAATCATTTTCAACAAGGTCTTGAAATTTTAGAAAAATCTCTGCAAGGCAGAGAGAAGTACATTTGAGCATTGAGAATCAACACCACTTAACACTATTCCTGTGTTCCCAAGGCATCACAAGACACTCAGTACTTTTAAAGATGTTAGAATTAAAACTTAGCTACCATGTTGGAAACGAAGCTCAGTGTGTTGTACTGATTAAATGTAATGCCATGGATCTGGCTTTTCTAGGACTTAGCCATGTCCAGACATTAGAAAAGCAGGTGAAATGGGAGACCTGCAGGGGACAGGCATCCCATTGTGACTGTCACCTGGGAATTCCAATGGGGCAGCCCATCCTGCAACAGGAAGCTTCCAGTTCAGATTGGAGGGTTTCCTATGCACAGCAAAGACCTTTCGCCATACCACTGGGCTATGGCTTAGAAGAGGGGGAAATTAAAAGAAGAAAGTGGGTGTTATAAGAAGAAGATTGCGGCAGAGAAGGAGAGGGAGGTCACATAAAACAAAGAGGCCTCAAAATAGAGACGGGGGCAGGCAAATGAGGTTGCACACCTGTGTTTCTGGTTTCACTGCCCTCTGTAGTCTGTTTGTGCTTTCAGGAAGAACTTCTCCCTTGCTCAGAGCTGTAGACCCGTAATGTGAGTTGACCTTTCTCAAGAAATGCACAGCTAAAAAAAGTTGGCAAGGTTTGACTGAAGCCATGAGAGCTTCCCTAGGTCATGCATGGCAACCACTCTCACAACGAAAATCTTGATGCACATGTTTGAACATCTGAGTGTCTTCATTTACTCAATGTTTGATTTAAGAGAAAGAGAACCAGGAACTCCAGGTGAACAGTTTTCAAAAACTGTCAGTGGTTACAGGTGTAGGAATGAGTTCAAGGGGGGCGGTTTTATGGCAAGTCTGCCAAGGCCCCCTCTCTCCTCAATGGATGCCAGCAGGCGGGTCCCTGTGGCCCCCGCACAAGGGAGTCTGACTCACCTGTAGCCCTGAATTGAGCTTTCCTTGCCAATTAGCTCTGCAATGAGCCAACATACTCTTTTCTTCCTTCAATAGGAGGCTGCTGCAGATACAGAGGACAGGAAGGTTTCCAGTGACTAATTTGCCTATAACTTTAGTCATCTTCACCAATGCCAAGGAGTTTGTGGTTTCACAGTGACTCATCCTGCAATGTTCACAGCTGTGTGGAGAGCGAGTGAAGCAGCCCCTGAGAGGCTGAACCTGGGGCAGCCAGGGTGCCGGGTATTGATGGTTCGGGATAAAACCACCCACCACGTCCATCACATGGCTTTGGACGTGACTCTTGTGTGTCAGTGGTGTGGCTCGACCTGTGCCTGGAGAGGTGACCTCTGTGTTGCTCATGAGGACCTGAGAGATGGCACTCCATACTGCCACTCCAGACCAGAACCCACATCTCCAAAGCAGTAGGCTTAGTGTTTTGACACATCCCTGACATGCCTATCTGACCAGACCAAGCTAACATGGGCCAAAGAATGGCTTACCTCTTATCACCCTTCCCACAGCTCCCTAACTCTAGGCCTTGATAGGAGGCCAAGAACAAGAAGTTCTGCCTCTGGTTGTGACCATTTCTGCTGAGTCATGTGGACTCAGCTCCATTTTCCACAGATATTTAAAAAAGAGCTGCCCTATGGTTTCATTAGGTACCGTACCTGACAGCAAAGAAGAGCTCATTGAAAATATCTAAATAGAAACATCCAAGTACTGATGTACCAGGACGACTGAGCTTCTATAAGTGCCAAGAAGATTGATTTGGGTTTAATGATAAGCTGTGGTTGCACCATCATGGAGCAGTTTCAGGAAGGACTGAGGACATTGATAGAGACCTACAAGGTCCACGTGGAAAATGAGCAAGATGAAGCAGAGACATTGCACAGACTCCAGAGGCCCAAAAACGGTGAATGGGAAAGCATGACGTTAAGAACTGCCACCCTGGATCCAACCCACAGTCTGCTCCAGCCAGTGTTCTGGAGTTTGGAAAAGAATATTTCACAGGATGATATTTGAATTCACACATTTGTTCAATGTTGTTGTATGTCAGGGAGCTCCCTGTTGCATCACCCCCACCTCCAGTGAATATGCTCTATGGATCCCTCATGGGATGCTTACAGCTCATGTCAAATTTCAGAGCTAAATCCAGCTTCCCAAATGAGGGCCCTTCTCCACCAGGCTGTCCAGGGACAAAACTCACGTAACTCAAGCCTGAATTTGTAAGCAGAGATGGGCTCTCCCTGTTGGAGAATGAGAGCATGCATTATTTAAATTCCTTTTCACTTAATTTATCAAACTAATATGCCGAGGTATTTTCTGTATCACAAGGGACCGTTTGGTAGCAGCTTGCATGGAGTAAGCGTTTAATGTTTACCGAGTGAATGTATAATAAAGCTGAATCGCTGAACGCTTAAGTAAACATGGCCTATTAGAGGGAAGGCAACGTGGTGTCAGTAAGGAGAAATCACGTCTCACTAATCTCCTTGAGTTCTTTGAGCAGATAAATAAGCATATGGATAAGAGGGAACCACAGAACCCAATTTAATTTGACTTTCAAAAACCTGTGAGAAAATCCCACTTTAAAGACTGTTTTTTAAAAAATTGAGTCACTAAGGGTTGTTTTACCATCGATACGGAATTGGCTTAAAGACTATAAACAAAGCTACACGTAAGTGGATGCATTCCCAGATGGAAAACTATAAACACTGGGGTTTCCTGGAGATCTTATCTATGATGGGTCTTTTTACGTGTTTGTGAATGACTGAGACGAAGAAGACTATATTGCAACTCGAGGTTCAAGTAATACCTCATTCTTCTGGGAGGAATGTCAAGTTGATGGAAATTCCATTCAGTTGGAACAAGAATATATTGGATGCTGAAGAGTCAATATGTGTTTATGTCATGGGGTTTTAAAAAAAATACAAGATACAGTTCTTGGCCTTAAAGAGCTAATAATCAAGCTAGAGTGAAAGCCATATCCTCCTTTACTGTAAATAGTGGAAGGCACAAGGGGATCAACTGTGACAATGAGTGACACACATGGTGAGCGCTGCCAGAGTTCAGGGAAGGGGAAAAGTGCATGTGGATGGAGGCAGGGAAGGCTTCCTGGAGGAGGCAGTATCTGAGGAGTGTCTTGAAGAACAGCAAGAGTTTGGATGGGTGTGGAAGAGGTGGAGGGTTTTCTTGTGAGAAGCAGTAATGTGTCACCTGCCAAGTACTGTGTAGAGAGAGAGGTTATATGCATGATCCCATCTGGCTTTATGACAGCCCAGTAAGGTGGATCATATCCCCCAACTCCAGGCCTTGAGAGGAGGCCAAGAATAAGAAGTTCTGCCACTGGTTGTGACCATTTCTGCTGAGTCATGTTGATTCACCTCCACTTTCCACAGATATTTTTAAAAAGAGCTGCCCCGGCTCTTTTTTAAGTTAAGAAATGTGGCCAGGTACAGTGGCTCAGGGCTATAATCCCAACAATTTGGGAGGCCAAGGTGAGAGGATCACCTGAGGCCAGGAGCTCGAGACTAACCTTGGCGACATAGTAAGACCCCATCTCTGCCAAATTTTTTTTAAAAAAATTAGCCAGGCATGGTGGCACACACATGCAGTCCCAGCTACCTAGGTGGCTGAGGTGGGAGGATCACTTGGGCCCAGGAGTTTGAGGCTGCAGTGAGCTCTGATCACACCACTGAACTCCAGCCTGGGTGACAGAGCAAGACCGTGTCTCCAAAAAAAAAAAAAAAAAAAGATATGTGCTCAAGCTCACGTCATAATCAATATGAGCCCCACTGTTACACTGCCTTCAATTCTGAGGCAGTGTCAGCGTGAGCAAGGCAGAGGTCAGGTCTCTCCAGAGCAGGTGAGGGTGAGCAGGAAGAGGCTGGAGTGACGATTTGTATTGGGGAGCAGTGAGAGACAGGGTGGAGCACACACAATGGATCTAAGACACAAGGGCCCTTAAATATCGTCTAGGGAACTTGAACTTAGTCCTGAAGGCTTAATCCTGTGCTGAGTGGAAGAGGACGAAAATTGGAACTCTACTTTGGAGTTTGGGGCACTGGACCTAGTCTGGGTGGAGGGGTGGGTGAGGGGATGGTGAAAGAAATTAGGAACGGCAGACAAATGGCTTGGAGGAGAAATTGATCAAAGCTGAGGGCAATATTATTGTGTCCTCCTTGCTTGGACATGTGCATTGAGTATGTCTGCCCCTAGCAGGCCAAATCATTGACCTCTTCTAGGTCAGCTCTCAGGGTCACATGTCCTGGTGTCATGGGAGGAAATATGGAGACACCAGTTGGCAAGTGCCGTCTCATGGCTTAGGGGCTCAGACAGTCTCAAGTGCTATGACAGGCTCCTGGGAGTGCCTTTACTGCTTGCCAGGATGTGGCTTGGTGGTCCGTGCACTTTGACTTACTGGCTTCTCCAACTTCTTTAATCAGCACTCCTTGCTGAGGCTGATGGAGCAACAAGCTACAGCTGCATTTAATAATCAGAATCAGTTTCTTGACAGACGGCTTCCAGGGGACTTTGAGCGAGGAGATAGCAATGCAGTGTTTGGGAAAGAGAATCTAGAGGCAGCAGAGAAGCAGTTAAACTTCTGCAATTCCTTTGGCCATCCTGAAGGGATGGAGGTAGCAGGCCAGCCGCCTCCCTCCAGGCCACATCCCTCTAGAGGCCACGTGATGGCTGGAGTTGGGCATGATGCTCTGGGGCTGGAAGAAGATGAGCAAATTTTGGGTGAGTGGCCAATTACTCCACTCAACCTTGACATCCTGAAATGTCACTGAGGCAGCTGTCACAGCTTTGGCAGTAAAAAGAGCTCTAGACTTAAGTTGAGAGATGGCACATGAATCCCTGCTCTTCCTCGTGTTAAGCCATGTTACCAGGGTTGATTATTTAGCCTCTCTGAACCTTAGTTTCTTTGTCTATAAAATAGAGATGATAACTGTACTCATCTCATAAGCTCTTGCGATGACAAGGACACACTCTGGATGGCTCACCTAGTTCGGAACACAGGGAAGGGGACTTTCTCTAATTTCTTTAAGACTCAGCCCCAAGCACCTCACACCCAATAAGCTTTCCTCTGTCTGCATCCTGGTGGCCTGGGCTCCCCACCTCAGGAGCACTCACCACACTGCATTGTGCTGGTCCCTTTCCTTGTCTGCCTCTCTCACTAAACCGAGAGTTCCTCGAGGGACACTGTCTCTTTACAGTCAGCACCTACACAGTGCCTGGCATATGGCAGGTATGAAAAAGTTTGCCACATAGTCAACAAAAGAATGAATACCTACTTCCCTAAAAGAATGAAAAGTGAGGTCTAATTGGAACCCCCCAAAAATGGTTGGCAAGGCGATTCTCTGAGTTCTCACAAACATGTTTATTAATTCACTTTAGACTTTTTCCAAGAATCAATGTAAAGGTTACTGGTCTTCTCTGCTAGAATGCCTATCTCCCTATTTTTGGAAAATGGATAGCACTGATATCTGCCATTTTTTCATTCTTTATTTCTTTTATTTATTTATTTAATTTTTTTGAGACAGCGTCTCTGTCGCCCAGGCTGGAGTGCAGTGGCGCGATCTCAGCTCACTGGAGCCTCCCACTCCCAGCCTCCCAGATTCAAGCGTTCAAGCAATTCTCATGTCTCAGCCTCCCAAGTAGCTGGGACTACAGATGTGTGCCACCACACCCGGCTAATTTTTGTAATTTTGTAGGGACAGAGTTTTGCCAAGTTGGCCAGGCTGGTCTCGAACTCCTGAACTCAAGCAATCCCCCCTCCTCGGCCTCCCAAAGTGTGGGGACTACAGGTATGAGCCACTGTGCCTGGCCTGATCTCTGCCATTTTCTGTCACCTCGCCCATCCTTTGGGATTTCTCATCAAAGATAAATAGTAGGACATTTACTTTCCAAAAACAAAGGGATATGTACATGCATGTAGGCTGGAGACTTGACCTAATGTAAAGGAGCCCTCTTAAAGTTTCCTTCTCTTACTAGGGGACAAATTTCTCTCCTAATTTTGCTTGACTTCCCTTTCCAGACTTAATACTCTTATACTTTCTGGGAAAGATGTAAGTGCAAGAAACTCAAAATTTTGCTTTCCAACTGATATTTATTAGCCTAGCTCATTCTCCGTCAGTCACTTGGCCTGTGCCCTCTGGATTCCCCCGGCTTTGAACCCAGCTTTAGAAAACCCTCTTGGTTTTAGCATTTTTAATAGCCTCAGCTTCCCTTGAGCTTTAGCTTTCTTGAAGCATTTCTTAAATGTAAATGTTACTCTTTTGTACCAGTCCCATAGATCTCTTTTGAAAAACCGAGTTCACTGAGGAGCTTAGTTTTGAGTGGAACTGACATAAACCTGATCAGAGGCCTGATTGCATCCCCATTGGATCTGACATGCAGTGTCTCCATCTGAGAACAATTCCCCATCCATCTATATGCAGAAAGAAAACTACGTACCATTCTGTTGGTAAAGTTACTGAAGTTCTCAACCAACACCTGCTTGATCATGTCTGGCTCAGAAATAACAATAAACATCCGACGACCAAGATAGTACCTGGGAGGAATAAAAAAAGCGTTAAAATGTGTTGCATTACCCATTTCTCCTTTCCAAAAAAGAGTTCACAGTGGCTTAGAATGAGGGATAAAAGATAACTAGGAAGTAAAGGTATGGAGACGATGAGGAAACGTATGTTCCAATCATAAGCAACCATATAGCTGTGATGATCTAACATCAAATTTCTTTCCACCAGCACTCATGGAATGCCACCTTGCACCGGTCCCTGGAGACTCTGGGTTGAATAAGATACACTCCCTGCCCAAGGAGCTTATTACAGCCTAATAGGAAAGACAGAGCTATACATGTAAATGTAATAATGAAGGGTTCATAAGATCCAGTAGTAAGACAAAGAAGGAAAATGGCAGAGGCCGGTGTTATCCATATTTCCCCAAAACAGAAAGATAGGAATTCTAGCAAGAGAAGACCAATAACCTTTATACCAATTCTCAGAAAAAGTCTAAAGTGAATTAATAAACAGATGCTTGTGAGGAAAGATTAAACCTGCTTGGGAAGAACTGAATATCTGGTTGCCACATCTATATATAAAGGAGCTCAACAGGTACTTTTTAAAATTTTATTTTTATTTTTGTGATGGAGTCTTGCTCTTTTGTCCAGGCTGTACTGCAGTGGTGCTATCTCAGCTCACTGCAACCTCCCCCTCCCGGGTTCAAGCGATTCTTCTGCCTCAGCCTCCTGAGTAGCTGGGATTACAGGCGCCCATCACCATGCCCAGCTAAGTTTTGTATTTTTAGTAGAGACAGGGTTTCACCTTGTTGGCTGGGCTGGTCTTGAACTCCTGACCTCAAGTGATCCGCCCACCTTGGCCTCCCAAAGTGCTGGGATTACAGGCATGAACCTCTGTGCCCAGCCCTCAACAGATACTTAATGACATTAATGAAAATATGGATGAAAGGCTCAGTCGGTCAGTCAGCTGGTGGCGTGAACTCTAACTGGAGATAGAGCGTAAACACATGTCATATTATACTTACAAAAGTACTGGGGGCACGAAAGCAAATCAAGACCCAGTCACAGTTTCCAAGGGTCTGACTATCTGACAGGAGAGACAATTAGGCAATTAACATACAGCGTGATGTTCTGGCAGGCATGAGTGACCCTGGAGGCACACTCAACTCAATGCTTGGAGAAAAGAGACTGAAGGCTTCCCAGAGGTGGTGCTTCCCAAGCTGCGTTCTGGAAGATGAGCAAGAGTTAGTCCAGGAAGAAGGGGTGACAAAGGAGGTGAGGGTGTGCTGGCTGGAGGAATCAGCTAGAGCAGCTGAGCCAGGGACAAGCCTGCTTGGGGGAACCGTGAGTGCCGGACTACCAACTGTGCAAAGCAAGCCAGAGTGATGACAAGCGGCCCACTGTGTAATGACATGTTTTCAGTGTATGAAATTATACTTTCAGGGATGTAATTTGATCGCTGGTGTATCCAGCTCAGAGCAGTAAGGAACAGATTTTAAAGGGGAAAGTCACATTGAAAAGCAGCCAATTTTACTCTAGCACTTATTTACCAAGAACTTTTCATAAACCCAAATGACACTAATTGTTTTAAATTCTTCTCCTTCTCATTAACTATGGAAAACAATAAAAATATTTGTCTGGCACATATTAGGCACTTGGAAAACATTTACCTGAGTCATCGTATTTTCCAAAATTGTCAGGAAAATCTTTGAGAAACAGGAATTCAACAGATGTGGTACAAAGAAAGAAAAGAATACTAACTACTTTTTGTGTTTGTTTGTTTGTTTTTACTGATTTTAACCAAGAAAACAAAAAACAACTCAATAAGGCCATAAACCAATTCTTTTATAAAATGTATGGTGAGGGTCATGGAGTCTTTTGAGAATCTAATGAAAGCTGTGGACACTTACAGCATTCTGCATACAATTTGAGAGTCCTTGGATCTCTCAACCCCCCTCCAGAGCAATGTTTCTCAAATATACAATGTGCTTAAAAGTCACCTTGGCTTGAAGAAATAACAGCTGAAAATTTCTGAATTTTGCAAAAGACATAAACCTACATATTCAAGAAGCTGCGTGAATCTCAACTCAGATGAACCCAAGGAAATCCATGCCAAGATACCTCATAGATAAACTTCTGAAAACTAAAAAAGAAAGAAAAACATCTTGAAAACAGCCAGAGAGAAATAATGTATTATCTATAGGGAACACCAGTTCAAAGGACAGCAGGTTTTTTTATCAGGAACCATGGAAGCCAGAAGGAAGTGGCACATTTTTCAAGTGCTGAAAGGAAATAACTGTCAATCACAAGTCATCTATTTGGTGAAAGTATCCTTCAGGAGAAAAGTGGAAATAATGGCATTCTCTGATGAAGGAAAACTAAGAGATTTTGTCACTCACATATTTACCCTTAAAGAATGGCTGAAGGATGTTCTCCAAACAGAAAGGAAAGGGAGATGATAACAGAAGAAAGTTTGGAACTTCAGAAAGGAAAGGACAATGAAATGGATAAAAATAATAGACTATCCTTCTCAGGAGTCTCTTAAATCATTCTTGATGGTTGAAGCAAAAATTTCACCACCATATGATGTGGTACTCAATGCACTTAGAAGATATACTTAAGACAATTATATTTTAAAAGTAAGGAGGCTAAAAGGACCAAAATGGAAGTAAGATTTCTACATATCACTCAAAATGGTAAGGCATTCATACTCATAGATTGTGATAAATTATATATGTGTATTTACACAAGAACTAAGAAAAACTATTTTAAAATTATAATAAGCCAAAATGGAATTTTGAAAAATCTTCAAGTTATCCACAAAAAGGTAAGAATAATGAAACAAGGAGCAGAAGGAATAAAAGAGCACAAATACACTACTATAATGGTGAATATAATGTAATGACTAGATAATAATATATCAAAATGTGTGGCTGCAGCTAAAGCAATGTGGAGAGAGAAATTGATAGCACTAAATGCTACTTTAGAAAAGAGGAAAGATCTTAAATGAATAGTCTATGCTCCCACCTCAAGAAACTAGAAAAAGAAGAACAAAGAACCTTATCAAGCACAGGAAAGGAAATAATAAAAAAAAAGTGCAGAACTCTATGAACCTGAAAACAAAAACCACAGAAAAACTGATGAACGAAAAACTGGTTCTTTGGAAAATATCAATAAAATGGATAAACCTCGAACAAGACTAACAAAGATAAAAGAGAGAAGACACAAAACACCAACATCAGGAATGAAATGGGATATCACTACAAACACTGCAGCTACTAAAAGGATAAGGGTCTACTACAAACAACTTTAGACTAATATATTTAAAAACTAGAAAGAAATTGACCAATTCTATGAAAATTACAAACTATTAAAGCACAATCAAGATGAAGTGGGCAATCTGAATAATCTTACAACCACAAAACTACTAATAATTTTAATTAAATTTCAAAATTTAATTATTCATTTTTTTATTTGAATTCATAATTTAAAATTTCCTGAAAAACACATCTCCAGGCCAGGATACCTTGGAGTCTCTTAAATCATACTTGATGGTTGAAGCAAAAATTACACCACCCTATGATGTGATACTCAATGTACTTAGAGAGTACAATTCTCTAATGTAGAATTCTCAATGAAGAATTCTACCAAATATTAAAAGAAGAATTAACACTAATTTTACAATATCTTCCAGAAGATAAAAGAGGAGGGAACACTTCACAACTCAATTTATGAGGACAGGTTTACTCTGATACCAAAACCAGCCAAAGATACTACAAGAAAAGTATAGACCAATATCTCTCATGATCTTAAACACAAAAATCTTCAACAAATCAAATCTAGCACTATATAAAAAGACTTATATACCAAAACCAAGTGGTATTTATTCTAGGTGTCCAAGGCTGATTCAATATTTTCAAAACAATCAATATAATTCACCATATTAACTGCCTGAAAAATAAAAAATTATGTGATTATATCAGTTGACATGAGAAAGCATTTGACAAAATCCAGCACTTGTTCATGATAAACACTCTCAGGAATAGAGAGGAGTTCCTCAACTTGATAAAGGGCGTCTACAAAAACCTTACAGCTAATGTCATACTTAATGTGAAAGACTGAATGCTTTTCCTTAATATGGGGAACAAGGCAAGGATGTCCTCTTTCACTACTCTTATTTGACATAGTATTGGAAGTTCTAGCCAGTGCAATAAGGCAAGAAAATAAATGAAAAGCATATAGACTGAAAAGGAATAAATAAAATTGTCCCTATTTTGAGATGACATGATATCTACAGAGAAACTACTAAAAAATTTAAAAACAATCTTAGAACTAATAAGTGAGTTCAGCAAGGTTGCAGGATTCCAGATCAACATACAAAAAAAAGTCAATAGCATTTCTATATGCTAACAATGAACATGTGTAAACCAAATGAAAGCACATTGCCATTTACAATGTTGATGAAAGAAATAAAAGAAGAACTAAGTGGAGAAACATATCATGTTCATGGATTGGAAGACTCCACAATGTAAAAATATCAATTCTCCCAAAACTGGCATATCAGTTTAATGCAATTCCAATCAAAGTCTCAGCAAGAATATTTGTAGGTGTAGACAAACTTATTCCAAAACTTATATGGAAAGACAAAGAACTTAAAATAACTAAATCAATTTTGAAAAAAGAATAAAGTGGGAGGAATCAGTCTACTAGATCCCAAAACTTGGCTGTAGTCGTCAAGACTGTGTGGTATTGGCAGAAAGACAAACACATAGATCAATGGGACAAAATAGAGAACCCAGAAGTAGACCCACATATATATGCTCAACTGATAATTTTGACAAAGATACAAAAGCAATTCAATGCAGGAAGGGTAGGTTTTTCAACAAAAGATGCTAGAGTAGGCCAGGCATAGTGGATCGCGCCTGTAATTCCAGCACTTTGGGAGGCCGAGGCAGGTGGATAACTTGAGATCAGGAGTTTGAGACCATCCTGGCCAACATGGTAAACCCCATCTGTACTAAAAATACAAATAACTATCTGGGCATGGTGGCACATACCTGTAGTGCCAGCTACTCAGGAGGCTGAGGCAGGAGAATTGCTTGAACCTGGAAGGTGGAGGTTGCAGTGATCCAAGATCAAGCCACTGCACTACAGACTGGGAGACAGAGTGAGAAAAAAAAAAAAAAAAAAGATGCTAGAGTAATTGGCATCCATAGGCAAAATATGAACCTCATACCTTATGCAAAAAATGAACTCAAACTGGACTACAGAATTAAATGTAGAATGTGAAACTATAAAACTTTTAGAAAAGTAAAAAAAAATCTTTGAAAATTAGAGCTTGGCAAAAAGTTCTTAGACTTGACACTAAAACATAATCCATAAAGGAAAAAAATCAAAAAGTTGAACTTGATCAAAATTAAAAATTTTTGCCCTTTCAAAGACACTGTTAAGAAGATGAAAAGACATGCTACAGGCTAGGAGACAATATTTGCAAACTACCTACCTGACTAAGGACTTGCATCTGGATTCACAGCAGAATTCTACCAGACATTCAAAGAAGAATTGGTACCAATACTTTTCACACTATTCCACAAGATAGAGAAAGAAGGAACCCTCCCTAACTCATTCTATGAAGCCAGCATCACCCTAAAACCAAAACCAGGAAAGGATGCAACCGAAAAAGAAAACTGCAGACCGATATCCTTGATGAACATAGATGCTAAAATCCTTAACAAAATACTAGCTAACCAAATCCAACAACATATCAAAAAGATAATCCACGAACATCAAGTGGGTTTCATAACAGGGATGCAGGGATGGTTTAATATACGCGAGTCAATAAATGTGATACACCACATAAACAGAATTAAAAACAAAAATCACATGATAATCTCAATAGATGCAGAAAAAGTATTCAACAAAATCTAGCATCCCCTTATGATTAAAACTCTCAGCAAAATCGGCATACAAGGGACATACCTTAATGTAATAAAGGCCATCTATAACAAACACACAGCCAACATAATACTGAATGGGGAAAAGCTGAAAGCATTCCCTCTCGGAACTGGAACAAGACAAGGATGCCCACTCCCACCACTCCTCTTCAACATAGTACTGGAAGTCCTAGCCAGAACAATCAGACAAGAGAAAGAAAGAGAGAGAGAGAGAGAGAGGGAGAAAGAGAAAGAAAGAGAGAGAGAGAGAGAGAGGGAGAAAGAGAAAGAAAGATAGAGAGAGAGAAAGAAAGAAAGAAAGATAGGGAGGGAGGGAATGAAGGAAGGAAGAAAGAAAGAAAGGAGAGCATCCGTATCGCTAAAGAGGAAGTCAAACTGTCACTGCTGACAATACAATCGTTTACCTTGAAAACCCTAAGGACTCCTCCAGAAAGCTCCTGGAACTGATAAAAAAATTCAGCAAAGTTTCCAGATACAAGATTAATGTACACCAATCAGTAGCTCTTCTATACACCAACAATGACCAAGCAGAGAATCAAATCAAGAACTCAACCCCTTTTACAATAGCTGCAAAAAAATAAAAATACTTAGGAATATACCTAACCAAGGAGTCGAAAGAACTCTACAAGGAAAACTACAAAACACTGCTGAAAGAAATCATAGATGAAACAAACAAATGGAAACACATCTCATGCTCATGGATGGGTCGAATCAATATTGTGAAAATGATCATACTGCCAAAAGCAATCTACAAATTCAATGCAATCCCCATCAAAATGCCACCGTCATTCTTCACAGAATTAGAAAAAAGAATTCTAAAATGCATATGGAAACAACAAAGAGCCTGCATAGCCAAAGCAAGACTAAGCAAAAAGAACAAATCTGGAGGTATCTCACTACCTGATTTCAAACTATACTATAAGGCCATAGCTACCAAAACAGCATGATACTGGTATAAAAACAGGCATATAGACCAATGGAAGAGAATAGAGAACCCAGAAATAAACTCAAATACTTACAACCAACTGATCTTCGACAAAGCAAACAAAAACATGAAGTAGGGAAAGGACACCCTTTCAATAAACGATGCTGGGATAATTGGCTAGCCACATGTAGGAGAATAAACTGGATCTTCATCTCTCATACAAAAATTCACTCAAGATGGATTAAAGACTTAAACCTAAGACCTGAAACTATAAAAATTCTAGAAGATAATATTAGAAAAACCTTTCTAGACATTGGCTTAGACAAGGATTTCGTGACCAAGAACCCAAAAGCAAATGCAACAAAAACAAAGATAAATAGCTGGGATCTAATTAAAGTAAAGAGCTTTTGTATGGTAAAAGGAACAGTCAACAGAGTCAACAGACAACCCACAGAGTAGGAGAAAATCTTCACAATCTATATATCTGACAAAGGACTAATATCCAGAATCTACAATGAACTCAAAAAAATCAGTAAGAAAAAAACAAACAATCCCATCAAAAAGTGGGCTAAGGACCTGAATAGACAATTCTCAAAAGAAGATACACAAATGGCCAATAAACAATTGAAAAAATGCTCAGCATTACTGATGATCAGGGAAATGCAGATCAAAACTGCAATGTGATACAACCTTACTCCTGCAAAAATGGCTATAATCAAAAAATAATAATTAAAAAAACAGTAGATGTTGGCGTGGATGCAGTGATCAGGGAGCACTTCTACTCTGCTGGTGGGACTGTAAACTAGTACAGCCAGTATGGAAAACAGTGTGGAGTTTCCTTAAAGAACTAAAAGTAGAACTACCATTTCATCCAGCAATCCCACTACTGGGTATCTACCCAGAGGAAAAGAAGTCATTATTCAAAAAAGATACTTGCATGGCATGTTCATAGCAGCACAACTCACAATTGCAAAATCATGGAACCAACCCAAATGTCCATCAGTCAATGAGTGGATAAAGAAACTGTGGTATATATGTATGGTGGAATACTATGTTGCCATTAAAAGGAATGACATAACAGCATTTGCAGTGACTTGGATGAGATTGGAGAGTATTATTCTGAGTGAAGCAACTCAGGAATGGGAAACCAAACATCCTATGTTCTCACTGATATGTGGGAACTAAGCTATGAGGACACAAAGGCATAAGAATGATACAATGGACTTTGGGGACTTGGGGGTTGGGGAGAGTGGGAGGAGGGTGAGGGATAAAAGACACAAATATGGTGCAGTGTGTACTGCTCAGGTGATGGGTGCACCAAAATCTCAGAAATCACCACTAAAGAACTTACTCATGTAACCAAATACTACCTGTACCCCCAATAACTTATGGAAAAATAAAATAGAAAATGGGCAAAAGACATGAACAGACATTTCACTACAGAGGATATACAGATGCCAAGTAAACACATGAAAAGATGTTTAACATTATTAGCCATTGGTGAAGTTCAAATTAAAACCACAATGAGATATCATTTCACATCTATCAGAAAGGCTAAAATTTTAAAAGAATAGTGATAACATCAAAGGCTGGCAAACATGTGGAGAAAGTGGATCATTTATAAGTTGCTGATGTGAAGGTAAAACCGTAAAGCTGCTTTGGCGATTTCTTATAAAACTAACCACATACTTATGCTATGACCCAGCAATTGCACTCTTGAACATCTGTCCCAGAGACGTGAAAACTTACATTCACAGAACACATGTACATGAATGTTTACAGCAGCTTTTTTTGTAATAGGCAAAAACTGAAAACAACTCAAATGTTCTTCATCGGGTAGATGGGTAAACAAACTGTAGTACATCTATACAACGGAATATTATGCAGCAATTTAAAAAAGAACAAGCTATTGTTACATGCACAAATTTGGATGAATCTCAAGGGAATTTTGTGACTGAAAAAACAAATATCATTAGATTACATGCTGTATGATTCTGTTTACATAACATTCTTGAAATAAAATTATAGAGATGGAGAACACATTAGTGGTTGCCAGGGGTTAGGGATGGGGGTGGTGATGGGTGCATGTGGCTATATAGGGGTAGTTCTAGAGAGCTTATGGTCATAGGATAGTCTTTATCTTGGCTGTGGTGGGGGTTACACAGATCTACAAAGGTGATAAAACTGCATAGAACTACACACACACACACACACACGAGTGCATATAAACCTGGAAAAAATATGATAAGCACTGTGGGTCATACCAGGGTCATTCTCCTGGTTTTGATAACGTACTATAGTCACGCAAGAGGTTACCATTGGGGGAAGCTGGGTAATGGGAACATAGGACTTCCCCATACATATTTTTTTCAACTTCCTGTCCATCTATAATTATTTCAAAATTAAAAAAATTTTAAAAGTCACTGGGGAGCTTAATAAACTCTAAATTCACAGCCAAGCTCCCTACCAAGACTAATCTAGCAGGCCTGGGTAGGGCCCAGGAATCTGATTTTAACCAGTTCTCAGATTCTGATGCAAGAGGACCCTTTCCATACTCTGAGAAATGCTGTCCTAGGGCCATGGTTTCCAGCCTCGAGGGCTTGTCAAAACCAACTGCGGAGCATTCAGAAATAATAATGCCTGGCCCTACCCAGACCTACCAGACCAGAGTCTCTGGGGTGGGACCCAAGCACCTCCTATTTTAACAAGCTCCCAGGGGATCCTGATGTGATTGACAGATTGTGGACCCAATCTGATTGGGTGAAAACCTGCTCTATATTTAACCAAAGTTCACACCCATTCTCATTTCCCTAAATTCTTAGATCTAAAAGGAAAGCAATTACACTGTAGGGCACACACAACTTTTGGTAATATATTTGTATT
Source organism: Pan troglodytes (assembly GCF_028858775.2). Lineage (NCBI taxonomy): Eukaryota > Metazoa > Chordata > Mammalia > Primates > Hominidae > Pan > Pan troglodytes. The sequence continues at coordinate 155,259,454 of NC_072404.2, read as the reverse complement.
GGTTTAGTTATTATCATAATAATCTTACGCATAATCTAGATTTTTTAAAGAAACAAAATAATACTTCTACTTTCAAATGAAAGTTGTCCTTCCAAGTAGTCACCTTGGGAGTCTTCCTGCTTCTTTTTTTTTTTTTTTGTAGTAATATTGCTAATGCTAAAAACAATTTTGCAACAATTCCTTTAGAATTGCTTCAGAGCTGGTTTATGAATCTCGTGAGAAAACTGGTCCCATTTTACATGTAAATTGTGTAATCTTGTGAATTTATATTTACAAAAACGCTCATCTGTAGTTTGAGGAGCTCCTGAAAAGACCTTGAATAGAGAAAAAATGTAAGGGAAGTGTGTCCTAGGCACACATAGCTTTCGTTTTGGGTGTCTGGGATGGCTCACCTGCTTTTGTGTGCCCACTACGTCTTGAGGAACCACCCCCGCATTCCATGCAGTTCTGAAGGAGCTCTCAGTGATAGAACCCTGCCCCTCTGGTCATGGTGGTGGGCTCACCACCCAGGCATGGCCAATCCTAGTATCTCATCTCCTTGGCAACAGTGACTGGTCCAAGGGGTGGACACATGACCCACTCCAGGCCGGTATGGATCCTTCATTGGGATTTCTACATGGATGCTGGGGTGAAAAGCTCTGACTTTCTCCTGGAGCTGCTAAACTGAGAATATATTAATCTAGGGCTAATGGCAGCCATTTTTGTACCACATGGAGAGAGCCGGTCTGCAGAAGGAGCTAATAGAGACCAGCAGAGATTTCAGATAGACAGACTGCCTACAAAGCACAAGATAGAGTCCAAACTTTCCTCCTGCAGCTCTTCATTCCATCCTCCTAGCTTACATTAGTTAGTTTGTGCTAAAGTTAGTTTGTGTTGGGTTTCCCATAATTTGAAATCAGGAAGTCCTAACTAGTATGGTGCCCCTTTTTCTTCTCAACCTTGTGAATTCCCAGTGCCATTCTGCCTCTCAAAGCTTACTTCCCTAGAAGGGCCTGATCTTGGTATTGCACAATGGTGTGAATGTGAGGCAGTGTCTTCCTGCTCCCTGAGATGGCATGGGTCCTGGAGATTAATATGCAACAGCTTAGCAGGTGGGATCCGGGTTCATCCAGCCATACCACTCACACAGAAATCCGTTCCAGGTGCAAACTTCTGAAACTCTCTGGGCCATGGCTGAAATATGGGAGTGAAAACTACGTTATCTCTGTAGTTTACTGGAACTGTAAATCCTATAATTCCTACAAATTTGAAAGGAAATTAAAGTATGGGGTGTTTGAATTTTAGGTCTACTTCCTACAGGGTGCAAAGAAACTTCTCATACTAGTGAAATATTTGCAGAGGTTGTAGATTCTTCTCAAGTCTTTGAGATTAACAACAATTGTTAGCATTTATTTTGAGTGTTTACTATTGACCAGGCTTCATTCTAAGTGCATTGCCTGTATTTCCTCATGTAATTCTCATAGGAAATGGATGAGGCCATTATTTTATCCACTTTTCAGAATAAGAAACTGAGACTTAGAGAGGCAAAGTCACTTGCCCAAGACAGGGACTTGACCCCAGCCCAGGTCCTTGGTGGTGAGCATGCTGTCATCTATTCCAGTGACTGCTCTTAGCTCGGGTGGCCTGTCTTTGAACCCGCTCCAGTGCTGGGTAGGTGTGCAAGGGAAAGCAGGCAGGCTCCCAGCTGTGCAGACTGTGGCTTTTAAAGGTGGAGATTTAGAGCATATTCTTGCTTAATGGACCAGAAAACCCCCAGCCCAATTAAAGAGGTAAGGCCTTGGTTCACTCTAATCCAAACTTACATATAGACTCCTTTCCGGGCAAGAAATTCTTAACCAGTTATTCATCTACATTTAGCTATGCAATTAAGAATTCATTTATTCAACTCCAAAGCACCTGGTTGAAGAGAAAATGTAGGCAAATCAGTGAAGTATTGTGTAGACAAAAATAACCACTTGTTTGACTTGTTTAATTAGTGGTTTTCTCTCTTTTTTTAAACTGACCAGTCAGTTAAACCAAAATAGTTCACAGCCGCCTTCTGGGAACTTAAGTAGAATAGACTGTTGGGATTAGCCTGGGGGCTGCCTGGCCTCCTTCCAGAAGGCCTGCCCCTGTTAGGGGTGACCGAGCTATAGACTGTTCCTGGTGGTGGTGGGCAGGGGGTCACCTACAGGCACCGACATGAAAAAATGTCCAAATGACACAGCCAAATGGAAAAGCACATTGTAAAATAGTATGGGGAGCTCTGTTAATAAATAATAGTCGGTCTTTCTATTAACTAGTCCCTTCAGAAAGCATTTATTGAGCACATACTCTGTGTCAGACCCCTGACTCACAGGGCATAGATCTGGAGTGGGAAATTACGGGGCACTGTCCTTTTCATCTTATCTATTCCTTGAACGTTCAGTGTTTTATAATGAGCGCATGTGACTTCTACAATGAAAAAAAAAGAGGAGAGGGAGAATTTGTCACTGGATTGGTCCCCCGAGACTGTCAGAGGCAGAGTGGCGGCTGGCAGTGCCACAGTTGCAGGTGTCAGAGAGTCTTAGGAACTTGGGCTCAAGGCTTTGTCCTGTAATTTAACAGCTGTATCACCTTGAGCAAATCAACCTTCTTGAAACTGTTTCTATGATTAAAGAGACCGTTATGAGGTCAGATGAGAATAGTTTGTCCGAACAGTAAAGTTTAATGAAAATGCTGGTCATGGTCACCTTCCATGGGCCACACCCTGCTGCTGCCACTTTGTCAGGGACGAGGAAGCTGAGCGAGGAAGTGCCCCAACGGGGCATCAGGAGGCCCCTGACAGGAGCCCAACACCCCCCACATCAGCAGAAGGAACAGAAAGGCATGCACAGGCCGGGCGTAGCGGCTCACGCCTGTAATCCCAGCACTTTAGAAGGTCGAGGCAGGCGGATCACCTGAGGTCAGGATTTTGAGACCAGCCTGGCCAACATGGCGAAACCCCATCTCTACTAAAAGTACAAAAATTGCGCCATTGCTTTCCAGCCTGGGTGACAAGAGCAAGACTCTGTCTCAAATGAAAAAAAAAAAAAGCCATGCACGTTGGGAAACTTCTGATTTTCAGGTGGAACTGATGAGGGCTTTCAGCTTCTCTGACAACTGCTAAATGCCAAGCATCTGAGAATTTCTTGTCTCCGTGACAGTTTTATTTCCCAGCAGGCTGAGGATGCTAACAGGGTAGCTGCTGTCCTACTCTCAAGTCTGACCTTTGCCATGGAATGTCCATGTGGAAGTGGCAGGAGGCTCAGTGAGGAAAGGGGTAGACGCTACTGCAGATCACAGTTGTGAGTGTCTGAGATGCTCAACTTCCAGAAAGTTCAGAGAAAGTTAGGAGAAGTCCAGTGCTGGGAGTACCTAGCCATTTGACTCACAGGCGCTCCTCCGGGGCTGGATGGTCCACAGGGTGCCATGGAGAAAGCAGGGTCCCCAGAGTCCTGGGGCTCTGTCCCTGCTTGGCTCATGGAGTGTCTTTCCCTTTTGGGTCAGCTCTCCCATCTGTCATTAGAGCAAGAGGCTTGAGTCAGCTGAATGACAGAGCAGACTCAGCTACCAGGGAGAGTTTTCTTGAGGAGCCAGTGACACAGTCATAGGCCATGGAGTCTGGAGTTGCTTTCCCAGGGCTCCTGTCTGTCACTCTGAGCAGGGTCAGGCATCATCTGCCCATGTTACCCTCAGAGTACTCATGCCTGGGGTCCACCCTGAATTCACAGAGCCCTGCAGAGATCAATGGACTGAACCAGCGCTTTCTCAGCCCCTCCCCTTTCAGGAGTTTGTAGGGCCTGTTCAGCAACTTTCTTCTGCCCTTTTCAGGCTGGTACAATCCCTGGTCCTCTTCCTGGCCAGACTTTGGACCTCCCACTCAGAGGTTTCTTTCTCCATCATTCTGACCTGCTGCTTGTCCACATGTGGGCCCCAACTCCACTTATCCACCTAGGACTTGGTAAAGTGCAAATCTGAGTATGCTGCTTCTTTACTGAACACCCTTCAATGGTTTGCCAAGATCAAGTCCTTGGGGAGTCTTTAGCATGTGGCACATGACGTCCTTCACACCCTGCTCCCTGCCTTGTTCTTTGGCCTTGTGCCTCCCTATTCCCCCCGCCTGCCTGCCCCCGGTCCCCCTCCCCACCCCACCACCAAGAGCCAATCCTGATCATACCACTGAAACCCTCCATGATCTCTCACTCCCATGCCTTTGCACATGCTGTTCCCCCTGCCTTGCCTGGAACAGCTCCTCTTTTCTTGCCTGGTTGACTCCTAGTGGTTCTCTAGTAATTGTAATTTTTTTCCTGACTGTCTTTCTGCTTGTTTGTAAGTGGTGGAAACACATCTTGTCTTCTTATCTTTGATGTCTAGTGTTCATTATGGTGTTAAGCATGCAGTGGGAATTCCATGATGTCAACGCAGTGTGCTGTATTCCAGCTCCAACGTCTAATGCCAACTGGCTTCAGGCCCTGTCTCTCTCGCCTGGACCACTGAGGAGCTCCCAGTGAAGCTCTCTGTCTCCAAACCAACCCTCCCGCCAAGGCCAATCACCTTTGTAAAACAGAAGCTGACTGTGTCGTTCTGTTCCCTATAAATCTCTAGTGGTTCTCCATCATTTGAAGCAAGTTTAAGCTTCTTCACTTGTAACCAAGCAGGGGCCCTTCAGGAGCTCCTGACTTCTCTCCTCACCCCATTCCTCTTATACCTGTGTTTCCAAACGTTCTCAGTTCAAGGTGCCCTTAGTGACTCAGTAATGTCTTCGTAGCGCTCCCCAGGCCAACAGAAGAACCCCACAGTCTCATTTCTAAGTAGATAAGTTCAAACAACTTTATAAGTATACATGTTCTAGCAAGTTAGTGGACATTTGAAGAAATAATACACATAAACTGAAAGCAGTTCCTACAGTGCCTGACAGATGTTGCTGTATTTGTCACGAATGTTCAAAATACCATAGCCCAGGAAGCCCCTGTGAGTTCACTGTGGCACCCTGGGGTGTCTCAGCACGCAGTTTGGGAACCATAGCCTTTCACTCTTGCTGTGAAAAAGTTATTTATGGTTCCCCAGATGTGCAGTATTCCCCCTGCTCTGCCTCTTTGCACGTATTTACCCTCTAAAGTGCCGGCTGCCCTCTTGTTAGTTTGGAAAACTTCAGACAGTCGGGTCACCTGCCCCTTTTTGTGAAGGCTTCATGGACCCTTCGCTCCTTGTAGTTTCTGTGGCACCTGGTCCTTTCCTCTACTGACCTGCATCACCCTCTGTTTATTGCTAAGCTCCTGATCGCTCTGCAAGTTCTCTCAAGACAAAGCCCATCTTATCTGTCCGTGCATCCCTGAGAAGCTAGCAGAGTGCCTCACCCTTAAGAGCAAGTGGAAGGATGGTTTTAAGCTGCCTTTCCAGGACTGAGAAATCATTTTATCCTCTTGGCTTCCCTATTACTCCTCCTGGCAGAAGGAGGTTTCAACTCTGAAGCCAGACTTGAAACCTCAGAATCCTTTTTTCTCTTTATCCACATTTATCTTGCTTCCAAAATTCACCCAGCCCCTGGTCATTTTCTAAAACTTGGGGCCTGCTCTATTTCACTCCTACCACCCTGGAGAGGTGCCCCCTGCAGAGGTGCCGTGTTGGCTCCATCAGCCATGGGCTGCCTTTGTGGCTGGCCCCAGCCAGTCTCAGGTCTAGCGGGGCAAAGAGTCCTCTGTGGGGAAGCTGAGCATACAGAACCCTCAGATCACCTCCCACTTCAACCTGGTGATTCTGCCAAAAACTTCATTTGAACTAGAGTTCCCATGATGTGATGACATCAAGACATGTCATCCAGATCCCCCTTCTGGGAAGGACTTGCTGTCCAGCAGCTGAGACTGTGGTCAGCAGGGAGCCTCCAGTTGTTAGCTCCTTCAGGGCCGGCCTCAGCTGCTGAGATCCATGTCACTGGGGTCACCCCCTTCCTGGTAAAGCCCACATCCAGTGGCCGGGCTGAGTAGGAACACAGAGAGGTGGCATTTTGTCCTACTGGGGGATGACTGACAGCTTTCTCCTCCTTCCCTTCACTGATCCCTAGTAAACATCTTGCCCCTCAAACCCCATCTCTAGAAACTGACCTGCAAAACATGGCTTTTAGCAGCTTCCAGGCCATTAGCAAGGGTAACAAAAGGATAACAAACATGTCTTCGCCCGGCAACGAAGGCTTTCCAGTGTGTGATGATGACCGGCCAATCCATCTGTGTCCCTCTCTCCAGCCACAACTTCCATTCCCCCAACCATTCCCACCTCAAGGGCTTTTCTCTGACTGTTTTTACTGAGTGGAACATTCTTTCCCCTCACCTCCCCCTTATTCATTCTTCAAGACCTACTTCCTCCTAGAAGCCTTCTCTGCCTTCACTGGTCCATGATTCTACCCAGAATCCTGTTTCCTGTTCTTTCTGGGTTTCCTGTTCTTCTGGGTTTCTTTCTGGGTGTCCTGTCCTTCTCTTGCAGAAGTCAGCCACTATACTACCTGGCATTCTTGAGCAACTTGGCCCATGTCTGGGTTTTTCTCCTAAATTAGATGTCAGCTTTCTTTGGGAAAAGAGACATGAATGATACATTTTCTGGAGGGGATGGGTAGTCTCTCCCACTGCCATGAGCTCCATGCTGTACACGTAGCAAAGACTGAAATGTCTGTTGAGTGGACAACATCTGGAGCAGGGCCAGCAGTGAGCACTTCAAGACATGGGGAAACCATCCCCTCTGACTTTGTGCCATTGGAAGACATGGACATAGACCCCAAAGAGTGTGGGAAAGGGCAAAAGGAAGAAGGGGGACACGCCTCCCAGAAAGAATGGAGAACTGATGGTAGAAAGAGCATTGCATTTCGAGTTACAGCATGGTGAATTTGGACCAATCCCTTGAATACCTGGGTCACTGTCTCTATATCTGCTAGATTTCCCAAGTATCAGGGGAAAAAACGCAGGTCTCACTTCCCTTCTTTAGGGATCTTCTTGCCTACTGCTGGGAATATGCTTGGTTGGTCCCTGGGTTGGTTTCTAAGTGGTGAGAACAGGGGGTTAATGAGGGCTCTAGTCACACGAGCCAGCCTGAGGGAGGCCAGAGAACCAGCTCCACCAGGAGAGTCCACAAGCAGGAAGAGACCCCACTGTGATTCTCCATGCCCTGCCCTTCTCCCACACCATCTTCTGCACACTTTCCTAACCACCCCAACCCAGCCACACCCATGGAAAACATGCAAAATGCTTGCTCTGCAAAGAACTGGGTCTGCAGCAATGGTGTGGTGCGTGGATGGTGGCACAGTAGTCCCAGGAGGCCTCCTGCTGCTAAGGAAAGCCCCCAGGCTTGGCAGCCTGGAGAGGCAGGGTCAAGCTGTGCTCTACTTCTCAAGAATGGTGCTGGGGCAGCTATTCTCCATGCTTTCTGGAAGCAGCAGGAAGATAGCCTCTTCCCTGGCCCTCAGCTTCTTCATCTATAAGATGAAGTGGTCCTTCTCATCCTGGTGAGTTATGACTCTGTCAAGCTACAATAAAGCTTTCTCCAAAACAGAGCTATGGCTACAGGAGAGAATTGGGCAGCAAGGGGGAAAAATATCTGAAAGAAACCTGTAATGATAAACCTCCCTACTCTATTGAATATACCCGCCCATCTAATTTATTCACTTAATAAAACTTAGTCCCCAGAGGGGGACAGGCAGAGGTAAGCTACAGACCAATCTGCCCGTGTGAGCATGGGTATATATGTATATCTCATAACAATAAAAAAAGAGTAATTAAGAGATGTATTGAAGTGTGCAGAAATCCTGAAGGACACTGAAGATTACAATTCAAGTTACTGTCCTTGGTGCAAATGTAATTCAATGGGGAACAGATAAATAAAAATAAAGAAAAAACAAATTCAGAACAGATGTTAGGCGAGCAATTTTTTTCACAGTAAGAATCATAAACATGAAGAACAGCCTATAAGGCAAAGTTGTTGATGCAAACAGCATCAAGCTACTAAATAAATAGTTTGATGGCCCTGCAGGGACAAAGGAACATTAAAATAGTCATTTGGCTGTCCCTGAATATTTTTGCCCACACGTTATGCCCAGGCATGTATATTCGGGGGTATTGAAGGGAGCTGTGTGTGTGTGTGTGTGTGTGTGTGTGTGTGTGTGTGTGTGTGTGTGTGTCTATTCCATAGAATATGTGCAGGACATATATTTGTGAGAGTACACGGCAAAATCATCTCTCCCCAAATGATGTGTAGGCTTAGAACAGGAATACACGGGCTGGGAAAAAGCTAATGTCACTCCTGAAAAGACAATGAGGCCAGGGGAGGAAGCCCAGTGCCATGGGAAGAATGTGCTGTCCAGGACTAGGTATAAAAAGCCCAGATATGCAACTCTGAAAGACGAGAAAATTTAATGGCAAAAGAATTTCAGACACAGTGGGAGAGAAATCAGAGGCAGGGAAAAAATAATAAAGCACTGATCATAATACTTTAGAGATGGAGGGAAGCTTCAAGATGATCATTCTAGCCCAACCCCCTCATTTCATAGCTAGGAAAATGAGGCCCAAAGAGTTGGAGAGGACTGGATGATGTGTGCTGTCTCCCCTTACCCAGGCGGAGGATTCCCTGGAGACATGAGGGTGAGAGGACCTATGTGCAGGACTCAAGAAGCTCACCCCGAGCTGGTGAGGTATGGGGCTTCTGAATTCGGCAGACTCCCCAAGATGCAGGCTGGCTACAAGAACACCAAGGAGCAGTGGAATCCCAGTTGGAATCCCTGATACTTGGACAGTCTGCCCTGGGAGGGCTCTGAGAGCTCCTTTGAGTCTCATGTCAGACCTGTGAGATAGGTAGGTGCTCAAGTTTTTTTGTTTGTTTTGTTTTGTTGTTGTTGTTGTTTGTTTTGTTTTTGAGACAGAGTCTCACTCTGTCGCCCAGGCTGGAGTGCAGTGGCATGATCTCAGCTCACTGCAACCTCCGCCTCCCAGGTTCAAGCTGTTCTCCTGCCTCAGCCTCCTGAGTAGCTGGGATTACAGGTGCGTGGCACCATACTAGGCTAATTTTTGTATTTTTTTAGTACAGACGGGGTTTCGCCATGTTGGTCAGGCTGGTCTCGAACTCCTGACCTCATGATCCACCCGCCTCGGCCTCCCAAAGTGCTGGGATTACAGCGGTGAGCCACTGAGCCTGGCCTCAAGTGTTTTTTAAAGGGAAGAAAATGGTAAATGACTCATTCATTCTAGTCCCATCAGTAGGGATAGCTGAGCTAAGACCAGAACCCAGATCTGGCTCCTAATCCAGTGCTCTTTCTGGTACGGGCAGCTGACCCTAAGAATGAGGTTATGGGAGGTATCAGCTCTTCGGGAGTAGGATATGAGGCAGTAGCCCAATAAGAATCCAATTAATGACTTGGGTGAGTGGAGCCCAGCTAGTGTATCAGGAGAACATGTCCCTTATCTTCTCTTTTATCTTTTGGATCCCCAGGTGGCCTTACACAGTGTAATTCAATTTTTTACTTTGATGGGTTAACTACTGAATTGATAGAGCATAAAAGCCACTGATGGGGAAAGAGTATAAACTCCCCTTATCCAACCCTCTATTTTAATATGAGACTCTCCCCCTAATTCCTTTTATCTGTCTCCAGTAAAATAGTACCATTACCCAAATTAGCCAAATAACAAGACCTTCCTGTTTGAAGTTTCCTTGGAGACAAATCTGACATGAAAGACATGTACTTAGAGATGATTCTTCTCTTCACACAACAGATATTTACTGAGCATCTATTATGTGTCAGGCACCATTCTAGGCACTGGAAATAGCAGCACAAACAAGAGAGCAAGTCCCTACCCTCGTGAAGTTTGCATTCTACCAGGAAAGCAGGTCAACCAACAAATAATTATGTTACGTATTGTTATGGCAAAAGTCCTAAGGCAGGACTGTTTGGAATGTTGAAGAAATAGCAAGAAGAGGCAGTGGAATGGAAAGAGCTTTGGATTAATAAAAAGAACCTGTGCAACTCTGCTCACACTTCTTACTAGCCACACGCCCTTTTCATTCTAGTCACTCATGTTTCTGTATGATTGAGGATAATGCAACTAGCCCGGCCAAACTCTCAGGGATGTTATTGGGATGGCCATGGGAGATACTATATTGGAGGGACATGATCCACACTGAGTGCTGGAAAACACTTTCAGATTATTAGCAATTAATATGTAAGTGGCCTTAGGGAACAAATATATATATATAAATAAATAAATATATATATATAATAATCATAGGGCAAGATGGATAGCCCATAGAGTTCTCCCACAGGTCCATAAAGGTCCCATAAAAGGATGCCCACTGCAGGGTTGCTTGCTGAGGGCCACTGGGTACCTCCTCCTGGCACAGTGGACAGGTGAAGTAGGTACAGGCATCCGTGGAGTGTCAGGCAGCCACGGGAAGCAGCAGACTCAATGGGAACTCTGTGCTGGACCTTGAAAGCACAGTGCTAAATGAAAAAACTAAGGAATAGAATGAGATCTACGGCAGTACTATTGGCATAAACTAAAGACAATATCCACAAAATGATAATGCACAGTTTGCAAGAACATGTGAAAAAAAAAACACATTAAACACAATTGGAATGGTTGACTATTGGGGATGGGAAGGGGAATGAGAGAACACTGGGGATAAAAGGAAATAAATAAACAAGTAACACAGGCAGCAGTGCGTTCCCAGCCTCTCCATAGCACTGCAGGATAAAAACATCCCCCAAAACATCAACTCAAAATGGAGGTAATTAGTAATCACTGGTTGTAATGTTGATAATTCACAATGGTGAAGTAAACTATTTCTATTAATGGTTGTCTTTTATGGGGAATTCTTTAGGAATAAAATGCTGGTATTTATTAGATCAGTGTTTTCTCTCAGAGCCTGTTCTCCATATCCTAGTCCCAAGAAATACTCTGGGGGGAAAAATGTTCTGCGGTCAAATAAAGACTGCATCCTAAATTTCTCACTTGGAGATTGTCGAAGGACATTGCTGCATGAAAGGTTCGGAGTCATTCTACACTGAAGAGACCTGCGTTCCTTTTGCTATTCCCCATGTAACAATTATTACTGTCAGTGGAAACGATGGTCTCAAGGACACACTGCGGGAAACACCCCATTCGATTGTTGGAGGATGGGAGGTGGAGATTCCGGATTCCAGGCCTACCCTGGAGCTCCCATTCCTCTCTCCTTCCTAACTCAGCTTCCTGATTCTCTGAGTGCTTCATTCCTAAGTCTCCTTGCACCCAATGTCTCCTTAGCAGCTCTGCCATGGTCTGAATGTTTGTATCCATCCCCCCGACAAATTCATATGTTGAAATCTTAAACCCCCAGATGACAGTATTAGAAGGTGGGGTCTTTGGGGGACAAATGGGTCATGAGGGCAGAGCCCTCTTGAATAGGATTAGTGCTCTTATAAAGGAGGCCCCAGGGAGCTCTTTCACCTCTTCCACCACGGGAGGGTGCAGTGAGAAGGCACCATCTATGAACCAGAAAGTGAGCCCTCACCAGACAATGAATCTGTTGGTTCCTTGATCTTGGACTTCCCAGTCCCCACAACTATGATAAATAAATTTCTGTTATTCATAAGCCACCCAGTCTATGGCAGTTTGTTATAACAGCTTGAACACATGAGGATGAGGACAAGCTCCAACGGATTAAGAAAAAGATAAAACTATTTTTTCTTTGCCCTGTTCAACCTCTTAATTATGGTGGAATCACCATGTTGTCTCCAGGATTTGAAGTCAGCCTCAGTGATTAATGTTGACTCATCTCTTACTTGTTACAATCAATGACTTGCTGCATTTTTAGGACATTTTCTTTTCTTTTTTTTTTCCTTTTTTTTCGACAGGATTACAGTGACATGATCTCAGCTCACTGCAGCCTCTGCCTTCCTGGCTCAAGCGATCCTCCTATCTCAGCCTCCAAAGTACTTGGGACAACAGGCGCACATGCCACCACACCCAGCTAATTTTGGTATTTTTTGTAGAGATGTGGTTTCACTATATTGCCCACGCTGTCTCAAACTCCTGGGCTCAAGCAATCTCCCCACCTCGGCCTCCCAATGTGCTAGAATTACAGGCATGAGTCACCACACCCGGCCACTACAGGACACTTTCTCTATAAAATTCTCCTTCTTTTCCTTCCATTTCTGATAATCTAAATCACTCTTATCTCTCTCACCTGTGCTATTAGAATGTTTTTTGCTAGTTTTTTTTTAAGTCAATTCCATCCTCCCCCTGCACCCCTTCTCCACTCTATACCTGCAAAACTTTCTTTAAATAACCCACCTCCTTAGCACCAGTCCTGAGGTTCTCTCTCATCTGCCACTGCCAAGGTTGTCCTCTCTACTTGTGCCCCAAACATCACATTTTCCTAGCATACGTTTGGCCTCTACTCTTCTTTCTATCTCAGCCAAAACCTCTGAAATTTCTCCCATGCATATGTGCCTGGATACACTCTTCTCCACAGGCCACCTGCCACCTCTCCTTTTTTGGATAGGTATAATGTGAGCTAACCTTTCCCAATGAGCACACACTCAGTGCAGAGACTGTGGGGTACAAGAGGGGAATTCAATATGTCATGAACAGTCATGAAGCAGGAATGTATGCCCTGTGATATAGTGGAAAGACTGTGGGAAAAAAACCCAGAGGAAAAAAATTGAGAAGCCACCAACTGCAAGAGCAGGATTTTGACAAATTACTCAAGGTAGGAAGCCCAGAGATCGAAGGGTCAGTTCCAGGAAGAGAAGGAACAGTGTAGACCCAGGGAACAAGGAAGCAGAAGTCAGTAAGAGTTTCAGACACAGAAGACAAAATTTATGTGAGACACAAAGGCCACAGTGAGCTGGTGGGAAAGAGGAAACTTGGAGGGGGCTGAAGGCAGAACCGAAAGGCAGACACATAAATTGTAAAGGGTTTGGCAGCAAGGAGTGAGATAAGAGGAGAAGGAGCTCTGGGTGAGGACTACTGGGAATTTATTAAAGCAAACTGAATTTATCGTGCAGTGCAAGCATTTGTTGATAATGGGGTCGGTTTGGTTAAAAATGCGCTCACTGGCCTAGCCAAAAGGAAGTTACAGGCAAAGTCACTGGGGTCATACATTCCAATTAGAAATGTGTGGTTCACCTTGACCAGTTGGGATCCAGGGCACAAGGGGACGTGTAAATTTAACCTGAGTTCACTCTCAAGATTTGAAAACAAGAAGTAATGTCCACATAATCATGGTGAAAAGGGGACAACAAAGCATTGCTATAAAATGTCCTCCAAAGGTGAAATGGTATGGTCACTATGGAAAACAGTATGACGGTCTTCAAAAAGCTAAAAATAGATTTACTCTGTGATCTGGCAATTCCACCTCTGTATATATACCCAAAAGAACTAAAAGCAGGGTCTCAAAGAGGTATTTCCACATCCATATTCAAGTAACATTATTCACAGTAGCTCAATGCTGGAAGTAACACACTCCGCCATCTACAAACAAACGAATAAACAAAAGGCAGAATAGGCTTACAATGGAATATTACTCAGTCTTAAAAAGGCAGTAGTTCTCCCATGTGCTACAACATGGATTAACCTTGAGGATATTATGTGAAGTGAAATAAACCAGTTACAAAAGGAAAAATACCACATGATTCCACTTTACTGAGGCACTTAGAGTAGTCAAATTTGTAGAGACAGAAGGTAAAATGGTGGTTGTCAGGGCCTGGGGGAGGAGGGAAGGGAGAGTTAATGTTTAATGAGGACAAAGTTTCAGCTTCGCAAGATGAAAAAAATTCTGGATGTGAACGGTGATGATAGCTGCACGACAATGTGAAGGTACTTAACGCAACTGATCTATACAATGAAAAATAGGAGAGTACATTTTGTGTGATGCATATTTTAACACAATAAAGATAATGTCCTCCAGCCAAATGTCCTTCAGGTTATTCTCAATACCTAGATCTAACCAAGAAGTGGGAGACCATCAATTCTGAAACCATGAGTCACAGTGTTCCTCCTGCTGGCCAGGTTGTAGAGGCATGAAAACCCATCCCACCTACTCATATGAAACCTTTCTCCTATGGGTGTTAGCTGTGGGTTCTCGGGCCCTGAAGCCCTGGTACTCATGAACAGGTATGGATTTTGAGCAGGGCAGAACTCAGGATGCTAAGTGTCCATTCCAGATTGGAGATAAAGCATCCTTGTGGGCTCCTACACAGAGGAGGACAAAGAGCTGAGGCTTCTTGCTCATGGGATGCTCCAAAGAACCGAAACTCTAGCAGAGAAGGCTAAGCCTTTGGGGGAAGCAGCTAACAATCTTTAGGCTGGAGTCTTTGGGAAGAACCTAGTGGCCATGTCAATCATCAGTCTCAAGCTGTGGTCCGGCAGTGAGAAGAAGAAGTGAACTTGAAGAGTTACAAGCAATCTTCAAAGGCAAATGGAAGAGCCATTCAACAGTTGCCTCTTTGTGGTGAATATGCACTAGGCATTACATTAGCCACGGAAAAGATGGAGGTGGCACAAGCCAGGGAGTACCTGGATTTCCTTCCTGCAGTAGCTCTGTTGTGAAGTGCAGTAGTTTTGATTCAATCCTGGATGCCCACATCTCCAGTAGGCCAAGTAGTATCAAGAGGTGCTGGGGGGCGTTTTAACAAAAAAGACCACAATTGCCTCATCAAACTAACATGCTATGACAAGCCATTCACCAGCCATAGATTCCGGGCAAAGGTTAATAGGTTCCTCTTTAAGTTGAGGCCAAAAAAAAAAAAAAAATCATCTGCAAAGAGTGCCTCCTTAGTGGTTAATGTGGGGAGCCTGGAGAACATGTCAGAGAGTCAGACCTTTATAAATAGGCCAATAAACTGACAGCCTTACTCAGGGTGGAAAAACTTCATAGAGTGGGTTGCAAAATTCTTGCAGCTTGAGGGTGAGATGGAGGAGAAGTAGTTAGGAGCACGGTCTTGAGATACGAAGAATAATCAAAGAACTTATTTTCGTAGTTAAGTTTATATTATCTGCCCTAGGCAAGCAGGCATCATAAAACTTGGCGGGGCCTTGCTAAGGAATTACTTTGTGTGCATAGCTATAGAAATGTTACACCTAAGAGTGATCAGGAGTAATTGGAATGCATAGTAAACAACCCAAACTTTAAAAGATTTAAAGATCCTAAGGAAGAAAGAAGAATATGTTCCAGTTTAAAGGCTAACGTCAAACATTCAAAATTTAGTAGAATTTCAAACGTGTATGCGGTGGTGTGTGACTTTTTTTGCTTGAAAGTTCACACTAGTATCTGGAGTTAATTTGGTTTTAGACATTTAGATTCCTTTACCTTTTGCCCTATGTGAGTAACAAGATTTAGAACTGGTTTTTAATCAAGCAAGGATTTCTAAGAACTTGTTTGGAAAAAGTTTCTCTGCTCACAAAATAGTGATGAAAGAGGAACTTTAAGCTCTAAGTGAATTGGGAACTCATTGCTTCTTCAAATTTAGTAATAATTTCTTTTAAATTTTGAAATCAAAGATGGCTTGTCATTCTTCTTTTTAGATAGAATAGGAATGCTATTTGCATTCTCAATCAGAGTGAAGAGCCCTAAGAATTGGGTAAATGTGTGCACTTTTTGAGACTGTCTGTGCAAAGTTCTTGACAAAAGATATATGCATACAGCCATGTGCTTTCTGGACCTGCTTCCAGATGGGAGAATGCCTTGACAAATGTCACAGTGATTCATGACTGTTTTACATACTCTATTATGCATTTTGGGTTGAACAACTTGGATTTGTTGCAGGTACACTTCAATTAAATGTGGAATTTATTATTTGAAGATATTAGCTCAAAATAGAGCTTTTGTGCAACTTTAATTGAGACATTCTATCGATTGGGAACACATCTGTGCAGAGCTGTCACTTAGAGGATAAAGAAGGTACTGATGCCATATTTGATAGTTACTAATGAGGAATGAGTTAGTTCCCTTCCACCTTGAACGTGATATACAGTTCTCCATGGTAGATTTTGGATGTGAATATCAAGGAAAGCAAAACTAAAAATCTGTGGCTGACGCTCCAGCCGCTGCAGTCCTCTCTCCTTTCTAGGCAGGCGCTCTGTCCCTCATCTGCAGGCCCAGCCCTGGCCCCAGAAGCAGGAACAACCTCCAGCCACACATCATGAGACTCGGTGCCTCTCCAGCATGGATCTGTTCCAACCATGATGGACCTGTCCACCCTGACTGATATCGGAGATTAGGTCTGGCTTCTGAGTCCTGGGCCTCACATGATGCTGTGAATCTTAGAACTGAATGTCAATCCCTGGTTCATCCTCAGACCCCTCACTGCTGAGACCCTGCTGTACTACCTAGACTCCTTTCTCAGTGCCGGGGGCTTCTCAGGTTCCTGAACCACCCACTAGTGGGGCCCTGGTGTCCACTGACAGCCTCCTCATCGCTGCTTTACTGGACGCCTGACTACTGTCCAGCTGACACCTTCCTGGTGCACAGCTCTCTCCTGGACTGTCCACTGTGGCCAGTGTTTGCTGGAATGGGGAGCACCATCTTACTCTTTAAACGCTGCCCTTCACCCACAGCAGGAAGTTTAGCAGGAAGCTGCTCTCTCGGTACCCACAGCCTGGTCAGTTTTCCATAGCTAGCTTACCCCGGCAAATGGGATTATTTCCAGTTTCCAGGCCATTCCTTCCTGCTGCTCCAACTCCCTGGGAATAAGTAATCAGCTGGCCACATCTACCTGGGAGAAGATATCCACATGAATTACTTAGATATTTACACCCAGTGCAAAAATCTTACAGAGAGATGTCTTAAATGGTCAATTAATATATTTGTGTTAGCTTCTTAGCATGATTCCGAGTTAAGGCTTGGAAATAATTTCAATAATAGTTGAACTTGTGATTTTAAAGAACAAGAAGGTGCTATTGGGTGGGAGGTGCCCAGCCTGGGCCCACAGTCAGGTGCGGGAGCTGGTCTCTGCAGGAGAAGTGCTTCCACTGGAGTTCGGTTTCAGCTGCGAACGGTGGGCTTTTACTGACTTTGTCAGAGGTTTCTCAGAATCTTAAACCACAAAGAGGCAAACACAATGGCCTCTAACAATTTTCTGATGCACACTGATAGGGGCTGTCTCATTGGCTTGTAGTCATCCAGTTTACAACTGGAAAGGACTTCAGATATCATCTGGCCCTTTGCTTCTCAGATTGCTGATTTTGACTCACTAGTGGTTATGAAATCAATTTAATGGGCTGTGACCAACTTGTAAATGTTTTATTTTTTACGGATAGAATACAATACAATAGAATAGATCAAAGTGGTTCTTATACTGTGAATAAGGTGTTCTTCTGTAAAACTTTTATTTCAAGTGTATGTGTGTGTATTAGATAACAATGTGGTTAATATATTATTTACTGAGGTTCAAGATTAAACAGTGTCAAAATCACCGACCTAGTCCAAATCCCACATTTTACATCTAAGAGAACTAAATCTGGAGAGGGGAAGTGATTGGCCTAAATCCATTAAGGTAACAAGCAGTAGAGAGAAAGAAAGTTGAAGCTGGGATTTTAACTGCAGATTTCTACTGTAAGCTATCATGCCCTGTTGGATGTTTCTACCCAAAGAAGAGGGAATTAATACAGGTTCTTGATCTTTATGAGGGTGGGTCACAAAGACTTAGACAGCAGTAGTCATTAAAATATGCAGCAACCATCACCCATATGCTGTTATAGAAAGAGGATGGGTGGAAATGAACTGGTATAAAATAAATGGGCTGAAAGAAGAAGTTAGAAGTCCAGAAAATTAGGTAAACTTCAGAAGGGTCTTTGGATCAAGACTGGGAAAGAAGGTGGTCTTAAATCATAAGAAAGCATGGAAGCTTTGTAGAAATACACTATTTGGTATAACGAGATCATGCTGCTGGCAGATAAGGGTGAAGAGTCTATTAATGGTTCATTCAAGAAAAGTGGGACTCAAATCAAATTCCTCTGTCTCTTTGGTCTAAGCCACTTATTTATCTGTGGACAATTGTTCCTTTGATAATTCCACCTACTGGGCAGTGTGCTTGGCTTGGTGATAGTTGTCCTGTGGACAACTTTCTTCCTATTCTCAAAGGCCTCCTAAAACATCAGCACACTATGTCAGGGCATTCACTTTTAGAGAATAATGGCCCCCCTAAAATGCAATAATGCAGTTTAGTGAATTCCAATCATTTAAAAAATGTGCTCTTACAGGCTTAGTGTTCATGATTAAGCTATTTTGACCAGTGAGAATATTGGTATTTCACTCACTGAATGATGCTCAATAATTATGACCTACAGACCATCATGATGGTCTCACATGAATTTTGCTTTCAGATTCACATTATTGGGAACGGCAATGCACAGCTTTGCTTTCAACGCTTTCATGAAAGCCAGCTTTCACCAAGCTAGGGGACCCAAATATTGCCCACAGTTTGGCCTCATGGCCAGAGATGTTAGAATAATTCAGGACTTCTGTGCTTAATTCCACTGTTTCAAGGGTATTGTGTTTTCTCAATGATCATAGTATATTTTCATTTTCATCAATTCCTCTTAGAATTGAGCCACATTTTTGGGTCAAACATTTAGTAAATGAGCCTCATACTGAGGCTTGCACTTTTATCAGGAGCAAAAACCTAAAGTTTGACTCCTTAGCATCAGTGTCTGGGAAGCTCTTCCACAACGGTGGCTTAATTTCCACCTTTCTTCAACATCTATGATTCTACTGAGCTCAGTCCAGTTTAAAAACAAGTGCCATCTCCAGGTGTCAGCTGCCCAATTTAAGTCTAAGTACTTGTCTTTTCTTGGACAAATCAGCAATAGTTTCCACCCTACACTATCCTCAGCCACATGTTCAAGCCCAGTGTATTCAGATGTCTCATATCTTCTAAGTCAAAGAACAAACATGTCCAACAGGTGAGTCTTTCAGAGCCCTTCAATTCCCGTGGTTCTTGATCCATGATGGTAGGCCAGGAAGTCTCACATAGCCATCTGCCAGTATTAAAGTAAACCATCTCTATGCTGTTCTTCAACCCCATCTAAATAGTACATAAACATGATGGTTAAGAGCAATTACACGAAAAGTGTTCACACCTTAGTCACTTCCAGAACACAGACTCTCCTAATGGATGGCACCATGGAAGCTGAGCTTTAAAAAGTATTGAAACGACCTTGTTATTTTGATTGCTGATGCCACATGCTTTTCCTTATGTATCCCAAAGTTCTCAACTTCCTCACTGCCTGGTGACAAGGTGCTATTAGTTCATGCATGCTAGCTAATTAAATTTAAAAAATGGTGCTAAAAACCTCCAACTTGGAGGCATATGAGACACCTCCCCCTCCTGTGGTGTGAACTTTGAAGCTAAGTGTCAGGCCCTTTATACCAAAGGCTTATTTATTTGCTAAATTGATTTTTTTTTTCAGTATGGGACCTAAGGTTCCCTGGGAGATAGATTGCTTCAGGCTTTGATACTTACAAAGATGTTCTTAGAACACCCTACTGCAGCTAGGTACAAGAAGCTACAAACGTGACATCCAAACGAGGATATTCAGTGCAGCCCTGGCTTGTGATTAAGCAGTACAACAGAACAGAGAAGTCAGAAATACACCTAGGAATTAATAAATGATAAAAGTGACATTTCAAATCATTTGGAAAAGGATGAATTTCCAGATGAAACTCTACCCTCTCGGGGGGGGAAAAAAGGGTGTGTCCCTAACTCCATCTTCAAAACCAATACCTGATATATCAAACATTCTATATTTTAAAAATAAAATTTAAAAAAAACTGGAAAAATGAAAGTTTATGAAAAAATATGCTTGGTGGAGAAAACCTTTCTGAGTAAGATGCAAAATGTAGACACTGTTAAAATCAATTAAAGTCAACAACACAAAAACAAATGTTTTCTGATTGGAAGAAATATATGATAAGCAAAGTCAAAGACAATGATAAAGAGGAGAAACTATTTAAGGCATATAAAAGGCTACTTTCTTTAATATGCAAAGAGCTTCTACAAATAAAGTGGGAAAAGATCAATAACCCAACAGAGAAGTGGCAAAGGATCCCTCAGAAAACAAAATACATTGCATTTTAAACATATGAAAAGATGCTCAAACTTGCTCATAATTAGAGAAATGCACATCGAAACTGCAGCAATACACCATCAAATGGTAAAGATTTAAAATTGTGACCACACATTTTAATGACAAGTATGGGAGGGACATATGCATATTTATGGGAATCTAAACTGACATAATCCCTAGAAAGAGAAATTTAGTCATATTTATCGAAATTAAAAACATAGACCATCTTTGACCTAATAATTCCATTTCTAGGAATTTATCTTGCATACTTACCCCAGACATCAATGATGTGTGTACGAAAATCTTCACTGCGATGGTGTTTGTAAAAGTAAGAGATGTTTATCAATTGAAAACTTGTTTTAAAAATTAGGATACATTCATAAAGGAAATCCTTTAAAATACTACCTAATTTAACAAGAATGAATGAAGCAAAATGGGACAATTTCCCAAATACCATTAATGAACAAAGCAAGGTAAAGAACAGCATGTATCATATATGATCCATTTGACTATAAAGAAATTTTTAAGAGAGGTTGCCTCTGTGAAGGAGCAGATGGGCCCCAGGGTGGGAGCAAGTGTACTTTTTTCTTATACTCATTTGTACTTTATGAATTATGTACAAAGTTCATGCTTACCTACCTACAACTTGATGCTCTGATGGGAGTATATGAGGTTATGCAACAAGGCCGGCATCATGAAGGGATCCAGGAATGCAGGTGCCACTTACCAAAATGGAGCGGCATAGGTGACGGATGCCAGGAAGTGTAAAAGTCAAGTTCAAGAAGAGGGAGCCAAGATCAAAACTAAAGTGATGTTGGGGGAAGAAGAAATGGGGATGAGGCTAAGTAAAAGCAGAACTATAGAGCAAGCATTTAAAAGACAATGAGATAGGCTGGATATGGTGACTCACGCCTGTAATTCCCACATTTTGGGAGGCCGAGGGAGGTGGATCACTTGAGGTCAGGAGTTTGAGACCAGCCTGGCCAACATGGTGAAGCCCCGTCTTTACCAAAAATACAAAAATTTGCTGGGCGTGATGGCACATGCCTGTATTTCCAGCAACTTGGTTGGCTGAGGCACCAGAGAATCACTTGAACCTCGGAGGTGGAGGTTGCCATGAGCTGAGATCGTGCCACTGCACTCCAGCCTGCATGACAGAGCAAGACTCTGCCTCAAAAGGCAAAACAAAACAAAACACACACACACACACACACACACACAAAACGAGATAAAGGGAAAAGGAGCTTTGAATGGCAGCCTTTAGGAGTTGCTAATGACCTGAACTTAGGGCACTGTGTAAATATTTATTCTTACTTAACTATAAGTAATTAATAAAGGTTTATCATCTACTGGGTTACAAAGTCCAGCTACAAATTGGAGGGGATATAATCTCTATCCAAACAGGACATATTGAATATATATCAATATATGTTTATATTCAATATTGGTATATATTGAATATAAACCATATTCAATCACCAATGTACGACGATAATGTTGATTCTGTTCTTACAGAGTTTGGGAAGGAATATAAATCCAACTTGGGGCTCATTCTCAGCCTGAAGGAGATAACAAGTAATCATTCATTGATGAAGGTTATCCAAAGCAATAAAGCCTTGCCTTCTTTGTGTTACATGGCCAGGCTGCTGTGTAATTCAGGAGAGTTTTTTATCACATACCACCACGACTAACAGCTGTATAGGTATCCACGCCAGTCCTCCTGCTTTACATTCAAGTTCAAAGAAGGCAGAGACACCGTGTGTAGTTTTATTTACACAGAACCTGGCAAAGCAGGCTACATAAGTAGACACTTGGTGAAGATATTTTGTTCTCGATGATGGTGGTGGTGATCGTGGTGGTGGCAGTGTTGGTGGTAATGATAAACATTGATGTTGTCTGCCCATCTTGATGGAAACCTTCTCCAGCCCTATTGTCCCCATGGCAGGGAGTGGGAGGGGAATTGAGTAAGGAGTCAATTTCCAGTTTTGAGCCTCAAACTCTTGAATTGCTAGGGTGACAACCAGATAATAAATATACATTGCCATCATAGTTGGCTTTCCAGTCTTGAGCAGTGAGGAGATTTGCCCTGCCCATTTTTCTCCCAACATTCAGTGCCAAGCTGTCATCTAAAGGCCCAATACATCTCTACACGGCATCAACAGTGTAGAGTGTGGCATTTCACTTGTCAAATGATGAATCAATCTATTATTTCAATTTTTAAGAAGACCAAGCTGGGATTGATTATATTTCCTAGTAATAAAAGTAAAATAAAAAATAAAATAAAAACTAATGTAATTTAAATTAAATTGTTCTCTGCAAGAAGGGTCTTTGCTGTTCATTGAGCATAGTCCATTCCCAATGAGTGAAACCATGTTGCTAAAATTTAAGCAGTAAGAAAATAACATTTAGAGTTAGAAAAGACATTCGATTTAGATTGGTTCAACCCTTTCATTTTTACACCGCCACCATATTGCCTGTAAATCTGGGAGTAGATACATTTAAAAAGAAGTCAGTGTTTTATGGCTCATCTTTTTTTTTTCCAAAGGAGAAAAGTTGATAGCTTTATAGGAAGAAATTATGCCATCACCTTTCTTTTTTCCTTTTCACTAGAAGTGGGAACAAAGAATGGAGATGATACTGCAATCTTGATCTCTATAACCTCATTTGAAATCATTCTCTATGATTTAGGTTTTCTTGAAATGAAAAGGATAAATTGTGTTAACTTAGTTAAAGTTGGAGGAAAAAGTTGATTGGATATCCTGTTGTCAAGGAAACCAAGTCGCTCCACCTCTCTCTCTCCTCTCTCTCTCCTCTCTCTCTCCTCTCTCTCTCCTCTCTCTCCTCTCTCTCCTCTCTCTCTCTCTATCTCTCTCTATCTCTTTCTCTCTATCTCTTTCTCTGTCTCTTTCTCTCTCCTCTCTCTCTCTCTCCTCTCTCTCTCTATCTCTCCTCTCTCTCTCCTCTCTCTCCCCTCTCTCTCCTCTCTCTCTCCTCTCTCTCTCTCTATCTCTCTCTATCTCTTTCTCTCTATCTCTTTCTCTGTCTCTTTCTCTCTCCTCTCTCTCTCTCCTCTCTCTCTCTCTATCTCTCCTCTCTCTCTCCTCTCTCTCTCCTCTCTCTCTCTCTATCTCTTTCTCTCTATCTCTTTCTCTGTCTCTTTCTCTCTCCTCTCTCTCTCTCCTCTCTCTCTCTCTATCTCTCCTCTCTCTCTCCTCTCTCTCTCCTCTCTCTCTCCTCTCTCTCCTCTCTCTCTCTATCTCTATCTCTTTCTCTCTATCTCTTTCTCTTTCTCTGTCTCTTTCTCTCTCCTCTCTCTCTCTCCTCTCTCTCTCTCTATCTCTCCTCTCTCTCTCCTCTCTCTCTCCTCTCTCTCCTCTCTCTCTCTATCTCTATCTCTTTCTCTCTATCTCTTTCTCTGTCTCTTTCTCTCTCCTCTCTCTCTCTCCTCTCTCTCTCTCTATCTCTCCTCTCTCTCTCCTCTCTCTCTCCTCTCTCTCCTCTCTCTCTCCTCTCTCTCTCTATCTCTCTCTATCTCTTTCTCTCTATCTCTTTCTCTGTCTCTTTCTCTCTCCTCTCTCTCTCTCTCTCCTCTCTCTCTCTCTATCTCTCCTCTCTCTCTCCTCTCTCTCCTCTCTCTCTCCCCCTCTTCTATCTCTCTCTATCTCTTTCTCTGTCTCTTTCTCTCTCCTTTTCTCTCTCTCTCTCTTTCTCTGTCATTCTCTCTCTCTCTCTCTCCTTCTCTCTCTCTCTCTCTCTCTCTCTCACACACACACACACACAACTAGTTCATACAGTGCCCTTTAAACTCTTAATTTGGCATTTACAAATTATTTTTAAATACCCAAAGGCTCTACTTTGGATATCTGTACAAGAAACACTCAAGAAAAGTGGTTCCTAGAATTCAAACTCAGTCAGGACTTTTTCTGATTCTGGTGAAGGCACTGTCATTCTGAGTCAGTGCTGTGTCTCAGAAGCATATGAGACAGTCTCCAAGTCATTGCCAACTCAGCTGCAGAATGAGACTGTTGGAAAGAAAGAGCTGGAATGAGAAACTTTAAAAAGCAATAGACTGGGTGCGGTGGCTCATGCTTGTAATCCCAGCACTTTGGGAGGCCAAGATGGGTGGATCACTTGAGGTCAGGAGTTTGAGACTAGCCTGGCTAACATGGCGAAATCCCGTCTCTACTAAGAATACAAAAATTAGCCAGGCATGGTGGCGGGCGCCTGTAATCCCAGCTGCCCGGGAGGCTGAGGCAGGAGCATCGCTTGAGCTCAGGAGGCAGAGGTTGCAGTGAGCTGAGATCATGCCACTGCACTCCAGCCTGGGCGACAGAGCAAGACTCTATTGCAAAACAAACAAACAACAACAACAAAAAAAACAAAAACAAAAAGCAATAGAACCACACAACGGTAAGAGAAATGTAGACAGTTCAATTTCTTGAGCCTTTATCGAGCACCTATCACGCTTAAAGCAAGAAGCTATGCACCAAAAAGCAAAAATGAAAAAGTAAGTGAAGGCCAAGTTGAAAGAGATCTTAGGGAGTGAAGCAGGGTTGCTTGTTATTTAAAGACACGCCTTGCCTCCCCGCTCGTCCATCTGAGGAGTACACCTCCCTGCTCCATCAATGTCAGGCTGGGCCAGGTGTCTTGCTTTGGCCTCAAAGTGGCCACAGTGCCCTCCTGCCCACATCTTGGGTTTAGCCATGTGACTTGGTTTAACCAATAGGGTATAAGCTGAAATGATTCAGCAGAAATGTATAATGTTCTTGCACCATCAGGCTTGCTCTCTTGAGTCTTTGCCCTTACCATGAGAACCTGCCAGCCGAGCTTACACTTCCAAAGAGGATGAGAGACACGCAGAGCCTTGGTGCACCACATGAGGCCCTCCCCAGCAGATACACCCAGAAGTCCAGCGGAGCCATCCAACCAAGTGCAGCTTAGGCCAGCCAACTCCAGCTGACCTTTAGACACATGATAAATCATAAATTGTTGCTTATGTCACTGAGTTTTGGGGTAGTCCATTATGCAGCAATGACTAATACAGAGAGCATCTTAACATCTTAATTTATTACTTTTTCAGGACCACGTAGCAAACCAAAAAGTAGGTAGAAGAACTTGACCAAAACTGTGGGCCTCCTAGGAGGGGCCATTTCCATAAAGAGGACAAGCCAATCCCTTTCAAAAATGGGTATCAGGAGAACAGACATCATGAATACTATGGAGATAGGACCCCCAAATCACTGGAGCCCATTGGAATGTACGTCGGCAACACAGGAGAACTTTAATGCACCTACAAAAGTGATCGCTGACCCAGAGGTCTACGAAAAGCTGCAAAAAAATCGCTCAGTGGCTGAAGAGAAGCTGTGTGAAAACCAACTAAAATGATTAGGACTTCAGTGTGGAAAGACACATGTTGAGAATCAATACAATTCAAGCCTGTTAAATCTTGAATAGAGTAAGTGGTCTGAACGTGGGTTTGCTCACCAGAATCTGGAATTTTAGAAACAAAGGAGCATACAAAGGAGAAATTCAGAGAAAATAAAGAGAAGGGCTATATTACTTTACACGGCCAAGAACTAGGGTGACCATATGCCCCAGCATATCCGGGATAGTCTTAGGTGATACGGTCATCCTGGGGTAATTATTAATAGCACTTCCTTTCACTTTCAAAAGGGAACTGGACTGGGTGATAAATTACACGGTCATGTTGCTGGCAGCACACTTTCCCCATGGGCTGAAGGACCCGAGTCTGAGTAAGGTTCAGATATGCTCATGGGGTAAGACCTGCTGTGCACTGTCAAGGCAAGTTGGACAGTTTGTGCTCTGAGGCAAAGAGGCCACCACATCCTGTGGCCACACCCCTCAGCACAGCAACGGGAGCTGATGCTGTGCCCAGCCCAGCAAGGCTGCAAAGGCTGGAAAGTGGTATTCTTTCAGGCCAGCAGAGTCCCCCCATGGGCAACCCCAGGGTCTTCTCTAGAAGCCTTGTCTGTACTGCAGGACACCCTCTTTGTGGGCCCTTTGAAAAATAGAAACACATACAACATTCCTAATCTTGGCATTTCTTCTATATCAGTTCAACACATGAAAATCAAAATATCGTACATAATAGAAAATATCGTACATAATAGAAAATATCGTACATAATAGAAACATTGAGTTTCCTTCTTACCCACACAGAGGTCCATACAGCTTTCTGAGCTCCATTTGGCTTTCCCAAAAACCCTGAAGGAAACACAGCACTATAGTAAGAATAAGATTAAGCAAAATTCCAATTATTCAAACTTATTCAGAAAACAATCTGGAACAGCAACAATACAATTACAGAAACAATAAAAAAGAATGGAAGTTATATTGCTTTCAGGTACTTTGAAACATTGGAATAAACAAAAGGCTTTAAAAAAAATTGCCATGTAAAAGTCTTGGACAGGAGAGATCACCAGTTCTTAAACTACTTATGTATACTTGCTGTTAAAATATTCAAAAAGTTTGCTTTCTCAACTATAACATTGCCCTCTGAAATTTGATTTAGCATTATCATATAGCCCTTTTTACTGCCACTATATGTAACTTCTACTGAGTCTATCAAAATTATCACAAATTCTGAATTATCATGATCCATTCGAGTTAAACTTTAATTAAATTCAACATGTTTAAGATATATAAGACAAAATGCTAGACACTTTGTTGTTGTCGTTGTTTTGTTTGTTTTTTCAAGACAGAGTTTTGCTCTGCCACCCAGGCTGGAGTGCAGTGGTGTGATCTCGGCTCGCTGCAACCTCCACCTCCCGGATTCAAGCGATTCTCCTGTCTCAGCCTCCTGAGTAGCTGGGATTACAGGCATGTGCCACCACACCCAGCTAATTTTTGTATTTTTAATAAAGACAGGATTTCACCATGTTGGCCAGGCTGGTCTGCAACTCCTGACCTCAGGTCATCTGCCTGCCTTGGCCTCCCAAAGTGCTGGGATTACAGGTATGAGCCACTGTGCCTGGCTAGACACATTTTATAATGGGAAAGAAGTGTAGCTGGGTTGATGGAGGGGTGGAAAATGCTAGATCCATTGTGTGGTGGGAATGGACTAGACCTGAAAATACTCATGAGTTGGGGTGGGTGTGGGGGGTGGCAAATGGTAGATTTGTGTTGTGAGAATGGAGTATGGGGTGGATACATAAGGGGTGGAATGAAGGTGGAAATTTGGGGGTTAGGAGTGTGGATGTCCTGCATGGAAACACATGCCTTTCTCATGAAATCTACTGAATTCTGCAGCGTAAGCTTGCCATATATCAAGGAAAGTATATATGAATATAAAAATAGTCAGCGAAATTACTATGTTCTAGAAAGAACTTGGCAGGGTTTGTAGCTGTGAGGATGGCGGGCTGCAAAGGAGCATATGTGGAGGCTCTCCAGAGGCGGGAGCACAGCGTTCTCCTCATGTCGACAGCTATGCCGTTTTCCTCAGAATGTTAATACCAAATTAATTATTCCACAGAATACAACTGATCATTTCCCCCCAGAAATGTGTGAAATGCATTTTCTTTAGCTTTCCGATCTGGTTTGTTGTTCTATCTTGACACTTTAAAATTTCTTCACACTTGTTTCAAGGGGCTAACAGGAAGCCTCATTGAGACTGTTGTTTGTGAGCTTAAAAGTTGTGAACCGCCCACCCCAGAGAGAGAGATGAGAGGAGAAGGTGTTTAAAAATGCTAGGAAGACAGAAACAACAATGACAAATCATGGAAAAGGTGATGGACACAGAAAGGAATGGAAAAGAAATAATTGAGAAGGTGGGGGCAGAAAAGGACAGAAAGAGCAGCTTTCTTTTCTATCTAGTGCCAAGGGCCAGCCTTTCCGGAGGTAGGGATGGGGGAAATTCTAGAGATGTTGAAGGGATATTATCAGTATTGTCCCAAATTTAGTCTTCCTGCCTTTGTTTGGCTTGGTGGTTCTTCCCATGCAGGGTGTTCCGGCTCCTGGCGTTGGGTCTGGAGTCAGTGTCCCCGTGACTTAGCAGAATAAGCCATCTGGCTTCTGAGAAAACCCAATGTGAGAAAAAATAACTGTAGACCATAAAGTCCTGACCTATATCTACAAATGTCTGTTGGCCATTTCCACTGGCATGTCACTCGGGCAAATCCCAAGCAACATACTTAAAATAAAACTTGTCTTCTCCCTGAACCACTCCCCCACCCAACGTTTTATTTCTGTCAACCCATAGCCATTCTCCCTGTTCCCCTGGCTCAAAGCTTAGACTTATGTTTGACTCACTTTGCCTTGAATTCTCTACACTAATTTGTCACAAGAGTTCTTCATTTTGCCCCCAATTATCCATCTCTATTCACTCTCATCACCGACCAGACCGAGCCATCGTGGCTTCACCCCTGGACTTCAGCAACAGTTGGGTTCTACAGCTCTAACCTATGTTCTTCTCCCTTGCAGAGTGTTGTCCATTTCAACGTCCCTGTCCTCAAAAACATTAACACACAAATAGTTCTTCACGTGCCTTCCTACCCTGTAAGCATCTAGTGCCCCTTTCTCTCACCCAACTGCATTGCCCAGTGCACCTTAGTATTTGGCCTCTAGTCAGTCCAGGCTGCTGGTCAACCTGTGCCGTCATTCTCACGTTGGTACACTCACATACATAGTGCCGCCCACCTGGTGTGTGTACCCTCGTCTCTATGTCCACAGGCCCTGAAGGACCTCCTTCTTCAGGAAGTTCCCTAGGATGATTCTAGCCCTGACAGATCACCCTCTCCTCTGACAGAAGATTACAGCCACCGTCTATACCACCCTATTTAGTGCTAGGGTGTATCTCATCTGGTGTTGCATGCCATCATTTGACAGTGCACTTGAGGGCACAAGTAACCTCTTCTTCCACACTCTAGGGTCTGATGTATTTAGACATACAATATATGGGGTTTGGGGGAAATGGGTAAGTGAATGGATGACAATTGAGTCCTCAATACATATTGATAGTGATAAGAGATGGATTCTTGCCATCACATAACAATTCATATAAGTAGAGGAGGGCTCACGGCATCACAGAACACCTTTACCATTCAAGGTGTGGGGACCTGGACAAGACCAATGTTTCATGCAGAAAGCCTGTCCTGGGCTCAGCATATTTTATTTTATTTTATTTCATTTTATTTTATTTTTTGAGACAGATTTTTGCTCTTGTTGCCCAGGCTAAAGTGCAATGGTGCAATCTCGGCTCAGTGCAACCTCCACCTCGTGGGTTCAAGTGATTCTCCTGCCTCAGCCTCCCAAGTAGCTAGGATTACAGGCATGAGCCACCATGCCCAGCTAATTTTTTGTATTTAGTAGAGACGGGGTTTCACCATGTTGGTCAGGCTGGTCTCGAACTCCTGACCTCAGGTGATCCACACGCTTCGGCCTCCCAAAGTGCTGGGATTACAGGCATGAGCCACTGTGCCCGGCCCTCAGCATATTTTATGATGGAAGCCAATGGAAGACAGCTCTTACCTGG
Source organism: Pan troglodytes (assembly GCF_028858775.2). Classification (NCBI taxonomy): domain Eukaryota; kingdom Metazoa; phylum Chordata; class Mammalia; order Primates; family Hominidae; genus Pan; species Pan troglodytes. The sequence continues at coordinate 155,229,886 of NC_072404.2, read as the reverse complement.
CGGAAAAATGTCAAGTTTCCAATAAAAGGAGAAGGCTTGGGATGTCTGAGGCCTAACTTCTCCAGTCTTGAGAATGCTGATGTGGAGTACCTGGAGGGAAAAGCAGATTTTAAAAGCTGAGAAATGAAGTTGCACTCATGCTTTAGGCTCTATTAGGAACTAGAATTACTGAGCTCTCTGGAAGTAAAGGCAAAAGAATAGGTTTCCAGTCACCACATCTAAGAACCAAAAAATTGGAGGCCTAGAGTTGAGTGAGTAGAATAGGAGTCCAGTCAACCTCCTGTTGAGTGTCCTGCTGGAGATCAAGGAGTCCTGAAACCTCTGAGCTGGAGATGCCTTACAGATGATGTAGTCCAACTGCCCCTCTCTGACCTAGAATTCCTCTTAATAGATTGTTTTAAAAATGCCACTCTCTCCAATTCCTTTCCTTTGCCTCTAAATCTATCATGAGCAATTGCTCAGAAGGCAAGGTAAAAAAAACTAACAATGGCAAAAGCTCCCTGTGCAAATGTGTGTATTTTCATGGTCAAGACTAACCCCTCCCTGCCACACACATAATTTGTCCCTCACCACATTCCCTGGCCTTATAGAGAATATTAAAAATAGGAACGGAGGGAAGGCGCCATGAGGAGAAGACCTATCACCAAATGCTTACAACCTCTTTAAGTCTTTGTTTTCTCGGCCCGCAACCATATGGGAAGCATATTTTCTTAACCAAAAATCAGGAAGCGTGGTCCGACAGATTTCTGTGCCACTTCCCAGGAGAAAGCGGCAGTCTGAGAAGTGCAGTGTGGCTGTCAAAACATTGGAATTACTATGGTATTTCAACAGTTTATAGGAACAGAGGGATAACACAGCTAAAGTCAGAACTGGCTTAGAAAAACCTGCACATATGGCTCTGATCCCTAACCAGCAGCCAATTAGGTCAAAAGTTCAGTTAGTTCAGCAAAATTAATGAGTCAAACTGGTTGTTTAGCATCACGCAGAGATCAGCCAAATCACAATTTAAGGGCAAGGAAAAACATGGAGACTATCAGTACAATCTAGCTTTCTGTGTGTATTGAAACTCAAACTATTACTGCTGTAAGAATCACTCTTTTTCAAAGGACAGAGTGTTTGCTATACTCTTTGATCTTTCCCACCTGCAGTCAATAAGGAGTACTTAAAATAAAAATACTCAAATATTCAGGGAAAGGAAACACAGCTTAAGTGCTGGTTTGCATTATTCTGAGCAATGTGCTATTTATTTCTTTAGAGACAGGGTCTCTTTCTGTCACCCAGGCTGGAGTGCAGTGGAGGCTCACTGCAGCCTAAAACTCCCGGGCTCAAGTGATTCTCCTGCCTCAGCTTCCCAAGTAGCTGGGACTACAGGTATGTGCCACCACTCCCAACTAGTATTTCAGATTCTTTGTAGAGACAGGGTCTCCCTATATTGTCCAGGTTGGTCTTAACTCCTGGCCTCAAGTGATCCTCCTGCCTTGGCCTCCCAAAGTGCTGGGATTAAAGGCATAAGCCACCACACCTGGCCAAATGAGTCGATTTTTAAAGTGGTCACAAGGGAGAACCAGGGCAGAACGGGAAGGCAGGATGTCCTCTATCCCAAGTTATCCTAAGATTTCCACCGTATGGCTCCATTAATAGGTTTGAATGAATTCCCAGTACGTCACATTTAGGTCCATGTTCAAGTGTGATTACAAACCACACTCAAGAGCCACGCGTGAACGCCAAGGATTAGTCATACCAACACTCCTCTTCATTAGTGTGAGTACCGAAGGTTGACAGCACAGTTGGTAAAAGTTATTCTTTCAAGTGGACCATAATGTTTTAAATAATTCCCCTTACAACAGAGAGGAAAGACCAAAGGAAACTTACCAGCCCACTTAACACTTTCTTTAACATCCTCAAATCGGTGTCTATGTTCATTTCTTCATCAGCTTTTTTGAATTATTTTCTAAAAGTAATCTCTAATGGGTAGAAAAAAAGATGTAGACCTTGGACCACATAATTACATCTTAATTTTGTAATTAGATGTCGTGATTGTCTAAAGGACAAGAAGTCTGTGCCTAATTACACATGCTAATTATTATGCAAGTCCATGCCCTAATTATGTAACTCCACTTATGAAAATACTGCTAGTGTGTCTATGCACAAAATTCAGACATTTTCAAACATATGGCATCAGCAGAGTGTCCTGGACACCACCACAAACTTCCCTTTGCAGCCTCGACTCAAATCTGGAACTTGAGCATTTGTAGCCTCAACTCAAATCTGGAACTTGAGCATTTGTAGCCTCGACTCAAATCTGGAACTTGAGCATCTTCAGCTGGAAACTGGCCAAATATTGCCATCAGTAACTCAAGTTCCTGCACCCAAATCTGCAGGGAGAGATCATTGCCACCAAATTTATGGGCAAAATAGCAACATGGGTTCCATTTGTCTCCCTACCACTTCCTTCTCTGCACTCTTGTTTCATACCCTCTGGTCTCAGGGTCCCCTTGCTGCCCTCTGACTGTCTCAACACGTTCTTAACCCAAAATCAATGAACCCCAGTTGTAATGGGCTGAATTGTATCACCACCAAAAAGATAAGTTGAAGTCCTAACCTCCAGAAGTCCTAATCTCAGAATGTGACCTTATTTGGAAATAGGGTCACTGCAAATGTAATTAGTTAAGATGAAGTCATATAGGCCAGGCACGGCTGCTGATGCCTGTAATCCCAGCACTTTGGGAGGCTGAGGCAGGCAGATCACTTGAGGCCAGGAGCTCAAGACCAGCCTAGCCAATATGGTGAAACCCCATCTCTACTAAAAATGCAAAAAAATAGCCAGGTGTAGTGTTGCATGCCTGTAATCCTAGCAACTCGGGAGGCTAAGATAAGAGAATCTCTTGAACCTGGGAGGAGGAGGTTGCAGTGAGCCAAGATTGTACCACTGCACTCCAGCCTGGGCGACAGAGTGAGACTCTGTCTCAAAAAAATAAATAAATAAAGTCATACTGAAGTACAGGGGCCCCTCAATCCAATATGACTGGTGTCCTTATGAGAAGATGGCCATGTGAAGACAGAGATTCACAGGAAAGTGCCGAGTGACTATGAAAGCAGAGATTGGTGTCAGGCCACTGCAAGCCAAGGTATGTCAAAGATAGTCAGCCAACCACTAGAAGCTAGGAAGAGGCAAGGAAGGATTCTCCCCTACAGATTTCATAGGGAACATAGCCCTGCAGACACCTCAATTTCAGGCTTCTGGCCCAGAACTGTGACACAATAAATTTCTGGTGGTCTGGGTGTGGTGGCTCATGCCTATAAACCTAGCACTTTGGAAGGCCAAGGTAGGACAAGTGTTTGAGCCCAGGAGTTTGAGACCAGCCTGGGCAACACAGCAAGACCCTCACCTCTACAAAGCGTAAAAAAATTAGCCGGGTGAGCCTGGTCGTGGTGGCTCGTGCCTGTAATCCCAGCACTTCGGGAAGCCAAGGCAGGCAGATCACTTGAGGTCAGGAGTTTGAGATCAGCCTGGCCAACATGGCGAAACCTCATCTCTACTAAAAAAAAAAATACAAAAGGTAACCAGGCAGGCTTGTAATCCCAACTACTCGGGAGGCTAAGGCACGAGAATCGCTTGAACCCAGGAGGTGGAAGTTGCAGTGAGCCAAGATTGTGCCACTGCACTCCAGCTGGGATGATGAAGCAAGACCCCGTCTCAAAAAAAAAAAAATATTAGCCAGGTGTGGTGGCACACACCTGTAGTCCCAGCTACTTGGAAGGCTGGGATGGGAGGATCACTTGAGCCCAGGAGTTTGAGGCTGCAATGAGCCACTTTTGTATCAGTACACTCCAGCCTGGGCAACAGAGCAAAACCCCGTCTCAAAAAAATGAATAAATAAATAAATAAATAAATAAATTCTGGAGTTTCCAGCCACTCAAGTTTGTAGTACTTTGATATGGCAGCCCTAGGTAAGTGGTACACTAGGGATACCTATGAGTGAGTCTTACAGGGTCAATGAAAAGTTGTTTTTAAATATCTTGCTGTTACTTTAAAAATTGTCATTGTAAAAAAATCCTTTTATGTCAAATTATGTTATTAAGTCCTGTGCCATTTTAAAAAGTGCAGGAGGCCAGCAATGCTACTGTGTAAAGCAGGTAATATGCAATGATCAGACGATCACCATGTTCTGATGTTTACAATGGGTTTCCTTTGATGTGAATTAATGCAAATGTATCCCACAATTATGGTTATGGACACCTGTCATTGTTTACATCAAGGATACTTAAGTTGGAAAACGACAACAGAAAGTATATATAGCTTTAGACAGCATCTTTCGGTTTTATTTTCACAACCAACGAGGTCATTAAACGCTACAGGACACAAATACTGCTGTGCCAGCGGTACAATTTACTGTCCATTCTCAAAATAAATCGGGCCACTGGATCATTCTCAAAATCAGGTTCAATTTGTAAAGGCTGGAAAATTTCCTGTATTTTATCTTCCTCAAGGCTTTCTCTTTATTTATTTATTTATTTATTATTTATTTTCGAGGCAGAGTCTCACTCTGTCACCCAGGCTGGAGTGCAGTGGCACAATCTCAGTTCACTGCAACCTCCTCTTCCTGGGCTCAAGCGATTCTCCTGCCTCAGCCTCCTGAGTAGCCAGGATTACAGGTGCCCACCACGCCAGGCTAATTTTTGTATTTTTAGTAGAGACGGGGTTTCACCCTGTTGGCCAGGCTGGTCTTGAACTCCTGACCTCAGGTGATCCGCCTGCCTTGGCCTTCCAAAGTGTGGGGATTCCAAAGTGTGTGAACCACCGTGCCCAGCCTAAAACCTTCTCTTAATGGATTCAACATGGGTGCTTAGCCCATTGTTTAGCCAAAGAAGCCACTTCTGATAAATTGGTATTTTGATGAATCACATATTAAGGAGATGGTCAAACTGACTGAGGTTTGGAACAAAAGAAAACAGAAATTATCTACCTCCAGGAATTGGCTTCTCCTGTAGTGTGCAGGAGAAGGGTCCAGCCGGCCCCTCCGCTCGGTCATTACATCCTCACTGTCACTACCAAAGAATTCCTACTTGGTGCACTGCTTTCAAAAACTTCAGTGGATGTATTTGAAATGGTGAAAGATTCCCTTGGCAAATAGCGCTTCTCCAGGGGTAAAAACTTGTGATGCTCCAAGAACAGGTGAAGCCCAGCGGTGCCAGGTAACCCACTGTCCTGCACATTGGAGAAGAGAGGCCCTTTGCCATGGTTACTCTATGGTTTCAACATGCATGCCCTCATGGGCTTTGCCAGCAATTCCATTAAACATCATGGCCACATCGGAAGCTTTATTAGAAACAGATCCTTAAATAATTGCCTTTTCAAAACGTTTTGTTAAGAAATGGAAGCAGAGTGTGAGGTTTGCTGGCTTTCCAAGACACATTTTGAAGTGCTTCACAGAAATTTGGGCACAAAACTAGAACTATCAGGGAGAAAGCCTACTCTCTTTATATTGTCATTCTCTCGGTTTTTTTCACTGTGTATTTTTTATATGTTTGCTATTACATTCTCTCTTTCTATTTTTCCTATGTCTCTACTTTTTCTTCTTTTTCTTTTTTTTAGCATTCTCACTCTGTTGCCCAAGCTGGAGTGCAGTGGTGTGATTTCAGCTCACTGTAGCCTCTACCTCTCAGGCTCAAGTGATCCTCTCACCTCAGCCTCCGAAGTAGCTGGGACTACAGGTGTGCGCAACCACAGGTGGCTAATTTTTTTGTTTTTTTTGTAGAAACAGGGTCTCACTATGTTGCCCAGGCTGGTCTCAAACTCCTGGGCTCAAGCGATCTGCCTGCCTCAGCCTCCCAAAGTGCCATGATTACAGGCAAGAGCCACTGTGCCTGGCTTATTTCTCTACTTCTTTTTATCCAGATTTCTACTTTTTTCATTTAACATAAGGAAAAACATCTCCATGTTATTAATCCTTTATAAATATCATTTTTATGACTGCTTAATAGTGCTCTTATATACATATTATAATTTACTAAACCATTCTTATTGTCAAATACTTAGGGTGTTTTCTATATTTTAGCTACTTTGAGTTATGCTGCTACAGTTAGCATTTCTGTGCAGAGGTTTTCCCACACTTTGTGCATGAAGATTTTCTTAACCTGAGATCCATGAGTCACTGGTTTTAAACACTGGTATGTAATATCTAATTGCTTTCCATAAAGTTTGTCCCAGCTAGTCCTACCGTTGGTGTATCCTTTGCACCAAATGCTCTCATAAAACTTTTTTCTAATTTGGTAGCTACATCAATGTATTTTGATGTCTGCATCTATTTTCTTACTAGAGAGAGAAAACACATTTTCCTATCATTTCTTCTTCATTCTCAAAAATATTTCCCAATTTTTGACATTATTAACTTTCTTCCCTTCTTCCCTCCTTCCTTCCTTCCCTCGTTTCCTTCCTTCCCTCCCTCTTTCCTTCCTTCCTCCCTCCCTCCTTCCTCCTTCCCTCCCTTCCTCCTTCCCTCCTTCCTTCCTCCCTTCCTCCTTCCCTCCCTCCTTCCTTCCTTCCTCCCTTCCTCCTTCCTTCCCTCCCTCCATCCTTCCTTCTTCCTTTCCCCCCACCCTCCCTCCCTTCCTTCTTTCCTTCCTTCCTTCCTCCCTTCCTTCCTTCCCTCCCTCCCTTCCTCCTCCTCTTCCTCCTCCTCCTCTTCCTCCTCCTCCTCTTTCTTCTTCCTCCCTCCCCCTCATTCCCACAGTATGGTTTATCTAGGTGGCAGGCAGAATTGTGCTCCACGAACTGATTTAAAAATTAGTTGGAAAATGAACAGTCATTGATAGGTACTGCAAGCTGACTCCACACACATATCTGGGTGTGAAGAGGAAGATAAGCAGATAAATCTGAATAGTTTTCATTGACTTAGCTAATAACTAACCACAGCCTTGTTAGTTGACTGTAAATTCCATTCCCTTTATCCTTGTCCCATTTCTCACCCACACCCACAACAAGAGAAACTGTAAGGATTGAAACTGCTTAAATCATGCCTCAAGGCAGATGTTCCTGGGGGGTCGGCGGGGAAATGGTGCAATACAGATTTTACATGTGAGATCTTCTCGGTTTCCCTTTTAGCACCTCGTGTCCATCCTGGCATCCTCATCCTCATGTTCAGCCCCCTCTCCATTCCCTTAAGACCTCGATCTCAGTTTGCCCTCAGGGCTGGAAATCATCTGATGCACACTCACTCACGTATCAGTAGTAACTAGGCTATCCCCTAAAATACAACCTGCAAACGAGACTGTTCATTTACAAATTTATAATAGTGAGTATTTTTTTTCCAAGCAATAAGAATCGGACATCTCCTTCCTAGAGTACCTCCTTTCCAGGTACTTGAGAAGCCAAATCAATCATCAGAGGGTGTGTTGAGCCAGATTCTACAATGAGAGGTGGCTCAACAGAATCGGTATCTCAGTGGGACCCTGGTAAAATAATCCTGTCCCACAGCTGATTACATCCCTCCAAGGGGTTAGCAAAGGGATGTTGTGCCTGCTGCACTGCTCCCTTTTTCCCACTGATTCATAATGTCACTTCTATCATGCTCCTCAGTAGTATAGGTGCTTGGATCTATTCTGATCCATTTGTCTAGCTTATGCTTCACTATTTTAATTATTATAACTCTAAATCACACTCTTTGTTTTTTTCTCTTTTTTATACATTACTTCTTTTTATTCTCTTTTTTGTCTTTTTTTCTTACCCAAATTCCTTTTACCATATAATACATTTTTATAACTTACTTTTTCATATTAATTTTAGAATTAGTCTGATTTGATGAGAAAATGCTATTTGGATTTTTCTGGAATTGCATTAAATGTATACATTAATTTAGAACATACCAACATTATTACAACATCAATTTGTCTCATCTATGAATGTGTTGTATCTCTCTGTTGATTTTATTTTCTTTGTCCTTCAGTAACATTTTATGATTTTGTGCAAAGAGTATCTTTTTGCTATTTACATACATTTGTTTTGGTGTTGCTCATGTATAGGAGCACCTTTTTTTTTTTTTAATGCCAGCGTTGTAATCAATGATCCTTCTGGACTTTCTAATTAGTTTTATTGGTTTACATGTGGAATTTCTTTGATTTCCTGTGCTGATAATTATGTTTTATGCAAATAATATCAGTCCATTCTCTTTCTTTTTAATCCTTTTGTCTGACTTCTCATTTTCTTTTCTTATTACATTGGCTAAAATCTCTAGTACAAAAAGGAAGCAGAAAGAGTAAGCATCCTTTTCTTGTTCTTGACTCTGCAGGAATGCAGCTAATGTTTCAAAATTAAGTGTGAGGTTTTGCTTTAGAGTTTTCATAGATATCCTTTATTGGGTTGAAGATATTTCCTTCTACTCCTAGCTTACCTGGAAAAGTTGTTCTTGATTAGTCATGCTATGGGTTTATCTATTTTATTTATCTTTTGAAAGCACCAACTTTTTCTTTGTTGATCATTTCTCATTTTTGTTGTTTTCTAGTTCATTGATTTATGCTCATATTTTGATTATGGACTTCCTTCTATTTTCTTTGGGTTGACACTTTGTTCCTTGTTGCTTTCTTTTAACTTCTTAAGTTAATAGTTTAGTTCACATGTTTTCAATGAAGGCATTTAAAGCTATAAATCTTCCTCTAAGTAGTTCTTTATCTGCATTCTGTACATTTTTAATGTAGTGGTTTTATTGTCTGATAGTTGCATTCCAATAGGAAACTTCTGAATATCAATGTGCTATAAGATGTACACATGCAAACCTCAGGAGAACAGATATGTTGGAGTTACAAGACCTTCCTATTGTTTTTTCAATTCTGTTCCACCCTATATACAAGATTTAGTGAATGACAGCCATTATAATTTGTTGCCTAAGGAACCGCTTATAATCTTTACCCCTCTGGAAAAAAAATAGAAGACTACTCAATAAATACATAAATATCTGGCTGGTGTTCAGTTCTTTCACCAATAATGTAGGTACCACAAAGACATAGTCATTGCAGTCATTAGCCTGACAATAACTTTGTCACTGCACAAGAAAAATATATTATACATGTATACTGACATACAAGAGTTATACGATCATTATTATTATTATAATTTACAATAGTTTTTAGTTTCCTGTGTCTCAGGCACTATGCTTAGTACTTTTTATATACTGTCTTGTACAAGCCCTCCAACAATCACATAAGGATAGAAATAAATACCATTCTTATATTACTGATTAGGAAATAAAAGCTTAGAGAGGTAAATAACGTACCCAAGGTGCTGCTAAGCAATTGAGTCAGAGTTAAAACCAGGTCAGCCACATTTCAGACAAGTGCCGTTATTCACTAACCCTACTTACTGTCCCTTTCTGTCCTCTAGGCTAAGACTTTGTGGATAAACCACAACATGAGAACATGTAGACAATATGCTGAGAACAAAGGCAGGCTGCTTAGAAACCAAAAGTGTATTAATAACATATACTAATGAACTGATGATTGTGATGAGAAAGAGAGAGAGAGAGGGAGTCTTTACCTATCTAAAGCCAATCTTGTTAGTTTTGCTCCTTGTCCTTACTCATTATTCTCAATTATTGTTCCTTCCTGTTGCATTGATTTCTCCATTTCTACTGGATCATTCCTATCAGCATACATATTCTAGTGTCTTCCATCTTAAAGGAAAAAAGGCAAACTCTTTGGATTTGGCCATTGCCTTATTTTTCTTCATTCCTTCCCAGTAAGTTTCCTTGAAAGCATTGTCTAGACAGCTTTCTCCCCTTCTGTGCCCTTAGTCTCTCCACCCCCTACTGCAACTAAGCTTCTGTACCCACAGCTTCCCTGGGGCTGCCCTTGTCAAGATTATTGATGATTTTGATCTTATCAATCCCATTATTTCTTTACTGATCCCTCAGTAGGATTTTGATAGAGATGAACATTCCTCCTTCCTGAAGCACTCTCTTCCCTGTTTCCATGATACCACTCCTCCGGCCTCAAAGATTGCTCCTCACTGTCTTTGCTGGCTCCTTTCCTTATGTTGAGTCCCATCACTTCAATACCATCTATAAGTCAATAATTCCACATCTTTAACTCTAGTTCCATTTTCTTCACTGAGCTCCAGTCCTCCTTACCCAACTTCCAACTTGATGGATGCTTTGAATGTCTGTTAGGCATTTTACAGTTAATCTAAATCTGATTTTAATTTTCCCACTAAATCTGTTGTCTCCCAATCATCTCTACATCACCATTGCAACCACAATCCACCAACTCCTCAAGTCAGAAACACTTGAGACACAGTAGATTGCATAATGGGTTAAGACATGACTGTCCCTCCCAGTTGGAGGATTATACATCCCCACCTCATTTACTTTGGGCAACGTGATGCCTGGAAGCAGAGATTAGAGTGAAGCAACCGTGAACCAAGGAGGCAAGAAACCAATATTCCCCTGGATCCCCCAGAAGGAACCAGCCTGCCTGACACCTTGACTTCAGGCCAGCAAGACTGATACATGGACAATTTGCTCCATAAAATAATAATTGCAATGGACCAAAACACATCAAATATATTTTGAATCCATGAGTTCACAATAATACAAAAATAGCATGTGTCACCGTTGTCAGATGTTACGCACTTAATTCATGATACCATGTTTGGTACTTCAGCCATGCGAATACCTGTGCAAAACTTACATCCATTTTGAGACTTGTTAATTGAATCCTTTGCCATTAGAATTCTTTTAAACAGGCCAGGCACAGTGGCTCGCTCCTGTAATCCTAGCACTTTGGGAGGCCAAGGCAAAGGAGGTCAAGGATCACTTGAGGTCAGGAGTTCAGACCAGCCTGGGCAACAAAGTGAGATCCAAAAAAAAAAAAAAAATTCTAAAAAGAAAAAAAAATTAGCCAGGTGTGGTGGGGCATGCCTGTAGTACTAGCTACTTGGGAGACTGAGGCAGGAGGACTGTTTGAGCCCTGGAGTTCAAGGTTACAGTGAGCTATGATCGCACCACTGCACTCCAGCCTGGGCAACAGAGTGAGACCCTGTCTATATGTATAGTAAGTGTCTTACATAATAGATCAAATGCAGAATCCTGTCAGAAGTGAAGACTTTTTTTTTTTTTTTTTTTTTTTTTTTTTTTTTTTTTGAGACAGAGTTTCACTCTTGTTGCCCAGGCTGGAGTACAATGGCATGATCTCAGCTCACTGCAACCTTCGCCTCCCGGGCTCAAGCAATTCTCCTGCCTCAGCCTCCCAAGTAGCTGGGATTACAGGCATGTGCCACCACGCCCAGCTATTTTTTGTGTTTTTAGTAGAGACGGGGTTTCACCATATTGACCAGGCTGGTCTCGAACTCCTGACCTCAGGTGATCCGCCCACCTCAGCCTCCCAAAGTGCCGGGATTACAGGCATGAGCCCACCGCCCCCGGCTGTGAAGGAATATTTTTAGGTAAACTTATATTTCCCAATTGTATTAATTTTCTATTTCTGTTATAACAAGTAGCCACAAGCTGAGGGATTTAAAACAAAACAAATTTATTCTCTGACAGCTCTGGAGGCCAGAAGTCCAAAATCAACCTCACTGGTCTACAGGCAGGGTGTCCACAGGGCTGGTTCCTTCTGGAGATGGCAGGGGGTGTCCCCTCCTTGTCTCCCTGGGTCATGGTCATAACCTTCCAGTTCTGCTTCCAGTCCTCACACTGCCTTCTCTTGCTCTGACAACTCCTGTGTCCTTTTTATAAGGACCTCGTGATTACATTTAGGGCCCACCCAAACAATCCAGAATACTTAACCCCTTTCATGATCTTCAACTTAATCACATCTTCAAAATCACTTCTGCCATCTAAGGTTGCATTCACAAGTTCCAGAGGCTAGGACATTGACATTTTAGGGGGCCAATATTCAGCTACCACACCAACTTATAGTGTATATAGATCCTGATTTTATTTTGAAGTGTGCCTGAAAAGAAGTGTCTGGGGTGGGGACTATGAGTTACCCTGAGCTTCCTGTTTCTACAGAACTGAACAGTACATGGTACAGTTGCAGGGGGTGGGGTGGGGGAAGGCCAGCCGAGAGCTCACCCAGTACCCAGCCTCTGCCTTGGGCAGCACTGAACCAGGCTTTGGTAGCCCTACCACTGAAACAGCCAAGAATATATATTTTTTAGTTTTGTTGTTGTTGTTTTTGAGACAGAGTCTTCCTCTGTTGTCCAGGCTGGAGTGCAGTGGCACAATCTCAGTTCACTGCAACCTCCACCTCCCAGGTTCAAGCCTCATGCCTCAGATTCCCGGGTAGCTAGGACTACAGGCGTGCACTATTGTGCTCAGCCAATTTTTGTATTTTTAGTAGAGGTAGGGTTTTACCATGTTGGCCAGGCTGGTCTCGAGCTCCTAACCTCAAGTGATCCACCCACCTCGGCCTCCCAAAGTGCTGGGATTACAGGTGTGAGCCACCATGGCTGGCCAAAGATAACGTTTTATAAAGAAAGTATTACAATTCTTTTAAAAAGGTATCTAGTTGATGGTTATTGTAATTCAGAGAGTTAACTAACTTCTCCATTTTTATCCTAACTTTTCAGGGCAAGAAAGCCAACTGAGTCAGTAAGTCTCAACAAGTATTAAGGCCTTAATCTTTTAAATTCAGTTATTTGTATAGCACCTTTATAATTTTGGCCATATCTGCAAGTTGCCTGTATATTTACTTATTTCCCAATTTCTTTTAGATAAATTGAAATGAATTCATTTTAAAAGGAAATTTTATGTCGTGATCATAAGTGAAAATCAGTATCACTTACATAAATTAAAAACTAATGATAGGCTGGGCACAGTGGCTCACGCCTGTAATCCCAGCACTTTAGGAGGCTGAGGTGGGCGGATCACGAGGTAAGAAGATTGAGACCATCCTGGCTAACACAGTGAAACCCTGTCTCTACTAAAAATACAAAAAATTAGCCAGGTGTGGTGGTGGGCGCCTGTAGTCCCAGCTACTTGGGAGGCTAAGGCAGAAGAATGGTGTGAACCCGGGAGGTGGAGCTTGCAGTGAACCGAGATCGTGCCACTGCACTCCAGCCAGCCTGGGTGACAGAGTGAGACTCCGTCTCAAAAAAAAAAAACAAAACAAAAAACTAATGATAAAAAATGAATGCTTTTGGCCGGGCACGGTGGCTCACGCCTGTAATCCCAGCACTGTGGGAGGCAGAGGCAGGCGGATCACCTGAGGTTGGGAGTTTGAGACCAGCCTGACCAACATGGAGAAACCCCATCTCTATTAAAAATACAAAATTAACCAGGCATGGTTAATTCTGGCGCATGCCTGTAATCCCAGCTACTCAGGAGGCTGAGGCAGGTGAGTCACTTGAACCCAGGAGGAGGAGGTTGTGGTGAGCCAAGATCACGCCATTGCACTCCAGCCTGGGCAATGAGAGCAAAACTCCTTCTCAAAATAAAAAATTAAAATTAAAAATTAAAAAATAAATAAATGCTTTATAATGAAAGATTTTTAAAGTCCGTGTACCTTCTAAAGTGATCTCACTCACCATTCACAGTCTATGGGACGCTGCCAAGAAGACATGACTCTCAAGGATGGTCCGAGGAAGACATAATCAAAATGTGGTCTGCAAGGTTGCTTGGGCTCAGCTGATAGTTCAAAACCATGGCCAGAGAGCAGATACCAAGCATGGTGCTGGGGGAGTGCTGAGTTCCGGGTACCAGGATGCTGCAGGGACCATGCCTACATGCCCTTGCTCTGTGGCACTTACAGCCTAGTGGACCAGACAGACATTCAATGGCTACTGACAAACAGTTAATTAAGCATTTACATTATGATCATTGTGGCTAAGAGGCATCCCCTGTCACCTGTCAGTCCCAGTTTAAATACATGCTTTCTATTTTGATCACTCTTCTGTCTGACTATTGGATATTTGTTGAGCCTTAAAAAACGATAAATGGTCTCCACTTATTATGTCCCCCAAAGTTAATCTGGAAAAAAACAAAAACAAAGCAGGACCCTCCAAGAAGGACCCATCCCCAGAAAAATCATTAAACTGAGAACAGAGGTGTCAAAGTTGGCACAATAAATGAGAGCCATGTTGTGGCACCATAGCAGGTGAAGGCACTGGAAAGGCTGCTGCCTTGGAACAGATGGGCCACCTGGAGGCCATGGGGCAGAGTGAGCATGGGGTTGATGTGTAGGAAGAAGCACTGCAAAGAAACTGCCTTAAAATGGAGTATGTTCTACTTTCTCAAGAGTGCTTTAAAATGCCCATCCCACCCCCAAGAAAATTCAGCCCAAGGCCAGGCGTGGTAGCTCACACCCGTAATCCCAGTGTTTTGGGAGGCCAAGGCAGGAGAATTGCTTGAGGCCAAGAGTTTGAGACCAGCCTGGGCAACATAGCAAGACCCCACCTCTACAAAAAAACTTTTTAAAAATTGCCAGGTGTGGTGGTGTGTGCCTGTAGACCCACCTACTTGGGAGGCTGAGGCAGGAGGATCACTTGAACCCAGGAGTTAGAGGCTGCAGTAAGCTATGATCAAGCCACTGCACTCCAGCTTGGGTGACAGAGAGAGACTCTGTCTCTTAAAAAAAAAAAAAAAAAGTTAAGAAGAAAAGAAAATCCAGCCAGCCAACCCCAAGATTCTGACCCTGGGAAAGTGTGTTGCCCTTCTGTCCCAGTGAGAATTAAAGAAGAATGATGAAGGTACAGCAAACAGTAGTGCCACCATCCGAACACACACACAACGTGTGTTTCTCTTGTGAAAACAGAACAAAGCAACTGACGTACATCATAAAACTCTTGAAGTGACTGATATTTATGAAACACTTCAGGGGTGGCCTTTGTTTGTTTAAGTATTGGTTATTTGACTAAATTTAACCAAACTTCCTCCACCTTTCACCAGAAAAACCAATGACATATATCCATGCAGCATAAAACCTTCCCCCAAAAACTCTTTTCTAGGATCGAGAGAAAAAAAAAAGAGTAATGGCTTAGTTAAATGTACAAAGATACATCTATTTAAACAGAAGATTATATGATTATATATTTTAAAATGTAAAAAGCAGCCTCTTGTATCTGGTCCTTGAATTCCTCGTGTGTCAGGGGACAGTAAGCCCAGATGTAGCATCCCACGGAAGCCCAAAGACAGCTTCCAGGGGCTGGAGAATTTGCCTCTTGAGTAGGATGTTTGCTTCTAGAACTTGTAAACTAAAAATAAAATCCTAAGCCCCCAACTGACTGAATGGACCACTCTTGGCCAAGGGGTCCCCAGAGTAAACTTGAAAACTGAGTTCTTGGCCATGATGGGATGGGGAGTCAGACACACTCCTTCTACCCCTCCCTCACTAGCCATGATTATGCTTTCTCCCCTAAGGGCTAAACAGAAAGCGGCCTTTTCAAAGCCTCCATTGGTGTTGACGCCATAACGCCCTGAAAGCGTCTGATGTTAAAAGCCTCCACCTCTGACATCAACTTGCCACCTGATGCTGCCCCTTTCTTTTGCCTGATACGAGACCACCGATTATGGAGTGATTCTGGCCATTGTATGGAGGATGCTCAGTGAGGGTTTTCCTGTCCTTTGCTTCACTTTTTGAAGTCAGAGGCTCGAAAACTCCACCCTCAGATTATGCTAAGGCTGCCATTTTTTCTACATGGGACCCATGAAGGCGCATGACGCTCAATTGCGCATGCACATGTTTCTCCTTTCATAAATATTCATGACTCCTCCCATAGCTTATTGAATATGTATATTTGGCCTCCCTGCTCTGCATAAATTCCCATTCCCTTTTCCCCTCCATCAAAATATCTTCCTAGCCTGTCGGAATGGCCACCCGAAGGCCGCAACCCTTTATGAGAAATAAAGCTCTCCTTTCCAATTTTATGAACCTCATCCCTCTTCCATTGACACACTCATCCCTCAGTTCTGAGTTCTGTGTCCTGGCCCATGAGAACGCCAAGTCAGTGGAATCACAGGCAGTTTCTTGGTTCTAGAGACGCAGGTCACCCAGGCTGCATTTTGCCTGGTGGAAAAATAACTCGATCACCCCAGATTAGCAGGAGCATTGCCACAAAACATTTTAAAGGACTCTCGCTCCTCCTAGAACAATTAAGGGTTGAAGCCACAACCCTGTAGTCCATTTCTGTCTCTCTGTCTGCCAATTAGTAGACTGGGCCTCCCCGATAATTGTGATCTCAAGGTAATGGCTTGTTTAAGTAATTGATGACGTTGTCCTCATTGGGGGATCTTAGCACATCAAAAGATGTTGAGAAAACCAAAATTCACCTCGAGTCTGAATTAATCACTTTGTCGAGCACAACAAAGGCTCTCTGCTTTGCTAATAATCCCAGATGAGGTAGCAACCCTCAGTTAAATATGGAAACTGTGGTGCCTTTAATTAATGTTTCAAAGCGCTCAGACTTGCTTTTTTCACTCGCTTTATTTTTATGAAAATGGAGGGTAGTGAAGGCAAAGCAGATATTTTCTAAACTTCTCAAGTTCAGGAAGAATGAGGCCTGGCTTCATTGGAGCTCACAGAAAAGGATCTGGGGGCTCTGGTTGACCACAAGGGCAGTCTGTCGTTGCCTAGGTCAGAGGAAGTTAGTCCCAGTGTATGTCTCCAAATGCTACCCTGTGGTCTTAGTACTTCCCCTTGCTCCAGATATGGCTTCTGGGACGACAAAACCTCCCACTTCCTCCTAGCACTGCTGAATCAGCCTTTCTAGGCTGCAGCTCAGAAGCCAGCTGCCTTCTAGCCTGCTCTCTGTCTGACATTCTGATCCCAAATTGTCTTTTATGAGGCCCACTTCACCTGGCAGCCCAAGCCTCCCCAGCCTCCTGACATCCCCCACTCTGCTTGACCTTCACCTCATCCCTTTCGCTACTTCCCAAAGCCCCAGGGCAGCCCACGCCTGACATCCAGTCACACTTCAGGCTTCAACTCAAGACCGTGGGGCCAAGTCAGAGCCCCAGGTTCTGTGTGTTTAGAATGGGAGTTTGAACACATTGCTGTGTTGGTCTGATCCCAGCTACACAGCCATCTTTAAAAGGACTTTGATACCTGTCTTAGTTTGTTTTCTGTTGCTTATAACACAATACCTGAACCTAGATAATTTATAAAGAAAAAGAATTTATTTCTTACAGTTATGGAAGCTGAGAAGTCCAAGGTTGAGGAGTTGCATCTGGTGAGGGCCTTCTTGCTGGTGGGGACTCTGCGCAGAGTCCATTTATGATAGCTTTGCCCTCATGACCCAGTCACCTCTTACAGGCCTCACCTCTCAACACTACCACATCGGGGATTAAATTTCAACATGATTTTTGGAGGAGACAAACATTCAAACAATAGTAACACCCCTAAGGCCACTTGAAAGCCAATGAGCAGGATGCGGAGGTGTGAAAGCCACTTAATGCAGTTCAAAGATACTTACAGAGTAGATATCATACAAAAATGAATAAGATACATCCTAGCCTCCAGAGAGCTTATCCTACAGAAAACAGGAGAACTAAGGGTTTACCTTGGACTTGGGGAAGCTGAAATCACTGCCTTCACATGCTTGTTATCTTGTCTAATAAACCCCCTTGGCTTCCAAATTGATGACCATCTTTGAAACTTCATGCTATCTTTGACTCTTTCCTTTGATCCTCATCTGCAGTCAATCACCAAGTCCTGTCAACTCTGCCTTCAACACATGTCTTGAGTGAGTTCTTCATTCTTACTCCTAACTGGCACTGCCCTATATCAGGTCGTCGTCTCTCCCTTGGGCATAGAGTTTTCAGTAGGGTCCTGAACTGGCCTCCCAGCCTCTAGTTTCTCCTATCATCCTCCAATCAGTCCTCCACACCAATGCCAGAAGAAGCTTGCTCATATGCAAATCTCATCATGTTGCAGCCCTGCTCAGAATTCTTCCTTGGCTCCCTGTCATTTTCAGTTCAAGCACTAACCTCCTTTATTTGGCACCTAGGGTCTTTGGTGATCCGGCCACAGCCTGACTGCTAGCCTCACTGTAAGTCATCTCTGTCCCTAAATTAGGCTTGGGCAATCTTGCATGACTCACACATTCCTAGTTACGCCATGTCGTTTCACCGTTCTGGGCTTTTTCCCAGGCTTTTCTCTAGGGCCAAGACAAAGGAGAGGCAAGAACAAACCTAGGGTACAAAATTTAAGGAGGTCCTCACTCTCAGGGCTGTACAAGTGCCACCCCTGCTCTTGTACAACCCTGAGAGTGAGGGCCTTCTTAAATTTTGGGCCTAGGTGCTTGCTTCCTTCTCTCACCCTTGTCCCAGCCCACTCTCCTCTCTGCTGATGCATCCACTCTTTCTCCATTTGCAAAGGCCAGATTGCTCTTCGGCTTTCTGCTCAAGGGTTGCCTCCTCCAGGAGCCCACCCAGGCTATCCTGGGCACATGGAGATGTTTTCCTTGGCCACTCAAAGAGTTCCACTGATTCCCTACTGGGGATGATTGCCAATGAAGAGCAGGAGAACACAATGTATTGTTTGTAGGAATCTAATCCTGTCTACATTCATTATTTACTGTACCTGATTCTGTTTCCATCATGTGGGCTTAGTCATCTGCAGTTAATCCTTTGTTTTTATGAAGTCCTTAAAGAACCCTTGAGACTTGTGGTGAAAGAGGGACATCTGCCTCCGGTGAACCCCAACAGATAGTTAAATTAGAGCCCAGAGGGGTCAGCTGGGGCTGCCCCTGCCTCTGGATCCTGCGTAATAAAAGGAAACAGTTACAGGATGCTTCCTGTGAGCCAGGAGCCCAGCTAAGTGCTTCCCACACATGAGCTCATTTACTCCTCCCCAAATTCTGTGTGGAACATGCTGTTATTATTATCTCCGTTTTGCAGATGGGAACACTGAGGCTCAGAGAGATTAAGTAACTGGCCCAAGGTCACACTGCTAGTGAGTAGCACAGCTGAGATTCGAACCCAGGCTGTCTGGCTCTGGAGTCTGTGCTCTCCATTACCAGGCCCTACTGTCTCTCACTTTGCATTTGCAGAGCAGCCAGTTGCCCAGAATCCAACCTATCTGTAAGACGGGGGATGCGAAAAGCCCCTGTTTGTTCAAGTGTATGGGTTGAAGGCTCTGAGTCCCCTGTGAAAAGGCAGATGCCATCTTACAGGACTCTATCCCCAGGGTTCAAATCAGTTGATCAGATTAGCCACTAAGTCAACAGGGCTTCAAGACTCGAAATAAGGACAGATAAATCTGTCATTATCTCCTCTGCACAGGCCAGGTCTTCACTTCAGTAAAGTTTGAGCCCAGAGGGGTCAGCTCGGGCTTCAGTAAAGTGAAGACCTGGCTTGTGCAGAGCAGACAGGTTGCTTCTTTGGCCAACTGTGTGTGTGTGTGTGTGTGTGTGTGTGTGTGTGTGTGTATTGGAGTAGCCAAGGTTGGTACACAGGGGCATTGAGTACTGGTAGTGGGTGCTCAGAATAATTCTAGGTTCTTTTGTACCCAGCCAGTAGGCATTTAAAAAATATTTGCCAATTGGATAAGAAGTTATGTCTTCATAAACCCAGCCAATATTTCCACCTTTCTATTGCACTATGACCCGTCCAAAAGGCCTGGGAAATACCAATTTTGCCTTTGAGCTTGGCAGACAGTTTAAAGAGCTTGGGTAACTCAAAGTAACAAAAGAATATTGTTAAGAGTTTCAAAAAAATATTTATAATCCCCTTGCATCATGTTTGTTCCTGTAATCCCCCAGATCTTTGTCTTGACCTAATTCTTAGCAAGTTTAGCCACTGACCTTTGATCATCTCTTAGCTATAATGATCAATTGTGGGTCTAGCTGGAAATTGTACAGGACAAAGTCAAAAGGCAAGAGTTCTAGTCCAAGAGCCCTGAATCTCAGTGCCCGTTTTTCCTCAGTGTGTTTGCTTCTGGCTCTCACCTCTCTGGGTTCTGGAACACAGCCACAGGTGGAGACCCACAGAACCTGCCTGACCTTCCGAACAGACCACTTTTCTGGGTTTGGCCTCTTGCCTGCTCCCTGCAACTTATAATCCTTCCATTATTAGAGTCCTCAGTCCTGACCCTGCCTGGTCCCAGCCATTCCTATCTCAGCACCTATATTAGTTATCTACTGCTGTGTCACAAATTGCCCCCAGACCTAAGTGACTGAAGACAACAAACATTCATTATCTCACAGATTCTGAGGGTCAGGAGTCTGCGAGCAAATCAGCTAGGTGCTTTGGGTTCAGGGTCAAGCTGGAGAATGGTGTCCATGCTTGCTTATGGAGCTGTAGCTGGCTTTGCCATATGAGCCTCTCCCTATAGGGCTGCTCAACATGGCTGCTGACTTCCCCAAAGTAAGCAATCCAAGGGAGAGAGCGAGCCCAAGATGGAAACCCCAGTCTCCAATAATCTAATCTTGGAAGTGATAACACCATCACCTCTGCTGTATTCCACTGGTCATGCTAACTGACCCTGGTACAATGGGGGAGGGAGCTATGCAAGGGTGTGAATTCCAGGGCAAGGATCCGGAGGGCCCTCTTGGAGGCTGTCTACCACATCACCTGTGCCCTATTGTGAACAAATGTGGTGAAATTACATCCTTTTCCAAAGTTTCACCTTGAGTGTATCAAGCTGGTTACTAAGCCTCATAAAATCTGTAAGCTATTTCCTCCTTTGATTAGATATTGAAACAATGTAGTTGTTCCATTCTTTATTCCATAAAAATATATTTAGTGCCTACTCTGTGTCAGGCACTAGCCCAGATGTCATTGTGCATCACTAAGAGAGTAGATAGGATCTGCCATGCTTTTACTGGAAAAGAAAAATCAGGGAAACTTCACCCTGGGGTGGATAAAAATGGATTTAAAGATTTCAGAAAACTGTATGTTTAATAATAGCTAACATTTATTATTAAGCACTTGCTATGGGTCAGGCATTGTACTGACCCACAAAATAAAATTATAAACACACTTTATAAACATCATGTCCTGTAATCTCTACCAACATCCCTGTTGTGTGCATTATACAGATGGGGAAACTGAGACTTAGAGCCCGGCCACAGGAACTGGCCCAGCCACAGTCCAGGCCTCCTGAGCTGTCTGAATGAAGGGCCTGAGCCTCCAGCCAGGCCTCTGGCTTGTCTGTCAAGTGAAGATTATTGCAGCTAAGAGATGATCAAAGGCCAGTGGCTAAACTTGCTAAGAGTTAGGTCAAGAAAAAGATTTGGGGGTTACAGTAACAAACATGATGCAATGGGATGCTTTGGCTCAGTAAGGCCAATGGGATGCTTTGGCTCAGTAAGACCAATGGGAGCAAGGAGACCAGACTAGTTTCCCAGGGCTTCTCTAACAAATTGCCACAAACCGGATGGCTTAAAACAACAGAAATTATCCTTTCATCATTCTGGAGTTCAGAATTCTGAGATCAAGACATCAGCAGGGCCATGCTCCCTCTGAAGACACGAAGGGACCTCCTTCCTTGCCTCTGTCCATCTCCTGGTAGTTGCTGGCAATCCATGGTCTTTGGCTTGTAGATGCCTCCCTCTAATCTCCGCCTTGGTCATCACACAGTGTTCTCGCCTGTGTGACTATATCTACATATCGTCCTCCCTCTGTCCATCTCAGCATCCAAATTTCACTCTTCTTATAAGGATGCCAGTCACTGGATTAGGGACAACCGTCATCCAGCAGGACCCCATCTTAACTTGATTACCTCTGTAAAGACCCTATTTCCAAATCAGGTCACATTCAGAGGTTTTAATGGACATGAATTTGGGGGCGAGGGGACACTACTCAGCCCAGTGCAAAGACCATCAGAACTGACAGAAGTCCCTGGAAAAGGCCCAAATAATACCCCACGTGTGGGTGTGGGTGGGGAAGGATCTTCCACACCACCCTAGGGTCACAGAGGATGTGAGATGGAGAGAAACTGACCTTGATGAAAGAAGACACTAATTCAAAAACTTCTTTTTTCATGCTGTGCTTTGTTTTTCTATTTTGTTTTTGCTACTTATTGTTATTACACTAACTAGTCTATATTTTAGTTGTTTCAGTCAGCACATCTTTTTTATAGGAAAAAAGGAAATGGGATTTTGTGGCTGCTTCTGGATTGCAAGAGACCTCCCTGTTCAGATTCCAGAGCAACTTACTGGAGGTGAGTGGACAAATGTGCAGGACGAGAAGGAGCATGGAGGCAAGACAAGTGTCTCTTTTTATCTTTGAGAACTCAAGTTAAATTCACGATGTGTAATAGCCCTTGTGATACAGGGATACACCCTTTCTTCTGACAGCCACTAGCCAGCACCAAAGGGTGGTTTCCAGAAGGGCAAGAAATAAACAAATTTTTTCCTTAATAACCCAGAGGACCCCCAGCACCCATGAGAATATTTAAAACAATTCTGGAGCAATTTATGTTTTCAGCCATATTCCTTTCTTGGCATAACAACATCCATAAATTTACTGCCCAGTGTAGAACAATGAATTTGTCCTAAGCAATACAGCTCACAATCTACAAGAGTGTCCCCTGGTTGCTGTATTTCAGGACGTGGTGAACAAGCTGCGCTTTCTGCATTCAGGTTTCCCCTGGTCTTCTGAACGTCAGACATGCCTCCCCTAAGTCCTGCTTTTCCAGGGTGGAGTTGAAATCTTAGGGCCCCGCCCCATCCCATCCCCCAGATCAATTCTTTGCCCTTCCTAGAGTGTGCTCATGCTCCGTCATCAGTCAGACCCTTCCCTCTATTGCTTATTTGGCTAGAAATTCCTAGGTACGTCCCCAGCTTCAGCCCAGGACCAACCTGGCCCCTACACTGAGCTCTGGACCCTGCTTCAACACTCTTGAAGCTAGGTGATCACTTCATAAGCAAGATCACCATGACCCACCATGTCAGTGTCTCAGTGGGCAAATTCTGCATCACTATCTGTTGTTTCTGTTTTTTGGTGGGTTTTTTTTTTTGTTGTTGCTGTTTTTTGTTCTTTGTTTTTTGGGGGGGAACAGGGTCTTTGCTGTTGGAAGTGCAGTGGTGCAATCTTGGCTCACTACAACGTCCACATCCGGGGCTCAACTGATCCTCTCACCCCAGCCTCTTGAGTAGCTGGGACCACAGACGCATGTCACCGCACCCGGCTAATTGTTGTATTTTCTGTAGAGACGGAGACTTCCTATATTGTCCAGGCTGGTCTCGAGAATTCCTGCTCTCAAGTGATCCTCCTACCTCAGCCTCCCAAAGTGAGCCTCCCAAAAGAATTACAGGTGTAAGCCATCATGCCTGGCCTGTTGTTATTTTTCCCCCAGAGAGTCACTGTTTTCACTTACAATAAAAGTTAATATGTCCATTCACATTAAGTTTTTGTTCATTTATTTATTTTTTTGTTATGGTTTTATTTTGTCTTGTGACTTGTGGCCCCTAGATTCTGCTTTGCCAAAGATCAGAATCCAGCTGTGTAATCTTGGAGCATGGGGCAGAGTGAATCACTGCTCCTGATGCTTCATGCCCCATCTGTATCAAAATTCTACATCAATGCCCCTTGCTCCATGACTGTGCAGTGCCTCCTGCTACAGTGGACAGAGTCTTCTTCCCTGCCCCATTAATGTTAACCTTGGGCATGTGGATTGCTTAGCCAATAGAATGTGGGCAGAAATTATCTTAGCAGCTTCCAGGCTGAGGCCTCAAGAGATATTACTGTTTCATTTTACATTTCTTGCATCCCTGTGACCTGTCAGGAGTAGCACTTCCCTAATATTCTCTTCAGCCTGGGTCCCATTACAAACATGTGGAGCAGATCTAAACCCCACTGTCAGACTGGAACAGAGCTACTCCAGTGAACATACAGACCATGAGAAAAATAAACATTGTCATTTGCCAATGAGCTTGGGGTGGTTTGTTACACAGCATTATTGCAACAGTAGCTGACTAATACACATCAGATCACATAACTTCTCTGGACCTCCATATTCACATCTGTAAAATGGGGCCCTGGCATTATAATCAATGATGCACAACTTTTTTTCTACCCCTACATAACTGACAGCTTTGACATATACCCGAAATTAACAGAATCAAATGTTGCAAAGCGGCCAGGCATGGTGGCTCATGCCTGTAATCCCAGTGCTTTGGAAGGCCGAGGTGGGAGGATCATTTGAGCTCAGGAGTTTAAGACCAGCCTGGGCAACATAGCAAAATCCTGTCTTTACAAATAAATAAATAAATAAATAAGTAAAACATAAAATTAGCCAGGGATGGTTGCATGTACCTGTAGTCCCAGCTACTTGGGAGGCTGAGGTAGGAGGCTCACTTGAGGCCAAGAGCTTGAGACCAGCCTGGGAAATATAGCAAGACCTCACTCTACAAAAAATTTAAAAATTAACTGGGCATGGTGGCACATGTCTGTAGTTCTAGCTACTTGAGAGGCTGAGGTGAAAGGATCACTTGAGGTCAGAAGTTTGAGGCTGCTGTGAGCTATGATTGCACCACTGCACTTCAGCATGGGTGACAGAGCAAGATCCTATTTCAAAACAAACAAACAAACAAACAACAAATATTGCAAAGTGCCAAAGAAAGAGAAGGATTAGAAACTGTTAATTCAGTTTAGGTACTAGAGACTTAATGGTGGCCTTGAAGAAAGCCGTTTCAGTAGAGAATGGAACAGAGACCTTATTGCAGGGGTCGGGGGTAAATAGGAGGTGAGAAAGTGAGCAAATACAAAGTCCTCTTTCAAGTCACTAGGCTGGGAAGAGAAGGATAAGTGGAGTGGTGCCTGGGGTGGAGTCAAAGAAGAGGCGGTTAGTGAGTTGGTTGGTTGGTTGGTTGGTTGGTTGGTTGGTTGGTTAGTTGGCTGGCTCAGTTGTTTGTTTTATGATAGGAGAGAATTGAACCTGCAAAGAAACATTTGCAGTGACACCATCATTGAAAATGATGTGGGTAAGGGCTTGGATGAGAGTGAGCAGGAAATAAAAGGTCTGGTCAACGGGAGAGAATAGAGTATGGCTTAGCGGGGCTTATTTACTGATGTGCTATGCCTCATTGATACTTCAAGTTCTCAAGTCCAAGGGCAAGGCAAATGTCAACCAATGAAGCAAAGACCAAATGAAAATTAGAATGGTACTCTTACTGTTAAAATCAGAAAATAAATGTAAATTTTGTCATGGGAAAATTTGAAAAATTTCTGGAAAGCAAATTGAGTTTAAAGCTTGATTTATTGTGCACTTTTCAAGAAATAGATTTTCTTTAATTTTGAAGCACCTACAACTGAGAGGTAAACAGATGCCATCAATGGACTAATAGCAATATATGTTGGTGTAAGGTTTATTGCTCACAAACCCTCATACGCCCTTTCAAGGAGACAGGGAGAGAATGACTATCTCCGCTTGACCGTATGGAAAAGTGATCAAGCCCAGAGAGGTGGCTGACATCTCTGACCTTCTTCAAAGAAAAGCCCACAGTCTTCTTTTCATCTGCCCTCCTTCCCCATCATTTCTAAACCTGCCGCACTATGGCTCTGTCCCCACCACACCATTGTTGACCATCCCCAACACCCCCGAAGACACCTCAGCTTACTAAGTCTAATACGCATTTTTAAAACCTCATTTTACTTGTTCAAGGTCAAAAGCTACCTAGTGGTATAAGTCCAGGATTATTCAAAATGAGGTCACTTGTTTGAAGTACGCCTCTCCTCACTTTTCACTGCAGTGCATTCCTGGGGATCAGGTGAGAATTCAGAATGATGTTTACAAAATAACTAGATAAACAAAATAAAAACCAAGATCTAGCTGCCCAGCGTCTATGCAGTTTTTGTTGAATATAAGCGTGCAGTTATCAGATAACACTAAGAGCTAATGTTTATTGACCCTGAGCTGTGCCATGCACTGCTCTAAGTCCACCTTATGTTCTTACTCATGTAATCCTCCCAACATGCTAAGAGGTAGGTACTATTAGTATCCCTATTTTACACATGGGGAAACTGAGACACAGAGACCTGATATCTATTGCTTAAGGTCACAAGGCTAGCCAGAGTTTGAATCCAGGAGATCTGATTCCAAAGCCTAAGCCCTGGGCCATTATAGAAAGTGTGGAAAGGCAGAAAGAGTGAAGTGTTTTTAGTGTGTTTTCAAGGGATCGTTGATAAACTAGCAAGTTGCCGAAGTGCTTGGGAGTAGTTTATTTTCCTAAACTGGTTGAGCTGTCACCTTTGCACAATGATTTTGGTTAGCAATCCCTTCCTTCATAAATAGCACAGAGATGAACTTCAACCCACAGCCCAGCCTAGCCTGACTTCTAAAGAAAAAAGTATTTTATTAAGATCCAGAGTTCCCAGCCTGGGCAACATGGCGAAACCCCATCTCTACAAAAAAATACAAAAAATAGCCTGGGGTGGTAGTGCTCGCTTGTGGTCCCAGCTACTCATGGGGCTGGGGTGGGAGAATTCCCCGAGCCTGGGGAGGTTGAGGCTGCAGTGAGCTGTGATTGTGCCACTGTACTCCAGCCTGGGCAACAGAGTAAGACCCTGTCTAAAAGAAAAACAACTAGAGTTCAATTCAATGATATTTTGTTATATGACAAGTCAGGGTGAAAGCTGGTTGCAGTGACACACGGCCAGAAATTAATGGAAATTCTCTATGATGATACCCATAGCGGCAAAGAACAATGCATATGCCACACAAAATCCTATAGATCATCTCTTCTAACGCAGTTTGGTTCAACAAGTAACTGCGTGCCTATTACTCAACAGAAGTGTGTTGAGTGCCCCGGCACAATGCTGAGTGCTCAGCTAAAGCTGAGGAAGGACCAATCCTGCCCTTGGGGAGCCAGGTAAGTGATGAGAGAGAGGGAAGGTACCAGGTACATTCGGGCAAGAACCTAGGAGATGCAGAAGAGGCTCCTGGAGAAGTTCTCACCCAAATGAAGGGGGAAGGACATGCAAGTAGAAGGAAAGAAATTGGCACTGAACTGCATGGTGTGTGGGAGAAGCTGTGAGCACCTGGGAGCCAGGCACCAGGTGAGAAGCGAGGGGAGTTAAACCTGCAGAGGGGCAGGGGACCAGGTCAGAGGGGGCTTCAGGAGCCAGGCCAGGAACACTCACTTCCTTAGACAGGAGGACCAGGAAAGGGTTTTATGCAGAGGAGCAGTGAGCTGGTGGCTGCAGTTGCAGGACAAATTAGGGGAGCAAAAGATAGAAGGCAGGGAGACCCGTGGGTAGGCTATTTCCAGCCAAGGAGTGATTGTGAAGTCCTCAACTGCAGCAGAAGCAAAGCAGATAGAGAGAGGAACACTTAGGAGTCAAGACTGGCCAGACTGTGGAGGGTTAACATTAGGGTGAGAGCCAAGAAAGATGTGAGGCTGATTCCCAGCATAGCCTGGGGGGATAGGGGGAAAATGTGCCAATGCTGAGAGGCAGGTGTCCCAGCCCTCTCTCACCAATGAGGAAATGAGCAAGGAGGGAGTGGCTGGCCCAAGGTCACCCAGTGGAAGAGGTGTGTCTGTCCCTACACTGTAAAGGCCTGGCTGATTTCCACAATGCCACACTTCTCCTGAGAGCCTCCCAATTATCTCCTTAGGTACGCTCTAAGATCATGAGATGATGCTACCAATTTTGGTCACTCTCTGTGTACGGATGGAGTTAAAATCCTTAAATGTACAACTGACTACACTCCTTCCTCACTGCTTTACAGCCTGGGGTTCCCAGGTGCCTACTGATTTGTGAAGGTAGGAAGAGGGTACATGAGATATTTTCAATATTTCAAAGAGCCTAATGTAAATTGTGCATTTATTGACAAAGTGATGGTGGTGCAGGTTAACGAAAATGTCGAGTTTCTTTGCTTTGGAGTGGAATTATAATTTGGTACACTAATGCTGGTTATCTCATTGATCAGCTATTCTCAACTGGAAGAGTTTTCCAATTAGCTTGCCTTTGAATAATTAAAATGGGAAAATTAATCAATCATTACTTAAATATACATTGTTGCTGGGACAACAGAACATAGGATCTATGGGGAAAAATCACATCAACAGTGGATGGTAGGGAAGAGTTGAGATACCATTGCTTCAAACTGTGGGGATTTTTGTTCAATAGAACAGTGAAGGAGAGTGTCTGTTCTTCGATGCCTCTGCTGGGGGTTGGATGCCTCCTGTCCCCTAGTCTGGTGTCAGGATACCCCACTCAGACTTTGAGTGCTCTATATACCCCCATGTACCACGTATTCTAAGTGGCTGGGTCCTGCATTCCATCATCCCCTCCTTTTGCAGTCTTGCTCTTTAATTTCAAATGGGGCAATTCCTCTATCTGTCTGAATTCATGGGAATGTTATCCATAGCACACCAATGAGGTAGAACCAGCTCACAGCCTAGAAAACCTTCAGCATTCGACGATTGCATGAATCAAGATTTATTTCCCTTTTCAATAAGCCTTGTGCAAGGCATTCTGCCAGGTGCTAAGAACACACTACCACTAGTGTGCAATTAGGGGGAGACTGATTCTACCCCCTTCCATACACAGGCATGCACACACACCCACACGTTGTCACAGTAATCATTTGGAAACAGTGCTGCTATCTCGGTTGCCAGAGGCATAATCATGATCATTAGCATTTACTGAGCAGCTACTATGTAGAGGGCACTCACTGGCTTAAGATGTGGGCCCTCCTCTTAGGGACTTACAGTCAAGCCAAGAAGATAGGTCACATGCATAAGCTATAAAATAAAGTGGGCCGGGCGCTGTGGCTCATGCCTGTAATCCCAGCACTTTGTGAGGCCGAGGTGGGCGGATCACCTGAGGTCAGGAGTTCAAGACCAGACTGGCCAACATGATGAAACCCCACCTCTACTAAAGATACAAAAATTAGCTGGGTGTGGTGGCACACACCTGTAGCCCCAGCTACTCAGGAGGCTGAGGCAGGAGAATCACTTGAACCCGGGAGGCGGAGGTTGCAGTGAGCTGAGACTATGCCACTGCACTCCAGCCTGGGTGACAGAGTGAGACTCCATCTCTAAATAAATAAATAAATAAATAAATAAATAAATAAAGTAAAGTAAAGTAGTAAGTGCCGAGATAGCCAGAGAGATAGGAAGCAAGTCCACAGGAGGCAGGGCTGGTTGAGGGCTGGCCTGATGGAGGAGACCTTTATGGAAGAGTGACATTTAGACAAGATTTTGAAGGTTAGGCAGGAGTTCAGTTAAACCAAGAGGGGAGAGCATTCAGGCAACAGGGACTGCACTGTGCAGCTTGGAGGGAACAGGCATGTCAGTGCAGGAAGGAGGGAAGCACATGCAAGGACTTTAGGGCACCTTTCAGATCAGAATATGGAGGCAGCTGCTGGTTTCGGGGTATGGCGCTGGCTCTCCCAGGGGGTCTGTGTGCAGTGCTCAGGGAAACAAGGCATTGGTGGAAGCCACTATTGGTAGAGCTTGGCTTTGCTTTCAGATCATCTCTGACACAGTTTTTTCTAGATATCTTCGAGGGGAAAAAAGGGGCCGGCCTCTTTCTGAGATTGTGTTGAGGAACTGGCTGACTGCTCAAGCGAAACCTAAGAAGCACACCTTTGCAAGGACATAGGGGAGGTTTAGGAGGGCCCCACAGCGCGGGCCAGGGCCAAACTCTGCACTGAGGGCTGAGGCTGAAAGCAACAGAGAGAGCCGAGGGCTCCAGGGAACTCCCCTATCAGCTGATACCCCCCTACCCTATCCACCAGGAAGTTGTGCAACAGCACCTATTTCTGGTAAACCAGGAAAGATGTGGCTCTTAGTAATTGAAGCACCAATGAATACCAGTGTGAACATCTGCCCCCTCCCTTTCTCGCCAGTCTCATTCCCATGTCCAGATGCATGTTATTCCGGCAACCAAAAAACAAGTCCGTATAAGGCTACCAGGGTTCCCATAGACAGCGTACTTCCCTTCAGTGGCAAGCGATAGTTGTTAGGTTTGTTGTTATTATGGCACTAGGGTTAGGGGAAGAGTTCATTCAATCATTTTATTTCTGGGAGAGTCACTTCCTTCCCGGGAAGGCATTGCTGAGCACCCACTCACGCAGCTCAGTAATGGACACACATCAATCTGATGTTTTGCTTTGTTTATACAACAAATAAGATTCTTCTTTCATCTCTGCCCCCAAAACAGATGCTACCAGAAGCCTGAATTCCTTACTAGACGAGAGAAGGTATGACCATAAATATTAAGACTGTTGCTATTGTTTTCTTTAAAAAACAAAACCAAAACCAAAAACCAACTCGTATGCCAGTGAGCGTGGCCCCTCAGCAAAATTCCCAGGCTTCCAGAACTGGTTCATACACCTCTTCTGCAAGCTGTGTATTGTTTTATAATCACATTTTTAAAATTGCAAATAATATTACTCTGTTTAATCATGTATTTGCCAAAATATGGACTGTTTTAAAAAAAAAAATCAATCTATTCTCCACAAAGATGTGTTGCGTTGAGGGCTTTCAAAGGACCACATCTAAGCACCAAGTGCCGTTCCCACAAAAAGTGCTAAGAATGTGTTTTCTGATAGTGGCATATCTGCAGTAAGGGTTTAGCCTATCAGGAAAATGCCTTCGAAGGTCATAAAATTCATTTGGCTGTATAAGTATTGGAGTGTATGCTAAAATAATCAGTCACGTTACTTTATAGTCATACCTCGTACTCTCATTCTGGAAAGTCAATAAAGTGAGGAGAAGGATAGGGATATTGTGTATAACCATTTAAGAGAGAGAAAACAAAAAAATAATATTCTGTAGAAATGGTCCTCAAGGAAGCCACAGACCTAGTTTTCACAGCAGGCTCAATTTTATCTCCAAGCTCATCACTGAGTTATTAAATCGAAGTACCCATCATATCCTAGACAAAAATACAAAAAGATTAAAAAAAAAAAAAAGGGAAATAGCATGTATCCCTCTCTAGATGCTTGGAGGCACTGAAAATTATCCACGCCTTTAAAATGTATTTCTAAACTGTGTCCATTATTCACACTCCTAATGTTTTGTGCCAGCAAATGTTACAAACACTAATGTTGTCTTTGCCTGGGGTACTTCCCCACCTGAAATTTTCTCTTTCCTCTCCTCTGCCAAGTTAATTCTTCCCTGCATTTCAAGACCCAGCCCAAGACCTTCTGCTTCTCAAAGTAAAGTCTGACTGGCTGGCGATCCAGAAAGGCCTAGAGGCCAGGCCGGAAGAGGAGAGAAAAGAGTCAGGCATGAAGCTACCATGAGGCCCCTAAACGCTGCTTCTGTATTTCTGGGCTCCTTGCCATGCTCACACCTAGGAACTACTGCTGGGGATGATGAGGTGCCCAGGCAGAAGAAGCAGCAGCCGCCATTGGGTCGCTGGTATGGCACCTGACTTGCTTTTCCTGAGCGGCAGCACAGACTGACCCATGCAAGAGCGCCAGTAGGCATAGAAGTCACGGAGTCCAGATCGGGAAGGCACTCGGTGGCCTTCTGTACCAGCTGCTCACGCCTGGCAGCAAGGGCTTTTGTGGCATTCCTATGGATGGTGAGGGACACTCACGACCTCCGAGGCGCTCTCTTGCCACCTTGCCAGACAGCTGTGGGTAGTATTCATTTTCTTTGGTGTAAACCTGGACCACCCCTACGCATGGGCCCTGCTTCTGTTCGCTAGACTCCATATTTTCTGTGCCCTGAAGGAAACAATACGTCAACCCTGGAACCTCAGAGCTTGCAAAGGGGCAATTTGAATGTTTTATTCCTCCGTTTTGTGGCCCCTCCATTTCCACTGGTTGTGCAGCTACCAATGCATCCGACCGCCGTTTTCAAGGGACCATCTCAGCGGGTCTAGTTGCCCAACCCACCACGGCCATATGCAGCAGTACTTTAGCAAAGACGCTGGGAAAACACTGGGTTAAATAAAGCTGAACAGGTTTCTTTATTAAAGAACCTTTCAGGGCCTTTGATATTCTATGAATCTCCAAGAAGGGCTTGATTTAGACTTAATTTCCTAAACACTTTTAGGAACCGAAGTTGGGAAATGGTGGGCAAATTGATCTTCAGTCCCCACATGCTGGAGGCGGGATGCCTTTTCCGGAGCTCACCTCCCATTGTGCCAGGGAATACCTACATGGCTTCTTCCTCTTCAGATTTCTCATCTTGGCTCCCATATTCCATCCCAATGGTGCCTTCTAAATATAGTCTGGAGTAGATGTGGGTCTAGAATTAGAGTCCAGTTCTTATATGTAGAAGAAACTCTCTGGGAAAGGAACTTCCAGGCATAGTGGTAAACTTAAGTCTTAATAATCTGTGATAGTCTTAAATCTTAATAATCACCACATTTCAATTTAAACTGGTCTTAGAATGAGACTTGATCAGAACACTAACTCACTCTCTATCTGAAAGCTCTTTTTTTTTTTTTTTTTTTTTTTTTTTTGAGACAGAGTTTCACTCTTGTTGCCCAGGCTGGAGTGCAGTGGTGTGATCTCGGCTCATTGCAACCTCCGCCTCCCGGGTTCAAGTGATTCTCCTGCCTCAGCCTCCCAAGTAGCTGGGACTACAGACAGGATCTTGCCCTGTCACCCAGGCTGGAGTGCGAGCGTAGTGGTGCAATCACAGCTCATTGTATCCTCAACCTCCTGGGCTCAAGAGATCCTCCAACCTCAGCCTCCCAAGTAGCTGAGATTACAGACTTGCACCACCACACCTGGCTAATTTTTGATTTTTTTTTTTTGGTAGAAGCAGGGTCTCTCTTTGTTGCCCAGGCTGGTCTCAAACTCCTGGGCTCAAGTGATCCTCCCACTTTGCCCTCCCAAAGCCCTGGGATTTTGGGCATAAGCCACCACACCCAGCCTGAATTCCTATTTTTGATGTCGAATTGATTATGTACCTCTGGGTCTTGGTACCTGAGCTTTAAGAGCAGCTTGGTACTACAAGCCCTTCCAGGCTGTGTTCACATACTTGCTTAGATAGCTACTCACCTTCCTTGCCACTTCATCAGCCCTGTTACTCCAAATCCTTTCAGACATTCTACTCCACTGGAAGAAATAGTTAGACTACAGTCCTGAAACCTCACGCCTAAAGCATGAAACTGCTTTCCCCTTCACCACTAGAAGGG
Source organism: Pan troglodytes (assembly GCF_028858775.2). Classification (NCBI taxonomy): domain Eukaryota; kingdom Metazoa; phylum Chordata; class Mammalia; order Primates; family Hominidae; genus Pan; species Pan troglodytes. The sequence continues at coordinate 155,196,902 of NC_072404.2, read as the reverse complement.
AGCAGTTTCCCACTCTTTTTAGTAAAATTTCTCTTTTTTGCTAAATATTCACACTCATTAAAGAAATACAAAAGATGCAGAAAGACTAAAAGAAGGGAAAAGAAATCACCCACAACCCCATCCCAGAAAGAAATCCACTATTGCTATCTGGGCTATTTCTTTACACTGCTTCTTAAAGAATAAAGCAATCTTTATCCTCCCCACAGGAACCCAGCTGCCAGTCCTTAGGTGTTGCTTGAAAGATTAAATACGCTAGGACTTACGGTTGCCTCGAGCAACGTTCAACTCGTACAACTCATTTCTTGTACATCAAATCTCCTCCAGAAGTAAGAATTTTAAACCATTTTATATGGGAAAAAATTAGTTTTTAAAATGTGTTATCTTGTGTGTTAATCGTCTTAGCATGTGCTCCATGTACTTCCAGCTAATACAGTCTCTATCCCCAGCTCCATCTCCAGCCCTGGTAGTGCAGCCCTGATCCCCTGATGCCCCAGTTCACAGAGCTCAGCCACACACTGGTCGGTTTAAATCAAATGATCATCATGGAAAAATGGTGTCCAACGCGGTTTTGGGAAAACGATCAAAGTGTACTGTGCCTAGTTTAAAACAGTGTCTTTTTAAATGAAAGATTTTTTTTGTCTTTTTTCCAAATTCACGCATACACCTAATAATTAATAAGTGTGCATTAAGTACATGGCATGGTGTCTGCTCTACAGGATAAGAAAGGATACAAAAACAGTCCATCTGCAACAACTGGAACAGTGCATGGCAAATTGACACAAACTGAAAACACAGCAAGCTTTCAGGAAAGGGAGTGGGTCACATGGGCAAGAGAATTTAGATTTGTATGGAACTGTGAAGGCCAAGAGAAGAACCACAGGAAGAAAGCACCAGGCAGAGCTTAGAGGTTGGAATTAGCCTTCAGTCAGCATTTATTAGGCACCAACTATGTGCCAGGCATTGTGAGGGACAGAGATGGGATAAAAGCAATGCTGAGAGGGGGCTCCCAAGTGTCTTTGGAAACAGAAAACACTTCCCTGAGGAAGCACCCCTGAGCTTGGAGTAGAAGGAAAGAGGAGGCCTCATGCAGCAACAAAGGACCATTCACAGCACCGCAAACAGCGTCGCTCTGACCCCAGCCCAGGATAAAAGAAACTGCTGAAATCTTTTATCAGTTCTAGGAGCTTTCTGGAGGAGGCCTTAGGGTTTGTGGGGGAGAGAGCAACAGGGGGCCCGCTGAAGGAGCAGGAGACTCACAGTGAGTCCTGGGGCGGGGCTGATGGTTGTGGACTTCTTAACTTTACCACCTTCAACCACATGCTAGCAGAGCATCCCTGCCATTGGCAGAAGATTCCAGAACTGTAATGAGATAGGAGACCTGGCCCTCACCCTTAGAGAACTCACAGGCTGGTTGAGAGCACCAGAAGCAACCTAGGTGTGCCTTTTGCTTTTTTGTTTTGTTTTGTTTTTGTTTATTTATTTTTCCATAAGTTGTTGGGGCACAGGTGGTATTTGGTTACATGAGTAAGTTCTTTAGTGGTGATTTCTGAGATTTTGGTGCACCCATCACCCAAACAGTATACACTGCACCATATTTACAGTCTTTTATCCCTTGCCTACCTCCCATACTTCCCTCCAAGTCCCCAAAGTCCATTGTATCATTCTTATGCCTTTGCATCCTCATAGCTTAGATCCCACATATCAGTGAGAACATACGGTGTTTGGTTTTCCATTCCTGAGTTATTTCACTTAGAATAATAGTCTCCAATCTCATCCAGGTCACTGCAAATGCTGTTAAGTCATTCCTTTTTATGGCTGCATAGTATTCCATCATATACATATACCACAGTTTCTTTATCCACTTGTTGATTGATGGGCATTTGGGTTGGTTCCATGATTTTGTAATTGTGGATTGTGCTGCTATGAACATGCATATTCAAGTATCTTTTTCAAATAAAGACTTCTTTTCCTTTGGGTAGATACCCAGTAGTAGAATTGCTGGATCAAATGGTAGGTAGTTCTACTTTTGGTTCTTTAGGGAATCCCTACGCTGTTTTCCATAGTGGCTGTACTAGTTTACATCCCCACCAGCAGGGTGGAAGTGTTCCCTGATCACCACATCCTCGCCAACATCTACTGTTTTCTTATTTTTTGATTATGGCCATTCTTGCAGAAGTAAGGTGGTATCGCATTGTGGTTTTGATTTGCATTTCCCTGGTCGTTAGTGTTGTTGAGCATTTTTTCATGTTTGTTGGTCATTTATATATCTTCTTTTGAGAACTGTCTATTCATGTTCTTAGCCCACTTTTTGGTGGGATTGTTTGTTCTTTTCTTACTGATTTATTTGAGTTCATTGTAGAGTCTGAATGTGAGTCCTTGGTCAGATGTATAGATTGTGAATATTTCTTCCCACTCTGGGTTGTCTGTTTACTCTGCCGACTGTTCCTTTTGCTATGCAGAAGCTCTTTAGTTTAATTAGGTCCCGGCTCTTTATCTTTGTTTTCATTGCATTTGCTTTCGGGTTTTTGGTCATGAAATCCTTGCCTAAGCCAATGTCTAGAAGGGTTGTTACAGTGTTATACCTAGAATTTGTATAGTTTCAGGTCTTAGGTTTAAGTCGTTAACTCATCTTGGGTTGATATTTGAATAAAGTGAGAAATGAAAATCCAGTTTCATTCTCCTACATGTGCCTAGCCAATTATCCCAGTACCATTTGTTGATAAAGGTGTCCTTTCCTCACTTTGTGTTTTTGTTTGCTTTGTTGAAGATCAGTTGACTGTAAGTATTTGGGTTTATTTGTGGTTCTCTATTTGGTTCCATTGGTCTATGTGCCTATTTTTATACCAGTACCATGCTGTTTGGGTGATGATGGGCTTATAGTATAGTTTGAAATAAGGTAATGTGAGGCCTCCAGATTTGTTCTTTTTGCTTAGTCTTGCTTTAGCTATGCAGGCTCTTTTTTGGTTCTGTATGAATTTTAGAATTGTTTTTTCTAATTCTGTGAAGAATGATGGTGGTATTTTGATGCAGATTGCATTGAATTTGTAGATTGCTTTTGGCAGTATGATCATTTTCACAATACTGATTCTACTTATCCATGAACATGGAATGTGTTTCCATTTGTTTGTGTCATCTATGATTTCTTTCAGCAGCATTTTGTAGTTTTCCCTGTAGAGGCTTTTCAACTCTTTGGTTAGGTATGTTCCTAAGTATTTTATTTATTTATTTATTTATTTATTTATTTTTGCAGCTATTGTAAAAGGGGTTGAGTTCTTGATTTGATCCTCTGCTTGGTCACTGTTGGTGTATAGGAGGGCTACTGATGTGTGGATGTTAATCTTGCATCTGGAAACTACTGAATTCTTTTATCAGTTCTAGGAGCTTTCTGGAGGAGGCCTGAGGGTTTTCAAGGTAAACGATTGTATTGTCAGCATACAGTGACAGTTTGACTTCCTCTTTAGCAATTCAGATGCCCTTTATTTCTTTCTCTTGTCTGATTGCTCTGGCTAGGACTTCCAGTACTATGTTGAAGAGGAGTGGTGAGAGTGGACATCCTTGTCTTGTTCCAATTCTCAGAGGGAATGCTTTCAACTTTTCCCCATTCAGTATTAGGCTGGCTGTGGGCTTGTGATAGATGGCTTTTATTACACTAAGGTATGTCCCTTGTATGCTGACTTTGCTAAGAATTTTAATCATAAAGGGTTGCCAGATTTTGTCAAATGCTTTTTCTGCATCTATTATCACATGATTTTTGCTTTTAATTTTGTTTATGTGGTGTATCACATTTATTGACTTTTGTATGTTAAACCATCCCTTCATCCCTGTTATGAAACCAACTTGATCATGGTGGATTATCTTTTTGATATGTTGTTGGATTTGGTTAGCTAGTATTTCATTAAGAATTTTAGTATCGGCTGGGCGTGGTGGCTCACGCCTGTAATCCCAGCACTTTGGGAGGCCAAGGTGGGTGGATCACGAGGTCAGGAGATCAAGATAATCCTGGCTAACATGGTGAAACCCCATCTCTACTAAAAAATATATAAAAAATTAGCCAGTGTGGTGGCGGGCGCCTGTAGTGCCAGCTACTCTGGAGGCTGAGGCAGGAGAATGGCGTGAACCCGGGAGGCAGAGCTTGCAGTGAGCCGAGATCGCGCCACTGCACTCCAGCCTGGGTGACAGAGTGAGACTCTGTCTCAAAAAAAAAAAAAAAAAAAAAAAGAATTTTAGTATCTATGTTCATCAAGGATATTGGTCTGTAGTTTTCTTTTTTGGTTGTGTCCTTTCCTAGTTTTGGTATTGGGGTGATACTGGCTTCATAGAATGAGTTAGGGAGGGTTCCTTCTTTCTCTATCTTGTGGAATAGTGTCAAAAGTATTGGTACCAATTCTTCTTTGAATGTCTGGTAAAATTCTGCTGTGAATCCTTATGATCCTGGACTTTTTTTTGTTGGTAATTTTTTAATTACCATTTCAATCTCACTGCTTGTTATTCGTCTGTTCAGGGTATCTAATGTTTCCTGATTTAAGCTAGGAGGATTGTATTTTTCCAGGAATTTATCCATCTCAACTAGGTTTTTTAGTTTATGTGCGTAAAGGTGTTCATAGTAGCCTTGAATGATCTTTTGTGTTTTAGTGGTGTCAGTTGTAATATCTCCTGTTGCATTTCTCAGTGAAGTTATTTGGGTTTTCTCTCTTCCTTTCTTGGTTAATCTTGCTAGTTGTCTATCAATTTTATTTATCTTTTCAAAGAACCAGTTTTTTGTTTAATTTATCTTTTATTTTGTGTGTGTGTGTGTGTTTCAATTTCATTTAGTTCTGCTCTGATCTTGGTTATTTCCTTTCTTCTACTGGGTTTGGGTTCAGTTTGTTTCTATTTCTCTAGTTCCTTGAGGTGTGACCTTAGATTGTCCATTTGTGCTCTTTCAGACTTTTTGATGTAGGTGTTTAGGGCTATGAACTTTCCTCTTAGCACTGCCTTAGCTGTATCCCAGAGGTTTTGATAGGTTGTGTCATTATTGTCATTCAGTTAGAAGAATTTTTTAATTTCCATCTTGATTTTGTTTTTTACCCAGTGCTCATTCAGGAGCAGGTTATTTAACAATTTCCATGTGTTTGCATGGTTTTGAAAGTTCCTTTTGGAGATGATTTCCAGTTTTATTCTGTTGTGGTCTGAGAGAGTGCTTGATACAATTTCAATTTTCTTCAATTTATTGAGGCTTGTTTTATGGCCTATCATATGGTCGATCTTGGAGAAAGTTCCATATGATGTTGAATAGAATGTGTATTCTGTGGTTGTTGGATGAAATGTTCTGTATATATCTGTTAAGTCCATTTGTTCCAAGGTATAGTTTAAATCCACTGTTTCTTTGCTGACTTTCTGTCTTGCTAACCTGTCTAGTGCTGTCGGTGGAATATTGAAGTCTGCCACTATTATTGTGTTGCTGTCTACCACATTTCTTAGGCCTATTAGTAATTGTTTTGTAAATTTGGAAGCTCCAGTTTTAGGTGCATATATGTTTAAGACTGTGATATTTTACTGTTGGACAAGGCCTTTTACCATTCTATAATGTCCCTCTTTGTCTCTCTCTTTTTTTTATTTTTTTGAGAAAGAATCTTGCTGTGTCACCCAGGCTAGAGTGCAGTGGTGCAATCTCAGCTCACTGCAACCTCCACCTCCCAGATTTAAGTGATTCGCCTGCCTCAGCCTCCCAAGTAGCTGGGACTACATGCACCTACCACCACACCCCTCTAATTTTTTTTTTTTTTTTTTTTGTATTTTTAGTAGAGACGGGGTTTCACTGTGTTGGCCACACTGGTCATGAACTCCTGACCTTGTGATCCAAAGTGCTGAGATTACAGGCATGAGCCACCACGCCTGGCCCCTCTTTGTCTCTTTTAACTGCTATTGCTTTATGGTTTGTTTTGTCTGATATGAGAATAGCTACCGTTGCTCTACTCGCTTTTGGTGTCCATTTGCATGAAATGCCTTTTTCTACCCCTTTAAGTTTATGTGAGTCCTTATGTGTTAGGTGAGTCTCCTGAAGGCAGCAGATAGTTGGTTGGTGAGTTCTTATCCATTCTGCAGTTCTGTATCTTTTAAGTGGAGCATTTAGGCCATTTACATTCAGTGTTAGTATTGAAATGTGAGGTACCATTGCATTCATCGGGCTCTTTGTTGCCTCTGTACTTTGGTTTTTTGTTGTTGTTGTTGTTGTTTTTTGCTTTTGCTTTTTAGCTTGTATTCTTGTTTTATAGGTCCTGTGTGATTTATGCTTTAAAGAGGTTCTGTTTTGATGTGTTTCCAGGATTTGTTTCAAGATTTGGAGCTCCTTTTACCAGTTCTTGCAGTGGTGGCTTAGTAATGGCAATTCTGTCAGCATTTGTTTGTCTGAAAACAACTGTATCTTTCCTTCATACATGATGCTTAGTTTCACTGGATACAACATTCTTGGCTGATAATTGATTTGTTTGAGAAGCTGGAAGACAGGGCCCCAATCCCTTCTAGCTTGTAGGGTTTCAGCTGAGAAATCTTCAGTTCATCTGATAGGTTTTCCTTTATAGGTTACCTGGTTCTTCTGTCTCACAACTCTTAAGATTCTTTCCTTTGTCTCAACTCTGGATAACCTGATGACAATGTGCCTAGGCAAAGATCTTTTTGCAATGAATTTCCCACGTGTTCTTTGTGCTTCTTGTATTTGGATGTCTAGGTCTCTAGCTAGACTGGGGAACTTTTCCTTGATTATTCCCCCAAATATGTTTTGCAAGCTTTTAGAATTCTCTTCTTCCTCAGGAACATCAATTATTCTTAGGTTTGGTCATTTAACATAATCCCAGACTTCTTGGAGGCTTTGTTCATACTTTTTTATTTTTTTTTCTTTGTCTTTGTTGGATTCAGTTAATTCAAAGACCTTGTCTTTGAGCTCTGAATTTCCTTCTTCTACTTGTTCTATTCTATTGCTGAGACTTTCCAGAGCATTTCACATTTCTAAAAGTGTGTCCAAAGTTTCCTGAATTTTCTATTGTTTTTTCTTTAAGCTATCTATTTCATTGAATATTTCTCCCACTCAAATTGGGGGAGTGTGTTGGGAGAGGAGGGTCTCCCTTTCCCACTTCCACAGTTGGGGCACTCACAGTATTTGGGGTGTCTTCTGGGCCTTGCAGGAGCAATCCGCTTCCTTCAGAGGGTCTGTGGGTCCCCTCAGAATTGCTGATTTATTCTTGCAGTTGATCTGGAGCTAAAATTCACCATGGAAGCTTCCAGATGCTGCTTTGTCTGGAGCTGCAGTCTAGTCCTGCCTCCTGTCCACCATGATTCCCTCCATCCTCCCATCCTTCTGTTTTGTTTTGTTTGAAACAGAGTCTTTCTTTGTCACCCAGGCTGGAGGGAAGTGGCATGATCTCAGATCACTGCAGCCTGTGCCTCCCAGGTTGAAGCGATTCTCCTGCCTCAGCCTCCCAAGTAGCTGGGATTACAGACACCTGCTGCCATGCCCAGCTAATTTTTGTATTTTTAGTAGAGATGGAGTTTCACCATGTTGGCCAGGCTGGTCTCGAACTTCTGACCTCAAGTGATCTGTCTGCCTTGGCCTCCCAAAGTGCTGGGATTATAGGCATGAGCCACCGCGCCCAGCCCATTTGATTTCACCTTCTCAGGGTTTAGGTTCTCTGCTGCCATCTCACCTGGCTGGATGGCACATGTAACACTTAAAGCAAAGACTAATGTGCTGCAGTGTTTAATCCACTCCCCCTGCCAGTTTCTCCTGCAAGTGTCTCTACACCTACATCTTTCCTTGCCTGTGAATCCTCTCACTGGAGGAAAAGCACCCCTGTCTCTTCCACACATATCCTTTCAAGACAATGAAGCAGGAAGGGGGCCTTGCCTCATTCAAGCTGGTGGCTGTTGCTTAGTGGCTGACTAGAGTCTCACCCGGAACAGAAGGGTTGAAAGCCCAAGGGTGGTTCCCCTTGCACTGAATCAAGGGATGGACCCAAAAGCACCAGAGCCAGGGCCGTGACCTCTCTCCTGCTGCCTCTGCTCCTCCTGCAGTATCCTGTCTAGACATCGAGCTCACCCCCAGAACCTCTGTGTCTCCCCTGCCTTGGGCACCTGCTCCAGATCTCCTGCTTCCTGACCTTGTACCAGGGCCTCCTCCAGACTGGGCACACATTAACAGGTTAATAAATATTTTTGCAATAACAAATAGAAGTCAGCTCTCACTTCCTGTTTACCACTTCTGCTTGGTACATTTATCTTAATCTCTGCATCTTTGAACCAGGTTATTAATATGGCCCAAGAATAGACAGCAAACACATAGCTGCCCTGCTGAATGGTGCGGTGTTCCTACATGGCAGGCACTGAGCTGGAGGCTCAGACACAACAAAGACTGAAACAAAAGTGTAAAAAAGTGTCCACTTTGAGAACCACAGTCAGAGCATAGCTATTGATGAGATTAATATGAATAAGCACATTAGTAAGAAATTAAAAATAAACCTAAACCACTAAAGACTTATTTTCTTTTAGGTTACATAGATGATAGATGGTTAATTATAGTGGCTGACATCAACTAAGCACTTTCTGCATGTCAGACACTGTGCTTTGGGCTTCCCTGAGCATAAAAACACATTGAGATGGATTACTGGGGGCTGGGGGTAGGGAAGGAGCTACCATTTGCTCTTGGTTTTACATGTGGCCAGTTTCAATCCAAGGTAAGCTACAATGAGATAAAAAAGTTCAAAAAAAAATTAAACCAGTTAAAAAGAAAAACAGCACTGGGACTTAGGCTGGGTTTCAGAGCCAATTTCCAAGAAGTAATTTCATCATCATAGAACATCAAACGTGAATTCCACTCTCAGCTATGCAAATTCCAAAAGAATAATACCTCACATTTGCATAATGCTTGATGCTTTTCAAAGTGCTTTCCCAGTTATTAATCTAGAGAAGGCTTTATTACTACTGAAAACATAAATTAAAATTCTGTTCGGACTCCAGTTCTCCATTATTTTTTCCACTCACTTTGCCCTCAAAAACCAGAGCCATCTAAATCCAGGTGCTTTTGATTGAATGGGTAACTCTAATAAGTTTAACTGACAGGGCGAATATGCATAAATGTAGCATATTATGAGGCCTTCGACCTACAGACACCAGAGTCAGGCTTAGGAAAATTTGCTGTTGAATTAACAAAACCACAGGGGAGCAACTCGGAGTTCAAGTTTGAGATCCTTTCAGGGTCTCAAATTTTGTAGGAGCTGCACACACTATGTTCATCAGAATCCATCTCCCTCTATCAAATATGAGAAATTAGATCTACCACTTTGTTCTTAACCCTACAGAAATCCCCCTCAATGACTTCCTGCAAAGAGGCCCACATTTGCCAAACAGCTCCTAAGTCTTGTTTTGTTTTGAATGTAATATGAACCAAGAGGCTGAATTCACTGTAAATTCAACAAGGACAGAGGATTTTAGAAAAATGAGGTGAGGAGATATGACGGGGTTCAAGGAAATACTTCTACCCAAACCTAATGCCTTTCCAATTTGTTTCTTTTTCCATCTCTTTCAAACTTAATTATGTGTAGCGTTCTCAGTCACTGAATCACCAGCCTTTCCTGACACTTCAATCTCATGCATTTTAGCAAAAGATTAACCTGGCTGTTTGCTTTTAATTCTGAAGCTGTGTTAATACTCACTCCCGCTAGATTAGAAAAGAAGAAAAACACACTCCCACATACCCCGCCATGGCACCAGCAAAGCTCCAGGGTGAGACGGCTGACGCTGTCACAGTCCCTAGGGCTGGCTGCACTTACCATTTCAGGAGGGCCAAGAGAGCCACTGACAGGGCCACCGTCACCATGGGGCCATTCACTTCCAATTTTAGAAACCCCAAGGCTTCCATCATTCCTCTGAGACCCCAGAGTGGTGGTCTTCCAGATGAGACAGGAGGCTGATCTCGCTGCCCTTATGGGAACCGTGCTTTGCAGGTAGAAAAGGGAACAGGCAACCAAGCAAACATCACATGGAGTGGGCCCCCACAATGTGCTCTTTCTCAGAGTGTCTCCCTATAAAGAGGAAGGAAGAGGAGGGCACAACAAAGGGTTTCAGTGTAAAGGAATGAATCAGCAACTTTATTCCTTGATGACTGCACTGTCAATAAACATTTATATTAACTTCCTCAGAGAGGAAAAGCAAACTTCCCCATGTTTGCTGAGAAACAAAATGGTTGTAACCACGGACTTGTACTCTAAGAGGAAGTCTTCAAAGAGAGACTCTTCTCCAAAATGTCTATCTATATCTATCTATATCTATGTCTATATCTATCTCTATGTCTATATCTATATCTACATCCATCTATAATTTTTAAAATTCACAATTAAGTGAAGATACATGTCAAGAGACTCTGAATATCCCAGAAAAATACAGGACCAGACGCCAGCCTGATAAAAATGCTGGCTGCTTTGAGGACAACCATCCCACCAAGTCCATTAGTTGCTGGGTCTGAGGACCTCTCTGAGTGTCTGGCTGTTGGAGCAAAGCAAAGATCCCGATTGGGGTCAGTGTTCTCATGGTGAGTTGGAGGGCTTCTCAAGTGTTTGAAGGCAGATCCGTAGGCTCATATATGGGTCCTTTGTTCTAGCTTTGAGCTTATCTGACCAAAGTAGACAGAGAGATGGAGGGGATCATAGTGGATGGGTGGCAGGATTAGATTGCAGCTTCAGACAGAGCAGCATCTGGAGGCGTCCATGGTGAATTTTAGCTCCAGATCAACTGCAAGAAAAAACCAGCAATCCCAAAAGGACCCACAGACTCTCTGAAGGAACCGGACTGCTCCTGCAGGACCCAGAAGACACTCCAAATACTGTGAGTGCCCCATTTGCGGAAGTGGGAAAGGGAGACCCTCCTCTCCCAACACACTCCCCCAATATTGAATGGGAGAAATATTCAATGAAATAGCTTAAAGAAAAAATAATTGAAAATTCAGGAAACTTTGGACACACTTTTAGAAATGTGAAATGCTCTGGAAAGTCTCAGCAATAGAATTGAACAAGTAGAAGAAAGAAAATCAGAGCTCAAAGACAAGGTCTTCAAATTAACCCAATTCAACAAAGACAAAGAAAAAAGAATAAGAAAATATGAACAAAGCCTCCAAGAAGTCTGGGATTATGTTAAATGACCAAACCTAAGAATAATTGATGTTCCTGAGGAAGAAGAGAATTCTAAAAGCTTGGAAAACATATTTGGGGGAAGAATCAAGGAAAACTTCTGCAGCCATCTAGAGACCTAGACATCCAAATACAAGAAGTACAAAGAACACATGGGAAATTCATTGTAAAAAGATCTTTGCCTCAGCACATTGTCATCAGGTTATCCAGAGTTGAGACGAAGGAAAGAATCTTAAGAGCTGTGAGACAGAAGAACCAGGTAACCTGTAAAGGAAAACCAATCAGATGAACAGCAGACTTCTCAGCAGAAACCCTACAAGCTGGAAGGGATTGGGGCCCTGTCTTCCGGCTCCTCAACAAACCAATTATCAGCCAAGAATTTTGTATCCAGTGAAACTAAGCATCAAATATGAAGGAAAGATACAGTCGTTTTCAGACAAACAAATCCTGAGAGAATTCGTCATTACCAAGCCACCACTACAAGAACTGGTAAAAGGAGCTCTAAATCTTGAAACAAATCCTGGAAACACATCAAAACAGAACCTCTTTAAAGCATAAATCACACAGGACCTATAAAACAAAAATACAAGTTAAAAAACAAAAGCAAAAAACAAACAAAGAAGTACACAGGCAACAAAGAGCCCAATGAATGCAATGGTACCTCACATTTCAATATTAACACTGAATGTAAATGGCCTAAATGCTGCACTTAAAAGATACAGAACTGCAGAATGGATAAGAACTCACCAACTAACTATCTGCTGCCTTCAGGAGACTCACCTGACACATAAGGACTCATGTAAACTTAAAGTAAAGGGATGGAAAAAGGCACTTCATGCAAATGGACAACAAAAGCCAGCAGGGGTAGCTATGGGCTTCCTTTTCTGTGCCCCCACAGGTCTTAGGATGGTCACAGGTACATTTGTTACAGAAGGCTGTGGTCACAGGTGCAGATTCCCTGGAAAGGAGCGAGAGGAAAGACAGGGAGGGCACACAGAAGGCTGCTGCCTTCACCCAGAGAGAAGGGATGCTTGGCTAGAGGAGAGAGGGAGGTGGGAAGAAGTAGATGGACTTGAAATATATTTTGGGGGTGGGCTCGTGCTCTGCAGAAGTTCCTGGTGGGGTGCATATGAAAGGGAAGGGGAAAGGAGGACCACACCTGACCCTCAGGTTCCAAACTTGAGCTACAGGTATATCAGGTGCCATTCACTGAAACAGGGAGTCTGGGAAAGATGGGGTATTGTTGGGAAAATCAAGAATTCTGACTCAGTTTTGTTAAGCCTGAGATGCCCTGGAGACATCTGAGTGGAGGTGTCGAGCCAGAGAGCACTGATGGCTGAAAATATGAAAAATAACAATTGATCATGATCATGTCATTTATGAGTGCTTACTACAGACTAGTTATGATTCTAGGAGCTTTCCTATGTGTCAACTCATTTAATCCTCATACACACACCTAGCGGGTAAATCTTATGGTTAACCCCATGTTACGGAGGAAGAAACTGAGGCATGGGCTGTATGACTCTAAAGCCCATGCTCTTCCTCGAAAGATTATATTCAAACGTGGAAGCCATCAACATAAATTTGGTATTTAAATCCCGGGGAAGAGATGAGTTACAGCCACAAATAAGATAGTGAACCTCACAGGTGCCAAGAACCTTCCTTTCCTTCTGACCATTTGCCCTGCCTCCCTGTTTTTAACAGACGTATTATGAAAATTATTCCTCTGTAGTTCCCTGCTTATTAGTGTCCCTCCATGTCACTCCTACTTAGTGTCCCCCAACTGCACCACCCCATCTGGCTGCTCCTGGCTGCATTTCAAGCCCTTTTAGACTCCCCACCCCTCTCCTTTTTCAGTAGGCTCCCTCTCCTTCATCCCATTCCATCGGGATCTGTACTGAGAGGCTAACCCATTCTCTCTCGCAAAACAGAGCTTCGTTTTTTCCAGGGGTCACCTGAAATAATCCACGTTCAGCCACAGGAACACTGCAGGATGATGGCCAGGCAGCATGGAGGGGATGGCATGGAGGGTGACTCATGGTGGTCACGGATTCAGGGAGCGAGAAGTGACTGTGGATAACACTTAACTCAGTGTATGTATAACCAAGATGCTCAGAAAAAAAATATTTTAAAGGATGCCAAGGTGAAATAAACATGAGAATTGCTGGTATAAGCATCCATAAGTAACTTTATTTACTGCCAGACCTCAGAGACTCTAACCTGCTAATATGCATTGGAAATCTCCAAGAGCACGATGCAGAGAGCTGCATTTCTCAAGTGTATTTTACCACAAAGGCCTCTTCAGGGACATTTATAACATATCCCAGATGTAGTTTTCCAAGGAGAGTGCTTTGAGAAACACTGACCAAGCCTTACTCTTTTTTACAGAGGTGAAAACAGCAACCCAGAAAGGGAAAGTGACCGGTACACGGTCCCATAGTTGTGTAGGGGTAGGATCTAGGTCTCCGAAGCCCTTCTCAGGCACTTGATTTAGAACGTGCCCCTCACATCAACCTGTGGACATGGCACTGTGCACCCAGCACAGCTCCCACCCTGCTCATGGAGAGGCTATAGAATGTTGGTGGCCAGCTTGGAGATGTCCAGCTTTCTTGGGGAGTTGCCAGCTCCCCCACGGGCGCTGAGTTAACTGGCTCATTCCTCTAATATTCTTGGAGCCCTTCCTATGTGATTTGTGATTTGTAGAAACCATAAATGCCATGGAGACGTTACCACACCCATTCTGTGGCTGCGCAGAGTGGAGACAATACTCTGTGAATTGTGGACAGTAAATTAGCCAGGATGGTGTGGAAGGGAAGAAATGAGAGATGCTCAGGGTTTTCACTGGGACAGTAGCATGATGAAGGATATATTACAATTTTGGTACCTGTGATGCAATACAAGGACACTGATCAGAGTTTTTCTAGGATGAAGGTCAGACAGTTGCCATATTTCCCATAATTTCACTATTTTCTGTATATTTTTCTTTTACTAATACGTCTATTTTAAAAAATCAACTCAGGCTGGGCGCAGTGGCTCGCGTCTGTAATCCCAGCACTTTGGGAGGCCGAGGCAGGTGGATCACCAGAGGTTAGGAGTTCAAGACCAGCCTGACCAACATGGCAAAACCCTGTCTCTACTAAAAATACAAAAATTAGCCAGGCACGATGGCAGGTGCCTGTAATCCCAGCTACTTGGGAGGCTGAGGCAGGAGAATCATTTGAACCCAGGAGGCAGAGGTTGCAGTGAGCCAAGATCACGCCATTGCACTTTAGCCTGGATGATACGGCAAGACTCTGTCTCAAAAAAAAAAAAAAAGAAAGAAAGAAAAAAGGAAAAGAAAAAGAAAGAAAAGAAAAAATCAACTCTACACAACTGTACAGAAAATATCCTATAATCCCAACTCCCACTGACAAACTCTGGTCACAGATTAATACCTATCCTCTTGTATTTTTCCATGCATGCACAGACATATGTATATTTTTAGTTTTTATGGAAACAAGATCATCATACCTGTGCCATCCTGCAACTGGTCTTTCTCACTTATTGTATAATGAATATGTTTCCTGTTCATATTTAGAGACATACGCCGTTTGCTACTTCAGTCCACTGTACAGACGTGTTGTAATTTGTTTAGCCTATCCTCTGCTAAACAGCATTCGAGTTGTTTCCAAGTTTTCTCAACTTCTAATGAGGCTTCAGTGGACATCCTTGTATATATTATTGTGCCCTTGCATGAGGCTATCTCAAGTGACATTCTTAAAACTGGAACAGCTGGGCCCAAAGATGTATGTTTCCAAAATGCTGGTAAGTGCTACCCTGTGTACAAGCAGGACCGACTTTCCGTCTCGAGCCATGCGGGGAGGTGCCCACTTGCCCCACTTTGTAGGGCTCCCCACAGAGCTTTGCTTCCCCTGTCTCCACTCACTCCAAGTCTATCTTTTTCCCCCACTCCTACTTCCAGGCAGACATCTCCCCTAGAATTGAGTCAACTGTTTTGACTTCAGACTTGTGTTTCTTTTTAAAGCTTTCACTCCATAAATTCTGTGGTATTTCCTTCATGTTCCCTATGTTTAAAAACTGCCCGTGCAGATGTCTAAGCGGTGCCTTCCTTCTCTGCTGAAGGCTCCCAGCTGCTCTGTGCTAAGCCTGACGTCTCTGGCGAGGACTGAGGCAGAGGCTGAAACAGAGGCTGAAAGAGGTGTCAGCAGGCACATTCTCTTTGCCATGAAGGATGCTGGGTAAAGGGACAATGGAGCTTCCTCAGCACCATACAAGTACCAAGAAATTCTCTAACTTTACTCAGCCTCAGAGCAACCCCAGGAAGTAAGTGACCAATACTTTTCATTCCCAGGTTGATAAAACCGGAGCTCGGAGATGTCCCACGACCACCTGAGGTCATACATGTAACACAACCTAGAGGCCAGGCTCAAGCCCGAATCTTTTGGCTTTACATGCAGTGTTTTTTTCCCACTAAATCTAAGATCACATCTTGGTTTAGAATACTCATAGTTCACCGAGCCAGCCCACGGTTATGATATCGTTTATTCTGATGTTTACCTCCAGGGTGCAGAGTGGCTAGAGGGAAGAAAGAGGACGGGTGGTATGAGCTTGGGGTCTGCTTCACCTCCTTACAAAAGATATTAGGGGCCCTTTGGAAGCATGAAAACCTTGGCTACCCCCAATGCAGTCCAGTCTCTTCAATATGATCCTTTTAGGGACTCTGTTCCATTTCTGAGAGCGGGAGATCAGGTTAGGAGGACTCCTCTGTTCCTTCAGTCCTTCTTCTAGAAAACACTTATTGAATAATCACTGGGGACCTGGCAGTAGATGAGAATCCCAGTGTATAAGCCCCACATCTCTCCAACAAGGAGCTCACCTTCCAGGATAAGGAAATAGACATATAATCACCTAAGTTCCGTCCGTCTTATAGTTATGATGGCACACAAATACATGCAGGGCACAGAGCGGACACAAACAGGAGGACAGGAGATCGGCAAAAGGTTTGAATCTAATGACATTTGAGCTTAGACTGTGCAGATGAATTCACCAAGCAGAAGAGAATAGGATAGATGTGCTTGTCGGAGGGAGCATGGCTGACGCTTGCTCAAAGGCATGGGAAACTGGGGTGAGTGGGGAGGACAGGGAGATATGCAAGGCACTGCGGGCCATACCAAGAAGTTCATCCTTCATGCTAGGGTCAGGGAAAGCCAGAGCAGGAGGTAAAATTGAGCAGCAACGTGATCAGATTGGCTTCTAGAAATATCACTCAGGAGGCAGATTGGATGCTTTCTACCTGACATGAGGACCAGCCAGGAGGCTGCGGGTCAGCTAGGCGGGAGATGACAGCCTGAATAAGGCAGTGGATGTGGAAATGAGCAAGAGAGGGCTGGTTTTTAAGACCACTAGGGAGGCAGAATCCATAGTATTTGGTCGCTGATTGAGTGTGGGGATGAAGAAGAGGGGGACATCAAGGATCACCCCTGAATGTCCGGCTCTGTTGAGTGAGCCCATGATAGTGCCATACAGTACAACAGGGACTCGGGGAAGGAAGCAAGTGTTAGGAAGCTATCGTGGCTTCAGTGTTCTGCACGCTGAGCACGACGCCTCTCGTGGCCCCACAGATTAAGATGCTCGGGAGGTGGCCAGATCTGTAGAGGTCAGGAGAAAAATCTGAAGTAGGGAAATAATTTTCATTTTGAGAGCCATTTGCTTGTGGATTGGGCAAAGCCATAGGGATAAAAGTGGGCTACAGAGAACAGGTAGAGTGCTGAGAAGGGAAGCACGGAGTTGAGGGTGGGGGAACCAACACCGAGAAGAGCAGCCTTACAGGGCAATACCAAAGAGATGCCTGGAGAAAGATTCAACAGATATAACCAGAGAGAGACAGAGAAAGACTATAAGACAGCAAGCAGACAACAGGACCATTAGCTGAGGGACCTCATTTTACTGCTTAAGGATGCAGCTTTTTGTTTTCATATGACCTGTGTTCAAATCCTACCCCTTCCATACTCTAGCTTAGACAATCTTAGAACCCAAATTGATCTCTCTGAGCCTCAGTTTCTCATTTGTGAAGTGGTGATAACTGTCCACACTGCCTAGGATGGTTGAGAGGAAAATGAATTCCTCGTGTGGCCTGATTAGTGGAGCTCTGGCTCACAGGGAGCACTCAATACACGAGGTCTGTGATTGTTTCCACTGAAGCCACTGGCGGACAGTTGCAGGAAGCAGGAAATGACCTACAGCATTTGTGCCACAGAAAAACCAAGGGAAAGTGGCAATGTGGTCATTACGGCCACCTCCTTCCTGGCTTTGGCGAAGTGGAGAGTGTGGAGAGACAAGACCTAGAGAAAAGGGGGTTTGGACAGAAAGGGCTGATTCTGACGTCCCCCTCCCTCTCTTCGGCCCCATGGCTGAGACGTGGAAGAAGACTCGGGTTTGGACTGGCTAGAAGAGTGGAATTTGCAGGTGCCACTCATTGTGGGTCCCACGGGGAAGAGGAAACATCTCCTGCAGTGGGAGACTTGTGGGAGACAGCAGCCATCTGTGTGTTTCCCCTGCCTGGGATAAGGGCAGAGCTATCGCTTTGCTTCAAGGTTGCTATGGAGATATGGATGGGCTCATAAACAGTTTTAAGGTCTATGTCATATCTTGATTTTGTATTAGTCTTGAGGGCAGGGACCATATTTTATACATCATTGTACAACCACACCACCTATCACATTGCAATCTCATCCGCTCACTTGGCTTTCGTTAACATCACAGGCTGTTCACTCCCAAATCTATTCTCTCCAGCCCAATTGTCATTCCTGAGTTTCAGACCAATATATCCAGCTGCCCACTGGACATCCTCTGACAACCAGCCTACAGATGCTACAGACTCGAAATCTCTAAAGCTAGACTCATTGCCGCAGCCTCCTTTCTCCATTAACCTCATCCCATCTCCCCCGTCTCAGTAAATTGTACCTTCTTCCCTTCAGCCCCAAGCCAGAAACTTGGGATCATCCTTGACTTCTCTCAGCCCCCTCATCTCAACATCCAGTTAGTCAGCAAGCCCTGCTGGTCCTGCCTATGAAGTCTCCCTCATTCTGGTCACCACTCCTTTTATCCATTCATTCTACTTCATTTCGTTGGTTCAACAAATGCCTTGGCATCTACTGGGCATGGGAGACTGTTCTAGGCAATGGGAAGACACTAGAACAGTGAACGAGCAAGGTTTCTTAGGGCTTAGATTGAGAGACACCCACCCAAATATCAGCTCCGTGGTTTCTCACTAGATTGCAGCCATCTCCTGATTGACCTCTCATTCATTAATCCAAGAATTATTTATTGAATTTGTACAGGGTGCCTGGCACTGTGCTGGGTGCGCACGAAGAATGTAGAAAACACCAGCATGGCTGGGAGGCATTAAGCAGAAGAAAGGGTAGGACTGGCCTACACAGGAGAGATAAGGTAGGGTCAGGACATCTAAGACCCAGTGGACCATGTGAAAAATGCACTACTTCCTTCCAAAAGGAAAGGGAAGCCATTGAAGGGCTTTATGCAGTGGGGTGACTTGAGGCTATTTAGGGTAACTGTAACCCGTCTATTTTCATTGTTAAAATTAATACAGAGCTCCTCCGATGATAGCCCAACATTGGCGTGTCAACATCAATCAGGTGCCCCCATCACACAGCAGGGGAGTTGAAGCAATGCCACCATTGAGACTTTGGCTGTACGTGTCAGCAGAAGATGAGCAATGAGGTTGTCAACTACAAGTTGCTCTTGATGTTGCTAACCACACATGGCCCATCCTATCTCCTTCTCATTTCAGCCTCTCTATCAATTTATGACACCCATGATCTCAGCTTGTCAGATGTTAGCACTTCCTGAGTTGTTGTCAAATCTCTCCCGCCCCTCCTCATGGCTGGATGCGGCTACATGTTGATGACTAGACATAGTTCTCCTTGCAAAAGTGGAGAGTCAGCAGACGGCTTGACTGCCTTAAGGTAAGTCTTGGAGCTTTCAGGCAAGTTGGTGCCTGGAACAGTCATTTTTTCACCTCCTAGTCACTGGGAGTGGGAGTGGGAGCAGGCATAAGGAGACAGACAGCATGCTCAGAAAGCAAAAGTTAGAATCCAGAGTTTGACAGCAAGATCACAAATGGCATTCCAGGCAAGTTGTCAGGACCAGGAAGTCCCACTACAGAGCAAAGGAGGCACTGTGACCCAGGCACAGGCCCAATAATAGAAACTCTCAAGCAGAAGATAATTCGAAGTTTTGGCAGCAGATGCCTCCAAGGAAATATGTCAGCAGGTGGTAGGGCCCCAATCTCCACCTAGTACGGCAATATAGAAATAAGAACTGAGTTGGGGAGGCTGAGAGTGGTGGCTCATACCTGCAATTCCAGCACTTTAGGAGGCCAAGGCAGGTGGATCACTTGAGGTCAGGAGTTTCAGACCAGCCTGGCCAACATGGTAAAAACCCATCTCTACTAAAAATACAAAAATTAGCCGGGCATGGTGGCGTGCACCTGTAATCCCAGTTACTAGGGAGGCTGAGGCAGGAGAATCCCTTGAACCTGGGAGGCAGAGGTTGCAGTGAGCCAAGATAGTGCCACTGCACTCCAGCCTGGGCGACAGAGTGAGACTGCATCTCAAACAAACAAACAAACAAACAAAAGAACAGAGTTGGGGGAAAGAATGAATAGCATAAGTGTTGTAATGAGGGGCCCCCAAATCTCAAGAGCTTCACACTACAGAAGTGTGTCTGTCACTAATGTAACAGCCCAAATATGTGTGTTCAGTAGGCAGCCTTCCATGCAGTGACTCAGGAATTCAGGCTTTTTCCATCTTGTAACCCTGTCATCCACTGGAACCTCAGATGCCTCTGCTGGATCATCCACAACCAGCTGGCAAGTGGAAAAAAGAGAAGATGATATGAGGAAGAATTTTACAGGCCAGGCCTGGAGGTGGTGTACACACTCTTTGGAAACATGACCACCCCTAATTGCAAAGGAGGCTGAGAAATGGAGCCAGCCCAGGAGGAAAAGGAAAGAGGTTTGGGAAGCATATAGCATTCCTGCCACAGGTGGGGTCCCATTCTGGGTATGTCCTCAATTCACCAATTCCTGTATAGGAAACAAGCCACTAGAACAGGCTGGAGGGTGGCAATTGCAGCCCTCTGCTAAAAAGCCAAGGCCCAGTAGCTAGTTCAGGGATCAGGGATGGAGAGGGACTAGCTGGTATGATGGCGTCTGACCCAGTATTCCCAACTCTGTCTCCAGGAGGCTGAGTTGCTACCAGGGGTCTGCTCTACATGTGCCACCAGGAGCCTTCCCCCAGCTCCATGAAGACTCAAAGACTGGAGTGTACCCATTCCCACCCCTGAGCACTTGAAGTTACTAAAGCTGTGTCTCTGGACACCCCGTGGCTGCCTGTACCTGTTCCGGGTTTATGGACTCTAATTTTACTTGCTTATCTTATCGGGGTTTTACCAGTATACCAGTTTGGCTGGAGCACAAGATTCATGAAGCAGGATGGTGAGAGATAAGGTTGAAGTGGTAGGGAGGGGCCGGCAGGGGGGTCTCTGGATACCAGGCTGAGGATCATGGACTTTGCCCACAGGACAGGCCACAGGACTTGCTGGCGGCGTCTTGTGGAGCAGGTACGTGTGCATGCATGTACAGGTGGGCAGCGTGCATGTGTCAAGCTCACATGGGAAGCAGGGTGGAAGAGGAAGGGACGGGCGCCAAGTGCTGTCGAGAAAGACAGCTGATGGGGGGCTGGGGCGGGGGGAGACAGCAGCAAGGGAGACCCACTGGGAGATCCCTACCGGAATCTAGGAAGTAGGGCTGAAGCATGAGACTAGTGAGAAAATGGACAGTGATCAGTGGAGGAGGATTCAGATATTTCTTAATGAAACAGCTGGGGGCTTGGCAACTGATTCGGAAGGACAAGGAGAGGAGGGAGTCCAGGAAGCCCAATCATTGAACTAAACCCTGACTCTGTGCAAATCAAACCTTCCCCAGGACACTTGACTTCTACTTGCTGGAAAATTCTCTTGTCTACGCAGCTCACAGGTGACTAGGGCTGTGGAGTTGCCCTCCCCACCTGCTCTACGCAGCCCTACGAGGAAGCCTCCAGGGTTCCAAGCCTGGATGGGGGAGTCAGAGATAGGATTTCTTGGAGAACTAAGGAAGGCAGGGAGCAGGGGCAGGGATGGGAGCATCCTGAGATTCAAACATCTCTATTGCAGTAGTTCAACTTCAGCAAATATCAGAATCACCTGCAGAACTCGTTAAATACAACACAGATTGCTGGGCACCATTGCCAGAGTTTCTGATTCAGTAATTCTGGGTTGGGGCCCTAGAATTTGCATTTCTTCCAATTTCCCAGGTGATACTGATGCTGCTGGTCTGGGACCACTCTTTGAGAACAGTGTGCTTCTCAACCCTACCTGTGCATTAGAAGCACCAGGGAGATCTTTTAAAATTCTAAAGCCCACACCCTACCCAGACTAACTGAATAAGAATCTACACATTAGATTCAAAGATGGCACCTCTGGGGGACACCTGAGGTCTGAAGAAGCTGCTGTATTTGGGCAGCAGCATGTCAGCAACTCTTTCGATTCTGTATGAACTTCTTCCTATTCTGTCTCAAGCACGCTCCTCTGTCCCCCAGGAGAGACCCTGACTTCCCATCTGTATTAGCCAATTTTCACACGGCTCTAGAGATACTACTTGAGACTGGGTAATTTATAAACAAAGGCAATTCAATTAATTCACAGTTCTGCATGGCTGGGGTAGCCTCAGGAAAGTTACAATCATGGCAGAAGGGAAAACAGGCGCCTTCTTCACAAGGCGGCAGGAGAGAGAAAGAGAGCATTTAAAGTGGGAAGAACCCCTTATAAAACCATCAGATCTCATGAGAACTCATTCACTATCATGACAGCAACATGGGAGAAACTGCTCCCATGATGCAATCACCTCCCACCAGATCCCTCCCTTGACAAGTGGGGATTACAATTCGAGATGAGATTTGGGTGGGGACACAGAGCCAAACCATATCACCATCTTTCCTTGACAGGTGTACCAAATTGGCCAGAATTGTCCAACCCTCTCTGAGGATTGATGTGAACTGTTTCCAACTTGGTTCTTTCACAATAATTAGCCATCACTTTACTGCTTTCCTGGTCACTGGCTGCCTGGGGGTTTCCTCTTCCCCTCTCCTCCTCCTCTGAAGTGACCTCCTCCTACGGAAGCCCTGGTCTCACACTTGCACTTCACCACCACCCAACTATTTGGAGTCAATGTCTGCCTTATCTCCCAATAGGATTCTTCAAGTTTCTGCAGGAACTGAGAAGTGTTCCTTTCTCTCAATATGGCAGTGGAAGATGAGGTAACATAAGGTGTGTGTGGGATGGAAGTAAATATGGCTCTGAAACCTCACATAATTACATCATAGAGAGGTATTGCCAAGGTAAACTAATAAGAAAACAGTTGGGTGGTGTTTACCAACAAAATCAGTTTGGGCTGTGTTATTCACTGCCTTTGCTTTGATGAATGAGCTGCGGATTAGAATCATACATTTCAAAAGAGGGAACCTCTTCATGGAATTGACCAAATTATTCTTCCTACTTGGTCAGGCTGCCTAGAAACTTGGAAAATTGCTAAGATAAGTTCTGGGAGCTCCATGGAGGCTCCTCTGCCCACTGGCTGCTTTGCAGAGCACCCTGTTTGTCTGTCTGTCTGTCTCCCTCTCTCTCTTTCCATCTGTCCTGATGCCTGTGCTTCTCCTAAGGCCATGGAACAGCAAGGCCAGAGTTTTAGTCTCAAACTCACAGTCCTAATGTTGGTTTTAAATTTACATTCTCTTACATCAAAGTCCTTGGGTAGCAAAATTGAGATTCGAATCCTATTTCTTATCAGTATCATGTAGACAGTTTGGATTTGAGACAGGACTTCAGCTCACAGCTGGGGTTGGAGGAGCCAGCATGCCACCACCCCTTTAGGAAACACTTGTAGAACACCCTTAAGGTGAAAGGCACAGAGACAGGTGCTAGGGGAGGATGATGGACAAGACCAGTGCCCTGTGCTCAGGGAGCTCACCACCTAGGGACCAGGACACCAGACCCAAGTTGAGACCAAGGATGCAGAAGCTGTTGAGGACTCCAGGTCAGTGCCAAGAACTACAATCTTTGGAAAAGTCTGATCACCACACAGAGACTCTGGGCACCTAGTCCAGTCTTCTACCTTCATAGCACCCCTGGCACCTAGGCACCTGGTCTCTGCTTGAAATTCTCCAATTCTGGGGAGCTCACTTCCTCATTAGACATGCTTTCTCTTGTTGCTCAGCTCTAGAATCTGTGTCATATTTCCCCAAGGCCCTAATTCAGTGAGGCCTTGGAACTCTCTCATTGGAACTCCAGAGAACTATATTTTCCCACCTTGTATGAGGCCTTCTACATCTGTTCTTTCCTCCAATGGCAACAACCACCTTGTGATTCCAGCAAAGTCATGTTGAGTGTCCACTTGACCAACTGGATACAATGAAGCTTGGTCAGTTCAGTGAACTTAGGCCAAGATAAGGCTACTTAACTCCTTGCCTGACACTGTTTTCATCCCAAAGCTCTGCCATCTTGGGGAGGGCATCCCAGAGTCCAGCTTTTTGAATCTGAAATGTATCATGCCAGCTAATTTTCCCAGAAAAACGGAGTGAGAGGGTGAGGGTTGGAACCATGTACTCCACACTTTAAACCTTCGTGGAAAACAAACCAATTGTCTGAACCATAGGCTGAGTTGATCAGGAAGTGAGCTGAGGGTCGATAGAGACTGTTCCTCCCAACACTACATAGCAATGTGGCTCAAACGCTACTTCTTTCTACTTAGATGATTTTTCTGTAATGAAGAGATGGTACCATCTGGACAGTGGGGTGCTTCATTTAGGAGAGGCAGAAGCAAAGGCCATGCTGGGGGAAGGCAGCATCAATGCCACACAAACGGTCCAAAAGAAAGCCAATCCAAAAGGGCCAGAAAAATGAAAACCACATCCACATAACATGCAAGCAACAGAGACTTCTGATTTTGTAGAGTGGAGAGGAGGTGGCACCTGAGGGCTCCCACTGTGCCTTCTTCACCTCATTCATCCTGGCTGTTTTGGGTACCAGGTCTCAAATGTGCTAACTGATTCACACCTCATTTTGGCAGAAAAAGATACATACACATGTAGGCCTGTCATCCCTGAACCTAGTATTTCTTAATGCTTAACATAGTTACAAAGAAGATCTGGAAAATTAACAGCCCTGTGTTCTACAGTTGCTGAGTTCTAGAGCCACAGGTAAGGTGGATTTGATGATGATTACAGAAAAACAGTTACATGTGATTCAGGGACCCAACCAAAGGTCCGAGAACAGGTGACCACAGCCTATAACTCTATGATGGATGTTATCATTCAAAAGAAGCAGGATATAACATAACCAAACCTTTGGACAAACCTATGGAAACCTGGACCTATTCTTCCATGTGAAACATTTGTCAGGAAGTCGTCCTCAGTCTAGCGGACAACAGATTTTCTTCAGCCCCTTGACCAGAAGGGTGTTTCCTCAGCCAGGCAGCAGCCCATCTTTTGTGGTTGTGCAGAGCGAGTTACACTAAAGGAAGTGATCAGAGGTCTGTAGTAGTCAGTGGAGGTTACTCACATCCTGAAGGGACATCAGTGACCCAGTACTGGAAGGTCTCTGAAAGGCCGAATACGAAAGGTCAAGGGCTTCCCCAAAATGTTCTTCTCCACTCTTATCCTCAAACAGGAATGAGTGCCTCCTCAGAGGATGAACTGAGTGACCCACCAGGTTCTTCTCAAGCATTCAAAGCACTTTATTTTATTTTATTTTATTTTATTTTATTTTATTTTATTTTATTTTATTTGAGAACGAGTTTTGCTCTGTTGTCCAGGCTGGAGTGCAGCGGCATGGTCTTGGCTCACTGCAACCTCCGCCACCCCGGTTCAAGCGATTCTCCTGCCTCAGTCTCCTGAGTAGCTGGGATTACAGGCACCCACCACCACACCTGGCTAATTTTTGTATTTTTAGTAGAGACCAGGTTTTGCCATGATGGCCAGGCTGGCCTTGAACTCCTGACCTCAAGTGATACACCTGCCTCAGCCTCCCAAAGTGCTGGGATTACAGGCGTGAGTCACCGTGCTTGGCTTCAAAGCACTTTAGATGAGGTACAGTGACTGCTCATTTCTCGCAGGAAACTCTCAGGTACTTCTCATGTTATCAATGCAAGACACAGGGACTCACCACCTTTCCCCAAAAACTGGGGATAGGAATGTGGAGAAATGAATACATTCTATTCATTCCTTCTTGCAAGTCCCCTCAACTCATTTTGATACTGGTCTCTAAGAAGAGTACTGTCTTTAATTAGGCATAATCCACAAAACACGACCCAAGGCAAAGGACGTTTTTCCACGTGTACATGTACAGGAAAAGCAAAGGAGATTTTCTTCCTTATGTTTGTCTGAACTTCCAAAAATCTAGAATGAATGTGTATTACTTTGGTAACAGAGAAAAAAATTTCTGGAAAAACGTTTGGTTCAGGGTAAAGCATCTGATATGAGGATAACTGCACTGAGAGTGTTTGTTTCTTCATCTGTCACTGAGGAGTTCACCCCAACATTGTGGGGTTGATATTGTCTCCCCTCATTTGTGTGTATTTGCTCAGTCGGAATTCAGCCTCAACCACAAAGTGTAGAACATTTCAACCTACTTTTCTTTGCTCTGGGAAGAGTTTCTATCTAGCTATTTTTATGGCACACAAGAAAAAGAGAGGTCTTTTACCATTCCTATATACTGCTGCTTTTCAAGGACGGCAATAAGAACTACACATAAGATGCTGAACTACCACCTGTGGAAGACTGTTCCATGGCATGGATGCCAAGTTGTGCCAAGGCCAGCATTTCAGAGCCTTGAATTTGGGAGCTGGAAGACATTGAGGCCCGGATTTATGATCCTTCCCATGTCTCAACCATCTGCTTCAGGCATGCTCCTGAAATTTATGAAATGCAATTGCTCGAAAGGGTACAGGCCAGGAAGTGCAGGGTTGAAATATTCTACCTGGCCAGAGTCACTGTCATGTAGACTAACTTAAGGCTTTGCTCATTTTAAAGGGGGCATTTCTCATTCACAACAGAGTACATTCCATGCCATTTGAAATGTTATAAAGCAGTCAAATCCAGCTTTGAATGTTCAGAAAATATCCCCCACCAAAGGTCATTTTCTATTTCCATCTTTAGGGTTAGTCACTCATGTGGTTCTTGTCAGAGTGAAAAACTCCTTTCCTTTTGTCTTCTTTCCCTTCTTTTTTCCCTTTATCTGTTATTGAGCCTGCAGATCATGTTAGACTTTCCTTCCAGAAGTTAACTCCACAGTGTCCTTTCTAAGACACCCAGTCATGCCAGGGAACCATTTCTAGTCCAGAATCATCAAAGACAGGTACAGACAATTTTCATAAGCAGCGTCTGTCCTAAGACAGGAGAGAAGAGCTTGCCCATGCCATTTTGTCCTTCTTCAATAAGGATAATTTGGCTTTCAGACTAATTGTAAGCACAGCCCCTTTGGAAGCATCCAGTGAGAACAGCTCATCCCTCTTACCCACACCACGGCTTTGCTCATGAGTCTCAGACTCTCAGGAAACATCTGTTCACCACAAATGTGACCCATTATCAAGTGTGACAAAGAGTGACTGTATGTGCAGAGTATATATAGATTTGTACCCATCATAGGCAAGAAATAATGTTTCCCTGTGGAAGGAGATATTGAGAAATCACAATATACTTCAGGTTGAATCCAGTCAAAAAATAAGCTATTTCAAATGCTACTTCCTCGAATTTGAATTAAATTCAGGTGAACTCAGTCTTCTGATTTTGCTTTTCAGTCTGATGTGTGTGTGTATGGATAGAATAAGACCTTAAACTTTTCTTTAGGGAGAGAATAAAATCTCTCTAGGTTTTCAGAAACATATAATTCCTACAAGATATGGACCCAGACTCACTGGCATAGTTTGGGTATATGTGGTATTGTTGGTTTTAGCTCTGTTATGATTTGCTTTTAAATATTTAGTTTTGAAATATAAATCTTGCTTAAGATTGAAGTCTGCTCTGGAGAAGTAGCTGTTTCTTTTGCTGTTGCTTAATAGAACTGTTGAATCTTGTAGGAAAGCAAAAAGATTCTGTTCTATAAATAAGTCATCCTAGTGAAGTATAAAATAATCCCAGAGCGTGCACTGCTACGTCTTCTTAGTGAGGCTTGAGCTAAAGTTCTGTCAATGTCTGGTAAATTAGGCATTCTAAGAAAGAAGACTATGCAGTTAATAGTATACAAAAATATGCGTCCCTCTAAAAATGCTTAGAAATTAGAGTCTGTGTCATTAAAATGACAAGCATCCTGTTTAAAAACTCAAAAAACATTGTCAATACCTTTACAAATTCCTTTCCATTCATCTATCCCCATGGCGAATATAGCACCTGTCACACCAGAGACACTCAACCACTGTTCTGTTCAGCCCAAGAGATAACTCTTCCTGGTGGACTACTCTGATTTCCTGGCAGTCACAAAGATGACTTAGAATGGTAATTTCCAGGCCAGGCACAGTGGCTCACCTCTATAATCCCTTTTGGAAGGCCAAAGTGGGAGGATTGTTTTGAGCTCACAAGTTTGAGACCAGCCTGGGCAACATGGCAAAACCCCATCTCTACCAAAAAGAAAAAAAAAGTCAGGCATTGGTGGCTCATGCCTGTAATCCTAGCTATTTGGGAGGCTGAGGTTGGAGAATTGATTGAGCCCGTGAAACAGAGGTTGCAGTGAGCCGAGATCACACCACTGTACTCCAGCCTGGGTGACAGAGCGAGACCCTGTCTCAAAAAAAAAAAAAAAGTTAATTTCCACTTATTGAAAATGACCGAGCCTGGGCTTAAAGAGCTGCAGGACATGAAATGATGTCCTTAATGCCTTAAATTATCACTATGATGGTTAATTTTAGGTGTCACCTTGATTGGCTCAAGGGATACCTAGATAGCTGGTGAAGCATTCTTTCTGGGTGTGTCTGTGAGGATGTTTTCAGAAGAGACTGGCATGTGAGTTGGTGGACTGAGTGGAGAAGATTCACCCTCAACATGGACGGGCACCACCCATTCAGCTTTGGACCTGGATAGAACAAAAAGGCAGGTGAATCCACACTCACTCTCGGAGCTGGGACACCCTTTTTCTCCTGCTCTTGGACATCAGAATTCCAAGATCTCTGGCCTTTGGACTCTGGAACTTGTACCAGCAGACCCCCTCAAGTTCTCAAGCCTTCAGCCTCGGACTGAGAGTTACAGCATGAGCTCCCCTGGTTCTGAGGTTCCGAGGCCTTTAGACGGGGACTGAGCCATGCTGTCAGCATCACTGAGTCGCCAGCTTGTAGATAACCTATCATGGGACCTCTCAGCCTCCATAGTTTGTGAGCCAATTCCCCAAATAAATCCCTTCTCATATATCTATAACTCTCTATCTCTATCTGCCTATCTATCATCTATTTACCTATGTATCTATCTCCTGTTGGTTCTGTCTGTCTATCTATCTGTCTATCTATCTATCTATCTATCTATCTATCTATCTATCTAATCTCCTATTGGTTGTGTCTATCTATCTACCTATCTATTTCCTATTGGTTCTATCTATCTATCTATCATCTATCTATCTATCTATCTATCTATCATCTATCTATCTATCTCCTATTGGTTCTATCGATCTATCTATCTTCTATCTATCTATCTATCTATCTATCTATCTATCTATCTATCTCCTATTGGTCCTGTCTCTCTGGAGAACTCTAATACAACACTTTGCCAAAGTGATTAATTTGCATTCTATAGCCACAGGCAGTATATGAGTAAACAATTTATACTTAAAACTGCTCTAGTCAGCTTGGTGAGTTTATCCAATCAACAAGCTTTTTTTTTTTTTTAATGAAGACCTGGCACTCTGTTTCATCATGCAGCCAAGAGCATTTCCCAAAGTGATTAGAAATAGAGATAGATGAGAAAAGAATAGTGCTAACAGAAAAGGCACCATCAATTCTTTAAATCATAATTCACCAAATGTGTACTATGTTCCAGGCACTATACTGGGATTACAAAGATAAATGAGACACAGCCTCTGCCCTCAAGAAGTTCATGGAATAGGAGGTGAGACAGGTGTGTAAATAGATCATTGCAATGTGGGGAGAGCAGTGATGGAGTGGCAGAGGGACACACTCCCAGTGTGAGCAGAGCTGACTTAAGGGAAGGATAAGTATTGACCAGATGACGGTGGAGATGAGGGATCTCTAGGAAGGGGAGCCAGGAGCATGCTGGAGCTAGCTCAAACCGGCTCAGGAGGGCTGCTCGCTAAGTGTTCAGGAATTTTGCCAGCAAGCTGTTACATGTGGCCATTATTAATAATTAAATTATGTAAGTTTACAATTAAATAAATTATATTAAAAATAAAGGTTATAAATACTAAAATACAAAATACTAAAGATAATAAATGCTAAAAATATATCACTCCCTAATTATTTTACTACCATTTACTATTATCTATGCCCTTGAGGGTTTTGTTTTTGTTTTTTTGAGACAGGGTCTCACTCTGTCACCCAAGCTGGAGGGCAGTGGTGTGATCTCAGCTCACCACAATCTCTGCCTCCCAGGCTCAAGTGATTCTCCTACCTCAGCCTCCCAAGTATCTGGGACTACAGGCATGCACCACCACATCTGGCTAATTTTTGCATTTTTTTTTTTTGTAGAGATGGGATTTTGCCATGTTGCCTAGGCTGGTCTCAATCTCCTGGGCTCAAGCAATCCACCTGCCTCTGCCTCCCAAAATGCTGGGATTACAGGTATAAGCTACCACACCTGGCTGAGGGTTTGTTTTAGGTCTATTGTATCTGTAAGGTGGAAATACTGTCTAATGGTGGCTATTGAACATCTCTACCCAACTCCACATTCAATGAAGTCATGTTAGTAGTTTGAGATTGGCGGTGATGGGAATATTTACACCACAGATGTCAGCAAATGCTAAAGAGCAGAGATTATTCCCCTCCCCAGAAGGCCATTTACCAGCAGACAGGGGCAAGGCCATGGAAAATAAACACAGGGAACTCCAAGCTGTGCAGAAAGCTGGGAAAATACATGGGAGGTTGAGGCACGAGGATCGCTTGAGGCCAAGAGTTTGCGACCAGCCTGGGCAACACAACAAGACCCTGTCTTTAAAAAAAAGAAAAAAATTGGCTGAGCGCAGTGGCTCACGCCTGTAATCCCAGCACTTTGGGAGGCTGAGGTGGGTGGATCACGAAGTCAAGAGATTGAGACCATCCTGGCCAACATGGTGAAACCCTGTCTCTACTAAAAATACAAAAAATTAGCCAGGCATGATGGTGGGCACCTGTAGTCCCAGCTACTTGGGAGGCTGAGGCAGGAGAATCACTTGAACCCGGGAGGCGGAGGTTGCAGTGAGCCGAGATTGCGCCACTACACTCCAGCCTGGTGACAGAGCGAGACTCCATCTAAAAAAAAAAAAATTAACTAGGTGTGGTGGGACACCTCTGTAATCACAGCTGCTCAGGAGGCTGAGGCTGGAGGAGGCTGAGGCTGGAGGATCACTTGAGCCCAGGAATTCAAGGATACAGTGAGCTATGATCGTGCCACTGCACTCCAGCCTGGGTGGCAGAGCAGGAAACAGAATCCAGCAAAGAGCAAAGTTCAATGAGGTGAAAAGTGATCAAATCCCTGATGACCTCTGAGACCACATGGAAGAGCTGGCGCTGGAGGCTTTGGAGGACTCGAGGAAGGGAGAGATCATCTGCCCACAGCAGGGAGGGCAGTTGGACTGCAGAGTGGCCAGACCAGAGGCAGGAATCCAGGATGACTCCCCAGCAAGTGGAAGGCACATTCAATGAGAAAAGGTGACCAGTGCAGTGTTCCATATGGGAGTGTGTGCTGTCCAGTTTGTGAACCCCCTGGGTAGAAGCATTCGGCAGACAATCACTGTTCAAAGGAAGTTTGGGAGACATCTGGGCTGGGGCCAGGGACCACACACCAGTGTGGATGGCGGTGAAAGCTTTAGAGTGTGTGAGGTCACCAAGGAGGGCGGAGACAGAAAAGAACAACTGAGAATGGAGCCAAGGGGGAATCAAGGTGCAGACAGATGAGAGGGAGGATGGGGAGGGCACAGCCAGAGACCCTGTAGATAATGAAGCAGAATGGCAGGCAAGGCAGAAGAGTGTTTCAGGAAGCAGGAGACAGAGAGGGAGACAGGGCAGAGGGAGAGACCTGGAAAAAGGGGAACAGAGCATAGGTGTTCAATCCCCAGCTCCTAGAAACTCCTAAAAATACCAAAATAAAAATAGGCCAGGCACGGTGGCTCATGCCTGCAATCCCAGCACTTTGGGAGGCCAAGACAGCTGGGTCACTTGAGGTCAGGAGTTCAAGACCAGCCTGGCCAACATGGCAAAACCCTGTCTCTACTAAAAATGGTAGAGCGTGCCTGTAATCCCAGTTACTTGAGAGGCTGAGGCATGAGAATCACTTGAATCCAGGAAGTGGAGATTGCAGTGAGCCAAGATTGTGCCACTGCACTCCAGACTGAGTGACAGAGTGAGACCCTGTCTCTAAAATAAAATAAAATAAAATAAAATAAAATAAAATAACATAGGCCAGGCACAGTGGCTCATGCCTGTAATCCCAGCATTTTGGGAGGCTGAGGCAGGTGGATCACTTGAGGTCAGGAGTTCAAGACCAGTCTGGTCAACATGGTGAAACCCTGTCTCTACTAAAAATACAAAAAAAATTAGCCAGGCGTGGTGGCGGGCACCTGTAGTCCCAGCTACTTGGGAGGCTGAGGCAGGAGAATGGTGTGAACCCGGGAGGCGGAGCTTGCAGTGAGCCAAGAGAGCGCCACTGCAGTCTGGCCTGGGTGAAAGAGCGAGACTCCATCTCAAAAAAAAAAAAAAAAGCAAAAATTTGCTAAGCATGGTGGCGCACACCTGTAGTCCCAGCTACTCAGGAGGCTGAAGCAGGAGAATTGCTTGAACCCAGAGGCAGAGGTTGCAGTGAGCTGAGATCGAGCCACTGCACTCCAGCCTGGGCAGCAGGCTGTTTCAAAAAAAAAAAAAAAGAAGAAAGAAAGAAAGACAAGAAAGAAAGAAAGAAAGAAAGAAAGAAAGAAAGAAAGAAAGAAAGAAAGAAAGAAAGAAAGAAAGGAAGGAAGAAAGAAAGAGAAAGAAAGAAAGAAAGAAAAAGAAGGGAGGGAGGGAGGGAAGGAAGGAAGGAAAGAGAGAGAAAGAAAATCTAGGGATTTGTTCTAGACTTTCATTCTAGATATTAAGACAAGGAGGAACTAGAAGGAAGACTCACAATTCAACTCACTTCGAAGAGTTGTGTGTCATGGGATGAAAGTGGAGGGTCCATCCCACTGAACCCTCAGGTTGAGCCCACTGAGGAACAGGAAGCACTCCTACCTTGGGGGCTGTGGCACTGGAGCCCCAGGCCCAGGAGCAAGTGAGGCAATATAACATAAAAGTTAAGACCATGAATTCTGGAGTCAGATAGTCTGGGTTTGAATGCTTATTCTGCTAATTATTAGCTTGGATAATTTTCTTAACTGAGCCCTCAGTTTCCTCATCTATGTAGTGGGAATGATGATAATATATATACCTCATAGAGTGATTGTGAGGATTAAACAAGGAAACACACATGCAATGTTCCAAATCAGGCCTGGCACCTGGCTAGCACCACTGATGGCTGTGATCAGGATTGCTGTCAGGACACCCCCAGCACCAGGATCCCTGCTACACCCATCTGCCTGATGGATCACTGAACTTATCTCATTCCATCCTCCAATTCAAGATGGAAAAGGATTATTCTAATTGACTTCAGGTAAGCTGTGAAATCCATTCACATTACTTTTGGGGGAATGCATAGTCAAGAGAGATCTTTCCTCATTCCAAAATATATTAAGAGGGAAAAACAAACATGTTGTATTAGTCCATTTTCATACTGCTATGAAGAAATACCAAGACTGAGGAACTTATAAAGAAAAAGAGGTTTAATGGACTCACAGTTTCACATGGCTGGCAGGCCTCACAATTATGGTGGAAAGCAAAGGAGGAGCAAAGGCATGTCTTACATGGTGGCAGGCAAGTGAGTATATGTAGGGGAACTGCCGTTTATAGAACCATCATATCTCATGAGACTTACTATCATGAAAATAGCACAGGAAAAACCCACCCCCATGTTTCAATTACCTCCCACTGTGTCCCTCCCATGACACACAGGAGCTACAATTCAAGATGAGATTTGGGTGGGGACACAGCCAAACCATATAATTCTGCCCCTGGCCCCTCCCACATCTCATTTCCTCACATTTTAAAACACAATCATGCCTTCCCAACAGTCCCACAAAGTCTTAACTTATTCCAGCATTAACCCAAAAGTCCAAGTCCTGAGTTTCATCTGAGACAAGGCAAATCTCTTCTGCCTATGAACCTGTAAAATCAAAGGCAAGTTAGTTATTTCCTAGATACAATGGGGATACAGGCATTGGGTAAATACATCCATTTCAAATGGGAGAAATTGGCCATAAAACAAAGGAGCTACAGGCCCCATCCAAGTCTGAAATCCAATAGGGCAATCATTAAACCTTAAAGTTACAAAATGATCTCCTTTTACTCCATGTCTCACATCCAGGGCATGCTGACACAAGCGTGGGCTCCCACAGCCCTGGGCAGCTCTGCCTCTGTGGCTTTGCTGGGTATAGCCCCCCTTCTGGCTGCTTTCCCAGTTGAGTGTCTGCAGCTTTTCCTGGTGTATGGTGCAGGCTGTCAGTGGATCTACCATTCTGGGGTCTGGAGGATGGTGGCCTTCCTCTCACAGCTCCACTAGGCAGTGCCCTAGAGGGGACTCCATGTGGGGGTTCCAACCCCACATTTCTTTTCTGCACTGCCCTAGCAGAGGTTCTCCATGAGAGCTCTGCTCCTGCAGCAAACTTCCACCTGGACATCCAGACATTTCCATTCATCCTCTGAAATCTAAGTGGAGGTTCCCAAACCTCAATTCTTGACTGCTGTGCACCTGCAGGCTCAAACCATGTAGAAGCTGCTAAGATTTGGGACTTGCACCCTCTGAAGCCACAAGTCCAAGTGGTACCTTGGCCCCTTTTAGCCACAGCTGGAGTGGCTGGGACTCACAGCATCAAGTTCCTAGGCTGCACACAGTGGGGGCCTGGGCCTGGCCCAGGAAACCATTTTTTCCCCCTAGGCCTCTGCGCCTGTGAGGGGAGGGGCTGCTGCAAAGGTCTCTGACATACCCTGGAGACATTTTCCCCATTGTCTTGGTGACTAACATTGGGCTCCTTACTTATGCAAATTTCTGCAGCAGGCTTGAATTTCTCTCCAGAAAATGGGTTTTTCTTTTCTATTGCATCATCAGGCTGAAAATTTTCCAAACTTTCATGCTCTGCTTCCTCTTGAATACTTTTCTGCTTAGAAATTTCTTCCACCACATACCCTAAATCATCTCTCTCAAGTTCAAAGTTCCACAGATCTCTAGGGCAGGGGCAAAATACTGCCAGTCTATTTGCCAAAGCATAACAAGAGTCACCTTTGCTCCAGTTCCCAACAAGTTCCTCATCTCCGTCTGAGACCACCTCAGCCTGTACTTTATTGTCCATATCACTATCAGCATTTTAGTCAAAGCCATTCAACAAGTCTCTAGGAAGTTCCAAACTTTCCCATATTTTCCTGTCTTCGTCTGAGCCTTCCAAACTGTTCCAACCTCTGTCTGTTACCCAGTTCCAAAGTCACTTCCACATTTTCAGGTATATTTACAGCAGTACCCCACTTTACCAGTACCAATTTACTATTTAGTTCATTTTCATACTGCTATGAAGAAATACCAGAGACTGGGTAATTTGTAAAGAAAAAGAGGTTTATTGGACTCACAGTTCCACATGGCTGGGGAGGCATCACAATCATGGCAGAGGGCAAAGGAGGAGCACATCTTACATGGCAGCAGGCAAGAGAGCATGTGCAGGGGAACTGCCACCACCTTCTTCTTTCTTCTTTCTTCTTCTTCTTCTTTTCTTTTGAGACCAAGTCTCACTCTGTCACCCAGACTGGAGTGCAGTGGAGTGATCTCAGCTCACTGCAACTCCACCTCCTAGGTTCAAGTGATTCTCCTGCCTCAGCCTCTGGAGTAGCTGTGATTACAGGCACAAGCCACCACACCAAGCTAATTTTTGTATTTTCAGCAGACACGGGGCTTCACCATGTTGGCCAGGTTGGTCTCGAACTCCTACCCTCAGGTAATCTACCCACTTCAGCCTCCCAAAGTGCTGGAATTACAGGCATGAGCCACTGCGAACAGCCGGGAACTGCCCTTTATAAAACCATCAGATCTCTAGAGACTTATTCACTATCACGAGAACAGAATGGAAAAAACACACCCCCATGATTCAATGACCTCCCACTGGGTCCCTCCAACAACATGTAGGGATTATGGGAGCTACAATTCAAGATGAGATTTGGTTAGGGATGCAGCCAAACTATATCACGTGTAACCTATGCAACTATTCTGTAACGAGAAAATGGATACACATAGCACTCAAGAAGTGTTAAAATTGCATATTTTAAAGAAAAAAGTTACTGTAGAAAATGGAAATACATTTGAACAACACTTAAAACAATATTTAAACTACATTTGATGGAGGGACAGATAAAAATCTCAGACTCCATGAAATAAAAGGTAAGGATGAGATAAGCCAACAAAGTGATATGAGAGAGTTGACACAGTTAAGAAAATAATGTGACTGGATGTGGTGGCTCACACCTGTAATCCCAGCACTTTGGGAGGCCAAGGTGGGTGGATCATCTGAGGTCAGGAGTTTGAGACCAGCCTGGCCAATGTGGTAAAACCCCGTCTCTACTAAAAATACAAAAATTAGCCAGACACAGTGGCGTGCGTCTGTAGTCCCAGCTACTTGGGAGGCTGAGGCAGAAGAATCGCTTGAACCTGGGAGGCGGAGGTTGCAGAGAGCAGATATCAGGCCACTGCACTCTAGCCTGGGTGACAAAAGGAGACTCCGTATCAAATAATAATAATAATGAAATATTTAATGACATGGAAGAATTGTAAATAAACTTAGCAACCACAGTGGTTACAACTGGCAATGGAAGATAATTCAATCAGTGAAAAGAAAGCTAAGCATGGGACTGTATTCTGTAATGCAAAAGAAAAGGACAAAGATTAGCCGGGCATGGTAGCACATGCCTGTGGTCCCAGCTACTTGGGAGGCTGAGGTAGAAGGATTCTTTGAGCCTGGGAGGCAGAGGTTGCAGTGAGCTGAGTTGTGCCACTGCACACCAGCCTGGGTGACAGAGCAAGAACCTGCCTCACAAGAAAGAAAAAAAAAGGACAAAGAGATCAAAACTATCAGAAACAAGGTCTAGACATAGAAAGACAGGTGATAGAAATCTAGTTTTGAAGGAGAGAGAAAAAAAGAACAGAAGAGCTACTTAAAGATATTAGAAAAGAAAATATTTTTAAGTTGAAGCAAGACCTGCATTTGTAGATCAAAGCTCATCATATGTTAGCCCAAATTAATAAAAAACAGACCTAGATTTAGACATATTGTAGTGAAACAGTTAAATGTTGAAGGGGAATTTAACAATAATGTCAAAAAGCCAATACAAAGAAAACATTATTTTATTTAAAAACACATAAATGGAAAAATGTGGTCTGTCCTTGATTAGGAAGAGTTTTGATATTGCAAAGATGCTGATTTCCCTCAAACTAACTGATAAGGTTAACGTCATCCCTAGTAAAATGCCAGTGGCATTATTTTTAAAACTGTCTCAAACTGTTTCTGAAATTATTCTGGAGTAATAAAAGATATTGATGGGGAGACACTGAATACAGGGAAGGAACAAATTAGAGTAAGGAAATATAGTTAGCTATAAACTATTTTGTAAGAAGAAGAAGAAAGATTGGATGGAGTTGAATGAGTTTTTAAACGTGAAAACAACAAGTAAGCAATTGATAACTGATAGGAAAAGACTAAAAATTTAGGTCAGGATTCCAGAGGACATGAGGAAATATGAGAAGGTCACAAACACTCTCAGATAGAAGGGAGAATATTCTATCCAAAGAGTCTAAAATCATCAAGAAACAGTAATATTAAAATGGTAATTATAATAGCTAACATATTGACCATTGTGTCGACAGCTGGAGAAACGATGGTTAACAAGACAAACACTCCAGTGTCTTTTGGAGCTTCAGGTCTGGGGGAGGCAGAAAAAAGATGAGGAAACAAACACAATCATTGCAAATGATAAAAAGGTATGAAGGAAATAAACAGGTAATAAGAATAGTGGCGGGAAGTGGGAATGACACTACTGAAGGAAGTCCAGAAGGGCTTCTCTGAAGATATTTAAGCCAAGACCTAGGAGACGAGAGGTGGAATGGATCAAAAAGCAGGGAGGAGGGTCATTAGGTAGAGAGCCTGGCCAGAGGTGGAAACGTGCTGAGATCAGTTCAGTCAGGTGCATTGAGGTCTTCGAGGAGGGAGGGAGAGGATAAGCCATGCAGGACCTTGGAAGCTACTACAAGGATCTTGGATTTTACCCTAGGTGCAATGAGAAGCCACTGGAGGCATGATACAACCTGATTTGCATTTTTAAACATTCTGGGCCACTGTGTAGAAAATGGATTGGAGGGGCCAGAGGGGAGCAGGAACTGTCAGGAGGTTCTTCCAGAGTCTCAATAAAGGGTGGCATTGCCCTAAACTAGGGTGGTGAGCATGGAGAAAAGAGCTACAGGGAAACTCTGGAGATCCAGTCTGTGGGACTTGCCGACGGGTTGTTTAAGGAAGTGAAGGAAGACAGAATGATCCACACATTTCTGGCTTGGAACCTAGAAGTGGAAACTCTCCACTGGATAACAAGATGTGGATAGAGGGTGATGGGATATGGGCAGATAAAGCCGTAATGAGGCTTGTGGGGTAGGGCCAGGCCTACTGCCCTAGGAAATTAGGAGACCTCCTACACTCTGAGTCAGAAGCCAAGTGAAAGCCACATTAAGGAAGTTGTTCTACAACATGTGTGCTGGCTAAAATAGAAGGAGTCAAGTGGGAAGCCAATAAATGAGGACCTGGGCTTAATTCAGGGCAGCAAGAATGGCAAGGAAGGAACTAGGAAATCATTTGAAGAAAAATTTGGCAGCATATTGGGCTGGGCATGGTGGCTCATGCCTGTAATTCCAGCACTTTGGGAAGCCAAGGGGGGTGTATCTTTTGAGCTCAGGAGTTCAAGACTAGCCTGAGCAACATGACAAAACCCCATCTCTACAAAAAAATTAAAAAATTAGGCCGGGCATGGTGCAGTCCTAGCCCTTAGGAGGCCGAGGCAGGCAGATTGCCTGAGCTCAGAAGTTCAAGACCAACCTGGGCAACACACTGAAACCCCATCTCTACTAGAATACAAAAAATTAGCCAGCATGGCAGCGTGCGCCTATAGTCCCAGCTACTTGGGAGGCTGAGGCAGGAGAATTGCTTGAACCCGGGAAGCAGAGTTTGCAGTGAGCCGAGATTGTGCCACTACACTCCAGCCTGGGCAACAGAGTGAGACTTCGTCTCAAAAAAAAAAAAAAAATTAGCTGGGCTTGATGGCGTGCACCTGTGGTGTCA
Organism: Pan troglodytes; assembly: GCF_028858775.2. Lineage (NCBI taxonomy): Eukaryota > Metazoa > Chordata > Mammalia > Primates > Hominidae > Pan > Pan troglodytes. The sequence goes on along the minus strand of NC_072404.2, from coordinate 155,158,020 downwards.
GCTTCTCGGGAGGCTAAGGTGAGAGGACTGCTTGAGCCCGGGAAGTGGAAGCTGCAGTGACCAGGGATTGCACCACTATACTCTGGGTGGCAGAGTGAGACTGTCGGGGGAAAAAAAAAAAAAAAAAAGCAGTGTATGGAAGTAAAGAAGAGACAATCAAAGGTGACAATGGGAGAGGAATGGTGCTAATGTCTGAGGGCAGGTGGAGAAGGAGGCTGGTTCTGAGAATGTTTCAGAGTGAGGACACGGCTCCCAGATGGAAATGTCTGGCAGGCAACTGAAGTTACAGAACCGGAACTAAGATCTGAGGTCCAGGCTGGCTGGCAAATGGGCCACATCCTAGAAAATGGAGGGTAATTCAATCTTTCACACACGGAATCAGAATCTTCTAAAAAATTAGAATACACACTTAAAATTCAAACTGCATTTGCTGGTCACACCACTCTACATAGTTCATTTTTCTTTGAAAATTCCGAAGCTTCCTTGGGTTCTTGTGCTTCAGGGTCACGATCAGGAACATGAATTATGGTTGGTATGAGACAACTTTATCTGAAACAGAACTACCATGGTTTGGGAGCAAATGTTCTCTTTGAGCCTCGGTGTAGGAAACAGACAAAGATGCTGATCTCCTGCATAGAAGGTTTCTATTCTCACACTTCTCAAAACTCACACAGATCACTATTTTTCAGCGTTAGCCCAGCTGACTTGCATTTTGTTTCCTGCTCTCGCTTCCACGTGTACCTTGTGAGCCATATGTTAGGCAGTTAATAACGTAGTTTCAGGAACAATACACCTGGCTTCCTCTGCTCACAGCACAGTGGAAACTTGGCTCCACCCATGCAGGAATCTCCCTGTTTTCTCCTCGGTTCGCCTCCCTTGCTGACAATCTCTTTCTCCCTCTCCTTGGCATCCATTTCTCATCTTCCTACCCTTTCGTGTTTTCTTCTCTTCCTGCTTCACCGGCTTCTTTTCCTTCTGGCTGGCGTGTCTCCCTCTTCAAGCCGCCTGCTTCATCCATCTTCTCCCCTACAGAGCTCAGAGATTTAGAACAGCACTTGCTTGAATCTCATTGTCTAAGCAATGACTGCCCTCCCTGACTTCTGTCTGTTAAAAAAAATAAAAATAAAAATTCTTGTCATTTGAGCTTCATGACTGCCTGAATTCTTGATACACTAAGATTTATTGTGTGTACACAATGGCGACCCCCAGGCTAAGCACTTTGAATGCATATCATGAGTGTTCCAAGGAGAAGAATTTCAGGAAGAATCTCTTTGTTCTATTTGGAAAACATAATTTTTATAATTATTCAAGGAGGTAATGCATGGAATCAAATGAATGCTGTGGCCAGATCCATGGCTGGGGTCCAAGGAGTCACTCTGAGGGCAGTGTGGCTTTTTTGAGGGAAGTTTGAACACTGTATCTCAGCTGTGAGTGGACATTACAGTGGTCAGCAGTACTTACTGCCTGTGCACTGACCCTTTACTTCATTCGTCTACCTTTTCCTCCATCCCACTCCCAGCCCCTCACTCTAAAGACTACACAGGAATGTAAAGAGTTGGTGAGAGTTGGGAGATTTGTTTGGGATAGGAAATGTTGGCAGAATAGGCCATCTTACAAGGTACTTTCTAGCCAACCAGCTGAGTCACTACATGGTGAAGTTAGTTTATAGTCTTTGTGAAGATGGATGGAATAACAAGACTTTGCAATGCTTCATTCCAACAATTCAGTCACTTTAATAACCAAACAAGGTGTTACTATGTGAGGATCAATGCAGGGCCAATGGCTAACACTGTGGCCAAACCCCTGCCTGACCTCAATGACCAATGCAAGCAGAGCCACAGGGGAGAAGTAACCCGGTCAGCCACCCAGCTGTGTTCTTTCCGAGTTGAACACACAACACTGAACCTGGACCCACTGCTCCCTAAAATGATTTTCTGTGGCTCCAAATAATCATTCTGCTCCAGGTAGTTATGGCTCTTCCTCAAAGCTTCTGTGAAAAATACAAAAACAGACAAAGAAGAAAGAACTCTTTTCAATGGCAGCAAGGTCTAGGTAGGCCTTCTTTCTATTTATGTGTAAAACTCGCTAATTATATTTTAATGGATTTTCTTCATGTTGAAACGTGTACATTAAATGTGGAGCCTTTCATTGACATTAGAATTGGCTGAGTCTCTATCATGAGAGCATATCTTACCAATTCTGTTAGTTCATTTAAAAATGGACATTGTGTCGACATGTCAAGCGCAAGTTTAACTGAGCTTAACAATGATGGATACAATTTTCAAAAAGTTAAAATACATGCATTGTATTAAGGCATTGCCTCTTCTTTATCCCAATGGTCATTAGAGGCTGCAGCCAAAATCGGAAACTTCTCTTCTTTTTTTAGATTAATAGACTTTATTTTTTAAGAGCTGTTTTACATTTTCAGAAAAATGAGCAGAAAACAGCATTTCCATATAACCCTGGCCCTCCTTCCAGTTTCCTCTATCATTAACATCTTACATTAATGTGGTACATTTATGACAATCAATGAGCCAATATTGATATGTTATCATTAACTCAAGACCATAGTTTACATCAAGGTTCACTCTTTGTGTTGTACATTTTATGAGTTTTGACAAATGTTTAATGACATGCATCCACCATTGCAGTACCAGACAGGATAGTTTCACTGGCCTGAAAATCATCTGTGCTCCACGTGTTCATCCCCTCTGTCTCCCCCAGATCCTGGGAAACCACTGTCTTCTTCATGTCTCCATAGTCTTGCCTATGCCAGAATATCATAGTTGGAATCACACAGTATGCAGCCTTTTTGGATTGGCTTGTTTCACAGTGCAGTATGCATTTAAGGCCCCTCCATGTCCCTCTGTGGCTTGATAGCTTATTTTTATCACTGAATGCTATGCCATTGCATAGATGAACCCTAGTTGGTTTATTCATTCCTTTTCCATTAAATACCGCTATGTGCTCTACATTTAACCAAGTTCTATGAGGATACCAAAAAATTCTACAACAGCTTTCTCCTCAAGGTTAGTCTAATTATGAAGATATATATTAGGCAAAATGATATAAAAGTATATTTTAAGGCAGTGAAGTATATGGTTCGTTCTAAACAAATGTGATCTAGAAAAGCAATGTTTTCAGGGGAACATGATCCCCTGAGATTAGACACATATTTTTTGTGTATATGTGTCCAGGGTCCAAGGCATTCATCACATTCTTAAGGGTATATAATATGCTCCCCACGAAATTAAGAACTACTGCAGAGATGAAGAGGGGTGCAAATGATAATCAGTTGCATTTGTAACTGGAGAAGAGCTTGTGAAGGAGGTAGGGCTTGGCCTGAAAACAGAAGGGTGGTAGTAGGGCCTGGTTACGTAGGCAGAGGAGCGGACAGCACCAGGAGAGGTGTGAAAGGGAGGCGGGGTGGTGAAACAGTGAGGAGGAACAGGTCTACTTTGAGTTAAGAAAGGGAAAGCTGAAACTGGATCCCTTCCTTACACCTTATACAAAAATCAATTCAAGATGGATTAAAGACTTAAACGTTAGACCTAAAACCATAAAAACCCTAGAAGAAAACCTAGGCATTACCATTCAGGACATAGGCATGGGCAAGGACTTCATGTCTAAAACACCAAAAGCAATGGCAACAAAAGACAAAATTGACAAATGGGATCTAATTAAACTAAAGAGCTTCTGCACAGCAAAAGAAACTACCATCAGAGTGAACAGGCAACCTACAAAATGGGAGAAAATTTTCGCAACCTACTCATCTGACAAAGGGCTAATATCCAGAATCTACAATGAACTCAAACAAATTTACAAGAAAAAAACAAACAACCCCATCAAAAAGTGGGCGAAGGACATGAACAGACACTTCTCAAAAGGAGACATTTATGCAGCCAAAAAACACATGAAAAAATGCTCATCATCACTGGCCATCAGAGAAATGCAAATCAAAACCACAATGAGATACCATCTCACACCAGTTAGAATGGCAATCATTAAAAAAGTCAGGAAACAACAGGTGCTGGAGAGGATGTGGAGAAATAGGAACGCTTTTACACTGTTGGTGGGACTGTAAACTAGTTCAACCATTGTGGAAGTCAGTGTGGCGATTCCTCAGGGATCTAGAACTGGAAATACCATTTGACCCAGCCATCCCATTACTGGGTATATACCCAAAGGACTATAAATCATGCTGCTATAAAGACACATGAACACGTATGTTTATTGCGGCATTATTCACAATAGCAAAGACTTGGAACCAACACAAATGTCCAACAATGATAGACTGGATTAAGAAAATGTGGCACATATACACCATGGAATACTATGCAGCCATAAAAAATGATGAGTTCATGTCCTTTGTAGGGACATGGATGAAACTGGAAAACATCATTCTCAGTAAACTATCACAAGAACAAAAAACCAAACACCGCATATTCTCACTCATAGGTGGGAATTGAACAATGAGATCACATGGACACAGGAAGGGGAATATCACACTCTGGGGACTGTTGTGGGGTGGGGGGAGGGGGGAGGGATAGCATTGGGAGATATACCTAATGCTAGATGACGAGTTAGTGGGTGCAGTGCATCAGCATGGCACATGTATACATATGTAACTAACCTGCACAATGTGCACATGTACCTTAAAACTTAAAGTATAATAAAAAAAAAAAAAAAGAAAGGGAGAAGACAGAAGATTGGCTAGAAAAGGGAAGTTCTTCAAAGTCCAGAAGATATCTACACTGGGATTATAAAGCACAAAATGTCTTGTTCATCCCATATAGAAAGTGTTGGCCGGGTGTGGTGGCTGATGCCTGTAATACCAGCACTTTGGGAGCCCAAGGTAGGTGGATTGCTTGAGGTCAGGAGTTTGAGACCAGCCTGGCCAACATGGTGAAACCTCATCTCTACTGAAAATACAAAAATTAGCCAGCATGGTGGTGCATGCCTGTAATCCTAGCTACTTGGGAGCTGAGGTAGGAGAATTGCTTAAACCTGGGAGGCAGAGGTTGCAGTGAGCTGAGATCATGCCACTGCACTCCAGCCTGGGCAGCAGAGTGAAACTCCATCTCAAATAAACAGACCAAAAAAAAAAAAAAAAAAAGAAAGTGTCTTGTTCCAACTGTTAGCAGACACACATACATGCACGTGCACCATACACACACCCATACAAGCATTAAGATGCATTTTCTTTAAGAAATGCAGCCTTCTCATTCTCTTTGCCACTTCTTTGTAGAAGAAATCCCCTATAAAAGGGCTTTGGATTAAGAAGTCAATATGAAACCGTGAACCCTGATCAGGAAAGGGAAGACAGGAGAGAGAGGTAAGAAGGAATGATTACTTTCTACTAAGTCAGATTGGTCTCAACACTTGGCTCTGAAAAGCTTGGCTTATTTTCACTCTGAATCATGAATGCGAAAATGCTCTGCAAACTGTAAAGCACTTTGTAAATGTTCTCATTATTATGCTATTCCATCTCATATGAAATATGTTTCCTTTTCCTCTCTGCTTTTGTAAATCAAATCCATCCCTAAATGCCTGGCTCAAAATGTAAGCTTTCTTTGACTCTTTCAGCAGATTGTGATCTTCCCATCCCCTAAAAGTCCATCAAATTTATAACAAGAGTCTTTCATTTGGCCCCAGTATCACAAACTACACTCCCTTGTTTGTTTTTTCTGGGTCTCTGTCTTGCCTTTCACTACAAAGGTGTTCACTGTTGTTTGCCACTCAGTGAAACGGTGTTTGGCACAGAGTAGGTGTTCAATAAATACTTTTTTTTTTTTAAATGGATTCTCACTCTGTCATCCAGGCTGGAGTGCAGTGGTGGATCTTGGCTCACTGCAACCTCCACCTCCCAGCTTCAAGTGATTCTCCTGGCTTGGCCTCTTGAGTAGCTGGGACTACAAGAGTGTGCCACCATGTCCAGCTAAATTTTTTTGTACTTTTAGTAGAGACAAGGTTTCACTATGTTGGCCAGGCTGGTCTTGAACTCCTGACCTCAAGTGCTCTGCCCACCACAGCCTTCCCCAAAGTGCTGGGATTACAGGTGTGACCCACTGCACCTGGCCCAGTTAGTACTTTTTAAATTGTATTAATGACACAGGATTTCTAGAGACATGTTTCATAATATTTTTAGTTTATACCATTCCCATAGTAGACAACCATTCAATTACATATCTAAAAACTGGTGACCTGGTCTGAACATTTTGTCTAGTTAGCCATGAATCAGGCAGGCTGCAGACAAACAGCCACATGACCCTTCTTCGCACCAAGCATTCTTATTGCTCTTCTTTTCCTTTACCATCTTGCTTTGTTTCCTATTGATGTTCTCTTACCTGGGCCTCAAATGATACTTATGACTTTAAAAGTGCATTTTCCAGGATATCTCTTTTGGAGGACAGGGATGAAAGTATACCCTTCTCTCCTCCCTCATTCATCCTTTGTAGTAGGGTTGACTTGGAAGTCTAGGACCCAGTGAAAAGCAAACTCAGTCTCCTATGAGTAAAAGCAGACAGGGAGTCTGATTTCTGTCCCTGCCCTCATCCCTGCAGATAAAGAGGACTGGCTATTTGTCCAACTGTGCTTCATGCAGTCCCTCAAGAATAACCACCTGTATTCCCATCACTGTGTTCTATGTCTGTTTGTTTTGTTTTCATTGTCAATAAACTGTATCTAGATGCTGGGTGAAGTTCTACAGAAAAATTTGACACAAAAGACAAACCTCTGGGACCTGCAGAGAGAATAAAGACAAGTAGGTAGGTGATAATGCAGGCCAGTAAACAAACCACCAAGCCGACCATGGGTGAAGCTGGCTGGCTGTCCTCGGAAGGGGTGGATATTGGATGAATCTCTGTAAAGCCAGGAGTCCAGGTCTTAGCCTTGTGGTTTTGGTAACTCTATTTTACCAGTTTACTCAAGAGTTATCAGGATCTGATGAGCTGATCTATTCCTATAAAACCCCAGACTGGCTTTATCTTTCCCAAATCAGAATATCAATATATTAATTTAGAATGAGAAGTATATCCTTTTAGGACAGGAATATTCAGGTTCAGGGCACTTATGTGCATGATATGATATGCACGAAACTGATAAATTAAAGTTTTAATGTGGAGATAACTTGCTAAACATGGAATCAGTCTTGAGGTGTGCTTTCTATGGGATATAGCATACCCTGGAACACACACAAGCTCTGCTCCACTTCGAAAAATATCTTCCCACAGGAAAAAAATATAACAGTGTGGAGATGCACAAACACATTCTTCTTCACTTCTTTTTTCTAAATTTCACAAAAACTACCGCCCATACTTTAAAATTATACCTAAAAATTTAATTCCAAAGTAAGGATGAGATCACTGCAAGAAATGAAAAAAAAAATTCCAAAGATATGTAAAGAAAAAGTTAATAATTTCATGTCTCTGCCACTGCCTCCATACCCAAATCCGTGGTAATAGATGTGCGGGGCCTGGGGTATACAGCCGCCTGCACCTTTCACTAGGATTATACAAAGACATGCACTATAGTTAGGGATTTTCACATTTCTTTTTATAAATATTACACAATACAACATACTCTGAAACTTAATCCTCTCACGAATATATCACGGACACTTCCCCTTGGCCAATGGGTATAGCTCAGACATTATTTTTAGTAGCTGCATCATATGTGATCATTTCCCAGCCTGCCTTTGGTTAGAGGTAGCCATGTCACTGAGTTGTGGCCCATAGAGTGCAAAGGGAACCAGCACTCCACGCCTAGGCCTGGCCCGTAAAAATCTCCCGTGGGGGTATCCTCCATTCTCTCCTTCTGTCTGCCAGCTGGAAGTGAAGGCCTCTGAGGCTCCCACTCACAGGTAGGGGAAGCCTAGGTCCCTGAATTACTATGTGGAAGGCCACTCGCTAAACCCCTATGCTGACTGTTGTCAGAATGAGAAATAAACTTTCATTGTGTTAGGCTACCGTTAGCATTTATCTGTCACCGCAACTAGTGTTACCTAACTGAGGCAATGGCTTCCACTATATTAGTGTTTCTGGGTTCTTTTTTGTGGATAATCAGATATAAGATCCAAAACCTAAGCCCAGGCACAGTGGTTCATGCCTGTAATCCCAGCACTTTGGGAGGCCAAGGCAGGAGGATGGCTTGGGCTCAAGAGTTCGAGACCAGCATGGACAACATGGTGAAACTCCATCTCTACAAAAACATACAAAAATTAGCTGGGTGTGGTGGTGGGTGCCTGTAGTCCCAGCTACTCAGGAGGCTGAGGTGGCAGGATTGCTTAAGCCTGGGAGGCAGAGGTTGCAGTGAACCAAGATTGCACCACTGCACTCCAGCCTGGGTGACACAGTGAGACCCTGTCTCGGAAAAATAAAAATAAAAATCCAAAACCTGTATCAGTCAATCATGCAGTCACTTATTACACATTCCCCTAATATCTATTAATTCATACAAATGTAATATGGAGTCCTAAGCCATCTATCTTATCCATCAGAATGAATTCATAGGTGCAAGAAAAACATGGTCTGCCATTTGAATTTTTGCTTATTACTATGTACATTCATTTAGTTTGATCACAATGCAAGCTTGATTTCTTTTCTCTAAGAGTTTAGGGAGCCATTTTTCTTTTTGACTACTGTCCTTTTGTCAACTGTCCTTGACTAATCACTCAAACGATATAGGTTTTGTTATTTTGACAGAAGTGAAAAAACTTTCCAAATAATTATTTCAGTTTTTCTTGCTTTAAAGGTAGAATAAAGGGTGAATAGACAACAGTTGGGAAAGTGAAAGAAATGGGAATTTTAAAAAATTAGCCAGACTTGGATTGTTCTAGTTTTCAAAAATCATATAATGCATTTAGTAGTAATAGCCGTAGTAGGAAGAGCAGCTTGAATGTTTCAACATGAAACCCAAAAGATCCTCATGGTCCCTACTTGCATTTTAAACTAATGCTCTATCAGCTTTATGGCTGAGGCAAATATTTAGTAAGCCTCAGATTGTGCTGCAGCAGTTTGGGATAGAATGATTCCCACGTAGTCACAGGTACGTGTGATAAAGGGAAATTGTTGTATCTATAACGTATGGAGAGGAGGAAATAATGGAACATAGAAACAGATTACTTTGGTATTTTGTCCATGGGCCTAAATAATGATGTTGCTCAGATTCCATAGTTAGGGCTCAGTGTGAGTTGGTGTTGGCATTGACCTAGGACTCCGTGTGCAGACCTAAAAACACTCTAGAAGAAAATATGTTTAGGCCGGGTGCGGTGGCTCACGCCTGTAATCCCAGCACTTTGGGAGGCCAAGGAGGGGAGATCACTTGAGGTCAGGAGTTTAAGACCAGCCTGGCCAACATGGCAAAACCGCATCCCTAGTAAAAATGCAAAAATTAGCCGGGTGTGGTGGCAGGCACCTGTGATCCCAGCTACTCTGGAGGCTGAGGCAGGAGAATCACTTGAATCCAGGAGGCAGAAGTTGCAGTGAGCTGAGATTGTGCCATTGCACTCCAGCCTGGGCGACAGAGACTCCAGCTCAAAAAAAAAAAAAAAAAAAAAAAAAAAAAAATGCTTACAGGATACAGTGATTTGAGGCCATACTAAAAAGACCATCAGATCCTAGCCGTTGGGTCAGATATCTCACTAATAAAAAGATTAAAGGCCGGGTGAGATAGTTCGCACCTGTAAGTAATCTCAGCACTTTGGGAGGCTGAGGTGGGAGGATTGCTTGAGCCCAGGAGTCCTAGACCAGCCTGGGCAACACAGAGAGACCATGTCTCTAAAAAAAGTTTTAAAACTTAGCCAGCCATGGTGGTGCATGCCTGTAGTCCCAGCTACTTTGGGGGCTGAGGCAGGAAGAATGATTGAGCCTGGGAGGTTGAGGCTGCAGTGAACTGTGATTATGCTACTGCAAGTGCACTCCAGCCTGGGCAACAGAGCAAGACCCTGTGGAGAAAGGGAGAAAGAGAGAGAGAGAGAGAGAGAGAGATTAAACATATTAAATGTATAAGCATTTTCTATAACTTCTCAAATTATTATAAAAAAGGCAAAAAGTGAATATGTATATCTGGTGGGGGTGCTAAACAAAGTGAGAATGACACCCCATCACACTAACGACCTCCGTTTACCAGATTGGTGGGTGTCACCCATACAGAATTGGAGAAAGGGTTATATTCTGCTTTTGCTAATGATTTATAAGGTGGGCACTTACACTCAAAATCTTATAGCCCTTATTTCCAGCCCTTCTTTCATTCTACCAACTTGGACTCCTGCTCAAAAATATTCAGTGCTTCTCTATTGCTTTTGGAAATAGATGTAAATACTTCTGCTGGGCACTAAAGGCCCTCCCCAGTCCAGGCCCAATCTATTTGTCTAAACATATTTTGTATTAACTGATGTCTAACACCTGGCCCCAGTCTGGGGCAGGCCATCCCTAGGGCACGGCCATTCCATGTGCCATGTCCATTTTTCATTCCCAGCCCTAAGCCTTTCCTCTTCTCCTCCACACATCCAATCCCAATGGTGCCATGGGCAGAACTCAGTGTCTCCAAGTCCACCTCCACATAGCAGTCTGGCTCCCTCCAAAGTACAAGAGAATTGGCTGGTGGGCGGTTTGATGGGTGCAGCTGCATGGTGCCCCACATTCAGAAGGACCATGGGCCTGGCTCCTCTGTCTAGACTCAGATGCTGGTGCATTCTGGACTTACTCATGTAACAAGTATTTATTGAGCCACAAGTAAGTACAAGGCACTATTCTAGACACTTGAAATGTATCAGTGAACAAAACAGACAATGACTTTGTGAAACTTACATTCTAATAGAAAGAATCAGACCATAAAAATGAACTTTAAAAATAAGTAAATAATAAATGATGTTAGAAGAGAATAAATACTATGCAGATATAGCAGAATAAGATAAGAGCAGGGATTCTTATCCTGGAGTTCCAGACTCATAGCATCTTCATGGATAGAATTCAGGGGATCTGTGAACTTGGATGGGGGAAAAATGGCACGTTTATTTTCATTAATCTTAAACCTTCAAACCTGACTGTAGGCTACCAACCTCAGAAGCCACAGCAATACCTATAACTTTGTTACCAATTGAAATCACAGATATTTTGTATCAGATTGACAATTGTTGCAGATTTCTTGAACTGTTGTTTACATTCATCACTACTTTGTAGCTATTGGACCTGTGGTTAAATCTTGTTATTTAATGTATCAATAAAGAAACACACATTTAGTAACTGTTTCTCAAAATTGTATCAATAAAGAAATACACATTTAGTAACTGTATCTCAATATAATTAGCTTCTTTTGTAGTCTTATGTGTTTTTATTCAATACATTTAAAAACATTATTCTGAGAGGGCAATCCCAGGCTTCACCAGACTGCAGAAGAAATCCACAGGAAAAAGAAAAAAGGTTAAGAACACCAGGTAAGGGAAAATGGGGTGCAGTAGAGGACAGCATGGGTAGAGGGGCAAGTTGCAATATGAAATAGGGTGGTCAGGTTAGGTTTCACGCCTAATGCCCTTTGGACCTGAGTTTCTACTGCTTGCTCTCCTTGGCCATCCCAGTCGTTGCCCTGGCTTTACCCAACCCTCAGACTCAGGAACCCGGTGGTGCCATCTTGTTAGTCACCACTCTCCCAGCTGCCCACCACCTTCCCCTCTCTGGCTATTAAACACAGGACTTAACATCCAGAAGTTTGTAATGAATGTAATAATGTCAATAGAGCCCAAAGAAATTAAAGGATATTTTTTAAAATCTTACCTGTTGTTGTTCTGCCTTCTATTTAAACATCCAACTCAACCAGACAAACTAGCTCACATCAGCCAGGCAGTCCAGGCAGTATATGTCTCCTAAAGAAAAGATAAGCAAAACCAATCAGCAGCTTCTGAAAGTTGATGAAGTGTACCACCTAGGGCAAGTGGAATGCAAGCTGAAGATATTGCCATATTCCAAAAGAAATTCTTTAAAAATTCAAATTCATCTCATACATACAAACGAAAATCTTCAGAATTCTATGACAAAAGATTATTTGTTTTTTTCTTAACTTATACTTTGAAGCTGTTGAATTATTTTAAAAAGATCTATACACAGACTGTGATAAAACACATAAGGAAATCACAAAACTAAATTCTTCCTTAAAATGACTAAGATGCTATTAGCTGTAGGTAATGGGATCTTTGCTAAAGGTGTCTTCATAAAGACAGCTCTCCTCTCAATAAGGCTGGAGGTCAGTGGTTCCAAAGCCAGTTTACTTCCTTACTTTCAAGACATCACTCTAATTGATCCCACCTAAAGCATCCCATCCTACTAGGATATGGCTGAAAAGAGGGAAAGGAAATGGACCACCTCTTCCCATGGGACACACCTTTATGAGAAAGGAGACACTTTCTCAGAAGTCTCCAAGTTTTACCTTTTATCTCATTGGGCCACATGACCACCACTGGAAACATGACTGATTTGCTGCAACTGACTTAAACCAATCATAATTTACTTTCTTGGGCAGGTACAGTACTGCCTAAATAAAATCAGAGTTCTACAACTGAGGAAGAAGGCACCAGAGATAGGCAGCAGGCAACCACATGTGTCTTCCACGTAGAGTGAAAAGCTTCAGGATTATATGAAAAAATAAAATAAAAAGAAAGAAAGAAAAAAGAACCCTAGGCTTAAAAAATAAAATTAAGCCTTGAAGTTGTTGGAAGTAAAAGGTCTATCTGTGAAACTTTTCACTAAAATAAAAACAGGTAATCCCAAAACTAAATTCTTCCTTGCATTCTATCACTTAATTATTATATTCCCAGAACTGTTCAAAGCGGTCTAGAAGTATACCCTTTCTCATGGATTCAGTACAGATTTATTAAGTGTCTCCTTCATACCTGACACTACGGTGTTTTGTTGCCTTGTATAGTTTATCTTCCCCTTCCTTCACATGAATAATTTCTACTGATGAGGTAGACATTATTATCTCACTCTATAGATGAGAAAACTGAGGTGCAGAGAAATGAAATCATTTCCCTTATCATCATCCAGTTAAAAGTGATGGACCTAATGTTCCTGATGGTCAGTCCCTCTTTCTTTGCTCCCATAGAGGGAAAGGCGAGACATTAAAAAAACAAAAAACAAACAAACAAAAAAAAACCCCTCTAATACTAGATAGGAAAAAATGAATGCAGCAGAAGCAGACCTAAAATATGCTTTGGGGAGAATAAAGGATAAATGACCTCTGGGGATGTGGGCTGGGGAATAGGAAAGGCTTCATGAAGGAAATAGCATGTGAACTGGGTCTTAAAGGATGGGGAAGACGTGGAGTTCAGGACACTCTGGGCAGAGAGGCTGGCATGTACAAAGACAAAGCTGTGCAGCTATTGCTTAGGATGCATGAGATGCAAGAGTGGGAGATGAGATTGGGAAGGGGATTTTGCGCAGATCATGATGGGATTTAGGTGTCAGGTTAAGGTGATGAAGGTTGTTGTGCAGTAATATGGTGACTCCGAACATCTCTGAGCAATGGTATGCAGTGCGCAGGAAGCCAATGTTGTCAACAATCAGTTATGTGAATTAAAGAAGAGGGAGAGACTGGAGTCAGGGACACCTGTTAAAAAAATAGCGCAGCAGTCCAAGGAGGAGGTAGGGATAGGCTGAATCAGGTACTGGCGGTAGAAATGAAGAGGAATGGAAGAATGTGAAAAGCTATCACAAAACAACAACAACAACAACAACAACAACGAAACAATGGGTCCTGGCAGTTGACCTGCAATGGCTGGAGCTGAAGGACTAGGAGATGGTTATTGTTTACCAGAAGCAGGTTTGGGAGGAGATGAGTTCCATTTGGTAGCAGTGTCTGGAAAGCAGGTGGAAATGTGGGACAAGAGCTAATGAGAATATGTCAATTCAAATACCAGCCTCAGAGATCTAGAGATCAGCTTGCCAAGAGAACAAGCAGAAAGGGAACAGAAGAGAGCTTAGGTCCAGTCCATCAAGAAACAGGGTGACGGGAGAAGGACACAGCCCCTAAATGATCAGGTCTCTCTCTTCTTAGTTCCCTCCTTTAGCCTCTAAGCCTCTCCCTCCACACCTGTTGTTATGGAACTGCTTTGTGTAAATGTATCCCCTAGGGAGTAAATTCAAAATGCAGATTTCCAGGTGCCACCCCCCGAGATTCCTGAGTCAGTGGGTTTGGGGTTCTGCCTGAGGAGTCTGCATCCTTAGAAAGCCCCTTCGATGCAGGCAGCCCAAGGACCACACTTTGAGAAATGCTGCCATGTAACCTCTCCCTGTGTGATCTCACCTCCTTCTACGGATCAGCCACGCATTATACACTTACTGATGACTCAAAACAACCTCTATCTCCTATTAAAAACCCTTGGCTGAGCTCCAGTCCTGTACACCCACCTGGCAACTGAGCATCCCTATCTGAATATCTCATAGGTACTTTAGACTCAACATGTTCAAAACTGAATTCATTTTTCCCCACATCTGGTGCATTCAGAATAAAGTATAAGTTCTTCAGCTTGGCATACAATCTCCAGCGTCATTCCTGACCACTGTCTCGGCCTTGCTTTGCATGGTTAGCAATATTATAATTTCTTACATATCCTGGACATTCAAATCTTTCTATCCTATTTGCTGTCACCTGCCAGAACTCGCAGTGCCGGGCACAGACGTGCCACCTCCCCTGCCCCAAACACACTCCTTGCCATTTGTCCCTCTGTACTATCTTTTGACCATGTGCATCCTTTTTACTGCTGCACTCATTATATTGTATCACGCTCCTTGCTTGGTGGTTTTTCTTTGAACTTGAGCTCCTTGAAAGCCAGGGCTATGGCTTATTCCCTTTTATACTCCCAGGTCCTGCTACAGAATCTAGCACATAGTAAGCTGTAGCTAAACATTTGATGAATTGATTTTCTCAGGAAAAAAAGAAAGGAAGAAAGAAAGGAAGGAAGGAAGAGAGAGAGAGAGAGAAAGAATGAAAGAAAGAACAAACGAAAGAAGGAAAGAAAGAAAGAAAGAGAAAGAAGGGAGGGAGGGAGGGAAGGGGGAAGGAAGGAAGGAAGGAAGACAGGCAGGCAGGCAGGCAGGAAGGCAGGCAAGGAGTATTGAAAACAAAAACAAAAACAACCTAAACAAGCATGTGAAAGGAGGAAGGACTAGGAATATTGGGAAAAAATACAAAAAAAAACCACAAAAAAACAACTAAACAAGCATGCATGTGAAGGATGTGAAGGGAGGGGAGTGATTCAAGAAGAGTGAGGTGATTAACAGCGTCTAACTCATGTCTGCTTAGAGATCAAGCAGGGGAGGGGCTGAGAAAGGGCATGCAATTTGGCATCTAAGAAGCCACTGGCAATCTCAGAGCAGAGTCAGTCCTAACTGCCCTCTGCCGTGACAGTCAAGCCCCTCCAGGGGTTGCCAGATAGGAGCAAGCTCTTTCATGTCAGTGGGAGGAAACCTTACAATTGAAACTTCACACTGTACAGAAATGCACAGGGCCACTGATTCATGGCTGAGGTAGGCTTAACAGGACCTGCAGGCTTTTAAAAGAGCTCTCCTCAGTCTACCTTTATTTCTGCCTCCACCCCAAGCTTCTTTCTGCACCATTTCTACCTAGTCTGTCCAAGTTCAGCCTGGACTGCAGGTCAGGAAAACCAAGCTATTACCTACCTCCCATAATCACAGAAATTTCTCTGCAGGGTTGGGTTGCTTCTCTGAACTGCTTCTCATGTGCAAATCCATCCTAATCTGCCATTCCCGCAACCTCCAACAAAATCGCCCTACCTTCTGTGCATCTACATTACAGCTTCTTTTCATTCATAGGCTGATTGCATTTTTTTTTTTTTTTTTTGCCGTATTTCCTTTCTATTGAATGCTCTTATGGCATCGCTTTGCTTTTCCTGCACCCCTGTTCAGGTGTCTGATCATTTTTCTTCTAGGAGCAGAAGCAGAAAATGAATGATGTTTCCCTATTCCCCTGATTTTGCCAGTGTAATTTCTCCAAGACTGCCATTTCCACAATCAGATTCCCTTCACCCTGCCAAGCCTCGCTCTCCCCTTTGCCCTTAAAGCCACAGCTCTATTGTTCCTCATTTGAATGAAATGTCTACTCTTTTAAATTCTCTGTGAGTGTAATGTCTTGTTACTGAAGCTTTCAGTTAAAGAGTTTTGTTATTAAATACTACTCTGTTACAAACTGTATCATTGAAACTGATCAAAGGTTTAAAGCAGAAAGACAAGGTAATTTCTTAAGAATAATCCAAACAAAAATAGGTCTCTATTTTGACTTGTTAAGAAACAGAATTAAAAGAAAAAGAGAGGAAGAAGAAATAAAGAATGTGTGGAAAAGATAGAAAGATACAGAGAAAAAGAAAATTAGACACACAGTCAGAAAGAGAGGAAAATAGAGATACAGCAAGAGACCAAAAGAGAGGTGTGATATCAAAAGACAGAACTTGAGATAGTGACCTACCTCCCTCAGGCACATCCTCCAGAGATAAACCACAGGCTCACACATGGAAAATAAAGAGCTGTCAGGAAAATAAGAGCAACACACACCAAGTGAGAATAAGATACAAGCCACACAGACATCATGCTAAGAATACCCTGAGAGTAATAGAGACATACACACCTAAATGCATACACCAAAAAGAGGGTTATCTCTATCCTGTGGCCTTGAAGATACTGTGATGTTGTGCAGTTTCACAACTATAGGCATACATGAAAAAAAAAAAAAGACCCTTTGTTCCATGTCCTGTAAGCAAAATGAACTTGAAATGAGGTCAAAGCTCCCCCATGTTCACTCTACCAACTCCTGAGAAAGATATGACTTGCACCATTTTGTAGAAAGGCAAATTAAGGAGAGGTAACTGATATAAATGGTTACTAAATCCTTTCCAGTTTTCTTGCCTTTATTATTGTTCTTCAATGCACCCTGAAGTTAAATGGTATTTTGGCAACCTAGAGTTCCATGTACTGTTAAAAAAAAAAAAAGTGATTTTTAAAAATGATTGATTAAACTCCTTAGAACACTGACTGCTAATGTGCTTATTAAATAAATAAAATACAATGCACACTATCTCTAGCCAAATGGGACAGCTCCCAGACCCCTCTCATTTTCTCAGGCCCATGACTGGTAAGGCCCTCTCTGCTTGGAGCAATCTCTGGTGCTCTTTTCTGATATCTCCTTAGCCCTCCCCATCCTTCTACTATCTCCACCCATAAAACAGGACACATATTCAGGTAGAATTTAAGAAACCTGTACTTCCCTCCAAACTAGTTTCACCAAAGTCACTAATGCAACTCTTGTTGCTAAATCCAATTGATGCCTTTCTGCCTTTTTTTTTTTTTTTTTGAGATGGAATTTAGCTCTTGTTGCCTAGGCTAGAGTGCAATGGCACTAACTCGGCTCACTGCAACCTCTGCCTCCTGGGTTCAAGCGATTATCCTATCTCAGCCTCCCAAGTAGCTGGGATTACAGGTGCCCACCGCCACGTCTGGCTAATTTTTTTGTGTTTTTAGTAGAGATGGAGTTTCATCATGTTGGCCAGGCTGGTCTCAAACTCTTGACCTCAGGTGATCTGCCTGCCTCAGCCTCCCAAAGTGCTGGGATTACAGGCGTGAGCCACAGCACCCAGCTGCTTTTCTGCTTTCATCTGACGTGGGCCTCTCAATAGCATGCAGCACTGTTGACCTTGCTGGGATGTTGAGGAATCCCCCGTCCTGGCTGTCCTCCAACTTCTCTGCCCTCTTGTCCATGGGGAGCTCTTTTTCCTCTTCCCATGTCTCAAATACTGGTACTCCCCAGGTTCTGTCACAGATCCTCTCTCCTCCCAGCTCCCATGCTCTCCTTCAGTGACATTTCACTGTTAGGTTTATACCTTGCTGCCACTTGACTGCAGTCACCGGAAGGAAAGGAGACAATTAGTATACTCAGTCTGCCAATTCATGAAGGAAAATCTAAGCTCATTTCAAGAATATTTTTCCGTTATATCATACCAACTTCGCTAGCTCAATTGAATGCATGTTTTGCATCTCATGGATACAGCTTCAGTCATGGTGGTCTGAAGATAAGGTGGGCCTCTATCTGTATGGCTCCATCTTGTTCCCCTTTCATGGGACTCTATTTCCTTGCCCAAGATTGTTCCCTTCTTATGGGGAGGAGACTACCTGTAAAATGTTTTTGGTTGACACAAGTGATATTCATTTTAAGACTGCCTAGAATCACTCACTGCTAGACAGCAGCTGGGATGGACTTAGAGGCAGTTACTGAACACTGGTTAGTGCTGAATTCAGGGGCAGTCCTATAAAGCAGGGCCTTGCTCCAAGACGCTGCCAATCCAGTTATGAACACAGGGTACCTACACAGAAGACACGAGTCAGCCATCAAGGGTGCGGGTATGCTGTGGACAACAGAGTGTGAGCAATAGGCAGGAAATGTTCTGTGAGCCTAAGGAAAGATGAGACAAAAGTCAGTGGGGCTGGTCAGAGGGAGGAGTTAGAATAATAATAACTTTTATTGAACCGCTACTATGTGTCTGCCCTCTATACAAAACTCTCTCTCTAATCTAACCCAGCCTCAGAGGCTGTGATGAGGACTATATGAAATGCCTTTTATCGAGTTTTTAGTGTTGTGCTGGACACAAGGGAGCATGCAACAAATTGCAGCTATCATCCATTCAACAAATATGTGTGCAGTACTCACCATGCATTAGGCAATGCACAGTTATTGGACATACAATCCAAAGCAAGAAAAACATGGTTTCTGTCCTTACTGAGCTTACAGTCTAGAGACACCTTGTCCAAAATGGTAGCCACTAACCACCCATGGTTATTAAAATTAAAAATTCAGTTCCTCAGTCATACTAGCCACATTTCATGTGCTCCACAGACATAAGTAGCTACACTGCCATTATGGCAGCAAGTTCTAATGGCCAGCACTAGAAAGGGGCAGAGAGACATGCATGTAGGGTATGCATGTAACAGGGAGTTACATACCTGTGTGGTGAAGGCTATGATAGAGATTTACAGATGCAAAAGGAGAACATTACTATTGTTCTCCTTCTCATAATCAAAATACAGACACTGAGGCTCAGAGAGGTTAAGCAATTTGACCAAGATCACATAGTTAAGTGGAAGAGCTAGGATTTGAACCTAGGTCTGACTTACTCCCACGCTATCTCGGGCTGTTTTGTGGAGGAGGTGAGCCAGGCACAGGTAGAATCTGGTTAAAGAGAGAAGATGGAGAAGGCACCCCTCTGGGAAAGTGGGTGGGAAAGTGACCGCTTGGGCAAAGGCACAGTGACAGAGATGGGTGAAGCTGGCAGTGGGCTACAAATAAACCAGTTTGGCTAGAGAAGCAGTGACTTGCTGAACTCATGTCCTTAGAAAGCTAAGTCAGGACTCGCCTGCCTTGATGAAAAGCCAAGGCACTCAGCCCCACCTGCAGAGGTTGAGTCCTTAGAGGATGTTAGCCAGGAGCGTGGCATGGCCAGAACCACGTATTATGGGGATGGCAATATTTAGGATGACCTGGGCCAAGACTAAAGTTAAAGATTGCAGGGAGGATAGAAGGGAAGGAGATAAATGACCGGTGTGGAGCAAAAAACACTAGAGTGGGAGCCAAGAGACCTATTCCTAAGCTTCAATACTGTGTGACATTGGGCAACAGATTTTACTTCTCTGGACTCCATTTCTTCAACTCTAAAAGGGCAGGGCTGGCCCAGATGACCTCTGAGGTCCTTTTAGCAAGAGTAGTCTAGGATTCTGCAAACGTGAATGGCATTAGGTTAAGAGAAGGGATAGGAAGTGTAGCATTGATTATGGGGGCAAGGAAGACCGCAGAGTACAAGATCACACAGAGGAAGGTGTCGTGATGTACCACTAAAAAAGTGTGAAAGAGCTTGCCTTTTTTGGGAGGGATTGAAGGATGGGAATGGAGGATGGAGACCGGAAAGGATAAGAAGTAGTGAGAAAATCACGAGGTTGTTTTTAAGAAAGTTATACAGTGTTAGAGATCATTATTTTACACAGATAGCTTTTCAACTTTTTTAAACCCACGATTCACAGACGGAAATAAAATTGACATCATGGTCCAGTACACTTGTCCAGTACCTACAATCGAAACAAAAGGTTTATGAAACAATAGTTGCCCTTACTAAGGGCAATGGACTCTAATATTTTCTATTGGATTCCATTTCGTTCTTTTTGAAAGCTGGTTGCCTTCCGCTGCATTTATTTTATGATCTACTACTGTGTCACGACCCACAGTTTTAAAAACAGTGCCTAAGAGGAGACTCAACAAGTCTTCCTAAGTTGGAGGGGATGGCAGGGCATCCTATCCAAGCATCCGGGAGGCAGCTGGAGAAGCAAACCTGGAGAGGCTCCCAGCTGGGGAGAGTTTGGAGAGTGTTTAGCGGAAGCCCTGATAGGAGAGAGCGCTGAGAAAAGCGAGGACTCAGACACTTGTGAGCTCCCATTCAAGTGATGGAGTGGCGGCCCTCGGGACAGTGTAGACGCGAGGAGGAGAAGATCAGGGTGGCGTGGAAGCCAGACTCCGGCAGGAACCCAGCGACCACCCCGGGGGCTGCATTTCCGCGGCGTACACGGCAGGGCTTCGGTGCCTCTGACCTCGTGTGGCTTTCCGAAGCTCCTCCACTCACCCGCCCTCCTCCGGAGCACGGCGCGCGCCCACTCCTTCATTCATTCATTCCACTCCTACCTCCGCGAGCGCCAACCGGCTGTGAGATGGGCGAGCCACTTTGCCAGCCTGGGGCTCTCTTTCGGGTCGGTTCCCTCCCCGCCAGCACACGCGCGCACCCTCGCACCTGGGCACACACGCGCGCGCGTGCACACACACACACACACACAAAGTTCTGGGGGCCCCTCTGCAGACCTGCTCGGCTGCGCTGGGCTCGGAGCCGTGCGCCCGCCGGGTCCAGGCCGGCCCTCTCACCCACTACCCGGGGCCCGCCCCGCGCCCAGTCCCCCCGCGCTGCGCGGCAGCCCCTCCCAGCGCGGTCCCCTCGGGCCGCCGGCGCGGCTCTGCCCTTCGGCTCGGCCTTCCCCGCCTCGCATCCGTGCCATCGGCGCTCGATTGCGCGCGGACTCCCTGTGGCTCTCCCGGCCCCGCGCCCCGCCCCCGCCCGCCGCCCCCCTCCGCCAGCAACTTTTGCGGAGCCCCCGCGCCCAGCCATGCTGAGCTGAGCCCCGCCGGCCCTGGCCGCGCGCTGCCCCCGGCTCCCGCCCCTCCGCGGACCCGCTCGGGGGCCGCGGCCGCTCGGCGCCTCGGCCTCGGCCGCTCCGCCCGCCCGGCCGCCCCGAGCCCCGAGCCCCGAGCCCCCCGCGCCGGGCCCGGGCGGCAGCGGCGGCGGCGGCGGCGGCGGCGCGCCCGGCCCCCTCCCCCGGCGCCGGCCACGGGAGGCGGTGATGCGGGCGCGGGCGGCCTCGGCTGCGCCGAGAGCGGAGACACAGGCTCAAGATGGCAGATTCCGACTGAGGCTGGGGGGGCCGAGCTCGCGCGCCGCTTTCCCGTCCCCGTTGCCATGAACCGCGGACACCCCGGCCCCGATGGCCCCCGTGTACGAAGGTAAGGGGCGCCCGGCCCCGCCGACCCCGCGCCCGCCGCCCTCCGCGGCCCCCGCAGCTTTGTTCTGCCCGCGGCCCCGCGCCCGCAGCCCCCGGCGCCCGCCCCAGCCCCCACCCGGGGCCCGAGGGGGCCGCGACCCCCTCCCTCCCCCGGAAGATGACCGGGACCCGGCGCCGGCAGGGTCCTGCTTCCAGGGCGGGGAGAGGGGCCGGGGGCGCAGGAGGGGAGGGGGCGTGTGCGAGGGTGGGCGGCTGCCCGGGGAGGGCAGGGACGCCGGGGAAGGCGGACCGGTGACTGTGCTTTTTATTTATTTGCGATAAATGAAGGTGATGCGGCTTAGCTTCCACCGCCCCCCCACATTACCTTTCGGAGCACCTCCTTTCCACTTCGCTCTCCGCCCCGCGCCCCTTCCCATTTCTTTCCGCGCCCACCCCACGCTCCTTTATTCTCCGCGAGCCTCCGATTCTGGGGGACTGTGGAATCGGAATGCACGGGGCTAGGTGGGGAGAGAGGAGAGAGATGAAAAGTCCATGTCAGAGCCAGGCAGAACAATGAAATAGGCGAAAATCTCCCCGCATTAGCGTGTGGAAGGGGACGTGGACTTTGGGTTTTCCAGCCGGGGGAGCGGCGGAGACGTTTTTCTGGCTCGGTCTGGGTCGACCTGTGTTGTGCACCTTCACCTGGCATCGGGGTATTTTTCCCCATTTGACTGCCTTTAGCAAGAAAGAAAAGAACGCAAGGCAGAAAAGCAGTAGGTCTGCCTCGCACACTGTCTTTCGTTTCTCTTCAGTCCGTTCTGTCAGCTTCCAGCCAGAAAGCAACCCAGAATCAACTAAGTTTTTACACTTCGATGTGTTTTTGTGTGCTTGTAGTAGGAGAAATTTAAAACCCAAGTGTGTCTGATTTTTCAGTCGTTTCATCGTGTAAATGTTTGTCTCATGAAATCATTGAAATCGCAGCCTTCACATACTTTTAGCGTGGGTCCCCCTGGCTTTCTTTCGGTTTTGTTCAGATATTCTGTGGATGAAATCGCAAATGAGAGGGGACAGGGTTTGTGTGGCACAGAGGAGGGCACGAGGGGGGAATGTAATCCTCCCGTAAATCCGGAGA
The DNA here is from genome assembly GCF_028858775.2 of Pan troglodytes. NCBI lineage: Eukaryota > Metazoa > Chordata > Mammalia > Primates > Hominidae > Pan > Pan troglodytes. Next base: position 155,135,322 of record NC_072404.2, on the reverse strand, counting down.
ACAGTTGTGGCCAGTGAGACAGGGAAGGCATTAATAGTTTTATCTCTGTTATAAGAGGCTGATTAAAAAAAAAAAAACTTATCTGAAAAGAAAATCTGTTATTAGTTTCAGGGCTCCAAATGAATTAGGTTTCTGGCCGGAATAAAGTTACCAGTCAGGCCCTGGATAACGAGGCTGTAAATAACCTATAGACTGTAAATATTTTTTTTCAGACTCTCTTAGAAACAAAGGGGCTGTTTAGAAGGCAACAGAGAGATGTTATTCCAGGGGCTTTCCTCTTTGATTCTGAAGAACACAAGGTCCATTTAACCATTCGACAAAACAAAACGAAATTTCTGATCACTCCACCACGCAGAATAGAACATGCCGGTGGACATGTGAACATGCGGGAGAACCCATGTCGGGCGTTCATTGTTCATCTGCGTCTACAGGAGGGGGCTACAGTCAATGCTCCCACTGTCTAGAGTGTTAAAATGAAACAATTTTCTCTTTATTAAGTACCTCCTTGAGACTCCCTCTGCTGGACACTCCCGGTGAGTTGAGAGAAGGAACTTGGCATTGAATTCAGAACTATAGTAAACGGCTGGTTTCCCTGTTACTAGGGACCGGGTATGTGAGTTGGGGTGTATTTTGTCAACTTTGTGGAAAGCCATCTTGGGAACTGCACTGTTCTCCTCCTGCTCCTTTCATTTTAAATCCATATGGAATGTAGGCCATGCCCCCGAGGCTGAGACTTGGCTCTCCCCATTCCTGCTACATTGTTCTTCCAGTTCCTTACGCCAGATAAAGAACTGCAGGTGTGTAGGGTGTTACGGTTTAAGAATAATCATGGATCTCAAAAGTCTCATGAACTGGTTTTATTTGCCAGCCTTCCTTCCCTGTCTCAGGTGACCTCCGCGGTGGCCTCTTTCAGCCCTCAGTTTCCCTCCATCTTGTCCATGTGCCCTCTTCATTGTTCCTGCGCTGTGCACCCTTTTATTCCGGATGTTTATCTGTGCACCTTTATAATTATTTTTCTAATCTTCCTCCCCATCCCACCTCAACTGGCCCACATCAGTCTGCCAAAAGCCCAGATCTGGGTGTTTTTGAAAGAGATTGTTGGACATGCTCTAAAACAGACAGGTGACTTCTAGAATCAAGGATTAGGTTGCTAGGACCCGCATTCACTCACTGTGATGAGTGTGCCAAGACTCTGATGACCTCCTTTCTCCCGCCGTGGTGACATCCTCTGGGTTCAGGAAACCTGATTTTTCCCCTGTCTCAATCAGAGCACATGGACTCCCTGTGTGCATGCTAAACGAGCAGAGCTTTTCCTGTAGATTTCTATAAGAAGAGGGATTCCTCGTGGGTTTTGAGCTCCTAAAGAGTGTGCATGATTCTTCTCAGGAAAAGTATAACGACACGAGAGGGAATTGTTTCAATGGGGTGCTGCTGCACCAAGTTGGAATACCAGGTGAAGGCCCAGATACATTAATGGAGCGTTCTGAACCGCCAGAGATTTAGACAGAAATGCTGTTTTTGAAACAAGGGGTATTTGACAATACCAGTTAATGGGTGGCAAAGAGAATCAGTCTTCCAGGGCTTGCTTGAAGGATAGGTTTATAAATAGCATGTTAGTTTTTGGTGGTTTGGAACTGAACTTCTTATAAAAAGGTTTATTTTCTTTAGAAGGTTAAACATTTGCCTTGTGATTGTATTTCCTCCATCAACTTGCTTTGCGAGGCTTTTTCAATATCTAGTGCAAAGGCCAACCACCAAGGTCTCTATTATGGGTTCTGAATGAGAGGAGCCTAAATTCCAAGTTATTTATGTTTTCCTCTCCCTGAGATATGCTGTGTTGATTACTATTGGCTTATGTAAAGGAACACTTCACAGACTTCCAAAAACTGTCTGCTGCAATTCATCATCAGATGGACCTGAAGATGCCTATCTACCAAGCTGTCTACCAAGAAATGAGATTCTGAATCATCTTGGGTTAGCAGAGTTTGATGATACATGCCCTAAAATATCTGTTCCTGTGTTTAGGTTTTATATTTTAAAAATGAGTAAGTATAAATGTTGCTTTTCTTCTCGCCACATTTGAGTAGTGAGTAAGGTGCCTTAATTTTATCCTTGATTTCAGACAATGTGCTATGATACTTGAATCAGAGAAACCTGAGTTTGAATCTAGTGATACGACTTTGGGCTTTATTGGACTGTGCAGGAACTCCATTAGAAACTAGTGCACGTAAAGTCCCTGGCTGTAGTAGGCATCTTCTCAGAGAGTGTTAAATCCCTCTATCTTCTGAGATGCTTACAGGCATGATGACTCCAGGGAAAGAATAACCCACAAATAGTTTCGAAAACCAATAATAGCAACATTTCAATTATTAATCTCCTGCGATTCCCTTTCCAGTTTGGGCACCAGCAACAATAAACCCCCTATAGCCATAGAAGAAAGAACCTTCTTTTTACCCCCTCTGTGACCTTTCCAGATTCTTTATTTGCATTGAGCTTCTGCTGGTTTCAGGTAGAGAATTTCTCTTCTATAGTGGCACTTTCTGTGCTACTTGAAAAATGTGGAAATAAACTGCTGGGGCAGAGTTTCAGGGGCTGCAGCTGTGCCTCTTGGAAAGTATCCCCAAGTATGAAAGATAACCTTTGCCGTTAACCAAGATCCATTCCTAAACAAGGCAGCAGGCTGGGCAAGGGAGCACCCAGAGGTGGTTCACCAAGAGCCTCCTCCAAGGGGAGGCTCCTCGCCCACCACAAGCCAGGGTCTGCCTCACCATGCATTAAACATCATTTTCCTACAAAAGACAATTTGGTGCTTTCTGTAAGTTACAGGGGCTCAGATTCTTTGTATTTTATGTTTTATATTTCTTCATCTCTCTCTCTCTCCCTTCCTCCCATAGAGACCAGTCTTGGGGAACCACCTTTGAGGTTTGTATGGAGCAAAGTAGTGATGATCAAGAGGGTGTGATATGTGAGCATTTCTTATTGTTCTCTGAACGTGTAATTCACCCGTGCTTTCTGGTAGTCTTATTGATGACAATTCAAGGACTTTGGGTTGGTATCAAAGACGGGCTTCAGAATAATGGCAGCAGACTTTATATAACCACCGATGGGATGTGAACTTGAAAGGCCCAAACTCGCAAGAGTTCCATTTCATATGGCTATTCTCTTTTGGGGGAAAAAAGAAAAGAAAAACCTACAGTATAGGCAGATCTTTATTTTTCCTATAAAAGAAACCCAGATGCTTGAGGGTCACGGTGATCACTGTGACTTAGGCCATATTGACTTTGTGCTGTGCACCGCCCTGCGCCCTTCACCCACACGAACTCAAATGTTCCACCTCTTGACAGACGAGGGATCATTCAGAGCAGATCATTCAGGGAATTGTGGAAAAAGAAAAGCCTGACCTAGCTTCAGGGGCATAGAGCCCCAGAGCAGAAGACCTTGACACAGATATAGTTCACCCCCGTCTTCAGGAAGGTGAATGTCTGTGACTTGAAATTGTCAGTTCATTATTTATTTAATTATTTTTTCCAGGAAAGGGCAGTTGGAACTCCCTGAGTGACCAATTCCAGTATTCTGTTAACCTGATTGTCAAGAAATTCCTGGGCCTGGCTGAAATCTCGCCTGCTGTCATTCAAACTTGTTTTCTTTTACTCAATTCCTTTCTCTAAAACCTTTCATATACTTAAAGATAATAACTGGGTCTCTTTAGCTTTTTCCTCACAGAGCCGGTTTTGTGTCACTGAAAGCATCTCCTTTCTCTCTTCTGAACTCTCTCTAGTTTCTCCCTATTTAAAAAAATGGTGGCAGTTAAAACTGAATACAGCTCTTTAATAATGTTCTCATTAGTACCGCATATAAGAGAAAAACGACTTCAGGGTTCTTGCATCATCGTGAACCCCTGGAGGGCAGGAACCATGTCTGATTCATCTTTGTATCCCCTACAATAGCCGTGCAGTTCCTTAAACCTAGTAGGCGCTTCATAAATATTTGTGGAATTGACTGTTCCTTTTAATGCATCTAAGTTATAACTTACGCAGCCCTGGATTGGTGACTCATCTGTAGCTCGCATTCATTTCGGCCGTCTTTATTTTTCTTGTACTTGTATCTGGCATCCCTCACCCCAACAAAGCCACCTTCTGCTTGACTCCACTGATCACTTTGCATTTCACCCCTCAACTTCCAACTCTTTAGAATCTTGCTTAATTATCTCCCGTAGATCTGACAAACAGAATGCAGAGGCCATAAGTATAAAAACTTGAACTACACTTGAAAGAAGAGCAAGCACACAGAAGAATCTTGATGATTCAGAGCAGTGTCAGGTCATCCTCATTTAGAAGGGACCGTTTGTCAAATTCGTTATAGATTCTGAGTCAGCTAAAGCCATACCTGTTTTACTAGGTTCTCCAAGGTGAGTGAGCTAGGTGTTTATGAGAGTGGTTACAAGTCAGACTTTCAGAGGGTAGTCCTCCCTCTCTTTGGTTTAAAGCCAATGGAAAAGGCAAAAGATGTAATGAACGACATCACTGCAGCTTGTGTTTTTTCTGACAGATATCTTTGCCCTTAGAAAGCAAGCTAGTAAAATCATTGCCAAAAAAAAAAAAAAAAAGGCAGAAAACCTTTAAAACTCCAAAATATCTTTGTGGTTTTATAGCCACTTATTTCTGAATACAGCATTGAACAAATTTGTAATGTTTTTGAAAGTAGTCTGTTTTAACAATTCTTGCCTAAGTACTTTTGCCTTAGTAGGTTCTGATCAATTAAATGCCACTGTGTTTAAGCAGAATTAAGATTGATCAATTCTTCTGCATGTGTTAATGCTGTCGACTCTATCAAAACCTTTGTCACAAAAAGAATGCAGCCTAATATGTGAGTGGACAAGGGTATTTTTCCTCCAGGTGGTTCTGTCCATCCGCAGTGAGAGATCACCATAGAACCTTCCGTGACATTGACTATGAAAGCACTTCTGGCTTCACACAGTCACAGATTTGCATCTTGAAGAACAAAGGGTTTGTTTATGTATTTTTACCATTTTCCTTCATACTAATATTTCCCTGTTGATTCAACCTATGGAATCGTTATTCCCAAGTAAAATCATTCGTCCAAGGGCTTATGATAAGAAGCCAGCTCTATACAATATAGAACTTATAGTTTCATAGCATTAAGGAAGCAAATTTTAATGGTGTTTGTGCCTGGATTTCTGTTAAAAGTCACAGGGTTATAATGCCGAGGTTGTGAGTATTAAATTAAAAAATTCTAAAAAGTCACAGGGCAGGGAGATTTGGAAAACTCCAGCTTATTGCCGATTGTGGAAATGTGTTCTTTTAAAATTTGTTTATTTTGTATCTAATGAAAGATTTATAGGGCTCTGACAAAAACCAGCATGTACGTTTTTGAAACTGTACAGAAAGACAGCAAGTTACACCTTCCTGAATTCTGTGTCACGGCATCTACTCACCAGAATCTGAGCGGATAGCAGGGACTTCTGGAGGATAGTAAGTGTCAGGGGAACTCGTGACAGGGAGAAGGAGCACCAAGAGAGAATGCACACGTGCTTTCGGCCTTTTCCCCTGAACCACTCACCTCTGCAGCTCCAGCACAGTGTCATTACTATTATTCATTAAGTGTGACCTGTACCATCAGGAAAAGATTCATCAGTTTCATTATGTTCTGTTAACTGAGCCTGGGAGGTTCTCTAATGTATTACAGAAATGCTTCCACTAGTCAGTGGTTAAAGAAATTCTTTCATTTGCTTGTTACAGTGACTTACTCCAAAGAGGATTTAAGGCTGCTTAAATGGTTAAGTTTCTGGTAGAGAGGGAAATTAATTTATGTAGATCAATTTTGTGGATAGCTTCTTTCCAAGGATGTCGGATAAATGAGGTATTCCTATAGAAAGAGACAACAGCAACAGGCAAAGCTCTGGTGTTGGCTTAACAAGGTGAATAAGCAGAGTGCATAATGGAATTCATTTGCAAAGTAATTTTTGCTTGGCTGGAGTGGTAAGCACAAAATAGACTAGCAGATGAGAATGGTAAGTGTTTGGGATCAGTTGTTAAAAGGTTTAAAAGGGGTTCTAATTCAAGTGACATTTTGTGGTGTGGAGAAGGGGACTGATATTATCAGAATGATACTTGAACAAGGTAATTTTTACTGGCCTGGGTATAATAGAAGGAACCAGACAGCCAGGGGTGGGCCATGCTGGTAGGCCTTGTGGTGCAGTGGAAGGCACTGCGGCCGTGGAGATGGAGGTGGGCCATGCTGGGAGGCCTTGTGGTGCGGTGGAAGGCACTGCGGCCATGGAGATGGAGGTGGGCCATGCTGGGAGGCCTTGTGGTGCGGTGGAAGGCACTGCGGCCGTGGAGATGGAGGTGGGCCATGCTGGGAGGCCTTGTGGTGCGGTGGAAGGCACTGCGGCCGTGGAGTTGGGGCAGGGCTGCTGTTGGGGTGGTGCAGGAGAACACGCATCGAGCACTTGTCGGCTTGCCTGGTCCAGAGGTTCAATAAATGTTGGTTTCTTTTTGCTTTCCTCCCCACACCTTATGGCAGTGATCTAGGATCAGGAAAACTTGCTGGGATTGGCAATACCATGATGTTCTGTTTTTCTAAAGAATCTCTTTTTGTAGGCTCACTCGCATTTCACAGAATCCGACTGGGTCATAGTATAACCCTGGTGGGGTCTTCGTGCGTTAATATTCCGTCTTTGACACATGAGAATCTGAGGCCAGAGCAATGAAGAGGCTGTTCCAATGTTATGTGTGCTGGGGGAGCAGAGCTAGGGCTCTTCCTCTCCCTTCCCCTGTAGCAGTGTGCACAGAAGCCCCAGAACACTCCAGAATGCCGAGTGGAGCTTTGCTAGGCTGCACTGCCAGGTGGGGCTCCAGGTATAGTGTGGTTCCTACCAGGCTGTCAGAGCCACTTCCTTTTTCCCCAGAGGCATACGGAAGCTCCTGAGTTCTGGTTCTCCTGGTCCCCTTGCAGCCCACAGTGCTGCACTGAGCCTCTCCTGCAGGGAGTGTTTCCCTCCGTCCCAAGGAAAGCAAGGCCACAGTGCCCTCAGTGGTTCCTTGTGTTTCCCTGAGAAAGTTCACAGCTTGTCACCATGAGCTACTTAATAACAACAACAACAAAAATCACAGGAGAGAAGTCAGTACAATCATGATGAGTTTCACAGAACCTCAAAGCACTTTTAAGTCATTAAGCAGCTTTAAAAAAAAAACTGATTTCCCAAGGTACAGTTTAAAGTCATTTTATCTCTTTGACGTCACCAAAACTTGAGCCCTGCCTCTTGTTTCCAGGCATGACAGTCTGACCTCAGATAGGGTCCTGTTGTTGTAGTCTCTGTCTGGGGCTACTCCCCACCTGCCTGGGAAGCATTTCAGTCCAGATGAGCAGCATTTGAAATTAGTTGAACACTCAGACTTTCACGGTTATAAGACACAAACTAGGGAGTGAGCTTGCCCTGACATTTGTGGGTCTTGGGTCAAGAGTGTGAAGCGACGCCCCCAGTCTGCCATCCACCCAATTCTCTCTCTACTCCTGGTCTGTGTGTCCAAGCTGCGACCACTCCCACCTCCCCTTGGAACTGGGGTGCCTCTTGCCCACCTTCCAGGTCTACATGTACACCCACAGGCCCTGGGAAAGGGCCTGGAAGCAGGCATGAAGCCTTTTGGGCAGGGAATCTCATGGCCCCAGGGACCCAGAGCCTGGTCTTGAAGAAGAGGGTGGGTGCTCAGCCTATGAATGGGCACAGCCCATGTGGGGAGGGGTGAGCTTGGGCCTTGACCCAATGAGGTTCAGGGCTTGAGCCCTTGTTGCCCTGTCCTAAAGGCAGTACTGATAAGGGGACACCTTGCTTCAAAAACTGAAGCAACAAAGGCAACTTGAAATGTTTCCTGTTTATATGGCTGGTGGTTGCATTTCTGCATCCTCTGCTCTCCTTTTCCTCCTCAACCTTGGTCTCATACATATGATTGCTTCCTAAAGCAAAGTTGATGAAACTGACCCATTTCCTGTTGCTTGCCAAAGTAGTTCAGTAACCAGTATGTTCCTTCTGCTGGTGAAACCTGACAGAGAACCTGGTAATTCTGACAGCTGTTATGTTTTGTGGGTTTCAGCCACTGACTTCCATGGCCTCTCCTACCATCCTTCTTTGATGGCGTCTCTCCTCTCTGCTTCCACCTATTTATTTTTTCCCATTTGTCTACCCACAGAGCCAGGCTCCCTTACCTACCTGTTTATTCTTTGACTGTGTGTTCCTTGAGCGTGTATTTGCCTTGTTTTACTTGTAGGTGCGAAGGTCTAAGTAGATGTACACACAGAACCTTCTTTGGGGTGTATTTGTGTAAGGGACTGTCTGGAAGAAGTGGTTCTTCAACCCTTTTGCCCTTCAGTTCTCTGGAGGGCTTGTTACAACAGATTGCTGGGCTTCACCCCCAGAGTCTCTAATTCAGTAGGTCTGTGGTAGGCTTGAGCATTTGCATTTCCAGTTGAGGACCATTGTTTTGGAAGAGTACATTCAAAACAAAAAGTCAGAAATATTTAGAATCAGATGGTGGTTGTTTTGGTGAAAGCTTTTCTTGGATGTGAGAGTGTCAGGGACCTCTCAGAATGCCTTAGCATTCTTCGCAATTCTACTGCCTTTTGTGGCTGTGACTTCCAGAAGCCATGGGCACGTGCAGATCCAGCCTCCGACTTCCTCTGCTCTCACCTGCCTTCACATCTTCTCAGGGAAGGTCACAAAGTGCAGGAGCCACTTTCTCTTGTTCATTCAGAGCCAGCTGGTCTGTGTAGTTCATCCAGTTTGGTCTTGGGGCCCCAGAATAAAATGGGCCAAATATCATCCTCACAATAGTAATACACTATTATTAACTAATATTTAAGAGCTCTATGATTTTCTCCATTTACAGAAGAGGAAATTGAGGCTTAGAGATATGAAATAACGTATGCAAGGACTCATAACAAGTAATTGGTAGAGCCAGAGTTTGAACCTCAGTCCACTTGTTGCCAGCACATGCCCTTATCTTCACTGGCAGGCCACCCTGCTTCTTGCACGTAAGTTAGAGTGATCCATGCCATGTACAAGACTGACTCCGGTAAGAAGGATCTGGGATCCTCCTTGGAAAAGAGGCAATCAAGCTGGAGACTGAAGGTGCTAACACAGATTTCTGTGACACTCTTGTTCCATTTGTCCTGTTCATCAAACAGGGTCAAGTGAGGTGGCGAATGTACAGCACTTGGACCTGTGGCTGGCAGGTAGGAATGTGGTAGAGGGCAGCCAGGCCACTAGTCCCCTTTGAGAGCAAAACATATCAAATATTCAGGAATACTCTTACTGAGACCTCTAAGGAAAAACATGTTATGGGAAGATGATCATAACAGCTAATACTTACCGCACACTTGCTATTGCCAGTTCTGCACTAAGATTTTACATGTGTGAATTCATTGAATCCCTGTAGTAACACTCAAAAGAGGTTCCACTTCCACAGTGTTACACAGAGGCACAGGCAGGTGAGGCAGCTCCTGAGTGCAGAGATGGGATTGACTCCAGGCAGTCTGAGTCCAGAGCTGACTCCTGACCACGAGCTGCACAGTAGAGACTCTTCCTCATCCCTCCTAGATGAGAGAGGGCAACTTGTAAATACATTGGTTCTTCTCCAAGTATGAATGGTCTTTGTTTTCATCAAAATCTGGGTAAGTATTTTAAAACTTGAGAGACCAATTTCTGTTGCTTTTCTTGAAAGACAAGGTGGTAGGACATAGGTTAGGCATGGACCATAAGAGTAGTGAAGGGGTTAGCTCTATCCAGTGTCAAACCATAACGCTTCAAATTTGGGACAAAATTGGACAGACCCGTCCATGGGGGCAGAAGGGAGGAGGCAGATTTCAGGTTCCATAGTCTGTGAGCATTTAGCAGAAGATGGAGGAGGTGCCGTGAGGCCATGGGGAAAGGAAGGCTGATTACCTGAATGGGAATGGGACTGTATGAGAGCAATCTGAAAAATCTCAGTGGGTATCATCACCTCACATCATTACACCAATGTAAATTCTCCCTGATTAAAATGTGAAGTTTGACAAAAATATGTTCAAAATACATTCAGTGTTCTGGGGACTCTCCTAGGTGCCAAGTGTACAGCATTGAGCAAAACAGATAAAACTCCTGCCCTGAAGCAGCTTGCGTTTTAGCAGATAAAGGCAAATATTCCACTTTTTTACAAAGCTTTTTACAAAAGCTTGAAGGAAATGGAAGTGGATATTTATTAAACCTCTGGAGGAGTTGAAATTTCTAAGATTAGAAGCTATAGATGAACTCACAGAGGAAAATATTATTAGTCTTGTCAGCGTAAACATTTCCCAAATGTTAAGGTTATTTACTATCATGAGTTATTCCTCAGTGTAATTCTATGTAACATTGAGGTTTGTCTAGATGTTAGGATAGGTCCTCCAAAGTAGATATACTAGGTCAAGGGATTTGAACATCTGTTGGGTTCTAGATACATCACCAGGTTAATTTCCTTGCCAAAGTTTAATTTTTTTTTTTTTGAGACAGAGTCTCGCTCTGTCATCTAGACTGGAGTGTAGTGGCATGATCTCAGCTCACTGCAACCTCTGCCTCCTGGGTTCAAGTGATTCTCCTGCCTCAACTTCCTGATTAGCTGGGATTACAAGCACCTGCCACCACGCCCGGCTAATTTTTGTATTTTTAGTAGAGACAACCTTTCACCATGTTGGCCAGGCTGGTCTCAAATTCCTGACTTCAGGTGATCCACCTGCCTCAGCCTCCCAAAGTGCTGGGATTACAGGCGTGAGCCCCCACACCAAGCCTAAAGTGTAATACTTTTATATTAAACAAATCAAACCACCAAGATGAAAAATTGAGTTAACCCACCTGTTTGTCTGGGTGCTGCTCTCAGGCCTGGGCCCTGCTGTCATTCTACCCCTCTCGCCAGGTGACATATCATTCCCAGGTTTTCAATGCTCCCTCTATCTGTTAGGGACTCCTAAAGTTGTATCTTTACCTAGACTTCTTTTTTGAGCTCCAGAGTCATAAAGCCATCAAGCTACTGGACTTCTCTCTTTGGATATCTCATCCTTAACACATCCAAAGGAAACATCTTGGTCAACCCCCTGAAATATACTGCTGTTCTGGAATTCTTTATTTCCATAAATGGCACCTTCTGTCACCCAGTAGTTCACATCAGAAACCCAGAGTCATCCTTGACTTTGTTTTACTTAACATTTAATCCATCACCAAATTGTATTGATTTTTGCCTCCCAGGTGTAGCCATTCTCATCATTCGCCATAGCTGTGTCTCTAAAGTCGCCAGGAACACTGAATTAGTGAATACTGGATCATTACTCCTAAGGGAGATACAGAGTTAGGTTCCTGTGAGCCTCTGGTCATATTTCCATTGACTGATCAATACGTAGTATCAGTTTCGTTGGTGTAATAATGTTGTATGTTGGTAGATGTACGTTGGTATAGCATTACATATGTTGGTGTGATGATGTTTTATGTGTGTTTCTGTTTAAACATATATTTTAGCATATAGGTTTGATTAACATCAAACTCATGCCCAACAGCACTATAACTCATGCCTGAACGAGCTTGTCTAACACATGCGTTTCTCATAAGGCACATCACAGTCTTCTTGTGCTTAGGAGCACTAAGCAGCACTTTAGCACTGTGCTTGGGGACCATTTAAACAGCAAAATCACCAACAAAACACCAAAATGCAAAAAAAAAGTGGCACTATATAGACAGTTGAAAGGGTACTTGTTTATAGTATAAGAGCTGAAACAGGAAGGCAGAGTGTCACCATTGTGGAGCTCAGCTGGGAATGTGTGTGTTGACCAGCGCAACTTTTTTGCTGCTCTGTGCATGCGCAGGCATGACCAGAAGTGCCCTGAGTATTGACTTTGGGGTTACAAACACCTTTTAGTGAGTAGGTGAATTTGCAAATGTGGAATCCAGGAATAATCACGACAGACTGTTTATCGTGAAGCCATCCATTTCTGTCTCCACTGCCATCCCTTGTCTGGGGGTTGGCAAACTTTCTGTAAAGGTCCACGTGGTGCATATTTGAGGCTTTGCAGGCCGTCTGGTCTCTGCCGCCGTTACCGGAGTTGTAGAGTGAAAGCTGCACAGACAATACATACACGAGTCACGTGGTGGGGGGGGGGTGGGGGGGAGCGTGTGTTGTGGGGGGAGCGTGTTCCAGCAAAATCTTACTCCTAAAAGCAGACTTGGGTTTGAATTTGGTGTCCAGTCTGTAGTTTGGATCCCCGTAGCTAGCCTAAGCCACCATAATGTCTCATCTGGACTGGCTTCCTGACTTGTCCCTCCATGCCTGTTCTTGACCTTCCCCAGCCAGTTTCCCATAGTGATATTAAGTGCACATTAGATCCTGTCACTATCGTACTTCAGATGTGCAACTGCTTTCCATCACACTTGGAAGAAAATCCTGAATCCTGAACAGCATGGGTCACAGCACAGTCCCGGCTTGCTTCTCTGATCTCCCTGGACACCAGTCTTCCCCTCTGTTTGCCCCATCCTGGCCTCTTTCAGTTCTGTGACTGTTCCCAGCTGTTTCCTGCTTCAGCACCCTTTCCCACACAACAGTCTTCCCTTCCTGGAATGTTCTCCTGCCTGGCAGCCTGGTTAATTCATGCTCACTCTGTGGTCACACCTCAAATGTCACTTCCTCCAGGAGGCTTTCCCTGATCCTCCAGTGTAAATCATATTCCCTTCTTCTCATCTCAGAGCACCCTCTTCTTTTCCTTCATGACACTTAACAATTTTCATGAACCCACTTATTTGGGCATATTTGTTTTCCACCTGCCTTCCCCATTAGGCTACAAGCTCCATGAAGATAGAAACCCATCTGTGGTTGTCTCTGTGTTCTCTACCCCGTTACCATCATGCACATTATAGACACTTCTGAAAACTTGGCAAATCAGTGAATGATTGTACAACATGCTTTTGTTCATACAGATTTTTGTATGAAGCTGCAGTCGAGGAAATTGCCACCCTTTTAGAGTGTATAGTATATCTTCAAAAATCGACAGTGATGATTAAAAGCAAAAGACATCTTGATAGGTGAGTTTGTAAATGGGTGTGCACGTGTATCCGGATTGTCAAAGGGTGATTCTGAGACAGACGCTCTGCAAACAGGTATATCTGGTGTGAAGTTTTCTCCCTGGGACTTGAGTACTGCATTCAATCCTGCTGGTCTCACTTTTCCCCTAGAGCTTTGGAACTTTGCTGGTAACATTTTCACATGAGGAAGTGGAGGTAAAGTTTGCTTGAGGAGGCATTTCAGCACCCCTCTTAAAAATTGACTTTGCTCTTGTTTCTTCTCTCAAACCATCACCTCATCTCTTTTAGACTTTGTCGGTGCTAGTTGTTGTTCTTTCTACAGTGTTGCCACCATCTGGGGAAGAAATCTTTGATTTGTCAGAGAATCATCTAAGCAATGAAGTTCCAACTTGGGGGTTGTTCCCAAGTCATTCCAGGAATCCTCCATGCCACTGATGGACAGGCCACTTAGCATATTTTAGAAAGGTAACAGATCATTTCTAAGATGACCTTCTGTAGATTAGTAGTGAAACCTAAAGCCTTATGTAACTGCTTTTTTATGTATTTAGTACAGAAATAACATTTTCTAATTAAAGGAAATTAGAAAATAAAGGCAAGCAAAACACTCCACACACACAGTCTCTCTCTCTCTCTCTCTGTCTCTGTCCAGAAATGACCACTGTTACATCTCTTAGGTCTTTTTGTATGCATAGATGTGTGCACATTTTTTTAACCAAAATGATATATTACTGTTTTATTATCTGTTTTTTTGGATGACAGTCTCCAACTTTGTATTTCAATAAAGTTCATCTCATTTAATACCTTGTTTCTATTCCGTTTCCATAACTGGCCCTCAAATACCCTTCGAGGCTGGTTTGTCGAAATCACCATCTAATCGAGTATCATGCCCTGTGTCTGGTTGTAACTTCCTTTTAGTCTCTTAATCCAGCACAGTCTCTTATTGAAGCAGCAGACCAGTTGCGGGTCTTGCCTCCAGAACCTCTGACCTGCTAGAGTGTGAGGTTGCTTCTTTATGGTTAGGCTTATTTCTCCATCCTCTGATTTCCTGTATGGAAAAGCTTGCAGGATTCAAGTTGTTTTTGACTAGACCTCACCAGAGCTAATTCAGTGTGCTTCACTCACTGTTACTAAAAAGGCCCACTACTGGGGATGCTGAGATTGACCCCTGGTCCAGGGCTGTGACAGCCTGAACCCACCATCGTCCAGTTACACTTTCCCCCTAGAGACCAGCAAGTGACTTGTGTGGTATAACTTTGCATACAAATCGTTTACTTAATGGTTTTGTACCCAGTGGTCATTCTTGCCTGAACCATACCTTCCTTGGGTTTTGGGAAATGTTTCTGTAATTCTTTCATTTCTTCTATAAAGTAGAGCTTTCCTGCACTGCCTGGGGCCGTCTGGTTACCCTGACACATGGTTCCCACTGGAAAGGCAGGATCTGTGCTAATGCTTTCCCTTTCCCCATTAACTTTCACAGTAAGGAGTTTAATAACCACTTCACGTAGTAACACGTGGTTTTTTTCTGTCTTTCTAACATTGTACATTCATGGATTTTTATTGATCTGGTGTGTTCTAATCATTACTCTTTTGTTACAACTTTTAGGCAGTGAGACCCCTTCAGCTAGGTCCTGTGACCTTTTGACAGAACTTCTATAATCTTGAAAATCTGTGTTCATTCATGGCACAAATGCCCCAAGCTCATCTTGTACTTTTCAGTGGTATGGGACAATGGTATTAGAGAGTACAATCAGGGTATTGGGGGTGGTTATTGGTACAGAGGTGACTTGTTTCTAGAGAACTTCAGTGGACAAAGCTGGAAAATATATACTGTTAAAATTTAAGAGTTCAGGTGGACATGTCCAGTTTAGTTTTAAAATCCTTATGCTCTCACTTTCCTTAGTAATTATTTTAACTCCCTTTTTCTGGTATGGAAAAATCTTTATTTTTTCTTTGACCTATTAATGTAAAGAATGTAGTTTCGAAATACCAATATTTATATTATTACCAATATGAAACTACAGAGGAAAGTTTAATACTTCTTTGTAATTCTTGTTTTGTTCTTAAAATGCATTCCACTAAGGGTATGTATTAAAAATACTGTGTTCTAAAATTCCTAAAAATAAATTCTTCCTCAGAGAGTATGTCACCCAGTTTGATGTATGGTTAGGCTCATATCGTTCAGTTTCTTTTCAGTTTAGGACATTTTGAATGGAGCTTTTTAAAGATGGGTAATGCATTACATGGCTGAAGGGTCAAAACTATGTAGATGTGGGCCGGGTGCGGTGGCTCACGCCTGTAATCCCAGCACTTTGGGAGGCCGAGGTGGGCAGATGATGAGGTCAGGAGATCGAGACCATCCTGGCTAACATGGTGAAACACCGTCTCTACTAAAAAATACAAAAAGATTATCTGGGCATGGTGGCGGGTGCCTGTAGTCCCAGCTACTCGGGAGGCTGAGGCAGGAGAATGGCATGAACCCGGGAGGTGGAGCTTGCAGTGAGTCAAGATCACGCCACTGCACTCCAGCCTGGGCGACAGAGCAAGACTCTGTCTCAGAAAAAAAAAAAAAAACAACTAGGTAGATGTTTAATCTAGATGATGGGTATGTGAAAAATTGTTAAATCATTCTCTCTACATTTCTTTTGATATTGGAAAGTTAAAATAATTAAACAATATAGAGAAGTATACACAATGAAGTCTTAACCTGTGAACTTTGTTTTTTTTCTTTTTTATTATTTCTGTTTTGCAGATGAGCCCCATGCACTTTGTTCCCTCGTAGATAACCATTTTTCTTAGTATCTCGCTTAACCCTTGAGTCTTTCATTTTTAGAGCTTCTAGTGTGTGTATGGGTGTGTTCTTATTCCCTTACACAAAGGATAACATAACACATACAGTCTGTTGTTCTACGTCTTAACTTTTTTCACTTAATAATACATTCTGGAACTCTGCATATTTGTACATAGAGATTATCTTCAGTCTTTTTTATAACCTTAGAGTACTCCATTTTGTTGATGTGTGATGATGGCACAACAACATAATCTTGGATTGTGTCTAATCCTCTGTCTTTTCAAATCACCTGTAATAGATAACCTTGTAGACATGTCATTTAATACTTTTGTAGGTGCATCTGTGAAATGAAGTCCTAGAAATGGGATTATATAGTCAAGGGACAGATACATCTGTCATTTTTAAAAGTTATTGACAAATTCTTCCTGTAGGGTTTATACCGTATTTTACTCATGCAAGCAGTATGTGAAAGTGCCTGTTTCCCTAGAACATCACCCATGGAATCTGTTGTCAAACTTTTGGATTTTTGCTGGTAGGTGAGAAATGGTATTTTGTTATAGCTTTAATTTATATTTCTTTTATTATAAGTGAGGTTGATCATATTTTCATGTATTTAAATGTCATTTTGTGTTTATTTTTATGTGGAGTGTGTTTTGAATTTCAGACATTTTCCCACTATGTTGTTGGTCTTTTTCTTCTTTATTCTGAAAGCTCTTTATGTATAGTCTTTGCTATGAGTTGCATTTTTTTTCCAGTTGATCATGCATGTTTTGATTTACTTAGTGGTGGTGGTTTGCCCTTTGGAAGTCTCTTTCATTTTATGTAGTCAAATTTATTTTTTTATGGCTTCTGTATTTTTAGTCAAAGTTGGAGAGGCTTTGCCTGTCTCATATTTTTCAGTTCCTTTGGGTACTTTTGTAATTCTACTTTTTTCTGTTTACATCTTGGTACGTTTGGTGTTTCTTCTAGAGCAGCAGTTCCCAGCCTTTTTGGCCCCGGGGAATGGTTTCGTGGAAGACAATTTTTCCATGGACTGGGGGCGGGGGTGGTTTCAGGATGAAACCATTCCACCTCAGATCATCAGGCATTAGTTAGATTCTCATAATGAGCGCACAATCTGGATCCCTCGCATGCGCAGTTCACAATAGGGTTCATGCTTCTGTGAGAATCTGATGCCACTGCTGATCTGACAGGAGGCGGAGCTCAGCCGGTAATGCTCACTCACCTGCCACTCACCTCCCACTCACCTCCTGCTGTGTGGCCTGGTTCCTAACAGGCCAGAACTGGTACTAGTCTGCGGCCGGGCCAGGGCGGGGTGGGGAGTGGTTGGGGACCCCTGTTTTAGAGTATGTTCTGAGGCTTGGATGCAACTTTATATTTTTTCAATACTCAATTGTCCCAACATTATTTGTTTAAAAGTTTATATTTTTCCCATAGTATCATAATCCCTACTTTATCATTTACTAAATTCCTATAGGTCTGGGAGTCTATTTCTGGACTCTATGTTTTTCCATGGGTTGATCTGTTGTTAATGATTGAAATTTATATCATCTTTTCATATCTGAAAAGACTAGTTCTCCCTCGTTGCTCTTCCCCTTCAGCCTTGTCCTGGCTATTCTCCATGTTTGTTATTCCATATGAACTTTAGACCCAACATTCTTGATTCCAGAAAAAAAGCCTGTTGGTATTTCCATTGGGATCACATTAAATTTATAAATTTCTTAGGAGGAATTAACATCTTTACAAGGTTGAGTCTTCCCATCAAAGATCATGTTTTCTATGTGTTATTTTTTTGTGTGTACTTTAGTAATGTATAAAAGTTTTCTGTATATAAGTTGTATACATGTCTTAAGTTAATCCTTGTAAATAATATCTTTCATTATCTCCTCTTGTTTGCATATGAGGACTATTTATTTCCACATGCATTTTTGACAGCTTTATTGAGATATAATTCACGTAATTTACCCATTCAAAGTGTATAGTTCATTGGTTTTAGGATATTCACAAATTGTGCAACCATCACTACTATCTAATTTTACAACATTTTTGTCACCCCAAAAAGAAACTCTGTACCCATTAGCAGTCATTCCCCCTTCTCAACCTCCCCCAGCCCCTGGAAACCACTAGTCAAATTTCTATTCAAGACGTTTTCTATAAATGAAATCATGCAATACAGGTCTTTTGCAGCTGGCTTCTTTCACTTAGCTTGTTATCAAGGTTCATCCACGTTGTCGCATGCCTTTTTTAGGATAGCCATCCTTGTGAGTGTGAAGGGTACCACTGTGGCTCAGATTTGCTGATTTCTATATGTATTTAGTTCTCTTTTGTGAGATTTCATGAGTGCAGGAGGCTGGCTTTCAATTCCAGATCCCCAGTGCCTCCCAAAGTGTCTGGCAAATATTTGGTACTCAATAAATGCTTATTGAATGAATGCTTGGATTTAGTATACTTCTAGGCCACCTCTACATTTTAAAGTTAAAATGTAGTTTGGCATATATAAATTAATTTTTATCTTTTCCTAGGTGAAACATAATTAAAGGGCGAGTTTTTCCTCCAGGAAAGCCTGGTAAAAGCAGTTTTGACTGATATGTGGTTTGTGCTGGTCGATATTCCTTTTTCTTACATTAAAACGAATGATTGAGAGTTGCTGGTACATATGTCTAAGTGTCTGTGTCTCATCTTTTCAGGAGGATGATTTTTAGCTCTAGATTCTAATTGTTATTGAAAACTACTTAGTGATATGTATAAGATAGAGGTGAGAAATTAGGTAAAGTTCTGGGCCTGGGAAAAGGGAGTTTTGAACGAGATGGATCAGTTCATATGTATTTTACAAGTTCTAGGTTTACCAAGGGCTGTGTTCCAGAACTTCTTTTGTAAGCTAGTTGTGTGGACACATCACAGTTAACAATAAAGTGCTGTCAGCTAAGATTTGGGTCTCAAGCTTGCCTTAAAGGAGATATGAGAGAGTATAGTTGATGCATGCGTGAGAGCAGGCGGTGTGTATGGGAACTCCCTGTACCTTCTGCTCAATTTTGTTGTGAGACTAAAACTGCTCTACAAAAATAAAGTCTGACTGGATGCGGTGGCTCATGCTTGTAATCCCAGCACCTTGGGAGGCTGAGGCAGGTGGATCACCTGAAGTCAGGAGTTTGAGACCAGCCTGACCAATATGGTGAAACCCCATGTCTACTAAAAGTACAAAAATTAGCCAGGCATGGTGGCATGCGCCTGTAGTCCCAGCTGCTTGGAAGGCTGAGACAGGAGAGTTGCTTGAACCTGGGAGGCAGAGGTTGCAGTGAGCCAAGATTGCACCACTGCACTCCAGCCTGGGTGACAGAGCGAGACTCCGTCTCAAAAAACAAACAAACAAAAAAAACTAAATAAAGTCTAGTAATTTTTAAAAAGAGTGAGAGAGAACACAGCTGAAATACATATACTTTTTAGGAAAAGGGAAATAATTAAATATCAGAAAAATAATATTGAAGAAGAAATATTTCTCTTTAATGTCAGTGTTTGAAGAAAGGTATTTTAATTAAATCAGATCGTGTGTGTTTGCAGGAGACTTTTGGACACTATCCAAGGATTTTGAGATTGACAATATTGGATTTTTATATTGCCCCAATTTTCTTTCAAAATATGTGACTGTTAAGATTATTATTACCCTTATATAATTAGACATGTTTGGGTTGGGGATAGGAAAAAGAGGGAGATTGATTGGTTGACTGATTCACTCGTTCATTGGTTAAATGGGACAGACTGATTTCTCTAACTGTCTGAGCCTGAGAGATGGGGAAGGTAGAACATGGCTCAGAAGAATATGCATTTCCCGTAAGAAAACATTTGTCTGAAAGGAATTATAATAATTGAGAATTAAGCTGTATGATACAGAAGCAGTATCTGAAGGGCAGATGGATAATAGAAGGTAGCTGTGGTGCAACTCGAATCAATGGCTGGAAAGCCACAGGAGGTAGATTTCCACCAGGCCCTAAGGAAGGACACCGTACCGAAGCCCTCCACATGTGGACATCTATGGGGCCTGCGATTTCTCTAGTACCGGAGGTATTCCAGATAAGTGCCTTGTGAAGGGACTGCCGGAGACTGGCATCCAGCAGAACATGGATGTGGGACCAGAGCATCTTTAAGGCTTCTTCTCAGAGAGGGTGGTAGTTCTGAGCGTGTTTACAGTTCCATTGAGGGAGAAGAAAGGAAGAAGCAGGGAAAAGAGTTAGGTGGGGATTTTCCCTGTCAGCTCAGGAGACCTTGTTTCTCTTCAGAGAGAGTAGGATGGTAGAAAACAAATTGTTTTTTGTTTCATGGTCTGTTTATTAGTAGATTATTGGTTAAGATGCTTTTAGCTTCAAGGGACAGAAACCAACACAAAGTGTATAAACAAAAGGGAAAACTGACTGACTGGTTAACAAGAAGTTCTGAGGTCATCAGCTCCAGGGTTGGTTGTAAAGAACTGATGTTCTTTCTGTACTTCTGCCCCATGGTTTGTGGTATGTCGGTCTGATGGCTGCCACAGTTCTAGGCATCACATCCAACTCAACAGTGTCCATGGGAAAAAGAGCATCTCTTTAAAGCAAGAAAACCTTTTCCAGAAGCTTCCTGCAGACCTCCCTTCACACCTCGTTGACCAGGCTGATGGTATGTGCCAGTGCCTAAGTCAAGTCATTGACAACAGGAAGAAGATGAGCCCTGGCTGAGTTAAACTGACCAGGATGTGCATCCCCCCCATGCCGGAAGTGAGGCCGTCTTCCCTGAGAGTCAGTATCCAAACAGAAAGATCACCCAATGCATGTTGTTTTTAAAGTACTTATGGAGATCTCTGTGCCGTGGTGGTATCATCTGTATGAACCATCCAGGCTGTAGTCAGAGAATCAGAGACTCGCTGTGTGATCTCCAAGAAGCCGTATCACCTGTGTCCTCCATAGCAAGAGAACGTATTGGAAGGCCCTCCTAGCTTTCGAATTCCATCATCGTCTCTCCTTCTCTCCCCTTCAGCTCCCCTCCCACCGCCCACGGAGGCTGCCGTGTGACAGAGGAAGTTTCTTATCAAGTCCTCAGTGATCTATGTAAAGAAGAGATAGTGTTTTCTCAGGCTCTTAGCACTTTGTTCTATTGGTTTCACAAACTAATTATTGTCAGAATTTAATTTTTAGAAAATTTTAATGACTTTTGTAAGAGGTTTAGTTAACATACTGCATACACACACTCTCTGTCTCTCTCACACACTTAGCTTTTCTATGTGTATATACATGTACATGTATCTATATTCTAACCTGGCTTTGGTGGAACCAGCTTTCTTGCTCTGTACACAGACACCTTCCTGCTGCTCATTTCAGCCCTGATGTGGTGGAATGTGTCTGAAGCCTGCGTTTCTAGGTCTTTTCCTTATGGCCTCCACAAAGTGGTCTCGATGGCCCTCAGTTCTGTTCAGCAGTAATGCAAAGTGAAGATGTTTCTCTGACTCAAAAGTGAGATGACATTAATTGAGCGCCTACCATTTATGCTCCTTCTATCGGAGACTTAGATACGATATTTATGCTTAAAATGGCTCTGAAATTAAAGGGCAAGGCCTGAGGTGCAGTATCTCCTCTTTCTAGCCCTCCCGTTCAGGCCTGTTTAGCTACTTTCTCCCCACTTCCAAAGGGTGTCTCTTGGAAAGAAGCAGGACTGTCCCCTAAATTGGAGCAGATAGCAGCCTGGGGCCTCGAGCCCCCGCTTCCCTTTGTGTTGTGCACTGGCTCCGGCATGGCGCCCGTCTTTGAAGTCAGGTGGAAGCCCCACAGGCAGGGCTGCTGCCCTCCTGCTCTCTGGCCATTCAGCACAACCTTTAGTCTAGGAAAAGTGCCAGTCTTCATTTCCAAGTATCATATCTCCCTAAATGGGGCAATCTGCTTTAAATGCCTTCTCCACTGGCGCCTTCCCCATCTCACAATTGGCATAATTAAAGGGAAAGGCTCACCTCCTTTGCTGCCTGTGTGTGCTGGGTCAGGGCGTTGGCTGGGGGCCGCTGGTGTGTATGCACGCCTGCCCTCGCAGAGACGCTCCCTTGGCCCTCCAGCCCTTGAGTGGTCATTTTCAGAAGTGTTCAGAGCCACTCTGCAAGCATACACTTTACCTTTGCGTTTTCCCTACCGTGCTCAACTCAATAACAGGCAAGCTGGTTACTGTGATCCATGAAGCTTTTTGTATCTTGCTGGGAAAAAATGCACTCTGAGCTGAAAGATAATCTCCCTCGATGGTTCCAAGTCAGAATTTGCTTTATGACTCATGACATTTGGTGTCTTTCTCCATGAAGATTTCCCCCTTCTCCTCCTCCACTCCCAGCTTCAGGTGTGTGCAATGGTGTGGTTCCTCCTTAGAGAGTCACTGCTGGTCCCAAGGAATGGTGTGACATGTAGGAAGGCTCCCGTGGTTGCTGGTCCCCTCTGATCTCCAGTTCAGCTGCCACGCCAGCGCCCTCGATTAAGCTCCTTTGGAACCTGGGTTTTTATTACCTGCCACTCAGCTTAAAGCAGAGGCCTCTCAGAGGGCATGCCTGGTAATGCAGCTGCCCTCTGTTCTGCAGAGGCAGCCTCAGTCTCCATCACCTCCCTCTCAGAAGTCAGTCTCTCAGCAGCACTGGGGGGCCCACTGTGTGCAAAGCCCTGTGCCCACTGGTTCAGCCAAGAACGGAATAGAAAACAGCCATGCCCATCTGACTACTGTAAAGAGGGACAGGAGAACCTTGGGACAGAGGCACACCTGTGCTTGCCCAAGCCTACCTAGACCACCCTCTTGTGGGATGTGCACTGGGAATTGATTTCCCAGTGGTGGGGACAAACTTGTGCTCATTTCTGCCTCGTTTGTCACCTAGATTCTCTTTATGATGACATCTAATGTGCAGAAGTCCAGCCCGTAGCAGCAGCGTTGGACTAATGTGGGAAGTTCAGGAATTTTGAGCCTGGAAAGTCCTGGGAAGGAAAATCCCTCATGCTTCAGCAGGGCTGTGTGGCCGGTTCTCCATGTGCTTCAGCAGAGTTTTCTTTCTCTTTCTCTTTTTCTTTTTTTTTTTTTTCAGCTGTGAAAAAAGCAGTGCCAGCTGTTTGGTAAAATATGGGTCAGTGAGAAATAGGATTTGCTTTATAGAAGTTAACTTTGGAGAATCGTGTCCTCAAAAAGAAAAGAAGTCTAAAGATAGGAGGACTGAGGGAATCCTGGGTGTGGTGGTCCTAACCCCATAAGTTAGCTTGGGGTGCTTTCAGGAAGATTTTGGTTTCCAGTAGTTCAGAAGGGAGGTGGGCATGATTTGGTGCAGAAGGGGGAGAGGTGGGGGAGAAAATCACATGCAGACACGTTGAGTAGTGATAAACCACGAGACAGACTCTGCACGGCCGGACAGAGGGCATCTTATTAGAGTAGAAAAGAATAGTATTTTATTTTGCTGTGAACAAGATAGTTTGGGGAGTGGAGAAGAGCTCCCAGGGTGGGCGATGACAGGTGTCTGGGGGACACTGGAGCCAGTGGATGCAGCAAACAGCTTGGACTTCAGTCCCTTTTCTAGCAAAGGAGCTGCCCCTGTGGGGTGGGGGGCTGAGGAGGTTGGAGACCATTTGAAATAGCTTCTGAGCATGTGTGTGCACACAGGCACATGCATGGCTGGTGTCTCTTAGAGAAAAGGCATTTAGAGAAAAGCAAGGTTGTGAGTGTCCTGAGAGCAGTTACAATTGATTTTGAATATGGAAGGAATTCTACCTAATCCAGAGAATACACAAAGTATACTTTGGAAAGGGGCAGTAAACTTTTCTGGTTGGCCTGCCTTCCTCCCTCCCTTTCTTCTTCCCTTTCTCTTTTCTTCCCTTCCTCCCATCCTTCCTTCCTTCTGTGATCTTTGTGGAAGAGCAAGAGCTATTTGTATGTAGTGATTATAAATTTGGTACTTACATAGAATTTCTCAACATGTTTCTCAGAGATTAACATGATCCCTGGGAGAATCTGGAAGGTCTATCTTTGGGGTGTCTTCTGAAGAAGATTGCGATTCTTATGGCATCTGCCTCCTCCAGCCCTTAGTCATTAATTATTTACTCTCATATCTCTCAATGCATGCAGTTTAGTGCCTAGCACTAAGTGATGGTTTGTGTGCATGGTTGGCCCAGCAGAAATATGTTTGTCCATCCATCCATCCATCTGTCCATCCAACCATCCATCCATCCATCCATCCCTCCTTCCCTCCCTCCCTCCCTCCCTCCAAATCATTCATCAAATAAGGGAACCTTCCCCAAAGGTCCCAGCTGTTCTCTCTCCCCTTCTCATAGGCTATAGCTGGGTAACATGCCTAGCCCAGATCGTTCACTCCCAGGCACAGCAAACAATTAGCTTAGACTAGCCAGGATTGGTTCTTGAGTCACACAAAGGGGAGGTGGAAGGTGGTTGGAGGTGGTGGTGGGGAGAGTGACATCTAAACTAAATCCTGTCTCTCCAGAAGAGAAAGAGGGAATGGCTATTAGGAAGGCAACTTACAGTGTCTGCTTCAACATGTTCATTTTTTTTTTTAAATGTTTCACTCTGATTGTATAGTGTTTTTTAACTATACTATTCTCTAAATTTGGCTATGTTTACTATGGTAATTATTTTAATTAAGTTCTATTTGATTGTTTGTAATTCACCTTGTTCTACAACTTTTGATTGATTTTATAGTATAAATACGTATACTGCAATAAACCATATGATACATAAAAGAATTTAGGACAGAATCAGGATAAATACAAATAAATATAGAAGTTCAAAGTTAGGAAGAAAAAGAATTACGGATATGCAGACAATAAGTCCCTTACATTGCTACTTAGCTGAGCTTCATAACATCAAAGAGAAAAGGCAAATGTGGTCGCTGTGGTCATTCTTGCTGTCAGAGAAGGAAGGTGCACCAGGTCCTCAAGAGGAGCAAAGTTTTTTTAGTTCTTTTCAACTAAATTTTGCATGTGGACTTTTATCTAGGAAGCACTGAGAGGTATCATGAACAAGGTGTTTGGCATCCCCACAACAGATGAAAAACTGGGTTCTTACAGCTCTTCTCACAGCAGTCCTCATTGGAAGCTCAAGGCCTAATATGAAAATGCAACTCAGCAAATGTTATTCCCCGGAAGGCCAAAATAACAGGTCTGAGTACTTCTTCTTATCCTTCTACTGGTTTGATGCAACACAAAGACCCAAAACACCCAGCAGAACTGCCAGTCTACGTGCCTATCAGACAACCTTCAAGACTATTACTTTTTTTTTAACTGGCGTGTTCACGCATGTGTGTGCCTATGTGTGTAAATATATCTGTATATTTATGAATAGATGTATACATCCAAAATACTATATATATAGGAAGAGATCATTTGAGGGTAGATTCCATTGCCCACCATGCTGTATTCTAGCTCACCAATTGAGGCTTTAGGAATCGACCTGGTAAGGTTGACATCTGTGGAAATTAAGGCCCCTATTTAAAATGCTCACAGAGGAGAGTTCTATTTTTGTAAATAGGATAATTGGGTGGAAAACTGTGCTAATGTCTGTCTTTATTTAACCACTCCAAGGGACAAAGCCTAACTGCTAAAACCATGAGGCCATAACCAAGACACCACCATTTACCCAGGGACACCGTCATCTCTATACTGCAATTTTAAAAGAGTATGGAGGTCAGAAGCCAGACAGTTGGTTTCCGTATTAATGTCTCCAGGGGATGAACAGAGGGTGAGAAGGAGCAGATAGACAGAGGCAGGTCTGGACGGGAGGTTGGAGAGCGGTCAGCGATGTTCTCCCAGCTGTCAGGAATGTTATGTGGGAAGAGGTTAGGGAAGAGAGTTAGGGGAAATATCAAATGAGGGAATGACTGTGTCCTGGCAGAGGTGTTATTTCCTCTAAACCACTTTTGATGATCTTCTGTCCTTGTGAAGATGTTGGGAGTGGACAGTGCCAGGACAGTATGAACTGTTGTGCGGCGTGGCGGATACCAGAGGAGGGTGCAGGGAACAAGCATTTATAGAGCCTGCCACTATTTCACCTGCTGACCTCCTTTGAGAGGCAGTATTAGGAAATGGTTAGAGTGCAGCTGTGTAATCAGAGGCTCTAAGCCCGAGTCTTCTCCCAGCAAACGAGGATAATAGTGGCGTCTTACCTCAGACCTGTTGGGAGCTGCCGTGAACACGTCATCCACGCCCAGTAAATGCTAGTTAACACAATGATGGCCATCCAGAGAGCTTTCTTAGCCTGATGTGAAGTAGATCTCAGGCTCTGCATTTTCCAGCAGGGTAAACTGAGGCATAGAGAGACAAATTCACTTGTGCAAGATCTTTTATCTAGTAAGTGTCAAAGCTAGGATTCAAGCCAGGTTTTCTAGCACTAAAACTTATTGGTTTTTTCTGTTCCATGCTGCCTGAATTTATAGGTAATTCACCTGTGTCTTATAACCCAGACACATGATGTGGGCCATGAACCACAGCACCTTTCTGGGTCCACTGTGCTGGTGGATAGCTTTCTGTTCATGACAATCACGTCTGATGAGCTTGGCAGTGATTTGTATGATGACAGTGACCGTCCAGCAGTATGTTAAGGAGTCTGGGTCAGGAGGGACTTTCTTCATTTGTTTTTGCCACATCACCCAGAGAACATCCCTGTAAAAGAAGGCGGTTTGATGAACTTGGAGGAACTCCCCAGCACTCTACTTGTGACCATGACAATTGTGACAGTTTTTCCTTCACACTGTATTCAAGGTCAGGTTTTTGTTCTTGGACCTTGTTAAATCGAGGATAGTGGGCTTGAATGACTTGGTGTATCATGGAAATAGCCTCATGTGGTGTTAGCTTCTGCCTGGGGTCACCAGCTGCTCCCACAAAGCTGAGTAGCCAGTAATTTCTTACAAATCTTTTCATATTAATAGAAAAATGGAAGGCAGATGGTGGGCCAGGAGGAGTGCTTTTTCTTTGAGGCTTTGAGGGCCTGTCAGGGGATGAATTTTGTGTCCCCCTCCCCACTCACATGTTGAAGTCCTAACCCCCAGTACTTCAGCATGTGACCTTATTTGGAAATAGGGTCATTGCAGATGTGGCTAGTTAAGATGAGGTCCCACTAAAGTAGGGTGGGCCCCTAATCTAGTATGACTAGTGTCCTCATAGGAAGGGGAAATTCAGACACAGACACGCCCACAGGGACCATGGCTCATGAGCACGAAAGCAGAGACTGGGTTAATAGGCATAGAAGCCAAGGAACAGCAAAGATTGCCAGCGCCCACCGGAAACTAGGAGAGGGGCATGGAACACACCGTCCCTCACAGCCTCGGAGGGAGCCGGCCCTGTCGACACCGTGATCTTGAACTTCTGGCCTCCAGAACTGTGAGATAATAAATTGTGTTGATTATGCCCCCCAGCTTGTGGTGCTGTGTTATACTAGGCCAAATAAAGTAACGTAGGGCCCATGGAAAAACAGTGACTTACAAATTCCAGAAGAAAAGCTAGAGCCCCTCCTATGCTTTGGTTAAAGTTTCCATCGGAGCGTGGGAGTCTGGATGTAGGGCTGAGGGTTCCAAAAGTGTCATAGAAAGCAGAGAAGTGGCTCAGATGGGCAGACCAGCTTCCGAAGAACACGGGTGTTCTGTGAAGGTCATTGCGTGGAGGTGACCTTTTCCCTCACTGAGTTTTTTAGAGAAAGCAATTTTGTCCTTTCAGGTTGGAAAAATATTTTCTTCAAGACCACAAAGTGACAGTTAAAAAAAAAAAATTGGCCACCTGCAAGTTTAAATGTCACCATCTAGAACAGCTCTGCCTGATAGAGCTTTCCGTACTGATGTCTCTCTCGGTCCACCCTCTCTCCCACGGTAGCTACTTGCCACGTGACCAGTAAGCACTTGAAATGTGGCCAGTGGGGCCGAGGAACTCAACGTTTTATTTTAATTAATTTAAATTTAAATAGCCACTTGTGCCCGCTAGCTAATTCTATGTGTTGGTCAGTATGGCTCCAGATCACCAGAATAGTGGTGGGATGGGACCCAAGGGAAAAACCGGGGGTGCCTGGATATCCAGTGGAGGCCACAGGAGGGCTGGGGCTGATGGGTCACCCTGGCTTGGCTAGTGCCCTTGTGTGTGGTCTTGTCTTCAGCGACAGGGGCCTAGGTGGGAGTAAAAGTGAAGTAACACAGGCAGAATTTTCTGGATGCTTTACTAAAGAGATGCTTAATGTGAGGCTTTGTCTGCCGTTCCTTCTGTGATCCCAAAGTATCTTCGACTGGTTTAGTGCTCGATAGAGATGGGGTAGATTAAGATACTTGAAGAAAAGCCAGGAAGCTGGGTCTCTGGATATGGGCAGACCGAGATGTTTCTTTGCAGGTTTCAAGTGCCGACCCTTGATGTACCCAGAGGGGCCGCTAGTCCCAACGCTAGGAAGGTGGGAACGTCCAGATGCAGACCACCTTCTCCGAAGCTAGGAGGGTTTCCCCTGAGTCTGTCATACTAGACTTATTGATTGCAGATGCCTGACAAAAGCTACTGAGGCTCAGCCACCTCTGCGTTCTTCACAGTTGCCACCCTGCCTCCAGCCCCTGAATTGATGGCTGCTGCAGGGAGTGTGACCAGAGGATGCCATTTGGAGAGTAGTCACATGGGACATCTCAGAATCTGAGATGGAACCCCAACTGGGCAGTATTTGGTGCAGTTTCACACTGAAAAGGGGTCCCTGTGACTGATTTGGCCAGCCCTGGACAAATGAGTGTTGTCATTGTATCACCACCGGCTTTGGCTCAGTGCGTGGTATAATTTAAAAGTTGCCTCTTTTTCTAGCTCTACTTAGTTATCATTCTGATTTCAGAAAGAAACAAATGGTTCACCAAGTCTTATAATATCTCTAACCCCGAGACAAGCGAGGGGTGTGAGGCAGAGACACACTATGTCAGGCTACAGCCTGCCTCTCCCCTGGCCCACGTCACCCTGGCCGACTGGACTCTGAACAGTGAAGGGATAGCCTAGAAGGAAAGAGCTGAGCCACCTGACTGAGTGGTGAGGTTGGTGGATGTGCAGCTGGAATTCCTGGCATTGAATTGGAGGGCAGGAGTTTTAGTTTGAGTAGAGGTTAGGAAGATAAAAGAGGTGTGAGAAACCTGTTGTCAACCTCCAGCAGATTTGGTAGCTTGTGCCACATGTGCAGCATCATGCTTGGGGACTCAGGGGACATCAATAAGTAGTCAGTAGCTGATGCTTATATTGGTAGTGCCTACAGTGTGCCAAGCCCAGTTCTGAGCTTAATACTTTACATACATTAGCCCACTTCAGCACAGTCGCTGTCTTTTCCAAGCACTCTTAAACTCATTGCAGGCAAGATTAAACCAAGCAACAAAAGACATCAAGCGATGCAGGGTAATACGTGATGAGCACTGTTAGGCCCAAAGAGAAAACCCTGAGGTCCCCAGTGACAAGGGATGCATCATTTGATCTGGGGTTTGAAGGATGGTCTTGATTTGGAAAGGTGGCTAGGGAGCAAGCTCGAGGTTGCCCCACACAGGGGTGCACAAGGCCCGGCTGGGGGACAGTGGGTGTCTCACTTGGGCTGACTGGAACAAGTTCCAGGTCACAGGTTTTTTCATTTGAATGTAATTATTTGACTGTAGTAGCCATCAGCAGATGGAGAGTTCAGAGGGACTGCACTGAAATAATGAATAATTTGCAGATGCAGTTGGTAGCCCTGGTGTCTTGGTGTGCCTTTCTGTTCCAGCAGGATGCGTGCAAAGAGTGGCTCACAGCCCCATCTGCTCTGCTCCTCCTGGCTCGAGCTTTGCTTTAATAACCTCTCTGTCACGTATTTACACGAGGTCATCCAGCTCCTCTTTTTCTCCTTTTCTGTGTTGAAATAATCGTGGCTGCTACTTGCTGTGAAAGACTTAACTAGTAGTGGGTAGGATTGACCTCTCAATTCAGTAAACATTGACTGAGTCCCCAGGACAATGCTTGCAGTGAGCATACAGAGGAGGAGGTGATTCCAGCCGGCAAGTGGAGGCAGAGCTCGAGCCAGCAGGCCTGGCCACTGCCTGGAAGTTGGGGGGTGAGGGGGGTGTGGAAGGTGAGCCAGGGTGCTTAGCCTCAGCCACTGGGGAATGCGAATGATAGTCCTGGGGGAAAGAGAAAACAAGAGGAGGAACAGATTTGTGGGATGGAGAACAGTGGGGTAATCAGCTCCATTTGGGACATTTTAAGTTTGAGACAGGACATTCCCTGGAGACATTAAGCAGGCAATAAAAAGACCCCCAACTTAGAGTCCTCGAGGCCCTGCGGTTGCAGTGTGAAATAATCCGGCTTCAGCTTCCTTCCCTTTCCTTCTCAAGTGGTTCCCCATGGAGTCACTTTAGACTCAGGGGGAGGATAGTTGCTTCCTCAGTCTCCCTAGCCTTTATCCTCACACTTGAATGCTAAATCCAGAACTCCTCATTCCTGCTAAGTAGTTCAAAAGCTCCAAGGGATCCTTGGAACAGTCGCACCCTGGTGGGACTTTTCAGAGCACTCCTAGGGTTAGAAGAGAAATTTCAGGGTAACCGCAGAATAATGTGAGCTATAACTGGCCCGAGTGATCTTCTAGCTGGGACCTGGATGTGAGGCTGGCATGTTTGAAGGTTGGTGAATGCCTGTTGACCTGCATGCCCCAACCGGGTGAACTCCTTCTACCTTTTGATTCCTAACTAATTGCAGTGAACAATACGCCAGCTTGTCTTCTGTAAAATGAGAGGGTGACTGTGCCCACCAGCCTTGCTGCTTTGGTTGGACAGGTCAGTACAGTGCCTTGAAACTCTACTTATTCATCTGTGAAATGAAGGGATTTGGCGAGATGCCGCTTAACGTGACTTCCAGCACTAGCATTTTATGTAGGTCAGTGATCCTTTGTCCAGGGAGTGATCTTTTTTCCAGAGGAATCGTTCTGCAGTTGCTGGTTAGCTTATCATCTTGGCAGGGAGCAGCGTGGTGTAGCGAGCAGAACGTGGCCTCCCGAGTCAGCAAACCTAGTTAAAATCCACTTGCCGTAAGTCCGTCACGTGGCTTAGCAGCGGGCCTCTTGGCAATTAGCTGCTTTTCACCAGTCCTCAAGGTTCCTCATCTGTAAAATGGGATGATGATATGTATTTCAGGTCCGGTGGGTGAGAATATGTATCAGGCATCTACTTTTGTGACTATTTTTAAAATGGCTTTATTGAGATATAACTCACATACCGGAAAGTTCACTTTTTTGAAGTGTACAGCTCATCAGCTTTTAGCCTGTTCACTAAGTTGTACATCAGGCACCACTATCCAATTCCAGAACATTCCATCATCCCAAAAGGAAATCCCATTCCTGTTAACTCACTCCCTACTCGCTTCTCCTCCTAGCCCCTGGCAACCACTAATCTATTTTCTGTCTCTATGGGTTTGCCTGTCCTGGACATTTCATTGAAATGGAATCAGACAATGTGTGATCTTTTGTGTCTGGCTTCTTTTGCTTAGCATGATGTTTTTGAGGTTCATCCATGTTGTAGCAGGTATCGGTTCTTCATTGCTTTGTATTGCCAAATAGTGTTTCACGGTAGGAATATACCACATTTTGCTTATCTGTTAATCACTTGATGGACATGCGGGTGGTTTCCACTTTTTGGCTGTTATGAATAATCCTCCTTGAACATTTGTGGACATGGTTTTGTGTAGACATATGTTTTCAGTTTTCTTGGTATCCCATTGTGTTTTTGATTTGCATTTCCCTAATAATTAATGATGATCATCCTGTGCTTATTGACTATTTGTATGTCTTCTCTGGCTAAATGTATATTCAGTTCTTCATTCATTTAAAAAATTAGGTTGTGTTTTTATTATTGAGTTGTAAGAGTTCTTTATATACTCTGAATGTTGTACCTGGCTTTTAAATAGGCATACAATCAATGTTAGTTCCTCATTCCAGGTCTCTCGCAGAACCCTGTAATCTTTTAGGTGACCTCTAGAACTAACTGCCCAGATACTTAATCCTCAGCATCCTGAGTCTGAAACCATCCCCTTAAGTCTTGTTCAGAGCTCTTCTTAGCACAAAGCCCTGAGCCATTTTGATCCTGGAGCCCCATTCTGGAACTTGGAACAGCAGGGGGATAGGTGGGGTCTAGAGATGGGCTCTGGCTGAATCCACAGGGCAGTGGCTACTACCAAGTCTCATTTTTTTCTAGATGGAGGACTTAGGGGGTAACTGCACAGATTTTTGGCTGCATGGAGTCCTCTGTCCTGTGCTGTGGACACCTGCATGTTGGGGCTGGGGTCCACAAAGAGATATGTCTAAGGACACTGGCTTCTTTCCGCTGCCACTGCCAAGATGAGCAGCGTATTTTCCAAGAGTGATCTGGCAGTTGTAAGTTGTATATAAAAATGTCCCAAGGAAAATCATGTGTCTGTTTTAAAGAGAAGGGAGTTTTCTAGGAAACCTTTGACCTGGACATTCTTCTCTATTCTGAGAACTGTACCCTGTGCCCCCAAGACGTGATCTGTACTTTGTTGCCCCTCTGCTTTTGTGCCCATCATCTTCTTCCTCTATTTCTCCTCCCTGATGTGTGCAGCCCTCCCTTTCAGCCAGTAGGGAAAGGGAAACCTGCAGGGTCCGGCAGGGTCCCCTGTTCCTCCCCAACAAAGCCTCTTAGGTTTTCTTTGGCTGGGGTCTCTTCCTGCACACCTGGGGAAGAGGTGCCTGCAAAGCAGTGAAGGCCTTGGGAGTCCCACCTAGACTGTCCTCCAGAGAGCCATCTCCACTAGTTTGTGAAACTGCCATGCCACGTTTCTGTCCTAAAGACTTGGCCTTTCCTTAGACATGGATTTGATGGGTCCTGGACAGACGTTATTGATTGTTCCTCATAAGTCAGTCAAGACAGTTTATAGTCTCTGTTAATGCCCGGGAAATTTGTTTCAGAAGACAAAGCCAGCCCAATGGCATTTGGATGATGCTGACTTATTTTAAAGGGGAGAAGATACCCCTAGATGTGCAGGTCTTTTATAGGAACAGCTGTCTATGATGAGTCTTCATGCTCCTTTTGCTTCTCTGAACATTCTGGCATGCCCCTACCTAGCTGCTATTTTCTTGATTTCATAGAAAAGCACATTCTACCCTCAGAAAATCTACTGTCCATTTGGAATGATAAGATAAATCAGAAAATTACCCATTGTTAGAGCTAAAAGATTCCTTAGGGATTATCCAATCCATTATTTTTCAATCTCCTATCCTGACAAAAAAGAGTAAGTGTTTTGTATGGAGGAAAAAAAAAAGAAGTTTCCCTTTGGTAAATAAATTTGGGCTTCAGAGCATATTGTATATCCCTCTTGGAGATCCACGGTGTGCACTGCGATATTAAAGCCTCTGAGAAGTCCTGCAAAAAAGAAAACCGCTTTATTTGATATAACCCAGCATTTCTTAAACTGTTTTGACCTCATTTTTTTCTTCTTTTTTCATAATAAATATTAGCACCTCACAGGACACTCAGCCCAGTTTGGTAAGCATGGCCTCCTTCATGGAAGAAGAAATCTGTGTTCAGAAATATTAAGTGACTTGCTCAAAATCAACACAAAGCCAGACTTGAAGCCAAATTTTCTAACTCCCACTCCATTGTTCTTTCTACAATTTATAACCATGTCATGGCTGAGTAAGGGTTTATGACTTTTAAAAATGTTGTCATTTACATTCCTAATGGAAAATGTAAAGGCATTAGGGTCATACTGACATGTGTTTGAATTCAGGTCCTCTGATTTTACGAGCTCATGACCTTGGGGGAGCGAATCCTGCCAGTCTCTCTGGATCTCTTTCTTCTGTAAGGTGAGGATGATAATAATGACCTCCCAGGGTTGCCGTGAGGCTTAGATGAGAGAGTGTATGTAAAGATCAAGTTCACGTTCTTATCTTTGTTTTCTCTGACGTTTTTCATCATACCAGGTTCTGTGCCACTTATCTATGATTTCAAAAGACGAACCATATTACAAACAACAAAACGTGAATGGTGGTGATCATACTGAGTATTTATTGAATAGTGACTGAGAAAATGAATGCACAGGAGACAGGAGGAATTACCTGTGAAAATTCAGAGCTATACTGAACTGATCAATGTTCATGGAATTGGAGAAATAACAAAGGTGGGACAGCCTAGAGTGTGGAGATTAATGGGGGCTGAGGGGACAGGCTGTGCACTGGTAGGACATATTCAGGATCTCAAGCTACCTGCCTGCCACTTCTGCATCCCCACCGCGTCAAACTGTGGTTGAGCTTTCTTTATTAAATATATAGCAGTTTGCTTTTGAAATACAGTATCTTCAAAAACAAAAATAATGCCAGGCCTGCCAACAAAGTTTGTCCCGAGGGGGCAAAGGTGAAGGACAAGTGAAATGTTGCAAGAGGACAGGACAATACAAAGGATGGGGTCCAGAGTGAAAGAAGAGGCCTATGGGGCTCAGCACAGTGACTCTAAGATGAAACCGAGTGTCTCCCCCGGGCGCACACATGGATGAAAAGTGAAGGGAATGAAAGAGAGAGCCAGCCATTCCAGGACTTCTGCTCTTCTCTGCAGAAATCCTCCTTTCCTCACCAACTCTTCACCAACCCCCAAGCTTGCTTAACTAGCTTTGGAATTTGTACTTTGTATTTTTTGAGATAGAGTCTCACCCAGGCTGGAGTGCAGTGGTGCGATCTCAGCTCACTGCAACCTCTGCCTCCAGGGTACAAGCAGTTCTCCTGCCTCAGCCTCCTGAGTAGCTGGGACGACAGGCACCTGCCACCATGTCCGGCTAATTTTCGTATTTTTAGTAGAGGTGGGGTTTCACCATGTTGGCCAGGCTGGTCTTGAACTCCTGACCTCAAGTGATCCGCCCACCTCAGCCTCTCAAAGTGCTGGGATTATAGGCATGAGCCACCGCGCCTGGCCGGAATTTGTACTTTTGCCTGGTAATTTAGTCCAGTGCCCAAACATGAAGTGTGAGTGTTTGTTTACTGCCAGCTTGGAGGGGACACATGCCTGATACTGACTCACCAGTTGCATTGGTGGTGGACTTGGCTCCTTCCCTGGGCTTCAGCCCATGTGTGCACCAGTCTGATCCCTTGCTCTGAAATATATTAGGACTAACAGGTGTGCAGGCCTCGAAGGACCCGTCTCTTTTGATATCTTCCTTGTCTAGTTGCTCTCTGATTTCTCATGGTCCTCACTCCCTCCGGGTCTTCTCCCTGCCAGTTTCTGAGCAGGCACTTTCAGGAGCACAGTGTGTGGATGACAGCAAATAAGTCCTCCGAGGCTTTGACCAGGAGCACAGACAGCTTTGCCCTGGTGAGGGACGGTAGAGAGAGCACCAGTTTGCGTCCTGCTGCAGCTGCACTTTGCACAGAGCGCCTCTTCATCTGGCAAGCAAGCATGCATTGTGCCAACCCTCGTCTGCCATGCCAGGTGCTGGCTCTTTCTCCGGGGCGATACCAGGCTAAGCATGCTGCTGGCACTGAGCGAGTCACAGCTTCTCTAATTTATTTACCTCAAATCAAACAAACCCTGACTCCTGCTTTGAATTTAGGCTGGTATTTTACCGAAGGACAGAAGGGCAGCATCTCTGCAGAAGGGCCTTCTGTGCGCTTTGCCTGGGACCTCTGGGGGACTTTGCATGACTCCTGGGGACTTCAGGAGGCCACTTTGGAAAACAAGTGTCAGGTCCTCAAAAGGTTAAACATAGAGTCGCCACATGACCTGGCAGTTCCACTCCCAGGTATGTACCCAAGAGGAATAAAAACACGTGTCCACATGGTTGCATCGCAGTGAAAAGGAGAAGCAGCCCAAATGTCCATAAGCTGACAAGTGGATACACAAAGAGTGCAGTAATGTCCACTGAATATTATTTGGCAATAAAAGGGAATGGAATGTTGATACATGCTACCACATGAGTAAACCTTGAAAATTTTATGTTAAGCAAAAGAAGCCAGATGGACATATACATATTGTGTGATACCATTTATATGAAATGTCTAGAACAGGCAAGTCCGCAGAGATAGAAAGTAGAGATTCATGGTTTCCAGGGGCTGTGGGAAGGGGGAATGGGGAGTGACTGCTAATGGGTATGGGGTTTCTGATAATCAGAGTGATGATAATATTTTGAAATTAGATAGCAGTGATGGTCACACAATTGTGTTCAAAACCACTGAACTATACCTTTTTTTTTTTTTTTTTGGAGAGGGTCTCACTCTGTCACCGAGGCTGGAGTGCAGCAGTACAATCTTGGCTCACCGCAACCTCCGCCTCCGGGGTTCAAGCAATTCTCCTGCCTCAGCCTCCCGAGTAGCTGGGATTACAGGCATGTGCCACCACACCCTGCTATTTTTTGTATTTTTAGTAGAGATGAGGTTTTATCATGTTGGCCAGGCTGGTCTTGAACTCCTGGCCTCATGTGATCTGCCCACCTCAGCCTCCCAAAATGCGGGATTACAGGCATGAGCCACTGCACCTGGCCTGAACTGTACATTTTTAAAATGTGAACTTTATGGTATGTGAGTTGTTATGTCCATAAAGCTGTTACTTTAAAAATTGCCCTGCTGGGGATGGTGGCACATACCTGTGGTCCCAGCAAATAGAGAGGCTAAGGCAAGGAGGATCATTTGATCCCAGGAGTTTGAGCCTGGACAACATAGTGAAACCCTGTTTCAAAAACAAAACTTGCCCGAAACTTACCTTTGTAGCCAAGTCCTTCATGGACATAGACAGGCTAGAGGTCAGATGGAAAGAAGTCAGAAAATTTATCTTGGGCGAGGGCATTTATTCTGCCACTGTGGGGGAAGCACTGTGCCATGGGTGTGGAGGAGCAGTGTTCAGAGAGGAGTGTCCTGTGGCCTCCACAATATTCATTCAAAATTTGCCAATGTCTTGGACATCCTGGGTTCCATTCCCTGCCCGGAAATGAGTTCCTCTTGTTGCCTGGTAGATTTCAGTGATTAATAAATAAATGTTCATTCTTATACATTTAAAAACATTTTATTTGGAAATAGTTTCCAAGTTACTAAAAAATTGCAAAAATAAAAATAGTACAAAGACTACCCCTATACCCAGATTCCCCTCCCCTATACCCCATATCCAGATTTTCCTGTTATCACTTCACCCCATTTGTTTTGTCATGCCCTTGAATGTGCTGTCTCTCACTGTTGCTCTTTTGGTTGTTGTGTGTGTGCCTGTGGTGTGTTTGTATATACAGACACACTAATGATCGTTATATGACTCGAGGGTAAGTTACAAATATCATGGTGCTTTATTCCGGCACCATCCAGAATGGTAGCTACTAGCCACAAGTAGCTATTTAAATTAAAACTAAACAAAACTTTACATTCAGTTCCTCAGTCACACCAGCCACATTTTCAAGGGCTGCATAGACACATGTGTGGCTGCATCAGACAATAGAGACTACAGAACCTCTCCAGCAGCACACAGAACTCCTCTGGACAGCTCCGCGTTACCCCCGATGCTTCAGCCTGTGTTTCCCAAGAATAGGGCGCTCTCATACATGGTACAGAGATCAACTGAAGAGAATGTAACATTGATACAATATTTTTATCTGAGCCACTGTTTACATTCCAGTTTTGTCAGTTGACCCGGTGGAGTTCTCATTCCTTTTAGAATGGAGGTCTTGGGTCTTGTTTGTGAGCCCAGATCTGCTGGTCTGTACTCAGGGAACATGTATAAAACAGGACTGCTAAGTCTTGAATTGAGCCTGTGCCTTTCCTATGCCCTTTCTTTCCATAAACTCGAATCCTTTCTCTAACTCATGTGCAGATGGATCGGGTCTGGGCCCTGGAGCCCAGGTTGAATTTCCTTAGCTCAGAATTGTTTTAATGCTTTTGTCACTGGTTGAATAACTCAAGGTGCAGCTTCCTCCTGTGCTGACATTTGGTCTGTGAGCAGGTGTGGCTCTGCTCTTAAATCAGCAGAAAAGATTTCCTGTGAGTAAAAGGAAATTGGCCTTCCCAGCAACCACACTGTTTTTCTTTTTTCTAATCACTTTCCCCAAATTTTAGCTTGCAACTAAGAAAAGGCTTATTTTGTTCTTTGTTTCTTATTTTATGGCTTAGTCGTGACCCTGTAGCTCTGAATCACTTCATGCGGCCCAGGACCAATGGGGCACTGGGGAGCTTCCGGCCCCAAACTCCTGGTGTAGCAGAGGCCAGATGTGCAGGGCCCTTGGCAGCTCATTTTCCTGCAGTCCAGGAGAAAGGTGGGCTTCTAGTGATTTTCAGCCATGGTTTGGGTGAAAAGCTGGGGTAATGAGCAAATTGCAGTGATTTTTATTCTTTCACTAACTGGTGTTAGAGCTTATCCTCCAGGGGATTTCTGGTGACTTAATGGGATTTCATGGCATGAGTAGGTATGGAAAACAGATTCCTGGGTCACTGACTTCACTTCCATAGACATTCCCCATCCCTTAATAATTCTTAAGATTTTGTGGGTGTAAAAGCTGGGAAACAAGAAATCAACGGGCTTATTATTCTTGTATCCTTTCCTATATTTCAAGTTGCCCCTTAGAATGTATCCTCATACTTCCTCCCACCTTTTTGTTTGGATTCAGCAAGTCTTAGAAGAGAAGAATCTTTAGCAAGGTAAGACCTCGGTAGGAATACTATATGAGCCATGTAGTTTGAGCCAGGATGGAAAAGGGAAATGAATTCATGCAGAGAGAGTGGAAATGGAGCTGATAGCTTCATTTTCTGCTTAACTAAAACGGAATGAAAAGGGCTTGGCTGGCAAGGTCAGGACCACAAGGCGAGCTGCTGAGAGCCGTATGGTGCAAGATGGCAACAGAGTTTCTACCCCTTGACCACCTTTTGAGAACTGACAGGGAAGACTCTTAGCGCTGGGCCTGTGTGGCTTGTTTGGAGGAGTAAATTGAGTATACTTGATGCTAGTGAAAGAACCAGAGAGCTTCCCTGCATCCAGCCGTTGGAAGGAAAACATACATTCGGACATTCTCTGGTAATATCTTATGCGTAACATGAGGCACCCTAGTTGGGTAAATGGCTTTGATTGGCCTTTGTGGTTCCGCAAGGGTTGCTGTGTTTTGTAGGATTGTAGTTCCTGTTGTACTCCATAGCTCCAGCGTAGGC
Organism: Pan troglodytes; assembly: GCF_028858775.2. Classification (NCBI taxonomy): domain Eukaryota; kingdom Metazoa; phylum Chordata; class Mammalia; order Primates; family Hominidae; genus Pan; species Pan troglodytes. The sequence goes on along the minus strand of NC_072404.2, from coordinate 155,096,332 downwards.
ATTAAGTTTTTATGTTATTCGATAGCATCCTCCCAGCTTCAACAAAGGGTATTGGCCCAGGACAGTAACTCCTAGGAGTGCCTGAGAGCTGATTTTGTTTCAGGTCAGCTCTGGCCTTGGAGATGCCCTCCCTGGGAATCAGGGAAGAGCAGAGGGCATCTGTGCCAGGAGGGTGTGCTCTCCGCGTCCTGCTGTGGGAGTTCCCTCAGGGAAGCACCTTGGCCACCCTGACACTGGTGTGTGCGAGCCCCTTCTGGAAACAGAGTTGCAGTGCCCTGGTGAATGCTTCTTCAGGGCATTGGCCCCTCCGTCTACCAGGTCATGCCTTCCTCTGCCACTTGAAGTCAGCAAGGACGCCAAAGGGGACCAGCCTTCCCTTCATTCTCCTGTCACCTGATCCTGCGGCTTCCACATTATCGTGGTTCCTTTCCCACCTGTCAGTGCCAGGGTCTTTGGGTCATCCCTCTAGTTTGTTGTCTGCACCTTCCCTGCAGGTTCCTATCGCCTCTCAGATGCGCCTTCATGGTGGGTGCCAAGCCCCTGGCCACATGCTTTCATTTCCCACTCAGAAGTGGTACCATTCCTCCCTCCCCTCTCAGCCACCTCCTGTGACTCCTCAACAGAACAAAATCGAAACTGGGCACCAAAGACCTGCCACGCTGACTCCAGCCTTTCCAGACCCTTTTGTCACTCACTGCAATGCAGCGCCCTCAACCACAGGCATGGTTTTATTCTTCCTGATGTTCCCTTAGATGGGTTTGGTCCTATTTTATCTTATTTTCATATTGTGCTTTGTATTGTATCTGCACACTATCCCAGGTCCTGTAGGCAGTGGATGGCTTATGAATCTTAAATAAAAATGGGTCTCATCTGTCCCTGGAACCCAGTGCTCACTGGCCTCTGTGTTTCAGCTCACCCCTGGCTTCGCCTTGGGGTGCACTCTCGTGTGTAAAGGGGTCGCTGACTCTGAGAGCACTCCATCCACTCTCTGAAGCCTGCACCGTTCAATGGGCAACAGTTGCGACTTCCTTCTGTGGTCAGTTATCTCTTCTCCCCTTGGCCCATCTTGTCCTGTTGACCTGAAAAACAGGTAGCCCTTTCTTTCACAATGCCAGTGGTCACCTGCCACTCTTGGGGTGGTGCTTGGACATCGTAGGTGCTCAGCAGATATTCCTGGATGCTGCTCACTCTGTCCTCTACAGTCCTCAGCCTAGCAGATTTGGAAATTTGACTCCATAAATTTAAGGATTATTGGGTTCTAAAAGACTGGTTCATACTAACTAATTCTATAAAAGGCTGATGGATCAATCTGAATCATTTAAAGATTCAGCATCCAGAGAAGCTAGGCCTACATATCAAGGTATTTTCTCCTTGGTCAGAAGGTCCTCTCTGGAATCCCAGTAAGAGATGAGAAAGTTGCTTATTTAGCACAGAATTTAAGCAAAAGGCTTAAGTCGTCATGTACTTCTAAATGTATTTATAAATCATGAAAACATTCTCTGCTCATGGGATACTTCTCTTAAAGAACCTGCATGGGATATCTAGAATCAAATATTCCCTTCCCCCCTCGACAGTGAAAAACCTATGACTTACTTATAGATTAGTGTCAATTATCTTTGTAACATCATCTCTCTTTATTTAGGTATGACATATCATAGTTATACCAAGTTGGTAGATATTCTCATTAATTACATTTTACGTCATTTTGGAGTCACAAATCATACGGCTTGTCAAATCCTGGTTTTGTAATTTTTGAGGGTTCCTTCATTTAGGATCTGCAGATCTCTATTTATAAATTAGTACAGCATAACACTCCTATGAGGGAAATGATAAATGTGTGTGCCTTGATTCTAGAAATCACAATCTAAAACACCATACAAGTTAGGAGTCCACAGTAGTGTGTATTTGGCCATTAATGAATCAGTGGTCCCCTGGGTGTGTGAGCCATGCTATTTTTAAAGCCATTGCTGACTTCAGTGATAAAGAGAGTACAGAATGTGCCTTCCCAGGCTTGTGAGCTTACCATGAATAATACCCATGGTTATTATGATGTCAGAACTTAAATATTCTTTACCAAGAGCACAACCGTGGCGTCATGGAGCATGGGAATGCATTTAGGGGGCAGGGTGTGGAAAGTCCATTTTTCCCAGAGAAAACATCAGCCCAGGGTAAAAGCTGATTCTCCCATGGGGGCACTTAGGCCTGTATGCAGCAGTGCCAGACTCCTGTAGGGCATCTTCCCATTTTAGTCACCAGAGAGTGATTTGCGTCAAAGTTTGCAAACCAAACCAGAGCATTTGTCACTGAAGATCCCGTGCCTTCCACTTGTTCAGAAAAGTTATTAGGTGGGGGATTAGTACGTGCACACTTGAAATCACTAACACTGGTGGTGATGAGAGTAGTTTCATCATTTGACACATTGATCTCCTGAAGCATTCTCCTGGGGAATGGAAGTGATGCTAAAATATGGAAGAAAGGGACTGAACTATTTCGGAATTTTAACGTTGTCTTTAAAAACGTGTGCTCTGGTTTTGCTAGGTGAGCATGCTGTGCCTCACAATAGAATTACACTAAACCACGTTAATTGTGACTCATTAGGGATGGCAGCATTAACGAATATTCCAGCACTGGTTAGGATGGCCTAGGTTGTACAGCAGTAACAAACAACAGAGGTTTGCTTCACACTTGCGCCACATCTTGGGTCAGCTGGGGTCTCTGCTCTTTGTTATCCTCTTTCACTGACCAGGCAAAGGAGCTGCTCCTCCCCAGACCATGGTTGGTTACCGTAATATAAGGGAAAGAGGAGTCACACACTGGCCAGAAAGGCTTTTGCCTGAGAATGCTACTTCTTGCGTACTTCTTATTGTCCAAGGTGGATCATTTGGCCAAGACTAATTCTAAGTTACATGGCTTAGCTTACCTGAATTACAGCACAGCTTTTCAAAGTAATGGGTGCAAGACAACGTATTAGGATACAGAAGAAAATTTGAATATGTATATTTTATCTCACTTTATCCTTTAAATTTTTCTATATTTGTGTTTTTGGTTAACAATACTGTATTGGAAAGTAAAACATAGATTATTTTTAATTATAAAAATCACATATATCAGGAGTGTTCTTTTTTCCCCTGATTAAGTGCTTAATCAAAAAAGTTGAGATCATTGTTTATACAGTAGATACAAATCTGCAATAAGCATATTGTACATAGAAACTGGGTCTCAGTTATGACCAAGGATTGTGCTTTTGGTTAAAATGTTACATGGAAAAGAGATGCAGAAGCTTTGAAAGTAAATTCTATTCTGTGTTAGCTAGGCCTCGGGGAGCTAGCTGACCACCCTCCCCTCAGTTTTCACTAAATGCTTGTTTAGGACTGTATTAGTCCATTCTTGCATTGCTATAAAGAAATACCTGAGTCTGGGTAATTTATAAAGAAAAGAGGTTTAATTGGCTTCTGGTTCTGCAGGCTGTACAAGAAGCATGATGCTAGCATCTGCTCAGTTTCTGGGAAGGCCTCAGGAAACTTACAGTCATGGTGGAAGGTGAAGGAGGAGCCAGCCTTTCACATGGCCAGAGCAGGAGCAAGAGAGAGTGAGGGGGGAGGGGCCACACACTTTTAAGCCACCAGATCTCACAAGAAAACTCACTCCCATTGCAAGGACAGTACCAAGATGAATGGTGCTAAACCATTCTTGAGAAACCACCCCCATGATCCAGTCACCTCCCACCAGGCCCCACCTCCAACACTGGGGATTACAATTTAAGATTTGGGTGGGGACACTGATCCAAACCATATCAGGGACTCACTATTTTATACACACACACACACACACACAAATATAAAATATGTTATATATATTATATGTTATATAATGTCATATATAATATATGTTATATATAGTTATATATATATATGTTCATTTACTCCTCACAAGGACCCTATGAAATATGATTACTGTCTCCACTTTAGAGATGAGGGGATTGAGGTAGAAAGGGGTTAAGTAACTTGCTGAGATCACAGAGCTAGAAAGGGCAGCACTGGCATCTGACCTAGTTGTTGAGAATGCAGAAACAATCTGAAAATTAGCTCTTGGAATACAGACCCCTATGAAGATAGGGATGGCCTACATCACCAAATGCCATCCTGTCTGTTTTAAAGCAAGACATAGGAGAGCCATCAGACATCTTAGATGTACGTGGGGAAGGCGCCCCGCTACAAGAACCAGTATTATCTGAGTGGGCACCTCCTTCCAGCACTGGGTGTAAGTGGCTCCGTGCCATGGAGTTGTTGGGTAATAATGCCAGGACTGGCTTGATGACAGTGACTCACAGTAGAAAAATGTCCTTGCAACAGACCAAAGAACCCACTTTAATTTGCACAGCTTAGAATGGGCCACTGGTTGCCCTGCCAAGGGATCCCTGTACCAGCTGATTTTCATATCCACAAACACACACACAAAAGCACCTATTTAAATATTGCAAATAATACCACATTGCATTTTTATTGTGCTTTATAGTTTACAAAGCACATTACAATGCTACTTTATTATTCTTAGTGTGCTCCCAATATAATTTCACTTGCCTTCTCTTTTCTCACCTTTTTCTCATCTTTAGTTTCTTTTTCCTTTTCCTCTCAGCATCCGTGCCAACTTTCCCCACACTCCAGCTTTCTTCCTTTCGTTTCTTCCTGCTCTTCCCTCTCCCTGCGAGTTGTGGAGGTGGTACCTTTCCCGAAGTGATCCCTAATTGAGTTTAGTCAGATGTCAGTTAAAGGCAACTGAGGGGAATGAAACAATTCTCCAAGGAACAAAACAGTTGTAACATGGAGCTCCTGTTGTAAATAGCAGTTGCTATTTAAATCAAGTAAGAAGGATGGATTATTGTGCTTTAAGAAGGGGATGAAATGAATCCTGTATTTAAAGAGAGCCTGGGGGAAAGGGTTATCTGCATCTCACATCCCTGGCATCACTGTGTCTGCAAAACATCTTTCACAAAGTTTTCTTTGCAGTTAGAGAACAGCCTGTGAGAGAAATGCTCAAAGAAATACATAAACATGAGTACAAGGGGTGTGCAAACAGGTGTTGCACTGAGCGCAGAACCCAGATGGCGGCCCTTTGTCCTGGTTTCTTTGTATAACTCAGCAAGAAGTTGAGGTTTAGAAAAGGCAGGTTTGAGGAAGTGCCGTCTGTGGCCTCTTAACTGTGGACGTCTCTGATGAGAACAGATCGAACTTTAGATGCCTTCCTTAGAAATTTTGTTGTTTTGAAGTCAAACCTCAATCACAATGAACAAATATATTTGCATAAGGAGAGGAGGTGTATAGTGCCCTGGCAGGAATTAAGACTAAAACGTGGGAGTAAAGCTGTAGATGCTTCTGTTGCTTTTTAACCAAGAGGCCACAGACACAGGCCGGGAGGCTGAGAGGGCAACCTGCCATTTGGCCAGCGTCACTTTGCGATTGTTATAAATACTTTATCATAGCTTGAGTACAGACATGCCTTTTCAACGAAATACATCCTGACTTATTTTGCAGAGGGTACTAGTTTCATAGGGTGACTGTAACAAATTAACACAAACTATTAATAGGTGGCCTAAAACAACAGAAGTGTCTTCTCTCACAGTTTTGGAGGAGTTGGCAGGGCCACGTTCCCTCGAAGACTCCAGGTAAATCCCCTTCTTGCCTTCTCTCGGCTTCTGATGGCTCCCAACAATGCTGGGCATCCCTTGGCTTACAGCTGCATTGCTCCAGTCTCTGCCTCTGTCGCTGTGTGGCCCGCACTCTGTGTGTATGTCTGTGTCTCCTCTTACAAGGACACCAGTCATATGGGATTACGGCTCACCTTAATGAATTTATTGTAACTTGATTACCTCTGAAAAGACCCCATTTCCAAAAAAGATCACATTCACAGGTACTGGGGGTTAGGACTTAACATATCTTTTGGGAGGACACATAGTAGTAGAATCTACACAGTTTTTAGTTTAAATGAAAATTAGGGCCAGGTGCGATGGCTCATGCCTATAATCCTAGCACTTTGGGAAGCCAAGGCAGGTGGATTACCAGAGGTCAGGAGTTTGAGACCAGCCTGGCCAACATGGTGAAACCCCATCTCTACTAAAAATACAAAAATTAGCCGGGCATGTTGGCTCATGCCTGTAATCCCCACTACTTGGGAGGCTGAGGCAGGAGAATTGCTTGAACCTGGGAGGTGGAGGTTGCAGTGAGCCGAGATCTCACCACTGCACTCCAGCCTGGGCGACAGAGTGAGACTCTGTCTCCAAAAAAAAAAAAAAAGAGAGAAAAAATTGCAGTGACATGGTAACAAGAACACCAAAATGGGAAAGAATAGAGTAGATTTCCAGTTCTGATTCTGTGTGCCACAAACATTTCTGAAGTAGAACCTGAGGTAGCTCAAAAAGGCACCTCAGCTGTGGACTGGGCCGGAAATGGGTGTTTGGTTAGTAAAACGCATCATTTTACTTTACCAACATAGTACCAGACATTTAAGGCTAACAAATTCACTCTTGCTCAGAAGAGAAAAAGCCTACCAGATTTTTAGTCTTGATTTAGACTTTACCAAACATTTCTAAAGGATAGGAAGAGTCCATCTGAGGCTTACCTTCCGTTGCCAGGCACACACCTGGCCTCCTCAGTATCTGCTGCAGGTCTGGTTCACTTGTCTCTTGAGGTGGTCAGTGAGGATTTTGAACCAGTAGTGAATGGAGGGACATTGGTATGTCATGTTAGGAAGTGGCTGAAAAATTCAGGGAAGGTGCTTTCTTTCGTAAAGGTTTGTGATTCAAACACCTGAAAACTGGTACTGCTGAAACTTTAACCGTCCTTATTTAGAACATTTCAGGGACAAAGTAAGCAGCCTTCTAGATCTTTGAAAAAATGTGGATTTAAATGGAATTCCTCTGGGTTGAAACCAGAAGTACAGCTGATTTTGTTTTCATAGTTTGTGGGTGTTTGCCTTTTTCATCCCACCACGTTTATTTAGAAGGTTGTCTTCTTGAGATCCTCCATTGGAAAGAAAATGCAGTGTTGAAAAACAGAACAATGTGGATGGCAGGTGAGAGAGGGCACACGAGGAAGAAACAAGCCGGGGCTCCTCCTCGATGCTGAGGGGCATGAAGAGGGGTGGCCTGAACTTGGCCGCCCACTGCCAGCCACTCTTGAGGTGGCTTTTGGGGCCTACTTAGGTTCTGCCTCAGACACACACAGAATCAAAACTGGAAACCTAGTTTTTGTGTTATTAATAAGCCACTCCCAATTCTCTCTCTCTCTCTCTCTCTCTCACTCTCAGAGACAGGGTCTACTCTGTCACTCAGGCTGGAGTGCAGTGTTGCAATCACAGCTTGCTGCAACCTCTACCTCCCAGCTTCAAGTGATCCTCCCACCTCAGCCTCCCGAATAGCTGGGACTATGGGTGTGCACCACCACACCTGGCTAATTTTTTTTGTTTTTTGTAGAGACAGGATTTCACCATGTTGCCCAGGTTGGTCTTGAACTTCTGGGCTCAAGCATTCCACCCATCTCGGCCTCCCAAAGCATTGGAATTACAGGTGTGAGCCACTGAACCTGGCCCCAATTCTCTTTTGTACCAAAGTGACTACAGTTGCTCCTCAGTAGATTGAGAGATACATTCCTATATGGCCTTTTTCAGAAGTGTTGTAACATCAACTCATGCAGAGCTTAATTTAAAATAGACAGTATGCTTTTACTTGTTTCCAGCTATGATATTAGACTAATTGAAATGAACTTATAGGTCCTTTAAGGTAAGATATAGAGAAAGCACAAAGTGAAATGTCTTATCTCCAAGAAGGGAAAACCGAAGAGACTTCTTTTGGAATATGGTAATTATTTAACCTGAGAAAATTATACTTTAGTAAAATGCTTTTGGTTTCCTTAAAACTATTGTTATGGGTTGAATTGTGTTTCCCCCCTCCCAAATTCATATCTTAAATTCCTAACCTTCCATATCTCAGAATGTGACTTTATTTGGAGGTAGGGACTTTATAGAAGGAATCAGGTTAAAGTGAGGTCATCGGGATGGGCCCTAACCCAATACAACTGATGTCCTTATTAAAAGGGAAATTTGGACACAGATACACACAGAGGGAAGATGATGTGAAGAGACACACAGAGAAGACAGTCATCAGTGAGCCAAGGAGGGAGGCCTAGAACAGACCCTTCCCTTCCAGCCCTCAGAAGGAACCAGCCCTGCTGACACCTTGGTCTTGGACTCCAGCTTCTTGAACTGTGAGACAGCGTCTGCTGTTTAGGCTGCCCAGTCAGTGGTGCTTTGGTACCCCAACCCTGGCAGATTCATATGCTATGTTTAGAAAGTGGTGTTTTGTGTTTTTCTAAATAAGGTTCTTAACCCAGCCAGGCACAGTGGCTCACGCCTGTAATCCCAGCACCTTGAGAGTGTGAGGCAGGAGGATCGCTTGAGCCCAGGAGTTCGAGACCAGCCTGGACAACATAGGGAGACCCTGTCTCTATAAAAAAATAAAAATAAATTAGGCAGGCATGATGGCGCACACCTGTAATCCCAGCTACTTGGGAGACTGAGGTGGGAGGATCTCTTGAGCCCAGAAAGTTGAGCCTACAATGAGCTATGATTGCACCACTCTACTCCAGCCTGGGTGACAGTGAGACCCTGTCTCAAAAAAAAAAAAAAAAAAAAAAAAAAATTAGCCAATGCCACTCTTGTTTCAAAAAGGATTCTTTGAATTGTTTTATTTTCTTTTCATTGATCCCATCAGTTTCCTGGAGAAAGAAGCTGAAAAAGCGTTTGTGTCTTATCAGTGTTTGCTTCAGCACTGGATTGGACTGGGAATTTTCAGATTGCTTATGAGCTCTTGACACCATGTCCTGTAGATAAACAATTATGGGTTGTCTGTACTCACCCACTGCAGGGCAAGGCTGGCTCACCCACAGTGGTTGATGGCTTCATTCAAAGCAGTATAGCAGAGTTACCAAAAGGAGTTATTTGGGGCCAAGTTAGCAGCTTGCAGAAAGAGAATTAAGTCTGAATATGTAACTCTGACAAATAATGAGTCAATAGGTAGATAGATGTGTGGAGAATTTGTAAATGTTAGGAAAAGGATGTTTTCTCAATCAAAGAAACACAGCCTATGGTAGCATTTGCAGATTCAAGGCAGATGACATAAAAGATTTTGAACGTTCTTGAGAGAACCACATTTCTTGGAAGAGCAGGAGGCGTGACACGGTGCATTTGGTTCTCTTCCCAGGAGAGCACCCTTCTTTCCCTGCTCCTGACCCTGTGGGAAAAGAGGGCTATTGGCTCATTCCCAGCCAGGCTCTGCCACTCTTTCTCTGTTTTCATTCTCCTGGATCAATCCCTTAATTGTGTTTATCATCATTTCATCCTTGATGTTTCCCTGTGACTCATATTGTCCTCCTCATACTATTTGACAATGTCTCTGCCCCCGAGGATTACTTGATTTGCCATCTGCTCTACTTTCTACAGCATTTCTCCTGGGAAACAGCTTTACCCACGGGGACTCCATTTCCACCGAGGTGTTGATGACAGCCTTCAGGTCCACATCTCCACCCATGACCTTGCGCCCATTCCCTAACCTGGCTTTTTTCTTGTTGCATATAGAACATTTCCTCTTTGTTGTTACTAATGCCTAAAATAAAATCTGCCCCAAACCAAGCTCTTCTAGCTGGCCTGTGCTCTTACCGTCAGCAGCACCATTCTCTTAGTCCCTTTGGGGCATGAACCTTTGATTTAGATCTTTTCCCCATTTGCTATTTCTCATTCTGGCCTTCTGGTCTTTTGGCTGTGTCCCTCTGTCTTTGGCCTTACCCATGAACTAGTTCAGGGTCACCTTGCTCTCTTCCCCTTCCAGTTAATCCCATACAGGCTCAGCCCATCCTATTGATTTCCATTCCCTTTTCAAAGTGGGTGATCGTCCTTCACAATTCAACCTAGCAAGTAGGAACTGGGTGCTGATTAGGAAAGACCATTAGCTCCTGACACTTCAGTAAATTAAGCAATTTCTTGCCTCAGAGTTTCAGTATGAATAGCTGAACACTGGACATTTCAACGTAGATATCCCGTTAGTGCTCTTAATTCAACTTGTTGAAAACAGATTCTATTCTCCCCTACCCCAACACTTTAACTCCACTTCCCATCTTCCTTCTCACTCGTGGAGCCCCACTCCTTCTGGCACCCCAAATGCATTCTAGTCCCCTCTTTCCTTTGCTCTCACATCTCATCTGTCAGCATGTCTCACCTTTTCTCCTCTGCAGAGTCTTATATGTCTGCTGCTTCCTGTTTTCTCAGGCAGTTCCTTAGTCCGGGTCCTCCTTACCCCTCTGGACCAGCCTTCCGATTGGCTGAGCACTTGCCCAGGCTCCCTTAGCCCGGCTCTTCTTACTCAAGGCCACTTCTCTGCACTGACCCCCTATGCATCAGATAAGCAGTGGTTACCTCTTTAAATAGGTAAATGTATTTTATTTCAATCATTTCTTATGGTTATATTTCTCAGATGTCATAACCAGAAGATACAGAAATGAGAGATGACTCAGGGTCATTGTTGTTGACATCCCCTATTTTATCAGGTGACGTATAGTCAGGTGCGTTCTGTAGTTTCAATCTGTCTTCCTTCACTTATCAGCCCTCATTTTTCCTTTGGCTGGTGTGGGACTCATCTCGTTGTTTGGTGATTGTAGTCTGAGAACCTAAAGAATGAAGAAGTTTGGCTGGTGGCATGGATTTGGGAGTCAGGCAGACCTCAGTTCAAATCCCAGCCCTGCTAGCAGAGGCGAAGTGACTTTGGACAAATTATAGCTCCATTTACTCATCTCTAAAACAGGGAAACACTATATTTTTGTTGTATCAAGCAAACAGCTGGAGTCTGACATATAGAGAGCAAAGGCAATCAGGACAGTCACCTACCACTTGTTGATGTGTTAGATGGCAGCCAGTGAGAGAGAAGGCGAACGGAGAAATTAGATGAGCAGCTCTCATGGTTGGGCTTCCCCCCAGCTCTCTGAGTATTTAGAAATTACTTCTAGAAGATAGAAGTTATCAGAAGATGACAATTCTGGATAACTAGGTAGTTGTGTACACAGTGCATACTGGTGGTTATTTATTGCTTTAGCATTCGTTAGTGTATTGCCACTATGCAAACGCACCTCAGTTGTCTCCAAGCAAAGCCTGAGCTTTCTAGTACAGAGACCGCAGTGCTGGCCGCTCCTGCCATGAGTCTCACTCTCCTGATGGACTGAAGTACACTCTGTTTGCAGGATTTAGAGCACTAGCCTTCTGCCCCATCTTTCTAATTGCAGCTTGAGTCTTAGCTCTGCTGTGAAACTTTGCCTGACCACAATGCATAGTGACTCCTGCCTCTAAACTTCTAGTGTTTACTTTGGCAAGTTGTTTATGTTGCCTTAGAATTACCAGCTGTCCTTTTTAATTTGCATTGTATTTGGCAATCCCCATGAGATTCTAAGCTCCTTTAGGTCAGTGACGATGTCTTAGATGTCTTTGTGTTTCCTGTTGTGCTTAACCCTAATCTTTTTTTATGTAGAGGACCCTTAATACAGACTTGATGATTGATTTTATTTCATGTTTTTTGTTTTTTTCAAATGCCCAGTGCTGCAATCAGTAGTATTGTTATTGTCATTATTGACAAAAGAATTCTGTATGGCTGCATAGTATTCCATGGTGTATATGTGCCACATTTTCTTAATCCAGTCTATCATTGTTGGACATTTGGGTTGGTTCCAAGTCTTTGCTATTGTGAATAGTGCTGCAAGATGAAATTGGAAATCATCATTCTCAGTAAACTATCGCAAGGACAAAAAACCAAACACCGCATGTTCTCACTCATAGATGGGAATTGAACAGTGAGAACACATGGACACAGTAAGGGGAACATCACACTCTGGGGACTGTTGTGGGGTGGGGGGAGGGGGGAGGGATAGCATTAGGAGATATACCTAATGCTAAATGACGAGTTAATGGGTGCAGCACACCAGCATGGCACATGTATACATATGTAACTAACCTGCACATTGTGCACATGTACCCTAAAACTTAAAGTATAAAAAAAAAAAAAAGGATTTCTGTAGAGCTTGTGGTTGATCCTAAGCTGTGCTCTGGTGGAATATACTATATATTTAACATTGCACAACTAGTGGATAAACAGACATTGATTGAAAATGGTATAAAAGCCCCAGGGACATTCAGTATACACTGTTTTGGAAATGTATCATTTAGAATGGGCTAACCTGAAATTATCTGTGTACTCCTTGTGAAATATAAACTTAATAAGCAGGATTATTAAAACTTTATGAATATTATTTAGTATGTCAATGAAGGAAACTTTCCAAGTACTTTTTGACCCCCTGAGGTATTAGATCACCATGTCATCCAGGGCTCTCAAGGGTTATACAGATTAACCCTTTCTAGGTGTTTAAAAATGTCCATTTAGATGCATATTTCCAACATTCATATATTTTTGACATATTCTATAATTTTGTTATGTCTTATGTGCATAATCTATATTAGACAGATATGGCATTTCATTAAATATGGGAATTAATCCTTCCTTTGAGTTCTTTATTATAAAAAAAAAAAAGATCTGTAGCATCTATTAAGTACTCATTATTCAGCCAGAGCTTGTGTCCAGAAGATTTTAGGAAGTAAGGAAGTTAGTACCTCTTAAAATCAGGTGTTCATGATTCCATTCTCTTGAATAATATAACTGAATTCTGAGCGGTAATCTGTTTTACATCTGCCAAACCCAAATTAAATATTATATACCGATGAAATTGGTGCCACTATTTTAGAGATCACCTCCCTGGGAATCAGGGCTTGAGCTTTGCTAGAATTCAGTGAAATTGAATTCAATTTATTTTTTTTTATTGTAGTTGAACCCTCACTCATCCTTGTAGTCTGATCTTCCAGTAGATAATTTATTTAGGGGTGGTGAAATGGAAAGGAAATGTACTCAGATATGAAGCAACTTTTCAGTTCATCTAATTGTGAAATATAAAGTTATGAAGAAACTAAGTAAATAGTGGGGGGAAAATATGCTAAATGAGCCAGTCCCTTAACAAATGTCATTTTTAAAAAAACTGTGTGAGTTGGCCGGGTGCAGTGGCTCACGCCTATAATCCCAGCACTTTGGGAAGCCGAGGCAGGTGGATCACCTGAGGTCAAGAGTTCAAGACCAGCCTGGCCAACATGGTGAAACCCCATCTCTACTAAAAATACAAATATTAGCTGGGCGTGGTGGCGCACGTCTATAATCCCAGCTACTTGGGAGGCTGAGGCAGGAGATTCGCTTGAACTTGAGAGGCAGAGGTTGTGGTGAGCCAAGATTGCAGCATTGCACTCCAGCCTGGGTGACAAGAGTGAAACTCTGTCTCAAAAAAAAAAAAGAAAGAAAGAAAGAAAAAAAACCGTAACTGTGTGAGTTAAGACTTCAAGAAATCATGAAGATTTTTAGATATTCTTATTATTACATTATTTGTAGCCCCAGACAAATGAATTTCTCATTAAACCATTAAGACAAAGAGAAACCAAAAGGTGCATAGAATTACGTAGGTTTGAAGCCGGGCATGGTGTTATGCTCCTATAGTCCTAGCTACTTGGGAAGCTGAGGCAGGAGAATCATGTGAGCCCAGGAGTTCGAGGCTGCAGTGAGCTATGATTGCACCACTGCACTCCAACCTGGGCAACAGAGAGTGAGATCCTGTCCCAAAAAAAAAAAAAAAAAAAGAATTAGATCTAGGTTTGAACTTCTGGGGTCAGGGTCTGATTTTTTTCACTTATCACAGAAGCTTAAACCCTTTGTGAGAATGAAAGTAGGGAGGGTGCTCTGAATAATTGAATTGGCCTAACAGGGTAAGCATACGTCCAACTGGCAGTAGGACGTATGCTTACCCTGTCCATAAAACATCTGTCCTGGAGCCTGCTGTGTACTTAGTACTCAAGATTTTAAAACCTGGAGACTCATAAGTGTTTTAAGAATCCTGAGGAATAGCAGATGAAGTCAAGTCTAGCATTTTATAGACATAAATGGCATCTATAATTAAGGCTAGAAGGCAGATGTTTTAAAAATAGTATTTTGAAATGCAGACTTGCATACATGCTTTTTATAAATGCAAAATGAGAATTTGAATAAAGTAACTAAAAGAAGGGTCAGAACCCTCATTGCCTTTAGCATATCAAAGTGCACCCTAAGTCTGGGTAACCTGGATTTGTTTCAGCATGAGAGACTTTGTCAGCTTTATGGTAATAAGGAATAATGTCTTACAAATAATGGACTTTAATTCTTCTAACTATAGGATATATTTTAATGTCAGTTTTATAGGTGCTGTTTTTCATTTGTCATATGCAATGAAGAGTTTATTATATATAGTTGTGTAATAGAAGTTGTTTTAAATTTTAATAAATTTGTTCTTCAGTGCTTTTTACTTATCACTTCTGTAGCATCCACATGAACTCGTGTCTGTGTAATTAACAAGCATGTAAGAACCCCATGCATATCTGAGGTTCAGTGTTTATGACTTCAGCCTGTTTATGAGACAGAGTGGTATGGTAATAGGCATGCTACTTGTTAAAAGCTTTAGTTCTAGGTTATGGTGACTCCCTGTCCTTTAGTGAATGAAAATATGGCCATTTTAACAGGTTTTATCTTGGGAGGCCACTAAGGCTTTTGTGGAAAAGTCTGGGTCAGGTCATCCCTGTAGGAGCAGGTGTGGTTATGGCAGATTTATCCTACCGTGACCTGCTGGGTTCCTCTTACTGCTCCCCATGGGCTCGAAACTTGCCCTCCCAAGTCCAGTAGTCCCCCTGGTCTCTCACCTAGAAGGAGTAAAATCCGCCTTCTCTTTCAAGAGCCAACTAGGAAGTGCAGAGATAACTTAAAAAGCAGTTGAGATTTTGCCATTGGATCAAACTGACAATGTGCATTAAGCCTCTGTTTTTCCTGAAAAGGATATTGACAAATGAGGCGGGAAGTAACCTTGACTAGTCCAGAGGTCAATACAGAAAGAAATGAGAGGAGACATTTAGCTTTTACTTTCAAGTGGAAAAAAACATTGAGTCCCCTTCTGCACCCCCACTTTATTGTCCCTCACTTTAGGATGTGAATAAATAGAGAAGTAATATGTTGTGGGCTCAACTCTCTGAAAGCTAAACTAATGGGGAAGGTTTGTTCCAGAGAAATACTCTCAAGGAGAAATGTTTGGAAATAAATGTGTTGCCATAAGATTATTTTAAGATTAAGCTACAAAACCACCAGCAGTGTCTTATTCCTTATGAAGGTATTTCAGGGATTTAAAAAAGTATTACTGTTAAAGACTTTCTTTAACTATATCTTGTTGGAGCATTTTGCTGCCTGAAGCAAAGTGGCCTCTGCTACAGAACAAAGGTAACACGTCTGCACTGGGCGTTGGGTCCAGTCGTTGGAATAGCGGCTGTTGACTTCATAAAGGGGCAGCAGGGGCCACACCAGGCCAGGCCGGAGTCTGAGGCAGCCGGCCGTGGTGCAGGGTGTTTTCAGCCATGTAGGCCTCCTCTCTGATCCTGGGCATCTGTCACCAGAGGCAGCCAGTGATGATTTCCACAATTTTATGACCCTTGGCTGTCATCCCAATAACAAGTAAGTCATAAGCCACCCTCTTCTCCTCTGTAAAATTCCACTTCTGCACCGTGGACGGCCTTTCCACCAAGATCTTTTTGAAACAGTGAAAACAGAGACTAGCACCTCACCTTCTTTATGTATGAAGAGCGTATTTCTGCTGTCGCCCTCTCTGACCGCCCCCTTCCAGGTACTTAAAGACTGAAAAATAAGCAGCAGGCTTGACACGAAAGGATGAAGGAAATGGCTGTTTTGCTTTGACTCTTCAGTGGCTAAGTTACTGAAAGCCAAGTAATTGGTCATTTCTATATTGTATACAACATCTAGAACAATATGGATATTCAGTTGATACTGATAAATAGGGAATAGCCATATTCTGTGTTGTTCTAGAATAAGGGGGATGTTGACTTAGAATAAGGGGGATGTTGACTTGAACAAAAAGAACAGTGGGAAGAAACGGGTGAAGTACGGATTCTGAATAAGCAAGCCAGAATAGTCTTGTCAGGCACGAGGATTCCTACAGACGTGCAGTCACAGTGCATAGGTGGAGGTCGGAGCTCAGGATTGAAGCAAGAAGGGAACACCCTCCAGCAGATCCATGGGCCCAGGGTGGAGGTGGGGCTCCGATCAGGTGCTGGATGTTAGCAGAACTGCCCCTAGGAAGTCAGAGCTGAAGTCAGATGGTACATATGGTAAGTGCTGTAGGAACAGTGAGTTGGGAATGATCACTGGGTTAGAGTGGTCTGGAAAGAGAAGGAATCTAAGCTGGCTGGTCTTTGGATAAGTTGAGAAAAGCAGCAAAGGCATGCCAGGTAAAGGAATAGTGTAAGAGTGTGAAGGTAGGAAGTATAAGAGACATTCTAGAAACAGCGGATAGACCAGCTTCATTCAAGTTAAGGACCCAGGAAGGTTAGTAGAGCTGGAGCTAACAAGGTAGTTGGAATCAACATGTAAATGTATCGAGTTCTCAGCTTTATCTCCTTGACACTAAGGAGCCAGTGGAAGTTTGGAGAGGGGAGTGGCATGCTCAGAGATGTTTTAGGAAGATTAATCTGGTAGCCAAATATAGGCAAATTAAAGGGAGACAGAGTGCTCAGGTAGATGAGATGTCTAGATTTGCTTTAGTCCTTCTAGAAAGTGATAAACACATTCACTATGGAAGTGGCAGCAACAGCAGAAATAAAGAATTGGATGCAAGAGATGTTTTGAAGGAAGGAGAAATTAATAAGGCTTAGCACCTTCTTGTCTATGAATGTAAAGAAGAACCATCATAGTTCATAGTTTTGGAGCCAAGCGACTAGAACAGTCATGGAGATGTTAGGATAGAGGGTGAGATGGCTAGATTTTTAGGAAAAAATAAGGGGTTCAGCTTTGGAAGCGCATCTTTGACATTGTAGCAGGAGGCTGCAATATATCACTGTAACCTCTGAGGGAGAGCCCAGCCTGTGATAAACATGTGGGGGTCACCTACACAGAGGTGATGGCTTAAACTGCTTGAATGGATGATAGCTGCCAGAGAGAACACAGTCAAAACGGTGGAAATGCCAGCATTTGAAAGGAGGAAGAGGGCTGGGTGCGGTGGCTCACACCTGTAATCCCAGCACTTTGGGAGGCTGAGGCGAGTGGATCACTTGAGATCAGGAGTTTGAGGCCAGCCTGGCCAACGTGAAACCCCGTCTCTACTAAAAATATAAAAATTAGCTGGGCGTGGTGGCGCACACCTGTAGTCCCAGCTACTCAGGAGGCGGAGGTTGCAGTGAGCCGAGATAGCACCACTGCACTCCAGTCTGGGCGACAGAGCAAGACTCTGTCTCAAAAAATAATAATAATAAAGGAGGAAGAGGAACCACCCGAGCACAAAGTGTGCAATCAGACACGGGATGGGGAGATTACAGATTCACTGAAGTCCAGAGAAGAGCATCAAGAAGGAAGTCGTGGTCAGCAGTATCAGATGTTGCAGAGGTTAAGAAGAACGGGCTGAAACAAGGCCATTGGATTAGGCAATTAGGAAGTCATTTACATTCAAGAACAGGAGCCTATAGTGCATTAACGAGTTGGGGGAGATGGATTAAAATGTGGGCATTGAAGAAAAGGGAGCATAAACCATTGATCACAGGTGAGAGGAGGGAAAGAATTAAGAGGGGGGAATGCGGCTGTTACTCCTTTTGCCTTCCATGTTGGGAGTTTGTGTGTGCACGCACATGAAGGCAGAAGAAAAAGATGAGGTAACCTATTCATTTGGCCAGCCATATTAAGTTCCTACTAAGTACTTGGATCCAATTAAGTACAGGGAGAAATGGAAAGCTACAAGAGAAAGAACAGTGGTGGAAGCAGGTTCAAGAGAAAATGGGACAAATACGGATCATGAGAATCGGAAACTTTTTTAGTATTGGAAAAGAGCAACACCTCTTTCTCTCAGACTGGAGAGAAGGAATGAAGGATGGAGGATGATGTAGATTCAGGAATGTTCTGAAATGAAGAAGGAAATAAAGGAGGAAAGTAAGGCTGACCTCAGGCTTCTGGACAAAGTGGAAGTTGGGTCATCTACTGAGAGAGAAGGTGGACTAGGGTGATGGTTGATGGAGTGGAAAGGATTACCACTCTAGGTAATGCCAGGGGCTCAGAGAGACAGGAACACTAGGTTAGCCAACCACCAACAGGGCTTGCAGAAGCTGCACTTCCTTGTGCTTCTGTGAGAAATGTTTGTTGATAGTGGCTTAGAAGATGGGCAATGTTTGTTACTCTTTTAACCTTTAAGGAGTTATCCTTCTTCATCACCTTATTATTTTTGCTTAATATATTTTCTATGAATTTTTGTTTCAGTATCACCATAATTTGTACAAGTGTTCCAGAATAACGGTCTTATAGGTTTCTAAGTTTATCTAAATTGTGGATGAGATGTTGGTATGAAATAATAGTACTTCTGGCCAGACACGGTGGCTCACATCTGTAATCCCAGCACTTTGGGAGGCTGAAGCAGGTGGATCACCTGAGGTCAGGAGTTTGAGACCAGGCTGGCCAACATAGTGAAACCCCATCCCTACTAAAAATTCAAAAATTAGTCGGGCGTGGTGGCAGGAACCTATAATCCCAGCCTTTGGAGGCTGAGGCAGGAGAATGGCTTGAAACCTGGGAGGCAGAGGTTGCAGTGAGCCGAGATCGTGCCATTGCACTCCAGCCTGGGTGACAAGAGCGAGACTCGGTCTCAAAACAAAAACAAACAAAAAAACAAAAAGAAATAGTACTTTCTAGAGAAATGTATTGATATATGAATTTAGCAGGAAGCGTGAGTGAATGGAGCCACAAATTGTGCTACCCAGTCCCCACCAGTAAGGCTGATGAAATGCTTTATGCTGTTGAAATGAAAAACGTCAGACCAACTGCTGATCCACTAAACCCTACAGAATCGATGACAAAGATGCCAGCTGGTAATTAGGGTTCATCCAGGATCCAGAAGATCCTGAGTGGCCTGGTGATGGGGCCTGTGTGGGAAGATGTTTTCTCAAACCAGTAAACTTGACAGGGTCTGTGGACAAGGCTGAGCTGATTATGTGGGCAACGAAGTACGTGACAGCAGAGCCTCCTGAGTTTCAGTAGAAAGCAACCCAGGGAGAACTGAGGAAGAATCCATTTCTGTCACAAGTAATGTTTACCAAAAAAAATGATGACCTATGTCCTGATATTGGAATTCTGTTTCTGAGTCTCAGCTGTGTTGCTGGCACCTAATGGTGGCAGGTGGCACCCTGGAACCACTTGGTTCCACAAACTCAGTGACCAGAATGTGCTTCTGGGTGGAAGAGATTCACTTTTTCAACCTTGTTTTGAAGTGGGAGGAATATATTCTGTATGGCCCAAGCCACAGATGAGAACTGAAGGGGATCTGTTGAGTTTACTTGTACCAAGGTGACTCCGATACTTACTTTTCGTTTTCCTTTCCTTGTAGGTATGGCCTCACATGTGCAAGTTTTCTCCCCTCACACCCTTCAATCAAGTGCCTTCTGTAGTGTGAAGAAACTGAAAATAGAGCCGAGTTCCAACTGGGACATGACTGGGTACGGCTCCCATAGCAAAGTGTATAGCCAGAGCAAGAACATCCCCCTGTCGCAGCCAGCCACCACAACCGTCAGCACCTCCTTGCCGGTCCCAAACCCAAGCCTACCTTACGAGCAGACCATCATCTTCCCAGGAAGCACCGGGCACATTGTGGTCACCTCAGCAAGCAGCACTTCTGTCACCGGGCAAGTCCTCGGCGGACCACACAACCTAATGCGTCGAAGCACTGTGAGCCTCCTTGATACCTACCAAAAATGTGGACTCAAGCGTAAGAGCGAGGAGATCGAGAACACAAGCAGCGTGCAGATCATCGAGGAGCATCCACCCATGATTCAGAATAATGCAAGTGGGGCCACTGTCGCCACTGCCACCACGTCTACTGCCACCTCCAAAAACAGCGGCTCCAACAGCGAGGGCGACTATCAGCTGGTGCAGCATGAGGTGCTGTGCTCCATGACCAACACCTACGAGGTCTTAGAGTTCTTGGGCCGAGGGACGTTTGGGCAAGTGGTCAAGTGCTGGAAACGGGGCACCAATGAGATCGTAGCCATCAAGATCCTGAAGAACCACCCATCCTATGCCCGACAAGGTCAGATTGAAGTGAGCATCCTGGCCCGGTTGAGCACGGAGAGTGCCGATGACTATAACTTCGTCCGGGCCTACGAATGCTTCCAGCACAAGAACCACACGTGCTTGGTCTTCGAGATGTTGGAGCAGAACCTCTATGACTTTCTGAAGCAAAACAAGTTTAGCCCCTTGCCCCTCAAATACATTCGCCCAGTTCTCCAGCAGGTAGCCACAGCCCTGATGAAACTCAAAAGCCTAGGTCTTATCCATGCTGACCTCAAACCAGAAAACATCATGCTGGTGGATCCATCTAGACAACCATACAGAGTCAAGGTCATCGACTTTGGTTCAGCCAGCCACGTGTCCAAGGCTGTGTGCTCCACCTACTTGCAGTCCAGATATTACAGGTAAGACCGTCCACAAGGAGACAGGAGCTGCTGAATGCCCAGTGGCACTCACAGAGAATGTGCCACCTTAGTCACTGTGGGGAGATAAAATTATATGTCTACAGTTCTTGCCTTCAGGTGATCTTAATGTACTTACGAAATTAGGACATGTGCACATTGCGATGTCAATTAGAAGTCACATTAGAACGGAGCCAGGTAAGATCCGTGGCACAGGTGTTCAGCGTTGGAAGGGCTCCCTGGGACCTGGGGTGCAGAGCAGAAGAGTTCCGTCCTCCCGGATGGGTAGGATCCAGACAGGTGGTGGAGAGAGAGGGATGTGCCATCCACAGTCCGCAGTCACACTAGTGGGAATTTACAGGAGACAAGAAGGACACCCGCCTGGCCAGAACAGTTTGTGAGTGGTGGGAGATGTGAGTGAAAGCCTGGTTGGAACCAGGTCACTGGGGGTCTTAAATATCAGATCAAGGAATTGCAACTGTATCCTCAAACCCAGAGCAAGCCCTGGAAACCTTGAACAACATAAGGTAACGGGTTGAAAGGGATGTTCCGAGAAGGTTCCTTGTCTATCCACGTGCAGAAGGGCTGGAGGAAGGGAGAGACTAGTCTGGGGCCAGCTGGGTGGCTCCTGTGGTGAGGTGACTTCAGGCTTTGGGTCAGGATGAGGGAGGAATGATAGTGTCCGTGGCAGGGAAGTGTGTTCAGTCATGGACTCACACATGCAGTCATTCAACAAGCTTTGATTTCACTTCTAATATGTGCCAGCCGCAGTGCTAGGTATAGGGATATAGACAGGGCCCTTGCCATCCTGGGGTATCTGGAAGCTTTTCAGGGACCCCTGTATGCAGTCAGGATTGGAACCGCTGCCGACATGGAGCTGAGATCGGAGTGCTGGCTTTGGAGTCAGGAAAGGCCAGAGTGAACCTGGTCCCTCCTCTCCTAATTGCCTGATTTCTCCATGCCTTCATTTCCTAACCCATGAAGTGGGAGAAATCCTCTCACCAGCCTCGTGGGCGCCTGGGAGGTAACATGGCTGTAACATGGCTTAGGTGTGTCACTCCGTGGCTGGCCATGGCGGGTGCGCAGCGGGGAGGCGGCAGGGATGGAAAGCAAGACCCTGCTCTGTGGAACCAGCCTGGGGGTGTGTTTGGGGTGGTGCCGAACAGTGCAGTGGAGATAGAGGTCACAAGAAACAAAACTGAAACTCCCATGAGAAGATGGGACGGATGCACATTTAAGAGCATGCCATGTAGGCAGGAAGACCACGGTCCCCGGAGGCCATCCTGCTTGCAAGCAAGCACACTCGCTTGCCTGTGTGCTTTCTCCATGCGCCTTTCAAGGCCACAGAGAGAAGGCTGGAACATGCCCCAGGGCCGTGTCGACACAGCTGACCTGTCACCCATTCCTGGGGCTGACCTGGGCCAGCTTCCCCTTCTTGCTCCCTGTCCGGGCCCCCAGCCTGGCTGCAGGCAGAGCTGTTGCAAGTCTCCTCCCAGCCCCTCCCTCAGCCTGCTGGGCACCAGGCCCTCCTTCCCTGGGAGAGCAACAGCCCCTCCGCTCGGATCCCCAGATGCCCTCCCACCTTCCACCCCGTCTCCTTTCATCCTAATCCTGACTCACACAGGAGGTTTCGAGGCCTCTCCACCCATGCTGTTTCTGTCTCTTCCCTCTTCCCTTTAGGAGGCATTTCCTGAGTTAGAACAGCTCTCTGCGAGCCTCTTCTCTGCCCTGCCCTGAGGATTCCTTTCCCGCTCATTTGCTATGCGCAGAAAGGTCTCCACAGGCCTGTGCTTTCACCACCAGGCCCCGTGCGGACAGACGGGTCTACTGCTGCCCCTCCACTTGCTCTCCACTCCCTCGTCCTGACCAGGCCATCCACTGTCTGCCCCGCTGGCCCCAGAGCCAATGTCAGGGAGAAGTAAGCCCAGGGCAGGAGCCTCCAAGGAAGACAAGAAGCCTCTCCTTGTCTCCAGAGGAGAAGGATGGGCAATGGTTGAGTGAATCTGGAGGGTTGGGTGCCCGGTACCGACAGCACATTTTCTCTGTAGAGAGTGCCTGGGCCTCTGAAAGCCAGCTCTGGTGGCCGTCCTGGGTACCAGCCCCATTGGGGGCTAGCTGGTGCTGTGCTGGCTCTGGGAGGCCGCTGTGCCACTTTGTATTTAGGTTGGTAAATTCAGCATGCCAAAGGCTGGCTCTTTCTAGTTCTTGGCCTGAATTCAGGGTGAACAGCCCCTGACTTGGCTGCTAGGGCTTTTATGTACTTCATCTGAATTGCTGCATCATGAACACATACCAGTGTTATTAACATTTACTAAAAGCTAGCATGGCGACTTGTAAAAAGACTTCGACAAACTCTGTTTAAAAGGCAGCACATCCTTAGAGCAAAACTTGGTGAATCGAGTAAGCTGAATTGGGGATTCTTAAGACCCCCTTGTCATCTTGCCTTCTGGTGCCCATGTGACGCTTCCTGGAGGCCTCCCTGCCCATCCCCTTGGACTCTGCAGTTTTTCTTTGCTTTCCTGCCTGGTGCTGGTGCCCCTAGTGCTGAGGAGACAGGTCGCAAAATCGGGGATCCTAGCTCAGGAAGCCTGCGGCAGCAGTAAAAGTTTGCCTGTGAGGGCTGGGGAGGGCTGACTCCTTCACCTGGACTCACAGCGATCCTCTCCCGCCCCCCTCTGTGGGTGAGATGAGGCCTTTTGGACGCCTCTGGTGGGTGTGGTAGGCTGGTTTGCTGGCGGTTCCTGGGCCCTCAGGAGCCCTCTTTTCCCCACTTCGTGACAGGCACAGTCACATCTGGCCCCTGTATCCCCACATCCCTCTGAAGGACCCTCCGTTTAGTTGTGATAGTACCCTCTTTTCACCCCTGAAATCACCATTGCCTAAAATTCTGAGCAAGAAGGCCTCTTTCTCCTTTCTGTGGTCACCTTCAGGCCCTCATGTCAGCCTCCCTGTGCCCAGCCCTGGTTCCAAAAATAAGGTCAGCAGGAAAGACAGCGGCTCTTCTGCCTGAAATGAGGCTTCATTTCTAAGTTGGTGCAATGTTCTGTTTCTCCCTCAGGCCTTGTCTGAGCCCTGCAGTGGTTTGCCACCATATAGATCGATCCGATTTTTCGAGGACAGTCTCTAGTGCTCTGTCTCTGTTCGTCCCAGCTGTGTGGGACAGCCAGCTCTAGGCCATGTTTATCAAGTTGATTTTCCTGGTGGCTTTGCCTCTTATAGGAAAGAAAGGGGGCAAGAAAAGCTCTTTAATTGTCCATCGTTAAGGCCCATGTCCCAGAAAGAAGATGCTTTCAGACGCTTTCAGCTGCATCTGCATCTTGAGGGAATGGCTGTGTGTTTGAGCTGCCTGGGCTGGAGGAGTCATTGCATGCTGTGCATCCAGCCTCCCAGCAGGTTGGCCTTTGGTCCTGCAGGTGGTGGGTGGGGACTTTCTCCCCTCGGCCCCCTGTATCTGAGCTGGGCACGTTATCGTCCCAGGACATCTGACTTTCAAAAGGTAGAGTACTTATGTGTCCCTCTGTCATTTTGCATGGGACTGGGCTAAGTGTCTCATCCCACCATTGTCCCCACCTAGTGACACAGAAACGGTGTGAGACAAGGATATGTTATCCTCGCCTTGGGGACTTGGAAAAGGAGGTGGTGTCCCCGGAGCCAGCTGTTTTCCCCAGCTCTCAGGCATGTGCCTGGCCGCAGTGGCTGTTGGTATTCTGTGAGGCAAGCCCACTGGTGTGTTTTTCAGGAAACAAAGGCTGCTTTTTAAGTTTTTTTCTTGAGTCTGAAGCAGGGGTATTCCCTTCCAATTCGAAGGTCAGTTATGTCATTAACTGTCAGCTGCCCAGGTTCTCAGGCTTTACTGTGCACAGGAATCTCCTGGAGAGGTTGCTGGGAACAGATTCTCCCTGGGAGTACCCTGGGAGAAAGTCCACACCCACCACCACAGAGACTTGCCTCAGAGAACTGGAGGTGAGCCAGGCAGGGGGTCTTAGGACCAGTCTTTGAGAAACACTATTCTGAAGGACAGAGGGATTTTCTTAATGGTGTCACCTTTCAGGTGTTCACACCCAAAAGAACAGAGTTGCAGGTAATCCTTGCTTGTATTACTTCACCTTGGGCGCCCCTGCCCTTTTGTTATTTAATTCTACATTGATGCCAGTTCATTTTGTTTGTTTTTAGTTTTTTCGTTTTTTTTTTTTTTTTTTTGAGCAAGCAATAAATTGGTACTGGGGTATTTCCATTATCAGCAGAACCAGTAAACTACAAATAAGACCAAATGTTAAACTCCACTCTCAGAAAAAAACACAAACAAAAAGACATGCCATTCAGGCAAAGGGTAATCAGTGATTAAAATATATAGATTTTTTTTGGTTTCTACTCTGGATTATTCAAAATATTCTTGTCTAGAGTTTTTTGAAACACGTAGGACTGTTACCAGGACCCAAAAATTGAACATAAAAAATTAGGACATGAAAAATAGCAAATAATCCACTTTTTCAGAGTAATCTAACCTTTTGTTTTTTTGAGACGGAGTCTTGCTCTGTCTCCCAGACTGGAGTGCAGTGGTGCGATCTCGACTCACTGCAAACTCCGCCTCCCGGGTTCACCCCATTCTTCTGCTTCAGCCTCCTGAGTAGCTGGGACTACAGGCGCCCACCACCACGCCTGGCTAATTTTTTTGTATTTTTAGTAGAGATGGGGTTTCACCGTATTAGCCAGGATGATCTCAATCTCCCGACCTTGTGATCCGCCTGCCTCGGCCTCCCAAAGTGCTGGGATTACAGGCGTGAGCCACCACGCCCGGCCTTTTTTTTTTGTCTGATTCTTTGGGGTGCGAAGACTGTCTTCAAGTTGATTTCATGGTGGTTTTAGGTGGGGGTGTGTATTATTCCATTCTTGCATTGCCATAAAGAGCTACCTATGACTGGGTAATTTATTTAAAAAAAAAAAAAAGGTTTAATTGACTCACAGTTCTGCGGGGTGTATAGGAAGCGTGGCTGGGAGGCCTCAGGAAACTTACAATCATGGAGGAAGGTGAAGGGGAAGCAGGCACATCTTATATGGCTGGAGAAGGAGAAAGAGAGAGGTGGGGTAGGTGCTACATGCTTTTAAACAACCAAATCTCGTGAGAACTCACTATCACAAGAACAGCAAGGGGGAAGTGTGCCCCCATGACTCAGTCATCTTTCACCAGGCCCCTCCTTCAACGTTGGAGATCACAATTCAACATGAGATTTGGGTAGGGACACAGATCCAAACCATATCAGGGTGGAGATTAATTTTCAGTTCAATTCATCAAACATTCATTACTGAGTGTCCCGTAGTAGATATGTGCTCCAGAGTGCAGAGGGTAAGGCATGATCCCTAATCTTGCAGAGTTCACAGTCTCTTTGAGGAGATGGAAAACACAAACCAACTGCCAAGACTGTCATTCTGATGCTTCAATATTTTAAATGTTTAGTCATTCAACAGAGATTTATTGTGAACCTACCTTCTGCCAGACTCTAGGGAAACAATGATGAGCAAAGCTAGTTCAAGAAATTAAAAGTCAGTGAAAGATTTTGCAAGATGGGTTAACAGGGAAGTTAACGTGAGATAGGGATGGGGAAGTCTAGGGGTCATGGAGACTGGAATAAATAAGGGAAGATGGGAGAAATGATGGTGACTCCTTAGACAGTGACACCTGGCGGGAGTCGAAGGCCTGTACTGGAAAATAATAATCCGGTGAGTGAAGCCTGACAATAGAGAGTTTGGAATACAGGCTTGAGGGGCTTGGGTTGAGCCAAAGTGCCAGAGCTGGGAGCCATTGTAAATTCTGGAACAAAGGAGAAGTTTAATGAAAATTAATGATGGTATAAATCAATTGGAATGGCAAAGAAAAAAAAAAGTTGTGGGGATGTTTTGAGAGCCAGAGGCTAGGAGACAACTGTTGTTACTCAGGAATGAAGGGATGAGGCCCTAGATTATAATGGGGGGTTCTACCCCCCTGATAGTATGAATGTGGACATTGTTAGTGCATTTAACTTTTCCGATGCTTTGATTGCAGAATTGACTTAGAGGGAATAGCTTTTTGTTTATTTTGCTTTCTTTTGTTTAATGACCTTGCTGTCTCTAAGGCTCAGTTCTGAAGCTCCAGTCTTTCAGAGCCTAGTTTCAAATCCCACCACTGCTATAAAGAAATAGGCTCTGAAAGGAGAAACCAGAGACCTTAGCACCAGTCCTAGCCCTGCCCCAAGCTGTGTTCCATTGAGTCACGGTCAGTAGAATGTCAGCTGTGACTGTCCACACTCCTCCATCTGGATCCCATTATGACCTGGGCCTGTGTTTATGAGGCGGTTGGCCAGAATTGGTGGTTCAGTCTGTGGCCAGGGAGCAGTTTTCTCTCCTGTGGGTTGACCTTGGCCTCATTAGCTGAAACTGGGAACCCTCCATGATCCCCTGATCAACAGAGAACAGGGCATATTCTAAAATGCCATGCTCTGGGCTGGAAATATCAATCATTTCAAAAAGGGGCATAGCTTTATAAAGCCATAAATATAAGTCATTTCAAAAAGGGGCATAGCTTTATAAAGCCATAAATATAAGTCATTTCAAAAATTGCATAGCTTGTGCAGATTACAGCATATAGAAAGTGAGTGACTAGAAGTTAGGTTTGATTGAAAAGAGGGTCTCTGAAAGCAAGTGCATCGCAGGCATGAACTTTTAAAATTAATTTGTCTTTTACTAATAGAAACAACAGGAGAAGGTTCTAGTTTGCACTTGAAGATATGAAGTGAACTGTTCAACCCACCGACAACTTCATTTGCCCAGGGAGACCGTTATAAATACATACGTGTATGCGTTTCGGGTTGCAGCTTCTCTTTTGAAGAGAAGTAATCAATAAGTTATGTAGGCTGTTAGGTTATCTTCAGGTTTCCCTTATTCATCTCTGGGACCTTCAGCTGTATGGTAAAATACTTTGCAATTAAAATTTCTCTTAATAAGTATTATTATTTAATTATAAGTATGAAATAACTGAACTGGAATGCTCTGTGTATACTGCCCTGGTACTGCAGTCCCCTCTTCACACACAGGTGCACACACACACATGCACACACACAGACTCAGGCGACACAGTTTAAGCCCATGTGTGACATGCAGGCACAGGTGTGCTTATGAGAACCATGGTGACCAAGAAGCTGACACTCAGCCCTCCATACAGAGCTACTGATAATGCACACACGCCCACCATGTGGTGAAAGACACAAGGCACACGCAGCAAGCATGCTTGGACATGCAAGGGCACACGCACACACTTGAAGACATGAAAATACCCCAGTGTCCCCAGAGACTGAGGGCCCAGGTGCAGACGCAGTGTTCACGCCCTGGAAACTTGGCCCAGTTTTCTGCCTTGCCACAGAGCTGCCAAATACATGTCTCTAACCTGAGAACAGTAGGGCCGGAACTACTCTTGGGCTCAAGGTAGAGACCAGTCATTTTCCAAGTGGGATCTAAGGACCCTCCTGCCCCATCATCACCCAGGGTACTTGCTGAAACAAACCCAATGAACAGGCCCTCTGGGGGTGGGGGGCCAGGTGACATGCATTTGGACAAGCTCTGCAGCAAATTCTTAAAAACACACACACAGTTTATTGAGGTATGATTTACTTACAGAAAGCTGTACATACTTAATATCCATGACTTGATGGGTTCGGGGCTGAGTATATACCCATGAAACCACCACAGCCTATGCCATAGGCATATCCATCACCTCCAAAAGTTTCCTCCTGCCCTCTTTATTTATTTTATTATTACCCTTTGAGAATTGTTGCTTAGATGGCATGGGCTCCAGAGTGTCAGCCCACCAGGGTGTACCGTAGACCCTGTGGAGGTGAGAGGGTGCAGCCGGCATGACAGCCTGGCATTGAGCTGTCCGTCTGTCTCCCAAGTGGTTGAGAGCCCTTCTGCAGGGCCCGTTTGTCAGATTCCTTGTGGTCAGACCCTTTATGCCCCAGGGGTGGCAACAGAAGAGATCCAGAATAATTGGGGGGTACAATAGGAGGGGTCATGTGGGTTGGTGAACTGGCAAGCAGTGGGTGGTTAGGAGGGGAACGCCTGGACTGGGTGGGAATAGAAAGGTGAACAGCAGAGGAGACATGAACGTGCCTTCCTTCCTGCATGACTTACGATGGATAGCGCACTCACTGCCAAGGAGCTGCTGAACTCTCCCTGTAGCCACAGCTGGGTTTGGAGCTGTAACTCTCATGTATGCATCCAACAGGTAATTTTTTGAATTCTGAAGATGTGCCATACACTGTGTTGTGCTGAGGTTTCAGGACGTGAGTAGGAGTGCCCTCGGCTGTGCAGTATCTGTCCCCAGTCTGCGATGGAAGAGGCTGTCCCCGAGTAGACAGCCAGCCCCCACTGTCCTGGCCCACCCTGGTCTCCCAGCTTGAACATCTCTCATTAAACTGAAAAGGCAGAGTTTGTCACCTTGAATCATTTTGCCAGTTCCCCCGGCTTTTAGGGCCACTAGCATGTTCTGAGTCCTCGATGCCGCCCTGTGAGAGCAGGTTGCTGCGTCGCAGCAGTGCAGACAGGGCCACCCTTCTCTCGCTCACCAATCTCCCCTGCAGGGTCTTACGGAGGGTGATTGAAGCCAGCAAACCCACGGCCAGTGCCGGATGGAGCCTCAGGGCTTTGCGGGTATTGGGCTTGTGGCCCTTGTTCCAGGACAGATTGAGATAGTGCTGTTACAGAAGCAACTGTCTCGAATTTCCCCAAGAGCAACGGCTGGGGTGCAGATTGCCTGTTTGGGAGATGATCACAGGCATAACGGAATCGGGAGAGTGATGCTGAGAGGAGTAAGCCCCATGATTCTGGGCTGCTGTACACACAGGGCTCCGTCCCACCTCTGAGGAGCCTGCCCGAGGCCTCCAGGAGTGTGCCTGGGAAGGGCCAAAGGCCAGGGCTCTGGTCGCAGGGGTTGAGGGCTCCCCAGGGTGTTAACTCCCCTGTGGCTTTGCTTGGGCAGAGCTTGTGCCAGGACTGAGTGGGCTTGAGCAGGGTCAGAGGTGGCTCTGAAGCAGAAAAGCAAAGCGATGCAAGGTGCACCTGACTGAGGCCACAGTGTGGCCGAATCAGAGAAAGTGTGACCCACAGTGTGCTGGGACATCACTCTTTGTCCTTCCCACCAATCACATGTGTGGCATTTGTAAATGGAAAGAGAATAAAAGGAAAATGCCTTTATAGACAAATCTGAGAATGCAAGCTAAGAATTCACAGTTGAGCTCTAAACGTTTGCGGGGAGTTGGGGATCTCTACCTCCCGTGTGAGCAGGCGGGAGCCAGGCTGGGCTCTGAGATAGAATTCCAGAGCAGGGGAGGGGCTGAAAGCTGAAATACAAGCTCCAGAAACAGTAGAAGCAGGTTGAGCTCAGTTACTCTGTCCCATGTTTTCTCCCTTAATGCTTATTAAATGTTGCAGACACCATTTCCTAAGGCTCATCAGTGGAATGAGTGAGTGACCGAATGCCTGCATGCATTAATGAATGATATGAGCGGCATCCCGTGCCTTGTAGCTCAGCTCATCTCGTCACCCACCAGAAACCCTCACGTGCCCAGTTTCTTGTCATCTTTCATGCAGGAACTTTCACTGCTGTCTAAGTCCTGGGCCACGGCATCTAGCATCTCTGAACCCTGAATCACAGGGGCCGCCCGCTTCCGCCTCTTAGGGAACGTACACATCTCACCAAAAACACTTATTCCCATCTCGTCTTTCCACCTGTGTGAAGTTTATATTTAAAGCCTGCAGACAGCTGATTCAGCTTCGAACAGATCAGTTCCCTGAAATCAGCCAACATCTGTCTTGTCCCATTATACCTTCGCAGAAAATGAGAAGCGACTTCCCCAGCATAAAGAAGGGGCCAAATGCAGCAAGACCTGGCTGAGTCACCTTGAGGATAGAAAGACAGCATCATCCCCGGGGCCTCGTAACCTCCAATCTGCTTTTCTGTTTTTGAGGCTCTGTGGACATGCTGCTCACGTTCCTTGTAACTTTGTCTTCGTACGTAAGAGCTGCGTGAACAAAGCCTTCCTGGAGAGAGTAAGGCCAATCGTCAGCTGCTCAACCCGTGCCTGGCACATAGTGAGCACTCAGGAAATGTTAGCTGCTTTTTTTTTTTTTTTAACTAATCTTTTCATCCTTGTTATTATTTGTATTATCATTACTATCATCTGGCAGACAGAGCTGGATTTGAATTCCAGATCTGCTACTTTACAACTGTGTGACTCCAGGCAGGTTCCCAAACCTTTCTGAGGCTTATTGTTCTTTTTTCTTAAAAGGGAAAACTTCCTCACACCTGTAATCCCAGCACTTTGGGAGGCCGAGGCAGGCGGATCACGAGGTCAGGAGATCCAGACCATCCTGGCTAACATGGTGAAACCCCGTCTCTACTAAAAATACCAAAAAATCAGCTGGGCGTGTTGGCGGGCGCCTGTAGTCCCAGCTACTCAGGAGGCTGAGGCAGGAGAATGGCATGAACCCAGGAGGCGGAGCTTGCAGTGAGCCGAGATTGCGCCACTGCACTCCAGCCTGGGCGACATAGCGAGACTCCGTCTCAAAAAAAAAAAAGGGGGAAACTACTAGCAGTTGGTAGTAGTTTTCCCTTTTAAGAGAATATGAGGTTGGTAGGGACTGAATGAGATAGCCGCATGCGTGTAACTCGCCCTCTGCCATGCCTGGCACACAGCAGCTCTGTCACGAATAAGCACCATGCTTTCCCCAGCCTCCCCACCCAGATCCATGCTTCTGTGACAGCATGCATTTTCCTTGGCCTGGTATCATCATTCATGATTTGTAAGCTGGGCATCCCCAGTATTCCCAAGCTTCTTGGGACTGTGCATCATTTCTTTTTCATCTTATAGACGCCTGGAGGCCCAGCATCATATATCAGACTCACTAGGTCCCAAAGGAACAAGGGCCTGGACGTTGGGAGTGTGGTTAGTTGGTTTCCTCTGGCACCAGGAAGGGACAGGGCCCAGCATTTGGGGAGAGAGGAGACACCTCTTCCTGAGTCCAGAGGGAGGAGGACAGATCTTGGTTGCTTGGGGAGGAACGTGGGGGTGTACTTCCTGACTTGAGAGCTGCACCTCCAGGCTGCTGCTGCTGCTGGCCCAGGAGCAATGCTGGAGTCCTGTAGTCCGACGGTGGAGTGCAGGGGCCTCCGAGGAGAGTGGTGGGACGGGGCGCTGGAGGCCTTGGGGATTAAACTGCCTTTGACACCTGCTGGTACCTCCTGCAGCCACGTGTATCACCACTGACATCACTAGGGTCAAAAAGCCAAGGCTGGAGTGATGCCAAAGAGCCTGTTTAAGACTCCCCTGAAGACAGAGCACGTCTGTGTGTATGGGGTGTGTGTTGGGTGTGTTTATGTATGGTAGGCATGTGTATGGTGTGTATGTGTTCACATGGGGTATGTATATGTTGATGTGTGTATGGGGTGTGGGGGTGTGTTGGGGTGTGTGTGTGTTGGGTGTAGTGTGGGCACATGTAGCATGTGTTGGGTGTGTGTGTGGTATGTGTTGGGGGTGTGTATGTTGGGTATAGTGTGGGTGTGGAGGGGGTGCATGTGTTGGGTGTGTTGTGTGTGTGTGGTGTGTGTTGGGTGTGTATGTTGGGTATAGTGTGTGGGGGGGGTATGTATGTTGGGTATAGTGTGGGTGTGGAGGGGGTGTATGTGTTGGGTGTGGTGTGTGTGTGTGTTGTGTGTTGGGTGTGTATGTTGGGTATAGTGTGGGTGTGGAGGGGGTGCATGTGTTGGGTGTAGTGTGTGTTGGGTGTGGTGTGTGTGTGTTGGGTGTGTATGTTGGATATAATGTGGGTGTGGAGGGGGTGTATGTGTTGGGTATGGTGTGTGTGTGTGGTGTGTGTGTGGTGTGTGTTGGGTGTGTATGTTGGGTATAGCGGGTGTGGAGGGGGTGCATGTGTTGGGTGTAGTGTGTGTTGGGTGTGGTGTGTGTGTTGGGTGTGTATGTTGGATATAGTGTGGGTGTGGAGGGGGTGTATGTGTTGGGTGTGGTGTGTGTTGGGTGTGGTGTGTGGGGTGTGGTGTGTGTGTGTGGTGTGTGTGTGTGGTGTGTGTCGGGTGTGTATGTTGGATATAGTGTGGGTGTGGAGGGGGTGTATGTGTTAGGTGTAGTGTGTGTTGGTTACATGTGCTGCTGTGTGTGTATCCAGTGGCAGCAGGTAGACTGGTGCATGGTGTTCCCTGTATTTAGAGCCCCTTCCTCGTCCTAATTCTCATGACTGGGGAAGTGTCATCCCCAGTCACAGCCTTATATATGTGGACGTTTGCCATAAAAGTTATTTGGCCAGAACATGAGGGACTAACTGTTGGTGCCACTTCTTTGTCATCCTCTGACCT
The DNA here is from genome assembly GCF_028858775.2 of Pan troglodytes. NCBI lineage: Eukaryota > Metazoa > Chordata > Mammalia > Primates > Hominidae > Pan > Pan troglodytes. The sequence goes on along the minus strand of NC_072404.2, from coordinate 155,063,283 downwards.
CCATGAAGGATTTCTCGTCCTCCTCTTTTTGTAAATTAGAACTTACATTGGCAAATAAAATGCACTAAGTACGAACCCCCAGAATATAAATAGATCTGGCACCAAGAGAGCCAGATGATGTCCGCACTTGTGAAAGTCATTCACCCTGAGCAGCAGCGGGAGGTTTTAGGATGATGTGGCTGTTCTGTATTCTCAGTGTCGTGGTGGTCACACAAATCTATACATGGGCTAAAATTCATAGAACTTTCCGTTTTTAAAATATTTTCAAAACGATTTTAAATCTATTTACCCCTAATGACCTCTAGGGAAATTGTTGATAATATTAAACCCATAAGCCGTACCATGCCTAATTTTTCTTCCTGTTTTTGTTTTGTTGTGCTGTGTTTGGGTAAAAAAGATATGTTTGTTCATCCTGTCACAGGATGGCCAGGAGGGTAACCAGTCATTTCTGGAAACGGCCGGACAGGGGAACCTACGAAAACAACTCTGGGGCGTAAACAGCTGCTGATGGAGGAAGCATTGATAGCATGCAGTTTCTTTAGTTTATGTGCTGTTTTGCGTATGTGGCTCATCAACTTGTCCTCCAAAAGTTAAGGACTGACCACTAGAAACAGAGAAGTGACGAACTATTATGGCTGAAATAGCAGGACTTTGCAAGTCCAGAGAGAAGATGAAGCCTGAGTGGGGTTGTTGATCCAGCCTCCGTGTGCCCAGGGGTCCTCTGTGTGCCCAGGAGTCCTCCCCTTGCTTCTGACATGATTATTTACGCCCATGGCCTGCATGCCCATGCATGAGACATCATGGTTTTCCCTGTAATCGTTATCTCAAAACCAGCTTTCCCCTGTGGCAACCCTCCCTCCTGAGGGCATTTTCAAGCTTACTACAGAGAAGCAGCTGGCTTTGCAGGAAAGGTCTCCCCCCAGCCCCCAGAGAGAGAACTCCCTTTGTCCTGGATGTAATGGGGTACGTATCCTCATTCTAAGTGCTGGGCCTCGGCGAGGGTCCCTGTGCCTGGAGTGGTCCCAGCAGCTCGACCCGGGATATGCACCCCCGTGACTGGGCTGTGGCCCAAGGCCACATGCTGGGCTCAGAGCCAGGATGCTTCCCTGTCTCCACAGGGGCATTTGCTTATTTTTTTGGAGGAAATCAGAGGGTCAACAGCCTGTAAATGTCCTTCCACAGTGTCCTCTGCAGCTCAGAGCAGCCAGTGTAAGATGTGGGTTTTCAGGGCCGCTCCTGGCAGCAAGAGGCCCCAGTATTTGCAGAGCTGAGCTTACGATCAGGCTGCCCAGCCTCTCCCGCCGCTGTCTCGTGCCCCGGCCTGTGCTGCTGGAGTCTGGAGCAGCACTGAGAGGGACTGCCCTTCCTTGCTCTCAAAAGACACCTCCTAAAGCGTTTTCTTCTTTCTCTGCTCCTCGTGTGCTCCCTGCTTGGCTCCCACGTCCAGATCCCTAACCTGGGATTAGAAGCTCTGGGATTCGAAGTCCTACTGGGTAGCCCCAGCCTGCCCCTCTGCCACTCTCTCCTGACGTGGCCTCTGCAGCAGCCTGACCTGCTCACCGTCCGTTCCAGTCTGCACCGTGCCTTTGGCAGAAGGTGCCTTCCCTGCCTTCCCCCGCCCCCAGGCCTCCAAACCCAGTTCTGCCCCATTCCCCTTGTGAAACTCAAGTGCCACCTTTGCCATAACCAAAAGAGATTTCTCCCTCCTCTAAATATTTGCGTTTAGTATAATCCATCTTCTTATTCATTTATCCATTTGATCCCCAAAGAAATGATACATTTCTTAGGCCCTGGGTCTGGCTCTTAGACCCAGGGAGAGAACCAAGGCTGATTGTATCCACTGGTTGTACGGTGAACACGAATGGCCTGCCACCCTTGGCTTAGACTAGGGTAATGAGACAGAGAGACCTAGGTCTCAGCGTCCCGCCAGCTATGTGAGTTGGGCTAAGTCTCACCACCTCTCCGACATGACTTTGCCACAGCTCACTGGATGAGAGTTGACATTCTAGGTGAGGGCTTTGGGAACAGGAAAGGTCTTGGTAAGTTTTAAGCCTCATGTCTAGCCTCACAGCCTCTTCACGTCCTGCAGTTAGCCGAGACTATAAATACATTACTATTTCTCACCGTGGCCTCTCTGTCCCTGGCTTTTCCCTGTTCTTCTCCTCCCGCTATCTGTTTGTGTTTCTAAGGTTCTCAGAATAATCCAGGTGGACACATTGGAAGTAGATAGGGAATCTCCAGACACCACCCGACTTAGACACTGGGCACAAAGAGGAAAAATTCCAGCCTCTGGAGTGATGCCGGTTCACTGCTTTACCTTCCTCCATCGGGGCTGCCCTTGCAAGAAACGCATTCATGTGGCTCCCCACAGGACACCATGCAGGTCCCAGTTAGTTTGGTGCTGGCGCTGACAGAAACAGAAAGATTGAAGATAGATTTTCTCTGAGAAATGTGCTATTTTTAAATTTTTCCGAACTGTTTCTCTTTCTATTGCATGTCAAGGTTTGTATAGAAAGGTCTGTCTTTTCTTTCTTCTCAGTGCTTGGCTTCGTAAAGTTTATTCTGCAAGTGATTTTGAATACCTACTATGTTCATGGCTCTGCAGAAGGAGGAGGCCGCTCTGGGTTTGAGGAATGTGCTGGGGCTTCTTTGGAGACAGACCATCTCTTCTGGGCACACCCCATTTGAGTGAGAGCATAGGAACAGGAAGGCCCCAGAAAAATGAGCCGCAGTGCTGCCTGCAAGACTCAGTCCCACATGGACCAAGAGGGGAATTCTGCTGAGAAAGCCTCACGAGAGAAATGAACTGAGGAGAGGAAACATCATTTATAGATTGACCAGAGTGGGAGGGTTAACTGTAAACGTGCAGATTTCAGAAAATACAGCATGGATGTACACAAAGGAAATACCCATTTAAGAAGTTGGGTGCATGGCTCTCTATTTGAACTAAACATAAGAGTTTGTATTGAAGCAGGCCATTGCTGATGATGGTGACTCACGTTTTCTGAGTATTTCCAGGAACGGGCTTTTTGTGACCGTCATCATAGCTCTGAGGTAGCTCTTGCAGCCTTCCTGTCCCCATCACGTAGGGCACTGTGTGGTCAGTGCCTGGCCTCACGTCACCCACATGTTGGTGACCACTACAACAGTACAGCCTCTGTGTCCCACTCTGTCCAGATGATTCCTTGCAGAAAGCAGGCGTGTTGAGGGTCCCCAGGCTGTGGTGTGCACAGCAGGAAACCCCCAGCTCCTCTAGAAAGGCCTGGCCTCAGGCACCCTTGAAAACACGTCTGATTTCAGCAGTCTCACGTCAGCCCTCCCCTCCCCCACCTCGCACAGGCGAGTGTCCTGCCCTCTAGAGAGCGCCACTGAGGATTTGTTTTCCTGTCCCATTGGGAACCTCATGCTTGGTTAGCACAGACGTCGTGTATCTGCATCACTGCTCCGTTCTGTCCGAGGCAATGATGATGCTGACACCACTGCACAGAGCAGCACTGCCCCTGCTCCGGAATTAATGATTCAGTGCCCCAGACAAAGGTGGCATGGTGTGCAGCCGCAGGAAGCATGCATGTTTTCCAGGGTGTGCCTCCCGGGAGGCACATCTGTGCATTCACTCCGCACACCCCTGGCGTGTGCAGATTGTGACCCAGTGCTGTGAGGGATTCAGACCTGGGGCAGCCTTGAATTGACCCTGAGAATGTCAATGGGAGGGATGCAGGTGACAGCCATGCCAGCTGGACAGCAGTCATCTCCTAAGATCACCAAAGGTGAAGGGTGAGGGGTTCTGCCATGGGAAAGGCCACCTTGTGCCTGGTGCAGAGGGACCCATGCCAGCTCCACCCTCCCCAGCTGCAGGCCCAGCCTTGCCTCCTGATAGCAGGGTGTACCTGAGGGGCTTACACTCTCCTGCTCCTTGGTGAGACTTCTCCTGGACAAAATGTAACTTCTTGCTGGGTTGGAGGCTGTGGATGGCAGGTACATGTGGCCTAAGCATGGTCCTGTTCCCCAGGTGATAAAGAGGAGGCGGGGAGGGAGCCTGTACATATTCACGTTATCCTCCTTTCCATCTAGCAAGCGAGACTCACCACACTTAAATACTTTCCATTTCGCCTGCACAGCGTGAGGATTGCTGAGTTTGTTTTGCCATAGAAATTGAACGTTTCTAACGAAACATGACAACATCGCCTTTCCTAGCAGGTAGGAAGGGAGATCTTTTTCAGGAGATGTACTCCCTGCGGCCCTGGGGAAATGAGATACTGCCCCAGGCTGGTGGGAGAGATGGCGGGTGCCACTCTCCAGTATCTCTGTCTCACGGTTCTTGCTGCCCAAGCTACTGTGCGTCGGCAGCCGGCTGGGCCGCCCTCAGTCAAGCAGGTTGTTCGGATCGTGGCAGCTGTGGTGCTGTGTGCTCTGCGTGGGTCGTCATTTTTATTATTTATTATACCTTCAAGGTATAGGACCTTCAAGGTCCTACTCAGGTTTCATTTCTCTATTCATCTTTCTTTGGGCACTCTGCTCTTCTCTGCTGTAACTTTTTGCTGAATGTAAAATCTGTGGTATAATATATGCCTCCTTGCATTTGATGGAACTTTTGAGGTTTGGAACTTTTGTTCTATAGCTGTGTCCTGGGTGTTAGTCCTGGTCAAGGAGCTAGACTGGAACCTTTCTGGGTGTCTGTGCTGGTGATTAACATATTCTCTGTACTTGATGGTGGGGGGGTGGGTGGTAAGGATTAGAGATTTCACAGGGCCTGTTGAAGGAAAACTGTTATATAAATTGCCCAATCCTTTCATGAGCTACAAAGGTCAGTGTTAATGAAAATCATTTCAGGATTTTTGTTTCATGAATTATGTCTAAAATAACTTTTTCAGGAATGCTCTTACATTGCTGGTACGAATGTAAAATGGCACAGCCACTGTAGAAAACAGTTTGGCAGTTCGTCAAAAACGTAAGCATAGAATTGCCATATGATTGCTGCAATTCCATTCCTAGGTATACACCCAAAAGAAGTGCAGACAGGGACTCGAACAAATACTTGTACGTGCATGTTCATAGCAACACTGTTTACAACAGCCAAATGGTGGAAGCAGCCCAAATGTCCATCAGTGGATGAATGTATATGCAAATGGTGGTATAGACATACAATGGAATATTATTTCGCCACGAAAAGGAAAAATGTACTGATATATGCTACAACATGAACATACACCCAAAACATCACGCTAAGTGAAAGAAGGCATACACATATCGTATGATACTCTTTATGTGAAATACCCAGCATAGAAAAATCCATTAAGATGGCTAGGTGCAATAGCTCATGCCTGTAACTCCAGCGCTTTGGGAGGCCAAGATGGACAGATCACTTGAGGCCAGGAGTTCAAGACCAGCCTGGCCAACATAACGAAACCTTGTCTCTACTTAAAAATACAAAAAACTAGCCAGGCATGGTGGCGTGCACCTGTAATCCTCAGGAGGCTGAGGCACGAGAATCACTTGAGCCTAGGAGGCGGAGGTTGCAGTGAGCCAAGATTGTGCCACTGCACTCCAGCCTGGGCGACAGAGCGAGACTCCGTCTCAAAAAAAAAAAAAAAAAAAATTCCATTAAGACAGAATGCATATTGGTGGCTGGGAGGAGGGGATAATAGGATAAATTCTTAGTAGATAAGGGATTTTACTTCCAAATGATGAAAATATTTTGGAACTAGATAGACGTGATGGTTTGTACAACATTATGAGTGATGAATGTACTAAATGCCACTGAGTTGTTCACTTTAAAAAGACTAATTTTACGCATGTGATTCACCTCAATAAATTATTTTTTAAACAGAAAAGGGAAAAAATTAATTTTCTGGTTAATTATTTTTTAAGCAGAAAAAAAAAACCTTTAGGCTAAGTAGGAATGGGATGAGATTTTTACCAGGAACTGAGATTCAGGCCCTTTTTGGTTTATTTGTACGTGGGACCTAGCATTGTTAGAGATGCCAGGTAGAATGAGAGTATCTTTGAGAGCTGTGTTTGTGTTGTCGCCATAGGAGCTGATTTTATAAATCCTGACAAAAGCAGATTTGCGAAGATGATTTATACTTTTCCGGCTGTAGGCTGAAACACTAAGGTAAATATTTTGTTTTCTCCTTCACTCGGAGAGAAAAGGAGCAGCTTTACTGCAGCTCTCTCTGAGGCCCCTGGGCACCTGTGTGTAAGCAGAGCTCGGCGTTGCCCTGATGGAAGTGGTGGTGTTATCTGAAGAACAGGTGTAGTGTGCACAGTGAGGCAGGAGGTGAAGCCGGGCCAGCTGCCTCTGGGTGCTCTCTCTGTCTTACAAGAAGGACTGATCCCTGGCAGGGGGTCGGGGAGGAGGCGAAAGGGGGAGTATTTTGTCTATGATATTTCAATAATTCTAAAGTCTGTGGTATAGTTGGCTTTAGAGATGGTAAGCCTAAATAAAATTCCATTTCTGCAGCTGACTACCCTCGTGTGTCCTTGGCAAGTTACTTAACTTTCTGCATCCTGGCTTCCTGACCCCTAAACTGAGGATCATAATGCTGTCTTATAAAAGTTTTAAGGATTAGATGAAATCCACACATGCAGTGCCTGGCCTGTGGGGATGCACAGAAACATTCATCTCTCTGAGGAAGCAATGCTCTGAAACGTGTCACCTCTGAGTGTTGACGCCAGGAAGATGTGAGTGTTCCTTTCAGCCTGTGTGACTCTTCCCCCTTTACTCTTTTCACCCCGCCCCCTTCACTTTTATGTCCCTTTCTTTGTGCTGCCATTTAGAGGAAGTGAAAAGTATCTGGGTTTGGTTTTGTCTTATCATCAACTATCTTCCCTAATCAGAAAAGACTGCATTTTTCTTTTTCTACCTTTTTTTTTTTTTTTGAGGCAGGGTCTCGTTCAGTCACCCTGGCTAAAGTATAGTGGTGCACTCGCAGCTCACTGCAACCTCAAACTCCTGACCTTAAGCCATCCCCCTCCCTCAGCCTCCCCAGTAGCTGGGGCTACAGGTGTGTGTCACTGTGCCTTTCTAGTTTTTAAAATTTTTTGTAGGGATTGGTGGCGGGGGGTCTCACTATGATGCCCAGACTTGTCTCAAACTCCTGGCCTCAAGTGATCCTCCTGTCTCCACCTCCCAAAGCACTGGGATTACAGATGTGAGCCACCCTGCCCAGCCAAGACTGCTTTTTTTCTCTTCCCATTCCTGGTTTGCCACATGGATAATTATATTTCATTGTCACAGGCCTTTATATAAGAAAGAAATCTGCATCTTACCACTGTGTATTTACGTAGTTGCATCCCCCACCCTACTATCAACAAAATCACTGACCTTCAACAAACATCACGTTATCAATGGCTTTCTGGGTACATTCTCTTTGCCTTGGTTTCCTTCTGTTCATCTGCAGCACACTTTTTCTCCCTCTGGCCAGTTCTCCGAAGTCTTAAACATTGATTAGAATGTCTATTCTTCCTCAAATCCTGATTTGTTAATACTTTTCTTCCCCCCTTAATTCAGGAAACATTTATTGGACACCTGTTAGGAGCAAGGCAGTGTGCTATGATGAATCAGAACTAGGCCCTTCCCCCAAGGAGAGTCCAGTGCAGAAAATTAGACAGAAATCACTCTGATCACAGTTAAGCTGTGGGACAGGATTTCACTGAACTCTGGTTTTGTAGCCATTTCATCCCTGAGTCATGCTTCTTCCATAGTTTTGGGTAATTTGTCCAAAACATCTTTGGCAGATTATATTTTGGAACTATTGTAAATCCTCCTTTCCTAAATTTTCATCTTGAGTGTGTGTTCTTTCTACTCTTGGAAGTTTATATGGGTTTTAATGAACTGTTTGTCCTGTAAACCATTCTGTAGAGCAGTTCTGATTTGTTCTGATTCTTTGCTTTCCCCTGGCCTCTTGAATAACTTTTTAATGTCCTCAAGCTTAAATATATCTACTTCTATTCTCAAGTACAGAGGTTTCCTTCCCATGTAGCATTGATGTCAGGCAATCAGGTTGGCGTTCTCAGCCCCATTTCCCATTTCATGGTGGCCCCAAGAGATGGAGTGGCAAGCCCCCAAGGCTGTCTAACTGGCGGGTGGTGAAAGGCAGCCCCGGGCCACACAGTAGTCGTGCAGTTCCAGTGAGGCCTAACCCTCCATTCTGAGCCGCCCACTGTGATGGTCACTTTGATGACGAGGACCACGGCTCCCTGGGAATTGGCCTGCAAGCAGCCTGCTCCTCTAATGATGGAACACTTATGGCTGCTGGCAGTGGGAGACAGTATGAATATTAATAAACTATATTTCACTTTTATTACTTTTTCATGGAGATGGTGTTTGTGAGTGAAGTCTGTGCACTGAGCTACAGACAGGCGTTTTGTTTTCTTGACAAAATGGCCAACCTCGCAGCCAGAGGCAAGAGCGTGTTTAGGAGCAGCTAGCTAGGAAAAATGCCAGTAAACATTAGCAGGCCATATAATAGGGGGCGAGCCTGTGGATTTCTGTGTTTAAACAGTTTTCTGAGGCAGATAAATACCACAGGTTCAGCAGTTTTGCAGGATATTCCTTGTTTGACTGTTCCTTTTCTATTGTAATGTCTGCATGCAACTGTTAGGCCATTGCCTTGCCCCATAAATGGTTCCCAGTCACCTGTCCTGGGGTTAACAGGCAGAGCCTTGTCCTCCTGCCCACTCACTCTGCACCTTCCAGCCCTCATCCTCCACCTTCCTCTGTTCAACTGACATCTTTCCACTAAACCAAAGCAGACACTACCTCCCCCATTTATCATAGCTGAGTGCCCCATCTCTGTTTTTATGTGACCATGGACCATGCGCATAGGAATGATCAGGCCACCAAGGAATGGTGGGCTTGTCTCGATCAGTGAACCTTGGCAGGTGGCGAGAACACTTTGAGACCCAGGCAGACCACAACAGACTCCCCACGTGGTTCCAGAGACCAGAGGTGGATCTGGGTTGGGGCAGGAATGACCCCTCAGCATGACAGTGCCCCGTGCCTTTGGTCCTGCCTTGGGAGGAGACACCTGTCGGAGCTCTGAGCCATGTGTTGCTGGGATACGTCATGATCATCGATCCGAGGTATCTTTGTGTTGGTAATGGGTATCTATCACTGGGCTGGGTGACAGAACCTTGCTCTGTTGATACATATCTGGTGTCTTGTGGAGCATGTAAGGACACACGTATCTCTGGCAGAGTGGAGCATGGCAGACTGTGAGAGTTACAGGAGGATGGATTAAAGTTCATCCGTTTATTTCATGAGTCAGAAAGAGCAGATGAATTTTTGCTAATTCAAAATGCATCTATTACAGCCAGGTCAAAAGAGAAATCTGAGAAATCTTCTGTACTGAGTAATGCAGACCCTTCAGACTTAACCTTTCTTGATGATTTATTGAATAGGAAAAAAAGTATATTTCTGCTTTTGCAGTTCCAAGTTTCTTCTCGGTTTAGAATCAATCACTTCAAGGAAAGACTGCACTCTTTACGCATGTGGAAGTGGCTTGTTTTTAGAGTTGGATTATCACTCCTTTCATGCGTTCAGTTTGCAGCAAGCATTTATTGAGTGCCTGCTGCCTGCTGGATACTGCATTTTAGTATCTGTTAAGTGCACATGTTTTTAGAAATGTTTACCTGAGTCACACATTATTGGAGAATAAAGATATCATGTGTATATACATTTTCCAAGTGACTAAAACTTACCCATTTCAACACCATACTTAAAATGTTTTTTTTTTTTTTCTGGACAAAAATTTGACAGGAAGACATCATAGCATCCCACGCCTTCTGATATAGAGTAGAGGACGAAGGGGAACGAATGGCACTGGCATTTTAATAAGCATCTGCTAAAGGCCAGAGGCCTACATTTAATCTTTGGGACAACTCCCCATTTAGTGGACGAGAAAATTGAGTCTGAGGAAACCAACTGCCAAGTGGCACAAGGCTAGAAGTAGTGCTGCTGGGATTTGAACCAGCTGTGTCTGACCCCCAGACACAGTTTCTTCTACCAAGTGCTGCTCTCTCTCCAACTGAACCCCTTCCTAATCCCTCAGGGTTATTATAAATGTGATGAAATGTGTTCAAACACGGACATGCACTTAGGTGCTCTATTTAGAGTTTAATTCTCTTTGCTCCAGTTAAAAGGCTCCTTGTATCTGTGTTCATTGAGTTAAAATTCTAACTCTAGCTGCCATTTATTAAGTGCCTGTTATATGCAAGGAATTTTACATGCATTTTCTCTGTTCTTCACAAGGTATTTTTTTCCATTCTGTAGATGAGGAAACAAGCTCAAGGAGGTTAAGTAACTTGCCCCAAATCCTATAATCACTAAGTGATAGAGCCTTTGGAGTCTTTCTGCCTCCAAAAGCTTTGCATCTTCTCACAGTGGTTGGTCTCTGTTCCTCTTGGGGTTAGGAACTGTTGTCATTATGCCAGCCCCTTCCTGCAGTGGCTCTCTCCTGTTCTAATGTCGTGTTCCCATCTCTTCATGACTGCAGAATCAAGTCACCAAACCTGTTGGAGGTAATGGAAAAAATATTGGCATAGGAACCAAACGACCTGGCTTCTAGCCCCAAGCTGGGCATGTGGCCTTAAGCAAGCCCTTGGCTCCTGAAATTTAGAGCCGTACTTCTTCCCTGCCTGGGATGGGCATTTATCACGAATGTGTGAGAATCTGCATATGCTCCACCCACATAATGGGTACTGACGAAATTATGTTTGGGACGTAAGCACATAACTATTTTTTTTTCTGATGCATATAGATGCTATTGTGATTCATAAATTAGAAAATGTGACTTGCCTACTGTGACTTTTTGGTATTTTGTATCTTCTCAATTGGAAGATAGTAACAATGCAATTACTATCATGTGGGATCTAACCATTCCCCCACCCCAAATTCTACAGATGACAATAGAAACCTAGTTCATGTCAGGGAGCCACGGTCACCCCTCTCTGTACACAGGAAAAGAACCTGTCCTGCTCCCTTAGTAGGATTGCTGTGAAAGTCTAGGATGTGGGAACATAGTGCAGGGTATACAGAGCTAGCTCTATACCTTTGACCTTGGCATTAAGCAGGCTCTCGGGGAGGGCCTGACACCCTCTCTGTAGCCAGTGTGCATGAGCTTAATGCACAGATTTTACATCTATTTTTGGTGCTCAAAGGCCTTTTTGAGTTCACTTCCAGGTTCTGGGTTATGTTCTAGGTAGTTGTTGGTGCCAAATGAAAATGAGCTTCAAATGTTATTAAATGTATGTATTTCTGTAAAAAAGAAAATACTGTTTCAGATACTTCAGAATTAGAAACTGCACCAGGTTGGTCATTTCTTTGAGCACTGGCCTATTTAAAATTTTTAGAAAACCAAAAAACTGTCCATCTACTGTCTACTGATATGCCTGTAATGTTATATCAAAAACCTGTTACCTTAAGTTTTATTTTTTAATATATGAATGTGTAGAAATCATCTTTTTATAAATATCCCGGTTTTGGTGGATTTAATACCTTCCCTGAAAGGAGAAATAAGTATACCACATATATTTCTATTCCCCAAAAACTCTGGATTTTTTTCATAGGCCACGGTTTTTAATGTATTATTTATTTTTGAGGTATTAATACAATTTTATACTTGACAGAGCACCATGATGTATACAGTTTCATTTAATCATCAGAGCAGCTCCGTTTCATCTCCACTTGCACAGGTGGAAACTGAGAATCTGCCCTGTCCCTGGACACAGAGCCAGGAAGGAGTCAAGCCAGCTGGTCCCCAGCCAGCTCTCTCCACACCAGGCTCACCTCCTTATCCCAGCTGGTTTTGCTGCTGTGGGGCAGCTCGCTGTGCCAGACTTATCCCACATGGTTTATGAGGGCTCATGAGGTGAAGGGTCAGGCTTTCATTTTGGTCCAGTGTTTCACATAGAAATTGTGCTCCATGCAGCAGTGCCAGGTCAGAGTGTAAGTGATTCCAAGCCACATATTACTCTTGGGTAGGCAGGGAGCAGGGTTGCAAAAGAGCAAGACTTAATGACATTGGCTATCTGCTATTATTGTCTTATTACATGAAAAGAGGGCCTAAGTTTGTTGTCACTCTCTCCGCAGATATGAACACTGAACTTTCTTAGTCATAATGGGGACGGGCTTGTCAGAGTGCTAAATTACCAGCAACTGCAGTGTTATTTGATGTTCGGTTTTATCAGCAAGGGTGCCAGATGTTTGCACAATCGAAACTATGGAACTATAGGGACATATAAACCAGCTCTGCAGCTAACCACATATAGAGCCAATACCACACTGTGATAGTAAGGGTGGGGGGGCGTTTTCCTTTTGTCCAAAGAAAAGAGGTTTCCCACAGAATCTCAACACTGTGTCCCTGAAAGTAATCTTGGCAATTATCTAATCTCACCTCCTTCATTACAGATTCCTGTTTTTTATGTCAAATACATTGGAGGCTTAAGGCTCTCGGCCAGATGCTAAAGGTGAGCATTTGCAGGCTTCCCAGGCCGAGATTGTCCGGGATAAAACACCCGGTTCGTAGGATGTCTGAGTCCCTTTAGTGTTGCTATCAAGGAATACCTGAGACTGGGTAATTTATAAAGAAAAGAAGTTTATTTCGCTCATGATTCTGATGTCTGCAAAAGTTCAAGATTGGTCATCTGCATCTGGTAAGGGCCACAGGCTGCCCCCACTCATGGCTGAAGGGGAGCTGGCGTGTGCAGATTACATGGCACTGGAGGAAGCAAGGCGGGGGCAGGGGAGTGCCAGGCTCTTTAAATTTGTATTTATTTTATTTTATTTTTAAAATTTATTTCTATTTTTTGTAGAGACAGTGTCTCACTATGTTGCCCAGGCTGGTCTCGAACTCCTGGGCACAAACGATCCTCCCAACTTGGCCCCCCACCCCAAAGTGCTGGGGCTGGCTCTTTTTTACAACTAGTTCTCGTGGGAACAAATAGAGCAAGAACTGATTTATTACTGCAAGGACAACACTAAGCCGTTCATGAGGGATCTGTCCCCATGACCCAAATACCTCCCATTAGTTCCCACCTCCAACACTGGAGATCACATTTCAACATAAGATTGGGGGGGGGGGGGCAAACATCAAAACTGTAGCATAGGGAAGCCAGCATCTGTGCACAGCCTGCTGTATGTCCCTACTCTTCTTGGCCCTCTGCCCTCCCCTGACTCTGTGTGCAGTGCTCATACCACTAAATGGGGACCGATGCTCTAGCAAATGGCCCTTGTGTTGATGCATTCACCACCCCTTTACACTGACGTAGTTGGGCAAGCAAGTGTTCAGGAATGGGTCTGAGGGCTTTCTGGGTGCAGCTCATTTCCCAAGCGCTTTCCCCTGGCATCCCTTTAAACCTGCTGTGTCAGCTGTCCCTCCCCGCACTCCCCCACCCCCGCCCCCACCGCTTCTCATGGACGTGCATAGATTGGGCCCCACCTTGAGGCTCCCCCAGCCCCCTGTGCACACCGAGGTGCCCGGCACCCTGCGTGAGCTCTCGCTGTGGATGGTGAGCAAGGACATCCACCCAGCGTCTTTCCCCCTCACAGGCTGCCTGAGGCCTTTGTCCCTGTCCTGTCAGGGAAGCTCTGCCGCTCTCCTGTTGATTGACTCACCACCTGACTCCTTCCCAGTCCTCTTTTTCTCATTTTGGAGTTAGAAGTCTCCAGACCCCAGTTAGTCCTGGCTCCTCTTCTAGCAAAGCGCAAGCCATAGCTTGGGATTTCTGAGCCACACGATTACATGTGGCGCCAGATATGACCCTTGGACCAGTGGGAAGCTGTGTGTGGCAGAGATGGGCAGGTTTGTAATAGGAAAGTTCCAGGCTGGGCTCATCAGGTGAGAAACATTTCTGCACACCTCCCCCGTAGCAGACCCAGTATTCTTCACCATCAACAGACATAAGGTAACTGAGACAGGAAGATGTTACCTATGAGGAACTTGCAATTTAGCTAATACATATAAATGATGTTGTGTGAAAGTAATTCTGGGCTGTTTCACAAGAAATATTTATTTTCATTCCAAATTGGATAGCAAGCCAATTCTTTCTTATAAGACAGCATATAACATACATAACTTCAAAATGACACACTTGGACTGCCTAAATCTTAATCCTGAGAACTTCAAGGTTCCATTTGGTATGTGGGCTTCATTGTGATGATTGAATTAGGCAGCCCTGTTAACGCCAACAAAATGTGACCGCTTTTCTCTGATTGCATTTCCTGACTTCTAAGTTTTCCCCACAGCAGTTTTCCCCACCAGCAGTTCATTTCCCCAGCTCTTGGGGAGCACTCTGTGGGGTCCGTGGCTGCATTTACACCCCAGCCAAACGTGGCACTCATCGGGCGTCTCCGGGCTGCACGAAGATTCAACTTTAGCTTTGGCTCTTGGTCCACCACTTGGCAGTTAGGAAAGTTTTCATTTTGAGAGTTTCTCTTCATTTGCCTTGTTAATATTCAGGTTTGACTTGTAGTGGTACCATAAGGTATAAACTCTTAGTAAGACTGGAAATAAAATTGTGGTATTTTACTGTACATAAGCCCCTGAATGTACCCAGAAGTCTTATACAAGTTGTTGGTCACTTTGACTTTTTTTTCATCATGTTCTATACTGGTGGCATTAAATTCACATGCAGGCAGAATCTGTCTTATAATGAACATTAGTATTTTTAAGTTTTGCTGTCTGGATTTTGGTTAGGTGGGAGGTGGGAAGAGGGAAAGTGATTTTACATGGGAACTCATCTCTGGTGTTAAAAATAGTTAGTTGAGGCATATGATTGATACACAAATATTATCCTGTGCCACATTATTCAGGGGAGGACTTGATGCTAAAATTGTAGGCTGCAGATGAAAATAAATAGCCTACCAGCCCTCTTAAACATCTACCTTTAACTGGGATCATACCCCCTACCATAGCCCTTGGAAGAGAACCGGCAGCAGCCATCAGCTCCTGCCTTTTGGCCCTTGACATTGGCCCAGACTCTAGAGTTGAGGGAGTGAGAAGCCCGTTCTTCCAGACCTTCCTGTGTCTTCCAGTCTCTAGCTGTCCTCAACTGCTTCTGATATTCAGAGGTCAAGTTATCATTTACTTGACAATCACTCCCAGTTAGGGGGAGCGGTAAGGAGAGGAGTTTGAAAAGGAAAAAGTGGAAAAGTGGAGGAGACTGCCAGACCAAGAGAATGAGAGGAGGGAGTGCCTCTTGATCTCGATGAATGAGTCATCAGCTCCAGATTCACGTGGTCACGAAAGAGGAGGAGCTCACACAGGCCTGGTCTGGCCAGGCTTCAGAGGGCAAGAAGAGGGATGGGGTGTGTGTGTGCCCAGTGGATTGTCCCTGCAGGCCCAATGGGCTGCGTGTGTGTGTGTGTTGGCCCAGTGGATTGTCCCTGCAGGCCCAATGGGCTGCCTGTGTGAGTTGGGGTGACAAGAATCCATGCTGCTTGAGAACAAGGGTGAGCTTATACCTGGATGTGCTCAAGCACAGCTTTGCAGATCTTGGCTAAGGAAGATCCTAGAATCTGGTTCTTCCCAAGGATCTTTGCCTTCTCTCTGGGAAATTTCATCTCCTCTCATCTCTGGATCCTTCTTCCAATCACCCATACATCCACCAGCCCCCAAACTGCCCCAGAATATTATTAAGCACAAATCTAAGCTGTTTCAGCCAGAATTGTGTTTAGCCTGGGACAGGAAGAGCTGGTTCCTCTGCCCTGTACTGCCTGAGGTGTGCAAGTTTAGGAATCCAGGAGACTAGTATTTTCTCCCAGGTTCTTGGCATACCGATCCTAGTGAGGGGTGCCTGCTGAGGGACTTTAGACATGGGATAGGATGAGATGGGATGGGATAGACTGAGACAAGAATTGGGGGCAGCTTATCACCCATACCCTGTGTTAAAATTAACACCAAAATTCTTAAGCAACATTAAATATCCTGTATTTACTATGTTAGTCTGTTTTCTTCACCAATGTATTCTATATCCCAACCACCTAATAATGCCTGGCATATTATAAATACCTCAGAGATATTGCAGGCTTGGTTTCAGACCACCTCAATAAAGTGAATATTGCAATACAGTGAATCACATGCATTATTGTGGTTCTTAGTGCATATAAAAAACTGTAGTGTAGTCTTTGTGTGCAATCATTTGTTCTTACCTCATTTGTATGCTATATCATGTCTAAAAAATTGCACATACTTAATTTTAAAATACTAGAGCTAATTTTAAAATGCTAGAGCTAGGCTTGCACCTTTAATCCCAGCTACTTGGGAGGCTGAGGCAGAAGAATTGCTTGTAGTGATGAGTTGAGACCAGTCTGGCCAACATAGCAAGACATCATTTTTAAATAAATAAATGAATGAATGAATGAATGAATAAAATATTTTATTGCTAAAAATGCTAGTGATCTTCTGGGCCTTCAGTGAGTCATAATCTTTTTGCTGGTTGGAGGGTCTTACCTCGATGTCAATAGTTGCTGACTGATCAGGATGGTGGATGCTAAAGGTTGGGGTGGCTGTGGCAGTTTTGTCAAAATGACAGCAGTGAAGTTTGCTGCATCACTTGACTCTTCCCTTCACGAAAGAGTTCTCTGTAGCATGTGATGCTGTTTGATAACATTTGAGCCACAGTAGAACTTTCAAATTTGGAGTCAATCCTTTCAGACCCTGCCACTGCTTTATCAACGAGGCTTATGGAATATTGTATTAGTCTGTTCTCACGCTGCTATGAAGAAATACCCGAGACTGGGTAATTTAAAAAGGAAAGAGGTTTAATTGACTCACAGTTTCACAGGGCTGGGGAGCCCTTAGAAAACTTACAATCATGGCAGAAGGTGAAGCAAACACATCCTTCTTCACATGGCAGCAGCAAGGAGAAGTACAGAGCAAAGTGGGAGGAAAGCCCCTTATAAAACCATCAGATCTCATGAGAACTCACTGTCATGAGAACAGCATGAAGGCAACTGCCCCCATGATTCAATTACCTCCCACCAGGTCCCTCTCACAACACTTGGGGATGATGGGAACTACAATTCAAGATGAGATTTGGGTGGGGACACAGCCAAACCATATCAAATATTCTAAATCCTTTGTTATCATTTCAACAATATTCACAGCATCTTCACCAGAAATAGATTCCATCTCAAGAAACTACTTTTTTTGCTCATTCATAAGAAGCAACTCCTCATCCATTTAAGTTTGATCATGAGAGTGCAGCAATTCAGTCACATCTTCAGCTCCACTTCTCTTTCTGGTTCTCTTCCTATTTCTACCTCATTTACAGTGACTTACACCACTGAAGTCTTGAACCCTTCAAAGTCATCCATGTAGGTTGGAATCAACCTCTTCCAAACTCCTATTAATGTTGACATGTTGACATCTTTCCATGAATCATGACTGTTCTTAATGGCATTTAGAATGGGGAATGCTTTCCAGAAGACTTTCAATTTACTTTGGCCAGATCCATCAGAGGACTCACTGTCTATGGCAGCTATAGGCTTACAAGATGTGTTTCTTAAATAATAAGACATGAAAGACAAAATTACCCCTTGATCTATGGGCTGCAGAATGGATGTTGTGTTAGCAGGCATGAAATCACATTAATCTTGTACATCTCCATCAGAGATCCTGGGTGACTAGGTACATTGTCAATGAGCAGTCATATCTTGAAAGAAATCTTTTTGTTCTGAGAAGTAGGTCTCAACAATGGGCTTAAAATATTCAGTAAACCAGGCTTTAAACAGATGTCCTGTTATCTAGGCTTTGCAGTTCCATTTATAAAGCACAGGCAAAGTAGATTTAGCACAATTCTTAAGGACCTTAGGATTTTCAGAATGGTAAATGAGCACTGGCTTCAAATTAAAGTCACCAGCTGCATCAGCCCTTAACAAGAGAGCAAGCCTGTCCTTTGAATCTTTGAAGCCAGGCATTGACTTCTCCCCTCTAGCTACAAAAGTCCTAGATGGCATCTTCTTCCAATAGACGGCTGTTTCATCTACATTGAAAACCTGTTGGCCAGGTGTGGTGGCTCATACCTGTAATCCCAGCACTTTGGGAAGCTGAGGAAGGAGGATTGCTTGAGCCCAGGAGTTTGAGACCAGCCTGGGCAACATGGCGAAACCTTGTCTGTACAAAAAATTAGCTGGCTGTGGTGTTGCATGCCTGTAATCCCAGCTACTTGAGAGGCTGAGGTGGGAGGATCACCTGAGCCCAGGAGGTTGAGGCTGTTGTGAGCTGAGATCGTGCCACTGCCCTCCAGCCTGAGCGACAGAGTGAGACCCTGTCTCAAACAAAAAAGAAAATCTGTTGTTTCATGTAGCCACCTTCATCAATGATCTTAGCCAGATCTTCTGGATAACTTGCTGCAGCTTCTGTATGGGCACTTGCTGCTTCCCTTTGCATTTTTATGTTATGGAGATGGCTTATTTCCTTAAACCTTGTGAACCAACCTCTGATAGCTGCAAACTTTTTTTCTACAATTTCCTCACCTCTCTTAGCTTCCACAGAATTGAAGAGTTAGGGATTTGTTCTGGATTAGGCTTTGGCTGAAGGGAGTGTTGTGGCTGGTTGGATCTTCTATCCAGACCACTAAAAAACCTTCTCCATATCAGCAGTAAGGCCATTTTACTTTCTTATCATTCCTGTGTTCACTGGAGTAGCACTTTTAATTTCTTTCAAGAATGTTTTCTTTGCATTCACAACTTGGCTGTTTGGCACAAGAGACCTAGCATTCAGCCTGTCTCAGCTTTTTTTATGTTATTAAGACAGTCTCTCTCTGTTGTCCAGGCTGGAGTGCATTGGTGCAATCATAGGCTACTGCAACCTCAAACTCCTGGATTCAAGTGATTCTCCTGCATCCAGAGTACCTAGGACTATAGGTACACATCACTATGTCCAGCTAATTTTTAAAAATATTTTGTTTGTAGAGATAGGGTCTCACTGTGTCATCCAGGCCGGTCTCAAACTCCTGGCCTCAAGCAGTCCTCCCGCCTTAGCCTCCCAAAGTGCTGGGATTACAGGCATGAGCCACCACAACCAGCCCTGTGTCAGCTTTTGACATACCTTCCTCACTAAGCTCAATCATTACTAGCTTTTGATTTAAAATGAGAGATATGCAACTCTTTCTTTCGCTTGAACACTTAGAAGTCATTGTAGGATTATTAATTGGCCTAATTTCCATATTATTGTATCTCAGAGAAGAGAGAGGCCCGAGAAGAAGGAGAGAGATGGGGGAACAGCTCATAGATGGAATACACACCACATGTTTGATTAAGTTTGCCATCTTATATGGGTGCAATTCATGGCACACAAGTACCATTACAATAGTAACATCAAAGATCATTAATCACAGGTCACCATAACAGATATCACAATGATGAAAAAGTTTGAAATATTGTGAGAATTACCAAAATGTGGCACAGAGACATGAAGTGAGCACATGCTTTTGGAAAAACGGTACTGATAGACTGGCTCAATGCACGGTTGCCACAAACCTTCAATTTGTGTAAAAAAAAAAAAAAATCACGGTATCTGCAAAGCTCAGTCAAGCTAGGGGCAATATAATGAGGTATGTCTCTCTATATATATGCCCCTCCCCAAATTCCAAGCCCATTCAGTATTTAAAACTATTTTCTAAAGTATTTGCAGCCCTTCAAAACCACAGGAGAGTGAGTAAGATCTAACTGTTGGTGTAATACAGAATAATGAATCTATCTATTTTACTCTGGAAAGGACATAGCCAACCCTCATGAAGCTGTATGACATGCCATTGCCTGCCAATGGTATGAATGCCATTGCCAGGGTATGACAGTGGCAGCCAACCTCCAGGAAGGCCCCTAATGACCCTCACCTCCTGGTATTCACCAGGATTGGTCTGTGTGACCCAGAGAATCTGGCAGAAATGACGGTGTTTCACTTCCAAGATTAGATTCTGAGAGGTTCTGCAGCTTCTGTCTTGGTGTGCGTGTGTCTCTCTCTCTGGTATTTCTCGCTTTGGCTCCCGTGTTGTGAGCAGTCCTGTGGAGGCCCCCGTAGGGAGGAGCTGAGGCTCACAGACCGCAGCTGCCTTGGGGAGCTTGGAAACATCTTGATCGCAGCCTCATGAGGGACCCTGCACCAGACCCGGCTAGGCCGCTGCTGAAGCACTGGCCTAGAGCAACCATGAAGTAATGGTTATTTTAAGGCACTAAGTTTTGCGGTACCTTGTTACACATTAACAGGCAGCTAATGCAGTCTCTGTTCGCATTTTTATCCTCGTGTGTGGCACGCGTGTTATATAGTTAAGCATGAAGCAGGTCACGTCCAGGCTCCGAGGTGAGAGCCAAGCCCTTCCAGGTAATGCTAAATATTGTACAAACAGCAAGGTTTTGTTCATCAACCCAGGAGTGACCTTACTGAGTGGCGTGTTGGTGGTAAAAATGCCTTATATTTAAGAGAGAACACACATTCTCCTTTCTCTCCCACCAGAAAGTCTGGTTCTTGCTGCTCTGTCATTTCCCAGAAAGGACCAGCCTCTCTTGCTCCACCCCACTTCCTGTCTGTGGCCCTGTGATGCCAGGGGGCCCTCCACTGTCCTACAGAGGAGGGGACAAGGGGCAAGAGGGGCCAGAAGCATCTCTGGAATGCACACAGCTCATGAGCAGCTAGGCTTGCTCCAGCAGTCACATGTCCTGACTGGAGTCTTCCAGCGCCTTCTGTCCCCTCTGTTAGAAGAAAGGGGAACGCGGGTCCTTAACACAGTGCTTTTGGGAGATTGCCATTGACTCAGAGTCTGAGATTTACCGTTAGGCGCATTTGAAACAATAAACATGCATGGAGCACTTACTGTGTGGCAGGACATGGTGCAGGGTGCTGTGGGGAGGAGATGAGTAAAACAGTGTTCCTGCTCTTGAGGAGCAGTCAAGCACAGTCATTACGGCCCCACCCACCACAGGGACCCAGAGGAGGGCACAGGCACGCAGCGGGAGGGATGAGGGAAAGCTTCCCGTAAGAGGTGGTGTCCACACTGCACCTGAAGAAGGTGGAACTGACATCTCTGTCCTAGGTGCCTCAACAGAGCCCTTCATTCCAACCCCTCATTGCACATGTATAGTTACAGGTCTGGCTACCCCTGCTCATGGATGAGTTTCTTGAGGCTAGAGATGGGTTTTACCCAGTGTTCCTGGTGCCAAGCCCAGGTCTTGACTCACTATGGGCTCTCAGTGGATGTTTGATGAGTGAGTGAGTGAGGGCATGTGGTGGATGATGAGGCTGGAGAGATAACAGGACTGAATCATAAGGACCTTGCCTGTCGTGAATATTGAACAGCTTGGCAATAGAGGGGGTTTTCCTTCTGAGGAGTGGAAGCAACGTGGTCTATGGTATGTGCCAAGTGAGGGCAGAAGCTGGGGCAGTAGCCACATTGGCATCTCACCATGAGTCCTCTACATGGCCCAGGGTCTGTACCAGCATGATATAAGCCGTGCATGAGTAACAGGAGTGTCAGCCAGATCCGAGGGCTCCACTGTGATGCCTGCCCTGGAAAAGATAGAGCCCACTCAGGCCAGGCCATGGTGGTTTGAGCACCTCCAGCACCAGGGGAGATGCTGTCCTAGAACCAGGGCCCCCAGTCAGTGGACAAAGAAATGTAGGAAGATTCCAGCTCAGAGAACATCAGACCTTCTGCTCCCTGGAGCAGTGGTGGCTGCGTGGACCCAGGGCTTGGTGCATGAAAAGTCCAGGCTCTGCACACTGTGACTCTCCTTAAAGTGAGAATATTTTTCCCAGGAGTGCAAGGGCCTTTCATGTGAGGAGCTTTAAATGTGCTCTCTGGTGGTAGCCACAGCATCCTTAATTTTCTTGTACAGCAAACAGTCAATTTGGAATTGCAGGAAAGGAGGCTTTGTTCTCAGGTGATGTTGAGCAGCCTCTTTTGTGGTCACCTCTTGACACCCACACTGAGCGGGAGGAGGCGAGGGGAGTGCAGCGCTGGCGCTGATTATAGAAAACAGCAGGGGATCCGGAAGAAGCCTTTGGCTTTGGAATTGGGTTTGTGCTTCCATTTAAATGTGGAGGTGCCAGGTGTTCTGATAATTTCACTGCAAAATTTTGAAATCCGCTAATAAAGACCATTTAAAAGGACCTGAGAAGTGGGCTGTGTCCTCCCTCCTCTCCCACCCACCTCTCTCCTGCCACCAGCTCTGACCTGGGATGGACGGCAGCATGCTTCCGTTATCAAAACAGGCCAAAAAGAATGAAAAGCTAAAAGCAGGGAAAACTTCACAAGTTTAGATAAAGTTTTCAAGTGATTAAGTGCTGTGGCAGTGAAAACATTGACCCAATTGCAACTTGTAGGCTCCATCAGAGAGCTGTGGTTGACGGGCTCTCCTGTACATTTATATCAGGAGAGATGTGTTACCGGCTCCCTCAGAGTGTAAAGTGTACCCAAAATAGAGCTTGAAGAGTGGCTTTATCATGGAGTGACTCAGCGCCAGCTAAGAGGAAAGATGAATATAGCGTGACGATGTTCTCCACAGGAAACCCATGGCACGAAAACCAGGGGCGGGGAGGGTGCTTGTAGCACAGTGGCCCTGTGGCCGCCTCACTGGGCCCATGGCTGAGTAATGGGCTGACTGATGGCAGCCCTGTGGAAGCTGGCCTCAGACAACACAGGAAGCGCGCTCAGATTGTCTCTCAGAGCCTGTTCCCAAATGGGAAGCCACCAGCAAAAAAATCCCAGTGGGCTGTGCTCTTCATGTCCTGGTTGGGAAATTCAGGAAGCACACGTGAACACACACATGCCACAGACATGAAAAAGGTTCTGTCTTCTGAAGGCTGTTGGCCGATCTTAACATGAATTTTAAAAAATGATTTGCTACATTTGAGGCATTTCTTCAAGCCAGTTTTGGACACAATCCCTGGTTACTTTGTTCCTGGGGACATTCAGTACCCATGTCTGCCAAGCCCTGTAGTTTTGAAAACATCCCTGGCCCTCACAAAAGCCCTCATAAAACAGCATCCCCTCAAAACCCAAGGCACCTGGTAAGGAAAGAATTAAAGCCAGTGACGTGAATTTAATGTTCGATCCCAAAACCAGAGTTGACTTGGCTTGTCTGGGTTGTTCACCCGGGGGAGGGCTCTCCTCCACAAGGCCCAAGCCCTACTGGGGCTGCTTGGGCACCAGCCACGCTGTGGGGAGGGTGTTAATTGTGACTGAATCGTGATTCCATGTGGGAAACAGTCCTGCAGTCGGGGGACAGGAGGAGCCAGGCTGGAATCCAACACAAACAGTCCAGGGGCAGAGGGAACATTCCCGGGTACCTGTGTCCCTGAGTGACTTGAAAATGCTGAACTTATGCTGAATTCTGTTTAATGATTATTTGCGGGAGGGGAACAGGCATTCTTAAGAGATCGGTTTACCTTAGGAAATCCTGTACTCCCCCTGCTTTCCGGCCTTCCGGCCTCCTTGTATCCTGCACACGCTATTCCTTTGCATACATTTGCAGCGAACTTTGCTCCCCAGGGTATCTGGCTTTTGGGATAAAGACTAATGTCCATGTCAAAATGATTCTTGATAAAAGCATCCTAGATGTTAAATATTTATTTTAAGCTAAATGTTCTACTTCTGAGAGGTTAAAAAACAAATGCCTTTTCATGCAGAGCCTTTTGCCAGTCAATGTTTGAGTTTCTTTAGGCTTTTTTATTTGGCTCTGCAGCAGCTAGCTAACCAACTGCATTCCTAAGATGAGCTGACAAGGAGGCAGAAATGAAGAAATAAACAAAAAGCCATGTTAATTTCAAGCTTCAGTAGGAATACAAAGAGAAATATTAACATTTGCTGAATGACAAATAATGAAATGGCTGGAAAATTTTAATGCTTCTAGCATGCTTTTATAAGCTCTCCTGGAATTTTCCCCCCATCAGGTATTGCACATTTATAACCAGCAGTGCACCATGTAAAGGCAGTTCGATAGGTTGTTTAATTTAAAGATTGGTATTTCTGAGCATATAGTGTTCCTAATGCAATTCCTAACCCCATTTACACTTCTCTGTCTACCCGAAGTACCCACATCTTCTTAGCATAATCTTTATAATTGTTTGTTGCTATGGTTTTAATGGGTCCCCTTCAAAATTCAGGTGTTGCCAATGTGAGAGTATTAAAAGATGGGGCCTTTAAGAGGTGATTAGGCCGTGAAGGCTTCTCCCTGGTGAATGGGTTTAAGGCCCTTTAGAAAAGAGGCTTCATCATTCCCTTTGAAAACTGGCACAAGACAAGGATGCCCTCTCTCACCACGCCTATTCAACATAGTATTGGAAGTTCTGGCCAGGGCAATCCGGCAAGAGAAAGAAATAAAACGTATTCAAGTAGGAAGAGAGGAAATCAAATTGTCTCTCTTTGCAGATGACATGATTGTATGTTTAAAAAACCCCATCGTCTCAGCCCAAAATCTCCTTAAGCTGATAAGCAACTTCAGCAAAGTCTCAGGATACAAAATCAATGTGCAGAAATCACAAGCATTCTTATACACCAATAATAGACAAACAGAGAGCCAAATCATGAGTGAACTCCCAGTCACAATTGCTATAAAGAGAATAAAATACCTAGGAATCCAACTTACAAGGGATTCGTGAAGGACCTCTTCAAGGAGAACTACAAACCACTGCTCAATGAAATAGAAGAGGATACAAACAAATGGAAGAACATTCCATGCTCATGGATAGGAAGAATAAATATTGTAAAAATGGCCATACTGCCCAAAGTAATTTATAGATTCAGTGCTATCCCCATCAAGCTACCACTGACTTTCTTCACAGAATTAAATTTCATATGGAACCAAAAAAGAGCCTGTATAGCCAAGACAATCCTAAGCAAAAAGAACAAAGCTAGCGGCATCATGCTACCTGAATTCAAACTATACTACAAGGCTACAGTAACCAAAACAGCATGGTACTGGTACCAAAACAGATATATAGACCAACGGAACAAAACAGAGGCCTCAGAAATAATGCCACACATCTGCAACCATCTGATCTCCGACAGACCTGTCAAAAACTAGCAGTGGGGAAGGATTCCTTATTTAATAAATGATGTTGGGAAAACTGGCTAGCCATATGCAGAAAACTGAAACTGGACCCCTTCCTTATACCTTATACAAAAATATAAAAACCCTAGAAGAAAACCTAGGCAATACCATTCAGGACATAGGCATGGCAAAGACTTCATGACTAAAACACCAAAAGCAATGGCAACAAAAGCCAAAATTGACAAATGGGATCTAATTAAACTAAAGAGCTTCTGCACAGCAAAAGAAACTATCATCACAGTGAGCGGGCAACCTACAGAATGGGAGAAAAATTTTGCAATCTATCCATCTGACAAAGGGCTAATATCCAGAATCTACAAAGAACTTAAACAAATTTACAAGAAAAAAACAAACAACCCCATCAAAAAGTGGCCAAAGGATATGAACAGACACTTCTCGAAAGAAGACATCTATGCAGCCAACAAACATATGAAAAAAAGCTCATCATCACTGGTCATCAGAGAAATGCAAATCAAAACCACAATGAGATACCATCTCACACCAGTTAGAATGGCGATCATTAAAAAGTCAGGAAACAACAGATGCTGGAGAGGATGTGGAGAAATAGGAACACTTTCACACTGTTGGTGGGAGTGTAAATTAGTTCAACCATTGTGGAAGACAGTGTGGTGATTCCTCAAGGACCTAGAACCAGGAATACCATTTGACCCAGCAATTCCATTACTGTGGCAGGCTAGGGGAGGGGGATAGCATTAGGAGAAATACCTAATGTAGATAACTGGTTGATGGGTGCAGCAAACCATCATAGCACATGTATACCTATGTACCAAACCTGCACGTTCTGCACATGTATCCCAGAACTTAAAGTATAATTTAAAAAAAATAATAGAAAAGTGGCTTCATGTAGCTGTTAGCTTAGCTTGCTCTCTCGACCTTCTGCCTTCCGCTGTGTGAGGGCTCAGCAAGAAGGCCCTCCCCAGACACCAAATGCCGGCACCTTGATCTTGAACTTCCCAGCCTCCAGAACTGTGAGAAATGAACTTTATAAATTACCCAATGTTGGGTGTTGTTTTATAGTAGCACAAACGAACTAAGACATTTTCTCACTAAATGAAGTCACTTTACCCAGCTAGAAGGATGGTCACAGGATCATTATTGTTGTTTAAAAAATGTGTGTGTGTGTGTGTGTGTGTGTGTGTGTGTCTCCATATATATATATAATATATATAATATCAGCCCCTCTCTCTCTACATACACACACACACACATACACACACATCCCACATTAGAAATACTATGGTTTGGCCGGGCGTGGTGGCTCACGCCTGTAATCCCAGCACTTTGGAAGGCCGAGGTGGGTGGATCACCTGAGGTCAGGAGTTCGAGACCAGCCTGGCCAACATGGTGAAACCCCATCTCCACTAAAAATGCAAAATTAGCCAGGTGTGGTGGTTCATGCCTGTAATCCCAGCTACTCGGGAGGCTGAAGCAGTAGAATCACTTGAACCCAGGAGGCGGAGGTTGCAGTGAGCCGAGATCATGCCATTGCACTCCAGCCTGGGCAACAAGAGCAAAACCATCTCAAAAGAAAAAAAAAGAAAAAAAGAAATACTATGGTTCTAATACTTGTGTTCATTTGTCAATTAGATGTATGGCACTATTTCAGTTTAATTCAGTTTAGTACATGTTTTTCGAGTACCTACTGTGTACAAGGAACTGTGTGGGGTACCTTCTGAGCACTTCACCTGCTCTCCAGAGATGCCTACTGAGTGTTTCATTGCAGAAAAGAAGTGCTATGGCATGTTGGAAGAAGGGGGACTCATATCTAGCTTTGGTCTGTTGACCCAAATAAACAGATCTGTCTGTTCTTCCCTACTAGATCTTAGTGCTCACAGAAAAAGGGCTGTCATTCACTTTGTATACCCAGTACCTGGGAGGTGCTTGGCACATGGTGGGTAACCAACAAATATCTGTTAAATGGATCACATTGGGTGAGCACAAAGATGTGATGGAAATCTGTGAGGCGGGCAGAGGAAAGTGTAGGGCTCTTGACTGTCAGTGATGGATGTGAGGATACTTCTGGTAAGGAGACTATTGTGTAGGCTCAGACACCCGCAGGAGGGCAACCAGAAGTTCAGCATGGGTGAGCCCAGGGATTCCCTTGCCAGGGTTAGCAAACTAGGGTCCACAGGCCAACCACATCCATTCATGTACCTGTGGTCTCTGGTAACTCTTGTGCCACGTCAGCAGAGATGAGTAGATGCAGCAGAGAGGAGTTGCGGTGTATAGATAGCCTGGTAAGCCGAAAAGACTTAGTATTTGTTTCTTTATGGAAAGTGTTTGCTGAACTCTGCCATAGAGGCACAGAACAAAAATAAGCGCAGTTACCTTAGGGGGCCCCATTGCAAAGTGACGATGCATACTTGGTTCTCTTTTGATCAGGAGACTGACCTGATTGGAGATATGTATGGTTTAGGAAAGTTGACATGAGAGTGATTCAGTGGACTGGAGCTTTTGGGAAAGGGACCAAGTATGAGAAAACCAATTAGGAGGATATTACAGCCATCTGTTCAGGCATCATTGAAGAAAGAACATCATTTTGAGTCTTATCTAAGCGTTGGGGTTGGCAAGTATTACCTCCTAGGCCAGAAAGCCTTGTCCTTCTCCCAGTCCCAGTTCATGTCACTAGATTGGGGGTCCACCTCACAGCTCCAGAAACCTCAGGTCAACCCCACCCAATCGGTCACATGCTAACTTCCTCTCTGGTGATCTTTGCACAAACATATAATTCACAGCATGGTGTCTGGTTCTTGCTGACATCAACTTTGTAACTGTTTTCAGATTATTTTTTCTTTTCTCCACAGTAACCCTCAGGCTTCTTGAGGTCAGAACCATGCATTCTTGTTTTGCTGCCACCTCCCCACCTGCCTGCCCCTCATGCTGTGTCGAGTCCACACGTGAGAAATAAGATGAGAGTCACTGGCAGCAAAGTGAGTGCTGACATCTAAATATGGAAGCAAGTCTGGGCCCCCAGACTCCAAGCGCCCAGTGCCTGTGGCCTTGCTCACTGTTTTTCATATGCTGTCCTCTGGGCTTGTTTGTAAAGTGACCTGTTGCACAACCTGTCAGTACCCTGAAGGTCAGTGACTGTGTCCACACTTCTTTGTGTTCTTGGTGGTTAGCATAATATTTTTAACATAACGGACTCTTTTTAAATGTTTGGTGATGACACAGTCACTGAGCAGGATGTGCTGTAAGAAGAAAACATACTCTCCCTCATTCTGTGAATTAGTCAGAATATATCAGGTTAGTAACGGTAAGAGCAAGCTTCTGTTGGTCTGATGCACCAGCATCTATCGGATCAAGCAATTAAACCCATGTCAGTCATTTTGGTACAATAGAACTAAAATTAGACATAGCATAAATACAATCAAGACGTGAGCACGTTTCCCAGCATTAGCGTTACGATGACAAAGGCAAATGCAGAAGTGTGCGAACTTCCAGGACAGGTCTGGAGATGGCTGTTCCAGAGAAGAGCCAGGGTGGATGGCAGGAAGCGGCAGCTGGGATGGAACCTCCAGTCCATATGTGGCACCTCTTTTACATCTTCATCGTAAGCCCTACCAGGAGTTTGAAATGCAAAAGTTTTAGAAATATAAACCAGGTTTTACTTAGTAATATTCATTAATGACCTAAACCAAGAGAGAATCTCCTACTTAATGAAGTGATTAATTAGCTCTGGGAATTGAAGTCGAAAACAGAAGACTAATTGATTAATAGATTACTGTGTTCATTTTTCTTCCTTTCGTGGAAAGGAGCCAGAATTTGGTCCATGCCAGGTTTGCTGCTTTGGGCTAGCACCATGCTGCCTGGAATCTGTTCTCGCCTTTCCCACGTAGCCTGTCTGCTTCCCATCCTCATGCCTTTCTTCCTGCCCTCTCCACAGATGGAAGGCCCTCCGTTTAAAACCTTGCTCTTTCAGGCTCAGCGCGCATCTCATCCCCAGGATGGATTTGCGCTCTTCTGACACTGCCGAACTCTCCTTTAAGTCACCGTTTTACCTAATCAATACCATACGGCTTAGCATTTAATTTTTCTTATTGCTTTATGTGTGGAATAATGGAAAAGAATTAAAAGATTGAAAAACCAAACACCCACCTCACTCCACATTAGGTGTGTCAAATCTGAGCTGATGAGAGGCCTTCCCCAACACAGCTCTGAGCACCAAATGAGATGATGTAGGGAAGATTCCTTATAAACTAAAAAGTGCCACACAACATTTAGTTATTGGCACCGTCTTTTTTATATATTAATCTTAGCTTCTCTACTACATTTGTAATTAAAATCTCCAGCCAAAAGTCAGCAAATTTTTCTCTTTTGTTTTTTGAGACAGTCTCACTCTGTCATCCGGGCTGAAGTGCAGTAGGCTCATCTCACTGCAACCTCTGCCTCCTCAGCTCAAATGATTGTTCTGCCTCAGCCTCCCGAGTTGCTGGGACTACAGGCGTAGTCTGCAGTCTGCCTGGCTAATTTTTTTTTTTTTTTTTTTTTTTTTTTTAGTACAGATAGGGTTTCACCATGGTGGCCAGGCTGGTCTTGAACTCCTGACCTCAAGTGATCCACCTGGCTCACCCTCCCAAAGTGCTGGGATTACAGATGTGAGCCACCACGCCCTGTCCAAAGTCAGCAAAATTTTTAACATTCCTTAGGAATGGGCTTTGCTCTGTGCCAATTTTAAAAAGTCAGACTTCTTCAGGTTACCTACCATCACTGTAGGTAGAAGGATAGGGAAGACCCCACATGAAACAGTTAGAGAACTTACATGATAATGGTAAGCACCTGGTGTCAGCCCAGTCTCTACGTCCCTCCTCACAGCTCCCTCAGCCCCTGGGAGTCCTCACACAGATGGCCTATGACAGCCCTCAGCCTCCAGGGGCTTCCCCAACCCACTTAGTGTTACAAAAAGAGGCAGAAGCTGATCAGAGAGGAGGTTGGGGGAATTTGGCCGTATGCTCAGAGGCATCGGTAGCTAAGTGACTTTTTCCCAGACAGGCTGGTCTCCTGTAAGAGAGAGAGAGAACTGACAGATTATGCAAGAGAATGCGGCTCCGCCACCATCAAGGTCAGAAGCCTGCCCCTACTCTCATTATGTGTTGCTAGCCAACACACTCCTTCAGTTTGTTTCCAACTGATCATCTTTCTGTCTTCTGCATTCCCAGTTCGTAATCTGCACTCTCTTCTCTCTCCACGGGCCCCAGAGCAGATGGGTCACTTCTGTTGGTTTCAAATACAATTTAGTGGCCATCTTCCCTCCCATCTTTTTCATTAAAAAAAAAAAAAAAAAAAAAAGTTCTAACCACTGCTTTTCTAATCACCACTGTTCTAGCCACTAGGACTTTCTGTCCTCCACAAATCTATTGCTGTTAAAATATTTGTTTTGATTGTTCCAGGTGGTAAATGTTACCTTATGGGCTTTGTTCCAGCTCGCATTACTTTTTGCAGGGAGGATACTAAGTTCTAAAACATTGAGTCATACCATGACTGAGAATAGTGAAAGTGCAAATTCTTTATTAATACAGAAGTTAAAGATGAGGTAGTCATGTAGAAGACAACCTGCGATGATTAAATAAACTATGATTCTGGTTCAGTGATTCTAATTAATCACCAGAAGTGAATAAAAATGTTACTTGTGGCCAGGCACGGTGGCTCATGCCTATAATCCCAGCACTTTGGGAGGCTGAAGCGGGTGGATCACCTGAGGTCAGGAGTTCAAGACCAGCCTGGCCAACATGGCGAAACCCCATCACTACTAAAAATACAAAAAATTAGGCGGGCGTGGTGGCAGTGCCTGTAGCTACTCAGGAGGCTGAGGCAGGAGAATCACCTGAACCCAGGAGGCAGAGGTTGCAGTGAGCCGAGATCGCGCCATTGCACTCCAGCTGGGGCTACAAGAGCGAAACTCCATCTCAAAAAAAAAAGTTACTTGTAATTATTTTTTTTGAAGTCTTCATGTTCTAAGTCAAGACTTAAACTGACCATTTTTTTTACAAATAGTTAATGGTTACTTGGTATGACATATTTAGAACTTACCCAGTAGTTTTTATCATCTTGACTGGTCCTCGCTATGAAAGATATTTTATAATTTCATGCCAACTTACATAAATGTAGCATTTGATTTTCAGGTAACTAAATCACTAGCTAATCAATTCT
Source organism: Pan troglodytes (assembly GCF_028858775.2). Lineage (NCBI taxonomy): Eukaryota > Metazoa > Chordata > Mammalia > Primates > Hominidae > Pan > Pan troglodytes. Next base: position 155,032,061 of record NC_072404.2, on the reverse strand, counting down.
ACTTATCTTCAAGTGTTACGAGGTAGATGTAAATTCCGTGAGGGCAGGGAGTCATCTGTAGGCGAATCATCTGTTTTATTCCCTGCATTATCTTTAGCATCTAAATCAGTGTTCAGCATACACTGTGGTCACTAGATAAATATTGAACAAATGAATGAGTAAGCTATAGACATAAACTATAAGAAACTCATAAAAATCTTTTATAAAAATCTAGAATCATATAATGTTAAACTTCAGATGTATCTTTTTAAACCAGAGGTATAAGTAGCAAACAAATGGGAGGAATTAAAAAATTCTTTGCCTTGAATCTGAACTATCACATTCAAGGCTTAGATTTTAGTGATGCCCATTTCTCATAAATGCATTAAAGTCACTTCATTAAAACTTGATTCTCAGCCGGGTGCAGTGGCGCACAGCTATAATCCCAGCACTTTGGGAGGCCGAGGCAGGCAGATCACCTGAGGTCGTTCGAGACCAGCCTGGCCAACATGGTGAAACCCTGTCTCTACTAAAAATGCAAAAAAATTAGCTGGGGTGGTGGCGTGCGCCTGTAATCCCAGCTACTTGGAAGGATGAGGCAGGAGAATTGCTTGAACCAGGAGACGGAGGTTGCAGTGAGCCGAGATCATGCCATTGCACTCTAGCCTGGGTGGCACAGCGAGAGACTCTGTCTCAAAAAAAAACTTTATTCTCAACTGAAAGTACTACCAATGAGTCTAATCCATTTTGGTACACAGATCAGATAAATAGTTCTTAATCATCTTCAATTTTCTGATCTACATTCAGCAGTGTTTATGGAGACTGATGTAAAGATAGGTGCAGGGCAATTACAATGTTAGAAAAAATGTCACGCTAGAAGTTCTTTTTAAGTAAGTCAGTAAATACAAAGTTCACCAGTGTTGTTTTCTATAAACCTGTCTTTGGTATAATTACTATTTCTTTTAATTATTCTACTTTTTACCTTTAGAATCTTCTATTATTGTTTGACATGCCAATTTCAATTCCCTGAATTCCAGTTGTAATACTTTGTTTTCAAGTATTATAAAAATATCTTAATGTTCTTTCTGTAGCAGATCACTCTTTTGGTTCATTGTTTCCAGTTGTGGAGTTTTAAAGTGTTATTTTTCAAGTTGTAATGAGAACTAGAAGGTATTTAAAATTGGCTTTAAAAACCTATTTTGGGCCGGGTGCGGTGGCTCACACCTGTAATCCCAGCACTTGGGGAGGCTGAGGCGGGCAAATCACTTGAGGCCAGGAGTTGGAGACCAGCCTGGACAACGTGGCAAAACCCTGTCTCTACCAAAAATACAAAAATTAGCCAGGCATGGTGGTGCATGCCTGTAATCCCCGCCACTAGGGTGGCTGAGGCAGAATTGCTTGAATCTGGAAGGCGGAGAGGGCAGTGAGCTGAGATTGTGCCATTGCACTCCAGCCTGGACAGCAGAGCAAGACTCTGCCTCAAAAAAAAAAAAAAAAAAAGAAAGAAAGAAAGAAAAGAAAAAAGAAAAGAAAAAGAAATAAAACCTATTTTGAATGATTGGGAATGCAAAGGTGGTAGTTACACACCTCCCTTTTTAATAGCTGCAGTCAGCAGGAATCAAATAATTACACAATTTTTTTTTTATTTTTCCTTCACTTTTTTCTTTTTTTTTTTTCAAGACAGGGTCTTGCTCTATCACCCAGGCTGGAGTGCATTGGTGCAATCATGGCTCACTGCAACCTCAGTCTCCTAGGCTCAAGCAATCCTCCTGAGTAGCTGGGACTACAGGTGTGTGCCATCATGCCCAGCTAATTTTTTTTTTTTTTTTTTTTTTTTTTTTTTTACTGATTTTTTGTAGAGATAGGCTCTCGTTATGATGCCCTGGCTGGTCTTGAACTCTTGGCCTCAAATGATCCTCCCTCTTCAGCCTCCCACAATGCTGGGGTCACAGGTGTGAGCCACCATCCCCAGCCACAGTTTCCTTAGACATATGAAGAGCTGGGTGGCAATGTCCAGAATCTCAATTCAGAATGCAGATCAGGGGGACTCTTTGAGTCTGGCAACCCCAACCCGCCCGGAAAACGAACAGCCTTGTAGGACAACAGCCTTTTAGGACTTGAACCTTCTCAGGCCCGCCTCTCAAAACAATATGACTTGAAAATGTTTAGTTTTTCTTGTATTGTCTCACTTGCCAAACCTCCAAAAGCAATTTGAGAGTAATTTCAACCACATCTTTTAGCAGGCCTTGTGAAAAATAAATTTAACAGGTTAATTGTGTGCCGTTTTGATTTGTCTTGGCATCTCAATAAGTAAAAGGTTAAAATCATGGCCACAAAAAGTAAATAAAGCTTGATTATTCCAGTTGAAAATTCATCCATGGGTACTCTAGTGCCTGGCTTTCGTGTTGACCTCATTGCCATATGACCACCATCAATAGCTCTTTATATTTAATTAATTTCCTAAAAAAACCACACTCACACATTTGTAATGTTTGTAATCTTTTTATTCCATGATAATTGATGTAGCCTAGCATAATTGTAGTTTTTTTGTGTGTGTAAAATATCTGACATTCTATGCTTTAGTACGTTTTATTTCATCACTTAATGTGTCCCCCCCCACCCCCCCACTGACTGTGACAGTGTTTTTGCGAATGAAACAGTTCAGTGAGACCTGGGAATTTCCTATGGCATTTATGTGGTCTCATGCTCATCTCTATTTGCCAGATACCATCCGTGTAAGAACCATGCTCAACAGATACATTTTGGAGAACCAGATGTCTCATTTTCTCATTCACCAATGAGTCTTGAAAGGCTGAATTCAAGAAGACAACTTTTTAAGATCTTTCTCTCTCAGTCTACAAAAGAAAAAACGGGCTTATTACTGTCACCGCTGCCTTTAATTATGTACAGTCACAATACAATTATCTCCCTATTTGGGTGTTATCTCCCCTGCCAGATCACCAATGCCTCAAAGTGGGAGAGCACGGCTTCTGTTTATTGTTCATCCTTTGAAATGACTTAAAAGGAAGCTGAGTACACAGTTGACCCCCTAGCAAAGGGGATTGATAGTGGTCTTGGGCTGGGGAGAGGACTCTGTGATTCTTCCCGAAAGGTCACTCCCTATCCAGAATGATAAGTCCTCAATTTTTAGAATGTAGTTGTTAGGTAAAGGGATTAATTCAGAGGAAGAGATTTTAAGGCTGCATCATTGATTTTATTGTTTTGGATAAGAACGTGGAATTGGCTTTTCTGTAAATTGACTACATTATATAAGGCACAGGTTAAAGTGATCCTTCCACGTGAATTCTTTCATGGTTATTTGATTATTTTCAGAATATCTTGACATTTGAAAGGCATACAGACAAAAGCCAATCATGTAAATAATTGCATTTCTAAAACAGTCATCAGTCTTCTTTTACTTCACCATTTTTAACCATTTGGATTCAAAGCTGGATTTTATCTCAACTAAATAGAACAGCTAATATCCAATTTAATGTGCAACTGTAACCAGTCAGACCCAGAAATTTTGAATAGCATTTGTAACTTTTAATCACAAAATTAATGGCATTAAACTCTAACAGAATAGATTCCGTTTGTTAATTTTTTCTAATCAAACTTCAGATATTTATCCATGCCTCAGGTGAGAAATGTCTCACCAGACACCCAGTTAAATGAAAAGTAAATCATACCTTTTTTTTTTTTTTTTTTTGAGACAGAGCCTTGCTCTGTCACCCAGGCTGGAGTGCAGTGGCGCGATCTCACTGGAGCTTGCTCACTGCAAGCTCTGCCTCCTGGGTTCACGCCATTCTCCTGCCTCAGCCTCCCGAGTAGCTGGGACTACAGGCACACACCACCATGCCCAGCTAATTTTTTTGTATTTTTAGTAGAGATGGGGTTTCACCATGTTAGCCAGGATGGTCTTGATCTCCTGACCTCGTGATCCACCCACCTCGGCCTCCCAAAGTGCTGGGATTACAGGTGTGAGCCACTGCACTCGGCCAGTAAATCATACCTTTTTAAAATAGCATTTCACATTAATTATACTTATTTAGTTAACACTGAGGTTATCTATTATTGCATAAGATACCGTTGATTTTAGTTGCATATCATATGCAGGTAACTGCTTGCTTGCTTGCTTTTTTTTTTTTTTTTTTTGAGATGGAGTTTTGCGCTTGTCACCCAGGCTGGAGTGCAATGGTTTGATCTCGGCTTGCTGCAACCTCCACCTCCTGGGTTCAAGCAATCCTCCTGTCTCAGCCTTCCAAGTAGCTGAGATGACAGTGCATGCCACCACACCCGGCTAATTTTTGTATTTTTAGTAGAGACAGGGTTTCATCATATTGGTCAGGCTGGTCTCGAACTCCTGACCTCAGGTGATCCACCCGTCTCGGCCTCCCAAAGTGCTGCTGGGATTACAGGTGCGAGCCACCGCTCCCAGCCACAAGTAACTGCTTTCTTTGTTCTTACCTAAAAGATAAGCCAAAGTAAAATAGAATATATTTACTACTTAACACCTATGAAACTAGATTGTTCTAATATATAAAGGAAATTAACCAATATGTTTTATATATTATACAAATGTACAAATATTTTCCTGAGAATCTGGCAATGTTTCTAAAAAGCAGCTCATTCTTTGTTGTTGTTTTCTGATTATAAAAGCTAGTGAGTCAGTACCACTTCTGAAATGGCAGTCACTACATTAGGATCCTGCAGCAGTGATTCAGCACCAGATTAGTGACACTCTGCAGTGTTACTAGTTGTCACAAAGGGTAGATCAAAAATTATAAAATTAATTAAAAACTATGTATGTGTACAGTTCTTCTAAAGGTCAGTTTTTCAAATCATATCCCCAGCCATGAATATTTTTTATCCTTTTACCTGATAATCTCATTCCTTAAAATTATAAGTAATTAATTTTTTAAAAGCTATATGTGTATATGTGATTATCCAACTGTTTCTAAAGATTAAATATTAAAAACAACCAAAATCAGCAAATGAGCAGTGACAAAGTTTGTAAGATGGAATATTAATAATTGGTGGACTTGATTATAAGTAGAAAGACCAAAACTATGCAAGGGTAACTATAGGCTATCAAGTGACAAAAAGAATGCAAAATTATATGATACTATGATTACAACTATGTATTTAAGGAGTTAAATGAAAATTTATTGTGTTAGAGTTAGAGTGTGGAGTTTTTTTGTTTTGTTTTTTTGTTTTTTTTTTTTTTTTTGAGACGGAGTCTCGCTCTGTTGCCCAGGCTGGAGTGCAGTGGCACAATCTCGGCTCACTGCAACCTCTGCCCCCCAGCAAGGTTCAAGCGATTCTTCTGCCTCAGCCTCCTGAGTAGCTGGGATTACAGGAGCCTGCCACTACACCCAGCTAATTTTTGTATAGCAGCAGAGACGGGTTTCGCCATTTTGGCCAGGCTGGTCTAGAACTCCTGACCTCAGGCCGTCTACCTGCCTCAGCCTCCCAAACTGCTAGGATTATAGGTGTGAGCCACTGTACCCAGCCAGAATGTGGATTTTTTAAATTTTGTTTTCTTCATGTTGTTACGAAGTTGTCTAATACATTTCTAACATCTTTTTGTTATATCAGCACTTTATGGAGGACTAGAAGGCATCAGTCCATATCCCCAAAATATGGTGTCTTGTTGTACTGTGGTGCCTCTTAACAAATGATTGTATTCATTTGTGGCCTTCTAAAAGAGTGACTGCTTTTCTGAGAGTCTTTTACCTACTCCCAGAAAGTTATTTACTCTGTGGGACAGTTCATTCTGTTGCATCTTATCTGAGTACTTAAAGCCCCAAGGAAGAAGATGATATTTGCCAGTACATAAACTGACATTTTGGCACCTAATCTTTGACTTTAAGAAGAACCAGAGGACCCTTGATGGTTCCAGTGAGCCCTGGGTCTTCTGTGCTTTCGTGGCGAAGGCCTCTTTCAGAGGACACACCACGGCAGCCCCTGCTCCTCAAGTCTCAGAAGGCCTGAACCCATGGTAGCTGGAAATAATAGCTTGACATTCCTCCCTCATTTTAAACTGTGATTTTTTTTTAAACACTCTTCTTGACCTTTTCTTTGAAGGAGGAACAAAACAGGGAAAACATTGCTCTTCAGTACACTAGTGAATTATTTTGACAATGGCAGTCTCCCGAAACAGGCTACCATGTCATCCCTACGCTTTTCTCTTGTGTGTCTTTGATTGGGTGTCATTGCCAGTCCTTACAGAAATTGGCTTCTGGCCCCCAATAGTCACTGTCTATCGGCAGGACCTATCACATAATTGCTATCTTGAAAGCACCATCTGGGCAGCTCAGTGTTTAAAAAAAAAAAAAAAAAAAAAGCAGACCTCCTTATTGACTTGAAAGAGCTTACAGTCTACTTGTAAACAGAAGACATGAAATGACTGAAGAATGTTCTCAAAGCTCAACGTGAACAAGTCACATTACAGACATTTGAACTGAACTGAATGCTGAAGGACCTTGAACAAATGAGCATCTGGGTCAGATTAGCTAGGCAGATGGCACTGGGTGCCCAAATGGAGTGAGCATGCATGGAAGAAAAAGTGAAGGGCCAGGCACTCATTTAGAGGGGAGGAGTTTGGTAATATAATGAGGATAAAGAATGCTTGTAGATTTCTGGTTAGTGAGTAGTAGAATAAAAATTGTGACTAAGCACCATGGATGGATGGATGGATGGATGGATGGATGGATGGATGGATGGATGGATGTGGCCAGGAGGCTGAAGGCAGTGCTCTATCCAGGAGAGCCAGGTCAGTGCATGCATAGCTAGGTCATAAGCTAAGAAAATGGGGAAGACACAGCAAATTCCTGATACTTTACATAAAAGGAGTTTGTTGGGTTTTATTTTAAAAGTGTTGAATGTGAGATAAAAAAGAAGAAGGGTTGGGATCCCTAATGTAGATGAATAGCTTTGTTTCAGGTCCGCCCTTCTGGGCACAGCGGGTCACACCTATAATCCCAGCACTTTGGGAGACCAAGGCAGGAGGATTGCTTGAGCCCAGGAGTTCAATACCAGCCTGGGCAACATAGTAAGACCCCCATCTCTGTAAAAAATTCAAAAATCAACCTGGCATAGTGGCATGCAACTGCAGTCCCCGCTACTCAGGAGGCTGAGGTGGGAGGACCACCTGAGCGCAGGAGGTCTAGGCTGCAGGGAGCCATGATTGTACCACTGCATTCCAGCCTGGGTGACAGAGCAAGACCCTGTCTTAAAAAAAAAAAAGAGAGAGAAAGAAGAAGGGTAACCAAGGAAAGAGCTGGAAGGAATTTTAAGCCTTTGGAAACTGTTGTTATGGTGGTGTTAGAGACACTCTGTATTAAGGTCAGAGGAAGGAGTCTGAGCGCTTGTTGGTATGTTGTAAATAGCTGATATCTGTAGGATGTCTATGCAAATGATTAAGGTAAAAAATTAGGGAGCAGTTAGTAGCAGAGATTAGGTTTTTTGATCATTTCTGCTTTGGCTGAATTAATATGCAGAAGGAAAAACTAGTTGAAAGTCAAAGGGGCACCTAAGTTAATGGTGGAGAGTGAGAAAAGAGACAGCAGAGAAATTTAGGGCTACAGTACAGCTCAGAGCCACTCACTACCAAAAGAAGAGACCAGCGGAGGTGGCCCTCGTTGTCCCCTGAAAGGGATGTTGCACCATAACAGGAAGGGTGGAAGCCATGTGGGAGGAACAAAAATCAAGGGTTTGCAGGAGAAAAATCCTCAAGCTACTTTTTTTTTTTTTTGAGACAGTCTCACTGTGTTGCCCTGGCTGGAGTGCAATGGCTTGATCTCGGCTCACTGTAAACTCTGCCTCCCAGGTTCAAGCGATTCTCCTGCCTCAGCCTCCCTAGTAGCTGGGATTACAGGCACCCACCACCATGCCCAGCTAATTTTATATTTTTAGTAGAGACGGGGTTTTGCCGTGTTGGTCAGGCTGGTCTCAAACTCCTGGTCTCAAGCAGTCCACCTGCCTTGGCCTCCCAAAGTTGCTGGGATTACAGGCTTGAGCCACCATACCCAACCCCTCAAGCTACTTATTGTAGTTGAGAAAGAAGGGTGCGGATGACAGGAAAAATAAGTAGATGAATGCAAAGTGAGATTAACATGAGATATTTGGTTGGTTGGTTGGTTGGTTGGTTTGCTTGCTTGTTTGTTTGACTTGAGGAGAAACCTGGATCAGATTGGGCATGAGGGGAGGACGCTGAAGCGAGATGACCAAGTGTGAGAGGAGGGTCGTCAGGGACTCGGTACCAAGCGTGGGGGCAGAGTCCTCCTTGAAGAATGGCCCCTTGGCCCAGGCCTCTGGGGTTTGATCCCTGGTCACCCTGTATGTGGACACTGGCTTGGCAGAAGTCGAGGACAAGAATATTTCTGAGAGCTGGTGAAGGAAGACTCGTGGGCCGGCATTATGGGTGGGCTTCGGGAAAGCAGGAGATAGAATTGAGGAAGTTCCTGGCTAGTTCCTTCTCCTTGCTCAGTCTGTCTCCAGCTTCAAAGGTCAGCACTGTGGAGAGTGCTAAAGTCTCAAGGTTAAATTTTACCCCAGAGTCTAATTGAATTTAACTTTTACATTTTGTTTGTTTGTTTCTAATGTCTCAAAAGCCTGTTTTACCCAAAGCTATTTACAGTTGCCGTTGGGTTGGGATCCCTAACGTAGATGAATAGCTTTGTTTCAGGTCTGCCCTTCCTGGAGCCCCTCCTTCCCACCAGTTACCTTTATGGTTACATATAGTTTGGCATAGAATACCAGTAAAACACCAGTAGACACAGCTGAGGTGCTCTTTTTTGTTTCTGAAGGATTTTCAGTATAGTGTCATATCCGAACGTCAGGACAGTGGAGGAAGCCCACGAGGCCTCCAGCTCATCAGTGGCAGAGCCAGCATTCAGGGCCCCTGTGGCTCTCCAGCTGCATTGCACTGCTGCCCCTGAGCTGTAAACCCCCTTCCTAGTTAGGAAGAAAGCTGAATTAGGTGATCTCCAGTCCAGCCTTCCAAGTAAGGCTTCTGTGAATCCATGGCTGTAAGCATTTGAATGAATGTCGTACAAAGAAGGTGAAGGTCAGTGGAGACCAGAACTGGGAGGAGAAGCTTCATGGTGGAGGGGACTTGAAGTGCACTCTGAAAGGCCAGTGGGCATGAGAAGGGCAGGATGCAGGGAGAGTTCCTGGGCTGAGGGAAGTGTGAGCAGGAATTAGTGTCGAAGGTCATGGACAGAAAGGAGCTGCCCTGAAACCCAGTCAGAGGCCATGGTGGCCAGTGGGAAGGTGGGGTCTGATGATGGAGAGCCCTGATAGTCAGAGACAGGACTTGGATAGTGTCAGGAATGTCTGAACAGCAGGGCAACATGAAGAAAGTGGCATTTTAGGCCAGGCACAATGGCTCATGCCTGTAATCCCAGCACTTTGGGAGGCTGAGGCAGGCAAATCACTTGAGGTCAGGAGTTCGAGACCAGCCTGGCCAGCATGTGAAACCCCATCTTTACTAAAAATACAAAGATTAGCTGGGTGTGGTGGCGTGCATCTGTAATCCCAGCTACTTTGAAGGCTGAGGTAGGAGAAACGCTTGAACCCAGGAGGTGGAGGTTGCAGTGAGCCGAGATCACGCCACTGTGCTCCAGCCTGGGTGACAGAGCGAGACTCCGTCTCAAAAAAAAAAAAAAAGTGGTGTTTTAGGAAACTTCGCCTGGCAGTCGTACACAGGAGAGAGAGCTAGGGACAGGCTTGTACACCCCTGGTATATGGCCCGAGTGGTAAACTCAATCTGAATGTGATTGATTCCCAAGGAAATTTCTTACAGGATTTCTTTGGCAAGTGGTTTATAAGCAACAATAGAAAGACCACAGGGTACCCCTGTGACCTCACTGAGGAAAAAGGCATGCCAAATGAATCCCATTTATTTTCTTCATAACATTCTCAGAGAGTTCTGGCAGGGAAATAACAGACAAATCCTTACCTTTATACAGTGCTTTCCTGCTAAAAGTACATTCTAAATTTCAACTAGGCACTTGACAAGTGTGTGAAATTCTGTGAGCAAGATGGAGAAACGTAGATTGGAGAGTGGTGCCGCTGGCTGGATTTTAGCTAAGGACTATACTCAAAGAGCGTGGATTAAAGAGGGCGAGGTCCGTTGTAGATGCTGCAGAAATCTATGTGAGTGAATTGAATGAAGACATAAAAGGCTTTTTAGCACGTTTGTGGGTAACACCCTTTGGAAGAATAAATAAGATCTTAGTAGAGGTCAGAAGCCAAGCTAAACATATAACATTTGGTGAGAATAATGTAGTCTTCGCAAGTGTATTTTAATAATCAATTAATGTGAAAAACCTGAAATAATATTAAAAGACTCTGGGAGGAGGGAAAGGCTTTGGGGGAGATAGTTATGTAAGGATGAATGGTTAGTATCAGGTGGCTGTCAAAAGGGTTAATGCAATCTTAGGAGAGTAAGAAAAGCATAGTATTTAGAGCAAGCTTGTCCAGCCTGCAGGCTGCATGCAGCCCAGGACAGCTTTGAATGTGGCTCAACACAAATTCCTAAACTTCCTTAAAACATATGAGATTTTTTGTGTGTGTGATTTTTTTTTAACTAATCAGCTATCATTAGTGTTAGTGTATTTTATGTGTGATGCAAGACAATTCTTACTCTGATTAGCACAAGGGAGATAATGGCCCCATTGTGTTATGTTACATTTGGGACATTTTTATGTTCATTGTATTGTGGGTGGGCTGTTATACTTTTGATGTGAAGGGTAGTAGAAGGATCTGGGGATATGTTTCAGCATGGAGAAGAAAGGAGAAGACCCCAAGGTTCATGACCACTGTCTTCAAGTATGTAAAAGGTTGCCATGTTGAAGACACCACAGATGGGTAGACTTATCCTGCACTTCTCCAGTGGGCATACTTAGGGCATTCTAAGCTAGGCAGATGTTAGACTTCATGAGCAGCTCACCAGTGGAGAGCAAAACAGGTTTGGTGTACAGCTGTCAGGGATTCTGTAGAAGAGACGCTTATATTGGGTGTCGGATTGTTCTCCAGGGTTTCTAGTGTGTTAAGTATTATCCAGTGGTGTGCTGGAGCCAGTTCATACCAGCTTGCAGGAGCTGGTTGTTAAATAATCAGGATTTTTAAGGGCTAGTAGTTAAAATGTTTGCTTGAAATGGGCCATGGAAGCAGTATTTATACCAAGGAAATTGGCAATAGATCAACCCCACCCCACCCCTACCCAGTGTCAGCATGCCAGCATACCACCAGTATTATCCATAATAAAAAGGTGTCTTTTAGAGGCCGGGAGTCTCTGGAATGTGGAAGAGCAGACGGGTGTGGGAACATCCACATGCGTGTTCTTTGGAGTTTTCAGATTCTGTTTCCTTGTTAATGGTGCGTAGCTCCCCTTTTGTGCTCATACCACTTCCTATCTCCTGCCAAGATCTGGGGCCTGTGAGTTTCTCTGTCTCTGGATCTGCCAGGAAAACGCAGATATCTTCTGTTGCTTGGAATAATTCTTTCCTTGTTACGTATCTAGACTGGCTAGCCCTCTGTGAGAGGTGCCTCCCACCTCATTCTCAGCACTAGCCTCAAGGACTGTGAATATCAGATGAATTCAACCAGTGAAATAGGATTTGGAAACACCTGGGCTGTTGAGAACAAGTGATTGTAGGAGTAAGGTCCAACCCACAAATATAACAAAGCCCCGCAGGCCATATGGCAATAACAGCCCAACCGATGGGGCCTTTGGGTTGACCTCAGATCAGCCTCTGTCCCCATGCTGCCTGGGCAGAGAGCAAACAATGACTTTATTTCTGTCACTTTTATCTCCCTTATTTCTTTGTAAAAAGGATTTAAATAAAGTCTGAGTCATGCTGTAACCAGGAAAAGCAAATGTCCTGTGGTATACATGATAGGCGAATTCAGCTGTGGTCATGCAAATTGTATTTGAGTTTGGTTGAGGCTCTAATTAAAAACAACAACAACAACAAAAAAAATTGGTTGTTTTTACTTTTCTTAGTTGCCTACTGTGTTCTATTGGAAACCCTATAGGCTTTGCCATTTTCCCCAAGGGTGCCTACTTCCTACTCTTTCCTTTAGTGGTTTCCCAAGAGACAGACAATAACACCCTTGACCAGTTGGGCTACAACCAGATATGAGCTTCTCAAACTGTGGGAGGCCATTCCAGTAAAGTGTGTATTGCCAGCCAGTGAACTGTTTGTTTTTGATAAAAGGTTTTCTTGGCAAAACAACCCGCCCAAAGGTGATTTTTGAACCATGGAACAATTCCGAATTTCAAAATTCAAATTATAAATAAGAGAGCTGAAGTATAGATGTTGCATTTAACATGCAGTTATATATTGGGAAGCTATAAATAGGTCTGTTTTTGAAGAGACTAAACCCAAGTAAAGATTAGCTATATGCCTGTATGATGGTGGCATATGTAGAGGGATCAGGGAGAACTGAATAAAGGAAATCAAGAAATAACCCTAATTTTCTAATAGGGTGTCAGGAAGAAAAGAGCAGAAAAGAGAGAGAATGCAGCTCTAGCCAGCCAGAAGTTCGTGGGCTGGAGACACACCCTTTAAAGGAAGGGTCTGTCTTCCTTTAAAGGGCATAGGCATAGGCCAAGGCATAGGCCAAGGACAGGGAATAAAGAGAAAACTGAATGCCTACTGCAGAGACTATAGGATAGCAACAGCAGAGGTGACAGTGACGACCATATTAACCAGAGTCCAGACCTGGGACACTAATAGCCCAAGCAGGAATCTCTCTCTATCCGTGCACAAGCTGCAGCTGCAGCCGGGGGTCTGTGCTGGGTCTTCTGGCTGGAGATCTGACCCCGCGGCTCAGGGCCAGGGAACCTACCTAAAAGATGGACTCAAAAAAGGCTGCTCCTACTTGAAGGGTGCAGAAAGAATCGGATGTTATTAAATTATGCCTGTTGAATCTTCAGCTGCATGAAATGGCATATCTGTGAATGCTTTTAGAGTAGAAAATTTGGTTGGAATGGCCTAATTGTGATGCGTGGCAGGGAAAGGGTTAAGACGAGAGACAGTCCCAGGAAAGAAGTAGGGCAGTGAGGGAAATGTGGACACAAGGGGCATAGAAAAGCAACTGAGTTCATTAAGGTAGTGCTCCTCAGTGAAAAAATCCCTCCCGGCCCCCTTGCAGCAGAGACAGGGCCCTATTGTTTTTGGTCAGCCAATACCAATACCACATGCCGTCGGCCTCAGCGAGAAATATGTCCATCAGTCAGTGTTTAGCCTTCCCCAACTAGGGTTCCCAGGGAGAAATAAGCCCTCCTGCTTTAAGACATCCATTGTAGTGAATCGACTCCTCTCCTGGCCACTGAGAGTGGTATATAGGAAGGTTACAGTCACACAGATCATTTTCTGTGCTCTGTAGTTCAGATAGAAAACCCTGGTTGAGAAAGACTAGTAGTGCAGTGACCCAGAACTGGCCTTCCAATATAAAATTAGCAGGCACTTCAGCAACCTGGGGTTTTGCCTGAAGGAGATGGCAGAAAGCAGTTGTAATAAAAGGGCACTCAGAATTAGGATGTACAAAACAAGATCTTATCCCCACCTTCACAGCACCTCCCAACTCTGCCGTACCTACCAGAACTCTGATTGTCTCCTCTTCCTACCTAGGTTGTATATTGTCAAAGACTCTTCTCTGTCCAAATTTCTGGTATTTGGTTTATAAAATAGGTTAAACTAGTGTGGGCATTAAATTAGTTTCTATGGAGAAAATTTTGGTTTCACTTTCCTACTTCTCATGAAGTCACTTTCCCTGAAAAAAATTCAGTGGAATTGAAAACTCTTGGCTCATCTTCATTTCATAACATGGCCATTTGTGTAGCATACATACATTGAATGATTTGAGTGAGTGAATGAGTTAATTAAACATACAATGAAGTTTGTCAAATATGTCAACACTCTGTTTGCCTTTTCCCCGTTCATTTTTTTTTTTTTTGAGACCAAGTTTCACTGTTGTCACCTAGGCTGGAGTGCAATGGCACGATCTCTGCTCACTGCAACCTCCGCCTCCTGGGTTCAAGTGATTCTCCTGCCTCAGCCTCCTGAGTAGCTGGGATTACAGGCACACACCACCCCACTCAGCTAATTTTTCTATTTTTAGTAGAGACGGGGTTTCACCATGTTGCTCAGGCTGGTCTAGAACTCCTGACCTCAGGTGATCCCCTATTAATTCTCAAGGTGATCAAGTAGGAATGGCTGCTACCATCTTATGGCTGAGGGAACTTAGGCTCATAACATTTAAGTGACTCAACCAGGAACACAAAGTAGATAGTGACAAGGTCATGTGGAGAACCCAGGTCTCCTGATCCCTGTGCAGACCTCTTAAAGGGCATCTGGAAGGATGGTGGCCAGTCACATGGTGTGACACAAAATAAGTCAATCAGTTGTGTTTTCATGAGCACTTATTATGTAACACTGTGTTCAGTGATAGCTGTCCAAGAAAGGAAGGTGCCATGTTTCTGTTTTTGTTTTTGTTTTAATAAAGAAGCTTATAGCTTAATTGGAGAGATTAAACTGCTACACCTAGAAACAAGTGCCTGGCATGACTCTTACAGTTTAATGGAAGGTGTGTGAAGGGAAAGAAGAGCCTTCTGGAAGGCACCAAAAAGTTCCTCAGGAAGAACTGAAACTGAACATTGTGCAGAGATAGCACTGGGTAAATCCAGAGGCCAATGAGAGTAAAGGTCTACCCAGGCAGGGGATGATGGCCAAGAATCATTTGGGTGGAGGCAGAATGTGCCAGTCCTGTCTCTGTCTGGAGATGTGCAGCTGAAGGTGAAGTCTGATAAGCTCAGCGTAGATAAGGCCTGGGGATTTGGGACCAATACAGTGAAAAATCGAATGGACGAGGTCTGAAGGAACATTTGGGTCAACACAAGCCACCCTAAGAGCATAATCACTACCTAGGATGGTAGATGAATGCTGTCTAACAGACGACTCTGACTGACGTAGTACCTCCCACGGAGGGTCAGCGTGCAAGGTGGACACAGTGCAGTCCAAGGCTCTTGACTACAGCAGAAGCCTGGGTGAGCTGTCGGGGGACTGCTAATAGAAGTGGAGGTAGAACTGGCAAGCCGGGCATGGGGGCTCATGCCTGTAATCCCAGCATTTTGGGAGGCCAAGGCTGGAGGATCATTTGAGGTCAGGAGTTCGAGACCAGCCTGGCCAATGTGGTGAAACCCCGTCTCTATTAAAAATACAAAATTTAGCCAGGCGTGATGGTGCAAGCCTGTAACCCCAGCTACTCGAGAGGCTGAGGCAGGAGAATCACTTGAATCCGGGAGGTGGAGGTTGCAGTGAGCCGAGATTGTGCCATTGCACTCCAGCCTGGGTGACAGAGCAAGACTCCATCTCAGGAAAAAAAAAAAATGGAGGTAGAACTGAACTCTGAGGATGTTAAGGATTTGAATAAGAGAAGGAGAGAGCATCGCAGATGAAGAAAGCAACATGCACAGAAGTGTCGAGTAAGGAGAGTATTGCGGTGTGCACAAATGACAGGGAAGGGTCAGACCTAAAAGAAGAGGATGTTATGAACTGAACACAGAAAAACATGATGGGGTAAGGGAGGGCAGCTGTGGGGCCTTGGGAGCAATTAGAATTTGGATTCCGTGTGATAGGCAAGTTGGTTCTTGAGGAAAGCTGTGGGATGATGAAAGTGAGTCAGGCAGCAGGCTGTAAATTGGATTGGACAGAGGGAAAGATTAGAGGCAGAGAAACTAGCCAAGAGACTGTTTCAGTTATCGGGCCCAGGCCAAGGGAGTAGTGGCATTGAGAATGAAGAAGAAAAAGTGACTGTGAGGTACAGCCCAAAAAGAAGGCAGAAACTCAAGAAATAAAGGGAAACGTGATAAGCAAAGATGACTCTTGAGCATCCTAATTTTGGAGATGAAAAAATCATGGTTCTGCTGGAATAAGTGGGGTGAGCTGGAAAGGAGCCCCGTTTTGTGGGGGTGGAGGGACATGATGACTTCACTTTGAGGCATCCAATTAGAGATACTTAAGTCAATGAGAATATGGTACTAGAACCCAGGGAGAGATCGGGGCTGGGAATGCATCCGCCTGGTGGTAGATGCCTGGCAGTGAATGAGTTCACCATGGAGGTGGACCAGGGTACAGAGTGAGGGAGTGGGAGAAGGAAGAGGAGAGAGAAGAATGATGGGAGAAATGAGCAGAGACCAGCAAAACACATTAGCAACCCTAAGGGGACTTGGAAAGCGAGTTGAGGTCAACAGGGTCAGTTATCAAAGAGAGGCAAGGCTGAGGATGAGAACCAAGGGAAGGCCCGTGAGTCCCAAAAGCAGCTTGGTGGTGATGTGTGAGTGCAGCCTTTCCAGCTTCCCTGGCACGAGTCTCCTCATCCGTGGTTAAATGATCATCCAATTATCATATAGGCCTCCTGACTTGCCTCCCCACCCTGAGCCTTCTTGACCCTAATTCATTCTCCAGTTGCCCATTACAAGAGTGTGCCCTTCCTTTAAAATCATAACCACAATCAATCATTATGTTTCCAAAATACAAATGTAATCATACATCTTCACCTGGACTTGTGGGTTGCTTAGGAAATGAAAGAGGGGTGTGTAGACCCCTCACTTGTGTGTCCATCAGTGCAGGGCAGGGAGCAGGGACAAGCATTGCCACCTTAAAGGAAGAAGGAGAGAAAGGGCCAAGGAGAAAAGAAAGAGGAAGTGAGCATGTTCAGAAGCAAGAGCCAAGAAGACCCTGCCACGTCGGATAAGCGGAAAGACTCCAGAGGAAGACAGAGTTGCTGTGCAGGTTCCCACACGCCTTCTGTCTACAGCCACCTGCAGAACTGCAGGCAGCAGCCTCCTTGCCCGGCGGGAGCCTCTTGCACAGGGCCTCCCCATTCACTCTCTACTGGCTCCACTGCAACTTACGTCTTTGTCCCAAAGGGAAGACTGACATTTGTTTGTTTATCATAACTAGCTTCGCTTGCTCTGAATTTATTTGTGTGCCTGCTCAACCCTTTTCTGAACTATTTCCTGGTTTGTATTTGTCATGACTGTGGTCCCTTAACTGACTGTGATCCTTGTCATCAACTCTGCACCTTATGGGCACTGAGAATTCAGTAACTGGCTCATCAATACTCAGCTCCAGGCTGGGGACCCTAATTCCTAGAGACACTTTCCTATCCAAGCGAATTCCCCCCACAGTCAGAGCAGCCCTTCATGTGAATTAGCTATTTTCTATTGCTCTTTGTCGCCTGTGAATATGTAATTGCATGGGATCGGGAGGAAAGCAGTGATAGAATCCTAGAATTGTGTGTTGGCAAGGGCTTTAGAAATCACCCTATTCAACCTCCCCCTCGCAGGAATCCCTTCAACAGCTTTTATTTAACGTATTAATAGCTTTTCTCTTGATTTAAACTGTTCCCAAAAATAAATATTGGGTAGGTGATCCAAGGAGTAGTTTGAGAGTTGATATTACCAGGAATATCGTAATGAACAGGCCTCTTCTTAAGCACTCAGAATTTGGCTGGACTCGTGAGCGTCCATGTTGCACTTTGTCCTTCCCATCTGAGTTTTGTTATCTTGCTACTGACTGCAACCCCGCCATGGAGACAGCACTCAGAGTTTTCATAGGGGCTTGGTGAAGCCTCAAGCCCATAACAGACCACCATAAGGACTCCATGCTCCCTAAATGCATTAAACAGTTCCAAAGATGTGTTTTTTGCTTTGGGGTTTTTTGGGGGTTTTTTGTTTGTTTGTTTTTGAGATAGGGCCTTGCTCTGTCGTCCAGGGTGGAGTGCAGTGGCGTGATCATGACTCACTGTGGCTTGAACCTCTCAGACTCAAGCAGTACTCCTGCCTCACCCTCCAGAGTAGCTGCGACTATAGGTGTGCACCACCACACCTGGCTAATGTTTTGATTTTTTTGTAGACAAAGTCTCGCTATGTTGCCCAGGCTGGTCTCAAATTCCTGGGCCCAAGCGATCCTTTTGCCTCAGCTTCCCAAAATGCTGGGATTACAGGCATGAGCCACTGTGCCTAACCTCAAATATGTGTTTTTAATGATGTTTAAGAGCCTCACTTGTATAGCAGCAGGTTTTATGTGTATCTCATGCTGTTAAACCTATAGGAACAGGGGCCTGGCAGCCCCTGTGTCATTGAGGCTCTGTTTTGCTGCTTTATCATTCAATAAGCTGGGCTGCACATACACAAACCTGTCTCTGTAGTAAAGAAACAGTTTTGGCTGGGCACAGTGGCTCACGCCTCTATAATCCTAGCACTTTGGGAGGCCGAGGCAGGCAGATCACTTGAGGTCAGGAGTTTGAGACCAGCCTGGCAAAGATGGTGAAACCTCGTCTCTACTAAAAATACAAAAATTAGCCGGGCGTGGTGGCAGGCACCTTTGACCCCAGCTACTCAGGAGGCTGAGGCAGGAGAATCGCTTGAACCTGGGAGGTGGAGGTTGCAGTGAGCCGAGATCGTGCCACTGCACTCCAGCCTGGGCGACAGAGCGAGACTCCATCTCAAAAAAAAAACAACAACAGTCTCGAGGAGGCCAGAGGAGCATGTTTTGTTCCCCCCACCTTTGGAAAGAAAAGAACATTGTACAAGTGGAAAATCTTCACTAATGCAACATAAAACTTGGCGATTTTCATCACACCAGGTCAGGTAATCCCAGGCTGTGCTTCTTGAGGCAGTGGAAGCTGATTTCCTTTGCTCACTTATCACCTGTGCCTCTCAATGGCCTGTCTCTAACAGGAGGCAGAGGCCCCCTTCCCGAGGTCCATGGGTCAGAGTTTCACCATACAAGATGGCGGTGTGGGAGGTGTGATTTGTCCCATAAGATCTCTAAAGCCCACCACCCATTCTGTAACAGTTGATAGTCCTCAGCACTGCATTTTCCAGTTACTCATGTTTACAGACAAATGTCTCTTTGTCTGTAGTTGCTCTCTGAAGAAATCAAAGAGCAGCTGTTGTCCTGCCTCAGCACCGTGGCATAGGAGGTCCAGAGTTAGCATCGAGGATGACAGTGACGCTGTTTCTGCTCTGGTATCACTTGCCCCTTGCTCCTACTGCCCTAGCCCTTGTGTCACTTCCTTGTTCTCCTGAACAGTCTTTTTTTTTTTTTTTTGAGACAGAGTCTTGCTCTGTCACCCAGGCTGGAGTGCAGTGGCGTGATCTCGGCTCACTGCAACCTCAGCCTCCCAGGTGCAAGCCATTCTTGTGCCTCAGCCTCCCGAGTAGCTGGGATTACAGGCCCCCACCACCATACCCATCTAATTTTTGTATTTTTAGTAGAGGTGGGGTTTTACCATGTTGGCCAGGTCTCAAACTCCTGACCTCAAATGATCCACCCACCCCGGCCTCCCAAAGTGCTGGGATTACAGGCGTGAGCCACCGTGCCGGCCCTGAACAGTCTTCTTTGTGTTTTCCTGCCTCTGTACCTTCGTTAATGATGTTTTCTTACCTGCAGTGCCCTCTCCCTTCTCTCAACTCTGAAGTCAGTGGTACCTAACGATTCTATTTAAATTCTGCCTCCTTGAATTCTCTCCTGTTCTTCCCAGCCTGGAGTGGAGTCCGCTGAGGTCTACTAGAGTTCAAGTTCCATGAGAACAGAGACTGTCTTTTTTTGTTCACTCTCTAATTAGTGCCCAGCACATAATGGATGCTCAATACATGTTTATTGAATGAGAGAGATTGCTCCCTCTAAACGTAGCTGGCATCTGACATTCATGATTTCTGTCTGTATTCCTTTTTCCATACGTGTACACGAGATGATAAGCTTCTTGAGAACAGAAACCATGACTTGGTATCACCCTCTAGCAGAGTCTTGAACATGCTGGGAGCTCAATAAATATCAGTGATTGAACTTACTACATAATCACTCAATAATCCAATCATGTCCCCGAGCTCAGGGGAAGGGGGAGGCAGACAGAATGCCTTCCTCCTGCTGTCTTATACAAAGCCACTCGTGAGCAGCTTCTTATGCAAACACAAGGCCCCATTCTCCCCCAGCCCAGCACTTGCCCACCTAGGAAGGATATTCTCAAGAACATGAGGCTGTTGACATCACATTCCTTTTCCAAAAATGTGCAAAGGACTATAGAATTGTTCAAGAAGCAGTGATCCAGTGCTTGGCTAGTTAATTCCTGAGTAAGCCACTCTGAAAACTGATTATAATCCTGTTTCAAATGGAGAATTGGGAGAAGGCCAATAAAGGGTATATTATTGTATCTTGTAGGAGGGAAGAATCCGGCAGATATTCACTGAGTTATGGCGCCAGAGCCTTCCTCTCTAATGTTATTGTAAATAATTGTTACAGTAGAAAGCCAGATCAGCAAAGTGAGACTCCAACATTGCAGTTCCTCTCCACGGAGGTCTTATATAACGAAGACCTCCATAAACAAACATTGCAGAAACGTAACATCGGATCTCTCCTATTAAAGTTCACACTGTGTAATGTAAAGTGGAATAATCATTTTACATTCCTTGTAAGTTCTAAGAAGTCCCTTCTGGGGCAGCTGTTTGCTAAACCTTTTTTGTTTGTTTGTTTGTTTAATAAAAGAAAACAAATTGTGTACCTCTCCACAGTGCCCCCGCTATAGAGCTAAAAGCAGTGATTTCATGTAAGTGTTTCATTTGTCCCCCTCCAGCTCGCCCCTCTCCTAGGAGTCACGAACTCAAGTGCCTCCAGGGCCAGGCAGGTGGTCAGTGAGCTGGTAATGACTAAGGTCTGCATCTGGTGACACACACGTGCAGAGGGCAGCCTTATCCAGCCCCAGGTCATTGTGACCACGAACTGACAAGTGGCCCAGAGTTGCCAGAGCTTTTGATTTTCAGCAGGAAATCCAAACTTTTAGGAATATCACCTGAGTTCTAAATGTTAATAGCTAGTTGAAAAAATTTAATATCTATGCAGGCCAAAGAGTGTCTGTCTCTGTGCCGGGTTCATCCTGTGGAATAGCAGCTTGCAAACTTCATGCCGTCCGTTCAGTCTTGCCTGCATTTGGGTGCTTGGAAGTCCTCCTCAGGCCGTGTTTTCCTTGTGCCTCCTACCTTTTTAGAAAGTGCTTCATTGGTTCCCATCAGGGCAGGGCAGGGGCTGGATGGAGGACCTAGTGCTGTGTTGGGTATCAGGGGGTGCTGACCTAAGGCTTGTTGGAAACACAAGTCCAGAGCTTCTCTGCGTGCTCCCTCCCCTCTTAGAGATGCCCAATCAGTATCTGTCACTGCATAACGAAGTACCTCAACATTCCGTGGCTAACACAATAAACATTATCTCACCGTTGCTGTGCTCCAGGAATTTGGGAGCAACATGACAGGATGATTCCCACTCCAGTTCTGTCATGAGGTGGCGGTGAGCTCTTAGCCCAGGCTGCAGTCACCCAAGGGCGTGACTGGGGCTGGAGGGTCTTCTTCCCAGGTGGGTCACCCTTGTGGCTGGCAAGCCAGAGCTGGCTGTTGGCCAGAGGCCTGGGTTCCATCCACGTGGATCTCTCCACAGGGCCATTGAGGGTCCTCTTCCAGAGTAAGTGATTCAAGGCAGAGCAAAGCAGAAGCCACATGCCTTTTACAGCCTAGTCTCAGAAGCCACACATTGTCATTTCTGCGCTGTCTTATTGGTTACACAGGTTTGCCCTGCTCAGTGTGAGAGGAGACCACACCAGGGTGTTGACTTCCAGGAGAACTGGGTCCTCAGGGGCCATCTTAAGGGCTGGCTGTCACAGCTGTGATCACAACCCTCAGTCGGTCCCTTATGAACAAATGGTCCAACCCTGAGAATAGTTTAAAAAAAAAAAAAACCCGAAGGGAATAAAATATATGTCATAGTGATTTGCACCTAATATTCAGCCCACTTACTATTGTGTTCCCCAGATCAGCCTCAGAAATTAAATATCCTTTTTTTTTTTGAGATGGAGTCTTGCTCTGTCGCCCAGGCTGGAGTGCAGTGGCACAATCTTGGCTCCCTGCAACCTCTGCCTCCTGGGTTCAAGCGATTCTCTTGCCTCAGCTTCCTAAGTAGCTGAGATTACAGGTTCATGCTACCACACCCAGCTAATTTTTGTATTTTTAGTAGAGATGGAGTTTCACCACGTTGGCCAGGCTGGTCTTGATCTCCTGACCTCAGGTGATCTGCCTGCCTTGGCATCCCAAAGTGCTAGGATTACAGGCGTGAGCCACCATGCCTGGCCTAAATATCCTATTTTTATATCCCATCTTAGAACTGTCTTCCCTGAATGTATCTAAAGTCACTTTTTAAAAATATTTTTTAAAATCCTACCCATACCACTTCTTCAAGCGATAGACTGAGGTGTACCAAACAGAAGAACCCTTGCTTCTCAAGGGAACCCTTTCGCTTGCTGCTTACCCCTGTCTGCTTCCAGGGGTATTCCTAGGTCTCTCAGTTGCTCGAGCAACTAAACCTAACCAACTTCTCTACTAAACCTAACGTTTTGTAAAGATTTGAAAGGAAAATCACTCTGAACAAAGAGTAGTCCCTGCTTTGGTATACCAGTAGCACCTGTGAAGACAGGTGGCCCCAGAAGTTTTCTGGGACCCTCTGAATTGGTAGGAGAGGGGCACCAGTTAATCAGAGGCACAGACAGGGAGGAGCAGGGTTGCTCCTGTCCCTGCAGCAGTATCCATTTCTGGGACCCACTTTCCAACCCACCCCCCCCGAATTCTAACAGCAGGAGACACACACACACATACCCTCAGGCTCTACATCACCTCTGCCTCCTTCAAGACCACCCTTAATATTCATTTTAACCAGATTTTGCCTGAATAAAAACGTGAAGGGGAAGAAAAGGTGCCCCAGTGTGTTTTCCCCTAGGAAAATCCCTACTGGTAACTAGTCTTATTTGCTCAATAAACAAAATCTTAGGCTGGGAACTGAAGGTCAGCACGAGCAGCATCTGCAGGTGTGCACCGGGGCTCTGGGGCCCTGTAACATTTGTGCATGTACCTGGGGGAAGGGGCGCTGCATCGGCCCGCCCCCCGCAGCCGCCCGCCGCAGCAGTGGTCACCGAGTCGGGGTGTGGGGAGGTGGAAATGAAATGCATAATTCATAGGCAGCTGTGGCGTCCAATCTTTGGGAGGGGTGGTAATTACAGAACTGAGAAATGAGGCTGCAGTGGGCAAGTCACCTCTAGGTTAGAGGCTGCTATGATAGATGGCCTGCATTGTTCTCTTTCTGACCTTTTTCTGAACTTCCCCTTAGAAGAACAGAGGAAATACAGTGCTGCCTTTTCCCATATTGTTTTTGAATAATACCTTCAGACGCCAGCTTTTAGAGTTTCTGTTCTTCCGTTTGGGGTTTTGCTTCCCCCTCCACCCGCCCAATGCCTTGCTTCTTTCCATAGAAAAATCGAATCACTAATGACTTTATCCTAGTATTAATGGTAAATACAGACTACACAAATATTTGTCCACACTGAACACAATACATACGGGGAAAGGAAAAAAAAAACCCGCAGCACCCTCTCCCTCCTTCTGCTCCGCCCTTCACTGCCAAGCAAGACAATCCCAAGAGCCGTCCTCCGTCCTCCGGAATGATGCAGACGGGGCTGATGAGAAGGGTGGGGGGCGTTGCTCGGTAGGAAAGATGATGGAACCTAAGCTCCGGCTTGCAGAATAGAATCGTTTTAACCGGACGTGAAGGTGCAAGCAGGAATGATGCTCACTCCCATGTAAGCTATTGATGCTATCCCAGGGGGGATAAAGTAACAAGGCTGGGGACTGTGTGCCTTATTCCCTTCATCAGCCTTTCCACTGTGCAACCCGAAAGCCGCAACGTCGTTTCCCTCCACGCTTCTCTCTGCCGCTAGTGATTTCCTGGTCTGAACTGTGACTCCCTAGTGATGGCCTGTAACTTTGGGTTCTGTGATCATCTGAAGTCTATCAACCTCTATACAGTCAGGGAAACCCAGAAGAGGGAAGAGGGAAGATTTCTGTTTGATTTTCACACAAGCAAGAATTACTAAAGAGTTAGGCAGAATTGTTCACTTAGCCTTCAATTCAAAATTGAATCTCAGGTTGAAACTTTGGGGTATGTGGGGTTGTTTTGTTTTTTGAAAAATGTACCCTTTTTGAGGCCAAATGAAAAGGAACTAGACAGTTCTGTGTCAGAGCCTTTCAGACTGGGGGTGGAATTTGGTTAGCTCCATTTAGCAGGTTAATGTTGATTGAACTCCTGCTGTGTGCATCACCACCCTGAGCTGTGTGGCAGCTGAGCACTTCCCTGGGAAGCAAATATAGGTTCTGTCTCCTCAAGGAACTTTTGATCTCTTCGGGGAATCCAGGACAAGCCTAAATACAACCATACAAAGACCTACTTACACAGCTGACACTACAGAGACAGGCCTGCCAGGCAGGCCCTCGCTGATTTCCAGTGATGCCACAAAACTTTTCTTCTTGGCAAAAAAGAAACTAAGCTGTTCATACCAATGATCACTGTCATTCTTTCAAACATCTTACAGGTTTTTTTATGGGTTTAATTGCTTATGGGTTTTTTTTAATTGAATTTTCAAAATCTCCCTAGCTGCCTCCTCCCTATCTCCACTTATTCTCTCTTCTTCTTCAGGTAGGTAAATAGTATCTCCTTTATCACCCGCTTTTCACCCACTATTCCTCAGCATATATATAGATATCTAGATAGATAGATATAGATAGATGATAGATAGATACAAACTCCCTATGTCAAGCTTCTCCTATTAAAAAGTGGAGCTTTATAGGTTTCTATTCACATTTCACCATTGAAATCCTTATTATCAGAGAAGAACTAAAAGAGCCACTTATTTCCTTAAAAGTAAATAAACAGTAAGAAATCCCAGTTTTCACTTCTTCTTCACACAATCAGCTACTCAGTTCAGCAAACATCTGTGTATTGGGTATTTACTGTTCTTAGCACAGTGCTTGGCGGTAGGAAAGAAGATAATGAAACCACAGCTTCTTCCAGCTCATGAGTGTGAACAATGACACCCAATGTCTGCAGACACCGACCCTCTTACCCCAGTAGACAAGGCTGTACGCTGGGTGCTGTGAGGTGTACAGAGATCAGTCATGCACAGGCCATGGCCTCGGGATGCTTCCAGTCTAGGAGCTGATTATAGATGATTCTTATTTAAAAAAAAAAAAAACTATCAGTGCAAGGATGAGTGAAAGAGCTGAATTGGCAGTAGAGACATAGTTAGCGTTGTAGGAATAGAGCACAGGAGGGAGCCTCAGTCAGCAGGGAGTGCTAGAGCAGGTAAGGTTTGAGTAGAAAGCTTCAAAGGCTTTCCATGAGAGCCAGGCCAGACATGCTTTCCACAGGGCCACTGACAGAGGTGCGGAGGGGAAGCCTGGGTGTGCTCAGGGAGAGTCTGGGACCACCAAGAGTCTCAGGTGCTGCCTCACCGCCCCTCACTCTTTCTTCTCTGACTTCCCTCAAGAGTCCCTCCCTCCCTTCCTCCTGCCTTCCTTTCTTCCCTTCTCCACCCGAAGCCCCAGCTGATGTGTGACAGCTCCCTGATTCCACAAGCTGGTTAGCTCAGTTGGCTAGAGTAGTGTTTGGGGCTCACGAGAACAAAATGAGCATTATCATCTCTTTTGCTGAATGTTGCTCCGTTCCAAAGGCACTGTAGGAGAGTCCCTGTTCTTGGACTACAAAGAGGCCCCATTGTTAGGATAAGAAAACTGGTTTATGAGAAGATGGAGCAGTGGTATCCTCATCTGAAAACTTTCTTTTCTTTCTTTCCTTTTTTTTTTTTTTTTTTTTAAGACAAGGTCTTACTCTGTCACCCAGGCTGGAGTGCAGTGGCGTGATCACAGCTCACTGCAGCCTCGACTTCCCAGGCTTATGCCATCCTCTTACCTCAGCCTCCTGAGTAGCTGGGACTACAGGTGTGTACAACCACTCCTGGCTAATTTTTTAAAAAAATTTTTGTAGAGACGGAGTCTTACTTTGTTGCCCCAGCTACTCCTGAACTCCTGGCCTCAAGTGATCCTCCCGCCTTGGCTTCCCAAAGTGCTGGCAGTACATGGGTGAGCCACCGCACCAGCCTTAAGGGAACCATTTGTTCCCTTACCCAGTGGGTCGCGTCCCTGTGTCTCCATAGAAGTTGAAGGTTCAGGTGGCTTTCGGAGCCTGTGTCTGTTGCACTTCAGCGCCCCCTAGTGGGAGGTGTAAAGAGCCAGCTTAGTATTTCCTCTGTGACCCAAACACAAGAAGGCAAACTTTGGTTTGGTTTGTTCTTTTTCAGCTCCTTTAAGAAAAGTTGAGTGTTGGAAGGTTTCCCCTGAGTAAGCTGCCCTTGGCTGGAGACCTGGAGTTTATGCCCATTTTGTTTGGCAAGATCTTCTTGTTCCTAACTCCTGCTGGAATAACCAACCAGTCACCGTGAGAGCTCGCTCTTGTCCGGACCACAGCAGGTCCTAACCAGGAGTGCTGTGAGCAGACGGGCCGTGGCCACATTTACTCTGTGAATGCTTCCTGCTCTAAAATTGGGTAAAAAACATACCCTCAGTGAGTCCTGTTTTGCTGGTTTGATGGCGTGCACGTCTCCAGAGAGCAAGGCCAGCCTCATCCACCTGGCTCCCCTCACCGCACTCACACCTGCCTGCTTAGAGTCAGGCCGCATCCTGTACTTACAGGATCAGAGCCTACTCCATCGGCCAGGAGTAGTGGCTTTATTTGGAAACTTGCTTAGGTAGGGTATTAGTGGGTTTCGGCCCTGCTTTCTCAGTAGTTTTCCACCTAACACACAGTGCAGTGGGGGAGACCTCCTCAGACGATACCTGTTTTATTGGAATATCCCTTAGGCTGCAATGGAAATTCACTCTCTAACTTGTGTTTGGCATTTTTACTGAGTGGGTTCCTTTTCATAGCTCAAGTTTCTGGCTTCTGTTCTCTTAATTGGTATGTCTCCGGCTGGTGACACTGAATGTATCTCCCTTTCAAAGAAGGAGCAAGTTTCTGTCTTTTATCCCAGACTGTCAGCCATAAAGACTGACTGTGACTTAGCTCCACAAGCCACATGATCAGATGGTGCTGTAAGGAAAGAAAATACCCCAAAGATGAGCCTTGTCTATGGCACAGTCACTCATCTGAGAGTTGGGGATTCGGGGCTTCTCCAGTGGAGGCATGGGGAACCTTGGAAAGGAAAGCATCGTGTTTCTTCTGCCTGTTGTTGGTTCATTCATTCATCCAGCAAACACTTATTGAGGCCTCACCATGAACCAGTCGAAGCTAAATGTTGAAGCAATGAGAAGTTTTGCATTTAAATCAGTAAAGTTGCACATAAGTGATGTTACTTTCTTAGTATGCATCTATCTAGAGTAGAGGGTGAACCTTGAATTAATGTGTTAGTGTGGAAGAGACCAGCCTTTTCCCCAGCCTCACATCTCATGATCACTATAAGTGGGTAACATCACCAGGCTGAATAAAGTGAAGACGCCACATCTGCAGTTGATCCACAGGAATTGAAATTCCAAATCCCTTGCCAGTGCAGAGAAAAGAAGAGTGGTCCCAGAAAGCTGAAAAGTGACAGCAGGTGACAGTGGGACTTGGGTTAGGCCTTCCCAGAATCAGCAGGCTTCCCAACACAGCTCTAAATGCCCAGTTTCAACCCTCGGCTTCAGTCAACAGACTAACAATGAATCGGAAGAAAAACAATCAACAAAAGGATCCATGATGAGGACCATCATAAAAGAATGGCTGAGGCCTGGCTCCTTTCTCAGCCACTGTGTTGGGATTCCCAGCCTCTGGCCTTTGCGCTCACCTGGGCAGGAGCCTCATCTGAGCACAGTGGCAGAGCACAGCTGAGGCATGGGGGCTGCCACACCGATGTGCACCCATACCCAGGCTTGAGTGTGCGGGCTGCATGTCACCTCCCACACATGCTGACTTCAGAGCCCCTTTGAGGAGGAGGGACAGCGGATGGGAGGAAATACCACAGGGCTTTTGTGATGTTGACAGTGCTCTGTTTCTTCACCTGGCTGGTAGTGACACTGGTCTTTGTTTTCCAATAAGTTGGTAAGGTATACGTTTTTGTTGTATACTTCTTTGTATATATATTCTCTTTCATAATTAAAAAAAAGATAAAAACATTTAAAAAGAGCCTGGAGCAGTATACATATGAAAAGATTACATAGATAGGCACCTGCAGAGACACATGGTTCCATTTCTCTGGCTGATAGGTGCTTCTGCAAACATTTGTTGAGCACATTCTTTGACAAAAGTCACCAAGCATAAAGCGTGGCCTGGTGACACTGTAGTCTGGTAGAGTGCTGGGAGGTCAGAACAGGCTTTCTCCAGCAACGCAGAGCTTCATGGTATAGCACCAGAGACCAGATTGGGGGATATTGGGCCACCCAGGCCAGGCATGGGTAAAGCAGGCACAGCACGTGTCAGGAGTATAAGGATCTCAGGAATTACAGGGCAGCGTGAGTATCTTTGAAATACTTATCATGGAGTCCAAACTGGTTCTTCTAGGAACCTTCCTCATTGACATTACAATTCATAGTTTTCTTTTTTTTCTTCTTTCCTTCCCTTCTTGCTTTTCTTATTTCATCAAGTCAAGTCAATATCGTTTAGGTGGATCCATGTCCCTGGCTGTACTTTCTTCACTTTATTCTACATGCACAAGCACATAACCACAAATTTAGAGGCCAGTATGCTCTGGACATCTGAGAACTGGTTTCCAGTTTGCACCAACATCACCAGAAGCCTTTGGAGATTATATTCATTTCAGTTGCAGATGCAACCTTCTCCTCTGGCATGTAAACAAGTGAGTTAGATTTTGGTGCTACGCTTAGCAGAGTTGGAGCAGGACTAAGAACGAAGGATCAGTGTGAAAATGTGTGTGTGTGTGTGTGTGTGTGTGTGTATTTAGTACATATTCAGAGCCAAGATGTTCACTGCCAATATGAATAGAAAAAACCACCAACCTGATTCTAACATTATACAGGGAATGGCCAGTTGAATCAAGGATGCCTGCATCCTTTAAGAGACTGTCCAAGTGTGCCATGAGAGTGATGTCAACATCTAGACCCAACTGCAATTATGTCAACCTCCATATGGATATGATGGTTCATTCTGAAGTCTTCAGCAGTTGTATTGGTGATAGCTGAAGATACTCAGTTATGACAGAATCATCAGTGAGGGTCTGAAATGATCCTCCTTAGCACACAGTTTTATGGACATCAGCAGCGGCCCCTTAGGTAGAAAATCTCTGCAACAGTGGTTCTATGTGTGTTACATCAAGCTGCAACCACCCAGAAGTTTGGGTGTCGTGTCTGTCCCCCCAGCTCTCCTTTTGGAGTTGGAACCCTGTTCCCTTGCAGCAGCTCTCCACCTTAATTTCTTCAGCTTATAACCAGGCAAAAGTACCCTGCTGCAGAGTGCACAGAGATCTTGGGGTCCACGGTGTTTGGCTTGGCCATTCCAAGGATGGCTCCGTGGAAGCCAGCGCAATGGGTGGGCCCCTTGTCAACCTCCCCCATGTTTTGCTCCTAGAGCTTCATCTCTGGGTCCCTTTTTCCTTTTGCTTGTCTGCCTATCACCCTAATCAAAGACAAAGCTATTTCTCTCTAATCTCCTGTTTGCCTAGGAAGCTGTGTGTCTTTTTAAGAATCCAATCACAGGTTGACCTGGGATTAGCTCACCTCAATGGCCATCTACATCTCCACTTGGACCTTCTGGATCCCCCTAGGCATGGTGTGGATTCATCCTGTGGGGAGGCTGCCCCTGTTTTCCCAGCAGGCTTGCCTGTGGTCACAGGGCGTGTTGTCTCTCCATGCAGCTGCCCCGAGGTGCTTTCCAGCCCTTGCCTTTCTGGCTGTCTTTTGTGCAGCTCTCTCTTACCTCTGGCTCCAATTCCTCTGAAATAGCCTCCTCCTCCTCCCTGCTCTTCAGATTTCTGCCACTGTTTCTTGGGTCCTGTGCTGCTTCACTGTAATCCCTTGCCTCCCACTCCCGGTCACCAGCTCAAACAGCGGCTCAGAGCTCAAGACAGCAATGCAAGTCTCCTTATTTTTGCAGTGGAAACATAAGATTTAACAACCCATCTGAAATACAGTTTTACATTTTGATTGCTTCTGCCCCAGCCATACTGAGGTTACTTTCAATCTACATATATTTGTGGGAACGGACTTTTTCTCTGCAGTTCGAGTACACCTTATAATACCAGTGATTATAAAATACCATGGACTAATAGAGTGTCTTGCTTCCAAGGAGTTTAAACTGTTTTATAATTCTGCCAACCATAATTTATCTTCATAAGCTGCCATAGAGACAAGAGAAAAAGTGAGATTAATAATCACATTTTATAGATGGTGAAATAAAAACTCAGAGAAATTGAGTAACATTTTTCCAGAAATGCACAGCTCCGCCTGTGCGCTCCGATTAGCGCTGCAGATTTATTAGCCAAGTTCGGAGTGGCAGTGAACCCTGCCCTTGTTTTATCAGTGAACTATGTAAATGAGCAAGACATTGACTCTGGTCTCAGACTTGACCAAAGTGTTTGGGGTGAGCAAGGGACTATACCCTGAACCCTGCGTCCCAGCCCTTGTTGCCGCCGACGCCATAAGCAGACACAGTAATACAGGTTGACTCTGCCCGCCAGGGTCCTCAGACCCACGGGACCACCCTCCCAAACCTGTTCCCCGGGCTGTGTTCCCTGGGCATCACTCTGACCTCTAGCCTGGCACACTGTTAGGACTCCAAGCAGCCCAAGCGCATGGCTGTCTTTTCAGTCTTCATTGCCTAGTGTACTGCATGTACCCAGCATTCATGTGAGATGAAATAAAAGGAACACTAGGTTACGGTAGTATTTCTCCACACAAAGAAGAAGCAAGAGGATTGTGGATAGGGAGTTTTATTCCTTTTTTTTTTTTTTTTTGAGACTGAGTCTTGCTTGCTCTGTCACCCAGGCTGGAGTGTAGTGGCGCAATCTCAGCTCACTGCAACCTCCACCTTCCAGGTTCAAGTGATTCTCCTGCCTCAGCCTCCCAAGTAGCTGGGATTACAGGTGCGTGCCACCATGTCCGGCTAATTTTTGTATTTTTAGTAGAGACGGGGTTTTGCTATGTTGACCAGGCTGGTCTCGAACTCCTGACCTCAGGTGATCCACCTACCTCGGCCTCCCAAAGTACTGGGATTACAGGCGTGAGCCACTGCACCCGGCCAGGGAGTTTTTATTTCTAAAGCTAGGTGGTAGGTACTTCACTGTTGGTTATATTAATCTTTTCAGCTTTTTGTGTAAATAAATGAAACAGTTGTTTAGTGTATATGCTTTAATGTATTTCAACAGAGTGTTCCATATCAGAAAGAAAGTGGCTTTAAAAAATGAGGAAGCTGGGTGCAGTGGCTCATACCCATAATCCCAGCACTTTGGGAGGCTGAAGCGGAAGGATTGCTTGAGCTCAAGAGCTCAAGAAGAGCCTGGGCAACATGGTGAAACCCTGTTTCTATGTGCCTGTGGTCCCAGCTACTCAGGAGGCTGAGGAGGGAGGGTTGCTTGAGCCCAGGAGGTGGAAGGTGCGGTCAACCAAGATTGTGCCACTGCACTCCAGCCTGGACAAGAGAGTGAGACCCTGTCTCAAAAAAAAAATAAGGAAGAGGGATGATCTGTTTATTTCATTGCTTTTACATGGACTTAGACGTGTTATAGATAAGTGGTTTAGTATTGTTCAGCTGACTACTCTATGCCAGGCCTCTGCAAGGTGCCTCCCTATGATGCTCTGTTTAACCTAATCTTCATACCTGTACCCAGAAGTAGGTACACAACCAGTACCTGACAGGGCTGGGATTCAACCCGTTGAACACTGGGATCCCAAGTGCGGGCCACGCCCTCTTGACTTCTGCAGCCTCTACACCTCCACTGGAGGCCATTCCCCTGCAGGGTCATATGATCTGGACATGATCTGGGAATGCTTCTCAGTGTGTGCAGTCAAGAGAGCGAGTGGAGCTAAATCATCAAAGCTTCCATATTGATGGTGTCCAAAATGACAGTTGTTTTTCCTCTTTCTTTAGAAAGATAGAATTTTCAGTGTCTTCCTATGAGAATGTTGGAAAGAAATTATCCCCCTCTTTCTTAGGTGCAGATTTTGTCTGACACTTCATGTGTGTTTAAAGTATTTTTGATGTCCCAAAATAGTAATGAGGCGATTCTTTAAGATGGTTCCATGGGGTGGAGCTGTAGCAGTGAAGGTGAGGAAGAGCAAATGAGAGATCAGTTATGACAGAACCTGGAAATGCTCACTCACAGTATTCAGGAACCAGCAGCCCTACCTGCCTGAAACCGAACCGAGAACAGGAACAGCCCCTGTGGAAGCAACCGAAATGTGATGATCAACCCAAAAAACCATGTAAACTCTGAAACAGAAAGGCCAAGCTGTCTGCCTCTCACATAGGAGGTACTGACAAGGTGGCATTGCCAGCTCCAGGGAAAACTGGCAACTGCTGAGGGTGTGCACTTGACGTAGACTCATTCCTTCTACAAATGTGTATGGAGCACCTACATGCCCAGGCTGCGTGCTAGGCGCTGGAGATACAGCAGTGACATGGGGGTTGGGGGACTTGCGCTGCTCTGTGTGTGGTAGCCACCCCTGCCTGGCCACTTACTAAGGCTCAGCTCAGACTCCTCCTGGGAAGCCCATCCTGCTTTCTCTCTCCTCCTCCAATTTCCCCCATCTTTGTATACTACGTACACACTTCACACATTATATGTCAGATGTCGCTATGCTGCTACCTTGGCTAGACGGTGAACTCCTGGAAGAGCCACGGGGGCTGGTTTACTTTTTGATCTTTAGCACCCAGCACAGTACCTGGCACAGAGGAAACACTTAGTAAATGGTGGTTGAATATTCTAATAAGTGAGTGAGGACAGCTTGAAACAAATTCTGGCTCAGAATGACTGTCAGAATGAGCTTCCCTGAAGATTAAGCATGCTTTAGCAACCATCCAACATGCTTCAGGTGGGCTGGATGAAAAGAAACATTTTAGACTTGACTTTGAACTTCTAGGACCTCAGAGCCTTATAGACTAGCAGAGCAGGGGGACAAGGCCTCTGCAAGATCAGATCACAGCAAAATGGTCTGAAGTCCCCATAGATTCCTGGGGGCCAAATGGGGAACTACCTCCCTTACCTGAGGGTTTATGGGCTGGGTGTTGAGCAGCTGTTTACGAAGCAGCTTCTGTGTGCCAGGCTGAGGATCAAGGACAAGTGAGATGCAGACCCTGCCCTCCAGGAGGTATAGTAGAGGCAGATATGCAAACGTATTTGTGTGTCAAAAATGACAATTATTGGCTGGGCGCGGTGGCTCACGCCTGTAATCCAGCACTTTGGGAGGCCGAGGCGGGCGTATCACGAGGTCAGGAGATCGAGACCATCCTGGCTAACATGGCGAAACCGCGTCTTTACTAAAAATACGAAAAATTAGCCGGGCATGGTGGTGGGTGCCTGTAGTCCCAGCTACTCAGGAGGCTGAGGCAGGAGAATGGCGTGAACCCGGGAGGTGGAGCTGGCAGTGAGCCAAGATCACGCCACTGCACTCCAGCCTGGGCAACAGAGTGAGACTCCGTCTCAAAAAAAAAAAAAAAAAAAAAAAAAAGACAATTATTTACTCTCTTTCTCCAGAACAAGAATGTTTAGTGGCTTGCTTTGGGAATGTTGGAAAGGAATGAGTCCTCTTTCTTAGGTGCAGATTTTGTCTGACACTTCATATATATGTTTAAAGTATTTCTGATGTCCCAAAATAGCGATGAGGAAATTCTTTAAGATGGTTCTGTGGGGCCAGTGGGTGCTCAGTTAGTATTTATTGGACCAATCTGGTCTGAGTATGTCATTGATCTTTGTATGCTTGTCACCTGGTAGAGCCAGCACAGAGACAGTGGGCAGTGTCTGTTTGAATAAGGAAGAATGGAAGCGGGCAGGGAGGGGGGCAGGCTGTATCTGAAATATGTCTCATGAGTGCAGAGAAAAGGCTGCACCCTTAGGGATGGGAGAGGGATCCAGAGTGGATTGGAAAAGGTTAAAACCAAAGGCAAGAGAGCAGCAGGTGGCTGTAGTGAGGCCCAGATGGAAGAGCATGTGATTTCGCATGTTGCAGTGGGACTGCGCAGGATAAAGTCTTCAACATAAGAGCTAAGGTGGAGGCTCTAGAGGGCGTAATGACAATGGCCATAAAATAAGAGGTTTGGGCTAAATCCCTGAGGTCCCAAGTCCTAACCCTGCATGAGCCAGGTGCCACTTCTAGCCCTCCTGTTCCTCCTCCCTGTCATTTTTGCTGTAATTCTTTCGTTGGCCACCTGCAAGTAGGTATCCTCGGCACTCCTGCTGTCTGCCCTGCTGTGGTGAGTGTGAGCCGGGTTGCTCGTGCCCCTCTCTGGGCCTCAGCTTCTGCTCCTCCTTGGGCTAAATCCTGCCCCCTCATGCCCAAACCTTGATTGCTGCATAATGATTCAGCCCTTCTACTCTCTTTTATCTGCACTGCCTTAGAGCTTTGTCTTAATCCATATTTTAACACTTTCTTATATTTAATAAAGGTTTATTTGATCAACAAATGCTTAATGAGTGGCTACAGAATGCCTGCGCTGCCCTCATAGACTTGGTCAGGGAAGACAGACAGTGAGCAGGTTAAGAAAGTGCTGTGAAGTGGCATTTATGGCACCCTATATGAACACTAACTGGTGTCAAGGGAGGCCTGTCTGTAGCGTGACAGCTGAGCTAAGATTTGAGGGATGAGAAGGAGGCAGCCATGTGACAGCCAGCAGGGAGAGCATTTAAGGCAGAAGCAACAGCATCCCACGAAGACTCTGGCTCCAAAGGAGCTCCAGGTACTCTTGCAAATGGAAAGGAAACCAACGGGCCTGCAACGTATTAAGCTAGGAGAGTGGTTGGCAGTGATGGTGGAGAGGTGGGCAGGGTCCCAATCGTGGAGGCCCCATG
Source organism: Pan troglodytes (assembly GCF_028858775.2). Classification (NCBI taxonomy): domain Eukaryota; kingdom Metazoa; phylum Chordata; class Mammalia; order Primates; family Hominidae; genus Pan; species Pan troglodytes. The sequence continues at coordinate 154,997,150 of NC_072404.2, read as the reverse complement.
GCCATGGAGGGGTCTAGATTTCATTCCAAGTCCAGTGGGGAGCCCCTGAAGGCTTACGGCAAGGGGGTGGGGTGCCATCTGTTCCCTGTGGCTGCCATGGAGGAAGTGGGCACAAGGAAGGGAGAGACAAGTGGAAAGGCTGCAGTGGAAGCTCCAGGTGACGCAGGGGTGACCAGCGCCACTGCTGCGGCAGGGGGGATGGAGAATCGGGCTGACTTGAGACTTTGGAGCTGGCCATGTTAGTGGATAGATGGTGGGGATGAAGAAATCAAACATCTTTCCTGGATTTCTGCCTAAGCAGCTGGAGGGTGGTGGTTCCCTTTCATAAAATGAGGAGGACAGTGGAAGGAATATGTTTAGAGAGGGGGATCAGAGAATAGTTCCCTTCTAGACGTGTGGAATTGGAGATGACTATGAGACATTCCAGAGGCAATACCAGGCTTCCAGAATGCAAATCTAGAGCCAGAAGGAGAATTCCAAGATGGAGACAAACCTGGGAATACAAATGGAATTTAAACCTATGGAGCGAGTAAGATGACTGTCAGTTTCCTAGGGCTGCTGAAATAGGTACCACAAAATATCTGGCTTAAAACAAAAGACATCCAAAATCAAGGTGTCAACAGGGCCATGCTCCCTCTGAAGGCTCCAGGGGTAGAGCCTTCCTTGTCTCTTCCTGCCTCGGGTGGCTCCAGGTGGTCCTTGGCTTGTGGCAGCATCACTCCAATCTCTTCCTCCCTTTTCACATGACCATCTTGCTGCTGTGTCAGTATCTATGTCCAGATTTCCCTCTGATATGGATGCAAGTCACATTGGATTAGGGCCCACCTACTCCAGTGTGACCTCATCTTAGCTAATTATATCTGCAGCAACTCCATTCCTAAATAAAGTCACATGCCAAGGTGCCAGGAATTAGGAGTTCAACATAACTTTTAGGGGGACACAATTCAACCCATAACAATTATCTAGGGCTGGGTGGAAGGAGAAAAGACGGTGGGCTTAGGACTTGGCCAACACACAGCAGTTGGATAGAAGAGGGCGAGCCTGCAAAGGAAATGGGCAAGCCACAAGCCGAGAGGCGGGACAGATATGGGGAGCAAGCGATGTCATGAAAACCAAGAATAAGTGTTTCAGGGCAGGAAGGAATGATCACCCGCGTGAAAAAAATGTGGCTCCCGGGTCACAGAGCTAAGAAGTTGATCAACGGATGTGACAACGTGGAGATCACTGCTGATCTCAACAAGTGCAGCGCATCAGTGACGCAGAGTGTCCAACTCCAATTAGAGGAGGCTGAGCAAATGCTGTGAGGTGAAGAGGTGGGAACCACAGGGGGAGATGACTCTCTCCAGAGAGTGGGCCTTGAAGGGGAGCTGAGAACTAGGGCAGCAGCTGCTGGGAGACGAAGGGATTAGGAAAGGTTTGTGTTTGGGGCTTTTGTTTTGTTTTTTGTGTTCTGTTTTGTTCTTGTGTTCTGCTTTGTTTTCTAACGTGGGAGCCACTAGAGCATGTGGTGTGCTGTGTCGGCTCGATTTTTATGTCTGTGTCTTTCTGTGACACACGTTTTGTATTCGACTCGAGTTGTCCTGTGTGCTTTGATGTGGCTTTCGCAGCATCAGAGGCCTTCGCGGACAGTACTGTCTCCCAGCCACCTAGCCAGATGCCTGGGCATTTGTTCTTTACGGTCGCAGCAGGAACATTCTGCGGCACGTATCATGGTACCGTGAATGGCTGCCATTTCATTTTCTTGGTGGACTACAAGCAATTTTCCCAGGCCCCGTTCATGTCACGTCAGTCGTCAAAATCTATGTCTGGTGTTTCCTGCTAAAGAACATCACTAAAGTGCCTTTGTGTGGCCATTTTAGTTGTTGTAGTCTGCCTTGTTCATCACTGGGGAATGGAAACTGGAAAACGAGGTTTCCGTGGGTTAGGAACAGCCTTCCGGGCCATGAGAACCACGTAACTAACCTGATAGGAAGGGCAGGCCCATAGTCAAGTTCAGAGAAGTCCCCTGGGGCCAGACCGGCCTCTTCCTAAGACTTACTTGAGTGTCAAACATCCAAACCTACAGACTGGAGCGTCAGACTTCCAAACGTCAGGCTGCAAGAGGGCAGGGGCCAGCCAAGAGGCCAGGTGACAAGAATCGGGGGACAGAGGTGAGAATGTGCTTGATCCTTGAGCCAGCAGTCCAGGCCAAAACTCTCCTCCCATGAAGAGGCCTAGATCCACGCGAGAGGAGGCAGGAGGCCACCCCTGACTCTAGAACAGGGAGGGCAGAGAGAAAAGCAGGTTCTGACACCATAATACTTTTTTTGGTAGTGTTCTTTTCAGATATTCCCTTCTTTTCTGGCCAGATATGGTGGCTCCTGCCTGTAATCCCAGCACTTTGGGAGGCTGAGGCAGGTGGATCACTTGAGATCAGGAGCTTGAGACCAGCCTGGCCAACATGGTGAAACCCCGTCTCTGCTAAAAATACAAAAATTAGCCAGACCTGGTGGTAGGTGCCTGTAATCCCAGCTACCTGGAAGGCTGAGGCACGAGAATCGCTTGAACCCAGGAGGTGGAGGTTGCAGTGAGCCAAGATCATGCCACTGCACTCCAGGCTGGGCAACAGAGCAAGACTCTGTCTCAAAAAAAAAAAAAAACAAAAAAAACCTGAAACAGATAGTCCCTTCTTTTTTCTAAGGGATGTGATGTTTTAAATAAACTGAAACGATCTCTAAAGGCACTGCTAGAGGCAACCTGGCAGTAATCTTATCAGTTACACACAATGATGAGTGAACCTGGGGGCCCTGGTATGTGGCCAACACTGACACAGGTGGCCTAGGCAGGTGGTGGGCTCGTGGTCACATGGAAGACAAGGGTGCAGCAGGGACATGTCTTGGAGCCACCACAGGCATCCCCAGCTCATCAGTGCCAGTGAGTAAGAGTGGCCCCTGATAATACATGCGCAGTCCAATGTGGGGACCAAAGGAGACAAAGGCCAAAGAGGGGGTGAAGTGCCAAGCAGAACACTGGCAGCTGAAGACGCCCAGCAGCGAGTGATGGGGACAATGGAAGGTTCATTAAATAGCAACAAGGCAACTCACTCCAGCCCCCAGCGGTCACTCCTTCTGCTGCCCAGACCAGCAAGTGTGACTGGTACTCTAGAAGCACGTAGTAGCCAGTACCCAGTCTCTAGTTGTGAGGAAAGGAATAAACTCTTTTTTTTTTTTTTTTTTTTTTGAGACAGGGTCTTGCTCTGTTACCAGGCTGGAGTCCAGTGGTGCAAATCATGGCTCATGGCACCCTCAAACTCCTGGGCTCAAGCAGTCCTCCCACTTCAGCCTCCTGAGTAGCTGGGACCACAGGTGCGCACCTCCATGCCTGGCTTTTTTTTTTTTTCTTTTTGCGACGGACTCTTACTCTGTCACCCAGGCTGGAGTACAATGGCACGATCCCGGCTCACTGCAGCCTCTGCCTCCTGGGTTCAAGCGATTCTCATGCCTCAGCCTCCTGAATAGCTGGGATTACAGACCTGCGCCACCACGCCTGGCTAATTTTTGTATTTTTAGTAGAGACAGGGTTTCACCATGTTGACCAGGCTGGTCTTGGACTCGTGACCTCAAGTGATCCTCCCACCTTGGCTTCCCAAAGTGCTGGGATTACAGGCCTGAACCACTGCGCCTAGCCCTTTTTTTTTTTTTTTTTTTAAGAAACAGGGTCTCACTCTGTTGCCCAGGCTGGTCTGAAACTCCTGGGCTCAAGTGATCCTCCCATCTCACCCTCCCAAAGTGCTGGGATTCCAGGCATGAGCCACCACACCTGGCCAAACTCCATTTTACATGTGAAAAATCAGAACTTGGTAATAAGACATTTTTGGGTTTTGTTTGTTTTCTTCTTTTCAATACTATTATATAAAGAAAAAAGATTAGCAATGAGAACAAATTTAAAGGGGGAAGAGGAGGTACTTTTTCAGTAGAGAAAAATTCAGCTAGAAGATCCAAGACCAGTGGGGGTGTTTCTGATCGCCCTCTTCCTCCCCACTCTCATGCTAGGTGTGTGAAAGGTAACCAAGAGAAAGGTCTCCCCAGCTCCCTTCACTCCCACTCCAGGCTGCAGAAAGGGTAGGAAAGTAGCCTCTTCTACCATCTCTTAGTGAAGTGGAAAATTTATAGAGAAAATAAAAATCAGGCTAATGCATTTCATTATCAGCAGAATGCCTTGAGCTACTTTCTTTTTTTTTTTTTTTTTTTTTGAGACAGGGTCTATTTCTGTCGTCCAGGCTGGAGTAGAGTGGTGCAATCTCAGCTCACTGCAACCTCCACCTCCCGGGTCCAAGCAATCCTCCCACCTCAGCCTCCCAGGTAGCTGGGACTATAGGCACACACCACCACACCCTGCTAATTTGGGTTTGTTTGTTTGTTTGTTTTTGGTAGAGACAGGGTTTTGCCATGTTGCCCAGGCTGCTCTTGAACTCCTGGGTTCAAGCAGTCCACCTGCCTCAGCTTCCCAAAGTGCTGGGATAACAGGCATGAGCCACCGTGCCTGGCCTTGAGACTTTTTTTTTTTTTTAAAAACATAAGCTGTGTTCATATCTCAAACTTTGAGCCTGGTTTTGTCCAAAACATACCCCTACCTAATCATGACAGATTCTTAGAAAAGAAGATGTACCTGGGTGGTCTCTTTAGTGTTGATTACCAACTCCCTGTGAAATGTTCTCTTGGGGTTTAGGTGATTTCCTTGAAGGGACAGAACTCCTGCATTCAGGAACAGGTTGTTCATGGGGTTTACGCTGGAATCCTGGTTGATACCAGACTCTGTATTGATGAATGGGCTTCTATAATTGTAATATTAGGTAACTTTTAAGAAGATTAGCTTTTTAGAAGCTAATAAAAAAATAGCAATGTTTCCTTAAGAAAGTGTGATGTAAATTCTTAAGAAAGGATAATTGGCATAAACAGATATTGGACTTAATCCCATTATTTTGGGAAGGGGACAGCTTGTTTTACATCTTCCTGAAGATAGAATACCTCGAGTTAGGTGTGGTTGTGCATTCCTATAGACCCAGCTACTCAGGAGGCTGAGGCAGAAGGATTGTTTGAGTTCAGAAGTTCAAGACTATAGCGAGCTATGATCATGCCTGTGAATAGCCACTGCACTCCAGCCTAGGCAACATAGTGAGTTCCCATCTCTAGATAGACAGAAGAAAATAGAAGACCTGCGTTTCAGAATTCCTTTGTAAAAACCAGGCATTCTCTGAAGATTAGTTTCCCAGACTTTCAGCTACAAAAGATAACTTCAGAATATCTCTAAAATGGTTGTTAGCTCATCTGATTGGCGTGTGAAGGTAATGAAGTCAGTAGACGTGGTTCTCTGTAGGTGTGTTCTAAACACACAGACTTATCCTTCATCTCAGCCAACCTTCTAAGTGGGCCCTCCACTAATGGAGGGGACCAAGCCAAAGAATGGAAGGATTGTTGTAGCGCAGCGCCTCTCCTGAGAGCCACAGGCCCTTCAGAGGAGGAGTCAGTAATGGCACCCCAGGTTTGAAAGATAGTATTCATATAGAAACAGCTTCCTGCATTTCCAACTTGCTAATGGTTTCTTCCATTCTTCCTTTTCAGGGCCCCTGAGATCATCCTTGGTTTACCATTTTGTGAGGCAATTGACATGTGGTCCCTGGGCTGTGTTATTGCAGAATTGTTCCTGGGTTGGCCGTTATATCCAGGAGCTTCAGAGTATGATCAGGTGGGTCCAGATGACACAGATATTCACAAGACCTCATTCTTCATCTGGAAAATAGCCTGGATTAGCATTTCATTGATTACATGACAAATGGGCGGGACTGTGGAATGTCACGTTGTCTCCCAAACCTTGCTTCCCTTAACCTTGCTATTTTTTCTTTATTCCTTTCTCTTTTTTCTCTTTTTTGTTAACTTCTTTCCCTACAAAAATTGTCATTTTCATTTTTCTCAAAGCCAGCAGAGCCATTAGTAGTATACCATATGTATAGTGACAGGAAAAGCCCTGACCTCATTCTTATCTTTTCTTGCAGATTCGGTATATTTCACAAACACAGGGTTTGCCTGCTGAATATTTATTAAGCGCCGGGACAAAGACAACTAGGTTTTTCAACCGTGACACGGACTCACCATATCCTTTGTGGAGACTGAAGGTAGGAAGAGCGTCTCCTCCACTCCTCACAGTGGCCCAGCGCTTAGGGAAGAGGGCCGTAGACCCATTAGTGGGGAGCTGTTGATTCAGTCAGCAAAATGAGGGCGCTGAGGGTGCTGTTGTTAATACGTGGTGTGGCTGAATCTGAATGCTCAGAAGCCCCTCTTTCCCTTGGCCTATCGCCGCCTGTGAGAGTCCCACCTTATGATTGCTGAACTCCCAGGATTTAATCCGATAAGCCTTGATGACTGTCTGATTTGTGCTAGGGAGAGAAACGAACCCCACTCTGCCCTTGAGAGCTGGCAGTCCAGAGGGAGACAGGACCATGTGCCACAAGCTCCCGCCCACTGTAATAAGGGCCCTGTTCCTGGTCAAGAATGGGTGTGGGTGCCAAGAGGAAGGAGCATTTAATTCTGCCTGCAGCAGAGGGGCAAGGAGGAGCATTTGAACTGGGCCCTAAAGAATGAAGAGGGAGCGTGGTGGCTCACGCCTGTAATCCCAGCACTTCGGGAGGCTGAGGTGGGTGGATCACTTGAGGTCATGAATTCGAGACCAGCCTGGCCAACATGGTGAAACCCCGTCTCTACTAAAAGTATAAAAATTAGCTGGGCGTGGTGGCATGCGCCTGTAATCCCAGCTACTCAGGAAGCTGAGGCACGTGAATCACTTGCACCTGGGAGGCGGAGGTTGCAGTGAGCTGAGATTGTGCCACTGCACTCCAGCCTGGGCAACAGAGTGAGACTGTGTCTCAAAAAAAGAAAAGGAAGAATGAAGCGGGTTTGCCCAGTAGAGAAGTGTGGGGTGGCGGCTGGGGTGATGGGGGTTAGGGAGAGGGGTTCCAGGCAAAGGAGGCTGCCTAGTGAGCCCATGGGAATATCCTAAGGCCCAGGGAGGTGTCTGGTTCACACAAGTAACCATAAACCTGAAACTCTGGGGGCAGAGGCTTCACTTTAACAGAAACATAGTTTGCTTTCACTTTGATCTGTGCCTAGCAATTAAAATCAAAGTATTTTCCTGGTAAAAAGAAAATAATAAAGTCTTAAATATGTTTCATTTTAGGTATTTCTTTTTTTGCAGCAGGGTGGGTGGGTGTTTGTTTTGTTGTTGTTTTGGATTTGTTTTTTTAATGGAATCTGCAGCCAAATTCTAATATGGTTTAAAGATAATATATATCCAGTAGTCACAAAAGACTGAGAAAAGAGATTTGGGAACTGAGCAAGCACTCAGGCTATTGATGGGAGGCCTGGCATTTGGCAACTGTGAGGGTGAGTGTCAAGGTCAGGTCCAGTAAAAAGAGTCCTCCAGTGGAGGAGGGTGAGGCTGGAGTTTGCTGCTGTGTTTTATTGAAGAGCCTCAGTCCCACATGTCCAGCTGTTCCCAGGACTTAAGCCGCTCCAGGTGTGCTGTCCTTGAGTGAGATTTTGAGGATGAATTACCTCTGGATTACCTCATGGATGAGTACAGAAATCCATAGTAATTGGAAACAGCAGTATCTCCAGCCATTTGGGGAATGTAGGTCTGTGTCTCAGCCACCAATAGAGGGGCAGCCCAGCCACAAACTCTGGGGCCAGCTGCCACCTATTGGCCATGTGACCACGGCAAGTGCCTTGAGCTTTCTCTTCCTGTTTCCCCATCTGGAAAATGGGGATAGTAACTGTGCTACCTAATGTGGTTGTCAAAACTATTAAATGAATAAATGTGCTTTAGAACAATGTCTGGCACGTAGCAAGAGCTATGTGCATAAGGGTTTATTAAATAAAATTGGAAAATGCATGGGAAAGCCCTTTGCTTTTCCACAGTGGAATCTTGCCTTATTCCTTAGACTCAGAGAAGGCTGTAAGCTGATCGAGGATGTGGCATACCTTGATCAGCCTGTGGTATGGAGCAAGACTGCTCCATACCTGACCCGGAGCCAGCCCCTGACACGTGTGCATGGGAAGGAGGAGGGATGGGTTGGTGTGGATGAAGAGAGAAGGGAATTGCAGGTGTGCAGGTCATTGAAGAATCAAAATCTCTTCCGAAATGTGGGAAAGAGACCCTCTGTGAGACACAGGAGTTCCAAGGCTTGAGTCCCAGTGATGAGGAGCTAAGTCACGTTACCAATTGGCTTTTGCCTCTCTTGACAGACACCAGATGACCATGAAGCAGAGACAGGGATTAAGTCAAAAGAAGCAAGAAAGTACATTTTCAACTGTTTAGATGATATGGCCCAGGTAAGCTTCATGGGTGAGTATGCAACGTAAGCCCTTTAAAACCAAGGGCAGCAAGACTTCTGCAATAGTAATAGAAGATAATGGGTTGAAATCCACATTATTCAACTGCAGTGGTTGACCTTGACCTTAAATAGTTACAGCCAGTCTTAGTAAGAATACCATTTGGTGTGTGAAACATTTTTAAAACTTCATACCGTTTATGAAGTTTTATAAACTTCCAGTTTTATAAAACTGGAAAAATCGTTCCAGTTGGCCGGGCATGGTGGCTCATGCCTGTAATCCTAGCACTTTGGGAGGCCGAGGCGAGTGGATGACCTTAGGTCAGGAGTTCAAGACCAGCCTGGCCAACATGGCGAAACCCCGTCTCTACTAAAAATACAAAAATTAGCTGGGCATGATGGTGAGCACCTGTAATCTCAGCTACTCGGGAGGCTGAGGCAGGAGAATCACTTGAACCCAGGAGGCAGTGAGCCGAGATCACACCACTGCACTCCAGCCTGGACAACAAGATCAAAACTCCGTCTCAAAAAAAACAAAAAAACAATCATTCCAGTGTATTGGTTCCCAGTTGTAATATAGTACTGGCCTATCTGCCTGATGTTATCATGAGAAGAATTCCAGCCCATTAGTACCCATCTTTTTAATGCCCATAATTTAGTGTGTATGTTTCCTGGGGCAGCCGTTAGAAGGTGCCATGAACTGGATGGCTTAGGACAACAGATTTTCATTCCCCCACAGTTCTGGAGGCCAGAAATTGGAAGTTGGGCTTCAGCAGGCCCATGTTCACTGTAAAGGCCATAGGGGAAGAGCATCCGTGTCTGTCTCCCAGCTTCTGGCAGCTCTGGCAATCCTCAGCGTTCTTTGACTTGTAGCTGCATCCCTCTAATCTCTGCTTCCTTCTTCACATGGCTTTTGTCCTGTGTCTCCTCTGTGCCTCTGTGTCCACATCTCCCTTGCCTTGTCACTGGGCCCACCCTAATCGAGTATGACCTCATCTTAACTCAATTTGATTACATCTGCAAAGACCCTATTTCCAAATAAGGTCACATTCACACCTACTGGGGACTGGGACTTTAATATATCTTTTAGAGGGATACAATTCAATCTGCTACACAGTCTCAGCTCACTGGCAGGGACCGCAGGCTCTCACCTTTGTGCCCCAGAGAAAATTCTAGAACTTCAGCTCTTTTTAGTGTGAAAATTAGTCTGAAACCAGGGCAACCCAAAGTGAGTTTTCTCTTTAAAGCAATGAGAAACAAAGCTATACACCAGTAAACACTTAGCACCCCTCTTACTGTAGATGACTATAACCAAAAATCATGATTCTGAGTAAAGTGTGCTTGTCAGTTGATTAGCAGCTTAGATTGTCTGAGAAAACTGAAATTGGTTTCCAGACCATGTCCTGGAAAATACAGAAATCACCACAAAACAAGCCTTTTAAAGTCGATCCTAGTATAGACTCACCCTTGGAAGAAAAATCCTGTGTTCAGATATCCTGCCTGTCTTGGCCAGAGGTGACTCCATTGAACACAGGGACTAAAATAATTCTGGCCCTAACTGGGGAACCCATGAGAAGGATGATATGCTGTAGGTGGAGGACGGGCACACTCAGGCCCTTCCACTTCCCTCTAAAGGTTAAATACATACATACATACATACATACATAGACTTTTTTGTATCTTATTTGTACTGCTTGGCCGTGACTCTTTTTTAAAAATTGTGGCAAACACACACATAGCATAAAATTTATCATCTTAGCCTTTGTTAAGGGTACAGTTCAATAGTATTAACACTCCCATTGTTATGCAACCAGTCTCCAGAACTCTTTTCATCTTGTGGTTATTTTTAATGAGGAGTGATGAAAGCTGCATTTCAACTTAACTGATGAAAGCAGGAGCAGTTTACATCCTGTCATTCAGATATATTTGCAGGTCCCAGCAGCAGCCCTCTCCCCTTCCTGGGGCACAGCCCCTCTCTGCCTTTCCTGCAGAGAGAAAAGCCACATCCTGTGGGCAATGACAACATGTGGGTGGTGCCTCCCATAGGGGCAGAGTTCCTGGGAACTGAGAAAGGGGGCTTGAGAGATCAGGAGGAAGTTACAGGGCAAAAAATAAGGGAGCCAGGAGAGGGGAGGCACGCTGGGGTCTTCCTTGGTAACCTGTCCTTACTTGCGTCCAGGTGAACATGACGACAGATTTGGAAGGGAGCGACATGTTGGTAGAAAAGGCTGACCGGCGGGAGTTCATTGACCTGTTGAAGAAGATGCTGACCATTGACGCTGACAAGAGAATCACTCCAATCGAAACCCTGAACCATCCCTTTGTCACCATGACACACTTACTCGATTTTCCCCACAGCACACAGTAGGTGTCCTGCTTGATGCTTCGTACCAGGGATCGGCAAACTTTAAAGGCCCAGACACTAAATATTTTAGGTTTTGCGGCCATAAGGTCTTGGTAACAACTACTCAGCTGTCACTGTAGCTGAAAGCAGCCACAGATGCAATACATAAACAGATGAGTGAGGCTGCATTCTAATGAAACATTTATGAAAGTGGGCAGGGCTGGGCGTGGTGTCTCATGCCTGTAATCCTAGCACTTTGGGAGGCCAAGGCAGGTGGATCACCTGAGGTCAGGAGTTCGAGACCAGCCTGGCCAATATGGTGAAACCCTGTCTCTACTAAAAATACAAAAATCAGCTGGGTGTGGTGGGGCGCACCTATAATCCCAGCTATTTGGGAGGCTGAAGCAGGAGAATTGCTTGAACCTGGGAAGCAGAGGTTGCAGTGAGCCGAGATCGCGCCATTGCACTCCAGCCTGGGCGACAGAGCGAGACTCCATCTCAAAAAAAAAAAAAAGAAAGAAAGAAAGTGGGCAGTGGCTGGACTGGGTCCCTGGCCTGCAGTTGGCTTCACACTGAAAAGGAGGGAAGAGGAGAGCACAGAGCTGGATGAACCTGACTCTGGGTATCTGTGCAGGAAGAGAGGTGCCCGAAATGGTAGTCTCTGTAGCGCAAAACTAGTCTCAGGGCCAAAGATTGCTCCCAGAACCATCCCAGAGTGGACCCAGTCTAGTTTGGGTTTGGATTTGTTCATTCATTTCTTCAGCGTGCTGTGTGCCGGGGTACAGTGGTGAGCAGAGCACACGGTCCTGCCCACTGGAGCTTGCAGTCCGTAAGAGAGAGAATGGTATAAAACAAGTGATGCCCAAATCACCAGGCTGCTACGAGGACAAGTATCAGGTTTGATGAGAGCATACCCACAGGGGAGCCTCATTTTGGGGCAAACCAGGAAGACTCCCAGGAAGTGGCCTGTGAAGGATGAGGAAGAGGATGGGCATGAGCAGGCAGGGCATTGCCTGTATGGACAGGACACTCCCCCATGGGCAGGACCATGCACCCATCCCAGAAGGCAGTAGGTGAGACAGTGAGGCATCCAGTCAGCCAGGGCAGGCCGTACATATTAAGGTTTTTAATCTTGATCCAAAAAGAATGGGAACTCATTAAATGATTCTTCAGCAAGGGAATAGCTGGTTAGATCTGTGTTGAGAAAAGATCTGTCTGCTGCCACACAAGTCAAATGAGTCTGGAAAAAAATGTCCATTCGGTTTAACAACTCACAAGTTGTCAGTAACGCAGTGGCAGCCATTCAGTGGAGTGGTAAAAGCAGAAACCAGTTTAGCAGGTTGAAAGACCAAGTGAGAGGTGAAGAAATAGCAACCTTTCATGAAGTGAGGCTATGCAAGAGAAGAAATAGAGGGGTGACTGGGGAGGGGTCAAGGGGATTGTTTTTAAGACAGGGTTCAGAGCACAGGGATGGGCCAGTGTCATTGGAAGGATAGATGGACGAGGGGCATGTGGATGTCAGCGTGTGTGCTGGTCTCGTGGAGAAAAGTTGAGGGAGTCCTGTCAGACAGCTTCTGCTTCTCAGAAGTAGGCAATGAGGTTATCTGTTGAGAACGAGGTGGAGGGTGGTTTAAGAAGGGTAGAAAGTTTAGGTAGCTGGAGCAGAAGGTGGCAGAGCAAACTGACCAGAGAAATACGGTGGAATTGTTGAGCCCTGAGGTTCGACATGAATCGTTTATAGTGTAACTCATCTCCCCAGGTGAAGGCATAGAGAAGACAGATGAGTCTTCTGATCTAGGTTTGTCCAGGTGGAATTTTTGCCAGGCTGATAAGAGAAGAAGACAGATTGACAAGGAAGCTGATGAGGCTAGCCAGAGAGTAACTGTAATCCAGAATGATGGCTATTGGAGACTTTGCCCAAAGGGAAAGGAAGTGAAGATGGGAGGGGATCCAAGTAAACGTGGTGTTCTGGTCAATGCAGAGAAGGATTATCATAGTCATAGTGGAATGAGCCGGATGGAGGAAGAATGTGGCTGAGAAAACAGGATGCTTGAACTTGTAGTTTCTGGAGGTGGAGCAATTTCAGGTTTGACGGTCCAGGGAATGAGTGGCTGTACTGGGTTGAGAACAACAGTCACTGGACATGAGAAGTAAGCGGGAAGCCAGGGTATTTAAAAAGGGACCTGTGACTTCTGAAGCTTTCCTAGCCAGGCAGGGAATGGCTTGGAGAGGAAGGTCCAGCCAGTGGCAAAGGCCTCAGTGAACGAAGGGGAGAGGAAACGAAGTCATGGCCAGTTGCAGTGGCTCACACCTGTAATCCCAGCACTTTGGGAAGCCAAGGAGGGCGGATCAGCTGAGGTCAGGAGCTCGAGACCAGCCTGGCCAACATGGTAAAACCCCATCTCTACTAAAAATACAAAAATTAGCCAAGCGTGGTGGCGCACTTCTGTAATCCCAGCTACTTGGGAGGCTGAAGCACAAGAATCGCTTGAACCCAGGAGGTGGAGGTTGCAGTGAGCTGAGATAGTGCCACTGCACTCCAGCCTGGGCGACAGAGCAAGACTCCGTCAAAAAAAAAAAAAAAAATAGGAAGCCGTTGGTGGATGGGAAGGTAATGGAGGGTCTCACTTCAGCCTCTCAACCCTGAGGTACTTGGGATGTAAAAGAATAAATAATCACATCCTACGTCTGCAGGGAAAAGGGGTGTGCTCAAGAGAGCAACAGATTCTATAAGGATCAGGAGGGGAAGGGAATCCTGTGAGAAGAGCCTGGAGATGTGAGAATTGTGCGTATCATGGCGGGCCCTGCTGTCTCCAGAGTCAGAGGGGGCTGGGTCTCAAGGCTGGACCCGCCCCTTTCTGGCCTACAGGAAGTGAGTGGGTGGTACCACCATGGATAGTGGGGCCTCCATTTCATTTCTGTGCCTTACTATCAGTGAAGCAAGTCAAATGGCATTGCAACAAACAGATAGTGCCTCTTTAATGTAAAACCATGCTTGAAACAACTGAACTCTGGTACAAAGGAATCTGGACCCATCCCTCCCCTACTCTTGTTACGGGATTTGTCCTTTTTTTTCTTTTTTTTTTTTTTTGAAGTAGAGTCTCACTCTGTTGCACAGGTTGGAGTGCAGCAGTACGATCTTTGCTCACTGCGTCACTGCAGCCTCCATCTCCCAGGTTCAAGCGATTCTCCTGCCTCAGCCTCCCAAGTAGCTGGAACTACAGGCACACGCACCACACCCGACTAATTTTTGTATTTTTAATAGAGAGGGTTTCCCCATGTTGGCCAGGCTGGTCTCGAGCTCCTGACCTCAGATGATCTGCCCGCCTCGGCCTCCCAGAGTGCTGGGATTACAGGCGTGAGCCACCGTGCCTGGCCTGGATTTGTCCTGTTTCTGAGTGCCATAGGGGTCAGCCACAGAGCTGTCCGTCTGTACCACAAGAAGAAGAAAGGCAGACTTGGCAATTTACTGGATAGGGCTCCCATGATTTCAGTCTTTTGATATCACGGGTAAAATGGGATGACTGAGAAACAGCTACGGATAGGAGACTGAGGATAGGGGTGCCCTCTACAGAGGTCCTCTTAGCCGTCTGCACCAAAACAGTCAGATAGTCACCCCCATAAAGCCTGGGGCTTTAATGACCTCAGAGTCCTTCCACCTGTGGGTTCTGTAAGGAAGACTCAGTAGAGTGTTTCACGGCTTGGTCACATGGAGACCGTGAGCATCAGCAACCAATTCAGAACTTCATCTGGGACCCAAGAGGGGCACTGACAAGTCAGAACTCAGAAATTAGCCTAAGAAGGAAAGGTGGGTCTCTGAACACACCTAGGCTTGCCTGAAAGTAGGCCTGATCCCTAAAGTTCTCTAGAACTTGCTGGGAAAACCTTGAAGAACTCCAGGGCAAGGATAAACCTCCAGGCCCATGCAGCTGTAGTGCCCCCGCCCTGGGAGCTGAGCCACAGCTACTGGATTACTAGGTGAAAGAGACCCTGCTCCTTTCTCCATACCAGGATTCCAGTGCACAATTTTTTAAAAACCAATCTTCTTATAAACCTAAAGTGAAAGGACTTGCCCTTTCCTAAAACCCAAAACTTGAAATATTTCAGCTGGAAAATTCTGAAGGAGTATGAAAATTTTGTGTTGAATTGTCACGAAACCAAATGCTTTAAGCCCATTCCAAAAAGAATATAAAATGCATTGGTTTTATGCTACAGCCTCCACGCACAAGACCTTGGTACTTAGTAGGAGCTGAAAACACACTGGCATTAACAGCATTATTAGGAGTATTTTTACCTATTAGATACAGCAGAATATGTTTTCTTTTCTCTTCAGCATCATCAGTCCATAAATGGTTATGTTGTGTGCATGACGCAGCCAGTGTAAGTGGTCAGAATCTTAGAAAGAAGTAGGACTCTCTAAGTCGCGTCTCAGTCAGTCATTTGAAACTTGGAATGCATTTTTCACAGGATGTTTGGGAATAGCCCACAGACACCTGCTTAGCCCCAAAGATAACATACCCACAGAGTACTGAAGTAGTACACGTTTGTAGTCCTAAAATAGTAGAAAACTTTTATTTTACTCATTCAGTTATTACATTTTTTATAATTAAAATAGACATTTTGAGTTGAAAATTAAGTGAGTTTTTTTTCTTTTTCTTTTAATTTTTTTTTTTTTTTTTTTTTTTTTTTTCTGAGACAGGGTCTCGCCCTGTCACCCAGACTGGAATATAGAGGCCTAATCATGACTCACTGTAGCCTCGACCTCACAGGCTCAAGTGATTCTCCGACCTCAACCTCCTAAGTAGCTGGGACCATGCGCACGTGCCACCACACCCAGCTAATTTTTATATTTTTTTTGTAGAGAATAGGATCTCCCTATGTTGTCCAAGCTGGTCTTGAGCTCTTGGACTCCACCCACCTCGACCTCCCAAAGTGCTGGGATTAAGGCGTGAGCCACCCCACCCAGACTAAAAGGGATTTTATTATCTTGAATATTAGCATTTGAGGAAAAGTAAGTGTAACTACAAGAAATGAATGAGAAGCGCTGTATAAATTCTGAAGGACACTTTTTGGTCGATTTTCAAGAATTTGGGTGGCTGAAGCCACTTGTGGCTTTCCTTTTCCCTGATGCTGGTTTCAGCACCACTTTTATACTTTACTTTTGTAGTTGGGGTTTTGTTTTGCTACACAGATGCAATGGGGGAAGAAAAGGAGAAAATTTCTATTTCATGTAACTGGACAAGACTTAGACAAGAAAATGAAGGCTGAAGTTGGTGAAAGAGGACGTATGTGTATACACGAAGGTAGCCAGTGATTACGTATCCTCGGGAAACTCCCTACCTCCCTAAGCTTCAGCCTTACTCGTGAAGTAGGGATGAGAATCATGTCTCCGTCTTATGGATGTCGCCGGACCGAGTGAGAGGTTGCAGAGTATTATTATTAGGACACTAATAAATGTTAACCACTATTATTAATTATTAGTATTATTACTGTTTCCATTACCTACCTGCACAACCCCTGTGGGAGAAAGTGTGGCAATAGGGTCACCATACTGGGTTGGAGAGTTCCTTGGCCGTCCCCTAGGTGGTGCTGGTGACCCAGGGTAGCTGAAGCAGGTGACTACAAGGGTTGTCTTTGGGAAAGGTGGAGGCGGGTTATAAGTGACTAGTTAATGTTCCCATTCAGAGAGCTTATACATTGGTTTATGGGCCAGAAACCAGGCTGAGAGTTGAGAATGAGCAGTGACGCTGCAGGTGGACCTGATGTGAGAATGCAGTGTGAGCAGTCAGTTTTGTTGTGATATATAGAACCTATATGGAGAAAGGGTAGTAGGGCATTGGAGAAAATTCATCTGAATAACCGTGCCTGTTGCAAATGCACAGGCTTTGCACAAGCAATCCAAGAAACTTAGACCTAAAGTTTAGTTTCCCTGCCTGTCCTGTTTACTGAATTAACCCTTCTCTCCTTTTCTTTGTTTTCTCCCCTTCATCCCATGTTACCCTCTTCCCCTCCCCTTATGTCTCAATATGCCTCTGCCTTTTGCATGAACAGCGTCAAATCATGTTTCCAGAACATGGAGATCTGCAAGCGTCGGGTGAATATGTATGACACGGTGAACCAGAGCAAAACCCCTTTCATCACACACGTGGCCCCCAGCACGTCCACCAACCTGACCATGACTTTTAACAACCAGCTGACCACTGTCCACAACCAGGTAAGTGGGAAACAGAAGGGAAGGAGAGGCGGGGCTGCACAGTGTGAGCCTCAGGACTTGTATTTTCCATCATACCTAGTCAGGAGGCAAAATTCCTGCTGTCATATTCAACAACTAAACAAAGTATTTGCATCCAAGGTTATTTCCTTTGAGGGACCCAGGCACATTTTATGTTGACTTCTGGCCCCATTGACAGGTCCCAGAAAGGACTGGTGAGGGCCATTCTCTCTGAGAAGGTTCCCCTTACTGCTTTCCTCTGTCCTGATTTGGGAATAGGGGGAAGGGGGTGCTATGATCCTTTTATGCCTGATATGTGCCTGGTAAAGAATTCCAGAACTGGCCAGGCACAGTGGCTCATGCCTATAACCCCAGCACTTTGGGAGTCCAGGGTGGGAGGATCACTTAAAGCCAGGAAGTTCAAGAGTAGCCTGGGCAACACAGTGAGACCCCATCTCTACAGAAAATACAAAAAATTAGCTGGGTATGGTGGTGCATGCCTATAGTCTCAGCTACTCAGGAGGCAGAGGTGAGAGAATTGCTTGAGCCCAGGACTTCAGGGCTACAGTGAACTATGATTATGTCATTGCACTCCAGCCTAGGGGACAGAGTGAGACCCCGTCTCAAAAAACAAAGAAAAAGATCATGGAAACATGGATTTAATCTAAAAAAAATAAAGATTCTAGAACTGGGAAGGACTCAGGGAATCACCCAGTTCAGGCCCTTCCCCTCGTCCCCACATGGCTGGATCTACCTGATCTCCTTTTGGGACAGATAAACCCTGTCCTTTCTCCGAGTCATGGAGAATATCAGTTCATCAGCCTGTCACCAGAATCCCAGCAGCTGGAACTAAATGGGATCAGGAAGCTAAGGTTTTCTTCCCACAGATTTCCAGGAAATTGGCAGAAGGAGCAGCTAACATACTGCTTGAAACTTGGATGACACCCAGGCAATATTTATTGAATGAATAATCTCCAAGTCTGAGCTGAGACTGCCTCTAGTGTCTAAGAAACTGTAACTCCTACTCCCATCTTTCAATCTTCCTGGTTCCCCCAAAGAAGGGCCCCCAGATTTTTGGTCTTAATATCAATCTGGAATGAAAAGACTTCTGTGTGGATGTGTGTGTACCTGAAATGTGAATACCTTATGTCCATTCTTTTTGAAAGGTCCCTCCTGTCACTGAAGAGTCACTGCCCCCTGCTTTTCAGCTGCTCCCCTTCCCACCCTTTTCCCCTAGGCCATCCTTGTGGCACATTGGCCTGCTCAGGCCTAGCTTTTCTTCCCAGCCTGCCGTCTCCCTTTGCCCAAATTCTGGGAGACACCACCTGGTATCTGCTGCCCTCTGGGGGCCGTTTGCATTCTTGAAGCTCTCCTTAGGGTGAAAGAGCTGTTGCGAGTCCGAAAACTAACCTTGCCCAGCCCTAAGGCTAAGGCATCCATAGCCAGACCTGTGAGCTTCTTGACAAAAATCAGCATGGTTTTGTTCATTGCCTCCTTGAAGACATTTGTTTCTCCCACCAGCCCTCATGAGACACCTGGTCTTAACTCCCTAACCTCAAACTACCTGTCCCCATCTGCCATCTGCCCCATCAGGTATCAAAGGCATCTGTGAAACAGGAGGAAGGAGCACCCCTCCAATGCAGGTGTCATGTCAGGTGGAGTCTCCCCAGCAGGCTGTCCTTCCCGTGGATGTCTTTCTGCCAGGCTGGAGAACTGTGGTCCCTGACCAGACGGGGGGTAGGGGGCCACCGCCATCTTGCTGGTGGTATGACAGCCAGCATATCCACTCCAAAGGGTGTCACAAAGACTCTGCAAAACTAAAAGGGTTGCTCATCAAAAGGCAGTTGTCAAATAAGAACACCCGTCTTCTCCACGGCACTGAGACCATCCAGATCTGGCTTGGGACTGGGGTGAAGTAGGAGTAGCTGGTAACTTAGTGTGATGCTTGGGCCAGAGTCATGGGTAAGGGAAAATGTCATCCCACAAAAGCAAAGGGTCCAAGAACAGGATTTCTGTTCTCTTGCATTGGATTCTACTACTCCCTACTTTTGAATACATCAGGAAAAAAAATTATTAAGGACACACCTAGCCTTAAGCACTAAGGCATGCTTTCCCTCCACTGATACTGTTGTTATTAAATAACATCATTACTAATAGCTAACACTTATTATGTGCCAGGCTTTACTAAGCGCACCATAACTCTTAATCCTCCCAGCAACGTTGTGAGATAGGTTTTATTATTATCATTTCCATTTTAGAGGAGGAAACTGAGGCACCGAGTGATTAATTCTCTTACCCAAGGCCCTTGCTTGTTCATGAGAGGTGGGCTTAGGCTTTGCAGCCAGCAATCTGGCTTCAGAGTCTGGACTCTTAAAATATACATACACAGCAGCATAAGTAAGTCTTAAGTAAGTCTTATGGAGGTCCCCAAATGCCTTTCCTAGGTGATGTCTGCTCTTTAAATCCAACAAGACTTCTTCTGTTCATTGCTGGTTCTAGTAGCTAGCTTTCTACATGAGCTCCTTGGAGCTGTTTGCCCATTTAGATATTTAGAAGCAATAAAATATACGCATAGTTTTATGTTAGAAGTTGAAGGACATTAAACTACTTAAAGAATCTCTTGCTACCTTTAACATATATCCAGTAGACTAACCAAAGAACCATTTCCCAAATGATCATGAATCTACAATCCTTTAGGTCTCAAGGAAGCTGGGTCAATAATTCATAACCCGTTAAGTCTCAAGGCAGCTGACTTCCTCTACTTTCTAAAACTTTCAGGTTACCCAGTTGGTAACATATTGAATAATAAGTCTTCTCTCAGCTATTCCTTGTTTATCATGTGGATCAGCAACTTCTCTAACATTTCCGTGGAATTCTATTATTTGGACCTAGCCTTCTACCAAGAATTTGAATTTGAGTTTATAGACCAAGCTCAAACCCCTTCCTTCTGGAACCATTTGAATGTCTACTACAACTGCTTCCAGGAATCACTTCTTCCATTTTTGGAAAACCTGTGTCATCAATAAACTTGCTTTTTCACTAGGCACAGTGGTGCACACCTGTAATCCTAGCTATTTGGAAGGCTGAAGTGGGAGGACCACTTGAGTCAGGAGTTCAAGTCCAGCCTGGGCAACATAGCAAGACCCCAGTCTCTGATTTTTTTTAACTTGTTTTTTCTTGTTATTACTATCTTGTCAGCTGCAAGAGCTCTTCCCAGTTCTCTGTGTGCTCCTCTCTGGCAAGTGATAGGCTAGCTACCTTTCTGAGAGCTAAAGGAGGATATACAGAAGTAGAAAACTTTTTGTTACCCTCACTTGGGCTTCTTCAACTGGTCCTTAAGCAGGGTTAGAAACTAGGGGAAAACCTTATGCATGTCTGATGGTCACACTGGAGACTGGGTCCATATCAGGACACAAGTGCCATTTGTCCTTGAGTCTACAGAGCTGGAAGATTCAGCCTCTCAAGGAGCTCATGGTCTCCATGGTGAGACAGGCTGTAAGCAAAAATAGTTTAATCAAAATGCAGAATAGCATGCACTAGGGGCCAGGTAGACAAACAGATTATGTGTTACAGAATCGAGAGGAAGGAGAGACCACTGCAGGCTGGAGGAAAACACCACTAAGACACAGCCCCTCCCTCCCAGGAGACTTTAGGCTGGAAAGACCAACTGTACTGTAAGGCAGATTGTAACAGGAGCTGGGCTAGAAGGCTGTATTGTACTGTGTGATAGCAAAGGAAGGAGCAATTCATTTCCATTAATGGTGTCTGAAAGGGTTTCACAATGGGGCATGTGGGACCCAGGCTAGGCCTTAAAGCCCAAAGGCTTGGAGAGAATGCTATGGGTCAGAGAGCTTGTATGAAGGGAAAGGCCTGTGCTCACAGTATGCTTGGAAAACAATGAGTAAACTAATCTTGGTGTCAGAAGAGTGGAGAGCAGAGGGAGATAAGTCTAGAAGGTAAGGTTGGCCAAACCAGGGAAAACAGGGCACTAGACCAGGCGCATACCATGTTCATCAAGCTGTAATTGGGATTTTGGAGCAGGGGTGCTGACATGCACAAAGGTGTCTTTTGGAAAGAATGATCTACCCTCTGTGCTCAAGAAGGCTGGAAGGGAAGTAGAGACCAGAACATTTCTAGTCAGGGCCTTATAGGTCCCAGGCACCAGGAAGTCACAACTGAAAAGAGTCAGTGGATTCCAGGGACATCAGGAAGGAAGCAGCAGCAGGAGCAGTGGCTGGCAAGAAAGTGGAACCACCGAGCACAAGTTTGGGAACCTAGAGGATACAGGTGCCAGGACCCCCAGCAGGGACACCCACAGGGGCTAAGGGCTGGGGGGAGTCTAGATATGAGCAGACCATGGGGAATGTGGAGGGTTGAGGGGGAAGAAGCCTCCGGAAGAGATCGCGATATGGAGAAAACAGGAAATACAAGTCATGTCATCTGACAAAACACAGACACTGATGCCCACATATGTACACACGTGTCCCAAGCAGACTATGCGATGCTGCAAAAGCACACCCACTTTAAAATATGTGGCTTAAAATCAGACATCTGTGCCACTCAATTTCGTGATTATTTTCAAACAAATCAATTTGCTTTGCAATGAAATTTAGCACAAAATCTAAGTATAGAAAACATATGTAAAATAAGACTTTGTCTTTTTATCAAATGTGACATCTGTACACACCCTACTTGAAATTCTATTTGTGTCCAAGATATGTTCGTGGTTTCTTCCTATGTATTCCCTGGTCCTTGTAACTTCTAGAGGCAAAACCTCTTGTAGACAGTGCTGAATGTGAAACCACTGGTAACCACCTATCTTGCTAAAGGATCAGTATGAAGGCTAAGATAGGGGAAACTGGAGAATTCCAAAGTTGGAATTTATTTTCCTTATACAGCCTCATTTTTCATGCAAGTTCAGTCTCAAGTGATGTCTTTTTCTGAAAAAGAAAGGCGAGAGGACATAATGTCAATGGCTTGTGTTTGTCAAAGCCACCTCCATTTCAGTTATCTGGACACACCAGCATCTTTTCTATCTGCCAGGCTTTGTCACTGCATACCAACATGAATGCATGGGATGCAGACACAAAGCCCCAGGCTCAGCATGTCCCTCTCCCTCTCTGCATACATCTCCTGTACTTCTCTAAGCAGTAACCTGCTTTGCAGCCATCTAAGGACATCTATAAACAGTACTGCCCATAGTCCTGAGCCCCTCCTCGGCCCTGCTCTCCGCCTGTTGCATGTGCTTCTGTGCCAAGCTCTGGGTACTGAGACCATAGTCCTTTAGGGCCTGGAAGAGCCTCCCCCTGGATTTGTCCTCCCACATGTGGACTGCACCCACCAGGCCCAAGGGGAGTGTGAGCAGAGCTTGGACATGCAGGCTGGCAGGTCCAGGCACCCAGAGCTCATCGTGTTGTGGGATGGAATGGGGCTTGGGCAGAGAGAAGGAGGGCAAGGTCCAGCTCTCTCCCTGTCACCATGTGTCAGCACAGAACCCAAGGAATCCCATAGTCCTCAACTCACGCCTGGTCTTCCCGGTTATTGGGAAGGTGTATTTGTCAAAATGAAAAGGCAGAACATTTTATTAAACAGTTTTCTAGCCTAATTTTTAGCCTTTTCAGCATTTAGACATGGTAGCAGGCATCTGTGTGTCCTCTTGTCCGGGCCTCACAAATGCCAGGAGCAAGTCTGAATGTGAACACCAAGGTGACTGTCTCCCATGTTTTCAGGGACCTGCTTTTCCCTGCGACTTTCAATCGTGTTTCCACTCCTCTCTGCTTTTGCCTTTCTGCTCTTAGTTTTTGTTTGTTTATTCTTCTTTGAGTTCATTTATTTGATTTAGATTCGTGTCTCCCAACATGCCACCTCCCTCATTTTTTATTTTTGTTTATTTTTGTTTAATCCCCATCACTCCTTTAGGCTCCCTCCTCTACCAGTGCCACTATTTCCTTAGCCAATCCCGAAGTCTCCATACTAAACTACCCATCTACACTCTACCAGCCCTCAGCGGCATCCATGGCTGCAGTGGCCCAGCGGAGCATGCCCCTGCAGACAGGAACAGCCCAGATTTGTGCCCGGCCTGACCCGTTCCAGCAAGCTCTCATCGTGTGTCCCCCCGGCTTCCAAGGTAAGGTTGAGCAGCCACAGCCTCTCACCTGCTTCTTACAGAACGGCCTCTGGGGCTCCGGCACCTGCAGTTTTCTGTCACGCTCATTTTCATGGAGAAAGGCCCTCCTCATTTCTTCCAGTGAGAGCGCTGGTATCACTGAACTAGAGGGCTCCTCTCCTACTGTGGCCAACCTAGAAACAATAGGGCTTATGCCTCAGCACCAAGTCAATCCTTTGTGACTCTCACACCTGCCGGGGACTGTGTCCCTGGCCAGCTGTCTGTAAATAAGTACATTGTTTGTGCTTTCATTGTTATGCTGATGTCAGCTCTTGCTTTTCCTCGCATGAAATATCCTCTGTGTGGGTTATCTGTAGAAAACTGCCAATCTCTGACAGCCGACATAGTCCCAGCTCCCATGAAGAATATCAATCAGTCTGAAAAGTACTTCCCTGGGACCCCTCCTCAAAACAATTCTTTGGCCATGACCCCAGCACTCCTCTCCTGTAGACTCTAAGAAGCTAGACTGTGTACTTTGTTACAATTTACCCAGAAAGCTTAAGAATTTATTTTTGCAAGCCTCATGGTGTAAACTGTGTGGTTACAGTCAATGCAATTCCAAATGGGTTCATACATCTCCCCAACACCCCTCATTTTGACATACACAGGTACATCTTGATGGTCAGAAGCCCTTGTTTTCCTGTTGTAATCTGCCAGCATAACTGTCCTACTTTTGGCCTTACAGCCTCCTTAATTTGACCTTCTAGCCTTTGAAGACATTCAAGATTTCAGGAGGAGTTTTGTTTTTTAATTTGTTAGAAGCCAAAGGGGAGACTTCCAAGGACCAGGCAATACCTGGTTGTTGTCGGTGACCAGTGCAAAGGGAAGCAGAAAGTTGACATAACTGCCCAGGAAGGTTCTCTTCATCCAGCTGTTCACAGCGTCTCAGCTAACCCTTCTCTCCCTCACACTGTCTGGAACAGGCTTGCAGGCCTCTCCCTCTAAGCACGCTGGCTACTCGGTGCGAATGGAAAATGCAGTTCCCATCGTCACTCAAGCCCCAGGAGCTCAGCCTCTTCAGATCCAACCAGGTCTGCTTGCCCAGGTAATTCTTTCTCCTTTATTATTACTGGTATTACCATTACCTGTGTTAATGTTGCTCACAAAAGATATATATCTCCACTCCCTCTCTCCCTAGTAATGAGTTAGGTGCTTCTAGTCATTGGAATGTATCTGTAATACTCTAAATGGTCCCCAAGTGAATTACCTTCGTAAGTATCTGCTTACAATTCCAAGAAGAAATTTAGATACAGGGAGAGTCTAGGGAAATTATTATTATTATATCTTTGAAATGCAAATTAATCTGGGAGACCTAGGTTTTAATCCTAACTGCTAGTAACTTGTCTATGACCTAAGGCAAGTCAGTTAATATCTCTTTGCCTCAAATTTCTTTCTTGTAAAATAGAAATGAGTTTTTAGAGCCAAAAGGAGCCTTGGTGATTATCCTCTCATTTTATAGTTGAAAAACCAGGCTCATGGTTACTGTAAGCTGGAACCTTCTATCTCTGTATCCATGTAGGTGCTCTGATGGTAGAATGAGATGGCAGAGATGAAAAATGGTTGAAAATTTGTAAAGTGTTATGTAAACGTAAGGTAACAGTAGTGATGCAATGATAACAGTAACAATCCTTAATGACACTCGAACCCTGATAACAAATACGTCATCATTATACCAGGGCACTTTACAGTTGTTCATTGATTTAATCCCCACAATGCCACAGTATTTGTCTCCATTTGACAAATAGGGAAACTGAAGCAGAATAACTTGCTCATCAGAGTCACACAACAATTAGGTAACAGAACCAGGACACACACCCAGTAAGTCTGATGCCAGCATCTGTATTTCAACCACCAAGCTATACTACTTTTGTATAATCATTTCTACTATTGAGTAGCTTGACCTAAATGTTATTAGTTTAGAAGCAACTTTATTTTTAAATAAGGTAGGTTCACAAAGGCTTTTCCCAAAGACACTATTTGTCCTGTCTTGTTAAATGGAAGTTGTTTTTGTTGTTAATTTTTAATTTAAAAAATTAAAAATTTAATTTTTATGTAATCAAATTGCGTAGGTTTGTTCTGCGCTCTTCTATTCCATTGGCTTCTCTAATATCCTGTTGTCTTAACCATTGTAACTTTAGTCTGTCTTGGTATCTAGTAGGGAAGCCCTGTTCCCATAGAGTTCTTCAAATTTTCCTTGTCTGTTCTTGTCCCTTCATGTTTTCAAGTGAATTTTAACATCACTCTTTCATAAGAATTTTAGTTACAGAAACCAAAAATCTGCTTTATATTTACTGGATATACATTGAATTTATATTTACTTCAGGAACAACTGACATCTTTAAACATGTAAGTCATTTTTATCCGTGAACATGGTATAACACTCTGTAATGGGTGTGGTGGTGCACACCTGTAGTCCCAGGCCTGTAGTCTCAGCTACTCAGGAGGCTGAGATGAGAGGATCACTTGAGCCCAGGAGTTCAAGGCCAGCCTGGGCAACATAGTGAGACCCCATCTCTACAAAAAAAAATTAAAAATTAGCTGGGCATGGTGGCACATGCCTGTAGTCCCAGATACACAGGAGGCTGAGGCAAAAGGATCACTTGAGCCCAGGAGTTTGAAGCTGCAGTGAGCTATGATCACATCATTGCACTCCAGGGTGGGCAACAGGGTACGACCCTGTCTGTAAAGAAAAAAAAAAATTAATGGAAACACTTTATCATGTTTAAGTTTTGTAATGAATATTGAATTATATCAAATGTTCTTTCTGTATCTATTAAGACACTCATATGCTTTTTGTTCCTTAATCTACTAATGGGACAAGTTATATTAATATATTTTGTAATATTAAACTACCCTTTTATTTATGATATAAACTCCATTTGCTCATGTGCTTGATATGATATGCTTTTTAATATTGGATTCAGTTTGTAAGTACTATAGTTAGTATTTTTATATCTATGTTCATAGGTGAAAAATGGCATATAATTTCCCTTTTTATAAAATCCTTATCTGATTTGAGTACAAGGTTACACCAGGCTCATAAAATATCTTCTTATTGTTGTTACCCACATGAGTGGGTTTGGTCACTTGACAGGTACCAACCCAATGACCACAGACAAGGAGGATTTAGCAAGGGGATTTTATTACTTGTAACAAGTAAGGAGAACACTGGAGATAGTTCCCAAAGCAGTGTCTCTGAGCAAAGGGCTGGGTCAGGTTTTATAAGCATAGGGTAATGAGGCATGATCTGATTGGATCTTGCAACGAATTGATATCAGAGGCATGATCTGACTGGATCCTGCCATGCAGTGATGCCACAGCTCGATTTGATTGGATCCTGGATCCTGCCATGTGGTATCCATTTCTAAATTCCATTCACTCGCCTCAATCCAGGCACTTAGGTTCTGCCTATGGTTACATACCTGGTTCATCTGGGCATGCTCAGGTTATGTGACCTTTAACCTGTGGATCCATGGCAAATGAAAAACAACTCACAACTTTGTTACATAAAAGTTGAACCAGACTGCTGTGGTTACATTATTATCTATTCTGTTTTCCGGAACAGTTTGTTTAAGATCGATATGAAGTATTCTTCATCTCTGTGCTTAGGTCCAGAATGACACTGTGCAGTTGACCACTAACACCAGTGACTGGTAGCACACAAAGTTTTGTCTTATTGAGAGTTTGTAAACAGAGAAGTTTTTGTATTTAAAACAGGCCTTCTCTTCATTCCTCTCTCTCCAATGGGTCCTTGTAGCTTCCTTTTATTTGCATAGTTCAGTAGCGGGGAGTTCAGAAAAGGCCAAGATAGATCAGAGAAAGAACTACAGCTCAGTCCAGGGGCAAAAAAGCTTCTTCATACTTTATCTGAGTGGCAAAAATCCACACCAGTCTCCCAGTGCTCCGCCTTTGTGAGCCCAAATCTACCGAACTCACGTGTACTTTTAAAGGATAATTACAGATCTTTTTTGTGTTTGCACACTTAACCCTAGTAAGCCAGGAACCATCTCTGAAAGAAATAATAATTAGCATTTCTTATTAGCCAAAATAGGGATTCTTCATTGTTCAGTTTGGTGGAACCAGTAGACTCAGCAGTCAGAATTTGTTTCAGTCCTTTAATCGTAGCAGGGGAGAACTTTACCTTTTGCTTCCTTGAAAGAGAGTCCCTAGAGTGTTGTAAATCTCCAAGTAGATTTAACCTAAAGCTGTAATTAGGAAAGTGAACAAAAAATACATGTGTAAGGATTTTAATTGCTACTGTGTTTATAACTGAGATTGTTGGAAGAAACTTGAATGTTCGTCAGTAGGGGATTGGTTAAATAAGTTGATGCACACATGAAATGGAACACCATGTAGCCATTAAAAGAACATGGTAGACCTTTGTGTCTTGACATGCAGAGATTTCTAAGATATATTAAGTGAAAAAAATCCTGCCCTATCCAGTATCATGTTGTGTCTTTTTGTCAGTTGCTTTTTATTTTTCTCTCTGCTTGTCACTTAATCCATGCCAATATGTTAGCCCGTTGAGATGGGCTCTCTCCTAGATATTTTTAAACATTCCCTTCAAAGGACAAAAATAAGTTAATTTATAAAACTCTTATGGTGGCTATAAAAAAGCACAATTAAGCATTTAAACTGAAGCCTTCGTTTTTCTACGGTTAAATTTCTAGGCACCAGGCAGAGGCATTCCAAATCCTATTATTTGACATAAATGTATTCAAAAAGTTGACATTGTTCTTTTTCTCTAAATACTGAAAATCTTTTAAAGGATTTTACTTGTGAACACTTAGAGATGGAGTCTTTGAATCCACTCCTCATGTTAATTTCATTTTCTTTGCCCTTTTCCTCCCCACCTCCCAGCAGCATCACATAAAACTTTCAGGGAAACAGGCCTCTGTGGGGCACCCAGAGGATGTGTGCATGGCAGGTGGAAATGGTAATCATTCTGCTTATGTTAGTGATATGGGAGTGATCTTTGTAGATCACCTTGCAACAAAAGCTTTTTTGGTACTGCCTAAAAGGAGCTGTCAACTCCATCCTCCCAAGCCCCATGCCACAGCTAGCATCTTGGCCACCAACAGAAATTGTGAGTGAGTAGGTAATAGTGGAGAGATGGGAAGCACAGTTCTTGATTGAGACAGTATTGAATTTATCTGACTTGTCAAATGTCAGGATCTAAAATCTCCTTTGACTAGCAGGGTTAGAGAAATCACTGTAGACTCCACCCTTCCATGAAGTGTTTTGTGTTCTTCTAGCCAATCAAATCATATCACCTGAACCTCTTTATTTTTTACTTATTTACTTTATTTCTTGGGCTCATATTTGACCAACTGAGCCTTTAAATGTTTCCCTGAAAACAAACTGTTGTCTTGAACCCTTTAAACTGTTCAAAATACAAAATTTTAATGTTTCTCACTCAAAAGTTCCTCTGATAACATTTTCAGCAACCAGTCTTTCCAACCATTGTCCTGCTCTCTGCCTGTCTCTTGACTGGCACCTGATATTGTTAGAGAATAAGGAAGACTTGTTCATGCCACCTTTATGCAGTTACCACCAATGCCTGATCCTGAATAGGGGCCCTTATTTTTGTGTATTATCAACACAAGGAGAGGTGTATATTGGCTGAAAGCATGGGCACTGGAATTAGGTTGCCCACATTCAGATGGCTGCCTCACCACTTACTGGCTATATGGCTTTGGGGAAGTTATTTTTGAAATTTAAATTTAATTCCTTTTCAAAGTAATACATGTACATAATTTTAAAAAGTTAAATAATACCATAAACTTATAGGAAAATTATAGTCCTCTGCTCTATCCCATCCTTAATGTCTCCTCCCCATAACAATATATATAGTTACATTATATATGTATATATGTATATATATATACACATATATATTATCCCTGTTATATATATATTTTATATATATAATATATATTATCTCTAAAAGTTTTTATTTATACACACACACACACACACACACACACGTATTTTTTTGAGACATAGCCTTGCTCTGCCACCAGGCTGGAGTGCAGTGGTGCAATCTCAGCTCACTGTAACCTCCGCCTCCTGGGTTCAAGCAATTCTCGTGCCTCAGCCTCCCGAGTAGCTGGGATTACAGGCATGTGCCACCACGCCCCGGCTAATTTTTTTTTGTATTTTTAGTAGAGACTAGGTTTCAATGTGTTGGCCAGGCTGGTCTCAAACTCCTGGCATCAAGTGATCCACCCGCCTTGGCCTCCCAAAGTGCTGGGATTACAGGTGTGAGCCACTGTGCCCTGGCCATAACGATAATTTTTAACTTAACTGTTTAATCTGTTCTTTAACTCTGTGTTTCTAAATAATATGCTTAGACTGCTTTTTATGGATTTTTTTTTTCCATTTTAGGTATTATCCATTGACTTCCTATTATGGAAGATGAAGATTTAGCTTTCTAACCCACTGCCATCCCCATAACACACACAATTTCTCTCCTGTTCCTCCTTTCACTCACTCTTTTCTCCTATTCCTCCCACATAATTTTGATTCAACTACTTTGTAATATTTACATAATTATCAATATTATATAATATTATTCTTAGTTGAGCCTTATAATATACTGTGATTATGTTTTCTTTCTAACACATCTTTTTGTTTTTCCTGGAGTTAATGATTGCCTCATTTTTCCCATTGGGTTAGTTTTCTGTATATCTCATTATACAGCCCCAAACCCTTCCAGAGCTATAAAAGGTTTGTATGTTTGATGTGTTGATGTGTTTGAGCACACTGATCTCAGTATGTTGTTTTTTCTTTCTCTGAAAGCGACTTTCTCCTCATCCACAGTGGACTCACATTTCATGACTACATGCCTTCTTTTGGGTCTTTTTTCTTACATTGTCCTGAACACCCTATTTGCCCTTTTAATCTGGATTTTTTTTTTTCCTTTGATAATTTCTTCCCCTCCATTTTCTCTGTTTCTCCTTTGCAGAATTCTTATTAATTGAGCATTGGTACTTCTAAATTGATCTTCCAATTTTCTTATCTTTTTTCCCCTCTATTTCCTATATATCCTCTGTCTGCACTACTTTCTAAGAGATTTCTTAAACTTTTTTGAAACCTCCTTTTGAATGGTTAATTTCTGTTGTTGTAGTTCTCGTTTCCAAGAGTTTGTTCTCTGCTCCCTCCATACCAAAAAAGAGCATGTTCTCTGAATATAGATATTGATTCTTTATATGATCTTGTTTCATGGATATATTTTTTAACTCTGTAAAGGCATTAATTATAGATTTTAGAAAATTTTCTTCTGATTCCCACACTGTTTTTGTTTCCTCTTTCTTTTGTTTGCTTATTTTATTCTCTTTCAGGTTAGAGGCTTCCTTTACTGTCTGGTGTTCATTAGCTATTCATTCCTATTTAAGACTAAAGCACTAAAAAACTAATTGGAAACCTGGAGGGTAGGGGAGAGACTATTGAATGTGGGCTTCTCTATAGACTGAAAAGAGGCAAGTCCAGCATTTTCACTGACAGATCCCCTGATCCTTAAATGTCATATCTATAGTTATTTTCTCTTGGACTAGTCATTTCCCCTAGAGAGAATTGTCTAGCCTCCTGCTTTGGGGTGGGGAGTGGAGGGTGGTATAAGCATGTACACCAAGGATCTGGGAACTAAGGGGAAATGAAGACCTGACCTTAGATTCCTTCAGTCTGTTAATTCACTTAGTAATTGTCCATCAGTTTTTCAGCTTCTAAAATTTTATTCATGGTGATTGCCTCTCTCCTACTCTCTTTGCCCTTATGAATCTGTATTTTTTATTCCTTTACTATCATTTTAGTTGAGTGTAAAGAAGGCAATAAATGTATATGTTTAATTTACCATATTTCGGGGCAAGTTATTAATATTATTAACCTCTCTGTGTCTCAATTTATTAATCTGAGAAATGGAAGAAAATAACAGTCCCTACCTCACAGAACTGGTGTTAAGAAGTCAGAAAAAAAGAAGTAGTCAGAAACCCATTTATGACTTAACTCTGTGTTTGGCACACAATATCCATTAAGAAATGTTCGCTTCATTCTTGTTAGTAGTAATAAATTATAAAAATGTCTGATGAAGCGTTGTCACAAATGAGCCAAGCATATCAATCAGTGAAATAAGTCAAAAATAGTCTTTCTACCCTATCTCTTTGAGGTAAAATGTTAATATCCATTTCAGGGAAATAGAAGAAAAATGATAACCTTAGCTTGATATCAAGATTTATTTTTTTAAATGACATTAGTTAAAACTAATGCTTTTCATGAGCTCTGAAATGAGTTCCAATTGGCTAAGTCAGTAGAAACCTTACTGCAAACGAAATTGTTATTTATTTAATATTTGGAATTTGCAACTGTTTTAATCAATTAAATTATGTTTCCGCTTTCTGTGAGTTAAGTAAACCTGAAATACAATTAACTGTAGTTAATAGCCTTGGTAGAGTTGCTTCTTTCATTTTATCAACAGATATTAAGCACTCATGGTATGAGCTATGGTCCCTGAGCTTCTGCCTATATCAAAAGCAAACAAACAGTATCAAAAACATCTAAGAGATCGCACTGGGCCTCAGGTGCAACATGAAAATAATGGAACAGGTGAACTGGTCCACTCAGCTCTCAAATGTGATTCTCTCATTTTTATAAGCGTCAATGTTTTTTAGGCCCTGACTCAAATCTGTAATCCATTTCCAGAATTGCATATTTGTACATATAAAACACCCACACTGAGCACATGCACAGTTTGTGAAGCACTGCATTCGATAAATTACCCAATGTTAGTCACATCCACTCTGATAGAAAGATAGCTAAGATATCAAACCTTTAAATATTTGATCTGTCCAAAAGGTGTTTTACCTTAGTGACTATGCTTTAAGTGTCCAACTTTAGGCAGTGGTATTCAGTCTGAATCATCTAATGACCAAAGACAAGCAGAATAGTGATCATGGATTAAAAGAGCTTAAAACACAACATACACACACACACACACACACACACACACACACACCAGTGAATCTATCAAGGAAGAATCACAAACGTTCATTTTAGATTTCTTAGAAAAATTAGATTCAAGCAGTGACTTCCGCCTATCTCTCATTTTTGCTTTGAGAAATCAAAGTAATTCTCAATTAAGCTATAGCCACAGCTAAGAATCTTACTTCATACTTGCTTGCTCTCAGATGTAGGTTCCAGATATTTGGTGATCTTAGAATTGTGTAAACTTAGATTCAGAAGATAACACAAGCTGGAACCTAGATTCTAATTGATAAATCAAAGGTAAAATGTTAAATAAAGGATACTAGGCAGAAAGCTTCTTGAGGGCCAGCAGTCACCCTCATCTAGCTCAACTCAACTACCCTAATCCCCTGTACATAGTTGTGGGACAGAACAAGTAAATAAATAAACTTTCAGAAACTTCAAGCATTGCTCATTAGAGCAAATTTATAAAGAAATCATTCTTCAACATGAATGAATCCCTTCCATACAGCTGTGTCCCTGTACTTAATTATCTTCTACTTAGTTCATATATGTTTTTTGTTTTTTTTTTTTTTTTGAGACGGAGTCTCGCTCTGTCGCCCAGGCTGGAGTGCAGTGGCGCCATCTCGGCTCACTTCAAGTTCCACCTCCCAGGTTCACGCCATTCTCCTGCCTTAACCTCCCGAGTAGCTGGGACTACAGGTGCCCGCTACCATGCCCAGCTAATTTTTTGTATTTTTAGTAGAGATGGGGTTTCACCGTGTTAGCAAGGATGGTCTGGATCTCCTGACCTCGTGATCCGCCCGCCTCGGCCTCCCAAAGTGCTAGGATTACAGGCGTGAGCCACCGCGCCCAGCCTGTATGTTCATTGTTTATCTCCCCTTACTTTAGTTTTTGAGGCCAGAGACCAGGCCCTCACTCTCACACCCCTGAGAATGTCTAGCACAACCCCAGGCACAGAATAAGTGTGGGTTCATGCAAATCAATTATGTGATTAGCAAACATGGTCATTGAACATGTCCTGTGTTCTACAGCAGGCTTGGCCAAGTGGGACCCAGCAGATCCTGCTTCCCCCAGCATGGCAGCAGCTGACTGGAGTGGCCACCCACACATCAGTGCAGCATGCCACCGTGATTCCCGAGACCATGGCAGGCACCCAGCAGCTGGCGGACTGGAGGTAAGCAGGAAACCCCTCTAGGGTGAGTGGGTGTGTCTGGGATGGGAGGCACGTCCACTGCCAACACAGGGCTGCCAGGCTGGCCTGTACTTCAATTCCCCAGTTTGTAGAGAGCTTTTTAAAGCTTCTAAAAATATTGTGTGGACTATGAGTGCAGGGTAACAAGAAGCAATTTTTAAATAATATACCAGGATACAAGAAAATCAGTTTCATTAATTTATGCTTGGTTGTCATTTCCACCCAGAATTCAGTTATGTCATTTACTCATCAGTGTAATTCACCAGACTTGGTTCTGGATGATGTTTGGTAGTTTCTCAGAATTAAATTCCACGTTCAGAAAACAAAGGTCTGTCACCAGTGAAAGAATGCAGAAGAGGGTCCCCAAAGCCCTAAGCAATTCTAGAAAGTGTCCTGAAGATGTTTGAGACGGGGGTACTCTGGAGTCTATCTGACCTCCCACGGGAAGGCTTGACAGAATGGGGTTTATTTGGAAGGGTAAATGCTGGCATGTTTGCTGAGTGTGCCTCTTCAGTTAATAGTCATATCTTACAGATCAGAGTCTACTTCCCACACACCCCAGAGGCGTCCACCTGACTGCCTGCCAGCAGAGCATACCCCCTGCATCTGTTTCCAGAACTCTCCCTGCCCAACTCATGATTTCCTCACAGATGCGCTTCTCTGTTATTTTTATGGCTAGATACCCTTGTACCTTCCCCCCAACACCACCACAATGGCCCCCTTCACCAGTGCAGAGCCAGATGGCAACCCTCCAAGTTGTCCCCAACTCCTCATGGCCCTATTGGGCTATCTCTCATTCTGCACGAATATCAGGACAGGTCACTCCCCTCAACCCCCTGACAGCCTCCATATCACCCAGGGAACCTCCCAAAGTTCTTATTCTGACCTACAAGGCTATTGTGAATTAAGATCTCTCCGAGAAAAGAAGAAAGGTGGTGATATAAGCCCCCAGTCAGACCCCTACTGCAGCTTCCTCCATTCCTCCACTTCATTTTCTGCCCAGTACAGAGTACCTGGGCCCTTCCCCACAGTCCCACTCACTTCCCTACTGGCAACGCCCTCATGCCACCACTCCAGCCTGGGCAACAGAGTGAGACTCCATCTCAAACCATGTAGAGCTGAATTCAATCCTGGCTCTGCATGACCTGGGGCAAGTTAACCTTTATGCACCTCAGTTTCTTCTTCAATAAAGTGGGGATAGTAATGCCTGCTTCACAGGATTGTTGGGAGGTTTAAAGTAAGATAAAATACAAAGCACTTGGCCTATATTTAACATGCACCATCGCAGTGCCCGGTACATGACAGGCATTAAATAAACCTGTCATCTTCCCTCCCCACTATCACATCGGCCCATGCTCAGCAAGATTGCCTTTCCTCCTCCAGCTCCTTAGGAGCAGCCAAGTGGAAAGCTGTCTGACCAACTGGGTTTTTTTTTCCCTCGTCCCTTTTTCTCCTAAAAGACCACACACATGACATATTCCTTTTTTTCCCCTTTGTCTTTCAGCATTTATAGCTCATCTAATTTCAGAAATACACATACACTTACTAATTCCTACATATTTTCTTATTCCTCCTCCCTCCTTCCTTTCATTTTGACATCTCTTACCTAATGACCACAGAAGACATCTAAAGCCAGCATACTGTCTTCCTGGTCTCTCTCCATTTCATGTGTGAGCCAAAGAACATCTATTATTGTGGAACAGAAGTACCAGTGCTAGGCCTGACTCAAAGGAGAAAGAGTGCCACCTGTCTATAGGAGAAAGAGCTACAACAAAATAAAGAAGCCATAATATCAGTTTCTTGGTCAGATGCAGTGGCTCACGTCTGTAATCCCAGCACTTTGGGAAGCCAAGGCAGGCAGATCACCTGAGGTCAGGAGTTTGAGACCAGCCTGGTCAGCACGGCGAAACCCCGTCTCTACTAAAAATACAAAAATTAGCTGGGCGTGGCAGTGCACGCCTGTAATCCCAGCTACTCGGGAGGCTGAGGCAGGAGAATCGCTTGAACCCAGGAGGCAGAGGTTGCAGTGAGCGCCACTGCACTCCAGCCTGGGCAACAGACTGAGACTCCATCTCAAAAAAAAAAGAAGCCATAATATGAGTTTCTAAAGTCCATGTAAATGCCCAAAAGGCGCTATCAAAATCCCTACAAAAGTGTTCATCTACTTCTTTTTTCCTGTTTATACTTTTCCCCATGTTGCAACAATAGGTTCTTATAATTTTTTAAAATTCAAACGAATTATCCTTTAGCTTTGAATTTTATTATGTGTTAAGTGAGCTCTTATGGGCCAATCTCTGAGTCGGTCACCACCTTTAACATTTCTGTGGGAAAACAAGGCTTTGAGCTTCATACAACCCAAATTATAAGAATTTTGAAACATAACCCGTTTTTAGGATGAGGGCTGCCAGTATTTCTATCATGACTATTATTAATTTTGATTTAATACCAACTTTATACTTGTCTAGTCAACCTTCAGTTAATCTAATTATTCATTCAGCAAGCATGTAATTTATTGATCAGCTGCTATATGCCTGAGCATTGTTCCAGCCACTGAGGGAATTCAAAAGAACATTAACACTTCCTAACACCAGAAGCATATGGCTCCCAGGCTTCAAAGTTTGTTTTTCACGTAAAGTATAATTTCTTCTTTAATAAAATGGTATTGCTAAGATATCCTGCCTACGTCACAGAGTGGAATAAAATAACCCATTGAAGACACTGTGTAAATTCCGCTTTCTCTTCATTTAAAATTTTTTTTTATAAAATTAAGGTGAAACTTTTTTTTTTTTTTTTTTTTTTGAGACAGTGTCTCGCTCTGTCACCCAGGCTGGAGTGCAGTGGCACAGTCTTGGCTCATGCAACCTCTGCCTCCCAGGCTTAAGTGATCCTGCCACCTCACCCTCCCGAGTAGCTGGGCCCATAGGTGCACCCCACCATGCCCAGCTAATTTTTTGTATTTCTGGTAGAAAGGGGGTTTTGCCATGTTGCCCAGGCTGGTCTCAAACTCTTGAGCTCAAGCCGTCTGCCCTCCTCGGTCTCCCAGAGTGCTGGGATTACAGGTGTGAGCCACCATACCTGGCCTGTAAATTCTAAAATAGAATATTGTTCAGGATAAACACCTAGGTGGTCAGGGACTTTAAAAGTTGGAGGGAATATTTATCTCCAGTCCCTAGAACTTAAAAACTCGGAGCCGGTGCACTTGGCATTCTTCCCACTTGAAAGTCCTCTTTCTCACTCACAGCCAGTTATGTTTCACCTACTCCTTATGAGTAGAAGAAACCCACCCGTTGAGCACACATGACCAGGCTCATCCCTTCAGCAGCTGCACAGCTAGTGAGATAACCAACTGCAGTCAGCGTTTAATTGGGGAGGAAGCTTGATCTTGTAGAGGAGCTCTACTTTTAGAACACCTCTAAGGCACCTTGTTGTCCCGGTTCCCTTTCAGGAACACGCATGCTCACGGAAGCCATTATAATCCCATCATGCAGCAGCCTGCACTATTGACCGGTCATGTGACCCTTCCAGCAGCACAGCCCTTAAATGTGGGTGTAGCCCACGTGATGCGGCAGCAGCCAACCAGCACCACCTCCTCCCGGAAGAGTAAGCAGCACCAGTCATCTGTGAGGTAGGTGGTGAGAGCCACCCTAGGGAAGAGAAATCCCAGGGGATGTGAGTGCTAAAGAAATGTAGTTTAGGGAGTATCAGCACCCACTCTGAACATGGGACAGTTGCATGGGATGGGGGCACTCCTCTTCCTGCAGTGACTAGCAAAACATCCTGTACCGCCTGGATTGGCCTAGGGTTTGCAGGAAGCACTTGGTTTAAGACCGTGGTAATAGTGTAGGGATGGATGCAATGGAATCTTGCAGTGGGCAAGAGAGATTGGGCTCAACTCCATACAGCATGGGCGAGTGAAAATTTATAGCCAAGGCAGGGTTGGGGGGTGTCGGTGGATGGGAAGTTACTAAGAGGAAGCATCAGGGGTAAGGGAGATTCTGCCTAAACTGACCTAACAGGATTCTTGCTAATGACAGGCCCGGGTGATCAGACATCACACCTGGAGGATGAGGAACCTCATCACATATCGAGGGTGATCAGATATCAGGGATGGTGGGTTCTTGCTAAACTGACTTAGCAAGGTTTTTTGCCAAAAGTAGATTGTACAGCAGAGTGCACAGTTAGACCTAGGAGAAGGTTCACAAGCCTGACTAAAGTTTGGTGAAGCAAATTATCTTTTGTCACTTTCTACTTGTCTGGAGAACACTCAGCTTCACCTGAAGTTTCATTTTGGAAACAATTTACCATAATAATTGTTTTAAAATATTTTAAAATGTTGAAGTTGTTTAAAAATGTTTTAAAAAATACTAAAGAAATGTGCTTTCTTTGTATCTAAGATCAGAAGTTTAACTGATTTAGCACCTTGCTTAAATAGAAGCAATAGCTTGTTTAATCCCAGACACTAACCAGCAGAACACAAATCTTTCCCATTCCCTTTAAATCCATTCTCATCTCAATGAACACTTTGAAAAAATCAAGGTCAACAAAAGGCTGCATGCTGTATGATTCCATCTATATGGCATTTCGGAAAAGGCAAAACATAGAGACAGAGATCCGATTAGGGCTTGCCAGAGACCAGTAGGAGAGGAGGAGATTGACTGCGAAGAAGCCTGAGGGGAAAAGCTCTAAGTCTGGATTGTAGGGGGGGTTATGACTGTGCATTTGTCAAAACTCATCAAACGCTTCAAAGGGAGAAATGTTGCTATATGTCAGTTATACCTTAATAAACCTGACTTTTTAAAAAATGGAGATTTCCAAGCCAGAGAGAGAGAGAGAGATCGTGTGACTACAGGATTGCTCCTGCATCTCTTCCTAATGGCACAGCTTTGAGGTGCTTAATTGCTTATTTGCAATAAGTCAATCAAGAGAAATCTGGTATACAAAATGTCTAGTGATTTTGGTTTTCTGCTTCCTCATATAACCAGATACCAGAAACTAGGCCTTCTTCTTTTCATTCTTATTCAAAAATTCATCCAAGGGCTGAAGTTGTCATCCTCCAAGATTCCTTATTTGGGTATTTCTGACAACTCAGGGAAATTTATCTCAGA
This sequence comes from Pan troglodytes, assembly GCF_028858775.2. Lineage (NCBI taxonomy): Eukaryota > Metazoa > Chordata > Mammalia > Primates > Hominidae > Pan > Pan troglodytes. The sequence goes on along the minus strand of NC_072404.2, from coordinate 154,958,788 downwards.
TCATTGGCAGCTTTCCAGAATGCTTTTGTTTGGCAGCCTTGTGACAGCTCACCCATGTCATTATTAGACTGGGTGGCAACAAAGTCCACTGTCTCAATCCTCATGGGCTGTCATGCCCAGCAAGGTCACATGGAGCACTACTCTGTCCCAGGACTGAGCTTAGCATCTTTGTGGTTCACCTTGGCTGAGTAGGGGCAGTAAGAACCCTTAGCCTCCCAACCTGTTTAGCAAGTCCCTCCTTTTTGTTTACTCACCACCCAGCTGACTTCATGAAGGCTCATTGCCAGTACATTTCAAGATCGATATAATTATAGTGAAAGGTATGTATTTGCTTATTTTTAAGACCAATGCCTTAGGCAAAACAGTCTGAAAGACCAGAAGTCTCTCCCTTGTTGGTGATGTGGCCAGGCATACTTTTCCTTAACAATGCCAAGTGGAGATACTAAAACCATTGGTAGTGAAAAACATAATCTTAAAATTGTAATGTATTAGCAACGACAAATACATAGGTTTATAGTAAGTACAAACAATGGTATAATCATATCAGTGAAACATATTACCAGTCCCTAGAAGGAGCAAGCAATGTATCTGGCACTAGCTAGATAGGAAAATAAATCCACCTTTATTGAATTATTTTCATTTTACTGCCATCCCTTTAGCTAGAAGGTGCTAGAATCTCTAAAGACATATAAAAGTCTGAGTTTCATTGTACATTGGTGTTAGTCTCTCACTGCATAGATACTACAGGTTGAGCATCCCTAATCCAGAACTCCAAAATTGTCCCAAATTCGGAACTTTTTGAGGATTGACGTGATGCCGTAAGTGGAAAATTCCAAACCTGACATGTGGTCTCAGTCAAAACTTTGTTTCATCCAGAAAATTATTTTAAAATAATGTATAAAATGACCTCAGGCTATGTGTATAAGGTGTATATGAAACAAAAGAATTTTGTGTTTAGACTTGGGTTTCATCCCCAAGATATCTCATTATGTATATGCAAATATTCCAAAATCTGAAAACAAAAATCCGAAACACTTCTGGACCAAGCATTTCAGATGAAAGATGTTCAACCTGTGCCAGAGTCAGTGAGGATCTAATAGGGAGGGGAGAAAGTATTTTTCCCCTAAAGTTACCAAAAATCACACTGGTTAATTTAGTAAGGAATTTCAAGTTGATCAAAATTAAGATTAAAAGTTCTCTTTTTAAGAGTGCTTTTTCAAAACTCTTGCACTTTTCCAAATTTTCTATTACAATTTAGACTAATGCGCCTCCCATGAGGCTCCACGAGGCAAAATCCAGAAAAATCATTTTTAAAGTTTTTAGCAATTATATGCACACAAATACTTTGATGGTCATGTTCTTTTTCCAGAGGAGGAAAGAAGGAAAACTGAACCACTGGTCACCAAGGTTAGGTCCTTTAGATCCTGAAACTCTTAAGGAATGAATGTTTCAGTAGAATAACCATTAGCAAGGAAACCAAAGCTTGATGTGGCAAACACCAATTCTTCCACCACCCCCAAAACAAGACTTAAGTACCTTTGAAGGGATGACACAAGACAGAGCTCAGAAGTAGGGCCTTGACCCTGAAGGCGAGGGGGTGTGTTGGGGCAAACACAGCTGGAATCCTGGCATGACATCTGCTCCTACAAGACCTGTAGAGCCTGGGGCACAAGAGCCCCCTCCCTGCTCCGAAAGCCCTGGCTGCTCCCTTTGTCCTGCTGGGAGCAGGCATGTAGATCCAAACCAGAGCCCAGAGAAGGCCTGTGTAGCCGCTCACTGAATGATCCCTTTCCCAGTCACAGATGGAGGCTCACTGGGCAGCCACTGACTTGTTTTACAGAGATTTGGCAAAGCAGGTGTTACTAGGCAATTGGGCTCCTTCGAAGGAGTTGTGGGGCCTGACCTTCCACTGTGTGAGAGTGTGGTTTTCTCATTACAGAAATGTCTCCACCTGTGAGGTGTCCTCCTCTCAGGCCATCAGCTCCCCACAGCGATCCAAGCGTGTCAAGGAGAACACACCTCCCCGCTGTGCCATGGTGCACAGTAGCCCGGCCTGCAGCACCTCGGTCACCTGTGGGTGGGGCGACGTGGCCTCCAGCACCACCCGGGAACGGCAGCGGCAGACAATTGTCATTCCCGACACTCCCAGCCCCACGGTCAGCGTCATCACCATCAGCAGTGACACGGACGAGGAGGAGGAACAGAAACACGCCCCCACCAGGTGAGGCAGTGCCACCTTAGCCTTCCAGGAAGGAGCCGGGAGGGTTTGCATTGTGTGCGGATCTGACCATCTTCCATCATCAAACATAAGGATCCCTCTCTTCTGACCCTTACAGTTTGGTTTTGCCATCGACTATGGTCCTAAAGTTATTTGAAGAGAATGTCAAACAGGTTTTCCATAATTGTTTAAAACCAAAATAATGTTGAATCATGTTGGTCTTAAAAGATAATTATAGGCCCTACACATTTGGGGAACTTGAGACCATAAAAATCGGGCACACAATGCCAGTGTATTTCATCCTCTGTAAGTTTAAAAGTCTCTGCCTCAAGCTAGTGAACTTATTCCCAGTTGGTCAGGATATTTCTCTAACATTGCCTTGGCTCACTCAGAATACGAAGTAATTGTCCAATTAATCAGAAATTTCCCTGTGTCTGATTAACCTAATCTTTCAAAACTGCCAGTTGGCTCTTCACCCAGAGAGCATTACTGTTTATCCCAAAGTAATAATAATTCATTTTAGTCTTTGTGTGCTTCCTGGGGAGAGGGAAGAAATCTTTATTATATTTACAAAACTACTAACCCTGGCGCCAGAGCCTCTTTTTCTGTACTGCCCAGCCAGACTTCAGCAAAATGTGGTTTTTGTTTGGGCCACTCAGCTCAGGTTCTGAGCAACCCCTCCAGAACAGTTGGCCTCCTGGCCTTCTGCATCCCTAGAGTGTGGCCTTGTAGAGCCCAAAATCTCATGGCCCCACCCTGCTGGCTCCTTTGCACTGGAACCGAGAGCCAGGGAAGGGAGGCCTGCCCCTCCCAAGCCCAGCGCTGCCAGTCAGCACGCATCCTGCAGCTGGATATGAAGCCTAATTCACAATTAGGCTCGAATTATTAATTCCTGATTGGATGCAATGTAACTAATTAGTAATCACAAATCCTTTGATTAGATAATAAATTCTCACATTTGAAATCATTACAGAATGTATAGATAGACTGATGAAAACATTCTCATTATAACTATTCCTGCATAGGACATTCCCTTCCCTCTTTATAATGAAGTCCAGTGGTTTTAGTTTGTTTCCGGGTGGGGTTAGTACATGTCTCATTCAAGTGTCCTCTTCCCACCGATTAGGTACAGCCTAATTGTCATTGTATTTCGGAGAAGAATGTAGTGGAGCACTTGTGGCCGTAGCATTGTGCCAGGTGCCAGAGGGGACCCAGGTCAAAGGTCCAGGCATAGCACTGAATACTTTGGCAGCCCAGGACTGCCTTTTACTCCCCATCTGCCTAGTCCAGAACTGGCCTCAGGTCCCTTTTTGATGACAGCCTCAAGTTGAGTGAATGGTCCATTCTCCGCAGTGCCCCCACACCACCACCAAGGAATACTGTCGGTTCAGTCCTCACGTGGGCTCAGCAGTCTCTTCACAAAGGGGACGGCCCTGCCCAGCCCCAGACTGAAGCCTGGCCTTGAGCAGCCACCCACACGTGGGTAGCCTTGGTCATCAGAAGGGCCCAGCAGCCTTGCCCGGCCCTTTGCCACAAATGGAAAAAAGCAAAAGCAATTTAAAATCTGACAGTCAGCTAGATTGGAATCTCATTCCTAACGTATGAGATCTGAGTTGACACAGACTCTCAACATCTGTGCCCAGGAGAGAATTGAATAGTGTGTCTGAGAAGGAGGATGAGAGAGCTGTCTCTCCACCAATCAGAGAGCTGACAGGGCTGAGAGTGGAACGCAAAGCCAGAGCATGTCCCTGCCTCTGCGGCAGCCCCTAAGGCCCCCAGAAAGAAATGATAGAACCGAGAGGCTGGGCAGCAGATGAGGACCTTCATGGGAACAACTCAAAGAAACCTTGGAGAGAGAGCCAGGTGCACAGGTGAGGGGCAGCCACAGACAGACAGTAGCAGTGGCTACTGAGTCCCACAGCATCCTGCAGTGAAGAGTGGCGGGGACTGCCAGCCTGCCAGGGTCGTGAAAATGTGCCGGACACATGAGGCTGAATAGGGAAGCTGCAGACTGAGGCTAGGGAGTCATCCAAAAGGCTTCAGCTGTCCACAGTTGTGACTGGGAGCTCCCAGAATAATGTTTTCTAGAGAGATCTAATGGCAAGTGCCTTAGAAAATGGCTTTGCACTCAAGAAGGTAGGAAAGTGTATTTGAGTCTGAGTAGGATAAAACAGAAACCAGTAGCTGTTTTATTTATAGAGAAACCACTGTGTAATTGTGATCACATTATTGTGACTACATTTTGGAATGAGAAAAAAAAAATGTGGGGAAATATGATTACTTGTTCTTAGAAGTCAGAATTATCATAAAATTTAACACAGTCAGTATTTATTGGCCCCACTAGTGTAAGATATTATGCTGGGAACTGCAGGTGTTACATAAATAAGGTAGACAGTTTGTGTCCTCATGAGGTTTGCAGGGTAATAAGCAAGACGAAACACATACAAATCATTATAACACAAAACAGAGTATCAGTCCCATAAAAATGAGCAAAGTACCATGGGAACTCAAAGGGAAAATAGCTTAAGGGAATAGCAGGGGAGGGGGGCTTTGAAGGCCAAAGGTCTGGACAGGTCCACACAATAGAGGAGGTGCGGTTGCAAATTCAAGTGAGGTGATTGATGGGGCGGAGCCTCCAAGGCAGGCGAACAGGATCAAGAGCCCCGTGCAGGAGCTTATCCAAAAGGGGCTTCAGGATGGAAAGGGGGTTGGGGAGGGATCTCCCCTTACATGGGGGTGGTCAGCTTTGTCAGGAGATACTGAGGGGCTCAAGGGGAAGCATCAGTCCTGGGAAAACAAGGATGCACCCCCAAGTGCAGCCACATGGAGGGGTCACCTGGTCCCTCTCCAGCTGAAGAGCTTCCCCAGCCCTTCTGTGTCCCAGCTGGAGCAATGGAGACCTTCCCTCCTACACATTGATCATCCTTGTTCTTGAGCCTGATTTCTCCGTGCTGTGGGCATGTTGATTCCCACCTTCTGTGTTCCCAGCCTCGTTTTCTATTTGCTACTTACCCCAGTGCCAGTCCTGTAACTTTGCCTAAAATGCTGGTTAATTCCCCTAACATGGCTCAGCCTCAGCTTGGCAGCCAGAGTCAGGCAGCCGATGACCTTCAGAGGGATGGCAGTGCCTCCACCACCAAAGGGGCTTTTAGACCTGATTGAGGGTGTCACTAAACCTCTAGGACTAGATGATATAGCCTAGAATTTTTAAAAGAAAGCCAATGCAAAATCATTATTCCTGACCCCACGTATGTGGCCCTGTTAGTTGCACAGCAGATGGCTGGCCAGCAGCTCCACTCGTAAGAACTCCAGGGCATGTTGGAGGCAGATGCTGGGAGACGCTGAGCTAAAGACAGGAGAATCATAGCAAACATCCACTGGGTGTTCCACCTGCACTAGCTCCTCCATCATTTGATGGGGCATGCAAGGCTGATATTTCTATTCCCATTTGATAGATGAAGAAACCGAGGCTCAGGAAAGGTAGGTGACTCACCCAAATTGATACAGGTTCTAAATAGCAGAATTGGGACTCAGGTGCCATGCTCTTGAAGAAATGTCAAACTTAATAACTGGCAAAAATAACTGATTTCAGTCATTCATTCAATGAATACAGATTCCATCCTGCTCCCTCCTGTGACTACCACTATGCCACTGTGTGCAGGTTACCATGCCAGGGCCATAGGGAGTCTAGAGTATTGTCCACTGAGCCCCCTCTTGGTGCTGGACGTTTGTCAGGGTGCTGGAGCCATGGCACTGAGAAGGGCGGAGTCAGCTCTTTTTAAAGTAGGAAGGGCAGGGAAGAGCCAGGGAACTCCTTTTCAGTGAATTACTGTTGGACTAGGGGACTCTGGTCATGGCTAGAGAATTGGCCAAAAGATAAGACAAACAGATGTTGTTCTGGGTCCCCCAGGATTAAGTAGTAGAACTGGTCTTCTTTTAAATATTTATAGACAATTTCTATTAGAAAAGCATTTAATTGTCTACACATACTGAACAAGCCATCTTTTCTCTCCTGGACTCTCTTGATCCACGTCTCCTGATCCAGACCCCCCTGCTATCTTTACCTTGTGTTGAAATGGTCTTGTAAAGGCTGTAGCATACAACCTTTAGTCATGAGGGTAATTTCTTTTTTTATTTTTGTAAGAACTAGAGACAGTGTCTCACTGTGTTGCCCAGGCTGGTCTTGAACTCCCGGGCTCAAGCAGTTCTCCTGCCTTGGCCTCCCAAAGTGCTGGGATTACAGGTGTGAGCCTCCATGCCTGGCCGAGAGTAATTTTTTAAGTGTGTAAACCAAAGTGGTTCACATCAACTGATCATATAGAAATGATTTTGTCCAGCTCCATTATTCATTCACGCATTCACTCATTCAGTTACCTGGATATTTCTGGTAGGTGGGTTGTTCTGCTTAGGTCATCGAGTGTCTCCTGCAGGCTGCACTTCACTGTGCCTGTGTAAGCAGCCACTGTTTCAGCCAACGTTACCAAAAATGAAAACTTTAAGAAAATTGATTCATAAATATCATTCAGTATTTTAGATATAAAAACAGTTATTTAGCTCACTCTTAACATGTTTATATATAAAAAAAATTTGACCCGAAATGTTTTCCTTCTTTATACTAAGTTGAAAGTCTAGAGAAATCATTATAGATAAAGCAAGGTTAGAAAACTGATAAACTGCAGCTCAAATTACTTTGGCCTGAAAAATTAACATCCACTTAACAGAGGGAGCAAAAACCACACACACTCATTTATTATTGCATGGGCCAAAAGCCCAAAGTGGGATTAGCCTCCATTGCTACCTATAACCATGTAGCTTGCTCCATCCTGCCATTGGTTGAGAAGCTGCTACAGCCAGCCTCCTGCCATGCTCATGGAGACGTGGGAATCAGGCTTGAGTGAAGGAACAAAGGAACCCAGACACACAGTGCCATTTGAAGGAACTTTGATGTCTCTCCATTTTGAGTACAATACATCCCCAGTTGAAAAATATTTCAGTCATGTGACTCATCTCAAGAGGTGATGGTAGGATCTTTTGTCCAGCTGACTTCGCCACACCCTCTTTACAGGGCTCCATTTAAGACACTCCAGTGGGCTGAGTGGAGTGGCCCAGGGGTGTATTTTAAAGAAGAGACACTTCACCCTACTGTTCCCAGCTGCTGTCACATTACAAAGCTGTCACTGATATGCCACAGCTTCCTGGTTTGCTCCTTGCTTTCCACAGGGAAGAAGGAGGAAGAGGGGTGGCAGAGGGTTGGATACCATAGGGCAGAGTGGTGCTCAGTGGATAGACTGAAGGTGATTAGGAAAGATGAGTCAAAACTCCCAGGCCAGTTGGGAAGAGAGAGACTGGACTTCAGAAGAAGATGGAAGGAGAGCAAACACTTCCTTCCGCTGCATCTGATGGGACAAGGACGAGGTGACTACTCATGGCTACTTCTGCGACCCTGTTTCTGATTTCTCTAGAAAGTAGTCATGTAAAAATGATCTTAAGGGTGATATATGTGTATTTATATACACACACGTGTAGACATAGACATAGACATAAATATGCAGATAATATAATTTGAAAGGAGGAGCCAGGCATGGTGGCTCACACCTGGAATCCCAGCACTTGGGGAGGCCAAGGTGCCAGGATCACTTGAGGCCAAGAGTTTGAGACCAACCTGGGCAATATAGCAAGACCCTGTCTCTACAAAAATTTTTTTAAAATTCCCCAGGCACAGTGGTATGTGCCTGTAGTCGCAGCTACTTGGGAAGCTGAGATGGGAGGATTGCTTCCACCCAGGAGTTCGAGGCTGCAATGAGCTATGCTCCCAACACAATACTGCAGTCTGGATGACAGAGTGAGACCCTGTCTCTAAAAATAATAATAATAATTTGAATGGAATGTATGTGCCATATTAAAATGAAGATTTTTTTTTTCTCTCTAATGACTCTAAGTCAGCAGCTATCAGGAAGGAGCACACTGGTCTGGAGGCACACTGGAATTACCAGCGTGAGCCACTGTGCCCAGCCAAAAGTAGTCATATTCTTTACCACATCATCTTGCCATGATGATTAAAGGAGATAAACATATAAAGCACTTTAAGCTGTAGTTAGTACGCATCCAATAAATGTTACCTGTACTTAATAATCAGCATCATAGTAACAGAACACATAGCATTGACTATGAAATCAGAAGGGTGAAAGAAGTTATTGGAGGAGATGAGTTTTGACCCTGGTCTTGAAGGATGAAATTGACTCAGATTAGCAAATAGAAATCAGAGACACATTCCAGATAAGACCCTACAGGGAAGGGGTCACAGGTTATATCTGATCTTCTGCCAGTGCTTTCTCCTTTAGGGATTTCTTTACTTTTTAGCTCCTTATTTATTTTCATCATTTTAAAATGATGAAAATTATCTATTGCCATGACAACATAATGCAATTGTGAACTCTGACAGCTTTGTTCTTTATTCAGAAGTGATGTTCTTCCAAGGCCATTTCAGCAAATATTTCTCATTCTGCCCCTATCGCTATCTCTCTCACTTGCATTAACCAACTCATAATGGGATTGATAAGCTGTCAATAATAATTAGACGCAATCATGGAATGAATCCCAGTAGTATCGATAGATACGAGCCTAAAGAATCTGCCGTAGTCATCTGAAATGTGTGCTCATTTCTAAAGTGACTCATTTAACAGCTTCCCATTAGTTCTCTAATCTGCATAGTGTGTTCAGGTAGAGCGCAGAGCTTTCTAACAATGGAAGAAATGAAAAACAGCTAGCAAATGAATTCACCTTCTGCAAATAAATGTGTCACTTGTAAATCCAAAAAGGTAGGCAAATCAGCATCAAGCTGTGCCGTACATATTTGCTCATTAAGCCAGGGGCTCCCCAGCTACAACAAAGGGATGGGACCTGGGAAGAGTTTATAAAGGTTTTATCCCACACTCCTTGTAGATAATTAGACACTGACATGCAGATTCTTCAGTCTCTTCAGTGGGAGGCTCACTACCTGTTGGGTTTCCATCAAGGAGATGGCCCTCAGTTCTCACAGGTCACCCACGCCAAGCTGTCAGCTCTCACAAGACTCATGCCAGAAAGCCATTCTTCAGTGACAAGAAGTTCAGTGACTCATGAAGTGGCTATTGTGTCTTGAGATAGTTCTAGTTGTTAGAAAATTCTTATTCATATTAAGCTGAAGCTTCTCCACAATTTCCACATTTGAGTGAAGAGCTCCAAATATGCCTAATTTGAATTTTACTCGAGGGCAGATTACAGTTTTGCCAAAATTAGTGTGTGTTTTTGTCGTTTTTTTTTTTTTTTTTTTTTAATGCTCATTTTCTAAACTACTCAGATCCTAAGGACGATATGATCAGCAAGAACTGGCCAGATCTGGGTCTATAGGTAAGGTACATCTACTAAAAGGATCTCTTTCCTCTCCAGATTAGGGCTAGACCATTCCTATTTTAAAATGTCTCTAGGAATCTTTCAGAGATCCTCACAATGGCTCCTTTAATGCCATGAGTAATCTCTCTCAATGAATTTCAGAGCAGATTGGAGCTGGATGGATGTTACAGGTTATCCAGGCCACTGTCCAGAGCCACAGCAGTAAAGGAACAGCAGAGCTAGGACTGCAGTGCCAGCTCCCAGGACACATTTGGGAGTCAGCCTCCATCCTCACCTGGGGTCCTCCACCCACAGAATGGGCACCTGCAACAGAAGATGTCTGCGTTTCATGAGATGACCAGAGGCATGTTCATCATTCAGGAGTAGCTGTGCCCGAAGCTGAGAGTGAAGGGCAGGGCAGCGCCATCTCCTCACCTCCCCTCGGGAGCCAGCAGCTGCTCCCAGTCATGGCTCCCAGCTCTTTCCCTGGCCCTCAGAGTACTTCGAAACAGTGTGAGGTGGGAGGAGTTCCCTTATTACACAAGAGACTGCAGCAGACCAGTTGTTTCCCTTTACTCCCCCCGATTCATCCCAGAAAACAGCTGCAGGTTTCTCTGCCCTTGTCTTGTTAAGGCAGCTCTCCTTCCCTCCTGCTCCCTCCTCGTCCTCAGCCTCCAGCATCTCCCTGCTTTCAGATCCCTCCTCCCTACCTCGTAGCTCAGAGACCTCCTAGAGTCCCACTTCCTTTTTTTGCTTAATTTATATTTATAAAATATTTCGAGATATTCTTTTTTGTTGTTATTGGTAGACAGCAATCTTTTTTTTTTTTTTTTAAGACAGAGTCTGGCTGTGTCACCCCGACTGGATTGTAGTGGTGTGATCTCAGCTCACTACAACCTCACCTCCTGGGTTCAAGCAATTCTCCCACCTCAGCCTCCCAAGAAGCTAGGATTACAGGCATGTGCCACCACACCCAGGATTGTTTTTTGTTTTTTGTTTTTTGTTTTCAGCAGGGGGCCAGCGCGGTGTTGGGGCAGAGTCTCACTCTGTCACCCAGGCTAGAGTGTGGTGGTGTGATGTCTGCTCACTGTAACCTCCACCTCCCGGGTTCAAGTGATTCTCCTGCCTCAGCCTCCCTAGTAGCTGGGATTATAGGTGCACACCACCATGCCTGGCTAATTTTTGTATTTTTAGTAGAGACGGGGTTTTGCCATGTTGGCCAGGCTGGTGTCAAACTCCTGACCTCAAGTGATCCGCCCACCTCGGCCTCCCAAAGTTCTGGGATTACAGGTGTGAGCCACTGCACCCAGCGGATTTCTTATTTTTAGTAGAGACAAGGTTTCATCATGTTGGCCAGGCTGGTCTTAAACTCCTAGCCTCAAATGATCTGCCTGCCTTGACCTCCCCAAGTGCTAATTACAGGTGTCAGCCACCGTACCTAACTATTTTTATTTATTTATTTATTTTCTTTAGAGTGTAGGTCTCTTTGTCACCCACACTGGAGTGCAGTGACACGACCACAGCTCACTGCAGCCTCAAACTCCTGGGCTCAAGCCATCTTCCTGCCTCAGTCTCCCAAGCAGCTAGGACTATAGGTGCACACCACCATGCCTAGCTAATGTTTTTATTTTTGTAGAGGTGGGATCTCACTGTGTTGCCCAGGCTGCTCTCAAACTTCTGGCCTCAAGCGCTGGGATTACAGGAGTGAGCTACCGCACCTAGCTTCCACTTTGTAATTCTTGTACTGGATCTCAGTGCCCTCCCACCCTCTGGGTGTCTTTGCTGAGCCCTGATGTACAGCGGCGAAGTGCCCAAGACTCTGAATCTCTTTTGCTTTTTTCTTTTTTTTTTTTTTGAAACACAGTCTTGCTCTGTCGCCCAGGCTGGAGTACAATGGTGCAATCTTGGCTCACTGCAAACTTAACCTCCTGGGTTCAAGCGATTCTCCTGCCGCAGGCTCTGAGTAGCTGGGATCGCAGGCCCCACCACCACTCCCGGCTAATTTTTGGTATTTTTAGTAGAGACGGATTTTCACCATGTTGGTCAGGCTGATCTCAAACTTGTGACCTCAGGTGATCCACCCACCTCGGCCTCCCAAAGTGCTGGGATTACAGGCATGAGCCACCTCACCCAGCCTGGACTTTGTTTTTGATGGAGATAGAATTCATGTACTGTACTGTATAGTTCACCCGTTGAATGTGTACAATTCAGTGGTTTTAGTCTGTTAATTTTTAATTGTGGTAAAATATATATAACATAAAATTTGCCATTTCAACCATTTTTAAGTGTAAATTCAGTGACATTAATTATATTCATAATGCTGTATAGCCATCACCGTTATCTATTTTCAGAACTTTTCCACTACCCCAACCAAAAACTATACCATTAATCAGTAACTTCCCACTCTCCTCTCCCCTAGCCCCCAACCTCTGGTAACCTCTAATGTATTTTCTGTCTGTATGAATTTGCCTGTTCTAGATATTTCATATATGTAGACTCAAACAAACTATTTGTCCTTTTGTGTCTGGTTTATTTCATTTAATGTTTTCGAGGTTCATCCATATTGTAGCATGTATCAGAACTTTTTTTTTTTTGGAGACAGGGTTTCACTCTGACACCCAGGCTGGAGTGCAGTGGTGTGATCATAGCTCACTGCAGCCTCAAACTCCTGGGCTCCCACCTCAGCCTCCCAAACAGCTGGGACTACAGGCATGCACCACCATACTTTGCTTATTTTTTTAATTGTTTCTAGAGATTGGCTCTTACTGTGTTGCCCAGGCTGGTCTTGAACCCCCAGCCTCAAGCAATCCTCCCACCTCAGCCTTCCAAAGCACCGAGATTACAGGCATGAGCCACCCCTCCCAGCATTCATTCATTTTCATGACTGAATAGTATTCCACTGTATGGATACACCACATTTTCTATTCATTCACCAGCTGATGGACACTCGGGTCGTTTCTACCTCTTGGTATTTTGAATAGTGCTGCAGTGAACATTGACTTACATGTATCTGAGTACCTGTTTCCAATCCTTTGAGAATGTACTTAGGAATGGAATTGCTATAGGGTAACTCTGTGTTTAGCTTTTTGAGGAACAAGCATATGGACATTTCACATTTAAACTGTCATAACTGGGAGGTGTGGGTCTTTATTAATTAAAATTTATCTACTTTAAGTTAACGTGAAGAGCCATAAATATATGCAACCAATTCATTCCTCACCTTCTTCTGAGTTCTTAACAATTATCATCTGTACGATTCATCTGACAGTTAATCACGGAGGCTTTGTGACATCCATTATTCTCTCTAACTGGTTATTTTAAAGCTTTTACTATTTAACTTGTCATGTTGTTATACAGTCCTCCACTGAGATTTTAATCTCCTCGAGGGCAGAGACACATATTTCTTTGTATAGGTATTCCCTGTAGTACCCTGCATAGATCTCTGAGATATCATGAGTTTTAATTTTCTTTCATTTCAATCTTCTGGTTTATTCATAGACTAGAAAAAAGGAAACTTTTCCAGCAAGTCCTTACCCTGATAGAATTCTCTTTGCCTAGATAAGTTTTTTGCAAACCTGTTTTCACATGTTAAATAAGGTAACACAACTTGTAAGAAGAAGAAGAATAGCAGCTATTATGGAATACTTACCATGTGTTGTGTATCATTGAAAGCACTTGTATTTTCTCACTTAGTTCTCAAAACAAGCCTATGATATAGGTACAATTATTACCTACCTTTTACTGATGAGGCCACTGAATCACTGAGAGGTTAAATAGCTGCCCACCGCCCTGTCACCAGCACATGCTGAAGTTAGACAGCTGACTCCAAGGTTCCTGTTCTCACCCACGAACACGGTTAGGCACCCTGAACCAGAGAGGACAGTGTCCAGCCACTGGAAGAATTATCCAGCCTAGATGTCAGGAGCGCTGGGCGTTGGGGAGCAGGGCCAGCGCCTCCTGGGGACTGCACCCCCCAGATCCCCCAGCCTTCTGTAGCTCAGGAGACAGGCTCTGCTTCTGTCCCTCCTGCCTGGCTGCTGTGGGCTCTGGAATTTGCCCACTTCCCTGCTGCCTCTAGGGTGGTGGAGATCCATCATGGGAAGAGCCTGGCCTGGCTGTGTGGCCTCAAGCAAGATACCCGGGAGGTGGCTGTGACTCTATGAGGCTCTGTAAATACCAGCTGCTTCTCTCATCCAATTAGCTGGAAACTGACCAGCTTGCCTAGGCAATTTTTATTTCTTAAAAATAAATGATCAATATATAAAAATAGATGCACATTCATTTTAAAGTCTTAAATAAGCACACGATAAACAATAAATTTCACATCCATCATGCCAGCGGCCTCTCACTGAGTTTGAAGACAAACAGAAGTAGTTCCCAAAGTAACCACACTAACTTAAATATCTCTGAACAAACATGCCGGCCAAGAGCTATCCAAAGCCAGTGCCTCCCTATTGTATGAAGTTCCACATGTAAGATGAAGGCCAGGGCTTCAGAGTGGCTTTCACACAGCATCAACCTGGCAGGGGCCTTCCCACCAGGCCCCGGTGCAATACCATCTCCCCCAATCCTTGGCCCAGGCAGTGGAAAAGCTGCAGGTGAGCCTGGCTCCTAAAAAGGGGACTGCAGAGGTCGTAGTGGCCTGCACACAGCCCACAGAGCACACTCGAAGCAAGGAGAGGCAGAGGATGTCAACTCCAGCTCTGCATTCTCTGCAGCATGTCTGCACTGTGCTGTGTGGGTGCAGCCCCCTCAGAGCCTCACGCTGCATCCCATTGGACATTCTGCTCCCTCCTGCATAAGCTTTGCCAGGCCACAGGCACCAAACCTAAGCTTATGACATTCTTCTCCCAGCAAGGTTTACTCCTAACCCAGGTCCCCAGGTTGCTGGGTTCTTGCTGGTTCTCTCCTTGCTCAGATGTCCCATTCTGGCAGGCCCACGGGGGTTGTACCCAGCTCTGGGCTGCAGGTGCCTCCCCTGCAGCTCTGCTGAGCTCTGCTGCACAGGAAGAGCCCAGGCCAGCCCGGAAGCATCTCACTCCCTAGTTTCCAGAAGCCCCTGTGGGTCCAGCACCAGCCCCTTCTCCATGTCTTCACATGTCCCCCTGCTGCCGGCTACACAGGGGACTTTTGCATGCCCAGTCTCCCCATGGGGGTTAGGGAGGGCAAAAGCCCTGTTCCTGCCCTCTCCCCTCTGCCTCCCTCCCCTGCCCCAGGGCATGAAGTGCTAGTTGGGTGTCTCACCTCACGGCCTTCTCCCACCTCTGACTTCTCCCTTTGCATTTTCAGCACTGTCTCCAAGCAAAGAAAAAACGTCATCAGCTGTGTCACAGTCCACGACTCCCCCTACTCCGACTCCTCCAGCAACACCAGCCCCTACTCCGTGCAGCAGCGTGCTGGGCACAACAATGCCAATGCCTTTGACACCAAGGGGAGCCTGGAGAATCACTGCACGGGGAACCCCCGAACCATCATCGTGCCACCCCTGAAAACCCAGGCCAGCGAAGTATTGGTGGAGTGTGATAGCCTGGTGCCAGGTAATTTGGGGCCAGGACAGGACAGGAACATCTCCCTGGAGAGTGGTTTTCCTGTTTTTCTGCTGCTAGAAATGTTGCTGTATGGGAGCTAGTACAATAGAAAGTGCCCAGTGACTGCAGGCGATCCTTACCGAGGATTTTATTCAAGTAGCCAGGGGAGGCTTCTGCTTAACAGCACATTGTATAAGCAGCGTTTTCCTTCTTTAATTCTGTAATCAATACCTCTCTGCCTTTACAATGGCTCTGCTTCCAACTAGGTTGATTAATAGAAAATAAAAGCCTCCTGGTTCTTTATGCCTGAGCCTGGAAGAATACCTGGTCTGGGGAGTTCCTGGCTGACATCTAGCACCACTCCCTGCCAGGAAGCCCTGGTGGTCAGATCTTCTTGTGTAGGAAGAACCTCCTCCGAGTCTTGCTAGGGAAGGGTGAAATTGGCCCCTCTCAGCCCCTCCTCGGAATCAGCTGCTGGGCGGCGAGACCAAGCCATGCGTGTTTCTCTGCTCATGCACTGCTATCTTCAGAGGACTCCTCCTGTCCCGCGAAGGCTGGTCTTGAAAATTGGGCCCTGGAATAAAGGCTGAGAACGTAACCTTCTGAATAAACTCAGTGGCTCACTGTAGATTTTGTAGCATCTATTTAGCGTTTCCCTTGCTCATGCTCACAGTGGAAGAATGTGGGGACTAAACCAGAAGTCTGCGCGTCCCGCTATTCCGCCACAAACCACACCCAAGCCAGCCTGCACCTGCGTGGCGGCATAACTGAAAAGGGAAGGAAAGGGAACGCCAGGAAGCTTTTGTCGAGATGTGAGAAGCTGTTACTTCTCAGGAGGACCTCATGTCTGTCACCTGAGGTCGCTACAGGAAACTGGGGACTCTTCCTGGGTGGTGACCACATGTGAGACCCAGTGGGCGCAGGCCCCATTCAGGGGCTGCCACTGAGGATGAAGAGTAGAGGCAGGATGGGGTCATTAGGGCTTTTCCAGCCCAGTGCCTCAGGCCAGCCTGCACGGTGAGGGTCAGAGCCCTGGCACGCTCTCCCAAGAGCTCATGGCATTGCCTGGGATGGGGCCCCTTTTGCTGAGAGGCTCTGCCTAAAGGGGAGATGGTGACAGCCACAGGCTTGCGCTCCCTGCCACCTACTTCCTAACCCAAGGCAGCATCACCCTTTCCGACATTTGCGGCAAAGCTCTTTTTCCCTGACTTTGGAGTTACCCCAGCTACCTTTCCTCTGAAGAAATGCTTGTGAAATGCAGCTTCTCAGCACCCTGCTAAAACGTCGTCTTTTGCAAGTCCTGGTCTGTCCCCAACAGTACCGTCACGACGATGCAGCCTCCAAGCAGCTTTGACATCAGAGCCAGCGCTCCTGTGGGCCTGGGGGCAGGGGGTCGTGGTGCCTACAGTGTCCTGGCTGCTCCACGAGAAACACACAAGCAGCACGCAGCTCGCACTGTGCTCTCTCGGAAGAAGGAGACCTTACCTTCGGGAAAAATAGAGCCACAGCAGTGCCACCTGCCAGGGCGAGCATTCTGGTTGACAGGGGCCAGACTGTACTTGCTGCTAGGGTCTGGTGACCTGGGGCCAGAGAAGCAGGCTGGAGCCCTCCCACAATTAGGCATCTCTGTGAGGAAAAGAAAATGAAGCTGTCCCTTCCACAAGGCTACAAGGACATCTCTCTCCAAAAACCATATTTTTCCACCCAGGCAAATGTTTTGGTGGAAACCCTGCCAGGAAGCAACATTCTCTAGCAGTAACCAAAGGGCCCTGGGAGTCACCCGAAGTCATTCCTGGGAGCCAGGATTCCTTAGAGAGAGCTGCATACTTTTCAGCTCAGCTATCCTTTAAATATTGTTTAAGGCTATATGCAGCACACATTTTTAAGTTTAAATATTTGCAAAGGATAGAATTTGTCTTGTATCATTATTTAAGTTCCTTAAATATATGTTTGTGCAAACCTCGAAGCTGCAGACTGAACTCATTCCATATGCGGGAGTGCTGCCTGTGCCCTCACGAGCAGGGGCATTCCTCATCTGGTGCCTGCCCTTCCCCAGCCAGTGGCATTCAATACTGATACACACCTTTAGCTGTAGAACCCACCTAGGCTTGGAAAAGTCAGGAAAGCAGCCTTCCTCAGCTCCCTGGAGCCCCGTGATGCATACGGGCCAAGGCACAGCCAGTTAACAGCTCCCCCAGCTACAGCACCCAGAGCATGGGAGAGTTCAGGGCTCCCCCAGCCCTCTTAGGCCGGGATATGAGCTGCTGTTTCCCCGCCATACTCACCCCCTCCTGTGGCTCTCAGTCTTTCAGTCCTTCTCAGGTTGGGGTTAGTGAAGTTTCTTTTGGAAGCAACAGAATGAACTCTACACTGGCTTAAGACAAACAACTTATTGGAAGGATGCAGGGCTAAGGGAAAGTTCAACAACTAAGTCCCAGGCAGGGCAGGAGCCAGAACCCCTGGGACCTGAGCCCTGGGGGCCAGATGCCTGCTCTCTGAAGCTGCCTTCACCCGACTCACCGCCAGCAGCTCCCAGGCTCCTGGTGTCCCATTTCCAGGAGACCAGAATTGATTGTCCCAGCTTGGAGAGACAGAGAGACACTTGTTTTTTTTTTTTTTCCCCGGAGAGGAGTCTCGCTCTGTCACCCAGGCTGGAGTGCAGTGGCGCGATCTCGGCTTACTGCAACCTCCGCCTCCTGGGTTCAAGCAATTCTGCTGTCTCAGCCTCCCGAATAGCTGGGACTACAGGCATGCACCACCATGCCCGGCTAACTTTTTGTATTTCGGTAGAGATGGGGTTTCACCGTGTTAGCCAGGCTGGTCTCGAACTCCTGAGTTCAGGCAATCCACCCGCCTCAGCCTCCCAAAGTGCTGGGATTACAGGCATAAGCCACCACGCCCGGCCAAGACACCTATTTTTTGAGCCTCAGCTTTAACCAGGAGACAGAGTTCAATAATGACACCAACAATAGCTAACACTAAGTACGTAAATGCCAGATACTCAATACTTAAGCCATTAGATGCCAGATACTAAGCATTCTACGCTTGTTCACTCATTTAATCCTCATCACAGCCCTACATGGAGCTGCCATGATCTTCCCAGTTTCCCAGGTTAAAAATGGAGGCACAGAGGGGTTGACCAGCCTTCCCAGAGCCATGTGGCTGGGCCTCCCAGAGGTCTGGCCCTGGAGCTTATCTGTGCTGTAAGCACCCCCGCCAACTCACCTAGTGTAGACAGGGCCACTGTGGCTGTTCTCAGGACGGGATCACGGAGAGTAGCTGGACAAGGCATGACTGGAAAACTCTAGAATGTTTCCTCACTGTTCCAAAGTATACATTAGGAGGTTGACCAGCATTAGGCCATTGTCGCTTTGTCCATCGCCACAGGAGGAGTTACTGTTACACTTTAATCTCTTGGTCCCCTTCAGGACGTCCTCCCTTACTCGGGGCTCTCGTCCTCTGAGAGCTTGGCAAGCTCTGACTCAACCCCCATCTCCTGTCCCCATGATGACGGTAGCATCAGGGCTGCATTACGCCCATTTCATCTAACATTCCCTAACCCCTTCACTGATCCCTCGAGCTCAGTGTTTCCCCCTCAAATATCATTACCACAAAATGCCCAGGAAGTTGGAATAGAAGAAGTAGGTGACATGCACAGCAGGGCCCAGCACAGTCTGTGACCCGCCGCAGAGCAAGAAGGAGGCTTCCCCCAACACAGCCACAGTGTGGCTGCAGAAGGCAAGAAGCAGGCTCTGCAGAGCCAATGTTTGCAGCTTTCTATTTTTCTTTTCTACATTGAGTCCACAAAAATCCCTCCATCCCTCAGGTTTTGGGGGACCTTTGAGTCTAACGGGTTTGGCTTGGGCACAGTGTTGGGTCGCAAGGCCCTGATTCCCAAATGCAGGTCTGTTCAGCCAGGGCCAGGAGGCTCTGGTGTCCTGGGAAGCTTGCTAAGAATACTGATTCCGGATCTCCCGTACCTACTCGAGGGATTCCGATTCAGTGGATGGGGTGGGAGGGGCCCCAGGCGCAAATGCACGGTTGGATTTGCGGCCTCTGAATAGCACCCACTGCCCCCATCCCCACTGCGGCAGCTCACCCTTCACTCAGGGCAGGGGGCTCTGAGTTTTGGGGTCAGGAAGGCCCCCTTGCACCTGTAGTGTGCACCAGAAACTCCTGTCCCCAGGTTTCTGGTTTTCCTTTGACCTTCTTGAGAGGCTGAGACCTCTAGAGGCACATTTCTCTCTTCATCAACAATTAATCAGCATACTTTCTTGCTGGCTCCAGCCTCAGGCGTCTCCTCTTTGACTTTGATTTCATCGCCCTGGGATTTGTAATAGAATTGATCCAACCGCATTCAATCAAGGGCCTGGTCGTTTCCATCCATGGCTCATTAATATTTAGCACCTCTGCCCCAAGAATGACCAGATTCTCTCCTTTTACACTAACCACCCATAGGATACTTCATTGAGACAGTATGAGCCTTCCAGTTCACCTAAGATGCTCAGGCCCCAAAATGAATGCTCCGAATTCTTGCTTCTGAACGTGAGGTGTAGATCTGTCTTTGGACATCTTGCAATATGTTCTTGCTGCCTCTCCCTTCATATGAAACATTTCACCTGATTCGTCCTTTGAACACCCCTACTTTGGGCACCTTCCTCAAATGTGGACTGCTTTAGAGTTGGGGCTCTGTGGAACAACAGCACCGCATTTTGGTGAATGACTGGATTCCCTGGCCAAAGCTCTTTCCCATACTCAGTTATTTCATCTTTCCTCTCCTAGGGCTTCCTTACACTTTTCGGTGTCACCAGGCAGTAATCCTAAAGTCCAGCAAGGTTTCCAGAAGATATAAATCACAGAAATATAGCTGTCCGGCGCGGTGGCTCACGCCTGTAAGCCCAGCACTTTGGGAGGCCAAGGGGGGCAGATCACCTGAGATCAGGAGTTCGAGACCAGCCTGGCCAACATGGCAAAACCCCATCTCTACTAAAAAATACAAAAAATAGCCAGGTTTGGTGGCACACACCTGTAATCCCAGCTAGTCGGAAGGCTGAGGCTGGAGGATCACTTGAACCTGGGAGGCAGAGGTTGCAGTGAGTCGAGATTGCACCACTGCACTCCAACCTGAGCAACAGAGCAAGACTCCACCTCAAAATAAAAAAAGGAGTTTAGCTGTGCTCCATAGAAAGTCAAGGTGATAAAAATATTTCAAGCACATTCCAGAAACTTAATGAAGAAAAATAACTGAGTACAAGATACAACACATGAAGTGCTCAAATCAACAAAGGATGGCGGAAAAGAGGGTACTCATTACCTTTCTCTCTTAAAATGCGCTCCCTTTTTCCTGGGCAAAGTCTTCCTCAGTCTGGTTCTTAGACTAAGAATCAGTACCGTGGCTGGGCACAGTGGCTCACGCCTGTAATCCCAAAACTTTGGGAGGCTGAGGCAGGCAAATCACTTGAGGTCAGGAGTTCACGACCAGCCTGGCTAACATGGTCAAACTCTGTCTCTACCAAAAATACAAAAATTAGCAGCTGGGCACAGTGGCTCATACCTATAATCCCAGCAGTTTGGGAGGCCAAGGCAGGCGGATCACAAGGTCAGGAGTTCGAGACCAGCCTGGCCAATATGGTGAAACCCCATCTCTACTAAAAATACAAAAATTAGCTGGGTGTGGCAGTGGGCGCCTATGGTCCCAGCTACTCAGGAGGCTGAGGCAGGAGAATCACTTGAACCCGGGAGGCGGAGGCTGCAGTGAGCTGAGATCACGCCACTGTACTCCAGCCTGGGCGACAGAGCGAGACTCTGTCTCAAAAAAAAAAAATTAGCTGGGCGTGGTGGCACATGCCTGTAATCCCAGCTACTTGGGAGGTTGAGGCACGAGAATCACTTAAACCTGGGAGGCAGAGGTTGCAGTGAGCCAAGATCACACCACTGAGCTCCAGCCTGGGAGACAGAGCAAGACTCCATCTCAAAAAAAAAAAAAAAAAAAAAAAATCAGTATTGCTTCTGTGCACATCTCACCCCAGCAGGACTGGTTGCCCAAGGAGGCAGGACAGACACCAGTCCCAGCGCCAGGCTCTTGTTCATTCCCTGGTCTGCCCTGCCCTTCTTGGTGGGGGACCATCTGCCTGTCTTTCCACCTGGAAGATGTTTTCTTCTCCATTAACTCTACTGTTCTTTAGCGTTTAAGGAACAGAAGCAATGCTTGTTGTAACTATGGTTTCTAACTATACAACACAAACCACACAGTCTTCAGGCTGCTTTGTCATAGCCTTCACTTACTAAACCCCTCTTTTTCTGCTTCCGTTGTCATTGAAGTTAGAGAAAGGTATCTGGAATTTTCTCCCTCCCACACTTCCCTAGGCTATTATGCAGTTTGCTCCTAAAGAAGCCCAGTGTCGGCCCGGCACGGTGGCTCACGCCTGTAATCCCAGCACTTTGGGAGGCCAAGGGCAGGTGGATCACCTGAGGTCAGGAGTTTGAGACCAGCCTGGCCAACATGGTGAAACCCTGTCTCTACTAAAAATACAAAAAATTAGCCAGGCGTGGTGCCGGGTGCCTGTAATCCCAGCTACTTGGGAGGCTGAGGCAGGAGAATCACTTGAACCTGAGAGGCAGAGGTTGCAGTGAGCTGAGATCGCACCATTGCACTCTAGCCTGGGCGACAAGAGTGAAACTCCATCTCAAAAAAAAAAAAAAAGGAAGCCCAGTATCTTCTCACTAGTCTGGGTCTGTTTGTTGCTTTTGCCGTTACAAAAGTGCTTGCATTTAATGAATGACTATGACTGGTGCATCTGGGTACATTTGATTGGAAATTTCATTTAGGTGTGTATTAATACTGCGCTGTGTGTTAGGCAGCCCTCTCCTGGAGGAGAGCTGAGGCACAGGGACATGGGGGGCTGGTAAAGCATCTCTTCTGCTTTTATCAAGGGGTGATGGTCCTGTCTGCAGAACTCCCCAAGCTGGGGTGGGGAGATGGCCCCCACTCGGCAGCAGAGCTCCCGCCCTCTGGGGCTCTTGCCCCTGCTGGGCTGGACACTCATGCCCTGTCGTGCCCTGTCCTGTTCCAGCAGCCTTCTTGGACTTGGGCTGTCCCTGCCTGTCAGCGTCTTCATCTGGTTTATCCTCTGGCCTCGCCACCTCATCTGCGTGATCTGTGATGCCTCCTCTTTATTCACGCTCTCAGCCTTCTCCCTGCCACCCCCGTCCCCGGTGGTACACAGTCACCGTCCTTAGCACACAGCAGGAGCTCAGAAAATACTTGGATGAGTTAAAACCACTGGGCCCTGAAGAGGCTCCTGGCTCCTCTGGCTCTCTGGCTGGGTAACATGGAAGCCATCCAGCTCAGGGTTTAACCCACCTCTCTCAGAGCCCCTGGCTACTCAGAGCGTGGTCCCCCAACCAGCAGCACTGGCACCCCCTGGGAGCTTGTCAGAAATGCAGGTGCTCAGGCCCCCCAGAGCTGCTGGCCAGAGTCTGCACTGAACAAGATGCAGGAATTACATTTGAGAACTGTTGATGGAGCCACCTGCTGACCATGAGGTCACCTCTGGAGGGTTGCAGTGTTTTTTCCACTCTTCAGCCCCCTTGGCAATAACATGGAGGCAGTTTTGTACTTGGCCATGTTTGGCTCACAGGGCCATTCCCTGGATGATTTAGTCTCATCCTGCCTAGAGGCAGGTAACTAGACCAGGTGACTCTGAGGGTTATTTTAGCTTCTAGTAGTTTATTAGGTCCCACCACAGACACTGTCTCCTCTGATACTCATAGTCACCCATGGTGGGGACCAAGCAGGGATCCTGCTTGGGTAATTTATAATCCTGAGACTGGGTAATTTATAATCAATAGAAGTTTATTTGGCTCACGATTCTGAAGACTGGAAGTCCAAGAACAGGGTGCCAGCATCTGGCAAGGACCTTTGTGCTGCATCTTCCCAGCACAAGAGGCAGAAGGACAAAAGAGCATGAGGGTGAGGGGGCCAGACTTGTTTTCATCAAAAAAGCCAATCTCTCAATAGCTAACCCACTCCCGAGATAACATTAATGCACTGATGAACTCATACACTCATGAGGGCTCTGCCCTCAGGACCTAACATCCCTTACTGGCCCCACCCTAAACACTTGCACTGGGGACTAAGTTTCTAACACAAGAACTTTTGGGGAACACATTCAAATTATAGCAGATCTCTCCTACCCATTTTCCAGATGCTGAAAGTAACACCTCCCAGAGGAGCGGCACTGGGCCTGGCCTTAGGTCACCAGCCCACCTTGCCTCTCCTGATTCTTTTCCGCTTTCCCTTGCTTCATTCCCTCATGTAGCCCCGACCACCCTCCCAGCCGAGGGAGTGAGCCAGAGCCCCACTGCATCCAGAGTCAAGGCAAAGTCCTAGTGGGTCCAGGGGAGATGAGGCTGATTTGTTACTGCCCAGCCTCAGGCACATGTTTCTTCCTGGAAGACCACTGTTCTCTGGTGGGGTAGCATCTTCTGGGCAGCTGGGACCCTGCCACCGATCTGACCTCTTTCTCCTCCTGCCACAGTCAACACCAGTCACCACTCGTCCTCCTACAAGTCCAAGTCCTCCAGCAACGTGACCTCCACCAGCGGTCACTCTTCAGGGAGCTCATCTGGAGCCATCACCTACCGGCAGCAGCGGCCGGGCCCCCACTTCCAGCAGCAGCAGCCACTCAATCTCAGCCAGGTAAGCCCCACAGCTGGCGCCCCAGGCCAGGCAGAGCCCCCATCCCCTCATCCTTCCGCTTCAGAGAGGATTGCTGTGGCGGCCCCTCACCCACCTCACAGGGCTGCAGTCCTGGCCACGGGTGGCAGCACATGCCCTTGGTGACCTCTGGTGGCTTTTTCTACCACAGGTCACCCTTGGTGAAGTTGATATCACCAGTGCACAGAGTGCTGGCCCAAAGCAAAGCGACTTGTCTAATGTTACAAAGCCCTTAGTGACATGGTGCCAGAGCTTAAAAATAGGATGGCCCACATACTGCTGTTTCAACCCAGCAAAGGGTAGAGCACTGTGTCCCAGCCCTGTCGGCCTGGGACATCAGGGACAGACCTGCATCCGACTCATTGCAGGGAGGGCCCGCACACCACAGCCCCCAAGTCAAGGGTAAGATTTGTCCCAGGACCTGGAGGAAGGGGGGTGGGTTGAGGTGAAATGTGAGTGACCTGAGTTTCTGTGGGTGCAGGGCTGTCTGTGTCAAGGGCTCGGCATCAGGCCTGACTCACGTGGTGGACTCAGGGCCCTGTTTCTCTAGAAACAAAGTGAGATAAATGGGGTGTTTGTGTTCAGAGCCCCTCATCTGAAGTGCTGCCCCAGGTCATCAGTGGAGCCCGTGTCTCTGTCACGTGACTTAGGTTCACCAGGTAGAAGAGGGCTATTTTATTTGGACTGACAGAACTTCAAACAGCAATGCTTCTGAGAGCCAACTTTTTTTTTTAAGACAGGGTCTTGTTCTGTCACCCAGGCTCAAGTGCAGTGGCACTGTCATGGCTCTCACTGCAGCCTCTGCCTCCTGGACTCAAGTAATCCTCCACCTTAGCCTCCCAAGTAGCTGAGACTACAGGCATTAGCCACCACACCCAGCTAATTTTCAAAATTTTTTGTAGAGATGTTGTGAGAGCCAATAATTTTGAGAACAAGATTTTACAGTGAGTAAGAAAGCAACTGCTGCTCAAAGAGAGTGTCCTGGCCGGGTGCGGTGGCTCACGCCTGTAGTCCCAGCTTCTCGGGAGCCCAAGGCGGGGGGATCATTCTAGGCCAGGAGTTCAAGGCTACAGTGAGCTAGGTTCATGCCACTGCACTCCAGCCTGGGGCATCCTGATACTTCACAGCTTCTGTACGTCCTTGGGAGAAATATGTTCTCCTATAACTTTGCAGCTAGCTTTATCCGTGTATCATCCCAGCCCAGTGAGTGGCAGGCCAAGTCGGGATTTTCTCAGTCCAAGTAAATTTTTTTTTTTTTTTTTTTTGAGACACAGTTTCACTCTGTCACCCAGGCTGGAGTGCACTCGCGTGATCTCGGCTCACTGCAACCTCTACCTCCCAGGTTCAAGTGATTCTTGTGCCTCAGCCCACCGAATAGCTGGGACTACAGGCAAGGCACGTGCCACCATGCCTGGCTAATTTTTTTGTATTTTAGTAGAGACGGGGTTTCACCATATTGGCCAGGCTGGTCTCGAACTCTAGACCTCAGGTGATCCGCCCACCTCTGCCTCCCAAAGTGCTGAGATTACAGGCGTGAGCCACCGCGCCGGGTCCCAAGTAAATTTTTACTTTCTCAACACACAGAGGGAAGCCCCTTCTATTACTTCTGGAGTCTTTCCCTTCTCTTCCTCCTCCCTGCCCTCCTGCCCCTCCTCCCATTCCTTCCTCCCCATGTGTCGGCCCCTGACGTCTCTCTCTTGGTGCCTCTCCTCCCCAGGCTCAGCAGCACATCACCGCGGACCGCACTGGGAGCCACCGAAGGCAGCAGGCCTACATCACTCCCACCATGGCCCAGGCTCCGTACTCCTTCCCGCACAACAGCCCCAGCCACGGCACTGTGCACCCCCATCTGGCTGCAGCCGCCGCCGCTGCCCACCTCCCCACCCAGCCCCACCTCTACACCTACACTGCGCCGGCGGCCCTGGGCTCCACCGGCACCGTGGCCCACCTGGTGGCCTCGCAAGGCTCTGCGCGCCACACCGTGCAGCACACTGCCTACCCAGCCAGCATCGTCCACCAGGTCCCCGTGAGCATGGGCCCCCGGGTCCTGCCCTCGCCCACCATCCACCCGAGTCAGTATCCAGCCCAATTTGCCCACCAGACCTACATCAGCGCCTCGCCAGCCTCCACCGTCTACACTGGATACCCACTGAGCCCCGCCAAGGTCAACCAGTACCCTTACATATAAACACTGGAGGGGAGGGAGGGAGGGAGGGAGAGAATGGCCCGAGGGAGGAGGGAGAGAAGGAGGGAGGCGCTCCTGGGACCGTGGGCGCTGGCCTTTTATACTGAAGATGCCGCACACAAACAATGCAAACGGGGCAGGGGCGGGGGGGCAGAGGGCAGGGGGACGGGACGGGACACCAGTGAAACTTGAACCGGGAAGTGGGAGGACGTAGAGCAGAGCAGAGAACATTTTTAAAAGGAAGGGATTAAAGAGGGCGGGAAATCTATGGTTTTTATTTTAAAAAAGAAAAAGGAAAAAAAAAAGTCAATAACAAAAAACCCAGCTCAAGAACCCATTCTACGCCAAACTGGAAAGGAGAAGAGCAACAGGAAGATTCCAGAAACGGGGGGCCCCAGTTTTTGAAGAACTTTATGAACTTTTCAAAGATTATTTTCATATGGCAGCAAGTGATACGGAAGACTGCTGTCAGGGACACCTGATATGGAAATCAAATAGATTTTTAATTAATTGAACATAAGATTTAGGGATTTTTCCAGAACTCGAAAGGGTCAACAGCCCTCCAGAATGTCAGGCTGCAGCCTGAGGAGGCTGATGTTTGGAGCTGGTGTGGGATTGGCGAAGCCCAGTCCGGGCTCCCTAGTCAGGAAAGATGGGGGACGGCCAGGCTGCTGGAAGGCCCCCGGGGGCGCGGGGCGAGTTTTCTTTTTCTGAGCACTCTGGATAAATCCCTAAGCAACGTTGTTCCTCAAATGTCATTAATAATGTGTGTTGCAAACTTTAGGTTTTTTTCTTTTCTGAAAATGTATTTTCTCTTTGAATCCACCCCTAGTCGCGTAGCGTAGGGCTAGCGGTCGTCACAGACACCCTAGTAGAATGTAGCACTCAGCACCCTTGTCTCCTACCTTGTGTTCAACTCCAATGATACCAATAGAATATTCCTCAATGTAATTGCACAAAAAAAAAGCGATATAACATAGGCATGTAACCAATGTGGCGGTGCAGGTGTGCGGGTGAGCGAGCACGTGTGGGTGTGCACGCGCCGCCCTCCCCGCGTGGCCCTCGGCGCCGCCACCCTAGCTGGCGCAGTCTTGACACTGCATCCTTCCCTCCTAGTGCCTTACCGAGCGACAGACGCGGCGTGAGGGTTTACTTCCACTGGTACTCCAAGAAACTGAGGCTAGTCAGACACAATCTCAGCTCTTCTGTTGTGCTGTTGTAACAGTTTACTCTGGCCTTTTTTTTTTTCTTTTTCTTTTTCTTTTTAAAATGTTAATGCCCGTTGTCTTTCCTGGGCTGTTTGCTAGCGGAAGGATGCCAGGGAAGCCAGCAGCAGCTAGGAGAGAGTCCGTGGATCTCGAAAGAAATATGGGAGACAGATGCCCGGCGGGTGCGTCTGGAGATGGGGACGGCGGGAGTTGAGTTGTGGTAGTAGTTGAGTTGTAATTTGTGGGCCGAGGCCCAGAGAGACTCCCCACCCTTCACCCCTGCCCCACTCTGTCCCCAGTTCCGCCATTTGTGAGGCCAGAGGTTTCCGGACTGTTGGCCTCGCCAGGCAGCCGTCTCCCGCCCCAGGCGGCATCCCCCAGTCCCTCCCGCGGCCACGAGAGCCTGGAGCTCTCAGCCTCGCCCGGGGCTCCACTCTCTCCTCCGGCTCCCTGGGCTGTTTTGCTCTAACGATCTTGCCAGATCCCTCCCTCTGTAGACAACCACCAACCTCTGTTTGCTGTTGAATTCTCTCCTCACATTACCCAGGTCTGCTCAAGACATGATTTTGGTTTTGGTTTCCGAGGGTTCTAGTGGGCAGAAGGTTGGAGGGACACTTATGAGGGTGGCCGGGGGTCTGACGCTGCACTTTGGAAAAACTCACACAGTTGAATTTCCAAAGAAATCTGCCCTTTGCCCTCTTTGCACCTTTGATACATTCTGGAAGTTTTCTCAGGCTTTGGACACTGCTGGGGATGGAGGTGTGGAGAAGTGGGGAGTTCCCTCTCTTCATAGTAAATAACTCTGAAATATGTGAATGGCAGGAGAATCTGGCCAAGGATGGGGCCGAAAAGGGTGGTTCTAATTGTTTGCTTCTGATGTTGAGTCTTTAGCTGACCCCACAGGCAGGTTTCCAAGGTGCAAAGAGATCTTTCCGGAGTCAGCGGCCCCATCCTTATCCTCCCGCCCTTTACTTCCTCACTGTGCAGTCTCCCTCAAGGATCTACTGTGAAAGGTGTGTTTGTAGTGATATCCAACCTAACTCAGTAACGAAGCCGTTACTTAGCTCTTAGCTGTGAAATAACTCTGGAAACTTCCCCCACCCCAACCATAAATTCTTACTTATAAAGAAACAGGTCCCCAAACTGGAAACAGCTTAGTCCAGGCCTCAGCGAGAAGGAAGGACACCATGACTGCTCAATGCTGGGCACAGCCGGGCAGTCTTGCCAAGTGCCTGCTGGAGGCTGAGCCGGCAAGAGGCCTGCAGCAAGGAGATTCCCTTCCCTCGGGCCATTATCAATACTGTCTTTATCTGGAGGTGGGGAAGTGTAGCCCTCTGAGACAGCAGGACAATGGTCAGTTCAGAGAGGGTGAGGGCAGCAAACGCTTCAGAGGACACAGAAGCCAGAGGACCCCCCCGCCCCACAGCTGGGTCAGCCTGGAAAATCCATCTATTAGGGACTTTTTGGCAGCCAGATGGCAGCAATAGCCCATTAGGTCTCATCCCGAGTTCCAAGTCTTGGCTGCAAATGAGCCTCAGTTCGCCTTACTGGAGAGCACCCCCAGATTCCTGGGCACAGTTCATTTCCAGCCCTTTCTAGATCTGATCTTTTAGGGGGAAAGACAGCTTAAAATGTTTTCATTTTAAAGAAAATTATTCTGTCTGCTTAAGTTGGAGGCTACTTACTCTTTCACCTGACATTTTCTTTCCTTTTATTCTTCCAGATCAGGAATGAAATTTCCATGCTGCTCATAAAGATAATATTATTGTACTAATTATTTTTATTACCATTGTAATTATGATCATTATGTTGATATTTTAGTCAGGGTTTTAAATGCACATTTATTCCAAGTATCTTTGTGTTTTCTCTTTAATATTTAAACTTATTCTCTCTGTGAGTATATAAGTAGACTGGAGGGACATCCAGATGTCCAGTTTTGTCAGGCAAAAAAAAAGGAAAGACTTAGGAAGTAGGAAAATTGTTTCTGTCATCTCTTTCCCAACAAGAGACGTCAAGAAAGATCCACCACAGAACAAAAGTTTAAAGAAGAATCAAAGCCTTGATTGGGCTTCTGACAACATGGTCACCATCAAGGTTGTCATTTTCTAGATCCCAGAGGCCTGGGATGCGACGTCAGGTGGCATCTCATGGGCTCGGGGAATGTCGAGTCACTGACTGTCCAGCCCTTAGCCAGCTTCTCTCCCACATCCTCAGAGCTCTCCTGTGCTTCTGAAATCTGTTAACTAAATCTTTGGCTTGCCTCTGATATTTAAGCAAGAAAATTCCCTCCCAGATGTGACCCCATCGGCTTCCCCACAATCCATCCTTTTGCCATCGGCGCACCTGGGGCGTGGCTTAGGTTCTTCAATGCAGGGACATTTGCCCCCTCCCAGAAGCTGCTGGACACAGTGAGGTGGCGTAAGAGTGACTGGCAGGTGGTACCTTCCCCAGGAAATTTCACCACACCACCCAGTTCCTCAGCCTACCCCCTCCCCCTGTGATGCATGCCCCCAGCACCCAATTCTAGCCAGCTGGAAGTGGGTGGAGGGACGGCAGGAGGCCAGAGAAACCCTGAACAAAGCTGGGCGGCTGCTCAGGCATCACAGGCTGCACCCCCTCTGAAAGCATCCCCACTGGGCTCCGGCCACATCCTCAGTGCACTGTGCTGTGTGTGCTGGGTGCTCACACGCTGTCCCCAGACCCACAAAGTGCTAGGCCCCAGTTGAAGAAAGGGGTGAAATAGCCAGCTTCACCGAAGGGAAGGGAAGTATTGGGCGATGCCAGCCCCACAGACGCTCAGCAAACATTAGTGCACATTCTCCTAGTCCTCACCCAATGGCCTCCTCTACCCCCATGCATGGAGCTGCCACATCAGAAGCCCCAGGAGAAGCTCCCTGCAGGAGAGGCCAGCTCCCTGGATGCCCAATTGCATACCTGGCCGAATCTGCCATTGAGTCACCTTAGCAAATAGGCTGCTGTCACTAGGACCAAGCTCTCAAGCAGAGGGATGCCAACCTAGTCCTTACTTAGCCCACGAATCGTCTAGAGCATCCTCTAGTCTTTTGTGGGCTCCCTCCTTCCCATTTGAAGAGACATTGTTCAGAGGAAGAGGGGAAGATTTGAAATGTCAGGTCACGGAGGAGTGTTTAACTGGAGCCTGGTGAACCGCAGGGCAATTTGCTTCTGCTCACTGGGTTCTGACTGGCCCGTCTGGACGTGGGCCCCCATGTCTCTGTGCTTAGGGCCTCTTCATGATGTTTTGGATGTTTCCAAGGGAAGTGGGTGAGCAGATCAAGGGGTGGGAGAGTCGAGGCTTGATGCCAGTTAATACTGTGAAGTGGAGCGTGCGGTCAGTGGAATTCAGAGGAAAAAGAAGGGTTGGAGCAAAGCGGCATTCATCTCCTGGACTGTTAGCCTTTCTAGTCTTCCTGGTGGCTGAGGTGTTCACGGGCTGGGGGAGCCAGCTGACCTTTGTCCTCTTCAACCTAGAAGACTCAGCCCGCCCAGACACCAACGTGTGAGACGGATGGACATCAGGAAGGGAAGGGGAGATTAGCCCAACTGCTGACAGAACGATTTCCCTTGGTTGGCCCTTGGGAATGGCAAACACTCATATTGGAACAAGCTTGGGGTGGAAGATTTAGGCCGTGTGAGCGTGTGTGAGTGAGTGGAACAAACTTTCTTGGAAACTGGAGGGAGGAGATGAGGAGGCCTCGGGAAGTATTACTGATGGCTCATGGTTGAGAGAGCGACGTGGGGCCCCAGCTCGCCCCAGCTTTCGTCCCAGGTTCTCTTTGTCTGATGCTGAGGGCAGGGTGGGGTGTGGGACCACCACTCTTCTTGGCCTGTCAAGTAGCCCCTAGGACAGAAAATGGAAAGAAGGAAATGGCTCGGTGCTCTCAACTAGCAGAGAGAATTCAAGAGAGGTAAGGGTTCCTTCTGCAGGCCAGCCTGGGACTCCACAGCGCCAGCAGGAGTGACTTGGCCACGAGACATTCCAGCCCCAGGGACTTTGCAGGCTTCATTCCCTGTCTGTGTCTTTTCCTTCTGGTGTGTTTTACAGACTTCTGATGGGGAAGCTTCAAACTTGAGCAGGCCAGAGATGTCCTTACCAAATTGGAAAGGAAGGTGAAACTGTTCCTTTCTTTAGCCAAAGAACCCTTCTCAAAGACGCTTCCAGAAATGGACAAAATGGCCTTCCCTTCGTTCCTTTCCAGGCAATAATGACATCATTAGTGATGCAATTCTATTTGTCTTTCTCTTTCCTCTCTGTCCTTTTTTTTTTTTTTTAAATTGCATTTATTTCAAAACTGTGCTATTCTTTTAAGAGGAGTGGAGGTGACCCCTTCGATGCTGCTGCTATCGGGAGACAAGGTGCCATACCAATACGTGGGCTTGACTAATCCCAGGCCACCATGGGAGAGAGCAAAGCAGGGCTGCCAGGAGTTCAGTTGCATCAAGGGCGTAGAGCACGCGGGGGCTGGGCTCGGAATAGCAGTACTTTTCCACTTTGATGCCTTAGAACTCTCACTTCTCATCTCCACAGACCAGACTCAGTAAAATCTCAGGCCACTAGAGAATGGAAGGCGGTGAAACAGGATTTAAATGCAAAAAAAACCTATTGGAGGCTTTTGGCACCGTGGCTCACTAGAGGGACCCAGCATAGTAGAGGTTTCTCTTGTTGCAGCTTCTGAAAAGTTCAAAAAATAACTCCAGGCCGTTCTTCCCTCAAACCCAGTGAGAGTTTGCAGAGAAGTGCCCCCTGCAGGGCTCCTGTCCCAGAACACCAGCACCAGAGAGGGTCTTCCCGATGCCCCCCGCTGGACTTGCCCAAGCCTCTGGGAGCCCCTCATCTCAGATCCCTGTGTTGAACATGACACTGACTGTCCCTTATTTGTTAAAATTTGCAATATCTCTCAAGTAAATAATAGCCAACATTTGTTGAATGCTTTCATGACTCCCGGGCTAAGGCCTTTATCAGCGTTGTCTCAAGGGGCCCCCACAGCCATCCCACAGGGAGGGGGATAACAGCCCCCATTTATAGATAAGGGAGCTGACCGGATGCTCTGAGAAGTGGCAGGTGTTGAAGGAAGGATAAAGCAGTGATGGGCCAGAATCCCCAAGGTTCCCTTTTTTGTTCATCAGGCCCTTCCTGAGATGTGATTTTTAATCTTTTAACTTTTTTAATTAATAGCAATGCGTGGCCTCATATTTCTATGAACCATTTAGTGATACTCCCGCTTCCTGCATGCCACACGCTGTGCTGGGAATTGCTCATGGGTTGTCCTGTTTCATCTTCTCGGTAGCCCTGTGAGATCGGCAATATTAGTCCCCCTACAGCCAAGGAAACTGCCCAGAGCCACACAACTCTTGAGGGGCGAGGAGGGCTTGAACCTGAGTCTGCCCAGCTCCAGAACTGAGCTTGCAGCCATTAGCCACAGCTGTCTCCTGCATGTCTGAGCAAAGAAAGGCCTTTACACAGCATCACCCTGTGCCATCCCATGCACCGTGGGACTCAGCTAAAGGACTGTGCAAAGAGGGGGCTCCTGAGTTGGATTTAGGCAAAAGGGGCAGAATTCGTTTGATTTTTAGAGAAAATCTCTGGAGAGTTTCTTTTGATTCATAGAATTCCTTTTAGATTTCTTTCCAGCATACCAACTAGCTTTAGTAGTGCTGCTACAACCAGCTCTTATAAGTAAGAGTGAAAAAGAAGTATTCTTTTCTTCTTTAAAAAATAAGTTTTTCTTGCTTATAGTTAATTCTAGAAAGGCAATACTAAAGGTATATATTTTTTTCAAAATGCTATTTTTTACTGCACTTGATAATTATCCTGACAGCTCTGATCTCTGTAATAGATTCACTCTTCAGCTCTGGGCAGAACCAGAGGCAGGGTTCACACCAAATTTGTAAATACCATATGTGGGTCTGGTGTCCAGGAACTTTTTTCTTTCTGTTAAAAAAAAGAAAAAAAAAGAAAAAAAAAAAAGAAGTAGAGGTGGAAGAAAGACAAGACTTAGAGGAACAAAAGAACGTTTTCTTTTGAGATACTCTTCTCAAAGAAATAGCAACAATTGTATAAACAGGAAAACCAGCCAGCTTTCATGATAGAAGGAAGGAGTGTCTCTTGCCCTGGTATGAGATTAACAGAAATACAGATGCATTTTTATTTTGGTTGAAAGATGGTGAGAATTTAGAAATGCTTAGGACTAGATTTTTAATTTTTTAAAATAACTATTATCATTTATTATGAAATATTTGTTCAGTTGTTTTGAGTGGGTTTCTTGTTCCTTTTTTCATTTAAAACCGTCTTTGTTGACTGGCTCCAGGCTTGTTTGCCTAAATTCTTAGGTAGTTTACACAAGTTCTAGAATCTTTTAGAACTTTAACTCCATTGGAAGCAAACCTAACTAATCGGAGTTTGAGATCCTGGTTGGTTTCAATAGGTATTCTGGAATTCTGGCAGAACACCTAAAGATTTTTTTTTTTAGAAGGTTTTACATACATTATCTTACACAAACTGTGACCTAATGGCAATAATTACCTCAAATGTGGGCATTCATCCTGGTTTTAGCCTTTTTTGAAATCATGTAGCCAGCTTGATCTTGGAATTTAAAGACTATGAATTCTCTATGGGCTGAAAATAATGATTACTTCATACCCCCGGTCATCGTTGCTTAAGTGAATTCTGAAAATAGCTCATCTTTACAACAAAAATTAAACCAAGGAAAAGATTATTCTTTGTGTGTTGTACTCAAATGCGATGTTCAAATGCACATGTTAAGTATATATGTTTTTAGCTACTGTAAAATGCTGTTAGCCTTCTAAGCTATCAAGACAGTCACATTTTAAATGAGTAAACTAAACAATTGACTGTGGATACTTAAGCATATTTCTGGCTACGTTTTATAGTTAAAGTGTTTTATAGTTTACATTTAGACTGGTACTTTTTAAAGAAAAGTTCTGTTTATAACTGACATCCGCAAACCCCAGTGAATGCCTCTTAGTTGGAGGTTGTGTCTCCCCCAAGGCAAGTGTGTTGTCCCAGACTTTTCTGTAGTCCAGCATGCGCACTTCCCTCTGGATTATTAGTTTCCATGTGAACTCAAGAGAACATGAAAGGCAATCCAGATGGAGGGAAAAGGTGTGAGTCCGCAGCCCGGGCCAGATGCGAAGGTCTCATGCGTGTCGTCTAAACACTTGTCTTCAAGGCCTTCTCTCTGACATCTTGGAAGAGTCATTGAGAACAGATAACCTGGTTCATTGATTTTTGTCTTGATTTGAATATTTAACTTATTAATAGATCCACTGATTTCCAGGCACCAGGCAGTAGAAGAGACTGGGATTCAGGTGACCATGAAGGCACAGCTGCTACTTCTGGGCCGGGGGTGATATTTTGATCAGCGTTTTGTAGGGGAGGACCATATACCCCTATTTCCATGGTCGCTGGCTGGGTTTTCCATATATCTGCTGCCATTTATTCGTTTTCCCCTTGAAAGCAAAATCAATGTAAAAGGCTATGTTTACGTTTTACTCATTGTCCAGCTTAGACTCCAAGTCTAGTTCGGTGGGAGGGGGACCTTAGCATCCTCTCAGAGATGGTCAGGGCTGAGCAGGAGGAGGCAGAGACAGAGGGGCAGCTCAGCCTGGTCCATTGAGACCCACTCTAAACAGACATCATATTTGGAACAAGAGAGATGCTTCGAGACAGGAATGGGCCCCACTGTCATGCAGAAACAGACTGGGGGAATGGCAGTTTCCCTGAGTCTTGGTTTCTTTTATGTTTTCTCTTGTGCCACCACCAAACTGCAGAGGACCTGCTGTGACCTAAAGGGCATTCCTTGAGCAGATAAGACCTTGAAAACTGCAAAACACCTGGGACCAGGGAGCTTTTAAAAAATACAAAAAAATACCACATTTGCTTTTTCCCTGTGAACTGTATTGACAGCGTGTTCTTAGGACAGTCTTTTGGTGGAAATGTTACTGTAAAATAGTTTTCATCTCACCCCTCCTAATCATACTCCCACTTTCCTGTTTGTGTGGTGGTGTTGCTGTTTTTTCCTTTACATGAATTAACCAAATGAATTTTGTGTCATTGTTTTTGGGGCTTATGTTTTTAAAACATAGAAATTGCCTTTTGTTCATTTGAAAAGTAAGTATGTTGTATCTGAAAAAGGGCTCTGCCTCTGCTCTCCCTCGCTTCCTTGTAACCAATCTCCAAACGAATCTCTCCTGGCACCGCCCCCTTCCTTATATAGGGTCACTGTCCCTGGGGCCACCTCTGCCTCCACCCTGCTGTCACCACTGCCCTGGGCCAAGGCACCCAGGACTCCCAGAAAGTGCGAGAGCCGGCAAGAAGGCCCCACTCAGCCTTGAGACTGGTGGTCACACCTCCCTGTCAGAGTCGCCTGCTGGGCTGAAGGGGCAATGGATTGTCATTGTTGAAATTGTTTGGCTCAGGTTATAAGGAGGAACTTGGGAAGTAGAAAGTGACTTGACCATGTGCATCCTTGGTAGCTTCCTGTAACTAACAAATGGAACAGAGAGCACACCCCCGCCCCGCCCCGCCCCAAGCAGATGTTCCTGTCAGCGCTGCCCTGAGTCAGTCGGTCCCCCGTTTCTGCTCTCCTCCCTTTTGTGTTCCTGCTCACTTCAAGCTTCTTCCATGGACTTTCCAGGGCACAATCATCTCTAGCCCCCAAATCATCTCTTCATCCTCTTTGTGTGCATTTTTTTAACCAAATGAAATAGACAAGAAAGTCATACTTTGGGGCAGCAGAATTTCTAATTTAGTAGAATCACTGTATAGAGATAGATGTTGATATATATGTTTGTGTATATATATCAAACCAAATTTGATAGGAGAAGTATAGCTTTACAGATGAGGAGAAGGAGCTCTTTAGAGGTCGGAGTCAAGACTGGTGTCTTGGACGTGCATGGGCTGTGTCCCAGGCCACTCCGCACACATGGGGCTGAGGCGTGGCGCCGGGCCCTTGTCATCCACCTCACCACAGCAGAGCCAGCAGGCCCTGTAGGGTGCTGCTGCTGTCTCACTGGGTCCCAGCTTCAAGCGCATCAGTGGGTGAGGGGGGCAACAAATCAGAGTGACTGGAAGTTTCCATCCCGTTTTGCTTTGACCACGTGTACTGAGCTGCAGCCTCTGATACTCTGTCACGTTTCCAAAAATGGTATCCATTAGGATAGAAAGAGAATGGATCTGTAGAAATGTTTACCTTTCAACTGCTCATGAATTCAGGACACTGGCTAGAAAGACTCACTCCCCAAAATGAGAACAGGGAAGAGGAGACCCGGCGACACTAAGTCACCAGGTCCAAGGAACGTGGCTCCCTCCCCAGGGTCATCTCACCTAGATCTTTCTCTCCCAGGTCATCTCAGCTCAATCTCAATAACCCTATGAAAGCCCTGGTCTGTTGTGTTCCTTCACCGTACGGTTTCTATAATAAAAAGTGTTAATCCATGTTAATCTGTGTGAAAATTATTGCGTGCAACAGTATTTTCTCGTGTACCTCTTTTTCCTATGTGAATTGTCCCTCTTTTTTATTTATAAATGTCTACTTTTGTTTTTTTAAAGACAAACCAATGTGTTGTAGACCTATATGTAACCTATTCCTTAGTCTCATATTATAGGTATGTTATAAGAATGGATATTTTACTTGGCTTTAGAATGTTTTACAAGAAAACTAATTCTTAACTGATCAAGTCCTTGCTACTAAAATGCTTGTGTTTTTCATCATGACGTCGTGTGCTTCTAAATTAATCATTTTCGTTGTAGAAAAATGGAGTGAATTTATATTAGTCTTGGAAACTAATAATAGCATTGTAAATTTATGAGATGATTTTAACAGAAAAAATATAGAAGAATATAGTTATTTTAATTGTAATATTACTAACTGTAGGGTGAGAAAAAGGGGGGGTCCCATTGTGGTGAACTATGTTATAGCTTGTTACTCATAGTTTCTTTTTGATCATTTTTTCGGTCTCCGAGGTGAAATGACTTATTAATTAAAATTTGTAAACTCACATATGCATATTGTATATGTGTAGAAATGTAATCACACTTTGTCTTGGAATTACATTAAACTGTTTGAAATCACTGTACACCTGCCTGGCATGCTTATTTATCCTGGAACCAGACCTGCCATAAAAGCAAAGAGGTTATTGTTACAAGTAACATATTTGGGGTTTGTTTGTTTATTTAGATGGAGTTTTGCTCTTGTTGCCCAGGCTGGAGGGCAATGGCACGATCCCGGCTCACTGCAAACTCCACCTCCCAGGTTCAAGTGATTCTCTTGCCTCAGCCTCCCGAGTAGCTGGGATTACAGGCATGCACCACCACGCCCGGCTAATTTTGTATTTTTAGTAGAGATGGGGTTTCTCCATTTTTTGGTCAGGCTGGTCTCGAACTCCTGACCTCAGGTGATCCACCTGCCTCGGCCTCCCAAAGTGCTGGGATTACAGGCATGAGCCACTGCGCCCGGCCGAGATTATTTAATGGCTCTGGAAATGTGTAGAAGCCACCACTGCATTAAACATTTGCAGAGAGAGGTGGGGGGCCTTGAGATCACGTTACTACCAATTCCCATGCAGTTGAGTGGGGCTAAGAGTCTCCCAGCTTCCTGCTGCCTCTTCCAAGCCATTTCAGCCCCATCTGCTCCCAGTCTCTGTCCCTGACACCTGAGGTGTGGCTGTCACCTGCTGTCCTGGAAGCTTTCCAATATGCATCCCAGATCCTCCGCACCCAGGCCCTGCCGTCTCACCAGACACCATCAGCACCCGGAGCCTCGTGGCTTGCTGGCCCATCGCCAGGGCCCTTGCCACTGCGCACTTGAGCTGTGTGCGCCACAGCCCCGTCCAGGCGCTGTGCCTGCAGCAGCTCCACCTCAGCAAGCCTAAGAAACTCAACATCCTGCTGGGACTGGGGTTTCCCAGCCTTCTGACACTCTTTTTGTCTTAAATTATGGTAAAATATACATAATATAAAATTACCATTTTAAGTGGACTACTAGCAACGTTAAATACGTTCACATTATTGTATAGGCGTCACCACTATTTCCAGAATTTTTTCATCATCCCAAACACAAGTTCTGTCCCCATTAACAACTCCCCATTTCTTCCTCCACCCAGTCCCTAGCAACCACCCTTCTACTCTGTCTCCATGAATCTGCCTATCCTAGATATTTCATGTAAGTAGAATCATATGTTTGTCCTTTTGTGTCTGGTTTATCTCACTTAGCATAATGTCTTTAGGGTTCATTCATGTTAGGGCATACATCAGAATTCCATTCCTTTTCATGGCTGAATAATATTCCATTGTATGGAGAGATCACATTTGGCTGATCCATTTATCTGTTGATGGACATTTGAGTTGCTTCCACCTTTTGGCTGTTGTGCAAATGCTGCTGTGAACATTGGTGTGCAAAAGATCTGTTCAAATCCCTGCTTTCAGTTCTTCCGGGAGTGTACCCACAAGGGAACTGCCGGGTCCTACAGCAATTTTAAGATTAACCCTTTGAGGTCCCATCATTCTGTTCCCCACAGCAGCTGTACCATTTCACATTCCCACCAGCAATGCACAAGGTGTCCTGTTTCTCCACCCAGCACTCATCCTGGCTTCCATTTCCAGGATTTTCAAGTCTGGGGAGCTCTGGGTTCCAAGCCCTCGGTCTTCTGTGCCTCTGGGTTGGCCAGACTAAACTCCACAGCCCTTCCCTCCACCCACCTTTTCCCCTACACCCTCAGCTCACAGCCTTTTGCCTCTGCCACACCCCCTCGCAATGGCTCAGTGATTCTGCTGTCCACCTCTGCTCCGAGGGCTGCTGGGGAAGACCACCAAGCCCTGAAAACGAATAACCTCCAGCTTCGCCAGGTCTTCTGTTCCAGCAGCAACTTCTGTGGCTAATGGGAAACACCGATCTCTCCAGGCCCTGAGCCCCACTCTCATGAGACCTCTACTCCCCAGGCAACCCAAAGAGGTTAAGGCTGCTGGACAGAGTGCCCTCATCCCCCTCCTCCAGTCCCAGTGGCATCTGCCTTGCCGCCTCGGATCCCGTCAGCCATAGGAGAGGAAGGCCCTGTGCTTCCCCCGTCCTTTCCTCTCTCCCGAGGGCTCTTTCTCCGTCAAGTCTCCCCTCCCTCTTTCAGATCTTCAGCCGTGTCTCCTAAATGTCCTTCAAGAACCAGCCTGAGTGCCCTCTCTAGGGAGCTTGCCCTAACGCTCCTGACTGAGGCAGTCAGCGCCGGTCTCGGTTCCCAGCGCCTTGTGCATTGTTCTCATTAGGCCACACTGTCAACATTGCTTCCCTTATTTTCCTTCCCCACAAAACCCTAACATTCTTGCAAGTAAAGATCTGTCTTTCATCTGTTTCCAGGGCATCTTATTATGATGCCAGGCACAGAGTGGGTGGTCAATGAACCTTCGGGTGAATGAACAAACCCCTCAGCCCACCTTCATCCAACCCCCAACCCACCTTTCCACTCTCCAAATTCAGCATCTCCCAGAATTCCAGTAATAAAAACAAAACCCTGAATGTGGCCCACACTTCAACTCGGATTAAATTCAACTCAGGTAAAATGTAAACTACATAAAATCCATGCAACACATTCGGATAAAGCTTCAGAATTCTTCCATCATGCATTTTGTCATTTTTATGACAAATGCATTGAGAGGAATCACATTGTGTGGAAATGGAAAGGGAAGTAGATTCTGCACACCAGTGAGATACGAGTGGGCCAGGCTGGCGCGGGGGCGGAGGGATCACCTGAGGTCAGGAATTCAAGACCAGCCTGGCCAATATGGTGAAACCTCGTCTCTACTGAAAATACAAAAATTAGCCAGGTGTGGTGGCTACTCCCAGCTACTCGGGAGGCTGAGGCAGGAGAATGGCTTGAACCCAAGAGGTGGATGTTGCAGTGAGCCGAGATCATGCCACTGCACTCCAGCCTGGACAACAGAGCCAGACTCCATCTCAAAAAAAAAAAAAAAAAATACAAGTGGGTCAAAGGGGAAGGCAGTGTAGCTGTATCCAAGGAGCTCACACTCGTGCACCATAAAGTTGCTTAAGTCTAAAGTGAAAAGATAAACTTACTGTTGTCGATATTTCCCTTAAGCATATTTAATATTGGGGTAATAAAAATGATAAGCTGCTTAATAGCCAAGGCGGCCCCTAGAGAAAGACCAAGCAAACAAGTAAATGGCGCCGTCACTTAGCAGCCAGGTTGTGGTGGTCCCTGTTGCGGCATTGGCTCTAGAGGGCATGCTCCTGCATCACAAACCCCTCCTTGCTTTTAGGGCACATGGCTGGGTGTCAGCAGCTATGCCCTAGCCTGTTCCAAACAAGTGTAAAGTTTTTTATGACAGTCCAGCTTATATGTGTTTTCCAACCCTTTACTAGAATAGCTAACTTTAAGCAAACATGAAGTATAAAAGCAGAGCATACATTAAGAGCAAAGTGTAGATGTAACACTATTAGGGTTGGATGTCCTCATGTCTCTTAACTTTCATTTTCAGTCCTTCCTTTTTGCCAGCATTCGGCTTTAAAGAAGGAATCTGTGCCGCACGCAGTAACTCACGCCTGTAATCTCAGCTACTTGAACCCAGGAGGCAGATGTTGCAGTGAGCCCAGATCACACCATTGCACTCCACCCTTGGGCAACAAAGCGAGACTGTCTCAAGAAACAAAAGGAATCTGGGACTCTTTCTTTCACCTGCCTCACACATTTTATATCCAACTTGGACCACACAAACTTCCTCTTAGGAAATTTATTTCCTTCATGGCTTCCCATACACCATCTTGCACTACTTGAGGATGAAAAAAATCTACTGTTCAGCATCAACCCCAACCCTCATTCTATACGGAAGAAACTGATAGCTAGAAACTAGAAATTTCATCCAGTATTGTGAGACCATCGATTCCATTTTGTAAATGCTTGTTTACCATGTACAGAGATCTCTAGGTCTATGGTCTCTTCTACAGGGTCACTCCTCATTTGCTGCCACTTCTAAAGCAATGCTAGATTACAGGTAACCTTGAAAAGGATCACTTGACATACACTTTTCTGTCTTCATATATATTCTGTTTCTTTTTTTGTTTATTTTTTGTTTTGTTTTTGTTTGTTTGTTTTTTTGAGACAGAGTCTCGCTCTGTCGCCAGGCTGGAGTGCAGTGGCGCGATCTTGGCTCACTGCAATCTCTGCCTCCTAGGTTCAAATGATTCTCCTGCCTCAGCCTCCCGAGTAGCTGGGATTACAGGCACGTGCCACCACACCCAGCTAAATTTTTTGTATTCTTAGCGGAGACAGGGTTTCACCATATTGGCCAGGATGGTCTTGATCTCCTGACCTCATGATCTGCCTGCCTTGGCCCCCCCAAAGTGCTGGGATTACAGGCGTGAGCCACCACACCCAGCCTCATTACTTCTACTCAACATTATTTATAGAAGTTAAAAAAAATACAACAAAATACAAGATTGTATAATATGAAACACCATATAATAAAAATATTGAAAAGGGAGAAGTAAAACTGTCTTTACTCAGAGAAAACATGATTGCATACAAAATCCTAAGCAATCTACATAAAAATCTACTAGAGCTAACAAGTCAATCAGGCAAAGTTACAGGATAAATGGCTTGTGTACAAAAATCAATTGCATTTCTTTATCCTAGCAACAAATAATTGGAATATGAAATTTTAAAAACAATACCATCTATAATAGCATCAAAAATAAAAAATATTTAAGGATAAATTTAACAAAATATGTAAAAGCTTATCCTTAAAACTTGTAACACATTGCTGAGAGAAAATTTTTTAAATTGTAAATGAATCCAGAGAGCCACCTTGCTCATTGATTGAAATGCTCATTGTTAAAATTTCCTCTCTCAACTGATTTATAGCAATGCAATCTCAATCAAAATCCTAGCAGACTTTTTTTTGTAGAATTGACAAACTGATTACAAAAATGTATATGAAAAATTAAAGAACCCAAAGAAGAGTCAAAACAATTTTGAAAAAGAATGAATTACAATATTGTTGTAAAGATAAACAAATAAATTAATGAAACAAAACAGAGTATGAAAGTAAATCCAGGCTGAGGAAGGCAGATTGCTTGAGCTCAGGAGTTCAAGACAAGCCTGGGCAACAAAGTGAGACCCTACATCTACCCAAAACACAAAAAATTAGCTGGGCATGGTGGCACATGCCTGTAAGCCCAGCTACCTGGGAGGCTGAGGCACGAGAATCACTTGAACCTGGGAGGTGGAAGTTGTGGTGAGTCAAGATCATGCCATTGCACTCTAGAGTGGGGGAAGAGCCAGACCCTGTCTAAAAAAAAAAAGAAAAGAAAAGAAAAGAAAGTAAATCCACACTTATAGGGTCAATTCATTTCAACTAAAGCACCAAAGCAATTCAATGGGAAATAGAAAGTTTCTTTAATAAATGGCTGTCTATATGGGAAAAAAAGGAACCTTGAACCACACCTCACAACATATACA
Organism: Pan troglodytes; assembly: GCF_028858775.2. Classification (NCBI taxonomy): domain Eukaryota; kingdom Metazoa; phylum Chordata; class Mammalia; order Primates; family Hominidae; genus Pan; species Pan troglodytes. Next base: position 154,916,055 of record NC_072404.2, on the reverse strand, counting down.
AAGACCAATTCAAGATAGATCATAAATCTAAGTGCAGAAGTTAAAACTATTGAGCTTCTAGAACATATAGCAGAAAAGTCTCCACAATCTTGGATAGGTAAAGATTTCTTAGGACATAAAAAAGCAAGGTGTGCAAAAGAAAAAACTAACAAAATTGACTGTATCAAAATTAAAATCTTCTGTTCATCAAACATCATCATTTAAAAAATGAATAGATTAGTGGACTGGGAGAAAATGTTCATAGACATATACGTTGGAAAGAAATGTATCCAGAATATTGCACAAGCTCACAGCTCCTACGAATCAAGAATAAAAAGACAAACAACCTAATTTTTAAAAATGAGTGAAATTTCTGAACATTCCCTTCACAATGGAAGATAGACAAATGGCCAATAAGCAAATAGAAAAGTACTCAACAATGCTATTCATCAGAAAAATGTAAATTAAAATCATAATGAAACACCTCTACATACCCTGTGGAGCTGACAACAGTATTTAGAGCAAATGAAACTCTGATTCTTTGCTGATGGGAGTGTAAAATGGAATAGCCACTTTGGAAATTGATCTGACAACTTCCTATAAAGTTCCTATGAACACCCTATGACCCAGCAATTCTACTTCTAGGCATTTATTCAAGAGAAATGAACACATACATACATAAATACACTTCTAAAAGAATGTTCATAATAGCTTTTTCCTTTTACACTTTATTAGTCCGTTTTCATGCTGCTGATAAACACATACCTGAGACTGGGCATGTGATACTCTTTCGTTTCTTACAAAAGAAAGAGGTTTATGGGATTCACAGTTCCACATGGCTGGGGAGGCCTCACAATCATGACAGAAGGCAAGGAGGAGCAAGTCACATCTTACATGGATAGCAGCAGGCTAAGAGAGAGCTTGTGCAGAGAAACTCCTGTTTTTAAAACCATCAGATATCATGAGACCTATTTACCATCACGAGAACAGCACCAGAAAGACACGCCCCATGATTCAATCATCTCCCACCAGGTCCCTGTCACAACACGTGAGAATTATGGGAGCTAAAAGGTGAGGCTTGGTTGGGGACACAGAGCCAAATCATATCATTCCACTCCTGGCCCTCCCAAATCTCATATCTTCACATTTCAAAACCAATCATGCTCCCCAACTGTCTTCCCAAAGTCTCAACTCATTTCAGCATTAATTCAAAAGTCCACAGTCCAAAGTCTCATCCAAGACAAGGCAAATCCCTTTCATCTACGAGCCTGTAAAATCAAAAGCAAGCTAGTTACTTCCTAGATACAATGGAGGTACTGGCATTGGTTAAATATAGCCATTCAAAATGGGAGAAATTGGCCAAAACAAAGGGGCTACAGGCCCCAGCCAAGTCCAAAATCCAGCTGGGCAGTCAAATCTTAAAGCTCCAAAATTATCTCCTTTGACTCCAGGTCATGCTGATGCAAGAGGTGGGTTCCCATGGTCTTGGGCAGCTCTGCCTCTGTGGCTTTGCAGGGTATGGCCTCCCTCCCGGCTGCTTTCACTGGCTGGCATTGATTGTCTGTGGCTTTTCCAGGCGAAAGGTGCAAGCTGTCGGTGGATCTACCATTCTGGGGTCTGGAGGACAGTGGCCCTCTTCTCAAAGCTCCACTAGGTGGTGCCCCAGTAGGGACCCTGTGTGGAGGTTCTGACCCCACATTTCTCTTCCACACTGCCGTAGCAGAAGTTCTCCATGAGCGCCACCTGCCCCCACAGCAGCAAACTTCTGCCTGGGCATCCAGGCATTTCCATATATCTTCTAAAATCTAGGAGAAGGTTCCCAAACCCCAATTCTTGACGTCTGTGCACTCCCAGGCTAACACCACGTGGAAGCTGCCAAGGCTTGGGGGTTGCATCCTCTGAAGCCATGACCCAAGCTCTACATTGACCCCTCTCAGCCACAGCTGGAGCAGGTGGGACACAGGGCACCAAGTCCCTAGGCTGCACACAGCACAGGGACCCTGGGCCCATGAAACCATTTTCTCCTAGGCCTCTGGGCCTGTGATGGGAGGGGCTGCCATGAAGACCTCTGACATGCCCTGGAGACATTTTCCCCATTGTCTTGAGGATTAACATTTGGCTCCTCCTTACTTATGCAAATTTCTGCAGCTGGCTTGAATTTCTCCTCAGAAAATGGGTTTTTCTTTTCTATCACATTGTCAGGCTGCAAATTTTCTGGACTTTTATGCTCTGCTTCCCTTATAAAACGGAATGCCTTTAATAGCATCCAAGTAACCTCTTGAATGCTTTGCTCCTCAGAAATTTCTTCTGCCAGATACCCTAAATCATCTCTCTCAAATTCAAAGTTCCACAAATCTCTAGGGCAGGGGCAAAATGCCACCAGTCTCTTTGCTAAAACATAACAAGAGTCACCTTTGCTCCAGTTCCCAACAAGTTCCTCATCTCCATCTGAGACCACCTCAGCCTGGATTTTATTGTCCATATCACTATCAGCATTTTGGTCAAAGCCATTCAACAAGTCTCTAGGAAGTTCCAAACTTTCCCACATTTTCCTGTCTTCTTCTGAGCCTCCAAACTGTTCCAACCTCTGCCTGGTACCCAGTTCCAAAGTCACTTCCACATTTTGGGGTATCTTTTCAGCAACACCCCACTCTACCAGTACCAATTGACTGAATTAGTCCATTTTCACACTGCTGATAAATACACATACCTGAGACTGAGCAATTTACAAAAGAAAGAGGCTTATTGGACTCACAGTTCCACGTGGCTGGGGAGGCCTCACAATCATGGCAGAAGGCAAGGAGGAGCAAGTCACATCTTACATTGATGGCAGCAGGCAAAGAGAGAGCTTGTGCAGAGAAACTCCCATTTTTAAAACCATCAGATCTTGTGAGACCCATTCACCATCATGAGAACAGCATGGGAAAGACTCACCCCCATGATTCAATCATCTCCCACTGGGCCCCTCCCACAACACATGGGAATTATGGGAGCTACAAGATGCAACTTGGGTGGGGACATAGAGCCAAGCCATAGCATTCATGATAGCTAAAAATTGGAAACAACCCAAGTGACATCAAAGGAGAAAAGATTAAAGAAATAATATATCTGTACAGTGGACTACAACTAAAAAAATAGAATGCACTACTAATATATGCAACAATATGCATGAATGTCAAAAATATTATACTGACTGAACAAAGCAAAACACTCAAGAGCACCTATTGTACAAGTCCAGTCAACACTAATCTATAGTGAAAGAAATTGTAACAGTGGTTACCTTAAGGAGTGGGGACTGATCTGGAAGGAACGAACGTGAGCAAGCTTTTTGGAATGATGGAAATGTTCTGAAAATTGATAAAAATGTGGGCTTTATGAGTGTATGCACTTGTCAAAACTCATTAAAATGTACATAAGATCTATGCATTTCCATATATGTAACTATAGCTCAAAAAATAAGTATTATAAGACATAGGAGCAAGCAGGAAAATAAATAATCAATATAAGCAGCAGAAGAAATAATCAGTAGAAACAGACCCACAGATATTAGCAGGTAAAGACTCTAAAATAACTATTATATCCCTGTGGGGGCATAAAAAAATAAAATAATAAAATAAAATAACTATAATGAATATGTTAAAGAAAAATTAAAAATATATTTGGTTAGTGAAAGGATAGACAATTTCAGCAGAGAAATGGAAACTATAAAAGAACCAAGAAGAAATTGAAGAATTGAAAAGTACATTATCTAAAATGAAAAATCTATTGAAAAAATCTAACAGCAAACTGGACACAGCAGAAGAAAGTAACACTTAACTCAAAGACTTGTCAGTAGAAAATATTCAAACTGGCTAGGCATGGTGGCTTACACCTATAATCCCAGAATTTTGAGAGGCCGAGGCAGAAAAATTGCTTGAGCCCAGGAGTTCAAGACCAGCCTGGACAACACAGGGAGAGTGTGTCTCTACAATACCTTAAAAATTAGCAGGCCATGGTGGTACATGCCTATAGTCCCAGATACTTGGGAGGCTGAGGCAGGAGGATCACTTGAGCCTGGGAGGTCAAGGTTGCAGTGAGCTATGATCACACCACTGTACTCCAGCCTGGGTGACAGAGTGAGATCCTGTCTCTAAAAAAAAAAGGAAAAAAAAAATTTATATATACACACAGACATATACATACATACACATATATAACAGCCCTAATTGGAATCTTGGAAGGAGAGAAGAAACAGAAGAGTACAGCAGAAAAAAATGTTTAAAGAGATAAAAGTGGAGAATTTTTCAAAATTGATGAAAGACATAAACTCACAAAATCAAGAATTTAACTCCACACAGCATACAGCTAGACTCTATTTCTCAGCCTTCCATGACCAGCCTGGCCAATAAATGTAGGCAGAAGTTTTGTGTGCCACCTCCAGATCTGGCCCTTGTCTAATATAGGTTAAGATATGCCATAGCAACAAACTCAAAATCTCAGAGCCTTTATTTCTCACTTAAACAGTCCAAGCCAGCCAGGAACGGTGGCTCACGCCTATAATCCCAGCACTCTGAGAGGCCAAGGTGGGCGTATCACTTGAGGCCAAGAGTTCAAGACCAGCCTGACCAACATGGTGACACCCCATCTCTACTAAAAATACAAAAATTAGCCGGGCGTGGTGGCAGCTGCCAGTAATCCCACCTACTCAGGAAGAAGCTGAGGCAAGAGAATCACTTGAACCGGGAGGCAGAGGTTGCAGTGAGCTGAGCTCGCGCAACTGCACTCTAGCCTGGGCGACAAAGCGAGATTCCACCTCAAAACAAACAAAAAACCAGTCCAAGCAACTCTCCAGGAAACCTGTCCCCCACATATTGGCTTAGCATCCCAGGATGCTTCAGTCTTATGGAACCTCCAAATCAATCACTACAATGGGGAGGGAAAATATGAAGCAGACATTGGTTCTTAAATGCTTCCACCTAAAAATGACATGTGTCACTTTTCCTTGGTAAAAGCAAGTCACATGGACACCTAACTTCAAGAGGCCAGGAAATACAGTCCTTCCATCTGCTTGGAGACAAAGAAAAGTGACAAATATTAGTGCAGGGCAGTCATACCTATCACATCCCTCAGTGCACATGCTGTGTGAATGGCTCCTGATTGGAGCCAAGTGGTTTCTATCACTGACCCACAGTAGTCTGTGGTGTGAGCAAGAAATACAGTTATCCCTCTGCATCCATGAGGCATTGGCTCCAGGACCCCCCATAGATACCAAAATTTGCAGATCCTCAATTCTCTTATATAAAATGACATATGACCTATGCATATCCTCTCGTACACTTTAAATAATCTCTGGATTACTTATAATACCTAATACAATGTAAATACTATGCAAATAATTGTGGGTTTTTTTTTTTTTTTTTTGAGACAAAGTCTCACTCTGTGGTGTGCAGTGGCGCGATCTTGGCTCACTGCAGCCTCCACCTCCCGGGTTCAAGCAACTCTCCTGCCTCAGCCTCCCAAGGAGCTGGGGTTACAGGCGTGTGCCACCATGCCCAGGTAATTTTCATATTTTTAGTAGAGACAGGGTTTCACCATGTTGCCCAGGCTCGTCTCGAACTCCTGACCTCAGGTGATCCACCTGTCTTGGCCTCCCAAAGTGCTAGGATTACAGGCATGAGCCACCGCAAATAATTGCTATATTATGTTCTTTTATTGTTTGTTTTTCAAATAGTTTCAATCCATGGTTGGTTGAACCCGCGGATGCAGAACCCACAGATGTGAAGGACCAGCCTCTGAAATTTGGGTATTATTACAGAAGCTAGCACAATGCTTTGCACAATACCTAGTCCATAAGAAGCTCTTAATTAATGTTGTTATTGTTATTCCAATTTATTGTTACTCTTATTCCAGGTATTGTTGTTCCAATTTTGTCTTCGTTGTATATTTATCTGCTGAAAAGGAGTCTGTCCTCTAAACCACAGAACCCTAATAGATATCCTAAGTGGCTGGTCATCTCATTTATCTTTTTCTCAAAACCATCTGCAAGTTTCCTACTTTGTGGGCAGCTGAATTGGAAATGTGGGTTTCTAGGATCACAGACAGCATGGTGTAAAGAAAAGAGGATTTGAACCCGGAGGCAAGATCAGTTTAATTCAACACACATTTATGGAGCACCTTCTGTATGTACCAGGTGCTAGGGCTACAAAGGAGTGTGAGACTGGGTCCCTGCTCTCTAGGAGCTCACACCTCTGCATGAATGATGGACTAGTAAACAATTCAACAAAGCATGACACGTGCAATAATGAATATAAAGCAGAACAGGAGAGCCACACGGCCTGAGTGACATGACCTAGGATGTGTTACTTAACTGCTCTGGGCCTCATGGATAGTGAGATGGGGTAGATCATTTCTAGCCCCTGAAATATTAACATTTACAATTCTCAAAGCCCTGTGAAGTCAGCAGGGCAATTATTATTCCAGCCTTATAGACAGATGTAAAGCTTGAGGTCAGAGAGGTTTCATATGGCGGCCTGAGCTACACAACTGCTTGTTGGTAGAACCAGACCCAGATTCAGGCAGGCCTTGGGAGCTGTATATAGTGCATCCACTCCAGGCTGCCGTGGCAGACAGCGGGGAATCTCTGATGGGTGTGGCAAGGGGCTTTCTTGTTGCTCCCAATTTGAATCCCATACTTACAGTTTGGAGCTGGCCACAGACCAAGAGGAAACAGGCAGATACCCCTCCACCTGCTTCTGGTGCAAGCACTCAGCAGAGAGTGGGCATTTCTGAAAACCAGGTCACCTCTCACAGAACAATACAGTGACATCATATGGACAGGATTTTCCCAGTGATCGCAGGAACCTTCAAAACCAACCCCGGTCACTGATGACAACATTCCCGGGCCTGGCTTCCTCTTCCAGCTGTCTCCTCATCACTGGGCTTAGTGTGTGATGTGAAGGACACTCGGGAGATAGAGGCAGCTTTCCCTCAGCACCCCTGGACTTTTGGGCCACCCCACCCTCAACCCATCCAGCATGTGCACGCTTAGGGAATGTGAATGAGCTCATTTAACATAAGCAAGGAGTTCACATTGGCTGTGCCTCTGAAATCATGCCACCAAAACCAAAAAGACAAGGCTCTGGACAATAGCCAGCCATCACTACCTCCCACCATGGCAAATAGTTCACAAATGACACTACAGGCAATCTTATTATCATATACAGCAATTTCTGAGCATCTGCTCTGTGTACTAAAAAGAGATCAACAACACACAGTCCCTGCCATCTAGGGGCCACTATGGAGAGGCTTATAATCAGATGACAGGAATGGTCAGATGACACAAAGAGAAGAGTCACAAGATGACAAGGCCACACAGACACAGGGCCATGTAAGAGGCTCAGTCTTAAGAGGCAGAGACTTTGGGCAAAGGGAGTGGTCATGAGTGCTGTTGCTGCCAGGGAGGCATCCCAGGGAGGCTAGAGCTGGGCCTTAAAGGAAGAGAAGGACAGAAGTCATTCTTCACATCACCCACTCTCCATGGGTAATTCACATGAATATCGTGTGATGAAGATAAAGTCATCCAGAAAAAGAATTGCCCGTGGGCATGCAGATGTCCTTTCCCAGGGTGGCCCCTTCTCAGCCACTGGCACACCCACCAGTGCCGCTCCATCCTCAGGGCTGGCCAGCACAGCAGGCAGCTCACCTGCCACACATGCAGCTCGCCTGACACATGCAGCTCACCTGCCATACATGCAGCTTTCCGAGGTCCCTGTGGGGATGGGTCTGGGTTCAAATCCTGGCTTTGCCACCACCCAACAAATCCTGGCTTTGCCATCTCCCAACTGTATACTATGGGGCAAGTCCCATAGCTGCTGAGCTGGGCTGATCATGCTGACCTGGCAGGGCTATGAGGAAGATGCATACAATACTAGTTAATCCTCTAGGACAGCACCAAATGCTACCACCCAGTAAAGCTTCTTAAAAAGTCTTTCCTAGGGCCGGGAGCAGTGGCTTATGCCTGTAATCCCAGCACTTTGGGAGGCCAAGGCAGGCAGATCACCTGAAGTCAGGAGTTTGAGACCAGCCTGGCCAACATGGCAAAACCCCATCTCTACTAAAAACACAAAAATTAGCCAGGCATGGTGGCACGTGCCTGTAATCCCAGCTACTCAGGAGGCTGAGGAAGGAGAATCACTTGAACTCGAGAGGCGGAGGTTGCAGTGAGCTGAGATCGCACCACTGCACTCCAGCCTGGGCAACAAAGCAAGACTCCCTTTCAAAAAAAATAAATAATAGGCCAGGCGCGGTGGCTCATGCCTGTTATCCCAGCACTTTGGGAGGACAAGGCGGGCAGATTAAGAGGTCAAGAGTTCGAGACTAGCCTAACCAACATGGTGAAACCCTGTCTCTACTAAAAATACAAAAAATTAGCTGGGCGTGGTGGTGTATGCCTGTAATCTCAGTTACTTGGGAGGCTGAGGCAGAATTGCTGGAACCTGGGAGGCGGAGGTTGCAGTGAGCCGAGATCACGCCACTGCACTCCAGCCTGGGTGACAGCGAGACTCCGTCTCAGTTAATAATAATAATAATAAATAAAATTAAATAAAAATAAAAAGTCTCTCCTGGGTATCCTCCATCACAAAGTACCTCTGTGGGTGGCTGTGTGTGTGCTCCGGCTTCTACTAGCCCCCTGCCTACTGGGATTAGGGCTCAAATTTGCCTAGGGAGCACCTCCCCAGCTCTGAGCTCCAAGGCCAGTCACCCCAAAAAGGAAAAATCTGCCCCAGGGGATAAGGAGCGAGACTTGGGGAGATGCGGTCCTACAGACCCTCCTTGCTGAAGGACACATGAGCTCTGGGGATCAGAAACAAGTGGCATGTCTGCCCTCAGTGCTGCCGCCTCTAGCTGCTGGGAACACAGCACGGGGTGCCAAGGCCATGCAAACTGAGCCTGTTGTTCAGCCCACAAAGGGGACAGGGGTGGCCTGGCTGGTCTGTAACCCTTGGAAGGATTTCTGACATTTCTGAAGTTAGGTGTGCAGGGTTTTGTTTTTATCTTGTACTTCCTTCATTGGTAGAAAACAGTTTGAAAAAATCTTTCTTTTTTTTTTTAGACGGAGTCTCCCTCTGTCGCCCAGGCTGGAGTGCAGTGGTGCGATCTCGGCTTACTGCAACCTCCGTGTCCCAGGTTCAAGCAATTCTCTGCCTCAGCCTCTTGAGTAGCTGGGATTACAGGCGCCCGCCACCATGCCCAGCTAATTTTTGTATTTTTAGTAGAGACGGGGTTTCACCATGTTGGTCAGGCTGGTCTCAAACTCCTGACCTCATGATCCACCCGCCTTGGCCTCCCAAAGTGCTGGGATTACAGGCGTGAGCCACTGCACCCGGCCTGAACATGGATGACCCTGGATCAGGGCACATGCTCTGCCAAACTGATTTAGAATTGTTGCATGGTCCCAGGACAAACCTAAAGTTAAAAGAGCTTATTTGCCACTAGGCTTTAAAAGCTTCAGGCAGGGGGCTTTGGATCATTTAATAAAAAATAAAACCCAGATCAGACGCAGTGGCTCACATCTGTAATCCCAGCACCTTGGGAGGCCGAGGCAGGCAGACCACCTGAGGTCAGGAGTTCAAGACCAGCCTGGCCAACATGGTGAAACCCTGTCTCTACTAAAAATACAAAAATTAGCCAGGCATGGTGGCAATCACCTGTAGTCCCAGTTACTCGGGAGGCTGAGGCAGGAGAATCACTTGAACCCAGGAGGCAGAGGTTGCAGTGAGCCAAGATTGCACCACTGCACTCCAGCCTGGGCGACAGAGTGACAGTCTTTCTCAGAAAAATAAATAAATAAATAATAAATAAAATAAAACCCGAACGGCACAGGTTACCCATTCCGTGTCCTCTCACATTGCTTCCCTGAACTCCCAGGGCAGGAGGAAAGCAGGGCTCTGAAGCCCTCGGCCACGTGGTTCTCAGGACTCTGGCAAGGTAGTTTACTCACCTTTGGAAGTATGCCCTGCCTCGGGCATCTCTGCAAGAATTAAGGGAGCTGCCATATGTAAAGCAAAAAGTACTGAGGCTTTTGAACCTCGCTGTCTTTGAGGGGTGGATACTGGTGAGAAACACGGGCTTATACGTAACTGAGAACAGGTGGGAGTGTGGGACTCCCACCGGAGAAGTGGCAGCAGCTGACCACTTCCTCGCCCCTCAGCCCCTCACAGCCACCCCTACAGGCCCACCATCACCAGCTGAATTCCCTTAACTACTTTATTGTATACTCAGGTGCCCCACTGGCTTCCCAGTGACAGCAAAACATAAAACCATAAACCACCTGTATTTTATGAAATATCTGGAAAGCACGCAGAAAATGTAACAAACCCAAGTTGGTGGTTTTGTCTGAAGACTGTAAAACCAGTACTAGGACTGCGCAGAGCACAGCAGGACCCGGTTTCTCTGAGCTATTTTCTGAAAATGGGCCAGGACCCAAATGCACACACACTGGGCTCCCAGGCAGGCCACCCACATCTCATCTGCCCGAGGTTATCAGGAGGCTGGAGAGGCCTGGGCTCCACAGCTGGAGCCTCAAGTGTGTGTGGAGGAAAGCATGGAGCCCCCACAGACCCGAGGGCATTGCCTGCCAACCCCATGCCCCCACTGCTTCCTCCCCAGGTAGCTCAAGGGGGATAGGAAGAGGCCATAAGACTTTCACAAACTCTTTTCCAGCCCAATGTGAACACCACCTAATTTTCACGTTCACTTCATTCCATCCTGCCCCGATGCAGAATAAACCATCCCTTGACTATGTTCCAGAATGTTCTAGCACTTTCTGAACTGTTTCCTCTGCTCCTTGCGTGCTTCTTGGGGGATTAAGGCCATAGATCCCCCATGCCTGGTATGGTGTCTGGCTTGCGGTAGGTGTGAATAAACGTTTGTCATCTTGAGGTGACTAGCAATGAAGGAGCTGGAACAGCCACGTAAGAATACCTTAAAGGCTTAGCAACATGAAACGATGTCCTGAGGCCAGAAGGTGCTTTTTTTTCATCCTCACACACCGCTATCTGCTGCACTGGAGCAGGTGCATTTTGTGGTAGCCCCCACAGACTGGCACCCAGAGATGTGCCCCTCTCTGCCCCTCCCCGAGCTCTGACTCTGGAACAAATGGCGGCAGACTTCTCTGGACATGAGATATTAACTCTTTATTCCGTTAGTGACCAATACAACAGCACCACGGACACAGCAGGGGCCCTGCCTGAGAACCCAGGCAAGGCAAAGAAGGGGGATGCAGGGGACCTCTGGGGCCCGGGGCGGGGCTGGCCTGGCCTAGGTGAGGGGGAAGCTTTCCCAGCCTACCTCCGCCGGCAGCCAGGAGAGAAACCAGTGGGGAAGCGGGGCTGCTGGGTGAACAGTCAAACTACCTGTCAATGCCCCTCCTTCCCCAGAGCACCAGGGCTGCAGTGAGGAGAGGGCTTCTAGGGGGCCGGAGAGAGATCTGTGGGGTGGCTCAGGATGGACACTGAGCTTCAGAGGGGACAGCGTCTGTGCGTGCGTGTACCTATGCATGTGTGTGTGTGTAGGTGGGCAGATGCCTACACTACCTAGCATATGGGATTTAACTGCTGAGCCACACGACCTGCCTGCAGACAAAGGAGGCCAGGAACCAGGGACTCAGAGCGCCAGGGCCTGGGAGAGGGGCCTGGGGCGGAGGCCACGCACCCACCGCTTCGCCTTGCAGACGGCAGGCGGCTCCGCTGGAAGCAGGTCTTGAGCAGACACCTCCCACAGGCCTGGGGGCGGGGCCACCTCTGGCCCCACCCACCTCAAGTATAGGCCATCTTGCTGCACACCCAGGGCCGGGTCATCAGACACTCCGTCGACACCAGCCTGGTGGGCTCCACGAAGACACACTCCCCTGGACCTGCGATGGTGAACCTGTGGCCAGGAGAGAAGACCAGGCGTTTATGATCTGGAACATTCAGCCCAAAACCCAGTTGCAGGGGAGGCCATGGAGGCCCTGTGACCTATCCCTCCCTCACTTCATCACTGGAGCTGCCTTCTAGGACATTTGGGCCAACAGACTGTTCTAGCTTGGCATCCCATTGTCTCCCTACTCTGTGCACCGTAGCTCCAGCCACCCTGGCACGCCGCTCAGACATTTCCTGGACACACATGCACTTCCCCATTCTCAATGTCCTTGCAGGGTCAGCTCACATGTCCCAGGCTCCATGGCACCCAGTTCAGGGCCACTCTCTGCCCACTCTACTTCCCCACAGTCCCCTGCCTGCTCTTTGGGGCACTCCCATAGCCCCCTGGGGCCTCTACCTGTCTGTCCACACAGGTCCCCAAAGCAGCCAGCTCCTGAGCAGTGAGCTCTGTGCGCTCTCATCTTGGCTCCCTGCAGTGCGCAGAGTTGAGCACACAGGAGGAGCTCTGCAGAGCTGGCTGAAGTCAGCTACCCCTCACAGGTTAGGGGTAGGCTGCAATGACCCCAATATGGGCTAACTGAGGCTGTGTTGCACAGGAACTCATTGGCATCACACACAGATGTGTGTGGTGGGAGGATTCCCCCCTACCTCAAATCACCCCTTTCCAGCCTCAGAGGTTTCTTCTTAGCCTTAGTTGTTCACCCGGACCTCCGATCCCTGCCAAGGCTGGAGGTAGACCCTCACAACAGAGGGCATTGGAAGGACCCCAAGAAGGAGTGCAAGGGAAAGGACCTCTGCAGTGTCTGAGAAATGTGGCCAACGGCCCCTTGGTTGTCAGGTGGTCAGCACGCCACAGACCCCAGCCTGCAGGGCTCTGAGAGCAAGAAGCTTCCAGAAAAGCAGGGAGAGGGGTGCAAAGCGCAAGACCTCCTCAGCCACTCTGAGAGAGCAGACCTGAGAGGGGGACAGGAAAGGGGGTGAGATAAGGAAGGGGCACTGAGGCCAGAGTAAGGGCAAAAATGAAGAGTGCTTGAGATAAGGAAAAGGAGGAGGAGGGGAAGCATCATGAATGCCCCTGCCTCCAGGGCTGCCATGGGCGTGACTGCCTAAGCCATCCTCAGGTGGGAGGGCAGCTAATGGCCACCTCTGGCAACCAGGAGGATCCCAGGGTCTCAGATGCCCTTCTGCTTTAGCCCCTGCCTTGGGGACGTTCACGCATCATCATCATCATCGGGTTAGGAGCTGTGTTCCCCACCCCACCCCATGCCCTCCGGCTGGCACCTCAGAGCCTATTCCTCCAGCCACAGGGTCTGTTCTGCCGGTCCCACTTCCCTCTGCACACTTCCCTGCATTTCTCTCGGCCTAGACCATTCCTTTCCCCACGCCCCACACAGTCACCACTGTACTGCCACAGCCACACATCTGCCACCCACTCCGCCCATGACCATCACCCCCACACCACACACCAGACCCGGCATCACACACTCACATCCACACCACTTGAGTCTTACAAAACCGCCACGGCACACGCCACCACCTCAGCAGTGCTCCGTCCATCAAGAGATGCGTTCGCCAGTAAAATGTGACCTAGAACACTCCCAGGTGCCTGCCTTCAGATCCCCTTTCTTCCACAGCTACAGTGCTTAGGTGGCACGTGGCTGCCCAGGACAGAGGCGCATCTCCCATCCTCCCTTGCGGCCAGGTGCGGCCATGTGACTAAGTTCTGGCCAATGGGGTGAGGCCATCCAGGGCCCTCCCTCCCATTGGCTGTCCCGTTCTGGCTGAATGGGATGTGGTTGCGCCACACTGAGTGGAGCCGACAAGCGCCAGGCTGCACAGACTGGGGACTCAAGGGTGGAGAGACCCTGGGCCGGACACCGCGAAGCTCCGATGGCTTTGCAGGGCAGAGCCACCAAGCCAGGCTGGACTTTTATGAGAGAGGGAGAAGTACAGACATTTTCATGGCTGGGTCTCTGGCGCACACTGCTGGACCCCGAGACTAGTATCTCTAGCTAGCACAAAACAAGGGCTTCTCTCTTCGGGAGTTGTGTCCAGTGGGTGAGTCAGGCCTTTCTCAGTCTAAGCTCGGTGGCTAGAAGATGACGCCTCAGCTCACGTGTCCGGATCAAACGGGTCCCCGTTGACCCAGTGGAATTCGTCCCCAACTCTGCGTAGTCCAATCCAGGGCTCCCTCCGCGTGAACTTGAACATAAATTCCTGCACCGAGGAAAAAGGGACACCTCAGGGTCAGATGCGGTCTCCTGACTGCTGTCACATCCCAAGACAAACCTCAGCTTGGAAGATACTGGCTCTCGGGATGTACAGACGCCAGGAGAGTGACTGCTGTCTCGCTGCATCCCGCAAGTAAGGAGCTAGGGTTACAGGATCCTCTGCAGTCACGCTGCCAGAGTTCGGCTCCAAGCTGCTGGCTGACCTCACAGCAATTGCCTCCGACAGCTTGCAAGGGACCCTGGCTGTGTGTGCATGCCACTGGCCAGGAAGGCTGTACAGGGCTTGTCCTCCTGGCTCAGCAGGACAGCATTCCTGATTTGCAGGAAGCTTGGGGATTGCCCACTGGTTGGATGATCTGGGACAAATCTCAATGCTCAGGTTAGTTGTCCTACCTGCAAATTTCTGGGACTTTCCCTGCAGACTGGGGATATCATACTGTGTATCAAAGGCAAACAGAAGTGATTTTTAGATTATCTTCTATTTTGGTTAATACCACTGTTAACCTCAAAATCCAAAATGGCCAACAGACTCCATTAATTGTGTTTCTTTCACGTTTCTGTTGCTAAGACTGTTTTGGATGTTAAATGAGAGACCGTGTCCTGATTTGGATCTTTAGAAAATGACAATGTGTTTTCACATTTCCCAATGCATTTATAATTTGTAATTCTTTTTTTTTTTTTCCTTAAGAGACAAGTCTTGTGGTTGGGCACGGTAGCTCACACCTGTAATACCAGCACTTTGGGAGGCCTAGGCGGGTGGATCACTTGAGGCCAGGAGTTCGAGACCAGCCTAGCCAACATGGTGAAACTCTGTCTCTACTAAAAATACAAAAAGTAGCCAGGCATGGTGGCGCACGGCTGCAGTCCCAGCGACTCAGGAGGATGAGGCACGAGAATCACTTGAACCCAGGAGGCGGAGGCTGCAGTGAGCCAAGATTGCACCATTGTACTCCAGCCAGGGCGACAGAGTGAGACTGTCTCAAAAAAAAAGAGAGACAAAGTCTTGCTATGTTACCCAGGCTGGCATCGAACTCCTGTGATCCTCCTGCCTCAGCCCCCTAAGTAGCTGGGACTACAGGCACACTCCACCATGCCCAGCTAATTTTCTTTTTACTTTTTGTAGAGCTAGGGTCTCACTATGTTGCCCAGACTAGCCCCCAACTCCTGGGCTCAAGTGATCCTCCTGCCTCAGCCTCCTGAGTAGCTGGTACTAGAGGTGGATACCACATCACCAGCTTTATAATGTGTAATTCTTCTGGTTTATAATACTAAGTGACCTCAACCAGTGGGCCTTGGATTGAAATAGGTGGCCTTGACAATGGAAGTGGAAACTGGAGCCACTCATTGACCTGCTCAGACTGTGAGGTCTGCCTGCACCCCCAGTGGTTATGCAGCAGGTGGGTGGCTTTGGAGACGTGTCACAGGGAACACTGCGTCCTTTACTGTGTGGCTGTCCCCTAGAGTCAAGGTTGGGGGCCCTGAGGGTCCCTTCCCCCAACCCCCTTCACCTTGGCACACTCACCAGCTCCTTCTGGCTCTGAATCACAGCCAGCACCGCCTCGTGGGTGTGGCAGTACTGCCTGCCTGTGTTCCAGTCTCTGGGTTCCTCGGAAAAGAAGTAGCACTTCCTTCCGTAGAGCAGCCAGTCCTCCGGGCAGGGCGCTTCGCACTTGATGCAGCCCTTGGAAGCTGCAGGGAAGAGACCAGCTAGGCCCTGCCCGCCCCCCCGCCGCCCGAGTCCCACTCTGCTTTCTGTGGCTCCCTCTCCTGCCTCAGCTTTGGCGTCCTGCAGGGACACTGCAGATGTGGCTGTCCTCTCCTGGTGCCTGGAGGTAAAAGGGTGGCCACTAAATGAATGAGAAAGGGGACTGTGGGAAGCCTGGCAGGGGCATCACCACGACGGGAAGTGACAGCAGGGCAGCAGCCCCTGGGTTAGGATCTCCTCTGTCTCCAAACTCCCAGAGGCATGGAACGCCAGAAACTCAGACTGGGAAGAGGTCTGGCGGCTATGTGTCCTCTCTTTCCAGCTAGGCCAGGTACCAACAGCAGGACAGACTGCCCGCTGTCATTAACCATGCCCATGTTAGCTACCAAGGCTGCCATTCCACCACTGAACTGCTGGGAAGTTCTTTTCATTTTTATTTTTTTAACCCCCTTGCTGTCAGTGTGCATGGAAAGTTCTTAAATGTTGAGTCCCAACCTGTCCCCCTGTGACCTAGACCTGCTGGTCTAAGGCCTCTGGAGTGACCCAGAGACACCCGCTCTGCCTTCTACCCCCTACTCAAAGAAGCGCACCAGCCTCCCTCATCCAGGTTGAAACAGATGCCATCTCTCCCATGATTCCTCACAAGGGTTGCTCTCCATCCTGCCTGCTCGCTGCAATGTCCCCATGTTACCACTGAATCGCTGCCACCAGGACAGACCGGGACACATCAGATGTGGCTCTACCAGCAGCAACAGTGACCACCATGCTGTCTTCCAGTTGTCATGGGATCTCCAGTCTGCAGACTGCTTCCATGAACAGATCGGCGGGTATGTGCATACATGGACTTTTCTGGGAAGGAAGCCCGGAGCTTCTCAAAGGGCCTCCTTGCCAAAAGGAATTAATCCACAATCTTAGATTGTTTTCATATGATCTGATTCTAAGCCAGGTCTCCCCCAGTGTCAGAACATGTGAAAATAACTTCTTAAATCCAAATGCAGAACCTTATATTTATTTCTTCCACATTTATCTCATTCACTTTGGCTCATCATTTGAGTTTTTCAAGATACATTTTAATCTTGATTTCTTTCACCCATCTGTCATATGGGATTGTGTTTTTGGATTTTGTCAGCTGCAAATTCCATAAGCATACTTTTTGTTTGTTTTCATACAAGTGATTGATTAAAATGTAGACCAGGACAGAGCCAAGAACAGGCCTCTGGTACTCAAGCCCCTGGGGATCTCCAGCCACACAGACACCAATTCATTCATCGACACCCCCTGGCATATATATCTGTTCAATGAGATGCAAGTCCACCTGGGAGTACTGACCATGGTGTGGCTACATTTCAACTGCTTTTCCATAAGGATCTCCTAAGAGACTGTTGTGCTTTATTAAAATCATATTAGCTATGTCTACACATTCTCTGGCCTCCCAACCTAGTAAGAGGGGAAAAGGAAACTGATTTAATTTGTAGGAATTACTCCAGCTGAATTTAAGCTAGGCCCAGTGGTTGCCTTGTTTGTTTGTTTGTTTTGTTTTGTTTTGTTTTTTTGAGACGGAGTCTCGCTCTGTCACCCAGCCTGGAGTGCAGTGGCGCGATCTCGGCTCACTGCAACCTCTGCCTCCCGGATTCAAGCAATTCTCCCGCCTCAGCCTCCTGAGTAGCTGGGATTACAGGCATGTGCCACCATGCCCAGCTAATTTTTTTGTATTTTTAGTAGAGACAGGGTTTCACCATATTGGCCAGGCTGGTCTCGAACTCCTGACCTTGTGATCCACCCACCTGGACCTCCCAAAGTGCTGGGATTACAGGCGTGAGCCACCACGCCCAGACTTTTTTTTGTTTTTTGTTTTTTGTTTTGAGACAGAGTCTCTTCTGTCACTCAGGTTGGAGTGCGTGGCACAATCTCAGCACATTGCAACCTCTGCTTCCCAGGTTCAAGTGGCTGTTCTTCCTCAGCCTCCCGAGTAGCTGGGACTACAGGTGCACACCACCATGCCCAGCTAATTTTTGTATTTTTAGTGGAGACAGGGTTTCACCATGTTGGCCAGGCTGGTCTTGAACTCCTGACCTCAAGTGATCCACCCATCTTGGCCTCCCAAAGTGCTGGGATTACAGGCTTGAGCCACTGCACCCGGCTGCCATATCCATTTCTAAACACTCAGAACCCCTCTCCTTGTCATACAAACCCTATAGGGAAGGGTTTGATAAGAATTGATAATATTGGTGGACTTTTCCGCCATTTTGTGGATTCCACCTCTGGTCTTATGGCATTTCTCAAAGATTAAAGACAGAGGCACTAAAATCATTTTTGCAAACCCTTCAGAACCTACAATACACTTGTATTTGAATCTCTTAAAAGTAATCAGATTCCCTGTTCATATAGCCTCACATGTTCTTAGTTGCAGTTTCTACCTTTTTCATTTATCCAACCCTTTCAGTTCCACACACACTCTATGTTTCTCAGGCCTCTTCCACTTAGCATGTTAAATTTCCTTGATGGGGTCCAGAATATGCCACCCTAAAATATGCCACTTTGACATATGGATCATTTTAAGCCGAAGGCAATTCAGAATCAACAGGAAGGGTTCTCTGCCCTCTCGTCTGCCTAAAAGTAGGGCATAAATTTCCCTTCGGGGAGGGTGCTGCCCTACTCCCCATCCCTCACCCCATCCCCTCTCATACCCCCACTGCCCACCCTAAACCAGGGAGGGAAGAGTGACTCATCATCAAACATGCCAAGGAATCAACACCAGGATTAGTTTGCATAAGCAAACCTTACCAAAATAGCCTTTATCTCCCATTGTTCCTCTATATGTTTCCTAGTCACTTCCCTCAATTCACCAGCCCTTGAAACCCAAACCCTCTTTCATTTGTTAAAAAGGTATATAAGCCCCTGAGTCTAAATTCTTCTTTGAGTTTCACTTATTATCTGTGAACTCCCATGAACATAAATATTAATAAACATTGGTTACCTTTTCTCCTGCTAATTTGTCTTTGATAGTTTAATTTACAGGCCCCCAGACACTGAACTTAAGAGGGCAGAGGAAAAGATTTTCCTCCCTAGCACTCTCTACCTCCTAATCTCTAGATAACTCCTATTCATTCTCCAGGGTTCAGTGCACATGTTTTTTCCTTCTGGGAAGCCACTGGGCAGTAATACCTCTATTATTGCACTTACCCCTGGACAGAGGAGACAGTGTCATATTCGTCTTTTTTTTTTTAACCTTAGCACTTAGCCCAGAGCTTAACACACAGCAGCACTCAATAAATGCTGACTGAATGTGATCTTTTTTTTTTTTTTGAGATGGAGTCTTTCTCTGTCGCCCAGGGTGGAGTGCGGTGGTGTGCGATCTCAGCTCACTGCAACCTCTGCCTCCCAGGTTCCAGCGATTCTCCTGCCTCAGCCTCCCAACTAGCTGGGATTACTGGCACCCACCACCACACCTGGCTAATTTTTGTACTTTTAGTAGAGACGGGGTTTCACCATGTTGGCCAGGCTGGTCTCAAACTCCTGACCTCAGGTGATCCACCCACCTCAGCTTCCCAAAGTGCTGGGATTACAGGCGTGAGCCACTGCGCCTGGCTGAATATGATCCTTAAAGGCCCTTATTCCCAACTGTCTCCTCCAAGAAGCACTGTCTTCCTAACCTACCCCAAGTTTGTTCTGAGTTCTCACAACACTTACAAAATAATACCTAAGTAACATCTCCACTCTACTTGCATGGCTTGATGAAGGGGACATGTATAGTCTGTGTGTGAATATATTATTTTAAGCTGAAATCTCAACAACTGACACTATGTATTTTCTACTTATTTAGTCCCCCACAGGATTCTTGGAATGTCTCGAATCTTTCTTTAACTAATTAGACGTGCTTTTAACAAGGAATGTGCAAACTGAATGAATGCATAAATGCTCTGACACGCATGCTCACCCAAGATGCTCATCACCACCAAGATGGCGAACAGAAGGACCGCGATGGCACCCAGCAGGAGGCGTGTGGTGGTGTCTAGGAGAAGAGAGAGGGGTTCAACATCCCACCGCCCATCCCACCACCAGTCCCACCGCCAGCCCCATACCCTGCTAATGAGAAACAGGGGGAGGTAGAGCCCGGCAAGCTGTGTTTTGTTGTTGTTGTTGTTTTGAGATGGGGTTTCACCATGTTGGCCAGGCTGGTCTCGAACTCCTGACCTCAAATGATCCACCGGCCTTGGCCTCCCAAAGTGCTGGGATTACAGGCATGAGCTACCATACCTGGCCAACAAGCTGTGTTTAAAGCCCTCCAGGTGATTCTGATGCAGGCTGGAGTTTGCGATCCACTGCTGTAGAGCGCAGCTCTGATTCTGTGACTCCCTGGCTTGAAACCCTCCCTGCCGGGGGGCTACCCACTGCTCACGAAATCTTCAGTGATGGTCAGAGCTTTCCATCTTGAATCTCCTGCTGCTTCTCTATGTGGTCGCAGGTTTCAGCCGCATGGGTTCCTCAAAATAACCCATTCAGCCCTCACAGCCCTGCTACTGAATCTTTGCTCCCGAAGTCTCCTCCTCCACCTCCTCCACAGATACTTCCTAAAATTCACCCACCTCTACACCATCCATCCTCTTCCTGATCCTCTGGGTTCCCTCTTTGTTATTTTCATGTATTTATTTTATTTTGTTATCATTTAACATTCTCATTTTATATTTAATGAGATAACCCTTTTAGACTTTAAACATAGGGTATTTTAAGGATTTTAAAAATTGTGATGAAAATATATAACATAAAATTTGCAATTTTAACCATTTTTTAGTGTACGGTTAGTGGCATTAAGTACACTCACAATGTTGTGCAACCATCATCACTGTCTGTTTGCAAACTTTTTCATCATCCCAGACAGAAGTTCTGTCCCCTTAAATAACTCCCATCCCCTCCTCTCCCCAGCCCCTGGCAACCACCCTTCTACTTTCTGTCTCTATGAATTGGACCACTCTAGGAATCTCATATAAGAGGAAACATCTTTTTCCTTTTGTGTCTGGTTCCTTTCACAGATTGTTTACAAGGCTCATCCATGTTGTCACATATGTCAGAACTTCATTCCATCTTAAGGCTGAATAATGTTCCATCGTATAGCAAGACCACGTTGTGTTTATCCATTCATCTGTTGGTAGACATTTGGGCTGTTTCCACCTTTTGGCTATTGTGAATAATGCAGCTATGAACATGGTGTATGAGTATCTGTTCAAGTCCTTGCTTTCAATTCTTTTGGGTATATGCTTAGGAGTGGAGTTGCTGGATCACATGGTAGTTTTTTTGTTGTTGTTCTTTTGTTTTGTTTTTTTACTAAAGAACACTTATTTATTTTTACCAAAATTTTACCTTGAGGACATGGCTAAAGTGCGTTTCCATCCCCCACCCCATCTTGAAGAAGGGTTACTACAGTGAACGTTATAAAGCAGATATAAACAGTGGAAGGACTGGAACCAACATTAATTGAGGAAGAACAACTTCCATCCAAATCATCATAAAAATGTTTAAGTAAAAAAAAAAAGAAAGAAAAGAAAAAAAGAGGGGGCAACGGGGGTTTCCGATTGAACAAGAACTTCACATTTCATCTAATACAGCCAATCTTGGCTAGAGTATAACAAAGTGGAAACAGGATTACTATGATACAAAACTTCCGCTAGAGCACACCATACTCACCTGTGTTCCAAGCCCACCCCCAACCCCCCTAATGCTTCCAGTACAATTATTTATCAGCCTGTTGAGCCTGCCGATGAAGAAGCATGTAGATCTTCTCTTTAATCCAGTCTTTTTTTATAAGGCTGGTATGTCTGGGTATCAGCTCGGTAAACCAGG
This sequence comes from Pan troglodytes, assembly GCF_028858775.2. Taxonomy (NCBI): domain Eukaryota; kingdom Metazoa; phylum Chordata; class Mammalia; order Primates; family Hominidae; genus Pan; species Pan troglodytes. Next base: position 154,894,402 of record NC_072404.2, on the reverse strand, counting down.
CAGCTGAGGTCTGCCAGATCATTGATGAAATCAAACAACTGACTGATGTCATACTTGATAGAGGGACTGTTGGGATTCATTCTTTTCACATGTCTTCATACATTTTACAAACGCCTTCCATGCATTCATTCACAGATTCGTAGTCAGCATAAGTTCTGCCTTCTGGCCTCTTGGTAGTCTGTATCAGCAAAATGGTGTGAGACATCGCGCCAAACTCTGCTACAGCCGCTGCCGACACCACCGCTGCTACCGGTAGTTCTTTCTGAGGAAAGACTAACTCCATCATTGGTTGCATAATTTTACATTCTCACCAGCAACAGACAAGGGTTCCAGTTTCTCCACATCCTCTCACCAATACTTGTTGGTTTGCGTTGTTTTGATTACAGCCCTCCTAGCAGGTGTGAATTCCCTTTACAATTTTGTTTGGATTTTTTTTTACCATCTTAACCATTGAGTGCACAGTCAAGTACAGTTACATTGTTGTGCACCCATTTTGAAAGTGTTTTTTTAGTCAATGTTATACATAAATCATAGATGAAAACAGTGCCTCTGCAGCTCAATGTTTGTCTGTAAACTGTTACTTGTCCATCATGATATAAGTGCCAAAATTGAGAGGAAGAATCTGTAGCAATTCAGCATTACCCGACATCCAAGTGCCTGCTGCTAGTTACTCATTTGTATTGTATTTTACAAAGGATTTTAAAAAGAAACCTGTTTCCTTCACCAACGATAGTCTAAAAAGCACAGATTTAAGGAATCAAAAAATTCTAAAAGGCTTCATTTAAAAAATAATAGTGCAGAGCGCAGTGGCTCACACTGTAATCCCAACACTTTGGGAGGCTGAGGCAGGCAGATCACTTGAAGTCAGGAGTTCGAGACCAGCCTGGCCAACATGGTGAAACCTTGTCTCTACAGAAATTACAGAAATTAACCGGGTGTGGTGGTGTGTGCCTGTAATCCCAGCTACTCGATAGGCTGAGGCAGAAGTATCGATTGAACTCAGGAGGCGGAGGTTGCAGTGAGCCAAGATCGCATCAGTGCACTCCAGTCTGAGCGACAAAGCAAGACTCTGTCTCCAAAAACTAATAATAGTAGTAATAACATTGCTCCTTCCCCAAAGCCAACCACTTTCAACTCTTTTAGCTGATTCTTTTGGTATTAGCTCCAAATTTCTAAGTGCCATGTGTATGTAAATACTTCTAGATTTTTTTCTGTTTTAGATATAATTTATTCATTTTCCATTATAATGATGCAGACTTAATTCTCTGCATTACCATTCTACCCTGACCACTCAGTCCCTGCCCTCTCAATATCATAGTTTGTATTAGCTTGATACTTTGGTGTTATATTCTTAGCTCAGCATAAACAGTACTCTCAGCAAAGCCATGCCGTGTGCTATGATGATTTCCATAGAACTTCTTGTTTCCCTGTTAATCCTGGTCTTCTTTTCCCTTTGCTCAGTTTCTGTATGCGTATCATTATTTCAACACCAAAATGCCTCTTTCATGATGAGACAATATCGGAATTTCTCTTTCACTTTGGTCTTAGTTCAGTCTGCTATAACAAACTGTCATAGACTGGGTGGCTTAAACAACAGACATTTATTTCTCCTAATAGTTCTAGAGGCTGGATCAGGGTGCCAGCATGGTCAGGTTCTGGTAGGGGCCCACTTCCTGGCTTGCTGACAGCCGCGTTCTTACTGAGTCCTCACATAGCGGAGAGAGGAAGTTCTGGTGTCTGTTCCTTTTCTTATAAGGGTCCTAATTCCATCACGGGAGCTCTACCCTCATGACCTCATCTAAATCTAATTACCGCTCAATTACCCACCTCAATATCATCACATTGGAGGTTAGTGATTCAACCTATAAATGTGGGGAGGAAACCAACGTGCAGGCCATAACGCCCATCTTGAAGAAATGTCCCTTGGAACTTTCTGACCTGCTTGAATCTGACTAGTTGCCTTCTAAGCCCAGCTGCCATCCAGGGTCTCCCCACACCGGCAGCCTGAGAATTTCTCTGCCTCTCTCCTATGTTGGCTCCTCTGTTCCTTTTCTCCCATGTCTTCCCCTCCCTTGGTTTACTCCCTCATCTTGGTGAAGCACATCATCCAATGGCTGCCTGAGGAAGGGTAGAGCAAAACCACTGCACTGCACAAATCCAAGGAGCAACGCTTCTCATTGTGTTCCATGGTGAACTGGTGAATGTTGCCCGTGGAATTGTTAACTCAGAGGACTGAGTATTATAGATCAAGAATAATTCTCCTTCAGAATTTTGAAGGTATTACTTAATTGTCTTCTAGCTCCAGTGTTGCTTTTGAAAAGTCTAGGTCCATTCTCACCCATGATCCTTTTCAACTGCTTAATTATTTTCTTTCTAGAGGCTTTTAGGGTCTTCATTGCACAATGTTCTAAAATTTCATCATTGCATGCCATGCCTTGGTTTAGTCTATTTCATCTACTCTAGTAGGCCCTTTCAATCTGGAAAGTGATGTTTTTCAGTTCCAGGAAATTTTTTTTCTTTTTCTTTTTCTTTTTCTTTTTTTTTTTTTTCTTTTTTTTTTTTTTGAGACAGAGTCTTGCTCTGTTGCCCAGGGTGGAGTGCCATGGCATGATCTCAGCTCACTGCAACCTCCACCTCCTGGGTTCAAGCAATTTTCCTGCCTCAGCCTCCCAAGTAGCTGAGATTACAGGTGCCTGCCATCACACCTGGCTAATTTTTTGTATTTTTAGTAGAGATGGGGTTTCACCATGTTGGCCAGGATGGTCTTGAACTCCTGACCTCAGGTGATCCACCCGCCTCAGCCTCCCAAAGTGCTGGGATTACAGGCATGAGCCACCATGCCCAGCCAGGAAATTTTCTTTAATTATATTATCGATGATTTCTTCTCTTCCATGTTTTGTTTTCTTTCTGGAAGTCATAGTCTTCAAATGTTGGATCTCTTAGATTGGTCCTCCAAATTTCTCATCTTATTTTCCCCTCTTGTTTGCTATATCTTTGCCTTTTTGCTCTATTTCATGGAACATTTTCTCAATTTTATCATCCTACCCTTCTACTGAGTTCTTAATTTCTGTGACTATATTTTTAATTTCCAAGGTTTGTTTGGTTTTGTTGCTGCTGCTCTATGAATACCCCCTCTTAAAGAATCCTATTCTTGTTTTAATGATGCAATACTTTCTCTTATCTCTTCTGACTGAAGATATGACTGACAGGTTTTTTGGAGGGGTGGGGGAAATGAGCAGAAAGATTATTTCTCCCTGTATAACCTCTGTTTTGGTCTTGAGCTTCCATGTTACAGACTTTCCTCAGGGGTCTGGGGACCACAGTTATCTGTTCATGATTAAATCAGGCAGGAAGACTAATGAGTTCATTGGAGCCTCCAAGCCCATAGATAGGGGCTTATTAACTGTGGGGGACACAGTAGAGTGATCTGGCTGGGCTGATTCTTGGGATTCTCTGAATGCTAATGTCATTATGTTTTTCCTCTTGGATGGATGAGAGTCCATGGAGGAGGCTTTTCTGTTTTCTCCCCAGGAGAATACAGGGCTAGCTGAGGGAAGAGGCTGGGACGCTGTCCTCAGCATTCAGTGTGTAAATGTTGGCTTAGTTGCTTGTTCTCAGTGTGGTGATGTCTAGAGGCCCTTTTTTTTTTTTTTTTTTTTTTTTTTTTTTGAGACAGAGTCTCACTCTGTCACCCAGGCTGGAGTACAGTGGTGCGATCTCGGCTCACTGCAACCTCTGCTTCCTGGGTTCAAGCAATTCTCCCACCTCAGCCTCCTGAGTAGCTGGGATTATAGGCACCCGCCACCACACCCAGCTAATTTTTGTAATTTTAGTAGACATGGGGTTTCACCATGTTGGTCGGGCTGGTCTCAAACTCCTGACCTCAGGTGATCCGCCAGCCTCGGCCTCTCAAAGTGCTGGGATTATAGGCGTGAGCCACCATGCCCAGCTGAAGCCCTCTTTCTTGAGAGATTTCACCTCAGGTTCCTGCCAGGGCTGGAGAGAATCTGTACAGAATGGGAATCTAAATCCTCCTTAAAGAAATTTTCAACCAGTCCTCCTGTTCTCAGCCCCATCTTCAAGCACTGCCACCAACCCCTGAGCCTTAGAGGTCCTCCCGTGAGGCTCAAGGTAACTCCTCTGCTCTCTGGACTTTCTCAGATGGGGTGAAGTCAGTTACCGTTTATCCACTTGTTCCCTAGCTCTCTATTTTGTTGCTATTTTCTCTCTTGTTCTTGTCCTTATGGCCTTTTAAAAATCCCCTTGCTGTTTGGTTTGGTTTGGTTTGGTTTTTTTTTTGAGACGGAGTCTTGCTCTGTCACACAGGCTGGAGTACAGTGGTGCAATCTTGGCTCACTGCAACCTCCGCCTCCCGGGTTCAAGCAATTCTCCTGCCTCAGCCTCCTAAGTAGCTGGGATTAGAGGCACATGCCACCATGCCTGGCTAATTTTGTTTTTTTTGTCTTTTTTGTTTTTTTGTTTTGCTCACTGCAACACCCACCTCCCAGGCTCAAGTGATTCTCCTGCCTCAGCCTCCCAAGTAGCTGGGACTATAGGCGCACACCACCACGCCTGGCTAACCTATTGTATTTTTAGTAGAGTTGGGGTTTCTCCATGTTGGCCAGATTGGTCTCAAACTCCTGACCTCAGGTGATCCACCCACCTCGGCCTCCCAAAGTGCTGGGATTATAGGCATGAGCCACTGCTCCTGGCCCCTTTACTGTTGTATTAGTGGGCTTCTGAAGGAAAAAAGAAAAAATGCATGTGTTCAGTTTGCCATCTTGACCTGCAAGTCCAACAAACATTTCCAGTCTTTCCTATTGGCAAGGTCTATGTTGGCAAGTGACCAGGAGTCCTGGGTGGGTAGCTTCAGACATGGTAAGAGCAGAGGTTTCAGCCTGCACTGGAGGACTGGGCTCTCTCTGTTCCTGCTCTGCTGTCCTTGGTGGCAGCTTCATCACAGTTTCCTGGAGCTACAGGATGGCTGCCTATGGTGAGCATGCTGAGTGCATCCTTCTTCTCCCTTCTATTAGCCTCTTCTCTATCATTGATGCTGTAATCCTTTGTGCACTGAAGATAAGGGCATAACATCTGACATCACTTTGCCTGGGTTCAAATCTTAGCTCTGCCATTTTCTAGATGTGTATGGATGGTAAAGTTTCTTAGCCTCTATTGTAGTTCATTTTCCTCATCTTGAAAATGAGGTAATGATAATATCTACCTGTCTCTTACAGAGTTATAGGAATTCAGTGTACAGTGCTTAGCACAGTGCCTGGCATGGTAAACTCTATTCAATCAGCTCGCGGTGATTATGCAGGCCATCAGTGTGATGATGACCATCAGCCCTAGGCTCCTTTGGGGTAAGGACTGTGCTTTGGGGTAAGGACTGTGCTTTACTCACCTTCAGATTCCCTGAAACAGGCCTGGGTCATTGCCCTGCATGTTACAGAGCACCCACTGGAACTCAAAAACTATGGGAGAAATTTAGTTACACCAAATGACAACATCCTTGGTCAACTTTAAATTCAACTGAGTTTGTAGGAAAGACCACACAGGGAAGAGGGATCGGTACATGTATCTGCAGCACTGCCAGACCCAAGGTGCCTCTTCATTATGTCTCAGGGATAATTTCTCTAGGTGCTGCACTGGACCATGCTTCCTCTGACCTCTGCAGGGGCTCCTTCCTTGCCTCTTCCTAGTGTCCAGTGGTTGCTGACGGACTTTGGCACTCCTTGGCTTGCAACCACATCAGTCCAATCTCTGCCTTTATCATCACATGGTATTCTCTTTGTGTGTCTTATGTCGTTCAACTATGTCCCCACCCAGATCTCATCTTGAATTGTAGTTCCCATAATTCCCATGTGTCATGGGAGGGACTGGGTGGGAGGTAATTGAATCATGGGGGCAGGTTTTTCCCAAATCATGCTGTTCTTGTGATAGTGAGTAAGTCTCACAAGATCTGATGGTTTTATAAAGGGCATTTCCTCTGCACACACTCTCTTGCCTGCCACCATGTAAGATGTGTCTTTGCTCCTCCTTCACCTTCCTTCATGATTGTGAGGCCTCCCCAGCCATGTGGAACTGTAAGTCCATTAAACCTCTTTCCTTTATAAATTACCCAGTCTTGGGTATGTCTTTATTAGCAGTGTGAGAACGGACTAATACAGTGCCCTCGTCTTCATGTGACCATCTTCTTATAAGGATGCCAGTTCATATGGGATTAGGGCCCACTCTACTCCAGTCTGACCTCATCTTAACTACAAATAATCTGCCAGACTGTATTTCCATATGCAGTCACATTCAGAGGTACCAGAGGTTAAGACTCCAATATCTCTTTTTTGGTAGGGACACAATTCAACTTCTAACAAATGTCTAACTCATTACTTGTTCCCTACTATGCCATGGCCCATATTAGATGGCGTTTAAGGGTGTAGTTTATTTAGGTTTCTAAATGTGTGTGATTTCACCTAATTTTAGAAGGAACAACTGAAAAAACCTGACTCCCAGGCCCAGACAAAGCTCCCATCATCCTCACACTCATATCCCAAAAAAGGCCCATGCTGCTGTCTCTAAGTCATCGGGGACACAGCCTGGCAAGCATAATCTTGACTGTTAAAAACTACCAAATGTGAAGTTTGGTAATTTTTAAATTTTTAAGAGGCTAAAAGCATGTGTGTGGTTTTGATCAGGAAGTTGTGGGTTTATGCCTAATCAAGAAACTTTCAACATTAAAAATTCAGAATCGGTGAGCACTGAAAAATCTATAGGCTGAGGCACGCAGGCTCACTCTGTCCCCTCTCCCGTACCCCCAGGCCACTCTGCCCCACTGCCACTCTCAATGCCAGAAATATGCCCATCTCGAATCACCTCTCTTGTTCCCAGAACCCAGGCGGGCTCTCCGGGTCACCTCTTCTAGCCTTATACCCCAGGCTGGAAGGAAAGGTTCATATCTACAGCGAGAGAAAAGACTTGATTAAGGCAACTTCTGTTTGGCTTCCTGTTTATAAAGCTAGTTATTCATCTCAGAAAAGTCTTAAAGACCTGGGCTCTAATCCCAGCTTTCTGCTTTAAGAAGCTCTGTGACTCATTTAACCCATAAGGAGGGAAACGTCAATGCTGGAGGTGGCAGGGTTGTCTGGGGAGCAGGGGGAGGAGAGCGTGTGTGTGGGAATTTGATGATCCCCAGCTAGCTTCACCAAGGCTGACGTCCTTGGCCATGCAGGAAGGGGTCAGAGCCTTCACAACAGGGCTTTCATGTGTTAGCAACCAAGGATGTCCTTGGGCAAGACACTCAGGCTCTCAGTCTCGGCTCCCTCGTCTATGAAGCAGAACACTCACCAGCCCCCCTGCAAGGGGAGAGGTGAGGACTGAGATGATGACTATGAAAGCCCCAGCAAGGCTCCAGCACGTAGTGGGTGCTTGATGTGCATTGGGCACATGGTGATAAAGGAGCAGAGACTTCTTGGAGGGTTCAGCTCAGTCAAGTCAGAAAATGTCCCATTTCTCTCAAGACAAGTGCTTGGCTAAGCAGCGGCAGCATAACCCTGGGTCCCCAAAGGACAGATCCCTCCTCCCGTTGACAGTGTTTCATTACGTGAACTCTGGGCTCAGGTTTGGGGTGGGAAGCAGAATCAAGGGAGGCTGACCAGAAGTCCAAGTGTTGCAGTTAGGCCTGGGCTCCCCCAGCAGGGGCTGCAGGAGGCCAAGTCCAGGCAGCTGGGAAGAGGAGTCACCATACACACAGCCCACACTCCAGGGCCTCTGTCTACCTGAGAGGTAGAAATCATGACCTGACTTAGCAGATGAGGAAGCAAATGGTCCAGGAAGTTGGAAAGCCCGCCAGCCTGTGGCAATGGAAGGCTCTGCCCCAGCTTTACCAGATGCTCTGCTTCCTGCACCTCCCCACACTGCCTCAGTCCCTGTCCTGGAACCTCTGAGAGAACATAAATGTGCCCAGGGCCCAGAATGGTACCCGGATGTTGCAGAAAGAATGAATGCATGATGGAGACCAATACAAAAGCCAGCACTGGGCCAATGCAGCAGCACCCTGGAGAGGAGCAGCCCTGCTCCATGAGCTCCTTTCTTCTGGGTCCTCCAGAAGAGGACCTCTCCTTCCGTCTGGGTCCGCCAGACCCGTCTCTCTCTACCCTGCCCCACCCCAGTACTCCAGGGCTCAGTTCCTACATGGGACAAACTAGCTCTGGCCACCTGGCCCAGAACACGTCGTGCTCTGGGTCTGGGACACCTTTCCCTCTGTCTCCTCTCAGGCTCCTTTCCCAGGCTCCTCTCAGAAGAGAGGAGCTTGGGGGCACCCAAGGAGACCTTCAGAGAACTGGCAGAAGGGAGGCCCCTGGCCAGACTCAGACTCCAGATTCTAAAACTCCTGTGGGAAAAGTCAGTAGGCCCAAGATGCTGAGCACCCAAGGACCACAGGCCATCAGGAGTGGGACTGCTCCTGGGGAGACCAGGGGAAGGAAGGGGAAGGGACTGCAGGTGGCATGAGTCAGAGAGCAAGGCAAGGCAGGGGGCGATGGTGAGGCAAGGCTGGACCACAGGAAGATGCTAAGCATGGGAGTGGGCTTGACTCAGGGCCCCAGGCAGCCTCTGGGTGACCTTCCAGCTTGGTGTGTGGTCTGTTCTGCAGCCTGACTGGCAGGTGGGCAGCCCAGCCACAGTGGGGAGGAGGAAGCGCAAGGGGGTGGAAGTCAGGGCAGGAGGTGGACAGGAACAGCAAGCAGGAGGCATTAAAGGGCCACAGCAGCCCAGAAGCAGCCCTACCATGGGGGCTGGGGTTAAGGTTAGGGCAGACCCTTCAGAAATGCTGACGAATAAATGAATGAAGAAACACAGGCAAGAGGAGGGAACAACTTCAAGAAATAGCTTTGGCAGGAGTGAAGCGTGGGAACACAGGGCCACTCCAACAGTAAAGCCGGAGACAGCGTCACAGGGGGGTGTCTGACCACCTCCATCCATTCCACACAACTCTTCACAACCCACAGCTCTGCTACAGCTCTTCTCCTTGGTGACGCAACATCTTCGCCTCCTCTGTCCCTGCCACTGTCTGGTGGTCCAGCTTCAGAGTCTGCACAGCCCTTCCTCGGACAGTGCACATCCCCTGGCCCATAGCCTTTGTGCAGAAGGCTGGCATTACCATCCCCACCTCGCCATCCTCAGCAGCCCCATGACCTGTCTTGGCCCAGCTGCTGGTTATGTCCCTCCTGGTCCACTGCCCCACCCCCTCCCTGACCTCGAGCCTCGGTCCCACCCCTCTGGGCCACCACCAGTCTTCCAAGGGCAAGCCCACCATCTCCACCCCTCAGTAGCCCCTTCAGAGCAAAGTCCAAGCTCCTGGGCAAGGCCTGGCTGGCCCTTCACCGTCTGGGTCCTTCAGGCCCGTCTCTCTCCACCCTGCCCCATCCCAGTACTCCAGGGCTCAGTTCCCACGTGGGACAGAGTAGCTCTGACCACCTGGCCTGGAATACGTCATGCTCTGGGTCTGGAACACCTTCCCCTCTGTCTCCACGCCCGCTAAGAGGTCACCTACTCCTGGGAAGCCCTCCTTTTCTGACACTGCCTCCCTAGATGGGTGATCCAGGCTCCGGGCTTCCCTAGTTAATGCTGCCCAGGTCCTCCTTGTCCTTGGATTCAGGGTGCCAGGAGCACCCTGAGAAGCACCCAAAGGGCCAGCCACCCTCTCACCAACTCCTGCATCTCCCACACCACACGCCGCCGGCGGTAGCTAATACAAGTTTCCTTAAAGAGCTCATGAACTTGAAATCAATTCTCTACTTGGGTTACTGCCCCGGAGGCAGGCCAGGGGTCCCTCCCTGAGGCAGTCTGATGGAGGAGTAGGTGTGACCCCTGACCTTGCAAGGAAGAGCCTCTCCTGGATTCTCCACCCCTGCCCTGCCCTCCCCACATGCCCCACCACCACGGGGTCCCCGCGGCTCTCACAGGGGCGGGCACCACCTCTGGGGTCTCCAGCTTTCTTACTTTACTCGAAGCGTGTTCACGGCCACAGATTCCGCCACCCTCTCAACACGCCTGTCTGGTGGGTGTCAGGCAGTGTTTGTCCCCTTCATGCGTGAGGAGACGAAGGCTCAGAGCGTGAAGCCCGCTCCAAGGTCAGAGAGGGAGTCGCAGCAGAGGCGGGGTCGAGGCTGTGACTCGCGGTGGCCCCCGGTTCCCTCCCACCCCACCCCACGAACCGGCGTCTGGCCGCCCTGAAATGAATGACTCCGCCGCGTCCCGGCGCCGCGCTCCCAGCGCTCCCCTCCGGGACAGCGGCCAAGGTGACTCTGACCGCCTCCGGGTCCCGGGTCGGGCCTGGGCAGGGGTCCCTGGGCCAGGAGAGGGAGGCCGCTCCGCGCTTACCCTCCAAGGCCGCCTTCCAGCTGGTGCTGCCCTCGTAGCCCGACCCGGATCGCCGCAGCAGCCCCTCGGGGCCGCGGGCCTCAGCCTCTGCGGGCGAACGCGGCCTGGGGGCGGCGGGGGCGGGCGCGGGGCGCGCGGCGAGGGGCGGCGGCGGCCGGGCCCGCGAGGGGGGCTCCCGGGCCGGCTCCATGCGGGGCGCTCCGCCGCGCCGCGCCCGCGCTCCTGCACCGGGGTGCGGGGCCCAGCCCGACGCGCACTCGGCGCTCCGCGCGCCCTGCGGGCCCCCCAGGCCGGCCTCGGGTGGGCTAGGACCGCGGCGCTCGCAGGCCGGGGCTGAGCCCGGCTCCCCGCGCTGGAGCCTCTGCGCCGGGTGCCGCCGCCGTGCGCTCAGCGCCTGCCCCGCCGAGCCGCAGCCTCCACGCACAGCCGGGCTGGGGAGGAGCGCGAGGCGGCGCGCGGGAGCCGGGAGCCGTGGACCCGGGCGGGGCGGGGCAGGGGCGGAGAGGGAGGAGGCGCGGAGGAGCGGGGACAGCCGGGTCCCCGACCCCGCCACCTGGGCTGGAGGCTGGATGCTGCCGAGCTGGGAGCGCAGTCTTGGAGCCGGGAGACCTGGTTCTAACTCAGCTCCACCTCCCCAGCCGCCTGCTCACCATCTGTGAAAATGGGAATAAAGTTCGCGGGGACAGTGCAGGGAGGCTCAGGGAAGATGAGCGCCTTTCTTCCCGCTGCCCTGGAGCCACAGCAGAGGGTGGTAGGGGCTGTGACTTGACCCCCAAACTCTTGATAAAGGAGAGAAACGTCCGAACGATGAGCACAGAGACAGTAGAGTCTAAAGGAGCAAGCGAAGCGACGTTGCAGATTCAATTAACATTTATTGAGCACCTACTAAGCGCCAGGGACTTTCACATATTATTAGCTGACAATGCCCCCAGGTGAGGCTGAGAAGTGGAATTTTGAGGTCAAGGACATTTCCGAAGGCGGCGCCAGGCAGGTGTGTGCTTGGCGGGTGTCTGACTCCCAGGCCAGGGCTCCCTCCGGAGCCTTCACTGGCCCCTTGCCTCAGCTGACCTCGCGTCGCCTGAAGCCCCACGCCTCCAGCCCTGATCCTCTTCCCCCTCCACCATTCTCAGCCCCAACCTCTGGTTCCTGTCTCAATCTTCAGTTCCTCATCCCCAGCTCCTCCTGCTCCCTCCCCCAAATCCAATAGGCCACTGACTCTTGTGAATTCTCCCTTTTAAAATATTTTTATTTTTATTTTTTGAGACAGGGTCTCGTTCTGTAGCCCAGGCTGGAGTGCAGTGTCACTACAGCCTCGGCCTCCCAGGCTCAAGCGATCCTCCCACCTGGGTCTCCCAAAGTTCTAGGATTGCAGGCGTGAGCTGCCGTGCCTGGCCCCTTTTAAACTCTTAGTCTGCCCATTGCACTCCATCCCTCTAGCCACTGGCCAAGTACAAGCCAATGCCTTCTCTTGCCCGACCACAGCAGCAGCCTTCTGAGGGGTCTCCCATCCTCCACTCTTGCTCCCTCCTATCCAGCCCCTCCCCCTCCGCACCCGCAGCATCTCCCTAAAGTGCAAACTCACCACTCCTTCAGGGGTCCCTTTACCTGTGGATTAAGGCCATCTTTTTACAAGGCCTCAAGGTCCCTCATGGTCGAAGTCCTGCTCCTACCTAAGGCTTCCTCTCCTCCCACCCCTTCTCTGCCAGCCCTAGACACACCCAACTATTCTGACTCTTTCCTCTGGGCCTTTGAACACTGTCTTCCTTCTGCCTGGAACACATCTCCTCCTTGGTCCTTCTAACCCCTCCTTGTAGCCCCCATGCACCCTAGTTTGCCTACCAAATTTCTGCTAATGCTTCTGATTGCACAGTCTCTAGGATACTGCATTCATTCAGAGTAGGTTCAACAGACTACAACAGAAAACCCCAGTAAGAGTTTAACTAGAAAGAAGGTTTTTGTTTTTTGTTTTTTGGTTTTTTGGTTTTTTTTACCTGAAAGAAGTCTAGAGGTGATCAGCCCAGGGCTGGATTGAGAGCTCCAAGATCATCAGGGACCCTAGCTCTTCCTCTCATTCTGCTCCCATCATCCTTAGTATATAGCCTACATCTTCAGGATTCCCTCATGGTCACACTATAGCCACTGTGGTTCCAGCCATCACACCTGCACATCAGATTACAGAAAGAGGAAGAACCAAGGGGAAAAGGGCATGCCTCTTGTTGAATCAGACTCCTTTAAAGAGTTTTTCTGGAACGCCCAGTGATTTCCACTTACCTTCCACTGGACACTTCTTTCTCAAGTAAGTTTGTGGAGTATAGTGGCAATTAGCTAAAGCCATTGCCACACTCAATAATGCAGAGATTCTGTTAGGAAGAAGGGGGGAATGGAATATGTGCATGACCAGCAATCCCTGCCTCCTAAGCCTCCTGTGATCCCAGACTGTGGCACCTGTCCTTTGGGCCTTTGGAACACTCTCCACCTCTCTTCCCATGGCACTTGCCACATCCTACTGTCATTGTTTGATCCCCAACCAGATGGCCAGCTGTGGGGTGAGGGCAGAGGCACTGCTCTATCCCCCATTCCTAGGGCAGTGCCCCATTGGAACACCAGGCCCAAAGCTTCAGACTTCATGTAGGCACAAGGAAGCATCAAAGGTGTTTGAGCAGAGAAAGGTCATGATCACACCATGCTTTAGGAAAATTAACTTTGTTACCAGGTACAAACCAGTCTGGGAGCAGATCAGCAAAGAAACTCTTGAAATAAACGGTTAAGATAAAAAGGAGTAACAAAGGTGTAATACCAACGCATCGGCAGTGGCGCTGACCTTAGGAGGCTTCCGACAGTCAATCACAATACTTCAGGACCTATCAGAGGTAGGATCTAAGCCTCCCAGAGTCCCCGCACGCCCTTGTCAGCTTCCCTGCTCCTCTCCTGATGCTTCCTGGGATCACTTCCCAAATAAATTACTTGCACTTAAATCCTTGTGTCAGGGTCTGTTTTGGGGGGAACCCAAAAGACAATGACCCTTAGGGCTGTGAAAGGGTCCACTTCCTCAAGAAGGAGGTGCTCATGAAAATGGATAAAACCCATCAAGACCCCCCGCCCTAGGCCGGGCGCGGTGGCTCACGCCTGTAATCCCAGCACTTTGGGAGGTTGAGGCAGGTGGATCACTTGGGATCAGGCGTTCAAGACCAGCCTGCCCAACGTTGCGAAACCCCGTCTCTACTAAAAATACAAAAAATTAGCCGGGCATGGTGGTGGGTGCCTGTAGTCCCAGCTACTCGGGAGGCTGAGGCAGGAGAATGGCATGAACCCGGGAGGTGGAGTTTGCAGTGAGCAGAGATCGTGTCACTGCACTCCAGCCTGGGAGATAGAGCCAGATTCCATCAAAACAAAACAAAACAAAACAAAAACAAAAACAAACAAACAAACAAAAAAACCTGCCCTCTATCCCTGAGCGACTGTAGAGTTTCTAAGACGGCCCTCCTTGAGGAGCTCAGGTGACGAAGGCTGCACCAGCTGTACTCCCAGGAGCAAGCAGGGGACATACTGCTTACCTTTCAGGACCCAGTTTTGTCCCACGAGGGTGTAGCAAGTAGTAAACCCTCCGCTTTCAAACCCCCTCAGATTCCTAGACTCTTATAACGGACACCTAAAATTCCCCAGGGAACCCCAGCATGTGAACCTCCATGTCACATGCTGTCAAGGAGGTCCAACAGGAAACTTGATCAGATTTAGAGTGAGCTTAAGTAGAGGTCTGGGAAGATTTCAAATGCAGCCTGGCCAGCACCAGTCTTCCCTTGGTCTTCAGGGCAGGGTTTTTTTTTTTTTTTAATTTACTACTTTCTAACAAAGTGCATGTCCCCATCTCTGAATGGCTCTGTCCTGCCTTCCCCTGTGTCTCAGGATACTGACTCCGTCTCCTTTTCTTAGAGTTATGGAATAGGTGTGACTCCTGGCCCACAGATTCAGAGGTTGAAAAAATAATGACATGTACTTTCCTTCTTTTAAGTCAACTGAATTGTAACTTCAGGTCACCATGCCATTATGGGGGTAGAAAATTCCATCTGGCTGGGCGCGGTGGCTCATGCCTGTAATCCCAGCACTTTGGGAGGCTGAGGCAGGTGGATCACTTGAGTCCAGAAGTTTGATACCAGCCTGGCCAACATGGTGAAACCCCATCTCTACTGAAAATACAAAAATTAGCTGGGTGTGGTGGCGGGCGCCTGTAGTCCCAGCTACTTGGGAGACTGAGGCAGGAGAATTGCTTGAACCCGGGAGGCAGAGGTTGCAGTGAGCAGAGATCTTGCCACTGCACTCCAGCCTGGGCAACAGAGTGGATGAGACTCTGTGTCCAAAAAAAAAAAAAAAGGAAATTCCATCAAAGTTTTTAAAAATTTTTATTGAACTAAAATCTAAATAACATAAAATTCACTATTTTAACCATTTTAAAGCCCACAATTCTCACTTTTAGTATATTCACAACCCTCACCACTGTCTAATTCCAGAACATGCTCACACCCCATAAGTAAATCCTGTGCCCGCCAATCAGCCACTCTCCATTTCCCCTCACCCCCAGCCTCTGGCAACCACTAGTCTACTTTCTTTCCTTTTTCTGTATTACTATTTTTCATTTACTACTTATAAGTAACCACTAATCTACTTTCTGTCTCTATGAATCTGCCTATATTGGACATCTCATATAAATGGAATTGTACAATCCATGGTCTCCTGAAACTGGCTTCTGTCACTGAGCATAATGTTTTCAAGGGTCACGTGTCATAGCATGGGTCAGTCCTTTATTCCTTTTCTTCTCAGCCAGTTTTGAGGACTCCTCATTGCTTTTGTTTGTTTGTGTTTGTTTGTTTGTTTTGACGGAGTCTCACTCTGTCACCCAGGCTGGAGTGCAGTGGTGCAATCTCGGCTCACTGTGACCTCCACCTGCCAGGTTCAAGTGATTCTCCTGCATCAGCCTCCCAAGAAGCTGGGATTATAGATGTCTGCTGCCAGGCCCAGCTAATTTTTGTATGTTTAGTAGAAACGGGGATTTGCCATATTGACCAGGCTGGTCTTGAACTCCTGACCTCAAGCGATCCGTCCACCTCAGCCTTCCACAAAGTGCTGGGATTACAGGCATGAGCCACCACACCTGGCAGAGGGCTCCTCATTCTTCCAAGGCTGTGTCAGAATCCCCAGGGCTTAGGAGGGAAGGTCTACCGTGGCCATAGCTGACATCAAATCAGCGTGTCCCTCGAAGCCCAGCAGGTCCTGCTTCCTGGCTTTCACAAGATATGGGGTATTTGCTGGTGCTGGGGTTCTGGGGGCACAGGCCTGCCTCTCCTGGCCACTCTGCCATGTGGTCCCTTTCAGGAGGCTATCAGTAAGTGGTGGATGGCCTTGTGGCACTTGAGGGACCTCAGACCTTTCTGCCCTTCTCAGGCAGGGTGAGCCCCCTCACTTCTCCACCTCTCCAAGGCTCTCTCCCTTTTCCTCTCTTTTTCCAGGACACCCTATAATCTCCTAGTGGCCTTAGGTTTTCAGTACAGACCAGCCTCATTCTCAGGCTGCTTTGCTGTCTGCCCCACTGAAATCCTGTAGGAAAGGAGGTACAAAGCCTGCCAAATTGCTTACAGTTAGGAAATACGTAGAGAGACAAAAAACTTTTTTTTTTTTTTGAGACAGAGTCTTGCTCTGTTGCCCAGGCTGGAGTGCAGTGGCATGATCTTGGCTCACTGCAGCCTCCATTTCCCAGGTTAAAGTGATTCTCCTGACTCAGCCTCCCAAGTAGCTGGGACTATAGGCATGCACCACCATGCCCAGCTAGTTTTTGTATTTTTAGTAGAGACACGGTTTCACCGTGTTGGCCAGGCTGGTCTCGTACTCCTGGCCTCAAGTCATCCATCCACCTCAGCCTCCCCGCCTGCCTTGGTCTCCAAACACTTTTATATCAATGAATTATCCTGCCACCTGCCAGAGTGTGATGCTTAGACCTGAATCCTTTGTCTTTTCCCAATGAGTCCTTGAGCATTTCTGGAATGTTGGTGTTTACTGGACCAGGGAGGGGACAGCGCTGCAAGCTGAAATCTCCCTAGACATTTTATAGGAGGGAGTAAGTCCCCCAACCTCTGCTGATGTCAGCAGGTCATTAAAAACACTGCCCCACTATTACCAGAACTTTCCATTTTCCCAAAGGAGCTGGGAATCTGAGTTGTTAGATGAAGCTTTGCAATTTTTAATGCCGGCAAATAATTCAGATTTTTAATACAAAACGTCGTTTTGAGCCCAAACAAAACAAAACACATCTGCAGGATGGATGAACTCCTGAGCTGTCAGTTCACAATCCCTGATTTAAGCAACGCATTCAATGGCAGGGTGTCAGCGACTCAGCGACCCCATAAAGCACAAGATGCCATGAGCCCGAAGGAAAATGGTCACTGGATGGGACTCCTGAAGACAAATGACTCCGAATCAGGCAAAGGCCTTATTGGCTGGCCTGTTCCTCCCACGTGGAAGGAAATGTTCTCACCGCTTGCTAGGTGAGCACAGTGGGTGGGCCGTTGGGATGATGAGGAGGCGCAGAATGGGGAGGATGCTGGGAAAGGTATTTGCATATGAATGAGAACTTAGCCATAGGTGGGTTATAGGTTTCTCAGTCTATTCCTTTGGACTGGGCTTGAGAAATCACATGGCCTTCCCCCCAGTCTGCCACATGGCAGAAATTAATGAAGCCACCTAAGATCTGCAACCAGGCTGCCCTTGTCTTCACGTTACTGTGGGACGCCAGGGAGGACTTAGTTCTTGGGAGAAAGGGCTAGGAAGAGGTGAATTATAATAACAAATATATTGAACCCAGGAGGTGGAGGTTGCAGTGAGCCGAGATTGCACCACTGCACTCCAACCCAGGTGACAGAGCAAGACTCTGTCTCAAAATAAATAAATAAATATCCACTACATTTTAATAAGTTAATCAAGTAAAACAAATTGTGAAACCAAGACAAAGAGCAGAAACACTAAGTACTGGAAGTGGAGGATGTTTTATTACATGATCGTATTTTGACATGTTCTCCTTCCTCAGTCTATTCTTGGCTGTTAACAATCCAATCCACGGGGAGTGGGGGACATAGAGAGTTGCTGGTCAAAGGGCACAAAGTTTCCCTTAGGAGAAATAAGTTTTTTGAGATCTAGTGCACTGCATAGTGACTATAGTTAATAATAATGTACAGTACAGTATTGTATATTTCAAATGTTACCACAAAAAAATAAGTATTTGAGGTGACGGATGTGTTAATTAGAGTTAATTATTCTACATTGTATACATATAATATCACTTTGTATCCATAAATATATACAATTATAGGCCAGGCCTAGTGGCTCATGTCTGTTATCCCAGCACATTGGTAGGCCAAGCCAGGAGGATCACTTGAGACCAGGAGTTCCAGACCAGCCTGGGCAACATAGCAAGACCCCATCTTTAAAAAAATATTTGAAAATTACCCAGGTGGAGGCCGGGTGTGGTGGCTCACGCCTGTAATCCCAGCACTTTGGGAGGCCGAGACGGGCGGATCACCTGAGGTCAGGAGTTCAAGACCAGCCTCAACATGGAGAAACCCCGTCTCTACTAAAAATACAAAATTAGCCGGGCGTGGTGGTGCAGGCCTGTAATCCCAGCTACTCAGGAGGCTGAGACAGGAGACTTGCTTGAACCTGGGAGGCGGAAGTTGCGGTGAGCTGAGATTGCGCCATTGTACTCCATCCTAGGCAACAAGAGCGAAACTCCGTCTCAAAAAAAAAAAAAAAAAAATTACGCAGGTGTGGTGGCATTGCCTGTGGTCCCAGCTGCTCAGGAGGCTGAGGTGGGAGGATTGCTTGAGCCCAGGAGTTGAGGCTGCAGTGAGCTATGACTGTGCCACTGCAATCCAGCCTTGGCAAAGAGCAAGACCTTATTGCTAAAAAAAAAAATTTTTTAATTAAAAAAATTCCAGCCTGGCCAATATGGTGAAATCCCGTCTCTACCAAAAATACAAAAATTAGCCAGATGTGGTGGCAGGTGCCTGTAGTCCCAGCTACTCAGGAGGCTGAGGCGATCGTACCACTGCACTCCAGCCTGGGTGACAAAGTGAGACTCCGTCTCAAAAAAAATATATATATATATATATTTTTTTTTGTCAGTTTACAATAAAACAATTTAAAAAGCAATCAAATTCCCGTTGCCAAGACCATGTGAGTATCACTATATGACCTACTGCTCTGCTCAGAGCCACGGAGGCTTCAAGGCCCTTCTTCCTGGGGTTCAGGTGGACACTGTCCTTTCTGTGGAGTAGCGGTGGGCGCTGCTGTCTGTTGAAGAAATGCCTCTCCGCTGGCCCAAGCCCGTGCCTCTGTAAAGCCTACCTCTGCTTCCCTCTGGACCCTGGCTCTTCTTGCTAGAACAAGTCTCCCTGGCAGTTAAGGACCACACCTGAGTCCTGCCTTTGCCACGGGTTCCCAGTGATGTAACTTTTCCTCAACTCATTGCTATCTTCCTCCTCCCAGGCCAGGCGAAGACACAGAAGCCTTTCCACCCTCAGCCCAACCCTGATACACAGCCTCTATGTGCAACCCCAAGTAGGGGACACAAATAGATCGCTCAAAGCAGAAAGAGTGGGGATCGTCAGAAGACTTGGGCCAAGAGCTGTTCAGATCCCAGAGCCAACTGTGGGAAATGTCGTCAGTGATATTATAGCCCAGGAAGTGAGCCTTGGCTGGGTGAGTTCTTGGTCCACGCACATCAAGTGGTTTGAATCAGCAGATAATTTCTCATGGTCAAATGTTTCCCTCAGCTGCTCCAATGATTTTTCTAGAGAAGGAACAGTCTGGAGGATTTAAAGGGTGTGGGAATGAGGGAAAGATCTCCTGAGGATGGGCAAGATGACATGTCTTGTCTGCAGAGCCAGAGGCACAGCCTGCTCCTCGTTGGTGCCGCAGGGCTTGGAGATTACTCTGTGAGGTTAGCAAACCCCAGCCTTTGTGAGCCAAATGCCAGTTCCTCTGCCGGCACAATTCCCTTGGGATTTCAGGGCTACACTGGCTATTTGCTTCCAGTCAATGCACAAAGCCAGAGATCTTGCCAAGGGGCAGTGTTTGATTCCAGGATCTGCTGTGGAAACTTCCATGTCTTGAATCAGGCCTCAGTGCTCTGATCAATCGCTAAGTATCCCCATCTTGGTCTCTGCCTTGAGGTACTGGTAAGGAGGTGTTTAGAAGAAGCAGAAAGGGCTGGGCGCAGTGGATCACGCCTGTAATCCCAGCACTTTGGGAGGCCAAGGTGGGTGGATTACTTGAGGTCAGGAGTTCGAGACCAACCTGGCCGACATGGCAAAACACCTCCTCTACTAAAAATACAAAAATTAGCCAGGTGCGGTGGTGGTGCACCTGTAGTCCTGAGGCTGAGGGACGAGAATTGTTTGAACCCAGGAGGTGGAGTTCATAGTGAGCCAAGATCTCACCACTGCACTCCAGCCTGGACAACAGAGTGAGACTCCATCTCAAAAAAAAAAAAAAAAAAAAAGAAGAAGAAGAAGAAGAGGAAAAGGAAGAAGAAGAAGAGCCCAGATGTTGAAGAAGAAGAAGGGCCCAGATGTTGCAGAACCCACGTGGTGCAAAGGTTAGAAGCTCAGGCCTGACCCAGACTGACTAGGGCACAGCCTGGCTCTGTTACCTACTTCATCGGGATGGATTCATTTAACTTCCCATGCCTTTATTTTCCTCATCTGTAGAACAGTACCAACTTTGTGGGGTGTTATAAGAAATAGATGAGGTCATATACGTATTTTTTTTTTTTTTTTTGAGGCAGAGTCTCACTCTGTTGCGCAGGCTGGAGTGCAGTGGTGTGATCTTGGCTCACTGCAACCTCTGCCCCCTGGGCTCAAGCGATTCTCCTGCCTCAGCCTCCTGAGTAGCTGGGACTACAGGTGCATGCCACCGTGCCTGGCTAATTTTTTGTATTTTTAGTAGAGACAGGGTTTCACCGTGTTAGCCAGGATGGTCTCGATCTCCTGACCTCATGATCCACCTGCCTCGGCCTCCCAAAGTGCTGGGATTACAGGTGTGAGCCACAGCTCCTGGCTGTAAAACATTTATAGGAGACACCAAAATGTTATCATCCTTATTCTCCTAAATTCCACCCTTCTCTCTTGCTGTGTTTTCTGCCTCCCAGGCTTTGCTCACAGTAGATTTAGTGCACTGCAGATAATTCCACTGTTCTAGGGCAGCATCGCTAGACAGAAAGGGCCTTTCTTAACAAAGCTGCATTTTCTCCCTTCTGTGTGTGTTGTCGGGTTTTTTTCTAAATTGTGATAAAATACACAGAACATAAAATTTACCATCTGAATCATTTTCAAACGTACATTTTAGTGGCATTCCTTCAGTATTTTCATATTGTTGTGCAACCGTCACCATCTCCTAAACTCCTTTCATCTTGTAAAACTGAAACTCTGTCCCTGTTAAACAACAATTCCCCAGCTCCCCTTCCCCGGCTCCCTTGGCAACCACCCTTCTCTTTTCTGTCTCTATGAATTTGACTACTCTAGGGACCTTGCATAAGTGGAATCAAACAGTATTTGTCTTTTTGTGGCTGGCTGATTTCACTTAGGATAATGCCAAGATTCAACACGGTTGTAGCACGGGTCAGAATGTCCTTGAGGTTTGTTTCTTTCAGGTAAGATCTTACCCAAAGTGGCAGAAGAAGCTCATCAACTTCATCTCTTCAGCCTCCTAGCTCTCTTGCATTGGTAAACACCTGGTTTGAGGGGCAACAATTTAATTTATTGCTGCATTGTTACATAACAAGAATCATCAATGTGCTAGCCAAGGATAGAAGGGTCTTCATCTTACCTTGACTGGGCCAATTCTATACTTTAGGGTCACTGCAATCCTCCATTATTTTATTTTTTTCTTATTTTGGGGGGGACAGAGTCTTGCTCTGTCACCCAGGCTGGAGTGCAGTGGCGCAATCTCAGCTCACTGCAGCCTCCACCTCCCAGGTTCAAGCAAATTATCCTGCCTCAGCCACCCAAGTAGCTGGGATCACAGGCGCATGCCACTGCGCCTGGTTAATTTTTGTATTTTTAGCAGAGAGTGGGTTTTGCCATGTTGGCTAGGCTGGTCTCAAACTCCTGGCCTCAAGTGATCCACCCGCCTCAGCCTCCCAAAGTGCTGGGATTACAAGCATGAGTCACTGTACCTAGTCAATAATCCTCCATTCTTTATGCCAGTTTCTATATCAGGACTCTTCCCAGGGTAAGCAACAGAAAGCCTAACCCACGTTGGTTCTGGCAAAAAAAAAAAAAAAAAAAAGGAATTCATTGTCTTATGTAACTGAAAGTCCAGCGTGAGAGGAAGGGTTCCGAGTACTGCCTGAACCAGGCACATTGGCTGTGTCGTCAGGACAAGCACCAGGCCGGGCACGGTGGCTCACACCTGTAATCCCAGCACTTTGGGAGGCTGAGGGGGGTGGATCATGAGGTCAGGAGTTCGAGACCAGTCTGGTCAACATGGTGAAACCCCGTTGCTACTAAAAATACAAAAATTAGCCAGGTGTGTCGGCGGGCGCCTGTAATTCCAGCTACTCGGGAAGCTGAGGCAGGAGAATTGCTTGAACTCAGGAGGTAGAGGTTGGAGTGAGCGGAGATGGCGCCATTGCACTCCAGCCTGGGCAACAAGAGCAAAACTCTGTCAAAAATAAAATAAAATAAATAAAAATTAAAAATTAAAAAATTAAAAAGAAATAAGACGAGCACCGTCTCTCTCCATATGTTGGCTTTGTTCTTCACCATGCGAGCTTCATTCTCGGACTCCACACCATGAGAAATTGGCTTCCAGCACTCCAGGCCAGTATCTCCTCATGTGTGAAGCCAGCAGAAAAAAGAGCTTCTCTTCCTTTAATACTTCAAAGAAAGTCCTGGTCATGATTGGCACTGCCCCAGCATGGGTTCTGTGTCCATCTCTGAACCAATCATGGTGGTAAGGCCTGGGTCATCTGCCCAACCCTAGGTCACCTCCACCTAAATCAAAGAACTGAAAATGGGGAAGACATGATTCCCCCCCAAAAATCAGGCTGCTATTATAAGAGGAAAGGGGAAAGCTTCCTGGGGAAGAAAAAGCTACATATACACTGGAATAGTATGCATCTGTTTAAAAAGAATAATGCTGATGTGTATATCCTGATTTGGAACAATCTCCAAGATACATTAAGTTAGAAGAAAGCAAGGTACAGAAGACATGTGGGTGTGGATGAGTGTATGTGTTTGTATAGATTTTTGGAAGAATACGCAAGAAACAGTTAATGGTGTTTATCTCTATAGTGCAGACCTGGCAGTAGTAGGTCTGGAATGAAGGGTGGAATGAAGACTTTTTTTTCTGTTTTCTATCTTTCTGATGTTTAACTGCGTACATGTGCATTTTCAGTGAATATCAACTAACCAGGCCCAACTGTTTAGTCCCATTCAGAACATCTATATTAGAATTTTTACCCCTACAGAGAATGGAGAAGACCACTAGGTAGGTGTGTGTAGGTATAGGTGTGTGGAGTCTGTGAACTGGAAGAGATTTTGATAGCAAGGCCCAGGGGCCTAGAGCAGGAGCTGGGGCAAAGCAGAGGCCTCCATCACATTTTTTTGGTTGGAGGCAGAGGCTGGGGATACTTTCAGCTGAAAAGGGTAACTTGAGGCTCAGCTGTAAGAGCTCAAGACTGGGGATAGGGAGGGCTAGTCTCTGCACAGGCCTGGATTTGGGGTCCAACGGGTCTTTGGAGGGGCTCAGAACAGCTGCAAGCCCACCCAGGCCCTTCCTTGGTAACCGGGCCCCAAAGCTGCCCCGGAAGTGCTTATTTTGCTTTGGCTATTAACACCACTCACCATTGCTTACACGAGGTGATTAATGTTTATATGTGAGGTGGTTAATGTTTATGTCTAGCTATTGGGTTTTTAAAATAAAATTATTTTCTTTTTTGTTTTGTTTTGTTTTGATTTTTTTGAGACAGAATCTCACTGTGTCACCAGGCTGGAGTGCAGTGGTGCGATCTCGGCTCACTGCAACCTCCACCTCCCAGGTTCAGGCGATTCTCCTGCCTCAGCCTCCCGAGTAGCTGGGACTACAGGCACGCGCCGCCACACCCAGCTAATTTTTGTATTTTTAGTAGAGACAGGGTTTCACCATGTTGGCCAGGATGGTCTTCATCTCTTGACCTTGTGATCCACCCACCTCCGCCTCCCAAAGTGCTGGGATTACAGGCACGAGCCACCATTCCCCGCCCATTTTCTTTAAAAAATGAAATAGAGACAGCATCTCACTATGTTGCCTAGGCTGGTCTCAAACTCCTGGGATCAAGTCATCTGTCCATCTCAGCCACCCAAAGTGTTGAGATTACAGGCATGAGCCACTGCACCAGGCCTATGTCTAGCTATCATGTAGCAGAAACATTCTGGAAATTGCTAAGAATTGTCAGATCAATTCCTGGGTATTGTTTCTGAGCTCAGGCCCAGGCATGGCGTCTGCTCCTGTGTGCTGATGTCATAAGGTGCTTCTCGGGTGGCAGGACCCTCTGAGCATAACCTTACAAAACAGGGACCACTGGAGGCAAACCTGGACTCACCAGCCAGGAACTGTAAGCCATCTTCACTGACACCCCACTTCCCCAGACACATGAGAATCAAGCTGACAGGACTCAAAGGTTCCTTCTTCCTTCCACAAATTCATTCAACAATTAGCGTCAGCTATGCATGAAGCACTGTGCTGGGTACCAGGAACGCAGAGATGAGTGACGTACTCAGCTCAGGCTCTCAGCTCAGTCGCCTGGTAGGCTCTTGTTCTCATTAGAAGTTCCTGAGGGAGAGACCCCATGCCTCACTCATCACAAAGGTAGACTAGGAACCAGCTCTGCGAATCAGAGGGGAATATGTTTAGCATTTCCTGATGGAAACAAAATCTACAGTCAAGAAAAAGTTGGGCCTGGCTAAAACACTGACTTTTGGAGAAGAATGATGCCTTAGGAACCATCCTGCCAAAAACCACTGCCTCATGCATTAGCCTTCTCCCTGGAGGGTAACAGGACCCGCGAGTCACAGAAAACTCAACTCACACTAGCTAAGGGAAAAAAAAACAAATCTGATCAGACTTTTTGTTTCTATTATAAAACAACAAAAATAAGCATGGATTTTCTTATTGTAAAACTAACACGTAGGCTGTTTTCATGTAAACAACATATAAATGTTTAAAATAATTTTTCTTTAGAATTTGGCATACTATTTACATGCTTCTAAGTACTTTTTAAATGTATGCAAAATAAATCCTTATGAACTTTTTTTCACACACATGGGATGACTTCATACACTCTGCAAACTTGCTTCTTGTGTCATTTCATATAGCTCCATCACATTCTTAACCTAGAATTCCAGAGCAGGCCAGGAACAGTGGCTCACACCTGTAATCCCAGCACTTTGGGAGGCCAAAGTGGGAGGATCGCTTGAGCCCAGGAGTTCGAGACCATTCTGGGCAACATAGTGAGACTCCTGTGTCTATTTTATTATGAAAAATAAATAAATAAATAGAGGGGGGAGGGGGGAGGGATAGCATTAGGAGATATACCTAATGTAAATGACGAGTTAATGGGCGCAGCACACTAACATGGCACATGTATACACATGTAACAAACCTGCACGTTGTGCACATGTACCCTAGAACTTAAAGTATAATAAAAATAAATAAACAAAAAATAGAATTCTAGAACATGGAGTTACCACAATTATTTCATTATTCTATTTTGTTGTTGTTGTTGTTGTTTATTTGTTTTCTGAGACAGGATCTCACTCTGTCACCCAGATTGGAGTGCAGTGGAGCAATCATGGCTCACTGTAGCCTTGACCTCCTGGCCTTAAGCCATCTTCCCGCCTTAGCTTTCTGAGTAGCTGGTACTGTGGGTGCACATCACCATTAGCCCCATTGCTGATTTTTAAAAATTATTTTTTGTAGAGATGGTGTCCCACTATGTTGCCCAGGCTGGTCTCAAACTCCTGGGCTCAAGCAATCCTCCTGCTTCAGCCTCCCAAAGTGCTGGGATTACAGGTATGAGCCACTGTGCCCGTCCTATTCTTCTATTGATGGACATTTAAATTGTTTCTTTTATTTATTTATTTTTTTGAGAAAGGGTCACCCTCTGTCACCCCGGCAGTCTGGAGTGCAGTGGTGTGATCACAGCTCACTGCAGCCTTGACCTCCCAGGCTCAAGCAACCCTCCTGCCTCAGCCTCCCAAGTAGCTGGGGCTACAGGCAAGTGCCACCATGCCCAGCTCATTTTTGTATTTTTTGTAGTGATGGAGTCTCGCTACATTGCCGAGGTTGGTCTCAAACTCCTGCCTCAGGAGATCCTCTTGCCTCAGCCTCCCAAACTAAATTTTTACTACAATGCTGCAATGAACATCCTAGCACATACACTTCTGTGCCCTTGTGGAAGTGTTTCTGTGGAAGAAATTTCCAGAAGTGGAATTACTGGGTCAGAAGCTGTCTGAAATGGTAGAATTTGATTTTGAGGTAAAGAATACCCTATGAATGAACACTCTGCAGTCCAGAGGGGCAGAAAATGATACACATGATTAATTATTCATGGTGAACTGTGAAGTGTGCTGGAGGGGATGCCGTTGGCTGGCCTGCTCAGAAATGTTCCAGTCACTGCCTTCCTGCTAGGACAGGAAATCTGCAGAGAAGGGTCCCGGCTCAGCATGTCCCTGATCCCACTGCTAGACCTCAGGAAGGCGTTTTTTGGGGGGTTTTGTTCTTGTTGTTTTTGTTTTCAAGACAGAGTCTTGCTCTGTCACCCAGGCTGGAATGCAGTGGTACCATCTCGGCTCACTGCAGCCTCTGCCTCCCGGGTCCAAACAATTCTCCTGCCTCAGCCTCCCGAGTAGGTGGGATTACAGGGGTGCGCCACCATGGCTGGCTAATTTTTGTATTTTTAGTAGAGACAGGGTTTCACCATGTTGGCCAGGCTGGTCTCAAACTCCTGACCTCAAGTGATCTGCCTGCCTCAGCCTCCCAAAGTGCTGGGATTACAGGTGTGAGCCCCTGTGCCCGGCCTCGGGAAGGGTTTTGATGGCGGCCTCAGGAGTAGTCATGAAGTGAACACACCACACACTGTGAGCACACAGCTGATGGAGAAGCCCTCAGAATCGTAGTAAGTGCTGCTCTGTAGAAAGAACAGCGCCCCCAGGTGTCGTGCAGATGCCACCACCTGTCCTCACGCAACCAGCGGCTGGCCTTTGCCTTTAGAGGAGAAGGCAGGGTTCAATTTCTCTTCTTCTGAAACTTGCCAGCAAATGTTTGCTGTCTAAACTTCTTCTTAACTAACGTTAATACAATATGACACAGTAAGACACCAGGTGAGTATTAGTGAGTGAGTGTTCTCATTTTGGGAGTGACCAAAGGCCCATGGTATGGAATGGTGTAGAAGGACACTCCCAGGGCTAGCAGGTGGGCCTCCCAGCTAGTCAGCGTCCACATCTCACCGCCGTTTCACTATTGCACCCACGTTACTGAACTCTCCGTGCTGCTCCGAAACTGATAGGAACTGGCACAATGGCTTGAAAAATGGTCAAACAATTGGGAAGTTTGTTGGAAATGGAAATGGAAAGGTTACCTACTGTGCAGTAGGAGAACAGGCAATGGAACAACTCTAGACTGCAATTTTTATTTTTATTTTTTTATTTTTTTTTTGAGACGGAGTCCCAGTCTGTGGCCCAGGCTGGAGTGCAGTGGTGCAATCTTGGCTCACTGCATCCTCTACCTCCCAGGTTCAAGTGATTCTCCGGCCTCAGCCTCCTGAGTAGCTGGGATTACAGGCGCCTGCCACCATGCCCGGCTAAGTTTTGTATTTTTAGTAGTGACCGGGTTTCACCATGTTGGCCAGGCTGGTCTCGAACTCCTCACCTCAGGTGATCCGCACACCTTGGCCTCCCAAAGTGTTGGGATTACAGGTTCCAGCCACCATGCCTGGCCTGGACTGCGATTTTTAAAGGAGCCAAATAAATATTCTCATATTTCAAGTTTCCTCGACTTCCACACTCTCCATATTTTGGACTAGAAACTTCCTCATTTTAGGGGGCTGTCCTGTGTATAGTAGGATGTTTGGCAGCATCCCTGGTGTCTACCCACCAGCTGCCAGTAGCAACTCCTGGCTTCCAGTTGTGACAACCAAAAATGTTTCCGGAATCACTTCCATATTTGAACGTTTGGTTTAGGAAGGTCTTGAGAAATAGCTCTCTGGAAGACCAGGCAGCAGCTGTGTGTCCTGCCCACAACCATATTGGACTTTTGGTAACTATTTTTTTATGTGGAAATAATATGAAACATTTATTAGATATACTGGACAAGAACAGAACTAAATAATCCAACTCTACCGCAGCATTACAAAAAAATCATCCCTTCACCACAGTGTAAGATTTAAGGGCAACTGCTGAAGGACGCATGTTTTCCTTTTTTTTTTTTTTTTTTTTTTTTTGAGACAGAGTTTCACTCTTGTTGCCCAGGCTGGAGTGCAATGGCGCGATCTCGGCTCACTACAACCTCCGCCTCCCGGGTTCAAGCGATTCTCCTGCCTCAGCCTCCCAAGTAGCTGGGATTATAGACATGCGCCACCACACCTGGCTAATTTTGTATTTTTAGTAGAGACGGGGTTTCTCCATGTTGGTCAGTCTGGTCTCGAACTCCCGACCTCAGGTGATCGCCTGCCTTGGCCTCCCAAAGTGCTAGGATTACAGGTGTGAGCCACTGTGGCCAGCCGGATGCATGTTATATAAAACACAGCAAGATTGCTGCGGCCCTGCCAAGTACTTCCAGTCCCTACCCGGGTCCTACTGAAATACTGGTGTTCCCAATTAGTTTTATTGAAATAATTTTTTTTTTTGAAACGGAGCCTAGTTCTGTCTAGTGCAATGATGTGATCTCGGCTCACTGCAACCTCCGCCTCCCGAGTTCAAGTGATTATCCTGCCTCAGACTCCCGAGTAGCTGGGATTACAGGCATGTGCCACCATGCCCGGTTAATTTTTGTATTTTTAGTAGAGACTGCGTTTCACCATGTTGGTCAGGCTGGTCTCGAACCCCTGACCTTGTGATCCGCCCGCCTCAGCCTCCAAAAGTGCTGGGATTACAGGCATGAGCCACCGCGCCTGGAGTAAGGGCTCTCTTTATCAGAAGGGCATTACGCTTGACCTCCAAATTTGGCTGACAATCTACTGATAAGATGCATAATCTTTGTGTTGCTCTGGTATTTTGACATATTTGCTGGGTCCTGAGCTACATCCTGGAAGGCCACCATAACTTCTGGATCCTGCATGGCTGCAAGAACCTCTGGATCACTAAGAATTTCATCGAGTCCAGGGATTCTGGCCATTCCAGCCATGCCCCCTCCCATTCCAGACATTCTTCTGGGACAATTACCAGGCACTCCCACAGGAAAGCCACTTGGAAAAGAGCAGTACTGAGCTCCTGACTGTCATCTGGCTTCTTCCTCCCTCTGGGCTCTCTCATGCTCTTCTTGAGCCTTCTTAACTCTTTCTATTCTTTCTTTGATCTCTTACTCTTCACGTTTTCGCTCATACTTTCTCCGATGTTCTGCAATTTTCTGTGCCCCAGGTTGAACTTCTTTCAGCATTGCACTAGCATCTTCATCATAATCCAATTGAAGGGAAAGTCTGTGTGCTTTCTCTCGACACTTGTAAGGCTGAGCTGAATCAGGAATTATTTCTTTTCTTTTCTTTTTTTTTTTTTTTGAGATGGAGTCTCGCTCTGTCACCCACGCTGGAGTGCAGTGGCACGATCTCAGCTCACTGCAAACTCCGCCTCCCGGGTTCAAGCAATTCTCTGCCTCAGCCTCCCTAGTAGCTGGGATTACAGGCGCCTGCCACCACACCCAGCTAATTTTTGTATTATTAGTGGAGACGGGGTTTCACCATCTTGGCCGGGCTGGTCTCGAACTCCTGACCTCGTGATCCACCTGCCTCGCCCTCCCAGTGCTGGGATTACAGGCGTGAGCCACCGTGCCTGGCACAGTCTCGGATGGCAGCATTTGGCTTCTATAATTTGACGAAGACACCAGCCCTCTTGGCATACAAAATGGCCAAGTGAGGATTCAGCTTGATGGCATCTGGGAACAAGTCAATGGCTGTCTGCAGTTCACCATCATTTAGGGCTTCAATAGCAGCCACTTTCTCATTTGCCTGATCCATCATCTCCTCTGTTATCTCTGCATTCTCATCTCCCATTTCTTGAGGGGCATCAGGGCCTGGTTCAACCACACCTTCATTATCAATTTCTAGATCACTTTCCTCACTTGATGGTTAGTCTGCCTTTAAGTCTTCCTCCACCTTCTTACTATCAGGTTTTTCTTCCTTGGTATTTTCTTCTGATTTAGCTTTCTGAGTAGCAGGTGGTACTTTACCCGCCATGCTCTCCACCCTCTCCCTTAGGAAATGCATTTTCTCGGCGTGCGGAACGCTCGGATCCTGCTTACACATTTTCACAAAGGCCCGAAGCTCGTTCACTTTGCGGGGGTCCATGGTCGGGAGGCGGTGGGCAAGGCTGAGGGGCTGCGGCCCGGTTCCAGGCCCAGGCGCTGGCTCGGTGTGACCGTGCAGAAGGCGACTTTTGGTAATTATTATTAGGCGTTTTCCCTCGTCCAGACCTGAGACCTGAATTCAGCCCCCATGGGACAGAGTGAGGCACCATCGACCTCATGGAGATATTTCAGGGCTGACATTATATGATGCACATGAACGTGGATTGCGAATGAAGGTAAGGTAAAGACTAGAGAAAGGTATCTCCAGATTGCTTTTCAAATATGCCCAGACCTGATTCACATTTTAGGGGATAAAAGCAGGGCTCTTTTTTTCTTTTCCTCACATTCTATGATCCAATTAAATAGGTATCCAAAGTTGTATGAATAATCATTGTTTCCTGTAGTTTTAAAACTGTATTTTCATTTTGGTTCTTTTATTTATTTATTTATTTATTTATTTATTTTTTGGAGACAAGGTCTCACTCTGTCGCCCAGGCTGGAGTGCAGCGGTATGATCTCAGCTCACTGCAACCTCTGCCTCCTGGGTTCAAGTGATTCTCCTGCCTCAGCCTCTTGAGTAGCTGGGATTACAAGCGCGGGCCACTAGGTTCAAATAATTTTTGTATTTTTAGTAGAGATGGGATTTCACCATGTTGACCAGGCTGGTTTCGAACTCCTGGCCTCAAGCGATCCACCTGCCTCGGCCTTCCAAAGGCTGGGATTACAGGCATGAGCCACCGCGCCTGGCCCTGTATTTTCATTTTGATTAGGGCAAAAATGCAACCTTTAAATCTTTTTTCCAACTTTTATTTTAGATTCAAGGGGTACAGGTGCAGGTGTGTAAGCTGGACATATCATGTGATGCCGAGCTTTGGAGTACAAATGGTTCCTTCCCCCAAGTGCTGAGCACAGTACCCTATAGTTTTTCAACCCTTGCCCTTCTCCCTCCCCCATCTAGGAGTCCCCAGTGTCTATTGTTCCCATCTTTATGTCCATAATTACCCAATGGCTAGCTCCCACTTATAAGTGAGAAGATGCAACCGGCCAGGTGCGGTGGCTCACGCCTGTAATCCCAGCACTTTGGGAGGCCGAGGCAGGTGGATCACCTGAGGTCGGGAGTTCGAGACCAGCCTGACCAACATGGAGAAACCCCGTCTCTATTAAAAATACAAAATTAGCCGGGCGTGGTGGTGCGTGCCTGTGATCCCAGCTACTTGGGAGGCTGAGGCAGGAGAATCGCTTGAACCTGGGAGGCCGAGGTTGCCGTGACCCGAGATGGCGCCATTGCACTCCAGCCTGGGCAACAAGAGCAAAACTCCATCTCAAAAAAAAGTGAAATAATGCATATTTGGTTTGTTTTCGGTTCCTGTATTAATTCACTTAGGATAATGGCCTCCAGCTGCATCCAGGTTGCTGCAAAGGACACGACACCTTTAAATCTTTATTTTCCCTGGTTTGGCTTTGGAAACAACAGGTTACAGCCTTTCTGAAGCCCCATCCCATTCTTCATTCTTTCCCAGTTTATTAACCCACAGGTGACACCAATGGCCTCTGAGAGCCTCGACCCTGGAACCCTGAGCAGACGCCCAGGAACCTGTGCCCGGCACATTCGCAGGGCAGAGCGAGTTCACATCAAGCTCCCAAACACATGTTGTTGTTGTTGTGTTATGTAATTTCAGTTATTATTTCATTTACAAGCTGTGAGCACACACAGCCACTCTGGTTCTGCCCTTGGATGGCCGCTCGCGCGCTGCCGAGGCCCACCTAGGCATCCCAAAGTGCTGGGATTACAGGCGTGAGCCAACGCCCCCCGCCGGAATAGCTCTTTTTTTTTTGAGACGTAGTCTCGCTTTTTCGCCCAGGCTGGAGTGCAGTGGCACGATCTCGGCTCACTGCAAGCTCTGCCTACCAGGTTCATGCCATTCTCCTGCCTCAGCCTCCTGAGTAGCTGGACTACAGGCGCCCGCCACCATGCCCGGCTAATTTTTTGTAGAGACGGGGTTTCACCGTGTTAGCCAGGATGGTCTCGATCTCCTGACCTCGTGATCCACCCGCCTCGGCCTCCCAAAGTGCTGGGATTACAGGCGTGAGCCACCACGCCCGGCCCAGAATTGCTCTTAAGAATCACACCTCCTGAGTCTCCTGCTCTCTCCAGCCTTGCGTTGCCTTTCTGGCCTCAAGGCCCCCCCCACCCCCCCGCCGCTGGAAAAAGTCCGCGTCCCCACGCTGCCTCTGCAAGCCTGGGTGCGAGCGAGGTTCCGCAGCGCTTTGCTTTCCTGTTACGCGCGGTCGCCCTCTAGTGACAACAAGGACGCACTGCTACGTTCGGACGCGAAGCCTTCCATCGCTGCGGCTCTGGGGCTTTTGGTCTGCGCAGGAGAGCTCCGCGGCCCCAGAGTGCACCTCATCCGGGCCCTGGTGGGGAGCATCATTGGGTGCCCTTGGCTCTTCCGCAACACGCGGCCTGGGGCCGACTCCCCAGAGGAAGGCTGGTCTGATGCAAACACTGGATCATGTTGACTGAGCCCCCAGCGGCTCCAGAGCAGAAGACTTGTCTGGAAGTCCTGCGGGCTTAGGAAACCCCATCGTTTGTTGGCAGGTGGGAAAAGTGGTCAGAGATGGGGCCGGGTGCGGTGGCTCACACCTGTAATCCCAGCACTTTGGGAAGCCGAGGTGGGCAGATCACTTAAGGCCAGGAGTTCGAGACCAGCCTGACAAACATGGCGAATCTTCGTCTCTATTAAAAATACAAAAATTAGCCCGGTTTAACGGTGCACGCCTGTAATACCAACTACTTGGGAGGCTGAGGCAGGAGAATCGTTTGAACCCAGGAGGTGGAGGTTGCGGTGAACCGAGATCGCGCCACTGCACTCCAGCCTGGGCAACAGAGCCAGATTCCGTCTCAAAAACAAAAACAAAAGAAAACTGTTCAGGGAGACAAGGATATCAGAGGGGGCTCCACCAGTGACTACGAGGCCTGTCCCCTGCCCTCCCTGAGGGCACCTCCATTATAGACCCTGAAGACAGGGAGAGCAGAACTCCTAGGTCCCAGAACAGTCTCCTCAGAGCTAGTCAGAACTACCTTGCCCCCCACCACCCTTCCCACAGGCACAGCCACAAGGAGCAAGCACCTTCT
This sequence comes from Pan troglodytes, assembly GCF_028858775.2. NCBI lineage: Eukaryota > Metazoa > Chordata > Mammalia > Primates > Hominidae > Pan > Pan troglodytes. Next base: position 154,861,311 of record NC_072404.2, on the reverse strand, counting down.
GCACCCAGCAAACCCAGCAAGCATCCAGGCAGGGGAAAGACTCCCAAGGGAAAGGAGGTTTTGGTGGCCAAAACAGACCCTGAGTTAGCTTAGTGGCCAGAGAAACTGAGGGTCTGCAGAAGGCCAGGTGGGCCTGGTCAGCACACCTGAGTCGTCGCAGTCTTTGCCGAGGTCACCCCTTCAACTTTTGAAATACATTTTCTCCATCATCATTGTGAAGATCTCTCAAAACTGACAATAGCTTCAATGCCTGTTTTAGTTGATGTGTTTTGCCTGCAGACATGTGAAAGTTTTCTGCCTGAATATCACAGTGTGCCATTCTCAAGTGCAATGATCAGAGTAGCTGTCATGCTGGCTGAGTCAGGGTATTTAACTCTGGTATTAAATCTGGATAAAAGTCACCCATCATCTCAGTTTGGGGCTCTGAAGAATCAGGTGGAAAACAGCCCTCCCATGGCCTGTGAAAGCGTCCTGGGCAAAAATGCAGTGGAATCAATAAGCCAGCTGGTAGAGCTCCCGCCTGGAACCAGGGCTCCTTATGTTGTTGTTCATGAGTGGGCTTCAGGTTGTGACCCCCTGAAACCGAAATGTATAGGTATTTACTAGGGAGAGGGTTCCCAACTTTTACTGGAGTTTCCAAGGAATCTATATACAAACCAATTTGAAACTACTTCCCTAGAAACTCCCATTACCCACAAGTGAAATAATAAACCGATTTTTCCTGAAGTGTAAAAGGTTCATCACGAAACTAGAATTGTTAGCAATGAAAGCAAAGCTTTAAACTTGACAATGGTCGATCTCCCAAGCTGGGCCTTGAAATTCCCATCAAGGTTACATATGTGGATTTATAAAGTGCAGTCTGAGCCCCCGTGATCAGAAAATGGCAAATGATTTTGTCCTCGGGGGCCTGGTGTCTCTGATGGGTACTCAGTAGTAGGAGTGTCTATTCCCTTAGGGAGGATGGTGGACCTCAGTGGATCCATGGACTTGGTCCCAAGATTGTTAGAGATGTTAGATTTGTCCCTTAGAAGATCACTTCTATATATCGGAGGCAGTGACTCATGCCTGTAATCCCAGTACTTTGGGAGGCTGAGGTGGGCGGATCACTTGAGCTCAGGAGCTCGAGACTAGCCTGGGCAACTTGGCAAAACCCGTCTCTAAAAAAAAAAAAAAAAAAAAAAAAAATCAGCCTGGTGTAGTAGCACACACCTGTAATCGCAGCTACTCAGGAGGCTGAGGCATGAGAACCATTTGAACCTGGGAGGCGGGGATTGTAGTGAGCAGAGATTGCGCCACTGCACTCCAGCCTGGGCAACAGAGTGAGACTCTGTCTCAAAAAAAAAAAAAAAAAGAGACGGTCACATCTACAGAAGGGTTTTGTTCACTTCAGCCAGAGCTAAGTGATGGCTGACAATTTCCACTTGTCTGACGCCCTCATGATGTTTTTTTGTCTGTTTGTTTGTTTGTTTGTTTTTTGAGACGGGGTCTCGCTCTGTTGCCCAGGCTGGAGTGCAGTGGCACAATCTCGGCTCACTTTAACCTCCGCCTCCTGGGTTCAAGCGATTCTTCTCCCTCAGCCTCCTGAGTAGCTGGGATTACAGGTGCCTGCCACCACGCCTGGCTAATTTTTGTATTTTTAATAGAGGTGGGGTTCCATCATGTTGCCCAGGCTGTTCTCGAACTCCTGAGCTCAAGTGATCCGCCCACCTCAGCCTCCCAAAGTGCTGGGATTACAGACAAGAGCCACTGCGTCCGGCTTCAAGATGTTTATGATTAGGACCCAAACTGGTCCAACTTTCTTTCTCATTCTCCCATTCATCTGACCCTGATCCTCCTCTACTCTTCACCCTTAAAATATTTATATTTGCTTAGAATTCAGCAAAGCGAAACTCTGCATCCTGAAAACCTGAGCAGGCATTTTGGGCCACATGTTCATGGCAACATAATCTGGATCATATTCACGGGGTCTGTGGTAGGGAACGTTCTCACTTTGCATTAAGAAAAGGACAACCAGATACCAACTTTTAGAAAATGAAATTAGAAAATTTTAGCAAAGCATTTAAACTATTTTCTTTTCTTTTCTTTTTTTTGAGATGGAGTCTCGCTCTGTCACCCAGGCTGGAGTGCAGTGGCGCAATGTCGGCTCACTGCAACGTCCACCTCCCAGGTTCAAGCAATTCTCCTGCCTCAGCCTCCTGAGTAGCTGGGACTACAGGCGTGCACCACGTCCAGCTAATTTTTTCGTATTTTTAGTAGATACGAGGTTTCACCATGTTGGTCAGGCTGGTCTCGAACTCCTAATCTCAAATGATCCACCTGCCTCGGCCTCCCAAAGTGCTGGGATTACAGGCATGAACCACCATGCCCGGCCTCAACTATTTTCTGAAGTAGATTTCCCCTGAAGCCAGAGGCTCCTCATCGGACATTTATTCTTCTCTAACTGACGAATGCGGCTTTTACTCTGGGGAGAAAAGCCTCTTTGTGGGCTGTGACCATCTTCCTCCGGCCACCTGACTCCTCGTATTTGACAGGCTGGTGATCATGTTATGCTTGTACCACAAAGGACTGTGCAGATATCTGACCAGATATTCTCGCTGCTTGAAAAGTGCATGTCTGATTCAACCCCGCATGGTGCCGTCATGAAACCCTCCTCCCCAGCCAAGCCATATGCATGGATGTTAGTGTTGATGTGTTGTAGTGTCGTTGTGTGCCCCCAATCTCCCTTAAAGGCCATGGTTATTGCCAGAGTTATTAACCTGGGCCAAGAAGGGTCTGTCCTCACAACTCCCACTTTCAGGGGAATGAGGGAATTTCAGGCTTCTTCTGGGCCACAGTTGATTTGCACCCTTGAGGGTGGTCCCAACAGGTACAGAAGAGCTTGGCACAAAATGCCCATGGATAGCAAGTCCTGGCTGGGTTGTTCCCCCTGCCATTGCCAGTTTTGGGTTAATAGGGGCACTGAGGGCTGGATGTGTGGCGGGAGGTGGGGTGTAACCCTGAGCCCCTAGAGAAAAGGGACACGTGGTTTGGATTAAGGTCCAAAGGAGGATCTGGCCTTGAAGTGTGCTGGTTTTGGGGCCTGCAGGATGGAGTGACTGTGATTTGGGAGCGGGGTGTGGGGAATCCCTGGATTCTAGGGCTGCTCCCTTTTGGGGTGTGTGAGTGTCCCTGGAGAGGCACGGTGGTCATGTGAGACCCCTCCTCTGTTTCACACAGGCAAGTCCTTGAGTGTTCAGAATCCTCCCAATATCCGACAGCTCTCAGGAAGCAGCCTCTCCTGTCCTGAGGTGGGCAGAGGAGATGGAGAGAACAGGTGAAGGCAGGTCACAGAAGCAAGACAGGACTGACACGCACCAGGGCCTGGCTGGGCAGTGGACCTCAGACTGAGGACAGGCAGAGGTGGCCAGGCCAGTTCAGTCCTGACAGAGCCAACTCCAGGGCCCGAGAGACCATCAGGCAAAACTGACCCCCCAGAGGGCTGTGGCGCTGCTGAGGCTTTGCGTCTCCCCTTTAATCCTGAGCAGCCCAGGCTGCTCGCTGCCTCCAGCCCTGCTATCTACCCTGACATCCAGCTTTCCTGCAGTGGCCTGACTTCCCTGGGAGGACCAATCTCTTAGATCCAGGTGGAACCAGAATCTGGTGGGTTTTAAATGAATTCAGTCTCTTTGTCCTCATCGAGCTCCACACAGTCGGGCCAAAGTGGGTAGTCAGGGTCTTGTGAGGAGACCCCCAAATCTTCCTCTGCAGTCTAGCAACCCACTGGGGCCCAGGCACAGGCTCTAGGAGAGGGGCTGTTCACCAGGGCTGCGCATTCAGCAGAGCAGGCTGTGGGCTGCTTAGCCCCAGCGGGTGCCATTCACCCAGTGCAGATGTGAATGACATCCCTGGAGTGGAGCAACTCATCATCCCTGCTCCTGACAGCAGTGACAAAAACACCCCGCTGATGGGTAGAGAGAGTCTGGTTTAAAATTAGCCCTTTCACTTTCCTATTGAGTCATTACCCCCCCAAAAAAGAGAGATTTTCTGCTTCCTCCTCTGAAGAGGGCAGTTGGACTTTTTATCCTGAAAATGGAAGTGTGCCTAGCCCCAGGGGAGAGTTGAGTGTTTTGTTTTTAAAAGCCTAGACTCATAAAATAATAATAATACAGGACGTTTGGAATCAAGGAAGCTTCCATGGGTTGAGAGCTAAGAATAGCCCAAGGATGGAGGAAGCTGATGGGACAGGTGTTCCCAGAGGGTCTGGGGAGGTGGCAGGCCCCCAGACTGGGGAGGGTGTGAGTGAAGGATGCCTGTAGGGGGTGGCCCTGAGAGTGTGGGCAGGTGCAATGGCTGTCAATGCCACATAAAGGGCAAGGGGATCTACATCCTAAACAGTAAAAGACCAGTGCCCGGAGACTACATCTACATCAGGAAGAAGAAGCAGCAAAATTCTGACCCACAGCCCAAGAGTGAGCATCCTTTTTCAGGACATTAATAAGCCCTGGGGTCCTTGTTTACTCTCTTAGGAGGAGGGGGTCCCAGAATGCACACATAGTGAAGTTCTCATGTATTTTTACAAATGAGGGCTGGAACTGGATACAGTGTAACTTGGGGAAATAAGGAAGGTGACATTTCTCATACCTGAGAGTTGAGAAGCACATTACTACTCATCACTGACTTTTAGGAGCCCTGTCCACCAAAGGGACAACAGTAATGCAGAAATAGGAGAGGAAGTTGATAGAATTCAACCAACAAATAGTTCATCTCCACAGCTGTTTCCTGAGGTTCAGTGGGGTTGGACTTTTAAAGAAAGTGAGATCAGGAGCCAGGCGTGGTGGCTCACGCCTGTAATCCCAGCCCTTGGGAGGCTGAGGCAGACAGATCACTTGAGGTCAGGAGTTCAAGACCAGTCTGGCCAACATGATGAAATCTCATCTCTACTAAAAATACAAAAATTAGCCGAGCATGGTGGCACACACCTGTACTCCCAGCTACTCAGGTGGGTGAGGCAGAAGAATCGCTTGAACCCAGGAGGTGGAGGTTGCAGTGAGCTGAGATCATGCCACTGCACTCCAGCTTGGGCGACGAGAGCAAAACTCCATCTGAAAAAGAAAGTGAGATCAGGGACATCAGGGATAGCACGCTGCAGACACGATGGTTGAGCTAGGAGATATCCCTTTAAAAACGCTCCCCTGGCTGGGCAGGTTGGACAATACCTGTAATCCCAGCATTTTGGGAGGTCAAGGTGGGAGGTTTGTTTGGAGGCCAGGAATTTGAGACCAGCCTGGGCAACATGACCAAGACCCTGTCTCTTAAATTTTTTTAAAAAAACTAGCCAGGCACTGTGCTATGTCCCTGCAGTCCCAGCTACTCAGGAGGCTGAGGCAAAAGGATTTCTTCAGCCCAGGAGATGAAGGCTGCATTTATTTTGATTGCACCACTGAGCTATGATCACACCACTGCACTCTAGCCAAAGTGACAGAGCAAGACCCTGTCTCTTAGACAAAAATTTAAAAATAAATTTTAAAACTTCCTTAAAAATCTCTTGCTTAAAAAACTAAGCACATGGGCTGGGCACAGTGGCTCACGCCTATAATCCCAACACTTTGAGAGGCCAAGGCAGGTGGATCACCTGAGGTCAGGAGTTCAAGACCAGCCTGGCCAACATGGTGAAACCCCTCTCTACTAAAATTACAAAAATTAGTTGGGAGTGGTAGCACACACCCGTAACCCCAGCTACTCGGGAGGCTGAGGTGGGAGAATCACTTGAACCTGGGAGGCAGAGGTTGCAGTGAGCTGAGATCATGCCACTGCACTCCAGCCTGGGTGATACAGTGAGACTCTATCTCAAAAAAAAAAAAAAAACCAAGGCCAGGCGCCGTGGCTCACACCTGTAATCTCAGCACTTTGAGAGGCCAAGGTGGGCAGATCACTTGAGGTCAGGAGTTCAAGACCAGCCTGGCCAACATGGTGAAACCCCGCCTCTACCAATAATACAAAAATTAGCCAGGCGTGGTGTCATGTGCCTGTAGTCCCAGCTACTTGGGAGGCTGAGGCAGGAGACTCGCTTGAACCCAGGAGGTGGAGGTTGCAGTGAGATGAGATCACGCCACTGCACTCCAGCCTGTGTGACAGAGCGAGACTCCATTTCAAAAACAACAAAACAAAACAAAACAAACAAAAAAGCCAAAGCAGATGGTCACCAAATCACATGTATATCCAAATACAAGATCATTCATATAAGGTGGGGGAGATACTGCAGCACGGCCTCTCCTTCTACCTGCAGGGAGTTTTCTGAAGGGAAGAAAGAGCCATGATTAGGCAGAACAGGAACTGGAGAAATCACAATAGATGAGGGGAACCTATGGTGAGGCAGTAGCACTAAGACTGCGGGAGAATAGTAAACTCTAGACCAAGCAGGCAGGATCCGGTCTAAGAGGCAAGGTGGAGTAGACGGTTTTCAATGGCAGGTTTTCACAACAGGCTAATGGATTCAGCTTTAAATGAGAGGGAAAAAGGGAAGGGAATGGCTAGGAACCATGTTGGGACAACTGGGCCAAGCTTCAGGTGAGACTGACCTAAGGAAAGTCTGGCAGGAAATGGAGTCCAGGGCCTGGGCAGACTGGCCCTATGCTCGGGTTAGACAGGGAAGCTGCTGTGTGTTGAGTGTATTCACCAGAATTCATGTGTTGGAAATTTGGTCCCCAATGTGGCACTGTTGGGAGGTGAGGTTAGTAAGAGGTGACTAGATCATTAAGTGAAATCAATGCCTCTCTTGACAGCATAAATGGGTAAATTATTGCACTCACTTGCCCTTCCCCTTTGCTGCCATGTTATGATGCAACATGAAAGCCCTTACCAGAAGCTGCTGCCATGCCCTTGGACTTCCCAGTCTTTAGAACTATAAGAAATCACTTTCTTTTCTTTTCCTTTTTTCATTTTTTATTTTTTTGAGGCCAAGTCTCGTTCTGTTGCCCAGGCTTGAGTGCAGTGGTGTGATCTTGGCTCACTGCAACCTCTGCCTCCTGGGTTCAAGTGATTCTCCTGCATCAGCCCCCTGAGTAGCTGGGATTACAGACATGTGCCACAACATCAGCTAATTTTTGTATCTTTGGTAGAGATGGGGTTTCACCATATTGGCCAGGCTGGTCCTGAACTCCTGACCTCAAGTGATCTGTCTGCCTTGGCCTCCCAAATTGCTGGGATTATAGGCATGAACCATTGCACCTGGCCTTTTCTTTTCTTTGTGAATTACTCAGTCTCAGAATACCTGGCAGGTATTCTGCTATAGCAACAGAAAATGGACTAAGACAGAAACTGAGGAGAGACTCCCAGCCACCTGCACATTAGTGGTGAAGGACCCCTGATACTTCCCAGGCCAGATGTCCCTCCCATATTGGTTTAGGGTTTCAGTGTTAGGAGCCTGGCAGTGGGTGGCATGGGGCAGGCATGAGTCCCCTGCATCTCAGGGAATCAGAATATCTGGTGTCTCTCTATCTTGGGCAGTGCTAGAGAAGCTTGCCAAATTCTTGTATTTGGGAGACCTTATATTCTACTCTTTTCTCCACTCCTCCCCACTTTTCCCTGAAAATGATTGTTTCATGGCTTTTTTTCCTGATTATAGAAATAATTACCACCTTTGTCTTAAAACACACATGAACACATAGCTATTAATATATTTGATTAGACTACAATTTTCTACATTTAGTCATGACTTTCTGGTGGTGTATTCTAGGCCCTTTAATTAGATTTTTGCAAGGCTTGTTTGATTTGGGGGATACCTAGGCCTCAAGACTCTTGAACTAGCAAATCTCATTCATAATGAGCTGATTTAGTTCAGAGGGGAAGAAGATACTATTATCCTTAAATCTGAGACCTCTTCACCAAGGCGCTCCTGGGCACTTGTGCCTCCTCCCTTTGCTACCCTCAGTCTCTGGTGACAGGAGTCCCACACAGCCTGGCAGGAAAAGTCTGTTACACACCTGTGATGCAAGGAAGTGCTTTTCCTGGTCTCGTATATCCAAGCCCAGCCCTACTCCATTGCTCCCCCAGGTCTCCTGGTCCTGCTACCTGCTCCCATCTAGGTCTTTCCAAGTGTTGAGCCCCAGACTCGACAAAGTCAGCTAACCCTGGGGACACTAATGCAGAGGAGAATTAGGTCTGTCCCCCATATCCCTGAGTCACAGCTGTCTATCCACACCATTACAATCCCACAAGTGCTGCATTGGACAGGAAAGGATTCTGGGGATGGAGCTTCTAAAAGGGAAGGTTTTGTTTTGTTTTGTTTTGTTTTTTCTTTTGAGACGGAGTCTCACTCTGTCACCCAGGCTGGAGTGCAGTGCCACAATCTCAGCTCACTGCAAACTCCACCTCCCGGGTTCAAGCGATTCTCCTGCCTCAGCTTCCTGAGTGGCTGAGATTACAGGTGCCTGCCACCACGCGCAGCCAATTTTTGTATTTTTAGTAGAGATGGAGTTTCACCATGTTGGTCAGGCTGGTCTCAAACTCCAGATCTCATGATCCAGTTTTTTTGTGTGTTTGTTTTTTTGTTTGTTTGTTTGTTTTTGAGACGGAGTTTCGCTCTTGTTGCCCAGGCTGAAGTGCAATGGCATAATCTCAGTTCACTGCAACCTCCACCTCCTGGGTTCAAGTGATTCTCCTGCCCCAGCCTCCCAAGTAGCTGAGATTACAGGTGCGTGCCACCAAGCCTGGCTAATTTTTGTATTTTTAGTAGAGACGGGGTTTCACCATGTTGGTCAGGCTGGTCTCGAACTCCTGACCTCATGTTCCCTTTTTTTTTTTTTTTTTTTTTTTTTTTTTTGAGATGGAGTTTCCCTCTTGTTGCCCAGGCTGGAGTGCAATGGCATGATCTCAGCTCACTGCAACCTCCACCTCAAGGGAGGGCCTTTGTTTCAACACGCAGATGTCTCAGGGAGCTGTTTTCCTGCTGGGCCGTGGCTCTTCTCCAATTCTCCCGGGATAAGCTTGCGTGTATTCAGGTGGAATGTTTTCTCAGTCCCTGCCTTACCCACACTCTTGACCTAAAGCTGCCTTTTGTTCCTCCCCTAGAGCTGCCTAGCTCTCTCTCCTCTGCCTCGCCCAGCTGCAGGTGGATCCTCCACTAAAATGAGGCTGCCTCGTCACTCCCAATGGATGGCTGATGTCTCAGAAAGTTACAGGGGATGGGGGTCAGGGTTGTGGTGTGGCTGAAGGAACTGGAAAGTGAGGCTTAGTCTGTTAGTAACGGGAGCAACATCTATACCTCTGCCCCAGCCCATGACCTGCATGGACTCAATCAGCGGGAGACTGGGGATGAAACATTCGGGGAACCAGAAGGACTAGGGGAGCATAAAACAGCAAAAGGGGAGAAAAGATGTGTTTGGGAGCCGGAGCTGCCCAATGACATGCTGGCTTTCCCACTTAGGAGCCATGCAACCCTGCACTAGCTCCTCAACCTCTCTGAATCTCAGTTTCCTCACCTGTGAAGTAGGGATTTTAGTTATTATGAAGAGTAAATGGACCCAACAGCCAAATGTCATGCTTGAACCCTGATGGGAACCTGGTTGGAAAAAAAATTAGAAAAATTTAAATTTAGTCTCCAAAATATCACCTGGCTCGGCGTTATTGTTCATTTCTTTGGTGTGAGAATGGCATTGTACTTATGGAAAACACGTGTATTCTTAGCAGATGCATGCTGAAATATTGAAGGGTGAGGCTTCATGAGGTCGGCAGCTCACACTCAGATGGTTCCATAACAACAGAGAGAATGTTTGCACAGAGGTGGAGAGAAGGACAAGAACGATGTGTGAAATGCTAACTGTTGAATCAAGGTGGAGGGCGTTCACGTGATCACCATTTATTCTTTCCATTTTTCTTAATGTTTAAAAATGTGTCAACCAAAGATTGAGGGGGGGAAGAGAGACCAGGTGTGTGAAGCACTCTGCACAATGCCCCATTCAGCATAATTTATTTAATAAATATTCACTAAGCTCCTGGCGGAGACGTCAGTCAAGAACCAGGGATGGCGTGCCAGATACTGATCTGGGGATGCAGTGAGGATTTCTAGGGGGCCAGAGACAAGCATTAAAGGGTGAACAACCATGTGCACGTGGTGACCACAGACTGTGGAGAATGCTAGGAAGACAGCTGACAGGTGAGAGACCAAGGTGGGGGCTTAGGCGGGGTGAGGGGATGTCACACTAGCTTGGGTACCCTCTGAGCCTCTGAGCAGGTGGAATGTGAGCTGGGGATGGGCTGTGCCAGGGAGCTGGCTGTGCGGAAACCCCTCTCCTTCCTCATCTGTGTCTCCAGGGCCCCTAGAGGGGCCCAAGATGCCACGGGGATGACATCAGCCAAGAACCAGGAGTGGGAATGTTTGCCTCCTCTCTGGGGAATTAAGCTGCAATTTAATTTATGCTTGTAGAACTCAGTCTGTTCGGACAGACCAGATACCATCAGCCACCCTTGACCAGTGAACCTCATGGTGTGGGGCAGGAAAAATGACGAGGATTCCTGCAGGGCCACCTCCTGGAACCAGCCAGTGATTTGGAACTGGCATTAGAGGAAATGTTAGTGGTATTTCATCCAGGCCCTGACAGTGTCCAAGACACTTCTCAGTAGCACAATTAACAAATGAAAAGATGTTCAGCTTCATTCATAGTTAAAGAAATGCAAGCTGGAATTCAATATTTTTGCCCATCAGATTGGTAAGGACTAAGAAGATTGATGATACGGAGCGATGGGGCGGCCACGGGAACAGCCCTCTCATCCTTTGTTTCTTGAGCCTCTTGTGGGTAATTTAGCAGTACCCATCACATTCAAAATTCTGACCACCCTTTGGCTCAGCAATTTCATTTTAATGATTCTATTCTGAAGATATTTCAGAGATGTGATTTTTAAAAACAATATATACAAGTATGCTCACTGAATTATATCTATATCATGTTCAGCATTACAGTAATTATGTCACCCAAATGGAAACAACTCAAACGTCCATCAGGAGACTTCTTAAATAAATTACATATAGGAAAACATTTAATATGAGTGAAGTTTTGGAAATAAAGATATTTATATATATAATAACAGTACAGGTTAGTGTATACATTTGTTTAAAAATCTTGAAGACTGCATACCAAAATGTTAATAACAGAAATCTCTGGAGCATAGAAAACAGGGGACCTTTCTTTTCTACAGTATGCACTTCTGTAATATCTACATTTTGTATTGCAGACATGCATTGCTGTTGCAAGCAGAAAACAGGATTTTAAAGTGAGGGAAAGGGAGAAAAGGATGAAAGGAAGGATCACGGTAGATATTTGTTCTTTTTTGCCAGCCAACATCTGAACCCCCTTGAAACATTTGGGTAATTCACCTATCTTAGGATGTCCCAATTTAGAAGTTGTAAATGGCCTTCTGGTGCCAGGCTGCTGTGCTGTGTCACAGGAGGTATAGAGAGACTCCATCAAAGCCTGGCCCTCACCCCAAGACAGACGTGGAGCCCAGTGAGACTTGGGTTTTCGGCCACTTGCAATCAGTTCCTCCTTCCTTCCTTCCTTTTATCCACCTTCCCTTCCCTCCCCCTTCCCTTCCCCCTCCCCTTCACCTTACCCTTACCCTCCCCCTCCCCCTTCCCCTTCCCCTCACCCTTCCCTTCCCCTTCATCTTCCCCTTTCCTTCCCTCCTCTCCCCTTTACTCTCTTTCTCTCCTTCCTTTCTTTTTGTGAGACAGGATCTCACTCTGTTGCCCAGGCTGGAGTGCAGTGGCACAATCACAGCTCACTGCAGCCTCAAACTCCCAGGCTCAAACAATCCTCCCGCCTCAGCCTCTCTAGTAGCTGAGACCACAGGTGCATGCCACTGCACCCAGCTAACTTTTTGCTTTTTTAGTAAAGACAAAGTCTCCCTATGCTACCCAGATTCAAACTCCTGGGCTCAAGTGATCCTCCTGCCTTGGCCTCCCAACGTGCTGGGATTACAGGTGTGAGTCACCATGCCTGACCCAGAGTCTTAAATGATAAGGCAAAAAGTGGAGGAGGTATGAGAAGGATACTCAGGGTCTCGTGAAATCCACAGAATTGAACAAACAAGCTTTAGGAAGGGCTGAGATCGGACAAACTCTGGGGCCCAGAGCAGGAGTTTCTGGGCTCTCTCTCTAGGGAGCTGCCCTACTAGGAGCTCTGACAACACTCGGCTCTGGGTCTCTCATATCTAGTGTCAAATTCCTGCAAAGAAGAACCTAAGCTCAGGAGAAAGATCTGGGCTTGAAGGTCACTGACATATGGTGGGTGAGAAGCTCTGCAGCAATTTTCAAAGGAACAGCCAGGGAGGCAGAAGGAGAGCTGGTAGAGGTGGTGTCAGGAAGCCCACAGGCCACAGATGAGTGGGTTTTTGAGAGGAGGAAGAAATGATCATAATGTCAAAACCTGAGAGATAAAACGAGCACTGAAGAGCATCTGCAGGCCTGGCACAGTAACTCACACCTGTAAGCCCAGCACTTTGGGAGGCCGAGGCGAGAAGATGGCTTAAGGCCAGGAGTTCAAGACTAGCCTGGGCAACATAGCGAGACTCCTCCATCCTTATAATATATATAAAATATATATATATATTTTTTTTTTTTTTTCCAAAAATGGAAAAAAAGCATTTGCTGGGTTTGGTGACTTGTACCCTTGCCAAGGAAAATTTTGGCAGACAAATGGGGGCAATTACCTTGTTAAAGAAGGTTGGTCATGGCCCAGTGTGGTGGCTCACGCCTGTAATCCCAGCACTTTGGGAGGTTGAAGCGGGCAGATCACCTGAGGTCAGGAGTTCAAGACCCTGTCTCTACTAAAAATACAAAAATTAAGCAGTTGTGATGGTGCACACCTATAATCCCAGCTACTTGGGAGGCTGAGGCACGAGAATTGCTTGAACCCAGGAGGCCATGGTTGTAGTGAGCCGAGATCACGCCACTGCACTCCAGCCTAGGTGACAGAACAAGACTCTCAACAACAAAAAAAAGTTTGGCCACAACAAGGAAGAATAGAGAGGGTGTTAGCAGGAGGAGGGTACTGGGCCCAAAGAGGCATTTAAAACTTGAACATGTTGAGTGATGCCCTTGACTGATGAGGAATGAGCAGAAGCCTCGTAGTGGTGGAGAAGGACCCTTTGGTGAAGCTTTCCCAGGTGATTTTCTGCTAAAGTTTTGGCTTTCTCAAAACAGTCTCATAGTAAGCAGATGTTATTGCTCTTTTGCCCTCTAGAAAGCCAACAAGCAAAATGCCTTGAGCATCCCAAAAAACTGTTGCTGTGACTTCTGCTCTTGGCCTGTCCACTTTTGCTGTGACTGGGCCACTTCCACCTCTTGGGAGCCATTGCTTTGTGCTTTGTCTTCAGGATCCTACTGGTAAAGCCACGTTCCATCTTCTGTTACAACTCTTCAGAGAAATGCTTCAGGATCTTGATCCTACTTGTTTTAAATTTCCATTGAAAGTTCTGCTCTTGGCTGCAGCTGATCTGGACGCAATGGTTTTCCATAGAGTGGAAACTTTGCTCAACTTTAATTTTTCAGTGAGAAAAGTGTAAGCTGAACCAATTGAGACGTCTTTGGTGTTGGCTGTTGTTTGTGCTGTTAATCGTTGGTCCTCTTCATGAGGGCACAAACAAGATTAATTATTTTACTCAAAAATTGATGTGGATGGTCTGCCACTGAGGGCTTTATCCTCAACATTGTCTCATCCCTTCTCTTTTTTTTTTTTTTTTTTTTTTGAGATGGAGTCTCCTTCTGTCACCCAGGCTGGAGTACAGTGGCACAATCTCGGCTCACTGCAACCTCTGCCTCCCGAGTTCAAGCAATTCTCCTGCCTCAGCCTCCCGAGTAGCTAGGATTACAGGCACCCACTACCATGCCCGGCTAATTTTTTGTATTTTCAGGCACCCGAGTAGCTGGGACTACAGGTGCACGCCACCATGCCAGCTAATTTTTTTGTATTTTAGTAGAGACAGGGTTTCACTGTGTTGCCCAGGCTGGTCTTGAACTCCTGAGCTCAGTCAATCCGCCCACCTCGGCCTCCCAAAGTGCTGGGATTACAGGCGTGAGCTGCCGCGCCCAGCTTAATTTTTGCTTTTTTAGTAGAGACAGGATTTCAGCATGTTGGCCAGGCTGGTCTCAAACTCCTTACCTCAAGTGATCCACCTGCCTCGGCCTCCCAAAGTGCTGGGATTACAGGCTGAGCCACCACGCCTGGCCTCATCCCTTCTTAAAACGAGTTTTCCATTTGCAAACTGCTGGTTTCTTGGGGGCATTGTCCCCATGAGCTTTTCATAAAAATATCAATGATGTCACCATAAATGTGATGATTATTCTTGCTTCAAATTTAGCAGAATCCTTGTTGCTCTGACAGGAGCTCTTTTCAAACTGATGTCTTATCCTTCTTAGTGCCTCAAACTAGATCTTGTCGAGACATGTGATAACAAGTTAGTACAAATTTATTTTGGTGCCAAAAAATTTTCAAATCCATGCATAGTTTTTTTCATAGTATGAATTTTCCATGAACCTTTTGAAGACCGCTTGTATAGAAAAAACAGTATATATAGGGTTTGGTGCTATCCAAAGTTTCAGGCATTCACTGGGAGGTCTTGGAACTATCCCAGTGGATAAGGGAGGACTACTATGCTATCCCTTGTTTAACTGAAATTCAAATTAAACTGAGTGGCCTGCATTTTATCTGCCAACCCTACCCTGGGGGCACTTAAAAATACCAGAGGCCAGGCGGGGCGCGGTGGCTCACGCCTGTAACCCCAGCACTTTGGGAGGCCGAGGCGGGCAGATCACGAGGTCAGGAGATCGAGACCATCCTGGCCAACATGGTGAAACCCCGTCTCTACTAAAAATACAAAAATTAGCCGGGCGTGGTGGGGTGGGTGCCTGTAGTCCCAGCTACTCACGAGGCTGAGGCAGGAGAACCGCTTGAACCTGGGAGGCGGAGATTGCAGTGAGCCGAGATCGGGCCACTGCACTCCAGCCTGGCGACAGAGCAAGACTCTGTCTCAAAAAAAAAAAAAAAAAGAAGAAGAAGAATTGCTTATCCACGCCCTGTTTCTTTTCTCTTAGCGTTACTCAGTGGGGGAGTCCTCCCAAGTATGATGGAGAGTCCTTTCGAAACCCTGCTGGATTGTCAGGACAACCAACTGGGCTACTTTTCCACAGGTCGCCCCAATTCCTTTGGATTCTGATTTCTCTGAGGTCCCAGGATCCAGACAGGCTTGGCCAATCCTTCCCCGCCCAAACTGTAACTCTCAAAACCAACACCCCGGCATAGGGCTGGAGGGGAAAATGGGTGAGGTCAGAGACAAAGAAGAGGGAAGGGTCAGGCGGGGCTCCGGGTTCCCTGCCACAAGCCTCCGCTGGTGTTCTGCTTTTCTCCCGAGAGCTCCCGCCCACCCTGCAACCCTCGCCTGGCCCCGCTGCCGTTCTCAGCTCCCTCCCAGTGCCTGGTGGAGGCCGGGGCTGTGTCCCGAAGAGGGGCGGGGCAGCAGAACCGCAGCCACAGCCAATCACAGCGGGGTCCTTCGGGGAGGGGCGTGGCCTGACAACTTCGGCGACGCGGCTGGACCAATCGGGACCGAGGAGAGCGAAGCTCCTCTGCACTGGGCCCAGGTGCGCTCCTCAGCGTCTCCGGGTGGCGGGGCGCGCGGGATGGAGGAGGCTTGGGAGGCTGCGCCCGGAGGCCAAGCCGGGGCAGAGCTCCCAATGGAGCCCGTGGGAAGCCTGGTCCCCACGCTGGAGCAGCCGCAGGTGCCCGCGAAGGTGCGACAACCTGAAGGTCCCGAAAGCAGCCCAAGTCCGGCCGGGGCCGTGGAGAAGGCGGCGGGCGCAGGCCTGGAGCCCTCGAGCAAGAAAAAGCCGTCTTCGCCTCGCCCCGGGTCCCCGCGCGTGCCGCCGCTCAGCCTGGGCTACGGGGTCTGCCCCGAGCCGCCGTCGCCTGGCCCCGCCTTGGTCAAGCTGCCCCGGAATGGCGAGGCGCCCGGGGCTGAGCCTGCGCCCAGCGCCTGGGCGCCCATGGAGCTGCAGGTAGATGTGCGCGTGAAGCCCGTGGGCGCGGCCGGTGGCAGCAGCACGCCATCGCCCAGGCCCTCCACGCGCTTCCTCACGGTGCCGGTGCCCGAGTCCCCTGCCTTCTCCCGCCACGCGGACCCGGCGCACCAGCTCCTGCTGCGCGCACCATCCCAGGGCGGCACGTGGGGCCGCCGCTCGCCGCTGGCTGCAGCCCGGACGGAGAGCGGCTGCGACGCAGAGGGCCGGGCCAGCCCCGCGGAAGGAAGCGCCGGCTCCCCGGGCTCCCCCACGTGCTGCCGCTGCAAGGAGCTGGGGCTGGAGAAGGAGGATGCGGCGCTGTTGCCCCGCGCGGGGTTGGACGGCGACGAGAAGCTGCCCCGGGCCGTAACGCTTACGGGTGAGTGCTCACCTGCGCCGGCAGCCGACGCCGCCAGGTCGGGTGGACGTAGCCGAAACCCCCACACCCGCCCAGCCCTGGACCGCTGGGCAGCTGACCGACTAAGGGACCCAGTTGGCCATCCCGATCCCCAACCCGATCTGGCCTCTCGGGCTTACAATCAATAACATTCCTGTCTACGTAACTGTAATTCACATTGTTGCGGTGTCTCACGCCTGTAATCCCAGCACTTTGGGAAGCCGAGGCGGGCGGATCACCTGAGGTCAGGAGTTCGAGACCAGCCTGACCAATATGATGAAACCCCGTCTCTACTAAAAATACAAAAATTAGCCTGGCATGGTGGCATGCACCTGTAATCCCAACTACTCGGGAGGCTGAGACAGGAGAGTCGTTTGAACCCGAGAAGCGGAGGTTGCAGTGGGCCGAGATCATGCCATTGCACTCCAGCCTGGGCAACAAGAGAGAAACTCCGTCTCAAAAAAAAAAAAAGAGTAAAGCCACTCCCCTTCTCATCCTCCCCTACCCGCACTCCCGAACTTTCAAATTCCCTCTTAGCATGAGCAGCACCTTTGAGAAGTAGCAGTGGAAGGAACTCCAGATGAGGGGAAGTCATTCAGGATCAGGTGGCAGGGGTGGCAGCCCAGATCCCCCCATCCCTGCACTGCCAAGGACTTTCTGGAAGGTCCAGGCTGCTGCTTTCTTTCCACCACACTGAGGAACATTTAGCCCCAAACACTCATCCATTCAGTAGATACTGAGTGGGACCACAGGGTAGATGTGCCAGTAGTATGTGCGGCTGGTTATTTTGTGGTGTGGGGGAGGGGGAGCTTGACACAGAAGAAAGAGCCCACAAAAGATACAGACAGTCCTGGATAAGGAGCCTGGAGGGAGTAGTTGGTGAATTTGGGGCAAGAGATAGCCAATTTTTTTCTTTTTTTCTTTTTTCTTTCTTTTTTTTTTAACAAATAAGTTTTGCGCTTGTCACCCAGGCTGGAGTGCAATGGCACAATCTCGGCTCACTGCAACCTTCGCCTCCTGGATTCAAGCGATTCTCCTGCCTCAGCCTCCTCCCGAGTAGCTGGGATTACAGGCGCCGGCCACCATGCCTGGCTAGTTTTTGTATTTTTAGTAGACAGGGGGTTTCATCATGTTGGCCAGGCTGGTCTGGAACTCCTGACCTCAGGTGATCCAGCCGCCTCAGCCTCCCAAAGTGCTGGGATTACAGGTGTGAACCACCGGGCCAGCCAGAAAGCCACAAATTGAAAGGTGAGTAGGAGTAGGGGGTGCTAGGGATCCCTGCTAGGTAGAGAGACTGGAAGGAGCAACGGCCAGGAGGGGTCAGAGCCCCGCCCAGCAGGCAAACTGGCAAAAGCTTGGCTGATTGAGAAGCAGGCCAAGCCCACTGACAGGCACCAAATTCCCAGGGCCTCTAGTTGAGAGGTTCTTAGACAGGGCTAAGGTTCAGGGGCTTGGATCACTCAGGAACTTTTGCAGAGTTTGATGTGAGCACATTTTCTGTGTGATGGAATATTAGTTTTCTATTGCTGTTGTAACAAATTACCACAAACTTAGTGTCTTTAAGTGACACAAATGTATTATCTTACAGTTCCGTTAAGTCAGAAGTCTATAATGCCGGCTCACTGGTCTAAAATCGAGTTTTCAGTGGGGCTGCATTCCTTTCTGGGGGTCTAGGGGAGACTCCCTTTTCTTGCCTTTGCTAGCTTCTGGGCTTTTCTTAGGTCAAGCCCTTCTCTATATTAAAATCCATTGTTGTTGGTAGAGTCCTCCTGCTGCCACTTCTGATGCTCACCACCTGTCTTCCTCTTCCATGTATAAGGCTCCTGAAGCTGGGCACGGTGGCTCACGCCTGTAATCCCAGCACTTTGGGAGGCCAAGGCGGGCGGATCACTTAGGGTCAGGAGTTCAAGACCAGCCTGACCAACATCGTCAAACCCCATCTCTACTAAAGATATAAAAATTAGCCAGGCATGGTGGCAGTCACCTGTAATCCCAGCTACTTGGGAGGCTAAGGCATGAGAATTGCTTGAACCCGGGAGGTGGAGGTTGCAGTGAGCTGAGATCATGCCACTGCACTCCAGCCTGGGCGATAGAGTAAGACTCAGTCTCAAAAAAAAAAAAGGGGGCCAGACGCGTTGGCTCACACCTGTAATCCCAGCACTTTGGGAGGCCGAGGTGGGCAGATTACAAGGTCAGGAGTTCAAGACCAACCTGGCCAACATGGTGAAACCCCGTCTCTACTAAAAATACAAAAAATTAGCCGGGCATGGTGGCATGCACCTGTAACCCCAGCTACTCAGGAGGTTGAGGCAGGAGAATTGCTTGAACCCGGGAGGCAGAGGTTGCAGTGAGCTGAGATCGCACCACTGCACTCCAACCTGGGCGACAAAGCAAGACTCTGTCTCCAAAAAAAAAAAAAAAAAAAAAAAAGAATATCTGGCTTCTTTCTCCAGAATATAAAGTTGGAACTTAAACGTTGTGGTTTATGTTGGCATCCCAGCCTGAGGGGATGGGTGCTGGGGTGAGGTGGGTGAGATGCTGGGGTGCTGTGTCTGTGGTTCTGAGTTGGGTTGGTTGGGATGGTCTCCACTAATCTGATTATCCTGTTTGCCCCCGTCCCAGGGCTACCCATGTACGTGAAGTCCCTGTACTGGGCCCTGGCGTTCATGGCTGTGCTCCTGGCAGTCTCTGGGGTTGTCATTGTGGTCCTGGCCTCAAGAGCAGGTATGGTGTCCCTGCAGTCCCCATCCCCTCTCCCTGCTGCTCCACTACTGGGGCTGTGTTTCCAGCCCTTAAAACACCTTAGAATTAGAAAGAGACACTGGGAGATGCAACATGAAGACATGGTGCTTGATGAGCAAAGTTAAGGAAAATGGGTGCCTTCCTCCCACTGGACACAGCTTGTGCCCTGATAAGCAATCAGATGCCAGCTGCCACCCCGGGGACTTTGTGCACTGCACAGACTATAAAAGCTCCCTGGGGCCCTGCCCACCCTGAGGTTTGCCAGTTCCATGCCCCTTCATTTGAGGCAGCAGCCAGGCTTTGTTTATTTAATGCAGCTTACCCTGCAGCTCACCAGCAGTCTCTGTGCTTGCAGGAGCCAGATGCCAGCAATGCCCCCCAGGCTGGGTGTTGTCCGAGGAGCACTGTTACTACTTCTCTGCAGAAGCGCAGGCCTGGGAAGCCAGCCAGGCTTTCTGCTCAGCCTACCACGCTACCCTCCCCCTGCTAAGCCACACCCAGGTGAGAAGGGGGTGGCCAATCTAAGGGGGTACAGATCCTTCTAGACCACAGAATCCTAGCACTGGAAAGAAGCTTAATGATTGAGTCCAGCTCTTCATTATAGAAGTCACCAAGGTGTAGAGGAGTAGCATGAGCATAACTTCGTGCAGCCTCTAACTCCTGTGCTCAGGCAACCCTCCTGCCTCAGCCTTCTGGGTAGCTACAGGCATGTGCCACCATGCCCAGCTTTTAAAAAAATTTTTTTTTGGCCAGGCACAGTGGCTCACACCTGTAATCCCAGCACTCTGGGAGGCCAAGGCAGGCGGATCACAAGGTCAGGAGTTCTAGACCAGTCTGACCAACACAGTGAAACCCTGTCTCTACCAAAAATACAAAAATTAGCCGGACATGGTGGCGGGCGCCTGTAATCCCAGCTATTTAGGAGGCTGAGGCAGGAGAATTGCTTGAACCTGGGAGGCAGAGGTTGCAGTGAGCCGAGATCACTCCACTGCACTCCAGCCTGGGCAACAGAGCAAGGCTCCGTCTCAAAAAAAATAAATAAATAAAAATAAAAATAATTTTTTTTAAGGGACAGGGTCTCACGATGTTGGCCAGGCTGGTTCAAACTTCTGGCCTCAAGTGATCCTCCTTCCTTAGCCTCCCAAAGTGCTGGAATTACAGGCCATGAGCCACTGCGCACAGCCAAGCACTTACGTTTTTAATCGTTGGTCTCTGGGTCATCTTTTGATAGGCTGGGCTTGGCTGGACAGCTCAGCTTTATAATGCAGATTGCCAGGGCTTGGTTTGAGGCTGCAGGTTGGGTCTGTGTAGAATATTCCATCCCCATGGGAGAGGGAGAGGAGTGGATGTTTGCTGAATAGTAATCCAGTCAGTGGGTTTGAGAGCATCTACAAAAAGGGACCAATAGACAGGATCCAGTCCTTGGCATAATTTTGTTTTCCTTTTTTATTTATTTATTTGTTGTGTCTCACTCTGTTGCCCAGGCTGGAGTGCAGTGGCATAATCTCGGCTCACTGCAACCTTCACCTCCCGGGTTCAAGGGATTCTCTTGCCTCAGCCTCCCAAGTAGCTGGGATTATAGGCATGCGCCAGCACACCTGGCTAATTTTTGTATTTTTAGTAGAGATGGGGTTTCTCCATGTTGGTCAGGCTGGTCTCAAAATCCCCACCTCAGGTAATTCGCCCGCCTCAGCCTCCCAAAGTGCTGGGATTACTGGTGTGAGCCACTGCGTCCAGTGTTGTCCTTTTTTTGGAAACAGGTCCTCACTCTGTTGCCCAGGCTGAGTGCAGTAGTGCAGTCATGGCTTACTGCAGCCTTCAACTCCCAGGCTCAAGCAATCCTCCCACCTCAGCCTCCTGAATAGCAAGGACTACAGTCATGTGCCACCACAACTGGCTAATTTATTTTTTGTAGAGACACAAGTCTTGCTATGTTGCCCAGGCTGGTCTTAAACTCCTGGACTCAAGCGATCCTCCCACTTCGGCCTCTCAAAGTGCTGGGATTACAGGTGTGAGCCACTGTGCCTGGCTTTTTTTTTTTCCCCATTTAAAAAAATTGTGGGCTGGGCGCATGGCTCACGCCTGTAATCCCAGCACTTTGGGAGGCCGAGGCAGGCGGATCACAAGGTCAGGAGATCGAGACCATCTTGGCTAACACGGTGAAACCCCGTCTCTACTAAAAATGCAAAAAATTAGCCGGGCGCGGTGGCGGGCGCCTGTAGTCCCAGCTACTCCAGAGGCTGAGGCAGGAGAATGGCGTGAACCTGGGAGGCGGAGCTTGCAGTGAGCCGAGATTGTGCCACTGCAATCCGGCCTGGGCTAAAGAGCGGGACTCCGTCTCAAAAAAAAAAAAAAAAAAAAAAAAGTGTTAAAATACACATAACATAAAATTTACCATCCTAGCCACTTTAAGTGTACAGCTGAGTGATATTAAATACTTTCATAATGTTGAGCACCTATCACCACCATCCATCTCCTGAACTCTTTTTGTCTTGTACAACGGAAACTCTAACCCCTCTAAACACTAATTCCCCATTTCCCCCGCCCGCAGTCCCTGGCAGCCACCAAGCTGCGTTTTCTCTCTCTCTCTTTGGTTTGGACTATTCTAAGAACCTCATACAAGTGGAATCGCACAGTATTTGTCTTGTTGTGACTGGCTTATTTCACTTAGCATCATGTCCTCAAGGCTCACCCGTGTCGTAGCCTGTATGAGAATTCCCTTCCTTTTTAAGGCTGAATAATATTCCATTGTGTGTATGCACCACATTTTGCTTATTTGTTCACTGGTCAGTGGACAGACCCTTGGGTTGCTTCCATGTTTGGGTTGTTGTGAATAATGCAGCTATGAATTTGGGTGGACAAATATCTCTTCGAGACCCTGTTTTCAGTTCTTAGAGTATATACCCAGAAGTGAGAATTGCTGGATCATATGGTAATCCTATTTTTAATTTTTTGAGGAATTGCCATACTCTTTTCCATAGGAGCTGTGCAATTTTACATTCCCAGCAATCCTTGGCTTAATTTTACCTGGGGGCAGGTGCCAGGAATTTATATTAGCTGTTCTGGTATGTATGAAAACGCAGCACTCCTTCCGTCAGTGCTTTAATGAGTGTGTATTAAGCACTTACTCCGTGTTTGGCAAGGGGGATTCAATAATAAGCCAGAATAGCACAGCCCCCACCTTGACAAAGCTAAGACAGCAGTGAGTGAGGCAGACATCAATCAGGAAATCACAGAAATAGATGTTTAATGACCACACTGATCTGTGCTGTGAAGGGACGGTGCACAGTGCTACGAGAGTAAATGACAGGAGGGTGTGACCTGAAGGTCAAGGTGAGCAAGGCAGCATGTGCCTTTCCAAAAACATTCAAGAAAAGATAGTGAGGCCAAGTGCAGTGGATCACACCTGTAATCCCAGCACTTTGGGAGCCTGAGGAGGCAGGTGGATCACCTGAAGTCGGGAGTTCAAGACCAGCCTGGCCAACCTGGTGAAACCCCGTCTCTACTAAAAATACAAAAATTAGCCAGGCATGGTGGCATGCACCTGTAGTCCCCACTACTTGGGAGGCTGAGGCATGGGAATCGCTTGAACCCAGAAGACAGGATGCAGTGAGCCAAGATCGCGCCACCGCTCTCCAGCCTAGGTAACAGAGTGAGACTCTGTCTCAACAACAACAAAAAAAGATAGTGACACTGGGCCAGAGAGCCTTCTGGAATCCTCTCTTCTCCGTTCCAGTCTGGACCTGTTGCTCACCAGGCCTGCTGCACAGCTGTTCTGGAATTTCTATTTACCTGCATCCTCAGTATGCCTTTTGCCTCCCTCCTCCGTGGGATTCCCTGTTTCCTAGATTGCATGTCTTTTCGTTGGTTTCACCTCAGTCTCCTCAGTGGAGTCAGAGTTTTGCCACCTTGCCCAGGCTTGTCTCAAACTCCTGGACTCAGGCGATCCTCCTGCCTCAGCCTCCCTAAGTGCTGGGATTACAGACATGAGCCACCGCGCCTGGCCTCAATTTCTTGAGAACTTTCGTGCTTAAAGAACTTTTATTCTAACCTCCAAGCTAACAATCGCTTGGCTGGTGTGTAGGAAAAACACTCAAACTGTCTTTCCTCCGCTCTTACACAACAACAACAATCAACCCAGAAAGCGTCTGTGACCAAATGTGTTGGTTTTTTTTTCTCTTACCCACGAAGCAGTGGGCACCAGCTGGGTGCCCTGTAATTTAATTCAATTCTGATGCTGTTTTCCCAGAGATAGCTTCAGATCCCACAGTTTGAGGGTTCAGTCCCTAAGGCTGCCCAGCTTCAGATGCCCGTCTCAAGTCCAGGCCTCTGGAACTTCTGAGTGGCTGGCTTCAAGTTTGGGCTCCCACATTCCCTCTTTAGGTTTGATTAATTTGCTAGAGCAGCTCACAAAACTTAGGGAAACACACTTACTGGTTTGTTACAAAGGGTATTTTAAATGATACAAACACACAGCCAAAGGAGATGCACAGGGTGAAATCTGGAAGAGTCCCAAGCGCAGGAGATTCTGTCCTTATAGAGCTGGGTGAGGTGTGCCGCCACCCCCCCAGCACGGGGACGAGTTCTTTTTTTTTTTTTTTTGAGATAGAGTCTTGCGCTGTCACCCAGGCTGGAGTGCAGAGGCGCGATCTCGTCTCACTGCAACCTCCGCCTCCCGGGTTCACGCCATTCTCCTGCCTCAGCCTGCCAAGTAGCTGGGACTACAGGCGCCCGCCACCACGCCCCGCTAATTTTTTGTATTTTTAGTAGAGATGGGGTTTCACCGTGTTAGCCAGGATGGTCTCGATCTCCTGACCTCGTGATCCGCCTGCCTCGGCCTCCTAAAGTGCTGGGATTACAGGCGTGAGCCACCCCGCCCAGCCTGGGACAAGTTCTCACTCACCTTCCTGTTAGCCTCTATGTGTTCAGCCTATCTGGAAGCCCCCAAACCCTGTCCTGTTGGGCCTTTTGTGGAGACTTCATTGGACAGGCATGACTAAAGCAGGGACAACTGTGTCAAGATTTGATTGGGCAGAAAGGATTTGATCTCATACTAATAGACTAGGCAGGAAACCCAGCGAGGCCTGTCTGCTCCAATTCTTCTTGGCCTGTCTCTGCAGCATTCCTTCCTTCAGAGATGGGCCAGGACCCTCCCTAGAATAGGGTCTTATGACCCACAGCAGATTAGAGTCCTGCCTTGGGCAGAAGGTCAGAGAGAGAGATTCTATTTCCTAGGTCTGGGCCTGCATCTGAGGCCTGGAGCACCACAGCATTATAACAAATCCTGTGGCAAGGGCTATGGGAGTTATGAGCCAGGAACTGTGGACAAGAAATTTATTTTATTTTATTTATTTATTTTTTTGAGACAAAGTTTCACTCTGTCACCCAGGCTGGAGTGCAGTGGGGCGATCTCGGCTCACTGCAACCTCCACCTCCTGGATTCAAACAATTCTCCTGCCTCAGCCTCCCAAGTAGCTGGAATTACAGGTGTGTGCCAACATGCCCAGCTAATTTTTTTGTATTTTTAGTAAAGATGGGGTTTCACCATGTTGGCCAGGCTGGTCTCGAACTCCTGACCTCAAATGATCCACCTGCCTCAGCCTCCCAAAGTTCTGGGATTACAAGTGTTAGCCACCATGCCCAGCCAAAAACATTATTTTAGATAGAGATATGGAGATAGAGACATAGATATCATAATATCACATCTGGGTATAGAATTCTAGGTAGAAAATCGCTTTCCCCCAGAATTCTCTGTGACTGTCAGCTCTTAGTCTTGCCATTAAGAAGTCTGAGCCAAGGCGGGGCACAGTGGCTCATGCCTGTAATCCCAGCACATTGGGAGGCCAAGGCAGATGGATCACTTGAGGTCAGGAGTTCGAGATCAGCCTACGCAACATGGTGATACCCTATCTCTACTAAAAATACACACACACAAAAATTTAGCTAGGCATGGTGGCACACACCTGTAGTCCCAGCTACTCGGGAGGCTGAGGTACTAGAATTGCTTGAACCCAGGAGGTGGAGGTGGCAGTGAGCCAAGATTGTGCCACTTGCACTCCAGCCTGGGCGACAGAGTAAGACTAGGTCTCCAAAAAAAAAAAAAAAAAAAAAAGTCTGAGCCACTCTGATTCCCAGTTCTTTGTATGTCATTCATTTTTATTTCTTCTCTGGAAAATTTCAGTGTCTTCTTTGTTCTCAGTGTTCCGAAATTTAATAATATGCCCTGTGGGTCTTTTTCTTCTTCATTTACATTTTTGCTGCCTTGTTTCTAATTTTTAGAACTGTTTTGACCTTTCAAATGTTCCTTTTTTATGGTGTCCTGTTCTTGTTTCATGGATGCCATCTTTTCGGTCTTGAACTCCTGACCTCGGGTGATCTGCCCACCTCTGCCTCCCAAAGTGCTAGGATTACAGGTGTGAACCACTGTACCTGGCTGATGCCATCTTTTCTTATCTCATTGTGGATGCTGGTGTTTTTGAAATTTTCCTCTGCTCCCTGCATTAGCTCTGATTTTTTGTGTGTACTTTTTATTCTGTTTATTGTTTGTCTTTTGCATGTTAGAAAATTTCCTCAAATGTTGTGATCCTCAGCCGCTGTCATTGAGAGTAAAGTACTAAATTACAGATTAAGTGTTCTATGTCGGGTGGGAGGGTGCGGGTGAGGCTGAGCTTTTTTAGAGGCAGGCTTTACCATATGGGAATCAGGCAGGGACTCAGTCATTTTCTTAGTGATGCTGAGCTGTCATCATTGCGCAGATAGGAGGGGGTGGTTTCACCTCTAAGTGTGTAGCACTTAAATATCCTTCCCTTTTTATTTATTTATTTTTATCTTTATTTTATTTTATTTTATTTTTGAGACAGAGTCTTGGTCTGTCACCCAGGCTGGAATGCACTGGAGCAATCTCAGCTCACTGCAACCTCTGCCTCACAGGTTCAAGTGATTCTCCTGCCTCGGCCTCCTGAGTAGCTGGGATTATAGGGTCGAACCACCACACACAGCTAATTTTGTATTTTTGTAGAGATGGTGTTTTGCCATGTTGGCCAGGCTGGTCTCAAACTCCTGGCCTCAAGCGATCCACCCACCTCGGCCTCCCAAAGTACTGGGATTACAGGCGCGAGCCACCGCATCCCCTTCCCTTTTTAGTATAAACACCTTCACCCTTAACTGAACCCGGTATCCTGGATTCTAAAAGCCTCTGTGGTTCGTCTTTCCGAATAGCTCTGCCAGTTAGTTACCTCGCTGCATGGGGAAGATGAGTGGATCTTTGGGCTGGGGGTGGAGGGTCCTAACTGTTTCTTTTACAGACTTTCAACCGGTCCTTTTTCCCGTACATTGGCCTTCAGAAGGACCTGTTGTCTCTAATACTTAAGCTTTGGGGGCATCTCAATTCAAATTGGGGTATTTCTTGGCTTTCTCCCAGGTGTCTATCTGTCCTTTCCTTGAAAACCACTGAGCTTTCTCAGCTCTATGAGGCTGTTACAGTTGTCCAGCTTCCAAAATGTTGATGTTTCTCATCTGATGTTGTCTCTTCCCATTCTTTTTTTTTTTAATAGACACGGGGTCTTACTATGTTTCCCAGGCTGGTCTTAAACTCCTGGGCTCAAGTGATCTTCCTGCCCTGGCCTCCCAAAGTGCTGGGATTACAGACATGAGCCACTGCACTCAGCTTCTCTTCCCATTTTTTTTTTGTCCTTTTTTCTTTCTATTTTTTAAAAAATTCTATTTTTATTTAAGAGTTTTAAATATGAATGAGTTTAAATCATTGAGTGCTTTTTATGCATCCAGTGGGATGATAGTATCTTTTTTGTTTCTCCTTTTAATCTCTTGTGGCGGTTTGTTTGTTTGTTTTATTCCTGGCTTCATGTGGTCAAGTCTGCTTAGTCATCATTTTTTTCCCCAAATATTTCTGGACTTGACTTGTTAATATTTCACTGAAGATTTTTCATGCATGACATTTTGTTGGACTGTCCCTACCTGGAATCAAAGTTATTCTGCCCCACACAATAGGGAGGGGAGGGAGTTCCTAGCCTTTTTTTCCTCTGGGATTGTTCCTGGAAGTGCCTGCCATGCATTGCAGAAGGATTAGGTGTCCAGGCTCTGTCCTGGGATTAGGGGTCAGGAACTGCCACACATCAGGTGACAGCTCCGAAACAGTCTGTGGCCTGGTATCCCCACCTTCTGTATTGTGCTTCCCAGCCCTTTATCCCACCCACTTTGGCTGTCATATCCACACCTCTCTGAGACACACACCTCCTCTGAGACTCACCTCTGTTCGTGCCACCTCGCCTGGGGACAGACAATGAGTGAGAGTGGAGGGACAGAGCCCTGAATAACTGGCCACTGGGCCTGTCCTGCCAGCTGCCTGCAGTGCCTGACATCTCTTGCCCTGGAGGAGTCAAGAGGAGCCCTCCTGAGAACCCCTAGGGACCCTTGCGGGAGCAGGACAGGAAGTGAATTCTTTTTTTTTTTTTTTTGAGACCGAGTCTCGCTCAGCTGTCCAGGCTGGAGTGCGGTGGCACAATCTCGGCTCACTGCAACCACCATCTCCCAGGTTCAAGTGATCCTCCCATCTCAGCCTTCCGAGTAGCTGGGGTTACAGGCACCTGCCATCATGCCTGGCTAATTTTTGTATTTTAGTAGAGACAGAGTTTCACCATGTTGGCCAGGCTGGTCTTAAACTCTTGACCTCAGGTGATCTGCCCACCTTGGGCTCCCAAAGTGCTAGGATTACAGGCGTGAACCACCGCTCCCAGCCAAGAAGTGAATTCTTGAACACATATGCCAGTATCTCTTATTGCTGTATATTTTTCTCATTATTAAGTAATACATTCACTGCAAAAAGTTTGGAAAACATAAACATTTAGAAAGAAAATAAATTTTACTCATTATCTCGTACCTAAAGATAAGCAGTAACAAAATATTTTGGAATACCTACTTCCAGGCTTTTTTCTATGATATGTAACTTTTTCTTTAAAACAAAAATGGAAGTCCGGGCCCGGTGGCTCACACCTGTAATCCCAGCACTTTGGGAGGCTGAAGCAGGTGGATCACCTGAGGTCAGGAGCTCAGGACCATCATGGCCAATATGGTGAAACCCTATCTCTACTAAAAAAAAAAAAACAAAAATTATCCAGGTGTGGTGATGGGGACCTGTAATCCCAGCTACTCAGGAGACTGAGGCAGGAGAATCACTTTAACCTGGGAGACAGGGGTTCCAGTGAGCCGAGATCGTGCCATTGCACTCCAGCCTGGGCGATAGAGTGAGACTCTGTCTCAAATAAAAAAAAAAAAAAAAGGAATGTGCTCTTTCCTAATCTGGTTTTATTTTATTTTTGTTTTTGTTTTTTTTAGAGACAGGTCTCTGTTGCCCAGGCTGGAGTGCAGTCGTGCCATCATAGCTTGCTGCAGCCTCGAACTCTCCTGGGCTCAAGCAATCCTCTTGCCTCAACCTCCCAAGTAGCTGGGACCACAGGCATGTGCCACCACACCCAGCTAATTTTTTACTTTTTCTAGAGATGAAATCTTACTATGTTGCCCAGGCTGATCTCAAAATCCTGGCCTCAAGCGATCCTCCCACCTCAGGCTCCCAAAGTCCTGGGATTGTAGGCATGAGCCACTGCACCTGGCTTTTTCTGTTTTTCTAACTTTTGTTTAAATCTTTGTCAGTTTGACAGGGGAAAAAGAAGACTGGCTTTGCATTTCTTGTATTTCCACATAAGGCCAGACCAGGGCTCATACTGGTTTGGCTGTCTGGAAATAGTCTTAGAATTGCTTATCCGTAGCCGGGCACAGTGGCTCATGCCTGTAATCCCAGCAATTCGGGAGGCTGAGGCGGGCAGATCACGAGGTCAGGAGATCCAGACCATCCTGGCCAACATGGTGAAATCCTGTCTTTATTAAAAATACAAAAAATTAGCTGGGCATGGTGGCACACGCATGTAGTCCCAGCTACTTGGGAGGCTGGGGCAGGAGAATTGCTTAAACCTGGGAGGTGGAGGTTGCAGTGAGCCAAGATCACACCACTGCATTCAAGCCTGGCAACAGAGCGAGACTCTGTCCAAAAAAAAGAGAATTGCTTACCCATGCCCTGTTTCTTTTCTCTTAGCATTACTCAGTCTTTTTCTTGTTGATATGTAGGAGCTCTTTCCTTTGGTTGTCCACCTCTTATGTAGGGAATATCCTTATGCTCTTAGGCACACTTGTGCTATAAGGAATCTGTACTCCTTACGCCCCACAGTGTCCTGACCTTGTGCTGGAGACTGGGCATGCAGGGGTGCGGAACGCATGGCCGGGCCTCAGGGTCCAGCAGGAGCCCTCAGATCTTCCTCCTAGTCCTGTAGTCTTCCATTTATTAAAGAAGTGAAACCTGTTTTCAAATCTTATTGTTTTAGCCGGGCGTAGTGGCTCACGCCTGTAATCCCAGCACTTTGGGAGGCCGAGGTGGCTGGATCATCTGAGGTCAGGAGTTTGAAACCATTCTGGGCAACATGGTGAAACCCCATCTCTACCAAAAATACAAAATTAGCGGGACATGGTGACGCATGCCTGTGATCCCAGCTACTTAAGAGTCTGAGGCAGAAGAACACTTGAACCCAGGAGGCAGAGGTTGCAGTGAGCCGAGATCGCGCTACTGGGTGACAGAGCAAAACTCTGTCTCAAAAAATAAATAAGTAGGCTGGGTGTGGTGGCTCACACCTATAATCACAGCACTTTGGGAGGCCGAGGCAGGCAGATCACTTGAGGTCAGGAGTTCAAGACCAGCCTGGGCAACATGGTGAAACCCCGTCTCTACTAAAAATACAAAACGTAGTTGAGCGTGGTGGCACACGCCTGTAGTCCCAGCTACTCGGGAGGCTGAGGCAGGAGACTCGCTTGAACCTGGGAGGCAGAGGCTGCAGTGAACAAAGATCGCACCACCGCACTCCAGCCTGGGTGACAGAACGAGACCCTATCTCAAAAAAATAAGTAAATAAACAAATCTTATGGTATTAGTTTACTGGGGCTGCTATAGCAAAATATTGCAGACTGGTTAGCTTCAACAAGCTGACTTTCTCACAGTCCTGAAGGCTGGAAGTCTGAGATCAAGGTGTCAGCAGGTTCTGGGTTTCCAGAGGCCTCTCCTTGGCTTTCAGGTAGTGGCCCTTCTCCTTGTGTCCTCACATGGCAATCCTGTGCCCTCCCGTCTCTAGTGTCTCTCGGTATGTCTAAATTTACTCCTCTTGTAACAACCCCAGTCACATTGGATTAGGGGCCACCCGAACAGCTTTATGTGCATTTAATCACTCTTTAAAAGCGTGACTCCAAGTATGGTCACATTTTGAGGTACTGGGGGTTAGGGCACCCACATATGAACTTTAGGGTGACAGAATTCATCCCGTCGCACTTACGGAATCCCAACACTTAAAGACTGACACATGTGACATTTTGACTTGTATCAAATTGTTTTATAAGTTCAAAAGAGAACACTATCCTTTTCACTCGCGTCCGCGTGAAGAGACCACCAAACAGGCTTTGTGTGAGCAACAAGGCTGTTTATTTCACCTGGGTGCAGGCGGGCTGAGTCTGTAAAAAGAGTCAGCGAAGGGAGATAAGGGTGGGGCTGTTTTATAGGATTTGGGTGGGTAGTGGAAAATTATAGTCAAAGGGGGTTGTTCTCTGGCAGGCAGGGGCAAGGGTCACAAGGTGCTCAGTAGGGGAGCTTATGAGCCAGGAAAAGGAATTTCACAAAGTAATGTCATCAGTTAAGGCAGGAATTGAAGGGGTGGGTTGCCCCTCCACACCTGTGGGTCTTTCTTGTTAGGTGGAACGAGAGACTTGGAAAAGAAAAAGACACAGAGACAAAGTATAGAGAAAGAAATAAGGGGGCCCAGGGGACCAGCGTTCAGCATATAGAGGATCCCACCAGCGTCTGAGTTCCCTTAGTATTTATTGATCATTCTTGGGTGTTTCTCGGAGAGGGGGATGTGGCAGGGTCATAGGATAATAGTGGAGAGAAGGTCAGTAGATAAACACGTGAACAAAGGTCTCTACCTCATAGACAAGGTAAAGAATTAAGTGCTGTGCTTTAGATATGCATACACATAAACATCTCAATGCCTTAAAGAGCAGTGTTGCTGCCTGCACGTCCCACCTCCAGCCCTAAGGCGGTTTTCCCCTATCTCAGTAGATGGAACATACAATCAGGTTTTATACCGAGACATTCCATTGCCCAGTGACAAGCAGGAGACAGATGCCTTCCTCTTGTCTCAACTGCAAAGAGGCATTCCTTCCTCTTATACTAATGCTCCTCAGCACAGACCCTTTATGGGTGTCGGGCTGGGGGACGGTCAGGTCTTTCCCTTCCCATGAGGCCATATTTCAGACTATCCCATGGGGAGAAACCTTGGACAATACCTGGCTCTCCTAGGCAGAGGTCCCTGCGGCCTTCCGCAGTGTTTGTGTCCCTGGGTACTTGAGATTAGGGAGTGGTGATGACTCTTAAGGAGCGTGCTGCCTTCAAGCTTCTGTTTAACAAAGCACATCTTGCACCGCCCTTAATCCATTTAACCCTGAGTGGACACAGCACATGTTTCAGAGAGCACGGGGTTGGGGGTAAGGTCATAGATTAACAGCATCCCAAGGCAGAAGAATTTTTCTTAGTACAGAACAAAATGGAGTCTCCTATGTCTACTTCTTTCTACACAGACACAGTAACAATCTGATCTGTCTTTCTTTTCCCCACAAGGAATAGGCCATTTTCACTTCTTTTGTGATTCTTCACTTCAGGCCACCTGGACGTATATATACGTGCAGGTCACAGGGGATATGATGGCTTAGCTTGGGCTCAGAGGCCTGACATTCTTGTCTTCTTATATTAGTAAGAAAAATAAAATGAAATAGTGGTAAAGTGTTGGGGCGGCGAAAATTTTGGGGGGTGATATGGAGAGATAATGGGCGATGTTTCTCAGGGCTGCTTCGGGCGGGATTAGGGGCGACATGGGAACCTAGAGTGGGAGAGATTAAGCTGAAGGAAGATTTTGTGGTAAGGGGTGATATTGTGGGGTTGTTAAAAGGAGTATTTCTCCTATAGAATGTTTGGTGATGGCCTGGATGCAGTTTTGTATGAATTGAGAGACTAAACAGAAGACACAAAGTCCAAATAAGAGAAGGAGAAAAACATATTAAAGGACTAAGAATTGGGAGGGCCCAGGACATCCAATTAGAGAGTGCCTAAGGGGGTTCAGCCTAATTACTTGCTTGGTTGGCAAGTTTTTAGGCTCTATCTTTGAGCTTTTTTTTTTTTTTTTTTGATGTTGTCATATACCAGGCCAGATTGATTTAGGTAAAAACAGCACTGTTCATTTAAAAATATAGAGTCCCCCCCACCCCCTTTTTTTTTTTTTTTTTTTTTTTAGCAGTGAGTAAGTCCAGGCCTCGGCGATTTTGGAGGAAAGAGAAATGCAAAGCTAGCAATTGTTTGTTAAAGAAGGATTAGAAACGGCTAGGAGAGAGTGACTGAGATTGATAGTGTGGTGGAGATAGCTGGGGAGAGGTAGAGCGTGGCATAAGAAGGGAACAACAGTAAGAGTGAGTATAAAAGTAAAGCATAGGACTTCATCAGGGTGAAAGTATTGGAGTGTACTTTGTCACTGAAGATCTTCTATCCACTTAAAGAGAGACTTAAGGGTGGGGATTTGAGGTAAAACCAGGAGCCACTAAATACCAAGAGCCTGAGAAACTGCTTGGGTGATTTGACTAATAAAGGCCAGTCCGTTATCAGACTGTATAGAGGTGGGAAGGCCAAACCGAGGAATTATGTCTGACAGAAGGGAAGAAATGACCGCGGTGGCCTTCTCAGACCCTGTGGGAAAGGCTTCTACCCACCCAGTGAAAGTGTCTACCCAGACCAAGAGGTATTTTAGTTTTCTGACCCGGGGCATGTGAGTAAAGTCAATTTGCCAGTCCTGGGCAGGGGGCAAATCCCCGAGCTTGATGTGTAGGGAAGGGAGGGGGCCTGAATAATCCCTGAGGAGTAGTAGAATAGCAGATGGAACACTGAGATTTTTTTGAGGATAGATTTTTACGATGGAAAGGAAATGAGAGGTTCTAAGAGGCAGGCCAGCGGCTTGTAACCTACATGGAAGAGGCTATGAAATGATGACAGAATAGCCTGTGAGGCTGGAAGGAGATATTTTCCTTGGTCCAAGAACCATTTACCTTGTGTGGGAAGAGAATGACAGGTGCAAGTTTGAGTGGGGGAGTAGGTGGGAGTGGCCAGATGAGAAGGAGAAAAACTGCCATGAGGGATAGAAGTTGGAACGCTAGGTGCTTTTTTAGCTACCTTATCAGCATATGCATTGCCCTGAGCAATGAGAGGTCTGATGCCTTTTGATGGCTGCTTGCAGTGAATGACTCTAGCTTCCTTCCTTTCTTTTTTTTGTTTTTTTTTTTTTTGAGACGGAGTCTCACACTCTCGCCCAGGCTGGAGTGCAGTGGTGCCATCTCGGCTCACCGCAAGCTCCGCCTCCCGGGTTCACGCCATTCTTCTGCCTCAGCCTCTGGAGTAGCTGGGACTATGCCTGGCTAATTTTTTGTATTTTTAGTAGAGACGGGGTTTCACCGTGTTAGCCAGGATGGTCTCGATCTCCTGACCTTGTGATCCACCCACCTTGGCCTCCCAAAGTGCTGGAATTACAGGCGTGAGCCACCGCGCCCGGTGACTCTGGCCTCCTTTGGAAGTAAAGCGGCTTTGAGAAGAGTTTTTATTAAAGAGGCATTAATGATGGAGGACCCTTGCATAGTGAGGAAATTTCTTTCTGCCCATATAACAGCATGGTGGTGCAGGATATGGAAGGCATATTTAAAGTCAGTATAAATATCGATGCGTAGTCCTTTTGCAAGAGCAAGGGCTCGAGTGAAGGCAATGAGTTTGGCTAGTTGAGAGGTAGTGGACGGGGGCAGAGTGGTAGCCTCACTGATAGGTGTGGAAGATACTATAGCATAGCCTGCCTTTGCTGGTGAGTGGCAATTAGGCCTGGTGGAACTGCCATCAATAAACCAAGTGTGTTCAGGGTGAGGAACAGGAAAGAAGGAAATATGGAGAAATGGGGTGAATGTCAGGTGGATCAGAGAGATACGGTCATGGGGATCAGGTGTGGTATCAGGAATAATGTGGGAGACTCAACAAAGAGTGAGTATAGCTGAAGCAGCCAGAGGGCAGAAAGTATATGTGTCAGGTGTGAGGAAGAAAATAGATTTTGGAAGTTATGAGAACTGTAGAGAGTGAGTTGAGCATAGTTTGTGATTTTGAGGGCCTCTGAAAATATTAAAGCAGCGGCAGCCGCCACACACAGACATGAAGGCTAGGCTAAAAGAGTAAGGTCAAACTGTTTGGACAGAAAGACTACAGGGCACGGTCCTGGCTCTTGTGCAAGAATTCTGACCACAGAGTCCTGCACTTTGGCTGTGTGTAATGAAAAAGGTTGGGATGAGTTAGGGAGAGCTAGTGTGGGAGCAGCTTTTAGGGCTGTTTTTTAAGGAATGGAAAGGGGAGTGGGGAAAGGATTTAGGATTTATGGGGTCAGCTAGGTTTATCTAGAATAGAATAATGGGTTATGGAGGGAGGTATTGAGGATAGGAGAGTATATGGGTTTGGCACCTCGGGGTGGATAGGCAAAACAATTTGGTTGATAAGGCGCAGATCCTGAACTAACCTGTAATGCTTGTCTGGTTTTAGGACAGGTAAAATGGGGGAATTGTAAGGAGAGTTTATAGGTTTTAAAAGGCCATGCTGTAACAGGCGAGTAATAACAGGCTTCTAAAGCATGCTGTGTGATGGGATATTGGCGTTTAGCGGGGTATGGGTGATTAGGTTTTAATGGGATGGTAAGGGGTGCATGATCAATCGCCAAGGAGGGAGTAGAGCTGTCCTACCCTTGTGGATTAAGGTGGGGAGATACAAGGGGAGAATGCAAAGGAGGCTTTGAACTGGGGAAAAGGGCGGCAATGAGATGTGGCTGTAGCCCAGGAACAGTCAGGGAAGCAGATAATTTAGTTAAAATGTCTTGACCTAACAAGGGAGCTGGGCAGGTGGGGATAACTAAAAGGAGTATATAAAAGAATATTGTCCAAGCTAGCATCAGAGTTGGGGAGTTTTAAGAGGTTTAGAAGCCTGGCCGTCAACACCCACAACAGTTACGGAGGCAAGGGAAACAGGCCCTTGAAAAGAAGGTAATGTGGAGTGGGTAGCCTCCATATTAATTAAGAAGGGGATGGACTTACCCTTCACTCTATAAGAGTTACCCAAAGCGTCTGTGATGGTCCAGGAAGCTTCTGAGGCAATTGGGCAGCGTCGGTCGTCAGCCGCTAAGTCAAGAAGATCTGGGAAGGAGTCAGTCAGAGAGCCTTGGGCCGGAGTTCCAGGGACTCTGGGGGTGGCTGCTGGGTGAGTTGGACGGTCTGATTTCCAGTGGGGTCCCATACACATGGGACACAGCTTAGGAGGAATCCTGGGCTGCGGGCATTCCTTGGCCCCGTGGCCAGATTTCTGGCACTTGAAGCAAGATCCTGGTGGAGGAAGTCCTGTAGGAACGCCTGGCCACTGTGGCTTAGGTGTGTGCGGCTTAGGCATTTTGAAGTTCTTGTGTGCTGGAGGTGCGGCTGGGTTTCGTCTCATGGCAGAGGCAAGTAATTGTAACTCAGAAATGCGTTGCTGTCTGGCTGCCTCTACTCTATTATTGTACACCTTGAAGGCGAGGTTAATTAAGTCTTGTTGTGGGGTTTGAGGGCTGGAATCTAATTTTTGGAGCTTTATTTAATGTCGGGAGCGGAATGGGTAATAAAATGCATATTGAGAATAAGATGGCCTTCTTTCTGACCTTTCAGGGTCTAGGGCTGTAAAGCGTCTCAGGGTTGCTGCCAAACGAGCCAAGAACTGGGCTGGGTTTTTATATTTGATGAAAAAGAGCCTAAACGCTAACTGATTTGGGAGAAGTCGGATAAAGAAAAACCTTGACCATGCCTTTAGCTCCAGCCACCTTTTAAGAAGAAATCGCTGGGCAGGTCGGGGAGGGCTAGTTGCAGAACGAAACTGTAAGCCGCGTCAGGTGTGAGGAGAGGAGGTGATAAAAGGATTATAGGGTAGGGGAGCGGAGGCTGAGGAAGAATTGGGACCTGGCTCGGCCTGCTGAGGAGCAACCTGGGGAGGAAAGGAGAGGTCAGATGGGTCTGTAGAAAAGGAAGGAAAGACTCAGCAATGCTTGGGGTTGGGACTGAGGGGACAGGTGGGAGGGAAAGAAGCAAGATTTGGGACTAATTGCATTGGGAACAGAGACTAGGGAGGGACTGATGTGTAAAAGAATGCCTGGACGTCAGGCACCTCAGACCATTTGCCCATTTCATGACAAGAATTACCTAGACCTTGTAGGATGGAAAAATCGAAAGTGCCGTTTTCTGGCTATTTGGAACCATTGTCAAGTTTCCATTGGGGACAAGCAGCATTGCAGAAGAAAATAAGGCATTTAGGTTTTAGGTCAGGTGTGAGTTGAAGAGGTTTTAAGTTCTTGAGAACACAGGCTAAGGGAGAAGAAGGAGGAATGGAGGGTGGAAGTTTGCCTATAGTGAAGGAGGCAAGTCCAGAGAAAAGAGAGGGTAGAGACACGGAGAGAAGGTGGGGGGATGCTTGCCCCCCAGGACAGTGGAAAAGGGATAGACACACAGAGAGAAGGGATGGGGGGTGCTTGCCCCCCAGGACAGTGGAAAAGGGGTAGAGACACGGAGAGAAGGGGTGGGGGGTGCTTGCCCCCAAGAAAAGTGGTGCTTGCTGCTAAGGGTAAGGACCAAGGCAGGCGTCCCTGCGTGATCAGACACCTCTGAAACGTGGGTGAGTAATCAAGCAGGCATCCCCGCGTGATTAAACACCAAGGGAAGACTGTTTTCCCGAGTCCGTAACTAGCGATGGAGTTTTGGGTTCACGGATAAAACGCGTCTCCTGTCTCTACCAGAAAAGGAAAGGCACTGAAATTAAGAGAAGGGAGAGATTGAAAGATGGCCCCAAGATTGAAAGGAGAAAGAGGTTGAGGGATAGTGAGAGAGGTTGGAGAAAAGCATAAAAAGAGGCCGCTTATCCAATTTAAAATTGGTGAGATGTTCCTTGGGCTGGGTGGTCTGAGGACCAGAGGTCGTAGGTGCAAAGAGCAGGAGGACAGGGGATTGATCTCCCAAGGATCCCTGATCCGAGTCATGGCACCAAATGTCACACGCATCCGTGTGAAGAGACCACCAAACAGGCTTTGTGTGAGCAATAAGGCTGTTTATTTCACCTGGGTGCAGGCGGGCTGAGTCCGAAAAGAGTCAGCGAAGGGAGATAAGGGTGGGGCAGCTTTATAAGATTTGGGCGGGTAGTGGATAATTACAGTCAAAGGGTGTTGTTCGATGGCGGGCAGGGGTGGGGGTCATGAGGTGCTCAGTGGGGGAGCTTTTGAGCCAGGATGAGCCAGGAGAAGGAATTTCACAAGGTAATGTCATCAGTTAAGGCAGGAACAGGGCATTTTCAGTTCTTTTGTGATTCTTCAGTTACTTCAGGCCATCTGGATGTATACGTGCAGGTCACAGGGGATATGATGGCTTAGCTTGGGCTCAGAGGCCTGACAATCCTAAAGTCCAAACAGCCCTGTGATGTGAAGATAATGATTCGTTTTTCTCTTTCATCGATAAGGAATCTTGTGGCAAAGAAAAGCTCAGTAACTTGCCCTTGATCAGAGTGTCAGAGAAGATATTTGCACCAAATGCCTGGCTCAGAAGCCCCACCCCAACACTGCTGCTGTGGTTTAGGTGTGTCCCCCACATTTCTCTCTCTCTTTTTTTTTTTTAGATGGAGTCTGGCTCTGTCACCCAGGCTGGAGTGCAGTGGTGCGATCTCAGCTCACTGCAGCCTACCTCCCAAGTTCAAGCAATTCTCCTGCCTTAGCCTCCTGAGTAGCGGGGATTACAGGTCCCACCACCATGCCTGGACAATTTTTGTATTTTTTAGTAGAGACAAAGTACAGGCTGGTCTTGAACTCCTGACCTCAGTTGATCCACCTTCCTTGGCCTCCCAAAGTGCTGGGATTAAAGGCGTGAGCCCCCTCGCCCAACCTCCTTCTCTTTTTTTCAATTGACACAGAGTCTCGCTCTGTCACCCAGGCTGGAGCGCAGTGGCAGGTCGCCACTTAGTTCACTGCAACCTCTGCCTCCCAGGTTCAAGTGATTCTGGTGCCTCAGCCTCCCAAGTAGCTGGAATTACAGGCTCCTGCCACCACATGCAGCTAATTTTTGTATTTTTAGTAGAGGTGGAGTTTCACCATGTTAGCCAGGTCGGTCTCAAACTCGTGACATCAAGTGATCTGCCTGCCTTGGCCTCCCAAAGTGCTGAGATTACAGGTGTGACCCACTGCGCCCAGCCGTCTTTTATTTTAGACAGGGTCTTGCTCTGTTCCCCAGGCTGGAGTGCAGTGTTGTGATCATGGCTTGCTGCAGCCTCCACCTCCCAGGCTCAAGCAATCCTCCCATCTCAGCCTCCTGAGTAGCTGGAACCACGCCTGGCTAATTTTTTTGATTTTTAGTACAGACAGGGTCTCACTCTGTTGCCCAGGCTGGTCTCAAACTCCTAGCCTCAAGCAACCTTCCCATCTCGGCCTCCCAAAGGGCTGGGATTACAGGCATGAGCCACTGCACCTGACCCAGCCTCCAAAACTGTAAGAAGTAATTTATTTTCCTTATAAATTACCCTTTCTGTGGTAATCTGTGACAGCAACAGAAAACAAACTAAACAGACCAGGACAATGACATTGGAGCCACCAAAAACGTCGGGGCCAGGTCCCCTCGCAACCCCCATGGCAGGCTCAGGAAACAGTGGCTGGTATCTTCCCATTTTTCCCATGTAAAAATCTGCTGGAGGGCCGGGCTCAGTGGCTCATGCCTGTAATCCCAACACTTTGGGAGGCCAAGGCGGGCAGATCATCTGAGGTCAGGAGTTCGAGACCGGCCTGGCCAACATGGTGAAACCCAGCCTCTACTAAAAATATACAAATATGGCCGGGCGCGGTGGCTCACACCTGTAATCCCAGCACTTTGGGAAGCCGAGGAGGGCGGATCATGAGGTCAAGAGATCAAGACCATCCTGGCCAACATGGTGAAACCCTGTCTCTACTAAAAATACAAAAAATTAGCCGGTGTGGTGGCGGGTGCCTGTAGTCCCAGCTACTCAGGAGGCTGAGGCAGGAGAATCGCTTAAACCTGGGAGGCGGAGGTTGCAGTGAGCTGAGATTGCACCACTGCACTCCAGCCTGGGCAAGAAGAGTAAAACTCCATCTCAAAAAAAAAAAAATCTGTAGGTGATGTTTTACAGTGAGCACAGATTACTGTGTAACCAGGAATAACATTTATTTTCTAAATGTTCCACAAATAATATATGCTGTGAATGGGGGAATATGCCAGGGCACCAGTAGCCTGTGAGGGCAAGAGGAGCTCAGTAGGGATCAGTTTCTGCTCAGCACCTGGGCTGGGCCCTGAGGTGTTGTCGTTAAGATGGGAATGGGCTGTGCAAAGAAAGCACCCCAGGCTCCTGTACCAAACGACTCAGACTGGTTGTATCTGCAAATTGAAGGCCTGTAGGAATGTAGGTGGGACCAAAGGTGGTCTCTAGAGTGCCTAGAATTAGGGCCAGGAGCCAAGCAGGGCGGGGATCATATTGTTGCAGGGACATAGTTCATCCCATTACTTACTTACGGAATCCCATCACTTAAGACTGATGAACATAGCATTTTGTCCTGAGACAGACGGATTGAGCACAGCAAATGCCAACAGGAAGCCAGTAAAACGGGTCTCACATCAGACAGGTTCACCTCAGATGAGCTTAGACCTCCTTGTTGCCAATGGGGGGAGGTGGGTTTAACTATCCAAATTGGAAACAGAACCTGAGATAAAGAATTTAACAAAAAAATGCATACAACATCAATCATTTGAAACATAAGTAAATCTGCAGAAAACATATCATAGTCTGGGTAAACCCCTTCCCTGCAAAAAGACCAACGCTAAGATTCAAGATCCAGGCAGTTAAAATCTGGAATATAATGATTGTGGAACTCTGGAATTTTCCTGAGTTCTGGACAAGGACCGGAAGCTCCTGCAGGTGCTGAGGCAGGGTGGGGAGGACAGGACACACATGCAGAAGCAGCGCGCACAAACCCCAGGAACGCACCAGGGCCAGGGTGCCCAGAGGTACAGGATAGACGTGGCTCATCTTCCCAGAAGCCTGTTTTGCTCAGGATTAGTGAAAAGTAGGAGGTTGTAAGTGCTCACCATTAGTTTAATAACAGCTTTGCTTTGCAGAGTGGAGGAGGGAGGAAGCTACCTTAACAGCACACGCTGATTTCAAAAAGATTAAACCATGAATACATTTACATCCTAGGATTAAGAAAAGTAATTTGAAACATTTTAATATTAAAACAGACATGGATGAAGATAGAGAGTAGAATGGCTGTTGCCAGGGCAGCGGGGGATGGGGAGTTGTTTAATGAGGACAGCTTCAGTTTGGGGAGGTGAAAAAGTTCAGGAGATGGATGGTGATGATGGTTTTACAACAATGTGGATATACTTCATGCCCTTGAACTGTACACTTATCATGGTTAAAATGGTAAATTTTATATCATTAAACTTTTTCTTTCTTTCTTTCTTTTTTTTTTTTGAGACAGGATCTCTTGCTCTCTCACCCAGGCTGGAGTGCAGTGGTGCAATCATGGCTCACTGCAGCCTCTACCTCCCGGGGTCAAGCCATCCTTCGGCCTCAGCCTCCTGAGTAGCTGGGAGTACAGGAGCGTGCCACCACACCTGGTTAATATTTGTATTTTTTGTAGAGACAGGGTCTCACTATGTTACCCAGGCTGGTCTCAAACTCCTGAGCTTGAGTGATCTGCCCTCCTTAGCCTCCCACAGTTCTAAGACCACAGCTATGAGCAGGCATGCCTGGCCGTGAATCTTTTATCACAATTTTTAAAAAAGAAATGTATGAAGGCATAGGAAATAATTTTCTATAATTTTAAGATGTAAAATATGAGATTTTCAGTCCATTCTGCTCAGGATCACATTCCCCCTCCCCATATTAGTGGAAAAGTTGGAGAATCCACAGTTTAAGGAGGCCTCAGGATCTTTGGCACAGAGCAGTCCTTTTAGCCATAAATTACTTAGTAGTTCCCGGAGTTTATTTATAACTCTGAACAATGCCTTCCCTACACCACCATTTTTGCTAACAATGAGATCAGGAGTCTCAAACGCAAGGAAAACGCAAGGAAAAGAAGAATGGAATGGAGTGGGTGGGTCTAGGCGGGGCTGGGGCTCGGGGGAGGCCTTCAGCTCCCGTCACCAGGAGGCCCAGAGGGGAAGGGTGAGAGAGGCAGATGGCTTGGGGCTCTGACAGAAGGACAGGGTCCTCTTGAGGTTGCTGTAAGCATCAAAGGGGCTCATGTGTGTAGGAGGCAGGTCACAGGCTTTGCCCACCACATGTCAGACGTGAGAGGACATGGGATGAGTGTGTACTAGGTGGCCCTGGCTTTATATGTTAGTATCTCAAGCCTCATCACAAGCATCTTCGTTTTACAGACGACCACACAGCGGCTCTGAAAGGTTGGGTAACTTGTCTAAGGTCATGTGGCTCACAAGTCATGGAGCCAGAATTTGCATATGGGGTAGCCTGGCTCCATCTCAGCCCTGGAAGAGGCACTGAGCCCTGGTGTGCCTTCCCAAACAGGCAGCTGAGTGCTCCCAGGAAGACCGTGTTGGGCCGCTCAGCCCTCTGACTCACACCTCAGAGCAGCCTGGGGCCCTCCCAGCCTCTCCAGGTTTCCCTGCCCAGCCCCACCCTGGGCCCCAGTGTGTCCCCGAAGCACCAGCCAAGGAACAGCTGCCCAGTGTACTTTCTCTGTTCCGTCCACTCACCACTCTCCATTTTCCTATGCACTCTGGTCTTTAGGATTCAAGAAGGGTAAGA
Source organism: Pan troglodytes (assembly GCF_028858775.2). Lineage (NCBI taxonomy): Eukaryota > Metazoa > Chordata > Mammalia > Primates > Hominidae > Pan > Pan troglodytes. The sequence continues at coordinate 154,819,140 of NC_072404.2, read as the reverse complement.
TTAGCAACCTTCAGCCTGGGAAGTTGCCCCTGACTTCTCTCTGGGCTGTTAACTGACTGGTGCTAACCTTGAGGGGCAGAAGATGGGTTTTCCGTGACACTTCTGGGATACACAGTGGCCTGATGGCCTGGTCTCACTGTGGCTCTTGCTGATTTTTGGCAGTGAGCGCGGGGAGGCAGTTTCACTGAGCTGACCTACTGTGCGCTGGGTTATCATAGTGCGATGTTGAGTGAGACAAGCTCCTGGCCCGCACCAGGTTCACCAACTAATACAGGAAAGTGACAAGGAGGCAAGCCATTAGAAGGCAGCACATGAGTGGTGGCACGCACCAGCAGTCCCAGCTACTTCGGAGGCTGAGGTGGGAGCATCGCTTGAGCCCAGAGGTTCAAGGCCAGCCTGGACAACGTAGTGAGATCCTGTCTCTTAAAAAATAAAAAAGAGAGGCTGGGTGCGGTGGCTTATACCTGTAATCCTAGCACTTTGGGAGGCCGAGGTGGGTGAATCATCTGAGGTCAGGAGTTCAAGACCAGCCTGGCCAACATGGTGAAACCCCATCTCTACTAAATTGGGCGTCATGACAGGTGCCTGTAATCCCAGCTACTTGGGAGGCTGAGACAGGAGAATTCCTTGAACCCGGGAGACGGTGGTTGCAGTAAGCCGAGATTGTGCCACTGCACTCCAGCCTAGGTGGCTGAGCAAGACTCCGTCTCAAAAATAAAAATTAAAAAAATAAAAATAAAAAAGAGACAGCTCTATTCTGTGAAAGTTGTGGAAACCAAGGGGAGGGAGGAGCACCTATTTCACCTTGGAGAGGGTCAGCCCAGTGTCCGTTAAAAAAGCAACCTTTAAATCAGTTCTGAAGGATGGAGGAGGCGGCAGCAACAGGACAATCATCACTCTAATTCCCAGGGCTTGTCTTTGTTGACTTAAACCATTTTCTTAGGGAAGAAGAACTGAGCATATGCGAAATTCATTTATACCGCTCTGCTCCTAACCTGCCTCAGTGTGAATATGTGCTTCTTGACATTGTTGTGAGTGATATGTACTTGCTAGTGTAGTCTTTTTTTTTTTACATGGCGTGATTTCATATTTACATTTTCCTGCATAATGACATTTTCTATACACTTGTCATTTTTAATAGCACTATAATTTTCCATCATGTTGACATCCTATAATTTACCTTGTTATTTCTCAATTGCTGAGCGTTTGGGGAGTTTCCAGTTTTTCTTCACAAATAGCACCGTGTTATCTTTAGATAAGTTCATTTTTTTCCCTTTATATTCTTGGATTTATTTCTCAGTGAAATCACCCATTTGAGCAGGAGTGGTGGTGCTGCTCTTGTCACATAGCACCAAACGACATTTCAGAAAGAACAAGCTGATGCGGGCTGTGCCGGCATCACTGCCCCCTCCACCACGTCCCCACCCTGGGACTTAAAAGATTTAAACTTTTTTTTCCAAGTTAAAAAATCTTGGCCGGGCGCGGTGGCTCACGCCTGTAATCCCAGCACTTTGAGAGGCCGAGGCAGGCGGATCACAAGGTCAGGAGATCGAGACCATCTTGGCTAACACGGTGAAACCCCATCTCTACTAAAAATACAAAAAATTAGCCAGGCATGGTGGCGGGCGCCTGTAGTCCCAGCTACTCGGGAGGCTGAGGCAGGAGAATGGCGTGAACCCAGGAGACAGAGCTTGCAGTGAGCCGAGATCGCGCCACTGCACTCCAGCCTGGGCAACAGAGCGAGACTCTTGTCTCAAAAAAAAAAAAAAAAATCTTGGCCGGGTACAGTGGCTCACACCACTAATTCTACACTTTGGGAGGCTAAAATGGACAGATCACTTGAGGCCAGGAGCTCAAGACCAGCCTAGGCCAACATGGCGAAACCCTTCCCTACTAAAAATACGAAAATTACCTGGGTGTGGTGGTGCATGCCTGTAGTTCCAGCCTCTCAGGAGGCTGAGGCAGGAGAATCGGTTGAACCTGAGAGGTGGAGGCTGCAGTGAGCCAGGATCGTGCCACTGCACTCCAGCCTGGGTGACAGAGCAAGGCTCCATCTCAAAAAAAAAAAAATCTTAAATATATACTTTAAAACATTGTCTTTTTTGCTTTAATTCATTGTTAAAAATAGTGTGACATTGAGGGCAAATATTTAAAAGAAAAAAGTCTCCTCTAGTACCTCTCCAGCATACTTACTTTGGTTTTTGTTGTTCCTGCACATCTGCGTGTATTATTATTATTATTATTATTATTATTATTATTATTATTATTTTGGGATAGAGTTTCCCTCTTGTCAGCCCAGGCTGGAATGCAGTGGCGCAATCTCGGCTTACTGCAACCTCTGTCTCCTGGGCTCAAGCGATTCTCCTGTTTCAGCCTCCCAAGTAGCTGGGATTACAGGCGCCCGCCACCATGCCCAGCTAATTTTTTTTTTTTTAATAGAAACGGGGTTTCACTATGTTGGACAGGCCGGTCTCGAACTCCTGGCCTCAGGTAATCTGCCAGCCTCGGCCTCCCAATGTGCTGGGATTACAGGCATGAGCCACCGTGCCTGACCACCTCCCTCGCTTTCTGAGCTTCCTTGTTTCTTTGCCCACTCAATGCCCACTGAGCATCGCTTAGTGGTGTTTGGCGTTCACATCCCTTTGGCTGAGACGGGGTCACCCTCATTTTGGCCCCCAGCCCTGAGCACAGAACCTGGCACCCAGCAGGCATCCAATCCAGCTTTCAAGGTTTTTTTGTTCTGCAAGCGCTGGCTTGAGCGGATCCTTCTGGATTGGCCAGCTGGGATCCTGTGGAAGCCCCAGGGAATCCGTACGCCCCAGGTAAGCCACGCCAGTGTCCAGGGGAGTGACCAGCTTACTTTTCTCCCTCAGGACTTCCTGGGCAGATACCCAGTCTCCAGGCACTCCTGGGTGGGGGCCTGGCGAGGCCCCCAGGGCTGGCACTGGATCGACGAGGCCCCCCTCCCGCCCCAGCTGTGAGTGACCACGGGCTTTTCTCCCTCCTCTGCTGTTCTGGATCCTCCATTTCTCCCCAGACTCCACCTCCTTGCTGCTCCCCTAGCCTGGAATGCCACTTGGAAAGCAACCCACGCCCATGCTCGTGGCCTGGTGCCTGATTAGACCCTGTCGCTTCACTCTATTTGGGTTCCCAGCACGTTCACCCAAGCAGGGTTGTCACCCCCATTTTACAGATGCGGGGTCAGCTGCCCAGGGAGGTTTGGGGATTCATCCAGTGCCACGTGGCTGACCAGTGCAGTGACTCACTCAGTGCCCAGGCCGGTAGAGGTGACAGGCACACAGGCTGGAGGGTCTGGCTGGGAAGCAAGGCCCCGGCACCCTAAACACCTCTCCTCTTTCCCCTCCCATCCTTTCCCAGACTCCCTGAGGACGGCGAGGACAATCTGGATATCAACTGTGGGGCCCTGGAGGAAGGCACGCTGGTGGCTGCAAACTGCAGCACTCCAAGACCCTGGGTCTGTGCCAAGGGGACCCAGTGATCTGGGCTCTGCCTGGTCCTCAGCCTGCCAGGCAGATGCAGCACCCCCTACAGGGGAGGCCAGTTGAGAGCTTGGGCAGCCTCTTCCTGGACCCAGTTATCCAGGTCTTCATGCTCTGCTCAAGGGGGCCACATGAGCGAGCCTAGGAGCTGGACTTCAACCCAGGAAGAAGCATCCGAGGGAAAGGAGATTTTCTATGGCCTCAGGCCTGAGTGCCAATATTAGTCTCCAGCTTCTGTGGATGATCGGTTTGATGACATTGGGATGGTTGTTTAGCATTTCTGTGCCTTGGTTTCATTAAAATGACAATTTCCCCCTAGAGGAAAAAGACAGGGTTAACAACCACAGCGGATTCCAATCTGGGTTCTCATTCCGGCTCATGGAAATGAGTCTGCCGTTGTTCAGTGGCAGTGGGACTTGGCAGGGATAACGTCATTGCTGTGAATTCTATTTCAGGCAGCTGGGTGTACATCGGACACAGCCTACCGGCAGCCTCTGGAAAATTAACCAAGGAAAAGGAGCGGTCAGCCCTGGAAGGAGGGGAGAGCAAGGTTTTCCTTCCCCACCCTGAGAGTTGGCAAGGGGTTGGCAGACAGGAAGGTTCTGGGTGGAGATCCCGCATGTGGGCTGGCCAACCCCTGGCACGCTGATGCCCAAGGGTGAGACAAGGCAGAGAGGACAGGGCCACCTGGCAGGAGAAGCCAGGAGAGCACCCCAGCTTGGTAGGTGGAAGCTGAGGAGTCTGAGTGAGAAAGGAAATCAGAGAAATGCAGGCAGGTTCCAGGCAGCTCTTCTACCCACAGCTGCAGAGACGATCAACCTGAAGATGTCTCCATGCTGGGGTGCAGTGAAGACCTTCAGGCTGGAGGATGTGGCTGACAGAGTTGTGTAGTTCCTTGAGTCCAGCTAGACCTCCAAACAGCAGGAGCCTGGGCCTGCGTGTTGGCTTGGTGCTGAGCACGCACTCAACTGGCCCTTGCAAGCCAGCCTTCCCTCTAAAGTCAGACCATGCACCCAGATCCCTCCCAAACAGAAATCCTTATTGGTGCGTTTGAACCAGTAATGGGCCGTCTGGGAGAATGGGATGGAGAGTCCTAGATGGGAGAAATTTCTCACACTGTATTTTTCATTAGTATTATTATACTTTAAGTTCTGGGGTACATGTGCAGAACGTGCAGGTTTGTTACATAGGTATACACATGCCATGGTGGTTTGCTGCACCCATCAACTTGTCATCTACATTAGAAATTTCTCCTAATGCTATCCCTGCCTTCTCACACTCCTGAAAGTAATAACAAAAAGGGAAATGGAGGCCGGGCACGGTGGCTCATGCCTGTAATCCCAGCATTTTGGGAGGCCGAGGTGGGCGAATCACAAGGTCAGGAGTTCGAGACCAGCCTGCCAGCCTGGCCAACATGGTGAAACCCTGTCTCTACTAAAAACACAAAAAATTAGCTGGGCGTGGTGGTGGGTGCCTGTAATTCTAGCTACTCGGGAGGCTGGGGCAGGAGAATTGCTTGAACCCAGGAGGCGGAGGTTGCAGTGAGCCGAGATTGCGCCACTGCACTGCAGCCTGGGTGACAGTGCAAGACTCCGTCTCAAAAAAAAAAAAAAAAAGACATGGAAATTCCCTGGCTGGATGTGAAATGGGTGGCTCGCGTGGGGCAGGCGCCAATCAAAATACATCCTATGTGGGCAGGAAGCTGTGTATGTTACCGCCCCCATCCCCTGCCATGTGTTCCCAGGATCTGTGCCTGGAGAAATGACACATCTGTAGGTTATGAGTATACAGAACCTTATCTAGCCTTCTCAGTACCTTTTAGAGAAGGGAAGTGTTGTACTCAGTGTTACCCAGCTAGAAAGTGGAAGGTCTAGAATGAAACCCACTTGCTATCTGACTCCAAAGGCCGCACTCTTTCCATCCCAGCACGCAGTAGAGGAATCTAGAAAGGTATTAGTGGCAGCGGAGTGGGAAGCCATCAGGTGGAGTGAGGGAGAAAGGAGGTACCAAGTTGTTTTACACTTGTGATAATCGACTCCCTTGGTTATCTGTTGCTTTATAACAAAAAAAAAAATTTTTTTTTGAGGCCGAGTCTCGCTCTGTCGCCAGGCTGGAGCACAGTGTCACTGTCTCGGCTCACCGCAACCTCCGCCTCCTGGGTTCAAATGATTCTCCTGCCTCAGCCTCCTGAGTAGCTGGGACTATAGGCATCTACCACCATGCCCAGCTAATTTTTGTATTTTTAGTAGAGATGGGGTTTCACTATGTTGGCCAGGCTGGTCTCGAACTCCTGACCTTAGGTGAGCCGCCTGCCTCGGCCTCCCAAAGTGCTGGGGTTACAGGCGTGAGCCACGGTGCACGGCCTGCTTTATAACAAATTGTCCCCAAACTTAGCAACAACTATTTGCCCCAGACAACTGTTTTTCCCCCTTCATTCTATGGATTGACCAGGCAGTTCTGCTTTAGATGGTATTGGATGGAGCCCTGGAATGGCTGAAAAGTCCAAAATGGCCTGACTTGCTCAGCCAGCAATGCGGTGCAGGCTCCTAGCTGGGGCCTTAGTTCTCCTGCACCTGCGGCTCTCCATATGGCTGCTTGGACTTCCTCATAGCATGGCAGATGGATTACGAGAAGGAGCATTCCCAAATAAAGGACCACATAAGCTAGATCTCTGGAGGGCTAGCCTCAGAAGTCACCCAGTGTCACATGGGCCACATTTTAGTGGTTACAGGGCCAGCCAGTTTGAAGGGGAAGAGAAATATGTCTCTGTTTATGCTGTGTCCAGTGCTAGCTTGCTACCTGCTCTCCCAGTTCCAGTGCTCAGTGCAGCACTGGCAGAACAGAAGTACTTACTGAGTTAAAAACAGCAACATCCAAGACAATTGTTAACTTTTAAAACTGTCTCCCATCCCAGAAGGTATAACTAAAAAACTAACAATAAAAATAATAGTAATAAATAATAATAAAATAATAAAAATAAAACTGATTGTGTCTGAAATATCAAACAATTTAAAAATGGCTTTGTAAGTGCCTGTGGGACTTCTGAATTCATCAAGATAATTGTTAATATGGCCAGGCGCAGTGGCTCACCCCTGTAATCCCAGCACTTTGGGAGGCCACAGTGGGCAGATCACAAGGTCAAGAGTTCGAGACCAGCCTGGCTAACACGGTGAAACCCCATCTCTACTGAAAATACAAAAAATTAGCCGGGCGTGGTGGCAGGCACCTGTAGTCCCAGCTACTCGGGAGGCTGAGACAGGAGAATGGCGTGAACCCAGGAGGCAGAGCTTGCAGTGAGCCAAGATCGCGCCACTGCACTCCAGCCTGGGCGACAGAGCAAGACTCCGTCTCAAAAAAAACAAAAACAAACATTAGCCAGGCGTGGTGGTGGGTGCCTGTAATCCCAGCTAGTCAGGAGGCTGAGGCAGGAGAATCGCTTGAACCCGGGAGGCAGAGGTTGCAGTGAGGCAAGATTACACCACTGCACTCCACCCTGGGTGACAGAGTGAGACTCCGTTTCAAAAACAAAAACAAACAAAAAAAAATTGTTAATAGAAAAAAGCTTAAAGAATAAGGATATAGGCCGGGCACAGTGGCTCACGCCTGTAATCCCAGCACTTTGGGAGGCCGAGGCGGGCGGATCACAAGGTCAGGAGATCGAGACCATCCTGGCTAACAGGATGAAACCCTGTCTCTACTAAAAATACAAAAAAAATTAGCCAAGCGTGGTGGCGGGCGCCTGTAGTCCCAGCTACTCGGGAGGCTGAGGCAGGAGAATGGCGTGAACCTGGCAGGTGGAGCTTGCAGTGAGCCAAGATCGTGCCACCGCACTCCAGCCTGGGTGATAGAGGGAGACTCCGTCTCAAAAAAAAAAAAAAAAAGAATAAGGATATAGAGGAAGAAAATATTTTTGTACAGGTGTATAATATTTGTGTTTTAAGCTAAGTGTTATTACAAAAAAGTCAAAAAGTTAAAAAAATTTATGAAGTTACAGTAAGCTAAGATTTATTATTGAAAGAAAATGACTTTTCATAAATTAGTGTAGCCCAAGTGTGCAGTGTTTATAAAGTCTCCAATAGTGTAATGTCCTAAACCTTCACAGTCACTCCCCACTCACCCAGAACAACTTCCAGTCCTATAAGTGCCCCATACAAGAGTACCATTTTTAATTTTTTGAAGCCGAGCCTCACTCTGTCACCCAGGCTGGAGTGCAGTGGCACAATCTCTGCTCACTGCAACCTCCACCTCCCAGGTTCCAGTGATTCGCCTGCCTCAGCCTCCGAGTAGCTGGGATTATAGGTGCCCGCCACCATGCTGGGCTAATTTTTGTATTTTTAGTAGAGACAGGGTTTCACCATGTTGGCCAGGCTGGTCTTGAACTCCTGATCTTAGGTGATCCACCCACCTCTGCCTTCCAAGGTGCTGGGATTACAGGCGTGAGCCACCACACCCAACAATTTTTTTTTTTTTTTTTGAGACGGAGTGTCCCTCTGTCACCCAGGCTGGAATGCAGTGGTGCGATCTCGGCTCACTGCAACTTCCACCTCCCAGGTTCAAGCAATTCTCTGCCTCTGCCTCCCGAGTAGCTGGGATTACAGGTGCTCGCCACCACACCTGGATAATTTTTGTATTTTTAGTAGAGATGGGGTTTCATCATCTTGACCAGGCTGGTCTTGAACTCCTGACCTCATGATCCACCCACCTCAGCCTCCCAAAGCGCTGGTATTACAGGTATGAGCCACTGTGCCCGTCCAATTTTTTTAAATTTAATTTTTAAACAGCAGCCATGCTAATCTCTGTATTGTTCCAATTTTAGTATATGTGCTGCTGAAGCAAGCACTATTTATCTTTTTAAAAAATTTATTTTATTTATTATTATTATTTTTTAAGAAGGAGTCTTGCTCTGTCACCCAGGCTGGAGTGCAGTGGTGCAATCGGCTCACTGCAACCTCCGCCTTCCAGGTTCAAGCAATCCTCCTGCCTCAGCCTCGAGTAGCTGGGATTACAGGCGTGAGCCACTGCGCCCAGCCTATTTATCTTTTACACCATATTTTTACTGTACTTTTTCTATGTTTAGATACACAAATACTTACCATTGTGTTACAGTTGCCAACAGTATTCAGTGCAGTATATTGGAGTCAAAATTAAAATATAGAGACAAATCTCTAAATTTCTCATGTTATTTGGGATACCAGAATTGCAACTTCAGGCATACAAACAGACTGACTGGTCTTCAATATGTCCAAAGAACAAAGAGGAGGTTTTATAAAAAGGAGAAATGTTGGCCAGGTGTGGTGGCTCACACCTGTAATCACAGGAATTTAGGAGGCAGAGGCAGGAGGATCGCTTGAGCCCAGGAGTTTGAGACCAGCCTGGACAACATGGTGAGACCCCATCTCTACAAAAAAATAAAAAATAAGCTGGGCGTGGTGGCCCCCAGCCTGTAGTCCCAGCTGCTTGGGAGGCTGAAGATGGAGGATCCTTTGAGCCTAGGAGGTTGAGGCTGCAGTGAGCCATGATTGTACGCCTGCACTCCAGCCTGAGTGACAGAGCCAGACCTGTCTGTCTGACAAGAAAAGAAAGGAGAAATGTTATGCATTGTTTTTCCACGAAGTCCATTAGCACTCGTAGAGTGTTGGGGAGCTGGCACGCTCTGATTGGTAAGTGGCTTCAGTAGGTAAAACTAGATTTAGAGCTGCAGCAGGTTGTTTCAGAAGCCATTAGATAAAACTGGTTTCAGGTGGCAGCAGGCAGCTTCGGCAGCCAGGCTTGCAGAGAATTACATTCTTGGAGCTGTGTTATGTGCCCTAAGTGCTTTTTCCCCCTAGCTTCTCAACTGTTTTAACTGGGTCTGACAAGAATGGCCCAATTCAAAAGGCTGGGTGCGGTGGCTCACACCTGTAGTCCCAGCACTTTGGGAGGCCGAGGTGGGCAGATCACTTGAGGTCAGGAGTTCAAGACCAGCCTGGCCAACATGGTGAAACCCCCGGTCTCTACTAAAAATACAAAAATTAGCAGTGTGTGGTGGTGGGCGCCTGTAATCCCAGCTACTTGGGAGGCTGAGGCACGAGAATGGCTGAAACCCAGGTGGTGAAAGCTGCAGTGAGCTGAGATCGTACCACTGCACTCCAGCCTGGGTGACAGAGCGAGACTCTGTCTCAAAAAAAAAAAAAGAATGACCCAAGTCATATGATCAACTTGCACAAGTAACATGCTGTACAGGTTTGTGGCTTAGGAGTAATAGGCCATACCATATGGCCCAGGTCGGTAGGAGGCTCTAACCTATAGGTTCGTGTAATTAAATGATGTTTGCACAATGATAAAATCGCCTAACAACAAATTTCTTAGACATTTCCCTGTTGTTAAGTGACACATGACTATTTAAAATGTATTTGATCTGAAACTATCTCTTTCAAATGCTATTTTATTGGGTTTTAACGTTATGCTGACTTCATTAAAAGAATAAGGACTTTCTGTCATCTAAGCTCTGGAGTAAACACCACTGATGTGTTTGGCAGGGAAGGCAAGGAAGTGCTCAGAGTCTAGCAGGTCCTGTCAAAAGAGCTGAGGACCAACCCGAAGAGGCTGTCACTGACCAAAGGCAGTTTTCTTTTAAAATTAATTAATTTTTGCTTTAAAAAATCCTTTTTTCCTAGGATTACTGTGATTAAATTAAGGATCTTCAGATGAGATGAGCCTGGGTTACCCAGGTGTACCCAACGTAATCACAAGCGTCCTTATAAGAGGGAGGCAGGCAGGTCAGGGGGTGAAGGAGGAGGAGGTTGGATGTTAGAAGCCGATGTCGGAAGCCGATGTCGGAGGAGGAGGAGGTTGGGTGTCAGAAGCCGATGGTCGGAGGAGGAGGGAGGACTCAAAGATGCTACATTCTGGCTTTGAAGGAGGAGGGGACCAGGAGCTATGGACTGCAGGAAGATTCCAGAAGCTGAAAAAGAGGCTGGGCGCGGTGGCTCACGCCTGTAATCCTAGCATTTTGGGAGGCCGAGGAGGGCGGATCACTTGAGGTCAGGAATTCGAGACCAGCCTGGCTGACGTGGCAAAACTCCGTAATACAAAAAATTAGCTGTAATCCCTGCTACTCAGGAGGCTGAGGCACGAGAATCACTTGATTCTCTACCCAGGAGGTAGAAGTTGTAGTGAGCCGAGACTGAGCTACTGCACTCCAGCCTGGGCGACAGAGGGAGACTCTCTCTTAAAAAAAAAAAAAAAAAAAAAAAAACCCTGGAAAATGCAAAGAATGGATTCTCCCCTCAAGCCTCCAACGGGGAACGTGGCTCTGCTGGCACCCTGATTTAGGCTCAGTGAGACTGCAGACTTCTGGCCTCCCCAGTGGAAAGGTACAAATTTTGCGTTGTTTTGAGCCTCTAAGTTTGTAGCAACACTATCAACTGTATCACAACTTTAAAAATATTTTAGACTGGCCATGGTGGCTCACGCCTGTAATCCCAGCACTGGGAGGCCGAGGCGGGCGGATCACCTGAGGTCAGGAGTTTAAGATCAGCCTGGCTAACAGCCTGGCTAACATGGAAACCTCGTTTCTACTAAAAATACAAAACATTAGCCGGGTGTGGTGGTGTGTGCCTGCAATCCCAGCTACTCGGGAGGCTGAGGCAGGAGAATTGCTTGAACCCAGGAGGCGGAGGCTGCAGTGAGCCGAGATTGTGCCATTGCACTGCAGTTTGGACAATAAGAGTGAAACTCCGTCTCAAAAAAATAAAAAAAAAAACTTAAAGAGCAAAACTCTGTCATATACGTACATATATACGTATATATATGTACGTATATACGTACGTATATACACGTATATATATATATACACACACACACACACACACATATATATAATTTAGGAAGGACTCTATAGGCCTCGCCAGATTACCAAAGGGGTCTGTGAAACCAAAAGTGGTTAAGAACCCTCGATCCATCTGCCCCCTGTGATTTCACCCTGTCTCACAGCATTAAATACCATCAATAAGCCGATGATTCCAGAACGTCAGATCTGGTCCCCTGCCACCTGTCAGGCCTCATGTCCCTTCTTCCCTGGACTCACTCCCCTCTAGCTGTTTCTCAAGCCCACCTGTCACTTTTCCTTCCCTCTTCATCTCCTTCCATGGCTGAAATCACCTGCTTTGAAATCATCTGTGTGCTTGATTATGCGTAAGCTCCATGAGGACAGGATTTGTCTATGCATGAATCCACCCTTGGTGCTTAGAATGATGCCAGCCCAGCCTCACGCCTGTAATCCCAGCACTTTGAGAGGTTGAGGCAGGTGGATCACCTGAGGTCAGGGGTTCGAGACCAGCCTGGCCAACATGGGGAAACCCCGTCTCTACTGAAAATACAAAACATTAGCCCAGCACAATGGTGGGCACCTGTAATTCCAGCTACTCGGGAGGCTGAGGCAGGAGAATTACTTCAACATGGGAGGCAGAGATTGCAGTGAGCTGAGATTGCACCACTGCACTCTAGCCTGGGTGAAAGAATGAGAGACTCCAACTCGAAAAAAAAAAAAAAATAGAAATAGTGCCAGCCCATAGGAAATGCTTAATTCCCCTTAGTGGAAAGGAGGAGGAAGGGATGAACCATCCTGAATCTCTTTGTGTTTGGGTGAATCTCGTCTCTTGTCACAGTTTATGTTGGTTTTGCTTCATTATTCAATCTAAGACTTCATAGGAAGATTAGCCCGTTTTTATACTTATGGATAGGAGAAAATATGTTTGGTTTTACTGCTGTCTGCATATTTTTGTGCAAAATATTTCACTATTTAATCTGTCTGCTCTGTAGGGTGTGTATCTTATAGTTTGGGAGTTTTGTGTCGTTGTAATAGTGACAATTTTTATATTGCATTGGCTGTTCATGGTGCCATAACAATGTACCATAGACTGGGTGCAAGGTAAACATAAATCACAGAAATGTATTTTCTTCCAGTTCTGGAGGCTGGAAGTCTGAGATCAGGGGGTCCACATGGTCCGTTCCTGGTGAGGGCTGCTCTCTTGCCTTGCAGATGGCCACCCTCTCACTGTGTCCTCATGTGGCATGGAGAGAAGGAGCAAGCTCTTTAGTGTCTCTTATAAGGTCACTAATTCCATCATGACCTCATCTAAACCGAATTACCAGCTGGGCACAGTGGCCCACGCCTGTAACACCAGCAATTTGGGAGACCCAGGTGGGTGGATCACCTGAGTTCAGGGGTTCGAGACCAGCCTGGCCAACATGGTGAAACCCCATCTCTACTAAAAATACAAAAATTAGCCAGGCCTGGTGGTGGGCACCTGTAATCCCAGCTATAGTTAATATTGAGTGTCAACTTGATTGGATTGAAGGATGCAAAGTATTGTTCTGGGTGTGTCTGTAAGGGTGTTGCTAAAGGAGATTAATATTTGAGTCAGTGGACTGGAAGAGGCAGACCCACCCTGAGTATGGGTAGGTACCATCTAATCAGTCTCCAGCGTGGCTAGGATAAAAGGCAGAAGAAGTTGGAAAGAGCAGACTTGCTGAGGCTTCTGGCCTTCATCTTTCTCCCGTGCTGGATGCTTCCTGCACTTGAACATCAGACTCCAAGTTCTTCAGCTTTTGGACTCTTGGACTTATACCAGTGTTTTGCCAGGGGCTCTCAGGTCTTTGGCCACAGACTGAAGGCTGTACTGTCGGCTTCCCTATTTTTGAGGTTTTGGGACTTGGACTGAGCCACTACTGGCTTCCTTGCTCCTCAGTTTGCAGACAGCCTATCATGGGACTTAACCTAGTGATAGTACGAGTCAATTCTCAGTAAACTCCCTCTCAGGCCGTGGTGGGCGGACGAGGTCAGGAGTTTGAGACCAGCCTGGCCAACATGGTGAAACCCTGCCTCTACTAAAAATACAAAAATTAGCCAGGCGTGGTGGCACACACCTGTAATCCCAGCTACTTGGGAGGCTGAGGCAGGAGAATCGTTTGAACCCGGGAGGTGGAGGTTGCAGTGAGCTGAGATCGTGCCATTGCACTCCAGCCTGGGCAGCAGGGCAAGACTCCATCTCAAAAAATAAACAAACTCCTTCTCATCTACACATACATCCTCTAAACATCTAGTTCTGTCCCTCTAGATAACCCTGACTAATACTGTTTCATTTTTTCCTAGGACTTGGTATATACCTTATCAGCATGTTGATCAAGTCATTTTATTTTTAGAAAGCCCTCTTGCCTTATTTTATTTCTTTAAATATCTTCTCTGGCCAGGTGCCAGTGACTCACTCCTATAATCTCAACACTTTGGGAGGCCAAGGCGGGTGGATCACTTGAGATCAGGAGTTTGAGACCAGCCTGGCGGACATGGTGAAACCCTGTCTCTACTAAAAATACAAAAATTAGCCCGGCATGGTCTGTAGTCCCAGCTACTTGGGAGGCTGAGGCAGGAGAATCCCTTGAACCTGGGAGGCAGAGGTTGCAGTGAGCCAAGATCACACCACTAGACTCCAGCCTGGGCAACACAGCAAGACTCCATCTCAAAAAAAAAAAAAAAGTTTTTTTTCCTGTTCCATTATTTTTGTTTTTGCCTCCAGGAATATTAACTAAATGTATACAGTACTTCTTGGATCTTCATGTCTATCATATTCTGTGTATTCATTTTTAACTTTTGTCTATTCTACTTTGTTCTTTACTGTTTTTCTCAATCCCAATGTATCGTTTTTTCTCTTGCTCTTCCTTTTTATGATTTCAGGATTACTTCTTTTCAATTGTGCTGCATCCACTGTGCCTGGCTCTCTGTGATAGCTTTTGTTTTGTTTTGAGGCAGGGTCTCGCTCTGTCACCCAGACTGGAGGACAGTGGCATGATACTGACTCACTATGACTTTTGCCTCCTGGGCTCAGCCTCCTAAGTATCTGGGACTAAAGGTGTGTGCCACAATGCCTGGCTAATTTTTGTATTTTTTGTAGAGACAAAGTTTTGCCATGTTGAACTTTGGAGGTCTTGAACTTTGGAGCTCAAGTGATCCGCCCACCATGGCCTCCCAAAGTGCTGGGATTACAGGCATGAGCCACCCACCCGGCTAAGTTTTGTATTTTTTATAGACATGAGGTCTCACTATGTAGCCCAGTCTGGTCTTGAACTCCTGGACTCGAGCCATCCTCCCACCTTGGCCTCCCAAAGTGCTGCGATTACAGGTGTGAGCTACCGTGCCTGGCCTATCAGTCATCTTTGAATGAGGCAAGTCTAGACCACCAGATGTCAGGAGTTGAAGGGCCTGGGCTATGTATGCTCTAGGAGAGCAGCATTCACGTGAGTGGATAACCTTCACTCCTCCTGTCCGCTGAGCTCATCAGATGCAGGCTCATGGTGGACAGTTGCTCCTCTCTGTCCAACCTCACTTGCAGATTCCTTCCTTCAAACAAGGCTTGTCTGTGTGACTCCGCATTCAGCCTCACCTCCTGTGTTCACTCCAGCTCCCTGCCTGGGTCTGAGCAAGTCCCTACCTGAGCATCCTGTCATGCTTTGCTCCCTGGCGTGTCACTGACTTTGGAGAATTATGCTCAGCTGGCTGCCTCCAGGACGTGCCCTCTCCTTACACCTGTTTAACATTCAGGGCAGTTGGCATCCCTTCCTCATACTTTCATGGCTGAGGGTTTCAGAGGTCTCCTAGTTTCCTTAGTGCCAAGATGTGGATTGCTGCTGCTTGTTCTCCTTACTGCTTTGGGGTAGATTTGGAGAGAAGCAGCATTATTCTGACATTTTTAAACAGGAAGTCTTCTGCTGTGTGCTGCAGCCTGTCTAAATAGCCAGCCTCGGTTCAGAACGTGGTGGCCAGAAGAGAGCCCTATTCAATAGATGAATCAAGAGATTCAATACACTTATTTTTGCTCTGTTGCCCGGGCTGTAGTGCAATGGCACAATCTTGACTCAATCCAATCTCTACCTCCCTGGGCTCAAGGGATCCTCCTGCCTCAGCCTCCCAAGTAGCTGGGACCACAGGTGTGCACCACCATGCCCAGCTTTTTTTTTTTTTTTTATACTTTAAGTTCTGGGGTACATGTGCACAATGTGCAGGTTTGTTACATAGGTTTGTATGTGCCATGTTGGTTTGTTGCACCCATCAACTTTTACATTAGGTATTTCTCTTAATGCTATCCCTCCCCCAGTCCCCCACCCGCCAACAGGCCCCAGTGTGTGATGTTCCCCTCTCTGTGTCCATGTGTTCTCATTGTTCAATTCCCACCTATGAGTGAGAATATGCGGTGTTTGGTTTTCTGTGCTTGTGACAGTTGCTGAGAATGATAGTTTCCAGCTTCATCCATGTCCCTGCGAAGGACATGAACTCATCCTTTTTTATGGCTACATAGTATTCCATGGTGTATATGTGCCACATTTTCTTTATCCAGTCTATTATTGATGGACATTTGGGTTGGTTCCAAGTCTGCTATTGTGAATAGTGCTGCAATAAACATACGTGTGCTTGTGTATTTATAGTAGCATGATTTATAATCCTTTGTGTATATACCCAGTAATGGGATTGATGCCTAACTATTTTTTGTATTTTTTGGTAGAGACAGCGTTTTGCCATGATGACCTGGCTGGTCTTGAACTCCTGACCTCAGGTGATCTGCCCACCTCGGCCTCCCAAAGTGCTGGGATTACAGGCATGGGCCACCATGGCCGGCCTCAATACACTTATAAAAGAAATATAATCTGCACAGCTGATGGTTGTCAGTTGAAGCTGACAGACTGCTAGATGAGGGTCATATAAATAAATAATATTAAAATAGAGCCTGCTGTTATAGATTGAATTGTGTCCCCCAAAATGTTGAAGTCCTAATTCCCAATACTTATTAATGTGAACTTATTTGGAAATGGGGTCTTTTAAGATGAGGTCGTGCCAGGCACTGTGGTGCAAGCTTGTAGTCCCAGCTACTAGGGAGGCCGAAGGGGAAGGATCACTTGAGCCCTGGAGTCTAAGACCAGCCTGGACAACATAGTGAGATCATATCTCTATTTAAAAAATAGATGAGATCATTAGGTTGGGCCCTAATCCAATTTGACTAGTGTTGTTATAAAACACACAAATTAAGTCGGCTATGGTGGCTCACACCTGTAATCCCAACACTTTGGGGAGGTTGAGGTGGGAGGCTCACAGGAGTTCAAGATCAGCCTGGGTAACATGGGAAGATCCAGTCTCTACTAAAAATACAAAAAAAAAAGAAAGAAAAAGCCAGGTGTGGTGGCACACACCTGTAATCCCAACACTTTTGGGAGGCTGAGGTGGGAGGCTCACAGGAGTTCGAGATCAGCCTGGGCAACATAGGGAGATCCAATCTCTACTAAAAATACAAAAAAAAAAAAAAATAGCCAGGTGTGGTGGCACACGCCTATAATTCCAGCTACTCAGGAGGCTGAGGCACAAGAATCGCCCGAACCTGGGAGACGGAGGCTGCAGTGAGCTGAGACGGTGCCACTGCACTCCAGCCTGGGCGACAGAGCAAGACTCTGTCTTTAAAATAAGTAGAAATTTGGACACAGAGGCAGACATGCCCGTAGAGAGCACATCATGTAAAAAAGACACAGGGAGAAGACAGCCAAGGGATGCCTGATGCTACCAGTAGCCAGGAGAGAGGCCTAGAAACAGATCCTTCCTCGGCACCATCAGAGGGAACATGGCCCTGCTCATGCCTTGGTTTTGGACTCTGACTTCCAGAACTGTGACAGAATAAATTTCTGGGTTTTTGTTTTTTTTAATTGTTTTTAATTATTTTTTTTAAACAAAAGCATCAGGTTGGTGAAAAAAAATTCTGTTGTTTAAGCCACCCAGTCTGAGATACTTTGTTACGATAGTCCTGGGAAACCAACCCATCACCTTTGTGTCCGCTATTCCCAACCAACATCTGCATCCCCTCCTGTGCTGAGGCAGGGGTCCAGGAGGTTCATGTTACCCTGCAAGCTTTACGTTTCCAGAGCATCACGTGCCAGAAATTGGGGAGGAAGCAGGGAACTACTAAGTGTCTTGAGGGATGGCAGCTTGGGCAAAAAGAGGAAGACTGAGTCTCTGGCCCAGCCTGGAACCCTCATGAGTGTCGGCTGCTCTGCTCAGGATAACAGCCGAATCAGATCATGCACACAAGGCCCTTGCCACTTGGCCTTGCCCACCTTTCAAACCTCGCCTCTAACTGCACGCCCTGGTCTCTCCCTGCTCCAACCATCTGAACTGTTTCCCCTTAACAGCACCCCAGAAAGCTCCCTCAAGGCCCTTCCCCATGACCCCACATCCACTCCAGAGACAGACACTGTCCTGATGTGTTTCACCACATCCATCTTCCCTGTTGTAGAGTTCGTAGAAGTGGAGTCACAGAGCATGCGCATTGCATGCAGCATAATGCTCCTGGAAATTCATGTTGCACATATGAGCAGCCCATTCTGTTGTATGGGCACACAGTACTACAATGTGTTTATCCATTCACCAGTTGATAGACATTAGTCTTGTCTCCAGTCTGGGGTGGTTATGAATTAAGCTGTTATGAACATGTCAGTACAAGTACTTGTATGGAAGTGTTTTCATTTCTCCCGGATTCCTGGGGATTAGATCACTGGGTCAGGTGCTAAGTATATAGTTCACCTTTTAAGAAATTGCCAGGCGGGGCATGGTGGCTCACGCCTGTAATCCCAGCACTTTGGGAGGCCGAGGCGGGGCGGGGCGGGGTGGGGGGGGGGCAAGGGGAGGGGATCATCTGAGGTTGGGAGTTTGAGACCAGCCTGACCAATGTGGAGAAATACCATCTCGACTAAAAATACAAAATTAGCCGGGTGTGGTGGCACATGCCTGTAATCCCAGCTACTCAGGAGGTTGAGGCAGGAGAATCACTTGCACCTGGGAGGTGGAGGTTGCAGTGAGCTGAGATCACGCCATTGCACTCCAGCCTGGGCAACAAGAGCGAAACTCCATCTCAAAAAAAAAAAAAATTGCCAAAATGTTTCCCAAAGAAGGTGTATCATGTTCTATTTCCACCAACAATGCATGAAAGTCCAGGTGCTACAAGTCCTCACCAACACTTGGTGTTGTCTTTTTACTTTCAGGCCTACCGATCGGTGTATGGTGGTATCTCATTTAAACTTGCATTTCTGATCCAGTGCAGTGGCTCACGCCTCTAATCCCAATACTTTAGGAGGCTAAGGCAGGAGGATCTCTTGGACCCAGGAGTTCTAGACCAGCCTGAGCAACAAAGCAAGACCCTGTATATACCAAAGAAAATAGCCGGGAATGGTGGCACATGTCTGTGGTCCCAGTTACTCAGGTGGGAGGATCACTTGAGCCCAGGAGTTCAAGGCTGTAGTGAGCTACAATCACACCACTGCACTCTAGTCTGGGTGACAAAGTGAGACACCTCCATCTCAAAAATAAATAAAATTGCATTTCTGAACAATACACGTTTGTTTGGCCGGCTCCACCAATCTCAGCTGGGCTCCCCTACATCTGCAAGTTGGCTTGGGTGGCCTTCTCTAGCCCGGCCTTGGCTGGAGCAGCCCTGTTCCGTGTGTCCTTCATTGTCCTCCAGCTACTGGGATAGGCAGGCATAGTCTTATGACAATGGCAAGAGAGCCAAAAGAAACACGCAAGGCCTTTTGAGGCCTAGGTCAGAACTGACACACCATCCTTTCCCCAACAGGCCACTAGCTGGAGCCACAGAAACAGCCAAACTCAGTGGGCAGGGGTGGGGGAGTCCAGCCAGTCCTGGAGTAGATGGAGCTGCAGGCTCAGGTGGCAAAGGGCATGGATGCAGGGAGAGGCAAAGAACTGGACCAGAGATGATCTCAAACACATAATCCCTCCTGTGAATGTTTCACAATTTATGCCTAATAACTCGTAGAAAAATGACTAATGATGGCCGGGTGCGGTGGCTCACACCTGTAATCCCAGCACTTTGGGAGGCTGAGGCAGGTGGATCACCTGAGGTCAGGAGTTGGAGACCAGCATGGCCAATGTGGCAAAACCCCATCTGTACTGAAAATACAAGAAATTAGCCACGTGTGGTGGTACATGCCTGTAATTCCAGCTACTCAGGAAGCTGAGGCATGAGAATTGCTTGAACCTGGGAGACAGTGGTTGTAGTTAGCTGAGATCATGCCACTGCATTCCAGCCTGGGCAACAGAGCGAGACTCTGTCTCAAACAAACAAACTAATGATGAATTTTTTTTTTTTTTTTTTTGGAGGTAGAGTCTCCCTCAGCTGCCTGGGCTGGAGTGCAGTAGTGTAATCTTGGCTTACTGCAACCACCGTCTCCTGGGTTCAAGCGATTCTCCCATCTCAGTCTCCCGAGTAGCTGGGACTATAGGCACCCGCCATCATGCCTGGCTAATTTTTGTATTTTAGTAAAGATGGGTTTCGCCATGTTGGCCAGGCTGGTCTTGAACTCCTGACCTCAGCTGATCCACCTGCCTCGGCCTCCCAAAGGGCTAGGATTACAGGCATGAGCCACTGTGCCTGGCCAAATCATTCATTTCTTGAATATCTGTAGGAAGAGTCTAGAGGCTGGGTCTGTCAGTTCTGCACAGTGGCGTCTTTCTCACAGATGGCATTTCCCACTTCACAGGGTGTTAAGTTGTTCTTTGTCCCCTGTCGAGTCAAGCTCCGGCCTCGCCTCAAACCCGTAAGGTCCTTGCACACACAGTCCGGGTGAGGCTGTGAGGATCCAAGGACACCGAGTGAAGTGAGGGCAGCAGGACCCAGTGCCTGGCCATTCTAGCTGGGACTGGCCACCTGGCAGTGTCGTAGCCAACATCTGTGGTGACTCTGCCATGCCCCAGGTAGTGTGTGTGAACAGTTTACATATAGAGCGCATGGAATTCCCACAATGACCCAGTACATTAGTGGGTTAGTTTGGCTTTTAGTAACAAAAACCCAATTCCAAGCTGCCTACGCAAGAAAGAGAAATGATTAGAAGACTCAGGAGGGCCTTAGAGAGGCCAAGAGTAGGGATACAACTGGGCTTGGGACTGGCTGGAGCCGGGCTCCTCATGTCCTGCCTCGACCTCTCTTCCTGTGCCTGGGTCACTCGCTTCTGCGGTGGCCAGCTTTATCTGCTCCTGGAGAACATGGCGGCACATGGCCACTAGCAGCTGTCAACTTCCGTGACATCCTCAGTTCAAGAGAACAGCCAGTCCAAGCTAGAAACTAGTCCCAAGGAAGGACTGGGATTGTTTTAAACAGGCTCAGGCACCCGCCTCTGGACCACTAAGCTGTCACTGTTACCAGTGTGGAAACGTCCACATTGACTAAAACATTCGTGTGACTGCAGAGGTGTGAAGGGGGGGGTTCCCTAGACAGTGGGGGAAGGGCAGACGGAACAACAGCAGTCTTCTTCCATGCTTGCGTTTTTATTTCCATTTAATAGATGAGACTCAAGGAAAAAAATGCGCAGGTAGAGTGTGCGGGTTAAGAGTACAGACCCAGCCAGGCACAATGGCTCATGCTTGTAATCCCACCACTTTGGGAGCCTGAGGTGGGCAGATCACTCGAGGTCAGGAGTTCGAGACCAGCCTGGCCAACATGGTGAAACCCTGTCTCTACTAAAAAATACACAAATTAGCTGGGTATGGTGGTGCGTACCTGTAATCCCAGCTACTTGGGAGGCTGAGACAGGAGAATCACTTGAACGTGGGAGGTGGAGGTTGCAATGAGCCAAGATTGTGCCATTGCACTCCAGCCTGGGTGACAGAGCAAGACCCTATCTCAAAAAAAAAAAAAAAAAAAAAAAAAAAAAAAAAAATTACAGGCCCTATATAAGATCTGAATAGACACTTCACCAAAAAGATATACAAAAAGCAAATAAACACATGACTTTAAGTGGATAAGCGGCGGGGCACCCTTACAATGGATTCTACTCAATGTGAAAAGGTGGGATGTGCTGGTGCACACAGCACGGGTGAGTCTCAGCAGCATCGTGTTAAGGGAAGGAAGTCGGCATAAAAGTCTGTATGCCAATAACTCCATTTATATAAAGTTCTAGAGAAGATAATGCTCATGCTAGAGAGATCAGTGGTTGCCGGGGCCAGAGGTTTGAGGAGAGGATTGGGAGAGGCCAGGAGAGAATTTGTGGGGAGATGGAACTATTCTATATCATGATTGCAGTGGTGGGATACATTTGTCAACTTACTGTATGCTTAAAATGTGATTTTTTTTTGAGACGGAGTCTCGCTCTGTCACCCAGGCTGGAGTGCAGTGGCACAATCTTGGCTCACTGCAGCCTCCACCTCCAGGGTTCAAGTGATTCTCCTGCCTCACCCTCCCGAATAGCTGGGATTACAGGTGCCTGCCACCATGCCGGCTAATTTTTTGTGTTTTTGGTAGAGATGGGGCTTCACCATGTTGGCCAGGCTGGTCTCGAACTCCTGACCTCAAGTGATCCACTCCCCTCGGCCCCCCAAAGTGCTGGGATTACAGGCATGAGCCACTGCGCCCAGCCGAAATTGGTGAATTTTATTGTGGGAAAATTAAATCTCAATAAAGTTTTTTTTAGAAAGGTAGCCATTATCATTTTTAGGCATCTCTTACAGGTTTTGCCTTTGAATAAACGCAATAAAAATAAAGTAGTAGGTCCTGGGGTTAATCTAAACTACATTCAACTCCCCCAGGCCCTATCATGATACCTTGAGTACCTTTTTGACTTTTTTAAGCCTCAGGAATCTCATCTGTAAGTCTGGAGATGGTAACTTCTAGCTTATAGATTTATTGTTGTGAAGGACGAAGAGATGATGTGGATAACTCCTCAGTGCTGGGGTTATCTAGTCTGACTTTGGTAAATGTATTATTATTGCTTCCCAAGGGCACACAGCTTCTAAGTGGCAGATTCAGGGCTCAAACCGAAGTCTGTTTCCAAACCCTAGCTCCTGGCCGCCCGCGCCGCACCGCCTCACTAGCGCCCTCTTGCGCTAGTTCTATGCTCCAAGCACACTTCGGATTCTTTGACTTCCCCTGTAAGAACACAGCGTGCTGATCAACAAACCAGAGCATCTGCTTCTATTTGTAACTCTAAGTAGAAAATTGACATTCAGCTTTTATAAATACTTTTAAAAAACAGGAACAGGCTGCAAGTCTTTTGATTTGGAAACTCTTGAGTAGCAAGGAGAAGGCTCAGAAGGCCACAAGGAATCCATACCGCTTACAGAGGGAGGGAGGGCAGGCTTTGGCCCCAGCAACTCATCAAGATGACTGCCGTGTAAAGGGGTTTGGCTGTTGATGCTCCCAGCCAAGGAAGGAAGGTAGGTGGCCAGTGCCTCCAGCTGTAAGCAGAAGCCTGGGTGTCACTGGTTGGGAGTAAGAGAAGGAGAATGAGAACAAACCATGATGATAAGTTGGTTCTGAATTATGACCAGGCAAAGGGTGGGAGAACTGTGGCCACATTTGAGCTCTGATAAGAGCAAAGCTGGAATCTTAAATATTTAGACGCGGAGCCCTAAAGGATGTACTTGACAAGCAATAAAAATCTTAGAAACACTTTAGTGATTCTCACGGCTTGCTTCTTATTCCAACTGCAAATTAACCTGGCAGTCTGAGAACATACTCTATTTTAACTTCCAAGCTCCTCACAGCAAACATCCTGTGTCTGGGACATCAGGAGCCTTTCAGCTCCTCCCAGCCTCAGGGCCAAGTACCACAGGCTCAGGGCTCCCCAGGGCCAGGTGCTGGCTGGAATCGCCTGTGAGGTTAAAAAACGCACGTGATGCTGGGTGCGGTGGCTCACACCGAAGTGCTCCCAGCACTTTGGGAGGCCGAGGCGGGGGATCACTTGAGGTCAGGAGTTCGAGACCAGCCTGGCCAACATGGTTGAAACCCTGTCTCTACTAAAAATACAAAAATTAGCCTGGTGTAGCTGCAGGCACCTGTAATCCCAGCTATTCAGGAGGCTGAGGCAGAAGAATAACTTGAACCCCGGAGGTGGAGGTTGCAGTGAGCCGAGAATGTGCCACTGCACTCCAGCCTGGGTGACAGAGCAAGACTCCATCTTAAAAAAAAAAAAAAAAAAAAAAAGGCCGGGCGCGGTGGCTCACGCCTGTAATCCCAGCACTTTGGGAGGCCAAGGCAGGCTGATCACCTGAGGTCGGGAGTTCGAGACCAGCCTGACCAACATGGAGAAACCCCGTCTCTACTAAAAAATACAAAATTAGCCGGGTGTGGTGGCACATGCCTGTAATGCCAGCTACTCGGGAGACTGAGGCAGGAGAATCGCTTGAACTCAGGAAGTGGAGGTTGTGGTGAGCCGAGATTGTGCCATTGTACTCCAGCCTGTGCAACAAGAAAGAAAATTACATCTCCAAAAAAAAAAAAAAAAAAAAAAAAAAACAACCACACACCGCAGGTACTCAGACTCCTCCCAGGTGCAGGATTCAATCTGAGTAAGCCAAGGTAGTGGTAGGAGTGATCCCGGGGCCTGGAAATCTGGAACATTTTTGTTTTACTTGGTGAGGATGGCGACTGAGTGAAAGTCTGGTCTGCTATTCGAGAAAGCTACTATTGTCCCAAGTTGGCAAGCCAAGAAACAGCAGTATAAACATTATTTAGAACTATGAAAACAAATACAAGAAGGAACCACAGAAAGCACCTAAAGTGGTTCTAACCAGTGGTGTCCGAAGTCAGAATAGTGATTATCTTGAGAAGCGGGGACTATTAGCTTGGAAGGAGCATCAGGGAACTTTCTAGGGTGCTGGAAATGGTCCGTATCTTGATCTGGGTGGGAGTTGGGCGTTGGCCCTCCCTATCCATGGATTCTGCATCGGTGAATTCAACCAACCTTGGGTTTAAAATATTTGGGAGAAAATCATTTTAAAAAATACAAATGATATACAAACAATGTAACAACTGTTTACGTAGCATTTACATTGTATCAGGTGTTATAAGTAATGTAGAGGTGACTTAAAGTATACAGAGACGATATGCATAGGTTATGTGCAAATGCCACACCATTTTGTATGAGAGACTTGTGCACCCTCAGATTTGGCGCTTGAACCCAGGAAGCAGAGGCGGAGGCTGCACTGAACCGAGATCACACCACTGCACTCAGACCTGAGGAACAGTTAGATTCCGTCTCAAAAAAAAAATTGGGTGGGGGGGGGGGGGGTCCTGCAATCAATCCCCCGTAGATACCAAGGAATGACCATACATATATAAAAACCCATCAAGCTGTACTCGCAAGATTGTGTATTTCGCCTGCATATAATTTAAACTCTGTAAATGTCTCCCTCCAAAGAGGAATCAGTTTACAGCGAGACTAGGCTGCAGGCAGACTTTTTTTTTTCTTTTTCTTTTTTCAAAGACAGAGTCCCTCTCTGTTGACTGGGCTGGAGTGCAGTGGTGTGATCACAGCTCACTGCAGTCTCAACTCCTGGGCGCCAGTGATCCTCCTGCCTCAGCCTCCCAAGCAGCTGGGAGTACGGGCACAGGCCACTGTGCCTGGCTAGATTTTAAATATTTTGTAGAGACAGGATCTCCCTTTGTTGCCTGTGTTGGGCTTGAACTCCTGGGCTCAAGCAATCCTCCTGCCTTAGCCTCTCAAAGTGCTGGAATTACAAGCATGAGGCACCGTGCCTGGTCAGGACTGATTTTTTTTTTTTTTAAACATACATTTACAAACTTAAAACCATCTCCACCTTTTTAAAAAACACCATATTCATATCTCCTTTGATAAAAATAGAAATTAGATGTTTTAAAAGGTCCACAAGAGTCTGGTGTACGGCCTGGGTTGAGAAGTTCTGACTTCAGAAATGCTTCCTGCAACTGCTTTTTAAAAATAGCTTCTAACCCTTTCTTTCACCAAGGTAAATTCTCATGAGTTTCAACCTCTACTTTAGAGCATACCTTTGCTTTCTGCAAGCAGAAGTTTGAAGAGAAGAGCTACACAGTAGGTTGGTCTGCATGGAATTCCTCTACTTCTTCTAGTCTCTTCCCACCAGGCACTGCCAGCTGCTATTGTTTGAAACTGACACTCAACATTACCACCAGCCCCAGCTTATGTAGTGGAGCTTTTGAGGCCGGGCTCTGACTCAGGCTGGCCTAGCGGATCGCAGGCCACAGAAGAGCAGCTCTGGATATTTGGTTTTTCAGTAGGTCAGGCATGGGATGGGGGTCCCCAAACAAGGTCTTTCCCAATTTTCCTGGTAATTCTGATGCTGGTTGGTGGTCCAGAAGCCACATTTTGAGCTACCCTGCCTAAAAGAGTCCATACTGCCAACAGGAAAAAAAAAAAGTGTATATATTTTCAATCAGATTTACTGAGGCATAATGAAGAAAGTGTATCTATTTTAAGACTGCCTTTTGACAAATGTAGGCACCCATGTAACTACTGCCAATCAAAATATGGAAGATTTCCAACACGCTAGAAAGTTCCCTCTCTGCCATTAATCCTTGGTCCTCCCTGAGGTCCGGCCCCAGGCAAACCTGCTTTCTGTCCCTAGAAACCAGTTTTGCCTGTTCTAGGATTTCACATAGAGAATTGATTGTACAGTATGTGTACTCTTTTGTGTCTCATTCCTTTAGCTCAGCTTTTGATTTATTAGCTCAGCATGTTTTAAAGGTATTCATGTTGCTGCTTGTGTCAGTAATCCTTTCCTTTATAGAGATGTATCACAATTTATCCTTTTTTTTTTTTTTTCTGAGACAGGGTCTCACTCTGTCACCCAGGCTGGAGTGCAATGGCGCAATCTCGGCTCACTGCTGCAACCTCCACCCCCCTAGGTTCAAGTGATTCTTCTGCCTCAGCCTCCCAAGTAGCTGGGATTATAGGCACCTGCCACCATGCCTAGCTAATTTTTGTATTTTTAGTAGAGACAGGGTTTCACCACGTTGGCCAGGCTGGTTTCGAACTGCTGACCTCAAGTGACCTGCCTGCCTCGGCCTCCCAAAGTGCTGGGATTAGAGGGGTGAGCCACCACACCTGGCCTGTTTATCTGCTTTCTAATTGATGGATATTTCCGCTCTTATGAATACAGCTGCTATGAATGTTCAAATACAAGTGTTTGACTGGACAGAAGTCTTCATTTCCCTTGGGTACCTAGGAGGATTGCTGGGTCATATGGTAAGGATATGCTTATTTGTAAGAAGCTGCCTGTTTTCCAAAATAGCTGTACCATGTTACAACACCACTAGCAAATGAGTTCTGGTTGCTCTACATCTTCATTCATACTTAGGTGCTGTCAGTCTTTTTACTTTTGATCATTCTAGTGGATGTGTAATGGGATCTCATAGTTTTAACTTTTTTTTTTTTT
Organism: Pan troglodytes; assembly: GCF_028858775.2. NCBI lineage: Eukaryota > Metazoa > Chordata > Mammalia > Primates > Hominidae > Pan > Pan troglodytes. The sequence goes on along the minus strand of NC_072404.2, from coordinate 154,792,404 downwards.
GAGATGGAGTTTCGCTTTTGTTGCCCAGGCTGGAGTGCAACGGCTCAATCTCGGCTCACCACAACCTCTGCCTCCCAGATTCAAGTGATTCTCCTGCCTCAGCCTCCCAAGTACCTGGGATTACAGGCATGCACCACCACGCCTGGCTAATTTTGTATTTTTAGTAGAGATGGGGTTTCTCCATGTTGGTCAGGCCAGTCTCGAACTCCCGACCTCAGGTGATCTGCCTGCCTCAGCCTCCCAAAGTGCTGGGATTACAAGCATTAGGCATTGCGCCCGGCAGTTTTAACTTTCATTTCATAATGAGCGATGATGGTGATTCTCCTTTTATGTGCTCAACGGCCATCTGAATATTTTCTTTTGTGATTCTGATTCAGAGTGTTTAGAGATCGTATTTTGAGGAACCCTGCCTTAAAAACACCCATATATATGGCCTCCAGAAAAGAACGACTTGAAGTGATGATTTATTTACTTATTTTTTGAGACAGGGTCTTGCTCTCTCACCCAGGCTGGAGTGCAGTGGCAAAATCTCGGCCCACTGCAACCTCCACTTCCAGGATTAAAGCAATTCTCGTGCCTCAGCCTCCTGAGTAGTTGCAATTACAGGTGCGCGCCACCACGTCTGGCTAATTTTTGTATTTTTAGTAGAAATGGAGTTTCACCGTGTTGGCCAGGCTGGTCTTGAACTCCTGAACTCACATGATCCACTCACCTCAGCCTGGGATTACAGGCGTAAGCCACCACGCCTGGCCTAAAGTGACTATTTAAATGGAAAATCTAAGAGTTCCTCCCCCCAGCTTTGTGAAAATTTTCAAAAATACAGAAAAGTTGAAAAACCAGTGATCTACTTAGATCTAACAGTGAACAATTTGTTACACCCGCTCTTTATGTGTGTTTATCAAATTGTTGAACTATTTAAAAGTAAGCTGCAGACATCCAGATGCTTCATCCTTAAATACTTTAGCACTTATCTCCTAAGAATATTCTTCTATGTAATGGCAATTCCACCATTATACCTAATAAAATTAACAATAAATTCATATTCAATCCATATCCTAATTTCTCGTTATTCCAGCCTTTTAAACAAAGATCCAGAGTTCAAGCCCTCTTACTGATTATCATCTCTTCAGTCTCCTTGTGTGTCATTACCTAGTAGATTGTCGTATTGATTTCAAGTAAATTAAACTTTCTGAACAAAAATTTCAAGAAATCAAAAAATGTAACTGGCCAGGCAGGGTAGCTCATACCTATACTCCCAGCACTTTGGGAAGCCAAGGTGGGAGGATCACTTGAGCTCAGGGGTTTGAGACCAGCCTGGGAAACATAGTGTGATCCCATCTCTGCAAAAAAAAATTTAAAATTTTTTTTAAAAAATTAGCTGAGTGGGAGGGTGGTGGGTGGGGGCGGGGCTATTCAGGAGGCTGAGGCAGGAGGATTACTTGAGTCCAGGAGGTCAAAACTATAGAAAGCCATGTGCACCACTGCACCCCAGCCTGGGCAACATGGTGAGACCCTGTCTGAAAACAAAAAACAAAAAATGGTAACTCCTATATACCATGTTATTTGGATAACTATCGGTTTTTTATCTGTTACAATCAGCTTGAGAGATACTATGAGACTAGAATAAAAGGTGCTGGAAATGGGACAGTACTTGCAGTTATCATCCTGCCTCATTCATTTCAGTCTTTTTTGTAATGGACATTTCTGTTGCTCCCTTCTTGCCACTCCCAGCTGAATCCTACCTGTCACAATACTTTATGCCAGAAAGAGCCTTTCACTTAGAATCAAAAAGGTGTCAGCCGACTCTGTCCTATTAGTCACTCAGCATGGCTCAGCTTCCTACTCCGAAAAACGGGCATGATGGTGATAGAATATGGTCCCTTCGAGTAACCACAGGATTGCTATACAAATCAAATGAGATCGTGTGAGTTAATGTATGTTGGAAAACATGAGGCACTTCATTCATTCATTCCACATTCATCGAGCATCGTCTATGTAGGTCTCTGTAGGTCTCTGTGCCAGGGACAGAGATGTGAGAAAAAGGTTGCGAGAGGTTCTGGGAAAAGTTGCCTTGCTCTTAAGAGACACAAGATGAAATGGTTTCTCTTCATATGGATATAGGGCTCAGATGCTAGTCCAAGATATGGAGCTGGCATGCAACTCAATCACACGAGCTGCTAAGGTCCCTTCAGAGTTTAAGCCCATTTGAATGTATTTTCTTTTACAGGTAGCCAACAGCATCCAGAGACAGGTGTGAACAGCATTTGAGACTTGAAGAATCAGTCTCCCAAAGGAGCATCAGAGCAGATTTTGATGCTGGCACCAGCCTTTGACTTCTGCTTGGCTGGCCCCATCTCTTGGATCCCTGCTTGACTGACAGCCCAATTCTGTGAGTCTCAAAGCCTTGCTTCAGCCTAAACTCTCCAATGCTGGCCATTAGCTTGTTCTGATCCCCAGATATGCCTACAGACCCCAAACCTCTAACACCCTAATGTTTCTGCTGCTACCTGGAGAACATGCCAGTGTGCTGCCTGCTGACCCTAGAGCCCCCAAGGCCCCACTCATGCATGGCCCCAGTACTACTCTGCTGACAGACCCCTGCCTGCTCTCCCCTACTCAGCCTCTGCCCAGGGAAACCCTGTTCTCTCAGCTCTCTAACCTTTCCTGACTCCCCTGAGAGAGAAAATGCTTTTTCAAATAACAGGCAGTACAAAGAAAAATACTGAGAAAGGGCAACTTCATATTGCCTTATTTATATCCCAGGAAATTTTAATTATCAACAGTCAAGATATAATAAAATCGTGATGTAGGCTGCGCGCAGTGGCATACACCTGTAGTCCCAGCACTCTAGGAGGCTGATGCAGGCAGATCGCTGGGGCTCAGGAGTTGGAGATCAGCTTTGCCAACACAGTGAAACCCTGTCTCTACTAAAACTAGTCAGGCATGGTGGTACACACCTGTCGTCCCAGCTACTCAGGGGCCTGAGGTGAAAAGATCGCCTGAGCCCAGGATGTTGAGGCTGTAGTGAGCCGAGATTGCGCCACTGCACGCCAGCCTGGGCAACACACTGAGACCCTGTCTTAAAAAAAAAAGAAAGAAAAACAAAAAACAAACCCCACAGCATTTATTTGAAAAAACTTAAAGGCAGATAACCATTACCTAAAAACCATTTTTGAAAGAAAATCATTATTACATCAAATAGCTTCTGCTTTTTCAGATACAAAACAGACAAGAATGTGTTTCAAACTATTTAAGTCAGTACAGCATGTGGTAGTGAACTAATTCTGGACGTTCCTGGCTGTGCTTGCTGGTCTTGCGTTGGGGGCAGGCACTCAACTAGCCCAGGGCAGCAGCTAATTTACCAGTTGAAGGGACATGTTTCAATGGTTTCACAACTAGGATAGCCGTAAAAGCTGAACATCCACATTAGGCATGTGGGGTTTTTTTTTTTTTTAATATGTAATATTTACTTAGATTTTTAAAGCTAAAAAATCCATAAATGGGCTGGATGTGGTGGCTCATGTCTGTAATCTCAGCACCTTGGGAGGCTGAGGTGGGAGAATTGCTTGAGCCCAGGAGTTGGAGACCAGCCTGGGCAATAAAGCAAGACTCCATCTCTACAATTTTTTTTTTGAAATGGGAGTTTTACTCTTGTCGCCCAGGCTGGGGTGCAGTGGCACCATCTCGGCTCACTGCAACCTCTGCCTCCAGGGTTCAAGTGATTCTCCTGCCTCAGTCTCCGGAGTAGCTGGGATTACAGGCATGTGCCACCATGCCCGGTAATTTTGTTTTGTTTTTTGAGATGAAGTCTCACACTGTTGCCCAGACTGGAGTGCGATCTCGGCTCACTGCAGCCTCTGCCTCCCGGGTTCAAACGATTCTCGTGCCTTAAGCCACCCGAATAGCTGAGACTACAGGTGTGTGCTACCATACCCGGCTAATTTTTTTTTTTTTTTTCAGTAGAGATGGGGTTTCACCATGTTGGCCAGGCTGGTCTTGAACTCCTGACCTCAAGTGATCTGCCTGCCTCGGCCTCCCAAAATGCTGAGATTACAGGCATGAGTCACCATATCCGGCCTCTACACATTTTTTTTTTAAAATTAGCTGGGCATGGTGGTACGTGCCTATAATCCCAGCTCCTTGGGAGGGTGAAGTGGGAAGATCACTTGTGCCCAGGACATTGAGGTTGCAGTGAGCTAAGATCATGCCACTGTGCTCTAGCTTGGTGACACAGGAAGACCTTACATTAAAAAAAAAAAAAAAAAAAAAAAAAACCCTATAAACATTTAACAATTATAACCAGCATTTATTTGGAAAAACTTAAATGATGTACATAATCATTACCTAAAAACCATTTTGAAAGAATTTACGACATCAAATGGCAAAAGTGTTTGTGGAAATTGTAATGCATACTGGGCGATGGCTCAAAAGGCCGATGTTGAAAGCTATCACTAAAAATAGATGCTTAAAATGTAACATGCAGGGGAAAGAGGGAACTTGGAAAAGATAAAGGTATATTGGTTTTAGGTCTAATAATCACAGGTAAGAAAGTCTTTGTTTAAAAAACAAGCCTGGCAGGGGTAGGGCAGGGAGGGGTTGCTCATGCCTTATACTCCCAGCACTTTGGGAGGCTGAGGCAGGCCTATCACCTGAGGCCAGCAGTTCAAGACCAGCCTGGGCAACACGGCGAAACCCCGTCTCTACTAAAAATACAAAAATTAGCCGGGCGTGGTGGTGCACGTCTATAATCCCAGCTACTCGGGAGGCTGAGGCAGGAGAATTGCTTGAACCCAGGAGGCGGAAGTTGCAGTGAGCTGAGATTGCACCATTGCACTCCAGCCTGGGCAACAAGAGTGAAACTCCGTCTCAAAAAAATAAAAAACATACCTATTTAAGGAGGCTTTTTTCCTTAGTTTTAGTTGGTGTTGATAAGCTCAGCAAAGGAGCTTTAGGGTAATACTTGATGACAGCAAAATGAAGGAAACCTTACTGAAGGTAAAAACTTAGCAGAACACTCCCCAGAGGGACAAAAGTTTTTTGCAAATACAATATACTTAGTTATGCTTTCTACCAGTCACCAACACAGAAAGACCAAAAATTATGTATGAGAAAGTGATATTAAGATTTGAGATTTTATTCTAATTCAGTGGCATCAATCATGTAAAGAGCCATGCGGTTGAAGTGGTCCGCTGTGGCACGCAGCCCCACAGTGATGCTGCGCTTTATGCCCTGTTCATGTTGGGGCAGCATACCATCTAGAAACCACAACTGCAGTAACCATTGATATATAGACCTGTGTTACTTCTACAAGTGTTCCATTCCAACTGTACATATGCTTTAGAGTTCAAAATCTAAGTGCAGATATACTATTATAATGGGCCAGGTCCCAGACGTTCTTCCTCACACCAATCATCTAGTCCTTTTGATCTTACTCCAAACCCCAATGTACGAAATCTGAAGTGCTTGTAAGGATTTAGAACAGCACAGACTACCCGGAACAAAGGAGATACAAAACATTTCTTAGCAACCAAAAATAAAAGGGAAATGGGCCACTGAGGCAGATGGGTCTCTCAGATTAAATGCCATATAAATTGCATGTGTGGAACCAAATACAGCAGAAAACCCTCAGTTAATGAGGCATAGCTTGGTAAATTGGGAACTTGATGAGGGTTTTTAACGTAATCTGGTATCACTTAGAATGGCCTTAGTTTCCCATTCTCTCAGCACCTTCACAGAGGCCCACATGCCTCTGACATCAAATCTGTCAAACTTGGGGACAAAGGACATTAACAGTTCTTGAAAGGTGACCTTAGTTAATGATACCCACAGATACTAATTTCATTACTTAAGGAATCTGTGTTCCTCAGAATTTCCAGAATCACAAGTGATACCTGCCAATTACAGTTTAAGTTACTAATGGATATACAACTCTTCAAGGCAGAAACTTAAGTCTCATTATGTTGGTTACATATACTGTTTTTATTTGGGTTTGTTGAATGAGAATAAAAACACCCCAGTTTCTTCTGCAGGTCGAGCCCTTCTCTATAACGGTCATTACAAACAACCCTGAAGTGGCTGGAATATAGTCAGCAAGGGGCCCACATGAACAGCTCATCTGGAATCTTTGCAAGTACATATTTATGTCCTTTGGTGCCTTGCACAGTAAGGCACTGTTAATGACGTAACAGAATAGAGGAAATGCCCACAGCAAATAGTTCTAGTGACAATTTACTAGACAAGTTACAGTTTAATAATGGTGGTGGTGATTGTTTCATTTTATTATTTTTTTACAATAAGGGTGTAGCCTTTATACTCCACACACACAAAATAAAACAAGTGCTTATTACGAAAAGAGTCCCTGCCCCCACCCCCTAGAACATCCTGAACATAGCAATTCAACAGAACAGAAAAATCAAGACGTTTGATTTCAAAATTTCAATAAAAAAGCAAAAGTATGTAATGCAACAGCTGTTCAACTTCCAACTCTAAATAGGCACCATTAAACAAAAAACCCCAGTATTTTAAATTTCTCCAGCACACATTCCAGGATCAATGCTCTGAACTGTAATCAGCTAGTAATTCATAACGGGAATACAGCCTTAGAATGGAAGCTATATTGCTTCCCTGCCCCCTTTCTCTTACAATTGGAGAGTGTAGGTATTAAGGGATACAAAGTCAGAGGAAGAATAATTAAAAAGAAAAATGCCCAAAGCTGCAGCTGTTTGGACTAGGAAGACAGCATTTTACAAACGTTCAAAAAATCCCAAGGCAAGTAACACAATTTGTTCACTAGCACTCTTACTTGAAAGAATAAAGAGATCAGCATCTTATTATATAAAACTGTACTTTCAGAACTGTATTACAGGTTCACCAGAAACTATGGATGTAGTTTTAGGCATCATCAAGGAAAACAGGTTCAGTTCAGATCAAGTTAGATACTGTACATCTAGCCTAGCTGGATCTGGTGTCTGGATCTGCTCACTGTCACCCTGAACAGCTGTGAACTAAACAATAGTACGTAACTCCGTAGGAAGCTTAAGGACTGAAGAAATGTACACAGCTAGTTAGATCTCCCCTGCTTCGCGCTCTTCAGAGCTCCTCCTGTCTTCTGATCTGCCATTAGCACTCTCATAGGACCGCTTCTTATCTTTCCGATCTCTGTCACGAGGTGATCTGTCTCTTGAACTCCTGTCTCTGTCACATGATGCTAAGTCTTGGTCTCTGAATCTTTCTTTTGAGGATCTGAAAAATATTAATTTGAGGAGCAAAATATGTTGGGAAACCCAAAAACCCAAATTAAAGAATAGGATAAATATTAAGCTCTTGATAGCTGAAGATATATAGACGAATATACCCATGACAGAGGAGTCAGTTTTCTGACAAATTACAGAGCACTACCATAGTTGATAAGGGCATTAAAACAAGAAGATGGGTGAAAAACAAATAGCAGAGGGTCAGAAGGCTAAAATAATTTCTTACAGGCTACTCTCATTATCTCAGAGACAACACAGTTTCTCCAATTCATAAAAGGTATTTTAATATAAAAAATAATACATAGATAACAGCTTTAAAAAGTGAAAGAAATGTATTATCTAAATTTTAAATGGCTTAGAATAGGGGCCAGATGGTGACTATCTGGGGTACTGCAGGTCCATGCAATCTTTGTGGCAGTTCTTTTCTTTTTAGAATGTAAAAACCATCCATAGCTTGCTGGTTGTACAGGCTACCGGCCAGATTTGGCCTATCGGCAACAGTTTGCCAACACCTGACTTAGATAAGAGAACTACTCAATTATTAATATGAATTTAAATAACCACTTTTAAAAATCTACTCATACTGAGTTAGCTTATTCAACCAACAAGGGGAAATAAAAAAAGACAAAAGATGCTCACACTAATAAATCTTGATTAGCCGTAACTGTTTACTACCTTCTCCATTCCCATACCCAACTTCATATAAGAAAGGTAAATAATAAATCAATCGGAAAACCAAACATATTATGGAATCAGAATAAACATGGAATCTTCCATACTTCCAACATCTAAAATTCAACAAATTACATTTATTTGGTTCTTTACAGGTGACACAGCACTTTTACATAATTATCTCACTCAACCCATATTCAAAATTAGGATCTGAGGCACTACCAAGAACCTGAATAAGTAATACTTTCAGGAAAATAAAAAATATGACTGTTCAGTTTTAGAAATATAGTTAAGGAGGGTTAAACAAAAAATGGTTCTAAAATAATTTCCACTTTGAACATTCTACTTAATGTTTTAATAAACTTAAAATGATATAAAAAGACTGGGCACGGTGACTCACGCCTGTAATCCCAGCACTTTGGGAGGCCAAGGCAGGCGGATCACTTGAGGTCAGGAGTTCAAGACCAGCCTAGCCAACATAGTGAAACCCCCGTCTCTACTTAAAATACAAAAAAATTAGCTGAGAGTGGTGGCGTGTGCCTGTAGTCCCAGCTACTCGGGAGGCTGAGGCAGGAGAATCACTTGAACCTGGGAGGCGGAGGCTGCAGTGAGCCCAGATCGCATCACTGCACTCCAGCCTGGGTGACAGAGAAAGACTCCATCTCAACAACAACAAAAAAAATCACAGTGCCAAGTCTAGTGATTCCACGTCTACACTAGTCCTATCCATAGCCTTTGTTGGAATAAATATGAAAAGAGACGGTAAAAATGATACCTAAAAAGACACTAGATGCCAAACAGTCCCAGTGATCAGCAATAACTAAAAAACTATGAGTATCAACTACTATGTCCCACACATAGTAGTTTCCATATACTATTTTACTCAAACTACCAATAATCTTAACAAAGCAGGTATTCTTACTTTCTCCACTTAGTAGATGCGGAAAGACAGGTGAGATAGTTATAAATTACTTAGCCAAGGTGGGACGTGGTGGCTCATGCCTGTAATCCCAGCATTTTGGGAGGCCAAGGCGGGTGGATCACCTGAGGTCGGGAGTTTGAGACCAGCCCGGCCAACATGGCGTAACCCTGTCCCTACTAAAAATACAAAAATAGCCAGGTGTGGTGGCCTGGGCCTGTAATCCCAGCTACTTGGGAGGCCGAGGCAAAAGAATCGCTTGAACCCGCAAGGCAGAGGTTGCAACGAGCCGAGATCGCGCCACTGCCCTCCAGCCTGGGTGACAGAACGAGACTCTAGTCTCAAAAAAAAAAAAAAAAAAATTAGCCTAAACCAATGAACCCAAGTAATCTGACTTCTTTGGAGTCTGCACTAAACATGTTTGAACAGAGCAAAAAGACAGATTAGATAGATGCAAATGGTCCTCATTTACGCAGGGCACTATTGCCGGGAAGAGGTCACAAAGACAATCTACTTATATCAGAGACAAGTATTTCACAGTAGGGAAAGGAGAACAGCAAAACATAAAAGGCTTTCAATAAGAACTTTTACCTTGAAAAATTAAACCCAAATATGTAGCAATAACTTGATGTTGTATGAAATACCAAGTAGGTTTTAACAGCAATTATCTGGTAATTTTTAGTAAAAACAAAGAATGATGCTTTAAAAGAGAATAATTTGAATTCAAAGATGAGAAAGTGCTCGAGAAAAGCAAAACTTTTAATAGTTTTACAAAAATAATCCTCTTTATGAACATGCTGACATCTTAGATATGATCATGTATCATGTATGGTGGAAAAATTCCTATACAACTTCATAAACGCAAGAAGCATCAGGGACTAAAATAACACAATCTCAGATTAGGGGACTTCACGCCCATCCTTCCCATACCCATCACCAATAAAGACATTTAGGAGTTCAGCAACAACAATGACAGTTGGGCAGATTTGACACAGGAAAATGTCTAAACCTTCCATCACCTAGCAGGATAATTCTGAAAATTCATTGTGCAGATAAGACAGGTAACTTTTAAAAAATGCTCATTTCTGAACACTGCACTGAGGGTAGACCCCCAAAATCAGTTTCAAGAGTGTGAGATAAGAGGCCTACAAATCACTCTGTCCTTTACAAACTCCCTGCTCATTCTCTGCATTTGCCTAGGATATTCACTCTATATGGAATATCTTTTTCCTAGCTGATTCTACCTGTTCAAATTTTACCGACTACCTGAAGCCATTTTTGATTACTCTGTTATTTGCCTCATCTAAACTCTCGGATCATTTATTCTATGATATGCAGTTTAGCACTTTATAACATGTGGTAGTCTTATGCCAGTCTAATTATTGTCAAAGATGTCAATCCTTTGTTCTAACTCACATAGGAAACTTTTTTTTTTTTTTTTTTGAGAGCTGGAGTCTCGCTCTGTCACCCAGGCTGGAGTGCAGTGGTGCGATCTTGGCTCACTGCAACCTCCACCTTTGTGTTCAAGCAATTCTCCTTCCTCAGCCTCCTGAGTAGCTGGGATTACAGGCATGTGCCACCATGCCCGGCTAATGTTTGTATTTTAGTAGAGACGGGGTTGGTTGGCCAGGCTGGTCTTGAACTCCTGATCTCAAGTGATACGCCCATCTCGGTCTCCCAAAGTGCTGGGATTATAAGCGTGAGCCATGGCACCCAGCCTCACATAGGAAACTTCTTAGAGCAACTTAAAGTTGTTCAACTATGTTATACGTCTTTCTTATGTTTTACTAAGTCTAGTACAGTAAAACATATACAATTATTATTAAAATCACCTTAAGAAATACTAAAAACAAGGCCAGAATATAAGAAATAAAATATTGAGAGCCTATTAACAAACTCAGCTTGTGAGTGATTTCAGGGAATGGAAAGTTGAGTCAAAAAAAAATAGGAAAGATTTTAACAGCTTTCTGTGGATTTTATTACAGATTTTATGTGGAGTAATCCACAGAATATGTAAGACTAGTAGGTACTAGGCACTCAAAAAATGTTTATCATACATATACTTTTGAATAGTTGTCAAGAAAAAAGCAATTTTAAACATGGCTTACATTACACAGAAATTACCTGGTTTAAGGGCCATCATGTGACCTGAGAAGTTTTGACAGTTTGATCTATACAGACTATGAATGCTAAACTCTTCTACCACATTATAATCCTTTGTCTATTCTTAATAGATATTCAAGTCCTCAAACATACCTTACCTTATGCCTGCACCTTTTGAATGTTCTCATTAAACCAAGGGAAGTCTTGGAACCTCCTTAAGATTATTAGTCTGCCTTGCCAAGCTGAAGGTATGTAACAATACATATCTATAGTGCAGATAAAACAAGAATATACTAGAATGTGTCTGCTCTGAAAAAGCATCCCAGCTCAAATAAGTTTAGAAAACAATAAATCAAAGCTAAACAACTCTTGTAATGAAAGGACTTCTCAGAGCCCCTAATTTGCTGATCCATACTAAGGGCATTGGTATTTAAAATTATTTACCTGTAAAGAACTTTTTTCCAAGACACACTAAGCAGAGAAAAGCAGTAACCTCTACACATATTGGTTCCAATTTCTTGCTCTGGCTCATAAGTATATTCTTTCAAAACTACCCACATAATCACAGAAAAATGTTGTACACCCACACACAAATGTGTACATATTACCAGATGCAAAAGTTTCAAACCAATAATCTGAACTCTAAACATAAGTAAACATAAACAACTCTAAAACATTAAGGTAGCTCCATATCCTCTGATTGACACATCAATACCTCCTCTTGGATCGTTCTCTGCTCCTATCTCTAGAACTGTGCCGACTTCTCTGGTGGCTACGGCTGCGGCTACGGCTGCTGGAGCGGGACCTGTGGCGATGGCGTTTCTCCCGAGATTTGGATCGAGTTCTCCTCTTGCGTTCACGTGACATGGAGCGAGATCGATGTCTGCGATGCTCTCTGGACCTGGATCTACCAGACAAGATTTGACTTTGTTTCTACCTTTGTAATTACTATATTTCTCATTTTATATTTCTCATTTATTAAAGTCTTTTCTTTAAAGAGAAACTTTTTTTCAGTAGTCTTAATGTCAATTATATTCCAAGTCAGCTAAATCTACACTGAATTGCTGGTGTGTTAATAACTACATACTAGAATTCAAAATAAAACATTAATAATTCTCAGCCAGGCTCCGTGGCTCACACCTGTAATCCCAACACTTTGGGAGTCTGAGGCAGGAGGATCGCTTGAGCTCAGGATTTCAAGACCAGCCTAGGCAACATGGCGAAACTCTGTCTCTATAAAACATACAAAAATTAGCTGGACACAGAGGCACATGCCTGTAGTCCCAGCTACTCAGGAAGCTGAGGTGGGAGAATCTCTTGAGCCAGGGAGGTCAAGGCTGCTGCAATGACCTGGTGATCACACCGCTGCAGTCCAGCCTGGGCAAAAGAGTGAAATTCTGTCTCAAAAACAAGACACTGATTGATAATTCTCAGAGAGCAATCAGTAATGTATAAATTTATTATCAGAAATAGTTTTTCAAGTGAAGGCAACTTTTGAACCACTACTATATGCCAGGGGCTATATTATCTAGATTTGTTATGAATTTAATTGCACTTAAATATCTTGAACATTTTTGTATTCTCTAGAAATTAAATATGTACCTGACAGACCTGGATAGAAGGGAAGAGATGAGGAAGAATACGTCAGGACAAATTACTCTTTGTCTGAATTAGAAAGGTGAGATAACCATAGAAGTAAGTTTTTAATGCCCACAATATGCATGTCTAGTCACAGTGTAATCAAAACAGAGTAAGGGCCAGGGGTAGTAGCTCACGCCTTTAATCCCAGCACTTTGGGAGGCTAAGGAAGGATGATCACCCAAGCCCAGGAAGTCAAGGCTACAGGGAGCTGTGTTCACACCACTGCATTCCAGCCTGGGCAATAGAGAGCAAGACAAAACAAACACAGTAAGACAGTTCTCTATTCAAGGAGCAGAGAGTTTGGGAGAAAGAACACTTGCGAAAATCATTTTTGAGAACTTGACTCAGATTGCAAAAAAAATGTATTTCTAATGAATACACAGAAATAGAGAACGAAAAACATTCTGAAAAACCAGAAAATATACGATCAAGGTGCTGGCAAAATAAAAACATTTTTTGGAAAGAAAAAAACCCACAAGGTAAGACACTTTTACAGCCTCCACCAGGTCACAAACTAACTTGTGGGGTGGGTGGGGGTGCATGGTGAGGGTGGAAATGGCATGGAGAGGACATAAACGTTTGACAGAAAACAAGGGGAAACAAAGGAATGCAACTTTGTTAGAAGAGTCACTTTAAGAATGATGGAAATGTTCTCAACTGGATTATGGTGATAGTTGCACAGCTTTAAATCTGCTAAAAAATCACTGACTTCAGAGTAAATCATATATATATATATATTTTATACCTCAATAAAACTCTTAAATTTAAGTCACTTTAAGAATGTGAGGTTTGCTCATAATTTGATACAGCAAGTTCAAAATCATATTATACATATGAGATAGTTTACAAATACAGTTTATCTTCAACTGATTGTTATGAACGATGCTAAAAGGCATTCAGCTTATGTCAACATTATAGTCAAAGAAAGGTACATGACATGGACGTAGCTTTAGCCACACTTAAAAAGAGTATTTCTGGCTGGGCACAATAGCTTGTGTCTGTAATCCCAGCACTTGGGGAGGCCACAACGGGAGGACTGCTTAATCCTTAAACGGGAGGAGTTCAAGACCAGCCTGGGCAACATAGGGAGACCCCGTATCTACAATAAATTTTTAAAAATTAGCTGGACATGGTGGCACACGCCTGTGGTCCCAGCTACTCAGGACAGAGTGAGACCCTGTCTCAAAAAAAAAAAAAAAGCGTTATTTCCACAGCTGAAAAGAGTAATTCCAAAAGGAAGCAGAGGGAAAAAATATAAAACTCTCAGTGTAAGTTTTATCAAATCATACTTCGTTTAACCACTCATTTTGAGTTATTATGAATGCCATTTCTTCCTATGTATAACTTTATTCATCTTTTAAAAAATTCTAGGTAATTTTTTCATCCAAAAAATATTCACTAGGTATTTTTGCACTGTTCTAGGTACTAGGGGAGGTTGAGTAGCAAGTAAAATAAAGTTCCTGCACTAAACTTAGTGCTTATACTATAAAAAGGGATCTATACAGGTTTGTAGGCAGTAAATAAAGATATGTCAGGTGATTAAGAAAAAAAAAAAAGATCTATTGCTGGACATGGTGACTCATGCCTGTAATCCCAGCACTTTGGAAGGCTGAGGCAGGTGGATCACTTGAGGTCAGGAGTTCAAGACCAGCCTGGCCAACATGGTGAAACCCCTACTCTACTAAAAATACAAAAAAAAAAAAAAAAAAAAAACTTAGCAGGGCATGGTGGCACGTGCCTATAATCCTAGCTACTAGGGAGCCTAAGGTAGAAGAATCACTTGAACCTGGGAGGCGGAGGTTGCAGTGAGCTGGCATTTTGCCACTGCACTCCAGCCTGGGCAACAGAGCAAGACTCCATCTCAAAAAAAAATTAAAAGATGTTATTACGTAGAGTGGAAAAAGAGAAAAGAGTGGAAATATTTATACGGAATAAGCAGGGAAGGCTTTTCTGATAGGTTGGCACTGAAGCAAAGCTGAAAGAAGAAAGGGAACAAGTGAATCAGTCATCTCAGAGAGGAGTGCTTCAGGCTGAGGGAACACAGATGCAAAGTCCCTGAGGTGGGAAAAAGCTCAGCATGTTGAAGGAAAAGACCAGTGTGGCTGGAATGAAGTGAGCAAAAGGAAGTAATATCAGGGTCTTACAGGCAGGATGACCAGGTACTTTATCATTCAAACTAGAAGGCTCTGAATAAGTTACTGAGTGTAATGAGAAGCTATTAATACATATTCTGGGATAAAAGACATAAACCAGAACTATCCCAGGGCAGTTTGGGCTATGCCAAGCTTGTCCAACCTGTGGCCTCCAAGCCGCATGCTGCCCAGGATGGCTTTGAATACAGCCCAACACAAATTTGTAAACTTTCTTAAAATATTATGAGATTTCTTTGCAATTTTTTTTTCAGCTCATCAGTTATCATTAGTGTATCTGATGTGTGGCCCAGGTAAGCCAAAAGATTGGACACCCCAGGCCACACCGTCACCCTATGTAAAAGCTTTGGTAAAGATGTTAACTTCTCATATGAATGAGATGAAAAACCTTTGGAGAATCAGAGGGCTGATGTGATGTATTTCATTTATTTAAAGGCTCATCCTGGCTGACGTGTGAAAAATAGAATGAGGTGAAGAAGGGGGGTGGGCAAGCACAGAGAAGTAAGGAGCCCAGTTACAAGGCAAACATATTATCTAGGTAACAGGACTAGAGGAACAGAAATTAAATTTCTGGCCCAAATATCTAAAGATGTTCTATGTGCAATACTTTATGTTTTCAACAAAGGGACCAGCTTATATTAATCAAACAGTAAACAATAACAGTATCACAGTTTAATGTTTCTACTTATCATGCTAGATCAGAGAAATTCACCAATAATATAAATTAGCTGACACAACTGGCCCCACTTATTAATGTTCTTTAGTTTTTTTAGTGTTTTAGGCAGAAATATCATTGAAAGATGTTGCTAACAGAACTGTAAGGTTTTTGTTTTTCTTTTTTTGAGACAGTCTCACTCTGTCACCCAAGCTGGAATGCAGTGGCACAATCTCGGCCTACTGTAACCTCCACCTCCTGGGTTCAAGTGATTCTCCTGCCTCAGCCTCTCAAGTAGCTGGGATTACAGGCACCTGCCACCACACCCGGCTAATTTTTGTGTTTTTAGTAGAGATGGAGTTTCGCCATGTTCGCCAGGCTGGTCTCGAACTCCTGACTTCAGGTGATCTGGCTGCCTCGGCCTCCCAAAGAGCTGGGATGGTATAAGCGTGAGGCACTGCGTTCAGCCAGGTTTTTCTTTCATAACAACAAATTCTCTACTTTTTAGGGAAAAGTTATTGGGAAATAGTCTCTAGAGCTGAGAACTCAGAAAGTTTCTAAAAGAAGATGTGATCTGAACAAGAGGAATGGTAGAATTTGGAAATGACTGAGAAAGGGCATTCTAGGTGGGAATGGATCCATGAAGAAAGCTCAACGACTGGAATGAGAATGGCAAGTGAAGAATTGAGAAAGAATAATGAAGTACAACACATTTCCCTGCCTTTCTCAGACAAAAAAATGTATCAGCAACTAGCAAAAACTACAAAGAAAGGTTTCAAACCCCAAATATTAACACTGAAAGTCAAAACAAAGTATTGTCTTGCTCTTTAAAGGCTGCAAATGACTCTCTGAAAGCCTTCTGTGATCACTGTATAAAGGAATGGGTAATAAACTCACATAAAGTCAAGACTGGAGGGTATACTAAACATTTTGGTTTTGCTTAACCCACAGTTGATCAATCAAAATTTTATCCAACTATTAACCTACTAATGTTTTCAACAGCTACAACCTCTTAGAACATGTTTCCTAAATGTACCACCCAAATTGATTTTTAAAAAATTAATCCTTTTACATATCTACTCTGAGCATCTAAATGATTTCAAAAAAAATTTTCTTTTTTTTTTTTTTTTTAAAGACAGAGTCCTATTCTGTTGCCCAGGCTGGAGTGCAGTGGTGCTACCTTGGCTCACTGCAACCTCTGCCTCCCGGCTTCAAGCAATTCTGCCTCAGCCTCTTGAGTAGCTGGGATTACAAGCATGCATCACCGTGCCCGGCCAAAAAAGAAAATTTTTAAAGGACCATTTAATCAATCTATAAAAACTACCTTTGAAAAAGACAACTTCACTACTTATACCTGTCTTATGTAATACACCTACCTTTTTGGATTCTTGCTGTGTGATCGGGACCTAAAAAAAAAAGTATGTATTTTTAGAAAAGTGGCTATAAATAAGAAAACAGTGCAGTGTTACATTATATTCTTCCTGATTTCTAATGTTTACATTAATTTTATAAATACAAGGCGTGTACCTACACACACAAAATTTTCCAAAATACACCACAAACTCGACAGATTTCTTCACCTTGCAGGGTTTGCTTAACTCAAGAATACCTGGCTCTTAAAGAATATGTTCCTAGGAGATTAAAACACAGTACAGGTTGAGTACTCCTTCTCCGAAACGCTAAGGATCATAAGTGTTTCGGATTTTTTCTGTTTTTTGTTTTTGTTTTTTTTTTTTTTAATTTTTACATTTTTTGTTGCCTAGGGTGGTCTTGAACTCCTGGATGCAAATGATCCTACCACCTTGGCCTTCCGAAGTGCTGGGATTACAGGTGGCCGATTTTTTTCAAAATTTGAAGTGTCTGCATTATAATTTACTGGTTCAGCATCCCTAAATCCAGAAACCAAAATCTGAAATGCCCTAATAAGCATCTCCTTTAAATGCTGCCAGCACTCAAGAAGTTTCAGATTTTGAAGCTCACTGGATTTCATTTTTTGGATTTGGGATGCTCAACCTACATATCACAACTTGCTAATTTTCCAGAAACCACTTACCAGCTTGGAAAAAATTCTTTTATATCTGTCATTTCTTTTTTCCCTTCTGGGAAAAGAGTGAAATTTCTATGGTCTGAGATCTATATACTCTTGGAGCTACAACCTCATACTATAATCTCTAGAACACTTAGTTCAATCTTACAATGTGTTTCTTCGAATGAAATGAGATACTCTACTTAAGGCACTTGTCACATTTCCTAGCACACAGGTAATGCTCAATGAAATGTAAAGTGAATATTATGGCTAGTAGGACACCACAGGGATTTTTTTTTTGGATGATATATAGCATTGTTGAAAGCATGACTTTGAGATCAGCCAGATTTGAGTTTTATTTCTGGTTCTACCATTCACTGTCTGTGTGACCTAAGTAAGTTACATATCCTCTCTCAGCTTACTCTGTCACTAGCAAAAGAGGGATACTAATATAAATTTTACTGGGGTGGAGTGGGGGTGGGTTTATAAAGATTAGATGAATATGGACAAATTCCTTACTACAATGTCTGGCATACAATAAGCACCCAGTAAATGATTATGATTTTTTTCTTTTATCCCATCTTATATAATTTTATACTAGTTTCTAATTTCCTCATCTTCCATACTTCCATATTTCTTTAAGCTCACAGATTCAACGACTTTTTTTTAACGTTTCTGAAATTTGCATTATATAATCACTGTCAAAAGAAACTTGCCATTTGGCAAACAAAGGAGTAAGATGTGATATACTTTTTCATCATCTACAAATGTGAAAATGTAGTCCTGCAAAGAAATTCTGTTCCATGTTACTGTCACCTCAATTGAATCTTAAAATGAGATTCCCAATATTACTGAAAATTCCACTTATATATTAGAATACTGGGCAATATTCCCATAAGGACTTACTATACACAAAAGAACAAGTAGATAAAAGCTCTGAGGTAAACTTTACGGTAAATGAAGAAATCTCTCTCTCTCTCAATAGAGGACTGACATCACTTCTCCTAAAAAGGGACCATATAGACATGTAGTTTTGTTTCACTGTCTTTATGGTGCAAAAAGATTACCTGGTTATAAGCCATGTAACACAAACGAAGTCTGTTTAAACTTCTTGAAATATACTGAGTATATAATATGCTCAAAGATCGAAGGAAGTGAGCATAACCTAATACTACAAAGGGTTTTAATTAGCTTAAGCACATCTGCTAACTCTAAAGAGAAGGTATTTAAATTTAAGACATTTAAATGTAGTATGATTCAAGGAACACTAGAAATTAGGACTACAGGCAAATCATTTGTGATATAACTGTCCATCCTAAAGCTGCTGAAGAAGTTATAAAGATGAGTTACAAAAAAAGTTGCCACCATGATGCTATGTGATTTTAGCTGCCAATGGTAAAAGTGACTCAGAAGAATGTTTAGACATTCCAAATACTAGAATTCTAAGATTTTATCAATTAATGAATACCAATGTAAGAGGAATTATATACATTTAGATATTTTTAGACTTTTTAATAGTTTATGGCTCCTAGAATTGAGGAACTAACCAAAGTTCAATGTAAAAAAACCCCTTCAATGAAACAACCACCCTTAAACCTTTTGTTAACAAAATATATCATAAAAAAAAAATAATTCTATGCTAACCTGGTGCAAATCTAGCCCAATATGAAAAATCAAAGGGCTAGAAAAGGATTTTGTTATAAATCTTTTTTTTTTTTTTTGAGACGGAGTCTCGCTGTCGCCCAGGCTGGAGTGCAGTGGCCCGATCTCAGCTCACTGCAGGCTCTGCCCCCCGGGTTCACGCCATTCTCCTGCCTCAGCCTCCCGCGTAGCTGGGACTACAGGCGCCCGCCACCTCGCCCAGCTAATTTTTTGTATTTTTTAGTAGAGTCGGGGTTTCACCGTGTTAGCCAGGATGGTCTCGATCTCCTGACCTCGTGATCCACCCGCCTCGGCCTCCCAAAGTGCTGGGATTACAGGCGTGAGCCACCATGCCCGGCTGGATTTTGTTATAAATCTTACAAGATATGAAGCATTCTTTATTCACTCTTCCACACATTTTAAAGGAAATCACATTCTGTTAAATGGCCAAGAGTTACGATACTTGTATAATTAAACATTTATATAATTCGCACAGTAATATTTTTTAAAGTAAGCAGAAGTTTCCCACGTCCCATAACAGATTTATCACCATCTAAAATTTAAAATCAATTATATCTCTTTTTAGAACCACAGAGATTCAACTTCAATTACTTGGCCCATTACTCCATACCTCCTCAGCTTCTCCCTTTCTTCTCTCTCTCTTTCTTCTCTTCGTTTCAGCCGTTCCTGGTTTCTTTTCTCCTGCTTCTCAGCTACGACTCTCTTAAAAACAGTAATAAATAAGGAGAATATTTACTGAGTCCATTCTTAAACAGCTTTATCCTAAACTTTATATTATCTGGCTTCTAATACAGTACAACTGCTGTCAAAATCTGTTTAATAATTCAATTTGAAGTACTGCCAGAAATAATCATTAGGCTTACAAGTCTTCTTTCCATAATCTTTCCCCATTTTGTGGAAAATGTGTAAAATTTCACCTTTCTCCATGATTTCTACTTGGTTTTTTTTTGTTATTTTTTTTAAGTGAAAACAAATTATTTTAAAATAGAGACAGAATCTCGCTATGTTGCCCAGATGGGTCTACAACTCCTGGGCTCCAGTGATCCTCCCACCTCAGCCTCCCACAGTGTTGGAATTAACAGGTGCGAGCCACTGAGACTGGCCTATGATCTTATTATTTTTTTTTTAAGAGACAGAGTCTTACTCTGTTGCCCAGACTGGAGTGCAGTAGCACCATCTCGGCTCACTGCAACCTCCACCTGCCAGCCTCAGCCACCTGAGGAGCTGGGATTACAGGCGTGCATCACCACACCCAGCTAATTTTTTTATTAATATTTTTTAGTGGAGATGGGGTTTCACCATGTTGCCCAGGCTGGTCTCCAACTCCTGGCCTCAAGTGATCCGGCCACCTTGGCATCCCAAAGTGCTGGGATTACAGGCATAAGCCACCATACCCAGCTCCATTATTTTTTTTTTTTTTTTTTTTTTTTTTTTTTTGAGACAGAGTCTCGCTCTGTCACCCAGGTTGGAGTGCAGTGGCACAATCTCAGCTCACTGCAACCTCCACCTCCCGGGTTCAAGTGATTCTCCTGCCTCAGTCTCCAGAGTAGCTGGGACTACAGGCACGCACCACCACACCCAGCTAATTTTTATATTTTTAGTAGAGACAGGATTTCACCATATTGGCCAGACTGGTCTCGAACTCCTGACCTTGTGATCTGCCCGCCTTGGCCTCCCAAAGTGCTAGGATTACAGGTGTGAGCCACTGCGCCTAGCCTTTCATGATTTCTTAATGACATTTCCAAGTCACTTCTACAAGATTTTCCTCCTCTAAATGTTTTCTAGTATTATTTTGTATTTTTTAAAAAAACATCAACCATTATAAATCACTACAAGTTCCCATGCCCTGTGATTTCTAATATGGAAATATTTAGGTCACTTCCAATTACCATCCTGATGCTGCTGCTTTTTAAAGATATGAGTAAAATGCTTGAGTTCTGTTGCTAGGTCTATCTGCAAAGACTCCCAAGTAGGAACCACTGGAGTTTTAACTTGGAGCCTAGTAACTATTTGCTATAGTGACTCTTTTCGAAATTTTTAAAAAATTACTTGAGATCACCCTAGCTACTCAGAATACTGAAAAGAGCCCACTGTTACCTGAGAATATGGAGATGTCCCTAGGCATTTTCTGATTCTATATTATTTTAAATGCTATGGACCTTGAGTTAATTCCAGTTGACAATAACAGTTACAAAGAAAATGACTATCCCATGTTTCCTATCTGTCAGCCAGACCTCAATTCATGAAAAAACACTACAGTGCCACAATTCTTAAAAAGCTATCAGCATATTAAAAGGTAAATAGATTATATCAACCAACACTCGTCTTTACCACTTCAGAAATATCACCATGCTTTTTTGTGTTTATCCCCTCTAAACAACAAGAGTAAAAACTGTGTTGTCTTCCTCACAAAAGCCTATATTATTTAAGTAATAGTGATTGTCCTTTTAAAAAATATATAAATTTTTTCATAAGTCCTTTCTGAAGTGGAAGCAGGAGCATAAAATAAAACTAGAGATTCTGCAAGCCTGCTATTTAATAAAGAATTGCGAAATATTTCAAATTAATATTGGGTTCATTTTCTCAAACTTCTTATAAATATTATATTATTACATTCTTATTGACCTTATTGAAAAGAACAATAACAATGAAGTTTTACGGGACTCTTTTAGTAACTAGTTTGAAAGATCCCTAACTCGGTGTCATATCTAATATAAAATGGTAACTCCCAAAATAACAGGATAATATTAAGTCTGTTTCTCAGGCAGCATCCATTAAACCAACTTGAATTTCCATCTATAATCCTACACTGTTTAGTATTAATCATTAGATACTATATTACTGAATCATAGTCAAGAATATTGTACAAAAAGGCAACTGACACAGATCAAAAGAACAAGAGGATAAAGTGAGGAATATTTTACCAACGTACCTTTAATTCTTCAAGCTTCTCTCTTATTTCAATAAATCCCAGGTGCAGTTTACCCCCAAAATGATCAGCCAGTCGTCTGTCATTATCATGAAGTCCTAAATAGGCAGAGCAGACTTCACAGACTCGAAGTTTCTGCTGCTGAAAACTGGAAGCTGGCATAGAATTCCGATAAACTTCCTAAACAAAAGGGAGAAAAACAATGACCATATAAATCTCACTAAAAGTCATACAATTAAATAAAACATACTATGCTTATACCAAAAGTGTTTTCTAAAAAATACACAAAAGTGGCTGGGCACGGTGGCTCACTGGGGCGAGACTCCAGCTCAAAAAAAAAAAAAAAAAAAAAAAAAAATACACAAAAGCATGGCTATTTTGTTATGAAAATTATAGGTTCCCTTTATCCCCATCCTCGATCCTTAGCGCCTCTCTCCACTGGAGTATAAGGAAATAATAAACATGAACAGAAATCAATGAAATAGAAAACAAGAAAAAAACAATAAAATCAGAAGACTGGTTCTTTGAAAAACAAAATAAAACTGACCAGCTAGATCAATTAAGAAAAGACACGAATTGCAAACATTCTACAGATATTAAAAGAGAACACTATGAACAACTTTATATCAATAAATATAACTTAGAGAGATTTTGTGAAAGACAAATTTACCAAAAGTATTTTAAAAAACAACAACAACAACAACAACAACAACAACAAAACAGGCCAGGCGGGGTGGCTCACGCCTGTAATCCCAGCACTTTGGGAGGCTGAGGTGGACAGATCACCCCAGGTCAGGAGTTCAAGACCAGCCTGGCCAACATGGTGAAAGCCTATCTCTACTAAAAATACAAAAAATTAGCCGGGCATGGTGGTGCACACCTGTAGTCCCAGCTACTCAGCAGGCTGAGGCAAGAGAATCGCCTGAACCCAGGAAGCAGAGGTTTCAGTGAGCTGAGATCGCACCACTACACTCCAGCCTTGGAGAGAGAGTAAGACTCTGTCTTAAAAAAAAAAAAAAAAAAACCCTGGTGCAGTGGTTCATGCCTGTAATCCTAGCACTTTGGGAGGCCGAGGCAGGTGGATCACCTGAGGTTGGGTGTTCAAGACCAGCCTGACCATGGAGAAACCCTGTCTCTACTAAAAATATAAATATTAGCCAGGTGTGGTGGCATGGGCCTGTAATCCCAGCTACTTGGGAGGCTGAGGCAGGAGAATCGCTTGAACCCGGGAGGCAGAGGTTGCGGTGAGCTGAGATCATGCCATTGCACTCCTGCCTGAGCAAGAAGAGCAAAACTCCATCTTAAAAAAACAAAAAGAAGAAGGCTGCACTTGAACTGGACTCAAGCGATCCACCTCAGCCTGCAAAATAGCTGGGACCAAAGGCACGCACCACCACTACCAGCTTTTTCCGAGTTTTGTTTTGTTTTTGTCTTTTAGTTCAACTTCTCTTTAACAACTGTTCAATAATTTCCATTCAAATACATGTTCTAAGAGAAGTATAGATACTGAAGTTTCATCTACTACTTTTTATTTGTAGTCTTACCAAATTAAGCAGAATTCGTCTACTACTATTAAGAATTTACCTCTGCTTCTCTTTTCTTTGCCCGTGCTTTCTCTACTTCATCCATTACTTTCTGGGATTCCTCCACATTCCCTTCAGCTCCTAGTTGTTCCACCTTGGCTAACAATTTACCAATTTCTTCATTTAACTCATGAACACGTTCTGCCTAAAAAGAAATAAAAAAGAAGATCATGAATAAACAAGAGAATGAATTTTAAATTTCAAAGTATTTCAGAACTGCTGAGAAAAAACTTGTTATCTAAGGCAGTATGTGGTTAAAGAATGCTTTCTGAGCATATCCCAAATGAACTACTGAGACATCAGGATGTTCTGAGCCTGCCTGCCTTACCTCAATGAAGTCACGGCTACTACTGGGCCCAATATAACTTTCTATCCTCTGGCGAGGTGGTGTATTCCTAGTGTAAAATACGATTTCTTCCATGATCTGGCTCTTTGTACTTTTCTAAACCATCTCTTGCTACTCCCCCACCTCACAACATAATTTATAGTTTCCCCAAACTTACCCTGTTGTTTTCTACCTCTGTTACTTTGCATATACTCTTCTTTCTGGGATGGGATCCCTTACCTCTCGCCTGCCTACTGAATATTCACTTGTTCCAACAAGATCCAACTCAAGGGCCATTTCTGTAAAACATTCCTGAACAGTCACCACATCCCAGCCCCACTTAAACACATCAGCAAAGATGGCCATACTCTCTCCTTTGTGTCACCTTTGTATCTTTTTTGACAGTTCCTTTCATAAATATCATACTACTTTAAGGACAGCTATCTGTATTTCCCATCTTTGTATCTCTAGTGCTCAGCAAATAGCTTAGGCTCAAATATGAGTTAAAGAAATGAATTGGTGGATCAAGTTCAGGAATCCATCAGATCTGACTTATTGCTAAACCAATTACTATCTGTGTAATTTTGGCCACATTACTTATACCTGAATCCGTTTCCTCATCTAAGAAGTACCTATCCCACAAAGTTGTGAGAAATGAGAAAATAAGCCTCGTATGTACCCTGCATAGCACCTTGCTGATTTTCAGCATACTCGCCTGGCAACTCCACTCTATGAGTCCTTAGCTTTCCACCAGGATTAACTCTGGCCTTGGGAAAGAATACGTTCCTCTTCCTCATCACCATCATCATCCTAGCAACTTAGTTCATTCTTACTGTTGTAATGGCACATAAAACATACATATAATCATTATTTGGGCCACAAAGTCTTTGCTGTATGGCCAATTATAATATGTTAGCAAAGAAGGTTTTAATTTTTTGTTGTTATTGTTGTTTTTGAGATGGAGTCTTGCTCTGTCGCCCAGGCTGGAGTGCAGTGCCATGATTTCAGTTCACTACAACCTCCGCCTCCTGGGTTCAAGCAATTCTCCTGTCTCAGCCTCCCATGTAGCTGAGATTACAGGCGTGCACCACCATGCCTGGCTAATTTTGCAGTTTTTGTAGAGACAGGGTTTCACCATGGTGGCCAGGCTGGTCTCAAACTCCTGACCTTAAGTGGTCCACCCACCTTGGCCTCACAAAGTGCTGGGATTACAGGTGTGAGCCACCACGCCCGGTCGAAGGTTTTAGTTTGGTATGAGTTTCCAGTCCCAACAAACCAGTTTACTCGTTTAATTAATAGTCTTTACTTCTCAAATATCCTTCAACCCAAAATATTTCTTCCCTCAATGAGAGTCCAATTCTATTATCACTATCCTCCCTCTCTACCAAATGGTATTTTCCTTTAAATATATCATTGAATGACTAAACTGTTGTCCAAAACTCTTCTTTCTTCCCTGTATCCATGTCCTTGACCATGTAATTGTGTACCATTGTACTCTGACTCTGAATTTGGCCATGAACTTGCTTTGGTTACTGAGATGGTAGCAAACATGACCAAAGGAGAGGCCTGTGTGATGGGGCTTGATGCTTCTGCACCTCTACCACCACTATGAGAACACGGCCAGGCTAGCCTGCTGGGCATGGCTCTGCATCCTCTAGTGGATTGCAAGGCATGTGAGTAAGCCCAGCTGAAACAAGAATAACTGCTCAGTCAAGTTCAGCCTAAATCACTGACTGCAGAGTCATGGGCTAAATAAATAGTGTTTTAAGTCACTGAGCTTTGAGGTGGTTTGTTATACAGCATTTGTGTAGTGATGGATAACCAATACAACCAATACAACTCAGGCTCTACCAAGCACTTACAGATCTCTTCCAACCATGAGATACTAGATCCTTTGTACTTCAGGATGCCCGTCTTTCCAGTCCCCATCTTCAGAGAATTTTCAGAAAAGGTTGACTAAAAGCAACCCTTTTCTCAAACGATGGAATCTATTTTCATTTGTATATACATATCTGAACACCATATTTTAATACTGTCATCTAAACTCCACCTGGGTAACTCTTTTTCTCCCATTCTGCATTTTCATAAAACACACTAGATCATACTGAATGGAATATAATTATGTTGTAATAAGTCATCAACAAATGCAATATACAAGACCTTGTTTGGATTCTAATAAATCGATTCTATAAGAAAAATAAACATACACTGGATAACATTAAAAAATTACTGTTAACTTTATGTATGTATTACTGTGGTTATAACTTACAGGTGAAATATTGACATTTAACATTTGCTTTTAAAAGCAAATAAAAATACTGTGGTATATCTGTACAATGGAGAAATAAAAAGGAATGAACTGATACACACAACTTGAATGAATCTCAAGAAAGTTATATGGAATGAAAAAGGCCAAATCTCAAAAGCGTACACAGGATTTCATTTATGTAACACTCCATGAAATAACATAACTACAGAGATACAGAATAGGTTAGTGGTTGCCAAGGGTAGAGATGCTGGGTGGGGGTAAAGATGGATGTAGCTATAAAAGGGGTAACATGAGGGAGTCTTGTGGCAATGTTATACTTAAGCATCCTAACTGTGGCTGTAATTACACATGTGATTAAACTGCAGAGAGCTGGCCAGGCGTGGTGGCTCACACCTGTAATCCCAGCACTTTGGGAGGCCAAGGTGGGTAGATCGCTTGAGGCCAGAAGTTTGAGACCAGCCTGGCCAACATGGCAAAACCCCGTCTCTGCTAAAAATAAAAAAAATTAGCTGGGCCTGGTGACGAACGCCTGTAATCCCAGTTACTCAGAAGGCTGAGGCACGAGACTTGAGCCCAGAAGGCAGAGATTGCAGCAAGCCAAGATTACACCACTGCATTCCAGCCTGGGCAACACAGCAAAACTCTGTCTCAAACAAAAAGAAAAACAAAAAAACTGCACAGAGCTATACATACAGACATGCATACACAAATAAATGCATGCATAACTGGCAAAATCTGAATAAAATATAAGGATTAGACCAATGTCAATTTATTTGATATTGCACTATGTTGTATAAGATGTTTACATTGGGGCAGACAAGAAAGTATACAGAATTCCTTGTATATGTCTTTGCAATCTCTTGCAAATCTTAATTATTTCAAAATAAAAACTTAAACAAAAGGAGTCGAAATAATACTTTGTACTAATGAAATGATTAAAATTCTTACCTTTGCTGCTACTTCAGCACTAATCTCTTCTTGAGTTTCTGCTAATCTTTTCTTGGCCACTTCTGTTCTACGATCACAATCTGCAATGAATGACTGCAGATGATCCATGGCCTACAAAGTTTAATTAAAGACAATTACTGTCAGAAAGTCAATTTTATTCAGAAATATCTTCATACAAAAATCACACTTTGCTTTTTAAAATGCTACCATGGTGGGGCACGGTGGCTCACGTCAGTAATTGAGCACTTTAGGAGGCTAAGGCAGACAGATCACTTGAGGCCAGCCTGGCCAACTTGGCGAAACTCTGCCTCTACTTAAAATCCAAATTTAGCCAGGTGGGTGGGGCACACCTGTAGTCTCAGCTTCTCGGGAGGCTGAGGCGGAAGGAACACTTGGGCCCAAAGAGGCTGAGGCTGCAGTGAGCCCTGATGATGCCACTGCACTCCAGTCTGGGTGACACAGCGAGACCCTGTCATTAAAAAAAAAAAGAAGCTGGGCGTGGTGGGTCACGTCTATAATTCCAGCACTTTGGGAGGCCGAAGCAGGTAGATCACCTGAAGTTAGGAGTTTGAGACCACGCTGGCCAGCATGGTGAAACCTCGTCTCTACTAAAAATACAAAAATTAGCCAGGCATGGTAGTGCGCGCCTGTAATCCCAGCTACTCGGGAGGCTGAGGCAGGAGAATCACTTGCACCTGGGAGGCGGAGGTTGCAGTGAGTCAAGATCGCACCACTGCATTCTAGCCTGGGTGACAGAATGAGACTGTCTCAAAAAAAATCACTTGAAGACATGAAGAAATGTTCAGGATTCATTTGTAAATAAAAAGCAAATTACAAATGTTATGCAGTAAGATCCCAATTTTGTAAAATAAAGACAGAAAAATCTGCTGCAAGTCTAGATCTGAATGGACAAAAAGAAAATACAGAAAAAATGGAGAACTATACAAAATGCTAACAGTAAGTATTTCTGAACATTTTTACCCTTTTTTCTTTTAATTCTCCAAACTGCTTTAGAATTTTTTTTTTGAGACAAGAGTCTCGCACATCAGGAAAACTTATCTTTTTTCAGAGAATAAACCATTGAGAATTTTAGCAGTATCTACACTATGAAAATTCAACATTTATATAAGACATTTGTGAGGCACATATTAATGTCTACAATTAATAGTTCATTTAAAAGTAAACTTTAAGAATGCATTCTCAAGTTTGGACTTCCAAATCTTACTGTACAGAAATATAACTAATTCAAGATACAAATGTTTGAACTAAAAATACAAATTTATTCAGCACACATTGAATTCCAAAAATAGTTGGATAACCCAAGAATTTCTTCAATGTGAAAAGCAATAAGGATCATTTCTTAAACAGCTTTTATCTGTGATAACATAAAAATAGTTAATTTCTTTTAATTTGAAAATTTTTAAATCACAACAGAAATCTATTCAAATTTCCTTATGTAAAGATAAAGATGGCATCTCAAAGCAGTGAGAGAAAAGATGGACTAATCAGCAAATAGTGTTGGGTGACTAAGTAGCTATGTGGGGTTGGGGGGAGACTAGATCCATATCTCAGTTCCTTAAACCAGAATAAATCTGAGATGAATCGAGGACTTAAAAGTCTATAAAATGAAGCCAAAATATGCCAGAAGAAACCACAGGAGAGAACTCTTAGCAACTCAGAAAAAGAAAAGCGTTTAGAATTAATGAAATAGATTTGGTTTCTCTGTTTGTGTTTTGAGACGGAGTCTCGCTCTGTCCCCCACGCTGGAGCACAGCGGCATGATCTAGGCTCACTGCAACCTGACTCCCGGGTTCAAGTGATTCTCCTGCCTCAGCCTCCTGAGTAGCTGGGATTACAGGCACCCACCACCATGCCCGGCTAATTTTTGTATTTTTAGTAGAGATGGGGTTTCACCATGTTGGCCAGGCTGGTCTTGAACTACTGACCTTAGGTGATCCACCCCTGCCTTGGCCTCCCAAAGTGCTGGGATTACAGGCGTTAAGAGCCACCACGCCTGGCTATAGATTTGTTAAAGACTGATAAATCAGAAGATATAAATATAAAAATACCCCGCAAGGCCAAAAACCACCAAAAAAGTAGGGAAAATGTGTTGTAAATTATATTTCTGAAAACAATTTCATTTCCATTAGCAGAAATTCTTGGATATTCAGAAGACAGGAGGACCTGTTTGTTGGTTTATCTCCTAAATCAAATTTAAAACATCTATTATTTCACTTATAAAATGTATCAAAGATTTATGCACATTAGTATGTTTTATGTAATGCTGATTGTTATGTTTTATATATATGCAAAAAAACTTTATTTTTATGCAAACGATTTTCATATAAAAACAACAATATAAAGTTACATTTCAGGCTTTTTTAGGTATCTAAATGGTGTCTTCCATTTCTTGGTTTTTCATTAAAAACATTGTCCTTAATATCCCCCAAACGGCCGGGTGCCGTGGCTCACGCCTGTAATCCCAACACTTTGGGAGGCTGAGGCAGGCGGATCACGCGGTCAGGAGATCAAGACCATCCTAGCTAACACGGTGAAACCCTGTCTCTACTAAAAACACAAAAAATTAGCTGGGTGTGGTGGCAGGCGCCTGTAGTCCCGGCTACTCGGGAGGCTGAGACAGCAGAATGGCATGAACCCGGGAGGCAGAGGTTGC
Organism: Pan troglodytes; assembly: GCF_028858775.2. Lineage (NCBI taxonomy): Eukaryota > Metazoa > Chordata > Mammalia > Primates > Hominidae > Pan > Pan troglodytes. Next base: position 154,762,595 of record NC_072404.2, on the reverse strand, counting down.
AGTGAGCCGAGATTGGGCCACTGCACTCCCGCCTGGGCTACAGAGCGAGACTCCGTCTCAAAAAAAAAAAAAAAAAAAAAAAAAAAAATCCCCCAAACACCCATATTCATGTCCCTCAGTATCTGTGGGAGATTGGTTCCAGGAGACCCAGCGGATACCAAAATCCATGAATGCACGTTTAATATAAAATGGTGTAATACTTGCATATAATCTCCCAGTACACATCCTCCCATATACTTTAAAATGTCTCCAGATTACTTATAATACCTAATACAATGTAAATGCTATGTAAACAGTTATACTGTAATGTTTGGGGAATAATAACAAGAACAAAATGTCTGTACACGTTCAGTACGGATGCAACAATCCATTTCTTCTGCTAAATATTTACAGTCCCAGTTGGTTCCTTCTACAGATTCAACGACAGATATGGGGGGCCAACTATATATACATGTATATATATATAAGTAGATTCAAAAATAAATATGAATGTAAAAACTCAGTATATTACTAAAGATAGGTCCTTATATACACTATAAATTAGTTGCTTACATTTGCTTGATATTTCCTTAATCATTACTATTTTGTTGGGAAGAATGTGCTTAATTTTCAAAAGAATATATGAATCATACGACTTTTACACATTTTCTTAAAATACAGTCTCACCTCATATTTTTAAAAGAGTTGTCAAGAAAGTACCTGATCTTACTTGAGTCTTACCCTTCATATAACCAGAGGATAAACTGCTAAGAGTTTCTCCTATTAAGAGATCTTAATCCACATTCACAATGTTTTACAGCAAAAGATAACAACAAACCATTAAATCAAAATCACATACATCAAGTTCAAAGAAAAAATCTTGTTCTTTGGATGCAATTTCATAATCCGCTCTTAAAGCCAGGTCATGGACTTTCAGACATTCTCCAAGATCCATTCTCTGGAAGGGAAAAAAGACATAATATTAAAACAAAAAAAAAAGTTTTTTAAAAAATGCTTCAACAACCACAGTTCTTTTCAGAATACATATTAAGTCATACAGATGCTTTTTTATGTAGGGGCTTCCAAATTACAAAATTTCATAGACAAATATAAAACGTGGTGTCAGAAGAAAAAAATGGCACCAATTCTGTCTACCAACAGATGGGAACAGGGATCACTTGTATTTAAGAATAAATGGATATGGAAAAGCTTTTCAGAATCTGAAAAAAGCTAGCTTCTATATCACAACATAGTTCATTTAGCTCCACAACACAAAAAAGATCAAGTTAATTTTAAACCAAACTAAAAGAATATATAAATCAAATTGTTGAGATGTCAATGTGCTTTGAAGACCATCCTATTTTTCAAATAAAGATGGAGTCCTCAAAAACCAGACTGGTGGCCAGGCATGGTGGCTCATGCCTGTAATCCCAGCACTTTGGAAGGCCAAGGCAGGAGGATCGCTTGAGCCCAGGAATTTGAGACCAGCCTAGCCTGGGCAACACACTAACACCTGTCTCAATTTTAAAAAATAAAAAATTTTTTAAAACCCACAACAAAACAGACTGTTGACTTTGATATAGTCTTGTCTGGGGACAAGACTCCATATAAACTAGTAAAGAGGTGATTTACTAGTAAGACCCAACATAAGTGCACAGAGAACAAGCATTTAATCCCACTTATAATAAGCATGTATCAGGGAAATAAATACTCTTACTGAATCTAGGGTCCTTCTACTTGGAAATTCCAATTAGGTGTTATTTACCAAACCAGAGGCTTCCCTCATATCTGAGACAAAATATCTAAAAATCTATCCATTTTTATATGTATCTAGGCAACTGTTAAGATCTTTCATGAAACTTTTTTGGGGGAAAATATGAGAAAAAATTGGCAAGATGCAAGGATCATTACAGGTATGATTAATCGGTGATGAAAGCAAGGCGGAGATTTTCTAACTGGAGGTGTGACCACCCTTGGAATACCTCAAAATCTCTGGAGGGTTGGTAAAAAGGGAGTACAAGTCATTCTCCTTCCTTTGACTATTAAGTTCCCACTTGTGGTAAGCACTATTTTAGGTGCTAGGGATATAGACTTAAGTGACACAGACAGTCTGACTTCATGGAGCTTACATTCTATTTGAGGGGAAACAAATAACAAGAATCATGTCTATGAACAAAGTCAGATGATGTAATAAAATAGCAATGTTCCCCATTATTATGGGGGGCTACTTGGGATGAGTTGGTCAGAGAAGACCTTTCTGAAGAGGATATAATTAAACTGGATCTAAAGAGGGAGAAGCAAATGAATCTTAAGAAAAGGCAAAAAGTAATGTTCCAGATTGTACAGAAGATTTAGAAGGCAGATCTTTAAAACATTTATTTATTTATATGCCACTATTAATCACAGGGAAGTTTATGGTAACAGGGAACAGGAATAGAGTATGGCACACAGGTCTGAGCCTTAGCTTTGTATACAGTATCTAAAAATGAGTATGCCTATTTAACTTGTCAACAACCTAAATATGTATAAAACAAACGTATGATAATTAATTTTATAAAATATCCCAACTAAAAAGGATAGCTAATGCACGAGATCAAGATTCAAAAGTATTAATAGACCAGATAAAATTTAAAAGAAATAAATATGAAGTCCTATAGTTACATATCCAAGACAATAAATTTACAAATAAGTAGGTATGAGCAGAGAATCAGACATTTTAAAAATGTAAGTAGTCAAGAGTAACAGTTACAGCATGGCACAACTGAGAAAAATCTATATTGTCTAAAACTAACTCAAAGAGGACACAGTATAAACAAAGTAGGAACTCTCTACTGAAGGCTGGTTTTAAAAGCAAACCACTGCTCTCCAAAACACACATTCTATGTACTAACACATTTCAAAACGAATATGAGAAAATTAGACAAAGTATCTCAAAACCAGCTGCACAAAAAAGCCAGGGAACAGAAATAAATAGAGAAGACAAAAGATGTGAACCAACTTCAACCAACTGAGGAGTTTTTCATAAAGCAGCAGAAATAGATTTGTTTTATTATGGCCCGAAGGGACTCCAATGAGTCAGACTTCAACTCTCTGAATACTTTTTCTTCTTTTTTTGAGACAAGGTCTCACTTTGTCACCTAGGCTGGAGTGTAGTGGCATAATCATGGCTCACTGCAGCCTCCACCTCCCAGCTCAAGCGATCCTCCCACCTAAGCACCCCTCCCCGACAAGTAGCTGGGACCACCGTCCCCCGCCACCATATCAGGCTAATTTTTTTTTTTTTTTTAAGTAGAGACAAAGGGTGCTATCTTGCCCAGGCTGGTCTCAAACTCCTGAGCTTGAGTGATCCTCCCACTTCAGCCTCCCAATGCTGGATTACAGGTATGAGCAACTGCACCTGGCCAAGAAAATATTTTCAATAATCAAAGCTTTCTGAAGGTAGAACAAACATCCTCAGAGTTAAGGAGTTCCCAGATAAATGAGATGTTCAAACACTGTTTTGACAACCATTTTATTAGGATATTAAGGAAATAATTCAACCATCAGGTAGCTTTTTTCTTCCTTTGGACTCTTAGATGTTGTGACTATTAAAAAAAGTAAAAAACACACAATGTTTCTGGCCACAGTTGCTAATGCCTATAATCCCAGCACTTCGGGGGGCCAAGGTGGGAGGATCACTTAAGCCCAGGAGTTCCAGACCGGCCTGGGTAACATAAGAAAACCCCGTCTCTACAAAAAGTAAAAAAGAAAAAAATTATCCAGGCATGGTGGCCCATGCTTGTGGTCCCAGCTCCTCAGGAGACAGAGGCAGGGGGATCACTTGAGCTCTGGAGGTCAAAGCTGCAGTAAGCTGTGATCATGCCACTGCATTCCAGCCTGGGTGACAGAGCTAGACCCTGTCTCAAAAGTAAAAACAAACAGAAAATGTTTTTCTGTAAAACTATATTACCTTCAGTTCTTAATTATATAATGGAATGAATGGGAACGTATAAATTCTGCCCCCAAAGTTATCCTTTGGGAAATAATGAGGACTCATCACTGTTATAAAAGTCCTCATCATGCTTAATGGTATTAAAGTACTGTACTGTTACTGAGCATGCTGAGATTTTTCCAGGCTCCAATCCTTACCCCCCGATTCATTAGTCTGGTTTAACAAGCTAAGGAGTTTTTCAGTGACAATAAACAAAAAGTAAAGCTTTCTATGATGGTAGAAATTCAAATTTAAAAGGTGCTCATTAAACAATTATTAAGAAAATGCAGAAAAACTTAAATATTCCTAAGAAAGAATTCCAGAAAATATAACAGGAATGAAAGAAGCTAATGGCAGAAGGATGCTGTCATTGTCTTTGATATGCCAGGCAGTAGGTTTCTGAAATTAACAATTTCTAAACATCAATCATGCCAACAACTTCCTTAATATTTTATTTCCACAAGCTATAGCTGTTCACATGATGCTACATTCTATTTTATTTCATAAAATGCAAGATGTCACAGTTGGAAAGACTTTTTGATCCACTGTGGTTCTCAACCTAGACCTGGGGAACTTTTACATAATATTGATGGAAGCTTTTAAAAAACAGTCCCAATTCCTACCTCCCAAAGACTGACTGAATTGTAAAAGCCCCCCAGGTACTTTTAATGTGCAATGTTGAGAACCACTCACTGATCTAGTTTTAGTCCCATTCTTTGCACAGAAAGAATGACTTGCTCAGGGTGCTTATCAGAAAATCTGGTTAGACTGATTCCTAGTCTAATATTGCTTCCACTTTACCATGCTAGTTCCGGTTATTTCAGTACTAACTTACCTTTCAATATTTTTCAGTAAGTCATTCCCCACAACATCTAAAAAAGCTCACCACAGAGATTCAAAGCAGCTGTCTACTTCCTTTCTTCCGTATCTCCTTTATCTTACTTTCATCAGTTCCCTGATCAACTACATTTCCAATCCGTATTCAACAAAAACTTAAAAGTAACACATAAATTTTGCCTCATTGTTTTTAACCTAAACATCTCTGTCTCTATTGCAATAATTCTAGGCTCCCTGCCTCCACTTCTTTAAAGTTACATCACACAACCAACCAAAGGAAGAAAAGCAACTATGTAGACTAAGAACAAAATGAACACAAGAAAGATACAATTTTACCACTATAGTAGAGGTGGACTTTTTGGTGAGAGTAGCCTTTTGGGGAAGGCATGCCATGGGGAAGATGCATGAGAGGGGTAAGATTAACTCACTAAAATGTGAGCTCCATAGGGAAGGATTCTTCTGTTTTATCTACGATGTGCCTATGTTGAATAAATCAAACTAGGAAAGAGGGCAAAGAAGAACATTTGGCACAGGACGGCTTATTAACAAGCCAGAGTGGTCAAGATGAATTCCAGGACAAAACTGATCTGAGCTTCTGGAGGGGAGGTTCTTCTTAGCCTCTCCTTGGATTATCTCTTTTGCTTGGACTCCTTACCTTCTTAAGTGTTTTCAGCTATTCTTCTTTTTTCCTCCAAGAGGCAGGCTAGTTGGGCTTGTCACTTTCTGGGCTCTAAGTCCTTGCAAGTTTATAGCCTAGCCTGACTCATCATAGTAGATTTTGGTGTCAAAGCCCTAGGACCAAGGGCCTAATTATAATAAAGAAAGCTTTTTTGTATGTGGAATATCCTCAGTGGTTATCTCTTCAGGGACATAGTCGGACAGTAGGTATAGCCAAGGCAGATTTTCAGAATACTAGTCATCTATGTTCCTCTGTCCATACCATGATGACTACTAAGCATCTACTCTGGCACTGTGCTATGCACATGAGAAGTACTTAAAATTTAAAACATGGTCAGGTGTGGTGGCTCACTCCTGAAATCCCAGCACCTTGGGAGGCCAAGGCAGGCAGATACTTGAGGTCAGAAGTTTGAGACCAGCCTGGGCAACATGGTGAAACCCCGTCTCTACTAAAAACACAAAAAATAGCTGGACAGGGTGGCAGGCACCTGTAATCCCAGCTACTCAGGAGGATGAGGTACAATAATCACTTGAACCCAGGAGGCAGAGGTTTGCAGTGAGCTGAGATCGTGCACTCCAGCCCGGGAAACACAGTAAGACTCTGTCACAAAATATATGATTATTTATTTATTTATTTTTACTTTTTTAGAGACAGGGCCTCACTCTGTCCCCCAGTCTGGAGTACAATGGCATGATCTCAGCTCACTGCAACCCTACCTCCCAGGGTCAAGCAATCCTCCCGCTTAAGCCACCTGACACCTGAGTAGCTGGGACCAACAGGCACACATCACCATACCTGGCTAATTTTTTGGAGACAGAGTCTCGCTCTGTTGCCCAGGCTGGAGTGCAGTGGTGCAATCTCAGCTCACTGCAACCTCTGCCTCCCAGGTTCAAGCAATTCTCCTGCCTCAGCCTCCCTAGTAGCTGGGATTACAGGTGTGCACCACCACACCTGGCTAATTTTTGTATTTTAGTAGAGTTGGGGTTTCATCATGTTGGCCTGGCTGGTCTAAAACTCTTCACCTCAGGTAATTCAACCGCCTCGGCCTCCCAAAGTGCTGGGATTACAGGCGTGAGCCACCACACCTGGTCTTAAAAAAATTTTTTTTAATTTAACAAGTAGTTGCTGGGTGCAGTTGCTCACGCCTATAATTCCAGCACTTTGGGAGGCCGAGGCGGGCAGATCACCTGAGGTTGGGAGTTTGAGAACGGCCTGACCAACACGGAGAAACCTCGTCTCTACTAAAAAAATACAAAATTAGCCGGGCGTGGTGGTGCATGCCTGTAATCCCAACTACTCGGGAGGCTGAGACAGAATAGCTTGAACCTTGGGGGCAGAGGTTGCGGTGAGCCAAGATCACACCATTGCACTCCAGCCTGGGCAACAAGAGCGAAACTCCATCTCAAAAAAAGACAAGTAGTTTACTTCATAATTAAATTCCTTCCACAAGCTTATTCTTGGTTTTTAATATTTTTACATCTAAATGCTTAGATTGTAGATTTTTAAAAAAATGCTTATTTGTAATTAAGTTCAGTTCTGCATTTTGTCTTCTCCATTCTGAATCCATTACTGCATGAAATGTTGACCAAATAACTATACCTGATCCTGGTAACTTATAGCTCCACAGCATTTTATATTGTTTTACTAACAAAGGTAACAAAGTTAAATCGTCAAGAATTTTTAACTTTTCTTTTGAAATTCCAAAAGTGAATGTTATTTCCCCAAATAAACTCTTAAGCTTCATTAGAAAAATGGTCCATTTTTCTTACTTATCCCTCCCAGAAGACCAGGTTTTGCACAAACCATGACTACTGAATAAACCTGATAATTTGACTAAGGAATTCTATTTCTAAGGAATTAAGAGTGAAATAATTATAAAAAGATAAATGGAGAATAAAGTTTAACAATGTTGTTTTTTATACAACAAGAAACATTTTAAGAGCCTCTCAACAGAGGTTTGGTTGATTCAGCTATGGAATAGCCATACAGTGTCTATTTAGCCTTTAAAAATGATGTTCTTGATATACCAAGTGGAGAAAAGAGAAGGTGGCAAAGAAAGACATAATAAAATACGAATTTTGGAATTTACAAATCTATATTACTATGAGGGTTGTTTGAACTTTCTAGTACTGGTTGAATTATAAGCAATGAGCATGTATTATTATTACAATTGGAAAAATCAATGAAGCCAGGCCGGGCGTGGTGGCTCACACCTGTAGTCCCAGCATTATGGGAGCCTGAGGCAAGCAGATCACTAGAGGCCAGGAGTTCAAGACCAGCCTGGCAAACATGGTGAAACCCCGTCTCTACCAAAAATATAAAAATTAGCTGGGCATGGTGACATGCCTGGAATCCCAACTACTCAGGAGGCTGAGGCAGAAGAATCACTTGAACCTGGGAGGCAGAGGTTGCAGTGAGCCAAGATCATGTCACTGCCCTCTAGCCTGGGTGACAGACTGAGACCCTGTCCCCCCCACCAAAAAAAAAGAAGCCAATTTAATTTTAGAGAAAAAAAATTGAGAGGCATGTGAAAACTATACATTAAAATCAACGAATAGACATATTACAGTAGAGCAAATCAAAAGGTTGATTTATACATTTTGAGTGTACTGCTAAGTGTAAATTAATAGTAGTAGTATGTTAATGAATATATAAACGATAGAATTTGGCATAGTAATAGCACCAAGTAATTGTAAATATAACTGCTTTGTTACGTGTTTGAACATTTGTTCAGTTCTAAGAACCAGATCCTGAACAAAATTACGGAACAGCATGAGAATATAATTTCTACTATTATGGAATTTATATTCACAATGGAAATCAAGGCCTTAAACTAAAGCAACAGCTGCAAATGTCTACAAAGATGTACATACAAGGATTTGACTGCCACAGTGTACACCAAAAACAGAAACAAAGACTATGAATATATTAATACTCACTGCATATAAGAGAACAGCCACACTACACGATATTATTCAGGCATTTTTAAAAATGCAGACAACTGATATGGAAACCTCTCCAAGACAAGTGAAAAAAATTCAAACAATATAATGGCATCTGTTAAAACACACAAGCTTATGTGCACAAGCATTCACACAAGGAGAGTGAAAGATGTACACTAAATTGTTGACAAGGTTTAGATCTGAGAAGGAGGGTGATGTGTAATTGGAAATATTCATGTTTTATGCTTTATTCTCCTGTACTTAAAAACTACATTGTCTAGGCCCGGCATGGTGGCTCACGCCTGTAATCCCAGCACTTTGGGAGGCCGAGACGGGCGAATCACGAGGTCAGGAGATCGAGACCATCCTGGCTAACACGGTGAAATCCCGTCTCTACTAAAAATACAGAAAAATTAGCCGGGCGTGGTGGTGGGCGCCTATAGTCCCAGCTACTTGGGAGGCTGAGGCAGGAGAATGGCGTGAACCTGGGAGGTGGAGCTTGCAGTGAGCTGAGATCGTGCCACTGCACTCCAGCCTGGGCGACAAAGCGAGACTCTGTCTCAAAAAAAAAAAAAAAACTACATTGTCTAAGTAATAAGACAGACTAGGCCAGACGCAGTGGCTCATGTCTGTAATCCCAGCACTTTGGGAGGCCGAGGCAGCTGGATCACTTGAGGTCAGAAGTTTGAGACCAGCCTGGCCAATATGGCGAAACCCCATCTCTACTAAAAATACAAAAATTAGCTACTCAAGAGGCTGAGGCAGGAAAATCACTTGAACCCAGGAGGCAGAGGTTGTGGTGAGTGGAGATGGCGCCACTGCACTCCAGCCTGGGGGACAGATTGAGACCCTGGTCTCCAAAAAAAAAAAGAGAGAGAGAGACTGGGCACTGGACCACATCAAAACACCTCTCTTTACCTCGTATTATCCATTTGATCCTGAGAAATTCACTTAAACTCTCTGACCTTCCAACCTGGAGTGCAGTGGCACAATCATAGCTCACTGCGGCCTTGAATTCCTAGGCTTAAGTGATCTTCCCACTTTAGTCTCCTCACTAGCTAGAAGTACATGTGCATGCCACACCAAGTTAATTTTTTTTTGAGATGGGATCTTGCTATGTTGTCCAGGCTGGTAACTCCTGGCCTCAAGTGATCCTGCCTGCGCCAGCTGAACTTCTGTTTTCTCAAGTACTTCAGGATTGCTGTTCAGATCAAGTAAGATGTTTATAAAAGCACTCTGAAGGCAGGCTGTCAACCTACCTATTTTTGCATATTGATTGCAATGGGATATAAGCTCAATGAAGGAGGAACATAGTCTTTCTTGATCATTGTAACAGCCCCAATCAGATAACACGGTCCACCACATAATAGGTACTCAATATTTTGTTACATAATATGATATAATATTATATTACAGCTCAATATTTGTTCAATGAATAACTTATTTCCTTGGCTCATAACTTTACCTACTTCTAATGCTTCCATTTTCAAGCAAATTCACAAGAGAGGGCTATCTTTATTAAATATCAGTATGTATGAGGAGGTTTCTATGAAAAGTGAAGATAATTTACACAGAAGACAAATAATAGAGGGAAAGAGCCAGAGCACATGCTTCAAGAGGAGAATACAGTATTTCCTATCGGGAAAATAAAGAGGAACAACTTAACTGGAACGAGAAGATTTCTACTAGAAGATAAAGGAAAATGATGGGGGGAAAAGGGGATGTAGGATTATACTGGCCCACAGGCCACTAGTTTACAGCCTCTGACTAGATTGTGAAAGAGTCTGAAAATGAGTCAAAAAAATGCAGAATTTATTCTGTAGGCAAAGAAGAATGCTTGACTACTCAGGCAGAAATATGACACAATAAAATCCATGTTTCAGAACCATTAACACTAGATGGATTGACCAGAAGAAAGAGACAAAGGGCAAGAAAAGATATTACAAGAACCTAGGAATAAAGCCACTGGGGTCAAATTAGAAGAGAAAAAAGAAAGGAGGTGACAGAGGTAAACCAGAGTGCCGGAGAATTTAAAAAAAAAAAAAATCATTTAAAAAATGTGAAGTGTCTCTGGAATAATGAATCCCATCACACCTTCCTACAAATATGGAAATCAAGACTCAGACAGATCAATATTTGCCTAAGATCATAAGCTAATGGCAGCAGAGTAAAAATCTCAACAGGTCTTTAATATAGCTCAATATTCTTTCAATAACACAATAACTTTCAACCTACAGGTATTAGCTAAATGGAAATTAAGTGTGGAAAGAAAAAAGTCAGGAGTCTCTTCAGGGTTTCAAGTATTTCAAACATGAGAAAACAATGATGCCACCAAGAGAACTGACTAAATCAAATGGGAAAACTGATCTATGAGGGAAAATGTCTTGTTCTGGACAAGATGATTTTGATGTAATAACAGGAAATCTAAGTAGCAGCATCTAGTATGATACAGATATATGACTACATTTACTACAGGCTTTCTTTATCCAAGTTTTCCAGGATGAAAGTTCTACATATTCCTCCCCATAGTTACAGCTCAAGCATTTTTCCAGAAGACGCTCTAACGAATTATACAAGAACACGGAGTCTGACCCCCATGTTAACAAGTATACCTTAGACATGAGTATAGGGTGAAGAGAAATGGGGCACATTGTGCATACGTAACGCTGCTGCTTTTTTACCACTTCCCAATTTCTTAACTGCCTCTTCCCACTTGTATATGTTCCACCTCCAAATCTATTTTTCCCAAAGTAAAGATAAATCATATTTTTCTACCTTTTTGTAATTTTTTTAAGAACATAGGAAATATTTTTATAACCATTTCTGACCCTAGATATGCAAAGAAAACTAGAAAAAGTTAAAACAAGAGGTCTTATCACACAAAGACTATGGTGTACTATCTAACTGGAAAGAGAGAGAGAATGAGAATATATACACAAATGAGATAAATTTTTTTTCAATAGTACAGAAAGCAGGTGCTATACCGGGGTTCAGAGGCTAAATTATTACAGGGTAAGGCAATCACATATAGTAAGCCAGATAGGATTTAAATTTGTAGAGAGGAGAAAGAATATTGCAGGCAGAGGAAAAGAGTGTAAACAAAAATGAGAAGCATGCAAGGGAAAGAAAGGAGTGAGACGACAATAAGTAAATCAGTTTGGTCAAACGAGAGAACCAGGCCAGACATGGTGGCTCACGCCTACAATCCCAACACTTTGTGAGGCCATAGCAGGAGGATCACTTGAGGCCAGGAGTTTCAGGCTTCAGTGAGCTATAATGACACTACTGCACTTCAGTCCTGCATGACACAGCAAGATTCTGTCTCCAAAAAAAAAAAAAAGGAAAAGAAAAAACAACTTATACGATTTATTCATTCAGGGGAGAAGTAGCCTGGGTTAAGTATTTTAGATTTTTCAGTACAGGTATAAACAATACAGAACCACCACAAGTTTTGCGTAGGAACAAAACGGCAAGTTGATTCCCACTCAGAAATGACTACCTTCTTCTCCACATTCGATCTCAAATGTCACTTCATCGAAAATTTTCTCCATTTGTTTCTTTTGTTTCCATCAGGAAACAAGAGCTCTCGTATAAAAAATAAATAAATAAAATAAAAATTTTCAGCCAGGCGCAGTGGCTCACACCTGTAATCCCAGCACTTTGGAAGCCCAAGGTGAGCAGGAGTTCAAGACCAGCCTGGCCAACATGGTAAAATCGTGTCTCTACTGAAAATACGAAAAAATAGCCAGGCGTGGTGGCAGGCGCCTGCAGTCCCAGCTACTCGGGAGGCTGAGGCAGGAGAATGGCGTGAACCTGGGAGGCGGAGCTTGCAGTGAGCCGAGATCGCGCCACTGCACTCCAGCTTTACAAGTCATATTATCTGAGTAAAATCAACACATATCTTTATTTTTGATGCTGCAAGCCAAAAAAGTTTATGAGACCATGTATTCTCAAAATGCTCTGGCCGGGCACGGTTGCTCACGCCTGTAATCCCAGCACTTTGGGAGGCTGAGGCAGGTAGATCACCTGAGGCCAGGAGTTCAAAACCAGCCTGGCCAACATGGTGAAACCCTGTCTCTACTACAAATACAAAAAATTAGCCGGGCATGGTGGCACGTGCCTGTAATCCAGCTACTTGAAAGGATGAGGCAGGAGAATCGCTTGAACCCAGAAGGAGGAGGCTGCAGTGAGCTAAAATCAAGCCATTGCACTCCAGCCTGGGGAACAAGAGCAAAACTCTGTCTCAAAAAAAAGCTCTAATCCTTTAATCCTATATAGGTTAAAGTAAAACACTAATGAGCTTTTAGAAGTTCCCTTAATGAGTAAGAATCAGCTAGAAAGCATTTAGGTCTTGCCTAAAGGTTGAACTCATCACATGTTAAAAAATATTTCCAGTGGCCGGGCGTGGTGGCTCATGCCTGTAATCCCAGCACTTTGGGAGGCCGAGGTGGGCAGATCATGAGGTCAGGAGATCGAGACCATCCTGGCTAACATGGTGAAACCCCGTCTCTACTAAAAGTACGAAAAAAAAAAATTAGCCAGGTGTGGTGGCAGGCACCTGTAGTCCCAGCTACTAGGGAGGCTGAGCCAGGAGAATGGTGTGAACCCGGGAGGCGGAGCTTGCAGTAAGCCAAGATGACACCACTGCACTCCAGCCTGGACGACAGAGTGAGACTCCATCTCAAAAAAAAAAAAAAATTTCCAGTGACAGAGAAAAATATTTCCAGTGACAGAGATTTTGTAATTCTTAGTAAATGTGCTTGATGTTTGTGGTTAATCGCCTGTATAAAGAATATTTTTAGGCTGGGCACACTGGCTCAGGCCTGTAATCCCAGCACTTTGAGAGGTCAAGGCAGGTGGATTACTTGAGGCCAGGAGTTAAGACCAGCTTAGCCAACATGGTGAAACCCCATCTCTACTAAAAATACAAAAATTAGCCAGGCGTGGTGGTGGGTGCCTGTAATCCCAGCTACTCGGAAGGCTGAGGCATGAGAATCACTGGAACTTGGGAGGTGGAGGCTGCAGTGAGCCAAGATTGTGCCATTGCACTCCAGCCTGGGAGACACATCAAGACTCTGGTCTCAAAAAAAAAAAATTATTGTTTTCAAGTTTTCATTTCTTACTATTGTGTTCAATGAATTACATCCTCCAAATGATGCATTTATAACTCCATATTCCCTTTTTCAACAAATAGTTGCAGAGAACACACTTGTTTCCTTAGAAGTGTTAAAATACAGTTGATAAAACTACTTATCTCTAAAAAACATCTGGAGGGTCCAGGAAATACTAAGAGAATAATTCCTGATCCTTAGGTAATAAGCATTTACTGAGACTCATTGTACAAAGAAATCAATATGACACTGAAATATATTAACCAGTACTAGACTATGAAAAACAATCTGCTTCAATGACTTCCAGACCTCCTACTTTGTTTGGGAATAACTGGTTTTTACTACTTTCTTTAATTTCAAGAGTCATCTTACAGCTGGGTACAGTTGTTCACCTCCATATCCCAGCATGTTTGAGAGGCCCAGGCGTGAGGATCCCTCGAGGCCAGGAGTTTGAGAAGAGCCTGGACAGCATGGCGAGAGTCTCTCTCTACAGAAATTTTAAAATTAGCTGGGAATGGTGGCATGAGCCTGCAGTCCTTGCTACTTGGGAGGCTGAGGCAGGAGGATCACTTGAGCCCTGGAGTTCAAGACTGCACTGGCTACGATTATACCACTGCACTCCAGCCTGGGTGCCAGAGTGAGAACCTGTTTCTTTAAAAAAAAAAAAAAAAAAAAAAGTAATCCTAACTGATAGATTCAAGACTTTTGAAGATGTCCTTCAAAAAAAAGCTGCAGGGGGAATATACGTGATTATAAATAAAATACAGTAGGCTGTGTGTAAAATATTTCCTGAAGCTAGCTGATGGGTGCATGAAAATTCATTAAATAAACATCAACACTACAGTCCGCCATACCCATATGAACGTATATCTGTACTTATTAATACAAGTAATACACAAAAGTGCTGACAACCCTCAACTAGAAACAAACACTAAACCAGAATAAGATATTACTATACATGGTTTATGGGTCACCATGGGGAAAAAAATTACCTACCTCCATAAGCCTGAATTGTGTTATTTTAAATAGTATATAAAATGAATGATCTAAGATTATTCAAAATAGAGCCAGATATGGTGGTGTGCATCTGCAGTAGTCCCAGCTACTTAGGAGGCTGAGTTGGACGGATCAACTGAGCCCAGGAGTTCAAGGCTGTATTGCACCATGATTGCTCCTACAAATAGCCACTGCACTCCAGCCTGGACAACATAGTGAGACCCCCAACTCTTAAAAAAAATTATTATTCAAAATGACAGAAAAGGATTATTTCCAAAGGGCGTGAGTACCCCGTTTACTATTTTTGAGTATTCTTGTTCCTATTTGCCAAAAATGCTTTAAACGATTAAAGCCTTGGTTTTTAAGGTTTAATAGTAAAATTTTAATTATTCACTGGCAATCTTTTAAAGCACTGTTAACTTCCTGGGCACCAAATGCATTTTTTATTTAGGCAGTCTAGAAATAGTTGAGAATATATATTTTTGTAATAGACTGAGAGAAATAAAATACAGCAAATCTGCTTAAAATAAGAACATACTTCAAACCTAAATTTGGAAATTAGCTGGGCATGGTTGTGCAAGCCTGTAATGCCAGCTACTCGGGAGGCTGAGGCAGGAGAATCGGTTGAACCCGAGAGGCAGAGGTTGCAGTGAGCCACGATCACGCCACTGCACTCCAGCCTGGAGTATATATGAAATATATATACATTTGACTAAATATCAAGCCAATAATCAGGGTTAATACCAAAAACATCAGATCTCCACATCCAGATCTCTTCAAATTTTAATCTTAGTTAAATAATACTTAAACCCTTAAATAATACCAAGGCAGCCCAAAATAAACCATTTATGGGAAAAGAGTTAAACAATTTACAGACTGATTTTTCATACTTGCACAGGTAACCACTGGTGTCATATTTTGATAAGAAATCCAGACCAGGGCCAGGCAAGGTGGCTCACGCCTGTAATCCCAGCACTTTGGGAGGCGCCAAGGTGGGTGGGTCACTTGAGATCAGGAGTTCGAAACCAGCCTGGCCAACATGGTAAAATCCTGTCTCTACTAAAAATACAAAAAATAATAATAATAATAATTAGCCAGGCATGGTAGCGGGCACCTGTAGTCCCAGCTACTCGGGAGGCTGAGGCAGGAGAATCACCTGAACCCAAGAGGCGGAGGTTGCAGTGAGCCGAGATCACACCACTGCACTCCAGCCTAGGCGAAAGAGCAATACTCCGTCACAAAAAAAAAGAAAAAAGAAAAAAAAAAAGACATCAAGGCCGGGCGCAGTGGCTTTCATCTGTAATCCCAGCACTTTGGAAGGCCGAGGTGGGCGGATCACCTGAGGTGAGGAGTTCAAGACCAGCCTGGCTAACATGGTGAAACCCCGTTTCTACCAAAAATACAAGCAATTAGCCAGGCATGGTGGCGTGCAGCACCTCTAATCCCAGCTACTAGGGAGGCTGAGGCAGGAGAATTGCTTGAGCCCGGGAGGCAGAGGTTGAAGTGAGCCGAGATCGCGCCATTACACTCCAGCTTGGGCAACAAGAGCAAAACTCCATCTCAAAAAATAAATAAATAAATAAATCCAATAAAGCCAAGATACTCTCCAGCTCCGTATCTATTAAATGGTAACCCTTTTGCCATTAATGAGTGTTAATTTTTGAAATTCAAAGTTAGTTTTTGAAATAATTTATGTAGCATTCTACTTTTGGGTGGACTGATTATTCATTTGATACAATAAATGGACCCTGTTCTAGATTGCTTCAGATATAGCAGTAAACAATACAATGTCCCCGCCTTTATGAACTTACATTCTAGTGGCTGGTTGAGAAAATTTTGTGCAGGTCTACTTCTCAGCACTTATTCTGGATTTCCATATTTTCATGGCTTTTACATATGTACTATCAAAGATACTTCAGGGCCAGGTGTGGTGGATCATGCCTGTAATCCCGGCACTTTGGGAGGCCGAGGTGGGTGGATCTGAGGTCAGGAGTTTGAGACCAGCCTGGCCAACCAACATGGTGACATCCCATCTCTACTAAAAATACAAAAATGCCGGGCGCGGTGGCTCACGCCTGTAATCCCAGCACTTTGGGAGGCCGAGATGGGCGATCACCTGAGGTCAGGAGTTCAAGACCAGCCTGACCAACTGGAGAAACCCCGTCTCTACTAAAAATACAAAAAAAATTAGCCAGGTGTGGTGGCGCATGCCTGTAATCCCAGCTACTTGGGAGGCTGGGGTGGGAGAATTGCTTGAATCTGGGAGGCAGAGGTTGCGGTGAGCCGAGATCGTGCCACTGCACTCCATCCTGGGCAACAAGAGCAAAACTCCGTCTCAAAAAAATAAATAAATAAAATAAAAATAAAAATACAAAAATTAGCCAGGCATGGTGGCATGCGCCTGTAATCCCACCTACTTGGAAGGGTGAGGCAGGAGAATTGCTTATGCCTAGGAAGCAGAGGTTGCAGTGAGCTGAGGTGACACCAGTGCACTCCAGCCTGGGCAACAAAGGGAGACTCCTCCAAAAAAAAAAAGATACTTCAGCAGTTTTTAAAGTTTGGGTTTGTATGTACCCACATAACTGATTTTTAGATCAGGCTTTAAAAGAGAGTCAGGGAAGCAATAAGAAAAAGGAGTTTCAAATCATAAAAGGTGCACCTGGGATAAAACCCAGAACCTACTGGGGCAACATAAAATTCAGTCAGAATATCTGACAACCAATAATCCCATCTAATCACTTCAAATAAGCAGATAAATTTTTACTTTAATTACTGTAGGTTGGGCATGGTGCCAAATTCCTGTAATCCCAGCACTTTGAGAGGCCTAGGCTGGTGGATCCCTAGAGCCCAGGAGTGTGAGACCAGCCAGGACAACATGGTGGAAGTGAAACTTCGTCTCTACAAAAAAACACAAAAATAAGCCGGCTGTGGCTGCGCGTGGCTGTTGTTCTAGCTACTTGGGAGACTAGCAGGAAAATCACTCGAACTCAGGAGGGAGAGGTTGCAGTGAGCTAAGATAGCACCACTGCACTCCAGCCTGGGTGACAGGGAGAGACTGTCTCAAAAAATAAATAAATAAATAAATAAATAAATAAAGACTGTGACAATATCAAAGTCCCCAATAATATTGACTACGACAATATCAAAGTCCCTAACCCTATCTGTAAGTATTTTTCAAGATTGTTTCTTTTTGGGAGGCTTAGGCAGGCAGATCACTTGAGGTCAAGAGTTTGAGACCAGCCTGGGCAACATGGTAAAACCCAATCTCTATTAAAAATACAAAAACTAGCTGGGGGCAGTGGCTCACACCTGTAATCCCAGCACTTTGGGAGGCCAAGGTAGGCGGGTCACGAGGTCAGGAGATTGAGACCACCCTGGCCAACATGGTGAAACTCCATCTCTACTAAAATAAAAAAATACAAAAAATTAGCCAGGCCTGGTGGCGCACCTGTAGTCCCAGCTGCTCGGGAGGCTGAGGCAAGGGAATCGCTTGAACCTGGGAGGCTGAGGTTGCAGTGAGCCGAGACCGTGCCACTGCACTCCAGCCTGGTGTCAGAGCAAGAATCCGACTCAAAAAAAAAAAAAAAATTAGGCCAGGCGCAGTGGCTCATGCCTGTAATCCCAGCACTCTCAGAGGGTGAGGCGGGCAGATCACCTGAGGTCAGCAGTTCGAGACCAGCCTGACCAACAAGGCAAAACCCCGTCTCTACTAAAAATACAAAATTAGGCAGGCATGGTGGCGTGTGTCTGTAATCTCAGCTACTTGGGAGGCTGGGGTAGGAAAATCACTTGAACCCGGGAGTGGGAGGTTGCAGTGAGCCGAGATCAAACCATTGCACTCCAGCCTGGGCAACAGAGCAAGACTCTGTCTCAAAAAAAGAAAAAAAAAATTAGCCGAGCCTAGTGGCGCACATTTGTAATCCCAGCTACTCGGGAGGCTGAGGCGGGAGACTTGCTTGATCCCAGGAGGCAGAGGTTGCAGTGAGCTGAGATGGCACCACTGCACTCCAGCCTGGGCAAGAGTGTGACCCTGTCTCAATGAAATAAAATAAAATAAAATAAAATAAAAAATAAAATTAAAATAAAATAAAATAAAATATGTAAAATTCGAGTTGAAATAGAACGAACTAGCCTACTCCTAAATCCTTAGTGCATAAGCTGCCTCCAAGGATGTTTCAGAAACATGTGAAAGTCACTGTCCTGGATAACTGAATTACCTAAAAAACTAACAAAAAATTGTTTTAAGTATTTCTAGATTTAAGATTCCTAAATGGTATAGAATACTGTGGTTTTTTTTATTGAGACATTTAACAGCACAATTTCTCTAAGCCTTAGTTTTTCTGAACTGTAAAATGATGACTTTACACTAGAAGATATGAGGGCCTATCAACAGTAAAGTTACGCTATGATGAGGGCTATCATAAAATTAGTGGTGCTGATTTCTGAATTTTGAACACACATACTATGAGAGTATACATTTGCCATGTCCTAAGATCTTAATTTCAAGTTTCTGTTAACATCTTTGCTTTATATTTAAAGTCTACTATAAATTATTAGTCATGTATCTTTTTTCCAGATCACTAGGAACTAGATGGAAATATTTTTTAAAGCATGTCAATTTCTTTATCTTTCCTCAGGGAAGATACGTACCAGAAGAAATGTGTTGAGGAAAAAAATGACAGCTTGGTTTAGGTTTTTTTGTTTTGCCTAAATCTGAAAGGGCATACTGCCTACAGTGAATTTAGCAGAGAGAAAGTGGGCCAAAATGAGGAAAAGAGAGAGACTACAATATGAAAATATTCTAGAAGAATAGAAAAATAATCCAAGCTTCTTATTTTATTATTATTTTTTTAAACGGTGTCTCGCTCTTTTGCTCAGGCTGGAGTGCAGTGGCACAATCTCAGCTCACTGCAACCTCTACCTCCGGGGTTTGAGCGATTCTCCTGCCTCAGCCTCCCGAGCAGCTGGAATCACAGGCACCCGCCACCATGCCCGGCTACTTTTTTTGTATTTTTAGCAGAGACAGGGTTTCAACATGTTGGCCAGGCTGGTCTCGAACTCCTGACCTCGGATGATCCCCCATCCCGCCTCGGCCTCCCAAAGTGCTGGGATTATAGGCATGAGCCACTGAGCCCAGCCGCAAGCTTTTGAAGTATAGTAACTTTCTGAGATAAAGAAAATATTCATATTTCTTATAAAAATCATTAAATGTATAATTATTTTGATCCTCTGTTCTGTTTTACCTCCTCTGATTAATTTATTAATTTATTTTGAGACAGAGTCTTGCTCTGTCACCCAGACTGGAGTGCAGTGGTGTGATCTCGGCTCACTGCAACCTTTACCTCCAGGGTTCAAGTATTTCTCCTGCCTCAGCTTCCCGAGTAGCTGGGATTACAGGTGCGGGCCACCACACCCGGCTAATTTTTTGTATTTTCAGTAGAGATGGGGTTTCACCATGTTGGTTGGCCAGGCTGGTCTCAAACTCCTGACCTCAAGTGATCGGCCTCCCAAACTGCTGGGATTACAGGCGTGAACCACCACGCCCAGCCCTGATTAATTTATTATTTTAAGAATTAGTTATGCCAGACCAGGCACAGTGGCTCAGGCCTATCATCCCAGCACTTTAGGAGGCCGAGGCAGGCAGATCACCTGAGGTCAGGAGTTCAAAACCAGCCTGGCCAACAAGATGAAACCCTGTCTCTACTAAAAATGCAAAAATTAGCTGGGTGTAGTGGTGCATGCCTGTAATCCCAGCTACTCGGGAGGCTGAGGCAGAATCACTTGAACCTGGAGGCGGAGGTTGCAGTGAGCCGAGATCATGCCACTGCACTCCGCCTGGGCCAACAGAGCGAGTATCTGTCTCAAAAAAAAAAAAAAAAAAAAGCATTAGTTATACTAGAATAATGAAAGGTAAAATGTTGTAAGTGCATTTTCATGAAACTCAATTGCAAAAAATTCCAAACTAACTTGTCAATTATGAAGAGAATATTTAGAAATCACACTCTCCATCTCTAAGTGCTTGATATAAAGTTCCAACCTCTTTATAATGAAGAGAAAAAAAAAAAGGCAGGAAATGCATTTCTGGATACTTTTTTCCTTTGTGACAGAGTCTTACTATGTTGTCCCGGCTACCTTTGAAATCCTGAGTTCAGGCAACCTTCCCACCTCAGCCTCCAAAGTAGCTGGGGCTATAAGTATGTACAACCATGCCTGGCTTTTCTGTATTCTTTTTCTAAATAACCTAAAATACTGGTAAATCATATTCTGCTGCAAGTGACAGATCTTAGGCACACCTAATCACACCTGTAATTCCAGCACTTTGGGAGGCTGAGGTGAACAGATCAAGAGGTCAAGAGTTCAAGACCAGCCCGACCAACATGGTGAAACCACATCTCTACTAAAAATACAAACTAAAGGGCAACCTTTAGTCATACAATCTTTAGGTACACGACAAAGAAAAAGCATCATAAAATCAACAGTTAAGGCCAGGCACAGTGGCTCCTGCCTGTAGTCCTAGTGCTTTGGAAGGCTGAAGTAGGAGGATTACTTGAGTTGTGAACCTTTCAGAATTTAAGCAGTTTTGAGGACCACGTAAAGGACGTTGTGAGACTCCAAAAGTGTCATACAATGGTGTCCTTAAGGACCTGAAAAACTTAACAGTTCACCCTATGTACAAATAGCTTATAATTACAGAGCTATGGCTTCTTAGCAGTCAATTCCTAAAGAACAAATGCTTTTTGGGACAGAGTGTGATAGTTTACACCTCTTTATGTTCAAGATGCCTATTTCTTTTCTGATGTTAAATGAAGAATGAAAAACACTTAATTGTAGCTGTTGATTTTTCTTTTTTCTTTTTTTTGAGGCAGGGTCTCACTCTGTTGCCCAGGGTAGAGTACACTGGTGTGATCACAGCTCACTTGAAGTCTTGAATTCCTGAGCTCAAGCATTCCTCCTGTCTTAGCCTCCCAGGCAGTTAGGACTTCAGGAAATACCACCATGCCAGGCTAATTTTTTTTTTAATTCTTTTTGTAGAGATGGGGTTTTACTATGTTGACCAGGCTAGTCTCAAACTCCTGGCCTCAAGTGGTTTTGTTAATGTTGTTCTCAAAATTTATCTCAAGTAGTAATTTAGCCATTAAATAAAAATTAAAAGTAAATTTTTTAAATTAAATAAAGTTAAATTTTATACAATATTAAACATGGAGAATCACAGTATACTACAGACAATGATAGATTTCATAGATTTCAGATGCAGCATAGCACACGGTATAAAATAATTACGAAAATGTTAGAAAGTAGATAAAGGAGTTTATTATGGCCAGGTGCAGTGGTTCACGCTTGTAATCCCAGTACTTTGGGAGGCTGAGGCAGGAGGATCACTTGAAGCCAGGAGTTTGAGACAAGCCTGGGTAACATGGTGAGACCTAGTCTCTACAAAAAATACAAAAATTAGCCGAGCATGGTGGTGTGTGCCTGTAGCTCCACCTACTCGGGAGGTTGAGGTGGGAGAAACTCTTGAGCCCGGGAGGTGGAGGCTGCAGTGGGCAGTGTTCACAGCCTGGCTGACAGAGCAAGACTCTTGTCTCCAAAAAAAAAAAAAAAAAAAAAAGAAGCCAGGCGCGGTAGCTCACGCCTGTAATTCCAGCACTTTGGGAGGCTGAGGTGGACAAATCAAGAGGTCAGGAGTTCAAGACCAGCCTGACCGACATGGTGAAACCCCGTCTCTACTAAAAATACAAAAATTAGGGCCGGGCACGGTGGCTCATGCCTGTAATCCCAGTACTTTGGGAGGCCAAGGCGGGTGGATCACGAGGTCAGAAGTTCGAGACCAGCCTGGCCAACATGACGAAACTTCATCTCTACTAAAAATACAAAAATTAGTTGGGCATGGTGGTGGGCACCTGTAATCCCAGCTAGTTGGGAGGCTGAGGCAGGAGAATCGCTTGAACCCAGGAGGCAGAGGCTGCAATAAGCCAAGATCATGCCACCGCACTCCAGCTTGGGTGACAAGAAGAGCAAGACTCCGTCTCAAAATGAATAAATAAATAAAAATAAACACACAAAAATTAGCCGGGCATGGTGGCACGCGCCTGTGATTCCAGCTACACCGGAGGCTGAGGCAGGAGAATCGCTTGAAGCCAGGCAGTGGAGGTAGCAGTGAGCAGAGATTGTGCCACTGCACACCAAGCCTGGGTGACAGAGCAAGACTCTGTATCAGAAAAAATAAATAAATAAATAAAGAGTTTAGAGTTTATTATATTTATTATCTGTCACAGTCCTTCCAAATTCCTGTGCTCAGAAACTGGATTTCTTGCCTTGTAGTATTATACTTTAAAATAAACTTAGGCTCTTTTTTCCCATTAACATAATATAGTTTCAACTGTCTTTCCTCCTGGAAAAAGTCAAAGGTGTTTCCTGTTGCATATGCCTTGATACATATCTCTTTGGGGCATGTCCTTAATTTTAACTCTTCCTATCAAAGAAGAAACCACTCATTTGGCTGAGAAACTCATTGCTTCTGAAAAGGCAAGTCAGAAATCTTTCTTCATTTCAGTCATTTCTGGCAAATGAGAACTAAAGCCAGCTCGAGGTTTAGCCCCTACTAGCTCCCCACCAGCATCAGATGCAGCTATGAAGGGAAGCTACTTGTAATCATTTCAACCAAATCCAAAATTCAGAGAATCAAATTCTCTGTTCCACATTCCAACAGGTCCATCATCATGCAGTTTATCTTCCAAATTAAAACGATGATACTCTAAGATCAACATCTCTGCAGACATAGAATCTAAATTGAGCTTTACATTATTAGCAGGAGCAATATTTTAAGTGACAATACTCCCAAATTAAGCTGTGTGGATATAAGTATTTACTAATATATTTCCCCACTGATTCCACAAATGTGTACAAATCTTAACAAAAATGTATACCGTACTAGATAAAAGTCTACTCTGTTTAACAGTAAAAGGAACTTTAAAAATAAATTATTTTATTTCTGAACTAAAAGTACAAATGCTATATAACTACTTCTGTATTCCAAATAAAACATGCTTTTAAAAAACTGCTCTGAAGAATGGAAAAAATTATAAAACAAAACGTATCAACCACTTTTGTGAGGAAACCCATTACTGAAGATTTAAGTAATCATCCTGAATAAACAAACAATAAAGGATGCAAATCTCCCCTCTCCCTTTGACACAGAATTAAGACTTTATCAAGTAGTTCATTACTGCAGCATATCAGTAATCAAACAATACATTTAGTAAATACATACAGTTCCAGAAAGGACATCATGAGGACAACAGTTGAGAAGGTGACTCTTGCATACTCTGTCATCACTGAATTTGATTCGTTGACGAGTTGTATCTCCTGTAATATAGAAGAGTTAATAACATTCAAGGTTAGACAACTGGAAAGTATTTTCTGAGAGCCCTACTATTACTAGCTTTTTATGTGTGGCTATATACACACATTATAAATCAGCTCAAGAGGGATTAGTTTTTATATACATCCTATAGAAAAACTATTTTAGACAACATGCAGTTGCAGTAAGTGTACTGCATACATAATTCAAATAGTCAAAGTGAGAAAGCAATGCATTCTGTTAAATAGAGTACTTCAGAAAAGCATAGGATTTTAGAGCAGGAATGGACTTTAAAGATTATCGAGTCCAACTCCTTCATATTGCAGATGAGAAAACTGAGGCCCCGAGAGGTTAAGCAACTTGCAGACCCACTAAGAGAGTTTATACTGGTATACAATGTTCCCTTCTTGACACTAAGCATTGATATATTTTTATTTACAGTAATTGAAAAACATAAAAAATAATCTTGCAAACATTGCATACACACTGCGAATCCCCACTGAACCCCAGACGCCATTTCTTCCACTATTTTGTTCCAGCTGAAGTGTCTCCCTTTTGCTGCTGGGAGGAGTTAGAGAGGGTAGAATAACGCGTTTAAGAGCGTACAAACCTGGAAGAAGGACTTACACACCAGTCAAACAAAGGCACATTGCCTAATGAAACGTTAACTTTAATGCGTCCAAAGGTTCCATACCTCCAAGTTTTATGTAGTCTGAGCTTTTTTATACTGCCAAACTGGGTGTATTTAAATTCATTCTGTCTTCATATAACACAATACACCTACCTCCTAAGCAACAGAAGCATCCAACCTGCTTATCAAATATGGCTATCTACTCAAAACGTTAAAGAATCTAAGAAAAAGAAAGGTAACTAGCTCCAATAACAAAATATAGATGTTAGTTAAAATTTTTTTGCTTAGAATCTCTTTGGAAAAACAAAAGAAAAAACTCATTAGGATGTTTCCTCTTTCTATATAGAATGATAAGCCCTAAGAAATGTAGGTGTTTTATTTTAGCCTTAAACTGATATATTATCGATGAATGAAAACCTACTGGTGAATTACTGAAGCAAGAACTATTGGTGCCAAAAGAGATATAAATACCTCTGTACTTCACATGATATGCCTGGAGCACTCCAAAAACTTTCGTGTAGGATGTGATTCAATCACTTAGTTTCTGTATTTTCACATGTAAATAACAAAAAAGATTAAAACTTTACCCCTTCATATGGTCATATACTAAAGAGCTTAACTTAAATTCAACTAAACACTATCATTTTTAGATGGGGTAAGATTTTGTTCAAATTGTTTTAACATGGTTAAAGATATTTTTAAAACATTCTAATTTGCAACCAGGGTATATAAAATTTTAACAACAGTAATTTATAGTTAAAATGATAGCTTCAGAGCAGTTCAACAATAGGTTTTCTAGAAGCTCGTCTCTAGTAGGTTATTTTTGACACAATTTGGAATATTCAGTTTAGTGTTTACGCCTGCTACTATAATAAAAGTTATTTTGATGGTCCTTTTTCCTTTTAAACACAACTGCTTTTGTTCCACATTCATTAACACATCTGAAAAGTTAGCGATAACTCACGGCTTGGCGAATGCGGGGCCTTTCTGACACTCCCTTGCAGATTGAGGTAGGCAGGCATAGATACATTGAACCTTTACAAATAAAACAAGGGGCCAGATTGTTCATTTTGTATAGAATAAACTCTGCCAGCAATTTCAATACAGCATCTAGAAGTACATGTTGACTGTAAAGATTCTTTTATATAAAAACAAAAGTGAACAAAATCAGGGTGTTTCATTTTTTTAAATACTGACTTAACAAGTATAACCCCAGATAATTGTACGACTGACTACAGGTAAAAGTCCAAAGCTGGAGCTCTGGACAATGTCTTTGAACCAAGTGGGGTTTTAAAAAATTATTTCTTTAAAAAGTATGTTTCATCAAGACTTTGGTGAGGACCTCAAGCTCATGTTAGAATGGTGCTATGATAAGCTCATATCAGAATGTCAATGCTATTTAATTAGAAGCTTTTTGCTTCCTACCATTTAAGAAAAAAATTTCATTTTAAATCTGTACCCTAATTATATTAAGCAATTTTAAAATGATAAAATTTTAAAGTTGAAACAAAAACAAAACAAAACAAAAAATCCCTTATGTATCTAATAGTCTTCCTGCTAAAAGTATCTAAATGTTTTGGTAATGGCAACAGCAGAATCATTTCAGTGCTTTGTTAAACTAATGGCTCAGGCCTTAGAATAAAATCAGTATTCATGGAGTTTTACTAATCAAACATTTCATCAGGCAGAGTAACTGATTTGTGCTTAACAACTTATATTCAAATATTAAGTTAATTGTGCCCTGAAGACACAGCTATCAGTTAAAATATGAACAAATTCCTAATAGGAATATAGCAAACCAGGCAGTATCCCTGGTGAGCTTTTTTGTGTTTTTTAAAATTTTTATGGATACATAATAGTTGTACATATTTTCCCTGGTGAGCTTTTAAGATCAGAATCTGTTTCTATAAATGCCAAAAAACATTTTAAAATAACTCCTCACCGCAAATGAATGGGTGCTCCATAAATATTTGATAACCGTAGCAAACTCAACAAATACAGCTATCAAATAGCAGCCATTATAGAAATCTTTAAAACAATGAAATAATAAAACGCTTAATAATTTGAGATACAGAAATACCCTGAGAGAGAATAGCAACTGACTGTTTATTGATATTTTTAAAGTTCTGCCTTGGGGACTTTAAGGTTGACATTTTAAAACAATCTGGCTGCATAACCATGCAGTACTTAACAAATTTATTTGGGCTTATTCCATGGAAGTACAATTCAGCTAAACCAACAACAATTTTTAAAAGAAAAATGCTGGTAATTTGGTTTCTGTCAAGATATCTGGCCCAAACCATGTTTTTCATAAGAAACTAGGTAAAACAGCACCTATTTTATAAAAAGAAGAAGAAAGAACTGCAAATAGGAACCAAATCACCTTATAATACAATAAATTATTTTCAATTTAATGTGTTTTATCTTTGGGTTTTGTGGGCATAAAGTCATATAAAAATAACCTATTATGGGGGAAAAAGTATCCTGTCACAATGACATTGGATCCAAATCACAGAATCAAACCTATTAGTGACAACATCTGCTGTGCTAGGCAATGGAATTACAAAGGGGCATATAAGACAAGCTCTCCCCCCTCAAGGAGCCAATGATTTTGCTAAAGAAATAGGACATATTAATTTTTTTAATTTTTGAAATTTTTTTGTAGAGACAGGGTCTCACTATGTTGCCAAGGCTGATCTCCAACTCCTGGCCTCAAATGACCCTCCCACCTCGGCCTCCCAACATGCTGGGATTATAGGCAGGGGCCACTGCACCCGGCCGAGGATATATTAATGGAGTAATAAGTTATAATACAAGATAACATGATCCAAGTATCAAATGTGTGTTTCAATTAGGTAGTACTTCAGGAATTCTTAGACTAAAATTACCACCAAGAATGGAGATATTGGAAAAAGCTTCATGCAATAAGTAGCCAAAATTTGAAGGAAAGACAGGACTTAGATCAAAGTAAAGTAGAAAAAAAAGCACTACAACCTGGAGTAATAGCTTTGACAAAGCTTATAAGAGCAAGAAGGTTTGGGGTAACAGTAAGTAAACCATATCTGGCTTTGGCAAATGGCTTCATGTAGAATTGCAGAGTTGGGAGCAAAACAACACTTTTTGAGTAACATTTGATTTCTTACATTTTTCATTTTTTAATCCAAATTTTTAGTGTATAAAGTAAAAAAAAAAATTAAAATAATGGAACAGAGATCAGGCGAAGTTACTTCTGTCAACAACAAAAAATATCCCACCTATAAAAACATGGAGATCTCTCTGTCCTATAACCTCTACAATAGTTATTCAGGCCTTGTACTTAACTACACAGCCAAGTTTTTAGAATTAGAAACTTGATTTAGAACTCTAGCAAGTGAGGTGTTTTTCATTTTAATAGAAACATCAACTTTTCTATTAATTCCTATTTCTACCAAATTCTCTACCAAGCAACAACTCTCTTTCCTCCCTCTTTTGTTCAACCCTTCATGAGTTTCATGAATTATAATCTTTGAGAACACCTGAGTCACAAGTATACAATAAAAATGAGGATGCTATTATTCATCTCCAGGTCTGTCACCAATGTATCAGAGCCTAAGGCAGTCAGTTCCACCAGGGAGTATAGACAGGTCACTTTAAAAAGAGGCCTCCTCTCTAAATTTTACTCAAATACTGCTATTCTCAAAATCCCCTTCCATATATCAGGAGGGAAAAAATAAGCCCACTATCATTCCCAACACTGTCATTCTATGGTCCTGCCTTTTCTGAAACTTATATTAACACTTAAATTTTATTAGTAACATTACAACCTTAGCCTAGGTAGTATCTGACATGATTTTATACTTTGCATGCTATCTTCCCAATATCCGCCCCCTCCCCCCAGTACTACCCACCCTCTCCCTCCCATATAAACAAGAAACCAAATCAACTTTCATAGATTTAGGTGCTATTTTAAAAACATCAAAATTTTACTTTACCCATTCTCTCCGATGCTCCCTGTATTTTTTTAAGCTGTGAGTGGATGACCATGCTATGTGATCAACAACTGTGAAGGCTAAGCAAAAGTGAACTGAGTTTAGTATTGTAATTTCAAAAGAACCTTAAAGTTTGTAATATTTGACATATTTAATGGTATGCAGAATCCTATTTCACTGTACATTATCAGGCATTCATGGCAAGCAATTTACAAAAACAATCAGTATTTTGTACAGAATTAGCTTAGAGCTTAGCTTAGGGAAAACAAGGAGGGAGGAGAATGCAACAGCATACAAAGCAATGGAGACACTCCCATGTCTACAAATGGGGGCAGGGGAAGGGAAGCCCTCCCACATTCTCTAGGGTGGCAACTGAAGCCCTCCCAACAGGTATACTAGTTAAGGGTCACGTGTCACAGTGGGCTTGGGACAGGACAGTTTCCTTCCCTCTGAAATAAGATCCATAACCCCTCAGTGAAAGGAAAGCTAGAGGTAGAGAGGTGTACAACCAAAAGCTTAAAGCTTGTTTTCCTGACCCCTTGAATCCCTAAATGCAGAGAAACGTTCCTCCCTCTTTTTCCCTCCAATTTCTTCCCTCCATTTCTTCCAACATAAGCTGCTGAGTTCACGTAATAATGTGGGAAATGTATAAAGATCCATGGCCAATTTCTAGTCTAGTCCAGGGCAGGAAGAGATCTAAAGCAGTGCACAAGTAAAACCTTGTGTCACTGGGCACAGTGGCTCATGCCTGTAATCCCAGCACTTTGGGTGGGCAAGGCAGGCAGATCACCTGCGGTCAGGAGTTCAAGGCCAGCCTGGCTAACATGGTGAAACCCCGTCACTACTAAAAATATAAAAATTAGCTGGGTGTAGTGGCACAGGTCTGTAATATCAGCTACAGAGGCTGGGGTGGGAGAATCGCTTGAACCTGGGAGTTGGAGGTTCAGTGAGCTGAGATAGCACCACTGCACTCCAGCCTGGCTCACAGAGCAAGACTCTGTCTCAAACCAAACAAACAAAAAACCCTTGTGTCTTCATGTGGAATCAAAGTAAAAGCGATGATTACTGCTGCACAGTAACTTATACTAAGGAGCCAATCTGATCATTTTTATATCTTCCTCAAACTTTCTCACCCACTCTACCAACTTCTCCCACCTACCTTTGTTGTTCCTTTAGAATTCAGCTTAAAATCCACCTATACAAATCCTTTTGTAATTAACCTTTTAAAAAAACATTACTCCCTTGCTACATGTTCCCCTGTTAATATATACACTCAGTTTAACCCACTGTATATTTAAACCATCCAAAGTATAGGGTTCATTTTACAAAAGGACTCATCACCATGTCTTAACATAATAATACAGATGCTTTGAAAACATTTAATATATCTTGATCTATGTAAAACTTTCCAGGCATGTATTTATTACATAAGGAAAGGGAAGAAAGAGTACTATGCCAAAGATGGCAACGGGAAAAAACAATTATGACAGTCTGCCTTCCAAATGTGACATCAAGTCATTCCTAATAAAACAAAGCAGCTTTCCTTTCCTCCAGAAAATGTAACCACAAGGGTGCTATACAGCTCAGAAAAGCTATCCTTCTTAATCTTCTGGTTCATATGGTCCCATAAGTTTATAATCAGAAATAGGTACCAGTATCACCCCCCACCATAATCCCCATGACAAGCCAAACATTTTTAAAATGTAATGCCCATTGTAGAAGAAATCTCCAGAACAAGTTCATTCTTGCTGGATATGATCAAAGATTAATAATGTTTTAAAAATGTTAAAAATCTGGCCCACTTGTCTGTGAAAATCCATATCACAAGATTATAAGAATGAAACTGGGGAACAGCCTTGTTAGTAGAAGAAAAACCTTGTAGCATCTTTTGAAGCTAACCAGAATGGTGATGATGAAAATGTGAGAACAGGAATACTAAAGAATCTCCATTCCAAGGCTCTATTCCATGCCCTGCACTTATCTTCTCTCATTATATTAATACAAGCAAAGGGTCTTGGCAGCTGGCAGGGACCAATGCCATCATGTTTTGGGGGGTACCTGCTTTAGGAAATCTATCAGCCTATTCCTCTTCTTAAATTTACAAGAGACATCAGAAAAGCCTGAATAGTTACTTTAACATTAAGTCCTAAAATAGGTTATATAGAATTTATTTTAAGATACATGGCATAAAAAGTTACAGCCTGCTAAATTTTATATTTTGATACTTACTTGCAGAGCTGTAATTCTGACATAGTAACAATTGCACTCTGGATAGCTGGTGCCTTCTATCATCCAGAACTTTCTATATACAAAATTAGAAGTAACGAAAGCTATCTTTGGCTATCAAGCAATAGCTGAAAATAATCAAAGAAAAAGTAACTGGCTGATTTATCTATTAAAAAAGACAAGTTCTCATCAGCTGGTGATAGCTACAGAAGCCAACTAGAGCCTCCCCAAATCCAAAGGAAAAGAAATAAAAAAGAAAAAAAAAGATGAAAATATCAAGGGACAGAGGTGATAGACAACCCAATGATAAAGGAAGAAGTTAAAATGAAAAACAGATCACCATGAAGGAGACGTGAGCCTTAAAACTAAACAACACAGCAGAAATACTGCCTCACAGCGAATATGCAACAAATTTACAAAAAGGGTTGCCTCTGGGGAAAGGACTGAGATGGTGAAGGGGACCACAAAAGACTGTATTTGTAATGCTTTATGCACTTTTTACTTTTTTTTTTTTTTTTTTTGAGACGGTGTCTCACTCTGTCGCCCAGGCTGGAGTGCATTGGCACCATGTGGGCTCACTGCAACCTCCGTCTCCTGGGTTCAAACAATTCTCCAACCTCAGCCTCCCGGGTGGCTGGGATTACAGGCACCCACCACCACATCTGGCTAATTTTTATATTTTTAGTAGAGACAGGTTTCACCATGTTGGCCAGGCTGGTCTTGAACTCCTGACCTCAGGTGATCCACCCACCTTGGCCTCCCAAAGTGCTGGGATTACAGGCGTGAGCCACAGTGCCCGGCCTCTTTATCCATTTTTTAAAATTTGACAGAAATATACGAAATAACATTTGTTCAATCATATAGATGCTTGTTTGACCTCTGTACTTTTTAAAACATTTTTTTAAATGCAGACACCTATAATCAGTATCACAGAACTTATTACTTAAAAATAAACATTCAAGTGTAATTCTTCATTCCCATTAGATTTTTGGTCAAAAGACGACAGAAGCAAATTATGTCTATAATCTCTAAGAAAAGGAAATAAAGATATAACTAAAGCAACTCTGCAACCTGGGTATCAATCTATTGCTATAAATACTTACTATACCCTAAAGCACATCAACCAATAAATATACAGAACACCATGTGCAGGGAAGCACTCCCTCTAACACAATGGAGTAAATTAAATTGTAACAGGAAGTTTTCAAAATATTCATACATGGTGTCCAGACTCACGTGAATCGACTGCTTAGTCCTAGCAACATGCCCTGCCGCTCTGCTCCCGTCCATAATGCAGACTCACAGCCACTTTCCCTAGCATTTCTATCAGGCCTCTCTTTGATAAGCAGCTTTTCCCACAGCCAGGTACCTCTTCACATTCCCACTGTGGAACCAGTTGGTGAAATCGTGCAGAACCATTGACCCCCGTGGACCAAAGCACTAAAGGAGAGGTGAGAAATTGAGCTAAATGAGGTAATTTCATCCTGGAGGTCTAGATGGACCTCTCTAGGGATCTCCTAGATCTCTCTGTCTCACAGGCTTGTATTTCTGTCCAGTCATTTCTGCTTACAGGCTTGGGTATATATATAGTTCAAACAGCTTTCCTTTCACATGAATACTCCCTGGAACAGTAATTTCCAAAGTA
The DNA here is from genome assembly GCF_028858775.2 of Pan troglodytes. Classification (NCBI taxonomy): domain Eukaryota; kingdom Metazoa; phylum Chordata; class Mammalia; order Primates; family Hominidae; genus Pan; species Pan troglodytes. The sequence goes on along the minus strand of NC_072404.2, from coordinate 154,730,250 downwards.
TGAGATTTGCACAAAAGATGACTTTAGGTGTTACATGATTTTGCCAACACGACATTTTAAATACCACTCAGTAAGAAAATTATTAATCACAATTAAGTCAAGAAAAAAAGTTCCCATTTTGCAACAGTACTTGTTTAATAAATTTAACAACTTCTAATTTTTAGCACAGGAACCCTAAGTGACAAGAGTCTAGTTACATAATACACCATTTTGTTTTCATTGTATTTATTTTTATGGTGGTATAAACTTTCATTTTAAAATTAACTTAAAATTTTTAGAAAGTGAGTTGACATAAAGGAAAATATTAAATAAACAGAAAACAGTAAATAATAATAAAGGCAAGGCCAGGCATGGTGGTTCACGCCTGTAATACCAGCACTTTGGGAGGCCAAGGCAGGTAGATCACTTGAGGTCAGGAGTTTGAGACCAGCCTGGCCAACACGGCAAAACCTCATCTCTACTAAAAATACAAAAATTAGCAGGGCATGACAGTGCATGCCTGTAATCTCAGCTACTCGGGAAGCTAAGGTAATCACCTGAACTCGAGAGGCGGAGGTTGCAGTGAGCCAAGATCAGGCCACTGCACTTCACGCCTGGGTGACAGAGACTCTGTCTCCAAAAAATAAAAAATAAAAATAAATAATAATAAAGGCAATAAGTGTGACAAACATTTGGGAAACACTGATCTAGAAGAGGGTTTCTCAAACTTTTAATGTGTATCAGAATCACCTGGAAGGTTTCTAAAAACATGGATTACTGGGGCCCATACCCAGAATTTCTGACTCAGTAGGTGGGTCCAAGAATTTATATTTCTAACAATACGACGTGATGCTGAGGTGATGCTGAATTGCTGCTCCAAGGACCACACTTGGTTTAGAATAACTAAACCAGAATGGTGATCAACAAGCTTTTGTTAGAGTCAAATGGTAAATGTTTTCGGTTTGCGGGCCATATGACTCTGTTGCAACCATTCAGCTCTGCTGTCGTAAGCCAAAGCAGCCATAGACAATATGTATATGAATCGGCATGGATGTGTTCCAATAAAACTTTATTTACCAAAAGCAGGAGGCCATAGTGCCAGTCCCTGATCTAAAACATACCTTCAAGTAACTTTAACTATTAGTTAAACTATTAAAGTTACTTTAAGAGAAAAGTCTACCATTTAAACTAATACTAGGGCACAGTACAGAACAGAACAGCCAGGTATATTATAGATACTATCCAATAATTATCAGTTAACTCTAAAAGAGAAAACTGGGGTCTGCAGAAATCTAAGGTATTAAGATTAAAAACAAAAACCATTTACCATATTCAGGAGACAAGATTCAGCAAGGGCAGCTGGTTAAATTCCTTTCATGTTGAGTCAAATAAGTCAAACATCAGTTGTACATGGTTCACAACTACACTGGAACATATGGGTCAATACTGAGTGCTTTTTGGAAAGAAGTTTTAAAGATTCTTTTCTATGCTAATAGCAAAATATGACATTTATTCAGCTGAATGGACTTCATGTTACTTTCTGACGGCTTTGACTTCTCAAAGTCCTAAGTTATTCAGTTCAAACAAAAACATGGAGCTGCAGATGATTTCAGAGTTTTCACAAATTAATTTCTCTATATCCTCAATAATCTTGCAAAACTGAATAACTGACCTATTTTGGCCCTGCCTTCCAATATCTATTCTAGCAGCTGCTAGTGCATGAGAACCTAAACAAAAAGGAAACAGAATAGCTTTTCTGCAAGTTTTGAATTCACAAGATTCCCTCTTCACTCCCTCATTCTTTTTCCAGTAAGATGTTCCAACTTCCTTCATCTTCTTATAGTTTCTTAGTAGATTAAGTTATGCCAAACTGCTTGTTTCCTCAAGAACTCTACATACTAACAGCAGTAGGCTTTAAGAACTCAGTCCTTTTCAAGCACCTTTCTGGAATTCCATCTTTGGGGAGTATCTGCCTCATTTAACTAGTCTTGCCCACTTATTGACCTTTAGTTTTAAACCATCTGCCTGTCTTCTCAACCCTCCTGCTGGCTGAACTCACAGCAACTTTAAGCTTCAATGCTTTGTATGAACCACCTGTTACTGAAGAGTACCTGATTCACTAAACCTGACCTTGATCCATGACACCTCATGGCCATTGAATTCCTACTACCCATCTTGAACACGTTGAACACTACCATCTATCCTTATATGACAACATCCAACCTAAACGAAAATAAAAGAATTTACTTGCTCCTTATAGAACTGATGCAGAAATAGACAAAATGATTTTTCTTTGTTTTGCTTATAGTTACCTGAAGTAAAAGAATGTCTCAGAAGCATATGCTTACTTGAGGAGAACTAAACAACTGTAGAGAATCCAGGAACGATGCAATGTTATATGAAGTGATACTTTTATTGTTTTCTGGGCTGCTGTGTAGATAGAAATATTATTCAGAGTTCAAAATGCAAAATGAGGAAAACTTTTCTTTTTTCATTGATTCACTATGCAGGTGCTTTCAGTGTTTTGGATATGCCTGAAACTCTGATAAAGTTAAATAGTTAACTGAAACTCAGAGAAACTACTGTTTAATCCTATAAAACTCCTTATATTAAAGAATTTACAAGCTCTAGACTAAGAAATATCCTGTTATTATTTTTAAAATGTCTGCGTATACATTAAAGGCTCCGCCTCCTTCACTTAAAATGAACAATCCAAGTGGAATAAAAGAATGGCTCACAACTGACCAAGAAATGAATATGGTTCATTATGTTAATGAGAAAAAATTAAGAGAAAATGTTTTCAATGTTGATGAAAAGTCAAGGAACACAGATTACAGTAAAGATGATTTTATAAATAAAATCCATTAAAGAACGCACTACTTCAAACTTTGATTCAGTAATTTTGCAGAAAGGCAGAAATGTCATACTATCTTACAGATTACACGGTTATGTACTACTAACCTTACATTAGCAACAGGTAAATGGCTTTCTTAACAGTATTTTCCTGGGTATGAGGATGAGTATCCTTTCAGTTTTATATCCCACAAACTATAACTACTGTACAACTGATCAGCAAAAATATTATGATTAATATGTTAACTGAGGAAGTATATCCTACAATTTAGAAAGATTAACATTTAAAATAGTTAAAATTATTGAAAGTTTTAACTTGCCCAAAACAGTCCCTAACCATAAGGGACAATTAATGATGCTATAAAATTCTATCTATCATTCCTAGTCTACTTGTTGTTTTGGAGGGCAGGCTGCCATTCCTGCCTATTTTAATCTTTCGAAGGTGGTCTCTGCTCCCATTTAAAGGTATAAGCAATTAAGAGATACAGAACCCTCAGAACTACCTTCTATAACTTACCTAATTTCTAAGCTTAAAATGTAATCTAGGCTGGGCATGGTGGATCACCCGAGGTCAGGAGTTCGAGACCATCCTGGCCAACATGGAGAAACCCCGTCTCTACTAAAAATACAAAAATTAGCCAGACGTAGTGGCAGCCACCTGTAATCCCAGCTACTCGGGAGGCTGAGGCAGGAGAATCACTCGAACCCAGGAGGTGGAGGTTGTAGCAGTGAGCCAAGATCGTGCCACTGCACTCCAGCCTGGGCAACAGAGACCCTGTCTCAAAAAAAAAAAAAAAAAAAAAAAAAAAGATGTAATCTAAACCCACGCCCTCAATTTTATTTAATTCTTATTGCTTGCATCTTCCCAGACTTTCCTGGGATCAAGACTAGAGACTTATGACCAAACTGTGTTTGTTGGCAAAGGGGCTTTAGCTAAGGAACATCCTTGCAATTAATCCAACTGAGCAAAAATCACAGTCTGTGTGAGGGTACTGGGTTCTTCCAACTGTCACACAGACAATTCTCAAACTGTTTCTTGGATTTTCCTGTGCAACTCCTCCCTGCTTTCAAATAGAATGAATATGTTCAGGGAAAACAAATTATCCCTCTCCCCTCTGCTAATACTAACAACTAAAACAGAAAGATATTTATAAAACGTAATGATCATAAACGAGATAAAATAAGATACTAGTAATTACTATCTACTTATAGCTCCTCCTTTCTAAAAAAACTTAAAATATATTTATTTTTCAACATTTCTGAGTATAACATAGGAAATTATTTGGTTTCCCATATAACAAATTACAGATTTAACTTGAGGCAAAAAAGGTTAAGTGACTTACCCAAGGTTACAATTAGAGGTACAGCTGGGGCTAGAAACCAGGTCTCCTGAGTCTCAGCCCAGTGCTCTTTTCCTTAGCCCATGATGCCTTATCAGAAAAATCCAAATACAGTCAGACCCCCAGTTATATGGGTATGAGTTACACTGATTCACATATACAAACTTTATATAGTGTGACCAATGTTTCAACTCACGCGGTACCCTGCTTCCATTTATGCAGTATGCCAGGCATCGGCACGATTTTCAGTGGCACACAGGCGGTTGCCACCACCAGGGCCCTAGGCAAAATTGCAAAGAAGGCAGAGTTTGTCTTTGGCCCTCCCACCTCCCTTATGCATTTCTCTCCCACCTCCTGGCAGTCCCCCTGCCCAGCCTCCCGGCACCATCATGCTGCCCTCAGATTGTCTAAAGCCCCCAACTTCCACCACTCACCCAGGAATGTCCTTTCTTGAAGTGCCCAGTGATCCAAAATTACCTCTCCATTTCCCTGCTAACAAAATTCCTACTCCTAAGGATTCCAGTGAAGTTTAGGTAATCTAAATGATTAACTACTTTATGTAATTCAAGTTAAGGTATATTTAACTAACAGACTTAAATCTCCAATGAATTTTAAAAGGAACTAATTAAAAACTGTCAGGAAGGGGAGGGGGAAGAAACCTTGAGGGGGTGAGGAGGTAATGTTTTCCCAAAGCCCCAGGACTCTGTGCCACTTCAGATTCCTTCACAGACAGGACACTAAGAGTGGAGGGGGTCACTGCCACCTTGAACCCCACTTCCAAAAAAGAGAGTAGCTGCTTTATAGTCTCTGGAATTTAAAAAAAAAAAAAAAGGACAGAGTTGCCTTAAATACCCTCCTACCTACCTTTTCCATCTCTCTCCCACCTCCTGGATACCCATTTCCACCTCTTAGTGCCAAAGACACCCAACAGCGTTCCCATAGGCTGTTTGTGTGTCCAATACAAGGGTTCCCATTAAATGGTTTCAAATTACATGGTGTTATTCAGGGGACGTTTCCATGTTCCCCTATCCCTGGGTAACTTGAAGTTGACTGTATGCTAAAAAAGAACAATCCTAATTATTAAAAGTCCTGAATCATAAAATGATATATATAAACTCATTAAATGGTAAGAAAAAAAAGAATGTTCTGATTATTTTGCATATATAGAATTAATTTTGATATCTAAAAAAAACTCCACTCAATTATTTTTCCTTGAAAGTAGTATATTTTTTACTTCTAACCCAATACAGCAGTGAAAATCCAGTCATTTCAGCTAAACAATACTGTGGACTCGTAAATATGAGTTCGATCATAAATCCTCTAAGTCTGAAGGTTAAAAAAAAAAAATCCAGTAACAGACACATAAAAAAATACACAAAGTGGATTTTAAGAAATCCATGTTTCTGCTGACTACACACACAGAAATATATATATTTAAATTTAGCTTTGCAATACTAGACGGGCTGCCTAATTCAGAAACTTATCAGGAGATGGTTTACCTTGATCCGACTACCCTCCCAGTAAAACTAAGAAATCCAATCCATGAAGAAGATCCCAAAAATGGTATCCATCAAGGATTAAAAGGATCATGTAAAGCACGTCTTAAATAACTTAATTTTATTACACAGATTAGTTATTCTGTTAGCTAGGATCCAATGAAACCCGTTCCCAATACCCTCTCTCATGTTGGAAAAGGAGGAATGTTAAGACATGCTGCAGTGATAAAGTAACCATTCTTAGCTAAACGTGAGAAATGATAACAGTTAAAAGTTTCTCCAGTGGCATTTTAAGTTAATGTTAACTTTCCATACAAAACTCATTTCCTTCCCAATCTTTCCTCTCTACACAACCACAAGTAGGTTTGCCATCTACACCTATTTGTCTATATATTCTACAAATAAAAGTTCCCAATATGGGTTTTTATTAAAACTGAAAATGTGAACACTGAAAAGCCACTCTATGCACTGCTGAAAGATTTGAATGCAATAAAGTTTTTAAAATTTACTCATATTTTGCTGTAAAGCACTCATGTAAATTAAAAGAGTAACTTAAAAACTAAATTTAAGATGTGCCTTTTCTCTTAAATCAATACACTTAAATAACTTCTCAAGAAAAAAAGCATTTCCTTAGTGGCTAAGAAACTATCTGCCTAAAGAAGCAACACATAAAAACTACCAAGGATTTTGCTGTGTTAAGAAAGTAATGAACTAGACCTTTCCTACATATTTGAATGTATTTAAGTTGAATTTGAGAGTACATTACTAATTAACATCACCAAAAAAGCAACAGCATTTCATCATTTTATTTAGAAATTCTCTTTATGACAAAGGATAATCCAGCAATTAAGGGCTCTCTATACAGATTCTAAACTAAGCGCCTGAAAGGATCTTTGTTCTCCTCTATTCTACTTCACTGGGTACCAAATTTTCAAAATCGTTCTGTTAGGGATATGCAACATTTGTCAATATTTACTGAACAAAGCCTCTATTAAATTGTCTAACAAAATGGAGGTCTCTCGGAAAAACAGGCCATAACATGTTCCTTCTCACAAAATGGGGCCAAACACACCCACTTAAGAAACCATGGTTTGGGTCAGATTTTCCATAAAAATGGTTGTTTCTGTGGGGCTCGAGGGTGCATCTCTGAGACTGGGTTAGTAATAAAGGTTTCCTCCTGACCCAGGAAGAGGAGGGGGAAGCTTCTCTCTAGGTACTCTGGAGGACGGCGGCGAGGGATGATCCCAAAGCTCTGGGTTAAGGAATTATATCGGGGGTAGAGGCCTTAGCTTTCCGCAGGTACCTAACCAGCGACAAAACGGGCCCCCCAACTACGCAACAGAGACGCGGGCTCTCCCGTCTCAGCCAAGTCAACATTAAAAGCACAAACTCTCCTTTCTGCCTCCAGGCCCCGCCTCACCCCATTGGCAGCAGTTCCCGCCAATCCGCATGGTCACCGCCCCCCATGCCCGCCTGCCAAGCCCTGATTGGATGGGACGGGGGACGGGGACCTCGTGTTACCAATCTGGGAGCCCCTTACTCAGCCACACGCGCGCGCCCAGGTGCGCCCTCGGAACCCCTTCCCTTCGCCGTCCCCGTCCCCTCCCCCACCCCCAGGGCCCTGGCAGAGACTTACCGTCCCGGGAGGTGCCCATCAACTGGTCCAGCATCGCGCGCATCTGGGCCTGCGCCGACATGGCGGCGGCGTAGCGGGCGGACGGGCGGGGGTGGGGCGCAGACCGGGCCCTTTTGGGCTGGGGGATAAGGGGAAGGGATGGGGAAAGGTGCGCTGCTGTCTCGGTGGCCGCCGCCGCCTCGAGGCGTGCGGAAAGGGAGCCGGAGGGGTTGCGGGAAGAGTCCGGACTGCGCTCCTCACGACGACGTGTACGTGGAAGACGACAGCCCCCGACAGCGACCCTCGTGCCCTCACTCTCCGTCCGGTTCTTGGGACAGAAGCGACACGGGCCAAGCAAGCTCTCGCCTTCAACACCGCCACCCGCCAGAAGCCGTCAACCCCCCCTCAAGCTCTGACGCCGCTCGCCGCCACCGTCGCCCCGACGGGAGCGCGCACGCTCCTCGCGCTCAGTCGTTTCCCGCGGGGGCTCCACCAACTGGCGTCCAGCTGTATCACTCCGCCCGCCCCGCCCGAGTGGAGTTCCACCCTAACGGCTCTGGGCGCGTGCACGCGCGCTCCTCCCGCCCCTTTACCCCGGATCTCGCGATACTCTGGTTCCTTAACTGACTGTGCAAGCCGGATCCGCCCCGAGGCGCCAAACCTTACATTACATTCCCTCCCGGCTGTAGGGCTGGCGGCTGAGGCTGCGCTGCCCGCGGTGATGGCGATTCAGACCCAAATTAGCAAAATGCGCTAGAGGTTAGCCTGGGCGGAAAGTAAGTAGAGACCATGCCCATCGTCGACCCGACTGCGGTCAGCCTCCTTGGCGTCTGAGGTGGGCGTGCTCGGGACGAACGCCCGCCCCGAGTGGCGTGGACGCGTCCTGGTTCTCGTGCGCCTTTCCCGGCCGGGAGCAGTCCTGTCTCGCCGCCGCCGGGGCCGCGTTCCTTCCGCTGCGTGGGGCTTTAAGGCTCCTCGGCTGGGAAGTGTCAACTTCAGGAGAAAGCGCCCGAAAGCAGTACCCTAGGAAACAGGCGCGCCGACCCATTCGGATTCATCTTTACCTACCAGGTCGCGGGCGGCTTAGTCTGAATGTGAAACCATAAAAACTCAGCGTATTCTCAGCTACTGGGGAGGCGATCTCGGGGAGCAGGGAGCCAGCGGCGCTGGCCGCAGGGAAGCCTGGATTCTGAAGCCCGGCCCGTGACTGGGGCCTTGGCTTTAGTTCTACCCCTCGTAGGGCTGGTGGAGGTGGTCACACGTCTGCTATGGCGTGGCTGTGAGAACAAACTGGAATAAAATACTTAGTCCTGAGCCTTTCCCTGGTGTTTCTAAAAACTGTTTTAGTAAAATATTAATTCCTTGCCGGGCGCGGTGGCTCACGCCTGTAAACCCGGCACTTCGGAAGGCCAAGGGAGGCGGATTGCCTGAGGTCAGGAGTTCAAGATCAGCCTGGCCAACATGGTGAAACCCTGTCTCTACTAAAAATATAAAAATTAGCCGGGCGTGGTGGCGGGCGCCTCCCCAGCTACTCGGGAGGCTGAGGCAGGAGAATCGTTTGAACCCGGGAGACGGAGGTTGCAGTGAGCCGAGATGACGCCACTGCGCTGCAACCTGCGCGACAGAGCGAGACTTCTTCTAAAAAAAAAAATTCCTTAAGTAAGACATAGGTCAGTGTGCAGGAAGAAAGGTTGCTTAAAAAGAAATTTAAAACTGTAAGAAAAATGAATGAGTTAATAAAATCAAATGTTTAAGAAGACAGGCACTTTGTAGATACTTTGAAAGGACATAATAGAGATTTGTGTTCCATTAACACTCTATATTCATCGCCTAAAAAGAAATTTAAAACTGTAAGAAAAATGAATGAGTTAATAAAATCAAATGTTTAAGAAGACAGGCACTTCCTGGATACTTTGAAAGGAAATAATAGAGATTTGTGTTCCATTAACGCTGTATATTCGTCGCCTTGGAACTGTTATTAGCAGATCAATAAAAAACATGAATAGTAGTAATAGTCCCAAAATTCCTTTAAATGTATATTGCGGCTGGGAGCGATGGCTCATGCCTGTAATCCCAGTACTTTGGGAGGCAGAGGCGGGCGGATCACCTTGAGGTCAGGAGTTCGAGACCAGCCTGACCAACATGGTGAAATTCCATCTCTACTAAAAATACAAAAATTAGCCGGGCATGGATGCGCGCGCCTGTAATCCCAGCTACTCGGAGGCTGAGGCAGGAGAATCACTTGAACCCGGGAAGTGGAGGTTGCAGTAAACCGAGATTATGCCACTGCACTCCAGGCTGGGTACAAAGCAAGACTCTATCTCAAAAATAAATGCGTATTGGGCCAATGAAAATTTTTGAGGTCGGACGCAGTGGCTCACACCTGGAATCCCAGCACTTTGGGAGGCCGAGGCGGGCGAATCACGAGGTCGGGAGTTTGAGACCAGCCTGCCAACATGGTGAAACCCTGTCTCTACTAAAAATAGAAAAACTGAGCTGGGCGTGGTGGCGCATGCCTGTAGTCCCAGCTACACCGGAGGCTGAGGCAGGAGAACCGCTTGAACCCAAGAGGCGGAGGTTGCAGTGAGCCGAGATCGCGCCATTGCACTCCAGCCCTGGTGAGTGTGAGACTCCATCTCAAAAAAAAAAATTATTTTGAATCACGTTATCTTTAGTAATACACAAAATAGCTTCTCTTCAGTTATTCAGAGAACTCTGAATTCCAAACTCCAAATACTAGGATATCCTTTGGGAACTGATTTATAATAGAAAAATGTGCAAATTAATATGTCTTTGAGGGATACACTATTATGTACACAATGTGATCTGACCCTGAAAAACAGTGTATTTAAGGAAATACAATAATACTAAAACCAATAATTATGTTTTGTTGAAGAGATTTGAGTTCTTTTTTTTTATTTTAGATGTCTTATAAACAGCATATAATTGGGGCTTAAAAATAGTCTATACAATACATAATGATCAAAATTGAGGAGTGAAATTGAGGAGTGAATTAAGTGATGTTCACTCTTGGAAGCATTGATGATTTATATTCATGTAATTACTCCTGTGTTTGGGTTTAAAACTCTTATTTTTGCCTATTTGTCTCATCTATTTCATGTTTTTCTCTCCTTTCCTGCCTGATTTTTAATCATTCCAATTTCTTCCGCTCTAGTAGTGTGGAAGTTTCATTTTATTATATTTTTATTATTTCAGTGATTACCCTAGAAGTTATAATGTGTATCCTTAAGATATCAAAGTCTAATTTAATCAATACCTTTATACTCCCCTCCCCCAAGAGAGGTAATACAAGGAACCTAGAACACTAACTCCATTTACTCTCATCCCAAGTTATATGCTCTTGTTACCAGGTCTTTTAGTTCTCTTATTTTTTAAAACCAAGTTTTATATAATCAATGTTCTTTATTTACCACTTATTTTGCTCTTCATTCCTTCGGAAATCTCTGCCTGTCCATCTGGGATCATTTCCCTTTTGTCTGAAGTTTATCCTTTAGCACAGGAGTCAGCAAGCTACGGTCCACAGGCCAAATGCAGCCCATGGCCTATTTTTGTGAATAAAGTTTCACAAAAATTCGAATACTGCCAGGCTCGTTCATTTACATATTGTTGTGGTTGCTTTTGCCCCACAATAGAGTTGGATGGTTTGTGAGGGATCCCATACTGTGTGGCCTACAACACTCAAATATTTACTATCTGACTTTTTTTTTTTTTTAACACAGGTTTTCACCATGTTGGCCAGGCTGGTCTCAAACTCCTGACCTTAAGTGATCCACCTGCCTCGGCCTCCCAAAGTGCTGGGATTACCAGGGTGAGCCACTGTGCCCAGCCTGACTATAAAGTTTGCCTACCTTGCTTCAGGGTTTGTTTTTGTGTTGGTCGGCTAGTTGGGGGAACGCTCCCATTTTGTTTATCTAAAAAGATCTTTATTTTGCTTTAAATTCTAAATGGATATTTTTATTAGCTAAATCCTAGGTTGGAGGTTCCTTTTTTTTTTTTTTTTTTTTGAGATAGGGTCTTGCTCTGTCACCCAGGCTGGAGTGCAGTGGCGAGATCTCGCCTTGGCTCACTGTAGCCTTGGCTTCCCGGGCTCAAGTGATCCTCCCACCTCAGCCTCTCAAGTAGCTGGGACTGCAGGTATGCACCACCACACTGAGCTAATTTTTAAAATTTTTCTTGTAGAGACAAGGTCTCCCTATGTTGCCCAGGCTGGTCTCAAACTCCTGGGCTCAAGCAGTCTGCCCACCTCAGCCTCCTGAAGTGCTGGAATTACAGGTGTGAGCCACCACGCCCAGTGGTTATTTTCTTTGGGCACATACATTCTACCTGACCTTTTACCTTCCACTGCTCCTAAGAAGTCAGTTCTGTTTTTCACTCTTTTAAAGATAGCTGGCTACTTTATCATGCCATTATGGACTCATTGAACAATGAGTTTTCATTCATTCATTCATTGAGAATCCATTAACATCTTTTGTCAATTTAGGAAATTCTTAGCTCTTACCTCCTCAGATACTGCCTCTCTCATCAACTTCTGGACATTTAAATACATGCATATTAGATAGTTTTCACTGTATCCTATCTCTTTACTCTCAGTCTTGCACTTTTTACCTTGGTCTTTCAAAGCCGATGCCTTTTTCTGACAAATTTTATAGTTCATTAATGTCACTATGGAGCTGTATCTAATTTGTTGTTAAATCCATCAGTTGAATTTTCAGTTGTAGAATTTGTATTAGGTTCTTTATCAAACCTATAATGTCATTTTATAGTTCCTGGTTCCCTGATGAAATTTCCAAGCTTGGCTGCTGCTTTGACCTTAGTGAACAATTGTTGTGTAATCTGAGTTGGCCAATTCTAGTATCTTAAGGTTTTTTGTGGTCTGTTGCTCGCGTTGGTTCTCACATATGAAGTCTTTTCTTGTGTGCCTGGTTTTCTTTGTGTGCTAAACATGTATTTGTAAAAAAAAAAAAAAATGTATAGAAATAATATAAGCCCTAAGTATAGGATATAATCCTGTCTTCCTCCAGAGAGGATTTTTATTTTCCTTTTTAGGTAATTGAAGAGATTACTAGTCAGGAACCACCATAATACAGGTTCAAGGCCTCATTTTCTCTTGACCAACAAACAACAAAAATCTGGGCGGAAAGTCTGGCAAGGAGGCTGGGTGGGCACCATGGCTCACACCTGTAATCCCCACACTTTGGGAGATCCACGCAGGAGAATCACTTGAGGCCAGGAGTTTGAGACCAGCCTGGGCAACATGGAGAAACCCTGTCTCTACAAAAAGTACAAAAATAAAAATTAGCAGAGCATGTTGTGCGCCAGTAATCCCAGCTACTCAGAAGCCTGAGGCAAGAGGCTCTCTTGAGCCCCATGTGGTCAAGACTGCAATCAGCCATGACCTTACTACTGCACTCCAGCCTGGACAACAGAGCAAGACCCTGTCTCAAAAAAAAAAAAAAAGTCCAGCAAGAATTTTTGTTTTGTTTTGTTTTATTTACTTACAATTCACTTTTGGGATTGAATTTCAGGGTCCTAGCTTAAAGTGGGTGTGATTTATTAGAGTCCCTACCTTTGTGAGCCAAAACTTTTTTTCTCTCAGTCCTATAGCTCACTCAAAGTGCAGCTCAGTTTCAATACTGAAGCTATTTCTACCAAATTGACAAATGCTGGCAGGGTATAGTGGCTCATGCCTATAATCCCAGCACTTTGGGAGGCCAAGGCCAGTGGATAACTTGAGGTGAGGAGTTCGAGACCAGCCTGGCCAACATGGCAAAACCCCATCTCTACTAAAAATAAAAAAATTAGCCAGTTGTGGGGGCGCGTGCCTGTAATCCCAGCTACTCCGGAGGCTGAGGCAGGGGAATCGCTTGAACCCGGAAGGCGGAGGTTGCAATGAGCCAAGATCGCGCCACTGCACTCCAGCCTGGGTGACAGAGAGAGACTCTGCTTCAAAAATAAACTGACAAATGCCATCATGCCAACAATGTGTCTTTGTGTGCTACGCTACTTGTCTTGGTTGTCTTCTCCTATGTTCTGACCCAGCATTTCACCACTAGTTTTATTAGCCCTTTAATGATTTCAAGAATTTTAAAAAATTTTGACTTTTGTTCCAATTGTCTTCAACAGAAGGGTCACTCCAAATTACCTAGACTGCCATTAACAGAATTGGAAGTTTGTTCTCCTGTTTGTAAATTTTTTCAATTTTTTTTTTTTCTGAGACCGAGTCTCTATTGCCCAGGCTGGAGTGCAGTGGCGTGATCTCGGCTCACTGCAACCCCTGCCTGCCAGGTTCAAGCAATTCTCCTGCCTCAGCCTCCTGAGTAGCTGGGATTACAAGTGCCAGCCACCACGCCCAGCTAATTTTTTGTATTTTTAGTAGAGACGGGGTTTTGCCATGTTGCCCAGGCTGGTTTTGAACTCCCAAGCTCAGGCAATCCGCCTGCCTCGACCTCTCAAAGTGCTGGGATTACAGGCGTGAGCCACTGTGCCTGGCCTTCAATTTTTTTTTTGTTTCTTTGTTTTTTTGGGGTTTTTTTGAGATGGAGTCTTGCTCTGTCACCAGGCTGGAGTGCAGTGGCGCAATCTAGGCTCACTGCAACCTCCACCTCCCGGATTCAAGTGATTCTCCTGCCTCGGCCTTCTGAGTAGCTGGGACTACAGGAGCCTGCCACCACGCCCGGCTAATTTTTGTATTTTTAGTAGAGATGGGGTTTCACCATGTTGGCCAGGATGGCCTCCGACTGCGTGATCCACCCGCCTTGGCCTCCCAAAGCAAAATTTTTAAGTGTAGTAACCATGTATTCATCTTAGCATCTGAAAAAAAAAAATCTCTGTATGTCTATGTCTACATTTTAGCAATGATAACCATTCCTCTTCCAGGAACAAGGTCTCAGAGGGTAACAAAATAATATAAAGTAGGATTAAACTATATATTTAAAACTAGGTAATTAAAACAGAATAGGTACAAGTAACATGTTTTGCTAGCTGTCCAGAACAGACAACCCTTCAATTTATTGTAATTTATGAACTAAATATGGTAAATAAAGGCTATATCATACAAATTAATATTGCGGTTTTACTTGGGGCGTCGGTACATACAATCAAATTTTATAAACATGGTGCCTATTAATTTTTGGGACAGTCTTGCTCTGTCACCCAGGCTGAAGTACAGTGGCGGGATCTTGGCTCACTGCAACCTCTGCCTCCCAGGTTTAAGCGATTCTCTGCCTCAGCCTCCCAAGTAGGTGGGATTACAGGTACCCGGCACCAAGCCCAGCTAATTTTTGTATTTTTAGTAAAGACAGAGTTTCACCATGCTTGCCAGGCTGGTCTCGAACTCCTGACCTCAGGTGATCTGCCTGCCTCAGCCTCCCAAAGTGATGGGATTGCAAGCATGAGCCACCGTGCCCGGCCGGTGCCTATTAATGTAGATTTTAAAATTCAAATTTTTTGAAAATTACTATCTTTTAGTTGGATAAATTAAAACTTACTTTACAGACTGCCTTGGATTAGCCTGCCTTTAGTTCAGAGCAACACAGATTTCTTTTCCCACCACATAATCCTAGTATGTGAACATCTTGTTCTTATCACATGTTCATATTTGTATCTCTAACACTTAACCAGACAAGGAACTCAATACTTTATAGCCAGAAACATCCTCAGTTCTAGTGAAAATGTATTAATATCTGAAGTTTGTGGAGAGGAGAAATGACAAGAGCCAAACCTAAACCAAAAGAACTAGTTAATTGGTTTATTCAAGACAGGGGAATTAAAATCAGTAAGCATATAAACTATATTGCTTGAAAGAAACTTTTTAAAATAATTTATATCTTTGAGATGGGGTCTTGCTCTGTCACCCGGGTGAATGCAGTGGCGCAAACATGGCTCACTGCTGCAGTCTCAACCTCCCAGGCTCAAGGGATCCTTCTACCTCAGCGTCCTGAGCAGCTAGGATTACAGGCATACGCCACCATGCCCAGCTAATTTTTTTATTTTTATTTTTGTAGAGAAGGTGTCTCCTTATGTTGCCCAGGCTGGTCACAAACTCCTGGCCCCAAGCCATCCTCCTGCCTCAGCCTCCCAAAGTGCTGGGATTAAAGGTGTGGACCACCATGCCTGGCTTTTCTTCTTTTTTAGAGATGGTCTTTCTCTGTCGCCCAGGCTGGAGAGCAGTGGCTATGATCATAGCTCACTGCAGCCTCTAATTCCTGGGCTCAAGTGATCTTCCTACCTCAGC
The DNA here is from genome assembly GCF_028858775.2 of Pan troglodytes. Classification (NCBI taxonomy): domain Eukaryota; kingdom Metazoa; phylum Chordata; class Mammalia; order Primates; family Hominidae; genus Pan; species Pan troglodytes. The sequence goes on along the minus strand of NC_072404.2, from coordinate 154,714,713 downwards.
CTCCTGAGTAGCTGGGACTATGGGGGCATGCCACCACACCTGGCTAATTTTTACATTTTTTTTAGAGACAGGGTCTCATTATGTTGCTCAGGCTGGTCTCAAACTTCTGGCCTCAAGCAGTCCTCCCATCCAGGCCTCCCACTGTGCTGGGATTACAAACAGGAGCCACCTCCCCACATGTTTAAGAGTGAAAAGGTAAGGGTAGCTAAGGCAGTATCACCCATGTAGTAGGCATTCATAAATCCTTGCTGAAGAAAAGAAAGTGAAATTTAACCTGAAATCCTGAAGAATGAATAGGAAAGAGCTATTGAAGGGGAGTATGATTGGAAGAAGAGCTTTCCCTGTATGAGGAACAGCAAAATGTTGAAATCAAGACCATGGCTCCCAATAACTGAATTTCTGTATCCAGTTCTAGCTGGACTGTCAAACACAGAGAATAGAGATGAAGCTGAAGAGGTCTGGCAAGGGCCAGGCCCTGGAGGTTCTTGTTAAAGTCTTTCTTTGAAGGGTTCTGAGTAGAATGACAAGATCAGATCTGTGTTGCATAGGGGAAAATGGACTTGAAGAGAGCACAATTGGAGGTAAAAGGGACCAATTAGGGAGGGCAGTGGTTAAGGGAAGAGATGTAAGAGGTCTACACTAGGATAGCAGCAATAAAAATTGAAGGGCTTATTAGGAGGTAAAATCTGATTTAGTGATTGTTTAACTGAAGATATGAAGGAGAGAAAGCAGTAAAGAATAACTTAGATTTCTGGCTTCAGGGACTGAGTGAAAGTGTCATTGAACTGATAGGGAATACCAGGAGAGATTTGTAGGGGAAGATGAGGAGGTTCCATTTCGCACACATTGAATTTGAGATAACTGAGTTATCTAAGTGGTGTCATCTGCCAGGCCGTTGGACATACAGGTCTTCAGCATGCCAGAGGAGCCTGAACTGGAGTTATCAAGCATTTTGAGAATAATTGAAGTCATGAAAGTGGAGGTGATCACTCAGGGGAAACCATGTAGGGTGTGACATAAGGACCTTGGTCTGGACCCTGAGGAATACCCAACATGTAAGGGATACACAGAACATGAAACTGAAAAATGACTAGAGTAAGAAAAAAACAGAAGAATGTGGGCCGGGCGCAGTGGCTCACACCTGTAATCTCAGCACTTTGGGAGGCCAAGGCGGGCAAATCACGAGGTCAGTAGTCGGAGACCAGCCTGGCCAACATGGTGAAACCCCATCTCTACTAAAAATACAAAATTAGCCAGGCGTTGTGGCGGGCGCCTGTTAATCCCAGCTACTCAGGAGGCTGAGGCAGGAGAATCACTTGAACCCAGAAGGCAGAGGTTGCAGTGAGCCAAGATCGCACCACTGCACTCCAGCCTGGCAACTGGGCGAGACTCCATCTCAAAAAAAAAAAAAAGAATGTGGTGTCATCAAAGCCAAGGGAAAAGCAGGGAATTGCCCATAGTGTCAAATGCTCCCTAGACAACAAACGAGAAAAAAATTAATAAGATCCACTGGGTTTGGTGTCCTGAAGGTCATCTATACCTCTGGGTTGCAGTTTTGGTGGTAGTAGAGGGGCGGAAACCAGACTGCAGTGCATTGAGGATGAGTAAGTGGTGAAAAATGCAGAAAATGGATACATAACAACAACATGGATTACTAACAAGATAAGGTGGCTGGGTGCAGTGGCTCACACCTGTAATTCTAGCACTTTGGGAGGTCGAGGCGGGTGGATCATGAGGTCAGGAGATGGAGACCATCCTGGCTAACACGGTGAAACCCCGTCTCTACTAAAAATACAAAAAATTAGCCGGGCGTGGTGGCGGGCGCCCGTAGTCCCAGCTACTCAGGAGGCTGAGGCAGGAGAATGGCGTGAACCCAGGAGGTGGAGCTTGCAGTGAGCAGAGATCGCGCCACTGCACTCCAGCCTGGGCGACAGAGCGAGACTCCGTCTCAAAAAAAAAAAAAAGATAAGGTTAAGGCTCAAAATCAGTATGCTCAACAAAAGAAGCTGCCTCAAAAGACTGCATACTGTATGGCTGCATTTAGATAAAATACTGGAAAAGCCAAATCTATAGTGACAACAAGCAGGTCAGTGGTTGCCGAGACCAGGTGTGGGGAAGGGGAATTGACTGCAAAGGGACACAAGATAACCTTTTGGGGTGATGGAAATGTTACATAGCTTTACTGGGATATTTATGACACAGGTGTATTCATTTGTCAAAATTCATTGACCTGTACACCTAAAATGAGTATATTTATCATATGTAAATTTACCTTGATACAACTTACTTTAGAAGTTTCAAAAATACAGCAAGTGAATATAATTCATTCAAGTCTTTGAATACGTTAATTCATTTGTGAAGAGGAACAGCGGGTAGTAGCTGAAAAAGCATTTGAGATAGAGGCAGAGTAGTTTTTAGAAGGAAAAGTCTTAAGCATATTTAAGTACTATTAAAGGAAAATCCGGTGGAGGGGGGAGCAGTTGACATTAAAGGAGGTAAGCAAGAGACAGCAAAATGAAGTAAATCACTTATCACTACTGCTTTATCACTTATCACTAGACTAGTAACCAAAACCTCAGGATTCCCAGGCTGGGACCTTCCAATTTAGAGTTTTACTGCCAATATAGTTTGTGTTCTAGAATCAATTCTTTCTAACACCGACTTCAGCTGATTATTGATGGTGCGACTATGAATAGGAGGTACAGGTTGGTTATATGTGAACAGAAATGGCCTGAGTAAATTATTTAAACCATAATAACATAATACGTATACACTTCTGAAGACTGATGGCAGTAGGGCTTAGAAAAGGGTTCATGATAAAAGGAATGAGAATAAAGTAAAAAGATAAAAAACAGTAAGATTTTCTCTTTGTTGAACACTCATTATGCACCATGCAAATGTCTGATTTTTTTGTTTGCTTGTTGGTTTGTTTCCAAGACACAGTCTTGCTCTGTTGCCCAGGCTGGAATGCAGTGGCGCCATCTCAGCTCACTGCAACCTCCGCCTCCCGGGTTCAAACAATTCTTGTGCCTCAGCCTCCAAAGTAGCTGGGAATACTTGGTGTGCTACAACGTCTGGCTAGTTTTTTGCATTTTTAGTACAAACGGGGTTTCACTATGTTGGCCAGGATGGTCTCAATCTCCTGACCTCAAGTGATCTACCTGCCTCAGCCTCCCAAAGTGCTGGGATTACAGGTGTGAGCCACCATGCCCAGCCCTAAGTGTTTTATATAAACATTATTCTCAATTATTACAACAACCTTGTTGGCCTTCCCATTTAATATAAGGAGGAAAAAGCACAGGTCAACTAACCTGCCCAAGATCACAAATCTGGTAAATTATAAAAGTAGAATCATAATATAAATATATATATTTTTTGAGACGGAGTCTCGCTCTGTCACCAGGCTTGAGTGCAGTTGTGTGATCTTGGCTCACTGCAATCTCCGCCTCCCGGGTTCAAGCGATTCTCCTGTCTCTGCCTCCAGAGTAGCTGGGACTACAGGCGCACACCACTACGTCCAGCTAATTTTTGTACTTTTAGTGGAGACGGGGTTTCACCATGTTGGCCAGGATGGTCTCAATCTCTCGACCTTGTGATCCACCTGCCTCGGCCGCTCAAAGTGCTGGGATTACAGGCATGAGCCACCGTGCCCAGCCTAAATATTTATTTTTTAACAATCTAAATCTATATGACTTCAAAACTGTAATATTTCTTACCATTAGACAATTCTGCCTCAAATATCTTCTTGAAAAATAATGGCCAGACATGGTGGCTCATGCCTATAATCCCAGCACTTTGGGAGTCCTAGGTGGGAGGATCACTTGAGCCCACGAGTTCAAGACCAACCTGGGCAACACAGTGAGACCCCCATCTCTATTTAAAAAAAAAGGAAAAACATTATATAATATTGTATATTATAATGTACATATTATTGTATATATTCAATATGGTAACAACAACGGAAATCAAAACATTAACCTATCCTCACCCTTTTGCTTTCTTCACTCTTACCAAAGTAAAATATCGGTATTAATAACAAACCTGCATCCATGAAATAAAACAGAGAACAAATAAACATATGTCAGCTGGGCATGGTGGCTCACACCTGTAATCCCTACATTTTGAGAGGCCCAGGCGGGCGATCACTTGAGGTCAGGAGTTCGAGATCAGCCTGGCCAACACGGTGAAACCCCATCTCTACTAAAAATACAAAAATGAGCCGGGTGTGGTGGCAAATGCCTGCAGTCCCAGCCACTCAGGAGGCTAAAGCAGAAGAATCACTGGAACCTGGGAGACAGAGATTGCATTACTCCACTGTATTCCAGCCTGGGCAACAGAGTGAGACCTTGTCTCAAAACAAAACAAAAAAGGTATGTTAAACATTTCTTTTTTATATACATTCAGTCGAATAAATGCTTGTTTGACCTATTAATACTATTATTTTAATGTTAACCTCTTAGAAGAGATGGTGTTTTGAATGGCCTTTTTTTTTTTTTTTTTTTTTCTTTGAGACGGAGTTTCACTCTTGTTGCCCAGGCTGGAGTGCAATGGTGCAATCTCAGCTCACTGCAACCTCTGTCTCCTGGGTTCAAGCGATTCTCCTGCCTCAGCCTCCTGAGTAGCTGGGATTACAAGCATGTGCCACCATGCCCAGCTAATTCTGTATTTTCAGTAGAGATGAGGTTTCTCCATGTTGGTCAGGCTGGTCTGGAACTCCCAACCTCAGGTGATCCGCCCACTTCAGCTTCCCAAAGTCCTGGGATTACAGGTGTGAGCCACCACACCCAGCTTGAACTGCTTTATGAATAGTTCTGTTGAGATTGTACCTCTCCGAGTGGAGCTAAGTTATGTATTCAAAAACATTTAATACATGCAATGTGTAAGTCACTGTGGAAGGTGCTTTGGAAACTGCAAAGATGAATGAGACGTAGTCCCCGAGAAAAGAGGTTATCTACCTACCAGAAGAAACTGACATATACCATAAAGGAGCCAAAGGTAAGTAAGTGTTGGCAATTCACAGAAAGAGAATGATTTTTGAGGAAATAAGGATATAAGAAGCAAAGGGACCCTTTAGGAGACTATTTTATTGGTTCAGCCAAAAGATTCTCAGTGCTTGAACTAGGACAGAGGCAGTGGAGACAGACGAGGAGAAGGTTATTAGAGCTACTGCAGAAGCTGAAATTGCTAAATAATTGTGAAAAATAAGGAGAGAGGAATACCAAATGAAGCCCAAGTTTCTGTCTTGGTTAGCAAGTGCATGGTGGAGCTATTTGCCCAGATAGGGAGTTCAAGAGAAGGAACAATTTGACAAGATTAGGAGACAGAAAGAGATGTCTATGTACTCATCCATCCCTCTCTGTGGGTTACAGCTGAGCTGTGGCCATGTTCCTCAGCCTAAGGGCCTGCACTGGTCAGGCCTAGGGAGGTTAGAACTCTCTAGGAGAGAGTCTCTCGTAATCTATTCTGGTTCAGGGGCTGCCCAATTAAAAATAAAATATAAAAAGACCTCTCTACTATTGAGAACCCCTAAGAGCTTCACCATCTCGACCTTAATTCGCCCACATCTTTATGTATCCCTTTAACTCTCCTCAATGTCCCTATTTGAGTGTGCCACCTATTTCCTGCCAGGACTGTAACACATCAAATTTATGTATTTTTAAATGAGATATGTAGGTATAATTGTATATGTGTAGGAAATATCTGGAAAGATGCACATCAAACTGTTAGCAATAGTGACCACCTGGTAATGGGGACAAGGGAAAAGGACAAAGGAAAAGAGGGTTTCTTTTATTTTATGTTTATAACATTTGAATTCCTTAAACAAAAGGCTTATACTAATTTTTTTTTTTTTTTTTGAGACAGAGTTTTGCTCTTGTTGCCCAGGCTGGAGTGAGTGCCATGGCGCGATCTCAGCTCACCGCAACCTCCACCTCCCGGGTTCAAGCGATTCTCCTGTCCCAGCCTCCTGAATAGCTGGGATTACAGGCATGTGCCACCACGCTTGGCTAATTTTGTATTTTTAGTAGAGACGGGGTTTTTCCATGTTGGTCAGGCTGGTCTCGAACTCCCGACCTCAGGTGATCCGCCTGCCTTGGCCTCCCAAAGTGCTGGGATTACAGGCGTGAGCCACCGTGCCTGGCTAAGGCTTGTACTACTTTTAAAATAAAATAAAAAAAAAATTTTTTAAGTAGAAAAACAACATCAGTCTAGTGCAAAAAGTTCAGTAAATTCACTGAGAGTAAAGATGAAATGTCCAGTTAATTCCCCTAAGAACTAGTAAACAAAATTACAGAGAAAAACCTTAAACTTAAAAAAAATTTAATGATAAATACATATTGATAGAAATTATTCAATTCTCCTATGAATGCAGCATCCAAGGATATTCTCCATGTTCATGGCTCCCAGCCCTTCCCTCCAGGCTGATGGGGCAACTTGAGACCCACCAAGCCAGCAGACTCCTCCACTGAGCGCTCACCCTTGCCATGAAATTCCTGATGTAGGGCCACATGTTTCCGGATGCTACGCAGGAGGCAGAGATAGGTGGCAGCTTGGAAATGAAGCTCATGTTGGGCTCTGCACAACTTTTCACTGGTGACCTAGAGAAGCAGCAAGTCAGAAATTCTTAACCCAGCTAGAGATACAGGTCCACAGAGAAAGATTTAATAAATAAGGATTCACTAGAGTGAAAGTAAATTGCACAGAGGAAATACAGACATGTATGTATATACATGTATACTTAATACATCTAAAGAGGCACTCTATAATTATTAGTAAAGCTGACCTCTAGTTCGGATTTTTAAAAGGAGTTGCATTGAATGTCCCTGTATTCAGTCAGTACTGCAAGAAGTCATCTAGTTTCAATTCCTTAATTTTACAGATGAGGAAACTAAAGTCCAGAGATGCTCAGAGGTTGGTTAATGGTAGATATGGAAATTATAATTAGGTCACTGATCATTAATGTCACCTAAAGAATATTATGTAGAACTTTCTCCCTTTCAAGCAAATAAAGGACTGCTTTATTTATATTTCTGTGACTTTGATTAATGTGGCATATACCTTTCATTACAATGAAAATTGAAAACTTGGCCGGGCGCAGTGGCTCACACCTGTAATCCCAGCACTTTGGGAGGCCGAGGCGGGCAGATCACAAGGTCAGGGGATTGAGACCATCCTGGCTAACACGGTGAAACCCTGTCCCTGCTAAAAATCAAAAAAAAAAATTAGCCGGGTGTGGTGGCGGGTGCCTGTAGTACCAACTACTCAGGAGGCTGAGGCAGGAGAATGGCGTGAACCCAGGAGGCGGAGCTTGCAGTGAGCCAAGATCGGGCCACTGCACTCCAGTCTGGGTAACAGAAGGAGACTCCATCTCAACAAAAAAAAAAAAAGAAAGAAAATTGAAAACTTTTGTCTGAAAAATGATAGCTTTGTGCTAAATAGTAACAAATGAAGGTTTCATGTATAAAACTAGTATGCTTATGTTCATATTACTTATTACAATTGGCCCTCCATATCCATGGGTTCTGCATCTTTGGATTCAATCAACTTGTGATCAAAAATACTCAGAAAAAAATAAAAGGATTATCATGTCTTACCAAACATATGTTTTGTCATTATTCCCTAAACAATGTAGTATAACAACTATTTACATAGCATTTACACCGCATAAGGTATTATAATGTAGAGATGACAAAGTATACAGGAGGATGTGCATAGGTTATATTGCAAATACTACAGCATTTTATGTCAGGGACTTGAGCATCCATGGATTTTGGTATTCCTGAGTGGGGGTGGGGGGTGTCCTGGAACCAGTCCCCACAGTTACTGAGAAATGGCTATTCTCGCTCTTACAATTTGCTTATCCATCTTGAAAAATCTGGACTCATGACTTTAAGAAGCTAGAAATTCCATATCCATTCCAAAGTCCCCAAATGACTCCAAACCTTTTTTCTTCATCATACTTAACTTTTGAGATTCACTGCACCCTCTTTGACTAGTTCTGTATTCAAGGCTGTGAGAAAGGGGCAGGAAAGGTGAGATGGGGATGTGTGCATAGCTCTGAGGGACTAAAGGAGCCATGTCCAAATGTGGATAAATCTGGGCACCACTGCCTACATAATACGCCCCCCACCAACCCTTTTTTTTTTTGGGGGGGGGGACAGGGTCTCACTTTGTTGCCCAGGCTGGAGTGCAATAGCGTGAACATGGCTGCTGATCTCCCCAGCTCAAGTGATCCTCCTGCCTCAGCCCCGCAAGTAGCTGGGACTACAGACGCACGCCACCATATCCGGCTAATTTTTGTATTTTTTATACAAACAGGGTTTCACCATGTTGCCCAGGCTGGTCGTGAACTCCTGGGCACAAGCGATCCACTTGCCGCCTCCTCGCAGAGTGCTGGGATTACAGGTGTGAGCCACCGCTCCTGGCCTAATCCCCTTTCTCTATTTGAATATCTAATGTTAGAATCTGAAAACTAGAATGTGTGTGGCTTCTTGGTTTTTGAGACAGGGTCTCGCTCCATGGCCTATGCTGGAGAGCAGTGGTATGAACATGGCTCACTGCAGCCTTGATCGACTTCTTGGGCTCAAGTGATCCTCTCACCTCAGCTTCCCAATTAGCTGGAACTAGAGGATGGGCCATCACGCCTGGATAATTTTCAAATTTTTTGGAGAGGATGTCTCACTACACTATGTTGCCCATGCTGTTAGAATGTGGGTTTTAGGATCTGCAGATCATGTTGAAAGCAACATTCATTAGCTGCTTAAAAACAGAATTAATCTGCTTTAATACAAATTTAACTTTTTAGTAAATTTTATGAGAAATCAACACCAATGTCAAGCATTAACAAATCATAGCATCCACTTCTATTAATATATAAGCCCAAATTTGTGGAATTTGACATGGGAATTCTAGGTTAATGTAGGATAGAATACTGCTCTTGATTCGGTTGAGCCTGAATCATGAGGACAAAAGGGTCAGCAATAGACAGGAAACAGTAAATAGATCACAAGAACCCAAAAGAGATCAAATGAAATAGAACACTGTATTTTCCCTGTGGAGAAAGGGTAGGTTTCTCCCTAATAGAATCCCTTCTCCGGAGGGAAAGGATAGAGAAAATGGGATGGTTATTCAGTTAGCTGTGAGCCTGAAGGAAATAGAAACCATTTCCCCTATGCTCAAGTGCATTCCAGAGTGGTATTTCCAGAATGTACCATGAATTTCAGAACCATTACCAAGTCTCTCTCAAGGGTAATAATGTTATCCCCATAAGGTACAACTATAATCATGTCACCTCCTTAAAAATCTTAGAATGGGGCCAGGTTTGGTAGTTCACGCCTGTAATTACAACACTTTAGGAGGCCGAGGCAGGCGGATCACCTGAGGTCAGGAGTTCAAGACCAGCCTGACCAACATGGAGAAACCCCGTCTCCACTAAAAATACAAAATTAGCCGGGCATGGTGTCGCATGTCGCCTGCCTGTACTACTCGGGAGGCTGAGGCAGGAGAATCGCTTGAACCTGGGAGGTGATCACAATCTTAGAATGGCTTCCCATTACACTTACAATAAAGTTTAAGTTCCTGTTCGGCCTACCACTTCATCTACCTCCACTTCACCCACCACACCTTAGGGCTAAACCACTCTCAATTGGCAATTTTTCTCCCCTTGGGCTTTCAATTGTGTAGCTTTTAAACCTGGACCCTAACCCCAATTTACTTGCTAACTCCAAATTAGCCTTCAGGTCCCTGATTAATTTCCTCCGGAAAACCTTCCCTAACTACCCCTTCTTTATACCCCAGCCCCTGTTGTCTACACCTTGAGCACTTATTTATCCTCAGTACGTTACTGTATGGCTCCTCAGGTGGGCAGCAAGCGTCTTAAAGGACAGGACACATGTGCATCTGATTCTTCCTGTTTAGACCAGGTTCCTAGCACAGACCCTAACGTTGCCACCTTTTAAAAACTAGGTGAATTTGAGTTCTAAGATTTTACATTCTGACGTCCGTGGCTCAGAAATTCGACAGTTGATCGTTCTCCCTTTCCCCACATTGCTCAAGGGCAGCAAGTTTCCTTCCCTAAAGCCCAGTTGTTCTTTTCCGCCTCAAAAAGAAATGCTTCTTAGAATAACTTTTCTAGGGGAAGGGTGAGGAAATTGTTGGCCAGATGCTGTGGCTTTAAGTCTAGCGACAGTACACCCTTCAACTCCATCTTCATTCTTTTATCCCCAGCATTGAATCCTCCATTCCACTTCCCTGACTACCCTCCGCAGAGGCAACAGACCAGCCAATGAAATACTTCGGGACGGGTCCGCCCCTCTGCAGGACAGGCTGACGTCCCCAGAGCGACTCTGCGCCCCGCCGCTGGTCCTTTGGTCCCCGAGTTTATGCCAGAGCATGGAGCCTAGGGCCTGGGTTGGTTTGGTCAGAACCAGGGCTCCGTGGGAGGGTCGGCCTCAGAAATGCAGGAATTAAACACCGTGCTCCCCACCCTAGCCCAGACCCGGCTCTTCCTCCCTCCCCAGCACGTAGAGCACCCGGGACATGGCTCCCGTACCCGATGTGCACGGAAAGCCTTCACAAGGTACCGATAGGCCGCGGTGTCGCGATAGGGTCGGCCGGTGGCCGCGCTCAGGTAGCGCAACTCCCGCAGAAGTCCTCGAAAAGTGTGCGCCGGGGACCCTAAGGCCGCCATTGTCCTGTCCTTCTCCGAGCGTGGTGCCCAGCGGCGTCCTACACCCTGAAAACCCCTCCTCCGGCCCAGGCGCCTAATGGTACGGTCGGACAGACTACCGACTCCCCCTATCGACTGACGAGCAGTGGAACCGCTCACTTGTCCGTTGACCGAACCTTATTAATCGAAGGCCCAGGGGCGCCCTAACAAAATCAAACGAAACCCGACTGTTAGCTGAAGGTACCAGGACCTCTAACCCAGAACAAGGGTTTGGGGAAACAGGGGCTTTTCTTCACTGCGTCATTGAAGATGCCCGTTAGCCGACCAACCGCTGAGTCTCAGGAGAAGCGGGCCCGGCGGGGGGTGTGGGTGTGGATTTAATATGGAACACGCTGAGAAGACATTTTTAAATGATTTATAAAAGGGATATCAAAATTCAACGTATTGACGTCTCCCCAAATCCCAGGGGACCTGCGGCTCAGACAAAGGACATGGGTGTGTGCAGATTCTCGAAAATTGCAGCCCACCAGCTAGTAAAAACACACACACACTTCCCATTTAAAAAAAAAAAAAGTAAAGTTGGCATATTTCGCTTTGTTTAGAAAGGGAAAAAAGGACAAAAGTCTCAGGCCACCCCAGATGGGACTCGAACCCACAATCCCTGGCTTAGGAGGCCAATGCCTTATCCATTAGGCCACTGGGGCTTCTGCAAACGACGCGCTCACACAACATATTCAACTATTTTCCTCTTTGGTACGTCATCGTCACTTCATTTTCGCCTTACCCTATCCCACGAAACCACACCTAGAGCCCACGTGAGGGGTGACGTATGCTGGGAGTTGTAGTTAGAGAACAAAAGTCCACATCACTGCGCCAAAGGCTTTACCCTCGAAACTGCACCGATGCTCTGGACGTTGAACGGGCGCGCGCACGCTTCTGCGTACGCGCTAGCCTGCGCAATAGTCTCCGCGCCTGCGCCCTAGTCCCCGCGCCTGCGCAAAAGCGGGCATGCGCCGTCGCGGAGCACAGCGCGCTGGTCAAATTGGCCGGATCTTCGAGACTCGCCCTCTGAACGTCAGCTCTGGTGGGTTTTTACCGGAAGCAGCCGGACCTTTTCCGGTGTTGCGAATTTCCGGGAGGAGCTTTGCTCCAGTGGCCGTTAGATGGCGCCTGCCGCGGTCAATTTCTGCTTCCGGTTGAAGCGTTGAGGCCATTTCCGCAGGACGGGCGTGGTGGCGCACGCCTGTAATACCAGTACTTTGGGAGGCCGAGGCGGGCGGATCATCTTAGGTCGGGGGTTTGAAACCAGCCTGACCAACACAGAGAAACCCTGTCTCTACTAAAAATACAGAATTAGCCGGGCGTGGTGGCGCATGCCTGTAATCCCAGCTACTCCGGAGGCTGAGGCAGGAGAATTGCTTGAACCCTGGAGTCGGAGGTTGTAGTGAGCCGAGATCGCGCCATTGCTCTCTAGCCTGGGCAACAGGAGCGAAACCATCTCAAAAAAAAAAGAAACATGTGCCGTGTCCTTTGAATTGGTGCGTCAGCGATAAACATGGGACAGCTGGGAAGTAATAGTACATTGATTAGGAATTAATTTTTAAAATTAGCAGTTCATTTTTTGGTTCTGTTCCTAATTGTATAACGAACAAATCACTTCGGAGTCCCAGTAAACTTACCCTTATAGTATCACAGGGGCTTCCCATTGTCCCTAAGATAAAGCTCAGACGACATAAATTGATGCTCGCTTGTACCTTAATCTTCATCTCTCACTTTTCGCTTCTTATCACCCTCTGCTCCAGGTATCTCCACTTTCATTGTCTCTTCCCCACCACACACCTTACCTGATATTCCCTCTGCCTGAAACTTAACCATTTGTATTAATATGCCTCTTTACCCTTTGGGCTTCAGCTTACTCCAGAAGTCTAGGTTAGACGCTTCTCCAGGCCCTTGAAGTCAATACGGCAAGGTGAAAATTATTCATTTCACCTCCTCTGGTCCCCTGTTGCTCCCTTTATTTACTCATCGTAAATAACTCTTAATGTAGGTGCATGGCCACTACTCCATACTGTAGTTGTCAGTCTCTTCCATCAGACTGGGAAATTGTTCAGCTCCGAAAGTCCTGTACCTAACAGAAAAGCCTGTTTCTTCACCAGGCTTATTCCTTGGTAGCATAGTCATAACAGCTTAGTCTGAAGCTCCTAAAGGGATTGGCACTGTCTGGCCCCAGTGGCTAGGAGACATAAGCTACTGAGCAGGAATGACAAACAAATGGAACATCAGTTGTTCATTAATGAGTAAAGCTGGCTTGGTTGGAAACCTGGTGAACTGGACAGCAACTAGCCCACCTGTCCAGGGGGCAGCCATTACTCACCTCCACTGATTGTTGCCATTTTAGGAAAGCAAATCCTTTAAAAAACTTTTTTTTTTCCAGGAAACTCTGGAAATCTGTTTTAATGCTATAGCTTTCCTTCTAAATATTGGCCACTAATGAATACTTTAAAAGTACTGCATGCCAAACAGCCCACAGACTTCTAGTCTGTAAAGAAGAAAAAAAGGGCGATAGGATTCGAAGTTAAGAAAAGGTAAAAAACATGTGGCGTGCCTAGTTCGTGGGAAAAAAAGCTGCTTTGATGATCCTGCCTTTTTATTTTTTCTTTTTAGAAAAATTTTTACAACTTTATTGTCTTTTTAAGCTTTTAAATGATTTTTTTCTTTCCTATCATCTCCTTAGCCTGATACCCTGCCTTATCTTTAGGAAAAAAATGCTCCTGATAATAAATACAAAATATAATAAACTCATTTGTATTAACATGTGAGATTCTGTTCAAAACCCAGCCTCATTATAGGTCACTCTTCAGCACCCTCAGCTGATTACCACACTGGCTAAATTAAGGAACTTTAACATCTTAAACAGCCTTCTCAAGATTACCATTTTAAATGTTCCCCACTCTTGGCCGGGTGCTGTGGCTCACGCCTGTAATCCCAGCACTTTGGGAGGCTCAAGGGGGGCGGATCACTTGAGGCCAGGAGTTCAAGACCAGCCTGGCCAACGTGGCAAAAACACATTCTCCACTAAAAATACAAAAATTAGCTGGGTGTGGCGGTGCGTGCTTGTAGTCCCAGCTACTCTGGAAGCTGAGGCAGGAGAATTGCTTGAACCCAGGAGGCAGAGGTTGCACTCCAGCCTAGGTGACACAGCGAGTGCGAGCCTGTCTAAAAAAAAAAGTTCCCACTCGTACGTATTTCCAGATACTGAGGGTTTTCGGATACTACTTTTTGGCTAGACACACCAACTAATTATTTAACCGAGTGTACAGTGATAGAATTAAATCTCCCAGGAGCCTGGCAACAAAGCAAGACTCTGTCTCTATTTTAAAAATCGATGTATATATGGTGGTGCGTGACTGTAGTTCTAGCTATGCAGTAGTTTGAGGATCACTTAGCCCAGAAGTTCAAGGCTGCATTGAGCTATTATCTCTCCACTGCATGGCACCCTAGGTGACACCAAGACACTGTCTCTAAAATAATAATAATTGTTGGGAGCAGTGGCCCATGCCTGTAATCCCAGCACTTTGAGAGGCTGAGGCAGATGGATTGCTTGAGCTCAGAAGTTTGAGACCAGCCTGGGCAATAGCGAAAACCCACTTCTACAAAAAAATTTTTAACTTAGCTAGGTATGGTGGTGTGTGCCTGTATTCCCAGCTACTTGGGAGGCTGAGGTGGGAGGATCGCTTGAGCCTGTGGTGAGCCTTGATCACACTACTACACTCCAGCGTGGGTATCAGAGTGAGACCCTGTCTCAAAAAAATTTTTTTTTCTTTTTGTGAAGGTGTTTCTGTTTTGTTTTGTTTTGTTTTTGAGATGGAGTCTCACTCTGTTGCTCAGGCTGGAGTGCAGTGGCAAGATCTCAGCTCACTGCAACCTCTGCCTCCCGGGTTCAAGTGATTCTCCTGCCTTAGCCTCCCGAGTAGCTGGGACTATAGGCGCATGCCATCATGCCCAGCTAATTTTGTTTGTTTGTTTGTTTTGAGACGGAGTCTCGCTCTGTCACCTAGGCTGGAGTGCAGTGGCGCAATCTTGGCTCACTGCAAGCTCCGCCTCCCGGGTTCACGTCATTCTCCTGCCTCAGCCTCCTGAGTAGCTGGGACTATAGGCACCCGCCACCAAGCCCGGCTAATTTTTTGTATTTTTAGTAGAGACGGGGTTTCACCGTGTTAGCCAGGATGGTAATTTTGTATTTTTAATAGAGATGGGGTTTCACTATGTTGGCCACGCTGGTCTCGAACTCCTGACCTCAAGTGATACACCCGCCTTGGCCTCCCAAAGTGCTAGGATTACAGGCGTGAGCCATCACACCAGACATTTTTTTTCTTTTTGAAGTGGTTTATTTAATTAATTTATTTATTTTTGAGACAGAGTCTTGCTCTGTCACCCAGGTTGGAGTGCAGTGGCGTGATCTCAGCTCACTGCAATCTCCACCTCCCAGGTTCAAGCGATTCCCCTGCCTCAGCCTCCGGAGTAGCTGGGATTACAGGCGTGCACCACCACATCAGACTAATTTTTTGTATTTTCAGTAAAGATGGGGTTTCACCATTTTGGCCCGGCTGGTCTCAAACTCTTGACCTTAAGTGATCTGCCTGCCTTGGCTTCCCAAAGTGCTGGGATTACAGGCATGAGCCCCTGCGCCCAGCCAGAAGGTTTTAAAAGAGTAAAAACATTAAAACACAATAAAATAATTATTAAAACTAATGAATTAATTAAATTAAATTAAAACTATCACCCAGAGAGTTTGGTACCTATCTGGGTCATTATGATGATGTAATATAGCTCCCGTGTGGAGCTATGGTCTTTGGTCTTTGGGGCTGGCCCTGGAATAGCTGATCTCCACGATAGAACCTGCAAAGTGCTATTAGCTTTGTTTGGAGATGGCCCACCATTATGGAATATGTCGTACCTGAGTGATGATATCTTGAGGCAGCTCTCTCAGTTGCCATCATTTTTCCAGTAATTGTCAAATAGAGATCACATAGAACCTCCAAGGAGGACAGTTTTCCTGAGACTCTTAGAAACCTAAACAATTGGCCAGGCGCAGTGGCTTACGCCTGTAATCCCAACACTTGGGAGGCCGAGGCAGGCGGATCACCTGAGGTCAGGAGTTCGGGACTAGCCTGACTGACATGGGGAAACCCTGTCTCTACTAAAAAAATACAAAATTAGCTGGGTGTGGTGGTGCATGACTGTAATCCCAGCTACTTGGGAGGCTGAGGCAGGAGAATCACTTGAACCCAGGGGGTGGAGGTTGCGGTGAGCCGAGATGGTGCCGTTGCACTCCAGCCTGGGCAACAAGAGAGAAACTCCGTCTCAAAAAAAAAAAAAAGGAAACCTAAACAGTTTATTTATTTAGTTCTTATTTGCTATGCTGTTTGTAATAAAAAGACTTGAGGAAAAGTATATAATTTACTGAGGTGAAACCTGACTATCAGGTTGTATGCACCTAGCATGATGAATTTAATGACAATCATTTGGTAGAGTCACAATTCTGAATTGATTCAGATGACATAGAAGTGACTTTGGAATTCATTTAGATGCTACTTTTATTTTATGTGAGAAATTTCAAGCTCAGTGAATTACACAAATTCATTCTGCTAGTGATTTTTTAGTGCATTTTTGTTGTTATGGCATGTGACTTAAGATATTATGGAAGCCAGGTGCAGTGGCTCACGCCTGTAATCCCTGCTCTTTGGAAGGCCGAGGCGGGTGGATCACCTGAGGTCAAGAGTTCGAGACCAGTCCGGCCAGCATGATGAAACCCCATCTCTACTAAAAATACAAAAAATTAGCCGGGCATGGTGGCAGGCACCTGTAATCCCAGCTACTCAGGAGGCTGAGGCAGGAGAATCACTTGAACCCGGGAGGCGGAGGTTGCAGTGAGCTGAGATAGTGCCACTGCACCCCAGCCTGAGTAATAAGAGCAAAACTCCATCTAAAAAAAAAAAAAAAGAAAAGAAAAAAAATGTCATTATGGCATATGATGAGTGTAGGAATGGTCTGCCACGGCATCTTGGCAACCATGCACGTCTCCATGTAGGTCATGTATATTGCAGTCAGGCACCCCCAAAATCTATTTCCCCACTTTTCAGTAGAATGCCCTGTGATTGCTCCTGATGCAAAAGGCGATATGCCCGGTAAGGAGCTACTGTAAGGCAGTTTCTCATCCCTATTTTTTGGGAGACTGCTACAAGGCCATTTCTCATCAACTTGTCTAATTTCAGTTGAGCACGGAACTTTCCACTTTATTCTAACTTATGGTACAGCTGCAGACTTCTGTGTAAGTCTGTAAAACACCTTGGCTGTAGTTTGGATTTGGCTCCATGGCAGAGCAGTCCACCACTTGCGCTATCTTCATCATCATGAGCTATGATTCATCATCATCCTGCTGGGCTGGGGACATGGGAGCAGACACCATCTTGCTTTTGCTGTCTGTGTAAATAATAAACTATCTGAACCCATTGGACTCATTGTCTCCTTCTTGACTGGGTCTGTGGAAGTTTGGTAAGTCAGCCTAGAAACTACTGCAGTGTTAGGCACTGAGCTGTTGCTTAGGGACTGCTTGACCACTTGAAAATGAGGTTGAATATAAAAGAAATTTTTTATATGTGGTGACACCACATTTGGAGTCACCCTCGATGTGTGAATAATAGACTCATTAAAATGTCCATCAACAGGGACGAATAAATAAAATGCAGCCTATCAGTACAGTGGAATACTACTCAGCAATAAAAAGGGACAAACTACTGGTGCATGTGATAACATGGATGAATCTAAAGTCATTATCCTGAGCAAAACCAGACACGAAGCCTACATACTATATGATCCATTTATATAAAATGCAACTCAATCTATAGTGACAAAAATCTCATTTGGGGTAGTGGTTTCAGTTATATCAAAAACCATTAAATTGTACACTTTAGTGAGACATGGTGGCTCACTTCTGTAATCCCAGCACTTTGGGAGGCCGAGGCAGGTGGATCACTTGAGGTCAGGAGTTCAAAACCAGCCTGGCCAACATGGTGAAACCCCGTCTCTACTAAAAATACAAAAATTAGCCGGGCTTGCTGGTGCATACCTATGATCCCAGCTACTTGGGAGGCTGAGACACAAAAATCGCTTGAACCCAGGAGGCGGAGGTTGCAGTGAGCCAAGATCGCACTCCAGCCTGGGTGACAGAGCAAGACTCTGTCTCAAAAACAAAACAAACAAACAAAAAAAGACTGGAAGCGGTGGCTCACGCCTGTAATCCCAGCACTTTGGGAGGCCAAGGCAGGTGGATCTGGAGTTTCAGACCAGGCTGGCCAACATTGTGAAACCCCATCTCTACTAAAAATACAAAACTTTGCCAGGTGTGGTGGTGGACACCTGTAATCCCAGCTACTCAGGAGGCTGAGGCAGGAGAATCGCTTGAACTGGGAGACAGAGGTTACAGTGAGCCAAGATCACACCATTGCATTCTAGCCTGGGTGACAAGAGTGAAACTCCATCTCAAAAAAAAAAATTGTATATTTAAGCAGATGAAGTCAGGTCAGAAAGCTCTGTGTATATATCAGTTGTCTTCTCTTTCTGAACTGATTTTTTTTTTTTTTTTTTTTGAGAGAGTCTCACTCTGTTGCCCAGGCTGGAGCGCAATGGCGCGATCTTGGCTCCTGCAACCTCCGCCTCCTGGGTTCAAGCGATTCTCCTGTCTCAGCCTCCCAAGTAGCTGGGATTACAGGCATGCGCCACCAGGCCCAGCTAATTTCTGTATTTTTAGTAGAGATGGGGTTTCATCATGTTGGTCAGGCTGGTCTCGAACTCCTGACCTCGTGATCCACCCACCTCAGCCTCCCAGAGTGCTGGGATTACAGGCTTGAGCCTTACAGGCGTGAGCCACCGCGCCCGGCTTCTGAACTGATTTCTTATATGTATTAATTAAAGGCTAAACTGCTGTAAGAAAGAGACCTCAAACACAGTAGCTTAAATTAAAAATTAAATAAAAAATATTTCTCTTGCATAATAGTCTAGAAATGGTCATTCCAGGTTAGTAGGGCAGCTCTGCTCTAAAAAGTCATCTAGGGACTGAGCTTCCTTTTGTAGCCGTGGGACAAGCTCAAGCTGATTAACCATTACTTAAGTTGTGAGAGGTGACACGGAGCCAAAATTGTCCAGGCATGTGAAACAGAAAGGGCTGTAACCTCCTAATTGTTACTACCACCAGCCTGGCAGACCAGCTACATTGGCATCACCTGGGACTAGATGGCCAGGCCATAAAGGCTGGACCCACCCACAGACTGGGGAGACAAGTTTGACCGCTGCCTCCCTCCTATCTCCTTGCCAGTTGACTTGTGATAATAAAGCTTTTTTTCCCTCAAAAGCCACTGGCATAATATTAGCTTCTATGCAGCATTCCCCAGCACATTATCGGCTTTTTCAAACAATTGTACTTTCACTCTATGCCTATTCAGTAGTTCCCCCTTATCTGAGGGCTGTACGTTCCAAGACCCTCAGTGGATGCCTGAAACTGCAGATAGTACTGAATCCTATATAGACTGTTTTTTCCTATACACACATACCTATGGCAAGGTTTAATTTATAAATTAGGTACAGTAAGAGACTAATGACTAATAAAATAGAATAATTATAACAGTATACTATAATAAAGCTTATGTGAATGTGGTCTCTCAAAACATCTAACTACTGTAGTCACCTATTTTCAGACATCAGTTGATAGCAGGTAACAAAATGGAAGGTGAAACCTCAGTGAAGGATATACTGTATTCCATTCTATTCACTTTTCTTTTTTCTTTTTTTTTGAGACAGAGTCTCAGTCTGTCACCCAGGCGGGAGTGCTGTGGTACCATCTTGGCTCACTGCAACCTCTGCCTCCCGGGTTCAACAAGCAATTCTCCTGCCTCAGTCTCCTGAGTAGCTGGGATTACAGGCGCATGCCACTGCACCCAGCTAAATTTTATATTTTTTGGTAGAGAAGGTATTTCGCCATGTTGGCCAGTGAGGTCTCAAACTCCTAACCTCAAGTGATTCACCCACCTTGGCGTCCCAAAGTGTTGGGTTTACAGTCATGAGCCACCGTGTCTGGCAGATCCACTTTTCATTTATTTATTTATTTATTTATTTATTTGAGACGGAGTCTCACTCTGTTGCCCAGGCTAGACTGCAGTGGCGCGATCTCAGCTCACTGCAAGCTCTGCCTCCCGGGTTCACGCCGTTCTCCTGCCTCAGCCTCCCGAGTAGCTGGGACTACAGGCGCCCGCCACCATGCCCGGCTAATTTTTTTGTATTTTTTGTAGAGACGGGGTTTCACCGTGTTAGCCAGGATGGTCTCGATCTCCTGACCTCGTGATCTGCCCGCCTGGGTCTCCCAAAAAGTGCTGGGATTACAGGCGTGAGCCACCGTGCCCGGCCAATTTCTGTATTTTTAGTAGAGATGGGGTTTCACCGTGTTAGCCAGGATGGTCTCGATCTCCTGAACTCATGATCCTCCCGCCTCGGCCTCCCAAAGTGCTGGGTTTACAGGCGTGAGCCACCGTGCCCAGCCAATTTCTGTATTTTTAGTAGAGATGGGGTTTCACCGTGTTAGCCAGGATGGTCTCGATCTCCTGACCTCATGATCTTCCCGACTCGGCCTCCCAAAGTGCTGGGTTTACAGGCGTGAGCCACCGTGCCCGGCCCAGATCCACTTTTCAACACAGTAGCTCACTCACAAAAAATCCTCTCATCCTCTCTCCACAACCCTCCTAATTGCCTGCCCTGGTTTCTGTAGAGGGGAAATACTTTCTCTTCCTGAAAGCCACGCCTCTGTTGGGAGAGGAGAGAGGTTATGATTGAGTCAATCCGCAATGGCCAATGATCGAATCAGTCAGGGCTACATATGACTGTGTATGAAACTGCCACTAAAATTTCTCTACAACAGGGTTTTGGGAGCTTCTGGGTTGGTAATGCATTGAGGTGCTAGGAGGATGGTATACCCAGAGAGGGCATGGAAGCTCCACTTTTCCCATTCCCATACTTTGCTCTATTTATTTCTTCCATTCAGCTGTTCCTAAGTTGTATCCTTTATAATAACCTGACGATAGTAAGTAATGCACTTTCCTGGGTCCTGTGAGTCATTCTAGCAAATTATCAAATCTGGGAGGATTGTGGGAACCCCTGAATTTATAGTTATGTCAGACAGAAGTGTGGGTAACCTGGGGACCCAATACTGGAGACTGGCCCAGGTCGTGTAAGTGAAGGCAGTCTTGTGGGACTGAATGCTTAAAGCTGTGAGTCTTATAGTAACTCTGGGTAGTTACTGTCAAAATGGAATTGAATGGTAGGATTCTTGGTTGGTGTCTGGAGAGTTGGAGAATAGGTTGGTGTCAGGAAGGGAAAAAAACAACTACCCTCATTTGGTGTTGAAGAGGTGTGAGAAAAAACCCAACAGTGGTATTGTAAAAGGGTGCAACCACTATGGAAAACTGTATGGCAGTTCTTCAAAAAATTAAAAATAGAACTACCATAAGATTCAACAGCCCCACTTCTGGGTATATATCCAAAAGAATTCAAAGTAGAAACTCAAACAGATATTTGTACACCCACATTCATGGCGGCATTATTCACAATAGCCAAGAGGTGGAAACAACCCACGTGTCCATCAGTGGATGAATGGATAAATAAAATGTGGTCTATTCATATCATGCAATATTATTCAGCCTTACAGAGGAAGGAAATCCTGTCACATGACAAACAACATGGACTAACCTTGAAGACATTACACTAAGTGACATAAGCCAGTCACAGAAGGACAAATACTACATGATTTCACTTATATGAAGTATCTACAGTTGTCAGAGTCATAGATAAAGAAAGTTGAATGGTGGTTACCAGGAGCTGGAAGTAAGAGGCAAAAAGGAGTTGTTTAATGAGTACACAGTTTCAGTTCTACAAGATCTGGAGATCTATTTCACAACAATGAAAACATACTTAACACTTAAAACATTAATAGTTATGATAAATGTTATGAATTTCTCATACACTTAAAAATTGAAAAATTTCTCTGTCACTTAAAAAAACTGATTTTGTTTGGTTTTTGGCCTCTATAGATACCCCAAACTTGCATTAATTGAGGTCATCTAAGGTGATGTACATTTGAAGCAAATAGTTCTTTTTCCAAGTAAAGTAATTGAGAGGGCACCCTATAATATGAGAGGTGTTGTAAGGGCTTGATTACAAGACAACTCTTTTCTGGGGATTTTCTCAGGGGGAGATGGGAACTTCAGGCTCATATGGTACCTTGCCCAGAGTGCACAGCTTGTGGGCCTTGTGGAGCCAGCATAAGAACGCAGGACTATCTGACCCCAAAGCTAGAGTTCTTAATCATTGCACCTTGGTACCTTTGCAGCCATGGCCACAGCTGTTTGTTGAATTAATTGAACAGGAGTTGGGAGAATGCTTTTCTGCTTTTCTTTTCCAGTTATGTTAGTGGCCCCAATCCTCTGATCACATTTTCAGTTTGTTGGTGCTAAATCCTGGTCTGGGGGCAGCCAACTAGCCTAGAGCAGAGTTGGATTCCAAAGAAGGGTTTGGCTCTCATTTTGAATACCTGTACAAGCAGAAACATACTGGGACAAGATGTTCCAAGGCTTGCTGGAGCTCCTACATCCATCACCCACGTAAGAATGCTCTCACGCCAGTTCCTATGGGTTTGGAGCTATGATAACTAAAAACTCGTATGGCTTAGAATGGA
Organism: Pan troglodytes; assembly: GCF_028858775.2. Lineage (NCBI taxonomy): Eukaryota > Metazoa > Chordata > Mammalia > Primates > Hominidae > Pan > Pan troglodytes. The sequence goes on along the minus strand of NC_072404.2, from coordinate 154,692,268 downwards.
ACAACCTTCTCTCCTCTGTAGTGGATTACTTTTGTTTCAGTGGGAATGAAAGTGTCAGGCCAGTGGGGCTCAATACTGAATATACATTAGAATTACCCGGGGAGACTTTCAAAAACACCAGTGGCTGGGACCCACCCCCAGAAATTCTGATTCACAAGTTGGGCTAGGGTCCAAGCAACAGTAATTTTTTTTTTTTTAAGCTTAATGTGTAGCTGGGGTCAAGAACTGCTGTCTCAGCAGATAAGCAACTGGAACAGTGGTTGACTGGGGGAATCACAAGAGTATCCGATTTCTCCTTGACCCTTCTTGTCAGGGTCCAAATTGTTCAGAGACATCTCTAAGGCAAGGCCCCTGTAAGAAAAGAAGAAACAAGTCTTATTTTTGGAAAAAAAAAAAATCTTTTGCTCACAGCAACTGGCCATACTGACCTCTAAATCATTCCCTGGCTTTATTTCACACTAATTTCTGTCCTTGGCCTCGAAATTTATAATTTAAAAAAAAAATAGAGATTGGATCTTGCTATGTTTCCCAGGTTGGTCTCAAATGCCTGGGCTCAAGTGATCCTCCCATCTCAGCCTCCCAAAATGCTGGGATTACAGGTGTGAGCCATCTTGGCCTGCCTGAAGTTCATGATTTTTAAATTGCTGCTAAAAACCTCTGCATTTGAGTTTAATCTTTTCTACTGATGGGTTTCTAATTTCTTTTCTTTTTTTTTTCTTGAGACAGGGTCTCAGTCTGTTGTGGAGTGCAGTGGTATGATCATAGCTCACTGCAGCCTCGACCTCCCCAGCTCAAGCAATCCTCCTGCCTCAGCCTCCTGAATAGCTGGGACTACAGGCATGTGCCACCATACCTGACTATCTGATTTCTGATTTAACATGTTTTTGTGAGTTTCATAATGCTGATGCTGGTTCATCTCTGGTGTGAGTCATGATTCATCCTAATTTTCCCTGGACTCTTTCCCAGTACAAGCTAGATGACCTATGTCTCAGCTCCATCATCTTCCATGTGAGCCAGGATGCAACTGCTCAGAGTAAGGACTTCTCACTCTAGCAGCTCTTCCGTCCTAGGTCCCTGTCAGGGTTTGGCCCTAGCTGTGGCCTCTGATATGGTTTGGCTCTGTGTCCCCACCGAAATCTCATGTCAAATGGTAATCCCCACATGTCAAGGGAGGGGCCTCATGGAAGGTGATTGGATCATGGGGGTGGATTTCCCCCTTGCTATTCTCACGACAGTGAGTGAGTTCTCACAAGAGCTGATGGTTTAAAAGTGTGGCACTTTCCCCTCCACTCTCTCCCCTGCCACCATGTAAGATGTGCCTTGCTTTTTCTTCACCTTCCATCATGATTGTAAGTTTCCTGAGGCCTCCCCAGCCATGTGGAACTGTGAATCAATTAAAGCTCTTTTCTTTATAAATTACCCAGTCTCAGGTAGTTCTTTATAGCAGTGTGAAAATAGACTAATACAGCCCTTTTTGATATAATCTTTCAAACCCTAGCTGGAATCCTGACACTTTCAGAGTCAACAGAAGAGGAAACTATATAACTTAAGGAGAATGAATTAATCTGTCCCACTCACATTCATGTTTATTTTATCAACCTCTAGTTCACAAGTATATGGTTTTAAAGGGCAAATACACAGGAGGGATTAGGGAGAATTCTATCAGTTATTCTCCTTGTGATAGAAATTTAAGCAGTTTTCTAAGATGCAGCAGATTTTAGCCAGCCCTGAAGAAGTGGGATAATTTTCTGGAAATAGGTCTTCAATAACTGTTGTGGTAAGGGGTGATAAGAATTCTGGATTTACTGAACTGCCACAAGACTCTTATCTTCCATTCTATGCTATTAGTTCATTAAGGCAGAGTGCTATGGTTTGAATGTATTCCCCAAAGTTCATATGTTGGAAACTAGGTTCCCAGTGCAAGTGTTGGGAGGTGAGGCCTAATAGGTGATTAGGTCACGAGGGCAGAGTGCATTAATATTGTTATTGCAGAGTGTTCGTTGTCACTAGAGTGGGCTTGTTATAAAAGTGAGTTTGGGCCCCTTTTGCTTTCTTGCCCTGCTGCCTTCTGACACAACACAAAGGCCCTCAACAGATGCCAGCACCTTGATATTGGACTTCCGAGCCTCCAGAATTATGAGAAATAAATTTCTTTTCTTTATAAATTACCTAGTCTGCGGTATTCTGTGATAGTAACACAAAATAGACTAATACACAGAGTAAGTAATAAAATGTTGGCTCTGGGCTGGGTGCGGTGGCTCACGCCTGTAGTCCCAGCACTTTGGGAGGCTGAGGCTGGCAGATCACCTGATGTCGGGAGCTCGAGACCAGCCTGACCAACATGGAGAAACCCTGTCTCTACTGAAAATACAAAATTAGCTGGGTGTGGTGGCACATGCCTGTAATCCCAGCTACTCAGGAGGCTGAGGCAGGATAATCGCTTGAACCCGGGAGGCGGAGGTTGCGGTGAGCCGAGATCGTGCCATTGCATTCCAGCCTGGGCAACAAGAGTGAAACTCTGTCTCAAAAAAAATAAACAAATAAAATAAAAAGAAAAGAAGAAGAAAATACTTTCATTAAAAGGATGCGGGGTGCCTCTCACAATTTTCTGGTAAGGCTAGAGACCAGGCTTGGGAGTGACACAGCCAACTACCTCACCCAAATCCTGCCACAGATCTGGTTCAGTGAAAACATTCCCAGGCACAGTCACCACAGTTTGCAGTGGTGACACAGTGGCCCTGGGTGGGACCCAGACACCTGCACCAAAGCTGCTGCTACAGCACACTGGCAGTGGCTGGCTTCTCTGCTCCCACATGTGCCAGGATGAGTCTAAGTCATTATCTGGGTCATGTTCTCAAGTGAGTGGTTCTAATTGGCATGGCCTGGGTGATGTGCCCATGTCTTGGCTTCAAGGAAGCCTGGGAAAGCAAATATTTTATCATTCAATGAATTTTAATGCACACCTGCTATGAGTTAGGCACTCTTCTAGGTGCTAAGGAAATCAGAGCAAGCAAAATAGGTAAAAGTTCCTATACTCACAAAGCTTCTGTTCGAGAGATGGGCAGATAATGATAAATAACAAGCAAAACAAAGTTTGTCAAAGGGTGACGTGTGCTATGGGGAAAAATAAAGCCAGGGCTGGGGACTGGACCTGCTGCTTTGTAATGTGTTCTGGAGGTCCTTCCTCAGAAGGTGATATTTGAGCTGAGAGGCAAATGATAGGAGGGTTCTGCCCTTTTCAACGTGTGTGTGTACATATGCTGAATGGGGCAATGCCCATTTTTTGTTTGTTTGTTTGTTTGTTTGTTTTGAGACAGAGTCTTGCTCTGTTGCCCAGGCTGGAGTGCAGGGGCACAATCTTGGCTCACTGCAACTTCTGCCTCCCGGGTTCAAGCGATTCTCCTGCCTCAGCCTCCCAAGTAACTGGGACTACAGGTACACACCACCACGCCTGGTTAATTTTTGTAATTTTAGTAGAGATGGGGTTTCTCCATGTTGACCAGGCTGGTCATCGAACCGGCTAATTTTTGTACTTTTAGTAGAGATGGGGTTTCTCCACGTTGACCAGGCTGGTCTCAAACCCCTGGCCTCAAGTGATCCATCCCCCTTGGCCTCCCAAAGTGCTGGGATTACAGGCGTGAGCCACCGCCCGGCACAATGCCCATGTTTTTAACTAAAGAAACCCTACCTCCACTCCCCAGCCACCGTCAGGTCACCTCCATCCTGTCCTTCAAGCTTTATGTGAAGGTAAAGGAGCTCTGGGTCAACAGTTTACTATGCCCAGCGAAACTGTGGGCACAGACTCCGAGGGCCCAATCTTTACTCTTCAACTACAGCAAGGACTGGCAACCTGGATGTGCTACCATAATTGGGGGGAGATTTTGGTGGGCAAGTGCCAAGACTGATGAAAATGAGTATACATCAGAGTATACATGCGTGTGCATGCACTTCTGTCGAGTGTGATGCCATAGATGTTGTGTCTGAAAGCAGTGATTTCGGCCAGGCATAGTGGCTCATGCCTCAAATCCCAGCACTTTGGGAGGCCGAGGCAGGTGGATCACTTGAGGTCAAGGGTTCGAGACTAGCCTGGCCAACGTGGTGAAACGCTTTGTCTATTAAAAATACAAAACATTAGCCGGGCGTGGTGGTGGGCACCTGTAATCCCAGCTACTCAGGAGGCTGAGGCAGGAGAATCGCTTGAACCCGGGAGGCAGAGGTTGCAGTAAGACAAGATCGCACCATTGCACTCCAGCCTGAGTGACAGAGCAAGACTCTGTCTCAAAAAAAAAAAAAAAAGAAAAGAAAGCAGTGATTTCTAAACTTTTTTATATTATGTACTCATATCAGTAAAAGTCTTGTTCCTCCCCTGTAATCCTTTGTATTTATTTTTAAATTATATACATTTACTATGGAAGCATTATAAAACATGAAAAAATAGAAATGTTTTAAAAATGAAACACATATTTTGAAAATATTTTTATCAACATTTTAAAAAGTCCTAATTTCTCTCAGGAAAGAAAGATTATGATTGTGTATTTTGTTGACAACACGTAATTCAGTATGTTTCGTTGTTCTGAAAAATCTTATTTTTTTTGAGATGGAGTCTTGCTCTGTTGCCCAGGCTAGAGTGCAGTGGCGCAATCTCGGCTCACTGCAACCTCTGCCTCCCAGGTTCAAGCAATTCTCCTGCCTCAGCCTCCCAAGTAGCTGGCATTACAGGCGCCCACCACTGCGCCGGGCTAATTTTTGTATGTTTAGTAGAGACGGGGTTTCGCCATATTGGCCAGGCTGGTTTCGAACTTCTGACCTGAGGAGATCTGCCCGCCTCAGCCTCCCGAAGTGCTGGGATTATAGGCGTGAGCCACCGCGCCCGGCCATATTCTGAAAAATCTTTAGCACATTATTTCAGGCAACAAAATTGCACAGTGATAAACATTTCTAAACATTCATTTTTCAAATTTCTCTCTTCATAGCATAAGTTTCTTTTTCTTTTTTTTTTTTTCTGAGATGGAGTCTCCCTCTGTCGCCCAGGCTGGAGTGCAGTGGCGCGATCTCGGCTCACTGCAAGCTCCGCCTTCTGGCTTCACGCCATTCTCCTGCCTCAGCCTCCCGAGTAGCTGGGACTACAGGGGCCTGCCACTGCACCCAGCTAATTTTTTGTATTTTTAGTAGAGACGAGGTTTCACCATGGTCTCGATCTCCTGAACTCATGGTCCTCCCGCCTCAGCCTCCCAAAGTGCTGGGATTACAGGCGTGAGCCAGCACGCCCGGCCAAGTTTCTTTTAAAATTGGCAGTTAATGTCTCATTAAAGCTTAAAAAAAATTTTAACTTAAAGAGACCCATTAAGGATCTCCATTTTTTTCAAAATATCAGCTAGGCATCCATATTAGTCAGGGTTCAGCAAGAAAAAGAGAACCACTGTAGGCCTTTCAAGTGGACAGGAATTGAGTGCAGGGTATTTAAATGCTTATGACACCATAAGAATGGCAGCGGGAATTAGGAGCTAGGGGAAGTCTGCTACCACACAGTACTTCAGAGTACAGGAGGTTGGTTGCTGCTGTCACCCAGGTCAGAAAAATGCAGGAAACCCCTGTTGATGGCAGAGGCCCCAAAGCACTGAGATGGGGCTAATGGATCACTTGGAGGCTACTGTGGGATTTTAGGTCTACCATGGCCTCCAAAATAATAATACCGCTTTTTCCTTGCATCTACGAAAACTTGCATGAGTACAAAAAAAAATCACATCCATTCGAGACCAGCCTGGCCAACATGGTGAAACCCCGACTCTACCAAAAATACCAAAATTAGCCGGGCTTGGTGGCGGGCGCCTGTAATCCCAGCTACTCAGGAGGCTGAGGCAGGGGAATTGCTTGAACCCGGGAGGCGGAGGTTGCAGTGAGCCAAGATCGCGCCACTGAACTCCAGTCTGTGTGGTAAGAGTGAGACTCCGTCTCAAAAATAATAAAATAATAATAATAATAATAATCAGGTCCAGAAGCTTGCAGGCAAGAGAAATTGAGAAATGCATTTTCCATAATTCTAGTCCCTGTAATACGGAGAGTAGCATACAAAAATTTGGGAACGAAGCCTGATTGCCAAAAATATGCTGTCAACCTCAGGGCAGCACACTCCTGACAGCCTCTTGTCATCAAAGGAGAAGTCAGCATATGAGAAATGCTTGAGTCTTTTGTAAAAGAAAACTAGGTGATTAATTTTGACATTTGATACCCAGCTGATTTTTGTATTTTTTGGTAGAGACGAGGTTTCACCATGTTGGCCAGGCTGATCTCGAACTCCTGACCTCAAGTGATCTGCCCACCTTGGCCTCCTAAAGTGCTGGGATTACAGGTATGAACCACTGCACCCGGCCAACAATTCTTGTATATGAGAGTTTCATGGCTTCTTTCCATTACATAGTAGTTTCTGTTATTTGAAGGTCTTGCTTTTCATCAAGTTAACCCACTGATGACATCCTGCAGCATGGAAACTGCAGTACATGATAATACTCAGTATATCATGAAACTCAAAACAGGCAAGCTGGACCTGCTGGATGCAAGGAGAGAGTGAGTGATTCCTTCTCGTCACTGCCACTCGTCAGCTTCCTGGGTGACTTCTTTCTGTCCTGTGTGAAACTGGGGGTGGTTTACGCAGCCTTTCCAGGACACAGCAGGACAATTTTCCTCTTTGGTTTTTTAAAAAAGTCCAGCCTGGCGTGGTGGCCCACGCCTGTAATCCCAGCACTTTGGGAAGCCAAGGCAGGCAGATCATGAGGTCAGGAGATCAAGACTGAGACCATCCTGGCCAACATGGTGACACCCCGTCTCTACTAAAAATACAAAAATTTGCTGGGTGTGGTGGGATGCCACTGCACTCCAGCCTGGTGACAGAGTGAGGCTCTGTCTCAAAAAAAAAAAAAAAAAAAAAAAAGTCCAGATGGTATAACATGAAACAAAGTTCCAATGAAACGTCTCCCCATTGCTGGCTTAGATTGCCCCGGCCTGGAAGTGGGCCAAGAGGGCCAGGGGACATGGCCCACCTGTTTCCCTGACCTGACCTTCTACACTGCCATGCAGCCTTTTGCTGAAGGAGCTAAGGTATGAACAAAAAGCAACTTTGCTTTCTCAGGAGTGTCCCTACAAATCAGTTGTAATGATACGTTCTTTCCTAGGCCTGGATGACATTTATAGCTTTTCCAGGCTCTTTTGGGTAACAAACACGTTAAAGAGTTTTTTTTGTTTGTTTGTTTATTTTACTTAAAAAATAGTCTCCACTGTGCATGGCGGCTCATGCCTATAATCCCAGCACTTTGGGAGGCCAAGGTGGGCGGATCACCTGAGGTCAGGAGTTCGAGACCAGCCTGGCCAACAGGGTGAAACCCCATCTCTACTAAAAACACACAAATTAGCCAGGTGTAGTGGCACATGTCTATAGTCCCAGCTACTCCGGAGGCTGAGGCAAGAGTATCACTTGAACCTGGGAGGCAGAGGTTGCAGTGAGCTGAGATTGCGCCACTGCATTCCAGCCTGGGTGACACAAGATTCTGTCTCAAAAAAATAAAAGTCTCTTTTTCTAGTTATTAGTCTTATCCAGTGTCATCTCAAAACTTCAAATGCATTGACTTGAAACCCTCTCTCCTCCTCCAGCCTGGAGTCCGTGGGGTCACGGTCAGTGTCATTTCTCTTTCTCACACTGCCTCCTCTGGCCTCGCTGGCTGCTGTCCTGGCCTGCTGCTGTCCTGGGGAAGCAGGGGAAGGAAGGTCAGGTTTCACTCCATGAGTTGAGTCTGGGAGTGACAGATTCCAAATGGTGCTTCTTTTCTCCTAGGTGTTTTCTCGTGCGTTCTGGAGAGTCTCCACCCCCAGGCCACCTGCTGTCCCCCAGAGGCTACACCTTCTCCAGCTGGACACTAGGGTACCTGCCCAGCCCCTTAGGCTCCAGAAGTCCTCCCCTCTATTTAGGTTATCCCATCCCTCCGGTGTTCCCTTTGGCTGGACCAAGGCTGTCTCCCTTTCTAGAGAACCACGGCAGGCCTACAGGAACTCTGAGAGTGCAAACCATGCCAAAGGCAGCCATCTCCAGGGGCTAGCCACCCCTGTGGAGTGGAGTCAAATCCCAGTCCACGTGTCCCTCAAACTCCAGAAGACATGTCACACTTTCCGAAATGGTCCTCTTGAAGTGCTCCCTTATTTGGCATGAGCTGAAGATGAGGCACCCACCCCCTCCTGCCTGGGGAGAAGGGCAATGTCCAGCACACAGACAGTTGCTCCAAAGCAATCCTCTCACATTCCGCCAAGGCCAGGACGTGGATGCCAAGCTAATCCTTCCCAATGTGGAGCTAACGGTTTTACAATCTCAGCATGAGCTGCGAAGGTGATCTAGCTCCTCCTGCCTTTAGAATGTGGAAGTACTTGGCACCTACTGTTTTGTTCTCAGCCTTTGGGGCCTCTGGTGAAACTGACACAGAAAGAGTTCCATTTTAGTAAAAGAAGTTATCATTATAAAAAGTAACCCCTTCCTCACGCCAGGATACCTGATGCACCGCAGGTGTCTCATGACAGCCTGACTTAGGAAGCGGGCTGTGTGAAGGTATAGCTAATATAGAATTTTTACATATTTATATATTACATCCTTATATTAATATGACTTTTTATACAAAATATATAGAGAATGGTTTGTTTTGTTTTTTTTTTTTTTGAGACGGAGTCTCACTCTGTCGCCCAAGCTGGAGTGCAGTGGCATGATCTTGGCTCACTGCAACCTCCGCCTCCCAGTTCAAGTGATTCTCCTGCCTCAGCCTCCTGAGTAGCTGGGATTACAGGCACCCGCTACCATGTCCGGCTAATTTTTGTATTTTTAGTAGAGACAGGTTTCACCATGTTGGCCAGGCTGGTCTTGAACGTCTGACCGCAAGTGATCTGCCTGCCTTGGCCTCCCAAAGTGTTGGGATTACAGGCATGAGCCACTGCAACTATAATCCCAGCACTTTGCCAGAATTTTTGTTTTTGACGTTATAGATAATTAGATGTGCAGATAAATCTCTGTCAATATAGGCTACCTTAAAGTGTTGGGTGAAATTTTGTTTTGTTTTTGAGACAGAGTCTCTCTCTGTCACCCAGGCTGGAGTGCAGTATCGTGATCTCAGCTCACTGCAAACTCTGCCTCCCGGTTCAAGCGATTCTCCTGCCTCAGCCTCCTGAGTAGCTGGGATTACAGGCGCCTGCCACCACGCCCGGCTAATTTTTGTATTTTTAGTAGAGACGGGGTTTCACCATGTTGGCCAGGCTGGTCTCAAACTCCTGACCTCAGGTGATCCGCCCACCTTGGTCTCCCAAAGTGCTGGGATTACAGGCATGAGCCATCATGTCTGGTCAGAATTTTTGTTTTTGAAATTATGGATAATTAGATGTGCAGAGAAATCTCTGTCAATAGAGACTACTTTGAGTGTTGGGTGAAATTTCTTTTTTTTTTTTTTTTTTTTTTGAGACGGAGTCTCGCTCTGTCACCCAGGCTGGAGTGCAGTGGCACGATCTCAGCTCACTGCAAGCTCTGCCTCCTGGGTTCACGCCATTCTCCTGCCTTGGCCTCCCGAGTAGCTGGGACTACAGGTGCCCTCCACCACACTCAGCTAATTTTTGGTATTTTTAGTAGAGACGGGGTTTCACCATGTTAGCCAGGATGGTTGCCATCTCCTGACCTTGTGATATGCCCACCTCGGCCTCCCAAAGTGCTGTGATTACAGGCATGGACCACCACACCCGCCTGAGTGTTGGGTGAAATTTTAATAAATACACAAAAAATACTTTAAAGCACGACTGAGCTAACAGGGAAGTAAAGGAGACCAGAATAACTGGAGGTCAGAAGGAGGAGGACCCAGAAAGAGAGCAGGAACGTGTTGTTTGCCCTGAGGGCCTATGCTAATCCCTGGTGGCCTAGAGGCTGGAATTTTTATCATTTTTGATTTTTTAGAGATGGAGTGTCTGCTATGTTGCCCAGGCTGGACTTGAACTCCTGGGCTCAAGCAATCCTCTTGCATTAGCCTCTTAAGTAGCTGGGACTACAGGTGAGCATCTGCACAACTGGCTTTAGAGTCTGGATTTTTAATTTGCCTCAGGCAGCCAAAAGGAAAGAAGGCCCCAGACAGGCACGGTGGGGTGGCAGATCAAGACTCTTGTGGACCGGGTGCGGTGGCTCATGCCTGTAATCCCAGCACTTCGGGAAGCCCAGGATGGTAGATTGCTGGAGGTCAGGAGTTGGAGATCAGCCTGGCCAACATGGCGAAACCCTGTCTCTACTAAAAATACAAAAATTAGCCAGGCATGGTGGTGCCCACCTGTAATCCCAGCTACTCGGGAAGCTGAGGCAGGAAAATCGCTTGAACCCGGGAGGCAAGAGGTTTCAGTGAGCCAAGATCGCACCTCTGCACTGCAGCCTGGGCAACAGAGCAACATTCCATCTCAAAAAACAAAAAACAAAACAAAACAAAACAACAACAACAAAAGACTCTTGCATAATGCTGGGGCCCCAAAGACAGGGAATTGCTGAGAATGAAAAACGCAACCCTGACCTTGCTGAGAAAAGGCTTTCCTGTCTCGACTGCAGTGTTGGGTGGGAGGCAGGGTGGAGAACCCCCCCACAAGAGTCCTTAGCCACCAGCCGGAGAACCACCCACAGGAGTCCTTGACCACTAGCCCTTACCACTCGCATGAATTTGTGGCTGAAATCCATCCTAACTTCGAGGCCCAGAAATCCTAAGCTGAAAATTAATTTGAAGCGGTCAGTCTTGGGTTGGTAATGTCCCTAGGAACCTGGCAGAAGCAAATCAAGTCCTCTCTAGAAGAAGGATTTCTTTAAATCCTTCTTCTTTAAATCCAGGCCTCAAATTAAAAAAAAAAATTAGCTGGGTATGGTGGCACGCACCTGTAGTCCCAACTATTTGGGAGACTGAGGTGGGAGGATCACTTGAGACAAGGAGGTCAGGTGAGGAATGATCACATCACTGCATTCTGGCCTGGGCATACAGTGAAACCCTGTCTTAAAAAACAAACAAACAAATAAAATAGCCAGGCCTCAAACAATGTCCATAAAGTTCTGAAGTACAGGGATATATCATACAAAAATCACTAAACACACAGAGAAATAAGCCACCATGAGCAAGTTAGTAAAAAACCGTAAACTGTAGAATCAGACCCACAGTTTTAAGTTCAGGTCTGACTCAGGTGCCTGGAAGTTTGCTCTGGGAAAGGCTGCTGGTGCTCCCAGCCCACTTGCAAAAGCACAGGTTAGGGGCTGGAACTTGCCCATGCCCCTGACTATATGTCACCAGCTAAGGAAGCTGATAAGCTCAGGGAAAAACAAGCTCGGAGGTTAATATCACCAGATATTTTAAGAGTACAATCACATCAAAGGAGACAAACTGTCCTACACAAACCGGAATGGACAGATCAGGACTCTAAAATAAGCACAACAAAGATCCTCAGAGAGATAAGAGGATGATAATGAGGAACAAGCAGTGGCACAGAATCCAGTGGAAACACTGATATGAAGTTGGTGACAAACTCAGGAAAGTGGATAAAAACAATAATAGTTGGGCTGCGTGCGGTGGCTCACGCCTGTAATCCCAGCACTTTGGGAGGCCAAGGCGGGTGGCTCACCTGAGGTCAGGAGTTTGAGACTAGCCTGGCCAACATGTTGAGACCCCATCTCTACTAAAAATGCAAAAATTACCTGGGCGTGGTGGCGGGCACTTATGATCCTGGCTACTTGGGAGGCTGAGGCAGGAGAATCGCTTGAACCCGGGAGGTGGAGGTTGCAGTGAGCCAAGACTGTGCCACTGCACTCCAGCCTGGACAACAGAGTGACACTCTGTCTCAAAAAAGAAAAAAAAACCAAAACAACAAGAATAGCTGAAAAATGAATAATGATCTAAATCAGCTGAAGAAATTTTCCTAGAAGGTACCGAAAAGTAATAAGGAGATGGAAAATACCAAAGAACGTTTAAGAGATATGGAAAACATTAGTGTCAATATCTGCCTAATACGAGTTTCAGAAAAAGAGAAAATGGATGTAAGAAAGAGAACGTATTAAGAAATTGTAAGTGTGTGTGTTTCTTGTTGGGAGCCAAAAAAAAAGAAAAAACGTGAAGTTTTAAAGATTAATCTTGAGACCAGCCTGGGCAATGTTGTGAGACCCTGTCTCTAAAAAAAATTAAAAACTAGCTGGGCGTGGTGGTATGCACCATATAGTTCCAACTACTTGGGAGGCTGAGGTGGGAGGACTGGTTGAGCCTGGGAGGTTGAGGCTGCAGTGAGCCGTGCACTCCAGCTTGGGTGGCAGAGCAAGACTCTATCTCAAATAATAATAATACAGATTAATGATAAAAAGACCACAATGCAAAGGTCTTGTGGAACATCAAACAGAATAGAGAAGGAAAAACCTAAACTTTGAAATATTGTAATGAAATTTAGGAACATTGGCCTGTAGTCCCGGCTACTCTAGAGGCTGAGGTGGGAGAATTGCTTGAACCCAGGAGGCGGACGTTGCAGTGAGCCGAGACCACACCATTGCACTCCAGCCTGGGCGACAGAGTAAGACTCCATTTCAAAAAAAAAAAAAAGAAATTTAGGAACATCGAAGACCAAAAAAAAGAAAAAAAAAAATCAAAAATCTTATAGAAAGAAGGAATATAGTTCACAAAAGAATAAAAATTGGATTGGCATTAATCTTCCTAACAGAAAAATTGGAGACAAAAAAGCAATGAAATTATATATATATATACACACACATATACATAATTTTTTATTTTTTGAGACAGAGTTTCACTCTTGTCGTCCAGGCTGGAGTGCAGTGGCGTGATCTCTGCTCACTGCAACCTCTGCCTCCCGGGTTCAAGTGATTCTCTAGCCTCAGTCTCCCGAGTAACTGAGATTACAGGCCCCTGCCACCATGCCCAGCTAAGTTTTGTATTTGTAGTAGAGACAGGTTTTCACCGTGTTGGCCAAGCTGATCTGCCCGCCTTGGCCTCCCAAAGTGCTGGGATTACAGGCATGAGCCACCGTGCACGGCCATGAAATTATATTTCTAAGTGATGAAGGAAAAGAACCTAGAAAATTACATCCCACTAAACTATTATTTAAATGTGAAGAAGCAAAGATGATACGATACTTTCAGACATACAAAGTTTTAACAGGTTTAAAACCAGCACAAAAGCCTCTTTGAAAACTCTCCTGGAATAAGTACTTTTATACTTAATATAAGTATATTATACTTAAAATACTAAGAACTTACTAAGCACATGAAAAGATGTTCAATACTATTAGTTATTACAAAAATTCAAATCAAAAGATTAACAAGATACCACTTATACCTACTAGGAGATGACAGCCATAATTTAAAAAATGAAAAATGACAAATGCTGATGAGAATGTAGAAGAACTGAACTTTTTTTTTTTTTTGAGACGAAGTCTCGCTCTTGTTGCCCAGGCTGGAGTGCAACAGCGCGATCTCAGCTCACTGCAACCTCTGCCTCCCAGGTTCAAGCGATTCTCCTGCCTCAGCCTCCCCAGTAGCTGGGATTACAGGTGCCTGCCACCACGCCCGGCTAATTTTTGTGTTTTTAGTAGAGATGGGGTTTCACCATGTTGGCCAGGCTGGTCTCGAACTCCTGACCTCAGGTGATCCGCCTGCCTCTGCCCCCCCAAGTGCTGAGATTACAGGTGTAAGCCACCATGCCCAGCCTGAGCCTCCATGCCTGGCCGGAACTGGAACTCTTATGCATTGCTGGTGGGAATGTAAAATGGTTCAGCTACTATTGGAAAGAGTTTGGTAGTTCCTCAAATGAAATGTAGTTAGCATAAAATCCAGCAATTCCACTCCCAGGTCTGTACCTAAGAGGACTGAAAACATACATCCACACAAAAACTTGTGCACAAGTGTTAATAGGAGCATTATTCATAATTGCTAAAAAGTGGAAACAGTCCAAGTGTCTATCACCCGATGAATGGGTAAACTGTGACATATCCATACAATGAGATATTATTTGGGGTATAGATATCTGGATATTAAATTTAATACTAGACAGGGAAAATGTCACAAAGAAAAATGAGGGACATCATATTGGTAAAAGAACATTATATCAGTGCTTGCTTCAGCAGCACATATACTAAAACTGGAATGATACAGAGATTAGCACCGCCCCTGCGCAAAGATGATACACAAAATCGTGCAGCGTTCTATATTTTTAAAAAAATATTATATCTCCCGGGCGCGGTGGCTCACGCCTGTAATCCCAGCACTTTGGGAGGCAGAGGCGGGCGGATCACGAGGTCAGGAGATCGAGACCATCCTGGCTAACACAGTGAAACCCCGTCTCTACTAAAAATACAAAAAATTAGCCGGGCGTGGTGGTGGGCACCTGTACTCCCAGGTACTCGGGAGGCTGAGGCAGGAGATTGGCGTGAACCCGGGAGGCGGAGCTTGCAGTGAGCCGAGATTGTGCCACTGCACTCCAGCATGGGCGACAGAGCGAGATTCCATCTCAAATAATAATAATAATAATAATATTATTATTATATCGAAAAGATATAACCATAATGAACATATATGCATCCAAAAACATTCACGGTTCTTTGAAAAGTTATTGAGAAGGAAGAATGGCGAGACTGATTAAGAGTCAGATGATACATCGAAACAAGGCACAGCATGAAAACAGAAGCAAACACACAGGAGGTTACAATCAATTAAAAATTGGCCGGGCACCATGGCTCACGTCTGTAATCCCAGCACTTTGGGAGGTCAGGTGGGCAGATCCCCTGAAGTCAGGAGTTCATGACCATCCTGGCCAACATGGTGAGACCCTGTCTCTACTAAAAATACGAAAATTAGCTGGGTGTGGTGGTGCATTCCTATAATTCCAGCTACTTGGGAGGCTGAGGCAGGACACTAGCTTGAACCGGGGAGACAGAGGTTGCAGTGAGCCGAGATCAGACCATAGCAGTCCAGCCTGGGCGACACAGCAAGACTCAGTCTAAAAAAATAAATAAATAAGTAATCCTACAAATACACTTCTTTTTTCTGAGATGGAGTTTCTCTTTGTCGCCCAGGCTGGAGTGCAGTGGCACGATAGCAGCTCACTGCAACCTCTGCCTCCCGGGTTCAAGCGATTCTCCTGCCTCAGACTCCCCAGTGGCTGGGACTACAGGAGCCCATATTCACACACAGCTAATTTTTGTATTTTTAGTAGAGATGGGGTTTCACCATATTGGCCAGGCTAGTCTTGAACTCCTGACCTTGTGATCCGCCTGCCTTGGCCTCCCAAAGTGCTGGGATTACAGGCGTGAACCACTGCACCCAGCCACAAATAAACTTCTAAAAGAGTTTCTGGGCCAGGTGCGGTGACTCACGCCTGTAATCCCAGCACTTTGGGAGGCTGAGGCAGGCGGATCACCTGAAGTCAGGAGTTCAAGGCCAGCCTGACCAACATGGTGAAACCCCGTCTCTACTAAAAATACAAAATTAGCCAGGCATGGTGGCACACGCCTGTAATCCCAGCTACTTGGGAGGCTGAGGCAAGAGAATCACTTGAAACCGGGAGGCGGAGGTTGCAATGAGCTGAGATTGCGCCACTGCACTCCAGCCTGGGCAACAAGAGCAAAACTCTGTCTCAAAAAAAAAAAAAAAAAATTCTGTCATTGTTGATCATATATAGGTATTATGGGAAAAGCACTTGATCTAATTCAGCGCATGCATATAATCAACCTTCCCAGAAAATTAGGAATAGAACTTTCTTAAGTTCATAAAAACTATATACCAAAAATCTAGAATAACACCATCCTTAATGGAGAAGACTTAGATAAATAAGGAACAAAGATTTTAATGTTCCCATTAAAATATGGAACAAAGATGCCACGTTCCCCATTACTGTTTAGCATAGTATTAAAGGACCAGTCTGATGCTCTAAGATGTAAAATGTGAAATTGAAAGAGGAGATAAAACTGTCATTATTTGTACATTATATGATCACTTCCATTGAAAAGCTAGTAAAATAATCAGATGAATTATTAGAATAACAGTTTAGCAAAATTGCTCGATATAAAATCAACTTTAAAGGACCAATAGCATTCCTTAGTACCAACAATAAATCAGAAAACAAAGAATAAGATACAATTCATGGAAGCAACAGCTATAAAATACCTCGAAATTAATATATAAACAAGACCTTCATAGAGAAGTTTTAAAAGCTTTATTGGAAGACACAAAAAAATCTGTAACTTAAAGATTCTATTATTCTTCTTAAACCACTATATAGGCCCCAAAGAATGTGAATTTAATGCAAATTCAATCCTAATCAATATTTCAACTGGATTTTAAATGGAAGCGGAAAATTTTATTCTAAAATTTCTATGGAAGAATAAAAATCCATAATTAGCTGGGCCAACATAGAGTAACAAAGACGGGGGCTCTCTTTACTAGATACTAAGGCATATTTTTAAGTCTGTGGTAATAGAAAACAGTAAGATACTGGTGTGGAAATAAAAAGAACAATGGAACAGAGCCCAAAAATAGATCTTTCCATATATGAGAACTGGATATATGATAAAAAATGGTACCACAAATTAATGGGAGAAATATTGATCTGTTAGGTGGTATTGGGAAAACTGCTTCACTAAATACAGAAAAATAAAGCTGGATCCCTACATTACACAGTATACAAAGGTGGATGCCAGATGGATTGTAAATGAAAAGGTGAAGGCAAAACTATAAAGCTCATAGGAGAAAATGCTGGAGGATATCTTTGTGGTGTAGGGCTAGGGAAATATTTCATAAGTAAACTGCCCAAAACACAAACATAAGACAAAAAGTAGATTAATTAAAAAGGATTTCGTTCAATAAAGGATGTCACAGACAAAGTTAAAAGACAGGTAACAGACAAAAGTAACTGACACATCTAAAACTGGTAAGAGATTAATGTCCACAACAAGAAACCAAAATGCAACTGCACAATGAGCAAAGATCAACACGCAGTTGACAGAAGGGAAGACTAACTATCACCTTGTTTTTGGTAATAAGGAATTGAAGATAACCTAGTCACCCACTGTGAGGGGAACAGGTATGTATAATGTGGTGCGTGCACACTAGGGAATCCGTGTAGCAGTAAGAAGCAACACCCTAAATGTACACATAGCAACGTGGATGTATCTAAGTAAGTAGAAAACAGTAAACATGGCTACCACAGTACTATTGGTATGAATTAAAATTGTATACATACGACACAACACTACTTACTTCGAAGAATGCCTGCAAAACAAGGGGCACATATCAAAAAAGTTAGAGTGGTGCCTGTGGGACAGAGCAGAGTGGGGACTAAGGAAGAGGAGAAACTTCATGGATAATGAAGTGAGGGAATGAGTTCTCCAGCTGACTGATGACAATGTGCTATGAATCAAGGCATATGATTGACGCATTACTTTGCATTTGAGTACAAAGTAAAAAGAAATTATCCACAGCACATACTCGCATGTAGTTTGAAACTACAGCAGGCATTTGACTATAGAAAGAGAGACTGAGGCTGTCACAGACTCCCTGCGGAGCCAGGCCCTTGGAATGGCAGAGTGGAGACAGAGCTGGATCTTGGTGACGTGGAATCACTCCATGACGCTACATCTAAACCAAATATCTGTAAGACCACTCAGATGAACCAGATTCCCTTGACTTTTTCAGCCAGGGGTTTCTGATACCTGTGATGAAAGAATTTTAACTGCTATCTATCTATGCCTGTACTTTAAGCAATAACTACACCAGATTTTTAAACAACACTATGGCTTCACTTCTATACTTTTGGGAAATTAGGGGAGCAAGACGAAGCATACATTTAAGAAGTAAAAACACAGAGGAGAGACAGAATAATAGTAGCCACCATTTATAAGCTCTTATTATGTGCTAGGCACTGTGCTAGGTGCTTTCCATACCTTGTCTCTAATCTGACCAATACACCCGCCTGGGGTCTCACCCCTGTGCAGATGAGGAAATGGGCTTGAAAGGGAAAGCGTCTTGTCTAGAGTGACACAGCTTCACAGTGGGGTCTTGTGAACCCGTCTGTCTGCTGTCAACCTGTTCTTCACACCACGCCACCCTACTAGAAAAGATGATGGGGAAATGAAGAAGGGACAAACACAGAGACAACAGAGACACAGAAGAGGCAAATACACAGAGGGAGAAAAAACGAACTACGCCTAGGCACATATGGAGGCCCGATGTTTTCCGAAGAACGGACACCCATGACACGTCAGAGTATGCCTGCCTGAGAAGAGACTGTCATTGTCCTTTGAAAGGTGTACGATCTCATGATTAACCCAACCCTTACCAAATTCAAAGGCATCTGTTCTGCCTGTTTCCAACTATCAAAATCTTAAATAAAAGACTGATTTTCTCAAGTATTTCTCAAAGCTTTGTATGTATAGGAAGCAGTGGTACACATTTCAGACAGACTCAAATCTAGTTAGATCATTTATTGTCCATGGCAAAGCAAACTTTTGACTGTTTGCAATATATACAGATGGCAAATACATAAACGATATTGTGGTTTACCTCTGATAGTAACCTAAGCACCCATCAATAAGTGATATCACAACTATAGAATACTATGAAGCTGTTCAAAGAACCAGACAGACCTCTATATGCTGATGTGAAATAACCTCCAAGATAACTGAAAAATGCTAGATACAGTGTATACGTATGCTAAGTTTATTTATTTATTTATTTTTGAGACGGAGTCTCGCTCTGTCGCCCAGGCTGGAGTGCAGTAGCACGATCTCGGCTCACTGCAGCCTCTGCCTCCCAGGTGCGAGCGATTCTCCTGCCTTAGCCTCCTGAGTAGCTGGGATTACAGACATGAGTCACCATGCCCAGCTGGTTTTTTTGTATTTTTGGTAGAGACGGGGTTTCACCATGTTGGCCAGGTTAGTTTCTAACTCCTGACCTCAAGTGATCCACCTCCCTTGGCCTCCCAAAGTACTGGGATTACAGGCATGACCACTGTGCCTAGCCAGGTATGCTAAGTTTATATTACAAACTCAGATACGTATCACTGCTTATAACTGGAGAAATTGATAGGTGGTTGCTCTGGGGAAGGAAGATGGGATTGTGGGTAAGAAGATTTGCTTTACACGCATTAGATCCCCATGTACTTTGTACTTTTTTTCCCTACCAAATATAACCTTTTTTTTTTTTTCTTAAAGACACAGGGTCTTGCTCTGTTGCCCAGGATAGATTACTGCAACCCCAACCTCCTGGGCTCAAGTGATCCTCCCACTTCAGCCTCCCAAAGCAAAACAAATCTTTATTTTTAAATCAAGCAGTTTATTGTGTTTTCCCTCCAAGCCAAATCCAATGTTAGGATCTACTAAGGTCTGAGTGGAAGAAATACATTCCTTTCTTTCCCCTTCTTCCAGTGATGAGACAGGGAGAGGCCCCTTCCCATTTCTTTCTCCCTCTTTTCAACCAAAAAGTCACCCATTTGTTACACAAAACAACTTACTTACTCATGTTATCCACGTTCATTGAAAATATATTTAAGTAAAAGGAAAAATAAGAAAAAGTACTGATACCACCACTCTACATTTTGGGGTGTATGTTCTTTTGTATATTTTCTAATGCATGTATGTACACACATATGTATTTACACTTACAATCACCCAGGATGGAGTGCAGTGGCGCGATCTTGGCTCACTGCAACCTCCGCCTCCTGGGCTCAAGTGATTCTTGTGTCTCAGCCTCCCGAATAGCTGGGATTACAGGTTTTCGCCACCATGCCCAGCTAATTTTGTATTTTTAGTAGAAGACGGGGTTTCTCCATGTTGGTCAGGCTGATCTCAAATTCCCGACCTCAGGTGATCCACCTGCCTTGGCCACCTTTTAAAATTTAATGTTAATTGGAATCACATGAAAAAAGTGTCCCATGCCAAATACTCTAGGTAAAATGTTTTTAAAAAAAATTTAACAATGACACCTTTATATGTTAACATACAAGATGGAGAAAACACAGTTAAGTATAGTTAAATTACATAACCACAGGGTTTTCTCGTTTTGGCAAAAATCATCTTGAGGAGTACTGCTGACAACAACACATTTTGCAGAACTGTCCTTAAATGTCAGCCAAAGGCACTTCCAGTCCCCCTCATCCCCTAATGTATGAGGTCCATGTCTTTTTTAACTTCTTAGTTCTTTTCATCTTCATGACAACACACTGAAAATACACTTAAAAGGAAAAAATAAAAAGCACTCATACCACCACTCTATTTTGGGGTGTACGTCCTTTTTGATATTTTTTCCTACAACCCCATTTCAGCGAGAACCTTTTTGGTATTTTCCACGCAGATCACACGTACACTCATATTCACTCTCTCTCTCTTCATCATTCTCCCACCCCTTACCTGAACTTTTTTTTGTTGTTGAGACGGAGTCTCGCTCTGTCACCAGGCTGGAGTGCAGTGGTGCAATCTCGGCTCACTGGTTCTGACTCCCTGGTTTAAGCGATTCTCCTGTCTCAGCTTCCCGAGTAGCTGGGATTACAGGCACATGCCACCATGCCCAGCTAATTTTTGTATTTTCAGCAGAGACGGGGTTGCACCATGTTGGCCAGGATGGTCTCAATCTCCTGACCTCGTGATCCGCCCGCCTCTGCCTCCCAAAGTGCTGGGATTACAGGCATGAGCCACCACGCCCGGCCTCTTACCTGAATTTCTAAGGTTGAATTATTTTTGTATGATTCCCACATCTACATTTCAAGTCCTGACCGTAGTAGCACCATCAAATACACACATACCCTATTACCCAAAAAACCTAGAGTGAGTCACAATCAAGGACTCCCACGCTCTGCCTTCCTCTACTTGTCCAAACATGCCCCTCACAGCAAATGCTCCACCTTCCTGGCTTGGCCAAATTCCACCAGTTCTTGGAGGCCCACCTCAAGTGCCATCCACTGCACTGAGTCTTCCCACATTACTCCAGTCCCGTTTCTTCCCCACTGTGAACTCAATTGTCAGGTAGCAATGGAACACAAATGGACCAAAATGTAGCTTTGTGACACATTTTGAACCATTATCTTTTAACTTATCATGTGACTGCAAATTGTGAGTATACTGGGAGGCAGGAGACTGGGTCCTTTACTTCTTGTACCCTATAAACCTAGCACAGTGTGATATGGACAGCAGATACTCCCCAACAGCTGAGAGTGTGATGTTAGAACCCAAGGTAACTCAATAACACAACAGACACGAGGATAGTATGTACATTCCTCTTTATTTAATACAACAACAAACACGTAACATATACAAAAAGAAAAAACACTCATTAAAAGGCCCTGTCACAAAGGACAGACAGGAAACATCTACACTGAATCAAATAAGGCTCTTGCTTCAAAAACAGGGGTTTGCTAGCTACACCTGGAATATGAGCAAGGCTGTTGCAAAAAAATTTAAAAAAAAAAAACACAAAAATCCCTGCACTGAAGGAGTATATTCATGGGGGTAATTTACTAAATTCACAGGTCCATATTTAGGAATGTTTATGCCCTCTCACATATCCAAAATTCATCAGGGTTTTATGAAATGTGTGATTTTTTTTTTGGTTAAAAAAATTTACCTGCCCTTTTTTCTTAGGAAGGAGTGATAAGAGCTTTCTAAAAACTAGAGACAAGCAAACCATCCAAAGTGTGAAATGTTTTACCATTAAAGTTCAAAGGGCACGTAGAACTGAGAATGCAAAGGCAAGATGGCAGTGGGAAGAAGAACGTGACTTCTGCGTCATTTCCTGGTAGCTAGCGTTTAGTTAACCAAATGGAAATACCTCGGCTCAGTGCAGGGTTCAGTAGCAGCAGTTTGTCCATATTCCTGCTCCGATTTGAGCTGGAAATTAAACAAGCACCAGTTCATCTCAAAAGAGCCTTATACAAACACACACGCACACACACCCACACCCATTCACATGTCATCACCACCCCCTTTTATTTAAATTTTTTTTTTTTTTTTTTTACTAAAATACAAAAAAGGGAGACAGGTATATTTACAAAAATCCATGGCTGGTACAGTACATAATTTTTAAGACACACTAAATGCTACAATCTTTCAGGTCCTGAGATTATTACAAACATTAACTCAAAGCTTGTGTTCAGGTCCAGTTTTTAAAGGAGGAAAAAAAAATCCCAAAATATTAAGTCACACACTTATTTGAAATACAGTATATCCCTTCAAGTTAGCAAAAACACACCTCCCTATAAGCAAATGCAATACAGTAATTCGTGTCTTTCACCTAGAGGACCATCAACTCTTTAGGCTCCTTCAAGATTGGTTTTGAAACATGTTGGCATCTATGTCAAGTGTGGAGGTGGCTCATGTATGAGGAAGATGTAACTGGAGGGAAGTTCCTCTGCAGAGTGAACATTCACTGTATAAATACATCCTGTTTTTCCTTGGGCTACCAAACAAGTCTTTCCCTTATCAAAATTCACACCGAAGTATGTGTTTACCCAGACTAAAAATCAGAATCATTATTTCCAATCAGTTATAGCAAATAGGTCTGGAGTTCGGTAATCATTTTTACAACGGCAAATGAACTTTCTTGCTTGTAATAAAAGAGAGAAAACATCCATTACTTAGTTACCTTGGTAGACTTGGATTAATATATTATTTGGGGCACAAAATTTTCACCAGCTGGAGATTTATTTTCTTCTTTTAAGTTTAAGGGTGTTTAACAAGTGAAATCCAAGGGCAAGCCCCAGATTTACATACTCTCTGAAAGACCAATTTGGTATTTTTGATACTTTCTGAAATAAAGTAAGTTTTCAATGACAATCAACAAAAGGGCAGTGCAAAGCTTGAATCTTTTCTCTGGAGGCTTGCCATGGATCATAGGAAATTACTTGTAGGCTGGGAACCTACCTCTAATGGGGAAAGGCCCATTGATTATCTGAAGGTCTCAGAAGGTATATGTAACTAATTACAAAGGCATAGCCAAGACTCAAAAATAGGTGACCAAAGTTGGCCAACTTTCCAATTAACTATGTATAACAGTAATACTTTTGTCAACTGAGAATAAGTTCTTTTTAATTCCTCTAGACAATATTGGGGTAACCCTTGGTAATTTTGCAGGTATAGTAAAGAAAACCCAATTTTCTGACAGAGGGCACACTAACCCTACAAACAGCAGGGATAAGCAAAAAAGGAGGAAAGCTTATGGCTGCAAGCACAGCAAACACAAGATAGTTAAGATCTGACAATTTAAGGGCAGGTTGCCACACAGAAAAACATGTCAACTGGCTGGTCTTGGTTGATACTCCTAAATGTGCTTTGAGGGCAGACGGTGTTGTTAACTTCAAAAACAGAAGTATTTCCATGTTATCTTGGGTAATAGTATCTTGTTTGTATTTATTAGGTTTCCATTAGTGCTCTATTATAAAATATTTAAAACACAGATTTACAATAAAATCATTATATTATTATTAGCAAAGTGGGAACAAATAATGTATAGAAAATTTTGTGAGGAACAAACATAAAATTTGATTCATATGGCCTGTTTGCAAAAGTAGGCTTATTTCAGGGGGAGTATGAAAATAAGCAAGGCAGACTATTATGAGAAATAGCCCCTAATGAAGATCTCCATCTCTTTAGAATAACCTTGAAAAGTAACAAGAGGAAGTCATGAAATGCCGCATTATACAGTAGCAAAATCTATTTTTTAATACAAAGGAGAAGAGGAAAAAAAAGAACACCTCTAGTCCCAGTGATGACCACTGATGACTCTAAGTCCTAGACACAGAGACCCTAATAATACTACTGCGATTCTGAAAAGCATTCCTGACTTGTTTAACAGTTTGGAAAAGTGTCCGAAGTTTAAGTACTAACCCACTATGAAATGGAGATACACAGGGAAGACTGAAAAGTAGAACTATCACAATATAAGGAAATTAAAGATCACAAGTAGCTACTTTCAAGCAAGTGGTACTTTGAGAGTCTATGAGAAAAATAAAATTTAATATCACATTATTCAAAGGCAGTCTGATTAAAATCCTAAGAGAGTCCCTGCCTGAGTCCTCTGCTGGGATGTAAACAGTCTTCTAAAGCAGGCCTGCACAGGGCTTTACTTTTCAGTTCTATGGGGACACAGGATAGGTTGCCAGAGTGAGTGAGAAGAGGATGTAAAAGACAATTTAACCTTTCCTCCCCAGACTCCTAATATACAACTCATATTCTAGTGTAGCAATATGATTAAGAGCTCTGAATAAAGAATGAAGACTAAAGGAAACCAAGAAAGAAGAATTCAACATTAATATTCAAAGCTATTTTTAATTAGAGTTTGATCACCCATTCAGCTCTATAAACCTGAACATTGTGTCATATAATCTAAAACTCTCAGAATTGAACACTGGGATGATTTTATCATTAACAACCCAAAGACATTCCATGATACTAACTACAGCTTTGCACCAGTGAAAGCATCTGTAGATAGTTTTTGAATACAGAGTTCACATTTTACGATAGATGAACACACAAAGTATCTCTATTTTATGCTTCTGTTAATTTTCCCTAGAAGAACAAACACACATTCAACAAAACCCCTTATGCCTTATTTCTTTGGGTCTTAACATTTGTTATCTGAGAATGGAAAAGACAGGGAAATGTGAAAAAAAAAAGGAGTATGTTTATCTGCATAGTTGATATTTAGAGGCTACTAACTAAGGCCTTATCTGGAAAAAGCAACAAAAATCCAAAAAGTGACTTACAGACAGACAGACACACACACACACACACACACACACACACACACACACACACACCCTATCATTAGAGATTCAGTGGACCTTAGCCAATTCTGGAAATTAACCAGATGCTTTGTCTGCTTGGACCTGGTGCTTTCTACTAACTCACTTGAACCTGACAACACTGGTTCCTCATCCCCAACATTTTGCTTTCCTGACCCTGAATATGTGCTACAATTTAAATTTACACACACACTCCAACAATCGTTGCTCAGCATTTAGCCCCAACTAAAACTGCAGCATCCATTTTTTTTTTCCTGTTGCTATTATTTTAAACGATAACGGGAAAATTCTATGTAGTAGTACTACTTAATATACAGGGATGGAAGGTGGGATAAAATGATCTTCGTCTCCTCCTGGGAGCTGGGGAAAACATGTTTCCTTCTACCCTGACCTTCCCCACCCCGACCCAGTTAGAAAGTGAATCCTGCCTTCCGTCTCCCATTTTCTTACAACCTGAGCAGCTGATGGCTCCACCTCTTTCATGGGTTGAAGAAGCATGAATTACAAAGGTGCAATGGCTACAAGAGTATCCAGCTGGCTGTGTGTAGTGCTCACCCCTTCAGTGCAGAGCTGGATACACCTACAGTTAATGGAATTAGTACACAATCTCTGATTTGCAAGAATGAGACATCATACTCAGAAAGTTAAGAAGCTTAGCTATCCGTCCTCAAACAAGCAATAAAAGGAAATTAGACTGAGAAGGTGGAAAAGTGAGGCAGTTAAAACTTCCAGGATCATTTATCAACTCCAATAACCAAGCATCATAACTTTATCTAACTTTAGCTCCACAACCTTGACGAAAATCACAGTAACACCGTAAAAGGCTAAAAAAAACTACTTAAACTTAGTGTTATTTCTCTCCCTTGTTAACCTGAAACTAAACATTTTATCCCACCTCAAAGATAATGTTTAAATAACAAATATGTATCTAAATTAAAATTCCAGTGATTTTTTAAAATTTAAAAACCATAGGGTGCTTTTTATACTCATTATAAGGAAAACATTTTTTAGCCTCTGCAGGAAGATGATAATACTATTTTTAATTATATAGGACATTTTACAAAAACTCAAAATATTTTTGAAATAGTAAAGTCTCTGATATCCCTGGGAGGTAGGTGAATATGATTATACCCAATTGTCTAATGGGTAATCTGAGGCACGAAGGTTAAACAATATTCCCCCTAGACATAGTCATTCAAGAATAACACTCGTGAATTCCAACTGCCTGGTAAGTTCTGCTATCAGGTAACACTACCAGGAGCTTCTGCTTTCTCCTTTTAAGCCACTAGTCTCTTCTTCTTCCCAATTAGAATGTATTGAAAGGGGGGCACTTACTAGGTATATTTGTACTGGGTCTGAGGGATGGTTCAACTTGGTCTCCCTTAACATGTCACATCTATTTGTTTTCAACAAAAAATCGATGAATCTTTGCTACTGAAAATTATGTTATTTTGCTCAAGGGAGAAATCTAAATAACCATAAAATCAGATTAAGCCAAATGTAATTATCTAGCAAATAAAAAGCAAATGGAAAATCTCTCAAGAATGCTATAGATTATATGAATGTTTTCCTCAGCATCTGAAGTCTTTCTACTTCTGAGTTTATTAACCTTTTAACAGATAGATATGCAGCTATATGATTTCTTCAAAAATCATTTTCCAGAAGAAAATATGATACATTTTTCATGTTGACAGTTGCTAACTTCCTTCTAAACTTAGATACCAAACCGCGGTTCTAACGCTAGCCTTGTCACATGTTTAGTCTAGCGCACCTTACCAATGTGACTTGCAAGGTACTCTTGTTATTCCAATGCTGTCTCCTATATTACTTATGCCAAGTTTAAAGAGCACAGAAAAGTGGGTTATATCCAAGAATAGTCAATGATTCACTAAGTTTATTTTACTTGTAGTAACTGACGTGTGTGTGTGTGTGTGTTGTTATTGTTAACTTCTACAAGCAGATATTCAAAGGGCGAAGGTGGCCTCTTGTGAAAAGATACTTTTCTATACTTTTATTTTCTTTTTTTGAGACGGAGTCTTGCTCTGTCGCCCAGGCTGGAGTGCAGTGGCGCGATCTCAGCTCACTGCAACTTCTGCCTCCCGGGTTTATGCCATTCTCCTGCCTCAGCCTCCCAAGTAGCTGGGACTACAGGCGCCTGCCACCACGCCTGGCTAATTTTTTGTATTTTTAGTAGAGACGGGGTTTCACCATATTAGCCAGGATGGTCTCGATCTCCTGACCTCGTGATCCACCTGCCTCGGCCTCCCAAAGAGCTGGGATTACAGGCGTGAGCCACCGCACTCGGCCGAAAAGATACTTTTCTAATCCACCCACTTTAATCAACTAAAAGCAATGGAATAAACAAGGCAGAAGTTTTGCAAACATGGAAAGGGGAGTGTTTGGAAAGGATGCAATGGTACAGCAGCTCCTAGTTTTATATATATGTAATGTATGTATCTTACACATATATCCATATACATAGAAAGCAAAGGAAGAGGGTTACACAGCATGACATGATGTTGACAAGTGTGAGATTCTTCCTCCTGAATCCCCTGACTTATCACTCTGTACTTTAAGATAATGTGACAACAGTTTCAAAAGAGAGGAAAAAAGAAAGAAAAAAGGCACTTAACAAAGACAAAGGCCTGAATTGAGCATGTTTTAGAGGAGTAATATAAGCATTTTACCAGAGCTAAGAAATGATTTACAAAGAGTTAAACTTTTCCCCTTAAAATTTTATAAAATAAAATTGCATAACATGTTGTGATCATTTATCTACTACTGCACTTTTCTTCTGCTTCATTATTACAAACACAAAAGCCCCCTCAAAAGCAAAAAACAACAATCATACATGCACAATAGAAAGTAAAAGTGCCTCTTTTGAGAACATTAGGTCAGCAGAATCACAGTGCTGAAGCACAGGAAAGTTCTCAAGTTTGGCCTGATTATAGATTTTTCTCATTCTTCTATTTCCAACTTTAAAAAAAAACAAAAACAGAAACAAAACAAAAAACAAACAAAAAAAAAGCAAACAGAAATTCCAAACCTAAATAATAAAAACAACAAAGGGACCAGTGTGCTTTTACGGTACACTCCTAAAATAAAGTATCCTAATTCTATACATGAGTCAAACTAGAGGACAAAACATCCTAGAAATAAAGAACTGTAAATTAAAGTCAACCAATACAGGCAAAGTTCATTTTACAAATGTAGCAGCAAATATGATAGATCACTGGAGTTCTAAGAGATGATCCCAAAGGACGCAGAGTTCTCATAACCAATGGCAGTTTGAACAACAGTAGAATTTTCGTTTCAGAAAATGTCTTGAACCAAGTATAGGTGGAAAGGGGTGTGGGAGAGGGCAACCAGAGGACAAAGACTAGATTAGAGGTGCCTGCCCTTTCCAACCCTGGGTAGTAAACAATTTAGATCTGCTTTGGGAAAAAAATATCCTGGGTTAAAAATCATGTCCAATAAGTTGTTTTCAACCAGGTGTCAAACCCACAGTATTCCAACACATATGTGCCCGGTTCTTCCCCTTACCTTCCTGATTCAATAAACCCTATTCAATGTCCATGATATGAAAAATGTAATTTGGGCTAACAACATCCATCAGAGGGGGGGTGGGCACGAAAGAATGCACTATCACCATCTTCTAATTTCCGCAAAGTATCAGAATTTTATGACTACAGATTAGCCTCATTTCCTTTCCCAAAACCTTTTTCTTCAGGCTGTTTTAAAATCACGATTTCATTTACCCTCTGACCTCAAAAGCATACAAGAATTATAATTGACTTATAATGGAAATTATTGCTTGCATTTATTCTGGATGCTCTGAATGAGCTTGACACTTTGCTCCCAGTCTCCAACTGAGGCTCAGCACAGCTATCTCCGAGGACAACCCTGCTGACTGTTATTGCTTGTGAATACTGAGGATTAACTTGTATGTACAGTAACAGCTTATATATCAGTGAAGGCAATTTAAAATATAAAACAGTTGAAAACAAACAGCTTAATCTTCCTGAATCAAGAATCCCGAGGAGTGGGATATAATCATGTGTGCTGATTATTTTTGCATTTGGATGTTGCTAATGCTCTTCAGAAATACACGTTGCTCTATAGATATCCTTTCCAATGACTCACCATTTTAAAAAATAACATAATTTGATTTTTAAGTGCAAAAATACAGTATGAGTCACAAGTCTCTGTGCTAAAAAATAACCAATTTATATGTTTGTTTTTAGTAATAAAAACGGTAAAGACAGGTGACCATAAAGTATGGGCACCTTTTTCAATGTTATGATCTAGGAAAGAAATAGATTACTATTTACATGTAGAAACTCTCTGATCATACTTGATCTATACAGAAATACAACGATGTTTGATTGATTCATACAACATAAAAGGGGGGTCCTGACTGAAATGAATCTAAGTCGTCAGTGCAGATGGGGGTTTAAGGTAGGGATCTGACAGTAGTCCTCAAGGAATCAAGACTAAAGAGAACACAGAAGAATCTCCATATTGTATTCTTGGAGCCAAGGGCCTTCAGATATTTTTACTGGTTAGTATAAAATGTTACAGGGAAAAGAACTGATTATCTTGTTGTTTCCTAATGATGACAGTCACCAGAGATCTTCATATGGCATGATTCAGAATTGATGGTTTTAAGAAATTCAAATGATTTTTTGACTCAAACTAGTCATTTATATGAATGTATGTGTGTATGTATATATACATACAGACAAACATATATACAAGTATTCAGGAAGAGAAATTAATACGCACTTCGACTTCTCTTGTGGTATGAGAAGTAAAACAAAGGCTACCTTCCCAAAGGAAAATCCCATCACTTCCCCTAGTATGAAGCAAAGACCTTTTTATTCAAATTTCATAAAAGCAAGAGGTCCACTACATTTGAAAAAATTAAAAAAATTGGGCAAGCTTCCTTAATTGAAACCAAGCAAATCTTCATCAAACATACTGAATTCAAGTCAAACCTCTCTGCAACATCCTCCCAGTATCCTTCCAAAATATCTACTGGGGTTCATACTACATCCATATTTGTTTTATTGATAAACTAAATTCTTAGAGTCAAGAAATTATATCAGTGATTCCTTTGAAATAATCCTTTCCCTTTACTGTAACAAGTTCTTGGAACTAAAGTTTTCAGTTATTTATTAACTTTTTCGCTATGAAGCAAGCCAATGTGACTTTGAAGTCAAAATACAGGCATACAGATCTGAACCGATCTGTGGTTATTTATTCACAGTCCTGTAGGGTATCTGGGACTTTTGTGTATAAAAGAAAAAAGGGCCTGGTTAATACTCTTAATTGAGTAAATCTAATGGTATAGGGTAATGTATAATAAACACATATGCAATAAATCTTGTCACTACCAGTCTATTTTTTTTAGGTTAGTGTCATTATAAATGGATGAAGCTTACACCATTTAGAGTTTACACCATTCTCCGATACAGTATGAAAATATTCAGAAGCTTAAAAAACTAGAATAATGCGGCAAAAAAACCCATCAAATCAAATGTATCCAAGGAGAACCATAAATTTTTCCCTTAACATCCTTTGTTGAATATGCTATTTGCATAAGGAAGCTATAATAACTAAGGAGTCTTATTTTCTGCAGATTTACTCACATACCAATACACTGAGTAAATAGTAAAGCTTTAGGATCTCAAATGCTCCAATTTCACTACACTGGATACAGGGAGTAAAAATATGTCGTGATTGTGATCCTAATGTGATTCCTCCCTTTAAAATACCATCTTAAAAATTCAAAAACTATATTCATGCCATTTGAATGACCAATGAAGAAACATAGTGTACACTTCTACCTGTTTATACCAATAGCTAATAATCACCTGAAGGACCACTAGCTAAAAGAACGGAAGGAGAAGTTGTGAAGTTAGATGAACTGGGGAAACTTAGAGTTTATGTTGCTGCAAGGGCTAAAAGCAGCAAAGCAATAACCCTGTAAAGATCCCCATTTCTCAAGAGAAAAATGTGAACACAGTCACATTTTAACATCAAGAATGGAAATAAGAATTAACCAGTCAATACTAGATGCACAAATCACCTGAAGAAAAGAGTTAAGTACCTGCTTCTGAACGGAAGATGAAATTGACCCTTTTACAAAAAGGGGACATCTAGGTTTCATCTCTTAAGAGCAACAGGCTCAACTTCCTGATTTTTAAAAATCTAGATGATTTAATAATATATATCACTGTGCTAAAATAACTTTCCTGAAGGATCTTTAGTCCGCTGATTGAGGGGAGTTGCTACACACTGGAGGAGATTCAAGTTTGTTCAGGATTTCCGAGGGTGTGCTATTTCTTCAGCTACTGTCTATCGGAGATAGAATCATTATTATTTTTTTTTGTGGCAAATCTGCTACACAGTCCATTCAAATAGACATGATCATTATTCCTGACAAACTGGCCTAATTCCAGTTTTTAATGCCTTTTATTACCAATTATGTCTGTAAGTGTTCAGATCCAACCCCCAGGATGGATGGAGTTTACCCAAATTCTCCTGACTTCCTTCTTCCTCCCCCGGGAAAAATCAAATTTGTATTTCTGTGGGTTTGACAACTGAGTCTCTTTCAAGTCTGTTAATATGGTAACTTTGTCATTCTTTAGAAGAGACCAAAGGTCACTAACTTTGCACAAAAGCATTTCTTCCTCCTGCACCTGGCTTTGCTCAAGTAATGTTTTCTTTTCTTTTTCCTCCTCACCACAGTGCTTGGGACGAGAGAATGTAAACATCGACAGAAACAGCAGCCCTATGACCACATAAGTACTTTCCCATCAGGTAGATTCCATCAGTCAACTAAACATTTCGTCTCCTTTGCTTGCTGGCAGTCACTGAGATTTCCGTGGTAATTTAGTGTCCCCTTTACTTTGGCCTCCATCTGAGAAAAAGAGATGTTAAATTGGTATGGGTCCATATGTTACAAAAACCAGCTAAGAAAAACAAAGCAAAAAGAACAATTAACTTTTATCTTTTGTGGATGACATCTCTGAAAAGATATAACTTTTAATATCTTGCATGCCATATAGCATTATAGAGGTTGATAAAACATCATGGAGATAAAAACTCAACAACAATGATCCTGTTCTCTCAAATGACTGTGGTTTTCAGTGTTTTTTAAATATTTCAACAAGTATTGATCATTTACGTCCCAGCCAATTGTGTCAAATGCTGTGAGAGGGTTATAAAGGAACCAGAAGACACAATTCCTACCTCCAAGGGACCCACTACATCTTTCAATTCCTTTGGAAGACAGGTCAATTTCATTTTTTTTTTTTTGTAAGTGAAATAAAATTTCTTGCCAGGACACAGCATTTCGTAATTCCTGATTATTTGTGTAAACAAACGTAGCAAACTTTTCATCTGTAGTGAAAAACATCCAGCTGAGTCTGTGTGCTCATTCTAACCTAGCTTTAAGTGACAGGAAAGTCTGCTACTGGGACAAGGCTCTTTCCTTTTTTTTTTTTTTTTTTGAGACGGAGTCTTGCTCTGTCGCCCAGGCTGGAGTGCAATGGCACGATCTCAGTTCACTGCAACCTCTGCCTCCCAGGTTCAAGCAATTCTCCTGTCTCAGCCTCCCGAGTAGCTGGGATTACAGGCGCACACCACCATGCCTGGCTAATTTTTGTATTTTTAGTAGAGACAGGGTTTCACCATGTTGGTCAAGGTGGTCTCAAACTCCTGACCTCATGATCCGCCCCGCCTCAACCTCCCAAAGTGCTGGGATTACAGGCATGAGCCACCACGCCTGGCTCTTTCTTTTTTTAAGAGAGAGTCTTGCTATGTTTTCCAGGCTGGAGTACACTGGCTATGCACAGGTGCGATCATAGCACACCATAGCCTCAAATTCCTGGGCTCAAGAGACCCTCCTGCCTTAGCCTTCTAAGTAGTGGGACTACAGGTGTGTGCCACCACACCAGCTCAAAATAATTTCTATTTTTACATACTGCTGTTTAAATGCTTGCAGAAAAAATGTTGATTACTTCATTTAAGCCTCAACTAAATTACCTACAAAAACTGGACAGGAGGAGAGGAAAGGGGGATATCAGGGCAAGGGTAAGGCCCAATGACTTGGAAAGCCAACAGAATATGGAGAAAGTCTCCAACAGGTCATGGCCTTAGCAAGAAAAATGAGGCCTCAAAGACAACCCATGCCTGACAGCAAAGGACAGGAGAAGGAAACCTTTCACTCTGAGGGAAGAGGCATGAATAGCAGAAATACACAGGTGAAAAGGAACAAATTTGACCAGGGTTTGGCAAACTACAGCCCATAGGCCAAATCTGATTCCCTGCCTGCTTTTGCACATGAAGTTTTATTTACAGTCATACTCATGTGTTTAAATACTCCTTATGGCTGTTTTTCACTACAATGGTCAGTTGAGTAGTGGTGACAGAGACCATATGACCTGCAAAGCCTAACATATTTACTATTTGGCCCTTTATAGAAAAATTTTACTGACCTTTGTTTTAGACTAAATAAAATTAATCAACATTAACTGAGCTCTTACTATGCACCAGGTGCCAAGCTAGAAGCTTTAAATCAATTATTTTTTATTAGATTCTCATATGAAGTCATTAAAAAACATTTGTTGTCTCCAGTTTACAAGCAAGAGAAAGTGATGGTCAAACAAGCCTACTCAAACTGGCAGTTCTGGAATTCAAAAATCCAAGTCTGATCCTCAAGTTCCGTGACTTACACTTTAAAATGTTTCTTAAAGGAAAAATTTTAAACTTTTTTTTTTGGGGGGGGGACAGACTCTCACTCTGTCACCCAGACTGGAGTGCGGTGGCACAATCAGAGCTCACTGCAGCCTCAACCTCCCAGGTGTAGGTGATCCTCCCACCTCAGCCTCCTGGGTAGCTGGGACTACAGGTGCACACCACCATGTCCAGAAAATTTTCTGTATTTTTTGTAGAGATAGCGTTTCACCATGTTGACCAGGTTGGTCTCGAACTCCTGGACTCAAGCCATCCGCCTGCCTTGGCCTCCCAAAATGCTGGGATTACAGGCATGAACTACCACGCCTGGTTGAAAAATTTTAAACTTTTTAACTTTAGTTATTTGGAAAATACTGACAGTCATATTTCCTTTCTCCCCCCGGAATAGCAGTGCTGCATAGATAAATTTGATAGTTCGTGTAAGAGCGAACACTGGGGTCTTTTTGAGCCACGAGAATCCTGCTTGTTTAATTCCTTGCAGGTGGCCACATTCATGCCAATCTGCCCATGAGTACACTACCCTCAGCTGGATTCATTATACCAAGCAGCTGTCTACACCCAGGGGGGGACATGCTTTAGTCACAGGGAAATTCTCTTTAGATATTTAAACTAGTCAGAGTTCGGAAGATCGGGATTGCTGACATTTGTGCCACGACTCTGTGTTACCCATTTTACACAACTGTGGTTTTATGCTCATTCTCAAGGTTAAGACTGAGACAGCTCACCACTTAGTTCTTTCGGAGGATTAATGGCAATCTGTTGCCTCAAGATTGCCCCTCAGTTCCCATCTCTGCACTGTGGTTAATGGTAAACTGGTTCAAAGATCATTTTTAATGCAGTGGCCAAAAAAAAAAAAAAAAGTGAGGCCTAGTCAACTTCCAAAGTTAAGAGGGCAGCTAAGCAGTTATTTCTGCTCAAAAGATCCTGAAAATGGGCTTCAGAATAATATCAGTGTCTATGGAGGTAGACTGCTGGGGAAAACGAGAAGCTGGAGCCCAGTGTGTTATGCACATTGCCTAATCTGACTGCCTAATGTCAGATTTCAAAGCGATCTGGCTGCCTACAAGGACATAATGCATACAGCTTGGATCATATTAATTTTTCTTTTTTGAGACGGAGTCTTACTCTGTTGCACAGGCTGGAGTGCAGTGGCGTGATCTCGGCTCACCGCAACCTCCACCTCCCGGGTTCAAGCAAATCTTCTGCCCCAGCCTCCCAAGTAGCTGGGACTACAGGCATGCGCCATCAGGCCTGGCTAACTTTTGTATTTTTAGTAGAGACGGGGTTTCACCATATTGGCCAGGCTGGTCTCAA
Organism: Pan troglodytes; assembly: GCF_028858775.2. NCBI lineage: Eukaryota > Metazoa > Chordata > Mammalia > Primates > Hominidae > Pan > Pan troglodytes. The sequence continues at coordinate 154,657,379 of NC_072404.2, read as the reverse complement.
ACTCCCAACCTCAGGTGACCTGCCCACCCTGGCCTCCCAAAGTGCTGGGACTACAGGAGTGAGCCACTGTGCCTGGCAGGATCATATTAATTTCATCTCCGCTAAAATGCCAAGACATTTAATCGCTAAGAATACAGGCCATGGAGTCAGACTTCCTGGGTTTGTATCTCAGATCAAGCATTTGTTATCTGGGCAAGTTGTGTATTATCTTGGGCAAGCTGCTTAGCTCTCTGATTCAGTTTCGTGATTGGTAAAATGGAGATCGTCATCTATCATTCAGGGGCTTGCTGTAAGGATTAAGTTAGCTAATCCATGTAAGCTGTCACAAGACTGTGGCATTTAGTAAGCTTTCAATAAATGTAAACTACTATCATTACTGTACATAACTTTTAACTATCTTATGAATCCTCTGATTAGTCATCATTTCCACATAATAAACACCTTCAAAAAGGCTCTTTTTATATGTTACAGATCTCATTTACCTATTTCCTTCCTCTTAAAAGGAATCTGTTGCTAATGAGGAATGAGGATTCAGTCTATGAAAATTTGCATTTTCCAATCTTTGCCATTCCATTCACATTGTTTTCAGAAAAGTATAATCCATATCTATAAGCCTATACAAATAAGAAAGAGATGAAGAAGGAGGTGGCGTTCTCACCGTGAAATGCTTGCTGTAAGTGTGCAGGCAGAGGTGAGTGGGAAAGCGTTGCTGCATGCTGAGCTCCTCCTGGCTGTAAACCCTTTAGTAAATCTGAGAGGAAAACAGACTTGTCAGTCATCTTTAAATCCAGATTTGAGCCCTTTTAGTTCAAAAATGAAAACTGATTTATGTAATGCAGGCACAGCACCTGACTTCGAAGGCCTTCTAAGACTAGAGCACGTTTTTAAAAATTTACTTATGTTAATGTATGTGTATGCACATAACCCAACACAACTGACTTCCTCTTAAAAATTTCATTAAGATGGAAATGTAGTATTGATAGCTTAAAAACTGTATATAAAACCCCAGTGTCCAATAATTTGACTTACTATATATATATAAACTGCATTTCTTAAAAAAAAAAAAAAACTATAATCTTCATTAACTCCAACTGGACTACTCTTAATTAGAATAAATTTGTAAGGTTTCCTGTTCTGTCAAGCTAGACAGCCCAACCAAATAGAAGAGCCCCACTTACTCTGAGTTAGGCTATGGTGGAAAGCGGCTGAGGTAGATCCCGAGGTGGTTGTCACTCCAGCTGTGTCCGTTCCAAAGCCAAATATCTCCAAGGGAAACTGGAAGGGCATGGTCACTGGAACAAGGCCACCCAGCATCCCAAAAGGAGTCACATTTTGATTTGTTACAGACAAAGGTGATGTCATGAGAGTCAGAGGTGAGGCATTAGCCAATAATGATGCTCCTGCTGTGGACTGTGCAGAAACCAGGGGTCAAAATACATAAGAAATAAAGCAACCCAAATTGATTTATTTTCTATAATATCCTCACAGATGCAAGACTGTGCCTTACATCTGCTCTGACAGAAACGTTGTGAGACAGGCTCTTCATTACCACGGTAGGTTCCTTAGACGCTGTTATTTTAGTGGCACTTACATGAACACCCACGCACTCTCTCAATCTACTAATTCCCAACCTTCCACTCGCACTCCTCCACTTTTGCCTCCTAGCCCAAACACCTGAACCATGAGTAAGTAATTCCATGCAATTTCAGCTCGGTCTCTAAAAATGCTCACTTTACTATTTGTCTCATCATCTTTCCTGCAGTGGCTGCTGCAGACTGCTGCTTTCAGGGTCCTACTTGGTATCCTTTACCGTCATCACATCAGCTTAGAGAGACGAGGCCAAGGTGTTCTTCCTCGCCATGAGCCTCACCTGCCCTTCTCCAAAGCTAACCACCTGACTTACACCATGAATTCTCACCGTGTAGAACTTTCCTGTATAAATATCTAGTACTGCACCTTTTCCATGTTTCCTCTGCCTTCTCATATACAGAAACTTATTATTTTTTTATAACCACACTGTTATTCTAGCTCTTCCCCAACTCCTAGCAACTATCTAATTTGTCTTCCTTTTATTATCAAACAGAATGACAGACTTCAGTTTCCTTAGTTCTAGTCTCTAACTCCTGAAAGCGGGTTTTCACCTTATTACTTTTCTGAAATTACACTCCTTGAGGTAAAAGATAAATTGGACAGTGTTTTCACACTCCCCTACCTGGGCTTTGATGCTATGTTTACGAATAAAAACACTGAAATCAGATATACGCTAACATATTTGGACTGCAGGGAGGACTTTAAAAAAATAAAATAAATAAGAAATATGCCAACATGGATGGGCTTTCACAGAGAACTTACTTAAATATATTCCCCCTGCCCAAACTCCGCCCCCTTTTTTTTGCGACAGGGTCTCCTGTTGCCCACGCTGGAGTGCAGTGGTGCAATCACAGCTAACTGCCATCTCAACCTCCTGGAGGCTCAAGTGATCCTCTCACCTCAGCCTCCCGAGTAGCTAAGACTACAGGCACATGCCACTATACCCGGCTAACATTTTTTGTATTTATTATAGAGATAGGGTTTCACCATGTTGCCCAGGCTAGGCTCGAACTTCTGGGCTCAAACCATCTCCTCACTGCGCTGGCCTCCCAAAGTGCTAGAATTATAGTGTGAGCCAGAATGCCTGGCAAATACATTCCTATAGCTAGTTTAATTCTTTGAACAATTTTCTACATGGCAATTAAATCATTTTTTTCCATTTTGACTTTTTTATTTAAAAAAATTTTATTATTATTTTTTTTAGAGACGGGGTTTCACTCTGTTACCCAGGCTAGAGAGCAGTGGAACAACTGTAGCTCATGGCAGACTCAAACTCCTGGGCTCAAGTGATCCTCCCACCTCAGCCTCCCAAGTAGCTGGGACTACAGACAGGCATGTGCCACCAGACCCAGCTAACTTTTCAAAATGTTTTTGTAGAGATGGGGTCTGTGTTGCTCAGGCTAGCCTCCAACTTCTGGGCTCCAGCGATCCTCACACCTAGGCCTTCCAAAGCACTGAGATTATAGCCATAAGCCACCATGCCTGGCCAACATTTTTCTTTTCTATGTGCACTTACTTATCAACAGAGTTGATACAATCAAATTTTCTCATTATCATATATTATCTATTATAGTTTCTGTCATTCTGAGATTTCTTTTGTAGCCTTATTTTACCAAATCCAAATTTTCCTGGTCAAAACTTTAACAGTTCTAAATTTGTATTTTTTTTGTTTTCCGTGTTTTTTTTTTTTTTTTTTTTTTTTTTGAGACAGAGTCTCACTCTGTTGCCCAGGCTGCAGTGTAGTGCTGCGATCTTGGCTCACTGCAACCTCCACCTCCTGGGTTCAAGCAATTCTCCTGCCTCAGCCTCCTGAGTAGCTGGGACTACAGGCGTGCGCCACCACGCCCAGCTAATTTTTGTATTTTTAGTAGAGACGGGGTTTCACCATGTTGGCCAGGATGGTCTCAAACTCCTGTGCTCAAGTGATCCGCCTGCCTCGGCCTCCCAAAGTGCTGGGATTACATGCGTGAGCCACCGTGTCCATCTAAATCTAAATTTGATCAGGAAAATGGAATTTGTTGACTATTTTAAAAATAACTAATGAATGTTAGCTCTTTCCAGTTTTATTACATGTATCAATGAGCATTATTAATTAAGGACTGATTATTTTAAAAATCTTTGTCCTTTTGCTTCTGGTGGGGTACTTCTTAAGCTAATGTATAAGTAAAATGCAGACAATCTTTCCACACACACATGCCACATAACATTACATATATTTATACACTTAAGAGGCTACACCACTGCTCAACAAATGAAGAATATCCGCAAGCAGCCTTCTTCCTGGTTCTTTAACTGCCTCCCTCCCCTGTTCTCCTTTATTTGTTAATAAAAATAACAAATTTTACAACTGAAATTTATATCCGTAGTTCTGGCCTCTCATCTCAATTTCCATCCTGCATATCTGAGAGTTAAGTGAATAATTCCACTTGAATATCTAGCACCAACTTGACATATCCAAAGCTGAAATCATCTTCTCCAATGGGTTCCCCCATCTTCTGTCAACTGCTTTCATCAGGGAATTCCATTCTTTCCAGTCCCTTAGGCCTGAAACCTTAGTTTTCCGGCATTATAAAATGATGACATTATAGTCAACAAACCCATTCTTTCTTTTTTACCAAAATTTGCTCTTACACTTAAGTACAAATCTTCACCACTCCATGTTTGAACCTGACAGTTTTTCTTATTTGCCTGTCTTTTCCTGTACTGTGCCAACCACAATATATAAAATGGGTGCATTTAGGAAAAAATTACCAAGTTAGAAATAATAGTATCTTAATGCAACTGGGAAAGAAAAGATCCTGCATCAACTTAAAAATTAACCAGAGTTGGCAAGGCACGGTGGCTCATGCCTGTAATCCCAGCACTTTGGGAGGCCAAGGTGGGCGGATCATGAGATCAGGAATTCGAAACCAGCCTGACCAACGTGGTGGTCTCTACTAACCCCGGTCTCTACTAAAAATACAAAATTACAATAATTAATCCATTAATACAATACAAAAATTAGCCAGGTGTGGTGGCACATGCCTGTAATCCCAGCTACTCAGGAGGCTGAGGCAGGAGAACCGCTTGAACCTGGGAGGCAGAGGTTGCAGTGAGCTGAGATTGTGCCACTGCACTCTAGCCTGGGCAACAGAGCAAGACTCTGTCTCGGAAAAAAAAAAAAAAATTAACCAGAGTTGCTTCTTCTAATCATAATTCTACTGCAGTCTTGGGATGACAAAGAGTCTCCAAGGCTGTGTGCCCCAGTTGGAGTTCCCTAGTGAGGAACATTAAATACTGTTAATAAAAGGAATCTTTTAAAGCTTTTCTGAAGGAGTGTAATTGAAGCATTAAAATAGATGCAAAATGAGGGCCAGGTGCGATGGTTCACTCCTATTATCCCAGCACTTTGGGAGGCTGAGTTGGGTGAATCACCTGAGACCAGGGGTTCAAGACCAGCCTGGCCAACATGGTGAAACACCGTCTCTACTAAAAATACAAAAATTAGCCAGGCATGGTGGCGTCTGCCTGTAATCCCAGGTACTCGGAGGCTGAGGCAGGAGAGCTGCTTGAACCCTAGAGGCGGAAGCTGCAGTGAGCCAAGATTGCACCACTGCACTCCAGCCTGGGCAACAGAGTGAGACCCTGTCTCAAAAAAAAAAAAAAAAAAAAAAAAGCAAAATGTAAATTAGGGAGGGCAATTTCCAAAATTAAATAACTCAAGTATAGCAAAAAAGTGATACTATGCCGTAACTGTCTAACATTTTACACTTTCAAGTAACTTCTATATCCACTTTAATTTGTTTATAAATATAAATGGAAGCATCAGATAATCTAAATGTGACATGGGTATTTGCAAATCTCTCTATCCTAAAAGATGGAGACCTTTCAGCAGTGGGGTACTCCAATGTTGGTATCATCTGGGATCATGCACAAGAAGTCAGCATGAAGCAGGTAAATAGTTCCAGATTATGCCCCATAATCAAAAATACTTTCCGTGACCTCTACATTTTATTCCCAGGGGAAAAAACATTGAAGGGAATCCTTGCTCTTCCCATAGTGGGAATTTTTTTTTTTTTTTTTTTTTTTTTTTTTTTTTTTTTTTTTTTTTTTGAGATGGCGTCTCCCTCTGTTGCCAGGCTGGACTGCAGTGGTGCAATCTCGGCTCACTGCAACCTCCAACTCCAGGATTCAAGTGATCCTCCTGCCTCAGCATCTCAAGTAGCTGAGACTACAGGCACGTGCCACCACACCCAGCTAATTTTTGTATTTTTAGTAGAGATGGGGTTTCACCATGTTGGCCAGGATGACCTCAATCTCCTGACCTCGTGATCCGCTCACCTCGGCCTCCCAAAGTCCTGGGTTTACAGGCATGAGCCACCACGACCGGCCGCAATTAAATTTTTTTTTAAACCACATACTCTACTTTGGTGAGTGCACTGGTCCCCTATTCCCCACAACGCCCAGAGTAAACTTTTGAAATGCAAATCAGACCATACCAGTCCCCTGTTTAAGAACCTCCAACAGCTTCCCACTGCACAGAGAATAAAATCCAAAGTCCTTACTGTGGTCCACAAGGTCCTCCATGACATGGTTCTGGTCTCTCTCTGATCTCATCACCTACCACTCTCTCCCCATGGTCCAGCCATGCAGGCCTTCACTTCAGGCTCTTTTCCATCTCAGTGTCTTCATACAACTGTTCCCTCTGGCCTGAACTATTTTCCCCCTCTTCTCTACACATGGCTGGCTTCTGCTCATTCAATTCTCAAATCAAACATTACCTCCTCAAACCTTCTTAACCTTTTTTACGTTAGCAGCAATCACTTTTATCATATTATCCTACAATTTTTTCACAGCATTTACCACATTTTGAAAAAACCTGTATTTTTCCTTGTCTTCCTACCTAGACTATATGCGTGAGTATGCTGTTCATCCCTATATCCCCCGCACCTAGAAGAGTGCCTGGCACATAGTAAACACTCAATAAACATTTGCTTAATGAATGAATGATGTTTGGAATTATAAAGTGGCAAAGACAGGATTCACAGAAAATCAGTAAGTTGAAGGGTAAGAAAGAGGAGGAAACCCCTGTGTGGAAAGTTATTAAACAGAAAGCAAGCAGAGCTAACAACCTGAACCCAGAAGGAGTTTAACTTTTGCCATTTGTTAAAGGACCTGTCATTTTCACTCTGCAAATGAGCAGACACCCACAGATGCCTTTCAGACAGAAGGTGAATGCTTTACAGGCATAGATAGGAACTCTGTTTTCAGTGTTGGAGAGCTATAGACAGGTTCTAGAGGCCACAAGATAGCTGGTAAGACTTTATTGAGACGCTATGTTAAAACAAAAAGAACCTTACTTTCGCCAAAGGGTAGAAATGACCTTATTCAATTATTAACGTTTTCTTCAGTCAAACCAGTAAGACAGAAAAAAAAAAAAAAAAAAAGATCAGATATGAAGGCAGGAACACTTCAGTCTCCAAATCATAAAGCCATGGGAGAGGAAGAAAACCAGGAGGGAGTAGTTAGTCTTCAGAAACTCATACTTTGCCAAGTAACCTTCATGCTGACAAACCAATTATTTGTTAGACAGTATAGGGGTTCTTTTGCAATAAATAATGAAATACAGGAAGATCTTTGGGAACAAAATAGAACTGACAGACTGTAGAGATGACAAAGGATGAAGAAAGATTTAATCTTAAGTTCAAAGAAAATGAAGCAAATGAAAATAAAAATGAATTTTTAATTCCAGAAATAACTCCCCAATTTTTTATAAAATTGATAAAATCAAGAGTTTTCCATTTATTATTATTTAAAAACAAAAAGAAGAAAATGCTGAGACAGTTAAAAGTAGTTAACCCTAGGAGGAGGATACGGGGCAGGGAACTACCATTTATGCTATCTTTTCACTTATTCCTTTGATCAAATTAAGAATTAATTTTAAGAAGAGTAAACTATTTAATAAACAGTAATGCAGACTAACTCCAATCTTCCATATACCTTTTTTTTCATAAGGGAAGGCCTTTATTCATCCATCTCCATATACATTTTAACATATAATCCCTAGTATCAATGTTTTTATTATTTTATTTCTGATGAAAGTAAATGTACATACATAAAACATCAGTTAATCCTAGATTTCAATTAATGAATTACCAGTTAGCTGAATTTGTTCTACATTAGAATTCTGGCATCCAGTCATTCCTATGCCTACATTAGTAGCAGAATGATGATTTGAATATACAATGTATATTGAATATCAACCCTTAGACTATATTGAACAGCAGGAAACCTTGACATACAGCAAGGGGAAACTCTTCTCATTACATGTTCCTGTTCCACATAAATAGGAGGCAGTACAAAGAGCACTTCCTTAGACAACACAATTCCATAAATAAATAAAAGTTATGTTTTCAAAGAATATTTAAGAACCCAAGAACTTGCATATCATAAAATGGTATTTTTTTTTTGCCGGTTAAAAAACGAAATATTATACAAAACACATTTTGTTGAAAAAAGTCTTAAAAAGTACCTACAAAGCATAAACAGTATTGGATTAATAGGTGATTTTTATTTTCTTTTTTCTAAATTTGCCTTCAATGAACATATATTACTTTCAGGGGAAAAAAGTTAAAGAAACTAAATCATTAACATAAAGGACAAATCTGAGAAAGTGTCAGAATACAAAGAAGTGGCATAGAGATGAAAACAATAACAGAAGATGATATGGAAGACAGAGAGATAAAATATAGGCCCGGCGCAGTGACTCATGCCTGTAATCCCAGGAATTTGGGAGGCGGAAGCAGGCAGATCACTTGAGGTTAGGAGTTTGAGACCAGCCCAGTCAACATGGTAAAACCCCATCTCTACTAAAAATATAAAAATTAGGCCAGGCGTGGTAGCTCACGCCTGTAAGCCCAGCACTTTGGGAGGCCGAGGTGGGCAGATCACCTGGGGTCAGGAGTTCAAGATCAGCCTGGCCAACATGGCAATACACCGTCTCTACTAAAAACACAAAAATTAGCTGGGCATTGTGGCCCATGCCTGTAATCCCAGCTATTCAGGAGGCTGAGGCAGGGAGAACTGCTTGAACCTGGGAGGTGGAGGTTGCAGTGAGCCGAGATCACGTCATTACACTTCAGCCTGGCAACAGAGAAGACTCCGTCTCAAAAAAATAATAATAATAATAAATACATATACAAAAATTAGCCAGGCATGGTGGCGGGTGCCTGTAATTCCAGCTACTCGGGAGCCTGAGGCAGGAGAATCTCTTGAACCCGAGAAGTGGAGGTTGCAGTGAGCCAAGACTGTGCCACTGCCCTCCAGCGTGGACGACAGAGCGAGACTCTGTCTTAGGGAAAAATAAAAAATATATATATAATAAAGAGTTCTCAAAAAACTTACGATAAATGGATCAGAAACAGTAATCAGACACATAATACAATAAAATATTCTTGATCTAAAATAAATAACCAGTTCTGAGATGGAAAGCTATTACTATGTTCTAGGTATACAATTAATGACAACTAGGCAGAGAAAACACATTAATGATAACAGAACAAAAAGAGAATGAGAAAGAGTCTGAGAATGGTCTCAGACTTCTCCATAATCCTAAATACTAAGCAAGAGTCAGTGGAGTAGTATTTACAAAATTGGGAGTGGAACAGTTAGTGCCCCAAGAAGGCTATGCCTACTCAAGTGTGACAGCACAGAAAGAAATTATCAGGTGTACATGAGCTAAGGTAAAATAGCATTTATGCTACCCTTTTTTTTTTTGAGATGAAGTTTCGCTCTGTCACCCAGGCTGGAGTGCAACTCCTGACCTCAAGTGATCCTCCTGCCTTGGCCTCCCAAAGTGCTGGGATTACAGACACGAGCCACCATGCCCGGCTACCCTTCTTGAAAAGATTGCTTGAGTGAGGCACTCAGCTAATTGAGAGGTAAGTTTAAACTAAAAATTCACGAACGGGAAAACTGTGGTATAAAAGGGCGACTGACACTAATTTGACATAGAAAATTATATATAACTACAAAATTAAGCAAAATAAAAATTTCGAGAAGATAAATGATTTAAAAAATAACATGAATGTATAAATTTGATTTAAAAATAAGAAAATTGGCAGGAGAAAAAGGGAAGGGAAGAGCTAAGCGAATGTTCGTTAAATTCCTAAGTTACTACTTTGTTCTGGACTTTGATAAGAGAGAAAGTTTGAAATAAGCCATTTTAGTTTTGTTTTTTCAAATAATTTTAAAGTTGATTTAGTGATGGTTGCTTGTAATGAAGACATCGTTCTGTCAGACAGCTGAATGCTGGTGCACCTTTGTTACTTAAAAAAAAAAAATCCATATCCCAACAAACACCTCAACTACAAGTGTGCCTGTCACTGTGATGTCAGCATCAGCAACATTCCATGGCCGCAGGCTGTAATAAGCCAATTGAGAACAATCCACATATCATAAAAAGCTTATTAAAGTTACCCACAAGAAAGACGACATTATACAATCTTATAGTTTATCACATGGACGTACAGAACATACATACCTGCACACTGGCTGTTACCACTGAAGACCCTGAGGCAGTGGATGGTCTATGTGGAGTAGACAATGGTTTGGTAGCACCCTGTGTTCCACTTCCTGTTCCCCCAGATAGACTAGTCCTATTAGCTCCGCTTGAGTTAAGGTTGCTACCTCTGCTGGCAGGTACATTCATTGCAATTCCACTCAAGCTATTCTTCCCAACAGTTCCAGTGGATGATGAGTTTGTTAGCTTTGAGGGGGCCTGAAGATTTTTTGTAGGTGGAAGGCCTGAAGTGCGACTAGAGGGCAATAAATTCAAGGTGGGAGACTGTCTGCTGATGTTCATTCCACTGGGCTGTTTATGGACTGGGCTGTTAGTGCTGGAGTGGCTACCCTGGGCAACTAGTGCATTTGGACTGGAACTACTTGGGGATACAGTAGGCTTGGGAGTTGGGTTAGATTTAGAAATAAGTTTAGTTGATACTGAAGGCTTAGCTGACAGAGAGGGCTTGGGTGAGGCAGAAGGCTTAGGCGAGGGCAGGGGTTTAGGAGATGTGGCAGGCTTGGGAGATGCGGCAAGTTTTGGGGAGGCAGCCATCGAGAAGGGAGATTTGAAACCCTGCGTGGAGATCTGTGACACCATAGCCTTGGCTAAATAGTTACTGGAGGTAGTGGTGCTAGGTACTGTCCTAGAAACCAGGGGGTGGGACCCTTGAGAACCATTTCCAGGTGAGGGGGTAGATAAGGGAAGGCGGTACATAAGTGGCTTATCTGAAGTCTTAATAAGTGAGGAGGAACAGGAGAGTTGGGGATTATTACTTAACTTCACGACGGGGTTGGACTGGGATTTACTGATGGTGGCCTGTAATGGAGACACATAGTTCTGCTGGACAGCTGAATGCTGGTGCACCTTTGTTACTTGTGTTAACGAAGAAGCATCTTGGGCCTCGGATGTTCCCAGAGCATGAGAAGAGGCAGCAATTTGGGCTTGGGAAGAAGAGGAGACATGGGTCTGTGAAGAGGAAGAAGTGTGAATCTGGCTTGACCTCTGAAGTCCTTGTTGAAGTAGCCTGGCTGGCAAAGGTTCTAAAGAAACTTTAGGGTTCTGAATGGAAGAACCAGCAATAAGGCCTGAAGAGATGCCAGTATGAGCTAAATCCTGGGGTTTCTTTGGTACTGGCCCTGTGTGACCAGCAATAAGACTTGAAGAATGTGTAGTCTGAGTAGAATCTAGTTTTTTGGGAGTAGCTAGTGGCAGCTTACTCATGATACTTGCTAATTTTTCTTCTCTCAGTCCTGGACGAGGCTTTGTGGTTGGCATGCTTATCCTTGAGCCAACTGGAGGGCCCTTGTTCCCATTGTTGATAACCGCTAAAGCTTCAGAAACAAGATCCAGTGAAGGTGAATGGAAAGAAAGGTCTTCATCTAGTGAGTCGTCGAGGCAGATGGTTTCTTGGGCTGGTGCAGAGCTAGAGCTAGCTGCAGCAATGGCAGCTGTGCTGGAGCTCGTTGGAGGACCGCTAACCGAAGCCACCAGGGATGTTGGAGTTTTCTGGTCCTTTTTTGGACTACACTCCTAATGTAAAGCATCATATGGAAAAAAATAGAAATGGTGAATAAAAAATTACAAAGTTAATTTTAAATAACTAAAAGATTCTCATGACAATTACAATTGTTTTTCTACTGGAAATCTTCAGAGACTATCAAAACAAAAATAATTTTTGAGATGACAGAGCTCCTGACTGAGCTGTCCTCACAAGACAAAGTATCTGATATATTGCACATAGCTGTCATACTTAACACCAAGTGGAAGGAACATTCATATACTCGTTACATTACTGATGAGCCTCCCCCACCTGCATTAGATCTTCAAATCCTGCTCCAAATCCATCTGTTCAGATTATTCTCTTTTTATTCCCCTGCACTCAGAATAAATTCTGCCTTTATATTAAGACTCTCCCCCTCTCGTCTGGGATGGTTTGCTAGGAGGCTGACCTTCACTTTCTGCTTCCATGCATTTCTGCCTCTTTGTATGCCCTGTCCTGCAGCTACCCTACAGCCAGTACATAGAAAAACTGGTACGTCAAAGTGGCAGATGATTCAATCCAAGCATAAATAAATTATGCTATTTATTATGGTGAATCTGTAATTTATTTGTAAATTATTCATTTGTCATTTATTCAATATATATCCACTAAGTGTCCGCTGTGAGCAGGGCTCTATGCTAAGAAAACAAGGGTATTAAGAATTACAACTCTGAATACCTAAGAGTTGTTAGAGTCTGTTTCTCAAATAATCAACCTTCTTAATATTTAAGAAAAAGAACTAGAGCACAGTTTATAATATTCAAAGAGCAAAATAATTTAAAAGCAACTATTTATTTTTAAAGATAAAAGTATTTGACTCATTTTATTTTTAAGACTGAGAAGCAAAAGCCTATTACATAAAAGTCATATCAAAGTCTCTTCAATTAGTTTCTTAAACAAACCCAAACAAACCTAGAGTGTTATATTACATACTGATTTATACAACCATAGCACTTACCTTAAGCATAGTGGGGAAAGAATGGAGAGGAAGGGTCTTTACCATCACCTCCTAAGGTATTACATAAGCAAGCTGTTAAGAATACTGTTACACTCTAACTTCCTTAGTATTTTTTCTAAGCTTTTACTCTAAAACCCCTGATTAAAAACCTCACTACCAATTGGAAGTACAAGTGTAACTGCATTAAGGTCACAAATGTCTGCTAAGAAGAATGAGTAATGCAGATGAAACACGTTTGTTTTGATATGCCATCCACTTACATGATTAGTGAAAATTCCATTATAAAAAGTACAGAATAACAGGTAGGAAATGTATCCCAATATTGGAAGTATTACTAGTATAAAACTGCTGTTTTAAAATAACTTTTTGATTAATTTTTATTTATAAAACCATTAAATCCACTCTAATAGAATAGTGTGCAGATTTATACTGGCAGAGAAAATTGTTCAGGATATATAACTGAGTCAAAAAAGCAGGTTATCCCATTTATATAAAAGACTAAATAAATAGATAGCTGATTGGATAGATGGATGGATGTATGGATGGATGGACGAATGGAAGGGAGGGAGGGAGGAACAGAGTTTCAGAAGAAGGGAAGGAAGATGTGTCCTAGAAAGCTAAGAGCTTTTATTCTCTGACTGAGGAGAAATTTATAGATACTTTTACTTTTCTCCTTACTTTTCCAGGTTATTTGCATTTTCTTTTGTAGGCATTTCCTTATCTTACCTTTATAACTAGAAACAGTATGGGGAGTTACAGTAGAAAAAAACCACATTAACAGTATAGCTTTTCCATTTTGGGAAACTGAAAAAGTAATTTAATCATAGAGAAGGAAACATACAAAAAAACTGATGACTCCCCCATATCATCCTAACACAACCAGTATCAGAATTTAATAAATTTCCTATCCTATTATTCTATTAATCATATGTTTGAATAGATGTATCAAAATATAACCAATCCTTTATGGAGGGTACTAAGACTTTAGTATTCTAATAAAAATAAAGTCAAGTGTCAAAACAACATCTAAATTCAACAGATTTAATGAAAGACTGGCTCAATATTATTTGGATCAGAAGACAAAGTAGGCTATTAAGAAAAAGAGGACTACTGGCTGGGCATAGTGGCGCATGCCTGTAATCCCAACACTTTGGGAGGCCAAGGCGGGTGGATCACGAGGTCAGGAGTTAGAGAGCAGCCTGACCAACATGGTGAAACCCCGTCTCTGCTAAAAATATAAAAATTAGCCAGGCATGGTGGTGTGCGCCTGTAGTCCCAGCTACTCAGGAGGCTGAGGCAGGAGAATCGCTTGAACCTGTGAGGCAGAGGTTGCAGTGAGCCGAGATCGCACCACTGCACTCCAGCCTGGGTGACAGAGTGAGACTCTGTCTCCAAAAGAAAAAAAAGAAAAAGAAAAAGAAGACTATTTACCCTGCATTTAAAGAGGCTCTAACACCAAAAAAGTCAGGAAGGCCACAGAATAATATATAATGACCATCTGGCCACAATCTTATAAGCAAAGAACCTCATCTATTAAAAACAACAACAACAACAAAAACCAAAGAGACAAAGGCTATGGAGCAAAGTGTAAAACCTAAAGAGTATGAGCTTTCATTAAAATTTTAATTTCAAATGATTATAGTTTTTACTTCTAGAGGTTATATTTTGATTCTCTTTCAAATCTACTTTGTCTATTTTGATAGGATATTTTTTATTCCCTTTTCTATTTCTCTAAATATTAAAAATTTTTCAGTAAAATTATTTTGTGTACTAAATTCCATAAGTGCACTACTTGTCCGTCTTAGGGATCTAACTGCTGTTTATTGTTCCTACTGAATCTCACTCATAGTAACTTATTCTCTCATGTATTCTGTATTTCAGACTGCAAGCTCAGGTCTGACATGGTTTATAGGAGGAATGCCTTTGAGGCCTCTGAAGAGGGCACATTATACCAGAGAGAATTTGCTTTTGCCAGTGGCCCCGGGTCACTACTAATCCAGTAACCAAGTTACTTTTTCAGCTTGGGGTTTTCTCAGATTGTAGAGGTAGTGTAACTTAAACTCCTAAGCCAAGAAAATTTTTCAGCAAGGACATTCTTCCCCCAAACCAGAACCCAGTCCAAGACAGCCACTTAATGTCTCTGCTGGTTGCTGGATTTCTTTCTAGTCCTTTCTTTTACTAAAGATGTTATTGTTTGAAGGTCCAGCTTTACACAGATTTCATCCCAAGTTTTAACCTGTACAAGCCCAAGAAAACCCTAACTGCTACGCTCTGAGAAGAAACGTAAAAAGAAACCATAAAGTGATGGGTAGAAAGTGCCAAATGCCTCCAAGGGCAACCAAAGTGTAAGCGACAGATTAACACTGTCAGCTCCTTTTTTGTTTCTGGTCTTATGAATTTTTCTTACATATTTTTCAATCTCACCTATGCTATGAAAGAATATTTGTTGTATTTTACCTAGCATTTCCAAGTATTAATAAAGTTAAGCTTTACAATTGGTGTATGCATATTCCCCACTGCTACACAGGAATCTATTCTCCCAAATACAAAAGTACTAAGATTATTATGAAGTTGAAAACATCTATCTTATAGTGCCTACTGACCTCTGCTAAATACCATACATCTTTTTCATCTTAGGAATGTATTTCAACATTCACCAACTATAACTAATTAAATATTTTCAGTACTTACCTTTACTTTGGGTTTAGGTGCAGGAATCACCTTTTTCTTTGCCCTAAGATAAAAAGATTTTAAAAGGCTATTTCAGTAGCAGTTATATTGCTTATTAGAAAGTTATATAGCTTTGTAATTACGTGGTAAATAATTCCTTCTGCTATTTGGAAAGCTCTTTGAAGGAACCGTATTTAAGTGCTCAGTTTATACGAAGTATGTAGCAACATTTTCCCCAATTCAGATTAATTGAAAGGCCAAACAACTAGTAAAACATGAAATGTAGATAATACAATTTTTAAAAAATTAAATGTAAATAAACCTTAAAATAACTCCCCCCAAAAAAGAGCTTCAAGGAACCGCAGGCTCAAATTAAACCATGCCAAGAAGGTGTGAATGAGATTTAACTTAACCAAAACAAAAAAAACCCTGAGCTTTTAAAGAAAAATTTTTGTAATGTAAAAATTCAAATAAAAAATGTCAAAATGACAGGGAGAAAAAGGGCGAGAAAAATTACTATGGAATCTTGAAACTTTTGGAAAACTAAGAACAAGTTTGAAGATGAAAAAAAGAACAAGTTCCATAGTAAGTCAAAGTATTCAAATGTTTGTTGAATAATTAAATTATTGACAAGCTAAAATACTTCACCTTGCCTATTTCACTTGGCTAAAATGTCATCAATTAGATTAACAAGAATCTTGATTACAACTGTCAATTTACAACTTCATTTAGGCAACAGTAATTTTCTACGTTTTTTTTTTTGATGAAGGCCATTTAGGGAAACGACCTCTAGGCCCACTTATCCCATAGATTCCTACTTTCTGGTACAAAACAAAACACAAAGTTAAACAAAACACAAAGTTAATGATAATAATGAAGCTATTTAAAAAAAGGGAGAAGGAGGCTGGGTGCAGTGGCTCATGCCTGTAATGCTAGCACTTTGGGCTGAGGCAGGCGGATCACGTGAGGCCAGGAGTTTGAGACCAGCCTGGCCAACATGGTGAAACCCTGTCTCTACTAAAAATACAAAAATTAGCCAGGCGTGGTGGCGCACGCCTGTAGTCCCAGCTACTCAGGAGGCTGAGGCAGGAGAATTGCCTGAACCTGGGAGATGGACGTTGCAGTGAGTTGAGATCGTGCCACTGCACTCCAGCCTGGGCGACAGAGCAAGACTCCATCTCAAAAAAAAAAAAAAAAAAAAAAAAAAAGCCAGAGAGAGACAGAGAGGGAGACATCTTTTGTAAACACCTTTAGAATTAAAGGAATGCATTATTTGTACCTGAATTGTAATGTATATATGGCTTTAGAACTACAGTAGCCCCCCTTATCCACAGTTTTCAATTTCCACGGTTTCAGTTGCCTGTGGTCAACTGAGGTCTGAAAATATTAAATGGAAAATTCCAGAAATAGAGATAAACCACATTCACATAACTTTTATTATAGTATACTGTTAAACTGTTCTCTTTTATTATTGTTGTTAATCTCTTACTGTGCCTAATTTGTAAACTAAAATCTATTATAGGAATGTATGTACAGGAAAAAATAGTCTATGTAGGGTTCAGTACTGTCTGCAGTTTTGGCATCCACTGCAGGCATCTTGGAGTATATTGTCTGAGGATAAGGGGGACTACTGTATAGGGAAATTAAAGCCGAAAATACCACTGACACAAACATACACATATGTACATAAAATTTATTTCAAAGACAACAAAAACTCTTGCAACAAAGTAAACCTGTAATATATGAAACCAAACAACTTAGAATTTATACTAAAAAAAACAGTAAGAACCAAAAACCACAACCAACTCAATGCATCTCTGATATACAGTTGACCCCTGAGGATGAAGACCTTTATGATGATTCACTTCAACCTAATGAATAGTAAATACAATTTCTCTTCCTTATGATTTTCTTATTAACATTTTCTTTTCTTTAGCTTACTTTATTGTAAGAATACAGTATACTGTACCTAAAACATATAAAATGTGTTCATGAACTATTTATGTTATCAGTAAGGCTTCAGGTCAACAGTAGACTACTAGCAGTGAAGTTCTGGGAGAGTTGAAAGTTACACATGGATTTCTGACTGTGTGGGATGAGGGGGTGAAATCCCTAACTCCCGTGTTGTTCCAAGGGTCAACCATAATAATGAACTGTCCTTCCTAAAAACTAAAAAATTCCTATATAACTGCATACAAGGAGAGTAGGAATTTTATAATGTTGCCCAAAAGATATTAAACAGACCTCTCAGCAGAATATTGAATTAGAGTGTTCAGTAAATTCTCAGTAACTTGCTAATTTTATATTTTAATAACCTCCCCTTTTTTTTTTTCTGGAAACAAGGTCTGTTCTGTCCCCCAGGCTGGACGGCGGTGGCATGATCTCCACTTACTACAACCTCCGCCTCCCTGGCATAAGCCATCCTCCCACCTCAGCCTCCTGAGTAGCTGGGACTACAGGCACACACACCATGCCTGGCTAATTTTTGTAGTTTTTGTAGAGATGGAGTTTCGCCATGTTGCCCGGGCCAGTCTCAAACTCCTGGGCTCAAGCGATCCACCCGCCTCAGCCTCCCAAAGTGCTGGGATTACAGGCGCGAGCCACTGTGCCTGGCTTTAATAACCGTTAATGCCACCCTTGCAGGCTACAGAGAAGTAGCCCTACGTTGTAGGGAAAAATAAAACTGTTCTGGAATTGACCAATATTCAACCAAAAAGGTGACCACAGAAAAAACTTGCCTTTTTGTTGTATGTGGAGGGGATAAAAGATCTTTCTCTAGTAATCACATCACTAAGGAAATACACAGTTTTGAACAGAAGACCTCAAGAATAGGTTAATTTTGTGGAATAAAACACTCCGCAGTGCAGCGAGGGTGGGTGTGCATTTGGATCTGTCCTGGTAAACTCAGGACACAGAGGGCTGTAGATTACAAATGCAGATGGACGTTAAGAGGTGGAGAAAAAGACTGGCAGGTAGAAGGCCCAGGAACAAAGGAAAATCCCTGAGCCTTCATGCTTCCCTACTACCAGAATCCCAGGCCATTATGTGTCACAGTGTGGATTTAGTAGGTGTTTAGAAAGTACCCTGACAATTATTTCAATAGATAAGTGTGTTCTGAAGTCTAAATAGTCAATGGTCAAAATGATCTTTTTAAGTCCTATTCCAACTAGCATTTAATAAATGATACTTTTGTTCACTAAAGCACATAATGTGAATAAATGAAGCAATCTGGAGTCTGCATTTACTCACGGAGCAGAAGTAAGATGATTATGAACACTCCGGCTTTCCTTAAAAAGCATTCTGGAAAAATTTAAAGAACACAATTATTATTTTCTTTATAGCAGATAATAACATAATTGTTTTATTTTTTAAAGTAATTTAATTTTCAATAGACTATTACTGCTTATTTACCAAGTAAAAGTTATAATGGTACAGTATACTCAATAATCTATTTTATGGAGAGTTTTATTCATAGCTCACTATAACCTAGGCCTCCTGGGCTCAAATGGTCCTCCCAACTCAGCCTTCAAAGAAGCTGGAATTACAGGTGTGTGCCACCATGCCCAGCTAATTTTTAAAACTTTTTGCAGAGTCAGGGGTCTCATTATGCTGCCCAGGCTGGTCTTGAATCCCTGGCCTCAAGCAATCCTCTCACTGTGGCCCTTGGCCTCCTAAAGTGCTGAAATTATATGGGTGAGCTACCACACCTGGCCAACAGATCTTTTCTGTTGATAGAAGATGGAGCAATTTAATTAAGATCATGGGTTGAACTAGCCAAGTTTATTAATTTTTACTTAACTCGTTTTTTTTTTTTTTTTTTTTTTTGAGACAGAGTCTTGCTCTGTCACCCAGGCTGGAGTGCAGTGGCATGATCTCAGCTCACTGCAACCTCTGCCTCCCAGGTTCACGCCATTCTCCTGCCTCAGCCTCCCGAGTAGCTGGGACTACAGGTGCCCGCCACCATGCCCGGCTAATTTTTTCTATTTTTAGTAGAGATGGGGTTTCACCGTGTTAGCCAGGATGGTCTCAATCTCCTGACCTCGTGATCCACCCTCCTTGGCCTCCCAAAGTGCTGGGATTACAGGCGTGAGCCACCGTGCCCAGCGACTTTTTTTTTTTTTTTTTTTGAGACAGAGTTTTGCTCTTGTCACCCAGGTGGAGTGCAATGGTGCAATCTCGGCTCACTGTAACCTCTGCCTCCCGGGTTCAAGTGATTTTCCTGCCTCAGCCTCCTGGGTAGCTGGGATTACAGGTGCCCACCACCACGCCCAGCTAATTTTTGTATTTTTAGTAGATACAGGGTTTCACTATGCTGGCCAGGCTGGTCTTGAACTCCGGACCTCAGGTGATCCACCAGCCTCGGCCTCCCAAAGTGCTGCTATTACAGGTGTGAGCCACCGCAACGGGCCACATTCTTAACCCTTGAGACTTTAAACAGAGCGACTCTTTGTTTCTTGAGATATCTCTCTACACTGAATATTTTCTTATTTATTTACTTATTTTTTGAGACTGGTCTCAGACTCCTGGGGCTCAAAGTGATCCTCCCACCTTGGCCTTCCAAAGTGCTGAGATTACAGGTGTGAACCACTGCATCTGGCCTACACTGACTATTTTCTTTTTTCTTTTTCTTTTTTTTTTTTTTTGAGACGGAGTTTCGCTCTTGTTGCCCAGGCTGGAGTGCAATGGTGTGATCTCGGCTCACCACAACCTCCACCTCTGGGGTTCAAGCGATTCTCCTATCTCAGCCTCCCTAGTAGCTGGGATAACAGGCATGCGCCACCACGTCCGGCTAATTTTGTATTTTTAGTAGAGACAAGGTTTCTTCATGTTGGTCAGGCTGGTCTTGAACTCCCGACCTCAGGTGATCCACCTGCCTTGGCCTCCCAAAGTGCTGGGATTACAGGCATAAGCCACTGTGCCCGGCCTCTACACTGACTATTTTGAATAGAATCTAAGGCTGTGTCTCTTTTCCTATGCTCTAATCCCATATTAGGTTCCTCATCTTCATGTTACCCCTATAAAGCTCCTCTCCCAAACTTCATAACCATCTGGGAGTCTTCCCTCTTCTCTTTTTCTCTACTAGCAAATTTGGGTGTTAAAAAAAAGTGTTCAGTAAAATATCACCTTTACATCTATCTCTGTGTGTGCGCGACTGTTTTGTCATTTAAGTGCTTAAGGTTTTCAAAGCAAGGATCATCTGAGATGACTAGACAGCATGCTGAATATATTAGGTTCTTAGCAAAATCAGTGTCACGTATGTGTATGTGTATGTATATCTTTAATAACAGCAATAATAAAAAAATAAAATAAAATCCAGTAAGTCACATTTCTTACCTTGCCTGCATCCAGCCCTTAGGCCACAGGGGCTTCACTTCTGTCTCCATAAAAGACTTAAGATAATCTTCAGCAGACTGGCTTTTATTTGGTTCTAACTCATAGCATCCCAATTTGATCTCAACAAGGTTACATAACAAAGTTCTAAACAGATTGAAAATTAAATTTGAAACTTTTTTTAGTAGAACATACATTTGGCAGCAATAATACAGATTATGTGAAAAATTCAGAAAATAACATAAACAATTTCTAACATATATCATTCATTGCACCACAGTCAAACCTGCAATATGAAACAATTTCCTTTGATATCTTTAATCAAAGCACCAAAGATTGAAAGGGATGGTTCTCTACTTGGGATATAGAAATACTATTGAGAAAGATGGCTAAAGAAGAAATATGTTGAAAGTACTTCACCTTCTGAAACCAGTATGACTTACACCATTATTAGATTAGTTTGTAAAAAGTATTACAGTGTATATGAAAATAAAAGCAATAATACTCTGAGGATATTAGAGCACAATTAATCTTCTCTTGAATAATTTTTTCCTACACACTAATCTTTGGTTGCTTCCAATCTAGTTTTATATTTATTATAGATTTTTTTAATGAGGAATCTTACTTCTGCATTATATATTAAAAGTGAAAACTAATTAAATCTTACCTGATAGTGTCATCCCAGTGGAATTTCTTTCTTGGTCCTATGACACGTTTTCCTGGTTTCTCATCATCATCCTCTTCAGATCCATTTTTTTCTCTTTCTTCATCTGTCTGCAATCTAAAAATGAAAAACACTTTACAAAACAAACTTATAACCCAACACTGCCTATAAAATATGCTCCATAAATACTTGCTGAATTGCTTAATGGAATGTTGAAAGAGAGGGTAAAGACGGAATCTACCTTTCCACATAATACTTCAAATTTGAAAGGAGTTATAAAGTAGTTTGGTAAATAAGGACTTCAGATTATAATGTAAAGGCACCAACATTCATCTTTTAGGTCAGAAAACACTTGTGTTCAACCACAGTCAGTCAAGCTGGGGTTGTGAAATCTCTCACCAGTGTCAGCTCTTGCTTGATCACCTCCATACAATCAATCAACAGACACCTTTTGTCTCTGACTGCAAAGCAACTGAGTGCCATTTACAAAATACTCAATTATATCAAGTCAGCAGTATATGTGGATTTCTACTTGAGAATGAGGTCCACTTAACATCAGAACAGCTAAAAGTACTTCTCAAATGCACGTCCAGGTGCAGTGGCCCACGCCTGTAATCCCAGCACTTTGGGAGGCTGAGGCAGCTGGATCACCTGAGGTCAGGAGTTTGAGACCAGCCTGGTCAACATGGTGAAACCCTGTCTCTACTAAAAACACAAAAATTAGCCTGGTGTGGTGGCACGTGTCTGTAATCCCAGCTACTTGTGAGGCTGAGGCAGGAGAATGGCTTGAACCCGGGAGGCGGAGGTTGTATTGAGCCGAAATCGTACCATTCCACTCCAGCCTGGGCAACAGACTGAGATTCCGTCTCAAAATACATACATACATACATACATACATACATACATACATATGTACATACACTTCTCAAATGCAAAAGCCAGTCCAAATAGAAGAGATACATACTTGGCACACTTAGCTTGACTACGAGCCTGGCAGTCCTCCTGGTATTTAAATAGCTGTTCAGGCATGACATTGCTAACAGCCAGTTTCAGTTTTTGCAGAGGTTCTCTTAAACGATCATCCTAAAAAGAAAAACATACTAGAAGTTTTTATCAGACATATTTACAAAATCTTGTAAGCAGGTCCTCAAAAGATAAAATTTATGTTTTAGATACCAATTATAGATTTGAAATATTAGCATATCTAAATATGGGCATTTCTTCTACAGCACTGACTTTTCCTAAGACACACTGGATACAAAATTAGAATGACATATTCCAGTTAGCCAAGAAGAGTTCCAGTTTTTCCCTGTCGCCCAGCATAATCATTAATAGTGTTCCATTACACTCTTAAAAATGCCCTGTGAACACTTCCATACAGAAAACGGAAAACAAAATCATTGTATTCTACTTGTATAGACTACTACTGGTTAATTTCCATTGTGATGGGAAACCAGTACCCTAAGAATAGACACTGCTCTGGAACACGAAGACACGTGTTTGGTTTGGGTGACTACCAACCGGACGTTGGTATCCTGTTCTCTCAGTTATGGTTAGTAATTTTGACTTAGGCTGCAAGTAAAAATGCAAGGTCAAGGCCAAAGTGAAAGGAACCCAAAAACTCTTATTCATGTGGGTTTTCAGGGCAAAAAAGAAAGTAGGTTTGCATCTGACAGTTTTAATCAACCAATTTATTACTTGCATCTTACAAGCAACAGTATATATATGTAACTACTTAAAACATACTATTATCACCATCATAGGTGCAGAAATATTATAAGACTTTACTGAAACAATTTTTTTTTTTTTTTTTGGAGACAGAGTCTTGCTGTCACACAGGCTGGAGTGCAGTGGCACCATCTTGGCTCACTGCAACCTCCGCCTTCTGGGTTCAAGTGATTATCGTGCCTCAGCCACCCGAGTAGCTGGGACTACAGGTGTGTGCCACCACACCCAACTAATTTTTCTATTTTTAGTAGGACAGGGTTTTGCCATGTTGGCCAGGCTGGTCTCGAACTCCTGGCCTCAAGTGATCTGCCTGCCTCGGCCTCCCAAAGTGCTCGGATTACAGGCGTGAGCCACTCAGCCAAAACAACTGTTTTTAAAATGTGATTTTTGGTAAAGAAAAAGATTTTTAAAACACAGATATTACAAATAAGCATATTAACCTATTCCATGAACACCAGTAAATATTACAGCACATATAACATAAAATCCCATGTTTAAAAATGTGTATATTAACCTATTCCACGAACACCAGTAAATAAACATTATAGCACATATGACAAAAACCTATGTTTAAAAATGTGAACATCTGGCCAGGCGCAGTGGCTCACGCCTGTAATCCCAGTACTTTAGGAGGCCAAGGCAGGCAGATCACCTGAGGTCGGGAGTTCGAGACCAGCCTGGAGAATGGAGAACCCTGTCTCTACCAACCCTGTCTCTACTAAACATGGAGAAATCCCGTCTCTACTAAAAATACAAAATTATCTGGGTGTGGTGGCACATGCCTGTAATCTCAGCTACTCAGGAGGCTGAGGCAGGATAGTCACTTGAACCCAGGAGGTGGAGGTTGTGGTGAGCCAAGATCGTGCCACTGCACTCCAGCCTGGGCAACAAGACTGAAACTCTGTCTCAAAAAAAAAAAATTAAAAGGTGAACATCCGGTATCACGGTTCCTAGATGATTACTTTTGAAGAATTATTTAGCTTAGGCTACCTGCCTGGAAACAACCCAAATATCCATAAGTAGTAAAATGGACAAATTAATTGGGATATATTCACACAATGGAACACTGCGTACCCAGCAGTAAAAAATGAATGTATTTCTGGCCAGGCACGGTGGCTCACGCCTGTAATCCTAGCACTTTGGGAGGCCAAGCTGGGCGGATCACCTGAGGTCAGGAGTTCAAGACCCCAGCCTGGCCAACATGGAGAAACCCCATCTTTACTAAAATACGAAACTAGCTGGGCATGATGGCGGGTGCCTGTAATCACAGTTACTCGGGAGGCTGAGACAGGAGAATTGCTTGAATCTGGGAGATGGTGGTTGCAGTGAGCTGAGATCGCGCCACTGCACTCCAGCCTGGGCTGAGTGAGACTCTGTCTCAAAAAAAAAAAAAAAAAAAAAGTATTTCTGCTATATGTAGACATAAGATGAATCTCAGGTGCACAATATTGAGCATTACAAGCTGCAGAAGAAAGCAGACAGTATTTCTTTATATATATGAAGCTCAAAAATATGCAAAACTAAATATAATGTTTAGGGATACAAATATATGTGATAAAACCATATAAAGAAAAGTAAGGATAAGGTATCTTTCTTCCATAGCCAAAGGGATATTAAATAACTTCAAACATGCCAGGGATTCAAGACCAGCCTCGGCAACACAGTGAGACCCTGTCCCTACAGAAAAAAATTAAAAAATGGCCAGGCATAATGATGCCAGCCTGCAGTCCTAGCTACTTGGGAGGCTGAGGTGGGAGGACTGCTCGAGCCCAGGAGGTTAAGGCTGCAGTGAGAGCCATGTTCATGCCACGGCACTCCAGCCTGGGCAACAGGGCAAGACCCCGTATCAAAAGGAAAAAAAAAAAAAAGGTGAGTACTTATATTAAAAAATACTGTTTGTCAGAGCATACCTACTATATTAACTTACATCCAACAATCTATGCCTTAGAAAACATTTCTCATCTAAACTTAACAATTGTTGAAGACGCAATTATTTTTCAGGGGATCCAACATACTTTTAATAACCTCCTATGGTTATTAAATACATACAATATGACTATAAATCAATTAATGTGCAAAGGCCCCAAACAGAAACAAGTATCTTTACAGGTTATGAAACCCAAGATGTAGATATTATTGTTCTTCCTCTTACCTGGACATTGAGATGTAACTTCTTCAGACGTTTTACTAGTGTTTCTTTATTGCATGGCACAAAAGCTTCAAGGTGGGAGTAGACACCACTGCGAATGACAGGGCCTAGTTCTTGTAGCTGTAACTCAATGCTGGCCAAAAAAGTTAACAACAATGAACAGTATAGAATTTATTTTAGGTGGCATTGTACAGACAAAAAAGCAAAGCCAGTTCTTGTTCTCATTTTATCTTTTCACGATTTCCTAAACAGTATTCTTCATGGAAAAATTTTAAAAAAACCCATAGCAATAAACGGTTTATTTATTTATTTATTTATTTAGAGACAGAGTTTTGTTCTTGTAGCCCAGGTTGGAGTGCAATGGTGCAGTCTCGGCTCACTGGAACCTCCACCTCCTGGGTTCAAGTGATTCTCCTACCTCAGCCTCCCAGGTAGCCAGGATTACAGGCACCCGCCACCATGCCCAGCTAAGTTTTTTGTATTTTTAGTAGAGACGGGGTTTCACCATGTTGGTCAGGCTGGTCTCGAACTCCTGACCTCAGATGATCCACCCGCCTTGGCCTTTGATCCCAAAGTGTGGTATTACAGGTGTGAGCCACTGCGCCCAGCCCCATACCAATAAATAGTAATGCTATAAAAGTATTCTATCAGTCTAGTTTAAGAGTAGAACTTCTATAACCATGAACAAGCTGGAAATATTTTTTGGGTTTTCTATGGGGCAAACTCTATGGTTTCAGGTAAAGCACAATAAATTTGTAATTAACCAAAAGTTCCTTTCCTCAAAGAGATATTATACTACCCCTCGGCCCACTGGCAACTGCCCGGCAGTCAAGGCCAGTGAGCCATGAGCACATCACTACTCCAGGCTGGGCAACAGAGTGACACCCTGTCTCAAAAGAGAAAAAAGAAAGAAACATTTATGAGCAACGTCTGCTCTAGGTAGTAGGCAAGGAAATCATCAGCATGTTGTATATTTATTGATCCGGGTCAAATTCAATCAGGAAAAAAAAGGGGGGGTTCCCTATTCCAACAAATTGATCTCTTTTTTCCCTAGTATAAGGAAGCAATGGCAAGGCGTCACCAATACAACTGGAAAGCTTCATGGGAGTTCCCACTCTAAATAATCATGTTCCATATTCTCTTAGAAGGGCAACTCAATACAGAAAATAAGACATGTTTGTTTAGGAAAGTGGAAAAAGAGGCTGAGGGAATAAGAAAGTGACTAAAAGGGAAAAAAATTCAACTCAGAACACTAGTACTTGTGAAACTGGAGGCATACCCTCTGTGAAATAAAAAGCAGATGGGCTCCAAAAAATGGGAAGATTCGTTTTAAGATAGACATGAGAGGAATAAACAGGAAAGCCTGTTAATGGAATGCTGATACTCTGCTTATCTGAGATGCTATGTCCCAAGGATGGTCTTTTGACTCTCCCGGGAGAGAAACAGTTGTTCCCTTTTACAGAAGAGCAAAATAAAAAAGAACAGCCTCAGTCACAAGAGAAGGACCTGATCACACTTCGGGTTCCCAGGTGGAAAGAAAAAGAAGAGTTGGTCAGATCCCTGACTATGGAATCTGGGACAGCTCTGACAAGTAATGGCTGCACTGTTCACTGAGTCCGGGGTTTTAAAGGGAGCTAGGTAAAAGGAGGTGGTGTAGATAGAAAGCAGTTGCCTGGCTGCCAAGCAGAAAGACTCCATCTGAAAATTCCTGGTTGAAGTAACTAGGAACAGAAACGAGAAACTCCTCTGCCACCATACTAGCAGCAGACTAAGTTATACATTTTCTGAGTCTATTTTTAAGCACTCCAAAATAATAGACAGTAATAAATTACAAACTTTATCAGAAGCAATGATCAATCAGCCCTTCTTCACATCTCATGAGAAACTGTCTCCATTATGTATTTAAAAGATGGAAATCACAGTATTATAAATATTACTTTCCTTTTCCTTTTATTTCCCTTTTCCTTCTTTCTCTCTTTTTTTTTTTTTTTTTGGAGACAGAGTCTCACCCTATCACCCAGGTTGGGGTACAGTGGCATGAACACAGTTCACTGCAGGCTCAATCTCCCAGGCTTAATGAATCCTCCCAACTCAGCCTCCCGAGTAGCTGACATGATAGGTGTGCACTACCACTCCTGGCTAATTTTTCTGTATATTTTATAGAAATGGAGTTTCACTATGTTCCCGAAGCTGATCTCAAATTCCTCAGCTCAAGTGATCCTCCCACCTTGGCCTCCCAAAGTGTTGGGATTACAGGCATGAGCCACCATGCCTGACCTTTCCTGTGTCTTTACATGATGCTACTAAGCCACTAAGAATAAGCAAACATTATTTTCACCAGAGAGGGCTAAAATTTGCTATTTTCCTCATGATTACTTTTTTGCCCAGTTCTGCATCCAATTATATACCTGATTCTTGTAAACAATGGTTAAAATCTAAGTTAAGGACAAGGTTTATAAGTTCAGTTTATTTGACCACAACCTTAGAACCTACAGCTTCATTAGTATCAAACTCTGAGTGCAAAATTATTGCTAAGTTAAATACAAAATTTGCTAATTTAAATACAATCTATATTATGTATCTACCTTCACCTTCTTATTCTCAATATAACTGCTATCTCCTCTACATTATCTCTATCCTACCTTACAACCACAATTTCTTTATAAAACTGTACTTTCCATTTGACTATAAAAGTTTGTACAAATTATAATCAACCTCACTAGATATCAACGGAATTACTATTCCCCAGTGTAAGTAATAAAAGTAGATGGAAAATCATGCCAAATCTGTATATAAACGCTCTAACATTTCCCAGAAAGATACTTTCATATAAGGTGATATGAAGTACGTTAAGTCTAGCTTAATATCCAACCTGCATAGTCGTCACTTGCTCTGGCAGTTGTAACTATTGGAAGCTTTGATTATCCTAAGTGGTCCAGGAAAACCAATATATACAGAAAGATAATTTTGCTGAGAAACAAATGTGAATCATACATGCTGTAAGGCTTAAGGGGAAGAACTCATGCCCAAGACTTGCCAACCACTCAGTATCTCAAAGGCCTATTACATTTTTTAATGTATAATTCTTAAGGTTTTTTTTTTTTAAAAGAAAATTACTTACTCCAGAAGAATATTATTCATATCCTGTGTAAAGAATTTTTTCCTTCCTTCTTCATCAAAAAGTTTGGCAGCCTAAAGAAACAAGAAAGATGATCATAAATCAAAATAGGCCATTACTCTATTTTGCATTCTCAGGACATGTGTTCAAAGGTTTTCTTCTGTTTTGTTTTGTTTTTTTTTTTTTTTTGAGATAGGGCCTCACTGTGTTGCCCAGGTTGGTATCAAACTTCTGGGCTCAAGCAATCCTCCCACCTTACAGCTTCCCAAGTAGCTGGGATTACAGGTATGTACCACTGTGCCCTGCTGCAATAAACAATTACTTTGAGATGAACATCTAATGAAAAAAAAAAAAAAAGAATCTCCTAACAGTAGAACACCAAATGAGTTGTGAAGAACAGAGAGGCAAAGCCATTTGAGTGATTCAAATTCAGCTGGGTATTGTCTAAGTTTCCTGCAGCTATTATAGCAAACTACCACAAACTTTTTGGCTTGAAAAAAGAGAAAGTTATCCTTCCTCAGTCCAAAGTCCAAAGTCAATATCACTGGGCTGAAATGAAGGTGTCAGCGGGCCCATGGTCCCTCCAGAGGCTCTAGGGAAGACCTTGTTCCTTGCCTCTTCCAGCTTCCGGTGGCTGCCAGCATTCTTTGGACACAGCCACAGCATTCCAACCTCAAATCCCTCTAGGCTCTCCCTTCACATTACCTTCTCCTCTGTGTGTAAAACACCTCCTTCTGCCTCCCTCTTCTAAGCATACAAGTGATTGCATTTATGGGCCATAGGCTAATCTAGGATAACAACCCCATCTCAAGATCCTTAACTTAATCACACACACAGCTTCCACCCTTCTTTTGCCATATAAAATAACATTCGCAGATTCCAAGGATTAGAATATGGATATCTTTTGTAAGGCTTAATACAGAAATTTCTTTTTTTTTGAGACGGAGTCTTACTCTGTCGCCCAGGCTGGAGTGCAGTGGCGCGATCTCGGCTTACTGCAATCTCCACCTCCCAGGTTTAGGTGATTCTCCTGCCTCAGCCTCCCAAGTAGCTGGGACTACAGGTGTGTGCCACCACGCCCGGCTAATTTTTTGTATTTTCAGTAGAGACGGGGTTTCATCGTGTTAGCCAGGATGGTCTTGATCTCCTGCCTCAGCCTCCCAAAGTGCTGGGATTACAGGCGTGGGCCACTGCGCCCGGCCAATATTTTAAAAATCTGTAAAAGTTGTGATCCTAAGAATATGAAAAAACAAAAAAATCAATTCCCATCAAGGTTAAGAGTCTTTAGAATCAAATACAAAGATATTTAGAAATAGTATAGGTCACAGTAGGGTAGCTACAGTTAAAAATAATTGATGGCACATTTCAAAATAGCTAGAAGACAATAATTCAAATGTTCCTGGTATAAAGATAAATATTTAAGGTGATGGCTAACCCAATTACCATGATTTGATCATATGAATGTATCAAATTATGACATGTACCCCAAAAATATCTACATCTTATATGTATTAATTAAAAAATAGTGTAGGCCAGGCACGGTGGCTCACACTTGTAATCCCAGCACTTTGGGAGGCCAAGCGGGTGGATCATGAGGTCAAGAGACCAAGACATCCTAACGAACATGGTGAAACCCCGTCTCTACTAAAAATACAAAAATTAGCTGGGTGTGGTGGCATGCACCTTCTAGTCCCAGCTACCTGGGAGACTGAGGCAGGAGAATTGCTTGAACCCGGGAGGCAGAGGTTGCAGGGAGGTGGAGGTTGCAGTAAGCTGAGATTGTACCACTGCACTCCAGCCTGGGGACAGAGCAAGACTCCATTTCAAAACAAACAAACAAAAATAGTGCAGTCCAAAAAAAAGAGGTCCAAATCGTGTGATCAACCCCCACATTGAAGTTGCAGACTTCTACGAGCAGACAAAAGAATCTGGTGCCATATCTAACTTGAATCCAAGAAGACAGACTCTATGACTCTGTCCTTAAGGAGTCACTGACATCATAATTATTAATAGAGTTAGCTACATTCCATGAGGATCGCTGACCAGAATACAGTCAATGATCCAGCTGAAATGTGTGGCTGGAGGCAGTATATTTTGGGGGAAAAAAATAACCATAGATATAGTCAACAACAACAAAAAATCAGTAGAGTTGGTAATCTCTAAGAGGAAGTTAAAAAGCCAAACATGTAGTGAATAAGTAAAGTAATACGGAATTGATAGTACAACTGTCGAAATAAACGATTTTTTTAAAAGGTCACTTAACTGATGATTTGGTGAAGGCAAAAACAGTATTTTTTAAAAAGTAATGTGAATAATAAATTAGTACTATTTTTAGATTCAATAATCATCACAGGTCATAAAAAGTATCAAACTGCAAATTAAGTTATAATCTCTTCATGATGCATATAGTACTTACCAAAGCCTAATGTGAATAAAAAATAGATTTCCTTTGAGTAAAAACACCTAGAAGAATTTCTGATGGAATTTTAAACTTTATAACCTTAAGACTTTTTATATGACCTAGTTATAGAAAATTAGATTTAGTTATCCAGTAGTCACACATGTATATAAACAAAAATGTCATGCAATACTTTTGGAACCTACTTTTGATGTATTAGCACGTAGTCCTATTTTTTTTTTTTTTTTTTTTTGAGATGGAGTCTTCCTTGGTTGCCCAGACTTGAGTGCAATGGCATGCTCACTGCAACCTCCACCTCCCGGATTCAAGCGATTCTCCCACCTCAGCCTCCCAATTAGCTGGGATTACAGGCGCCTGCCACCACGCGGGGCTAATTTTTGTATTTTTAGTAGAGATGGGCTTTCACCATGTTGGCTAGGCTGGTCTCAAACTCCCGACCTCAGGTGATCCGCCCACCTCGGCCTCCCAAAGTGCTGGGATTACAGGTGTGAGCCACTGTGCCTGACCATTTTTATTTCATTTTTTAAAAATGCTGGCCTTTACCTACTATTGTGATTTCCAACCAATTGATAAGTCTCAATCCACAGTTTAAAAGACAAGATACTGTTCCCATATTTATTTACTAAAAAATAAGCTCCTTGAGGGTAGGGCTATAATTCACTTAACTTTGTATCCTTGGTATGCAATTTAGTACCTGGCATAAAGTAGGCAATTAAAGAGTGTTGAAATTTAGCATACACACCCTTCTTTCATATTTGATATATATGCATATAATTTGTCTTCCTAAATTCACAAAATGAGGCAAATACTTCGGATGTCTTGTGTATTTTGATTATCCATAGGTTTATTAATTCTTGCTGTGATTTGCAAGGTAACAGCAAGGAGACAGAAAGAGATGTCTCATTTTCTACACACGTTACTGCCTACCATGTGTCTGACTTCATGCTCATCACCATGTTTAACCTTCGTTAAACATGGCCAAAAAAGTTGGTGTTACAGTCCCTATCTTATAAATAAGGAACTAACACACAGGATTGGTTCCTGCTAAATAAACGATAGCTATTATGAATAATTACACCTTGAAAAACCTGAATTACATCATTAGCACTTTTTAAAACCTAAAAGAAACTAAGATTGTAGAGATGGGGCCACATGGGATAACAAAAAACCTATGCCACCTACTCTGGAGTCAGGTGAATCCCGCTGTTTAATAATAAAAGAACCAACTCTATTGATGTTATCACTATAGTTATTTCTATTTATTTATTTGGGTTTTTTTTTTTTTTTTTTTGAGATGGAGTCTCGCTCTGTCACCCAGGATGGAGTGCAGTGGCGCAATCTCGGCTCACTGCAACCTCTGCCTCCCAGGTTCAAGCAATTCTCCTGCCTCAGCCTCCGAGTAGCTGGGATTACAGGCACGCGCCACCACACCCACCTAATTTTTTTTTGTATTTTTAGTAGAGACAGGGTTTCACCATATTGACCAGGCTAGTCTCAAACTCCTGACCTCAAGTGGTTCACCCACCTTGGCTTCCCAAAGTGCTGGGATTACATTCATGTGCCACCATGCCCAGTCAGTATTTCTATTTAAGAGAAAAGGTCTAGGCTGGGCGCAGTGGGTCACACCTGTAATCCCAGCACTTTGGGAGGTCAAAGCAGGCAGATCACCTGAGGTCAGGAATTCAAGACCAGCCTGGCCAACATAGGGAAACCCCATCTCTACTAAACATACAAAAATTAGCCAGGGGAGATGGTGCGCACCTGTAATCCCAGATACTCGGGAGGCTGAGGCAAGAGAATCTCTTGAACCCAGTAGGCAGAAGTTGCAGTGAGCAGAGCACGCCACTGCACTCCAGCCTGTGCGACGACGGAGCAAGGCTTTGTCTCAAAATAAATAAATAAGTAAATAAAATAAAACACCAGGTGCGGTGGCTCACGCCTGTAATCCCAGCACTTTGGGAGGCCAAGGCAGGCGGATCACAAGGTCAGGAGATTGAGACCATCCTGGCTAACACGGTGAAACCCCGTCTCTACTTAAAAAAAAAAAAAAAAAAAAAGAAAGAAAGAAAGAAAAAAGAAAGGTCTAAAAGGAAACATGGCAAATAAAAAGTTATAAAAATGTTGGGATTGTAGTTTATTATTTTTATCTTTAAAAAACAAAAGCAATTATACCAGTGTTATGTGGAAAATAAAAACAAACAAACAAAAGCATTAATTCTTATGTTTGTGCAGCAAATAAAAAGCAAGAGAATTATTACACTTACT
Source organism: Pan troglodytes (assembly GCF_028858775.2). NCBI lineage: Eukaryota > Metazoa > Chordata > Mammalia > Primates > Hominidae > Pan > Pan troglodytes. The sequence continues at coordinate 154,624,405 of NC_072404.2, read as the reverse complement.
ACACGAAGGTCTTCGATACGTTTTTCAAGAAGTACAGGTAGACCCTCTGGGAGTGTAGGTACCACTTTGGGCATAACCTGAGAAGTGTAGGTTGGCTGGGTGGTGGTTCCATTTTCACCCCCCGACTCAGATAGGGGGCTACCATCAGAAGCAGCATCCAGTAATCTGTCGAAGTCAAAATCATCTAGCATCTCTAGGGCATTTTCAGCTTCCTGAAACAGCTCATGTTCATTTGTGCTAACAAAAATGGGAAGGTCTGGATCAGCGCTGCTGAGATTTAAGTCCGGGACGTCATTCCCCAGTGCTGCAGCAGCACATGGGGGTTTATTCAGAGAAGGGGTTGACAAGGTCACTGGGACTTTGGGGTTAGACTCCTTTAATGCATCCTTCTCTTTCTGGAATTTTCTAATCATGGCAGCTAGAGAAAGAGAATCTTTATAACGTTTCTTCTTTTTTTCAGACTTGTGTGAATTTAGAGCCACAACTCTGTGAAGACAAAAATGATCAGTTAGGCTATGTGTGATTTTAAAGGTTAAAGTGTCACATAAATAAGCAGGCAAGAATTAAAATAATCATTTGACAGGTGACAGAGCAGTTTTCTTAATTTCTTATTAACTTATACTATTACAATAGCACCTTCTTCAGTATAATCTGGAATGTCACCCACAAAAGGCAAATAGGTAAATGGCCATTACAGTGAAGAAAATGGGGAAACAGCTCAGTTTAGCTATTACTTCCTCCTAGAAATCTTTTCTAAATCCTATGGCTTAAATGCTTCTATGTGCACTACAGAACCTAAAAGGTTATTAGCATCTTGAAGGCAGCCCCGTGTTTCAGTCACTGTTATACAACCCAAACCCTGTATCAGTGCCTGGTATACAGCAGGGTACTTAATAAATATTAGCTGAATAAATGAATAAGTTATAAAGTTGAAAAACAATACATTCAATAAAAGGGATTACTTATAGCCTACATTCCCAAAGAAGTCTACTTGTAAATAATGAACATTTAAGACAACCATTAGTAATATACACATTTTTCCTCCTAATTTCTTAATGACTGTAATCCCAAGTTTTAGGAGGGGAGAAATACGCCCTACATCAATCTTATGGATATTGATAACCCAAAATTCAGATGCACCTCCACTGCTAAGTAGAGTAAGAAAATTCAGCCTCTCACAAGCGTCTTTCCCTTAGCTCTGTGAAAAAAGCCACAGAGAAGTCAAGGCAATTGGTAATGTTTGACTGCATTATACAAATAGTTTATTCTTCTGATGTAAGGCTTCTGAGAAATTCTATTTGTTTTTTAGCAGCAATATCATTAATAATAGCTATATACTGGCTGTGTGCAGTGGCTCATGCCTGTAATCTCAGCACTTTCGGAGGCTGAGGCTGGTGAATCACTTGAGCCCAGGAGTTCGAGACCAGCCTAGATAACATGGCAAAACACCATCTGTACAAAAATATAAAAATTAGCCAGGCATAGTGGTACATGCCTATAGTCCCAGCTACTCAGGTAGCTGAGGCAGGAGGATCCCTTGATCCCAGGAGGTTGAGGCTGCAGTGAACCATGATTGTGCCAGTACACTCCAGCCTGGGTGACAGAGCAAGACCCTATCTAAAAGAGAAAAAAAAAAAAGAATAGCTATGTAAAATCAATGAAAATTTTGGCTGGGTGCAGTGGCTCACGTCTGTAATCCCAGCACTTTGGGAGGCTGAGGGAGGCAGAATACCTGAGGTCAGGAGTTTGAGACCAGCCTGGCCAACATGGTGAAACCCTCATGTTTCACTACTAAAATATTCTCTACTAAAAATACAAAAATTAGCCGGGTGTGATGACATACACCTGTAATCCCAGCTACTTGGGAGGCTGAGGCATAACAATCACTTGAACCCAGGAGATGGAAGTTGCAGTGAGCCTAGATTGTGGGACTGCACTTCAGCCTGGGTGACAGTGAGACTCTGTCTCAAATCAATCAAATCAAAATTTTTAATATTAAAACAACCATAAATTGTTTACATATAGGCTACTGCCAATCCTCATTCCCCAGGCATCTAAACTTAGTTTTAGTACCAAAAGATTAGAACAGTTTTTTCAATGTTTATAATATCTTTTCAAACTGGTTCTTGTTGGTAAAAGTAGTAATGAGCATTTCACCTAAAACACTAGGAGTCTCTAAGATGACAAAGCCTTCTACTTAAGAACAAATACTACAATACTATTAAACATAAGTCACTAATATTTGTCAATAACGTACTAAATTAGACTCAGCTAGGCTGAATTAGTTAATGGTAAGTATATCTTTCTAAAGGGAGAGACAGTCAGACTGTGACGCCAGTTCCCTTCTTAGGTTTAATTTAACGTACCCCAGTTGTTTGGGAACTTTTTTCCTTGGCTTCTTCTCCTTTTCCCCTTCCTCTTTCCGCTTCCGCTTCTTCATCTCAATATCATCTTCTTTTATTTTCAGGACCTGCAAAATGATAAAAGAATGATCATTTATGTAAGTAACAATGCTTTACTCTTTGATGTTAGCAATCCAGCATCGGCAGTGGTTTTTCTCAAATGTCAGTGTGCATTACAATCGTTTGTTATAACTGCAGATCCTTGGGGTTCAAGAGCACTCTCACCTCCGGTTTCGATTCAGTTTTCTGAGTTAGGACCTTATAATTTGCATTTTAAACAAGCATTCTGGTGATTCTGGTGTAAGTCAGTCTTTGGGCCACACTTCAAGCAACACTTACCTAAGGACACTATATCTTTCCCAAAGACAATGTATACAAATTCTATAGATTTCGTTAAAAATGACATCTTAGGAAAGGTAACAGCTATTAGTATTAACCTATCCGAGAAATATAACCTTCTCCCAGAAACAGTAAATTATTAGCCCACATTTGTAGAGAGAAGTTTTTACAAGAAAATATAATTCTATGATGTAAATACCAATTTTCCAATATCTACATAATTTAATTTTAAAGCATGTAATTATATATTCATGACACAATGGTTCGTATTTTACTTTTCCTTACATTCACACATGTGACACAAGTAACATTAAAAAAAAAATCCTATTAATTGAACATTCTCAGTACTGTTGCAATGTTTGATAAACTCACCTTGGGTGGCTTGTGCTTTTGGTTGTCTGTAATATCATCTTCTTCAGTATCTGAAGCTTGGCGAAACTGTAGAGTGCCAGTGTTGATATAAAAGCCTCCATATTTTGTTGTTAGAGAAGCGGGAACTAATTCATCATACTAGATTAAAAAACAAAAAAGTTTCCGCTATATCCTATTGTCTTTAACTCTATAAATGTCAAAGAAATTCATCCACCATGGCAGCATCTCCCTTAAATCCTAACTGCAACAGACTGCAATGAGGATGTTTGTAAAATAAATTTAGAAAAGGTTACTATCTGAAATAAAAATTAGTTCTGATAATTTGGTGTAAGAAAAAAACTTCTGAAATAATAAAGTAAATTCTAAATATATCACCTGCTAAGAAAAATTTAAGGATCACTGCTACTATTCCTTTTTCTTCCTTCCCACTGCTACTATTCTTAATGACAAATGGTTCTGATGAGAAATCAAGTTTAAAAAGATGACTAAGTGTCCAGATAAGGAGTAAATTTCATTTCCTACCATAAGGAGATTTTATAAAGAATAACAAAACTGGCTGGGTGCGGTGGCTCACGCCTATAATCCCAGCACTTTGGGAGGCTGAGGCGGGTGGATCACCTGGGGTCAGGAGTTCGAGACCAGCCTGGCCAACATGGTGAAATCCTGTCTCGACTGAAAATACCAAAAATTAGCTGGGCGTAGTAAGCCCAGTGACTCAGGAGGCTGAGACAGGAGAATCCCTTGAACCCAGGTGGCGGAGGTTGCAGTTGAGCCAAGACTGCGTCATTGCACAACAAGAGCGAAACTCGGTCTAAAAAAACAAAAAACAGCAACAACATTCTATTTAACAGAAACTATTTTTTCTGTCTTAGCCGTATGCTTTTAAGTGGAGAAAACTTTAAAAACATTTAATTTAGGCCGGGCATGGCGGCTCACGCCTATAATCTCAGCACTTTGGGAGGCCAAGGCAGGTGGATCATGAGGTCAGGAGTTCAAGACCAGCCTGGCCAACATAGTGAAACCCCATCTCTACTAAAAATACACACACAAAAAATTAGCCGGGTGTGGTGGGGTGGGTGCCTATAGTCCCAGCTACTTGGGAGGCTGAGGCAGGAGAATCGCTTGAACCTGGGAGGTGGAGGGTGCAGTGAGCCAAGATCATACCACTGCACTCCAGACTGGGTGACACAGTGAGACTCTGTCTCAAAAGAAAAAGAAAAAGAAAAATAGCAAATATATTTTAGAAAAAGAATAGCACATATTTTAAAAGAATTGAATAGCATAGAAAAACAATTGCCCAGTTCAGAAAGCACATACTTGAGGACCTAGAATGAGGAGGTACTTTGCTTGGAGCAAGGAACTCAATTTGTTTAAATCACACTTATGTTCCCAAAGGCTAGATCTCAAGGTTTATCATTACCTCACCTGATAAAGATGGGTAAAAAGCAAACACTAAGTGAAGGACAACTTAACCAAATGAAGGTGTTCAAAGTAGGAAAGAAAAAAGGAACTTATCTGATTGTAGAAAGATATCTGTTACCTGGGATCTCCAGACCTCTACTTCCGAGGTTCTTCACATCATCTAACTAGTCTTTAAGAAAGTCAGATTTTTAGGGAAACTTCATTGCCATGGGCAAGGAATATACATATCCTATTAGCTACGGTAAGAATACTAAGGCTAAGTACAAAAGTTGTAATTTTAACCTGTATCTTTTTCAATTATATGGAGAATGGAAAAATGAAGAGGTTCCAGCTTAATCACACTGAATTAAAAAGAAATAAAATGATTGAAGGTAAAAGAAAAAAAAAACTACTTTCTTATCGTTCTACTTGATACACTACTAGAAAGATCTACTACAAACATCTACACTATTATAAAGATCTTACAGAAAAGGGGCAGTACCATCTGCAAACAAGTGATATGAGGGGTGAGGGATTAAATGTGAAAAGACAGTAATAATTTTGAAAACTAACTGTGATAAGATAAAAACACCTGTACTCTTTGCCTACATTGTTTTGTACAATGCTTTATAATTTTCAATACTTCTTCATATAAATTATTTCATTTGGTCCTCATGATACCCTTGTGAGGTAAGAAAGGCAAATATTACTCCCACTTTAAAAATGAAAGCCAGGTAAGTACCTTACCAAAGCAATTCTATACATATGTTTATGGCAAAGTCAGTGGCTGCCTCCAACCCATCTAATTTATTGTAAAATAAATTTAGAAAAGGTTACTATCTGAAATAAAAATTAGTTCTGATAATTTGGTGTAAGAAAAAAACTTCTGAAATAATAAAGTAAATTCTAAATATATCACCTGCTAAGAAAAATTTAAGGATCACTGCTACTATTCCTTTTTCTTCCAAGCAGCTTCACGTGGGAGTGAAACATGTTCATCTCCAGGTATACAGGGCAATTCTGATGTGCTCAAAGTCTGTTTTCTTATGCAGTATTCTGCTGAGCTTTTCCTATCCAAACACTCTTCAGAGGAATACACTCTTTGTGAATATTTAGTTCAGTCATTTCAGTAGAATGTGTTAAGAGGTAACACACTGAACTTAAGAATCAAAAGGCCTGGATTTAGATTCTTTGCCTATGACTAGCTACTGCGACCCAGGGAAAATCACTTAACATCAAATTTGGAGGGTTATAAAACAGGGACAATATTACTTCAAAAGTTCTAGTGAAATTTAAAAGAGACTATCTAAATAAAAGTGTGAATCATGCCTGGTATCATTATTTATTAATAATAAATAAAACATTTTCTTTCAGCTCTTTTACAATTTGGTAGCATAAATATGAGACTAAAAATAATCTTCAAAAGCATTTATTTTCAGGTATTTATTTTTAGTAATTAGTGCATGATTCAGAATATATTAAACAATATGCCAACACTGAAAGCTTACTGGCAATACAATAAATGAAAAGAACAAGAATCATTTGGTTCGACCATAGTTGTTTTATGTCTGAATTATCTCATTAAAAAAAAAACAAATAATACGTCAAGGGCAAAGACACTAAGTTATTTTGTTAAGTCACGCAACCTGCATTTCAGTTCAATTTCTTCTTATAAAACAGGAACCTACCTTGTTCAGAAACTAGTTGTATGACTAAACAATTCGTATCTACAAAATTTATCCTGACTTATTAAAACAGAAGTTTTCCACTTTTCTTCACCACAGCCCAAGTGGAAAATACATTACCCATCAAAATCTAGCACACACATACACACACAATAAAAACTGTATAGTCTACCAATGACGTACTAGTTCCTATTCTATTTGATTTCATTTTCTTTAAAAATACCAGTCATGCCCTTTAAGTTGATATATAATCCAATTATGGGTTACAAAAGTCAGCATGAAAATATCCTAAATGCTATAAAAGGAGATATTAAAAATGCTATGTATAAAAGTTACATACTATATGATTTTCTCTATAAGACATTCTGGAAAAGGTAGAACTCTGAAGACAGTTAAGACCAGTAGGTGCCAGTGATTAGGAGGGAAGGAGGAATGAATAGGCAGAGCACAGAAGATTTTAAGGGAAGCGAAACTACACTTCTGTGTGATACTACCATGGTAGATACATGTCATTATTCATTTGTCCAAACCCACAAAATGTACAACCCCAAGAATGAACCCTAATGTGAACTATGGACTTCGGTGACAATGATGTGTCACAATGTCTGGGCTCATCAACTGTAACAAATGTCCTACTGTGGTACAGCATGCTGAGCGGGGGAAGGCAGCGTGTGCATGCGGGCAAGGTGTTCATGGAAACTCTGTACTTTCTGCTCAGTTTTGCTGTGACTCTAAAACTGCTCTAAGAAAATAAAGTTTATTAATTTAAAAAAGCTATTTATGTAAGTGTGAGTACATGTGATGCCCATTTATATATGGCTAAGTTACTTCTTGGGTTATTTAGAATTCAAAATGCACACATAACACTTCTACTGATGCTTTGCACTTGCTTCATGTTTCTTCAGCTAGTTTACATTCATTACCTTATTTAAGGCTCAATAATTCTGTGGGGTAAGCAAGTCATAGCAGAGAAAACCGGGTGGTGCTAAAAGACTTGCTCCTGGCTACACAGCAAATTAGAAACTGAATTAAGATTACAATCTAGACTTCTGCACCGAGTTACAAATCGAGGTCAAGACTCCGGAAAACATTCCATGCCCTGATTTATTGGTTGACAACCTTTTTTGTAAGACGAAGGCCATTTTACTCCAAAGGGCACTGGCAATATGTTACTTCTACAGACCAGACTGCCTAGTATGGTAAATAAGTTTATGTCGGGACAGCAGAATTTTTTTTTTGTTTCGTTTTTTTTTTTGAGACGGAGTCTCACTCTGTCGCCCAGGCTGGAGTACAGTGGCGCGATCTCGGCTCACTGCAAGCTCCGCCTCCCGGGTTCAAGCCATTCTCCTGCCTCAGCCTCCCGAGTAGCTGGGACTACAGGCGCCCGCCACCACGCCCGGCTAATTTTTTGTATTTTTAGTAGAGATGGGATTTCACTGTGTTAGCCAGGATGGTCTCGATCTCCTGACCTCGTGATCTGCCCGCCTCTGCCTCCCAAAGTACTGGGATTACAGGCATAAGCCACCGCACCCGGCCGTGACAGCAGAATTAACTTAGGAGTTTGACAGAATATCCAATGTGCCTCATGTTGAAGTCCTTACTGTCACTCTCCTACCTTTAAATGTTCTGTCATCAACTTTATAAGCAAGCACTGTAGCAACAGGAAAAAAGACATAATATATAATTTGTGGGTAGTGTAATAGTCACCTAGTGTCACCTTCTGTATATGCTTAATTACTGCACATTGCAGAGGATATCATAATCCCAGGGATTAGATTACTCTAGTACACGGACAAGAATGGAAGAACATACACCTTCTCTACTGCAAAACATGACTTGTTGTCTTTCATTTGTTATGTGATCAAGGGGCTGCTACAGTCCTTAAATGCTCTCCTAAATTCCTTTTCCTTTTGTAAGAGAAAGGGGATTCCACGGGAAAAGCTGTAGGGCTCAATCAAAACAGACTGGTGATAAAGACTGGCACCCAATGTACCATCCTGGTAATAAGGCATGGCAGCAATAAAGAATTAAACAGATATTAGAGATGTCTGCCAGATTAATTTCAACCCAGTAGCACCAATCTTTAAGATTGCATGGTTCTTATCTTGGAAGTCATTTTGAAACACACCTGCCCAAGTTTGGGAATATCAATAAAAATCACGATGCAAATAAATGCCCTTTGACCAATAAATTCCACTGCTAGAAATTTAACCTACCCATATAAATGCACCCTCTAAATACCCTTCATACACAGTTACTTCAGTAGATAAATGCACCCAGATGCTCCGTTATTTGTATGCACATAAAACCAGAAACAGTTTACATGTACATCAAATGGGTGTAGATAAATACATTATGTAATTTAGGTATATTCACTAGCAGCCATTAAAAGGATTATATCCATGTACTAATATATAAGTATCATTGAAATTTCTGGACAACTACACAAGAAGATTTTTAGTATTTACCTCTCAGGACTGGGGCCTTTGGGTACTTTACCTTCTACTTCATAACCACCTTGTACTTTATTGTTGTTTTACCATAAGCATATGTTAATCTTATAATTAAAAAAAAAGAACACTAAAATCTCTGTAGGCCTCACCTCCAGAAATCCTAATTCCTTAAGTCTGAGTTAAGACAAGTGTACTAATATTCTCACCCTTGATTGAGAACCATTAGCTTAACATAATGTTTTTCAGCATTTGATTTTCCTTTTTCTCTTTTTTTTAAGAAACTTGTTTTTGTTCTGTTTGAGCAAGGGGTGAGGATGGAGTCAACGCTATAATTAGACTTCTGAAAATGAGCAACTACTAGAGAATCCCAAGAGATTCTTTCAGGAACTGGAAAGGGGCAGAGCATATGAAAATAAAGACATTGTACAGAGTCAGCAAACCATGAGATGCACTGGCCAAATCCAGCCCACCGGCTTGTTTTCAAACAGCTTGCAAGCTAGAAATGGATTTTACATTTTAAAAATTATTGGAAAAAAAATCAAAAGAAATTAATATTTCACAACACACGAAAAATTATATGAAATTTAAATTTCACAGACCATAAATAAAGTTTCATTGTAACGCAGCCATGCTAATTCTTTAGGTATTATCTATGGCTGCTCTCATGCTACAATGGCAAACTTGTGTAGTTGTGACAGAAACCACAGGGTTCACAAAGTCTAAAATACTATGTGGCCTTTTACAGAAAAAAGTTTGATAAAACTTGGTCTATTTTAACAGTGTAATAACAACTCACCACAGACAAACCCAAAATTACAAAATTCTCAGTCTGCAGCATTCTTTAAAAAAAAAAAAAAAGGGTAAAGAAATCTTTAAGTAGTGAACATGGCTTTAAAAAGCACAAATAAAAACATTCACTGCACTATTTAAGTTACTTTACCCTTGACTTCTACTATCCCATACAAACAATGAATTTGCTGCTATATTAAAGATACATTACTCACAGCCTCTGAGTTATCAATAAATGGATCTGTCTCATCATAGCCAAAGCCTATATCAATTAAATCTTGTAGCCGATCCTTCCGGTGTTTACGGGGTTTCCCACCCTGCAAAGAACAGATACGTTAGACTGATTTGGTACTCATGCTGTTTCCATAAAGTTTAAAAAGACGTGTTAGAAGAATTCAAATAATTTTTGTAGATAGTCCCCCTCTCCAGGAGGTTTAAGTCCTCCCACACCTTGAATGCAAATTGCACTTAGTGACTTGTTCCAAAGAGTGTAAAAAGGGGAGGGACAGAGTAACTTCATAGTAGAAAACCTGGCCAACACTACCTCTCTAGGTGACCACAGTCAACGTCAACAGGGATACATCATACTGACTGCATGTACCCATGATCTGTGATAAAAACTGCACTTCGTCACCTCTGTGATCTTCTCAGTAGCCTATAACCCCAGCCTAACCCTGAGAAAACCATCAGACAAAACCAAATTCATGGACATTCTATGAAATGAGTGACCAGCTTCTTCAAAGTTGTCAAAATTATCAAAAACAAGGAAAATGTGAAAAACTGCCACAGTACAGATGAACCTAAGGAGAAATAATGACTAAGTGTAATATGGTAACCTGGCTGATTCAGAAACTGAAAAAAGACACTAGGGGAAAACTAGTAAAATCCAAATAAAATGTGGAGTTGAATGGTAGTGTGCCAATGCTGGCTCCTTAGCTGTAACAAACATACAAATTGCAAGATGTCAACAACATTGCAAGATGTCAACAACAGGGGACAGTAGGTGAAGGCTGTATGGGAACTCTCTGTATTGTCTTTGCAACTTTCCTGTAAACTTATGTTTTAAATTATTATTATTTTTTTAAAGATAGGGTCTTGCTCTATTGCCCAGGCTGCAGTGCAGTGGCATGATCATGGCTCACTGCATGTTTGTTTTTTGAGATAGGGTCTCACTCTGTCACCCAGGCTGGAGTGCAGTGGCATGATCATGGCTTCACTGCAGCCTCAACCTCCCGGGCTCAAGTGAACCTCCTGCCTCAGCCTCATAAGTGGGACTACAGGTGCATGCCTCAAAGCCCGGCTAATTTTTAAATATTTTTGTAGAGACAGGGCCTCCCTATGTTGCCCAGGCTGTTCTTGAACTTCTGGGCTCAAGCAATCCTGCTGCCTCAGCCTCCCAAAGTGCTGGGATTATAGGTGTGAGCCACTGGGTCCAGCCTAAAAGTATTTGTTTTAATAATTAGAATTATACACACAGACATACAAGAAAATGAAAAATGAGTGCATGTAAAAACTGAAATGAGTACGTGAAATCTGAGTTAAGATCTATTATCTAGTTGACTGTATTATGCCAATGTCAATTTCCTAGTTTAGATAACTTTAGATATGTAAGATATACTACTGGAGGAAGCTGGGTTCAACGGGCACATGGGATTTCTCTGTAGTATATTTGCAACTTTTTGTGAGTCTATAGTAGTTCTTTTTTTTTTTTTGATACAGGGTCTGGGCCGGACGCAGTGCCTCATGCCTGTAATCCCAGCACTTTGGGAGGTCGAGGCAGGCGGATCACCTGAGGCCAGGAGTTCGAGACCAGCCTGGCCAAAATGACGGGACCCCCATCTATACTAAAAATACAAAAATTAGTTGGGTGTGGTGGCATGCGTCTGTAGTCTCAGCTACTTGGGTGGCTGAGGCTCAAGAATCACTTGAACTGGGGAGGCGGACGTTGCAGTGAGCCGAGATGGTACCACTGCACTTCAGCCTGGACAACAAAGCGAGACTCTGTCTCCAAAAGAAAAAAAATGACACAAGGTCTGGCTCTGTAGCCCAGACTAGAGTGCCATGGTATGGTTATAGCTCACCTTGGAACACTTAGGCTCAAGCGATCCTCCCACCTCACACTCCCAAGTAGCCAGGACTACAGACACAAGCTATGGTACCCATCTTAAATTTTCTAAGCATCTTCTAAGACTTCCCTGTCCCATGATATTTTTTTTGGTAGGGAATGGGGGAAGCGGATGCTTAGAAAGAGAAGAGAAGGCCAGGTGCAGTAACTCATACCTGTAATTTCAGCACTTTGGGAGGCCAAGGCAGGAGGATTGCGAGAGCCCAGGAGTTTGAGACTAGCCTGGGCAACACAGTGAGACCTGTCTCAACAAATTTTTTTTTTTTTTTTTAAATTAGCCAGGCATGGTGGCATGTTGCCTGCGGTTGTTGCTACTTGAGAGGCTGAGGCAGGAGGAACCCAGGAGGTTGAGACTACAGTGAGCCAAGTTCATGCCACTGCACCCCATCCTGGGTGACAGAGCGAGACCCTATCTCAAAAAACAAAAGCAAAAACAAAACCAAGAAAACAATTAGTGCAAAAGATTCTGCAAACCAACATGCCACCACTAAGCCACAGTGAGCCTTGTAGAGAGCATGAGATGCAAGATGTAAATCTCTAGTCATCTCATTTGGTTTCAGCTCTCAAACCGCATACCTCTCAATGAAAAGTGTGATTCTAATGGTTAAAGATGAGTAAGTTGTATGTAACATGGCCCTTAAATAAAAGCGAATTGCTTTGCTTTGTTTCAATGCAAAGAAACAGTGATCTGTTCCAATGCTTGAGGGAAAAAAGTTATGCCAGACTTATGAAAGACATCTCCAACATGGTGTCATCACTTTACAAGTAACTTGCAAAGGCAATTCTGACTAGCTGCTATGTCTATATTACATAGTGATGCTAAAAAAACTTAACTCCTACATAAGCTGTGACTCCATTGTACACTTTTCAGTGGACAAAACAACACGATTACTATACCATCATCACCAAGAAAGGTACTGTGGTGCGAAATGTAAGTAATGGTTCCCATATTTTTAGATTTTACAAGTTCGGTAAAAGTTTCAAGTACAATTCTAGGAACCAACATCTTGCTAAATAGGGCTACTGAGGGTATAATCCCAGAACAATGACAATCCTTCTCAAGAAATGCCAGTTGGCAACCTTAAACAACATGCATACATGCATACACACACACACACACACACACACACACACACACACACACAGAGATGTAATAAATATATACATATACACATATATACATACAACATACCCATGTGCTTAGATGCAAAATACATATTAGATTGTCCTTTATTTTTCCCATTTTGGCAGGTCTGCAGACTGAGACCTTTATATTATGTTATAGAATTATGGTGAGAATCAGCATTCAGGAAAAGGAAAGAGAGAGGTTGGTAGGAGGTAGTCTATTGAGAAGAAGTTACACACAAGCAGTTAAGGACATGAGGGATGATTTCACCCTAAACTGAGAGAGAGAGGAAGAGATCTAATAAATATATAAAAATCCACAGACAAAACTAATGAAGAGGACTAGTCCTGCCACATACGAAATATTTTTAAAGTTATGGGAGTTAAAATAGGTGAGGTAGGAATATAAGAATAAAAAGATTAATGAACAGCATTGTTCAGAAACCTACCCTAGTATATAAGAATTAAAGATGAAAAAGGCAGCATTACAACTCAATGGAAAATGATCAATAAATGAGATTAAAGTAAGATATCAATTTCCTCTATCAAATTAGAGAGGAATTTAATTTGAATTTGAAAATTCAAATTTTGAAAAGATTTTAAATTCTGAAAAGATGGAGAATAGGACTGCTCAAACACTGCTGATAAAGAATGTACCAATAAAACCCTTTTGGAAAGCAATCTGAAAGCATCTGCCAAGAGACTTTGCAATACTCTTACATTTTTTTCTTCTGCCTCTTCCATGATTTCCAAATTTCCTATGAAGTTATTACTGTTATAATAGAAATATGCTAAAATAATTCTTAAAACTCTTCATCTTATTTGACCCAATAATTCTACATAGCTTATTTCGAACCATTACTTAGAGTCAAAAATATCTGTTAAGAACTTATGCCATAGAAAGCAATATGTTAAGATATCAGAATTTAAGTATGAAATGTCCTTGTCTTCAAGTAACTTAAAACAAGATAATCTATTAAACAAACTTACTGAGCACTTACCATGTGCCAGCCTTCATGGATTTTATAGTTATACACAAGCAGTTAAGTACAGAGAGGGGAAGAGAAAGTTTAAACAAATGACTACAGTAATTATAAATGGTAGAAAGGAAAAAGGTTGAAAGGAGACCTTTTCAACAGAGGACCTCATCAAGGTTTCTTCCTAAGATATTCATACCCAGACAAGGACAAGTGGAAGGCATCAGCACAAGGAAGTAACTGACAAGATCAGTGTTTAACAAAATCACTCTGACTACTGGTATGGGGAATTAACACAGTTGGGGAATAAAACAGCTAGAAAGAAAAAAAAATGCTCAGATTTGCAAGAAATTCACAAGTTACTGGGGCATAAAATATATATCTAAATACCAAGCTACCATTCACTGAATGCTAACTTTGCATCAGATCCTATACTAAGTACAATCATCTATTATTTCACATTTGACAAATGGGGAAAACGAAGGCTAGGAAAGGACAAGTAACTTATCTAAGGTCACACAGAAAATAGGTGAGCCAATCTTCAAACTCATGACTGCCTAACTCCAACAGGCCATTCTTTTAAAAATTCTATATGAGAAGTTATAGAACCTATAGGGTCATTTTTTTAGTTGAAAACACCTTAAACTCTAATAAAGCAGAACTGAAATTAGTGTTTCCACTGTCATTTGTCTCTAAATTAGCTTCTCCCACTTGACATTCCAATTTTGTTCATCCTTACTATTTTTTCTGCCTTAAAACCATTATTGGCTAAAATTAAGAGTGATGACATCAAATGCTAACACGGACATGGAGCAATTGTTCTCTGATTCATCACTAGCAGGAATGCAAAATGATGTGGCTACTTTGGAAAATGGTTTGGTAGTTTTTTGTTTTTTTTTTTTTTCCTTTAAAGCTCTCTCTCAGCGAATCAGGTAGTTTCTTATTAAGCATACAGTTACCATTGGACCTAACAACCCCACTGTTACATGCACCCAAGAGAAATGAAAATGTGTATTCACACACAGACTTGCACTCTCACGTTTATAGCAGCTTGACTCATGGCAGCCAAAAATTGGGAACAACCCAACGGTCATCATCTGGTGGACGGATAAACAACTGTGGAACATAATCCACAGTAGGAATACAGTGGATTACTGCTCGGCAATAAGAAGGGACACAGGCAATACATGGAGGAATTTCAAAAGTACTATGCTAAGTGAAAGTACCCAGATGCAGAAGACGTGAGATTCCATTTACAGGAAACCCTAGAAAAGGCCAACAAACAAACACCAGAAAAGCCTGGAGTCACAGGAACCAGATCAGAGGATGCCAGAGGCTAAGTTTGGAGGGACAGATCTGTCTGTAAAGGGAATTTTCTGGGGTGATGCAATTGTTCTGTATCATGATTGTAGTAGTGGTTACAGGATTGCACGCATCTGTTAAAATCCATCAAACTGTACGTTTAAAACGGATGAATTATATTTATTTAAATTATACCTCAATAATGCTATTTCAAAAGTCTCTCATAATTTCTGCTTCCAAGTGTCTCTCCCCATAAATCTTTGTTGCCATGATTAACCATATCTACGGCTTCCCTTCCATTCTGTCAATACTAGAATGCTGGCCTTTGTTTTTCACCTAAACATAATGAATGTCTTAATTAGCCTCTCTTCCCTCAAATTTTTTTTGAGACGGAGTCTCACTCTGTTGCCGCTCAGGCTGGAGTGCAGTGGTATGATCTCAGGTCACTGCAACCTCTGCCTCCCAGGTTCAAGTGATTCTCCTGCCTCAGCCTCCCGAGTAGCTGGGACTGCAGGTGCGCACTACCACACCCAGCTAATTTTTGTATTTTTAGTAGAGGCAGGGTTTCACCATGTTGGCCAGGCTGGTCTCGAACCCCTGACCTCAGGTGATCTGCTCGCCTTGGCCTCCTAAAGTGCTGGGATTACAGATGTGAGCCACCGCGCCTGGCCTCTTTCCTCAAATTTATCCTGCATAATTACCACCTAATTAATATTTGGAAAATACCCTATTATTTCCCCTGCTCAAAATGCTTCAAAAGCACTCCACCTATAAGAATTGAAAACCCTTAACATGGCACCAGTTAAATGCCTTGTACATGTTGACTCAAACCACCTTTCCAACTTTTTTCTTACAATTTTCCAACATGAACACTTCATCCATTCAAACTGTCTACCAACTCTCCCCCAAACACACCTTCTTACTGTTCCTTGTGCTTTCTCCCCATCTGGGATAGTCTCCTGCTACTCACTTAATCCTCCCAGCTTTCTCATATCAGCATACATTTTCAATCTTTTCTCCAGGATGCTTTCTCATTAAAATCACAATGACAATGATCTTTTTTGATCTCCTAACATATTTTTTGTCTAGGCATAAATAGCTGCCTATGAGATTTACCTGGGAAAACTAAACAAACAGGTTCTGTTGTAATGGGCACAATCAGATATATGTAGAAGTGCAAACAATTTATGGGTAATTAGAGATTTAGGAACATCTATGTCTAGCCAAAGTGACTAGTTTGTTGCCATCAGAAACCATAATAGTTCTGAGTCCATAATCTAATCTAAGTAGTAAAATGATTAGTATTGTTAAATAAGTATAAATCTTATCATGGGGAGCAGATAAAAGACTTAAAGCTTTATTTGATCATAATAGTATTAATCTGACCAAAATGCTTCCCCTCAAAATGATCTTACAGGTATAAGGTCTTCACCAAGCATATCAATTATAAAAGTGTAAATTATACAAACTATCACATATCCATTCAATGTTAATAGCCATTGAAGAATAATGTGGTAGGCTGGGCGAGGTGGCTCATGCCTATAATCCCAGCACTTTGGGAGGCTGAAGCAGGTTGATCGCTCGAGCCCAGGGAGTTCAAGACCAGCCTGGGAAACATGGTGAAATCCTGTTTTTCAAAAAAAAAAAAAAAAAAAAAGCTGGGCATGGTGATGCGTGCCTGTAGTCCCAGCTACTTGGGAGGCTGAGGTGGGAGGATCGCTTGAGCCCAGAAGGTCAAGGCTGCAGTGAGCTATGATCACATCACGGCACTCCAGTCTGGGTGATGAAGACCTTGTCTCCAAAATAAATAAATAAATTTTAAAAAATTGTGATAGAGAGTATTTATTAATATAGAAGGTAACAAGAAGAGTTTCCTAAATGTTATGTACAGCTCAGGCTATTCACGAAAAGGTGCTATCAATGTTCACTAAGCATCTGAAAAGGTCCTCAACTTAACTGGTTATTATGGAGACAATATCTAAATAACAAGATATTGTTTCTTCCACTATCATATGAACAGGATATTCTCATCTATGAAAAACAAAACATAGCAATATATATCTATAGATATGTATAAAATGCTCAAAGAATACACAACAAGCAGATAACCATGGTCATTACGACAGAGAAGGGATAGAACTGGAAGCAGTGGTGCAGGAAGACTTTGATGTAATATGTATTATTTGAATTTGTTTTTAATAAAAGGAACATATTCATGTATTGCTCAGGTGATCTAACTTTTTTTTTAAGAGATGGGGTCTTGCTATGTTGCCCAGGCTGGTCTTGAACTTCTAGGCTCAAGACATCTTCTCTGCCTTAGCCTCCCAAGTAGCTGGGATCACAGGTGTGAGCCACCACACTAGGCTCTTAAAAAAATTTTTTTATAGTGTAAGAAAGTACAAATGTAATTGCACATGGATTTTTAAAACTCCTGAAAGGATACACTTTCAACTATCAAACTATTCACAGTGGTTCTGCCTGGCAGTGGACTTACAGGTGATTTGCTGATTTTTATTTTGATCTTTTCATTTACCTGTATTTATATATCCTCTTACAGTGAACAGTAACAAAAAAAAAATCTTTGAAATATGTGACTGCCCACATACACATAGCTCTCTGGGGCAAGAAACTCACAGTGTCTCTAAGGAGTGACCTGGTTAGCTGGGAGTCAGGGGTAGGAAGGAGATTTACTTTCTATCATTAGCTTTTGTATCTTCCGAGTTTTATTAAGGACATGTACTACCCACTCAATAAATGTTATTTTATTAGGTTTGGCCCACCAAATGTTCACTACCAAAGTTTTGAACTCCTCCTCATTTGGCTCTACTTTCCAGTCCCACTGTGGGGAAAGAGTTTTGGATAACGTGTATTTGACACACCCAAACCTGAGTAGCTCTTTCTTAACTCACTCTCCAACAACCAGAGTTCCAAAGGCATGGCTCCACTTATAAATAGATTTTTGCCAACTATAAGGCACAATCTCCAGTTCCCTCCTTCATCACAGAGGCCATTAGAGTAGTTTTCTAGGCACAGTTTGCTTTTCCTCACTTGTGGCCCTCCTGGAAAACTTCTAACCCTGACCTGCCTCCTGCCTTACCACCCCATATCTATTCTCCACCCTCCAGTTCCCTAACTGTGCTAAAATTCAATAATGTGTAAATTGTATAAGCTGGAACCAAACTTTTGGCAGTTGCCAGAAAGGTACATATAAATTAATTCACAAATATTAAAATTTAACCTAAAGAAACTCAAGTTACATTGGCAAAGGATTATAGTATCTTCCCTACTAGAAAGACTTCTGTTGAATTACTCTCTTTTTCAGTACCCTTACTGCAACAGAATCAAAGTCTTACTTGATAAATTCTCTGAACCTCTGCAGTTGATATTACACAGTTTATAAATTAAGTAGATCTTATAAAAATCAAAACTTATTTTCCAAACAACAAGAACAAAAAAAAAACCCTTGAATTTTGCTATATCTAAAGTGAAGAACCTTCTTCTTATCTACTGTTCTAGGTACTAGCTCCCTGTGACTCAGAAGAATATTCCTTACTGAGTCATTAGTACTTGCTTAACCTGACAATCAGTGTTTTAGGCCAATGCAGCCTCATTACAGTGTAACACTCAACTGGAAAACAAACAAACAAGATGTTCTTAGTACTAGACCCCCTGACCCCAAATTGCCTCCAGCTAATAGTAAACCAAACTAAAAACCAACATTCATTGATAACCTCTAGTAGACAGAGCAAGAATGACCCTGATTACTAAAAAACACACCAGTCCTATAAGTGAGAAGAAAACATCCTGTCGTCACAAGACTCCCTACTTGTCCCAGCCCTGCCACCTTATCTCTTTACATCTGTGCCCATTTCTTCAACCTACCAATAGAAAGGAGCTGAGTTTCAAGGCAGTGGAAATACAGCCAAGAGCTGACTACACAGCACAAAAATAGTACACACAACTTCTATAATCACCACATATGGATACCAGTCCTTCCTCCTAAATACCCTAAAACTGCTGATTCTCAATTGTTCCTAAGGGATTAAAGAAGGCTGAAGAGAATTTATTCAATTCAAAGAGGCCAAGGAATTAAAAGGGCATGTCACAGCAAGTGATCAGAATGGGTAACTGCAATAAAGAAATTATTATTTGAGCTAGGAATTCCTCCTTGCCCTTTATTTAAGGCCCTCTCCCCTCCCCCAGTTTGCTTTAAAAGATTATTTTATGTTTTTATTGTACATGTAATATCATACTATTATTGATCTACAAAACCCTAAATCCACTGGTATTTGTGTTTTGCAAGTAGAATTTACTTTGTGGTGGTGTCAACAAGTTTGCCCAAAGCTCTACATCGAGATGATCCATAGGGACCAGACCTCACATAAGGCCAAAACAAACAGGTTAACCAGCCTATGAAGTTCCCAAGGAAGCTCTAACCCCTCAGCAAGTGTGGATGATCAACTAAAATAATATGAGTAATTGATATGATTCTTACAACTCCCAGAAACAGTACACAAATGCTTTCAAAACTAACTACTTGGTATCAGTTTCACATTTGAAGACAGTTTAAAACAATAATCTATAATTATTTTAAGACAAAATTATATTTCTTTCCACTTAGCCGAGTAGTATTTACTGTGAAGATGTTACTCATCAGAAATTAGTTATTCCAAGATACTGCCATTCTTTAAAACATTATCTGGAAAGACTCACTTTTACAAGTCATACAAAAGAAAATCAAGACTTTTTTTGGAGGGGGGAGCTGGATTCTCGCTCTTGTCGCCAGGCTGGAGTACAATGGCGTGATTTCGGCTCACTGCAATCTCTGCCTCCTGGGTTCAAGGGATTCTCCTGCCTCAGTCTCCCGAATATCCGGAATTATAGGTACCCACCACCATGCCCAGCTAATTTTTGTATTTTTAGTAGAGATAGAAAGGTTTCACCATGTTGGCCAGGCCAGCTGCACTCCTGACCTCAGGTGATCTGCCCACCTCGGCCTCCCAAAGTGCTGGGATTACAAGCACGGGCCGCTTCACCTAGCTGATTTTATTATTCTTATTCTTATTAGAGACAGGGTCTCAAAAAAATCAAGAGTATTTAGAAGAATAATTTGTCTTTGAGTAAAAACAGTGTTATTCCATTTGGTCAACTGTTTTATTTATAAGACTGCTCAGAATTACTTTTCTACTATCAAATCTACCCTTACCCTTCTTTTTAAAACAAGTATGAAACTACTAGGGCTCTGAGAGCCCAAAACCACATAGAACTAAGTGTGAAAGATAGTATTCAAGGTCTATATAGCACAGTAAGCAGATTTTAAAGTTATAATGTGATTTCATGATTATTATTAAATGCCCGGCAGAATATATGTCTTCCTATTCAGAGAGTCATTCAGATTCAAATAGTCTTAACTGAGCCCCTGCTAGGCACAAGGTATTGTGCTAGGTGCTTTCATTTAGATTATTGAATTTATATCCAATTCTAGGACAGTATGATCTTTCAGAACGGCTGGGGTAATGGAGTAAGAAAAAAATCACTAAGAGAAATCTTCCAACAATTATAGGTTATCCTATGTCCTAGAAGGCTAAGATAACAAGTCTATACCCATCAAATTGAAGCATCCTACTCCTGAGTATAGAGTATAGGTGGCCTCATAAAAGGCATATATTACCTACAGACCATCTAAAAACTGAATTGGAAACCAAGATGTTTTGCCTAAACATTTTGGAGCCTTAACTGGGAATAAAGAGAGGCATGGGAGCCTCTTTTACCCGTATCCTGCCTCCTTTCTAACCATCAAGACGAATCTGGAGCCTATACAGTTGTAGAAATGTCAAAACTTGGACTTAGCTATTTAAAAAGATTTATGTACAACAACCAATTTAGTATAATCTAGGTAAAAATAGGTACTTAATAGTCATATTGACCTTTTCCCAAAAAACCATTTAGTAATTGATGCTGAATATGAACTGTCACATTACCTGAGCATAAGAACAACATAACAGGAAACAGAACATGGCCATAAAAATAGGACACAATGGAGGGGGAACCCCATAAATTCAATGCAGGGTGCTCTTTTTACAATTTTATACTCCCTATAATTTCTGATATCACTGATCTTCAACTGCTGCAACACCTGCCCCAAACACCAATAAAGATCACTGTAGTTTAAGAGAGAGATTTTGTGATAGCCTAGAGCTCTAGGCCTATAGCGCCCAGCAGGACAATGTATGTTCTCTCAGGTCACTTTTGGCCTGATGATTTTCTTAAAAGATTCCAAATAATTATTAAAAAATATATATATATATATTTTTTTAGGCTGGGTACAGTGGCTCATATCTGTAAACTCAGCACTTTGGGAGGCTGAGGCAGGTGGACTGCTTAGGCTCATGAGTTTAAGACCAGCCTAGGCAACACAACAAGACCCTGTCTCTACCAAATAAATATATATATACATATACACACACACACAATACTCATAGATATAACACTCGGGCATGCTTTTTGGTTAATATACATACAATCTCTAATTAGAATGGAAATAAGACAGTAAGTCAGCAAAATAAAAATCCAGAGAAGAAATATAGCCCATTAATTTAGATTATAACAAGAGTAATATTTTATCACTGTAAACAAAATAACAAGGCTTGAATATATCTAAGTCAATTGAAACTCAATTTCACGCATCAAACAACTTCTTCAGAACGCTGATCTTTCTATGCCAGATACTATCCTAGGGTTGACTAAGAAGACTTAATGCTAACTTTAAGGTAGTGCGTCATATACTGAATCACTTTACTTACAGGATTATATATAGGAATTTTTCCATTTGCAAAGGGCAATTCTAAAATCCTTGATTTTGTAACCCACAGCAAAATAGACACTCTAGGCTGGGCGCAGTGGCTCACACCTGTAATCCCAACATTTTGGGAGGCCAAGGCGGTGGATCACCTAAGGTCAGGAGTTCGAGACCAGCCTGACCAACATGGTGAAACCCTGTCTCTACTAAATACAAAAAATTAGCTGGGCATGGTGGTGCAGGCCTGCAGTCCCAGTTACTTGGGAGGTTGAGGCAGGAGAACTGCTGGAACCTGGGAGGTGGAGGTTGCAGTGAGCCGAGATAGCGCCATTGCACTCCAGCCTGGGCAACAAGAGTGAAACTCTGCCTCAAAAAAAAAAAAAAAAAAGACACTCTAATATAGTGATGGAGGGAGTAGAACTGGTAATTTAGTAATATATACTAAAATTATAAATGCATAAATCTTCCGACCTGAATCGTCTGATTCTAGGAATCTCTCCTAGAGATAAACTTGAAATTGTGTAAAATGCCATTTTACAGACTAATTTACTGCAGCACTATTAATAAGGGCAAATTTTTGAAAACAACCTAAATCATTTGGGGACTGGTTACAGTGTGATAGTTCCATGCAATGAAACAGCATGCGCCTTAAAAAAAAAGGGAGAGAAAGCACTTTGTCCTGATATGACCCCCCCAAATATACTAAGATACAGTAAATAAAAAGCAAAGAGCTTAAGTGTGTACAATTCTATAATATGTATAAAAAGGGGGTGGGAAAGGAATAGATGTGTATGTATAGAGATGTATCTCTAGTACCACAGGAATGTTACTTGCCTAGGAAGTGGGATTCCATGGGTGGGCAATACAATAAAAGGAAGATTTTTAATTTTTGAATTTTGAGCCACATAAGTGTACTAGTTGGTTAAAACATTAAGTGTAACCAATGTATAACTTGTATAAAAAACACAGTATTTTAGGATTATAAATGCTAGGATTTTAGGATTTATACATCCTATAGGATTTTACAATTTATACATCATGACACAATATAGTCTCAAAAGATTACACTGTAATTAAATACTACAATGCTATTCCTTCTATTTAAACACCCACCAGTCTATCCCTAAATTTATTATTATATAGTCACAGAATAGAGAACCAATAGGGTCTCGGAAAAATCTGAACCTCTCAATTTATAGATAGGAAAACTGTAGCCTTGGCCAGGCCCAATGGCTCACGCCTGTAATCCCAGCTCTTTGGGAGGCCAAGGTGGACAGATCAGTTGAGGTCAGGAGTTCGAGACCAGCCGGGCCAACATGGTGAAACCATCTCTACTAAAAATACAAAAATTAGCCAGGCATGGTGGTGCATGCCTGTAATCCCAGCTATTCAGGTGGCTGAGGCAGAAGAATTGCTTGAACCCAGGAGGTGGAGGTTACAGTGAGCCGAGATCACACCACTGCACTCCAGCCTGAGTGACAGAGACTCTGTCTTAGAAAAAAAGAGAGAAAAAGAAAACTGTGGCCCAAAGCTAAAAAACCTCACCAAAAGGACACAATTAGTAGATGGCAAAGTATGGCCTAGGACCTGATTCCAATTCCAATCTATTCTCATCTACTTCTTCTACCTTCAAATGGTTTCTTAATTACCACAAGGAGCCAGCACGTATGGGTCAAGATCCCTGTTGTATCTTGAGGGTAGCATGAATGACAAGGCCATTGTGAGCTGATATCCTTTCTCTTGTGGGATACTTTTCAATGCTCACAGAGGAATCAGAGGGGTAAGGTGTTGCTTCTCAACTGGGTTATGTTTTAGTAAAGTGCCAACAGTACTCAAAGCCATAGTGTAAATGTGGGGTGAGGAGTGGGGCTTTCTACAAATTTAGTAATACTAGAAAATTTGAGAAAAATGTTAAGCAACTTAATCAGGTAATTAAAAATTATTTTTGTATTCAAACAAACACCACTATATTGTGGCACTGAATATAAAATGTACATGAATATTTAGCATAAACCGGACACTTTCAAAGAAGTCTCATGCTGGTTCTGAGTCTGACGCAATGAGCTTAGAAGTATACACATTCACTCTCAAACTCTTAGGAGGCAGGAAGGTTTCAGAACTACTATACCAAAGGAATTAAAATAGCATTCTCGATGGTGGCGGAAAGGGAATAGAGTTAGAGCTACACAGACCTGGACCTGTAGCCTACTCTTGCCACTGTGTGACACTGTATCAGCTACTTAATCTTGAACTCAGAGCCTCAGTTTCCTCATCTGTAAAATATGGTCAATATTACTTAGCTTGTGGTTTTGTTACAAAGACTGGAGATAATATATGTAAAGCAAACCGCCCAGACTCTAGAAAGACTATAATAAATGATGGCTACTTGGCAGGATGGATCACTTGAGGTCAGGAGTTCACGACCAGCCTGGCCAACATGGTGAAACCCCGTCTCTACCAAAAATACAAAAAATTAGCTGGGTGTGGTGTTGCCCCTGTAGTCACAGCTACTTGGGAGGCTGAGGCATGAGAATGGCTTGAACCTGGGAGGCGGAGGTTGCAGTGAGCCAACACTGCACCACGGCACTCCAACCTGGGTGCCAGAGCGAGACCCTGTTTCCAAAATAAATAAATAAAAATAAAAATGAATGATGGCTACTTTAACTATCACAAGCCTGTTGGAATCTTTATTTGACTGTCTAACCATTCATTTGGTTTCCATTGGTGAGAACAAAGTAAGGCAGGCAACGGATATTTATAGGCCCTCCCAACCAGCCACAGAAAGCAAACAGGTCAATAGAATAAAATTACCTAAGTGATCAGTTTATTATACTCACATATTTCATTTCAAACTTCTTAGCCAACATTTCCACCTCTTGCCTCTCCTGATGTTCATCATTAAATGGGTCTTCTGTGCGAATGAGCTTCTTCTGATTCAAGGTGAATGGGAAAAGAAAGAGAAGTATCCATTAGTATTACAAATAGTATTATTGTTTATTTATTTATCATTATGTAACAACCACTTCAATTCTATTTCAATAAATGTGATCTGAAAGGAAATAAACTAGTGAGAATATATAACATGTTATATAATCATATTATTACTCAGAGACTATATCTTAATCAATACGAGACAACTTTTCCTAATACTAACAAGTAAGTCAGAAGTATCAAAACTAAAAAAAAAAAAGTTGGTTCATAGCAAAAAAAATTTACAGTTATAATGGACTCATATACATTTCTTAGTGTTTTGATGAGTAAGAACTCAACAATCCAAATTGTCTTCACCTGCAAAATGATCATATGGTCACCTCATCCAAAATAACAAAGAAAAAAAATCCCCAGGAACACTGGCTAAATATGAAAATCTCACTTATAATTCTAGATTGATATCTTCACTAACAAAGATTAACTGCTTTGATCAGGAAATGCTTCTAAAAGGAGCTCTAGATTATTAATTAAAAGCAACACTTAAATCATCTGCCTGTGAGTTAACACTGAGTGTGTGTAGCGGCTAAGGCTTTCTGTTGAGGTCCAATATCAACAACCATTGTATCACCAATATTCTGTCAATGGATATCCATTCAGGGAATACACATTACTTTTAAACAAAGCTAGAAAAGAGAAATAGCTGCAAAAAGATTACATTACCATGCCTTTCTTCTAGTAGGGGAGAGTGAAAGTTTATTATAATACATGGTTTAAAACACACACACACAGAGCTAGAAGCTCACATTAACCATCTATTTAACAAAACAAACAAAAATAGCGATCACATCCTTAAGTCTTCTATTTTAGTATACAAACATATATATGGTTTTCAATGCACAAAAAAACCAAAACAAGGATAAAAATACTACTTTTATCCAATTTCAGACAACTGACTCAGGTAATTAAAAATGAAGGTATACTACAACTGAAATATTGATATAGATTCAATGGACCCTGAAGAGCAAGAAAAAATGCAGAAGGAAGATGTGCACACTTTGAAACTGAGACACTTCATCCTGGATATAAAGATTGAGACATGGTCAGTCTAAAAAACATGATAGAAAAATGTGGACAGAATGAATACGAGACAATTCCTCACACTTGGGACATTAGAATAAAGGGATACTTCTTTAAAGGAGTTAACTTTAAAATCAATTTTTAAAATTATTGTAATAAGTAATAAATTTATAAAATAGTTCACCCCAACAGAAGCTACCAATGAAAGGCCGGGCGCAGTGGCTCACACCTGTAATCCCAGCACTTCGGGAGGCCAAGGTGGGTGGATCACCTGAGGTCAAGAGTTCAAGACCAGGCTGGCCAACATGGTGAAACCCCGTCTCTACCAAAAATACAAAAACTAGCTGGGTGTGGTGGCACATGCCTGTAGTCCCAGCTACTCGGGAGGCTGAGACAGGAGAATCGCTTGAACCTGGGAGGTGGAAGTTGCAAGTGAGCTGAGATGCTAAGATTGTGCCACTGCACTCCAACCTGGTTGAGACAGAGTGAGACTTCATCTCAAAAAAAAAATAAATAAAATAAAAATAAAAATTTACCAATGAAAAACATAAACATGATCCGAAAGGGAATAAACTAGTGAGAATAAACTAATAAGGAATCCTAGGCATGTCCAGGGTGTAGCCTTAACTAGAGGCTCAGGTTAAGGACAGTAAGCAATCGCCATACCTATTACAAACTGCTCCCTCTTGCACTGTGAAGCCCAAATATTTACTATGGTATGACTCATTTTATATGTAAAAATATAAACACATGGATCTATATTTTTAATAAGAATCACCTTATACGCCATTCTAAAATATTTTATGTACTTTATGTAGGTATCAAAAGTACAGCTCTTATTTTCTCTTGACAGCCTACAAAAACAAATTTAAGAAAATGGACTCACTTTTCTTTTACAGTTAAGAATAAACACCCTCCCCCAATCAAGACTAAGCTTTTTTGTTTTTTCAGGTGAAAAAAAATCTGAAAATTATCAACTACCCACATGCAAAACTGATGCAATAATTTTGTCCTTTGATCTTAACTCATCAACACCATTTTCAGGAGGTCTTTCACAAATTTCATCAAAAATATGCAAACAATGAAATACCATGGAATTCTCAAATAGTATAGTTACATTAACACACTTAATCACTTATTTTTCTTTTTACAGTAAATGTTCAATTAAGCATGTTCACAAATGGGTGTTCTGGTTAACTGATTTTTCTGGTTTACTAAGAGTTAAACCTTTTCTTGTGTATCAATCATTGCCAAAATTTATTTCTAAAATGCACTATTACCCTTTAGCCAGAAATGGTGACCAAATTAATCTTTCAGGATAGAGATGATTCCAATGCCAGTCATCATCCTAAACCATCTCAATCACAGCACTGTACTGCCTAGAAACAATAAGGTTAAAGGTTTAGCTAACCTGTGGTTTTGTTTTTCCTATTTTCCCAACATAAATTATTTAATTGTGCTTTCCTCATTAATACAAATAGAGCATAGAAAAATTTCTGATTATGTTCCAGTAAATCAGGGTTTTACTGTTCATTTAGTATTTAAGAACGGAACTGATTTAAATGCACCCGCATGAATGGTATCCACATGTAACACACCTTTTGTTGTTTGTTTTTTTTTAATAGCCCCACATCTACCAATTTCAGCATCTGGAGCTAAAATCTTATTTAGTGATAGATGACTATTTCAAAAATGTGGAGCCCTTCCTTTTCTAATTCTTCTAATTTTGGGAACCACCAACTTTCCAGACCAATTCTAATGTTCGCATTTTGCTTTTTGATGGTCTCTCTTCTAGGATTTCCTTTCATGAAACCATGACAATTTTACTTAAACATATGTTTTCTATGCTTTCTTGCATAATAAGGATATACACTGGCAGCAATCACAGGAAAATGTGGCAAATCTTTGTTGCAAAGGTGATTATATACAATGGATTTTGTTTTGTTCAGAGGTATATGAAAAAAATAGAAGGTTGATATACGAGATAATTGGGCCAATAGACACCTATACTGTTAATAAGTATACAGAAAAATTAAATGGAATTTTTCCTCTTTCTCCTATTGCATGAAAGTAGTAGTTCTGGTGTTATCAAGTTAACAAAGCTAGGGTGTCAAACCTTTTTCTTTTTATAATTAAATGATACACATTATTAATTTGCCATCGTGTGAATATTACAGCATAAACAGGGACATAATAAAGGTCTTCGTATTTCTACTATGACTTACATTTTACGTCATTTTAGCAGAATCCTCTAAACCATATGAGTTAATTTTAAGAAATTTTGTTTTACTAAGAAATTGTATCACTATGGAAAGAAGTACTAATAAAATTACATACATTTGTAAAGTGAGGATAATAGTTTTTACCTCGTGGAGTTCTGTTGGACTACTAGAACAACCATGTGCAGTGCTTAGAACTGTGTCTAGCACACAGTAAGAACTCAGTAAATGTCGTTATTGCTATGTATTTTTATCCAAAGATAATGCTTTTCTCCTGTAATTTATGAAAATTACAAAAACTGCAAACCAACTTAGATTAGCAGCTCAAATACAATGTTTGAAAAATGCTCCAATCCAATATTTTTAATATTCTTTTGGGAAAAAAATGACCTCAGATTTATAAAGAAGGGGCATTCAAGTGAATCTGAAGAGCAAAATGTTAGGTGGAAGGGACCAAAATGATCTCTACCTTTAAACAATTCATTTTGGTTGAAAACATTTTGTAATGATTTGACCACACAACATTTCTAAATAATGATCAAAACGTTAGCTGGCCATGAAGTAAACAAAACCTAGTGAAATTGTTCAACATGATACTTTGTGACTAAGCAGTCAGTCATTTTGACCATAAAGGTAGGTGAAGATGAAAACAAAACAAGGGACTTCTGGAGTCCATTAGACTCAAGCTAAAGCAAAACCTAATAACGGGTATAATTGCTAAGCAACAGAGAAAACTGTTCTCTTTCCTTACTGTTAATCTATCATTTCCTTTTCTAACTTACTTCTGAAGATCCACCAACCCACAACAATAAAAATTACAATTACGAACATAACCCCATCCTTTCTCCATTGTTCACCTCTTACATCAAAAGCATACCTATATATTTTCAATTATTTTAAAAAATTCAAAGCTGAGATTTTTTTCATCATCCTCCGAAAATTACAAAGGCTGAGTACAATATTCTTCTATAAACTAATGATAGTACACTTAAATAATATGACGGGTAGGTGTCAAATAAAACAGGAGACACCTTCCCATTCAATTACAATATGAACGAACTCCACAAAAAAGGAAAGCTAAAAAGGTTTTCCAATACCAACACGAGAGAAAAATTAGTAACCAGATTAACTAACCCACTTCTCCATTCCTAAAGTGGGATCCTTAGTCTCTGAAAACCTTTAATTATTCTTAAATTCCCTTCGATTAAGAAAAATATCACAGGCACGCAAGCACACCTCAGCAGCCACGGCGCCCAGCAAAACAAACAGTGATGAGGATGAGGATGATACGAGAGGGGTTACACAATCTCTGCTTCAGACTGGGGGGCGTGTCCCCCAAGGTTTTCTCTTCCTTTCTACTGGAACGACAGCTGTAGCGCCACAGGGAGAACCCAGCCACACGGCCTGCAGGGCCCCAGGATTTTGTGTGGGGAGCAGAAAGGAAAGAAGGAAAATCTGAGGTTCCGAAAGGTGCACAAGAAAACAGGCTCGGCGCGGCGTTGGGAGCGAGTGCCAGGGGTTTGGGGATTCGGCGCAGCCGGGTGAGAGCCTCGGCCACCCTGGGGAGTGGAGAAAGCAGCGCTCACCGCCCCGTCCACCCGCTCGGCCCCGGCCCCCCGCACCCCACCCTCGGGGCGACCCGGACGCGCTCGGTGGGCGTCCCAAGGTGCAAACCAGCTGGGGAAGGCGGCGGGTCCTGAGGCTCCCGGGGTCTGGGGCAGGAGGGAAGAATCTTCTGTACCCGTTGTTCTCCGCACAGCAGCAGCTCCGGGTAACTGAACTCCACGCAGCTCTCGTCGGTGGGGTCCTTAAGCACCAGCTCCAGGCGCACCGTCTCCCTCGGCGGCCGCGGCGGCTGCTCAGCCCGGGAAGCCGACTCCCGCGGCGGGGGCGGCTGCAAGGGCAGCGGCGGGAACGGCGGCGGCGGCTCGGGCCGCGGGGGCTCCCGCTGCAGCGACATGGGCGGCTCGGCGCGGCTGACCTCGCGCTGGGGGAGCGGCTTCTCCCGCGACGGGGGCTGCGCGTCCGAGCGGGGGGCAGGCTCCCGCGGGGCCGGCGGCTCCGCCCGGGCCGGCTCGCGGTACGGCTGCGGCTCCAGCCGGGGGGGCTCGCGGGGGTACTCGGGCTCACGCTCGGGCCCCGGGTACTCGGCCTCGCGCCGCCGCACCGGTGACAAGCTAATGAACGCTACTCTGCGCGGCTCCGCCATCCCCACTGTTCTGGCCCTCCGCTTTTGCTCGAGCCGGCGCTCGCTTCTACGGCGCGCTGCGTGCCTGCCCGCCCTTCCTCTTGCTCTCCGTCGCTTTTCTTCCCTCCACCACCCCCTCAGCCGTCTCCGCCGACGCCACGGTGAGTGCGGACCGTGTCCCCTTCCCCGCTACTACGTTCTGATGGGCTTCACCGCCATCGCCAGGGTCGCCGCGGCCGCCATGTTGGATCCCCCACATAAATAGAAGCAGGCCGCTGAGCGGGCGCATGCGCACAGAGGAGACGCTCGCGTCCACTGTCGTGGCTGTTGCTCAGTTTTCCTCTTTTCCTCCCAACAGTCTGGAGTCCAGACAGGTCGGCGGAAGTGACGACATGGCTCGGCCTGTTTCCGTGGAAACGGAGACGCCGTCTGCACCCTTCCTCAAAGGGAGGGTTCTGGGGTTTCCCGAGCAGTTTACTATTCGCACCCGGAAACTAGAGGCGCTCCAGGAGCTTCCCGGGGCTAGCATCGGGATGGGACTGAGACCGACCTAGCCATTGGCGCCGGGTCTCCCGCGCTGGGTTCAAGGGAATTGGGGTTGTTAGCTGATTATTCAAGGCGGACTCTGGGCAAGGGTAGAGAGACGCGCCAGCCGTTGTGCCTGCCCGCCCTGTGTCCCCGTAGCCTTAAGTATCGAGGGAAAAAAGGAAGTGCCCAGCTTCAGCCAGACTAGCCCCAGCGGCTTCCCTCCCGAAAGCGCAGGCCTCCCCTTCCTCGACCTACTCCGGTTTCCCTCGCCCGGCCGCAGTGGGCGTTGCGTGGGGCAGGGTCATTAAATGTTCAATAACGCTTTGCAGTTGGAAAATTAACAAGCAGATGAGGAGTTCTGGGCTCATTCAGAAGGCCTAAACTGCTGAAATCATAGAAAACTTCTTAAGAGGGTTTAGTGGTATTTCAGGAAACGTACTGTTTATGAGAATGCTAAAGGACCCATTTCAGGATGGGGAAGGAATTGATTGGGCACGCCCCATAGGCTCACTTGTAATTAATTAATTGGAAGTCGGGTTTAAAAGGATAAGAATTACTGGCCATTTTAATCCATTGAATAAAAAGTAAATTTGAGGGCTCGCCCTTCACATCCTGAAGGGAATCCAAGCCTTCTGTTAATTGCATTAACTGCATTAACTATTGAAAGCTCTTTTATTAAGTCAGTGTGACGTAATTGACAAATTCTGAGAGGGTTCCGTTTTTTTCCTCTCCTGTTATTACTTTCCCTACTTGGACGAAAATGGTGATGAAATCTATGATTCCAAAGGTCTCTCCCAGCTCTAAAACCCTATCTTTTCTACTCGGCGCCATGTTTTACCTACATTATCTCCTTCCCTATTGCTCCTTTTCTGATTCCGAATTCGGGTCTCATTTTTAGATTGCCTTAGTGATACTTAAATGACTTTTCTGCCTTCAGTCTCTGTTCCCGCCAGTCTTGAGACGGGGTCATATTAATGTCTCTAAAAGAGTTTTTATTATATCGTTCTCTGTTCTGGCTGCAACTTACCTACAAACTGAGTTCTATCTATGTATACTCATATTCAATATCCTCCACAATTTAGCTCAGAGACTGCAAACTGGTGGTCTGTGGGCCAAATCCTTCTACAGGTGTGTTACTTATCCAACATTATCTTCTAACTTCTCACCCGCTGAGTTTTCCAACTTTTTGATCCATAACCCACAGTAAGACATTTTACACTGTAACCCAGAATATACACCCATATATACATAACACATATGTGCATATGTGAAATATAAGTTTCACAATACTTACCTACTGCTTAGGATAAAGTAAAAGCAACAGACGCAACAGAGTTAATTTAATATAAAATATTTTATAATACAGTGTAGAAAAAAATGTTAACATCATATAGAAGTAAATTAGGAAAGATTTTATTTAATGCCATGGAAGTTCTTGCCTGTTCATAGGTTTATTGCACTCCAGAATTCATTAGGACAGTGGTACATGAACATCTGATCCACTGTGGTGCCTGATCTTTT
The DNA here is from genome assembly GCF_028858775.2 of Pan troglodytes. Classification (NCBI taxonomy): domain Eukaryota; kingdom Metazoa; phylum Chordata; class Mammalia; order Primates; family Hominidae; genus Pan; species Pan troglodytes. The sequence goes on along the minus strand of NC_072404.2, from coordinate 154,592,172 downwards.
TCTTCTTCTAAACTGATCAAAATTGAAAACCCTAGTTCAGATATATAGGCAGTCATGAATAGTAATAATGTGTATGCATGTTCTGCATAGTAATAAATTCTTCTTTAATCTTAGTCTGACATCATGATAAATTGCATACCCGACAATCATTTCTCTGTGTAAATGAAGTACTAAGCTGTAATAATTTATTCTCTTCATAAAATACCAAGTTTAATCAAGTTAATTATTTAAGTCAATAAAAATGATCTGGTTCACCCTATTAACTGCCCAAAAAACTGTTTGAAAACTATATATTCTTTGTTAAAGAGTAGATTACAAGAAATGTTTTCCATGTTCTTAATTTAAAAAACAAGATTCTGATATAATGAACCTAAATCAAAATTCACAAATGGTGGCTGAAATCCTGTGAGAGTACAACATAAATCCATAGTTATTGTGCATAAACAATTCAAAATTAGTTTATAAAGGAAACGTCAACAAGTCCTATAACCACCACACCTTATTACTAACGGGTTCCACCACACTTCACCCAGGCACAGCAGATATAAACATCTGATAGACTGCTCAGAAAATTAAAGCTATTAGAGCTATAAATAAGGAATGCCTAAATATAAACATAGCAATGCCAATACATTAGTGCCATTTTAAAAAGTGAATAAGATGCAGTGTAAACACACCTGATAGTTCCCTCTGTAAGCCACTTTCCCACTGATTTATAAAGCTATGGTTCTGTAATTCTTTTAAAAAGGACTATTTTTCTACACTGCTGCATGCAGTAATTTCACTGTACGTTCTTGATTACGACGCAGTCTTCAAATCCTCTTGAAGAGCTCAACATATCAGGATTTCTCCAGAAAGTTAGATTGTCATGTTTTCAGCAGCCTTTTGTGCTTTGGTAGTCTTTCGAAGCTCCTTAATAACCAGTGATATTTCCTTGGTTATTTATTAATTCTGGGTTAAGTCCTTGCTCACAAAGCTGTACACAAATAACCAGAGTTTCCAGTAAGCCAGTATTCAGAATTCTTGAAATCTCTTTTTTTTTTTGAGATGGAGTCTTGCTCTGTCGCCCAGGCTGGAGTGCAGTGGCGCGATCTCGGCTCACTGCAAGCTCCGCCTTCCGGGTTCACACCGTTCTCCTGCCTCAGCCTCCCAAGTAGCTGGGACTACAAGCAGAATGTCCACAATCTCCCTCACTGCATTCTAATCACTGCTGCTGCCCCGATGCCGCTACTACTTGCCGTGATGGAGGCCAAGGGAACTATTTTAAAATTCTGAATATATTTTTCTCTATACAGTCAATAATTCCTCTATAAAATTATCTTGCTACACATATCTGGCATGAAAATATTATGCAACTTTCAGTATTAGTACTCTCAGCAAGTTGGACTGTTACTACATCATAGTTATTGTTGCTGTAAATATTCTGTGGTAGGTAATACACTGATACTGTGTTTTTGCCAAGAAGTATAGTTTTTCATTTATCAGCTGATTTGTCACTGAAAGCATGTGCACCATACCCATAAATACTGGATGAAGTTTTTCAGCACTTACTATGACCCATATTTCTTTTGCACACTGATTGTCTTTCTCCTTAAGATTTGTGGAACAGCTCTCTGAGCTCGGACGTAGTTCACGGCAACATGGCTAAACCAAGAAGTTGGAATCGTTGGTAAATACAGGACCCGCTATGGGGTCTCCCTCCAGAAAATGGTGAAGAAAATTGAAATCAGCCAGTACGCCAAGTACATTTGCTCTTTTCTGTGGCAAAACCAAGATGAAGAGACGAGCTGTGGGGATCTGGTGCTGTGGTTCTGCATGAAGACGGTAACGGTGTCTTCATCCAGGAACCACATTGTCTGGACCTACAATACCACTTCAGCTGTCACGGTAAAGTCCACCATCAGAAGACTGAAGCAATTGAAAGACCAGTAGACGCTCCTCTACTCTTTTGAGACATCACTAGCCTATAATAAATGGGTTAATTTATGTAACCAAAAAAATTAAAAAGGTTTGTGGAAAAACTGAGAAATTGTGCCAATAACTCTACTCCCCCCGCTTTTTTAGGAACATATTTGAGGGGCTTATTGACAAGTTCATCACGTTAAATTTTCAGATGTCCTTTTATTTTTTTCCCGAGATGGAGTCTTGCTGTGTTGCCCAGTCTGGAGTGAGTGGCGCGATCTTGGCTCACTGCAACCTCCGCCTCCTAAGTTCAAGCAATTCTCTTTCCTCCGCCTCCTGAGTAGCTGGGATTACAGGCGCACGCCACCATGCCCAGCTAATTTTTGTATTTTTAGAAATTTTATATTTTTGTATTTTTAGAGGTGGGGTTTCACCATGTTGGCCAGACTGGTCTCGAACTTCTGACCTCATGATCTGCCCACCTCAGCCTCCCAAAGTGCTAGGATTACAGGTGTGAGCTACTGCACCCAGCCTCAGATGTCCTTTTAATTTTGAAGGCATTAAACTTTCATTTGCAGGAAAAGTGCTTTTTTTTTTTTTGTATTTATTGATCATTCTTGGGTGTTTCTCGGAGAGGGGGATGTGGCAGGGTCATAGGATAATAGTGGAGAGAAGGTCAGCAGATAAACACGTGAACAAAGGTCTCTGGTTTTCCTAGGCAGAGGTCCCTGAGGCCTTCCGCAGTGTTTGTGTCCCTGGGTACTTGAGATTAGGGAGTGGTGATGACTCTTAAGGAGCATGCTGCCTTCAAGCATCTGTTTTAACAAAGCACATCTTGCACCGCCCTTAATCCATTTAACCCTGAGTTGACACAGCACATGTTTCAGAGAGCATGGGGTTGGGGGTGAGGTTATATATTAACAGCATCCCAAGGCAGAAGAATTTTTCTTAGTACAGAACAAAATGGAGTCTCCTATGTCTACTTCTTTCTACACAGACACAGGAACAATCTGATCTCTCTTTCTTTTCCCCACATTTCCCCCTTTTCTTTTCGACAAAACCACCATCGTCATCATGGCCCATTCTCGATGGTCGCTGTCTCTTCGGAGCTGTTGGGTACACCTCCCAGATGGGGTGGCAGGGCAGAGGCGCTCCTCACCTCCCAGGCGGGGCGGCCGGGCAGAGGCGCTCCTCACCTCCCAGGCGGGGCGGCCGGGCAGAGGCGCTCCACACCTCCCAGGCGGGGCGGCCGGGCAGAGGCGCTCCTCACCTCCCAGGCGGGGCGGCCGGGCAGAGGCGCTCCTCACCTCCCAGGCGGGGCGGCCGGGCAGAGGCGCTCCTCACCTCCCAGGCGGGGCGGCCGGGCAGAGGCGCTCCTCACCTCCCAGGCGGGGCGGCCGGGCAGAGGCGCTCCTCACCTCCCAGGCGGGGCGGCCGGGCAGAGGCGCTCCTCACCTCCCAGGCGGGGCGGCCGGGCAGAGGCGCTCCTCACCTCCCAGGCGGGGCGGCCGGGCAGAGGCGCTCCGCACCTCCCAGGCGGGGTGGCTGGGCAGAGGCGCTCCTCACCTCCCAGATGGGGTGGCTGGGCAGAGGTGCTTGCTTCCTAGACGGGCGGCTGGGCAGAGATGCTCCTCACCTGCCAGATGGGGCGGTCAGGCAGAGGCGCTCCTCACTTCCCAGACGATGGGCGGCCGGGCAGAGGCGCTCCTCACCTCCCAGATGGGGCGGCCGGCCAGAGGCGCTCCTCACTTCCCAGACGATGGGCGGCCGGGCAGAGGCGCTCCTCACCTCCCAGATGGGGCGGCCGGCCAGAGGCGCTCCTCACCTCCCAGACGGGGCGGCCGGGCAGAGGTGCTCGCTTCCTAGACGGGCGGCTGGGCAGAGATGCTCCTCACCTGCCAGATGGGGCAGTCAGGCAGAGGCGCTCCTCACTTCCCAGACGATGGGCGGCGGGGCAGAGGCGCTCCTCACTTCCCAGACAGGGCGGCCGGGCAGAGGCGCTCCTCACTTCCCAGACGGGGCAGCTGGGCAGAGGCGCTCACTTCCTAGACGGGGCGGCCGGGCAGAGATGCTCCTCACCTGCCAGATGGGGTGGTCAGGTAGAGGCACTCCTCACATCCCAGACTGGGCAGCCAGGCAGAGGCGCTCCTCACCTCCCAGGCGGGGCGGCCGGGCAGAGGTGCTCCGCACCTCCCAGATGGGGCGGCTGGGCAGAGGCGCTCCTCACCTCCCAGACGGGGTGGCCGGGCAGAGGTGCTCGCTTCCTAGACGGGCAGCTGGGCAGAGATGCTCCTCACCTGCCAGATGGGGCGGTCAGGCAGAGGCGCTCCTCACTTCCCAGATGATGGGCGGCCGGGCAGAGGCGCTCCTCACTTCCCAGATGGGGCGGCCGGGCAGAGGCGCTCCTCACATCCCAGACAGGGTGGCCAGGCAGAGGCGCTCCTCATCCCCCAGACGGGGTGGCTGGGCAGAGACGCTCCTCACTTCCCAGACGGGGTGGCGGCCAGGCAGAGAGGCTCCTCACCTCCCAGACGGGGTGTCGGCCAGGCAGAGGCGCTCCTCACTTCCCAGACGGGGCAGCCAGGCAGAGGGGCTCCTCACTTCCTAGATGGGGCGGCCAGGCAGAGACGCTCCTCACTTCCCAGATGGGGTGGTGGCCGGGCAGAGGCACTCCTCACCTCCCAGATGGGGCGGCTGGGCAGAGACGCTCCTCACTTCCCAGATGGGGTGGCGGCCGGGCAGAGGGGCTCCTCACATGCCAGACGATGGGCGGCCAGGCAGAGACGCTCCTCACTTCCTAGATGGGGTGGTGGCCAGTCAGAGGCTGTAATCTTAGCAATTTCGGAGGCCAAGGCAGGCAGCTGGGAGGTGGAGGTTGTAGCGAGCCGAGATCATGCCACTGCACTCCAGCCTGGGTAACATTGAGCATTGAGTGAGCGAGACTTCGTCTGCAATCCCAGCACCTCAGGAGGCCGAGGCGGGCAGATCACTTGAGGTCAAGAGCTGGAGACCAGCCCGGTCAACACAGTAAAACCCCGTCTCCACCAAAAATACAAAAAGCAGTCAAGCGTGGTGGCGCGTGCCTGCAATCCCAGGCACTCGGCAGGCCGAGGCAGGAGAATCACGGGAGCCCGAGGCAGGGAGGTTGCAGCGAGCTGAGATCACGGCAGTACAGTCCGGCAACAGAGGGAGACCGAGGAAGGGAGAGGGAGAGGGAGAGGGGGAGCTTTTTCTTTTTAGAATGAGATGTAAAGTCAATGTTTGATGATAGAGTTAACATTTTCTTAGTATTTCCATTATAATTCCAGACCCAGCAGCTAAATTGGAATATGTTTCTGTATTTTTCACTATCTTATTCCTTTTTCTTCTAATAATAAAACAATCTCTTTGAGAGCAATTTATACTAGTTTAATATATCATAGTTCACACACACATGTCATACTGATGGTGCTTTCCCAAAAACATACTTAAAGTTCTTCACTGTAACCCAGTTGAAAATTATGAGTTTTTTATCACTGAATGAAATTCTCCTTTATTTCATTTCATAAGTTACGGGCAGTTGTGATAACATAAAATTAGGCTGTACAATGTTATCTGTCCAACAAAGGAACCTAGGAGTTCCAGTGAGATCCCAGTGACTGCAGTCACCCCTCCCTCCCTGTCCTTCTCTTCATCAGCAGTTACAGTGTCTGTATTCCTGGATAAGGATCAGTGTGGTACACTCTGATATTTTCCATAAGATTCTGTTGTAATATATTGCATGTTTTTAAAATGCTGCTTGTGATCCTCAAAACTGTTTCACAAACTTCTAATTGGCTGCAATCACCAATTTGAAAGTTAGTTCAGCCTCCTTCAGCAGAGACTGAGCAAGTGATAAGAAAGTAATTTTGTTACTAGGGACTAGGGGTAGAGCACACCTACTTATGCATTTCCATGTAAATTTGGAAAATCCAAAATGCTTTTGTTGGGTAGTGGGGGCTCTTCAAGGAGGCTGAGAAGAGGTCAAAGTCAATTCCTGTAGAATGCAAAGTCAAAATACCTTTAATATTATTTAACTGTAATGCTGTAAGATCAGAGCAGGCACTCTTGTTTTATTTAGCAAATAAATGAATACATAATAAAATACCCTGTGAGATCAAGTTACTCATGCCTTCTTGACAACATTTAAGTTTAAAGACCAAAATGCCTTGTGAAGATCCAAAGGAAGAGTATCAGAGAGAAAGAAAAGCAAGTACGAAGCCTATGGAGGGGGTGATTTTATGAGTTGGAAGAAAGGTGAGGGTGGCCAAACTGCAGTGAGCAGGGTGGGCAAAGATGGAATCTGAGAGGGAGCAAAGGGCCAGGTCATGGAATGGCATAAAGAGATTGGATCTGGCCAGGTGCAGTGGCTCACGCCTATAATCCCAGCGCTTTGGAAGGCCGAGGCAGGAGGATCACTTGAGTCCTAAAGTTCGAAACCAGACTGAGCAACATAGTGAGACCTATCTCTAAAAAAACTAAAAATAAAAAATTAACCAGGCATGGTGGCACACACCTGTAGTCCTAGCTACTCAAGAGGCTGAAGTGGGAGGATTGCTTGAGCCCGGGAGGTTGAAGCTACAATGAGCTGTGATCGTAACATTGCACTCCAGTCTGGGCAACAGAGCAAGACCCTGTCTCAAAAACAAAAACAAAAAAAAGAGTTTGGATCTTACTGTAAATGAAACCAGAAGCTATTCAGGAAATTTTAAGTAGAAAAGTGACATGATCTTATAACAAACACATTTCAAGACAGTAGGAGTAGCCAACTAACTGTTGAATGCTACCAAGAATTCTAGTAAGATGAGAGCAGAGATACTGGTAACCTTGACGACCTTTTTATTTTTAATTTTCACTTCGGGCAAAGAAGGTTGAATTAACCATATTTCACAGTTTGTGGCACATTATCATCATCAGTCTTTTTCTCTCTCTTTGAAATTCCTCTTTATTTCCATTCATTACATCCAATGGCAAAAATTCTAAAATTTTAACTTTTTTTTTTTTTTTTTTGAGACAGAGTCTCGCTCTGTTGCCCAGGCTGGAGTGCAGTGGCACAATCTCAGCTCACTGCAACCTCTGCCTCCCAGGTTCAAGTGCTTCTCCTGCCTCAGCCTCCCGAGTAGCTGGGATTATAGGCATTTGCCACCATGTCTGGCTAATTTTTGTATTTTTAGTAGAGACGAGGTTTTACCATGTTGGTCAGGCTGGTCTCGAACTCCTAATCTCAGATGATCCACCCACCTCGGCCTCCCAAAGTGCTAGGATTACAGACATGAGCCACCGCGCCTGGCCAATTTTAACTTTTTGTATGTGACCTTATATATATTATTATTTTACATGCATATATTTTAAATTTGTAAATTTGTTATTATGTTATATATCTCATTCTGTTTCTTTTTTTGCTCAACACCATATTTTTAAGAACCATTCATGCTGCTGTGTATAATATATTCAGTTTACAACTTTTTTTTTTTTAACAACTTTTGAGTGGTAATCTGCAATCGCATATTTTGCCTGTTTACTTCCTCAGTGATGGATGCTCGGCTTGCCTCCAACTACCCCCCCCCCACCCCACCACCACCACAGTGCAACTATGGACATCCTCAGTCATGTGCTCTTTGAGTCTATATGAGAATTTATTTCGGACACAGACCCAGGCAAGAACCGTTGGATCTTCAGGCCTGCGTACACATTAAGAGACTATTCTCCAAAATGGTCACACCAGTGGTGTGAGGGTTGCTGTATTACCTCCTCTTCTCCCATCGCATTGCCACCAATAAATACAGTTTAATTTCTGCCATTCATTATTATTTTAATTTGCACTGCTCTGATGACTAAGGAATTTGAGCATCTCTTCATATATCTGCTAGTCTTTTAAGTTTCTTCTTGTGTAAATTGCCTGTTTATAATCATTATTGATATTTCTATTATGGTTCCTGTCTTTTCTGGTTGAATATGCAAGCATTTCAAATCAGTGAGGAAAGCTTAGATTATTCAATAAATAGCTTAAGACAAATAGGTAATTATCTAGACTAGAATAAAATTGTATCTCACACCCTACAAAAGGATAAATTTCTAGTGAATGAATGTTTTAAATAGAAAAAAGAAGTTATAATATTTCTAGAAGAAATTGGCTGAGATTAAAAAAATAACAGACTAAGAAAGGCCTTTCCAAGTATGACTGATAATTGCAACTGCTTCAACAGCATTAATCAAAAGACTAATGACAAAACTGGAAAAAAAATTTACAATACATTTCACAAAGAGTAAATTTCCCTAATCTATAAAGAACTCCTGCAGATCAAAGAAACAACAATAACCTCTTAGAAAAATGGAGAAAGATATGAACAAATAGTTCACAGGAAAGGAAATATAAGGCTCTTATACGAATGAAATATGTTCAACCTAACTCAATTGCTGAACCAAATAATATGTGTATTTCTAACTTTGATAAATTGCCTTCCATAGAAAGTACTGATTTATATTCCACTGGCAATACATGAGGGTCTCTATTTCCCAATCCCCTTGGCAACTTATCTTATCAAATGTTTTAATCTTTGCCAAAAGCTGATATATTTCAAAAAATGATTTTGGTGTACATGTCTCTTATTTTGAGTAAATCTATGCAGTCGAATTCTATGCAATCTTCTAAAAAATCAATTGGCATAATCTATTCTTAAGTGAAAAAAGGAATATGCAGACTATTATTTAATATACTACCATTAGAATAAAAAGAGGAACATTTTGTTAAAAGGGAGAACTAATGTATTATTTGTATATGCATGTATCTATGTATGTGTATGTATATAAGAATTAAAAAAAAAAACTCTTGGTGTATATTCACAACACTGAGAACTGATCTCAAAAGGGATATTATGTGGCCCAGGTTTAGAAACAGAAGAGAGACCTGTAGATTTAACTATGGAGACAGCCCAGCTGTGCTTGTTTAGCCTTGGGGCAAACTCTGATAGCAGAACATTTGTATCTTTTAAAATTTTTAGGCCGGCACGGTGGCTCATGCCTGTAATCCCAGTACTTTGGGAGGCCAAGGCAGGAGGATCACCTGAGGTCAGGAGTTCGAGACCAGCCTGGCCAACATGGTGAAACCCCATTTCTAGTTAAAAAAAAAAAAAAAACTTGATGCGGTGGCTCACACCTGTAATCTCAGCACTTTGGGAGGCCAAGGCAGGCAGATCACGAGGTCAGGAGATCGAGACCATCCTGGCTAACACGGTGAAACCCCGTCTCTACTAAAAATACAAAAAATTAGCCAGGCGTGGTGGTGGGCGCCTGTAGTCCCAGCTACTCGGGAGGCTGAGGCAGGAGAATGGCGTGAACCTGGGAGGCAGAGCTGGCAGTGAGCCAAGATTGCACCTGGGTGCACTCCAGCCTGGGTGACAGAACGAGACTCCCTCTCAAAAAAAAAAAAAATTAGCCTGGCATGGTGGCTCACACCTGTAGTCCCAGCTACTTGGGAGGCTGAGGAAGGAGAATCGGTTGGGCGGAGATTGTGCCACTGCCCTCCAGGCCTGGGTGACAAAGTGAGACTCTGTCTAAAAAAAAAAAAAAAAAATTTTTTTAATTAAGGGATTCTAGACACACAGAAAGATGCATACAACTTGATGAATTTTACCCTTTGCACACATTCCTTTAACCACTATCCATTCAAGATGTATAAGATTTCCATCACCTCTAAAGGTCCATCTTTCCCCTTTCCAGTCCATATGCTCCCAGAGGTAACCATTCTGACATCCAACACCACAGATAAGTTTTGCCTGTTCTTGAACCTTATGTGCATGGAATCATTGCAATATGTATTTATATATTATGTCTGGCTTCTTTCTTTCAACACAATGGTTTTGAAATTCATGTTACTGCATATCATCAGTAGTTTATCCTTTTTCCTGCTGTATGGTATTCCATTTATGAATATACCACCATTTGTTTACACTGTGAACTTATAATGGATATTTTATGTACTAGTCAGTTTTTATGCTTATAAAGTATAACAATTTTGTTTTTTAATTAACATTGAACGGTTCCCTTGAGCAAAATTTGTTTTGTTGCAAATTGTGCTGGAAGTAGTGAAATAATAAATTAATAGTAGATTTAGTCCTGTTTTTTTTGTTTGTTTTGTTTTTTTTTTTTGAGATGGAGTTTCACTCTTGTCGCCCAGGCTGGAGTGCAATGGCGTGATCTTAGCTCACTGCAACCTCCACCTCCCAGGCTCAAGTGATTCTCCTGCCTCAGCCTCCCCAGTAGCTGAGATTACAAGTGGCTGCCACCACGCCCATCTCTCTTTTTTTTTTGTATTTTTAGTAGAGACAGAGTTTCGCCATGTTGGCCAGGCTGGTCTTGAACTCTTGACCTCAGGTGATCCACCTGCCTTGGCCTCCCAAAGTGCTGGGATTACAGGCGTGGGCAACCACGCCCAGCCAATTTAGTCTTGAATAGGTTGATGAGATTGTAACCATGGGTCAAGGCTGTGGGAATTTCACTGCAGAAGCAGGAGGACTAAAAGATTCCATGTGAAATTCACTCAGAGGCTTGAGATTTAAAAAGCTTTGAGTGTTATTTGGCATAGCTGGGGTAACATTTTTCAGCTCTCCCAATATATAAATGCAACATGGAAATTCAGAGGAGGGAGAAATCAATGAAATTTAGAATACTCAGGGAAAACTTGATGGAGGATATGGGGACTTGATGAGAATATGGATAAATAGAAAAGGGCAGGCGTGGCCAGGCACGGTGGCTCACACCTGTAATCCCAGCACTTTGGGAGGCTGAGGCGGGTGGATCACCAGAGGTCAGGAGTTTGAGACCAGCCTGGCCAACATGGTGAAACCCCACCTCTACTAAAAATACAAAAATTAGCTGGGCATGGTGGCGCATGCCTGTAGTCCTGGCTACTCAGGAGGCTGAGGCAGGAGAATTGCTTGAACCCAGGAGGCGGACGTTGCAGCAAGCTGAGATCATGCCACTGCACTCCAGCCTGGGTGACAGAGTGAGACTCTGAGAAGGAAGGAAGGAAAGAAAAGAAAAGAAAAAGGAGAAAAGAAAAGAAAAGGGAAGGAAGGGAAGGAAGGGAAGGAAGGGAAGGAAAGGAAGGAAAGAAAAGAGGCAGGCATGACTACAGTTTAGAGATGAACTCAACAGCCTGGGAAGGTGGAGTGAGCTGCCTCGACAGAACAGAGCCAGAAGAGGGGCAGTGGGAATTAGAACTGAAGAATATGTTAGAATTTTTGGTTGCATGCACTATAAATCAACTTAAGCTAGTTTAAGCAGAAGAGTTTGTACAGCAGAGGTAGGGATATCTCCCAGAATCCAAAGGAAGGATTGCAGTCAGGTCCCAAGAAGATGGAACCAGGATTGGGAGTTTAAAAAGTCACATGGATTCCAGGCAATTTTATCTCTATCTCATTTATGCATCTAAGATCTACTTCATTCTGTTCCCCTGTCTGTGGATTAGTTTTCTCTACTCCCCAAGTTACATGGTTAAAAATATGGCCTTGTTATAATTAGCAATTTTTTAAAATGCCTTTGTTGAAGAGACCAGTCCAGACTAAGACTGGAAACCCTTACACCTACCTCCAAAATTCTAGGGAAGGATCTGTGATTGACCTATTTTGGGACAGTCTTAGAAACAGAAGAGAGACCCATAGATTTAACTATGGAGAGAGCCCAGCTGTGCTTGTTTAGCCTTGGGGCAAACTCTGATAGCAGAACATTTGCATCTTTTAAAATTTTTAGGCCAGCACGGTGACTCATGCCTGTAATCCCAGTACTTTGGGAGGCCAAGACTCACCCCTAGGTCAAACAACTGTGAGGAAAGGTATGGCTACCAGGAGCTTCTGATTAGGTGGCAGGGGCTTAGGGGGCAGGATGCTATTCCAAGAAAGGGTAAGGGGCCTGTCAGGCAATTCATCTGATGTTTACAACATGAGATAGCAGAACAAAACAATGCAGGATGGGCTGGGCACAGTGGCTCACGCCTGTAATCCCAGCACTTTGGGAGGCCGAGGAGGGCAGATCACTTAGAGGTCAGGAGTTCTAGACCAGCCTGGCCAACATGGCAAAACCCCATCTCTACTAAAAATACAAACATTTCTCCATTTTTGCTTTAATTGCCTGTGCTTGTGGGGTATTACTCAAGAAATCTTTGCCCATACCAATGTCCTGGAGAGCTTCCTCCATGTTTTCTTGTAGTAGTTTCCTTGTCTGAGGTCTTAGATTTAAGTCTTTAATCCATTTTGATTTGATTTTTGTATAGGGTGAGAGACGGGAGTCTAGTTTCATTCTTCTGCATGTGGATATCCAGTTTTCCCAGTACCATTCATTGAAGAGACTGTCCTTTCCTCAGTATATGTTCTTGGTACCTTTGTCAAAAATGAGTTCACTGTAGATGTATGGATTTATTTCTGGGTTCTCTATTGTGCTCCATTGGTTTTGGAGCTGTTTTGGTTACTATAGCTCTGGAGTATATTTAGAAGTCAGGTACTGTGATTCCTCCAGTTTTGTTCTTTTCTCTCGAGATAGCTTTGGCCATTCTAGGTCTTTTGTATTCCACAAAAATTTTAGGATTTTTTTTTCTATTTCTGTGCAGAATGTCATTGGTATTTTGATAGGGATTGCATTGAATTTGTAGATTGCTTTGAGTAGTATGGACATTTTAATAATATTGATTCTTCCAATCCATGAACATGGCATATCTTTCCATTTTTGTGTGTGTCCTCTTCAATTTCTTGCATCAATGTTTTATAGTTTTTATTGCAGAGATATTTCACTACTTTAGTTACGTTAATTCCTAGGTATTTCATTTTATTTGTAGCTATTGTAAATGGAATTACTTTTTTGATTTCATTTTCAGATTGTTTGCTGTTGGCATGTAGAAATGGTACTGGTGCACCTTTATTGAATTTATGAGTTCTAATAGTTTTTTTTGGTGGAGTCTTTAGGTTTTTCCAAATATAAGATCATATCATCTGCAGACAAGGATAATTTGACTTATTCTTTTCTACTTTGGACACCCTTTATTTCTTTCCCTTATCTGATTGTTCTAGCTAGGAATTCCAGTACTATGTCGAAAAACATTGGTGAAAGTGGGCATCCTTGTCTTGTTCTAGATCCTAGAGGAAAGGCTTTCCATTTTCCCCATTCAATATGATACTAGCTGTGAGTCTGTCATATATGGCTTTTATTGTGTTGAGGTGTGTTCCTTCTATACTCAGTTTTTTGAGTTTTTTTTTAATCATGAAGGGATATTGAATTTTATGAAATTCTTTTCACCATCAGTTGAAGTAGTCACATGGTTTTTGCTCTTCATTCTGTTGTTATGATGTATCCCATTGATTGATTGGCATCTATTAAACCATCCTTGCCTTCCTGGGATAAATCCCACTTGGTCATGATTAATGATTTTTTTAATGTGTTGTTAAATTTTGTTTACTAGTATTTGGTTGAAGATTTTTGCACCCATGTTCATCAGATATACTGGCCTGTAGTTTTCTTTTTTTGATGTGTCTTTGTCTGGTTTTGGTATCAAGGTAATACTGGCCTCATAGAATGAGTTTGGAAATATTTCCTCCTCTTCTCTTTTTTGAAATAGTTTGAATAGGACTGATATTAGTTCTTTTTTAAATGTTTGGTAAAATTCAGCAGTGAAGCCATTGGGTCCTGGGCTTTTCTTTGCTAGAAGACTTTTTATTATGGCTTTGATTCTGTTACTTATTATTGGTCTGTTTAGGTTTTGGATTTCTTCATGGTTCAGTTTTGGTAGGTTGTATGTGTCTAGGAATTTATCAATTTCTTCTAGGTTTTCCAATTTATTGGCTTATTATTGCCCACAGTAGCCTCTGTGATCTTTTGAATTTCAAGTCCAGGTTTCCTACCTGCATTTATTGCATAGTGGTGACATCTGAGCTTTTAATGTACCCATCACCTGAATAGTGAATATTGTACCCAATAGTAATTTCTCAACCCTCACTCCACTCCCTCAAAAATAGCTTTATTATACAAAAAACCCCACCTATTTAAAATGTACATTTCTATAAGTGTTGGCAAATATATACAGTCATGTAATGACTACCATATACATGTACATTAATGATATCCTCAGTCCTTTCCCAAAAGGACCTATCACCATTTACTCAAGGATAGTACACTAGGGAATACCCAGCTATTTTGAGGATTATGAGACACAGGATTTTAGTTAGCATTTATGCACAGAGACCCAAAATGTCATCCTGGTCCCCTTTGTTGGAGTCGGCAGATGAGGTAATAAGTGCAGTCCTGGCCAAAGTCCATCTTACTGTGGGTTCACTGGGTCCCTAAGACCATTGGGTAGTCATTTCTCCTTCCACTGAACCTATGCCACTAAACCCTCTTCCAGTCTTTTGGTTATACCAGAAGAAAATATTTTTTCTTCAGCTACTCATAGATGGATGTATAATGATTATTAATAAAAGTCTAAATTTAACTTTTCATGAATATCCTTCTTGACATCTCTATGCATATGCAGACAAATATATATGCACAAATAAAATCACATGTGTCTTAGTCCATTTTGTTCTGTTATAACAGAATACCTGTGACTGGGTAACTTATAATGAACAGAAAGTTATTATCTCACAGTTCTGAAGGCTGGGAAGACCAAAATCAAGGCACCAGCAACTGAGTGCTTTCTTGCTGAGTTCTCCCATGAAGGAAGGCAGAAGAGCAAGAGAAAGCAAACCTACTCCCAAAAGCCCTTTTCATAGTGGCATTAATCCATTCATGGGGGCTGAACCCTCATGACCTACACACCTCCCAAAAGATCCTACCTTTTAACGCTGTTGCAGTGGGGATTAAGTTTCTAACATATGAGTTTTGGAGGAAACATTCAAACTATAACAACAACACAAAGTTATTTTGTAACCTACTTTTAAGACTTATCAGTATATCTTATAAATGTTTCTATAGTGTTATTAGTTTCCTATTGTTGCTGTGACAAGTTATCACAAATTTAGTGGCTTAAAACAACACAAATTTATCTTACAGTTCTATAGGTCAGAAGTCTGAAAAGGGGTCTAACTGGGCTAAAGTCAGATTGTTGGCAGGACTGCATTCCTTTCTAGAAACTCTAGGGGAGAATCCATTTCCTTTCCCTTTCCAGCTTCTAGAGGAAGTCTACATTACTTCGTTCATGCCTTTCTTCCTCCATCTTCAAAGCCAGCAGCTTCAGCTGAGTCATTCTCATGCTGCCATCTTTTTGGTTCTCCCTCTTCCACTTTTAAGGACTTCTGTGATTACACCACATCCGCCTGGATAACCCAGGATAATTGCCCCATTTTAAGGCCAGTTTAGTAGCAACTTTAGTTCTGTCTGAAACCTTAATTCACCCTTACCATGTAGTTGCATGTATTTTCAGGTTCCAGGGATTTGCATATGGACATATTTGTGGGACCATTGTTCTGACTACCACAGTCATTAGATGTAAATCTACCTCACCATTTTTCAATGATTGCAAAGTATTATTATTTTTTGAAATAGGGTCTCACTCTGTCACCCAGCCTGGAGGGCAGTGGTGTGATCACAGATCTCACTGCAGCCTTGACTTCCTGGGCTCAAGCAGTCCTCCCACCTCAGCCCCCTGAGTAACTGGGACTACAGGCCTGGGCCACCATGCCCAGCTAATTTTTAATGTTTTTGTAGCAATAGAGTCTCACTATGTTGCCCAGGCTGGTTTTGAATTCCTGAGTTCAGGCAATCCTCCTGCCTTGACCTCTCAAAGTGTTGGGATTACAGGCATGAGCCACTGTGCCCAGCCTATGATTGCAAAGTATTATATTTTATGATGCACCTGCATTTATGTAACCAACATCTTGTAGCTGGATATTCACTTATTAGTTCACCTAAGAAATATTCATTGGATACCTACCATATTGCATGTTAGGTGCTAGGGATATATTTGGGAGCAATCATTTATGTTGTTTCCCTTTTACACTACTATAAACAATATTTTAATCATCAGGTTTGTGCCTATATCTTTATGCATATATCTCCAACTATTTCCTTAGAATAAATTCCTAGATTTGGAAACAATGGATCAAAGGATAGTCTACATTTTGATACATTTGTCATACTGCTTGCCAAGCAAAGGTAGTATCTTTATTTTCTCATAACTGGTGCATGAGATTTTTTTCTACTCTTTTCCCAGCTGGTTATTCTCAAATTTTTAACATTTACCCAACGCAGAAGTGACAAAATTTATAGTTGCATATCTTTGCTTTCTAGTGAGACTGAATATCTTTTAAAAATATCATTATCCTGGAGATTGAATATTTTGTCATAATGTTTATCAAAAATTTTAAATAAATTTCTCATCTGGATCTTGGATTCCTAGGTACAAGCGCCTTAGTGATATAGGAAGGAAGAGGCACCTATAAGAAACATTTTAAGGCCGGGCGTGGTGGCTCACGCCTGTAATCTTAGCACTTTGGGAGGCTGAGGCAGGAGGATTGCTTGAGGAGTTCAAGACTAGCCTGGGCAACATGGTGAAATACCGTCTCTACAAAAAATACAAAAATTCGCCAGGCATGGTAGCACACACCTGCGGTCCCAGCTACTCAGGAGGCTGAGGTGGGGGGATGGTTTGAGCCCAGGAGGCAGAGGTTGCAGTGAGCTATGATCAGGCCACTGCACTCCAGCCTGAGTGACAGAGCCAGATCTTGTCTCAAAAAAAAGAAAGAAATAACAAAAGAAAGAAAGAAAGAAAGGTATTACTTTAAAAATCAATATGAACCCTTAGCTTTCCTCAGAAGAATGAATGATTCTGAGTCTAGGGTAGAAAAAGAACAAGATAAATCAGAGACACCTTGGGTCAGAGAGCAAGGAAATTATCAAAGACTGATGGAGTCATGTCAAAAGTCACAGGAAGCCAGGCACGGTGGCTGCTTTAGAAGGCATTTGAATGATCCTATCTAAACATGTCCTTATCTTTTTCTCACTGAAATAAAATGATCAGGGGTAAAGAATTATTATTATTTTTCTTGAGACAGAGTCCTGCTCCATCACCCAGGCTGGAGTGCAGTGGCATGATCATAGCTTGCAGTAGCCTCGAACTCCTGGGCTCAAGTGATCCTCCCATCCCAGCCTCCCGAGTAGCTAGGACTACACACATCTGCCACCATGTAAGGGTAATAATTTCTTTTTTTTTTTTAGACATGGTGTTTTTAGATATGTTGCCCAGGATGGTCTTGAATTTCTGGGTTCAAGTGATCCTCCCACCTCAGTCTTTCAAAGCCCTGGGTTAGAGGCATGAGCCACTGTGCCTGGCTGGTAAAGGATTATTAAAGATTCCTTTGTTCTTAGGTTACATTAAAAAGTACAATGTAGGCCGGACACAGTGGCTCATGCCTGTAATCCCAGCACTTTGGGAGGCCAAGGTGGGCAGATCACCTGAGGTCAGGAGTTCGAGATCAGCCTGGCCAACATGGTGAAACCCCATCTCTACTAAACATACAAAAATTAGCCAGGTGTGGTGGCATATGCCTATAGTCCCAGCCACTAGGGAGGCTGAGGAAGAAAAATCACTTGAACCCGGGAGGTAGAGGTTGCAGTGAGCCAAGATCATGCCACTGCACGCCAGCCTGGGTGACAGAGCGAGACTCCGTCTCAAAATACAAACAAACAAGCAACAACAATGTGGAGCCAGGCATGGTGGTGTGCACCTGTGGTCCCAGCAGGCATGGTGGTGTGCACCTGTGATCCCAACAGGCATGGTGGTGTGCACTTGGAGTCCCAGCAGGCATGGCAGTGTGCACCTGTGATCCCAGCAGGCATGGTGGTGTGCACTTGTAGTCCCAGCTACTTAGGAGGCTGGCGTGGGAGGAAACTTTGCGTCCAGGAGTTAGAGTCCAGCCTGGGCAACACAGCAAGACTCCATTCTCTAAAAACAAAGTTCGCAGGACAGGAGTGGGTGTAGATATTGTTTGGCAAGAGGAAAAGAGTTCTGGAAATTGGTTGTACAACAATGTGATTTTATTAAAACAACAAGGAGATATAACTTCATGCCTGTTAAGATGGCTATTATCAAAAAGACAACAGATAATACATGTTGGCAAGGATATGGGCAAAAGGGAACCTTTGTACGCTGTTGGTAGAAGCCATTATGGAAAACATTACGGAGATTCCTCCACAAATTAATAATAGAACTGCCATATAATCCAGCAAGCCCATTTCTGGGTATATATCTGAAAGAAATGAAATCAGTATGTCAAAGAGGCATCTGCACTCCCATGTTCATTGGCAGCATTATTCACAATAGCCAAGACATGGAAACAACCTAAGTGTCCATTGGTAGACGAATGGATGCATTGTTATATATATACACATACACATATACACACGCACACATGTACATACAGAGACGTGATAGACTATTACTCAGCCACAAAAAGAAAACCCTGCTATTTGCAACAACATTATTCATAATAGCCAAGTATAAACCTTTAAGGCATGATGCTAAGTGAAATATATCAGACAGAGAAAGACAAATACTATATAATCTTACTTATATGTCAAATTTTAAAAAGATGAACTCACAGAAAGAGTAAAATGGTGGCTGCAGGGGCTAAGAGGTAGGAGATATGGGGAGATGTTGGTCAAAGGATAAAACTTTGTCATAAGATGAGTAAGTTCTGGAGATCTAATGTAGCATAGTGACATTATTTGATAACAATGTACACTTGAAATTTGCTAAGATACTAGATCTCAAGTATTCTCATCACAGAGACACACACGGTAACTAGGTAAGGCAATAGATGTGTTAACTAACTTGATTGTGGTAATTATTTCACAATATAGACATATATCACATAATCACTTTGTACACCTTAGTTTTATGCAATCATATTTGTCAATTATACCTCATAAAGCTAGGGACAAAAAGAATATGGGGAAAGAAAGATTAATAACTATAAAAAGTCTTCTTTAAGAGCTATTTCTTTTTTTTTTTTTTTGAGACAGAGTTTCGCTCTGTCCCCCAGGCTGGAGTGCAGTGGCGCCATCTCGGCTCACTGCAAGCTCCGCCTCCCGGGTTCACGCCATTCTCCTGCCTCAGCCTCCCGAGTAGCTGGGACTACAGGCGCCCGCCACCACGCCTGGCTAATTTTTTTTTGTATTTTTTTTAGTAGAGATGGGGTTTCTCTGTGTTAGCCAGGATGGTCTCGATCTCCTGACCTCGTGATCCGCCCACCTCGGACTCGCAAAGTACTGGGATTACAGGCATGAGCCACCGCACCTGGCCTGAGCTATTTCTTATTACAACTTTTTTTTTTTTTTTTTTTTTTTTTTGAGATGGAGTTTCACTCTTGTTGCCCAGGCTGCAGTGCAGCGGTGCGATCTCGGCTCACTGCAACCTTCGCCTCCTGGTTTCAAGCCATTCTCCTGCCTCAGCCTCCCAAGTAGCTGAGATTACAGGCACCCACCACCATCCCCAGCTAATTATTGTATTTTTAGTAGAGACGGGGTTTCGCCATATTGACCAGGTCTCCAACTCCTGACCTCAGATGATCCACCTGCCTTGGCCTTCCAAAGTGCTGGGATTACAGGCGTGAGCCGCTGCTCCCAGCCTAACTTCTTTATTTTTTTAAGATGAGGTTTTGCTCTGTTACCCAGGCTAGAGTGCAGTGGTGCCATCATAGCTCACTGTAGCCTCAAATTCCTGGGCTCAAGCAGTCCTCCTACCTGGGCTTCCCAAAGTGCTGGGAATTACAGTTGTGAGCCACCGCACCTGGCCTATAACTCCTCAGGTTACTTGATAGCCTTATGCAGTTTTATAACATGCACTAAACACAAATGAAGGGCAGATAAAAATATTATATATAAAAACCCAATGTGAATGGACTTTACACCACTGAACTGTATACTTAAAATGGCTAAGATGGGCCGGGCTCACACCTGTAATCCCAGCACTTTGGGAGTCTGAGGTGGGCAGATCACCTGAGGTCAGGAGTTCAAGACCAGCCTGGCCAATATGGTGAAACCCTGTCTCTACTAAAAATACAAAAATTAGCCGGGCGTGGTGTCGCACGCCTATAGCCCCAGGTACTCGGGAGGCTGCGGCGGAAGAATCAATTGAACCCAGGAGGCAGAGGTTGCAGCCAGATGAGATCATGCCACTGCACTCCAGCCTGGGTGACAGAGTGAGATTCCGTCTCAAAAAAAAAAAAAAAAAAAAAAAAGGCTAAGATGGGATTCTGGAAGAAACAAGAGTGTGATGTGAGTGTGTAGAGGCAAAAGAAATCGAGGAATTATGCGACCATGAAGCCAATGCTTAGTCTCAGAGATCAGAGGCTTAAAGAAAGGGATAGATTAAAACCTAAAAAGGAAGAAAAGAAAGATTCCAACATACTAAAGGAAAGAGAAGTTCCTCAACACCCTTCCTGCTTATTTTTCCAATATAATACACAGCTGGGCCACCTTACCACATTCTTGTTGATTCCAACTTTATCAACTTTTCCATTAAAGCCAAACCCGACTTAGTGCAGTCAATGACGGACTGTCTGTAGGCTATGTGTATCCCTTATATAACTGATTGTGTGATGGCTGAAATTGAGAAATTGGGGCAGAAGTATTGAGTGGCTCTAAGAATCTCCAAGGATCCAAGGTTTGAATGATTACCATGCACACACAAAGGAACCTATGCAGATGACTGCTTAGTACAGAGAGAAACTCAACACAAATGTTACATTGTGGCCACGGTTGACCAGGACCCTAAAAGAAGAATCTGTAAGATTCCAGGAGTTCCTATCACGTACATTTCTAACCATAGATATAACATCGAATGAATGCCAGATGATTATGGAGTCCTTGGGTTCTAATTCTTACAAGACAAAGTTTCCCTGCCTTTCTTTGACCAATTTTCCTCTTGTTGCCAGTTTCCTCTGCCTTTCTTTGACCAGTTTTCTCTTGCTGCCAGTTCATTAAACATGTAATAGCATGAATTATTATTCTATTCACCCATTTGCTCTATTATGAGCTGAGTATGAATAATTATGCTCACTTTTTTAAATGCTGTTTTGAAATTGTTATTTTGTCTCATTTAAAAATTTTAAGGCTGGGTGCAGTGGCTCACGCCTGTAATCCCAGCACTTTGGGAGGCCAAGGCAGGTGGATCACCTGAGGTCGGGAGTTTGAGACCAACCTGGCCAACATGGTGAAACCCCATCTCTACTAAAAATACAAAAAATTAGCTGGGGGTGGTGGTGGGTGCC
Source organism: Pan troglodytes (assembly GCF_028858775.2). Taxonomy (NCBI): domain Eukaryota; kingdom Metazoa; phylum Chordata; class Mammalia; order Primates; family Hominidae; genus Pan; species Pan troglodytes. Next base: position 154,570,999 of record NC_072404.2, on the reverse strand, counting down.
TGTAATCTCAGGTACTCTGGAGACTGAGGCAGGAGAATCGCTTGAACCCGGGAGGCAGAGGTTGCTGTGAGCCGAGATCGTACCATTGCACTCCAGCCTGGGCAACAAGTGTGAAACTCTGTCTCCAAAAAAAAAAAAAAAAAAAATTTAAATGATGGCCAAGATACAAAATCTCAGGAAGAAGACGTTTTATACTCTCAGTTCTGTTGCACAGTATGGTGAATACAGTTAATAATAGTTTGTTTGTTTTTTTTTTTGAGAAGGATTTTCACTCTTGTTGCCCAGGCTGGAGTGCAATGGCGCGATCTTGGCTCACCGCAACCTCCGCCTCCCGGGTTCAAGCGATTCTCCTGCCTCAGCCTCCCGACTAGCTGGGATTACAGGCATGCACCACCATGCCCGGCTAATTTTGTATTTTTTTAGTAGAGACGGGGTTTCTCCATGTTGGTCAGGCTGGTCTCGCACTCCCGACCTCAGGTGATCTGCCCGCCTGGGCCTCCCAAAGTGCTGGGATTACAGGCGTGAGCCACGGCGCCCAGGCTAATAATAGAGTATTATACATTTCACAATTGCTAAGAGTAAATTTCAAATGTTCTCATCACAAAAATGTTAAGTATTTGAAGTGATGGTTATGTTAACTAGCTTGACTTTGTTATTCCACATTGTACCCAAAAATTATGACATCACTTTGTGACTCATAAACTTATACAATTATAAATTGTCAATTTACAATAATTGGTTGCAAATAATGGTTAAGATGGTAACTTTTATGTTATGTGTATTTTAGCACAATTTAAAACTTTTTTTACAGCTCACAGGAGCCAGTTTAAAGGAGCTCTTGCTGGAAAGCTCAAACATCAAAATAAATAATGTTTGCAGTTACTTGATACATATATAATATGTAACACTCCATGGTTTCAAGGCTCCTAATCCCAGCAAGCAGGCAGATTGTTTGAACCTAGGAGTTCCAGACCAGCCTAGGCAACATGGCAAAACCCTGTCTCTACCAAAAATATAAAAATTAGCCGGTTTCATAACCCAGTCTCAAAATAAATAAATAAAAAATTTAAAATAAAATTTAAAAATTAAAAATAAATAAATAAATAAAGTAAAAAATCTCCATGGTTTCATGATACTTGAAAAGAAAAAAAAAAAAGGAAAGGAAAGAGAACCTTGTTGGTTACTATAGAAGGTTGCTAGGGCACTTATTTATTTTTTTGAAAACTGATAAAAGAATTTTCCTTCCTCTCACCTTCCCTGTATAAATTGATTTTGAGAGTAATCAAATAGTTAAATGAGAAAGTTCTTCGTTACAGAATTTCAGTCAAAAAGCAGATAACGAATGACAGAATTAGGAACTCACTGTTTTGCAACCCTAAATAAAAGAAGGCCTCTCAGCATGATCATCATGGCTGCTCCAACAGTTAAATGAAAGGTCGAAGGCGAGCTTTGCAATGGAGGGATCAGAGGGAGCCGACTGATCCTTGGCATCAGCCTTTATATCCAATTACCAGTGTAAAGGCAATCTGAGTTACACAGGAACATGTTCAACAATCCTACATGGAATCAGCCAACCAAATTTGTAACATGGGGCATTCCACAACACAAATGACTCAGTTTCTCCAACAAATCAATGGCTTGGGAAAACAGTGGGGAAAGGATAGCCATTCAAAAAATAAGTGGGCTGGGCCTGGTGGCTCACGTCTGTAATCCCAGCACTTTAGGAGGCTGAGGCAGGCGAATCACGAGGTCAGGAGTTCGAGACCAGCCTGGCCAACATGGTGAAACCCCGTCCCCACTAAAATTACAAAAAATTAGCTGGGTGTGGTGGTGGGTGCCTGTAATCCCAGCTACTTGGGAGGCTGAGGCAGGAGAATTGCTTGAACCCAGGAGGTGGAGGTTGCAGTGAGCCAAGATCGTGCCATTGCACCTCCGGCCTGGGCAACAGTGTGAGACTCTGTTTTGGAAAAAAAAAAAAAAAAAATGTGTAGACTGGGTACAGTGGCTCACACCTGTAATGCCAGCACATTGGGAGGCTGAGGCGGGGAGGATCACTTGTGGCCAGGAGTTTAAGACCATCCTGGCCAACATAGTGAGACCTCATCTCTAACTTAAAAAAAAAAAAAAAAAGTGTAAGGGATACAGTAGCGAAATGTAGTGTTGTACTTAGTTTGGATCCTATAGTAAACCATTTTGGAGACAATTGGAAAAATGTGAATAAAGACTAGGCATTAGATGATACGAAGAAATTATTTTGCTAGATGTAAAGATTTCTTTTACACTTTTTTGTTTGTTTGTTTGTTTTGCAGACTGGGCAACATAGCTCTATCAAAAAAAGTCACAAAAATTAGCCAGGTGTGGGCCGGGCCCGGTGGCTCACGCCTGTAATCCCAGCACTTCGGGAGGCTGAGGCAGGTGGATCGCGAGCTCAGGAGATTGAGACCATCCTGGCTACCACGGTGAAACCCCGTCTCTACTAAAAATACAAAAAATTAGCCGGGTGTGGTGGTGAGCGCCTGTAGTCCCGCTACTCGGGAGGCTGAGGCAGGAGAATGGCGTGAACCCGGGAGGCAGAGCTTTCGGTGAGCCGAAATCGCGTCACTGCACTCCAGCCTGGGCGACAGAGCGAGACTCTGTCTCAAACAAACAAACAAACAAACAACAACAACAAAAAATTAGCCAGGTGTGATGGCACATGCCCATAGTCCCAGCTACTTGGGAGGCGAAGGTGGGAGGATCGTTTGGGCCCCGGAGACAGAAATTTCAGTGACCCAAGATTGTGGCACTGCACCCCAGCCTGTGCAACAGAACGAGACCCTGTCTCAAAAACAAAACAAAACAAAAAAATTTTTTTGATGATACAAATAACATGTGCTCATTCTAGAAAAATCAGAAAATACAGAATACAGAAAGAAGAATATACGGTACCCAGTTCCATCATTTGAAGATAATCATTGTTCTTATATTTAGGAGCATTTCCTTCTAGTTATATATTTATAAACTGTTTTGTTTTACCTCAGTTGCACAGGATTGGGTTGGTCATACTCTTTGGCTCAAGACGACACTCTCTCACCATTGGCCCTCTTTTATTTCACTATTTATAGTTTATTTTTAATAGTATATTTATAGTTTATTAAGGAATAAACCCCTGTGACTCATCATCTACATGAAAACTAGAATCCTGATAATAACCTAATACGATATGATGAATCCTGATGATTATCTATGTGGCCTCCTCTCCATCTTAGCCCCTCCTCCCCAACTTGGTAACCACCATGCTGACTTGGTGTTCATCATTCCCCTGCTTTCCTTCTGAGTGTATATGTGAGTTGTCTTTAACTTATAAAAGGTTATTGCTCTAAGCAATATATTGTTGCAAGAGGCTGTAGTTCATTTATTCTGTATAATATTCCTTTGTGACTTTACTACAGTTTATCCATTCTCCTGTGAATGGATATTTGGGTTGTTTCTAGGTTTTCCTGGGAAGAGTTCTGACAGGTAGTTAAAATTTATACTTCAAATTTCATCTTAAGATACACTACTACCATGCCACCTTTTCTTTTTATTTCCATAGGTTTTTGAGGAACAGGTGGTATTTAGTTACATGAGTAAGTTCTTTAGTGGTGATTTGTGAGATTTTGGTGCACCCATCTCCTGAGCAGTGTATACTCAATTTGTGGTCTTTTACCCCTCACCCCCTTCCCACCCTTTCCCCCTGAGTCCCCAAAGTCCATTGTGTCATTCTTATGCCTTTTGCATCCTCATAGCTTAGCCCCAACTTATGAGTGAGAACATATGATATTTGGTTTTCCATTCCTGAATTACTTTGCTTAGAATAATCATCTCCAATCCCATCCAGGTTGCTCCAAATGCCACTAATTAATTCCTTTTCATGGCAGAGTAGTATTCCATCATATATATATATATATATATATATATATATATATATATGTATATCACAGTTTCTTTATCCACCTGTTGATTGATGGGCATGTGGGTTGGTTCCACATTTTTGCAATTATGAATTGTGCTGCTATAAATATGTGCATGCAAGTATCTTTTTCATACAATGACTTCTTTTCCTCTGGGTAGATACCCAGTAGTGGGATTGCTGGATCAAATGGTAGTTGTACTTTTAGTTCTTTAAGGAATCTCCCGGTTTTCCATAGTGGTTGTACTAGTTTACATTCCCATCAGCAGTGTAGAAGTGTTCTCTTTTTACTGCATCCACACTAACATCTATTATTTTTTGGTTTTTTAATCATGACCATTCTTGCAGGAGTGAGGTGGCATCACATTGTGGTTTTGATTTGCATTTCCCTGATCATTAGTGATATTGAGCATTTTTCATGTTTGTTGGCCATTTCTATGTCTTCTTTTGAGAATTGTCTATTTATGTCCTTAGCCTAGAGGTTTTTTTCTTTTTTCTTTTTTTTTTTTTTGAGACGGAGTTTCGTTCTTTTGCCCAGGCTAGAGTGCAATGGTGCAATCTCGGCTCACTGCGACCTCTGCCTCCCAGGTTCAAGTGATTCTTGTGCCTCAGCTTCCTGAGTAGCTGAGATTACAGGTGCCTGCCACCACGCCTGGCTAATTTTTGTATTTTTTCATAGAGACAGGGTTTCACCATGTTGGCCAGGCTGGTCTTGAACTACTGACCTCATGATCCACCTGCCTCTGCATCCCAAAGTGCTGGGATTATAGGCGTGAGCCACCGTGACCGGCCATCTCCTTCCTCCTTCACCACAATCACCAAATCAGCCCCTAGGTGTTTTTGGTATTCAGATTTCATTTAAAGAAAAAGTTTTGATGGCAACAAATTGTGCAAACTTCTCTACACACTCCACATTCAACACACACACATTGACTGATGACATTCATTTTGTTGTGTGCTGTCTTATATTCTTCTCATATTCCAGAAGCTCTGTGTTAAGGTAGTTTACAGGCATGTCACTAAGTCCCTAGCTCTGCTGCTCTGAGACCATCTTAATAGTCGGGAGTACTGTTTGAACATTATTATAAAGTACATACTGTAACCTTGAACTCCTGGTCTCAAGTGATCCTCCCTTCTCAGCCTCCCAAGTAACTGGGATGACAGGAATGTGCCACTACACCTGGCTAATTAAAAAAAATTTTTTTTTTTTTTTTTTTTTTTGTAGAGACAGGGTTTTGGTATGTTGCTCAGGCTGGTCTCGAACTCCTGGCATCAAGTGATCCTCCCACCTCAGCCTCCCAAAGTGTTGGGATTACAGGCATAAGCCACTATGCCCAGCCTAGAAGTATTTTATAGGATGAAGAAAGGAGAGGTAAGACAACTATTCATCTAAGACAGAGATGTTCTCAATACAGGATCTAGTAAATCACTGCTTCATTTTTGCCATTAGAAAGTAGATGTAACTATTGTGATATCATGCCTGTTTGCTAGCACCTTTCTGAAAGTGCACTAAGCCACAGAGGAGGAAAGCAGTCCCTTGGCTTCCGTCTACTTGGATGCATGTGGTGTGTGTGGCACACATGGCAGAGCTGTGGGCATCTTGCTAGCTGTTGAGCTTTGGGATCTATTCTGATTGCTTCTCCCAAATGAGGCAGGATGCATCTCATTTACATGGATACAAACATTCCATTGCCTTCTTTTATTGCTCAATACTTTATTCCCACTGATGATATCAATCACGTTGTTGTGTTTAGTTGTGTATACTTCCGTTAGAGTTCCTTGAGAGTCAGGCCTGTGCATTATTTATCTTTGCAGCCCAAGTACCTGGCATATGCTTAGCACACAATAAAATAATAATTAAATGGGAACTGAATATATGAGGTTAGACTTCACAAGTCACTTGCTCTACCAGTTACTGTATGTTTAATTATTCAGTCAACAAGTATTTGAGAGCTTTCTATGTGTGAGGTACTACACTATGCACTGGTCATATAACTTCTGAATGGGCTGTAATTCAGCAAAGAGCCAAGCCTAGTATGATTCAGCAGGAACCACCAGCCTCTTAGTGGAAAGGGCTTCTTGGGGAATATGTACTTTCCTCTCTTCTAAAGAGTAACTTATGGGGCCCAAAACTTTATTTCTCTCCTTTCATTCTAGGGCTAGGAAAGAAAGAGTAGAAGGCACATGACATACTTAGGTCCCACCCTCATCACACTCAACAGAATATCATACTAAGAATCAAATAATAAACTTTAATTTGAATATAATACAGTAGAATATAATAATTATTTTGAGGTACAAAAATAATTATAAAATACTTTTCCCATTTGCAAGTAATGTATGCTATGGACTATAAATAGTACACTGATGCCAGAAACTATACATATTTCACTACATGCCTAAGTCTGGGTCTTCCTCTCTCCTCCATCATCACACATGTAAGAAAACCAGCTATGCAATACTACTTTGCAATCTTGAAACTCTGTTAAGACATTTCAGAAGTAGCTATCTTTAATAAAAGAATTAGATGGTACCTTTCTTTAAAATAGTATGTATGTTTTTTGGCTCAATCCTATAGATGAAAAAGTTTACAAAAATTAGATTTCTGCCATTTTTGGAATATCTGCTTTTTTTCCCCAAAAGACAGGAAAATGTCAGAGAGAATCTAGAGTGTTGAATTCAACACAAGCTCATTTGAAAGTAAGTCTCCATCCATGGAAAAGCTTTTTGACTATAGGCAATTTGAAAATAATAGCAATTCACTGGAAGACAAATTTCACTGCCAAAACCTGCTGACGAGTTCTCCCTGTCTTTTCTATTACTGTGTTTCCTAATATTTTAAGTGAGGTAAGAATTACAATAATGATTCTAAAAATTATAGCAGGTTCTACCCAGATGGGACCCATCTAGTTCCTAAGATGCTGAGAGCCATTTATTATTTAAAAAGTAGGAACAACATGAGGAAACAGAAGCTTTGGCATATGAAAAAAAATGTAGCTTTGCTTCCTAGAATTCAGTTATTTAGGCCAGTTTATTTTGATTTGTGCTCTGAACTGATTATATATGGGTCTAAAGATAAAAGACAGAAAAACTGGCCATCTTCATGAGTAGAGGTGAAACAACCCCTTGAGACAGTCCTGAAGGTGAAGGAGATCTTCAGTCATCGATCTCTTCTTGGCTGCTTCCACTCCTGCCATTTTCTCATCTCCTTTCTATACAACTCCTTCATCCACAAGTGGAGTGCTGGGATAAGTGGAACAACTAATACAGTGCCTACGGGGATTTTCCTGACTTCAGTGCTTGAGGAATTCTTTCTTTCAGTTCTCTTCCCATCTATTCTCTTCTAGGCAGGGATGGCTCTGCACTTTCTAGACCTGTAACACTAGGTACCTTAAACTAATAGAAAAAAACTATATGGTGTAAAAACAAAGGTAGTATAAAACATAGAAAGATGTGGGTCTCTTTTCTGGAAATAGGTTGTGAGCTTAAGAATGCTCAGTTGTACAGTAGGTTTATGTTATAAGAGCTCAGAAGCATGGGGCTGGAATATGACTTACGACAGAGAGCCTAGCCATTAGGAGATTCCCTCAAAGGACTTTATACGATTCATGTTTTATTATTGTTACATTAATAAGTGCCCACAATACATATAAATCACTGTAGCCCTACTTTCAAAACTGATGTTTGGGCCAGGCGCGGTGGCTCATGCCTGTAATCCCAGCACTTTGGGAGGCTGAGGCGGGCAGATCACGAGGTCAGGAGATGGAGAGCATCGTGGCTAACACGGTGAAACCCCGTCTCTACTAAAAATACAAAAAATTAGCCGGGCGTGGTGGTGGGTGCCTGTAGTCCCAGCTACTCAGGAGGCTGAGGCAGGAGACTGGCTTGAACCCAGGAGGTGGAGCTTGCAGTGAGCCGAGATCGCACCACTGTACTCCAGCCTGGGTGACAGAGCGAGACTCCGTCTCAAAAACAACAACAACAACAACAACAACAACAACAAAAACTGATGTTTGTTCAGCAAGATACATTAACAAAAACCTAACCTGCTTTGTTACCTAAAATAATTAAGGTACCAAAATATAATGGACTAGTGAGATTCATAAACATTGTTTCTTGAATACCTTTAGAGGTACTACAATTTTTTTCATAGTACTCACCTTTTAAAACATTGCAATACTCATCTTACTGCGCTGTAACATGTTATTATCATCAACAATTTAATTACTGAAAGAGTAATCCCATAAATCTATCCTATTAATGACTGGACAGTTTGATAAAGTAGCTTACTGCCATTCTTAGAAACACATAGCTAGTTATTCTCCCAAGATTCAGAGGTGAAGTTATAAAACCCTTTATGGAATTCCCCAATAAAATGGGATAACGTACAGAGATGCCTTAAAGTTAAATGATACAATGATGCTGATTCTTGAACATCAAAGATGTTTGTTATTGCAGCCAGGAGACAATGCCATAAAATGCTAACAAAAAAAAGTTATACTGTTTTCCTTAAAGTCAGTAAATTGCATAAAAGTACTCTGAGCATTTTTGGAAGAAAGGCACCAGATAAGTCCAAAGTCTTATTGCTACTAGGATCATACAGGGTCACAGACTATGGCACTCTGTTCAGCCAGGAGACTAAGTCTCAGCAAGTCAGTCTCTGACCTTGAGGCTTAAAGAGCAAGGAAGGAAAATGTCAATAAAACAGAGCCCTGTATCACAGATTAAACTGGGGTGAAAATGATTTCCAGTTTTATGTCAAAGTAGAAGCTGGTTCCTAGGATGCTGGAGCTATTTTAGATGGACACTCTGTTTTCTTTGGCCCATTTCTTCATGATCCGGATCATGTATTCTACTTGGGTGTTACCTGTGCTTCTCAGTAAATGGAGCACTTCTCGAAGGGTCTCTCTGAGGAAAAGATTTGAAAAGACAAAGTGTTTCAATGAAGAATGAAAATTAAAAAATAAAATAAACTCTGAACTGTCCTTCATACTGTATGTCTTGTAGGGCATTTTTGGTAATAGACTCTTCCACTGTGTATTCACAAAGCAATTACAAACTGCCTAGCCTTATGTTCTTATTGTGGCATAGTAAAAGGGAAATTATGTGAAATCTTTCTTGCCAATCCAAGTGTTCCTTGTTTATCCATACTATCTATATACATACTGATAATCTTTTTGTCCTTTCTGAGATGACCTAAATATTCCCATTTCTATTCTTATTCTGCATGACTAGAAAGAGTATATCCAGAAGTTGGGGTTCAAGTTCTAGCTCTAACACCAGCAAGTCACTTAATTTGTCTAACTCATGGATTTCTCCCTTGTTTAAGGTGGTAACCACCTTCAACTAGGCATCACTGTCAAATTCATAAAATTTTACAAAGCCAAAGGAATAAGGGATTTTTTCAAGAAAAATAATACATGAATAAATATGGAAGAGATGGACACTAAGGACTAAGCCTAGCATTTATATTTGAAGTAATTTAAATTTAATTAAAATTAAAACATATTTTAACTAATGAACGCTAAAATTTCCCTATTGCCCTAGCAAATCTATAGGCGACTGCCTATGAACCTATTTGCTTAAGAGTCTTCTCATATTTTCTACTTCTTTTTTCCCACAAACAACCTCTTTCACCTAACCAAATGCTTTTAAACTTTTACTTAGAACTAGAAGTACTATAAGGTAGGAAGTAATTTTTGATAGATTATTTTCTTACAAAATTATCACATTTCCTATTCATGTATCAGTAACAAATACATTCCATGAAGTTATTTTTAGAAAATGGAATCGAGTTGTGTTTTAATGTTTGTTTCAAATGAAACTATAGGCTGGGCATCGTGGCTCATGCCTGTAATCCCAGAACTTTGGGAGGCTGAGGTGGAAGGATCACCTGAGGTCAGGAGTTTGAGACCAGCCTGGCCAACATGGTGAAACCCTGTCCCTACTAAAAATACAAAAATTAGTCAGGCATGGTGGCATGTGCCTGTAATCCCAGCTACTCCGGAGAGTGAGGCAGGAGAATCGCTTGAACCTGGGAGGCAGAGGTTGCAGTGAGCTGAGATCACGCCATTGCACTCCAGCCTGGGCAACAGAGCAAGACTCTATCTAAAAAAAAAAAAAAAGAAAGAAAGAAAAAAAAAAGAAAAAAAGAAAGTATAAATCACTTAATTTTATTAATTTTATGTAAACTAATGTCTCAGTATTTCCTAGAATATGAGAAGGTGAAAGAAAACAAAAGAGTTATCAACCACATCTACTCCATTCCTAATTTTTTGAGACCTAAACTAAAGCACACAAGAAAAAGCCAATAGGCAAAAAACAAAAAACAAACAAAAAACCCAAAAGAGTAGAAGAGTAAAAAAAAAAAAAACACTTTGTCTATAAAAATAGCTGTTCATTTGGAACCAAATATACATCCTGCTCTTATATTTGGAGGCTGTTAGTGTACTCAATGTATATATGACTTAGAATGATCTGATCCTATTATATATGATTTAGAATTATCTGATTCTACAAAATGAAAGATTTCTGGAGGAAAATGGTCAGACGGAAGTATTTAATATGAACCTTTTTTTCATCATTCTAAAACATCATTACAATCATGTGTTTTCAGAAGATATCATCCAAGAGAACAATTATTTTCCCTCACAAACAAGCAAATGAGTAGAGGTAGTATTTCTTGCCTGTTTACTTACTTGGGTTCTCTCCCAGCTACGATCATCTGGAAAATGCCCACACAGGCACCCCGTTTGCCTTCCCAATATTCAGGGTTAGGATCCAGCCTCTCAAGGACATCAAAAGCTTTGGCAGAATAGTAAAACTGGCCCATCTGAATAAGAGAAAGTATGTGGTAATACTTGCAGTAAAAAGATTGCACAGAAAGAACCTGAACATAAAGATAACATGAAACGGGACTGTATGAAATAAGTGCATGGGTGCTGACAACATTTTCAGTTAGCAAGTTAGAAAAACTTCAATTCCCAATTAAAACAATAAGAAGGAAAATTACAGTTTGGGTACATGGGTTCAGTTTAAACTACCTTATGTTCACTCAGTTTTCAACAGTATAACATTTTTTCTACATAGAGTCAAATTATGCTACAATCAGCACTTTTGCCTTTTCTTCTAATTGTATTCTAATCTTGAGGATAAACTGAGGGTTGTGATTTGAACTGAGTATTTTTCAAGTCTCTTCAATACATTCTTTTCAGATGACTACTATCATTCATTTTATGCTAATTTGATCATGTTCAACTCCAGGATGGTCTTTCCCTAGTCTTGTTCCTAAATTCTCAGAATGCTTAGATGTATACTGACTACTATTCTAAACACTAAATCTTTTAAATGTTTAATCCATTTTGAGAGACATTTTTCCCAAATGTACTACACATTTCCTTGGCCTCATAGAACATGTTGAATGCCATTAAATTTTGCTTGGATTAGTTTTCTTTTATTTAAAAAATTTTTTTATTCATTTTTTTTTTTTTTTAGAGATAGGATCTTGCACTATTGCCCAGGCTGGAGTGCAGTGGTGCCAACATGACTCACTACAACCTCAAATTCCTGGGCTCAAGAGATCCTCCTGCCTTAGTGTTCCAAGTAGCTGGGACTACAGGTGCACACCACCATGCTCAGCTAATTTTTAATTTTTTGCAAGACAGGCTCTCACTATGTTGCCCAGGTGGGTCTCAAACTCCTGGCCTCAAGTGATCCTCCCACTTTGGTTTCCTAAAGTGCAGGGATTACAGGCTTGAGCCACTGCGCCTGGCCAGATGAGTTTTCTTACTTGGCAATCATAAATACATACTGTTACCAATTTCACTTAAGGCTTCAAATTGCTGGGCAACTCTCTTTATGGTTTAGTTACTTCTTTATTCCTGACAGATGTTTTTCTAAATCTTTGACAATTTCCTTAAGACAGCCTTCTTAGCTTAGCCTTATTCTGTATTTCATAGGGAAAACACAACTTTCTTCTCTTCAGTTCAAATTATATTTACACCTTCATTCTTCCTTTCCTCCTTTCTGCGTAATCTCACGCGAAGATTTTTTTTTTATTATTTTCAAGGTTTGTCCTTCTATTTATGTACTCTTTTTTAAAAAAGTCTTTATTGTGAAATAACAGACATACAGGATGGTAAATGAAACATCCATGTACATCTTACTAATTATAATGTGAAAATACTGTAAACACTACCCAGGTCAAGACACTGAGAGCAACACAAAAGCTCTCTGTGTGTCACTTCCAGACCATAACTCTCTCTTTCCATACCCAGAGGTAACTACTCTTCTGACTTTTATGTTCTCTCTTAAGTATACACATCTTTAAACAATATAATTGAGTTCTGCTTCTCAGAACTTTATATGAACGAATACTGTAAATATTCTATTATGTCTTGTACCTATGATTCAACATTATAAGACTCACCTATATTGCTGTATATAGCTCTAGTTGATTCATTTAAAAAATTTTTTTATTTTGAAGTATTAATAATTATAGATCCATGGACAAAGATAGGACAGAGGTCACGTGTACCTTTCACCTAGTTTCCTCCAAAGGTTACAGCTTAAATAAGGATAGTAAAATATCACAATATAAAAATCAGGAAATTGACACTGGTACCGTGTATGTTGATGATGGTCCTGTTATTTCATCCTATGTGTAGATTCACGTAACCACAGCCATACAACTATCAAGATACCGAATTACTCTTTTTTTTTGGACACAAGGTCTTGCTTTGTCATCCAGGTTGGAATGCAATAAGGCAATCACAGCTCACTGCAACCTTGAAATTCTGGGCTCAAGTGATTCTCCTGCCTCAGCCTCTTGAGGTAGCCACCATGCCCAGCTACTTTTTTTTTTTTTTTTTTGAAATGGAGTCTTGCCCTGTTACCCAGGCTGGAGTGCAGTGGCGCGATCTCGGCTCACTGCAAGCTCCACCTCCCGGGTTCACGCCATTCTCCTGCCTCAGCCTCCTGAGTAGCTGGGACTACAGGCGCCCGCCACCACGCCTGGCTAATTTTTTGTATTTTTAGTAGAGACGGGGTTTCACTGTGTTAACCAGGATGGTCTCGATCTCCTGACCTCATGATCCACCCGCCTCAGCCTCCCAAAGTGCTGGGATTACAGGCATCAGCCACCGTGCCCGGCCTGCCCAGGCTGCTTTTTAAAAATGTTTTATAGAGACAATGTCTCACTATGTTGCCCTGGCTGGCCTTGAACTCCTGGCCTCAAGCAATCCTCCTGCCTTGGTCTCCCAAAGTACTGGGATTACAGGCATAAGCCACCGTGCCTGACCAAGATGCAGAACTATTATATCACCACAGAGATTTCCCTTGTTACCCTTTTACAGTCACATGCACAGCCCTCCCTGCTCACCATCCCTAACATCTAACAACCACTAATTTGTTCTCTATCTCAATAATTTTGTCATTTCAAGAATGTTACATATATGAAAGCAAACAGTATGGGACCCTTTGAAACTGGCTTTTTTTCCTTCAGTATAATGTCCTTCTTATTCCCTGTTAATTCAAGTTACTGTGTGTTCCAATAGCTTGTTCCTGTTCTGGTCACCCTGCAAATGCAAGAGGGACTCCCAACCAAAGTTTGGTTTGGATGGTGAAACTGATGACGCCACACACACACAGCAAGAGGATATGAAACGTTTTCTTACATAGTTGAAGTCTAACGAGAGTAGAACGGCCCTTTTAAGCAGATCTGAAAAGGCCTGAGAAAGCAAGGAAAGGAGACTGGCCTTGGTGTTTACTGTGGTTAGGAGGTGGGGCCGTGGTGAAGGTTCCTGTGCATGGGCAGGGGCTTGTGTGGTTTAAATCACCCTATGGTGCCAAAGAAGGGAGCACATAGGTTTTCTTATCATTTTGTCCAGATGTGAGGCACAAGGGGAAGAGGCAGGGGTGAGGCTTAAAAGCTGTCAGCAGTCAAACATGCAGAAATGGAGTCAGACTTCTCATTATAGTTCCTTTTTATTACTGAGTAGTATTCCATGCCAAACCCATCTGTTTAACCATTCACCTGCTGAAAGACTTTGACTGTCTCCAGTTTTAGGCTATTACAAATAAAGCTGCTATTAACATTTAAATATTAAAATTTGTGTTATTAACATTTATATATTTCTGTGGATATAGGTTTTCATTTATCTGGGATAAATACACAGGAATGCAATTGCTGGGTCATATGGTAAGTATGTTTATTAAAGAAACTGCCAAAGTATTTCATGGTTGGTTTTTTTTATCCTTTTATTTTTGACCTATGTAAATATATTTAAAGTGAATTTCTTGTTGAGAACACATAATTGGGTTATGTTTTTTAATCCACTCTCTCAATAGATGTCTTTTAATTGGTATACTTAGACCATTTACATTTAATTATTGACATGTTAGGGCTTAATTCTGCCATTTCCCCCCTTATACTCTTTGTTTTTCTTTGACAAGGACCTCACACATATGCTTGATAAAGACTTGACTGTGTGATCCCCACAGAAGGAAGATAAGAAAACCTGTATTTGGCTTCTCTAGCCTTCACCTACACCCATCTTTTTCCTGCTGTTCCTGTAGTGTAATAAATTTTAGCCATGAGTATAACTTTATATTGAGTCGTATGAGTCCTTCTAGTAAATCACCAAACTAGTGGGTGGTCATGGGACCACTGAGACACTAGGTAATGCCAACTTGTTTTTCAAGTAGTTATCTTCCTTTGATGTTAACCCTATTCCCCTCTCATCTCCTCAGGGCCTAACTCCATCAAAAATGCCCCATCCTCCTGAATCTTTAATCTTACTGTTCAATGGCTCATTTTCTTCTGCCTACAGATACACTCCCCTATCCCCATTCTAAAAGAACTCTCCACCCCATCCCCCCCAATTCCAAACCCTGATTTTCCATTTAAGTTAGCACTACATTTTTCCTTCTTATTTTTAATATCAAATTTTTTAAGACTGTGGTCTACATTACACTAGCTGCATCTGCTTTGTAATCTGACTCTATTCTCTACCTCTTACTGTCTTCTCAGTCCTCATGCATTTCTAACCAGTTGCAGATTTGACACTCTCCTGCCTTGGTTTTTGATTAAATGGGAGCAAGAAAAAGTAATGAAAAGCATTTTTTTTCCTGTCCTCATTGTTTTCCTTCTCTTCTGTTCATCCTCTCTTTCATTTACTCTTCCTTCTCTTTCCAGCCCTTAAACACTGGTTTCCGCAAGGTTCCTCACCCCATTTACTGGCTAATCTTATTCTCTCTCATACTTTGCTGTTGCTGCTCCTGCTGCTGCTACTACCACCACTAACTACGGTTAACTTCTAAATCTACATTGTTAACTACTAAATCTACATTGCTAATCTTGATGAATACCAAAGCTCCAAGCACAGCCTGTCAATTTCCTACTTCTGTTGTCTCTGCTGGGAGCCCAAAGACACTTCAGATTTAATACATCTAAAACTGAAATAATTTCCTGTCTTCTAATGTTTTCCTTCCCTCTGCCTCCCCTAACTTATTTAAGAGCATTGCCACCCACCAAGTCATGTTAAACTGTTATTTTTAAGTTTCCTATGTCTTAAAGTATTTTCTACTGATGGTAATTCACCTCTTTTTTTGGTAACGATTCACTTTGAAATGAGCTTTTGTTGATTAATTTAATACGAGTTTCTCTTTACCTGACATTTACCTGATTTTTGACATTTTTGGAAGAGATATTCCAAAAATAGGAACTTCCAGAATTTGAGGCTGATTTTAAAAAAATCTTAATCTATAGGCTAGGTCCCCAACTACCTCCTCCCAGCCTTTCCAACTCCCCCCGCCCCTCCACACACACACCCCAGCATGCACACAAAACAGCCATTTCTTTACTAAATCTGACTACTTTTTTATTCTCTTTTTCTGGTTCCTTTGTCTTTCCTGTCTGCCATTTGCACCTCAAAGTTTGGTTTGCACCTCTTCTCACTTTACATTTTACTTGGGTAATCTCACTGTTTTTCAGGGCTTCAGTTAATCCAGTCATGTACTTCATAACCGTATTTTGATCAGTGATGGGCAGCATATATGACTGTGGTTCCATAAGATCATAATATTATATTTTTACTGTGCCTTTTCTATGTTTAGATATGTTTCAATACACAAATATTAGCCATTGTGTTATAATTACCTACAGTATTCACTACAGGAACATGCTGTACAGGTTTGTAGCCTAGGGAGCAATAAGCTATATCATATGGCCCAAGTGTATAGTAGGCTATACCATCTAGGTTTGTGTAAGTACACTCTGATGTTTGTACAATGACAAAATCACCTAATAATAATGACACATTTCTCAGAACTTATCCCCATTATTAAGCAACACAGGACTGTACTTAAATGTTGATGACTCGCAATCTATGTTTCCAGATGTCAGAAGACATTTTTCTTGAGCTTCAGAACCAAATTTCCAACTACCAGATGAATATCTGTACATCAACGCTGACTAAAGATTCATATCCTTTAGAAATCTAAAACTTCCTGTCTAAATAATTATTTCATATACATGTAAATCTCTGAAATACTGCCTATCTCTGAGTTCAGTTAATTCATAAAAAGAATGGCATCTCTTATAACACTATGTGAATCCTCTCACTACTAGCCATTTAGTCTGCAGGACATTTTCCCCTAATATTTAGCCAACGCAGCAATGTGATAACGAATCTTTAATGTTCCCTTTAGTCTCAGTCAGACTCACCTTGTAGCAGTCATTAGCAATGAGCTGTAAGAGACTGAAGGACTCGCCGGAGGTTTCCATCTTAAGATAAAGTTCCCAGGCTAGTCTTGGTTTCTTATTCATAATATCTGCAAAAGGAAACAAAGATTTGTAAACAAATGAGTCATTTTTACTGTACAAAAATAATTTCTGCACCTTATTATTCTATAGATTTGGTTCTATATTCCAAATAAAGTAATGGAAAGCTTTCATGGAAAGCTTGCAATGTTGGCATTAAGCTGGCTCCCTGCCACAATTCTACCATACTTAAAATATTTAAGTTAGGAGTCACATAATTATGTCTTTCAGATTGGATTGACTTCTGGTAGTTCCTACTTTGCTCATATGCTTAAAAGAGGATACCTATCATTCATTCAATCCTACTCGTCGTTTCAATCTCACTTAGAAGATACGATTGCTAAATTTTCCTCTGACTACAAAAACTCAGTGAACATTTAATTTAATTTTTTTTTTTTTGAGACAGAGTCTTGCTCTGTCACCCAGGCTGGAGTGCAGTGGTGCGATCTTGGCTCACTGCAACCTCTGCCTCCCAGGTTAAGTGATTCTCGTGCCTCAGCCTCCCAAGCAGCTGGAATTACAGGTGTGTGCCACCACACCCAGCTAATTTTAGTATTTTTAGTAGAGCTGAGGTTTTGCCATGTTGGCCAGGCTGGTCTTTAACTCCTGGCCTCAAGTGATTTGCCTGCCTCAAGCTCCCAAAGTGCTGGGATTACAGGTGTGAGCAACTGTGCCTGGCCAACATTTTAAATCTTGAGTTTTAAAAAGGAACAAGAAACAACAGTGAGTTAGAGACAAAGACAAAGTAAAGTTCTTTTTTTTTTTTTTTTGAGACGGAGTCTCGCTCTGTCGCCCAGGCTGTCGTGCAGTGGCGTGATCTCCCCTCACTGCAAGCTCCGCCTCCCGGGTTCATGCCATTTTCCTGTCTCAGCCTCCCGAGTAGCTGGGACTACAGGCGCCCACCACCGCGCCCGGCTAATTTTTTGTATTTTTAGTAGAGACGGGGTTTCACCGTGCTAGCCAGGATGGTCTCAATCTCCTGACCTCGTGATCCACCCGCCTTGGCCTCCCAAAGTGCTGGGATTACAGGCATGAGCCACCGCGCCCGGCCTAAAGTTCTATAATATACCAAAAAATTACATTTTTGACATTTTGCCACTTTTCCGACTTGACCCATAGTGAAAAGTTAAAATTAGTGTAACAACATCATTTCATAAACAACACTATAAACTGAGACTCTGGAAACTTTAATGAGACTTTAGGAAGAACTTGACATTTTTCAGGCTATAAGTACTAGGTCAATGCTATATAGTAGAACTAATCACAGGGTAAACTTGCATGACACATTTACATGGCAACTCTTACTGAGTAGCATTAACAACCCTTAATTTCAGTGTTTACTAATTCTACAGAACAAAATGCAAAATAAAATTAGAAAACTTTCAATGTCATTTCCGAACAGATTATGCAACCAAAAAGAAAAAGAGGATTCTTCTTGTAACATTTAAAAAAAGAAGACTCACAGCACCGAGCTAACCAGCTGAGGTAAATGTAATCGTTTTTCATCTTCTCACTTTGGATCAAGAGGAACGCCTGCAAGAAGAGGAAAGAAAGGGAATACACATGAGGATGCTTTTGCAATAAAAATACCCATTATTGGCTTGCCTTAGATTGATGATCACTGTAGCATTATAGATAGCCAAATTCTATACAGGCTGCTAAGAAAAGTGAGGGACAAAATTGTGGTGATTTTAAAGTATTACACCAGAAATTGATATTACAAGTTGACAAAAAGTTGGTAAGGATATAGAAGATTTAAACAGAATAATTAACAACTGTATGATACATATTCTTTTTAAGCATATATGACCATGCTACACACAGGGCAGTAAGGCAAGCCTCAACAAACGGCACATGCCACTATACTCAGCTATTTTTTAAAAATTTTTGTAGAGATGGTGTCTCACTATATTGCCTAGGTTGGTCTCGAACTCCTGAGCTCAAGTGATCCTCCCACTTTTCAGCCTTCTGAAATGTTGGGATTATAGGTGTGAGCCAGCTCGCCCAGCCCAGAGCACATTCTATGACCACAAAAATACAATTAAGTTAGAAATCAAATAAGAAACATATTGATAGTCATCAAGCTATATACTTATGATATGTATACTTTTCTGTACATACGTTATATTTCTATAAAATTTACTAAAAAGGGAATATTTTAATATGGTTATAAAATCTATGTCTATTCACATTGTACTTTTTTTTTTTTTAAGAGACAGGGTCTTGCTATGTTGCCCAGGCTGGAGTGTAGTGGCTATTCACAGGCACGATCATAGTGCACTGCAGCTTAAAACTTCCAGGCTCAAGCCATTGTCCTGCCTCAGCCTCCCAAGTAGCTGGGACTACAGGTGTGTGTCACTGCACTTTCTCCACAGTGTACTTTTTCATGCATCCTAAGAACAGAGGAATCTTTAATAATCCTTAACCCTTGACCATTTTATTCCAGTGAGAAAAAGATAAGGATGTTTTTAGATAGAATCATTCAAATGCTTTCAAAAGCAGGTACCCACCTCTTCGCCCTCACTGGTATTGCCTGTTGCAGCTTTGGCTTGGGCATAATTAAAGTTAAAGATGTCATCATTATAGAAGTAACTCTGAAAAACATCCCAAGAACAGGTCACACTGAGAATTAACATATAAAATATAACCATCAGTTATACCAGATAAACACAAAACTAACCTTAAGGATTAGTTGATGCCACTAATGCCACCACAGAAAATGGGCCATCTCTAAGGGTATCTTATCTTCTCTGACACATTCTATAGTATTTTGTATATAAAGTCTTGTAGATAATTCTATACTGACCTTAAATGAGTTGAGGTAAATCAAAACATCATCAAATTGCTTAAGCAGGAAGAAACAGGAAGCCATGCACTGCCTCCCTGGTATTGTATCTGAAATGGAGGGGAAAAAAACCCCACATATATTCATGAGACTAAAATCCTCTTTAGCTGAAGTTTGAGTTATTTAATAATTTAGAGACAGGAAAATATTCCAAAATATCTTTCTAGATTCTGACATTATACATTTTGTTCAGTGGACAAAACCCCAATATAATGGAGGTCACAGTTCTTGAGAGTGACCAATAATCTCTCTGGGGATTAACTCCCAGAGTCCAAAATGAACACACGCCCTGCAGGTTCATTAACTACGACATTACCCAGGTCATTTTCCAGGGCTTTGATGCTCTCATCCAACATGTGCACATTCAATTAGTGTGGCCTGGTCTCCATTATCACTTTTCTAAATCAACCTAGCACTTCCAATCTCTAACGGAAAAATAATTTGCCATGGAACCATTTGATTCTGATCCTGATTCAACTTTTTGCCTGATACCGGATTCCTATTTGAGTGGTGGAGGATTAGTATAACTCCCACCCTTGCCACAGACATTCCTAAGGCTCCTTATCCTGTTTAATTTTTTTCCTTTAGCATTTATCACAGTCTGATATACTATGTACATTTGAGATATATATATACACACATACACACACACACTATATATATGTATATCCGATCAGATATACATATAAAATATAAAACCATCAGTTATACCAGATAAACACAAAACTAATCTTAAGGATTAGTTGATGCCACTAATGCCACCACAGAAAATTTTCTGGTATATTTGATGAGATGTACATACATACAGTATATATATATCTGATATACATAGTATATCAGACTGTGATAATTGATAAAGGAAAAAAATTAAACAGAATAAGGAGTCTTAGGAATGCCTGTGGCAAGGGTGGGAGTTATACTAATCCTCTACCACTCAAATAGGAATCTGATATCAGGCAAAAAGTTGGGTAAGGATCAGAACATACATATCAGATATACATATGTAGTATAAATATATATATATACACACACATTATACATATATATGATATATTATTTCTTTTTTTCTTTTCTTTTTTTTTTTTTGAGACAGAGTCTTACTCTGTTGCCCAGGGTGAAGTGCAGTGGTGCGATCTTGGCTCACTGCAACCTTCGTCTCCCGGGTTCAAGTGATTCTCCTACCTCAGCCTCCCAAGTAGATGGGATTACAGGCACACGCCACCACACCTGGCTAATTTTTGTATTTTTAGTAGAGGTGGGGTTCCACCATGTTGGCCAGACTGGTCTCGATCTCCTGACCTCGTAATACGCCCACCTCAGCCTCCCAAAGTGCTGGGATTACAGGCGTGAACCACCGCACCTGGCCACTATATAGTGTTTCTGGTCCATCTGCCCTACTAGACTTAAGTTCCATAATGGTTGGGAGTTTTGTTTGTTTACTGCTGTATCCTCAACAGCTCAATAAATTTTTATTGTGTGAATGAATGAATGAAATGGGGAAAATTGTACTAAATAACCAGTGCTGGTGAAACATTTGTGAACGTCCAGGAGTGATAAAAATATTTAATTTTCAGTTCAGCGTGAACACTGTTACTCAGAATAGATGCCAGGCATAGACAACCAGTACAGGCAGCACCATATTGGTTCATGCTGGCTAACTAGCATCTCTTTTTATACCCCTTTCTCAAATCTTTCACTGAATCTTGGCTGATGAAATACTGTAATCATAAAAATGAAGTTTCAAGACTACGAGTGGGCAATATAGGTGAACATTATATAACTGTGGCAGAAAGAAAGCATTTTCTAAGCTTAATACCCATGCAAGAAATCATTATAGGAAAAACTTAATTAAATATGGTTTTAATATTTTTTATTAATCTATTTTTTTAAATTTTTGTGGGTATGTAGTCCATATATCCATACTGCATATGGATATCCAGTATATTTTGATACAGGCATACAATGCATAATAATCACATCAGGGTAAATGGGGTATGCATCACATCAAGCATTTATCCTTTCTTTGTGTTACAAACAATCCAATTATACTCTTCTAGTTATTTTGAAATATATAATAAATTATATTGTTAACTGTAGTCACTCTGTTGTGCTGTCAAATACTAGATCTTAAGCCGGGCGCGGTGGCTCACGCCTGTAATCCCAGCACTTTGGGAGGCTGAGGTGGGTGGATCATTTGAAGTCAGGAGTTCAAGACCAGCCTGGCCAACATGGTGAAACCCTGTCTCTACTAAAAATACCGGGCGTGGTGGCGGGCGCCTGTAGTCCCAGCTACTCGGGAGGCCGAGGCAGGAGAATTGCTTGAACCTGGGAGGTGGAGGTTGCAGTGAGCCGAAATCATGCCACTGCATTCCAGCCTGGGTGACAGAGCAAGACTCCATCTCAAAAAACAAAACAAACAAACAAAAACCAAATACTAGATCTTATTAACTCTAATTTTTTTTTTTGGAGCCATCCTCACTGCCCTCCCACTCCACTACCCTTCCCAGGCTCTGCTAACCATCATTCTACTCTCTATCTCCATGAGTTCAAGTGTTTTAATATTTTTTAGCTCCCACAAATAAGTGAAAAGTGTGTCTTTCTGTGCCTGGCTTATTTCACTTAACATAATGTCCTCCAATTCCATACGTGTTGTTGGAAATGACAGGATCTCCTCTCATTCATCTCATCTCATCCTTTTTATGGCTGAACAGTAAGTATTCCATTGTGCATATGTACCACACTTTCTTTATTCCTTCACCTGTTGATGGATGCTTAGAGTGCTTCCAATTCTTCGCTATTTTGAACTGTGCTGCAATAAACATTGGTTTGCAAATATCTCTTTGATATGCTGATTTCCTTTCTTTTGGGTATATACCTAGCAGTGAGATTTCTGTATCATATGGCCATCCTATTTTTAGTGTTTTGAGGAACTTCCAAACTGTTATCCATAGTAGGTGTGCTAATCTACATTCCCACCAACAGTGTACGAAGGTCCCTTTTCTCTACATCCTCTCCAGCATTCTCTGTTGCCTGTCTTTTGCATAAAAGCCATTTTAACTGGGGTGAGATGGTATCTCACTGTAGTTTTGATTTGCATTTCTCTGATGATCAGTGATGTCAAACACCTTTTCATATACCCATTTGTCATTTGTATGTCTTTTTTTTTCTTTCTTTCTTTCTTTTTTGAGACGGAGTTCCACTCTTGTTGTCCAGACTGGAGTGCGATGGTGTGACCTCGGCTCACTGCAACCTCTGCCTCCTGGATTCAAGCGATTCTCCTGCCTCAGTCTCCTGAGTAGCTGGGATTACGGGTGCCACCACCATGCCCAGCTAATTTTTTGCATTTTTAGTAGAGATGGAGTTTCACCATGTTGGCCAGGCTAGTCTTGAATTCCTGATGTCAGGTGATCCACCCGCCTCAGCCTCCCAAAGTGCTGGGATTACAGGTGTGAGCCACGGCACCCGGCCTTGTATGTCTCCTTTTAAGAAATGTCTGTTCAGAGCTTTTGCCCATTTTTAAATTGGATTGTTGGACTTTTTTCCTATTGAGTTGTCTGGGCTCCTTCTATATTTTGATTATTAATCCCTTGTCAGATGGCAAATATTTTCTCCATTCTGTGGGTTCTCATTTCACTTTGTTGATTGTTTCCTTTGCTGTGCAGAAGCTTTTTTCACTTGATGTGACCCCATTTGTCCATTTTTGCTTTGGTTGCCTGTGTTTGTGCGGTATTACTCAAGAAATCTTTGGGCCAGGCTGCTCACACACGGTCGGGAACCTCGTGCTTTGTTGTTACTGTTTGCACCGCCTGATGCCAATGCGGGCCGCCAGTGGAGGAGGCCTCTGGACTAAAGTTTCTGTCTTCATGTTAACTCTCTCCTCCAGTGTGGCCCAGCGCCAGGTGGGCTCCCGTGGGACGCCCTGCCGTCAGACCCAGATTGTTAATGTTATTGTTGGGAAAGACAAAAAAGGCAGAAAGATCCCAGAATATCTGATCCATTTTAATGGCTGGAACAGAAGCTGGGAAAAATGGGCAACCGAAGATCATGTGCTTCATGATACTGATGAAAATCGTAGATTACAGCATAAATTGGCAAGAAAAGCTGTAGCTCGCCTGAGCAGCACAGGAAGAAAGAAGTGCTGCAGGTTGCCTGGTATTGATTGTCTTAAAAGGCCTCCTCATTGATGAAAAAGATGAAAATGATGAAAACTCATTAAGCAGTTCCTCTGGCAGCAGCAAAGGATGAAGAAATAAGTGAAGAAAGTGATATTGAAGAAAAGACTGAAGTGAAAGAAGAACCAGAGCTTCAAACAAAAAGAGAAATGGAAGAAACAACAATAACTATAGGAATACCTGAAGTTCTGAAGCAGCAGCAGGATGATTGTTATTACATTAACAGGAGGAAATGGTTAGTGAAACTTTCATGCCAGACCAACATCATAATGATTTTGGAAGCATTTTGCTCTCAATGCAGCCTTTTCAGCCAATGAGAGGCCTCGTCACCATCATGCTATGCCACATGCCAATATGAACGTGCATTATATCCCAGAAGAAAAGAATGTTGACCTTTTTAAGGAGATGGTGGATGGATTAAGAATAACCTTTGATTACACTCTCCTGTTGGTTTTACTCTATCCATATGAACAAACTCAGTATAAAAAGGTGACTTTGCCAGGTGCGGTGGCTCACACCTGTAATCTCAGCACTTTGGGAGGCCGAGGTGAGTGGATCACCTGAGGTCAGGAGTTGGAGACCAGCCTGGCCAACATGGCGGAACCCCGTCTCTAGTAAAAATACAAAAATTAGCCGGGCATGGTGGCAGGAGCCTGTAATCCCCAGCTACTCGGGAGGCTGAGGCAAGAGAATCGCTTGAACCCAGGAGGCAGAGGTTGCAGTGAGCCGAGATCGCACCACCGCACTCCAGTCTGGGCGACAAGAGCGAGACTCCATCTCAAAAAAAAAAAAAAAAGGTGACTTTGTCCAAGTTTTTTTTCCAATTAAGGAAAGTGCCACAAACACTAATACGATCCAGGAGGAACTCTCTCCCAGCCTGCCTTTGTTGAATCCATCCATGCCACAGTCCACAGAGAGTCAGCCAACCATTAGTGAACCAGCCACCCACAAAAGGCGCAAAGCTGAGTTGGAAGCATTGCAGTCTCTGAGGCGGTCCATGAGCCACACCACCAACTGTGACAGACTTTCTGACAGCAGCACCTCACCTCAGCCCAAGCGCCAGCAGCAGGACACATCCGCCAGTATAACCAAGCTGTTCCTGCACCTGGAAAAGAAGACACCCGTGCATAGCAGATTGTCTTCACCTATTCCTCTGACTCCTAGCAAGGAAGGAAGTACAGTGTTCGCTGGCTTTGAAGGGAGAAAAACTAATGAAATGAACGAGGTCCTGTCCTGAAGCTTATGCCTGACAATTACCCACCAGGTGACCAGCCGCTTCCACCCTCTTACATTTATGGGGCATAACATTTGCTGCGATTGTTTGTAAAACTTCCAGAAATCCTTGGAAAGATGTCCTTTTCTGAGAAAAATCTGAAGGCTTTGTTGAAGCACTTTGATCTCTATTTGAGGTTTTTAGCAGAATACCGTGATTACCTTTTCCCAGAGTCAGCTTGTGTCGCTGCCTGTGAAGTGCATT
Organism: Pan troglodytes; assembly: GCF_028858775.2. Taxonomy (NCBI): domain Eukaryota; kingdom Metazoa; phylum Chordata; class Mammalia; order Primates; family Hominidae; genus Pan; species Pan troglodytes. The sequence goes on along the minus strand of NC_072404.2, from coordinate 154,545,754 downwards.
ACAGCAGCAAGAATCTCCGGGCAATTTATTACAGTGTTGATGGTTCTGTAAGAACAACTCCTCTATCTAGCTCAGTGCTCTGGGTTCCAGATGAACAACTATCAAGGTAGTGGGTCTTTACCCAGAGCACAAATACAATGCCCACCTGGCGGCTCTGACAGAGGTAGGCCCTGAGTTGCCCACATACTGTAGTTATTCTGTTAGGAATTGTTTCCTGGGTGCCTATAGTGCTCTGACACAACACTTGCTACTGTGCAGGCCATCTGTGATGGCAGGAAAAAAGCAACTGGGTCCACAGTGAAATGTTCGTGGAAGCATACATAGGTTAGGCTATTTCAATAGACATTGCAGTTAATTAGCTAGAACCACATTGTTTTTTTATTTGTTAGCATTAAGTAATTTTTTTTTTTTGCAAATTGGTTTCATTCTTTTGATGAAGCTGAGCAACTCTGTCCAACAAGGTTTAGTTTGTACTTGGAAACCACAAAGTAGTCTCAAAGTATTTTAGAGGGACTCGATATTGACGGCAAAAGAAAATTTGCAGCTACACATTTGCTTCTAACAGTTCCCTCTCTATGAAACATTATTTTTGGTGATCTAAAGAAAGCATTGTTTCTTGTTTGAGATTTTACAGCTATACTTTGCTGTGTAATGTTATGGTTACCTTTCTGTAAAATGTTAGTTTTGGTGATCTATATAAAGCCTATCTTGTTTGAAAGAAAACAAAAACAAGAACAACAACATAAAAAGAAGTCTTTGCCCACACCAATGTCCTGGAGAGTTTCCCCAATGTTTTCTTGTAGAATTTTCCTTATTTAAGGTCTTAGATTTCAGTCTTTAATCCATTTTGATTTGATTTTTGTATAGGGTGAGAGATGGGAGTCTAGTTTCATTCTTCTGCATATGGATATCCAGTTTTCCCAGCATAATTTATTGAAGAGACTGTCCTTTCTCTACAGGTTCTTGGCACCTTTGTCAAAAATGAGTTCACTGTAGACATATGGATTATTTCTGGGTTCTCTTAATGTGCTCCATTGGTCTATATGTCTGTGTTTATGCCAGTACCATGCTGTTTTGGTTACTTTAGCTCTGAGGTATAATTAGAAGTCAGGTACAGTGATTCCTCCAGTTTTGTCCTTTCTGCTCAGAACAGCTTTGGCTATTCTGGTCTTTTGTGGTTCTGTATAAATTTTAGGATTGTTTTTTCTATTTTTATGAAGAATATCATTGGTATTTTCGTAGGGATTGCATTGAATTTGCAGATTGCTTTGGGTAGTATGAACATTTTAACAACATTGATTCTTCCAATCTATGAACATGGAATATCTTTCCTTTTTTGTGTGTCCTCTTCAATTTCTTGCATCAATGTTTTATAGTTTTTATTGTAGAAATATTTCACTACTTTGGTTAATTCCTAAGTATTTAATTTTATTGGTAGCTATTATAAATGGGATTACTTTTTTGATTTTCAGATTGTTTGCTGTTGGCATATAGAAATGCCACTGATTTTTGTTTGTTGGTTTTGTATCCTGCAATTTTACCACATTTGCTTATGAGTTCTAATAGTTTTTTGGTGGAGTTTTTAGGTTTTTCCAAATATAAGATCATATCATCTGCAAACAAGGATAATTTAACTTCTTCCTTTTCAATTCAGATGTCCTTTATTTCTTTCTCTTGTCTGATTACTAGCTAGGACTTCCAGTGCTATGTTGAATAACAGTGGTGAAAGTGGGCATCCTTGTCTTGTTCCAGATCTTAGAGGAAAGGCTTCCCACTTTCCCCATTCAATATGATACTAGCTGTGGGTCTGTCATATATGGATTTTATTGTTTTGAGGTATGTTCCGTCTATACTCAGTTTTTTGGGGGATTTTTATCATAAAGGGATGTTGAATTTAATCGAATGCTTTTCCAGCATCAATTGAAATGATCATATGGTTTTTGCCCTTCATTCTGCTGATATGATGTATCCCATTGATTTGCATATGTTGGACCATTCTTGCATTCCTGGGATAAATCTCAGTTGGTCATGATGAATGATCTTTTTAATGTGTTGTTGAATTCTGTTTGCTAATATTTTGTTAACAATTTTTTCATCCCTCTTCATTTGAGATATTGGACTTTAGTTTTCTTTTTTTGATGTGCCTTTGGTTTTGTTATCAGGGCAATACTGGTTTTGAAGAATGAGAGGAAATATTCCCTCCTCCTTTCTTTTTTGGAATAGTTTGAGTAGGATTGGTATTAGTTTTTCTTTAAATGTTTGGTAGAATTCTACAGTGAAGCCAATGGGTCCTGGGCTTTTCTTTACAGGGAATCTTGTTATTATGGCTTTGATCTCATTACTTGTTATTGGTTTGCTCAGGTTTTGGATTTCTTCATGGTTCAATCTTGGTTGGTTGTATGTGTCTAGGAATTTATCCATTTCTTCTAGGTTTTCCAATTTACTGACATATCATTGCTCATAGTAGCCTGTGGTGATTCTTTGAATTTCTGTAGTATTGGTTGTATGGTGTATACATATTTGAGATGAGGGTCTCACTCTGTTGCCCGGGCTGGAATGCAGTGGTGTAATCACGGCTCACTGCAGCCTCAACTTCCTGGGCTCAGGCAGTCCTGACACCTCAGCCTCTCAAGTAGCTGGGGCCATAGGTGTGTGCCACCGTACCTGGCTGATTTTTTTATTATTACTTATAGAGATGGGGTCTCCCCAGAGCGAGACTCCGTCTCAAAAAAAAAAAAAAAAAAAAAAAAAAAAAGAGATGGGGTCTCCCTATGTTGCCCAGGCTGGTCCTGAACTCCTGGGCTCAAGCCATCTGCCTGCCTCAGCCTCCCAAAGTACTGGGATTACAAGCCTAAGCCAGCATGCCTGGCTGGTTTTAATATTTTTATATGGAAAAAAATATCATAGGCAAAGTTTAAAGGCAAATGACCTACCAGAACGTGACAAAAGTTAATGCTCAAAAGAGCTCTTGAAAACTCAGTAAAAAATAACATTTTATATCTAAAACTGATTCAAAGTTTTAAAACTCTCAGGAACAAAACAGGAAATTTACTCTATTTATTCTCTTATCCCACTTTCGCTGAGATGTTGAGAATAACTAATTCCAATATTCTCTCTTATTTCTGACCTCCCGCTTTATAATGTGAAGCCTAATAGATACATCCCCAGACAGAGAATCAAACTTCACAGTCAATATATGCCCCACTCCAATTATGAAGCAGATCATAAGTACAGATTTCAGACATACCACATTCACTAGCTGATCCTCCCACCAACTGGAAGAACTGTTGGGCAATTTTCATATGATCCCTCTGAAAAACAAACTGAGCTGATATAGAGGAATAAGGTAAAAATATTTTATTTTATTATACTATATGGTTCTAACATATTTGTCAGGATTTAAATATACCTTTGTTTTAAATCTTGCCCCAAACAATACTAATTCTCATTAACATAACAACTAGACCCGAAACTGAATTAAAACCTGTGCAGGGACAGGCAGAAGAGAAGAAAAAGAATCAAATCCTTAAATTCTATCCTAAAACTTCATTAAATGAACTCAATCATTCTACAAATACCTATTGCTCTTTTACCATATATCAGACCTTGGAACAGGAGCTGTAGATATAACAAGGAGTATTTATTAAACTCATTTATTTAATAAATATTTGCTGCCTATCTACTATACAAGGCACTGCAGAATGAACTTGAGATAAAAAGATTTATTTGTATCCCATTTTGTTCCAAAAAGAACAAAGAACGCTGTATTAAGATGGAAAAGAGCTTAATTTTAGACAGTGTTTTGGTGTTTATAAAAATAACTTCTCCAGAGAAACAATTTTCCCCACTTTACAGATGCCAAAATTATAGCTAGATATATGTAAGTTAAAAAAAAGTCGCTGCAAATAAGAATGAAGTTGCGCAATGATTTTTAAGTTTGTTATTAAATAAGTTGCTATTTAAAAATTGGACCCTTTTAAACAAGCAGGAGTCTTTAGGGTTACAAGTTTGTTTGTTTTTTTGTCTCTAAATAACATAACATTCTTTTCTCAGTGGAGTCTGGATTGGGGGATATGGAGAAATAAAAGGAGCTACAGGAGAGCCTATTGCTGCTTGCACTTTGATAGTCATTTTGTTCTCTTCCATACACTTATAACTTTGCAACCTATAGATTATCAGTGATTTCATACTCACGGAACCCATTTCCTGGCCAAGGGCTGCATTGACCACTCCTTTGAGAATATACTCCTAGAAACATGGAATAACACTGATTAAGAGGAATGTGGAGCTATGAGATCATTTTCAAATTAACTCCTTGCATTAACTCAGTACTTTATATAAATTATCAAAGATTACCCACAGTTACTTTTCTCTGTTCTATCCCTGGCTTGAATGAAAGAATTAGGAGACACTCATTTAGTTTCCAGCAGCCAAGTATCTATATAACAAAATTTACCATATTTGTAAATTCTCAATCTTAAGCAAAAATAATTCAGTGGAAGCTCCAGCAGATAAGTTTCATTTTATTTCAATTCTATGGGAAAAAAAGTAAAATGTTGATATAATAATTTTTATTACCTTCTCAACCACTGCCATTCTCTGTGACCATATCATATATATTATTTTTCTTTTCCAATTTTTTTTTTTTGAGACCGAGTCTCGCTCTGTTGCCCAGGCTGGAGTACAGTGGCGCGATCTCAGCTCACTGCAACCTCCACCCCCAGGGTTCTAGCAATTCTCCTACCTCAGCCTCCCGAGTAGCTGGGATTACAGGCCCCAGCCACCACACCCGGCTAATTTTTTTGTATTTGTAGTAGAGACGGGGTTTCACCATGTTGGCCAGGCTGGTCTCAAACTCTGGACCTCAGGTGATCCACCTGCCTTGGCCTCCCAAAGTGCTGGGATTACAGGTGTGAGCCACCACTCCTGGCCCCTTTCCAATGTTATAGTAACTTTTCTTTGCTAGTAATCCTTTTCCTAAATAAAAAAAAAAAAGTGTCCTCTGATATCCATTTATAAGGTATTCTCTCTTTTGGAGTCCTGGGGCCTCATTTGTATCCCTTTTTTCAGACTTGGATCAATTCTTTAATAGATACCCTCCCTAGCTAGCAGCTTTATCAATCTTTCATTTAAGAGAGCTCACAAAGAACAGCATGAAAGAAGCTGAATCTTTTAATATACTTGAGAAATATACTTGTTTAAACTCCATGGGGTCTGGAAATATTTTTCATTCAGTCTTTCATTCAATAAATGGAATGTTTACTATATACTTTATGCACATAGTGTTAGAGATACAATATAGACACAGTCCCTGACTACAAGGAGTTAACGATCCAATGGGGAAGAAAGACAAGTTACAGACAATTTATGAGATAATTGCATGTATCTAGTTGTTAGTTTCATCAGAATTCTAAATTTTCATATTTCCAAATACTAAAGGAATTTTCCAAATTTCCTTACGCTTTTTGACAAAGTGACTACATATAACGGAGTTTAAAAATCAAAAAGCCTAGAACATTCATTCTCATATCACAAGTCGCATATAACATTCCTAAATGAATACACATGGTCTTTTCCTGGGATTCTACAGGCAGGAGTCTGCCTAATTTTCTCTAATATGACTTCCAACTAAATTTCTGAAGTTCCACTTTTAGCAGAACTTGGTTAGTAAAAATATAAAACATTCTCAGTTACCTGAGGAGTAGTAGGTTCCAGGTCCTTAATTAAGTTATAAGCTTCTTGTACATCATCTGAAATACAACAAAGTAATTATACTAGTCTGTATTCCAGAAAACCCTCCTGAAGCAGTCCTCCCAAAAGATAAGATCCTTCAGTACTTAAATATTCATGGGAAATATGATCTGTTTTATCTGTCTTCTAACTCTCCATGTTCGGTGTTGAGTAGTTATGCTAAAAATAACCAAATATCCTTAGAAAACTCATATTAAGCCATGAAGTACCTTAAAAATTGTTGAAGCTAAGAACATGGATGAGGCATTCTATGCCAATGGCATTGTATTAGATAAGAAAAGCAATGATTTTTTTAAAAAAGAGATACATATATATATTAAGTATATAGGAATTAAATGACATGAAGTCTGAGATTTGCTTTAAAACATTTCAGGAACAAAAAAGAGGTGATGAAAAAAGAAGATTGGAAATATCTTGAAAAGTGCTGAATCCAGGGTGAGTATTTGGGTGTTTATTGTACTATTTATTTTTGTCTATGTTTGAAATTCTCCATAATAAAAATAATTTATAAAATATATAAGTTGTTTATTTCATTCTTGTCCAAAACATATTCTTTTTGCTTTTATATAAAAGAGAGGCCGGGCACGGTGGCTCACACCTGTAATCTCAGCACTTTGGGAGGCTGAGGCGGGCGGATCACCTGAGATCAGGAGTTCAAGACCAGCCTGGCCAACATGGCGAAACCCCGTCTCTACTAGAAATACAAAAATTAGCCAGGCATGGTGGCGCATGCCTGTAATCCCAGCTACTTGGGAGGCTGAGGCAGGAGAATCGCTTGAAACCTGGAGGCAGAGGTTGCAGTGAGCGGAGATCACGCCACTGCACTCCAGCCTGGGCGACAGAGTAAGACTCTGTCTCAAAAGAATAATAATAATAAATAAACAAATAAAATAAAGTAGGACTGTTTGCAAGTTCATATTCTTATTTTAATAAATACATTTTCCTCCATGAGGAATATGTTGTCCTGGTTGGTTTCTGCCATGCACCTAAGAAGGCCCACATTGTTAGTCCAGGGCCCACGACCAAATGCCACCACAAATGCATGGTGGCTGCTACCCTGTACTCATAGCTGTTAGAAAAGGCTGCTTTAGGCGTGTGTCTGACAATTTTAATCTTACTTAGGGGCAATAAATATCACATCCTCTTTGAATCATAGTATTTCTCATAAGCAGCCTGGGGTACAAAGAAACAGAAAGGCAGACAATCAAAGCAAATAAGAAACAGTTAATACTTTTTTCAAAAGACACAAGAAAATGTGAATGTACATTATGCAGTGGGGGAAACTAGAAAAAGAAAAAAGAACTGTAAGGGAAGGGGAGGAAAAACAATGAAAAAGAAAGAATGGATAGAGAATAAAGGATAGCAAAATAAAAGGAAAAAAGAAAAAACAGAATGAGGGAGAAGGTAGGAAGCGACAGAAGAGGAAAGAGGATAAAAAAAGGCACAACAAATAACCACCAATAAACTTGTTCTATGAACTTGTTGCAAATATATTTTTGGAAGTATGGATTTAAAAAGTGAAGCAAATAGTTCCATCAGACATATTTAACTATTCTAAAATATCTCATTGTAAGTAAGACCAGGACAAATTTTTCTTACCTTGACGAAGGTAGTAAATCACCAAGTTTAGCCTAGCTTCAGGAATGACATCAACTAGGGGAGGTAAAACCTGCAAAGCCCCTTCACCTCCTCGGAAAACAACCTAGAGATACAGAAATCATGCTATTATGGCAATAATGATGTATATATTTATTGGTGACAATGTTTAAGGAGCTGGCATATATAACTGGGTTCATGATATTCAACTAAAATAGCTCTGGGAATCAGTTGATATATTGAGAGCTTTTACTATTGGCTGAATTTATTATTGCCTACCTAATCCCTATGCTTCTTACCTTCTCTCTTCTTTTCCTCCTCTCTGCTTTTGATCCTTCTTAACAGCCTTGTCATAATTAAACATTTTATTTTTAACCCTATGTAAAACCTACCTCCATTATCACTCTCTCTATACCCTTGCCCTTCTTTTTTATTCATAGCACTTATATCTTTATTTTATTGTATATTTCTTTATCTGTTTGTCTGTTACATCCACCAGAATATAAGCTCCATATGGCAAGGAACTTTGCATTTACTGTGTATTCCTAGCCCCGAGAACTGCGACTAGTATAGTTGGCACTCAGTTATTTTTTGAAAGGACGAATATATTTTTGAAGCTCTATTGATGAATATGACCTTGACTTCATTGAAAGAAAGCCGTGATCTAAATTATAACAATATACACCTACTGTATACTCACAAAAATTTAAATTAAAAAGATTTAAAAATAAAATTATAACTATGAGAAATAGAATAAAAGCATAACCCTTATTGTGTACATCTCTTTTCCTCTTCATAAGAACTGCAGAAAACTCCTAAAGTACCCAATAATTAACAAAACTCTTTTCTAGGCAGACATTCTACATCAAAAACTCCATAAAGGAATTTATATAACCTTTCTGAGCCTGTTTCCTCATCTCTAAATGGCATTAGTAATGCCTACCTTTCAGGTTATTATGAGGATTAAATGAGCAAAAGTGGGCTAAACGTGTGGCACATATTTCAGTGTTTCATTGAATTAATTTAGTAAACATTCATTAGCATGTACTATATGCCCACTACTGTAACAAGCACAGGGGTTATAGCAGGAACAGGCCACTCCCCTGTCACCACAGACTATTCAAGTGGGGACAGACCTCCATAAAGCAAACAAATAAATATGTTATCAGGTGATAATAAGTGTTACAGAGAAAAGCTTAGAAATCAAAACAAACAAACAAAAAAATCCATGAAAGGACAATTTATTTTGTGTACTGTTGTATTTCTAGAGCCTAGCATAGTGTCTGGAATGTAGCAAACTGTTTCACCAATAAATGCACAGAAAGCAAGGTCATACAGCATGAACTACAAAATCTCTTCTCTCGACCCCGAAATATCTATTTAGTGCTTTTTTGGTTCCTTTTTCAGATATTCCCTTCTTTTGCCGAGATTAATTCATTCACCTGTCTTCTTGATCCCATGACTTCTAACTCCATCTGAACCTCTTTTCTCCATTAATTATTGTACCTTCAATCTTCCCAAAGCCCTGGTCCTACTTCTCACTTTAAACACACACAAGGGGTTTTTGTTCTCTTGAAAAATCTTCCACTTGGCCCCACTGTTCCCACTGTTTCCTCTGGATAGTGCCCTATTTTTCTCTTTTCTTCCAATGCCACACTTCAAAAGTATGTGGCTTACTGCTTCTACTTTCTTCTCATCCTCTCACTCCTTAACCTCTCAAAACATTGGCTTCTGCTCTCAGCATACGAATAAACTCACTCTTAGGAGTCACAAATTAATCTCTTTAGCCAAATTCAATGGACTTTTCTCTCCTCTTGCTCCATGATGTATCTGCAGTTTTGACACTGATGCCGACAAGATGACAATAATAACAACAATGCCACTTTCTTTTTTTTCTTTTTCTTTTTTTTTTTTTTTTTAGATGGAGTCTCGCTCTGTCACCCAGACTGGAGTGCAGTGGCACGATCTTCGCTCACTGCAAGCTTCGCCTCCCGGGTTCACACCATTCTCCTGCCTCAGCCTCCTGAGTAGCTGGGACTAAAGGCACCTGCCATAACACCCGGCTAATTTTTGTATTTTGGTAGAGACGGGGTTTCACCATGTTAACCAGGATGGTCTCGATCTCCTGACCTCGTGATCCGCCCACCTCGGCCTCCCAAAGTGCTGGGATTACAGGCATGAGTCACCGCACCCGGCCTATCAATGCCATTTTCTAAATGCATACTGTGTAAAGCACCTTACACATATTACCTCATTTAATCCTCCCCCAAAAAAGCAAGATAAGTACTTTTTTTTTTTTGAGATGGAGTCTCCCTCTGTCGCCCAGGCTGGAGTGCAGTGGCGCAATCTTGGCTTACTGCAAGCTTCACCTCCTGGATTCAAGCAATTCTCCTGCCTTGGCCTCCCGAGTAGCTGGGATTACAGGCGCATGCCACCACGCCCTGCTAATTTTTGTATTTTTAGTAGAGGTGGGGTTTCACCATGTTGGTCAGGCTGGTCTTGAACTCCTGACCTTGTGATCCACCCGCCTTGGCCTCCCAAAGTGCTGGGATTACAGGCATGAGCCTCCGCGACCGGCCAAAATAAGTACTTTCATTTTCCCTATTCTACATATGAGAACACAGACTCAGCAATGTTAAATGACTTACCCGAAGTTATAAAACTAGTACATGGTAGAACTTGATTTTGACCTCAAATCTAACTTCAAAAGTTGATGTTTTTTAACAACCACTTATATTGCCCTGATATTTTTCAGGTTTAAAAAAAAATAAAAGTAATATGTGTTCACTGGAAAAAAATAAAGTATTATGAAAGAAAAATTTCCATATTGTTACTTCTCTTTCTAATCCCACTCTCTAAGAATTATCCCTATTTCATATGTTCCTTTCAGTCATATATTTATATAGTGGTTCTTTACCTTAGCTGTATATTGTATCCACCTGGGATGCTTTAAAAAAAATACTGATAGCTGGGTTCCAGACCAACCATTAAATAAGATTCCCTGGGGATGGGGCCCATGCATCATTAATTTCAAAAGCCTCCCAGGTGATTAAAATGTGCAGTTGTAAATGACATTACATTATCTAGATGCTTCTTCTTGTTCGCCCTTTCTTGTTTCATTTGTTGATACTCCTTCTTCCTGTCCCATAAATACAGATGCTGTTTTGGAACCATATTTTTCTATTTTTAATCCATTCTACAATATTTATTTCACTTCAGCCATTGAAAACCTTCCATATTAATCTGTCAAGACTCTACAATAACTCCTAAATCTATTCTCAAGTCTTTATCTTTCTCTAAGCTTAAATTCCAGACTAATATATAACCCATAATTCTCCAGAAAAATTAATCTGGTTTCAATTTAGAAACTAAATTTGAAGTTAAAAGATTACATGCAGAAACTCATAGTAGTAACTATCCAAATAAAACTGTATCTGTGATGGAGGCCTGAATTAGATACGAAATGGAGTAAATATAATATACTGCCAACAAGAAGAGAATAGGATTTAGTAACTGAATAGAGATTGGAGATAAAGAGAAGGGGAGTCTAAAACAGCTGTGGTTTACTGGAAGAATTGGTACTACAAAAAGGAATAGAGAAATCAGAAGCAAAAAGCATAGTTATTATTATTGCCACTTCTGGATGAAGAATCTCAGTAGTATTAGATGATTTGCCCAGTGTTCCCAGGTATCTGAATTGAGAGCAGCTGTTCTGCATCTCACTATATTACTTGGTCAATAGAATCATAATCTAGCCCTAAACCCAACCACCCATCCAACTTGAGTGTCTGCTATTCCCCAGTACAAATTTACTGTTCTAGTAAGATCAATCTGCTCACAATCTTTTATATATGTCAGCCTCATTCTAGCTCCATGTCCTTGACTAGAATGAACACTCTAAATCTCAGCCATTCTTCAAAGATGCAAAAATATTTCCCATTTATTTTAAACCACAGGGGGATATGTTCCTTTGTCTTTCTCAAAAAAACAGACACCTGGATCTACACTGCCTTGTGCTTCTTTCCAAATATTAAATATATTCCTGTTCTCCCAACAAGGATTTCCTTAAGGAAACAGATTAGTACTTTAAAACTTATCTCCTCCACAGTGAGGAGGGGTTCCCTTGGAGTAAAGCATTATTTGCTGGCGCATCTCCTTTTATTCATCTTTCTAATTGCTGTGATGTACCAAAGCAGAGTAGGACTGAACTCAGTCAAGACGGGAAATCGTTATTCACCAGATTGTGCCTGATGAGTTCTTTAGCAAATTCAAAGGATGAAGAAGCATTGTCCATCAAGCTTTTGAGTTCTGCCTGAAATTTAAAAAAGAAAGGCTTATGAAAATGACAAGTGTATAGTTCTTATACCACATATTGACACATGGTTTATAATTTACAAAGAATTTAACATGCTATTTCATTTGATCCTCATGACTCTAGGTCAATGTAATTATTATTACCCACATTTTCAAATGAGAGCAATAATAAATGAAAACAATGAGGCTTATAAAAGTTAAGTGACTTGGGCCGGGCGCAGTGGCTCATGCCTGTAATCCCAGCATTTTGGGAGGCCAAGGCGGGCGGATCACAAAGTCAACAGATTGAGACCATGTTTCCTCTGGTCAACGTGGTGAAACCCTGTCTCTACTAAAAGTACAAAAAAATTAGCTGGGCGTGGTAGTGCGTGCCTGTAGTCCCAGCAACTCAGGAGGCTGAGGCAGGAGAAACACTTGAACCTGGGAGGCAGAGGTTGCAGTGAGCCAAGATTGTGCCACTGCACTCCAGCCTGGCGACAGAGCGAGACTGTCTCAAAAAAAAAAAAAAGTTAAGTGACTTGAAACTTATACTAAGCAGCAAGTTTGAAAACTGGGATACTCAAGTCTGAAGACTACTAGAGTTAGTTTTTTCTTTCAGTGTCAAAGGTGATTAACGAACTAAGCCTTAAACAACTAAGGTTGATTCTTTAATCTGAAAAGAGATGTTAATAAATCCTCCTTTCTTCCCTTTTCTATTTCTATTAGTGGGTTGCTAAGCTTTTCTGGATAAAATCATTAAATTCTTGATTGTTCTTCACTAACTACCACAAACTCGTTCTGCCTGATCTCATAGTTGGGAGTGCATGTCTGCTCAGCAATTTTTTTTTTATCACTCTTCTCTTGTCCACAGTACAATTCCAAAATTTTGGGTAATATTAGATTACATCAGCAGTTTTCAAGCTTTTTGGTCTCAAGATCCCTTTTATACTCTATAAATGGTCTCAAAGAATTTTTGTTTGTGTGGGAAATAGCCATCAATACTTATCGTATCAGAAATTAAAACAGAAAATTTTAAGTATTCAATTCATTGAAAATGGTAGTAATAATATGCCTTAAAATATGTTGGAATTAACATTTGGTCTCAATTTCAGAGCAACTTGTCATTACTGAAAATAAAAACAATTAAATTTTTTTAAAGTTTAAAAATAACAATAATAAACCCCACTACACATTGACATACATATTTTTTACTTTAAAAAACTGTATTTATCAAATCAAAAATTTAGTGAGAACAATGTTATTGTTTTACATTTTTTGCAAATCTCTTTAATGTCTGGCTTAACAGAAGATAGATGGATTGTCATATCTTTATCTGCATTTGATCTATTTTGAGACCATATTGTGCCAGGTGACAAGGACAAAAAAGAAAGCCCAATACCAGCACAAGGTGGGAAGTCTAGTGAAAGACCCTTCCCACAATCAGCAGGAACTACTAAAGAGCTACACTGGCAAATGAAGGATAAAACAGAATTTTCTATGAACTTTTTGGGGACCCCTTGTACATAAATTAATAAAATAAAAAAACAGTTATATAATAGGATTAAAAACAAAAGTTGGTTTTTGAAAAGACTAAAAAACTGTGAAAATGTAAATGAAATTATCAAATTTTTAGAAAAATACAACTTACCAAAAATAACACAAGAAGAAACAGAAAACATGCATAGTCCTATAACCACTAAAGGAACTGAATTAGGTAATTTAAAATCTTCCAAACCTAGACAGTTTTGTCAATAAGTTCTACCAAACATTTAAGAAATATAAAAGCCAATCTTACACAAACTCTTGCAGAAAATAGAAACATATGGTACCTGCTTCAATTCATTCATTTTCCTTTGAGATAAACTTTGTACCAAATCCTGACAAGAACTATACCATAAAAGCAAATTATAAACCAGTCAAACCATTATGTATTGATGCAACAAATTAAATAATAGCTATCTAATATGTGATATGTAAAGAGAAGAATGAACCATGATGAAGCTGGGTTTATTCTGGTATAACATTGATTTTTAAAATTTTTTGTTTTTTGAGACAGGGTCTCACTCTGCCACTCAGGCTGGAGTGCACTGGCGCCATCTTAGCTCACTGCAACCCCTGTCCCCCAGGCTCAAAAGTGATCCTCCCACCTCAGCCTCCCAAGTATCTGGGACCACAACCACATGCCACCACACCAGGGTAATTTTTATATTTTTAGTAGAGATGGGATTTCACTGTGTTGTCCGGGCTGGTCTCAAACTCCTGACCTCAAATGATCCGCCTATCTCGGCCTCCCAAAGTGCTGGGATTACAGACGTGAGCCACCATGTCCAGCCTAAAGTTGATTTAACAATAGAAAATACTTCAAATAATTTGCCACAAGAATAAAGGAAAATGATATGACCGTCTTAATAGACGAAGAATACAAGATGTTATACTTCAACATCTGATCCTTATAAAACCTCTTAGCAAACTAACACTACAAGGGAAGTTCCTTAATCTGATAAAGGATATCTTTAAAAATCTACATTAAACATCATACTTAATGATGAAATACCATTTCTTAATGATAAAATATCATCAAAAGCTTTTCCTTTGAGATAAAAAACCTTACAAGGATATTTCTTTTTTTACTTTGTTGGTTTTTTGTTTGTTTGTTTGTTTGTTTGTTTTGAGATGGCGTCTAGCTCTGTCGCCCAGGCTGGAGTGCAGTGGCGCAATCTTGGCTCACTGCAACCTCTGCCTCCCAGGTTCAAGCGATTCTCCTGCCTCAGCCTCCCAAGTAGCTGGGATTACAGGTGCATGCCACCATGCCTGGCTAATTTTTGTATTTTTAGTAGAGATGGGATTTCACCATGTTGGCCAGGCTGTCTGGAACTCCTGACCTCAAGTGATCCGCCTGCCTCTGCCTCCCAAAGTGCTGGGATTATAGGCACTGTGCCTGGCCGGGTAGGTATGATTTCTTAGATTCTGTTGCATACTTCTCATGCTTTGGCAACCCACCACCACACCCCCACTGTCCCTGTCATCCCACTGCAATCACTTGGTGAGTAAATGAATGACTAGATATCTTACTTCACTGATTATATATATAGAAAAACATCAATATACAGAGATACATTAAGACAGCTAGAAGCAAATCTAACAAAACACGTAAAAAGACCAATACAAAGGCCAAGCATGGTGGCTTATGCCTGTAATCTCACTGCTTTGGGAAGCCAAGGCAGGCGGATCGCTTGAGCCCAGGAGTTCAAGACCAACCTTAGCAATGTAGTGAGACCTGTCTCTATTTAAAAATTTTAAAAAATTAGTTGGACACAGTGGCATACACCTGTAGTCCCAGCTACTTGGGAGGCTGAGGCACAAAGATCACTCAAACATGGAAGGCAGAGGTTATAGTAAGCCATGATCCAGCCACTGCACTCCATCTAGGCTGGGTGAAAGAGCCAGAGCTTGTCTAAAAAAGGAAAAAAAAAAAAAAATCCAATACAAAAAAAAGCACAAAACCTGACTAAAAGAACTTAAAGGTCTGGCCGGGCACGGTGGCTCACGCCTGTAATCCCAGCACTTTGGGAGGCCCAGGCGGGTGGATCACCTGAGGTCAGGAGTTCAAGACCAGCCTGGCTAACATGGTAAAACCCCATCTCTACTAAAAATCCAAAGATTAGCAGGGTGTGGTGGCGGATGCCTGTAATCCCAGCTACTCAGGAGGCTGAGGCAGGAGAAGCACTGGAACCCAGGAGGTGGAGGTTGCAGTGAGCCAAGATCACGCCACTGCACTCCAGCCTGGGCAACAAGAGCAAAACTTCGTCTCGAAAAAAAAAAAAAGAAATTAAAGATCTAAATAAATGGAGAAAGATACCATATTCATGGTTTTAAAGACTTAATTTAAAACTATCAGTTATCTCCCAACTCATCCATGGATTCAAAGCAACGCAATTAAAATCCTGACAGGTTTGTTTTTGTGTTTGGATTTGGCAGGCTTGTTTTAGAATTCATACCGAAAGATAAAGAGCCAAGAATAGCCAAGACACCCTTGAAGAACACTAACAAGATGGCAAAACTTGCTAGACCCACTACATGTGAAACTTGATTACAAATCTGTAGTAATTAAGGCAGTATGGTATTGAGGGCAAGGATACACAAATGGATCAACAGAATACAGAGTTCAGAAGCAGACATATCTAAACACTGGAATTATTTTCCAAAGGTGGCGGAATAGTAGGAAAAGACTGATCTTTTCAATAAATGGTCTGAAACAATGAGTTATTCTCATGGAAAAAAAATAAAATTTGACCTCTGCTTCACAGTCTACACAAAAATCAATTCCATGTAGAATATGGACTTAAATATAAAAGAAAATCAGGAAATAAACAACATACCCTAAATAACAAATGGGCCAAAGAAACCAAAAACAAAATTAGAAAATACTTTGAGATAAATGAAAGATACAATATAACAAAACTTACGGGATGCAGTTAAAACATTTCTTAGAGGAAATTTTATAGTTGTAAATGCCTATATTTAAAAAAGAAAATAAGAAAGACCACAAATTAATAACCTAACTGTAAAAAAAAAAAAAGAGAAAACTAAACATAAAGCAAACAGAGGAAGGGAAAAATAAAGATTAGAGCAGAAATCAATTAAACAGACAAGAGAATGGAGAAAATCAATGAAACTAGAAGCTGGTTCCTTGAAAAGATTAAGAAAACTTATAGCTAGACTGACCAAGAAAAAAACAACAAACTCAATTTACTAGAATCAGAAATGAAAGAAGGCAATACTACTGACCTTAGAGAAATAAAAAGGATTACAGAGGAATACTGTGAACAATTATAGGCCAATATATTAGATAATTTAAGTGAAAGGGACAAATTCCTAGAAAGACATAAACTATCAGAACTGACTCAAGAAGAAATACTATTAATAGACATACAACATGGATGGATGTGCACAGATTGAAAGACTTAATGTCATTAAGATAGCATTAACCCCCAAACTGATCTTTAGAGTCAATGCAATCCCTAAATAAATTGGATTAATGATTTAAAAACTACAATGAAATAAAAAGCCCAGGCCCAGACGGCTTCACTGCTTAAAATCATACCACTTAAAGAAGAGTTAATACCAGTTCTTCATAAACTCTTTCAAAACACAGAAGACGGAACTTTTCCCCTTATACTATGAGGCTAGTATTACCCCAATACCAAAACCAAAAAAAAAAATTACAAGAGAAGAAAATGACCAATATATTTTTTGAATATGGACACAAAATCCTCCAAAAAATTCTTAGCAAATGGAATCCTGTAATGTATTAAAAAGATTATTCACGATGACCAAGTGAGATTTATTCCAGGAATACAAGGGTGGTTTAACATTCAAAAATCAATTATTATACCATATCAATAGAATAAAACCCAAAAACTAAATGATCATCTCCATAGCTAACAGAAAAAGCAGTTCCATTAACATCCTTTCATGATAAAAAACATTTGGAAGTTCCCCTACCTGGAAAGAACATTTACAAAAAACCCACAACAAACATCATTCTTAACAGTGAAATACTGGATGCTTTCCACCTACGATCGGGAACAAGACAAGGATATCTGCTCTCAGCACTTCTATTCAACATTGTACTGAAGGTTCTAGCCAGGGCAATTAGACAAGAAAAAGGAAGAAGAGGTATCCTGACTGGAAAGGTAGTAGTAAAACTATCCTGATTCACAAACATAATCTTATATATAGAAAATCCTCCCCAAAATCTGCAAGAAAGCCAATAAATGAGTTCAGCAAGGTTTCAGGATACAATCAATACAAAAATCAGTAGTACTTCTATTCTCTTGCAATGAACAATTCAAAAATGAAATTAAGGGAACAAGTTAATTTACAATAGCATCAAAAATAATAAAGTACTTAGTAATAAATTTAACAAAAGAAATGTAAAACTTGCCCCATAAAAACCACCAAATATTGCTGAAAGAAATTTAAAAACACCTAAATAAATGGAAAAACATTCCATGTGAATGGATTTAAAGACTTAATGTTATTAAGATAGCATTAATCCCAAAACTGATCTTTAATGCAATCTCTATCAGAATCCAATCTGGGTTCTCTGTAGGAATTGATAAGCTGATTCTAAAATTCATATTGAATTGCAAGAGATCAGAGTAACCAAAACAATCTGGGAAAATAAACAACAAATTAGGAGGCTGCATACTTCCTGATTTCAAAACTTGCTCTAAGTAAGGAAGATAGTGTGGTATTAACGTAAGGATACACATATAGACCAATGGAAGAGAACTGAGTCCAAGAAATGAATCCATTTGTCTATGGTAAACTGATTTTCAACAAGAGTGCCAAGACCATTCAAAGGGTGAAAGAATAGTCTCTTCAACAAATGGTGCTGGAATAACTGGATATTTACATGCAAAAGAATAAAGTTGGACTTTTACCTCATGCCATTTACAAATGTTAATTCAAAATGGATCAAAGACCTAAAAGCTAAGATTATAAAACTCTTAGTGGAAAACACAGGGGAAAATCTTCATGACTCTGGACTTGGCAATGGAATCTTAAATATAACACCAAAAGTACAAGAAACAAAAGGCAAAAAAAAAAAAAAAAAAAAAAAGGATAACTTTGACTTCATCAAAATTAAAAACTTTCGTGCTTCAAAAAAAATACTATTAAGAAAATGAAAACATCTATAGGATAGGAGAAAGCATTTGCAATTTGTGTATCTGATAAGGGACTGAACCTAGAATATATGAGAACATGTGAAACTCAATAATAAAAAGACAACTTATTTAAAAAATGGGCAAAGAACTTAAATAGACATTTCTACAAAAAAGATATGCAAATGGCCAACAAGCACATGAAACAATGCTCAACATCATTAGTCATCAGGGAAATGCAAATAGAAACCACAAGATTCCACTTCACACCACTAGAATGGCTAGAGTCAAAAAGTCAGATGATAACAACTGTTGGCAAGAACGCAAAGAAATCAAAACGCTTATATACTGCTGATGGGAATGTAAAATGGTGCAGTTTCTTTGGAACAGTCTGGCAGTTCCCCAGACAATTACATATAGAGTTACCATATGACCCTGTGATTCCACTCCTAGGTATAAACCTGAGAGAATTGAAAACATACATACAAACAAAAACTTACACAAAAAGTATAATGTTTATAGAAGCAGCATTCGTAACAGGCAAAAGGTGGAAACAACACAAGTGTCTACCAACTGATGAATGGAAAAAACTAAAAGAGTTATATTCATAAAACGAAATATTATTTGGTCATAAAAATGAATAAAATACTGATAGATGCTACAACATGATGAACCTTGTAAACACTATGCTAAGTAAAAGATGCCGATCATAAAGACCAAATATTATATGACTCCATATATATATATGAAATATCCAGAGCAGGCAAATATATAAAGACAAAGTATATTAGTGGTTGCTCAGGGCTGGGGGAATGGGGCAATAGGGGTTGATAGCTGAAGAGTATGACTTTTTTTTTTTTTGAGACAGAGTATCGGTCACCCAGGCTGGAGTGCATTGGTGCAATCTCAGCTCACTGCAACCTCCGCCTCCCAGATTCAAGTGATTGTCGTGCCTCAACTTCCTGTGTAGCTGGGATGACAGGCATGCGCCATCACGTCCGGTTAATTTTTATATTTTTAGTAGAGACAGGGTTTCACCATGTTGGCCAGGCTAGTCTCTAACTCCTGACCTTGTGATCCGTCTGCCCTGGACTCCCAAAGTGTTGGGATTACAGGTGTGAGCCACTGCGCCCGGCCATTTCTTTTTTTTTTTTTTTTTCCGGAGACGGAGTCTTGCTCCGTTGCTCAGGCTGGAGTGCAGTGGCGCAATCTCGGCTCATTGCAACCTCCGCCTCCCGGGTTCAAGCGATTCTCCTGCCTCAGCCTCCCAAGTAGCTGGGACTACAGGCGCACGTGGCCACGCCCTCCTAATTTTTTGTATTTTAGTAGAGTCGGGGTTTCACTGTGTTGCCCAGGCTGGTCTCCAACTCCTGAGCTCAGGCAATCCGCCCGCCTCCACCTCCCAAAGTGCTAGGATTACAGGCATGAGACATTGTGCCTGGCCAACATTTCTTTTTGAGATAATGAAATGTCCTAAGATTGACTGTGGTGATGGTTGCACTTAAGCTGTGACTATACTAAAAAACCAATTGTACACTTTAAAAGGGTGAATTGTATGATATGTTAATTATATCTCAATAAAGCCATATATAAATTAAACTATAAATTAAAGATGTAGGTCATCATATCTACGTTAGAATGAAAATGACCTTTCTAAAAACATGACATCAATGTTAGAAACCATGTAAGACATATTTCACGTGAAACATATCCTTTATGTTCAAATTTTCTTCTCTATTTAAAATATATATTAGGGTTTTGTCTTTTCTAATTTACTAATCTTTGTCTTTTAACTGGAGAACTTAATCCTTTAAAATATAATGTAATTACAGAAAATTTGTGCTTAAAAAGAAAAATAGGCTATTAGAAGATAATATTAGAAGTGATTGGGCACAGTGGCTCATGCCTGTAATTCCAGAGCTTTGGGTGCCCAAGGTGGAAGGATTAGTTGAAGCCAGAAGTTTGAGACCAGCCTGGGCAACATAGCAAGACCCCATCTCTACAGAAAATTTTAAAATTAGCCAGGCACAGTGGCGCATGTCTGTAGTTCCAGCTACTTGGGAGGCTGAGGCAAAAGGATCACTTGAGCCCAGGAGTTTGAGGCTGCAATGAGCTATGATTGTGCTACTGCACAGCCTTGGTGACACAGTGAGACACTGTCTCTAAATAAATAAGTAGATAAATTTTTTAAAAAGAGGATAGCAGAAAATATAATCTTGAGCTAGGAAATGGTTTCTTTTTTTCTTTTTGAGATGGAGTCTCGCTCTTTGTGCCCAGGCTGGAATGTAGTGGCGCAATCTCAGCTCACTGCAACCTCTGCCTCCCAGGTTCAAGCAATTCTCCTGCCTCAGCCTCCCAAGTAGCTGGGATTACAGGCATGTGCCACCATGCCCAGCTAATTTTGTATTTTTAGTAGAGATGGGGTTCCATCATGTTGGTCAGGCTGGTCTCGAACTCCTGACCTCAGGTGATCCACCCACCTTGGCCTCCCAAAGTTCTGGGATTACAGGTGTGAGCCACTGTGCCTAGCCGGAAATGGTTTCTTAAACAAGATACAGAAAGCACTAAACATAAAGAAAAAGATCAATGTGACTATGTTTCAGCCTACAAAATCTTTAATAATTACAAATATTTACTGAGAGTTTACTATGTATATCAAGTTAAGGACTTTACATACCTCATACCATTTAATCTTCACAAGAACCTACAATGAGTCAGTACCATTTTTTCTCTGTTTTACAGATGATGCTTAAGGAGGTTAAGTATTTCACCGAAAGTCACACAGCAATTATGCCAGGGTTGAAATTTGGGTCTATCTGATTCCAAGCCCAAACTCATAATCACTACCCTAGAGGCCATGCCAGTTTTGGGGGAAAAGTTCTTCAACTCTTTAGTCTCTAAAACCAGCAGCTTTCTCCTCCTTTTTTATTTTATTTTTTTAAACCAGTGTCTTACATTCAATGTTTCTATTTTTTCATCATCTGCTTGCCATCCCTTCTGCCATACTCTTTATGAGAATTCCCAGTCTGAGTTGTTACTCACTCACTCCTGATCTCCCTGCAACCTAGCTTCAAGCTCCAATAATAACAATATCCTAATCAGATATGGCAATGTAGGAAACTCTAATTAAAATGGCCTTCTCTCAGTCTTCATTTCTACTGACCTTTTGTATCTCCTCCTTCTTTAAATGTGATTCTCTTTGTCAGTCATACTTTTAATTTCTCATTCAACAAATAAGCAGTTGGCATCAACTTTGTGCAAGCATTATGCCCAGTCCTGGGACTCAAATGTCAAAAGACACAGTCTCAACCATCAATGAGCTTGTTTAGATTGAAGATAATTAGGCAACTGACAAATAATAAGCAGAATGGAGACATTTTGTGTGTGTGTATTGCAGGACATTTTAGTGGTTAAGTCTATGTTGGAGTCAGATAGACAAAAGTTTGAGATCTGCATTTGCCACTTGTTATGTTAGTTGTGTAAGCCTGAACAAGTTACTCAAAGTAGTTTAAGAATTAAGTCAATCATTACAAATTATTTCCTGTTTACTTTAGAAAAGCAGGATGCTATTGGTGTTTGTGAGACACTGAACAATGTAATACAGACCCCGTTGTACAAGTTAGAAGAATGCCTGAATTTAAATAGTTTATTAAAATTATAATAATTAAACATAAACTCTATCTTATTGCTACCAAAAAAAGGTTCTTCTGGTACATTTGACATAGCCTTCTACTGCTGGAGTACATTATAAAATCAATATATAAACTACATTGACACAATTTCAAAGGAAAAAGCTTGCCTTTTGAGGTTAGAAGTACACTCTGATGTCCTAACTTGGATAATTCTAGGTGTATACTATAGATAGGATATTGAGTAACCATACTAGACTATGGAAAAGACATATACAGACAAAATGTAAACATTTAATAAATTGGACCATACACCAAAATTGGTAAATTTCCCCAAGACTGACTCTAGGTAGAAAGGCAAGAATGTATTTCATTTATTTGTTCTTACTAACGGGTGAAAACTCTAAAGATACCAAATTGCTAATCCAGTCTCTTACTAAACTGCTGATGCTGGAAACAAGCCAATTAGGCAGACTTGCGGGACTCCTTAGTTGAAATGACTATTATCCCAAGAATGCATTTTATTTAATATATAAGTATATACTATGTGCTCAAGTGTATACTAAGCAATTCAATTTGGAGGGCAAGGGTAGGATTTTTAAAGTTTGACACATGCAGAAATTTTACATGTAAATTTTGGTGGCTTCTGACATCAACAAAAGTAATAACCATGTTAAATGATCTATTTATACCCATATATTTGTATATAGATAGAGTGTAGAACATATTCTCTATGTATGTATCTACCTATATCTATATATTATATATGTATATGTGTATACGTTAAATAAAATTATGTTATTAAAATGTTAGTAAAGTTATGTGTTATTTAAAACATGTTAAATGAAACAAAAGGAGCTAATAATCTATGGCCTCCTGTGTTTTCTCGGTTTCCTATAAAACGAGAACTACAATAGCCTCTAACCACAGGCTTGTCAGGGAAATTAAATAATGGATTTAAAGTGTTCTGCATGGTGCCTAAAAGTTAGCCAATTTCTAAGTATTTATAAAATGTCCACCATTTTTGCCTCTTGGGCTAACCTTTGTTGACGTGTACCAAGCAGAGAAAGAAGGAAGTCATTCCAGGAGTGAGAATGTTGCACACAAAGCTATGGTGGTAAGAGAGTACGGCATGTGGAACAAATTCAGTGGTTGGACTGAAGATAACAAGACTGACTAAAGGCAGGAACACTATTTAAAGGGCCAAAATAAGAGGTGAGAAACTCCTGGATTAGAATAGTAGCCAAGGAGAAGAAGGGATAGATAAAAGAGATATCTAGGATGTATAGCTGATAGGAACTAAGGGATGATTACATGGAGATGAGGAAGAGAGTCAACAGATATGCCAGGTTTCTTTTTTTTTTTTTTTGAGATGGAGTCCCGCTCTGTCGCCCAGGCTGGAGTGCAGTGGCACCATCTCGACTCACTGCAAGCTCTGCCTCCCGAGTTCACACCATTCTCCTGCCTCAGCCTCCCAAGTAGCTGGGACTACAGGAGCCCGCCACCACGCCCAGCTAATTTTTTGTGTTTTTAGTAGAGATGGAGTTTCACCGTGTTAGCCAGGATGGTCTCGATCTCCTGACCTTGTGATCCGCCTGCCTCAGCCTCCCAAAGTGCTGGGATTACAGGCGTGAGCCACCGTGCCTGGCCCAGATATGCCAGGTTTCTAATGTGGTTTACTGATGTATGTTGGTGGCATTCAATCACAGAGCCACACACATATTTTAGAGGAAGAAGCTGAAGCATTTGTTTTTTGGTTTTTGGGTTTTTTTGAGACAGAGTCTCGCTCTGTCACCTAGGCTGGAGTACAGTGGCTCAATCTCAGCTCACTGAAACCTCCGCCCGCCCCCTGAACGCCCCAGTAGCTGGGATTACAGGCATACACCACCACACCCGGCTAATTTTTTGTATTTTTAGTAGAGATGGGGCCATATTGGCTTGGCTGGTCTCAAACTCCTGGCCTCAAGTGATCTGCCCGCCTCGGCCCCCCAAAGTGCTGAGCCACAGTGCCCAGCCAGAAGCATTTGGTTTTAAACATAAGCATTTGGTTTTAAATGTAGGGCATCTCAGTAAAATCATCTACAATTTAATGGACATAACACAGATAATTCAGAAGTCAACATTCTTTTTAGAATACCTGATAAACATATAATTAGGTTCTTATAGAATCACAGTGGCAATGATAAAGGGATATTAATCAAGAGTTACAGATAACAGAGTTTCATGAATAACTTGGAAAGTATAAAGTAATTCAAATTGGAATGAAGTACATTAAAAACACACTTCCATCAATACCTCAGCTGCTCTGCCATTGTAAAGGCGAAAATGGTTACAGGCTTTAAGATTGAGTGCGATGGTACTATCAGGAATTTGCTGAAGGTAAACAGCCAAAACTTCTTGAGACACATCATAGTAATCCAACTTGTAGTAGCAGAGGGCCACATAAACATTAAGGGCAAGGTATTCCCTATTAGATGAAAGAATTAGGGTTAACCATTTAAGTCCACTTCACGGAAATGTCAAATTACCAAGCTCAAATGGACAAGGCAAAGAGGACAGTTCATGAACCTGCCTTATGAAGAAAGAGGGCAAGATATGATCAGTATAATTTTTTTCTTTTTGCATTGCAATATTTGGGTGTTTTGATATAAGTAGAATGAAAGATGACTAGAGAAGAAAGGGAAAGTTCATGCTGTTCACACTGAAAAACTAATATATGCAATAATTGAACATAAACACAAGCACACTCCACACAGAAGACCAGCAGACAAGACACATAGGCTTGATGGCTGGAAATGGAAGCAGGTAGGAGACTAAGAAGGTAATGCAAAAGAGGATGGAAAGAAGGGGGATGAGATATTTTTGGGAAGGGAGAGAGAGGCCAAGTGTTTAAAGTTGGAATGTAAATTCTTAAGAATGATTTGTATCTAATTTTGTCAGCAAGTTACCTACGATGTAACTATAACACTAAGTTTGATACATCTAGACCATACATTTCAACTGGGGTAATATCAGTATTACCCCCAAAGGGGAAAAATTGGTTCTTAATGGGAGGATGAAAAAATCATACTCATTTTATATGTAAAGCACAGTTATACATAGAGTACATATATGGATATATATTAATATACATCTATCAGTATATTAAAATTTCATGGGAGGGCAATTGGGGGAAAAAGTCTTTTAGAAGGGTGACAATGCAAAAAAAGGTAGAGAAAGCCTGATTTAGACAATATCTAATTCCTAATCTCACCAAATTATCAACTAAACAGATTTGAACACATAGTGGTACTAGATCCAGAGGACACTAGATTCTCAAACTAGTTAAAGAAGAAACTAACAAAATGAAAGGAATGTAGAGTAGGCATAAAAGGACACAGACCTGTTATCTAGCAGTATTCGCTTATATATATCTATAGCTTCTTGGTAGTGAGATCGCATATAGTGGATTGAGGCCAAACTGAGTTGATCTTCTGTGACATCCTGAAGATTTTGATGAAAGCTCATCAATTTTTTCTCATCATTAAACTAAAATTGTGAGAGTGGAAAAGACATGTAAAGATTCATATTAGTGTTGTTAGAGAAATCAATATCTATGTGATAGAGATTTTAACTCTTCCTTCTTTAGCCATTGTGTCTCTCTCTTCTTCCTATTTCCCTCAGGTTCTTTGTCTTCTACTTCATTTCTCTTGCAAAGAAAGAATGGAAATAGCCTCTGGAGGCATAGCTTGACAACGACAATGGAAAGCCCTTAGGTTACAGTTAATACTATTTGACCCTTCCCCTTATCTTTTCTTTTTCTTTATATTTTCTCCCTTTCCTTTTCTTTTTCTGTCTACTCTCTTTACTATTACCCGGTAACATTTTTAATCTGTTCTTTCTTTCTTCTTTCTTCTTTTTTTTTTTTTTTGAAACGGAGTCTTGCCCTGTCCCCCAGGCTGGAGTGCAATGGCACGATCTCGGCTCACTGCAACCTCTGCCTCCCAGGTTCAAGCAATTCTCCAGCCTCAGCCTCCCAAGTTCCTGGGATTACAGGCACATGCCACCACGCCCGGCTAATTTTTTGTATCTTTGGTAGAGATGGGGTTTCACCATGTTGGCCGGGCTGATCTCGAACTCCTGACCTCATGATCCGCCCACCTCAGCCTCCCAAAGTGCTGGGATTACAGGTGTGAACCACTGTGCCCAGCCAATCTGTTCTTTCATATCTCATTCTTCTTGGTAGACAATAGGGAATCAAAATGTATTTCTCATCATGTAACCTAGTGTATTCAATTTTTAATTTCCTGCTCTACATTTTTTCATCCTTTCTTCAGTTACTATATATTGTTGTTGTTTGAGATTGTCAGAATTCTATTCCAACCTTGTAATGCTTATTTTGTTAGATGGCTGCCACAAATATTAGTTGCCTTTTGCTTATATATGGGGCAGAACAGATATATTTTTGACAGTGACCCTTAATATGTAGATTGCTCACTCCTGCCTGTTACAGAGAATGACTTATTAGCTTAAAAATTTTGTAAAGAATTGTCTTCTGTAGACTATCTAGTTACATGGAAAAATGTTCATGATACATTTTTAAGTGAAAAGCCTGGTTATAAAACAGAATATATACTATGATACAAATTTGGCAATATAAATATACACATATGTACACATATAAAAATACAAATTTTTTAAAGACTGGAAGAAAAGAGAGTAAAATATTACAGTGTTAGCTCTAAGTGGCAGTCTTACAGGAAATCTTGATTTTTGTGTGTATGCAATTTGCTATTTTCTAAAAGTACTATGATGAACATGTATTATTTTTGTAATCAGAAGAAAAACACAATAAAATATATTTCTTTAAATTCAATCAAAGACTTTCACTACTAATAATATTAGAGTAGCTTGTAGTATGCAGTGCTCCCACCAAGAACATCTAGAAAATCTTAAAAACTACTGAAAAATCTGTGTAAAAGGGGCAGGGGCAGTGGCTCATGCCTGTAATCCCAGCACTTTGAGAGGCTGAGGTGAGCAGATCACTTGAGCTCAGGAGTTTGAGACCAGCCTGGGCAACATGGTAAAACCCTGTCTCTACAAAAATTAGCCGGGCATGGCGGTGCACACTTGTAATCTCAGCTACTTGGGAGGCTGAGGCACAAGGATTGCTCAAGCCTGGGAGGCAGAGGTTACAGTGAGCTGAGATGGTGCCATTGCACTCCAGCCTGGGTGACGGGGAGTGAAATCCTGTCTCAAAAAAACAAACAAAATCTACGTGAAGGGTTCAGAGAGCTACCAAGTGAGTGAAGACTTGAGATACCAAGATCCCAAGCAGAACAAAAGCGCAAAGAGGTGATTCTGATATTTAGTACCATTTTTTTCTCTAATGGTACCTATCAATTCTCAATTGGTGGCTGAGTTGCTGAAAACTAAGCAGAGCTTCAAGAAGTCTTATGGGCTTAATGGACAAAAAAATAGAGATTGGGGCCCACCAAGCTATCAGCTGGGACCCCTGGAAAGCTACCCTAGAAACAGAGGTAAAATGGAAATAGACCAGCTTTAAATTGTTGCAATCTCTGACAGGTATCAGTTGATTTGCCCCTTTTCTATGTGCCTGCCAGAAGTAAAAGTAAATTCTAAATCCTCTCTGGAAGAAGACAAAAGCATCCAGAGACTCGAATTATCTCTCTATATTTTAATATAAAATAGCCAGCATTAAACACAATATTGCCAAGCAAACCAGGAGATAAGAACATTTGACTGAAAACCAGGAAACAGCTGTCCAGAGATACACTATTGGAATTACTAGACACGGACTTTAAAAATAACTTATTATCAATATATTTAAGAAATTAAATTAAAAATTAGGAAATTTTAACTGGAAATTAGAAATTTAAAAAGTAATAAAATGTAAATTCTAAAAATAAATACAATAACTGAAATTAAGAATGAAATAGATAAATGGAATAGCTGGTTAGACACAGCTGAAGAATGATGATTAGTAAAATAAATTTCTGAGGAAATATACAGAAAATGTGACAAAGTGTTTACATGTGATACAAACAAAAGGTCTACATACATACATACATACATATTACTGGGAGCCTAGAAGGAAAGAAGAGAGTATAGAGCAGAAGCAAAATTTGAAGTAACAATGACCAAGGATTCTTTTAATTAAAAAAAGAAAAGACCTCGAGCAAGCACTATGAACCTGATGTAGTGTAATACAAAGAAAACCATATCTGGGAATATTATAGGAAAAGTGCTAATAACAAAAACCAATGTATAAATCTTAAACATGATCAGAAAAAAAATCTTCATAGCAGCAACAATAAGACTCATGGCTAACATCTCAGTAGAGACAAGGAACTAGGAAGCAATAAAGCAACATCTTCAAAATGCTAAGCAAAAATAATTACCTACCTAGAACTCTACACTGAGAAAAAAATCCTTTAAAAAACCATAGTCAAATAAAAATATGTTTAGACAAAAACTGAGAGAATTCATCACCACTAAAGGAAATATTAAAGGAAATTCCTCAAATGGAAAATGATTTCAGATAGGAGCACAAACATGCAAGAAGAAATGAAGAGCAATGGAAAGGAAAAATATGGCTAATTATAAATGAATATTAACTGCATAAAACAGTAATAAAACAGTCATGGGATTAGAAACATATAGACACTTAAAATATATTTCAAATTTGCACATAAGATGGAGAGTAAATGAGTTTAAATGATCTAAGGTCCTTTAATTTTTCTAGAAATTGGTAAAAGTACTAATCAATATCAAACTTTTTAATATGCAAAATACACATGATATGGTAACTGCTAAAATAATATTCCCAATGTACATAACTAGCAAGCAAATCAAGGATAAATATATAGTTTTAAAAATCAATCCAAAAAAAGGCAAGAAAGGAGAGAAAAAGGAACATAGACCGCATGGACCAGCTGGGCAAATAAGAGAACTAATAACAGGATGGCAGTTATGAAGCTAACCATATTTGTAAATACATTAAGTAAATGGATTATATACTAGAGGTTTTTTTTTAATAAAGATTTTAACTGGATTTTAAAACCCACAAAACTCATTTATATGCTGTTTATAAGAGTCACCTTAAATTTAAGGACATAGAAAGGTACAAAGTAAAAGGATAGATGAGATATATAATAGGCAAATGCTACCCCAAAAGAGCTAGTATAGCTCACAAATATGACAAAGAGAAATTTTTCAGAGATGAGAGATATTTCATGATAATATATGTTTCAGTCTACTAGGAAGACATTATTGCTAGGCAGTCTACTAGCAATTCTAAGTTTGCGTGCACTTAATGACAGAGTCTGAAAAGCATGTAAAGCAGAACTAAAAAGAGAAAGAGACAAAGTGACAATTATGATGTGGAATTTCTAAATGTACCAGAAATAATTATTTTCATATAATGCCTGTGGATGATTAAACTTTCTGCAAAACAACTTAGCAATATCAATTAAAAGCTTTAAAGTTGCTCATACTCAGTAGGTATGTCCATTTCTAGGATGTTCAGAATGACATTTTTATAAATTTTTAAAATTATAAATAATCTAAAGTCAAATAACTAAGAAACGTTGAATAAATAATGGCACATATGATGCATTTGGTGGAATGCTATAAAACAATTTTTTAAATAAATTAAACAATTATTTAAAATTTTAAATTTGAAAAATTATTTAAAAAATAATTTTATCATTATCAAAATTATTACCATACAGCAATTCTGAAAAGTGTATATTTATTTCTAGGAGTCAGGACAAGGTGACTCTGAGTCTGTTTCCTAACAGATAATAGTATAGTTGACACAAACTAAACTTCTTTTTTTTTGAGACACAGTCTCGCGCTGTCGCCCAGGCTGGAGTGCAGTGGCACGATCTCGGCTCACTGCAACCCCCGCCTCCTGGGTTCAAGTGATTCTCCTCCCTCAGCCTCCTCAGTAGCTGGGATTAAAGGGGTGTGCCACCAAGCCCAGCTAATTTTTTTTTGTATTTTAGTAGACACATGGTTTCACCATGTTGGCCAAGCTGGTCTCGAACTCCTGACTTCAGATGATCCGCCCGCTTCAGCCTCCCAAAGTGCTGGGATTACAGGTGTAAGCCATCATGCCCAGTCTGAACTTCTTATATGACTGTTGCTTAAGGAGAAATAAAACCTAACATCTCTGAATAAATTCAGTAGGTAAAGAACATTGATAGAGGAGAAAATCCTATACAATTAACAGTTATATTCCACTTGTTCTAGAAAACCATTAACAAGAATTTCTAATTAAATATCTCTCACTAGTGTTAGTAACAAGAAGGAAGAAAAATAAAAATATTTTTAAAACAAAAAAATGTGAAATGAGAACATAAATACCTTGTGAGCCAAGTGGAAGAGGAGGCGGTTTTGCAGTCGGCTTTTTGAAGCTGAAAAAAAAATCCAAGCTGCTTATTAAAGAACTCAACAGTCTAGCAGTCCCTTGTAGGAATGAAATGAGACTCGGATGAATCTTCCCAAACCTTACTCATCTGATCCTAATATGTCTCTGCTAGAATACATATTGTTTGAGTCTGGTGTCCACCTGCAGTAGCAGAAACAGCATCAAGAACTAGAAGAGAAAGGTGCTAAGATTCTGCTCTTCTCCACTGCTTGTTCTACCTGATCCTATTATGGTGATCCACCATGCAACACTCCACACAAATGGTTGTAGTAGCAGCCCACCTCTGTGTTGTTCATATACCAAACCAAACAGTGGTAAGAGACACCCATGGTCATCTCAATGTGTGTATGAATCTGCTCTCATTCACCTCTTAGTCTCAGTATTCTTTGTTAATTCCTTCTGATATCTCCTTTTCCACAATTATACTGCCATATTTTCCTAAATACTAGCCCAGCCTCTATTCCACAGATTTTCTAGCATAATTATGTGCCATACTGAAACAGGCAGTCCAGCAAAAATGTTAACAGCTTTTAAGTTCCAAATCTCCTTTGCACTCTTGGAAAACTTTCTGATTCTGGATACCCGAGTCTATCTCTTTTACAGAAAAAGTCATACTTCAATGTATAAGAAAAAAAATATGGAAATAGAGATAGCTACCACGATCACCTTATATGTGTCTAACGCTGTTCTTAGCACAGATAAAGCCTAAAAATATGAGATAAAGTAAGTAACATAAAGGACCTTATAACTAAATTAGGAAAAACTACATTAGGACATATGAAATAATTTGGGTACAAATCAAGAAAGGCTTTGCTGGGCATGGTGGTGGGCGTGTCTGTAGTCTCAGCTACACAGGAGGCTGGGGCTGGAGGATGGCTTGAACCCAGGAGTTTGAAGCTATAGCATACGATGCTCACACCTATGAATAGCCACTGTACTCCAGCTTGGACAACATAGTGAGACCCTGTCTTTTTTTTTTTTTTTCAGAGTCTTGTTCTGTCGCCCAGGTTGGAGAGCAGTGGCGCAATCTCGGCTCACTGCAAGCTCCGCCTCCCATGTTCACACCATTCTCCTGCCTCAGCCTCCCGAGTAGCTGGGACTACAGGCGCCCGCCACCACGCCCGGCTAATTTTTTTGTATTTTTAGCAGAGATGGGGTTTCACCGTGTTAGCCGGGATGGTCTCGATCTCCTGACCTCGTGATCTGCCCGCCTCGGCCTCCCAAAGTGCTGGGATTACAGGCGTGAGCCACTGCACCCGGCTGACCCTGTCTTTTAAAAAAAAAAAAAAGTCTTCAAGTTCCATGTTTGCCATGAATTTGGGCTGAAATTCTTTATATGTATAAATTAATTTTACCTCAAATACATTCTTCCCTATCAAACATTACAGTGCCCACTTTCTCTGCATTTCCTTGAACTTAATTTGGTTCACACTTTAACCTTTTTTTTTTTTGAGGTGGAGTTTCACTCTTGTTGCCCAGGCTAGAGTGCAATGGCGTGATCTGGGCTCACTGCAACCTCTGCCTCCCGGGTTCAAGTGATGCTCCTGCCTCAGCCTCCCAAGTAACTGGGATTACAGGCATGCACCACCTTTTGTATTTTTGTATTTTTAGTAGAGATGGGGTTTCTCCATGTTGGTCAGGCAGGTCTCGAACTCCTGACCTCAGGTGATCTGCCCACCTTGGCCTCCCAAAGTGCTGGGATTACAGGCGTGAGCCACCGCACCCAGCCATCTTTAACTTTTTCTACCATGTTTCCCTTTTATTCTTATTTTTAAATTTGAGTACAATCGCCCTGAGATGAATATCATATGTATGAAAGCAGAAGGGATGATTTCTGGATTCTTCAAACTGAAATTGCTGGGTTTCTCACTTAGAAACAGGAAAAGCAGCGATAAAGTCCACAGCCATAAGAGCCTGAATAAAACTATACCTAATACCACCAACAGCATGCCCATCCTCCCGTGATGGGGCCTAAGAAAGACACCTGGCCCTTTTTCTTCTTTTGTCCTTCTGCTTTTTGGCTGTAGCCTGGTGGGCTGTAGCACTAACTCTCTCTTTAAACATAGTTACTCAAATCCAATATTCTTTGAGGACTAAAGCTATTTTTTTAGCTTTCTAATATCAATTTTTTTTCTCAAGAGAAAAAGGAATACAATTAAGTTTTAAAATCTTCAAAACAACTCTTAACTATGAATGAAGAATATCAGATATAAGAGCCCCTTTACCTTTAAATCCAGCTGCTTCAGCTTGTTTATACATCCCAAGAAAGAAGTAGGTGCAAGCTAGGTTCACCCAGACTTCAGAATTACAATTTTCCTCTTTTGTAGCATTTTCGTATTCCTGAAATATATAGTAAGCAGTGATCTCATTTTGGCAGCAAAGCAATTGATGGGCCATTCTTCCACAATGGAATAGGATTTCATACTGAGATTAAGCAACTTCACATTTAGGGAAACCTACATGCTCTGCAATTATTCTATTCTGAAAAGGTTAAATACTGAAGCTAAAGCTCAGTCCTGCATCTGCAGGGCTATTGTCCATATAATCTTATACTTGTGGTTTTTGTCCCCCAGTTAATACTGATAGGGACTAACAAACAATAGAAACAAAAAGTAACTGAACTATTTTATTTCTGCTAACTTAAAAAGACATACAAGATACCCTTTAAGAAATTCACACGTTCAGTTAACTTAAAATCTGATGGCTTTAATACACTCCAAGTTTCATTTCATTCTAATTGTTTTCTGGCTTTTTTGGCATTGAGGGGGCCTTCAGATTTTTAAAATGTTTTGTTTTTCCTGCCAAGGACACTTTCTAAGACTCACTTTGTTAAAGACATTTTCCATACACTCTCACTTTTTATCAGTCTTTCCCAGGTGTCTATTTCATTTTCTTACTACAAGTGGGTTGTTCTTTCTATCCTCCTATGCCTTTTACGAACACTACCAGCCTCTATTCTGTCCTTTTCACACCTTTCCTTTTCCTTCACCAACTTTGTTCCTTTGTTCTTCATCTCGCCTCCTCATTAACTGTCCTTGAATATTTTCATTTTAGTTATGAAGGTTCTTCAAATTTGCTTAGATTACATCTTGGGAATGAGAATATGTAGCTGGCGCAGTGGCTGGGCGCAGTGGCTCACGCCTGTAATCCCAGCACTTTGGGAGGCCGAGGCGGGCGGATCACAAGGTCAGGAGATCGAGACCATCCTGGCCAACATGGTGAAACCCCATCTCTACTAAAACACACAAAAAAATTAGTCGGGCATGGTGGCGCATGTCTGTAGTCCCTGCTACTCGGGAGGCTGAGGCAGGGGAATTGCTTGAACCCAGGAGGCGGAGGTTGCAGTGAGCCGAGATCGTGCCACTGCATTCCAGCCTGGGTGACAGAGCAAGACTCCGTATCAAAAAAAAAAAAAAAAAGAAAAAGTAAATCCATAATCCCATTGATTAATTATTGTAGATGGGTAGGGTTTACAATGACCAAGAAAAACAATTTCCCCAAAACAATTCTACTTGTAAAAATATAAATATAATTGTTGCTTTGTCTAAAAATAACCAAGCAAAGGAAAAGTGAAATTCTCTTGAGAGAAGACTCATGAAAGTTTTTATCAAAATGGCTTAATTTTCCTGTTCTGAAGATTGACTTAATAAATGCTAACACCAATATGTTGTACAATCTCATTAGTATGCATGTAAAAGTAAAACGTACACAAGATACATGTACATATACAGTAGCCCTCCTTTACCCACAGGGGATATGTTTAAAGATCCCTAGTAGATGCCTGAAATCTTGGATAGTACTGAATCCTATATATATTATGTTTTTTTCCTATACTTACACACCTATGATAAAGTTTAATTTATAAGTTAGGCACAATAAGAGATTAACACCAATAATGGATAACAGAACTATAACACTATATGGTAATAAAAGTTATGAGGATGTGGTCTCTTTTGCTCTGTCTCTCTGAAAATATCTTATTATACTGTACTCACCTATTTTTAGACTGAGATTGACCTTGGGTAACTCAGATTGACCTCGGGAAGCAAAACCATAGACAAGGGGGAACTACTGTAATGGGACATATTAACATTAGATGATTACTGAAGCCATAAATTTTTAAAAAGTCACTGGTTACCTTCATTAACAAGTATAATTGAAGAATGCAAATAGGTAACTTCTTTTTGTTTCCTTCTGCATTGTTTGAATTTTACCATGAACATGTATTATTATAATATAAAGTTTAATAACATTTTAAACACAGTTCTGTTAGGAAAAAAACTTTTTTTACACTAACCTCCAGAGCTCTCTTGTAGTCACCCAGGTGAAAGGCACAATATCCAATCCACAAATTAGTATCCTCTTCTTCTTCCCCAACATGACGTTTGAACTTCAGGTTAAAAATGTATTTAAAAAACATGAAAATTTTGAATAGTAAACTCTCTGTTTAAAAAAAAATGCTATGTTGGGTTACTGACGAACAACAGGCAATCTAAGTATTAGAAGCATGACAATATGAGGTTTAATTAAACCTATACCTACAGGACAAGTATCTTCTAATTGTCACAGAAATTTATATTTTCAAGTATTTCATATTTGGCTTTCTGTATTTACTGATATTACACTCCAGAAAGTATTTGAGTTGCCTAACAATTCTGGGTGATATATAAGGAAGAGAATTATGTAAAATATTTAGAGCCAAATAACTGAAGGTTAGAGAGGCTGAACCATGAACTCAAGGCCACACGGCCAGTATGTGTGCTGGCAGGGACTTAAAGAAATGCCTGACTCCAAAGCCCGTGTTGTCACCCTCTGTGCTCTACTGCATTTAACCTCCCACTTGAGTCCTGTTGCATTAACACATGCATATATTTACTAATAGGTTGTAACCTTTCACTGAGAATCTTTCTATTACCCTTGAGCAGGCTAGCTTACCAGGCCTACAAGAGTTAAGGATGTTCAGAAGACTTGGCCTCACTTATGTCCATTGTGAACAAATATTTATGAATTCCTCAGCCAACAAAAGAAAAGCCTTATTTTGGAGGAAAAGACTGAGACCTTGACAGAGAATTCTGAATTTCCATGGTAAGATAAGATTTTTTTTTTCACTCTACAGGGTGATAAATCAAATAGTGAGCCAACACATATTTACAGAGCATCACTATAGAATTTCAGGTGCCTCAGTCATTACAAGATGAAGACATCCCTTTGATATTTTCTTGTCTGGGCTAAGAATTTACTCCTGTAGCTAACTCTACAACATTAGAAATCCTCCTCATACCAAATGCTATGAATTTGAGTATCATGCCTTAATTCTAGAGAAATTCTCATGTGAGGTCTCCCTGAATTCCCTGGAGCTACGGGAAAGCACATGAGACTTCCTTACCCCAAACCATAGCAGTTTCCATTCCCATGCAGCAGGGTACTCCAACTAACAACCTAAGAATGTGAGCAAAGAGCAGAGCCTCCCTGCCAACTTAAAGGCAGTCTGGCCCTGTAATCCCAGCATTTTGGGAGGCCAGAAGCAGGAGGATCCCTTGAGCCCAGGAGTTCAAGACCAGCCTGGGCAACATGGTGAGACCCCTGTCTCCACACACACACACACACACAAATAGCCAATCAAACGAAAATTAGCCAGGTATAGTGGCACGTGCCTGTAGTCTCAGCTACTTGGGAGGCTGAGGTGGGAGACTCGTGTGAGCCCTGGGAGGTTGAGGCTGCAGTGAGCCACCATCACGCCACTGCATTCCAGCCTGGGTGACAGAATGAGACCCTGTCTCAAAAATAAAATAAAATAAAGGCAACCTGGTGTTATGCAACAAGGAAAATGTGGTCATTGTCTTAGAGAAAAAAGAGGAAAACAGACTGATGAAAATAGATATATACATAGCACTCAGTCCACTGATTCACAGAACTAGAAGGTTCTTCCATGCCAACTCCCCCACTGTAAAGATGAGAAAGCTGATGCCCAAAAAGCTAAAAAACACGCTCAACACCAGAGTACTTAGTAAGAAGGCAAACTAGGCCGGGCGCGGTGGCCCAGGCCTGTAATCCCAGCACTTCGGGAGGCCGAGGCAGGTGGATCACCTGAGGCCAGGAGTTTGAGACCAGCCTGGCCAACATGGTGAAACCCCATCTTTACTAAAAATACAAAATATTAGCCAGGTATGGTGGCAGGCACTTCTAATCCCAGCTACTCAGGAGGCTGAGGCAGGAGAATTGCTTGAACCAGGGAGGTGCAGGTTGCAGTGAGCTGAGATTGTGCCATTGCACTCTAGCCTGGGTGACAAGAGTGAAACTCCAACTCAAAAAAAGAAAAAAGAAAGAAAAAAGAAAGTGAACTATTTTTGGAAGATGGAGAAATATATGTAAACCTAATTATAACAATTATTAAGGGTAGATTCAGAGTAATATGGATGGAGTAGCATTTTAAGAGAAATGAGTGTGGTACAACACAACCAGACCATGCTGTCAGAACTCTTCATTCTTTGGTGCAACCCTTCACCCTCCTATAACATGTGTTTCCCACAAAGCAGTTTTTCAAAGCACAGTCTCCTGGGACCATCTCCATCAGAAGCACTTAGACTACTCACCTTAAAATGCAGATTCCTGAGCACCTCTGCAGACTTACAGCAGGAGCCCAGGAATCGATATCTTATTAAGTACCCTAGGTAATTCCAATGTATATTAAAAGGTGAGAACTACTGCCATGGAGATTTGAAATATTTTCTGGGGCTATATTTTCAACTGTAAGCATGTTAGAATTATTTAAGTTTGATCAAAATTTTAGAACACATAATAGGAAAAAATCATACATTGGTCAAGGGTTCGGATAAGCAATGTGTGAAATGACATTGTATAAAAGGTCCCTTCATATTTTTAGATTGTAATCACTGTTGGTGAACTAGACATACTCAAAAGTGGCCCTCAAGAAATAAGTTTTTTTTTTTTTTTTTTGAGACGGAGTCTCGCCTTGTAGCCAGGCTGGAGTGCAGTGGCATGATCTTGGCTCACTGCAACCTCCGCCTCCCGGGTTCAAGCGATTCTCCAGCCTCAGCCTCCCGAGTAGCTGGGACTACAGACACGTGCCACCATGCCCAGCTAATTTTTGTATTTTCAATAGAGACGGGGTTTCACCATGTTAGCCAGGATAGTCTCAATCTCTTGACCTTGTGATCTGCCCGCCTCGGCCTCCCGTAGTGCTGGGATTACAGGCATGAGCCACCGCGCCCGGCCAAGTTTAGTTTTTTAGTTCGTTTTTTATCAGGTTTATAGCTAACTTGGAATCTGGAATCTGTGCCTGACTAGATTTACAGGGGATTTGTACAGGAAGCCCCAGAATGCACCCACCTATTTCAAGAGCATAGCAACCAGCATTCACCCAAGCATTCATCTACAGTCTGGTATTCATACACTAAGAAGCAACGTTCTTTGGGCATTACCTCCAACAGGGTAATAGCTCCAGTGAAATCTCTTTTTGAAAGTAGCTCCTCTAGTTTTGGAATCTTCCTACCTTTCTTCTTTCTTTTGTCAGTGTGCTGTACGCCTCTGCCTACAGCAGGTTTGGCCCTTGAAAGCATCTGTAAAAGAAACAAAGACAGCTGTATGGTCCAATTCTGATTATCAGATTTAAACTGAGAGTGACAGCTCTGTAATTTATAAGTCAAGGCCGGGCACGGTGGCTCATGCCTGTAATCCCAGCACTCTGAGAGGCGAAGGCGGCGGATCACGAGGTCAGGAGTTGGAGACCAGCCTGGTCAATATGGTGACACCGCATCTCTACTAAAAATACAAAAATTAGCCGGGCGTGGTGGCATGCGCCTGTAGTCCCAGCTACTCGGGAGGCTGAGGCAGAAGAAACGCTTGAACCTAGAGGCAGAGGTTGCAGTGAGCCAAGATCGCGCCACTGCACTCCAGCCTGGGCGACAAAGCGAGCCTCCATCTCAAAAAAAAAAATAAAAAATAAAAAAATCATAAGTCAAATCCTTAACAACGAACCCCAGGGAAGCCTATTCAAACTCGTTTTGTAACAGGTATTCTACTAGAAGAGCCACCACCCAATACTTAGGAAGGACCAAACAGCTACTCCCAACTTTTATCTTCTCTGGCTAGAGATGCTTTCGCATAGCTTCTGTCATCTCAGCTTTCCCTTCCTCTGCTTCCCATCCCACGAGTGGTTTAAATGTGGGTAAACGGAGAAGCAGGAGGGAAGAAAGCATCGAGGTATTTACAGTTGCATCCCTGTCCCCCGTGGGAACACAGGGAGAGCTGGGGATTACTCTCTGCGGACACACCTAGACTTCACACAGAAGTGTGCTGGGAACCTCTAATCGCCAGCCTCAGGACCTACTCAAAGTACTCCCTCACTATTCAGAGCCACTAACCATCTTGACGTCGGTCTTGTGAGTCCCCACCAGACAGCGAAGGCCGCGCCTCAGCGTTTCGCCGCATCCACACAGCACGCTCTGTCTCCACGGCAACCCCGCCTGGACGCTGGTACGTACGGGAGAAAAGCTCGTTGGAGAACCAGCGCCCGCGGCTTCTTGGTTCCGTGCAGCTTCTGCCGCGGAAGAGCCGAGGTTCCTCTTGGGAGGAGAGCGTCGTTCTCTGGGCTGAGAGCGAAAGTTTGGTTTTCTCTATTTATGAGTTTACTTTAGGAAAAGGCGAATTGGAATGGCATTGTTTTTCAAATGCAAGTTTTCTGGGAAAGAAATTTTCAGGGACCACTTCCGTTTGGGGCCGTGTTGGACTCCATAGCAACCCTTGACTATGTGCACCGCAGAATCTTGGTCTCTGGCTGGTGCGGGAAGCTTAGAAAATTTCTGCTGAAGGAGTTGTAGTTCTGTGATTTGGAAGCAGGAGTGCACCAAAATACAGTTTCCTATTTCCACAGATACACCTACACACAATAGAGAACTGTAATAAATATTTGTCGATTGGATGACTTAATTTATCTATCTTACTCCTGAACCCAGTTAATACAGGGGCAACCACAGTCTTTAAATTCACGAAATCGTGGAATGTTAGAGTTGGAAGGGACCTTACAGGACCTCTGGTCAACCCCTCAGAATTAACAGACTGAAGAACTAACATCTTGTTAGTTAACTAATGTCAGCCTAAAATAACCAAAAAGCTCAGGGATCCAGTTGAAAGAGTTTATTCAAGTGCAAAGTGTGAGGGCGGCTATCCCGGGAACCACTGACAGCAAAGAATGGTGATCAGTGCTCCCTGATGCAGGGAAAGGTGAGGGTCATTTATATCACCAAAAACAGGAGTGCTGTACGTAATTACAGCATTTTCTAGATGAGGCTAACGTACACAGAAGATTCAATTCACTACTATTGATTACACTGTAAGGGGGTTGTTTAATATTCTATTGTAAAGAGGTAACAATCACAAGGGTCTCTATCTCCAACGTCATTTAGTCTGAATAAAGAATTAAAAATCTGGTTAATATATAACATCAACACAAAGATCAGGAAGCAACAGTCATGCACCAGAGAAGAAAAACAGCCATGTTCTGTGATTTAGTTTACAGGGCTTAACTTTTCCCCTTGGCATAATACGTTTGGAAAGTGCTGAAATTTTCTTTTCACATTTTCCCCTTTTCTTCAAAAGCTTTCAGAGAAAGCATTATAGAAGAATTATATTCTCAAGCCGTGTATTTGATCAAACCTCATGTCACTAGGAAGGCCCCTTCCTGGCAGTCACATCCCAGGGAGGAGGGGAAATTGGAAAGGACCAAGTCCGAATTATAAAGCAACAAGAGAAAGTAGTTCTGGAACCTGATTCAGGCTACATGGCTGCCTCTTCAATCAAACAATTCTCTGAGTAGTCTTTGTTCTACACATTTTCTCAGCTGTGTGTTGACCCAATTGCAGATAAATACCATAACAGCTCTGCAGACAAAGGCAAGACAAAACACAAACTATGATAATTCCTAAAATACATAACAGCTTTTGCCACCAAGGTCCCCAAGATCCAAATCAACTACTTAACCAGTAGCTTAGAGAGGGTTTTGGATCCGAAAGGTTAATTATTAGAGTTTTTCAAATCAGTCATTAATTTGGTGACGTTATTTGATTCATCTGGGATATAAACACAGCATTCAGTTTCTGTCATAGCACAGATTCCTCCTTGGGCTGCAGTGAGTATGTCTAAGACCATACAGTTTTGTAATACAGTCTTCTCATGACAGTAACTTCATTATTTAATAATGAGACATTCATGTGGCTGTTATTTAGGGCCTTTTGTGTGTAATTGGTTAGGGCCTCTACATGGCAAATGACATCTTCAATACACAGTTGTGGTACAAAGACAGAAGTGAATCTAAGTGGCTTCTGGAAGGTAAGCACTTTCTGTTTCTTCTGTTAAAGACACTATTGCGTAAACCTTTACAGTAAGTTCCAGATTCATCCTTTAAATAACATCCGTCTGTAAACCAAACAACATTAGCCTAAGTAAGAAAAGTCTCTTGCAGATCAGTCCTAGGAGAAAACAAGTTTATCAGTTAGAATTGTGTGGTGTTTCATCTGAAAGTGAAGGAAGAAGAGTTGCAATATTTAGCTTGTTACATCTAGAGATGGTGACATGAGAAGCTAAAAGAAGTGAAACTTCCTATGAAGCTAGTCTACTCATTGAATAATGTTGAGTGTGGTTCAAGTTTAGCAATGCTTCCACAGAATGAGGGATGAAAACAGTAAGGGGAGTTTTAAACAATTTCTTTTCTCTCAGAGTGTAAGGAGAAAAGGAAAGGCCCCTTTAGGTTCCATGGAGCACCCCCATTCTTTATTATCTGACTCCACCTGTTGTTCTTTCCTTTTTAGTTTTTGGCAGTTCGTTTTAATGTGATCAGGCTTTTTACATTAATTGAAAGTGTATGGTTAAGTCTATTTGCGGATTTATAAGGATATCTTGAAGGTCCAAATTGTGTGGACATTTGTTTCGACTGTAAATTCATAATTGTATTAGCCTTGCTCTTTTGTTTGGCCTCCTTCTCAGTTTCGTCTTCAGTTATGAGACAACTGGGCAGCAAGACTGACCAAATTATGAGTTTGAGAAGTGGCCCAGCAAGGGTTTTGTCTTTTCATTATTAGTGCTAATTCTTCATCTAACCTATTTATAAAACTGGAGTTGAGAAGAATATCATTTTGATTATTAGCTTAGCTTTCTTCAGATAAACCCAAATATTGTTTAAGTTTACTCACACCTCTCAAAATATGATATTACTGACTCATCTGGATTTTGTTGACCTTGTTGTATTTTACTACAGTCAACTACTCTTAGAAACAGTGAGGAGTGGCTTGAAGCAATGCCTTTGCGGTTTTGTGTGTCTGCCTACAGTCCTGAGCATTTATGAAAGTCTTCTAAGAGATTTCTATAATGGGCCTTGTCTGTCTAATCTTTTTTTTTTCTTTATACTTTAAGTTCTAGGGTACATGTGCACAACGTGCAGGTTTGTTACATATATATACATGCGCCACGTTGGTGTGCTGCACCCATTAACTCATCATTTACATTAGGTATATCTCCTAGTGCTATCCCTCCCCCCTCCCCCCACCCCATGACAGGCCCCAGTGTGTGATGTTCCCCTTCCTGTGTCCAAGTGTTCTCATTGTGTCATAGCGTTCTCACTGTGTCATAGTGTTCAGTTCCCACCTATGAGTGAGAACATGCAGTGTTTGGTTTTTTGTCCTTGCGATAGTTTGCTGATGATGCTGGTTTCCAGATTCATCCATGTCCCTACAAAGGACATGAACTCATCTTTTTATGGCTGCATTGTATTCCATGGTATATATGTGCCACATTTTCTTAAACCAGTCTATCATTGACGGACATTTGGGTTGGTTCCAAGTC
This sequence comes from Pan troglodytes, assembly GCF_028858775.2. Lineage (NCBI taxonomy): Eukaryota > Metazoa > Chordata > Mammalia > Primates > Hominidae > Pan > Pan troglodytes. The sequence continues at coordinate 154,503,524 of NC_072404.2, read as the reverse complement.
TTTGCTATTGTGAATAGTGCCACAATAAACATATGTGTGCATGTGTCTTTATAGTAGCATGATTTATAATCCTTTGGGTATATACCCAGTAATGAGATGGCTGGGTCAAATGGTATTTCTAGTTCTAGATCCTTGAGGAATTGTCACACTGTCTTCCACAATGGCTGAACTAGTTTACAGTCCCACCAACAGTGTAAAAGTGTTCCTATTTCTCCACATCCTCTCCAGCACCTGTTGTGTCCTGACTTTTTAATGATTGCCATTCTAACTGGTGTGAGATGGTATCTCATTGTGGTTTTGATTTGCATTTCTCTGATGGCCAGTGATGATGAGCATTTTTTTCATGTGTCTTTTGGCTGCATAAATGTCTTCTTTTGAGAAGTGTCTGTTCATATCGTTTGCCCACTTTTTGATGAGATTGTTTGTTTTTTTCTTGTAAATTTGTTTGAGTTCTTTGTAGATTCTGGATATTAGCCCTTTGTCAGATGAGTAGATTGCAAAAATTTTCTCCCATTCTATAGGTTGCCTGTTCACTCTGATGGTAGTTTCTTTTGCTGTGTAGAAGCTCTTTAGTGTAATTAGATCCCATTTGTCAATTTTGGCTTTTGTTGCCATTGCTTTTGGTGTTTTAGACATGAAGTCCTTGCCCATGCCTATGTCCTGAATGGTACTGCCTAGGTTTTCTTCTAGGGTTTTTATGGTTTTAGGTCTAACATTTAAGTCTTTAATCCATCTTGAATTAATTTTTGTATAAGATGTAAGGAAGGAATCCAGTTGCAGCTTTCTACATATGGCTAGCCAGTTTTCCCAGCACCATTCATTAAATAGGGAATCCTTTCCCCATTTCTTGTTTTTGTCAGGTTTGTCAAAGATCAGATAGTTGTAGATGTGTGGTATTATTTCTGAGGGCTCTGTTCTGTTCCATTGGTCTATATCTCTGTTTTGGTACCAGTATCATCCTGTTTTGGTTACTGTAGCCTTGTGGTATAGTTTGAAGTCAGGTAGCATGATGCCTCCAGCTTCGTTCTTTTGGCTTAGGATTGACTTGGCAATGTGGGCCCTTTTTTGGTTCCATATGAACTTTAAAGTAGTTTTTTCCAATTCTGTGAAGAAAGTCATTGGTAGCTTGATGGGAATGGCATTGAATCTATAAATTACATTGGGCAGTATGGCCATTTTCACGATATTGATTCTTCCTATCCATGAGCATGGAATGTTCTTCCATTTGTTTGTGTCCTCTTTTATTTCGTTGAGCAGTGGTTTGTAGTTCTCCTTGAAGAGGTCCTTCACATCCCTTGTAAGTTGGATTCCTAGGTATTTAATTCTCTTTGAAGCAATTGTGAATGGGAGTTCACTCATGATTTGGCTGTCTGTCTGCTATTGGTGTATAAGAATGCTTGTGATTTTTGCACATTGATTTTGTGTCCTGAGACTTTCCTGAAGTTGCTTATCAGCTTAAGGAGATTTTGGGTTGAGATGATGGGGTTTTCTAAATATACAATCATGTCATCTGCAAACAGGGACAATTTGTGTCTGTCTAATCTTTAGCTTTACTTTCTGATAGTCACATGTGAGTTAGTTGATATAAATCAGAATAACCAGGGCCATAAGCTCAGATATTTAATTCAAATTCCCTAGCAAAACAAACAGGATCCTGGTTAAGGTCGGGGAATTATTTAACTATGCCTTTAAGTTCTACCTTAGACCATGGTTGATAAACTAAAGCAGGTTTCCCTCTACCAGATGCTGGATGTTCATTAAATGAAGCCAAAAATGTGGGAGCAGGTGGAAGGGGAGGAGAAGGAAGAGAAGGTCAGTCTGGGCAAGGTAGTTCTGATAAGGAGGAATAGAGAGAAGGGGGAGCAGAAGGAGGAGAAGCAGCAGTTTCAGCAGCTTTTCTGAATTAAAGTTTTAGAGGCTTTTCATTCTCTTTCTATAGGAAAAGAACTCTGTCACAGCCTCTTTTGCATGCTTCTGGGTATCATTGGAAATAACTCTCCAAATTATATTGTTTAATTCTAGAGGTGGCTTTTTCTAATTGTGCATGTGAGCAAACTAACTTAGGCACTTCACAAGTACCCTACTTTGGCCACTGTAATTCAGGATCTTCTTGGGTCAAGTAAGACCATTTTTCCCAATACTGACAGGAGGTAGCAGGTGCGATGGCTCACACCTGTAATCTCAGCACTTTGGCAGGTTGAAGCAGGAGGATCGCTTGAGCTCAGGAGTTTGAGATGAGCCTGGATGATGTAGTGAGACTGTCTCTATAAAAACAAAAAATTAGCCCAGCATGGGGGTGTGCCTGTGGTGCCAGCTACTCGGGAGGCTGAGGTGGGAGGATTGTTTGAGCCCCGGAGGTGGAGGTTGCAGTAAGCCGAGATCGTACTACTGCACTCCATCCTGGATGACAGAGTGAGACCCTGCCTCATAAAACATACGGACACACATACACACATATTTATGTATGTAGGTTGTTAGGTTGTGTGTATATATATATACAGGAGGTGGCACCGTAAGTCTTGTACATCAATTTAGCTGGAGTTTCTAAAAGTGGGTCCTCCCTTAAAGAGGACTTTGTTTTAGATGAACAGTTGTCCATAATTTGTATCCTCTTTTAAACTGACCAAAGATTGAAAGGGAAAGACATTTTGGGTCTAGTGTGCTGCTTCATAGTTTTTACTCCTCAAGGTTTCACCCATGAGTCACCTCTCCCCTCTTATGTGTCCCAGTGAAACCCAGAAATTTCTGGGGGTTTTAGGCACCGGGAGCCCAACCCCTTATGTGTGCCCACCGAGTTAAGCAGATTTCCCTGCATATTCTTCTTTGAGATTTCCCTAGAGCATAGTTACACATCCCAAGCTATGGACTCTGACATTCTTACATGACCTCAATCACCTAAGGTGCTTTTCTTCTGGGAGGAACAAGGTCTTTTGTATTTGGGACTTATGTCCTCATATGAACCCTGTTTATAAATTTTTGGTCACTCAAGAATTTAACTTAAATGTCAATTTTTACTGAGCTCCAAAACCTGGGTCACCAACCTGGGTCCAATCAATTTTTTTTTTTTTTTTTTTTTTTTTTTGAGTCATAGTCTCACTATGGCTGGAGTGCAGTGGCATGATCTGGGCCCACTGCAACCTCCATCTCCTGGGCTTAAGCAATTCTCCTGCCTCAGCCTCCCAAGTATCTAAGATTACAGGCACATGCCACCATGCCTGGCTAATTTTTGTGTTTTTAGTAGAGATGGGGTTTTGCCATGTTGGCCAGGCTGGTTTCAAACTCCTGGCTTCAAGTGATCCACTTGCCTCAGCCTCTCAAGTGCTGGGATTACAGGTGTGAGCCACTGGGCCTGGCCTAAAACCACAGATTTACCTAAAGCCACAAACATTCACTTTCTCTTTTCAGAGAGAGAACCTATTTTGTCCTCTGACCAAATTCAAATGACCGAAAGGGCCATACAAAGTCTAGCAAGTAGTTCAACAAACAAACCTTAACCTCAAAGAAAAGTGAATGTCATAAATCTGTGAAAGACAAAACAAGCAAACAAAACTTCTATCTTAAAGTACAGCTTCAATTCCAGCTCTGTGGAGCATAGAACTGGATCGCTTGTGTAAAGTGTGAATCTCAGTCAAAGCCAGGGAGATTCAAAACCTGAGAGGAGCCTTGCCAGAGCCCCCTGCCAGTTCCAATGAGGTGGGATGAGCAAAAGCCGCTCCTGTAGACACCAAAGCTCCGAATGTCAGCAAAGAGGCACAGATCTCAGGAGGCCCGCTTAGAGTCTCTGGATCATCAAAATGTCAATCTAATATAATCAAACAGCTCAGGATCCAGTTAAAAGAGTTTATTCAAGTGCAAAGTGTGAGAGTGGCCATCAGGTAAACACAGACACCAAAGAAAGAATGGTGATCAGTGCTCCGCGATGTAGGGAAAGGTGAAGGTGGTATATGTAGGCAACCACAAGTGTGTTGCACAGAATTACAGCATATTACGGCATTTTCTTTTCTTTTCTTTCTTTCTTTTTTTTTTTTTTGAGACGGCGTCTGGCTCTGTCGCCCAGGCTGGAGTGCAGTGGCACCATCTCAGCTCACTGCAAGCTCCACCTCCGGGTTTCACGCCATTCTCCTGCCTCAGCTTCCCAAGTAGCTGGGACTACAGGTGCCTGCCTGGCTAATTTGTGTGTGTGTGTGTGTGTGTGTGTGTGTGTGTGTGTGTTTAGTAGAGACGGGGTTTCACTGTGTTAGCCAGGATGGTCTCGATCTCCTGACCTCGTGATGCGCCTGCCTCGGCCTCCTAAAGTGCTGGGATTACAGGCGTCAGCCACCGTGCCCGGCCAGCATTTTCTATATAAGGCTAATATACACAGAAGATTTAATTCACTACTGTTGTTTACACTCTAAGGGGGTTGTTTAACATTTTGTTGTAAAGAGGTAACAATCACAAGAGTCTCCGTCTCCAACGTCATTTAGTCTAGGTTTGAATAAAGAATAGAGAGGCTGGTTAATGTATAACATCAACAAAAAGATCAGGAAGCAACAGTCATGCACCAGAGAAGAAAAACAGCCGTGTTACATGACTTGGTTTCCAGGGCTTGACTTTTCCCTTTGGCATAATAAATTTGGAAGGTCTTGAAATTTTCTTTCTTTTTTTTTTTCACAGTAACAAGTTGGGCAAAATGAGGTAATTCTCCCGAGCGAATTTAAGTAATTGTGCATTGTTGAGTTACATTACATACCCTCCTGAATAACTAGCCTATGGAGATTCAAGTATACCACGAGCTCATGGAAGGCAGGTCTGATTTTTGTTTTGTTTTTTTTTTGAGACGGAGTCTCACTCTGTCACCCAGGCTGGAGTGCAGTAGTACAATTTCAGCTCACTGCAGCCTCTGCCTCCCAGGTTCAAGCCATTCTCCTGCCTCAGCCTCCAGAGTAGCCAGGATTACAGGCATGTGCCACCACACCCAGCTAATTTTTTGTATTTTTTGTATTTTTAGTAGAGATGGGATTTCACCATGTTGGCCAGGCTGATCTCGAACTCCTGACCTCAAGTGATCCGCCTGCCTCTGCCTCCCAAAGTGCTGGGATTACAGGCATGAGCAACTGTGCCTGGCCAGGTAGGTATGATTTCTTAGATTCTATTGCATACTCCTCATGCTCTGGCAACCCGCCACCACACCCCCCACTGTCCCTGTCACCCCACTGCAATCACTTGGTGAGTAAATGAATGACTAGATATCTTACTTCACTGATTATATATATAGAAAAACATCAATATACAGAGATACATAAAGACAGCTACATGTGTAGATTTCAGATAAGCACAAATTCACCAGTAGTGTACTTATAATTCTTTTGGTTCCAAATTTCAGAATTATCCCTATGTTTGGTTGAATTTAAAACAAAAATTATTTCTAGCTCCTCTTTACAGCAGAATGTTCTTGTAGGGGATTGAAAAATGACTTCCCTCTACTCTTCTAAGTTCCTTGGCTGGGCTATGAATTAAATTGACATAAGACAGATTAACAAGAGGAAATCCATTTTTAATTATGTACATACCCATGCAAGCCCACAAAATATGAGATTCAAAGAAGGGTCAGATGACTGAAGCTTATATAGCACCCTGAGGTACAGAAGGGAATAGAGGCTTTGGACTTCTGCGTGGGTGGTGGTGACACCAGTTATGAGAATATGAGGGGAGGAAGTGTATGGTGAACAAAGGTTTCTTGTTATGCAAATGAGAAGCCTCTCAAGTAATAAAGGTTCTCTTGGAGCAGCCCTCAGAAGAAGAGGTGGCTGTCTAGGCATGATGTCAACCTCCAGTCTCCCCCTCTCTGATCCAAGTTCATTGTCGCTGGTTGATAAGGTTCCAGGCGAAGGGATTCATGACAATTGAGTTCCTTTTGGAGCATCCCTTGATCTGTCTTAGGCAGATAAGCAGATCTCAGAGAAAGTCTCTGCCTGCATCTGTTTTTCCCCAAGTGACATCAGTTCAAAGTAATGAGCATGTCAAAGCATCATAGTTTGGGGTGGCATCTCTGAACTCCCATTGTGTATTTTTGGAGATAGCTTGATATATCACTCAAATTACCATAAAACCCACACTTTTAAAGTGTGAGTGGCTTTTAGTATATTCACAGTGTGCATCCATTATCACTATTGAATTCCAGGACACTGTTATCACCCCAGAAAGACACCCCACACCCGTCCGCAATCACTCATTGTTTCTCCCCTCCTCCCAGCCTCTGGCAACTACTAATCTCTCTATTGTCATTATAGATTTGTCTATTCTGGACATTTAATATAAATGAAATCATACATATGGAGGTCCATATACCATATAGCTAAATGCTGGAAAATTTTAAATCAGCTTAGCAAACTGTTCAATAAAATGTTTTATCCTCCTACCTTGACAAATATACTGTTATGAAGAAGGTCAGGCTCCAATTTAGAATTCTCGGACTTCTAAAAATTCTGTTGTGGATGTAGCAGTGCAAAGAGATCCAGCCCCAACCCTCAGCCCGCAACCCATCTCTTCTCACTCCAGGTTCTCTCTACCCACACTATGTAGGGCTTTGTGCATGTGTGTGGACACCCAGCCCACAAACTCAAGCTGTAGTCACTCAACTCATCTGTGATCTGTCATTTCCTAGTAGACCTATAGGGAGGACAGACCCCAGGAAGAGACCTGCTCAGGTGTGGAAACAGGCTTGGGGTTGCATCAGCAGGGGATTCAGAATCCTGGGCACCACAGCATGGTCAGGAGAGGTGCAATGACCCCTTAACTCCATGGACTTTTCATACCTGGCTTAGGATGTGGCCACAGTACAGAGACCAGAGCAGGGGCTTCTCTTGCCAGGGTCTGAAGGGTTGATGATACTATAAACAACCCTGCTGAATTTCCTAAATCAATTGAAATGACCACTGACTTCCAACAGTTAGGTATAGCTTTAAATCTCTAAATCCTGGTAGAGGCTGTTTGAACTGTAGCTGTAGTTATGAAGGGCAGTATATGACATTGAGTGTACTTGAGAAGAAGTTATTATTCCGAACTACGGCTCTAATGGTATTATGAAACATATAACATAGGCACACAAAACCTGGTTGCATAGGTAACAGGCAAAGTTGGAACTTGCAATTTCATTGCAGCTGCAATGGAGCAGTGGATTCTGAGGGACTGTAAAATATAATCCAGGTTTTGATGATTGTATGACAATAAAAATTTATTAAAAAGCATTGAATTGGCCAGGCGCAGTGGCTCATGCCTGTAATCCCAGCACTTTTGGAGGCCGAGGTGGGTGGATCACAAGGTCAGGAGTTCAAGACCAGCCTGACCCACATAGTGAAACCCCGTCTCTACTAAAAATACAAAAATTAGCCTGGTATGGTGGTGTGCACCTGTAATCCCAGCTACTCCGGAGGCTGAGGCAGGAAAATCACTTGAACCTGGGAGGTGGAGGTTGCAGTGAGCTGAGATCATGCCACTGCACTCCAGCCTGGGCAACAGAGTGAGACTCTGTCTCAAAAAAAAAAAAAAAAAAAAAAAAAGCATTGAATTGTACACTTTGAATAGGTGAATTGTATAGTACTGTAAACAAAAAATAAAATTCTAAGCCCCCACCCCACCCCCACAAGCATCTGAATGGACGCCTCCTCTCAACCAAGGGCATTCCGAAGTTAATCTGAAAAACTAGTTCAGGCTGTGATGGGACGGGGGAGCTGGACATTCCTCATTATACCCTCCTCGCTTTTGGAATTACGGATAGAATAGACTCTTTAAATCTGATAAGAAACATTTATTATCTATTCTCTCAGAAGCCTGCTACCTGGAGGTTTCATGTGCATGATAAAACCTCAGTCTCTACAACCCGTTATTGTAAACCAGACATTCCTTTCTATTGATAACTCTTTGAACCAGCTGCCAATCAGAAAATCTTTAAATTTGCCTATGTCTTGGAAGCCCCTACTTATAATTGTCCCACCTTTCCAGACCCAACCGATGTATAGTTTACCTGTATTGATTGATACCTTATGTCTCCCTAAAATATATAAAACCAAGCTGTAGCCTGACCACCTTGGGCTCATGTTCTCAGGATCTCCCGAGGGCTGTATTACAGGCCATTGGTCACTCATATTTGGCTCAGAATAAATCTCTTCAATTATTTTACAGATTTTGACTCTTTTTGTTAACAGTAAGTAAATTGTGTCTTGCTAAATCTGGTTTTGTTTGTTTGTTTATTTTAAAGATAATCCAGCCCAGAGCTTAGAGTGCTGCTCTGGAGTCTATGTTTCTCCAATTCAGCCTTGATACACAGTGATGCTGACCCTAGGTCCTTAGAAATCACTGTAGAAATCATGTCTCTGTCATTGACCAGGGCCATGAGTTGCTGAAGGAATGCCAAGGCACTAAGTTTTGGCATTTCCTGCTAGGGTTGATTTTCCTTAAGGAAAAAAAATCTCATGAAAAGAAGAATCCTCCACTCTCTGCTACAGAGCCACAGTAAATCTATTCATTGGCTCTGTTTGAGGGCTGTTAGTTTTTTCTTTTTTTGTTTGCTAGGTTTACAAATATTCTGCCTTGCCAAAAAAACAAAAGAATGTTTTGTTTTTTCTTAATAGAGATTGTTCCTTCTGAAAAAAGAGAAGGCTTTAAAAACCATATTTTGGCTGGGTACAGTGGCTTACACCTATAATCCCAGCACTTCAAGAGGCCAGAGGTGGGAAGATTGCTTGAGCTTAGGAGTTCAAGAACCAGCCTGGGCAACATAGTGAGACCCCAGCTCTACGAAAAATAAAAAATTAGCTTGGTGCGGTGGTGTGCACCTATAGTCCTAGCTACTCTGGAAGCTGAGGTGGGAGAATCCCTGAGCCCTGTTCGAGGCAGTAGAGAACTATAATCACACCACTACACTCCAGCCTGGATGACAGAGCAAGCCCCTGTCTCAAAAATAAAGCCCAAATTTTTTTTTGCTCCCTCTTAGTGAACTATATGAAATCATGGGGAAAGGATTACTGATGGCTTGTTCCAAGCAAGAACAAGAATGACTCCTGGACCAAGCATTTGAAAATATACTCCTTAAAGAAATACATTTTTTTCAAGCCAGGTGAGGTGGCATGCACTTGTAGTCCCAGCTATGCAGGAAGCTGAGGCAGGAGCATCCCTTGAGGCCCGGAGTTCGAGGCTATAGTACACTATAATCATGCCTGTGAACAATGACTGCACTCCAGTCTGGGCAACATAGTGAGATCCCCTCTCTAAAAAAAGAAAAAAGAAAAAAAGACTTTTTTTTTTTTGAGAGGGAGTCTCACTCTGTCACCCAGGCTGGAGTGCAGTGGCGCGATCTTGGCTCACTGCAACCTCCGCCTCCTGAGTTCACGCCGTTCTCCTGCCTCAGCCTCCTAAGTAGCTGGGATTACAGGTGCCCGCCACCATGCTCAGCTAATTTTTGTATTTTTAGTAGAGACAGGGTTTCACTATGTTGGTCAGGCTGGTCTCAAACCCCCTACCTTGTGATCTACCCGCCTCGGCCTCCCAAAGTGCTGGGATTACAGGCATGAGCCACCGCGCCTGGCCGGAAAAAAGACATTTTTTCAATCATTTTAAAATAGCATTTTCTCTTATTACAAAAGTACTTCATATTCACTGTGGAAATTTGGGAAGGTACTGAGAAGTAAAATCAAGAAAATAAATCATCTATAAAATTTATACCCAAGAAACAACACTTATTAACATTTTGGTGCTTTTTAAAAAACGATTTAATAAGTACTAAGGGATAACCATGTTGTGGCTCAACTATGAGTACGTTGGCAGACCGAGACAGCTACAGGTGATAATTGTTGAAGCTATATGATGAGTACATGGGCATTTATTGTACTATTCTATTTTTGTGTAGAAATTTTCTGTAATCTAAAATTAAAAAGAAATTTATTTGAGAACTCCCAAATTCTTCTTTATGGCCGAAGTTTAACTGAAATGAGTTAAAGATATGGGAGTCAATATTTATTTCAATATAAAAGGTAAATTACCTTTTTTTCTTTTTCTTTTTCTTTTTTTTTTTTGAGACAGGGTCTTGCTCTGTCACCCAGGCTAGAGTGCAATAGTGCAACCATGGCTCACTGTAGCCTCAACCTCCTGGGCTCAATGGATCCTCCCACCTCAGCCTCCCTAGTAGATAGAACCACAGGCATGTGCCAGCATGCCTGGCTAATTTTTAAATTTTTTTTGTAGAGATGAGGTTTCCCTATGTTGCCTAGACTGGTCTCAATCTCCTGGCCCAAACAATCCTCCTGCCTTAGCCTCTCAGAGTGCTGGGATTACAGGCCTGAGCCACTATGTCCTTCCTGGTAACTTATCTTCATAGCAGTTAAAACGAAGTAGCTTTGTTGGGCTGGGCACGGTGGCTCACGCCTGTAATCCCAGCACTTGGGACACTGAGGTGGGCAGATCACTTAAGGCCAGGAGTTCCAGACCAGCCTGGCCAACATGGTGAAACCCCGTCTCTACTAAAAATACAAAAATTAGCTGGGCGTGGTGATGTGTGCTTGTAATCCCAGCTACTCAGGAGGCTGAGGCAGGAGAATCACTTGAGCCCGGGAGGTAGAGGTTGCAGTGAGCTGAGATTGCACCACTGTGCTCCAGTCTGGGTGACAGAGACCCCATCTCAAAAACAAACAAACAAAAACAAAAAAACTAAGTGGCTTTGTGTGAGGATACTATAAAAAATAATTTTCAACTTGTAATTGCTAGTGTAACCGTTTATTTGGCAGAAAGATAATTGAGAAATCAGAAAGCAATATAAACATAAAAGGATGCTAATGGGAAAATATCAGGTGTTCCAATGCAGGGAGCCCTGTAAGGAAGGCCCCTCTATGTCAGCTAGCTGCTGAGGTGCCAGGCCCTGTTGTGTTACGTGGTTCACTTTCTCCTCTAGTGCTGAAGGCAGCTGCTAGCAAGAACTGAAGGTGACATAGGGTTGTATGCCTTGGAGTCAGCAAGACCCAGATTTGAATCCTGCCTCTGCTGCTTCCAATGTGTGCTAACCTGAGTTTCAGTGTTCTCCTCTGTAAGTCGAGGTAATTAAACTTACCTCACTGATTTTCTTAAGACTCACCAGATACATAAGCATGAAGCAGTATAATGTAAGCAATCAACATTCTTATCTCTTTCAGTTCCTGCTGAGTGGCTTCGCTGGGTGGTTCTGGTGCAGAGTCTCGGTGAGGTCACAGTTAATTGGGGCTGCAGTCATGTGATGCCTTGAGTGGGGCTGAAAGCTCCCCTTCCCACTGGCTCACCCACATGCTGGGCAGGTTAGTGCTGGCCATTGGTGGGAGGGTTTAGTTACTTGCCACATGGACTCCTCTCTAGGGCTGCTTGTGTGTCCACCCAACGTAACAGTTGGCTTCCCCAAAGCAAGGGATCCAAGAGAGAGCAAGGAGAAACCCACAGCGTGGTTTTATAACCTAGTCTTGAAGGTCACACTGTTATTTTGACAGTATCCTATTGATTACACAGATCTGTGCTGTTTAGTGTGGAAGGGTGCACAAAGTTACAAATACCTGCGGGTAAAACCCACTGGGAGCCAGCTGGTTACCACATCAGGCCATCGTCACCAAGTTAACCCCACCTCTGGATTTCTACATCCCCATTTTCTCTGCTCTCAGATATGTTACTGGAAGACGGGTTGCAGCCTCATTTTAACACCACCAAAACAAAGTTTGTCAATAGTCCTCTGAGAGGAATATGGCCCTTTTCCAACTCTAAAAGTATACCTGCAATTCCTTCCCTTGCCAGTACAGTACTCCCGGAGGCACTTGCAGTGATGCAGGTTCGAGCTAGGGAAATCCCTGGTGCCTGCCCCCCACTGCAGCCTTCCTCCATTTGTCTGACCATTTGATTAATGCCTCTCTCGACTACCGTATCTCCTGCAGAACACCTGTTTGGCATGGACTTTGGACATTCCAAATGTCCAAATTTGACTCAACTCTCTGATGTTTATGTACTTTTCATTTCTATGATTTAGCATAGCTGACTCATTGCAGCCTGTGTGTTTTCTGCTTCCCTCTCTGATCGGTGGTTCAACAGGTTCATATGGCTCAATGTCACCCTAACATGCCCTAGCAACTTCAGCTTTGCACTCTCCTCAGATCTATTTCATTGAAACATTCACAAATACCCAGATCTTCTAGTAAAATAACAACAAACAATAATAATAATAAACAAAAACAAAAAAATAAAAACAAGGGCAAGTATCAATTGAACAAAAAAAAATTCTCCCTCTCATTACCGGAACAATCTTTTCCCTCTCTTCTCCTCCCTTCCCATTCCCTTCCCTTCCCTGTCAATCCTCTAAAATGAATGTTCTATACTCAATTGTTTTATTTCTTTACTTCATACACTTTGATTTCCAACTTCAGCATTCTGAGAGAACTGCTCTGTCAAGGGAGCTGGAATAATATGAGATTGTATACAGGAGAATTTATTGACATAAGGGCACATCTCAGGATATGAGGTTGAGCATCCTGGTAAGAACCAGGGGATGGTACAAAATGGCTGCTACGTTGGCTCCCTGAATCCTGGAAAAGTGCTGGTTCATGAAGAGTGAGTCTGAAGTGCCTAAATTCCTATGTCAGGCAGTAGAGGAAAGGATTAAAAGACTCAGAAAAGGGGACATGCTGAAACAGATGTAAGGTTAGGCCAGAACAGCCACCAGGGGATTATGTCCCATAGGATCGCTCACGGAGCTATATTCATCAAGGCCATAGGGAACGCATTGGTGAGAGGGACAGCAACATTGCCAATAAGTTCAGTGGTACTTTCCCCAGTAGAACTAGGTGATAGAAGGAGGGGCTGTCCTGGAACTTGGCTCACTGATAGTAATGAAGATGATGGGATCCTGATGCACTAGAAACCAGAATGATGGCACTTAAGGGCGGAACGACAAAATCAGAGTGGCAGCTAACAGGACCTGACTTTTAGGGAGTTGTAGGGATTGTAAATAGCACACAGTTTCTCTAGGAAGAACATAGATGCGTGGGTAGTCAAAAAGTCCAAATGGCCCTCAACATATGATTTTTCTGCCTCACCATGGTGTGCATTCAGTAGAAACTGCACTTTGAATTTTGAACTTTGATCTCTTCCCAGGCTAGGGATATGCCATATGATACCCTCTTGTGATGCTGGGCAGTGGCAGCAAGCCACAGCTCCCAGTCAGCTACCTAATGACAAGAGTAAACAACGGATACTATACAGTGTAGTGAATTCAAAAATTACATGATGAGATATTCAGCACTTTATTATGCACTAGGCTTTGTGTTTGATGATTTTGCTCAATTGTAGGCTAATGTAAGTGTTCTGAGCACATTTAATGTAGCTTAGGCTAAGCTACGATATTTGGTAGGTTAGGTGTATTAAATACATTTTTGGTGGTTTTTTTTTTTTTTTTTTTTTTTGAGACAGAGTCTTGCTCCCAGGCTGGAGGGCAGTGGGGCGATCTAGGCTCACTGCAACCTCTGCCTCCTGGGTTCAAGCAATTCTCCTGCCTCAGCCTCCCAAATACCTGGGATTACAGGTGTGAGCCACCATGCCTGGCTAATTTTTGTATTTTTTTTAAGTAGAGGTGGGGTTTCATCATGTTGGCCAGGCTGGTCGTAAATTCCTTACCTCAAGTGATCTGCCTGCCTCAGCCTCCCAAAGTGCTGGGATTACAGGCGTGAGCCACCGTGCCTGGCCTAAATACATTGTTTACTTACAGTATATTCAATGTATGATGGATTTGTTGGGACATAACCCCATTGGAAGTCAAGGAGCATCTGTCCTGCTTCACATGTATAATCTAAAATAAAAGAATTAATAAGTAGAACAATGAGGAAAACATTTCCTTGCCTGGTTTCCATTCCTGAACCAATGTTCAGACTCAGAACCCACTGAGTGAAGTGGTGGCCAAGTCACCAAGATGAAGGACCTGTAACACTGTGGCAAGAAAGTATTGTCACAGTTCCTCTGATTCTTCCCCTAAAGAGACCTACAATATTTATTCCAGTGATGGAACACGGGATGGGGGAATATGCAGACATTTTGGTGACTGTTGGGTACAAGGTCAGAGGTCAACTGATGCCCAGAGAACTGAAGCATTCTCATCGCTTCCATGTTAGAGTGGGAGCAAATGGAGTCCTGACTGAGTTCCAGCTTACAGTGGGTTCTCTGGGTCCATGAACCCACCAATCGTCCTTCTCCTAATCCCCAAATATGTGGTTAGGATTGCCACACTTGGGAATTGGGCTAACTCTCACATTCATCCTGGTTTTGTAGAGTGGGAGCTATCACAGTAGAGAAGGCTAAGTGGAAGTATCTGAAACTGTCCCCCACCCCAGCCAATGTGGTAACTACAAAATAGCATTGCAGTCTAGGGTGAGGAGGATGGCAGATATTAGTGCCACTCTTAAATATCTAAAGGATGAAGAAGCATGGTCCCTGTCATGTTTCTGTTTAATTTGCCAGTATGGACCCTGCAGCAATGGGATGGTTCCTAGAGAATGACTTCAGACTACTGCAAGGAAGTAGTAGCTCTGTACTGGATATAGCATCTTTGCCAGAGCAGATTTATGCAGTTTGAAGTGGTTTGAGGCCATTGATCTGGTGAATGCATTCTTTTCTATTGCAATCAAGAAAGAGGATCAGAAAGAGTTCATATTCATACGGAATGCATAGCAACAAGCCTTTACAGTTTTGCCACAGGGCTATGTTCCTTTTCAGTCCTCTGCCGTAATCTAGTCCAAAGAGAACTGGAGCATTTGGACATCTCATGTAATATCACATTGATCCATCACATCGAGGATGTCATGCTGCTCAGGCAGGATGAGAAAGAGGTGAAGAGCATGGTAGAGGCCTTGGTATGACACATGTGCTCCTGAGAGTGGGAAATAAATCCTACAAAGATACGGTGACCTGCCACTTCACTAACGATTTGAAAGGTCCAATGGTCACCAGTGTGCTGGGACATTCCTTCCAAGGCAAAAGAAAAATTGTTGCATCATTTATATTTATTGGAAAGAAGGAAGCACATAGTCTGTTAGGAATCTTTGGGTTCTTGACAAAACACATTTCACACCTAAGAATACTGCTGCTGCGCATATACTGGGTTACACAGAGATTGCCAGCTTTGAGTGGGGCTCAGAACAGGAAAGAGCTCTCCAGGCTGTGACACAAGCAGCCCTTTTGAGTGGACTGTAAAATCTGGCACAGCTTCTCATGTTGGAGATGTCAGTGATGGAAAAAGATGTAGTATGGCATTTATGGTGAGTCCCAATAGAGGAATCACAATGCAGACTCCTTGGATAGTGTAACAAGGTCATGCGAACTGCAGTGAAGCATTACACTCCTTTCAGAAAACAGCTCCTACTTTCTACTGGGCCCTGGTGGAGACACCAAGTGATCATGGATTCAAAACTGGCTGCCATCAGCTACGTCCTGTTAGACACACCAAGTGATAAGGTCAGGGAGGGTCAGTATCAAAGCCATCATAGGATAAAACTGGTACATCTGGGACTGAACACAAGTGGGACCAGAGGGCACACGCACACTCAAGCTGCATGAGCAATTAGCCCAGATTTCCATGTCACTCACTACAGTTGCACCAGCACCCCTCCCCTAGCCTCACCTGTGGTCATGTGAGGGGGTCCCATATAACCAGCTAAAGGAGGAGGGAAAAAGACCAAGTTTGCGTTAAGGATGGGCTAGCTTAATATGTGGGTACAAGCTGAAAATGCATGGCAGCTATATTACAGTCTCACTCAGGGAAGTCCTTGAAAAACAGTGGTAAGGGAAAATCTCCCCAGCGGGAGGAGCTTTGAGAGTGTACCTAGTCATCACTTCGTATGGAAGGAGTATGGCCTAGGGTTAGAACATACATGGTCTCATGGGCAGTGATGGTGGCCTGGCTGGGAGTTTGGGAGCCTAAAAGTAAAAGGAAGCATATGAATAGATGTATGGAAGTGGGCAGTTCATATCACATTAAGACCCACAAAAGATGTGCCAACTACACAAAATAACTTGGCCAGTTAATGTTGGCCAGGCTTAGTGACAGGCCCCCTCCCCTACTGCTGCGCAAAGAGGCCATGGTGGCCAGGAGATGGAAGCGATGCAAGAACCTAACAGCATAGATTATCGTTTGCCAAAATAAACACAGCTACTGCCACCTCTGAGTGTCTGATCTGCCAGCCATAAAGACCAATGCTAAGCTCTATTCCTTAAGGAGACCAATAGACTGCTTGGGGACCAGTAGACTGCATCGGGCCCCTTTTGTCCTGGCAGAACCATAGGTGGTTCTCACAAGAAGAGGCAGTTATTCTGGATTTGGGGTTGCCCTTCCTCCCTGCAGAGTCTCAGTAGTAGCACTCTTTTTTTTTTTTTTTTTTTTTTTTGATGGAATTTCACTCTTGTTGCCCAGGCTGGAGTGCAATAGTGCGATCTCAGCTCACTGCAACCTCTGCCTTCTGGGTTCAAGCGATTATCCTGCCTCAGCCTCCCAAATAGCTGGGATTACAGGCGTGTGCTACCACACCCGGCTAATTTTGTATTTTTAGTAGACACAGGGTTTCACCATGATGGTCAGGCTGGTCTGGAACTCCTGACCTCAAGTGATCCCCCTGCCTCAGCCTCCTAAAGTGATGAGATTACAGGCTTGAACCACCGTGCCCGGCCAGTAGCACCACTTTCTGGAGACTTAAAGATTGCCCGATCCACAGACATGGAATCACACTTAACATAGCATCTTATCAGGTGAATCTTTTCATGGCACAGAAAGTGGAGGGAATGAACCCATGAACATGGTACTATCCATGGTCCTATCATACACTTCACCACCCAGTAGCTATAGGATGAAGTATGGAATGGCTAGTTAAAGATGGAGTCAAGCACCAGCATGGAGGTGATACCCTACAATGATGACACAGACTCCAGAACATCGTGGTATATGCCTTGAATCGGTCAAGTTAGTATGGTACTGTGTCCATACATGAGTCTGGAAAGAATGGGTAAGCCTGAGTGGCCCTACTTTGTATAATTCCAATGACCCCCTGCAATTTCCTCTCCCAGCAATGCTGGGCTCTGCAGAGTTATAGGTCCTGGTTCCCCAAAGGGGCACACTCTTGCCTGGAGATACCGCAGAGATCCCACTGGACTACTGTGATGGCTGTCACCAGGTACTTTGGCCTCCTAATGGTCAGAGACTAGCAAGTAAGAAAGGGAATGGCCATCTTATCTGAGGTAACTGTTGCTGGTCAGCAGGAGGTGTGGCTGTTGTTACACAATGTGGGCAGGTGGAATATGTATGGAATTCTGGTGACCTATTTTGGTGTCTCTTGGTAATCCTTTGCCCAGCTGGGACTGAGATGTGCTCAGACCACTTACAAATAGGGCACCCGACCAGATTAAGCTACTGAGAGCAGCTGAGGTGGTGGCCAAGGGTGAGAGGGATTGGAACGGATAGTGCTGGAGGGATATGATGAGGACCAGACCACCAGCTGTGGCCTTGAGACCAACTGCAGTGACAAGGACTATAGTTCATTCCACTAATTTCTCTGTGGTAAGCTTCCTTGTAGGAAGAGTGACCCTGAAAAGCCTGTTCCCTAAATACAAATGGATAAAGAAAGCCATGTAGTACAAAGGGTGGACTACAGCTGACACAGGGTGGCACTCAGGTCAAGCTTGCAGCCCAGCTTTGAGGAGCATGTTTAGCCAATATCCTCCAGCTTTAGCTCTTTCAAGATCTGCCCCAGCATTCGAGCTGAAGTCATCCACTTCTCTGGTGGCCCCCACCGGTGACTGAGCAAGGCAGTACAAGGGCCTAGCCTTTTCTGTCCAAAGCTGGACTCCTACTCCAGAGCTCCTCATTGGGCTGGCAGAGACTTTGTTAGGTCCGCGCAAAAGTCTGATAGGCCCCATGGATCAATCATGCTTTTTCCTTTGACTTTTTCTGGCATTATGCCCCAGAAAAAGTGCAGAGAAAGTTCTGCACTCTTAACTCCATGTCAGGATCTCCTTCCTGGAGAACCCAATCTCTGATGGCACATATTTCAAAATTTTTCAAAATGTCTCCTTTTCCCTTCCCAGAACTCCTTAAATCACCTTTCTCTTTCACTTTCCCTTTCTTTTTTCCTTTCACTTTCCCTTCTTTTTTCCCCTTTTCCTTTTCCTTCCTTTTTTTCCTTTTCCTTCCTTTTCCCCTTTCCTTTCCCTTCTTTCCTTTCCCTTCCTTCCTTTCCTTTCTCTTCCTTTCCTTTCCCTTCCTTTCTTTCCTTTCCCTCCCTTTCCCTTTCCATTTCCCTTTCTCTTTCATTTTCACTTTCCCTTTCCCTTTCTCTGTCACTTTCTGTTTCCGTTTCCCTTTCCCTTTCCCTTCTCTTCCCTTTCCAAAAGGATCTTCCTCTGTTGCCTTTGCTGGAGTGTGGTGGCACAATTGTAGCTCACTGCAACCTTGAACTCCCGGGCTCAAGAAATCCTCCCACCGCAGCCTCCCAAGTAGTTGGGACTACAGGCACATACCACTATGTCTGGCTAATTTTTATTTTTAGTGGAGATGAGGTCTCGCTATGTTGCCCAGGTGGATCTCACAGTATGTTGCCCAGGATGGTCATGATCCTCCCACCTTGGCCTCCCAAAGTGTTGGGATTACAGGCACAAACCACTGCACCTGGCCCTTAAATCATTTTTCATGGCTTCAAATTGGAGGAGATTCTATGTCTGTACTCCCAACCACTGTAGCCAAACTAGACTCTTCAGTCTCTCATCTTCTATATTCCCATTGTGGCATTTACCCATGAATTTGCTTATATTTCCATGCATTTTTTCATGTCTTCGCATACATGCTCCTTGAGTGCAGGGACTGTTTTTTAAACTTCTGCATGTTCTTACATTACTAACTAATGTAAATACCACATAGAAGATAGTCAATAAACATCTAGAACTTAGTTGATTTGATAATAAAAGGTCCCTGGGAACCTGTCAGACCACAAATAAGGCCAAGTGGATTAAAAGACAACTATAGAAGCAGCAACTAGAGGGAACAAGATGTCCCTCTTAGACATCCTAAGATGATCCTATGTGGCCCCCATGTTTGGCTGGTTTTCATAACAAAGTACTCTATTCCTGAAAGAGGGTTTATATACCATGAATGACAAAACTGAGGAGAATTCTCATTAATCATTTTGAAGAATTTCTAAGTTAGCAACCAGATTCTATTATTTTTTAAAAAGATGTATTTCTTATCTGATCAATGACCCATCTATTTTATTTGAAGATGTTGGGAAAAAAAACCTTTTTTCTCTTCAACTTGTGTCCTGTCTTTGGGGGCCTAAAAATTAACTGGCACTAGACAGATAAATAGGAGAAAAGACAAAGTTTATTTACACATGCATGCAGGAGCTTCCAGTAACAGAAAACTCAAAAGTAAAGGTTTATATACCTCAACTTAACAAAAAGGAAAGTTTTAGGGCTTCAGTAGGAGAGTTTGGAAGTTTTGATTGGGTTGTTTTGTGTTTTTGAGACAAAGTCTCAGCGCTATCGCCCAGGCTGGAGTGCAGTGGCACAATCCCGGCTCGTTGCAGCCTCCTCCCATGCTCAAGCAATCCTCCCACCTCAGGCTCCCGAGTAGCTGGGACTGCGGGTGCACACCACCATGCCCGGGTTGTTATTATTATTATTATTATTATTGAAGAGAGCTCACTATGTTGCCCAGGCTAGTCTTGAACTCCTGGGTTCAAGCAATCCTCCCACTGCCTCGGCTTCCTAAAGCGCTGGGATTACGGGCTGAGCCACAGCACCCAGCCCATTGGGTTTTTTGGTGCTAATGGTAATGGGACAGTCTGTCTTCCTGGCAGCTGAATACTCCGAGAGGCTTTTAATGGCACCATGTTTTCGGGAGGTTTTGCTTTAGTCAGATAAGGGAAGTTTCATTAAGATTTCTTTCTACATCTTCTGTAGCTCAATGTTTTCACTTAAAAACAATCTTTATGTCAACTCTGGGGGTGAAAGTACGTCCCCACAGTGGAAAAGTTCTTGTCCCAATCTCTACGGGGAGGAACCGATCTGAAATCTTGGGATATGTCTTAGCATGTCCACCGTGATTGAGGTACAAGCAGTGGTTCAGGGCACCGAGTTAGCGATTCTAGGTAAGCAAGACCATGTCAAGAAGTGGTTCGTCCAAAAGTTCTTGAGAAGGCAGAAACGAGGGAGAGTGGCAATCGTTGTTCTTTAAGAGGGCACGGTGGTGGAGGAGAAACTTGCACATCGGGGCCTGGGGTACCACGATCTGGGGCCTGGGGACGCGATTTGGGGAAACTCGGTGGCATCTGGGCTCCGCTTGATGCCAGTGCGTGTTCGTGCAAGTTACTTCCTCAAGTTCAGGGTGAGGATAATAATATCTACCATGTGGAGTTGCTGGGAAGATTCACTACCAACGGAGGCAGAGCGCACGGCTCGCAGGAAGCGCTCGCTAGGGTCTGCTCTTTCCGGGAATGGGTGGGGTGCGCACTCCTCAACAGGGCTCTCAGGACTTGCGTCACACGCCTCAGTCGGCTGGCTTATAAAACACCGGCCAGAGACCCAAGATCGCTTTTAGTTTCTCTTCTTTCTAAAGAAGGCTCGCGGAGCCCGGCTGGAGAACCTCACCCTCGCCGAGCCTAGAACCGAGAGGAGGCCACCCCAGGCGGTCACCAGCAGATTTGCCCGCGCCTTCTCTTTCTTTCCACCCAGTTGCCCTTGCGGCCGGCTGTAAACCTGCCACTAGGACCCGGTCGGTGAGATCTAGCCTCTTGACCTGAGAGCCGAGAGTGGATCGCTGGGCTGGGCTAACGGCGACGGAGAGCGCGCCCTCGCTGACTCCGGGCGCGCCCAGCAGTAGCACCGCCCGCGCCCGCCCCTGGACACTTGTAAGTTTCGATTTCCGATTTCCGCGGAACCGAGTCCCGCGCCGCGGCAGAGCCAGCACAGCCAGCGCGCCATGGCGGACCCGGAGGTGTGCTGCTTCATCACCAAAATCCTGTGCGCCCACGGGGGCCGCATGGCCCTGGACGCGCTGCTCCAGAAGATCGCGCTGTCTGAGCGGCAGCTCTGTGAGGTGCTGCAGGTGGCCGGGCCCGACCGCTTTGTGGTGTTGGAGACCGGCGGCGAGGCCGGGATCACCCGATCGGTGGTGGCCACCACTCGAGCCCGGGTCTGCCGTCGCAAGTACTGCCAGAGATCCTGCGATAACCTGCATCTCTGCAAACTCAACTTGCTGGGCCGGTGCAACTATTCGAAGTCCGAGCGGTGAGTGCACCCGGAGGGAGGGGCGCTGTCCGCAGCCGTGGTCGGGGTGGACTGTCCAGGCGGGCAATGTTCTGGGAGGGGCACGGCTTCGCCGGGACCCCGCACCTGACAGCCTCCGCCTCCAGCCACTCCTTTCTCTGCTCCCCTCTGGGAGCCTCTGCAGGGCCCGCGCTTCTACCTTTGCAGTTCCCTTCCTTCCGGCACCTCCAGACCTTTTCTCGAGAATGGCTAAAATGCTAGTGCCTGGAGGAGACCAGGCTCAACCTCCACCCTTTTCCCCGCCCGCCCGCACGAATCAGAAGAATAAAGTGCTCTGGAGCCAGCCAGGGCCTACAGAAGCGGGAGGCAGGTTTGGGAAGGAAGGAAAGAGCCTCCAGTCTTCGGTATCTTGAGTCTTTCCCTCCCTACTACCTCCTTCCCTAGACGTGGCGGAGCCAGTAACCCAGCCGCCCTGGGCCCCCGGTCCGTCTCCGCCGGAGCGAGCCGCAGGTCTCTCTGCTTGTCCCTCCCTTCCCGGTCACCCCCATGCCCCTCATCGCCGCTTTTCTGATGCCTGGCGCGTAGCAGGGGTGGCCCTTTTCCAGGTTCCTGAAGTTGTAGCAGCCGCGGGCCTTCCCTCTGGGTGGTCTCTCCACGGTGGCGCGCGCAGTTGACCGCCTGCCTTGGGACAACTCTCTTAAATCCCTTTGAAGCAGTGTGGCTCACGTCTCGGGCCACTGCTTCTGTTGTTTCCGTTTGCCTTTTTTTTTTTTTTCGTCTAAATGCAGATGCGCTGCAAGGTTTGGGTTAAGCCTCTTGAGTGATTTTCTTCCCAGTTTCTCCCTAAGAGAGCTTGCTCCCTCGAGGACAGCTGCACATCTAAAAAGATGGCTTCCAGGTCCACATTCGCTGCCCAGGCCTTTCCCTTGATCCCAAGCCCTTCCTCTCCCGCGTGTGTCCTGTCCATAGAATCAAACTCATCTTTTCCCCCAGGCAGGGTTTTAATCCTCCTCACAATCTGTCATCACCAAGTCCTTTTTGTGAAGTCTCTTTCCCTTCTTGGCGGGTTCCGCCTTCCCATCTAATTTCTGAATGAACTGAATGAACGCCTTGTTGAATTAATGAATGGCCAGTCTTTCCTCCCACCCTTTCTGTCACTATGTGCTTCTGCTCAATTACGTTTCTCGATACAGTACTTTTTACACTTGGCCCATTCTTAAACACTTTGACTTGTGTCCCAGGGTTTAAAATGGTGGTCAGCAAACTTTTTAGGCTGGAGTGCAGTGGCTCCACCTCGGTTCACTGCAACCTCCACCTCCCAGGTTCAAGCGATTCTCCTGCCTCAGCCTCCCGAGTAGCTGGGATTACAGGCATGCACCATCGCACCCGGCCAATTTTTGTATTTTTAGTAGAGACAGGGTTTCACCATGTTGGCCAGGCTGGTCTCGAACTCCTGACCTCAGGTGATCCACTTGTCTCAGCCTCCCAAAGTGCTGGGATTACAGGCATAAGCCACCAAGTCCGACCAGTCGGCAAACTTTTGATCACGCACCTAACAAAAACTCCAGTCACTCACCCCCAATATACGTGTAATAAAACACACAAAGGTAAGTGTTTTAGATGGATGAGGTAGAGGACGCAATATATTTTTTAAAAAATTTCTTTAGAGCAAAAACCCTTTCAGCTCACTCTAACGTTTTTAAAAAGTGCTTGAATGTGTTCCTTTATTTAAAATTTTCTTTAATATGTTGTGGGGCAACAATTTGAAGGTTGTTTCTGAGTTGCTGGGAGTTATGGGTATCGAGGAAATCATCTAAGTCATTGCTGGTCACTGAAGAAATCTCTGAGAAGGAGAAGAGAGCAGAGGGTGGAGGATAGAAAAGGAAGGAACATTCTAGCATGTTCTAGCACTACACCAAATAACATGGTTGGAAGGCTTTGTTATGTTTTTTCTGTTCTTATCTTTTCTATTATGACAAATTCTTCACCAACTAGTGTTGATTTTTAGTATGAAATACATATGCTTTTTATTTTTTTATTTCTTACTATGGATATTTTCAACATACTCAAAAGTAGAGAGAAAAAAATGATGAAGCCCCTTGTACCCATCATTTCAACAGTTTTGAAAATATGGCCAGTTTTGTTTCATTTATTCTCCCTATTCCCCATGTGTCCCCAACTCCAATGTGTTATTTTAAAGCAAATCTCAGCAACCATTTGATTACTAAGTACTTCAGTATCTCTAAAACATAAGAACTATGTTTTATTAACATAATACAGTGCAATGATCACATTTTTGTAAAAAAAATTACAATTTTAATATCATCTATTGTCCAGTTGGTATTCAAATTTCCCTGATTGTCTTATAAATCCAACTTTTATTTTCAGGAAAAAGGCTACATAGACATAATCCTTTTAAAAAAAGATTTTTTAAAAATTTTTTGAGATAGGGTCACCCAAGGCTGGAGTGCAGTGACCCGATCTCAGCTCACTGCAAACTCTGCCTCCCAGGTTCAAGCAATTCTACTGCCTCAGACTCCCAAGTAGCTGGGATTATAGGTGTGTGCCACCAGGCTTGGCTAATTTTTTGTATTTTTAGTAGAGATGGGGTTTCGCGATGTTGGCCAGGCCGGTCTCGAACTCCTGAGCTCAAGCAATCTGCCGGCCTAGGCCTCCCAAAGTGCTGGGATTACAGGCCTGAGCCACTGCCTCACCTGGCCTATAATTGTTTTCATATGTTACACATCTAACATTTAAATACTTTGTTTCAATTTGTTGTAGGCAATATGCTTAGAAATTTTAGTTTTATGAAGTTTATTATGGTATATTTTTCCCTGGTTTGAAACAGCAAAACTGTTTTAAACTCGTTAATTGGGTTGTTAACCTCCACTTTTATAAGAATATATATAATATAGGGATTATTTGGTCTATCTAAATTTGGATGGACCCTCCAGAGAAGTCAATAAAGTTTATTTTTTTTAGTAGAGTGATAAAATCTTATTTCCTAACATTTATTGGCGGAGCCATATTTTTAATTTCGTTTTATATCACTTTTGAATTTGGGAATTACAAACTTTTAATCTATTAATGTATAAAGTGTTCTAATAAGGACCTCTGGGAGAATTTTTTTTTTGTCCTCGGGTCCTAGAAAACATGTTTTTTTCCTCCCTACTTATGTTTTAAAAATATTCTCCTCTTAGCGAGTAATAAAACCTTGTCTTCCAAAACTTGCCACTTGTGAGTTTAAGAACTTTCTTTGTAGATTACCAGTTAATGGGGTCTGTTAACTAATTGATACCCATCTTGACAATACTATTCAGTTCAGTAAACTGGTCTCTGTTTACAGGGGGACGATTTGCATTGTGCTGGGTGTATAAAATTTTGTCTGTGGTACTATTATTTATAGATAGTATTTATCCTGTCTATTCTGTAGTTCCTGTCTTTTCTTTTGCAATGTTTTTAGTGATACATTTTAGTTGACAACAGGGCTTGCTTCAATGTTGGATAATTGTTTTGGTGAATCGGTTTGGATATTTCTATTTGCTTTGCTGAAATATATGCCCACACATGGAGTTCTAATCCCAGTTCTGATGCAAAAATAATCACTATTTATCGAACAAATAACTATGTGCCAACCACTATGATAAGCACTTTGGAGATGATATCCAGGTTAGTCTTTAGGATAGCGCCTAAGGTAGTATTTTAAGTCCCATCTTTATTATAGGAAACTCGGGCATGGAGTCTTTCAGAAATCTACTGAAAGTAACATAACTAGAAGCTGGCAGGATTGGTATTTGAACCTAGATCTGCATGACTTCCTTTTTTTTTCTTTAGAAATGAGATCTTGCTTTGTCACCCAGACTGAAGTGCAGTGGCACGGTCATAGCTCACTGCCACTTCGAATTCCTGGGCTCAGATGATCCTCCTCCCTCAGCCTCCTGAGTAGCTGGGACTACAGGTGGGCGCCACCATGTCCGGCTAACTTTTCTTTTCTTTTCTTTTCTTTTTTTGAGACAGAGTCTCACTCTGTCACCCAGGCTGGAGTGCAGTGGTGTGATCTCAGCTCGCTGCAACCTCCGCCTCCCCGGTTCAAGCGATTCTCCTGCCTCAGCCTCCCGAGTAGCTGGGATTACAAGCATGTGCCATCACACCCAGCTAATTTTTGTATTTTTTAGTAGAGATGGGATTTTGCCATTTTGCCTGGGCTGCTCTCAAACTCCTAGGCTTAAGCAATCTTCCCAGCCTCCCAAAGTGCAGGATTACAGGCATGAGCCACCGCTCCCGGCCTTGTTTGACTTTTTTTTTTTTTTTTTTTTTTTTTTTTGTGACAGAGTCTCGCTCTGTTGCCAGGCTGGAGTGCAGTGGCGCGATCTCGGCTCACTACAATTTCCGCCTTCCGGGTTCAAGCGATTCTCCTGCCTCAGCCTCCCGCGTAGCTGGGACTACAGGCGCCTGCCACCACGCCTGGCTAATTTTTTTTCTTTTTTGTATTTTAGTAGAGACGGGATTTCACTATGTTGCCCAGTCTGGTCTCGAACTCATGAGCTCAGGCAATCCGCCCACCTCAGCCTCCCAAAGTGCTGGGATTACAGGCGTGAGCCACCGCGCCCGGCCTTGACTTCTTAACTAGCTACTTACATTGTCCAGTAACTATATGAAGTTATTAATTCAAAAATTTATTTTGCCTGCATGATTTCTGTTAACTGTTTCAAGCAGGCTGCCTAAGCGTCTTTACATTGCTTTGCGGTTTTTGCCGATGTGGGTGTTTCCTCTGGGTTCTTTCCTGTTTGTATGTCTTTCCTTTTCGGTTAATTCACATTTTGGGTGGGGGTGGGTAGATGGGAAGAGGACTAGTTGACTGTTTCGCAAGTTGAATAGAATACTGAAAAACGCAAGCATCAGAGAATATTTATTCTGAACCCATAAAAGTTATAACTCACCTCCTAGGATAAATAAGTGTTCACATTTTTCAGTTTTGCTCCTCTTTTAAAATATAGTAAACAATCATAACAGACCTAAGGTTATTTTTTTCTCATCCCCAGTCTCATTTCCCTTTCCTAAGAAGCAGCTTCAATCATGATTTTGGTGTGTATCTTGCCCTTCCATGATTTTATAATTTCCTCTTGTATATATTTGCATCCATATACAAAATGTAGTATTTTATGTGTTTTAGAATTTTTATTCAATGCTGTGTTTTGGAGATCTATTCATATTGCTACACAAGGACCTAGTTTATTCATTTTAACAGTTGAAAAGTATTTCATCATAGGATTTATACCACAGTTCAGTTACCTATTCCCCCCAGTAATGGATATATAGTATATTTCCAGGTTTTTGTTATACCAAATCGTGCTGCCAAGAATTTACGGGCAAGTGTTTCCTGGTGCTCATGGTTAGAGCTTTTCCAGGGTAGATCATTAGGAAGTGGAATTGTTGGTTTGAATTGTTATATAGCTTCAACTTTTCCAGATTCTGACAAATTAGTATAAAGGTGGCTGTGCCAATTTATACTTACATGTCTGAGTGTCCCAGTTTCCTCATTTTCTGGCCAATTAATGCTTAGTGTTATCAGACTTTTTTGGCTTATGCCAATCGGAAGGCTTTGAAATAGTCATTATTTGAATTCAAAAAAAATTTTTTTCCTGGGCTGGGTGCAGTGGCTCATGGGTGTACTACCAGTGCTTTGGGAGGCCAAGATGAGAGGATTGAGGACAGGAGTTCAAGACTAGCCTGGACAACATAGTGAGACCCCATCAAAAAATAAAAACAAAAAATAAAAAAATAAAAAAACAAGTAAAATAAATAAAAAATAAAAATAATTATATAAAAAATATTAGCTGGGCGTGGTGGTGCATGCCCATAGTCCTAGCAGTGCTGGAGGCTGAGGCAGAAGGATTGCTTGATCCCAGGAATTTTGAGGTTACAGTGAGCTATGTTCATGCCAGTGCACACCAGCCTGGGCAACGGAGTGTGGCTCTGTCTCCAAAAAAATTTTTTTACAACAAATTTTAAAGTTTTTGTATTAAAGTTTTTATTTTATATATATCATATATATATACACACACACATATACATATACATATATATATACTTTTTTTTTTTTTGAGACAGGATCTTGTTCTGTCACCACTCTGGAGTGTGGTGGTGCAAATATGGCCCACTGCAGCCTCCACCTCCTGGATTCAAACGATCCTCCCATGTCAGCCTCCCAGTAGCTGGGACCAGGCTAGTGCCACCATACCTGGCTAATTTGTGTGTGTGTGTGTGTGTGTGTGTGTGTGTGTAGAGACGGTGTCTCGCTATGTTGCCCAGGCTGGTCTCGAGTGCCTGGGCTCAAGCATTCCTCTTGCCTCAGCCTCCCAAACTGCTGGGATTACAGGCATGAGCCACTAAGCCCAGCTCAGCATGATTTATTACTGTTAAATATTTAGACATTTGTATCCAAGCCTCCATTTATAACCTTGCTCTGGGCCCCACCAATTTTAGAGAAGGTCTACTCTGATTCCCTGAAATGTCTTCATTGCTTTCTTTTGCATGAATGTACGCAATTTATATATTGATTTTCTTATTATTAAAATTGAGACTGGGCTCAGTAGCTAATATCTGTAATCCCAGTACTTCGAGAGGCCGAGGTGGGAGAATCTCTTGAAGTCAGGGGTTCGAGACCAGCCCGCGCAACATAGCTCCTACAAAAACATTAAAAAATAAAATTAGTTGGACACAGTGGCACACACCTGTGGTCCCAGTTACTCAGGAGGCTGAGGCGGGAGGATCACTTGAGCCTGGGAGGACGAGGCTGTGGTCAGGTGCAGTTGCGCCACTGCCCTCCAGCCTGGGCAATAGAATGAGACCCTGCCTCTGAAAAAACAAGGTAAAATTGATATTGTTTTAAGTATTTGCTATTAAACCATTATGCTTTGAACATTTTGGTATATGCTTCTTTGTGTACATGTACATGAGTTTCCCTAGAGATCTAGTAGTGGAATTTTGATTTTTTTTTTTTTTATTGATCATTCTTGGGTGTTTCTTGCAGAGGGGGATTTGGCAGGGTCATAGGACAATAGTGGAGGGAAGGTCAGCAGATAAACAAGTGAACAAAGGTCTCTGGTTTTCCTAGGCAGAGGACCCTGCGGCCTTCCGCAGTGTTTGTGTCCCTGGGTACTTGAGATTAGGGAGTGGTGATGACTCTTAACGAGTCTGCTGCCTTCAAGCATCTGTTTAACAAAGCACATCTTGCACCGCCCTTAATCCATTTAACCCTGAGTGGACACAGCACATGTTTCAGAGAGCACAGGGTTGGGGGTAAGGTCATAGATCAACAGCATCCCAAGGCAGAAGAATTTTTCTTAGTACAGAACAAAATGAAGTCTCCTATGTCTACTTCTTTCTACACAGACACAGCGACAATCCGATTTCTCTATCATTTCCCCACCTTTCCCCCTTTTCTATTCCACAAAACCGCCATCGTCATCATGGCCCTTTCTCAATGAGCTGTTGGGTACACCTCCCAGACGGGGTGGTGGCCGGGCAGAGGGGCTCCTCACTTCCCAGAAGGGGCGGCTGGGCAGAGGCGCCCCCCACCTCCCGGACAGGGTGGCGGCCGGACGGAGGTGGGCCCCCACCTCCCTCCCGGATGGGGCGGCTGGCCGGGCGGGGGCTGACCCCCACCTCCCTCCCAGACGGAGTGGCTGCCGGGCGGAGACGCTCCTCACTTCCCAGACGGGGCGGCTGCCGGGCGGAGGGGCTCCTCACTTCTCAGACGGGGCAGCCGGGCAGAGGGGCTCCTCACATCCCAGACGATGGGCGGCCAGGCAGAGACGCTCCTCACTTCCCAGACGGGGTGGCGGCCGGGCAGAGGCTGCAATCTCGGCACTTTGGGAGGCCAAGGCAGGCGGCTGGGAGGTGGAGGTTGTAGCTAGCGGAGATCACGCCACTGCACTCCAGCCTGGGCAACATTGAGCACTGAGTGAACGAGACTCCGTCTGCAATCCCGGCACCTCGGGAGGCCGAGGCTGGCGGATCACTCGCAGTTAGGAGCTGGAGACCAGCCCGGCCAACACAGCGAAACCCCGTCTCCACCAAAAAAATACGAAAACCAGTCAGGCATGGCGGCACGCGCCTGCAATCGCAGGCACTCGGCAGGCTGAGGCAGGAGAATCAGGCAGGGAGGTTGCAGTGAGCCAAGATGGCAGCAGTACAGTCCAGCTTTGGCTCGGCATCAGAGGGAGACCGTGGAAAGAGAGGGAGAGGGAGAGTGGAATTTTGATTCTTAAAGTTTTATGTGATAATGCCAAATTGTTTTCCGAAGTGTGTTTGCCAAGTTATACTCCCACCAGAAGAATAAGAGCCTTCCCTTGCTTCACATAGTGGTCAAGTGGTATCGTCAGCTTTTAAAAATTTGTGCCAATACAAGGAATGTGAAATTGTATCACTGTGGTTTTTTTTGTTTGTTTTTGTTTTTGTTTTTTTTTGAGACAGAGCCTCGGTCTGTCGCCCAGGCTGGAGTGCAGTGGTGCAATCTCGATTCAATGCAGTCTCCGCCTCCCGGGTTCACGCCATTCTGCCTCAGCCTCCTGAGTAGCTGGGACTACAGGTGCATGCCACCATGCCTGGCTAATTTTTTTTTTTTTTTTTTGTATTTTTAGTAGAGACAGGGTTTCACCATGTTCGCTAGGGTGGTCCCGATCTCCTGACCTCGTGATCTGCCCACCTTGGCCTCCCAAAGTGCTGGGATTACAGGCGTGAGCCACCGCGCACAGCCCTCATTGTGGTTTTAATTCTTTATATATTCTGGATCTCTAGCCCTTTTAAGTCTTATTACTCGTTTTTTTAAGTTTGTCTTACTTGGCATCTTAGTAGTTGCTTCTTATTCGCATTTTACTTTTTTGGTCATCATAGCACTCTATTTTTGTTTGTAACAGTTTTTGTTTGTTTGTTTTTTACCATTTTAAAAATGGCTAAAACTATTTTATTTATTTACTTTTTTGAGATTTATTTATTTATTTATTTATTTTTTTTTTGTTCTGTCACCCAGGCTAGAGTGCAGTGGTGTGATCTCAGCTCACTGCAACCTCCGCCTCCTGGGTTCAAGCGATTCTCTTGCATCAGCCTCCCAAGTAGCTGGGATTACAGGCACGCGCCACCATGCCTGGCTAATTTTTGTATTTTTAGTAGAGACAGGGTTTTGCCACATTGGCCAGGCTGCTCTTGAACTCCTGACCTCAGGTGATCTGCCCTCCTGGGCCTCCCGAAGTAAAACTATTTTAAAGTGTACAGTTCAGTGGCAATAAGTATATTCATGATGTTGTGCAACTGTTACCACTATTGGAATTCCAGAACATTTTCATCACCCCAAAGAGAAACCCCACAACCATCAGGAACCAGTCCTCATTCTCCCCTTTCCTCAGCCCCTGGCGATCTCTAACCTACTTTTTGTTTTCTAATTCTGGACATTTCCTGTAAATGGAATCTAATAACATGTGGCCTTTTGTGTCTGCTTCTTTCACTAAGGAAAAATGATTTGCATTTTACTCTTGCATGTTCTGTGTTGTTTGTGTGGGCGTATTCATCTAGGAGAAGTCTTCCTGAAGTTCCTTCTGTAACTAATTCTGCACTGTCCATGGAGTCATGTTATTGTCAGACTGGTGGCCTTAGAGACATGCTGTTTTCTGCAATGTCGTGACACAAAAGGGTGCACCCTGTAAGAATCATTTGGGAATTTTTGTTCTCTTTTCACAAACACTACATCTCAAATTTTTAATTTGATCAAATTTGACTCTCGGTGTCTGCAATTTTCTTTAGAAATTAAGCTAACAAACATTATGACGTTGTAATATTGTGAACCATGATAAAATCTTAAATAGTGACAAATGAAGCATGTGATAACACAATATTTTCTACTTTTTACATAATGCAGAGATGGCAAAATTACACATTTAAAATAAGTAGATATATTTTTCCATCCATTAAATGGTTCTAATTTGCTTACTGCTTCTGCCTGTATTTACTTCCAAACCAGGTATCTGCGAGCTTTACCTGTGGCTACTTTGGAACAGAAGAAGCCATAATAACATAGAGGTGAAAAAGGGGTAAAAGGTTTCAGGAGCACCTAGGATTTCAGGCCCAGTGAGAAATCACTTTAACCAAATTGCAGCAGGGGAGCTGGTCTCAGGTTGGGAGGAGAGAGGGGAGACTTATTTCATGATCTTTTCCCTATTTCCCATACAGGGAAGAGATAGTATTTTATTATTTTTTATGTATTATTTTGTATTTACTTATTTATTTATTAAAATAGAGACGGGGGTCTCAATATTTTGCTTAGGCTGATCTAAAACTCCCGAGCTCAAGCCACCCTCCTGCCCCAGCCTCCTGAATAGGTGGGATTACAGATGTGTACCACCACTCCTGGCACTGGGAAGATATTTTAATATGTTTTAGACCAATTTAGAAAATCAAGCTAAAAGAGGTCATCTAAGGGAAATCGTTTCCTAACATCTTGATCCCGCATGCCTATCAGCAGAGAATGTTTTGAGCATGTACTCCTAATGTGTGTACATTTATTTAAACATTCTATGATGGAAAATTCTTAATTTGTATACTATTTACTGTTCTACTTTTTAAAACTTTTTAAAATCAATTTTATTGAGGTATGATTTACATACAATAAAATGTACCCATTTAAAGTGTATGGAGGCCGGGCGCCATGGCTCATGCTGTAATCCTAGCACTTTGGGAGGCCAAGGCAGGCGGCTCACTTGAGGTCAGGAATTTCACCAGAGATGGTGAAACCCCATCTCTACTAAAAAAACAAAAAAAAATTTAGCTGGGCATGGTGGTGTGCACTTGTAATCCCAGCTACTCAGGAGGCTGAGGCAGGAGAATCTCTTGAACCCAGGATGTGGAGGTTGCAGTAAGTCGAGATTGCACCATTGCCCTCCAACCTGGGCGACAGCGTGAGACTCCATCTTAAAAAAAAAGGTAAATAATGTGTATGGTTTAAAGAGTTTTGATAAATGGATGCCCCTGTGTAACCATCACAACACTCTAGATACAGAACATTTTCATCAGCCCTAAAGGTTCTCTTGTGCCCCTTCTCAGTTAACCGGGGAGTCCCCCCACTCCTCCAGCCCTTTCAGCCCAGGCAATACTTCTCTGGGCTGAAAAGATTTTTTTACATTTAAAAATATAAGGAGTTCCGGCCGGGCTTGGTGGCTTATGCCTGTAATCCCAGCACTTTAGGAGGCTGAGGCGAGCGGATCACGAGGTCAGGAGATCCAGACCATCCTGGCTAACACGGTGAAACCCCGTCTCTACTAAAAATACAAAAAATTAGCCGGGCGTGGTGGCGGGCACCTGTAATCCCAGCTACTCGGGAGGCTGAGGCAGGAGAATGGCGTGAACCCAGGAGGTGGAGCTTGCAATAAGCCGAGATCGCGCCACTGCACTCCAGCCTGGGCGACAGAGCGAGACTCCATCTCAAAAAAAAAAGAAAAAAAAAAATATATATATGGAGTTCCAATATTTGTTTCCATCCATGATGGATTGTTTTGAGTAGCTTCTGGGATGCAGTTACCTAGCTTTGGAGCAGTGCTTCTCAAACTTTGACATGCATTTTCATCACATGGGAGAGTCTACTAAAATGCAGGTTCCCAAGTCACCTATTGGAAATTCTGTTCCGAAGAGGAGGGTTGGGGCCTGAGAATCTGCGTTTTTATTCATTTATTTTTAAAATTTTCTTTTTCTTTTTCTTTCTTTCTTTTTTTTTTTTTTTAAGACAGAGCCTCCCTCTCTCACCCAGGCCGGAGTGCAGTGGCACGATCTCTGCTCACTGCAACCTCTGCCTCCTGGGTTCAAGCAATCCTCCCACCAAGCAATCCTCCCACCTCAGCTCTGAAGTAGCTGGGATTACAGGCCTCTGCCACCATGCCCGGCTAACTTCTTGTATTTTCAATAGAGACAAGTTTTTGTCATGTTGCCCAGGCTGGTCTTGAATTCCTGAGCTCAAGCTATCCACCCTCCTCAGCCTCCCAAGCTGCTGGGATTACAGATGTAAGCCACTGCGCCCCAGGATCTGCATTTTAAATACCACCCTAAAGAATCCATTTGCAGGGGTCAAACCACACTTTCAGAAACATATAATTCCTTGGGGGTACACTTCCTGGAAGACTGCAAATGCAGAGTTTTATGTGGCTTTCGAGTTTGAGGGAGTGAGTAAAAGAAATGAATTTTTTAGTTCTGAATGAATGAAAGATTTTTCTTTAAGTGATCTTTCTCAGAGATTAGGGGTTCTATGACTTTTATGTGACAGACCAAAAGACATAGGAAACTTTTGGCATCCTAGGTACCAGGTCAATAAATATTTATTGAGCACAAACTTTGTGTCACAAATGATAGACAATTCTAGAGGCTTCTACCCCTTCCTTTGTCACTCACAGGATCCTGAAATACTGTCAACCAGTTAATTAATCTCTCTCTGGTTAATATTTGTTAACTTTCAGAGGGACTTATGCTGGGAAGTATTGTGGCGGGTGGTGGGGAGAAGCCAGCCTGTGAGAGGAGAGGGGGCTTGTGTGAACTACTTTCTCTGATCATCAAGATTTTGGTGGCCGGGTACGGTGGCTCACCCCTGTAATCCCAGCACTTTGGGAGGCTGAGACGGGTGGATCACCTGAGGTCAGGAGTTCAAGACCAGCCTGATCAACATGGAGAAACCCCATCTCTACTAAAAATACAAAATTAGCCGGGAGTGGTGGTGCATGCCTATAATCCCAGCTACTCGGGAGGCTGAGGCAGGAGAATCACTTGAACCCGGGAGGCGGAGGTTGCGGTGAGCTGAGATTGCGCCATTGCACTCCAGCCTGAGCAACAAGACTGGAACTCCGTCTCAAAAAACAAACAAACAAAAAAAACAATGTAGCAGTAATGCCACCACCTGCGGCCATCTACTCTCCTTTTTCTCAGTCCTGATGTGGACCTAGGGCAATGTTTCTCAAACTTTGCTGCATGTTGGGATCACTTAGGAAATCTTTAAAAAATACTGATGCCCGTCTCCTACATTCTGATTTAATTAGGGTTTGAATTGGACTTTGGGATTTTGTTTTTTTAAGTCCCTAGATGGTTTTTAATGGGCAACAAGCTTGTGAGCCATGAACTTAGGGGACTAGAGAAGTCAAGACTGGAGAGACTGTCCATAATAACAGAAAGATGATATTTTGGTGGCACCAGTGCTGTTTGTCCCACTCTTGGTACAACTGTAGGGTATGTGCGGATTCTTGGCCTCCGGCCTCCCCTATCCTCAGCGGGCCCAGCCTCTTCTGCTCTCCAGTCTTGCAAGGCCCTCGGTGCTTTCCTCTTCCTCGGTGCAGGCTGTGGCTTGCCGTGGCTGCAGCCTTAGGGTCACCATTTTCTGCAGTGAGCTGGGGCTCTCTTTGTGCCTGGTGTGTTCTGGGTAATACAGTTGTGGTTAAAGCAAGCTCATTTTTTTCGGCTCCACCCTCTGTCTCTCCCCACATCCTTTGTTACCCTGCTCATGTGATCTCGTCTGGTCTATTCTGTTTCTCCTCCATCTCACTAGGGGCTCTAGAGGCAGTGAACCATCCCTACCCTCTAATAACATGGCAATTTAATCTTGAATATCAGAAGTACAAATATGGGGAATAGGAGCCTCGTGGCTTTAAAATAATATCGCGTTAGGGTTGGTTTTGACTGATGACATTTTATTCTTTAGCTCAATGTTCTCTAGATTTTATCTTTCACACATCCTGGTTCCTTTTTTACCTGGCTTATATCATGATGAGTGATTTCCTGTTTTCTATACAAATCAACGATCTTTTTGTTTTTGCCAACCCTATTAGGTGTTAGGGAGCAGAGGGGATGAAGGAGAGAAGGGAAGGAGTACTTCGATATAATTACTGTCCAAAAAAAAAAAAAAAGACTCGGGTTACTGTCTCTTTTTGGTCTGACTGTTGAGTTCAGAGCTAGTCCTGTGTTTACCGATTTGTGAAGTGCAAGAGCTCCGAGGTGAACATCCAGTTCAGGAATCTAACCCAGAATCGAATCTGACAAGCGCATCCAGTGATTCTCAGCTCAGACTGCACGTGGGAATCACCCGGGCTCCCACCGCAGTCAGATGAAGCCAGTCTCCAGGGTGTGGCCCAGGGTTAGGTTATTTTCAACACTGCCCAGTTGATCATTATGTGTAGCCAGGAATGAGAATCACTGTGCAGGCTAGTTGTTTAGACTGCACCCGTGGTGAGAGAGAGCGCTTATTGCCTGGGCTAAAATAACATTTTGTTCTGTGGCTGGAAGAGAAAAGTGAAAAGGTCGTTTGTTTTTAGGCTTTTGGCCTGAGCTCCTTAAAGAGAGACAATTCTGCTCCTTTCAAGGATGTCTTTGCTGTTTTTGTTTTTTTTTTTTTTTAAGTTATCACCTCCTACTGCAACTCGCCCTCTTTGTTTGAGGTTTATCTGCTCCAAGTGTGGGTAGCATTCTGCAAACGCTTGTTTTGTCCTGGGAAATTCATAATAATTAGTAGGAGAGCTCTTTTTGTACTGGCGAGAGGGGAGTTCCCACAGCTTCTAACCAACCTTCTGTAGGACCTGTTGTCCTTTTTGGGGAGGTGGCCCTGAGCTGCCTATACTCCAAGTATGTTCGTAAAACCAGACTGTTAGACATGCAAATTCTTGGCCTCCAACCCTAGATTTACTGATTCAGACACTCCAGGGTGGGGGCCCAGGAATCTAATGGACCGCCTGTCTAGGTGATGCTGATGCATCCTAAAAGATTGAGAATCACCCTGGGATGTCTGGGATGGGGCCTGAGAATTTGCATTTCTGACAACCTCCCAAGTGATGCTGATGATGTTGGCCTAGGGACCAAATTTTCAGCATCGCTAGCTTAGCAAACCCCAAGAGGCCACGGGAGACTTTCATACTATTTCCTGGCTGAAGCCCACTAGCCAATATTAGGCACCTGGAGCTGGGACAGAGTGATCAGAAGAAAGTCGGAAGGAAGGTTCTGCCACCTGAAACCTACACATGACCCCCTTCAAGCTCTGATCGTGGCCCATGCTGCTGAGCTTGTCTGTACAATACTAATTTTCACTCGCGTCCGTGTGAAGAGACCACCAAACAGGCTTTGTGTGAGCAACAAGGCTGTTTATTTTACCTGGATGCAGGCGGGCTGAGTCCGGAAAGAGAGTCAGCGAAGGGAGATAGGGGTGGGGCCGTTTTATAGGATTTGGGTAGGTAGTGGAAAATTATAGTCAAAGGGGGTTGTTCTCTGGCGGGCAGGGGCGGGGGACACAAGGTGCTCAGTGGGGGAGCTTTTGAGCCAGGATGAGCCACGAGAAGGAATTTCACAAGGTAATGTCATCAGTTAAGGCAGAAACAGGCCATTTTCACTTCTTTTGTGATTCTTCAGTTACTTCAGGCCATCTGGATGTATACGTGCAGGTCACAGGGGATATGATGGCTTAGCTTGGGCTCAGAGGCCTGACACTAATCACAACAAATAATGCCTATCACATAATGTGTTCCTACCATACCCTTTATGTGATTTATGTCCACGATCTCTGCTTGCACCCTGCTTAAATAGTTGGGGGAACAGTGGCTTAAATAATTCAGGATGCCGATTTAAATTTTTTTGGTTTGAAAAAGTTTCAGATCTGTTTTTGTTCATTTTTCCGGCTTGTGTTTTTGCTTGTGTTTTGGGATGTGTGTTCATTCCTGGATCTTCCTCTTATCTGTCACCTTTGATTTCTCATTTTATCAGGCATCAGTTTCCCAAAGTAGGATTATCGTGACTACTAAATTAAATAACATAGGTAAAGTTCCTGTCACTTAGTAAATGCATAATAAATGTTAATTTCTGTAATTAACCCAAGTAGAAGTTAAGTGTAAACTGCCCCACCTTCGTGGCTGATCAATATCCTGAAATTAGGGCAAAGATAAAGCCCCTAAGAAGCCGCTGGGGAGAAGTCTAGGGAATGTGGGAAAACGAAGCAGGATTTCCAAGGGAAGGGGCTGCAGGTCAGACCAAGACGAGACAGAGATGTTGCAGGTTGAGACTGGGTTCAGGGTGAGAATCACAGAATCTAGAGGAATAAGAAGTTTGCCTGAGGATGGAGATGAAAAATGAGAAGGAAAACCAGGCCCCCAGGTGGGCAGCACCACGGACCCCAGCCAGTGCAGCATGGGCTAGCTTTGACTTTTCTTTCAGACATGAGCACCTTTGGAAAAGCCTGGACACCTGAGGTTCCAGGCAGAGGGCTCCCCATTAGGCTATCTGGCTTCCTTTAGTTATTTAGAGGAAGTGCTGACTTCAGGGACCTTGGAAGTGCCACACTCCTCAGCTAGGACAGGACAGGAACAATTCTGCATCTCTCCGTGACCTGCAGAGGTGCCGTAGGCTTGGCTCTGAGTTCAGGACGTCTGGGCTGGAGCTAAAGTGGAAGCAAAGATTCTTAATTCCTTCTGACTAACAAGTTGCTATGTAATGCCCAACCTTGTTTTTACTAACCCTGTTTTTAGACTCTCCCTTTCCTTTAATCACCTAGCCTTGTTTCCACCTGAATTGGCTCTCCCTTAGCTAAGAGAGCCAGACAGACTCCATCTTGGCTCTTTCACTGGCAGCCCCTTCTTCAAGGACTTAACTTGTGCAAGCTGACTCCCAGCACATCCAAGAATGCAATTAACTGATAAGATATGGTGGCGAGCTATATCCGCAGTTTCCAGGAATTCGTCCGATTGGTAATGCCCAAAGTCCCGCATCTATCACCTTGTAATAGTCTTAAAGCCCCTGCACCTGGAACTGTTTACTTTCTTGTAACCATTTATCCTTTTAACTTTTTTGCCTACTTTACTTCAGTAAAATTGTTTTAACTAGACCCCCCCCTCCCCTTTCTAAACCAAAGTATAAAAGAAATCTAGCCCCTTCTTCGGGGGCGGGGAGAACTTTGAGCGTTAGCCGTCTCTTGGCCGCCGGCTAAATAAACGGACTCCTAATTCATCTCGAAGTGTGGCGTTTTCTCTAACTCGCTCAAGTACAACAGCTAAATATATCAGAGCCAGAAGGCAGAACCTGTCTTGTGGTGGGAAGTTTCAGTGAGGTCATTTTCAGCTCAATATCAAGAAGAATATTAGAGTGGCACGGTGTCTCACGTCTGTATCCCAGCACCTAGGCCTAGGTAGGAGGATCGCTTGAGCCCAGGAGTTCGAGGCTGTAGTGAGCCGTGATTGTGCCACTGCACTCCAGCCTGGACAACAGAGTGAGACCCTGTCTCAAAAAGAAAAGAAAACATTAATGGTAATGGCTAATGGCCATCAGAACAATGAGGTAAGATCCTTGTGAGATAAAGAGGCTCACAGTCATCTGGTCAATCCACCATAGAGAGGACTTCTGCTTTGAGGTGGAGGCTGGAGGGCATTACCTTTCTTTTTTTATTTTTTTGAGACAGAGTCTTGCTCTGTCGCCCAGGCTGGAGTGCAGTGGCGCGATCTCGGCTCACTGCAAGCTCCGCCTTCCGGGTTCACGCCATTCTCCTGCCTCAGCCTCCCGAGTAACTGGGACTACAGCTATTTTTAGTAGACATGTGGTTTCACCGTATTAGCCAGGACGTCTCGATCTCCTGACGTCGTGATCTGCCCTCCTCGGCCTCCCGAAGTGCTGGGATTACAGGCATGAGCCACCGCGCCTGGCCTGCTGGAGGGGATTACTTTTCAAAGGCCCTTCTTGCTGTAGGAGTCTTTCCTCCGGGATTGATAAAGTGGAGTCTTAGCCCAGCTGCTGAGGGTTCTGGGTGGGGGCTGGCGGGGACTGGTTATCTGAAACCACAGTGCAGGACCAAAAAGCTGAGGTCGACCTTATCAAGGAGTGCCAGGAAGCCAGGGTCACAGGGTGGAGAAAGCAAGGAAAGGGCCCGCCTGGGAGAATGGCTAGGATAGAGGCTGTCGCTAGAGCCTGAGTGACTGGCCTTGACTTCTCCAGGAGGCAAGGTACACGGATGGCTGGCCGGGTTTCAAGGTCTCGGCTCCTGGTTGACAGAGTCCTTGGTTCTCTATTTTTTCATATGAGGTTACACTGTAAGATCTGAAGGCAATCTAGAGAGTTGCAGACATGATTTACACACAAATAATAGCATTGAATAAGTGACTTAAAAATTAATTTTTAGAGAATAACTTTTACCTAGATGTTTACATTTTCAAAAATTCATCAATTTCAATAAGATCATTTTGCATTTCTATTTACCAGTGACAAACAAAAAATAATAGTGCAACCGATAATATTCAATATTTTGGAAATGAAGGAGAACTATTAAAAGAAAAATTTAAATTCACAATAGGAAAAAACAGAATAAATGGAGAGATATTTTCTGTTCCAGAATCAGAAGATTTAATGAAATTAACATGATATACTTAATATCCAGTCTAATTTATGGAGTTAATAGAAATTAAATTCCCAATATATTGTTTTATGGAAATTGACATATTTTATTCCCTAATAAAATGTTCATAATGAAAATAATAGGCTGGGTGTGATGGTTCACATCTGTAATCCCAGTGCTTTGGGAGGCCAAGGAGGGAGGATCAAAAAAAGAATAGTTAAGCACACTAAGGAGTTTTTTGAAAAGGTGTAAGCCAATGATATGAAAAATTACTGTTAATATTTAAAGTATATTTAAAATGTTAACAAAGGGCCAGGTGTGGTAGCTCATACCTGTAATCCCAGCACTTTAGGAGGCTGAGGCGGATGGATCACCTGAGGTCAGGAGTTTAAGACCAGCCTGGCTAACATGGTGAAACCCCGTCTCTACTAAAAATACAAAAAATTAGCCGGGTGTGGTGGTGCGTGCCTGTGTTTCCAGCTACTCGGGAGGCTGAGGCAGGAGAATTGCTCGAACCCAGGAGGTGGAGGTTGCAGTGAGCCGAGGTTGCACCACTGCACTCCAGCCTGGGTGACAAGAGCAAAACTCTGCCTCAAAAAAAAAAAGTAAAAAAAATAAATAAATATAGTGTATTCTTTAAGCAGAACCAACCTGTGTCTGTTGTCAGAGAATATGGGCATGGGTCTTTGCAGACTGAAAGTTTTATGGCTGATTTCTGTTTCTTTGCATCTGTGTAGTAGAAATACTGACCATTGTTGTGTTTTCTTCCAGGAATTCATGCAAATATTCTCATGAGGTTCTCTCAGAAGAGAACTTCGAAGTCCTGAAACAGCACGAACTCTCTGGACTGAACAAAGAGGAATTAGCAGTGCTCCTCCTCCAAAGTGATCCTTTTTTTATGCCCGAGGTAAGTTGGGATTCCTCAGTTTAAGGAGGGAGAATATTACTGGCAGTATTGTGTCACAGATATTTTGGAGTAGGAGCAGAGAAAATTCAAAATTAATGCCAGGGTTCTGCAGGTGGTAGTCGAGGCTGTTATTGAGTGAACTAAGAGATCCCAGAAATTTCTCTCCTATTTGAGGTTTTATAAGAATTTGAGTCTGGAATACCTCTTCCACTGGGCTGCAAGGGAACCCTGTGTGAGTAAGTATGAGCTGAAGATCTGATAGTAGTCAGACTACTTGATGCTTTAAATCAAGGTGGCTTCTTGGAGGAGATGGACTTTGGAATGAGGTTGGGAAGTTGGCGGGGAAGATGAGGGTATGGGCTAAGCTGTTGTAACAGAGACCCCCTCAAAATACAGTGATTCAAATAAAATGTAATTTCGTTTCTCTATCTCTTGATAATCTAGGTCAGGGGTCAGCAATCTATAACCCAGAGGCCAAATCTGGCCTGCCACCCTTTTTTTTTTTTTGAGATGGAGTCTCGCTGTGTTGCGCAGGCTGGAGTGCAGTGGCACGATCTTAGCTCACTGCAACCTCTGCCTCCCAGGTTTAAGCAATTCTCCTGCCTCAGCCTCCCAAGTAGCAGGGATTACAGGTACCTGCCACCATGCCCGGCTAATTTTTATATTTTAGTAGAGACAGGGTTTCACCATGTTGGCCAGCCTGGCCTCAAACTCCTGACCTCAAGTGATCTGCCCACCTTGGCCTCCCAAAGTTCTGGGATTACAGGTGTGAGCCACCATACCCGGCCTGTTTTTATAAATAAAGTTTTGTTGGAACACAACCACACCTATTCGTTTATGGCTGCTTTCACCCTGCAAGGGTGAGTTGCAGCAGAAACAGAATGGCCTACAAAGCCTAAAATATTTACTATCTGATCCTTTATGGAAAAGGTTTGCCAACTCTTGGTCTTTCCTGCATATGGACAGGGGGGTAGCCTGAGTTGTTGGGCAGCTAGACTCAATGATGTCATCAAGGGGCTCAGGTCAGTAGGTCAGCTCTGTTATCTTCAAAATGTGGCTTCCATCTCTGTGTACAATGAGTCTGTACTCACTGTCACCATTTTCTAGCCAGTGGAAATGTAGAGAGGAAGTAAATGGAAGGCAAGCAGTTTCCTTTTTTAAAAGATGTGACATGGACATTGTATATGGCACATCTGCTCAATCACATTGGCCAGAGATTATTACATGTCACACTTAGCTGAAAGGGAGTCTGGGAAATGTAGTTTCTGTCTGGGTAACCATGTGTCTACCTAAAACTTGGGAGCTTCTATTACTAGAAGAAAGACGGGGACAATGGTGGATAATTAACAGTTTCATCCACTCAGGAATATAGACTTAAGGATCAGAGAATACTGTTTAAGCCTGGTATCTGGCTGGATAAAATCCATGAATAGAGAAGTTAGCCTCACAGTTAAAGAGAGGCATAGAAACATAATGGGTGAGTGAAAGGGATGGAGAAAATGTAAGTAAAGTTGAAATTCAGTTGCACTTTTTTTTTCTTTTTTCTTTTCTTTTTTTTTTTTTTTGAGACAGGATCTTGCTCTGTCACCCGGGCTGTAGTGCAATGACATGATCAGGGCTCACTGCAGCCTTGACCTCCTGGGCTGAAGTTATCCTCCTGCCTAAGCCCCCCAAGTATCTGGGACTACAGGCATGCACCACCATAGCTGGCTAACTTTTTTTTAAATTTTAGTAGGGACAGGGTCTCACTATGTTGCCCAGGCTGGTCTCGAACTCCTGAGCTCAAGTGATCCTCCTGCCTCAGCCTCTCAAAGTACTGGGATTACAGGTGCAAGCCACCGCACCCAGCTCAGATGCACTTTTATACACAATGAGATAGCTGTTGGGGACTTCTGGAGGCTTAAATACTTTTTGACTCTGAACTCAGTGTGTTTCCCTAAGAACTTAAAAATCTTATAACATGAGAAGTGATTTTGAGTTGGCCACTGAGCTCAGGAGAGATATGAATGCAAGACACATTATAAAGACTTGTTGGGGGTTGGGGGAGGAAAATATGTCCCATTTGCTCTCCAGCCCCGTGCATTCTTCTATCTAGATACTTGGGTTTGTTTCTCTCTCTCTCTCTGTCTCCCTCTCTCTCTCTGTCTCTGTCTCTCTCTCTCTCTCTCTCCCTCTTTCTCTGTCTCTCTCTGTCTCATTTCCAGGAGTCCAAGGTTTAAAGGTCTTGTCTTGGGATATCTATGGCCCTTGGCCTAGGTACTAACCCAGTGCTCCATGACTACCAGCACGGGAAAAATGCCTTACACATCAACCCCGTTAAAGCTCCTGCTGACGATCAGAGACATATCATCCTTTTTCTTTCATTGAGGGAATGACAAGATGCAGTCTTGCCATGACACTTGAGAGAAGGTGTTTTGTGGTCTATCCTTAGTCTAGTGTTAACCCGGAGGCTTAGAAAGGCCATTCATCATGTCTGATCGCTGCTTCAGTTCTTCAAAAGTAACAGGTACTTTTAACATCGGGCCACACATCTATGTTGAGTTCCTGGAGAATAAGGACAGTCTTCATGTATTAGTCCATTTTCATGCAGTATGAAGACATACCTGAGACTGGGTAATTTATAAAAAAAAAGAGGTTTAATTGGCTTACAGTTCTGCATGGCTGGGAGGCCTCAGGAAGCTTACAATCATGGTGGACGGCAAAACAGGAACATCTTACATGGTGGCAAGCAAGAGAAGTGAGTGCTAAGCAAAGGGGGAAGCCCTTTATAAAACCATCACATCTTGTGAGAACTCACTATCATGAGAACAGTAGAATGGGAGTAACTGCCCCCATGATTCAATTGCCTCCTACCAGGTCCCTCCCATGACACGTGGGGATTATGGGAACTACAATTCAAGATGAGATTTGGGTGGGGACACAGCCAAACCATATCACTTCCCTTTTCTAGGGAGGAGGTCGGCAGATATGAACCTAAGACAAGGCACTGTTGTGTA
The DNA here is from genome assembly GCF_028858775.2 of Pan troglodytes. Classification (NCBI taxonomy): domain Eukaryota; kingdom Metazoa; phylum Chordata; class Mammalia; order Primates; family Hominidae; genus Pan; species Pan troglodytes. The sequence goes on along the minus strand of NC_072404.2, from coordinate 154,459,963 downwards.
AGGGATCCCAGAAGAGCCCACTGACTACAGTGCTGTGAGGGTCCCTGTAGGAAAATGTTATCATCATACTTTTATCAAACAGTGCAGACAAGAGGTCAGCATCACCCAAGGCTCCCTTTCCATTGTTAGAATTCAGTACCCACAATTAGAGGGTGGGGTGGGGTGGGGAGGTTCTTGCCTGAAGCTTATTTTTAGCTAATAATTTAATTGCTGTTTTCCACTGGTCAGAGTTAAGATCCCAGAATGGGGGACTGCATTATTTCCTGAACTAGAGGTCTGAGGAGCTGGTTTCTGGAGTTAGCATGAGTTAGTACTGTTGGTATAAGTTTTTGTTCAAGAATGCTGGGCAAGAGAAGGCTCTAAAGGAGTGTTTTAACTTAGGGGAGTAGGATGGAATTTTTTCATAGGGCTTTGGCAGGAGGAGTCAGCCAGAGTTCAGCTAATTTCAAGAAGAGTTGGTCCAGGATGGCTCTCTAAAGATGGAGGAATTATCCCTGCAGATTTGCAGCTGTTGTTTGGGCAATTTGGATTTTTTTTTTTTTCTTTTTTGAGATGGAGTCTCACTCTGTCTCCCAGGCTGGAGTGCAGTGGTGCAATGTCAGGTCTTGCAACCTCCGTCTCGGGTTCAAGCGATTCTCCTGCCTCAGTTTCCCGTGTAGCTGGGATTACAGCCATACACCACCACACCCGGATAATTTTTTGTATTTTTCGTAGAGATGGGGTTTCACCATGTTGGCCAGGCTGGTCTCAAACTCCTGACCTCAGGTGATCCTCCTGCCTCAGCCTCCCAAAGTGCTGGGATTACAGGTGTGAGCCACCATGCCCAGCCTGAACCACTATGCCTGGCTGATTTGGATTTTATCAGAAGGAAAGAGGAGGAAGAGAGGGGCGAAGTTAAGTGTAAGAGGCAGTGCAGAGAAACAGCTTTGTGGTTTAGGGGGTGTGAGATGGGGACCACAGTGAAATGTTTCCAGTCACTTCATTGATTGTTTTGCATTCACTCAACTAACATTTAAAAGCACCTGCAAGTGTTAGTCACAATGTTAAAATACTGGAGGTAACCAGTGGGAAGCCACACACTCAGCCCTAAAAAACTACGTATTCACACTTTTTCATTTTGCTTTGACTTGTGAGAACATAAAAAGATCAGGCAAACCTGACTGCCTGATATATAAACTTGTACAATTGAAATGTGCTTCTTAAAGGAAGAAATGCTTTCATTTGTTCTGGTCTAATGAAGGCAGGAGCATTCTTGCTTAATATCGGCGTGGGAATAGGAATGTTACCAAAACATCATTTGTGAAGTTGCTAATGGTGCTTTTTTGCCACAGCTCAAACTTTAGCGGACATCAGAATCACCCAGAAGGTTTGTTAAAACACAGACTGTTGGGCCCCACCTCTGATGGTTCAGACTCTATAGATATGGGCAAGTGCCTGAAGATTTGCATTTCTAACAAATTTACAGGTAGTGCTGATGGTGCTGGTCCGGGGACCACACTTTGAGAACTGCTGGTCTAGAGTCTAGATTCTGGATCATAGACTTGATAGCAGTTACATATATCTATTTGAATCAGGTTTTAGCGATTATCCATGTGGCAAAATCATTGCTAGTGGGGTTTGAATCATGGCTTGCCATCTAGACAGATCACAGTGAACCATACTGATCTGGTTTGCTCAGAGTCTATCGAAGTGACTCATTAAAATGTCTGAAATTCAGGTTTCTTACTAATTATATTGGTTTCCTCATTTCATGGTTCAAACACGTGCATCACACTTTATATTTTGCATAACACATTTACAAATTTTGCTATTTAGTCTGCTTAACAACTTGGTTTTTGTAGACAGAACAAATCTTTTCCTCCTGTTACAGCAAAGGAAACGGAGGCTAAGAGTAGGTAAGGGATCCCTTGAGGTCACACAGCTGCTTCCAGGGCCTCAGATTTTGAAACCAGCATCCTCCAGTTCTGTATCATATGGCGTGGCCTCAGCTGCAGTATATTCTCTGCCCTCTTTCCAGTAGGGACTACATCTCTTCAGAGCTAGTCACGTACATGTATCTATTTAGATGGAAATACAAAACTTATCTTCTTTAGGCAATCTTTTGAGAAATGTCATTCTGCCTAGCAGAGTCTAAATTTTGGATTTCCAAACAGTTGCAGGTAAGACCCACATGTCCTTTTCATTGCAAAGTGAGTTGATAACCAAAGATGAGCCTTCCTGTGCTGGGTTCCTTCATGATATAGGGCTCACTTTGGGTCCTGTTTGTAGCTAACCGGCTTACATTGATTCTTCCAAGGGTTATCAAATTGATCAGTATCTTTTAGTTAGTCTGTGGACGTCTTCTGCCCCAAGTAAATCACCAATTGAATGTGACTCATCAAAGACTGCAGAATATGCATGTATTTTTCCCCTTTTGGTATATCTCTGCTTGCTTCAGAGATTTTTGCACACGTGAGCTTGCCTTAATGAATGTTTGGCAAATACAGGAAGGTGTTTTGACTCTGGCTATTGTTTCTCCCTTCTGTAGATATGCAAAAGTTATAAGGGAGAGGGTCGGCAGCAGATTTGTAACCAGCAGCCACCGTGTTCAAGACTCCACATCTGTGACCACTTCACCCGAGGGAACTGTCGTTTTCCCAACTGCCTCCGGTCCCATAACCTGATGGACAGAAAGGTGCTGGCCATCATGAGGGAGCACGGGCTGAACCCCGACGTGGTCCAGAACATCCAGGACATCTGCAACAGCAAGCACATGCAGAAGAATCCCCCGGGGCCCAGAGGTAAAGGCCTTTTCTTTTTCAATTGTGTGAACTCTTTTTTTTTTTTTTTGAGACAGAGTCTCTCTCTGTCACCCAAGCTGGAGTACAGTGGCGTGATCTCAGCTCACTGCAACCTCTGCCTCCCAGGTTCAAGTGATTCTCCTGCCTCAGCCTCCCGAGTAGCTGGGATTACAGGTGTGCACCACCACACCCAGCTAATTTTTGTATAAATTAGAGACGGGGTTTCGCCATGTTGGCCAGGCTGGCCTTGAACTCCTTACCTAAGGTAATCTCCCTGCCTCAGCCTTTCAAAGTGCTGGGATTACAGGCATGAGCCACTGCACCCGGCCAATTGTGTGAACTTTCAAATCAGCAGAAATCACAAGGAAAGAAAGACTGCCATAATCACTCTACCTTGCCATGTAAAACTCTTCATTTTCCCTTCCAAACTTCATGCATATGTATACACCATTTTTACATAATTATAATGGTAGTATACATGCAGTGTTTGCAATTCAATTTCTATGCTTAGCACTATTGCCCCCCGCAGGTTTAAAAAAGTGTATATCATTTTTCTAAAAACTAATTAATAAAGCTTTTTTTTAAGGAAAAGAAACAAACATAAAATTGTTTAGATTTATCAGCTGTTAACATTTTGTCCCAATTGCTTTAGCACTTTCTTTCTCTCTGTATATATGCAGCTACTCACACACACATAGAACATTTTGGTGTTTAAAGCATTTGATATATGTAAATATCATGACATTTCACACCTGAATATATCAGCATGTATCTCCTCAGAACAAGGCCATTCTCTTACATAATCACAAGACAATTAATACAGAAAATTTATTATTGGTGCAAAACTATGTATAATTTAATTTATGGTCCTCAGTGCCATTTCTTTAAAAAAAAAATATTTTAAAATTTCTAAAAAAGACACAATAACTCCCATTCCCTTCTTTCCCCAGCCCCTGGCAACTAACATTCTGCTTTCTGTTTGTATGAATTTGACAACCCTAGGTACTTCATGTAAGTGGAATCGTACAATATTTATCCTTTTCTGACTGGCTTATTTCACTTAGCATGATGTCCTCAGGGTTCATCCATGTTATAGCATATGTCAGAATGAATATTTCATCGTATGTATATAATTATAAATTTTTTATCCATTCATCTGTCGATGGATATTTGGGCCATTTCCAGTTTGGCTATTGTGAATAATGCTGCTGTAAACATGGTGTACAGATACCACTTTGAGACCCTGTTTTCAGTTCTTCGGGGGTATATAATCAGAAGTAGAATTGCTGGATCATATGGTAATTCTATGTTTAATTTTTGGAGGAATGATCATACCATTTTTTGTAGCAGCTGTGCCATTTTTTATTTCTGCCAGCAGTACACATGGGTTCAAATTTCTCACATCCTCTATCATTTTGTGTTTTCTGATTTTTTTTTTTTAATAATAGCCATCCTAAGGAGTATGAAGTGCTATTACTTTTTTTTTTCTTTCCTGTTTTGAGACAGAGTCTCACTCTGTCACCCAGGCTGGAGTTCAGTGGTGCGACCTCGGCTCACTGCAATGGCCGGCCGCCTTCTGGGTTCAAGTGATTCTTCTGCTTCAGTCTCCCAAGTAGCTGGGATTACAGGTGCCTGCCACCACTCCCAGCTAATTTTTGTATTTTTAGTAGAGACGGGTTTTCATCATGTTGGCCAGGCTGGTCTTGAACTCCTGACCTCAAGTGATCCACCCACCTTAGCCTCCCAAAGTGCTGGGATTACAGGTGTAAGCCACCATGCCCAGCCAAGTGCTGCTATTTCTGAAGCATTTTCATATTATATAATGGCATTCATTTCTAATGTCTTTATGAAGTGGATGTAGGAAAGATGAATTTTATGAAGCAGATAGAATACATGATTCTAGGATTCTGTGCAAATTAATGAACAATTAAACCTCCTTATATTTGGGAAATGGTTTATCATTTACAAGGGACTTTCATCCCAAATAAATATTTCATCATTGTTCCTCACAGTGAAACCACAGAGAAAGGTAGATATGTCATTTTTTAGCCTTACTTAAGAGGGTAAAGAAACTGAGGCTCAGAAATAGTAAGCAATGTTTATTGCAAGCAGCCTCAGCTCATTTTTAGAAGAATGAAGGATAATGTAATGAAGAAATAAAAGGTAACATTTTCAAGGCCTCACATCACTAGAAAGTAGCAGAGTGCATGCTCTGATCCCATATCTAATGCTTTTTCTCTCTCACTACAGTTCCCTCTGAACAGAGGAATGTCTGGAGGGATGGGTTTTGGTGGTAGCTTCTCAATGTAAACTTATTGTGAATGAGAAAGATCTGTATATATTTTCACTTCTAGTTAATCTCCTGAGTTAAGCCTTTTCTTGACAGGAGGAGGAGGGTGTTTGCTTTTACTACATTACTACTGCCCCCTGGGTTTGGAAGAGAAAAAAAATGTCTCTTCTACCCCTTCCCCACACAAAAAAGCACAATTCACACACACACACGAGCACACATGCACACCTCACATTCACACACCACATGTGCACATGTGCCTCAAACACAGACATGCACATCTTCCACATGTACCCCCGGCACACTCACACACCCCACATAAACATCACATGCATGCACGCCACACACACTCCACACACGCTCACAAACACACCCTAACTCCTTCCTTCCTCCCTGCTTCCAGAAGGGTGTGACCTATCAAGTTTCTAGAGGAAGGCCAATTCCCTCCAGGCCACACTGCTTTGTCGATGTTGACTTCTGATATACTTTGGCCTTATGGAGTGGGATGAAGAAAACTGGAAAAATTTCCAGCTTAAACAAAGTCAGGCCTTTAGACTGTGGTTTCATTTTCTGTTGGTTTGTTTGAAGCATTGTGAATCTGTCAATAGCCAGGTACACCCGTATCACAATATGGGCAAAATCGAATGCTTTCTGGAAAATCTTCTCTGATTTGCCCTAATCTATCTCTCCATTGACCACAGTGATGAATGTTGACTCAGGACCAGGAGATAGTGGACAGCCCCACCTAAAAGTTTTGGGGTTTGGGGGCTACTTTGAGTCCCAGAGGAGAGCCAGGGACTCTCTTCCTAGAGACGATCCTCACTATCATCCTAGGCCATGGAATGACGTGCTCTGCCGTGCAGGCAGAATGTCAAGATTCTTTCATCAGCTGACACAGTTGGTGAGCACCTGTAGTCTCAGCTACTCAGGAGGCTGAGGTGGGAGGATCGCTGGAGCCCAGGAGTTCGAGCTTGCAGTGAGCTGTGGTCGGGCCACTGCATTCCAGCCTGGGCAACAGAGCAACACTCCATCTCTTAAAAAAAAAAAAAAACCCGTCATTGTCAAACCACCCATCTTCAAGATTTTTACACATCAGATTACGCCAAGTAATTTGATAGCACTTGGATAGCAAAGCTACAAAAGTGAAGAGAAGGAAGGGTGGTAGGAACTCAGTCACATTAACTCCGATGTTCATTATTTTGTTTCATTTTGGCTTTTTTTCCCTTAGCTCCTTCTTCACATCGTAGAAACATGGCATATAGGGCTAGAAGCAAGAGCAGAGATCGGTTCCTTCAGGGCAGCCAAGAATTTCTTGGGTCTGCTTCAGCGTCTGCTGAGAGGTCCTGCACACCTAGTCCAGATCAGATCGGCCACAGGGCTTCCCTGGAGGACGCGCCTGTGGACGATCTCACCCGCAAGTTCACGTATCTGGGGAGTCAGGATCGCGCTCGGCCTCCCTCAGGCTCGTCCAAGGCTACTGATCTTGGAGGAACAAGTCAGGCCGGGGCAAGCCAGAGGTTTTTAGAGAACGGCAGTCAAGAGGACCTCTTGCATGGAAATCCAGGCAGCACTTACCTTGCTTCCAATTCAACATCAGCCCCCAACTGGAAGAGCCTCACATCCTGGACGAATGACCAAGGCGCCAGGAGAAAGACTGTGTTTTCTCCCACGCTACCTGCTGCCCGTTATTCTCTTGGCTCTCTGCAAACACCTGAAGCTGTGACCACCAGAAGGGGCACAGGCTTGCCTTCCTCAGACTACAGGATCATCAATGGCAAAAGTGGAAGTCAGGACATCCAGCCTGGCCCTCTTTTTAATAATAATGCTGATGGAGTGGCCACAGATATAACTTCTACCAGATCCTTAAATTACAAAAGCACTAGCAGCGGTCAGAGAGAAATATCATCACCTAGGATTCAGGATGCTGGACCTGCTTCCCGAGATGTCCAGGCCACTGGCAGAATCGCAGATGATGCTGACCCAAGAGTAGCACTTGTTAACGGTAAATACAAAGAGAAGACACTTTGGGCTAGTACGTTTGTTCATGATATACCAAATGGCTCTAGTCAAGTGGTGGATAAAACTACTGATGTAGAAAAAACTGGTGCCACTGGTTTTGGCTTAACAATGGCAGTCAAGGCAGAAAAAGATATGTTACGTACTGGAAGTCAGAGTCTGAGGAACCTGGTCCCCACCACACCTGGGGAATCCACTGCCCCTGCACAAGTCAGCACTCTGCCTCAGTCACCTGCTGCCCTTTCCTCAAGCGACAGAGCTGCAGTCTGGGGGGCCCAAGGGCAGAACTGCACCCAGGTTCCTGTTTCCTCTGCCAGCGAGCTCACAAGGAAGACAACAGGCTCTGCTCAGTGTAAGTCACTGAAGGACAAAGGGGCCTCTGTGTCTTGAGTCTGCAGCAGAGTGGCTATGGCTGGTGGTTTTTCCTTGGATGTTCCCCAGTTCTTAAAGGGTAGAGAGTTAGAGGGTTTTGGTTATGGGGTGGTCTGGTGAGGAGGTTGACTAGTGAAGACAGGGAAGGGCCAACCGGTAGAACCACAGGGAATAAGCTGCCACATTTATTGACAATAGGAATATTTCAACTATGATTTAAGAAATAAACGTAGCTTTCACAGGACTCTGAGGTCCACATTTTTGTTTTATGGAGGGGCTGTCTAGACGCTCATGGGCAAAACATAAATCATAGGAATTTTCTTGAACATGGCCCCCATTTCAGATATTCTTTCCCATTGTGAGACCAAGTGCTTTGATTTTTGGTTTAAACATTAAGATCAGCATACATGCATCCTTTTTTGTTTCATAGATTCTTTATCTGATGTCACAAGTACCACATCTTCTAGGGTGGATGATCATGACTCAAAGGAAATTTGTCTTGACCATCTGTGTAAGGGTTGTCCGCTTAATGGTGAGTAACCTAAGGACTTTTCTGTAAGCTTCTACCTTTTGGCCATTGTAAATAACACTGCTATGAACATGGGTGTGCAAATGCCTTCTGAAAACCCTGCTTTCAATTCTTTTGGATATATACCCAGAAGTGGAGTTGGGGGATCATATAGTACTTCTATGTTTAATTTTTTTTTTGAGGAACTATTATTCATAGTGGCTATACCATTTTTCTTTCCCACCAGCAATGCACAAGGGTTCAAATTTCTCCACATCCTCACCAACACTTGTTCTTTTTGTGTGTGTTTGTTTGCCTTTTTTGTTTGTTTGTTTTGAGACGGAGTCTCACTCTGTCACCCAGGATGGGGTGTAGTGGTGTAATCTCAGCTCACTGCAACCTCTGCCCCCTGGGTTCAAGTGATTCTCCTGCCTCAGCCTCCCAAGTAGCTGGGGTTACAGGCGTGTGCCACCACGTCCGGCTAACTTTTGTATTTTTAGTAGAGACGGAGTTTTTGCATGTTGGCCAGGCTGGTCTTGAACTCCTGACCTCAAGTGATCCACCCGCCTCAGCCTTCCAAAGTGCTGGGATTACAGGCATGAGCCACTGTGCCCAGCCACTGTTTGTCTTTGATAGCAGCCATTCTAACAAGTGTGAGGTGTGGACTATAATGAGTGGTTGTGTACTTTTCAGTCAGCCAAGTCTCAAGTAGGGCCACTCTATGGGTGTCCCCGCAGTGTCTAAACCTGTCTTTTTTGTTTGTTTGTTTTGAAGTTGTCACACATCATTTTGAATATTTCAAAACAATTTAACATAATATAAGGCAAATTTTGAAAAACAGAACTATCTTCTGTCTTCCTGTACTGTAGCTTATAACATCAATTCATTCTTCAGCCGGCATTCCTGCAATGGCTGTCTTTTGTATGCCTAGCCCTGTGCCAAATATGTAAGGGGGATGTAAGCTAAACCATAGTGCAGCCTTCTCTTTAGTAAGTTTATAATTAAGGTAGGGCATGAAAACATCCATAAAATGCCAGGCATGGTGGCTTACGCCTGTAATCCCAGAACTTTGGGAGGCTGAGGCAGGTGGATCACTTGAGGCCAGGAGTTCAAGACCAGTCTGGCCATCATGGTGACAACCCATCTCTACTAAAAATACAAAAATTAGCTGGGCATGGTGGCACATGCCTGTAATCCCAGCTACTCGGGAGGCTGAGGCAGGAGAATTTCTTGAACCCGGGAGGTGGAGGTTGCAGTGAGCCAAGACTGCGCCATTGCACTCCAGCCTGGGCGACAGAGTAAGTGAGATTCTGCCTCAAAACAAAAACAAAAACAAGAACAGACAAAAAATTTGCAAATGGGAAAACTGCGTGAAGTAAGTAAAAACATAAAAAAAATTAACCCCCAACTGACTATTGGGTACTGGCTAAAGGAGTGCAAAAAATACAAGTCAGATGGGGATGGAGTGAGATTCATTAAGAGAATCTTTCTGGAAGAGATGAACTGTAGGCCAGGGCTTCAAGGAAATAAAGGCTGTTGCCTCTGCTGGAGAGCATTTTGGCTTCATGCACTTGGGGGGGTGCAGAAAGGGTAACTAAATTTCTGATTACCTCAAATTTCTATCTGGGTAGAGTGATTTTGGGGGGAGTGGGGAATTTTTGTTTTCTTTTCTTGTTCTTTCTTTTTTGAGACAGAATTTCACTCTGTCACCCAGGCTGGAGTGCAATGGGGTGATCTCGGCTCACTGCAACCTCCACCTCCCAGATTCAAGTGATTCTCCTGCCTCAGTCTCCCGAGAAGCTGGGATTACAGGCACCCACTACCATGCCTGGCTAATTTTTGTATTTTTAGTAGAGACAGGATTTCACCATGTTGGCTAGGCTGGTCGTGAATTCCTGGCCTCAAATGATCCATCTGTTTCGGCCTCCCAAAGTGGTGGGATTACGGATGTGAGCCACCACACTCTGCCTGAATTTTGGTTTTCTGATGAGTCTCCAAGGTAATGAAGGAAGCTGGATAATGGACACACAGCAGTGTCAGCCGGTATAGATGGGACCTGTCTGGCAGGGGGCAGGGCAGGCATGGATGGGGAAAGCTGGCAGTGAACTTGACTGAATTGGTTAGAATCCCCGCTCAACAGTCCCTCAGACCCCTTCTTTGTCTTTGTAGGTAGCTGCAGCAAAGTCCACTTCCATCTGCCTTACCGGTGGCAGATGCTTATTGGTAAAACCTGGACAGACTTTGAGCACATGGAGACGATCGAGGAAGGCTACTGTAACCCCGGAATCCACTTGTAAGTTGGTGGCTGTACTCTGGCTTTCAAGAGTCCAACATTATCAAAGGGAAGCATTAGTGCTAGGCTCAGGGGAAAAAGAAAAAAACACTTGTCCATCGGAATCCCATTCGAGTGTGAAATACCTCTTGAGATAAAAAATGGCAAATGCCTGCCGAGTTAATGAAGGAAAAACACAGCTGGGTGGGTTTGAGGTCACACTGAGCCTGGCTAATACCAGAGATCCTGGGAATGTTTGCTAACTCAAATGAAACAAACAGTGACATGATTATTTGTTTAGTTGACAGTTGTCTGTGTCCTGCAGAAAAAAACAATGCAGTGTCCGGCTCGTATCCTGATCAATTCATCACAGAACTATTAAAAGTACTAAATGATTTAGGACAAAAGAGCCTTTGGCTTAACTTCATAATTTAAAAACACGGTTTGAATAATTTCATATAGTTTTAGTGTAGAATTTTGTTGTATACTTAAGCATTTCATACCTCCCTTATGTTTGCTATTTTCTCTAGCGAGGCATCTAAGAGGATACCTTACATTTCTGCTTCTGGCCGAGCGTGGTTGCTCATGCTTGTAATCCTAGCACTTTGGGAGGCTGAGGCAGGAGGATCACTTGAGCTCAGGAGTTCGAGATCAGCCTGGGCAACATGTCTCTACCAACAATACAAAAACTAGCCAGGCATGGTAGCACGCACCTGTGGTCCCAGCTTCTCGCTACTCGGGAGGCTGATGTGAGAGGATCACTGGAGCCCAAGAAGTTGAGGCTGCAATTCGCCGTGATTGTGCTACCACACTCCAGCCTGGGTGACAGAGTGAGACCCTGTCTCAAAAATAAATAAGTAAAAACATTTCTCCTTCTGGAAGAGCTGAAATGGGTGATACCCATATGACCATATTTATCTATGGTGTGCAGGGATATAAGAAACATCCCAGTTTTACAAGGAAATTCTTAAGGGGGAAAAGTTACATTACTTTTCATCATATGAGAATTTAGTGATTTGAGGGTGGAGATTCTGTGTTGCTGGATTTTTACCACTAGAGGGCGACATCAGCTACTTTCTTGTTGCTAGGTCTATATTTCCGCTCCCAGGCAAGTGGAGAGCCGGATTTCTCAACCTCAGCACTACTGACGTTTTGGGCCAGATTCTGTTTAGCACTATTCCTAGCCTCAATCCACAGATGACAGGAAGCACCACCCCCCCACCAGCCCCACTGGTTGTCCTAACCCAAAATGTCTTCAGATGTCGTAAAATACCCACTGAGGTCAAAATCGTTCCTGATTGAGAACCACTGATCTAAGAGGTCTTTCTTAGAGCAGCAATTCTCAAACTTTTTGGTCAGAGGACTCCTCAACACTTAAAATGTATTCAGGATCCCAAAGAATTTCTGTTTGTGTGGAATATAGCTATCAATATTTACTATATTAAAAATTAAAACTGAGAACAATTATATATTTGATTCACTTAAAAATAAGAATAAGCTTGTTATATGTTAACATAATGAACATGTTTCATGTAACTATATTTAATACTATATACATATTCATGTATATCCATTTAATATACATACCCAGGTATATAACTGTGTGTATTTATTTATATATGTATATATAATATTTATATGGATAATTATAAAATAACTGTTCTCCAAAACAAAAAATTTATTGAGAGGAGTTTTATATTTTTACAAATTAATGTCTGGCATAATAGAAGATAACTAGATTCTCATATCTGCTTCTTTATTCAATCTGCTGTGAAATCATATATTGTGTAGCCTCTGGAAAATTTCATCGTGTATTCCTGAGAGAATGAAAGTGAAAAAAGCAAATAATGTTTAATGTTATTATGAAAATCACTTTAACCTTGCCAATTTTCTGCAAGGGTCTCCACATTTTGATAACGATTTAAATAATAATAAATAATTTTAAAAATGGACCAAATGCGAATTTCTAACTTACTTTATAACATTGAGCCAATCAGGAGTTTTGTGGGCACAGTTTTATTTTGGGATATTTTCTGAGGGAAGAATACACTATGTAACACCATTAATTATGTGGTGCAGGCGAGTCACTTTCCTCTCTGCGTTTCCGTTTTTCTTTTATGTGTAGGACCTGGAGCCATGGAAAGAAAACTTGAAGATCTATTTTAGCCCTGAAAGTTTAATTCTGTGCTCTCATTAGGGAAGACGAGATTGTAGAAAACAGGGGTCAATGAAGCATTATGTTAACTTAATACTTTTCTCCTCAGCTGTTCTGTAGGAAGTTATACAATCAATTTTCGGGTAATGAGTTGTGATTCCTTTCCCATCCGACGCCTCTCCACTCCTTCTTCTGTCACCAAGCCAGCCAATTCTGTCTTCACCACCAAATGGATTTGGTATTGGAAGAATGAATCTGGCACATGGATTCAGTATGGAGAAGAGGTGAGCACTGTTCCTCCTTGTAGGGGGCTCTTGTTTAAACTTGTCAACTTAAAAAGAACACTATTGGCTGGGCACGGTGGCTCATGCCTGTAAGCCCAGCACTTTGGGAGGCTGAGGCAGGTGGATCACCTGAGATCAGGAGTTCGAGACCAGCCTGGCCAACATGGTGAAACCCCATCTCTATTAAAAATACAAAAATTAGCCAGGCGTGGTGGCAGGCGCCTATAATCCCCGCTACTCTGGAGGCTGAGGCAGGAGAATCTCTTGAACCCGGGAGGTGGAGGTTGTAGTGAGCTGAGATTTTGCCACTGCATTCCAGCCTGGGGGATGGATTTGAGACTCTGTCTCCAAAATAAATAAATAAATAAAATAAAAAGAACACTATTAATAAAATGTTTGAAGCCTACGTGGTTACCCGTGGAGTGTGGTAGAGGAAGTGGTATTTTTTTACTTTGTACACAGCTATATTCAATTTTTTTTCAGCAAGCATGCACTCCAATTGCAGTCATACATTAAAGTATATATTAATTTTTATTTTTATTTATTTATTTATTTTTGAGACGGAGTTTCACTCTTATCACCCATGCTGGAGTGCAATGGTGTTATCTTGGCTCACTGCAACCTCCATCTCCTGGGTTCAAGCGATCTTCCTGCCTCAGCCTCCCGAGTAGCTGGGATTACAGGCATGCACCACCACCACACCCAGCTAATTTTTGTATTTTTAGTAGACATGGGGTTTCAACATGTTGGACAGGATAGTCATGAACTCCTGACCTCAGGTTATCCGCCCACCTCGGCCTCCCAAAGTGTTGGGATTACAGACGTGAGCCACTGCGCCTGGCCATATATTAATTATTTTTAAGGAACCACTTGAGACATGTCAGCTGCACTTCCCTCTTTCCTCAGCATGAGAGGGGAGGGTGGAACCTTGAGATAGCTTTCTATGTATAAACATATGAAATGTACAGAGACTACTGCTTTGAGCTGGAAAAGAGGGCGAGAGTGAGAACTTAAAGGACTGTATGGATGATGGCATGGTTAACTAGACCAGGGAATGTGTTAATTCACTCAAGCAGTGAAACCACATCTGGCACAGATAGTCACTACTATTCATTCAGAGTCTGGATTTAGATGGACTTAAAGGACTGGAACTAGAAGATCCTAGGCTGACCCATAGTGGGGGCATAGTAATAGGGATGGAAGTTTAGATAAGCAGAGTCTCTGTCCTTCTGTCTCAGTGTCCCTTCCTCCCTTTAACTCATAGGATTAAAGACAGAGAGAAAACAGACCTTAAGCAGGTAATGAAATCAGGGTGATGAGAAACAGAAAATGAAAGCAAGAGATTAAAATGAAGCCAAAAATAATGCATGGGCTGGGTGCGGTGGCTCACTCCTGTAATCCCAGCACTTTGGGAGGCCGAAGGGGGTGGATCACCTGAAGTCAGGAGTTCGAGACCAGCCCGGCCAACATGGTGAAACCCTGTCTCTACTAAAAATACAAAAAATTAGCTGGGTGTGGTGGCACGTGCTTGTAATCCCAGCTACTCAGGAGTCTGAGGCAGGAGAATCGCTTGAACCTGGAGGCAGAGGTTGCAGTGAGCCAAGATTGCACCACTGCACTCCAGCCTGGGTGACAAAAGTGAGACTCCAAAAAAAAAAGATAATGCAGGGACAAAGGAATGGCAGCGTAAGGTTCTACATATTTAGGTTGGTGTAAAATTACTTTTGGGTTGGTAGTAATTACTTTTAATGGCAAAAACTGATTACTTTTGCACCGAACTAATAATTACGAGTCAGTGGGCTATACATTTGGCTCTGAGCTGCCTAACTGCCAAAGCAAACAAAGTACTTGGGAGAGGCACTGCTCTGTTATGTTAGTGAGGCCTGAGAAAAACACCTCCTATAGTGGGCCACATGGCGGGAACCCTGTGTGCTGTGGTGAGGTCCTCAACCACAAACAGCCCTACCATGAATTCAGCAGCATATTGGTTTCCAAACTGTCTTAGCAGCAGATACATTTTATCAAACCATCTTTAAAAGACTCTAAACGAGCCAACTAGAGTAGAGCAGGGCTGCCCTGGCGGAATAGGATATGGGCTCAGAGCTGTCTCCTGGACCGCTCCTTGTTGCTCTTCTCTCTCCTGTGGTGGCCCATGTAGCATCTCTGTGGAACAGAGTTCTGCTGAAACTCCCGTGTGTGTGAAAACACCTATGATATTAAACTTTGCACAGATTCTTTGTATGCTCAAGCCAAGGATGATGTCAAATAAGCGATTCTGTCAGGCGCCTGTGGAAATAAAATTATAAACCCAAATTAATTAGCCTTGGTTAAAATAAAAATAAGCTATAGGTCTTGATGGTTTTTATGTCAAATAATTGGAATTTTTAGTAAGATATAAAGGGGAAGGGTTGGCAAACAAACATTTGCATTCTAGTTACATCAAGGTTCCAGGAGGCCGGGTGTGGTGGCTCATGTCAGTAATCCCAGCACTTTGGGAGGCCAAGGCAAGTGGATCACCTGAGGTCAGGAGTTCAAAACCAGCCTTGCCAACACGGTGAAACTGTGTCTCTATTAAAAATACACACAGAAAATTAGCTGGGCTTGGTGGCGTGCACCTGTAATTCCAGCCACTTGGGAGGCTGAGGCAGGAAAATTGCTTGAACCCAGGAGGTAGGGGTTGCAGTGACCCGAGACTGTGCCACTACACTCCAGCCTGGGTGACAGAGTAAGACTCCAAAAAAAAAAAAAAGGTTTCAGAAACCAAAAGGAACTATTCGGGGGAAAGAGATTGTATTTAAATTTAAATTTACACAAGTTCAATCATGTTCCCTAATAAAACATCAAGAAACTTCCTGAGCTTTTTTTTTGAGACAGAGTTTTGCTCTTGTTACCCAGGCTAGAGTGCAATGTTGTGATCTCGGCTCACTGCAGCCTCTGCCTCCCAGGTTCAAGCAATTCTCCTGCCTCAGCTTCCCCAGTAGCTGGGATTACAGGCATCCACCACCATGCCTGGCTAATTTTTTGTATTTTTAGTTGAGACGGGGTTTCACCATGTTGGCCAGGCTGGTCTTGAACTCCTGACCTCAGGTGATCTGCCTGCCTCTGCCTCCCAAAGTGCTGGGATTACAGGTGTAAGCCACCGTGCCCAGCCCTTCCTGAGGGTTTTTTTTTTTTTTTTTTTTTTTTTGAGACGGAGTCTCACTCTGTCACCCAGGCTGGAGTGCAGTGGCGTGATCTTGGCTTACTGCAAGCTCTGCCTCCCGGGTTCACGCCATTCTCCTGCCTCAGCCTCCCAAGTAGCTGGGACTACAGGCACCCGCCACCGCGCCCAGCTAATTTTTTGTATTTTTAGTAGACATGGGGTTTCACCATGTTAGCCAGGATGGTCTCGATCTCCTGACCTCGTGATCCACCCACCTCAGCCTCCCAAAGTGCTGGGATTACAGATGTGAGCCACTGCACCCGGCCTCCTGAGGTTTTTAATACAAAGTTCTCACTGGGACATTTAGTCTGTGTTAGCTGTAGAGTTTTTATTTTATTTATTTTTATTTTTATATTCTGGATTCCCATGAAAACTGTAGAGTTTTTAGAATGTAACCTTCAATCTGCAAACACATGAATGTTGTATTCATTAAATGTGACACAGGTTTGTTGGATGTTCACTGAAGATGTGAATGAACTCTTACTGTCTCATACTAATAAGACCCATCATTATATAAATTGAATTGGCTCTAGTTATTAAAAAAAAAAATAAGGAAAAATCCGGCCCTGGGTTTAATGTTTTCCTTGCTGGGCGTCCAAGTAAAATTAAAATAATGTTTCCAGGAGATTTGAACCCCACATATCAAGAACAGCCTGGTTTCTTTCATGGGTTAATGCATTGTGGTCCAAGTTTGCAGCTCTTTGGTGACCTGCCTTGAGCCAGCGTACAGGCTAGAATATTTAGAGAAAGGAGTGGACTGTGAAGCCTTCTGCCAGTGCCCCACAGCTTTTATTTCTTGTAACTGAATTTTGAATAAGTCAGGCAACTAAAAGTTGTGGGTTGGAACCTCCCTAAGAGGAACGTGAGGAGTAGAAACTTCTGCCAACAGAGTAGGCACATATGCTTTGATTATGAGCTCTCTGGGAGGTAAAATAGATATCCTTTTATGGAAATTGATGTACTTAACCAGGACTCATACCTACATAGATGGTGGGCAGGGAGAGGGTGTGGTATTAGGAGAAGTGATGATTGAATCGATGGGCAGTTGGGCAGCAATGGTGTAGGGTAGAGTGATAGCAGGGCTGACAGGAGGGTAGAGCCTGGGAGTCGTTGAATGTGCACCAGTTAGGGAGTGCAGATTCAGGTCCTCGAAGATGTTTACCAGCAAAGTAGCTAAGCTTAGCAGCTGTGGAAGCTGGTGTTGAGAAACAGCGGGAGGCTGTGGCCTGAGAGACCCTCTCAGAACAAGGACAAGCCACAGCTCTAGAAAGCCAAGGTTGAGGCAATCATTGACACACAGGATAAAAGCTAAGACCTGTTTACTGCAACTGAAACATAAATTCAAGTCTTGTGGGGAATAAATAATTGACGGCTGTGTGATTCATTCATTTACTCAGACCTGGAGTAACAGTACTGTTCTCTAGGACACATTATGGCTATTAAACTAATGGTAGCTAAAAGGTCTAATGAGACATCTTGCAAGGCTGTCACTACCTGTCACTTAAGAGTATGGGGCAACTGTAGCTTAGGATTGCCAAAGAACTGGGGCCAGCTCAGCACAGATATGACTGACTTTCAGATACCACAAAAAGGACTTATCCTTACAAGAGTAGCTTGGAATACCTTTACAATAGAAACACCTGGTAATTGACCCAGACAACACACAGGAACAAGAGAGGGACTTTGAGAGTTGCTTCTGGACCATCAGTCAGTTGTGTGACCTCTTGACCATAACATACGCATGACATGGGCATGCTCCCGCTGTCCTGTTAGTCTTACAATAGCGAGGGTTGAATGAAGCAGCCTATACATCACATCAAGCAGTGCCTGAGACTCGTCTCTGATGTGGACTAAACCAAGGGGAAATGTTACCTTTGAGGACTTCACCACCTACCAGGGTTCATGAACATGACAAGTGCAGTGTGAGGTCAAGGCTAGAGAAGGTCGGTGTGGAGCCATGCTAGGCTCTGCAGATGCTCAGACACTGACTTAGTGGCCTTGTGCTGTCCAGTATGACAACCACTTGCCACATGCGGCAATTTCATTTTAAACTTTAATTAAACACATAAAAAATTAAGAAATCAGTTCCATGGTCACGGTAGTCACATTTTCAGTGCTGTATAGCCACACATAGCTTGGCTACTGAAGGAGTTAAAAATATGCCACTCTGGCATATTGACTATTTTGAGTTAAACGCACTTGAAAAACAGCAGGTGCAAGACGATCACTCTGACCTTCTGTTACTTAAAAGCAGGAGATGAAATTCTCATGTGGAAGATGTTCTTCCTAGGCTGGGCACAGTGGCTCATGCCTGTAATCCCAGCACTTTGGGAGGCTAAGGCGGGCAGATCACTTGAGGTCAGAAATTGGAGACCAGCCTGGACAACATGGTGAAACCCCGTCTCTACTAAAAATACAAGAATCAGCCGGGTGTGGTGGCTCATGCCTGTAATCCCAGCTATTCGGGAGGCTGAGGCAGGAGAATCGCTTGAACCCAGGAGGTGGGGGTTGCAGTGAGCTGATATCACACCATTGCACTCCAGCCTGGGTGACAGAGAGAGACTCACTGAGTCTCAAAATAATAATAATAATAATAAAAATAATAATAATAATAAAGAAAGAAAGAGGTCCTCCCTATACCAGAATGAAAGTAGCATTCTTATCAAAGCCAGGAAACCTGTGCAAACAAACCCTATTAGACAAATCTTCATCCTTCTGGACACTTCTCCACCCAATTAACTTCCCTAGCTGAAGCCCCTTTGCCTCATCCCATTTTCATAATTTATGACTCGTCTAATTCAATACAAGTGTTTATCTCTAACTGCAGCTTTAGGTCTTCACTTTCTCGTGAAGGCTCCTGTGCCACGTAAAACTTGTATTAAATGAACGTGTATGCTTTTCTCCTGTTGGTCTTTTTGTATATAAATGTATAGAGTACGAATGTAATTTTGTTACATTTGTTACAAGCATAGATTACCTAGTAGTAAAGTCAGGGTTTTTAGGGTGTCCGTCACCTGAATAATGTACATTGTACCCATTAAGTAATTTTTCATCATCTACTCCCCTCCCAACCTGCCCTATCCTTCTGAGTCTCCATTGTCTGTCATTCCTGTTGTGGTCTTATGTCAATTTAATGCTCAGGTCCAGCCAAAATACTGTAAAAGGGTAGAGGTGAAATTTTGCTTCCCTGGCCAGGTGCAGTAGCTCATGCCTGCAATCCCAGCACTTTGGGAGACCGAGGCAGGCGGATCACCTGAGGTCAGGAGTTCGAAACCAGCCTGATCAATACAGTGAAACCCTGTCTCTACTAAAAATACAAAAATTAGCTGGGGTGTGGTGACATGCACCTGTAATCCCAGCTACTCAGGAGGCTGAGGCGGGAGAATCCCTTGAACCCAGGAGGCGGAGGTTGCAGTGAGCCCAGATTGTGCCACTGCATTCCAGCCTGGGCAACAGAGGGAAAGGGACACCCTGAAAAAAAAAGAAAGAAAGAAAGAAAGAAATTTTGCCTCCCCTACATATCATATAGGACAGCGCAGAGAACATTTTCATCACCACAGAATGTTCTAGTGAACAGCACTGGTCTAGACCCTAGAGGCTTGCTAGTCAAAGTGAGGTCCACAGACCAGCAGCATCAGCCTCAGCATCACCCGGGAGTTGGCTGAAGTATGGAATCTAAATCATCCCCAACTTTCCCAGAATCATATCTGCACTTTAATATGATCTCTGGGGCACTCACATGTATGTCAATGTTTGAAAGTCTCTGGCCTTTTAAGCCAGGAACAGAGTGGGTTTTACAGAGCTGAGCAGGCAGTGGATGCATACAGGACTTCAACTGTAGGGATGGGAAATTGGGAAGCGATTCAGCTAGTGGTCAAACCAGGGGATACCAAGGTGCTAGAGCTGTTCTACCTGCCCCACATCATGCCAGAGGTGTTTTGCCCACTTTGGCCCGAGGAAGGCATAGGGTTTACCGGGCACCATCGAATCACGGCAGCAAGCTCTTTTACAATCACTCTGATAGATACTATCCACAAAGCTGTGGCAACAAGCATCTTCATGATATGACTTAATTGTTGGCTGCTGTAAGTTAGAACGTTCTGCTAAAGTCAGCGTCCTTGTCCCTTCCACCCTTTGTACTGGTCCTACCTCCTGAAACACATTCAAGTTTATTCCCACTTTGCCCTGGGTACAAATATTTGAACACTGCTTTCTGCTCCCACCATGCTGCACTCCAGGATAAAGAGACCCAGCTTAGGCCTTTCTCTGTCCAGGACGTTTTCCTTGGACACGTACATTCTGTTGCCCTCCGCTTACAACCAGCAGGCATTTCCATTAGGGAAGAGGAAGGGGCGTGGGTCCAGCTGAAAGTCTGGAATGTCATTAACAAAAGGAACCGTGAGCCCCTCCCCACCACGGCTGCTTGGAAAAATTTGTTGTCATTAACTCCTTTGTTCTAGATCACAGGAAACAAGTGTCTCCTCACCATTAAATACTGGGAACCCCTGCTGCTAGGGGTGTACTTCTAGTGTGCCCTGATCGCCCACCCTGGCCACGGAATGAGGAATGAGGGCAGTGGATCGGTAGCCTAGCCTGCCCCTTGCTAAAATCAACTCATTTCCCTTTTACCTACACATTCTGATGTTTGCATGCTTTCTATATGCTTTGAGACTAGAGATTATAGCTTTACATTTGGGGGTTATGCCTTATCCCTTCTTTCCTTTTCTTTCTTTTTTTGACAGAGTCTTGCTCTGTCGCCAGGCTCTGCAGTGGCACGATCTTGGCTCACTGCAACCTCCGCCTCCCGAGTTTAAGCGATTCTTCTGTCTCAGCCTCCCGAGTAGCTGGGACTACAGGTGCATGCCACCACGTCCAGCAAATTTTTGTATTTTTAGTAGAGACAGGGTTTCACCATGTTGGCCAGGATGGTCTCGATCTCTTGACCTCGTGATCCACCTGCCTCAGCCTCCCAAAGTGCTAGGATTACAGGTGTGAGCCACTGCACCCGGCCACCTCATCCCTTTCATTATAGCTCCAGTTAGTGGCAAATCCAAGTGCATTTTCAGTTAGTTGGCTAGCAGGAGGCTCGGCCAATTTTGTTTACTTACTCTGGTTCAGGGCAGAGGAGAGGGTTAGGTTATTTATATTTCAACACTGCAACTATTGGAGTTTGGACGAGGACCAGATGGTCTTTCTTTACTTCCCTTCACGACTACTGTAAACCGTGCGTGGCTAGAATAGCCCACGATGTTCTATTTCATGTAAGACTCAGTGTCAGATTCTGTTAGATGACAGATGCCGGCGCGGCATCAGAAAAGAGGGGATGCAAGTTGCTCTGTATATTTGGCTCGTATTTTATGGAAGGCTGTAAAAGAGTATTGCAAACAGCTGCATTTCTCAGGCCTCCCCCAAGTGTGTAGTGAGTTTCTGCAGGATAGACTTCTCTCTCTTAGGTACCATGATAGAGAAGACCACAGAAGTCTGTGACATAGCCCTGAGCTGGAAGCTTTTACAATCTGGTTTGGGAAGCAAAATGCACTCCTGTTCACATCTCATTGCTAAAACGAAATCATATAACAGCAGAGATTTCCTAAAAGCCTACCCTGACTTTACCTTTTATTTTTTTTCCAATTAGAAAGACAAACGGGAAAATTCAAACGTCGACTCTTCATACCTGGAGTCTCTCTATCAATCCTGTCCGAGGGGAGTTGTGCCATTTCAGGCGGGCTCACGGAACTATGAGCTGAGTTTCCAAGGTGAGTTTCTGTGTTTGGCAGTGTTGTGTGTCATTGAAATCCGCCTGCAGTGTACACGTGGGAGTGGGAGCAGAGTGGGTATGCATTGCTATGGCCAGGGTCAAGGTCAAGATTTAGCAAGGCGGTGGAGTGCAAGCTAGTGGCCATCAGAAGACCTGTGTTCTAGAGCTCTGGCTGTGACGAACACTTGCTCTGCCACCCTAGGAGGGGCACCTGGCCTATCTAGGCCCGCTTCTCTCAACTGCAAAATCAGGGGCTCAAACTAAGTAGTCTTGGGGGTACTTCCAGCTCTGCCATGCTGTTTCTGATTCTGGGTGGGCAGCTGCCCAGGGAGAGGCAATATTTCAGGTGCTGGTGACTATGGTAGAGGCCTTGGGCTTTTGGGCACCTTCAGAGTTTTAGAAACTTGCTGTTTCTTTTAGGGTTTATCATCTAGGTCAGTAGTTCCATCATCACATTGATTAAAGTACTTTGCCTTCCACCATGTTTATTGGAGCTACTATAGAAAGGTCTTCTGGTGAGCTGCCGCCAATCTACCTGCTGTGTTTAGTTAGATATCAGGGCAGGAACTGCCCTCCTTCTGAAGGTACCATCCCATTGGGCACCCCCTGCACATGATCAAGTGCTTTCCCTTTCGGGACTTGCAGGTGCTTTGGAAGAGGTAAAGGAGCCTTTCTTAGGTCCCTGAATTCGCAGTTGGTACCTGCAGTTGGATCCTGTACCGCTTAGTGGGCATTAGATGACGTAGCTTTTACAAGGACCATTATACCAAGTATTTGGAAAAACAGTCTGGCAGTACATGTCAAGTAACATTAAAATTTGCTAATATGTTTGTCTTTTCATTCCCTTAGGAACCTTTCTTAGGAAATAATTCACTAGAAGAAGGGGGGAGAAGAGCTATAGGCATAAGTAAGGTGCTTGTTAAGCAGCATGGTGTGACCGAAGAATACTAGACCAAATCCAGTACCTATAGTACTAAAAGTAGGACCAGTCTGTACCAGTGCAGTGGTGACTAAATAAATTAGGGTATTAAATTTCAGTGGTGTATTTGGCACTTGTTAAAGATTTTGATTATGAAAACTAGATAGGAAGAGCAAAATTTGGTGTTGTTAAATGAAAAAGGCAGAACACTTTTTTTTTTTTTTTTTGAGACAGGGTCCCACTCCATCACTCAGGCTAGAGTGCGGTGACGCCATCACGGCTCACTGCAGCCTCAACCTCCCCGGCTCAAGCGATCCTGTCACCTCAGCCTCCCAACTAACTGGGAGTATAGGTTCATGCCACCATGCCCAGCGAATTTAAAAATTTTTTTGTACAGATGGGGATCTCACTTTGTTGCCCAGGCTGATTTTAAACTCCTGAGCTCAAGCGATCCTCCCTCCTCAGCCTCCCAAAATGCTTAGATTACAAGCATGAGCCATAGTGCTCAGCCAGAACCCCAAATTTATGTTTCTGAAATTTTGTTTATATTTAAAATAGGAAAGTTAAAAAAAACACAAAAATCAATGTGCATGATAATTGCAGCAATGCATGCATGTGGGCCAAGACTGGAAGATAATAAAGAAAAATTAAAATCTCTTCTATTGGGTGGTAGAATTAAAAATGACTTAAATTAAAAAAAAATTCTTGGGTGGTATTGTATTGTTTTTATGGTTTAAAAGGGTGGTGGAGAGATGAGAGCCAATAGACTTTGTTCCTGAATCTAGAGCAATTTGTCCAGCTACTTCTGTTTGTTTGGTTCATAGAAACCAGTTCAGAGCAGTTTATAGTGTTCCTAGTGTTCCAGATGGCTTTTTCTTTTCTTTTCTCTTTCTTTCTTTCTTTCTTTCTTTCTTTCTTTCTTTCTTTCTTTCTTTCTTTCTTTTTTTTTTGAGACAGAGTCTCGCTTTGTCACCAGGCTGGAGTGCAAAGGCGCAATCTCGGCTGACTGCAACCTCTGCCTCCCAGGCTCAAGCGATTATCTTGCCTCAGCCTCCCAAGTAGCTGGGACTACAGGTGTGTGCCACCACACCTGGTTAATTTTTTGTATTTTTAGTAGAGATGAGGTTTCACTGTGTTAGCCAGGATGGTCTCAAACTCCTGACCTCGTGATCCACCTGCCTCAGCCTCCCAAAGTGTTGGGATTACAGGTGTGAGCCACTGCACCCGTCCGCCTATTTCTATTTCTTAACTAGACTGCAAGTGTATTCTGTCATGCATAAAGCTAGTATCTGAGTGCCAGCTGTGTACTGGCTCCTGCTGTGGGTGCTGGGATACAGTGATGAAGTTGCTCTTCGAGCCTATATTCAAAAGGGTGGTGAGAGACAATGGTCAAGTAAACAAGTCAGGCCATTTCAGAAAGTGGTAACAGTTACTGAGAAAATGAAACAGTGGAGAAAATGAAACAGTGCAAGGAAGCAGCCAGAAAATGGAGGAGTCAGTGGGACAGCACTTACTTTTATAGAGCAGCCTCTGCCTGCGGGAAGGAGGGCGCTCCAGGAGGAGGAAGAACTAAGGCTAAGGCTGGAAGGTACAGACCAGCTTGAAGTTTCACAGAGCAGGTGGATGGTCTGTAAGAGATGAGATCAGTGATAGAATGTAAGAGATGAGAGCAGTGATAGAAACTTGGATATTTTATTAGGCGGAGGCCCCGGGAAGATTTTGAGCAGTGTTGTGGCATGATCCGATTTGCTTTTGTGTGTGTGTGTGTGTGTGTGTGTGTGTGTGTGTGGTTTATGTTTGTTTCATATTTTAAGAGTGCAGTTGGATGAGTATTGACAAATGCATGTAACCACCACCCTAAGCAGGATATAGAACATTTCCATCAATCCCGAAAGTTTCCTTATGTCTCTTTGCAATCAGTTTCCCCAGCAACACCACATACACCTCACTTTATCCCCATCACAGGCTATTGCTGATTTGCTTTCTGTCCCTGTTTTACCTGTTCTAGAACTTGATATTAATAAACGCTTGCAGTAGGCACGTTGCATGTGGCTGACTTCTTTCACTCTGAATAATGTTTTTTAGACTCATCCGCGTTGTTGCATGTATAGTAGTTGTTCCTCTTTTATCACTGAGGAATAAGTAATAAGTTATTGTAAGGCTATTCCATAGTTTATTTGTTTACCAGCTGATGGACACTTAGGTTATTTCTCCTTTTTGGTTATCATAATAACGCTGCTGTGAGCATTCACGTGCACATCTTTGTGTGGATACAGGTTTTCATTTCTCTTGGGTAAATACCCAGAAATGGGATTGCTAAATCACATAGGAGTGCATATTTAACTGTATAAGAAACCACCAAACTGTTTTCCAACGTGGTGGTTTCATTTTACACTCTCACTAGCAATGTATTATGACTTACTTTCTGAAGGGTTCACTCTGGTTGCAGTTTGGACTGAGGTTTACGGCATGAATTGAAAATGATATTTCACACTTGATGTAGAAAAGAACCCTTCAAGACAGCTACCAGATTCCAACCCGTAATCACTGACGTCTGGTGTAGGGAAGCTTGAAAGGATGGTGTCTTGTTATTTGGCTGCCCCAGCTCTCCTCTTTTACCATCCAACTTGGATTTAAAGATGAGATTAATTCCTGAATATTCATTCACTCCTTTGCTTTGAGCCTTCTACTAATGGCAGTGAAGGATACAAGTCTTTTACTGTGAGCAATTCTCATCCCAAAGGATTTTCTCTATTCGTATACATACAGGTCAGTCTTGAATATTTGCTGTGTAAATAGCCTCTGCAAAATAACAAGAAGTCATTTTCTAGGAAAGATCTTGATTCTCACTGCTTTTATTTTTTTTTTCTGTCCAAAGGGATGATTCAGACAAACATAGCTTCCAAAACTCAAAAGGATGTCATCAGAAGACCAACATTTGTGCCTCAGTGGTATGTGCAGCAGATGAAGAGAGGGCCAGAGTAAGTGTTCTGAAGCAGCTGTTTGCTGACAGATGCTTGAGATGTTCATGCCCTGGGCTCATCAAGTCACTCGTGAATCTGGAGCCTGTTTTCCTGAAAAGTTCCTGTTTGCATTACTCTGCAGTTTCCATTTGCATTATCGATGAGTAAGATGCTCGTTAAGCAGCATGGTGTGACTGAAAGGATACTAGATCGGAAAGTGAATTTTCCTTCTGAAAGGGAAGTCTGAGCAAGTCTCCTAAATACTCTGGGCTTTAGCTTCTCCAGCTGTGAAGAGCTGGATTGATGCAGTACGCCTAAGGAATAATCATATATACTGGGTTTTTGTTTTGCTGTGGATTCTTTTTTTTTTTTTTTTTTTTAGAAATGGGGTCTCACTTTGTTGCCCAGGCTGGTCTTGAACTCCTGAGCTCAAGTGATCCTCCTACTTCAGTCTCCCAAAGTGCTGGGATTACAGGCATGAGCCACCGTGCCTGGCTTTGCTGTGGATTCTTTTGGGTGTCTTTTGTTTTCCTACACGATTTATAGAGGATGAGGGGCGGAGAAAGAGATAGAAAAAAGGGATGAGCTAGCTGTTAGAGCAAGGGTTTTGGTGAGAGATAATATTGATTGAAGGGATTTTAAAGGAAATGTTGCTGTGGGGGATTCATTGTAACTCTCCTTGTGAACTGCTCAGTAAACTCTACATTGTTCATGAACATTTTTGGAGTTGGATATTTTTTTTCTGGGTGATGTGTGATTACATAAAACAGGCTTCAAGAGAAGTATAAAATCAAGGTGTTCTAACTAGGTTCTTTTGGTTGTAAGAATTCAAGCTATTTGATGAAAAAGGAAGTTACTAAAAAGATAAATAACTATGAGGTCATATGGAAAACAACTCGCAAGAATCTAAGAATGGAAACTGAGCTATATCAGGGCCTCAGGAAGGGGAGTTGCTTCCAATTCTGCTTTAGAACTGCAGCAGCCTAGAGTCAAAGATTCTTTCTTGGGACCAGGTTAACAGCCTGGATGCTGGATCTAGCTCACCTAGGTTCAAATTCCATCTTGCCACCCATTAGCTGTGTGGATTTGGACAAATGAATCACTCTGTATATCCTCATCTGTAAAATGGGCTTAATAATAATACCTTCCTCACGGTTGCTTGGGTAACACATTCCAAACACTCATCAGGTGTTCAGAAAATGTTAACTGCTCTGGTTATTATTATTTTTATTCCCCTGCTATTTAATAGACTTAGTAACTATATATATAATTAAGTTGACTTAATTCTAATTCATAATTCCAACCTGCATATCTCTTCAGCCTTATCTTCTGCCACTAACTGCCTAATTTTCTCTGTATTTCTCAAGTTGATTTCCCAAGAATTAGAATCTGATTGGTGTAGCTATCTAAAGTCCCTTTCAGTAATTTTTTTTTTTTTTTTGACAGAGTCTTACTCTGTCACCCAGGTTAGAGTGTAGTGGCACAATTTCGGCTCACTGCAACCTCTGCCTCCCTGGTTGAAGTGATTCTCCTGCCTCAGCCTCCTGAGTAGCTGGGACTACAGGCACATGGCACTATGCCCAGCTAATTTTTGTATTTTTAATAGAGACAGGGTTTCACCGTGAGGGCCAGGCTGGTCTCGAACTCTTGACCTCAGGTGATCCACCTGCTTCGGCCTCCCAAAGTGCTGGGATGACAGGCGTGAGCCACTGCACTTGGCCCCTTCCTGTAGTTTAAATATTCAAATTAATAAAGTAAAAAGAATATTTCAGGGTTTAGGGAAGAGAGGAGTAAATCTCATGCCCTCACGGGAGCTTACATTCTGGTGGATGAGGCGATAACTATTTCAGTTCCTGACAAATGTTAGGTGGGGGAAAAAGGCAGAGTAGGAGGATGGGGAGGGGCTGTTCACATTCAGCCAATGAATGAGATCATCAGAGCTGCTTTCCATTCGTTAATCGTTACAATCGTTCTGGCAGGATGTCTTCACAAAAGTGTGTTGGAACTGTCTTTCCTTAAAGCAACAAAACTGCATTTTTTTTTTAAAGTTCCGGTAATTTTGATTTTTTAACAATTCAGATACTCCCAGTTAGTCTCAACTAGTGAGACCATGCTTTATGGCCCTTCCAGACAGCAGGAACTGTGGAAAGTATAGTAAACCTTGATGCCAAGCTGGATGGTTCTTTCTGTGCACATGTATTTCTAGGGGAAAAAATTGCTTCGTGGCATTTCCAGATAGCTCCTGTAGTCAGCCATTGTCGATCTCAAGAGCTTCCATATGTCAGAGTTGCTTCATGCTTTTCCATTTGCTCTTCCCCTCTCCAGGAATACTCCTTCCCGTCATTCACATGAATACAGCACCCCTCATGATTTAGCTGGAATGCCACTTTCCCATACTATAACATTCCTTGTGATTCTCCTCCAATTCTCCTGTGCCCTCCAGGAACACTCGAGATTCCCTTATAGTACTTACCTACTTCTACCTTGTAATACAGTTACTTATGTAAATGTCTCTGGCACAACCTTCCCTCCTCCTCCCTTCCCCCTCCCTCCCCACCAACCTCAATTATCAGCTCCTCAGAGCTCTTGAAATATTTTGGTGGTTTTTTTTTGGGCGGGGGGTTGGGGGTTAGGTTGCTGGGGTGCAGTGGCGCAATCACGGCTCACTGCAGCCTCAACCTCTCGGACTCAGGTGATCCTCCCACTGCAGTCACCCAAGTAACTAGGACTATGGGTGCACACCGCTACACCTGACTAATTTTTTTATTTTTTAATAGAGACACAGTTTCTCCAGGTTGCCCAGGCTGTCTTGGAATATTTTGTATAATGCATGGCACATAGTGATAATAAATAGCCACATGAATAAAAAAATAAATAAATTAGAAAAACATGTTAGTGGGGGAGGGTGGGGGGTGGGTCATGCAGAGAACCAAATTTAATCCTGCTCTCACTAGCCCAAGGAGACACACTTGCTGTAGGATAGAATAAGGGCTGGGGTACTATCCTGAACTACAGTGGGACATAGAAGTGAACTATAGCACACGTCACTGTTCATGGGCATCTTACAACATATTCATTCAGTCTATCCCATGTTATACAAATCCAGAATGGAAACCTGACCTTAAAATAGAGATAAACTGGGGCCAATCTTTCTCATTCTAATGAGTCACCTTCTTCTTTAAAGGGTTTTTTCCTTCAAGCATTTATTTTTTAAAATGTAATTGTTTTGATCATGGAAAATTTCAAACATAAAGTACAAAGAATTGATAATAAACCCCTGAGTACCTATCATCCAACTTAAACACTGTCAATATTTTACTATCTTTGTAACATATTTGTAGTAGTGGTAACAATATTGTTACTACCATCACCTCTAAACTTTTTTTTTCTTTGAGAAAGAGTCTCACTCTGCATGCAGGTTAGAGTGCTGTGGTGTGATCATGGCTCACGCAGCCTCAAACACCTGGATTCATGTGATTCTCCTGCCTTAGCCTCCTGAGTAGCTGCGACTACAGCCATGCACCACCACACCTGGATAATTTAAAAAAAATGTTTCTAGAGATGGGGAGGGGGATCCCACTGTGTTGCTCAGGCGGGTCTTAAACTCCAGAGCTCAAGCAATCCTCCTGGTGCGGCCTCCCAAAGTGCTGGGATTATAGGCATGAGCCACCACACCTGGCCTAACTTTTTTCTTTTGCTGGAATATTTTAATGTAAATCCAATACATGTTATCATTTCCCTGTATATATATTAGGTGTCTTCCTAACAGGTAAGAGGTTTTAAAAAACATCATACAATATCATTAACCTATGTAACAAAGTTAATGATAATTCCTTAATATCGTCTAATACCCAGTTCACGTTTTATGTTTTCCCATTGTCTTAAACAATGACTATTTAGAGTTGATGTATTGCAAATCAGTATCTAAGCAGGGTCTGTACATTGTGTTTGGTTGATTTGTGTCATAAATATCTTTTAGTCTACTACAGTTTCCCCTCCTCTACTTTTTTCATGCAATTTCATTTTTTAAGAAATCAGATAGGCCAGGTGTGGTGGCTCATGCCTGTAATCCTAGCACTTTGGGAGGCCAAGGCAGAAGGATTGCTTGAGCCCAGGAGTTTAAGACCAGCCTGGGCAACATGGTGAGTTGAGACCCCATCTCTACAAAAACTTTTTAAAAAGTTAGACAGGTGTGGTGGTACACACTTGTGGTCCCAGCTACTCAAGAGGTTGAGGTGGGAGGATCACTTGAGCCCAGGAGGTTGAGCTGTGTTTGCACCATTGTACTCAGCCTGGGCAACAGAGTGAGACTGTCTCAAAAAAAAAAAAAAAAAAAAGAAAAGAAAAAGAAAAAGGAAAAAAAAACAATAAAAACAACGACTAGGTGATTTGACCTATAGAATTTTCCAAATTCAAAATGTAGAAAATTAACCTGGCATGCTGGCTGATGCTTATAATCCTAGCACTTTGGGAGGTTGAGGTGGGAGGATCACTTGGGCTCAGGAGGTTGAGGATATAGTGAGCCATGATCACACCACCGTACTTCAGCCTGGGTGACAGAGTGAAACTCTGTCTCAAAACAGATTAGCAAATTGTTTCTTCATGGGGTCATTTGATGTGTAGTTTCTATAAATTGATCATTAGATTTAGGGAACTGATTAGATTTAGGTTCAGTTTTGAGTCAAGCATGCTATACAATTGATGGCTTCGTACCAGTGATTCTGTCCCATCTTATGAAGAGATACACAGTGTCTGATTGTCCTATTTTTAGTGATGGAGATCACAGAGTAGGTTCAGGTCATTCCAGTCTGATCATTCCACTATACTATTCATCTGATCTTTCACTTCATGGTTTTAGTAGCTAATGATAATGACTGTTTAGAACCATGATGTCATTAAGTATTGCCAAATGGTGGTTTTCTAATTCTATCAACTCTTTTGCAACTATTAGTGTGATTCATCTATAAAGAAGAAATTTTCTGGTAGCTTTAGCTCTATGGGATAGAAAAAAAAAAATTACTTCTCAGGTATGGTTACCCTGAAATACAGTTCATACTGGAAAGGCAGAATTCTTTCCTCTAAATTCCTAATATATTTAATCGTTTATCCTTTGACCAAGAAGCTGTAAGACACATTTGCTTAATGCTAACACATTAGGACCTTTGAAAGTTGAGCAGAAATATAAAAAAGAGTCAATACTTTTACATTTTAAGTCAATAGGAAAATGGCATTTAATTGACCGATTATGAATAGTTGCAGCATTTTTAAAAGACATGATTACTGGTACATCTATGCCAGGAATATGCGAGGATGTAGTCCAGAGAAAAATACAGAAATAAATATTGTGTATTTCTCTAGGCATCCTTGGCCTAGTGGCTGGAAGTTAAGAGAAAACATCACTTGGGCCTGTGGAGCAGAGAGTTAAGTGAATTCTTTCTCTTTATTTGTAGCCATCAGCCAGCAAAGACCTCGTCAGTGTCTTTAACTGCGACCTTTCGTCCTCAGGAGGACTTTTGCTTCCTGTCCTCAAAGAAATATAAGGTACTTGGTTTTACATGTTTGGTGGATGAGTCTGTTAAAAGTTAGAAAAAGTACTTTGCTACAAGTGTATGTGTTTGTCTGGATGGATGAATTGCTCCCGCAAAACTCTTAGATCGGCTGGGTGCGGTGGCTCACCCCTGTAATCCTAGCATTTTGGGAGGCCGAGGCGAGTGGATTGCCTGAGCTCAGGAGTTCGAAACCAGCCTGGACAACACGGTGAAACCCCGTCTCTACCGAAAATACAAAAAAATTAGCTGGGCATGGCGGCATGAGCCTGTAGTCCCAGCTATTTGGGATGCTGAGACAGGAGAATTGCCTGTACCCGGGAGGCGGAGGTTGCAGTGAGCCGAGATCGCGCCACTGCACTCCTGCCCACTGCACTGCAGCCTGGGCGACAGAGTGAGACTCTGTCTCCAAAAAACAAACAACAACAACAAACACTCTTAGATCAAGGTAGAAAGGCAGTCATCTAATGGTTCTCTTTCCCAGAGATCACCTAACTGCTACAGGGCACCTCATTGTTTCCAGAGTTCAGCCACACACAGTCTCATTTGGGCAGATCCT
Source organism: Pan troglodytes (assembly GCF_028858775.2). Classification (NCBI taxonomy): domain Eukaryota; kingdom Metazoa; phylum Chordata; class Mammalia; order Primates; family Hominidae; genus Pan; species Pan troglodytes. The sequence goes on along the minus strand of NC_072404.2, from coordinate 154,428,339 downwards.
CGCAACAGCCATGTGAAATGGATATTAACATCTCTATTTTATGGACAAGAAAACTAGAACTCACAGAGTAAAAGTGACTTGTCCGTTAGTTACAATTAACAAGTTTCTATGGGAGTCAAACAGGCTGTGCCTCACTGTGTCACTTAACCTAGTTGGATCACAACTATTCCTAGATGGCTTAGCCTCCCCATGCTGGCTTCAGCTTTTGTGCAGGCTGGTCTGCTTGGACTGCATGGCACCTCAATTCCTCTTCCCTTGCATTGGGAAGAGGTTACTGGACTAACTCAGACTGCAGGGGACTTCCCTTTTCCCTTAGGCACAGTGCTTTGCTAGCTTTCAGTTGGCCTGGACAGACAGGCCCGCTGCCTCTCTGGTTAATTACGGGAATGAGTTGGCAGATGTGGGAACCCTAAGCCAGCTCATCCTATCTGTTGTTAGAAAGAACCCTGGTAACAATACTTCATGGCATAAGGGGGCACATATGTGGATGTATCATGCTTTAAATGTTTCCTGTTTCACATTTATCTATTTTTAAACTTTATTAGTTGTCAGAGATCCATCACCTACATCCAGAATATGTCAGAGTAAGTGAGCATTTTAAAGCTTCCATGAAAAATTTCAAGATTGAAAAGATAAAGAAGATCGAGAACTCAGAGCTCCTGGATAAATTTACATGGTTGGTGACCACGTTATCGTGTTTCTTTACATAAAACTGGAAAGGATTAGTTAATATCCGTCCTTTGAGATTTATATTCACTGATTTATTTTAGTAGTTAACAGTTCCTTTAGGCGCTAGTCTTTTTTTTTTTTTTTTTTCATTCTATCAACTCCGGCTTCTCTCTCTCAGCCTTACTGCTTTACAATTCAATGATTTCATGTGTCTATCTTTTAAAAGTTTTCATAAATTTATTATTGTACAGCTGCTGCCTTAAAGTTAGTAGCTCCGTTGTGAAAGCTGATGGAATGAAATTTTTAGATGATGAGACTTTAGCTGGGATTAATGTTATCAACTGGAGTGGGAAGGGGATGTCTCCGTGTTAAGTCTCACATTTCTTATATTAGGAAGAAATCGCAGATGAAGGAAGAAGGAAAACTGCTATTTTATGCGACAAGCCGTGCCTATGTGGAATCTATCTGTGCGAATAATTTTGACAGTTTCCTACATGAAACTCATGAAAACAAATATGGAAAAGGTTAGTGCCGGGATAGAGAAGCGTAACTAGTAGAGTCATAACTCGGGCTTTATACGTGCTTCTATTAGGAGGTATATGTAATTATTTTGTATTAACCAGAGTGTCCAGGCTCTAGTGGTCCTGGAGAGACAGTAAGCTCACGGTAATATCGAATGCCCAAATGAGAGTGAATCAGTTGACTTGGAGCTTGATTGCTGGACCTTAGTCCCTGTCTTCTGTTTTCTTTCTGGGAGTGACCAAAGTCTTCATACGTGCTTGTAAACTACTCCATCTGTTGGTCTTGTTGTCTACCATTACTACTAACTTCTGGCTTGGCTCTTCCTGAACCCAAGTCCATGCCTGTGAAGCTATTTGAAGCTTCACTTGTCACAGATTGGTTTTAATTAAAGAGCGGGAGAAGAGGCCTCTCCCCATCTCAGGCCACACTGGGTCACCTCGGTGTGAAGTGTCACAGGTCTGCCCACACACAAAATCTTTATAGCTCTTTCTTTTTGCTCCTAAACTCTTGCATCCAATTTTTTTTTTTTTTGAGACAGGGTCTCACTTTGTCACCCAGTCTGGCTGACAATCTCGGCTCACTGCAGCCTCAACCTCCTGGGCTCAAGTGATCCTACAACCTCAGCCCCTCAAGTAACTGGGACAACAGGTGTGTGCTACCACATCCAGCTAATTTTTTGTTGTTGTTGTATTTTTTGTAGAGACAGGGTTTCGCCATGTTGCCAAGGCTGGTCTCAACTCCTGAGCTCAAATAATCCGCCTACCTTGGCCTGCCAAAGTGCTGGGATTTCAGGCGTGAGCCACTGCTCCTGGATGCATGCAACTCTTTTTTTTTTTTTTTTTTTTTGGAGACAGAGTTTCACTCTTGTTGCCCAGGCTGGAGTGCAATGGCTCGATCTCGGTTCACTGCAACCTTCACCTCCTTGGTTCAAGCGATTCTCCTGCCTCAGCCTCTCAAGTAGCTGGGATTACAGGCATGTGCCACCACGCCCAGCTAATTTTGTATTTTCAGTAGAGACAGGGTTTCTCCATGTTGGTCAGGCTGGTCTAGAACTCCTGACCTCAGGGGATCTGCCTGCCTTGGCCTCCCAAAGTGCTGGGATTACAGGTGTGAGCCACTGCACCTGGCCTGCATGCAACTCTTAAAAACAAACAAACCAGGGGGGAGGGGGGAGGGATAGCATTAGGAGATATACCTAATGCTACATGACGAGTTAATGGGTGCAGCACACCAACATGGCGCAGGTATACATATGTAACAAACCTGCACGTTGTGCACATGTACCCTAAAACTTAAAGTAAAATAACAATAAAATGAAAAAAAAAGAAAAATAAAGAAATCTTTATGAATGTAAATGTTTATTGTCCATTTTTAACTAATAAGCAAGCTTACTAAAAACTGCACTTCACACTTAGCTTAATGTTTGAGGGAATTAACTTCATAAATAAATTAAAACTAGAAAATTAAAAAAACAAACAAACTAAGAATCACTCATCTTTAGGAAATAAGTAATAGTTTATCACAGATTCAAAGTGAGTTCAACTCATACAACTAGGATTAAATTCAATTCTTACCCCAAAAGGCAAGAAGTCAATCAGCCAGTCAGCAAATATTTTTGAGTGTTTCTGTACACTAGATGGTGGGTACACAGTGGTGAACAAGTTAGACATGGCCCCAAACAAATTTTCATAATTATCTTACATAATTAATTAAATGACTGTGGCCAGGCATGGTAGCTTAGACCTGTAATTCCTGTACTTTGGGAGGCTGAGGTGGGAGGATCACTTGAGCCCAGGAGTTGGAGACCAGCTTGGGCAACATGGCGAGACCTTGTCTAATTTTTTGTTTTAATTACAAACAAATTTTTTTAATTACCTGGGCATGATGGCACATGCCTGTAGTCCCATCTACTCAGGAGGCTGAGGTGGGAGAATTGCTTGAGCCCAGAAGTTTGAGGCTGCAGTGAGCTGTGATTGTGCCACTGTACTCTAGCCTGGGCGACAGAGCAACATTTTGTCTCAAAAAAAAAAAAAAAAAAAATTAAATGATTGCAAATGTTGGGCTGCTATAGAGAAAAATAACAGGTCCAGGTCAGGCGCGGCAGCTCACGCCTGTAATCCCAGCACTTTGGGAGACCGAGGCAGGCAGATCACTTGAGGTCAGGAGTTCAAGACCAGCCTGGTCAACATGGTGAAACCCCGTTTCTACTAAAAATACAAAAATTAGCTGGGTGCAGTGGCACGTGCCTGTAATCCCAGCTACTTGGGAGGCTGAGGTAGGATAATCGCTTGAACCCGGGAGGCAGAGGTTGCAGTGAGCTGAGATCATGCCATTGCACACCAGCCGAGACTCCGTCTCAAAAAAAAAAAAAAGAAAAAAGAAAAAAAGGAACAGGTCCTGTGGACAACTAACCCAGCTAGAGAGGTGTTCCCAAGGATAGAGATAGAGTAGGATTCCCCTGCCTTGTAGAGTCACCACATAGCGGAGAAGGGAGAAATGGAACAAGGTATGACCATAAAGAGCTAAACTTGACTGTAAGCGCATGGGAAACTAATGAAAGGTTTTAAGCTGGGGAATGAATTTATCGATGAGATTTCATAAGTTTATTAAGTTTAAATGTATCAGTGAAACTTACCTAGAAGTGTTTGGAGAAAATGGGGAATGTAGTAACCATCTTAAGTGACATATGATAGGTGAAATTAAAACCCATCAGTTTCTTACAGGTCTATCCTATGTTAGAATTCAAACAAATATTTATCCTAAAAAATGAAATGTTAGGCTAGGCACTGTGGCTCATTCCTGTGATCCCAGCACTTTGGGAGGCCGAGGTGCGTGAATCACCTGAGGTCAGGAGTTCGAGACCCGCCTGACCAACATGGTGAAACCCCCCATCTCTAATAAAAATACAAAGTTAGCTGGGCGTGGTGGCACATGCCTGTAGTCCTAGCTACTCGGGAGGCTGAGGCATGAGAGTTGATTGATCACAAGAAGGGGAGGCTGCAGTGAGCTGAGATCCTGCCACTGCACTCCAGCCTCAGTGACAGAGGAAAACTCTGTCTCAAAAAAGAAAAAAATAAAGCACTCAGAAATGTAGGAATAGAAATGAACTTTCTTAACACAATAAGGGGAATTTTAAAAAAAGAAAATATAGATTCCAGATTATATAAGTGTGATATAAAAAAACTGATGCAACAAAAACAAAAATGGACAAATGAGATAGCATCAAACTAAAAAGCTTCTCCACAGTAAAGGAAACAATTAACAAAGTGAACAGACAAACCCACAGAGTGGGAGAAAATATTTGCAAGCCATACATCTGATATGGGATTAATATCCAAAATATATAAGGAACTCAAACAATTCAACAGCAAGAGAACAAATAACTCAATTTTAAAATGTGAAAGCTGTTCCCATAAGTGGCCTGCGGTGATCTGTGAAAATGGTTCACTATTCACTTGACCCAGAAAACTCCATGAAATCATGCAAATAAAGAGGTTCAAATCTTCATGTTCACTTTAAGGACACCCATGAAACTGCCCAGGCCATCAAGAGTATGCCTATATGAAAAGCCAGCAAATGTCTGAAAGATGTCACTGTATAGAAACAATGTGTACCATTCCAACGTTACGAGGGTGAAGTTGGTAGGAGTGCCCAGACCAAACAGTGGGGCTGGGCACGCAGTTGGTGACCCCAAAAGAATTGAATTTTTGCTGTACACACTTAAAAATGCAGAGAGTAATGCTGAACGTAAGGGTTGAGCTGTAGATTCTCTGGTCGTCGAGGATATTCAGGGGGACAAAGCACCCAAGATGTGCCACCAGACTTCCAGAGCTCATGGTTGGATTAACTCATGCCTAAGCTCCCCCTGCCACATAGAGACAATCTTCCTGAAGAAGCACACCGTGTTCCTAAACCAGAAGAGGAGATGCACAGAAGAAAAAGCTATCCTAGAAGATACTGAAGAAGCAAAAACTTACAGCACAGGAATAAATTCAGCGTAAAATACATGCAAATAAAAGTTTCAAAAATGGGCAAAAGACTTGAATAGACATTTCTCCAAAGAAGAAATACAAATGGCCAATGAGTTCATGAAAAAATGCTCAACATCGCTAATCATCAGGCAAATGCAAATTAAAACCACAATGAGCTGTTGCCTCGCACCGATTAGAATGGGAGGCTGAGGTGGGAAGATTGCTTGAGCCCAGGATATCAAGGCTGCAGTGAGCCAAGATTGCACCACTGCACCCCAGCCTGGGTGACAGAGACCCTGTCTCAAAAACAGCAGCAACAACAACAACAACAAAAAAAGAAAAAAAGGAGAGAGAGAGAGTTGGATGTACTGACATAGCAAGATTTCTAGGACTAAAGTGGAAAAAAAAAGTTGTAGAACAGTCCATATATTATGATCCTATTTATGAACAAGTAAACCACCATAAAACTATATTACAGTATATGCACATATATGTATGTGAATGCATAGAAACAGGTGTGAAAGAATTCCCGCCAGCCATAAACTGTTTTGGGAAGGGGAGTGGGATTGGATGTGGTAGGTCAGTATAGGTAGACTTCCATATTTTACTTTAAATATAGTAAAACATCATTTGCACAGAATATCTAGTATCTGACCTATTCAGGATAAGCAATGTTTCTGGAATTCAAACATCTAACTATAAAATGATAAAAAGAACAAAAACAAAGTAGATGGGAAGTATATTAAACATTTGTTACCACAAGTAAAACAAATTCATTTTACTTATTGATTCTTGCATGGAAATAGGAGTTTGCAATATCTACTCATGGTCTTTAAAACGACAGAGTAGCTTTCTTAGAAAATATTATTAGTATTTTTTGATACAGAGTCTCACTCTGTTGCCCAGGCTGGAGTGCAGTGGTATGATCCTAGCTTACTGCAGCCTCAACTTCCTGGGCTCAATCAATCCTGCCTCAGCTTCCTGAGTAGCTGAGATTACAAGTGCACGCCACCATGCCCGGCTAATTTTTAAATTTTTTGTAGAGATGGAGTCTCCCCATGTTGCCCAGGCTGGTCTCAAATTCCTGGGCTCATGTGATCCACCCGCCTCAACCTCCCATAATGCTGGGATTACAGACATGAGCCACTGCACCTGCCCAGAGTAGCATTTGACAATGATAAAAATAAAAATTTTAACTTGGCAGGAAATTGTTGGTCTGCTGTGTATGGAAGCAGCAATCGTTATCTGAGGTTGTTTTAGAGTTGAGGACGAAGCATCAACTGACTCATCAGTTCCAAGTTGGCTCATTCAGCTCACACTGGGTGAATTGCATGAATTGGGCCACTGTGACATTGTCATTTGGTCATTGCACCCAGTGGCTCACACTATCAGCATGAGCTCTGCACTGTAGCAAATATTCCTCAGTCATTCCTATAGGGTTATATACTGTATTTAAGTTCGCCTGCATCATTAACATGTTTTTAAGTGCAAAGGAAAGTTTATAAATATCAGTAAGGTATTATTGACATATGCTTAGTCCACACCCATCTGACTGTATATATCAAATCTTATAAACTGTATACCTTCTTTTATAATATTTCTTAACTTTTCTTTCTGATTCTTTCTAGGAATTTACTTTGCAAAAGATGCCATCTATTCCCACAAAAATTGCCCATATGATGCCAAAAACGTCGTTATGTTTGTAGCCCAAGTTCTGGTTGGAAAGTTTATTGAAGGAAATATAACGTACACGAGCCCTCCTCCACAGTTCGACAGCTGTGTGGATACCAGATCGAATCCCTCCGTTTTTGTCATCTTTCAGAAAGATCAGGTTTACCCACAATATGTGATTGAATATACTGAAGACAAAGCCTGCGTGATTAGTTAGAACCGATGAATACAGCGTCAGAAGGATGCCATAACCATTCTGTTCCCTTACAGAACTAAATTGCCCCAGACAGGAGTTAAAGTTTTATATTTTCCTGCTCAGTTATCTAATGTCTTAGATCAGTGGTCCCCAAACTTTGCTACATATTAGAATCATCTGGGAGGTTTTAAACAAATTCTGATGCCCAGGTTGCACCCCATGCCAATGAAATCATTTCTGGGCGTCAGCGCCAGGCAGTTGTATTTTTTTTTTTTTTTTTTTGAGACCGAATCTCACTCCATCGCCCAGGCTGGAGTGCAGTGGCGCGATCTCAGCTCACTGCAACCTCTGCCTCCCGGGTTCAAGCAATTCTCCTGCCTCAGCCTCCCGAGTAGCTGGAACTACAGGCACACACTGCCGCGCCCAGCTAATTTTTTGTATTTTTTAGTAGAGACAGGATTTCACTGTGTTGCCCAGGCTGGTCTCAAACTCCTGAGCTCAGGCAATCTGCCCACCTTGGCCTCCCAAAGTGCTAGGATTACAGGTGTGAGCCACCATGCCCGGCTGGCAGTTGTATTTTTTAAAGCCCTTCTGATGATTCCAATGTGTTGGAAAGTTTACCTTGTCTCAGATGTAACTGGTAAAGGCTGATTTCTAAATTTTCTGTAATTGCAGCAACCTTTCTCTCCTGTCTACCCTTTTAGTTTACTGTATGCCATGGTTTTGTTTTGGTTACATTGAAAGAAAGTTAATTTGGAAAATTTGGGAGAAATCTAATCATGCCTATTAAGGATGTAAGACATTACAGCCTTAGAAGAAAGATTGGGAAAAGCTGGGGAGAAAATGCTTAAGGACATGCTAGGGGTAAAAAAAGTAAAATTGAAGTGCTATTGCAGACATAGCTGCAGTACTGTACCTTATCATTCTGATGAAACTGATTTGGAGCACCCTTTTCTTTATCGCTACATTTATTTAGGGGACAAACTCCATCCAGGTTGACTCTCTCTGGAATGCGGTAATAAGAGCTGGCAAGTAAGGCTCAGAGAGAAGCAACCAACTGGAGTTAATTGCCCATTTGGGCTCTTTGTATAATTATGGCAAAGTAGACATTTATGTTCTAATTAATATGATTACAGAGAAGGCTTTTTCTCAGGTCAGGCTTTTCATGAAAGTATTTTGAGAACAATGAATTGCAATAACCAGCTTCACACAAGCATAACTGATAAACGCGAGTGCTATTGTAGTCTTGGCAAGTGAGCCAAGAACCTAGGAGCAGGGCCATTCCTACTGAAGGACAGGCCCCCTACGGAGATGAAATTTGTTTCCTGGTGAGCACAGAATCAGAACAAAGAACAATATCCCAAAGAGGCCCTGTGTCTACCAGGAGCTTCTTTTTCTAAATGTAATGGATTATGTGGAATTGTAGTGCCATCGGTTTTTACTTAGAGCCCTTGACGTGCTTGGACCAATATTTCCTTCCTTCTTATGAACCAGGTTTTTCCTTCTGATTTTCCCTTTTCAACATTCCTTACCAGTCACCAAAGTTTCCTGTTATAATTTCTTCTAGCAGACCTGTTATAAGTCAGATTTAGTTAGCATCAGAGTTGATTTTATATTAGTCAGATTTTGGATCATCACAGAGATCTCCACAACTCCTTGGCTTAAACAGCTCCACCAGTTAAAAAAAAAAAAAAAAAAAAAAAAAAGAGAGTTTTTTTAGAGTAGAGTTATTTTCTGGGAGGGTTACTACAAATGCTTATTCTCATTAACTTATTTCTTTCATGGTAACTTTCGTTTTGGAGGGTTCATTTTCTGAACTTGACCCTCACATTGTAGGGGTGCAGTTTGTCCAACTCTTTCCAACAGCCCATTAGACACCACTAGCTGGATGTTTCACCGGCATCTTTGATTCAATATGTCCAAAGTGGAACTCTCCACCTACCTCCCTCACATGAACCTGTTCCTCTCTCAGGATCTGTATGTAAGTGAAAAGCGTCACCATCTACCCATTGGCTCAAGCAGAAATCTGGAAGTCATCTTTGACTCCTTCCTCTCCCTCCTGATAAACATCTAAGCAGTTTCTAAGTCTAGTTTTACCTCTTATATATCTCTGTTCCCTTCTAAGTTGTTTGCTGTGTTTTCTTCCGAGCAAGAAGGTTATATTTTTTAAAATTTACTTAGTAATGCACATTCAAAACACACATCAAGTCTTCGGGATAAAGTTCAAAACCGCTGTCATGGCCCCATGTGATCTCTCCCTCCCCTACCCCTCTATCATTTAGTTTCTTCTGCGCAAGCCACTCTGGCTTCCTTTCAGTTTTGTGGTTCCCATTTTTAGCTAGTTCAGTGGTTTTCAATGGGCATTTCTGCCTTTTTTTTTTCTAAACGACAAATAGAAATACATCTTCTTTATTATCCTCCAAATCCAATTCAGAGGTAATATGCTCCACCTACACACAATCTTAGAAATAAATTAAAAATTAAATAAAACTAATATGAACATAAAGAGGAAATAAAAGCTACCTAACTTGGGCACAGCTGTAATTGAAGACCTAATGAAGTAGTCAGATGCTTACAACTATTTATAATGCATCAATTTGAACTTAGAAGGTAGGAGATCAGATCATATGTGGGAAAATGTAAAAGCAGGGATATCAGTGGGCATTAGAATAAAAACTAGGGATACAATAACTTCTTTGCATATGACAATACTTATTTGTATATAAGAGAAAGAACGAAATAACCTTTATTGAAATAAAGATACTATGCAAGAAAATGTACAGTTGTCGAAGTGGAGAAAATGAGGATATATTCTTGCAGACGAGCTATAGGTCATACATGAATGTCTAGTGAGACATTCAAAATTCGTATAGGGTGCAGAGTAATTTCTTATTGTGAGGAACTGTCCAATGTATTGCAGGATGTTCTGCATACTTGGCTCTCACATACTAAATGCTAGTAGCGCCCCCACCCCCACGCCCAGTCACGGTGACAACCACAAACCCTATCAGATCTATTCACCTTTTTCAGAGCAGATATTTTGTAACATTCTCTTTGCTGACCTGAAATGACTCATAGATAATACAATCTACTTACACACATGAATTTCTTAAAAAATCAATTTAATGCCCTAACTCTCTTATTAAGGAGAAATAGAAAAGAAGAAATTTATAATGAAAAGAAGATGAATTTCATTATGTAAACGCTCAGGCATGACTACGCTGTTTGAAACAGACAGATGTTTACTCTTCCTTGTAATGAGTAGGTTTGGATTTAAGAGCCGATTAGAGGCTACTTCCTGTAAACAAGTACAGGAAAATGAAACTAGACGGGTGGGGGACACTAGAATGAAAACCAGTGTTAGGGTAAAGACAAAACAGACTATATACATAATCTGTATATGGGAAAAGAAAGAGCGAAATTACCTTACTTAAGGATAATAGGACAAGACAAATTACAGATTGTCTCAGAGAAAACAAATGAGTTACTCTCTCGGACAAGCTGTAGGTCCTACCTAAATGTCCAGCAGGACATTAGACAGTCGTACAGGGTACAGAATAACTCTTCGTTGTGTGGCACTAACCCACACACTGCAGGACATCATTCTCCCTGGCTGCATCCACTCAGTGCTGGGAGTAGTCCCCAGTTATTATGAAACCACCAATAACCCACTGACCACAGTGAGAACCACTGATTTTTTCCACTGACCTAGTGAATATCTAGCATCCTTAGATCGGCTCAACTGTTACTTTCCTATGGAGTCCTTCTACAGAATAGGTCAGATCTTGGCCTCCCAAACCCCTTATTTTTTAAATACTTTGCGCCTTGCTTTGATAATTTGTATTATGTATCCAAACTGAAATTATCTGCTTTCTGCATTAGAATGTAAGCCCCCTGAGGGTTGAGTCAGTCTGTCTTGTTTGCTGTGCCACGCCTGATGCCCAGCCCAGCAGCATGCTTTGTACACTGATATATTGGGTAAATTTCGTTGAATAAATTAAGCTCAACTATTTATATTTCAATAGTTGAGTTGTATTGCTTCCTGTTCTTCAAGCTTAATTTGAACTGTCTAATAAAAAGAAGTAATTGATTTGGTTCTACTGCCTTTATTTGATCTATTTCTAGGTATCTCCCAAAACATCATCAACTGCAGACACCAGTTATTCAATGGGAGAGAGATGATGTGTTTTGCCCCTTCCAGCTTTATCATTCCAGGGTTCGATGACCAAGTCACCTGGGCAAGGCACAGTGGTGGTGATGGCCCCCACATCTTTTGTCTGGGGACTTAGAGAGGGAAGAGCTGAAAGCTGCTAACACACCTTTCTTCCTTTAGTCTTGGGGGTGTGAACAGGGCCAGGCTGAGACACGAAAGTTAAAAATATAAATGGTGATAAGCAGAATTACCCTATCAGCCATTCCTTCTCCAAAAGCCCTTCTCTACTCATTATTTTCTTCTCTTTTTTTTTTTTTTTTTTGAGATGGAGTCTCACTCTGTCACCCAGGCTGGAGTGCAGTGGTGCAATCTCAGCTTGATGCAACCTCTGCCTCCTGAGTTCAAGCAATTCTCCTGCCTCAGCCTCCTGAGTAGCTGGGATTATAGGCGCCCGCCACCATACCCGGCTAGTTTTTATATTTTTAGTATAGGTGGGGTTTCACCATGTTGGCCAGGCTGGTCTTGAATTCCTGACCTAAGATGATACACCTGCCTTGGCCTCCCAAAGTGCTGGGATTACAGGTGTGAGCATCTCACCCGGCCTCATTATCTTTTTTAATCACAAAACTTTCAGTGGAGAGGGAGCAGGGAGAGAGTGAGGGAAATGGAGAGGAAGAGCAAGTTCTATGGCAGCAGAGATTTGATAAAGTGAAGGTAAAACTACCATTTGACTTGGACCTCAATATAAATAAAGCAAGGTGTTGCAAAGTCATTGCTGTCAAAGCACCTGGATTGAAACACACAAAAATGCTATCAAACCAAGCATGAGCAGATCTTGGAGTTTTTTGATTTTTTTTTTTTATGAGTTTGTTTACATTGTCATAGTGCGCTAGTTTCCGGTGGACTCCTCAGTCCAGCATTTGGTAGAAATGAAGCTATGGCCATGTGCAGTGGCTCACGCCTGTAATCCCAGCACTTTGGGAGGCTGAGGCGGGTGGATCACGAGGTCAAGAGATCGAGACCATCCTGGCCAACATGGTGAAACCCCGTCTCTACTAAAAAGACAAAAATTAGCTGGGCGTGGTGGTACACACCTGTAGTCCCAGGTACTTGGGAGGCTGAGGCAGGAGAATTGCTTGAACCCGGTAGGTGGAGGCTGCAGTGAGTCAAGACCACGCCACTGCACTCCAGCCTGGGTAACAGAGCAAGACTCTGTCTCAAAAAGAAAAAAAAAAGAAAAAAGAAATGAAGCTAAATAACAACCACTTTCCACTCATACCCTCATACCTTAGCTACTGTAAAGAGAACTGCCATGAAACGCAATACTTAGTTGAGTGCTAAGCATGTGTGTCTGGGGCCATGGGGCCATGTTCTGAGACATGTCTTGGAAAGAGTTCAGGGGATAACAGGCAGGTTCATTTAGAAGGTTAAGACCAGAGCGGATGAATTTATAACAGTGATATCAGTGCATGTCCCCAGAGTGACTTGCTCCAAAGCTCGTGCTACAGATGTGTGCCTGAGTGACCATAAGCTTGAGAATGAGCTTCAGAATCAGAGTGGCAGGAGACATCAGAACGTTCCAGGAAGTGCTTAAGTCTTAAAAGCTCCAATCCTAAAATACCACCCCCAACCTCAACCTCCTGTTTTCTCTTTTTCATTCCCTTGTGAACCTGCCCGGCATCTAATGTCACCCTCTTCTTCCTGAAAAATCCACATGCTTCAATAAACAGTCTGCTCTGGGATCTTTCCTTTTTACCCCTCTATGCACTTCCCCATGAATGGTCTTCTTTATTTCCAGATCCAAGTGTCACACACTCTGACTCCAGGATCTATACCTCTGCTGAGGAGTCAGATAACCTGTGCAGTGTCACGGCTACTGAGTAAGAGAACCAAGATTCTAAACCCGAAAGTTCAGCTGCAGAGTCTGCAGGTTAAGTGTGTATCTGTAGGAACAGTCTCTACCTCTTCCCTCTCACCTCCCCACCCTTCCCCCATTAACTCCTGCATTTACTCTTGGAGTCTTCTCCACACTCTGCCTCATAGTCTTCCTCTCCACTCAGAATCCTCCCTTTTCCTTCAGTGTTCACTGTGGTCAACCCATGCAACACCCCTAGCCTTAGAAGTCATTAACACCTGTCTTCACTGTCCTCAGTATTCGGGGTACCAATATCCATCACCCCACTGGCATCAGTCAGAATTACTCTAGAACTGCTTTTTTTTTTTTTTTTGAGATGGAGTCTCGCTCTGCCGCCCAGGCTGGAGAGCAATGGTGTGATCTCAGCTCACTGCAACCTCTGCCTCCAGGGTTCGAGCGATTCTCCTGCCTCAGCCACCCAAGTAGCTGAGATTACAGGTGCCTGCCACCATGCTCGGCTAATTTTTAGTAGAGATTGGGTTTCGACATGTTTGCCAGGCTGGTCTTGAATTCCTGACCTCAACTGATCCTCCTGCCTCAGCCTCCCAAAGTGCTGGGATTACAGGCACGAACCACTGCAAATGGCCTAGAACTGCTGTTTCTGAAATCCCAAACCTCTATATTCTACCTCTGACCCCAGCCTGCTTTTTAGCTCTCTGGCCCTCCTACATTTCGTACGTCATCTTTCTCTGCTCACATATAGCCCCTTGCTGTCTTCACTCCTCCCTTACCTAGTCTCCAGCCCATTGTTCAGCCCCTGACCACTCTTTCTTTTCTTTTCTTTTTTTTTTGAAACGGCACCTCACTCTGTCTCCTAGGCTGGAGTGCAGTGGTGTGATCTCAGCTCACTGCAGCCTCCGCTTCCCAGGTTCAAGTGATTCTCCCACCTGAGCCTCCTGAGTAGCTGAGATTACAGGTACCCACTGCCATCCTGGCCAATTTTTAGTAGAGATGGGGTTTCAATATGTTGGCCAGGCTGGTCTCGAACTCCTGACCTCAGGTGATCCTCCTGCCTCGGCCTTCCAAAGTGCTAGGATTACAGGCGTGTGCCACCACACCTGGCTAATTTTTGTAATTTTGGGTAGAGACAGGGTTTCACCACTTTGCTAAGGCTGGTTTTGAATCCCCGACCTCAGGTGATCCACCTGCCTCAGCCTCCCAAAGTGGTGGGATTACAGGCATGAGCCACTGCACCCAGCCCCCTGATCACTCTTTCAATTCATACCTTCAATCATCTAGAACCTTTGACCTTAAGTCTCATCCACTGGCAAAACCTAAAAGTGAATCAATCAAATTCTGTTCTTAACACCTTGAGAGCTTTTAGGAGAATTGCAGCACTGTTTGGATCAATGCGACTACGAATTTGTGGACTTGGTAAGGCCCTGCCCATGCCCACTGGTCCTACCTGTCAGCCTTCTCCCCTCTCCACAAGTCAGCTTTGTCAAGCCTTTATGGTCTCCTGAAGTGACTCTCCACCACCCATTCTTGGTTTTGCCTTAAACTTAAAAAAACAAAACAAAACAAAGCCTACAAACTTGTCTTTAGATGCTCTAATCCTTGTCTCCTTTCCTGTTGTGTGAATGGAAGAAGCATCTCCCCTCCTGTCGGAGGTTAGTTCCTCTGACGTCTCCCATTCTCTCTCACTGCCTATGGACATCCCCCGCTGATTACAATTCCCCTTTCCTTTATATTCTTTCTTTTTTTTCTTCTCTCTCTCCTTCCTTTTCTTTCCTTTCCCTTCCTTCCTACCTTTTTCTGTCGCCCAGGCTGGAGTGCAGTAGCATGATCTTGGCTCACTGCAGCCTCTGACCTCTTAGACTCAAGCAATCCTCCCACCTCAGCCTCCTGAGTAGCTGAGACTACAGGCACATGCCACCATGCCTAGCTAATTTTTGCATTTTTAGTAGAGACAGGGTTCTACCATGTTGCCCAGGCTGATCTCAAACTCCTGGACTCAAGTGATTCTCCTGCCTCAGCCTCCCAAAATGCTGGGACTGCAGGCATGAGTCACTGCACCTGGCCTCCTTTATTTTCAACTTTCCATTCTTACTAGCTCTTTCTTTTCTCTTTGTTTTGTTTTTGAGACGGAGTTTTGCTCTGTTCTCCAGGCTGGAGTACAGTGGCACGATCTTGGCTCACTGCAAGCTCCGCCTCCTGGGTTCACTCCATTCTCCTGCCTCAGCCTCCTGAGTAGCTGGGACTACAGGCGCCCGCCACCACGCCTGGCTAATTTTTTGTACTTTTAGTAGAGATAGGGTTTCACCATGTTAGCCAGGATGGTCTCGAACTCCTGACCTCGTGATCTGCCTGCCTCGGCCTCCCAAAGTGCTGGGATTACAGGCGTGAGCCACCGCGCCCGGTCTTACTGGCTCTTTCTACTCAGCATGTAACTATGCTTGTCTCTCCTATAATAAAATACCTTTCTCAGTCTTGTGTCTTCCTCTTATTATCATTACCTTACTTACTTTTAGAAGTAAAGTCCTCGGTTTTTCCATTCTTCTTTTTTTAACCTACAGAAATCTACCTTTTCTCATTATTCCTCTGAAATAAACCTGCCTAGGTTATCACTGTCTACAAGCTTTCCCTTATAGGAAAGCTCCTCCCTGTAGTATCTCACCATGCTGATCACTTTCTCCTTGAAACTCTGTCCTCTGCGTGTCCATGAATGACTCTCATTTTTCTCTAACCTCTCCTTATCAGTTTATATGTTAGGCTATGTTCTCTCAGGAGCAATTTGACAAGGATTGAATGCACACAGTTTACTTGGGAGGTGATCCTAAGAAACACTGGCAGGGGAATGGGGAGGTAGGGCAAGGAAAGGAAGGAAGACTGTATGGGGAGTGCTAATGAGCAGGTGTGGCTGTGGGCAACTGGGGTTCAGTTCCATTGAGGAAACATTGGGAGACCATGGAATGTACACCTCCAAGTGGTTCCACACGAGGAATGAGTTGGGCTGTTTGATCCATTGTTGGGGAGGAAAAACTTTTCCTGCACTCTCTTATGTTCAGTTCTGAGGGGCTGCACATTTAACTGACAAGAGAAAAAACATATATGCATATGGCACTGCACAAAAGAAGTGATGATGATTTATTTACCTAACTTAATAGGGGAGGGGGGGGCAAAAAGGCTCCTATGGGAAGAACAAAGGGGTTTCTAGGGAACAAACAGGAGATAAGGAAGTTTGTGTTCACAGGGAAGTTGTTTATGCAGGTGCACGTGGTTTTCTATTTCATGTCCATAAACCCCTGGAGAGGGGATGAATGGCAACCTCACTCCCAGAAGATTCTGCTTTTACTGAAATAAAGGAAGCTTCAAGAAGGCTTCTTTTTGCCTCTATTGAATCTTACATGTCTTTAGTTTAAAATAATCCTCATGCCAATTTTAGGGTTGAGAGTGCATCCTCAAACCACCAATTCCCCCAACATCCCTGGATGAAGGCTCTTCCTGGAGGTGTTGGCTCCTTGGTAATTCCAGCCTGCCTTTCCTGCTGGCTGCTTCCTCCTTCTGTTGGAAAAAGCTTAGGCAGAGAGTTCAGGAACAAATGCTGAGTGCCAAGGGGACGTAGGCTACTGCCTATTTTTCTCTTCCCCTACTTGCTTATTTAATGTGGGTATTCGCCAAGCTTCTTTCCCCCCGCCCCCCGCTTTTTCACACTCTTCATTTTTGCCAGGTGATCTTATCAACTCTCAACTCTCAGTTACCTAATGCTCTGATGTCACGCAAATCTACATCCCTTCCCTTCTCATGTCCCTCAAGGTCTAGACCTGTACACAGAACACACCTGCCTGTTGAGCGTCTTACCTTGGGTTGTCCACTGCAAACTCCAACATAAATAACATTGGGGTTATAGTCCCTCAAATCCTGTTTATTTTCTGTTATTCCCCACCTCGTCTTGCTTTTCTAGAAATCCATTCTTCTCATTGGGGCCAGGGGTCTTTCTAAAACACCTATCCTACAATATGGCCAGGTACTATTTTAGGTGGTAGGGATACAGCAATGAACAAAACAAGGTTCCTGCTTTCATGAGCCTGAATTCTATAGCTAAATATATAAATACACAATAAAGAAGAAAAATATCAGTGGTAAGTTCCATGCAGACTGGGGAGCTACTTTAGATTTGAGAGGTCAGGAAAGGTTTTGCTGAAGAGAAGACATTAGGCTCAGAGCTGAATGACACACCTTGAGTGGCACTCAGGAGACATCCACACTTCCCAGATGAAAATCCTTTAGTGACTTCCCAAAGTTCTTGGGATATAAGTCCGAATTTCACAGCATGGCAGAGAAGGTCTTCTGGCATCTGGCCAGTTGTCTTCCTCTCTAGCTTCTTTACATTACATGACTTTAATGCATTTAATCCTCACGAGCACCTTGTAAAATAGCAGCTAGGCTGGCTGAGTTCTCTGATGGTCTGATTCATCTTTGTACTGTCACTGCGTTAGTAGTTGGCTCAACAAACGTTCATGAAACAAGCAAGGTGTTGGACAAAAAGCATGGATGCTTAAGGCAGGTCTAGACTGGTGCTGCTCAACAAAAATAAGGTAATCCACATTTGCAATGTAAAATTTCCTCATAGCTACATTAGGAAAGTAGAAGCAACACATGAAGTTGTCATAACATTTTATTTATCCAAATATATCAAAAATATTATGTTTAACATGTGATTCATATAAAGTTAATGAGATATTTTACATTCTTTTTCTCATTCTCAGTCCTCAAAATCTAGTGTGTGTATTTCACACTTATATCACATCTCAATTCGGACTAGCCACTTTCCAATAAAGCTCAGCAGGCCCCGCGGGGTGGCTCACGCCTGTAATTCCAGTGCTCTGGGAGGCTGAGGCCAGGTGGATCGCTTGAGGAGTTCGAGACCAGCCTGGGCAACATGAGGAGCCCCCGTTTCTACAAAGCAAAACAAAAACCAAAAAAATTAGTGATGCGAACCTTCGGTCTCAGCTACTCAGGAGGCTGAGGTGGGAGGATCGCTTGAGCCCAGGAGTTCCAGGCTGCAGAGAACTACGACAGCGCCACTGCACTCCAGCCTGGGCGATAACGTGAGGCCTTGTCTCCAAAAATAAAAATACAACAACAACAAAAAATCCCAGAAGTGCTCAGCAGCCACATGTGGCTAGTGGCCACCTCCCGCGAAGCAGCCCGGCCACTCACCTCCTACCACCTTTTACCTATTTCGCCTTCTCCGCAGGCCTCCCTAGCACTACCAGTTGTCTTGTTGGCGAGTCCTTTGTGACTCCCACTATACAAGCCCCTCAAGGCCAGGCCTCGCCCTGAACGGTGCCTGGGCGGAGCAGACGCTCCATCAACGCTGTCCCCGCCTGAGTCCGCGTCCAGGGGATCTGCAGGCGCCGTACCCCGCTTCCACGCGCCGGGGCCGCCCCTCGCCCGGCGTCCCGCAGGCCCACCCCTCGCCAGGCCCAGGCCCATCCCCGGGATGTTCGCTGGAAATCGTGGACGTGACTGGGAGGAGCCTGCCCGCCCCGGCTCGCTGCGCCGCGCGCACAGGGCCCGCGCCAGCGACCATGGCGGAGCCCACAGTGTGCTCCTTCCTCACCAAGGTGCTGTGCGCCCACGGCGGCCGCATGTTCCTGAAGGACCTGCGCGGCCACGTGGAGCTGTCGGAGGCCAGGCTCCGGGACGTGCTGCAGCGCGCCGGGCCCGAGCGTTTCCTGCTGCAGGAGGTGGAGACGCAGGAGGGCCTCGGGGACGCGGAGGCCGAGGCGGCGGCCGGCGCGGTGGGCGGTGGCGGCACCTCCGCCTGGAGGGTGGTGGCCGTGTCCTCTGTGCGCCTCTGCGCCCGCTACCAGCGCGGCGAGTGCCAGGCCTGCGACCAGCTGCACTTCTGCCGCCGGCACATGCTGGGCAAGTGCCCCAACCGGGACTGCTGGTGAGAAGGCGGCGGCGGGCGGGGACTGTGGGCGCTGGCCGCGGGCCTGGCCGTCCTGCTGGAAGCGGGAGCGACGGGAAGGGGGGCTTCGTCCTGCCCCGGGCCGGGGACGCGGGGCTGGACGACCCCCTCCCGCAGGCCTTTCCTGGGCGTCCTCCCCCGCGCTTCCAGCAGCTGGGCGGAAAGGCGCGAAGGTCCTCTCCATGGAGACGTCTCAACCGCCCACGCCAGAAAAGTTGCTGCCCCCGCCCGCCCCCCCGGATCCTGCGCGACGCGGCCGGGTTAAATCCGGACTGGGACTTCGGAGTTCACTTATTCTGGTGATATTTGGCGGGAGGTGGGGGGCGTGGGGCGTCTGAGGATCCCATGAGATCCCTGGACCCTTTAGCCGGAAATCGCTGCTCCCCCATATCCACACACTTGTGCAGAAGCGGGTCTGCGCCCTCTCGGTTTAACAGCGCTGAGCCAGTCTCACCCCAGGAAACAGGGCTGGATGGCTTGGGTGAGGCCCTGTGGTTCCTGACTGCCAGAGCTGGGGTTCGGGGCTGCCTCCTGACCCCAGGCTGTGCTTCACAGCCCCGAATTTTCCTTGGTTGTCTCTAGCCACACACCCCGCCAAAGCGGTGCTGGGGATAGGGGCGCTTTCTTTTTAACGTTGGTGGACTGTGGCAGCTGTTGCCGGGGAGAAGGCCAGGTGCAGTCGCCTACGGAACAGATGTGCATCCTCAGGCGAGGCGGGCGACCCTTGGCTTCAAAGCATCCCTACTGAAAATTCAAATGACCCTGGGAGAGGAGTTCCTTCAACCCAATTTTCTTATTTTCCATCAGTGCTTATTAGGCCATACTATCCCCGGTTTCATGAAAATTACTCAACTTCACATGTATTAAATACATTGAAAGCTGCTCAAGGCAAGGAATTGGACAAACTGGTCCTTCTTCACCTGGGCATCTGACCGAGGGCTTTGTTCTTTTAGGTCTACCTGTACCCTTTCCCATGATATCCACACACCTGTCAACATGCAGGTCCTGAAAAGCCATGGACTTTTTGGTCTCAATGAAAACCAGCTTCGGATCCTGCTTTTGCAGAATGACCCCTGTCTTTTACCAGAGGTGAGTCACCAAGGAGTCACCCTCATGTCACATTTGCTACAAGTACTTTCCCCATTTATTTTTCTTTTGGCTTTACATACTAATTTTAATTGCTTCGAAGCAACATGATTCAGTTTCAAATGCTTTAAAGGTACCCTTTATAATTGCTATCATGGCAAAATAGTACGTTTGTTGCAGTTTAGCCATACACAAAGAAGTTTTAAAAACAAAATAGTACAAATCCCAAGAGAAAATTGGAACATCAATTAAGACCACCAATTAAAAGCAAGATTTTCTAATCTAGCACAGTGATGCTATCATAGACACCTCCACTTGGCCAGAAGAGGGATGGGAAGAAGGTGAGATGTTGAGAAAACAGAGGATAGTTCATAATTGTGGCCTGATTTTCACTCTAATGCATTTCAGCGTCTAGAAAGGAAGATAGCCACAAGACTAGAGGTAGGAGCTGGAGCCTTTGGTGCAGGTGGCAGAGGCTGCTCTCAAGGCAGCAGAATCTGTACCCAGAAGGCAGTCCTGGAGTTGATCTCAGGAACAAGTAGGTTTCTTCCTGACATGCATAACCTGTTTCATTTCTTCGAGCACTGAAGCCAAGTCTGGTATGTCACGGTTGTGAGCCAGAGGCATTCCAACCAACCATGTTGCCCAAAGTAGATGCAAGCAGTAGCTGAAGCAGGTTATTGGCAGGAAGGGAGAGGAGGGTGGCTGCACCTATGAGGCTGGGTCCAGTCCTTCCTGTCTCAGAGAGAAGGCGTGGTGCCGCTGCTATTTGCCTTTTAATTTTATAGTACTTTTTGATTTATAGAAGGTTAGTGTTTTTATTTTGTCAAATCTATCGAATGTTTTTTTGGTATGCCCTTTTTTAGGGTGTATCTTGGGCCCAGCCTCACCTTGTCATATTAGACTACTTCAGTGTTTTGTGAGCAGCTGATGGGTTGGCTGCACTTACAACAGGAGCCTCCCCTGTGCCTCCACTTGTCCCCATCACCTGGGACTGGAAGTAGGTGACATGTGGCACAAAACGTGATCATCTGGGCAGCAGGGACTGTGGAAAAACACAGTGCATGAGGCAAGAATGGTGCCTCACATCTCTTGTATGAAATGCCTGATGATTGCTTTTACCACTCTCTCAATAAAAAAGACAATAGACAGGTAAAGTTTCATGCTGGTGCATTGATGGACACATTTCTAGAAAAATACAGCTTGTCAAAATGGATTCAAGAAGAAATGGAAAGCCAAAATAGTGTCATAAAAATTTTTAAAATAAAAGCATTAAACAAACCTCAAAGCATTAGTTAGAAGGCTTGCACAAGAAAACATCAGACTTATATAGTTTTTTTTTTTTTTTGAGACAGGGTCTTACTCTCTCACACAGGCTGGAAGTACCTCAGCTCACTGTAGCCTCTGCCTCCTGAGTTCAAGTGATTCTCCCACCTCAGTCTCCTGAATAGTTGGGACTACAGGCACGTGCCACCATGCCCAGCTAATTTTTGTACTTTTTGGTAGAGATAGCGTTTCGCCATGTTGGCCAGGCTGGTCTTATATGCCTGACCTCAAGTGATCCCTCTGCCTCAGCCTCCTAAAGTGCTGGGATTACAGGCGTGAGCCACTGCACCTGGCCAGGCTTATATAGTTTCATAGTTGAATTCTATCAAATTTTGGTCTTTATTGAAGTGTAGTTGACAAATAAAAATTTTATATTTACAGTGTACAATGTGGTGTTTTAATATATTTACATTGTGACTTGATTGCAACGATTAAGCTAATTAGCATACCATTACTTTACATGGCTATTATTTTTTGGGTGTGGTAAGGACAGCAATTTTCAGGTATACAGTATGTTATTTTTTTAAATTTTATTTTATTTTTTATTTATTTTATTTTTATTTTTATTTTATTTTATTTATTTCTTTTTTTTTGAGATGGAGTCTCACTCTATCACCCAGGCTGGAGTGCAGTGGTGAGGTCTCGGCTCACTGCAAGCTCTGCCTCCCGGGTTCATGCCATTCTTCTGCCTCAGCCTCCCGACAGGCGCCCACCATGATGCCCAGCTAATTTTTTGTATTTTGTTTAGTAGAGATGGGGTTTCACCTTGTTAGCCAGGATGGTCTCGATCTCTTGACCTCGTGATCCACCTGCCTCAGCCTCCCAGAGTGCTGGGATTATAGGTGTGAGCCACTGTGCCTGGCCATTATGTTATTATTAACTACAGTCACCTTGCCGTACAGTGGATTTCCAGAAATTCATCCTGTTTAATTGAAACTTTGTTCCCTTCGACCTACATATCCCTATTCTCCTTAATTTTAACAAATCTATAAGGAACAGGCTGTTCTAATATTTGGAGTAGGTGTAGGATCTATTTTCCATGATCTCCAATTCTTGAACCACTATCATACTAATTAAAGTAGTTTATCTTTCGTTTTTAAAGTTTATTTACTCTTTTAGAGACATGGTCTCGCTGTGTCACCCAGGCTGGAGTGCAGAGACAGGGTTTTGCCATGTTGCCCAGGCTGGTCATAGCTCACTGCAACCTCGATCTCCTGGGCTCAAGCAATCCTCGCACTTCAGCCTCTCGAGTAGCTGGGACTGCAGGTGTACACCACCGCACCCAGCTACTTTTTTTTGTTTTGTTTTTTTGAGACGGAATCTTGCTCTATCGCCCAGGCTGGAGTGCAGTGGCGTGATCTCAGCTCGCTGCAATCTCCACCTCCCTGGTTCAAGCGATTCTCCTGCCTCAGCCTCCCAAGTAGCTGGGATTGCAGGCGCTTGCCACCATACCCAGCTAGTTTTTTGTATTTTGAGTAGAGATGGGGTTTGTCATTTTGGCCAGGCTGGCCTTGAACTCCTGACCTCAAGTGATCCGCCCACCTTGGCCTCCCAAAGTGCTGGGATAACAGGCGTGAGCCATAGCGCCTGGCCCCCAGATACTTTTTTTTGTTTTTGTTTGTTTGTTTTGTAGACAGAGTCTTGCTCTGTCGCCCAGACTGGAGTGCAGTGGCGTGATCTTAGCTCATTGCAACCTCTGCCTCCCAGGTTCAAGCAATTCTCGTGCCTCAGCCTCCCTAGTAGCTGGGACTGCAAGCAAGTGCCACCATGCCTAGCTAATTCGTTGTGTTTTTAGTAGAGACAGGGTTTCACCATGTTGCCCAGGCTGATCTCAAACTCCTGAGCTCAGGCAATCCGCCTGCCTTGGCCTCCCACAGTGTTAGGATTACGGGCATGAGCCACTGTGCCCAGTCCACTTTTTAAATTTTTTTGTAGAGACAGAGTCTTGCTGTGTTGCCTAGGCTGGTCTTGAACTCCTTGGCTCAAGCAATTTGCCATCCTTGGTCTCCCAAAGTGCTAGGAGTACAGCCATGAGCCACTGTGCCTGCCTAATTTTGTTTGTTTGTTTAATCAGTTCATGTCTCCTTTTCCAGATAAGCTTTAGAATCACTTAAATTCCTAAAACTATTTTAAAGGAATTCTTTGAGAAGGGTAGAAATTGCATTAAAGTTACGAATTTATTTTAGAAAATTGGCATCACAATTATAAATAGGATGCTATTTCATTTTAAACCAGGTCATCTGTGTCTTGTAGGATTTCCCATATTTTAGATTTGACTGATTACATTCCTGTAGTACTATTGAACATGTTCCTGTATCCCTCAAATTTTGATCAGATTTAGGATTTATTTCACTTTAATTAATTAATTAATTAATTATTTATTTATTTATTATTTTTTGAGATGGAGACTCACTCTGTCGTCCAGCCTGGAGTGCAGTGGCGCGATCTCGGCTCACTGCAACCTCTGCCACCCAGGTTAAGCAATTCTGCCTCAGCCTCCCAAGCAGCTGGGATTACAGGTGCCACCATGACTGGCTAATTTTTGTATTTTTGGTAGAGACGGGGTTTCACCATATTGGCCAGGCTGGTCTTGAACTCCTGACCTTTTGATCCACCCGCCTTGGCCTCCCAAAGTGCTAGGATTACAGGTGTGAGCCACCACACCGGGCCTTATTTATTTTTGAAATGGAGTCTCGCTCTGTCGCCCAGGCTGGAGTGCAGTGGCGCAATCTCAGCTCACTGCAACCTCCGCCTCTATTTTATTTTATTTTTAAGACGGAGTCTCGCTGTGTTGCCCAGGCTGGAGTGCAGTGGCACAATCTTGGCTCACTGCAACCTCCACCTCCCTGGTTCATGTAATTCTTCTGCCTCAGCCTCCCCAGTAGCTGGAATTACAGGCGTGTGCCATCATGCCTGGCTAACTTTTGTATTTTTAATAGAGTCAGGGTTTCACTGTGTTGGCCAGGCTGTTATGAACTCCTGACCTCAGGTGATCCTTCTGCCTTGGCCTCCCAAAGTGCTGGGATTACAGGTGTGAGCCACCGCGCCCAGCCAGGATTTATTTTATAGCAAGAATTTTTTTACGTGTGCAGCATTGTTAGGGTGACTCACCATCCCATTTGCCTGGGACTGAGGGGTTGCCGGGGATGTCAGACTTTCATAGTAAAACCTGGACAGTTCTATTTCTGTTGCATCACATCAGGAGGCATATAATGTCATCTTTGTGTGAGCGGCCAAGACTGATGCGTGGTTTCAGGGTCAACAGCCTGATCCCATCATTATAAAGTTCCCTATCAATGTGGTCTTGGTGTGTCTGGGATAGACCCAGTTTATATTAGTAGTCCCAGTGTGATTATTAATAGTGCTCCCTTGCAGCCTAAAAATGCCCTCGTCTGGATCATAAATTAGATCTTTGTGCCACCCGTTGAAACTGGTTTCCCTGGAAGCAGAGCCTGAGATAGAGACCCAGGTACGTGGGATTTTTTTGAGGGCGGGCTTTTCAGGAAAACCCAGTGTGGGAGAGAGGGAAGCAGGGTCTAAGGAAGGAAAAGCTACAAGCACGTAAGGTCTGGCCTTGACTTCATTCATGGGGAGCTGTGGAACAAAGATCACATTGAGTCTAGCTTTGAGGCACTCTAGCATTTTTTTAGCTTTATCTAAGTCATTCATTGGCTACAGGCTTTGGGGACAGAGGGCGGTTCAGCTGAGAGTGTAAAGTAAGAGGGGGCAGCTGTGAGTCACAAGCAGCCAGTGCCCGCAGCCAGTGCCCACAGCAGCTGGAGTATGGTTAGCACCACTACACTGTCATCAGGCTTTCACCCAAAGATTTTAACAGCCACTGGCGATCAGAAGATGTCATTTAGTCTTCAGTTTAGCTAGAGGAGCTGTAGTCTTTTGGCTTAAAAGATAGAGTGAAAACTAATATTGGCCGGGTGTGGTGGCTCACACCTGTAATCCCAGCACTTTTGAGAGGCTGAGGTGGGCAGATCACCTGAGGTGAGGAGTTGGAGACCAGCCTGGCCAACATGGTGAAACCCCGTCTCTTCTAAAAATACAAAAATTAGCTGGCTGTGGTGGTGAACGCCTGTATTCTCAGCTACTCGGGAGGCTGAGGCAGGACAATTGCTTGAACGTGGGAGATGGAGGTTGCAGTGAGCCAAGATGGTGCCACTGTACTCCAGCCTGGGTGACAGAGCGAGACTCCATCTCCCCGCTGCCAAAAAAAAAGAAAAACTAATATTTCAGGTGTTGCCTCATTTCTGTACCAGGTCTGTTTGCTCTACAACAAAGGGGAAGCCCTCTATGGCTACTGCAACCTCAAGGATAAATGCAACAAGTTTCATGTGTGCAAATCCTTTGTGAAAGGAGAATGCAAACTTCAGACCTGCAAACGGTCCCATCAGCTTATCCATGCTGCATCTTTGAAGCTGCTACAGGACCAAGGACTGAATATTCCAAGTGTTGTTAATTTTCAGATAATCTCCACCTACAAGCATATGAAGCTGCACAAGATGCTTGAAAATACAGGTAGGAATATCCCAGAAGGACAGAGAAGTATCAGTGATATGGTTTTGGGATGCTTCACTGTAAAGAAGTAAGAACAGTGACATGAAAGTGAGTCTGGGGGCAAAGCAGTTCCTATGTTAATTTCATCTTTGTTCTTGGGAAAGTTTAGAACAGCCAACATTTTATTGTATAGAACGGTGATCCTAACCAAAGGAGAGAAGGGATGGAGTTTATCTTTAGCACTGTCACTGCCAGCTACTAGAATCTACCCAAGTGATTGAACAGTAGCTTGTTGGTAAATTGGATGTCAGGAAGTAGGTAGAACAGGTTTTTTTTTTTTTTTTTTTTTTGAGACAGAGTCTCGGTCTGTCGCCCAGGCTAGAGTGCAGTGGCGCGATCGGGGCTCACTGCATCCTCTGCCTCCTGGGTTCAAGCAGTTCTCCTGCCTCAGCCTCCCGAGTAGCTGAGACTACAGGCATGTGCCACCATGCCCAGCTAATTTTTGTATTCTTAGTCAAGGTGGGGTTTCACCATGTTGGCCAGGATGGTCTCAATCTCTTGACCTCATGATCCGCCTGCCTTGGCCTCCCAAAGTGCTGGGATTACAGGCATGAGCCACACGCCCGGCCCGGTAGAACAGTTTTAATGGCATAGTTAGGAAAAAGAGGAAGGAGATGGGCCAGTGAGTGGAAAAGTAAGATTAATGTAGGGATGGCTTTCTTGTCATAAATATAATTTTTGGCTTTGTTAGTTTTTAAGTAATTTTAACAACATTACAGAACAATTTGGAAAATAGCAACTGGAAATGAAAATTGTATATGATTTTGCTCACTCTAATCTACTATACTTGTTACAATTTTATTATAGGCCCTTCAGTTCTGTTATATACAAACACGAATCCAGTTGTGCTCAAAGTATATGTTAATTTAATATCTTAAATTTCTACTTTATACAACATCATATTTTCCCATATTGCTAGGAATATTGCATATTCCCATTATAAATATATTCCCATAGTCTTTCAGTAATTTTTATTGTTGTTTTTGAAGACAGGATCTTGCTCTGTTGCCTAGGCTGGAGTACAGCGGCACAGTCATGACTCACTGCAGCCTCGAACTCCTGGGCTCAAGTGATCTTTCTGCTCAGCCTCCCTGGTAGCTGGGACTACAGGCACATACCACCATGTCCAGCTATTTTTTAAAATTTTTCTTTTGTAGGGACAAGGTTTTGCTATGTTGACCAGGCTGGTTTTGAACTCCTGGGCTCAAGCAGTCCTCCAGCCCTGGCCTCCCAAAGTGTTGGGATGACAGGCGTGAGCCACTGCACCTGGCCTTTAGTAGTTTTTTAGTCTACAAAGTGTGGTTTGGTGTTCTTTTAATTCTAATGCATTCAGTTACTTATTCTGTTACATTTGCTGGTACCTAGAAATCAGTGGGTGGTAGACTTAGGAGAATTGCTGTTGGGAAAGGTAAATCACCAAAGGCGGAGTTGCTAAGCTTTCACCATCGAGTTTTCATGTGTTGGGATATTAGTGTCAGACGTAGTGAGTGCAGACAGGGAGGGCTCTGCATATACCAGTGTCAGGGGCTGTTTAGGGAACTGTGAATGGTGGCAGGTACCTTCTACCCTATGCTGTGTCTAGGGCCTGTCATTGTCTTCATCTGGTTTTGTTTGGTGAGTCTCTCCTGTGACATAGTGACTTTCCGCTTGCTCTCTCTCTCTCTATTTTTTATACACGCACACATACAATTTTTTAAAATCCAGAAGACATGAACTCTCCAAATCCATGTGTTGGGAGTCTTGTCTGATGGCTGGTTAGCTGGGCTGTTGCTCCCAACGTAAAATGAAACTTGGGGTATCATAGGAAAACTTATCCCTTTCCTCTTTGTAGATAATTCATCACCTTTGACTGAGCATTCACAAGGCCTTGAGAAGCAAGGAGTGCACGCAGCTGGAGCTGCAGAAGCTGGTCCTTTGGCTTCTGTCCCTGCTCAGTCGGCCAAGAAGCCCTTCCCAGGTAAACCTTAAAGGGGGTCAGTGAACTAAGAAGAAGCTTGTCCAGCTTGGAAGATCTGAAAACAAGCCTTCTGTTTAGCTTTAATTTGTAACCATTCATTCATTTAATGATAGATTTGTAATGGTCATAATAATATCTACCTCACAGTGTCTTGTGAGAAGTAAAGAAGATGGAAAAGGAGAAAATGTCCTTTTGGAAGAATACATTTGGGCATGGGTGGTTGGGGATGGGGTGGGACATTGAACAGGCAAAGAGAGGCTAAAATTGAGTGCAGATGGGGCTAGTCCAGGGCAAGTGCTGAAGATGGCAGCTGCTATCTGCAGCTCCTAGGTGCTTTCCTCAGGCTGGGTAGATGGAGCTCTGCTGACTTCTGTGCTCCACCATTGTTTTTCTATCAATTTATATTGTGGCAATCCTAGAGTACTTTGCACTCATTTTTTTTTCCACCTAATATTGTCTCATAAGCATCTTTCTATATTTGTTCACATCGTACATAATCATGTTTTTGCACAGATACATTAATATATCATAGTTTGTTTAACTACTTGCCTTTTTCTAACAATTTTTTTTTTGAGATGGTCTTGCTCTGTTGCCCAGGCTGGAGTGCAGTGACGTGATCTCGGCTCACTGCAGCCTTGACTTCCTGGGCTCAAGTGATCATCCCACCTCAGCCTCCTGAGTAGCTGGGACTACAGGTATGCACCACGACCAGCTAATTTTTTGTATTTTTTTTTTATAGAGAGGGTATTTTGCCATGTTGCCCAGGCTAGTCTTGAACTCCTGGGCTCAAGCGATCTGCCTGCTTCAGCCTCCCAGAGTGCTAGGATTACAGGCATGAGCCACTGCACCCAGCCTCTAACAAATTTTGAATATAACTCCTGTCTTAAAATCTGCATAATATTGAATTTTTCCAGCTATTTTTTACTTTTGCTTAGCTTATAGATGCTAAAGGATACTGTCATTTGCATTTTTAAAAATATATGTATGAGTGAGTAGTTTTCTGGTGTCTGCTTTCTGATTGTTCTTATTTTTTCATTTTATATTTGGCCTTTTATTAATGGGGCCCTCATCTATGCTGATGTGGGACAGCCTTTAACGAGGCCTCAAATTTTCATGAAAGGACCTCAGCAATACTGTGCTTGGATGATATTCAATTTTTGTAGATCCATCCTCAGCCAATAGTACAGAGTATATAACCTTTGGGTTCTCTCCAGAGACTTCTACCTCACTCTGTCTACTCTTTTTTTTTTTTGGAGACGGAGTTTCACTCTCGTTGACCAGGCCGGAGTGCAATGGCGCGATCTCAGCTCACCATAACCTCCGCCTCCTGGGTTCAAGTGATTCTCCTGCCTCAGCCTCCCAAGTAGCTGAGATTACAGGCATGAGCCACCGCGCCCAGTTAATTATGTATTTTTAGTAGAGACGGGGTTTCACCATGTTGCCCAGGCTGGTCTCGAACTCCTGACCTCAGGTGATCTGCCTGCCTCGGCCTCCCAAACTGCTGGGATTACAGATGTGAGACTCTGTCTGCTCTTCATCTCTTGCTGAGCTTTTACCAAAACCCAGTCACAATAGTTTGAAGGATGAGCAGTATATCCACTCCTTTAAATTGTATCCATTCTTCCTGTGGCTCAGGATGGACCATCAGAAGTCTGTATACCTCACCCACTTCATGTTCTCTTTCCCCTTTCTCCCTTCTCCCTTCCTCCCTGCTCTCCACCTACCCAGCTGTGTTCATTGAGTTATATTTCAATATTTTGTGGTTTATTTTCATCAAGGGGTACCACAAGAAGCAGCTTTATGCAATTAATTTTTTTGTTCTGTTTATTGTAGTCATCCTCAAATGTCACTGTGTAAAGTGTTGTTGTTTTTTTTAAATTCAACTGTCCTGCAGTAACATAACATTTGAGAAACAGAGACAATGTAATAAGTTCATAAAGCTAAATTAATGTAGAGAAATTTTTATCATGAAATGCTATATTTTCAATTGAGGGAAAAAGCAAAAATGTCCTTTTTAAAGTGAGAAATGGCTGTGTTTTCTCCTAATGGATAATAAGAGTCATGCCACTTGTGTTGAGCTTTTTACTTTCATTGTCAACGATATTTCTGAAAGCCCTTATGCTCTGCATATTTTGTTTCTTTTTTTCTAGTCCAGATTTCTCCTGGTGATAATTAAAAAAAATTTTTACATTTAATTATTACTATTATTTACACTTACCATTTTACTATGTATATTTTTGTAGTAAGCTATCTTAAATCCTTAATGGAAACAGTGTAGGGTATAAATGCATTTCCTTTACATTGAGAGACTTGCTGGACCTTTACTTGTTTATGTTCTGTTTTTATATCTTATCATTATGCTTTTATATGTGATGTTATTGGTCCTCTGTCATCTTTGTTGCAGTATTTTATTCAATTCTATAATAGTCT
This sequence comes from Pan troglodytes, assembly GCF_028858775.2. Taxonomy (NCBI): domain Eukaryota; kingdom Metazoa; phylum Chordata; class Mammalia; order Primates; family Hominidae; genus Pan; species Pan troglodytes. The sequence continues at coordinate 154,397,957 of NC_072404.2, read as the reverse complement.
ACTTTAATCTTAGTTTTGTTGGTATTCATTCTGTAAAATATTTTATATAACCATGCCTATCTTTCTCTGATTTTCACTCATGATTAAGCTGTTAGAAAGTTATCGCATTATAGTTGGAAAAGAGTTTTCTTTGGTAATTTATCCGGGTTTTTGATGTCAAGTCGCATGTCTATAGACTCTACAAATTCAACGTATTCTAAATTGAATTATGAATTTTCCTTTAGTCTTGTTCCTGCTTTTATTTCCTTATTTTTGAATGTCACCACTATCTACCTAATGACATAGACAAAAAGCTGTAAATTGTCCTATGCTTTTTTTTTCTCCTTGTTCCCTTGTCAAATTGGTTACCCAGTGTTGGAGAGTTTCTTCCCCTCAAAAACCTTTCAAATATTTATCCTTCTCTGCCCCTTTCTTTCCACCCTGTACATACTGCCTTGTTTCAAACCCTCATCACCTTCCTGCATATATCCTACAGATGCATAAACTCCATGGTTTTCAACTCATCTGTTATGGGAGTTTTTGGTAAAAGGTGCCCTGTTCCCACTGCAGTGATGGTAGCCCTGTTTTAATCTTTAATAGAATAAGCTTTTGTGGATTTCACTGGTCTCCTTACCACTCTTCACTTCTCCTGCCTTCCATCTGGCTGCCTGACATTTTGAAAGCAAACCTAATCATACGGCTTTTTTCCTGCTGAAACCTTCCTTGGTCCTCATCATGTAGGGTGGTATTTGTAAACTCAGACGCCTGCAGGGACTAGAAAGGTGAGTTAAATGGATGAAGTGAACTGGATGCAAGAGAAGTGGGAGAAGAGAGAAGTGCTGTGGCAAACTGTCCCATCTAAAAGGGACGCCTGCCTCTTGTATCCACGTGGGAATGTGGGCCCACTTTGTCATAGTGCCCAGGTTTTTAAAAAGAAGCCAGAAATTCAGATTGTTATGAGAAATGTTCTGATTGAATATTGACTTTAGTCGAGTTTTTAAAATGCAGACCAACATTGTATGTACTTGACCTACTTGGAATTTCTGGAAAGTGCTATTTTGTCTTGTGATTCTCTGTAAATGATATTCCCTGGTTTTTTGTTTTTTTTTTTTTTTCTTTTTTCCTTTGAGATGGAGTCTCTGTCGCCCAGGCTGGAGTGCAGTGGCATGATCTCAGCTCACTGCAACCTCCGTCTCCCAGGTTCAAGTGATTCTCCTGCCTCAGCCTCCCGAGTAGCTGGGATTATAGGCATGCACCACCATGCCTGGCTAATTTTTGTATTTTTAGTAGAGATGGGGTTTCACCATGTTGGCCAGGCTGGTCTTGAACTCCTCACCTCAAGTGATCCACCCACTTCGCCCTCCCAAAGTGCTTGTATTATAGGCGTGAGCCACTGCATTCAGCCTGATGTTCCCTCTTTTATAAGTGCCATTCCTTCTTCCTTCTTCCTACCTCACAACCTAGCAAAATTGGATTCTTCAAAATGCCAGGTTGGCCTTTCTTGACTCCAAAAGAGGTGACTCTTGTAGCATTCTTACAGGCCTAACATAGCACTTACTTTATGTTGCAATGCTGTGTGTTTTTACTCGCTAGCTCTGAGCAAAACATTATTTATTCTTGGTAATTGTAACACTTGGTAGTGAAGATATATTTTTTGCCATATAATGGATTATACTTTGTATTTGAATCCATGTGAATCAGTAGCATATTGGTCTTCATTATGGTTTTTCCTCCTTCTCCGACGTTTTTTTGAGACAGGGTCTCACTCTGTTGCCCAGGCTGGAGTGCAGGGCACAATTACAGCTCCCTGCAGCCTTGATTTCTCAGGCTCAAGCCATCCTCTTGCCTCAGCTTCCCTAGTAGCTGGGACTATAGGTGCATGCCACCATACTCAGCTAATTTTTTTAGGTTTTTAGTAGAGACAAGGTCCCACTATGTTGCCCAGGCTGGTCTTGAACTCCTAAGCTCAAGCAGTCCTCCCGCCTTGGCCTCTGAATGTGCTGGGATTACAGGCATGAGCCACTATGCCTAACCATATTTTTTCCAATATTAAAAAATCTTTTTTCCCCCTAAGGAATGTGTTATATAAGGTCAACATGTTTTTAGTGCTTCAATTTGACTTGTCTACATCTAAAGTTAACTCTTTAAGGCTTACATTTATGATAATAATTCTTTCCATCGAGGGATTTAGTCTCCATTATTGTCATGTTTCTTGATTTTTTTCATTATACTTGGTTCTTCTTTTTGTCTAGGTTTTATATATACCTTAATTAATTCTTTCTTGGCTGTTTTATATCTATGTTGCTGTCAGCATGGGAATCTCTTATTATTAGAAAGCTATTAACTTTTAAAATATGTATCTTTTGGTGATTTTCTTTGTTCTAACAGTTTTAGATGGCCTGTTTGCTTTTTCTAAATATAAAATCATAGGTATTTCTATTTTGTTTTTGTGTTTCATAAAATTGTAATAAGTTTTTTTGATATTTTTTCATTACATATGAAGTTAATTGTTGGTTTTAAACAAATGTTCTTTGTTAGGATAACAGAAATAACATCTTCTATTCTTGTTTGTTGGAAGCTAAAAGCTTGATAAAAGGAATTGGTATCTTTTGATACAATCAAATTTTTATCACTTAAATTGCCTAATATGATTACAATAAGGGTTTTTGTAATATTAAAACATCCTTAAATTCCTGAGATAAAACTCTACCTGGTTATAGTATATGTTCTTTTAATGTATTCTTTCCTATTTGCTGTACATCTATACATTCATAAATAAAATTCATTTATATTTTATGTGTGTATGTAGTAATTTCCTTTTTATTTTTACTGGCATATGGTCAAACTATAAATCTTTTTCTAAATACTGTCTGGAGCTTTTGTAAATTGGTTTGTAATGCCATTTTTATTTTAAAAATAATGTATTATTGTATTTTTCAATTACCCTGTTATTATTTAGGAATATTTTCCCAAAATTATTTTTTGAAAATATAATATATCATTGTGGAGATTTTGGAGAGTACAGGAATGTATGAAGGAGGTCGTATTAATCATCTCATAATACCACTGTATAATCGCTCTTAATACTGTATTTTTTTCTTTCTTTCTTTCTTTTTTTCTTGAGACAGGGTTTCTCTGTGTCACCCAGGCTGGAGTGCAGTGGTGCAATGCCAGCTCGCTGCAGCCTCTGCCTCCTGGGCTCAAGTGATCATCTCACTTCAGCCTCCTGAGTAGCTGGGACTGCATGCATGGGCCATTGCGCCCAGCTAATTTTTTTTTTTTTTTTCTTTTTGTGGAGACAGGGTTTTGTCATGTTGCCCAGGCTGGTCTTAAATTCCTGGACTCAAGCAATCCACCTGCCTCCGAGGTGGAGTCCTGGCTTCCCAAAGTGCTGGGGCTGCAGGTGTGAGCCACCAGGCCCAGGCTTTTTTCAGTCTTTTTTATGCATATTTCCTTAAATATCGAAGGTATGCTATACAGACAATTTTATGCCATTTGGGATTGATATTATTGTGTAAGCATTTCCCTTTGTAATTGAAAGTATTTACAATTACACATGATGGTTTCATTATATTTTTAAAGTATTATTTAATAATAGTTCTATTGTTGGATATTTATTGTTTGTAACATTAATGGAACAAAAATCTTTGTCTGAATTTCTGATTTTTTTTTTTTGAGTTGGAGTTTTGCTCTTGTCGCCGAGGCTGGAGTGTAATGCTGCAATCTTGGCTCACTGCAACCTCCACCTCCCGGGTTTAAGCGATTCTCCTGCCTCAGCCTCCCGAGTAGCCGGGATTACGGCATGCACCACCACACCCAGCTAGTTTTTTGTATTTAGTAGAGACAGTTTCACCATGTTAGTCAGGATGGTCTCGAACTCCTGACCGCAGGTGGTCCGCCTGCCTTAGCCTCCCAAAGTGCTGGGATTACAGGTGTGCACTACTGTGCCCAGCCAATTTCTGATTATTTTTTAGAACAATTTTTTAGATGGGATTATACTGTGCCAGAAGATAAGAATAGGATAAAGACTCAAAAAGAATTTCAAAACTCTCTTCCAGAATAGCTGCACCATATTACACTCATCGTCAGCATAGGAATTGCCTATCTCAGTACACTTGATAGCCTGTGTCAGAAAGCACATTCCCAGGAAAGGCACAGAATATGTTTTGTTTCCTAAGGGGTTCTTCTGGACAGATATTTAGAAAAATACATTTGTATTGATTTTGACTTACCCTACCACAGCTATAATTTAATGTTTATTATACAATAACATGATTAAATTATGTACATTTTCTGATGTTTTGTCTTTACTGAGATTTCCTTTTGGATTTATGTTTGCATTGTCACTTTTTTTTGGTGAACTGATCACACATTAGCCTTCTAAAAGGAATATTTTATTCTCATGGCGCCTCATAGGTGCTCACTCCAGATATTTATCTCCTAGATACATTTTCAGTTTACTCAGAAGAGATGCTGCCTCGTCTGGCATATATAGCAAGCTCTCAGTTTAATGAAGGAATGTCTGCTAACTTGAGTTGACTCTACCTACTTTGAAGATAAACTTGGGGACTGGGCACGGTGGCTCACGCCTGTAATCCCAGCACTTTGGGAGGCCGAGGTGGGCGGATCATGAGGTCAGGAGATCGAGACCATCCTGGCGAACACGGTGAAACCCCGTCTCTACTAAAAATAACAACAACAAAAAAATTAGCCGGGCGTGGTGGCGGGAGCCTGTAGTCCCAGCTACTCGGGAGGCTGAGGCAGGAGAATGGCATGAACCAGGGGGGCGGAGCTTGCAGTGAGCAGAGATCGCACCACTACACTCCAGCCTGGGAGACAGCGAGACTCTGTCTCAAAAAAAAAAAAAAAAAGAAAAGATAAACTTGGGAAAGCCTCAGATAAAACCTTCCTTTGCCTCAAACTTTTCTACAGGTTCATGAAAACAAACCAGAAAACATGAGTGGATTGTTCTGTTACTTGTTTGGGTAATGGAGACTAGAGGAGAGTCCCCATCACAGCTCCTCTGACAGTATAGCCTGCCATTCTCTCTGTCTTCTCCACTTAAGACTCAGAAGAGAGTCCCCTGATTGTCCACGCCTTTCTAAGTCAAAGATACAGGGACAATAAGGGCTCACACAGAGTGTAAAGGTCAAGATAGGTTAGGTTATTTGCAGCAATGAGCAACTCCCAAGTCTCATGGCTTACAACAACAAAGATTTATTTCTTACTTGTGTTCATTATAGTCAATTTCAGCTTTGTTCCATGTCATTTTCACTTAAGACGCAGGTTGAGCATCCCCCACCGGGACCAGTGCTGGTGTCCTGGCAGGGGAAGACTACAGCTGGCTCTTCAACTTCTATTCTCACTGCATTGGCCAAAGAAAGTTGTATGGCTACCCTGTGTTCGACAGGGTGGGGATGTGTAATCTTACATGGAGGGGCACTGCAGGTTACATGACCAAGCTTAATGTCAATTGACAAGGACAATAATACGTCCTCAGGAAGGGGCAGTGAATATTTTCAACATAATGCAGTCACCAAGGAGGAAGCTCAGGCAGGTGGCCTTTCTTGTGCTGCCTTGGGGAGGCAGAGTTCCCTTTAAGGATGCTGTAGAATTTCCGATGGTAAACTTTTTTTTTTTTTTTTTTTTGAGACGGAGTCTTGCTCTTTCGCCCAGGCTGGAGTGCAGTGGCCCGATCTCAGCTCACTGCAAGCTCCGCCTCCTGGGTTCACGCCATTCTCCTGCCTCAGCCTCCCGAGTAGCTGGGACTACAGGCGCCCGCCACCACGCCCGGCTAATTTTTTCTATTTTTAGTAGAGACGGGGTTTCACCGTGTTAGCTAGGATGGTCTCGATCTCCTGACCTCGTGATCCGCCCGCCTCGGCCTCCCAAAGTGCTGGGATTACAGGCGTGAGCCACCGCGCCCAGCCCCGATGGTAAACTTTTATTGTCTCAACCAAAAAGCGGCAAACATTGCCAATGTGTTGACAACAGAGGTCAACCAAGACAGCACAGAGTTCTGGTTTCTGGCCAGAGGGACCCAGACCAGCACTAAGCTCCTAATTGAAGAACAGCATGGGTGAGGGGCAGAGCGGACAATCCTTCAGACTGGGGTATGGCTTAGGCCAGGGTGACCAACTATCCCCGTATGCCCAGAACGGAGGGGGGTTCCTGGGACAGTATGGGGCACAGCTGAGGCATTCTTTGTGCTGTCTCATTTCTGCAGTAATGCAGACTTCCTTTGAAGCAGAGTTGAGGTGAGCTGATGCACTGTGGCAAACATTTATAATCCCTGACTGAATTAGCAAAGCCTGGGAAGTGGGGTGTGTGTGTGTGTGTGTGTGTGTGTGTGTGTGTTGTGTGTTGGAAAAGGAAAAGCTCTTTTTTTTTTTTTGAGATGGAGTCTGGCTCTGTCACCCAGGCTGGAGTGCAGTGGCACAATCTTGACTCACTGCAGCCTCTGCCTTCCCGGGGAGAAACTCATTTTTCATTTTCATTTTTTCATTGTATTTAGGGAAGAATTTTTATTTTATTTGATGTTTAATTTTTATTTTTTATTTTTTCGAGACAGTCTCGTTCTGTTACCCAGGCTGGAGTGCAATGGCGCGATCTTGGCTCACTGCAACCTCCACCTCCCGGGTTCAAGAGATTCTTGTGCCTTGGTTTCCCTGGTAGCTGGGATTACAGGCTTGTGCCACCACACTCAGCTAATTTTTGTATTTTTAGTAGAGATGGGGTTTTTCCATGTTGGCCAGGCTGGCCTTGAACTCCTGACCTCAAGTGATCCGTCTGCCTCAGCCTCCCAAAGTGCTGGGATTACAGGCGTGAGCTACCATGCCCAGCCAGAGAAGAATTTTTTAAATGTTCATTTAGCTCTGATAACTAGAAATAATATGTGTTTCAGAATATACTTGATGACCTTAAGGACAATTAAAAACAGGGTGCCACTGCCTAAATGATTATAGAAAATCAAATACAATTTGCCTAATAAATCACAAAAAGAATAAGCAAGCAAACAACAACAACAACAACAAAATGGAGCATCCAAAACAAAGTAACAGGAATAGGGCTAAACATGCCAATCATATACTTTCTCAGTCAATGGTTGTAGTTGCAGGCTGTAGAAAGCAATTCTGGTTTAAGCAAGTGAAGGAATTTGTTAAAAGAATATTGGGTGGCTTATAGACTCTGAAGAGCAGTAGAGGAAAGCTCGGAGGCCGTGCTGCTGGAACCAAGTTGTGCTTAAGAACCGGTCCATTAAGACACCCAACGGGATGCTGCAGGTAGCATTGCCAGCAACAGGGATGTTACATCCTGAAAGCTGAACTGCTGCCACCCAGTGTCCAAACGATTCTGTACAGTCTTTGTTTCTCTGGATTATCAGCTTCTGATTCAAAAGTGAGGCTGTTTGGGGTACAGCATTGTGGCGTACAGCATTGAGGGGTAGAATCTATATCATGTCACTCTGCCCCAGCTGCGAGGAAAGATGAGAAAGTCTCTGGAATTTCCAGCTTCTGTAGTGGGAGATGGGCTCCACTTCAGAGGAGGTGAACTTACTTAACACATGAGGATTTACAATGACAAATGCCTATGCCGTTTCATTGCTTTGGCATGCCAACATCATCATACACACTTTTCCCATTCTTACTTTAAAAAAGAAGTAGGGGTTTTCTAAACACTCTTAGATTTTCTTTTTTGTTTTTGGCCAGGCGTGATGGCTCACGCCTGTAATCCCAGCACTTTGGGAGGCTGAGGTGGGCAGATCCAAGGTCAAGAAATTGAGACCAATCTCCTGGCCAACATGGTGAAACCTCGTCTCTACTAAAATTCAAAAAAAATTAGCCGAGCGTGGTGGTGTGCACCTGTAGTCCCAGCTACTCGGGAGGCTGAGGCAGGGGAATTGCTTGAACCCGGGAGGCGGATGTTGCGGTGAGCCGAGATTGCGCCGCTGCACTCCAGCCTAGCAATAGAGCGAGACTCCGTCTCAAAAAAAAAAAAAAAAAAAAAAAATGCTTTTTTGTTTTTGAGATGGAGTTTCGCTCTTGTTATCCAGGCTAGAGTGCAATGGTGTGATCTCAGCTCACCACAACCTCCACCTCTCAGGTTCAAGCGATTCTCCCACCTCAGCCTCCCGAGTAGCTGGGACAACAAGCACGTACCACCAGGCCTGGCTAATTTTTGTATTTTTAGTAGAGACGGGGTTTCACCATGTTGGCCAGGCTGGTCTTGAACTCCTGACCTCAGGTGATCCACCCGCCTCAGCCTCCCAAAGTGCTGGGATTACAGGCATGAGCCACTGCGCCCAGCCTCTTAGGATATTTTTAAATGGGGCAAAGAAAACCAAAATAAATCATATCTTCAATATGACTTCAAATAATAACTGAATAGGAAAAATATTAACAGTGTTTATTTCTGGGTGGGGTGTTTCTTCACACCCTTCTGAACCTTCTAGATTTTCTGCAATGAGCATATGTTATTTTTAGCAGGAAAAACATTCAAAAGAGAAGATGCTCAAAACATAAACAGAAATCATGTCCTTTTCCTGGTATGCGTCAATCCAACTTGGCCTTACCTTGTTGAAATCAATGCCTCCAATGCCCTGCTGGGGATGATCCCATCCTAAGAGTCCACTGCATGGCTGATCTATTTTCTAGTGCCCACTTCTCAGGAAAGATGCCATCCACCTCCTGTGGGAATGGATATTACTTATTCATGTGATGAGGATAATGAGATAATGAAGAAATAGATGCTTTTTTTTTTTTTTTGAGATAGAGTCTTATTCTGTCGCCTAGGTTGGAATGCAGTGGCGGGTTGAAACCTCCCAGGTTCAGGCAATTCTCCTGCCTCAGCCTCCCGAGTAGCTGGGATTACAGGTGCACGCCACCACACCCGGCTAATTTTTTGTGTTTTTAGTAGAGACGAGGTTTCACCGTGTTAGCCAGGATGGTCTTGATCTCCTGACCTCATGATCTGCCCGTCTCGGCCTCCCAAAGTGCTGGAATTACAGGCGTGAGCCACCTTTAAATCACTACAGGATGTCCTATAAAGAACAGAGTCCTATAAGGAACCATAATATGAGGGATGGTCAATGCCACCCACATGGAAGAGGTGGCATTGATCCCATATTATGGCTCACTATAGGGCTTATGTTTCCATTTCTGAGTAAGAAAGTAGGGCAGGGACGCTGGCAGATGGTGGGTCAAGATCCAGAGCTTCTTGAGACACCGTCTTCTTCATCACTGCTGAATGCCAATGGTTCAACATCAAAAAGACTTCATCATGGACCTGTGAGTGGCCCCTCCCCAGCCCCTGCTCTGTCACCAGCTTTGTGATAAGCATTCTCTTCCGTCTTGTCCTGAACCTCCATGTGCGCCAGCCACTGCCGACTACTTTTTTGAGAAGGTTTGCACTTCCAAGGACTTCCTAGCCACCGCGTCACTGACTGTGGTGCTGGTCCACCTGGCCCTGCCCACTGTTCTATGGCAAGAAGGAAAATATTAGCTGAATTTTAGAGGTGAACTGCTGCTGCTACATGATCTCCACATAAGAGAGTTGCTTTGTCCATCTCCCACTGCTCCACATTGGAGTTTGTAAATAGCAAAATCTGGCACTTCTTCCATTGAGAACATGTTTGCTGCTGCCTCTCCTATCAACTTGGATGAAGACAGTTGTTCCAGCCCCGTGAGTTATACCAAGCAAGGTCAGCCTCCCTGAGGGGTGGATTCCAACCACGGTGGCTGATACACCAGGGGCATCCCATATGTATGGCTGGGAGGGGTTGGAGCTAAATCATCAATTTAACTGTAGGCACTGTTCCCTTTTTTTTTTTTGTCTTTGGAAAGAGGCAGAAGTTTATGTTTGCCCTAAGAAATCTGTACATTTGACAGATGAAAGGCTTATGTTTGCTACCAAAACTTCTACTACAAGTGAGGAAAAAAACAAAACAGAGAGATTATGTCTTATAAACATCTGAGTATTTTACCCATGTAGCAATCAGAGATTGTTCAGAACCTCCTCTCTGCACCTTCCTCATGATAACTCTACATTACAAAATAACTGTATACACTTTGTATATGCTGGGTGTTAAGACAATCAAACTCCATTTTCCCCTATTCGGAAATGTTCTATTTTTATTTTTATCTGATCTTTGGGATTAGTGTGTACTGAACATATTCGTTTTAATTTTCTGTGTCCCATGGCCTCCCTGTCAAGCAGCTAGTGATCGATAAATACATAAAAGCCTTGAAGGTTCTCATCATTGGTGGAATCATGTTATGAATTTTTCTGTAATGGGAGCAGTCATAACCTGAATTACCTATTTTGGGAGTTGGAACTATGGATGCACATATATGCTGCTCATCTTCCTCCCTGTCTCCCCTCTGGATTATCTTGATTCCACTAATATGCTAAAAATATCTGCCCCCAGTTTTGCTTACCTGCGAACTCCCTCCTTACATTTTTTGCTTCAGTCCATGTTGGCCATTCTGCTCTAATTCTGACAGCTTTGGCATCACAGTACAAGTTGCTGATAGCCATACCCAATTTTAAGCCTCAAGGGAGAAGGAAGCAACTCACAAGAATAAGTTAAATTACTCTACAGCGAAATCCATGTCACTGCCCCCTGATGCTGTACAGTACTCTGCTTCTGCAGCCTAAGCTTCATTCCTGACTTTTGGCTTTGGATGACTTTTATTCAAACTAGTGACTACTGGTTTAATCCTGTCCATGGTTCCTTGTGTCAGTCTTGAGTCTGCCGGCGGATCAAACTTGACCCTGTTTGCCTTCTGTGCTCAGCCCTTATTCTATCAGAAGTGACCGTCTCTTTCCGTTATCCACAACTGACGTCTACTCATTGGCCTGCCCACCTGAAGACCTAACCAGCCCTATAACTCTTCCTGCGTACAAGGCAAGCAGTATTTGTTTTAACATGTAGATGTAGGTTTTGTTTTTATTCAGAGTTGGTGAGGCCAAAAGATTAGGAGATGATTGCCACGGAAAAGACAGTTTATTACAGCTCCCAAGAGGAGGGGAGCATGTCATGCTGTGCAAGGTCACACAAGGGAACACTAAGGTCACAGACATGAGAGAAACAGAGAGAGAAGAAATGGATGAGTCAGGGTAAGCAGGCTAGGCAAGTTTAGGATTGGCTAGTTTTAGCGCAAAGAGTCAAACTCTTTAAAATATTCAAAGAGATTTATTCTGAGCCAAGTATGAATGACCATGGCCAGTGACACAGCCCTCGGGAGATCCTGAGAACATGTGCCCAAGGTGGATGGGGCACAGTATAGGAAGGCACGAGACCTCCATCAAATACATTTAAGAAATACATTGGTGGCTGGGCGTGGTGGCTCACGCCTGTAATCCCAGCACTTTGGGAGGCCGAGGCAGGCGCATCACGAGGTCAGGAGATCGAGACCATCCTGGCTAACACAGTGAAACCCCGTCTCTACTAAAAATACAAAAAATTAGCTGGGCATGGTGGCCTGCGCCTGTAGTCCCAGCTACTGGGGAGGCTGAGGTGGGAGAATGGCATGAACCCGGGAGGCAGAGCCTGTGGTGAGCCGAGATTGCGCCACTGCACTCCAGCCTGGGCAACAGCGAGACTCCGTCTCAAAAAAAAAAAAAAAAAAAAGAAATGCATTGGTTTGGTCCAGAAAGGAGGGATAATTCAAAGAGCGGGGGCAGGCAGTGGGCTTCCAGCTTCCAGGCTATAAGTAAATTTTAACATTTTCTGGTTGACAATTGGTTGAGTTTGTCTAAAGACCTGGGATTGATAGGAAGGAAATGTTCAGGTCAAGATGAAAGACTGTGGAGACCAAAGTTCCTTTGAAGTTGTTGTTTTGAGACAGAGTTTTGCTCTTGTCACCCAGGCTGGAGTGCAATGGCACGATCTTGGGTCACCGCAACCTCTACCTCCCAGGTTCAAGTGATTCTCCTGCCTCAGGCTCCGGAGTAGTTGGGATTACAGGCGCCTGCCACCTCGCCTGGCTAATTTTTGTATTTTTTTAGTAGAGATGGGGTTTTGCTATGTTGGCCAGGCTGGTCTACGAACTCCTGACCTCAGGTGATCTGCCTGCCTTGGCCTTACCAAAGTGCTGGGATTACAAGTGTGAGCTACCGAGCCTGGTCCCTTTGAAGTCTTATAGTGGCTGCCCTTAGAGACAATAGATGACAGGTGTTTCCTATTCAGATCTTTTTCTTCCAGGCCCTCCCAATTCTAAAGAGATTAACTAAAGTCTAGCACCTTTCTAGACTTTAGTTAATCTCTCTAGAATTGGGAGGGCCTGGAAGAAAAAGATCTAGCTCTGTTAATAGAGATTCTTTACAGATGCACATTTTCCCCCACAAAGGACAGCTTTGCAGGACCATTTCAGGATATGGCAGAGAAACATGTTTTGGGGTAAAATATTTTGATTTTCTTCCTTGTCTTGTAATGTTATGCCAGAGTCAGATAGGAAAGTAAGTCACGATATATAGGGTTAAATAAAACCCATCTGATATGGTTTGGCTGTGTCCCCATCCAAATCTCAATTTGAATTGCATCTCCCAGAATTCCCACATGTTGTGGGAGGGACCCAAGGGGAGGTAATTGGATTATGCGGGTGGTATTTCCCGTGCTATTCTCATGATAGTGTATAAGTCTCACGAGATCTGATGGGTTTATCAGGAGTTTCTGCTTTTGCTTCCTCCTCATTTTTCTCTTGCCACCACCATGTAAGAAATGCCTTTCACTTCCTGCCATGATTCTGAGGCCTCCCCAGACATGTGGAACTGTAAGTCCAATTAAACCTCTTTTTCTTCCCAGTCTTAGGTATGTCTTTATCAGCCGTGTGAAAACAGACTAATACAGGTTAAATAAAACCCATCTGATGAGAACTTAACAGTCTGTAGAGCATGACTCCCCAGACCCCTTATATAGGAATTTGGACTAGATAAAACAACCAAAGCTTAGTCCTCACTAGTTTGAATAACAACTGTGGGCTCTGTGGTATAGCATCTGCTTCAAGCTGTCTGTTGCTTGCTTTGGGATGATTAGGGCAGGGGAATAGTGTCCTGCAGTATAAGAGCCCAATAATGTGACTGGAAGGAGCTGGGGGCTGGAAAGATTGGTTAGTCTGATGAAAGGTGCTTTTGAAGGAGTCATTTTCTATCACTAGGAATCCAATAACCCTGAGAGGGGCCGTCCTTTTCTAGTCAACACGGCCTCAATGATAAAACTTTAGGTACAGAAACTTTTTTTTTTTTGAGATGGAGTTTCGCTCTTATTGCCCAGGCTGGAGTGCAATTGTATGATCTTGGCTCACTGCAACCTCCACTTCTCAGGTTCAAGCGATTCTTGTGCCCTAGCCTCCTGAGTAGCTGGGATTATAGGTGCCTACCACCACGCCCAACTAATTTTTGTGTTTTTTTGTTTTTTTTTTTTGAGATGGAGTCTCGCTCTGTCGCCCAGGCTGGAGTGCAGTGGCGCAATCTCTGCTTACTGCAAGCTCCGCCTCTCGGGTTCACGCCATTCTCCTGCCTCAACCTCCCAAGTAGCTGGGACTACAGGTGCCCGCCACCACGCCTGGCTAATTTTTTGTATTTTAAGTAGAGATGGGGTTTCACCGTGTTAGCCAGGATGGTCTTGATCTCCTGACCTCGTGATCCGCCCACCTTGGCCTCCCAAAGTGTTGGGATTACAGGCGTGAGCCACCGCACCCAGCCAATTTTTGTGTTTTTAGTAGAGACGGGGTTTCACCATGTGGGCCAGGCTGGTCTTGAACTCCTGACCTCAGGTATCCGCCTGCCTTGGCCTCCCAAAGTGTTGGGATTACAGGTGTGAGCTACCGTGCCTGGCCACAGAAACCAATGAGACACTTAGTTAATACAATGTTTTAAATACCTCAGTCCTTCCTGGGCAGGGCTTAGCATTAGCTATCTGCTCAAATCCAGTACCAGGTGATAGGCTGGTGGTCGCTTGGCTGTGGATTTGCTGCCTGGCCATCCTTTTGTATGAGACACCTGTAATAATAGCAGATTGGTTGCAAAAATGGCTCAATACCTCTCCCCATATCCACATCCTTTGCAATGTGACTTTGCAGCTCCTCCCATCAAAAGACAGAGTCTCTCCTCACTCGTTGAATCTGGGCTGGCCACGTGACTTCTTTTGACAAATTAAATGCAGGGGAAGTGAAGGTATACCAGTTCTCAGCCCCTCTGAAAATCTTTGCACACTTCCAGTCATTCTCTTGAATCCCATACGAAGAAACCCAGACTAGCCTGTTGTGGGATATGAGATCCTGTCAGAAGCATTTGAGCCAGAACAACTCCATCTTGAATAGGGGCTGGGTAAAATGAGGCTGAGAACTATGGGGCTGCATTCCCAGACAGTGAAGGCATTCTAAGTCACAGGATGAGATAGGAGGTCGGCACAAGATACAGGTCATAAAGACCTTGCTGATAAAACAGCTTGCAGTAAAGAAGCCGGCAAAAACCCACCCACCAAAACCAAGATGGCGACCAGAGTGACTTCTGGTTGTCCTCACTGCTACACTCCCACCAGCATCATGACAGTTCACAAATGCCATGGCAACTTCAGGAAGTTACCCTATATGGTCTAAAAAGGGGAGGCCATAAAAATGGGCAACCAGCAGCCCTTGGGGCCGCTCTGTCTATGGAGTAGCCATTCTTTTATTCCTCTACTTTCTCAATAAACTTGCTTTCACTTTACGGACTTGCTTTGAATTCTTTCTTGCACAAGATCCAAGAACCCTCTCTTGGGTTCTGGACTGGGACCCCACTCCGGTAACAATCCCATGGAGGAGAGTCCAGTTGTCCCAGGGGAGGCCATCCGATACCAGCCTCTTGCCTGTTGTCCCCCTAACATGAGAGAGAGCAGCCAAAATTACCAGAGTTGCCTACTCAGCCTGCAATTGATCATTTTGTGCATGAACAAGCCCATCCAAGAGCAAAAGAACTGCCTGGTTGACCTGTAGCTTTGTGAGCAAGGATAAATATTAATTGATTTAAGCCACTGAGTTTTGGGGTGGTTTGTTACACAGCAAAAGCTAACTGATACTATATATATATCTCATTTAAACATGAGAACCCACCTGGTATAATAGGTACTATTAGCATTATCCCCATTTTACAAATAAGAACACTGAGGCACAGGGTACTGTTGACAAAAAGCCAAACTCTGTAAAATACTGGGAGAGATTTATTCTGAGCCAAATGTGACGATCATGACTCATGACACAGCTTCAGGAGGTCCTGGGAACATGTGCCCAAGGTGGTTGTGTTTCAGCTTAATTTTATACATTTTAGGAGGACAGAAGTTACAGACAGACATCAGCTAATACACTTAAGGTGTACACTGGTTTGTTCTGGAAAGGTGGGACAACTCAAAGGGTTGGGAGGGGCTTCTGGGTCATAGGTGGCTCTAAAGATTTTCAGATTGGCAATGTTTTTTCGCGGGGGGATAGGTCTCGCTCTGGTGACTAGGGTGGAGTGCAGTGGTGCAATCATAGCTCACTGCAGCCTCTAACTCCTGGGCTCAAGTGATCCTCCCACCTCCTCCACTGGAGTAGCTGGGACTACAGGTGTGTGCCACTATGCCTGGCTGATTTTTCTTTTTTCTTTTCCTTTTTCTTTTTTAAGTAGAGATGAGATCTCGTTATGTTGCCCGGGATTGTCTCAAACTCCTGGGCTCAAGTGATCCTCCTGCCATGGCCTCCCAAAGTGCTGAGATTACAGATGTGAGCCACCATATCTGGCCCTGATTGGCAATTGGTTGATAGAGTTATTATTTAAAATACTGGAGTCAGTAGAAAGCAATGTCTAGGTTAAGATAAGGGGCTGTGGCGACCAAGGTCTTATTATGTAGATAAAGTCTCATAGGTGGTCACCCTTAAGGGCAATGAATAGATGGCAAATGTTTCCTATTCAGATCTTTAAAAAGTGCTAGACTCTCAGCTTATCGCTTCAATGTCAGAAAAGACCTGGAGAGGGAAGGGGATTCTCTACAGAATGTAAATTTCCCCTGGAAGAGACAGCTTTGCAAAGCCACTTCAAAATAATCAAAGAAATATATTTTGGAGGCTGGGCACAGTGGCTCACACCTGTAATCCCAGCAGCTTGGGAAGCTGAGGCGGGCAGATCACTTGAGGTCAGGAGTTCAAGACCAGCTGGCCAACATGGTGAAGCCCCGCTCTACTAAAAATACAAAAATTAGCCGGGTGTGGTGGCGCACACCTGTAATCCTAGCTACTGGGGAGGCTGCACGAGAATTGCCTGAACCCGGGAGTTGGAGGTTGCAGTGAGCTGAGATCATGGCACCACACTCCACACTGGGCAACAGAGTGAGACTCCATCTCAAAAAACAATATATATATATATATATATAAAGTTTTGAGGTAAAAATTAATTCTTTTCAGGGCCTGCTGTCTGTCTGTCATATGATTATAGTAGAGTCAAGTTGGAATTTGGTATCTTATTGCTACAAAGAGTCTGTTTTGTCAGTCTTAAAATCTCTGTTTTCAAGTTAATGCTGGTCAGTTGTGCCTGAGTTCCAAAGGGAGGAGGGTATACTGAGGCATGTCTGATCCCCCACTCACCTTACTTACCATCATGGCATGAACTGATTTTTCAGGTTTACTTTGGAATCCCCTTGGCTGATAGAAGGGGTTCATTCAGTCGGTTGTGTGTGGGGGGGGTGCTTAAAAATTTTTTTTTATGTTTATAGTACAGACAAGGCCACATACCTCATGTGTGATAGAGATGGGCTTTGAACACAGAAATCTAACTTCAGTGCCTGCTTTCTTCACTACTGTCTTTTTCTGCCATTCCCCTATTGCCAGTGAGGCCTAAGTCACTCTCAACAGGCTCTAATCCTATTTCTTTGCCTGTCTACCCTATGCCAAGTACCTAGTCCCAAGATAACATTCTGTTAGTATCATTACCCATCTGACCCAATCCAAAGCACCTTCTAGAGATTTCCATATTCCTTTTTCAGAGAATCAGATAGTTCAAGTATACATTAAAAAGTCTCTTCTGGTGCAATACTTTAAGTTTTAAAGTAAGACATTATAAAAATTCTGTTACTCTTCAAACTGTCACCCATTAGTTTCAGCATCTATTGATGATTCCTGCCAGAATCAGTTATTATGATGATGGCTACCAATTTTCCAATTCCATACTTTATTCTACTTTTATTGGTTGGCTTTCTACTATAAGAGAATAATTTTCCCTTTTTATTTATTAAATATCAGTGTGGACTCATGGATTTCTTATTCCATGGTTATAATCCTTTACTATTGTACAGGAAAGGGGTCCTGATCCAGACCCCTAGAGAGGGTTCTTGGATCTCATGCAAGAAAGAATTCAGGGTGAGGCCATAGAGTAAAGTGAAAGCAAGTTTATTAAGAAAGTAAAGGAACAAAAGGATGGCTACTCCATAGAACAGCCCCGAGGGCTGCTGGTTGCCCTTTTTTATGGTTATTTCTTGATTACATGCTAAACAAGGGGTGGATTATTCATGCCTCCCCTTTTTAGACCATATAGGGGAACTTCCTGACATTGCCATGGCATTTGTACACTGTCATGGCCCTGGTGGAAGTGTAGCAGTGAGGACGACCAGAGGTCACTTTTGTTGCCATCTTGGTTTTGGTGGGTTTTGGCCGGCTTCTTTACTACCACCTGCTTTATCAGTAAGGTCTTTATGACCTGTATTTTGTCCCAACCTCCTACCTCATCCTGTGACTTAGAATGCCTTAACGGTCTGGGAATGCAGCCCAGTGGGTCTCACCCTCATTTTACCCAGCTCCTATTCAAGATGGAGTTGCAGGCCGGGCACGGTGCCTCACGCCTGTAATCCCAGCACTTTGGGAGGCCAAGGCGGGTGGATCACGAGGTCAGGAGATCGAGACCATCCTGGCTAACATGGTGAAACCCCGTCTCTACTAAAAAATACAAAAAAATTAGCCGGGCGTGGTGGCGGGTGCCTATAGTCCCAGCTACTCAGGAGGCTGAGGCAGGAGAATGGCAGGAACCCGGGAGGCGGAGTTTGCAGTGAGCAGAGATCGCGCCACTGCACTCCAGCCTGGGAGACAGAGCGAGACTCAGTCTCAAAAAAAAAAAAAAGATGGAGTTGCTCTGGTTCACACACCTCTGACATTTCTCCCCTCCCTTTTATAAGAGAACCCTTAATCCTAAGGGTTGCAGAGGAATGAAGATCCACTGGGTCCCAATCCAGATCCCAAGAGAGGATTCTTGGATCTCACGCAAGAAAGAAATCAGGGTGAGTTCATAGAGTAAAGTGAAGGCAAGTTTATTAAGAAAGTAGAGGAATAAAAGAATGGCTACTCCACAGACAGAGCAGCCCCCTGAGGGCTGCTGGTTTCCCATTTTAAAGGTTATTTCTTAATTATATGGTAAACAAGGGGTGGATTATTCATGCCTCCCCCTTTTTAGACCATATAGGGTAACTTTCTGTTGTTGTCATGGCATTTGTGAACTGTCATGGCACTGATGGGAGTGTAGCAGTGAGGACGACCAGCGGTCACTTTTGTCATCATCTTGGTTTTGGTGGGTTTTAGCTGACTTCTTTACTGCAACCTGTTTTATCAGCAACATCTTTATGACCTGTACCTTGTGCTGACCTCCTATCTCATCCTATTTCTTAGAATGCCTTAACCATTTGGGAATGCGGTCCAGTAGGTCTCAGCCCCATTTTACCCAGCTTCTATTCAAGATGGAACCGCTCTGGTTCACACACCTCTTGACATTTCTCCCCTCCATTTTATAAGAGAACCCTTAATCCTAAGGGTTGCAGAGGGATGGAGATCCATCTTCTGTAAATTCTTCAGGCCGAATAGGGGTGATGACACTCCTGCCTAACTATTATGGTCTCTTGTATTCAGGGTAGAGAGGAGCTCAGTCAGAAAGCATCAGTATCGTGACGGGCATTCATAACTCTTGAGTTCTGACAAGGGTTGATATCTGGAAGATTGATAAGTGTTCAGTTTAAGAAAACATTCAGTAAGCTTGTCCTGCATTCCTACACAAAGAGTACAACAGCAATGTATTCCACAAAAGTTAAGTAAAATAATCCCAAGTAAATTAAATTAGAAAGCTTTCCATGAACTGGGTAACTACTGGAACCAAGCTGATACGGCGTTGCTAGCTAATTCCAATATGTGCCCAGAATTAAAATACTGATTCAGATTTTTACATTACCCATCCCTCTTGTTTCTTATGAGCAGCAGCCAGAGATCACTAGTTGGTTCACAGGAATAAGCAAGGTTAGCCTAAATTGCAGAAACAAACTTAAAAACAACTGATGAGACTAGAATTTAATAACAAGTATACCATAGTTTTTGAAACATAACTTTTCTCTCTCCAGTTTCCCATTTTTACTAAAGATAAATTATGGCAAGACTGATTTGTTTTATTATCTTGGCCTGATTATGTGTATAAAGTACACCAAGAGTATTTTTCACATAATCTCTTTTTAAATTGGCTTTGATGGAACTCTGTTACATAGAAGGAATCTCAGATAAGACTTTTTTAAAGCCAAGCTCAGCCATGGGTGTGTACTCTCAAATACCTGTGAGTTGAGTAAATGTCTCTCCTTTTGAGGTCCCAAGATAACCTGGGGCTCCTGGACCTGTGAGAAAGTGACATTCTTTACTTACCACAGGTCAGAAACCCTGTACAGGGACTGTGTAGGCAAGGTACAAGGCCAGTTTCCCAAGGGGATTTTATGGGCTCTATAAGTCAAGTTTAATTCCTTAAATGAAAGCACACCATTCCAGTCAAAGCCTTGGTAAAATAACCAATTTTTCCAATTGTGTCCTGTTACAAAAGAAAACAGATTCTTACTGCACTTATGCAAATAACTATTGCCATAAATTAAGAATACTCACAAATAGTTTCTAAATTCTGGAGAAATTAGGGAGAGAGAAACAAATATGCTCCAAATTTTGTTCATAGCAGTATGCTTTATTCAATTGCTAAAAGCTGTAAGTAGCTCAAAAGAAAAGTTTCCTTGACTCTGAAAAAACAAAGCAAAGATCAGCAATGTTTTAAGCAAAGTTAAAAAGATTACTTAAGTTTTTTTTATTGGTTCAGTAAATTTAGTTAACTCCTGTCTTGCTTGATATTCACGAACATTTTAACTCTCTATGAGAGTTCTGAAAGTTGTTTCCTCTATTCTAATGTCACAATTTCCAAAGTTATTAGAAATCTGCATTCAAGAACACCTATTAGAGTCCAATAGCCAATTATAAACCACCTTCTAAAGAGGATTAAAACAAGACAACAATTGTTTGTGGATGACAAAATGTTTTAGGAAGCCATAGTCAAAAACATGATTGACAAATAAATTTTGTTACCTCTGTAGCATACAATGATTTTATGTAACAATTATAATTATTAATAACATACACTAAGTCATATCAGAATTAGGAGTTTCCCATAATTTGGGAACATATGCTAATAACACATTTATACAAATATAGCCCAAAGAAAGCCAAACACCATTTCATATTTGATAATGCTCCCTGTATAATTTTTATACCAAATAAGCCAAATGTCACTGTTGCATTAGTGCACTGTTGATGTCAAACTCCATTCTTAATGAAACCTTATAGACAAATGTATTCAATCTTAATCAGTTTGATGATAAAGTAAGATTTTCATAAATCTTTTATAACCCTTTACAAGTTTTTGTTAAAGAGCAGATCATAAGCAGGTTTTTGCACTAAGAAAAAACCTGTTGTGCTTTTATTCCAATGTTCAATTTATGAAAAACTGAATAATACCCCTTTAACTTTAGCCAACATGTTCACACACAGAATTTCTTTCACAAGATTAATTTTTCAGAAACCTTTCACAACTGGCCTAAACCTTTAGATTTTTTCTATCTAACTTAAAACAATCCTATAACCCTTTTAATCTAGGCAAGAAAAAAAATCCACATTCCCATGACTTTTTATAATCTTTTACCAAAAACACATTTCACTTTCTTTACACACCTTGCATGTGAAACTGTTTCTTCACTAGTTCAATTATGTGTTATAATATTAACCCTTAGTGACTTTTTACTGTTGGTAACAAACGTTGGTAAGTAGCAATTTTAATTTTGTACTAGGTGTGGAGCCTAACCTAGGACACACCAGGCAGAAGTGCAGATAAGGGCTGAGTCCAGCATAGGTAGGGGTCGTGGCTAACTCCACATGTCCTAGGCCTTATATCTAGAATCTAATGCTCAAAAGTTAAAGAAGCAGTTTATGACCTTAAAGCATTTAGCAAACTTAATATCGGACCTGCATAATTTAGACCAAATGTTTACATTTTGAAGATATTTTAATTTTACCAATAATCTTTAAAATTATCTTTATTTCCCAAAGATTACTTAAGTCACATGAACTAAAAGGCATTACACTTTTTACTTTTCTGACAAAATATTTGATTTAAGCTCTTATTATTATTAAACCAATTAATTAAAGCTCTTTTATATTATACACACAACACATACAAATACACAGACAGACAGAAGGCAAAGGATCATTCCCTAAGCTGGGAACTGAACCCCAAACCCAGGCCACCATTGTGAAAAGAGAAAGCATGGCCACATGGTTACAAGGTCAAGTTCCCAAGGACATACAAGACAAGAAGGAAACCTCATCTAGTTTTTTTCAGGGACCTGCAGCAGTTTGTAACTGACCAGTTTGCTGGGCTATTTTGCAAAGTGGGCTTACAGCTGTCCTAAGCCAGTGTTCTATCCTAAGTTACCCCTTTTTAAGACAGAACAATACAGAAAAGACACACAACAGATTTGCTACGGCTTAAGACTAACCTCATAAATCCTTTTTTTTTTTCATTAATCAAAACTTTACAGCAGAGGAGATAAACAGTGATTTTTTTTAACCGTTTATTCAACCAGTGTGCACAGAGAGAGAGAGAGAGAGAGAGAGAGAGAGAGGAAAGCATTGCCTGAGGCAAGGTGGGAAAGGCAGGTGCTCAAAGAAGCCAGAGAAAGACCCACCCATTGCAGTGACACTGAAAAGTTCAGGCGGCTGCGTGTCGGCAGTGAAGGGATCTTTTCCAGCAGTCCCACCAGCTCTCAAGTTTCCCCTTTTAGGGAGGAAAAAGCTCCCCACGTCCCATGATCCTGTACATGCCTAATCCTGTCACCCACAGCCATTTGCAAATAGTACAAGGCAGATTAATCCAAGGAGAATAGCAGTTAACATCCCATAGTGCCAAACCTGTTCTTAGCCAAAAGGGACTTTACCTACTGAGAGGGACTTTACTGAGAGGGGCCTCTAACCCCCTAAATCTTAGAAGGGGCTCTAACCCTCCTAAGTCGGACCTCTAATAACCTAAGGTCAGTCAAGCATCCTTGCCTTTTATTGAGAGGAGCATTTAACCCTCTCTGTCTTAGGAGACACTCTAACTCCCCTAAGTTGGGCTTCTAACCCAATCCTATCCTTTATCCAGGTACCCCACCACTCACCCAGAGTCGTCCAGTCAGTGCTGCAGTCTATTTCCTTTGAGTCGGGGGGTTCTCCTCAGTATCATCCCTTCAGGGTTCACCAGAAAGTTGTTACCAGACCCCACCACTTACCCAAAGTTAGCCATTGGGTTGGGGCTTTCCGTACTGTAGTTGCTTCTGTGGTCACCAGAAAGATGTTACAGGACACCAACACTTACCCAGATTTAGCCTTTGGATCAGGGGTTTCTGTACTATAGTCCCTTCGTGGTTGCCAGAAAGATGTTACATGAAAGAGGTCCTGATCCAGACCCCTAGAGAGGGTTCTTGGATCTCACGCAAGAAAGAATTCAGGATGAGTCCTTAAAGTGAAAACAAGTTTATTAAAGAAGTAAAGGAACAGAAGAATGGCTACTCCATAGACAGAGCAGCCCCAAGGACTGCTGGTTGCCCATTTTTATGGTTATTTCTTGATTACATGCTAAACAAGGGGTGGATTATTCATGCCTCCCCTTTTTAGACCATATATAGGGTAACTTCCTGACGCATGGCATTTGTAAACTGTCATGGTGCTGGTGGGAGTGTAGCAGTGAGGATGACCAGAGGTCACTCTTGTGGCCATCTTGGTTTTGGTGGATTTTGGCCGGCTTCTTTACTACAATCTGTTTTATCAGTAAGGTCTTTATGACCTGTATTTTGTGCCAACCTCCCATATCATCCTGTGACTTAGAATGACTTAATCGTCTGGAAACGCAGTCCAGTAGGTCTCACCCTCATTTTACCCAGCTCCTATTCAAAATGGAGTTGCTCTGGTTCACACGCCTCTGACACTATCATTATTTTTTTGATGCATAGATTATCTTATATTTGTCCAGTGCAGTCTCTCCAAGCTAGCTCCTGTGTCCTTTTGACAGGTCCCCATCATTCTTTGAGCATGTCTTTACTTTTTTTTTTTTTTTTGAGACGGAGTCTGGCTCTGTCACCCAGGCTGGAGTGCAGTGGCCCAATCTCAGCTCACTGCAAGCTTCGCCTCCCAGGTTCACGCCATTCTCCTGCCTCAGCCTCCCGAGTAGCTGGGACTACAGGCACCTGCCACTATGCCCGGCTAATTTTTTTTTTTGTATTTTTAGTAGAGACGGGGTTTCACCATGTTAGCCAGGATGGTCTCGATCTCCTGACCTCGTGATCCACCCTCCTCGGCCTCCCAAAGTGCTGGGATTACAGGCGTGAGCCACCGCGCCCGGCCATGTCTTTACTTTTTGACATGAGATGTTGCAGGCTCATTTATGCTTTCCCTGTACCAGCCCTGGAATGAATTTTTTCTTAAAAACAACAAAACACTACTGTCCCCTAACTCACCCCTAAACCACCTTGTTTTCTATTTGTAGAGAATGGTAATTTTTTTTTTTCTGTCACCTAGGCTGGAGTACAGTGGTGCAATTATGGCTCACTGCAGCCTTGACCTCCTGGGGTCAAGTGATCCTCCCATCTCAGCCTCCCAAGTAGCTGGGACCACAGGTGCATGCCACCACGCCTGGCTAATTTTTGTATTTTTCGTAGACATGGAGTTTCGTCATGTTGCTCAGGCTGGTCTTGAACTCCTGGACTCAAGCAATCTGCCTGCCTTGGCCACCCAAAGTGCTGGGATTTACTTCTTTCCTTTTTTTTTTTTTTTCTTTTTCCTTTTCATTTAGTTTTATTTTTCAAAATAGAGATGGGGTTTCACCATGGTGCCTAAGCGGGTCTCAAACTCCTGGGCTCAAGTGATCCTCCTGCCTTGACCTCCCAAAGCATTGAGATTATGTAAAGGCGTGGGCCAGCATGTCTGGCCATACTTATTTTCACTTAACAATTTATCCTGAAAATCATTCCACTTGAGTTCGTAAAGTAACTAGAACAAAGAATAAATATTAGAGCCAGATGTCGTGTTTCATGTCTGTAATCTCAGCTACTTGGGAGGCTGATGTGGGAGCATTGCTTGAGGCCAGAAGTTTAAGACCAGCTTGGGCAACATGATGAGACCCCCATCTAAAAAATATATATATTTTTTAATTAGCTGGGCATGGTGGCAAGCACCTGTAGTCCCAGCTACTTAGGGGGCCAAGGTGGGAGGACCAACTGGACACAGGAGTTCAAGGCTGCAGTGAACTGTGATTGTGCCTGTGAGCAGCCACTGCACTTCAGCCTGGGTGACAGAGCAAGACCCCATCTCTAAAGAATAATAATAGTAATAATTCTCAGTAGGTGAAAACTTAGGGAAATGACTACTTTTGTGCAGTGTTTGTAGAAGTAAATTACCAAATTCTTCCTTTTCACATAGATGTGGGTTGAAGATCTTTAGAATTCAAGGAATCAACCGTGAGAGTCTTTTGAAAAGCCTCGCTGTGGTTTGTGTGTATTTTCCCTCTCCCTCTGGTTAGGACAAACTTAGTAAAGACTAAAGAAAGCTAACTTCTCTGGCACAGCGCAAGTTTGATACTTTCACCTACCAAGAAATCTAGGGGGTAGAAGGCAGCGTAGTTTTATGTAATGACCACTGGACTGGAAATCTGAGTTTAGGTTCTGGTTCTGCCTTCAATTTATTCTGTAACTTTTGATGGATCAAGAAATCAGCTGGGCGTGATGGCTCACGCCTGTAATCCCAGCACTTTTGGAGGCCAAGGTGGGCAGATCACCTGAGGTCTGGAGTTTGAATCCAGCCTGGCCAACACGGTGAAACCCTGTCTCTACTAAAAATAAAAAATTAGCCAGGTAAGCTGGTGCACCCCTTTCGTTCCAGCTACTCGGGAGGCTGAGGCAGGAGAATCGCTTGAACCCAGGAGGTGGAGGTTGCAGTGAGCCGAGATGGCACCACTGCACTCCAACCTGGGCGACAGAGCGAGACTGTCTTAAAAAAAAAAATTCTCTGTGAGGCATTTTGTCATCCATAAAACTGGATAAATGCCACCTGTTCTCAGAAGACTAAACTATTTTAATATTGCATAGGAAATAAGTGGTCCAAGACAAAGTAGAGATGTCATGGGTTATAGTTTATATAAAAGAAGGTACGTTTTTGCCCAAGAATATCAAGTGAGGTACAGAGACAATGCAGTATCGACTATCTGAATAAACAAAAAGATTTTAGAGCTAGCAAGAGGGTTGTGGGGAGGAGGCTCTGGGCTAGAAGTATTAACGAAATATTAGAGTCGGGGTATTGGCAAGATAAACTCATTATGTAAAAGAGGAGGGAGAAACAGATTAAAGGAAAACCATAAGTTTGAGTATACCCTAATAATAATAAATTGATGGTGTACAGTTATAAAAATGTGTTTACATGGTTAGGAAATCTTTAAACATGTAAAATCACATAGAATAGAAATATATCTAGAAAACCCATGCAAAACCAAATGAAATAGTAACAGGGATAGAGGTTGCCCAAATAACTTTGGACCGACAATGCTAATAGTTGATATTAGAATACAGAAATGGGTCACAGCGCAATCAGGAAAGCTGTGACCAGAATGTTTCCACAACATAGCTGATGAAAATCAATGGCAGTGCTAAAGCCTGCTCCTCGCTGTCCTGACAATATCAATGGCCTTAAGCAAGAAACAACTAAAAAGGCGGGGCATGGTGGCTCATGCCTGTAATCCCAACACTTTGGGAGGCTAAGGCCGGTGGATCACTTGAGGTCAGTAGTTTGAGACCGGCCTGGCCAACGTGGTGAAAACCCGTCTCAACTAAAAATACAAAAATTAGCTGGGCGTGGTGGTACGCACGTGTAATCCCAGCTACTTGGGAGGTTGAAGCATGAGAATAGCTTGAACCTGGGAGGCGGAGGTTGCAGTGAGCCGAGATCATGCCACTGCACTCCAGCCTGGGCGACAGAACCAGTCTCGGGGAAACAAACAAAACATTTAAAAAAGGAAACTGAATACATATTTTTAATTTTTGAACTTTGACAATAATAAAGAATACTTTATACAACTAAGAAGGGGTTGGTTACATTTAAAGAAATACCAAATAGAATTATTTTGGACCTTGGAATCCAAATAAAAGCCAGAGGGACTGAAATCAGTATCTTCAAGATACTTCAAGCTAATAGTCATCCATGATAAGAAATAATGACATGTATAATAGCTTTCCCCTATTGTAGCTTTACTGGGAGACAAGTACTGTGTGACGTTTTAGATATACTACTTCATTTAATTATCAGAACAGAGATGAGTTAGATCAATACTGCCCTTAGACCTGGGCAAGAGGGGCCCCTGACCTGTGTCCCTGCTTTAGAGGGCCTTCACTGTCAGGATTTATACCATTCAAGCCTCAGGGAAATGCTTCTCCACTCTGTTTATCCTGTGTCCTCAAAACCAAACGTGACTGCTTCTGAACACTCTGTAGCTCTGTGGGCTATACTGCTGCCAGCATTGGAAGCAGACATGGTTTTGGACTTTGCAGAGGATTTCAGTGGTGGAAACATGTAGGTTGGCAAAGGCAAATTAAGTCGTCAAGTCATGCCTTTCAGATAGCACAGATGCAATAGATTCTTGCCGAATGAAGTATTTTTCTCCAGTAGTTTCCAGAGTCCATTTTCCTTTCTTCTTTCTGTGTTTGAATTGGTAGTTCCAGAGGTAATCGCAAATTGAACAGTATTCACTGCAAGTGCACACGGTGTCTGGGAAACATTTTTCACTAACAAACAATTCATATGACTCTTCAATATTTATATAAGTAGTTTTCCACGTAACATGTGAGAGGCAAGATATTAATTTCTTCCATTAGCAATTATATGCATATTGAATGTGGAATCAAATATAGTTCTGTGTTTTATTTTTATTAAAATGTTCACATTTAATTGCATGTTCAAAAAATTAAATGGGAAGTTTTACTTCAGCTGCAAATGTAGGAAGTCACAAGAAAAAGCCAGATAACCGACAAAATCATAGCTTTTCTTGAATCCATCAATGAGCTGTGGTTACAAGGCAACCAAGTTCGCTGAAATCCAAAGAGTGACAAAGCCTTGCAAGGAGAGATGTGACACATAAACGGCTTCACCTCTGGCAAAGGGAGGGGAAGAAGAAGGCCCAAGTACAAATAGGTAAGATAAAATCAGCTAACATTTTAATGAATTATTATTCCTATTTTTGAGACAGGGTCTCACTCTGCCACCCAGGCTGGAGTGCAGTGGCGTGATCATGGCTCACTGCAGCCTCTATTTCCTGGGCTCAAGCGATCTCCCTGCCTTAGCCTCTGGAGTAGCTGGTACTACAAATATGCACCAATATACCCAGCTAATCTTTTTTTTTATTTTTATTTTTTGAGATGGAGTTTCACTCTTGTTGCCCAGCCTGGAGTGCAATGGTGCGATCTTGGCTCACTGCAACCTCTGCCTCCTGGGTTCAAGTGATTCTCCTGCCTCAGCCTCCCGAGTAGCTGGGATTACAGGCATGTGCCATCATGCCCGGCTAATTTTTTGTATTTTTAGTAGAGACGGTGTTTCACCATGTTGGTCAGGCTGGTCTCGAACTCCTGACCTCAGGTAATCTGCCCGCCTTGGACTCCCAAAGTGCTGGGATAACAGGCGTGAGCCACCGTGCCCAGCCCCAGCTAATCTTTTTATGATTCTTAGTAGAGACGAGGTCTTGCTACGTTGCTCAGGTTGGCCTCAAACTCTTGAGATCAAGTCATCCTCCCACCTCAGCTTCCCAAAGTACTGAGATTACAGGCAAGAGCCACCATGCCCCGCCAATTTTATTGAATTCTTAGGGGCCAAGTATGGGCTAGCATGTCAATTTGTAATAGCTCATAGCAGAGGAAAATATTGAGAAAGTTATGCAAGAAACACCAAAAAAAAAAAAAAAATAGACTGCGATAATTAATAGGTAATTTTCCCTCCTACACACACTTTCAGAGATGAGATGAACCCTGTATTATAGAAATGTTTATGAACACAGAAAAAGATGAAAATAAAATTTTTAATACCTAGTTTGGACACGGGGCCTGACGGCTGGTGCTGTCATACACTGTTGGAGGAAGGTATACTGGAAAACAAGTTGGCTATATTAGAAAAGGTTTTAAAAATACACATGCTGTGTGATCAAATAATTCCAGTTGCAGAAATGTATTATATGCTAATAGCAGAAGAAAGGTAGAGAAATTTACTTACAAAGTTGTTTATATTTTCCAGCAAGAAACAGATGGCACACTTAAACTAGAAAATGAAGTGAATTTAATGAAGGACTATTTATAAAGGTGTGGGCAGGATTAAGGGAAATCAACAAAGGATGGTGGAGTACTCTGGGGCTAGGAACAGGAGGGACACCTTACCACCCTAAGCATGAAGGTGCAGGGTAGGGAGCTGTTACAGGAACCCAGGGAGGGTAACAGTAGGAGAGAAACTCCAACCGGGTGCGGTAGCATCTAGTTCAAGGACACAGCCAATCAGTAGCCCTTTGGGGAGCAAGCTTGGGGCAGAAATATCCTGATCTCCCTTTTTTCCTATCCTTGGATTTCTTGCTGGTGCCTCCCATTGGCCAAACCTACTGGAAGCCAGAGGGCAAGGAAGCCCAGTGATGTAAAGATCAGCCTCCCCAACCAAACAACATGGTGGAGAAGGGGAGGGGATGGACCAAAATCTATTCAAAAGATCCAGCACAATGTTTGCCATGGCATTGCTTATAATGGTGAAATATTGGAAACCACCTCAATGTCTAACACTTGGGAATTTGCAAAACAACTTACGTTGGGTTCATATCTTGGAATACATGCCACCATTAAAATTTAAGTTTTGGAAGTATTATTTATTAAGATGAAAAGATGTTCATAATATATTGTTGAATGAAACAAAATTTTATATACAGTCTGATCACAGTTTTCTGTCAGCATTTTGTGTGTGTCTGTGTGTGTGTGTGTATGTGAATTTATACATTAAAATGTCTGGGCGAATCTAATGTTAACAATGCTTCTTTGGAGGTGGTGAGATTACAGATCATTTTAATATTCATAATTTTGCTTCTCTGTATATTCTGCTTTTTCTACAATGTGTAATAAAAAATTAAAGTTCCTTTTTAGAAAAACGGGGGAGATGGCATGATCCCAAATTAATTCTGTGAGTTAAATAGGTGCTATTATTAACACTGATAAGAAGATTCCTTATAACTTCTATTAGAAGCCAATTTCATTTACACACGCAGTTGAAAAATTCTTAAATAAAATTTCAGCAAAGATTTGAGCAATAATAACCATCATTGTATATTTAACTAGATGCCAATTACTGTATTGGGAAACTTAACTGATTATCTAACTTATTTTCATACAACAATGTAAAGAAGGTATTAACATTTCCATTTTAAGGTGAGGAAATCAAAGATTAGAAAAAAAACTATGCCTAAAGATACACAGTTAATAAATAGTAAAACTATATTCAAAGTCAGGTCTGTCTTCATCTAAATCCAATGTTTTCAACCCCTACACTGTATACCATACCATGACTCGGTGGAACTTATCTCCACATACAGGACTGGGAGATCAAAAAGAAAACTTTGGATGTATTACATCATGTCAACAGAGCGAATAGTGAACATCAGAAGAATACTTTATAGATACTGCTAAGGCATGGTGCATGGTATGCCTTTTTTTTTTTTTTTGAGACAGGGTCTCGCTCTGTTACCCAGGCCGGAGTGCCGTAGCGTGATCTTGGCTCACTGCAATCTCTGCTTCTTGGGGTCAAAAAAATTAAATTCTAGTAAGCTCTAAGAAAGAAGAGACCAACAAAAATTACTTATTTGGATGGAGCGGGACAGACAGGGCAGGCTGGGGTGAGGACAAGCACATCAGGTGTAGGGTAGGTGAAGGGAGGACGCGGGGCCTCCAGGGTGGGTGAAGGGGGAGGGACACAGGGACACCCGGGGCAGTGCCTGGAAGGACAGTCCCACCAGCTGGCCTTCCCTGCAGGAGTCTGAGAACCTTTGCCTGGCATGCTCAGCAATGCATTTTATCTGATGGGTGAGTGGGGAGCTTTGGAAGTTTGCTTTTATATTGATGAAGTGTTCGTTTTCACTGCGGATGTTTTATCTGCTGATGTCTTTTATTTTGTGGACTTTCTCAGACATCTGCTGTGGCCACACGTGATGGTGGCTGAGTTCGATTTTGGCCCACATGTCAGGCAGAGACTGCCCAGCAAACCCAAACTGAATTTCAAGTTGATTCTCGGAAGGCTACAAGGACACAGTACTGGTTAAGCTGAGGTGGGTATGAGGTAGTTACTATTATTTGTATTATTCTCATTTCACAGGTCCGGTCTAGAGAGTTGTGTTTGCCATAGATATCAGTGCCTATCATGAAACAAGTCCAGCAATTGTGATCGGATCTGAATCATGTGTCATATGTTGGCAGTTTCTGTATTTAGTTTTCCACACAGCAGCCATCATCATACTTTTTTCATGGTCTAGAGTTACACTGTCCAATATGGTAGCCACTACCCACATGTGGATATTTAAATTAAAATTAATTAAAATTAAATGACATTAAAAATTCAGTTCCTCAGTTGCACCAGCCATACTGCAAGTGCTCAATAGCCATTTGTGGCCAGCGGTTACTTCACTGGAGAGCACAAGGTTATAGAGCAATTTCACCATCTCAGAAAGCTCTTCTGGGCAGTGCCAGTCTAGAAGTTTCTTAATTTTCTCTTTAAAATGGTGGATGACTTCCATACAGAGTTGTTTGTGGGCAGTTAATTTTATCATTCAGCTTCTCACAATTTTTATCCAAGAGCCTATAAAATTCAATTTTGGTAAACACACTTTATTGTTTGGAGATTGTCATTTCCTAAAGGGCAGAGATGTTCTTCCTCTATTTTTGTGAAGAGCCTTAGTTCACCAAATTTAATAAGTGTTTGCTGGTGCCAATTACCGTAGCATACTGAACTCTGCACAAGGCCAAGCAAATGTCATGTCTGAGGCAGCCTTAATATTTCTCAAGCAATCTCTGGTTGGTTTCATAGCATGTAGCAGAGGAATCCAGCATTTCTTGGCATTCCTTGAAGTTCGAGACGTTATACTGTGTCCGTGCCAGGATGGATACGCAGATGCCACAGTACTTCCCTCCTGGCCTTGGTAGCAAAGAACTATGGGCAAGCTCAGGCCCCCCACTTAAGTTAGTTCAGCACCTTAGCGGGCAGGGATTGGTAGGATGAGGGGTAAGAGACCAGCTTGGAGCTTAGTTCTTATACGTACTTCCATTTATTCATTCAACAAGTATTAATGGAACCCTATGACCGCCAAGCATTGCAGTAGGCACTGGGGAAAGAAGAGATGAAAATGACAAGGTCCCTGCCCTTGAAGAACTTATAATCTAGTGGGGAGCAGACAATGAAGATTTAATTCCATGCGGCCAATTTTAACTCCATGCGGTAAATGCAGTGACAGGTGTCACGGGCAATATGAGATCAGGGATGGCCTCCTGCAGAAGTGATGCCCACAACTATAGGAGGCCCAAGAGCAGACATCTCCATACAAGAAGACTCTGTCTCTGGGGATTTGGGTGAGAAAGGGGTGTTCTAGAGAAGCAGAGAAGTTGCGACAGATGTATAGTTCATGTGGGTTTGGCTTTGTTCGTGTAATTGATGGAAACTCATGACAAGATGGAAGAGCAAGAAGACCTAGATTGTTATCATTCTTCTCCTTCTGAGTTTGAGCCAGAGTCGATGAGTTTTAGAACACAGTCATATGTGAGTTGGAGTAAGTATAATGCCAGAGAATGAGGGTGACTCTAAAAATAGCCTTCACCAACTGTTGCCGTGATTCTAATGTGGATTTTTGGCATGCCTCGGGAGAGCTGCCCGTGGGTTTGGGGCTATAGCAGGAAATGACCATAGAGAATGTGGGCAGAGGACTGAGCCAGTTGATCTGTGGCAGCTTGTGTCTTAGGGGGCGGAGGCTTAGAGACAAAGGAGGTGAGAAAAACTGCAGTAGACAGGGAGGCAAGGCGTGGGATCTGCCTCAAGAACACTCTTATTTGCCATTATTGCTACCAAATTGTGCAGGAGGAGTAGACGTCTCCAGCCCAATTCATCCAACCAAGGATCCTGGTTTAAATGCTTTACCCATGGTCATGGGCACTCAGGATGTGTCTCTCTCCACGGGCTTCCCTTCCGATAGGCAGAAAGTCTTCCTTAGTGATTTAGGTAGACTGAGGTAGTTATTTAGTTTAGATCATGGCAGTCTTTGGCATGGTCTAACTCATGGCAGGTCTAAATCTGACCTTATCCTATTTATTTGCTCTTTTGTCTTCAAATTCCTCCAAATAGCTTTTCCTCTAGTTAAGCAGCCTCGTCTGAGGTCACATTCTGTCCATTTCTGTCTTCTTGCCTTTGCTTTCCTCTACAATACCCCCTCCTCTCCCTTTTCTTTTTCCTTCCTTTAACAAATGCTACCCATTGTTCTCATTGTTCAAGACCCAGGTTAAGCCCCACGTACTCTGTGAAACCTTCCATACCTACTCTAGCTCATGCTATCTTTTCCTCTTTAGGATTTTTGTGTTTTAGTCCAAATACTGCCATCTGACATTGAGACATTGATGTTGAAAAGGAAGAAATCACTTTATTTTATTTATTTATTTATTTATTTATTTAGACGGAGTTTCACTCTTGTTGCCCAGGCTGGAGTGCAATGGCGTAATCTCGGCTCATTGCAACCTCCGTCTCCCAGGTTCAAGCATTTCTCCCGCCTCAGCCTCCTGAGTAGCTGGGATTACAGGCATGCACCACCACACCTGGCTAATGTTGTATTTTTAGTAGAGACGGGGTTTCTTCATGTTGGTCAGGCTGGTCTTGAACTCCTGACCTCAGGTGATCCACCTGCCTCGGCCTCCCAAAGTGCTGGGATTACAGGCATGAGCCACCAAGCCCGGCCGGGGAAGAAATCACTTTAGAGACTACTTAAGGCCTTTACCTTGATTAATCTGTCCTTTCTCTCTTCTTTTGGAAGAAGATTGTTCGTTCTTGTAAACATTTTCTATTGAAAAGACAAATACAACATCATCATCAAAGGAAAGGATGAATGCCCATAATCCCATTACCTCAATACAACAATTTTAAGTATGCGCAGTTCTTTCTCAGTCATACGCATTGTTTTATATCAGCTCATAAACCATTTTATATATATTTTTTCCTCCACTTAACATTATAACCCAAACACTTCCTATGTTTTTTCACAGAAGTATAACATTTCCATGTGTTACTGTACGGTGATTTTATCAAGCCATTAAGCCACTCTCCTGACACTGGACATTGGGCTGCTGAAGCTGCCATATCTTTTTTTTTAAGATGGAGTCTTGCTCTGTCATCAGGCTGGAGTGCAGTGGTGCAGTTTCAGCTCACTGCAACCTCCGCCTCCCGGGTTCAAGCAATTCTCCTGTCTCAGCCTACCGAGTATAGCTGGGACTCCAGGCTTGTGCCACCACACCAGGCTAATTTTTGTATTTTCAGTAGAGATGGGGTTTCACCATGTTGGCCAGGATGGTCTCGATCTCCTGACCTCATGATCTGCCCGCCTCGGCCTCCCAAAGTGCTGGGATTTCAGGTATGAGCCACAGCGCCTGGCTGAAGCTGCCATTTCAAAAGAATGACCTGTTGCTGTTGATTCCATCTGCTCTTAGCTCTGAGAATTTGCTCTATCGATGATCCCTCTCTTGGATCTTATTCTCTCGTTGTCTTTGGACACCTCTTAAATCTACAAGGATGTTCAGTCTTACCTATCCTAAAAAATATCTCAACCCTGTTACCCGCCATCTTCTGTGGCCTCCACTACTTCCTAACCCACTCATTCTTTTACCCCTTTTTGTTTGCCTCTCCTCCCCTGCCACCCCCTCACTTCAACACAGTATGAAGGGTCCTCAAAAAATTCAAAGTAAAACTATCCTATGGTCCAGCAATCCCACTATTGGGTATACATTCAGAGGAAATGAAATCAGTTGAAGAGGTATCTGCACCTCCATGTTCACTGCAGCTTATTCACAAAAGCCAAGATATGGAATCAACTTATATGTCCATTGTGGGATGAATGGATAAAGAGAATGTGGTGTATACAGACACAATAGAATACTATTCAGCCTTAAAAAAGAAGGAAATCTTGTTATTTGAGACTGCATGGATGAACCTGGAGGACAAAATGAGCCAGGCACAGAAGGAAAGTCTCTTTTTAACAACTGCATCTGCAAGTCCGAAGAGGTCTTCTCAGTCCTGTTGTCTTTGACATTGACTGTCCTCTCTATTTTAAAACTTGTTTCCCAGGCTGTTGGTGACACCACATTTCCATTGTGCTTCTCCGCTTTCTTTCTAGATCTTTCTCTGCCTTTTTCACGGACTCCTCTTCAGCCTTTCCAAAACGAAGATCTTTCTCCAGGGCTCTCCTTGGCCCTCTTTTCTTGCCTTCTCCCCTCTCTTTCTAGGCAGTCATTTACTCTCTCATCTTTAGCTAATGACGCCGTACGAATGATTCCATATCTGGAGTCACATCTCCCAAGCCCTCAGCTCACCTTCGCCATCGCTGGCGTCAGCACAGCTCCCTGGTATGGGTCCAGCACCTCACAGCCAACACACTCAGAACCCAACCCTCCATCTTTGCTTCTCACCCAGGCTTTCCAGCTGAATTCCTTTTTTTCCTATCCTTCCACAGATGGTCCAAAATCTCTGAATCATCTTTCATTCTTTCCTCTCCTCATATCTCACCGACTCATTTAGCATCCAGAATGTGTCTCATCCATTTTCTAATTTCCATTCAAACCCACAAAGTTTTTATTTAGAAAAATTTTGAAATACAAAAGCAGTATATGCTGGTGTCAAAAATTCAAATGCTATCTAATCTGTCACAGGAGTGGAGTTAAATAAATGAAAAATAAAGAAAACAGTTCAGATGATATGATGTGTATTAATCACAGGTAAGATTATTGTAATCAGGTGTATGATTATATGGAGCAAAAAGTGAATTTTCCCCTTCATACATTCACTTCCCAACTCCTCTCTAAACTTGATTTCCTTTCCCAGTAGTAACGACTGTTTACACTCATACTTTTTTAAAAAGTGGGTTTACAATCACAATCACACTTTTTTTTTCATTAGTGGGATTATACTATACAGTATCTTACTCCCCCATGCCCATGTAATATGTGAGTCTTCCATGGAAGAGAATACAAAGTCTAGAAATAAATCCACACATACATAGTCAATTAATTTTGAGAAAGTATAAAGTCAATTAAATGGCAAAAGGATAGTCTGCAACAAACGGTGCTACAACAACTAGACATCACACCCACAAAATTAACTTCAACCCTTTAATCTCACAAAATATATAAAAGTTGACTCAAATGGATCATAGACTGAAACATAAGAGCTAAAACATTAAGTTTCTGGATAGAAACATGAGAGAAAATATTTGTGACCTCGAGCTAGGCAAATATTTTTTAGGACACAAAAAACATGAAACAAAAAAGAAAAAAATAATAAAAAAGTGTATTTCACCAAAGTTAAAAACCTCTTCTCTTTGAATATCTTAAGAGAATGAAAAGACAAGTTATGGACTAGGAGAAAACATTTGCAAAACACACATCGGATAAAAGATTTGTATTCAGAATACATAAAATGCAATTTGGTAACATGAAGACAAACCAATTGTAAAAAGAATAAAAGATTTGAACAGACATGCCACCAAAGAAGACATATTGATTGCAAATAAACACATGGAGAGTGTTCAATATCATTAGTCATGAGGACAAGGCAGATTAAGTGCACAATGAGATATCATTAGACACTTGCTAGAATGGTTCAAATTAAAAAGGCTAACAAAACCAAGTGCTAACAAGGGTATGGAACAACTAGACCTTTCATACATTGCTGGTGGGGATCTAAAATATATCCCACCTTGGAAGACAGTTGGGCAGTTTAAATTTACATTTATCACGCCACCCAGTTAAATTTACATTTATCACATGACTTAGCAGATCTACTCCTAGGTATTTACCCAAGATAAATGAAAACATATGTTCACACAAAATACCTGAAAACAAATGTTTTTAGCAGCATTATTAATAATGACCAAAAACGTGGAAACAATCCAAATGTTCATCAGTTGGTGACTGGACAAATTGTGGTATATCCATTCAATGGAATACTACTAAGCAATAGAAAGGAACAAGTTACTGACGCATGCAACAACTTGGATGAATCTCAGACATTATGCTAAGTAAAAGAAACCAGACACAAAATGCTACATACTGTATAATTCCATTTATGTCAAATGCTGGAAAAGGCAAAGCTGTAGAAACAGAAATCAGATCAGTGGCTGTCAGAGGGAGGGTATGGGATAGACTGCAAGCTGGCACAAGGGAACTTTAAGGGCAAT
Source organism: Pan troglodytes (assembly GCF_028858775.2). Lineage (NCBI taxonomy): Eukaryota > Metazoa > Chordata > Mammalia > Primates > Hominidae > Pan > Pan troglodytes. The sequence goes on along the minus strand of NC_072404.2, from coordinate 154,361,129 downwards.
GTAAATGTTCTTTACCTTGAATGTGGTGGTGGTTATAGGATTTCATAGAATTGTTGAAACTCACTGAACATTTTTAAAAGGTGAATTTTCATCAAACTGCTTATGATTGTGGATAGCTTTGTTCTTTGCTTCTTGTGTTTTTCAGTTTCCTGAATTGTACATATTAACTTTTAAAAAATAAAGATTATTTTAAAAACCTGAAAAAAAAAAGGCGAACTTTTATTTATTTATTTATTTATTTATTTATTTATTTTTTGAGACAGAGTCTCACTCTGTCACCAGGCTGGAGTGCAATGATGTGATCTCCGCTCACTGCAACCTTCACCTTCCGGGTTCAAGCTATTTTCCTGCCTCAGCCTCCCGACTAGTTGGGATTACAGGCACGCACCACCACACCTGGCTAATTTTTGTATTTTTAGTAAAGACGGGGTTTTGCCAGGTTGGTCAGGCTGGTCTCAAACTCCTGACCTCGTGATCCACCCATCCTGGCCTCCCAAAGTGCTAGGATTACAGGCATGAGCCACCACGCCTGGCCAAAAAAGGTGAATTTTATCTGATTAAATTACCTGACTAAATTTGCCAGCTGAATTAAACTTGACTTGGAAAAAAAAAAAAGGAAAAGGAAGTGAGCTGATTTTATATTTTGATAGATAAGGTCAAATTATCCTCCAAAATGGCTACACCAGTAGAATTCGAGAGTGCCTATTTTGCTATACACTTGAATATACAAATGAATATAATCAAAATTTTAAAAGTTTTGTCTGTTTGATGGTGAAAAATGTTTTGATCCTTGATATTCATGCAGCAGCATTAAGATCTTGTTCTGGCCAGGTGCAGTGGCTCACGCCTGTAATCCCAGCACTTTAGGAGGCCGAGGCAGGCGGATCACGAGGTCAAGAGATCAAGGCCAGCCTGGCCAACATGGTGAAAACCCGCCTCTACTAAAAATACAAAAAAATTAGCTGGGCGTGGTGATGTACGCCTGCCATCCCAGCTACTCGGGAGGCTGAGGCAGGAGAATCGCTTGAACCGGGGAGGTAGAGGTTGCAGTGAGCATAGATTGCGTCACTGCATTCCAGCCTGGTGACAGAGCTAGACTCCATCTCAAAAAAAAAAAAAAAAAAAATCTTGTTTTAATTGGTCTCCTCTTTAGTCTTTTCTCTTTCCAAATCATCTTATATAATGTTAATAGAGTAATCCTTCTTGTGCTTAGTTCTAATAATATCTGAACAAATCTTTAATGATCCACCATCACCTACAAAATTAAGTCCAAACCCTTCAGCCAGATCTTTAAGCTCTCCTTGTTCTATATCAGCTTCCCTTTTCTCTCTTCTCTGCTGCGCCTCTCTAGGTCTGGTATGTCTTACCACTTTCAGTAAGCGATTATAAAGTCTGACTCTTAGACATCTAGCTCAATGGTTCTTACACATTGGAATCCTGGGAAGCTTTTAAAAGACAGGGCTGTCCAAGCCTGGTCTGCAGAGATTTGGATTTTATTGGTCTGAAGTGTGGCCTGGGGGTGTTCTGTTTTGTTTTGTTTGTGGTGTCCAGGTGATTTTAATTTGCAGTCAGCATTGTGAACCACTGCTCTAGCTGATCTGGCCATCAGCTAGATAAATTTCATGCATTCCTGCCTTTATATTTTTGTACTGTTTGTTCCCTCCACCTGGAACACCTGTCCTGTTCTCTTTAGCTGTCCAAGTCCTCTTCATTTTTTAGGCGCCCCCTAACATCCAGCTTCCATGCAACACTACACTGAAGCTTTGCTTGATCTCTTGTGCCAAATATGATTTCTACTTCTTTGAACTTTTTTTTATAACTTCCTTCGGACATTTGTCATGTTCTACTTTGCAATATGTAGGTTTTTAAAATTTGTTTTTTTTTCCCATAAGACTGTAAGCTCCTTGAAAAAACTGTAGACAATTAATTTTTTTTTTTGAGGCAGGGTCTAGCTCTGTTGCCCAGGCTGAAGTGCACTGGCATGATCACGGCTCACTGCAGCCTTGACCTCCTCAGGCTCAGGTGATCCTCCCACCTCAGCCTCTCGAGTGGCTGGGACTACAGGTGCACGCCACCATGCCTAGCTAATGTTTTGGATTTCTTCATAGAGATGGGAGTCTCACCATGTCGCCCAGGCTGGTCTCAAACTCCTAGGCTCAAGTAATCCACCTGCCTCAGCCTCCCAAAGTGCTAGAATTACAGACGTGAGCCACTGTGCCCGGCCTAATTAATCTTACTGATCATTTAGCACATGACTCTACGGGGCGCTTACTTAGTAGGGACTCAGTAAATATTTTTTGAATGTTTATTCTGGCTACTTCTCCACTTTGCACAGTTGTTCCCTCTGCCTGACACCCTCTTCCCCAGCTATCCCCATGGCCCAATGTCACCTTAGTAGAGTGATCATCCCTGACTATTCTATTTAACACGGTAACACTGACCCTTCCCTCACTCCTTTTCCCTCTTTGTTGTTCTGCAAATTGCTGTCATCAGCCGAAGGCTCACTTACTGATTGCCTGTCTCCTCTCACTAGAACATAAGTTCCACGAGGAAGGGCCTTTGTTTTGTTCGCCATTATACCTCCAGTGCCCACTGCACTGCCTGGCATATGGTACATGCTCAAAAAATATTCATTGAATTTAATGAATGACCTTTGTGAACATTCATCTTATTTTGTATAATTCTCTTAAGAACCCACAGCTAAGCAAGGTAGGCATGTGAAGCCCATCATCAGATAAGAACATTTGAGGTTTGAGAGTAGGGTGAAGCATTTTGTTCAAGTTCATAAACTTTTCTGTGACAGAGCAGAACGCAGAACTCAGCTGTCCTGATTCCTATTCTAGGACTCTCACACTACCCCCTACCGACTTCCAGCCATCGTCTAACTTCAGTCCCTCTGTCCCATCCTTATCCAGACCCTAAGAATTGAGGGGCCCAGGTCAAGAGTGCAAATAGGGGCTCACGCAGCCCATTTCACATTTGGCCATTTTACATCGATGACCAGATTTTCATCAGCAAGTTACATGCCAAGCAAGCAAACTATTAAATGTGTCTGTTCTACCTTAACAAATGTATGTCTTCAGAATGGTTAGGCTGGTTCACAGGCAGGATTCGCAGACTTCCTGCAGTTGTGAGCAGAACATCGCAGCCAGGTTGCCATGTGAATATGGGGCGTGCCCGATCTTCTCTTCCCACCCCTGGTCCTCTGCTTCATTCCTATAGGCTTCATGTGCGCATCTTTAGAGATGCCTCCTGTGTAAGTTTTGCCACTCCCTAGCAAACAACTACCCCTTGGGACCAGACACACCCTTGGTGCAGCCTTGGGAGAATGGACTTGAGGAAGAGGCCACATAGGCCTGAAGATGAGCCTGGGGTGAAATGGGCAGGATTCTGGGGTCCTGGGCACCTGAGCATGGGAAGATGGGCTGCTGGTGAGGGTGCTTCCTGGGCTTCACAGACTCTGTCCTGAGGAGAGAGGTGCAGTTTGAGAAGGCCAGAGTGGGGCCCGCTTCGTCTAGGTCTAAGGATAGTACTGAGCCTACCTCTCCCTGTCTCCAAACCAGACTGTAAGCCTATTGAGGACCCAGGTTAATTTTCCCCCTCCCCTGGAGGGTGTGTGGTTTAACTGGAGACGACAATTCCAGTTGGAGTTGAGCCTTATGGAAATAAACTAACCTCTCTGGCTTGTTTCTTTATCTATGAGAATTGGATGAGATGATCTCTAAAATCGACTTTAAAATCTTACACACACACACACATTTGCACACACTCCCCTACCTCCAAGGACCACTCATCCCCTCTGAGTCTGCAGAGTAACACCACCTACCAGCTGGACTGTTAGAGCCTGGTAGACATTTTCCCAGACATGGAGGCAGAATGCCTTAAATCCTAACAGAGGTAAGATTTTGTTTTATGCCTTCAGAGCTGGGAGACTAAGGGACCCTAGGGACCTCACTTTCCATGGACACTTTGGTGTCCATGAGTCATTTCTAGTATCTCAGGGTTCCAATTTTTATTTTTACTTCCAACTGATCAATCTCTTAATGGCAGGGCAAACACTTTATTGTCTTTGAGTTTGCAGAGAATGGAGGAGACTCCTTTCTTTTTTCTTTTCCTTTTTTTTTTTTTTTTTTTTTTTTTTGAGATGGAGTCTTGCTGTGGTACCCAGGCTGGAGTGCAGTGGCGTGATCTTGATTTACTGTAACCTCCGCCTCCTGGGTTCAAGTGATCCTCCTGCCTCAGCCTCCTGAGTAGCTGGGATTACAAGCACGTGCCACCATGCCTGGGTAAATTTTTCTGTGTTTTTATTAGAGACGGGGTTTGCCATGTTGGCCAGGCTGGTCTTGAACTCCTGACCTCAGGTGATCTGCCTGCCTTGGCCTCCCAAAGTGCTGGGATTACAGGCGTGAGCCACCGCGCATGGCCGAGGGAGGCTTTTTTCTCTGACACCAACGGGTCTAGTGTAGATGGCAGCTTGCAGGAGGCTGAGGCCAAATCTGAAGATGGAACCTCTTCACTGGCGGAATGCATGCTCTGGCTCAAACCAACGATTGTCTACTGAGGGCTTACTGGGGCTATGAGAAATCCTAAGCAGGATAGCACCATATTCGAATTTCATATTAATTTATTGGAGGTGGGGTGGGGGCTGTGTGTGCAAAGCATAAATTCATAAAAGATAAAACAACACAACAGGACAAGACCATTCAAGAGTTGCACGAAGGCAGTGGTTTGTGGTCAAATGTGCTGTTATACAGAGTTCAGAGAATAAAGATAAGTGTGTGAATAAGAGGTCCCAGATCTGTGGCCAGGGTGTCCTGGGACCAGACATATCTGGGCAGTTTCTCTTAGGTAGTTACCTGGGTGTGCACGCAGAACCCTCTTTGGGAGACAGGAGCAGTTACTGTAATAAACATAGGGGCTGTATGATGGGGGGTTACAATAACGTGTAAAAATACCAGGAACATCAACAGAAGCTTTTTTTAACCTTTATTCTCATTTTCCTTGAAACTACCAGGTTTCAAGTACCCACCTGTAAGGACCAGGTGTGTACCTCCAGAAGAGTGCCCCTGTCCTATTCTTAGGAAGAACTATTCGCCAAGGGCAAGGAGTCCAGAAGAGTTGGAGCTGCAAGGCTGGGCAGCCCCTTCAAGTGTTGGGCCTGGCAGGGGAACCCGACTGAATAGCCACGAGGATCCCTCTGCCAGTGTAATGATTCACATTTTCCGCTGTCTGCCATAGTTTTTTTGCACAATGAGATAGTGTCCCCCACACACACCGTTAATATCTGCTTGATGCAACAATGCCAGTGGGATGCAATGATTCAAAACTTCCAATTCCTCCTCCCTAGACCCTGAAGCCACGGGGCGTCTTCAGAGTGACGTGCCTGGCACACAGTAGGTACTTGACAGATGTCAACTCCCTTCTTCCCGTTCCTCATTCCCCCCCGCGGACTCCAACCCTCAAACGCTCTCTGGGCATTCTCTCCACGTCTCAGGAGCGCCACTTTCCCTAAAACGGCCTGGCCATGCGGGTCTCCCCAGCTCCACGCCCATTCGCTTCAGCAGCCGCCTGCTCAAGGCCTGCTAAGTGCAGGGTCCCGCGGGCCTCCCAGGCCCTGAGCGCAGGGTCGCTTCCCGAAGACCCGCAGAGGTAGCCGCACCTTCTTAAGGCAGGAAGGCGGGGGAGAGCTGCGTGCGCTCTGCTCGCCCCTGCCTTGCACGCTGAGCTCTAGCGCAGGAGCCCGACTTTGTCTGGCTTTGTCCCCTCCGCGGCCCCGAGGCTGTCCTGAGAGCGCGGCGCCCCACACACCTGCTGCCCGCAAGGAGTCGGCGGGAGAGGAGGAGCGAGGGCGGCGAGAGGCCCCCTCCCCCGGCTTGCCGGCCTACCCTGATCCGGGCGCCCCGGGGAACGCGCGGCGGGACCCGGGGTTGGGTGCGGGTCGGGGCGGCACCGCCCGGCCCAGGCCCCCCGAGCCCCTCGCGCTCCCTCCGGGAGGCGGGTCCTGGGGGAGGGCTGGGCCGCGCCGCCTCGCCGCCCTCGCCGCTTCTGCCGCGCCGAGCCCCGCGCACGCTGCCCCGGCCGCCCCGCAGGCAGGCAGGCAGGCAGGCAGGCGCCCGGCCGGCCGGGAGGGGGTGCTCGCCGCTCCGCGCCCGGGCCCGCGCGTTGCCGGGCAGCGGCTCCGAGGCTCCGAAGGGGGCGGAGCGGCAAGGCGGGCGTGCGGCTGGCGCCCCTGTCCGCGGTTCCGGCCCGGCCCGCCCCCGCCTCTCCGGCCTCCCTCCGCGCCGGTGCGCGGCGCCCCGTCCCAGCCGCAGCCGCAGCGGCCGCCCCTCCCGGACCCGAGAGCCGCTGAGCCGCGAGGCCGGGCCGGGGCGCCGGCCGGGAATGCCGGGGGCGCGGCGCCGACGCCGAGGCGCGGCCATGGAGGGGAAGCCCCGCGCCGGGGTCGCGCTGGCCCCGGGGCCGAGCGGCCGACGGCCTTCCGCCCGCTGCGCCCGCCGCCGCCGCCCGGGGCTGCTGCTTCCCGGCCTCTGGCTGCTGCTGCTGGCCCGGCCGGCCTCGTGCGCCCCAGGTAAGCTCCGCCGAGACCCTCGGGACGCGGCCGCGACCCCGCCTGCCTTTATCGCTGCTGTTTTCAAAACCCCGGCTTTCCCCGCCCATCCTCTTTTATTCTCCAGCTCCCTCGCCGTCCTTTCTGGAAGATGCTTTGCCATTCTTCTGGGGCCCAACAAATAAAGGCACGGGGGAAATAAATAATTAAAACGAACAAGCGAGCGGCTTCTGGCCGGTCTTGCTAAGGGGTCTGCAAAGCTGTTCTCTTGTCCATGGAACCCGAAGCGGGTCTGGTGGCTTCATCTCAGAATGTGCCTGGTTTTTCCTGCAGAATGCAGGCACCGGAGTGCTTTTTTGTCAAGGCTGTATGATGTGGCATATCGAATGTTTTGAGATACTTTATTGTCGGGGCGAAGGGGTGCATTCGGGGTGTGCTTTAAAAGAGTATTGCATTACCGGGACAAGCCCAGCGTCCCCCAGATGCGGGCAGGCCGGCCGTGTCCCCCCGTGCAGCAGGACACAAAGAACATTCAAAGAAAACCTCTCGGAAAGCGCCCTGGCCACGGATCTTTCCAGGGAAATAGCTATTGGTATTACTTCTGCAAGGCATTATTAGTACAATGGAGTGTGAAAATATTTTGATTCTTAAGTGTCTGGGCATGAAAGGAGTAAGGGCTGTTTTTATAACAGATGCAATTTAGTGACTGTTCATCAGTATGGAATGAAGAGGCATGATTTATGAAGAAGCATGAGGGTTTTGTTGTGGAAGAAATGATTTAATTCCTATTGCTTCTCCAAAATGTTTATTTGTCCACCCTGAGCCTGTACACAGGATGGTCTGGAAACCGTCTCTGAGCTGACACTGCAGGCCAGCGATTGCCCCTGCACAGGCACTTCACCACTTTGAGGCGGAAAAGGAAAGGTGGAAGGAGCAGCTAGGGGTGGAGAGCTGCTGCACACAGAACAAAAACCAGAAAGCCGTGAACGCTGCTCCGAATCCTCCTTTCTCGTGGGAGCAGGGCCAAAGGGCTACTCAGTGGCTGGGAGGAATTGGAACACATTTGAAGGTGTCCCTTGGACCTGTGAGAATTATAACCAGTGCCCTAGAGGGGATGGTACAATAGAAGCACAGGGAGGACTTCAGGGATCATGGAACAGGTCCACTCGGCTTACCAAAGAGGAAACTAAGGCAGAGAAGTGCCTTGCTCAAGGTCACAGTCATCACTTTCCCTGCCTCCCACCCCCGCTCTTGGCCCATAGACATATCCACACCTGAAGCCTCTGCAGAGATTTCCCATAGCTGGGTGGAACCAGGGTTGGGGTGACAGAATGAGTCTCTTTTAGGCAGTATACAGCTAGTGCAAACACCTTACTCTAACCTAGGACCTCCCGTCTCAGTCCTGCTCCTGCGAGTTCCAGCCCTGTGTGTCCAGAGGAGAAGAGATCATTGTCAAGGGTCTCTTGGCTTTAGTCAACAAAGAGAGCCCATCTGATACTCGTGGATTCATCTGTCATAAGACACAGCAGATAAATGGTTTCCATCTCCTGAGTGCTTTTTGTGTGCCAGGTGTTGAATTTTATATACACGATCCCATCATGTCTTGAGTTAGGCATAGTTATCCCCATTTTACAGATGAGGAAACTAAGGCTTTGAGTTTAGGTTGGTTTGGCTTCAGACTCTATGACATGCTTCCTTTCTGTGCCTGATGGCTTCCCCATATGAATGTGGCCATCTGGGTGTACTGCAGAGGTTGTGGAGAATATAAGTGCTTCTGGTAACTTTAAAATAAATAGTGAAGCTGTTTGCACTGCCCATCCCTAACCTTCTCTTCTTTGGAAGTCCTTTCCTGCTTCCCCTCTACCCCCAATACAAATATTCAACCTGGAGACATGAAAGTAATAATATTTCCATTCTAGACCTGACATCATGGAAAGAGACTTCATCCTTTCACTGGTTTGTATATTGGCTTCAGCCGCTGCCAGGCTCATAGACTAGGAACTAAGAAGTGGAGGGCACATCCCCTGAGCTCCAGGATCCAGCTGGAAACACAGAGCAGTGAAGGAAGTACAAACCCTTGCACAGACCATTCCCGGACAGGAAAGGCAGGATTCCTTATGGATGACCTGCTGGAGGTGACCCCATCTACTTGAAGACTGTGAGGAACGATCTTGGTGGAGGGTGGCTTCCTGATGTAGCTAGGGTGTGTGTAGGGTGCCTGGGTGGTGCTGTTGATCCTGGGAAGAGGGTGCGTTGCGGTTGCTTGGGCTGCCCTCCCAGTCCTGAGTATGGTATTTTCACCAGGAGATTTGGAATGTAGGAGAGCTTTGCTGAACACTGCCATGGTGGTTGGTTCTCTTTCTAAGGAGTAAGCAGTGGTAGTCAGAAAATGGCATGGCTTAGACCTGTTCTGGACTTCCTGTGTGAGGCAGCATTCCCTTCCGTGGCTATCTGAAAGCTATCTCCTCCTTCAGCTGGCTTCTCTCGTTAACTTTTGTTCAATAGAGTCCACCTTCCGGGTGGTCCCCTTATTACAGTCTTTGGTTAAATCTCTATGTTAAATCGATTTCTTGTCTATTGGTATTTCATTCAGCATTTTGAATGTGTTTTTTAAAAAAAAAATTTACAAGTTTGGTCTTAACCGTTGACTGTCGTGGAAACAACTTGTAATGCTTTGGACTTACTTTTGAATGCATTGCTCTTAAGTGATTAGCCATCCACAGTATAAAAACAAAGAATCATGCCCTGTTTCTTCACCTTATTCAGAGATAAGTTTTTAAAAAGTAATAGTTATTATGAAATAGATTGCTTTGTAGGGAATTTGGAAATTACTGAAAGGTACACAAACCAGTCACCCATAATCTCACAGCCTGTAGGTAACACTAAGTAATTTTGTCGTTTTTTTGTTGTTAACATTAAAAAAAGAATTATATGCACAATTGTATTTACTACCGTTTCCACTCTACATTTAACTTAAGCATTTTTCCATTCATTGAGTCTTATTTGGAAACAATTTTCTATCCTAATGATTTATTCTTTTATTTCCATTTTTTGGGTTGCTGTAAGTAATGCTGATGAATAGCTACATAGAGAAGGCTCTGCTGGCCATGCGCGCTGGCTCACGCCTATAATCCCAGCACTTTGGGAAGCTGAGGTGGGCGGATCACCTGAGGTCAGGAGTTTGAGACCATCCTGGCCGACATGGTGAAACCCCGTCTCTACTAAAAATACAGAAATTAGCCGGGTGTGGTGGCATGTGCCTGTAATCCCAGCTACTTGGGAGGCTGAGGCAGGAGAATTGCTTGAACCAGGGAGGCAGAGGTTGCAGTGAGCCGAGATGGCGCCATTGTACTCCAGCCTGGACGACAGAGCAAGACTCCGTCTCAAAAAAAAAAAAAAAAAAAAAAAAAGGCTTTGTGCATGTTTCTTTCCGTGTGTGTGTGTGTGTGTGTGTGTGTGTGTTTTCTTGAGTATACATTTGTGGAAGGGGTATTAGAGTGTGATTAAAATGTAAGGCCCACCAGGCTGGATTTCTGCATCTTTTGTTCAAAATGCTGGGCCCCTAGTAGGTACTCAGTATGTGATTTTTGAATGAAGCAATTTTTGAAAGTTATAATGCTGACATAAGCCCTCGAAGCTTACGCAGGGGCCTTCCATTATCACTTGCATTGAGTATTCACTTCATCACTGGCATTGAATGTTACTTTAAAAGCCCTTGTTAAATAAATTTGTAATACATTGTTTTAACCTGCACGGTTTTATTGCTTTAGAATTGAGTATTTTTATTTTGTATTTGTATTCTGTGAATTTTCTCTGTATTTTTATTTATTTACCTGTTGTGGCATAGATATGTATTTAAATCTTTATGTATTAGAAGGATAGCAACCATTTTTCCTTCTATATGTTGCGTTTTCCCCTTCCAAAGGAATTTCTTTTAAATTTTACATAATTTTGAAATGTAGAAGTTTTTGGTTGTTTTGATTAGCAAGATCTGCCATTTGTTCTTTTAATAATTTTTTTATTGCATTTATGCTTATGGTGTGTGAAATTTTTTTCTTAATGTGCTGTTTTATTATTGGCCATTTCTAGGTGAATATTTATGCTTTGTGAGTCGTTTAGGATATTATAAACAAATACTTAAATGTTTCAAAAGTGTGGCCCCTAGGCCTCCTGCATCAACATCATTTGGGGATGTGGGGGTGCTTGTTAAGAATTTAGATGTCTACGACTCACCCTTAGCCTCTAAATTAGACTCTTTGGTGGCAGTGCCTGGGAATGTTCGTTTTAACAAGTTCACAGCTCCGTTTTAGCCGCTGAGCATTGGAACCACTGATCCAGATATGGTAAACCCAGTAACTGAAAATTAACAGTATTGTGAAGATATAGTAGTCCCTCCTTATCTGCAAGGGATGTGGTCCAAGACCCCCAGTGGATGCCTGAAACTTTGGGTAGTACTGAACTCTGTATATACCATGGTTTTTTCCTATATGTACATACCTGCAATAAAGTTTAATTAAAAAATGAGGCACAGTAAGAGATTAACAATAATAACAAAACAGAACAGTTCTAACAGCCTACTGTAATAAAACGTGAATATGCTGTATCTCAAAATACCTCAGAATATCTCAAAATATCTTCAAACTGCAGTTGTCCTCCGGTATCCGAAACCTTGGAGGAGGGGGACTACTGTATACCATTTAGTATCTTGCAATTGTCTTTTCACTGTTAGAACAGCTAATTTAAAATCGTTATGTTGAGGCCGGGCGCGGTGACTCACGCCTGTAATCCCAACACTTTGGGATCACCTGAGGTCAGGAGTTGGAGACCAGCCTGGCCAACATGGTGAAACCCCGTCTCTGCTAAAAATACAGAAATTAGCCGGGTGTGGTGGCAGGTGCCTGTAATCCCAGCTACTTGGGAGGGTGAGGCAGGAGAATTGCTTGAACCGGGGAGGCAGAGGTTGCAATGAGCTGAGATTGCGCCACTGCACTCCAGCCTGGGTGACAGAGCAAGACTCCATCTCAAAATCAAATAAGATAAAATAAGATAAGGTAAAATAAAATAAGCATTTTTTGTTACATGTTTTTGCTTGGTTTTGTTTGGGTTGGGAGTGAAAGGGTGCAGAGGACTGCATTTTCAATGCTCACTCCTGCCCGTTTGGGAACAGCTGCTGCAGTGCTTGTCAGGAAGTGCCTCACTTAATTCTGAAAACAGAACCCAGCCAGGGAGTTGTTACAAGTCACTAGGGACGTGGGAGCCACAGGTTTTCTATCAGTGCCCTGAATGATAGAGGCAGCTAATTACCGTCATTATAATTACACTAGGTTGATTTTCCCAGATAGGAAGACACTGTTCTAACTGATCTAATTTGTTTTCAAGTTGTGACCACCCACCTTTCATCTGGAGCTCACAATGATGTGATTTCTTTTTCTTGTTGTTAGGCAGCAGGACTTGTTAAAAGGTGAGTTAAAAAACCTGGGTGTGTGCAAATGCAAATCTGCCTGTAACTTTGTGACTATGGACAAGTTACCTTGTCCTGGGTTTCCTCCTCGGTGTAAGAAAGGGTTAATGAGATTAGCGCTAATCTCATTAACCCTCTAGCTCCTTGTAGCTCATTTCTCCCTGTAGCTCCTACATATCAAGTCAACATCTTGGATGTCTTGGAATGCACTTATAAGCAGCATCTGTCCTTTTTCTGTTAGGTTGTTTTGTCATTTCTCCTTGCCTGGTAGATGTTCTAGGCCCATGACCTGCTGAAGGCAGCTCACTCTCACCATTGCGGATGGCTCTTCTTTTTAAAAACTCCCTTTATTCTTCCCTCTTGCATCCACACACTCAAGACCCATACTTTGCTTTCTCTTATTCTTTCTCTTTGTCTCTTTTCCATCTCCTTTGTTAGCTTCAGGCAATTACTTCTCATTAGTGAAATTCTAATCTTGTGGTCCCCACACTCTGAGCATCATCACTGCCTCTTAGCTCGCATCATCACTGCCTGCCTCGTAGCTTGTTAGAAAATGCAGAATCTCAGGGCCCACCCCCGACCTTCTGAATCAGAATCTGCATTTAACAAGATCCCCCTGGTGATTTTGCATGCACAATTGAGGTTTGGGAAGCACTGGGCTAAGAGGTAAAGTGCCTCCTGTTCTAGCCTTCTGGGAATAGGTATTGTTGGAACATTGAAGGCTAAGTCAGCCTGGACTAACTCTGGAGCTATCTAAATCTCCAGAGACCTTGAGAGACACCTGCTTTTGGGACTGAGTCTGTGTAAATAGTGTGCAAGAGCATATTTTATTTGACCAGGCAACTAGGTTAGAATTGTCCCCTAGACCTGCTGTTTTCATTCATTGCGAGCATTTGACTGGTTGTAAAAACACTGAGATACAGTCTGGATGTGGTGGCTCACGCTTATAATCCCTAGCACTTTGGGAGGCTGAGGCAGGCGGGTCACTTGAGGCCAGGAGTTCAAGACCAGCCTGGCCAACATAGTGAAACCTCGTCTCTACTAAAAACACAAAAAAATAGCCGGGCATGGTAGTGGGTACCTGTAATCCCAGCTACTCAGGAGGCTGAGGCTTGAACCCGGGAGGCAAAGGTTGCAGTGAGCTGAGATCGCGCCGCTGCAGTCTGGGCAACAAAATGAGACTCTGTCTCAAAAAACAAAACAAAACCACTGAGATACTACCATAGCAGTTGGTAAATAGCTGCTGTACTGAATATTCCTTGCTCCCCACCCCCAAGTACCCTGAGCCTCCCTGCCCTCTTTCAGGACTCTTCTCCCAAGGACCACCGCCACCCTCCACCTCACCGAGATCCAGTGACTGAAGGGTTAATGCTCAGCACAGCAGGCGCCTCAAGGACTCTGCTTTAGTTTTTTGGCTAAAGACCATTCTGGCAGGTGTGAGGTGCTATCTCATTGTGGTTTTAATTTGCATTTCCCTAATGATTAGGGATGCTGAGCAATTTTTCTTTACCTGTTGACCATTTATGTGTCTCTTTTGAGAAATGTCTGTTCAGATCCTTTACCTGTAAAATTAGAATAGCTCCCTTTCCGACTGTCAGTGCTCGTGCTCCACTGCTGTTAACTGTGTTGACTATCACCTGTACATTCATTCATTGATTTTTAATCTATCCCAGATCCAGTACTTAGAAAAAAAGTTAGGCTGGGTGCGGTGGCTCACGCCTGTATTCCTAGCACTTTGGAAGCCCAAGGCGGGAGAATTGCTTGAGCTCAGGAGTTTAAGACCAGCCTGGGTAACATAGTGAGACCTTGTTTCTACAAAAGTACAAAAATTAGTTGGGCATGGTGGCACGCACCTGTAGTCTCAGCTACTCGGGAGGCTGAGGCAGGAGGATTGCTTGAGCCCAGCAGGTTGAGGCTGCAGTGGGCTGGGATTGTGCCACTGCACTCCAGCCTGGGTGATAGAGCAAGAACTTAAAACAAAAAAAAAGCTTGTTAAATGTTGTACTTGATGGTAGTTGAAGTCATAGATATGGAAGACACTAGTGAGGGGGGAGCATGGAGAGTTAGTAGACAAGGCAGCTGAGGACAGAAACCCTGAAACTAGCATGAAGGAGAGGAGGACAAAGAGGAGCATACAGAGGAACTGACCATCATGACAAAATAGTGGTGTGAGAGCCAGGAGAGGAGGAGAGAGTTTTCCTCTAGGTGAGTGATCCATCATGTCAAATGCTACTGTGCCAAACTGTTTCTTGAAGGATGGGATGAGGGCCAACTGATCAGAATCACCTGTTAAAAACCCAACTCATGGTCAAGCCAGCTCTACTGAAACAGGTGATGCCTGAGGATTTGTATTTTTGAAATGTTCCACAAGCTCTTTATGTTATTCTTAGGCCTGGTGAGGTTTGAGTTACTCCCTATAACTTAATGGTGGCAGGAGGGTTGGTGGAAGTTTTAAAAACATGTTTTAGACTTGACTGTGTTTGTAGGCTTCAAGAGTCAGTAAAAATACAGTGACTGGGCCGGGCGCGGTGGCTCATGCCTGTAATCCCAGCACTTTGGGAGGCCCAGGCAGGCAGCTCACTTGAGGTTAGGAGTTTGAGACCAGCCTGGCCAACGTGGTGAAACCCCACCATTACTAAAAATACTAAAATTAGCCAGGTGTGGTGGCGGGTGCCTGCAATCCCAGCTATTCGGGGGGCTGAGGCAGGAGAATCACTTGAATCTGGGAGGCGGATGTTACAGTGAGCTGAGATTGTGCCACTTTACTCCAGCCTGGGTGACAGAGCGACACTCTATCTCAAAAACAAAACAAAACAAAACAAAAACAGTGGTTGACAATTTAAGGAAGTAGAAGGAAGGACCTGATGGCTAATTTACCAAAAGTGAGGAAGTTCACCTGGGCAGGCAGGACCACCCTAAGAAGAGTTAGGAAGAAGTAATGTTGGGAGAAGAAATCGGAGGGACTGGTGGAAGCTTGGGAGTGAAGTCCAAGGTAATGGGGGTATCTGTGGTGATGTTAGGGAACCCGCCGTGTGATTTTTGTCCTCTAGCACTTGATGTTCCAGTGTGTCTGGGAAAGGTGAGCCATTGGCCCGAGTCAGGGATGGGGAATCACAGGGCAGGTGTGAAGAGCCAAAGGGGATTGAAGGAGCTGGCAAGAGGTGGTCTGGATGAGGTAGGAGGTGAACCGTGGCTGGAGCAGTGGGAAAGGGACTGGGAGGAGGGGGTGCAGCTGAGATCCCAGGGCAGGTGTTGAGAGAGAGGTGGGGGAGGGTGGGAGGGATTGGGGTGTCATTGTGCCGAGTTTCAGAAGTGGGTCATCTCTAGTTTTGGTCTTGGGTAATGAACAGGGTAGGGTGTAGTGGTGGGAATGAGTTGTCGAAGTGGGACATGGAGGAAGGCTTTGGGGTGAATAACTTCTGTGGATGTTGAACTTGCCTGGAGAGAGGAAGAAAGGACTGTGAGCCAGGCACCAGCCCCTCAGTGAGTGAAAGAAAGTTCCCAGAGGACTGTGGATGGGAGGGGAGGAAGTCCCTCTTGAATGTTTCCGCTGTACCATCGCTGCCACCATTGCCCTCATTCAAGCTCCCATCCTCTTTTCTCCAGGTGACTGTCACGACCTCCACTTCTACTCTCACTTCCTCCAGTTCATCCTCCACCTTCAGCGGGAAGGGCCTGCTAGGAACAGGTCATGTCCCTTCCTCCTTGCTTGACTGTCTGCAGTGGCCCCCATGGTTTTCATTACGCTCCACGTCTGAGTCAAAGCCTGTGTGCTCAGATAGCAGGTGTACAGGGCAGGAGTTGGGTGTCTAGGATGTGGGAAAATGGGCACGGAAGGTGCAGAATATTCCACATATTGGTACTGAAAGGGACCAAGAAGATCTTTCCAGCGAGAGAAGGGAAGTAATGTGATTTGGAGGCTGAGTTTTGCCCTCTGGAGGTTGAGGTCCAGCTGTAAGACGGTTTCTCAACCCTAGGGGGTGGGTTTTGTTGTGACAGCCACTGACTGGGTAGGACCCAGCCCCTCAGAGGGCCAGCTTCTGCGGCATGAAGGGTGCTGTGTGTGTGCAAGGAGTGAAATAACGTAGGAAGAGGGAGTGGTAAGGTGGAGGCCATCTGTGCAGGTGAGGGCTAGGAAGAAGCCAGTCTGGGGTGGGGTTGGAAAGGGAGGCAGAGAGGGCAGGAGTGAAGGCTCCTGGGGGCTTGGAAGGGATGGGATCTAGGGCAAGAGTGGAGGGGTTCATTTGAGAGAGGAGGAAAACAGAAGGAGAAACAGGTGGCTTGTCTGGGGACAGAGATGTATGGGGGAGTATGGGTCTATTCGTGGAGGGTGGGAGGCGAGCAGATCTGGAGAGAGGACAGCAGCGTGGGGGGATCAGGAGCTCGAGCAAACACAACTGGCTTCCAGAGGAGAGTGAGAAGGGATGAGTGAAAGAATTGCCAGGCAGTGGCAAGGGCCCAGTTGAAGTTGGAAGGCCAGTCTTGGTCGCAGTCCAGGCAGACACTCTGCTTGTCCCTCCAGCAGCCTGGGTGGCCCAGAGCCTTGGCGGAAGATAGGCCACAGCGGTCCTGGGGTGTTGTGTCGAGGGCAGGGCAGCTGGGAGGGCTCCTCACTCCTAGTGGTTTCCTGGTGGTTCCCAGTCCTTTGGAGTCTCTTGGAAACTCTCCTTGTCACTTCTTTCTTCTTTGTTCTCTTGTTTGGGCCTGAGGAAGGAACCCTTCATCACTTACTGTGTTGGGTGCTAGGATTAATTGTGGAGCCGGACAGTCTGAAGAGCTGCTTTAAAACACTGGGTAAATATTGTTGGGGAGCTTTCAAAGGGGGAAGCCTCAAACATACAAAACAGATGATCTTATGGAGCCAGCTTCCAGGGGAACTTGGGCAAAGCCCAGGAGACAGGTCTGAGCAGATGGGAGGTTGCCAGGTCCTTACTGCTCCAAGTGTGGTCCCCAGATCAGCAGCATCAGCATCGCCTGGGAGCTTGTCAGCAATGCAGAATGTCGGACCCCACCCCGGACCTACTGCATCGACTTTTTGAAAGCACCTCCAGGTGACTTGTATGCATACCAAAGCTTGAGAGGCTCAGAACTGTGCAGTTTCTCATGGAAGTTGGGTGTACTTCAAAGATTGTTGGTTATCTAATTAGTGGAGAGTCCATAGCGCATAAAAATGCAGCCCAGATCTCAAGCCATCGGGCAAAACTGAGGGTAGGAGCAGTAGCGGGTTCGGAGCTGAGCTGGTGCCTGGCTGGCTGTGCTGCTCAGAGAACTGCCCCTGCCCTGAGCATGGTCACAAGCCTTTAGTCCAGTCCTGAGTTCCCTGAGCTGGTGTCAGCAGGTGTTAGGGTGGTTGACTACCAGGAATTACAAAAGCACTTGGAGATAGTTGAAGCAAAAGGGTGTCGAAGCTGAGATGGAGGCAGAAGCAACCCACATGTCTGTGGACAGATGAATGAATAAACAAACTGTGGTCTGGGAGGAAGTGGGGATGGCTAATAGGTACAAAAAAATAGAATGAATAAGTTGCTTTTATATAGGAAAGGAAAATTTTTAAAAAAGGAAAAGAGTTAAGAATGAGTAAGACCTAGTATTTGCTAGCACAACAGGGTGACTATAGTCAAAAATAATTTAGTTGCACATTTAAAAACAGCTAGTATAATTGGATTGTTTGTAACACAAAGGATAAATGCTTGAGGGGATGGACACACCATTTACCTTGATGTGATTATTATGCATTACATACCTGTATCAAAGCATCTCATGGGCTGGGCACAGTGGCCAGCCCTTTGGGAGGCTGAGGTGGTCAGATCACCAGAGGTCAGGAGTTCGAGACAAGCCTGGCCAACACAGTGAAACCCCGTCTCTATTAAAAATACAAAAATTAGTCAGGCATGGTGGTGCAGGCCTGTAATCCCAGCTACTCAGGAGGCTGAGGCAGGAGAATTGCTTGATCCCGGGAAGCAGAGGTTGCAGTAAGCTGAGATCGCATCACTGCACTCCAGACTGGGAGACAGAGCAAGACTCCATCTCAAAAACAAACAAACAAACAAACAAAAAACAAAACTCATATAACCCATAAATATACGTACCAACTATGTACCCACACAATTGAAAATAAACAAATTTTTGCAAATGTGGTCTAGCCATTCAGTGGAATATCATTCAGCCTTAAAAAGGAAGGAAATTCTGACACATGCTACAACATGGATGAACCTCAAAGACGTTATGCCAAGTGAGATGAGCCAGTCATGAAAGGACAAATACTGTAGGATTCTACTTACATGAGGTCCCTAGAGTAGTCAAAGCCATGGAGACAGGAAGTAGAAGGATGGCAAGGGCCTGGGAGGAGGGGGGAATGGAAAGTTTTTGTTTAATGGGGACAGAGTTTCAGCTTTGCAAGATGAAGGAGTTCAGACTATCAGTTGCACGACAATGTGAATATACTCAACACTGTGGAACTGTACACTCAGAAATGGTTGAGATGGTCAATTTGGGGGAGCTAAATCGTAACTTATGAACACAGAAAGAGTCAACAGACACTGGAGCCTCCTTGAGTTGGATGGTGGGAGGAAGGAGAGGAGCAGAAAAGATAACTATTGGGTACTGGGCTTAATACCTGGGTGATGAAATAATATGTACAGCAGACTCCTGTGACACCTGTTTACCTGTGTAACAAACCTGCACTTATACCCCAAACCTAAAATAAAGTTAAAAAAAAGGATGCTAAAGAAAATAATAAGAAGAAAATATTATTGGAGCACAAGGGTTTTTTTTTTTTTTTTTTTTGAGATGGAGTCTGGCTCTGTCACCCAAGCTGGAGTGCAGTGGCGCGATCTCGGCTCACTGCAAGCTCTGCCTCCCAGGTTCACGCCATTCTCCTGCCTCAGCCTCCCCAGTAGGTGGGACTACAGGCGCCCGCCACCACGCCTGGCTAGTTATTATTATTATTTTTTTGTATTTTTAGTAGAGACGGGGTTTCACCGTGTTAGCCAGGATGGTCTCGATCTCCTGACCTCATGGTCTGCCCGCCTCGGCCTCCCGAAGTGCTGGGATTACAGGCGTGAGCCACCACGCCCCGCCTTGGAGCACAAGGTTTTTAGCTTTTTATACTTTGGCTGTACTAGATGGATTGAAAAATAAAGCTCTGTTGACTATCTGACCTCTAGTTTGTTTCCGTTTAAAAATATATATCGCTGCTGCAATGAATTGCCTTTAAATAAAAATTTCTGTTTAACATTAATACAAGATGGTAAATTTTATGTTATGTTTTTAACCACAGTTATTTTTTTAATTTTTATTTTTAGTTCTGGAATACATGTGCAGGACGTGCAGGTTTGTTACATAGGTAGATGTGTGCCATGGTGGTTTGCTACACCTGTCAACCCATCATCTGGGTATTAAGCCCAGCATACATTAGCTCTTTTTCCTAATAATCTCCCTCCTCCTACCCCACCTACCGAGAGGGCCTGGTGTGTGTTGTTCCCTTCCCTGTGTCCATGTGATCTCATTGTTTAGCTCCCACTTATAAGTGAGAACATGCGGTGTTTGGTTTTCTGTTCTTGGATTAGTTTGCTGAGGATAATGGCTTCCAGCTTCATCCATGCCCAGTGGAGTGGGAACTAGCTGGTAGGGAAGCAGGAGTGGACATTGCTCAGAGCTGGGAGCCTCAGTGGTCTTGGTGCAGAGCAGGAGCACGTGACAGGTGCTCGCTTTGGGAACTGGCAGTGGAGGCAGATGACAGGCTGGGATGGAGGGGCATCTGTGCAGGCCAGCACAGGCCAGATCTGGATGGGGATTGGGGGACAAGTCAGCCACTGGTGGCTAGGATAGTGGTCAGGATTGTTGCCCTTGGCTTTGTAGCACCAGCAAAGATCTTGGGGCCTCTCCACCTTGGGGCTGCTTCACCTTACCTCACCTCAGCATCCTTGCACTATTGAGTGTTTTTTTTTCTCCTGGACAGCTGTTTAATGGAGGATGGGCTGGGAGACTGGGCTGGGGAAGGCGGCTCCAGGAATGGGTTGGAGTTTTCAGCCTGGGCCTGAAGAGAGTCTTAGGAATTTGAAAAATTAGATGGTTTTCCTAGCCCCTAGAATTGGGCTTTTAAATATCTTAATGCCTTTTGAGAGTACAATATCTTTATTGGCTTTTTCCTGATTATAAAAACAATATGCATTCATTGCAATCATTTGTACTTGCTGTTCCCTCTGCCTAGAACTTTCTCATCTCAGATATGATCGACACAGTTGACTCCCCTTCCTTCAGGTCTCTGCTCAAATCTCCTGTTATCAGGGAGGCCTTCCCTAACCCCGATGTGAAAAATTAGCAACCGCCTCCGTAATTCCTCTGCTCCTGCTTGCTTTTTTTCTCCATGACACTTATCATTGTCTTCTACATATTTGTCTGTGCATTCTGCCTTCCTCCACTGGACTGTAGTCCCCACCAGGGCTGACTTTGTGTAGTTCAGTGTCGTTTGTCCATGTATTCCACAAATCTTTGAGTGCCTGCTCTGTGCAGGCACTGTGCTGGGCCCTTGGGATACATCAGTGGACAAAGTTAATGATATCATGTGTTACTCTGCGGTAGGTGTCATGTGTAAATGCAGCAGATAAACAGCTTGGACTGATGAGTTGCAGTTTTGATCTGGGTGTTTAGGGAGCCTCGTTGAAAATGGGGCTGGATTCATTTGCTCAGGCTGCCGTAATAACGTACCACACACTGAGTGGCTTACACAACAGAAGGTTATTGTCTCATAGTTCTGGAGTCCAAGATCAAGGTGTCAGCTCCACTGTGCTTCCTCCAAAGGTGCTAGAGAAGGATCTATTCCAGGCCTATCTCCCAGCTTCTGGTGGTGCAAGGTTAATATTGAGTGTCAACTCGATTGGATTGAAGGATGCAAAGTATTGATCCTGGGTGTGCCTGTAAGGGTGTTGCCAAAGGTGACTAACATTTGAGTCAGTGGGCTGGGAAAAGCAGACCCACCCTTAATCTGGGTGAGCACAATCTAATCAGCTGCCAGCATGGCTAGGATAAAAGCAAGCTGAAAAACATGAAAATACTAGACTGGCTTAGCCTCCCAGCCTACCTGTTTCTCCCATGCTGGATGCTTCCTGCCCTTGAACATCGAACTTCAGGTTCTTCAGATTTGGGACTCGGACTGGCTTCCTTACTCCTCAGCTTGTAGTTGGCTTGTTGTGGGACCTTGGGATCGTGTGAGTTTAATACTCCTTAATAAACTCCTCTGTGTGTATATATATATATATATATATATAGCTATCCTATTAGTTCTGTCCCTCTAGAGAACCCTGACTAATACAGGTGGTTCCTGGCTCATGGCAGTGTGACTCCAGTCTTTACATGGTGTTCCCTCTGTGTGTGTGTGTGCGTGCAAATTTCCTCTTTTCATAAGGACCGTGGTATTGGATAGGGGTCCACCCTACTTTGGTATGACCTTATTTTAACTACATCTTTGATGACCCTGTTTCCACGTAAGGTCACATCCTGAGGTTCTAGGGTTAGGACTTCAACATGTGAATTTTGGGGGCACACAGTTCAACCCGTAACAGTGATAAACTAACATTTGAAAGAGGCAAGGGGGCAAGACAAGCAGGTATTGGGGGGAACAGTGTTCCCAGCAAATGATGTGGCCAGTGCAGAGGCCTTGAGGCAGGAGTGTGCCTGGTGTTGGGGGAGGCACAGGAGGCCTGTGCGCCTAAAGCAGAGGGTGGAGGCTGGAGGCAGCAGGCACTCAGGTGTGGAGGGAAGTGGGTGCTAGGGGTGGAGGATCATAGAGGGTTTTGATCAGAGGATGATGTAAAATTTCTTGCACATTGAATAAAGTCAGGTGGTACAAAGAAGGTGTAAATTAGAAAGCAAAAATCACCCCAAATCCTACCTGTCAGACAACTGCTATGACATTTTAGTATCTCTCCTTTCAGACTGTTTTCACATGTACAGGCGCATACACAGAAAGCAATGGTATCATATTCTACATGTTGTTTGGCAGCTTGCTTTTTTTCGCTTCACACTTTATCACGGAATCTTTAGTTGTCAGGAAATACAGATCCACACCATGATTTTATTCGACGCTGTGGATGTTCCACACTTCATTTATCTGGTTCTCTGTTGATGGGTAATTGTATTGTCTTCAGCTTTCAATGTTATAAGAAAACGTTGCTGGGCGTGGTGGCTCACGCCTGTAATCTCAGCGCTGTGGGAGGCTGAGGTGGGCGGATTGCTTGAGCCCAGGAGTTCAAGACCAGCCTGGGCAACATGGCAAAACCCCATCTCTACAAAAAATACAAAAATTAGTCAGGCATGGTGGCACGCACTGGTAGTTTGAGAGTACAGTATCTTTATTGGCTTTTTCCTGATTATAAAAATGATATACATTCATTGCAATCATTTGTACTTGCTGTTCCCTCTGCCTAGAACTTTCTCATCTCAGATATGATCGACACAGTTGACTCCCCTTCCTTCAGGTCTCTGCTCAAATCTCCTGTTACCAGGGAGGCCTTCCCTAACCCCCATGTAAAAAATTAGCAACCGCCTCCGTAATTCCTCTGCTCCTGCCTGCTGAAGGAGGCTGAAGAGGGAGGATCGCTTGAGCAGAGGAGGTTAAGGCTGCAGTGAGCCGAGATTGCACCACTGCACTTCAGCCTGGGCAACAGAGCAAGACCCTGTCTCAAAAAAAAAAAAAAGAAAAAAAAACACTGCTATGAGCATCGTTGTGTATACATCTTTACACACTTTTCCAATTACTTTCTTAAGATAAATTCTCAGAAATAGACTTGCTGGACTAGGCAGTATGCACATATTAAATTTTGATGCATATTGCCAAATCGCTCTCTAGAAAGGCTGAAGCAATCCACATCCTCTCTAGCAATGCACCAGAGTGCCAGCTTGCTTCTCTCCTCCATAATACAGGCTGTGACCAGTCTTTATTGTCTTTGCCCAACTCATAGGTAAAAAATATCTCCATTAAAGGTGCATTTCTCTGATTGTTCATTGGCATTTGGGCCTTTGAATAAGGTTCTCTTTGCACTTCTTTCTCTGGTCCTCTCCTGCAGCAGTCTCAGGGGCTGAGCTGGGAATAATAATACTACCCAACAATTATAGAGTGCATGCTGTGTGCCAAACATTGTGTGAGGAGACGACACAGTGTCTCTTGTTTAATCCATGCAACAATTGCATGAGGTAGGTACTGTAAGGATCCCCATTTTACAGATGAGGAAAATAAAGCTTAGAGAAGTTCTTGACTTGCTGAAGGTCACACAGCTAGCAAGAGTTTTTCTCACCCTGGGGGTGGGCATGTGCACCCCCAGCCACGGTCTCCTCTGTTCTGGGTCTGGGTTAGACAATGACTCTGTGGTCTCTCCCACTGAAGTGCCCACTCACAGGCTTTGCTTGCAGGGCAGAGTGAGCTCTGTGGACAGAGCCCCAGTCAGAGCCACCTGTGGCCCCTGGCCAGCTCCCTGTCCCTGTTAGAAGCCCTGACTGTGAAGTCACACCCTGGCCTAGCCCATAGAAGATGCTCACCAAACGTAGGTTAAGAGAAATGAATGAAGCAGGCTTTCAAAACCTACAGTGTTGTGTGTTGGTGCATTTTACTTTATTTCGGCAAATTAAACATTTTAACAATAAAAAAACTCAAAAAGTTAAAATTCCATGATGAGCCATATTCCATTTTCTCCACCAGTGAGGATAATATTTTTCTTAATACTGAGTGACATTTTCTTGCCGCATTTCCTCTTTTATCACGTCCTGGATCATTTCCTTGTGGTTTTGATACCATTTTTGCTTTGTGTTGACTACGCGGTTTTTCTGTTGTTTGTTTCTGACAGCCAAGTGTGTGGTTGTCATACATCTTCTCCGTTAATTAAGTTAGTGTATACCACTGGTTTAAAATCAATTTCTTATTTACTTTGGAATTTTGGTGGGAGGAAGTCGATGCCTTAAAATGAGTACTTTGTTCAAAAACTAACCGGTACAGCCGGCTGTCCTACTTCGTTTGTTTTATATGCCCCTTGAGCCTTTTTGGTTCTTCATAAAACACAGTGTATTAACGCCTTGAGTTCTTGCCTAGATCTGGTATAAAGTTTAACCTTCTGAATACTTCCCAGAAATCCTGAACCTGCAACTGTTCTATTTTGTTCGTTGTAGTTTATATTGACTTTACTCATTGACAGCCTTCAGGTTCCTCTACTCCCTCTTCCAATTGTGTTCAGTTCCCCTGAGAAGAAAACAAGATATACCTGTAGAATGTGTACCCTATCAGGCTGGGTAAACCAGCAGTGCTGTGGAAAGTTTCCAAATCTCAATGGCTTTCTGCATGTGACTTCTGACTCCCACCAGCAGATCTTGCCCTTCGTCTCTCTCCTGCACCTTTTGCATCTTGTCTGGTTCTGGGAAGTGTGCTTGCCTGGGTCCTGTTTTTCATTCTTCCATCTTTGTTTTGGGTTTGCCAGTGCCAGAAGGCATGCCTGCAGGCAGGCCAGTTGTGTGGTAGTTCCATGCCCACATGTCTGCATGACTCAGCCAACATTGATGGAGCACTCACTGCCATGTGCTGAGCACTGTGCTGGATGTTGGGATACTAAGAGAAATACGGCAGTCAGTCACAGCCCTCTAGCAACTCCGTCTACAAGGGGAAGTTGTTCTGTACGTAAGTGACTATCCAGTGGCATGTGAAGTGCTATTGTAGAGGACTGCGGTGGTGATACAAAGAGGGCAGTAACTGTTGGTGGATGTAGGACCGCAGAACTGTGGGGGATGTTTGAAGATGGATATGAGATGGAACATTCTTTTAAAGCTAAAGGGGAGCCTCATTTTGGTTATCTATTGCTGCATAACAAATCACCCTGAAACAGAATGGTTGAAAACAGTAATGGTTTATTATTTCTCATGATTCTGCGGGTCAGGAATTCGGACAGGTCTCGGATGGATAATTCTGCTCCATGAAACTCAGCTGGGGTCACTCACTTGGCTGTGTTCGGTTGGCTCCAGGGCTGGGCTGGAAGGCTAAGGCTGTTTCACCCCCTCCTACCTTCGTGGTCCACCACATGCCCTCCCTCTCTCTTCCCAGGTGACCAGCTTGGACTTCCTTATAGTAGGACTTCATATGGGGCCGCTGGCTTCTAAGGGGAATGAAGCAGGAGCTAGCGGCCCTCTTAAGATCCGGCGCTCAAAAGTTGTCTCTGATGCATTCTGCTGGTCAGAGAAAATCACAAGACTAGTCCACAAGGGGCAGGAGGAAATAGGGCTACCCACTGATGGGTGGTGAAATAGCCTAGACATTGACATTGATGGTGGTCGTCTTTGGAGATTAGCAGCTACCATAAGCACAAAATGGTTGAAGGTAATGGAGAGAAAAGACACAATTACTTGAGAAAGCTCTCAGAGAAGACTAGGATAAATGATGATGATAATAGACATAATAATAGGTAACTAAAATCGAATGTGCACTTATGTCAGGCATTCTTCTAGGAAGTTGATGTGTATTAATTGTATTAAGCCATGTAATCCTGATAACCCTATCCAGTACAATTATAAGGAGATGAAGTAACTCACCTCAGGTCACATAACTGATAACTGAGAGAGGAGAGATTCACACTCCAGTGCATCCTTGCACAGGGAGAATGGCGCCTCTTCCACTGAGACAGGTGGGAAGGGGGAGTGATGGCTACAGGTTTAGGTGCATGCAGGTAAAGGGGGGGGAGGTTGATGCTATTGAGGAAGTTGATGTCTGATAGCTTTTTTTCTTTCTTTATTTCTTCCTTTCTTTTCTTTTTCCTTTCCTTTCTTTTTTTTTTTTTTCTTAAGAGACGGAGCCTCTATCTGTCATCTAGGCTGGAGTGCAATGGCATGATCATCTCTCACAGCAGCCTTGAACCCCTGAGATCAAGCAGTTCTCCTGCCTCAGCCTCCCAAAGTGCTGGGACTACAGGCATGAGCCACTGTGCCTGGCCACATTTTTCTTTTTGATAGTGGCATCATCATCACTTAAGTGAGATGGGGCAGGAGCAGGTCAGGTTCCATGAAAAAAGTAGTTTATAATTATAGTATCTGTGGATCACAGAAGAAGGAATAGAGCAGGAGGCTGTGAAAGGATTGTTGAGTGTGCCAGGCCTGGGGGAGGTGAGGACCTTTTGTGTACAGCAGCAGCCTCCCGTGGTTCCTGTGGGGGGTGATAGCCTCGTGGCAGGGTAGGGAAAGCGCATTATGGGGCCGATCCCAAAGCAGCTCTCTCAGCCCATGGTAGGAGCCTAATAGATCTATTTTCTGCCCAGCTGCTGTGTTTGCCTCAGTCTCACAACGCTTCCCCCAGTAGCTTTCAAAATGCAGCATTTCCGTCATAGACTTCAAAAGAAGAACGCCAAGATCTCCTGGCATGGAGCCCTCCTATGTACTTTGACCTTTAATTGGGTGCCTTCCAAGTGCCAAACTTCAAGTCTTGAGACTGCTCCGAGGACAACAGGAGCAACTTAGAATGGGGTTTTAACCTCCCAGTGTGTGCCTAGAGGAGACCCCACTCTTTGGTGGGCAAGAGGTTGTGGGCATTGACCGTCACCCGGATCCAAGTGCAGGACAGATGGCTCCTGCTCCTTGGCTGTGCTGTCCGATGGCCTGCAAGGGGCCCTTCTGTCAGAACTGCACAGGGAGAGGTTATGAGGGCATGGGGGAAAGACACATTTAGTGTCCCATTCATCTCTTTTCATGTCCCTTATTGTGTGGAGTTTGCAGTGCTTTTAGAATTTCCCAGCATTCTTATCATTTATGTTCCTGGAGACTTTGCTTCATAATAGTTTGATCTCTTTGGAAAATCCGGAAGACACCATTGCTTGTGTTTCTAGTCCTACAGGGCGTTAGAAAGCGTTTCTTGAGAAAAGCACGTGCAATATGGAGAGAGCAGTTTTACTCCCAGTGGCTGCAGATACACTTCTGTGAGGTGCCTGCCGTGGCAGCCTGGGCTCCAGCCTGGGGTGTCCGGGAGGTTCAGCCCTTTGCTGGTGTTGGAAACACTTTAGCATGTATTTAAAATTTTTTTATTTTTGTGGCTGGGCACAGTGGCTCATGCCTGTAATCCCAGCACTTTTGGAGGCCGAGGCAGGTGGATCACCTGAGGTTAGGAGTTCGAGACCAGCCTGGCCAACATGGTGAAACCCTGTCTCTACTAAAAGTACAAAAAATTAGCCAGGCATAGTGGCGGGTGCCTGTAATCCCAGCTACTTGGGAGGCTGAGGCAGGAGAATTGCTTGAACCAGGGGGGCAGAGGTTGCAGTGAGCCGAGATAGTGCCACTGCACTCCAGCCAGGATGATAGAGTGAGACACCATCTCAAAATAAATAAATAAATAAATAAATACAATAAAATTTATTTTTGTAGAGATGAGGTCTCACTATGTTGCCCAGGCTGGTCTCGAACTCCTGGCCTCAAGTGATCCTCCTGCCTCAGCCTCCCAAAGTGCTGGGATGACAGGTGTAAGCCACCATGCGCAGCCTCGTGTATATTTTTTGACACAGTATTTACACTATCTCCTCTGCCACAGAGCTCCAGGGCACAAATTCTGTTTCTCCTGGACCTCAGTGGCCCGGTCAGCCTTTGACCAATTGGAGTTGGGCTGTCACTCTAATTGCTGTTTGATTCACCCTATCTTGGAGTAATTTTTCGACACATTTCAGAGCTTGTTTGTGTTAAGGGACCAGTAGTCTTTCTTTTGCTCTCCAGTCCTGGGAACTGACCTGATCCCACGTGGGTGTGACATTTGGAATTGAAAATTGTTAGTCCTTGAGAGCACTGTTTAAAGAGGGGTCGGGTCTGATTAAGAGGCACAGTTGCTCTCTGATCCTCACAAATGAAGTTAGGTTTACACCTTTTGGCCCAGTAGTTCAGCTCTTAGGAATGTATCAAGTTACACCTCTTTGACAGTTAAATCTACATAAATTTATAAAGGGATTTGTGAATGGATCTTCTAATCCAGAAAAAGTAATGCTTCTAACTTAATGTAAATTTAAATAAATTTTAATTATGACCAAACTTTGCTGACATATTTCATGCTGAAATAATTGATAACCAACAGTCAGGGTTAAAAATGATCATAACAAAGATGACATTTTTCTCCATTCGTAAAATGCGCGTTAGGTTAATTGCAGGCTTTTTATGGGAAATAAACATAAAGACCCTTTGTCCTATGCAGGTTGGGCCTCTCTGCCATAAACCCCCACTCCCTTTTTCTAATGGTGGGAGCCCCGTTAGCGTCATCTTTTTATTCCACAATGTCCAGCACAATGTACTGCGTGAGAGATGGATGCATGAATATGTAGATAAATGGGACTTTCCCTAGTTGTGTGTGGTCGTGATTTGTGGTGCTATTTAAGTCTTGATGTTTAGTTGATTGCCAAGAGGGAATGAATTAATGTATAGCAGATTTTTGGAATTATATTAAGGTCATTTGTTTAAAAAAGGATGTATGAGAACTTTTGTCTCAGCACTTTGGGAGGCCAAGGCAGGTGGATTACTTGAAGTCAGGAGTTGGAGACCAGCTTGGCCAACATGGTGAAACCCCGTCTCTATTAAAAATATAAAAATCAACCAGGTGTGGTGGTGGGCGCCTGCAATCCCAGCTACTCGGGGGGCTGAGGCAGGAGAATCACTTGAATCTGGGAGGCGGATGTTGCAGTGAGCCGAGATTGTGCCACTGCACTCCAGCCTGGGTGACAGAGCAACACTCTACCTCAAAAACGAAACAAACAAAACAAAACAAAACAAAAACCTTTTGGCTATACTGCAAAAACAAATCTGTATGTCTTGAATTGTGTAACTGGTACGTACCTGGACAGGAACAACTTCTGAATCATACTGGTTTGTTTGGATCATCTTGGATTGTTGCTGAGTGACCCTGAGGAAGTATTGCCGTCTACTGTTCGGGGTTGCTAGGAAGAAACCAGTCCTCTCTATACCAGGGAAGAATAGCTGATGTGAGACCGTGGGATAGTAATAAGCTAAACTAGGGGGAGAGAAAGAGATTTAAATGACAGTCCCAGGCAAGGCTGTCATCATGGGACGTAAGTAAGACTGTTAAGCTCCTGAGTCATAGAACTTTACAGCTGGGAAGTTATATAAATATTCATATATATGTCAGTTTCCACTTCTGTGGCCCTGACAAGATGCCTCAGGGCCTGCAGCTTGGGGATCCAGGCTGTAGGAGTTGAAGACTGTTCCTTTAGGGCATAGCCAACAGGATGAATTTCAGCCTTTTAATCATTCTGTTTGAGATTCAGATTTTGGGGAGAGAGCCTGGGGCTTGGGATAGTTGCCCGTCCCTTGGTCAGGAGAGAATGAGCATCCTGGGTGATGGTGGCACCTAGATCCGGTGCCATGGTGGAAGGAGTGTTCCCCAAGGCAAGACTGGGGTGGGCGTGGGCGCCAGGCAGGCTGAACCCGCAGATGTCCCCTCTTGTGGCCTGTGCATGTGGGTCACATGCCCACTTACGCTCAGCATACACACACAGGCACACGCATAATCATTAACGTGCATGTATCCAGAGGATAACAGTCGTGCAAAGACGAGGAAAGACAAATATGTATTCACAGACGTTGTCAAAGGAAAATTCAAAACATAGATGCATGAGTACAAGCACATAGATTAATAGCAATATATGCAGAGATGCACATACAAGGAAATGCATGCATGAATACAGACACACTGACTCATGAGTATGCACCCATAGCGAAATGCACGGTTGCTTGGAGAGGAAGGAAGGCTGAGTAGAAGAAGTGGACAGAGAGAGAATAAGGGACAGTAGAGATGAGGTGGCAGCAAGTGACCCTGGGATACCAGTTGTGTCCATAGGAACATGTTTTTAGGAAAGTTGACTGGGTGCAGTGGCTCATGTCTGTAATCTCAGCACTTTGGGAGGCTGAGGTGGGCGGATCACCTGCGGTCAGGAGTTTGAGACAAGCCTTGCTAACATGGTGAAACCCTGTCTCTACTAAAAATACAAGAATTAGCTGGGTGTCATGATGCGAACCTGTAATCCCATCTACTCAGGAGGCTGAGGCAAGAGAATTGCTTGAACCTGGGAGGCAGAGGTTGCAGTGAGCTGAGACCATGCCGCTGTGCTCCAGCCTGGGCCAAACAGCGAGACTTCATCTCAAAAAGAAGAAGAGGAAGAAGAAGAAGAAGAAGGAGAAGGAGGGGGAGGGGGAGGGGGAGAAGAATAAGAAGATAGTAGGCCAAGATTTAGGATTTGACTTTGGGTTTCTGTTTGTTCCCTTATTGCTGGGCCCTCGGCTCAGTTCCTTGCCAGTGTGTTCACTACGTTCACTTGATTAGGACCATGTGGTGCCTCACATGGCAGTGTCTCTGGTTTGTTCAATCCTTGTTTTTCTTGATTTGCAACAGCCTCCTCCTCTCCCCTCTCCTACCTCATTGCCTGCCTCTCCTGTTAACCATATTGCTCTGGCAGTATGGTCATTCCCCGTATGGGGAACTGCGTTGAACTGTTTTATGCCCCTGTGCCTTTGTACATGCTGTTCTTTCTGCGTGGAATGCACTTCTCTTCCTCATTTGCTTGATTCTGTACTTCCCTCAGGAAGACTTCCAGAAATCCCAGAATGATTTGGATGCTCATTGTCCCTGTGTGTCCCTATTATAACTCTGACCACTGTGTTATGATTGTTCCTAACTAGTTTTTTGAGGACAGAGATTGTGCCTTAGTCACTCTTAAAGCCCCTCCACCTGGCACTGGGCCTGGCAGAGAGTAGGCCCTCAATAAATATTTGTTAAATCACTAAGTGGGTGGGTGTGTAGGAAGGAATGCTTCTATGAGTTAACAATTAAATAGGTAAATGATCATATGAATGATTGAATAGATCAGAATTAATAGCAACTTGGTGTATTAGTCCGTTTTCACAGTGCTGATAAAGACATACCTGAGATTGGGTAATTTATAAAGAAATTATAAATTTAATGGTTTAATGGACTCACAGTTCCATGTGGCTGAGGAGGCATCACAATCATGGCAGAAGGTGAGAGGCACGTCTTACATGGTGGCAGACAAGAGAGAATGAGAGCCAAGCTAAAGGGGTTTCCCCTTATAAAACCATCAGATCTCGTTGACTTATTCACTACCACCAGAATAGTATGGAGGAAACCACCCCCACGATTCAATTATTTCCCACCAGATCCCTCCCACAACACACGGGAATTATGGGAGCTACAATTCAAGATGAGATTTGGGTGGGACACAGCCGAACCATATCACTTGGTGAATTGAGTACCGTGGCTTCTCCCTGGATTTGTAAGCTGCTTCATAAAGCTGGGCTTCTTTTTATCTTTCTCTTCCCCTTAGCTGCTTTCTCCTCCTGAATCCTAACTCAGAATGCCTTTTCACACCTTCTCTCCTTTCTTGAAGATCACCTGGAACTACATCTTCATCCCAGACCTGTTCCATGAACTAAATCCCTGTGGGTGATTAGCTGTCATTTTAAACCCAGTGCTGACTTTGGGAGGCTGAGGTGGGCGTGTCGCTTGAGGTTGGGAGTTCAAGACCAGCCTGGCCAACATAGTGAAAACCCGTCTCTACTAAAAATACAAAAATTAGCTCAGCTTGGTGGTGCACACCTGTAGTCCCACCTACTTGGGAAGCTGAGGCAGGAGAGTTGCCTCAACTCAGGAGGTGGAGGTTGCAGTGAGCCAAGATTGCACCACTGCACTCCAGCCTGGGTGACAGAAGCAAGACTCCGTCTCAAAACCCCATCCCCCAAAAAACAACCGTCAGTGCCTCAGTTCCCTGCATGTTGATTCCCTCTCTGTTGGGATAAAAAAAGTTTGTCTCTGATTATAAATGGTTCTCATTTGTACGTACTTTGGAAAGTACAGAAGTATATTTAGTAGAAAATAATCATCTTTATTTCTGCCACCTAACAATAACTATTATATAAACAGTTTGATATGCATCTTCCTAGTGTTTCAAAATATGTATATGAGACTTTACTTTTTTCATAAAATGGGATCATGCTATGTATACAATTTGCATCTTGCAGTTTTCATTATATTGTAAACATTTTCATGCCATGATATACTTTCACCCTGCTGTGCCATCATCACCACCATCCATCTCCACGACACTTTTCATCCTGCAAAATAGAACCTCTGTACCTATCAAGCAACTCCTCATTTCCCCTCTCCCCTATTCCCTGGCAGCCACCCTTCTGCTTTCTGTCTCAATGAATTTGACTCCTCTATGTACCTCCTGTAAATGGAATCATCTAGTATTTATTTTTGTGCCTTTGCATAATGACCTCAAGCTTCACCTGTGTTGTAGCGTATGTCAGAATTTCCTTCCTTTTTGAGGCTGAGTGATATTCCATTGTGTGTATGTGCCACCGTTTGTTTATTCATTCATCAGCCAGTGGACATTTGGTGAGTTGCTTCTGCCTTTTGGCTATTGTGAATTATAGTGATTTATTTTTCACTTCTGTTTTTAATACCAGACTGTGGACAGTGGGGGTCAGGGACAGTGTTTGACTCACCTCAGTTTCCTCGAAATCTAGTGGTGTCTCTGGCACATAGTAGGACACTGATCGGTGTTTGAATGAAGACATGGCAGAGCCAGTAGAGGGTGCTTCAGAGGAGGGCTGTGTGTGTGGGGACTTAATCCGAGGCCTGCTGCTGTCTATGGTGCCAGCAGCCTCTTCGGCGGTGTGGCTTGCTTGCCCCAGGATATTACTGTCTCCCTGTCCCCCTTATCCTCAGCCCCTGGGTCCCCCTTCCAGATGCCCCTCACATCTGCTGCTTTTCTTTCCCTGCCTTCTCTTTGGTCCTCCCCACCTGATCTGAGATCATTCAGTTTCTTCTGCAGGACGGGAATCTTCCTGCAGTTCCTGCACAAGCACCCTTCTCTGGAAGCTTCAGTCGCTCTGCATGGGCCAGGTACCTCTCCAGGAGCGGCAGAGGCTTCCGTGAGCCTGGAGGGTGGTCTGAGACAACATCCAGAGGGGTGATCCAAGTGGAAAACTGCCTATGGCATTGTTGTGGGGGGAGGGGGGTGCCACGGAGGCAGAGGAATTACCTGACAGACAAGGAGGAGGAACCAGACCATTTTTGGCCAGAGAACAGGAGCCTGAGGAGTTCTCCCAGGCTATCGTAGAGAGCCTGCGCTTTTGCAGGGGGTGGCTGTTAAGGATGCCAGCTTGTTAGATAAAATCCACACTGCTTAGTTTGGCAGTTCAGGTCTTCTGTAGTCTAACCCCAGTACCCACCCAATCTCCATCGTGTCCCTGCAGGAATGGCCCACAGTACGATTTAGCCATGCCCCGTGAGGCCTTCTGTTCTTTCTTTAATATCTTACTCATGCTCTTTTCCCCAAAGGGAGTGCCTGCGCAGGTTCCCCAATTTTCTAAATTCTGGCCATGTTCAGAGCAAAGTTTAGCTCTTATTTTTACCAATAGAATTAAATTGCACGAATGCACTCTGCTTCATATTCTTTTAGCAATTTCTGTCTACCATCGTATATTTATTTGCTGTTGTTAGAAGCCAATTTTTATTATTAATCTAACTTTTTGTGCATATATCCTTTCTCCTTAAATAGCTTACTAGCGCCTTGCTAGCATTTTGCACATAGAAATATGACTGTTGATTACTAAACATAATATTTCATTGAAACTAAGATGCCATCAACAGTGTGATGCACCATTTATTTTCTGTACCTCTGAGAAAGATCATGAAGAAAAAATACTGCCATTTAAACCGTACGTACCAATAACTAGATTCACCCCGATTTCAGATATCTTAAAATGTGAAAGAACAGGTCTTAGAATGGATGAATCACAGTAGATATGAAATAAGTGCTTGTTTAGTTTATTTTATTGTGTATGTATTTGTATTGTATGGAAGATAGATGAGAAAATTTATAAACATGGCAAGAAAAGGCCTTAACATTTTATTACTTAAACATTTCCAATTAAATTCTTGTCGAGTCTCTGCTTGGGAATATGGATCACATAGCTTTCCCTTTTGAATTCAGCACATTTACTTGTAGTATGTATTCTTTCTTTAGGAAGCTTCCCTCGTTTTATTTCACCTGTTTTCTTTCATGTTTTGTTTTTTCACTGTAGATTTAAGCTTTTTTGTGTACTTTTTTTCTGGCAGTGTTTTATATAGGAGGGATGACCCTTCTTAAAAATGTATCTTTTTATAATTGCTTATTTTTATCATTCCTTTTTCCTATTATTATTGTGCTTGAAAAGTAGAGATGAAGCTGCACTTATTTATTATTTATTTTTTTTTGTTTTTGTTTTTGAGACAGAATCTTGCTCTATTGTCTAGGCCGAAATGCAGTGGCCTGATTTCAGTTCACTGCAGCCTCCACCTCCCGGGTTTAAGTGATTCTTGTGCCTCAGCCTCCTGAGTAGCTTGGACTACAGGTGTGCACCACCACGCCTGGCTAATTTTTGTATTTTTAGTAGAGATGAGGTTTTACCATGTTGGCCAGGCTGGTCTCGAACTTCTGGCCTCAGGTGATCCACCTGCCTCGGCCTCCGAAAGTGCTGGGATTACAGGCATGAGCCACCGTGCCCAGCTACAGCTGCTTTTAAAACGAGTGATTCAGAACAGACTTTTGAAGCAACAAAATTTGATCACTTCTCATCTTAAAAGAGAGCTGACTCATTTGTCCTTACGGGTAAATCCATCACTTGGTGATAGGAGAATGGTGATAGGAGAATATTCTGAATATTCAGTCTAGACTCACTTGCTCCTTATTTGCCTCCAGGCCTCTCCTTGGCAGGCTTTCTCCTTACTGGATGTTATTTACCAAGGGTTTCCACTCATTAGGGGTGGCGATGCTTGTTTTAAAGGTCTTCTAGAACCTTCTAGATAGAACACCTCCTTAGGATCTGAAAATCTCAAGATATCACAAAGTAACAAGTAATCAGAGCCAGAGCTAGTGTCTCCAATGCCAAGTTGCATGAAAAATACATTTTTAGACTTGAATATGCAACTTTTGTTAAAGATTCCTCATTAGGCGGTTATTGTATTAGCAGCTGGTTAGAACTTCGTGCCCTGGGAATTCACGTCAGCCCTTCACAGCTCCTACTGCGTAGAGATGAGTGACCTTTATGAACACCGTTTGATATGCAGAGTCCTCACTTTATTCCTGGGAACTACATTTTTCCTGATTTTTACTGGCTGAGAAGAACAGGAACAAGAAAACATGTTTGTTTGTCTGTGCTCCCAAACTCATTTCCCCTTAGGGTTCCTGATTATTAGAATACTGCTCTCTTGCCTTAGCCTGATTTCTTTGATGTGCCTCATCTTGTTTAGATCCAGAATCCCGGATTCTTATTTTTCTAGGCCATGTTATTAATAATTACACGAACAACTGGCATTGTTTTTGAAAGCTTTGCCACATGTCAGTCCAGTGGCTCTTGACCTTGTGCAGATTATAATCACCTGGGAAGTTTTGAAATCCCAGACCATCCTCAGCCACATTGAGTCAGAACCTCTGTGGGTGGATTCAGACATGGGTAAAGTGCCGGGGGCTCTGACCTGTGGTTAGAGTTAATGCCTTCCGTGCGTTCACCCGTGCAGTCCACGTAACCACCCTGTGTGTTCTTTTCCTCATTTTATAGACGGAATCACTGAGGGCAGGATTGGTTAACCCAGCATTCATGGAGACTCCAGTCCAGATTGTTCGATTCCAGAGGCGATTCTTTTAGTATTTATTTAGTTAACGCACTGGAGCCAGACTATTTGGTTAAAACCAAGCAGTTGCATTCCGTAGTATTTATAAAGGTAACTTTTTAATGGTCATTTATGAAGTGCTTTTAAATTCCTGGATGTTGCTTAGACATATGTATGATGTTCTTTTCTTGTATAGTTTTCTCATCATGATGTATAGAATTTCTGTTGGTTCAAGAGTATTCGCCCCATTAGCATTTTTATGAACTCAGATTGTCCCTGAATGATCTTAGAGGAGTGACTGGTTAAGTTTTGGGTACTTTATAAAAATCTGTGCTCATTTTAAATCACTAGTTTTGTGGGGAAAGCAGGTGTCATCATCTGACAAGTGGGTTTATAGCTTAAGCCAGCATGATTGGGGATCAGCTCACTGAACTGCAGAGACAGACATAGGCAGTGCCAGGGCCAGCCTGTGTAAGCAGACCATTCAGAGAGAACGTGCGGGGAGAGGATGGCAACTGTGCACTCAAGGAAACACCCAGGGAAGGGAAGGGAAAAGAAATAGTGGCAGGGTGGCAGCAGGGTCAAGGAGAAACTGTGCTAGGGAGAGAGGACCACTGATGTTTGAAGGTGAGAGAGAAGATCTAAAGAAGTGGGAGAGGCGAAGACACGGGTGGAGGGAAGTGTCCGTGAACCCTGAATCCTGTGATGCCCTGTCCGGGATTCAGGTTCCTCCAGAGGGAGGGTGCGGCTGGGCATGGTGGCTCATGCCTGTAATCCCAGCACTTTGGGAGGCTGAGGCAGGAGAATCGCTTGACCCGGAGAGGCGGAGGTTGCAGTGAGCCGAGATTGCACCACTGCATTCCAGCCTGGGCAAGGGAGTAAGACTCTTATCTCAAAACAAAACAAAACAAAAAAACCAGAAGAGAGGGTGCAAAGGATGGGGAGGGTTAGGGCGGGCCTGACCTTGGGGATGAAGGAGTAGGTAGGGAGGTAACTGGTGACAGCTGGGCCGAGGTGAGGGCGAGGTGGTCGGGGACCTCATGTGACATGATGCTGATAACCTCAGCAGGGTAGAGAGAGCGTCTGATGAAAGTGTGGCGAGGTGGTCGGGGACCTCGTGACATGATGCTGATAACCTCAGCAGGGTAGAGAGAGCATCTGATGAAAGGTTTCAGCCCCCGGGGAGATCCAGAGTCCTGGAGCCACAATGAGGTGGGAACCCCCATACCAAGACATACATGCAGGATTGGGCCAGAGCTGGCGGGCCTCGGCCACCTTTGCTGTCAGTGGTGCCTGGGAACAGTGCCTGGAAGCAGCATGGAAGATGCGTCCCTTTTGCAGCAAACCGAACTTATGTGAGGGTTGCCCTGAGCATGGAAGATAAATCTGAAGTGATTATTCTTGTACCAAATAGTCTTTAAATGACAAGAGTCCCCTAAGCCACCTTAATAGAATGAATTTGTATTCCAGAGGTGGGTTTTCACACAGCTCTTCAGGAATTCATCTCCCTGCACGCTTAAGTGAGGGCTCTCAACTCCTTCTCCTTTCTTGAAAGACAAGGAAGGCTGGAAGGGAAATTAGAGGCAGGCTTTCCTTTTCTGACCAGCTTAGTTGAGTGGCTTTCAAACTTTGTTAGGGCGATCTGTTAGTTGTGTGTTTGCAAGTTTGATAGATATTTAGTTTTTGAAATTTTATATATATTCTGAATTTTTTAAAAATTATAGTAAGAGATCTAATGTATTAATATATGAGTACTCGTAAGTATACAATGAATTTTCACAAACTGAATGGCTGTATAACAACACCAATATCAAGAAACAGAACATGACCTGCCCCTCAGAAACTCTCATGTCCCCTTCCAGTTACTACCATCCCCAGCTGAAATATTAAGTCAGCACATGGCAATCCTGCCATACACACATTTTAACACAATGGAGACCACGAAGTGTTAGCTCATGGTGCTGGGATAACTTGTTCCTGTGCAGATCTGAAATAAGGTGGCCTCAGCCATCTTCTTGAAAATTTGGCACCGACTAGGAAGATTGTGGGGCTTGGCACCGACTTGAAGTCAGGTGTACTCGCTGCTCTGATGATATTGCGTGAATTGCCCCGGCCCCTGCTGGGGTTGGCTCAGATGTATTAGAGTGTGTGACCCACCTGTGGGTCTCTGAGAGTCTGGCGTGTCATAGCCAGTCCTGGGTTCTGTCGTAGGTCCTCAGCGTTCCTGGGGTCTGCAGTCATGTGAAGCCACACTACTGTTTGGTGACTTTAGGAATTTTTTAACCTTGAGGCAAACATTTCCTGGTACTCTCCTGTTAAGCTTGAGCCAGATTGGACCTTTGTTCACTCAGGTGGTTGGCGCTTGAATACTGGTTTAGGTGTTTGTGGAGTCCTACAGGCTGGCATTGGAACCCCATCTCTTCATTAGCTGTATGCCGAGAGACAGCAGAATAGACTTTCGGTCTCCACAGTTGGGCATGGGAAGAAAACATCAGAACTTCCATTTACTTTAAAAAAATACTGATTTTTTATTTAAAAATAAAAATTAAATTTAACTAATACCTAATATGTGGGTCTACCCTGACATTATCACTTCGTCTATATGACAGAACATTTTGTGTCACATATGAAGAGTAAAGTGTCCTGAGGACAGACAAATCCCATGACATGGAGGGGTTGATGGTGAGTTTGTCACTTTATCTTTCAGTGACTTGGGGTAGCTGAGGGTAATGACTGCTTTGTTAAGTGAATTTTCAAATTACAGAAATAATTCCAGGTTTTATATAAACAAATTTTCCCTTGGTAGACAAATGGCTCAAAACGATTTTTTCGAGAGGGTGGAGACTTGTAGATTAGAGATAGTTTTAACAGTGCAAACACAAGCAGGTAAGAAATGACAGAGCTGTTACTCCTAGTATGAGCTCTTTGTCAACCTCATGACCCCGTAAAAACAGTATAAACCCTGGCCAGGCACGGCGGCTCACACCTGTAATCCCAGCACTTTGGGAGGCTGAGGTGGGTGGATCACCTGAGGTCGGGAGTTTGAGACCAGCCCTGACCAACATGGAGAAACTCCGTCTCTACTAAAAATACAAAAAATTAGCCAGGCATGGTGGCACATGCCTGTAATCCCAGCTACTCGGGAGGCTGAGGTGGGAGAATCACTTGAACCCAGGAGGCAGAGATTGCAGTGAGCCGAGATCGCGCCATTGCACTCCAGCCTGGGCAATGAGAGTGAAACTCCATCTCAAAAAAAAAAAAAAGCCACAAAACAAAAAAACAGTATAAACCCCATAAACCACTGCACTGTCATGGAACAATGACTCTTTTGCTTGGCTGTAGGGAGAGGTCAACCTCATTACCCCATAAAAACAGTGACAGTATCTATTGGTTTGCAAGGGCCACGTAACAAGATACCACAGGCTGGGTGGCTTAAATGACAGAAGTTTACTCTCACGGTTTTGGAGCCCAGAAGTCCAAAATCAAGGTGTTGGCGGGGCCATGCTCCCTCTGATGGCTCCAGGAAGGATTCTTTCCTGCCTATTCTGTTTGTCTGGCTGGCCTGGGCATTTGCTGGCAGGCCTGGGCACTCCTTGGCCTGTAGCCGCTTCACCCCAGCCACATGGCTGTCTTCGTCCTGTGTGTTCACACCATCTTCCCTCCATGCGTGTCTGTCTCTGTGTCCGAATTCCCCCATTTTCGTGAGGACACTGGCCATGTTGGATTATGGCCCACCACAGTGACCTCACTTTACCTTGATTGCCCCTAGTAAGGCCCTATTTCCAAGTAAGGTCACATTCTGAGATAGTGGGGGTTAGGACTTCAAAATATCTTTTTTGGGGTACACAGTTCCTCCCATGAGATTAATCAGATGTGATAAGAAGCTGGTCCCTGAGGCCGGGTGCAGTGGCTCACACCTGTAATCCCAGTACTTTGGGAGGCCGAGGCAGGTGGATTGCTTGAGTCCAGGAGTTTGAGACCAGCCTGGGCAACGTGGCAAAACGCTGTCTCTACAAAAAATACAAAAATTAGCTTGGCTTCGTGGTGCATGCCTATAGTCCCAGCTACTTGGGAGGCTGAGGTGGGAGGATTGCTTGAGCCCAGGAGGCAGAGTTTGCAGTGAGTTTGCAGTGATGGTGCCACTATACTGCAGCCTGGGCAACAGGGTGAGACCCTGTCTTAAAAATAAAAAAAAAAAAAGTTGGCCCCTGAATATTGAGATTCAGTTGTATGAAAATGACTGAAAGTGTAGTTTACATCTGCAGTTATTATCAAGGAATCTCAGAAAAGTTTGGTTTTGCCTTCAGATGTTAGCAAGTATAATTATGAGGTTAGTTATTGCACGTTTTCTTCATTCTTTTAAAACTTGGTATTTCAAAACAAAGTATATATGTGGAGGTGTGCTTGGGAATTTTTTTATTAATGGAGTGTGGACCCAGGCAGTGTGAGACTACCCCCCGGGCTGGCTGCTTGGTAGGGTCAGGTGCATACAAACCCCAGCTCCACATGTTACTAACATTCAGCCTTTTCGGGTTTTTCAACCTCTGTAGCTTCAGTTTCCTCATTTGTAAAGTGGGTGGTTGGGGAAATTAAGTGATGTACTGACGGAAGGTGCTTCTCCCAGAATTTGGCATATAGTAGGCATTCAGTACGTAGAAGCCATCATGGATGCTAGTAAGTTAACTTGTTTTCCATCACATTTTATTTTATTAACGTTTCATCTTGGGTCAGCTGGTCAACATGGGGCTGCAGATTACCCAAGAAACTCAGCTGCTCAACTGGATGAACAGTGGTTCTATACTAATGGACTTAAAATGGAAGGGAGCTAGAGTTTACTTATTATCCTGCTTGGTGAGAACATGGAAGTAGATAAAATCCCAGTGAATGCTCTACTGTGGTTTTTCTGCACCCGTTGGCAGTGGGGGCTGCTGGGAGACCAGGGCTTGTTTACCTGCTCCCATCAGCCTCTCTCCCCGGGCCATGCAGTAAAGCTGCAGTGAGTCTCAGAGGGTTCTCAGTTGGGCAGTCTCACCTGCAGAGGCGCTGGGCAATGCCTGCGAGCATTTGTTGTTGTCATCATAGTTTGGGGAAAGGCATTACAGACAGGGGGTGGGGTCAGGGATTCCAAAGAACTGGGGGTCTCTAGATGCCTCCATCGCTCAGGCTGGAGTCCAGTGGCATGATCTCGGCTCACTGCAACTTCTGCCTCCAGAGTTCAAGTGATCCTCCCACCTCAGCCTCCTGAGTAGCTGAGACTACAGGCGCACACCACCTCACCAGGCTAATTTTTGTATTTTTGGTAGAGACGGGGTTCTTCATGTTGCTCAGGCTGGTCTTGAACTCCTGGGCTCAAGTGATCTGCCCGCCTCAGCCTCCCAAAGTGCTGGGATTACAGGCGTGAGCCACCGTGCCCGGCCAGGCCTTTTAAAAAAAAATTCTGTTTTAGAATATCTTTAGTTTGTGAGACTTTTCCTCCTCTCCCCAT
Organism: Pan troglodytes; assembly: GCF_028858775.2. NCBI lineage: Eukaryota > Metazoa > Chordata > Mammalia > Primates > Hominidae > Pan > Pan troglodytes. The sequence goes on along the minus strand of NC_072404.2, from coordinate 154,319,953 downwards.
AGCCAAGCGAAAGAAAGAGTAATTGTACCACGACAGTAGAGTGGTTTAAATTTTCACTGAAGATGCCCTGTGTTTCTTATCTAAATAGGGTCAGTAATCAAGAGTCTTTTTCTCTTAAAGGCCACTGGTTCCTCTGCAGAAATCAACTAAGGCTTACATACAAGCAGAAAACAATGTTTTAAAGAGAAAACTATAACCAGTGTTTAAAAGCAGAGAATAACAAGCCTCACTCAGTAAATGTAACAATGAACATAATATATTATGTGACTTCATATTATTATGATATGTTAAACCAGTTAAGGAGAAAAGGGAGCAGATGAGAGGCAGTAAGAACGTGGGACTGGGGAGAGGCAGGCAAAGGGTGGAGAGAGCTTAGGGGTGGGGAAAGAGGGAGGGGAGGAGAGAAGGGGAAGGGGAACTTGTAAGCTTAGTTGAGAGAACCCTCTTGAACATACTGCTTTTCAAGCTTCCTGTTGGCCTCAATTGTGGACATTCTATTTTTTTGATAGGGGTTCTCATCCTGTTACTCAGGCTGGAGTGCAGTGGCACAATCGTGGCACATTGCAGCCTTGAACTCCTGGGCTCAAGCCATCCTCCTGCCTCAGCCTCCAAACCACTAGGATTACAGGCGTGAGCCACTATGCCCAGCCATGAAAAAAAACCAATCTTTTATAATCTACTTTTAAAGTGGTCTGTGTTAAAGGATGATTTTAATATGCCTATAAAAAAAGTGTTAGCATTCTGGTTTTAAAGTACAGGTGGTCAGAAGTCACAGTCTTGGGCAGGATGGCACAAGTAACTTCATGCTTTAAATACATAAAATTGATAGATGAAATATGAGTACAGAGAGCCAAAAAGTCTCAACTCAAAAGCAAATAATCACCTGTGTGGACCAGAAGTGGTATAGAGCTGCAAAGTACTTAGTGGGGTCAAGGTCACCTACTGCCAGGTGAGGGGCTTGGTTTGCAAAGTGCAGCTGAGAGCTGAACACAGCAGATGCTAACAACCCAGAGGTAGTACTTAGACAACAGCTGTCAGCATGCCTGGATTGGAGCGTCAATAAGGAGGTGATTAACACCCTCCTTTCAAGAAGCTCTGAGAACTGCCTGGAAGGACGGGATGAGATGTCTTAGACAGTGGCTGGCGCTAAGGCACCTGGGGTGAGTGTTAAAATATGTGTTCCTGGGCCCCACCCCCTCAGAGAGTCTAGGGAAAGGCCTGGAGATCCATTTTTTAAAAAGATCCCTGGGTGATTCTGAAAGCAGGACTCCTCTGTGAGAGACACTATACTGGTAGAAAATAAGTGAACTTTAGAAAAATAATAGCTTCCCAAGTTAAACTGGGATAAGGGTATTTAACTGGACCTAGGAGGTTTTTGTATTTGACCCCTTAAATTATTTTTTGGTAAAACATGCATAACATAAAATTTACGATTTTAGCCCTTTCAAAGTGTTCAATTCAGTGACAGTAAGTACATCCACAGTAGGGTGCAGCCACAGGACTGGCTGGACAGTGGGCAATGGACAGGGGTCCATTGCACCCTCCTCGCCCCTGGCAGCCACTAACTGCTTTCTGCCTCTGTGGGTTTGCCTTTTCTGGATATTTCATGTAAATGGAATCATACAGTATGTGTTTGTGTGTCTGGCTGCTTTCAGTTAGCATAATGTTTTCAAGGTTCATCTGTGTTGAACTATGCAGTGGTCTTCCATTCCTTTCTGTGGTTGAATAGTATTGCATTTTATGGATATATCACCTTTTTTTTTTCCATTCATTAGTTGGTGGACATTTGGGTTGATATCATCTGTTGGCTTTTGTGAATAATGCTGCGTTCAAGCAGAAGTTTTGGTTTGAACGTCTGCTTCCAGTGTTTTTTTGGGGATATAGCTAGGAGTGGAATTAGTGGGTTGTGTGATAATTCTATGTTTAACTTGTTGAGAGACCAGATCCCCGCCAAACTCTTTTCCACAGTGGAAGCACCAGCTGTGTATAAGGGTTCCAATTTCTCTATATTTTCACCAACACTAATTTTTCACTTTAAAAAATATAGCCATCCTATGGGTATGAATTGGTATTTTATTGTGCTTTTGATTTGCATTTCCTTGATGACAAATGATATTAAGCATCCTTCGATGTACTTCTTGGCAATTATGTGGCTTTTGAGTGAAAAGTTATTCAGATGCTGGGGTAGTGTGGGGGCTGGGGTGGCTGGAGAGATGTTGGTCAAAAGATATAAAATTTCACTTAGGAGCAGTAAGTTCAAGAGATCTATTGTACAATGTAGTGATGATAGTTACCAGTTAATAACAGTATATGGTAATCTTAAAAAATGGGGCCATAGACAAAAAAAAAAAAAAAAAAAATGCTAAGAGAGGCCCGCTCAGTGTAATCCCAGCTTGTAATCCCAGCACTTTGGGAGGGCGAGGTGGGAGGACCACTTGAGCCCAGGAGTTCAAGGCCACCCTGGGCAACATAACGAGACCCTGTCTCTATTAAAAAAAAAAATGCTAAGAGAGTAGATTTAAGTGTGCTTACCACAAAAACTAAGCTATGTGAGGTAATGCATTTTTTTTTTGGTTTTTTTGTTTTTTTGTTTTGTTTTTTTCTGAGATGGAGTCTCACTCTGTCTGTCGCCCAGGCTGGAGTGCAGTGGTGCGATCTCAGCTCACTGCAAGCTCTGCCTTCCGGGTTCACGCCATTCGCCTGCCTCAGCCTCCCGAGTAGCTGGGACTACAGGTGCCCGCCACTACACCCGGCTAAATTTTTGTATTTTTAGTAGAGACGGGGTTTCACCATGTTAGCCAGGATGGTCTCGATCTCCTGACCTTGTGATCCACCCGCCTTGGCCTCCCAAAGTGCTGGGATTACAGGCGTGAGCCACTGCGCCTGGCGAGGTAATGCATTTGTTAATTAGCTTGATTTAGCCATGCCACAATGTATATATATTTCAAAACATTATGTTGTACACAATAAACATATACAGCTTATTTTGTCAATTATAAAAAGAATAAGGGAAATAAATAATTTGTGAAAAGTTATTCATTTGGGTGGTTTTCTTCCACAGGCATGAGTTTCGTGTGCTGTGACTGAGACTGCGGGCGCTGGGGGCAGACAGCCCAGGGCTCTAGTCCAGATTCTCTGGCAGGGATTTGGGCAAACCAGACCTCTCTGTGCTGCCTGCCCTGCTGTAAAATGGAGATGAGAACAGCGCCTTCACCATCGGCCTTTGTGGGACTCGAGGGGGACTCGTGACGCATCTGGGCACAAAGCAAACACTCTGGAGTCATTGTTGCCACTGTTGTCACAAACAAGGAGATCTGTGATTATTTCCCTCCTTCTCTCATGTGGGTCTAGCAGGCTGCCTTAGCTTCCTCGCGATGGAGGGCAGACTGTCTGCAGGGGCACACATTGGTTGCTCATCGGTTGTTTGAGGCCCAGGCAGCCCTTAGTAGGTTGCTGGGGACAGCAGAGAGGTCTTTGGTCCTTTATGTTTGTTGCTTGAATTTTCTTTCTTCTGGTCCAACCTCCAGCTTACCTTTTTTTTTTTTTTTTTTTTTTTTGAGACGGAGTCTTGCTCTGTCGCCAGGCTGGAGTGCAGTGGCACGATCTCGGCTCACTGTAACCTCCACCTCCTGGGTTCAAGCGATTCTCCTGCCTCAGCCTCTCGAGTAGCTGGGACTGCAGGTGCCCGCCACCATGCCCGGCTAATTTTTTATATTTTCAGTAGAGACGGGGTTTCACCATGTTAGCCAGGATGGTCTCGACCTCCTGACCTTGTGATCCGCCTGCCTCGGCCTCCCAAAGTGCTGGGATTATAGGCGTGAGTCACCACGCCCAGCCTCCAACTTACTTTTGCAGGTAAGGGAGCGCGTGTATCACCAGTGCAGTGCTTGAGAAGGCTGGTGCCTGGGACAGTTCCCAACTTCTGTTACCTCTCCTCTTTGGGTCTCCCTGTGGGCCTCAGCCACCAGATCCAGGTCTTTCTGTGGCAGCATCCCCATGCAGTCATGGTGCAGAGCTGATTGCAGGAGCTAGCCTCATGCCTCTCTGGCTTCAGCATCCGAGATATTATTTTCACCATATTGCTCTTTTACGTGTTGTTTAAACCTCCTGAAGTTGATAGGCCTGTGTTGAAATGCAGTGAGCAGAGTTTTCAAATTGGGAAGTGGTTTTTAATACTTAGAATTCTCGTTTGCCTTCAATTATGAAAATTTTTGTACAGAGCTGCTCAAGAATGATAATCTGGAAATTTCTTTCAGAGAGACAGTGTGGTGCTGTGCCCAGAGCAAGGGGTTTTGGCAGCGGATAGATCCGGGTTCAAATACTGGGTCCACCACCTGCTAGTTGTGGGACTTGAACAAGTTACTTAATCTTTTGGAGCCTCGGGTTTTTTCACCAATGACATGAGAAGGATAATGGATCATAGCACCTGGGAGAGGGTGGCTATTGGCCACATGAGCTTATAAAAATTGAGCATTGTGACTTGTAATGTGGTAAAATATACATAACATAAAATTTAACATTTGAGTCACTTTTAAGCATACAATTCAGTGGCATTCATTGCAACATTTTTTAACATTTCCTTATTTCCTCTTTGGAAGAGTTTAGGCTCCCTCATCTTACTGGTCCCTGAAAGTTATCCCTGATGTCTCTTGCTTCCCTTCCCTACCTTCTTGCAGCAGGCTGGGCAGTTCAGTTCAGCAGAACGCTAATTGCTCTCCTGAGTGGAAGTGCTCTAACCCAGGGGGAAGTGTAGGTACCTGTGAGGCTTGGCTATTAATAGAGGGTTTCTCAGGGTCAGTAAGTGATTATGCGGAAGGCATTAACTAGCCTGTGTTTTTGAAGGGAGGAGGATTCTTCTGTCGCACAGGTATTTTACTGTTTATTAACACTTCTCTGAGTAAGGGATAGGGAGAAAAGGATTCAGATTATTTTTTGCTGTTTTGTAGAAACTCTAGTACAGGAAGAAGAGGAATTTGAAACTGTTTAACCATCGTGTCTTAAGGTTATTTTAGTACTTCTTAATCTGTTCTTTGGAAAGGTGCTGTAATAAATGCACTGCTTTGAGATATTCTGACGTTTCTATTTCCTCCTTCCCTCCTTCTTAAGTGTCATAATTTCCAAGATCTGCCTTATTCTTTACTATCTTTATGGAACGGTGAACTTTGGCGGGGGAGGGGGACTTTAATACATTCACAGGGTCAATGATTTGTGTGTAATCTTTTTAAAGAACGGTACAGAAATCAGCATCTTTGTATGGAACTCCTAATCAGGTGACTTATTAAATGTTCTTACAAAACACAAATAACATTATTGTTCCAGACCCCAAATTATTATTATTTCTATAATTTGAGTGTTGGAACATCTTTTTAAATTATTTTTTAATTTTTTTAAATAAAAATTTTTAAAAGCAATGGCAACAAAAGCCAAAATTGACAAATGGGATCTAATTAAACTAAAGAGCTTCTGCACAGCAAAAGAAACTACCGTCAGAGTGAACAGGCAACCTACAGAATGGGAGAAAATTTTTGCAATCTACTCATCTGACAAAGGGCTAATATCCAGAATCTACAAAGAACTCAAACAAATTTACAAGAAAAAAACAAACAGCCCCATCAACAAGTGGGTGAAAGATATGAACAGACACTTCTCAAAAGAAGACATTTATGCAGCCAAAAGACACATGAAAAAATGCTCATCATCACTGGCCATCAGAGAAATGCAAATCAAAACCACAATGAGATACCATCTCACACCAGTTAGAATGGCCATCATTAAAATGTCAGGAACAACAGGTGCTGGAGAGGATGTGGAGAAATAGGAACACTTTTCACTGTTGGTGGGACTATAAACTAGTTCAACCATTGTGGAAGTCAGTGTGGCGATTCCTCAGGGATCTAGAACTAGAAATACCATTTGACCCAGCAATCCCATTACTGGGTATACACCCAAAGGATTATAAACCATGCTACTATAAAGACACATGCACGTGTATGTTTACTGTGGCACTATTCACAATAGCAAAGACTTAGAACCAACCCAAATGTCCAACAATGATAGACTGGATTAAGAAAATGTGGCACATACACACCATGGAATACTATGCAGCCATAAAAAATGATGAGTTCATGTCCTTTGTAGGGACATGGATGAAGCTGGAAACCATCATTCTTAGCAAACTATTGCAAGGACAAAAAACCAAACACCACATGTTCTCAGTCATAGGTGGGAATTGAACAATGAGAACACATGGACACAGGAAGGGGAACATCACACACCGGGGCCTGTCACGGGATGGGGGGAACGGGGAGGGATAGCATTGGGAGATATACCTAATAAAAATGAGGAGTTAATGGGTGTAGCACATGAACATGGCACATGTATACATATGTAACAAACCTGCACGTTGTGCACATGTACCCTAAAACTTAAAGTATAATAAAAAATTATTTTAAAATTAAAATTAAAAAACATTTTTTTTTTTGTAGAAATGGGGTCTCACTATGTTGCCCAGGCTGGACTCAAACCACAGGCTTCAAGCAGTCCTCCTGCTTGGGCCTGCCGGAGTGATGAGCTTATAGGCGTGAGCCACCACGCCTGGCTGGAATATCTTTAATTAATGCAGGCTTAAAAAACCCAACCTCCTTAGTGAAATAATGGATGGAGGCAGTGATCATCAGTGACTGCCTAGTCATTATGTGAAGAGTTGATGAGGAGCCTTGTAATGGATGAAAAGTGATGTCACCTCTTAAGCCCTTGATAAATTTTAGTATCACTCAGAATAGAACAGGCAGAAACCAGGCGCTTCCTGCCGTGATACAGTGGAAATACAGAGGACCACCTAGGGAGTATTCTTGCCAAAAACATTGATTCTGAATCTAATGAAGCCTCTTGATCTAACTACCAGTTTATAAGAAATTTGGGGGAAGAACACGTTAAATGACACCATGAGAATATAGTCAGCCAAATATAGAATGTGGACTGTCTACAGGGACAAATGACCTTTCTTTAACAAGTAAATAGGGAGAGATTTAAAAAGGGGGAAAAAAGGAGGAGAAAACTGTTATAAAGTAAAAGAGACCTAAGAGACACATGAACTAAAAGCATTGTGTGTACCTTGTTTGGATCCTGGTGTGGAAAAAGCAACTGTACTGTTATACAAAAATATTTTGAGGCCACCAAGGAAAACCAAGTTTGAAATGCATAATTAGATGATATTAGGAATTATTTTTAATTTTGTTGGGTGTGATAATTATACTGTGGTTATAATTTTTTAAAGTCCTTATCAGAGATGCTGAAGTATTTACAGAAATTAATGATGTCTGGGATTTGCTCTATTTGTGTTTTAAAAAAAAGTTTATGGGATTGAAGCTGAGTTATGGGTTCCAGTCTTTCAACTTTTGTGTATGTCTGAAAATTTTATAATAAAAAGTTTAATTAATTTTTTTTGAGACAGAGTCTCACTCGGCTCACTGCAACCTCCGCCTCCCAGGTTTAAGCTATTCTCCTGCCTCAGCCTCCCAAATAGCTGGGATTACAGGCATGTGCCACCACGCCTGGCTAATTTTTGTGTTTTTAGTAGACACAGGGTTTCGCCGTATTGGCTAGACTGGTCTTGTACTCTTGTCCTCAGGTGATGCACCCGCCTCAGCCTCCCAAAGTGCTGGGATTATAGGCGTGAGCCACTGTGCCTGGCCTATAATAAAAAGTTTAAAATGCCAAAATTGGGTTGTTTGGCAGCATTTAAACAATTTATTGTAATAGCAAAAACAGGCATAGAACTCTACATGGAAGGGACTGCAGTTTTAGAAAATTGCTTTCTGGGTTATCTATAGATTTGATCTGGTTAGTTTCTTGTCAAATTAGTATTTACATTAACTTCATGTCATTCCCTATCATGGAGTCCCACAGAACCCTCAAATAAACCGAGATAAGTTATAATTATAGACACTTAGAGAGTTAATGCTATGGATAATTGCTAATCAGTAGGCTCTTCATACCAGTAAGCAGGCAGAACAGGGGGTTTGGGAAAGATTACCAGTGAATGGAAATAAATTAAGTAAAGATGAGAATGAATAATATGTGTGCTTGACTGAATTGGATTCCAGAAGTATATGTAACCAGAACTCAATTTGGTGTGTGTCTTAGTCCGTTTGGGCTGCTATAACAAAATACCTTGGACTGGTCACTTATAGACAATAGAAAATTATCACTCACAGTTCTGGAGTGAGAAGTCCAAGATGGAGATCATAGCAGGCTCGGTTTCTGGTGAGGGCTTGTTCCTCATAGACAGCGCCTTCTGTGTGTCCTCATATAGGAGCTCTCTCTGGCCTTTTTTAGAGGGACACTAATCCTGTTCATGAGGGTGGGGCCCTCATGACCTAGTCACCTTCCAGAGGCCCTGCCTCTTAATACCATCACCTTCGGGTTAGGTTTCAACATATGAATTTTAGGGGGACACAAATATTCAGACTATAGCAGTATGATTCCTAAAGGTGGCCCCTCCTGACTGCGGCAGAGCACCCGTAAGTGAACATGTCCCTGGAGGGCTTGGAAGTCAAACTCCCCCCACCTTCCTTGATGGTGTCATTTGACCCCAATGATCATCTTTCTGCAGATTATCACCAATCTCTATCGTTGGCCCAGATTTCTCTCTCAAACCCTAGAGTCACATTTCCATCCACCCCGAGTTGGCTCCTCACCTTCCATGTGAGTCTCAAATGACAGGCTCCTCTTGATGACCCCGCACCATTCGTACAAGCCATTTCCACATCTGTGAATCTCCTTCCTGCTTCAGGCCACTGTGCTCGCCACCCCCTCTGCCTGGAGCAGCCTTCCTGTCTCTCTCTATCGGCTCCTCATCCTTTCCTGAGCTTCCTTGCTGTCCATCACAGCATCTTGCTTATTTCCTTACCAGTCTTCTCTGTTCATCATTATTGTCTGTCTCCTCTTCTCAGCCATAAAGTTGTGAGCAGGGGACCTTTCTATCTTGGCTAACACTTCACACCCTGCACTTAGCTCACATGACCGGTAGGTGTTTGTTGGACTCATGAATGAATGAATGGACATGTTAGTCTTTGGGCTGGACATGGGAGGCACACTGATAAGACACAGCCTCTTCCTTCAAGTAGCTCACAGTCTGGGGTAGGGTGGTGGGGCAGGTGAGTAATGAGTAAATCAAGAATGCAACCTAAGTGTCAAGAGAGAAGCACATGCAGGGTTCTGGGGAAGATGGAAAAGGGGGTTCTGGGGTGTGATAGGAGTTACGGGAAGGAGGAGGGGCCAATACCAGTAAAGGGAACAGTCTTTGCAAAAGCATGGTGGTCAGAGAGCACGTCGAATAGCTGGGGCATGGGCTGGTTGTAGGGGAGGGTAATACTAATGGCACAGGCGGGAACGGGGAGCTGAAGGCTCTTGTATCTCAGCTGAGGGCTTTGGCTTTCTGAAGGCTTTTAAGAGCCACTGGAGGATTTTGAGAATGGGGTGACATAGTTTGATTGTTTCTTTCCTTTTAGATGAACTTCATATATACAGAATTGATTGATCAGCTCTGCATGTTAGAAAACTCCAGATGGATTGGAGGGGATAGAGGAGGCTGCAGAGCTTAGGGTGGGTTATGGCTCGATGAGAGAGAGACCACAGCCCTGACTGATTACCATGGCTAGGAACACACATCTCTGATCAGGGCCGGGGCAGTTACAGGGTTTCTCAGCACACCTTCCCTTGGCCCACAGTACCAGCGTTTGGGGGGTGTGTTTGTGTGGGGGTGGGGGGGGTCACACATCTCTAGTTCTCTAGTGACACTGTTTGGACAAGGTGGGAACTTGTCATGCTGGAAGTGCTGCCACCCTTTGCACATGGGGCTTAAGACACCACCCAGGAAACACTTTAGAAGCCATTTGAAAGGATGTTTGTGGATGTTGTGGCCTCTCCTGGTTCCCAAACCAAACCCAGAGTGAGCGAAGAAGCAGGCGATGTCCATGGACTCAGGACATCTCTGCTTCCTGCACTTCAGTGTCCTGGAAAGCCTCTCTCTCACAGAAGTTGTGCGAGGCAGGGCTCTGAGCGGGTCATTGTAAGGCCTAAATTAATTGGTGGCAGTGGGAAGGAAGATGTGTGAGGGTCCACAGCGCTGGCAGGACCTGGCTTACAGGCACGAGCTATTAAGTGGCATATGGGGGAGGGTCAGGGTTTTTTTAGGAGCCTGTTGGATACTCAAGTGGAATTGCCTAGTGGACAGTTGTAACTGTGACTTAGAATCACCTTTGACTTTTTGTTCTGTCTTCCCCATCCATTCCACTGGCTGCTGAATTTGATCATCTTTTTTACCTTAATGCAGTCTCTCTGACTTGGAACTTCTTTTCTGTTCCCTTCACCGTCCTGATCACACTCCTTGCCCTATCAACCATGCATATCTGTGTGTATGATGGAGCACTATTTTATGTTTCTTTCCGCTCTGCCAGATTGATTTTTCTGCAGGATAACTTTGGTCAAAAAGCTGCTCTGCTCAAAATATCCTATTCCTTCCTATTGTCTGCCAACATTCTCACACTCTTGGGCCAACTTTTCCGGTATTATTCTCTCCAACCACTGCAGACACATCCCACTTTGTCCAGACATGGTGCCTTTGTCCTTGCTGCTGCTTCCAGCCGGCGTGACCCGTCTCTCTCTTAAGCCTCCTGATCCCTTGATATAAAATAAAAGCTTAATTTAGAGCCGAATTAAGGCATTGAGCCTGCCACATAAGCTGTTTACTGTTTGTTGGAATTAATACCCCCCAGGGAGGCAGTGGTGTCTCCTGGCAGCTTGGACGTCAGTGTGGATGTTCATTGCTGCTGGCTCCTGCTGTTGGGAGGGAAGGTGCCTGCTCATGCTTAGTCATGGGATGTCGTGTGCCACTCCTGCTCTGAGTGTAATAGGAGACAGAAGATTATCTGGAAGCTGATGGTGTCCTTTTCCCTGTTGTTACAGGACTGTGTTTTAAATTAAATTATTTTAGAAACAGATGGCTGACAGAGAAATTTTTTTGCCTTTGTTGCTAGTGAATTGAGTAGTTTAGTTTGTTTTGGTTACTCAAAGTGCTGACAGTCTTGCTTTCTAGGTTGGTGAAAGAGGATTGCATTTTATTTAGGAAAGAATAAAGCAAAACATAGCAAAACAGAATATCTTTTGGTAAATACTCTGGACCTTGCCTTCAATTAAACCAACATTTTAATATCCTTAGCTCCTGAAATGAGAAAGTCATGCACAGAAATAGAGTCCCCAAACCCCACCATGAAGCCTAAACTGATGTTTTAGCTAGAATAGTTGAATTTTTTAAAAGCCTTGCTGTATTAGTATTTCAGTTTTGTTTGGTTGCAGTCATTGTTTTCTGAAGTTCCACATGAGTTCTCTTTATGTTTGGGTGAGGTCACTAATTGTTATCTGTGTTCCATCTTTAGAGGAGGAAATGGAAGGGGTGACTAATTACGAGGGATTTCCCCGGGGGGGGGGGGAACTGAGCAAGTTGGAGATAGAACAGTGCCCAGTTCTGTTTTCTGTGGAATGTTCTGGAGACTTTGGCCCCATTATCCCTCTCTGGATGGGATTGTATTTTGCCAGTGCTGAAGAGCTGTGCTTTTTATGAGCTGGTGTTTTTCCAGCTAAACCTGAAGCTGCCCACTGCTGGTATCATGGCCATTCATCATTTGGGGGCTCCCCTTTCTCTTTCTGGGGAACCCCTTATGGTTTGAGGGTTAGAGAAAACCTCATAGCATATACATAGGGTCCTATTTTCCTTCCACTTGGGAAGTCAGATCTCAACACCCATTTTTCAGGTAGTAATTTTCAGGGACCACGTATCTTGTTAGAGGATGAAGGACCTGAGACCCAGGAATGTGAAATGGCTCCTCCAGGTGGGCGGGGATGCGGCCCGAGGCCTGCAAGCTCTCATCTCCGGCACTCTCTATTATTACACTATGGTGTCTCTTATTTGAGTCAGGAATCAAAGATGTGACATATGGCAATTCAAACATCACGAATTCTCCGCTCTCTTGGTGTACTCCGCCCCATCCCTCAGCCACTCCCTATTTTCAGTGGATGTTCTGGACTTTTTTTTTTTTTTTTTTTTTTTAGTAGCAAATACTGTATTCAGAGAAGCCCTCTAACCAGAATTCCCACCAATTCTCACAAGTAAATCTGTAAAGTTTCCTGGTCTCTGGACTCACTCTCTCAGTCTGTCCTCCATGGTGGTAATTTTCAGGTACCCTGTGTCTTGTGGAGGATCAAAGCCCACTTTCTCTCCAGGTTCCGTTCCTTCCTTCCTTCTCAACCCCATGGGCTCCTCACTGGTCCTTTCGTCTTCGGTGTTGTCATTTCTTTTGCATTACTCCATCAGCAGCGCTCTCGCCCTTTTGATGTCATTTGAGTCACCCTTTGGTTCCAATTATAGGTTCCAAAACAACAGTAAGAACGACAGCAACAACAAAAACCCATACACTACTTCCTGATGAGAACCTGAGTTATTTTTATTTTGCAAGAGTTGTATTTTATTTATTTTACTATTATTATTTTTGAGACAGAATCTTACTCTGTCACCCAGGCTAGAGTACAGTGGCACAATCTCAGCTCACTGCAACCTCCCCTTCCTGGGTTCAAGTGATTCTCCTGCCTCAGCCTCCCGAGTAGCTGGGATTACAGGCACTTGCCGCCATGCCTGGCTAATTTTTGTATTTTCATTGAAGATGGTTTTTCGCCATGTTGGCCAGGTTGGTCTTGAACTCCTGACCTAAGGTGATCAGCCTGCCCCGGCCTCTGAAAGTGCTGGAATTACAGGCATGAACCACCGCGCCTGGTCTATTTTGCAAGAATTTTAGACATAAATTTGGCAAATTAATGCACAGAGTTCCCATATACCCTTCATTCAGCTTCCCCTAATAATAACATCTTACATGATCATAGTGGGGTTACCACAATTACGAAGTTTGCATTTGTTCAATGCCATGAATGAAACTACAGACTTTACAGGGTTTCACCAGTTCTTCCACTTCTGTTCTGGAGTCCAGTCCAGACTTGCACATCACATTTAGTTGTCACAGCTCCTCAGTCTGCTCAGTTCCTCAGTCTTTTCTTGCCTTTTATGACCTTGGCATTTTTGAAAGTCAGGTCTTTTATACAATATCCCTGGTACTGGGTTTATCTGATGCTTCCTCATGATTAGAGGAAACATTTTGCATTAGCTGCTTTGCCTTTTTAGAAACTTGCGTCTTTAACCAGCTCCTCGGTGATTCTTCTCTCTCATCTCAGAACCAAGTGACTTCCCCAGACCCTCCAGGTACCATCTCCCTTCCCTGCCTCATGCAGTGAAACTGCTCATGAAGTTGACTGCGTGGAGCTCCTGTTTCCTCATCTGCCCTTCACTAGTCAGCCTGGCTTCTGCCACCACGAGAAACGTGCATGCCAGCAGGGCCTCTGCAGCCTGCACGTGCCTGGTCTCTCGGAGTCATTCAGCACAGCGACCCTTCCCCAGTACCGACTGATTTTCTGTTTTCTTGTCACCTCCCGTTCCTGGTTTTCCCATGTCTCCCTGGCTTCTCCTCTTCACGTTTGCAGGTTTATCTCAGGCTCGGATATCCATTTGCATACTTGATATCACCGTGTGAATTTCCCTAAAGTAAATCCCAGGCTAGTGCTTCTGAAACTTGAATGAGTGCATGAATTACCTGGGGGTCATGGTAATAGCAGTTTCTGACTCCGTAGGGTCTTGAGTGGGCCTGAGATGCTGCATTTCCAAAACACTCCCGGGTGATGCTAAAGATCCGCTGACCACACTCTTGAGGAGCAAAGTGCTAAATACACCACTCTAAGCCGCTGTCATCTCAAGTTCAACTCTAGTGACCTCATAACTGATTTCTCTACATCTCCTCTTGCCCCCATTAGCCTGTTCTGCACACAGCAGCAAGAGGTATTTTTGAAAACCATTTTTCAGATCCTGTCATTCCCATGCTTTTAAATAGTTTCTTCAATGGCTTCTCACTGCATTTGCTCAGTGTCCTCAGCATTGCGGCTTCTAAGCCTTGCATGGTCTGGTCTCCTACATTTCTCTGACTCTACCTTAGAGTTTAAAAATATTTTTTTTTTCTGTTCCTTTCCAGACATGCTGGCCTTCTCTGTGTTCTCCAGTGGGCTGCATTCCTAGTACTGCCCCTCTGCCTCCAACCCCGAAACCATGTGCAGATCCCACATCCTTTGCCCACATAGTGCCACAGAATGTGCCACTCTGCAAACGCTTGTTTTCCAGTTAAGACAAAATAAAGAACTTACACGAGCATGTGAATTGACTGTTCATAGAGCATGCTGTCTAGTTTTTATAATTTTAATTTTTAATTTTAGCATGGCCTATTCTCTGAAAAGGGAGTATGTTGATTTCCATACTGGTTCAAGAACCTTGTCTCGTTGCAGACCCATAACAAAAAGCTTGTGGACCACACTGTGAGTAACAGTGGGTTAGGACACTCTTGTATGCCTTCATGTCTCCTGCACACATACACACCCTACGCCTCCCCACCACACACCTCCAGGAACACATGGTCTTAAATGTGAAAAACAAAACCTTAAAACTATTAGAAGACAACATGGAAGAGTAACATAATGCCTTTTAGTGACGGGAACAATTTCTTAAATCTTCCATCTTAAAATATATACACGTGAATCTCAAACAATAACAAAAGACTGATAAATTTGACCATATTAAAATCGAGACCTTGTTTTTTTTTTTTTTTTTTTTTTGAGACGGGACTTTTGCTCTGTCACCCAGGCTGGAGTACAGTGGTACAATCTTGGCTTACTGCAACCTCTGCCTCCTGGGTTCAAGAGAGTCTCCTGCCTCAGCCTCCCGAGTAGATGGGATTACAGGCACCTGCCACCACGCCTGGCTAGTTTTTGTATTTTTAATAGAGATGGGTTTTCACCATGTTGGCTGGGCTGGTCTCGAAGTCCTGACCTTAGGTGATCCACCCACCTCGGCCTCCCAAAGTGCTGGGATTACAGGCGTGAGCCACCACGCCTGGCCAAAATTGAGACCTTCTGTTCATCAAAGATGCTATTAAAAATATCAAACAACAAGTCATGAACTGGAGAAGTTATAACTGACATAAGATATGAGGATCCAAAACACAGGTGTACGCCTGCCCTATTTTATTGCACTTTGCAGATACCGCGCTTTTTACAGATGGAAGGCTCATGGCAGCCCTCCTTAGGTAAGTCTGTCGACACTTTGTGTCCCTGTCACAATTTGGTAATTCTCACATTTCTGATGTTTTCATTATTATTATATCTGTTATGGTGATCTGTGATCAGTCACCTTTGATGTCACTATTGTAATTTGTCCTGGGGTGCCGCAAACTCTGCCCATATACAAAGGCAAACTTAATAAATGTGCGTGTCCTAACTGCTCCACTCACCAGTCGTTCTCCTGTCTCTCTCCCTCTCCTGAGGGCTCCCCATCTGCTGAGACACAAGAATTTTGAAATTAGTCCAGTTTATAACCCTGCAGTGGCCTCTAGGTGCTCAAGTGAGAGGAAGAGTTGCATGTCTCTCACTTGCAGTCAAAAGCTAGAAATGATTACGTGAGGAAGACACGTCAAAAGCCAAGGGAGCCTGAAAGCTGACCTCTTGCAACAAATAGATCGCCAAGTTGTGAATGCAAAGGAAAAGTTCTTGAAGGAAATTAAAAGTAGTACCACAACGAACACATGAATAATAAGAAAGCAAAACAGCCTTGTTGCTGATACGGAGAAAGCTTGAATGGTCTGGATAGATTAAATCAGCTGCAACATTCCCATAAGCCAAAGCCTAATCCAGAGCAAGGCTCTAACTCTGTTTGATCCTCTAAAGGCTGAAAAAGGTAAGGAAGCTGCAGAAGAAAAGTTTGAAGCTAACAGAGGTTGGTTCTTGAGATTTAAGGAAAGAAGCTTCTCCATACATAGAAGTACAAGGTGTAACAGCAAATTATCCAGAGGATTTAGGTAAGATCATTGGTGGAGGCAGTTAGACTAAACAACAGATTTTCAGTGTGGATGAAGCAGCCTTCTAGGAGAAGATGTCATCTAGGACTTTCACAGCTAGAGAAGTCAATGCTTGGCTTCAGAGCTTCAAAGGATGGCTGACTCTCTTGTTAGGGGCCAATGAAGCTAGTGACTTGAAGTTGAAGCCAGTGCTCATGGACCATTCTGAAAAGTCTGGGGCCCTTAAGAATTATGGTAAGTCGGCTCTGCTTGCACTCTGTAAGTGAAACAACACAGCCTGGATGACAGCACATCAGTGTAAAGCATGATTTACTGACTAACTTAAGGCCACTCTTGAGACCTACCGCTCAGAACAAAAGATTCCTTTCAAACTATTACTGCTCATTGACAATGGACCTAGTCACCCAAGAACTCTTATCAAGATGGATAAGGAGATTAAAGTTGCTTTCATGCCTGTTAACACACATCCATTCTGCATCCCATGGATCAAGAGTAATTTTGACTTTCAAGTCTTACTATATAAGAAATACATTTCATGGCTGGGTGCGGTGACTCACTTTGGGAGGCCGAGGCAGGAGGATTGCTTGGGGCCAGGAGTTTGAGACTAACCTAGGCAACATAGTGAGACCTTATCTCTACAAAAGAAAGATAAAATAAATAGCTGGGCATAGTGGCACATGCCTATGGTCCCAGCTGTTTGGGAGGTTGAGCTGTGGGGGATTCCTTGAGCCCAGGAGTTCAAGGGTGCTGTGAGCTATAATTGTACCATTGTACTCCAGCTTGGGAAACAGAGCAAGACACTGTCTTAAAAAACAAAACAAAACAAAAAGATAAAAGAAATATATTTCATAAGGCTATATAGCTGCCATAGGTAGCGATTTCTCTCATGGGTCTGAGAAAAGTACGTCAAGAACATTCTGGAAAGGGTTCACCATTCTAGATGCCATAAAGAATATTCGTGATTTATGAGAGACAGCCAAAATATCAACATTAACAGAAGTTTGGAAGAAGTTGATGCGAAACCTCATGAATGACTTTGAGGCATTCGAGACTTCAGTGGAGGAAGTCACTGCAGATGGAGTGAAGAACCTGAATTAGAAGCAGAGCCAGAAGACATGACGAATTGCAGCACTCTCATGGTCAAACTTAAACAGACGAGGAGTCACTTCTTATGGATGAGCAAAGAAAGTGGTTTCTTGAGATGGAACCTAGTGCTGGTGAAGATGCTGTGAATATTGTTGAAATGACAACAAAGGATGTAGAATATTCCATAAGCCTAGTCGATAAAACAGTTGGCAGAGTTTGAGAGGATTCACTCCAATTTTGAAGGAAGTTCTACTGAGGGCCAAATGCTATCAAACAGCATCACAGGCTACAGAGAAGTCTTTCATGAAATGAAGCATCAATTGATGAGGCAAAGTTCATTGTCTAAGATACAGCCACCCTAACCTTCATCAGCCACCCACCCTCATCGGCCAGCAGCCGTCAACACTGAGATAAAACACCACCAACAAAAAGATTGCAACTCGCTGAAGGCTTAGATAATTGTTAGCATTTTTAACAATGAAGTATTTTTAGTTAAGGTGTGTACATTGTTTTTTTTTAAATATATTTTTTATTATACTTCAAGTTCTAGGGTACATGTGCACAACATGCAGGTTTGTTACATATGTATATATGTGCCATGTTGGTGTGCTGCGCCCATTAACTTGTCATTTACATTAGAGGGATAGCATTAGGAGATGTACATTGTTTTTTTAAGACATAATGCTATTGTGTACTTAATAGACTACAGTATGGTATAAACATAACTTTTATATGCACTGGGAAACCAAAAAATTTGTGTGACTTGCTTTATTGTGATATTCGCTTTATTAAGTTTGTCCAGGACCAAACCTGCAACAAAGGTGTATTTATACATCAAGAATGCCTTTAGGCTGAGCATGGTGGCTCATGCCTACAATCCCAGCACTATGGGAGGCTGAGGCGGGTGGATCACCTGAGGTCAGGAGTTTGAGACCAGCCTGGCCAACATGGTGAAACACTGTCTCTATTAAAAATACAAAAATTAGCTGGGCGTGGTGGCACGTGCGTATAGTCTCAGCTACTCGGGAGGCTGAGGCAGGAGAATTGCTTGAACCTGGGAGGCAGAGGTTGCAGTGAGCTGAGATTGCACCACTGCACTCCAGCCTGGGCAACAGAGTGAGACTCCGTCTGAAAAAAAGAATGCCTTTAAATCAGAAAGAAAAAGACAGACAACCCAAAAGAAAAATGGGCAGTAGGATTGAAAAGACAATAGTAGGCCGGGCGTGGTGGCTCACGCCTGTAATCCCAGCACTTTGGGAGGCCGAGGCGGGCGGATCACGAGGTCAGGAGATTGAGACCATCCTGGCTTACACTGTGAAACCCCGTCTCCACTAAAAATACAAAAAAATTAGCCGGGCGTGGTGGTGGGCACCTGTAGTCCCAGCTACTCGGGAGGCTGAGGCAGGAGAATGGCGTGAACCCGGGAAGCAGAGTTTGCAGTGAGCCAAGATCGCACCACTGCACTCCAGCCTGGGCGACAGAGCAAGACTCTGTCTCAAAAAAAAAAAAAAAAGACAAGACAATAGCAGAGACAACATGAGTGGCCCGCAGATATTGAAAAGGTGATCCATCTGTTTTAATCAGGGAAATGCAAATTAAAACCACAAGGTTTCACACCAGCCAGATTGGTAAACATGTGGACATCTAGGGCTATCAAGTCATAGTGAGGATTTGTGGCCATCAAGCTCTCATATATTGCTCATGGAAACACAGATTGGTTCAACGACTTTGAGAAATTTAGTGAAGTTACAGGTGAACATATCCTCTGATCTGCAATTGCATTCTTTTTTAATTTTTTTAAGATGAAGTCTTGCTGTATCGCCAGGCTGGAGTGCAGTGGCACAGTTTCGGCTCACTGCAACTTCTGCCTCCCAGGTTCAAGTGATTCTCCTGCCTCAGCCTCCAGAGTAGCTGGAACTACTGGCATGTGCCACCACACGCAGCTAATTTTTGTATTTTTAGTAGAGACAGGGTTTCACTATGTTGGCCAGGATGGTCTCGATCTCTTGACCTTGTGATCTGCCCACCTGGCCTCCCAAAGTGCTGGGATTATAGGCGTGAGCCACTGCGCCCAGCCAGTTGCATTCTTATGCATACACATATATACATATCTACACATGTACATAACACACACTTTAAATATGTGCACCAGAAAACAGGTAGGAAAGTTCATATCAGAAATGTTTGTAATAACAAACATTGGCAGTAGTCCAAACCTCCGTCCACTGTAGATGGATAAATTTTGTCTATTCATATGGTGGAATTCATGTTGAAGTGAAAATGAAAAAATTATGTACAAAAAAGGACATAGATTAGAAAACCAATACGGAGAGAAATAAGTTGCAGTAGATTATGTACAATGTGATTTCATTTTGATAAAGTTTAAGAACATACAAAGCTGAAGAATATATTCTTTAGGGCTACATACATGTAGTCAGACTATAAAGAATAGCATGGATTTGAGAAATGCCTAATTTAAAATAGTGGCTACCTCAGTGGGAAGGAAGGGAGTTGGGAAGGGTTACACTGGGAGCATCACTGGTAAGGGTAGTACTTTTCTTAAACTGGGTGATCGGTACTCAAGTGTTCCTTGTATTATTTTCATAACATATATATATATTTATAAACAGTATTATCTACTTAATATTTGATAATAAAACCAGTACCAGTTGGAGAGGTAACTTGGTAGAAGATATTGGTGTACATTTTGCGTTGGAGAAACAAGGGGAAGACACTTTTTTCTAAACCAGGAAGATAAATGGAACATGGAGAAGGGGAAAGGATGGTTTTTGTAACGGCACTAAAAATCTGCCTAGGACAACCTGAGAACTAGAAGAAGAATAAAAAGTTGGCCAGGTGCAGTGGCTCATGCCTGTAATCCCAGCACTTTGGGAGACCGAGACAGACGGATCACTTGAGGTCGGGAGTTTGAGGCCAGTCTGGCCAACATGGTGAAACCCCATGTCTACTAAAAATATAAAAAGTGGTTGGGTGTGGTGGTGGGCGCCTGGAATCCCAGCTGCTCTGGAGGCTGAGGCACAAATCGCGTGAACCTAAGAGGCAGAGGTTTCAGTGAGCCGAGATTGCACCTCTGCACTCCAGCCTGGGTGACACAACAAAACCTGTCTCAAAAAAAAGAGAAAAAGAAAAAGGAAAAAGTTGCTGGAGATTTGCGAAGTTGGGGAGTGGTTTAATGATCAACTGCTTTTGTTTGTAAACTCTTAGAAATCCTGGGGGCCAGGAGCCCTTGTTTTGTAGTAGATTTCATAGCCACAGAGACTTGAGATGACTCATCATGTTTTAGAAACTCCACAATTTAGCAAAGAAGCAAAAGTAATGTTTCTGTCTGGATGAAAGCTCTTTAGAGACACTTGATACTGCTGTCCCTTGGGCCTCCCAGGCCAGCCCTCAGAGGAGGAAGTGTTTTCCCAGCGTCTGTGCCTGCAGTTGTGAGCTGTCCCCAGGTGGACTGCGGGGTTTCAGAGTCCAAAACGTGTGCCTGCCCATAAGTTTTAGTAACAGAATTTAGCAAGTGCTTTCAACTCAATTGTACTCTAACATTGTTTAGTCTTTTTTTTTTTTTTTTTTTTTTGAGACAGGGTCTGGCTCTGTTGCCCAGGCTGGAGTACAGTGGCACAGTCTTAGCTCACTGCAACCTCCATCTCCTGGGCTCAAGCGATCCTCCCACCTCAGCCTCTCAAGTAGCTGGGACTACAGGTGGTCGCCACCATGCTCACTTAATTTTTGATATTTTGTAGAGACGGGGTTTCGCCACGTTGCCCAGACTGGTGAACTCCAGGGCTCAAGCCATTTGCTCGCCTCCCACCTCCTGCCTCGGCCTACCAGAGTGCTTGGATTATAGGGGTGAGCCACTAGCACCTGGCCATTTAGCATGTTTTTTAACTAAATTTCCTTGCCAACAACTTTAATTTGGTGGCTTGATTTGACAAAACACGGTGTGGTATGAAGAGCTTTCAGCCCCTGGGAAGGCAGGAACCTGTTTCTTTCTGTGTTGGCCCTGCGGGGTGCTATTTTGAGCTTTGTTTGCACCATGAGGGATTGGCCTAGGTCTTAAAGGATCTATTAAGCTTGAAAAGTACATGATTCCATGATTGACTACTATGGTTCAGGAAGATTTCCAGATAGAAAAACATGACTTAAAAAAAAATGTAAGGGTACCACTTCATCTTGCTTGTGAGAGTCTGAGATAGACAAGTGCTGGAGACAGCTGGGCATCTTCCTCACTACTGTATCATCATGGAATTGGTGTGGCCTGGTGGTGAGAGCGCAGGGCAGTTTCCCGCTGTGACGTCCAGCATGGCCAGAACCTGGCCAGGGCGAGGTGCAGGTGCCTGGTAGGCTCCCAGTGGACAAGGGTTTGCTGCCTAAATGGAGAAAAGGCCTCAGCACTGGCTACTTGGAGTGGGTGGCAGGCCCGGGTCAGCTGGGAGCGGTGCAGGAGTCCAGGGTCCAGCGTCATTCAGGCGGGTGTCACAGTCTGAGAAGCACCCATCTCACCCCAACCCCTTTCCTTTCTCTGTCATCCAAGAGAGAACCTTTCTCTCTTTTGTGAACCTATGCTTTAGAGCTTGAAAATTGATCTCCAGGGCTTGAAATTAGAGTCCCTGACGCCTTTTATGCTGTGAGAGAGACTCGCCTGGGTTTTCTAGTCTCCTCCTGAGTTAACTGCAGAAGTGATTCCCTTTGGCATTGCAGCTGCTTTGTCCCTCCTGGGGCTTGGCAGAGAGAAAGAAAGAAAAAAAAGCATCCCAGCTTGGCTTGCCTTCCATTTCTTAATACGAAGTTTTTGTTCCCGTCATTTTCTACTCAGGAGAATTTTTTTGTCCCTTTGGCCACTTTGCCCTCCCCGTTCCCTGTCCTTAGAAGGCCTAGTTGATTTAATTCTAGCTTGCATCAGATACCCAGGTTCATAAATTAGCCACTAAACGTTGCTCTTCTTGGTTATTTTATCTCTTGCAGTCTTCCGGTTCACTTCCAAATACATTTGTGATTTTTTTAAAAAGGGAATTTGCTCCTTGTTCAGATCTAATATTTCAAAACAAATTATATCATAGCAGTTTTAAAACAGACACATAAAATGATTTATCTTTAGGAAAACATTCAGATTTATATGATACACAATTTGACAGAACCGTGATTTTATTACTTCTTACATTTATAACTTATAAGCCTTCATTGTAGAAAAGAACATCCAAAAAAAAAAAGAAAAGAAGAGAACAGCTGCTATTTTACTGTGGTCATAATAAGTATCGTGTTTTCTTTTACCTGTGCTTGGGATGTGACAGGTAAGTAACACAAGCACTTAGGCAAGGAATCCTACAGCCAGGTTGTATGGAAGACAACAAATGCTGTATAATATTGCTATGAAACAACTTAAAATATCGATTAAAAAATCTTTGTATTATTTATTCATTTTAAAAATTCATATGATAGAGAAAGGAATATAACCCTTTAAGCATTTTATATGTGGCTTAAGTTGGTGACTTTCAGATGCTAGGAGAACCAGCTAGAAATATTTTATCTATGGCACTAAATATTATTTACAAATTTTGGTATGTAGAAACAAAAATCTATTCACAGAATTTTGTCTTAACTCTTGATCTCCATCTCTGCTAGTGAGTCAACAATACCTCTGGCTGTCCCTCTTATAGCTTCTATGCATAACTTTTAATTCCATATAATATGTCTTTTGTAAACTCACCAATTACATAGGAGTATTACTTTTCATTTATACCATCAGTATTTGTTTAGATTTAACCATATATTTATCTTTTTTTTTTTTCTTTTTGAGATGGAGTCTCGCTCTGTTGCCCAGGCTGGAGTGCAATGGCACGATCTCAGCTCACTGCATTCTCCACCTCCCGGGTTCATGTGATTCTCCTGCCTCAGCCTCTGGAGTGGCTGGAACTACAGGTGCATGCCACCACACCCAGCAAATTTTTTATTTTTAGTAGAGACAGGGTTTCACCGTGTTGGCCAGGCTGGTCTCGAACTCCTGACCTCAGGTGATCCACCTGCCTTGGCCTCCCAAAGTGCTGGGATTACAGGCGTGAGCCACCACGTCTGGCCTTATGTTTATCATTTATTCTCTATTCTCAGATCTTTCTGCTGAGGCAATAACCCTTCTTTTTGAAGGTTATCCTTATTTAGAAGCTCATTTACTGTGGGTCTTCTTTTGGTATAACCACTGTTAAGCTGAAAATGTCTTGATAGAGATTTTTCCTGGTTATTCACCTCTGAGATGTCAGAGAGTTTCTCTCAGCACTTGAGGATTTTGTTTCATTGTCACCTGGCTTCTAATTCTGTCAGGCAGTTATTTTTGCTTAAGTTTAGTTGCTGTTTCCTTTTTCTCTGACTGCTTTTACAATTTCTCTTTGTCTTTGGTCTATGGTATCATGATGTGTATAGGTTTGGATTTTTCTTTTTTTAAAATTCACCCTCCTTGGGATTTTTTGGTCTTTCTGAATTGCATGGTTCGTTTCTCTTATTAATTTTGGCAAATTCTTAGCACTATGTCTTTGAATATTGTATCTACCCTATTCCATTTTATTTTTTTCCTAAAACTTTGATCAAATGTATGTTGGACTGTCTTATTCTGTCTTCTATGTCTCTTAACTTCTTTTTTTAATATTTCACATTTATTTGTTTCCCTGTTCCCTTTTCTGAGTAATTTCTTCAGACCTATCCCCCAGTTCACTAAATCTTGTTTCAGCTCTGTCTAAATTGCTATTTTATATGTATATTGAGTTTAAAATTTATTAATTATAAAATTTTTATTTCTAAATGTTTTAAAAATATTTCTGGCCAACTTTTATAGTCTCTTGCTCATTACTCATGTTTTCAGTCTTTATTATTTTAAATGAATTAAATATAACCTTAAAAAATGGGTCTCATAATTCCAATATCTAAAGTTTTTATAGATCTGATTCAATTTAGTTGGCCTTTTTAAAAAATACTTTCTTCATGGGATTTCTCTTGACTTTTGTTCATGGTACTTTGCTTTCCTATGTATTTTATAATTTTTACTTCTGTGCTCTGCAACTCTAGCTGCAGGAATACTTTGAAACCAGACTGTGAATATGTTCTTCTGGGTGTAATTTATGTTAGTTTCTGACAGGCGCTGGAGACCTGGTCCACTTTAAATTATGACTCTAAGCATACAGTTGTTAGGACTATACAAGTAGTATAGGTTCCACACTCGGGATGACGTTTCGTACAATAGCTATACAAAGTCAGAGCTGAGACATATACTTTTCCCTTGTTTGGCTTAAACAGCAGAAATTGATTGTCTCACCGTTCTGGAGGCTAGAAGTCCAAGTTCAAGGGTGGCTTCCTTCTGAAGCCTGTGAGGGAGAATCTGCTTCAGGGCTGTCCCCTAGCTGCCGGTGATTTGCCATCAATCTTTGCTGTTCCTTGACTTGTAGACGCATCATCATGATCTCTGCCTTCATCTTCACATGGTGTTCTCCTTCTGTGTATGTCTGTGTCCAAATTTCTGCCTTTTTTTATTTTTATTTTTTTTTGAGATGGAGTCTCACTTTGTCTCCCAGGCTGGAGTGCAGTGGTGCGATCACGGCTCACTGAACCCTCCGCCTCCTGGGTTCAAGTGATTCTCCTGCCTCAGCCTCCTGAGTAGCTGGGATGACAGGTGTGTGCCACCACACCCGGCTAATTTTTGTATTTTTAGTGGAGATGGGGTTTTGCCACGTTGGCCAGGCTGGACTCGAACTCCTGACCTCATGATCCGCCCTCCTTGGCCTTCCAAAGTGCTGGGATTACAGGCCTGAGCCACCGCGCCTGGCCCAAATTTCCACCTTTTATACGGTCACCAGTATATTAGATGAGGGACCCACCCTACTTCAGTATGACCGCATCTCAGCCAATTACATCTACACTGACCCTGTTTCGGAATATGGTCATATTGTGAGGTCCTGGGATTTCAACATAGGAATATTGGGAGCACATAATACATAAGCCATAGCAGTGTCTTAACCTGGGTTTTCCGCCAGAAAGCAAAGTCTGAGACATGGGTTTATGTGCATATTTTATTCTAGGACATGATCCTGAGGAACAGAAGTGAGAGACTGAGGAGAGTTCAACAGGGAAAAGGGAAAGTCAGTCCAAGGTGTTCTCAAGTCAGACACTATTAGAAACCGATACCTGTTTTTGCTGTCTTCTGAAAAGTGGATATTTTTCTTCCTAATTCACTCTTTCCCTGAGATTATGACACTTCCTGGGCCTCCACTTTTGGAAAATGGTCTTCAGTTGGGTTCTTTCCTTATCTAGGCTAACACTTGTCCCTCATCTCCGTTGTGGCCTAAACAGCAGGCCAGCTGGTCCAGTACCTGCCTTGGGTCCCCAGTCACTGCCCTTGAGCAGCTCCTGTTTTATTCCTGGATTCAGCACGTTCCCCTTACTGTCTTGCAGGCCATCCAGTCACTTAGAAGATGGTTTTTAAACATTTATTAAGCAATCTTAAATGTTCTGAAGTAGATAGTTTCAAGATCTCTAGTCTGCCATGTTGCTAGAAACAGAATAGAAATGACTTACTTAAAAAAATAGAGTAAATTCAAGACTGTCCTTATACCATTTCACACAGGTATGTTCTGATAGACTGTTGGGATTAGAGAAACGAGGTGTTGTTATGCATTTTGATAGTTGCTCAGTTCTCAGCCTGGGCTGCAGAGGACAGTCCCTGGGCCCTGGGCTTTCATCAGTGGCTGGGCCATCACTTGTCCTTTTTCTCTAGGCTATGTCATACCTGAATTATCGGTGGAGAGGCCTCAACTTACTAAATGATAATGACAGCAGTCACAAGTTAAGGAATACAAAAGTTTGAATGGATGATGGGATAATGTTGGCTTTTGTTGTCAGAACTTGGTATCCTTGGATTCCATTCATTCATTCATTCATTCATTCATTCATCAATCCAAGTGATGTCAATTGAGCTCCTAGCACTTATTGTGCTAGGCACTGGGGAGACAGGTAAACAATGCCTGTCCTTAGGAAGCCCAGAATCTAGTGATCAGATAGTTCATTTCAGTGGGCATGATAAGGACAGGGAGAAGCCTAGGGAGAGGCACGAATCCAACTTCAGAGCATCGAGGATGAAGCTCATATCTGTGCTGCATCTGAAGGGCCAGAAGGAGCCATCCATATAGAGAGCTGAGGAAGGGCATTCCAGGCGGGGGTGAGAGGATCCATCCATGTAGAGAGCTGGGAAGGGCATTCCAGGCGGGGGTGAGAGGATCCATCCATATAGAGAGCTGGGGAAGGGCATTCCAGGTGGGGGTGAGAATGTGCACAGCCATGGAGGCCAGAGAGTGTTTGGGTTTGGGGCACTGCAGGTGCCAGAGCATAGCTGGGAAGGCCTAGAGTGGGGCAGGAAATGGTGAAAGCTGAGGCTGCAGGAAGCCTGGGGCCTTCATGTGGAAGCCTCAGCAACTGTGTTGGGGAGCACAGCTGAGGAACTGGGGAACTCTCTTACTTGGGTAGTGAGAGATGCAATGAGTTGTCATGTTCATTTCTCGTAGCAGCCAGCTCCTATCACTGAAGAGAAAACACACAGGCTTTGGAGTCAAGGAAGCCTTCTATTCAGATTCCAGTTCCACTCTGTCTGGGTGGTCTTACAATTGATTTATTTACCTTCTGGAAACCTTTCTTTACTCATGTCATAAATGAGAGAAAATGGACTGAACAGCCTCCTCTGTTTCCAGTATCCTACGGTTCTGTGGGAAAAACTGTAAATATGCCCTCCCCACCCCCACACATACACAGCTTAGGTAAAAACAGTGCCCAAGTTTAGGAATATTTGCAGATATTGTCCTGATGGTAATTCTGTCAATTTCTCGTTTCCAACTAGCTGTTTAACTTCTGACGGTGATTCATGGATATTTATGGTGAATGGATGTTTGTTAAATGAGTAAATTCTCATGCCTGAAACAAAACGTTAGCTGTGTGACTTCCAATGCATTGCACTAACCCAGCTCTGATTTTCTTGATAGATGAGCTCTCTCCGGAACAGCACAACCTTTCTTTATACTCCATGGAGCTCGTGCTGAAGAAAAGCACTGGGCACAGCGCTGCACAAGTGGCCTTAACAGAAACTGCTCCCGGCTCCCAGCACAGCAGTCCTCTCCATGTCACAGCCCCGCTGTCTGCCACTACTTTTGATACAGCCTTTTTTAACCTAGGAAAACAGACCAAAAGTACAGCAGATCACAGCATCTTTGTGGCAACTTACGTGTCAGTGACGAGTAATGAGGTGGCCGTCGATGACGATGAGATGGATAACTTTCTGCCAGATACTCACTGGACCACTCCACGGATGGTTTCTCCAATACAGTATATCACAGTCAGCCCACCAGGGCTGCCCGGGGAAGCGTTAGAACCTGTGCTCACTCCATCGTTACCCATGGTTTCTTTACAAGATGAAGAAGTGACATCGGGCTGGCAGAACACCACGCGACAACCAGTGGCATATGCTGAGTCCGCCAGTCATTTCCACACCTTTCGGTCAGCTTTTCGCACCTCTGAGGGCGTCGTTCCAACTCCTGGCAGGAATTTGGTGCTTTATCCTACTGATGCTTACAGTCACTTATCAAGCAGGACTCTGCCAGAGATTGTGGCTTCCCTAACAGAGGGTGTGGAAACCACCCTTTTTTTAAGCTCCCGGTCTTTAATGCCACAGCCGTTAGGCGATGGCATTACTATACCGTTGCCCTCCTTGGGGGAGGTCTCACAGCCTCCAGAGGAGGTTTGGGCCACAAGTGCAGACAGATACACTGATGTGACCACCGTGTTGAGTCAAAGCCTAGAAGAAACCATCTCTCCAAGAACATACCCTACTGTGACTGCATCGCACGCAGCCCTTGCATTCAGCAGGACACATTCTCCATTGCTTTCAACTCCTCTTGCATTTGCGTCCTCTGCTTCACCAACTGGTGTTTCATCTAACCCCTTTCTCCCTAGCGACTCCAGCAAAACATCTGAATTGCATAGCAATTCAGCCCTCCCCGGTCCCGTGGACAACACTCATATCCTGAGCCCGGTGTCCTCATTCAGACCATACACTTGGTGCGCGGCCTGCACTGTGCCTTCACCTCAGCAAGTTCTGGCCACGAGCCTCATGGAGAAAGACGTGGGATCAGGGGATGGTGCCGAGACTCTGTCCATGACCGTGCTGGAAGAAAGCAGCATCTCTCTAATGAGTAGCGTCGTAGCAGACTTCTCTGAATTTGAGGAAGATCCTCAAGTATTTAATACGCTTTTCCCCTCCAGACCTATCGTCCCACTTTCTTCTAGATCCATGGAAATCTCAGAGACGAGTGTTGGCATTTCTGCCGAGGTGGATATGAGTAGTGTTACAACCACACAGGTTCCCCCTGCCCATGGCCGCCTCTCTGTGCCGGCGTCACTTGATCCTACTGCTGGCTCCTTGTCTGTTGCTGAAACCCAAGTGACGCCATCCAGCGTGACCACTGCATTTTTCTCGGTCATCACCAGCATTCTCCTTGACTCATCTTTCTCTGTCATAGCAAACAAAAACACACCGTCGCTTGCCGTCAGAGACCCGAGTGTTTTTACGCCTTATAGTCTGGTTCCTTCAGTGGAGTCTTCACTTTTCTCTGACGAAGAACGTTCCAGTTTTTCTGAGCATAAACCCGGAGGTGCTTTGGATTTTGCATCCAGCTTTTTCTCAACACCCCCGCTGGAACTCAGCGGCTCCATCTCTTCGCCTTCGGAAGCGCCTGCGTCTCTGTCTCTGATGCCGAGTGACTTGTCCCCCTTCACATCTCAGTCTTTTTCTACCTTGGTTGAGACATTTACATTGTTTGACTCTAGTGATCTGCAGTCATCTCAGCTGTCTCTTCCCAGTTCCACAAATCTTGAGTTTTCGCAGCTCCAGCCAAGTTCCGAGCTGCCTTTAAACACCATCACGTTGCTACCTAGCCGTTCTGAGGTGTCACCATGGTCAAGCTTCCCTTCTGATTCTCTCGAGTTTGTTGAAGCGTCTGCGGTTTCACTGACGGATTCAGAAGCTCATTTTACCTCAGCTTTCATTGAAACTACCTCCTATCTTGAGTCTTCACTCATTTCCCATGAATCCGCAGTCACCGCACTGGTGCCCCCCAGCTCTGAGTCTTTTGACATTTTGACTGCCGAGATTCAAGCAACATCACCATTGACCACTGTCCACACAACGCCCATTTTAACTGAGTCTTCTTTGTTCTCAACTCTGACACCTCCTGACGACCAAATCAGTGCTCTAGACGGTCACGTGTCTGTCCTGGCCTCTTTCTCCAAAGCCATTCCCACTGGTACGGTGTTGATCACTGACGCGTACCTGCCATCAGGATCCTCGTTTGTTTCTGAAGCAACCCCCTTCCCTCTGCCCACAGAGCTGACCGTCGTGGGCCCATCACTCACACCCACAGAGGTGCCACTGAACACCTCCACGGAAGTGAGCACAACCAGCACCGGTGCTGCCACTGGTGGTCCCCTCGACTCCACCCCGATGGGTGACGCCACAAGTCAGAGCCCCCCAGAGAGCAGTGCTGCTCCTCCCCTGCCGTCCCTGCATCCCGTGACTGCCTTCACTCTCGAAGCAACAGTTGACACACCAACACTGGCTACTACCAAGCCGCCATATGTTTGTGATATCACAGTCCCCGATGCCTATCTGATCACAACTGGTAAGGCCCAGCTTCCTGCCGCCTCTCTGGGGTGGGCAGTCTTTCTAAGGAGCTTGTGTGCAGTGCCTGTGAGGCTTGGAGCTTCATGGTTAAGAGCAGAGGCGCTGGGCTCAGTTAACTCCCAGGTAGTACTCCTATGCTTACCTCCTGCGAGTTCTCAGAACAGTTATTTATCCTCTCTTATCGTCTGCTGCCTCACCCATTAAACAAGGAGCTTAGTTAAACCTGCTTCATTGGGCTGTTGTTCAGATGTAAATATGTTAGTCCCTGCAGAACACTCAGCCCTTGCCTAGTACATCAGAGGCATGCACGGGATGGTGCATATTAGTCAGCAGTCACAAGGAGAATAAATATTAGAACAAATACAAGAACTAAACAAGCCTTGGAAGTTCTTGGTAGGATCTTTGTCCTACCGTAACCCAGTAGGTGCACGGATGACATAGTTTAAACAAAATACTTTTTTGTTTAATTCAAGCAATGAGTTGGGCAACTATGTAAGGGCAACCCTTGCAATTTCTTACTCATTTACTCTTCTTACTTTTCCTTGAAAGGAGACTGCACTTTGCTGTCATAGGTCCCTGTAAATGCTCCTTGGGTCCCGAGGAAAGAAAAGTAAAGTGACTCTTTGCTCTTATAGGTCCCTGTAAATGCTCCTTGGGTCCCGAGGAAAGAAAAGTAGTGACTAAATATCCTCTGAATCCAGTCTCAGCCTTTGGTCTCCTCCCCACCGCAGCCTGGGTTGCTAGCAGACTGGCCAGCAGCTTCCCTTGCAGTTGCATGGCTGCTGTGGCCGCGTGAAGCTGGTGCCCACCTGAGGGCATGCCTGAGAGGTAGACTGATTTCAAGGGTCATGTCCCGCGACGGTGGCCCGCTTGGTCAGGGTCTCTGCATTTTTCCTCATGAGACATGACAGGTGTGTGTGGTCTCGAGGGTCATGACTGTGTGCTGAACCACAGCCTGGTGGTGACGAGCAGCCTGTCCTCTGTTTTGATTTTGGTAGGAGTGGAGGACAGAAATGAAAAAGGGGACGAAAACGGCAGAAGAGGTAGGGAGGAGTGGGGTGGAGTGGACCGGGAAGGAGAGGAGCAGAGAATGTGGAAGGGGGAGAAGGAGGAGAACACGCTGGGTCTTTTCCTCTCTGTGGTCGGGGTTGCTGGGAGCCTCTGCTCACTGTGACAGTGCCACATCCCTCTGAGCAGGTGGGAGCGAGGATCCTGATGGCAGGTACACGTCAGTGATCAACACCCTACCTGTGGGAATGGCTTTGGAGAATGAGGCCAGGACAGCCTTTGCTCCCCACACGCCAAAGGGAAACATTCGTTATTCCACATGACAAGTAATAATTGAGCACCTAGTATGTGTGAGGTGCTTCTGGAAGCTTCTAGGGATATACAGATGGGTAAGACACGGCCCTCCTGTGAGCAGCTCAGGGCCTAGAGGGTGGTACTGAGCCACAGAGTTATAGCGGTTACTGTGGAATTCTCCAAGAGTGGCTATTTGGGTTAATCAGAGATGGGTTTGGAAGAATGTGAAATTGGAGATTCCCACAAAAGGAAAAGTAGAATGTTGTCATCTGGGGATGAAGAGAAAGTGTCTTCTGGGGGAGGAGACTGTCATCACGGCTGGAGATTAGGCATTGTGATGGGAGGAGCAGGTTATTATACTTGGAACAACATCATGAACTTGAATCTCAAGATTAGAGCAGTCCAGGGAGGAGGGAAAAGTTTCTCATGCTCATGATACTTTTCTTCCTTCTTACAAAATTATTACAAAGTAGGTACAAAATTGTTACAAAGTGGTCAGTTGTAAGCAGCTTATTTAAAGAGTCACTGAAAGCTTCTTTAGGAGTCCTCATAGCTGGATTTAACTTTCATATGTGGTGTACACTTAATGACATTTGGTGCCTGTATTAGGTATCCATGTATTTTTAACAGCTCTTTGGAGTAAAATTCAGCCATTGTTAAGTACACTTGAACAGTTTTTGTAAATGTCCAGAGTTGTGTGTAAGTGTCCATGCTGTTAAATTGTGTCTTTTAGCAGAGATAAGTGCCATTTTTGTTCCCGGTGATACCTTTGACCCAGAGGAAGTATCGGCTTATTTCTCACCTTTGCTTAGGTTGGACCTTGCTGTCCTTTTCATGGTTATCCGTTAGTGAGAGAGTGTGGCGAGGGGGTTGAGGTGACTCCGCGTACCCCTGAAAGGATTCTTCCTGTGTGCTCTGTGATGATGAAGCGGAGCCACTCTGGGTGCTGGGGATCTGCAATGGCGGAGGAAGCACTTGCCTGCACGCGCCCTGGGAGGCATGAGCCGCGCTTCCACCCAGGGCCTTTCTGACCCTGTGCTGCCTCTGGAAGTCTCTGTCACCTCTCTTCTCTTAGCTCTGGGAAACATTCATTTAGGAAAAGATCTGTAAGGTATTTGTTTGCTGATGATCCCTTTTCCCAAAGACTGGTGTCCTCATATCCTAATGTTGCAGTTTTATAGCTTTCTCAGATTCCCTGGAGAAAGTGGAGGTCATGGTGGTGGCTGTGGGGACTTTGCAGAGTGGCATTTAGACCGATGATGTCTTTAGCTGTGTGGGGCTGCTTACAGTGTGTTCTTCCTGCTTTCCTATTTAGGGATTTTCTGTTTCTGACTTCCCATTCTGCCTCTGTTTCCCCCGAGTTTAGCTCTTGCCTCCCTCCCTCCCTCCCTTCCTCCCTTCCTTCCTTCCTTCCTTCTTCTCCCTCCTCTCCCTCCCTCCTCCTTTTCTGTCCCCTCCTCCTTCCTGTCTCCCTCCTCCCTCCTGTCTCCCTCCTCCCTCATTTCTCCCTCCCTCTTCATTTCCTTCCTTAAATAAGGCATCTTTCCTTCTTTCCACTCTTCCCCCTTTCCTTCCTACTCATTTTATCTTTCCCTTTCAGATCTATAGCATAGTCCAACCCACTTGGAGCCTATGTGGGCCATGCGGAGTTGGCTGCTGGTGTGACTCAGCAAGGTGGTTGGGGGCTGTGGATTTGTTCCAGTGGTCTCATAAACTAATAAAGGAGCCTCCACCCACCTTTAAAAAAATTCAGATCACTGTTTCCTAGAAAAAAACAATCAAATATAACTTAAACATTTGTGTTTTAAAGAATGAAGAATACAGAGTGATTCTGTCTCCACTTTAAAAAATTAAAATCAGGAAATGGAAAACAATGATAATATCAAGTGTATTCTAATTCTGCATTATGGGAAGTTGATGGAAGAGGAGAGAAAAAATAGGAAAAAGAAGAACATGCTTACTAAATACTGAGAGACAGGCTTACTTATTAGTATAGATTTTTAAATGGAACTTTTAAAATATGAAAACAGTCAAACAGAACTAGGCTTTGGTTATGAGAAATATTTTATTTCCTACATAAAATTTTAATATGTGGGAATTGTGGAGTTCGTTTTTCCCCATGATTAGTGGTAAAAACTCTTCACCTTTGCCTTGAAACATTGGGGTAGGAGACCTCATTTTACAGAGGAAGATGTCATCTGGTTTTGTTGAGTAACATCTTAAGGCCTTTAAAAATGTTACTTCTGGCTGGGTGCAGTGGCTCACGTCTGTAATCCCAGCACTTTGGGAGGCCGAGGCAGGTGGATCACAAGGTCAGGAGATCAAGACCATCCTGGCTAACACGGTGAAACCCCATCTCTACTAAAAGTACAAAAAATTAGCTGGGCGTGGTGGCAGGCACCTGTAGTCCCAGCTACTCAGGAGGCTGAGGCAGGAGAATGGTGTGAACCCGGGAGGCGGAGCTTACAGTGAGCCGAGATTGCGCCACTGCACTCCAGCCTGGGTGACAGAGCGGGTCTCAAAAAGAAAAGAAAAGAAAAGAAAAATGTTCCTTCTGAGAGCTTTTAAAGCCTCATGTTTTGTTGTCAGGGACATAGCCAAGAGACAGCCTGGAATTTGTCCAGGTGAAAATGAGAACTGGAAGCTCCTTGTCCCCTGGCTGGGTCATCACTGCTGATTCCTGATCTAACCTATCTGGGGCAAAGAGGGTTTTCTTAGTGTGTTGAGCTGATGCTATGCAGAGTTGACCTGGTGTCTTCAAGGTCCCCACTGCTGTTCTTCTCCAGGTAGTTAGCAGCAACTAGATCCTTAACCCCTGTTCTGTCTTGGTCTGGCCTTTATTTTACAAAAAGACTTTTGGAACTGCTAACACATTTTGGCACAGTGCTGGGGTCCAGAAGTCTGGTGTGTTTGTTATTCATAATGACATGAAAATTCATTTGGTGGTTTGCTTTCATTTGCAGTGCTGGCCAGAAGAGCTGTGCAGGAGTACATCATTACAGCAATCAAAGAAGTACTGAGGATTCACTTCAACCGTGCAGTGGAACTGAAGGTGAGTCCTTGCGGCTCAGGAGTGTGATGTCTGGTGAGACTGGGGCTGATGTGAGAGCCCCAGGTTAGAGGCAGGTGATTACGGCCGTGGAATCATTCTATTTCGTCTCTTCCCTCCTGTCTGTTCCTGGTTAACTCCTGCTCATCCTCTGGATCTCCATTCCACCGTCACTGGATCGAGGAGGTCTTTCCTGATCCCACATGAGGTCAGGGTTAGTCCTTTAGGGGATGTATTGGCGGAGTTGGAACAAAGGGCTCTCAGACCAGAGGCAGCAGTCTGGGGTGACAGCCTTCATGATTTTACTTCCCTTGATTCACATGAAAGGACTTGGATTCGTGTTTAAATTAGACGTTAGAGTGAGTACAGGTGCATCTTTCTGGACATTTGGTAGGATAGAGATGGAGATCCAAATCTTTTAGACTGGATCCCATGCCGGTGCCACTTCTCCTCAATGATCCCAGAAAGCCACAGTCCATCTAGAGCAGAGCCATCCGGAACCAGAACCGCGCCCCACGTGTGGCGATACAGCAGTGAAATGGGGCTCGTCCAAACGGAGATGGGCTGTGGGTGGAAAATACATACCAGACTTGAAAAATGCAGTGAAAAAAGGAGGGTAGAATATCTCATTAATAGTGTTTTGTATTGACTTCATGTTGAAATGATATTTTAGATATATTAAGTAAAATGTATTTAAAATTAATTTCACCTGTTCTTATGTTTTTTAATGTGGCCACTAGAAATTTTTAAATTGCATATTTATTTTGGACAGTGCTGCTCAACAGGATAAGTACTCTTGTCTATGTGTTTTAAATACAACAAACAGCTTGAATGCCCTATAACTCATTATTCAGTTCATATTTCTGACTGTTCTTTCTTGCTGCTCTTATAATTTTGTGTTGTTTTTGCAAAGGTTGGCAGAGAGTAAAAGCAGTAACTAAAATAAAATTTTGATTATCCGTGATGCACTACCCCTTCATTCAAAACTACCAGTTTTTTTAGTTTATAATTTTTTATTTTTCTATCTAACACAACTTCCTTTAAGTTTGAATTGTCTTTGTATTTCTTATTTCCCTAGGTTTATGAACTATTTACTGACTTCACTTTTCTGGTAACATCCGGTCCTTTCGTTTACACGGCAATATCCGTCATAAATGTGCTTATAAACAGTAAGCTTGTCCGTGACCAGACTCCTTTAATCCTGTCTGTGAAACCTTCTTTCCTTGTGCCAGAGTCCAGGTTCCAAGTTCAAACAGGTGAGACAGCTCAGCATAGTTGTTTTTATTTGTAAAAAGAATTTCTTTTTTTTTTATCTTTCTAAAATATTGGAAATCATTTTTAGAATTTATTATTATGATTATTTTTAGAGACAGGATCTCAGTCTGTTGCCCAGGCTGGAATGCAGTGGTGTGATTATAGCTCACTGTAGCCTCAAACCCTTGAGCTCGAACAATCCTCCTGCCTCAGCCTCCTGAGTAGTTAGGACTAAGAGTGTATACCACCATGCGTGGCTAATTTTTTTTTAAATTATTTTTTTAGGCCAGGTATGGTGGCTCACACCTGTAGTCCCACCAGGTGGGAGCTGAGGCAGAGGAGGTTGGGAGGCTGAGGCAGATGGATCACTTGAGTTCATGAGTTTGAGACCAGCCAGGGCAGCATGATGAAACCCTGTCTCTACAAAAAATAAAAAAAATTAGACCAAGTGCGATGGCTCATGCCTGTAATCTCAGCACTTTGAGAGGCTGAGGCGAGCAGATCACTTGAGCTCTGGAGTTTGAGATGAGCCTGGGCAACATGGCGAAACCTCATCTCTACTAAAAATACAAAAATTAGCCAGATATGGTGGCATACGCCTGTAATCCCAGTGACTTGGGTGGCTGGGGCAGGAGAATCACTTGAACCCAGGAGGTGGAGACTGCAGTGACACGAGATCGTGCCACTGCACTCCAGCTTGGACAACAGAGTGAGACCCTATCTCAAAAAAAAAAAAAAAAAAAGAATTTAAGAAACATTATGTTTTGTAGAGATGGGGTCTTTCTAAGTTGCCCAGACTGGTCTTGAACTCCTGGTCTCAAGCGATCCTCCTGTCTTGGCCTCCCAAAGTGCTGGGATTACGGGTGTGAGGTACCACACCCGACCTTATTATTTAACTTTTAAAAGTGTTTATAATTATGGGAAATTTCAAGCATATACAAAAGTACGTAGAATAGTTTAACAGACCACCGTGTACTCATATGTCTTCAACCATTTTTCCGTTCCTAGCCAGTCTTGTTATAGCCACACCCCCATCTACTATCTACTTCCCCTCCTCTTGTACTATTTTAAAGTAAATCTCCGGCATCGTATCATCTCGCCCAAACATATTTCAGCCTATATAGCC
This sequence comes from Pan troglodytes, assembly GCF_028858775.2. Taxonomy (NCBI): domain Eukaryota; kingdom Metazoa; phylum Chordata; class Mammalia; order Primates; family Hominidae; genus Pan; species Pan troglodytes. The sequence continues at coordinate 154,283,417 of NC_072404.2, read as the reverse complement.
TCTAAAAGATAAAGACTTTAAACATGTATATGAAGTTAACAGTGATTTCTTTTCTTTTCTTTTTTTTGGAGCTGGAGTCTTGCTCTGTTGCTCAGGCTAGAGTGCAATGGCGCGATCTCTGCTCACTGCAACCTTTGCCTCCTGGGCTCAAGCAATTCTCTTGCCTGAGCCTCCTGAGTGGCTGGGATTACAAGCACCCACCACCATGCCTGGCTAATTTTTGTATTTTTAGTAGAGATGGGGTTTCACCATGTTGGCCAGGCTGGTTTCGAACTCCTGATCTCAAATGATCTGCCCGCCTCAGCCTCCCAAAGTGCTGGAATTACAGGCGTGAGCCACTGTACCTGGTTGTTAACAGTAATTTCTAAATATCATATTTAACTTTTCATTGTGGACATGTTCAAACATTTACAAAAGTAGAGAGAGTACTAAGTCTACATATACCCATGGTTAAGCTTAAAAAAAATTTATCAGCATCACCAATTTTGTTTCATCTATCCCCCATGAACGTTTTTGTGGACACTAGAGTGTTTTCGAGCGATGCCAGATATCATGTCATTTCACCCATAAATATTCAAGAATTCATCTACAATGAATTTATATATGTTTGAAATGTTTCCATCCATTGTGTCTTTTGATACTCAAATTCTTATCTTAGATATTTTTCATTTTAAAATGATACCAGTCACCGTCACATTGCATGTCTTCATTTACTGCAAAGTTACTTTTTACATTTCCGTGAGAAAATACGTAGAAATGGTACATCACAGAACTTAATCCCATACTATGGATGAATTAGTTGATTTAGATACGATGTTTCTCTCTCTTGATTCCTTAATACTTCAGAAGCACAAACACCTCATTTATGGGACTTTGATTGCTTTTCTTTTCAGTACTTCAGTTTGTGCCTCCGAGTGTGGATACTGGCTTCTGCAACTTCACCCAGCGCATCGAGAAAGGCCTAATGACAGCTCTCTTTGAAGTGAGAAAACACCACCAGGGAACGTATAACCTCACGGTGCAGGTGAGAATATCACTGAATGCAGAGCAGAAAGCTTTAGCCCTTGAAGGGGAAATTGTTCCACATTGTTTAAGATGTGCTTAACTGTTATTCCCTCCAGTGGCGGAAACCCAGTTTACGTGAGTCGGGATTGATCTATTCCTGTGGCATAGGGTTGGCATAGCGTGAACGGGCTGAGCATCTTTGAGGGTTGCAGAGTAGCTGATACCCAGGGAGCTCAGATATGGTGAGCTGAAGAAACATGACCATATTCAGGAAATTCAAGAATTACCTAGAAAGGAATGGTATCAACCTAAATATCCAATGGGGGAATGCCTACCCATACTGTTGTTTCCATATAGCTACTAAGAACGGGTGTTGTACGTATCATATGGAAACTGCTGATGTTTTTATGTTTCTTTGATTTTTTTCCCTCTACATTCTTTCCTCTCTCTTTCCAAAATGGATGTTAAAATAGATTTTGGTGCTCCTGGATCCACTTTCCATGTTTCTTATTTTTTCGTTATATTTTCCATCTCTTTATTCTCTGTTTTTACAGATTTGCTAAATGTTGTCCTCCAAGTCATGAATTTAGTCCTTAGCTGTGTCCATTATGTTATGCAATCCCTCTACTGAATTTTTAAGCTTTTTGTTCATTGTTCTTTGCTCCATTTTCATTGTAGGCTTTCCTGCGATGATGCAGTGTCACCTTAAAAGTCTCTGAGGACGTTAATTAGAATTGTTAAAATGCGTCTTCTGTTTCCTAAGTCATTCCTGTTTTCTCTGCAGTCCTTGCTCTGCGTGTTGATCTTGGTGCTTTGCTTTCGTGCTGTTAGTTTCTGTAAATCTGGAGACTGTTGGTTTGTTGTTAGGAATGAAGAACCAAGTTGTTCATTTTAGTAGCTGGCACAGCTTTCCCCTTGAGCTGTGGGGATCTCTTTCTACGTCAGCTCCATCTCCTGATGGGAAAATTCGTCGGAGCGCTGGGTCCGGGGCAGAATATGTCAGCGTGGGCTTCTCTCTGGGTGCAGTGTGTAGTCAGAGACAAGCAGACAGGGAACACCCTCCTTCCAGCATCTAGATAAAGAGGTTCTTCCTAGGGGACGGGGCACTTTAGTGTGTGTCTCAGGGCAGAGCTAGCTGCGTTTTCATTCATTTTCTTTCCTTCTTCGGTGTGCACAGGAGTTATCTTAGCCTCTGCCCACCTTCTTGGTTAGGGCCCAGACCCACCATAGTCCTCTTAGGCAGGAGTTTGTTTTGCCTCAGGAGGCAGTCTTGTTCTGGGTGAGGGCCTGGCTGCTGCTAGCACCTCTGTTGGCCTGGGTTTGGCAGTTAGGAAGGACGGAGGAGGAAGGCAATGCACTCAGCTCTTTGGCACAGCCTTGTAATTAATTATACTGATTACCACTGCGTAGCCTGCTCTTGGTCTCATTCCTGCTGATCTCTGCCACAGAGCCCCTCCTGGTCCTCTTGGAGAGCGTGGCCCTTGGCTCTGCTGCAGCCCATGCTTGTGTATGTTTTGGATTCTGGCTTTCTCTGTTCGGGTTTATATCAATCCAATCCCATCCTTTCTTCATCCCCCAGAGGTTTGACGGAATCTCTAGTTTTCTTCCATTCTCAGTGCTGTTGTGGATTTATTCCCCTTTGTTCAGCTATTGTTATTTCAGTGGCATTTGGGGTGGGAGGAGCTGTACATGTGCTCAGTTCATCACTTAATGTAAGAAACATTTTCCATAAACTGAGCAGTTAAACTCTTACAAAAGGGAACCAGGTTAGAAAGCCAGTTACGTTTCCTTTAAAAACTTTACCTCCTTTAAAAAAATCGGTGAGAGGACCTGTGAGAGAGAAATCATGGTTAAGCTTTCAGCAGAATGTTTGATTATAGAAGCTTATTCTGACTTCATTCTTTCAGATCTTGAATATCACCATCAGTTCCTCAAGGGTGACTCCTCGGCGGGGCCCGGTGAATATCATCTTTGCGGTTAAAAGCACACAGGGATTTTTGAATGGGTCGGAAGTGAGCGAGCTGCTCAGAAACTTGAGTGTGGTGGAGTTCAGTTTCTATCTGGGATACCCAGTGCTGCAGATCGCAGAGCGTGAGTACGGCCCTCTTGGACGTGCTGGGGAGGTGATGGCGGGCATTTTTGGTGGAAGACCTCTTCTTAAAATTTTTTTAGTTTTTTAAAAGACTTGATTTTTTAAAAATTATTTTTCCATAAGGCGTTGGGGTACAGGTGGTATTTGGTTGCACGAGTAAGTTATTTAGTGGTGATTTTTGAGATCCTGGTGCACCCATCACCCGAGCAGTATACACTGCTCCACATTTGTAGTCTTTTATCCCTCCCCCCGCCATTCTTCCCCCCAAGTCTCCGAAGTCCATTGTATCATTCTTATGCCTTTGTGTCCTCATAGCTTAGCTCCCACACATCAGTGAGAACATACGATGTTTGGTTTTCCATTCCTGAATTATTTCACTTAGAATAATAGTAAAAGACTTGATTTTTTTTAGTGAAGTTTTTGGATTCACAGCAGATATGATCGGAGAGTTCACAGATTTCCCATATACCTCCTGCTTCCGCACATTCATAACCTCCATTATCAGCATCCCCCAGCACAGTGGCCCATTTGTTACAGTGATCAACCTGCATTGGTTGATCCTGCATCATTGGTTGAACCTGCATCATCATCCATAGCCCATAGTTTACATTAAGGTTCACCCTGGGTGTCGTGCATTCTGTGGGTTTGAACAAACGTGTAATGACATGCAAATGGCGTGGATTCTCCATTTTAGTATCATACAGAGTATTTTCACCTGGACCACTTTTTTCAAATGAAATATCTGATTTGAGTGCCAGAATATAAATCTGATAAAACTGGATTCAGGCCAGATGGGTCTGCAGAGCCCTGCTCACCCACCGTGCCTGACTTTATTATTTGGAGAGTAAAGGGGTGCTATCAAAAAGTACACGAATTCTGGAAAAGGCATAATTTAGGGAGCACGAATCTGTGGTTGTCAGAGCTTAAGGGCCGCAGGAAAGTTTGACTACAAAAGGGTAGCAGAAGGCAGTGTTTTGGGGGTTGTGAAACTATTCTATATCTTCATCGTGGTGATGATTATGTGAATATATACACGTTTATCAAAACCCATAAACTGTATACTGAAAAGAGTGACATTTACTGTGTAAATTTTAAAATAAAAACGATAAGTGAAAACATGAAACCTTTCTTCCTGACTGAAGCAACTAGCTTCACAATGCAAATGGAGGCAGTGGGGGAAAGGGGAGACATTTATTTAAAAAAAAATTAGTAGGTTCCAGAGTTGAAATCAGGCCAAAAAATTCCAATTCTTTTTCAGAATGAAACAACCAAATGGCCTAATGATTCGTAGTGTATTTTAGTGTATTGTTAATTAAACTAAAAAGAATAACTTTACAGAAGTTATTCTATATGAAAGTAGATAGAGATAAAGCTGTTATTTACAAAGAGCCGCTTTCAGTTGTGCTCAGTGTGTGTATGGCTAAAATGAGGATGCCGGACGGCGGGGCACACTGGCTGGTCCTGGGCAGGTCAACGCATGTGGTCACTTTACCCTGAGACCTTGCTGGGAAAGCCAGGGCTCTGAGGGGCATGGTGTGAACATGCATTGCTGTGGAACAGTGACATTCAAAGGAGAACTTGCCGGTGACCTCTCTGTGAAGGAAGCAGTGTCCTGTGACATAGCTGGAGCGGCCCTTCTTTTCTTTTTATCTCTCTCTTTTTCCTTGAGACTAATGTGTTCAGAAATGGCTACTGTCCACGTCCTCACGCTAATCTGACATTTTGTTCTTTCACATTTAGAGCTAAATAGTAAAGACGATGTGTTGGGACTTTGTTGTAAACATGGCTTTGTTTTTACAGATATTTTTCTCCTTCCCTAATTCTTTCCCTTTTGTAGCCTTCCAGTATCCACAGCTCAACTTATCTCAGTTGCTGAAGTCCTCTTGGGTCAGAACAGGTATGTTTAACTTATGTAATATTTTGGGAACTGTAAGGAGAAGAAGTCTATGCAGGCGTATTGAGAATGATGCTGCCTTTCTTGTTTCCTAAATTTAGGGCAAAATGTACCTTACATTCTTGGCAAAGAATGAATGGAAAGGGATTCAAATTTGGCTGTGGGAATGTATCCCACTGAGTTATAGAACAAAAAGGACTGACTTTCTTTAAAATTCATACATCAAGTTCAGGGCAGAGTCTAACAGGAACTGACAATCTTCTGACCCAGAATAGGGTGAGGTTTAGAAGCAAGGATCTCTCTCTTGTTTTATTTTATTTTTCTAAAAGTGTTATTTGTTTAGTTTAATAAGGACAAGCAGGGTGGCTTGGCACCTGGGAAGCTTTTTTTTTTTTTTTTGTCTTAGGGGAGTGGGTCAGATATTTAGAGGTATGGCATTGCAGTTGAAGGCCTTTCTAACCTAGTGCACAAAAGTCTGAACAGTAGTTACGTACTCACCAGCTGTCCAATGTGCATGCAGCACAGGAACTGGCTGGGCACGAGGGAGCATGTGGGGTAGTGATAGTTGCCATTCACGGGGTTCCTGCACCTTGCAAGTTCTCCTTGCCGAACACACAGCATCCCACGTCAAGGTCCTATCGCTTTGCATGGTGCCATCCGCGGTCTTTTCCAGATAATTTCTATAGCAATTAAGTAACTTGCCCATGGTTGTATCTCAAAGAAAACTTAAACCAGTTCTGGTTGAAAAGCACATGCTCCTTCCTCCCAGACCACACTGGCAAGTGATTGTCTGTTGAGATCATCTTGTCTGAAGTAGATAACTAAAGACGGGCAGGCTTCCTTTTTTCAAGTTAGTTTGTGAGTCCAAGTCTCAAGGCAAGATAATGAACTCACACCAATTCCAGAAGTGTTGAGATAAGTGCAGACAAAATGTTTGATCTTGTGTAGGCGCCCTTCGCGCCAAAGCTCCTGCAGTGCTGAGTTCCTGGGACTTCTGGCCGCCAGTCTGGGTAACACTGAGAGCTTGGAGCTCTTGTGGGCTGCATTTCCTGGACTCTCCCCATTCATGATCACTTTTTCTCCTTTTGATGTTTTCTGTCTAGGAATTGGCATTTTATGGCAATCTTGCATTAATTTCAAATACATATGCGCGCACGCGCGCGCACACACACACACACACACACTGTTTTTTTACTGCTGACTTGTTTTGGGTGCCATGTATGTTTTCATTTAAATGTAGTTCTCCTGGGCGTCGTGGAGAAGCAACTCCAGAATGAAGTGTTTCAAGCCGAGATGGAACGCAAGCTGGCCCAGCTGCTCAGCGAGGTTTCCACCAGAAGGCGGATGTGGAGAAGGGCCACTGTAGCTGCAGGGAACAGTGTGGTGCAGGTACTCCACATCAAAGGAGGAGGGGAAGGAGAGAGAGGGAGAGAGACAGCGCTTGCGTGTGAGTGCACACTCCATCTAAAACCCTGTATTTTTATGCAAATGAGAAGTGCCATGAGAAATTTCTGATTTCCACTGATCGCTATATTGGGTAGCCACTGAATCTGGCAGCTTTTCAGTTCAACTGGAGTCTAGACAAATATTTACCAAGCCCATAGTAAGTAGTAGTATAACCACAGACCTTGCGGAGCAGAGCAGAATTGTCTTACTGGGTTGCCATATCATCACAGGACCTCATTTATCAAATAGTAGTTTTTAATTAACAAAAATGTAGCCTGTTTGATAGAATGGTCAGTGTTATTGATAGCATCATAGCTATAAATCATTCAACTGGAAGAGACCATAGGAGAGCAGATAGAGGGAGACGTGCTGCCCTCTGCTTGAGCGTTTCATCTTCTCGGCTTCCATGGTATTATGGAGTCATCACTTTGGTTAACATTTTCAATTTCATTTTAAAATTTATTTTCTGAGCAAAATCGCCTCTCTCTAGAAATTACATAGCCAATTAGAGAAATTTTGAAAAGCACATGTAAAAAATGTGTAAAGAATAAAGTGAACATCACCTAAAATTCAACCAACCAAAGAAGATCACTGTAAACATTTCAGCATATTTCCTTCCATTCTTTTTTCTCCATGAATTCTCTATTAACCTTTGGATGACACTGCATACATCCTTTTGTAGCCTCTCTTCACTTGAGCTTTTTTCTTTCTTTCTTTTTTCTTGAGACAGAGTCTCTCTCTGTCGCCCAGGCTGGAGTGCAGTGGCATGATCTCAGCTCACTACAATATCCGCCTCCTGGGTGCAAGCGACTCTTTTGCCTCAGCCTCCTGAGTAGGTGGTACTACAGGTACCTGCCACCAGAGACACCTGGTTGTCTCATATTATCCTAAATCTTCTTTACTTGATAAACTGGCAGACAGGTTACAAAAGACAGATTTGTTTGAATTGAAATGTGACCCATTTAAAAATGCCCATACTCACAGAAAGTTGGAGGTTGGGGCTGTCATTAATTTCCATCTCCATATGAATTATGTGGATTTTTTTCTTTACCAACTGCTGACTTGTTGAACTATGAAAATGGGATATTTAGAGCTATGACATTTCAGAAACAGGAAACCAGGGTAGAACTCTGAAGCAGGGGGTGTGGGCTGGCAGGCAGGGTAGGGAGGTGGGTGGGTTAGAGGCATTAGAGAAAAAGACGCAAATGACATTGGCTGTGGGGGTGGGGGCAGGAGCCGGGAAGTGTTGCCTAGAACTGCATCATCGTCCTCTAGCCCTTTTACCAGTGTGTCCCTCTCATCATTACTCTTTGTCCCCCTCCCAGAAATGTAGTACTTAGGTTTCTAAAATAGTTCCTTTGCCAGATGCAGTAAGTTACAGAGAAATTTAAAAACTAATCACAATTGAGAGTAATCATTAAACGAATAAGTATCAACAAAGAATAAAAATTAGAATGAATTATAAAAGCTTTGCCTTATTCAACAATCCCTGGCTTCATAGAGCCCAAGGTCTAGGTGTGAGTTAACTTCTGCACGTGAAATAGTTATAGGACACCATGAAAGTATATAATACAGTGCTAAATTTGACATGCAAGCTCCCTTAGTAGGCATGCAGGTTTGTAAAAGTGGCACATCCAGGCTAATGTGCCATCTGATAGATTGCTTATAAGCCATGCTCTGCTTCTCTTCCCATTAGAGTGACCAAACATGAAGATGTAGACAAGGATTTGTGTACAGTGTTACGTGGCTGTTCATCAAAACTTAACTTGTAAAAGTGAAAATGTTGAAACAACCTAGATGTCCAACAATTGGGGAATGGGTAAATAAAATTATAGTAAATCTTTATGTGTTGGAATTTTATGCAGTCATTTAAAAAAAAATTAGTGACTGGTATAGAAAAATGCTCAAGTGGGCTGGGGTGCAGTGGCTCACCCCTCTAATCCCAGCACTTTGGGAGGCCGAGCGGGTGGATCACTTGAGGGCAGGAGTTCAAGACCAGCCTGGCCAACATGGTGAAACCTCATCTCTACTAAAAACACAAAAATTATCTGGGCATGGTGGTGTGTGCCTGTAATCCCACCTCTTTAGGAGGCTGAGGCATGAGAATCACTTGAACCTGGGAGGTGGAGGTTTCAGTGAGCTAAGATCACGCCAATGCACTCCAGCCTCGGGGACAGAGTGAGACTCTGTCTCAAAAAAAACAAAAACAAAAACAAAAACAAAAAACTCAAGAGAGGCTACAAAAGTATGTATGCCGTGTAATCCAAATGTTAATACAGAATTCATGGAGAAAGAATAGAAGGAAAATGCTAAAATGTTTATAGTGATTTTCTTTGGTTGGTTGAATTTTAGGTGATTTTCATTTTATTCTTTATATATATTTTTTGCATGTGTTTTTCAACTTTAATTGGCTGTGTAATTTCTAGAGAGATGTGATTTTGCTCAGAAAATAAATTTTGAAATTGAAAATGTTAACCAAAGTGATGATGACTCCCATGGTTATAAGGGTTCCAGATAGGAATCTCATAGACGGTAGTCTAGAAAGGATACTAGGATTAGATTTTCTTGGCTTACTTTCTGCCTGGACATCTTAGTCCATTGATGTTGCCATGAAGGAATACTTGAGGCTGGGTTTGTAAAGAAAAGAGGTTTATTTGGCTCATGGTTCTTCAGGCTGTACAAAAAGCATGGTGCTGGTGTCATGGCAAGGGCCGCAGGCTGCTTCCCCTCTTGCTGGAAGGCGAAGGGAAGCCAGTGTAGAAATCACGTGGCAAGAGAGGAAGCGAGAGAGAGGGAAGGGAGGTGCCAGGCCCTTTCTAACACCAGCTCTCTCAGGAACTAGTAGAGCAAGAACTCATTACCTCGAGGACAGCACCAAGCCATTCATGAGGGATCTGCTCCATGACTCAGATACCTCCCATTAGGCCCCCCTACCACCATCGGGGATCACATTTCAACCGGAGAGTTGGAGGGGGTCCAACATCCAAACTGTAGCACTAGACAGACTTGTAGAATCTTTAATCAAGGTGGGTATCACTGGATTTTGGGGACTGTGATTTCTAGAAGAAGAAACTATACTTTTTAAATTTATTAGAACTTTTAAAATGGAATAAGTAGGTACATGGGTAGAGAGACAGATGGATATAATCTACTTCCTTTTCAGTAGCCCTTGCATAGCATTCCATTCTAAAAGCTAATAAAAAATTAATCACCACTGTACCGTTGTCAGGGAGGGAGTAGGTGGTTGGGGAACAGAAGTGGTCAGGAGACTGGCTTTGAAACGGCAACCAGAGGGCAGGACAATGAGTCCTTCTCAGGACGAAGCATAAAGAACAGATTGTTGAGGGAAGAGGGTTTGGACGTGTGTTGTTAAGGATCTTTAGACACGATCTGGAAGAAGGAGTTCACAGTGAAATCATGAAATTGCTGATCTGCCAGAAGTTTCCCGTGGTGAAGGAGGGGTCCAGCAGCTGTGTCCAGAGCACAGGGCGGTGTTACAAACCCATACGTGTGGACAGAGAAGTAGCAGCTGCATGTTGCCAATGGCAAATGTAGAGACCAGCAATTTAAATGGCACATGTAAAATAAGGAGCTCGGAGCCCTCGCTGATCCTTTTCTCAGGACAGAAGCTCAGAGTTTTGCCGGAGTCTAAAGGGGTAATAACATTGTTGCATATTATTAGAGAAATAGAGTGAAATGAAAAGGTACGATATGTCAAGTGTGCTAGATTTTGAAATAAGGGCATAAAAAACTGCCTTTTAACACCAGAGAGAGAGAAGTTTTGGGATGAATCAAAGTATTATTTGACCCACAAGATTATGAATTTATGAGGTTTATTGTCCATAGACCTGTGGTGGGTGGGGGTGATTTTGTCCTCCAGGGTGGATCTGGCAGTGTCTGGGGATGTTTTTGGTTGTAACTTGGGTGGTGCAGGATGGGGGTACCTGGTGGGTAGAGGGCAGGGATACTACTAACCATCTACAGTGCACCCCATGTCAAGGGATTGTCAGTAGAGCTGAGGTTGAGAAGCCCTGCCCTAGAAGAATGAGGAGGAAATACCAATAGGCTGAAGAAAGGATTGGGTAGAACCATTAATAGTTTCAGAGAACCAGGGATGTACCTAATCCTACAGTTAATGTTGGGAGGATGATGCTCTCTTATGACGTGGTCAGCACATCAGAGATTGTGGGGATGATTTTAGACCACCTGGACTCGCCAGCCCTGGTTCTGTGCAGCCTCACTGCCCCTTTGCCCCAGAAAAGATGTAGAGCGAGATGAAGCAACCTGTTACTCCACACAAAGGAACTCCCCACTGTCCCTCTTCCCATCAACAGAGAGCACCATGGTGATTCTGGGCCCCTGAATGGCTTACGGAGCTTATTATGAGGATTGGAATAAATCCTGAGTGACACAGTCAGGATTCAGCAACCTGAGAGAGGGCATCTAGAAACATGAGCTTCTGCAATGTGAATGGTTTCTGCTGTCTTTCAGGTGGTAAATGTGTCGAGGCTGGAGGGAGATGACAATCCTGTACAGCTCATCTACTTTGTGGAGGATCAAGATGGAGAAAGACTCAGTGCAGTCAAGTCTTCGGACCTGATTAACAAGATGGACCTCCAGAGAGCAGCCATCATCTTGGGTTACCGAATTCAAGGTGCCATTGCCCAGCGTAAGTGCCTGAGGTGTTGTCGTCTGTGCTGTGCTGTGCTGGGCTCCAAAGCCAGGCTCATTCTGACAGTGAGCTCTGAATGTAAAGCATTCCGATGTGTGTATAACCCTGATGGTGAAGTGCCAGTTGTTAAAATTCATTCACCAAGACCTTCTTTATTTGGATTTCAATTGCTTGTAGGTTTAGCCTCCACTGCTGTTTTTTCTACCTAGCACTTTGTAGGTGGGATGTTATAATGATTTATAGTACATCAACTTTAATATCTGTCCCTCATTCCTGTACTACTTCTTTTTTTATAAATTTTGTCTGAGGCAAAATAATGTGTTTGCTCTGTATTTATTCCAAAATCTTCTGTGTCATATTTTGAACATTGGCGGGGACAGTGAGTCATGCAGGAAGCTGGGAGGTGCACCCTGAATTTATTGGCTTCCTTCAGAGTCTTTTAACACAAAGAAGTCCTTGATCCTTCCCCTTTTCAGTCCTGTTTCTCTCCCACCTATCCTCACGTCACTCCACAGTGTAGACAGAGGTATTTTGAAGTTTCTTTATTATTGTTGGAAGGTTTCACTCCTGCCTGCCTGGCCCTGGCTGCTGTCAGTAGTTTCCTTTCCACCTCACAGATTTGTTTGCTTTTTTTTTTTTTTTTTTTTTGAGATGGAGTCTCACTCTGTCACCAGGCTGGAGTGCAGTGGCGTGATCTCGGCTCACTGCAACCTCTGCCTCCTGGGTTCAAGTGATTCTCCTGCCTCAGCCTCCCAAGTAGCTGGGACTACAGGAGCGCACCACCATGCCCAGCTAATTTTTGTATTATTAGTGGAGACAGGGTTTCACCATGTTGGCCCGGATGGTCTCGATCTCTTGACCTTGTGCTCTGCCCGCCTTGGCCTCCCAAAGTGCTGGGATTACTGCAAGTGTGAGCCACTGCGCCCGGACCCACCTCACAGATTTTGAGTATTTAAAATTGAAGAAAAAGGAGGCACATGGAAGAGTGTATTTTTCTAAATAGTCCTTTACGGTGTGAATCAGATTCCTCTTTTTTTTTTTTTTTTGAGAAAGCGTCTTGCTCTGTCACCCGGGCTGGAGTGCAGTGGCTTGATCATAGCTCACTGCAGCCTCAAACTCCTGGGCTCAGGTGATCCTCCTGCCTCAGCCTCCTGAGTAGCTAGGACCACAGTCACCACCACTACACCCAGCGATTTTTTTCTTATTATCTGTAGAGACAGGGTCTTGCCATGTTGCCTAGGCTGGTCTTGAACCCCTGGCTCAAGCGATCCTCCCACCTTGACCTCCCAAGGTGTTGGAATCCCAACCATGAGCCACCACGCCTCTTTTAATGTCAGTGTTTTTCCTTTGTGATCCTGCAAGCAGTCTTGGTAAGAGAATGGTGAAACTTGCTCCCAGCAATAAAAGGAGAGGTAAATGTTTAGAGGGAATTCAGCATCAGAGAATACAGAAAAATCTTTATGGAGAACATGTAGGAGATAAAGACAATTTTAAAAAAATGATAGCTTTTAAATTATCCTTGATAGTAGAAGGTTTTTATGAAATCTGTACTTGTCCCTGGAGACCAACCAAGATGAGAGCTGATGGGCATAATTTCTCTATTTTATGGAAGATGATGGGAGGGTTTAAGCAAATAACCATTGGCAGTTTGTGTTTGTGTATGTGAGATATGATCACATATTGATGTGTTCTCCTCCAAAGCAGTGAGCAAAAAATAGCAAAAGCACTTCGTTACAGTTCTTCATATATGCGATTCCTGATTGTAGGAGACGTGCCCTACTCCAGCCAAGCACTTGACATTTTAAACAGCTAATTGCAATAGAATATGGGCACCTTTCAGATCTGATCTTGCACCTCTTTTCCTCAGTTTTGTACCGAAAACCACGTGGGTAAAGATCCTGGGATCTCAGGGCTGGCGATTGAAGGAAGCCTCAGCCAACACCAGGGATAGCCCAAAGGCAGCCCCAGGACACTGGTGTCAGGGCCCAGTTTGATCAACCTCTGCCTCATCAGGGTTTTCCTAGGTTAGAGTAAGAAGAAGGCAGGTGTGGTGGCTCACACCTGTAATCTCAGCACTTTGGGAGACAGAGGCAGGAGGATCATTTGAGCCCAGGAGTTCAAGACCAGCCTGGGAAACATAGCAAGACCCCATCTCTACAAATAATAATAATTATAATAAGCTAGCTGGGCATGGTGGGGCATGCCTGTGGTCCCAGTTACTTGGGGGGTCTGAGGCAGGAGGATCACCTGAGCCCAGGAGGTCGCGGCTGCAAGTGAGCTTGATTGTGCCACCACATTCTAGCCTGAGTGATAGAGTGAGACCCTATCTCAAAAAGAAAGAAAAAAAACAACCACACCCACAAAAGAACTAAAAAGAGTGTCCAGTTGTCTCAGCTTCTCAGTTTGATTCTGTCCCTACTTCTATATTGTCCGTTGCTTTTATGCAAAATGAGCTACATATATTAACTATATTCAGCCCAAATTAAAAAACACAAGTTTTTCACACTTTGTTGCTTTTTACCACATCCCATGCAGCCTGTGCTCTAATCTGTGCTTCTTTCCCTGGTGCATTTGATTTAGAATGCTTGCTCCCTCCCTTGCCACTCCCTTAGGTGTCTAAACCCAAAGTTAAACCAGCACCAAGAACGCTTTTTGTTATTACGTCTTTGAGCAGATACCTTTTGATCCCATAGCAGGTGTTAACCATCATAGGATATGAAAGGAGCATAAGACTTAGTCCCTGCCCATGACAACTAAGATGTTTTTGAAAAGACAAGATTTGGCGTCAAGACCGGATGAATGAGTGCAGAAGCGTAGCACTTCACGGATTATCCATTTTTATAACAGGAAGCATTTTAAATGAGCAATAAGGCACCATGTGCAAAACAAAGAGCTAGTGAAGGACATTAAGTGGCCGAGGAGTTGAAGTGCAACTGTCCTATGCCATGAAAGAGGAGTGGGGGCCGGGTGGGGTGGGAGTGGCAGCAGGGTGGGGAGTGGCGGATCCAAAATGAGTAAGATTTGCTTCGTGTAAAAGTGGACAACTGGTAGCTTAAATGATACCATTTCGATGAGTCATGTTTCAAAGGTTTAGGGAGAGACACAGGTGGGGCAATGAAGGCAGTGCCTATGGGACGCTTATTAGGACTTCAGTTTCCAAATTAACACACTGAAGCTTCATTTTGGAAAACATAAGCATCATCTTCCTTCTTTTTTTATTGCAGTAAAATATACATCAAGAAATGTACCAATTTAACGCTTTTAAATGTATACTTCAGTGGCATTCAGTACATTCACAAGGCTGTGTAACCATCACCACTATCCATTTCCAGAATTTCATCATCATTCCAAGCAGAAGCTTTCTATGAGTTTTTTTCTAGATACCTCATATAGGTAGAATCATACATTTTGTCCTTTTGTGACTGGCTTGTTCCATTATCATGATGTTTTCAAGGTTCATCTGTGCAGCAGCATGTATAGAATTTCCTTCCCTTTTAAAGCTGAACGATATTCCATTGTATGGCTATACTACATTTTGTTCATTCATTCATCTGTGGATGGGCATTTGAGTTCTTTTCATCTTTTAGGCTGTCGTGAATAGTGCTGCTACGAACATCAGCATCTCTTTGTCATTTTTCATTGCTGAAGGGGAAACGACCAGTTGCACTGGTGCGCATGTCGTATCTCCTTACTCTGTTTTGCTTTGTGTTTGGCACTAGTGCAATATGAAATTATTCGGTGATTCATTTACTTGATCATTTCTCCTTTCCCCCACTAGGACTTAAGCACCTCAAGGGATTTCGCTTGTTCATGGTTGAGTCCCAACTTACAAACTGTGTCCAGCACACTTAATAAACGTTTGTGAACATGAGAAACTTGGAGTAGTGAGGGAAGGGAGAAAGAGATGAAGGGTTTTCTTCCATAAACTCCTAGTTGAGATGCATGTGCTTTATGTGATCTAGGAGGGTGTGAGTCCTGCGGTACTTGATGCAGCGGGCAGGACTGTGTTCTGGAGACACAGCTGTTTTTCTCTCCACTTTTGAAGAGAACTGCCTTTGTACAAAGTTGTGCAGAACCAGTTTTGGTGTGGAAATATCCTGCAGTGATAAGTTACGGGTGAGCTAGTAGAATAAACTGGAAATCAGGAGACCTGGAATTAACTGAGCTTTGCCATTAATTCAGCCATGTACCTTTGGATATATCCATATGTCGTTGTGATCCCTGATATATTCTAGATGTAACATTGTATGTTGTGTTTCTCTGCTGGTCACATTTCCTGTCATCAGGAGATTAGAACCTGGAACCAGCTATCTTGAGCTGGAATGTCAGGGACTTCTGAGTTTCTCATAGAAGACACGTGCAATCTAGTGCATGAGTGAAGAAGGAATTATTGAAAGACCTTTCTTCCTTGTCTGCAGCTGTCGACAGGGTGAAGAGGCCGTCTCCGGAATCCCAGAGCAACAACTTGTGGGTCATTGTTGGCGTGGTCATCCCAGTGCTGGTGGTGATGGTGATTGTTGTCATCCTCTACTGGAAACTATGCCGCACGGACAAGCTAGACTTTCAGCCTGACGCTGTGGCCAACATTCAGCAGCGTCAGAAGGTAAGGGGCAGCCTCTTCCCCCAGTGTTCCTATAAGCAGTTTTGTGGGGCAGGGATAGGATGAGTTTGGGCTCTTGATACTGAAAGATGAGGAAGAGGGAGGGCTATTATGGAAATCTTCTGGCTTCAATAGTGGCATCGCTTTGCCTTTGTTTCTGCTTCCTGAAACCCTCCTTCTGTGGTAGTAAATACAGTCCAAGAATGTGAAACTGTATAAAAGCCTAGCCATGACATGCCCTCCGGGTTCTACTATGATTTTATTTTGTATTTTTTGAGACAGAGTCTGGCTCTGTCACCCAGGCTGGAGTGCAGTGGCGTGAGCTTGGCTCACTGCAGCCTCCGCCTCCTGGGTTCAAGCGATTCTCCTGCCTCAGTCTCCGAATAGCTGAGATTACAGGCGTGTGCCACCACACCTGGCTAATGTTTGTATTTTTAGTAGAGACAGGGTTTTGCCATGTTGGCGAGGCTGGTCTCGAACTCCTGGCCTCAAAAGATCTGCCTGCCTTGGCCTCCCAAAGTGCTGGGATTACAGGCATGAGCCACCGCACCAGGCCGAATTCTGATTTATTTTACCCCTGGATATTTTCAGAGGATAGGAGCCAAGGCAGACTTTCTCAGATCTGTTTATCTATTTCGTGTACCACTCCATTGGTCAGTTGCTTTATTTTCTGTTCACCCTATTTGGAAGCCCACTTACCCACCTTGATCATTAAAAACGAACAATACATACCTTGAACATTTTAACTTAAAATATATGAATGGACATTTATTTGCCAATCCTTCAACATATCCCAAGTCTTGTTTTGTTTTGAGTGTTGGTCTACTGAGAGGAATCGTGTTTGGTCTTTCTTACAATAAACAACACCCATGACGTGTCAGTTTCAGGTTCCAGTTTGGGTTTCTTTACAGAAGAGCAAAGCTACCTGAATGCAAAGTTCTCTCGATTGTTTTAATACCTCCCCCCACTCCCTATCCCCTAATTTTGCAGACTTTTGAGTTAATTCACTCACACCTAATTTGACAGCAGATTTTTTAAGTAACCCCTCTTTCCTATGTCTTTCCAAAGCATTCAACTTAAGTGTTTATAGAAATAGCAATTTTCTTTTCCCACGTATGTTTCAACAGTTTCCATAGTATTCGAGGGTCACATCAGGTTTCAGAGCAAAGACATTGACTTTTGGTCAACATTGAGCTCACCTGGTGTGAGCAAAAACATGCCAGGCCTAGAGGAGCACTCACTAGTACAGCATAAGTATCAGTCAGCGTGTTTACCAAGGGAGGGGAACGTGGTAGTCAGTCCACTGTTACTAACAGTCTGCTGGATTAACATGCACTCTCTGTGGGTCTCCCAGATTTGGAGGACTCATCCTGCTTTAAAAGCTTGATAAAAACAAGCAAAAGGCAAAAAACAAAGAATAAAAGATTGCCCTATTTATTTTTAAACTTTATTTTGGTTGTCTTGGGTATGAAAAATCCTGCATATTACAAACCTAGACCTGGCGAATGGAAAAAAAATATGCATTACTTTAAAATTTATTTTACTTTTGTAAAAGCAAAGAAAGAGTATTTGTCTTTTCATATGAATTAACAAAAAATGCAAAATATTTATTAAATTGCAAGCTTATGGCTATCAAGTACATGAAAAGCATTTTATACATTAATGTTATGTTTGTTGCCTATCTTTGTTTATTATTTATACAGTCTGCTAAGGTTCTTTTGTTGTTCTTGTTATACTGGTGAATGGCATGGGGAAACCTGGAAAAAAAGTGCTGGGTATACTAAATGATTCATAGTGTGAATTTCACTGTAATAAGATCAACAATAGGTTTGGAAATGTTTTTGTTCTGTTGAAGAGTGTTGTTACAGAGGGAGTTAACCAGTGTAGACGGTTATGTATTTAGGTCTTTTATGGGCCACATTTCCTAATGTATACACTGCCATGGAAGTCCATCTATTATCTGTAACTTCAGTAAACCATCAGAGGACAGCGTCTCTTGGGGTCAAAATGGAATATTCCCCAAGCTTTCTCCTTCTCTCACTTTTACTTCCTAAACATTTTCAAGTCTCAGATGTGGCTGTAAATCAAATGGACAGAGTTTCAGATGGAACTTCCAGCCCTTAGAGCTGCTCTTTTTCCTCCAGGGCTGCAAAGACCTGCCCATACATCCTGACAACAGGTTTACAGAAAAGGTCCTGCAGGGAGGATTCCCCAAAAGAATAACTGTCTTCTGACACTGTTAGGAGGGCCAAGCCTTGCCAGTGTTGCAGAAGCTCAGTCGTGTTTTGCTGGCACAGGAACCCGTCCTATAGATTTTGTCGTGTGTTTAAAATGGGAAAATGATGCTCTTCATTTAGTTTAAAAACAAATGTCTTTAGTTCATACGTGTTTCTTTTAAGGTCATGTGGCCATAGCAAAGGGCCTCTAGCCTCGTCCTCAGGATAATGTGCAGAGATGTCACCCTCCCCTGTGACTTCAAGAGCTCTGTCTCCTGCTCATGTGGCTGTTGTCTCTCTCTTCGTTCTGCTCTCCCCACCTCCTCATGCGCCTCACCACTACTCTCGGAAATCCTTCAGCAAATCCCAGAGCTGCAAACATCTGGAAACAATAAATCTGCTGACCTAAAATCCGCACCCCCCTTCCCCTCGTAACGAGAAGGAAACCTCTTCAGATTGTCTGGGAGTAGATTAATTTTGAAATATGATAGGAGGGAGAGGCCATTCTGTCTTGTTTTGAGGCACAGCCTTTGCTTATTTTCAGTAATAAGGAAGAAAACCTCATGCTTTCTTTTATCTGTATTCTCTATCTGTAGACTCAAGTCATCATTTGTTACTGTTGCCTAAAAAACTCCAGCCTGGATCCTCTTCATCATGAATGGCATTGGCTGGATGCCACTGGCCTCATGGAAACTTATTCCTTCTGATGGGGGATAGTCCACACCTCGTTATTGGTGTCAGACCAGAGCTCCTGACTGCCCTTGGTTGCTTCTAAAGGGCAGCACTTTGGGCAACCGGCTGGAGCTGCCTCAGGCACTGGGTGTCACTCACCAAACATTGAGCATTTGCTGTGAGCCACGCCAGATCCGGCTCAGTTACCAACACAAATAGCACGCGATCTCTGCATTCCAGGACTTTAGCAAGGGAGAAGGACGAGCCATCCGAAAGCAGACATCCAGGAGTATAAGGATGTCTGGAGAACACAGAGGAGGGGGGCACCCCATTTGCAGTGGTGGGGTACTTCTACCTTCTTCAGGGAGGTGACACCAGAGCTGAAGCTTCACGGTGGAGATGAAGGCGGGCCCAGTGGGGGAGCGGAGGGCAGCTCAGGAAGCTAGAGCAAAGGTCATAAAAAAGGGCACAGCCGAAACCCAGGTGGCAGAGAGCCAGGCCCTGGGGGGTTTTCAGGACATAGAAGGGATTGCAAATTATGCTGTAAGCAGTGGGCAAGCATTGAAAGGTTTTCAGCAGGGAGAGCAGCTTGAACACATTTGCTTTTGGAATGATCCCTTTGGGAGGCAGTATGGACAGTGGATTGAAAAGAGGCTCTGTGAGCATTTCGTTCCATCTCAGCCAAGGTCAGCTGGTTCCCTATGGTTGCTGTTTGATTCTCTGCAAAGGTCGCCTGTCACACCTAACGTGTAGGTGGTCTCAGTTCACCCACAGCTGGCCGACCGTGCCGGGTGTCGCCTGTGGGTGGGAGAATCTGGGAGCCCTGCTCTCCCAAACTCTGGGACCACAGGGTTACGGGAGTGCCCGTGTGGGGCTGCACTGAAGACAAACAGATGGCAATAACTTTGCCTTGTCTTCACCTCCTAAATGGAAACAGCATGGTGGTTGTGGTGACTTTTCACAAATGACATCAATCAGGTAATAAATGTTTACAATGGCACTCGCTACATGATGGCAAATTTTTATTCAGACACTTTTGGGATTTGCTCTGTGTTTCTGTTGTCATCTCAACTCCTTCCCAGGGGCTCTGGCTAACCCGAATACCGTGGGCTTCACTGCGTTTTGTGCCACCTGGGCTGTATTGTATTTATGGCCCACGTGTTCACATTCATCAGGCGTCTCTCTCATTACTTGGCTGACCTGCCCACCAGTCAGTCTCCTTGGCTTGTTGGTGACGTATTCCGGTGGGGCACAGACACTGTGGCCTGTTCCCTCTGTGATATATCAAAGAGAGAAAGAACAAAAGAGCCATCCTTCTTCAGAAATAACTCGGTCCTAATATGAATATTGAACACTCTCATTAATCTTGATTCTTCTTTTATAAAATACTGATTAAACGTATGCTGCATGTGGGAGGGAGCTGGAGACATAGTATACCAGCCAGACTGAACTCTAGGTTCTATTTTAAAAGAAGTGGAAAAACTAGAAAAAGTGATCTGGCAAGTAGAGATGAGACAAAAGAAGGTAATTATCTAAGGGAGGAGGGGCAGTGTTCCCTCTAGGTTTTCCTTCTGTGTGTAGATGGCTTTTGTTTTGTGCATAATACGCACAGACTGGTTGCCAAATTTCTATTGGTATAGAAGGTGATGACTCACTCAGTTTGTGAGAAGTGCAAGGATCTAATGGATGTATTTAAAGACGTTGGTCAGAATCAACAGTAAGCCAAGAGGACTTGTATATTTCATTTATGACACGTGCCGTTTTCTTGGTTACCCAGAAAAAAACCAGTCAGTTTGGTACTTCAGTTGAGCGTTTTGAAATTCATTTGGTCATCAGCTATTTCTTGAGGGACCCTGTGTCGCATCTTGTTGTTGACTTAACAAAATATTGTATCTAAATTCTTATTTATAACTCTGATGCCTTAGAATTCTTAGCTGTATATTAACTGCTCGATGTTTCATCAATCAACAGTAATAATAATGCTGTCAGCATCATTTGTAGGGTACTTTGGCATTTATGAAGCATTTTCATGAATACTGTCATGTTTCTTTCCTACATGGGCCCTGAGCGTACGTGAGGGAAGACATTTAGGTACCTAGGCTTGGGCTACGTAGACCGCCCTATAGAGGCAATACTGTTGGTATTTTTATGTTGTTCACTTTGGAGACCTCTACTTAGGGGAGGCCATCTGTAGCTCCTTTTCCAGTTTTGGTAAAGCAAACCACCTAACTTGTTAAAAACAAAGCAAAACAGTTGCCCAGTCATTAGAGGCATTCACTTTCTTACTGGGAAGTATACCAAAAAGGATTTCAGCAAGGTTTATTAAATGATGGAGGTGATGATTAAATGACTGTTTAGTATATCTGTTTTCTTTCACTTAGAGGCACCTTGTTTGTAGTTAAATGAGGTGCTGCTGGGGTAAAAGCAACCCCATAAAATTGGAAATCGCTCCTGTTAGGATTTTTATCATCAGCTGTGAATAAGTGGCATCCAATATCAATTTTCTCAGGCATCTGAAAAAGGCTTGACAGATGGACATTTGAGAATTATATAGATGGATTAGTATTTCATTTCAAGATGAAAATAATATTTATAATTATATATTTCGTAAATTAGGACCGCATGTCAAAGTCTGAGAAAGGAATCATCTTAATCACGCAGAACGGATTTTTTAATGTGCAGGAGGGTTACCTCTTAGCCTGCCTAATTTTTCATCTACCCATACATACATCAATGATTTGCTTTCAAGAGAGCAGTTGAATCTTTGTGGAAATTTACAACAAAAGGAAAAAATATTTGACTAGTAAGTGTGGGGTTTAGAAAAGACACATAGATGATTGCTGTTAAGTACATTATGGTAGAATCCAAACGTGTTGCCGTGTAGTTGATCTTAAATCCAGTAAGTACACAGGGACAACAAATAAACCAGCAGAGAAAGGGGTCATGGACCAGTGAACAAGTGCCTTGCATTCAAGCAACCTGGACACAGATGTGCAGTATCCAGTAATCAATCATTTGAAAGAAGTGAACGAAAGTATCCTGCAAGTCTGAGTAATTGTGCAGGAAAGTATACAGTATTAACTCAGCTCTCCCTTATTTGTTCTTTTGAAGTTGTAATTTTGATCTTTCGGAAGTAAACATGGACCTTTTCACCCCTTTTTCCTTTTAATACAAAATACGTTGTTAAGACCCCAACTGAGTCCCCGTGGACAAGGGTGCCTGCCAGGCTTTCATTCCTGAGGATGGTGAGCTCACGGAAAGCGTATGCATTGTGGCACCTTGGGTTTTCCACACGCTGCTGAACAGATCTTGAAGATTACAGTTGTCACATAGACAGATAAAGCACAGAGCCCTGCCATGAGTTTGTCCCCTGGATGAAATGAGACAATGCCCTTGGCATTTCTCACTGCCGTCCTCTTCCCTGTTCTTCTTGGATTCTTCTGCGGGAGTGAACTGTTCTTCAATGGCTGGGAGATGGTCGAGGGGAAGCTATGAAATAAAACCCTCACTGCTGCTGCTGCTGCTGCTGCTGCTGCTGCTGCCGCCTCTTCTACAGAATATCTAAGTTCACAGTTTCCCAACGTGGAACGAATTGTCCTATTTCATGGCTGTATTTCTCTCTCAGTTCTTTAAGAGAGAAAGCAAACCATACCACAAATTTATTGTGCCTTGATTGACCAAGACCAGCATTTTGAATTGTGATTTTATTTGATGTTCCCGAGGTTTCTACATCTCTGGGCAGAGCACCACAGGAAGCTGCTGCATGGATGACAGGCGGGCCTCTCTTCTGTAAAGTGGGAGGACTTGGGAAAGGGAAGGTGGGAGGGGGAGCCAGCATGCTGCCCGGACCACAGGCACATGCTGGACAGCTCTCAGGAAAATCACTAGTGTAGGGAGGACTTGTACAGAGGTGTGCATCTGGAATGATCCCTGTAAAAGGGCTGCCTGCTCCTAGAAAACTGTGTGTCTGCTGCCCGGGGTTTGGGTAGACCAGTTGAAACTCAGGGTGCTAGCCCATGGGTCACAGATGAGAAAATAAACATATTTTATTTAAATACGTTTTAAATACATGTGTTTAAAGAAACATCTAATGATGAATTTATTTTATGTAAATAAATATTTAATAATTAATTTAAATAATTTACACAAGTGCTTAATAAATTTACTTTAAATAAATATTTAATAATAAATAGGCCAGGCGTGGTGGCTCATGCCTGTAATGCCAGCACTTTGGGAAGCTGAAGCAGGCGGATCACCTAAGGTCAGGAGTTTGAGACCAGCCTGGCCAACATGGTGAAACCCCATCTGTAATAAAAAATATATATATACATAAAAGTTAGCCAGACGTGGTGGTGCACGCCTGTAGTCCCAGCTAGTTGGGAGGCTGAGGCAGGAGAATTGCTTGAACCCAGGAGGTGGAGGTTGCAGTAAGCCGACATCGTACCATTGTATTCCAGCCTGGGCAACAGAGTGAGACTCCATCTCAAAAAAAAATCATAATAAATACATTTACTTAAATAAATCATAATAAATACATTTATTTAAATAAATAATAATGGGCATGCAGTGGAACAACAGGTTTGGGTTTGTCATTTGCAAAAGGCTGAGGGGCTGTTATGCTCATGAACTGCTGAAGTGGTGGAGTGGTCTACTCCTGTAACAGGAGCTCTTTAATCAGAAAACAGAGGAAGTCAGCTTTTGCCTTTTGTTTCATTTTTGTAAACTGTGTTTACTGTAAGTTTTGTCCCCCTCTGCTGGCATAAATCATTATTGCAGATGACATTCCTTCTACCCATTGATCCGAGAATTTCAGCTTATAAAAGATGTTAAGGCCGGTCTCAGTGGCTCACGTCTATAGTCCCAGCACTTTGGGAGGCTGAGGCAGGAGGATTGCTTGAGCCCTGGAGTTCAAGATCAGCTGGGCAATGTAGCAAGATCCTGTCTCTACAAAAAAATTTTAAAATATTAGCCAGGCGTGATGGCACATGTCTGTGGTCCCAGCTCCTTGGGAGGCTCAGGTGGGAGGATTGCTTGGTCTTGGGAGATTGAGGCTGCAGTGAGCTGAGATTGTGCTACTGCACTCCAGCCTGGGTGACAGAGCGAGACCACATCAAATGAAAAAAAAAGACCTTAGGTCACAGACCTAAGCCACTGATGTTGTCACTCATTTGTGCATAAAGTTAGCACAAATAAGACAAAGCCTTTTGTTTCTGTGTGTAATAATATATTGTCTAAAATCACTCCTTAGATCTGTTTGGCCTTTGTCTTTTGACTGACAGTACTCTGTAGGGGTGTGTGTGTGAGTGGAAAAACTCAAACCATGCTTCTCCTCTGCTCTCACACCACACAACAGTCAACACAGGAGACTTCTGTGACCGAATTTGGGGGGGGCTTTCCTCACACACCAAGCAGCAGTTATCAGCTGGGTGTCCTTGAATTCAGTTCCGACACTGTCCACTGGGAGGTAGCCTCAGATCCTACAGGTGGAGGGCTCAGTCCCCAAGACTGTCCTCCTCCACCTGCACCCATCACAAGTGTAGGTCTCCAGAACTTCTGACCAACTGGCTTCAAGTTGAGGTTCCCACCATTGCTTTTTGGGTTTGATTAATTTGCTAGAGCAGTTCACAGGACTTGGGGAAACATTTTTGTTTACCAGTTTATCACAAAGGATATGTTAACAGAAAAACCAGACTCTGTAAAATATCTTAAAGAGGTTTATTCCAAGCCAGTATGAGTGACCATGGCCCTGAGAAAGCACGAGCCCAAGAAGCTGTGAGTAAATGGCCCAAGGCGGTCAGATTACAATTTGGGTTGATACGGTTGACGTTGCGTCTGGCTGGGGCCATCGTTGTGGGTGGTAAAGGCCAAGACAGCTGCAGGTAAAGAAAGGCAGATTTATTAGAGAATTTATGAAGATAATGCTGCAAGGGTGCAGTGGCCAGCACAGCAGAGAAGGGGCTGTCGGGCAAGAGACCCGGGCAGGAGGGAAGTTTTATGGGTCATGCTGCTGGGGCTATGAGCAGAATGAGGTGTTTGGAAACAGGATATCATGCCAGCAGGTTGTCTGTGATGAGCCATT
This sequence comes from Pan troglodytes, assembly GCF_028858775.2. Classification (NCBI taxonomy): domain Eukaryota; kingdom Metazoa; phylum Chordata; class Mammalia; order Primates; family Hominidae; genus Pan; species Pan troglodytes. The sequence continues at coordinate 154,258,741 of NC_072404.2, read as the reverse complement.
TCTCAGAACAATTGTTCTGCCCTACGTGGGACCCCTTCCGCATTGTTACTTATCAGGACTCCACATATACATTTTTTTTATTATTTTTTTTAAAGACAGAGTTTTGTTCTTGTCCCCCTGGAGTACAATGGTGGATTACAATCCACCTGGAGTACAAGGCTGGAGTACAATGGTGAATTACAATCCACCTGGAGTACAAGGCTGGAGTACAATGGTTCGATCTCAGCTCACCGCAGCCTCCGCCTCCCTGGTTCAAGCTATTCTCCTGCCTCAGCCTCCTGAGTAGCTGGGATTACAGGCACGTGCCACCACGCCCGTCTAATTTTGTATTTTTAGTAGAGACGGGGTTTCTCCCTGTTGGTCAGGCTGGTCTCAAACTTCCGACCTTAGGTGATCCACGCGGCTCGGCCTCCCAAAGTGTTGGGATTACAGGCGTAAGCCACTGTGCCCGGCCCTCCACATAAACATTTTAAGGAGACAGGAGTTACGGGAGAAGAAATAACCCAATACATAGAAGCTCGGCCTGAAAGGGCGGGATATCTTGAAGTGAGGGGCTTACAAGTCATAGGTGTGTTTCAGGATTCTTTAGTTGGCAATTGGTTGAGAGAGTTAAGTTTTGTCTAAAGACCGAAAGTCACTTCAAAGGAATGTTTAAGTTAAGATAAGGGGTCTGCTGTCTGCCATGTGATGCTATACCAGAGTCAGGTTAGAAAGTAAGCCACATTATAGCGGGTTAATTAAACAAAAACAAAAACAATTTAACCAGATTTTATTGTTCGTAGGGTGTGACTTAACACTCCTTTGCATGGCTTTAGGTCTTGTTTATAATTTAGTATCTTATTACCACAAAGAATCTGTTCTATCTGTCTTATAATCTCGGTTTTAATATTAATGCTGGTCAGTTTTGCCTAAACTCTACAAGGGAAGGGCTGTAATGATGCATGTCCCACCTCCCTTCCTGCTACGGCCAAGAACTCAGTTTTTCAGGTTCCTCTGAAGTCCCTTTGGCCAAGAGGGGGCCTGTTCAGTAGGTTGGGGACTTAGGATTTTATTCTTAGTTTACAGATATTACAAAGCGCAAGCGCACAGATAAAGAGATGCAAAGGGTGAGGTATGGGGGGAATTGGGGGTACAGAGCTTCTGTGCCCTCCGTGGGGGTGCTACCTTCCAGGAACCTCCACAGTCTTCAGCCTTCCAGAAGCTCCCTGGACCCTGCCCTTTTGCGTTTTTCAGGAGGCTGCTTTACATAGGCCTGTTTGGCTATGGTGATCAACTTAACCATTGGCTATTGGTGATCAACTTAACTTTCAGCCCCTCTCCCCTCCCTGAAGGTTGGGGGGTGGGGCTGAATGCCCTGACCCTTGTATCATGCCTGGGGCTCTGTGGTGAGCAGCCCCTATCCTGCAGCTACCTCGGGGCTGCTGGCCGTCAGTCAACTCACTAGCCTGCAAAAAGACATCCTCAGGAGACTCCACGTATTTTAGGAGGTGTATGCCAGGAAGCGGGGATGAAGACCAGAGAAGTGTTTCAGAGTGTCACTGTGTGGATGTGGAATATGCCTGGGCAGGAGGGAAGGCTTCGGTTTGCTTTTGGCATTCCATGGAGGAGACCCCTTGGGACGACCATTGCTGTGCAGTTTATTTCCCTGTGCTTTGCAAGCTTGAATTAAGGAAACTGTTAATACCCTGGCACTTTTCATGTCATCAGAAATACTGTTATTGTCCACATTTCTGCATACCTTGGAGGGTCTTTCCAAGGGCACAGTGGCTCACACCTGTAATCCTCGCACTTTGGGCAGCCAAGGTGGGTGAATCACTGGAGACCAGGAGTTTGAGACCAGCCTGGGCAACATAGTGAGACCCCATCTCTACTAAAAATACCAAAAAATTACCCCTGGCATGGTGGCGTGCACCCTTAATCTCAGCTACTTGGGAGGCTGAGGCAGGAGAATCACTTGAACCCGGGAGTCAGAAGTTGTAGTCAGCTGAGATTGTACCACTGCACTCCAGCCTGGGTGATGGAGCCAGACTGTCTTAAGAAAAAAAAAAAAAAAAGAAATGTGAACAATAACAAATGGCTTTTTTTTTTTTTTTTTTTTTTTTTGAGATGGAGTCTTACTCTTTCACCCAGGCTGGAGTGCAGTGGCGCGATCTCAGCTTACTGAAATCTCCAACTCCCAGGTTGAAGTGATTCTCCTGCCTCACCTTCCCGAGTAGCTGGGATTACAGGTGTGCACCACCATACCATGTCTGGCTAATTTTTTATTTTTTTAGTGGGGACGGGGTTTCACCACGTTGGCCAGGCTGGTCTCGAACTCCTGACCTCAGGTGATCTGCCCGATTCAGCCTCCTGAAATGCTGGGATTACAGATGTGAGCCACCGTGCCCAGCCAACAAATAGCATGTTTGATGACATAATATCTTACCACAGCTCTAGAAGCTGAGGCCTGGCATCCCTAGTTGCAGGCTCAGGGGTCTGTCATGGGTTTGGTGTGGGGTGATGCTTGTATCCCTGGAGAGGAATCCTGCATCCACTGGTTTGAGTGGGGCACGTTTTTGAAGAGCCCTTTCTCCTTCGGTTTTGTGCCCCATTACTTCTTTTGACCACTTCTTTCTAGAAATTCTTTGTTCCCTTTGCTTCTACTACATGGAACTTTCCAAATTCTTCTGTTTCTTTGAAATCACATTCTATTTTCTTCCTTGCTTCCTTTTTCTCTTCTTAGCCCCAAACTATTAGATGTTCTCCAACACTTTATCCACAGAATCTGTATTTATGTTGAAAAACTCAGCTCCCCTACCTGTCACCTTTATGTGGGTGGTTCTTGAAGTCACATCTGAGCCTGCAAGTTCCCCCAGGCTATGGTTCCCCACCTCCAGCTATACCAAGCTGACATCCTTTGGGGCCTCAAATTAAGCGTGTTTGAAATGAAACCTGTCATTTTGTCTCGAGCCATCATTCCTATATGACTCGCCTCTTTCCCTTAACGTCACTTTCATGCTTCACGATGCCCCTGCCCAAAAATTCACGTCCTCATTGGCTTCTTTCTCTTCCTTTGCCTCTCTTATCTATTTGGCTTCTAGGTCTTTCTGCCTGATCCCTAGAGCTGTTCATTCCTTCCCATGTTCACTGCTAAGATTTGGGGCTCATGTCTTTGTGGTTTTATGCGCATGGCCAGGCTCTCTTCCTGCTTCCTTGGTGTCCTATGTGCTTGTATTTTAGAAATCTGCCTGTTTAGAAATGTTTAGTGGTTTTCTGATTTCCCAGAGGGCCAGCTCCAGAAGCTGGCATTTTTGGAGTCATCCATATACAGATTGGACTTTTCTCTCGTGCTCCTATGCTCTGACCCATCTAGCATAGCCAATGTGATTTCTTCCCAGTCCTCAGTGTTCTCTGGTTCCTGATATGATCTAGAACATTCTCTCTGTAGCCTCCTCTTTCTAAGTCCTGTCTGTTCTCAAGGCCTGGCTTTGGTCCCCATTACCCTATAAAGAATATCTTGCTCCTGCCACATGGCACATGGTATGCTGCTGTGACAGCAGGTCAGGTGTTGTCCTAGGGTCTAGCTATTTAATCCTTGTACTCTTGTTTAATCTTTCACAAGTGCCTGTCTTCTCCTGGAACTCTGGGTATAAACAGAACCTGGCATGCAGTCCATGTTCTAGCGATGCTTGTTGGATTGGAGTTGTGGAATTGCCAGCACAGTCTTGGGTCAGAAGTTGTGCTCCTCTCATCAGCCTTGGATTCCGGGTTAACAATCTTGTTTGTGTGTGTGTATGTTTCAGCTGCAGATCCCTAGTGTGAAGGGCTTCGATTTTGCCAAGCAGCATCTGGGTCAGCACAATAAAGACGACATATTGATTATTCATGAGCCAGCGCCACTGCCAGGACCTCTGAAGGACCACACCACGCCCTCGGAAAATGGAGACGTGCCAAGCCCCAAGTCAAAGATCCCTTCCAAGAATGTTCGTCACAGAGGAAGGTTATTATTGGGCTTTCTGTATTATTCTTTGTGGCAGAGCATGCTTCTGTTATCAGGCTGTGAGTTTCTGATGTCACAAGGGCTGATGGTGAGTGCAGCCCTGCATGTGCAGCCCAGGAGTCTGATGACTTGCCCAAAGTCACACATGAGCCCAAGAGTGTTTCCGAGCCACTCTCACGGGCTGCCAAAGAAGGCTGTGTGATTTCTTTCCCCACACGGTTGAAGATCATGAATCACTATCTGTGATGGTTTAGGGGTCCCCATCAGACTTGATTAGAGATTGACCAGCTCATGTGTATATATCCTGAGGGGAGCATGCTAGGCCTCATGGAGATAATATCAGAAATAACATAGAAGGAGTGCACAGCACATGGTACACGCTCAGCCTGTGTGGACTGCTGTGTCCATGCCTGGGATGCCAGCAGCTGCTGTGACTTCATTGCTTTGCCTGCAGGTGACCTTCATCACATCCTCCTGTGTTTGCTTTGTTTTTCTCTGGCTGCTTATGTATGTCACCTTTGTCAGGATATCACACAAGACTCTTCACCGCCTCCTCCCTGCCTCGCTCCCCATTCCCACTCTCAAAGTATAGCACATGGAGAATTGCCTATTAGTTTTCCAGGCTACCTGGAAGCCCCTCCTCACCCTCTGACCCTGTGAGAAGGGCTGTAGCTCTGTGAAAGAAGACAGAGTTCAGAATCGGGTTTGTTAAGTTGACTTTCCATCATAGCACCGTCAGGCTTTGGCTACTGAAGCCTCCTGTTGTCAGCCTTTCTTTGAGCTTTGGAACGCCAAATCCTGATTTCCTGCTAAGAGCAAAAAAAAGTGTGTGATCGTATCAACATTTGAAACGATGTCATGATTTCTGTCTTACCAGGAAACCTACCCCAGGGGTTCTGGCCTAGTTTTAAGAGTGTAATAGATGTCAGAACATGATCTTTACAAAAGAAAATAAGTTATGTAGAGAGATGCTATTTGATTAATTATTTTGCAGGCTAAGAATAAATGGAATCGTTGAGGGTTATTTAATACGCAAGTAAAATTTTGCAAAGTATTTTTTTTTTCTTGCCTGGTAGCCTTGTCATTGACATTTAGTTATGATATCTCAATGGTCTGCATGGTTAATACAATGTTTTAGCATCTTTCTGGGCACCAGAATGTCTTGGCATTCCACATTGTCATTGAAGCCAGGGAGCCAACTGATGAAGGAATTTTCCCTGGTGCAAGCTGGGTGCCACAATACTCTTGCTTTTTATATAAAGAATCAGATCTCAGTGTAAGCACCTTCCAAAGATCTGGAGTTATTTGGGGTGACTGCATAGCTACTCTAGCATCCTGAGGATTCTGCAGACCTAGTTAATCGTGAACCCCAGGTCCTGTTTGATCCAACTCATGCTAAACCCAGACTGCTGGTCCAGAAAAGACTGGGGGCCAGGGGCTGGGCCTTGAGCCCTGGTAACTGTGGGACCTTCCTCCTATCTGGCACTTAATTGTCTAGCATTTGTTGAAATGCAGCCTGCTGAGCCATTTAGTAAGCCATGTTAATCTGTCTTCAGGAGGTGACTGTGGTGTTAATGTGATCCTTGAAGACGCTGTGCTATGGAATAATTTTTTGGACCGTTTCATTTCTGCTGGTTTTGCCTGGAAGCCTGACTTCCACACACAAATTAATGGGACTTTTTCCTTTTCATTCTTTCTTGTTTCTAATATTTGCAATTCATTTTGTGTCTGCAGAGTTTCTCCCTCAGATGCTGACTCTACGGTCAGTGAAGAGTCCAGCGAGAGGGACACAGGAGATAAGACGCCGGGAGCCGTCAACGATGGCAGGTCCCACAGAGCCCCGCAGAGCGGTCTGTGACTCTTCTGGTTCTTCCCATTAAAAGTAGTCCCTATGAGAGTCCGAAGGCTAGGGCCTTACACTACTTCAAATGCTAAACCCTTAGAAAAGAAATCTGGGAAATGGAAAATTCATCATTCCTGTGGTTTCTTAGCACCAGTTGTCACCATCTAACGTGGTATTGGTGTCTGCTTTGGGGCCAGGGATTCACTGGGGTACGTCTTAAGGTTAATAGCCTCGCTTCACTTTAGTTAAGAGTCCTCACGATTTTCCTGCCCAGAGGTCAAGGAGGAAGCACACTGAAACCAGAGTCTCAAAAACTGCCCCCAGGATTCAGTAGCTTTCTTAGGAACCAATTCAAGGATTCACAACTGTCAGTCAGAGAGTTGTTTGTTTATCATAGGCCCAAGTCCATTATGTTAAGTTCTGTTCCTAGATCTTTCTTCCAGCAGGTGGTTTAGTGTGATCAGATGGTTTAGCATGTTTGCTTTGGGAGTCACAGACAGCTTCATAGGCCAGGTATAAAATGAACTTCACTCCTGTTCTAAAGGGTATGACTGTTAAGGCTGATGCACTGTAATAAAGTGGGACCCACAAGTCTCTAGACTTGGGAGCATTTTTTTGGAGTGATAGCAAGGTAGCTTGTTTTTAGTGTAATAGGTTGTATTAAATAGATGTGCTACTGCAGCTGTTGTATTTGCTGGAGGTTTATTTTTATTTAAGGATTGAATTTCAATAGTGCAAAGATCATTGGGAGGCCTCAGAATATTATTATTACTATTTTTTTTTTGAGACAGGGTCTTGCTCTATCACTGAAGCTGGAGTGCAGTGGCACAGTCCCGGCTCACTGCAGCCTCGACCTCCCAGGCTCAGGCGATCCTCCCACCTCAGTCTCCTTAGTAGCTGGGATTACAGGCCTCTGCCATCACACCTGGCTAATTTTTGTATATTTTTGTACAGACGAGGTTTCACCGTGTTGCTCAGGCTGGTCTTGAACTCCTTGACTCAAGCGATCCATCCGCCTCGCCTTCCCAAAGTGCTGGGATTATAGGCATGAGCCACCACGCCCGGCCAGGATATTATTTTTAATAGGAATTTTTATACTTACAGTTTTTAATCATAAATTTCTCTGTATGGAAATGCAGTGCAGAGTGAACTGTATTCTAGAAATGAACAGACTGGACAGAAGCCCAAGGGCCTCTCCTCTCACTAACACGCTTGTGGCCTTGTGGGTGGCTCAGCCTTTGAGGCTCCTGTGGGGCTGCCCTAGCCTGTCCTTGTCTCCTCTCACTGACGTGCTTGTGGCCTCTCGGGTTGCTCAGCCTTCAAGGCTCCTGTGGGGCTGCACTAGCTGGTCCTTGAAGTTCCTTCCAGCTCCTTCCACTTGGTTCTTTTGTAATGTTAAGGACATCCCCTTAGAAAAAGGGAAGAGTTTTTTCTTTGGATGTGGTTTTTCAAAATCTTAAAAATTATTTAGCACCATGGTAACCGATACTGTTTCAGATAGACAGGATTAGAATCTCGTTTTGATCCTTGGAAAGAAATATTTGGGGGGGCGTGGAAAGAGCTCTGGATTTTTCCAAGTTCTGTTCATTGCTTATCTGAGAAAACCTTACTTTCAGTGCCTGCATTTAATGCCTTCTGATGGTATTACAGCCAGTATATTCTATAAGAATAACAAAAATCAAACACCACTCTCAACATAGGCTCAGAATCCAGGTAGTAAGCATCACAGCTCTGGGACCGAGAGTTGAATGTGAAGGAAAGAAGTGAATTAGATGATTTTGTGAATATGAGAAGCTCAGATGCTGCTGTTAATTTGAAGAGATAGCAGAATCTGTACATTATTTTCATGTTGTAGAAAGATAGTTTTCTCACTATAAATATCAATTTACTTTTAGAACTTTACTTCTTGAAATAAGATAGCTTTAATGCTGCTGTGTAGGTATTTTATGGCTTGCATAGAAAATTAAATATCCCATTTTTAAATATTCTGAGTTTTTCTCCTAGCTTTCAGTTATTTTATTTTTAAAAATTTTTTGCTTTTTGAGACGGAGTCTCTTCCTGTTGCCTAGGCTGTAGGGCAGTGGTGCTATCTTGGCTCACTGCAACCTCTGCCTCCCAGGCTCAAATGATTCTCATGACTCAGCCTCCCGAGTAGCTGGGATTACAGACGTATACCACCATACCTGGCCAATTTTTGTATTTTTAGTAGAGACGGGGTTTCGCCATGTTGGCCAGGCTGTTCTTGAACTCCTGGCCTCATGTGATCTGCCCGCCTCGGCCTCCCAAAGTGCTGGGATTACAGGCGTGAGCCACCGTGTTCGGCCTGTTTTATAATTCACATAAAAATATTTCTTTTGTTGAAAGTCGTAATGAAGTAAAAATTAATGGAGGTGGGGAGCGGGGAGGGAGGCTGCTTGAGATCCATTATGGAGCCCTCTTCCATGTTGCCATGGGACCAGCGTTCCCTCTCACTCCTGCGGGTGGTACAGCTACCAGCTCTCTTTAGGCTTCTTGGCAAGGCTGTTGACGACTGTCCCAGGTCATGTGGCATATTAAGGACCCACCTTGCAATGGAAGCTGAGAGAACACTGTTGTTTCAGTTTTGGTAAATTGGAGGTTGTGCTTTTTTTTTTTTTTTTTTGAGACGGAGTCTCGCTCAGTCGCCCAGGCTGGAGTGCAGTGGCGCGATCTCGGCTCACTGCAAGCTCCGCCTCCCGGGTTCACGCCATTCTCCTGCCTCAGCCTCCCGAGTAGCTGGGACTACAGGCGCCTGCTACCACGCCCGGCTAATTTTTTGTATTTTTAGTAGAGACGGGGTTTCACCGTGTTAGCCAGGATGGTCTCGATCTCCTGACCTTGTGATCCGCCCGCCTCGGCCTCCCAAAGTGCTGGGATTACAGGCGTGAGCCACCGCGCCCGGCCGGAGGTTGTGCTTTATTCCTTTTCCAGCTGACTGTTTTTGGAAGGTGACTAGGCCCTGACACATACCCTCATGGCCATCCATGAACCCTTAAGAGATTATTTACTCAGATGTCACTGTGTTCACAGCTATTCTAGCTTTAAAATAACTCAAATCATAACCACTGGATCCCCTTAGTGAAGATGTGAAGGGAGAGATGAGGTAGGAGATGGGCTGCCATTGCTGCGTCTGTGCATAATCGTAGTTTTTCTCTCTCTCTCCCCTTTATCATCAGGAATATACCAAGTAGGTAAGGATTGCAAAATACTCAGCATTCTTTTATGCTCTCCTTAGATTGCATGTGTGCAAGTGTGTGATTTTTAAGTAGTTAAAACTTCATTTGAATTCCACAAATTCCAAATTCTAGAATTTCACGTGCAAACCAAGCTGACACTGACTTTTGCATGTGCTAAGGAGCTTGCAGTGCTCGCTTCAGCAGCATATAGACTAAAATTGAAATGCAACAAAGAAGATGAGCGTGGCCCCTGTGCAAGGATGACATGCATATTGGGGAAGCATTCCATATTTTAAAAACATTAAAAGAGTTTGCAAAATAGTTTAAATGAGATTGAGTACATATAACAATGAAGTTTTTCAAGTAATTTTGGAGTACTGTACCATTTATAAAATGATTGAGATCATAAAGTAGAATTCTTATCTTTTCATGAAGGCAGATTCCCAGAGACCTTTTCAAGGTAAAATTTTATAAACATAGTGGAGATGACTGTAGTCATTGAGTCATCCGTTTAGCAAATGCTTGCTAAGTACCTGTGGTCAGGTGCTGGTGATATACAGTGAAGATGAGATAAATGTGATTGCTGTCTCACAGGATATTAACGTGGGTTGCGCACATTAGTAAAGATGTGGTTTTCCAGCCTGGGCTATGTAGCGAGACTCTGACTCTACAGAAAAAAAAAACAGAAAAAATTAGCCAGGCCTGATGGTGTGTGCCTGTGGTCCCAGCTACTGAAGAGGCTGAGGTGGGAGGATCGCTTGAGCCTGGGAGGTCGAGGCTGCAGTGATCTGTGATTGCATCACCGCACTCCAGTCTGGGTGACAGAGCGAGACCCTGTCTCGGGGGACAAAAAAAGTGGTTTGACTATATTTACTTGTAGATAATGAGATAATATTTCTTTAAAAATGCTCTCTTGCTTTGTCATTTTAGTAATTCAGGCTGAACTTTTCTCTTTCATTCTGCTTTGTTGACATTATCCTGTTCTATACAATCCCATATGCTGTAATTTTTTATTTTTATTTTTTATTTTTTTGCTTACCCAGTCTCGAGTGCAGTGGCACAATCACAGCTCACTGCAGCCTTGACCTCCTGGGCTCAAGCAGTCCTCTCACCTCAGCCTCCTGAGTAGCTGGGACTACAGGAGCATACCACGCCCAGCTAACTTTTTATTTACTTTTTGTAGAGACGAGGTCTTGCCATGTTGCCCAGGCTGGTTTTGAACTCCTGGGCTCAAGCGATCCTCCTGCCTTAGCCTTCCAAAGTGCTGGGATTATAGGCATGAGCCACTATGCCCAGCGTTTTTCTTTCCTTTTAAGATTTTTATTTGTATTTTAACTGATGGTAAGAAAACATATAAATTTATGGTGTACAACATGATGTATTTTTTGCTTTTATTATTTTTAGTTGACACATAATACTTGCAAATATTTATGGGGGACATTGTGATATTTCCATGTATGAATATACTGTGTGATGATCAAATCAGGGTAATTAGCATATCTGTCACCACAGACAAAGTTATCATTACTTTGCCTTGGGAACATTCAAAATCTGCTCTTCAAGCTAATTGAAAATATGCAATAAATTATTAGAGTTACCCTACAGTGCCTACAGGTGCTCAACCCATTCCTCCTTTCTAGCTGCGCACTTTTATTTTTATTTTTTTGAGACACAGTCTCACTCTGTTGCCCAGGCTGGGGTGCAGTGGTGCAGTCATGGCTCACTGCAGCCTTGACCTTCCAGGCACAGGTGATCATCTCTTCTCAGCCTCCTGAGTAGCTGGGCCTGCAGGTGTACACCACCACGCCGGGTTATTTTTTGTAGAGACAGGGTTTCGCCATGTTGCCCAGGCTAGTCTAGAACTCCTGGGCTCAAGTTACCCTCCCGCCTCAGCCTATCAAAGTGCTGGGATTACAGGCGAGAGCCACCATGTCCAGGCTCTAGTTGTGCTTTTGTATCTGTTAACCAACTTTTGTCTATGTCCCTCCTCTTCCCTTCCCAGCCTCAAGTAACCTCTAGTCTACTCTCCACTTCTAGATCAACTTTCCAGCTTCCACATATGAGCGAGAACAGTGCAGTGTTTATCCTTCTGTGCCTGGCCTATTTTACTTAATGTCATCCAAGCTCAGCCATATTGCTGCAAATGGCAGGATTTCCTTCTTTCTTGTGGCTAAATGATGATGTTTTGATATGTGTATGCATTGTGAAATGGCTAAATCAAGCTATTTAACATATACATTCCTCACATACTTATTTTTTGTGATAACACTTAAAATCTACTCTCTTACCTGTTTTCAAGTATACAATATATTGTTATTGATTATAGTTACCATGAGGTACAATAGGTATCTTGACTATATAGTAAAATTTATATCATTACTTTTAAAAAATAATTGAAGAGAAAGGGGTTTTAATCCCAAGTTCCTACTTGCCTTAAGGCAGGATTCACACAGCATTAATCTCTGTGTGTCCATTGTGCTTTGTACTAATCATTATTACCCAGGGAGCTTTTTTAGAAAAATTGTGCAATGCATAGCAAACAATAATATATATTATATAATTATATATAAATATATGATATAGAAGTATGTAATATGTAATATATAATTACTAATAGTAATATATTACTAATTACTAATTATATATTACATATACAGTTCTATAAACAAAAATATATACTAATATATAATATGTGTGATATAATTATATAATATATATGTGTGATATATATTATATGTATATGTAAAAAAATTTAAAGCCCCTCTTTTCAGCCATGTTGAAGGACTGGGTTCTGGGCAGTATGGAAGCTGGAAGATTTTCTGCACCTCTTATTTCCTCTCCTCCGCTTGGTCCCTCAGCTCTGTAGAGTGGCCCAGGGTTTGTGCATCCCCTCCTCTGGTTGCAGTCTGTGAACAGTTCAGCGAGGGTGAAGCAAGGGCTGTGACTACAGTGGGAGGGGGTGAGCCGGGCTCTGGACAGAAGCCCAGTCTTAGGCTGCCGCTCCGCTCCAGTGGTACCCAGGCAGGGCTGACAGCCCAGTAGGGAGGGGCCTTTTTTTTTTTTTTTTTTTTTTTTTTAATGCCTGTCACCTTTGTCTCCCAGCAACCCAGAAGTCTCTGCCACCCTGGAGGAAAGTGATCCCACTTCTAGGTATCAGTAGCTTAATGGGCTACCCTCTGTGACATTTGTTGTTAGTCTGGGTTAGCAGGGCTAGCCTGTCTGGAGAAGCTCATGATCTCCTTTTAGGCATTATGCCTGCAACTTGAGTAGCTGCCACCGATGAATGGTGGTGCCTGGCTGCGCTTCCATTGCACAAATGCACGAATAGTCAGGTTCCTTCTAGGTGTGGGGCCAAGAAAGAAAGCGTGAGCATAGCTGGAGTCCAGACAATGGTGCCCCCTGGCTCAGACAGACATCATTCATTCAGAATCAGCCAAATGACTTCTGATTGCTTGGGATAATGAATGTAATTCAAATTGAGAGAAAATACAGATTTACATAGCAATGCTGTGCTTTCCTTATATGAAACATCAACTACTGCTTCTTACTGCTTTGCTCATCTATGTTTTTTACACCGAGGAGAGACCTTTGTGTTTTTCACTTATGCTTTGAAGTTTCAAATGTTAGGCTTTTGTTTAGAAGCGGTTTCTGCATGTGCGTATTCCCTCTGTCAGCCTGCTGGCCATTTATTTGAAAGCAGCATCCAGAAGTGACTGGCTGATTAGAAGAAGGGCATCAGTTGATCTTTTTTGGGCGGGGGTTGGGGGACAGGGTCTCACTCTGTCACCCAGGCTGGAATGTAGAGACATGATCTCGGCTCACTGCACCCTCTACCTCCTGGGCTTAAGGGATCCTCCCACCTCAGCCTTCTGAGTGACTAGGACTAGAGGCATGTGCCACCACGCCCAACTAATTAAAAAAAATTGTAGAGACAAGGTCTTAACTATGTTGCCCAGGCTGGTCTCAAACTCCTGGGCTCAAGCAATCCTCTTGCCTCAGCCTCTCAAAGTGCTGGGATGACAGGCATGAGCCATCGTGCCTGGCCAGTTGATCTTCTTAAGTGTGAGTAACTAGCTCTTTCTACTCAGCCCGTCTTCATTTTTCTCTTTCTCTTTTTTCAAAATTAAAGTGTATTGGGATTATCTCTACTATAAAAATAATACTTATTACGGAAAATCCTCATTATCAAAAATAAAAGACATGGGGAAAAATCACCCATCATGTGAAGATTCAGTCTCTGTTAATATTTTTAAGTGTTTCTTTTCTGTCTTTTTTTTTGTGCATTTGAATTTCTTTTTTTTTTTTCACAGTTCTGATTAGTTTTTAAGAAAATTATTGTGGTTAAATATACATGGCCTAAAATTTGCCATGTAACCATTTATACATGTACTCTTCAACTGTTTTTAAAGTAGGAACTAGCGCTGGGCCCGGTGGCTCCTGCCTGTAATCCCAGCACTTTGGGAGGCCGAGGCAGGTGGATCACTTGAGGTCAGGAGTTCAAGACCAACTTGGACAATATCGTGAAACCTTGTCTCTACTAAAAGTATTAATACAAAAGTTAGCTAGGCGTGGTGGCATGCACCTGTAATTCCAGCTACTCAGGAGGCTGAGGCAGGAGAATCACTATCCAGCCTAGGCGAGAGAGTGAGACTCCGTCTCAAAAAAATAAAAAATAAATTAAAAAAATAAATAAAGTAGGAACTAATTCCCTGCAAGCAACAGGTTTTTTCTTCTCATGTGTCTTCAACTTCGTTTTCTTTCCACATCAGAACTGAAAAGTCAGAAGTGTGGTCACTGTTAACTGGTACCTGCCTGCATGTACTGGTCTTCTGTTTTCTCTGTAGTACGACATTGCCTTGGCAGCTGAATTTGTATCACTCCAGCGAGCTCCCTGCCAGATGGTAGCAATAGTTCAGAGCCACTATAAATGTGTTTTCTGAGAGTTCTGTGAATGGCTTATTGACTACTGAGCAACTTCAGGCTCCTTCTGTCCTATATTCTTTCTGAATGAAGATTTTGAACCACAGACAAAACAGTGCAGTTTTTGACACAGTATCATAATGATTTCCTCACGTCTCTTCTCAGGGTACTTGTAATTTTTAATGAAGTTAGAGGATACAGTATATAGCCCAGACTATTTAAGCTCAGAGAGTGAAATTGTAAACACTCTGCTACTGCAGTGGGGATGTATTTTTGGTCAGAGGCCCATCCAAAGATTCTTTAAAGAATAATTCACAATTTTGATTAGTTGCTGTTTCTTTAGATGACTTCGTGTATGTGTTTTGCTTTTCCTTCTGTTCCAGGGCCACCACTGCCCAGTTCGGGAAATGAGCAGCACTCATCAGCCTCCATCTTCGAGCACGTGGACAGGATCTCCCGCCCCCCGGAGGCTAGCCGGCGGGTCCCCAGTAAGATCCAGCTTATCGCCATGCAGCCGATCCCGGCACCTCCCGTCCAGCGCCCCTCCCCAGCCGACCGAGTGGCGGAAACCAATAAAATCAACAAAGAGGTATTTGCTTTTATTTAAAAGTCTGTTAATTAAAAAACTCGGCTAAGCCCGGTGGCTTATGCCTGTAATCCCAGCACTTGGGGAAGCCAAGGCAGGCAGATCGCCTGAGGTCGGGAGTTTGAGACCAGCCTGGCCAACATGGTGAAACGCCATCTCTACTAAAAATACAAAATTAGCTGGGCGTGGTGGCGGGTTCCTGTAATCCCAGCTGCTCAGGAGACTGAGGCAGGAGAATCACTTGAACCCAGGAGGGGGAGTTTGCACTGAGCCGGGATCTCGCCACTGCACTCCAGCCTGGTTGACAGAGTGAGACTCCATCTCAAAACAAAAACAAAAACAAAAAAAACTCACACACTTATTGGGTCTGTGTTTGAAAATGAGTGCAAGGTACAGTGTCAACTGGTTACTAAAGGCATAAGCTGCTGACAAGGATTCTTAATGTAAAACATCACGCTTGTTGGAGATCAGATACTGTGCATGGACACTCTGGGGCGCATTGGCAGACATGCAGAGAAGTGTTAGTGTGGCCGACCAGGGGCTGCCCTCCTCAGAAAGAGCCACTTCAGCTTCTGATCCTCCTCACGCTACGACCCAGTTCAGGTCTCCGTCTTTGGGGATACCACTCTGGGGGCAGGGGGTCTCATGTCAGGTAACTTGTTTTGGTGACACTAGGTAATTATCTTCTTTATATCTGTCAGTCCTATTTATTAAAGATCTCTAAAGGAGGAAAATATTCTTTTCTGGTTATCAGATGTCTCTTTAAAGTTGTCATTGGCCGATTTCCAAGGTTCGAGTGACTTTTTTCCCCTGCTTTGGGGGATGGTGACAAGACTCCAGTGCACCACGCAGTACTTGAGGGTAAAGCTCGTGGGATGGCAGGGTCTCTGCTCCTCCCTGGTCTGTGCCTGTCGCTCTCTCGGTGACTCCGTGGAGCTTACAGACAGCAAGTTAAGTGTGGGCCAGAGGAGAGGAGCATAGCAGGAAGGCGCTCCTAGAAGGCTTTGCTGGCTGGGCATGGTGGCTCACACCTGTAATCCCAGCACTTTGGGAGCTTGATGTGGGCGTATCATTTCAGGTCAGGAGTTCGAGACCAGCCTGGCCAACATAGAGAAACCCCATCTCTACTAAAAGTACAAAAAATGAACTGGGCATGATGGTGCATGCCTGTAATCCCAGCTACTCGGCAGGCTGAGACAGGAGAATCACTTGAACCCGGGAAGTGGAGGTTGCAGCGAGCTGAGATCATGCCATTGCACTCCAGCCTGGGCAACAGAGTGAGACTCTGTCTCAAATAAATAAATAAACATAAAAATAAATAAAGACTTTGCGAAGTGTGTGTCCCAGAGGCTTCCCGGGACCTCTATGGCTGTCTTTCTCTCCCTCACCCTTCCTCAGATTCAGACTGCGCTGCGGCACAAGTCTGAGATCGAGCACCATCGCAACAAGATCCGCCTGCGCGCCAAGCGCCGCGGGCACTACGAGTTCCCGGTGGTGGACGACCTGTCCTCGGGCGACACTAAGGAGCGACACCGGGTGTACCGCAGGGCACAGATGCAGATCGACAAGATCCTGGACCCCACGGCCAGCGTGCCCTCCGTGTTCATAGAGCCCAGGAAGAGGTGGGCTGGGGCCCTGCGCTAGGCGGCGGGGCGGGCGCGCAGAGGTGCTGCGGGGGGCACGGGAGCAGGACAGGAGCCCCTCTGCTACTGCAGGGCCTGTGACAGAAGGACCCCATCCGTGTTCACGTGGAGGTCTCTGAAGACAGTTGAAGGGGCTCATGCACAGAAGGATGTGGAGGCCACTGGGAAGGCTTACCCTGGCTGAGGGTCACCTTAGTGTGGGAGGCGTTGGCTTTGTTCTCAACTCTGCCCCTCTGCCTGCCTCGGGGCATTTCCTGGGGCTTAATCTGTCTCTTCCAATTCAGCCTGTCTAAAACTGCACTCACCCTTTCCTTCCCACACTGGCTCCTTCTGTGGTGTCCTTGGCTCTTCCTCACCTCCCACTCTGTCACCTCCAATATTTTCATCTCCTGGAGCCACCCAGGCTGGCGCCCAGCAGATCTTCGTTGGTTTTCTCACAGCTGCCTGCAGGGTCTGGGGTCTTACCTTCCCCTGGTCTCCCAGACTCCCGTGCCCGACATAGATGCGTTTTCCTTAAACACGGCTCTCATGTATGTCCTTCTCTGCTCAAAACCTGAGGTGGCTCTTGTTGCCTGCCAGGTGGGTCCCGTGCTCCCGTCGCAGGCCGGCCCTGCCCCTCCACTCCAGCTCTTTTTCACGGGTCAGCCGCACGGACAGAACTGCCACCCAGGAGACGGCCTGGTGGCCCCTGAACATTCACCTGCCTGCCATTTCTGCCCCTGGGACCTGCTTCCCACATCCTCCCTGGCTTCAGGTCCCATTCACTCTTCAAGACCTAGTTCTGGGCCAGGCGTGGTGGCTCACGCCTATAATTCCAGCACTTTGGGAGGCCAAGGCAGGCGGATCACGAGGTCAGGAGTTAGAAGTTCAACACCAGCCTGGCCAATATGGTGAAACCCCGTCTCTACTAAAGATACAAAAATTAATTGGACGTGGTGGCAGGCGCCTGTAATCCCAGCTACTCAGGAGGCTGAGGCAGGAGAATTGTTTCAACCTGGGAAGTGGAGGTTGCAGTGAGCCGAGATCACACCATTGCACTCCAGCCTGGGCGACAGTATGAGACTACATCTCAAAAAAAGAATAATAAAATAAAAAAGACCTAGTTCTAGCCCCATGGGACTAATAGCTCCCACTGACTTCTTTTCTGAATGTCATGATTACAAATGGCTTTATATCATTCTGTGTTGCTTCACGTGGGTTAATAGGTCTGTTTAGGTAGGCTCTGAGCTTAGAGCAGAGACTGTCTCGTACATGGCGTTTATATCCTATGGGGTGTTTCCAGGGGCTAGCACATCCTAGGTACTCAGGGTACTTAGTGTTTAGTTGGTAAGTCAGTGGCAAAAAGGGTGATTTCCTATGAAGATAATTTCTCTTTTTCCTGGCAGCTCACGGATAAAACGTTCTCCCAAGCCTCGCCGGAAACACCAGGTCAACGGCTGTCCTGCCGACGCTGAGAAGGACCGGCTCATCACCACGGACAGCGATGGCACCTACAGGAGGCCCCCCGGCGTCCACAACTCGGCCTACATCGGATGCCCAGTGCGTGCCACCGACTCCAGTTTCTGGAACTCGGGTGGGGCGGCTCCTAGAAAGATGCGCTGAAAGGGGAGGAGAAGCAGCAGCACTGGCTGCCACCCTGTGTGGTGTCGGTGCCTGATGCCTGATGGCTGATGCACCAGGGCCCTCTAGGTCATGAAGTGGGTGGGGTGGGGTGCCACCCCTTCTGAGGGGAGACTTGAGTCCTGTCAGCCAGGGTGCTGCCGAGTGCCACCTCTGGAAACACACTCCGTGTTTTTCCTCTCTATATGTAAGCCCCGTTCTCTCAGACTTCACAGTGGGACTTTTTTCGAGGTTAACTGGAAAACAGAGAGAGAGAGAAATATCCTCAAGGTTTTTTTCCTTCTCCCTAGTCAGAGGGTTATTTGGTTTTGTTGTTTATTTTTATTTTTTTTGGGACAGGGTCTTACTCTGTTGCCCAGGCTGGAGTGCAGTGGTGTGATCCAGGCTCACTGTAGCCTCAGCCTCCTGGGCTCAAGTAATTTTCCCACCTCAGTCTGCTGAGTAGCTAGGACCATAGGCATATGCCACCATGCCCAGCTAATTTTAAAAATTTTTGTAGAGATGGGGTTCTCAGCATGTTGCCCAGGCTGGTCTCAAACTCCTGACCTCAAGTGATCCTCCTGCCTTGGCCTCCCACAGTGCTAGGATTACAGGTATGAGGGCATGACCCTGTGATCAAGAGTCTCATACTCTACTGACTGAGCTAGCCCGGCTGGGTTTCCTAATGAGAGGAGGGATATTTAGGGTTTTATTTCCCTGTACTGTCCTTGGAGTGCTAAGAAGATAGCGTATTTGCTTATATATATTTTGCTTTTATGGGAGAAAGAGGTTAATGGAAATTAAGAAATAATGAGTGGTGGCTCAGATCTGTAATGCCAGCACTTTGGGAGGCTGAGGTGGATGGATCGCTTGAGCCCAGGCGTTGGAGACCAGCCTGGGCAATATAGTGAAACCCCGTCTCTCCAAAAAATACAGAAATTAGCCAGGCGTGGTGGTGCATGCCTGTAATCCCAGCTACTTGGGAGGCTGAGGTGGGAGAATCGCTTCAGCCCAGGAGGTCGAGGCTGCAGTGAGCTTTGATTGCACCACTGCACTCCAGCCTGGGTGACAGAGCAAAACCCTGTCTCTAAATAAATAAATAAGGGATTATTTTTTTCCAAAGTAAAAGAGGTCCGGACAGATTTGCTTGAAGTGTTAAAGGCAGATATTGATAGCATAAGATGCATACACACAGACTGCATTGAGTAGGGGAGAGAGAACCAGCCTCACTTAACAACCCATGAGAAATACAGACATAAAGATACCCCAAGACAGAGAGGGCGAGCCAGGTGCTGCTAACTCCGGCAGCACTTGGAAACACAGGGCGTCCTAAACTCCATACCAGGAGAGCCCTGCCTTGCTGCAGCAGGCCCCTTTCACCTCCTGGAGCCACTCACAGAGCCAGCCTGGTTTAGAGACACGTTAGCAAAAAGCACAGCCTTTGAGAAGGGATTTGTGATGGATGTGATCGCTTTAGATAGACCTTATGCAACCAGCCATTTCTTAGTTGAGGTTTGTATTTTTTTCCTAAATTATATAAAAAGCACTTAAATACGCTAAATATAATTCACAAATGTGCAAACATTATACTGGGATGGGGCCTAAATACAACTGAATTATGATCATCTGAAAGAACGAGACTTTTCCTTAGGAACTTATGGTATTTCTAGGGTCTTAAAGACCAACCTTCTTGATCTACTCATGGGGATCGGTGCGATTTCAGAGTTAGGCTGGCTGTAAATGAAACTACTGTCTTCCTCAGTACAAGGAATTGAATAGTTCCTGTTACTTTCTAAATGTGGTGCATGGCTGCTCTTACAGTAGGTGGTGCTCTTGTGCTGTGTTGGGTTCTGGGGGTATTCGGGCATCTGTGGGGTTTGGCTTGATCTGGGGTGGGCTCCCCAGGGTTGTCACCCGGAGCTTTTGTAAACTGTGCCAAGTGGAGACTTGCTGTGGTGTGGAACAGATAGAAGGGGCAGCATCCCTTCTTGCCCCTTCACTTCTCCAGCCAACCTGGGCTCCTCTCTCAAAGGAATTTGTGGGGAACCCTCTCAGTCCCCCTCTCTTTGATTTTTTTAAATGATTGAGTTTTGTATGGGGAGGAACCTGTCTTCTCCTGGCTGTCTTCATTTGCCTGCTTCAGTGACTCTAGATCAGCCTTCTTTTGCGGTAGCTTTACAGCATCGTTTTCTTCCTTTTTTCCTTAGCAGAGAGTGCAGGGATTCCTCCTCCTGTGGGTGCAGAGCAGCCTCTGCCTGGAAGACACCACCCCAGAGGCTGCTTGCCTTCAGTGGCTCCTTTTTTAAAAGACTGCCCCAAAATAAAAATCTTCCTCAGATTTTGAATTCTGAAACACTTTAAAAGATAATGCCTGTCTCAGAACTCATCTTTTCTTAGGTAGTTTATCTTTTTTCCCTCAACTTGTATTTTAGAATCAGTGGTACATGTACAGGGTTTTTTTTTTTTTTTTCCATCTTCAAGCCTATACTAGGGAAGTACTATGTGTTTTTGAATTACCTTGAATTTTCCTTTTTCCCCTCAAAAATATCTTCTCCTTGAGCGGTGTGTTCTCCTAAGGCCAAGAGAAATATTCCTTGGTTCCTTGTAATAAGGGTGACCATTATAATTCAGGCCTTGGTAGAAATCCAGCCAGCTGCTTGTTCTTGTAAGTAATTTTTTTTTTTTGAGACACTCCAGCTCTGTTGCCCAGGCTGGAGTGCAGTGGTGCAATCACGGCTCACTGCAGCCTTAACCTCCCCAAGCTCAGGTGATCCTCCCACCTAAGCCTCCCAAGTAGCTGGGATTACAGGCGCGTGCCACCTTGCCTGGCTAATTTTTGTATTTTTAGTAGAGATGGGGTTTCACCTTGTTGCCTAGGCTGGTCTCAAACTCCTGGGCTCAGCGATCCTCCTACCTTGGCCTCCCAAATTTCTGGGATTATAGACATGAGCCACCAAATCTGGCCTAAATAGAGTTTTATTGCAACACAGCCGCACCCATTTGTTGGCTTGATATCAATGACTGTTTTTGCTGCCAGGCAGAGTTGAGTGGTTGTGACAGACTATATGACTCATCAAACCTAAAGTATTTACTGTCTGGCCCTTTACAGAAAAAGTTTGATGTAATTTGTCATCCAATCCAGACACTTTTGAAAGTGTAAGGGGGTATTCTATTAATCATTACTGTGGGACAACAGGCATAAACTGAGGTTGTCCTGGACAACCAGGCTGTCTGGTCACCCTCTTGCAACACCCACAAAGGACTGCTAAATAGGCACCAAAATCCGTAAACAGTAAAAAGATGTACATTTATTTCTGAAGACTGATAGATAAACTGTATCTGAACACATCTATATGTGAAACATCTATAGTCTAAATATAGATGGTAGAATATAGGAAATTGAGTAAATCCTCTTCTTGGCCTGCAAGTTCTGATAGTCTCGCCTGCAAAATGAAGAGAAAACAAGAAGGTGAAGGACAGGAAGAGGAAGTGTCCTGGCCCAGGAGCTCCTGGCCTTCTGGCAGGATTCACGGGGGCCATTGGGAATCCAAAGGGACTGTCCTTCCCATCTGCAGATCATCTCTCTCGGTATAGAAGTTTAGCCTTCTCTGAAATTCTGGCCACTGAGAATGAGATTGGCAGTGGTTATAGCCGCTGGGGACTCTGCTCAAATGTCTGAGATCATTTCCCACAGTGGAATCTCAGTTTGTGCCTGCAGTTTTTTGTGTCACCACACTACTTGCTTCCTTGCAGTAGAGTCACATACGCAGCCACCGGAATCACCGCCAGGAACATCGCTTCTGTTTCTGGAGAAACCCTTTCACCAGTGGGCTGTTCTTCCAGACACACCCTCCCTTCTTTCCACCCGTGAGCTGTAGGTTGGTGGTACACTGCCGACCAGGCTTCCTCATCTGCTCCTCAAGAAAATCAAGAATTGGAGAAGGGCATGACTGTGGACCTTTATCCACCTCACAAGGAAAGGAGCACAGGTTCCTTCCAAGGTGACATCATCAACTAGAGGCCACCTTGGGGCCCCAGATTCTCACTTAGAATTCCTCAGTGACAAATCTCATTTAGTAGAACCTCCACTGGGATGTTGCAGTTGGGAGAAATGGACTCATAAGCCCAAGAGTGTCATGTGCAAGAGAGGGAGGTCGCCAGTGGGGACTGCCGTGGAGAGAAGAGCACCTACCCCATCCCACGAGGGCAGTCGCTGCTTCACGGCAGTTGGTGGTTTCTGTGTTGCGTGAGGGCCTGGTCATGCCAGAGCTTCAGACTCTGCCAAGAGAACCCAGAAATCTGAGTGTTACTATGAAATTTTCAGATGTTTAAAATAATGGCTATCAATTAAAAGAGTATGTAGGCCAAGCAAAACCTGTCCGTGGGTTGACTGTGGGGTTACTAGTTTTGTATGGTCCTCTCTCAGTTTGGAGTTAAGAACCTACTGCCCTTCACGCTGGCAGGAATAATAACTGATCACCCGTTAGAAGCATTTTTCAGATAGGGGGCTAAGGTTAAGGATGTGTCTGTAGAGTAGTTTGTCTTTGTAATAGATTCACTGATCCAGATGGGTAACGGAATGTCTTCGTTGGCCCCTTTAAGTATGGTGATCCAACTAGCTGGGCTAAACTGCAGGCACGTGGCAAGTGAAACATTCTAGATAGAAGCCGCCCACCCTTCCTCACAGAGGGTATGGGGTCCCCAGCCCCTCGGGCAGAACCTTTTCTCTCTTCACTGTGTCTGCTGCAGTCACCATGCTGTTTGGGCTCATGGAGCCTGTAAGACCAGAAAGGATGACTCTTCTTCGTTGGTTCCTGGTTTTGTCTCTTAACAGTTTACCTGGTGTATATTATGACCATGTTTTGCTCATAACAGTATTGGGAAATGAGATTTAAAAAATCTTTATTGTTACTTATATTTCTACCTCTTAAACAGTAGGTATAGAACAAAATTTGAACCTTTGTTTTTTTTTTTCTTTTTTTCTTTTTTTTTTTTTGAGACAGAGTTTCACTCTTGTCACCCAGGCTGGAGTGCAAGAGTGCAATCTCAGTTCACTGCAACCTCCACCTCCTGGGTTCAAGCGGTTCTCCTGCTTCAGCCTCCTGAGTGGCTGAGATTACAGGTGTGCACACTACGCCCAGCTAATTTTTATATTTTTAGTAGAGACAAGGTTTCACCATGTTGGCCAGGCTGGTCTCAAACTCCTGACCTCAGGTGATCCACCCATCTTGGCCTCCCAAAGTGCTGGGATTACAGGCGTGAGCCACTGTGTCTGGCCAATTTAAACCTTTCTTAATAACTCTTGTGATCCAGAGATACCTTCATTTTAAAGACAAGTGGTTCTGAATAGTTTTCATAAAATAGATATTGTAATTGCTTGCACACATACGTAGGCTTTTTTTTTTTTTTTTTTTAAGAGTCTAGGTCTCTCTGTTACCCAGGCTAGGGTGCAGTGGGGCAATCATAGCTCACTGCAACCTCGACCTCCTGGGCTTAGGAGATTCTCCTGACTCAGCCTTGTGAGTAGCTGGGACTGCAGGTGCTCACCACCACCCTCAGCTAACTTTTAAGCAATTTTTTTGTAAAGATGGGGGTCTTGCTATGTTGCCTAGGTTAGTCTCAAATTCCTGGCCTCTCTGGAAATGATCTTCCTGCCTTGGTCTCCCAAGTTGCTGGGATTACAGGTGTGAGCCACTGCACCCAGCTCACATGCATAGTTTTAATATGTATAGTTTTAAAAGTTTTGATCTTTTAAGGGTATGTAAGACTATTTTCTAATAGTCAATAGACTACTTTACTTATTGACTTCTATCTAGGGAAAATTTACTAGTTTTTTTCAATACATAAACTTTGAAATATGTTTTTTGGCTGTTTAGGGGCTTTCAGTAGAAATGTTCACTTCCAGGTACTGAAATGCCTTGTAAATAGTTGAGTGTTGCTGAAAAAATGATTGTTGAATTTTGGCAGTTTTTTTCTGGTTCAAGCCTCCCCTCTCCTTCGCATGAAACGTAACGCACATTCCTCAGCTGTCATTTTTTTATTTTTTTGAGACAAGGTCTCACTCTGTCATCCAGGCTGGAGTACAGTGATGCGATTATAGCTTACTGAAAGCTCAAATTCTTGGGCTCAAGCTATCCTTCCACCTCAGCCTCCCAAGTAACTGGGACTACAGGTACACACCACCACACCTGGCTAATTTCTTTCTTTTTTTTTTTTTTTTTTTTTAAGAGATGGGGGTCTCACTTTGTTGCCCAGGCTGGTCTTGAACTCCTGGCCTCAAGTGCTTCTCCACCTCAGCCTCCCAAAATCCTGGAATTAAAGGTGTGAGCCACTGTGCATAGCCTCAACTGTCATTTTTTAATTCTTATGATAGAACTTTTCCTCAATGTCGGGAAAACTGTTTAGGGTTGCCACAAAAACTCATGTGTGATTCTTCCTTTGCCATTTCTCGCTGTAGTCGGATCCTGACCTCCCAGCCGATGTGCAGACACCATCCTCGGTGGAACTGGGGAGGTATCCAGCCCTTCCCTTCCCGGCCTCCCAGTACATCCCACCCCAGCCGTCCATCGAGGAGGCACGCCAGACCATGCACTCCCTCCTGGACGACGCCTTTGCCCTCGTGGCCCCCAGCAGCCAGCCTGCCAGCGCCGCAGGTGTAGGCCCCGGAGTCCCACCCGGCCTGCCCGCAAACAGCACCCCTTCCCGGGAAGAGAGGCGAGCCACCCAGTGGGGGTCCTTCTACAGCCCAGCCCAGACGGCCAACAATCCCTGCAGTGTAAGTACTGGCCTTCTAGAATCCTCTGGTGGGCAAGATGTTGAAGCTTTGTTGCCTGACTGCCTGACTTTCAGGCTCCGCACAAAACCGTGGTTGCATTTGATAAGAATTAAAACTCGGGTGATGGGTCTTAGTTTTTATCTTCTACTAAATTAATTCTTAATGTTGGAGGTATCTGTTTATGTGGGTTTACAGGCTCATGCCTGTAATCCCTGCAATTTAGGAGGCCAAGGCAGGAGGACTTTTGCTTTGTGGAGGAATGGAGGGGGATTTTATGGAAGCATCTTCCTGGGTTCAGAACAGTGTCACGGAATGGAGGTGGGGTAACCGTCAAATGTATTCTTGTTGATGTCTCCAGAAAAGTTTCAGTTTAGAATGTATCCAAGTTGTTGAGTTTCTTGTATGGCCACCTGGTACTGGAGAGACCCCTGAGGTTCTGAGGTTGTAGGCAGCCAGTCCCCACGTGGACAGTGACAACCACTTTCAAATGTCAGCTTTCCATCTTGGAGGTTGACATTTTAGCATTTCATCTGCCTTTGTTATCATTTATGTTTTTCTTAGTCCTTTCAAATTTACCTTCCTGAGAGATGGAGAAGAAGTAAAACTCAAGGAAGTAAAGCTACCGTTATATTCTGCTAATTTCATATGAAATGATTGGACTAAGGTTTGACTCTGGAGAGAAGCTAATAGGTCACAATATGAATTTATTAGGGAGTGTTTATACTGGGTCCACCTTGTTACATGAAATTGGGTGGCAATAGACATATGGTAAAATACTTTTTTATCTCTGAAATGGGTTTGAATTTTCAAAGTAAGAGCCTTCAGCAAGAGATTGTCTCCTTCAGGGCATGGGAGGCTGAGAGCCTCCAGTATGGGGAACTGCTATCATGTGGGGTGGGGTGGGAGTACCATTCAATCTAATCATTACTGTTTTTAATTTTAAAATATAGCTTGTTCCAACAACTATCTTCAAAATTACAACTGGTGGTTTATAATATTTCAGGAAATGCATGGTACAGAACAAACCTCGGTGGTAAAATAAATGTGGAAACAGCTGCCATCGGGTCACTTTAAAGTTTTCTCATTTGCTTATTCATTCACATATATTTACAAAGCACCTGCTGTGTCGCAGGCACTCTGCTTAGGTGCTGGAGACAGAGTAGTGCACAGTACAGGATGGATTTTTCTGGACAAAATAGCATCTCTGTGGAAGTCTAAAGGATAATTAGTGGTTGTCAGTTGAAGAAGGATGTTCCTGGTGGTGGGAAGTACAGCAGAGGCACAGAAATTAAAGTGTATGGGACAGGCTTCAGATGGAGGAACAGAGGCTGGGTTTACCTTCCTTCCTGAAACAACTGAAAATACTGGAAGGAGTATCTGGGTGACTTGACATTAGACTTTAGGTAAGAAAGGACAGGGGTCAATGAGAAGTGAACTGAGTCCTCCAGTTGCCCCAGGTTGCATCTGGAGTTTCTAGTCATGGCGCAGCAGGTGGGACTCCAGGCAGAGCTCTGTGGTCTCCCTGAGTTGAAGAAATGGAGTTTGGAAGTCTCGGGAGGAAAAGGCAGCTGGAGTTCATGAGGGAGCGTGCAGGAGAGCAGAGAGATACCCTGAGCAGGATGCTAGGCATCTGCAGAGAATCTTTGTTTGAGTACTGATCAGTTTATGGGTACACAGAAACTACCCAAAAGAGCCCCTCAAAAAGATTAGCAGGAACAACCCTCAAAATTCACACAGGCCTGGGAATAAGCTCTTGCTATGGATTGAACTGTGTCCTCCCCAAAATCACATGTTGAAGCCGTAACCCCCCAACATGACTGTGTTGGAGATAAGGGCCTTTAGGGAGGTAATTAAGAGTAAATGAGGCTGGAAGGGTAGAGTCCCGATTCAATAGAACTGCTGCCTCTAGAAAACGAGGAAGAGACTCCAGAGATCTCTCTCTGGCCAGGTTAAGACACAGAGAGCAGGCAACTGTCTGCAAGCCAGGAAGAAAGCCCCACCTGAAACTGAACACTGCCAGATATTGATGTAAGACTTTCCAGCCTCCATAACTACGAGAAAATTATGAGAAAATCAGTTTCTGTTCTTGTGTGTGTGTGTGTGTGTGTTTTTTTTTTGAGATGAGTCTCGCTCTGTCACCCAGGCTGGAGTGCAGTGGCACAATGTCGGCTCACTGCAAGCTCCACCTCCTGGGTTCACGCCATTCTCCTGCCTCAGCCTCCCGAGTAGCTGGGATTATAGGCACCTGCCACCTCGCCTGGCTAATTTTTTGTATTTTTAGTAGAGATGGGGTTTCACCATGTAGCCAGGATGGTCTCGATCTCCTGACCTCATGATCTGCCTGCCTCAGCCTCCCAAAGTGCTGGAGTTTCTGTTGTTTTAGGCCACCATTTCTAAGGTATTTTGTTATGGCAGCCTGAGCAGAGGGATATGGTTCCTTTTCCAACAGTTGGTGGAAACTGCATAATTCATGCAGTATCAGTTAGAGTATTCGGAAGAGTTTTGCCTCAGTAATGGGGCAAAATTAGCCCCAACTTAAAGCTCCTCTGGTTCCACCTAACAAACCACAAAACCATAACATCTAAACCCAAGCAAAGCTCAAGAATATAGAAACACAAAAATATGCAGCTTTCAATAAGGTAAAATTAATAATGTCTGCATCAAATCAAACTAAACAGACAAGCAAAGAAGGAAGAAAATGATACAGATGATAGAATTAGTAGACAAGCTGTATGCGGTGGCTCACACCTGTAATCCCAGCACCTTGGGAGGCTGAGGCAGGAGGATTGATTGAGCCTAGGAGTTTGAGACCAATCTGGGCAACACAGTGAGACTCTGTCTCTACAAAAAATATAAAAATTAGCTGGGCATTACTTAGGAGGCTAAGGTGGGAGGATCACTTGACCCTGGGAGGCTGAGGCTACAGTGAGCCATGATTGCACCACTGCACTCCAGCCTGGGCGAAAGAGTGAGACTCTGTCTCAAAAAAAAAAAAAAAAAAAAAAAGAAGGCAGACAAGGAAGTGAAAAGCAATAAAGCACAGATGGGGAAAATTAAAAACAGATACCAAGAAGCACAGATGGGGAAAATTGAAAACAGATACCAAGATGGTTGACTTAAACCCAGCCTTATCAATAATCACATTAAATGTGAATGGTCTAAACACCCCTATTAAAGGGCAGAGCTTGTCAGTTTGGATAAAAAGCAAGATCCAAGTATATGCTGCCTACAAGAACCCTTCATTAAATACAAAGATACAAGTAGGTGAAAAGGAAAAGTATGGAGAAAAGTTTGGAGGAAGATATGCCATACTAACACTAATCATAGAAAGCTGGAATGGCTATGTTAATATTAGCCAAAATAGATCTCATAGTAAAGAGTATTATTAAAGATTAAGAGGATCATTTCATAATAAAGCATTCAGTTTATCTGGAAGACATAAAGTCTTACGTGTTTATGTGCATAGTATTAGAGCTTCAAAATACATTAAGCAAAAACTGATAAAACCGCATGTGGAAATAAATCTACAATTATGTTGATGAGACTGTAAACAACTGGAAGTCTCATGAACTGCTGGTGGGAATGTAAAATAGCACAACCACTTTGGAAAACAGTTTGGCAGTCTCTTTAAAAAGTTAAACATATATCCTACCATATGAACCAGGATTCTATTGCTTCGTATTTATCCAGGAGAAACAAAGCATATTTTCATACAAAGACTTGTACATCCTGGCAGATTTATTTATAATAGACCCAAAGAAAACAGCAGCACATAATAGTACTCCATTTACGAATATACTACATTTGTTTATCCATTCATGTGTAGGGTCTATTATTTAAAATAATCAGGGTTCTCCAGAGAAGCAGAACTAGTAGTGTGTGTGTATGTGGGTGGGTGGGTGTGTCTGTATGCATATGTGTTTGTATGGAGAGAGTGAGGGGGAGAGAAATTTACTTATTATGAGGAGTCGGCTCATGTAATTATGGAGGCTGAGAATCCCATGATCTGCTTTCTGCAAACTGGAAACCCACAGAAGCCAGTGGTGTAGTTTGAAGGCCTGAGAGATGGTTTCCAGTCTGAATCTGGAAGCTTGAAAACCAGGTGCTTCAAGGATGGGAGAAGATTCATGTCCCAGCTCATGCAGTCAGTCAGAGGAAGCCCAAATCCAACCTTCCTCTGTCTTTTTCTTCTGTTCAGGCTTTCAACAGATTGGAAGATGCCTGCCCATATTGGGCAGGGCTGCCTTACTGTCCACCAATTCAAATGCTACTCTCTTCTGGAAACACCCTCACAGACACACCCAGAAATAATGTTTAACCAGACATCGGGGTGTCCTGTGGCACAATCAGGTTGATACATAAAATTAACTATTACAGTATGTTCTAAGCAGTGAAGTGAGTTCTGGCTGAGTAGTAACAGAGCAGGCACTAAAAGTGGTGAGACATGAGGCAGGAGAGGAAATGCAAGAAGCTGATGGTTATGGAGCCTACATGTCATCCTGAGGGTGATGGCCACACATGGAAGCGTTTTGAGCAGATGGAGACATAATTAGTTAAGCCTTTTGAAAGATTAGTCCCATTTTAGAGTGAAGAATGGTTGTCAGAAACAGAGAGACTAATAGAAAGCTGTTGTAGTATTCTTGGTGAGAGAGTTGGTGACTCCAGCTAGTGCAATGCAGTGGATAAATCCAAGAGGAAGAATCAGCGAGCCTTCAACGTGTTTAATGGCTGATGGTGCTGAGCCAGTGCGGAAGAAGAGTCTGACAATTCACAAAAGGGGATGAGATGAATCTGGAGTACCAGTGGAGGAGCTCTCTTTAGAAATGAGGGGATATGTGGGAGGCCGATGTGGGTGGATCACGAGGTCAGAAGATCGAGACCATCCTGGCTAACATAGTGAAACCCCGTCTCTACTAAAAATACAAAAAAAAAAAAAAAAAATTAGCTGGGCGTGGTGGCGGGCACCTGTAGTCCCAGCTACTCGGGAGGCTGAGACAGGAGAATGGCGTGAACCCGGGAGGCAGAGCTTGCAGTGAGCTGAGATAGCGCCACTGCAGTCCAGCCTGGGCGGAAGAGTGAGACTCTGTCTCAAAAAAATAAATAAATAAATAAAAATAAAAAAATAATAAAAAAAGAAATGAGGGGATATGCTTCTTCTAATTTAATGGGAAGGAGGAGGGAAAGATTGGGCACAGATAAAATCAGGTTGTAGTTGGCTGGTAGAAGGTTGAGGAACCAGTCATCTCATGGCTTTTATCCTCAGAGCAGAGAAGGCAGAGTCATCATCCATTGAGAATAACAGAAGAAATGTGGCAGGGCAGGAGGTGTGAGGGAGAGGAGAGATTTGAAAGACCTATTATGGAGAATGAGACAACACAGATTACGGACATAGGAATTATTTCTTAGCCTTGAGGGTGGTTGAGATTGACTATCATGAAATTGAAGTGGCTGTAATTAATGTTCTCGAGTTTCATTGATGAACATTCAGTACCCAAGTATATGCATTGGGATTGATGAAGACTAGGGCTTTGTCAGGCACCTGCGATGTGCAGGTGAGAGGGAGCAGTTGAAATGATAGACCAGGTGCTGCAAAGGAAAGGTATGGAAAGCTGGGGTCATTTAAACATGCCAGAACTTTGTTGATTCTTCCTCTTAAATCCATCCACACCATGACATCAGTTGGAGCCACTGTCATCTCTCACCAACACCTTCTTAATTGTCTCCCTGCCTCTGGTCTTGAATGTACGATGTTAGGGTGGAGCAGTTCTGATGCTGAACACAGCATGGCAGCTGATAGGTAAAATGTGGTTCACTGGTGTTGAGTAAACCAAGTTGCTGAAGGTCCAACACCTTGGATGCATCTCAGGGTGATAGGAGGACTGGAAAAGAGGAGGAAGACCTACCACGAGCCGCTTAGCTTAGCTTGTCCTGCGTTTTCCAAAGGGAAAGGCTCATCTAATGAGCTGACCTGAACTTGTTCACTGCTGGTCTCTGATTGTTACTTCTCTCTGCTTCCAGGCTTTTCCTGATTCCCCGTCCCTCCCCTTCGCCCTGACTGCCAGTGCACCCCTCAGTGTACTCTCTCTAAGTGGCAATGTAATGCTGAGCATTCTGGGGATGGGCTTAGGAGCCACATCGTGCTGCCAGAATCTTTGTTTTGTTTGTTTGTTTCCCCCTTGACCACTGCTTTTCTCAGTGTGTAGCGTGATTCTGCTTCTTTCCTTGTTTGGTTTCTGCTGATGAATTTTTAGCAGTAATTTTTGGCAGGTTTGTGTTGTTATTTCTCTTATTTGTTCATTGTTCATAGGTGTTGCAGATCCAAGATTCCCTGATAGTGCCTTATAAATTCAAGCCCATAGTAAGATTTTTTAAATAAACACCGTTATTCAGTGGTTTTCTCATTGTGGACTTTTGATGTTACCCTGATGTAGTTGGATGAGAATGGTAGCAGCTTAATCTAGTGGAAAACCAGAATCATTGGCTTTATCTGTGCATATCTAATATAATTTCAACATGTTTATAAATGGATTGTAAAGTTAATGTTGCCAAGGGGAGCCTGATCACTCTCTTATTTGCTGCCATTTGCTTTTTTTTGGTTAAAAAAAAAAAGAAAAACCACAGGAATGTGGATTTCAAGGTGCCTTCAGTTACCGCATGAGCCTTTATTTGCCACCTGTTGACATTATTACTCCTTTTTTGCGAGGGTAGGAGTGTTATGTATCAGTGAGTCAGGCCACGTGATAGTTGGTATTGCTGCTTCCTTGAGAAGGTAAGCTCTCTATGGACTAGTCCTTTGAGTAGCAAGTACAAATCCCTGGGCTGAGACACTTCACAAGCAGACCTCACTGTCTGGTTGCTTTACCTCAGGCCTATCCCAAACTCCACCAACCATCTAACTTGCCTTCCTCACTCTGTCGGCCTGTGTTTTATACTGAATAGAAAAAAGGGATGCATTAAAGTGGGATTTTTATATACCTAGCTGATTGAAACCTTCAAATGCAATTTTGTTTCCCAAACTTTTATATAGGTGTGATCCATCCTGCAACAGAATCAGAGAAATTCTGTCATTTTTTTTTTAAACCTTTTCATCAGGGCATGTAGTCCCTAGAAATATGACATTCTTTTTCTGATGAGAATAGAGTTGAAATCCTCACACTACAAAGATACAACAGATAATAAGTGGACAGCTATTTTTCATTGTTTTTCCCTTAATATGCCACTAAGAACTCCTGAGACTTTGGTAGGTAAACTGGTAAGCACTGACTTTTTTTTAGATTTTGCATATGAATATGCTTTAAAAACCCATACTGTGCCGAAAGCACCAGCACTGTGAATAATCTCTATGTAGTCTCAGATTTCTCTTTTTAATTATTTGGAAAAGGAATGGAAGCTTCTTTTCCTTCTCTTTCTCCCTTCGTCCATAACCCTCTTTCCCTTGTTTTGCCTC
The DNA here is from genome assembly GCF_028858775.2 of Pan troglodytes. Classification (NCBI taxonomy): domain Eukaryota; kingdom Metazoa; phylum Chordata; class Mammalia; order Primates; family Hominidae; genus Pan; species Pan troglodytes. Next base: position 154,226,755 of record NC_072404.2, on the reverse strand, counting down.
AGTTGGGGAACTCCACAAGGTTCCACATGACAGCCAAGGGGATGGAAGCAGAGAGAGTCAGAAGGCGAAGTAATCTGACCACGGTTTCATATTTAATAATCCCCTTAGAACTCTGTGAATGTGGAGATCGTTATATTCTCTTGGCATAAAGGAATAGGCCCAGGGATGTTAAGCCAGTCTGTGTGACTCCAAAGCCTCTACTTTTTCCCCTCACAAAATAGATATTTGTTCACAGGAGAGTGTCTTGTTTTGGAAACCATGGGCAGTGCGGGGGGATTGGTGAGAAGCATGGTCTTTGGAGTCCAAAAGACATTAGGAAGAAATCACCTAATTTCTTTGTGAGTTGGTTTCATTTATAAAACAGAGGCAGTGAGTACTTTCTAGTGATGTTGTGGGCCTAGGTTGATACTCATACAATGCTTAACTCAAAATACTAATTCAGTAAATGACAGCTTGTAAAAAGAAAGATGTCATGTTAGAGCAACTTCAGAAGCAAGGCTGACTTAGACCTAACTTAGACAAACCATTGGTTCCAACTGACTGCCGCTGGACAGACTCTGCCCATAGTTACTGTTCTTCTGAAATATCTAATTCCAAAAGGAACAATTCACAGTTATTGAAAAGAAATGTTGAAATAAGAGTCCCACGTATATTAGGGTTAGGATATATTGATTTCAGCAGGAATGCAACAGATCTCTTAGATGTATGTTTCTTTAAATCATGTGGCATATTGTTTTAGTCAAAGAACATTTGGCTAGTTCAGGTTAGCTCAAGTAAAAAGAGTTGATTGAAGGATACGGGGGCACCTTATGGAACTTAAGGGCAGAAAATATAGCTGGGTCTCCTGGGGACCAGTAAACGGTCAGAAACAGAACGTGCTGCCTTCGTCTTGTAGAGTCTCTCTAGTTTCTGGTTTTCTTTTTTTGCAGCATTCTGCAACATGAGACAGCATTTGATACTTGAGTTGCTTGAGGTATTTGAATAGGTACTGGGCACCCACTGGGTCTTACTGACCTTTGTGGCTCATGTGGTTGGAGTCACTTGTGCTAATTGTGGGCATTCAGGCCTGCCTTTTAGCAAAAGATATGAGGCCTTTTAGCAGAAGATACAGGTTTGCAGCAGAAGATACAGATGGATCTGTAGGGAAGAGCAGGCACAGCAAGCCTGTCAGCTATTCATATTTATAGTTGTAATATACAAAAGAAGGAAAGATCTAGAAATGAGTTGTGTGTTTTCTAAAGTCTGATAGTGCAGGTCCTCGAACCGAAACTTGTAGCATCACTTGGTGGCAGAGTGCCCGGTAACATGCTAAGTTTTAATGAGAAAATAATTCTCTTGAAAGTTGATCCTGTAAAGCTGAATTTATAAGTTTGCTGTTGTCACTTTATAATAAGTATTGAATATTAATCTTCATGTTCTTTTGTATGTCTTCCAGAGATATGAAGACTATGGAATGACTCCCCCGACGGGTCCATTGCCAAGGTAAGGTTTTCAAAACAAAATGTATTATCACTTTCTCACATAGGCTGTTTTTAAAAACTTTATAAACTCACTAATTTTAGCTAATATGAGCAGATGTAAAACTCTGCGTTGTATATTCTCTTGATCTAACCAGAAGAGGAGGGAAAAAAAGTTGGAATTTAAGTTCTGTTCCAGTAATGACAGGCTAGGTAATTTGGACCAACTCTCCTGCAGAGGACAACTGGAAAAGCTGAACAAGATATTAACATTAAAAACCCCAGAGAGTTAACAGGGCAGTGAAGCGGTATGAGACCAAGATCTAGGAAATCCAGAGGCATGAGCCCTGCTTCTTGGGCCACTTTTTCCCCAGGGACACCTGCGGATTCCAGAAGAAGCACCTAGGAAGCCAGGCAAAGCCTTTGACAGACTCATGGGGCTGGGAGCACGGGGGGAAACCCTGGTAAACATCCAAAGGTTTTGAGTTTGGACCCTTAACGGGTTATGCTCTAGGAGTAAGGGTGAATCATAAGTAGATCAGTCCCTGCAGGAAGTAAAGCTCAGCTTTGAAAGTTGATTAGGGTTGCTCCCTGGCAGAAACAAATGAACATCCCTTTTAGAAGAAGATTACATCACTCTTGGCCTTATATTATTGCTACAGTAGCCCCCCTTCCACACACACCCCCACACCCACCTCCAGGCATATGAGAAGAAAAGAAAATACAGTTTTTTTTTTAATTAGAAAGAAATAGACAATAGAAGCAGAACTACAGGGGATCCAGATATTGGAGTTATCAGACACAGATTCTAAAATAATTATGCTTAATATGGAGGTAAGGTCCATTGTCCAGGAAGATGTAAAAGTGCTACTTTATGTTAAACTGTTATAAGTGAAGGATTCTAGTGTAGTTCTAGGCTCACTAAAGAATGCTTAAATATAAAATAATAAGGAAGAGCAAAATAACTTAAAGATAATCCAAAAGAAGGTAGGAAATAGGAGAAAAAAGAACTTATAATTTATAGGACATGCAGAAAGAAAACTTAAGATGGTAGATATCTAAATTCAGATCTATAATGAATTACATTAAATGGTAATAACTAGATATTTCCATTAAAAGACAAAGATTATTAGATTTGATTTTTAAAAAATGTATTTGGCTTATGAGCAACACATCAAAAAATGTAAAGATACAGAAAGGATATAGAAGATTGGAACAACATGATTAATCAATTTGACCTAATTGACATATAGAGAACCCTGGACTCAACTGTAAAATACAGCTTCCTTTAAAATACATTTTAAAAATTTACCATATGCTAGACCATAACAAATCTTAAAAAATTTCAAGAAGTGAAATCACTCAGAGTATATTTGCTAATCTTAGTAGAATTAAGTTAGAAACCAAAAATAAAAGATAAAACCCAAAACTATAAAAACCTTGGAAGACATCCTAGGCAATAGCATTCTGGACATAGGAGTGAGCAAAGATTTCATGATGAAGACGCCAAAAGCAATCACAACAAAAGCAAAAATTGACATATGGGATCTAATTAAACTTCAGAGCTTCTGCACAGCAAAAGCTCTAGTTTGCAAATATTTTCTCCTATTTTGTAGGCTGTCTGTCCTATAGAATGGGAGAAAATATTTGCAAATTATGCATCTGACCGAGGTTTAATATCCAGCATCTATAAGGAACTTAACAAGAAAAAGAACAAACAACCCCATTAAAAAGTGGGCAAAGGACACAGACAGTTTTCAAAAGGAGACATACATGCAGCCAATGAGCATATGAAAAAAGCTCAATATCACTGATTATTAGAGAAATGCAAATCAAAATTACAATGAGATACCATCTCATACCAGTCAGAATGGCTATTATTAAAAGGTCGAAAATAACAGATGCTGGTGAGGTTGTGGAGCAAAGGGAATGCTTGTTGGTGAGAGTATAAATTAGTTCAACCATTGTGGAAGGCAGTGTGGCGATTCCTCAAAGACATAAAAACAGAACTACCAACTGGTGTCAGAAAACAGCAGCACAGAGTGGATCCAGCACAGACCAGACTGTCACAGAAAAGATGCTTCATAAAATGTATTTTGATTAGTATATTTAAATAAATATAATTTAATTGATGTTAAAAAAACAAAACTACTGTTTGACTCAGCAATTCCATTAATGGGTATATACACAAAGGAATATAAATTGTTTGGCTGTGAAGAAACATGCATGCAAATGTTCACTGAAGCACTGGTCACCAAAGCAGAGACATGGAATCAACCTAAATGCCCATCAGTGACAAATCGGATAAAAAAAAGTGGTACGCATACACAATGGAATACTACGCAGCCATAAAAAAGAGCGAAATCATGTCTTTTGCAGGAACATGGATGGAGCCAGAGGCCATTATCCTTAGCAAACTAATGCAGGAACAGAAAACCAAATACTACATGTTCTCACTTATAAGTGGGGGCTAAATGATGAGAACTCATGGACACAGAGAGGAACAACAGACATTGGGGCCCACTTGAGGGTAGAGGGTGGGAAGAGGGAGAGGATCAGAAAAAGTAACTATTGGGTACTAGGCTTAGTACCTAGGAGATGACGAAATAATCTGTACCACAAACCCCTGTGACTCGAGTTTACCTATATAACAAACCTGCACATGTACCCCTGAACCTAAAATAAAAGTTAAAAAAAAAAAGAAAATTTCTATGTGTTTGCAAATTAATTAGTACTCTTGTAAGTAACCTGCAGTACCCTGAAGAAATCAAAATGGAAATCAAAACATCCTAAAATGAATAATAATGAAAATATAACATGTCAAATGTTGTGAGGTGCAGCTATAGCAGTGTTTAGGGGGGAGGTGTTGCCTTAAATGCATATATTGGAAAGCAAAGTGGCTGAAAAATCAGTGATCTAAGCATTGACCTCAAGATGTAAAAAAAGATGATCCAATTAAACGTACAGGAAGTAGATGGAAGGAAATATTAAAAATAATAATATAAATTAATGAAATAGAAAATAAATACATTAAGAGAGGATCAATAAAACCAAAAATTAGTTCTTTGAAAACTAATAAAATTGATAGACTCGCACAAGCTTGATCAAATAATCTGTGCAACAAATTATCAATAAGAAGAATGAAAAGGACCCATTAATCCAGATCTTACAGACATTAAAAAGGAGATTTTATGAACCCATTTTTGTTAATAAATTTGGGGCTGGATGCAGTGGTGCATGGTTGTAATCCCAGCTACTCTGGAGGCTGAGATGGGAGGATTGCTTAAGCTCAGGCGTTTGAAACTACCCCAGGCAACATAGTGAGACCCTGTCTCAAAAAAATTTTTTTCTGTAATGGAAAAATTCCTAGAAAGAGAAAACTTGAATAGTCATGTAACTATGTTTAAAGTGGAAATCATAATTACAGTTGTTTCCACAAACAAAACTCCAGGCCCAGGGGACTTCAGCAGTGAATTCTGCCAAACACTGAAGGAGAGAAAGGTACCAGTATTATACAAACTCTTCTAAAAAAATAGAAAAAGAACACTTCTCAGTTCATTTTATGAAGCCAACATCACCTTGATACGAGGGACAAGGGCAAGAAGGACAAGGACATTGCAGGAAAAGAAATTGAGGGCCAGTTTCTCGTGAACATAGATACAAAAAAATTGAAACTAAATATCAGTGAGCATAACCAGCAGTAGACACAAAAGGATCTCATATTACAACCACATTGGATTTCTTTCCAGCAGTGTAAGGATGATTTAGCATTTAAAAACCAAGCAGTGTAAGTTACCACTTTAAGGAGAATAAAGGAGGAAAATCTTGTCATTTCAATAGATACAGCAGGTGGTAAAATTCAACATCCCATCATGGTAAAAATCTTAGCAAACAAAGAATAGAAGTGAACTTCTCAATTCTGATAAAAGGTATCTTGGCAAATATTACTCAATGGTGAAATGTTAAAAAGCCTTCCCTCTGAGAGCTGGAACAAGACAGAAATGCCTGCTCACATGACTTCTATTCAAAATTGCTCTGTAACAAGGCAAGAAAAACACAAAAAGAGTAAAGAATTCAAAGAAAGGAGTAATACTGTTATTATTCACAGATGATGTAATTCTGTAGTAGCAAATCCTAAAATGTCAACACACAAATTGTTAGAATTTAGGGAATTTAGCAAAATTGCTAAATAGCAAGCCAACTAAATTTCAAAATAACGATGTAAAATCAGTGTACAAAAATCTGTTTTATTTCTGCATATAAGCAACAAACAGAAAAGAAAAAAATTTCAAAGATGTCATTTAAAATAACACTTAGAAATATAAAACACCTCAGAATAAATCTAACCAAAGACTTTTAAGCCCTCTAAAGAAAGATGTTCACAGATTGGACAACTCAGTATTTTAAAAATGTCATTTCTCCCCATGTGATTTGTAGATTTAATGCAATCCCATTCAGAATCCCAGTAATTCCTTTTTAATATGTGGAAACTGACAGATGGATTCTAAAATTTATCTGGAAATGCAAAGGGCCAAGAATAGCCCAGACACTTTGAGAAAGAAGAAGGAGGTGTTAGGACCATTCTAAATATTGTGCATTACTGTCAAGTGATTAAGATGGTGCAGCATTGCTGTGAGGCTAGAGAAATAGACCAGTCGACAAGCTATGTGTGGACACTGGTTTATTACAAAGCTGGCATTGCAGTAAAACAGAGTGAATCTCAGAAACCAAACCCAGCCATCCCTTCAGTGACCAGAAGTCACACCCAAGTAGGAATGTTATCTGCTTCCTACTTACTTTTTCTATTTTTTAAACCATCATCATTTTCAGAGGGGTTTGCTTTGCTTTTCTCCGCCCTTCCTCCCCTACCACACAGCTTTGTGATCCAAAAGCAGCAAAGGTAAAACTGGCGAGGTGAGCTTAGGTGATACAGGGCAGCAGTTAGAGATGGGGGACCATGACTGGTCCAGTTACCCAAGTTAGTCCCATTATTAATAGCTTTTACCCTCAAAAGTGTTGTGGTGTGGATGATAAATTGTATAATCACCCACTTTAAAGGATTTTAGAGTGTTGGATTGCAAAACATGTTAAGAATAGAGGGATGGAAATGTTGGCAAAAGGTGGGGGAAAGTAGGGAGAATTAAGTGAATGGCAAGAGCTAGTTTGTGGGTGGATGGTCCAGAGATTGGGGTTAGGTGAGGTGTGGGCTCCGGTTTACAGTTCTTGAAGGAGGAGCATGCCTCATGGAAAGCTCTTAGATCTATAAAGTCAGGGATGTCACACATCCCTCTCTGAGGCCAATCTAAAACAACAGCAGTTATTTAAAGAGAGTTACATAGGTAGCCTGGGTTTCAGTTTATGAGATATACTCTAGAAATAACACTGGAGAATAAGTGCAAGTCAGCCTACATTCTCACCAAACTGGTTACGTCTGTGAATTAGTGGTTCAGTGTCATTTGCAAAGAACTGAGCAGACTATTATCTTTTTTTTCTTGAATTTCTTCAGAAGAGTGGTTCTCAAGGTGAAGTTCTCAGACTCCTGGAGGGTGCTTGAGACCCTTTTGGGGGAAGGCGTGTCTGTGAGATCAAAACAACTTTCATAATATTACTAAGATATTATTTCCCTTTTTTCCATTGTATTGACATTTGTACAGAAGTGCAAAAGCAATGGTGGGTGAAACTGCTAGTCGTCTTCTTTTTTTTTTTTTTTTTTGAGATGGAGTCTTGCTCCGTCACCCAGGCTGGAGTGCAGTGGCATGATCTCTGCTCACCGCAACCTCCACCTCCCAGGTTCAAGCGATTCTCATGCCTCAGCCTCTCGAGTATCTGGATTACTTGTGCGTGCCACCACGCCTGGCTAATTTTTGTATTTTTGGTAGAGATGGCGTTTCACCATGTTGGCCAGGCTGGTCTTGATCTCCTGACCTCAGGTGATCTGCCCGCCTTGGCCTCCCAAAGTGCTGGGATTACAGGCATGAGCCACCGCACCCGGCCAAAACTGCTAGTCTTTAGCATGCATCCAGGCAGCGCCACCAAATTGTATGAGTAGTCATCATATTCTTCACTGCCCTGTAATCACAGTTTTAAAAATGTGATTTATTAATTAAAAATTTATGTTAGCATGTCCTTGGTGAGGCAGTCAAAATCATAAATCTTATTAAACGTAGACCCTTAAGTCTTTAGTAGTCTGTGTGACAAAAGAGGAAATACATAGAAAGCATTTCTGTGGAATATGGAATTTTGAAGAAAAGCCCTTGCTCCCATTGTTTGAGTGGAGACTGAACTGAACCAACTGCTTTTGTGCTTTTTACTTGAACAAACAGCTGGCAGAAGTGGTTATTCAGACTCGGGTGTTTGGCAGACACTGTCTTGAAAATGAATGAAGTGAGCCTGTCACTTCAAGAAAAACAACTGCCAGGATTTGTTGCTAATGATAAAATGAGCTTTCAAGTGGAAATTTGAATTTTGGGAACTTGTCTGCCTGCCACTGTGAACTTGACAACTTCCTAGCACCGAGAGACTTTTCTGGATGAGTTTGATGATGAGATTAATGAATGGGATTTTTCGATACTGCAAAATGAGAGGTAACAATATCGAGAAGGTTTGCATAACTCAGTGAACTATGTTCCAAATGACAGATGTCATAAAATCAGGCATGAGTTAGAGATCCCTTCAAAGTGCAAGATGGAGCTATGGGTTTTAGCGTAACAGAGTACGAAAAGTTCACCAGTATCATTTCAGATTCCATATTGCAACTGACCCCTGAGGAACTACCACTTGTGGAATTTTTGTGTGGTAGCAAGAAGAATGCCTGCAATATTTTTTTAAGATGATCTGAAAAGGCTATTAAAATACTCCTTCCTTTTCCAACTATGTATTCTCTGAAGCCAGATTTTCTTCCTAACATCCAGCAACTGACAGGATGCAAACTCTGTGAGAATCCTTCTGTTAAGGACATTTGAACAATATAGCACTACTCTTCTCACTACTTTTTTTTGAGGGAGGATTGATGAATAGTTAATTTCATGAAAAGTATTATGTTAATATATGTTTAATTGTCATTTGTAAATAAATTTTTAAAATAAATACTTACTTTTTTTCCATTTTAATTTCTAATCTGGTAAATAGCGATACAATCCACAGAAACAAAAGCTCTTGGGAGTCCTCAATAATTTTTATGAGTCAAAAGAGGTCTGGAGATAAAAAAAAGTTTGCGATCCGCTGCTTTAGAACACTGGTTTTCAGCCTTGATGGACAGCAGGATCGTCTGTAATTTTAAAAGTTACCACTGTGGAGCTTGCAGAGAGCTGAGATTGCGCCACTGCACTCCAGCCTGGGGGACAGAGTGAGACTCCGTCTCAAAAAAAAAATTACGGCTGTGTTGGTCTCACCCCTAGTGTTTCTGTTTGAATTCGCCTGGGGTGCAGTGTGAGCGTCGTGATTTTTTCAGACCCGCCAGGTGATGCGGCCGTGTAGCCAGGGGTAGGAAGCACAGGACGAGGCAGATGCTGGAGATGAGCAGGCCCTGGCTTTGTCAGCCTCAACTGTATTGCAGGCGCTGTTCTTAGTGCTGGAGGTAGGGCAGTGAACAAATAGAAAAGTCCCTTCCCTCAGGGAGCAGGAGAAACATCTCTTCCCCTTCCCGGAGAGGAGATGGCTAAGCAGGTAGACAAATAAGTGTTACCTTCTGTAAGGTTGGGGGTGGACCTCATGGAATACCAAGGCCAGGGTGCAGTGGAGTCCTAATGTGCTGGTTTGCTTTGCCTTCAGACCAGGTTTTGGCCCCGGTTTGCTGCAGTCTTCAGAGCTGGTGCCCCCTGACCCTCAGCAGCCACAGGCCTCCGCCGAAGCCCCATTTGCTGCCAGAGGGATCTACTCGGAGGAGATGCCGTCGGTGGCCCGGCCTCGGCCTGTCGGGGGTACCACAGGTATATGTGGCTGTTTAGCTTCCATTTTTGAGCTACGGGACATTAACTTGAAAGAAACTTTATTTTAGATGTCTCAGAGTGTCAGTGTGCAGAGGCCTCTGCCACTGCTGTTTCAGGGCTGTTTCCCCTCATATCCTGACCGAGATGGAGGCGGAGAGAGAGGCGGAGCTCCCAAAGCTGCTGTCTGCTGATTGGCTCTGGAACCAGGCCCTTCATGTGAAATTCACGGCACGCTTCCTCCAGGAAAAACGTTTCCAAATCCTTACTGTAAATGGAAAGATCTAGGTCTGAGCACTTTGGATGGCATGAAAACAAGAGTTAGTTTTCAAGAAGGTGCTTTTTTCAGCTTGTAATGAACGACTCTCAAAGTCTGGGTGACAGAGCAAAACTCTTATCTCGAAACAAAACAGAAGCAAGTAGTTTAAGCCAACTCCAAATTTGCAATAATTGGTGGATATTTTTTCATTATGGTTTTTCTAGGAAATTCTTTTATTTTGCATTGTCTATTACTCAGCAAAACAAATAGTGTATCCTGGAATCCTGTAGATTTTCCTGAACTTTACAGGTGTTTGCTTTGCAGTGAATCTTGATTCACCTGCTAATTTTAGGTATTTGAACCCCCCTACATGGCATGCATACTAAGCAAAATTCAGATGTATTAATTTTTAGTTTAAAATCTGAACGAATATAGAAATTATACATGTTTGATAACATTCAAAAGGAAATTATTTTTAAATTTCTATTAGATGAAATTATGTAAAAACGTATAATGGAAAATGTTAAGATCTATTAGAAGGATTACCTTTTTAACTATAGAAAATTATGAAACATGTATTTGTCTGAAAATTGCCAGTTATTTTCAAAAAAAGAAAATAGTACCTAGGAGAAATTTACAGCACCTCACGATCAAGAAGTATTTTTATTGTAGAAGATACCTCATATAAATTAAGTGGGCCAACCTGAAAAGATCAGTGGGAGGAGGAAAAAGGTCCAGTTTTTAAATATTTTAAAATTGCAAATTAACACCATAATGCACCATTTCAATCATGAAATTATTTTTATAATAATGTGGCATGGTAAAGTTAGCATCCAGTTTCTTCATCTGTATGTACTGGGAATATTCGTACTTACCTCCTTGGTTGTTTAGCTGATAAAAGAAGATGACAGAAGTGCTCAAAATAGTGCCTAGCATAGCATAAACTTTCAATAAATATTAGCTGCCATGACCATTGTCACTATTATTTTCAGTGGTGGCATAAATTATTAAATTTTTGGAAGGCAGTTTGGCGGTAGGACTTACAGAGCCTTTGATTTGGTAATCCCAGTTCTGGAAATCCAGGCTCACTCTCCTAAAATCCAAAATATTGGGGGAAAATGACGTGCCAAGATATTTATCACAGCATTATTTGCCTAATAGCAAAGAATTGTTAGTTTCCCCAGATACTCAGTAGTAAGGGCATCCTTGAGTAAATCCTACAGCTACTTAAGATGAAGAGGTCATAAAAAGCCAGAAAAGGGGGATTTGAGATTTACCAGTTGCCTCCTGTGTGTTTGAGGCTTGATCTGTTTTATGTCTTTTAATCCTTGAAATAACCCTCTGAGGTAGATTTTTTTTTTTTTTTTTTTTTTGAGGCAGAGTTTTTGTTCTGTCGCCCAGGCTGGAGTGCAGTGGCACAGTCTCGGCGCATTGCAACCTCCGCCTCCTGTGTTCAAGCGATTCTCCTGCCTCAACCTCCCAAGTAGCTGGGATTAGGATTACAGGCGCCCGCCACTGAGTCCGGCTAATTTTTGTATTTTTGGAAGAGACGGGGTTTCACCATGTTGGCCGGGCTGGTGGTGAACTCCTGACCTCAGGTGATCCGCCCGCCTCAGCCTCCCAAAGTGCTGGGATTACAGGCGTGAGCCGCTGCACCCAGCTGAGGTAGATTTTTTATTCCTGCTGGAGAAGTGAGGAATCAAGGCTCAGCGGTAGCCATAGCCCGTTGCTCAGGGTCACATGGCTTGTCGATGGCTGAGCTGGAATGCAAACCCCGGCTTGCTGGGCTCAATGCTGACTCATGGGGGAAGCCTGTGCTGTATAGTTAAGTGAACAACACAGGATACAAAATCCTACCGAATGATGATTTCAGCTACTGGAATGGCTTTACACAGAAGGTGTGCTTTTCTCCCTGTGCAGTTGGTTGAGCCTTTGGAAATAGGGAACACTGTGCTGCTCTTGTAGCATTTTGCAAGATTTGCTCAAACAACGTCTGTTGGGCAAGGAGGGCTGGTAGTCCTGATCATTTTAATACTGTTAGGATTTTTCAGTAACTGACCTGGTGCTCCAGTAGAGTGCATTGCTCTGCCCAGAGCCAGGACAGCTTTTCCCGACTTTTAGTTATCATTAAATATCCAAATAAAACCATCGAGGAGTTCTTTTTTTTTTTTTCAATGTGGTTGATTAATTGAGGTTGTTGGTCAGGTACAATAGCTCACAGCTATAATCCCATCATGTTGGGAGGCCAAAGTGGAAGGATCACTTGAGGCTAGGAAGAGTTCAAGACCAGCCTGGCCAACATAGTGAGACCCCATCTCTTAAAATAAAGAATTGAGAGAATTGAGGTTGTTAATTAGACAACTAGAGTAGGAATAGACTTAAAGACGGAGGAGGTGCCTCCTTTAGATGTGGACGCTTGGAGCCTTTGTGGTTCCAGTCTGAGCATCACTGGTGAATTTGATGAAATTTCCAAATTTAGAAATAAGTATTCTATTTCACAGTGCTTAAGGATCACTTTGTTCGCCCTTAATTTGCAGTATAGGTGTATTTCCATATGACAGAAGTTGGTGAGGGAGAAAAACATTGTGTATTACCTGGCTTCCATAGCCACAGGAGGCTGCAGATGTCTGGGTATAGGGGGGTAATTAGCTCTAGAGAGTCCTCTGGCTCTGCCATCAGCTCACCGCACCAGTGAGGCTGGGGGAGTGGTTTTAATTGTCTTGTGGCTACATTACAGACACAATATGGGTTATAATGAAAATATACTTCAATATGCTGAATTTAAATAGATACGTATTCTGCCTTTTAAGGGGAAAAAAATAAGCATATTGTATATCCAGCTCCTTGTGAATCTCGAAGCCACAAGCAAGAAAGAGCCAGGCTTCAGCTTCATGGTGGCTCCCAAACCTGTCACCCGTTTCTTAATAAATGAGCTGCTCCTTGTTGGTAACTGCCACAGAGATGAATGGAAGTACCTTCTGTGGTACCGTTTATCCCCAGTCCTAATGTCTAGCCACGAAAATAAGGGCATCACTGTCAGCCTCTGAATTAAAAGAAAATCAGAGTCCAGGAACCAAGAAGCTTATGGTCTGTTGCTCTTAGGAAATGCCATTTCTGGAGATGGAACTGGTACCAAGTCATGATCCCTTGTCCTTAAGGAGTGCAGTGATCAGAGCTGACAGTGTCTTCTGACAGGGTGTTTCTGAAACAGTTGCATCAGGGGTGGGATTGTGGTTCCACTGGGGCTGTTGCGGTGCTCACAGGGAGGAGGGGTCACCCTCACACAGTGCTTCAGGAGAGGAGCCCGCCGGCTTTCTGATGGGCTGGTAGGAAGTGCGCAGGAAAGAGGAGTGGAGCATAGGGTGTAGGTTTTTAGATCTGAGCAAGTAGGGCTGCACAGCCCTGGGTGGAAATGGGGAGGGCGAAATGGGGGACAGACTTAGGCTTAGGGATGAATGTCACGGGGTCAAGAATTCTGTTTCAGACTTTTTTTGCAATGGGATTTTCTTCTTTTATTTGTTTATTTTTATTGCTTGGTCCACGGTGCTTCGTGGTACATTTTCCTACCGCTTCGTGGTGCATTTCCCTACCTGTGGGACCCTCAGGAAATGCTGACAGTATGGCAGTTGAGGTGAGATTTCTGGAGATAGAACTGGTACCAAGTCCTGATCCCTTGTCGTTAAGGAGTGTAGTGGTCAGAGTTGACAGTGTCTTCCTCGGCAGCCATCCTCGGCAGCCATACTCTCCTATAAATGTTGACCAGGCCACTCCACCGTGTTCCTTCCAGGCTCCCAGATCCAGCACCTGACACAGGTGGGGATTGCCAGCAGAATTGGAGCTCAGCCAGTGGAAATCCCACCAAGCAGAGGCAGCCAGTATGGGGGGCCAGGCTGGCCTTCGTACGGGGAGGACGAAGCGGGGCGAAGAGAGGCCGTGAGTATCTCCTGTTTGGGTCATCATTTAAAATTTAGACATAGGCCAGGTGCGGTGGCTCACACCTGTAATCCCAGCACTTTGGGAGGCCGAGGCGGGCGGATCACGAAGTCAGGAGTTTGAGACCAGCCTGGCCAATATAGTGAAACCCCGTCTCTACTAAAAATACAAAAAAAAATTAGCCAGGCGTGGTGGCGGGCGCTGGTAGTCCCAGCTACTTGGGAGGCTGAGGCAAGAGAATCGCTTGAACCCGGGAGGTGGAGGTTGCACTGAGCCGAGATCGTGCCACTGCACTCCAGCCTGGCTGACAGAGTGAGACTGTCTCAAAAAAAAAAAAAAAAAAAAAGACATAATCCCTCAATTTAGCAGCTTCTGCTTTGGGGGGTCCCTTTTTAAAACCTACATTTAAAAAAGTTTTAATCTCTCTCACATTTTCCCACCTTCTGGTGTTTTGGCTTACAGTTTTTAGCATCTAGCTTTTAGGAAGTATACAATTTTTCTTGAGGCAGAGTTCAAGCTTTCAGTAGTAAATTTGTATCTATAGGTGACAACTCTGGAGTTCATGTTTGGCGGGATTGCTGTATAAATATTCATGCTCTTCCACAGCATTTGTGTTTCACTGTGGGTTTGTTAATGTCATTTGTATTATGACCATGTGTAGGTAATTTTGTAATAAGCACACAGTTGGGGACATTTTAAGGCACAGGTTTTCTTTTTGAGACTTCTGTTCACTCACTCAATATGAGCATCGGTAATTCCTACAAGTGCTTTCATTTGCTTTTCTCAAGAACTGTATATCCTGGGGGGATAAATTCATGAGGTTTGAAAATAACCACCCAGAATATTACTTTTTGTTTTCTCCTTATCGTTATGCTACAGCGTCTGTTGCATTTCTGTGCCTTCCCAACAGACACACTCAATTCCTTTCATGGCTGGATGCTCTTACCTAGTAAAAAGACATTAACTTTAGAATAAGGCGCTTCCCTAAAAGAGACATTGTTATACTTAGAGTCTCAGGTATCTGCTTTAAGTTTGCTGCCATTTCTCTTTTTTTGCCTTCATTTTGCCCAGCTTAGCTTCATGAGGTGTTCGGGGTTGGTTTTGGTGTTCTGTTTTCTTGAAAAAATGGAGGCAAGGTCTCACTATGTTGGCCAGGCTGGTCTTGAACTCCTGGCCTCAAGCAATCCTCTCTCCTTGGCCTCCCAAAGGATTGGGGTTACAAGTATGAGCCACCGTGCCTGGCATGGTGTGTTAAGGTTTTCCTGTCACATCCACTTTGGAGCACTGCTCGGTCACTATTTGGAGAAGTGAAACGTAGAAAGAACCTAGAGCTGGAATGCCATGTTTGGCTCACAAATAACTTGGCCCTAGCATGGTTTTTAGTACGCAGATTTAAGTACTCTTACATATAAATGCAAAGAGACATTTATTTCCACTGGGGGAAAAAATAAACATGAAAAAAAAATCTGAAAAGTGTAATAATTCTTGTGAAACTCCTGCCAAATTAATCTCTATGCTGCAAATATCAGCAAAACTATTTTATGCTTTAGTGCAGATAAGTTTTTAAAGACAAGGCTCTACAGAGCCCTCAGTAGACACACACACACACACACACAGAGACAGGAGACAGACAGCAGCTAGATAAAGCAGAAGATGGTTGCGTAGGCTCCAGTCCAGGGCAGAGGCACCTGTTCCCCTTGTCAGCCTGGCATGGATCCGCTTAACCTCCTTCAGCTCTCAGATATCACCCAACCTTTCACATCATGGGGCACTCCAGCCTCCCTCCCTTCTGTTCTCCCCAGCCCCCTGGTGTCTTCACCCCTCACCTGCGTCATAGGCAGCAGGGCCCTGTTGGAGGGCTGAGTTGGTGGATGGACGTGGGCAGTCCTGGGAACCTTCCTAAAGCCAGTTTGCATTTGATGTTTCGGCTTATTCTTCGTAGGAAGTACAGTGACGTTTGCCATGTTTTTCAGACACACATGCTCGGACATCAAGAGTATTCTTCTTCACCGCTATTTCAGGTGCCAAGGACTTCAGGCAGGGAGCCCCCAGCTCCTTCCGGGAACCTCCCCCACCGGGGACTGCAGGGCCCTGGGCTGGGTTACCCCACCAGCTCCACGGAAGACCTCCAGCCCGGCCACTCCTCGGCCTCTCTCATCAAAGCAATCCGCGAGGAGCTCCTCCGGCTCTCCCAGAAACAGAGCACCGTGCAGAACTTCCACAGCTGATCGGCCTCGCCTCGCAGATTTGCCAAGTATCCGCTTCCTGTGGAAGCAAGACCAAAAGGAAATCAACTGAGTGGGTGTTTGGAAGAGGAAGGAGCAACTCTCGGGCAGCCTGCCCAAGGGAGGGAGCAAGTTGCAATTTAGAAGATGCCATACGTCGTGTGACAGCTCATGAGCCTTTCACTGGGCTGGCAATTGTCTGAACACTTGGGTTCAGTTGAAATATATGTATTTTGGCCAAAAGCCAGCAGCACTTCACAAAAACAAAACACAAACCTAAGCTAACAAAATGACTGCATTCGTCTCTTTTTTAAAGGCAGAGATTAAACTGTATAGACAGCACAGGGATGAAAGGAACCAAGCGTTTCTGTGGGATTGAGACTGGTACGTGTACGATGAACCTGCTGCTTTGTTTTCTGAGAAGAGGTTTGAAGACATTTTATTAACAGCTTAATTTTTCTCTTTTACTCCATAGGAACTTATTTTAATAGTAACATTAACAACAAGAATACTAAGACTGTTTGGGAATTTTAAAAAGCTACTAGTGAGAAACCAAATGATAGGTTGTAGAGCCTGATGACTCCAAACGAAGCCATCACCCGCGTTCTTCCTCCTTCTTCTGGTGCTACAGCTCCAAGGGCCCTTCACCTTCATGTCTGAAACGCAACTTTGGCTTTTTCAGTGGAAGAATATGTTGAAGGTTTCATTTTGTTCTAGAAAAAAAAAAAAAAATCCCTCCCAAAGTGGGGCAAAAAGCTTTATATTTATTTGATTATCCAAAATACAGATCAAAGTTTAGATCTACATTCTTCATTGTATTTGCTGTTTCTTAATTGGGCACACACAACTCCTGGTCATGTCCCAGTTCAGCACCGATCGCTAAGGCCGATCCTGTAGAATGAGGCTTTCAAGAGGTCCTAACTGATCCTTTCTTCCACTTTGCTGTTGATTTGTTCACAAATTACGTCTGAATGAGAAATCTTCTGTAAGCAAAAGTTATTTAATAATTCCCAGCACCACGAAATTGTTATACATACATCCCTACCAGTCACATTCCCTGTGTTCAGAGCCTGGAAATGAAATTGAGTTCAGTTCAGCCTCTCTGTAATGAATCAAGAAATGTAAAAGAGCTTTGAGACCCCAAGGGAAAGGAGAGAGTTGCTTCTCATTTCTGATTTTATTGTGCTGTTACTCTGTCGAGTGGCTATTAAAATTGTCTTATGCTCTTTGGGCTAAGAGGGGATCATCTCGCTTAAGATTTACTCCTGATGTAAACATTTCCCCCACTTTCCAAATGATGGTAAAGAAAACAGTGGCAAGGGCTGTTCTGTTTTCTGGTACCTGAGTGAATCTCAGAAGAAAAGCAGGCTTAGCTAAGAGATTTTCACTATTAACCTGTTTTTATTAGATCAGCGAAGACAGTCATGCATCGCTTAATGATGGGGATGCATTCTGAGAAATGTGTCATTAGGCTGTTTTGTTGCTGTGCCAACATCCTAGATTGTACTTACGCAACCTACATGGTATAGCCTACTACACACCTGGGCTGTGTGGCATGGCCTGTTCCTCTTAGGCTACAAACCTGTACAGCATGTTACTGTACTGAACACAATGGTAAGTATTTGTGTATCTAAACATAGCTAAACATAGAAAAGGTATGGTAAAAATACAATTTTATAGTCTTACGGGACTACCATCAATATGTAGACCGTCATTGACCAAAACATCCTGATGTGTGCATGACTGTACTTTTCATTAAATAACAGATAAGGGGCTATAGAATTTGGGGCTCTGACTGATCAAAACCTGTGTATCTGTGTCAAGTTTTAAGACCCCTGAAACAGCTAAAACAGGTTTCCAAAGTGTAATCACTGGATTTCAAAACCATGTTTTAGCCCTTCATTAATGAAGCCTGTTGTACAGATTTAGAGTCTTACAATACGAGGAAAGTTGGTTCTGGGAAGGTAAGATGTAGCCAATTTTCATGTGGGCACCTCTGAAAGAGAAGGAGTGCAGGAGAGTAAGTCTCTCAAGGACGTTAAACAAAGGACCAGCAGCATCTTATCAGGCGATCCTCAGAGGCTCCAAGGAGCATTGGAGAGAATGCCCCTTTCTGGGCTTGATGTCTTGGTTTTGGTTTAATACCAAATTTCTCTTGGTCTTGGTTTAATACCCGACTCTCCCCAAACTGAACGATTATCTTTGTATGTCACTCAAAAATACCAGGTTTCCTGAATATGTTATTAAGAATTTCAGATATCCAAGCAGAATTTTATTATGGACACCTTGTAATGAATTCAAATCGTGTGACAGCAAACGGGATAAATGGCCCCTTCTCACCCAGTTCCGCTCGGGGCCATACAGGCTTGCACATAGAGTGTGCTAAAAATGGTAACCTCCTTTGAGCATTGCAGAAAGAGGGTTCTGTTTCAAATTGGGCTGACCGTAAAAGCAATTTTGATGTCTTTCAAACTACCATAAAGGGATTTTAACTGTATTTTTATTCTTAGAAACAATATACCTTTAAACAGATGTCAAGACCAAAGATGATGTAAAATAAACAGCCGGTGGTGATGGTGTGGTGTGAGCAGGCCCCCGGATCACCAGCCCTCTGCTGGTGGTCATAAAGCACACACAGTTTGTACTTGCTTCCTCTCGACGCCTGCCACAACAGTTTTGCCAGTCACCAAACTCAGAACAAACTAGCTGTGTGAGCAGCACCGTACCCTAGCGGTCTTCAGACATTAAGTTCACGTCATCCACCGAAAGGAAGGGTCCTTGCGTTGACAGCGTGTGGCTTTGGAGTCCGTTTATGGAAGCACTCTACAATGAACAGTTGAATTTTATGTCTATTCTTTTTTCCTATTTTAAAAGTTCTAGTGGTAACACAAACTGTAAATTTGAGTCAGAATGTTTGGAGAAATGTTTTTTTTTTTTTTTTCAGAATCTACTTTGTCACTCACTGACCGTGTCTGGTTCCTTCTCTGAACTTCATTCTCCCCATAAGCCAAACAAGAACAGACCTCCCCCGCCACCTCCCAGGCGCCGTAGTTGTGAGAATCAGATGTGATCATGTGTGCAGATGTCCTGTGAGGAGGGAGCATAAAGCACTGTGAAAATGTAGCATGCTGTCTATGTGGACGCCCTAGGATGAGCGATGTGAAACCCTACGCTCCTGTGGTGAATGGGTTCACACATGGGTAATGAGCAAAACCGAAAGCTCAGTGTGACTCAGTTTCCTCACTCCCATTTTGCTTTAAATTCACTTCCTTCACCAATTTTCCGATTGCATTTATTAAGCATCTTTCTGCTCCCGACTTTCTGGTGTCTCTGGCACCAAATAAGCCAGCAGACATGAGCCTTGCCTTCTGAGATTTTAGAATCTAAGATAGCACGAGTGGGTATAGAAGATGGAAGATACCGATAAATAACATGGTTTAAGCGTCAATAAAATTCATTCGAAGAGATCAGGCGCGGTGGCTCACGCCTGTAATCCCAGCATTTTGGGAGGCTGAGGCAGGTGGATCACTTGAGATCAAGAGTTTAAAACCAGCCCAGGCAACATGGCAAAACCCCGTCTCTACAAAAAAATACAAAAACTAGCTGGGTGTGGTGGCGCATACCTGTAGTCCCAGCTGAGGCACGATAATTGCTTGAACCCGGGGGGCGGAGGTTGCAGTGAGCTGAGATTGCACCACTGTACTCCAACCTGGGCGACGGAGCAAGACTGTGTCTCAAAAAGAAAAAAATTCGTTCAAAAGACATAAATGCATTAGGCACCCAGAAGAAGTTGCAGAAGTTGCATGTTTGGAAATGCAGTATCTTGGGGAGACGTCAACTTCTGAAGTGACTTTGAAGGCAGGGCAGCTACCCAGGCAAATGGTGTGGAAGGAAGAGCTGAGAGTGGGCCTGGGAAAGGCTGTAGGGAAGGAGTGAAGCTGTCACTGAAAATGAACTTGATCTTGATCTGCTTTGATATGGGGACAGAATCCCCGACTGCACTGTTGAGGGAGTTTCGGAAGAGAAGGAAGAGGTGCTGGAAGGATGCTTTTGCAGTCATGCAGCAAGGAAACGACCAGGGCTGTGAAGATCTACAGAGGAAGTGCTCCAGTGTGGGGGAGGCAAGGGAAGAGGACGAAAATGATGAGAATGACACTGAGGTCATTGTTTAGAGCAGATCTCAAGCAGCCGTTTGGCCACGCCAAATCCTTTGTGGAGCATAGTGGGTTATCTGTCTGTCTGTCTATCTGTCTATCTATCTATATATATATTCAGCTTCTTTACTGCTACCTACACATTTTTCTCCAAATTTTATTAATTTCATAGTGTTTTGATTTGGGTGGCAGATGACTTTTAAGCAGTGGGTGTTTGCTGGCCAGATCTTTCCTGGCATGCGGACTGTGAGGCAAAGCACGGGTGAAGGTAGGCGCTAAAGGCTTTGGGCTAAAACCAGCACGCGGTTCTGTGCTATAGGAGTCTCCCGTTTCCCGTGGACAGGTTCAGCGTTCCTTCTTTTGCACAACTTTTTTCTAAGTGTTCCAGTGACCAAGCCAGTCATTCGGACACTGATTTGCAGTGCATTGGCAGTAATTCACAAATTAGTTATTATATAAGTCTCTCTCATCCCTTTCGCACTAGATTCTCAGACATGAATGGATTTGTCGTTTGGAAGGAAAGCTGGGTAAGGTTTTGGGCACGGGAAGGAGGACTACAGTCTTAACTCCCACGCTAGCTTTAGCTCAAGTGGAGTTTTCACCGTGGTCATTTCTACCTCTGGAGCAAGGTTCCACCGCCAGTACTAGAGCCTGCTTATCCACATTTGCCCTGGACAGGGGGAAGTCCACTTCTGTACCAGCAGACAGAGCATGTGAACACAAAACACATTTCTATGGCATAGTCAACTGAACTTCATTTTTACATTTAATCTAACATGTTAACACGTTCTAACAGGGTTTCTATGAGCAGCTGCTGTAACATACTCATAAACTATGATAGACTTAACACTTGTTACCTAATGAACAAGGAGTGTGTGCATTTCAGGTTTCTTTTGATAGAGGTGATTGTCAGTGTTTAAATAGGACTACTTTCTCCACTATGAAGATGACTTGGAAATTGCAACATCATGGTACGTTGCTAAGTCCATGCTTGTGTGTGTGACAGTAGGCTTGATAATTTATCTTAAAACACAGCAGCATTGAAATTTAGGAAAAGAATATTAAATGCCTTTGGAAACATGAAACAAAGTTAGGAGCCAGTAAGAAAGTGATAGAAGCAATGAATGTCTTAATGCAGTGTAGTTAAAATGGCTTCCCACAGGGTAGATAATTATCCAGGATCCTTCCTTTTCCTTCTTCCCCCAGGTCTTTCAGGGGTCACTTCACATTTCTAAAGAAAGAGTGAATAGGCTGGGCATGGTGGCTCAAGCCTCTAATCTCAACGCTTTGGGAGGCTGAGGCAGGAGGATCGCTTGAGGCCAGGAGTTTGAGACCACCTTGGGCAACATAACGAGACCCCGTCTCTACAAAAAAAATTTAAAAATTAGCTGAGCATGGTGGCATGTGCCAGTAGTCCCAGCTACTCGAAAGGCTAAGACTGGAGGATCGCTTGAGCCAATGAGTTGTAGGCTGCAGTGAGTTATGATCACGCCACTGCACTCCAGCCTGGGCTGCAGGGTGAGGTCCTATCTCTGGAAAAAAAAAAAAAAAAAAGGAATAGGTAAAAGGGACAGAGGTGAAATTTTGAGTGACTTGAGTCTCTTGCAGTCCCTGATTACACAGAACCTTTCTGAGCTACTTGGAGCATCACGAATAGTCTTTCCTGTACTTACCAGATTTCAAGTATTCATAACTTGACTCCCTAAGTGTACAAGTTGGGAATAGTACAGGGCCAAGTTCAAGTCGCATATGCTGTACTGTTCCTCCTGCAAATGTGGGGAAAGAAGAGGGAGATACTAGAGGAAGTGAGGCTCCACCCATTCATTCAGTTGCTCTAAGCACCAGAGGACTGGTTTCAGAAAAGGGGAGTGGGAACGCCCTCGACTTTGCCCTCCTCCGGAGCATCTGGGACGCAGGGAGTCTGGCTAGCGTTAATAGGAAAGGTTGCTCGGCAGAGCTGCCCTGGAGTACTGACTTGTCTCTCCCTCCTTTGTCAAGGTCCATGTTTTTCTGGCTCTTCCTGCACACTCATCCCTAGATTATGAGCGTTAATGTACGAAATGTGCAGAGCAAATTGAGGCCACCTGTGGCATCAATACTGCAACTTAAACTTGACAATCATGGTTTGCTGGTCTCAAACAGGCACTGAAATCTCAGTATGGGTATACGATTTAATAATCGGCCCCTCCCTTCTATTTGTCGGTTTTATGTTTCTATCCTTCAATAGCTGCACTGTTTTCTAATGTGCTGTAGAGTTTTTGAAATAATTTATGCAAGTATTTGGTTTCCATGTTTACAATTTATACAGCTTTCCTAGCATTTTAAATGGAAATGTCAATAAATGCTATGAATTGGTGTCAAAGTGATATTTTCTGTTGATTTCCTTTGCAACATGATAGTTTTCTCGTTTGTAAAACATGAAACATTGGATGAGATGATCTTTCTGTTCTCTAATTTTGTGTCTCTTGTGAGAACACCCAGTACTTTTGTTACTGGTGGAGGGTGTCCAGGTTCTTGGCGTCTTGAACAAAGAGTTGGACAAAACACACAAAGCAAGGAAAGAATGAAGGAATGTATTGAAAATGAAAATATACTCCACAGTGTGGGAGCGGGCCTGAGCATAGGGGCTCAAGGGCCCGGTTACAGAATTTGTGGGGGTTTAAATACCCTCTAGGGGTTTCCATTGGTTACTTGGTGTACGCCCTATGTAAATGAAGAGGTTTAAGTAAAGTCACACAGTCATTTACTCGACGTACACCCTATGGAGAGGATGTTTCCTGTCATAGCTGAACTGTGGCTCGGCCTTATGTCCCCTCCTCCAGACCCCATTTTCCTGCCTCACTTTCATTGTCCAAGAAATTAAGTTGAAGGTATTCTATTCAGTGTGTGGAATTTGCAGACTTGTTTTCACTCGTTTTTGCCTGTGCCAATCCTTTCTACTCAGTGTAGTTTGACTGCTACCCACTTAGCAAATGGATGAATCCACTAAGAGCAAATTCAGTTTGGAATTAAAAGATTAGTGCCTCGCAATTTAGAAAGATGAGAAGACCAAAGTCCACACAGTCTTGAAAGGTAATAGGATAACCCTGGAGTTGTTTACACAACCCAAGAAAACAAGAACCCCTTGAAACTTAGAAAAGGAGATGGGCGCTGTGGCTCACGCCTTAATTCCAGTTGCTGTCATTCCAAGATCCTATCCAGGATTCTGTGTCATTTAGCTGTTATATTCCACCGTGTTTTGAGTTCCTTTTCCAAGTTTTGTTTTTGTTTTTTTGAGACAGAGTTGCACTTTGTCGCCCAGGCTGGAGTGCAGTGGCGCGATCTCGGCTCACTGGAACTTCTGCCTCCTGGGTTCAAGCAATTCTCCTGCCTCAGCCTCCCGAGTAGCTGGGATTACAGGCGCCCGCCACCATGCCTGGCTGATTTTTTTTGTATTTTTATTAGAGATGGGGTTTTGCCATGTTGGCCGGGCTGGTCTTGAACTCCTGGCCTCAAGTGATCCACCTGCCTCGGCCTCCCAAACAACAAAAGAGAATATAGTGGGAAAACGTGAAATCCAAATCAAGTCTATAGTTAACAGTATTGTACAAAGATTAATGTATTGGTTTTGCTAACTTTATTATGGTTATTGAGATTTTAATATTAGAGGAAGCTATGTAAAAGGTATCCTGAAACCCTCTAAATCATTTTTGCATCTTTTTATCTTTTTTCTAAATCTAAAAGTATTTAAAAATATAAACACGAATCTGGCACAGGTAAAGCCCACAGACCTTCTGCAGAGGCTCATATAATCCTGTCCTGTGCATCCACAACCCAGGGGCTCCAGTACTTCTCAGGGCAAGCTGCTAACTTTGAAACCACAGTTAACAATTGCAAGTCTTGGCAGAAAATAAACCTTCAAGAAGGAGGGCTGGTGGGGTCAACCAAAAGGAGAATTTAAACCTAAAAAACCAAGAAAATAGGCCAGTATGAAAGAGATAAATAATACGTTAGATGTTTAAAGAGGTTAAAAAGAACTAAGAACAGGATATTATGTAAAAGTCTAAGCAAATTTGCCGAAACCAAAAATAAGTTCTCAAAAGGGATTTATTTTATTTTATTTATTTATTTATTTTGAGACAGAGTCTCGCTCTGTCCCTGAGGCTGGAGTGCAGTGACGCAATCTCAGCTCACTGTAACCTTTGCCTCCCAGCTTCAAGCGATTCTCATGCCTCAGCCTCCAAAGTAGATGGGACTATAGGCGTACTCCACCACGCCTGGCTAATTTTTCTATTTTTAGTAGAGATGGTGTTTCACCATGTTGGCGGGCTGGTCTCGATCTCTTGGCCTCAGGGTGTTCCACCCGCATTGGCCTCCCAAAGTGTTGGGATTACAGGTGTGATCCACACTGCACCCGGCCAGAAAAGAAATCTTTAAAAAAGACAATATACACACAATGGTCAGATATTTAATATTTTACACATAACTGAAGAAATAACTATAACAGTTTTAATAATTTTATGTTTTAATCTAACTTTAGATGGAAAACAACAAAAATAGTGGAAACTAACTGGTAGAACTCATTACAAGATTTTATATGCTCTGAATGTAAATAGGTTTGAAATGACAGAAGAGCAGGGAGTTACTAGAAACAGCTAAGACTTACAAGAAAGGGCAGGCTGGTCCCACGCTCAGAGCCTGAACCCCCAGTTCAAATGAATATAACCAGGCGCGGTGGCTCCCACCTGTAATCCCAGCACTTTGGAAGGACGAGGCAGGCGGATCACGTGAGGTCGGGAGTTCGAGACCAGCCTGACCAACATGGAGAAACTCATCTCTACTAAAAAATACAAAATTAGCCGGGTTTGGTGGCACGCTCCTGTAATCCCAGCTACTCAGGAGGCTGAGGCAGGAGAGTCGCTTGAACCCAGGAGGTGGAGGTTGCGGTGAGCCAAGATCATGCCATTGCACTTCAGCCTGGGTGACAAGAATGAAACTCTGTCTCAAAAATAAATAAATAAATGAATAGGGATTTGAGTCATAATTGGCATTTCTTGTCCCTCTCTCCTCTTCCTCTCTGCACCTGCCAAGCAGAGCTTAAGGTAAGAAGAAAAGAATAACAAGAACAGAGATCCTTTTGTTCAGTTTCTAAGTTAGATTATTAATGAAAAGTTCTCATCGGATAGTGCCCTATTAAGTAACTTTCTCCCTCTACAGAACTCGGTACTTTCCTTGCCACACCCTTCTGCCCATCCTGGAATAAATGGGGGTGGGTGAGTTTGATTTCTCTACTGCTGAAGACTTGAAAAATTGTAGCCACAAATCTAGGTAAACCACATTTGTGTAGCTGAACTATTATTTGTTGTATTTGTGCCAAAGTATAGCATTACAGAAGTTTAAGACACAGAACCTATCTGGAAAACTCGTAAAGCTGTTTCTGAGTGCCTGATTGGTAGCTGGTTCCATCAGTATCTTGAAAATATGTGTTAGTGTAAGTACAGGTATACCCTGGAGATACTGGAAATTCGGTTCCAGACCACTGCAGTAAAGCAGGTCACGAACTTTGTGATTTCCCACTGTATACAGAAGCTATGTGTAGCTATACTGTAGCCTATTAGGTATGCAACAGCATTCTGTTTTTTAAAAAAAGCATACATGCCCTGATTTAAAAATACTTTGTTGTTAAAAAATGTTAAAAATTATTTGAGCCTTCAGTGAGTCCTAATCTTTTTGCTGGTGGAGGGTCTTGCCTCCATGTTGATGGCTGCTGACTGATCAGGGTGGTGGTTGATGAAGGTTGGGGTGGCTGTGACAATTTCTTAAAATAGAACAACAATGAAGTTTGCCACTTCCGTGTACCCTTTCTTTGATGGAAGATGTCTCTGCAGCATGTAATGCTGTTTGATGGCATTTGACCCACAGTAAAACTTCCTCCAAAACTGGAGTTAATCCTCCCAAACTCTGTCACTTCTTTATCAACTAGGCTTATGGGATAGTCTACATCCTTTGTTGTCATTTCACTGATGTTCACAGCATCTTCATCAGGACTAGATTCCATCTCAAAAAACCACTGTCTTTAGTCATCCATAAGAAACAACTCCTCAACTGTTGAGGTTTGACCATGAGACTGCAGCAGTTCAGTCACATCTGTAGGCTCCACTGCTAGTGCCCTTGCTATTTCCACCCCATCTGCAGTGACTTCCTCCACCGAAGTCTTGAACTCCTCATCCGTGAGGATTGGAATCACTTCTTCCAAAGCCCTATAAATGTTGATATTTTAACCTCCTCCCATGAATTACGAATGTTCTTTTTTTTTTTTTTTTTTTTTTTTTTTTTGAGAGGGAGTTTCGCTCTTGTTGCCCAGGCTGGAGTGCAATGGCGCGATCTTGGCTCACTACAACCTCTGCCTCCTGGGTTCAAGCAATTCTCCTGCCTCAGCCTCCTGAGTAACTGGAATTACAGGCATGAGCCACCACGCCTGCCCGGCTAATTTTGTGTTTTTAGTAGAGATGGGGTTTCTCCATGTTGGCCAGTCTGGTCTCTAATGCCTGACCTCAGGTGATCCGCCCACCTCGTCCTCCCAAAGTGCTGGGATTACAGGTGTGAACCATGGCGCCTGGCTAATTATGAATGTCCTTAATGGCATCTAGAGTGAGGAATCATTTCCAGAAGGGTTTCAATTGACTTTGCCCGGATCCATCAGGGGAGTCACTATCTATGGCAGCTATAGCCTATAGCCTTATGAATTTTTTTTTTTTTTTTTTTTTTAGACAGGGTCTCATTCTGTCACCCAGGCTGGAGTGCAGTGGTACAATTGCTGCTTACTGCAACCTCCACCTCCCAGGCTCAAGCGATCCTCCCACCTCAGCCTTCCCAGTAGCTGGGACTATAGGAGCGTGCAACCATACCCAGCTAATTTTTTTTTTTTTTTGTATTTTTTGTAGAAACAGGGTTTTGCCATGTTGCCCAGGCTGGTCTCGAACTCCTGACCTCAAGCAATCCGACTGCCTCAGCTTCCCAAAGTGTTGGGATTACAGGCATGAGCCACTACGCCTGGCCTGAAATGTATTTCTTAATAAGACTTGAAAGTTGAAATTACTCCTTGATTGATGGGCTGCAGAATGGATATTATGTTACATATGAAAACAACATTAATCTCTTTGTACATCTCCATCAGAGCTCTTGGGTGACTAGTTGCACCGTCAATGAGCAGTAATAGTTTGAAAGGGATCTTTTTTCTTAAACAGCAGGTCTCAACAGTAGGCTTAAAATATTCTTTAAACCATGCTATAACAGATGTGCTGTCATCCAGGTTTTGTTGTTCCATGTATGGAGCACAGGCAGAGTAGATTTAGCATAATTCTTAAGGGCCATGGGATTTTCAGAATGCTCAATGATCATTGGCTTCAACTTTAACTCACCAGCTGCATTTGCCCCTAACAAGAGAGTCAGCCTGTCCTTTGAAGCTTTGAAGCCAGGCATTGACTTCTCCTTCTCCTCTCTTGCTATGGAAGTCCTGGATGGCATCTTCTTCAATAGAAGGCTATTTATCTACACTGAAAATCGGTTTTTTGTTTTTTTGACACGGAGTCTTGCTGTGTCACCCAGGCTGGAGTGCAGTGACAATCTTGGCTCACTGCAACTTCCACCTCCCAGGTTCAAGCGATTCCCCTGTCTCAGCCTCCTGAGTAGCTGGGATTACAGGCATGCGCCACCATGCCTGACTAATTTTTTGTATTTTTAGTAGAGCCGGGGTTTCATCATGTTGGCCAGGCTGATCTCGAACTCCTGACCTCAGGTGATCCACCCGCCTCAGCCTCCCAAAGTGCAGACATTACAGGCATGAGGCACCATGCCTAGCCTGAAAATCTGTTCTCTACTGTAGCCACCTTCGTCAGTTACCTTAGTTAGATCTTACAGTTAACTTCCTGCAGCTTCTAAATCAGCACTTGCTGCTTTACTTTTTTATGTTATAGAGATGGCTTCTTTCCTTAAACCTCATGAACCAACCTCTGCTGGTTTCAAACCTTTCTTCAGCTTCCTCACCTCTCTCAGCCTTCATAGAATTAGAGAGCACCTTGCTCTGTATTAGACTTTGGCTGAAGGGAATGTTGTGGCCAGACTGATCTTCTATCCAGACCACTCAAACTTTCTCCATATGAGCAATAAGGCTGTTTCGCTTTCTTCTCCTTTGTGTGTTCACTACGGTAGCACTTTTCATTTCTTTTAAGAAGAACTTTTCCTTTGCGTTCACAACTTGGCTGTTTGGCACAAGAGGTTTAGCCCGTGTCAGCTTTCAACGTGGCTTCCTCACCAGGCTTAATCGTGTCTAGTTTATTTAAAGTGAGTGACGTGCACCTCTTTCTTTCACTTGAACACTTCAGAGGCCATCGCAGGGTTAGTAATTGGCCTAATTTCAATACTGTTGTGTCTCAGGGAATAGGGAGGCCTGGGGAGAGGCAGAGTGCGAGGGAACAGGTGGTTGGTGGAGCAGTCAGAACACACACAACATTTATTGTTCTTAAGTTCATGGTGTTCTATGGGCATGGTTCATGGTGCCCCCAAACAGTAGTAACATCAAAGATCAAAGATCACGGGTCACCATAACAGATGATTAAAGAGTTTGAAATATTGCAAGAAGTACCAAAATGTGACTCAGAGACCTGAAGTGAGCACATGCTGTTGGAAAAATAGCACTGAGCTAGTCATGGTGGCTCACGCCTATGATCCCAACACTTTGGGAGGCCAAGGTAGGAGGATCACTTGATCCCAGAAGATTGAGACCAGCCTGGGCAACATAGTGGGACCTGTCTCTAAAAATATTAAAAAATTAGCCAGGTGTGGTGACCCACGCCTGTAGTCCCAGCTACTCGGGGTGGCTGAGGAAGGAGGGATTGCTTGAGCCCAGGAGATCAAGGCTGCAGTGAGTCAAGATTGCACCACTGCACTCCAGCCTGGGTGACAGAGTGAGATCCTATCTCAAAAAAAAAAAAAAAAAAGACAGAAAAATAGCACGAATAAACTTGCTTAGAGTTGCCACAAATCTTTGATTTGTAAAAAAAACAATATCTGTAAATCACAATGAAGTGAAGCACAATCAAACGAGGTATGCCTGTATATGGATTTTCATTCTGGGATATAGTATTAGAATATACCCCAGATCAGTGGTTTATTTCATTAAGCATTTTAAAATTCTGAGATTGTTTCAAAGAAAATGTTAGTGCAAGAAGTTAGGAGAAAAACAGGGCTTAAAAGGTAAAATGGGGCCGGGCATGGTTAATCCCAGCACTTTGAGAGGCTGAGGTGGTTGGATCACCTGAGGTCAGGAGTTTGAGAGCAGCCTGGCCAACATGGTGAAACCCCGTCTCTACTAAAAATACAAAAATTAGCTGGGCATGGTGGAGGGCACCTGTAATCCCAGTTACTTGGGAGGCTGAGGCAGGAGAATCGCTTGAACCCAGGAGGCAGATGTTGCAGTGAGCTGAGATTGTGCCACTGCACTCCAGCCTGGGCAACAACAGCAAAACTCTATCTCAAAAAAAAAAAAAAAAAAAAAAAAAAGGATAAAACAGGGTTCCTGCATTTCAGAACAAATGAGTGTTGGTCTTTTTTTTCCAACAGTAGCTCTGCACTGTGGCTGCTTTTGAAGAGCAGCAGGGATGTTCTATATTTAGCAGAATCCAGAAGTAGCTATTCGCCTTGGATCCTCCAGAAGCTGTAAATGAGAGACAAGAGTGATCGCTACCTAGATTGGAAGTCCGAGAACCAGTGTGTGCTTGGGTCTTGGTATTACTTTTCCCAGATATTGTTCTCTCTGGGTTCCTAGTGAGACAAGTTTAATATACAAATTAGGAGTAAAGTTAAATTTTAAAAAAATTTTGAAAATATATAATTACGCCAAATTTAAATTAGAACATCACTAATTTAAATGTGGCCTAATTATATCTTTTTTTTTTTTTTTGAGACGGAGTCTCACTCTGTCACCTAGGCTGGAGAACAGTGGTGTGATCTCAGCTCACTGCAACCTCTGCCTCCTGGGTTCAAGTGATTCTCCTGCCTCAGCCTCCTGAGTAGCTGGGACTACAGGCACCCACCATCATGCCCAGCTAATTTTTGTATTTTTAGTAGAGACGGATTTTCACCATGTTGGCCAGGCTGGTCTCAAACTCCTGACCTCAGGTGATCCACCTGCCTCGGCCTCCCAGAGTACTGGGATTACAGGTGCAAGCCAGTGCGCCCAGCCGAATTATATCTTTTTAAAGCCTATTCACTTAACCTTTTTTTGTTCTTCCTTTCCTGGTCAAAATGTGGATTAGCAAAAATAAAGGAAATAAAAACCTGTATAACTCTACCACCAGAGACACTGGCATCAAAATTTTAGTAAATTTTGGTCTTTTTAAAATAAATAAATAAATAATCCCAGCATTTTGAGAGGCCGAGGCGGGTGGATTGCTTGGGCCCGGGAGTTCAAGACCAACCTGGACAACATAGTGAGACCATATCTCTACTAAAAAATATATAAAAAATTAGCCAGGTGTGTTGGTGCACATCTGTGGTCCCAGCTCCTTGGGAGGCTAAGGTAGGCTGAGAATTGCTTGAGCCTGGGAAGTGGAGGCTGCAATGAGCCAGAATTACATCACTGCACTTCAGCCTGGACAACAGAGCAAGACCCTGTCTCAAAAAAAGTTAAAGGCTGGGTGCCGTGGATCACGCCTGTAATCCCGGCACTTTGGGAGGCAGAGGCAGGCAGATCACTTGGGCCCAGGAGTTTGAGACCAGCCTGGGCATCATAGTGAAAACCTATCTCTATAAAAAATACAAAAATTAGCTGGGTGTGGTGGTGCATGTCTGTAGTCC
Source organism: Pan troglodytes (assembly GCF_028858775.2). NCBI lineage: Eukaryota > Metazoa > Chordata > Mammalia > Primates > Hominidae > Pan > Pan troglodytes. Next base: position 154,195,966 of record NC_072404.2, on the reverse strand, counting down.
TAGCTACTTAGGAGGCTGAGGTGGGAGGATCACTTAAACCAGGGAGATAGAGGTTGTAGTGAGCTGAGATCATGCCACTGTAATCCAGCCTGGGCGACAGAGTGAGACCCTGTCTCAAAAACAAAAAAATTTTAAAATAACAAATAAATCTAAGCCAACTTAATGTTGTTTGGCGATCGGGACGGATGGGGATGATTTTCTTTCTAATTGACCTTCTGGTAAGCTATTGGTTTGGATTCTAGAGTACACAAGGGCGGAGGGTGGCAATAAAAGGATAAGAATTTGTGTGAGATGCAATCCGAAAAGAAGGATGAGAAGATATTCTGGGGCTCTCCAGCAGCCATTTTTCTAACTGCTGGAGGGAAATGGCACCCAGCAGCTAGAGCATCCTAGGGAGTCCCACCCTTTTGTGCCTATCCTGTGCTCTAGTTGACGGGCAATGCCCCACTGACCTCCTGATACAGTTCATGGAATTTTGCAGAGGTTTCCCAGGTTTGTGGCTGAGATGAGAACTTCGTGACTAGGCAAGCTGGGTCCAGAAAGCGACCCTTGGTTTTGAGCCTTTGTCTTTAATGCTGGACAACGGTGAGACTTAGCTCACAAACTGCATTTTTAGGGACCCTTGTGAAAAACATCTGTATCGATGGCTTTTCCTTGACTGCAGGACTCTCTTCAACTGCTAACTGGGTGAACCTATCAACTCCTCATAAGGCATTTCCTGCCACGGCTGGTGTTCCGCTGTGACTCCCCCACCCACCGATCAGACAGGAATGAACCAGAAGTAGCTTACCAACTATGAGGTTGGTGCAAAAGTAATTGCGGTTTCATCATTACTTTTAGTGGCAAAAACTGCAATTACTTGGCACCAGTCTAATATTTCTGTGTTGGGGCTCAGGAAACAATACCCCAAAATATGGCACTCTGACATGCTGACCTGAAGAAGAGGTCTCGAGTTCTCTCTGACCCCGCTGCCTCCTGTCTCTCCACCCTCTGTCTCTCCCGAAATACAGGATGAAGTTGTTCTCTGAGGTTCCCTTATCTGCCTAACATCTGGACTTACAAAAAAGAGAAAAGTGACCTCTGGTCCCTTCCCTGAGGTCTTGTTAACTGAACTCATATCACAGGAAGAAAGACTAAGTCTGTCAATGCAACTGGACAGACTTTTGTCACAAATCATTGTCTGCTCCGCAGGCACAACAGACTTTGTCTCAGGCCATTGTATGTTCTTCAAGCCCATTGAATTCCCTTACAAATCATTTACTACCCCCCAAAATGGCCCGCGCTTCCCCGTCTCCCTTTCCTCTAAGAAGAAGGGTCTAGAACCATTTGTACCCATCGTGTGGTGTGGCAATCACTGAGTAATTTTCCTCCCCCGTGCATGCTAATCAGTTTGTGCGCCATTACCCTTAATAATCTGCATTTTGTCCGTTGATTTTTCAGTGAACCATCAGAGGGCAAAGGGTAAGTTTCCGCTTGACCCAGACATGTGCAAGGCTGAAAGTATGCTTTCGCCTGTGACAAAGTCCTCCACACTTCAATCCCTATCAGGATAATTAAGGTTTCACCTTCTGATGTAACTGGCCCCTGAACCTCAGAAGCTGGGGTAAGTATCTGCATACTTGTCACATCTTTGTGTTCAGAGTTAACTGAATTTTCAGATGTCTCACAATTTTAGAAAGATTGTGATGGATGGCAAAATCAGAATTCAAAATGGTATTGACAGGCTAAAACACAGAGCCAAAAATCAAGAAAATTTTATTTAATCCTATTAAAGTTCTAGGTTAAAAAAAAAAATCTGGGGCCTGGTGTGGTGGCTCACGCCTGTAATTCCAACACTTTGGGAGGCCAAGGCGGGCAGATCACGAGGTCAGGAATTTGAGACCAGCCTGACCAACATGGTGAAACCCTGTCTCTACTAAAAATACAAAAATTAACTGGGCATGGTGGAGGGCACCTGTAATCCCAGCTACTTGGGAGGCTGAGGCAGGAGAATGGCTTGAACCTGGGAGGCGGAGGTTGCAGTGAGCTGAGATCGTGCCACTGCTCTCCAGCCTGGGCGACAGAGTGAGACTCCATCTCAAAAAAAAAAAAAAAAAAAAAAAAAAAAATTCTGGCTAGGCACAGTGGCTCAGGCCTGTAATACCAGCACCGTGGGAGGCCGAGGAGGGTAGATTGGCTGAGGTCAGGAGTTCGAGACCAGCCTGGCCAACATGGCAAAACCCCGTCTCTACTAAAAATACAAAAATTAGTCAGGCTTGATGGTGGGTGCCTGTAATCCCAGCTACTCGGGAGGCTGAGGCAGGAGAATCACTTGAATCCAGGAGGTGGAGGTTGCAGTGAGCTGAGATTGTGCTACTGCAGTCCAGCCTGGGCGACACAGAGTGACTCCATCTCAAAAAAAAAAAAAAAAAAAAGAGAGAGAGAGCTCCCAGAATTGTATGTGCTAATGGGAGTGATCCATGGAGTGGGGGAGGTTATGGATAACGCAAAAGACAAAGGAGAAAGTGAGAGGAATTGGGATTCAGAGCATAGTGGGGGAACTCGCCTTCAGATGGGGAAACAGGCCTTCAGAAGAACAAGAGTATTTCTCTATTGTGCAAAGGAGGGAAAGCACAGGACACAGGCCAAGATTCAGGTCACTCTGTTGATGTGCAAAAATTGACAACCTTTTTGGTTCTGGAAAAAAATAATTCCCAGTGAATATGTTACCATTTCTTTAGATTTATAAGCCTTGGGATTTTTTTAGTAGGTAGCAGAAACATTATTTCACAGCAAATTGTTTAATTTTGTGCTTTTTAAGAGATAACTCTGTTTCATTTTCCATGGCAAATAAGATACATTCAGAGTAATGGTGTCTATTATTTGGTGTAACACAATGATTAACATGGTATTATTTATTCTTTTAAATTTGTTAGCGTATGTTTTATGGCCTAGAATATGGTCTGTCTTATGAATTTTCCATGTGAGCCTGAGAATCATGGGTATTCTGCTGTTGCTGGATAAAGTGTTTCATAAATGTCAATTAGATCCAGTTGATTGATGGTGCTGTTCAGTCCAACTATGTCCTTACTGATTTTCTGCCTGTGGATCTGTCAGTTAATGAAAGCGCAGTGTTGAAGTCTGCAGCTCTAATAGTGGATTAGTCTATTTCTCCTTGCAGTTTTATCAGTTTTTGCCTCACACATTTTGATGTTCCATTGTTAGTTGCATGCACATTAAGGATTGTTATGTCTTCTTGGAGAACTGGTCTCTGTATCATTATATAATGGCTGTCTTCATCCTTGATAAATTTCCTTGCTCTGAAGTCTGCTGGTCTGAAATGAATATAGCTACTCCAGTTTTCTTTTGGTTAGTGTTAGCATGGTATATCTTTTCGCCATCCTTTACTTTTAAGCTATCTGTCTTTATAGTTAAAGTATGTTTCTTGTAGACAACATATAGTTGTCTTGTTTTTTTGGTCACTCATATAGTTTCTGTCTTTTAATTGATATATTTATACCATACAAATTTAAAGTGATTATTTATTTGGTTGAATTAATGTCTGCTATATTTGTTATTATTTTCTATTCGTTATCTTGTCCTTTGTTTCTCTTTTTTTTTGGGATCCTCACTTTTCTGCTTTCTCTGGTTTATCGGCATTTTATTTATTTATTTATTTTTGAGACAGAGTCTTGCTCTGTCGCCCAGGCTGGAGTGCAGTGGCACAATCTTGGCTCACAGCAACCTCTGCCTCCTGGGTTCAAGAGATTCTCCAGCCTTAGCCTTCCAAATAGCTGGGATTATAGGAGCACGCCACCACGCCCCGCTACTTTTTGTATAGTTTTTTAGTGGAGACGGGGTTTCACCATGTTGGCCAGGCTGGTTTCAAACTCCTGTCCTCAAGTGATCCTCCAGCCTTGGCCTCCCAAAGTGCTGGGATTACAGGCATGAGCCACTGTGCCCAGCCTTGAGCATTTTATATCATACTATTTCCTCCTCTCTCTTCGCATATCAATTATACTTTTTTAAAACTTTTTTCTGCACTAAAGTTTGCAATGAACGTTTATGACTAATCTAAGTCTAATTGCAAATGACACTAGACTGCTTTATGGGCATCCAAGCCCTTTACACATCAGATGGAAACCCAGAAGACATGGTGATGTTTAATTCACAATTAACCCCACCCCAAACACACATGTGCCGACCCAGACATAGAGCTTCCCCGCTAATGTCGCCCAAAGTTACTATGCAACTTACTCAAACTAAGGGTTGTGCAACCTAAATGCTTTGTAACTGAAAACATCCCTCTACCAGGGTCAAAGATGAAGAGTCCATTAAAAACAAAAAATTGGAAAGAAATAAAATTGAGTGGTGTGGTTTTGCTAGAATGTTTTAAAAGTAATTGCTAGAATGTAATATGATGTGGCATACCCTAATAATCACCATCATCATTGTAGTAGAAGCAGTAATGGTAAAACTAATAACGTATAGGATAGGAACATAAACTTTGCAGTCACAGCACTGAAAACACATTTGCCTGTGCTTACTATATACATGACTTTGGGTAATGAGATTTGATTAAAAACGAAAACATATTGAGAAATAAAATTGAGTAAGTGGCTTTGTTAGAATGGTTTTTAAATAATTGGTAAAATATATTACAACATGTTACATCCTAATAATAATAGTAATAGTGGTAGCAGTGGTAATAGTAGTGGTAGTAATAGGAGTAATGGTAATAATAATAAAGTACATAACAGAAGAATCGGGTATTAATGTAGTGTAGTCACTATGCCTGAATTTGGGTTCACCTTTGCTTCTTTCTATATACGTGACCTTGGGTAAGTTATTTAACCTCTTTCAACTTCCATTGCTGTAACTGGTGGATGGTTCTTAGGACTCCTGGGGACTTTTTTTTTTTTTTTGAGACGGAGTCACGCTCTGTCACCCAGGCTAGAGTGCAGTGGCGCGATCTCGGCTCACTGCCAGCTCCGCCTCCCGGGTTCACACCATTCTCCTGCCTCAGCCTCCCGAGTAGTTGGGACTACAGGCACCCGCCACCATGCCCGGCTAATTTTTTTGTATTTTTAATAGAGACGGGGTTTCACCGTGTTAGCCAGGATGGTTTCGATCTCCTGACCTCGTGATCCCCCCGCCTCAGCCACCCAAAGTGCTGGGATTACAGGCATGAGCCACTGCACCTGGCCTCCTGGCGACTTTTATGAGCAAGAATGATCTCTCAGAAGCAGGTGTTTTACTTTCTGAGGTCTTAGAATATCCCAGAAGGTCATTAATTTTCTGCTATATTTTATTTTTTAATATAGTTTTATTATGGGCTGGGTGCGGTGGCTCATGCCTGTCATCCCAGCCCTTTGGGAGGCCAAGGTGGGCAGATCGCCTGAGGTCCAGAGTTCAAGACCAGCCTGACCAACGTGGCGAAACCGTGTCTCTACTAAAAATACAAAACTTAGTCAGGCATGGTGGCGCACACCTGTAATCCCAGCTACTTGGGAGGCTGAGGCAGGAGAATTGCTTGAGCCCAGGAGGTGGAGATTGCAGTAAGCCGAGATTGCCCCACTGCACTCCAGCCTGGGCGACAAAGTGAGACCCTGTCAAAAAAAAAGAAAAAAAAAAGAAAAAGAAACCCTGTTTTATTATGAAATTATAATTTTTCCAAGAGATTTTTGGAAAGTAAATTCAAGTACAGAAAAAAAAATCTCTTTAACTATGAAAGTCCTAAATGGCATCTCCTCCCAACAAAAGACTGTTTTGATCTACATTGAAAATCTGTTTTGAGTGTCAACACCTTCATCAATGGTCAGAGCCAGATCTCCTGGACACCTTGCTGCAGCTCCCACATCTGCTGCTTCACCTTGCACTTTTATGTTACAGAGACGGTTTCTTTCCTTAAACCTCATGAACCACCCTCTGTTAGCTTCAGATTTTTCTTCTGCAGTTTCCTCACCTCTCTCAGCCTTCACAGAATTGAAGTGAGTCAGGGTCTTGCTCTGGATTGGGCTTTGGCTTAAGGGACTGTTGTGGCCAGATTGGTCTTCTATCCAGACCACTCAAACTTTCTCCATATGAACAATAAGGCTGTTTCACTTTCTAATCCTTTGTGTGTTCACTGGGGTAGCACTTTTCATTTGGTTCAAGAACTTCTTCTTTACATTCACAACTTGGCCGTCTATTTGGCAAAAGAGGCCTAGCTTTGGGCCTATCTCAGCTTGTGCCATGTCTTCCTCACCAAGCTTAATCATTTCTAGCTTTTGATTTAGAATGAGGGACATAGAGGGGCCAGGCGCGGTGGCTCACGCCTGTAATCCCAGCACTTTGGGAGGCCGAGGCGGGTGGATCATGAGGTCAGGAGATCGAGACCATCCTGGCTAACATGGGGAAACCCCAGCTCTACTAAAAATACAAAAAATTAGCCGGGTGTGGTGGTGGGCACCTGTAGCCCCAGCTACTCAGGAGGCTGAGGCAGGAGAATGGCATGAACCTGGGAGGCGGAGCTTGCAGTAAGCCGAGATCGCACCACTGCACTCCAGCCTGGGCAACAGAGCAAGACTCCGTTTCAAAAAAAAAAAAGAATGAGGGACATAGGGCTCTTCCTTTCACATGAGCACTTAGAGGCCATTGTAGGGTTATTAAATGGCCTAATTTCAATATTGTTGTGTCTCAGGAATAGGGAGGCCCCAAAAGAGGGAGAGAGATGGGGGAATGGCCAGTTAGTGGAGCAGTGAGAACACACACAACATTTATTGGTTAAGCTCATTGTCTTATATGGGTGAGGTTGGTGGTACTACAAAACAAATACAGTAGTAACATCAAAGATCACTCATAATAGATCACCATGACAGATATAATAATAATGAAAAAGTGGGAAAGGTGGCAAGAATTACCAAAATGTGACACAGAGACCCAGGAGCACGTGCTGTTGGAAAAATGGTGCCAATGTGCTCTACACAGCGTTGCCACAAATAGTCAATTTGTAAAAAAAATGTAGGATCAGTCCACAAATCTTCAATTTGTAGGAAAATACAATATCTGTGAAGTGTATTAAAGCAAAGTGCAATAGAATGAGGCATGCTTATGTGTACCTATAGATATAGATTTATATCATTTTTTCTGCATAACATTTTCTTGAATGGATCTACCAGAATTTAATCATTCCCCTCATGTTAAACATATGGTTGTTTTTAATGTTTTGCTATTATAAATAATGGTGTGCAGTTTCTGTATCTATATAAATTGTCTAGGTGTCATATTGTTTCTTTAGAATCAATTCCTGGAGGTAAAATTACTGAGGCAAATGACCTGAATAGACTGAAAGGATTTTATTCCAAAATATCAATTATATTTCAGAAATCCTGGTCAAATGTATATCCCTAAAAAAAGTATACCCCTAATGTCCATGTTTGATGATACCTCTAACTGTATCTTCACCAGCATTAGGACTACATGTACATACTTTTTAGTATTTTGTAACTTGGCCAATTAAAAAATTCTAATGAGTTTTCATAGTTATCATTTATAGCTATATAATATCCCATAGTAATACTATTTTGCCATTACCTTATTATTTGATATTTAATTTCTTTTCCCAATATGTTACATTATCTAGAATAGCAATTATTAGAAACAGCTATTATTTTTCCAGATTATCTTCCTAGCTTTTAGCTTTTTTTTCCTTTGAATTATTTTTCTATTAGGCAAATTATTAGAATTACGTCATAAGATATAGACATTTTCAGTATATAGGATTTAAGAGACTCCTTCTTAATGTGTTGAACATCATTCACTGGTTACCAAACAGAGACAGATCATCTTTCTTGAGGCATGGCTAAATGGATGTGTGTGTGTGTGTGTGTGTGTGTGGATGTGTGTGTGTGTGTGTGTGGATGTGTGTGTGTGTAAGAGAGAGAGAGAGGATGGAACTTGGCTTCTAATGTTACTTTCAACTCAGATTCTATAACTCACTATATTGTCCCAGTATCTAAAGCAGTCTTGCTGATGAGGGTTTAAAGCAGAGAATTTTTAGCCTGGAGAGGATCAGCTACTTTAAAAAATATCCATGCTGAGCTACTTAACCTGATGTGACTTTGGCCAACTCACATTAACTCTTTGGGTTTCAAGGAAAGCCACAGATGCAAGTAAAAAATAAATTATGTGAACAAGATGAAATGTTCAGCTGAACATCTCTGGGTAAAAAATGAGAATGTCTTCACCCTTAGATAATCATTAAGTCCTGATTTGCCTTACATGCAAATTCCTCCCATCACACATCTTATGCAGATGACCCCTGGCCAGCACCCCTCACCTACATCCCCACCCCAGTGCTTTCCAAAGGGGGTCGCCTACCCTCACCCTCAGGAAGTTGGGAGGTGAGAGGTTTGTTTGCTTCTGTTGATGTAGCTGCATTTCGTGTGGTCTTCATCCAGAGATGGCTTGGAAAGCTGCCATCCCTGAAAGCAGACTGGAGATGCTCGGGAGACGATGGGAGGTTCTATTTGTCTCCAGGAAAATTTAGCTCTTGCAGAGATATATCAAGTCTATGAAAACTATTTTTAAATGTTAAAAGTCATTTTAAAATTATTAAAACTCCTGCCTACCTGGCATGTACATTCTAGTGTCTTATAGAATAAGAATGGTTCAAAATTCCCCCAGTCTCAGCCTTCTGAGGCACAATGCTGGAGGTTTTTCTCATCAGCGTGGTGTGTGACACAGCTATCTTCTACCCTCCTAACCTGGTTGTGTTGTTTGTTCACACTGCTAGGACAGACTTTCAGAATGGAGTGATAGTATCTGCATTTTAGTTCATTTCTGGGAAAAACACACTGTGGTTTCATAAAGAGTTCCAAAAAAGTCAACAGAGTTGCCTTCTTGAACACATTTTCTTCCTTTGTATCTCCCCAAATCTGGCATGACTCCAGCCTATTTAATGGTGAAAATTTATTTTTAATTTTAATAACCTGGCCTCAGGTGTGAAGGTGAAAAATCTACCCATAGGTATATAGTAAGAGGGAGGAGATTTTATTGTTTAATTCAGCTAAAATGCACACTCCCTAGAATTTTATTCATAACCATCTTCTTAAAAACCATGTTAGGCTGGGCGCAGTGGCCCATGCCTGTAATCCCAGCACTTTGGGAGGCTGAGGTGGGCAGATCACCTGAGGCCAGGAGTTCGAGATCAGCCTGGCCAACATGGCAAAACCCCGTCTCTACTAAAAAATAAATAAATAAATAAATATACAAAAATTAGCCAAGTGTGGTGGTGCGTGCCTGTAATCCCAGCTACTTGGGAGGCTGAGGCAGGAGAATCCCTTGAACCCAGGAGGCAGAGGTTGCAGTGAGTTGAGATCGCACCACTGTACTGGTCTCAGCCTAGGCAACAGAGCGAGATTCCATCTCAAAAAAAAAAAAAGTGAAATGAGGGGACCTTGCAGAGGCCAGTGGTGACAGAGTGACATGAACTAAGAGGAATGACAAACTAGACTGTCTGCACAGACATCAGAAAGCTGGGGTTAGATGAATAAAACTTCATGTGAAGAAGAGCTGGGCCTACATTGGCTGTATGTCATATATTTTTCCAGAATAGATGAGAATAGTTTTCTGAAGAGTAAATGAGCCACTTCTGATTGATTCAGTCATTCTAAGAATGGACTTGATACATAAATTTAGGTGTTAAAATTTGCTGTTCTTCTGCACAGCAAAAGAAACTACCATCAGAGTGAACAGGCAACCTACAGAATGGGAGAAAATTTTTGCAATCTACCCATCTGACAAAGGGCTAATATCCAGAATCTACAAAGAACTCAAACAAATTTACAAGAAAAAAAACCCCCATCAAAAAGTGGGTGAAGGATATGAGCAGACACTTCTCAAAAGAAGACATTTATGCAGCCAAAAGACACATGAAAAAATGCTCATCATCACTGGCCATCAGAGAAATGCAAATCAAAACCACAATGAGATACCATCTCACACCAGTTAGAATGGCTATCATTAAAAAGTCAGGAAACAACAGGTGCTGGAGAGGATGTGGAGAAATAGGAACACTTTTACACTGTTGGTGGGACTGTAAACTAGTTCAACTGTTATGGAAGACAGTGTGGCGATTCCTCAGGGATCCAGAACTAGAAATACCATTTGACCCAGCCATCCCATTACTGGGTATATACCCAAAGGAATATAAATCATGCTGCTATAAAGACACATGCACATGTATGTTTATGGTGGCACTATTCACAATAGCAAAGACCTGAACCAACCCAAATGTCCATCAATGATAGACTGGATTAAGAAAATGTGGCACATATACACCATGGAATACTATGCAGCCATAAAAAAAGATGAGTTCATGTCCTTTGTAGGGACATGGATGAAGCTGGAAACCATCATTCTCAGCAAACTATCACAAGGACAAAAAACCAACCACCACATGTTCTCACTCATAGGTGGGAATTGAACAGTGAGAACACATGGACACAGGAAGGGGAATATCACACACCTGGGCCTGTTGTGGGGTGGGGGGAGGGGGAAGAGATAGCATTAGGAGATATACCTAATGCTAAACGACGAGTTAATGGGTGCAGCACACCAACATGGCACATGTATACATATGTAACTAACCTGCACGTTGTGCACATGTGCCCTAAAATTTAAAGTATAATAAAAATATATATATATATATAAAATCCTCCCAACCTAAAAAAAAAATAAAAATAAAAAAATTTTAAAAAAGTAAAAATAAAGTTTGCTCTTAGTACGTAAGATACGGAAGTTATCCTTCTACCAGTACTTTTTTTGTTGTTATTGAAGATTTTAAATTTAAGGGATTTTAAATTTAAGGGATTAAATATTACCTTTCTCTGGAGTGGGTACTAATACTCTCTGAGATGCTCTTAGCTCAGTTTTTTAAAAAATAAACTATATTTTAGAGCAGTTTTAGGTTCACAGCAAAACTGAGCAGAAAGTTCAGAGTTCTCATATATCCCCTGCTCCCCAGTGCACAGCTACCCCCATTATCAACACCCCCCACCAGCCTGGTACGTTTGTTACAGCTGATGAGCCTGCATTGACACATCAGTATCATCCAGAGTCCAGAGTTTGCATTAGAGTTCACTCTTGGTGTTGTACATTCTGTGGGTTTGGACAAATGTATAATGACATGTACCCACCATTATAATTCCGACTAGTTCTGCTGCCCTAAAAATCCTCTGTGCTCTGCTTATTCATCCCCCCCTCCCCACAAACCCCTGGCAGCCACTGATCTTTTTACTGCTTCCGTAGTTTTGCCTTTTCCAGGATGTCATATAGTTGGAATCATTCAGTATATAGCCTTTTCAGATTGGCTTTTCTTCACTCAGTAATATGCATATCCTCCATGTCTTGTCTTGTCTTTTTTTGAGACTGAGTCTCACTCTGTTACCCACGCTGGAGTGCAGGGGTAGAAACATGGCTCATTGCAGCCTCAAACTCCTAGGCTCAAGGGATCCTCCTGTCTCAGCCTCCTGAATAGCTGGGACTACAAGCATGTGCCACTACGCCTGGCTGATTTTTAAAATTTTTTTAGAGATGGGGGTCTTGCTACGTTGCCTAGGCTGGTCTCGAATTCCTGGGGTCAAGGAATCTTCCCACCTCGGCTTCCCAAAGTGCTGGGATTACAGGTGTGAGCCACTGAGCCCGGCTCTCTGTGTCTTTTCATGACTTGATAGTTTAATTATTCTCTGTACTTTATATATTGTTTATAACAATACAAACTTAGGAAATGAGCCACTTGCTCAACCAATGAAAAGAGAGAGAAATTTGCTTGTTTTTAAACGACGATTTTGGTCCTTATTCCTCCTTGATAGAAAAGAACATGTCATGAAAGAAACATGATAATTGCACCTTGGTCCTGACTATGTTAGTAGGAAAGAGAAATGTGCTTCTATGTGCACTGGAATTGGACATAGAAGTGCAATTTCACATCAGTTGCACTCAGGATGGGAAACTGAAACGCCACATTTGCAGCCTGTGGAAGAGGATTGCCATCCTCACTAGGCTCCTTGATCAATGGCTCTTGATCATTCTGGCCATGAGATTGATTAGGGCTTGGAATCAATTTTTTTTTAACTTTAGTCTTTTTTTTTTAATCACAATTTGAACAACACATATGCAAATATGCCATGTAGCAAGTGTGTTTTGTAGCAGTCAAGCATGTAATGGAAGCCAAGTGTTAGATCTTATGTGCAGTTCCCTTTTTCCATTGGATTTAGCAGCCCTTCGGAACTGCTATGCACATTTTAAAGGGTGCCTATTCCTCAAGGAAACTGAATGTGTGAGGAACAACCTGGGCTTCTGCTGGAGGGCTTTCTGGATCCCAGCAGGCAGCAGCGTGGTTGCCATGTGTGCTTGAGTTTTACACTCACATGGACCCTGGAGCCCAGTACACCCAGCCAGCCCCTCAAACACTTGCCATTGCACTCCCTGCTGCCATCCTGAGTCAGGCAGGGGTAGAATTGGCTGTGGACTGTGGGCAGGGGAGGGAAGTGATCTCAGGGATCCCCAGAGCATGGCCAGGACAAAGCACTGGGGTATATGTGTATGTGTGCATGTGCAGTGTGGGTTTGTTAGAGGGGTTTACTGGAAGGGGGCTTCTGGCTGCCCCGGGACTTGGATAAGAGTCCTGAATTCCCCACCCCTGGCACCCCGAGCTCTCACATAGGTTAGCTCTGTTTGGATGGGAACAGCACCTTTGTGCCGTGCATATGATGTGCCTGGGACCCGGCCTGGCATCACTCACCTCCAGCTGCATCTCCCAGGCAGAGTCTCGACCTCCTGTTCATCCTAGGGGTGCAGCCTGGAGCTGTTAGAGGCTGTGTTAGTATTTGGTCAAGTCTTTACATGTGATACATGTGAGGGGAAGAGACTGGATGAAATCATTTATGCTGAGAGTCTGTAGTTTTTATAAGCCAAGGTTAAGGTCTAGTCAAGAAGAGGGCTCAAAAAACCGCCTGGCTAGAGTTTGGTCAAGGAAGGTTGTGTGTGTGTGTGTGTGTGTGTGTGTGTGTGTGTGTCCATCCATCCAGGGAGGAAGAGGCAACTTGACTTGGAAGATCAATCTTAGTAAACCAAAATCCAACCGGGAGTGGGGGGCCAGGGAGGATGAGGGGAAGCAAAGGCAGGCCCAGGTTTATGGGGCCTTAAATGTAGACAATTAAGGGGAGATTGCCTTTAGAAAAAAAAAAAAGAAGGATAGAAAATTAGTAATACCGTGTTAGACTCAGGGACTCGGAGGGGCCCATTCAAGTAAGGAGGCCTGAAGTGTAAGCTTCTCTTGGTTCACAGCAGATCTTCCTCTGGGGAAGGTTACGTACGTTCCAGGCCATGTGAACAGCAAAAATGAAGGCCAGGAGGATAGAGTGTTTAGGGAATGGGAATCATTTCAAACCCTGTTTGCATGAAGGATATGCAAGAGATAAAGCTAGAGAAATGTCTGGAGATCCAATTACAGAGCTCTTTTGGCTCAGCCTGAGTAAAAATCCTGTTCCATCAGCTGTGCAGAGCCACAGAAGGATTTTGGAAGGGGGTGATTTGATCGCTTATTTATGTATTAGACAGATCACTCTCGAAGAAGTGAGGAGGAGGGGCTGGAGCCAGGTAAGGCTGGAAGTAGGTGGCAGGCAGAGGGTGTATACAAGGCACTCCTACCACATGGCAAGGAAGATCCCCTATAGATGACTTCAAAATGGATGCTGGGGTTCAGACAGAGCAGTTTCTTCATCAGAAACGTCTAGATTAATATTTCTCCAAGTTTAAAAATATGCTTCTATATATTTTTGTGGAAATGAGGCCTCCCATAGACTGAACATTTGTGTCCCCCTAAAATTGATGTTGAATCCTAGTGCCCAAGGTGATGGCATTTGGAGGTGGGGCCTTTAGGAGGTGATTAGGTCATAAGGGTGGAGCCCTCACGATTGGGATTAGTGCCCTTGTAAAAGGGGCTCCAGAGATCTCCTTTGCCCTCTTTCCACCACATGAGGATGCAATGAGAGGATGGCTGTCCATGAACCAAGAAGTGGACCCTCCCCAGAAACCAGCCATGCTGGCACCCTGATCCCAGACTTCCAGCCTCCAGAGAAATAAATATCTGTTGTTTAGAAGCTCCCCAGTCTATGATAATTGGTTACAGCAGTCCAAACTGACTAAGACAAGGCCCAAGCTATCCTAAGACTTGTTTTTGATTAATTTTTTGTTTTGCTTTGTTTCATTTTAGAGACAATGTCTTGCTGTGTCACCCAGGCTAGAGTGCAGTGGCTATTCACAGGCACGATCATTGGGCATTACACCCTCAAAGCAATTAATTACTGGGCCCGAGTCATCCTCCCTCCTCAGATTCCACAGCAGCTGGGACTACAGATGTGCACCACCAGGTCCAGCTGATTAATCTTACATGCTGTAACATTTATTTGTTAATAAAAAATTGTATATTTGTTTTGTTTGCATTAGGTGTCATGCATATAAAAAGGAATATATTTGAAATGGAGTTTTGCTCTTGTTGCCTAGGCTGGAGTGCAATGGCGCAATCTTGGCTCACCGCAACCTCTGCCTTCCGGGTTCAAGTGATTCTCCTGTCTCAGCCTCCCAAGTAGCTGGAATTACAATCATGTGCCACCATGCCAGCTAATTTTGTGTTTTTAGTAGAGACAGGGTTTCTCCATGTTGGTCAGGCTGGTCTCGAATTCCCGACCTCAGGTGATCCGCCCACCTCAGACACCCAAAGTGCTGGGATTACAGGCATTAGCCACCGCACCCGGCCAGGAATAGATTTTTAAATGATGATTTTTATTTAATTTAATTAATTTATTTATTTGAGACAGAGTGTCGTTCTGTCACCCAGGCTGGAGTGCAGTGGCCTGATCTTGGCTCACTGCAACCTCTGCCTCCCAGGTTCAAGCAATTCTCCTGCCCCAGCCCCGCAAGTAGCTGGGATTACAGGTACCCACCATCACACCCGGCTAATTTTTTTTATTTTTAGTAGAGACAAGGTTTCACTGTGTTGCCCAGGCTGGTCTCAAATTGCTGGGCTCAAGCAATCCTCCCGTCTTGGCCTCCCGAAGTGCTGGAATTACAGGCGTGAGCCACCACATCCAGCCCAGATTATCTTTTTTAACTTATTGACAGATAAAGATCTGGTCTGCTGTAATCAAAAAATTTTCTGTTGAGAATAAATCCGAGAGGTAGCATCTGGGAAGTAGAACCATCAAACTATAGAACCATTTCCTTTGCAGTCTCAAGGAAAAGAGTGGTTGTATTGATTCGTTCTCTCCTTCCTCTTGTGCAGATGAAAGAAAAGCAATTGACAAAATGCCTACATTTTAATGTGAGATGGCAGAGTGTGCATACTTCAGTTCAAAGTAGTCTAAGAATCTACGGGGTTCCCCAGACTGGAGGGCATCTCAGACACCAACTGCTGCCCTGACCCTTCACTTATTAAAGCAGAAAAAAAAAAGAAATCCTACCACAAGGTTTAAAGACACGAGAGCCACGCGGCTCAGGTTGAAAGAACAACGGGCCTCATGCCTACCCCGATTCCATGAAGCGACTGAAATGGCTCCATGAACTTTTGCAACTCAGCTTGAAACTGCTGATTTGGTCCAATTCTTCTATTTTCCACATGTAAAATTGGTGCCCAGTGAGATAAAATGACTTATTTCTGTTCACATTGGCCAGAAATAAATCTTAATTTCCCTTTTTAAAAAAAGATAGTACTCTCACTGCTACGTCACACACTGTTATATTTTTTAAATGTTTGCAGATGTTAAATCAAAGCATGCACCTTAATGAATCTTTTCATCTCTTGGGAAATAAACCATCACATATTGTGGAAACGCTTCCTTTGAATTTCTGAAAACATGGAACACATACTCATATTGTATATCCACAAAATGCACCAGGAATTATGCAGACACTTTTTTTTTTTTTCCAGACAGGGTCTCACTTTGTTGCCCAGGCTGGAGTGCAGTGGCACAAACATGGCTCACTGCAGCTTTGAACTCTCTAGCTCAAGTGATCCACCTACCTCAGTAGCTGGGACTATCAGTGTGCACCACCAAGCCTGGCTAATCTTTTTTTTTTTGTAGAGACAGGGTCTCACTATGTTGCTCAGGCTCAGACTCTTTTATGTATGTGATCATTTAACACTTAGGAACAAGAAATCCATCCCGTTGTACTGATTCAACATCTGAGATTCAGAAATTATCTGCTGTTTTGGAAGACTACAAGATGAACCAGGCAATCTCTTCAGTTTCTGCTGTCAGGGAACTTTACTTAGATTTTCTGAAAGAGCCATTGAGCAGTTTTGAGTCATTTGCCTCTTCAAGAGATTGTTCCTATTTCAGAGGTCTTTCATTTTTCCTTTTTATATTTTGACTAGAGTTTATCTGATCTAAATACATGTTTTCTCACAGAGGGCAGAAAATGCTTCATAAGGAGTCATTTTGTCCTCTCTTTCTTCTGATGAACCTGCCCTCTCCTCCTCTGCAAGGTTTCACAGTGATGTGCAACGTCCACTCTCCACGCTAAGTGACAGTGACTGTAATTTGCTGAGAGAGCAGTGACCAAACCGTTGGCTCCTTCGGAGGCTGGTTATTTCAACCATCTGGAGAAAAATGGAGGCTCCTAATGCAGAGTGAGGACCTTAAGTTGTCTAGGGCAAAGACTCATTTGTTCATTCATTCATTAATTCACCCATGCACTCATTGGACAAACTTGAATAGGGTACTATGCCCCAGGGGTGTGAGGAAGGATAAACTATGGAGTGGCCCATTCACAACAACTGCACATCAGGGCAGAGCAGAAGTGCTCTAACAGCACCAGCTCCAGGTCACCCAAGGATGACCAGGAAGGCTCCAGGCAGATCAAGCATTTGAGCTGGGCTTGGAGGAATATCCTTGATTCTGGAGGTGGAGTTGGGAAGCAGCCATCCCAGCAAAGAACATGGCAGCAGAGAAGCTGAAGACACCAGGATGAGGAGTGGACCAGTCGGAATCCTTACTCCTGGATGTGCTGGGGGACAGATGGACTCCTCCAAAGAGCTGAATGCTGGGCTGAGAAGTTTTAGTCTTTAGGAGCTACTGACTGTTGTCAACAGAAGGTGACAGCGCCTACCCTGGCAGCTGCCCATGGGGAGTGATGAGCCGGAGAGGAAGATCCTCAAGACAGTGAGGACAGAATGCAATATCCCTGGTGTGTTCTAGGGGAAGGCAGTGAAGGCTAAAACTTGGGCACCGGCAGGGAGAATAGGTGGGACAGGAGAGCCGTGGAAGACAGGATGAAGCCAGAAGGAGAGTGGAGAAGGACCTGAGGTGGGGGTGAAGATGGTGGGAGTGTCAAGGGGATTCTCACATTTTTATTTTTAACTTTAAAAAGTTTTTAAACAGAAACAAGGTCTTGTCATCTTGCCCAGGCTGGTCTCGAATTCCTGGGCTAAAGTGATCCTCCTGTCTCAGTCTCTCAAAGTGCTGGGATTACAGGCATGAGCCACTATGCCCGACTGATCCTCACATTCTTTTTTTTTTTTTTTCTGATACAGAGTCTTGCTCTGTCGCCCAGGCTGGAGTGCAGTGGCATGATCTTGGCTCACTGCAACCTCCGCCTCTGAGGTTCAAGAGATTCTCCTGCCTCAGCCTCCCAAGTAGCTGGGATTACAGGTGTGCACCACCACACCTGGCTAATTTTTGTATTTTTAGTAGAGACAGGGTTTCACCATGTTGGCCAGGCTGATCTGGAACTCCTGACCTTGAGTGATCTGCCCACCTCTGCCTCCCAAAGTGCTGGGATTACAGGCATGAGCCACCATACCTGACTGATTCTCACATTCTGAAATGACAGTTAAGCCTGGGACTCAAGCCAGGGACAGAAGCAAATAACCTGGTTTTGGTGAGAAGGTTAGGCACTTGCTTCTGAAAATGTTGATGATGAGACTAAGTCTTATAGTTTCTTGTGCACCTCCCTTGGTGCCTAGAAGAAAGGTTAAAACAGGATAAATTACAGAGGGACTATCTTGAGAGAGGAGTTACCTGGGCACAGAAGGCCCAGGGGCCCTTGGGAGTGACATGCAAGGGCAGCACTGGCTTGCCTTATTTGGTTCTCCCGCTCTTTCTTCTTTCCCTTGTAAAAGTAACTGAAGCTTAAAGGTGAAAATGACTTAAATCATAGAAACCGTGTTAGCCTTACTCCCCTTCCCCATTAGCCACAAATTGGTGGCAATCACCATTTTGTGTACCGAGCCTGGGTCTCACGCTTGCAAGTCCTTGGGCTCATCTGGAGTCAGCTTCATCAGTTTGTCCACACAGAGCAGGATGAGGGTGAGGAACCAGAGGCTCCAGCCAACAGCCGCCGCGATCCAGCCATACTCGTCCACTCCTGTGCGGCAGCACCGGGCTGCTTGTGGGCAGAAGTCCACGTCTGGTGGGGAAGGGACAGCAAGGACGACGGCATGCACCACCAGCCCTGCCCAGGCTTCTCTACCATTAATATTAACAGAACAATCACAGCACGGTAGCTGACACTGATGAGGCCTACTACGTGCCATGCACTGTGCTGCGTGCTTTTACACGTTAGCTTATGCCTTCCTCACAAAGCGACAGGTGTGACTTTTATTCCCATTTTACATGAAGAAACTGAGGCTGTAATTTGCCCAAGGTCACAAGATGGCAGAAGAAGAACTCAAACGCAAGTCTGCAGGACTCTGAAGCCACACTCTTAACCTCTATGTATTATTCCCTAATACCCTTCCTTTTTTTTTTTTTTTCTTTTTGAGACAGAGTCTCACTCTGTTGCCCAGGCTGGAGTGCAATGGCATGATCTCAGCTCACTGCAACTTCCGCCTTCTGGGTTCAAGCAATTCTCCTGCCTCAGCCTCCCAAGTAGCTGGGATTACAGGCACGCGCCACCACACCCAGCTAATTTTTTGTATTTTTAGTAGAGACGGGGTTTTGCCATGTTGGCCAGGCTGGTCTTGAACTCCTGGCCTCAAGTGATCCACCCACCTGGGCCTCCCAAAGTGCTGGTATTACAGGCATGAGCCACCACGCCCAGCCTATCCTTCGTTTTAAGTGCTTAAGTTAATGCATTCAGTCATTCAATGAGGGCAGGATAAAGGGAACCAGACAAAATAAAGTGGAACTTTCTCTTTTTTTTTTGAGAGGGAGTCTCACTGTGTTGCCCAGGCTGGAGTGCAGTGGTGCAATCTCGGCTCACAGCAACCTCTGCCTCCCAGGTTCAAGCAATTCTCCTGTCTCAGCCTCCCTAGTAGCTGGCACTACAGGCGCATGCCACCACATCCAGCTAATTTTTTTGTATTTTTAATAGAGACAGGGTTTCACCATATTGGTCAGGCTGGTATCAAACTCCTGACCTTAGGTGATCCGCCTGCTTCATCTTCCGAAAATGCTGGGATTACAGGCATGAGCCACTGCGCCCAGCTGCAAAACTTTCTATTAGCTAGACTACTGAGCGCCTTGTGGCTAGAAGTATGCAAGAAGAGGAAGAACGTGCATAGAAGAAGAAGAAATATGTATGCCAAGGACGCCAAAACCAAGCTCTTGCATTGGGTGGAAGTTGGACTAGATGATTTCTTATGGCCTTTTCACCTCCAAACTTCTTCAAGCATTTGAACCTAGGGCATTGTTAGCTGCTGACCTGGGATGGGTCATTAAGGCAATCTGTGTCAAAGATTGTGCACCTAGATGGGGATCAGAGCCAAGAAAGCCTTTCAGACCTGCTCTGCAAATAGTTCTGGGACAAACCACACTGGTGCACAGGAAGGCCAGGCAGGCCGTTGGCCACTTGACACCAATCAACGGAAAGCGGGGAGGCCTTTGTTTCCCTCCCAGGCTGAGGGCCAGTTCTGGGGTTAGAGCAGTTGGCAGGAGAAGCTTACTGAGGCACTGCTCCAGGGTCCCAGGGTCTGGGTGGTGAGCGGTCAAGGTTGAGCTGTTGCTGCTGCTTGCTTCTGGAAGAAAAGATAGGAGATAGTCTGAGGCACTGGCAAAAGCTATTTCCAGGCATAGATTTTGAAATGTTTTTTGTAAATCAGTAGTGAGTATTATAAAAGTATTATAGAAGCTCCAGCATGGGCATATTGAGGCTTTCTGCAACAAAGCTAACTCCCTGTTATGGACCGAATTATGTTCCCCTCTCCCAAGTTTCATATATTGAAGTCCTAACCCCAATGTGATTGTATTTGGAGATGGGACATTCGAAGAGGCAGTTAAGCTTACATGAGGTCCTATGGGTGGGCCCTAATCCAATATGGCAGGGTCCTTATAAGACGAGGAAGAGGCCAGGTGCAGTGGTTCACACCTGTAATCCCAGCATTTTGGGAGGCCAAGGTGGGCAGATCACCTGAGGTCAGGAGTTCAAGAACAGCCTGGCCAACATGATGAAACCCTGTCTCTACTAAAAATACAAAAATCAGCCGGGCGTGGTGGTGCATGCCTGTAATCTCAGCTACTTGGGAGGCTGGGGCAGCAGAATCGCTTGAACCCAGGAGGCGGAGGTTTCAGTGAGCTGAGATCACACCATTGCACTCCAGCCTGGGTGACAAGAGTGAAACTCCGTCTAAAAAAAAAAGAAGAAGAAGAAACATCAGCAACACGCGTGCACAGAGAAAAGTCCACGTGAGAACCCAGTGAGAAGGCGTCTATTTGCAACCCAAGGAGGGAGGCCTCAGGAGAAAACAAACCATCAACACCTTGATCTTGGACTTCCAGCCTCCAGAATGATGGCTGTCAAAAAAAATTAAACATCATAGAAGCAAGCCCAGAGACTGCCAGAATACGCAGCACGTAGATTGATTCATGAGCAAGGAGGGGAAAGATAAAAAGGACTTTAGCATGAATTGTTAAAGTCCTGTTGTCTTGGGGTGTGGGATTGGGTTAGGGATCTGAGGCATCCAGGTTCCTGTCCATAACTGACAATAAGAAGAGAGATGACCTCTAAGTCCATACTGTTCAATACGGCAGCCACTAGCCACCTGTGGTTGTTTAAATGTATTAAAATTAAATTCAGTAAAAAAAACTCAGCTTCTTGGTCACATTAGACCCATGCCAAGGGTTCCATTGCCGCGTGTGACTAGTGGCTACCATATTGGAAGCACCACTCAGACATGGGACATTTCCACCCTCAGTGCAAGTTCTATTATTAGACAGTGCTCATGCTGACCTAGGCAGATGGAAACCAAGAGATGGATTGGAAGAACCTTCCTAGAAATTATATTGCTGTTCATTCTGCTTCTTGGGGAATGCAAAAAGGAAAAAAAAAAAAAAAGTGGTGGGCGTGGAAACTCTCAAGGCTCCCCTGACTGTGGGTCAGTGTGTCCTTCAAGGGAGCTTGTTGTCACAGCAGGACGAGTTCAGAAGAAACCTGCTGTTTAGCTAAAGCCATGAAGTTGCTGCTGAGACTAATTTTATGCCACCCAACCCCCAAGCCACTCCAATGTCCTGCTAAAGTATAGTAATTGCCTCGATGCAATCTGTTACTGTAAATTATTTACAGCTAAATGGCTTAGAGCCTGGTCTTTATTTGTTTTGGAGAAACTGATTCCTCACTATTCTAATTTTCCTTATGACTCAAATAACTTCCTTGGCCCTGACTTTCATCTCACCTCTACACCTAGAATGGAAGTTGTCCTCTTCCAAAGTGAGTGGAAAAAAACCCTAGTTGGCTGAATGCTAGGGTTAGGTTCGAGCTTATGAAATTGCCATTGTTATAGGTGAAAATTGTTCGATATCAGCAATTTTCTGTGGTTCAAATGGAATAGCCCCGGTGAAAATTCCTAAGAATTTAAACATCACCCTCCTCCCTTATAAGCAGAGCCAGAAGCGAGGGAGGGACTGGCCCTACTTGGGGCTATTCCACAAGAAAAGCTGCTGGGAAGACCCAACGATTCAGTGCAGTTAAACTTGTCTTCTGATTCTGAGCTCCCATCATAAGCAAGGCACTGTCAGGGTAAGTAGAAAGAAACTCAGCACTCTTATTTGGGGAGGGGTGAAGTTGGAAAATAAAATGAATGTGCTTACCATAATTGCTGACATTCACTGTGTGTGTTCTATGGGCTATTTCTAAGTTCTTTACATGAAATTACATCAATTCGTCTTGACAAGCACTATGATTGTCCCCATGAGATAAAGGAGGAAACTTGGCATAGAGAGGTAAAGTCATTTGCTCGAGGTCGCATAGCTAGTGAGTCATGGAAGCTGGAGCTGGGTTCAGGCTCAGCGGCTCAAGAGTGCACGTCTTGAACCTCAACACCAACACCCCGGCAGTGGCTACAGAAGAGAGTCTGAGGATGAGAGGGGCAGATACAGGACTTTGGGGGCGGGGTTGGTTTTGGGAGCAGGAGTGTTGCAGGGCATAGAGAGTGTGGTGGTGTTCTGAGGTGGCTGAGAACAAGATCAAAGCCAGGAGCATAAGATGGTAACCAAGGTCCCTCTGCCATGAGTTGCAGACCCCGGCCTGGCAGGGCAAGGCAGGGGATGTAGATCAGCCTTCCAGCCTCCACAGGAAAATGGGGAGATAACCCAGCATTTCCAGTGCCCGGGGAGGCAGGAGGGTGGGAGACAGTGAATGGCAGCCCCCCTGGCAGTCAGGTTTTGTGAAAGTCGCAGAGAAAGTACAAGGGGCAGGGAGGGGTGGAGGACTTAGGAAAGGGAAGGTCAGACACAAATGTGCACAGGGAGGATTGCAAAGCACGACAGCCCAGTGGGGCTGAGAAGGAGCCCTCAGGACACAGCAGACCAAGAGATATCATTTTGGTCCCCTGATGGGTGAGACTCCAGCAAATAACTTTTTCCTTTCTTTGTGGCAAAGGCCAAGAGAGGTGGCTGCTCCTGCCTTAGCTGAGGAATTGAGTATCTGATCTCTGTCTCAGGCCAACCTAAGACTCCCCCGCCCCAGCCCCACCTCCCACCCCCTGCCTAATCCTTCAGATGAGAAAGTTCTGTTTCCTCCTTCCTTTGTGCAGGACCAACCCTGGCCAAAGAATCTTCCCCCTCCTCCTTCTTTCCCTCCCACCTCTCTTCCCTCCTTCCCTCCGCCTTCCCAGCCTGGCCACGAATAAAGCTCATAACGCTACCTGCCGAGCAAGCCGAGTGGAGGGAGGCAAAGGCCAGGCTGAGGATCAGGGTGGCCCGGGTGGCAGCGGGGAGGCGCTGCATGCTGGAGGCTGTGCTGAGTGCCCGGTGCAGGTGAGCCGGTCCTGCGGAGTTGTGCCGAGTGCCTGCTGCAGGTGAGTGGACTCCCACCTGCAGGAGCTGGAAAGCAACTCTGCCAGAGGTGAACTTATGCTGGGTGTTTGGGGGAAACACCATGGGGTGGAGCAAAGGAAACTTGGCCTGTCACACCTTCTCTCACCTCTCTAGAAGGGAAGCCAAACTGTTGGCTGAGGAAGGAAGGGAGGGGCAAGCTATGCCCTTCTCCCCTGAGCGCAAATATTGTCCTTATTGAGAAACAAGGGGAGGACAAGAGAGATCTGTGTCATGCTGGTTCCTGGGACATGAGTTTGCTGCCTCTCCCATCTGCAGGTGTAGCATGGATGCTCAATTCCATTTGGTCCAATATTCACTGAGCACCCACTATGCTGAAGTTGGGAGATACCTGCTCTCGAAGTGCGTTCATTACAAACACGCATCATTCAACCCCAGAGCCGTGTTTGAGGAATGGCTTGGGAGAATAAAGCACTGTGGGTTTCAACAGTGGAGGCCACATCTGCTGATGGGATGCTTCAAGAAGAAAATGGCATTTGAGGTTGGGCATGGGGGCTCACCCTGTAATCCCAGCACTCTGGGAGGCTGAGGCAGGTGGATCACTTGAAGTCAGGAGTTCAAGACCAGCCTGGCCAAAATGGTGAAACCCCATCTCTAATAAAAATACAAAAATTAGCCAGGTGTGGTGGTGCATGCCTGTAGTCCCAGCCACTTGGGAAGCTGAGGCAGGAAAATCGCTTGAACCCGGAAGATAGAGGTTGCAGTAAGCTGAGATGCTCCTGACCCTGCATTCCAGCCTGGGCGACAGAGGGAGACTCCATCTCCAAAAAAAAAAAAAGAAAGAAAGAAAATGGCATTTGGCCTGGGCCTTGAAGGATGGCTAGAATTTTGACAGGGGGAGAGGGGAAGATGGCATTGTAGGTAGAGGGACAGATGAGCAAAGGTCCAGAGGTAAGGAAGTGTCAGAGGGTGGCTGTACCAGCAGCACCCAGAAGCGCAGGTGAGCCAAGGCAGGTGATGTGGGGAGGCGAGAGGAGAGCTGTGGGCTAAGCTTCCGCGTGCCTGGTAGAGGAATTTGAAACAAAGTCAGGAAGCAAAGGGGAAGGTTCTGTAGAGATTTTGAGCTGAGGAGTAACTTGACTGAGCTCTGCATTCAGTCTAAAACATTTATTGAAGACCCACATGTATATAACAGGTCTCATCCTAGGCATTGGAGACTGAGATGACTGAGACACGCCTCTTCCCCTTGAGAGCACAGTTCAGCAGGGAACCAAACCCGGAAGAAAGAAATTTGATGCAACCTGGCAAGACTCAAATAGGGGTACCTTCCACTGTGATGGGAATAAAAAGGAGGATGGGATGAACTCTGCCTGAGAGGTATAGGGGAAGGATTCACAGAGAAAGTGACATTTGGGCTGGGTGCTGAAGTTTGTATGTGCAGATTAGAGTTGATGGGCTTTTCAAGTCAAAGGAATAGCACCTATAAAGGTGAGGGAATCGTCTGTGTGCACACAGCCTGCCATGTGTGGAAGTGTTCCTGCACGTGTATGGGCCTGGTAAGGGTGAGGGGTGGACTCCAGCTCTGTGGAAAGACATAGAAGGCGTGAGTAAGCCCCAAGGAAGGATTTCCTAGTGGAGTGTAACAGCCCAGGGGAGGCACTTTTTTCTAATTGGCTCAAAGACATAAAATAGTGGTGGCCTATGTTCCTGGATTTGGGGATGGGGCCAACGTGCCCTAGGAAGGGTGATTTTCAGTCAGTGCACAGAAGTCCAGTTTAGGCATTACCACTAGTTGAACATTAAACAGTTGCATGCCAGGCCAGGCTCTCAGTGTGGGGACCTGGGGGTGAGAAAGACCACACAGCCCTTGTGCTCAAGGAACTCAAGGTCCCCACAGAGAGGACACTGCTTAGTAGAACAAATGCTGTCCTCGATGTTTTCCTCACAAGTAAACCCTGCAGTGAGCTTCACAGGGCAGGACTGATTTATCCAATGGGTACTAGGGATAACAGCGGTACATGGAATCCCCAAGATTTTCAAGGATCTCAAAAATGTTTGAGACCTGAGAAAATATTCTCAGATCCAAAATTTGAACAACAGACCAGGCATATTGGCACATGCCTGTCATCCCAACACTTTGGGAGGCCGAGGTGGGAAGATCACTTGAGCCAGGGAGTTCAAGACCAGCCTGCACAACATAGTAAGACCCTGCCTCTGCAAAACAAAAAAAAAAAGCACAAAAAATTACTTGGGTATGGTAGTGTGCACCTGTAGTCTCAGCTACTCAGGAGGCTGAGGTGGGAGGATCACTTGAGCCCAGGAGGTTGAGGCTGCAGTGAGCTGAGATGGCACCACTGCACTCCAGCCTGGGTGACACAGTGAGACCCTGTCCCCAAACAAACAAACAAAACTTTGAACAACCAAAAACTGGGCAAAATAAATGATTGTTTCAAAAGCAAAGTTATACAGTTCACTTGAAATGTTTAAACGGAAACGATTTAATGTGGGACGCTGGGTGCCTTTTAATGTGTTTAACGTGAGCAGAGCCTGTCCCTCCTATGGAATCGGAACCTGAGGTATGCAAACATGTAAGATGGCCTGCCTGGGGTTATTGTAGTGGTGGATTGAACAGCATCTGCAGCCTAAGCTGAGACCATCCTATCAAGTCGTATCAGGGAAAGCTTTTCTGGCGAGCAGTGGATGTGGAGGAAGGGGATAATGTGTTGGCCCTCCCTCCCTATTTTATCATTGTTATGTGATGTCGGACTGTTTTAGATGAACTGTTTGTAGGACAAACATTCTCCTATCTACAGATGGAAGAACTTTGTTATTCTAAAATAGTATAGGCTGGGCCAGGCACGGTGGCTCAGGCCTGTAATCCCAGCACTTTGGGAAACTGAGGCAGGTGGCTCATTTGAGGTCAGGAGTTTGAGACCAGCCTGGCTAACATGGTGAAATCCCATCTCTACTAAAAAAATACAGAAATATTAGCCAGGCGTGGTGGTGCATGCCTGTAATCCCGGCTACTTGGGAGGCTGAGGCAGGAGAATCACTTGAACTGGGGAGGTGGAGGTTATAGTGAGCTGTGATTGTGCCACTGCACTCCAGCATGGGCAACAGAGTGAGACTCTGTCTCAAAAAAAAAAAAAAAAAAAAATAGGGTGGGCTGGACTGGCCAATGATAACTATTAACCCCAAAGAAAGGGCTATGTGTGTGTGGCCACTTTTTACTTTACGAGTGTCGCCAGTATTTGCTGTTCGTAGCAGGTCTACAACTAACAACTCCATGTGGCCCGTTTCCTCACTCATACATTTTGCATCAGGTTTACTTTGGAGCGCGTATCAGGAAGTTGCCTTACTCAAAGCTAGACTTTCTCAAGACTTTTTTTTTTTTTAATGGGTGAGATAGGTATTTGGTTACACATACTATTTTAAAAGTTCAGGCTGAAATGTCTGTGGCTAGGCACCATGGTGGTGGTTGGAGAGAGGGGTAGCCAAGAGAGTGGGGTTCCAGGGCTCTTACTGCTTCCAATTTCATCTGTTATCCCTGATAAGATTTCATGTGAAAAAGAAAAGAAGTAGGCAGAGAGTTTCCAGGGCTAAAAGATGGAAAACCTGCAGTCTGTGGCCTGGAACGGCCCAGGGAAGAATATTTCATGTTAATGAAGCTTCTCTTGTGATTCTGATAGGCCCCGTTGCCACCTGTCCATCTCGGGGGAAAAGACCTCTCACCTTGAACTTGGGTTTTTCATCTCCAGTTAACCCAAAATCCATTCAGAGGAGAATCGTGGCCCTAACCAAGCCTGTGCCTGCCGAGCCCCAGCTCCCTCACAGAGATGGGGTTGATGGCTCTTCCTGCTCCTGGCTCTGTCAGGATCTGTTTTTACAAAATAATGTCAGGCTCTGGGTGGTTGTGGGACCGAAACATCTAGATGTGGACCTGAGCAGCACTTAGTTTGTGGAGGAGTTAACCTCACTCCCTGCCCTTCAGTGATGGGTCTGTAATTTGGAGAGAACAAGAGGTTCCCTTTTAGGAAACCTTGAGAACTACAGCTGTTAAGATCATGCCATAGAGTTAGTTGACCAAAGTAAGAAAGTCAGCAAGGAAGTCCTGGAGTCCACCATTTGGAATAATTTTTGAACACTTCCCAGGATGACTAACTTAGCTTGTTCAAAATTGCACTGGGAGGCGGTGCAGCTATGGTCCAGACACGCGGAGGTTAACACAAAGGGGGTCCTTCCTCTTGGCGAAAGCAACCTTCCACCTGGGTCCTGTATCTTATTCCCTCCCATCTTCTCTGAAGTATATTTCTTAATTTCCAAACATATGGAGGTTTTCTAGTTATCTTTTTGTTATTGATTTGTAGCTTAGTTGCACTGTGATCTGCGAATATACTTTGATGATTTCTATTTTTTGATGTTAGTTAAAAGACACCATGTGACCAATTTTTGTGGCTCTTGAAAAGAATGTGTCATGCAGTTGTGGGGTCAGTGCTCCGGGTAAGTCCATTAGATCAAGAGTGCTAATTGTGTGGTTCAGAACATCCATATTTTTCCTGTCTTTTAAAATTTGGTCTAATTATTCTGTTGAATGCAGAGATGATTGCGGGTTTCTTTCTTCCCTGTAGTTTTGTCAACTTTTGCATTCAATATTTGAGGCTGTAATTGAGGTACAAACAAATACGGAATTTTGACAACTTCCTGGCAAATCGAACCTTCTTTTAAAAAATCATTTTGTAATATCCCTCATCTCTTTTATTTTTTTGAGATGGAGTCTCTCTCTGTTGCCCAGGCTGGAATGCAGTGGCGCGATCTCGGCTCACTGCAACTTCCACCTCCCAGGTCCAAGCGATTCTTCTTCCTCAGTCTCCCGAGTAGCTGGGATTACAGGCGTGTGCCACTACCCCCGGGTAATTTTTGTATTTTTGGTAGAAACAGGGGTTTCATCATGTTGGCCAGGCTGGTCTTGAAATCCTGACCTCAGGTGAGACTCCCGTCTCAGCCTCCCAAAGTGCTGGGATTATAGGTGTGAGCCACTGCGCCCAGCCTTCTTTATCTCTAGTAATGTTTTTTTGCCATAAACTTTACTTTGTCTGATATTGCTATAGCTATAACAGGTTTCTTTTGTTTTGTTTGGCATGCTAAATCATTTTCCCATCGTATTACTTTCAACTTTTCTAAAACCCTGTTCAAGATGGGAGGATTTCTTGAGCCCAGGACTGTGAGACCAGCCTGGGCAACATAGTGAAACTCTGTTGCTACAAAAAAAAAAATACCTGAGTTTGGTGATGCAAGCCTGTGGTCCCAGCTACTCAGGAGGCTGAGATAGGAGGACTGCTTGAGCCCAGGAGATCCGAGATGGCAGGGAGCCATGATGGAGTCACTACACTCCAGACTGGGTGACAGAGTGAGACCCTGTCTCTAAAATTTAAAAACAAACAAATCAATCAATCTATCAGCTTACCAAGTGCTCTCTACTCTTCCCATCTAGCTTATGTTCCTTTTCTCTTTCTTCTCACTACTTTTGGATTGAGTTGTTTGGTTATTCCATTTTGTAGAGATTACGACATGCATTCCTTTTTTGTTGTTTTTTAAGATTATTTTATTCTGCAACCCAGGAGCATAGATCCAAGTTACCCTGAATATATGTTCTCACAAGTGCATTCTTAACATATCAAAGTCTAATATTAATTGACACTTTCACCACTTTCATAGATAATATGAAGACCTCAGAACTTTAACTCTGTTTACCCACTCGCCCAGGCTGGAGTGCAGTGGCGCTATCTCGGCTCACTGCAAGCTGCCTCCTGGGTTCACGCCATTCTCCTGCCTCAGCCTCCTGAGTAGCTGGGACTACAGGCACCTGCCACCACACCCGGATAATTTTTTTGTATTTTTAGTAGAGACGGGGTTTCACTGTGTTAGCCAGGATGGTCTTGATCTCCTGACCTCGTGATCTGCCTGCCTCGGCCTCCCAAAGTGCTGGGATTACAGGCGTGAGCCACCGCACCTGGCCTATCCACTCCTGATTTTTATACCATTGTAGTCATGTATGTTAGTTATACACATACTTTTTAACTCAATAAGTCATTATTATTATTATTTTCCAAGTGAATATATGAGTGAAATTTATTAAATTTATTTACATGTTTACCAGTTTATTGTTCTTAATTTATTTCTGCATGTCTGGTCTTCCATCTGTGATCATTTTCCTTCTCTTTGAAGAATACCATTTAGTATTCCCTCAGTGGAGTGATTAACATGTGCTTTGTTTGTCTGGATATGTTTTTATTCTTCCTTCATTCTTGGAAATCACCTTCATTGGGTACAAAATGTAAGGTTGGCAGATATTTTCTTTCAGTGCTTTAAAGATAACATTTCATTTCTTTTGGCTACCATTGTTTCTGTTGAGAACTGTCCACCTCACTGGGGCTTCCTTGCAGATAATTTGCCTCTTTTATTTCTTTGGCTGTTTTTAAAATTTTCTTTGCCTTTGGTTTTCAGCAGTTTTACTCTGATGTGCTGAAGTATGGATTCCTTTTTTGTCCTCTTTGGAATTTGTAGGCAATTGGATATGGAGCTTGATGTTATTAATAAGTTTGGAAAACTTCTCAGCCATCAAATACTACTTGTGAACCATTCTCTCCTCTCTTTTTGTGACTGATTACACATAGGTTAGATCTTTCCACTCCATCCTGTAATTCTCTTACCTTCTTCTTTATTCTTTATCTTTTTGTTTTCCTGTGTTTTACTCTGGATATTGCCTTCTGCCCAATCTTTTATGAAATCTCTTGTCATCTGTGTCTAATCCTCTTTTATAACTACCCATTGGGTTCTTAATTTCGATTATCTTAGTTTTAGTTCCAGAATTTCCATTCTGTTCTTTTTTATATTTTTTTTTCTGCCAAACTACTCAGTCCTGTTTTTCGTCTTCATAAACAGAGGGGATATAATTCCTTTAAAATCTGTGTCTGATAACCTCAGTCTTTGCCATTCTTTTCCCATTCGTTTATTTCCATTGTCTACTATTTCTGCTGTTTTCATTCATGTGATCATGTTTCTTTGCATACCTGGTTATTTTTTATCGTGGGCAAAATTGCAATTACACACTATTGTTTATAGAAATAACTTGAGACCCAGGACAATGCTTTCTTCCTGTAGACATGATTTTTGTTGTTGTTGCTTTAATTGAGTGCTTGGGGGCAACACAAATCTGCTATCATGTCATTCCAGTCTCAGGAATTGAGACGATGTGTGTCAGTTTATTTTGGATACCTTTCCTTCTATGGTGTAGCCCTTTAGAAATTTCATCCCCAAGGAAATAACCAAAGATGAGCACAAAAATGCATATCCAAAGTTCTCCATCTCAATATTACAATGTTTGTAAAAGTGAAAGCTTGGAAGCAGTTTATAATGAAATAAAGGGTAGCTATTAAAACCGTTTTTGGGACTGGGTATGGTGGCTCACACCTATAATCCCAGCATTTTGGAAGGCCAAGGTGGGCTGATCACCTGAGGTCAGGAGTTTGAGACCAGCCTGGCCAACATGGCAAAACCCCATCTCTACTAAAAATACAAAAATTAGCCAGTCCTGGTGGTATGTGCCTGTAATCCCAGCTACTCAGGAGACTGGAGGCAAGAGAATCGCTTGAACCCAAGAGGCAGAGGTTGCAGTGAGCCAAGATCATGCCACTACTCTCCAGCCTGGGTTACAGAGCAAGACTCTATCTCAAAAAAACAACAGCAACAAAAAACATTCTTGGGTACCATTTAATCACTTGGGAAAACATTTGCCATAGTATACAAAACAGAAAAGCAGGATATAAATCTTTATGTCAATATAATTCCAGTTTTGTAATATATACACATATACAATGAAAAATGTTTGGAATGAATCCTCTCAAAATGTTAGTAGTAGTCATATCTAGGATGTACAGTTTTGGGTGGTTTTAATTTTGTTTTTAATACTTTTTTGTGTTTCCATTTTAAAATAATGAATGTGTATATTATTTTTATGATCAAGAAATAAAATCAAGTTAATACTTTTTTTTTTTTTTTTTTTTTTTTGAGACAGAGTCTTGCTCTGTCACCCAGGCTGGAGTGCAGTGGTGCAATCTAGGCTTACTGCAACCTCTGCCTCCCGGGTTCAAGTGATTCTAGTGTCTCAGCCTCCCGAGTAGCTGGGATTACAGGCACCTGCCATTATGCCCTGCTAATTTTTGTTGTTGTTGTTATTGTTTGAGATGGAGTTTCACTCTTGTTGCCCAAGCTGGAGTGCAGTGGCACGATCTCAGCTCACCGCAACCTCTGCTTCCCAGGTTCAAGCAATTCTCCTGCCTCAGCCTCCCGAGTAGCTGGGATCACAGGCATGTACCACCATGCCCAGCTAATTTTGTATTTTTAGTAGAGACAGATTTCTCCATGTTGGTCAGGCTGGTCTCAAACTCCCAACCTCAGGTGATCCACCTGCCTCAGCCTCTCAAAGTGCTGGGATTACAGGTGTGAGCCACTGCACCTGGCCTAAGTTAATACATTCTTAAAGATTATTTCACAGGAAAGCAATACAGTCACAATAAAGCAGACAGATTTTACATATCTGTCCCATTACCTGGGAAATATGTTCAATATCAGGGAATCTTCTTTTCCATTAAAAAAACAAGCTGGCCAGGCATGGTGGCTCACGCCTGTAATCCTAGCACTTTGGGAGGCTGAGGTGGGTGGATCACTTGAGGTCAGGAGTTCAAGACCTGCCTGGCCAATATGGTAAAACCCCATCTCTACTAAAAATACAAAAACTAGCCAGGCGTGGTGGTGGGCACCTGTAATCCCAGCTACTTGGGAGGGTGAGGCAGAAGAATTGCTTGAACCCAGGAGGCAGAGTTTGCAGTGAGCCGAGATTGCACCACTGCACTCCAGCCTGGGCAACAGAGTGAGACTCTGTCTCAAAAAGAAAAAAAGACAAAAAGACAACAACAACAACAACAACAAAAACCCCAAAAAAACCTTAACCTTTAAGTTTCACATGGTGCAGATTACTGCCTATCATAGCCTCAGCTCTTGGAGTGCTCATGGTCACAATGGAATGTACAGACATATCCACGGATGGTCAGGACACAAAGAAGACTAGAAAGAAGACACAGATATAACATCGGATTGCAATTAGAATGTCAGTGTTGGAAAAGGACCTCAGAGACCATCAAGGCCAATCTTTAACCTTGGAAGAATGCCCTCTGAATTAATCTGTTCTCACGCTGCTAATAAAGACATATCCAAGGCTGGGTAATTTGTAAAGAAAAGAGGTTTAATGAACTCACAGTTCCACATGGCTGGGGAGGACTCACAATCATGGCAGAAGGCAAAGGAGAAGCAAAGGCACATCTTACATGGTGGCAGGCAAGAAAGCATGTGCAGGGGAACTCCCATTTATAACACCATCAGATCTTGTGAGACTCATTTCCTATCATGAGAACAGCACAGGAAAGACCTGCCCCCATGATTCAATTACCTCCCACTGAGTCCCTCCCACGACAAGTGGGAATTATGGGAGCTACAATTCAAGATGAGATTTGGGTGGGGACACAGCCAAACCATATGACTTTCCTATAAAGAAAGTAGGATATTATAGAGTTTCGTATAGCTGCATTTGACCTGTCCTGCTTCTTAAGGTTGTTAGTTGGACTTCTGCTTAAATGCCTCAAGGGATTGGTTTCTTACTAATTTTTAAGACAGCCAGCTCTTCTGTGGGTTAGCTCAGGTAGAAAAGTTTGTGAGTTACTGGCATCAAACAAGTAAGGGCATTTTAAGGTGAAGTTAATAAACAGTTGGAAGGAGGGCTTTTCAGCTCTCAACTCTATGATTGGCAATTTCTGGTTCCCTACAATTACTCTTATCATTTGTGCAAAATATTTCTGTTGGCACAACAATCTGAGCATGTGGTCAGATTCATCTTTTGTTTAATAAACAGAGATTTGTTCTCAAAGAGTAACTTTAAGCTAAAGTTTTTGGAAATAAGCTGCAGGTTTGTAATAAATATTCCGCCAATTTTTCTTCTCCAGTTTTGTTCACATAAAACCGAAGCGAACCAGATAGTCAAGTCAATGATTGTTTGGACCTGTCTTCCCAACATCCAAAGACCCCTCTCTCACTGTGTTTTCTGGCCTTTTCTATAACTTCCCTTCATTCTCTTTCTCTTTTTCTCTTTTTCCTTTTTTAAGACAGAATCTCACTCTATTGCCCAGGGTGGAGTGCAGTGGTGCAATCACAACTCACTGTAGCCTCCACCTCCTAGGGCTCAAGCCATCCTCCTGCCTCAGCCTCCTGAGTAGCTGGGACTACAGGCATGTACCACCACACCCAGCTAATATTTTTTATTTTTAGTAGAGATGAGGTCTTGCTCTGTTACCCAGGCTAGTCTCAAACTCCTGGGCTCAAGCGATCCTTCTGCCTCAGTCTCTGGAAATGCTGGGATTACAGGTGTGAGTCACTGCTCCTGGCCTCTTTTTTCTTTTTTGAAAATGCTTTGTCCATATGTTTCATTTTATTTACGTATTTATTTAGAGACAGGGTGTTGCCTAGGTTGGAGTACAGTGGCTATTCGCAGGTGCAATCACAGTGTATTACAGCCTCGAACTCCTGGGCTCCAGTGATCCTCCCACCTCAGCCTCCTTAGTAGCTCGGGCTACAGGTATGCACCACCATGCCTAGCTCCTCATCTTCTCTTGTCCAAGCTGCCTCTAGGTTGGTTGGTTGGGAACACAAGAATCCTGAGTCAAGAGTCCTGGATTCCAGTTTTCATGTAGTCACTTGGAGTGTGACCTTGGAGGAGTCATGTAACCTTGGTGTCGATGCGACTTTCTAGAAGGGGAACACAAGGGGAAAAATCTGGGGGAATTATGCCTTCCATCCTTTGTGGGGAGAATTTTCTCTGGGGTCCGCAGGACTCTGCAGAGGGGATACGTGATGCCCAGAAAGGGTTTTGCTATGTATACTTCCTAACACAAAGGGGTGTTAAGTCCTGTGAGAAACAACTGGAAAGCTACCGTGATGGCATGAAAAGACCCTGAAGTGCAGAGCCCTGGGTTCTGCTTCCAGCTCTGCCGCCAATTACCTGCAGGACCTTGAGCAAATTGCATCTGCTCCCTGGAGTTCTGTTTTCTCATCTCTAAAGTAAGGAGACTGAATCAGGTGATCTCGAAGTTTCTTCCAGTGATAGATTTCTATGACTCTGTAGTCAATGCAGGATATTAAATGGAGAAAGAAGAGAAACAAGATAGTACATTTAAATTCTTTTTTTTTCTTTTTTAGAAAGTGGAGGTGGAAATCATGATAAGAAACTTACTTGTGTAATTGGGAGTAAATATTATTATAGAAAAGGCAGATAACTAGGGAGGTGCTCCCAAGTGAAAAACTTAGGCTAGCGCTGGGTGTGGTGACTCATGCCTGTAATCCCAGCATTTTGGGAGGCTGAGGTGGGAGGGCTGCTTGAGCCCAGGAGTTTGAGACCAGCCTGGGCAACATAGGGAGAATCTCTCTCTCTCAATCTGTCTCTCTCTCTCGCCTTAGGCTATAGGTAAAAAAATCCATCCATGATAAACTTCAGGGCATTCTGTTGTCTCTTTTTTTTTTTTCCTGAGACAAGGTCTCACTCTGTCACCCAGGCTGGAGTGCAGTGGTGCAATCTTCGTTCACTGCAGCGTCCACCTCCCTGGCTCAAGCGATCTTCCCACCTCGGCCTCCTGAGTAGCTGGGACTAGAGATGCATGCCACGAAGTCCAGCTAAGTTTATTTTGTGTAGAGACAGAGTCTTGCTATGTTGCCCAGGATGGTTTCAGACTCCTGGGCTCAAGCAATCCTCCCACCTCGGCCTCCCACAGTGTTGGGATTATAGGCATGAGCCATTGTGCCCAGCCCATTCTGTTCTCTTTATGATAAAACTTCATTTTCCTAAGTCTCATTTCCAGTTCCTCCATGACGTGGCAAGTGAAGACAGGAATGAAAGGAATGTAAAGCAGCTTTGCTCTGAAGAGAAGAAGAGAGAGAGACACAGCCAAGGTACGCTGAGGTGGAGAAGAGGGAAGCTGGAGGGCTCCGTGGTGGAGGAGGATCTTCTCCTAAGGAATGAGGTGGTTGTGTGCTGAGGGGTGTGGGGAGGAGTGGAGAGTAGAGGAGAGTGGAGCTGTCTGAGAGCCACTGGGAGGGCTCAGTGTCCTAGGACGTGATCTAGAGGACAGAAAGTGGTAGAACAGCAGGGAGTGCCCCACTGGTGTTGGATGGCAGCAGTGAGCACTGAGACACATTCCTGGAAAAAGTCGTGGCCAGGAGGAAGTGGAAATGTGCATGGCAGGGATGATCCTGGTTCCAGCATCCGTAGATTTGATCTCAGTGTGCTGATTCATGAACTCTTGGACCTTACTATCAATGAATTGCATTCAGTTGCACATGTGTGTGTTTGTGTGTGTGTGTGCATGTGTGTGTGCATACAATGGAGGAAGTTGAATGTCATTCTCTCTTTTTTTTAGCAACCTCAAATCATTCTTTTCTGTCTCAAACACTTTGTTTATGAGTGCATATTGTAAAGGGTGGTGGGTGGCAGAGTCAGTGCCTGGCCAACAGTGAAGAAGTATTCAGCTTGGCTGGGTGCAGTGGCTCATGCCTATTATAATCCCAGTACTTTGGAAGGCCGAGGCAGGTGGATTGCTTGAGGTCAGGAGTTCAAGACCAGCCTGGCCAACATGGTGAAACCCTGTCTCCACTAAAAATACAAAAAATTAACCGGGCGTGGTGGTGCACACCTGTAGTCCTAGCTACTCAAGAGGCTGAGGCAGGAGAATCACTTGAATCCAGGAGGTGGAGGTTGCAATGAGCTGAGATCACGACACTACACTCCAGACTGGGCGACAGAGCAAGACTCCACTCAAAAAAAAAAAAAAAAGAAAGTAAGAAGTATTCAGTTTGAGTGGATGATAAAATCAGTTATTTGAATGAAGGCTATCTGGAGGGAATTCAGTTCAGAAAAATCAGATGCTCTTTTTAGAAAAGTCAGATTGTTACTTTTCCAGCTAGATTATTATTTTTGGATTAAATTCCTTGCAAACATTTTAGCTGGCTCTGTATTCTTTGTCATTTTCTAAATTACAATGATCTCCTCCTGTAAATTGATCTTGTACACTGAACATGTGATTGTGTGCAATATTTTCCTAATCCTGGGTACAAGGATATGAGAACACAGGAAGCCCTGTGTTAAAGGAATGCCGCTTTAAAGGCACGTAAGTGGAATGCTCATCTCTTCACCCTCAAGAGCCATTCTGTAGAAAGTCCTCAGGGCATGAAAGTGCTTTGCCAGGGACCTTTGAGGCTAAGTGTAAAGCTTTTGGAACTGGCAGTGTGCCCCAGACTTGTCTAAAGAATGGGAACAGTGGCCTGAAACACCAAATGTCAAAAGCAATGTTTGTTTGGATAATATAGAGGATTGATTCTGCCCTAAGAAAGTTGTTTCTCTCAAGACTGAATGCTGAATTTAAATATTATTTTCCTTCAAAGTATTGAGTTGACTTTGAGAGTATATAAAAATATTATGTTTAGGCCAGGCGCAGTGGCTCACGCCTGTAATCCCAGCACTTTGGGAGGCTGAGGCGGGCGGATCACGAGGTCAGGAGATCGAGACCACCCTGGCTAACACGGTGAAACACCATCTCTACTAAAAATACAAAAAACTAGCTGGGTGTGGTGGCGGGTGTCTGTAGTCCCAGCTACTCGGGAGGCTGAGTCAGGAGAATGGCATGAACCCAGGAGACGGAGCTTGCAGTGAGCCAAGATCGCGCCACTGCACCCCAGCCTATGTGACACAGTGAGACTCCATCTCAAAAAAAAAAAAACAAACATATATCTATATGTGTGTGTGTGTGTATATATATATAATGTTTAAGGATTCATAGGTGGATTAGTTTCTTTTTAAAAAATTCAATGGCACAAATAATTAGAGAAATAAGGCTGTATTATCTGGCTTTGGGCAAGTCACTTAGCCTCACTGTGCCTTACTTTTCTGCAAGAGTGGATTGGACTAGATCATCTATATCTTACCTGCCAATGGACACTCTTTTGGGGGCTAGAGCTGTGTTTGGTTCTTCTCTCCTCCTTTTCTACTTCCTTTACTCTTGAGGTTCACAGTAGGGAACTTAGAAAATTTACTCTGATTTTGGACAAATTGGACTGTGTTTGCTAATGCTTGGCCTGTTTCAACTTTCCAAGAATCAGCAATGCTATGAAATGTTGGACATAAAAAAATTGAGCTCAGACAGGAAACTTCTAGAGAAATGTCAAAGATGTCATGGTTCAAAGAGATTGTCTCAGATATACATCATGGGTAAGAAAAAGTAGGAGTTCCCATTTTAAAAGTTATTTTTTTGAGACAGGGTCTTACTCTGTCACCTTGGCTGGAGTGCAGTGGTACAATCATGGCTCACTGTGGCCTTGCACTCCCGAGCTCAAGTGATTCTCCCACCTCAGCCTCCTGAGTAGCTGGGACTACAAGTGTGCACCACTCTGCCCGGCTAATTTTTAAATTTTTTGTAGAGATGATTTCTCACTATGCTGCCCATGCTGGTCTGAAACTCCTGGGCTCAAGCGATCCTCCTGCTTCAGCCTCCTAAAGTGATGGAATTACAGACATGAGCCATGTGCCTGGCCTCATTTTTAAAATTTTTAATTAAAAAATTTTTTAAAAATAGAGACAGGGTCTTGCTATGTTGCCCAGACTGGTCTTGATCTCCTGGCCTCAAGCAATACTCCCACCTCGGTCCCCCATAGTGCTGAGGTTAAAGGTGTGAGCCACCGTACCCAGCCATGGTTCCCATTTTCTAGATGCATCTCCCAACTAGAACTCACAGAATTTGGGGAGGGGAAGTTATTAACTGTCTCTTCTCCTGAAAATAAATAAATAAAACCCTCTCCTGATGCTCCATTTCCTCTTCAGCTGCTGCCCTGCTCCCTCCTTTCTCTTCACAGTTGGTGTTTTTAAAAGAAAGCTGTAGTTGATTTCTGTGCCCATCTTTTTTTTTGGAATGGAGTCTTGCTCTGTCCCCCAGGCTGCAGTGCAGTGGTGCAATCTCGGCTCACTGCAACCTCCGCCTCTTGGGTTCAAGCAATTCTCCTTCCTCAGCCTCCTGAGTAGCTGGGATTACAGGCATCTGCTACCACGCCCAGCTAATTTTTGTATTTTTAGTAGAGAAGGGGTTTCACTATGTTGGCCAGACTGGTCTTGAACTCCTGACCTCAGGCGATCCAACTGCCTCAGCCTCCCAAAATGCTGGGATTACAGGCGTGAGCCACCATGCCCGGCCAATTTCCATGCCCATCTTTTCTTCACCAGCCACTGACTTTCTCTGAGTCCCCAGAATCCTGCCCATTTCACTCCATCGAAGTGGATCCACGGGGTCCCCAGTAACCTCCAGATCTTTCTCAGCCCTCCCCTTCATGAACACTCCATGATTCTCAAGACATTTTCTTCTTTTGAGTTCTCATTCTTCTGATTATCCTCCTCCCTCTGTTTCTTGTTTGTCTCCTCTGTGCAGCCTTGAAATCCTGGAATTTCTCTGTATTCAGGCTTGGACCTCCACTGCCTCTCCCTCCTTATGGGTTGAAGTGTGCTGCCCCATTCCATTCATATTTTGTAGTTCTAATCCGGAGGATCTGAGAATGTGGCCGTATTTGGAAACAGGGTCTTTGCTGAGATAATTAGTTAAGATGAGTTTATAGCAGAGTGGGGTGGGCCCCTAATCCAATATGATTGGTGTCCTTATAAAAAGGGATTTGGACACAGACACACACATGTGAAGGTGAAGGCATAGATTGGAGTGATGCTTCTCCAAGACAAGGAATGCCAAAGATTGCCAGCAACCACCAGCAGCCAAGTAAGAGACCTGGAAGATTCTTCCTCACAGCCTTCAGAGGGAACCAGCCTTGCGTGGCATCTTGATTTCAGACTTCTAACTTTCAGGGCTGAGATAATACATTTCTGTTGGTTAAGCCACCCAGTTTATGGCACTCTGGTACCACAGTCCTAGGAAACTCATACACCCAATTCTGCGGTCCCCAGGCTAGTGGTTGTCCAGTGTTTTCGTCTCAGGTCCTCTTTACACTGTTAAGAATTATTGGGGTCCAGGTGCAGTGGCTCATACCTGTAATCCCAGCACTTTGGGAGGCCAAGGTGGGAGAATTGCTTGAGGCCAGGAGTTTGAGACAAGCCTTGGCAACACTGTGAGACCCAAACTCTACAAAAAAAAAAAGAGAGAGAGAGAGAGAGAAAAATTTCTTTAAAAAAAATTGCTGAGAAGATTAGGAACAAGGCAAGGACATTCTTCCTCACCACTCCATTTCACATCATACTGGAGTCCTAACTAATGCCATAAGAAAAAGAAATGAAAACCATACTGATTAGGAAGGAAGACATAAAATTTTATTCACAGATGATTCATTGCCTATATAGAAAATCTGAAAGAGGTTGGGCGCGGTGGCTCACACCTGTAATCCCAGCACTTTGGGAGGCCAGGTGGGTGGATCACGAGGTCAGGAGTTCAAGACCAGCCTGGCCAAGATGGTGAAACCCCGTCTCTACTAAAAGTACAAAATAATTAGCCAGGCGTGGTGGCAGGTGCCTGTAATCCCAGCTACTTGGGAGGCTGAGGCAGAGAATTGTTTGAACCCGGGAGGTGGAGGCTGCAGCGAGCCAAGATTGCACCACTGCACTCCAGCCTTGGTGATAAGAGCAAAACTCGTCTACAAAAAAAGAAAAAGAAAAAAAAAAAAGAAAATCTGAAAGAATCAACCAAAAAAAGCTTTCCTGGAATTAATTAAGTTTTTGTATAACAAATCCCTTTTTCTCCATACCTGTTCATAAGGACCAGCAGAAGCAGGGTGCTTTTAGCTGGCAAGGCCAGCAGTACACCTTCACGGTCCTACCTCAGGGGAATATCAACTCTCTAGCCTTGTGTCATAATTTAGTTTGCAAGGATCTTAATCATCTCTCCTGTCTATAAAATATCACAGTGGTCTATTACACTGATGACAATATACTGATTGGACCTAGTGAGCAAGAATAACAATTATTGTAGACTTATTGATAAGACATTTGGATGTCAGTGGGTGGGAAATAAATCAGACAAAAATTTAGGGGCCTCCTCTCTCAGTGAAATTTCTTTTTTTAAATTTTTTTTTATTTTTTCTTTTTGAGGCAAAGTCTGGCTCTTTCACCCAGGCTGGAGTGCAGAGGCATGATCTCGGATCATAGCAGTCTCAACCTCCTGGGATCAAGTGATCCTCTCACCTCAGCTTTCAAGTAGCTGGAAGCACAGGCATGCACCACCACGCCCAGCTAATTTTTGTTTATTTTTCATAGAGATGAGGCCTCACTGTGTTGCCCAGGTTGGTCTCAAACTCTCTTTCCCCAGCCAACCCTGACATTGCCTAATGGGCTCATGAACAAAGTGGCTATGGTGGCAGGGATGGAGGTTGTGCGTGGGCTCAGCAACATGGACTTCCACTCACCAAGGCCAACCTGGCTGTTGCCCTTGCTGAGTGCCCAATCTGCCAGCAGCAGAGATCAACACTGAGCCCTCAAGATGGCACTATTCCCTGGGGTGATCCGCCAGCTATGGTACTGGGGGGTCCATAGACTGGTACCAGTCCATGGCCTGTTAGGAACTGGGCCACATAGCTGGAGGGGAGTAGGCATTTCCACCTGAGCCTCCACCTCCTGTCGTGTCAGCAGCACCATTAGATCCTCAGAGGAGCATGAACCCTACTGTGAACTGTGCATGAGAAGAATCTAGGTTGTGTGTTCCTTACAAATCTGATGCCTGGTGATCTGAGATGGAACAGTTTCATGCCCAAACCATCCCCCAACCTCCATCCGTGGAAAAACTGTCTTCCACAAAACAGGTCTCTGATGCCAAAAAGGTTGGGGATTGCTGCTTTACTGCATCTCTTAGTATGACCCTGCTCTATAATTAAGGTCAATGGGAAACTGCAACAACACAACCCAGGCAGAACTACAAATGGCCCACACTCTTCAGGAATGAAAATTTGGGTCACTCCACCAGGTAAAGAACCACAACCAGCTGAGGTGCTTGCTGAAGGTAAAGGGAACATAGAACAGGTATTCTGTAGTGTAGGTAGTTATGAATACCGGATGCAACCACATCACCAGCTCCAGAAACAAGGACTATCATTGTCAATCAGTATCTTTTCCTTTATTTTTTATGAACACACTTGTGCATATATATACTCATATTAAGCAAATATGTTTTCTCTCTTTTCCTCTTATCATGAGACATAAAATGTATTGATTTTATATCAGTATTTAACTATTGTTAATTTTACATCATAGTAATGAAGTTATGGGGTATCAGGAGAAGAGTATACACCACTCAAGCAGTTTACCTCCTCTTCTGGGGAAGAGATTAGTGCATTTTTAGTCGTATCATGTTGGGTAGAATTGTGACCCTGTCATTGTCTTTATTTGGAGATTAAGGGTGGTTTAAGAGTTGCACATAGGTGCCAAGTTGACAAGGGTTGGACTTGGAAAGCTTAATTTTATGGTCAACTTGAGTGAGCCAAGTGATGTCCACATAGCTGGTAAAACATTGTTTCTGGATGTGCCTGTGGGGGTATTTCTTGAATAGATTAGCATTTGAATGGGTAGACTGAGTAAAGAAGATAGATATTCCATCTACATGTCTATCCTTCCACCAGTATTACAATCTTTTTTTTTTTTTTTAAAGACAAGGTCTCACTTTGTCACCCAGGCTGGAGTGCAGTGGCATGATCATGGCTCACTGCAGCCTCGACCTCCCCAGGCTCAGGTCATCCTCCCAAGTCGGCCTCCCAAGTAGCTGGGATCACAGGCACACACCACAAACCTGGCTAATATTTTTATTATTATTATTTGTAGAGATGATGGTCTCACTGTGTTGCCCAGGCTGGTCTGAAACTCCTGGGCTCAAGCAATCCACCTGTCTTGGCCTCCCAAAATGCTGGGATTATAGGCTCAAGCCATCGCTCCTGGCCCAATACCACAGTCTTGATTACTGGTGCTGTACAGTAAGTCTTGAAGTTGGTTAGAGCGTTTCTCCCACTTCATTCTTCTATTCACGAGATCTCTGCTGCTACCACCGGGGCTGGAGGAGCAGAGATGCCTCATTACTGCTCTGCATGTGATCTTCACATCAATGATCGGGGGAGGGGAGCTTATTACCAATGGATGGGGGTAAAAGTTCTGATTAGGTTTCTTCTGACACCCCCAACAGGGGCAAACAAGGGAGCCTTGTTACCACAGAGTGGGGCTGAATTCAGACTCCCCACTCGGCCTGGAAGTCTAGGCTCCCCACTTGGGCTTTGCTGGCAATGGGGTGGGGGGCAGGGCCATAGTTTTTTCTGTGGCGTTTAACTGGATTCGAGTGATTATTGTCTGAAAGTTTTCTTTCTTGGCAGACTGCCCCTTTCCTGGTCCTTTTGCTAGAGCGAGCAGGCTTTCTTTGGAACTTTTCTGCTGCACATGTACTGGCTTCTGCCGCACTGAGTCCGGAATATACAGATTGATTATCTGTCCCTTATCTGAAATGCTCAGACCAGAAGTGTTTTAGATTTCAGACTTTTTCAGATTTTGGAATATTTGCATATATATATATATATATATAAAATGAGATGTCTTGGGGATGGGACCCAAGTCTAAACACAAAAGTCATGCATGATTTTTTTTTTGTTTTTGAGACAGTCTCACTCTGTTGCCCAGGCTGGAGTGCAGTGGCGCGATCTTGGCTCACTGCAACCTTTGCCTCCTGGGTTCAAGCGATTCTCCTGCCTCAGCCTCTTGTGTAGCTGGGACTACAGGCACCCACCACCACGCCCCGCTAATTTTTTTGTATTTTTAGTAAAGATGGTGTTTCACCACGTTGGCCAGGCTTGTCTCGAATTCCTGACCTCAAGTAATCTGCCCGCCTTGGCCTCCCAAAGTGCTGGGATTACAGGCATGACCCACCGTGCCCAGCCTCATGTATGTTCATATATACCTTACACACATAGCATGAAGGTAATTTTATTTTTCCCTTGAGGACTCTGAATGAAATATGTGTTGTGTGCCTGAGTTTTGATTGCGACCTGTCACATGAAGTCAGTGAAATTTTCCACTTGTGGTGTCATGTTGGTGCTCGGAGTTTGGGATTTTGGAGTATTTCCGATTTTGAATTTTCAGATTAGGGATACTCAACCTGTAGGAAGTAACAAGAAAACCCAGAGAACTCACCTCTGTGTTGTTTCTTGCATCTTGTGATTCTCAGAGGGTCTATCTTCTGTCCAGCTTTCACAGTCTGCTTATGTTTGCTGTATATATACTGTACAGGGTTTTTATTTTTACTGGTTGGGAAGAAAAAGTATTTCTACTCCCTTTTTCCAGATGCAGAAGCCAAAGTAATATGTGTGTGTGTGTGTGTGTATTTTTTTTTTTTTTTTGAGACGGAGTTTCCCTCTCTTTGCCCAGGCTGGGGTGCAATGGCACGATCTTGGCTCTCCACAACCTCCTCCTTCCGGGTTCAGCTATTCTCCTGCCTCAGCCTCTTGAGTAGCTGGGATTACAGGCATGCGCCACCAAGCCCAGCTAATTTTTTGTATTTTTAGTAGAGACGGGGTTTCACCATGTTGGCCAGGCTGGTCTTGAACTCCTGACCTCAGGTGATCCACCCACCTCAGCCTCCCAAAGTGCTGGGATGACAGGCGTGAGCCACCGCGCCCGGCCATAATATTTTTAAAAATGTGAACCAGGTCATGCCATTTCCCTGCTTAAAATTTCCCAAGGGCTTCCCAATGCTATTAGAATAAAATTCAAATTCCTTATTGGCCCAGCAGACTTGGGGCATGGCTTGTCCCCTGCCTCCTACTCTGACATACCATACACATACTTTTTTTGTTGTTTTTTTTTTGAGACGGAGTCTCGCTGTGTCTTTTAGGCTGGAGTGCTGTGGTGCGATCTCGGCTCACTGCAACCTCCACTTCCCGGGTTCAAGCGATTCTCGTGCCTCAGCCTCCCGAGTAGCTGGGATTACAGGCACACGCCACCACACCTGGCTAAATTTGTATTATTAGTGGAGAGGGGAGTTTTCACCATGTTGGCCAGGCTGGTCTCGAACTCCTGGCCTCAAAGTGATCCTCCTGCCTCAGGCTCCCAAACTGCCGGGATTACAGGCGTGAGCCACCGCGTCCAGCCTATACTTCCACTTTCTAAGTAAGCCTCTTCTGTTTTTCAGATAAGGTCACTGAGGCCCTGAGGTTAAACAGCTTTCCCAAGGTCACGCATGGTAAATGGCAGAGCTGGGATCCTGACTCCAGTAGTTGGGCTGGAGCCTCTGCTCTTAACCATTAGGTACGTGTACTCTTTTCTCCACATGTTCCTGAGTGGTTTCTGAGCACCCAGACATTTGAAAACTATGGCCCCACCCACTGACTGGGAGACAAAGCAAACACCTGCCTTGGGGAAGAGCAGGATGAGAGGTAGGAGGGCGAAGTGGAGAGTGGAGGGAGGCACGAATTGAGGCCAGGGCTCCTAGTGCCTCTGGAGCTCATATGAAGGGAGAGGTAGAATCAACACAGTTCTTATCTTCCTGCTCTTCTTTGCAAATCTTGAGTTCAGCCTTTGGAACTTCATCCAGGTGTCTGGATTCTTGGACAGATCTGCCCTGGCGGGATGGGTGGGTGCAGC
Organism: Pan troglodytes; assembly: GCF_028858775.2. Lineage (NCBI taxonomy): Eukaryota > Metazoa > Chordata > Mammalia > Primates > Hominidae > Pan > Pan troglodytes. The sequence continues at coordinate 154,150,987 of NC_072404.2, read as the reverse complement.
CGAGCTCCGCCTCTCAAGAAACGCAAGCAACTCCTTTCCTCCAGGGTACAGAGCAGGTGCTCTCTCAGAGGGCTGGGCCTCCACTGCCCCAGGTTCACAATCGCTGCCTCAGCTTAGCTGATTTTCCCAAAACGCCTACAGCTCCTCCCTGCTGCTTCCCAGCCTAAAGTTTGATTTCTCACCCTGTGTTCTCTAAACAATGGTTCTAATTTGATCATGCACAAGTATCACCTGAGGAGCTTATTAAAAATGCAAGTCTTGGCCAGGCATGGTGATTCATACCTGTAATCCCAGCACTTTGGGAAGCAGAGGTGGGAGGATTACTTGTAGGCGAGGAGTTGGAGGCCAGCCTGGGCAACATAGTGATACCCTGTCTTTATGTTGTCATATTTTATAAAAATTAAAATAAAAAAATCAGCCAATTGCCGAGCACGGTGGCTCACGCCTGTAATCCCAGCACTTTGGGAGGCTGAGGCAGGTGGATCACAAGGTCAGGAGATCGAGACCATCCTGGCTAACCCGGTGAAACCCCGTCTCTACTAAAAATACAAAAAATTAGCTGGGCGTGGTGGCAGGCGCCTATAGTCCTAGCTACTTGGGAGGCTGAGGCAGGAGAATGGCGTGAACCCAGGAGGCAGAGCTTGCAGTGAGCCGAGATCGCGCCACTGCACTGCAGCCTGGGCGACAGAGAGAGAGAGACTGTCTCAAAAAAAAAAAAAAAAAAAAAAAAATCAGCCCAATCATAGTGATGCACACCTGTAGTCCTAGCTACTCAGGAGGCTGAGGTGGGAGGATCACTTGAGCCCAGGAGGTTGAGGCTGCAGTGAGCTGTGTTTGCGCCACCACACTCCAGCCTGGACAACAGAGCAAGACCCTGTCTCTTAAAAAAAAAAATGCAAATCACAGACAATCTAGGAAACTTGAATCCTAGAATTAAGGCAAATTTAAGAATTATTGAATTTTAGGAGTGACTGGTATTTTATGTGTGTTTGTGTGTGTATATGTGCGTATAAAAGAATCCTTATCTTTTAGAGATACCTGCTGGAATATTTTGAAAGAAATAATATGATGTATGGGATTTGCTTCCAAATAATCAGAGGTGGGGAGGGGAAGTGGGTGGGGTGTGGATGATAGAACATTCACGAACTGGTGTGGCCAAGTAATGTGTACGTAGGGGTTCCCTGTACTATTTGCTGTACTTTTGCAGAAAAGTACAGAAAAGTTAAAAAAAAGCACTCCCCTCACTCATTCTGGGGTACCTTCTAAGGCCACTGGCGGGGAGAGTCCCTGTGGGGGATCTGTGCACCACCCTGGAGAAGCAAAGCTCATTCAAACAAACGCAGGTGGCTGTTGCAGCCCCGCACCCCTGGGCAAGAGAAATGCACCTAATTGGCTTGTTCTGCCCCTCGCACCCTCTGTCAAAGAAATAGGAAAAGACAAGACCCCTCCAAAGGAAAAGGGCACATATCACATATGCTTCTGTCTCTTTTTACCTGGGCCACAGCGGAAGCTGAATTTCAGCCATTGGGCATTTCATAAGGAGTCTTCCATTTTCCTTTGAAAGTAGAGTGTTTTGGTTAATAGTTGATAGGATGGTGAGTGTGATATTTTTTATTTTCCAAAACTATTTTAATTTTTTCATTTATACGTGTATATACACATATATACACACATATATACTTATGTATATATAATATATAATGTATATAATATATATAATGTATATAATATATTATATATATAGATATATATATTTATTTATTTATTTTTGAGATGGAGTCTGGCTCTGTTGCCCAGGCTGGAGTGCAGTGGCGTGATCTAGGCTCACTGCAACCTCTGCCTCCTGGGTTCAAGCGATTCTCCTGCCTCAGCCTCCTGAGTAGCTGGGATTACAGGCACCCGCCACCACACTCTGCTCATTTTTTCGTATTTTTAGTAGAGACAGGATTTCACCATGTTGGCCAGGCTAGTCTCAAACTCCTGACCTCAAATGATCCGCCCACCTCAGCCTCCCAAAGTGCTGGAATTACCGGCGTGAGCCACCGCACCCGGCCCCCAAAATTATTTTTCAAAGTTATTTTGTTTTTACAAGTTCAAGGGATGTTTTGGTTTACTGGGGTCCTTCTAAGGCCTCCAGGAATCTTGTCCTCAACCTTCAGCTCCCTGAGGGGCAAGTTACTTTCATTAGAAAATAAATGAATGCTTCCTGCTGGGAACTTAAGGTCACGGCAGAGGGCACAGGTGGGGCGGGGGCTGAGCAGGCTGGCCGGTGGGGCAGGTTTGTCCTCACCCACAACAGGCCAGTGTTGATACAACAGAGCTGCCTCCTGGCTCTTTGGGAGCCTGGGAGGAGAAGGAGCCGGGAGGGGCGCTGCGGGGAAGCCACCTGCGGATTCACCAGCTGCTGCTCCGCCCAGGACTGCTACCAAGCACGGAGGGCTGCCAGACCTGGGGCTCCAGGCTCCGTGCATCAGGTTGGGGAAACCACCATCTGCCCCAGACCCCGACCCAGGACCCGCCTGGAGGAAGCCGGGGTAAGAAGGGTGTTGATGCTGTGCTTTTGATCTGCATAAAGTGAATGCCTTGGGTCTCTGGTCTATGTTCACTTGGCTGTAGTTACTAGACAGGGCAGTAGGAGAGCTTTGAATTCATCTTGGTGTCAAAAGGCACAAATGTGGGCCCAGACCATGTGCACTTCCTGAGGGATGATGTTTATCCTCTGGTCCATACATGGGATATTGCTTCTGGAGTACCCACTTTGTGGTGCTGTTGACCTAGACCGGTGTGGGAGTGGAAACAGGGAATGGTTCTAGCCTCATGGACTTCACTGGTTTGTGTGTGGGGAATCCAGGCAGTCAAACAAGCGATTGCAAATGATTGCTCTTCTGGGGGCATGTAGGAGGGGGCTTAGCTCCTTGAGGGAGCTGGAGGTGTCAAGGAAGTCTTGTGGAGGAAGAAGATCCTTACATGGAGACTGGAGGAGTGACGGGGTCATGCGGGGCATGGGATGGACAGTGGAGAGGAGGATATTGAGGTTCCAAACCCAGGGGAAAGCCTGGGTGAAGGGCCTGAAGGGGGTGGGAGCTGGGAGAAATGCAGGGTCCCTGGAGAGGCCAAAGCTGGAGGAGGACACAGAGGAGGCCAGGTCCTGCAGCCTTCGGCTGGCCAGCTCGAGGACTTTAGGGTTGGTCCTGTGTGAAACTGGGACAATGGGTAGGCCCAGTATCGAGCACACATGGCTAGGCCCAGTATCGAGCACACATGGCTAGGCCCAGTATCGAGCACACAGTAGATACTCTGTACGTGATAAAATTAAATCTACTCTGGAGGTGTGGAAATTCTTCCAGAAGGTTGACCTGGGGGGAAACAGTGTGATTTGGCAGCAGTAGGGCCATCGGGAGGATCTTTGGGAATAGCTTCTGTGCCCTCCTCCTCCCCTTGGCTCTCATGTGGCCTTCAATTTCACCATTGGAAAGAGCTTCACTTTCTTCCAACCCCTGGGAGGTGTCCTTCCCTGCCACCTGTTCTAAGTGACACTAAAGGCAGTCCGATGGGCAGCGTGACTTGGATGGTCTATTAAGGAATGGAGAAATGTTCAGGAGTGACAAACCGCCCCACCCCAGAGTTTGGAATGCATTGATCGCTGCTGGGAGGCCTCTGATGACCAGGGCTCCGTTCCCTGGCTACGTATGCTGTGTGCGGGCTGGTGGCAATGGCTTCAAGATCATCCCCCAGTTTCACAGTTAAACTTTGGACATGCATCTGTTAGAGTATGGTGGATGTTTTAATCTATTTCAGTCTAGATGTTTGAGATTCCCCTTTCAGGAGTGTGAGTCTTAGTCTTTCTTTAATCAGCAGTGTCAATACACACTTATGACTGTATGGTGGAACTGTGTCTTGCAGGTCAGTTTTGGCTAACCTAACTCGCACCATTCCCCTGCCCCACTCACCCCTGGGCATCCTTCTTCCATATACAGGACATACAGATTTATTTTATTCCTGCTGACTGCACAAGGCTCTGTTATATCACCGTTTATTTAATCATTCTCCTATTGATGGATATCTAGGTTACAGCCATTTACTATAATTATTACATACAATATTATAAGAAACATTCTTGTTCATCTGTTTCTCTATACATATCCAGGTCTATCTGGATAAATAGCAGTGGACATCTTGATTTGTGGGTATGAGGGATATAAGATTTGATAGACATTGATAAATTGCTCTCTGAAAAAGCTACAAAGAATTTACACGTTAACGTTGGATATACCCAATGGGCATATGGATTACCAAATCTCATTCTGATGACAAAAACTATTTTTCCTGACTAGGGAAATTGAAGACAAAGTATTCTGGAATCCAGAGTTGGTTGCGATACCCACGACTGAGTTCTGGAGTGACATTCGAGTGCATGAAGGGGCCTGCTTTCTCATACCCTCCACAACTCGAGTCTTTAGTCATATTTTAAAACATTTTGCCAGCTGAGAGCAGTGGCTCATGCCTGTAATCCCAGTACTTTGAGAGACCAGAGTGGGAGGATCACTTCAGTCCAGGAGTTCAATACCAGCCTGGGCAACACAGCAAGACTCTGTCTCAACAAAAAAATAAAACAACTAGCTGGGTATGGTGCAAGAGTTATCTACTCCCACCCCTGCCTTCCTCTTATCTCCAAAGAACTCAGTTTCTTTGGTGTGGTGTGCACACCTGCAGTCCCAGCTATGTAGGAGGCTGAGGCAGGAGGATCTCTTGAGCCCAGGAGGTTGAGGCTGCAGTGAGTCATGTTTGTGCCACTGCACTCCAGCCTGGGTGACAGAGCAAGACTCTGTCTCAAAAATAAAGTATAATATTTTGCCAATCTGATGGAGGGCATAAAGTGCTATCTTGTTTTTGTTTATATTTTTAGAATCAGGATAGCTGGGCATCCTGGTGCACACCTGTAGTCCCTGCTATTCAGGAGGCTGAGATGGGTGGATTACTTGAGCCTGGGAAGTTGAGGCTGCAGTGAGCCAGAATTGCACCACTGCATTCGAGCCCAGGGCAACAGAGTGAGACCCTGTCGAAGGAAAAAAAAAAAAAAAAAAAGTCTCCTAAAATCAGGAGTGATTCCTAATGGATTTTTTTTCCCTGTTAGATTTTAATTTAACTTAAAAATTTCACCCTAAGGTTTTCACACATTTATTACCTTAAATGTTAATATCTTTTTCTTTTTCTCCTGTAGACCGAGGCTGGGCCAAGATGGCGTCTGTGTTTCGAAGCGAGGAGATGTGTTTGTCACAACTGTTTCTCCAGGTGGAAGCTGCATATTGCTGTGTGGCTGAGCTCGGAGAGCTCGGATTGGTTCAGTTCAAAGATGTAGGTACTGAGTTCTTTGGAGATAAGAGGAAGGCAGGGGTGGGAGTAGATAACTCTTGCACAACACTTCTTTATGGTGAACAATAACCATTTTGTAGGGAGAGGAGCCGTGAGCTGGAATCGACGAAATTCTGTAGTTTTAGTGCTTCTGGCTAGGATTTGTCATGACCAGGCAGGTCATTCAAGAGCGTGTTCTCCCTCCCTCCATGCCTGTCTCCTCTATAGGAATGTCTTGAAGCTCTAATGCAATCACTACACGTTAGATGTCATTGAATTTTTTTTCTCTTGTGTAGCATCTTCAAACATTGTATATAGCCAATGGGCATGTAGATTACCAAACCTTATTCTGACCATAAAAACTATTTTTCCTGACTAGACAGGCTGAAGACAAAGTATTCTGGAGTCCAGAGTTGGTTGTCATACCCGGGATTGAGTTCCAGAGTGATATTCTAGAGTTAGACAGTCTTGAGTATGACATTGGGGTATCATTTCCCAGGGGCAGTTTAGACCCTCACCAAGCTCTTAGTCTAATTGAGAAAACCAGTCCTTCTTTACTTCTTCACTAAGGTCAAGGTCAGAGCTAAGCTCCTGCAGGGAAGAATCACATCTTGTTGTTCGCATCCCTAGTTCTTCACACAGGACCTCGTATGAGGCAGGTCCTCAATAACGTTTATTGAGCTGAGCTGAGAGTTGAAGTTTTGTTGATGACTGTGATACGTTACATGGAGCTGTGCAATCTTCAAGGTCTGGTCATTTTTATGACCCCATTGAGGATTTTGAGGCTCATTTGGATAGCCAAGGTGGAGAAATAAGGTAAACTTAGATGAGGACAGACTTCCTTTCCTTCCTTCCTTCCTTCCTTCCTTCCTTCCTTCCTTCCTTCCTTCCTTCCTTCCTTCCCTCCTTCCTTCCTTCCTTCCTTCCCCTCCCTCCCTTCCTTCCTTCCTTTTTTCTTTTCTTTTCCTTTCTTTTTACTTTACTTTTCTTTTCTTTTTTGAGGCAGATATATGATTTTCTCCCATGCTGTGGGTTTTTTTCACTTCCCATTAAGAAAGTGAAAGGACACTGTTAAGTGTCCTTTGATGCACAAAAGTTTTAAATTTTGATTAAGTCCAATTTTTTTTGTTGTTGTTGTTTGAGACAGGGTCTTGCTCTGTAGCCCAGGCTGGAGTGCAGTGGCACAATCACTGCTCATTGTAGCCTTGACCTCCCAGGCTCAAGCCATCCTCCTACCTCAGCACACCACCACACTCGGTTAATTTTGTAATTTTTTGTAGAGATGAGGTCTCATTATGTTGCCCAGGTTGGTCTCGAACTCCTGGGCTCAAGTGATCCACCAGCCTCGACCTCCCAAAGTGTTGGGATTACAGGCATGAGCAACTGCACCTGGCCAGGACTTTGTTTCTTTTAGAAACGAGAGGGTGAATGTTGAAGCATTTGGGGGATTGAATATAAGAACACTAAGGTGTGTTTTGCCTGTAACTCACCTGTCTTGTGCATGGAAGTATCTATTCCTAAGATAATTCCAGCAACATTCTCTAGTATTAAAAAGATAATAAAATGACCAAAAGGGGGCTTAGCGCAGTGCCTCACGCTTGTAATCCCAGCACTTTGAGAGGCTGAGGTGGGCGGATCACCTGAGGTCAGGAGCTTGAGGCCAGCCTGGCCAACATGGTGAAACCCCATCTCTACTACAAATACAAAAATTAGCCAGGCATGGTGGTGGGTGCCTGTGATCCCAGTTACTTGGGAGGCTGAGGCAGAAGAATCACTTGAACCCAGGAGGTGGAGGTTACAGTGAACTGAGATCGTGCCATTGCCCTACAGTCTGGGTGACAAGATTAAAACTCAGTCTCAAAAAAAAAAAAAAAGAAAGAAATCTATTGGCAGCTGTTGCTACTAACGTGTATCTTGTGATTTTCGCCCCCCTAGTTAAATATGAATGTGAACAGCTTTCAAAGGAAATTTGTGAATGAAGTCAGAAGGTGTGAATCACTGGAGAGAATCCTCCGTAAGCCAATTTTTTTTTTTTTTTTTTTTTTTGCTTACTGTTCAAATGTGAACTGGCAAGGGGGTCAATAGTTTGCAGGACTTAATGAACAAATGTGTCCCTATTTGCAATACTTTTTGAGGTGGTCCCAGAGGCCCACCTGGAGGGAATGGGGGAGGTTGGGGGTGGGATCCAGGTGCTGGGGCAGCTCCTAGGACAATTCAGGTAGCTGAGCTGAGTGAAAGGCACATGTCTTGCTTGACCTCATTTCTTAGTTATGAGAAAACACAATCACCTTGGGGTTTCTGGTGGGTTTTCATTCTTCAGGTTTTCTGGAAGACGAGATGCAAAATGAGATTGTAGTTCAGTTGCTCGAGAAAAGCCCACTGACCCCGCTCCCACGGGAAATGATTACCCTGGAGGTAAGTTCTCCACTTTGCTGGCCTCTCCAGGTAAGGACAGTCATGAAGCCTGTCTCCTTGAAGGCCCTGAGAGCCACTTGCAAATTCCCTACCTGTTTGCTGAAGGCAGGGAGGCAGGCTTGCATGGTCGTCTCCTTCTCAGGGTTACAGCCCCAGGAAAATCCCAGTGTGCGGTTTTTAGAGCCACACCTGCTGATCTGGAGACAGCTGTTTTCCTTTCTCAGCATAGGCCTCGGGAAGCTTAGCCCACTTTGAGGGGTTGATTGCTTTTGTGGGTGTTTGATTCTTACAGGCAGTGGAGTCTTGTCTGCCGGGTGCCACTGAATGGGCTGAGTGTGGGCATAATGGGATGTTTTCTAATTCTCTGGTGGGAAGCAGCTGATGAGTTGGACTCACTCCAGATGGAAGCTGCTTCTCTGACTGGCTTCTGTAGGTCAACTGGGAGAAGACTGCAGTTTTCAAGGACATTTCAGCTGGTGGGGCTCTCCCTCTTTCCTTTCCTTGTCTATTTCCTTCCCCTTCAGTCTTTTATAAAACACTGAATACCAGCTGGGCGCAGTGGCTCACCCCTGTTGTAATCCCACCACTTTGGGAGGCTGAGGCAGGCGGATCACGAAGTCAGGAATTCGAGACCAGCCTGGCCAACATGGTGAAACCCTGTCTCTACTAAATATACAAAAATTAGCCGGGGGTGGTGGTAGGTGCCTGTAATCCTAGCTACTTGGGAGGCTGAGGCACGAGAATCGCTTGAATCCGGGACGCAGAGGTTGCAGTGAGCTGAGATTATGCCACTGCACTCCAGCCTGGGCGACAGAGCAAGACTCCATCTCAAAAACAAACAAACGAGCAAACAAAAAAACCACTGAATACCTGCCACATGCAAGGTAGCTTAGAAATAAACATGACTGTGCCCTCCAAGGGCTTATAGAGCAGATGGTGGGGACAGGGATGAGGGGCAGGGCTGGGAGAGGAAGTGAAGAGGTAGGCAGAGCCAGATCATGGAGGACCGTGGGGGACTTAACTGAAAAAGCAGGTATTTTATCCTCGGCAGTGGAACAGCTCATTCAGGGCGTGGGCAGGTAGGCAAGGCTTCACCTAGCTGAGCCTTTTCTCTGGCTGGGTGTTTTTTTTTTTTTTTGAAGATAACTTCAAATTCTTGAAAATTTCAAAGCCATGAGTAGTATAAATCTTGATACTCACATAGAAATATTAGATTGTCAAATCTTCTAGAAAATATTTTGGACCTTATCATATTTTTTTGAGATGGAGTCTTGCTCTGTTGCCCAGGCTGGAGTGCAGTGGTGTGATCTCGGCTCACTGCAACCTCTGCCTCCCAGGCTCAAGCGATTCTCCTGCCTTAGCCTCCCAAGTAGCTGGGATTACAGGCATGCGCCACCACGCCCAGCTAATTTTTGTATTTTTAGTAGAGACGGGGTTTCACCATGTTGTCCAGGCTGGTCTTGAACTCCTGACCTCAGGTGATCCGCCCACCTCGGCCTCCCAAAGTGCTGGGATTACAGGCGTGAGCCACCTCGCCTGGCCTGTTTATTGATTTTTTACTGTATTACAAATTAAAATGGAAAAGTATGTAAAATATTTATGTATTAATTCACTTGAAAATAACAATAATGTCTCATTACATGGTAACATTTTTTAAGTGAAAAATGACTGTCTTTTCCAAGACAAAAACACTTTCATGAGAAGGATGGCATTGTTTGTGAATTTTTAAAGTGCTTGGCTAATAGAAGACAGCTGGTTTCTCACACCTGCTTCTACTTTAAATCTGTTGGTGATGTGCTGTTTTTATTGAAGTAGAGGAAGATAATCCAGCCTTACACAAATAAGCAGTGGGAAAAGGGAGGAATATTTTAATAGCCTTTTCAAATAATTATGGATATTCTTCTTTGATATTACACTGAAACTTGACAAGCATAGAGCCTGTCTTGATTTTGTTAAACGGGTAACATGTGCTGCTTTTGTTTTCAAACTGAGTTGGCTGTAGTACCTTAATAAAGGAATTCATCCAACTGGGTTTAGTTTTGGCTGACTTCAACCATGCCAAGGCACACACATTTTCAAGTTTAACCATTTTAAGTTTAAAAGATTCAATCGTGACTGATATTAATAAGCTTTTCTGGGTAGGGGGAGCTAAAATTTGAGTGGATAGCCCTTTTTATTTTTGGGGGAAATTTATTGTTTTGGGCTATATCGTTTATCTTTTATCTCTTTGGTAAGGGTGTCTCTTAGATGGATTTAAAAAAAAAATGTCTGGCATGATAGGCCAGGCGCAGTGGCTTACGCCTGTAATCCCAGCACTTTGGGAAGCCAAGGCGGGTGTATTGCTTGAGGTCAGGAGTTCGAGACCAGCCTAACATGGTGAAACCCCATCTCTATTGAAAATACAAAAATATTAGCCAGGCGTGGGTGGCGCATGCCTGTAATCCCAGCTACTCTAGAGGCTGAGGCAGGAGAATTGTTTGACCCCAGGAGAGGGAGGTTGCAGGGAACCGAGATCGCACTACTGCACTCCAGCGTGGGTGACAGAGCGAGACTGTGTCTCAAAAAAAAAAAAAAAAAAAAACAAAAAACATGATATTTTAAGGTGTTAAAGCTCTACATTCATACATTTGTAGGAATAGATAAGGGGCAATCAGATGTGTGCACAAGTCTTTCCTTAGAGTTTTTCTTCTGAATGTTATTTGCTATAAAAATGAAATTAAAACAGCACCAGGGCTGGCCATGGTGGCTCATGCCTGTAATCCCAGCACTTTGGGAGGCCAAGGCAGGAGGATTGCTTGAGCTCAGGAGTTTGAGACCAGTCTGCCCAACATAATGAGACTCTGTCTCTACAAGAAAATAAAAATAATCAGCTGGGTGTGGTGGTGTGCACCTGTGGTCCCAGCTACTTGGGAGGCTAAGGCAGGAGAGTGGCTACCAGAAGGTCGAGGCTGTGGTAAGCTGTGTTCACACCACTGCACCCTAGCCTGGGCAACAGAGTGAGACCTTCTCTCAAAAAACAAAAACAAAAACAAAAACCACCAGCATAAAAGTAGGAGAGTAATATCTTTTACCATTCATTGCTCACTGGAATTGATTTGTTGATTGATTGATTTGACTAATCCTGCAGTTAGCTGTGTTCCCCCAACATTGCTAGAGAGTTGAATCCTTTGGCAAGAGTACACCAATGGCTCTGGGCCCCTGCCTTGTCGAGTTTCTAAAGAGGCTTTTATAACAGTCCTAGAGGAAATACTAATTCAGGGGGGAGGGAAAAAACCACCATCCCCGCAGAAACTGCCCTGGCTTTTCCTTGTTTTCAGGCTTTATTCTCATGCAGCTATACTTTTACATAATTATATATCCATTGTGTATAGTAATGGCAGCATTATTTTTATGGCATCATTAAGTGGATAGAGGAAATGATTGGGAAATGAAGATTTACTTTTCCTCCCAACTTTGGGTCATTATATTCAGTATTCAAAATTCAGGGTAATGGCTTTCTCTGAGACGGGAGGTAATGGAGTGGCACTGAAGCTAGATGATGGGCAGATAGGATTCACGCTGCTTGTGTGTGTTTGAAATTTTCCATAGTAATTCAATTTTGTCTAATACTAAGCATTTCAGGGAGAGCTAACATTTACAGGATTATCATTTTTTATTGTTTTAAAAAAATCTCTTTGTGCCAGGAACAGTGGCTCACGGCTGTAATCCCAGCACTTTGGGAGGCCGAGGTGGGTGGATCACTTGAGGTCAGGAGTTTGAGACTAGCCTGGCCAACATGGTGAAACCCCATCTCTACTAAAAATACAAAAAAATTAGCCGGGCCTGGTGGCACACGCCTGTAATCCCAGCTACTTGGGAGGCTGAGGCAAGAGAATCACTTGAACCCGAGAGGTGGAGTTTGCAGTGAGCCAAGATCACGCCACTGCACTCCAGCCTGGGCGACAGAGTGAGACTTTGTCTTAAAAACAAAAACAAAAACAAACACTCTGTTAACAGTGTCTTTTAGATGGATTAAAAACTAGCATGATAATCTCTTCTTTAATAGGTGACCTTAATCCATTTCCATTTATTGTGATTTCTGATTCACTGGCTTTTTCGGTTATTATTCCTTTTGTTTTTTACTTCCCTTCCCTTTCCTGTCTTTCTGTAATACCTGCCAACCCTTCCCCACTACCGATTGGTGTGCAAGCTACAGATGACAGTTACACTTAACACTTCAAGGCACATATTCACTAAATTTTTCTCATAATATTTGCTACTGGTTCAATTATCACCCCTTTGTGGATATATGTCCTTTTTTTCCCTGATAGCCTTTAAAGTTTTATCTTTGTTCTATAGTTTCACTCCTGTCTGTTTCAGTGTGGATTTGTTATTGTTTTTGTTAAACATTAAATTGAATTAGTAGAATTTTTATAAAACATGTAAGGTATAAAAAGTAAGGATCAGCACACACCATGTGTCTGTCGCCCTGTGTAAGATAACGGTACCCACAGGGGCATTCATAAAAACCTGTGTGCCCCTCCTCACCCCTCCTCCATCTCCTTTCCCCTCTTCCCTTCGAGATCATCATTATCCTAACTTCTGTATTTTTCTTTATTTTTTCATAGTTTTATTACATATTTATTTTTCTAAATAACATGGTATAGCTTTACATGTTAAAAAATTTTCTCTAAATGGAACTATATTGTTTATTCTTCTGCAACTTGCTATTTCATCGATTTCATATATATTATATACATATACATATATACATACGTGTGTGTATATATATACATATATATATATATATATATATTTTTTTTTTTTTTGAGACAGAGTCTGAAAAAAAGCTTTGTCTCCCAGGTGGGAGTGCAGTGGTGCGACTTCTGCTCACTGTAACCTCTGCCTCCCGGATTCAAGCGATTCTGCTGCCTCAGCCTCCGGAGTAGCTGGGACTACAGGCATGTGCCACCATGCCCGGCTAATTTCTGTAGTTTTAGTAGAAACAGGGTTTCACCATGTTGGCCAGGCTGGTCTTGAACTCCTGACCTCAAGTGATCCACTTGCCTTAGCCTCCCAAAGTGCTGGGATTACAGGATGAGCCACCGTGCCTGGCCCATCATTTTCTATTTTAAGACTCCATATTGTTTAATGTTTCTGAAGTTATTTTTATTGTTATTTATTTATTTTTTTGAAATGGAGTCTTGCTCTGTCGCCCAGGCTAGAGTGCAGTGGCACGATCTCGGCTCACCACAGCTTCTGCCTCCCGGGTTCAAATAACTCTCCTGCCTCGGCCTCCTGGGTAGCTGGGATTACAGGTGTGCGCCACCATTCCTGGCTAATTTTTCTATTTTTAGTAGAGATGGGGTTTCACCACATTAACCAGGCTGGTCTTGAACGCTTGACCTCAAGTGATCTGCACATCTCGGCCTCCCAAAGTGCTGGGATTACAGGCATGAGCCACCGCACCCGGCCTGGCCTAGTGTTTTAAATGAGGAGAGGCATGATTTGCCAAAATGTCTTAACTTCTCCATGAAATGGCCATCCACTCCTCCAAGTACTTCCTAATCCTCTGGTTTGGTGATGGAACTCTTAAGAGAGCATGCACGTGTGTGTGTGTGTGTGTGTCTGTGTGTGTCTGTGTGTATGTGTATTAGGGTCTGCAATCATGATATGTGCTGATTCCTTTGATTTTTTTTTAGTCATCTGTTGTGGGTAATGTATTTCAGGAATGTCATAGCACTTTCTGTTGGCTTACCTTCTTTTTCCTTCCTGCATAGACTGTTCTAGAAAAACTGGAAGGAGAGTTACAGGAAGCCAACCAGAACCAGCAGGCCTTGAAACAAAGCTTCCTAGAACTGACAGAACTGAAATACCTCCTGAAGAAAACCCAAGACTTCTTTGAGGTGGTCACGTGGGGATGATTTACTAAAGGGCCCGTTCCTCAGAACCTCAAATTTCCATTTTGGAAACTGGCTGGCCTGGGATCTGAGTAAATCACTCTGTTTCTGTTCCATGGCTAGGCCATTGGTGAGGGCGGGGGAGTATTTTGGGTGGAATAATTGTAGTGCTGGCTGAATTGAAGGGAAAAATATTATGGTGCTCAGTAAAATGTATGTGCTGAAAATGGCTCAGGCAGAAAGAGAAGTCAGAACCAAGCACAGCAGTTGGTTTGAGAAGTTTTAGGGTTTTGGTAGGAAAAGACCAGGGAAGCTTTTTGATCTGGCCAGGAGCACTCTGTTTTCTGACTTCTGTTAACTTTTTGTGGAAAATTAAAGCTTCACTAAAACCAGAGAAAATCTTGAGGTGTAGGTGCCTTTTGAGTTTCCCTAAATATATTTAAATGAAAATCACAGTGCTTTGACTTTCAGACGGAAACCAATTTAGCCGATGATTTCTTTACTGAGGACACTTCTGGCCTCCTGGAGTTGAAAGCGGTGCCTGCATATATGACCGGAAAGTTGGGGTTAGTGTAACTCTTGTGTGTAGATGGGTCCCTGGTCCTGGCGAGTGATTTCTGAGTGAGTGAATGAACGGGTGAACAAATAGCCATTGGAATGGGGACTGTTTCCCGTGGATGCAAAGCCTCTGCCAAGGGATAGACCCATATGTAACTTACTAGGTTGGTGGAGTCGGAAGTGGTGTCAGCTTCTTGTTAGTGGCGATGCTGACCTCCTTGAGCCTGAAGACTGCAATGTTTTTATTGCTCCCCCATGGGAAGCTGTGGGGATCATTGTTCAGATGGGTTATCACAACTCTTCCCTGGTGTTGGAACAAGGCTATGGGGACTTACGTTTTTCCAAAGAAAACAGAAGGTCAAAGGGACTTGGGGCAAGTCGGGGCTGGATGCGGGGTGGCCTTGGGACTCCTGTCGGTAGAGCTGTGTCGGGGTCCCTCCTGCTCACAGAGTGAATGGCCCTTCCTTTCATGGTGTGTCTTCACGTCCTACAGGGCCTTCTCTCTGCATCCCAATCCCTGTGCCTAAGGAATGTCTTCCCTTCTGGCTGCCTAGGTTCATAGCCGGTGTGATCAACAGGGAGAGGATGGCTTCCTTTGAGCGGTTACTGTGGCGAATCTGCCGAGGAAACGTGTACTTGAAGTTCAGTGAGATGGACGCCCCTCTGGAGGATCCTGTCACGGTGGGAACCTTGGGCTGCAAAAACTTTCTCTGAGACTTCCCATAGCCCTCAGCAGAAGCGCTTCGTTCTCCCAAAATGTGGGCGGTCTTTAGTTTGATGAGACTAAGATCTATTTCCTTTCTTTCTCCTTTTTTTCCTTCCCTTTTACTTTGTTCCTTTTTAAAAATATATATTTGAAAGGTCAGTTCAAGGACTGATTCTTGTCAACACCTCATAATTTGTTTATTCTTCCCAGAGACATAGCTATACTTTTCTCTAGAACTTAGTTATACTAGTACTATCCTAGGCGGCAGCTGTGTCTTAAAGAACTGAGAACTGATTGAGGTCAGCTTCTCAAGCCTCAATGTGCACGCGAGCATAGAGGTCACCCGGGGATCTTGTTAAAATGCAAATTCCAGGCCAGGCATGGTGGCTTATGCCTGTAATCTCAGCGCTTTGGGAGCCCAAGGTGGGAGGATCGTTTGAGGTCAGGGGATTGAGACCAGCCTGGGCAACATAGCAAGAAAACATCTCTACAAAAAAAAGTTAACCGAGTGTGGTGGCACACACCGGTAGTCCCAGCTACTTAGGAGGCTGAGGTGGGAGGACAACTTGAGCCCAGGAGGTCAAGGCTGCAGTGAGCTATGATCACACCACTGCACTCCAGCCTGGGGAACAGAGTGAGACCCTATCTCAAAAAAAAAAAAAAAACCAAAAAAAAAAAAAAATAGCCTGGGCATGGTGGCTCATGCCTGTAATCCCAGCACTTTGGGAGGCCGAGGTGGGCGGATCACCTGAGGTCAGGAGTTTGAGACCATCCTGGCCACCATGGTGAAGCTCTGTCTCTACTAAAAATATAAAGATTAGCCGGGAGTGGTGGCGCACACCTGTAGGCCCAGCTACTTGCGAGGCCGAGGCAGGAGAATCGCTGGTACCTAAGAGGCGGAGGTTGCAGTGAGCTGAGATTGTGCCACTGCACTCCAGCCTGGGTGACAGAGCAAGACTCCCTCAAAAAAAAAAAAAAAAAAAAAAAAAAAATTCTGAGTCAGTGGGTCTGAGTGGGGCCTGAGATTCTGCAGTTCTTACAACTCCCAGAGAATGCTGATAATCCTGATGATGTATTTGCCAATAGATCCCGCACTTCAAACAACAAGGCTTCAAGGGGGCTCAGCCCTTAGTGCCATACAGTTGTTGCTGTGAATTCTGTTGGATGTTGCTGTCTCACCTTCCAGTTTGTATTTAATCCACTTACCCTTTAATTCCCAGAAGCTAGGCTTATTTCTGAGCGTCTATAATCTTTTTCAGATTAGAGGCTAAAAAAATTAATTTTAAAGAAAAAACAACAAAATTCCTTTTGATGAAAAACAACTTTAAAATAAATGAAATTTAAAATAAGAAAGATTATGAAAAAAATGAGAAACCCCATCACTCTAATGTCTTCATTTGTATTTTGCCTCTTGTACTATTTCTCTCTATAGCCGTAGACAGGTATAATTTTATATGATTGTAGTATACATGGAAATAATTTTTTTCTTTTCTTTGTTTTACCTAATACGAGATCCCTCCCCATATTACTGTGCATCCTTTGTAAAGATCATTTTTAAATTTGACATTAAATCATCACTTTTTATAATCCTGTTTTGACATGTGACAGTCATGGTGGGAGAGAAAGTAAAAGCATCTGGAAAAAGATGAGCGTGGACGCCGAAGGTCACCAAAGGGAAGTCATGAGATTAGAGCAGATTCCTGATTCTGGTGGATCAGGAGAAAAGAAAATTTAAGAGACTCAGAAAAGGACCAGGGTAGACTCCACGGGTAGAGAAACCTTTTGGAAATAATGTAACGCAGCAGCTCTGAAAATCCTAAAACACCGCCACTTGCTCCCGTAAGGAAATGCCAAAGACAGGATTCATTTTGATAGTATTTTTAAGGAATGTCTAATGTGTCCACTGAGTTGACGTGATGTTGACTATCTATTTTGGACACTTTTTTTCTAATTTTTCTCCAGAATGTAGACACCATGATGAGCATCTTTATGCATGTGGATTTTTATTTGCTTTTGAATTACTTTCATAATAAACAAGTTCAAGGAAAATACGATTGCTGGCTTAAAGGGTGTGGGCATTTTAATGACACCCTATAGGTCCCGACAAATGGCCTTTCAGTGACTTTTCTGATTCCAGTGCCTCGAGTAGTATGTGATGAGTCTATTGGATTTGTCATAACTTTTCCAACAATAGTTTTTGTTTTTGTTTTTTGGGGTTTTTTTTGAGACAGGGTCTCACTCTGCCACCCAGGCTGGAGTGCAGTAGTATGATCATGGCTCACTGCAGCCTCGACTTCCTGGGCTCAAACAATCCTCCCACCTCAGCCTTCCTGGTAGCTGGGACCACAGGTGAGCACCACCACACTCAGCTAATTCTTGTATTTTTTGTAGAGATGGGGTTTTACCACGTTGCCCAGGCTGGTCTTGAACCCCTGGGCTCAAGCCATCCACCCGCCTTAGCCTCCCAAAGTGCTGGGATTACAGGTGTGAGCTACTGCACCCGGTCTGGGTTTTGTCATTTTACCTTTACCCCCTCAAACTAAATAAGATTGGAAGAATGCATTGTTTCAGCTCATATTTCTTTGCTTACAGTAAGAGTTAAACATTTGCCTGTCTGCTTGTGGAACACATCTTCCTTTCTTGTGAATTGTCCAATTTGGACTTGACAAGTGTGATTTAAGCAGCAGTCTTATGGCACACAAGCAACTGTGTGAGTCAAAAAATCTGAGCAACTGTATGTATGAGTCAAAAATTGGGCATGGCTTTACCTTTGTTAAATATAAAACACCTACTCATCCCCAAAATGTCAGTGTTGTGTGTTAATTAACTCTGGTGAGCCAGTTTATCAGCCAGCTGTCTTCGTTTTAAGCCTCGCAATATTCTCTTCTGAATGGTTTCTTGTTTATTATCATATCTCTTAAATGTGGGGCTTAGAGCTGAATATAAGGTCTGGCTGTGGTCCAACCAGCATCGGGAAGAGGGAGCCTGTCACCTTAAGGCTGCATTAGCCTCTGTGAGGTCCTGGATGGCCTTGCTCTCAACTGTGAGCTATGAACTTAGAAGAACTAGGAAAGTTACAGTTTCCCAGCTTTAAATTTATGAATTGTGTAGGCCTAAAAACAGGACTTTACATTTCTCTCTATTATGTTTTAACCAGAAAGAACCCCCCCCCTTTTTTTTTTAACTTATTCTGATTTTCCAGAAAGAAGAAATTCAGAAGAACATATTCATCATATTTTACCAAGGAGAGCAGCTCAGGCAGAAAATCAAGAAGATCTGTGATGGGTAAGAGGGAGTGAATGGCTCTTTCTTCAGTGATTTGGGCCAGGATTAGATAAAGAGATGTGCAATGTCAAATGCACACGACTGTGGCTTCTAGAGGTCGGTAAGGCTTTAGAGTAACTTTCTCACATAAAAGTCAGCCCCAACTGATTTTTAATAGTTGTGAGAATATGAATAGGGAGAACTTGAATATGCAAAATGTGAGGGTAACTAAAAATGGACATGTTCCCCATTTCAGTCTATTCCATCTGAGACTTTTCATCAGCTGCTCCAGAGTAATCCAACTGCATGGCTAACTTGTTTTGGATTTTACAGAATCGTGTTACATGTAGCTCCATAGAAGCAGAAATGACTCAGTGCAGAGGATATTAATACATTAATAGATTCTTAGGAAGGGGCAAGCCCAGCTTGCAGTCTTATTTACCCAGCAACTCACAGGTTTTATGGTTTGAATGAAGCTCATTCATATAACAGAACTGCAGCCTCAATTCACAGCACAAGTGACGTACTGGGAACCCTTATGACTGGGACTCCTTTTCCAGTGGCCAAAGACGCAGTTATTCTAGGATAGGTTGGCCATCTAACTAAAGTCAGCAAACGATGTCTTAGCAGAAAAGGGGATGCAGAATGCTTTGCAGCAAGAACTCACCTGTTTCCTTTGGAATATATTAAACACAGGTTTCGAGCCACTGTCTACCCTTGCCCAGAGCCTGCGGTGGAGCGCAGAGAGATGTTGGAGAGCGTCAATGTGAGGCTGGAAGATTTAATCACCGTGAGTGAGGGGTTTGGGCGCATGGTGTGATGGCAGCTGCAGGAGGGCTGCCTCTGCTGTTTTCATACAAGCCCTGCCCCCCAGGGCCCTTGCTGGGAGGCTGGCTGGAATGCTGGCTATGCCTTTCTGGTTGTGGCTGTGGAAGATTTCACAATTGGGAAACTGTTCGATAAGCTAGAGGGAACGAAGCTGTGTCTTAAGAATGCTTTGCCCAGGGTCAGATTTGACCACAGCCCTAGTCAGCCTTCAGGTGGCCACCCCGATCTGATAAAAGGCACCCTTTATTGCCAGCCTCGGCCTAGACGGAATCTATGATACAACCACCCAGCCAATTAAGTTGAACAACCAGTTTGACAGATTATTTTCCCACTGAATTGCCCGGTTGTTTAAGCTGATGGGTTAATTCTGTAAAAACAGTGAGTCTAGTTTCACCATGTGAACATTCATTCATCCCAAACTCATTTTCTTTGTAAAGTCTGTCACCATCCAGGGTCACTCAACACACTTATGATCAGAACTCTTTCTTCAATCACAGCAGCTTTGAAAGTAATCACTGAAAACAGCTGGGCCTCCCTCGCTGGCAGACTCTCATCAGTGCTAGAGTTCAATAGAACTTTCGGTTATGATGGAAGGTTCATGTGTCCTGTGCTGTCCAACGCTGTAGTCACGAGCCACATGTGGCTATTGAGCCCTTGAAACATGGCTAGTGCCACTAAGTCATTTAGTTTGTATTTTTAATTTTAATTCAATTTAAATTTTAGGGCTGGGTGCGGTGGCTCATGCCTATAATCCCAGCACTTTGGGAAGCTGAGGTGGGTGGATCACTTGAGGTCAGGAGTTCAAGACCAGCCTGACCAAACTGGTGAAACCCCATCTCTACTAAAAATACAAACATTAGTCAGGTGTGGTGGCAGTCACCTGTAGTCTAGTCTCAGCTACTCGGGAGGCTGAGGCAGGAGAATTGTTTGAACCTGACAGGCAAAGTTTTCAGGGAGCCGAGATCGCGCCACTGCACTCCAGCCTGGGCAACAAAGCGAGACTCCATCTCAAAATAAAATAAAAGGAAATAAATAAAATTTGGTAGCTGCATATGGCTGTGGTAGAAGTCAACTCAGTTTTAGATTCTGGACAAGTATGTTAAGAAATTAGATATGTGCCTCTTTCAAAACCCTTAGGCTAGCAGACAACTTTACTTCTCCAGAAAACCTGTGTTTAATTTTTTTTTTTTTTTTTTTGAGCTGGAGTTTTGCTCTTGTTGCCCAGGCTGGAGTGCAGTGGCGCAATCTCGGCTCACCGCAACCTCCGCCTCCCGGGTTCAAGTGATTCTCCTGCCTCAGCCTTCCGAGTAGCTGGGATTACAGGCATGCGCCACCATGCCCGGCTAATTTTGTATTTTTAGTAGAGATGGGGTTTCTCCATGTCGGTCAGGCTAGTCTCGAACTCCCGACCTCAGGTGATCCACCCACCTCATCCTCCCAAAGTGCTGGGATTACAGGCGTGAGCCACTGCGCCTGGCCTGTGTTTAATTTTTTAATCCTCTCCATTACTTCTTTGTCACTTGTCAGGAACACTGTTTCCCCGAAGCCGTTGAAGTCCTTTCCCCCCAATTCTCCATGCTTGATTTTGTGAAAACGTCATGAGGAGAATGGAAAAGAAATT
The DNA here is from genome assembly GCF_028858775.2 of Pan troglodytes. NCBI lineage: Eukaryota > Metazoa > Chordata > Mammalia > Primates > Hominidae > Pan > Pan troglodytes. The sequence continues at coordinate 154,130,364 of NC_072404.2, read as the reverse complement.
CTGCTAGATGTGTGCTTACATTTAGTATGACGGGTTGCTGCTGTGTCGAGGGCTTCGGGTGATCCCAGCTGAGCAGCTTCTGCAGGGGCAGCTTTCTCCTTTGGCTCAGTCCCTGCCAAAGATGAATCTTAGACACTGTCTGATGCTGAGGTATTTAATTTGGGCTGTGCTCTTTGAGGTTTCTGAAAGTCACATCTGTGCTGAGGGGCTCTTGTCTCCTGGAAATCCCCAGGCCAGGTGGCATTATATTGCTAAGTGACAGGTAGTATTGGGCTTGTGAGACGCTTCGGTGGCCTCATGGCTCTCGTTAATCTTAGAGCCAGCGTGTCTCTCTTACAGTGTGTCTCTTACAGAGGCCATGTGTGCTGAAAAAGATTACCCTGTTTGTTGTATCATCAAAACATAAAAACGATTCGATTAAATAAATTCTGTGTGGGCCCAATTGTCCATTCATTCCTTCATTCATTCACTTGTCATTTATTGGAGGGATTATGTATGTAAAGGGTTGTGGTAGATGTAGTAATCTCTTAGGGTTGCTGTAACAAATTACAGCAAACTGGGTGGCTTAAGACAATAGAGATTTATTCTGTCGCGGTTCTGGAGGCCAGAGGTCTGAAATCAAGGCGTCAGCAGGGCCGTGCTCTCTTGGAAGACCTGAAGGGAGCCCCCTCCTTGCCTCTCCCCAGCTCTGGTGCTGCGGGCCGTCCTCCGCATTCCTTGGCTTGCAAGTGCCTACTTCTCTGCCTCTGCTGTCACGTGGTATTCTCCCCTGTGTGCCTCTGTGTCTACATTTCTTATCAGGACAGTGGTCATATGGGATTAGAGCCCATTCAAATCCAGTATGACATCTTCTTAACCTGATTCCATCTGCAAAGACCCTCTTTCCAAAAAGGCCATATTCACAGGTATCAGAGTTCAGGACTCTTTTATGTGGACAATTCAACCCATAACAATAGGACAATGAGGAATTTAGAAGAAAAGGAAGATACAATCTCTACCTAAGGGTTTTAGCCTCTAGCGGGGGAGATAAACTGCTCAGGAGAGTTCAAGGCCAGGTGACAGCCACAGGTCAAAGGAGCCTGCTCAGAGCAGAGGAAGCTGCTGTGGCCTGTGACACTCCATTTTTGGCACCTTGTCAAACAGCTCTGTGAAGGTTCTCTGTTTTCCTGTGTGTTGTTTTTTGTATAGGTCATAACACAAACAGAGTCTCACCGCCAGCGCCTGCTGCAGGAAGCCGCTGCCAACTGGCACTCCTGGCTCATCAAGGTGCAGAAGATGAAAGCTGTCTACCACATCCTGAACATGTGCAACATCGACGTCACCCAGCAGTGTGTCATCGCCGAGATCTGGTTCCCGGTGGCAGATGCCACACGTATCAAGAGGGCACTGGAGCAAGGCATGGTGCGTGGCAGGTGGAGCCAGGAGGGGTCCGATGAGTCAGCCCCTCTGCTGGGCTCTCAGAGGGTGTTGGCCTCATGGGCCACATGAACTCAAGTGACTTGGTGGTAGGATTGCTTCCTTCATCTTTGTGTCTTCAGTTATCAACCCCACTCGAGGACATAAAAGAAATTCCTTTGTCTTTTCAGTGTTTGACAGTTGTTCACCATTTTTTGACCTTTTGTGAGTACGTATTGAGCTTTTTTTTAAAAAAAAAAAAAATAGAATCTCGCTCTGTAGCCCAGGCTGTTGTGCAGTGGCACAGTCTCGGCTCACTGCAACCTCTGCCTCCCGGGTTCAAGTGATTCTCCTGCCTCAGCCTCCCGAGTAGCTGGGATTACAGGTGCGCCCTACCACGTCCAGCACATTTTTGTATTTTTGGTAGAGACGGGGTTTCACCATGTTGGCTGGGCTGCTCTTAAACTCCTGATCTCAGGTGATTTGCCTGCCTCGACCTCCCAAAGTGCTGACATTACAGGTGTGAGACATCACACCCGGCCATACTGAGCATTAATGTGCCAGTCTCTCAGCTAGACTATCGTTTTGGGGGGATTTTGTCTTTTTTTTCTTATTAAAGATGGGGATCTCGCTATGACACCCAGGCTGGAGTGCAGGGCTGTTCACAGGCATGGGCATACTGCCCTACAGCCTCAAACTCCTGGGCTCAGGTGATCCTCCTGTCTCAGCCTCCCAAGTGGCTAGGACTACAGGCACGCGCCACCATGCCCAGCTCCACTCTGCTAGACTGTAGATACGACCTGTTACCTCATGGAGGTTATAGTCTAGCTAGAAAGATGAATAACCAAGCACCTATAATAAGAGCCAAAATATGTAGATCGCTTGCGGTGTGTCCGCGATGGCTAAGCACTCTGTCCTCGTTGAGTTCTCACCACTCCCTCCATTCATTCCTTAGACATTCCCTGTGTACTAGGAACGGATCTAGGGCTTACACACTGGCAAGCCAAGACCCTGCTTTGATAGACATTCTAGAAAGGGACACGGAGGCATGTCCGTGACTAATGAGATTTCAGGCAGTGATGAGTGGTGGGCAGGAAACCAAGCAGGGGACGGCGAGGGGCGGGATGGAGAGGGGGGCTTGTTCTGATCACCGTTATTCACCCCATTGAAGGAGGGACCCCCTCCTGCTCTAAATAGTACAAGATGGCCGAACACATTACCCCGACACTGGACAGACGGGCTTGACAGCTGTTTTTAGTCACTCGTCTTCAGAGCCCAGGGGAGAAGGACACCGCACGCCATGCGGGCCACACAGGGCTTGCCCTCGGGAACTGCGTTTGGGAGCAGAGTGAAGCAGCAGGGCCGGTGGGAGGCAGGCTCTGCAGTGAACGAGGGTGAGGTGACCTTTGGTTCTTGCAGAAGGATGTGATTAGCTTGTTTGAATAATTTCACGGGGTGGGAGGAGTGAAACCGTTAGGTTGAGGAGTGGGTGGCATGCAGCTGGTTCGGCCGATGGGGAACTAGCTGGGTGGCATATCTGGTGACGGCAGATCTCGTGGTATCTGAAGAAACCCTCTCTGAGCAGGCGGCATTGGTAGCATGGGAAGGTTGGGGGCGGGAGGAAGGGTTTTGCAGGCGGAGGAATCTGAAGGTAAAGGCCTTGCCGTAGGAATGGGTTAGAAGGTGGGAGCTTTCTTTATCCCTGTCGTACAGATAAAGAAATGGAGGCACAGAAAGTAGAAGTAACCTGACTACAGTCCTATAGCCAGGAGGCAGGGTTTGAATACAGAAACTGTTCCTCAAAACAGTCGATGTCCCCACATCATGGTCCAAAAACCACCTAAATGGGGCACTTAAAAAGCATTTCAACCAGGCTGAGCAGGGCGGGGGTGCGTCCTGGAGGAAGTGATGCATGCGCAGAACGCTGGGAGGCTGGCCGGGGAGCAGGTGAAGGGAGGTGGGGCCTCCTGAAGGCAGAGGAGGATTGAAGCTGGGACCGTGAGCACTCGTCCAGCTGGTGTCAGATCCCACTGGGTGTGCATGTGGCAAGTGCTGTTGGGTGTGCGGTGGCTGTACGGTTCCTGGACAGGGAGCACTTGGAATTGTTAAGACTCGAGTAGGTAGAATGGATGCAGTGGCTCACGCCTGTAATACCAGCACTTTGGGAGGCTGAGGTGGGAGGATCATTTGAGCCTAGGAGTTCAAGACCAGCCTGCGTAACATAGCATTGTATGGCTGTAGTCCCAGCTACTCAGGAGGCTGTGGCGGGAGGATCACTTGAGCCCAGAAGTTTGAGGCTGTAGTGAGCTATGATCATGTTACTGCACTCCAGCCTGGGACTTCCTGTCTCAGGAAGAAAAAAAAAAAGAAAAAGAAAAAAGACTTGAGCAAGTGGAGAAGAGAGGTGGCTAGTGTAGACATGGCCAGTTTCCATGGGGAAGCGTGGGGAGGGGTGAAGGTGTGAATGGAGGATTAAGGCATATTGTTAAGTAGTCTTGATCACAAGACTAAAGAGTTTTGATTTCATTCTTTAGGCGATAGGCAGCCTTTGAAGATTTTAAAGCAGGAGAGTAACATGAGTAAAATAGTGCTTTTTGTTTGTTTTATTAAAAGAGTGCTTGAGCAATCTGGGTGTTAGATAAACGGAGAGGGAGGGGGCTGGCAGAGATGCTGAGGCTTGGAGCTAGGGTGATAACTGTGGGAATCGGAGGAAAGATTCCGAAGGGAGAACTAGCAAGCTTTGCTGGGTGATCGACTGACTGAAACCAGAGAAGGACAAATCCATGATTCCAAGATTCTAGGAATCTGGGAGAATGGAGGCTCCGCTGAAGGGGCAGGGAGTTTGTGGAGGGGACCTGGCTTTGTGGAGAGTTGATGAATTCAGGATTAGGCTCCTGGATTTTGTGGGGTTGGTGACACATTGGAGTTTGAAAGTCTAAGCAGGCAATTAGGAAAAAATTGGGGAAGGGTCAGAGCCATTTGGAAGAGGGGGATGAATTGAGAAAGTGGAGAGGAGGAAAGCATAGAGGGCCAGGAGTCATAACATTCGCATTTACAGCAGTAGGAGATGGGAGATTGTCAGAGACTCCAGAGGGACTCAATTCTCTTGACAGCCCTCCCATGAGATGCACTAGATAAGTATTGGGAAGGTATTAACTCTCTACACATAAGGTCGTGAGTCTCAGAGAGATCAAGAGATTGCCCCAAGTTCGCTCAGTGAGGGACGGCAGGAGCTGGGACTGTGACCTTTGTGCTGACACCCAGCCCAAGACTCTTCTCCTTACATCTTTGTCGCTTTTTTTTTTTTCCAGGAACTAAGTGGCTCCTCCATGGCCCCCATCATGACCACAGTGCAATCTAAAACAGCCCCTCCCACATTTAACCGGACCAATAAATTCACAGCTGGCTTCCAGAATATCGTTGATGCCTATGGTGTCGGCAGCTACCGGGAGATAAACCCAGGTAAAGATCTGATGAACTGCACGACTGGGTAGCTTGAAAGTGAAAACTGGTAAGATGGACCCCTGAGGTGACCGAGGTGAACTTGTTAAAACTGTGAGGCTTGGGGCTAGGGTAGTAGCTGTGGGAATCGGAGGAATAAGTAGGATAGTAGGGGCAAGTAGTAGGATTCCTAAAATCCTCCTTGGTTTCCTAATACCCTGTGGTGTCGTCTATAAATGCCGATTGGTGAAAGAGTTGTTCTTTGTCTTCACCTGTGCACCCTTAAACTGCAACCTCATCAGGCAGCCGAAGTCAATGTTCATTTCCTTCACCAATACAATGAGGGCCATATCTTGGCATCTTCACAGTCCTGTAGTTATTGTGTGGGAAAGACACCAGTACACAGAACTTAGAAGACTCAATTCTTGGTGTCCTAAGCTGTGGAATCTTGCTACCTTGGTTAATAAAATAAAGGTGTAGGCTGGGTTTGGTGGCTCACGCCTGTAATCCCAGCACTTTGGGAGGCAGAGGAGGTGGATCGCTTGAGGTCAGGAGTTCGAGACCAGCTTGACCAACATGGCAAAACCCTGTTTCTACTAAAAATACAAAAATTAGCAGGGCATGGTGGCAGGCAGCTGTAATCCCAGCTACTCAGGAGGCAGAGGCAGGAGAATCGCTTGAATCCAGGAAGCAGAGATTGCAGTGAGCTGAGACTGCACCACTGCACTCCAGCCTTGCTGACACAGCGAGATCCTGTCTCAAAAAATAGATAAAATAAAATAAAATAAAATGAAAGGATAGACCAGATACCCTTTATCCAAGCAGTGCATGGTGATTGTTCTTCTCCAGCCTGAGGCCCAGTCGAATTTGTGGCCTGTAATGCAGGGGCCTCCTGGGTTGAGGGTCCCTGCGAGCAAACTACTGGTGGTGTGTGGTGCATGTGAATGGTGGAGAAACAGACAAAAGATGGGTGTGGAGAAGAGTATAGAAAGCACCTAGAGAGAGAAAGCTGATCTTGTGTTCCATCAAACTTTGTGATTTTTTCTTTTTTTTTTTTTTTTTGACTTTGTGATTTTTGACAAGTCACTTAGCTTCTCTAAGCCTCAGCACATCTGTAAAGTGGGGAATAAGAATGCCTACTCATAGGCTGGGCGCAGTGGCTCATGCCCATAATCCCAACACTTTGGGAGGCCGAGGTGGGAGGATTGCTTGAAACCAGGAGTTCGAGACCAGCCTGGGCAATATAGCGAGACCTCATCTCTATAGAAAATTTTAAAAATTAGTTAGGCATGGTGGCACACATCTGTAGTTCCAGCTACTCAAGAGGCTGAGGTGGGAGGATCACTTGAGCCCAGGAGGTGGAGGTTGCAGTGAGCCATGATTGTGCCACTGCACTCCAGCCTGGGTGACAGAGCGAGACCCTCTTTCAAAAAAAATTGAAAAACAGAATGCCTAGAAACAGATGCACTCATTTATGTGGCAGCTAAGCATGTGTCAGGGTAGGGATGGTGAGAAAAGACAACCAGAAAGGCTTAAGGAAACCCGCATGCAAATCGTGGAGCTGTGGCAGGGAATCTGAGGTGGGGGCCCCGAGGCTCTGCTGAGGCCTCAGGCGTTGTGTGTCTCCCCTCCGCAGCCCCCTACACCATCATCACTTTCCCCTTCCTGTTCGCTGTGATGTTTGGAGACTGTGGTCATGGAACCGTGATGCTCCTGGCTGCACTTTGGATGATTCTGAATGAGAGACGCTTGCTCTCCCAGAAGACAGACAATGAGGTGAGTGTCCATTGACCGTCTTGCCCCCATTCATTTTCAGAATATGAAAATCTGTATGTGGTTTTAACCATAGAAATAACATGTTTTTATGAAAAATAAGGGAGAGAAGGAAAGTAAAAAAGAGCCAAAATTAACCTAAAACTTCTGGCCAAAGGTAATTCCTTTGGATGGTTTGGTGCCATTCCTTTCAGCATTTTTGGGTTTTTGTTCATGACTTGATAAGGCATCGATTTTTCTTTTTCATTATATATTTTTTCTAACTCTGATGTTTTTGCCTGATTATGAAAGCAATACATAATCACTGTAAAAATTAGAAAAATGCAACCATCTAATGACCGAGAGAAAAATCACCATGAATGCTTTTGGATATCTTTCCAATTTGTTTGTGCTTATCCACCAATTTTTCAAAAATTGGCATCAAGTAATGCATACTATTTGTAGTGTTTTTACTTAAAATATCATGAGTATTTGTTCATGGCAGAAGCAGCCTGGGACCCGTGTTCTTCTGAACACTGAGAAACCCTGAACATCGTTTCCCCACTCTTAAGTTTCTCCACCTTTGCAGAGTGCTGTGAAGGCTGAGACAACTCAGGAGGATGCATTGGTTCAAAGTTTATTGGCTGGCCAGGTGCAGTGGCTCACACCTGTAACCCCACCACTTTGGGAGGCCATGGTGGGTGGGTCATTTGAGATCAGGGGTTCGAGGCCAACGTGGCCAACATGGTGAAACCCCATCTCTACTAAAAATACAAAAATTAGCCAGGCATGGTGGTGGGCACCTGTAGTCCCAGCTACTTGGGAGGCTGAGGCTGGAGAATTACTTGAACCCGGGAGGTGGAGGTTGCAGTGAGCTGAGATTGCAGCACTTTACTCCAGCCTGGTTGACAGAGAGGGACTCCATCTTAAAAAAAAAAAAACATATCTGCAATGTTTTATTACAGGTTGAATTAATTACAGCTAGGTCAGCGACGTCGAGGTTAGTGAGCAGAATCAACCTGTGACCAATATAGTTTTCCATGCCAAGCTTAAAGATATGATTTTGTATGGTAAACATTTTGAGTTTCAGAGTTACACGTCAGCACTTCTTGGAATGATTGACACACATTATTCAGTATTATGAGAAAGCACTTTATTCTTCTCAGCAGACATAGTCAGACAGGGACTCAACTTTACAATGACAAGACGCAAAATGTGTATATATCTGACTTGTCATAAATGTAGCAGCCATGGGAGGCCAGTTCAGTGCTTATTTCCTGGAAGCACCTGAGACAACAGCCACCTGCTTTCAAGTCCCTTCCTAAGCAGATGAGGCCTTGCTTGCACTTCAGTTTATTTTCTAATGCAGGTGCAATGGAAGAATCTGAGGCATGCATATATATATAATATATATACATATATATAATATATATTATAAATATATATTTATAATATATGTTATAAATATATATATTATAAAATATATATATATATTTTTTTGAGACAGAGTCTTGTTCTGTCACCCAGGCTGGAGTGCAGTGGGGCAATCTCAGCTCACTGCAACCTCCGCCTCCTGGGTTCAAGTGATTCTCCTGCCTCAGCCTCCTGAGTAACTGCGACTAACGTGCATACCACCACATCTGGCTAATTTTTAGTAGAGACGGGGTTTCACCATGTTGGTCAGGCTGGTCTCGAACTCCTGACCCCAGGTGATCTGCCCATGTTGGCCTCCCAAAGTGTTGGGATTACAGGTGTGAGCCCCCACACCCGGCCTTTTTTTTTTTTTTGAGACACAGGCTGGAGCGCAGTGGTGCAATCTTGGCTCACTGCAGCCTCCAACTCCCAGGTTCAAGTGATTCTCCTGCTTCAGCCTCCCAAGTAGCTGGGATTACATGCATGCACCACCACGCCCAGCTAATTTTTGCCTATATGGTTTTTGTTTCATGATAACAAATACCAGCCTAGGACTTTTTGGTGCACCTATATGTTCCAAAAACCATGATGTGTGTGCTCTTCCTGTCTGGATGATTGATGTCTGCTGTGGTCATGTGGCTCCCCCAAGGGTGCCTGCACCGGTGATGCTGGAGATATCCTGTAGAACGCTTCCCTCTGGGGTCTGCTTCAGAGCCCACTGACAATCATCCTCTCTGTCTCTCTGAGGCCAGATTTGGAACACCTTCTTCCACGGGCGCTATCTGATCCTACTTATGGGCATCTTCTCCATCTACACGGGTTTGATCTACAATGACTGCTTCTCCAAGTCCTTGAACATCTTTGGCTCTTCTTGGAGTGTCCAACCCATGTTCAGAAACGGCACATGGAAGTGAGTTGACAGACAGAGATGGTGTAGTCGCTGGCCATCCAGGTGGCCTCAGTGACTGTTTTCATGGTTGGGGGAGTCTACACCTAGGTCTACTCAGAGGTGCACTTGAAAATTCAAATAGGTCAGGCTCAGTGGCTCATGCCTGTAATCCCAGTGCTCTGGGAGGCTGAGGCAGGTGGATCACCTGAGGTTAGGAGTTTGAGACCAGCCTGGCCGACGTGGTGAAACCTGGTCTCCACTAAAAATACAAAAATTAGCCAGATGTGGTGGCAGGTGCCTGGAATCTCAGCTACTCGGGAGGCTGAGGCAGGAGAATTGCTTGAGCCTGGGAGGCGGAGATTGCAGTGAGCTGAGATTGCGCCACTGCACTCCAGCCTGGGTGACAGAGTGAGACTCCATCTCCAAAAAAAAAGAAAAAGAAAAAATAGCCAAGTGTTTTGGCATGCCTTTAGTCCTAGCTACTTGGGAGGCTGAGGCAGGAGGATGGCTTGGACCAAGGAGGTCAAAGCTGCATGAGCTACAATCACACCATTGCACTCCAGCCTGGGCAACACAGCAAGATGCTGTCTCAAAAGCAAATGAGAGGCTGGGCATGGTGGCTTACGCCTGTAATCTCAACACTTTGGGAGGCCGAGGCAGGAGGATCACTTGAGGTCAGGAGTTCGAGACCAGCCTGGCCAACATGGTGAAACCCCGTCTCTACTAAAAATACAAAAATAAGCTGGGCATGGTGGCACATGCCTGTAATCCCAGCTACTCGGGAGGCCAAGGCACGAGAATTGCTTGAATCCAGGAGGTGGAGGTTGCAGCGAGCCGAGATCACACCATTGCACCCCAGCCTGGGCAACAGAGCAAGACTCCAACTGAAAAAAAAAAAAAGCAGCTGAGGAAAGGGTTGGTTTTGCAATGCTGTCTCCCTGTATTTGTCCTGTGGCTGACAGAGTTGGGGGCAGGGGACACCTGGTAAGGATATGTGGGTACTGTAGAATAGAGAGACCTGGAAGCTCTCTAAATCCCCACAGTCCACCCTTCCCCTATGCATTCTACAGTGATTTTATGCAGTTAATCAGACAAGCAGACTTCAGAATGGAAACATAACCTTTTAGGAATGGAGACTTTTATGGGGAGAAAGATTTTAGAGTTTGAGAGGTAGGTCAATTTAATGAACTGGGGGAGAACAGGGGACTCTGGAGGAGAGGGGACTGTGAAGTGAACAAATAGAAATTGTGACAGCCTCTTGATTTTGGAGGTGATCTTAGGCTACGTGCATCACGTACCTGAGATTCCCACAGTAGCGTGAGGGCTAATTTGTAAAACCTACATATCAATGGTGACGTTTCCTAACATCTGTCTCTACCCGTCTCCTTTGGGTCAGCTTAAGATTTCCCTGTCTCATTCTGGAACTTCCCTTTGAACAAATGAGAAAAGAGGACCAAAGTGAAGGCTGAGCTAGGTAAACATGTTCACAATCTCTTTTCCCATTCTTCCTCTCCCAAGGAAGGGACTTCACGGGTTTTACTGGCTCAGCAAAATCTGTGGTGAACGTCATAAATGGGGGACAGAATGAACAATCAATTTCATCCAAGAGTTTTTCAGTTAGAAAAGATTCAATCCTGGGTTTATTTCTTTTTTTTTCTTTTTCTTTTTTTTTTTTTTTTTTGAGATGGAGTCTTGCTCTGTCACCCAGGCTAGAGTACAGTGGCACAATCTCAGCTCACTGCAACCTCCACCTCCCGGGTTCAAGCGATTCTCCTGCCTCAGCCTCCTGAGTAGCTGGGACTACAGGCACACACCACCACACCCAGCTAAGTTTTGTATTTTTAGTACAGGTGGGGTTTCACCATGTTGGCCAGGATGGTCTCGATCTCCTGACCTCGTGATCCACCTGCCTCAGCCTCCCAAAGTGCTAGGATTACAGGCATGAGCCACACGCCCAGCCCAATCCTGGGTTTCTTTTGACAAAGCTTTCCTGAGGGCATTCAAAGGGCTTGATGTTGGCACAGAGAGGCTCCAAGAGACTGTAGAAATATTTAGTGTGGGACAAGGAGATTCTAACGCAGTCCCTTCTTGTTTCTCTGCTAGGTCTAAGTTCCCTGAAGTAGAGATGGGATTCCCCACCATAAATATAGAAAAACAAAAATATAGAAAAATGAAGGATAAAACGTTTTCTGGAATGACATACAGACAGCTATATCTGTGATTTTTTTTTTTTTTTTTGCTTTGCAATTAGTATTCTAAAGAGATGCCCAAAAGAACAAAACTTTCATAAATTTAAAAACAAATTAGGTTGAGCATGGTGGCTCACACCTGTGATTCCAGAACTTTGGGAGGCCAAAGTGGGAGGATTGCTTGAGCCCAGGAATTCAAGACCAGCCTGGGCAATATAGGGAGACCCTGTCTCTACATAAAATGAAAAAAAAAAAAAATTAGCTGGGCAGTGGCACATGCCTGTGCTTCCAGCTACTTGGGAGGCTAAGACAGGAAGATCATTTGAGCCTGGGAGGTTGAGGCTGCAATGAACCGTGATGGCACTGTTGCACCCCAGCCTTGGCAATAGAGCAAGACCCCGTCTCAAACAAACAAACAAACAAACAAACACATTCATTCTTACACTTAGTTCTGCTCTTTAGATTTAAACTCATAAGTATAGAGATGAGTTTTATTTTTTATTTATTTATTTTTTATTTTGAGGTGGAGTCTCGTTCTGTGGCCCAAGCTGGACTGCAATGGCGCGATTTTGGCTCACTGCAACGTCTGCCTCCCGGGTTCTAGGGATTCTCCTGCCTCAGCCTCCCAAGTAGCTGGGATTACAGGCGTGTGCCACTACACCCAGTGAATTTTTATATTTTTAGTAGAGACGGGGTTTCACCATGTTGGCCAGGCTGGTCTTGAACTCCTGACCTCAGGTGATCCACCTGCCTCGGCCTCCCAAAGTGATGGGATTACAGGTGTGAGCCACCATGCCCGGCCGAGATGAGTTTTGAAACTTGTTCAATCTGCATAATTTCACCAGCCTACCAACATGAAATTTCATTTCCAATAGAGTATGATTGTGAAAGGCCCGAGTTAACTGTCTTGTTACCACTCTGCAGACATGGGTATGAATGCTGTTCTCTTATGCACCTGCAAATGTCTTCTTCCCCAATTCAAGACTCTTTGGTCTTGAATTGGAGCAATGCTCAGCCATATGTGAAGGGTCAGGAGTATAAGGCAGAACCTCATTATCACTGTGGCAGAAGAAAACGACAGCTGAAGTACACAGCGAGCTGAGTCTGGTCACCAGCTGCGACCTGGGTCTTGGACCTGCTTCCTTGATGGTTGAAAGACCACTGAAAACATTCCTGTAGTCACTGGAGTTGGGCGTATTGACTCAACAAGGGAAATGGTGCATCACTGGGAAAACCATCTCTATTAAGAGGGTATTAGAAAGGGCTTAGAGGATTTAGCCTTTGTTAGGAGGCGGGGATGTTGGGTCATTTTTGTGGTTTGGAGCGTGTCCTTCTTTTTGCCTGTATCGAGGTATGATTGTGGAATGATCTTGTTTTTTCTCACTCTATCGTAGTCGCCAGGTGGCCTTGCCTGATGTTGCTGTTCTATGAAGTTGCTTACGCTCAGCAGGAAACACGATGGCTTAGCTATGGGTGCCAGGCCAGTTCCTTCCTGTCAGGGGTGACTTTTCCCTTTATGAACACACAAACACTTCTCTGCTATGGAAATCCAGCCATTTGCACTGAGTCATGCCATTAGGATGGGGGTCACGTCTGGGCGAGTGAGTCACGGTCAGCTGCTGCCACTGCACATTGAGGGCCAGGACAGTAGGCCAGGCTTCCCGATTCCCTCAGCTGCTACCTAAGGCCCTCAGCACCTCACTGCAGAAGGGAGGGAGTGTATTTCTGGGCAGCCTGTCAAGACTGTCTGCTGTCTGCTCTTCACATTTCATTATTTTTTAATTTAATTTAATTTATTTTTTGTAGACAGAGTCTTGCTCTGTTGCCCAGGCTGGAGTGCAGTGGTGCAATCTTGGCTCACTGCAACCTCCGCCTCCTGGTTTCAAGTAATTCTTCTGCCACAGCCTCCTGAGTAGCTGGGATTACAGGCATGTGGCACCACGCCCGACTAATTTTTGTATTTTTAGTAGAGATGGGGTTTCACCATTGTTGGGCAGGCTGGTCTTGAACTCCTGACCTCAAGTGATTCACCCACCTCAGCCTCCCAAAGTGCTGGGATTACAAGCATGAGCCACCGTACCAGGCCTGTTCCTCATCATTTCAAATGCTCATTCCTTGGGCCCTTCCACAGATGCAGTTCTTAAAAAAAAATCAACTCAACATTCTCATCCCCTTAAGGCTTGCAGAGACAGAGTAAGAAATTTCTGGGCCGGGCATCGTGGCTCACACCAAATCCCAGCACTTTGGGAGGCCGAGGCAGGCGGATCACTTGAGGTCAGGAGTTCGAGACCAGCCTGACCAACATGGTGAAACCCCATCTCTACTAAAAATACAAAAATTAGTCGGGCATGGTGCCACATGCCTGTAATCCCAGCTGCTCGGGAGCCTGAGGCAGGAGAATTGCTTGAACCTGGGGTTGGTGGGATGGGGGTGGCGGAGGTTGCAGTGAGCCAAGATCGTGCCATTGCACTCTAGCCTGGGCAACAAGAATGAAACGCAGTCTCAAAAAAAAAAAAAAAAAAAGAAATTTCTTCCCATTGACATCCATTCTTCTGGGTGAAAAGGGGACACAGATTTAAAGACATACAACGGGCTACATGTTTTTAGAGTTAAGTTTCATAGCAGTTGAGGTGTATATGTGAAAAAACAATCCATCCTTCAGAAGCAGCCGCAGTGTTCCCTGGGGAGACTTCCCAAGCATGTCCCTGGGCTGGGGTTTCTTTCCTGTGTGCTCCCAGCATCCCTGCTTTCTACCTCATTTCTGATGTGGTACAAATCCTGATTTCCCTTCCTTTTCCTTCCTTTTCCCTTTCCCCTTCTGTCCCCTCTCCCCCTTCTCCCTTTTTTTTTTTTTTTTCCTTTCAACAGAGTCTCACTCTGTTGCCCAGGCTGGAGTGCAGTGGTACAATCATGGCTCACTGCAACCTTGACCTCCCAGGCTCAAGGCAGTCCTCCTGCCTCAGCCTCCCAAGTAGCTGAAACTAAAGGCATGTGCCACCACAACCAGCTGGTCTCAAACTCCTGGACTTAAGGGATCCTCCCACCTCAGGCTCCCAAAGTGCTGGGATTATGAATGTAAGCCACTGCTCCCGGCCCTGAGTTTCTTTACTATAGCACATCAGGCTGAGATCTCTTTGCAAACTCAGATTGTAGCCTCAGTGTTTAGGACAATACTTGATGTGTAGTAGATATTGAATCAACCAAAGTGATGAATTGCACCAGTAGTTGGACTTTGATGGGCAAGTTCATGACTGGTGGTATTACAGTATTTTTTCTGCCCCGGTTGATCATTGTTTGTTTTTCTCCTTTTCTCCCTCTAAAGTACTCATGTAATGGAGGAAAGTCTATATCTGCAGCTGGACCCAGCCATACCAGGAGTGTATTTTGGAAATCCATACCCATTTGGGATTGATCCGGTAATAATGTCTTCTTGGGTTAAATATTTATTATGTGAACTATCTTGAGGAGACCTCTGGATAGAGAAGAAAAGGCCAACAAAGCCTGTCAAATCAACAAACTTGTGTTGAGATAAAATAACTTCTGCTGACGTTTTTGTGACACATAGAGCCAGAGTCAAGTAAATGTTCTGTCTACACCTTCTACCCAGCCCCATTTTCCATACAGTCCCCCAAACGTCTGCCTCTTTCTCCATCAATCATATCCCTGGTGGTTAATAATTGCTTCTTTAAAAGGCACTTGGTTGCCTGGGGAGTATGCATATTACATAAGCTATTTAGCATCCTAATCAAGTTTAAGTTCCCTGCTTTGTATTTTCTTGCAGTGGGAAACATTTCCCTTTTTTCTAAAAAAGTGTGGATTTACTTTTATGTTTGCTTTGTTTTACTGCATAGAATTGACGCTTTTTAAAAAAGGTATTTGCTTCATTTTATGTTTGTTATATCTATCTCAGTCAGCTAGATTTGAGCTAAGCAAAACGATACTTCCTCGCAGCCTGTAGATATAAAGGGGTTTTGAAGAGATACAACACATGCCCGTTCATGTAAAGCTGTTCATTTCTATTGGCCCAGTGCATGCTGCCACCAGGTGGCGGCCTTGTGCTCCAAATGAGTGTGAGTAGTCTGAAATTGAACCTGGCAAATGCTGTCCATGTTTCTTCTAAGCTCTTTCTTTATGGGAGAGAACCTGAGACCTCCGTTTTCGTTGCTGACAATTAGGAGTAAATAGTACTAGCCCTAAAACTGGTTTCCAGTCTCTCCCATCTTACAGGTCACCTCCTCTTAAGTTTTCCTGTGTCATTCCGCTATCGCCCGCCTCCCTGCCCTTATAAAAACATGAATTTTGCCCAGGATTTGTTTATACTTGCCACCCAGGGACACTTGCATTCTAAGTTTTACCAAAAGTGGTAAAGTCCTTGAAGGCTGGTGTGTAAGTTGCAAAGTGCTAAAAACTAATTTGAATTTTTGTGGCCTGCAAGACGTTGTCCTTGGTCAAAGGAATTTCATGTTTAGTAAGCAGGTGGGGAAGGAATCTAGACGGGGATGATCTTAGGGTCTGGTTGATCTTCCTTTGTTTGGAATCTCATTGCTCCAATGGTCTCGTCTCTCCCCTCCACAGCCCACAGTTAATTCATCAGCAAATCCTGCCTGTCCATTTGTGCTCCTCAGACAGAGTGGAGCTACGGTATTTCACATTGCAGAACTGAGTGATCCTGAGTTTCTACTCTGATGCAATTTTGTCATCTGCCCACAAGTTAGAAAAGAAAGAAAATATGTCAGGGTGAAAGAGAATGTGGGATATTGAAAATAATGAAATCTGTTCCTAGTAACATTTAGAATTTTGAAAATTTCTGGTCTTTCTATCCTAAAATAATACATATATATGATTTTAAAAAATCTATACCACACAAAATATTATATAAAGAAAAGCAGGAGTTGGCCAGATGTGGTGGCTCATGCCTGTAATCCCAGCACTTTGGGAGGTTGAGGCGGGTGGATCACTTGAGGTCAGGAGTTCGAGACCAGCCTGGCCAACATGGTGAAACCTTGTCTCCACTAAAAATACAGAAATTAGCTGGGCATGGTGGCACACACCAGTAGTCCCAGCTACTTGGGAGGCTGAGGCAGGAGAATTGCTTTAACCTGGGAGGTGGAGGTTGCAGTGAGCTGAGATCATGCCACTGCACTCCAGCCTAGGCAACCAGAGTGAGAGCCCATCTCAAAAAAAAAAAAAAAAGTAAAAATACCAAAATTAGCCAGGCATGGTAGCATATGCTTGTGATCCCATCTACTCGGGAGGCTGAGGCAGGAGAAGTACTTGAATCTGGGAAGCAGAGGTTGCAGTAAGCTGAGATCACACCACTGTACTCCAGCTTGGGTGATGCAGAGAGACTCTTCTCAAAAAAAAAAAAAAAAAAAAAGAAAGAAAGAAAAAGAAAAGCAGGAGTTGCCTTTCCTACCTCTCCAGTTCCTGCAGTCCTGTTCCTCAGAGATAACCACTTTAACAGAACACGTCTGTATTAGTCCATTTTCATGCTGGTGATAAAGACATCCCTGAGACTGGATAATTTATAAAGAAAAAGATTGTGTGGGGAGGCCACACAATGATGGTGGAAAGTGAAAGGCACATCTTACATGGCGGCAGACAAGAGAGAGAATGAGAGCCAGGTGAAAGGGGTTTCCCCTTATAAAACCATCAGATCTCGTGAGACTTATGCACTCCCATGAGAACAGTATGGAGGAAACCACCCCCATGATTCAATGATCTCCCACCAGCTTCCTCCCACAGCATGTGGGAATTATGGGAATACAATTCAAGATGAAATTTGGGTGGGACACAACCAAACCATATCAATGTCTGTGCCTATGTTAGTTTGTATCATATATATATATATATATATGGGCTTACTTTTTACATAACACAAATTTCTACAGTGCATTTACTGACTGCGTTTGGCATCTATTTGTGAATCAAATCACAAAATATTTGGCCTTCATCATAGCCTGGGCTCTTAACGCAGGAATCAGACTGCCTGTGTTTAAATCTTTGCTTTTCTATTTACTTGCTCTGTGAGTTTGAGCACGTTAACATCTCTAGGTCTGTTTCTTCACCTATAAAACGCATATAATAACAGCCCTAGGCCGGGCGCGATGGCTCACACCTGTAATCCCAGCACTTTGGGAGGCCAAGGCGTGCGGATCATTTGAGGTCAGGAGTTTGACACCAGCCTGGCCAACATGGTGAAACCCCATCTCTACTAAAAATACAAAATTAGCTGGGCATAGCGGTGGGTGCCTGTAATCCCAGCTACTTGGGAGGCTGAGGCAGGAGAATCGCTTGAACCCGGGAGGCAGAGGTTGTAGTGAGCCGAGATTGCACCATTGCACCCCAGCCTGAGCAACAGAGCGAGACTCTGTCTCAAAAAAATAAAAATAAAAATAAAAAAAACAGCAGCCCTAACTCCTAGGATTGCTTGGCAAATGAAATTATGTTTACATGTAAAACCGCCAGAACAGAGTCTTATGCACAAACGTGGTAAATGCTCCTTGAATATTAGTTGCTCTTATGTTATTTCTTCCTAGGTATGTAAGTAACTTAATCTTCCTGAGGTTATGATAAATTACCTTATCTGTAAAATGAGAGTAACTATATCTCATAGAGTTTTCAGTAGAACTAAATGAGATAAACACATCTAAATTGCTTAGTATGTACTTGGTACTTAACTATTAACATTTTAAAATTTTCTTTTTATTTATTTATTTATTTAGAGACAGAGTCTTGCTCTCTTGCCCAGGCTGTAATGTAGTGGCATGATCATGGCTCAATGCAGCCTCGACCTCCTGGGCCTCAATCTCCCTGCTTCAGCCTTCCAAGCAGCTGGGACTACAGGCACGTGCCATGCCATGCTGGGCTAATTTTTGTTTGTTTGTTTGTTCGTTTGTTTTGAGATGGAGTTTCACTTTTGTTGCCCAGGCTGGAGTGCAATGGTGCGATCTCGGCTCGCCACAGCCTCTGCCTCCTGGGTTCAAGTGATTCTTCTGCCTCAGCCTCCTGAGTAGCTGGGATTACAGGCATAAGCCACCATGCCATGCTGGGCTAATTTTTTAAAAAAGCTTTTGTAGAGACGGGGTCTCACTTTGTTACCAGGCTGGTCTTAAACTCCTGACCTCAAGGGATCTTGCCGTCTTAGCCTCCCAAAATGGTAGGATTACAAGCGTGAGCCACTGCACCTGGCCAACATTTTTAATGTGTCAGATTTGGCTGGGTCTAAAGTGTACTAGCAGACCTGCCCTCACTGCATTGAGTGTGCCTGTGGGAACTGTCCAAACAGGTGAGCAAGGGGAATGCCGAGGGCTGGGGCAGGCTTGGTGCCACTTAGATGCCAAGGCCCATGTGAGGGTAGAGGAGGCATCTCTGGGGTCTGGGCACCTGTTATTGAAGTCCCTTCTCCCCGCTTCCCAGCAGCCGCCTCCTCAGTGGGTGCCCCTCTGGCCTGGCTCAGGACATTGCAAAGGAAGGATCAGTGCAAATTAGCACCTGACTGTGTGAGCACGTGTGTGTGTGTGATGGAGGGAGCGAGATGATTGTGTTTGAGGTTGTGTCTGGTTGGATGTTGGCCCCTTAACAGAAGCAAAGAAGTTTGCAGGAGGAAGTCATTTAGCAGAAAAGGTGAGAAAGCCATTGTGCCCTTGTCGCCTTTGACATGTCCCAGAGCAAACCTGAAAACAATTTGGGATGTACCTCAAGTACAGGTGGGGACAGGGGAAGGAGCAAGGACTTGGAATCCTTTCCACAGAGTGGGAGTGGAGACCATGGGGCTGCCGAGATTTAAATGGGGAAGACGAATATTAGTGACTCTGGTCCTTAGCCAGTGTGAGACCCTAACTAACCCCTCCACCCACCAGCCCCCTGCACGACCACCCAGTGTGCTTTTCCTCATGTCAGTATCATCGATATCATTTGGGGCAGGACAGGTACACATGATCCCCACCTGGCAGTGCTGTTTAAAATGGGCCATGTAGAAGGCAGGGACTGTGTCTTACGCATCGTGCTTGCAAAGATTGGCTACAGGAACGGCTTCTTGAGAAAGGTCTGGGGAAATGCTTTGTAATGCGAAGCACTACAGACTTTCAGAGTAAGAGGTGGTGTTATTAAAAAGGATTGGATACATTCACGGGCCAATGAGCTATAGGCCATGATTAAGGAAACTGAGGCAAGTTTGAGATCTTGCCGTAATGGCTCAGATTAGCTTTCCTCTTTTTTTTTTTTTTTTTGAGACAGAGTCTTGCTCTTTCGCCCAGGCTGGAGTACAATGGTGCGATCTCAGCTCACTGCAACCTCCACCTTCCAGGTTCAAGCGGTTCTCCTGCCTCAGCCTCCTGAGTAGTTGGGATTACAGGCACCCGCCACCATGCCCAGCTAATTTTTGTATTTTGGTGTAGAGACAGGGTTTCACCAGGTTGACCAGACTGGTCTCGAACTCCTGAGCTCAAGTGATACACCTGCCTCGGCCTCCCAGATTATCTTTTCACGTAGGATTTATCTCCCCTGTTTCCTTCCAGCAATTTGATAATAGCACTAATGATCCTGTTACTTTTGTCATTAAAGTTGCATTTATAAAGGGTTTCATCCTTTTTTCCTTTTTGGACTCTAAAATGTATGCATTGAGCTGGACTGAAATATGAAAGTGCAGTTCCCAGAGCGGTTTGCTCAGGGAAAGTTGTGCTGTGGCCCTCAACTCCAGTAGAACTTCTAAGACTCTCTCTCACTTGGTTTTTTGTCCCATTTCCCATCCAGATTTGGAACTTGGCTTCAAACAAACTCACATTTCTGAACTCGTATAAAATGAAGATGTCGGTGATCCTGGGAATTGTCCAGATGGTTTTCGGTGTTATCCTCAGCCTTTTCAATCACATGTAAGTTTCCTGATGCACTCTCTGCCTGCTCTGTCTGATCACACTGATGATGAATGGTGACAGAGCCACTGGTTTGGGAACTGCATCTCTCTGTGCAAGTTTTCTTCCTATGAGGGGTACTTCCCTGGGCATCTGGGCTTGAGCCAAGACAAGCTGGTTGGCTGGAAATGGCAGCACCTCCGTTTCTCCTGAGCAGAGTCTCTCCAAGGTAAGTGCTCCTCTGGCCCCAGAAATATTTGAGGGTTCAAAAAAAGACTGGAGGCCAGGTGCGGTGTCTCACACCTGTAATCCCAGCACTTTGGAAGGCCGACAGGTGGATCACCTGAGGTCAGGAGTTCAAGACCAGCCTGGCCAACATGGTGAAAGCCCATCTCTACTAAAAATACAAAAATTAGCCAGGCATGGTGTCGGGCACCTGTAATCCCAGCTACTTAGGAGGCTGGGGCAGGGGAATCCCTTGGACCTGGAGGCAGAGGTTGCAGTGAGCCAAGATTGTATCCCTGCACTCCAGCCTGTGTGACAGAGTAAGACTCCATCTCAAAAAAAAAAAAAAAAAAAAAAAAAAGAAACCATTCTTAACTTCCAGGCTGTACAGAATCAGATGATAGTCTCCATTGGCCTGTGGGCCACACTTTGCAGACCCCTATCTTAGAGCATTCTTAGGAAAAACCTTCCAAGTCCCCATTATATATACTCTTGCCTTTAAATGTGCAACTCTGAGCTAGGTCTGCATGCGAAGCTGTAGTCAGATCACCACCCTCTCTGTGTGGGCATGACCTTTGCTTTAGACGTTACTTCTAGATCTAGACCGTGGTTCTCTCTGACTCTTTTGTGCAAAAGCACTTTCCAGTATTTCCTTTTAATTTTCTTTTCTACGCATCCATACAGGATTGCTGTTTGCTGGGGGGGTGGGGGGTGCCGTTGTTTGCCAGTAGTGCAAAAAAAAAAAAAGATAGAACATTTTGTGCTTTTGTGCTTTGAGAGAATAATTAAGTCCTAATGTTCCCTTGATGTTCTATCTTGTGTATGTGTGTGTCTTCCACCCCCAGATACTTCAGAAGAACTCTCAACATCATTCTGCAATTTATCCCTGAGATGATTTTTATCCTGTGTCTGTTTGGATACCTGGTTTTCATGATCATTTTCAAATGGTGCTGCTTTGATGTCCATGTGTCTCAGCACGCCCCCAGCATCCTCATCCACTTCATCAACATGTTTCTGTTTAACTACAGTGACTCTTCCAACGCACCCCTCTACAAACATCAGGTATTTCTGCTTTTTTTTTTTTTTTACTCTTCTTTTATTTACTTGATTATGTCAAATTTCTCTCCACTCTTTTTTTTTTTTTGAGAAGGAGTCTTGCTCTGTCACCCAGGCTGGAGTGCAGTGGCGTGATCTTGACTCACTGCAACCTCCACCTCCTGGGTTAAAACGATTTTCCTGACTCAGCCTCCTGAGTAGCTGGGACTACAGGTGCACGCCACCACGCCTGGCTAATTTTTGTATTTTTAGTAGAGACAGGATTTCACCATGTTGGCCAGGCTGCTCTCGAACTCATGACCTCAAGCAATCTACCTGCCTTGGCCTCGCAAAATGCTGGGATTACAGGTGTGAGCCACCGCACCTGGCCTCTCTCCTACTCTTGAGTGTTGCAAAGAGTAGTTATTTGTAAAACTGAGCCATCTTGGCATCCAGTGGAGGGTGTTACATCCTTTACATTTCAAAAGGGTCTTATTAAATGAAGGTGCAAGCACTGAGGGCTATAGTGTGGCTCCAACCATTCTTGTTGGGGTAATACATGAAAGGGATAATTGCAGACGGATTGAAGATTGTCTTGTACATTGGCTATGAAGAAAGAAAAAAAAAAATAACCCTTCAAATTGTTAGGCTTGCAGCTGTAGAATGTTCTATATGGCACCTTAATACTTAATAATCTTTTATTCAAAGAGTGAACTCTAGCTAAATTAACAAGAATAATAATTGAAATAGAATCAGAAGACAAAGCCCTGTATTCACATGGGCAGACAGTTTCTGGAAAACCATGAATCACACTCATGCTCTTCTGTGAGCTTCCAAAGCTGGCGGGAGCTGCTGTTTTCATTTTTTGCTCCTCTTCCAGAGACAGTTCATCCCAACAGTTGCACTTTATTGCCACTCTGATTTCTTCCATTTCTTTTAGGCTCATTATCAACTTAATATTTTATTTATTTATTTATTTATTTATTTTTATTTTTGGAGATGGAGTCCCACTCTGTCACCCAGGCTGGAGTGCAGTGGCACGATCTTGGCTCATTGCGACCTCCGCCTCCTGGGTTCAAGTGATTCTCCTGCCTCAGCCTCCCAAGGAGCTGGGATTACAAGCACCTGCCACCAGGCCTGGCTAATTTTTGCATTTTTAGTAGAGACGGGGTTTCACCATGTTGGTCAGGCTGGTCTTGAACTCCTAACCACAGGTAATCCATCCACCTCAGACTCCCAAAGTGCTGGGATTACAGGTGTGAGCCACCACACCTGGCCAATATTTTATTTTTAAAAGGTATACAAATCCTATTGGGGCTGGATATAAAAATAACTCAGTGAGTAATTCTTTGATAACACAAATAACAGTAGCTTTATCCCCCTGGCCTCTCCCAGTGATTAACCTGATCATATTATCTGAGGGTAGACTTTCACTAAAAAAGACCCATTTCTATAGGTCCTGATTCCTCTGGATGAAGCCCTGTGACTAGTTCCACAAGGCCAGCTGCCCTTCAGTGCAGAGGTTGTCTGTCGGGGATTGCACCCATCAGATGTTGTAGTTAATGTCATGCTTCTACGGCCACGCCCCTTCTCATGAGTTCAGTTCCTAGTTGTGTTCTCTTTCCCTACCCAAGGATCAATAAGAAAAAGAAAAGGCTGGGCGTAGTGGCTCACGCCTGTAATCCCATCACTTTGGGAGGCCAAGGCAGGCAGATCACCTGAAGTCAGGAGTTCGAGACCAGCCTGCCCAACATGGTGAAACACCATCTCTACTAAAAATACAAAAAATTAGCTGGGCATGGTGGCAGGTGCCTATAATCCCAGCTACTCAGGAGACTGAGGCAGGAGAATTGCTTGAACCTGGGAGGCAGAGGTTGCAGTGAGCCAAGATTGCGCCACTGCACTCCAGCCTGGACAACAAGAGCAAAACTCTGTCTCAAAAAAAAAGAAGAAGAAGAAGAAGAAAAAATGCCTTGTAATCAGGTTTTCATAAGGAGTGAGTATAGATAAGAATCAGAAACAGGTGCATTACTGTTGGGCACCATTTTGTTATCATAGATGGTAACCATGAGCCATCCCCAGAATGTTGACATGAACTGAACGTATTTTGAAGGTTCATTTACTCAGTGCTGGATCTAAACAAACATTTATTTGGATTTCGCAAATAACTCTTCTGTTTTAAGGCAGAGAACTCAGATTCACCAAAATAGTTTGTGTGCTAACTGATTTCATTAAGACTGAAGTCCTCACTTAGTCTGGAATAAGCACTGAGCATTGCACAGTGAGTGCGTGGCTTATCCAACTTTTTTTCCATTCAAAAGCATTATTTGGAGTTGGTTGGTTTTCACACACCCTAGTGTGAAGATTAATTGTCTTGATACAGTTTGAAGTTTTCATAACCTCATTTCGGGGTTATGCAGCTGGAAGAGGCAATACAAGTTAATAAAGTCCCTTCCCAACATTGTCCTGGCTGTCTTTGAATATCAAAGGATAGCTACACACACACACACACACACACACACACACACACACACACTCATCCCGTTGCTTTGTATGTCATCGGGGGAAAATCCTGTTGCATAAAAATGGACAAAGGGCCATGAGACAGCATTGTGTGCAGGTACTAGGATGGATAAGTTCAGCCTGGGTTCACATGGTCTCCCTTCCTCTTTTGGACATTTAAAAGTAGAGTGAGGCCAGGCGCGGCGGCTCATGCCTGTAACCCCAGCACTTTGGGAGGCCGAGGCGGGCGGATCACGAGGTCAGGAGATCGAGACCATCCTGGCTAACACGGTGAAACCCCGTCCCTACTAAAAATACAAAAAAATTAGCCGGGTGTGGTGGCACATGCCGGTTGTCCCAGCTACTTGGGAGGCTGAGGCAAGCAAATCGCTTGAACCCAGGAGGCAGAGGTTGCAGTGAGCCGAGATGGCGCCACTGCACTCCAGCCTAGGCAACAGAGCGAGACTCCATCTCAAAAAAAAAAGTTGAGTGAGGATGGAAGATGGAACAGATAAAGTGTTCCCTCTATTATCAGGGGGAATCTTGTTACAATTGGGATAATAAATTGTCTCCTGGCATTTACTGCGACCTTGGTCAGAATGCTTGGAGAAACGTGAAGGCTCAAGAAATGTTTTTCTATTTCCTTCGAGCACCGTGCTCTCAATCCTTCTCAGCAGCCCTGGCCGAGCCTTCCGAGGCTGGCTGGTTCTTTTGACCGTAGCAGCTATGAGTCATTCCTCTAAACTGGTCACTGGGGTGTGTATAAGAAAGGAGGCAGGGGCGTGAGGATGTGAAAGGTGATCTGGAGCAGGAATATAACAGGGACTCCTCCAGGGTTTCAGCAGAGGCCTGAAGACCACAGCTGCCTCACTCCAAAGGGAAGGCGAGAGAGACCGAGAGTGAGTTCAAAGTGGGTAACCCAGAGCCTGTTGAGTAACTCGCCCACATTGAAGGGATGAAAGTCAGGTAGCGATGGTGAGGAACTTCTTTTTTCTTTTTTAAGAGATAGGAGCAAGAGAGCTCAGATAATTATCTAGGACTCAAAATATAAAATTACCAGTTGAATACTGTTTGTGACTTAAAGTGACCCAAGGACTTTTGAGTACCACCGAGTGACTGGTAAAGTCATGAGGCCTGCCATAGTTTTCATGCAGATCCAGGTGAAAACGACCCCCATGGGACAGAGTTGAAGACAAGGGGTGCCTTTATAATGTTTCATGCGTACTTCTTGTTTAAAAGATCGGTTACATATGGTACAAGGGACTACTCAGAATAAGGAATACAGAGAGTTTCCAGTGTCTACCCTGTGTCGAACATTTGGAAACACTGGACAGATATTTCTCTATCTGCAAGGGGAATATTCCAGATGTGAAGGTGAATGGATTCATTGAAATGCTTTAGATCTCTCAAAATAAAGTGCTAGTGAAGTGGCCCATAGTGGTCATTTTCATCACGTAAAGTGTGCTGTTCTGTCATGTGAAAATGATGAGATCTCGCCATTTTGGTCTTGCAGCAAGAAGTCCAAAGTTTCTTTGTGGTTATGGCTTTGATTTCTGTGCCGTGGATGCTTCTGATTAAGCCATTTATTCTTAGAGCCAGTCATCGGAAATCCCAGGTAAGGGCTGTTTGTTTCAGTTCACCCTACTTTGCATAAGAATGTGGGTTTCTGGAAAGATGAATCTTGGGTTTAGAGAGAATCGTCCTGGGCTGCCAGGGCCAGAAGAATGGTGTTGAGGAACTGACCCGCCCTGAGTATGTTTCGTTCTATGGAGCTAGACTTTTCCACTGGGCCGTCTTATTTCCAACAAGATGCTCTATTAAGGGCAAACACGTTTAAGCCTTATGTCTCGGCTGGTCGCAGTAGCCCACGCCTGTAATCCTAGCACTTTGGGAGGCCAAGGCGGGTGGATCACCTGAGGTCGGGAGTTTGAGACCAGCCTGGCTAACATGGCGAAACCCCATCTCTACTAAAAACACCAAAATTAGCCAGGCATGGTGATGGGTACCTGTAATCCCAACTACTTGGGAGGCTGAGGCAGGAGAATCACTTGAACCCAGGGTGGTGGGGGAGATTGCGGTGAGCCGAGATCACACTTCACTCTAGCCTGGGCGAAAGGGCGAAACACCATCTCAAAAATAAAATAAAATAAAATAAACCTTATGTCTGACAGACTTTGTTCAGGGTGTATGTGTGCTGAGTCTCGTGGTAGTTAATGATTTATAAGGGTCTGAATGTGGTTGTTTTATTAGTTATAAATAATATTTTATTATGATTTTACTTTTAAAACAAATATTAAAAGCTTTTTTCATTAATATTCTAAAGTTGTGAGACTTTACTGTATTATATTACAGATTGTGTCAGGGAATTAGAAGAGTAAACAAATTCAATTAGGTCAGTTTTTGTTTGTTTGTGATTTTTCCCGTTGCCAAATACCAGGTTCAGCCCACTTTCTCTTTTTGTCTAAACTGCCCCTGAGCCTTAGATGTACTAGGGGGGTGAAGCAGAGTTTAATATCAGCCTGAACCAAATAGGATTTCGTAAGATTAACCTTCCAGAGGACATCAGCGTCTAGCTCTGACACACAGACGGTTTGAGATGGTCGTTCTCTGCTTTCCTCTATTAGTGCAAAAGATTAAGCGGAATGTGCTGAGACCGTGTATGTTTTAAATGGTTGTAGATATGTTCAGATTAAATTCTATTTTTCTAAGATCTTTGTTGGATATTGACCTGGACAGGCAGCAGAGTCAGGGACCTAGACATGACGAGACTTGAGTTCAGGAAGTTTGTCCCTATGTGACGCTCGTTTCTCTGTCACCTGCCTCTCCTCCCACTGTCTCCTTATGCCAGTCTGAACTCGTTCCAAAGCTTAGCTGAAACATAATCTATATGAGGTATTCATAAAGAGGAAGACAAAGCAAGGAAGACTTGGTTATTGTTTGGTTAACTGGTGGGAGAGCAAGGTGGTTGAGGGTTGTTGAGGTGGGTGCTTGTCCAGACAGGTGACCAAGTATTTCAAAGAGGGTGGCAAATACCTGTTTGGAGAAGTAGATGCAAGTTTTTTTTTGTTTTGTTTTGTTTTCTAGAGACAAGGTCTCTCTCTGTCTCTGAGGCCAGAGTGCAGTGGCTATTCACCAGCACAATCATAGCTCACTGCAGCCTCCGACTCCTGGGCTCAAGCCATCCTCTTGCCTCAGCCTCCCAAGTAACAGGCATGCCCCCCTGCCTGGCTCAGCTTTTTTTTTTTTTTTTTTTTTGAGATGAGCTCTCACTATGCTGCCCAGGCTGCTCTCAAACTCATGGCCTCAAGTGATTGTAATTTTTTTTTTCTAGGAACTAAATCTGTCCATAAGCCAAGAGCCAGGTTACTGCAGGCTCTCGTGAGTTCCAGGACTGTAAAATAATAGCTTGTCTTGCTCTTTGTACCACACAAGCTCTTTAAATAGTTGCTGATCTCAAAGTGGTAGATTTCTCCTTTGCGCCACCAGATGACTTAAATAGAGGGAAGGAGGGAGAGAGGGTTTTCCTAGTCTGCCTTCATGGATGATAGCTCTGAAACTGACTGGTAACAGGAGCTCCTGAAGACGGCGTGGAGGCCTGTTCCCTTGGCCCTTGGGATGCACGGCTGTTGGTTGTTTCCTCAGGCGGCTGCTTAGGGTCCTTTTTGTGTCGGAAACATTACCACCTCCATTCAAGAGATGGTCCTATAATGGCATTATTTGCCCCTTCTCCATCTCTCTTTCATGAAATCCTACAGACCTAATACATAAACAATTTGTTCTGACGGACTTCAGGTGATATGAACAGGGGTCCTGTCTATTAGCCTCTCCTACAACCTGGGTCCCTGCAGAATGTGGCCTGGGAACCTCTCCACTAGAGGGCCGCCTGTGGCGTGGCCCTGGTGACATGCCCCGTGGGCAGCCAGTGAGTACACATCTCCTTCCGAGAGCCCTTGTGGCCAGCCACCAGGCCCCCCACGTTCTGTTTCCCCTTCTGACTTGCTGCTATGAACCCAGGTCCCCCCATACTCCCACATCTCAGGTCACAGTGAAATAACTGTGTGTTTCTATTTAAAATCTTCGGCCGGGCACAGTGGCTCACGCCTGTAATCCCAGCACTTTGGGAGGCCGAGGCGGGCGGATCACAAGGTCAGGAGATCAAGACTATCCTGGCTAACACGGTGAAACCCCATCTCTACTAAAAATACAAAAAATTAGCCGGGCGTGGTGGCAGGCGCCTGTAGTCCCAGCTACTCAGGAGACTGAGGCAGGAGAATGGCCTGAGCCCAGGAGGCGGAGCTTGCAGTGAGCCGAAATTGCGCCACTGCACTCCAGCCCAGGCGACAGAACGAGACTCTGTCTCAAAAAATAAATAAATAAATAAATAAATAAACTTCATTTCAACATGTGCGTTTTTTATGGTTAATGTTATTGAAACATATAACATACAGACAAGTGCATGAATAACGAGGCACCAATCCATGAAGTATCACAGCATGAACACGTTCGTGTCACCAGCACTTAAATCGAGAAATGGGTCATCCTTAGAACTTGAGAGTCCTGACCGGGCACAGTGGCTCATGCCTGTAATCCCAGCATTCTGGGAGGCTGAGGCAGGTGGATTGCCTGAGGTTAGGAGTTCGAGACCAGCCTGGCCAACATGGTGAAACCCTGTCTCTACTAAAAATACAAAAATTAGCCGGCGTGGTGGTGAGTGCCTTATAATCCCAGCTACTCGGAAGGCTGAAGCAGGAGAATTGCTTGAACCTGAGAGGTGGAGATGGCAGTGAGCTGAGATCGCCGCCATTGCACTCCAGCCTGGGCGACATGAGCGAGACTCCGTCTCAAAAAAAAAAAAGTTTTTTGTGCCTTCTTCCTGTCACTCTTACCCCAAGAGCAAACATTGTGCTGACCTCCAGGACTGTCAGTTCGTTTTGCCTGTTCTTGAACTGTATTTAAATGAAATCATCCAGAATGCCTTCTTTGGGATCTGTCTTCTCTCATCCAGCATTGCAGTGTTAGTAATTACAAATGGTGATACTATAAACATCCTTGTATATATCTTTTGGCACATGGGTTTGAATTTTTATTTATTTTATGTATGTATTTTTAGATAGGGTCTTGCTCAGTTGCCCAGGTTGGAGTGCAGTGGTGGGATCATAGCTGACTCACCTCCTGGGCTCAGGCAATCCTCCCACCTCAGCCTCCTGAGTAGCTGGGACTGCAGGCCTGCACCACAATGCCCAGCTATTTTTAAATTTTTTTGGTAGAGATGAGGTCTTGCTATGTTGCCCAGGCTGGTCTTGAACTCCTGAGATCAAGTGATCCTCCTGCCTTTGCCTCCCAAAGCACTGGGATTGTAAGTGTGAGCCACTGTGCCCAGCCACATGTGTTTTTAGAAAGTTGCCGGTAGCTAATTTACAATGATTGCTGTATGTTTTATTTCATACACCACCCAGCTTAAGCATTGTGCGATTTTAGTAAGAGGACTGCAAGTAAGTATCTGGAAGGACGATAGTCACTAGGATTCACAAGTCCAGTATCACACTTCTACAAAATTATTCATGTTCATTTTAACTAATTCAAGAATAATGAGCAGAAAAGGGTAGAGTTTAGGGTTGGAAATGGAGAAACCGTAATATATCTCTCCTTTGATATTTTCTTCTATAAGTTGAAGGAGAGAGAAAATAGGATTTCGAGATGACAAATATAAAGTTAACTTGAGCCACGTCCCTCCCCATGGGATAAAGAACCACAAGGTCTTGGGGACAGCCTAACCTAGAAGCTGGCTCTTGGCACCTGGCACCCTGGACTCTTGTCTAGATGGACCTGAGCCCACTTCTGGGTCCTACAGAGGCCTTGTTCCTCAGTCTCCTGAGGGCAGACCAGGCCACTGGCATGGACACCACGAGTCCCTGGGTGGCCAAGGGGCAGCTGTCTGTAGGGAATGCGAGCAGAACTTAGACATTTTGGGTCAGGGTGTCTGTGTGCACATACAAGGCCCTCATGATATAGGATGAAGCCAGAGGTGAAAAAAAGAGGGCTCCCTGGTCCAGGGCCAGCTCCCGTGCTGCCATGGCATGGCGTGAATTCTGAATTTCAACACAGCCTTCCCAGTTTTTACAAAGATTTATTTTTTAAGCTAGAACCCCTATACACACACTTTTTTTTTTTTTTTTTTTTTTTTTTTTTGAGGCAGAGTCTTGCTTGGTCACCCAGGCTGGAGTGCAGTGGCGCAAACACTGCTCACTTCAGCCTCAACATCCCAGGCTCAAGAGATCCTCCCATCCTAGCCTCCTCTGTAGTTGGGACAGGTGCTCCCTCAGCCAGGCTAAATTTTTTTTTTTTTTTTTTTGAGAGATGGGATCTCACTTTGTTGCCCAGGCTGACCTTGAACTCCTAGGCTCAAACATGAAACATATTTTATTTAGGAATTTGTTGGCTTGATGTATAACTTTTAAATATTTCAACCTATGGCATGTGAACTACTGTCTTTGCTCTTGCCCAGAGCCCTGCAAATGTTAAGTGCAGACCTGCTAAAGAAAGGAGGGCCCTGGCTGGGTGTGGTGGCTCACGCCTGTAATCCTAGCACTTTGGGAGGCCGAGGCAGGTGGATCACCTGAGGTCAGGAGTTCAAGATCACCCTGGCCAGCATGGAGAAACCCCGTCTCTATTAAAAATACAAAAATTAGCTGGGCGTGCTCTGGTGGGTGCTTGTAATCCTGGGTACTCAGGAGAGCTGAGGCTGGAGAATCTCTTGAACTGGGGGACAGAGGTTGCAGTGAACCGAGATTGTACCACTTCACTCCAGCCTGGGCGAAGGAGCAAAATTCCTTCTCAAAAAAAAAAAAAAAAAAAAAAAAAAAAAAAGAAAGAAGGGTCCAGATACGTTGATGCCTAATTTGCAATACCCCTCCCATGAAATCATTCTAGAAAAACTTTGGACATGGGACATTAAGCTTCATGGTGACTTGAAAGAAATATACCATTCACACTTAGGGGTAAAACCAGACCAAGTTGAATGGTGACTATGCCTAGATTTTTTTTTCCTTGAATTTTTCCTAAGCTATTTTTATAGTTAATTTCACAAGGCTACATGGAAGGTACGACTGTTGATTTATGACCATGTGTATTTCTTTTAACAATGGAAAGGCACTTTTGTACTTGCATTGCTTTAGTGTCAAGACTATAATTTGGCACATTCTGGAGCATTGTGGAGAAAAAGCACATGCACTGGAGTCAGGCAACTGAGTTTGAATTATGGCTCTGCCACTTACCAGCCTTGCCAGCTGTATGATCTTGGGCACATATCTTTCTTTTTTTTTTTTTTTTTTTGAGACAGTCTCACTCTGTCCCCCAGGCTGGAGTGCAGTGGCACAATCTTGGCTCACTGCAACCTCCGCCTCCCAGATTCAAGCAATTCTCCTTCCTCAGCCTCCCGAGTAGCTGGGATTACAGGCATGTGCTACCATGCCCAATTAATTTTTGTATTTTTATGGAGATGGAATCTCGCTATGTTGACCAGGCTGGTCTTGAACTCTTGGCCTCAGGCAATCCTCTCAACTTGGCCTCCCACAGCACTGGGATTATAGGCATGAGCCACTGTGCCTGGCCTTTAATTTTTTTTTTTTTTTTTTTTTTTGAGATGGAGTCTTGCTCTGTCACCCAGGCTGGAGTGCAGTGGCGTGATCTTGGCTCACTGCAGCCTCCACCTCCTGAGTTCCAGTGACTCTCCTGCCTCAGCCTCCCGGGTAGCTGGGATTACAGGCATGCACCACCACGCCCAGCTATTTTTTGTATTTTTAATAGAGATAGGGTGCCAGGCTGGTCTCGAACTCCTGACCCCAGGTGAGCCACGGTGCCTGGCCTAATTTTTGTATTTTTAGTAGAGATGGATTTTCACCATGTTGGCCACACTAGTCTTGGACTCCTGACCTCAAGTGATCTGCCAGCCTCCGCCTCCCGAAATGCTGGGATTACAGGTGTGAGTCACCACACCCAGCCAGGGACATTTCTTTTCTTTTTTTATTTTTATTTTATTTTATTTATTTATTTTTTTGAGACGGAGTCTCTCTCTGTCGTCCAGGCTAGAGTGTAGTGGCACGATGTCCGCTCACTGCAAGCTGTGCCTCCCGGGCACATTTCTTAACCTTTCTGTGCTGCAGCTTACTTCTCTAGAAAATAGGGTGATAATTGTGCTTATATAAAATGGTTGTTGTGAGGGCTTAATGAGATAGTGTAGTGTTTAGAACAGTGTCTGGTACATAGGTAGTTTTTGAGGAGAGCCTTTATTTATATTTATATGTGTTAGAATTCTCAGGGTGAGTTGAGCGCATTCCTCATTTCCCTGCTTGTTGTCAGCTGCAGGCATCCAGGATCCAAGAAGATGCCACTGAGAACACTGAAGGTGACATCTCCAGCCCTTCCAGCCGTTCTGGCCAGAGGACTTCTGCAGATACCCACGGGGCTCTGGACGACCATGGAGAAGAGGTATCTGGGACGAGAGCCCCTGAGGAAGACTCCCCAGTTTATACAAATTCTAGAATGGACATAGGCAGTAGAGCTGGGTGGGTCTGGAGGGCCCCATGGGGCAGTAGCCCTGTCACTGCTGAGTCCTGGGAAGCTGTGAAGGTCTCAGGGAAGGGGACCTACTAGCTAGTCTAAGAGGATCAGAACAGCTATTTAGCAGCCAATCTGGGCACATTTAAATATTTCTAGTCCAAGTACCGCTGCATCTGTATGTGTCAGGTGAATATCAGCCTCAGATCTAGTGACATAGAAGGTCCTGCGTGTCACTGAGGCCTCCTTGGCTCAGCACCACGCCCCTATAAGCTTTCTTTTTTGTTTGTTTTTGAGATAGAGTCTCACTCTGTTGCCCAGGCTGGAGTGAGCCAATTTCGGCTCACTGCAACCTCCGCCTCCCAGGCTCAAGTGATTCTCCTGCCTCAGCCTCTCTAATACCTGGGATTATAGGCACCCGCCACTGCACCCGGTTAATTTTTGTGTTTTTAGTAGAGATGGGGCTTCACCATGTTGGCCAGGCTGATCTTGAACTCCTGACCTCAGGTGATCTGCCTGCCTCGGCCTCCCAAAGTGCTGGGATTACAGGCATGAGCCACCGTGCCTGGCCCCCTATGATCTCTTTATAATGTTATCTGCCTCTCATGTGAATTCATAAATTGTTTTGTTCCCTCATCCCTCCCTGCCCCTGCCTGTGCAAGGACAGCCACTGCCCCTCAGGAGCCCGTGCCACATCCTCCCAGATGAAAGCAGCTGTCTGTTTCATGTGTTGACTGAAGTCAGCCACATTTGTGAATCCCAGGCTGGAGGCTTTAACCGGAGCTCTGTTCTAATTTGGGAGTGGGAACTGGGTTTCCATGAGGGCCACAGATGCTATAAATGGCTCCATTTGTGGTGTTAATTGCTTATTTTAAAAAGTTTTCTCTTGATAGCCATGTGTGGTGGCTCATACCTGTAATCCCAGCACTTTGGGAGGCCAAGGCAGGCGGATCACTTGAGGTTAGGAGTCCAACACCAGCCTGGTCAACATGGTGAAACCCTGTCTCTACTGAAAATACAAAAATTAGCCAGGCATGGTGGTGGGCACCTGTAATCCCAGCTACTGGGGAGGCTGAGGCAGGAGAATAACTTGAACCTGGGAGGCAGAGGTTGCAGTGAGCTGAGATCGTGCCACTGCACTCCAGCCTGGGCGACAGAGCAAGACTCTGTCTGAAAAAAAAAAAATTACCTTGATTAATTAGAATTAATGAAAAATCTCAATCGTGAAAATTCTTTCCAAAAAAATTCCAGGTACAGAGTGATCCACAGTAGTGGCTGTTGACATTACCAGGTCTGTCAGACCTGCTGGAATGTTTTAGAATCCAACCCACGCATGTTCTGACTCCTCAAGTCCTGGCCTGTCCAGGGCAACCTCCCTCATCTCTTCTCCTCCTGCTCTCAATCTATATCCAGACAATTTCCACCTGCCACCTCCAACATGAACAGGCTGCCCTTGCTTGGGCAACTTTAGTCTCCATTCATGGACCTCTTTCCCCCAGGTCTAATCATGCGTGGGTCTCCTGTCTCCAGGCAAATGTGTGCCTCCCCCTGTTTCTCTTTCAAGTTCCTTGCTTGCTTCTCTCCACACCAGGATTAGCCAAACTCAAGTTTAAGGGTGCAGTCCTGGACTGTCACATCTGCCCAAAACTGATCCCAGCCACAAGTATGGGGGTTCCCAGGGCCACCCTCACTTCAGGCAAGCTGACTATACATTTGCAGGACCCCTTAGGGTCCTTTGGGGCCAAAATGACTCACAGAACTCCGGAAAGTGCTATGCTGACAGCTTTTTTTTTTTTTTTGAGACAGAGTCTTGCCCTGTTGCCCAGGCTGGAGTGCAATGGTGCGATCTTAGCTCACTGCAACCTTTGCCTCCCAGGTTCAAGCAATTCTCCTGCCTCAGCCTCCCGAGTAGCTGGGATTACAGGCACCCACCACCATGCCCGGCTAATTTTTTTGTGTGTATTTTTGTAAAGATGGGATTTCACCCTGTTGGCCAGGCTGGCCTTTAACTCCTGACCTCAGGTGATCCGCCCACCTCGGCCTCCCAAAGTGCTGAGATTACAGGCGTGAGCCACCGTGCCTGTCCACTTACAGCTTTTGTAGCAAAAGAATTTAAATCAGAAAGGCAGAGAGGATAGGGCAGTATCTGGGACAGTGAGTTCCAAATGAGGAGCTGTGTCCTTGGAGGCACATTACTGTCCCCACATTGATGTGTGGCAAGATGTGCAGAGAATCGCCAGCCCAGGCCGGTCACCCAAGCTTCAGTGTCCAAAGTTTTACTGGAGTTTCCTCATGCAGGCAGGATTGACTGATTGACTGATGATTGATTGGTGGATGCAGCCCCAGCAGTTGCTGCAGAGTCCCCAGCTCTCTCCCACCTTGCAGATCAGTCCCAACTCTCTAAGCATGTGGTTGGTCTTTCTGGTGTGGCCAGACCCCACTTCAACTATGAGGTGCCCAACTTGAGCCACTGCATTCGCATAAACGATCAGGTGTGGTCCCAGGGGCCCAGCATGAATAACAAAGACCCTTTCATGTGGGAAATGCCAGTGGTTTAGAGGTTACCTCCCAGGAGCCAAGACAAAGCCAGTCCTGTTCAGTAAGGTTAATTATGATTATTATAATTACTATTTTGAGACAGGGTCTTGTTCTGTTGCTGAGGCTGGAATGCAGTGGCACAATCATGGCTCACAGCAGCCTTGACCTCCTGAGCCCAAGCGATCTTCCTGCCTCAGCCTCCCGAGTAGCTGGGACCGCAGGTGCATGCCACCACACCTGTCTAATTTTTTGAATTTTTGGTAGAGATGGGGTCTCACTTTGTTGGTCGGGTTGGTTCTGAACTCCTCGGCTCAAGTGATCCTCCTGCCTCGGCCTTCCAAAGTGCTGGGATTACAGGCATGAGCCACCACCCCTGGCCAAGATGAATTCTTTCTTATGCAGTTCTTCTTTACCTTGACTCTCTCTACCTGCTCACTCCATCTCTGCCCATCCCTGTCCCTTCAATTCCTCACAGCTGCTTTCATTGCTAAATTGAGGTTCTCATTTTTATCTTGTCCCCATAACCTCTGACATCAGTGACTACCGCCATGCCTTCCTGGGTGTCTCCCTCCGCAGACATCCGTGACTGCACCACCCCACCCCCCCCACCGGTAATTCCTTCCTGGACGTCTCCCTCCGCAGACATCCGTGACTGCACCTTCCCATTCCTCCCCATTCCTCCCCATTCCTCCCCACTCCTCCCCACTCCTCCCCACTCCTCCCCATACCTCCCCATTCCTTCCTGGATGTCTCCCTCCGCAGACATCGGTGACTGCACCACCCACCCCATTCCTTCCTGGACGTCTCCCTCCGCAGACGTCCGTGACTGCACCCCCGCTCCCCATTCCTTCCTGGACGTCTCCGTCCGCAGACATCCGTGACTGCACTGCCCCCCAACTCCCAATTCCTTCCTGGACGTCTCCCTCCGCAGACATCCATGACATCCATGACTGCACACACACACACTCCCATTCCTTCCTGGACGTCTCCGTCCGCAGATATCCGTGGCTGCACCCTCCCGCCATCCCCCCCATTCCTTCCTGGACGTCTCCCTCCGCAGACATCCATGACATCCATGACTGCACACACACACACTCCCATTCCTTCCTGGACGTCTCCCTCCGCAGACATCCGTGACTGCACCCCCGCCCCCCATTCCTTTCTGGACGTCTCCCTCCACAGACATCCGTGACTGTACACCCCCACTCCTTCCG
Source organism: Pan troglodytes (assembly GCF_028858775.2). Classification (NCBI taxonomy): domain Eukaryota; kingdom Metazoa; phylum Chordata; class Mammalia; order Primates; family Hominidae; genus Pan; species Pan troglodytes. The sequence continues at coordinate 154,094,363 of NC_072404.2, read as the reverse complement.
GAGCGTCTCCCTCCACAGACATCCGTGACTGCACCCGCACCCCCACCCCCGATTCCTTCCTGGGTGTCTCCCTCCGCAGACACTCGTGACTGTACCCCCTCCATTCCTTCCTGGACGTCTCCCTCCGCAGACATCCGTGACTGCAGCGTGACTGCTCTAGCTTCTTTGATCTTTTCTTTTCCTCATCATTTTCTTGTTTTGTTATCTCATCTCACTCTTTTTTTTTTTTTTTTTTTTTTTCCCCGAGACAGAGTCTCACTGTGTCACCCAGGCTGGAGTGCAGTGGCACGATCTCAGCTCACTGCAACCTCCGCCTCCCGGGTTCAAGCGATTCTCCTGCCTCAGCCTCCCAAGTAGCTGGGACTACAGGCATGCGCCACCAGGCCTGTCTAATTTTTGCGTTTTTAGTAGAGGTAGGGTCTCACCATGTTGGCCAGGCTGGTCTCAAACTCCTGACTTCAAGTCACCCACCTGCCTTGGCCTCCCAAAGTGCTGGGATTACAGGCATGAGCCACCGTGCCCGGCCTTGTTTTGTTATCTCTGAATGAAGATGTTTCCCAAGGCTGGGAGCGCCTCTTTCTTTTCTTTTTCTTTTTCTTTTTCTTTTTTTAGACAGAGTCTCACTCTGTTGCCAGGCTGGAGTGCAGTGGCGAGATCTCGGCTCACTGCAACCTCCACCTAACAGGTTCAAGCGATTCTCCTGCCTCGGCCTCCTGAGTAGCTGGGATTACAGGTGCACGCCACCACACCCGGTTAACTTTTTAATTTTTAGTAGAGACGAGGTTTCACCATGTTTGCCAGGATGGTCTCGATCTCTTGACCTTGTGAGCCACCTGCCTTGGTCTCCCGAAGTGCTGGGATTACAGGCGTGATCTCCTCTTTCCTTGATCTTTCCCTTGTTGATCTCCTCCATCCTCCTGCAGATGCAGTCTCAGGAGTCCATTTCCAGCCGGGACTTTTCTTCGGGGCTCCGGTAGTTCCACCTTAGCTCTCATGTGCAGAGTGTCTACTGATAAAGCCCACTGCCATCTGAAACTCAGCATGTGGAGAGTCAACTGCCCACCTCCTCTGTCAATGTCATTCTTCCAGCTACTTGGGCTTAGGAGCCTCAGAGCCCTGGCTGCCCTGGCCCTGAGTGGGTAAGGGGCCTTCTCTGTGTTCCCACGATACCACTGCATGCCCTGGTCATTGCGCTTCCCAGAGTGTGGCATGGGAACCCTTCTACATATTCTCCTGACTAGGCTGTGAGCAACTTGAGGGCATGTACAGCACCAGTCAATTGTCCCCCATGGCCAGGCACAGTGGCTCACACCTGTAATCCCAGCACTTTGGGAGGCTGAGGCAGGCAGATTGCTTGAGGCCAGGAGTTCCAGACCAGCCTGGGCAACATGGTGAAACCCCATCTCTACAAAAAATACAAAAATTAGCCAGGTATGGTGATGCATGCCTGTAGTCCCAGCTACTCGGTAGGCTGAGATGGGAGGATCACCTGAACCTGGGAGGTCAAGGCTGCAGTGAGCTATGATTGTGCTACTGCATTCCAGCCTGAGTGACAGAGCAAGACCCTTTCCCTGTCACATCAGAGAGCATGAGGGGAGAATGAGCTATGGCTGTCTTCTTCGTTCTGTTATTTACTTCTTTCCTGTGTTACTGAGCTCATAACCAAATTGTCCTTTTTTTTTTCTTTAAGGCTGTCCCTTCTCTAAACTATGATGCTACCAGAGTAACCTGCCTCTATGGCTCCTCACTGAATCCAGGTTGTTTCTTCAACTTTACTCATAGCTTGCCTTTCTAGAAACTTCCACACAGGAGCACTGTCTTCTATTCCTCACCTAAACAAGCTCCCAGTTCCAGCCAAATTGTTTTCTTTCCGACTTGACTAGGTGATATTCCCAGCTACCTGTTTCTTTCCCAACCAGGGATCCTGTTGCTCCTCAGGAACAATTTCTTGTCCTTCAAGTCACATTCCTACCCAGCCTTCCTGGCACAGCACAAATCTCATCTCCCCTTACCACCCAGTTGTCGTCTTTGAGCTTTTTTTCAGCTATTGCTGGGGAACGTTAAGACACACATAACATATGACTTTGTCCTGATAATTCTTTCTCTAAGTCTATTACTATTTCTTTTCCCCTAGTTAGACTGAAAGTGTCTGAACAGCAAAGCCCATGTCTTATTCATCTTTGCATCATTTGGAATAACTTTTGTGTAGAAAGTTCTCAATGAAGTAAAATAAAAAATTCCGTCTTTCAGTTCAACTTTGGAGACGTCTTTGTCCACCAAGCCATCCACACCATCGAGTACTGCCTGGGCTGCATTTCAAACACAGCCTCCTACCTGCGGCTCTGGGCCCTCAGCCTGGCTCATGCACGTGAGTGAGCAGCCCATCGCGGGGACAGTCAGCTCTCCCCAACACCCCAGGAAATAGGTGCAATGTATTTGGAAGTAAAGGTGACTTCTCCGAGCTATTTGTGGATGTTTGCCAAAAGAATGACTCTTCTTTCCCAGGCACAGGTGCCTTTTCTGTGGGTCTGGCTGCATGTTGCTGGGGTGGTCACCCTCTGTATTAATAGTCTCCTACTGCTGCTGTAACAAATTGTCACAAACACTCGTGGCTTAAAACAACACAAATTTGGCCGGGCACGGTGGCTCACACCTGTAATCCTAGAGCTTTGGGAGGCAGAGTTTGGGCGAATTGTTTGAGCCCAGGAGTTCAAGATCAGCCTGGCCAACATGGTGAAACCCGTCTCTACTGAAAATACAAAAATTAGCTGGGCATGGTGCCTGGTGCCTGTAACTCTAGCTACTCGGAGACTGAAGCAGGAGAATTGCTTGAACCCGGAAGGCAGAGGTCGCAGTGAGCCGAGATCACATCACTGCACTCCACCCTGGGCTACAGAGTGAGACTCCGTCTCAAACAAACAGACAAACAAAAAACCCAACAACACAAATTTGGTGTCTTCCAGTTTTTGAAGCCAGAGTCCTAAAATCAAGGCGTGGGCAGCCGTGCTCCTGCTGCAGGCTGCAGGTAGAATTTGTTTCCTGGCCTTTCCAGCCTCTTGAGGCTGCCTGCATTCCGTGGCTTGCGGCTCCTCTTTGCATCACTTCAACCTCTGCTTCCAGCATCAAATCTCCTTTTTCTCTGACTGTGACTCTCCTGCCTTCCTCTTACAAAGACTCTAGTGATGACATTGGGCATATCCAGATAATCCGGGATAATGCCCCTCTCTCAGGATTCTTGGCTTAATCTCATCTGCAAAGCCACTGTTGCCATGTAATATAGTATGTTGACAGGTTATTAGGATTAGGATTAGGATGTAGACATCTTTGGGGATGGGGGAACATATTTTTTCAGGCTACCATGCCCCTCTGCAAGGTGCTGACCTTTAAGAGAAGGCCTGCCTTGGTTATGAGCATTGCTGGGAGTCAGTTGGCTGCCTGCTGAGCTGACCGTCAGGAAGTGCTCACCACCTTTGTGAATTCACAGCAGTCCAGGATCAGTCGGGCCAGGCCCAGAAATACAATTGTATCTATCTATCTATCATCTGCCTGCCTGCCTGTCTGTCTATCTATCTATCTATCTATCTATCTATCTATCTATCTATCTATCTATCTATCTATCTAAAAGAGACAAGGTCTCACTATGTTGCCCAGGCTGATCTCACACTCCTGGCCTCAAGGGATCCTCTTGCCTCAGCCTCCCAAAGTGCTGGGATTTCAGGCATTGGAAATACAGTTTTGATAAAGATCCGAGCCCCTGGGGTTGCCTAACGTCAGGAATCATGACTCACCAACTCACTTGTAAGCCCCATCTTGATCTCTGGGTCCTTCTCCAGTCTTGTTTCTTGTCAGTTTTCCTTAGTGCCTACCAGCGCTCCAGACCCATCTGTTTCATATGCAGTGGCCCTGAGGAGCGCTTTTTTTTTTTTTTTTTTCCTAAGACAGGGTCTCCCTCTGTTGCCCAGGATGGAGTGCAGTGGCGCTATCACGGCCTCGAGCTCCCAGGCTCATGTCATTCTACCGCCTCAGCTTCCCAAGTAGCTGGGACCACAGGTGCATGCCACCATGCCTGGGCCAATTTTTGTATTTTTTTTTTTTTTTTTTTTGGTAGAGATAGGGTTTTGCCTTTTTGCCTAGGCTAGCCTCAAACTCTTGGGCTCAAGCAGTTCTCCTGTCTTGGCCTCCCAAGTAGCAGGGACTATAGGCACACACCAATACACTTGGCGAACTTTTTTTTTTTTTGGTAGAGACAGGGTTTTGACATGTTGCCCAGGCTTGTCTTGAACTTCTGGGCTCAAACAGTCCTCCTGCCTTGGCCTCCCAAAGTGCTGGGATTACAGGTGTGAGCCATTGTGCCTGGCCTGAATAACTACCTCCTGAAGACGCAGTACTCCCTGGGCCCCTCTGTGTGTTTGCCCCTGCAGCCCCCTTGCCTGAAATAGTCCCTTCTTTAATTCTCTCTCTATCTGATATTTAATTCGTCCTTCATAACTCAGCTGGAAATCTTCTTTCCTAGTCCCCCAGTCTGGAAGATGCCTTCCTGTGGTTCTGGGGCATGCTCTTAACCTAGCTTCAATTATAATTGTCTTGATTAGCCTGTCTTCCTACTGGACTATGAGCTCCTTGAAAGCAAAGAACCTGACTTTTATCTTAGCATTCCTGGCACTGAGCATAATGCCTAGAACAGAGAAGCCAGGCCAAGGTGTGTGCTGAAGGGATAGAAACGAAACTCCAGTACTCAGCATTCGTGTGATCTTCACAGCTCAGCTGTGTTCATTTCCTCCCACAAACTCACATACACACACTTTCACATGCACATGAACGCTGATGCACACACTCAGCCCTGCAACTGGCTGCAGCACAGACACCCATAAGCATATCTTTTTTTTTTTTTTTTTCAGGCTGGAGTGGCATGATCTCGGCTCACTGCAACCTCCGCCTCCCAGGTTCAAGCAATTCTTCTGCCTCAGCCTCCTGAGTAGCTGGGACTACAGGTGCACACCACCATGCCCAGCTAATTTTTTTTTTTTTTAATTTTTGTATTTTCAGTAGAGACGGGGTTTCACCATGTTGGCCAGGATGGTCTCGATCTCTTGACCTCGTGATCTGCCCGCCTCGGCCTCCCAAAATGCTGGAATTACAGGCGTGAGCCACTGCACCCGGCCGCATGTCTTTACTCCTGTGCACTGCTGTGCATTCATGTGAAGTGGCTGTCCCAGGACTGTCACCTACTTGTTCCTTAGAGTGGATCTCAGCGCTTCGTGCAGTCAGTGGTGGTAATGTTGGTCTTCAGCTCTAACCCCAGCAGTAGTTGGAGGACTTGAGTCATCATAGGGCTGAGTCTAGATAAGACAGGAGGAGGAGTTTTGGTATTCTTGGCCCTATGTGTCGGGGTGTCCTCTGGCCAGCCCATACACACACCGAGGGGGTCATTTGATTCCTAAAAACCCATATGGTTCATGGCTGCCTGCCCTGATTCACCCACTGGGTCATTCTAGAAGTCCCTGCTAGACGTGGCTTCCAGTCCATACTAACACAGTTGCTTAAAGAGGTAATATGTGGAAAAATGGGGAAAAAATTAAAACACTGACTTAAATTCTGGTTCCTTTTCTACCACTTTTGGCTGAGTAACTTATACAAGAAATTTAACCTTTGTGTGCCGGGGCTTTCATCAGTGGTCCAAGTAGTTAGCCTCCTGCACTGGTCAGGTTAGGCTAAACTCTGTTGCAATAACAACTTACCCTCTAAATCTCAGGTCCCTAGGCCAGAGTTTGGCACTATGTGTTGGGGTGTCCTCTGGCCAAAATTCCTCCTGTCTTATTTAGACTCATCCCTGGTATGACCCAAGTCCTTCAAACTACTGCTGAGGTTGGAGCTGAAAACCAACATCAGGATCACGGATGACTTGAAGCGCTGAGATCCACTTTAAGGAACAAAGTGGGGCTGGGCGTGGTGGCTCACACCTATAATCCCAGCACTTTGGGAGGCCAAGGTGGTGGGGGGATTACCTGAGGTCAGGAGTTCGAGACCAGCCTGGCCAACATGGTAAAACCCCCTCTCTACTAAAAATATAAAATTAGCTGGGTGTGGTGGCACACGCCTGTAATCCCAGCTACTCGGGAGGGTGAGGCAGGAGAATCACTTGAACCTGGGAGCTGGAAGTTACAGTGAGCCGAGATCACACCACTGCACTCCAGCCTGGGTGACAGAGCGAGACTCTGTCTCGAAAAAAGAAAAAAAGGAACAAAGTGGGTGACAGTCATGGGATAGCCACTTCACACGAATGCACATCAGTGCACAGGAGTAAAGACATGCTCATGGGTGTCTGTGCTGCGGGTACGCGCAGGGCTGAGTGTGTGCATCTGAGTATTCGTGTGCACGTGAAAGTCTGCGTATGTGAGTTTGTGCAAGGAAACGAACATAGCCTGAGCTGTGAAGATCACACGAATGCTAAGCACTGGAGTTTCTACTGTAAATCTCAGGTACGGGTCTAACCCGATGGGGGTGAAGCTGCTCCCATTGATGAAAGACTCTGCATCACTGTAGCAGGCAGAAAACCAGATCTTGGGAGGCAGCAAGCAAATAGGGGTCCTCTTCCTTGCATTCCATGTCTCTGCTTTTATCATGTTCTGATAGCCACTTGCAAGTGGCAGGCCTGTGTCTCTCTGGGCTACATCATTGTGACCTTTTAGCAGGGGCCTTCAAATCTCAAGCCAAGGATGTAATGATGCTATTTCCCTGCAAGGTGCGTGTCCCAGGCTGTTGGGCATGATAACTAGGGAAGAAGCATTCACACGTGCTCTGTGACCAGGGACACCTAAGCATGGACCCTTACTTGCATAGGTTGGACAGTGAGAGCCCTTGTAGGGCAGTTAGCTGGGGACAGGGACTCAGCTACGAGTCCGGGTTTTTTCCGATCCCCATCCATGACCTCCCTCCTCTTGGATTTCTCTCCCCTCAGGGCCTTTTAAAACATTCCCCGACTGTCAGCCTTTGAGAGACTCCATGGGCATGTAAGAAATGTGTAGAAAAGACCTTTAGAGCTGGGGGTGTGGGAAACAGCTGAGGAGGTAACGGGTAGGGAAGTGGGGGGGGGGGTGTCATAGGAACAGGCCAGAGGTAGGGAAGTAGGGGTGGGGGGTGGTGTCATAGGAACAGGCCAGAGGGGGCTGTGTGGCATTTGCCCCTGAACTTTTCGGAACTTTAGTTTCCTTATCTATGAGATGGGCATCATAAAACCTAATTTATAGGGTTGATATGGGCCTTACTGGGATAATATGTGTAAACTGCTTCGAATTCCTCTGACTTGGCTCTTAATTTCGAGTCTGTGGCTGAACTTCAGGCTTTCTGTAAATCCCCTGAAACTACGTATAAGATGTTGTTGGGCGTCTCTGTGTGCATTTTTCTGGGGAAAGGATTCATGACTTTCTTCAGATTCCAGAGGGGACCCGTGACCACCAAAGAATGAAAAGAGCCACTTTCCCGAGTGAGGCTGAATTCACCTCCTGCGCTCAGTACCTGGCATGTGCCCTTGTACATTGCAGTGACTGAATAAATATTAGCTAAACATTTTTTGAAATGTGGTTAGGATTTCAATCTTTTTAAAAACATTTTTACTTTGAAATATAGCATGTTTACAAAAATGCATAAAATATATATTCAGCCTAATGGATTTTTGTAAAGCAAACACTCATGTAACCACTTCCTGGTCAAAGAAGAGGCTGTGGCTGGGCGCGGTGGCTTACGCCTGTAATCCCAGCACTTTGGAGGCCGAGGCGGGTGGATCATGAGGTCAAGAGATCGAGACCACCCTGGCCACCGTGGTGAAACCCCATCTCTACTAAATATACAAAAATTAGCTGGATGTAGTTGCATACACCTGTAGTCCCAGCTACCCGGGAGGCTGAGGCAGGATAATTGCTTGAACTCGGGAGGTAGAGGTTGCAGTGAGCCAAGATCACGCCATTGCACTCCAAACTGGGTGACAAGAGCGAAATTCTGTCTCAAAAAAAAAAAAAAAATTAACAGACAGTGGCGGCACACTTCTGTGGTCCCAGCTACTTAGGAGGCTGAGGTGGGAGGATCACTGGAGCCTGTGAGGTCAAGACTGCAATGAGCCATAATTGCACTATGGCATTCCAGCCTGGGTGACACAGTGAGAACCTGTCTCAAAAAAAAATAATAAAATAATAATAATCTGGGCTGGATGTGGTGGCTCACGCCTGATTTCCCAGCACTTTGGGAGGCTGAGACGGGAGGATTGCTTCAGGCCAGGAGTTGGAGACCATCCTAGGCAACAGAGTGAGACCCTGTCTCTATTTAAAAAATATATTTTTTTTTAATTAAAAAGATGAGAAAATACAATAAATAACAATCTGCATTTACAAGATAATCCCAGTGGTTTCTCGTACCTTGCAGAACTGTCTGAAGTGCTCTGGACTATGGTGATGAACAGCGGCCTTCAGACGCGAGGCTGGGGAGGAATCGTCGGGGTTTTTATTATTTTTGCCGTATTTGCTGTCCTGACAGTAGCCATCCTTCTGATCATGGAGGGCCTCTCTGCTTTCCTGCACGCCCTGCGACTGCACTGGTAAGGATGGTTGTCCCCTGGAAGCTCAATGTGGTGTTGGGAAAGGGAGTGGGCTGTGGGGCCAGCCGACTGGGTTCAGATCGTGAGCTGTGTGTGACTTTAGCAGCTTACATACCTCTTTGGAGCCTTAGTTTAGTCATCTGTTGGTGTAATATTAAATGATGTAATATATGTGTATATATATGTATATATACATATATACACACACACTCATTCATACTTATTCAGACTCTCATATATGTTAGTTCTCATTTACTCCTTCCCTTTTAGATGATCAGTGTTCATTTGTTATTACAATTGGCTTTAACCCAAGTGACATTTCCAAGTATTGGCAAGGTGGCATCTGAGATAGGCTCACAGAAGACATGCTTAGAAAATCTGGAATATTTGGCTTTTTTTTTTTTTTTTGAGACAGGCTCTCACTTTGTTGCCCAGGCTGGAATGCAGTGGTGCAATCTTGGCTCACTGCAACCTCCACCTACCGGGTTCAGGTGATTCTCCTGCCTCAGCCTCCTGAGTAGCTGGGATTACAGGCGTCTGCCACTATGCCCAGCTAAATTTTGTATTTTTGGCAGAGACGGGGTTTCCCCATGTTTGCTAGGCTGGTCTCGAACTCTTGGCCTCAAGTGATTCACCCGCCTCAGCCTCCTGAAGTGCTGGGATTACAGGCATGCACCATCACACCCGACTATTTTTTGTATTTTTAGTAGAGATGGGGTTCCCCTATGTTGGCCAGGCTGGTCTCAAACTCCTGGCCTCAAGTGATTCATCTGCCTCAGCCTCCCAAAGTGCTGGGATTACAGGCATGAGCCACTGCGCCCATAGAATCTGGGATGTTTGGCTCTTGTTGCTGAGTAGAGGAGTTACACCAACAAGGTATGAAAATCTCAAAAGTGGAAAGAGAAGGAGGGTACCACCAGGAGGGAGACGCTCACTGGGAGCCCTGGACATGCACAGATGTATCCAGTGACAATCAGCCGTCGTTAGGTTGCTGAATATGGAAACATGTTTAGGCCTCTGGTTGTCTTCCAAGTTACATTTCAACCAAGAATTCTGAGTGTGCAGTGCATGCCCTTCAGCTGCAGAGACTGTACCCAGCTTGCCCTGATGTTTTCTTCCTCCCTCTGTGGCCACTATTCATAAAGAAGCCTTTGCACTTCATGTACTGAGTGAGGAGAGCCACAGCATCCCCTGCCTCCATGATGACGTCATTCCCCTCCATGTCATTGAGGAGACGAACTGAACTCTGTAACTTAATAAAACATAAATGAGGCTGGGCACGGTGGCTCATGCCTGTAATCCCAGCACTTTGGGAGGCCAAGGCGGGCGGATCAGCTGAGGTCAGGAGTTTGTGACCTGACCGACGTGGAGAAACCCCGTCTCTACTAAAAATACAAAATTAGCTGGGGTGGTGGCGCACGCCTGTAATCCCAGCTACTCAAGGGGCTGAGGCAGGAGAATGGCTGGAACCCGGGAGGTGGAGCTTGCAGTGAGCTGAGATGGAGCCACTGCACTCCAGCCTGGGCAACAGAGCGAGACTCCGTCTCAAAATAAATAAATAAATAAATAAATAAATAAAACAAAACATAAATCATCCGACATGGTATCAGTTATGTGAGTTACAAAAATACAGGTCAAGGGTCTTTGCGTTCTATAATATGTGAGTCCCACATTTTAGAATTAGCTGGAAATGGAAAATGACATGAGAGAGTGCTGCACAGTGAGGGTGTCTTGGCTCGTCATGGGGGTGGGGAAGCTCCTTCCATGAGGGAAGAGTTGTTATGCTGTGGCCATGAGCCCACAAGCAGAGAGGCCTGGAGGAAATGAAGGGGAGGGGAAGGGGAAGGTAGTAAGAGACAGATGAGAGAAGGGCTTAAAAAATCCTCAGATTCATGGCCTGGGTGCAGTGGCTTACACCTGTAATCCCAGCACTTTGGGAGGCCGAGGTGTGTGGATCACCTGAGGTCAGGAGTTCGAGACCAGCCTGGCCAACATAGCAAAACCTGGTGTTTACTAAAAATACAAAAATTAGCTGGGCATGGTGGTGGGCGTCTGTAATCCCAGCTACTCGGAAGCTGAGGCAGGAGAATTGCTTGAACCTGGGAGGCAGAGGTTGCAGTGAGCTGAGATCGCACTATTGCACTCCAGTCTGGACCACAAGAGCAAAACTCTGTCTCAAAAAAATATATATATATATAATATATAATATAATATATAATATAATATAGTATATAATATAGTATATAATGTATTATATTATATAATGTAATATATAATATATAATGTAATATATAATATAATATATTATATAATATATTATATATTAATATATTAATATTGATGTATATATAATATTATATATAATAATATATGATATTTTATATACACACACACACACACACACACATATAAATTAGCTAGGCATGGTGGTATATGCCTATAGTCCCAGCTACTCAGGAGGCTGAGGCAGGAGAATCTCTCTTGAACCTGAGAGGCGGAGGTTATAGTGAGCCAAGATCACGACACTGCACTCCAGCCTGGGTGATGGAGCAAGACTCTGTCTCAAAAAAAAAAAAAAAAAAAAAAAATCCTCAGGATTCTCATGGCAGCCATCAGCCTGGGTGCCTGCCGTGGCCAACCCTTCTGACTTTGTTCTTGATTTTACAAATGCTCTGCTTCCTCCTTCCCTCCACCTTCCAGCCTCTAACTGATGTGTTTCAATCTCCCATTTCTTACCCCACGGCCTCCCCTCAACAACAGGGTTGAGTTCCAGAACAAGTTCTATGTCGGGGATGGTTACAAGTTTTCTCCATTCTCCTTTAAACACATCCTGGATGGCACAGCCGAGGAGTAGGCTGAGGGCTGCACCTCCCACGGTGGTCACCATGCCAATGAAGGAAGTTCAGTCTTGTCTTTGATATCAGCCCCTGCAAGGCGCTCAATGGGAAGGTTGTTCTTGGCTCACCTGAAGCATGAAGCTGTGTATTATTTGGACGTCAGCCTGTGGATTTGATACGACTTAACCACGTCAGAGGAAGGACTTTGGCAAGTGATATTGTCTTCATGTGGGGTATTAATTCTCAAATAATAAAATAATTGACAAACGAGGGGAGAATGCTAAACAGAGGTCTTCTTGCAATATTTTAAATATTGTATTTGAGAAAATAAACATCTGAGTCATTCACTTTTTCCTTAAGATGTCTTTATTTGGCCAGGCACAGTGACTCACGCCTGTAATCTTAGCATTTTGGGAGGCCAAGGCGGGTGGATCACCCAAGGTCAGGAGTTCGAGACCAGCCTGGCAAACATGGTGAAACCCCGTCTCTACTAAAAATACAAAAATTAGCTGGGCTTGGTGGCAGGTGCCTGTAATCCCAGCTACTTGGGAGGCTGAGGCAGGAGAATCGCTTGAACCCTGTGGGGCTGAGGTTACAGTGAGCCGAGATCGCACCACTTCACTCCAGCCTGGGCAAAAGAGCAAAACTCCATCTCAAAAAAAAAAAAAAAAAGATGTTTTTACTCAAAATTATTCCATACCAGTCTGGGCACAGTGACTCACGCCCATAATCCCAGCACTTTGGGAGGCTGAGGCGGGTAGAATACCTGAAGTTGGGAATCTGAGACCAGCCTGACCAATATGTTAAAACCCCATCTCTATTAAAAATAAAAAATTATCTGGGCATGGTGGCAGGTGCCTGTAATCCTAGCTACTTGGGAGGCTGATGCAGGAGAATTGCTTGAACCCAGGAGGTGGAGGTTGCAGTGAGCCGAGATCGAGTCACCTCACTCTAGCCTGGGTGACAGAGCAAGACTCCATCTCGAAAAAAAAAAAAATTATTCCATACCATTTACTACTGACAATTATAGGCCGAAGCTGAACAATAGAGCTACACAAACTAATCCCAGAGAAGGATCATGTATATTGTATTTCCTCCTTCCTCAAACACCTTTTTCCGTTGTCTAGGGCTAAGCATTACAAGCTTAGGAACTTTCTCATGAATTTTCACTGAGGAAGAAGGGATAATGTTCTCTGTTTGGAGGGAGGGCCGCCCCCGGTGTGGCTCTCTGGATGCTAAATCCTGTGAAATGAAGTGTGGCAACATGACATCATTGAGGACGTTGTTTACTGTCAATGCACGTTATGCTGGAGTAACTGGAGAAAGAGATTTGGAGGCTTCGACAAGTTCAGAAAATGGTGTGCTAGGAGGGAAACCACCAAGGGGTCTGGCCCGTTACTCCCTGGCTCTGTGGGCACCAAAGTCATTAGTCATTTCTTAAGTGCCTGCACTAGCAAACTCCTAAGAGTCCGATAAGATATATATATGATACACAAGATATATATCATATATGATATATGTGATAAACAAGATATATATGTTTGCATATATATAGAGAGAGGTAGGGTCTCACTCTTGCCCAGGCTGGAGTGCAGCGGCGAGATCACAGCTCACTGCAGCCTCAGCCTCCCAAGCTCAAATGTTCCTCCCACCTCAGCCTCCTGACGAGCTGGGACTACAGGTGTGTACCACCATGCCCAGCTAATATTTTTTAGTTTTTTTGTAGAGTTGCCGTGGGTAGGGGGTGTCTCACTGTGTTGCCCGGGCTGGTCTTGAATTCCTGGGCTCAAGCTATCCTCCTGCCTCAGCCTCTCAAAGTGCTGGGGTTACAGGCATGAGCACCCGGCCCCACTGACTGTTTTGTCTGAATGGACTTTATCCATGCAGATTATTATCTTCATGGTAACTATACTGATAGAATTAAGTATAATTATCTTTTTTTTTTTAGTGCTTTTACAATTAACAAAATAATAGTATCTTATTTAATTTAAAATTTTCTTTTTCTTTCTTCTTTTTTTTTTTTTTTTTTTGAGACAGGGCCTCACTCTGTCTCAGGGACATGCTGGAGTTTAGTGGTGCAATCTTAGCTCACTGTGACCTCCGGCCTCCCAGGTTCAAGCAATCTCCAGCCTCAGCCTCCTGAGTAGCTGGGATTACAGGCAACCGCCACCATGCATGGCTAATTTTTGTACTTCTAGTAGAGACGTGGTTTCACCGTGTTGGCCAGGCTGGTGTCTCGAAATCCTGGCCTCAAGTGATCCGCCCGCCTTGGCCTCCCAAAGTGCTGGGATTACAGGTGTGAGCCACCGCATCTGGCCAGTTCTAAATTTTCATTGTTATTAAAGTTCTAAAAGAGCTGATTAAATTCAAAATATGCTTTGGATGAGACCCTGTTTTTTAAGTGCCTACGTGCCCTGTGTGTGGTAAAGCTGACTGGTGCTCATGGAAGCGGCATTGCTCAAACCTAAAAGGAAGCTTCTGTGTCACCTTCCATGTCAGTATCATGACTTTTCCAGCACAGTGGAAGGCACATATTAGTTGCTCAATATTCACTTAATGAAATTGAGCAAAAGAATGATAGCTAAGGTCAGTAGGTGTACATGTTTGAGTCCCAACGTTGATGCTTTATCATGAGTGCCCTCAGGAAAGAAATGGAGTTGTTCCCCTCATTGCCGAATGGAAATAATGATCTCCACCTCTCTGGACTGTAGAAAAGGTGGTTGTAAAGCCCTGGGTGTGGAGGAGATACTGTCAGTGATGGTTGAACTGGGAGAATAGACTAAGACAGCATGCAAATGTGGGGATAAGAAATCTACCAATCCCATGCCGCCATGGCCAGTGGACGATTTTCAGGTTCTCAGCTCACTACTGTCCTTCTCAACAACTGTCTAAAAAGAACACTGTGCTTAAATGGATCACCAGCCTGTTGATCCTTAATTCTATTTTTTTTTTTTAATTTTTATATACCACTGTGTAGTTTTAAATTAGAATTAGGCCAGGCATGGTGGCTCACGCCTGTAATCCCAGCACTTTGGGAGGTCGAGGTGGGTGAATTGCTTGAGGCCAGGATTTTGGGACCAGCCTGGCCAACTGGTGAAACTCCACATCTACTGAACGTGTGAAAATTAGCCAGGCGTGGTGGCGCGTGCCTGTAATCCCAGCTACTCAGGAGGCTGAGGCAGGAGAATCACTTGAACCCGGGAGGCGGAGGTTGCAGTGAGCCGAGATCACGCCACTGCACTTTAGCCTGGGAGACAGAGCGAGACACCATCTCAAAAAAATAAAAAAAATTTTTTTAAAGTAAAAAATTAGAACTACCTAAAAGACATTGCACCTTTCAAGTGTATGACAGCGTAACAGTGTTTAACAGTTGTTTTATTAAGTGAATGCTTGAACGTATTCAACATTAAATTCAATTTACTTCACAGTAATGTTTGCAAATACGTTATCACTTCTTAAGTATTTCAAATCAAGCAACTTGAAGTTCAGAAGGCTTGCTCTCAAATAACTCTTCTACAGTGACGCAAAGACTGAAAGGAGCCTACAGCTTGAGTCCCAGTCTCTAACCAACAATGACTGTGTCCTCACTGGTGAACTCATATGAAGGAGCTCCAAGCTCAAGAGGTGCAGGCCCCTTCCAGATCCTCCCAGATGCATCTGTGTGACCCCCAGCAAGGGCAGTAATCACCACCAAAATCTTCATTTGCAATAGGTGCACAACAGGATGAATGCAAACGCCTAGTAAAGAAACTCGAATGGGTTACCCTGATAGGCATTGCACTCAGTCTTTACTCCTTTTTTATCTTTTTTTTTTAGACAGAGTCTCACTCTCTCTCCCAGGCTGGAGTGTGCAGTGGTGCAATCTTGGCTCACTGCAACCTCCGCCTCCCAGGTTCAAGCAGTTCTCCTGCCTCATTCTCCCAAGTAGCTGGGATTACAGGCATGGACCACCACGCCTGACTAATTTTTGTATTTTTAGTAGAGACGGAGTTTCACCATGTTTGCCAGGCTGGTCTCGAACTCCTGACCTCAAGTGATTCACCCGCCTTGGCCTCCCAAAGTGCTTGGATTACAGGTGTGAGCCACCACTCCCGGCCCATCCTTTACTTCTTCTTCTTCTTCGTCTTTTTTTTTTTTGAGACAGATTCTCACTGTGTTGCCCAGGCTGGAGTGCAATGGTGCAATCTCGGCTCACTGCAACCTCTGCCTCCCAGGTTCAAGTGATTTTCCTGCCTCAGCCTCCCGAGTAGCTGGGATTACAGGCACATGCCACCACGCCTGGCTAATTTTGTATTTTTAGTAGAGATGGGGTTTCGCCATGTTGGCCAGGCTGGTCTTGAGCTCCCGATCTCAAGTGATCTGCCCACCTCGGCCTTCCAAAGTGCTGGAATTACAGGCATGAGCCACTGTGCCTGGCCCTTAAATCATGCTATGGGCCCTCAGCTGGGACTCTTCAACTGCAGGTTCTTGGTCAGTCTCCTTCTTGGTTCTGTGGCATACAAACAGGGATTTGCCTCTCCATTTGAAAGCCATGTTCTTGCCTTCTGGAATATCAAATAACTTGATTTCAATTTTCGACATGGCCGACTCATCAGCAGAAGCACTGATGCTGGAAACAAACTGGGAGATGACATTCTTGGCAGCATATGTGACACCCACAGCAGTTGTTGCAGTTACCAAATAGGAGAACCCTTTCCTAGCCTCGCCATCCTCTTTTGAAGACTTTGTCCCATCAAAAATCTCAATGCAACAGTAATCAGGGAAGTCAGGCACATTGATGTCTGTATGGGAATAACGAACAGAAGCAGGGACATTGAGGCCCACAGAGTTGACCCAAGACAGGCTCATGGCCTGGCCACTCAGTGACTACTGGCATAGCAAAGGCTGCTCCTTGTACAGCACAGGCAGCTCCAGGGTGGCAGGCACCATGGCCTATACCAGGGGCTACAGCATGCCTGCCACCCTGCAGGATATGGCTGACAGGATGGGCATGAACCTGCTCCTTAATTCTAAGCAATGGCTGTGAGCAAATGTTTGCAAGGGCAAAGCTTCCCTCTGCCCCTTGCCTAGGTCTTCTCTTTCAGAAATTCCTCCAGCTGTCCTGAGAACAACATAGTAATTTCCTCCAAAGTTCGGCAGCCTCTTTCAGTCTTAACAAGAAATGTAATTTCCCCTTTAAAAGGAGATCAAGTGCAGGCTGCTGAGAAGAGGGTGTGCCCTAGGTGTCATTCACTTGCCCAGAATGCGAAGTTGGCCCTTAAAGAATCCTGATCTGAGACCCGACCTGAAAGGAGAGGATAAGACCAGGGAACCAGGCGTCTTGGGAACACAAGTCTGGCCACCCCTGAGAAGCCATCTGTGCTCCAATTTCCGTCTAAGACTTGGCCGCGGTGAGGGGAGCAAAAGAGCCTGAAATTGGAAGGCTGTCCAAGGAATATACAGAGGTGAGAAATTTGTGGGCAACATTGATCTGGACTTATTTTTTCCTGCTGCTGTAGAGGGTGGGGTGGGGCATTGACTGTTAGTTTGTGGCCGAAGGCAAATGGAGCATGAAAATTTCCTTGGATATTGCAAAACAAATTACATCACACATCACACACAAAACTCAGTTTAAAAAAGATCTACTGTGGCCCAATTATTTCTGGTTAAAAAACAATCAGTATAACAAAATACAATAGAATAAAATGTCAATCAGTCCTTTAGAATTTGTTTTAATGAAGCTTGAACTCCATCTGAGTTCAGGGAAAATCCCCAATCTATCAGTTTCTCACCAGGTTTTGTGAAGGTAGGTCATGGATTACTTTCCCATTGTAGCTTTTTAGGAACTTATGGTGAGGGACGTGAAGCATTCTTTTCCATGTTATTCCCTATTTTCCTGAGTTGGTCTAACTGATCATCCATCTGCCATCCATCCATCCATCCATTCATCCATCCATCCATCCATCCATCCATCCACCCACCCACCCATCCATCCATCCATCCACCCACCCATCCATCCATCCACCCATCCATCCATCCATCCATCCATCCATCCATCCATCCATCCATCCTCTTACTGGGTTAGAAAGGATTTAGAATGACACAGGAAACCAGCCGGGTGTGGTGGCTCACGCCTGTAATCCCAGCACTTTGGGAGGCCGAGGCGGGTGGATCACAAGGTCAGGAGTTCAAGACCAGCCTGACCAAGATGGTGAAACCCCGTCTCTACTAAAAATACAAAAAAATTAGCCATGCATGGTGGTGGGTGCCTGTAATCCCAGGTACTCAGGAGGCTGAGGCAGAAGAATCGCTTGAACCCGGGAGGCAGAGGTTGCAGTGAGCCAAGATCACACCACAGCACTCCAGCCTGGGCAACAGAGTAAGACTCTGTCTCAAAAAAAAAAAAAAAAAAAAAAAAGACATACGGAACCAAAGAACAGAGGATGTCAATTCAGCCTTTCCAGCATTCCATTGCTGAGTTAAGATTGCAAGCTCTATCTCTCAATAATGTGCCTCATCTCCATCTCTCAAACACGTTGTTCTCTTCTTTCTTCATGTAGCTTTTGGCTGAAACTCTAGAGACTACCAAGAAAATACATTTCATATATATGCTAACTAACTTTGAGTTTGTGTTTGAGTGTCCTTTTAATGACTTGGAGAGTAAGCCCCTTTCCAAGGTACAGATGTGAACGCTACAATCCTGATAATCTCCTGCCAACAGCCCTGTGCCCTGCAACTTGCTCCACCAAAGGAATCCTGTT
The DNA here is from genome assembly GCF_028858775.2 of Pan troglodytes. Classification (NCBI taxonomy): domain Eukaryota; kingdom Metazoa; phylum Chordata; class Mammalia; order Primates; family Hominidae; genus Pan; species Pan troglodytes. The sequence continues at coordinate 154,076,199 of NC_072404.2, read as the reverse complement.
GTTGAAAACTCTGTATCCTAATAGGGTGGGAATGAGGACTTTCTCTGTTGCAGGTAAACCTGTATGTTTGTTTCTTCCCCCTCTTGGCAAATTCCCCTGACACCGGGGACCCACCCGGCCCTGATTATCTTCAAGGGCTGTGCATTGGGAAGACCAGTGTTACAATTGACGGGCACTGAACGCTGTTCCGGTGGCGGGGCGAGGGCTGACTTGCTCCTCGGAGCCACACCTCACCACCAGCCCTTTTTTTCCACCCTCACCCCACCCCCTGCACCAACTATGCCTTTGGAAGAACTGAAGTTTGAAAGCTTCTTCTTTCTCTAAAATATATTGATTTTGCAATGTAGAACACAGGAGAATTTTGGTGAAAAGTATCCATTTTGTCATGCCTCTCATAAGTAAGATGAAGTGACTAGTTTGGAGAGGTTTTGAGGTCTTATTTTCCAGTAGGAAAGTAGCACACTGAGGTCACAATTTCCCAACACCACTCAAGTTTACCCATGAAATAAAATCAACCTAGTTTAGAAAACAAGTGACTTTTTCTCCCCCCTTTGGGTAATTTTTTATTTGATCCCAGTGTGTTCTAATATTAGCAGAATATTAGCAATAAATGCCTTTTGGAGACATATATGTATTTGGTAACTCTTTAGATACTTTATTTTTATTTTTATTATTTTTTTATTTTTTGAGATGGAGTTTCGCTGTTGTCGCCCAGGATGGAGTGCAATGGCACAATCTCAGCTCACTGTAACCTCCGCCTCCCAGGTTCAAGCGATTCTCCTGCCTCAGCCTCCCAAGTAGCTGGGACTACAGGCACCTGCTACCACACCCAGCTAAATTTTTGGAGACGGAGTTTCACTCTGTCACCTAGGCTGGAGTGCAGTGGCATGATCTCAGCTCACTGCAACCTCCGCCTCCTGGGTTCAAGCAATTCTCCTGCCTCAGCCTCCCGAGTAGTTGGGACTACAGGCATGTGCTACCATATCCAGCTAATTTTTTGTATTTTTAGTAGAGACGAGGTTTCACCGTGTTCCCCAGGCTGGTCCCAAACTCCTGACCTCAGGTGATCCACCCTCCCGGGCCTCCCAAAGTGCTGGGATTACAGGTGTGAGCCACCGCCCCCAGCCTGTACATACGTTAAAACATTTCCTGAGTAAATGCTTTGTGATTATGGTGAAGTTGTAAAAATTTGTTCGATGGCTTTGCTCAGAGATGAGAGACAGTACTACCATGAGGACTTTTGATGCAATGGCACATTGACATATTTTATAAACATCATCTCATTTCATTGTCATCACACACTTAAGAGAAAGTTTATCAGTTGAGAATTGCACAAAACTGCAAGTAACAGAGACCAGAAATCACAGTGGCTTGGATCTAAGAGGTGTATTTCTTTCCTTCATACATGGTGTCTGGAGGTGAGCAGTCCGAGGCTGTGGGAGATCTCCTGGTCCTCGGTTTCCAGGCTGTTCCCGTCTTATGCTGGCCAGATTCGGTCCAAAGTTTCTGTCTTTCAATTTGCATCATGACCTGAGATGCCAGCCAGAGGGCCAGCCACCCTGCCTGTAGTCTAGCGAGGGGGTGTGAGGAAGAGACAAGGGGCAGAAGAAGGTTTTCCCTGAAGCCCCAACAACCTTCACCTGCATCTCAGTGGCCACTGACACCAGCAAGGTACAAGGGAAACCCTGATGTTGGGTAGGCAATAGCAATTTCTCCCACCGGCAGGTAGAATTATTTTTATTCCCAGATGAGGAAATGCAGGCAGAAGAAATGGAGTAAGTTTAATCTCGATTTCACCATGACTACTGGCTTTCCTCCTTCCCCCTCCCTTCTTTTCCCCTCCTTCTTTCCCTCCATTCTTTCCTTCCTCCTCTTGCTTCATTCCCACCTCTACTCTTCCCTCATCCCTTCCTTTCTTCCCTTCCCTCCTTCCTTTCTTTTTTCCCTCTCTCCATTCCTGCCAACTTCTCCTCTTTTTCATTGCTTCTTCCTTCCCTCCTTTCCTCTTTCCTCCCTTCCTCTGTCCTTTCTTCCTTCTTTCTTTTCCATGTTTGTTAATTTAGTTGGCATAAAATTATACCTAAAGATTTCAAAATTATAATTTACATGTCCTCTTGTGAATTGTTTGTTCCTACAATTTGCCTGTGAATCTACTGGGATTATCTTCTTTCATCTTCCTCCTTCTTCCTTCTCTTCTCTCTTCTTCTTCTTCCTCTTCTTCTTCTCCTTCTCCTCCCCCTCCTTCTTCTTTTCTTCCTTCTCCTCTTCCTCTTCCTCTTCTTATCCTTCTTCCTCTTCTTCTTCTTCCTCTTCTTTTCTTCCTTCTCCTCCTCTTGTTCTTCCTCTTCCACTTCTTCTTTTTTTTTTTTTTGAGGCAGGTTCTGCCTCTGTTGCCCAGGCTGGAGTGCAGTGGGTGGCATGATCACGGTTCACTGGAGCCCCCACCTTTCAGGCTCAAGTGATTCTCCCACCTCAGCCTCCCAAGTAGCTGGGACCACAGGCACGTGCCACCACACAGGGCTAATTTTTTAAAAAACTTTTTTTGTAGAGACCAGGTCTCACTCTATTGCCCAGACTGGCCATTAGAATCTTAATATTTTTGTCTTGTAATTTGTGACTTATATCTGCTACAAACATTTACCGGGTACCTGTATTTTTTTGGCAATTTTTTCTTGTACTTTTAATTTTTAAAAACTATGGTAAAATACACATAAGTTCAAATTTGCCATTGTAAATTTTTTATTTTTTAATTTATTAGTATTATTATTATTTTTGTAGAGATGGGGGTCTCACTCTGTTGCCTAGGCTGGTCTCAAATTCCTGACCTCAAGCAATCCTTCCAACGTGGCATCCCAAACTGCTGGGATTACAGGTATGCACCACCATGCCCAGCCTGTAACAGTTTTAAAATGAACAATTTAATGGCATGTAGTACATTCACAATATTGTGCACCCATCACCACTATCAAACAGGGCCTCTTATGCCAGGCTACCCTGTGGACTTCTGACCAATCATTTGATCGTCTCCAGGTCAAGTGCCTATCCCTGACCCAATAGGTCATGGCCAGTAATGGAGAGCAGGTGGGGGCATGTGGCACAAAAACACAGGCCTTGGCTGGGCATGGTGGCTCACATCTGTAAGTCCCAGCACTCTGGGAGACTGAGGCAGGAAGATTGCCTGAGCCCAGGAGTTTAAGACCAGTCTGGTCAACATGGTAAGACCCCGTTTCTACCAAAATTTTAAAAATTAGCCAGGCAGACCAGGGCGCGGTGGCTCATGCCTGTAATCCTAGCACTTTGGGAGGCTGAGGCAGGTGGATCACCTGAGGTCAGGAGTTCAAAACAAGCCTGACTAACATGGTGAAACCCCATCTCTATCAAAAATACAAAAAATTAGCTGGATATGGTGGCGGGTGCCTGTAATCCCAGCTACTGGGGAGGCTGAGGCAGGAGAATCACTTGAACTCAGGAGGCAGAGGTTGCAGTGAGCCGAGATTGTACCATTGCATTCCAGCCTGGGGATAAGAGAAAAACTCCATCTCAAACAACAACAACAACAACAACAACAACAACAACAACAACAACAACAAAATTAGCCAGGCATGGGAGTGTGCACCTGTGGTTCCAGCTATTTGGGAGACTGAAGCCAGAGGATCAGTTGAGCCCAGGAGGAGGAGGTTGAGGCTGTAGTGAGCCACGTTCATGCTACTGCACTCCAGCCTGGGCAACAGACAAGACCCTGTCTCAAAAAAAGGAAAAAAAAAAAAAAAACAGACCTGCCTGGCATAGGGAGCACTGTGGGCAACATGTCAACAACATGTGAGTAACATGTCAACATGTCCTCAGTGGTTCATTTTTTCAAAAAAGAATTCTTGGTGAAGGAAAACAGTCTTTCTAAAAATTCAAACTAGGCTGGGTGCGGTGGCCCACGCATGTAATCCTAGCACTTTGGGAGGCCAAGGTGGGCAGATCACCTGAGGTCAGGGGTTCAAGACAAGCCTAGCCAACATGGTGAAACCCTGTCTCTACTAAAAATACAAAATTGCCCAGGCGTGGTAGCACACACCTGTAGTCGCAGCTACTCGGGAGGCTGAGACAGGAAAATCGCTTGAACCCAGGAGGCGGAGGCTCAGTGAGCCGAGATCACGCCACTGCACTCCAGCCTGGGTGAGGCAGAGTGAGACTCCGCCCCAAAATAAATAAAAACAAATAAATAATAAATAAAAATTCAAACAATGCATAAAAATATAAAGTAAAAAAGAGAACCAAGAAACCTAAAATCTAAACCCTGTAAGTAATTCTAACGTCACCCTTTTTCTCTTGGTCAACTACTACTTCTTTTGAAGTCTCAATTTAGACTTCCCTACAGAAGCCCCCCCAGGTCTCAAGACTCACAAGAGAAGGGGCCCTCTCTTATGTTGCCAGAGCATCCTTCACTAACCTTATCGCCATATTTGTCATACCTGAATATTTGCCTTTTTTCTTTTTGAGACAGAGTCTCACTGTGTTGTCCATGCTGTAGTGCAGTGCATGATCATGGCTAACTGCAGCTTCAACCTCCCAGGCTCAGGTGATCCTCCCACCTCAGCCTCCCAGGTAGCGAGGACTACAGGTGGGCTCCACCACACCCACTGAATTTCTGTATTTGAGGTAGAGATGGGGTTTTGCCATGTTGCCCAGGCTAGTCTTGAACCCCTAGGCTCAAGCCATCCACCCACCTCGGCTTTCCAAAGTGCTGGGAATACAAGTGTGAGCCATTGTGCCTGGCGGAATGCTTGTCTTTCTTCCACAGTAGGCTGCAAGTTCTTTGGAAACAGGAACTCTTTTCATTGTATTTTATTGTCTGATACCTAGTAGTGCTCAAGAAATATTTGTTGAAAGACTAAACACAGTTTTGGATAACATCTTTGCTGAAATCATTCCATCTATAAAACTATGTAATTAAATAATTTTATAAATTGGCCAGACGTGGTGGCTCATGCCTGTAATCCCAGCACTTTAGGAAGCTGAGGTGGGTGGATCACCAGAGATCAGGAGTTCGAGACCAGCCTGGTCAACATGGTGAAATCCTGTCTCTACTAAACATACAAAAATTAGCTGGGTGTGGTGGCAAGCGCCTGTAATCCCAGCTACTCAGGAGGCTGAGGCAGGAGAATCACTTGAACCCAGGAGGTGGAGGTTGCAGTGAGCCAAGATCATTACACTCCATCCTGGGCAACAAGAACGAAACTCTGTCTCAAAACAAACAAACAAAATAATAATAATTTTATAAATTGGGATCATTATATAGATAAATATTGGAAAACACAGTTCAACACTCAATAGCCTTACTTAAGAGCTTCTATATGGCATTCTATTATGGGAATATATTATCATTTGTTTAGCCACTTCTCTACTGGTGAGCATTTAGTTTGTACCTAATTCTTTTGTTGTTGTTGTTAAAACAACAGTGTGGGCCAGCATGGTGGCTCATGCCTGTAATCCCAGCACTTTGGGAGGCAGAGGCAGGTGGATCACCTGAGGTCAGGAGTTCGAGACCAGCCTGGCCAACATGGTGAAACCCCATCTCTACTAAAAATACAAAAAGTTAGGTGGGCGTGGTGGCAGGCACCTGTAATCCCAGCTACTGGGGAGGCTGAGGCAGGAGAATCACTTGAACCCAGGAGGCAGAGGTTGCAGTGAGCCGAGATCACACCATTGAACGCCAGCCTGGGCGACAGAGCGAGACTCCGTCTCAAAAACAAAAAAAAACCAACAGTGTGGTGACCTTCCTTATGCCCACCTATATCGTTGTATACCTGTTTGACTATCTCATGAGGATGAGTCCTCAGAGTGAAATTGCTCAGTCAAGAATTCTGTCATCCAATGCCTCATTGCCTTTGAGAAAGGTTGTACCAATTTACATGTTTGCCAATAGTTTGAGTGCCTATTTCCCTTGCACTTGGTATAATCATTCTTTTAAATTCTTGCAAATCTGACAGAGAAGAATTATAACTCCCTTTAATGTGAAGGTACGGTGCGGGTGAACACAGTTTCATAGATTTGCCAGCCACTGTATGTATTCTTCATGTCCCTGATGCCTCCATCTTTTCCTTCCTGAGCTGTAAGAGATTCTATTAAACATGTAAATTTCATATTGTTTTTTTGTTTAGCTTTCTTTAAATTTATAAATTTTTTTGTTGGGCACATGGCAACAAATCCAATAGTAAAATGAGTTTATAACAGAAATAAGCGATCTCCTGCTTCAACTTCCCACATCCCCAAAGAAATTCCTTCCCTCCCTCCCTCCCTTCCTTCCTTCTTTCCTTCCTCGCTCCCTCCCTCCCTCTCTCTTTCTTTTTCCCTCCCTCCCTTCTTTCTTCTTTTTTCTTTCTTTCCTTTTTTCTTTCTTTCTTTCTTTCTTTTTCTTTCTTTTCTTCTTTCTTTTTCTTTCTTTCCTTCCCTTCTTTCTCTCTCTTCTTTCTTTCTTCTGGGTTCTATCATCCAGGCTGGATTGGAACTCCTAGGCTCAAGTGATCTTCCTGCCTCAGCCCTCTAAGTAGCTGGGACCATGCCCAGCTAATTTTAAAAAAATTTTTAGTACAGAAGAGGTCTCTCTATATTGCCCAGGCTGGTCTTGACCTCCTGGCCTCAAGCAATCAAACAATCCTTCCGCCTTGGCCTCCCAAGGTGCTGAGATGACAGGCGTGGACCACCACACCTGGCAAGAAATTTCTTTTATTGCGTGTTTTTAGTTTTCTGAGTGATTACTTTTATGATTAAAACAATATAATTATACTTTATTTCTTGGTTTATGACAGTATCAATCCATTACTCACAAGAAAAATAATTTAGGTCATAATTTTCCTTCCTTTGTGCTATTCTCCCAATATGTTATAGGTATCTTTAGTTATTCTCTTAGCTATTTTTGTAATTATACATGGTACACTTATAGCTCTTGTCCTTATTATGTGAACTTTAGTTAGCATGTTGATTCTTTGGGTAGGATGCCTACCAATCCCTCCACCTTTCCTCACCGACTTCCAACTCTCACCTTTGTTATATGTAATTGGCTGTCCCCTTGTCAAATATACTGACATTTTGTTCCGTCCTGAAACCACAATCAGTCTTATATGTTTTATTCAAAACTCTGGAGGCTAACTGTGAACCTGAAAATGAATAAACAGCCCCTTTTTTTATGGCCATGTAAATCTTGCTCACTCTAGGACCAAGGGTTGCATATGAAGATTCTATTTATTTCTCTAGCGGTCTAATGTCAAGACCAAAAGGAATTTTATTTTCTTTTATATCATCAGTTGCCTAAAACTATGCCACATTTTAATTTTCTTCATATCATGGAAACAAAATATTATTATTTTTTAATCAGAAATATATAATGACTATGAAGTCAACAATGCTATTATGTTGACTTTTGTTATAAGAAATGGCAATCTGAAACTGTAATATGTACTTGTGTCACATATTTTTTGCATGGAGGGTTTATATGTGTTTGGCCCAATGTTGGGGAGCAGTGGCTATAGAATGGAATTCATGCTCAGCAGGTGGGGTGCTTCTGGCCTTGCCCACCTCTGCAGCTTCACCTCCCATCACTACTCCTTTCTCACTATTTAAACAACGTGATACTGCTTGTAGTCTTCTCAGCACACATGCATACACACATGCTTTTTGAAAGAATGATGGATATATTCAATTCCATTTTGTAGCAAAACTTGATGTGAAACTCATAAGGCTATTTTTTCTTTTTTGAGATGGAGTTTCACTCTTGTCACCCAGGCTGGAGTGCAATGGCATGATCTCAGCTCACTGTAACCTCCTCCTCCCAGATGCAAGTGATCCACCCGCCTCGGCCTCCCGAAGTGCTGATTCACTTGAGGTTAGGAGTTTGAGACCAGCCTAGCCAATATGGTGAAACCTTGTCTCTACTAAAAATACAAAAAGTAGCCGGGTGTGGCGGTGCATGCTTGTAATCTCAGCTACTCAGGAGTCTGAGGCAGGAGAATCCCTGGAACCTGGGAGGCAGAGACAGAGCGAGACTCTGTCTCAAAAATAAATAAAATTAAATTAAAATAAATAAAAACTTGGGCTGGGCACGGTGGCTCATGCCTGTAATCCCAGCACTTTGGGAGGCCGAGGTGGGTGGATCACCTGAGGTCAGGAGTTCGAGATCAGCCTGGCCAATGTGGCGAAACCCCGTCTCTACTAAAAATACAAAAATTAGCTGGGTGTGGTGGTGCACGCCTGTAATCCCAGCTTCTTGGGAGGCTGAGGCACGAGAATCGCTTGAACCTGGGAGGCAGAGGTTGCAGTGAGCCGAGATCACGCCATCGCACTCCAGCCTGGGTGACAAGAGCAAGACTTGGTCTCAAAAACAACAACTACAACAACAACAGCAAAACTTGTTCTGCTCAGTAGTAAGTGGAAGATTTCCAGATTTCTTGCTGTTCAATGTAGAAAACAAGGAGACTTGATGGAAATTGTTTTATTGCCCCTCTAAAATGTAAACCTTTAAGATTGTTAAAATTGTAAAATATGTTTATATGGGTATGAGACATCATAAAACATGACTGATAGAAGAGATTTAATGTTGACTGAAGACTGAACTCATTGTTAAGCATTTTAGTTGTAACTGAACTTAGAATGAACTCACTAGGATTTTAAAATACTATTTTTCCATCAAACTGAATCGTTTTATTCCTAGATACTATAAAAGCCAGATTCCTTTTGGTTTTAAAGTCTGCCGCTGTGATTTGCATTACTATTTTATTTTTCTGTTTTTAAAAAAGGAATAAACATATAATTGACATAATCCACCTACATAAAAGTCACCATTTTAAAGAGTACAATTCAGGCTGGGTGCGGTGGCTCATGCCTATAAGCCCAGCATTTTGGGAGGCCAAGGCGGGTGGATCTTTTGAGGTTAGGAGTTTGAGACTAGCCTGACCAAAATGGTGAAACTCAGTCTCTAGTAAAAATACAAAAAAATTAGTCGGGCATGGTGATGGACACCTGTAGTCCCAGCTACTTGGGAGGCTGAGGCAGGAGAATCATTTGAACTTGGGAGGCAGAGGCTGAAGTGAGCTGAGATTGCACCACTGCACTCCAGCCTGGGCAACAGAGTGAGACTCTGTCCCATTAAAAAAAAAAAAAAGAAAGAAAGAAAGAAAGAAAGAAAGAAAGAAAGAAAGAAAAGAGTACAATTCAGTGATCTTGAGTATGTTCACAAGGTTGTGCAACCATCACCATGGTAGAATTCCAGAATGTTTCATCACCTGCCAAAGAAACCTCACACCTATTATCAGTCACTCCCTACTCTCCTCCTCCCCCGGCAACCACTCATCTATTTCTGTCTCTGTGAATTTTCACATAAATGGATATTTCATATAAATGGAATCATACAATATATAGTCTTATATGACTTCTTTTGCTTAGCATGTTTTTGAGATTCATTCATCATGCAGCAAGTATCAGAACTCCATTCCTTCTTATTGCTGAATGATATTCCATTGTATGGATAGACCACATCTCATTTATCCGTTCATCAGATGATGGGCATTTGAACCATTCCTACTTTTGGCTCCCAGATGCAAGTGATCCATCTTGCATCTGGAAGTTACAGTGAGCTGAGATCACGCCATTGCACTCCAGCCTGGGTGACAAGAGTGAAACTCTATCTCAAATGATGCTTCTCTGACCATTCATGTATGAGTGTTTGCGTGGACACGTGTATTAGTTCCCTAGGGCTGCCATAACAAAGTACCATACAGGGAGCGGCTTAAACAAGAGAAATTGATCATTTCATGATTCGAGAGGCTAGAAGTCTGAGACCAAGGTTTTGGCAGGGTGGGTTCTTTCTGAGGCTGGGAGGGAAAATCTGATTCATGCCTCTCCCCTAGCTGCTGGTGGTTGCTGGCACCCCTTGGGGTTCCTTGGCTTATAGATGCATCACCCCCATATCTGCCTTCGTGTTGCCAGGCCATTCTCCCTGTGTGTTGTCTCTGTGTCCAAATTCTCCCATTTTATGAGGACATCATTTACAATGGGTAAGACTCCCACTCCACTCCAGTATAATTTCATCTTTTTTTTTTTTTTTTTTTTTTGAGACGGAGTCTCACTGTGTTGCCCAGGCTGGAATGCAGTGGCATGATCTCAGCTCACTGCAACCTCCACCTCCCAGGTTCAAGAGATTCTCCTGCCTCAGCCTCTTGAGTAGCTGGGATTACAGGTGCACGCCACCATGCCCGGCTAATTTTTGTATTTTTAGTAGAGACGGGGTTTCACCATGTTGGTCAGGCTGGTCTCAAACTGCTGACCTTGTGATCCACCCACCTCGGCCTCCCAAAGTGTTGGGATTACAGGCACAGCCACCACATCTGGCCCTTTTTTTTTTTTTTTTTACTTTTAATTTCATTTATTTTAATGCTGAATTTACTCTCGTGTCATAAGTTTTTGTTTCTTCAGTTTCTTCTGGGATATCTTTTTCTTCAGGGCAACCTCATCTTCTGGTTTAGGAACAATCTGTTCCTTTTCAGTAAGGATCATCTCAATGTGGCAGGGAGAGCACATGCATGGGTTAATCCAACCATAAGCTCTGTCGATCCGGCGGCGCATCTTAGGTGCTTTGTTCACTTGGATATGCTCAATGACCAGAGAATCTGCATCTAAACCCTTAAGTTCTGCATTGCTCTCTGCATTTTTAAGCATGTGCAGCAAAAATTCAGCACTCTTTTTGGGCCACCAACCTTGTGTCCAGCCCCACTGCTTGGCCTGGGCACACCTGCCCACTCCACCATTGTAACATCGGAATGGTACGCACTATTTCTGTAAAGTGACATCTTTCAGATACTTCGTGGTTTTTCATATATGCATACCCTTGATGACCTGGGAAGTGTCATGAGTGTTCTTAAAGTGAACACAAAGATTTGAACGTCTTGATTTGCATGATTTTGTGGAGTTCTCTGGGTCAAGTGAATAGCAAACCATTTCACAGATCACCTCAGGCCGCTTAGGGAAAGAGGAAGAGCTGACTTTATCTTAACGAATTACATCTGCAATGATCCTAATTCCAAATCAAGTCACATTCTGAGGTACTAGAGGTTAGGTCTTCCACATATAAATTTTGATGGGCACACAATTCAACTCATAAGATTATGTTCTCAATTCTCCTGAGGTTATACCTAGGAGTGGAACAGCACATACGGTAACTCTATGTTTACCCCTTGAGGAACTGACAAACTGTTTTCTACAGGGGCTACATGATTCTAAATTCCCACCAGCAACACACAATGGTTCTGATGCCCCCACATCTTCACTAACACTTGCTACTGCCTTTTTAAAAAAATAATTATAAAGTATGAGAAACATACTGCCTACCTTTTTAATTTTAGGGATCTGGCTGGGCGCTGTGGCTCACACCAGTAATCCCAGCACTTTGAGAGGCCAAGGCAGGTGGACCACTGGAGGTCAGGAGTTCAAGACCAGCCTGACCAACATGGTGAAACCCCTGTCTCTATTAAAAGTATAAAATTAGCCGAGTGTGGTGGTGCATGCCTGTAATCCTAGCTACTTGGGAGGCTGAGGCAGGAGAATCACTTGAACCCAGGAGGCAAAGGTTGCAGTCAGCCAGGAACATGCCACTGCACTCCAGCTTGGGCAACAAGAGTGAAACTCTGTCTCAAAAAAAAAACCCCAAAATTTTTCGGCATCCTACTGAGTAGGAAGTGATATCTTGTGGTTTTGATTTGCATTTCCCGAATGACCAATGATGTTGAGTCTCTTTTCATGTGCTCATTGGCCATTTGCATGTCTTCTTTGTAGACATGTCTATTGAAATCATTTGCCCATTTGAAAAATTAGGTTGTCACTAGGCATGGTGGCTCACGCCTGTAATCCCAGCACTGTGGGGGACCAAGGCGGGTGGATCATGAGGTCAAGAGATTGAGACAATCCTGGCCAACATGGTGAAACCTTGTCTCTACTAAAAAATACAAAAATTAGCTGTGTGTGGTGGTGCACACCTGTAATCCCAGCTACTCAGAAGGCTAAGGCAGGAGAATCACTTGAATCCGGGAGGGGAAGTTTGCAGTGAGCTGAGATCATGCCACTGCACTCCAGCCTGGTGACAGAGCAAGACTCTATTTAAAAAAAAAAAAAAAATCAGATTGTCTTTTTATTATTGAGTTGTGAGTGTTCTTTATATATTCTGGATACTACACTCTTATCAGGTATATGGTTTGCAAATACTCTCTCCCATTCTGGTTTTTTTTTTTTCTTCACCTTCTTGATAGTGTCTTTAGATGCACAAAAGTTTTAAATTTTTATTAAGTCCAATTTTTTTGTTTTTTGCCCAGGTGTGGTAGCACTCCAGCCTGGGCAAGAGAGTAAGACCCTGTATCAAAAAATAAAAATTAAATTAAAATAAAAAAATTTAGGGCAAGTGCTGTGGCTCATGCCTCTAATCTCAGCACTTTGGGAGGCTGAGGTTGGCCGGATCACCTGAGGTCAGGAGTTTGAGACCAGCCTGGTCAACATGGCAAAACCCCATCTCCACTAAAAATAAAAAAATTTGCTGGGCATGGTGGTGTGCACCTGTAATCCCAGCTACTCGGGAGGCTGAGGCAGGAGAATCACTTGAACTCAGGAGGCGGAGGTTGTGGTAAGCCGAGATCACGCCATTGCACTCCAGCCTAGGCAACGCTAGTGAAACTCCGTCTCAAAAAAAAAAAAAAAAAAGAGGAAAAAAGGAAAAAAAAGAGCTTCCAAATAAAGAACACCCTTCAAATGGTGTTCCAACAATGTCTGAAAAGGGAGCAGTAGTTTTAGAATTGTCTGTCCTCATAACTTTCAGGCTCCCAGATGGGCTGAGAGACCAATTATTTTGCTTTTCCCACTATGTGTAAATAACAACTTTTCATACTTTCTATGTTCGCTCTTGAGAGGGAGAATTTCATGGATTATCTCTGAGCATTATTGATCTTTTTCCCATCTGGGAATATTTATGTCTCTGTGACAGTGTTTAAGAAAACAAAGAATATATACACTGCAGTATAATTGTTAATGTTTATCTTTTGCGTCCCCAGCTAGATTAAAAACTAGGCCAGGTGCGGTGGCTCATGCCTGTAATCCCAGCACTTTGGGAGGCCAAGGCAGGCAGATGACCTGGGGTGGAGAGTTCAAAACCAACCTGACCAACACAGAGAAACCCCGTCTCTACTAAAAATACAAAATTAGCCGGGCTTGGCGATGCATGCCTGTAATCCCAGCTACTCGGGAGGCTGAGGCAGGAGAATTGCTTGAACCTGGGAGGCGGAGGTTGCGGTGAGCCAGGACCACGCCATTGCACTGCAGCCTGGGCAAAAAGACTGAAAATCTGTCTCAAAAAAAAAAAAAAAAAAAAAAAAACCCAAAAAACAAAAAACTCCTTAGGCCAGGAACATGTCAGATCCTCCTCTGAAGCCTCCACAGGAACTACAGAGCCAGCACTTGGCAAACATTAATGACCTTGATGTGCTACTACACAGCTGTTCTCTGGCTTCTTTTTTTTTTTTTTTTTTTTTTTGAGGCGGAGTCTCACTCTTTCGCCCAGGCTGGAGTGAAGTGGCACGATCTCGGCTGACTGCAACCTCTGCCCCCCAGGTTCAAGCAATTCTCCTGCCTCAGCCTCCCGAGTAGCTGGGATTACAGGTGCCCACCACCACGCCCAGCTAATTTTTGTATTTTTAGTAGAGATGGGTTTTCACCAGGTTGGCCAGGCTGGTCTCGAACTCCTGACCTCAAGCCATCCACCCACCTTGGCCTCCCAAAGTGCTGGGATTACAGGCGTGAGCTGTGGCACCCGGCCCTCTCTGGCTATTTTTATGTTCTGGCAAAAGGACAGCTTGGCTTGAGATTTTTTGTTTCTGTTTTTGTTTTAACCACTTTATTGAGACATGAATGACATAAAAACTGGTACATATTTAATGTATACAACTTGAAGAGTTTGGAGATAAGTATCCCTGTGAAACCATCACCACAATCTATGCCATAAAGCTACCTCCAAACGTTTCCTCTAGCCTTCTTATTTATTATTTATTTTATTTTTTTTTTTTTGAGACAGTCTTGCTCTGTTGCCCAGGCTGGAGGGCAGTGGTGCAATCTCAGCTCACTGCAACTTCTGCCTCCTGGGTTTAAGTGATTCTCCTGCCTCAGGCTCCTGAGTAGCTGGGATTACAGGTGCCCACCACTGCACCCGCCACCACGCCTGGCTAATTTTTGTATTTTTAGTAGATATGGGGTTTCACCATGTTGGCCAGGCTGGTCTTAAATTCCTGGGATTACAGGCATGAGCCACCACACCCAGCTATTATTATTTTTGTGATAAGAACACTTATCAGAAGATCTACCTTTCTGGCAAAATTTTAAGCGCATGATACCATATTGTTAACTACAGGCTCAATGCTGTAGGAAGAACTTTAGGATTCATTCATCTTGTATAGCCAAAATTTTGTGCCTTTGACTAATACTTCCCTGTTTCCCCTTCCCTTCAGCTGCTCAGAATGGCATCCACTATTCCACTCTCTGCTTCTATGACTTTGACTATTTTAGATTCGTCATGTAAATGATATAACATAGTATTCATTCTTCTGTGCCTGGCTTGTTTAATTTAGCATCGTGTCCTTCAGTTTCATCCACCTTGTTGCAGATGGCAGGATTTCCCTCTTTTTTAAAGATAAATAATATTCCATTGTGGCCGGGCGCAGTGACTCACACCTGTAATCCCGGCACTTTGGGAGGCTGAGGCAGGTGGATCACCTGAGGTCGGGAGTTGGAGACCAGCCTGACCAACATGGTGAAACCCTGTCTCTACTAAAAATACAAAATTAGCTGGGTGTGGTGGCACATGCCTGTAATCCCAGCTAGTTGGGAGGCTGAGGCAGGAGAATCGCTTGAACCCAGGAGGTGGAGGTTGCAGTGAGCTGAGATCCTGCCATTGCACTCTAGCCTGGGCAACAAGAATGAAACTCTGTCTCAAAAAAAGAAAAAAAGAAAGAAAAAGAAAAATTCCCTTGTCCTTGTATGCATGTACCCAATTTCCTTTTCCACACATCCGTTAATGGACATTTGGGTTGTTTTATGTTTTGGCTATCGTGAATAACGCTGTAGTGAACATGGGAGTGCAGATATCTCTCTGAGATAACTGATTTCAATTCCATTTGGATATATGCAGAAGTAGGGCTGTTGGATCATATTGGTGGTTCTATTTTAATTTTTTGAGGATAGTTCAATACTGTTTTCCATAGTGGCTGCACCAATTTACATTCTCACCAACAGTGTACAAGGGTTCCTTTTTCTCCACATTCCCACAACTATCTCTCTCTTGACCTTTTGATAATCGCCATCCTAACAAGTATGAGGTAATGTCTCACTGTGGTTTTGATTTGCATTTTTCTGAGGATTAGTGATGTCCTGCACCTTTTCATTGGCCATTTGTACTGGCTGTCTATCGGCAATTTGTATGTCTTCACTTGAAAACTGTCTGCTCAGGTCCTTTGCCCATCATTTGAGTTTTTTGAGTTTTGCTCAAGTTGCAGGAGTTCCTTTTTCCTTTTTTTTTTTTTTTTTTTGAGATGGAGTCTTGCTTTGTTGCCCAGGCTGTAGTGCAGTGGCACAATCTCAGCTCACTGCAAGCTCCGCCTCCCAGGTTCAAGTGATTCTCCCGCCTCAGCCTCCCGAGTAGCAGGGATTACAGGCACCCACCATCGTGCCCTGCTAGTTTTTGTATTTTTAGTAGAGATGGGGTTTCACCATGTTGGCCAGGCTGTTCTCGAACTCATGACCGCGGGTGATCTGCCTGCCTCGGCCTCCCAAAGTGCTGGGATTATAGACGTGAGCCACTGCACCTGGCCAGGATCTTCTTTGCCACCTGCCCCCCTGCCGAGACAGAGTCCCATTCTGTCACCCAGGCTGGAGTACAGTGGCATGATTTCGGCTCACTGCAACCTCTGCTTCCCAGTTTCAAGTGATTTCTCCTGCTTCAGCCTCCCGAGTAGCTGGGATTACAGGCATACACCACCACACCTGGCTAATTTTTGTATTTTTAATAGAGACAGCGTTTCACCATGTTGGCCAGACTGGTCTCGAACTCCTGATCTTGTGATCTGCCCGCCTCAGCCTCACAAAACGCTGGGATTACAGACATGAGCCATTGTGCCCGCCCAAAGAGTTTCTTACATATTTTGGATATTAACCCTTTGTGAGTTCTGATTCTACTACTTAACTAGTGATCAGACATTGGAAAAGTTACATAAGCATCTCACAACCGCCAGGCACAGTGGCTCATGCCTGTAATCCTAGCACTTTGGGAGGCCAAGGCAGGTGGATCACCTAAGGTCAGGAATTCAAGACCAGCCTGGCCAACATGGAGAAATGTACGTCTCTACTAAAAATACAAAAATTATTCGGGCGTGGTGGCGGGCACCTGTAATCCCAGCTACTCGGGAGGCTGAGGCAGGAGAATTGCTTGAACCCGGGGGACAGAGGTTGCAGTGAGATGAGATCCCGCCACTGCACCCCAGCCTGGGCAAAAGAGCAAAACTCCATCTCAAAAAAACCCCAGAATCTCAGAACCTCATTTTTTTGAATTATTTATTTTGGAAAATACTACACATACTCAAAAGTAGAAGATAATAATCTTCTTCCAATAATTTTCAATAGATCACCATTCTCTTTTCATCTATACACCCATGTAATTCCTATACATGCTGCCCTCACCCTATTATTTATTTTAAAATAAATCCCAGACATCATCATTTCATTAGTAAATATTTTAGTTTGTACCTCAAAAATACAAGGATTCTTTCTTATACCGTAGCCATAATACCATTGTCACACCTAATGAGGCCATCAGTAATTTCTTAATATCTTCAAATTTCCAAACTTGCTAAAATTTCCCTGATATTTTCTGTATCTATATCTCTCTCACATTGCTGTTTTTCTTTTTTTATTCTTTTTTTTTTTTTTTTTTGAGATGGAGTTTTGCTCTTGTCGCCCAGGCTGGGGTGCAATGGCTTGATCGCTGCTTACCGCAACCTCCGTCTCCTGGGTTCCAGCGACTCTTGTGCCTCAGCCTCCCGAGTAGCTGAGATTACAGGCATGGACCATCACGCCTGGCTAATTTTGTATTTTTAGTAGAGATGGGGTTTTACCATTTGGTCAGGCTGGTCTTGAACTCCTGACCTCAGGTGATCCACCCACCTTGGCTTCCCAAAGTACTGGGATTACAGAGGTGAGCCACTGCACCCAGCCACACACTTGTTTTATTTTTAAATTTTTTATAGTTGATTTGTTTGAATGAACATCCAAACAAGGTCCATTTTTGGTTTGATGTGTCTCTTTTATTTTAGTCTATAGGTTCCCCTTTCCTCTTCTTTCCCTTGCCATTTATTTAATGAAGAAACTGGGTCATTTTTCTTATACAGCTTCCAGCATTCTGCATTTTTCTTATTGCATCCACGTGGTGTTGTTTAACATGTTTCTTGATTTCCTGTGTAAGCTGGTAGCTAGAGCTAGATTCCTGATTCGATTCAGGTTCCATTTCTCTTTATGCGAATACTTCACAGGTGATGTTGTATACGTCTTCCTGTTGCATCTCATTAGGACCCAATGCAATCTGCCTGTCTCTGTTTCCATGGTGTTAAGATTTTTCAGTGGGTTCAGGTGTTATCAGTCATATCCCTCTCATAGCAAAGTTCACCATCAGCCTTTCACCTCATAGTTTACAAGCCAGTGATGATTGTTGCCTGGATCCATTATTTTTTTAGAAGGTGCAAAACAGTCATGACTTAATTCCATCCTTTTCTCTGCATATGTTAGCTTTATTATTCACAAATAATTTTCCCTCAGCAACTGTTTTGTTACCCTGCTGTACAGACAATTTGTACAAAAAAGTCAAGATATTTACTATTTTTGCTAGTTTTCAGAATGAGTTTATTTCTTACCATTCTCCAAAGGTGATCAGTTAGGTCTTCATTATGGTATTACTGTGAACAAATGGACTTTAACATCTTCAATGTGTTTCAATTCTTGGCAGTCATTAGTTTTTCTGATGTTCAAATTGTCCCATCTTTGGCCAGTGGGAGCCTTTTCAATTTTAATTTGTTTTTGTTTTTTGAGATGGAGTCTCACTCTGTCACCCAGAGTGGAGTGCAGTGGCCCAATCTTGGCTCACTGCAACCTCCGCCTCCTGGGTTCAAGCAATTCTCATGCCTCAGCCTCCTGAGTAGCTGGGACTACAGGTGCATGCCACCACGCCTGGCTAATTTTCCATTTCTAGTAGAGACGGGGTTTTGCTGTGTTGGCCAGACTTGTCTCAAACTCTTGGTCTCAAGTAATCCTCCTGCGTCAGTCTCCCAAAATGCTGGGATTACAGGTGTGAGCTACCACGCCCAGCCCTCAGTTTTAATTTTGTAATCTTTCATTACAACCCCAGGGGTCTTTGATATTGCCCATGCTATAGGCTACGACAAAATGCCCCAGGCTCAGTTTGTACATTTCCTGTCCCTGAGCCAGAATCAGCCATTTACCTAAGATGCCTGGGTTTGTTTGTTTATGTTTATTTATTATATATGTTATATAATAATATTTGTTAATATATTATATTTGTTAATATTATATGTTATATAATAATTTCGTATTTCTATTTCCAGTTCAAAATTAGTCACCTAAAGTGCCTGGGTTTGTTTGTTTATATTTATTATATATGTTATATAATAATTATATTTGTTAATGTATTATATTTGTTAATAACATTATATTTGTTAATATTATATGTTATATAATAATTTCATATCTCTATTTCAAGTTCAAAATTGGGATTATAAATTTTTTACGTAGCTGAATTTGATTTTATATTTATCTTTTTCCTCTTAACAATGAAAACCTGGGTTCCTAACAATATTAACATAATTACTTTCCTTATCCTAAATATGTACTAATATGCAACTGATGATACCAATATTATTACTAACAATATCATTAGCAAGAATAGTTTAGGCTTTCTGTTTATCCCACTAGGAATATACAATTAAGTTACTATGTCTTAGAGTCATCTGAAAAAAAGTCTGGCCAGGCAGGGTGGCTCACGCCTGTAATCCCAGTACTTTGGGAGGCCGATGCGGGCGGATTCACAAGGTCAGGAGATCGAGACCATCCTGGCTAACACGGTGAAACCCCGTGTCTACTAAAAATACAAAAAATTAGCCAGGCATGGTGGCGGGCGCCTATAGTCCCAGCTACTCAGGAGGCTGAGGCAGGAGAATGGCGTGAACCCGGGAGGCAGAGCTTGCAGTGAGCCGAGATCAGGCCACTGCACTCCAGCCTGGGCGACAGAGCAAGACTCCGTCTCACACACACAAAAGTCTGTGTGGGTAAGCCACTAACTTGATACCCATCTTTACTTGTCTTAGTTTTCTTTCGGCTTTTAGAGTTAAGAATCCTTTTTAGGGTTAAATGCAAAAAGGCAAGGTAAAAAGAAGCAGCCAGGCATGGTGGCTCACGCCTGTAATCCCAACACTTTGGGAAGCCAAGGCAGGCGGATCACTTGAGGTCAGGAGTTTGGGACCTGCCTGGCCAACATGGCAAAACCCCATCTCTACTAAAAACACAAAAATTAGCCCAGTGTGGCAGTGGGTGCATGTAAGAGGGAGGAGAATTTCTTGAACCAGTAGGCGGAGGTTGCAGTGAGCCGAGATCGTGCCACTGCACTCCAGTCTGGGCGACAGGGCAAGACTCTGCCTCAAAAAAAAAAAAAAAAAAAAAAAAATGACAATGACATGCAAGAAAGCACACTGGAAATACAGGATCTGCGGAAGTGTGAAGTGCTGCTTTGCGATTGTTTTTCTGTATCAAAGCCATCTTCCCTCCCACTCAGAGGATGCTATTGGTTAAATTGCCAAGGCCTGCGTCTGGCCCCAGGCTCAAGGTTGGTTACTGGTCTCAGAGTCCTGGTTGTCTAATTTGGCCTCTTAATTTAGCTCGATTATCTAATTTAGCCATTTAGTCTCTCCATTTCTCAGGTTCCTTACATGCCAGACAGTGATAAATTATAATATTTCACAGATCTTCTGTGAAGATTAGAGGGAATAATTCATGTATGTAAAGTGTTCAGGATAATGATTAGTGAGAAATACTCTCATACAGAGTAATAATAGTAACGGCTTCCATTTATCAAGCACATTAGTACTTGCCACTTATGGGGGTGAGTGCTTTCTGTGAACTAACTCATTTAATCATCACAACAACCTTGAAAGTTGGGTGCCATTATTATATCATCCCCATTTTAGGAAACTCATTTGAGAAAACTGAGGTGTGCAAAGGGCAAATTCCTCAAAGCCACATACCTAAAAAGTAGTAGGGAAGGCTGGGCACAGTGGTTCACGCCTATAATCCCAGCACTTTGGGAAGCCGAGGTGGGCGGATCACCTGAGGTCAGAAATTCGAGACCAGCCTGGAGAACATGGTGAAACCCTGTCTCTACAAAATATACAAAAAAAATTAGCCAGGCATGGTGACGCATGCCTGTAACCCCAGCTACTCGAGAGGCTGAGGCATGAGAATCGCTTGAACTCAGAAGGCAGAGGTTGTAGTGAGCTGAGATTGCACCACTGAACTCCAACCTGGGCAATAGAGCGAGACTCCATCTCAATCAATCAATCAATCAATCAATAAAAAGTAGTAGGGAAAAAAAACACTGAGCTGCTTGGTTCCAGAGGCCCAGTATGAAAGAGGATAAAAATACTACCTCATTCGATTTTTGTGAGGGCTTCAGGAAATTTTGTGTATAGTGTGCCTGGCATATACTAACTATCCAATAACCATTATATTTCTTTCCTTCTTCCCTCCCTTGCTTCCACCAGGGAAGCTGTTTGGGGAACTTGAGCTATTTAGAAGATGGCAACCAAGCCAACAGAGCCCGTCACGATCCTCAGCCTTCGGAAATTGAGCCTGGGGACCGCAGAGCCACAGGTTAAAGGTGAGATTATCATAGAAGTCTCCAGCTCAACCTGCTGCTTAAAGAATCCTTTTTAAGCTTAAATGCAAAAAGGTGAGGTCAAAAGAAGCAGCCAGGCATGGTGGCTCACTCCTGTAATCCCATCACTTTGGGAGGCCGAGGCAGGCGGATCACTTGAGGTCAGGAGTTTGGGACCTGCCTGGCCAACATGGCGAAACCCCATCTCTACTAAAAATACAAAAATTAGCCCAGTGTGGCGCTGGGTGCATGTAATCTCAACTACTCAGGAGGCTAAGGGAGAAAAATTGCTTGAACTGGTAGGCGGAGGTTGCCTACCACTGACCCCCCATATTAACTTGTTTTTATAATAATGGGTTGGCTTTCTGAAGCTGATAGTCCACATGCATTCCCTTCCCTGCAGAAGCAATTTTTTCCACTTTGTCTTTTGTTGTTAGAGGCAAAGACGTTCACCGTGGAAGATGCAGTGGAGACCATCGGCTTCGGGCGTTTCCACATTGCCCTCTTTCTGATCATGGGCAGTACTGGGGTGAGTGCTCCTTCGAGATGTTGACGAAAAGTGTCAAACTCTGTAAAATATTTGAAGAGATTTATTCTGAGCCAAATATGAGTGACCATGGCCTGTGACACAGCCCTCAGGAGGTCCTGAGAACGTGTGCCCAAGGTGGATGGGGCACAGTTTAGGGAGGCAGGAGACATCCATCAAATACATTTAAGAAATACATTGATTTGGTCCAGAAAGGCGGGACAATTCAAATTCAAAACAGGAGTGGTGGGGGAGGGGGGACTTTCAGGCTATAGGTAAATTTAAACATTTTCTGATTGACAATTGGTTGAGTTTGTCTACAGACCTGGGATTGATAGAAAGGAGATGTTCAAGTTAAGATAAAAGATTGTGGCCACACACGGTGGCTGACACCTGTAATCCCAGCACTTTGGGAGGCTGAGGCTGGTGGATCACCCGAGGTCAGGAGTTTGAGACTAGCCTGGCCAACATGGTGTTGAAACTCCGTTTCTACTAAAAACACAAAAATTAGCTGGGCTTGGTGGCTGGTGCCAGTAATCCCAGCTACTCGGGAGGCTGAGGCAGGAGAATCGCTTGAACCCAGGAGGCGGAGGTTGCAGTGAGCTGAGATCGCGCCACTGCACTCCAGCTTGAATGACAGAGCGAGACTGTGTCTCAAAAAATAATAATAAAATGAAAAAAAAAAAAAGATTGTGGAGACTAAGGTTCTTTTGAAGTCTTATAGTGGCTGCCCTTAGAGACAATAGATGACAAATGTTTCCTATTCAGACCTTTAAAAGGTGCTAGACTTTTAGTTAATCTCTTCAGGATTGGGAGGGCCTGGAAGAAAAAGATCTAGCTCTGTGAATAGAGATTCTTTACAGATGCAAATTTTCCCCCACAAAGGACAGCTTTGCAGGACCATTTCAAAATACGGCAAAGAAACATGTCTTGGGGTAAAATATTTGACTTATTTCTTTTTCACATAATGTTATGCCAGATCGGAAAGTAAGTCACGATCTATAGGGTTAATAAAACCCATCTGATGAGAATTTATGGTTTGTAGGGCATGACTCCCCAGCCCCCTTAGACAGGAATTTGGGCAAAATAAAAACAATCAGAGCTTAGGCCTCAGAGATCACGTGGGTCTTCAAAGCTAACATCATTGGACGCAGCAGTCTTTTTTCTACTGACCTCAGGCTCTGGGCTCTCCAGTCCAGGGGGTGTAGGGATAAGAAAAAGAGCAGGAGGCCGGGCGCAGTGGCTCACGCCTGTAATCCCAGCACTTTGGGAGGCCGAGGCGGGTGGATCACGAGGTCAGGATATCGAGACCATCCTGGCTAACATGGTGAAACCCCGTATCTAATAAAAATACAAAAAAATGAGACGGGCATGGTGGCGGGCGCCTGTAGTCCCAGCTACTCGGGAGGCTGAGGCAGGAGAATGGCGTGAATCCGGGAGGTGGAGGTTGCAGTGAGCTGCGATAGTGCCACTGCACTCCAGCCTGGGTGACAGAGCGAGACTTCATCTCAAAAAAAAAAAAAAACAGGAACCCCAAGAGGTGGGTAATCCAAAAATCACTTTCATTCACCTTTGGCAGGTGTTCGGTTATAAAGCAAGTGAGCATTTGTGTCTGTGTTTTGGGAATTCAATACTCATTTTTTAAAATGATAGAAGTGGAGGTATTGGGAAGAATGGAGAAAACTATGGTATTATTTTATGTAAATTCGAACACATGGCTCTCAAACATTTTATGCATAAGAATCACCAGAGACGCCTGCTGTAATTACATATTTTCAGATCCTTTAAGAGGCACTGATGAAGGCTTGTTTACTGCTAGGGTTTGAACGTGTCCCTTCCAAAACCCAGGTGATGCCAGTGAGATAGTGTGAAGAGGCGGGGACTTTAAGAGGTGATTAGGCCATGAGGACTCCTCCGTCGTGAATGGGATCAAGGCCCTTATAAAAGAGGCTTCATGCAGCAGGAGTTTCAGCTTGTTTGCCTTTCCGCCCTGTGAGCACAGTGGTTCCTCCACTCTCGAAGGACACGAGGGAGTAGGTCCTCTCCAGGCAACAGAACCTGCTGGCACTTTGATCTTGGGCCTCCCAACCTGCAGAACTGTGAGAAGATGAATTTAGATTTCTTATAAATTGCCCAGTCTCAGGTATTTTGTGATAGCAACACAAATGGACTAAGACATACACCCTACGCTATTTTGAAGAAAGAAGAATGACAGCTTCACCCAGAGGCTTTCACAACAGTGGTGATGTCTGTGAACCCACACCACTACTCCCGCTTCCTCCTTTAGTAGGTAAGGTGAAAATACGTTAAGAACTCCAGGCCAGGCACTGTGGCTCATGCCTGTCATCCCAGCACACTGGGAGGTCAAGGCCGGTGGATCACCTGAGGTCAGGAGTCTGAGACCAGCCTGGCCAACATGGTGAAACCCTATTTCTACTAAAAATACAAAAAACTACGTGTGGTGGCATGTGTCTGTAATCCCAGCTACTTGGGAGGCTGAGGCAGGAGAATAACTTGAACCTGGGAGGCAGAGGTTGCAGTGGGCTTAGATTGCGTCACTGCACTCCAGCCTGGGCAACAGAGCAAGACTTTGGGGGTGGAAGGCGGGGAACAAAATAAAACTTCATACCCAGATGCATAATGATAATCAGACAGAATGGAAAATCAAAGATATGGGGTCCACTCAACAGTGGTGTTGGGCCGGAGGGTAAAAATACACAGGAGGGAGGTAAGTGAGAAAACGCTAGAGGGCTCTGACCCTCCCCAAACAGCTAAAAAGTATAAGAAAGGGTTGTGTGGGCCGGGCACGGTGGCTCACACCTGTAATCCCAGCACTTTGGGAGGCCAAGGCGGGTAGATCACCTGCGGTCAGGAGTTGGACACCAATCTTATCAACATGGCAAACCCTCATCTCTACTAAAAATAGAAAAAAATTACCGGGGTATGGTGGCACATGCCTGCAATCCCAGCTACTCGGAAGGCAGGGACAGGAGAATTGCTTGAACCCGGGAGATGGAGGTTGCAGCGATCCGAGATCGCGCCACTGTACTCTAGCCTGGGCAACACAGCAAGACTCAGTCTCAGTTAAAAAAATAAAATAAAAAGTAAAGGGTTGTGTGATCTGTAGGTAGCCATGTGAGTTTGATGCATCTTTCAAAATTGTTGCATTCTCAGGCAACAGTCTATTTTCTTTCTTTTTTTCTCTTTTCTTTTTTTTTTTTTTTGAGATGAGATCTAGCTATGTTGCCCAGGCTGGTCTCAAACTTCTCAGCTCAAGCAATCCTCCCACCTCAGCTTCCCAAAGTGCTGGGATTATAGGCTTAGCCACCAAGCCTGGCCTCAGGCAACAGTCTAGTATAAAAAAGAGAAAGGCAAGATGTGTCCTAGTCCTACTTTGATGATAACCAATGGTACAATTTAGAAGATTTCCTTATCTGTACAGTGAGGTCTCATAGGCTCCAAATTTGTTAAATTCCACATTTCAAGTGACAAATAGGTGTGACTAGGTGAAGTTTTACTATTAACTCTCCTCCACCTTCACCGAGAACATCTTGAGGAAGTGAAATGATCTCTGGTCTTCAAGTGTCTTTTTTTTTTTTTTTTTTTTGGGACGGAGTCTCACTCCGTCGCCCAGGCTGGAGTGCAGTGGCGTGATCTCGGCTCACTGCAAGCTCCGCCTCCTGGGTTCACGCCATTCTCCTGCCTCAGCCTCCTGAGTAGCTGGGACTACAGGCGCCTGCCACCACGCCCGGCTAATTTTTTGTATTTTTAGTAGAGACAGGGTTTCACTGTGTTAGCCAGGATGGTCTCGATCTCCTGACCTCATGATCTGCCCGCCTCAGCCTCCCAAAGTGTTGGGATTACAGGCGTGAGCCACCGCGCCCGGCCTCAAGTGTCTTACAGTCGTGAGAATTCTCCCCAGCTCACCAGCTAGGAAGGGCTCTCTGCCAGGCCACCCTCTCCTGTCTCACAAAGGAAGACAGAACTGCTTATTTGGGTGCAGGGACCAAATCTTTCGCCTGGTCTTACGATGGGATGCTTTATGAGCAGGATTCTTCCATCAGCATTGATATGTTGACAGTGATGGGCCGTGGCCCCTCCACCTGTTCAGGCCCTTATTCAGAGGCCATAGAAGCAGCAGTTGGGTTTCCATGCCTCATGTGACGGTGCATATAACAGCATCCACAGCAGCTGAGCAGCCTCAGCCTGTGACCAGGACTCCTAAGTCCTGGTCTTGTGTGTGTGTGCGTGTGTGTGTGTGTGTGTTTTCTGGGAGACGAAGTCTTGTTCTGTTGCCCAGGCTGGAGTGCAGTGGTGTGATCTCGGCTCACTGCAACCCCTACCTCCCGAGTTCAAGCGATTCTCCTGCCTTAGCCTCCTGAGTAGCTGGGATTACAGGCACATGCCACCACGCCCAGCTAATTTATTTTGTATTTTTAGTAGAGACAGGGTTTTGCTATGTTGGCCAAGCTGGTCTCAAACTCCTGACCTCAAGTGATTTGCCCGCCTCAGCCTCCCAAAGTGCTGGGATTATAGGCGTGAGCCACGTCGCCCGGTCAGTCCTGGTCATCTTTAAGACATTCCCTGAGGTCTAGAGTGAAGCTCCTCTGTGTACCCCACGATGGCTCCCTGCCTGGTCCCTCTCCCTTAAGGCTGCTATAGCAGAATGGGCAGAGTTTTATTCCTTATTGGTTTATTTCCTTCTAGAACTCTTTAGAGGAGTGGCATCTTGGTTAATATGGATCTGGCTGTTCTGTATTACTGAAGGAAGATGAGTTTATAAATCAAACATTCTTCTGAGATTATTATTATTTGTAGACAGGGTCTTGCTCTGTCACCCAGGCTGGAGTGCAGTGGTGCGATCTCAGCTCACTGCAACCTCCACCTCCTGGGTGCAAGTGATTCTCGTGCCTCATCCTCCTGAGTAGGTGTGCAGTACCATGCCCCACTAATTTTTGTATTTTTAGTAGCGATGGGGTTTTGCCATGTTGGCCAGGCTGGTCTCAAACTCCTGGCCTCAAGTGATCTGCCTACCTCAGCCTTCCAAAGTGCTCAGATTACAGACATGAGTCACCGGGTCAGCCTCTTCTGAGATAATTATGCTCTCTTACTTCTGATGCTTTTTGAACTAAAACTTGCCAGCTGGCCATATGAACTCTGGACACCACTATAATGCTCTCTTGTGGAGAGACAAGTCACTATAATATGTGTACTTCAAAGTCCCACACGCTGGCTGACATCATTCCACCTTTTTCATCCCAGACCTCCAAGTCATACAAGTATAAACATTATTATAATAACCCATATAGATATTCTATCAATGTTATCGACAGAATATGTGCCAAATTCATTTTCTCCTTTAGTTCCCTTTTTTTCCTCCTGATAACCTTGTCCCTGTCAATGATGTCAGTGTTCTTCCCTTCCACCAGACACAAAATCTCAGTCATCTTTGACTCATCCTTCATGATCCTTTACCTAACTTTCATCATCTATTTATAATTATTCCTTCAATTTTTTCTAGCATCTCCTTCTTTTTTTTTTTTTTTTTGAGAGACAAACTTATCCCTATAACGGATTGCAAAATATGGCTAGAGGATGATACTCAAATTGTATTGAAAGAAATATTTAGTAGCATTAAGTTTGTTAAATACACATTTTCTTAGGCTGAGTTCAGTGGCTCATGCCTGTAATCTCAGCACTCTGGGAGGTCAAAGTGGGAGGTTCACTTAAGCCCAGGAGTTTCCAGCCTGGACAACATAGTGAGATCCCATTTCTTCTTCTTCTTTTTTTTTAAAAAAACAAAAACAAAAAAAAAAAACACTTTCCTGCTGATGAACTCATATTACTTTGTACTCATTGCTTTATTTTCCAGCTTTCATGAATCTTACTATCCCAGCTTGAGATCAGAAACTGTCTCAAAAATCCATTTATAAGGCGTGTGCTCTGCAACCTTCACAATCATGAGTACAAAACAACAAAGCTAGTTGATGTGGATGCTGCTGGTTAGCTAGTTTCACTCCTTAGCTATGGGAGTGGCCTTCACACAGCTCCCTCCCAGTGCTACCATGCAACTGCTTGGTCAGCAAAATCATAAGTGAATACGTGTCACAAATTTTTGGGAACTCTCTCAAGTTGTTCAAACCATGAAAGTCACATCCACAAAGGCTGAAGTTCTATAGTTCCTCATCCAACTAGCAGTGCAGTGTGGGTATACAATAGATCCTCCCTGAATGGGGAAGGACAAAGGGGACAGGACTAGGTAGGATGATGGGCAGGCAGATATGAGAAGAAGTGATGACAAGCTGGCACTTAGACATGGCATGGTGTCCCTCTTCTTTAAGGTGGTTGAGGCCATGGAGATCATGTTGATAGCTGTTGTGTCTCCTGTCATCCGCTGTGAATGGCAACTGGAGAATTGGCAGGTGGCATTAGTAACCACGGTAAGTACCTGCTCCCTGTGCCGTGAACAAGCCAACTGAGGGCGTAGGCTCCCTTTCCTCCATCCTGCAGGGCTGAGAGCCAAAGGGTGTCTCACCACTTGGTATGTTGGCTTCCAAAACTCAAGGGTTTGCAGCATTTGATGTCTTCCTCACCTTTTTCTTTTCCTAGCATGCATAATCTTGAACTGCTTACTATCCACATGAGAGATGCAATTCAGAAAGTGATCCCTAAGTCATGGGTTAGTCATAGGTTAAATTGGGTCACTAAGGAAGCTATTTACATGGACCATAGTGACTTCACCAATCACCCTCACTGAATTATACTGTTACTCCTTCAACTTTTCTCAAAGACCATTAAGAATAGCCTTATGGGCCTGGTGCAGTGGCTCATGCTTGTAATCCCAGCACTTAGGGAGGCTGAGGCAGGCAGATCACCTGAGGTCAGGAGGTTGAGACCAGCCTGACCAACATGGTGAAACCCCATCTCTATTAAAAATACAAAAATTAGCAAGATGTGGTGGTGGGTGCCTATAATACCAGCTACTTGGGAGGCTGAGACAGGAGAATTGCTTGCATCTGGGAGGAGGAGGTTGCAGTGAGCCAAGACCATGCCATTGTGCTCCAGCCTGGGTGACAAGAGTGAAACTCCATCTCAAAAAAGAAAAAATAGCCTTATGAGTTGCACATCAAGTTTTCCTACAAAGTGGAATTGAAGATATCCATTCTTTCAAAAAGCATGTGTGTATGCATGTGTGCTGAGAAGACTACAAGCAGTATCACATTGTTTAAATAGTGAGAAAGGGGTAGTGATGGGAGGTGAAGCTGCAGAGGTGGGCAGGGCCAGAAGCACCCCACCTGCTGAGCATGAATTCCATTCTATAGCCACTGCTCCCCAACATTGGGCCAAACACATATAAACCCTCCACGCAAAAAATACGTGATACAAATACATATTACAGTTTTTCAGTTTGCCATTTCTTATAACCAAAATCAACATAATAGCATGATTGACTTCATAGTCATTATATATTTCTGATTAAATGGGTATGACAGTTCACCTTCTATCATAGAGCTTTGCAAAATATTTATTTTTAATCTTAAAAGAGGCTCCTGATATATAAGAATGCTGTGGAGGGTGGAGAGCCATTGGAAGGCTTCAGGGAAGGATGTGGTCAGTTTTCTAAGAACTCCAAGGAGATAAGGCTGCAGGGTAGAAGGTCAGTGAGGGTGTAACTGCCCTAGGGTTCATCTTTCCTAGTGCCCCGATAGAGCCAACTTATCAAGTGGAGGAATTGCAATAGAGAACGTGTTTAATAGACATAGAGTGGCTAAACCAGAGGCCAGAATTTTATTGTATCAGCCTCCCTGAAAATTTGGAGGCAAGCATTTTTTAAAGATAGTTTGGTTGGCAGGGGGCTAGAGAATGGGTATTGCTGATTGGTTGGAGATGCAATCATAGTGGTGTAGAAAATGGACCAAGTATGCTGAGTCTGCTTATGGGTTGGGGGGGTCACAGGACCAGTTGAGTCAGGGGTCATGGGTCTGGGTGGAGTCATCCTGTTGTCAAAAATGCAAAAGTCTGAAAAGACTTCTCAAAAGGCCAATCTTAGATTCTACAATAGTGATGTTATTTACAGGAGTAATTGGGGAAGTCGCAAATCGTGTGACCTCCAGAACAAAGGCTGGAAAGTGGCTGGTAATCCTTTAAGCCTACATCTTAACAGAATTCAGGCCCCTCTCATAATCCTACCTGGTGGCCTTTTATTACTTTATAAAGGTGGTTTAGTTTTGGGAAGAGCTGTTATCTAAACTGTAAACTAAATTTCTTCCAAAGTTAGTTTGACTTATGCCCAGGAAAGACCAAGGGCAGTTTGGAAGTTAAAGCCAAAATGGATTTGGTTAGGGCAGATCTCTTTCACTGTCATAATTTTTTCTATTACATTTTTTGCAAAGATGGTTTCAAAGGGGCTGTGGTATAAGTGGTAGAGTGAGGTTGTGTGTTCTGGAACGTATTTAGGAAGTAACATCAGCCAAGGAGGTCAAAGAACCAGCAGGTGGGGAGAGAAAGGTTGATTTACTTGGGTATTGAAGCTGGTTTTAATGAAGACAGGACTTTGTAAGTGCCAAGGGAAAACTTCCCTTCACCTTCCAAAGGTTTACTAAAAAAATCAACTGACAGAAGGTAGATTCATGGGGAAAAAAGGCATACAAAATTTTATTTTGATGGGCATAGCAGGAAGGAATCACAAGAGTGATTACCAATAACCCAGCTTGGGACAGAAACGTATATAGCCTTTTTCACAGTGGAGGATGCCAGTGGGCAAAGATTCTTTAGATGGGCAATAAGTCATAAGTGAGAATGAATGGACCAGGGAGGTGTGAGGCAGGCATTACAGGAAGGTGAGGGGTGGAGTTGCACAGGAACAAAGGTGGTTCTGTTATCCAGGTGATCTCTGGGAGCTGCCCTCAGAGGACTAGGTGAAAAGTCTGGAGCAATGTGATACCCCCAGCCTCTTCTCTTTTCTGGTGGCTGATCTTTGTAATTTGACATGATCCCTAGGGAGCGGGTTTAAGATAATTGCGTTCCCTTTTTTTTTGTTGTCATTGTTGTTGTTTTGTTGAAACAGAGTCTCCCTCTGTTGCCCGGGCTGGAGTGTGGTGGTGCGATCATAGCTCACCGCAGCTTTGAACTCCTGGGCTCAAATAATCCTCTTGCCTTAGCTTCCTGAGTAGCTAGGATGTGGGTCACCACACCTGGCTAATTTGAAGAGGCTAGTCTCTACTCCTGGCCTCAAGCAATCCTCCTGCCTAGGCCTCTCAAAGTGTTGGGATCACAAACTGAGTTACCACACCTGGCCCAGTTGCATTCCTTTTGGAACAAAGCTTTCTTGGTCAGATAAGGAAACTGCAGAGAGCCCTTCCCTGTGCTTGAGGGCGAAGGAGCAAGACAAGGTTAGAGGGACCTTGATTCTGATGCAGCTGCCACTATCCTCTCCACATGTCAAAATGCCAGTCTTTGTTGTATCGCTTTCTGGGCCCCAAGACTTAATAGAAGAACTATGAGCCCAGGTGCTCAAATCCTCACTAAAGGGAGTGTCTGGGAGGTAGGTAGACTATGATGGGTGGAGGATGGCAGTCAGGTGGCAGAGGCCTTGAGGGCAAATTCTGTAAGACAGTGAGAGCTAGTCTGAAACTGGTGGTGGAGAATTCCAGAAGAATTCCTCCTGCTCCCCAGACTGACAAGGCTGTGCTCAAAGGAGTAGCCCCAGAAGGTGGCAGGGGAAGGGGATGTCCCTGTCACTCACTGCGTTAACCAAATCTTACCTGTGAATTTTAATCTTTGGGGGTGGCATCAGGGAAAATTCCCTCACTTGAGGAACTGGTTGGAGTTCTTCTCTCAGGTAATGCATGGTATTGCCCAATTGTGTTTCTTTCTGTGTCTTGGAGGCTGGGAAGTTTGGATTCCAGTTGTATGCCCAATCACAGCAGCACATCTAAAAATCTGCCCTGATTTTTGCTAACCCAAATGAGATATTGAGGCAAAAATCTCAGTCATCTGAGGTTTATTGAACTAGAGCTTGAGGGCGTGACTGGGAAGAATGTAACAGCCCAGCGGGTTCACCTTGCCCGCTGACTAGACAGAGCTGATTTCTCAAGACAGGGGAATTGCAATAGAGAAGGAGTAATTCCCACAGAGCCGGCTGTGTGGGCAACCGGAGTTTTATTGTTATTCAAATCAGTCTCCCTGAGCATTTGGGAGCAGAGTTTTTAAGGACAACTTGGTGGGTGGGGGAAGGCCAGCGAGTCGAGAGTGCTGATTGGGTGGGTTAGAGATGAAATAGTAGGGAATTGACGCTTTCCTCTTGTGCTGAGTGAGTTCCTGAGTGGGTGCCACAAGATCAGATGAACCAGTTTATTGGTCTGGGTGGTACCAGCTGATCCATCAAGAGCACCATCTGCAAAATATCTCAAGCACTGATCTCAGGAACAGTTTAGGGAGGGTCAGAATCTTGTAACCTCCAGCTGCATGACTCCTAAACCACAATTTCTAATCT
Organism: Pan troglodytes; assembly: GCF_028858775.2. Taxonomy (NCBI): domain Eukaryota; kingdom Metazoa; phylum Chordata; class Mammalia; order Primates; family Hominidae; genus Pan; species Pan troglodytes. The sequence goes on along the minus strand of NC_072404.2, from coordinate 154,044,177 downwards.
TGTGGCTAATTTGTTAGTCCTACAAAGGCAGTCTAGTCCTAGCCAAGAAGGAGGTTGGTTTTGGGAAAGGGCGGTTATCATCTTTGTTTTAAACTATAAAGTAAGTTACTCCCAAAGCTAGTTCAGCCTACACCCAGGAATGACCAAGGACAGTTTGGAGGTTAGAAGCAAGATGGAGTTGGTTAGGTCAGATCTCTTTCACTGACTCAGTTACAATTTTGCAGTGTCAGTTTCAAGAACACCAGCTATGGAAACATCTGTGGCTTGAAGCAGAGGTTTCTGGGTGACTCAGGATTTATACTCTCTTTTAAAGGAAAGAAAGCCTGTAGGAAGAGGTGGGTAGCCAGCCAATGAGGCAAATGGTTACATGTCTGTGAGATTTTAATTAGTGCCCAGTAAATCTACATTTTATATAAAATGAGGTGAACATTGGAAGAAAAAAGGGAGAGTAAAGGAAGCATCAATTATGCAGATGTCTCAGGGCAGGTGGAAGAATGGTCTCATCTTCTGGGAAGAATGAGTCTCATCACTTGGGAAGATGAGCTTGCAATCAACATTATCAGTGTGAAATCTAACAGATGTTAGTTGTAGAAGCTAGACTTAGATAGAAAACCTAAGTTACAATGGACATGTCCTTGCTTTATAGGAGGATATGCATCTTGAAGGGTTTCAAGACCAGCAAAGAATTTTCCATGGGGGGTCTGGCTGATGGATAATACTTTGACATAAGATTGTGAAGCAACAGCTATTCAAGGATGGCTAGTGTTGCATGAGTCTGTCTTCAGGCTTAACCTCCTCTTTGGTGTAATGAGTTTAGGAGTCCCGAGATGTTTTATTTTTCCATTATATTATCTTAGTTCCATCTCCCTCATTAAAACTCCTCTTATTAACTTTGGAGCCCTGGTTCCTTTTTGTGTTTTTAAAGCTCTCTAATACTTGTTGTCCCAAAGACCACCAGGATGGCTAAATAATAGAAAGGACAGTTTTATTGGCAATAGTGATTTGCAAGCCTGAAAGAGACAGTCTCCAGTGTGCATTGAAGTTGCTTTCTCTTGGAAGAGGAGAAGGACAGTTTGGGTTTTATGTTTCACAAGGCTGGCATCATACATATTTGGCAGGTCTGGGGGCAAAGCTATACATATTTGTGAGGGGATCCTACATGCAGACTAGGTAAGCTCGTTTGTAACATACATCACATGTTCACTTTGGGGCAGGGTTTTAGCATTAAAATGAGGTGGAATTTGGCTCTTTATGTCAAAGGTGAACTACAGAAAACAAACAGTTTGTGCACTCTCTGTATAAGCTGCTGAAACTGGCCTGAGGTCTGCAGTAGCTTATCCAAAAAGAATGTCAGTAAGGCTGGTCCTCTGTCCAATCAGCACTGTAGTGGCCTGGGTTGTAAATCAGCTTGATATCTCAGAAAGGAATTCAGAAATCTGCCATGTCTGCCAGGCCCTGAACCCTTGACCTGGAGATAACTTTTGTTTCTTTAACCTTGGGGCCCGTCTTAGTTGCTAAAGGGGTGTCTATTTTGGTGTCTCAGATCATATGCTTTTGGAAAAATTTTTAGAAATAAAGTTTTTACTTAGACTTGTAATAAAGTGACTCAATTGCTTTCTGTTTTCTTCTACATATAAAATACTTTAGACAGTGTCAACCTAAAATAAAAGAGAAGCTCTCCAGAGAAATGAGTTTATTTGGAAAGGAATGACAGATGATTGCAATCTGGGAATTCCTGTGCCATGGCGAACCGTGGCCGGGCCACAGGTGTATCCAGGAAGGCAAGGAAAGTCGAGAGTTTTTTAAAGACAAAATGAGGAAGGCTACATAAGTTATTTTGAAATACTTTTCCTTGGCTACAAGGATCAGTAACAACGGTGGCATCAGTCCGAGGTAGAACAGGCTGGGTATTGTTCTTGCAGAAGCAGTTTCTTGTTTTTTGTTTTGTTTGTTTTTGAGACGGTGATACACTCTGTTGCTCAGGCTGGCCTTGAGCTCCTGGGCTCAAGCGATCAGTGGTCTTTGTGCAAGGCTGTGGTTTTCAGAGTCCTTATTACAGTTTTTGTGTGCCCGAGAGCCCTTCCTCTCTTGCCTACCATCCCATTTTGGTAGGGTGTGGCCTAAGTGACTCCATTTTGGTTCTCATGGCTTTCAGAAAAGCGTTACTTGCCAATCCTTGTATCTTTAGGGTGACCCTATAACTTTATGTTTAATTCTAACTGATCTGTACCCCAGTTGGCTTGTATATATGCACCTCTTAGATCCTTGAGAATGCTGGAGATCCAGGTGTGGCATTTGCACCTGCACTACAAAATTATATTACGTGACACCGTTTTTTATAGTACATGACACACATGTAAATGTGATATTTACAGCTCATATTTCATTGGCTGCATTTGTGCTGTTTCCTAAGGTGCCTACAGAGGCTCCTTCCAGCAGGTACACAATCTCCCTCATTAGGCCATCACAGCTCAGCAGACTTCTCTCTAAGCAGCTGAACTCTCCCAAGGTGACTGTTTCCTTCTCTGGGCTCCTCCCATCCTCCTGTCTTGGCTTAGCCCATCTGACTCTGACCCTGTCCCTGAGCTTACTGGGAACAATTGTGCTAAACGGAAGGGCCAGGCTAATGAGCAACATTGTCAGTCTCCCAGGCCCCCCAACCCCATTTTCTAAGCGGGTGTTAATTGAGAAAACTAAAGAATTGTGGGGCTATGATGGCCCTTGTGTTTTGTAAGAGTCATGCTGAAGAAACGCTTTGTGTGTTGCTTAAATCAGAAACAGTGGAGTCATGTCATGTATTAAAGACAAGCACCTGCAGAAAAGAGCTGACCCTAGGGAGGCGGCGAGGGGGGGCGGGGGAGGGTCGAGCGTGGGGGTGGGGGTAGGAAGGGTCGAGCATGGGGGTGGTTGGGGGAAGGGTCGGGGTGGAGGGGAAGGGTCGAGGGCAGGGGTCGGGGGGAAGTGTCGGGGGTCAGGGGAAAGGGCGGGAATGGGGGAAGTGTCGGGGGAAGGGTCGAGGGTGGGCGTGGGGGTAAGGAAGGGTCGAGCGCGGGGCTGGTTGGGGGAAGGGTCTGGGTTATGGGGGAAAGGTCGAGGGCAGGAGTTGGGGGGAAGGGTCGAGCGCCGGGGTGGCGGAGGTGGAAGAGCTGGGGGTGAGCAGCAGCAGTGTGCGGGGGAGGGGGGAAGGGCGCAAGAGAGGATCAGGGGTCAGCGGCACACCCATGGAGGATCAGGGGTGCGTCCGATGGAGGGTCAGGGACGCTGGAGAGTTAGGTGCGCGCCCGATGGAGGATCAGGGGTGCTGGAGATTAGGCGCGCATCCGGTGGAGGGTCAGGGGCGTGCCCGATGGAGGATTAAAGGCGCTGGAGGGTTAGGCGCGCGCCTGATGGAGGATTAGGGGTGCTCGAGGGTTAGGCGCGCGCGCCCGATAAAGGGTCAGGGGCTTGCCCAGTGGAGGATTAGGGGCGCTGGAGGGTTAGGCGCCCGCCTGCTGGAGGATACGGAGTGCCAGCCTGCTGGAGGATACGGGGTGCCAGAGGGTTAGGCACGCGCCCAATGGGTCAGAGGCGTGCCCGATGGAGGATTAGGGGCGTTGTAGGGTTAGGCGCACGCCTGATGGAGGGCCAGGGGTGTGTCCGATGGAGGATTAGGGGTGCTGGAGGGTTAGGCGCGTGCCCGATGGGGGCTCAAGGGCGCTGGAGGGTTAGGCGCGCGCTAGGTGGGGCGCGCGAGGGAGGCAGGACGTCTTCCAGGTAGAGGGTGGGGGAGGGGGAGGGCAGGGGAGGGTGCACAAGAAGGGGGTACCACTGAGGATCGTGGGGGGCGAGTGAGGGAGGCAGAGGGAGAGCCGGAGCCCCAGCGAGCGGACAGGTTTCTGTCTCTGCAGTCTGTCAAACAGGGTTACGGAACGTTTCTGTCCTAGAAAGTGTAGCGTGCAGGACCCAGTCGTGGCTTTTGTCGTGCAAGAATATATATGATGAATTTTTCATGGTTCCGTGTGGGAGAAATGCATTTCAGTCTTCCCTCTAAAGAATGAAGGAAGGAGAAAAAAAGCAGAACAGCGACAGCGAAAGGGAAACAGAGCTGTTTCTGGTTTGTTTTGTTTTCCCCTAGAAATGCGAGCTGACAGCATTCCTTTGATTGCCCTGGAGGCCGTCAGTCAGGGCTGCAGTGAAGCCTGAACTTCTTGAAGGCAGGAAAATAAGGAGCCCAGAGGCACAGACAGCAGCTGAGGTCTCAGGCCAAGTTATAATAAATAAAACCCTAGTGTCAAATCCCAGGTCCTTGAATTTTATCAGGGGAGGACAGGCCATTGTGAGAACGAGTAAGGAAAAGAAGTAGGTGTATCTTAGGACTTATGAATGTTCTGAAGAGTTTTTTAAATGAGTGATTGGATTTGGTGTTTAAAGTTATGTCTATTTGTAATAACATAAAGGGAGACTGCTTCTAGTGGCCCCAATTTGTGTACTGTATAAGGCAGCGCATGAACGGACAATTTTAAAAATTACAGTGGAAATTGACAAGTACACATCTGAATAGAGTGGAGCCGAAGCCGTCCTCTAGCAACAGGCGGGTGGCAGCTCAGAGGACCCCGTTTCCACCTGGGGCAGGATCTGCCTTGTTAGGCTCCCGCCAACAGGGAGCCGAAATCCTGAACATGAAGGGCCTCAGGGGCAAGCAAGACCAACGTGAAACCCTGTTCTTTAAATTAACTTCCATCCCTCCCGTATTTCCAGCCTACTTCTAATGAAAATGGCTAACGGGGTAAAGTAACATCTAAAACCTGCTTAGAGAACCGTTTTGTCTCGCTCCCACTTGCAGATGGTGTTTTTTGGCTACATGGTTTTCAGTATCCTCTTTGGCCTCCTGGCTGACAGATATGGCCGCTGGAAGGTAGGTGGGGCCTCACAGTAGCATTTGGAATTGTCTTTTGTGTATTCTTTTGGGGGCAACCTTATCACTGTTTCTCTTTAGTAGGTATCTCCCTCCCAATACCCAAGATAGAAAATGCAGACATTTCCCTCCCTGATGGAACATTCCAGGCTTATCTTCTGGACATTTTTCTCAGGGTGCCTGTGCCTGCAGCCGTTCCTCTGCAGTCCAGGTGTGGAGTAAAAGGAGATGCAGGTATTATAGAGTTCTAAGAAATCTCTACCTAGAAGGATTAAAGGAAGGAAGGCCGCTAAGTGGCTCTATTTGAACTTTTAAAGGTTGGGACTTAGAAGCAGTCATGGGTTGGTTAGATGCCCCCACCACGTCCAGTTTACTGTGGTGGTGTTGAGAACAGAGGTCTGATATCAGTGGGGGCACACATCTGTTCTCCATTTATCCATATCTTCGCTTCTAATGAGTTAATAAGGGGAATGGAAAAGGCCCCTTTGCCCTTCAGAGCAGCCCCTATTGGGAGGTGTTTTCCTCTGGTTTTCATTTAAATGACTAGTCCACTGCTGCAGCAGCAAGCTCAGAAGAAGCTGTTCTTTCAGGACTACGTGTCATGAGTGAGTGTCCATAAAGTCTCTAGCCCCCCAGAGCACCCAAGTAGGTTGGGAGGGAGCAAGTCTCCCTTAATTTTGGGGCAAGAAAACTCACCCTCAGGCACCTATCTGTTTGAAACTAGCAGGAACTGGCCACAAATGAAAAGAGAAGTCCAAATTACAATCAGTAGGAAACAGATGCAAGTTTTAAAGCCTGTGATGGAATTTTAGAACAAGAAAAAGTAAAATGACTAGTGCTGGATGGCCAAGACCATAAGCCAAACTTGCTGCTATTAGGCAGAGGCAGAGAAAGCAGAAGTTCTCTGCAGAGCCATTTGCCTGAATGTCCCGTCCAGGGACAGAAATGGAAGCCCATGCTCTTAAATGAGAGAGTTTATAAAGAAGCCACCCAAACTGTAGACCTCAACCTGAAGGAAAGGAGGGCCAGATTCAGAAAGACTCACCCTTTTGCCCCCAGCGAAACCTCTGGAGTTAGGGGAACGCAGTGGGTTCGTGCAGCAAGTTCAAGAGGAGCCTACTGGTAATTGTGGGGGTAAGGGGTGGTGTTGTTCTGAACCTTGCCAGCTATGCCAGAAATATTGACCTAAAGGAAGAAACAGAGGCGAAATTAATATAAGTAGGGAGTTTATTTGGACCAAGATTGAGGATTGCAGCTCGGAAGTCATACAGTCCAGTTGCCCTGAATATATGCTCCGATTAGCAGCGGTTACAAGTGGGTTTTTTAAAGGAGGAGAGAAAAGAATTTGGGGGCACTTCCTAAGTTATCTACTAATAATTTACATTGGTTCATTAAAATAAGGTATGCTATCAGCTGATTCTACATCTTTCTTGGTGTCACAAAATCTAAAAACATGGAGATGATGAGCGTCACATTGTGCAACTTGCGGTAACATTTTAGGTAATTTATCAGCTAGTCTGGAAACTACAGGGAAGGTAAGAAAAACAAAATGAAATACAATTACCCTGGGCATGGGTGCGGGAATGTGACTGGAGTCGCATGCTCCTGTTTCTCTGGACCTGATAAATTCTGCATACCTCACATTCCTCAGACTGTTCTGAGCTGCTTTTCTCTCTTAAGTTGATGGATGTATGGAGTTAAAACATATTAGAGTGTGGACATTTGCAGGTATAAACATAAGCAGCTACACATTTTGCTCATGTTGGTATAGCTTTGAAACTAGCTACTTGCTCAAAGTCACGTACCTACTAAGATTAGACATCAAGACATAAATTATGTCTTCTGATTACAAACCCAGGTCTGTCTTTTCTATTTGCTTGATTTCTGGTGAAATCCTCTCTGAGCGTAAACACAAATGGAGGAATCTCAAAGGAAAACATTAGTAGAATTGGCTGTATGTTTTAAAGTACATGAAATAAATATCATAGATTCTTGTAAATTTGAAAACACGAGTATCTCAAGCACAAAAAGGCATTTTATAAAAGAAATACAAATTGTCAAACTTTGAAAAAACATTAAAGCACAGGAGTTATCAAAAACAAAATACATAGCAAGATATAATTTTTCCTTATCAAATATGTAAGGAAATTTTTCCTTAAAGAGTCCTGCACCGTTGAAATGGACATTTTCATGACTTGCAAGTATATAGACACCCTTACTATATATAACACCCTGTTGGTGTTAATATATCATTATTATTATATAATATTATTAAACCCTATTGGTATAATTTTTCTGACCATCAGCCTGGCAGTATGAAACATGAACCTTGAAAATATTCTGCTAACCTGAACATTTGTCTTCCAGAAATCTAGCTTGCTAAAGATATCAGAGAGGGCATAACGACTTATGCACAGATATCATCACAGCTTATTTTAATAATGAGAAGATCTGAAACAACTTAAACTGCAACAGTAGAGCAAGGTCTTATGTATTATATTACATGTATGAAAGTACATCTTTCCACTGGAACATTTACAGCCAGCCATTAACACTTTGTTTTCTCTTATAAACAGAGAAGATAAAACAGTGTTAAGAGTTATCTTCTCTGGGTTGGACAATCAATGGTGATTTCAGTTTCTTAATTTTCTTTTTTCTTCTGTATTGTTTACTATGAATTTATCCTTATAATTAAAGAAAAAGCAAATACCTTAAATGTTCTCCTTGTACTCCTCCCAACATACTGCCTCGTTACGTCCCCAGCAGCCCTGTGGGTAGGGAGGACACGTTTTTGCCTTTTGATGTCCAAGTTCGGGGACCTGCCACCCATGAGGGTGGGCACAGCAGGGTAGTTTTAAAGAATGGTCTGAACTTGGTAGGTCTGGGCTTCCAGACAGTAGAATGGCATGGATTGTATTGTTGGATGATTGTGAAAGACCAGTGGGCTTGCTACAGGTTAGCTCCTCAGAGAAGCAACTATCAGGATGGAAACCGAAAATCGCCTTCAGAAGTTAGGGCTTCTTCCCTCCCCACATTGAGGCAGGTCCCATTCATGTGTTCTGTTGTTGCTTCAGATTCTGCTCATCTCGTTCCTGTGGGGAGCCTATTTCTCCTTGCTGACCTCGTTTGCTCCTTCGTACATCTGGTTTGTCTTCCTGCGGACGATGGTGGGCTGTGGTGTGTCCGGCCACTCGCAAGGGTAAATATGTTACCCAGGGGACCCTGAGACAGAAACGTGTACCCTTGCAGGCCCTGACGCACACACACTGCGCTTAATAGACCAAAAGCATTGTGAACCCAACATATCTGAGACAGGTTTCAGTCCATTTAGAAAGTTTATTTTTGCCAAAGTTAAGGATGTGGCCATGACACAGCCTCAGAAGGCCCTGAGGACATGTGCCCAAGGTAGTTGGGGTACAGCTTGTTTTATACATTTTAGGGAGACATAATACATCAATTAATACATGTAAGGTTTACATTGGTTCCATCTGGAAGGGCAGGACAACTCAAAGGGTGGGGGGCTTCCAGACCACAGGTAGATTTTAACATATTAATTTTTTTTTTTTTTTTTTTGAGATAGAATCTGGCTCTGTTGCTCAGGCTGGAGTGCAATGGCACAATCTCAGTTCACTGCAACCTCTGTCTCCTGGGTTCAAGCGATTCTTTTGCCTCAGCCTCCAAGTAGCTGGGATTACAGATGCCTGCCACCATGCCCAGCTAATTTTTTGTATTTTTAGTAGAGGTGGGGTTTCGCCATGTTGGCCAGGCTAGTCTCGAACTCCTGACCTCAGGTAATCCACCCACCCGCCTTGGCCTCCCTAAGTGCTAGGATTATAGGTGTGAGTCACTGTGCCTGGCTGATCTAAACATATTCTGATTGGCATTGGTTGAAGGAGTTATCAGTAGAAAAGAATGTCCAGGTTAAGACATTCTGGTCTCCACAACCAAGGTTTTATCATGCAAATGAAGCCTCCAGGTAGCCAGCTTCAGAGAAAATAGATTGTAAATGTTTCTCACCAGACTTAAGGTCTGCGTTGATGCTAATGCTAGAGGGGTATAATGAGGCATGTCCGACCCCACTTCCTGTCGTGGCCTGAACCAGTCTTTCAGGTTAAATTTTAGAGTGCCCTGGCTGAGGAGGGAATCCATTCAGATGGTGGTAGTTGGGAGATGAACGGGGTTGGGGTGGGGGAGGGGGCACTTCAAATTTTATTTCTAGTTTACAGCATTAATAAGTTACAGATTTATAGATGTCACTTGTGCAAACTCAGTTTAAGCTTTGTTTGGCTTTTAGTGATAGCTGCTTATTTAATGCTCCAGCAGGAGCAGTTTTCTCCTTAAAATGATGCTTGATGGTGAGGCTAGCAGAGTGCTAGATCAAGCAGGTGTTAGCTTTTTTGTTCATAAGGCTAGTCATTGTTTTTGAGATGTGCAATATTTTGTTACAGTAAATACTAACAAGTGTCAGGTAACAAAATGTCAACCCAGGCTGGGCGTGGTGGCTCGCATCTGTAATCTGAGCACTTAGGGAAACTGAGGCAAATCCCTTCAGCCCAGGAGTTCAAGACCAGCCTGAGCAGCATAGTGAGACCCTCGCTCTACAAAAAAAAACAAACAAAAATTTTTGAAGTCAATCCAAACATAATTGATTAATTTCTTGAATTTGTTGGAAGAGTTTAGTTTGACCATAAGCCCCTGTAACATTTAGGAGTAACTATTTTTGAGTACTATCACCCTATGATTTAAGACTCCTCTTGTAAAAGGGAGGGGGGGAATATGTCAGATGGGATCGAACTAGAGTGACTCCATCTTTAATAGGGGCTGGGTAAAATGAAGCTGAGACTTGCTGGGCTGCATTCCCAGGAGGTTAGGCATTCCTAGTCACAGGAAGAGATAGGAGATCAGCAGGACTGGTTTCACAGGATACACATCACAAGACACCCCGCTGATAAAACAAGATGTGGTAAAGAAACTGGCCTAAACCCACTAAAACCAAGATGGCGACCAAAGAGAGCTCTGATTGTCTTCACTGCTTATTATACTCTAATTATAATGTATTAGCATGCCAAAAGACACTCCCAGTGGTGCCAGGACAGCTTACAAATGCCATGGCAATGTCCAGAAATTACCCTAAATGGCCTAAAATAGGGAGGAACCCTCAGTTGCAGGAACTCCCCTCCCCTTGAATTCACAGGACCCCTTGGGCTCTTCTCTTCTTGGTGCCTTGGAGGAGATTATTCTTAAAATATGTTAGGAGATGTCAAAGCACCTAATTACTGCCTTCATGTGTTAGAGAAAGAATTGTTCTTCCCTGGGGCATACAGTAAGCTTTGAGCTTTGGAGCCCTAAAGGAGTAGAAGCTAAGTAAAAATTTAAAACATTCCCCAGGAAACAGCTCAATAAATATGTTAAAAATCCCCAAATTCTGGCTAATAACAGCAACAGAGAAGAGCAATTAGAAAACTGATGGAATATGTTTCTATTTATTCTTATATTCAGAAGAAAATATGTACTTAATTAGAAACTTGTGCCTTGACTGTCCTCATGAATTGAGAGAACTATTTACCTTCTCTCCGGTGTATTTTAATTTCCCAATGTGTTTTAGAAAAGGGAATCAGGCTGAGTGCAGTGGCTCACCCCTATAATCCCAGCCCTTTAGGAAACCAAGGTGCAACAGTTGCTTGAGGCCAGGATTGGCAATGCAGCAAGGTCCCATCTCTACAAAAAATTTAAAAATTAGCTGGGTGTGGTGGTGAGCACCTGTAATCCCAGCCACTTGGGAGGCTGAGGTGAGAAGATCTCTTGAGCCCAGGAGTTTGAGGCTGCAGCGAGCTGTGATCAAACCACTGTACTCCAACCTGGGAGACAGCCAGACCTTGTCTCTAAAATAAATAAATAAATAAATAAACAAATAAGAAAAGGGAATCAGGCTTGGGAAAACATTTTGCCAGTGCTTCCCTTGGCAAAACAGATAAGGCTTATATTTCTTTTTTCTTTTTTTTTTTTTTTTTGTCTTTTCGACATGGAGTTTCGCTCTTGTTGCTGGAGTGCAATGGCACAATATTGGCTCACCACAACCTCCACTTCCTGGGCTCAGGTGATTCTCCTGCCTCAGGCTCCCGAGTAGCTGGGACTACAGGCATGCACCACCACACCCAGCTAATTTTGTATTTTTAGTAGAAACGGGGTTTTTCCATGTTGTCCAGGCTGGTCTTGAACTCCTGACCTCAGGTGATCCACCCACCTTGGCCTCCCAAAGTGCAGAGATTACAGGTGTGAGCCACCGCACCTGGCCAGGCTTATATTTCTTAAGTGTTAGAAGGTTTAAAGTATTGGGAGTAAAGATGTAAACCCAGGAGCAATTGTCAGTTTCGTTCTTACTGTTCTCTTATGTGGATATTAGCTGTCATAATTCTCTTCTGATATATAATCAACTTCTATGCTTTTGAATTCTTTATCCCTGTGACAAGAAAAACCGATTATTTTTTAAAAGATGATTTAGTTTTTTAAAACAAAATTATGCTTTTTCCTGCTTCCTGTTTAGGTTAATCATAAAGACTGAATTTTTGCCCACGAAATACCGAGGCTATATGTTACCCTTGTCTCAGGTAAGGCAACGTAGGAGTTCTACCTGCCTTTGGCATCCTATGGGATAAGATGTACATATAGGCATACCTTGGAAATACTGCTGGTTTGGTACCAGATCGCTGCAATTAAGCGAGTATCAGAATAAAGTGAGTCACACAACGTTTTTGGTTTCTCAGTGCATGTAAACGTTATGTTTACACTATACTAAAGTCTACTAAGTGTGCAGTAGCATCATGCCTAAAAAGCAATGTACACACCTTAATTTTAAAATACTTGATTGCTGATAAATTCTAATGATCTTCTGAGCCTTTAGAGAGTCATAATCTTTTTGCTGGTAGAAGGTCTTGCCTCAGTGTTAATGGCTGCTGGCTGATCAGGGTGGTGGTTGCTAAACATTGAGGTGGCTGTGGCAATTCCTTAAAAAAAGATAACAATGAAGTTTGCGATATCAATGGACTTCTTCTTTTCCAGAAAGATTTCTCTGTAGGATGCAATGCTGTTTGATAGCATTTGACCCACAGTAGAGAACCTCTTTCAAAATTGCAGTCAATTCTCCCAAACTGTGCCACTGCCTTATCAACTAAGTTTATGAATATTCTAAATTCTTTGTTGTCATTTCAACAATGTTCATAGCCTCTTCACCAGGAGTAGATTTCATCTCAAGAAATCACTTTTGTTGCTTATCCATAAGAATATAATCCTGTAATATATATTACAGTAATAATGAATATATATCTATATTACACAAATATAGTATATATTACACTAATATATTGCATGTACATATATGTAAATTATATGTAAATATATTAGTATAATACATACATAGTAGTATATATACATTTATATGCACATATATTACTGTAGAGTGTGTGTGTAGGGGGGTGTGTGTGTGTGTGTGTGTAGCTTATATCACCTTGGAGGATAAAAGTGAGGCTCTGATATTTTTATTTTATTTTTTGAAATGGAGTTTTGCTCTTGTTGCCCAGGATGGAGTGGAATGGCGCCATCTTGGCTCACTACAACCTCTGCCTCTTGGGTTCAAGTGATTCTCCTGCCTCAACCTCCCAAGTAGCTGGAATTACAGACGTGCACCACCATGCCCAGCTAATTTTTTATATTTTTGGTAGAGATGGGGTTTCACCATGTTGGCCAGGATGGTCTCAAACTCCTGACCTCAGGTGATCCACCCGCCTCGGCCTCCCAAAGTGCTGGGATTACAGGCATGAGGCACTGTGCCCAGCCGGCTCTGATTTTTCTTTTCTTTTCTTTTTTTTTGAGACAGGGTCTTGCTCTGTCACCCAGGCTGGAGTTTAGTGGTGCGATCTCAGCTCACTGCAACCTCTGCCTCCCAGGCTCAAGTGATCCTCCCACCTCAGCCACCTGAGTAACTGGGATTACAGGTGTGCATCACCACACCAGCTGATTGTTGTATTTTTTGTAGAGATGGGGTTTCTCCATGTTGCCTAGGCTGGTCTCGAACTCCTAAGCTCAAGCAATCTGCCCACCTTGGCCTCCTAAAGTGCTGGGATTACAGGTGTGAGCCACTGTACCCAGCAGCCTCTGATTTCTTTTTTTTAAAAAAAAAAAAGGAAGTGAAACAGGAAGTGAAAATGTGGTCTCACTATGTTGTGTGGAGATGTGGTCTCACTATGTTGACCATGCTTTTCTGAAACTCATGGCTGTTCTCCTGCCTCAGCCTTCCAAAGTGTTGGGATGACAGGTGTGAGCCATCTTGCCTGGTGAGCAGTAATATTTTAAAAAACCTTTTTTTCCAAGAAGTAGATCTCAACAGTAGTCTTAAAATAGTAAACCGCCTGTAGTCCCAGCTACTCGGGAGGCTGAGGCAGGAGAATTGCTTGAACCTGGGAGGAGAAGGTTGCACTGAGCCAAGATTGCGCCACAGCATTCCAGCCTGGGTGACAGAGCGAGACTCCGTCTCAAAAAAAAAAAAAAAAAAAAAAAAACTCAGTAAGCCATGCTGTAAACAGACATGCTGTTATCCAGGTTTTGTTGTTCTATTTCTAGAGAACAAACAGAGTAGATGAGCATCATTTAAACAATTTATTTTATTGATACATAGATTTACATATTTTGGGTATATGTGTGATAATACATTCGTGTAATCAAATCAGGATAATTAGGATATACATCATCTTATCTCTTCTGTACACTAGGAACCTATGAATTATTCTCTTCTAGCTATTTTGAAATGTACAGTCAATTAATATTAACTATAGTCACTCTACTGATCTAGCAAACACCAGGACTTATTTCTTCTGAGTGTTTATTTGTGTGCAAGATTTACCATGATTCTTTTTTTTTTTTTTTTTTTTTTTGAGGGAGTCTTGCTTTATTGCCCAGGCTGGAGTGCAGTGGGACAATCTTGGCTCACTGCAACATCTGCCTCCTGGGTTCAAGAGATTCTCACGCCTCAGCCTCCCAAGTACCTGAGATTACAGGAGTGCACCACCACACCCAGCTAACTTTTGTATTTTTTCTTTTCTTTTCTTTTCTTTTTTTTTTTTTTTTTTTTTTTTTTGAGACAGAGTCTTGTTCTGTCGTCCAGGCTGGAGTGTGGTGGCATGATCTCAGCTCACTGCAACCTCTGCCTCCCAGATTCAAGTGGTTCTCCTGCCTCAGCCTCCTGAGTAGCTGGGATTACAGGCACATGCCACTACGCCCAGCTAATTTTTGTATTTTTAGTGAGACATGGTTTCACCACGTTGGCCAGGTTGGTCTTGAACTCCTGACCTTGTGATCCACCCACCTCAGCCTCACAAAGTGCTGGAATTACAGGCTGAGCCGCCATGCCCGGCCCTGTATTTTTTCTTTAGTTGAGATGCGATTTTGCCATGTCGACCAGGCTGGTCTTGAACTCCTGGCCTCAAGTGATCTGGTTGCCTCAGCCTCCCAAAGTGCTGAAATTACAGGTAAGAGGCACTGTGCCCGGCCCCAAGATTTAGCATAATTCTTAAGGGCCTTAGGATATTCAGAATGGTCGATGATCATTGGCTTCAACTTGAAGTCACCAGGAGCATTAACCCCTAATAACAGATTCAGCCCGTCCTTTGAAGCTTTGAAATAGGCACTGATTTTTTCCTCTGTAGCCGTGAATGTCCTGCACGGCATCTTCTTCCAATGCAAGGTGGTTTCATCTACACTGAAAATCTGTTGAGGGTAGTAGCCGCCTGCACCAGTGATCTTAGCTAGATCTCCTGGATGACCTGCTGCAGCTTCTCCAGCAGCACTTGCTGTTTCACCTTGCACTTCTATGTTACGGAGACAGCGTCTTCCCTTAAACCTCACGAGCCAACCCCTGCTAGCTTCAGACTCTTCTTCAGCAGCTTCCCCACCTCTCTTAGCCTTCCCATAATTGAAGAGAGTTAGGGCCTTGCTGTGGATTAGGCTTTGGCTTAAGGGAATGTTGTGGCACTTTGATCTATCCAGACCACTCAGACTTTCTCCATATCAGCCGTAATGCTGTTTCACTTTCTTACCACTTTTGTTCACTGGGGTAGCACTTTTCATTTCCTTCAAGAACTTTTCTGCTGGGAGCGGTGGCTCACGCCTGTAATCCCAGCACTTTGGGAGGTAGAGGTGGGAGGATCACCTGAGGTCAGGGGTTCACGACCAGCCTGGCTAACATGGTGAAACCCTGTTTCTACTAAAAATACAAAAAATTAGTCGGGTGTGGTGGCGTGCACCTGTAATCCCAGCTACTTGGGAGACTGAGGCAGGAGAATCACTTGAACCTGGGAGGCGGAGGTTGCATGCAGTGAGCCAAGCTGAGATGGCACCATTGCATTCCAGCTTGGGCAACAAGAATGAAATGCCATCTCAAAAGAAAAAAAAAAAAGAACTTTTCCTTTGCATTCACAACTTGCCTGTTTGGTATGACAGGCCTAGCTTTTGGCTTACCTCAGCTTTCGACATGCCTTCCTCATGAAGCTTTAATCATTTCTAGCTTTAGATTTAAATAAGAGATGTGGCTGGGTGTGGCAGCTTATGCCTGTGATCCCAGTGCTTTGGAGGCCAAGGTGGGAGGATTGCTTGAGGCCAGGAGTTTGAGACCAGCCTAGGTAACACAGTGAGGCCCCAAGTCTACAAAAATCAAAAAATCGGGCCAGACACAGTGGCTCACACCTGGAATCCCAGCACTTTGGGAGGCTGAGGTAGGAGGATCACTTGAGGTTAGGAGTCTGAGACCAGTTTGGCCAACATGGTGAAACGCTGTCTCTGCTAAAAATACAAAAATTAGCTTGGTGTGGTGCCAGGCACCTGTAATCCCAGCTGCTCAGGAGGCTGAGGCAGGAGAATCGCTTGAACCTGGGGGGCAGAAGTTGCAGTGAGCCAAGATCCTGTCTCTGCACTCCAGCCTGGGTGACAGAGCGAGGGGGAAAAAAAAATTGGCTGGGTGTGGTGGCATGAACCTGTAATTCCATCTACTAGACAGGCTGAGATGGGAGGATCACTTGAGCCTGGGAAGTTGAGGTTGCAGTGAGCCATGATTGCGCCACTGCATTCTAGCCTGGGCAACAGAGCGAGACCCTGTCTCGGTAAAGAAAGAAAGATGCGCAACTTTTCCTTTCAGTTGAACACTTAGAGACCATTTTAGGATTACTAATTGATCAAATTTCAATACTGTTGTATCTGAGGGCATAGGAAGGCTCAAGGAGAGGAGAGAAACCAAAGAATAGCCAGTAAGTGGAGCCATGAGACTCCACAGCATCTATTGAGACTCCACAGCATCTTATACAGGTGCAGTTTGCGGTGCCCCCAAACAATGAAAATAATTGCTGTAGTGGAAGATACATAGGAAATCATGGGTCACAGACTACCATAACAGATGCAAAAATAATGATAAAGTTTGAAATATTGTAAGAATTACTAAAACGTGACAGAGATATGAAGTGAGCACGTGCTATTGGGAAAATGGCACCAATAGACTTGCTGAAGACAGGATTGCAACAAACCTTCAATTTGTTAAAAAAAAATTGCAATATTTGCAAAGTGCACTAAAGCAAAGCACGATTAAAAGGAGGTGTGCCTGTGCATGTTTATTTTTGGCTGGTTGATTGTTCTTCGGTTGATACACTGTCTATTATTTTGTACCAACCAAAGAGGCCTGGGAATGCTTGAAGCCATAGGTCCAATTCCAAGGTTTTCTGAGCCCAGGATGATCATCATCCAACAGCATTTAGAACACAGTAACCAAATAGTCTGATGACCGGTTTCACTGGAATGACAGAAGCCTAGGGATGCATCCAGGATAAACTTTCTTCCACACCGAGCTTTCAGTGGTAGGTCCCAGCTGCTACCCCTTTAGGCTGTCTTACCTCCCTTCCAACGATCCTGGTGGTTGCAAGTCCAGAACTGGCTCATACCTGAGGGAACGTGCCAAAATTGCCTCCTTTAGGTGCTCTCAATCCCTCCTCAGACCCCTGCTGGCCATTGATTAGAGGTTTTGAATCCAGAAGACAGGTCAGTCTAGGTGCCCTGTCCCATCTACACTTAACCAAAAGCCCTGATTTTTCAGAGGAACGAGGAGAAAGATGACCCTTCCCGCTGAAGCCTTATACACTTGGCAATAAATAAAGCAGTAGGAAAATACTTTCAAATTTATTTTTTGTTAATAAACATAGGTGACAATTTTTTTGTTGTTGTTGAGACAAAGTCTCTCTCTGTCACCCAGGCTGGAGTACAGTGGCATGATCTTGGCTCACTGCAACCTCTGCCTCCTCGGTTCAAGTGATTCTCCTGCCTCCAGAGTGGCTGGGACTACAGGCATGCACTGCCATGCCTGGCTAATGTTTTATATTTTTAGTAGAGATGGGGTTTCACCACGTTGACCAGGCTGGTCTCTAACTCCTGACCTCAAGTGATCCACCTGCCTCGGCCTCCCAAAGTGCTGGGATTACAGGTGTGAGCCACCATGCCCGGCCTGACAAAAATTTTTTAAAAGACTCTAACAAGTACTGGATAGTGATTCTTTTCAATCCCTGCAGCTCTCTTCTAATCTTTGTCAAGATGGAGGCACAGGCTGGGTGCGATGGCTCACGCCTATAATCCCAACACTTTGGGAGGCTGAGGCAGGCAGATTGCTTGAGCCCAGGAGTTCGAGACCAGCCTGGGCAACGTGGTGGAACTCCATCTCTACAAAAATAAAAAAATTAGCTGGGTGTAGTGGCATGTGCCTGTAGTCCCAGCTACTCAGGAGGCTGAGGTGGATCAGTTAAGCTCAGGAGACCAAGGGACCGAGGCTACAGTGAGCCATTTATTGTGCCACTATACACGAGTCTGGGCAACAGAGTGAGACTCTGTCTCAAAAAAAAAAACAGACAAACAAAAACTGGAGGCACACACTTCTAATACTTAGTGCTTGGGTCTTACACATGGTGTTATTGACTGAGCATGGTCCTACTCAAGCCCTGTTATGGACATTTTCTCTTCCACCTGCGTCTCTTACTTTGCCATGCTTCCTGGTTATGTCTCTCCCTTGCTAGTATTATTTTCCATGTCTCCTGGGTCATCTAATATGCTCCAATACTGGGCCAGGTGCAGTGGCTCATGCCTGTAATCCCAGCACTTTGGGATGCCAAGGCAGGTGGATCACTTGAGGTCAGGAGATGGAGATGAGCCTGGTCAACATGGTGAAACTCTGTCTCTTAGATTAAAAATACAA
Organism: Pan troglodytes; assembly: GCF_028858775.2. Taxonomy (NCBI): domain Eukaryota; kingdom Metazoa; phylum Chordata; class Mammalia; order Primates; family Hominidae; genus Pan; species Pan troglodytes. The sequence continues at coordinate 154,026,010 of NC_072404.2, read as the reverse complement.
AAATTAGCCAGGCATAGTGGCATGCACCTGTAATCTCAGCTACTCAGGAGGCTGAGGCAGGAGAATTGCTTGAACCTGGGAGGCAGAGGTTGCAGTAACCTGAGATCGCGCCACTGCACTCCAGCCTGGGCAACAGAGTGAGACTCAAAAAAAAAAAATATACATATATATGTATATATATGAGGAAATAGATATATTCCAATATTTTACCCCTAAGCCCTCAATTTTTTTTTTTTTTTTTTTTTTTTTTTTCTTAGAGACAGCTTATCTCTCTGTTACCCAGGCTGGAGTACATTGGTGTGATCACAGCTCCCTGCAGCCTCGAACTCCTGGGCTCAAGTGATCCTTCCACCTCAGCCTCCTAAGTAGCTGGGACTACAGGTGCATGTCATGGTGCCTAGTGAATTTTTAAATTTTTTTTTGTGGAGATGGAGTCTTGCTCTGTTGCCCAGGCTAGTCTCAAACTCCTGGCTTCAAGTGATTCCCCTACCTCAGCCTTCCGAAGTGTTGGGATAACAGGCATGAGCCACCGCACTGGCCCCAAAATCTTTCTCTACAACCTAGAGCACCTCCTTAACCTTCAGACCTAGGCAGCCAATGACCTGATAGTTACTTGAATGTCTTACAGGCTCCTCAATACAAGATACTCAGAACTAATCTCGTCTTCCCCTTAAGCCTCTTATTTCTGTTTCCATTTTCAGTTAATAGCAAACACTTTCCCCTCAGTGATCTTGGAACACAAACTCAGGAGGCATCCGGGACCCTCCCTGTCCCTCATCCCCAATCACAAGCCCTACTAACACACCCTCTATTATTAGACCTTCAGTCCAAACGTCCATCAGTGAACCGTGTCACCTTTCTCCAAAATGTGTTAATCCATCCGTTAAAAAATTTTTGTACAATTTGTTGAAAATGTATCAATTAAAAATAAGAATTTTGCTGGATGCAGTGGCTCACGCCTGAATCCCAGCACTTTGGGAGGCCGAGGCGGGCGGATCACGAGGTCAGGAGTTTGAGACCAGCCTGACCAACACGGTGAAACACTGTCTCTACTAAAAATACAAAAATTAGGTGGGTGTGGTGGTGCGCGCCTATAATGCCAGCTACTGAGGAGGCTGAGGCAGGAGAATTGCTTGAACCCGGGAGGCAGAGGTTGCAGTGAGCTGAGATTGTGCCACTGCCCTCCAGTCTGGGCGACAGAGCAAGACTCCGTCTCAAAAAACAAACAAACAAAAAAAACCTTTTTTTTCACCATTCACTACTAAAATACCATTCAATGCTATATCACTGACCTGGTCTACTGCAGTAGCCTTGTTACTGGCTTGCTTATTCATTGCCTCTTTAGCAATATTGTCCCTGATGACTCAAGTCCCACTCTATCACACTTTTCTATTTTCCTTACAGCCCTTACTGCTTTCTGAAATAGTCTTGTTTTTGTTGGTAACAGAGTTCTTTAGTGATGAAATAGTCACCCTGGGCTAGGCTCAGCGGCTCACACCTGTAATCCCAGCATTTTGGGAGGCTAAGGTGGGTGGATCATTTGAGGTCAGGAGTTCGAGACCAGCCTGGCCAACATGGTGAAATCCTGTCTCTACTAAAAATACAAAAAAAATGAGCTGGGCGTGGTGGCGCATGCCTATAATCCCAGCTACTCGGGAGGCTGAGGCATGAGAATCACTTGAACCCAGGAGGCAGAGGGTTCAGTGAGCCGAGATTGGATCACTGCACTCCAGCCTGGGTGAGAGAGTGGACCCTGTCTCAAAACAAAACAAAACAAAAAAAGGCAAAATGCTGGACAAAGTGGCTCCCAAAAGAAGATATGTGAAGCACATGGGACAGAAGGAATTTTAATCTTTCTAAAAATATATATTTTTCCTTTTTTTTTTCATTGTCATAATTCCCCAAAGAACTTTAATCCTGGACTTCTCTCTTCCTAGGTGTTCTGGCTTGCGGGCTCCCTGCTCATCATTGGCTTGGCCTCTGTGATCATCCCCACCATCGGGTGGCGCTGGCTCATTCGCGTCGCCTCCATCCCGGGCATCATCCTCATCGTGGCCTTCAAGGTGGGGAAGCACTTGTGGCTCCTTCCTGTTCCCTCCTCCTGCTGGTGCAGTGGCCTTCATGCCCCACAAATATCTTTTATTTTCCCCCTCGAGACAGAGTCTCTCTTTGTTGTCCAGGCTGCAGTGCAGAGGTGCAACCTCGGCTCACTGCAGCCTCCGTCTCCCAGGTTCAGGTGATTCTCCTGCCTCAGCCTCCCGAGTAGCTGGGATTACAGTCATGTGCCACCATACCCAGCTAATTTTTTTTTTTGAGACGGAGTCTCCCCAGGCTGGAGTGCAGTGGCGTGACCCCAGGCTGGAGTGCAGTGGCGCGACCTCGGCTGGAGTGCAGTGGCGTGACCCCCAGGCTGGAGTGCAGTGGCGCTGGAGTGCAGTGTCCCCCAGGCTGGAGTGCAGTGGCGCGACCTCGGCTCACTGCAAGCTCCGCCTCCCGGGTTCACGCCATTCTCCTGCCTCAGACTCCTGAGTAGCTGGGACTACAGGCGCCCACCACCGCACCTGGCTAATTTTTTTTTTTTTTTTTTTTTTTTTGATTTTTAGTAGAGACAGTGTTTCACCGTGGTCTCGATCTCCTGACCTCGTGATCCACCCGCCTCGGCCTCCCAAAGTGCTATTATTAGCAGAGAAGGGGTTTCATCACATTGGACAGGCTGATCTTGAACTCCTGGCCTAAAGTGATCCGCCCACCTTGGCACAAAGTGCTGGGATTACAGGCATGAGCCACCGCGCCAGGCCATCTTTCTCACATCCTATTACCTTTATTGAGGAGTCTGTCTCAACCAGCGTGCAGCCCTCACCTGCCTTAGCCTGCCTCGTTGCCCCTCTTCCTAGAAGTTTTGTCTGACGGCTCCGTCCTGTTTTTGCTGACTCCACTCTCTCCTTCAGCACCACCTGTTGGATGCTGTTGACATACTCCCAGGCCACCACAGGCTTCTCTCCCACTCATCTGTAGGTTGTTCAACTGTAGAATCATCATCTTCCTTAGTTTGCAGTACAATTCTACTCATTCAAAGACAAGATTGACCACTCAGCAGAACCGGGGTTTTATTTTGATGTCACCTACCCTATGGAATCAAAGAATGTCAGAATTCAGAAAGGTCCTTGATGGCCATTCATTCTAAACCTCGACTCAATACAGGCATCCCCTGTAGAAGCAGGTCTCTGCCAGAAAGCTGCTAGCTTCAGGCATGTGACTACTTTTTTTTTTTTTTTTTGAAACAGAGTCTTACTCTATTGCCCAGGCTGGAGTGCAATGGCACAATCTCGGCTCACTGCAACCTCCACCTCCCATGTTCAAGTGATTCTTCTGCCTCAGCCTCCTGAGTACCTGGGGTTGCAGGCATGCACCACCACGCCCGACTCATTTTTGTATTTTAGTAGAGATGGGGTTTCACCATGTTGGCCAGGCTGGTCTTGAACTCCTGACCTAGTGATCCACCCGCCTCAGCCTCCCAAAGGGCTGGGATTACAGGTGTGAGCCACCACACCCGGCCAGACATGTGACTACTTTATAGATTTCAACAGTATATCCCATCTCCAGGCACCCCTAGCTGTTAAAGTCTTTTCTATGTTGAGCAGAATTTTCTCCCTATAAATTTACCTGCAGGTCCTACTCTGTCTCTCAGGAAGACCGTAGAGCTATCTTCTCGCCATGTCATCTTTTTTTCATTTTTCTTTTTTGAGATGGCGTTTCACTCTTGTTGCCCAGGCTGGAGTGCAATGGTGCGATCTCAGCTCTTTGCAACCTCTGCCTCCCGGGTTCAAGCAATTCTCCTGCCTCAGCCTCCAGAGTAGCTGGGACTACAGGCGCCAGGTGCGTGCCACCACACCCAGCTAATTTTTGTATTTTTAGTAGAGATGGGGTTTCACCATGTTGGCCAGGCTGGTCTCAACCTCCTGACCTCGTGATCCGCCCACCTCGGCCTCCCAAAGTGCTGGGATTGCAGGTGTGAGCCACTGCGCCCGGCCGTCATCCTCTTAAATATGTATGAATCTATGGCCCCTAAGCCTTTCCTTCTCTAAGCAATGTCATTACCTTCAAGTCTTCCTCAGGACAGCTGGCCCCACAGCCAGGTCCATTTTCTTCTGGACAAGCCCAGTTGGCCAGTGCCTTCTACGCAGTGCACTTTTGCTGAGAATCACACACAGGCCCCAGGTGCTCGGGGACCAGTGAGCTTAGTAAGCCACTTGCTTCCTGTGGGCAGATTGTCTGCCTCTGTTGGTGTAGTCTAAGGCTTTCTGCTGGCCAGACATGGTGGCTCATGTTTGTAATCCCAGCACTTTAGAAAACCAAGGCAGGAGGATCGCTTGAGCCCAGGAGTTCAAGACCAGCCCGGGCAACATGGCAGAACCCCATCTCTATTAAAAATAAAAATTTCAGCTGGGTGTTGTGGTCCGTGCCTGTGTTCCCAGCTACTCAGGAGGCTGAGATGGGAGGGTTGCTCGGGCCTGGTTGGTCAAGGCTGCAGTCAGCTATGATTGCGCCACTGCCTTCTAGACTGGGCAACAGAGCAAGACTCTGTCTCTCAAAAAAACAAAAAACCAACAACAACGACAAAAACCAACACAAAGGGCTTCCTTTTGACCAGAACTGCCATCTTCCAGTAAGTCACCAAAATGACCTACACAAAGGGAAAGAGGAGAGGTCACCAGACCTCTTAGACAACATGGAGTTGTTCCTTTGGCCACATACCTATGAATCTGTAAGAAGGTGATATTGTAGACATCAAGGGGATGGGCGCTGTTTAAAAGGAATGCCCCCAGGTGTTACTGTGGCAGAACTGGAGGAGTCTCTGATGCTACGCAGCGTGCTGTTGGCATTGTTGTAAACAAACAGGTTATGGGCCAGATTCTTGTCAAGGGAATTGATGCGCATATTGAGTACACTAAGCACTCTAGGAGCCGAGATAGCTTCCTGAAACTCGTGCAGAAAATGATCAGAAAAACAAGCCAGCCGGGCGCGGTAGCTCACGCCTGTAATCCCAGCACTTTGGGAGGCTGAGGTGGGTGGATCACTAGGTCAGGAGTTTGAGACCAGCCTGGCCAACATGGTGAAACCCCATCTCTACTAAAAATACAAAAATTAGCCAGGTGTGGTGGTGCGTGCCTGTAATCCCAGCTACTCAGGAGGCTGAGGCAGGAGAATTGCTTGAACCCGGGAGGTGGAGGTTGCAGTGAGCTGAGATTGCACCACTGCACTCAGCTTGGGCGACAGAGCAAGACTCCATCTCAAAAAACAAAACAAAACGAAACAAAAAAACAAGGAAGCCGAAGGGAAGTACACCTGGGTTCGGCTGAAGCACCAGTCCTGTTCCACCCAGAGAGGCACATTTGTGAGAACCATGGCAGGGAGCCTGAGCTGCTGGAATCTTCTCCCTATGAATTCGTGGCATATTAACTGCAAAAAATAAAAAGATCTCTGGACTGTTTTAAAGGGATTGTGGAGGTGTTGAAGGAGGTGACTTCTGATTGTGGAAGAGATTATGTGCTGGGAAGCTGGCATATTGCTGTGGAGGCTGGGCATGAGGCAAGAGGAAAAAGGCTGGAAAATCAAGTGTCAGAATAACCAACAGGGGGACCCAAACTGCCCTCTGGCCATGGGAATGTGGGGCCAGGTGCTGCTGTAGAGGTGCTTTTCTGAGGAAGAGCCAACAGCCTTGATTGCGTGAGGCGTGAGAGACGGGAGGTGGTCAGAGTTGATTGTCGAGCTTCAGTGGAAGTCCATAATGTTTTCTGCGTGCGATGTTCCAAATATTCAGTATTCAGTGGGTTGAGAGCCTTCACAGTCAGAACTGATTCCTTCACCGTGTGGGTGCTGGAGCCCCCTGTTCCTGTCACCCTTTGGTGGTTGCATGGTGGGGAGGTCCTGGGGTTCCTGGAGAGGGGGAGGGGGTGGAGAGGGGCGCCCGCGGCAGTGGCTATTTAACAATTGAAAGTGAGAATTTCATTATGTCAACAACTAGGTTGGGCCCTATTGGTGCAAAACTGAGTATCAGCCTGCCGTCATCCTGGAAGGGACTATGATAAGGAGAACATGACCTTTTTTGTTCCAAATCAACTTTGAATCCAACAGAATACCTGCTACATTGCATGCCTTTAAGCTGGTTACATACTTTTCCTATCTCGGGAAACTAGGACTGTAGTGTATAGAGCAATAATAGCTGTACCCCTGGGTTCTATAGCAGTGGCCACTCTGATGTTCTTTGTAATCTCTACCCAGTTTATTCCTGAATCTGCCCGGTTCAATGTCTCCACTGGGAACACTCGGGCTGCCCTGGCCACTCTGGAGCGCATTGCCAAGATGAACCGCTCGGTCATGCCGGAGGGGAAGCTGGTGGAGCCCGTCCTGGTGAGTGCTGGCCCCCGAGGTCTTCTCCTATCACCAGTGGCCACTGGGAAATCCCCTCAGTTGTGGAAGGCTGGAGGGAGGGGGGACCCTTGTTCTCTAGTCCTGTCCGAGAGGCAGGGCGATGGCCAGGAAAGATGTGAGGCTACATTCATTTTCACTGTGAGCCATGGGAGCCTAGTGAGTTACCTATCTTTGTTTTTCTTATCAATAAAATGGGAATAATAACACCCACCTTGCAGAGCTAATAACGTGATTTGGCATCATTGTCAATAGATGGGCGATTGTTTTCTTTTTTGTACTGGCCTTGTTTTATTTTGTTAGGAAGGTTATAAACCTCATTACATGACTTTTTTCATATCTCTGAAATAGTTTCTATAAGGTAGGTGTTAACCTCTTTGAACATTTGGTGAAATTGGCTCTAGAGTAGTTTGACCTGATATCTATTTTGAGTGGTTGGAGGATAGCAAGACATCGTTGAGCAGAGAGTTCCTTTTTTTTTTTTTTTTGATGGAGTCTTGCTCTGTCACCAGGCTGGAGTGCAGTGGCATGATCTCAGCTCACTGCAACCTCTACCTCCCGGGTTCAAGTGATTCTCCTGTGTCAGCCTCCCGAGTAGCTGGGACTACAGGTGCCCGCCACTACGCCCAGCTATTTTTGTGTTTTTAGTAGAGACAGGGTTTCACCATGTTGGCCAGGATGGTCTTGATCTCTTGACCTCGTGATCCACCCGCCTCGGTGTCCCAAAGTGCTGGGATTACAGGCGTGTCTAAATTGTGGTAAAATATACATAACATATAATTTATTATCTTAACAGTTTTTAAATGTACAGTTCAGTGATATTAAGTACATTTGTATTGTCATGAAACCATAACCAACATCCATCTCCAGAACTCTTCATCTTAACAAAGCTGAAATTCTATACTCATTAAACAAAAACTTTGTTCCCCCTCCCCCACCCTCTAAAAACCACTATCCTGTTGTTTGTCTCTATAAAATTGACTATTCTAGATCCCTCACACGTAGAATCATACAGTGTTTGTCTTTTTGTGACTGGTTCATTTCATTTCGCATAATGTCCTTAAGGTTCATCCATGTAGCATAGGTCAGAATTTTCTTCCTTGTTAAGGCTGAATAATATTTCATTGTATGGATAGGCCACGTTTTGCTTATGTGTTTGTTGATGAACACGTCTACTGTTCAGCTATTGACTGATGCTACTATGAACACGGGTGACCAGGTAGCTCTTCAAGGCCTCACTTTCTTTCTCTCTTTTTTTTTTTTTGAGATGGAGTCTCACTCTTGCCCAGGCTGGAGTGCAGTGGCGTGATCTTGGCTCACTGCAACTTCCGACTCCCTGGTTCAAGCAATTCTCCTGCCTCAGCCTCCCAAGTAGCTGGGACTACAGGCACCTGCCACCGCGCCCAGCTAATTTTTGTATTTTTAGTAGAGATGGGGTTTCACCATGTTAACCAGGATGTTCTCAATCTCCTGACCTTGTGATCCGCCCTCCTCGGCCTCCCAAAGTGCTGGGATTACAGGCGTGAGCCACCGCACCTGGCCAAGGCCTCACTTTCAATTCTTCTGGATATATACCCAGATGTGGAATTGGTGGATCCTGTGATAATTCTGTTTAATTTTTTTGAGGAATCACCATACTGTGTTCTACAGCAGCTGAACCATTTTACATTCCTACCAACAGTGCACAAGGGATCCAGTTTCACTACATCCTGGGCAGAGGAGTTTTTAAAAAAACTACGATTCAATTTATTTAAAGGTTACTGTCTACTTTTGTTTATACTTTTGATTGAGTCAATTTTGGTTATATATATTATTATTAAAAATTTTCTTTCTTTCTTTTTTTTTTTTTGGAGGTAAGAGTCTCGCTCTATCGTCCAGGCTGGAGTGTAGTGGCATAATCTTGGCTCACTGCAACCTCTGCCTCCTGGGTTCAAGCGATTCTCCAGTCTCAGCTTCCTGAGGAGCTGGGATTACAGGCGCCTGCCACCATGGCTGGCTAATATTTGTGTTTTTAGTAGGGATGGGGTTTCGCCATGTTGGTCAGGCTGGTCTCAAACTCCTGACCTCAGGTGATCCGCCCTCCTCAGCCTCCCAAAGTGCTGGGATTACAGGCGTGAGGCCCTGCGCCCAGCTGAGGCTGTCTTTTCATTGCATTCTAGCATATGATTGATTTTTGTCCATGCATTAGTCTTATTACTTGAAGTATTTCTTTATCCTTATATGGCTTTGGACCTTACATTTTTTTTGTTGTAGTTGTCTAAACTGAATTTAAGTTTTTTTTTAATAATTTCAGCTTTTATTTAGTTATTTTTTGTGATGGGGTCTCACTCTGTCACCCCGGTTGGAGTGCAGTAGTACTGTCATAGCTCACTGCAGCCTTGACCTTCCAGGCTCAATCCTCCTACCTCAGCCTCCAGAATAGCTAGGACCACAGGTGTGCGCCATCATACCCAGCTAATTTTTAAATTTCTTGTAAACATGGGGTCTTGCTTTGTTGCTCAGGCCAGTCTTGAACTCCTGGGGTCAAGCAGTCCTCCCTCCTTGGCCTCCCAAATTTATGGGATTACAGGTGTGAACCACTGTACCCAGTCAACTCTTATTTTAGATTCAGGGGGTACATGTGTGGCTTTGTTACATGGGTCTATTGCATGATGCTGAGGTTTGGGGTATGATTGATCCTGTCATCCAGGCAGTGAGCATAGTACCCAATAGTTAGTTTTTCAGCCCTTGCCCTTTCCCTCCCCACTCTAGTAGTCTGCAGTGTCTATTGCTGTCCTCTTTATGTCCATGAGTACCCAATGTTGAGCTCCCACTTAAAAGTGAGAACATACGGTATTTGGCTTTCTGTTCCTGCATTAATTTTCTTAGGATAATGGACTCCAGCTGCATCCATGTTGTTGTAAAGGACATGATTTCATTCTTATTTGTGGCTGCCTTAATCTGTTTAAAAATTTTTTAAAAAGCTGGGTGCAGTGGCTCACGCCTGTAATCCCAGCACTTTGAGAGACCGAGGTGGGTGGATTACCTGATGTCGGGAGTTTCACCTGAGGTTGGGAGTTTCAGACCAGCCTGACCAACACGGAGAAACCCTGACTCTAGTAAAAATATAAAATTAGCCGGGCATGGTGGCACATGCCTGTAATCCCAGCTACTCGGGAGGCTGAGGCAGTAGAAATGCTTGAACCCGGGAGGCAGAGATTGCGGTGAGCCGAGATGGCACCATTGCACTCCAGTTGGGGCAACAAGAGCGAAACTCCACCTCAAAACATAAATAAATATAAAAAAAATAGTTTAAAAAAAAATCATTGTCTTTGAGAATGAAGAGCCTTAAATTCTATTTTCTCTCATTTTAACACATTGAAAGTAGCTTTGGTTAGTATTTTCCATGTGCATCTTTTTTCAGCTCTTTATTTTTAGTCTTTCTATACTGCTTTGCTTTTAAATATATTTCTTGAGTCCGGGTGTGAGATAGCTCAGGCCTGTAATCCCAGCACTTTGGGAGGCTGAAATGAGAAGATCACTTGAGGCCAAGATTTTGAGACCAGCCCGGGCATCAAAACAGGACCCCTTTTTACCGCCCCCCCCCCCCAAAAAAAAAACCAGGCATAGTGGCGCACACCTGTAGTCCCAACTAGCTATTTCAGAGGTTGAGGCAGGAGGGTTGCTTGAGTCCAGGAGGCTGAGGCTACAGTGAGCTATGGAGGCTTGAGCCTAGGATGTCAAGGCTGCAGTGAGCTATGATCGCACTGCTGTACTGGACCCTGTATTTTAGTAGCCCGGACAACAGGGCGAGACCCTGTCTCAAAGTATCTCTTGTAAAGCTATAGGTGATTTTTTCCCCCTTCCTTTTCCTTTCCTTTCCATTCTTTTCTCTTCTTTTCTTTTTTTTTTTTTTTTGAGACGGAGTCTCCCTCTGTCGCCCAGGCTGGAGTGCAGAGGCACAGTCTCTGCAACCTCTGCCTCCCAGGTTCAAGCGATTCTCCTGCCTCAGCCTCCCAAGTAGCTGGGATTACAGGCACCCGCCACCACACCCAAATAACTTTTGTTTTTTTAATAGAGACAGGGTTTCACAATGTTGGCCAGGCTGGTCTTGAACTCCTGACCTCACGTGGTCCACCCACCTCAGCCTCCCAAAGTGCTGGGATTACAGGCATGAGCCACTGTGCCCAGCCGATATTCTTTTAATAATGAGTTGGACCCACTTACTTCTGGCATATGTGGGCTTCTTTCATTTATTTTTATTTATTTATATATTTTTTGAGACAGAATCTTGCTCTGTTGCCCAGGCTGGAGTGCAGTGATGGGATCTCAGCTCACTGCAACCTTCGCCTCCTAGGTTCAAGCAATTCTCCTGCCTCAGCCCCCCAAGTAGCTGGGACTACAGGCATATGCCACCATGCCCAGTTAATTTTTGTATTTTTTTAGTAGAGGTGGGGTTTTGCCATTTTGGCCAGGCTGGTCTTGAACTCCTGACCTCAGGTGATCCACCTGCCTCAGCCTTCCAAAGTGTTGGGATTACAGGCATGAGCCACTGTGCCTGGCCTGTTATTTATTTTGTATTTCTTCTTATTTGTGTGCACAGTTTCAGGAAGATATTTTGTGTTTTTTCTGAATCATGTCTTTCCTTGTCTCCTTGACTAACTTCTATTAGATTGAGTTTGCCTTTCCCTCCCCTGCACTTCCTTTTATTAACTTGGAATTAATGTACTTTCTTTTATTCTAGAGGTAGCCCTTAACTATTGAAAACACACATTTACAATATTTAATATTATTTGCTACCTTTATCTGGTAACTGGTTTTTTCTTTCTCCTCTCTCATTTATATGGCTTTGGACCTTAAATTCTATTTTTTTTTTCTTTGAACTTAAGTTTATTTTGTTTTTTTATAATTTCAACTTTTATTTTAGCTGTTTTTTGTGATGGGGTCTCACCCTGTCACCCAGCAGGAGTGCAGTGGTGCAATCATAGTTCACTGCAATCTTGACCTCGCAAGCTAGACAATACAAGGATGCTAAATATGATCTTGCCAATTATTGTCTTCCAAATCTTGTTTGCCCAGGATTTCAGTTACACTTTGTTCATAAGTTTTTCTAAATTGTCATTATTTTGGAGCCAGTATTTATTTAGATTTATTAACATTTTTATTGACTTTTGCAGTTTTTATTACTAATGAGTTTTTTGCATCCCCTTTCTATTGTGTTAATTTGGTTTTATACTTTTTTTTTTTTTTGAGGTGGAGTCTCAATCTGCTGCCCAGGCTAGAGTACAGTGGCGCCATCTTGGCACACTGAAACCTCCCCTTCCTGGGTCCAAGCGATTCTCCTGCTTTAGCCCCTCAAGTAGCTGGGATTACAGGCAAGGGCCACCACACCCACCTAATTGTTATATTTTAGTAGAGATGGGGTTTCACCATGTTGGCCAAGCTGGTCTGGAACTCCTGACCTCAAGTGATCCACCTGCATTGACCTCACAAAGTGCTGGGATTACAGGTGTGAGCCACAACACCCGGCCAATTTGTTTTTTTTTTTAATTTATTTTATTTTTTATTTTTTGAGATGGAGGCTCGCTCTCGGCCAGGCTGGAGTGCAGCGGCACGATCTTGGCTCACTGCAATCTCTGCCTCCTGGGTTCAAGCGATTCTCCTGCCTTAGCCTCCTGAGTAGCTGGGATTACAGGTGCCCGCCACCATGCCTGGCTAGTTTTTGTATTTTTAGTAGAGATGGCGTTTCACCATGTTGGCCAGGTTGGTCTTGAACTCCTGACCTCAAGTGATCTGCCTGCCTCGGCCTCCCAAAGTGCTGGAATTACAGCCATGAGCCACTATGTCTGGCCGATTTGGTTTTATTCTTAATATTTAAATGTTAGATCTCTGTGGGTTTAATTGGGTACAAGAAACATGGTACAGATTTAGCTTTGTTATATCCACATGACTAACCAGTTGCTCTGGGGGGGGTGTGTGTGTGTATGTGTGTGTATGTATGTGTGTGTGTGTGTATATATATATGTGTATATATATATATATATATATATATATATATATATATGATGGAGTCTCGCTGTGTCACCCAGGCTGGCGTGCAGTGGAGTGATCTTGGCTCACTGCAACCTCTGCCTCCTGAGTTCAAGTGTTTTTCATGCTTCAGCCTCCTGAGTAGCTGGGATTACAGGCTTGTACCACCACACCTAACTAATTTTTGTATTTTTAGTAGAGATGGGGTTTCACCATGTTGGGCAGGCTGGTCTCGAATTCCTGGCCTCAAGTGATACACCCACCTCAACTTCCCAAAGTGCTGAGATTACAGGCATCCACCACACCCAGCCCATGATGTCTATATTTTGAATAATCCATTTATTACATATTTGAATCTATTTTTGAATAATCTGTTCTAATGATAGATTTATAGATTCAAGTATATATGGGGATTTATTATATGATAAAGAGAACATTTCAAGTTGTCAAGAAAAGGATAGACAGGTCTGTTATTGGTATGATATGACACTGTTTTAATTATAGTATTTTATAATATACTTTTCATTTCTGATAGGGTAAATTCCCCTGGTCAAACATCTTTTTCAGAATTTTCCAAGCTATATTTTCAGGCTTATTTTACTAGAAAAATTTTGGAGCCACTTTATTAAGATCTACTCCCACCTTCCCCTCAAATAAATTAGTTAATTAAAATAAAATAAAATCCACCGGGTGTGGTGGCTCACATCTGTAATCCCAGTACTTTGGGAGGCCGAGGTGGGTGGGTCACCTGAGGCCAAGAGTTCGAGACTAGCCTGGCCAACATGATGAAACTCTGTCTTTACTAAAAATACAAAAACTAGCCAGGCTTCATGGCAGACACCTGTAATCCCAGCTACTTAGGAGGCCGAGGCACGAGAATCGCTTGAACCCAGGAGGTGGAGGTTGCAGTGAGCCAAGATCACACCACTTTACTCCAGCCTGGGCAACATAATGAAACTCTGTCTCAAAAAAAAAAAAAAAAAAAATCCTATGAGAGTTTGAGATTTTGTTGACATTATAGGCTAATAATGTAGAGAGAATCAGTATCTTTGTAATACTGAGTATTCTTGCCCTGCTTTAAGTGTATTTCCCCATTTATTTCTTTCTATTTTTCTCAGCAACATTTTATAACTAATGTCAGTACTGCACATTTCTTATAAAAATGTATTCCTATCCACTTTGTTTTTAAAAATTATTTTATAAACAGAATTTTAAAAATTATTACTTTTCAGCCGGGCCCAGTGGCTCATGCCTGTAATCCCAGCACTTTGGGAGGCTGAGGCAGGTGAATCACTGGGTCAGGAGTTCAAGACCAGCCTGACCAACATGGTGAAACCTCATCTCTACTAAAAATACAAAAAATTAGCTGGGTGTACTGGTGTGCGCCTGTAGTCCCAGCTACTCCCAGCTACTTGGGAGGCTGAGGCAGGAGAATCACTTGCATCTGGGAGGAGGAGGTTGCAGTAAGCTGAGATCGCACCACTGCACTCCAGCCCTGGTGACAGTGAGACTGTTTCAAAAAAGAAAAAAAAATATTTTTCTATCAGATTCATCACTTTTATTTTCTGTGTTGTGTGGCTCACTTACTTTTGTGGTTCTCTGAAGTATTTTTATAGCTTTATAACCCTCTTAACAGCAATTGTCAATTTCTTGATTGCTAAATGGCACCCATTTTGATAGGATTCCTTGTGAATTGGTTGAAGAAGCCATTTCCCTGGAGAACAGCAAGAAGCATCTTTAACATGAGTATCAGGCACATTTGGGCATGCATGTGACCTAAACTAACTGCAAGACTTCACCATCTCCACGTGTTCATCCCTGGCTCCTGCCTACATCCCAGCTCCTTACCTTTCTCTCTCCACAGGACATTTATTCTTGGAGTTGACAAGCATATAAATCTCATATTTATCAAGTTTAAAACAAAACTCCTGGCTGGGTGTGGTGGTTCACACCTGTAATCCCATTCCTTTGGAAGGCTGGGGCAGGAGGGTTGCTTGAGGCCAGGAGTTCAAGACCAGCCTGGGCAATATAGTGAGACCCCACCCCCATCTCTATTAAAAAAAAAAAAGTAAAATAAAGCAGAACTCCTCATTTTCCTCCTCCAACCAGCTTTGTTTCCCCCTTTTGAGTCTTTTTATTGTGGCAAAATATACGTAACAAACAATTTACCATATTAACTTTTTTTTTTTTTTGAGACAGTTTTGCTCTTGTCGCCCAGGCTGGAGGGCAATGGTGCAATCTTGGCTCACTGCAACCACTGCTTCCTGGGTTCAAGCGATTCTCCTGCCTCAGCCTCCCAAGTAGCTGGGATTATAGGCATGTGCCACCACACCCAGCTAATTTTGTGTTTTTAGTAGAGGTGGGGTTTCTCCATGTTGGTCAGGCTGGTCTCGAACTCCCGACCTCAGGTGATCCATCTGCCTTGGCCTCCCTCCCAAAGTGCTGGGATTACAGGCATGAGCCACTGCGCCTGGCCCATATTAACCTTTTAAAATTTCTGAGACAGGATCTTGCTCTGTCACCCAGACTGCAGTGCAGTGGTGCGATCTTGGCTTACTGCAGCCTTGACCTCCTGGGCTCAAGCAATCCTCCTGCCTAAGCTCCTGGGTAGCTAGAACTACAGGTGTATGCCACCATGCCTGGCTATTTTTGTACGTTTTTTTGAGGAGACAGGGTTTTGACATGTTGCCCAGGCTGGTCTTGAACTCCTGGGCTCAAGCAATCCTCCCACCTCAGCCTCCAAAGTAGTTGGAATTGCAGGCATGTGCCACCATGCCTGGCTAATTTTTTCGTTTTTATTTACTTGATTTTTTAAAAGACAGGGTCTCGTTCTGTCATCCAAGCTGGAGTGCAGTGGTGTGACCTTGGCCCACTGCAGCCTCAACCTGCTGAGCTCAAGTGATCCTCCTGCCTCTGCCTCCTGAATAGCTGGGACTATAGGTGCACACCACCACACCCGGCTAATTTTTTTTTTCTTCTTATTTTGTAGCGACAGGGTCTCACTGGCCCAGGCTGGTCTTAAATTTCTGGCCCCAGGTGATCCTTCCACCTTGGCCTCCCAAAGTGCTGGGATTACAGGCATGAGCCACCGTGCCTGCCTTAATTTTCTTATTTTTTCATAGAGATGAGGTCTTGCTATGTTGCTCAGGCTGGTCTCAAATCCTGGCCTCAAGCAGTCCTCTCATCTCTGCCTCCCAAAGTGCTGGGATAATAGGTGTGTGCCACTGCACCAGATCCTCAGTGCAGATTTTGATAGGATGAGGAAGAACAGGATCCAAGGATACTAGACATCTGGCAGAATGAGATGGCATCACCGCCAAGGCAGGGAATGAATGCATAACAGGGAGACCAGGAGGTACAGAGAAAAGCTGCTAGTACACAACCTTGCTAGGGCTGGCAGGACCATGGGAAAGGCTCTTCTGACCTCAGCTCATGCTCTGTGTCTGAGATGGGTCCATACCAGCAGTGCTTACCCATGCCCTGAATCCTTGCTTTCTTGGGATCCTGTAGCCGCCACGGGATGAGTGATGTCTGAGTGTCCTACACACAGGCAAGAGGTGGGCTTCCCTGGGTGTTCCTGATTTGTTGCCGAGGACATCACTGATGTCAAAAGTCTTGAATCCCACTACCATCTGGCCTGCATTGTAAGTGTGAGGTGGCATGTGCTCCATAGTAATGCAAATATCGTGAGCATTCAGTATGCCGAACCTTCCCCGTATTCATCATTGTATTTTGGTAAGGTATTCTCACTTTCTTCTGTGGAGTGTTACCGCCATTATTATATGTATCTCAAAACCTATTATAACTGGAGCAGTGTGTCTGTTCGTTTTGCGTTGCTATAAAGGAATACCTGAGACAGGGTGACTGTTAAAAGAGGTTTATTTGGCTCATGGTTCTGCAGACTGTACAATCACGGCACCAGCATCTGTGTGGCTTCTGGTGAGGCCTCAGGAAGCCTCTACTCATGACAGAAAGTGAACAGGGAGCAGGCATGTTACATGGTGAGAGAAGGAGCGAGAGAGGTGCGAGGCTCTTTTAAACCAGCTGTCACATGAACTGGTAGAGTGAGAACTCACTCGTTACTGCAGGGAGGGCACCAAGCCCTTCATGAGGGATCCGCCCCCACGACCCAAACACCTCCCATAAGCCTCCACCCCCGACACTGGGGATCACATTTCAACATGAGACTTGGAGGGGACAAATATCCAAACTATATTAAGCAAGAAACCCAAACTTTCTTCCAAAGGATTCAGAATGATTCCATTATTCTAGTGTATTTTTTAAACATTGGAAATACACTCTCATGGGTTTGGAGTTCAGAAAGCTACTATAACAGCGTCAGCTCACTTCTTCCTTCCTACTGAGATACTGGCAATCACATCTTACCGAGCAAAGCCGGGTGGGAGGATGAACTAGTTGCTAGGCAACTATGATTAAAAGAAGAAAGCTATTATGGTTTATAGAGACTAGAACATAATCTTTAGGTGGCTGTAAAATTCTGATTGTCAATAGTGTAAACAGTAAAAACAGTTGCAAAAAGAAAAAGTCTTAACAGAGATAATTAACTCAAAACCACGGATAGCTGTAAGATTATAAGATAGCTGAGTGCAACCGTTTTTGGCATGTGCTTTGTGAATTGAATGCAGTAGTTGCAACTCCAGGACTGAGGAGCACTGAGGTCAGAAATAAGTTCTCTCTCCTCTTTCCTCCTCTTTTTTCCTCCCTCCCCCATCCTCCCTCCCCCATCCTCCCTCCACAACCCCCTATCTCCCATCTTCCCTGCACATTCTCCATCCTCTCTTTCCACCCTGGCTCCCCTGTCTGGCCTCCTCCCTCCACATCCTACTTCCTCTGCTTTTCCTCTCCTACCTCACCTCTCCCTCCACCTTCTCCATCCCCCATTCTTCACCTTCCCTCTTCATCCTTCTGTTCCCACTTCCTCCTCCTCCCCACTTTCCTTCTCAAGCCTTCAGCTTGCGGCCTCCATCCATCATGCCCATTAAGTGATCTTCTTCACAGTCATCTGTCTGTTTATTTTTTGAGATGGAGTCTTGCTCTTGTCACCCAGGCTGGAGTGCAGTGGCGTGATTCCGGTTCACTGCAACCTCCACCTCCCAGGTTCAAGCGAGTCTCCTGCCTCAGCCTCCAGAGCAGCTGGGATTACAGGTGCGTGCCATCACGCCTGGCTAAATGTTTTGTATTTTTAGTAGAGACGAGGTTTTACCACGTTGGCCAGGCTGGTCTCGAACCCCTGACCTCAGGTGATCCGCCAGCCTCAGCCTCCCAAAGTTCTGGGATCACAGGCATGAACCACCGTGTCTGGCCCTCCACAGACATCTCTTGAGCAAGGCCCAGAGCTACTGGCAGTAGACCCTGCCTTCATTCTGGTCACAGTCTTACAATCTGGTTAATGAAATGAGCATCGCATATGAAGGAATAAAAAACAGAGCCCAGATGCTTAGAACCAGGTGGGGTGTAGGGGTGTGTGTATGCGTGTGTGTGTGTGTCTGTGTGTGTGTGATATCAGAGCAGAAGGGACTGAGCCATGGCAGTCTGAGCCACTTCAGGGCGATAAATGGGACATAAATTGAACACTAAAAGGAGAGTGAGCCTGCCGGGCATGGTGGCACATGCCTGTAATCTAAGCACTTTGGGAGGCCAAGGCGGGTGGATCACTTGAAGTCAGGAGTTTGAGACCAGCCTGGGCAACATGGTAAAACCCCATCTCTACTAAAATTACAAAAATTAGCTGGACGATTTGATGTACACCTGTACTCCCAGCTACTCGGGAAGCCGAAGCACAAGAATTGCTTGAACCCAGGAGGCAGGGGTTGCAGTGAGCCAAGATCACGCCATTGCACTCTAGTGTGGGTGACAGAGCGAGACTCCTTCCCAAAAAAAAAAAAAAGCTTTGGGGAGGGGAGAGGACACTGCAGGCCCCAGGAGATGTGCACTGAGACCAGATGTAGGAATGTGCCGTGGGTCTTGGTCAGATTGGGAAGAATAGTGGAAGGATGGGGGGAGGTGGGGATGGTTAATGTGTACCAGAAAAAATAGAATAAGACTTACTATTTGATAGCAAAACAGTGGCTATAGTTAATAACTTACTCATACATTTTAGAATAATTTAAGGTGTGTAATTGGATTGTTCGTAACTTGAAGGATAGATGGTTGAGGGGATGGATACCCCATTTTCCATGATGTGCTTATTTCATGAGGTGTATCAAAACAGCTCATGTACCCCCATAAATAGACATACCTACTACATGCCCCACAAAAATTAAAAATTAACCATTGGAGCAAAAGACCTCTAAGTTCCCTTCAAACTCTAGCTTTCTTTGACAACAAAATCTAGGACACCCAGGACCACATTCCCAGTGTCTCTAGAAACAGCCTGTAATCCCAGGTCTATTTCTGAGAAAAGAGCTGTTGGTTTTCAATGGCGTGCCCTCATCTGAAGCATTCCCAGCTTTACATAAAAATCCATTTCTGTGCCATCATGTAACTCTTCCTTGCTTTTTTTTTTTTTTTTTTTCTTTTTTTGAGATGGAGTTTCACTCTCGTTGCCCAGGCTGCAGTGCAATGGTGTGATCTCGGCTCACCGCAACCTCCATCTCCTGGGTTCAAGTGATTCTCCTGCCTCAGCCTCCTGAGTAGCTGGGATTACAGGCATGCTCCACCATGTCCGGCTAATTTTTGTATTTTTGGTAGAGACGGGCTTTCGCCATGTTGGTCAGGCTGGTCTCAAGCTCCCGACCTCAGGTGATCCGCCCACCTCGGCCTCCCAAAGTGCTGGGATTACAGGCGTGAGCCCCCACACCCAGCCCATTCTTACTTGTTTTTATCCAAAGTTATTCAATAGGTACTATGGACAAGAACTTTTGCTAACTACACCCCTTAAGAGACAGAAAAAGAAATTAGGCATTCTCTCCTTTTTCAACTTTATGCCGTTGTTTTCTTAACAAGTCTCATACTCTTTTTTAATATAAGAGTTTTTGTTTTAATGTTAATTTTAGAAGAATCTCTCATCAGTTTCACAGTCACTTTTCATGTTTCCTCCCACCCTCCCCACCCCCGCGCCAGTGCTGGTGGGCAGAGGAAGAGCAAAAGGTTAGGATCTTAAGTTCAGTGAGCTTTGGAACTTGTCAATGATGAGAAAAAGCCAAAAGACAGATCTGGCTGAGACAAATGTGTTTAAAACAATTATCTCTGGGTTTGTGTCAGCTGTACTCATAGGAGCTGAGTGGTTATCCCAGGCCACCATGCTCCAATATGATTCTCATCTTCTATGATCGAAAACAGTGGAAACATCTCCGTTCATCCTTAATCTGCCGAGTATATTCTGTCTCCTTTTCATTACCCCAGGAAAAAAGAGGAAGATTTGCAGACCTATTGGATGCTAAATATTTACGGACCACATTACAGATCTGGGTCGTATGGTAAGAGTGTAATTATTTCAAAGCTAGTTTTAAATAGAGGCATTGGGAGGAAGCCTGTTTAAGTAAATCTATGTGAGTGCCACTGGGGAGAAAAACATAAGACTAACTCCAAATACTACAAAGACAAGCAATGTTTTGTCTTTCTACAAACACCACCACTACTAAATAAATAAGTAAATGGATACATAGACAGACAGAGGAAAATTCCCTAATTGTCTTCAACCAGTTCTTAAATTTTTCTTATGAGCATATGAGTTCACTTCCTAACTTTTGCAGCCTGGTCTTTTTCTCACCACATGACAGAAACTGGTCCTTTGAAGTCACCAATCATCAAGTCCAGTGGCATAGACTCTTGTGGTACCCTCTGTGATTCATTTCTCTGCAGCATGACCTTGAGTAAGCAAAGATTTTCTAAACAGGACTAAAACATGCTAACTATAAAGGAAAAGATTGATGAGTTTTAATACATTAAATTAGGAACTTAGGAACTGTGTCAAGATATCATGAAGAAGGCCGGGTACGGTGGCTCACGCCTATAATCCCAGCACTTTGAGCACTTTGGGAGGCCGAGACAGGCGGATCACCTGAGGTCAGGAGTTCGAGACCAGCCTGGCCAACATGGTGAAACCCTGTTTCCACTAAAAATACAAAAAAATTAGCTGGGCGTGGTGGTGGGTGCCTGTAATCCCAGCTACTTGGGAGGCTGAGGCAGGAGAATCTCTTGAACCCAGGAGGTGGAGGTTGCAGTGAGCCGAGATTGCACCACTGCACTCAAGCCTGGGTGACAGAATGAAACTGTCTCAAAAAAAAAAAAAAGAAATCATGAAGAGCCTGAAAGGTAAGCCATCCATGGGGAGAAGAAATTTGCCATGTATATTTCCAGCAAATTATATATACACACACACACACACACACACACACACATATATATATAAAACATGCTATATATTAGACGTATCATTTTTTCAACAGGAAAAAATAGACAACCCAGTTTTTTAAGTTTTTAAAAATTTTTGAAGTTTTTAAATTTATTTATTTTATTTTGCACTTGTAGAGATGGGTTTTGCTTTGTTCCCCAGGCTGGTCTCAAACTCCTGGCCTCAAGCAATCTTCCTGCCTTAGCCTCCCAAAGTGCTGGGATGACAGGCATGAGCCACCATGTTCGGCCAACAGCCCAATTTAGAAATAGGCAAGAGACTTGAACAGGCGCCTCACCAAAAACATATACCAGATAAACACATCAAAACATGCTCAACCTTAAAGTCACCAGAGAAATGCAAATTAAAACCCAACAAGATACCATTACAAACCCGCCAGTCCATGAGAATGGCTAAAATGAAAGACTGACAATACCAAGGGTTGAGAAGGAGGCAAAGTAACTGGAACTTTCATACACAGCTGACTGGAGTTCAAATTAGTACAGCCACTTTGAAAAACTGGAGGTATCTATTACAGCTGGAAATGTGTGTATACTATGGCCCGGCAATTCCGCTCCTGGGTTTACGCCCAACAGGCTTGTGTACATCTGTATGATGTGTTAGAGACACTTCCACGAATGCTCTGTGTGGCGTCTGAGCCTGGCTTTCTGCTCTCTTTGCTTTCCACATGCTACACGTTCCACTTGGTATCCCCTCCCCACTCATCCTTCAGGTCTGGTGTCAGCGTTTGCTAGTGACTTTCTTTTCTCTCTTCCAGGCTTGGAATCTCTTTTGCCTACTATGGGGTTATCCTGGCCAGTGCTGAGCTGCTGGAGCGGGACTTGGTCTGTGGTTCAAAGTCAGACTCTGAGGTGGTGGTGACTGGGGGGGACTCAGGGGAGAGCCAGAGCCCCTGCTACTGCCACATGTTTGCACCCTCTGACTATCGGACCATGATCATCAGCACCATCGGTGAAATTGCTCGTAAGTGTCCCTCTGCGTGTTGGGTCTCTCTGTCTTGGGTGGTCTATGTGCACTTGAGTCTTAGCTGAGAGAAGTGTGACCCTGTGACACCGCTCCTGCCTAGCAGAACTGAATAAGTTGCCAAGTAGTGCTGAAAAATCTCCAGTTTGGATTGGTGTTGGCAAGAGAGGTCTGGAGGAGTAGACCTTTGAAGTGCTGTATTCTATCAATTGTAAGGTGTTTTTTTCACCCTTACATTTTAACATCTCTGAAATTGGCATGTGGCTTACAATGGCTTGTTAGATAGCAATTGACAGCATTATTTCTATTTTAGTAGACATAAAATGATGGTACTTAAAAATCAATGGCTGAATGTTAAACTGAGCTGATGAAAAAAAATCAATGGCACCTTGAATTTGATGAAAACATATAAAACACTTAAAATACAGGCCTAGCAACTGGCAATCTACAATAGACCTGTATGATATAATAAGTATTCTGGGCACCAGTGCTTATCATTCCTGGACCCACGTGGGTAAAGTATATGTAAAAAGTCTTGAAATTGACGACAACGTGACTGGATTTTGGCTGGAATACTCGTGAGGTTTGGATGAAGTTGCTTCTTTCTGAAACGACAAGGATGAATCCATGCCAGTGTTGCAATATGCCACTTGCCTTCCAAGGTTCCAGAAATTATCTTTACTGTTTGCTTTCTAGTGAATCCTTTAAATATACTGGGCATCAATTTCCTGGGAAGACGGCTGAGCCTTTCTATTACCATGGGATGCACGGCTTTATTCTTCCTTCTCCTCAACATTTGCACTTCAAGGTATTTTCTGTTTAATTGCTTCAGATTTTGTGCAGTGGTTTCTAAATGGAGTCTCCTGACCCATGGTGTTCAGTAGTTTCAGGGACAAGTCACTTTCACCCAGGAGAGTAGAGAATGGGCTGCCTGCTTGACTAGAATTGTCTTGCCTGTTCCCTACTATCCCTGCTTCCCTCTTCCTACAGACCCCATCTTCCTCCAGCTATCACAGGATTATGGGTGCCAATGATGGTGTACTCACTTTACCTACCAAAATATTGAGGATCATTATGTAATGCTTCCTGGAGAATTGGGACTCTGGTTGTTTATTACATTATTTGAACCAGTGCCAAGAAAGTTTAGTAATACAGACAGTGTGCTTATTTGTGCCTTCTACTCATTTCACTCCTAAATTGCAGTCCTGGAGTGGCCTGAGCTCTGATATGTATCATTTGTTCTACAAGCTCTCTGCACTATTTTCCGGGGGATGGTAGCAGCAGGTGTGCTAATTTTTTTTTTTCTTTGAGACA
Source organism: Pan troglodytes (assembly GCF_028858775.2). Lineage (NCBI taxonomy): Eukaryota > Metazoa > Chordata > Mammalia > Primates > Hominidae > Pan > Pan troglodytes. The sequence goes on along the minus strand of NC_072404.2, from coordinate 154,002,918 downwards.
GGTTCTCTCACCTTGTCACCCAGGCGGGAATGCAGTGGTGCGATCTCAGCTCACTGCAGCCTCTAACTCCCGGGCTCAAGCCATCCTCCTGCCTCAGCCTCTTGAATAGCTAGGACTACAGGCACACACCACCATGCTGGGCCAATTGAAAAAAAATTTGGTGACTCACACCAGTAATCCCAGAACTTTGGGAGGCTGAGGCAGGTGGATCATTTGAGCCCAGGAGTTCAAGATCAGCTTGGACAACATGGCAAAACCCCATCTCTACAACAAATACAAAAATTAGCTGAGTGTGGTTGTGGATGTCTATAGTCCCAGCTACCCAAGAGGCTGAGGTGGGAGGATCACTTGAGCCTGAGAGGCTGAGGCTGCAGTGAGCCATGATTGTGCCACTGCACCCAAGGCTGGGTAACAGAGCCAGACTCTGTCTTAAAAAAAAGTCTTACTATGTTGCTGAGGCTAGTCTTGAACTCCTGGCCTCAAGCGATCTAGCTGCCTCGGCCTCGCAAAGTGCAGGGATTACAGGTGTGAGCCACTGTGCCCAGCAGTTATGCTAATGTGAGGGGCCAGGGTGAATGGCAGCGTTGGGGAATGGAGAAGGCAGTGGGAGTAAGATTGGAAGGAGGTTTGCTTAAGGACCCCACAATCAGGCCAGCTGAGAAGCAGCACCTCCCTCGGGTTCTGAGTTATCTGTGATTGTGTCTCAGCATCCACAGTGCACTCGAAGCTGGGCCACGGGAGGTGGTCCTCCATGCTGCCTTTTATAATTTCTCTCCGCTTCCTGTTTTCTAGTGCCGGCCTGATTGGCTTCCTCTTCATGCTGAGGGCTCTGGTAGCTGCAAACTTCAACACCGTCTACATTTACACAGCTGAGGTGAGTTTTCATGCAAGGCTTGCTTACAAAGCGTGTGTACGGTGAGCTACTTAGGATGTCCATCCTAAGGTAATGCATGCCTGGTTTCTGTTGACTTTTGATGATTTTCTAAAAACAATCTGTTAAAAAGACACCAGAAGTTTATTTGATGTGAATTTCCCCTTCCCCACTCAGTGTATTGAAAGCCAATCTCTGGAAGATAGGATCTTTTTCCTTTCTTTAAATAGCATGCATGTAAAAAACACCTCCTTGCCCTAGCACTAGGCTTCCAGAAGTAATAGGTAGCAACATGTTGCTGTCAAATGTAGAATTTCCTTTCTCTCTTTTTGAAATTAGAATACACTTTTCACTTTTATTCTTTTGGAAGATCCCTTTCCTTCCATCTGTTATTTGCTGCATGTAGCTTAAATTGAAATATAATCTTGATTTATTCTTTATTAATTTATTGAATTAATACATCTATATGCAAGGTACTGCCTGAGGTAGCTGGAGTATTTCCTCATAAACCTCCCACTTTAAACAACTAATATTCCTAGAAATGAAACAATATTTGAATAGGGAACTTAACAGTATTTTAACTGGTTTTGTCATTCGTTGAGCTACAGGAAACAGTACTTTAGATACTGATAAAGCTGCCTTCAGGTTCATGGCAGGAAGTGGGGAAGTCTATTGCGATTAAAGATTTGGCATGTCAAAAACCATTAAACCCGCAGAGAAAAGTACTTTTTCTCCCACACAGAGATAAAAATAGAAAGCTATGAGATGTTTGAATTATACATAATACTTCATTTAGTTCCATTAACAAAATCTAAAGTTGATTTATAGGCAGGTACAAAAAAATCAATCCTCTTTTGCAATCCAGAACTCATTGTTCAGTATAAGTTTTGCTACAAATAAGAAGGGGTATTATGATGCCTGAGACACTTTAAAATGATTGGAGTATTGATAACCATAAAGGTTGGTTCCAGGCTGGGTGCAGTGGCTCATGCCTGCAATCCTTGAATTTGAGAGGCTGAGGTGGGAGAATCACTTGAAGCCAGGAGTTCAAGACCAGCCTGGCAAGGAAACCAAAACGCCATCTCCACAAAAATTAAAAATTAGCCAGGGATGGGGGCATGCACCTGTAATTGTAGCTACTTAGGAAGGGGAGGCTGAGGCAGGAGGATTGCTTGAGTGCAGGAGTTGGAGGCTGCAGTGAGTTCTGATGGCACCACTGCACTCCAGCCTGGGCAGCAAAGTAAGACCCTGTCTCTAAATTAAAAAAAAAAAAAAAAAGTTTGGTTCTAGGGCTATAGAATAGAGAATTTAAAAGCATAATATATGAGGAAAATCTCAGCTATCTCAATTTTGTATTCCAATTTCGTGTTGACTTGATATATCAAGATGACTTTTTGTTTTAAAGGCTTTTATCTTCAGAACATGATGTCTGGGGTTAAATGTATTGACATATTCCACAGGTCTGTACTGTTCTTGAGCTGTGATAGCTTAGGAATGAATATGATTTGAACTCATGCATATTTACAGATGGCATGAAATGGAGAACAAGGCAGATCCACCTACTCCAAAAATGACCCTAAAGTAAATTGGTTTAAGAAATTAGATCCCAAAGATTGCTGGTGAATTTTGAAGGCTTCATCAGTATATCCATATTAAAAGGAGATGAAAGAAGCCAAAATAAAAGAATTATGGGCTGACAGGACAACTGGATTAAGCATCAGTTCTATTAAAAAGGGCTAACTTGAAGATTTTTTGACAATAAATTTTACTCCAGCTCTGTAGGGGAACTAAGGTGAACTTGATGGACAGTGGAAGGAATTACAACATGAAATTCCTGGAATAAAAATTAATTGGCTGGGTGCAGTGGCTCACGCCTGTAATCCTAGCACTTTGGGAGGCCGCGGCAGGTGGATCCCTTGAGGTCAGGAGTTTGAGACCAGCCTGGCCAACATGGTGAAACCCTGTCTCTATTAAAAATGCAAAAATTATCCAGGCGTGGTGGCAGATGCCTGTAATCCCAGCTACTTGGGAGGCTGAGGCAGGAGAATCGTGTGAACCTGGGAGGCAAAGGTTGCGGCGAGTCGAAACCGAGCCACTGCACTGCAGCCCGGTGACAGAGAGACTCCGTCTCAAAAAGAAAAAAAAATTATTGACTTTAAATAATTTTGCATAGTTAAGAAAATAATTTTGCATAATTAAAAACAAAAACAAATCTAAAGTTATTTTGTAAATTTATAAACCAAAAAAATCTATGCGTAACATGGTGTACTTCTAGAACTGCATTTGGGAGGTACAGTCAAACATATTGTGGAATTTGCTCATTTTGAGGGTCATTTCTAAGTATTTTATTTTATTTTATTTTATTTTGTTTTGAGACAGAGTCTTGTTCTGTCGCCCAGGCTGGAGTGCAGTGGTGCGATCTCGGCTCACTGCAAGCTCCACCTCCCGGGTTCACGCCATTCTCCTGCCTCAGCCTCCTGAGTAGCTGGGACTACAGGTGCCCGCCACCACGCCCGGCTAATTTTTTGTATTTTTAGTAAAGATGGGGTTTTACCGTGTTAGCCAGGATGGTCTCAATCTTCTGACCTCATGATCCGCCTGCCTCGACCTCCCAAAGTGCTGGGATTACAGGCATGAGCCACCGTGCCCAGCCAGTATTTTATTTTTTATATTGTTTTTTAAAAGAGGTGTGTAACTAAAAATGATAGTTTTCTGTTATTCCATCTTCCAGATGACTCACAATGTGAAAAAAGACTTTATCAGTATTATAGCAAAGAAGCCATCACCTGAATTCATTATTTTCAGTCAGAGCAACCTCATTTTTCAGAAAATAATAAAGTTCCCCATAAAGATATTCCACCCCCAGACCTTCTCCTGTAAATATAGCAGTGTCCTGTGAGGCGGAAAGCATCTTGCTTTTTGCATTTGACAGATGGTGGCAAAGATGTGGGCAACTAAAGGGGGCTATATGCTTTGCCTTAGAGAGTTGATAAAACTGTTTTGCCAGTATTTTATAGCACTAAGAAAATGTTCCAACATTTTGAGAAACCATTCTTTCCTAGAAAGTATTCTCCCTACAATTCTATTTATTCAGGAAGACTTGCTGACTTATTAAACTTCTAGTTCCTTTAAGAATTCTGAATCAATGAAAAACCAATTAATTAGATTTTACTATAAATATCAAAAAGTTGCAGCAAGAAAGTAGAATATGGCTGGGCATGGTGGCTCATATCTGTAATCCCAGCACTTTGGGAGGCTGAGGCAGGAAGATCACCTGAGCCCAGGAGTTTGATACCAGTCTGGTCAACATAGCGAGGTCTTGTTTCTGTAAAATAAAAATAAAAATTTAATAAAATGTTAAAAAGGGCTGGGCATGGTGGCTCACGCCTGTAATCCCCACACTTTGGGAGGCTGAGGCAGGCAGATCACCTGAGGTCAGGAGTTCGAGACCAACCCGGCCAACTTGGAGCGACCCCCCACCCCCCGCCGCTGCCTCCACTAAAAATACAAAAATTAGCCAGGCATGGTGGTGCATGCCTGTAATCCCAGCTACTTGGGAGGCTGAGGCAGGTGAATCGGTTGAACCCAGAAGGTGGATGATGCAGTGAGCCAAAATTGCACCATTGTGCTCCAGCCTGGGCGAAAGAGTGAGACTCTGTCGATAGATAGATAGATAGATAGATAGATAGATAGATAGATAGATAGATAGATAGAATATGCTGTTAAGATTCTGCAACAGCAAAGAGGCTAGGGAATTTAACAAGAACACAGGGGCCAGGTATGGTGGCTCATGCCTCTAATCCCAGCACTTTGGGAGGTTGAGGTGGGTGGATTGCTTGAGGCCAGATGTTCAAGACCAGCATGGCCAACATAGTAAGATCCCATCCCTAATTTTAGAAAAGAAGTAAAAATAAGAACACAGGGAATGGTGTGGCAAGTACCTGGCCCTCTAGTTAGTTCTCTTAGCTGTATTTGTATTGAAGACTTCATCAGATCTCTGGGGAGTATTTTCTTCCCGTTCAGTAGAATCACTTTTATATATTTATAGTTCTGAAGTGGCACTCTTCTCTCTGATTCCAGAGCTTGTCTTTCTAAAATTATATTTGGAATCTTCAGTGAAGCACATTTTTGGAATTTGCTCATTTAAAGGATAATTTTGAAGTGTTTATTTTTCGCTGATATTGTCCCAAAAATTCAAAGTTGTGTACCTGAGAAAATCAACACCTTCTATTCCATATTCTGTAACTGTGTTTGGTGCTCTATGCATTCCAAAACCTGACCTGGGGAGGAAGGGGAAGAGGAGGGCTCGGGGAAGGACGGACATTATCTGACTGGTACTTTCTGTGCCTCTCCCTGCAGGTCTACCCCACCACGATGCGCGCTTTGGGGATGGGAACCAGCGGCTCCCTGTGTCGCATTGGTGCAATGGTGGCACCATTTATATCCCAGGTACAGCCGAGGACCCTGCAGGGAGAGAGAGAATCTGAGAGAGGGGGAAAGAGGAACCCAGGGACCTTCAGATTAAAGGCAGAACGGAGGATTTCTGTTGACTTCATGAGTTTTCTGGAGGTGCCGTTTCCCTGCTGTTTGGTGGATTTAGGTAGAGAGAGAGGCTAAATCTGCTACCAGGCTTTCAGCCTTCCAGTCAGTAGTAGGCATTGCATTGCATTCAGGGTTTGCTCCATTTTAAAATGGGTATTACTGGGGGAAGATGGAAAACAATGGTCAACACGAGAAGCTTGGGCAGTTGAATGACAGTGGGCACTAACCCTGAGTTAGAATTGTTGTCTGGTCAGTTGTCCAGGTGGTAACTGTAAAACAGAGCCCGAGAGTAAGGGCAGGTTCAGCTGAGGGGCAGGGAGGTGGTGTGGGGCACAGGTGAGCCAGGCTTAGGCCTGGGATAAAATCCAGGGTGACTTGGAGCCGTGGATGGAGCCTTGTTTCAGGAGAAACAACAGAGGCAGGTATGGCGACCCTGGGGGTTGTGGTTCCTCAGAGGGCTATGGAGCTTGCTGTTTTGCACTTGTCAGTCTTTTTTTTTTTTTTGCTGTTTGCACTTGTCAGTCTTTTTTTTTTTTTTTTTTTGGCTGCAAAGAAACAGAAATCCAGGCTGGGGTGCGGTAGCTCACGCCTATAATCTCAGCACTTTGGGAGGCTGAGGTGGGTGGATCACCTGAGGCAAGGAGTTTGAAACCAGGCTGGGCAGCATGGTGAAACCCCATCTCTACTAAAAATACAAAAATGAGCTGGGCATGGTGGTGCTCTCCTGTAGTCCCAGCTACTCAGGAGGCTGAGGCACGAGAATCACTCGAACCCGGGAGGCAGAGGTTGCAGTAAGCCGAGATCGCGTCACTGCACTCTAGGCTGGGCGAGAGTGAGACTCTATCTCAAAAAAAAAAAACAGAAATCCACATGACCTGGCTGTAGCAAAAAAAGGCAGGAATGAGGCCGAGCCCAGTCTGGGAGTGGGGGCACTGACAGGGGCCCAGGCTCTGTCCTTTTTCTCTGTCTGGTGCCTGTGGTCACTCATTTCCACCTGAGCATGCAGGCTTTCCTCCTCCCTGAGAAGCAGGGTGCTGTGCTTGCCTGTGCATGTGGCAGCTCCACAAATCCCGAACACAAACCCTTCGTTCTGGCCTCTGGAAGACACTGATTAGTTCTCTCTGAATCCCGAGATAGAGACCCCCATTGGTCCGGTTGTCCATGCTTGAGCTAACTCAGTTGTGGCCCACAGTCAGGGTTATACATAAGTGCAGCTGGCAGAGGTGAAATTACAGACAGCGGGAGTTGGGATGGGCTGAGCAGACTTTATCGTATATTTCCTACAATTTAACACAGGGATTTTGCTATCACGAATTTTTTAAAACTCTCTTGGGAATGTTTTCCCCACCTGTCTTTTTCACTTTTTCTTTTTTTTTTAACATCTGAGAAACCAAGCTAATCCCCACCTGTCTTAAAGAAAAATGGGGATGCCTTTTGTCTGGTGCTTTTGCTTTTCAAAATTCCTTAATACTTATTTCATCATTTTCAGAAAAGAACCTAGAGATGAAAAAAGTTGTCATTTTTTTTTCTTTTTCCAGAGACAGGGTCTCGCTCTGTTGCCCAGGCTGGGGTACAGTCATGGCTCACTGCAGCCTCAATCCCCCCAGGTTCAAGGGATCCTCCCACCTGAGCCTCCCCAGTAGCTGGGACTACAGGCATGCACCACCATGCCTGACTATTTATTTATTTATTTTTAGAGATGGAGTCTCACTATGTTGCTCAGGCTGGCCTCCAACTTCTGGGTTTAGGCCATCCTCCTGCCTTGTCCTTCCAAAGTGTTGGGATTACAGGTGTGAACCACTGCACCCTGCCCGTAGTAAAACATTAACCCTATTTCTGGATGACTGAACTGAGGCATAGTTCATTTTCCAAGCTTTCATTAGGAATTGAGTTCTCGACCACCTGGAACATTCTCCCTGGGCATTTGTGGGTATTTATCCCGGAGGCTACGCTGCTGTTGGTGGGTTTGTGGTTTAGGAAAGAACCCAGCTGGGACCAGGTCTCCTGGGGCCGTAAGGCCCTGCTCTGTTTAGCATCCTGTAGCCCACCTGGATTCTTAACTCTTTGTGATTCTCAGTTATCTTTTTCTGCTACCCTCCCTTCATTTATTTTCATTTTCATTTTCTTTTTCTTTTCTTTTCCTATCTTCCTTTTCTCTTTCCTTCCTTCCTTCTTTTTCTTTTTTCTTTCTTTCCTTTTCTTTTTCCTTCCTTCCTCTCTCTCTCGTGCGCATGCACGCATGCTCTCATTCTCTCTCGCTCTTGCGTGCTCTCTCTCTCTCTCTGTCTCGCTCTGTCACCCAGGCTGGAGTGCAGTGGTATGATCTTGGTTCACTGCAACCTCCGCCTCCTGGGTTCAAGCAATTCTCCTGTCTTAGCCTCCCGAATAGCTGGAATTACAGGCACCCACCACCGCTCTTGGCTGATTTTTTGTATTTTTAGTAGAGACGGGGTTTCACGATGTTGGCCAGGCTGGTCTCAAACTCCTGACCTCAGGTGATCGGCCCGCCTCGGCCTCCCAAAGTGCTGGGATTGCAGGTGTGAGCCACCGTGCCCAGCCTGCTACCCTCCTTTCTAAAGTGGAGATAAAGAATAGCACCTACTACAGAGTTTTGCTCTAAGGATGAAATGAGATGAATAAATGTAAAGCAATTAACCCAATGTTTGACATACAGTAAGCACTCGGTAAATGTGAGCTAATATGATCATGATGATCAATAACGGTCAAGGTGAAACGCTATTCCAATGGATACTTCTCAATAATTTAACTTTGGAGTATTGTTGTATCAATTTCTGTGCAATCGAGATGCTCTGCTTTCCTTAACAGGTTTAGATTGGGGAGGTTTCGAATCTTGGAAGCTTTGTGCCAGCTCCTAGGATATTTGCCTCGGTTTAGGGTGGTGTGAGCTGCTCCAAGTAGACAGTAGGGTTTGGTGTCACTTTCATGAACTAATTAGTCACTTCCCTGAAAGGTAGTTCTCAAACTTTAGTGCTTCTCAGAATTACTAGGGTAACTTGATCACAGATCCTTGGATTCCACTCACAGATGCCGATTGTGTAGATGGGATCAGTTACCTACTTTCCTCCCCACCTCCACCTTAAAGATAAGGTCTCACTGTGTCACCCAGGCTGGAGTGCAGTGGCATGATCAGGGCTCACTACAGCCTCAACTTCCTGGGCTCAAGTAATCCTCCCACCTCAGCCCCACAAGTAGCTGGGACTACAGGCATGTGCCACCATGCCTGGCTAATTTTTTTGAATTTTAGTAGAGACGAGGTCTCACTGTGTTGCTCAGCCTGGCCTTCCAAGATCCTCCCACCTTGGCCTTTCAAAGTGCTGGGATTACAGGTGTGAGCCACGGAGCCTGGCCTCAGTTACTTATATTTTTAAGTATCCCCAGCAAATCTGATGCAGCTGATGGCGGGCCACCCTCTGGGGAGGCACAGCTATCAATAGGGAGGACTGGGAGATGAGTTCTTCCTTGCACTTAATTCTTCCTCTTGTTCTTCCACTTTTTCTTTTTCCTTCTTCTTGCTCCTCCTTCTTGTTTTTTTGCCTAAAACATGCTGTTAAACCAGTTAAACTAAACATTTTAATCAGTAATATGTTTATACATCCTAATGACTATAAGCTTAATACAAAGGTCTCTTTTAAAATGAATGTTTCAGGCTGGGCACAGTAACTCACACCTGTAATCCCAGCACTTTGGGAGGCCAAGGTGGGCAGATCACATGAGGCCAGGAGTTAGAGACCAGCCTGGCCAACACGGTGAAACCTCGTCTCTACTAAAAATATAAGAATTAGGCCGGGCGTGGTGGGGGGTGCCTGTAATCCCAGATAGTTGGGAGGCTGAGGCATAAGAATCGCTTGAACCTGGGAGATGGAGGTTGCACTGAGCCAAGATTGTGCCACTGCACTGCAGCCTGGATGACAAAGCGAGACTCTGTCTCAGAATAAATAAATAAATTAATTAATTGAATGTTCCAGCCAGGCATGATGGCTGGAGTGTGAGCCTCCTCAGTCCCAGCTACTCAGGAGGCTGAATGTGAGACTTGGTTGAGCCTGGGAGTTCGAGGCTGTGATGAGCTATGTTTGCACCACTGCACTCTAGCCTGGACAACAGAGTAAGACTCTGTCATAAATAAACAAATTAATTAATAATAATTCACCCACTGAAAAACTTTAAATAAGAACATTTTAAGATATTTAGTTGTTAGAAACTAATGATAGTAAAAAATAATAGTAGTCATGAGTATGTAGTCCAAGAAAACAATAAAGGAAAATTTTGCAACAAAAGTATTAAAGATTCAGGGCCAGGTGTGGTGGCTCATGTCTGTTATCCCAGCACTTTGGGCGGCTGAGGCTGGTGGATTACCTGAGGTCAGGAGCTCGAGACCAGCCTGACCAACATGGAGAAACCCTGTCTGTACTAAAAATATAAAATTAGCTGGGTTTGGTGATGCGCGCCTGTAATCCCAGCTATTCGGGAGGCTGAGGCAGGAGAATTGCTTGAACCTGGGAGGCGGAGTTTGTGGTGAGTCAAGATCATGCCATTGCACTCCAGCCTGGTCAACAAGAGCAAAACTCCATCTCAAAAAAAAAAAAAGTATTAAAGATTCACTGAAATACAGAAGGGACCAGTGCAAGGCCTCTGCCAATAGGTCAAGGGCTGCCTCCGCATTTATTCTGGGAAACTTCAAGAGATCAGTCACTTTAGCCCTAGCTAGGTGTCTTAGTTCAGGCTGCTATAGCATGTACCACAGACTCTGGGTGGCTTATAAACACAGAAACTTATTTCTCATAGTTCTGGAGGCTTGAAGTTCAAGATCGGGCACCCACATGTTTGGGTTCTAGTGAGGGCTCTCTTCTCGGCTTGGAGACAGCTACCTTCTTGTGTCCTCACATCCAGAAAGAGGGGAAAGAGTTTTTTCTGGTCTCTTTTATTTTTATTTTATTTAAAAATTTTTTTCCTTTCTTAAGCTGGGTCTAGTGAGGGCTCTCTTCTAGGCTTGGAGACAGCTACCTTCTTGTGTCCTCACATCCAGAAAGAGGGGAAAGAGTTTTTTCTGGTCTTTTATTTTTATTTTTAAAAAATTTTTCCTTTCTTAAACTGGGTGGTACATCTGTGATCTTTTTTTTCCTCCCCCAGACGGAGTCTCACTCTGTCGTCCAGGCTGGAGTGCAGTGGCGTGATGTCGGCTCACTGCAACCTCCGCCTCCCAGGTTCAAACAGTTCTCCTGCCTCAGCCTTCCAAGTAGCTGAGACTACAGGCGCCTGCCACCATGCCTAGCTAATTTTTGTATTTTTAGTAGAGATAGGATTTTACCATGTTGGCCAGGCTGGTCTCAAACTTTTTTTTTTTTTTTTTTTTGGAGACGGAGTCTCGCTCTGTCACCCAGGCAGGATGGAGTGCAGTGGCACGATCTTGGCTCACTGCAAGTTCTGCCTCCTGATTCACGCCATTCTCCTGCCTCAGCCTCCCGAGTAGCTGGGACTACAGGCGCCCGCCACCACGCCCAGCTAATTTTTTGTATTTTTAGTAGAGACCGGGTTTCACTGTGTTAGCCAGGATGGTCTTGATCTCCTGACTTCATGATCTGCCCATCTCGGCCTCCCAAAGTGCTGGGATTACAGGCGTGAGCCATCGTGCCCAGCCTTGTGATCTCTTTTTTTAAGGACACTAATTCCATTCATGAGTGCTCCACCATCATGACCTGATCATCCCCAAAGGCCCCACATCCAACTGTGATACCATCATATTGAGGATTCCACCTATGAATTTTGGAGGGACAAAAGCACCCAGTCCATAACACCAGGCATTCCTTGGTTCAGTGACGTGTGAACTGCTGGAACCTACTATGGACGTTAAAGTCCTTTCAGCATATCCATGGCTTTGGGATTTACCCTAGGCTTGCGGCACAGGCCCTGACAGCCTCATGGTGTGCGGCTGTGATTTGGGTAATGCAACCAAGACCTCTGCCTGTGGCCAGACTTCACATGGTGTTTTCATCAAATGAGATGGTCCAGCATCCAAAAAAAGCATTGAAAAGCATTTAAAATCTCTATAAAATCTCCTCAAAGAGATGTCAGTGGAAAAGCCCATTTGTGACTCGAGCAAAACTTTTGTTTTGTTTTGTTTTGTTTTTGTTTGTTTTATTTTGTTTCTTTTTTTAAATTTATTTATTTTTATTGATCATTCTTGGGTGTTTCTCACAGATGGGGATTTGGCAGGGTCATAGGACAATAGTGGAGGGAGGGTCAGCAGATAAACAAGTGAACAAAGGTCTCTGGTTTTCCTATGCAGAGGACCCTGTGGCCTTCCGTAGTGTTTGTGTCCCTGGGTACTTGAGATTAGGGAGTGGTGATGACTCTTAACGAGCATGCTGCCTTCAAGCATCTGTTTAACAAAGCACATCTTGCACCGCCCTTAATCCATTTAACCCTGAGTGGACACAGCACATGTTTCAGAGAGCACAGAGTTGGGGGTAAGGTCACCGATCAACAGGATCACAAGGCAGAAGAATTTTTCCTAGTACAGAACAAAATGAAAAGTCTCCCGTGTCTACCTCCCTCTACACAGACATGGCAACCATCCGATCTCTCAATCCCTTCCCCGCCTTTCCCCCGCTTCTATTCCACAAAACCGCCATTGTCATCATGGCCCATTCCCAATGAGCTGCGGGGTACACCTCCCAGACGGGGCGGTGGCCGGGCAGAGGGGCTCCTCACTTCCCAGTAGGGGCGGCCAGGCAGAGGCGCCCCTCACCTCCCGGACGGGTCGGCTGGCCGGGCGGGGGGCTGATCCCCCCACCTCCCTCCCGGACAGGGCGGCTGGCCAGGCGGGGGGCTGACCCCCCCACCTCCCTCCCGGATGGGGCGGCTGGCCGGGCGGGGGGCTGACCCCCCTACCTCCTTCCCGGACCGGGCGGCTGGCCGGGCAGAGGGGCTCCTCACTTCCCAGTAGGGGCGGCCGGGCAGAGGCGCCCCTCACCTCCCGGACGGGGCGGCCGGCCGGGCGGGGGACTGACCCCCCCACCTCCCTCCCGGTCGGGGCGGCTGGCCGGGCGGGGGGCTGACCCCCCCACCTCCCTCCCGGACGGGGCGACTGGCCGGGCGGGGGGCTGACTCCCCCACCTCCCTCCCAGATGGGGCGGCTGGCCAGGCGGGGGGCTGACCCCCCCACCTCCCTCCCAGACGGGGTGGCTGGCCGGGCGGGGGGCTGACCCCCCCCACCTCCTTCCCGGACGGGGTGGCTGGCTGGGCAGAGGGGCTCCTCACTTCCCAGTAGGGGCAGCCAGGCAGAGGCGCCCCTCACCTCCCAGACGGGGCGGCTGGCCGGGCAGGGGGCTGACCCCCCCCACCTCCCTCCCGGACGGGGCGGCTGGCCTGGTGGGGGCTGACCCCCACCTCCCTCCTGGATGGGGTGGCTGCCGGGCAGAGACGCTCCTCACTTCCCAGACGGGGTGGCTGCCGGGCGGAGGGGCTCCTCACTTCTCATATGGGGTGGTTGCCAGGCGGAGGGTCTCCTCACTTCTCAGACGGGGCGGCTGGGCAGAGACGCTCCTCACCTCCCAGACGGGGTCGCGGCCGGGTAGAGGCGCTCCTCACTTCCCAGACGGGGCGGCGGGGCAGAGGCGCTCCCCACATCTCAGACGATGGGTGGCTGGGCAGAGACGCTCCTCACTTCCTAGATGGGATGGTGGCCGGGAAGAGGCGCGCCTCACTTCCTAGATGGGATGGCGGCCGGGCAGAGACGCTCCTCACTTTCCAGACTGGGTAGCCAGGCAGAGGGGCTCCTCACGTCCCAGATGATGGGCGGCCAGGCAGAGACGCTCCTCACTTCCCAGACGGGGTGGCGGCCCGGCAGAGGCTGCAATCTCGGCACTTTGGGAGGCCAAGGCAGGCGGCATGCTTCGCCGGGTGGTCAGAGCTATTCGCCCATAGTCCGTAGCCCAGAGCCGGGGCTGCTCGGCTCTCCGTCCCGGGGGGCCGGGGCCGGGCTGGAGGCGTGCGAGCCTCTCATCGCTGCCTCCCAGCGCAGCCACCCGAGCCGCCGCCGCCGCCGCCGCCTCCCTCCATGGCTCAGCAAAACTTTTAAACAGCCTCTTTGCCTGACTCACTTCCGTTGTCGTCAGTCGCATAGCTGTCATCCCCAAATCTCCAGCCTCGTCCCTTCAACCTTATCACCCCTTTGAAGTTCAAATGCCAGCCGGGCGTGGTGGTCCACACCTGTAATCCTAACACTTTGGGAGGCTGAGGTGGGTGGATCATTTGAGGTCAGGAGTTCAAGACCAGCCTGGCCAATATGGTGAAACCCCATCTCTACTAAAAATACAAAAATTAGCCAGGTATGGTGGCACACGTCTGCAATCCCAGCTACTCAGGAGGTTGAGGCGGGAGAATCACTTGAACCCAGGAGGTGGAGGTTGCAGTGAGCTGAGATCGTGCCATTGCACTCCAGCCTGGGCAACAGAGTGACACTCTGTCTCAAAAAAAAAAAAAAAAAAAAAAAAAAAAAAGTTGAAATGCTGCCAAAATTCAGCGGAACTAGCCTCGTACAAACTCCGATATATTTGCTTGTCTTCTCTGCTTTTTCTAGCTGAAATCATTCAGCCTTTCAGGTTTCAGAAGAGAGCAAAGTAGGCAAACAGAGACTCTGTTAGGAGGAAGGAGAATTCCTTAATTCAGGGTCCTATTTTGGTGACCATTCAATAAGTTCTTTCTGGAGTAATTCTCTACAAGTTTTAGAGGACTTCTTATGTAGTTTGGCAGTTAGAGCACCAAAAGAGACTCAATTAGCTGCAGTCTATTTGTTAGCATAGAATCAAGAATTATTTTATCCCAACTGAATGTTCAAAACATTTATTGAACTTGTCCTCTGTGCCTGCCATTGTTCTAGTTCTATTTATTTGCAGTAATCAATAAGCCAGATGAGGTGCCAGTGGTGTGCTGGAGCTGGCCTGGACTCGCTTTTGAAAGCCGATGGTTAAATTTTCAGGAAAAATCGCCAACTGGTTAATGTCACATTGTTTGAAATTAGTCATGGTGCTAGTGTGTACACTGTGGAAATTGACAAATGATGTAAGTCAGGGCCTTGGGTTTTTTGAGAACCTGTTGTTGAACATTTGACAGCACACCACCACAAGGTTCCTGCCCTCAAGAGACTTACATTCAAGTTGGGTACTTTATCAGTATGCAATTAATGTAAAATAATTCCAGATTGTGATTAGTGCTTTGGAGGTACTATGGTAATGAGTAAAAGGGGTGACAGGCTTTTTTAGGCAGTCCTCTCTGGGAAGGTGATACTGAAGTTGAGATCTGAAGTATGAGAAGTTGAATGCTGTGTAAAGGGAAACAGCATTTCAAGTAGAATGACTGCTGGTTTGAGGGCCTCGAGGTGGGACAGACATCAGTGTGTTCCAGGAGTAGGAAATAGCCATGGTGAGCCAAATGGAGAGAAGTGCAGGGGCAGAATGTGCCTTCCAGGCATATTAAGGACTTTAGATTTTTACCTTAGGAGCAGTGGGGAAAACTTTAAGGGTTTTAAGCAGGTGAGGGATATGATCAGTTTTGTTTTTTAAAAAGATCACTCTGGCCTGTCACGGTGGCTCATGCCTGTAATCTCAGCACTTTGGGAGGCCGAGGCGAGTGGATCACCTGAAGTCAGGAGTTTGAGACGAGCCTGGCCAACATGGTGAAACCCCATCTCTACTAAAAATACAAAAATTAGCCAGGCGTGGTGGCACGCGTCTGTAGCCCCAGCTAGTTGGGAGGCTGAGGCAGGAGAATCGCTGGAACCCTGGGGACGGAGGTGGCAGTGAGCCAGGATTGTGCCGCTGCACTCCAGCCTGGCTGACAGAGTGAGACTCTGTCTCAAAAAAATAAAAAGATAATAAAAAGATCACTCTGGTTGCTTGCAGAGAGTAAACTGGAGGAGGGAAAGGGTAGAGCAAGCTTATAAGACAACTCTCAGTTCACATTGCCATGTATTATTGCCATGAAAGAGGAGATTTCAGAATTCTGGAAAACCCTTTCTGTTATACTATAAAGATATAGGAAAAGATGGTAAACCTGACTGCGTAAAAAATTTACATTTCTGGCCAGGCGCGGTGGCTCATGCCTGTAATCCCAGCACTTTAGGAGGCCAAGGCTGATTGATCATCTGAGGTCAGGAGTTCGAGACCAGCCTGGCCAACATGGTGAAAACCAGTTTCTACTAAAAATACAATATTAGCTGGGCATGGTGGCAGGCACCTGTAATCCCAGCTACTCAGGAGGCTGAGGCAGGAGAATCCCTTAGAACCTGGGAGGCGGAGGTGCAGTGAGCTGAGATCACGCCACTATACTCCAGCCTGGGCGATAGAGCGAGACTTTCTCTCTCTCACCAAAAAAAAAAAAAAAAAAAAAAAATTAAGTCTGGCTTGGATAAGGATAAAAGATAAAGTCTTATCTTTCAAGGGTCACAAAAAAAACCCTAATTTAATGGTTACAGCTGAAAGATGATCTTTTTGTCCTATATAAATGCCTGATGTTCTCTTGAAGCATGGGGAAAAAAAGTCCGCTCAAGATGACAGAGAACTTCACAAGTTAATGGGAATCAAATTACATCCATTTAATTTTTTCAGAAGTGATTTCCAATAAGCCGTGAACTTATTGAGAAACTGTACGTTGTCAAAGATCAACAGAGCTAGGCACTAGTTAAAGGGGTGAGGATTGTTTGGTTTTTGTTTTGTTTTGTTTTGTTTTGGGGTTGGGGGTTTTTGAGACAGAGTCTTGCTCTGTCGCCTAGGCTGGAGTGCAATGGTGCGATCTCAGCCCACTACAACCTCTGCCTCCTGGGTTGAAGCAATTCTCATGCCTCAGCGTCCCGAGTAGCTAGGACTACAGGCGCACACTGCCATGCCCTGCTAATTTTTTATTTTTAGTAGAGACGAGGTTTTGCCATGTTGGCGAGGCTGGTCTAAAACTCCTAACCTCAAGTGATCTGTCCACCTTGGCTTCCGAAAAGTGCTGGGATTACAGGCGTGAGCCACTGCGCCCGGCCAAGGTTTTAATCAGTAATAACTATTGCAAAAGAGAAGAGTCCACGGTGAACTGAACTCAGCCTCCATTTGTACAGAGGTGACTGGGTGTTTCAAAGGGAGAATGGCAGCGGTCTTAGGAGGGTGGCAGGGGCTTGAGCACAGTCAGTGAAGTGAAACATTACAAATACCTGTAAGTGGGTGTCCGTCTGTGTAAATCCCACCTGGATTTGCTAAGTGGCGCTCTTTAAAGTTAGGCTCTGTCAAGGCTGGGAACCTGGGGCCCTATCTTCAGATGTCAGCTAGAACAAATAGATTCTTGGGCAGCCTTGAGTTTTCTCAGGGAGGCCCTTCAAGGGTGGCTGCAGCCTCATAAGGGTGTGTCCTTGAGCTCTTAGAAACTACGTTAGTGTTTAAGTGTCAGGGCAAGGTCAAGGCCTAGTGGAGAAGAGGGCTCATAGGAGCTGGGCTAGGGTTTGGTCAAGGAGAGGATCTTAGCCTCTAATTTATAAATATGTTTGTGTGTGCTGTATTTTGAGTGATTTAAGAGTTTTCCCAAGGGCAATTTTGACCACGTGATTTTTTTTCTTCCATCCTGAAAACACAAAAACCTACAAAGTAGAATTGAAACTTTACTAATATCTCACCATTTAATGATAACAAAGATAAACATTTTAATGAGGCTTTTAAAATATATTTTTCTATGTGTGTGTGTATAAATATGCATATACATTGTTAGTGATGTAGGTGCAAATAAAAAAAAAGAGTATAAATTTCACCCAAATATCATAGTACTTTTTATAGCCTGCTCTTTTACTCTCTCTCTCTCTTTTTCTTTTTTTATGTATGGACAGAGGAGAGGGAGGGGAGAAAGAAAAGGAAAAGGAAGAAAAAGATCTTTTGTTCGTATGTTGTAGACATTTTTCATGTCCATAAATATAAAAAATAAGCATTAAGCTGAAAAATATTTCATTGTACGTATATCCCAAAAGTTACTTTTCAGTTAGTTCTGTATTATTGAACATCTCAACTATTTCAGAAAGATTTTAATATAAACCACAATAATAAGGCTAGGCATGCTGGCTCACATCTGTAATCCCAGAATTTTGGGAGGCTGAGGCAGGCGGATCATTTGCGGTCAGGAGTTAGAAACCAGCCTGGCCAACATGGCAAAACCCCGTCTCTACTAAACAAAAATTATCTGAGTGTGGTGGCGGGCGCCTTTAATCCCAGCTACTCTGGAGGCTGAAGCAGGAGAATCGACTGAAACTGGGAGGTGGAGGCTGCAGTGAGCTGAGATCACGCCACTGCATTCCATCCTAGGCAGCAGAACGAGACTCTATCCCTCTCCCCACCCCCACCGCCCCCCCCCCAAAAAAAAAAAACAGTAATGAGCATCCTTGTGCTTGCTTTTGTTTTTTGTTTTGTTTTAAGACAGGGTCTCACTCTGTTGCCCAGGCTGACAGGCAGGGGTGCAATCACAGCTTATTGCCACCTCAACTTCCTGGGCTCACATGATCCTTCTATCTCAGTCTCCTGAGTAGCTGGGACTGCAGGTGCTCACCACCACATCCTGCTATTTTTTTTTTTTTTTTTTGTAGAGGTGGTGTCTTGCCATGTTGCCCAGGTTGGAGGCTGAGCTTGAACTCCTGGGCTCAAGCAATCCTCCCACTTTGGCTCCTAAAGTGCTGGGATTACAGGCGTGAGCCATCGGGCCCAGCTGTGCTTACATTTTTATCCAATTGTGCAATTATCTCCTTAGGGTGAATCCCTAGAAATTGGATTGGTAGGTGAAGGGGTCTGCTTGCTTTCATTTTGGTACATTGTGCTCAAGTCCTCTTGGGCGAGCTTGTACCAGTGCCTGAGAGCCTTGTTGCTTCACATATCTGCCACAGATGTTAGTCTTTCATCTTTGCCAATCTCACTGGCAATAAATGATACCTCTTTATTATTGTAATTAGTGTTTCTTTTATTAGGAATGGTACTGAATGTTCTTATTCATATTTTAATTGGGTGATTTATCTTTTTTAGCTTGCCCACTCAGGTACTTGCCCATTTTTCAATTCAGTCTTTAAAGCATGGATCTGTAAGAGTCTCTCATAAATATGTGTGTATATATATGTGTGGGTGGGTGGGTGGGTTTGTCTATAAAGGATTTTTAGCAGTTTTTCTGACATATTACAAATATTCCGCATTTGGCAATTACGTTGCAGAGATTTGTTATTTGTCTTTCATTCTCGTTCGTGTTCTCCTTTTTCTGTGCGGGGTTCATAGACACTCAAATGTATCAGTATTTCTCTGTATATTTCTCGAGTCTGCAACTAGGATTATAAAAAACACACACCTCTTTTCTTCCAGGCCTTCTATGGCATTTTCTTTTTTGAGAGGGCAAGGGGGGGAGTGTACACTTTTGATTGAAGTATAACATACACGTGGAAGTGCCCACATCGTACGTGTCCAACTTACTCACATTTCACAAAGTGAATGCAACCCAGATTCTGACCCAGATATCCCTGCTGTGCCCTCTTCCAGGCCATGGGCGTCTGTTGAGGCGTGAGGTCCAATGCCGGAAACAGCTGTACAATTTCCCCCAGTGGCAAGCCGGCTGTCTCAACACGACGTATTGAAAATCCATTTTTTACTCATAGGTTAGAAATGTCTGTTTGCTTATGTTCCCGCAATTGGCCTATTTCTAGCTCGCTATTTTAGTCCATTGATCTGTCTGCTTTTGTCACTGACATGTTCTTTTTATTACTCTAATGAGATTTATAGCACGTTTTTTAAACTGGCTGTTCCAAACCTACTTCATTGCTCTTTTTCAGAATCACTTAGTAACATTCCGCCCAAATCCTATTAACATTTTAATTGTTAATGTGTTCAATGTAACAGCTAATAGAGGAAAAATTGACTTTTTTTCTTATAGCGTTGTCTATGTATCCAAGAACAAGGTTTGTCTCTTTCTTTGTTCAATCTTTCCTCCTATGGCCCTTGCCGGGATTTTATTGTTTTCTTCAAATAGATCCTATGTGTCTTGCTATGTTTATTCCTAGGCATCTTATGGCATTTTGTTGTTATTAGGAATGGATTATTTTCTTTCATTATAACTTCTATTTTAACATTCCAAGTAGTTATCTATATTTAGAAGGCTATTGATTTTTTTAATATTGATTTTTAAACAACCAGCTTACTGAATGCATTCCTAATACTTTCTCATTTGAGTCTCTTGAGTTTTTCAGGTTTATAATTGTAGCCCTTCTGCGATTTCTATCTATCCCTTGATGCTGAATGCTTCCAATCAGCATTTAATATGCTTCGGGTTCCACAGCTTCCGAGCTGTAAAATCAACCTTGTTCACTACTGCTTTTCTCCTCTTTCCAGCTAACCTCCTTAAGAGTTCTCTTCCCGCTTCATTTCCTGCCTTCCACTCATTCCTTCACCTCCTCCAAGCTGGCTGCAGCCATCTCTACTCCACCAAAATCATTCTTGGTAAGGTCTCCAGTGACCTCTGTGTCTCCAGGTTCAAAGGTCGTTTTAACCCCTCATCTCACCTGACCTTTGACCTGCGTTAAGGACTCCTGGCCGTGCTCTCCCTCCGGCATCCCGTGTTCCCTTCTGGTGGCTCCATCACTTGCACTCTGTGGGTTTCCTCCGACCTCTGTGGCGGCTGCTTCCCCATCTCTTTGTGACTTGTCTTCCTCTACTCTTTCTTTGGTTGTGGATTTCTTGTTGCTCAATATTAGACCCTTCTAGTTTCTTATTTCACTCTCCATTGAGATGGTATCATCCATTTTATGACTTTAGTTACCAGTGACTTCCTCATGAACCCCAAACTTCTATCTCTAGACGAGGCCTTGCTTCTCGCTCCAGATTCATCCACCTGATTATCTCCCCAGCATTTTCGCCTGGATGTCTCAAAAGCATCTTAAATCTAGCATGTTTGAAATTAAACTCCTGACATCTCTCCCCAAACCCGTCTGGCCTCCCTGCTGTGAGCTCTTATGGCACCTTGAGCTTTTCCTTCATATCACTTATTGTATTGAGAGAGGAGAATGAAAAAAAAAAACAAAAAACAGTTAAGCAGACAGTTAGGGCAAGTCCTCCATAGAATTATTTTTTTTTTGTTTTGTTTTCTCGAGACAGAGTCTAGCTCTGTCACCCAGGCTGGATGCAATGGTACGATCCCAGCACACTGCAACCTCTGCCTCCTGGGTTCAAGCAATTCTCCTGCCTCAGCCTCCCGAGTAGCTGGGATAACAGGCATGCGCCACCACGCCCAGCTCATTTTTGTATTTTTAGTAAAGATGGGGTTTCACCATGTTGGCCAGGCTGGTCTTGAACTCCTGACGTCAGGTGATCCGCCTGCCTCCGCCTCCCAAAGTGCTGGGATTACAGGTGACAGCCACTGTGCCTGGCCTGTAGAATTCTTTTAAACAGAGGAACAGCCTAAAATATCAAGCTGTAGCTGCACAGAGAAGGGAGCAAGGCCCAATGTGGAGATGCCTTTGTTCTTTGTGTAATGAGCGGGCTCCTTGGGAAAAAATTTCCTCCCCTTTCAGACATGTCCACAGTGGGCTCTGTGGGAACTTGCATAGAAGGGAGGCTTGCCTGAGACATACCCACAGCTGCACAGATAAGGGCAGTTACACAAGTAACTACGCAGATAAGGGAAGTTACACAGGTAGGGAAGTTTCTTATAAAAGCTTTTGTATTCAACTGAAAAATGGCAACCCTCTTCTGGGTCCCCTCTCCACAGTGGAGAGCTTTCCTCTTCCGCTTAATAACTTTCTCTCCAACCTCACCCTTGGTGTCCACATTCCTTAATTTTCTTGGTCGTGAGACAAGAACTCCAGGTAATACCTCAGACAACAAGACTGCAACAATATTGTAATTGCCCATTTATTTTCCAGGCTATTTAAAATCAATCTCTTCCAATAGACTTTACTCGCCATGAGGACCAGGACGTGTGCATAGTTGGCTAATTTTTGTGTTCCCGGCTCCTACCGTAGTAACTCTTACTTGAGTGACCTGGTGCTCAAAACATTTTATGAATGATTTCTAACTGGCTTTTCTTTTTTAAATAGAAAAAAACAATTTTAAAAAAATTTATTTGTATTCAACTATTTTACTGAAATATGAATTTGAGTCCTTGGAGAAACAGATGCCAACATGGAATTGCACATGCAAGAGGTTCATTGGAAAACACCCGAAGGCTGCTGGAGTGGGGAGGGAGAGCCCTGGACCGCAATGCTGGGTGGCCAGCGAGGACTCCCTCTCAGCCAGAGCCTTTGCCTCAGCTGGTGAACTATTGAGATTTATTTGACAGTATTTGTCATTTTTGAATCAATTCTCATAAATGGATGGTGACTGGGACTGTTTGTGGTTATGTGTTTTATCTTGTTAGTTTCCAGAATGATTGTCATTCTATTTTTTTTTTTTTTTTTTTTTTTTTTTTTTTTTGCCCAGGTTAGAGTGCAGTGGTATGATCTCGGGTCACTGCAACTTCTGCCTCCCAGGTTCAAGAGATTCTCCTGCCTCAGCCTCCCAAGTAGCTGGGATTATAGGCGCCTGCCACCACGCTCAGCTAATTTTTGTATTTTTAGTAGAGACCGGGTTTCGCTGTGTTGGCCAGGCTGATCTCAAGCTCCTGACCTTGGGTGATCCATCTGCCTCGGCCTCCCAAAGTGCTAGGATTACAGGCATGAGCCACTGCACCCAGCCTTCATTCTAGTCTTATTAAAAAGACATGGGAAAATTTTCTTTTCTCTCTAGACTCTGTTCCTTGGAGATTTGAAAGAGCTACCTGTGAAAGAGGGAGTCCTGGCACTTTTGAGGATGTGGTTCTTTGGTCATTCTCTGTTTCTTCTCTGGTTGTTTCTCTTAGTTTTATCTTTTTTTTTTTTTTAAATAAATGTCAGGAAAAATTTTTATTGAATGCTTCATTCAAATTTATTAGCATTGAACTGTGGGGAGAATTCTCTTGTGGTTCTTTTCCTTTCCTCTACATTAGCAATTATTTTCTCTTTCACATTTTTTTCTCTTTTTTAGAGCTGGGGGCTCATTGTGTTGCCCAGGCTGGTCTTGAACTCCTGGCTTCAGGTGACCCTCCCATCTCAGCCTCCCAAAGTGCTGGGATTACAGTTATGCACCACTACACCCAACCTTCTTTCACATTCTTAATGCCATGCTTTTTTACTTTAATTTCTAACTAGGTTTATTTTTTCCTAAAATAAAATATTTCATGCATCAATTTATCAACCCCATTTGTTTCTATTTTCCAGTGTATTCACTTAAGCTTTTGTTTTTATTTCCGTTGCACTAATTTCTTAGGTTTATTAACTTTAACTTCTTGAATTGGAAGAATAGTTCATTGTTTCCATTATTTCTTATATTAACTTTTTTTTTTTTTTTTTGAGATAAAGTTTTGCTCTGTTGCCCAGGTTGGAGTGTAACGGCACAATTTCGGCTCGCTGCAACCTCTGCCTCCGAGGTTCAAGAGACTCTCCTGCCTCAGCCTCCCAAGTAGCTGGAATTTACAGGTGCCCGCCACCACGCCTGGCTAACTTTTTTTGTGTTTTTAATAGAGACGGGGTTTTGGCATGTTAGCCAGGCTGGTCTTGAACTTCTGACCTCAGGTGATCCTCCCGCCTCGGCCTCCCAATGTGTTGGGATTACAGGCGTAAGCCACCATGCCCAGCCCACTATATTAACATATTTTATATTAACAAGATTTACAGTCATTTACATTGTTTTCTTAATATAAAAATATGCTTGTTGTAAAGCTTCATAGAAGTATGTAACTGAATATCATCAAAATTAAGGCTGTTGACCAGGCATGGTGGCTTACGCCTGTACTCCCAGTGCTTTAGGAGGTCAAAGTGGGAGGATTGCTTCATCCTGGGAGTCTGAGACCAGCCTGAGCAACACAGTGGGGCCCCATGTCTACAAAAAATAAAAAAACTAGCTGGGTGTGGTGGCAGATGTCTGTAGTCCCAGCTACTTGAGAGGCTGAGCTGAGAGGATCACTTGAGCCCAGGAGGTCGACACTGCAGTGAGTCGTGACCACACCACTGCACTCAGCTTGGGCAACAGAGTGAGACGCTGTCTCAATGAAAAAAAAAACGAATAAAGAAATTAAGGTTTTTGAGACAGAAATAATTTTGTAAAGGTTTATCGAAAGCCAAATGTGATGACCACAAAGTTGGGAGTGTTCTGGAGTCTGTCGCAAGGAGAAAGGTTTTTATAGGAAAGTTTAAAAGAAGAGAAGGAGATCTTTCATGTCAGAGTTTTCCTCTTTTCATTGGAGGGTATAATAGAGAGGTTACATTCATTAGCTGCAGATTACAACATACAGGATACAAAGATCTATGTGCAAGATAGTAAAATTTCATGCTTCATCTAATCTATTTTTTAGACAGAGTCTCACTCTGTCGCCCAGGCTGAAGTGCAGTGGTGCAGTCTCCGCTCACTGCAACCTCTGCCTGCCGGGTTCGAGCAATTCTTGTGCCTCAGCCTCCTGAGTAGCTGGGACCCCAGGTGCATGCCCAGCTAATTTTTTATTAGTAGAGAAGGGGTTTCACCGTGTTGGCCAGGCTGGTCTCAAACTCCTGGCCTGAATTGATCCACCTGCCTTAGCCTTCCAAAGTGCTGGGATTACAGGCATGAGCCACCGCACCCGGCCTGCTTTAGCTGATCTTAAAATACATCCACACCCTATTCAGTGTCAGCAGGTTATACATTGATCAGTACATCAACAATGTGAGGAATTTACCATAAGTTTCTTTACTTGGAGACAGAATGTCACCATCAAATCACAAGACCTCCCCAAAATGGATTAATTTGGAAGCCTGCTTGTTTCTAAAGTAAACTGTCAAATGTGACCTGTAAGTTATAAGGGAAAATTATCTGTAATTTATTACCAGAGATAATCACTGTAGTTCTTCCAGATGCTTTCATATACATATATTTTGTCTCTCTGGGCATGTCTGTGTGTGTTCCAGTCATATTTGTATATATGTGGATGTGTATGTATATATAGATGTGTGTTTTATATACATGTTATATGTATTATATACAGATGCATGTGTATCTGTAGATAGAGTTACTTCCATGAATATCTGTATATCTATCTAGATATATCTGTGTTATGGTGACCTGCAGAGGCAGATGGATAACCCCCTTTTCAAAGTTTGGTTCACTTTTTGAGACTGATGATGACACGAACACACACCAAGAGGGCATAAAAAGGTTTCTTACCTTACTTTACAAAATTGAGGTCCTGGGAGAGCAGGACAGACCTCTCAAGCAGGTCAAAAATGGCCTGAGAGCAAGGGAAGGGGACTGTGGTTAGGGGGTGGAAATGGGGTGAGGGTGCCTATGCAAGGGCAGGGGCTTTTGTGGTTTAAGCCTCCTGCTAGCACCAAAGGAAGGAGCACTCAGGCTTTCTCATAAGCTTGTCCAGATGTGGAACACAAAAGGAAGGGGGAGGAGTGAGGCTTAAAGGCCATCAGCAAATGTCGGATGGAGTCAGACACCTCTTTACAGTATATAGCTACATCTGTGTGAATATATATGTAGACATGTCTGTGTATAAACACACACATCTACATATATATATATATATGGCAACTGCATTTTCTCACTAATAATCTTATGTCAGTACATGTAGATTACCCTTATTCTTTTAAGTAGGTGCATAGATTTCTGTGGCATGCATGTGCCATAATTAGATAGCCATCACCTTGTCAATGAATACATTGTTTGCATTTTATTTTTTTCTGCTATTTACAAGCAATGGGAAACTGAACATTATGCACAACACGCCTTTGTCCACATGCGAGTATTTTTTTCAAGAGATGGGATCTTGCTTTGTTGCCCAGACTGCAGAGGCTATTCACAGGAGTGATCATGGCTCACTGTAGCCTCAAACTTTGGGCTCAAGTGATCCTCCCACCTCAGCCTTCAAATATTTGGGACTATAAGCATGCACCATCATGCCCAGCTTATGTGCAACTATTTTAATCATTTAACATACAGTTATTGAGCCCTTTTATGTTCCACACACTTTAAAATAGTCAAGGTCTGATTCTTTGAAGTTACATACTAGTGGAGAACGGACAAGGGATGAACAGTCAGTTAATACATCAGATAATGATTAATGCTATGAAAACATAAAACAGGCAAAGGAGCTAGTGATGAGGTGGTTAGAGCTTCTACAATAGGGCAGAGACACGTGGGAAGTAAGGCAGGGACTCAGGAGCATGTTGGAGGGAAAAGCAGAATTCTGTAGAAAAAGAGTGTACATTTAAAAGTGGATGACCAATCTTATCAAATTATGTTTTATATTTTTTAAAAGTATGCACTTCTCAGTATAATAATTTATTAGAAACATTCTTTTTTTCTCCCCTACATCTTCCCATTTCCCCCTACCCCTGGTAATCACCGTTTTATTCTATGTATCTGATTTCTTTTTTCTTTTTTAGATTCCACATATAAGAGAGAGCATGCAGTATTTGTCTTTTTGTGCCTGGCTTCTTATTAGTTTTTAGCATAATGTCCTCTAGGCTCATTCATGTTGTTGCAAATGGCATTTCCTTCTTTTTCAAGGCCGACTCTTCTTTCATTGTATGTATATATCACACTTTATTCATCTGTTGGTGGACACTTGAGTTGTTTCTGTATTTTGGCTGCTGTGAATAATGCTGCAATGAGCATTTGTGGTAGGAGTGCAGATATCTTTACAAGGTGGTGATTTTCTTTTCTTTTTTCTTTTTTTGAGATGGAATCTCGCTCTGTCGCCCAGGCTAGAGTGCAGTGGCACGATCTCGGCTCACTGCAAGCTCCGCCTCCCGAATTCATGCCATTCTCCTGCCTCAGTCTCCCAAGTAGCTGGGACTACAGTTGCCCGCAACCACGCTCGGCTAATTTTTTGTATTTTTTAGTAGAGACAGGATTTCACCATGTTAGCCAGGATGGTCTCGATCTCCTGACCTTGTGATCCACCCGCCTCGGCCTCCCAAAGTGCTGGGATTACAGGCGTGAGGCACCGCGCCCAGCCTATTTTCTTAGGGTGTGTATCCAGCAGAGGGATTGCTGAATCGTCTGGTAGTACTACTTTTAACTTCCTTAGGAATATCCACAGGATTTTCCATAGTGGCTTTACCACTGACAGTCAGTTTCCTTTCTCTACATTCTCGCCAAAGCTTATCTCGTGTTTGTGATAGACATGTGAGGTGATATATCTTACTGTGGTTTTGATTTTCATTTTCCTGATGATCAGTGAGGTTGAGCACATTTTCATATACCTCTTGGCCATTTGTATGGCTTCTTTGGAGAAATGTCTATTCAGGTCTATAAACACATTGTTAAACAAGCATCCGTTTCTTTTCATCATCACCAAAAGGGATAGCATTTTTTTTTTTCTTTTGAGACACTGTCTCGCTCTGTCACCGAGACTGGAATGCAATGGCACAATCATGGCTCATTGCAGCTTCAAACTCCTGGGCTCCAGCGATCCTTCCACCTCAGCCTTCTGAGTAGCTGGGAGTACAGGCGTGTGCTGCTGTGTCTGACTAATTTTTTTATTATTTGTAGAGACAGGGTCTCCCTCTGTTGCCCAGGATGGTCATGAACTCCTGGGCTCTAGCTAGAGATCCTCCCAGCTCAGCCGCCCAAAGCTCTACAGTTACAGATGTGAGCCACTGTGCCTGGCCAGGGATAGCAAGTTTTTAAACCTTTTTCAATCTGGTGAACGATAAATTATATCTTGTCTTAATTTGCACTTTGTTCATTATTAATCAACTTGAGCAGCTTTCATTTACTATCTTCATATTTTATTAAATTTTTAATGTAATTTGCAATTTTTCTACAGGCTATTAGCCATGTATCATCATACTACAGATGTTTTTACATTGTTTCTAATTTGGTTTTACTATCAAGTTTTTTGGCAAACAAAATATTAAATTTGTATGTAGTCAGTTTACCAATTATTTTCACTTAAGGTGTTTGTTTTCTGTCAGGCTTAAATGGCCTTCATCACTTGTTCATATTTCTGCAAATATTTATAAAAATGAAAGTTCAGAGGCTTTCAGTGTTTCATGTAACTTTAAATTGATTTTTTTTCCTTTTTTTTTTTTTTTTTTGAGACGGAGTCTCACTCCATTGTCCAGGCTGGAGTGCAGTGGTGTGTCCTCAGCTGACTGCAACCTCTGCCTCCTGGGTTCAAGCAATTCTCCTGTCTCAGCCTCCCGAGTAGCTTGGACCACAGGTGTGCACCACCACGCCCAGCTAATTTTTCTACTTTTAGTAGAGACGGGGTTTCACCTTGTTGGTCAGGCTGGTCTTGAGCTCCTGACCTCAGGTGATCCACCCACCTTGGCCTCCCAAAGTGCTGGGATTACAGGCATGAGCCACCACGCCTGGCAAATTGATTTTTTCATAATTTATTTATACATAGGCCTGAAGTAAGGATCTAGCTCTAAAAAGCAACAAAACAATGAAAAAGCAACAAAACAATGCCTAGCTGGCTGTTCCTAGGCCATCAATCATCCTTGTGTGTCACCCCTCAAATGATTAAACATTTCCCTGTTATAATAAACCAAATGTCATAGATACTTGGATCTATTTTGTGACTCATTGCTTTACTGATCTCTTTATTCCAGCACCAACACTACACTGCTAATGATTGCAACTTTAATTCCCCCTAGGCAAATAACCTCTCTGACTCCCTATACCCCCACGTTTTCAGAAGTTGCCTAATTTTTTTATGTGTTAATTCTTTCAAATTAACTTTACTACATAAAGAATCCAGTTTATTTAAAAAGTTTGTTGTAATTTGTCTTTTGACATTTCTGTATCTCTTGTTTTTTTTTTTTTTTTTTTTTTGGAGACGGATCTCACTATGTTGCCCAGGTTGGAGTACAATTATAGGGACTATTCTCAGGTGCAATTATAGAACACTGCAGCCTCTAACTCCTGGCCTTAAGTGATCCTCCTGCCTTAACCTCCCAAGTATCTGGGACTACAGGTGCATGCTACTCTGCCCAGCCAACTTAACTTTAGAATTAGTTTTTTCTCAAAATCCTGCTGGGATTTTAATTTCTATTAGAATTACAGATTGTTTTGGTGAGGATTATATTTTTACAAGATTGTATTTGCCTAAGAACTGAAGTAGATTTTTAAATGTACTTAGTAGAGTTATAATTTTCTTATACATTTCTTGTTTATTCCTAAGTATTCTATTTTTGTTCCTATTAGCTGTGTCCTATAAATTTAACATGTTGTGTTTTCATTCCATTCCATGTATTTTTAATTTTTCTTGAGACTTCTTTAGTGCATGGATTACATAGAAGTGTTTGGATATTTTGCTGTTACCTGTTCTTAGCTTGACATCCTTTTAGGACTAGAACACACTATGATTTCAATTCTTTTAAATCTTTGAGGATCCTTTTAGGGCCCTGGATATGGTTTATCTTGGTGAGCGTTAAGTGGGCACCTGAACAGAAGATGTATTCTGTCATTGGGTGGCCTGTCCTACAAGTGTCAGTTAGATCCCATTGCTTGATGGTGTCATAAAATTCTATGCTGATTTGCTGTCTAATAGTCCTATCAATTGTTGAGGTAGGAGTATTAAAGTCTCCAACTATTTGTGGATGTCTACTTTTCCTTTTATTTCTAACAGTTTTGCTGAATGTATTTTGAAGCTCTTTTATTTGATGTATAACCTTCAGTATAGCTACGTCTTCTTGGTGGATTGACCCTTGCGTCTTCATGTAATGTCTCTCTATTCCTGGTCTGGGCTGCTTTTTAGAAGAAGAGATTAACAACAGATCTCTTTCCTTTTGATACAGTAAATCTGGAGTGGTCTCCAAAAATCTGCATTTTAACAAATTTCCAAGATGATTTTTATAATCAGGTATGACTCAGAGTTCTTGCTTACAAACAATAGAAACTGACTTTAGTAAACTTAGGTAGAATTTATTGGAAAAATACCCAGTAACATCTACTGGATTGTGGAGTCTTGTTACGAAGCTTCAGGGAAGGCAAAAAGCCTAGGCACTTACTCTCCCTGACCCTGGCTGCTGGAGCACAGTTAGGTGACCCAAACAAACTCAACCCATCCGGGTCTCACACCACCCAGGACTTTAAATGTGGTGTAAAGGATGTAAAATGGGGACAGTTTAGGATTCATTCTGGTGGTGGCGAGAATTTTGGTGTCCAGTAATAGAAGTAGCAATAATGACAGAATCTAGACACATGCCTAATTATGGCATGATCTGATCTTAGTTTAGACTGCCTGGCCTTTTGGTTTCTATCCCTTTTCTGAGCTTGCTTCCAAGATTTCCAGCAGTAAAACACACACACACATACACACACACACACACACACACACACACACGCAGACGTTATACAAACTCCTGTTTGGGGAAAATTGTAATTATTTTGGGAGACAAAATCAGCATAGTACCTGTCACTTGCTAGGTCAATTGCAAAATAATTAGTGAGATCAATGTTGTGGGTTCTGTTTGCACGGTGAGTGGAATTATTTAGTGTTTTGGAAAGCAGCAGCCCTGAAACACAGGAGGTACGCTCCCAAATTGTGTATCATAAGAGAAGCTAAGTGGTGGTGGTAACACTAGGCTGTGTGTTCAGGATCTGTATGTGACTTTGGACAACTAATTACTGAGACTAGTCACTTAGTCTAGGCTCATCTGTAAAGGGAAGAAATTGTATTCAGCCAGATAGTTTCTAGGTCTTTCTAAATTATAATACATTATTCTGTGATTCTAGAGAGCTTTGCTGTTGGTTAACCACTTCATACTTTACTGTCGTTGTGAGATTAGTGGAGAACTATCAAGAACACAGACCAAGAGAAACTGAAGTATGAGATGGAGTATCTGAATTACCAGTATCTGCGTGAAAAGATCCAGGCCAAAGCATGTGTACAGATGGACAGAAACCCAGTTACTGTGGAAAAATTGACACCAAAGAGTTTTGGTGTCACACAACTCCATAACCGGAGACAAGACACATTAGCAATCCTTTCAGAGACTCTGAGATAACACCTCTTCCAAAAAAAACTTTCACCTGTTTCATGCTGTCAGGACTGAAGAGATAATGGATATTTGGCAGAGAGAGGATATAGCATGAAGTGAGAGTTAGAAGTTAAGCAAGCTGAAATGGTATGAGAAAGGGGGTGGGGAAACGGGCAGATCCCCCATCTTTTCCATATATCAAAACTTGGCTCTGGAGATGCCTGACAGGTGGGTGCCAAGAGAGGTCTTACCTGGCCAATGTGTGTTAATACCAGTTCCTGTTCTTGGACTAATCACACAAAATGACTACACCAGATTGGCTCAGATAAATCAATTTGTCAGGAAGGTATAACCTGTAGAATGGCTGCAAAGGACCATCTTAGTGAAGTGAATCTGTATTTTCTCTTTCACATAAAGAACAGTTTAGAGGTAACTGGAGCATAATAAATTGAGTAATTCTCTTGTGACTTGCAGGTTCTTATGAGTGCATCAATACTGGGGGCCCTGTGTCTCTTCTCATCTGTCTGTGTTGTATGCGCCATTTCTGCATTTACTCTCCCCATCGAAACCAAAGGACGGGCCCTCCGGGTGAGTGATGCAGGGAACTCTGAAGTCTTTTCAACTACCACTTTTGCCCAGAGCAAATGAACTTGGTATATGGGCATCATTGTAGTTAAAATAACTAATAATTCATATCAGATTTCTTTCTGTAAAGTTGTGGTTTGAATAACAAGGACTTTGTTTTTCTAGTGACAGTTGTAGAGGCCTGAGGATTCTATCCTTCCCACTTTTCTTTCTTTTTTTTTTTTTTAAGACAGAGTCTGACTCTGTTGCCCAGGCTGGAGTGCAGTGGTGTGATCTTGGCTCACTGCAACCTCCACCTCCTGGGTTTAAGTGCTTCTCCTGCCTCAGCCTCCCAAGTAGCCGGGACTACATGCACGTGCCACCATGCCTGGCTAATTTTTTGTATTTTTGGTAGAGACGAGGTTTCACCATGTTGGCCAGGCTGGTCTCAAACTCCTGACCTCAAATGATCCACCTGTCTTGGCCTCCTAAAGTGCTGGAATTACAGGTGTGAGCCACCATGCCCGGCCTAGTTTGCCTATCTTTAAGGCTAGTTTATTTTTAATGTAACAATGCATTTTAATCAGATTAGGTGATCTATTATGTAATTGTGAATTTAGGGCTTTGTTTAGGTTCCTTACTTGGAAAGGTGATCCAGTCATTGAGTGCTTAAAGCCAGAGACTTACATGATTCATGTGCTTCCTTTTAATTATAAGCAAAAGGATTATCAGATCCTTTATACAAATGAGGAAACTAAGACACAAGTCGAGCAACTTGTATAAAGGAGCACACTAATATTGCAGTGAGGCTAGAATTTAAACCAGATTGTAACACTAAGGGATAGGAATTTAGCGTCACTTAATTTTGCAAATAATGATACATATAAATGGAAACCTGACTCAGCATCTAGAATCTCCTATTCAAGTCATATCCACCTAGAAGGCTTTTCCTCTTCTGTTGACTGGGACTTGGTTTTAGCACTATGGGGAAATGATTCTGCATGATTGTTTATAGCCTTTTAAACAAACAAGTAGGTTCAATACATACAATTGTCTGGGCTAACTGGCTACATGTCTTTGGGAAAAATCTTAAAATACACACCCACACCCACTCCCCCTACTTCAGTGTTGTGAGTGGTTACCATATGAAACCACCTGACTGACACCAATACAGCTTCTAGAAATGTTTATAAGAACATGGCAAAAATCGTAACTTCCTTCCAACAACACATACAGACAGCATCCTAATAATTTGGATGAACCAACCTGGTCAATAGTTTTAAAGTGGTGTTGATTCTGTGTTACAACTACTCTAAGAAACTCTGATTCGACGAGTCTGGTAAACTAAAAATCTAAAACACTATCTAGAAGGAGAATATTGGCCAGGTACAGTGGCTCACGTCTGTAATCCTAGCACTTTGGGAGGCTGAGGCAGGTGGATCACCTGAGGTCAGGAGTTTGAGACCAGCATGGCCAACATGGTGAAACCTTGTCTCTAAAAAAAAAGTTATATATATACACAGACACACACGTGTATATATATGTATGTATGTATATATGTATACATATAAATGTATATATAATGTATGTATATATATAAAACGTGAATTTTTCTAAATGACATCTGCATTATATTAGAATTAAAAAGTTAGCATTGTATCTTCAGATACACAAAGGTAAATGCTAGGATCTTCCCTCCTAATAATTTTTTATTAAAGAATCTTCTATTACTAAAATATCAGATAGCTCAGTATGAATGGACAAGACTTTTAAAAAGTCTATTACTGATCTATTAAATAACTTTCTTCCAGCAAATTAAATGAAGACCTGCAAAGCTATGTCTACCAGATGAGAAAAATGAATTCTATCTTCAGAACTGCGGTGCATTTTTTTAAAACTTGGTTTTACTTCTGTATGCTACTCGGTAATTAGTAAAGTGATTTTTTTTTTTAAAGGCATATATGGGAATGGGGTAGGTAACTGTATATTGATCTCTTCCTTGAGGGACAATATATAAAGTACTTTTATAAAATATAATTTAAGCTTTCAAAGGGGTGTGAGAGGGAGATGGTGGGGGGAAGATGGCTTTTCTTCGTTGAAATCAAGTCTGTAAACCTTTATATGAATAAATACTAAATTTTAAACTTACATTTGATATTTTCCCATGAGGTTTGTAGCTAAACTTGGACTGAAATTTTGTAGCTAAGGCAAGAACCTGGGATGATATCATTTCAAAACAACTAGAATAGCCATCAAGTTCAAATTCAAATTTGCCTATGTAACTTACAGCCTCCATAGTTTGATGAAAATTGCTTATTCATAAAATGCTTAAATTAGAGTGAGTATTACACATAATCACCAAGAAGCAGGGAATAAACCAATTTGCCCCTTACATTCCCTATCTCTAATTTTATTTTTTTATAGGGGGAATCTTTGATTCTCATGATAAAGATGAAAGAATGCAGCAAGCTTTCCGCCATCATGTAATTACAGGCCTGCCCTATTTTATTGTGCTTCCATATATTGCACTGTTACAAACAGCATGTGCTCACTTTGTCTCTGTGTTATATTTTGGTAATCTGTTATGGTGATTGGTGACCTTTGACATTACTATTGCAATTGTTTTGAGAGTGCCACTAACCACACTCATGTAAGAAGGCAAACTTAATACATGTGTGTTCTGACTGTGCTGCCTACTGGATGATCCCCCTTCTCCCTCCTTTTCCTTAGGCCTTCCTATCCCCTGAGACTCAGTAATATTGAACTTAGGCCAAATAACCCTACAATAGCCTGTAAATGTTTAAGTGAAAGGAAGACTCGCACATTTCTCATTTTAAATCAAAAGCTAGAAATGATTAAGCTTAGTGAGGAGGGTATGTTGAAAGTTACAGGCTCAAAGCTAGGCCTCTTATGCCAAACAGCCAAGTTGTGAATGCACAGGCAGAGTTCTTGAAGGGACTACTTTAGTAAAATGCACGAATGATAAGAAAGCACAACAGCCTTATTGCTAATGTGGAGAAAGTTTGGTCTGGATAGATCAAACTATCCACAACATTCCCTTAAGCCAAAACCTAATCTAGAGCAAGAGCCTACCTCTCTGTGAAGGCAAGTGCAAGGTGAAGCAGCAAGTGCTAATGGAGACACTACAGCAAGTTATACAGATTTAGCTAAAATCACTGATGGTAGTTACACTAAACAGATTTTCATGTCGATAAAATCGCCTTCTATTGGAAGAAGATGCCAACTAGGACTTTATAGTTACAAGTCAATGCTTGGTTTCAAAGAATAGGCTGACTCTCTTGTTAGGGACTAATGCAGCTGGTGAAGCCAATGCTCATTGACTGTTCTCAAAATTCGAGGGCCCTTAAGAATTATGCTAAATCTACTCTGCCTGTACTTTATAAATGGAACAATGCTTATGACAGAATTATCTTTTTATGGCATGGTTAATTTTTTAAGCCCATTTTTTGAGACCTACTGCTGAAAAAAAGGACTTCATCTAAAACATTACTGCTCACTGACAATGCACCTAGTTACCTAAGATCTTGATAATTTAATGTCTGTTAACAAAACATCCATTCTGCAGACCATAGATCAAGAAGGAATTCTGACTTTCAAGTCTTATTATTTAATAAATATATTTCATAAAGCTGTAGCTGCCACAGATAGTGATACCTCTGATGAATCTGGGCAAAGTAAATAGAAAACCTTCTGGAAACAATTCACCATTCTAGATGCCATTAAGAATATTTGTGATTCACAGGAAGAGTCAGAATAACTCAGGAGTGAGAAAGACATTGATTCGAACCTTCACAAATGACTTTTAGGGGTTCAAGATTTCAGTGACGAAAGGTACCGCAGATGAGACGGAAATACCAAGAGAACTAGAAGTGGAGCCAGAAGATGTGACTGAATTGCTGTCATCTCAAACTTGAACAGATGAGGACTTGCTTCTTGTGGATGAGCCAAGAAAGTGGTTTCTTGAGGTAGAGTCTACTCCTGGTGAAGATGCTGTGACCATTGTTGAAATGACAACAAAGGATTTAGAATATTATATGAACTTAGTTGAAGCAGTGGCAGAGTTTGAGAAGATTGACTCTAATTCTGAAAGATGTTCTACTATGGGTCAAATACTATCAAACAGCATCATGTGCTACAGAGAAATCTTTCATAAAAGGAGTCAATTGATGCAGCAAACTTCATTAAGGAATTGCCACAGCCACCCCAGCCTTCAGCAACTGCCACTCTGAACAGTCAGCAGCCATCAGTATTGAGGCTAGACCCTCCATCAGCAAAAGATTGACCCGCCGAAGGCTTAGATGATCATTGCACTTTTCAGTAATGAATTATTTCAAAATTAAGATATGTGAGAAGCTATTTGGTGAAAGAAAATTAAGGTATGTACAGTTCTTAGATATAATGTTATTGCACACTTAATAGGCTACAGTATAAACATAACTTTTATAAGCACTGGGAAACCAAACTATTTGTGACCATTTTTAATGTGATATTTGCTTTATTGCAATGGTCTGGAACTGAAACCGCAATCGTTGTCGTATGCCTCTACTTATATGCTATTTGTTTTGAAACCGTTCCATGCATGCAAGACATCACACCTGTGCACACTGAACTCCTAAGGTTATATATGCTGTAGAAAGAAAGCAACTAAGGTTTATGCATTTATGCATAGGTTATGCATTTATGTTTTGTCTCTTAATTGCCGTTCAGCTGTGTAGTCTTTTTTTTTTTTTTTTTTTTTGAGACGGAGTCTCCCTCTGTTGCCCAGGCTGGTGTGCAGTGGTGCAGTCTCGGGTCACTGCAAGCTCCGCCTCCTGGGTTCACACCATGCTCCTGCCTCAGCCTCCTGAGTAGCTGGGACTATAGGCACCCGCCACCATGCCTGGCTAATTTTTTTTTTTTTTTTTTTTTTTGTATTTTTAGTAGAGACGGGGTTTCACCATGTTAGCCAGGATGGTCTCAATCTCCTGATCTCGTGATCCGCCCGCCTCAGCCTCCCAAAGTGCTGGGATTACAGGTGTGAGCCACCGTACCCGGCCTCAGTCGTGTAGTCTCTTTAAAGCAGTCTTTAATGGCTTGTAAGTTGTATTCCTAGGTATTTTATTCTCTTTGTAGCAATTGTGAATGGGAGTTCACTCATTTGGTGCTCTGTTTGTCGTTATTGGTGTATAGGAATGCTTGTGATTTCTGCACATTGATTTTGTATCCTGAGACTTTGCTGAAGTTGCTTATCAGCTTAAGGAGATTTTGGGCTGAGACGATGGGGTTTTCTAAATATACAATCATGTCATCTGCAAACAGACAATTTGACTTACTCTTTTCCTAACTGAATACCCTTTATTTCTTTCTCCTGCCTGATTGCCCTGGCCAGAACTTCCAATACTATGTTGAATAGGAGTGGTGAGAGAGGGCATCCTTGTCTTGTGCCAGTTTTCAAAGGGAATGCTTCCAGTTTTTGCCCATTCAGTATATTGGCTGTGGGTTTGTCATAAATAGCTCTTATTATTTTGAGATACGTTTCATCAATACCTAGAGTTTTTAGCATGAAGAGTTGTTGAATTTTGTCAAAGACCTTTTCTGCATCTGTTGAGATAATCATGTGGTTTTTGTCATTGGTTCTGTTTATGTGATAGATTATGTTTATTGATTTGCGTATGTTGAACCAGCCTTGCATCCCAGGGATGAAGCCAACTTGATCGTAGTGGATAAGCTTTTTGATGTGCTGCTGCACTCGGTTTGCCAGTGTTTCACTTGAGGATTTTCGCATTGATGTTCATTAGGGATATTGGCCTGAAATTTTGCAAAAACTACTATTATAATATGAATGCCAAAATATTTATTTTGGACTGTTTGTACCTTGGGTTTTCTTAACATACAACCTCATTAGTGAATCCCTAAAAGGAGCAGTCAGATAACCAGCATCACCGTCAAAGTTTGGCACTTGGTTGCCTAGTTTGTTGTTCCTTCTTGTTAAGAACACCCTGGGCTGAATGTGGTGGCTCATGCCTGTAATCCCAGCACTTTGGAAGGCTGAGGCAGGAGGATTGCTAAAACCCAGGAGATGGAGGCTGCAATGAGCCATGATGGTGCCACTGCACTCCCGCCTGGATGACAGAGGGAGACCTGCCAAAAAAAAAAAAAAATAGAGAACACCCTGATTTTCCCTTGGAGAAATGCCACTTCTCAGGTCAGTACATTTTCATTTAAAAGGTGAGGAGGGCTTAACTCTGGTTGATCTGTATATTCTATCCTCTCCCCCAAAGCAATGGCAACTGGCATTCAGTCATTTGCAATGGAAAGATTCCTGACTGACTTTTTTCTGGTTCACTTGTCTTGGGGTTAAAGGCATTAGTACATAGGCAAAGAATCCACCTTCCCAAGTATCTTGCAGGGAATGTTAAAACAGCCTTTATTCCATACCACATGTGAAAACGTGGGAAAATAATTTTATTAAATGTTTAACTTGCAACTAACAAGGAAAGATTTTTTTAGGACTCTAATTAGGACTTAATTTGAAAATTAAGGAAGCAAATAGGTTGGCCCCATGAAAGATCTGTTAAATATCCAATAGTAAATTTAAAACATAGTAATTCTCAGAAATTACAAGAACCAAAACCTTTCAAACTTTATAAGTGGAATTAACATAGCTAAATTTAAAAAATGACTTCCAAAAGTCCCCACTCTGTGTCTTTCCCCCCTTCCCCAAATAACTTCCAGACAACTAGAAGTCTTCATGGCATCTTTGGTCCTCCTACTTTGGGAGTGGCTGGTATGAGGCAGAATAATCCAAGATACTTACCACCCGCTTTCCTTCCTGTCAGATTTTTTTTTAAATCTTTTAAGGCTGGTGAAATACACGTGTTAGAATTTTAAAAAACTGTTTTCCTATTACAGCTATTTATGGACTAGTAGCTTGCCCCTATATGGATCAATGTTACAGCTAGGGGAACAACAGTAGTAGTAATGGAGACTCAAAGTAGTTAGAACTCTGCTGAAGTAACATTCAGTAATTTTTCTATTAAAAAATCCTTGTGGTAAAATATTGACAGTAAAAATCCATCAAAGTTAGTTTTTATTAAAACCAAAGCACCAATCTGCCCCCAAAAATTAAAGACGAAGACTACTGCCTCAGATGTCCCTCTCAATAAGTAAAACCTTCATGGAGAAAAATCTGTGATCTGACTGACTAGCATTATTCTCACTCAGAAACATGACACCAGTATGTGAATTACAACAGTAAATTCACTTTCAAGATGAATATGCAATAAACATTTATAAAAAGACATCAACTATTAATTTACATAGGGCTATAAAATACTTTAAAAAATATGTACATGGTTATTCAAAAGGAGCTCAATTTCAGTAAGAAATTATATGGTTGAACACATGGTCACCATTTTTTTTTTTTTTTTTTTTTTGAGACAGAGTTTTGCTCTTGTTGCCCAGGCTGGAGTGCAATGGTGCAATCTCGACTCACTGCAACCTCCACCTCCTGGGTTCAAGCTATTCTCCCGCCTCAGCATCCCAAAGTAGCTGAGATTACAGGCACCCGCCACCACACCCAGCTAATTTTTTTGTATATTCTGTTGAGGTGGGGTTTCACCATGTTGGCCAGGCTGGTCTTGAACTCCTGACTTCAGGTGATCCACCCACCTCGGCCTCCCAAAGTGCTGGGATTACAGGTGTGAGCCACCGCGCCCGGCCATTCCCCATAATTTTTCTTTTTGTGACAGAGTCTTGCTCTGACACCCAGGCTGGACTACAGTGGTGCGATCTCACCTCACTGCAACCTCTGCCTCCTGGGTTCAAGCCGATTCTCCTGCCTCAGCCTCCCGAGTAGCTAGGATTACAGGCATGGGCCACCACACCCTGGTGATTTTGGTATTTTTAGTAGAGATGGGGTTTCACCATGCTGGTCAGGCTGGTCTCAAACTCCTGACCTCAGCTATCTACCCACCTCGGCCTCCCAAAGTGCTGGGATTACAGGCATGAACCACTGCGCCCGACCCATTCACCATAATTTTAATGGCCAATCAGATCACTCAATTTCTCTCATTCACAACAAATACATGTAAAATGAATGTATCTTCAATTTAAACCTAAAACCTGTTGTTCATATGCAGCAATTTACTTTGGGGATTCACATTAATTTGGACCAGAGCTCAGCAAAAGGAGTTCCTCTTCTCACTCTCTCTCCTTGGAACTCAAACGTAAGGAAGTGTCTAAGCACAGTAACAGCATAGCATATTGAAATGCAGTTTCATAAATGCAACAATCAGCTGTATACTCACCCTTTTTTTGACTATGGAGGTAACCTTTTTGAAAGCATTCCTAAGCAAGTTATACTACATCTACACTACTATGTGGTAGTAAAATATAGCAGTAGTAAAGCCAGTTCTTTAGCTTAGAAAAGAAACTAAAACTACATTTTCCTTTTTAGTACCTTCCACTTTCCTACCCTTCCATTCAGAAAAGACAAGCAGGGCATGTTAATTCAAAAGACAAAATGATTACAATGCCAGATACCAATCTAAAATGTATTCTGCGTTGAATATGGTCTACATCCATTTATACTTTTGCCATGGCCATATATATCACTGGTCAAGTACTTGGGCTTCCTTACACAGGAAAAGTCAGTTGCTTGGCACCTAGAAAAGCTGTCAGTGAGGTGGAACTGAGTAAATCCTAGCTCCTATGTGGTCTGCTCATCCATAAGCCCTAGCCAGAAGTGTGATAAACATTCAGCAATGGGGCCCTACTGGGCTCCTGATCCCAAATCCAGAGGGAAATCTCCCAGAGTTTATGGTCAAAGATGTACACCGGAGTGTACAAGTTTAGGTCAAGGTTACCTGAATCGCACTGAACTTTTGGGGGAATGCTTGATAAGTGAGTGTGGGTTGTAGTTAGGCTCATTTTATGGTTTATTTCTATTTGAATAGAATTTAAGGATGACTTAGCTGAGATCCACCTGGGCACACAGGTACTTATTAATA
Source organism: Pan troglodytes (assembly GCF_028858775.2). Taxonomy (NCBI): domain Eukaryota; kingdom Metazoa; phylum Chordata; class Mammalia; order Primates; family Hominidae; genus Pan; species Pan troglodytes. Next base: position 153,962,879 of record NC_072404.2, on the reverse strand, counting down.
AAGTCAAAGGATATTAATCTAAAGACCATTACACAAAGGCTATTTACAGAGAGAAACCCAAGACCTTTACTTTTTGTTTTTGAGACTGAGTCTCTGTCACTCAGGCTGGAGTGCAATGGTGAGATCTTGGCTCACTGCTTTCTGCCTCCTGCGTTCAAGTGATTCTCCTGTCTCAGCCTCCTGAGTAGTTGGGATTACAGGTGCACGCCACCATGTCCGGCTAATTTTTGTATTTTTTGTAGAGGCGGGGTTTCACAATGTTGGCCAGGCTGATCTCGAACTCTTGACTTTGTGATCCGCCCACCTTAGCCTCCCAAAGTGCTGGTGGGATTGCAGGTGTGAGCCACTGCGCCCAGCCCTGATCTTTACTTTTAATATAATTATATTATGTATGACCAAAAGTTGGTTCTCAACTGCCTTTCATTCAGCCAAAGATGGTTAGGGTGAAACAAATACTGTTTTGAAAGATAAATATGGCACTGAATGTAATAGTGACAGTTTGTGGTTCATTAGTCACATTTAGGAAATTATAGTTGTAGTCTCACAAGTTCTAACTCCCTTTTGTGATGATTCTCAAAATAATTTATCTGTGTTGCTCTGTTTTAACTTGGGAGACAAGTATGGAAGAATAAACTGTCAGACGAACAGTATTCTAAGATACCAACAATAAAATTATCAGCAAAAGCTCCACAGCTGCTGTGCTAAAAATAAAATGCTGGAGCAAAAAAAGACAAAAGGTGTATGCACTGTTATCAAAATCTGTTCAAACACTCTTTGGAGAACAAATGTCAAATGCAACTTTAAAACAACAATGACAAACATTACCATGTAACACATATTTGAAAAGCGATTAGGACTTTTTAACAATACATAATTGACATAGTATGAACAAGACCTATATATAAACAATGGGGATCTATTGCTAACAAGTTATTTTCTCCCTGTATTTTATCTTTAGCAGTACCTGAAAACCCAGTGAATTAGCCACAGGATATTTTCCACTTTAAGAAGTAAAGCCATGTAGATAAAACCAAGTCTTCTATGTTAAATTTATGGCAGGTGATATAATGCAAATAATAGCCTTCTTTCAAGTGAGCTCTTTTTATTCTATCATCCTAAGGAGAAAAATTTACTCCAGTTAATGTTTTATAAATACAGATTAACTTCGGCAAACCATTTAGATATTGTGTCAAATGCTGGATTAATGTATGGCACAGCAATTTTCTTCTATCATCTATCTATCTATCTATCTATCTATCTATCTATCTATCTATCTATCTATCTAAGCTGAACCGGGTAGGTCTGGCACATTAAGAATATGCTTGTCCTCAGAAGATAAGTCTTTTGTACCTCTATCAATCAGGAGAATAAAATCAGAAGTCAGATCAAAGATTAAGTTTGATGTTCTGACTCTCAAAAGAAAAACATGAGATAGATGCTTAAGGAAAAAAAAAAAAAAATCACTATTAGTTCCCCCCAGCTGCCTGCTCCCAAAATCCTACAACACATTTTCATTCCAAATTATAGACAGATGAAAACCACAAAAACGAGTCCCTTTCAGAGGAACTTATATTTAATGCCCAGTAGGGTATATGATGAAGAAACCTCACATCAAATACAGTGCACGCTGCTGTATTTATATTTTGGGTAGTTCCACTAAAAGCTATACTGCAAACAATGAGGCTTGTTGTAAAAGGATCACCTGTACAGTTAAACCTCACATAGACACACAGCAAAACCAAATGTGTATACTTCCCTCAGTGGAAGAAGTTGAAAATCTAGATCTAGAAATGTATAAAAAATGGCCTTGAAAACCTGCTATACCAAATACCTCTACAGACAAGATAAAAACAAAAACAAAAATCAAACATTTGTTTTCCGGATTTTTCTTTAATACAGTTGCCATCTTACATGATGTACTATTAGGTGCCTTCTTAATAGCATCTAACCTACCCTTCTGTTGCACCGTTTGGCCTCCTGGGATGGAACTCTTGTTACCACCCATGTTTGTGGAGTACTGTTCTTCAGTACAGTACACCTAATTCATATTGTCAGGCCATATAATTCATGGGTAGTGGTATTAATTAATTTCTAAAACTGAATTAAAGCACACATCCAAACCACATATATTTTTTACTTTTCAACTTAAAGAGTTCAAAGTCTATTTCCTTTCTACAGTAGCTATCACTCCAGACTGTGGTTTAAAAATCCAAGAGGTGGGAAGAATGTCTTTGTTTTCAATGCTTCTTTCTTCCATCCTTTTTCTATCCTTTTTTCCTTCTTTCCATTTTCTTTCTTCCATTCATCTCCTTCTTTCCTTTCTTTCTTAGTGATAAGAGGTTAACAGAAATGGGCTATTAAGGAAATCAAAGTCTAGTAAACGTCCAAAACAGAGATGAGAGTAGTCACAAACTCTTCTTTGTAGTGATGTTAAATTACTGACAAATGTTTTTTTGAAAACAAAAAAAATCTAAAAACCAGCACAAGCTAGTGGTGCTGCATATTATTTAAGCAACTGGCGTTCTTCAATGCTTTTGAGGCGTTTCTTCCGGGGCTGTACAAAGTCATCATCTGAATCATCACTAAATTTATTATCTTCTGATTCATTCCTGAATTCTGGTTTGGGAAACCTTTTTTCTGGATAGAGGTTCTTTAGAAGTTCTTCAAAATAATTTTCAAGTTTTATACCAGCATTGGCTACTTCTGAATCAGGCTGTGGAGTAAAAATAAAAATGAGTAAAAAAAGACACACTTTTGACTTCTGAGATTATATATATTAATGAGCTGTTTTGAAAAGTGTTCATGCATAGTCATTGAAATAATAGTTTAGGACTAGACAAAGTCTCTGTACAGAAGGCCAGCTAAAATAAAAGATTCAGAAGTGTGGAAAAAAGATAAAAGTAAAAGCCTGGATTATTCTAAAAGAAGGTGGTAATGGTAGGACTATATTGCCAAACACATATCAGTTAGGATTCCATAACCACAGGATCATGAACCAGGTATTTTTAGAACAAATTAAATGTAGTACTATTAGAATGAGTAACAGAGAACAAACCACAAGCAGCAAAAGGTTCTAAGTCTGACTGATGTGTAGATGAACTGACAGATGAGAAATTTTTAAATTAGAGCTATTTGGCCCACATCCTTAATATTTCAAGATCAACATAAAAATAAGAAATACAGGTGGGAATGATAAAGAATATTTCTAGGTCAGAGAAAAACATTTAGTTTCAGTTATCAGCTGTAATTTGCATTTCCATCACCATCTAATAAACCTTTGAATATAAATGTGGACAGAGTTATCTGAATTATCTCTTGCATTCCCTGATCTGAAAAGTTGGAAATTTATTCTAACTCAGACATCTTGGTCTCCTATGTTGACAAGGTGTTTAGTAATAAAATGATTTTCACACTGCTGTTCCTTCCTGCCCCCTTCCCTCCCCTAGCCTCACCTCATTGAATTCAGCACAGTTTTGAAAGATCAATCTAAAATCAGCTACAAAATCTTCAGGTTTTGAGTACATGGAATAATCTTCTTGTAGTCTTTTCTTGATGGTTGACAAATCCATTGGATTTTTAATTATTTTGTAATAATCAGGCACCTTTTAAAAAAATGAGATGTTATAATACAAATAGCTAAATTCCACCTTGTCCTAAATATATTCTATGAGATGAGATGTGCTCTAAAATTCAGAATGTTCTCATTGCTTTTCTCTGTGCTATTTGCCATTAGTAAAGAAACCCATTTAACAGTGTTTACAAGTGCCCACTGCCTTCCACACACACTGGTAAAGGTTTGTGTGACTTTTTCCAAAAGTTTAACCAATTATTATTTTTGACACAGGGTCTTGCTCTGTCACCCAGGCTGGAGTGCAGTGACACAATCACGGCTCACTGCAAACTTTGCCTCCTGGGCTTAAGTGATCCTCTCACCTCAGCCTCTCGCGTAGCTGGGGGTACAGGCATGCGCTAACATAGCCGGCTGATTTTTGTATTTTTTGTAGAGATGGGGTTTTGCCATGTTGCCCAGGCTGGTCTCAAACTCCTGGGTTCAAGCAATCTGCCTGCCTCAGCCTCCCAAAATGTTGGGATTACAGGCGTGAGCCACTGCACCCAGCCCCGATTATTTTTAATGAAAAAACTTGTCTTCACATATTTCCTCTTAATCATCTAGATTTTTTTCTTCATTATTAAACAAAAAGCAATTACTAGGAAGAATATCATTTCTAGTAGAATCTGACATGTTTTTGCTGCATGTATTATACAAGAGGAAGAAGGACTTTGAATCTGGGTTTAATCCCCAGCTCTGCTGCTCAGTGTCATGGTCCTGGGTAAGCTACTTAACCTCAGTTTCTTCATATTTCAAATAGGGATAATCCTGCCAAACTCACAGCATTTTGTACAGACTAAATGAGATGATATTTATTAAGAAAAAGGGGGCTACTTTGTCATTGTTGGTATTAATAACGTAACTGTAAGCCAGGATAATAAAAAGTACAATTCAAGGTTACATTTTCAAGTTGGTAATGTTGTTACAAGCCTCTCGACTTCTTTACCCTGCCTCTTTTGGGTACAAAAGACCCTTGTCCCTGGAAGTATTTATTTCCTATATCAAGTTCTCAAAACCTGTTCTTAAGAAAGAAGCTGACTGTATTTACTAAGCTGATTTTCTTCTCAACTTTGTATTAATTTGAGATTTATCAAACTGTAGAACAAATGAAAAAAAAATTTTTTTTTTGAGACAGAGTTTTGCTCTTGTTGCCCAGGCTGGAGAGCAATGGCGCGATCTCGGCTCACTGCAACCTCCACCTCCCGGGTTCAGACATTAGAATAATACTCTTTTGGAGTACCAGGCCCTTTCCAGCACTCTAAAATTATGCCTTAAAGTCACATCAAACTTTTTTTTTTTTTTGAGACGGAGTCTTGCTCTTTTGCCCAGGCTGGAGTGCAGTGGCATGATCTCGGCTCACTGCAAGCTCCGCCTCCCAGGTTCACGCCACTCTCCTGCCTCAGCCTCCCGAGTAGCTGGGACTACAGGCGCCCGCCACCACACCTGGCTAATTTTTTGTATTTTTAGTAGAGACGGGGTTTCACCGTGTTAGCCAGGATGGTCTCTATCTCCTGACCTCGTGATCCGCCCGCCTCGGCCTCCCAAAGTGCTGGGATTATAGGCGTGAGCCACCGCGCCCGGCCACAGTCACATCAGACTTTCAATATGAACCTTTCTGAAGTCAATAGCACCTGCACACATACTTCCTCAACTTTTTTGTATTGGTAACGTCTACTTATTTACTTGAAGTCTGGACCTATAAAGAAAAATAAGTACGGAAAATGTAGCAGGGAGAGATGTCTTTATTTCAAAGTTTTTTTCCAACAGCTTCAGAAACATGCCTAAAACTCCTGAAGTACAGAAAATTAACAGAAATCACCCCAAACATCCCAGTGGTAAGTAAAATAGATGAGAAAAGAAAGAAGAAAGAATACCTGAGAAATGAACAGAAGTTTTGGGCCACTTACTAAAATGTACCTACACAGGATCAAAGCATTCAGTATGTATTATTAAGATTTAAGGTTTAGATATTAAAAAGTACTGAAAAATGGTAATATAAGCTAGATTCTCATAAAATTCCAGAAAAGCATTCCACTGTGTAAACATGCACAAAATGACATTAATACTTACAGTTAGAGGAACAGGGTCTTGAAAAGCCAGGCTCATTTCATGGCAGTAAAGAAATAAAAGTAGGCGCTCACACTTCTAAGCAAAAATAAATAAAAACTGAGATAAAATATTATAAAACAATGAATTCACAGCTTATTTTAAATAACAATCTCAGAGGTTCCAAAGTGTCAGACTAAAAATTAAAACCCAGATGAATACAAAAAAATTATTGATTCTCGGAGTTTTGCTCTCCTTCCCAATATTTGGGAACAGGCCCTGTAATTGAATGAACTAAGACAATCACTAGAAAACCATTTGAAGTTTTCTAACAATAAATTTGCACTTATTGCTCCAGTCTGTGTATTATAAATTAGTAATAGTCTATAAAGGAAGAACGTACGTCTCTTAGGAGAACTGGAGGTGGACCTTCTCAATATGCATCCAGACCTAAGGCACCTTTCTGCATGCCGAAGGTCCAACCATGTGCTCTGCTATTCATATTCATACTTCCCTGCTTTATGGGTTTATCCCAGTAACCACTGAGTAGTACTGGCAGTGAATGGGCACGTCCCCTCTTGCATGACAACTTTCATATTGACTGTTCTACTTAATAATTTAGCAAAGGAGTTTTTTTGGTAGCAAAGTGTTGACTTGGTAGCTTTAAATGTTATTTACAGTTAAATATATCAGTTGGCTTTGATGCATAAGTCTAGTCCCATTCGGTGAAAAAAAAGGAATTATTTCCAGGAAGAGTAAAGAAAAAACCCAGCTCCTTGGTGGCAATTCTAAGGAAAAATCTTATCTATGGTAGGAAATAAAACAAAATAGAAATTTACTTAAGGTAGATTAAATTTAAAAGTCTAGGGTACATATTCCATCTTGTTCAGGTACAATAAGCTTCTATAAAATACATGCATTAATTCTGTGATTTTTTTAATTTAAAGAAAGTTACAGTCTTTAAGATTCGTGTACCTTTGTAAACAAAAAAAAATACTCCTAAATAAAAAGGATCAGTATAAAATCTGGATGGATATACACCTCTTTGACAAAAGGTACCACAGTACAATATTGCACTACAATACAATAATGCATCTTACCAAAGACTTACCCTTTTATCTATAGGTGTTAACTTAACAAGGCCTTCAGTTTTCTTTTTTTCTGAGTTGTGGCTGGGAGCATCACAATCATATTCAACTTCTGGTTTAGATAAGTCTCGGCAGAAAGTGCAAATCCACTCTCCACTGTTAGGGGACAATGTACTTTTGAATTCCTAATGCATCATTTCCTCTCTTCACTATTTCCCTTTCCCACCTCCTCCATGACATCTATGATACAGAATTGTTCATTTGGCATGAATTTTAATCACTGAGCATTTACCACATACCACTAGGTATACTGCACCATGCTGAGAGGAAACAGCAGAAATATAATGCAAGGGCCTAACAAACATCAAAATCTAGTTAAGAAGGCATGAAATACACATATTGAAAAAAAAGAAACACCTAAACAAATTTAATCTAGGGCTCACATATCTAGGGCATAACTGAATTTTTTTCCTCCAAAGGATTCAGGAACTAGAAAAGCTCTTTGTACTATTCTTGTTACTCTTAAGTTTATAAAATTAAATTTTCAAAAGTATGGCCTTCCAAGAACTGAGAGATCAACCCAATGGCTCTTAACCATCTTGGTCATGATGATGATCATCATCCCCATAGGGTATGAGAATTTACTTGAAATACTTGTAAAAGATACAGTTCGATGCCTGGCAAAAAGACATAATAAACTATGGTAGCTGTTATGCATAGGGACATTGTTCCTTATGATGATCCCTTGTGATAATTTAAAGGGCCTGTTATTTTTTTTTCTTTTTGTAATGACTAGGGAGAGGGTCTTGCTCTGTTGCCCAGTCTGGGGTGCAGTGGTGCAAGCACAGCTTACTGCAGCCTTGACCTCTCAGGCTCAACCAATCCTCCCACCTCAGCCTCCTGAGTAGCTGGGACTACAGGCATGCACTACCATACCCGGCTAATTTTTTATTTTGTACAGACAGACAGGGCCTCCCTGTGTTGCTCAGGCTGAATGATTAGTTTTTTGAAAGAAGCACAAAGAATAAACGGAAGGGTATGGGAAAACCTAGACTATTCATTGGGATTTTGGAGTATACACTTGTGCCAAGTGGAATTTCATTTAAGTTTTTTCAAAGGCTTTCTGTTAAAATAATCTTCAAAAGTTTACAGTAAAAGAATGTGGGAAGGGAAGTACTACCTTACCTTGGAAAATTTGTCAATGTGGGCACATGACAAGAAAGATGGAATACTTTGGGGCACTTTTCACAGCAGAGGAGTTCCCCTCCGTTTTGACAAACTGCACACCAGTCCTCATTGGGGTCATCCTCTTTCCTTGTCTCTCCAACATGAAGAGGTGACTTCTGGGAAGGATCCAACCATTCAGACTTTCCATTTGAGGAATTGTCCTGGTGAAGTCCAGGTTGATCTCCTGTACTATCAGGGGCATCTGATCTTAGCACAGTCTCCTCAGAAGTAGAGCTCTGACTGCTATTTAAGAGCAGGGAGGTGAGTATGCTTCTTGGATAATTGGCCTGTAGTAGAAAAAAAATAAATTTAACTGGCTTTAAAAAAAATTTTATCACTAATGCAATTCTGAACTGTAGACCACTCTCTGGTGAGCACCTGGCTGCTTCAAAGGAATCTTCAGGAGAACGGTATATGTTTATTGCTAACTGGCTTAGAAGACATGAACCTCTACTTAAAAATACCAAAATAGAGAAAAAATCTGAGTCTGGGGATGGCTACAGAAATTAGAGAATGGGTTGGGTAGAGTGGAAGTCAACCACATGACATATATATACCTCACTGGAGCTGTTCATTCAAATTATACCTAAGATACAAAAATTATAAGATGAATCTAAACTTTCTGTTGAAGCCCAGGATGGTAAAAATTTCAAATCAATAACAAAAACAATCTCCTTCAAATGTTTTCAAAAATTTCAAAGTAATAAATGTAGATATAGTTAAAAGCACTTATTCCTTGGAAGAACTATTTTCAAACCTAGCTTTTTCTTCTGCTGTCTTCTGCTGTTTACCTCCATATTTCTAAATAAAATGATTGTTAAAAATTGCAATACGGGCCGGGCGCGGTGGCTCACGCCTGTAATCCCAGCACTTTGGGAGGCCGAGGCGGGCGGATCACGAGGTCAGGAGATCGAGACCATCCTGGCTAACACGGTGAAACCCCGTCTCTACTAAAAATACAAAAAATTAGCCGGGCGTGGTAGCGGGCGCCTGTAGTCCCAGCTACTCGGGAGGCTGAGGCAGGAGAATGGCGTGAACCCGGGAGGCGGAGCTTGCAGTGAGCCGAGATCGCGCCACTGCACTCCAGCCTGGACGACAGAGCAAGACTCCGTCTCAAAAAAAAAAAAAAAAAAAAAAAAAAAAAAAAAAAAAAAAATTGCAATACATCTATAATCCTTACTAGTGAAGATCAGGAGATTAGGTTTTTACATTCTGATTCTCCAACCCCGTCCTCCTTCCATTCGCGCACACACACACACACACACACACACACACACACACACAAAAACCACCACCACCACCATTCACCCCATCCCTTTAACTTAGTTTTGATTAAGCATTGATTGTTTTAGTTGGTAGGTACCGGTATAACTGTTTATTGCCAGTATCTATTCCAACTGATCAGTATTTGTCTTGTACTGGTTAAGTATTCTGAAAATCACAATTTTTGGTTAAGTGCATATTCAGGTTATATCCTGATTGCATCACAGTTTTTAGTTACATTCGTACTCAGGTGTTTGTTTATATCATTATTATTATTTAAATATTGTTCACTGCAGACCCACAAAATGTACTAAGACATTTTTTGTACAACTTTTTGTTTTTACTAAGACTCTGTAATTACCTTATATTTTCAGTTGCTTATCTTTCTAGGTACCTATTTCTATGTCATTCTCACAATCTCCAACAGGAGATTCTCAATACTGTTGAAGCATTTTTCTCCCTTGGGAGTCCTATGTCTTCCTGCTACAGACTACTGCACAAGCTGCTGCTGTACTGGGGGTTGCCTTTTTCTTCTGTGTCAGATTCCATTTTTGGAATCTTATGTCTTCTTTCTTGTTTTACTATATTTTTGATGATTCATATTATCAAGTATCTTCCTGAGAATGAGTACATAAGAATTATTTTGAGAACTTGCACGAAAATGTTTAGTTAATCTTCAAGTCAATCTGATTGATAATTTGCCTGGGTATAAAACTCTGGTTAAAGAATATCTCCTTTTAACTGCCCAGCCTCCATATCTGAGCCTCTGATTTTTAAAAACTTTCCTGTTTTTCCATCTTTGTCTTTTTGTTTAATTTACTGAGAGATTCCCTCAAATTGTCTTTAAATCCTTTTAAATATAACATTAAAAAAAAACTCCTAAGAGCTATTTAAAAGATTCTCTCACCCTACCCACCATGCATAGGAATAGTATTGCAAGCATTCATAATTACATTTTGAGGCCTAGATTCTTCATCTGATTCTTGCTTCACTATAACAACAGGGAAATCATAATTTTCCGGTGGTCCACTGTTTTCTTGTTTTATTCGAATTGGTTCCAGCATGACCACTGGGACTTTGTGTGTAGAGTCAGCTCCTGCTGGTTTGCTGGAAGAGCCAGAGCTGTAAGTATGAGAGAGAAGAAAAAGCAATCTAAGAATGTTAAGCTAAATACCTCATAAAAAGTATAACAACAACTTTCTAAAATACTGTATCTTCATAACAATAAGTATGTTAACATCAGCAATTAATGATGCATAACAAATGAAACTGGTGTATGCGAGTTTCATTTATGATAAAAATGTTTTACATATTAACCTATCTAAATAGTTATATATCTGGAAAGATGTTTCAATAAACCTAAACTTTTAAAAACCTGAGGCTTTACAATTAGGCAACCAGATTTAGTATCTTAGAACTGGCATCTGATTTTAGGCTTTCTCATTTCCTTCTCTAGTCAGTAGCAAAGTGAATACTTTGGTGAAGACAATGAAATAATCATGTATTTACACAATGCTATTTAAAGAAGGTAGTGGGTCAAAAAGCTTTTACAGAGATTCACTATGTTCTCATGGGATTAAAGGCAAACTTTTCTCCCTCAGACAATTCTTCCATATGATAAAGTAAGAACTGGGTTCACTAGCTAGGAGGAATTTTCAGGCATAATGCAGGGAAGAGGAGAGCAGTTGCTTAAAATAGAATTTCAATAACTGTACATTTATTTTAAAGTAGAATCAACATTTAGTCATTAGAGATCAAATTAGCATAAAATTTTATCTTTTCTCTAAATTTGTGTTTCTATATAGTGTACTGTGTTATACCTATTCATTTTTATGTTTTCTTTGCTATTATATGAATATCAAACATTTCTTATTTTCAACATACTGACAAATATTCTTCTATCTTCAAAGGTAAATTTGTACTTTTGTTAATCCCTTAACTAATTTATTAAAATATATAGTAGTTATTAAAATTTTAATTAAAAATAAAGGAAATTGTTCAAAATATATTGAGTATCAAAACATGTTGAACACTGGCAAGAGAAATCTAATTAGAGATTTTATATACTAGAAAATATGGTTTAGTCAGTTTACCTTCCTCGGCTTCCAACGCTGGAGGCACTAGGTGAACGTATTGGGGGGTGTACACTAGTCATAGTAACAGGTCCTGAGGAGGGGGAAACCATACATTCATAAAACGAATGAATAATTATGCATTGAAGTCCTGTTGAATGTGTTCACTTAGCACTACATTGAAACTGGGAACCATGATGAAATTCTATGAAACAGTAAGTAGTTGCTGAATTTTCAGCAGTCTGTTACAGCCTGTTACACTGGCAGGGTTTTTCAGCCTCTGCACTATTGAGTTTTGGGCCAGATAATTCCTTGTTGTGGAGGAATGTCTCTGCATTTCAGGATGTTTAGCAACATCCCTGGCCTCCACCAATTATTAGATATCAGTGGCATCTCTCTATACTTCCCAGCTTGGGGTGTGACAATCAAAAACATCTCCAAACATTGCCAAGTCTTTCTGTGTTAGAGTAACAGGGGTAAGATCTCAGTGAGACCCTAGTGCCAGTGGAAGCTACAGAAGACAACGAAAGGTGGTACAGGCTGATAGAAAAGGAGTTCAAAAAAGAAAACCAAGTAAACAAAATTAAACCAACTAATGGAAGACACAGAAGGATCAATGGGTTCAGACTTAAGGCAATAAACAAAAGAGGGATTCTGGACTACTGCCCTAAAAAGATTAAGAAAGCTATGCTCTGGTGGTAGTGTAGACTGGAACAAGGAAGATCTAATTAAAAGCAGCCAAGAAAGAAGGAAAACTGTTGCAAATAATTGATTTGAACTGATGAAGGCCCAAACTAAACAGTAACAAGTAGGAATACAATGAAAGTGGGAAGTAGAAAAAAAATTCCGAATTGACAGAAGTTCTAAAAGGTTTGATGAACAACAGGATGTGGCTGATAAAATGAAGATTATCATTTCATTGGTTTGTAAACTCTGGAGAATTTAATTTAAAAATAAAACAAAAGGCCTGGACAACAAAGACCCGTCTCTAACCAAAAAAAAAAAAAAATTAGCCAGGCCTGGTGGCACCTACCTGTAGTCCCCACTACTGGGAAGGCTAAAGCAGGAGGATCACTAGAGCCCAAGCGTATGAGGCTGCAGTGAACCATGATTGCTACACCCTGGGCAACAGAGTGAGACCCTGCCTCAAAATCAATCAAAACAATGGCTATTTATAATCTCCTGATAATATAAGAATACATGCTTCATTTTAGAATAGTTGAAAACTATAAAAATATATAACATTTAAGTAGCCCATAACTTCTCCATCCATATATAAACACTGCTAAGGTTGATTGATATATCTCTTTCCAGTTTTAAACATACTTTTACATCTTTCATATGGTTCTGTATACTTGTTTTCACTAAACAGTAGTCCATGAGCATGCCATTAAAAACTCTACATAAGCATTGTCTGAATAGGTAAATAACCTGTTTACAAGTGAGCACATTCTAATTTATTTTTATCCTCATATTTGGGCACTGCTTCAAAATTTTAACTACTGCAAATAATGCCTTAATAGTAATATAAATATTAATAAATATGATCTGCCTATCCAGTTCCTAATTATTTCCTTATAATTGGCATATTAAAATGGAAATTACTAGGTTCAAGGGTACATACATTTTCCAAGCCCCTTGAAGCAAATATCCTACTAGGTAATACATATAAGGTACTTTGCCCACAGTACAATATTGGATAAATGTAAACTTTAGTAATATTGCTATGTTGGTTTCCAGGAATGTTTTGCCAACTCATACCCCTTCCACCTATGTATGAGAGTACCTCTCATCACATTCTCAATGACTATTTTTATTATTTAAGTCTTAGCTAATTCAGTAACTTAGAAATTCTATCTTGTTTGATTTTTCTTATGACCACTAGTAAGAATGAATTTTTGTCTCATCTGCTATATTGGATAAATGTATTTCCTCTTTAGGGAATTATCTACTTATCATGTCCTTTGGCAATACCACATGTGTTCCTTATTTGTATAAACTTGTCATATGATAAACAGTTTCTCTGCTATATTTTGTCATAAGTTTGTTTAAAACGGGCATCCCCATTTAAATTGTGTTCATGTGACTGTTGAGTGACTTAAATTCTCTTTTCATATTTTGGTTTAAGGTACCTACATCCTCAGAAGTAATATTAGCGTTTTTCTCTCAGAGGAAATGAGTAGGTATGTCAAGATTCACAAACACAATTAAACACCAAACAAATCACCAGAAGAGTGATTTCTACTTATTGTCACTAATACATTTTGACCCTAGTCAAATTACATCTTAAAGACCACATCACAGGCAACTTATCAACAAGAAAGAATATAACACCAATTTCCCCCTGGAAGTACTATAATGGTGAGAAGTTCTGTTGAAATTGAAAAGGTAAAGAAGGCCTAGTATGATGGCTCATGCCTGTAATCCCAAAGCTTTGGGAGGCTAAGGCAGAAAGGATTGCTTAAGGCCAGAAGTTCAAGACTGTCTCTACCAAAACACATTAGCCACGTTTGGTAGAGCAGCATACTTACAGTCCCAGCTACTCAGGAGGCTGAGGTGGGAGATCGCTTGAGCTCAGGAGTGAGTCTGCAGTGAGCTATGATCGCACCACTGCACTCTAGCCTGGCAACAGAGCGAGACTGTGACTCGAAAGAAAGAAAGGATAAAGAAATTTAACCTTTGTTTTCTCTGAAAGCATACTAATTTTAAATAGTGAAAAACTCAGATTAAGCATTCAACAAAAAAGAAGGAGAAGAGGGGTAATTTTTTATTCCAAGTAAAGTGAAAACTAGAAAAACTTTCACAAAAATCAAAAGAAGCCCACTTTACCTGCAAGGCCTGGAGATGGCACTGATGAATTTGGTGACTGGACCGTTCTGTTTGAGGGTGGTCTTGGCTGGCCATGATCTATATTAGTATCTTTCCTCACAATATTGTCCAGCATAATAGTACTTGAACAGTCAATCTTACAAGAAAAGAAATTATTTCAGGGCATTCTGATTTTGCAAGTTAAAAGCTACTTTTAAATTTATAAGAAAGCTTCAATAACTTAATTATTATCGAATAACAAAACATAGATACCACATTTGAGAAGTTCTAACAGATATTTTCCCCATAAACAACCTTGAATAAAGGTTTTCACTATCTTAGTGTTTCACCTTAGTAAAATATTGAGGACGCTATTTCAAAAACAGGAGTCAAAAGGAATATCATGTCATTCACACTCTTAAAAATTGAAAAAATTCTTATAAAGAAACGACAAAAGCTTGCCATATGAAAAACATAAACTTGGTGAGAAGACTATCACAATTTTACATTTCTTGCAAATCTCTTTAATGTCTCCCTAAACAGCATTCAATCTATTGTGGTATATGGTTTTGCTTGAAAAATATGAAGAAAATCTAGCCTCACACAGATAGATAGGACCTAGTGGATCCTCTGAAAGGGATACTTTAACAACTGATACTCTGGGTATATGCTAAATAGATGAAGTCCATATATCTACAGCACTAACCTCACTGAATACATTACTGTTGTTTTGTAGGAGAAAAGGTGAACCCTAAAGATTCTTGATTTAATATAACAGGAATACAAATAACACTTCTTTTCCTTATCCTAATTTCCAAATCCCTAATGAGTAAGAGTTTAATACTTTAGACACAAAAATTCTTTCATGCCTACATATACCAAATTTCCCACCAATGTCTTTGGGCTTAAAATCCAGTTCAATTCTTTAACATAGTTCTACTCTTGTTCAACCAGGATTCTATAAGATAATTAAGTCCTACAGCCATAGGGCACAGTTTGTATATAATGAATCAATTTCTTGCTTATGCACCTAGAATGGTACTAGTTATGAAGCACCTTTGGGAGAAATGAGAAAACAGTCACTCATTTCAGCTTATTCTGTAATTCCTAAGAGGAATTTCAGGTAAGAAAGCCTGGTGGAAAAAGGTTCACCTGTATGAGGACTGCAGAGGAAAAAGCAGAAAGAATTTTACTTCCTGTGGGTTTGGGGGCAGGGAAATCGGGCCAGGTGGTTAATATACAGGGTCATTTTTGTTTTAATATTCTTTGGCAATACTTGGCCAATATTTTTCAAAGAGTACAAAAAGTACTAGAATGACTAAATTTATGAGAACTTAATACAAGGAAAGTTGTTTACTTTGTGGGATAATCCTAAAAGCCAAATAAAACTATGGGGATTAGATGTAAGTTTTCCTATGAACCATCCATGCATGAGAAAATATATGTATTCTACTCATTTAAAGTATACAAAACTCTTTTAAAAATGGAATGACTCTGGTAAGATTAACAATGCAACTATTAGGAAATATTAATTGATCTCAACTTGAAAAACAAATAATGAAAATAAAGTTATTTTCACAATCTTATAGGTAATTTGATCCAAGTAAAGAGTACAAGAGATTTCCTAAAAGCTTCTTAACATTAGGTGCGTATGTATATGTGCACGACAGTAGGTTATCTAACTTTAGATTAAAAAAAGGATCAAACACAGAATCAACTTATATATGGAGATCTGTCTACAGAATGCAGACTTTCTGCCTTTGGAATAGTCATACTGGCTGGGTGTAGTGGCTCATGCCTGTAATCCCAGCACTTTAGGAGGCCAAGGCAGGAGGATCCCTTCAGCCCAGGAGTTCAAGACCAGCCTGGGTAACATAGGGCGTCTCCCCCATCTCTATTAAAAATAAAAATCATTTAAAAATATAATAAATAACAAAAAGTCATACTGACAAAGAGTTTGGAGAGTGAGTTAATTTACATGTAATATAAACCAGAGGTAATTTTGCACTTGTCAGTATGATCTAACAGGATTTCTATCATTAAACTTGTCTTCATCTCTTCTGATGTCCAGCCATTCAACGTCCCAGCATATCTTTCCATGTCCTTACTTTTCTCCTTTCCCAGCTTAGATTCCATGATCCATCACCATAATCACTCATTTACAAACACCTTTAACTCCGGTGGCTTGAAAGACAGTAGGTTATGTGTCCAATGTTCATAATCTTTTTATTTTTACTACTGTTGTAATATTCTAAAGGATTAAAATTAACTTGTAAAAACAAACAACCTATAATCCAACAAATTCATGCCTTCTACCAGATCCAAATTCACTAACAATTTTCTTTCTTTGTTGAGACAGGGTCTCGCTCTGTTAGGCTGGAGTGCAGTGGCATGATCTCAGCTCACCACAGCCTCCGCCTCCCAAGTAGCTGGGATTACAGGCGTGTGCTATCATGCCTGGTTAATTTTTGTATTTTTTGGTAGAGACGGGGTTTCACCATGTTGGCCAGGCTGGTCTCGAACTCCTGACCTCAAGTAATCTGTCTGCCTCAGCCTCCCAAAGTGCTGGGATTACAGGAGTGAGCCACTGCACCCGGCCAACAGTTTTCAACAGAGGCTAGTATAAATTTTGTGTCTACTTACATCCGGAAGAGAGGGAAGATTATAAGACCCTCCCACTGGTGAGCTCAAATCGATCATAGGTGAACCAAAAGCCTTTCCATCATATCCTGCTGCACTAGTAATCGTGGGGCTGGAAGGAGTAGAGGATGTGCTGTTGGTAGTTGATGGGGTTCCCTGTCCACTGCTGATCTGCCACTACAATAACAAGAAGAGAAGAACAAAGGCTATCAACAAGCTTATAAAATACAACATCTATCTAATCACTCACACAAAATGAAGTAGAAGAGTTCAACTGTAATTTACATGGAAGGAGAATGGGACAGCAAAAGACTGCACAAGTATATATAATTTTCATTAATCTTGTCAAAAAAAAAAAACCAAAACAGTAAAAAGCACTGATTTTTACTGGAAGACAACAGTTAGTATACACCAGAAAAATCACAGTACCCAATCTTGGCAGGTTTATACATACTGGAAAAAAAATGTAAATATATACATAGCAACTTCAAGGTAAAGATGGAGGGTTGAAAACATACATTTCTTCTATCCCTATCTGAAATACTTGAAAATACTAAGCTACAGACTGGTACTTTCAGGATTTTATATTCCTCTTCTCATATATGAACAGATAATTAGGCCTCGATAAATATCTGAGGAAAGTACTATCATTCCTGCTGAGATAAACACATTAAGATGATGATAGGCATGCTGAAGTATATAGAGGTGAAGCATGCTGCTGTCTGGAATTTACTCAAAACCTATTGAAAAACATGATGGGCTGGGCATGGTGGCTCATGTCTGTAATCGCAGCACTTTGGGAGCCCAAGGTGGGTGGATAACTTGAGGTCAAGAGTTCAAGACCACCCTGGCCAACATGGTGAAACTCCATCTCTACTAAAACACAAAAATTAACCGGGTGTGGTGGTGGGCACCTGTAATCCCAGCTACTTGGGAGGCTGTGGCAGGAGAATCACTGGAACGCAGGAGGCAGAGGTTGCAGTGAGCCAAGATTGCACCAGTGCACTCCAGCCTGGGCTACAGAGAGAGAGATTCCGCCTCAAAAAAAAAAAAAAAAAAAAAAAAAAAAAAAGGATGACTTGATGAATGGACAAAGGAATAGATAAACATGTAATAAGGCAAGTAGAACAAAATGTTCCCTATATAATTCTTTCAATTTTTATTATGTTTGAAAATTTTCATGCTGGAAGAAGGAAAGTAACTAAGTGTACTGCAAGATGCCGTATTTTCCAAACATGGTCATTCACAAATGAACAGCACTATATAAAATGTCTGAAACATTCCAATTTTGAAAAACCTAATTTATATATTCCATTGTAAAAACTACATACAGAAACATATGAAGTTGGACATGAATGTCTTCTTTACCACCTACTCCTCCCTCATATTCCCCACCTCTATGCCCCCTTTCCTCCTCCTCTACCAAGAACAATCAGTTGGTGGATCGTTTCAGGTTTTTTTCTATGTACAGGATGAGGCTGGAGGAAAACACACACACACATGAGATAACACCTCACAAAAATTCTATAACATGCTTTTCCTCACGTACTCAGAAAATCATATCTAGATTACTGCATTTTCTTAATATCTGAAAAGTATTCCACTGTATGAGTATACTCTAATTTGTTAAACTCATCTACTACTTAAACGCAATTTCCCAGTAGATTTTTTCCTGGCTTGTTCCTTTACTTATTCATTCATGTTTACATTTTTGGTCAACAACCATTTTAAAAAAACATGCTTACAGTATCTACTCATTAAAATATAATAAATAGGGAAGAGGTAAACATTTGAGTACTGAGCATGTGCTAGGTGCTTGTATATACATTAGAATAAACTCTCAACATAACTGCAAGATACGCATTTTATAGCTGAGGCAAGGGAGATGCGAAAAGACTAAGTAAGTGCCGCAAAATTATTAGGAAAATAAGTAGAATTTAAGGCCAAACTGAAGCTTGGGTCCTTTTTACTTTCCTTCTAATGATGAAATAATAGGTATGAATTTTATTTTAAATAATTAAAATATTGTTTAAGAGAATTTGGTGATGATATAGCAAAGGCAAATTGATTATACGAAGATATGTATAGACACAGAGTGTACATACTTTTAGAATAAAATATTAAAATGATTTTATTAAAATGGATGTTATAGAATTATGAAAATTGCATCATCTTTATTTTGGTCTTGGAGAAACCAAAATCAGTCTACAATCAGCTAGACAGGCTGTTGTCATAGGAGCTTTGAGAAGAAAAAACACTGTGATAACTTTTACTTTAAGATAATGCAAAACACAGAAAATATTTTTACCTGAAGACACTAAGTATATAAATAATACAGCCGGGTATGGTGGCCCACACCTGTAATCCCAGCACTTTGGGAGGCTGAGGCGGGCATATCACTTGAGGCCAGGAGTTCGAGACTAGCCTGGCCAACATGGTGAAACCCTGTCTCTACTAAAAATACAAAAATTAGCCAGGCATGGTAGTGGGCGCCTGTAATCCCAGCTACTCTGGAGGCTGAGGCAGGAAAATTGCTTGAACCCGGAAGGCAGAGGTTGCAGTGAGCTGAGATCATGCCACTGTACTCTAGCCTGAGTGACAGAGAGAGACTTTTAAAAAAAAAAAAAAAAAAAAAAAAAAAAAAAAAAAAAAAAAGGAGGCCAGGTACGGTGGCTTACGAGTTTAGGAGATTGAGACCATCCTGGCTAACACGGTGAAACCCAGTCTCTACTAAAAATACAAAAAAAATTAGCCGGGCGTGGTGGCGAGTACCTGTAGTCTCAGCTACTCAGGAGGCTGAGGCAGGAGAAATGGTGTGAACCCAGGAGGCAGAGCTTGCAGTTAGCACAGATTGCGCCACTGCACTCCAGCCTAGGCAACAGAGAGAGACTCTGTCTCAAAAAAAATAAAAAAATAAAAATAAATAAGCTGTATCATATTAAATATGCATTAAATATTAAACTTCATCAGATATATATGTATTCCCTCTTGAAACTGTGCCATAATTTTGTTTCCAAGAAATCTTCTTGAGACGCTTCAAAGATTCATTTATTGTTCTATTTTGTGGAATGTAACTTGTATTTGTTAGAATACTTTTATCTTAGGAAATTTAATATACTCACCTAAAAGTTATCCATACCATATTATAAAAATTAATACCTATGGTCATTGATTATATTGGGCCATCACTTCTACATAAGTGGTTTAATTTCTCTTACTGATAAAAAGCATCAAACTTTGCAATTCACATTTATTTAAAAAATGAAAAAGAAGGCTTGCTCTTGGCTCTTTATAACCTGTTGCTTAATCTATAAATTCTTTGTGATTTGAAAGTAGAAAGCAGCAGAAAAAGCAATTGAGAAAAGAAGGTAGATATATACCTGTTTTATGGCTTGTTGAGCCAAGAAAGCCATCTGTAGGGGGTTTGGCTTTATTGCTTGTCGTGGTATGTTCTGGTTTGGTGGATATCTCAGTTGTTGAGGATGAGGAGGAAGAACTGGTCCATTGGGTTTGGGGCTGTGATTCTGAAAGTTTATCAAACGTGGAGGCGGTTGCTAGAAAAAAGAAATTAAACCAATTTAGTAACAATCTTCTTCTGAAAAACAAATTATAAATCTCTATCTTATAAAACTTTTACAGAAAAATAGAACTCTGCCACAGATCAATCAATTATTAAGATTTACATAAGGGAATGAGGGGTGGGGGATGGGCAGACTTTCAGAATTTGTGTAAACAACTTTTTTAAAAGAACCTTACTAGGAAAGAACCTTGGGAGAGGGATTGCCACCTAGATTTTGTAAGTAGATTGTACCAGAATTGGACCTAGGCCATGTTGGGAAGTAAGTAAAATGTGTCTTTGGTATCCTTCTAAGTCCTTCACAATTATCTTTCACAAAGAACTACCCTTTTGAAACCTCCTAAAAATAAAGTGATGGTAGAATAATAACTGCTAACACTTATTGAGCAGTTATTAAATGCCAGGTACTGCTTTAAGTGCTTCACATGTATTCACTAATTTATTCTTAGCAATATTATTATAAAGCACAGATTATTTCTATTTTATAGATAAGAAAGCTAAAATAGAGCACAGAAAATTTAGTAACTTGCTCAAGATTAACAAAGACAATAAGGCATGGAGCTGGGATTTGAACAAGTAATCTGGCTCAATGGGTGTACTCAAAATGAACAAATCGTTAATAATGAAAACAGTTGATATTAATAACACTTAGTAAGTTTTAGATCTTATTGAGCCCTGGCAGGCATTTTACATATTATTATGTTATTGAGCCTTATGAAGTAGGTATTATTACCTTTGTTTTGCAAATTAGGAAACTAAAAGTTTGAAAACATAATTTGAAAAAAGTCACACAGCTAATACCAAGCAGCACACCAAGGCTTTAATCCAAATCTAGTCTGCCATATCATTACCAAAACATGTTCAGGTGCTTAGCTGGCTGTTAAGATACTGAGTAATTACAACTTAGAGGATGAGTCTCCATAGAAGAAAACATTTTCTGTTTTTTGTTTGTTTGTTTGTTTGTTTGTTTTTTGAGATGGAGTCTTGTTCCGATCTTGGCTCACTGCAACCTCTGCCTCCTGGGTTCAAGTGATTCTCCTGCCTCAGCCTCCCAAGCGGCTGGAATTACAGGAATGCCCCACCACACCTGGCTAATTTTTGTATTTTTAGTAGAGATGGGGTTTTGCCATGTTGGTCAGGCTGGTTTCGAACTCCTGACCTCAAGTGATCAGCCCACCTCAGCCTCCCAAAGTCCTGGGATTACAGGCTTGAGCCACTGTGCCTGGCCAGAAAACATATTTTCAAAGCAAAGTCTCCAAGAACAACCCTGGTTGATTACAGGAAGGCTGGGTGAAGGAATCACAAATGAGGCTGAAGCAGAAATAAAGAGAAAAACAAGTTTCCCTGTACTTAGCTGACTCACTCCAAGGCCAGCAATATGCAGGGCCCTGGCAAAGCTTTGATAAAACTATCTGGAAAGCCAGAGCCCAAAGGAAGGAGCTCCAGAGACTCTCCCAACATCCCCTCAGAGCAAGCTTAAGCAAATCAAATTCCTTTACTATCTCCTCACCCCCCTTACCATTACTCAATTTCCAAGTTTTGTAAGTTCCTGTTTTTCCTTCAATGCAGCTGCAAGGTCACAAGCTATGCTAAGGATTATGAAACCTGTCACTGATTAACTGCCTTTGTTCTGCTTCTGTAAGCCTGCTTGCCTACACCATGAGTTTCATGCCATTAGATTCCCGCCACGCCATTTAAACTAGCCAACCCCCTTTCAGAAGTGTGTATAAAAGTCAAGCCCTGTCTTTGTTCAGGGCCTAGCCTTTGGATGTGAATCCGTTGGGCCAGTGGCCACTTAAATAAAATCCTCCTATTCTACCTATTGGTCTCTCCAGTCCTCTGATTCCTGAAACATTTTCTGGGGGCTCGCCCGGGATTGGAGACGAAAGGTTTACTGTCTCTTCGCCTGTGAGACTGGAGCCCCAGGCCGGGGGAGACCTGTGACCCCAGGCGCCACTGGGAGAACTTCAACCCAGAGGGGTGATCAGCTCTCCCGTGACCCTACCTAACAGCACAATGGAACCTAAGCAGGTACAGGATGATTCCAGGAACAGTGCACTACAGGATTGTGGTAAGGTTTGGGCCCGAGGCAGGACCTGTCCCATAAGAATGGAAGGGGAGCCTGATCACCTCCTGGGGTGTAACTAGTGGTCAAACACAGGACATGAGAGTGGCTTGCAAAGTCAGGGAAGCTCACAAGCTCACACCCCAACCAACCCAGGACATGAGAGTGGCTTGCAGAGTCAGTTGAGAAAGAGGAACTGGGAGCGGGGAAGTGTGTGAATGCATGTGAAAGAGGCGGTTCCAGGAGGAACCAACGCGGGGAGTGATGTGTGGGGGCCGCAGTTCTCTTAGCGTAGACCATACACTCTGAGAGAACCATGGGACTGACCGGGACTAGCAGTGTTCCACATATGGCTTAGGGAGGTGCCCCACAATTTAGTAATTGTGGGGGTCAAAACGGAGCCTCCAATGCTAAGTGGTGTCTGAAATACTCCTGCGAGGGGGACGGTCTAATCGGTCTTAAGTGAAAGTGAGAGTGAGTGTGTTGCGCTGTAACTGGGAGGAAATGAGAGGGAAGTCGTCAAAACCCACCCCATTACAATGTATGTTAAAGAATTTTAAGAAAGGTTATGCAGGGGATTACGGGATGAAGTTGACCCCTCAGAGGTTGAGAACTCTGTGAAATAGAATGGCCCTCTTTTAGTGTCGGATGGCCAGCCAAAGGAACCACAGATAGGGAAACAATTGGCCATGTATTTAAGGTGGTGATTGGGGTCGAAGGACAGCCAGGGCACCCAGACCAATTCCCTTATATTGACTCATGGCTAAATGTAGTTCAAACTTGACCTGCATGGTTGCAGCCCTGCCTGGCAGCTTACTGCAAAATGCTTGTGGCTCAGACCGAGCCTAAAGTGAAAGTAAAATCAGCTTTGCTGGCAAATACGGAGACAAAGAAGAAGTCATGGGAAGGGCAAGAGAAACCAGTTTTGCAGGAACTGCCAGAGGAGATAGAAATTCCTCTTCCATATATTCTAATCTACCCCCATTTACTGAGGCCAATGGCCCCCAAGGAGTCAGATTCAGATGGTAACATGCTCCAAGACTCACCCCAAAAGGAAAGATCGGAGCCCCAGGAGGTCAGGGAAGAAAGACAAGATGATCAAGTGGGCTGCCTCCGATCTGGTCATGCTTGGGCTATGCAAATGCCTCTTAGGGAGACACGGGGACCCATCTATTAGGATGAACAGGGTCAAGTCCAAGGGGGGCAATGGAACTTCATCTACCAGCCTTTTACAACCACTGATCTCCTAAACTGGAAACACCATACCCCCTCCTACATGGAGAAGACCCAGGCCCTCATAGATCTAATGCAATCCATCTTCCAGACACACAATCCAACTTGGCCAGACTGTAGGCAGCTCCTCTTGACACTGTTTAACACTGAGGAGTGCTGGAGGGTAATCCAGGCAGCTCTCTGCTGGCTAGAAGCCAGTGCACCTGAAGGCACACTTAACGTTCAGGCATACACTCAGGGCCAGTTTCCAGAAGCAGACCCCCACTGGGATTCAAATCATGCAGTCCAATTAACAGTACCTATAGAGGTACCGAGAAGCACTCTTGCAAGGGCTAAAGGAAGGCAGGAAAAAGGCAATCAATATAGGAAATATCTCAGAAGTTCTTCAAGGAGCTGATGAGAGCCCTAGCCAGTTTTATGAGAGACTCTGTGAGGCATTCCAGCTTTACACTCCGTTTGACCCTGAGGCCTCTGAAAATCAGTGCACAGTGAATACAGCATTTGCAGGACAAGCCCAGAGTGACATCAGGTGGAAGATGCAAAAGCTAAAAAATTTCGCAGGCATGAATGCCACCCAACTTATGGGAGTGGCCACCAAGGTGTATATTAACCGTGACCAAGAGGCAAAAAAGGAAGCAGATCGGAGGCTTAGGAAAAAGGCCAATATGTTAGCAGTGGCCCTTACGGTAAGGGAAACTAGCATTGCAAGAGGGCGCGGATGTGGACACGGGCACAGACGGAGATGGGGCCAAACCAGACAGAGGCTCAAAGCCGGCTGAGGTTAGATAAGCACCAATGTGCATGATGCTAAAAGGGCCACTGGAAAAAATCAGTGTCCAGAGGGCAGTGAAGAAAATGGCGGAGGCTACGAAACAAAAATGCCACCAGTCAAAGGCTGCTGCACCCTGAACGAACCAGATACCGACCTGATCGGGGTGGCAGGGATTGAAGAATATAAGGACAAGGACAGACCAGGCTCCTTCTCCTTAGGCCCCCAGGAGCCCATGGTCACATTAGAAGTGGGGGACCAGCTAATGGACTTTATGGTGGACAATGGGGCTGAATAGCTGGTAGTAACCCGATCCATAGGACCACTATCCAAAAACTATACAACTATTGTAGGGGTCACCAGGGTCTCAGAGAAGAGGCCATTTTGTTGGCCAAGGAGGTTCGTTATAGGAGGACAAGAGGTCCAACATGAATTCCTGTACCTCCCAAATTGCCCAGTTCCCCTGCTGGGGAGAGACCTACTCTGGAAACTGCAAGCACAGATTGCTTTTGGGCCACAAGGGGATATGACTCTAAACCTGACTGACCCAAAGGCCATGGTGTTAACCCTTACCGTCCCGCAAACTGAAGAATGGAGGCTATACACAAAAAAGCCACCAGAACTGTCTCACAAACCAGGAATACTTGAATTATAGAGGCTACTTAATAAAATTCCTGGAGTATGGGCTGAAGATAACCCACCCGAGCTGGCTAAAGATTAGATGCCAGTGGTAGTAGAGCTAAAACCAGGGGCAACCCCAGTTTAGTTTGCCAGTACCTGGTTTTCCCGGAAGCCATATGAGGTGTTCACAAACACTTAGAGTGAGCAACTCTACTAACATGGAATCATGTTTGTAGTCAAATGCCAGTCACCCTGGAACATCCCACTCCTGCCAGTACAGAAGCCATCTGGAGAATACAGGCCGGTGCAGGACTTGTGTGCTGTGAACCACACTACAGTAAACATCCACCCGATAGTACCAAACCCATATACTTTGATGGGACTTATTCCAGCAAGTGCTGCCTGGTTTACTTGCCTAGACCTGAAAGATGCATTCTTCTATCTTCACCTGGCACCAATTAGCCCATTTTGCGAGTCGCAAATGGGGCGAGTCGCAGTTCACCTGGACAAGACTCCCACAAGGATTCAAAAAATCTCCCACAATCTTTAAACCTCAAGGCCTACACCCCGCCAAATGACAACTGCACCTTGCTGCAATATATAGATGACCTTTTTTTGGCAGCCCCAACCCAAGAAGACTGCTTTCAAGGAACCCAAGACCTCCTCCATCTCCTGTATAAGGTGTCCAGGAAGAAGGCTCAAATCTGCTCCAGGAGAGTCCAATATTTAGGCTTTGAAGTAAGTCAAGGGGAACAATGGCTTGGCAGTGAGCGAAAGAAGGCTGTTTGTGCACTCCCCACTCCAAACACCCAGCGACAAATAAGAGAATTCCTAGGGGCAGCAGGGTTCTGCTGTATCTGGATCCCAAATTTCTCATTTATGGCCAAGCCATTATATGAAGCCACAAAAGAGGGGAGAAAAGGAGCCCCTCCTCTGGGAGGCTGACCAGGAGAAGGCATTTAAGCAGATCAAAGAAGCCCTAACTCAGGCCCCAGCCGTAGGATTGCGAGATCTAACTAAGCCTTTCTTTCCATATGTCCATGAGTGAAAAGGAATCACTATAGGGGTCCTAATTCAGGTCATAGGATCATGGCATGGCCCGGTAGCATAATTATCCAAGCAATTGGATTCTGTGGCACTAGGATGGCCTCTGTGCCTCAAAGCACTAGCTGCCACAGCCCTATTGGCACAGGAAGCTGACCAACTGACTCTAGGGCAGCAACTGACCATCCAGGTACTGCACTCGGTTATAACTTTAATGCATCAGAGATGGCATCCTTGATTATCAAACCTAAGAATGACTCGATACCAAGGGCTCCTATGCAAAAATCCTCACATAAATACCCTAAACCTGGCTACCTTGCTCCCAACTGATTTGGAACCAGGAGGCCCCCTTCATTGCCGTGTAGATGGAGTAGGCGAGGTATCCTCAAGCCAGAAAGATCTTACAGACCAACCCCTCAAGGACCCAGATGTTGAATACTTTACAGATGGAAGCAATTTTGTATTGGAAGGGGTCCAGCAGGCTGGGTATGCAGTAGTAACATTGGACTCAGTGGTAGAGGCTCAGTTTCTGCCCACAGAACATCAGCCCAAAAAGCAGAAGACCTAATAGCCCTGACAAGAGCCCTTTTGCTAGCAAAAGACAAAAAAAGTCAATGTTTATACTGACTCCAAATATGCCTTCGCCACATTGCATGTTCATGGAGCTATATATAAGGAAAGAGGACTCTTAACTGCTGGGGGCAAAGAAATAAAGTATGAGGAAGAACTCCTACAGCTCTTAGATGCTGTATAGGCCCCAAAGAAAGTGGCTGTTATGCACTGCAAAGGCATCAAAAGGCAGGAACACTAGAGGCCAAAGGAAACAGAAAAGCAGACATGGAGGCAAAACAGGCAGGAATGACTACCCCACATTGTAAAAAGGAAGCCCTAGCTTTGCCTCTCCTCCCAGAGGTCCCAAATTACTCTCCAAATGAAAGGGCCTGGTGTGCCAAACAGACTGGACATTACATTGAAGAACGATGGTGGAAATTCTCTGATGAGAGGCTAGCCATCCCTGAAATAGTGACCCCCAAATTTGTAAGACAATTCCATCAAGGAACTCATATAAGGAAAACGGCACTAGAAAGACTACTTGGACACCATTTCTATGTGCTGTGGCTCACTGCCATCACCCGAGCCGTTTGCAAACAATATCTAATTTGTGCCCAGAACAACCCACGGCAAGGGCCCACTCGGCCCCAGGAATACAGTAAATAGGAGCCACACCCTGTAAAAACCTACTAATGGACTTCACTGAGCTGCCCCGAGCCAGAGGCTATCCGTACATGTTAGTGCTTGTCTGCACCTTTTCAGGATGGGTCGAGACTTTCTCCACCAGAACAGAGAAAGCATGAGAAGTGACTAAAGTATTGTTAAGAGACATTATCACCAGATTTGGACTGCCCTTGACTCCAAGGTCAGATAATGGTCCAGCATTTGTAGCCGAAATAGCTCAAGATCTAGCAAGGCTGTTAAAAATAAAATGGAAGTTACACATAGCCTACAAGCCACAGAGTTCAGGAAAAGTGGAACACATGAATTGGACACTTATACAGCTACTGAAGAAATATTGGCAAAAAACTCATCTGAGATGGGATCAAGTCCTGCCTATGGTCCTCCTCTGAGTCAGGTGCACCCCCACCAAACAAACTGGTTATTTGCCCTATGAGATCTTGTTCGGTTGGCCATCCCCAATCATAGGTCAAATTAAAGGTGACCTCCATGAACTAGGGGAATTAACCTTAAGAAGGCAAATGCAGGCTTTAGGGATAGCCATGCAAAGTATCCATGGCTGGGTACAGGAAAGAATGCCCATAAGCCTAACAGACCCATCACACCCTTTTAGACCTGGGGACTCTGTTTAGGTTAAGAAATGGAACCCAACCACTTTAGGACCCATATAGGATGGGCCCCATACTGTAATCTTGTCCACTCCCACTGCTGTTAAAGTTGCAGGAACTGTGCCTTGGATCCACCACAGTCAGCTGAAACCAGCAGCCCAAGACAAGTGGACCAGCCAACAGGACCCAGACCATCTGACCCGGCTGATCCTACGGTGGGACCAGGTTGCCAGTGAAGTCAACAGCCTTGCTCTGGTCACCCTGGAAGCTGACCAGTCTATGCACGGCTGAAGCTTGAGGAGACAACAGCCCGGCTCTAGTCACCCCAGAAGCTGACTAGTCTATGCACGGCCGAAGCGTGAGCACCATCAGGGAAGTAAATGTGGTTAGAATTCTTAGGTCCAATAGCTTTCCTTATAATACTAATTGTTTTACTATTATCCTGTCTCTTTATCCAACCTCCTCCTGGGGGCAAAGACCTCTTTTGTCCCTGCTGGGTATAAACATGCTACTCTTTACTTTGTTGCTACTCATCCCCATCATGGCACTCCTCATACCAGTGTCAGAAAATGGACTCATAGAAGGGTGCCCCCACTGCATACATACTACGCGGTCGGGGAGCACCATAACTAGGACTCTGCTGTACTATATTTATTATGAGTGCGCAGGGAGCCACTTAGGAACTTGTGCTCATAACCAGGTAACCTATTCAATCTGTGACCCAGGAAATAGCCAGCCCTACATATGTTAGGACCCTAAGTCCCCACCTATTGAGACTTGGTTTGAAGTTCATACTAAGGAAGGGGATCTTCCAAACCAAATCAAAGCCTCTTCCCCTTATGGGGAGGTCATATCCTTATACTTCAATGTTTGCCAGGAGGTAGCAATCCTGTAGTGGTCCATTATCATTGGCCCCACAGGGCACTATGGTACTTGTTCCAAGCAAAAATGTGTGCCCCGTTTGTTCCTCTAGGTCCCCGTTAATAGCCCGCTGGAGCTGCATGACTTGGTCCACTTATCAACAACCACCAAGGCAAGTCATACATATGAAACTACTGGAAAAACCAACTCATAAACCTAGCATTTGCTATCCTGCACATCTCACCATCTTAGAGCCAGGTCTGCCCATATGGACTACAGGCTATCCCACGACACTGGGGTTCAAAGTCAAAGGTCAAAAAGTAAACTCAGAAGTCAGTCTGTATATTATAAAGAAAACCTGGACCGATTCAACCCAACAGTTCCGAGTTTTTGAGTCATTCTATGAGCACATCCACCAGGAGTTGCCTGAATCCTCTCCCTTGGCCAGCAACCTGTTTGCCCAACTGGCTGAAAACATAGTCAGTAGCCTACATGTCTCCTCATGCTATGCATGTGGAGGAACCATCATAGGGGATCAATGGCAGTAGGAAGCAAAGGAGCTAATGCCCCAAGGTAACTTTACTCTGACTGTCCTCTCCCCTGAACCAACATTCACAAGCTTGAGCGTCTGGCCCTTAAAAAATCTCTATTATCAGGAGATTGTGCATTGCTCGCTGGGAAAAGGCCTTTACCAACTGGGTGGGAGAATTAACTTACCTAGGACAGCAATATTACAATGAAACAATAGGAAAGACTTTATGGTGGGGCAGGATAAATAATTCCAAATCACCCCACCCTAGTCCATTCTCCTGTTTCCCCTCTTTACATCACTCTTGGTACCAGCTTGAAACTCCAAATGCCTGGCAGGCACCCTCTGGCCTCTACTGGATCTGTGGGTCATGGGCATATGGGCAGCTGCCAGAGGCCTGTGTACTAGGGACAATCAGACCATCCTTCTTCCTAATCCCTCTAAGGCAAGGAGAAGCCTTAGGATACCCTGTTTATGATGAAACAAAAAGGAGAAACAAAAGGGGCATAACCATAGGAATTAGAAAGATGATGAATGGCCCCCTGAGAGAATAATCCAATATTATGGGTCAGCCACCTGGGCGGAAGATGGAATGTATGGATACTGTACCCCTATTTACATGCTCAACTGCATCATAACGTTATAGACAGTGCTTGAAATCATGACTAATGTCGCTGCAAGGGCCTTAAATCTACTGGCCTAACAAGCCACAAAAACGAGAAATGCTATTTCTCAAAATAGACTGGCTTTAGACTAGTCTCATAGCCCAGGAAGGTGGGGTATGCAGAAAGTTCAATGTAACTAATTGCTGCCTAGAAATTGATGACAATGGAAAGGTCATTGAAGATATAACTGCAAAAATCCAAAAATTAGCCCATGTTCCAGCCCAGACTTAGAAAGGATGGTCTCCAGATACCCTCTTCGGGGGCTGGTTTTCATCCCTCAGAGGATTTAAAACCTTAATAGGAATAGTCCTGGCCATACTAGGAGGTTGCTTAATACTCCCTTGTCTCTTACCCCTCCTTGTTAAAAACATCCAATCGGCCATAGAGACTCTTGTAACCAGGCAAACTACCACTCAGCTAATGGCTCTAACTAAATATCAACCTTTGTCAAAGGAAGAAACCTGCCTTTTCATGAAGAATTACGTGATAGAGATGCTTTCCATTAAACTTCATTTACAGGGAGCATCAAAGGGGGGAATGAAGCCGAAATTAAAAAGAGGAAAACAAGTTTTCCTGTACTTAGCTGACTCACTCCAAGGCCAGCAATAGGCAGGGCCCTGACAAAGCCTTGAAAACACTATCTGGAAAGCCAGAGCCCAAAGGAAGGAGCTCCAGAGACTCTCCCAACACCCACTCAGAGCAAAGTTAAGAAAAACAAATTCCTTTACTATCTCCTCATGCCCCTTACCATTACTCAATTTCCAGGTTTTATAAGCTCCTGCTTTTCTTTCAATGCAGCTGCAAGGTCACAAGCTATGCTAAGGATTACGAAATCTGTCACTGTTTGATTCAAACTGCCTTTGTTTTGCCTCCGTAAGCCTCCTTGCCTGTACCACGAGTTTTGTGCCATTTAAATTAGCCAACCCCCTTTCAGAAGTGTGTATAAAAGTCAAGCCCTGTCTTTGTTTGGGACCTAGCCTTTGGATGTGAATCTGTTGGGCCAGTAGCCACTTAAATAAAATCCTCCTGTTCCATCTATTGGTCTCTCTGGTCCTCTGATTCCTGCAACAAGGCAAAGGCTAGAAAGCAAGCCTGCTCTGTGGGCTCATAAATACTAGCCCTGGAAATTGAGACCAGTCCTAGAAGAAAAAGGTAACCTTATATGCCAGTCTCCTCTTGACTGATTCTCTACAGTTGGGAATGTATTGCAAAATAAATATTCTTTTTAGTATATCTTAACTGTATGATCACAACTTCTCAAAGAGGAGCCTATTTCCCCCTACATTCACAGGGGGACAAATAATCTTTTAAGGTTGAAGCAGCAACACCTGAAACTTTGACACTGTGAAGGCAGACAGCTATAAAGTACAGTCCTATCCTCTTTATTATTTTTATTTTTCCTATTTTTGGAATTTACTATCCTCACCTGGGTCAACTGCTTCTCTCTTAAAAATTAGTTGGCACTGGGTTTACCTCTCATTAACTTTCAAGAGTGGCCAGCAATTACAGACCCAGTGAAAAATACATTTAGAAGCTGATTCTAAACAAGTGAAATTCTGTAGGTAAAGAGTAGAAAAATAATATTAGAGAAAAATAAGAAAATCTCGAAACTTTAAAAAAGTATAAGCCTAAAAGCCATAGCAATGTTTTTATTTTTCCATGAAAATTTTGTGAATTGAAGGGTTTTATATCATAGAAATACAAGCAGAACATACTTAGGAAATTACATGGAAAAGCTTTTAAATTTATCTAAGGGATAATTTTTCTTAGCCCAAAATGGTCCTTAAGGGAGAATAAAGGTAGTCATAGAAGTCTTTTGCCACGTTCATCCAGACTAATGTTTACATACTGACAACCAAAAAAATGACACTTAATGCCAGCGTAATGTGCTACGGTATGTAAGATGTCGACCATGCCATGAAGATGCTTATGGTCTGGTAAGATGTAAGGTGATTTCCGCCCCCCTCCTAAACTGTTATGGTTGATTGAGTTAGTGTCTAAGAATCCCGTGACAGGGGAAGCAACTTAAAAAATAAAATTAGGGGCTGGGCACAGTGGGTTATGCCTGTAATCCCAGCACTTTGGGAGGCTGAGGTGGGTGGATGACGAGGTCAGGAGATCGAGACCATCCTGGCTAAAAAGGTGAAACCCCATCTCTACTAAAAATACAAAAAATTAGCCGGGTGTGGTGGCACATGCCTATAGTCCTAGCTACTTGGGAGGCTGAGGCGGGAGAGTCGCTTGAACCCGGGAGGCAGAGGTTGTAGTGAGCTGAGATCGTGTCATTGCACTCCAGCCTGAGTGACAGAGTGAGACTCCATCTCAAAAAAAAAAAAAAAAAAAAAAAAAAATTGGATTATAGTAAAAATAAGAATGGTAGACAGTATATTTGCTCAGAAATAAAGTTTGAAAAAGGTAGATTATAATGAATCACACTTCTGCCCTTTTCTATTTCACTCTGCCCTAATTTCTAAGATGCAATGTGGTTTACTGAACACTGCATCCTCACAGAGGGCAGATTCTTAATGTATTCATCATTCTGAAGCACCAATATAGGAATTATAGGCACACAACTTTTCCCATCAATCACAGGCCTGGGTTATTTAGGAATACAAACATTTATCCTTCACTATAATTTAAAGACAATGAAGGGTAGATGAAAATAGATTTATCAACTCAATAAACCATTAAATCCTTTTTAAGTACGGATTAAAAACTAGGCATTAAATCAGGGATCCTTAATGTGATAAATTTTTATAAATGCAGATATTTAGATTATGGAAAATGGATGTCTTTGTTATTTTGAGCTGCTAAACACAATTATACTATAATTATCTAAGTGAGGACAGGCCTGCTTCCAAATTTACCTGATGAGAGATGGAAGGTTGCTGGATGGGCCCCTGCATTCTAGGGTTTGGTAAACCCACAGGTGCTGGCCTCCGTTGCACCTGTTGCCTCTGAGCCATTACCTGTTGCTGCATATGCTGGAGCCGTAATTGAGCTAGGCTGATCTGTGTTGGGAACTTGGATAACTGGTTTGATGATAAACCACTTGGTGGCTGTGAATTCTGTTCCACGACAGGATTCTGCTTAGGCATTTGTGGCTGGCTCTCTTTATCCTCGATTACTAAAGAACCTAATTAAAAAGAAAAGGTTAAGGGAAACAGTTTTTCAGATAGTTGGTGAAATATCACATTTTCTAAAGCTATCTTTGCAGAACTTCAAAATTGCCAAGAAATTCTCTGATCTCATGAGCCCTTTAACACTCTGAAAGAGAACCCCCAAACAGCTTTTGTTCATCTAACTTCTAGTCATCAAAATTTATATTAGAAATTAAGAATAATTTTTAAAACTTTCTAATTCATTTAAGAATAAAACCATAACAACATGCTTTTATAAAACTATATTGTAAAATATTTGGTAAACATTTTTTGATATTTTAAAATACTGTTTGATGTTTTAAAAAATCTGTTTGAATGTCTGGCTTAATAGCTGAAATCACATTATCTGTTTCTGCACTATCTATCATAATATATTGTTAAGTTAAAATATATGAAAAAAATTTCAGTCTCACTGTATGGCAGACAGCACCTGACAGCAATAACTTAAGTGTACCCTGTGAGTGACCCTGTATGGCCTAAGAAGAATGTGTGTTTGGAGTTCCACGTTAAGGAACCCAGGAGTGGCCAACCCAGAGATTCATTCTTTATCAATGAAGAATATCTGAACCCCCAGCCCAGCCTGTGGAATCCAGGCCATATTGGGGATGGATGCCTTTTGCTTTGTGTTAAATGAAGGTTGCCACATGGAGGTTGCTAGCGGGAGGGTGCTAAGTGCTATATAAACTACTTGCTGGTGGTTCTCCTGTCCAGCCCACTTCCACTGGACTGTCCTGTATGTAAGTTCCCTCAATAAGCCCTGTGTCTCGTTCACTGGCTCCAGGTCTCTTCTTGGGCCTCTCAAACATGGTCCTGTCCCTACTGAAGTCAATAGAGGTCTGGCACAACACTCATCCAGACGTGTAGCTGGAAAAGGGTGGCCTTTGTGGTCCCCTGAAAGAGTACCAGACTATACTTTGAGAACTGCTGTCATATAACAAAACAAGCGAACCTAACATTGGCTCTAAAAACAATCCCAAAAAGTATTTCTGAATCTTTACTGTTAACAAATTGTGATCTCTCAAGTTTCCTATACCTTTACAATGCATACTATGTTAACTTTTTGATACAGAATACATTGACTGGCTTAAAACTAGTTTTAAGAGTTTAACGGTGCCCTTGAAAGGCCTGAATCAAGCTTGATTTCAACAGTAGAAACTTAAATGTTTATGATTTACCAATCATATGCATTCTAAAAATATAGTTATTCATTAAATGTTTACTGTGTGTAATTCACTATGACAAGTAGGTATATGTGTATCTTTAGAAGAAACAATAACATTCTCTTTTACACATAAGGGATCTAAGGTTTAGAGAGGTTATAAAACTTATCTAAAGTCACTCAAGACAGTAACAAAATATTCATTTAGATCAATATTTTCCCCTAGCGCTTTTATATGTTTCTCAGAAGCCATGGGTAACAAGTTTAGGAAACTTGTCTCCTTCTTTAGAGATTTACAATGCAAATCTCATTGTATATGAATTTACAGTGCTGTAAATGACAGCTCTAAGAAATCCTACAGTAAAATATATTAACTTCATTATGTCGGTTTCACAAACTATTAGACTAGGAGATCCTGTTTTTGTTTTGGCTAAACTAGATTTATCTGAAACTATATCCATTTATGTGTGTACAGTTTTAAATATAATTCTTAAATGTACTTATGTCTATATGTGGGTGTATTTACCTATTGTGATATAAGTACATAGCACATATGACCACTTGTTTGGATTTATATCTTGTGATGGGTTCCAAGTTCAGATGAATGTGTGGTGGTAGAGTCAGGTGTGGCAATAAGTTACTTATACACATGTTCTGTATTCTAAAGATGCTTCTTTTTGGTAAAATGAGTGTGTAATAATTCCAGTTTCCTGCTATGTATCAATATACGTATGTCTGTATCTAAACTAGTCTGCAGGGGTCTCCTTATCACCTTTGCTTCCGGGATTCTTTTTGTTCTTCCCTTATGGGTTAGATTGCCTATTTCCTCCTTTCCTGGTGAGTATGGGCTCTTTCTCCAGCCATTTTCTTTTCTTACCCAGAATCTAGTGTTGGGGATAAGAAACCATCTTTGATGACTCTGAAACAAATTCAACGAGCACCCCCGACCCACCACCAAAATCATCAAAGATAATATTGTTTGTTGATAAACAGACAATGTGTAGGGAATTCTTAAATTTGTTTGTATAGTTTCCCTGTGAGAAATTAAGAAAGAAGGCAAAAAGGTGTTTCTACTCAGCAAATAGTACAATAAAGAAGCTAAAGTAGTAACTTTCTGCTGAACTGCTTGCAAGGATACTTTTCTTCCTAATGTTACCAAAATGACAGTCTCTTTTTGTGATAATTCAGTGAGTTCTAATACAGTTATGTGTTGCTAAAGGACGGGGATATGTTCTGATAAATGTGTCATTTAGGTAATTTTATCTTTAGACAAACATCAGTTTACTTATGTAAACCTACACTGTATACCCTACTACACACCTAGGTTATATGGCATAGCTTATTGCTAGGTAGAGTCTAGGCTACAAACCGGTATAGCATGTAATTGTACTGAATTATCTGGACAATACTGTAAGCAACTGTAAACGATGGTAAGTATCTGTGTATCTAAACATACGAAAGATAAAGTAAAAAAAAAAAACAGTACTTATAAGTCATAGATGCAGTTAGCTGATTGAGATATCATTATGCAGTACTTGATTGCTTAAGATCTGGGTACTTGTCAGTATGTATGTTTTACTTCAATTAGTAAGATATCTATATAACTATTACCTGATCAGGCAAAAGAAGAAAACTAAAAGTCTTCCCTAAGCAAGATAAAGGATTGAACCATTAGGTTCCTATTGAACAGTTGTAAAGATAAGCCAATAAAAATATAGTAGTTTAAAATAAAACTTTCAGGATATCAAAAATCCTTTATCAATGACAAGTCAAGTTAACCCATTCTGATAAATTTAGAGCTAAGAGAACAAACCAGATTTGGGGGGTTGAGGGAATAGGACAGGACAGGACACCTAAATCCCTAAGTCTAGACACCCTGTCAGTCAATGTTATAGAATGTTTTCTTATCAGCTGTACATGTATGTGTGTTTATATTCATGTATATTTGTTACCATATACATATGTTAATGAAATACTATTAGAAACAACATGTCTTTTTAAAACAAAATAATGAAAACGTTTTCAAAGTGAGAGAACATATTTTCTTCGATCCTCCAGCATCAGCCTTCCAAGTAGCTGGGACTACAAGCATGTGCCACTACCCTTAGCTAACTTAGAAATCTTATGTGGAAATGGGCTCTCCCTATGTTGCTCAGGCTGGTCTTGAACTCCTGGGCCCAAGTGATCCTTGAGAGATCCCAAAGTGCTAGGATTACAGATGTGAGCCACCGTGCCCAGCCTAAGTGAACATATTTTCAGTAACATGTCATAATCATTGAGTTTTACAGACAAATGCCACTGAGAAATGTATGTAATGGTAATGGCCTACCTAAGTTGATAATATTTTGAGCCCAGAAACTAGGATCACAGTGAAATTGGATGGTGTTGTTGGTCACTGGGGATGCATCACACCTTGCACGAAGGAGGTGCCGTAACCGGTATGTAATCTAGAAGAAAAAGGAGAGATAACTAAATATTAGGCAAATAATTTATTAAGCGCCCAGTAAATATACAAAAACAGTCTCTGGTATGTACATCAATACACAATAAACAATCATATATAGGTTTGTTGGACATACAACACAATTTTCTTTCCAAAACAAGTTAAAAAGTTTTGAGGCGTAACTCAGCTGTACTATTGAACCTATTTTGAAGTGACAGGTTAAAGTCAGTTTTTTGAATTATTAATAAAACTCTGCAGAATCACTAACTCAAATATTTGTAAAATAAAAATTATTAATGTATCTTAATGCTTTCATTTATTTTACTTACTCTCTTAGAAAAGGATTCAGAAGACTAGGGGCTAATGAGTTACAGGGAATACAAATTTGTCTGTTTAGGAAATGGAACTGGGCCTGTGAGTGAGGTGGTTCTCCTTGTTCCTTGTTACAGTTCTGTTCCCGCCATCGCCCTGAATACAACCAGCTTTGAATCTCATATCATCACACCACACCATCCACTTTCCTCCACGCTGCAGTCATCAATGAACATCTACTTATTCTCCCTCAGTCCTTGAAGATTTTAGTTCTTGGTTCACTATTACCATCTCCAACATTAGTCCTGTGGCAATTTTTGATGATTTCAATATCCAACCAAATGATTCACTTCCTCTAGTGCCCAAATACCAATAATCCTACAAACCCACCAGGTCCTGTAAGACTTTGCACACACATACACACACACACACATCATCAACTCCTCTTTCTCTCACTCACTCAATTATGTATGCTCACTTCACTCTCCTCAACGTTTGCCCTAGATAAAACAACCTACCCTGGTTAAATCCCACATTCTGCCTGAATATAATTGAACTGATCTCACTTCAAACACATGACCACTTACTTCAGGTAGGCCATTAAGGCTGACTGGCTAACATATGACATTTCTCTAGTCCATTCACTTCCCTACTTTCTTAAATAACTATTTCCTACTTTCTTTTTTCTTTTTGAATCATCAGTATTTCCTCCCCCATTCTTAATCTTAGCTAATGTACTTGCTTAGCATTTCACTGAAAATTAGCAACAATCAAAGATCTTCCACAAACTTCCACCACTTTTCAGTCAATATCCCCTCCTGTTACAATGGATGATGAAATGTCCATGTTTCTAGTTAAAGCCAGCCTTCCACTTGTGCAGTACAGCACACCCCGTCTTGCCTGCCCAGTAATTTTCATCCCTCTTCTGTTAACACCAATTTTCCCATTTTACTGGATCACACCCATCAACATATAAATATGCTTTAAGTTTTTCCAGCTAAAAACAAAACTCTTTACTCCTTTTCTCCCATCATCAACTACCCCATTTCTTTTGCAGCAAAACTCTTCAAAAGACTCCTCTAGGTTTACCGTCTCCTATTCTTCCCTGCCCATTCTTTCCTGAAACCATTATGTTCAGGCTTGTAGTAGCTTTTCACACAGGTGGTCAGTCTGCCTTCATGGAAATGCTTTTTTTCATTTGGTTTCTAGCACACTATAATCCCATGGTTTTCCCTTGTTTCACTAGCTGCTACTCTTTTGGAGCCACTGAGAATAGATTTAGGTTCCAATGCCAACCTGTTTTTGAACTCCCCAGTAAGGGCAGGGATTCCTCTGCTTCTTGGCAGTGCACAATCTCAGTCTCCATTGTTGGTGATTTCCTCTCTCCCACACCGCTATGTGCTGGAATGCCCAGGGCTCAGTTTTTTGACTTCTCCCTTCCTCTACATTCATATGTAGTCATGTACCACATAGCAATGTTTCAGTCAACAATGGACCACACGTACAACAGTGGTCCCATAAAATTAATGAAGCTGAATAATTCCCATTGCCTAATGATGCTGGAGCTGTTGTAACATCACAGCACCAGGCATTACTCAAGTGTTTATGGTGATGCTGGTGTAAACAAACCTACAGTGCTGCCAGTTGCATAATGATAATAAATGACTATGTTACTGGTTTATGTATTTACTATATTATACTTTTTCTCATTATTTTAGAGTGTACTCTTACTACTTACTAAAAAAAGTGACTGCCTCAGCCAAGTCCTTCAAGAGATAGTCTCAGAAAAAGCATTATTATAATAGGAGATGAGAACTGAAGACTTTCCAGTGAGACAAAATGTGGAGATGTAAGACAGTGATATTGATGATATGAACTTTGGATAAGCCTAGGCTAATGTGTATGTTTTTGTCCTGGTTTTTAACAAAAGGTTTTAAAATAAACAAATAAATACCTAAGCTTATGAATTAAAGATATAAGGAAGAATTTGTACAATGTGTTTGTGTTTTAAGCTAACTGGTTATTACAAAAATCAAAACATTTAAAAAATTAAAAAGTTTATAAAGTTAAAAAGTTACAGTAAGCTTTCCTTAAGTAAGCTAAAATTTATTATTGAAGAAAAAATATTTTCAAATAAATTTAATGTAGTCTAAAAGTAAGGTGCTTATAAAGTCCCCAGTAGTGTACAGTAATGTCCTACGCCTTCACAGTCATTCATCATTCTACTCACTTGCTCACCCAGAGCAACTTCCAGTCCTGCAAGCTCCATTCATGGTAAATGCCTTATACCTATACAGGTGTACTGTTTTTTTTTTTGACTCTCACTCTGTCACCCAGGCTGGAGTGGAGTGGTGCGATCTCAGCTTGGCTCACTGCAACCTCCATGGTGTACCATTTTTAAATCCTTTGTATTGTATTTTGACTGTACTTTTTCTACATTTAAATATACAAACATTTACCATTATGTTACAACTGCCTACAGTATTCAGTACAGTGATATGCTGTACAGATCAGAGCAAAAGGGTAAACCATCTAGGTTTGTGTAAGTATATCCTATGATGTCACACAATGCCGAAATTGCCATTTCTCAGAATGCATCCCCGTCATCAAGCAACACATGACTGTACTTTTTATCCTCAGGTGTACTCTTCCTATAACCCGCTCCATCTCAATTATTGGTAATACTGTTTTTCCCTACAACTTAAAGTCCTTGGCTCCTTTCTTTTCCTTACACCCTATATTCAACCTGTCGGCAAATCCCGTTGGCTATACTTTTAAAACATATGTATAGGCCAGGCACGGTGGCTCACACCTGTCATCCCAACACTTTGGGACACCAAGGCGGGCAGATCACGAGGTCAGGAGTTCGAGACTAGCCTGGCCAACATCATGAAACCCCGTCTCTACTAAAAATACAAAAAATTAGCCAGGTGTGGTGGCATGCACCTGTAATCACAGATACTTGGGAGGCTGGGGCAGGAGAATCACTGGAACCCGGGAGGCAATCCAGCCTGGGTGACAGAGGGAAGCTCCGTCTCTAAAAACATAAATAAATAAATAACTTATTTTGGGACTAGGTAGAATATGTAGCAAAGTGTTTACCAGGCAGCAGTCAAAACAATATACCTTTCCCTCAAATTTCCCCTTTTTAAATTCCCACCATAAATCATACTCATAATGCTAACCATAAGAAATATTCTAAGAACTATGTTTTATCTAAAATTTAGTAATTGTTTTATCTAAAATTTAATAATTTATTTTTAAAAAGCATTATTTTAATTGACCAATAAAAATTGAATATGTTTCTGTGTGCAGCATGTTTTGAAATATACACTGTGAAATGGTTAAGTTGAATTAATCTATGTATTACCTCATATACTTATTTTTTTGTGATGAGAACACTTAAAATCAATTCTCTTAGCAATTTTCAAGAATACAAACACAGTGTTATTAATTCTAGTTCTCATGTCGTATAATAGCTCTGGTGAACTTATTCCTCCTATCTAATTGAAATTTTGCAGCCTTTGATCAACATCCCTTCCAATACCCTGAATCCCTTCCAGCCCTTGGTAACCACCATTCTACTCTCTCTGAGTTTAACTTTTTTCCACGTATAAGTGAGATCATGAAGTAAATATAATGTCCTCCAGGTTCATCTATGTTGTTGCAAATGACAGGATTTCCTTCTTTTATAAAGCTTAATAGTATTCCATTGGGTATATGTACCACATTTTCTTTATCCATTTATCTGTTGAACACTTAGACTGATTCCATTTTTTGGTTATTGTGAATAATGTTGCAATGAACCCAGGAGTACATACATCTATTCAAGATCTTGATTTCATTCCCTTTGAATATATACCCAAAAGTGAGATTGCTGGATCATGATACTTCTATATGTAATTTTTCAAGGAACTTCCATACTGTTTTCTATGGTTGTACTAATTTACATTCTCACCAACGGGATGCAAGCGTTCCCCTTTCTCCACATCCTCTCCAACACTTGTTACCTTTATCTTTTTGACAATAGCCATTTAATCATTTATTTTTAAATAATTTTGAAATCATAGAAACACTGCCAGAAAAGTAAAAGAACCCTACATTCCTTTCACCCAAATTCCCTGAGTGTTAAGTTATGACCACATTTGCTCCAGTGCCCACCCAACTGCTCCTACACACGTTATTAGTCTTTTTCCAAAACTTTTGAGAGCAAGCTACAGGAATGAGGTCCTGTCTTCCCTAAATACTGCAGTATGGATATCCTAAAACAAAGATCTTCTAACATAACCAAATCCCAGATTCCAAATTCATAAACCAACTGTTACAACACAGCCATCCAGTTTAAACACTTCATCCAAATGCCAACAGTTTCAGCAGTCTTTTCCATGATGCCATCAAGAATATAAGTTGCTTAGCTGCCTCATTTTTCAGTTGCTCAGTCTTTCCCTTTCGTTCATGTCCCTGATGTGTTTTGAAGATTTTATGCCTTACATTCCGTAGGATGACCTTTAACCTGGGTGATATTTCCTCCTGATCAGACTTAGTTACAATATTCTTGGCAAGAATACCACACAAATGATGACGTGCCAGGAAACGTAGGATGTCAACTTGTCATACCACTGGTGATATTAATCTTGATCTATAATTCTGCTACTCAATTTCTTAACCTTAAAGTTGAAGAGGTATTCTGAGATTCTACTAATACTCTGTTCCCCATCAATCCTCTACCCAGCATATTTACAGCCACTAATTAGTCCTCCCAAATTACCTCTATGATAGTGGTCAAATGTGCTTCTGTATACCCATTGTTCTTTCTATAACTTTTAGTTTTGTTATCAACTTCTCCCCCAAATAATCTACTGTTTACTGATTTATGTTATGAACTCATGTATTCTTATTTAATTCAGTGTGTTATAATTTATTATTACAGTGACTTATTTTGATCCTCAAATTTGTTCTTGGTTTTCCCAGTGGGAGCCCTTTTACACTGAATCCTGTTCCCTTTGACATGTCCCCATTATTCTCTGAGCATTTTCGTAGTTTTCTGGTATAACAACATGTTCTGGGCACAACTTTTACTTTCCCCCCCTTTCTTTGGTATTTTGAAACCAAGATCTGGAAAGAAGTGACCTCACTGCTATTGGGATGCAGCACACCAACAACGAATACATACACACATACAGATGGACATATACACCTATAATTATTGCTAGATCTGAGTCCAAGAATAAAAATAGAACTCTAAGTTCATACTTGTACTCTTAATTCCAATCCAACACATCTTTGGGCCCTTCCTAGCCTAACTTCTT
Source organism: Pan troglodytes (assembly GCF_028858775.2). Classification (NCBI taxonomy): domain Eukaryota; kingdom Metazoa; phylum Chordata; class Mammalia; order Primates; family Hominidae; genus Pan; species Pan troglodytes. The sequence goes on along the minus strand of NC_072404.2, from coordinate 153,920,536 downwards.
TCTAAATACCTTCTCTGGAAACTTGGCTGCGATTACCTTCAATATATTTACTTACTTATTCAATCCATTTACTTATTTACTCAATGTAACCAAAATCCAAATGACACTGGCTAATTCTTCTTACCACTTCCGTATTCCTCCCTCACCACTTCACATCCGTGGCTGCCAGCTTCATGCCTGTTGTGGTTCCCCAGCCCTCTCCAATGTGCAGTGACCTCAGTCACCATGCTGGTGCCTCCATGCCAGGAAGAGAAGGCGAGACAGTAAGATTCTTGATAGTTTTTATGTGAATATATAGATACACACACACACACACACACACACACACACACACACGCAGATTTTATGTATTATGTATATTGATAATTAGATATCTTGGGGATACGGTCCAAGTCTAAACATGAAATTCATTTATGTTTCATATACTCAATACACATAGCCTGAAAGCAATTTTATACAATATTTCTAATAATTTTGTGCATGAATCCAAGTTGTGTTCAATTCTTATGTGTGTAATTTCCCACTTGTGGTGTCATGATGGTGCTCAAAAAGTTTTGAATTTTGGAGAATTTCAGATTTCAGTTGGGATGCTCAACTGGTATAAGAAACTTACATAACTCAATAGCAAAAACCCAAATAACGTGATTAAGAAATGGGCAAAGAGTTTGAATTTATATTTTTCCAAAGAAGACATAAAAATGTCCAATAGGCATATGAAAAGATGCTCCACATCACTGATCAATAGGAAAATTCAAATCAAGACCACAATGAGCTATCATCTCATACCTGTTAGGATCTAGCTAATATCAAAAAGACAAGGAAGACAAGTGTTGGCCAGGGTGTGGATAAAAGGAACCCTTTGTACACTTTAGGTGGGAATGCAGATTGGTGCAACCACTACGGATAATGATATGGAGGTTCTTCAAATAATTAAAAATAGAACTACTGTAGGTCCAGCAATCCCTCTGCTGGGTATATTACAACAGGAAATGAAATAGGACCTTGTAGAGATATCTGCACTCCCATGTCATTGCAGCATTATTCACAATGGCCAAGATAGAAAAACAACCTGTATCCAATGATGCATGGACAAATAAATTGCAGTAGATATATACAATAGAATATTATCCAACCTTAAAAAAGGAAAGAAATCCTGCTATTTGTGATAACAAGGATGAACCTTGAGGACACTATGGTAAGGGAAATAAGCCAGATCCAGAAATGAAAATACTGTATAATCTCACTTATACATGGAATATTTTTAGAAAGTTGAAGACAAACTGGAATGGTGGTTACTAGGGGCTAGGTGGGTAGGAAATGTAGAGAAGTCAAAGGGTACAAATTTCCAGGTAGGTAGAATGAATAAGCATTGAGATTTAGTGTACACAGTAAGAACTACAGTTAATAACATTGTAATGCTGGCCAGATGTGGTGGCTTACACCTGTAGTTCAAGACAGCTGGGGTGACAGAACAAGACCTTGTCTCTACAAAAAAAAAAATCTGGACTATGGTGGCATGCACCTGTAGTCCCAGCTACTTGGGGAACTGAGGCAAAAGGCTCGCTTGAGCCTACAAGTTTGAGGTTGCAGGGAGCTATCATCGTGTCACTGCACTCTAGCCTAGGCGATAGAGGGAGACCCTGTTTCAAACAACAACAACAAAAAAAACAGAAAACCAAAAGAATAAACCAAAAAAACCTCCATAATAACACTGTTATGTATATCAAAAATGTTATGGATTTTAGGTGTTCTTACCATACACATAGATACAAGGTAAGTAGGATAATGGATATTCATCTGTTTGACTGAAACAATAATTTCAATATGCATATATGTCAGAATATCATGTTGCACACTTTAAATATATAGTAAAATATAAATAAATTTTTTAAAATAGCAAGCCAAGCTTGAGGTTTCAGGGCTGCTAGGCATTTCGTTTCCATTTTTTAAGCACATAAAATCCATCACTTAAAGGATAACCTGAGTAAACATGGCTATATTTATAAAGCAGAACTCTGGAGAACAGAGTTATACAATATAATGATTTTCACATTTTCTGAAGTTAGAAAATCTTCTAAATGTTTAAAAATAATCATGAACCTCAGCTCTGCATGCATTACAGGCAAATTATTATCTACAGCTGCTACTAGAAATGCATCAATGCTCACTTGGGTTCCACAGGATTTTAAAATTTAGTTAACCAAGAATATGGTAATACTGGTACTATATGATTCACTGCTCCTATTTTCTTCTATGTATCATATAGATGACTATCTCTTTCATTCCTATTTCAACAGTTCATTGTGTAAATTAATTTATCCCATCTATTTTTATTTTCTCCATAATACAATCAAACAAAATCAGAACAGAATGAAAAACACATTTTTAAATTGATAAGGAGATTGACGGAATGCTTATCTGATTGCGTGAATGTGTCTTACACATACATACTCATGATGGATTAAGTTGAAAAACACAATTCTCTATTCCCTCTATCCCTTTTCTATTTGACTTTCAAAAAAATGTAAGTAACAGAATACAGAAGGTATATAGTGTATAGATGTTTTCCATTAAAACTAGTGAAAAAATAAGACTCAGGATGGAGACTATAGCACTGATAATTATGAAAGGAAAACAAATCCTAAGAATTAAATACAATTCATGATTAAGAAAAGTTATAGAACTCTGATGTCACTCAATATTTGAAGTTATTTTATAAAGTTTATCCAGAATCACATTTCCTTATTTTAAAATTGTATAGAAAATTTCTGAACTTCCATTTTTTGGAATAGGTGACAGAAAACTTCATTTAGAGGTAGTAATACAAACATACCTCATTTTACTGAGCTTTGCTTTACTGCGCTTCGTAAGTACTGTAAATTTTACAAATTTAAGGTTTGTGACAACACCACATTGAGAAAATCAGCACCATTCTTCCAACAGCAAGCACATGCTCACGTGTCTCTGTCACATTTTGGTAATTCTTAACAATAATCTGTTATAGTGATTGTGGTCTTTCATGTTAATATTGTGACTGTTTTGGGACACCACAAACCACACCCATGTAAGAGCAAACATAAATAGTATATTCTGTTTGTGCCACCAATTTAGCCATTCTTTCTTCCTCTCCTCAGGCCTCCGTAGTCTCAGACACAACAATTTAATAACCCTACAATAGTCTCTAAGTGTTCAAGTGAAAGGAAGAGTTGCATGACTCTCACTAATCAAAAGTTAGAAATGAGTAAGCTTACTGAGGAAGGCAGGTCCAAAGCTGAGACAGGCTGAAAGCTAGGCCTCTCACACCAGTTAGCCAAGTTGTGAATGTAAAGGAAAAGTTCTTAAAGGAAATCGAAAGTGTTACTCCAGTGAACACATGAATGAAGAGAATGCCAAGCAGACTTATTGCTGATAGGAAGAAAGTTTCGTGGTCTTGATAGAAGATCAAACCAGCTATAACATAACCTTAACCCAAGATCTAATTCAGAGAAAGGTCCTAAAACTCTTTTTAATTCAATGAAGGCTGTGAGAGGTGAGGAAGCTGCAAAAGAAAGTTTTAAGGTGGCAGAGGTTGGTCCATGAGATTTATGGAAAGAAACCATCCATTCTGCAGTATACACAATATAAAAGTACAAGGTGAAGCACCAAGTGCTAATGTAGAAGCTGCAGCAAGTTAATCAAAAGATACAGCTAAGATCATTGACGAAGGTGGCTATGCTAAACAACACATTTCAACGTAGATGACACAGACTTCTATTGGAAGATGATGCCATCTAGAAATTTCATAGAGAGAAGACAATGCATGGCTTCAAATCCTCAAAGGACAGACTGACTCTCGTTAGGGACTAATGTAGCTGTTGACCTGAAATTGAAGCCAATGCTCATTGACCATTCCAAATATCCTAGGGCCCTCAAGAATTATCCTAAATCTACGCTGCTTTTGTGTTCTATAAGTGAAAACAAAGCCGGGATTACAGCACATCTACTTACAATATATTTTAGTTATTATTTTAAGCCCACTTTTGAGACCTACTGCTCAGAAAATAAAGGATTTTAAAATATTACTGCTCATTGACAAATACAACTGGTCACCCAAGAGCTCTCATGGAAATATATGAGATTAAGGTTGTTTTCATGCCTGCTAACACAACATCCATTCTGCAGCCCATGAATCAAGAAGTAATTCTGATTCTCATGTCTTTTTTTTTCTCCTTTTGGTAGCGACAGGGTCTCACCCTGTGGCGCAGGGTGGTCTCGAACTCCAAGCCTCAAGTGAGCCTCCTGCCTCAGCCTCTCAGTGTTGTATTATAGGTGCATGGCCTCAAGTATTATTTAAGAAATAATTATTAAGAAATACATTATGCAGCTGGGTGCAGTGGTTCATGCTGTAATCCCAGCACTTTGGGAGGCCAAGGCGGGTGGATCACTTGAGGTCAGGAGTTTCGAGACCAGCCTGGAAAACATAGGGAAACCCCATCTCTTATAAAAAATAGAAAAATTAGCTGGACATGGTGGCGCATGCCTACAGTCCCAGCTATTGGGAGGCTGAGGCAGGAGAATTGCTTGAACCTGGGAGCTAGAGGTTGCAGTGAGCTAAGATCACACCACTGCACTCCAGCCTAGGCGATAGAGTGAGACTCCATCTCAAAAACAAAAAAGAAATACGTTACATAAGGCTAGTATAATAGCCACCATACACAGTGATTCCTCTGATGGATCTGTGCAAAGTAAATTAAAGACCTTCTAGAAAGGATTCATTATTCTAGATGCCATTAAGAACCTTAGTGATTCATGGGAGGAGACAAAAATATCAACAATAACAGGAGTTAGGAATACGTTGATTCCAACCTTTAGGGATGACCTGGAGGAGTTCAAGACTTCAGTGAAGAAGGAATTACAGATGTGGTAGAAACAGCAAGAGAACTGGAATAATAAGTAGAGCCTAAAGATGTGACTGAATTGCTGCAATCCTATGATCAAACTTGAATGGATGAACAGTTGCTTCTTATGGATGAGCACAGAAAAGTGGTTTCTTGAGATAGAAATTACTCCTGGTGAAGATGCTGTGATCATTGTTGAGATGACAACAAAGAATTTAGAATATTCCATAAACTTAGGTGATACCGCAGCTACTGGCTTTGAGAGGACTGACTCCAATTCTGAAAGAAGTTCTATTGTAGGTAAAATACTATCAAATTATCATTGTATGCTATGGAGAAATCTTCCACTAAAAAAGAGTCAATCAATGCAAACTTCATTGTCATCTTATTTTAAGATATTGACACAGCTATCCCAACCTTCAGCAACTACAACCCCAAGTGGCCATCAACATCTCCACCAGCAAAAAGATTATGACTCTTGAAGGCTCAGATGATTAACATTTTTGGCAATAAAGTATTCTTTAAGCTGGGTGCAGTGGTTCACGCCTGTAATCCCAGAACTTTGGGAGGCCGAGGCGGGTGGATCACAAGTTCAGGAGATCGGGACCATCCTGGCTAACATGGTGAAACCCCGTCTCTACTAAAAATATAAAAAATTAGCCGGGCCTGGTGGCGGACGCCTGTAGTTCCAGCTACTCGGGAGGCTGAGGCAGAAAAATGGTGTGAACCGGCGAGGTGGAGCTTGCAGTGAGTGGAGATCACGCCACTGCACTCCAGCCTGGGCGACAGAGTGAGACTCTGTCTCAAAAAAAAAAAAAAAGATTACTTAATTGAGGTATATACACTGTTTTTTTTAAAAACATAATACTACTGCACAGTTACACTACAGTATTTATAATAAAAACTTTTATATGCACTGGAAAACTTAAAAAAACTGTATGGCTTGGCTTATTATGATATTTGCTTTATTGCAATAGTCTGGAACTGAACCTATGGTTTATAGTATACTTCGGAGTATAAATCTCTGTTGAATCTTTAATAAGATTAATGTAAAGCAGGAATTTTTAAGAATGTAGCTAAATGTCTTCTATATCTTTGTTACTCAAAGCACAGCCCACAGACCAAGCAGCATCAGAGTCACCTGAAGGCTTGTTAGAAATTTACAAGCCCCACCCCAGATCTCCTGACCAGAATCCTCAAGTGATGTGGTAGTCATATGTTAAGTAGCAAGGTTCTAGACCAATGTCAAATAGTTCACCAAATCACAGAGCTATTTTTCTGTGGCAAAAACATCCAGCACTACAGATTGCCGTGTAGCACCAAGAAGAAGAACACAGGCTCAGGTCATGTCTGAGATCATATTATAAACCCTGGCTATACCTCATATTGTGTGATGTTAGACATGTTACATAATCACATGCCTTAGTTTCATCATGTGTACAAGGGGGGTGAATAGGTATATATCATAAGAATGAGGTAAAAGTTTAAATATTACATGGAAATTCTTAGAATTAGTACCTGGCACACTATAGATAATCAGAAAATGTTCACTATCATCCTTATTCTTGATATTAACTTCAATTGCTATGAAGACAGTGAATACTTGGAAAGAACAAAAAACGGAATTAATGATAAATTAAAACTGAAATTACACCCAAATTATGCCAGGTAAAAATATTAAAACCAAAATATTTTGATAGATATTAGAAATAGGTAAAAAGCACTGATGCACAAGCAGAATAAATTTTAAGCATTACAACGGCTCCATTGTTTTACTGTGCATTTTTACAGTATATTAAATAGCATACTTTATCTTACCAGTCGTTTGCTATAAAGTAATGCTGTACTGCTGCCACTGGAAACTGCCCATTTAGAAAAATGCATGACATGCTCCAATTGTTTAGAGAGTCCAGCCACTTCCTGTTGTTGTTGCATAAGTTTCATGCGATGGTCCTTTGCAAGGCTCTGAAAACAAGAAAATAGTTTCAAAATTAGTATCGGCATGTAACATAGACTTTGATGGTCATTTCCAGGTAAACAAATTAGAATAACTACAATCTCTAAGTACTCAATTTACTGAAACTAAAAATACTCTGTTTTCCCTATTAGTATAAAGGATCACTTTCACTATGGCAAAAAACTGCATCCCAATGTGGCCCCTCACTCCTCAAGGCCCTGGATCAGGTTTTACATATTCTGGGATTTAACTCTGTTCATGCATCTTACAATACACAAAAAAGGAAAGATTAGCTATAGTACAGTAAATGTCTATGAAATTCAACATTCACAAATAAAACAGATGTACTGTCCAGCAAACCTATAAAGTAACTCTATCACATAATTTACTCAATCATATGATTTCACCTTTTAGGGATTCTACTTAACAGTTGGAATTGCAAGTAGTTTGTGCAAAACAGAGTCATGCTGTGTTGTAGATGACACTTACCCTTTGTATGTGGTAATTTTTTTAAAAGGCATCATATTATTTGTCTATTGAGAATTAACATCGGAGCCAACAGATGCACTGAATGAGTGGGCCAATGCACTCTAACAAAAGCTACATAAAAGAATATAGATTTCTCTAAAGGAGGTATGTATGTGCTTTCCTTAGAGAAGACGGATAATCAAAAGTAGAGCACACTGAACTTGGGTTATTTTAAAGGTTCCTAACCAAAAACCTCATCCTAGACCTAGCAAGGAAAAAGGAGGAAAACGGGACTTTCTGCTGTCTCAGACAAATTAGAAATGTTTACAAGTAAAATTGCTATACTACAAAATGGACTTACATTCTCAATAAAAAGCGAACCCAGATCCTAGCCCTAGTCAGTTCCAGATTTGGAAAATACACTTGAGCTACACTGAATTAAGGAGGAAGTGGTAGTTGTCTGTTTGATGGACTACTAACAACAGCCAATGGCCATATCTAATTTAAGTTCAGAGAGACAGTAATTTGCCTAGTAGACTATTTTTGACCTCTGTAAAAATTTATTAAGTGTTTCTTTGGAAACATTCTAGTAGGAATAGAAATTGTTTACTTTGGAGAAGGTTGAGAATTAACAATCAGAAGCCCTGGTTTTTTGGTCCTCTATCCTAATATCTATTTCAGCCAATTTCTTATGAGTCTTAACAGATAAAAGGGGTTATTTTTATTTGCCTTTAAAAAAGGACTCCAACCAGCCTGGGCAACACAGTGAGACCACGTCTTTACAAAAAAAAAAAAAAAAAAAGAGGGGCGGCGGAGGAGTGGTTCCAAGATGGCCGAATAAGAACAGCTCCAGTCTACAGCTCCCAGCGTGAGCGACGCAGAAGATGGGTGATTTCTGCATTTCCAACTGAGGTACCGGGTTCATCTCACTGGGGCTTGTCGGACAGTGGGTGCAGGACCGTGGGTACAGTGCACTGAGTGTGAGCCGAAGCAGGGCAAGGTATCGCCTCACCCGGGAAGCACAAGGGGTCAGGGAATTCCCTTTCCTAACCAAGGGAAGCTGTGACAGACGGCACCTGGAAAATCGAGTCACTCCCACCCTAATACTGAGCTTTTCCAACGGACTTAGCAAACAGCACACCAGGAGATTATAACCCACGTCTGTCTCGGAGTGTCCCATACCCACGGAGCCTCGCTCATTGCTAGCACAGCAGTCTGAGATCGAACTGCAAGGCGGCAGCGAGGCTGGGGAAGGGGCGCCCACCATTGCTGAGGCTTGAGTAGGTAAACAAAGTGGCCAGGAAGCTCGAACTGGGTGGAGCCCGGTGCAGCTCAAGGAGGCCTGCGTGCCTCTGTAGACTCCACCTCTGGGGGCAGGGCATAGCCAAACAAAAGGCAGCAGAAACCTCTGCAGACTTAAATGTCCCTGTCTGACAGCTTTGAAGAGAGTAGTGGTTCTCCTAGCACGGAGTTTGAGATCTCAGAACGGACAGACTACCTCCTCAAGTGGGTCCCTAACCCCCAAGTAGCCTAATTGGGAGCACCCCCCAGTAGGGGCAGACTGACACCTCACACAGCCGTGTACCCCTCTGGGACAAAGCTTCCAGAGGAACGATCAGGCAGCAACATTTGCTGTTCAGCAATATTTGCTGCTCTGCAGCCTCCGATGCTGATACCCAGGCAAACAGGGTCTGGAGTGGACCTCCACCAACAGACCTGCAGCTGAGGGTCCTGACTGGTAGAAAGAAAACTAACAAACAGAAAGTACATCCACACCAAAACCCCATCTGTACATCACCATCATCAAAGACCAAAGGTAGATAAAACCACAAAGATGGGGAAAAAACAGAGCAGAAAAGCTGAAAATTCTAAAAATCAGAGCGCCTCTCCCCCTCCAAAGGAACGCAGCTCCTAGCCAGCAACGGAACAAAGCTGGACAGAGAATGACCTTGATGAGTTGAGAGAAGAAGGCTTTAGACGATGAAACTTCTCCAAGCTAAAGGAGGAAGTTTGAACCCATTGCAAAGAAGCTAAAAACCTTGAAAAAAGATTAGATGAATGGCTAACTAGAATAACCAGTGTAGAGAAGTCCTAAAATGACCCGATGGAGCTGAAAACCATGGCACAAGAACTACGTGATGAATGCACAAGCTTCAGTACCTGATTCAATCAACTGGAAGAAAGGATACCAGTGATTGAAGATCAAATGAATGAAATGAAGCAAGAAGAAAAGTTTAGAGAAAAAATAGTAAAAAGAAACGAACAAAGCCACCAAGAAATATGGGACTATGTGAAAAGACCAAATCTATGTCTGATTGGTGTACCTGAAAGTGACGGGGAGAATGGAACCAAGTTGGAAAATGCTCTGCAGGTTATTATCCAGGAGAACTTCGCCAACCTAGCAAGGCAGGCCAACATTCAAATTCAGGAAATACAGAGAACGCCACAAAGATACTCCTCGAGAAGAGCAACTCCAAGACACATAAATATCAGATTCACCAAAGTTGAAATGAAGGAAAAAATGTTAAGGGCAGCCAGAGAGAAAGATCGGTTTACCCACAAAGGGAAGCCCATCAGACTAACAGTGGATCTCTCGGCAGAAACTCTACAAGACAGAAGAGAGTAGGGGCCAATATTTAACAGCCTTAAAGAAAAGAATTTTCAACCCAGAATTTCATATCTAGCCAAACTAAGCTCCATAAGTGAAGGAAAAATAAAATCCTTTATAGACAAGCAAATGCTGAGAGATTTTGTCACCACCAGGCCTGCCATACCAGAGCTCCTGAAGGAAGCACTAAACATGGAAAGGAACAACTGAGACCAGCCACTGCAAAAACATGCCAAATCATAAACACCATTGATGCTAGGAAGAAACTGCATCAACTAATGGGCAAAATAACCAGCTAACATCACAATGACAGGATCAAATTCACACATAACAATATTAACCTTAAATGTAAACAGGCTAAATGCTCCAATTAAAACACACAGACTGACAAATTGGATCAAGAGTCAAGACCCATCAGTGTCCTGTATTCAGGAGACCCATCTCATATGCAGAGACACACATAAGCTCAAAATAAAGGGATGGAGGAAGATCTACCAAGCAAATGGAAAACAAAAAAAGGCAGGGGTGGCAATCCTAGTCTCTGATAAAACAGACTTTAAACCAACAAACATCAAAAGAGACAAAGAAGGCCATTACATAATGGTAAAGGGATCAATTCAACAAGAAGAGCTAACCTAAATATATATGCACCCAATACAGGAGCACCCAGATTCATAAAGCAAGTCCTTAGAGACCTACGAAGAGACTTTAGACTCCCAGACAATAATAATGGGAGACTTTAACACCCCTCTGTCAACATCAGACAGATCAACGAGACAGAAAGTTAACAAGGATATCCAGGAATTGAACTCAGCTCTTCACCAAGCAGACCTAATAGATATCTACAGAACTCTCCACCCCAAATCAACAGAATATACATTCTTCTCAGCACCACATCACACTTATTCCAAAATTGACCACACAGTTGGAAGTAATGCACTCCTCAGCAAATGTAAAAGAACAGAAATTATAACAAACTGTCTGTCAGACCACAGTGCAATCAAACTAGAACTCAGGATTAAGAAACTCACTCAAAACCGCTCAACTACATGGAAACTGAACAACCTGCTCCTGAATGACTACTGGGTACATAACAAAATGAAGGCAGAAATAAAGATGTTCTTTGCAACCAATAAGAACAAAGACACAACGTACCAGGATCTCTGGGACACATTTAAAGCAATGTGTAGAGGGAAATTTATAGCACTAAATGCCCACAAGAGAAAGCAGGAAAGATCTAAAATTGACACCCTAACATCACAATTAAAAAAACTAGAGAAGCAAGAGCAAACAAATTCAAAAGCTAGCAGAAGGCAAGAAATAACTAAGATCAGAGCAGAACTGAAGGAGATAGAGACACAAAAAACCCTTCAAAAAAATTGATGAATCCAGGAGCTCGTTTTTTTGAAAAGATCAACAAAACAGACAGACCGCTAGCAAGACTAATAAAGAAGAAAACAGAGAACAATCAAACAGACGCAATAAAAAATGTTAAAGGGGATATCACCACCGATCCCACAGAAATACAAACTACCATCAGAGAATACTATAAACACCTCTATGCAAATAAACTAGAAAATCTAGAAGAAATGGATAAATTCCTCGACACATACACCCACCCAAGACTCAACCAGGAAGAAGATGAATCCCTGAATAGACCAATAACAGGCTCTGAAATTGAGGCAATAATTAATAGCCTACCAACCAAAAAAAGTCCAGGACCAGATGGATTCTCAGCCAAATTCTACCAGAGGTACAAGGAGGAGCTGGTACCATTCCTTCTGAAACTATTCCAACGAATAGAAAAACAGGGAATCCTCCCTAACTCATTTTATGAGGCCAGCATCATCCTGATACCAAAGCCTGGCAGAGACACAACAAAAAAAGAGAATTTTAGACCAATATCCCTGATGAACATTGATGTAAGAATCCTCAATAAAATACTGGCAAATCGAATCCAGCAGCACATCAAAAAGCTTATTCACCATGATCAAGTGGGCTTCATCCCTGGGATGCAAGGCTGGTTCAACACATGCAGATCAATAAATGTAATCCAGCATATAAACAGAACCAAAGACAAAAACTACATGATGTTTTGATCAATAGATGCAGGAAAGGCCTTTGACAAAATTCAACAGCCCTTCATGCTAAAAACTCAATAAATTAGGTACTGATGGGATGTATCTCAAAATAATAAGAGCTATTTATGACAAACCCACAGTCAATATCATACTGAATGGGCAAAAACTGGAAGCATTCCCTTTGAAAACTGGCACAAGACAGGGATGCCCTCTCTCACCACTCCTATTCAACATAGTGCTGGAAGTTCTGGCCAGGGCAATCAGGCAAGAGAAAGAAATAAAGGGTATTCAATTAGGAAAAGAGGAAGTCAAATTGTCCCTGTTTGCAGATGACATGATTGTGTATTTAGAAAACCCCATTGTCTCAGTCCAAAATCTCCTTAAGCTGATAAGCAACTTCAGCAAAGTCTCAGGATACAAAATCAAGGTGCAAAAATCACAAGCATTCTTATACACCAATAACAGACAAACAGAGAGCCAAATCATGAGTGAACTCTCATTCACAATTGCTTCAAAGAGAATAAAATACCTAGGAATCCCACTTACAAGGGATGTGAAGGACCTCTTCATGGAGAACTACAAACCACTGCTCAACAAAATAAAAGAGGACACAAACAAATGGAAGAACATTCCATGCTCATGGATAGGAAGAATCAATATTGTGAAAATGGCCATACTGCCCAAGGTAATTTATAGATTCAATGCCATCCCCGTCAAGCCACCAATGACTTTCTTCACAGAATTGGAGAAAACTATTTTAAAGTTCATATGGAACCAAAAAAGAGCCCGCATTGCCAAGACAATTATAAGTCAAAAGAACAAAGCTGGAGACATCACACTACCTGACTTCAAACTTTACTACAAGGCTACAGTAACCAAAACAGCATGGTACTGGGACCAAAACAGAGATATAGACCTTTGGAACAGAACAGAGCCCTCAGAAATAGCACACATCTACAACCATCTGATCTTTGACAAACCTGACAAAAACAAGCAACGGGGAAAGGATTCCCTATTCAATAAATGGTGCTGGGAAAACTGGCTAGCCATATGTAGAAAGCTGAAACTGGATCCCTTCCTTACGCCTTATACAAAAATTAATTCAAGATGGATTAAAGACTTAAATGTTAGACCTAAAACCATAAAAACCCTAGAAGAAAACCTGGGCAATACCATTCAGGAAATAGGCATGGGCAAGGACTTCATGTCTAAAACACCAAAAGCAATGGCAACAAAAGCCAAAATTGACAAATGGGATCTAATTAAACTAAAGAGCTTCTGCACAGCAAAAGAAACTACCATCAGAGTGAACAGACAACCTACAGAATGGGAAAAAATTTTTGCAATCTACTAATCTGACAAAGGGCTAATATCCAGAATCTACAATGAACTCAAACAAATTTACAAGAAAAAAACAAACAACCCCATCAAAAAGTGGGCGAAGGATATGAACAGACACTTCTCTAAAGACATTTATGCAGCCAACAGACACATGAAAAAATGCTCATCATCACTGGCCATCAGAGAAATGCAAATCAAAACCACAACAAGATACCATCTCACACCAGTTAGAATGGCCATCATTAAAAAGTCAGGAAAGAACAGGTGCTGGAGAGGATGTGGAGAAATAGGAACACTTTTACACTGTTGGTGATACTGTAAACTAGTTCAACCACTGTGGAAGACAGCGTGGCGATTCCTCAAGGATCTAGAACTAGAAATACCATTTGACCCAGCCATTCCATTACTGGGTATATACCCAAAGGATTATAAATCATGCTGCTATAAAGACACATGCACACGTATGTTTATTATGGCACTATTCACAATAGCACAGACTTGGAACCAACCCAAATGTCCAACAATGATAGACTGGATTAAGAAAATGTGGCACATATACACCATGGAATACTATGCAGCCATAAAAAATGATGAGTTCATGTCCTTTGTAGAGACATGGATGAAACTGGAAACCATCATTCTCAGCAAACTATCGCAGGGACAAAAAACCAAACACCGCATGTTCTCACTCATAGGTGGGAATTGAACAATGAGAACACTTGGACACAGGAAGGGGAGCATCACACACCGGGGCCTGTTGTGGGGTTGGGGGAGGGGGGAGGGATAGCATTGGGAGATATACCTAATGTAAACAACGAGTTAATGGGTGCAGCACACGAACATGGCACATGTATACATATGTAACACATGTAAACATATGTAACATGTATACATATGTAACATATACATATACATGTATACATATACATATGTGCACGTTGTGCACATGTACCCTAGAACTTAAAGTATAATAATAATAATAATAATAATAATAATAAATTAGCCAGGAGTGGCAGCACACGCCCTGTAGTCCCAGCTTCTCAGTCAGGAGGATCGCTTGTAGTCCCAGTTTCCCAGGAGTTTGAGGCTGCAGTGAGCCAAGGCTATATCACTACACTCGAGCCTGGGTGACAGAGTGAGACCTTGTCTCTAAAAAGTAAAATAAGAAAATTCACTAGAGTGAGACTTCATCTCTACAAAAATAAAAAATTAGTCAGGTGTGGTTGCACAGCTACTCAGGAGACTGGGGTGGGAAGATCGCTTGAGCCCGGGAGGTCAAGGCTGCGGTGAAAACACCACTGCATTCAAGCTTGGACAACAAAGTAAAACACTGTCTCCAAAAAAAACAAAGGGGGGGCAAGGTGGGTAGCTCATACCTGTAATCTCAGTACTTTGGGAGGCTGAGGCAGGCAGACTGCCTGAGCCCAGTAGTTCAAGACCAGCCTGAGCCAACGTGTCAAAACCCCCCCTCTTAAAAAAAAAAAAAAAATTAGCCAGGCATGGTGGCATACACTTGTAGTTCTAATTACTCGAGAGGCTGCAATGAGAAGATCACCTGAGACCAGGAGGTGGAGGCTGCAGTGAGCCGTGATTCACGCTATTGCACTTCTATCTGGGCAACAGAGTGAGACCCTGTCTCAAAAAAATTTTTTTTTTAATTTTAAGAATGAACCTGGTCATCAGTAGATATACTGACCAGGTTCATTCCTACAGATTTGCAAGTCTGGTCATCTTCTTTGTAAAGCTCTTCAAGTGATTCTGATGTACAGTCAAGTTTGAAAACACAGACATAGTAATGTATGCACTACTAATATGTGGGAAAGCAAATCAAAGTGATATTTGATTTTAAGCAGTTTTGGAAACTTAAAATTCTACTTAAATTTTTCTTTCATTTTTTTTTTTAAGTCACAGACCTTGAACAAATAGTTACTATAAATGGGGTCTGATTCTTCCTGCCCAGAATACTTCCTCACTAAATAACTACGTTTCCAAAAGAACAGAGAATTATTTTAGTCTTTGTTTCCTGTACAGCTGATAATACACAGGAATGACCATGCTTTCCCAGAAGGGATAGAACTTTCTGACAGAAACCTTTTAATTTGGTAAATTATGATATAAAAAGGATGACCTAAATTATTTCTGGAAGTCTTATTTTTCCTCAAATCTTCAAACATTAGGATTCTTTTTTTTCTCATTTGTTTCTTTACTGTATCAATATGCTTTCTATGTCAACATACTAAAAGAATACCTAAAAATCATGCAATTAATATTATACATTAATGTACCATGTAGCTGTTACAACCTTATATTATTTGAAGTCAAACACCAAGTTTGGATCTTGACCTTCATGAGTTTTAAAAAGCTGAGGAAGATGGTAATGTTTTTCTTACCTGCAGTGAGAAACAACTAAGTGCCTTGGGCATATCTCCCTAAGTGCTGCTCTCGCAATTACAATTACAAAATGTTGAGGGCAGGGCTAGCCATATTCTTTTACCTAACTTCTCACAGGGTTAAATGTATATATTTGAGAACTAAATCGAACAGTGTATCTTTCTAGAAAATTTTGCTCCACTAAACCACCTTGGTGATGCAAAGTTTTCATTTCAGTGCATCTCGAAAATAACTCATCTGTTTAACATTCAGAGATCCTCCTACAAGCAAGGTATTATAATTTGTGCTATAAAGAAAACAATCAGTCATCAGACATTCATAGCGTATTATAAAGCTTTAAATTGTCAGCTACAATACAAAACCCAGCAAAGGAAAACTTGGGAGTGAGAAAAAAAAATATTAAATCACAATGAAACAACTATATAAAAAGCACTATGATTTCTACTTCACAGTACTTTAGGAAATACTATGTTGAATCAATATACTATCCCATGGGCAGTCACTTACCTCTAACTGATGCAGTAGAGCTTTTCCTTTTTTATTTATTTCTACCATCAATGTAAATATAGCAACTTTAATATCCTGTTCCACCTGCTTTTGATTTTGATTTACTTCAATAATTCTGAAAATTAAAACGGGGAAAAACATAAGGCAGATTTTTTTGTATAATATTTAAAATTGACGTTTTAATGTCTAAATTAGACCAAAATGTTTTCAGCCCTTAGAAGCTCTATTTCTGAGTCCTTCACTTTAAATTGACTGTCTTGAAGATGAGAAAGCAGAAATATAATTCTTCTGAAATATATCACCACTCAATCTTAAAATTAAGTCTTGAATCTTAAAAATATATATAAAATTAGAAGAGAATGAGTACATTTTAAGAAAATATGGTTTGGAAAAATTATGAGAACACCCAGGAAAATCAATGCTCTACCTAAAAGGATGGGGGGGTGGGGGTGGACCAAAAAGGATTTATAAACCATGATGATTCTGAACAAGTTCTACTATATTAATTGCAACCAAAAGCTAGAAAAGTGTATATGTGACACTCTTTTCTTAGTATTCTTAACTGCTACAGTATTCATACACCTAAATAGAAAAAGACAAAAATAGTAGTTTGCTACTTAACCCATTCTTTGCAAAATTAGCAGCCAAATAACTATGTTTTATCAACCACATACTTCTCTTGAGGTGGGAAATTAAAGAAAAAAAAAAGAAAAATAAAATTAAAAAGAGAAAAGCAAGTTTGAAAAACAAGCTTTCATGTATTAGGCTGACTTATCCCAGAGGCAGAAACAGGCACAGCCCAGACCCAGGAAAGTCTTGATAATATTATCTAAGAAGCTAGGGCTCAAAGGAATGTGCTCTGAAGACTCTCCCAGCACTCCCCCAACATGGGGAGAAGAAAAAAACAAATTTTCTTTATTTTCCTTTCTCCTATGGTATGAGTAAACTTATGAGTTTATAGATTCCTGTTTTCTATAACTAGTAACTTCAAGCATTGTTTTATCTAAGCAGCTCAGCGAAAGTCATGAGACATGCCTGGGCGGGCCTGGATTGTAGCCATCTAGACACCATAGTGAAGGTTATGAGATAAGCCGGCACAAGGCACTACAGCAAGCCTAGATAACAGCCATCTAGGCTGCATAGCAAGAGTCATTGTAAGCCTGAGTTATGAACCTGTCAAAGTATGATTAACTGCCTTTGTTCTGTTTCTGTACCTGAGCTTTCACACCACTATGCTTCACGCCACTGTAAGCTTGTTTCAAACTAGCCCATCCCCTTTTAGAAGTGTGTATAAAAGCCAAGTCCAGTCTTTGTTCTAGGCCCAGCCTTTGTTCTAGGCCCAGTCTTTGTTCTAGGCCTGGTCTTTGCATATTAATCCGCTGGGTATGAGTGCACTCAATAAAATCCTCCTGTTCACCTACTGGTCTCTCCAGTCTCCTGATTCCAGCAACACTCTTACAGAAAGAAAAACATACGGTACCACACCAGAATATCTTATAGAAAATAACAGAGCATCCACCAAACTTTGTGAGATTAAATTAAAAGCTTCATTTCTTCTGTAAGCTTCTCCCATAGTTACACTCCAAAACTTAAGACCAAACTGGCAGAGACTTTATTTCCTGCTGGAAATTCTTCCAGATAATTGTTTGACATCAACATTACTACAGGATCAAGGGAACCAGATAAGCCTGAGAAGCAACCAATCTCAAAAAAGTCATTTAAATATTCATGATGGTAGAATAGGATGAGTAAGGGAAAAACAGTGCCATGGTGTCAAATGCATAAAAATGACTACCAGTTACTCTAATAAATGTACCCTTTTATAATCAGATAGGCTATAAAGATATGTAAGCAATTTGCACTTAACAAAGATTGTTTAATTTTTTGCCTCAATTCAGAAATCAAAATTGTTACACACAATGTTATTATTTTGTAGAAGAAAAAAAGCACAAATCATTTATAAAAATAAAAGAACAAATTTGAAAAACACTATGTTAAGACTTACTATAAAAAACTACAATGATCATGATCATGAAAGTGAAGTACTAGCAATGAGAAAAACACAATGGAACAGAATAATCCCACACATATATATGGTCTATAAAGGTGCTGAAAAACAATTCAACAGAAAGTTTTTTCAACAAATGATAGTGGAAAAAATTGACAGCGGTACATAAAAAAAAAATGTAAACTTTGACCATAAATCAAACCATATACTCAGTGAAACAGTAAGAAAAAAGTCAAAGAGATAAATTTCATTAAGGGCAGATGTTTAATTTAAAATTAATTATTTTACGATTGCTACCTTTTGCCACTAGATGGTAGAAATGCCTATAATTATCTCTCTTCATTCATTCAATAAATATTCATTACAAATTTTCAATTACTCAGAATAAAAAAAGTTTAAACCCACCAATTATTCTACTTGGCAAAATATACTATTCTGATTAGAATATGGTAAATAAAGAAAATAGTATTTCATTAACTATAGTTGTGTCAAAGAGAAAAGTAAAAACAGGGCCAGGTATGGTGGCTCACGCCTGTAATCCCAGTGCTTTGGGAGGCTGAGGTGGCAGATCACCTGAGGTCACTAGTTCAAGACCAGGCTGGCCAACATGGTGAAAGCCCATCTCTACTAAAGATACAAAAACTAGCTGGGCACAGTGGTGGGCACCTGTAATCCCAGCTACCCAGGAGGCAGAGGTTGCAGTGAGCTGAGATCACACCACTGCACTCCAGCTTAAGTGACAGAGTGAGACTCCGTCTCAAAACAAAACAAAAAACAAAAACAGAGGTAAAAACAAATGAGAGCTGATAACAAGAAAAACTAAAAGAAACACAACATAATGCATAATAATAAACAGATATAAGAATGATGCTGGGGCATCAAGAAATGGTAAAACTATGTTTAAAAATCTCTTTTAAGGGAATCAGGTAATACAGGGATTTAATTACCTTTAAAAAATTCCCAAATGTTCCACCCCCAGCTATATTCCAAAATGATAATAATAGATTGTGATGACTGCCTTAAAGTCTGACACAATTTATACATAGAAAAACATTTAAATTCTCTGTGAGGTCTCTTTTACGCTGGCTCATTCTAATAAACATTTCTTGACTTATTTAGGCAGTGACATTTCTTTTGTGTGTAAAACAACAGAAGAGGTCATGGGATTTCATAGGTGTGTAAATTAAATGTCAGTATGTGCCCTAAATGGGATTTTAAAAAGGGGTTAGACAACACCTCCTGCTGCCCCCGCTCCATGGAGGTTAGTGGTTCTCCCTAATCACTGATGTCTAAGACTTTGGACAGTTGATGATTTTCTTACCAGGGCAAAAGGCATAACAAGCAATTGTGTAAGTAAGCATTTTATCAGACAAGAAGTAAAAAGTGTGCGGAACAGTTTAACAATCCCTGTATCCTAGTGTCTTAAAATTTCCACCTGTTTGCAGTTTTAAAAAAATTGCAGCATAAGGCAGGCATCTCAAATTTCAGCAAACCTTAAAATAACAATTAAGGGTTTATTCAAGTGTTAAAATATTTTACAATACTGGCAAAAAAATGGTTGATTTGGCATTTAAATTTTGGTATTTCTTTAAAATTGGAAAATAAGTGATAATAAGTTATCAATACCTATTAGATAAATGAGCTATTAAAATACTAAGTGTAGTTTATTATTAGTTTTGAAATTTTACAGCAGAAAAGAATGCTTTCCAACTAAGTTTCTGGGAAAGTCTTATCAATCATGTGTTATTGCAGTCATCTAACAACGTATTACTTAACTGTGACTTAAGGAAAATGTTCTAAAAGTGAATATACTTAACAAATTATATAAAAATGATTACATAATACCATAAAATTACCTGTTTTGGATCTGATTTCCTGTGAATTTTATGTATTTTGTTTTTTCCATCAGTTTGGTGATTAGTGTATCTATGATCACTTTCTGATTCTGAAAAGCTTCTTCTATAAATTGGTATCTGAAGAAATAAGCAAATTATTTCATATAAAAATATACAATGAGCAAAAAGTCCAAGAATAAAAAAAGACATAAAAAAAATAGGATTATAAAGAATTTATATAATAATCTTTTAAAACATCAAACGTATCCCTAATAAGGCAAGTTTCCCCCACCTCTCAAATTATCCCTCAAGAAAGATTATGGACACATAAATATTTTGAAAGTTTGAGAACCACATGCATCCATCATTCCGTTTTTATAAGCTTACAGAGTTCACTTTCACTTGGTGGACTTGGCAAAAAACAGTCAATTATATATAATCAGATTTATTAACTATTTTGTAATTTCTACATTATGCAAGCCTGCTGAAAATAAACATTTTAAAAGACCACTTTTAAATAATAGGTAGTTATGTTCTAGGGGCCACAAAGATAAATCAGGATAAATACAGACAGAGAAGGGCAAAATTCTTGATGTTATGCCTTGTAATAAAACTTTTAAGCAACAGTATAATGAGATACAGCACTTTAAAAAGTTTCCAATTTGAAACTGAGGAAAGATGATTTACTTTGCCAGACTATGTTTGATAACTCAAGAGAAGTTCTAGAGAAGATAGAAAGGCAACAATATAGAAGATACATAACAAGAATTTTATTTAAGTTTTTCTATAAAATGTACAAAATACAGTATTTCTAAATTAACAATTTTATATAATGTGATTTTAAATGTTTACATGTAACTAAATAGGGTTGCCAGTTAGAAAAAGGGGATACCCAGTTAATAATTACGTTGGATTTCCTTAGTATATAATCATATCTGTGAATTATAACATTTCAAATACTTTTATAGGCAACTCAAGTTTTTTTTACCTTAGTAAACTTTTTCTTTACTACTCTTATTTAATATAAGGTTACATGAAATGGTCAAAATGGTCACCCTTATGTTGTTCCTAATCTCAATGCAAAGACTTTCAATATTCCAATATTAAGTACGTTTTCTGCTTTCCATAAATAATCTTTATCAGGTTTAGGAAGTTCTTTTTTATTTCTAGTTTGCTAAGATGTTGTATCATGAATGTATATTTAATTTTTATGGAATGTTTCTACTGCTTCTATTGAGATAGGCATATACTTTTTCCTTTATTCTTTTAATATGACATGCAAGATTTTAGCATCAATGATTTTGGCATGTTAAATGAATTCTGTATCCCTAAGATGAGGCCAAATTGGTTGTGATTACACTGTCCCAAAATGACAATACTACGAGATTTAAGGCAAGTTCTCCCCTCCTCTCAAATCATCTGTTTCCTACTTATTTTCCGTTTCTTGGAATTTTTACATTCATTTCATGAGTGAGACTGGCCTGTAATTTTCCATTTCTATTCCTTGTCAGTTTTGGTGTAAAGGTTATGCTGGCTTCATATAACAAGTTGGAAAGAATTCATTTTTTTTTGCCATTCTCCAGACAAATTTGTATAAGAAAGGGGCTTTTTTTTTTTTTTTTTTTTTTTTGAGACGGAGTCTCGCTCTGTCGCCCAGGCTGGAGTGCAGTGGCGCCATCTCGGCTCACTGCAAGCTCTGCCTCCTCGGTTCACGCCATTCTCCTGCCTCAGCCTCCCAAGTAGCTGGGACTATAACCACCACCATGCCTGGCTAATTTTTTGTATGTTTAGTAGAGACGGGGTTTCACCATGTTAGCCAGGATGGTCTCAATCTCCTGACCTTGTGATCTGCCCGCCTCGGCCTCCCCAGGTGCTGGGATTACAGGCGTGAGCCACCTCGCCCGGCCAAAAGGGGCTATTTTTGCCTTAACTATATGGTACATTCATCTGTGTCATTTGCATGTGTAATTTTCTTTGTGGGAAGGTTTTAAATTATGAATGAACATTAAAAGACTATTCTGACTTTCTATTGCATTTAGCAAAAGTTTTGTTAAAAAGCTTCATTTTCTAAGTTTTCCAATATCGTGTAAAAATTTTCATTATTATTGACAGATATCCTTTTTATCTTTGAAAATGCATTTGAAATATGGAGTAATGCCACCTTCCTACTCCTGGTAGTGGTTATTTGGGCCTGCTCTCTCAGTCACTCATACAGAGAATTGTTGATTATTTACTAGTCTTTTGAAAGACTGAATTTTTGGCTTCGACTATTTCTACACTTGTCTTTATTATGTTTCTTTTAAAACCCACTTACTTTGGGTTTAATTATCTACTTTCCCTAAACTGCAATAAATGTTTAGTGAATTGACTTTATCCTCAACATATAACATATGCATTTAATAATATAAATTGTCCTCCAAATATGGCTTCAGTTATTAAAAAGAAAAACCTCAAGGCTTGATTGACTGATGTTTTCACTATCATTCAGATGAAAATGTTTTCTAACATCTACTGGAATTTCTTCTTGATGATTTAAATGTATTAAACTGCTTATTTTAAAATAATTTCAAAGTTAAATTTGCAAGCATATAGAGATCATATATCTCCTTATACAGATTAATCAATTTTTAGTTTGCCTCCTCATAGCCCTTTAACCCCTTAATAATTCAGTGTGCATTTCCTAAAAAAAAAAAGGATTTTCTTATGTGCCCATAGTACAGTTAAAAAAAAAAATGACTTTGTTTACAGTACTTTAACCTATAGACCATGTTTCTTAATTATATCATTTGTCTCAATAATGTCTTCTAAATAATTTTTTCCTTTAATCTAGAATTCCAGGATTGTGTATCAGTAGACTTTAGTTATCACAAGAATTTCATTTCCAAATATTTGGTATTTTTCAATATTTTCAAATTTAAGACTTTAGCATATGGTCACTTAAAAATATTTTATTGTAAGAATGTATATTTTGGGGTACAGTGTTCCATAATGTCCATAAGACGTTATGTTAATTGTGGTATTCAATCTTATTTATTTATTTTTTTTTTGAGATGGAGTTTTGCTGTTGTCGCCTCGGCCAGGGTGCAATGGTGCCATCTCAGCTCACTGTAACCTCCACCTCCTGGGTTCGAGCAATTCTCCTGCCTAAGCCTCCCGAGTAGCTGGGATTACAGGTGTGAGCCACTGCACCTGGCCCTTATTTCTCTATCTTTACTGATTTTTTAGTCTGCTTGTTTTGTTATTTATTTACTTACTTATTTATTTTTTAGAGATAGGTCTTGCTATGCTGCCCAGGCTGAACTCAAACTCCTGGGCTTCAGCCATCCTCCCACCTCAGTTTCCCGAGTAGCTAGGTAGCTAGCACTTACAGGCACCTGCCACACTGCTCGGCTTCAATTATTGCGTCAAGTGGTAAGATTTTCCACTGTGACTATGGAGTTTTCTATTAGTTTGAAATTCTGTCATTTTTTTTGTAAGTTTATAACCTGTATAAATTTACAACTCATATCTTTCAGATGAAGAGAGACTTTCATCCTTATAAAGTGTCCCTCTTTACCTCAAATAATGGATTTTGTCTACTATACCATCTTGCCTTTGGTTAATATTTATATGGTGTGTCTTTTCCCATTAAGTATTTTATACATTGAGTTTTTAGATATTTCTCATAAAAAGAAAATAGCACATTTTTCTATTTTCCTTCTTATCCAGTCCGAAACCTGTCTTATAATTTGGAACATTTTGTCTGTTCACACTTAGTATAATTATAGTATATTTGTAGATCTACCAACTTACCAAGGCCTCATTATATTCCATCTGTTCTTTATTTCTTTTTCTCATTTTTTTGGCCTTTGTTTATACTGATTAACTATTCCACATCCCCACAACTCTCCACACCTTGGTAATTATATGTACTTATTATTCTTTTAGTGACTACTCTAGACATTACAAGAACAGATTTTTACATATCATCTAATATTGGTACTTTTCACCCTCTTCCTAGACTATGCATGGACCTTAGAACATAAATTCCATACCCTTTTAGTACATTTGCTGCTATGTGATATACATATACACACACCACATCAACAAGATATTGTTTCCTAAGTCAACATTCATTTAGATTTACTCATACCTATTGCTCCATATTCCTTTCTGTATCTCCTATTATTTTTCTTCTGCTAAGAGGTACTTTAAGTGAGAGTTTAGCAGGGATATGCTCTCCCAGTTTATTTTGCCTGAAACGTTTTTCAACCACCTTCGTATTTAAAGAATATGCTTACCAGGTACAGAATTTTAGATTTGAAAGTTACTTTCTTTTTGCACTTTAAAAATATTACTTTCTTAATTATCCTGCTAGAGGTTTGTGCAACTTCTTAAATATGGGCTGAATGCCTTTCGTCAGCTTCTGAAAGTTCTCAGCCATTACATTCTGTCTTCGAGTATTGCTTCCTTCCCATTCTCTGTACTTTCCATCCTTCTTGGACTGCAATTACATCCACATTAGATCTTTAATCTCTTCTACTTTTCATCCTCCTCTTGTTGATGATGCTTCTTTCTGGATATTTTCTTAATTTTCTTCTAGCTCATTAATTCTCGTTTCATGCTATGCCAAATCTGTTCTTAAGCCCTTCTACCGAGTTAATTTCAGTTACTGTAATTTTTAGGGTTTTCTTTCTTTCTTTTTTAAAGACAGGGTCTCATCCTGTCACTTAGGCTGGAGTGCAGTGGCACTATCACTGCAGCCTTGAACTCCTGGGCTCAAGCAATCCTCCCACCTCAGTCTCCCAAGTAGCTAGGAATACAAGCACACACTACTTTGCCCAGCTAATTTTTTGTGGGGATGGGGTCTCACTATGTTCGCATTGTCTAACCTCCTAACAAACCTGATTATTTCTAATTCTGTGAATACTGTTTTTGCAAAATTCATTATTGAATAAGTTGGAGGCCTAGATGTTTTCTTTGTCTTTCTAGCAAGGATTTACATTTGATTCTACGAGGAAACTTGAGGAGCCAGCGATATGATTTCACTTTAATCCAATTTTAGTTGCTGAGCTTTAGTCCCTGTGAGGAACTACTTATTAGCTAATTTATCTTTACTATAATAGTGCAGACTTTCAGGGTCCCAACTCAAGACAAGGAGACGCATTCACCATGCATGATCCTTGCACTCTAAGCTGTGATTTCTCAGCCCTGTGAGCCTATCAAAATTACTCCTCAATCTCTGAGCAAATACCTCAAGGGGACAAAAAGGCCCCCACCATTCTTAGCCCCAACTCTAACCCAATCCTGTCCAATAATGCTTTACTATTTTATTTGCTCTAGCATTTCATATAGACAATTTCTGTATTTTGTGCAGGTTTTCTAGTCATTCTCACTGTTGGTCCAAATTATCTAGTCTGCCATTATCGGGAGCCTAGACCATCATAAGCAATTATATTTGTATCAATCCGAATCTTACTGTCTAAATCATCTGTTGCTGACCTTTGAATGACTGTTGAGATCAGATTTAAAAGTAAGCTTTGCTAGGAACTATAATGAACTGGAAAAGGCATGCCTCAAATGTTGACATGAAAGTATACAGACCCAGGGCTAGAACAGCTTCCGTTTTCTCAAAAAAGCCAGAAATCTAGATATTTAAAAAATGTAAAATCTCCCCATTTTACAATGCTGGCAACTAGTTCTATATATTTTAAAACAGTGTGTTGGCCAGTGTTCTCAACTCAGGATGATTTTGCTCCATAGGATGTTGCCAATGTCTGGAGCCACATTTTGTTGTCACAACTGGGGAGGGTTAGAGGGTTGCTACTGGTAACTAGTTGGCAGAGGTCAAGGATGCTAACCACCATATAATGCACAGATCAGTCCTCAACAATAAAGAATTACCTAGCCCAAAACATCAATAGTGTCAAAAGTGACAAACCCCAGTACAGGCCAGCATAGTGCTGGCCAAACAAAACCTATTTGCAGACTGCCATTTGATGAGGGTTGGCAGCAGTCCTTTAGTCCTCTAAAGCTGCATATGAATCTATATATATAACCAAAGATGCTGGTACCTATGCTCTTTATGTTCTAACAACTGACAGTCTCGACATGTCAGTTTGTCACATGTCTCACAGTACAGCTTCAGCTGCTCCTTTTTATGAAAAGGACAAAACACTGGTCGCTGGCTGGTGACACCAACTGCCTCTGCAGAAACAATGGGAGACAAAGAGAAGAAAATTAACATAATTGAATAGTAAATAATTATTAGATTGCTCATTTGAATTCACATCTATTGATATAAACACTACAGCTTCACCTATACTATACCATAACTTTCACTAAGAATTACAGATATTAAGATATCACATATTGTCTGCATTTCAGGAAAAAAAAAGTAAATAACCTTTTCATTTTCCAAGTAGAAATTAACATTAGTTCAGGAGTAAATGAAAGAACTAAGTGTGTAGTTAAAAATATGTTTTATTGCATTAAAAAGTCTTAAGACAGCCCTGGTAAATGAGTATGAACCACCTGGATGTCTTCTATCCCAAATATGGGAGGAGATTTTTTGAAAATGCAATTTGGAAAATAAAGCCCGGCACAGCGGCCCACGCTTGTAGTCACAGCTATTCAGGAAGCTGAGTTGAGAGGATCGCTTGCTTGAGCACCAAGAGTTTGAGTCCAGCCTGGGAACACTGTGACACCTCACAGACAGAGACAGAGAGGCAGAGAAAGAGATGGAAAAAGAGGGAGGAAGAAAGAAAATATAATAAAAATGCCTAAAAGGAGTAGTCAAATAACCCACTTTTGTAAAAATCCTAACAGAGAATACCCATTAACACAGAAATAATAATGTTTTCATTATTACACTCTAGTTTTCCAGTGTGGGGATAAAACTGGAAAATGTTTATGTCATAATGTTAAGTGAAAAAATCAGAATATGAATAAATATGGTTAAATAGTAAACCGCAGTTATCTTACTAATAATTAAAGGCAAAATCCAAATATTTCAGAAATAATCTTACCTCCAGAGATAATTACTATTAATAACCTGGTGTGCACTCCTCTGGTTGTTTTTCTAAGTATGGAAGTACACACAGTATAGTGCAGTGTTACATTTTATAAAACAATAAATGGTAGTACATATATTGTCTTTTTAAGATTTTTTTTCTCACTTAACTCTACCTTAGATGACTTTCTGTATTAGTATATATATCCATCTCATTCTTATTTATTAACTGTATAGTATTTCACGAAATAGATATACCACTATACCACCTGCTAAGGATATTTGTAAGTTTAATGCTGAAATAAACATATGAAAATTATAAATCATTTAAATGTTTCCATAAGGTAAATTCCTCGTGGTAGAATTGTTGAGTCAAAGGGTAATTCATACAGAAAAAAGCTAAATAATTGTGCCAATTTGTACTCCAACCAGTGTAGAGTGGCTATTAACTGTATTCACAGGGGGAACTCTCAAAATTTTTCATCTTTGACAATTTAATAAATGCGAGAGAGAAAGCAAGAGAGAAAGAGAGAAGACACATACTTTACTATCTTAGAATGCATTTCTTTAATAACTGAAATGAAACAACGCTCAGTAATCAGCCATTTGCATTTTTTTAAATATAATGCACAAATCAGTCCCCAACGATAAAGAATTATCTAGCTCAAAATGTCAATAGTGTCAAAATTGACAAACCAGTACGCTGGCCTATACCAGGCGTGGTGGCTCACATCTGTAATCCCAGCACTTTGGGAGCCCAAGGCGGGTGGATCACTTGAGGTCAGGAGTTCGAGACCAGCCTGGCCAACATGGTGAAACCCCATCTCTACTAAAAATAGAAAAATTAGCCAGGCATGGTGGTACAGGGATTACATAATCCCAGCTACTTGGGAGGCTGAAGTAGGAGAATCGCTTGAACCCAGGAGGTGGCGCTTGCAGTGAGCCGAGATCGCACCACTGCACTCCAGTCTGGGTCATGGAGTGAGATTCTGTCCAAAAAAACAAAACAAAACAAAACAAAACACACACACAAAAAAACCCTAAGGTAACCTGAGAGGAATTACAGATAAAATTAATGAACTAAAAAAACTGATAATTAGATAAATACAAGAAATATTTCTGAAGATACAAATATACAAACATATAGAATTCAGAATGAAAATGAAAATAACCAGATAGAGAAAAATCGGCCAATATATCACAAGAATATTAAAAGCACAACACATCAGGATGAAATATGGAATTAACTCCAGCAATGCTAAGATGGTTTTTTTTTTTTTTGGAGACAGGATCTCACACTGTCGCGCAGATGGAGTGTAATGGCAATTATCACAGGACACTGCAGCTTCCAGCTCCCTGGTTCAAGTGGTCCTCCCACCATCTCACCTCCCAGGTTGTTGGGATTACAGGCATGTAACTATCACGCCCAGCTAATTTTTTTTTGTAGATAGGGTTTCACCATGTTGGCAAGGCTTGTCTAGAACTCCTGGGCTCAGGCAATCATCCCACTTCGGCCTCCCAAAGTGCTGGGATTACACCAAGTCTTTCACTAGTCTCAAAAAAAAAAAAAAAAAAAAAAAAAAAAAACGGTTTTGCTACATTTTGATACATGCTATTACATGGATGAATCCTTAAAATATTATGCTAAGTAAAATAAGTTAGATATCAAAGGACAAATACCATGTGATTCCACTTGCGTGAAGTATCTAGAATCAGCAAATTTATAGAGACAGAAAATAAAGGCTGGGTGCAGTGGTTCACGCTTGTAATCCCAGCAGTTTGGGAGGCCAAGGCTGGCGGATTACTTGAGGTCAGGAGTTCGAGACCAGCCTGGCCAACATGGTAAAACCCCGTGTCTACTAAAAATACAAAATTCAGCCACGCATGGTGGCGCACACCTGTAATCCCAGTTACAGGCAGGAGAATAGCATGAACCCAGGTGGCAGAGGTTGCAGTGAGCTGAGATCGTGCCACTGCACTACAGCTAGCCTGGGTGACAAAGCAAGACTCACTCTCAACAAAAAGAAAATAGGTTAGAAGTTACTAGGAGCTAGGGGAAGAAAATTGGAGTTATTATTATTATTATTATTTTTTTTTTTTTGAGACGGAGTCTCGCTCTGTCACACAGGCTGGAGTGCAGTGGTGCGATCTCGGCTCACCGCAAGCTCCGCCTCCTGGGTTCACGCCATTCTCCTGCCTCAGCCTCCCGAGTAGCTGGGACTACAGGTGCCCGCCACCACGCCCAGCTAATTTTTTTGTATGTTTTTAGTAGAGACGGGGTTTCAACGTGTTAGCCAGGATGGTCTCGATCTCCTGATCTCATGATCCACCTGCCTCTGCCTCCCAAAGTGCTGGGATAACAGGCGTGAACCACGGCACCCGGCCAGAAAATTGGAGTTATTACTTAAAGGGTACAAAGATGCTGATTGGGGTGATAAAAAAGTTTTGAAAATAGTAGTGATGGTTGCACAATGTGTAAATGTAATAAATACCACTGAATTGTACACTTAGTAGTTAAAATGACAAATTTTATGTTGCGTGTATTTTACCAAAATAAAAAACATATGAGTGAAATGTACATTAAAAACAAGACAATAATAATTACATAAAACTAGAAATAATAATTACATAAAAAAGCCTCTCTGGCTATCCACATATCAGACAAATATCATGATGCAGGTTTACAACAAGAATATCAAAAGGAAGAGTTATAAAATATTTAAGCCCACTCTTTGTTGTTATCTTAGAGATACAAGAAAAATAAGAAAAAGCAATTTTTTTCTCCATTTGTTCTATATTCACACCAATTGAAGACATTTATAGAAGCAGGAGGACAGGCAGTATGAATGTAAAACAGGGTTCTACATCTATTCGTACTTTCCAAAATTTGTAAGTACTTAAATTTCGATAATATAAACCTCTTTTACTTAAAACAGTATATTTAATACTTATCAAAACAAATGTGTCAAAACAAGTCAATACAGGAAGGAAGAAAAGACAGGCGGAAAGATAGAAGGAAAAAAATGAAAAGAACTCATTTATTACCTGGAGATACTTCCTCTTTCTGTCTGACAGTGTGGTCTTTTGTGAACTTTACCCTCTGATGAGCTCTGATACACGTCTTGCAGAGCCATTCAACACACTCTACACAAAACCCATTGGCTTCTGCGTTGTCCTCACAGCTTGTACACACCTGACAAAAGAACCATGGCACGTAAATTTTTGAGAAAATGAAAAGGTGGTCCTATCTCGAGCTATATGTACATGATACACCAATCGTACCAGGCTAAATCAGTTAGCCTCCTAATGGTGTTGGGAAATTTTAAACTGACCTTGTGTGTTACATTATACACATAAGAAATGAAAATACTGTGAAGAGACAAGAATATAAGTATATTTTCTAGTTAATTCAGCATCCCAAATATTTCAACTAGGTATTTCCCAAACATTATGCTAGCTGTGAGAACAGAACAGTCAGGAAAAGCAAACATGGTCGCTGCCCTTATGATAACTACAGTCTTGTACATAGTGCAGGTTAAAATCCCAGTTCCCTCACTTACTAGCTCAGTGGTCTTGGGCAGGTTACATAGAGTACTCATCTTTAATATGAGGGTAATAATACAGATATTACTGAGTAGTTGTGAAGATTAAATGTGCGGCAGATGTACATTATTAGAATAAGCACATCAATATATAACTACAAACTGAGAATTACCATAAAGGAAATCTATGGAAAGTTATAAGAGCGTATGATGAAGAAATGGATCTCATTTTAGTGGGGTTGGAAGGCTGGGGAAAGCATGAGGAGGGATTACCCAGTGAAGGCTTTTACTTCTAGGAAGAGAGAACAGCATGTACAAAAAGTCCCAAGCAAGAAGAGCAGGCAGGTTCAAAGAACTGAACGAAGGTAAGTATGACTGAAGTGGTGCGATTGAGGGGAAGACTGGCAAAAGAAGCTAGGACAAGAGACAGGGGCCAGATTAAGCAGAGTCACAAGGCAATTTTGGTGTTTGTCCAATTAAGTCTATTAAAAGCTTTTAAGAGAGTGACACGGCCAGATTTGCATTTTTATGTCACAATGGCTACAATGTAGAGAACAAATTAGAAAAGGAGCAAGTGTTTCTGTATAATGACAAGCTAGGAGGATTTTTCAGTGGCTTTGGTGAGGGTTGCTGGAAGTGGGATGTGGAGATGAGAACAGGTTTGACAGTAAAATTTTTTTCCACTTCACTCAGCAGTTGACACTAACCAAATTCCAAATACCTGATATGTCCATAAACCAAAATCTACCTTTTCTCTGCTCTTATCATCTTCAATCTTTCTAACATCACTTGATACCAGTGACTCCTGCTTCCTAGAAATCATGTGAATTCCTTAATACCTGCCAATCCTCCTATCTCACCTGATTGTCACTGTGGATCCCACCCTTCCTCCTCTGATTCTGTAGTTTTTGATTATAGGGATTGATCTCATCTACTTCCTTAGCCTCACACAGCATCTCTAAAAGGATGTAATCTAAAATGTAATCTCCACAGTAAGCTATAAAAAGAAATAAGTAATTTCTATTTACACCACTCAGGAGAGATTGCTAGTACATAAAATAAAACAGGAAAAGTGTGTGTGTGTAATGCTACTGCTTATTCAAGAAAGATGGTAATATGGTTTGGATCTGTGTGCCTGCCCAAATCTCATGCTGAACTGTAATCCCCAATGTTGGAGGTGGGGCCTGCTGGGAGGTAGGTGTATCATGGGGGTGATTTCCCCCTTGGTGCTGTTTTCATGATAGTGACTGAGTTCTCACGAGATCTAGTTGTTTAAGTGTGTGGCGCCTCCCCCCTCTCTTTTTGCTCCTGCTCCAGCCATGTGGACGAGCCTGCTCTCTTCACCTTCTGCCATGATCGTAAGCTGAGCAGATGCCAGGTTCATGCTTCCTGTACAGCCTGAAGAACCATGGGCCAATTAAACCTCTTTTCTTTATAAGTTACCCAGTCTCAGATATTTCTTTATAGCAATGTGAGACCAGACTGATAACAGAAAATCGGTACTGAGGAGTGGGGCACTGCTCTAAAGATACCTTAAAATGTGGAAGCAGCTTTGGAACTGGGTAATGGGCAGAATTTCAAGCAGTTTGGAGGGCACACAAGAAGGCAGGAAGGTGAGAAAAATTTTGGAACTTCCTAGAGATTTGTTAAATTGTTGGGACCAAAATGCTGATAGTAATATGACAATGAAGTCCAGGCTGAAGAGGTCACAGATGGAAATAAACTTATTGGGAAATGGAGCAAAGGTCACCTTTGTAACACCTCGGCAAAGAGCTTGGTTGGACTGTGCCCGTGCTTTAGGGATCCGTGGAACTCTGAATTTGAGAGATTATTTAGAGTATCCGGTTTCTAAGCAGCAGTGTTCAAGATGTGATCTGGCTGCTTCTAACAACCTATGCTCCTATGTATGAGCAAATAAGTGACCTGAAGTTGGAACTTAGATATTTCAAAGGGAAGCAGAGCATAAAAGTTTGGAAAGTTTGCAGCCTGGCCATGTGGTAGAAAAGAAAAGCCCATTTTCAAGGGAGGAATTCAAGCAGGCTACAGAAACTGGGGGTAGGGGGAAGTCCTTGAAGGCATTTCAGAGACATTCTGAGGAGCCACTCTTGTCACAGGCCCAGAGGCCTAGAAGGACTGAATGGTTTTACAGGCCAGGCCAGGCTCAGGGGCTCACTCCCCTGAGAAGCCTCAGGATACTGCTCCCTGTGTCCCAGCCTCTCCAGTTCCAGCCATGGCTCAAAGAGGCCCAGATACAGCTCAGGCCGCTGCTTCACAGGGTGCAAGGCATAAGCCTTGGCAGCTTCCATGTGCTGTTAAACCTGCAGGTACACGGAATGCATGAGGTGAGATTTGGGAGCCTCTCTCTGCCTGGATTTCAGAAGATTTATGGAAAGGCCTGGATGTCCAAGCAGAAGCCTGCTGCAGGGGCAGAGCCTTCACGGAGAACCTCTACTCGGGCAGTACAGAGGAGAAATGTGGGGCTGGAGCACCCACACAGAGTCCCCACTGGGGCCCTCCCAAGTGAGCTGTGAGAAGAGTGCCACTGTCCTCCAGAACCCAGGATGGTAGACCCACCAGCAGCTTGCACCTTTAGTCTGGAAAAGTCACAGATACTCAATGTCAACCCATGAGAGCAACCTATGAGAGCAGCTGTGGGGGCTGAACCCTGCAAAGCCACAGGGGTAGGTACAGCTGCCCAAGGCTTTGGGAGCCCACCCCTAGTACCAGTGTGTCCTGGATGAGAGATGTGAAGTCAAAGGGGATTATTTTGGAGCTTTAAGATTTAATGACTGCACTGCTGGGTTTTGGACTTGCACAAGGCCTGCAGCCCCCTTCTTTTGGCCGATTTCTCCATTTTGGAATGGGAGTATTTACCCAATGCCTGTACCTACATTGTATCTTGGAAGTAACATGTTTTTGACTTTACAGGCTCATAGGGAGAAGAGACTTGCCTTGTCCTTCTCATCTCAAATATAAGACTTAGGACTTTTTGAGAGTTAATGCTGAAATGGTTAAGACTCTGGGGGACTGTTGGGAGGCATGATTGTGTTTTGAAATGTGAGAAGGACATTACATTTGGGAGGGCCTGGGGTGGAATGATATGGTTTGGATCTGTGTCCCTGACCAAATTTCATGTAGAGTTGTAATCCCCAATGCTGGAGGTGGGACCTGATGGGAGGTGACTGGATCATGGGGGTGGATATCCTCCTTGGTGCTGTTCTCATGGTAGTGAGTTCACATGGAGATGTGTTCATTTAAAAGTGTGTGGCATGGCCAGGCGCAGTGGCTCACGCATGTAATCCCAGCACTTTGGGAGGCTGAGGCGGGTGGATTACCTGAGGTCAGGAGTTCGAGACCAGCTTGGCTAACATGGTGAAACCCCGTTTCTACTAAAAAATACAACAAATTAGCTGCACATCTGTAATCCCAGCTACTCGGGAGGCTGAGGCAGGAGAATCGCTTGAACCTGGGAGGCAGAGGTTGCAGTGAGCCGAGACTGGCCATTGCACTCTTGCTTGGGCAACAAGAGTAAAACTCCATCTCAAAAAAAAAAAAAAAAAAAAGAAAGAAAAAAGTGTGTGGCACCTCCCACCCTCTTTTGGCTCCTGTTCTGGCCACATGTAAGACAAGCCTGCTGCCCCTTCACCTTCCACCATGATTGTAAGTTTCCTGAGGCCTCCCCAGAAGCTGAGCAGATGCCAGCATCAGGCTTCCTGTACAGCCAGTGAAACCGTGAGCCAATTAAACCTCTTTTCTTTATAAATTACCCAGTCTCAGGTATTTCTTTATAGCAATGCAAAAACAGAGTGATACAGATGGGATGGAGTGGGATTATTTATTTTTAAATTGTACATTAACATAACATTTAAAAAGGAAGGATAATCCATAAAGGACATTAAATAGTTACCTATAAGGTTGGGAAGAAATAAGGTAGATGGGTAGACAAGACAGGGATAGAAGTTTATAGATTTTATTTTCAAACAACATGAATGTTTTACATGTAGTTATACAATATTTTAAAAATTTAAATTCCTAAATGTCAAAAGCAAAATTTAATAAATGAACCTGCCTAATCAAGTGGGTGACTTAACTGCACAGAGAAGATTTATTTATTTCAGGTAACTTTAAAACATGATTTGATTGGCTGGGCACAGTGGCTCACATCTGTAATCTTAGCACTTTGGGAGGCCAAGGCAGGTGGTATGCCTGAGCTCAGGAGTTCAAGACCAGCCTGGGCAACATGGTGAAACCCTGTCTCTACTAAAATACAAAAAATTAGCCAGATGTGGCGGTATGCGCCTGTAGTCCCAGCTACTCTGGAGGCTGAGGCAGAAGAATTGCTTGAACCCGGGAGGTGGAGGTTGCAGTGAGCCAAGATCGCGCCACTGCATTCCAGCCTGGGCAACAGAGTGAGACTCCTTCTCTTTAAAAAAAAAACACAAAACACACACACACACACACACACACACACGATTTGATTGAATATCTCCAGTGCATACATATAACTGCTGTCTTTCTTGCTTTCTGTTTTGATACAAACATTCTACAACTTCTATTTTCAGCTCCAACTCCACTCTACTATAAACTCTTATTCTGCAAGCAACATTTGTGCTTTACAAGCTGGTTTCACATTCGAGTCTAACAACGGGTAGTGCTGGAGGGAGAATGCAATGTCAGAAGAAGGCACTTGATTCTCATAGTCGGTTTCCTCTTTTCTTCCTACCTGCATGTAACTTCTGTGAGCATCACACTAGTGATGCTGCTTCATCCCAGGTGCAGCAGTTCCTTCCTACAATGGAGCTAGCTCTAGTTTGCAGTTTTTCCAATATCTGTAGAACCAGCTTTACTGTAATCCACTTCAGAGATGCCAGCACCACTACTTCTGCCCGTCAGAAGCCTGAGTCCCAAGCCAAACACCCAGACCCCATCACCAGCCAAGATGCACTTCCTTCTCAGGTGTTTAAGTTCCACGAGGCCCTTCCTCTGAGCTTTTATCTTTTAATAATTCCATCCTTTTGCATTTGTTCCCTCAGCTGCTTCTCAAAGTTGCTACCCCTGTGATACTTTAAGAATTGTATTTGTATCTTTTCAGAAAATCTTATATCTAACCTATAATTCTTTTTTTCTTTTCTTTTTCCTTTTTTTTTTTGAGACAGAGTCTCACTCTGTCATCCAGGCTAGAGTGCTGTGGTGCAATCTTGGCTCACTGCAACACCCCCTCTGGGTTCAAGCAATTTTCCTGCCTCACCCTCCCAAGTAGCTGGGATTACATGCAAGTGCCACCATGCCCGGCTAATTTTTTTGTATTTTTAGTAGAGACGGGCTTTCACCATATTGGTCAGGCTGGTCTCAAACTCCTAATCTTGTGATCCGCCTGCCTCGGCCTCACAAAGTATTGGGATTACAGGCATAAGCCACCATGCCTGGCCTTATAATTCTTAATTTTAAGAATTAAAATGATTCCTAATTGCACCAAGACTGTATTATATATTATGCATATAATATATTACATATATATTATACATATATATAACCTTTTTTTCCTAGAGAAAACAAATTACATCAATGCAATTAAGAACCCACATTTCGGCTGGGTGCAGTGGCTCACGCCTGTAATCCCAGCACTTCGGGAGGCTGAGGAGGGTGGATAACTTGAGGTTAGGAGTTTGAGATCAGCCTGGCCAACATGGTGAAACCCCGCTCTGCTAAAAATACAAATGAGCACCTGTAATCTCAGTTACTAGGGAGGCTGAAGTAGGAGAATAGCTTGAACCTGGGAGGCGGAGGTTGCAGTGAGCTGAGATCGCGCCACTGCACTTCAGCCTGCGTGACAGAGCGAGATTCTGTCTCAAAAACAAACAAACCAAAAGTCAATACAGGCCTGGGGCGTGGTGGCTCACGCCTGTAATCCCAGCATTTTGGGAGGCTGAGGCAGGCGGATCACCTGAGGTCGGGAGTTCGAGACCAGCCTGACCAACATGGAGAAACCCCATCTCTACTAAAAATAAAAAATTAGCCAGGCGTGGTGGTGCATGCCTGTAATCCCAGCTACTCGAGAGACAGAGGCAGGAGAATTGCTTGAACCCAGGAGGCGGAGGTTGCGGTGAACCGAGATCATGCCATTGCACTCCAGCTTGGACAACAAGAGTGAAACGCCATCTCAAAAAAAAAAAAAAAAGTCAATATATACTTATACTTTCTTTTATAAATAAAGTCTCTGCCAGGCATGGTGACTCACGCCTCTAATCCCAGCACTTTGGGAGGCAGAGGCGGGCAGATCACAAGGTCAGGAGTTTGAGACCAACCTGGCCAACATGGTGAAACCCCGTCTCTACTAAAAATACAAAAAATTAGCTGGGTATGGTGGCACAAGCCTGTAGTCCCAGCTACTCAGGAGGCTGAGGCAGGAAAATCGCTTGAACCTGGGAGGAGGAGGTTGCAGTGAGCCGAGATCACGCCACTGCACTCCAGCCTGGGCAACAGAGCGAGACTCTGTCTCTAAATAAATAAATAAAGTCTCTGTTAGATCATTCCCTGAAAGGCCTAGATAGGTGACCAACTCAATGATGATGAGCACCCACCGTACCATACTGTGGTCTCCAAATATTATTTCCCATGAAAAGGAATCAAGGCACCTAGGAGAAATGGCTGCTTCAAGGTCTAGAACAGAAAAAACAGCAAGGGAGACAGCAATGACTATTGCAGACTCAAACAGAGGGACACACACACACACACACGCACACACACACACACTCCTCTTATTAGTCACCTCTGAAGAATCCTAAGAAATTAACTTACTGCTCTAAAAATTGGCAACTAAAGGGAAGGAATCAAAATTGAACTGACCTTTCCTGGATGCACTATAGCTTAGGGTAATCAAAGAATTGATGAAGGAAGCTTTCTCTTTCTATTCCAGTTAAGAAATAAAGAGGAATAATAGAATAAAAATGTCACTATTTTTCAAAGCCCTAATGAAATACAGGATCTTGGCAGTGATCATTAATGGCCATTAACATCAGAAAAAAAGAAAGACAACCAGACACCATATGCTTCCTGATGAGCATACACATGGACATATGGATCAAAATATTCTTACCCTTCTCCCACAATGGAACCAGAACCTAAACAAGCCACTACATTTTTATTCAGTTTCACAAGATATATAATCAGCACGTTAAATGACTTTATGGAAATTATCAGCAAAATTCAGAATAAAGCTAACTCTATTGAATATGCAACTCAGTTTATGCAACAAAAACATTAAATAGGAAGAAAAGGAAAGCAAGTGAAGCAAAGGGGTAACTTGAGATTAATTAGGTTTGAGACAAATCAACCAAATGTACTGTGTAGGCCTTGTTGGATCCTTATAGAAACAAACCATTGTTTAAAAAAACCTATAATATTCAGATCCATTTGATTACTGCTTAGATATTTGATAATAATGAGATCATTAAGCATTTTAAAAAAAAAAATTTTTTTTTTGAGACAGGGTCTCACTCTGTCACCCAGGCTGGGGTGCAGTGGCATGATTATGGCTCACTGCAGCCTCCATCTTCTTGAGCACAGGTAATCCTCCAACCTCAGCCTCCCAACTAGCTGGGACTACAGGTGCACACCACCACACCCAGCTTGCTTGCTTTTCTTTCTTGTTCATTCATTCATTTATTCGCTCAGACAGGGTTTCACCATGTTGCCCAGGCTGGTCCTTTTATTTTTACATAGAAATTCATATGGTAGTTATGTTTACAGAAAAAATATTTTACTGAAGTACATACCAAAATATTTACAGATGAGGCCGGACGCAGTGGCTTATGCCTGTAATCCCAGCACTTTGGGAGGCTGAGGTGGGTGGATCACCTGAGGTCAGGAGTTTGCAACCAGTCTGGCGAACATGGTGAAACCTTGTCTCTGTATCAAAAATTAGCCAGGCGTGGTGGTGGGCACCTGTAATCCCAGCTACTTGGGAGACTGAGGTTGCAGTGAGCCAAGACCTCACCATTGCACTCCAGCCTGGGCAACAAGAGCAAAACTCCATCTCAAAAAAAAAAAAAAAAAAAAAAATTACAGATGAAATCATATAATGGCTGGAATTAACATCAATGTAATCTAGTGGTTGGTGGTGTAGTATCAGAGTATGCACAAAACAAGAGTTGATGGCTATTGATCTAGGTGTTGGGTCCATGGGCATTTGTTATGTCAACTGTTTCTTTAGTAATGCTTGAAATTATCTACAACAAAAAGTTTTTAAAACTTTTCAAAATCTCCAGCTACGAACTCTCTTTAGAGCACCACTCTAACCATGGATGACACCTCTACTTTACAGTCTCACAGGCAATGCAAACTCAATCCCATTCAAAACCAATTTATTATCTCTACCTAACTCCTACCCTCTTTATCATGATCTCTGTGAAAGGCACCATCCAGGCAGTAAAACATCTCTCACCTTCCACACCCAATCAGGCATATCAAGTTCTCTCTGGGTGGTAACTTCCTTTCCTTATTGCTACCATGCTAATTCAGCTCCCACTACCTCTTGCTAAGTACTGCCTGGTTCAAATTCATCCCCCATATGACCTCTCCAGTCTCCATCCTCACCAAATGCCCCCAGCAGCACCCTATTCTCATACCACATTTCCTACCCCAACCCATGCATGCCCAGTATCAATATTTAGGATGTCTAAATGTTGGACTCCATCTCTAGTTTAACTTCTTCCTACTATGT
Organism: Pan troglodytes; assembly: GCF_028858775.2. Lineage (NCBI taxonomy): Eukaryota > Metazoa > Chordata > Mammalia > Primates > Hominidae > Pan > Pan troglodytes. Next base: position 153,881,208 of record NC_072404.2, on the reverse strand, counting down.
TTCTGTGACAGAAGCAGACTAAATAAACATAAACGTACTGAAAACTAATTGATCACACGGAAGTATAAAGCAGCCTCTTAAACTTGTCCTTTGGATTAGAATCCCTTTAACTCTCATGTCCTATTATCATCATTTTATGTCATAGGAATATCCTATCTGATTGACATTTATTTATGCTACTTTACATTTGAAGATTACTTATGCTACTGTATTTTTTAGTTTTCTGGATTAAGCATACACAGATACTACTATGAATATGACTAATGAATATCTAGAATAGCTATAATCACATGTAAAGCAAAGTGACATGATGCAATGGAAGACAGAAACAAAATCATTTGTATTTAGAAGAGAACTTTCAGAGGACTTAAGTGCTCAACACTGTAGCCTACATAAATAATTATGTTTCTTTCTTTAAGGGTGGTTTCACAGTTAAACGATTAGAAAGTTTATCTCCCACAGCAAGCCTGTCTGTTTTGGCCTTTGATAAGGTTCACATCAGGAAGAATTGTGGATACTTTCCAAACTACAAAAACAGGTATTTTAGTCAGTAGTAGCTATGTTCATTTAAAGTGAACCTTAAATTCCTGTAGTTCTACCAAGGAACAAAAAACTAAAAATTCAACAAAAAGTACAGAAATTAACCATGTGATTACTAGAGTCCTGAAAAACATAGCTAACAACTGCTTTTCCCTAACCAGATTTAGTTCTTTCCCAGATCTTCTGTTTCAAGTTAAGGGAACTGTAAGAGGAATCATCAATGAATCAAGATCCAAAAGTAGACTAACACACTATACTTAGCACAAACTGTAGAATTAATCTCAACATGGCTAACCCCCACTGGAGTACTATAGATTATGCATGATAGACTTGACATCTAGATTTAAGAAGCCAAAAGAGATGTTCTACATGTGGGTTACAGAAATTAGAAAGAAACGAAAAACACCATTGGATCTCTAAATCCAACACCTTGGACAATGCTGCCAAGTAAGCCTTTAGTTAGTTGGGCATGGTGGCATAAAGCTGTAGTCCCAGTGACTCAGGAGGCTATGGTGGGAGAATCACTTGAGCCCAGGAGTTGGAGACTGCAGTGAGCTACGACTACATCACTGAACTCCAGACTGGGCGACAGAGTGAGACCCTGTCTCAACAACAACAACAACAACAACAACAACAACAACAACAACAACCACCACCCCCAAAAAACAAATGAAGCTTTCAAAGTAAGACCATGCAGAAAAGAAGGCTTTCTTAAAAATGTAAAAACCTTACTGATCAAAGACATGGTGTCTTTCACATGTATCATTATAGAGCTTATCATTAAAATAGAAAAAAAGTGAAAAACTGAGCTTGAAATAAAAATCTCATTGTCAATACACGGTAAAAGTACAAAGAAATGAAGTAATGTCAAATATAGAATAATGGTTTCTCTGGAGGAGACTGGAATGTGGGTATGCAATCAAGAGCTTCTGGACTGTCACTGTTTCACTGTTTTATTTCTTAAGGTGAATTATTCATTATTCTTTATATTCTTTTAAAATGTTATATAACTTTATAGAACAATTAACTAATGTTTGGCTCCTTTTATTTTAGAGATCTCCAGCATTTTAGGTTGCCTCATCAATAGTTGGCAAAAAGAGGCCAGGCACGGTGGCTCACGCCTATAATCCCAACACTTTGAGAGGCCGAGGCGGGTGGATTACTCAAGGTCAGGAGTTCGAGACCAGCCTGGCCAACATGGTGAAATGCCATGTCTACTAAAAATACAAAAATCAGCTGGGCATAGTGGCACACACCTGTAATCCCAGCTACTCATGAGGCTGAGATGAGAGAAGCACTCGAACCCAGGAGGAGGAGATGGAAGTGAGCCAAGATCGTACCACTGTACTCCAGCCTGGGCAACAGCGCAAGACCCCACCTCAATTAAAAAAAAAAAAGAGGCCAGGTGCGGTGGCTCACGCCTGTAATCCCAGCACTTTGGGAGGCTGAGATGGGCGGATCAAGAGGTCAGGAGATCGAGACCATCCTGGCTAACATGGTGAAACCCCGTCTCTACTAAAAATACAAAAAACTAGCCGGGCGTGGTGGCGGGCGCCTGTAGTCCCAGCTACTCGGGAGGCTGAGGCAGGAGAATGGTGTGAACCTGGGGGGAGGAGCTTGCAGTGAACGGAGATTGCGCCACTTGTGAACTCCAGCCTGGGCAACAGAATGAATGAGACTCTGTCTCAGAAAAAAAAAAAAAAAAAAAAAAAGAGCTGGCAGGCAAAAGGTTCAAGATGTAATACACTTACCTGATTTGACTTTTCTACTGTACTGCTGGGAACCTCAGTAGTGTCCTTCACAAAAAAGTTATCTATGATGTGTCTCTCTGCACATTCTTGGCTGCAAACTGGGCAACGAATGACTCCAACTGAGAAAAACAAAATTATATTCTAAGTTTTAATACAAATATACTGAGTACTTAACCAATACATCTCAAACTGTGACTTTGTTCTTTTTCAATGTCCATTCTTTTTAAATTCATACCTGCTGTCGCTTAAAAACAATTGTCTATGTAAATATACTAATTTTATCTATACATCACACATGAAATATTAAACGATAAATAAATTCTTCATAATTTTAAATGAAATGCCTCCCTTCCCCCACATCATCATGGGCTAAATGCTTTTACTGTTTAGCAACTTCTCTAGCAGTGGTTTTCCAACAGAAATGTACAGAACTATATGGGAGATTTTCAAAAGAACAAGGAGCTCAGGTTTTCTCTAGACCTGCAAAATTAGGATTTCTGGAAGTAGAACACAGACATGCTCCTTTTGTTTAAAATCTCCAGAGAGTGTAAAACACCATTTCCTTTTAACAAATGCAAATAGTATTCCTTTGAACAAAAAAGAATGGTCTTTCGTAGTGCTTGGTAAAAACAATAAATAAAAATAACAAACAAGTTAAAACTCTAATATAAATGACCAGTTAACGGGTGCAGCACACCAACATGGCACATGTATACATATGTAACAAACCTGCACGTTGTGCACATGTACCCTAAAACTTAAAGTATTAAAAAAAAAAACCAAAAAAACCTCTAATATAAACTTGATGCCATATAATTTAAACTATGGAAGACTGCAATAAGGTTCCCAGATATATTTTTTAATGAAATGCATAAGAACAAATACAAAGTAATCCAAAGGCCAATTTCATATGTATAAACAAACAACAAACAAACATTTAATGAAAAAAAATTTTACAATAGCAACAAAAATATGTTAAGTACTTAGAAATAAATTTTAAAAGATTGTGAAGGTCATTGTGCAGGAAAATATTAAGCTATATTTAAAAATATTTTAAAATATCTAAATCATGAAGAAAGCATGTTCATGATGGTAAAGATATCAATGCTCCCACAAACATATCTATAGATTCAAAGCACCTCTATTAACAATCCCAACAGAAATTTCCATAGAATTTTCACAAGCTGAGGGGACACGCCTACCAACTAATAAAACCTACTATAAAGCTATAACAATTAAAATGGTGTGACTTTTTTAAGGCTTACATAAATGTACACTTTATATATATCAGATGTTCACTAGAAATCAGTGGGAAAAGGGATGAACTTTTCATGTTGCTGCAACAACTATTGGGGGTGGGGAATGAAATTAGATCCCTACTTCATCTGATCTAAAAAAAATAACTACTTTGAGTAGATTAACAACTATAAAACTTTCACAAGAAAATGTAAGAGAATATCTTTGTGACCTCGGAATACAAATTTATTGGAATAAATTTTTAAGCTAGAAACAAAAAGCAAGAGCTATAAGGGAAAGATTAATATATTCACCTTTGTTACAGAACTACAGCTAGTGAAAATATTACCATGAACAAAATGAGAAGACAAGCCTCAAGGTGGAAGACCTATCTAAACACACAGTACTGGCAAAGAATTAATACTTCAAATCTGGAAAGATGTCACAATGCATTTCAGAGAAGATGGAGTAAACGTAATTTTCATTATGCCTCCAGCTTCACACAGCTAAGAACTCTAGACATTCTTTATAAAACATTAAGTGTTACCCCCAATTTACAGATGAGGAAACTGGGTGCTACGACTGGCCTGTAGTCACATAACCACTAATGACATGTCATGTGCACACTCTACAATGTAAGTATTTAAATGGAGATATAGCATGGACTTTAAAACTGTACAAGACCTAGATTAGCCCTCTTCATTGATTGCTCTGTAACTCCTAATCAATCTTTTTGAGCCTCTTTTTCATCTTCTATAAAACAGTAATACATGATAATCATCATGATACTTAACCTATTGAGAACTTGCTGTGTTCTAGTTAGTGTGCTCAATATTCCACTTCCATTAGAACAACTCTGAGGCAGGATTGTTGTAACGATTTCACATGAGTAAATGCACAGAACAGGTCTAGCCTAGGCTGGTACCTGGTAAACCTGGGCAGTAAGCCCTGTACTGTCCAGCTAAAATCAGATGACAATAGCTGGCTCTTTCTGAATCAGGTAGATGAGGACCAGCACAATCTCATCTATATTGACTCCCTCAAAGTATGACCTCTAAGGCTACAAATAAATTCTGAGTCATGGATATACCTCTACCTAATAAGGAACAAATTGAAACCAAATGTTAGTAAATCCTAAATTTACATCTCTAACAGAACTTCATTCCCAAGCCCCAGATGTACCTTTTTTTTCAGTACTAGAAAAACAAAGCACTACATATTACACAGTAAATACAATCATGAGCTGCATGACGGTTTTTTGTTGTTGTTGCTACTGTTTTTTTTGTTTTGTTTTGTTTTTGAGACGGAGTCTTGCCCTGTCTCCCAGGCTGGAGTGTAGTGACATGATCTCAGCTCACTGCAACCTCTGCCTCCCTGCTTCAAGTGATTCTCCTGCCTCAGCCTCCCAAGTAGCTGGGACTACAGGCAACGTGCCACCACAGCCGGCTAATTTTTTGTATTTTTAGTAGAGATGGGTTTTCAACATGTTAGCCAAGATGGTCTTGATCTCCTGACCTCGTGATCTGTCCACCTCAGCCTCCCGAAGTGCTGGGATTACAGGCGTGACCCACCACACCTGGCCACTGCATAACGTTTTTTTAGCCAACAATGGATCGCATATATGTCAGTGGTATCATAAAATTATAATGAAGCTGAAGGCCGGGTGTGGTGGCTCACACCTGTAATCCTAGCAATTTGGGAAGCCAAGGTGGGCAGATCACTTGAGGTCAGGAGTTCAAGACCAGCCTGGTCAATATGGGGAAACCCCGTCTCTACTAAAAATACAAAAATTGGCCGGGTGCAGTGGCATGTGCCTGTAGTCCCAGCCACTCAGGAGGCTGAGGCAGGAGAACTGCTTGAACCCCAGGAGGCAGAGGTTGCAATGAGCCGAGATCGTGCCACTGCACTCCAGCCTGGGTGACAGAGACTCCATCTCAAAAGAAATAAATAAATAAAAATAAAATGGAGCTGGAAAATTCCTATCACCTAGTGAAAGCTGTGGTAATATTGATAATACTGTGGTGCAATGCATTACTCATGTGTTCAGGGTGATGCTGGTGTAAACAAGCCTACTGAGCTGCCAGTCATATAAAAGTATATAATGTTCTAGGCCCCCTTCATATGCACTCATCACTCACTCCCTGACTCATCCAGAGCAAATTCCAGTCCTGCAAGCACCACCATGATAACTGCTCTATACAGGTGTACCTTTTTTTTTTTTTATCTTTTACACTGTAGTTTTCTAGGTTTTAGATATGTTTAGATATACAAATACCACTGCGTTACAGATGAATACTACAGTATTCAGTACAGTAACATGCTGTGTAGATTTGTAGCCTAGGAGCAACAGGCTGTACCATATTCTCTTGGTGTGTAGTAGGCTAAACCACATAGGTTTGTGTAAGTACACCCTATGATACTTATACAACAAAATTGCCAAAACTGCACCACCATGCCTGGATAATTTTTTTTTTTTAATGTACAGACTGGGTCTCACTATATTGCCGAGGCTGCTCTCAAACACCTGGGCTCAAGGGATCCTCCTGCCTTGACCTCCCAAAATGCTGGGATTACAGGCATAAGCCATGGTGCCTGTGCCTGGCCTTATTCCTTTTTTTTTTTTTTTTGAAACAAGGTCTGACTCTGGTTGCCCAAGCTGGAATGCAGCAGCATGATCTTGGCTCACTGTAGCCTCCACCTCTCGGGCTCAGGTGTCTCCCACTTCAGCCTCCTGAGTAGCTGGGACTACAGGCCTGTGCCACCACACTCCACTAATTTTTTTGTATTTTTAGTAGAGACAGGGTTTCACTATGTTGTCCAGGATGGTCTCAAACTCCTGGCCTCAAGCAATCCGCCTGTCTCAGCCTCCCAGAGTGCTGGGATTACAGGCATAACCCATCATACCTGGCCTCTTATTCCTTTTTTCTACAAATGAAATGTTTCAAGCTTTTGGGTTTTGAGATGTGAATATGATTTGTTATCTCCTTTCTGTGAAGTTTTAGTTTCTAAACCTAAGCATAATGCAGGGCATATGTTTTGACATTATGTGCTAGGAATGGCTCGCACTTCTTTGACTGCCTAGCTCCACAAAAGAGATGTACATGGATTTAAAGTCTCTTATTACACACGGTAGATCACAACACAAGTGAGTTAAATGACAGGATCATGATATGGATCACCACCAATCCAGCAACTTTATTCCAACATCCATGACAGACAAGGGAGAGGATATATATAACGCAAAATAGTGTTGTCCGTGGTCCTGTCAATATCACTAGTAGTATTGACTCTTACGTACATAAATAACAAAAAACCAAAAAACAAGTAAATGCTATCTACAAGAAATCTACTTCAAATACATAGAGAGAGGTTAAAGGAAAAACAAAAAACAAAAAAACAGAATGCTAACAGATACACATTCAAATAATAAGCATATGTACAGTGCTCCAGGTTGCCTTGAACCAAGCCAGTTCCCTGCCCTGCCCCACACCTTTGTGTAACTGTATAACATGCTGGGAATGAAGCATCCTGAGACAAGGAGGAGCTGGTTGGAAGAGCCTCCGTTTCTGTTCCTGTCATTCCCTCCACCCTCAGACAGGATGTCCTCCAATGCTTTAGCCCAGTGAATCATGTTGCTCCTGGGACATAAACCTTCTTTCCTGGGTCCCTTAGCTGCGATCCACAGACAAGAGACCATCTGCTCTGGGCAGCTTTCCCAAGCCTTGAGGGACCGATTTGCAATGAATGCTAAGCTTCTCCTGTCCCTTGCTGCCCATCTGTGGGTAATAAAACTGGACTTCATGTAACCTGTTGTGCTTATAAATGTTTTGACTCACTGGACTCAGGCAAGTAGTAAAAATACAGCCCAAAATATAGTGGGCTAAAATGGTAACCAGTACACAGTGAACATCCTTCATAATATGAAACCAGGAGGACTTAATAATACTCTCAGACAAAGCAGACTTTAGAACAAGGACTATTTACAAGAGATAAAGTGAGAACATGATAAAGGGGTTAACTCATCAAGACATAATCCTAAATGCATATGCATCTAATTAACAGAGCTTCTGAAAATATAATGTAGAAATTGATACAGCTAAAAAAAAATTTTTAAAAAAGACAAATCCACATTACATTTGTTGATTTCAACTCTCCCCTCTCAGAAATCAATAGAGCAGTAGACAGAAAAATCAGCAAACATATAGAAGACTTGAACAAAAGAATCAAACCTGATCCAATTGACATTTAAAAAAACAATGTGAGCAGGCCAGGCATGGTGGCTCACACCTGTAATCCCAACACTTTGGGAGGCCAAGGCAGGAGGATCACCTGAGGTCACGAGTTGAAGACCAGCCTGGTCAACATGGTGAAACCCTGTCTCTACTAAAGGTACAAAATTAGCCAAGCATGGTGGTGCATGCCTATAATCCCAGCTACTCAGGAGGAGGAGGTAGCATTGCTTGAACCCAGGAGGCAGAGGTTGCAGTGAGCTGAGATCACACCACTGCACTCCAGCCTGGGCAAAACTCCGTCTCGGAAAAAAAAGAAAAAGAAAAAACAATGTGAGCAGAAGGCACATTCTTTAAGCATGCATGAGATATTCACCAAGATATAACATATACAGGAAAATAAAACGTGTAAATAAATTTATAGCTAAACCCACACAGGGGGCCAGGCACACTGGCCATGCCTGTAACCCCAGTACTTTGGGAGGCCAAAGTGGGAGGATCACTTGAGCTCAAGAGTTCAAGACCAGCCTGGCCAACATGGTGAAACCCTATCTCTACTAAAAATACAAAAATTAGCCTGGTGTGATGGCAGGCGCCTGTAATCCCAGCTACTCGGGAGGCTGAGGCAGGAGGATCGCTTGAACCCAGGAGGGAGAGGCGGCAGTAAGCCAAGATCGCATCACTGCACTCCAACCTGGGTGACAGAGCGAGACTCTGTCTCGGAAAAAAATAAAAAATAAAATAAAAACAAAAATTAGCCAGGAGTGGTGGCATGTGATTGTGGTCCCAGTTACTCAAGTGAGTTGAATGACAGGATCAAGAGGCTGAAGTGGGAGGATGGCTTGAGCCTGGGAGGCAGAGGTTGCAGTGAGCTGAGATTGCGCCACTGCACCCCAGCCTAGGTGACAGAGTGAGACCCTGTCTCAAAAAATAAATAAATAAGTAAAAATAAAAATAAAAAAACCACACAGGGTCAGGCACGGAGGCTCATGCCTGTAATCCCAGCACTTTGGACAGCCGAGGCAGGCGGATCACTTGAGCTCAGAAGTTCAAGACCAGCATGGACAACATGGTGAAACCCCATCTCTACAAATAAAAATAAAAAATTGGCCAGGTATGGTGGCGTGTGCCTGTAGTCCCAGCTACTTGGGAGGCTGAGGTGGGAGGATGGCTTAAGCCCAGGAGGCAGAGGTTGCAGTGAGCTGAGATTGCACCACTGCACTCCAGCCTGGGTGACAGAGCCAGACCCTGTCTCAAAAACCAACAACAGGCTGGGCGTGGTGATTCACACTTGTAATTCTAGCACTTTGAGAGACCGAGGCGGACGGATCACCTGACGTCAGGAGTTTGAGACCAGCCTGGCCAACATGGTGAAACCCTGTCTCTACTAAAAATACAAAAATTAGCTGTACATGGTGGTAGCTGCCTAATCCTAGCTACTTGGGAGGCTGAGGCAGGGAGATTGAACCCAGGAGGTGGAGGCTGCAGTGAGCCAAGATCAAGCTACTGCCCTCCAGCCTGGGAGACAGAGCGAGACTCTTTCTCAAAAAAATAAAAAATAAAAAATAAAAGAAATTGTAATTGAAACCTTCCCATCGGCCAGGCGCGGTGGCTCACACCTGTAATACTGGCACTTTGGAAGGCCAAGATGGGAGGATTGCTTGAGCCCAGGATTTCAAGACCAGCCTGGGGAACAAGGTGAAACTCCTTCTCTACAAAAAAGATCCAAACCAAACCAACCAAACAAAAAACCTTCCCACGAAGAAAAGTCTAGACACAAAGGGCTCCACTGGTGAATTCTATTCAATATTTAAAAAAGGTAAGACCATCCCTAAGCAAACTCTTTCAGAAAAGAAATAATTCCAACCTTATTTTATGAGGCCAGTATTACCCTGATACTAAAATTGGACAGTCATTACAAGAAAAGAAAATTACAGAACAATCTCTCTCATAAACAAAAAGTAACAAAAAATCATTAACAGAACACTAGAAAATCAAACCCAGAAATACATAAAAATACATATACATCATGATTAAGCAGGGTTTATTCCTGAAATACAAGGTTGGTTGAGCATTCAAATAACTCATTATGTTAACAAAATAAGGGAGAAAAGCCTTCTTTGATCATCTCAATATATCTGGAAAAAAAAATCTGAAAAATTTTGGCTGGGCACAGAGGCTCATGCCTGAAATCCCAGTGCTTTGCGAGGCTGAGGCAGGAGGATTACTACAGGCCTGGAGTTCAAGACCAGCCTGGGCCACATAGTGAGATCTCATCTCTACTAAAGAAAATACAATTTAAAAAAGGAAAAGAAAATCTGAAAAATTCACCTATCCATAACAAACTTTCAAGAACCTAACAACAGATGGAAACTTCTTCAACCTGATAAAGACCATCTCTGAAAAACCTACAGCTAATATATATTTAATGATGAAATACAGAATCCTTTCTGCTGTCACCAGGAAGAAGGCAAGGATGTCCACTCTTAGCACTTCTGTTCGGAACTGTTTTAGTGAGTGCAAAAAGACACAATAAAAAATAAATAAATCCAGATTGGAAAGGAAGAAGTGAAACTATATTCACAGGTGATGTGATTGTATATGCAAAAAATCCTAAAGCATTCCCAAAAAAAAGCTACACGAAATAGGGGTAATATTAACCAAAGATATGCAGGACATGTATAGTAAAAAACACAAAATGAAGATTAAAGAAGACCTAAATAGAGACATTAAAAACATTATTAGATTGGTAGACTCAACACAGTTGAGATTCCATGTCTCCAAACTGATCTAAAGATTCAATGCAATCCCAATTAAAATCCCAGCAGGGGATCATTTTGTAGTAACTAACAAACTGATCCTAAAATTTAATGAAAATGCAAAAGACAGAGAATAGCAATAACAATTCAAAAAATACCGAATTTGGAGGACTTATGCTACTTGATTTCAAGATTTACTATGGATAGAGCTACAGTAATCAGAGTGGTATTTGAGAAAGGAGAGAAATACAAACAATGAAACAGAATAGAGTCCAGAAACAGACATATACATATCGATTATATAACAAGTATTTAATCAGAGTCTCAAAAGGATGGACTGAGAGAAAATAAAATGGGCAAGAATTTTGTAGAAGTGAAGTAACAGAGCCTACAAGTTTCCCAAGTCCAATGACTCTCAAGTAGAATAAAAAGAAACTAACATCTAAATACATCACACTAGACTGGACATGGTGGCTCACACCTGTAATCCCAACATTTTGGGAGGCTGAAGCAGGAGGATTGCTTGAGGCCAGGAGTTTGAGACCAGCCTGGGCAAAACAATAAGATCCCATCCCTATAAAAAAAAAGATAAAGAAAATAAATATACCATCCTAAAACTGCAGAAATCAAAGACAAAGAGAAGCCTTAAATACAAAGAAAAAAGGATGAATTATCATGAAAAAAGACAAAAGTAGGCCTGTTAGCCTACTTTTGTCAGCTACAGTGTAAGTCAGAAGACAGTAGAAGGCTGTCTTCCAAGTGCAAAAATTGCCTAACCAGAATCCTAAATCCAGCAGAAATATTGTTAAAGACTAAGATGCATTAGTTGAAACAGACTGTCAGAATCAATAATAAAATCCCACAATATGCTGCTATGTTGCCAATTCGATACATTTTGTAGGTTCACTACTTTTAGAGTTTACTTTTAGTTTAGATATACACTTATTTTTGAATATGTAAAACATTTACATTGGTTCAAAAGTCAAAAACTTATTAAAAAGTATAGCAAATTTCTCTTGCATCTTTATCACTCAATTCTATTTGCCCTACTTCACCTTCCCTATAAATAATCATTTTTATTAAGCCGTGTTTTCTGGTATGCGAATATTTCTTTTTCCTTTTTCCTAGAAGTTCTTTTTGCAAAAAACATTGTACTGCAGCTTTTTGTTGTTGTTGCTGTTGTTTTAACTTAACAATACATCTTGGTGATCACTCCATAACAGTGAATACAGATCTACCTGCATTCTTTTTTTCCCCACATGGTATGTACCTCAACCAGTCTTTTTTACAGCTTATTTCCCATCTTTTGCTATTACAATGATGACTATTGCAATGAATAACTCTGTCTACATGTCACTTTACTAGTGGCAGATGTACCCTTAAAATAAATTCTTAGAAGTGGGTTTGTGGGTCAAAGGATAAAAAAACCTGCAATTTTGTTAGAAACAACCAAATATACTCTTGTTGGGAATGTATAACAATATCCAGTTTCTCAAAGTCTCAAATAGAGTATGTTAACAAACATTTGGATTTTTGCCTGATAGGTGAAAAATAGCTATATTGGTATAGTTTTAGTTGACACACTCCTTATTGCAAGGTTTAACATCTTTCTTTTTGTTGTTGTTCCATCTTTTTTTCTTTTTTAAAACACAGAAGGGGTCTTGCTATGTTGCCCAGGCTGGTTTTGAACTCTTGCCATCAAGTGGTCCTCCTGCCTCAACCTCCCAAAGTGCTGGGATTACAGGCATGAGCCACCATTCATATTAATCACAGAAGTAATTCCAGACTAACAGAAACATGGCCAGGTGTGGTGGCTCATGCCTGTAATCCTAACACTTTGGGAGGCCAAGGCGGGAGGGTCACTCGAGGCCAGCTGTTCAAGAGCAGCCTGGGCAACACAGTGAGACCCTGTCTCTATTTAAAAAATAATAACACCAGTCACAGTGGCTCACACCTGTAATCCCAGCACTTTGGGAGGTGGAGGTGGACAGATCACCTGAGGTCAGGAGTCTGAGACCAGACTGGCCAACATGGTGAAACCTCATCTCTACTAAAAATATAAAAATTAGCTGGGCATGGTGGCAGGCGCCTGTAATCCCAGCTACTTGGGAGGCTGAGGCAAGATAATCACTTGAACCCAGGAGGCGGAGGTTCCAGTGAGCTGAGATCGTGCCATTGCACTCCAGCCTGGGCAATAAGAGTGAAACTCCATCTCCAAAATAATAATAATAATAATAGTAACAACAACAACAACAACAACAATAATAAAACAGATATAAAGGGCATTTTTGGGAAAAGGGAAAAAATGGAAGATGGACTTGTATTAGACTACTGGGAAATAATACCATTTTAGACAGCTGTGATAAGGTTATTGGTATTATCAAGGTGACTGTCTTACCTTTGGTAAGAGACTGGCATGCATAAGCCAGCTACCATGACCCATTCCATAGTCCTGCTGCAACATGGGGACAGCGTTCCTAGAATGGCTCGCTGTTGCTATAGTGAACAGTAAAGACTTTGTGCTCTAAAATGCTGGAGCGTGATTTAATTGGTATGGCAGTTCCCTGAGGATCAGCAGAGATGGTTGGCTATATTTGACCCCCTGAGGATCAACAGAAATGGTTGGTTATATTTGACCCCCTTAGGCTTACAGCGGCTTCTCTGGTGACATCTATCAGAACACTTAAAAAGGATTACACACTATTTTTAAAAAATCTAGACATTTTCAAATATGAGAGGCTGCAAGCAGATACAGAGATAATGGGACAGAAACTTCAGTAACACACATAACAAGGAACAAAGACTTCGCAAAAATTTCTTGGAAAAGTCACTATACTAATAGACAACTTTAGACCTCAACAAACAACAAAATAAATCCCTGAGTAGAAGGAGAATCTGTTTTCCAGAGTTACCAACACATTGTAATACTTAAATTGTTTGGTTCTCAACAAACGAATTATAAATCATAGCACATAGCTGGTTCATAAGAAAAAAATAATTTGACAGAAAACTATCCCTGGGACAGCCCAGACAGTAAAACGACTAGTCAAAGATGTTAAATCAACTGTCTCAAATATGCTCAGTGAGATAAAAGAAACTATGCACAAAGAGCTAAAGGATATCAGAAGAGTATATGAACAAACAGGGAATGTCAGTAAAGAGACACACATTATACAAAAGAACCAAAAAGAAATTCTGAAGCTGAAAAGCCCAAGAGCTAAAATGAAAAATTCATACAGCAGTACAATGGCAGATTTGAGCAGGAAGAAGAAACAGCAAACTTGAAGATAAAATAATTGAAATTATCCAGTCTGAAGATTAAAATGAAAAAATAAAGAAAAAATTAACAGAACCTAAGGCACCTGTGGAACACCATTGAACAAGTCCTAGAAGAGAAAGAGGCAAAAAACATATGGAATAATTAATACCTAAAAACTTCCTAAATTTGATGAAGAACATGAATCCATGCATGTAAGATGCTCAATAAGCTCCAAGCAGGATAAACTCAGATCTTGTTACTGCAGTAACTTTACAACTATAATTTTCCAACGTCTAAGGGATGGCTTATTTTTGCTTGTTGATGGCTGGCACAGTCCATTTGAGACTTTCCCCAAACTATTCTGCAAGAGCAGTAGCCTCTCCCTTCATCAAGCACTCCCCTGGCACCACAGACTGCAAGTTGATTCTGGTCATTTTTTCCAGTTTACTGGTTGTTTCAATGTAAGGATTAACTCCTAGAAATTCCTACTCTGCTACTTTGCAGGATGTCCCCTTCACCAAAATTAAAACTACAGTACATCAAAGGACATTATCAAGATGGTAAAAAAGACAACCGTCAGAATGGGAGAATATATTTGCACATCATGTATCTTGTAAGTGCTTAGTATCCAGAATATATAAACTTTTACAACAAAAATTCAAAAATAGGTAAAGAACTTGAATAGACATTTATTTTATTTTATTTTTTTTTTTTGGAGACAGAGTATTATCCTGTTGCCCAGGCTAGAGGACAGTGATAACAATCACAGCTCACTGCAGCCTCCACCTCCTAGGCTCAAGTGTTCCTCTTGCCTCAGCCTCCTGAGTAGCTGGGACTACAGTCATGTACCACCATGCCTGGCTAAATTTTTTTACTTGTATTGTTGTAGAGACAGGGTCTCCCTTTGTTGCTCAGTCTGGTCTCGAACTCCTGGGCTCAAGTGATCCTGCCACCGCAGACTCCCAAATAGCTGGGATTATAAGTGTTGAGCCACTGTGCCTATCTGACATTTCTCCAAAGAAGATAAAAAAAAAAACAGCAACCAACAAGCACATGAAATGATTTTCAACATCATTTGGGAAATGCAAATCAAAACCACAATGAGATTACCACTTCACACCCACTAGGGATGGCTCTCATCCAAAAAATTAAATAAATAAAAGGAAAAATACACGTTGTCCAGGATGTGGAGAAATTATAACTCTTGTGCACTGCTGACACGATGCAAAATGGTGGAGCTGCTGTGGTAACAGTTTGGTAGTTCACCAAAAAGCTAACAGCCATTCTACTCCTATACACCCAAAAAGAACTGAAAACAGGGACTAACAGATACTTGGACACCAATGTTCAGAGCAGTATTATTCATAAGAGCTAAAGAGTGGGCAGCCTAAATATCCACTAAAAGATCAATGTGTAAATAAAATGTGCTATACCCTTACAATGGAGTATTATTCACCCATAAGAAGTGATGTCTGATATATGCTACGCTATGGATAAAACTTGAAAATACTATGCTAAAGGAAATAAGTCAGACCAGAAAAGGACAAATATTGCATAATTCTATTTTTATGAGGTTCTAGAATAGGCAAACTCCCAAGGACAGAAGGAAAGAGGAGCAGCACGATAGCAGTTGTCAAGAACAAGCGCCTTGCATTTCTCTGATGGCCAGTGATGACGAGCATTTTTTCATGTGTTTTTTGGCTGCATAAATGTCTTCTTTTGAGAAGTGCCTGTTCATGTCCTTCGCCCACTTTTTGATGGGGTTGTTTGTTTTTTTCTTGTAAATTTGTTTGAGTTCACTGTAGATTCTGGATATTAGCCCTTTGTCAGATGAGTAGGTTGCAAAAATTTTCTCCCATGTTGTAGGTTGCCTATTCACTCTGATGGTAGTTTCTTTTGCTGTGCAGAAGCTCTTTAGTTTAATTAGATCCCATTTGTCAATTTTGGCTTTTGTTGCCATTGCTTTTGGTGTTTTGGACATGAAGTCCCTGCCCACGCCTATGTCCTGAATGGTAATGCAAATCAAAACCACTATGAGATATCATCTCACACCAGTTAGAATGGCAATCATTAAAAAGTCAGGAAATAACAGGTGCTGGAGAGGATGTGGAGAAATAGGAACACTTTTACACTGTTGGTGGGACTGTAAACTAGTTCAACCATTGTGGAAGTCAGTGTGGCGATTCCTCAGGGATCTAGAACTAGAAATACCATTTGACCCAGCCATCCCATTACTGGGTATATACCCAAATGACTATAAATCATGCTGCTATAAAGACACATGCACACGTATGTTTATTGCGGCATTATTCACAATAGCAAAGACTTGGAACCAACCCAAATGTCCAACAATGATAGACTGGATTAAGAAAATGTGGCACATATACACCATGGAATACTATGCAGCCATAAAAAATGATGAGTTCATATCCTTTGTAGGGACATGGATGAAATTGGAAACCATCATTCTCAGTAAACTATCGCAAGAACAAAAAACCAAACACCGCATATTCTCACTCATAGGTGGGAATTGAACAATGAGATCACATGGACACAGGAAGGGGAATATCACACTCTGGGGACTGTGGTGGGGAGGGGGGAGGGGGGAGGGATAGCATTGGGAGATATACCTAATGCTAGATGACGAGTTAGTGGGTGCAGCGCACCAGCATGGCACATGTATACATATGTAACTAACCTGCACAATGTGCACATGTACCCTAAAACTTAAAGTATAATAAAAAAAAAAAAAAAAAAAAAAGAACAAGCGCCTTATGAAAGGCAGCAAAGGGAGCCAAAAAGGTAGTTGATCCATTTTCTCAGAAAGAGTGGTATGATGTGAAAGCTCCTGCTATGTCCAAGAAATATCAGAAAGACACTAGTCACCAAAACCAAGGAACAAAAATTGCATCCGATGGTCTCAAGGGTTATGTGTTTGCAGTGAGTCTTGTTGACTTGCAGAATGATGAAGTTGCATTTAGAAAATTCAAACTGATTACCAAAGATGTTCAGGGCAAAAATTGCCTGACTTAACTTTCATGGCATGGGTCTTACTCCAGGACAAAATGTGTTCCGGGGTGAAAAAATGGCAGACCATGATTGAAGCTCATGTTGACATCAAGACTACTACTTATGATTACTTGTTTCATTTGTTCTGTATTGGTTTTACTAAAAAAACCAACAATCAGATATGGAAGATCTCTTATGCTCTGCACCAACAGGTCTGCCAAATCCAGAAGAAGATGCTGGAAATCATGACCTGACAGGTACAGACAAATGACTTGAAAGACGTGGTCAATACATTGATTCCGGATAGCACTGGAAAAGACATAGAAAAGGCTTGCCAATCTATTTCTCCTCTCCATGATGTTTTCAGTAGAAAAGTAAAAATGCTGAAGAAGCCCAGGTTTGAACTGGAAAAACTCATGGAGCTTCACAGTGAAGGTAGCAGTGCTGGAAAAGCAACTGGGGATGAGATACGTGCTAATGTTGAATGAGCTGTTGGATATGAACCACAGTCCAATAATCTGTTTTCTAATTGTGGCAAATAAAAAGTTCTATTTGTGAAAGCAGAAAAGAGGTTACCAGGGGCTAGGAGGAAGGGGCAATAGGGAGGAGTTCTTGCTTAATGGGTAAAGAAGTTCTGCTCAGAGAAAAGCTGAAAATTCTAAAAACCAGAGCGCCTCTTCTCCAAAAGATCGCAGCTCCTCGCCAGCAACGGAACAAAGCTGGACGGAGAATAACTTTGATGAGTTGACAGAAGTAGGCATCAGAAGGTTGGTAATAACAAACTTTTCCGAGCTAAAGGAGGATGTTCAAACCCATCACAAGGAAGCTAAAAACCTTGAAAAAAGATTAGAGGAATGGCTAACGAGCATAAACAGTGTAGAGAAGACCTTAAACGACCTATGGAGCTGAAAACCATGGCATGAGAACTAGGTGATGCATGCACAAGCTTCAGTAGCCAATACGATCAAGTGGAAGAAAGGGTATCAGTGACTGAAGATCAAATGAATGAAATGAAGCGAGAAGAGAAGTTTAGAGAAAAAAGAGTAAAAAGAAATGAACAAAGCCTCCAAGAAATAAGGGACTTTGTGAAAAGACCAAATCTACGTCTGATCGGTATACCTGAAAGTGACAGGGAGAATGGAACCAAGCTGGAAAACACTCTTCGGGATATTATCCAGGAGAACTTCTCCAACCTAGCAAGGCAGGCCAACGTTCAAATTCAGGAAATACAGAGAACACCACAAAGATACTCCTCGAGAAGAGCAACTCCAAGACACATAATTGTCAGATTCACCAAGGTTGAAATGAAGGAAAAAACGTTAAGCGCGGCCAGAAAGAAAGGTCAGGTTACCTACCCACAAAGGGAAGCCCATCAGACTAACAGTGGATCTCTCGGCAGAAACTCTACAAGCCAAGAGAGTGAGGGCCAATATTCAACACTCTTAAAGAAAAGAATTTTCAACCCAGAATTTCACATCCAGTCAAACCAAGCTTCATAAGTGAAGGAGAAATAAAATCCTTTATAGACAAGAAAATGCTGAGAGATTTTTGTCACCACCAGGCCTGCCTTACAAGAGCTCCTAAAGGAAGCACTAAACATGGAAAGGAACAACTGAGACCAGCCACTGCAAAACCATGCCAAATTGTAAAGACCATCGATGCTAGGAAGAAACTGCATCAACTAACGGGCAAAATAACCGGCTAACATCATAATGACAGGATCAAATTCACACATAACAATATTAACCTTAAATGTAAATGGGCTAAATGCCCCAATTAAAAGACAAAGACTGGCAAATTGGATCGAGAGTCAAGACCCATCAGTGTGCTATATTCGGGAGACCCATCTCACGTGC
Organism: Pan troglodytes; assembly: GCF_028858775.2. Lineage (NCBI taxonomy): Eukaryota > Metazoa > Chordata > Mammalia > Primates > Hominidae > Pan > Pan troglodytes. The sequence goes on along the minus strand of NC_072404.2, from coordinate 153,862,569 downwards.
ACAGACACACATAGGCTCAAAATAAAGGGATGGAGGAAGACCTACCAAGCAAATGGAAAGCAAAAATAGCAGAGGTTGCAATCCTAGTCTCTGATAAAACAGACTTTAAACCAACAAAGATCAAAGGAGACAAAGAAGGCCAATACATAATGGCAAAGGGATCAATTCAACAAGAAGAGCTAACTAACCTGAATATATATGCACCCAATACAGGAGCACCCTGATTCATACAGCAAGTCCTTAGAGACCTACAAAGAGACTTAGACTCCCACACAATAATAATGGGAGACTTTAACACACCACTGTCAACATTAGATAAATCAATGAGACAGAAGGTTAACAAGGATATCCAAGACTTGAACTCAGCTTTGCACCAAGCAGACCTAAGAGACATCTACAGAACTCTCCACCCCAAATCAACAGAATATACATTCTTCTCAGCACCACGCTGCAGTTATTCCAAAACTGACCACATAGTTGGAAGTAAAGCACTCCTCAGTAAATGTAAAAGAACAGAAATCACAACAAACTGTCTCTCAGACCACTGTGCAATCAAATTAGAACTCAGGACTAAGAAACTCACTTAAAACCGCACAACTACATGAAAACTGAACAACCTGCTCCTAAATGATTACTGGGTACATAACAAAATGAAGGCAGAAATAAAGATGTTCTTTGAAACCAATGAGAACAAAGACACAACGTACCAGAATCTCTGGGACACATTTAAAGCAGTGTGAGGAGGGAAATTTATAGCACTAAATGCCCACAAGAGAAAGCAGGAAAGATCTAAAATTGACACCCTAACATTACAATTAAAGGAACTAGAGACGCAAGAACAAACAAATTCAAAAGCTAGCAGAAGGCAAGAAATAACTAAGATCAGGGCAGAACTGAAGGAGATAGAGACACAAAAAACCCTTCAAAAAATTCATGAATCCAGGAGCTGGTTTTTTTTTGAAAACATCAACAGAATAGATAGAACACTACCAAGACTAATAAAGAAGAAAAAAGAGAAGAATCAAATAGATGCAACAAAAAATGACAAAGGGGATATCACCACCGATCCCACAGAAATACAAACTACCATCAGAGAATACTATTAACACCTCTACAGAAATAAGCTAGAAAATCTAGAAAAAATGGATAAATTCCTGGACACATACACACTCCCAAGACTAAACCAGGAAGAAGTTGAATCCCTGAATAGACCAATAACAGTCTCTGAAATTGAGGCAATAATTAAGAGCCTACCAATGAAAAAAAGTCCAGGACCAGACATATTCACAGCCAAATTCTACCAGAGGTAGAAAGAAGAGCTGGTACCATTCCTTTTGAAACTATTCCAATCAACAGAAAAACAGGGAATCCTCCCTATCTCATTTTATGAGGCCAGCATCATAAATCTGCCAACCCTGGCAGAGACACAACAAAAAAAGAGAATTTTAGACCAATATCCCTGATGAACATCAATGCGAAAATTCTCAATAAAATACTGGCAAACCAAACCCGGCAGCACATCAAAAAGCTTATTCACCAAGATCAAGTGGGCTTCATCCCTGGGATGCAAGGCTGGTTCAACATATGCATATTGATAAACGTAATCCATCACATAAACAGAACCAAAGACAAAAACCACATGATTATTTCAATAGATGCAGAAAAGGCCTTTGACAAAATTCAACAGCCCTTCATGCTAAAAACTCTCAATAAACTAGGTATTGATGGAACGTATCTCAAAATAATAAGAACTATTTATGACAAACCCACAGCCAATATCATACTGAATGGGCAAAAACTGACCTTTGAAAAATTCCCTTTGAAAACTGGCACAAGACAGGGATGCCCTCTCTCACCACTCCTGTTCAACATAGTGTTGGAAGTTCTGGCCAGGGCAATCAGGCAAGAGAAAGAAATAAAGGGTATTCAATTAGCAAAAGAGGAAGTCAAATTGTCCCTGTTTGCAGATGACATGATTGTATATTTAGAAAACCCCATTGTCTCAGTCCAAAATCTCCTTAAGCTGATAAGCAACTTCAGCAAAGTCTCAGGATACAAAATCAAGGTGCAAAAATCACAAGCATTCTTATATACCAATAACAGACACACAGAGAGCCAAATCATGAGTGAACTCCCATTCACAATTGCTTCGAAGAGAATAAAATACCTAGGAATCCCACTTACAAGGGATGTGAAGGACCTCTTCAAGGAGAACTACAAACCACTGCTCAACAAAATAAAAGAGGACACAAACAAATGGAAGAACATTCCATGCTCATGGATAGGAAGAATCAATATTGTGAAAATGGCCATACTGCCCAAGGTAATTTATAGATTCAATGCCATCCCCATCAAGTTACCAATGACTGTCTTCACAGAACTGGAAAAAAACTACTTTAAAGTTCATATGGAACCACAAAAGAGCCCGCATTGCCAAGACAATCCTAAGCAAAAAGAACAAAGCTGGAGGCATCATGCTACCTGACTTCAAAGTACACTACAAGGCTACAGTAACCAAAACAGCATGGTACTGGGACCGAAACAGAGATACAGACCAGTAGGACAGAATACAGGCCTCAGAAATAACATCAGACATCTATAACCATCTGATCTTTGACAAACCTGACAAAAACAAGAAATGGGGAAAGGATTCCCTATTTAATAAATGGTTCTGGGAACACTGGCTAGCCGTATGTAGAAAGCTGAAACCGGATCCCTTCCTTACACCTTATACAAAAATTAATTCAAGATGGATTAAAGACTTAAATGTTAGACCTAAAACCATAAAAACCCTAGAAGAAAACCTAGGCAATACCATTCAGGACATAGGCATGGGCAAGGACTTCATGACTAAAACACCAAAAGCAATGGCAACAAAAGCCAAAATAGACAAATGGGATCTAATTAAACTAAAGAACTTCTGCACAGCAAAAGAAACTACCATCAGAGTGAACAGGCAACCTACAGAATGGGAAAAAATTTTTGCAATTTACCTATCTGACAAAGGGCTAATATCCAGAATCTACAAAGAATGTAAATTTACAAGAAAAAAATCAAACAACCCCATCAAAAAGTGGGCAAAGAATATGAACAGACACTTTTCAAAAGAAAACATGTATGCAGCCAACGGACACATGAAAAATGCTCATCATCACTGGTCATCAAAGAAATGCAAATCAAAAACCACAATGAGATACCATCTCACACCAGTTAGAATGGCGATCATTAAAAAGTCAGGAAAGAACAGGTGCTGGAGAGGATGTGGAGAAATAGGAATGCTTTTACACTGTTGGTGGGAGTGTAAACTGGTTTAACCATTGTGGAAGACAGTGTGGCGATTCCTCAAGGATCTAGAACTAGAAATACCATTTGACCCAGCGATCCCATTACTGGGTATATACCCAAAGGACTATAAATCATGCTACTATAAAGACATGCACATGTATGTTTATTGTGGCACTACTGACAACAGGAAAGACTTGGAACCAACCCAAATGTCCATCAGTGATAGACTGGATTAAGAAAATGTGGCGCATATACACCATGGAATACTATGCAGCCATAAAAAAGGATGAGTTCATGTCCTTTGTAGGGACATGGATGATGCTGGAAACCATCATTCTGAGCAAACAGAAAACCAAATGCTGCATGTTCTCACTCATAGGTGGGAACTGAACAATGAGAACACTTGGACACAGGGCAGAGAACATCACACATTGGGGCCTGTCATGGGGTGAGGGGATGGGGGAGGCACAGCATTAAGAGAAATACCTAATGTAAATGACGAGTTAATGGGTGCAGCAAACCAACATGGCACATGCATATATATGTAACAAACCTGCACATTGTGCACATGTACCCTAGAACTTAAAGTATAATTAAAAAAAAAAAGTTCTTCTCAGGATGATGAAAAAGTTCTGGAAATAGCAGTGAAAGTTACAGAACACTATGAATGTACTTAATGCCACAGAATTATATACTTGAATATGATTAAAGTAGTAAATTTTATGTTATGTATATTTTACTACTGTAAAAAAAAGTACTCAAAACATTGACAAGGCATAGTAAAATATTCCCAAATAAAAGGAAATTAATAAAATGAAATCGAACTATTAATGTATTTTTTCAAAGAAACCAATAAAATTGAAAATCCATATTGAGGAAAGAGAAAGAAATAGGGAAGGCCTATAAAATCAGCACTGGGAATGAAAAAGAAAATTCATAATGTTAGATGACACAGAGAAAGAATTACCAAGAGGTTATTATCAACTACCTATATCAATAAAATTGAAAATTTATATAAAATGTATAAATTCCTAGAAAAAAACTGTCTACCATAGTATCTCAAGTAGAATAGAATCCTATAGATAAACCTTTACGAAAACTGAATCCAGAGTTAAAATCTTCCCACAAAGAAAGGCCCAGTCCCTGACTGCTACCTTATATTCAAGAAATACTTTAATTCCAATCTTACACAAATTCCTTCAGGGAAATTAAATCAGTAGCACTCTGTAATTCATTTTATGAAGTTCGCCTAACTCTACAAGAAAATTCATAAGGGCAGTATTACAAAGAAAAACCACAGGCCAAGGTAATTCATAAACATAAAAGTAGTAAACAAAGTATTAGCAAACCAAATCCTACAGCATGTGAAAAGAATAATATACCATCATTAAGTAGACTTCTGCCTAGGAAAGTTTATTTTACTATTAGAAAATCAATTCTTAGAACTCACCACCTAACAGATTAAAGGAAAAATTATGCTTTCACTAGATACATAAGAAAAAGTATATTAAAAAAAAAAAAAAACCTAAGGCCAGGCGTGGTGGCTCATGCCTATAATCCCAGTACTTTGGGAGGCCTAGGTGGGTGGATCACCTGAGGGTAAGAGTTCCAGACCAGTCTGACCAACATGGTGAAACACCATCTCTACTAAAAATACAAAATTAGCCAGGCGTGGTGGCACATGCCTGTAATCCCAGCTACTCGGGAGGTTGAGGCAGGAGAATAACTTGAACCCGGGAGGTGGAGGTTGAGGTGAGACAAGATCGCGCCATTGCACTCCAGCCTGGGCAACAAGAGCGAAACTCCGTCTCAAAAAAAAAAAAATCTATTTATGATCAAAAAGATACACTCACAGACACACATGCCTCTGTGAATATTAGAAAATAAATGGGGAGGCATATGGCCTAGAATTGAGGTTCAATATTATGTACTGCCTTGATTCTGGTACAACTGGGAGGACTTTGAACAGCCTAACCACAAGTTCTCCTCCCCACTCTACTTCCACAGAGAGGGTCCCTTAACCAAATACTCTTTATCAAAGCGACCAGGCACAATTTCTGCTTATGCTTAAATATTGAGTTTCAGTTCCTTGCCAACCTATATAATTATTCAAACAAGCCAATCTCATCCTCCTGTGGGAACCAGGGGCACCCCACTTTCATGATACTACATAAAAAGGCTATCTCCCACAGTCCCTGTTTGTTTACTCCGTCCCAAGTGCAACCATTATGTGGCCCTGCCTGGCAATGTAGTGTCCTCCCCAGGGCTATACAAGTCTATGTGACTAATAAACTGTTGTCAATTTCATCTGTCCAGTGTCAGATGTGATGTATTGGGCCAACCTCATAATCCTATGGCAGGAATCCCTCCCTCACCAATGGGAATATCTATACGCTTATAAAAGATCTATATAAAATCCTACAGCAAACTTCCTATTTAATGGTGTAATGTTGAAGCTTCCTTTCTGAGATCAGGAACAAGATAAATATCCACTGGCTTGACTTTTATTCAACAATGGAGAATTTAGGCAGCATGATAAAGCAAGAAAAAGAAAAGGCATAAAGATTGGAAATAATAAACACTGTCATTATTCACAGATGATATGATTAGATACAAGAGAAGCCAAACAAAGCTACAGAGAACTTACTAGAATTAGAAAGATTTAACAAAGTTATTGAAAAAAAATTTTTTTTAACATTTGGGTCCAGGCACAGTGGCTAATGCCTAGGATCCCAGCACTTTGGGAGGCCAAGGCCAGAGGAGTGTAGGGATTTGAGGCCAGAGGAGTGTAGGGATTTGACACCAGCCTGGTCAACAAAGTGAGACCCCCCCCCACCTACAAAAATGAGGAAAAATTAGCTGAGCATGGTGGTACATGCCTGTAGTCCCAGCTACTCGAGAGGATGAGGTGGGAAGATGACTTGAGCCCAGGAGGCTGAGGCTGCAGTGATCCCTGACTGTGCCACTGCACTCCAGCCTGGGTCACAGAAGGAGACTGTGGCTCAAAAAAAACAAAAACAAATTAAGATATAAAACATATTTGGGCCAGGCATAGTGGCCAAAAGCTCTCAGCATTTTGAGAGGCCAAAGTGAGAGGATCACTTGAGTCCAGGAGTTCAAGACCCACCTGGGCAACATAGTGAGACACCATCACTACAAAAAATAATAAAAAGGAAAAAAAACCCCACACATTTGTATTTATATTTACCAGGAACAAAAAGGTAGAATGAAGTTAAAATGGAATATCATTTACAGTAGCATCATAACCTATCAAGTACCTAGAAAAACTTTAAGAGAAGACATGCAAAATCTCAATGGGAATAATTATACTTAACGAGTTGCTAAAGAAAGCATAAGATCCTTTTGTGGTTCATAAGCATGATGATCAGGTTTTCAGGCATATGTGTACGACGTGCCTCCTTCAAACTTTGTTAGGATGCTACCACGCTACCCATCTGACTTAAAGGAAAAAAATTAAGAAGCATAATAATATTCTCCCCAAAGTGATTTTTTTTATCAATTTCTCATAATGCCAATAGCCTATCATGTTTTTTTGTGAAACCTGATAGGTGGATTCTTATGTGATAATTCAAATAGCTAAAAAATAATTAGAAGATGCTTCTGAAAAATAATTACAGGTATTGGTAAGGGGTTACATAAGGACTTGCTTTGCCAGCTATCAAAAACTACTGTAAAGAGAATATGGGCCAAGCAGTGGTTCATGCCTGTAATCCCAAAACCAAGACAGGAGGACAATTTGAGGTCAGGAGTACGAGACCAAATTGGGCAACATAGCAAGACCCTTTTTTCTAAAAGGAAAAAAAAAGTGTGGCCCTGGTGCAGGTAGTAACAAATAGATCAACAGATTAAAACTGCCTGAGAAAGAGAAATCAGACTGCTAAGGAAGAAACAGACTCACGCATACATAATTATAAGCACGGCGGTGTAGAGCACTGGGAAAAGAATGGTACTATTTTCCGCTAATGGGGCTTGGATAGCAGGTAAAAAGTGAAACTGGACTGCAACCTCACCATACATATAAATCAACTGCAGATGAAACGAAAACCCAAATGTGAAGGAAAAATTATAGAGCTTTTAAAATAAAATATTTTCTTTTTTCTTTTTTTTTTTGGAGACAGGGTCTTGCTCTGTTACTCAGATTGGAGTGCTGTGGTATGATGAAGGCTCACTGCAGCCCTGGGTCCTCCTGGGTCCAAGCAATCTTCCCACACTAGCCTCTCAAGTAGTTGAGATCACAGGCTTGTGCCACCATGCCTGGCTCGTTTTGTTTGTTTGTTTGTTTGTATTGAGATAAGGTCTCCCTATGTTGCCCACACTAGTCTCAAACTCCTGGGCTCGAGTGATCCTCCCACAGTACTGGGATTACAGGTGTGAGCTACAGCGCCCAGCCCAGAAAGATTCTTAAAACGAGAGTACTTACCACAGAGATTCATAAAATTCAAAAATTCAAATTCAAAAAATAAAAGACCCTATAAAAAAGGCAAACAGAATGGAAGAAGATAGCGAGAATATAAAATAACTCCTATTAAAATTAAAATAGCCAGACACAGTGGCGGATACTTGTCATCCCAGATATTTGGGAGGCTGAGGCAGAAGGATTGCTTGAGCCCAGGAGTTTGAGACCAGCCTGGACAACACAGCAAGATCAAGTCTCATAAAAAAAAATAATAACTTGGGAGGCCAAGGCAGGTGAATCACTGAGCTCAGGAGTTTGAGACCAGCCTAACCAACATGGAGAAACCCCATCTCTACTAAAAATACAAAATTAGCCGGGCGTAGTGGCGCATGCCTGTAATCCCTACTACTCGGGAGGCTGAGGCAGGAGAATCGCTTGAACCTGGGGGTCAGAGGTTGCAGCAAGCTGAGATTACACCATTGCACTCCAGCCTGAGCAACAAGAGTGAAACTCTGTCTTAAAAAATAATAATAATAACTTTTTAAAAAATGAAAAAAAAAAAGTTTAAATAACCCAACAAAAAGAAAAAATAGGAGAGACTCAAACAAGTGCTTCACAATAGCTGAAATCTAAATGATGGATATGGAAAGTGCTCAACCTAACTGGTACTTAGGAAAAGCTTCTCAGATCCCGATAAGTTAACAGGAAACACCCACAAGATTGCCAAAAAATAAAAAGATTGATAATACAAAATGTTAGTGAACATCTACATCTGAGCCAACAGGAACATACATGAACTGCTAGTGGGTATATGAGAGTTGGTAAAAGTTAACTTGAGCGTTCACCTTCTCTATGATCAGGAATTCTGCCTTACAGTATTTAAAAAAACAAAACAAAACAAAAAAACACCCACACACCAAAACCTCAGGACTCACATATACGAACAGCAGGATATATTAACAAGAATGTTAATAGCTTCATTGCTTTAAAAAGAGCAAAAAACAGGCAACATTTCCAATACACAGCAATAAGAGAATGGAAAATTTAATTGTGGTATATTTGTGCAAAGTATTATATAGCATTAAAAATGAATAAACTATAGCTATATGCAACAACATGGATGATCCCTTCAATGTTAAATGAAGATAGGAAGAAATAAAATACACCAGCACCATTCCTTTCACACAAAGTCCCAAAACAGACAAAGCTAGGTTACAGCATTCACCATTACGTAAATGAAGGAATTGTTAACATAAAAGTGGGGCAGGCCAAGTGCAGTGCCTCACGCCTGTATTCCCAGAACTTTGGGAGACTGAGGTGGTAGGACTGCTTGACCTCAGGAGTTCAAGACCAGCCTAGGTAACAGTGAGACCTCGTCACTACAAAAAAAAATTTAAAAACTTATTCATGGCCCGGGTGCGGTGGCTTACACCTGTAATCCCAGCACTTTGGGAGGCCGAAGCTAGTGGATCACCTGAGTTCAGGAGTTTGAGACCAGCCTGGCCAACATGGTGAAACCCTGTCTCTACTAAAAACACAAAAATTAGCCGGACGTGTTGCCGCATGTCTGTAATTCCAGCTGCTTGGAAGGCTGAGGTGGGAGAATCGCTTGAACCCGGGGGCAGAAGCTGCAGTGAGCTGAGATCGCACCATTGCACTCCAGTCTGGGCAACAAGAGCAAAACTCTGTCTCAAAAGAAAATAAAATTAAAAAATAAAATAAATGCCGGGCGCAGTGACACGCCTATAATCCCAGCACTTTGGGAGACCAAGGCAGGCAGATCACCTGAGATCGGGAGTTCGAGACCAGCCTGACCAACATGGAGAAACCCCATATCTACTAAAAAATAAAAAATTAGCCAGGCGTCACATGCCTGTAATCCCAGCTACTTGGGAGGCTGAGGCAGGAGAATTGCTTGAACCCAGGAGGCAGAGATTGCGGTGAGCCAACATCCCGCCACTGCACTCCCGCCTGGGCAACAAGAGCAAAACTCCGTCTCATTCAGGCATGGTGACACACGCCCAGCTACTCAGGACTCTATGGCTGGAGGATCATTTGAACCTGGGAGATAAAGGCTGCAGTGATCCCTGATTGCACCACTACACTCTGGCCTAGGTGACAGAGCAAGACCCTGTCAAAAAGAAGAAGAAGAAAAAAAAAAGGTTGGACAAACAGTTAACTTCTAAGGGAAAGGGAAGGAGTGATAAAAATATAGCAGACAAGGAACTTTGGGGGTTACTGGCTATGTGTGTTTCTTGATCTAAGTGGTGGTTATATAATTATTCACTTAATATGTTAATTGTACATGTGTTTCCCTCACACTTTTTGAAAAGCTTAAGCATCCTAAGTTTTCAGTTCATGGTGGGGAGACCTCTTCAACAAAAATGCGAAGGCACCCTCAGAGGTAGGAAGGACAATTAGGAAGCAGCTGAAATGACCTCAGGAAATGAAGATAAAAAGAAGGCAACCGATTTCTGAGATGTAGAAAGGAGAATTGACAGAATTTGTTAAGGGAAGATTAGGCTTTTTTAAAAAGTCAAGGATGGAGCCTTAACTTTTATCTTCTTAATCCCTATTAAAATAATTAATTGGAAGGCCACTATGCTGAGATGGCCACAGCACCTTGGGTTCCTATTTAAGCAAAAAGAAACCAAACTCAAAGTGAACTTAAGCTTAACTAATCAGAAACCACCAACTAACCTCTAGTGACTTTATGAATCAGAAACTGCCAACTAGCCTCTAACTAGGTACTTTCTACTGTCTTGATGCCAAGAACACCTTATCAAAGTTTCCCTCTCCTGCCCCTTCTGTGGAGCACTGAGCCACTTGCTCAACTGATACTGCCCATTCATGAATCCCTGAGTTCTAAAATAAACAAAAACTAGCTGGGTGTGGTAGCATGCACCTGTAGTCCCAGCTACTCAAGAGGCTAAGGTAGGAGGATCACTTCAGCCCGGGGGATAAAGGCTGAAGTAAGCTGTGTTTGCACTACTGCACTCTAGCCTGGGCCGCAGAGTAAGATGCTGCCTCAAAAATAAATAAATAAATAAAAAGACAGGGTTTTTGCTATGCTGCTCAGGCTGGTCTTGAATTAGTCTCAAGCGATCCTCCTGCCTCAGCCTTCCAGAGTGCTGGGATTACAGGAATGAACCACTGTGCCCAAAACAAAATAACTTACCCTGACCTATAATATTAATCAATATACTTCTCAGTTTCCTTTAATTACACTAGTACATAAACCAATTTCTTTTTAAATTACAACATTCCAAGATTTATAAACCACAAGGCTTACCTGTCCAGCCTTACAGTGGAAAATGTAGATAAGACCCCATCGAAAAATCTTTCCCTCCTCATCCTCCTGACATTTATTTCTATTAGTTTTCCAACAAATTTATAATTTTAGTTGGAAATCTGATAAATGAAACATGTTTATATATTATGAACATTTAATAATATTCACAACTGAGGTGCAGAGCATAGTACAATATTTTCTTTGTCAAGCAATTTCATTCTCGAATTATCAATTGCCTGCATTTTAAAAATCTGCTTAGTTTTTAAGTATTTATCACTAAATCAGCAGCAAACTTTCCGACAGAACTGCAAACCCTTTTCAATATGTTCAAATATATCAGCTAATCAAACAGTTTTACATTTGTGCCCTCAAATGTATCCTTCTCTGAAATATGAAGTCCTTCGTCCAGCTCCAAACCTTTTCAAGCCTGCTGCAAGCTGCCATCCTGGAGCTTTCCTTCATCATTATCCTGGGAATTTCTATGCCTAATGATATTACCACAAGTATCTGCTTGCTTTACCTCACATGAAACCTGAATAGTTTCAAAATACCAACATAACCACTAAAAACACACCACTGAATGCAATATAAGTTTTTTTGTGCTTACAATATAGCATACTAGGAATGCACAATCAATATTGTGATTTAAAAATCAGTTTCAAAAATCCTTTACTATGTAGGTAAAACTATCTGGTTGATACAGAACAACGTTCATTTGTTTTGTTTGCTGGGGAAGCAGGGAGAGTTACTTATATTTGTTTAGTTTCATAAAACATTTACATAGTTCCAAAGTCAATACTGTGAACCAGTTACATTTACAGAGGTCTAATTTTCTTCTCTAATTCCTTCCCAACTTTTTCTTCCCTCGCTAGCAGTCATTTTTAATTATTTATTCTACTGTTGTTTGTTTTTTTGAGATGGAGTCTCTGTTTGTCTCCCAGGCTGGAGTGCAGTGGCCTGATCTCCGCTCACTGCAACCTCTGCCTCCTGGGTTCAAGCAGTTCTCCTGCCTCAGCCTCCCAAAGTGTGGGATTACAGGTGTGAGCCACCATGCCTGGCCTCCGTTGTTTATTTGTAAATATAAGCACATATTTTCTCTTTCTTTTTCTTCTTCTCATGGAGATACTGTTGCTTTAGATCCTTTTAGTGGATAGAGCTAAGAAACAAACACACACAGAGACACAAAGGGTAGCATATAATACTCATTCTTCTGCACCTTGATTTCTACTTAACAGTACATCATGGAATTCGCTCCACAGCAGTATTAATATCTTTTTCATTCCTTTTTTACAGCGGCACAATAATATACCATAGTTTATTCCACCAGTCATTTATTGGTGGTCATATCAATCTTTTATTATTATCAACAGTGCTACAGACAAATAACACTGTGCACGCCTCACTTTATTATTTTGCATTTGTATCTCTGAGATACATTCCTAGAAGTGGAGATTGCCAGGTCAATGAGGAAATGCATTTGCATTTTACTAGATATTGCCAAATTCCCTTCCAGTTTTAGCATTCTGCATTCCCACCAGCAATATAATGGATTATCTTCCTTTCCTCAGTTTCACCCAAAAAGTATAATGTCAAAGTATAATGCTGTACCTATTTTGGGGGAATTTCTTTCTTTCTTTTTTTTATTTTGAGACGGAGTCTCGCTCTGTCGCCCAGGCTGGAGTGCAGTGGCATGATCTCAGCTCACTGCAACCTCCGCCTCCCAGGTTCAAGCGGTTCTCCTGCCTCAGCCTCCTGAGTAACTGGGATTACAGGCGCACACCACCATGCCCGGCTAATTTTTGTATTTTTAGTAGAGACAGGATTTCACCATGTTGGTCAGGCTGGTCTCGGACTCCTGACCTCATGATCCACCCACCTTGGCCTCTCAAAGTGCTGGGATTACAGGCGTGAGCCACCACGCCCGGCCTGGGAGAAATTTTTAAGAGTTTTCTTTGTACCTCAATAATCATCTTTCATGAGCATCCCATGCGCATGTACAAAAATGTATATTCTCTTATATGCAATAGATGACCCTAAGATCTACCTTTCAGTTGTGTTAATCTAGGTCCTCAATAGCCTTACTGAAGTTTTTGTCCAGTTGATCTATCTTGAACTGAGATGGATTTTAGGTCTTCTATTATTAATATGCTCCTAACTCTTAATGACTCTCCTGAAGCTTCTTTTTTTTAAATGAAAGCTGTCATGAATATCCATGTACCCAATAACGTATCTTCATTACAGACTGCAGCTTGTAGCATTATTTATAATGTGTCCTACCTCTTTAATGATTTCTGGCCTGAGTTTTACCTTGCGCAAAATAACTATAATAACCCCTTTTTATTATATTTGTCTGGCATATCTTTGCCCAACCTCCTAATCTTTGAGTTTTTCGATTTTGCAGATGTATCTTTTATATAAAACACAGAGTTGGGCTAGGCGCAGTGGCTCACGCCAGTAATTCCAACACTTTGGGATGCTGAGGTGGGTGGATCACTGAGGCCAGGTGTTCAAGACCAGCTTGGCCAACATGGCAAAATGTCATCTCTACCAAGAATACCAAAATTAGCTGGGTATGGTGCATCGCTCCTGTAGTCCCAGCTGCTTGGGAGGCTGAGGCAGGAGAATTGCCGGAACCCTGGAGGTTGCAGTGAGATCACACCACTGCACTCTAGCCAGGGCGAGAGAGCAAGACTCAGACTCAAAACAGCAACAAAAGAAAACAAAACCACAGAGTTGGATTTTGCTATGTTAACCCAAAAATATTTTTTCTCTTAATAGGCCAGTTAAGCCCATTTACTAATATCACTATATGGTCTCAATTCTGTCACAGTGAGAATACATAATTTCATTGTATTTGTTTCTTTTGCTCTCCTTTCTGTACCCTTCCCACCACCTCCTTCCCCCTGCCAATACTTCTTTTGTTATCTAGAAAGGTTTGGGCTTTTGTCCTAATGGTTATCTTTATATAATATCCTTAAGTCCTCTCTTTGTTAGATACTATCTTTTGATTCCCTAGTATAAGCAACATAGAAATTAGCTCCATTCTTCCCCCCTCACCATTCCCATACCACAACACACAGCATCTATTTAAAGTAGTAATATCTCTTGATGCCCTGGTTAAGTTTTATAAAACAATTAATCAATGAGCCTATTAAACCATTTCTTGGCTGTCTGAAACTTAATTCTCTAACAGCTTCCTCAGGAAGTATTCACATAAGTGATATCCCTTATACTCTTGAATAACTGTATTATATCTACATTGTTAGGGCGCATAACAAGTACATACTACTTTGTCACCCCTTTTCTCTGTCATTAAATTTAGTTCTACAGTTAGACACAAGGATTCCCTGCAGAACATCTTCCCTATTGTTTTCCTGACATAAGATCTCTTGGCTTTAATACAGACTCAACAGCATGATATTAGTGTAAAGATAAACAAAAAGACCAATGGAACAGAAGAGAGTCCAGAAATAAACACAGACATGCACGGACAACTGATTTTTGACAATGACAATGCAGTGAAGAAAGGACAGTCCTCTAACAACAATGCTAGAAAAACTGCATATCCATATATAAAATGAACTTGGATCCATATCTCATACCACATACCAACATTAACTCAAAATGGATCATAGACCTAAATGTAAACCTCAAAACTATGGGACTTCCAAGAAGAAAACAGGATAAAATACCTGTGTTAGACAAAGATTTCTTAAATATGGCACAAAAGAATAATCCATAAAAGATAAACTGGATTTCACCAAAATAAGGAATTGGGGCTCCTTGGAGAGCTGGCATAGAAAAAGTACAAGATAGGCCGGGCGCGGTGGCTCACACCTGTAATCCCAGCACTTTGCGAGGCTGAGGCGGGTGGATCACGAGGTCAGGAGATCGAGACCATCCTGGCTAACGTGGTGAAACCCCGTCTCTACTAAAAATACAAAAAATTAGCTGGGCGTGGTAGCGGACGCCTGTAGTCCCAGCTACTTGGAAGGCTGAGGCAGGAGAATGGCGTGAACCCGGGAGGCAGAGTTTGCAGTGAGCTGAGATAGCGCCACTGCACTCCAGCCTGGGTGATAGAGCAAGACTCTGTCTCAAAAAAAAAAAAAAAAAAAAAATGAAAAAGTACAAGATAAATCTAGAAATTCTTATTTTGCCAGGAAATAAAAAAGTGCTCAACTGGGTGCCATGGCTCATGCCTGTAATCCTAGCACTTTGGGAGGCCAAGGCAGGAGGATCACTTGAGCTCAGAAGTCCAAGACCAGACTGAGCAATGTAGGGAGATCCCGTCTCTACAATAAAAATAAAAATTAGCCAGGTATGGTGGTAGATTCCTGTGGTGCCAGCTACTTGGGAGGCTGAGGTGGGAGGATGGCTCAGGCCTGGAAGGTTAAGGCTGTAGTGAGCCGTGACTGTCAACTTTAAGAGGTTTCTATTGTCCAAATTAGGGCAATTTGATTGTCAAAAGAAGTAAAGAAAGGAATGGCTATAACATACTGACTAAAATATTTCATAAGTCCATGATAGATAAATGGAAAAGAAAATGGTTATCCATACAGCAGACTATCAACTAGTAAGCATAGAGTGATAGAAAAACCATTTTGTACTATCACAGTAATAGCTGATAAAGGCAAGAAATCAGTGGATGCCAATCTAAGTTTTTTCGGAACAGAATATTCACACAGACTCCAAAGTATCTCCTAAAAGGTTATTTGTTAATTACAAAAGGAGAGGAGGAGATAGCTTTAGAGTGGAGAAATCTGGCAGTCACTACCTTAAACAAGTGATCAAGGCCAACACTAACAATGGGACAGAAAGACAATCATGTGTTTCTTAATGTAAGGCATTGAAAAAGACAAATCACTGTTGCCCAAAATGATGCATCAGTCTGCGTACAGTAAGTAGAGAGAAACCACACATTAATTTGAAATGAAGTTTAACTTAAGGAATTATTATTATCATTTTTTTGAGACAGAGTCTCGTTCTGTCACCCAGGCTGGAGTGCAGTGGCATGATCTAGGCTAACTGCAGCCTCCGCCTCCTGGGTTCAAGCAATTCTCCTGCCTCAGCCTCCCGAGTAGCTGGGACTACAGGCACATGCCACCACGCCTGGTTAATTTTTGTAATTTTAGTAGAGACAGGGTTTCACCATGTTGGCCAGGCTGGTCTCGAACTCCTGACCTCAGGTAACCCGCCTGCCTCAGCCTCCCAAAGTGTTGGGATTACAGGCATGAGCCAACGCACCCAGCCAACATAAGGAATTATTAACCATCGTAAGGGATTGAATGGGAGGCCAAGGCAGGAGAACTGCTTGAGTCCAGGAGTTCAACCTGACTAACAAAGTGAGACCCTGTTTCTATTTAAAAAAAAAATTTTTTAAGAGCTTGTGTCAGAATGTAAACCAACCAAGATCATTTAGTTCAGCTGACATTTAGTTCAGCTGGATGAAGGAAGCAGTACACTGGTCAACATTCTGTGGCAATGTCCTTATCTTGTTTCAGACCCTAATAGTTCGCGGCTCATGCCTTGAGTAGCACTGCCCTAAAATACCCTGCTTCAAAGGGCACTAGATTGCACTATAAGAAGACAGACAGGTATTGCTGTTAATTCATGGTCTCTAGCACCAAACAAGCCTCAACACAACCTGCACTAACACTACATTTTATTGGTCAACTTCAAAACTCCCTTCTCAACCTTGTTCCACTCCTGTTACCCTCTCATTCTCAGCAGATGACCTCACTTTCTATTTAAGGGAGAAATCAGTGGGGGGCTCAGAATACAGAAATTCCACCCATTTTGAGGACACACACACCTGTATTTAGCACCTATTCTTACCTTCTCTCCTATTCACAAGAGAAAGTGTGTCTCCTATCTAAAGTCACCAATCTCTACCCATGCTTCAGATCAATGCCTTTCTGCTTTCTCAGAAGCCTCACCAAATCTTTTTTTTTTTTTTTATAAATTCAGTAGTTCTCGTGGATCCTTTCCATGTCCATTTAAATGTGTTTAAGCCTCTCTGATTTATATAAAAAGAAAGTAAGAAACCTTCCTCAACTTCTTATTTTTTTTCTCCCCTTAAGTATTACCTTATCCCATTCCTCCCCACTTCAGAGTTGTCTAAACTTTCCAACTATGTCTCTTCATCTCCCTCTCATTGTTTAACCTACCCCAATCTGGCTTCCACTATCTATCTCTCCACCTATATGCTTTTCCATGGTTGGTTTTTTTTCTTTTTTTAGTCTTCTCTTACTTGACCTTGCAGGAGGAGCATGACCCTGTAAAACACTGCTGCCTTTGGTAAGAGATATAAGGGAGACTCTTCACCCATAATCAAAATAAAATAAAGATCGTCTGGTAGTCAGGATTCCTAATTCCTACAGAAGACATTTTTCTTTTAAATGTATTATACTAGGCCGGGCGTGGTGGCTCATGCCTGTAATCCCAGCACTTTGAGAGGCTGAGGCAGGCGGATCACCTGAGGTGAGGAGTTTGAAACCAGCCTGGCCAACATGGCGAAACCCCATCTCCACTAAAAATACAAAAATTAGCCAACTGTGGTGGCGCGCACCTGTAATCCCAGCTGTTGGGGAGGCTGAGGCATGAGAATCACTTGAACCCAGGAGACAGAGGTTGCAGTGAGCCAAGATTGCACCACTGCACTCCAGCCTGGATGACAGAGTGAGACTCTGTCTCAAAATAAATAAATAAATAAATAAAATAAAAATAAATAAATTTATTATACTATGAGATGAGAACCTATAGATTATTTATATTAGAAAAAAATCAGAAGAAAGTCCTTTGAGAAATAAGGTGGTTTCATAATGTCAAAGAGGATATGGCATTTGAAAAAGGTTTTGAAAGACTAGATGAAAAGCAAAAATATTGAGGCAATTCAGATAATAGTTATGTTTATTTTAGACACAAATATTTGAACATGTACTGCACATATACTACAGTGCTAGTACATCCTATACATAATAAATCATATTAGCGTAAAACATATAAGGAATAAAATCAAGATGAAATAAATATTTTTAAATGTCTTGCTAATCAAGATAGCTTCACACTATTGTCAACTAATGCTTTCAGATGCAGTATACACTTAATGCATGGTCCATCATTTGTAATGGAGGATGTCAGTCAATTTCAAAGAGTAATCTTGTTAATTTTGAACTTTTAGGCCCACTTCTTGTTAGATCTGGTTAGATAATCAGTTGTTAACCTCACAATAAAACTGATAAGAGCCTATAAAGTGCCAGCTCTGCCACTTTAATGTTATTCTACCTGCAAAGGAGTACCATCTTTATCATAACTGAAAATAAGACTTCAAAGATTCAAATAACTTAAAGCTGGTGAAAAATTAAAGCTCCATCAACTCCACACACTGATAACATGAAACACAAAATGAGACAGTAACAGCTACAGCTTTCTATAGGACAGGGATCTCCTTGCCAGCTAATCCCCTTGTCAGCTAATTGCATATTCAGGTCCCAAGAATGACAGGTATACATCCATCTATACAGCACTGGTGAAGTTACAGACTTAAATGGAACTGTGTCTGTCATTAATTGAAACAAGGGATCACTTTTTAAGGTTATTATACATGTGCCCTATATCCTACAACTTAGGGACTTCCCAAACTGCTGAAATTAAGGGGCTTTTGTGAGCAGCCTCCATCTGGGACTTCCCTAGGAAATGAGATTAAGGGTTTTATGCCAGAGGCCTGGTAATGGCCTACCATAATCTTCTATTTTTTGACAGACATTTAGTTAAAAACAGATATTAAAACCCATAAACCTACTTATACAAGTACATATAAAATTATGTTACAAAGGCTGGGCGCGATGGCTCGCATCTGTAATCCCAGCACTTTGGGAGGCCGAGGTGGGCAGATCAAGAGATTGAGACCATCCTGACCAACATAGTGAAACCCTGTCTCTACTAAAAACACAAAAACTAGCTGGGTGTGGTGGCACACGCCTATGCTCCCAGCTACTTGGGAGGCTGAGGCAGGAGGATCGCCTGAACCCAGGAGGCAGAGGTTGCAGTGAGCCAAGATCACACCACTGCACTCCAGCCTGGTGACAGAGAGAGACTCCATCTCAAAAAAAAAAAAAAATTATACTTGTAGGAGGCAAAAACAAACAACAGAGTCTGCAGTATCGAAATCCCATGACCTCTAGGGCAGCTGTGTACAGTTAAGATAGGTTATACAGTACAAGGAACTGCCTGACTGGAGGGGAAATGTAGACTTACAGGCAAATGGGGGTCCACATTCCACTTCCTAAGGCACACATCCTTTGGTCCTGTATGTCAAGAGGACTCTTTTTTCTAACTCACACAAATACCATTTGGGCTTGAGGCAGCCTTAATCCCTTCTCTCAGGATACTCCATACAGCATATGTGAAATGTAGCCATTTGACATGCTTATTCATGTGACTGTGACAAACTATCTATCAAGTACTTTAAAGCTCAATTTCTGAAAAGAAGTTCTAATGTCTTCCCTCACCTGAATGGATATTTTATTGCATATGTGGTGTGCCACACCACATTATAGAATAAAATATAATGGCACTTAGTCATGCCATTTTGGAGACTACTGGTCTAAGTGTGTATTCAAAATGCTGGAGTAAAATTAAGAAAGGGCTCAGCAGCTCACATCTGTAATCCCAGCACTTTGGGAGGCTGAGGCGGGTGGATTACCTGAGGTCAGCAGTTCAAGGCCAACAGGGTAAAATCCCGTTTGTACTAAAAATACAAAAAAATTAGCCAGGTGTGGTGGTGTGTGCCTGTAATCTCAGCTACTTGGGAGGCTGAGGCAGGAGAATTGTTTGAACCGGGGAGGTGGAGGTTGCAGTGAGCCAAGATGGCCACTGCACGAGACACTGTCTCAAAAAAAAAAAAAAAAATTTGAGAAAGGGGTCAAGGTTACATTGCAGAAAGAAATTTGAAAAACTTGTGCATCTAGTTGATAGTTTAACTTCTCGAAGAAAAATTAAAAAGAGAAATCTAGAGACCTAAAAATGAAAGTTTACAAATTACCCACATTTGGGTATATTTAAAAAGGTACAATGAAATTAAAAAGCATTCTTCTGACATCAGTTTTCCACCAGGATAGAGTAACTAGTACTGAGACAAGCTTTCCTGTCATTAATTACTGTATATTACCAGGACAGATACCTTAGGCAACTTTTCAGACAATGGACAAAAGGCAATGCAGTACTGTGATCCATGAGGAAAGAAAAGCTCAGGTGAATAAGCCCCCTAAATCTTGATTCTGTAACTGAGGACTATTTTGTGAGCATGGTTCACGGAGCTACAGCCAATGCAGAACATAGCAAAGGAGCCAGAGAGATTCGGGGATTGTGAACCAGATGGAATATATAGGGCAAAGCACTTGGGAGAAGGGAGCTGAACAGAGAAAGGGTGCCAGTAGTCTATGTAAGGGTTTTGCCAAGTCCTTGGCTGAAGGCTACTACGCATGTGCAGAGCAAGTCCATGGGAAGTTTACCAGAGAGCAGCTGCTAAGGGATTGAGAGAGAAGCAAAGATACTGGAGGCCAAGCAGGAACAAAGAGAAAACAAATAAGAAGATGTCAGTCTTAAACCTTGCCATACCAACAATTACATAAAATATAAATGGATTAAACAAAAGCAAAAATTAAAAGCTGGGATAAAAAAGTAAGACAACTATACGCTATCTACGAGATACTTTAAAAAGCTAGAAGTAAAAGCATGGGAAAAATATACCATTCAAACACATAGATTAAAAAAACAATGGCATTAATATCAGGCAAAGTAGACCATAACAAAGCATTATAGGAAGCAAAGAACATTTCACCTTAAAAAAGGGCAGGCAATTCATAAAAGCTTCAAAATACCTGTAGCAAAACCAAGTGAGGTATATCTCAAGAATGCAAGATTGACTTAACATCTAAAAATCAACGTAATTCATACATTAACAAAAAAAGGAGACAAATTGCATGACCATTTCAATAGACACAGGAAAAGTACATGGCAAAATTCATCACCCATTCATAATAAAAATTCTCAGCATATTAAAAATAGAAGGGAACTTCTTCATTTTGATAATGGGCATCTATAGAAAACAGCTAACATATTAATGGTGAACAATTGAGTGTTTTCCTCCTAAGATGAGGAATAAGGTAAGGAAATCCTTTCTCATTTAATAC
Source organism: Pan troglodytes (assembly GCF_028858775.2). Lineage (NCBI taxonomy): Eukaryota > Metazoa > Chordata > Mammalia > Primates > Hominidae > Pan > Pan troglodytes. The sequence goes on along the minus strand of NC_072404.2, from coordinate 153,841,382 downwards.
TGAAATTCAACTTCTAGTCAATATTGTATTGGAGTCCTTGCTGGTGCAATAAGAAGACATAAATTATTAAGAATAGAAAGCAAGAAGTAAAGCTATCTCCCTGTAGACTACATAGAAAATCCTAAGGAGTCCTTGAAACAAACAAAAAAAAATGATACTTAATAATCAAATTTAGCAAGATAATGGGATGAAACCAATAATCGTATTTCAATATACTACCAAGTTTGAAATGAAAATTTTAAAAATATCATATACGATATCATTTAACATTATAAAATGTTTAATATTTATACTATGTAAACAAAAATTGTACAAGAATGCTACAATGAAAACCACAAGACAGTGCCGACAATTTAAGAGATAAAACATATTCACAGATTGGAAGAACCAATATTGTTAAGAACATTATGGCTGGGTGCAGTGGCTCACGCCTGTCAATACCAGCACTTTGGGAGGCCGAGGCGGGCAGATCACCAGGTCAAGAGATCGAGACCATCCTGGCCAACATGGTGAAACCCCGTCTCTACTAAAAAATACAAAAATTAGCTGGGCGTAGTGGCGCATGCCTATAGTCCCAGCTACTCAGGAGGCTGAGGCAGGAGAATCACTTGAACCTGGGAGGCGGAGGTTGCAGTGAGCAGAGATCACATTACTGCATCCAGCCTGGTAACAGAGCAAGACTCACCTCAAAAAAACAAAACAAAACAAAACACATTTCCCCCTTACCCAAATTGATATCTAGATTCAATGTAATTCCAATCAAAACCATGACAGACTTTTGTGTAGAAACTGAAAAGCTGATTCTAAAATGTATAAAGAAATGCAAATGACTTCAAAGAATCAAAAGAATTTTGAAAAAGAACAAACTGTCAAATTTCAAAATTTGCGGAGAAGAGTACTGTAATCAAAAAACATTATGTATTAGCTGAATGGACAAATCAATAAAGAACAGACCACACACAGATGGCTGATTTTTGTATAAAAATGCCAAAATAATATAATGAAAAAGTACTGTCTTTAATAAATGGTGTTTTAACATACAGTTTTAAAAAAAATGAACCTCAACCTCACACAAAAAATAACTCACAAAATGGATTACAGGTTTATATTTTAAAGCTAAAACTATAAAAATGCTGGGTTAAAAAGTGGAGAAAATCTTAGTAAACCTGGGGTAGGCAAAAAATTGTTAGATAGGACACAAAAGTCATTAATCATAAAATAAATTGATAAACCAGACTTAATCAAAATTTAAACCTTTAGCTCTTCAAAAGACACCAAGAAAATGAGCATGCAAGCCAGAGTCAATACCTGCAATACATGTATCTGACAAAGGACCTAGATATAGAATATATATAAAGAACTTTACTTTTCAATAAAAAGGCACTCCCAGCCAGGCGTGGTGGCTCACACCCATAATCCCAGCACTTTGGGAGACGAGATGGGTGATCACTTGAGCTCAGGAGTTGAGAGACCAGCCTGAGCAACATGGCGGAGGTTGCAGTGGGCTGAGATGGTGCCACTGCACTCCAGTATGGGCAACACAGTGAGATGTTGTCTCCAAAAAAAAAAAAAAAAAAGCAACTTAAGTTTTGAAATTTGCAAAAGACAAACCAAAATCTCACCAAAAAAGAATGACTACTAAGCACAAGAAAAGATGCTCATCATTATTCATCAGAAAAATGAAAACCAAAACCATGCGATAGCTTTTCTCACCTACTAGAATGGTTAAAATTTAAAAGACTGACAGGCCAGGCACAGTGGCTCACGCCTGTAATCCCAGCACTTTGGGAGGCCAAGGCGGGTGGATCACCTGAGGTCAAGAGTTCAAGACCAGCCTGGCCAACATGGTGAAACCCTGTCTCTACTAAAAATACAAAAAAATTAGCCAGGTGTAGTGTAATCCCAGCTGCTTGGGAGGCTGAGACAGGAGAATCGCCTGAACCCTGGAGGTGGAGGTTGCAGTGAGCCGAGATGGCACCACTGCACTCCAGCCTGGGCGACAGAGTGAGACTCCGTCTCAAAAACAAAAACAAAAAAAACTTTTAAAGACAATACCCAAAACTGGGGAGAGTGTGAACAAACTTTGGAGAGAACTGCTGGAGGGTCTATAAAGTAGTACAAGCAGTGTAAACATACATTTATCATAAAAACAAGAAATTCCAATTCTAAGTTATTTCCTCAGGGAAATGACAGTGTATCCACACCAAGACTTTTCTACAAATACCTTTAAGTTTTATTCATAATAGCTCCAAACTAAAAAATACTGATACCTACTAACAGGTGAATAAAAATATGTATATTTTTATATATATAGGACTGACAGGTAACACAGACCATTCTTAAATATTAATCCTTCGCCATTAAAGATTGCACTCATGAGATGATTTATACTTTTTGCCAAGAAATCAGTCCTAGAATAGTTACGTATCTTGTATACTGCCAGTTAGTAAATAAATCTTGGAAAAGGGATTTAGTCTTATATTTTAACCCTCTCTAGACAAATAATACCTTTCAAAAGTATGTTCTCAGTATTTGTTAAAAATAGCTCTTCAATATTGTCTTTTAGGTATAGAGGAAAAAACTTCTCTCAAACTCCCAGTTTGCTACTCATTAGCTGAACAGTACGTTTTTTTGTTTGTTTGTTTGTTTGTTTTTTATTATACTTTAAGTTTTAGGGTACATGTGCACATTGTGCAGGTTAGTTACATATGTATACATGTGCCATGCTGGTGCGCTGCACCCGCTAACTCGTCATCTAGCATTAGGTATATCTCCCAATGCTATCCCTCCCTCCTCCCCCCACCCCACCACAGTCCCCAGAGTGTGATGTTCCCCTTCCTGTGTCCATGTGATCTCATTGTTCAATTCCCACCTATGAGTGAGAATATGCGGTGTTTGGTTTTTTGTTCTTGCGATAGTTTACTGAGAATGATGATTTCCAATTTCATCCATGTCCCTACAAAGGACACGAACTCATCATTTTTTACGGCTGCATAGTATTCCATGGTGTATATGTGCCATATTTTCTTAATCCAGTCTATCATTGTTGGACATTTGGCTTGGTTCCAAGTCTTTGCTATTGTGAATAATGCCGCAATAAACATACGTGTGCATGTGTCTTTATAGCAGCATGATTTATAGTCCTTTGGGTATATACCCAGCAATGGGATGGCTGGGTCAAATGGTATTTCTAGTTCTAGATCCCTGAGGAATCACCACACTGACTTCCACAATGGTTGAACTAGTTTACAGTCCCACCAACAGTGTAAAAGTGTTCCTATTTCTCCACATCCTCTCCAGCACCTGTTGTTTCCTGACTTTTTAATGATCGCCATTCTGACTGGTGTGAGATGGTATCTCATTGTGGTTTTGATTTGCATTTCTCTGATGGCCAGTGATGATGAGTACGTTAACAACACAAAATACTACACAATATTGTAACATTTCTCTAAGATCAGTTTGTTTTCTTAACGTACGTAAAAGAAAACCCATTTCCTAAAGTTTTGCCTCTCTCCTAGATATAACTGCATACTAAGAAAATGACAGTCAAGACTGAAGGAGTCATCCAATTTTAACTTGTGGTCATTCACCCTCATTCCTTCCAACATGTAGCCTGAGAAAAAAGGACAGTTAAACCGAAGTTTTAAAACAAATGTTCTCAATGGGAGATTGGTGGCCAGTGTAATTGTATCTGAGCATTTATAAATTATACTTTTCTGCTGTTATTTGCTTCATTTTATTTCTCCTTTAAAACAGTTTAAACATTATGTTTACTTCTGTAAGAAAAATGTGTTAGGATTTTTTTCCCCATGAAATTCATTTAGGATGACAAAGAGAGCATGAAAAGCATTTTATAGAAAGGGAAACTAGATCTGAAACAGTTTTAGAATACTGCTTGCATTAAAGAAACAATTCTAGAGTATAACTGTATTATACCCTAGCATTCTGCAACTACACCAGATTAGGTAGAATCAGATTTTCAGGAGGGAGGGGCCTAAAAATCTAAATTTTTTTTAGGTGTTAAAGTTTGAAAATCTCCAGTTTTTGAAATCTAAAAAGTGTATGAAATATAACATATTTGGCCTCAACAAACCTATTGTTTGGCCTATAGCATGGGCCCATAAATTAATTGTGTGTGTGTATATATATTTATGTGTATAAATATTCACACATTTTTAATTACTTGACAATATCTAATACTAGAAAAATTTTGTTCAAAAATCCAGATTCAGAATTTGCATTAAATAAATAAAAGATCCTTCAATACTTGCCCTGCACTCACATGACAAATTGCTATAGCTAAGAAGAGTCTGCCCCCCTGCTTGTACTCCCCATCATTTCCTATCATTTTACCCCAAGGCTCACACAGTTCTCCATCCCAACTACCTATTTAACCTTTGTGTAATAGATATTACTTGACTTGTGATGCCTGTACTCACAAATTCAGTAGGAAAATGAAGAACTGGTTTGATCAAATGAACCCGTTATTTAGTTAAGCAATGTCTAAATTTGGCTGGGTGCGGTGGCTCACACCTGTAATCCCAGCACTTTTGGGGGCCGAGGCAGGCGGATCACAAGGTCAGGAGATCAAGACCACCCTGGCTAACACGGTGAAACCCCGTCTCTACTAAAAAATATTAAAAAATTAGCCGGGTGTGGTGGCATGTTCCTGTAGTCCCAGCTACTCGGGAGGCTGAGGCAGGAGAATGGCCTGAACCCGGGAGGCAGAGCTAGCAGTGAGCCGAGATCGCACCACTGCACTCCAGCCCGGGCGACAGAGTGAGACTCCGTCTCAAAAAAAAAAAAAAAAAAAAAGAAATGTCTAAATTTTTGCTTCAGCTAGTATTAAAATAAGTATGCAAGGAGAGATAAAGGGACAAAATACCCAAGTCACTAAGACTCAGGATAGCATTTTTAATTTTTTAAAGATAACTTTAATTCTTTTTAGGTGTATTTTTAAGTACAATTTGTTAAAACGTTTTTCTTAGTATAAAAACAAAAACATCTTCCAATTTAAACGCTTTCTTTGAACTCTTGCTTAGAATACAGCATAAAGATAAAAAATATTCAGATTGTAATCACACAGAACATTTTGAGAAGTATGGAATCACAAACTTGTCTCAGAAATGAGGATGATAACTTTACGACCCATGTTCTCATTAATTCAAGTCCATATGTCATGGCCAGGCAAACAATATGTCATAATTCTATAATCATGCACAATTCAGATCTTAATTGGCTACAAGCCTGTTTAACCATTTAAAATATAAATGGAAGAGGTCGGGCGGGGTGGCTCACACCTGTAATCCCAGCACCTACAGAGGCTGTGGCAGGTGGATCACCTGAGGTCAGGAGTTCGAGACCAGCCTGGCCAACATGGCAAAACTCCGTCTCTACTAAAACAAAACACAAATTAGCCAGGTGTGGCGCCCAGCTGAGGCACAAGAATCGCTTGAACCAGGGAGGCAGAGGTTGCAGTGAGCTGAGATTGTGCCACTGCACTCCAGCCTGAACGACAAAGCGAGGTAGGAAGGTAAGAAGGTAGGAAGGTAAGAACGCAGGAAAGAAGGAAGGAAGGAAGGAAAAACCAACTTTAAACTGTGTCTAAGAAATAAGAACAGGCCACGTGCGGTGGCTCACACTTGTAATCCCAGCACTTGGGGAAGCCAAGGTGGGCGGATCACCTGAGGTCGGGAGTTCAAGACCAGCCTGACCAACATGGAGTAACCCCCGCCTCTACCAAAAAAAAAAAAAAAAAATTACAAAATTAGCCGGACATGGTGGCGCATGCCTGTAATCCCAGCTACTCGGGAGGCTGAGACAGGACAATCGCTTGAACCTAGGAGGCAGAGGTTCCGGTGAGCCAAGATCGCACCATTGCACTCCAGCCTGGGCAACAAGAGCGAGACTCCGTCTCAAAAAATAAATAAATAAATAAATAAATAAGAACTAAGGTTTAAGCTTTCACCTGTTCGAACTTTCCAGTCGTGGGCCTCTTCAGAGCAAACTACTGTGAAGGATCTGAGAGTGTCCAACTTGCAAGCTAACAAATAACCTTACCAGTTTCATGGATGGTGAGAGAAGACACTCAAGCGTCAGAGACACAGGGCAGTTTGTTTTTTACTCACAGGAACAGCATAAGCCAAAGCATCATCAAGATTTTTGCACTAGTTCTCAGAACTCCAGGTTCCCATTGGGCAACGTAAAGAGAGCCAGTTGACATCTACACAGGCAGTCCCTTCTCTACAGGAGAGGAACCCTAAGCTTAGGGAACCCTAATCTTTTAAGATGGGCAGTAAGCATGCCTACCCTTTCGCTCCAGAGGGAGACATTATTCTTATTATACTGGATAATATGTATCCCCGCCTTTTGCTCTGGTGGAAGACACTATCTCTATCTTCCAAGGCTGCTCTTTAGATAATATCCGTGAAAAAATAGAAACAAAGGGCAGTCAGTATCTCCCTGGCAAGGGTGCTGGCAAGAGTGAAGAAACGGAGACCCACGGAAAACTGTCTCCTACAAGTGGATACTGCTCCTAACATGCAGTTAATAAATGAGTCTCAGACCACAATCTATTTGAAGTATCCATTTCATACGCCCCTTGACCTAGCCTAATTACTTAATTAGCATTTTATTTCAAACTAAATCAACTACTTCCTCTAAAAAGTATTAAAAATGCTTTTCCAGTTACACTGTATTTTTTAAAAGGAGGTGCTCAAATATTTGCAATAATAAAATTTAAAAACCGCCAAGTGTTCTACCCGAAACTGTACTCAAACTTACTTTAAATGTTTCAAAGCTGTTAAAGTTAGCAACGGAACACCTGTCAAAAGTCTAATTTTACAGTAATAAACACCACAAAGAGAAGAGTAACTTCCAGCTTTATCTATAAAATACCAGAAAACTCAAATCACTTTGTATTATTTCTCTTCACCGTCTCAAAATAAAACCTTTGAAAGAGACACACAACAAAACAACGTCTCTTGGTTCCTTTGTCCCCAGCAGAGGAGAGGGAAGAGAACTGGGAACTCATTAAGGTAAAGAGCCCCAAACATGCAAGATAAGAAATAAATGACATCCGATCTGCAATCAATCATCAAAGAAAGTCACCATCACTTCATCTGCATCCCTCCCTTCTCCCCTGCAGCTCAAATAACGTGGGTATAGACGAGATGATCAGGATCATATGGACCTGGACAAAGCTTTGTGGAGGCAGCGGGCGGGTAGCAGTTAACTGGCTGCAGCCGGCAAAGAACCCGAGATTCCGGCTGCAGGAGACTCCGACAGAGGTCTGCAAAAGTGCGGGTGGCAGGGGCCGCCCGGCTGTTGAGAATGAGGAGCAGCGGCGGCGGCGGCGGCGCGGTCAAGTCCACAGCGCCCGGGGAAGTTGCTGGCCGAGCGCGACACGCCGCAGAGCGCGGGCCCTCCATGTCACCGTCGCCAGCACAGACCCTCCTGCTCGCCCCTCCCCCGCCGCGCACCCCGGGCGGCGGCGACATGACAGCGGGTCGCGCCGCACAAGGGCGCCCGCCCCCTCCTGGCCCTCTCCCCGGGCTCCCCGGCGGCCGCGGCCGGTTCTCACCTTGGGTGGCGAACGGCGACGAGCCGCTGACCGGCGAGCCGGGGGCAGGGACGGGTGGCGGGGTCTCGGCCGAGCCCAGCATGGGCGCGGGCAGCATGAGGTAGCGCTGGGGCGCGGGCAGGCAGCGCTGGCAGAAAGAGTGCAGGCAGGGCAGCAGCTTGGGCGCCCGGCTCTGGATGTTCTGGTGGCACACGGCGCAAGTGTCCAACAGGTTGAGCCGGGCCGCCTCGCCGCCGCGCTCCGAGTCCGGGCCCTGCCGACTCTCGGCCTCGTTCTCCCCGCTCGGCGCCGCCGAGGGCCCCCCGGAGGCCGCAGCCGAGGCCGCTGCCGCCGCCGCCACCGCCTTCTCCACCGCCACCTCCATTGTCCTGCCCCCGCCGCCGCCGGGGAAGCGAGAGCGCGGTCTCCGCCCGCCGCCCCCGACGACCTCCTCCTCCTCCTGCGACTGCTCCTCAGAGGCCGCTCGGTGGACTCGCGGCAGCGCCAGCGAGGGAGGGAAAGCAAGCCCGGCGGGGGAAGCCTCCTCAGGCCCACGGGATCCGCCTCCCGAGTGGCGCGGCCGGAAGGAGGGTATCTGTCAGCGGAGACCGTTCCTCGCACCGGGGAGGCTGCACCCCGTCCGCTTCGCCAACCGCCGAGGCGCTTGTGGAATACGCCCAACCCGCCCTTGCCTCCCCGCCTTTCTCTTCATCCCCCCGGCCCACCTCAGGCCCCGCCCCTGCCCCCGCCCTCCCTCCCTCCCTCTCCCAGCAACTGAGGCTTCGGTGTGGAGCGCGCCGCCCAATAGCGGCCGCGCCTGGCGAGGGGGCGGGACCTGTTGGAGCCCGCGAGGCTCCGTCGGCCGCGGCGGGAGGTTGGGAAGTGGGAGGTGCTTGCCCAGCCCCGCCCCCTCCGGACGCCTGAAATCGCGGCCTCTGATTGGGCCTTTGTGTATGTTTCCTCCTCTGAAAAGATTAAGGGTTCATTTGTTAACGACCATCCGCCTGATTCGGTCCGCGGTGTTAGCTCCTCCTAGGGGGCGGGACCTCACTTGTCTACTCAATGCCGTTAATTAAGTAACTGCTTGGAAAACTGATTTCATTACTGGAGACCTGGCCTTGTAGGAGGAGTAAATATGGTAGGAGGGTCACAGGAGGAAGGAGTGGAGGTACTGAAGAGCAAACAAGGAAATAATTTTTTAAAATACTGTGTGAAAGAGGTACTCTGGAGGCAGCAGGGATATTGCAACCTAATTTTACTCATCTCTAGAATGAATGAGTATGAAGAATAAGGGGGGGAAGTTCTCGTGCAAGTTGGAAATTTTTAAAGGGTTTCCCCAATGAAAAAGGTGAAATTAATTTTTAAAGTCAGTGATTTGCTTTTTAAGTGACTAAAAGTGGTTCATTTTCCCAGGAATTAATACAGATTGGCAAATGTTTTTATTGCATAAATATAGCATCATTAAGCAAAAATAAACCTCAATACTGATGCCCAAATAATTCATAACTTCAAGATTCTTTTGTATTTCCTCCCTCCCTCTTATTTTATTCCCTCCCTCCCTCACCTCTCTACGCTGATATCAGAAGTTACGCACATTTTTCACTCAAAAAATGGCGCAGCTTTTAAGGAACTTGAAGAATAGAAACGGAATGAAGGAAACAAGATTTTGTAACTCGTAACTTTAAGAAGTATTTACCTTTTTTTTTTTTTTTTGTCAATACTAATGACGCGGTACTGGACTTTAGAGAAAGATGGAGTGGGTCATGAAAGGCTTTGCTAAAATCACAGTTTTCCTGGAGGACTATATGGGATGGCAATGGGGGAGGGCTAGGCAACGTAGCCTTCCTTCAAGACCTTGCCCTTAAACACAATCTCCGTAGGCCTCAAGTGAGAGGTTCTTTTACTTAATCACAAGACATTCAACAGCTCTTCCCGCCTCCCCCACCCATTGGTTCCTGTTTAAGCTTGGGATTTTTTGTTTTTGTTTTTTTGCATGGAAGTAGCTCTTAAACCTTAGTTTGCATAAGAATAACTTGAGAAGCTTAGTGAAAAGCCGGTGCTTGGGCCACCTCCGTATTCAGTTATTCAATTTTGATAGCATCTCAAGTGATTCTGACCTGGGTGGGTCCAGAAACGGAAGTCTGTCCCACAGGTCTTCACCCACTTACAAATCCCTCCATGATTTCGTCCGTATATGCCTCTCAAACTGAAGTCGCCGCGACTCTCATGCTTCATGCTGCAGCAATTGTAAGGCCACCCTGCTTTGTACACGCTGTTCCCTTTGTTTTAGTTCCTTCAAAATTCTGACTTATCTGTTATCCCCTAAAGCCACCCCAAAGTTGAACACTCCTTCCCCAGAATTCAAACCATATTGTATATTTTTGAAGCTACACCTTGAAAACATTCACATAATAGGAATGGAATTTTGTATTCAAAAATCAACTCCCTTAATATGCTAAAAATTCATTACATAGGTGGTATACAGGATTCAAGCCTACTAAAGACAAGTCCCTCTTATTCCCCAGATGATGGTGGTAGGGAAGGAAAACTGAGAAGTAAAATTGAATAGGCTGGTTTTGAAAGAATTCCATGTAATTTGATCAAACCCACTAGCTTAAAGTTTTTCAAATCACCATGGTTTTACAGAAAATTATCTTCCATCGTTTTAGCCTTCCTAATTTCACATGAGTAAAACAATCGTACATTGTACTTTGTTCACATATATGGAACTTCAAGTCCAGAAAATGAATTTACTGTTTGTTTTTCTTAATCATATGATTTCTTTATTTGGATATTGTTGCCCTACAAAGCGTGTTCAAATATATTTCACAAAGATCCACACTACCAATAGATTACTCTTCCTTAATTACAGCTCTCATCCTATGTCCCTCCCTTATCCCATAATTTTCTGTGGCTCTCCACAATTTTATTCCCATCTGATCTTCCTGCCTGATGTTACTGCTTTCCCATATCCATCCTGTGCTTCCACCTAATTGGATGATGCGCTGTTTCTTGTTTCTTAACTGCACCACTACCACCACCTATGAGAGAGGAGATCAAAGCTGTCTGAACTGGAAGAGAAGGGCATCAGCAAGGAGAATAAAAGCATCAGATCCTGGCCGGGCGCGGTGGCTCATGCCTGTAATCCTAGCACTTCGGGAGGCCAAGGCAGGCGGATCAGCTGAGGTCAGGAGTTCAAGACCAGCTTGACCAACATGGAGAAACCTTGTCTCTACTAAAAACGTTAAATTAGCCCGGCATGGTGTTGCATGCCTGTAATCCCAGCTACTCGGGAGACTGAGGCAGGAGAATTGCTTGAACCTGGGAGGCAGAGGTTGCAGTGAGCCAAGATCGTGCCATCGCACTCCAGCCTGGGCAACAAGAGCTAAACTCCGTCTCAAAAAAAAAAAGCATTAGATGCTAGTAAGATTTCTCATCCCACCCCTCAAAAGGTGCTAGTGGGTGGAAATTCTATAACTTCCAGGGACACTTAAGAAAATCATTTTTCGGCCAGGCACAGTGGCTTGCTTAGGCCTGTGATCCCAGCACTTTGGGAGGCCGAGGCGGGCGGATCACGAGGTCAGGAGATCGAGACCATCCTGGCTAACACAGTGAAACCCCGTCTCTACTAAAAATACAGAAAAATTAGCCGGGCATGGTGGTGGGCACCTGCAGTCCCAGCTACTCAGGAGGCTGAGGCAGGAGAATGGCGTGAACCCGGGAGATGGAGCTTGCAGTGAGCCGAGAGCGCACCACTGCACTCCAGCCTGGGTGACAGGCAAGACTCTGTCTCAAAAAAAAAAAAAAGAAAAAGAAAATCATTTTTCAGGACTGGGTGCGGTGGCTCACGCCTGTAATCCCAGCACTTTGGAATGCCAAGGTGGGCAGATCACCTGAGGTCGGGAGTTCGAGACCAGCCTGACCAACATGGAGAAACCCCATCTCTACTAAAAATACAAAATTATCTGGGCTTGGTGGCACATGCCTGTAATCCCAGCTACTCAGGAGGCTGAGGCAAGATAATCACTTGAACCCGGGAGGTAGAGGTTGCAGTGAGCTGAGATCGCGCCATTGCATTCCAGCCTGGGCAACAAGAGTGAAACTCCATCTCAAAAAAAAAAAAAGAAAGAAAAAAGAAAATCATTTTTCAGTAGAACTCTGATTGTGAGGCGTGTTTAGACATACAGGGTCTGAACTAACCCCTTCACCCAATTTCTTATAGATTTAGAGGAAGAAGGAAAAGATTCTCAGACTTCCAGAAGTAGCTGAGAGGTCTGGATGACTTGAGTCAGGATAAGGAGAATGCAATGAGTAGGCACCAAAGGCCATCTCAGAATATCTCAGTGGGGTCCATGGGGAGGCCCACAGTCAAAAGCCAATGGAAGCCAAGCACAAGGGTGCACTGCTGTAGTCCTCACTTCTCAGGAAGCTGAGGTGGGAGGATCACTTGAGACCAGGAGTCTCAGGCCACAGTGCACTATAACCATGCCTGTGAATAGTCACTGCACTCCAGCCTGGGCAACATAGCGAGATTCAGTCTCTAAAAAAACGAAAACAAAACCTGTATTGTTAACCGGGTAGGGTGACCTGTGCCTGCAATACGCCCTACTCAGGAGGCAGAGGAGGGACGATCACTTGATCTCAGGAGTTTGAGGTCTGCCTTGGCCACATAGCAAGACCCAGTTTCTTAAAAACAACAAAAAATATTTGCAGATGTTTTATTGTGGGAGGGGGGGGAATGGAGGCAAGTCACACTCTACATATGCCACGGTAAACCAAGAATGCCTCCCAAAATCTAATGTGTTTCCCCACATATGCCATGGCCCTCTTAAACCCTTGGACCTTCAAATCAGCGATAGATAAAAGGGAGAATGAATATGGTAGTGATTGAGTTTAAAACTTAAATGACCAAAAACAAAACAAACAAAAGCAAATTATCTCAAATATGACTACATCAAATTTTCTACCATCAGGAAGATAAAAAATTTAGATAATTTTTTTAAAATTTTGTAGTCAACATAACACACTTCTTGGGTGTGCGATAAAGGGTTAACTTAGCAAGCTTAGGTTACTCAAATTGTGCACATTCCAAAGAGAGGATTGACCCTTGACTCGCTCCTGGGGGGTTACTGCTGCCCTTTTGGAATATCCTGCCTGATAAGAGGAGAGTTTGAGAGTTTGGGCCATACTGTATTAATTTAACCAGAGAGTTTATGCTTGGGATGTGACCTATGGCTCACACCTGTTTTATATACGTGAGGCCCTTGGCCACTATATGTCAGTTTGATCTCTGGGAAGCTGGAAAGTGAGTAGCCAAGACCAGTCACATAGGTGCTGCATGCCTACAGGATCTCCAATAAAAAACCTGGAATCCAAGGCTTGGGTGCATTTCCCTGGTTGGCAAGACTTTGTATGTCTTGTTACACATTATTGCTGGGAGAATGAAGCACTGTCTGTGGGGCTGTGCTGGAGGGAGCAACTGGAAGCTCGCTCCTGGCTTCTCCTGGACTTGGTCTATGCACCTTTTCCCTTTTGCTAATTCTAACATGTATCCTTTTTCTTTTTCTTTTTGAGACAGAGTCTTGCTCTGTTGCCCAGGCTTTAGTGCAGTGGCACGATCTTGGCTCGCTGCAACCTCCCCCTCCCGAGTTCAAGCAATACTCCTGCCTCAGCCTCCAGAATAGCTGGGGCTACAGGCATGCACCACCACACCCGGCTAATTTTTGTATTTTTAATGGAGACAGGGTTTCTGCCATGTTGGCCAGGCTGGTCCTGAACTCCTGGCCTCAAGTGATTCACCTGCCTCGGCCTCCCAAAGTGCTGGGATTATAGGCATGAGCCACCGTGCCTGGCTTCAGGTACAGTTTATTACAGCAAAAGGATATAGATTAGGCCTGGCGCAGTGGTTCACGCCTGTAATCCCAGCACTTTGGGAGGCCGAAGAGGATGGATTACCTGAAGTCAGGAGTTCGAGACCAGCTTGGCCAAAATGGTAGAAACCTCATTTCTACTGAAAATACAAAAATTAGCCAGGTGTGGTGGCAGGCGCCTGTAATCACAGCTACTCAGGAGGCTGAGGCAGGAGTATCACTTGAACCCAGGAGGTGGGGGTTGCAGTAAGCTGAGACCTCGCCATTGCACTCCAGCCTGGGTGACGAGCAAAACTCCATGTCAAAAACAACAACAACAACAAACTGTACCTGAGAGTATAGCAACTTTTCCTGAATCTTTTGAGTCCTTTTAGCAAATTGTGGAAACTAAGGATGATCCTGGGAACCCCCTACATATAGGACATGTAGTTTCTCCTACTAGATTGTAATTCATTTAGACTAAGAATCATTTATGCTCCTATTTCTTTTTTTTTCTTTTGAGACAGAGTCCCGCTCTGTCGCCCAGGCTGGAGTGCAGTGGCACTGTCTCTGCTCACTGCAAGCTCTGCCTCCCAGGTTCACGCTATTCTCCTGCCTCAGCCTCCCGAGTAGCTCGGACTACAGGCACCTGCCACCGCACCCGGCTAATTTTTTGTATTTTTTTTTTTTTTTTTTAGTAGGGATGGGGTTTCACCGTGTTAGCCAGGATGGTCTCGATCTCCTGACCTCGTGATCCACTTGCCTTGGCCTCCCAAAGTGCTGGGATTACAGGCGTGAGCCACCGCGCCGGGCCTATTTCTTTAATATCTCAGAAATATCATGGAGACCAAACATCTATAACTTTCTTCCTCATGCTTTGGTCCTCTCACCCTCTGTGGTATTCTCAGTATTTGCCTCAATTATATCTCCTTTCCTCAAGTATTTAGCTCTTTTGAATCTTCTACTGAGATGGAAGAGCCAGGTGCAGTGGCTCACACCTGTAATCCCAAAACTTTGGGAGGCTGAGGCAGGCAGATCATTTGAGGTCAGGAATTCAAGACCAGGCTGGCCAACATGATGAAACCCGATCTCTACTAAAAATACAAAAATTAGTTGGGCGTGGTGGTGGGTGCCTGTAATCCCAGCTACTCGGGAGGCTGAGGCACGAGAATCACTTGAACCTGGGAGGTGGAGGTTGCAGTGAGCCGAGATCGTGCCATTGCACTCCAATTTGGGCGACAGAGCGAGACTCTGTCTCAAAAAAAAAAAAAAAAAAGAGAGAGAGAGAGATGGAAGGCTCAGGACAGATAATTATAGGAGATATTTCTTTCCCTCACTGCTTCCCCACCCCAGTCTTCCCCTCCCCAGGTAAATAATGTCTTCTGAACATTTAGCGTGGAGGAAAAGAGCCAGGGAGTGGCAGTGGGGGGTGGGGGTGGGAGTGGAGGTAGGGCAAGAGAGGGGCATAGCTATTCCCCTCTCTGAAGAACAGAAGTAATGGAGTGGTAAGCTGTAACTGAATATTGACTAATGGGATTCTGGTCAACTTACCGACTCTATGGATGGGCAATCACCAGAAGGGCTCGGGCTAGACTCAAGCAGCACTGTTCTGGGAATATCGGGGCAGAGTGAATCCCTACATGTTAATGTTCTGCCTTTTCTGTGGAAGCACTTTTTACCAGGTTTTATTATGAGGGTAGGGATTGCAGAGAGGAAAAAGAGGAAAAAGGCAATGGAAAACTCAATAAAGAGTAAGCCAATAAGAGGATCAAGAGAAGGAAAAGAGGGTGAGAATGAGGAAGACAATGAGAACAAATGAAGGAAAACAAATGGAGTAAAATAATGGTTGCAGATAACATAAGAAGAAATGAAAAAGAAAAACAGAGCAACTAGGAGCTGGAAAATGAGGACATGCATCACACTCTATGAGGGGCAAATAGTGAAGAGAGCCAGGAAGTGAGTTGGATGAGTGGACCAAAGTGGGAGATTGAAAGGACTCAATGAAAATGATGACATGGTTTATTCACAGGAAATAATTTGTAAGCCAAGTATTCTAGCACAACACAACAAAAAAATGCAGCAATAGCAGAAGCAATTTCTCCTTTTAAAGAAATATTTTCCTTGGAGGTAGAATTCATTGTATGCATTTGTACTTTTGAAAGTGACATTCTTGGCCAGGCGAGGTGGCTCACGCCTGTAATCCCAGCACTTTGGGAGGCCAAGGCGGGTGGATCATCTGAGGTCAGGTGTTCGAGACCAGCCCCGCCAACATGATGAAACCCCGTCTCTACTAAAAATTAAAAAAAAATTAGCCAGGCTTAGTGGTGGGTGCCTGTAATCCCAGCTGCTCAGGAGGCTGAGGCAGGAGAATTGCTTGAGCCCAGAAGGGGTTGGTGGTGGGAGTGGGACAGAGTTTGCAGTGAGCCAAGATCACACCACTGCACTCCAGCCTGGATGACAGAGCAAGACTCCATCTCAAAAAAAAAAAAAAAAAAAAAAAGAAATGACATTCTTTTGGATTTTTGAAACATTTAAGTTTACTTATATGAGACAAATCTTCATTTGTTACATAACGTTTGTTTTCATGGTGGTGATATACAGCAACTTTTATTTTATTTTTATTTTTATTTATTTATTTTTTTAGATGGAGTCTTGCTGTGTCACCCAGGCTGGAGTGTAGTGGCCACGATCTCAGCTCACTGCAACCTCCGACTTCTGGGTTCAAGCAATTCTCAGGAGCCTCAGCCTCCTGAGTAGCTGGGATTACAGGCGTCTGCCACCATGCCTGGCTAATTTTTGTATTTTTAGTAGAGATGGGGTTTCACCATGTTGGCCAGGCTAGTCTCGAGCTCCTGAGCTCTAGCAATTCGCCCAAACTCTGGCTCCCAAAGTGCTGGGATTACAGGCGTGAGCCACCATGCCTGGCCTATCAACTTTTATTTATGCCTGCTTTTCTGCTTCTCTGTTCTATAATTTGTTCTTTTCCATTTTGAGACAGGGTCTTGCTCTGTTGCCCAGGAGAGAATGCAGTGACACAATCACACTCACTGTAGCCTTGACTTCCCTGGTTAAGTGATCCTATTACCTCAGCCTCCCAAGTATCTGGGACTACATGCATTTGCCACCACACATTGCTATTTTTATTTTTTGCAGAGACAGGGTTTTGCTATGTTGCCCAGACTTGTCTTGAGCTCCTTGCCTCAAGCGATCCTCCCACCTCGGCCTCCGACAGTGGTGGGATTACAGGTGTGAGCCACCTCACCGGCCTATAACTTATTCTTAATGTAGACAACCAAGAGTCCCAAAGATGCCTGTCACTGCATCCCTAAATCTTACTACCACAGTTCATTGTTACTTGGGGAGCATCTTTTTAGAATCTATGTAACTATACTCTATACATATACACCTGCAATACATCATTGGAATTACAATACATATAATTTTAGTAAGCTTTTAACCCAAAGGTTTGGACCAAATTGTGCCCATTCCCCCTCCCACCCACCACCACCAACACCACCACCAAATTTATATATAGAAGCCCTAATCCCCAATGCAACTGTATTTAGGTCTTTAGGGGTAAAGTTAAATGAAGTCATCAGAGTGGGGCTGTAAAAGGAAACTACTTTTCTTCTATATTCACAACACTTCTGGGCACCAGATGTGTGGGTTTTCCACACCAAGGAATTCTCCAATTTTCTGCAAACACCAACTGGGTGTCTAAAGATTCAATTCAATTCTGGCATTAACTATCCAGAGTTAATGTCTGAATCCACAGGCTAAAGATTCAGTATGAAAAGACTGCCCCTCACTTTATTTTTTCTTTCTTTTTTTATTTTTAATAGAGATAGGCTCTCACTGTTTCCTAGGCTGGTCTCGAACTCCTGGCCTCACGCCATCCTCCTGCTTCAGCCACCCAAAGAACTGGGATTACAGGCCACTGCACCCAGCCTGCCTCCCACTTTAGATGCCAAATGCGAGTCCCTGGTGTCTAGTGCTTCCAATCAACTTGGTTACAAATTGAGGGCTCTCACAGCCCCTTACTCAGGTTCGATAATTTGCTAGAACAGCTCACGGAACTCAGGAATGTACTTTACTTATGTTTATTGGTTTATCATAAAGGATAAAACTCAGGAACAGCCAAATGGGAGAGATGTGCTGTGTAGGGCAAGGGATGGGGGTGGGGAGGAGATGCAGAGAGTTTCCATGCCCTTCTGGGGGTACCACATTCCCAAGACCTCCATGTGCTCATCAACCTGGAAGCCCTCCAAATCCCGTCATTTAGGGTTTTTATGGATGCCTCATTACACAGGCATAACTGATTAAATCATTGATTAGTGGTGATTAGGTCAATCTCCAGCCCCTCTCCCTTTCTCAGAGGTCAGGGTGTGGGGCTGCAAGTTCCATCTGTCCAGTCAAGTTGTTAAATATGAGTTATAAATTTCTCTTCAAAGAATTAATATGTCAGTATATTCAATTCTTTGCCTTCTACTTTTAAATTTAACTTCCTGGTAAAGCAATCTTTCTGATTACCTACTCCACCCTGACTCATTCCGATTACCTGCTCTGTCAAAACCATTTTTCCCACCAAACCGCTCACCCCATCACTTTCTTTAAATTAGCCAATCGGGGCCGGTCGCAGTGGCTCACGCCTGTAATCCCAGCACTTTGGGAGGCCAAGGTGGGCGGATCACCAGTTCAGGAGATCGAGACCATCCTGGCTAACACGGTGAAACCCCGTCTCTACTAAAAACACAAAAAATTAGTTGGGCATGGTGGTGGTCGCCTGTAGTCCCAGCTACTCACGAGGCTGAGGCAGGAGAATGGCATGAACCCAGGAGACGGAGCTTGCAGTGAGCCAAGATTGCGCCACTGCACTCCAGCCTGGGAGACAGAGCAAGACTCTGTCTCAAAACAAACAAACAAACAAACAAACAAACAAAAAAATTATCCAATCGGAATTAGTTTAGCCTGTGCAGTCTAACCCTAGCCAATAGGGGAAGGACACCACAGCAGGGGCCATGTGCGTCAGGGATAAAAAATCCCTTCCCCTCCCTTGGCCAAGTGTGCGCTCACCATTGCTCCATCTGTAAGGGTGAACCCTTCTATAGACGTAACTTGCCTTGCTGAGAATTAAAAAGAAAATTTTATATTTGAGTTATATTTCTTTTGTGGCACCGAAACTTTATTTATAACAATTTGGGGGCTTGCCCGTGATTACATTCCCCTCCGTGGGTGGTCTCTGGTTCTCTCTTGTGAGGAGGCACGCTCCGCCCCCTTGTGGCAGCCTGGGGGGTGAGAAATCAAGACCCACCCAGTGTGAGGAATAACTCCAGCTCTCAGCAACGCGGAAAGAAACTGGCCAGCAACCTATCTTAAAGGATCCTCCATAATGACCATGCAAGTCTGTGCATGGACCAAGGAAAAGACACCATGGGAGCTGGTAAAGTATTTCCTTGGTGGTCAGGACCAAGGTAAGAAAGCTGCAAGGGGGTGGTGAAGTACTCCTTGGTCAGGGTGGCTTAGAGGTTAAAAAGAGGCAAGACATCCCCAGTTGGGGGGATTGAACCTCACACAAACCTCCAGTAGTAGAAAAGGCAACAAATTTCCAGGGGAGGAAATTGAGCCTCACCCCAAAAGGCAAGAAATTTCCAGTGGGGGAAATTGAGCCTCACCCAAAAGGCAAGATATTTCCAGCACAGAAAATTGAGCCTCACCCAAAAGGCAAGAAATTTCCAGTAAGGGAAATCGAACCTTGAACCTTACCCCCAAACCATCAAGATGGGAAATACCCTAAGCAAGACAGGAAGCAAGGGGGATAAAGATGGTAACAAAGATATCCCCACCGGATAGCCCCCTAGGTCTCATGCTAAAACACTGGAAGGATAATGAAAGGACTAAACATAGGAAAAAGCAACAAATGATAAAATATTGCTGTTTTATTTGGACTCAGGGACCCATCCTCAAACCCTCAATCTTCTGGCCAAAGTTTGGGTCAAATGAGGATGTAATGTGTCAGCTGTTAATACAATATGTTAATGATAAAAGTCCAATGTCTCCAGAAGAACTAGGCTATGCCCTTTGTTGGAGGCAAGGACCTGCGCTGATTTTTCCCTTAAAAACAAATAGGGAAGAACCCAATCTGGCATCTCAAAATGAAAAGTCAGAGGAGCCAACTCTCATGCCTAAAGACTCCAGCACATGGGATCCCCTAGACTATCTTTCCCCGTTCAGTGTCCCCAGTCTTTCCCCTCAGACAGCCACTGCCGCCTCAGATCCCGTTCCAAATCAGCACTCTACTCACGTTATCCCTCCTCCTTATAACTCTGACTCTTGGGAATTACCGTCCTACCAGCCTATTTCCTCCCAACTTAAATACCCCTCTCTAAAAGGACTTCAGCATGAGATAGAACAATGTAAAAAAGATATTCAGAATTTCCCATTTCCCTCCGTACCTAAGAGGTTGGCCCCAACCTTCTTCCCTTTGAAAGAGGTACCACAAGGAGTAGGGGGCCATTGGCTTTGTAAATGCTCCCTTAACCAGTTCAGAAGGTCGGAATTTTAAAAAGGAGCTTAAACTGCTACTAGATGACCCCTATGGAGTGGCAGACCAAATTGACCAATTCTTAGGCCTCAGTTATACACTTGGGTCCAGTTATGTCCATCATGGGCATCCTCTTTTCAGGGGAAGAAAGGAGTATGATTTGTAGGGCTGCTATGGTAGTTTAGGAATGTGAGCACCCTCCCAGTGAAAACGTTCCTACAACGGACCAGAAATTCAGCACCTGAGACCCCCGGTGGGACAATAACAATGCAGATCACCGGGAAAATATGCAGGACCTAAGGGAGATGATGATAAAAGGAATTTGGGAATCAGTACCCCGAACCCGAAATCTTTCTAAAGCATTTGATATACAACTGGAAAAGGATGAAGGGCCTATGAGATTCCTAGACAGACTGAAGGAGCAAACGAGGCAATATGCAGGCCTCAATTTGGATGATCCCCTTGGGCAAGGAATGTTGAAACTCCAATTTGTCACTAAAATTTGGCTAGACATTTCAAAAAAGTTACAAAAGATAGACAGTTGGGAAGACCGTCCCCTAAGTGAGCTTCTTGGGGAAGCTCAGAAATTATACATGAAAAGGGACAAAGAAAAACAGAAACAAAAGACAAAACTTATGTTTTCCCCCTTCCAACAGATGGCTCCAAACCCAGGTACTTTTAGACAAAGTTTCCAGGGAGCCAGAAACTGTAAAGAGTCTGAACCCTCTTTTAAAGGACCCAGCCTCCATCTGGAGGACCAAGGTCCTCGTCTACCATGCCCCCTAAATAGTATTGGGGAGCAGGGTTAAAGAATCCCAGAACTAAGAGGGAGGAAGGACAAGATAGGTGCTATAGATGTGGAAGAACAGGCCACTTCAAGAGAGGATGTCCTGAACTAAGAAAGGAGAAAGAAGCCCTTCCACTCATGACTTTCGAGGAAGAATAGGGGGGTCAGGGGCTCTGTCTCTTTTATCTTGAGTCTCACCAGGAGCCCTTGATACATTTGGAGGTGGGGCCTAAACATGAGCTTATCACCTTTTTAGTCGATTCAGGGGCTGTTCGCTCCTCTGTTTGTTTCCCCCATCTAATCTTGTCTCCTCCTCAGAGGAACTTTTAGTCTCCAGGGTAAAAGGGGAAGGATTTAGAGCAAAAATTTTAGAAAGCACAGAAATTAGATACGAGGATTGCTCAGCTCATATTCAGTTCTTGTTAATCCCTGAAGCAGGAACTAATTTAATGTTAAGTTGGCCATAAATCTACAAGTCAGCCCAAGAGGATTCCTCACCTCATTAAACCTACTCACCACCGCGATGAAAAATATGTTAATCCAAATGTCTGGTCCAAAGACGGAAACTGAGGGAAACTCCAAGTGCCTCTAACCCACATCAAGCTAAAAACCCCGGGAGTAGTAAGAAGGAAGCAATATCCTATTCCTCTAGAAGGTAGGATAGGGTTGAGACCTATAATCAAAGGCCTCATTAAGGATGGGCTTTTCGAGCCCTGTATGTCCCCTTATAACACCCCAATGCTGCCAGTCAAGAAATCAGGTGGGTCATACTGGCTAGTACAGGACCTTGGAGCTATCAACCAAATAGTCCAGACTACCCACCCTATTGTCCCCAATCCTTTCACCATTCTTAGCAAGATTCCATATCATCATCAATGGTTTGCTGTAATAGATTTGAAGGATGCTTTTTGGGCATGTGCCCTGGCTGAAGATAGCCGAGATATATTTGCTTTTGAGTGGGAGGATCCCCACTCAGGGTGGAAACAACAATATCGATGGACAATCTTGCCCCAAGGGTTCACAGACTCCCCTAATCTTTTTGGCTAAATTTTAGAACAAGTACTAGAAAGAATTGTCATCCCAGAACAAATATGCCTTCTTCAGTATGTGGACGACATTCTTATATCTGGTGAAGATATAGAGAAGGTAACTGACTTCTCTACACATATTTCTAAACATCTGCAGTTTGAAGGGCTACAGTCTCAAAAAGAAAGCTTCAGTATGTAGAGCCTGAAGTTAAATATTTAGGCCACTTAATAAGTGCAGGCAAGTGAAGAATACGGCCCGAACGAATCGAGGGAATTGTGTACCAACCCTTGCCTCAAACTAAACAAGAACTCAGGAAATGTTTAGGGTTAGTCAGATACTGTCATTTATGGATTGACTCATATGCACTACACAGTAAACTGTTATATCAAAAACTTGCCCAGGAGAAGCCTAACCATCTCCTGTGGACTTCTGAGGAAGTTGATCAAGTCGAGAAGCTGAAGGAAAGGCTCATAACTGCCCCTGTTTTAGCCTTACCCTCCCTAGAAAAGCCATTCCACCTTTTTGTTAATGTGGACAGTGGGGTAGCTTTAGGAGTACTGACTCAAGAACACAGAGGCCGTCGGCAGCCTGTAGCCTTCCTATCAAAGATCTTAGACCCAGTCACTCGTGGATGGCCCCAATGCATCCAGTCCATCGTGGCTACGGCAATACTAGTCGAGGAAAGCAGAAAGTTAACCTTTGGAGGAAAATTGACAGTAAGCACGCCTCACCAAATTAGAACTATCTTAAACCAGAGAGCAGGGAGATGGCTTACTGACTCGAGAATCTTAAAGTATGGGGCCATTCTGTTAGAAAAGGATGATTTAACATTGACCACTGATAATTCACTCAACCCAGCAGGTTTCCTCACAAGGAATCCAGATATAAGGAGGGAACACACATGTTTAGATTTAATTGATTACCATACAAAGGTTCGACCAGACCTAGGAGAAACCCCCTTCCGGACTGGATGGTACTTATTCATACATGGTTCTTCTCAGGTGATTGAGGAAAAAAGACACAGTGTGTATTCAGTGATTGTTGGAGAAACTCTTGCAGAAATAGAGTCAGGAAAATTGCCCAACAGTTGGTCTGCTCAAACGTATGAGCTGTTTGCCCCCAGCCAAGCCTTAAAGCACTTGCAGCACCAGGAAGGAACCATCTATAGTGATTCTAGGTATGCCTTTGGAGTGGCCCATATGTTTGGGAAAATTTGGACTGAACGAGGTCTCATTCATAGTAAAGGTCAAGACCTTGTTCACAAGGAGCTGATCACCCAACTATTGAATAATCTTCCGTTGCCAGAAGAAATAGCTATTGTCCATGTTCCCGGACACCAGAAAAGCCTTTCTTTTGAAAGTCGAGGAAATAACCTAGAAGATCAGGTAGCCAAGCAGGCTGCTGTGTCTTCTGAAATGCGTATTTTTCACTTAACTCCCTGCCTCCCTCCTCCTACCATAATCCCCATTTTCTCTTCCGCTTAAAAAGAAAAACTAATAAAAATAGGCGCTAAAGAGAATTCAGAAGGAAAATGGATACTGCAAGACCAGAGAGCAGTTCTCAGAGTTTATGATTGCACAGGAATTTATACTCTGTCCAAACAGGTTACAGATAGTTGCTTAGTATTTAAGAAAACTAATTAACATACTATAAAAATATTACCTCTCGGGGGAAGGAATCCAGGTTTAAGGCCATTCCAAAGTATCCAAGTTGATTACACAGAAATGCCTCCAATAGATCATCTAAAATATTTACTAGTGATAGTAGACCACCCCACTCACTGGGTCGAAGCTATCCCCTTTCAAATGCAACAGCCAATAATGTAGTTAGGGCCCTAATTGAAAATATAGTACCCAGGTTTGGACTAATAGAAAATATTGACTCAGACAGTGGAACTCATTTCACCGCACACATTATTAAAAAGCTATCCCAAACATTAGACATTAGATGGGAACACCATACTCGCTGGCACACCCCCTCATCAGGGAGAGTAGAAAGGATGAATCAGACTCTAAAGAACCACTCAACCAAATTAGTCTTAGAGACTCGATTGCCATGGACCAAGTGTCTTCCTATTGTCCTGCTGAGAATTCAAACTGCACCACGGAAAGATATTGGTCTTTCTCCTTATGAGACGCTCTACGGATTACCTTATTTGCACTCCACTGCTGATATACCTACCTTTGAAACAGAAGATCAATTCCTTATAAATTATATAGTTGGTCTACCTTCTATTTTCTCTTATCTTAAAACTAAAGGTCTATTAGCACAGGTGCCGCCCTTGGAGTTCCCGGTGCATCAGCATCAGCCTGGGGATCACGTCCTCATCAAGAGCTGGGAAGAGCAGAAGCTTGAGCCAGCCTGGGGAGGTCCTTACTTAGTGCTCCTAACTACTGAAACCTCAGTCCGCACAGCAGAGAGAGGATGGACTCACCACACCAGTCAAGAAAGCACCGCCTGGGACTATGGTCCACGACCATAGTCGTGGGGGGAAACCCTACCAAACTAAAGCTAAGAAAAATTTAACTCTCTTTCATCTATTCTATTACTCTTTCTTCTTTCCTTGCTCTATCGCTGACCATCTAGTTATTAACATAACCAAGTCCATTTTGCCTCAAACTATTGCATTTGATGCTTGCCTTCTTGCCTTGTTATACCCTGTGGGGACTTGTTAAGTCAAAGACAGCCCTCTGCTTTAGAAAAGTGCCTGTGTGCCTCCTGGCTCTCCTCAGACTGGGCATTAGTGAATTAGGACCATTTAATCTGGGGAGATTTCGATAAAGACCCCAGTGGCAACCAGGAGTCTTGCCCACTCGATGTAGAGCTTTTGTGCCGTAGCTGGTCCAACGTTCTATGGACCACTAAAGAGCAAGGATAGACTGCCCCAACCAGTTTCTGTAGTTTCCTAAAACCATACATTCATTTCACTAAAGGGACAGCACCCCCAACTGTCAGCTAAACCAGTGCAATCCTATACAGGTTATTATCTCAAGCCCCCAAAGTTCTTCCCCTTTTCTAAACCGGTTCCCTTCTTTAAGCCGGTTTTATGGTATGGAGGCTGAGGTTTCTGGAACAGACCCTATTGGATTCTTTGAAATGCGTTTCTTTGATCCCCCACTGCCTGCACCTTCCTCTAAGCCTTTTTCCAAAATCTCTCACAATGGAACCATTGTTCCTCCTCCATCTAACGACAAGGCCAAGATAGCGATGGTAGAAGTTAAAGACTTAAAACAAGCTTTGACAATTGAGATTGGATACCAAGATGTAAATGCCTGGTTGGAATGGATCAAATATTCCTTCCACACGTTAAACAAAAGCAACTGTTATGCTTGTGCACGTGGCAGGCCAGAAGCCCAGATTGTCCCCTTTCCACTAGCGTGGTCCTCCAGTCGACCGGGCATGGGTTGCATGGTAGCTCTTTTCCAGGATTCTGCAGCCTGGGGTGACAAGTCATGCCAACCTCTCTCTCTGCTATATCCCAAAGTCTGATACCCTGCGGGTCAGCCCCTGAGGGCCATCCAGCTTCGGTTTCCCAACACCAAGTTCACTTCAAGTCTCTCACAACAGGGAGGAAACTTAATGTTCCTTGGAGACCTGAAGGGATGCAGTGAGCTTAAGAATTTTCTTTCTTTCTTCCTTTCTTTCTTTCTTTTTTCTTTTCTTTCTTTTTTCTTTTCTTTCTTTCTCTCTTTCTTTTCTTTCTTTCTTTTTTCTTTCTTTCTTCCTTTCTTGCTTTCTATCTAGACCTGCTTGATTTATTCTGATTATTTAATACACAATGACGCAACTGTGATCCCAAAGTGTGCAAAGTTAAAGCCTTCAACTGCAGCTGAGGAGAGGGCAGGAATGGTATACCTGGGGACGGTGGTGAGTCAGAAATGACAGGCAGGCGGCCATGACCAGGGAAGCCTCCTCCCCAGGGACAGGGACAGGGAAGTGGCCTGAGGAGCAGGGCCCAAGGGTAGTCCAGGGCCAGGGAAGGGGGCAGAGACCTCCCCTTGGCCTAGGTCAGGAGCTCAGAAGTGCCACAGGCTGAGGGGGCAGCGGCCCAGGAAGGGCCAGAGGCAGGGCCAGGAGAGCACAATTTCCTGGGGGGCTGGGGGCAGGGAGGTGCCCTACAGGAGAAGCCAGGAGGGGCTACCTGCCCCTGGGGTGGGGGCCAGGCTGGAGCAGGCTGAAGCAAGAAAGGCCTGAGAGCCCGGCTGGCTGGGCTTGATGGGGCTCCCAGGGCAGTCTGGCCCAGGGAGCAGTCCTGACTCTGCAGGGGTGCCCAGCAAGGGGCCACAGACCCCTCTGGACCTCTCCTCCTCTCTCCCTGGAAAGGAGCTGGGGAACCCGTAGTGCAAATCTGTGGACCACTCAGTTATGGAGGGAGGCTGCGCCCGAAGGTGGACACTGGGGTGCGACCCCTCCACCACCTCGGCCTCCACCCCTGTCCTCAGTACAGCCTCTTCTTGTAAGAGTGCAGGCCTTGGACGCCACCCTTGATCTGGGCCAACATGGTCCACTTCTCAAACTTGCACTCTCCTGAGTACATCATGGACAAAAGGACAGACAGGTTGCAGACCCCAGTATCCTGGCAGCCATGCTGGATGCCCGCTATGAGGTAGGACACGAACTTCTGAATGGACCCTTTGTCCTGGATGGAGCTGGAGACACCCTGCGCGATCTTCACCTTATCCCCCTCCATGAAGTATTGTTTCTGGCTGCTGCTGCTCTTCTCCAGGGCATCCAGTGAGCCCATACCCCCGTACTTCTTGAGCCACACCCCATCTGAGAAGAAGTACTTGCTGGGGACCTCCGTGGTGGCGGCCAGAAGGGAGCCCATCATCACTGTGGAGGATCCAAGGGCCAGGGCCTTGACCATGTTCCCCATGGTCTGGATGCTGCCATCGGCTATGTAGGCACACCAAAGTGCCGGGCATACTCGGCCACCTTGTACACAGCAGTGCCCTGGGGCCAGCTGTAGGCCATCACTTCCTGGGTGATGCAGATGGAGCTGCAGCCCATGCCCACGTGCAGCCCTTCCACACCAGTGTCAATCAGGTTCTTCGCCTGGGCTGCTGTCACCATGTTCCCCCCAATCACCTGGAGGTGGGGGTACTTCTGTTTGATGTAATACACCATGGCCATCTGATACAATGAGTTCCCTTGGGACAAGTCCAAGACTATGATGTCAACGCCCATCTGGGTGAGCAGGTCCAGGCGGTATTTGTCATCCTCACGGGTGCCCACAGCTGCCCTGCACAGCAGCTGCTTGTGGGAATCCTTGGAGGCCAGAGGGTAGTCTCAGTTCTTCTTCATGTTGGTGTGGGCGATGATGGCCACCAGCTCATTGTGATCATTGACGATAGGCAGCTTCCCTTTCTTGCTACGGCTGCAGGATCTCATTTGCCTCTTTCAACATCACACCTGCTGGAGCCACCAGCAGCTCAATCCTTGGTGTCATCACCTCACTGAGGAGGGTGATGTGGTCCTTCTCAGCAAGAAAGTTGATGTCTCAGGAGGTGACGATGTCCACCAGCTTGCTGCCCATGGTGCCTGTCTCAGTGATGGGGATGCCCGAGAAGCCATGCCGCATCTTGGCCTCCAGCACATCACCCACGGTGTGTGAGGGGCTTAGTACCACGGGGTCCATGATAAAGCCCCGTTCAAACTTCTTGACCTTCTGCACCTCATTGGCCTGGAACTCTGGGGTGCAGTGGTGGTGAATGAAACCAATACCTCCCATCAGAGC
The DNA here is from genome assembly GCF_028858775.2 of Pan troglodytes. Lineage (NCBI taxonomy): Eukaryota > Metazoa > Chordata > Mammalia > Primates > Hominidae > Pan > Pan troglodytes. The sequence goes on along the minus strand of NC_072404.2, from coordinate 153,813,878 downwards.
CATTGCGATGGCCATGTCAGCTTCTGTCACAGCGTCCATGGGGGAGGAGATCAGTGGCATCTTCAGCGTGATCTTCCAAGTCAGGGCTGAGGTCAGGTCCAACTTATCAGCTATGAAGTCTATGAATCCTGGGAGAATCAGGAAGTTGTTGTAGGTGAGGCCGTCGCGAGCTGCTGCACCAGTGAAGAGCTGCTGCGCCATGAGCCCATCCTCGGGCATGTAGCTGGTGCCGCCTCTGATCAGGTAGTCTGCCATGCTGCCGCGAGACCCCGCAATCAGACATAAACACCTGCGTGGCTGCCAGCCACTGCTGCTGCCGCTGCTGCTGCTGACGCTGCACCGTGTCCATGCTGTTGCCGCAGGCCGGGCAGGCTCAAGCTTAAGAATTTTCAAGAGCTTACCAATCAGTCAGCCCTTGTTCATCCCCGAGCGGATGTGTAGTAGTATCGTGGTGGACCTTTACTGGACACTGCCAAATAACTGGAGTGGCACTTGTGCTTTAGTCCAGTTGGGTATCCCTTTTACTCTGGCATTTCATCAACCAGAGGAAGGAAAAATAAGACATCGTAAAGTAAGAGAAGCCCCTTATGTGTCTTTCGACTCTCACGTCTATTTAGACACAATTGGAGTCCCACGGGGAATACCAGATCAATTTAAAGCCCGAAATGAAATAGCTGCAGGATTTGAGTCAATATTTTGGTGGGTGACAATTAATAAAAATGTAGATTGGATAAACTACATCTATTACAACAAACAGCGATTTATTAACTACACTAGAGATGCTGTTAAAGGAATAGCTGAGCAGTTAGGGGCTACTGGCCAGATGGCTTGAGAAAATAGGATAGCCTTAGACATGATATTAGCAGAAAGAGGAGTTTACGTCGTGATTAAAACTCAATGTTGCACCTTCAACACCGCCCCTAATGGAAGTATAACAAAGGCATTGAAAGGACTGACTGCTCTATCCAATGAATTAGCCAGCAACTCAGGGGTAAATGACCCCTTTACAGGATGGCTAGAAAAGTGGTTTGGTAAATGGAAAGGAGTAATAACCTCGATTCTTACCTCCCTCGTAGCCGTAATAGGTGTACTTAATCTTGTCGGGTGCTGTGTCATATCATGCATCCATGGGTTGGTGCCGAGGCTCACAGAAGTGGTACTTACTAAGATCTCCCTTAACTATTCTCCACCTTAACCAGAGAAGCTCCTTCTTTTGGAAAATCAGGCAGAACAACTAGGCCAAGACATGTTAAAGGAGTTAAAGAAAAAGCTATAAGGAAAAATGCTAGAGGGGGAAGTTGTTAAATATGAGTTATAAATTTCTCTTCAAAGAATTAATATGTCAGTATGTTCAATTCTTTGCCTTCTACTTTTAAACTTAACTTCCACGTAAAGCAACCTTTTCCGATTACCTGCTCCACCCTGACTCTTCTCCACCCTGACTCACTCTGGTGATTTCCTACTCTACCCTGACTCATTCTGATTACCTGCTCTGTCATAACCATTTTTCCCGCCAAACCACTCTCCCCATCACGCTCTTTAAATTACCCAATCGGAATTAGTTTAGCCTGTGCAGTCTAACCCCAGCCAATAGGGGAATGACACAGCAGCAGGGGCCACATGTGCCAGGGATAAGAACCCCTTCCCCTCCCTTGTCCAAGTGTGCGCTCACCATTGCTCCATCTGTAAGGGCTCACCCTTCTATAGAAGTAACTTGCCTTGCTGAGAATTAAAAAGAAAATTTTATATTCGAGTGCTATTTCTTTTGCAGCAACAAAACTTTATTTATAACAAAGTGTTGGTTGTTTTTTTTTTTTTTTTTTTTTTTTTTTTTGAGATGGAGTCTCGTTCTGTCGCTGTCGCCCAGGCTGGAGTGCAGTGGTGTGATCTCGACTCACTGCAACCTCCGCCTCCTGGGTTCAAGCAATTCTATGCCTCAGGCTCCCAAGTAGATGGGATTACAGGTGCCCACCATCATACCTGGCTCATTTTTGTATTTTTAGTAGAGACAGGGTTTCACCATCTTGGTCAGGCTGGTCTTGAACTCCTGACCTCCACCCGCCTCAGCCTCCCATAGTGCTGGGTTTACAGGCATGAGCCACCGTGCCCGGCCAAGTGTTTGTCTTTCTGGTTTCCAGATTCCACCTTGCAAGAGTCACATCATTACCACAAATCTTCTATGGTTAAAAGGTTCTTATTATGAATAACAAAAGGCACTGCCCGTCCCCATTCCCCATCCCTGAAGAAACTCCAAGAGTTTTAGAAATTCTTGTGTCTGCAACCAGGGTCAGAGACCAAATATTAGAACAAAAGGTACTCCTACCACCCTTATCACTCAGGAAATTACAAGAACTTTAGGGGTTCTGTGTCAGAAACTGGGACAAAGATCAAATATATATTTATCTTATCACAAGCCCTGATCCGATAGAATTGGTATCCTCATAAGAACAGAAAGAGAGCTATGGTCTGTCTTCCACAGGCACACACTAAATAAATAAGTAAATAGATAAATAATAAGGCCATGTAAGAGCCTAGGGAGAAGACAGCTGTCTGCAAGCCAGGAACAGTGTCTTCCCCAGGAATGGAACTGGCTAGAACCTGGGACTTCCCAGCCTTCAGAACAGAGATATTTCTGTTGTTTAAGTCACCCAGTCTATGGTACTTTGTTATAGCACCGCAAGTAGATAAAGGAACCCAGTAATACATATGGACACCTATAGATTTATAAAATCTATTTGAATGCTGGTTTATTATTCTATAACATAACTGGTTGGAGAGGAGCTGTATTAAGAGACATTTGGCTGGTGCAGTGGCTCATGCCTCCAATCCCAGCACTTTGGGAGGCCGAGGCAAGTGGATCACCTGAGGCCAGGAGTTCGAGACCAGCCTGGCCAACATGACGAAACCTTTTCTCCACTAAAACTACAAAAATTAGCCAGGTGTGATGGCACACACCTGTAGTCCCAGCTACTTGGGAGGCTGAGTCATGAGAATCACTTAAACTCAGGAGTTGGAGGTTGCAATGAGCTGAGATTGCACCACTGCACTCCAACATGGGCCCCAGAATAAGACTCTCTCTCAAAAAAAAAAAAAAAAAAAAAAAAGAAGAAGAAGAAGAAGAGACATTTAAGCTTCTGTTAGTTTAGTTATGAGTTAGGCTGATATGACAATTTCCGTGGCTCAAATAATATCAAGTTTATTTCTCCATCATATAACATAGACCTGGGTGGGGCCACAGCTCCACTTCATCATTCAAGGCAACCGGAACACCTCGCATACCCAGAGGTTATACAAGTATTCATCTTGAAGATTTTCTAATGTATATATTTTAATAGGTAACACATTCTTACGGTTTAAAGATTAAAATACAACAAGAAAGCTAGACAGTGAAAAATCTTGCTACTTCCTGTAGTCCCATCTATCTCATTAACTTCATGACCCTCTTTCTCTCCTGGAAAATCTACTGTAAACTCATTAAAGAATGGGAGGAAAATACAGATAACATATCAGTATTATTTTAAAAATAGTTTTGACCTCACAGACCCCCTGAAATGGCATCAGGGACCAGTAGGGTTTCTCACACCACATTTTGAGAACCACTGCCCCACCCCAAGACTAGCAGGTAGAAAACTTTTCCAAAAACCTAGTTGAGGGCCAGGCAGGGTGACAGGTACCTGTTTGTTGATGTGGGAGGATCCCTTGAGCCCAGTAGTACTTGACCAGTCTAGGCAACATAGCAAAAACCTGCATCTTTAAGAAAAAACATTTTTTTACCCTGCAAAGCTACGACTTCTAGAAAATAAAAAGAAAAAAAAAGGAAAAACATTTTTTAATTTAAAAAAGCCAATTGAACTGATTGATTTATTAAATAACCATATATTTATTTAGAGATTTAGAATTTTTATAATACTTTCCGTGTGACTGTTTCACAGTGTTATTTATTTTTAAATTTAACCACTATGGAAGCTTGGAATAAAGAATAATGGCTCCCAGCTGGGTGCGGTGGCTCATGCTTGTAATCACAGCACTTTGGGAGGTTGAGATGAGTGGATCTCCTGAAATCAGGAGTTCGAGACCAGCCTGGCTAATATGGTGAAACTCCGTTTCTACTAAAAATACAAAAATTAGCCAGGCATGGTGGTGCATGCCTGTAATCCCAGCTACTCGAGAGTCTGAGGCAGAAGAATCACTTGAACCAGGGAGGTGGAGGCTGCAGTGAGCCGAGATCATGCCATTGTACTCCAGCCTGGGCAACAAAAGCAAAACTCCGTCTAAAAAAAAAATAAATAAAAATAATAATAATAATAATAATAATGGCTCCCACAGCTCTACCCACCTCTTACTCTCCTCCTTATGGTAACCATGGTAATAGTTGTTGTACATACTTCCAGGGTATTTTTCTCTGCATATGTATTCATATACACATGTGCACTTGGAGCCTGGGGTTTGTCTTCCCCAACCCAACACACACACACACACACACACACACACACACACATAGAATTGTGCTATATATATTTTTTCTGTGACTTACCCCTTTTACTTTACAGTCTGAAGATTTCTTCATATTTTTGCACATAAATATGCCTTATTCTTTTGCACAATCATGTAATATAGTAACAACTCTGTGACATGAACATTTTATTATTTCCGAAGGTGGGGAAGGGAAGGAAAACCAAATTTGTTCTTACTTTCATATAGATGACCAGTGGTACCAACCACATTCATTAAATGGCTCATCTGTTTCTCTGTAATTTGAAATGCCACCTGTAGCTTATATCAGATTTCCATATATGCATGTGTCTCCCTTTTATTTATTGATTTGTCTATTCTTAAATACACTTCTAATTTATGCATCTTTATTATATAGTATTTCAGTCTAAGAGGCTACATCTACTCTGTTGTATTTCTCTTTTCAGATTATTTAGACTGGTCTTGAATGTTTACTATTCCAAATACACTTTGCAATTAGTTTTTCAAGTTCTATTTTAAAAACCTAATTGTGATTTTTAAAAATGAAATTGCATATTTTTGAATAGAAATACATGGACTTAATGCAAAATTCCAAGTGTATACAAGCATACCATTGTTAGATATGAGTTCTAAATTTCTCTTCAGAGAATCAATGTCGGTATGTTCAATTCTTTGCCTTCTACTTTTAAACTTAACTTCCTCATAAAGCAACCTTTTTCGATCACGTGCTTTACCCTGACTCATTCCGATTACCTGCTCATCCTCCAGCCCAACTCATTTCTATTTCCTGCTCTGCCATAACCATTTTTCCTGCCAAATCACTCACCCTGTCACCCTCTTTAAATTAGCCAATCGGAATTAGTTTAGCCTGTGCAGTCTAACCCTAGCCAATAGGGGAAGGACACAGCAGCAGGGGCCATGCACGTCAGGAATAAGACCCCCTTCCCCTCCCTTGTCCAGGCGTACGCTCACCATTGCTCCATCTGTGAAGGCGCACCCTTCTATAGAAGTATATTGCCTTGCTGAGCAGAAAAATTTTATATTTGAATGCTATTTCTTTTGCGGCAACGAAACTTTATTTATAACACCTGTTCACTGCATATGTGCATACTATTGAGAAAGCAGTCATGGCAGGTGGCATGCAGATGCTAATGGTTGCTAAAAAATTAACTCATGATCTTTATGTCACTAGTCTGGGTCATCACCATTAATTCTACCTTTGAGGACCTCTAGAATTAGGTTGTAACTGTATTTTGACTCATTCTTATTTTTATTATAGTTAATTGTATATACAATTGTATCTGTCTCCCCAACACAAGTATGGGCTTCCCAGAGACAGCATTTGTGTTGATTTCTCTTTGTATTCTAGTGCTAAGGATGTAGACCAGAGCCTTGGGATGGTATTAAAGAGAGAAAAAGAGTTGGTTTTGATGTGTGAGAGGGTGACCTATATTAAGACTGGGCTCCACTGAGAGTAGACACTGAAAATAGAAAACAATTGTCATTTAAAATATGCAAACAAGTCTCAGCCTCCTAGAGGGAAAGCCTTGATTTACATGGAGGTCAACCATCTCTGAGTTCTAAGAAAACCATTCTCATTTTGCTTTAGTTGTGCAAATGTGAATGAAGACACTTTCTAAAGTGAAGGTGTGGTCTAAGGGCTAAAGTGCTCTTCAGGGTTCTATAACTTTTGTCTTAATGCAGACAGAATTGTATATCTAAATATTCTTCCCTTGAGACTCTCATGTAGAGAAATGCTTGTTTCCTAGACTCAGACTGCCCCATGCAATTGTTTCTGCTTACTCTTGGGCGTTGTCCATAGTTAAATCCTTTATTGTGTTGGTTACTCACAGAAAATCAGTGACACCGAACATTGCTGAAATGATGTTCAGGCCTGGTCATCCCTTCATGCTGGAGGAAAAACTGCCAAAAAAGCACTACACTTGTCACCGGTGGCAGGTGTCCAGGTTCTTGGTGTCTTGAACAAAGAATTGGACAAAATGCACAAACGAAGCAAGGAAGGAATGAAGGGATTTAATGAATATGAAAGTACACTCCACGGTGTGGGAGTGGGTCAAGCATAGGGGCTCAAGCGTCTTGTTACAGAATTTTTGGAGTTTATATACCCTGTACTTGGAATATGCCTTATGTAAATGAAGAGAATGACAAAGTTATTTACTCAGCCTACACCCTATGGAGAGGATATTTCCTGTCATAGCTGAAGTGGGAATTGGCCTTATATTTTCTGCCTCCAGACGCTATTTTCCTGCCTCACACTGATTGTCCTACATGACATAAACTGGATTGTTGACAGCACATCATTTAATTCAAGACTGAATATCCCATACTTTGATAACAACAACAAAAAGATTAGAGTCAAGTGAACTTGGTAATAATTTCTTCTTTCTTTAGATTGAAACTAGAGGAAGCTCTTTTTGGGGATATGATCAATTTCCCACAATATATAACCAATTCAGAATCAATCCTTCCTTCCCTTCTTCCCTCCCTCTCTTCCTCCTTCCCTTCTTCCCTCCCTCTCTCCCTCCTTCCCTTCTTCCCTCCCTCTCTCCCTCCTTCCCTTCTTCCCTTCCTTCCTCACTTTCTTCTTTCTTTCCTCCCTCCCTCCCTTCCTCCCTTCCTTCCTTTCTGTTTTTGAGATCGTGTCTCACTCTGTCGCCCAGGCTGGGGTGCAATGGTTGAATAACGACTCACTGTAGCCTTGACTTCCCCTGCCCCAGGCAATCCTTCCACCTGAGTAGCTGGGACCACAGTGCCACCATGCCCAGCAAATTTTTGGTGTTTGTTTTGTTTTGTTTTGTTTTGTTTTTGTTTTTGTTTTTGTTTTGTAGAGATGGGGTTTCACCAAGTTGCCCAGGCTGTTCTCCAACTTTTGGGATCAGGCAATCCTTTCACCTTGGCCTCCCAAAATGCTGGGATTACATGCTCATTGTGAGCCACTGTGCCAGTCCCAGAATTTTTCTTTCTCTTCTTGTAATTTTCAAAAACTATCATACACAATACAGTGAGCTCTCCCTTAAAAACATTCAATATACTCTATTCTTACTCCCTTTTCATTTTCTTTATCTCATTCATCTTAGTTTAATGGTTAGTTTTCTTCTCTCTGGACCTGTTTTTTTTTTTTTTTTTTTCTGCCAATACTTCTACCTTTTGGAGATTCATAGCTATTTTGCATTTGAACTGCTTTTTAAATAAAACGATAACACAAAAAAAAACTTTGGGACAAATGAAGGCTAAACACAAGAAGACCTTAAAACAACTTGAAGAATCTCTGTCACTTAATGCACATAGAAACATTGACAAAACAAAAGTCAAACATAGCATACAATTCAAATGTACTGCATGCAATATTCTCTAACTAGAAACTGTCATGCCAAGGTCATCTGTGAGTGGGTCTTTGAAACCATAAGGTCAAAATATTCTCATAGGATATTTAGTTAGTATATTTTTGAGTGAAAAGTCGTTGTTTTTAAGGAGTTAGAAAAGGAGCATTTTGGCCATTATGGTAAAAAGTTAGTCGAATAGTTGCTGTGGGTTAAGAATGATAAAAACCAAAAAAATTAAGTCTGATGTCTGAAAATTTTATTCTGAAATCATCAAGTATTTATTAAAGTCTTGTTAAATGTTTCAGTGAGGCTTAGTGCTGTGGCTCATGCCTGTAATCCTAGCACTTTGGGGGGCTGAGGAAAGAGGGTCACTTGAACCTGGGAGGTGGAAGGCGCAGTGATCTGTGATCCTGCTACTTCACTCCAGTCTGGGTGACAGAGGAGAATCTGTCTCCAAAAAAAAGGAAAGAAAGAAAGAAAAAGAAAAACACAGTGTTTCCACCAAGTATTAGCTATCATCATTGGGAAAGGAAGGAAATGTGCACACCTGCAGTTGGGACTAGGCAGCAAGAGAGAAGGGAAAGCTGTTAAGAACCCATAGAATAAGAAGGCATCCTAAAAGCTTCTGCTGCTGCTTCTTCTTTTTTTTTTTTTTTTCTGATACAGGTCTCACTCTGTTGCCCAAGGGTGTGATCTCAGCAGTAATCAACTCACTGCAACCTCCACTTCCTGGACTCAAGCCATCCCACCTCAGCCTCCAAAGTAGTTGGGACCACAAGAGCATGACACCATGCCTGTTTGTTTTGTTTTGTTTTGTTTTGTTTTGTTTTGTTTTTTAGAGACAGGATGGACAGAGTCTTGCTCTGTCACCCAGGTTGGAGTGCAGTGGCACAATCATAGCTCACTGCAACCTCAAACTCCAGGGCTCAAGCACTCCTTTTGCCTCCACCTCTCAAAAGTACCAAGATTACAGGCACAAGCCACCATGCTGGGCCAATTCTAAAAGCTTCTAAAGGAAGGAAAAACAAACAAACAAACAAACAAACCAGGTCATAGATATACAACTAAGAATCAGAATGAAATCAAACTTCTGAACAGCCACACAGAAAGCTAGAGACAATGGGGAAAAGCCTTCAGAATTAGGAGAAAAAATCATTACCAACCCTGAACATTTTTCTGTATTATTCAAATGATTTTTAAAGAGATAATACCAGTGCATAGCTCTATGATCATATTGAGAGAGGAGAAAGGAATAAACTGGTCAGGCAGGCAGTTAGGGTGGGTCCTCAGTTGAATTCTTTCAAACAAAAGAACAGCCTGAAAAATCAAGCAGCAGGCACAGATAAGGGAACTTGCACAGAGAGGACTTGCCTAAGACATGCCCACAGCCACACAGATAAGAAAGACTACACAGCTGACTTGCCTAGATGTGTCTGCAATGGAAAATTCTGTCTGCTGACACATGTGCAGTAAGGGGAACAAAGCAATATGGAGTAACTCAAGCTAAGGGCTCACAGGTGCATTAGGAGGATGGTGTGGAGCTACCAGAAATTTGCATCTTATGCAAATGAGATGCCTTGCCCCCATCAGTTTCTGATAAAAGCCTTTGCATTCAACTGTAAAAATGGCAACCCTCTTTTGGGCTCCCTCTCCATTGCAGAGAGGCTTCTTCTTTTGCTTATTAAACTTTTGCTCCAACCTGACCCTTTATGTTCAAGCTCCTTAATTCTCTCACTTGTGAGACAAAGAACTCCAGGTGATACCTCACAAGGAGAGATTGCTACATTGTGGTGCCTTGGCAAGACCGTAACAATATGTATTTCTACTCCTTTTTGCCACATTGTGGTGCGTTGGCAAGACTGTAACAATATGTATTTCTACTCCTCTTTAGCCTGAAAAGTAATCTCGCAAAAATAGTGTCTCTTTGCTATATAAATGTATAAATATATGTATATTTGGGGGTGGGGGTCTCACTATGTTGCCCAGACTGGTCTCAAGCTCCTGGATCAAGCGATCCTCTTGTTTCAGTCTTCTAAGTAGCCAAGATTACAGGCGCATACCACTGCACCCTGCTACTCAGCTTCTCTGCTACCACTCTCTCTCTGTCTTTCCATATATATATATTTGTTTGTTTTTGAGACAGCGTCTCACTCTGTTGCCTGAGCTGGAGTGCAGTGGTGATATCACAGCTCACTACAGCATGGACCTTTCAGGCTCAAGCAATCCTCCCACCTTGGCTTCCTGAGGAGCTAAGACTACAAGCATGGGCCATCACATCAGGCTAATTTTGTTTATTTTTTGTAGAGATGTAGAGACTGAGGTCTCACTGTGTTTCCCAGTCTGGTCTTGAAATCCTAGGTTGAAGTGATCCTCCTGTGTCAGCCTCCCAAAGTGTTGGGATTACAGGCATGAGCCACTGTGCCCAACTGCCATATTTTTAACATTGTAATCATAGTAAAGCATTACCTGTTACAGACTTTAACGACGAGATGTACTAGAAGTTTGTATTCGTCCGTTCTCCCACTGCTAATAAAGACATACCTGAGACTGGGTAATTTATAAAGGAAAGAGGTTTATTTGACTCACAGTGCAGCATGACTGGGAGGCCTCAGGAAACTTACAATCATGGTGGAAGGGGAAGCAAACATCTGCTTCTTCACATGGCATCAGGGAGAAGAAGAATGAGTGCCCAGTGAAGGAGAAAGCCCTTTATAAAAATATCAGATCTGGTGTGAACTCACTATCATGAGAACAGGGTGGGGGAAACGCCCCCTTGGTTCAATTATCTACAGCTGGTGCCTCCCACAACATGTGGGGATTATAGGAACTACAATTCAAGATGAGATTTGGGTGAGGACACACAGTCAAACCATATCAAAGTTGTAGGGTGTTTCTGAAGTAGCCTCACCACCTCTCCTAACTTGACTTCCCAAAAGAATTGGAATTCTCCTTATTAGGTGCAGTGAGTTCCTCTTCAAAGAATCAGCTTGTTCAGCTTCCTTGTTCTTTGTTCTCTATTTTCAGAGCCTAACTTCCTCATTCTTTGTGCCTCCTTGTCCCTAGTTATGGTAAACAACATTCCCGCCAGTTCTAATCTGATTCACACCTGTTCCCTTGGTTACCTGCCCTGCCTGTAACTGTCCTTCCCACCAAAAGTATTCTTCCCGCCAAAACTGCTCACCCCACCGCTGTAACCCACACCCCTGCTCCATTTAAAATAGCCAGCCGGGATTAGTTTAGATTGTGCAGTCCAGCCCCAGCCAATGAGAGCCGGACACAGCAACAGGGACTAACTGCATTAGAGATAACAATCCCTTCCCTTCTTTGTTTGGTGTGCTCTTGGGCTTGTGACTGATGCAGGCAGCACCCTTCTGCAGAAGTAAATTTACCTTGCTGAGAAATCCTTAGTCTGAGTGTTCATTCTCTCTGTGGCTCCAAGCTCTTATTTCCAACATCCTTTTCAGAACTCCAGTGTAACTTACATTGTATTATGATCAATGGTCTCCTCATTAGACTTTTAGGGTGACCATCTCAGTCTCCTCAGCTTACTACACCCACTAGCCTCTCACAGGGCCTTGAATATGGTAGGAGCTCAATGGCCTCATGTTGATAGTTGCTATACTTTGCAGAATCTCCTATCTTTGGAAATATTTTCAAAAATGTCTTCATAGGGCAGGCATAGTGGCTCAGGCCTATAATCCTAGCACTTTGGGAGGCTGAGGTGGGAGGATGACTAGAGCCCAGGAGTTCAAGAGCAGCCTGGGCAACATGGCAAGACTCTGTTTGTTTGTTTTGAGATGGAATCTCACTCTGTCAGCCAGGCTGCAGTGCAGTGGTGTAATCTCAGCTCACTGCAACCTCCGCCCCCACCCCAGGTTCAAGCAATTCTCCTGCCTCAGCCTCCCGAGTAGCTGGGACTATAGGCACCTCCCACCGTGCCTGGCTCATTTTTGTATTTTTAATAGAAGTGGGGTTTCACCATCTTGGCCAGGCTGGTCTTGAACTCCTGACCTCATGATCTACCTGCCTCAGCCTCCCAAAGTGCTGGTATTACAGGTGTGGGCCACCGCACCCAGCCAAGACTCTGTTTTATTAAAATAAAATAAAATAAAATAAATGTTTTTATTACTTCAAACTCTTTCCCCAACACCAGTTCTACCTCAAAGTAAAAAGATAAGTTATTTTATTTTATTTATTTATTTTTTAACTTTCAGGTTCAGGGTTGCCCATGCAGGTTTGTTATATAGGTAAACTCATGTCAGGGGTTTGATGTACAGGTTATTTCATCACCCAGGTACTAAACATAGTACCTGATAGGTATGTTTTCTGATCCTCTCTCTCTCCTTCCACCTTGAAGTTATTTTAAAACCATGATTTTCCACAACTTATTCCATAAGGGTCAAAATTCATATTGAGATCATGAGGTCCCATCACACTTTACCTCTTGAACATTTTTCTTCTTTCATATAAGTATCAATCATTGAGAGAAATAACTAGTTATTACACTCAATTCATTATTCATTGCTCATAAATATTTGAGTTGAATCACTCCAGATGAGATTTGATAGTAAAATATGCAATTTGAAGCCTTGCTTTCTACTGGAATAGTGGATTTCAGAAGTTTTAGAGCTTCAAGTATATATATATTTTCTAAATTATACAATGAATGAATCTAGTTTGTCTCTTACACTGGTGAGCACCCATTCCTTGGAAATGGAAAGCGATATCCACTTAGCCTTAGCCTCTCTAGAAGCCATTAGCTGTATGACTGGTAGTTACTGCCTCCTATTACTTTTTTTTTTTTTTGAGTGAGAGTCTTGCTCAGGCTGGAGTGCAGTGGTGCAATCTGGGCTCACTGAAACCTCTGCCTCCTGGGTTCAAGAGATTCTCCCACCTCAGCCTCCCTAGTAACTGGGATTACAGGTGTGCACCACCATGCCTGGCTGATTTTTGTATTTTTGTAGAGATGGGGTATCATCATGTTGACTAGGCTGATTTTGAACTCCTGGCCTCAAATGATCTGCCCAACTTGGTCTCCCAAAGTGCTGGGATTACAGGTGTGAGCCACCATGCCTGGCCCTCCTATTACTTTTTATAAAAGCATGGTGTTACAAAAGCATTAGTGCACAAGTAGGAGTATAAGTCAGTCCAGTTTGAAAGGTATAGCAAAGCTCTAAATTACTTTCATATATTTGACCCAAAATTCTACTGTAAGGATTTTGTTTTTGGGAAAAAGTATGCACCAATGTAAATAATGGCATGTGTAGAAGGGTTTTTTGTTTGTTGTTTTTTGTTTGTTTGTTTTTGTTTTTTGTTTTGTTTTGTTTTTTGTTTTGAGATGGAGTCTTGCTCTGTCGCCCAGGCTGGAGTGCAGTGGCGTGATCTTGGCTCACTGCAAGCTCTGCCTTCCGGATTCACATCATTCTCCTGCCTCAGCCTCCCGAGTAGCTGGAACTACAGGCACCTGCCACTGCACCCAGCTAATTTTTTGTATTTTTAGTAGAGACAAGGTTTCACCGTGGTCTCCATCTCCTGACCTTGTGTTCTGCCCGCCTCTGCCTCCCAAAGTGCTAGGATTACAGGCGTGAGCCACCGCGCCCGGCCCTGTTTGTTTTTTGAAATGGAGTCTTGCTCTGTGGCCAGGCTGGAGTGCAGTGGTGCAATCTCGGCTCACTGCAACCTCCACCTCCCAGGTTCAAACGATTCTCCTGCCTCAGCCTCCCGAATAGCTGGGACTACAGACATCGCCACCATGCTCAGCTAATTTTTGTATTTTTGGTAGACTCAGGGTTTCACCATGTTGGCCAGGATGGTCTCGATCTCTTGACCTTGTGATCCATCCACCTCAGCCTCCCAAAGTGCTGGGATTACAGGTGTGAGCCACTGCACCTGGCCAGCATGTATAGAGGGTTTTTAAAAAATTACAGCAATAGTTTAATAGCCAAAAAACTAGAAACAATCAATAAACCAGTACTGAGAGTTTGCTTAAATAGTTATATCTATGAATTGAAATGCTACATAGCCTTTAAGACTCTCCTGTTGGAACACAATATAGGATATATAGGACACAATATAGGACAATATAGGATATGTCCCAGATAAATAGGTGAAGAACTAACTTATGAAAAAAAAAAAAAAAAAAAAAGAAGCAAGGAGGGAAGCAAGGAAGGAAGCAAGGATGGAAAGAAAGACCTGGAAGTGTATATATGAAAATGCTTCCGTGGTTTTTCCCTGAGTGAGATACAGGTGATTTTGTTTTCTTCTATGCATTTTTCTGCTTTTCCAGTAAACAGCTCTTTTTTTAATCAAGCAAAATATTTTAATAAATAAAATGTCAAAGCAACCAAGAATGAACTGTAATATAAACTATGAACTTTGGGTAATAATAACATGTCAGTGTAAGTTCATCAAATGTACCATGATGGTGTGGGATGTTGATATGGGGGAAGCTATACATGTGTAGGGGTAGGGAGTATATGGGAAATCTCTGAAACTTTCACCAATTTTGCTGTGAATCTAAAACTGCTCTTAAACACTGAAGTATTTTAAAATCAATAAATAAAAAAGAAGGAAGCGGGGAGCCAAAGCATTAGTCCAAATGCTGGGCAAAAAATTGGGTTCTGTATCTAATCCCCAAAATGTGTTAATAAGCTCTATCCTGCTTCTCACTCCTTACTTTAGGACTATTCCTAATTATAATAAGCATAAATTTTGTACAGCTCTTTAATTAATTTGTAAAATAGCTTACTCCATGAGAAGTAACATTGTCTCAAGTTTGAGAAAAAAAGGGTTTAGAGCAGAACTGCTGCTTATGTATTTATTTATTTTTATAGAGACAAGTTCTTGCCACATTGCCCAGGCTGGTCTCCAACTCCTGGGCTCAACTAATTCGCCCACTTTGGCCTCCAAAGTGCTTGGGTTACAGGTGTGAGCTTTTCTTTTCTTTTTTTGGAGATGGAGTCTCACTCTGTCACCCGGCTGGAGTACTGTGGCACGATCTTGGCTCACTATAACCTTTACCTCCCGGGTTCAAGCGATTCTCCTGCCTCAGCCTCCTGAGTAGCTGGGACTACAGGCACACGCCACCATGCCTGACTAATTTTTGTATTTTTTTTAATAGAGACAGGGTTTCACCATGTTGGCCAGGCTGGTCTTCAACTCCTGACCTCAGGTGATCCACCCATTTCTGCCTCCCAAAGTGCTGGGATTACAGGCGTTAGCTACCATGCCTGGCCTTGAGCTTTTCTTTTTCCTTTTTTTTTGAGATGGAGTCTCACTCTGTCGCCCAGGCTGGAGTGCAGTGGCTTGATCTCAGCTCACTGCAAGCTCCGCCTCCCAGGTTCACGCCATCCTCTTGCCTCAGCCTCCTGAGTAGCTGGGACTACAGGTGCCTACCACCACGCCCGGCTAATTTTTTGTATTTTTAGTGGAGATCGGGTTTCACCGTGTTAGCCAGGATGGTCTCGATCTCCTGACCTTGTGATCTGCCTGCCTCGGCCTCCCAAAGTGCTGGGATCACAGGCGTAAGCCACCATGCCCAGCCCCAAGCTTTTCTTATATGATGTAATTAAACCTTCTTCTGTGAAGTATCCAGCATTTCTAAGAAAATGTTTTCAGCAATTTTCAGATAGACTTTTATTCTGACATAGGAAAAACCAGTGCTTTTCCTATTCTTTTGTTAGAGTAGACAGCTAGGCAGACATGAGCAGGGCAGAGAGGAATGTTGGGCAACCATCAGGTGATGGTCAGGTGGTTGTTAAACCGGCTAGCTAAAATAATAATTGGTTACAGCTGGTGCCAGGGAAAGATGGTCTCCCAATAGATAGAAAACACCTGAAGCTGGTGACCAGCAGCTTCCCGATAAGATCTCAGGAGCTGGATGAGCAGGCTCAAGCATGAGCACTAAGAGGCAAAATGGTGGAGTTTACCAGTATGTGACCTTCCTCAAGGAATGCTCCACTGATAAGGGAAAAAAACGTCCCAAGTGAGCGAGCACGCACACATCTTCAGTAAACATACTGAGCATGCAGCCCTTCCCAAGTGCTGGCAGGCCACCACACATGTGGATAGCCCACCCTAAGGGAAGAATCAAGGGAGAAGAAATGCAAACCCCAGAACCCAGGCCAATGTATAAAACCCCAGGTCAAAGGCCAAACAGGGCAATTGGGTCTTTCAAGTCGCCAGCTTGGCCCTCTTGCAAGTGTACTTTGCTTCCTTTCGTTCCTGCTCAAAAACTTTTAAATAAACGTTCACTCCTGCTCTAAAATTTGTCTCAGTCTCTCACTCTGCCTTCTGCCCCTTGGCTGAATTCTTTCCTCCAAGGAGGCAACAACTGAGTTTGCTGCAGACCTGTAAGATTTGCTGCTGGTAACACTTTCACTCAACAATCAACAAAGAATGCTTCTGTGACGCCTGACGTGTGTGGGGTTTTACTCCCCACGCAACAAGCAAGCAATCAATTCTCCCAATTCTGCCATGGATACAAACGGGGTTTCCCTAATTCAACTCAACCCTGACACTGTCTTTTTTTTTTTTTTGAGACAGAGTCTTGCTCTGTCACCCAGGCTGGAGTGCAGTGGCGCTATCTCGGCTCACTGCAAGCTCCGCCTCCTGGGTTCACGTCATTCTCCTGCCTCAGCCTCCTGAGTACCTGGGACTACAGGTGCCCGCCACAAAGCCCGGCTAATTTTTTGTATTTTTAGTAGAGACGGGGTTTCACCATGTTAGCCAGGATGGCCTCGATCTCCTGACCTCGTGATCCGCCTGCCTTGGCCTCCCAAAGTGCTGGGATTAAAGGTGTGAGCCACTGCGCCTGGCCTGACACTATCTTTTTGTTTTTTCTTTTTTACAATCCATAGACCTTATTCGGATTTCAGAGTCTGATACCATCTGTCTATCTGGAGATAGCTTCAGATCCCAGAGGTTGAGGGCTCGGCCCTATAAAGCTGTTCCCACTTCAGATGCCAGTAGCAAGCACAGTTTGTGGCCTGAGTTTCTGGCTGACTAGCTATAAATTGGGGTTCCTACAATCCTCTCCTTTGGTTTAATTAATTTGCTAGATGAGGCCAGGTATGGGGGCTCATGCCTGTAATCCCAGCACTTTGGGAGGTCAAGGCAGGTAGATCACTTGAGGCCAGGAGTTTGAGACCAACCTGGCCAACATGGTGAAACACTGTCTCTACTAAAAATACAAAAATTAGCTCAGTGTGGTGGTGTGCACCTGTAATCTCAGCTATCCAGGAGGCTGAGGTATGAGAACTGCTTGAACCTGGGAGGTGGAGGTTTCAGTAAGCCAAGATCGCACCACTGCACTCTAGCCTGGGTAATAGAGTGAGACTCTCTCTCAAATAATAATAATAATAAGACCAGGTGTGGTGGCTCACACCTGTAATCCCAGCACTGTGGGAGGCTAAGGTGGGTGGATCACCTGAGGTCAGGAGTTTGAGACCAGTCTGACCAACATGATGAAACCCCGTCTCTATTAAAAAATACAAAAATTAGCCAGGCATGGTGGTGGGCACGTGTAATCCCAGCTACTTGGGAAGCTGAGGCAGGAGAATCACTTGAACCCAGGAGGTGGAGGTTGCAGTGAGCCAAGATCACGCCATTGCACTCCAGCCTGGGCAACAGAGCAAGACTCTGTCTCAATAATAATAATAATAGCAATAAATTTGCTCGAGCAGTTCACAGAACTCAGGGAAACACTTCATTTACTCTTACCTTTTTATACTAGAAAATATTACAAAGAATACAGATGAACAGGGAGACGGGAGAGATGCATAGGGCAAAGTATGTGGGAAGGGGCACGGAGCTCCCATGTCCTCTCCAGGAGCACCATTCTCCAGAAACCTTCATGTGTTCAGTTATTTGAAGCCCCCAGAACTCAGCCTTTTTAGGTTTTTACGGATGCTTCATTACACAGGCATGATTGATTCAATCATTAACCATTCATGAGCAATTCAATCTTCAGCCCCACTCCTTTCCCTGGAGGTTGGGAGGTGGTACTGAAAGTTTCAACCCTCTGAGCATGCCTTGGTTTTTCTGGTGACCAGCTCCCATCCTGAAGCTATGTAGGGGTCACATGAGCATACAAAAGATAATTCTTTGTTTTATTTATCTATTTATTTTACACTTTTCAACAGTGTCACTTCTCAAACAAAAGACTCTTATCACTCTGGAGAATCCAAGGGTTTTAGGAGCTGTATGCCAAGAAACAGGATGAACACCGAATATATATTTCACAATATCACAACTTTGAGGAGATTAAGAGATTCTTTAAGCCAGAATGCCTTGGAGAAATGACTGATCTCAGATTTGGGGCAGAAAATGTGTAAAGTGATTCTGGAACATCTTTTCTTTATGAGAGAGCAAGGAAACTATCAAAGACTACATGGTCATGTCAAAAGTTTATCAAAACCAACTTGAAGGCTGGGCACGGTGGCTCACGCCTATAATCCCAACATTTTGGGAGGCCGAGGCAGGTGGATCACCTGAGGTTGGTTGGTTGAGACAGGCCTGGCCAATGTAGTGAAGCCCTATCTCTACGAAAAATACAAAAATCAGCCGGATGTGGGTGACAGAGTGAGACTCCATCTAAAAAATAAAAATAAAAATAAAAAATAAATAAAAAACTAACTTGAAGAGACAACAAACTCTTATTGACAGAAGGGATAATTCAAATATCAAAAAGAAGAATGGATTGTGGTGGCTTACACCTGTAACCTCAGCACTTTGGGAGGCCAGGTGGACAGATCACATGAGGCCAGGAGTTGGAGACCAGCCTGCCCAACATGACGATACTCTGTCTCTACTAAAAATACAAAAATTAGCCAGGTGTGTCAAAAAGGTGTGGTGGCACACGCCTACAGTCTCAGCTACATGGGCTGAGACACGAGAATCACTTGAGCTCAGGAGGCCAAGGTTGTAGTAAGCCAAGATCGTGCCATGGCATTCTAGTCTGGATGACAGAGCAAGACTTCGTCTCAAAAAAAAAAAAAAAAAAAAAGAAGAAGAAGAATAGATTAAAGCATATCACGTGAAAATTCAAGAGTTGATAGTCAACAGAAAACCACATTGTTGGCCAGGAGCAGTGGCTCATGCGTGTAATCCCAACATTGTGGGAGGGTGAGACAAGTGGATCACTTGAGGTCAAGAGTTTGAGACCAATCTGGCCAACATGGTGAAACCCCATCTCTATTAAAAATACACACAAAAAAATTAGCCAGGCATGGTGGTGTGGGCCTGTAATCCCAGCTACTTGGGAGGCTGAAGCAGGAGAATCACTTGAATCCAGGAGGCAGAGGTTGCAGTGAGCCAAGACTGCACCAGTACACTCCTGCCTGAGTGTTAGAGTGAGATTCCGTCTAAAAAAAAAAAAATGGATCAGGCTGATAGCACCAGAAACCAAAGGTTGATCTTGCATCACAGAAACAGCATTAGTTATTACATGCCTCTGGATATAAAGCAACCGGGAGTACACATTATCATCAACAAACTATTTTTGCAAAAAAGAAAAAAAAAAATCAAACTTGAAGCTGAAGCTGATCACACCACTAGATCTAACTACGGTACCAGTTTACAGGTAGGTTACACTGGGAGCTGAAGAATATGTGTGTGCTTGAGTGAGAAAATGACAGAGATGCAATTGGCAAAATCCAGATCGTGGGAAATTCTATATAGAATTGTTTTGTATTTATACAAATACAAACAACTTGGGTTCTTCAACATCAATGACAACAAAATGGCTAGTAAAAAAAAAAAAGAGAGAAAAGGAGACCATAGGTTAAAGGAGACATAAAAAATATATCAACCAAATGTGGCCGGGCACGGTGGCTCACGCCTGTAATCCCAGCACTTTGGGAGGCTGAGGCAGGCAGATCACAAAGTCAAGAGATTGAGACCATCCTGACCAACATGGTGAAACCCCATCTCTACTAAAAATACAAAAATTAGCTGGGTGTGGTGGCATGCACCTGTAGTCCCAACTACTCGGGAGGCTGAGGCAAGAGAATACTTGAACCCTGGAGGCAGAGGTTGCAGTGAGCTGAGATGGCACCACTGCACTCCAGCCTGACGACAGAGTGAGACTCCATCTCAAAAACAAAAAAGGAAATGCAATGAGAAGATCTTGTTTGGGTGCTGATTGGAACAAAACATTCGTAAAAATGAAACATTTATGAACTGGTAAAGGAACCTTGAACACTGTCTGGATATTTAATGATATTAAGGAAATATTATTAATCTTTTATATGTATGCATGTGTGTGTCCATATATATATTTTTTCTTTTTTTTGTAAAGATATGGTCTCAGTATATTGGCCAGGCTAGTCTTGAACTCCTGGGCTCGAGAGATCCTCCCACCTTGGCCTCCCAAAGTGCTGGGATTATAGATGCGAACAACCATGATGGTCTGTTAGTGTTTTTTTGTTATGTTAAAGAGAGGGGGAGAGAACATCTTAGAAGTATAAACTCAAGTATCTGTCGGGAAAGAAAATTTTCCTCTCCCTTTTTAGGTCTCTGGCTTAATTTTCAAAACAAACTTACAAGAGAAAGATCAACAGGAGAAAAGTCACACAAATGAATTTGATGTTAAAAGTTTTCCATGGTGGCCGGGGGCGGTGGCTTATGCCTGTAATCCCAGCACTTAGGGAGGCCTAGGTGGGCAGACCACAAGGTCAGGAGTTCAAGACCAGCCTGGCCAGCATGGTGAAACCCTGTCTCTACTAAAGATACAAAAAATTAGCCAGGTGTGGTGGCACGTGCCTGTAATCCCAGCTACTCGGGAGGCTGAGGGAGGAGAATCGAATGAACCCAGGAGGCGGAGGTTGCAGTGAGCCGAGGTCATGCCATTGCACTCCAGCCTTGGCGACAGGGTGAGACTCCATCTCAAAAAAAAAAAAAAGAGAAGTTTTCTATGGTAGGGGTGGGAAGTGCTCATGGAGAGAAGAGAAAAAACCTCCAAAGAAAAAACTAAGCTTGGAGGCTTTTATACCATTCAGGCAAAAGAGAATACATTTGAAGAGAAGTGATGAAATGAAAGAAAGGGTCTTTGCACTTCAAGGGGTGGCAAATTATAGGAAGGCAAATACATGGGGAAACTAATGGAAGGAAAGGGCTAGTGAGGTTTGTGTAGGCCCTTTCTTGGTGACTTCTTGTCTCACGTGTTAAGGTGCTTATTCCCTCCCTGGTATGGGAAGTTGCCGAGGGTGCCCTTCACAGGGGGATTTTATGATCTGCTTTCAGGCATACAGGGGATGGCAGAGAGCTCTTCCTATGTTTGCTCTTCCTCAATTGCTGTCAGCTCAAAATAATCTTTATCCCAGAGTAGCATATTTGGAGGTGGTGTGTTCTAATCTCCTACATATCTATAGGTGAAATTTGGAAGTTGCTTTAAAATAATCCATTTGGGGTGGTGGAATAGATAGGAGTGTACATCAATAAGATTGGTTATGTGTTGATAACCTTTGAAGCAAGGTGACAGGTACAGGCTATCATGTTGCTGAACGCCAGGGGTTTGGTGTAGGTCTGGTTGTTCACCTTACAGAAAGCCAATCCCTGTGACAACAAATATTGACAGGGAGAAAGGCTTTATTTTGGGTGACATCAGCCTAAAGATAGGAGACAAGTCTCAAATCCATCTCCTAACCAACTAAAGTTTGGCGTTTATACAGTGGGGAAGGCAAATAGGAATTAGGAAGGGATGAGGGAGAGGAGTTGGCCAACAGGTGTCTTCTTGTCTTGGTATGATGATCTGGAACACTTCAGTTCCTTGATCCTATCTGAAAGCCCTGATAGTCAGTTTCCTGAGAAAGGAACTCAGTTAAGACAAATGTAAGTTTCTCAAGCTTTAGTTCTAAGGGAAAACCGGGCCAGGTTTGTTTTTTTTTTTTTTTTTTTTTGAGACGGAGTCTTGCTCTGTCGCCCAAGCTGGAAGGCAGTGGCGCAATCTTGGCTCACTGCAAGCTCTGCCTCCTGGTTCAAGCGATTCTCCTACCTCAGCCTCCTGAGTAGCTGGGATTACAGGCACCCACCACCACACCAGGCTAATTTTTGTATTTTTACTAGAGATGGGGTTTCACCATATTGGCCAGGCTGGTCTTGAACTCCTGGCCTTGTGATTTGCCTGCCTCGGCCTCCCAAAGTGCTGGGATTACAGGTGTGAGCCACCGCATCCAGCCTGTGGTTTAATTTTATGCAAAATTAGAAAGGTAGTGTAATTGAAACTGGCCTGGGCCAGGCAAGGTGGCTCATGCCTGTAATCCCAGCACTTTGGGAGGCTGAGGCAGGCGGATCACAAGGCCAGGAGTTCAAGACCAGCCTGGCCAATATGGTGAAACCCCATCTCTAGTAAAAATACAAAAATTAGCCAGACATGGAGACTCCATCTCAA
This sequence comes from Pan troglodytes, assembly GCF_028858775.2. Taxonomy (NCBI): domain Eukaryota; kingdom Metazoa; phylum Chordata; class Mammalia; order Primates; family Hominidae; genus Pan; species Pan troglodytes. The sequence goes on along the minus strand of NC_072404.2, from coordinate 153,791,672 downwards.
AAAAAAAAAAAAAATTGAACCACAATACAATGTCTTATAATAGGGTTCTTCATGGGTTGTTAGATCTCCACACACAGTTTTGTAAAGAGTAACTTGCTGGAATACTATGCAGCCATAAAAAAGGATGAATTCATGTCCTTTTTAGGGACATGGATGAAGCTGGAAACCATCACTCTGAGCAAACTATCCCAAGGATAGAAAACCAAACACAGCATGTTCTCACTCATAGGTGGGAACTGAACAATGAGAACACTTGGACACAGGGTGGGGAAGATCACACACCAGGCCTGTCATGGGGTCGGGGGTGGGGGGAGGGATAGCATTAGGAGGAATACCTAATGTAAATGACGAGTTAATGGGTGCAGCACAGCAACATGGCACGTGTATACATATGTAACAAACCTGCACATTGTGCACATGTACCCTAGAACTTAAAGTATAATAATAAAAAAAAACAGTAACTTGCACATGAGGAGCCCAATAACCTGTACCAAGATAGTTTTCCTTGTACTTAGTCTAAAAATGTTATCTAGCTACCCATGAGTATCAGACAAAGTGTCTATGAAAGAAATCTATGAACTTTCTTCAAGTTCCCTCGAGCAAGACTGAAGTAAACTTTGACTCTGCTTACAATAAATTGTTACCTTAACAATTGTTTGAACAACACTGAGAGATAAGTAGTGTAAATATTGGTATGCTCACTCTTTAGATAAGGAAACTGAGATTCAGAAAAGTTCACTTTTCCAAGGACAAAGGGCTCTAGTTGAATAATTGGAAGAACCATTAGCAGAATCTAGATCATGTAATGCTAAGCTGTGTTCTGTTTCCTCTGCACCAGCTGCTTCTCCACAACCTTTGTTTCCTTACTAGGTGATAGAAATGTCAATGATTTCAGCCCCACAGAAACCAAGGTCTCTGTGCATTGTGTAGTAGACACTGTCTTACCTTGATATTGTTCTTTTAACTTCAGATATGCACAGTGAAAGAAAAACTATTTGTTCCTCCCTCTTACCCTTTGTGGGTAATTCTAGTATACGGTTATTGTATTAGAATATCACACTACTGGAGGTTTACTATGGGCAAACTCAGTTCGTTTATGAGAAGCTATTTTAAGACCACTTAACGGTATTCACTTAGGGGGAAGGAAGTTTATCAGACTGGATACAAAAGGCATATGAAACCCTGGCTTGCAAGATATGATATCTCTTCTTTGTGAGCCAGACCACTGATATGTCTCGTATTCTATGTGCATTTCTGTTTTATCATTCAATAAAGTATTTTTAAAATTTTTGGTCTGTTTCAATTCCATCTGAGGGAAGCCAGAAAAAGGCTTTTGTGCATTCTTGCTCTAGAGAGTTAACTTGGAAGCAGGTTAACCCTGTAGTCAGGATGGTGATAGGTGTAATGAAAGTCACAAGCAGAGTGCAACCCAAAGGGAAGTTGACATGCCAGTTAATTTGGTGACATCAAGTTCATTAACTAGCACATGAGATGACATGTGGGTTGAGAGCTGGCTTTCTCAGTGAGCTCTAACTTGGTAAGACTCACACCATTAATGTAAAAACAACAGTAAAAGAGCTTTAGATACATTAAGAAAAATTTGGGTCAGGTGCAGTGGCTCGTGCCTGTAATCCCAGCATTTCGGGAGGCTGAGACAGGTGGATCACTTGAGGCTGGGAGTTTGAGACAAGACTGGCCAACATGGCAAAACCTTGTTTCTGCTAAAAATACAAAAATTAGCCAGGCATAGTGGTGCAGGCCTGTAGTCCCCGCTACTCAGGAGGCTGAGGGAGGCTGAGGCATGAGAATTACTTGAACCCAGGAGACGGAGGTTGCAGTGAGCAGAGATGGTGCCACTGCACTCCAGCCTGGGTGAAAGAGTGAGACTCTGTCTCAAATAAATAAATAAATAAATAAATAAATAAATAAATAAATTGGAAGAATGACAGTATTAGTTAGGTCAGCACTCTGAAACTGGACCTCTAGAAGCTGGAGAGAAGCATATTAGACGAGAAGCACAGTAATACGCCAGATTGCAATGGGCTGATTGACAAAAGGAAAGGCCAAGAAAGATAATCAAGAAAGGGACCAGTTCAGCAAGAAATTAAAAATCACTTCTCCACGATCAATGCAACCAGATTCTCTTCCAAATTTCAGTGCAGCAATTCTGACAAGATTCATTTGGTTAGATAATGGTGAGTTTGAAGCTGAAACAATGGGAGAATTAGAACAACTCAGGAGACCTCCAAACGAGTTAATGAGTAGTTGAAAAGGCAAATGAATTGAGAAGGTGAGAGAGAGGAGGGAGTGGTATCAGAGCCCCAAATCCTCAGTTATCACTGCTGAAATCAATAGGTAATTGACTAAAATTGATAGATGACAAAATAATAATTAATGAAAATAGTAATAACCAATCTATATTAAGTATTAATGTGTCAAGAGCAGTTCTAAGTTCTTGACATGTATTGGCTCATTCTCTCTCTTTTTTTTTTTTTTGAGACAAAGTCTCACTCTGTTGCCCAGGCTGGAGTGCAGTGGTGCGATCTCAGCTCTCTGCAACCTCTGCCTCCCAGGTTCAAGCGATTCTCCTGCCTCAGCCTCCCAAATAGCTGGGATCGCAGTCATGCGCCACCATGCCCCGCTAATTTTTGTATTTTTAGTAGAGATGGGATTTTGACATATTGGCCAGGCTAGTCTTGAACTCCTGGCCTCAAGTGATCCACCTGCCTCAGCCTCCCAAATTGCTGGGATTACAGGCGTGAGCCACTGTGCTTGGCTTAGTTCATTTACTTCTCTCAATAAGTCCTAGGAGTTGGGTATTATTATTATCTCTTTAAGTATGTTATTTAGATCAATGGAGATAACTACTAAGAGTTAAAAACTGGCTCCCAGTTGGACATGGTGGCATGCACCCGCTGTCCCAGCTACTTGGGGGAGGCTGAAGTGGAGAATCCCTTGAGCTTAGCAGTTTGAATCTAGATGGGGCAACATAGTGAGACTTCTTCTCTAAAAACTTTTTTTTTTTAAGTGATTTCCTCTGGAAATGGAACTAAGAGGTCAAGAAGTGTAGGGAAGCATTCTATTGTTTTTAATTAACATCTTTCTGGATTGTATGATCTTTATTTTTATTTTTATTTGTTTAGCCAGTCAAATTTAGCAGGGGGGATTATCTACCAACTTTAGTTACACTAATGTTAATAAGTTCTGATAACCCACTATCATTGGACCAGCCATGATTTTTGAAAAATTACTCTGGTAATTCATTATCTTGTAAAAATGTGAACATTGCCAACAAAGCTAAAGCTAAAATACTAAAATCCACCAATATGATCTTCTCCCACCAGCAATAGTAACTATTTTATCAGTTAGGTGTATTTTTTGTTGTTGTTGTTGTTTGTTTTTGGAGACAGGGTCTTGCTCTGTCACCACGCATGAGTGCAGTGGCACAATCATAGCTTACTGTAGCCTCTAACTCCTGGGCTCAAGCGGTCCTCCCACTGGGAGCCACTGAGCCTGGTTAGTTGTATATTTTTCTAAATATTTCCATCTGTCTTTATATATGTACATATGAACTCTTGAAAATATATGAGGCCGGGCTTGGTGGCTCATGCCCATAATCCCAGCACTTTGGGAGACCAACACAGGTGGATTGCTTGAGCCCAGGAGTTTGAGACCAACCTGGGCAACATAGTGAAACCCCATCTCTATATATACACACACACACACACACACACACACACACACACACATAAATTTAGCTAGCACACACACACAAATCCAAAAATTTCAGCTAGCGCGCGCACACAAACACACACACACACACACACACAAATACAAAAAAATTTAGCCAGACAAAGTAGCACACACCTGTAGTCCCAGCTACTTGGGAGAATGAGGTGGCCAAATTGCTTGAGCCTAGAGGTAGAGGTTGCAGCAGGCCAAGACTGAGCCACTGCACTCCAGCCTGAGTGACAGAGACCCTGCCTCAAAAAAAAAGAAAAGATATGGTATTTTTTTTCCATATATGGTATACCATTTGTTATGGGATGAATTGTGTCTCTCCCAAAAAAGATACATTGAAGTCCTAACCCCCAGTACATCAGAATGTGACCTTATTTGGAAACAGGGTCTTTACAGATAATCAAGGTTGTTAGGATGGGCCCTAATCCAGTATGACTGGTGTCCTTTTTTTCTTTTTGAAACAGAGTCTCGCTCTGTCGCCCAGGTTGGTGTGCAGCGGCGTGATCTTGGCTCACAGCAACCTCCACCTCCCACGTTCAAGCAATTCTCTTGTCTCAGCCTCCCAAGTAGCTGAAATTATGGGCACCTGCCACCACGCTGGGCTAATTTTTGTATTTTTAGTAGAGACGAGGTTTCACCATGTTGGCCAGGCTGGTCTCGAACTCCTGACCTCAACTGATCTGCCCGCCTTGGCCTCCCAAAGTGCTGGGATTACAGGAATGAGCCACTGTGCCCAGCCAGTGGTGTTCTTTTAGAAAGGAGGAATCTAGACACAGAAACAGACATGCGCAGAGGAAAGGTGATGAGAAGACACAGAGGGATAATGCCACATGAAAACGGGGCATTGGAGTTGTGCTGTCACAAGCCAAGGAACACCTGGGGCCACCAAAAGCCAGGAAGATTCAGCAGTTGCTGGGTCCTGCCAGCACCTTGAGCTCCGACTTTTAGCCTCTAGAACAGTGAAATGATATATAAGTTTATGTTAGCCAGCCGTGTCCAACTCTTTGAATGCAAAGACTTTTTTGCTTATCTATAGTGGCAGATATCATGAAAATTATGCGCGGGCCTTTTTTATTTTCTTTAGCTCATCAGCTATTGTTAGTGTATTTTATGTGTGGCCCAAGACAATTCTTCTTTCAAAGTGGCCCAGGGAAGCCAAAGGTTAGGCACCCATGTCTAGTTTGTGGTGGCTTGTTAAGGAAGCCCTAGGAGACTGATACGCTATCCTATGTATCTTTAGGTTTCCTGCTTTATTTTGCTTTCCTTTTTTTTTTTTTGAGACAGAGTATCGCACCACCACCCAGGCTAGAGTGCAGTAGCGCAATCTCAGCTCACTGCAACCTCTGCCTCCCGGGTTCTAACGATTCTCCTGTGTCAGCCTCCTCAGTAACTGGGATTACAGGTGCCTGCCACCACACTTGGCTAATTTTTGTATTTTTAGTAGGGTTTACCATCTTGGCCAGGCTGGTCTTGAACTCCAGACCTCATGTGATCTGCCCGCCTCGGCCTCCCAAAGTGCTGGGATTACAGGCATGAACCACTGCGCCCAGCGCTACCTCTTTTATTTATTTATTTAAGACAGAGTTTCACTCTTGTTGCCCAGGCTAGAGTGCAATGGCATGATCTTGGCTAACTGCAAACTCCGCCTCCTGGTTTCAAGTGATTCTCCTGCCTCAGCCTCACAAGTAGCTGGGATTACAGGCATACACCACCAAGCCTGGCTAATTTTGTATTTTTAATAGAGACGGGGTTTCACTGTGTTGGCCAGGCTGGTCTTGAACTCCTGACCTCAGGCGATCTGCCTGCCTTGGCCTCCCAAAGTGCTGGGATTACAGACATGAGCCATGGCACCTAGCAATACCTCTTTTTTAAATGTTGCGTAATATTGTATAATATAGCTACAGTTTATGTAGCCATTTCTCTTCTCCGGATGCTAGTTGTTTCTAATGTTTCATGATAAAAATGACTTAATGAGCCTTTGCATGAGTTTTCTTGCATGTAACTGTTAGTGCCTCTTTAGCATACATACAAAGATGGGGAACTGCTGCTTCATAAGGTATACGCATATTGAAAAGTACTAGATATTGCCAAATTGCCCCCAAAGTGGTTTTACTAATTATACTCTTACCTGCAGTATAAGAGACCATCCATTTTCTTATAACCTCACCAATATGGATATTAGCAAACTTTTAAATCTTTACCAATATATTGGTTGAAAGGTGGTATTTCATTCTTGTTTCAGCATTCATTTCCCTGATTACCAGTGAGGGTTGTTATCTTCTCATATGTTTATTGACTATTTATATTTTTCCTCCTATAAATTGCTCATTCATACAAATTTGCTTTTCTATTGAGTTATTTGTCTTTTTCTTATTGATATAAAGGAGGCTTAAATATAGATTATCTGCAAATAAAAGTACATAAACATTCTGGCTTATAACCCTTTGCCTGTTATAAATATTTACTATCAGTCTATGCATTTTCTTTAATTTTGTTCCTAGCATATTTCTGACATACAGAAATTTTAAAATTTTCATGTAGTCAAATTTATCAATATTTTAACCTTTTTGTCCTTTGCCTTCGGTATCTTATCAAGGAAGATCTTCCTGGCAGGGTGCAGTAGCTCACACCTGTAATCCTAGCACTTTGGGAGGCCAAGGAGGGAGGATTGCTTGAAGCCAGGAGTTGGAGACCAGCCTGGGAAACATAGCAAGACTCTGCCTCTACAAAAAAATTAGCCAGGCATGATGGCACACATGTAGTGCCAGCTACTTGGGAGGCTGAGGCAGGAGGACCGCTGGAGCCCAGGAGGCCGAGGCTACAGTGAACCATTATCATGTTACTGCACTCCGTCCTGGGTCACAGAGTAAGACCCTGTCTCAAAAAATAAATAATAAAATAAACAAGAATTAAAAAAAAAAACAGAAAGTTGCATGATTTAAAAAGAAACAATGACATAAAAAATCTTAGATTTTGAAATACTGTGATAAAAAAGGAATATTTGGAATAAGAAAGGGAGGAAAAATGTACAAATATTTAATATAAATTAATTTTTAATTTTCACTTGCTGTGTTGCCCAGACTGGTCTTGAACTCCTGGGCTCAAGTGAGCCTCCCACCTCAGCCTCCCTAAGTGCTGGGATTATAGGCATGACCCACTGTGCCCAACCAATATAAACTGATGGACACAAAATTTTAACTGGTAAAAAGGTCCTATAGTTAGTAAATATATTTGGAGGAAAAGATAGTTTATAAATAATATAAATATAAAATAAAATTATAAAATTCTACAGCTTACTTTAAGGCCATTACAGGAAAAGTTTGTTCATTTTAACCATGGATGAAATTCTAATGGAAGACAGCTGGACCCTTATCTTACACCATACACAAAAGTCAGCTCAAAATGGATTAATTGGTCTGGGAGCGGTGGCTCACACTTGCAATCCCAGCACTTTGGGAGGCCGAGGCGGGTGGATCACCTAAGGTCAGGAGTTCCGCGCCAGCCTGGCCAACATGGTAAAACCCTGTCTTTATTAAAAATACAAAAATTAGCCAATCCTGGTGGCACATGCCTGTAATCCCAGCTACTCGGGAGGCTGAGGCAGAAGAATTGCTTGAACCCAGGAGGCGGAGGTTACAGTGAGCTGAGATCGCACCACTGCACTCCAGCCTGTGTGGCAGAGGGAGACTCTATCTCAAAAAAAAAAAAAAAAAAAAAAGGGTTAATGACTTAAATATAAGAACTGAAAACATAAAATTCCTTAGAAGAAAATACAGGAAAAAGAATCCTGACATTGACTTTGGTGATGATTTTTGATATGACACCAAAAGCATAGGTTAAAAGAAAGTAAAAATAGACAAGTGGGAAGTGGGAATACAACAAACTAAAAACTTTCTGCACAGCAAAGGAAACAACACAATGAAAAGAAAACATACAGAATGGGTGAAAATGTTTGCAAACCATAGATCTGATAGGGATTAATATCCAAAATACATAAGAAGCTCCTACAACTCAATAGCAAACAAATTAACAAACAAGAAACCCCAAAGAAATATCCTGATTTGAAAATGGGCAAACAGAATGGACACTTCTCCAAAAAAGACATACAAATGGCCAGCAGGTATATGAGAAGGTGCTCAACATGACTTACCATTAGGGAAACGCAGATCAAAACCGCTGAGATATCACTTCACATCTGTTAGGATGGCTATTATCAAAAAAGACAAAAGATAACAAGTATTGGTGAGGACATGGAGAAAAGGGAACCCTTGTATACTGTCACTGGGAAAATATATTGGTGCACCCATTCATATGGCAATTCCTCCCAAAAAAAGTGCTAATGGAAGACAGACACAGTTGTGCCGTATGTATGTATGTATTTTTGAGACAGTCTCACTCTGTCACCCAGGCTGGAGTGCAGTGGCATGATCTCGGCTCACTGCAACCTCTGCAAACTCATCTACAAGGGATTGCATTTTTATTCACATAGACTACAATTTACTTGAGAGTGGATTATTTTTTAATTATATGTGTTGAAGGAATTTAGTTGCCTCCTGGGTTCAAGGGATTCTCCTGCCTCAGCTTCCCGAGTAGCTGGGACTCCAGGTGTGCGCCACCATGCCTGGCTAATCTTTGTATTTTTAGTAGAAATGGGATTTCACCATGTTGGCCAGGCTGGTCTCGAACCCCTGACCTCAAGTGATCTGCCTGCCTTGGTCTCCCAAAGTGCTGGGATTACAGGTGTGAGCCACCGTGCCTGGCCAGTTGTGCCTTATGATGGCAATGTGAACACGTGGAAGGGAGCCACAGCATAAGCCTTTTGGGAAAAGCCTACGCATTGGACATGGCAAGAAATCCTTATAGCCACCAACACTGTGGAGCACAGAGACTTTACACCATAAGCGTTCTTTCTACAGAAAGTAGAAATTTTATTTGCAAAGAATTCCACAAAAGAATTTGTGATCCAAGAAAAAAATTAAGGTATCCAGGGGGCCTAATTGAACAAGAATAATGAAGAGATGAAACTAAGGTAAAATAGGCTGGGCATGGTGGCTCACACCTGTAATCCCAGCATTTTGGGAAGCTGAGGTGGGTGGATCACCTGAGGTCAGGAGTTTGAGACCAGTCTGACCAACATGGAGAAATCCCATCTCTACTAAAAATACAAAATTAGCTGGGCGTGGTGGCGTATGCCTGTAATCCCAGGTACTCAGGAGGCTGAGGCAGGAGAATTGCTTGAGCCTGAGATGCAGAGGTTGCAGTGAGCCGAGACTGTGCCGTTGCACTCCAGTCTGGGCAAAAGAGCGAAACTCCATCTCAAAAAAAAAAAAGAAAGAAAGAAAAGAAAAGAAAAAGAAAATAAGGTAAAATGTAGCCAGGAGCACATTTCTAAGTACTTCAGTCTCACAAACATTACAGAAGCACCCTAGGTAGGGACGTTATAGTCAGAAGTAATAAAATTCATTCACTGTGAAGTTTTTCTACCAGCCTTCGTGAAGACTTTGAAAACCATCAGTGGTTCGTTGGCATCACAACACAGTTAAATTTAAATGTTAATTTATGTTTGGTTTGGAGTTCCAGCTTTCCACAGTTTAGCTTGAAAAATGGACTTGCCCCCAAAGAAAAGCCTATCTTTTATTACAAGAATAAATTAAGGATTTAAAATATTCATCTGGAATAGTAATACAGAATAAAATCCTAGATAACTAAAGAATCAAAAAAAGCAATGCCCAGTGGTCATGTTATAAGAGATATACAAACATCTGTCTGAGCACCAATAAATTGAATAAATTTAGAATCAATTCCCTATGAGAATCATGAAGAGAAAAATCTGCATGTTATAGAAAGAGCATGAACCCTTAAGGGTCTGAAAAAACGGTTTTAATGCACTTCTAGCTGGGCAGATCTTGTGGGAATATGATTCTTAGGCAATCACTGAGACGCAGTTTTTTTATTTACCTTGAGAAAATGAAATATTGTTCAGCTCTCAAAATCAATGATTCTAGTTGTTTTGAAAAGATTGCATTTGATGTTTAGAGTATGAAAAAAAGAGGTACTCTATCTTTATTAAAGCAGTTAGATGAACAAACTATTAAAATGAGGATTAGTTTATGTGCACAAATGATTCAAAATATTAAACAATTATAAAGTCTTTATAGCTGATGAATACTTAGTGAGGGCTTTACTTCAGTAAGAAATTTTTAAAAAGCCTAAATCTTTTCATTTGTAGCTGCAAAGGAATGCAGAGTACAGAGTATATAATTTATGATACATAATAATCTCATGGACAGCTGGGAAACATAAAACTCATCTACAAGGGATTGCATTTTTATTCACATAGACATACAATTTACTTGAGAGTGGATTATTTTTAATTGTATGTGTTTGAAGGAATTTACTTGTATCAAAAGAGATGAAACAATAACATATGCTTTACTCTGCAAGCTTTTAAAAAATACAGCAGACAATAGGATGCTGGATTGTAGGCTTAACAGTTCTCTTTTTTTAATGCCCCATAACCATCTGTCCTATATTTTCTGGGATATACCTGATTTCAATATCCTTTTCAATCATCTCCATAAACTTTCACAGTTCTCTAGAAATTCAAATATTTAGGAAATGAATTAATCAAGTTAGTATCCATTCAAATAAAAACATACATATATTTTTCAAAAGACAGGAAGTTACAAGTGACAGAGAATTATAGGTTTAAGAAATAGCTTGATCGTTTACAGGAGCTCATGCATGCCAGTTCAGTATCCACATATAGCATCATTATAGATCCAGGAGCTATGGGGAATAAGCACAGATTCTGTTCAACCCCCAAATCTCAGAATACACTTTCTCAAATAAACATGGCTCCACCTCTGTTAGTTGCTCAGTTTCCGCCCATCTGTTCTGAGAATTGCTTTTCCTTCCTCGTTATAGCTTCCTGTGTCTGGACAGGCTTATCCTGTTTCCTCTGGATGATGTTTTTGTTTGGAATGAGTTCCTGATTCCTCTTCCTTTTCCGTTTTATCCACTCCGTTTAGTCTCTCATTTGCACAATAGACTCCTTACATGGTACATTCTAAACATGATTCCAGTAATAATCTCTAACATTTATGTATGATGGCTGGAATGCCCTGGCATTTGAGTTTAATATCATATTTTTTTGTAGCATTATACACACACAGCTTTAAGAATTTGGGAAGAACATGGTGAATGGTTGGGGGTAGGAAATGGCTAAGTGCTTTAAACATATCGTGATACCTAAGTTGTATGGCTATATATACACAAAAACAATTGATAAAATTCTACTTGAAAAGTCACAAAACATGAGAGACCATTTAGTTATATATTGGTTTGGGGGCAATGCGATGGGTAGGGTATATTTCTCTAAAGTGCCCAGTATAAATCTGCAAACTAGAAAAGAAGGAATCAAACCTGGGAGAAGATCATTAGCAAAACTCCAGCTTGCTCACAGGAAAAAAGGGGCTCATTTATAGCTATAGGAGTGAGAGGGAAGAGTCACCATAAAGGACCAAGTCCATATGGAGGCTGTTGAGAGACAATTCTCCAAGAATTTCTTGCATTTCTGCACATTTTGCAACCAGGGCACTGACTGCCTTTTGTTCTAATCTGTCTTTAGAGGACATTTATATAGCAAACTGTCTTGAAGGATAGAGATAGTGTCTCCCTTCATAGCAAAAGAACAAGTTTGCTTACTATCCAGTGTAGTAAAATAATCTTTCCTTCTAGGGCTAAGGACAAGTGTGCTATATAGCCCATTATAATAGGATTCTTTTTCCAAGCTCAGGGTGCTTTTCCTGTAACAGAACTCACTGCCTGTGCAGACATCAACTGGCGCTTGTGTCACCCTGTGGAAACTGAGGCTTGGGGAACTGGTGCCAAAATGCTGTAACTTTGGCTATTGTTATTGTTGTAAATAATAAACAGTCCTTTATTTCTGACCCAGATGTCTCATGTCTTCTACTAGCATCCAAGAAACTATAGCAGGCTGACTAGATAACTAGCCTTCAGGGTAAACTATGATCCTTAAAGTCCTAATAGGACCTAGCCCAGGTATTAAGGTTACATAGTCTTTTGTGCTGTGATAACAGAATGTCTGAGACTGGGCAACTTATAATACACAGAAATTTATTGGCTCACAGTTTTGGAGGCTGGAAAGTTCAATATCAAGGGGCAGGCATCTGGTGAGGGCCTTCTTGCTATGTCATCATATGGCAGAAGGCAAGCGGGGAAGAGGGGGAAGAAAGCGGACTGAACTTGCCCTTGTATAATGAGCACTCCTGCCATGACAAGCCCACTCTTGAGATAATGGCATTAATCCATTCAGGAAGGTAGAACCTTCATGACCTAATCACTTCTTGAAGGTATCACTTCTTCAGGAGGCTGAGGCAGGAGGATCTCTTGAGCCTATGTTGAGGCTGCAGTGAACCATGATTGTGCTACTGCACTTTAGCCAGGATGACATAGTGAGACACTGTGTCTAAAAAAAATTAAAATTAAAATTAAAAAAATAACAATAAGATCCCATCTTTTGATATTGTTACAATGGTAATTAAATTTCAACATGAGTTTCGGAGGGGACAGGCATTCAGACCATAGCACATGGGCACCTGGTCCAGGGGAATTTAGGTGGGAGGCAGATATGCCAGACATGGTGCTAGAGGATTTTAGAGACTTTATTAATAGCCAGTCAAGAAGAGCAATCCTTGAGCCCTGTCCTTTATGAGGGGAACGTAAGACTCCAGGCAAGTTGCTGACTGGGAGTTGGCAGCTGTATATTGTTTTGTGGTAGCGTGGTGAGAAACCTCAGGTACACAAGAGATTCGGGTAGAAGAGATCATATAGCTTTGCAGGCTTCCCCATGGAGAATTCACAGTTATTGCTGTCCTTACAGTGCCACAGAAATTCTTGGCATTTCAGTCTGTGAGCAGGTCAGCAGTGTCCAAATTCTTCTGATTTGTAGCTATAGACTCCAGGTGGACTCTACATGGTTTCCGAGGAGAAGAGTGGAGCACGTTGTAGATGGCTGAGTGCCCATTTAGAATAGCAAGTATGGGGCAAGAACTGACAGATTACACACTATAGCAGGATGCAACAAACTTTTATAAACAGCCAGATGGTAAATATTTTAGCCTTTGTGGGCCTTACAATCTCTGTTGCATGTATGGAAAACTCTCCTCTTGTAGAACCAAAACAGTCATGTATGAAACCAATGAGCATGGCTGCACTCCAATAAAACTTTATTTAGAGAAACAGAGGGCAAGCTGGGTTTAGATGGTGGGTGGTAGTTTGCACTACAGGATTGTTTTATATTTAGGCTGGCTTTATGAATGTGTGGCCAGTCACACAGGGCCATGAGCTCAGAAGGGCCCTGCACTTGTTTTGATGTTCTTCTGTCAATGTCAAAATTCTTAACAATTTTTAAACAAAGGCTGGGCTGGGTGGCTCACACCTGAAATCCCAGCACTTTGGGAGGCCGAGGCAGGAGAATTGCTTGAGCTCAGGTGTTTGAGACCAGCCTGGGCAACATGGCAAAACCTCATCTCTACAAAAAATACAAAAATTAGCTGGGCATAGTGGTGTGTGACTGTAGTTCCAGCACCCTGGGAGGCTGAAGTGGGAGGATTGCTTGAGTCTGGGAGGTGGAGGCTACAGTGAGCTGTGATTGTGCCACTGCACTTCTACTTGGGTGACAAAGTTAAATCCTGTCTCAAATAAACTTTTTTTTTTTTAAAAAAGAATATTTTGGACACTCTGTTTAAACTGTATGTTTATACTCAACATACAGTATAAATCTGTTGCTGAAATATCAAGCCTAATGCCATCATGCGCTTAAAACACATTGCTTCTTGCCCTGATTCTAAGCACACATAATTTCAGTTATAATCTAGCTTTTCACACATTTCTAAGGATTCAGAATTGGACTGGGCGCTGTGGCTCACCCCTGTAATCCCAGCACTTTGGGAGGCCAAGGCGGGCAGATCACCTGAGGTCAGGAGTTTGAGACCAGCCTGGCCAACATGGAGAAACCCCATCTTTGCTAAAAATACAAAAATTATCTGGGAGTGGTGGTGGGCACCTGTAATCCCAGCTACTTGGGAGGTTGAGGCAGGAGAATCACTTGAACCCAGGAGATGGAGGTTGCAGTGAGCTGAGATCATGCCACTGCACTCCAGCCTGGGTGACAGAGTGAGACTATGTATCAAAAAAAAAAAAAAAAAAAAAAAAAGAATTCAGAATTGAGGTGGTCACAATAGCTAGTTCTTTTGCCAGTTAAGTTCCTTCCTTTCCCCACTGGCTGCTCTAAAAAGCCATCTTTGCACTGTCCCTTGTCCGGCTGGGCAGCTTTATCGTGCAGAGTCCCTGAACTCTCGCTTCTTTTTAATCCCCTGCATTGGATCATCCGCGTGCCCCCTATGTCGGAGGCAGCCGTAGACACCAGCTCCGAAATCACCACCAAGGACTTACGGGAGAAGAAGGAAGTTGTGGAAGAGGCGGAAAATGGAAGAGAAGCCCCTGCTAACGGGAATGCTCATGAGGAAAACGGGGACCGGAGGCTGACAATGAGGTAGATGAACAAGAGGAAGAAGGTGGGGAGGAAGAGGAGGAGGAAGAAGAAGGTGACGGTGAAGAAGAGGATGGAGGTGAAGACGAGGAAGCTGAGTTGGCTACAGGCAAGCGGGCAGCTGAAGATGATGCGGATGACGATGTCGATACCAAGAAGCAGAAGACCCACGAGGATGACTAGACAGCAAAAAAGGAAAAGTTAAACTAAAAAAAAAAAAAAAAAAAAAAGACCGCTGTGACCTATTCACCCTCCACTTCCCGTCTCAGAATCTAAACATGGTCACCTTTGAGTAGAGAGGCCCCTCGCCCCCACCACCCACTGCCCACCGCCCACCGCGGGCAGTGCCACCCACGGGTGACACACGCTCTCCACCACCCAACCCAAACCATGAGAATTTGCAACAGGGGACGAAAAAGAACCAAAACTTCCAAGGCCCTGCTTTTTTTCTTAAATGTACTTTAAAAAGGAAATTTGTTTGTATTTTTTATTTACATTTTATATTTTTGTACATATTGTTAGGGTCAGCCATTTTTAATGATCTTGGATGACCAAACCAGCCTTCAGAGCGTTCTCTGTCCTACTTCTGACTTTACTTGTGGTGTGACTATGTTCATTATAATCTCAAAGGAGAAAAAAAAACTTGTAAAAAAAAGCAAAAACGACAACAGAAAAACAATCTTATTCCAAATGTTATACATAAAGTTTCGGTGCCGCAAAAGGAATAGCACTCAAATATAAAATTTTCTTTTTAATTCTCAGCAAGGCAAGTTACTTCTATATAGAAGGGTGGGCCCTTACAGACGGAGCAATGGTGAGCTCACACTTGGACAAGGGAGGGGAAGGGCTTCTTATCCCTGACGCACGCGGCCCCTGCTGCTGTGTCGTTCCCCTATTGGCTAGGGTTGGACCGCACAGGCTAAACTAATTCCGATTGGCTAATTTAAAGAGAATGACAGGGTGAGTGCTTTGGCGGGAGTCAGGGCAGATCAGGTAATTGGGATGAGTTAGGGTGGAGCAGGTGATTGGAATGTAGGGTGGAGCAGGTGATCAGAATGAGTCAGGGTGGAGTAGGTAATTGGAATGAGTTAGGATGGAGTAGGTAATCGAAAAAGGTTGCTTTACGAGGAAGTTAAGTTTAAAAGTAGAAGGCAAAGAATTGAACATACTGACATAATAATTATTTGAAAAGAAATTTAGAACTCATATCTAACACGAGCATTCCAGTAACTTTTTTGTGTATGTACTTAGCTGTACCACAAGTAGTTGGTTTGTATGAGATGGTTAAAAAGGCCAAAGATAAAAGGTTTCTTTTTTTTCCCTTTTTTGTCTATGAAGTTGCTGTTTATTATTTTTTTGGCCTGTTTGATGTATGTATAAAACAATGTTGTCCAACAAGGAACAGGAATTTTATTTTGTGGAGTTGCTCTAACAACAACAAAAATTCTTGCCTTCTTTTCTTTTCCCCTCCCCTCCCCCTCTCTGCCCCTCCCCTCCCCTCCCCCTCCCTCCCCCTCCCCTTCCCCTCCCCTCCCCTCCCCTTTGAGAGAGTCTTGCCATGTTACCCAGGCTGACCTCCTTGAACTGGGCTCAAGCGGTAGTCCCACCTTGGCCTCCCAAAGTGTTGGTATTTCAGGCATGACCCACCACGCCTGGCCAAATTTCTTATTGTACTTAAACACATTGGTGTTTGTCTTAGTCTGTTCAGGCTGGTATAACAAAATACCTTAAAACTCGGTAGCTTATAAACAATAAAATGTATTACTCACAGTTCCAGAGCCTGGGAAGTCTGAGATCAAGGCAGTGGCAGGCTCTGTGTGTGAAGAAGGCCAGCTTTCTCATGGATGGTATCTTTATGCTGCATCCTTACATGGTAGAAGGGACTGAGCTTCCTGAGGCCTTTTTTATATAACAGCATTAATTCCATCCATGAGGGCTCTGCCCTCCTGACTTAATTACTCCTAAAAGGCCCTTCCTCTTAATAACATCACCTCGAGGGTTAGGTTTCAACACATGAATTTTGGGAGACACAAATATTCAGACCATAGCAATATTGTTGTTTACATGTCAGTCTTCCGTTACTTTAGTGAGAACCTGTGCTCTTAGCAAATTGACAAACATAATTCAAATGAAGACCTACCACAAAAATGATGACTTCAACAAGGCAAATGTCACCTTGACAAGCCAGACAATAGTCAATATTCTTCACCATGTGTCTCCTTTTAGTATTGACATTAGGCTTTATTCAGGCAATGGATGAATCATTAAAACCTTGTATGCAGGAACGTTATATGATTGACTCTTAATCTGGAGATAGTTTGAAAGAAGAGATGACTGGGGATAGACTGGTGGGGGTGGGGAAAGGAAGGAAAGTAAGGAAAGAAACGACCAAGGAGGTGATTTAAAAATTCCATCTTATTTGGTTCTGATATTTACATGAAACACGAAAGAGTCTTTCAACTCAGTCTAGTGATAGAGAATGTAGGACTGCTTCACATGTATGTACCCTTTGACTCATCCAATTATCAAGGAGTGTGAAGACAGAATGAAAGGTAATCTTTTTCATATGTGGTGAGATTGCCCAAGAACAGATAAGATTTAGAACGGCATACTTTAATTATGAGGAACATTTGCTTACAGATATTTGATTACTATTAAATACATTCCATAAGATCAATGTTTAATTTCAAACTGAAAGTTTGCTTTTTAATTTTAATAGCTGCAAAATTCTGCTAAAGAAAGAAATCATAAGAATCTACTCAAATGCAAGCTTGAGTAAATATGATATGGAAATATAAGATGCAAGAAAGACTTTTCATAAATTAAAACACATTTGTTACTCAAACGTAAGTGATTTTTGTTTTTAGAATATAGGATGACTTTTACAAAAGACCAAAATTTTAAAGGCAACTATAAAATAGGCTATAAAAACCAAAGGATGATTTGTAAACATGGCGATATGGCATAGAATAAAATGAGCTATAAATATGTGGATTAGTAGCTAAGCACAAAGTAGTTGCTGGAGACATTTATGTAAAGCAACCAACAATGCATGCTTTTTTGTTGCTAAAAAATGTTTTATAACAGACAGATCTAATAACTGCTTACTGATTACCTTCACTATGTAAAGGACTATTTTATTTTATTTTATTTTTCCCCTTCCCTCAAAAGGTCTATTTTAGGGGAATTTGAATACTCATTACATTAGGACATAGTCTTTCCCTCAAGCTTGGATTCTAGTTGAGGGAGAAAAGGAATACATAAAAACCTAATAAATTTTACACAATACTTGACAAATAAAAGCAATAAAAACAATATTAATAAATTTTTAGTTCTTAAAATATTTTTATGTAAAGAAGATTATTTAATAATTTTTAAAAATCAAGAAATGTCAGGGAGAAAAAAGCTTTGCCTCTGTCTTCTTAATTTCTGTAACTGGAGGTATGTGAGTTAAACTGACAAAAGACAGATTAACAGGAGAAAGTACCCAATCCGCATTAGTATTTATGTGTACACGAGTTCAGAGGAAAGAAGTGAAACTCAAAGAAGAGATTAGACTCAGGGATTCATATACCCTTTTAACAATGGAAAGAGGGTTTGGACTTAAAGGATGATCATTTGTGGGGAAAAGGCTAGGAAACATCTGGGGGAACTAATGGAAGATAAGGGCTGCTTGAGTAAGACCTGTTTATGCAAACTCATCTTGGCGTCAACTCCCCGTCTTGAGGATGAGTGGCTCTTCTCTCCCTGGTCTGGTTGAGAGATTAGGGGGAATGTGTGTGTGTGTATGCGTGTGTGTGTATGTCTGTGACACTTTCATTAAAGAAAAATTTACGGCTTGCTTTTAGGCAGATGGCGAGAACAAAACTCTTCCTGAATTTGTTGATTCTCAATTGCCTTTAGCACAAAACAATCCTTAAGCCAGAGTGGCACATGGCATATTCTGCATTGCTTCAGCCCAGTATAGCCTACCCTGATGGCCATGTTCAATAGTTGTGATAGCAATGTTGAGAAAGAAGATTGCTCTGTGGTTTGGGTGTGATGGCCCATGCCTATAGTCCCAGCGCTTTGGGAGGTTGAGGCAGGAAGACTGCTTTAGGCCAAGAGCCCTAGAGCAGCCTGGGCAACATAGTGAAACCCTGTCTCCACAGAAAACTTTTAAAAAATTAGCTAGGCATGGTGATATGTGCCTGTAGTCCTAGCTACTCAGGAGGCTGAGATGGGAGGATCACTTGAAGCCAGGAGTCCAAGGCTGCAGTGAGCTATGATCATGCCACTGCACTCCAGCCTTGGTGACAGTGAGATGCTGTCTGAAAGAGAAAAAAAGATTGCTCTGTGGACTTCACAGATACCTAACACCGTTCCTCAGAAAGTGATGACAAATTCTGCTATCTCCTATTATAAAATTTTGAAATTTTATAATAAATTTATTGAAGATTTAAAAATATTCATTACATCATATTTACTTGTTTTAAGCCCCCAGGACCCAAGGGGATAATAGATTATGAATATTGATTAATCACTACTACCACACTGCTCCCCAGTAAGATAGGAATATACCTTTTTATTTTAAATATAATGTTTTTTTACTGATTATAAACTAATACATGCTGTTCAAAGTTAGGAAAGTTCGGGATAAAAGTCCCACCATCCAGAGAGACTATGACTGTGAACATTTTTCCATATTACTTTCTAATCATTTTTTATTTCTTAGCATATTTAAGAACATGTAGCTGGAATGGCAAAACAATATATCTTGAATGCCAAGTCTGATTAGTATGTAGTGAAGCATGGAATGGAGAAGGCTCCTAAAGCTCCATCTGGTTTGTGATTTTTGATATTGAAAAATGCATAAAATTTGTCAATTTGCCAAGTCCCTGTTTGCTATGGTTTGAACGTGTCCTGCAAAATTCATGTGGGCTGGGAGCAGTGGCTCACACCTGTAATCCCAGCACTTTGGGAGGCTAAGGCAGGAGGATCGCTTGAAGCCAAGCATTCCAGAGCAGCCTAGGCAACACGGAGAGACCTCATCTCTACAAAAAAATTTAAAAAAATTAGCCAGGTGTGGTTTCATGTGCCTGTATCAGCTACTTGAGAGGCTGAAGCAGGAGGATCACTTGAGCTCAGGAGTTGGAGGCTGCAGTGAGCTATAATCATGCCATTGTACTCTAACCTCATCAAGAGAGTGAGACCCTGTCTCAAAAAAAAAAAAAAAAATTCACATATTGAAATTTAATCTCCAATGCGATAGCATTAAGAGATAATGCCTTTTGGAGGTGACTAAGTCCTGGGGAATAAGTCATCCAGGCTGGAGTGCAGTGGCATGATCATAGCTCACTGCAGCCTTGGACTCCTGAGTTCAAACAATCCTCCCACCTCAGCCTCCTGAGTAGTTAAGACTAGAGACACATGCCAACATGCCTTGCTAATTTTTTTTTTTTTAGTTTTTGTAGAGATGGGGTTTCATTATGTTGCCCAGTCTGTTCTTGAGCCCTCATAAGTGGGATTAACAACCTTTCAAAGGACTGGAGGGAACAACATAGGCCTTTGCCTCACCCTCCTTTCTGCCATATGAGGACACAGCATTTAAGCTGCCATCTTGGAAACAGAGACAGAGCCATCACCAGACACCAAACCTGTCAGTGCCCTGATCTTGGACTTCTCAGCCTCTGAAACTGTAAGGAATAAATTTATGTTCTTTCTAAATTACCCAGCCACAGGTATTTTGTTATTGCAGCACAAATGGACAAAGACAGTGTTGTAGATGATTGCTGAGAACAGTGGCAGTTGGCTTTCACTCTTTATTAGAAATAACTTGATTACATTTTAACAACTTTATTCAGATGAAATTGACATACCATACAATTTACCCATTTAAAATAAACAATTCAAAATTTTTAGTGTATTTACAGAGTTGTGCAACCAACACTACAATCTAAGTTTAGAACCTTTTTATCAAACCCAAAAGAAACTCCCCACATCCTTCCGCAGCCATTCCGTTTGTCTCTAGTCCCACCAACCCTAGACTGTCACGAATCTATTTTTTGTCCCTATAGATTTGCCTACTCTAGACATTTCATATAAACGGAATCTTACAATACGTAATCTTATGTGATTGGCTTCTTTTACTTAGCATTTGATGTTTTCAAGCTTCAATGTAGCACATGTCAGTAGTATTTAATTTATTTTTATTGTCAAATAATTTTTTTATTATATGGATAGACCACATTTTACTTATCTGTTCATCAGCTAATGCACATTTAGGTTGTTTCATTTTCTGCTATCATTCATATTGCTGCATAAACATTTGTATACAAGTTTTGTGTGGATATACACTCTTAGTTCTCTTGGGTCTCTACTTAACAGTAAAATTGTGTGGTCCTATGGTAAGTTTATGTTTATGGTTTTGAGGAATTGACGGACTATTTTCCAAAACACACCCCACCAGCAATGTATTAGGGTTCCAGTTTCTTATATCCTCTCCAATGCTTGTTACTATTTGTCTTTTTTATTATAGGCCATCTTTCCTAGTGGATGTGAAATAGCATCTCGTTATGGTTTTGATTTGCATTTTCCTGGTGGCTAATGATGTTGAATATCTTTTCATGTGCTTATTGGCCATTTCTTTAGAAAAATGTCATTTAGATCCTTTGCCCGTTTTTAAATTTGATTGTCTTTTTATTATCAAATCATAAAATTTCTTTTATATAGTCTGTATATGAGGTCCTTATCAGATATGTGATTTACAAATATATTCTCCCAATCTGTGGATTAACTTTTTCTTTCTTTCTTTTCTTTTCTTTTTGGTGTTTTTTTTTTTTTTTTTTTAGATGGAGTCTCACTCTGTCACCGAGGCTGGAGTGCAGTGGCACAATCTTGGTTCGCTGCAACCTCCGTGCCCTGGGTTCAAGTGATTCTCCTGCCTCAGCCTCCTGAGTAGCTGAGATTACAGGCACCTGCCACTACGCCTGGCTAATTTTTGTATTGTTAGTAGAGACAGGGTGTCTCCATGTTGGCCAGGCTGGTCTCGAACTCCTGATCTCAAGTGATCCACCCACCTTGGCCTCTCAAAGTACTGGGATTACAGATGTAAGTCACCACACCCCACTGATAGGGTCTCACTCCTACCCAGGCTGGAATGCAGTGGCATGATCATAGCTCACTGCAGCCTTAAACTCCTAGACTCAAATAACCTTCCTGCCTTAACCTCCTGAGTAGCTGTGCACCACCATGCCCTACTAAGTTTTTTTTTTTTTTATTAATTTTTTTGTAGACATGGGTTTCACTATGTTGCCCAGGCTGATCTCCAACTCCTGGCATCAATCAATCCTCCTTCCTCAGCCTCCCCAGTAGCTTGGACTACAGATGCATCCCACTGCAGCTGGCTCCAATGAATACTTTTCGTTATGGTACATTTCACTTTGGACCGGTCACATTTGAAATTCTTGATGGTCATGTATGGCCATGGCTATTACCCTGGAGAGTGCAGGTTAGAGGATTAGATGGCACTAGATTGAAACTATGGAGGTCAGAGACTGGATTTCACTCTTATATTTGTAGAACCCATCAAAGTGCCCAGGATATAGGAAATGTTCAAGAAATATTAGTTGGTTGATTAGTTATTAATAATTACACTAGCAGGTTGGGCTGTAATCACATGAAGCTCTGTGCCTGTGCTGTGCCTGTGGCTCAAGAAAATGCCCCAGGTGTTTCTGGGGTGATCAAAATCTGCTAGGCCAGTTAATAGGTAATCTTTAGTATTCTGTTCAGAACCACTTCAAAGGCTGGGAAGGAGGAGGGGCTCACTTCAAAGGCTTTAGGAGAGAGAAATAGAGCAAGTTAGTAAAGCCGGTTGCCAGGACAACCTTCTCAGCATTGAAAGCGGACAGTCAGGTTGTAGACCTAGGCTGGGTATAGCTGTGATCTTTGCTTTTGTAATATACTGTCCTTTTGCTTGGCTCTAAGGAAGAGCAGTTTTTAAATGGCAATTTAAGAGTGTAATTTGGAGCCAGGAAGCTATATGGTGCTAAAAGTGTTTAAGTGCAAAGGGAAGGAAAATGGGCAGAACGTTGATTGGAAGGGAACCACCTGAGGTGAAGCACAATCACTTATAAGGTTCTAGTTCAAGAGGAACTTTTAACCTTAACTTGCAGATAGACCTCACTTAATGGGAACCCAAGAATTGGGAGCAAAATCAGTTTTGTCTTTGGCCTTAGAATGTCATTAGATTAGGCAGTTTAAGAGTTAAGAAAGTAATTATTTGATACTTAGTTGATTTTTTTCTTAAGTTTTATTCTCAATTTGTTATTTAAATATTTATGCAGATGTTAGTCGGTAATTAATTTTTTTTTTTTTTTTTGAGACAGGGTCTTGCTCTGTTGCCCAGGCTGGAGTGCAGTGGTGTGATCACGGCTCACTGCAGCTTCAACCTCCTGAGTTCAAGCGATTCTCCCACTTCAGCCTCCCAAGTAGCTAGGACCACAGGCATGTGCCTCCATGCCTGGCTAATTATTTTTGTTTTTTGTAGAAAGGGTTCTAAATTTTTAAATAAATAAAATTTAATAAACTTTTGTGGGAACTATTACTGTATGCCTGGCACTTTACTAAATGCTTTTGATGTATTTAATTCTCAGGAAAAAAAATTGCCTACATTTTATAGATTTTTGTTTGTTTGATTTTTTAGCAACTCTTCTATGACTTGAATCAGATTTTTTTTTAATTGAAGTTTTGGCCAGGCGCGGTGGCCCATGCCTGTAATCCCAGCATTTTGGCAGGCTGAGGTGTGAGGATCACTGGAGTTTCAGAGCAGCCTAGGCAACATACAAAGACCATGTCTCTAAAGAAATAAGAAATTTAATTTTTAAAAAAATTTTTAAGTTTTGAGAGATTAAGTGCCTTGTTCAAGAATTGTTATGGCTGGGCATGGTGGATCACACCTGTAATCCCAGCACTTCAGGAGGCTGAGGTGGGTGGATTGCTTGAGCTCAGGAGTTCAAGACCAGCCTGGGCAACATGGTGAAACCCTATTTCTAGGAAAAAAAAAAAAAAAATTAGCCAGGTGTGGTGGTGGGCTCCTGGGGTCCCAGCTACTTGAGAGACTGAGGTGGGAGGATCATTTGAGCCTGGGAAGTCCAGGCAATGCACTCCATTCTGGGTGACAGAGTGAGATCCTGTCTCAAAAAAAAGAAGAAGAAAAACAATTGTTTCTATAGAAATAATATAACTGTGGATAACTTTTATATTTCCATTATTTTTTATTTAAAAACTTTTAAATTTACATATAACTGTACATATCTGTTTAATACAATGTGATGCTTTGTTTTATATATACACATGCATACACTGTGTGATGATTACATCAGAGTAATTAGGCATATCTCTCCCCTCAGACATTATCATTTCTTTGTAGTGAGAACATTCAAAATTTTCTCTTCCAGCTATTTTGAAATATGCAATACATTATTGGTAACTATAATCACTCTATGTGCAGGACACCACAACTTTTTCTTCCTAATTACAACTTCCTACTTGTTGACCATTCTCTTCCTGTTACTGAACCGAACTGGGGTCTGTTTGCTGGGTGTGCTAAGACCAAACATCCACACTGAGGTTTTGCAGTGGGAGAAAGGAGGGCGTTTATTTGCAGAGCGCCAAACAAAGAGAATCAGGCAGCTCAGGCTTAAGGCCTGACCTCTCCAAAGGCTTACAAACAAGGGTTTTGTTTGTTTGTTCGAGACATAGTCTTGCTCTGTCATCCAGTCTGGAGTACAGTGGTGCCATCTCGGCTCACTGCAACCTCTGCCTCCCAGGTTCAAGCGATTCTACTGCCTCAGCCTCCCAAGTAGCTGGGATTACAAGCATGCGCCACCACGCCCGGCTAATTTTTGTATTTTTAGTAGAGAAGGGGTTTTGCCATGTTGGCCAGGCTGGTCTCGAACTCCTGACCCCTTCCCCAGTCTTTGGCAAACACTGTTGTATTCTGTACTTCTATGTGAACACATTTTTAGATTTCACATATGAGTGAGATCATATGGTATTTATATTTCTGTGCCTGGCTTATTTCACTTAACATAAGCTCTCCAGGTTCATCCATGTCAAATAAGATAACAGGATTTCATTCCTTTTCATAGCTGAATTGTACTCCATCATGTATAGATACCACATTTTCTTTATTAATTTATCTGTTGGTGGAAACTTAGGTTGATTACTTATCTTGGCTATTGTGAATTGTGCTGCAACAAACATGAGAGTCAGATATCTCTTCAACATACTGATTTCATTTCCTTTGGATATATACCCAGTATTGGGATTGGTAGATCATATGGTAGTTTTATTTCTAATTTTTGGAAGAGCCTCCATACTGATTTCCATAATGGCTGTACTAATTTGCATTCCCACCAACAGTGTGTAAGGGCTCCCTTTTCTCCACATCCTCTTCAACACTTGTTATCTTTTGTTTTTTTGATGATAGCCATTATTCTCCTCCATTTAAAACAATTGGCAATAATTGTACATATTCATGGGATACCTAGTGATGTTTTGATACATATAATATATAGTGACCAGATCAGGGTTATTAGCATATTCATCATCTCAAACATGTATCATTTCTGTGTTGGGAACATTCAATAGCCTCCTTATAGCTATTTGAAATGATATGATACAAATGTATCAATAGTTATTGTTAACTATACATATTGATACATATTGTTAACTATACATATTGATACATATTGTTAACTATATGGATGTTTCCAACACAGAAATGATACATATTGTTAACAAATAGCTATAAGGAGGCTATTGAATGTTCCCAACACAGAAATGATACATATTGTTTGTTGTTGTTGTTGTTGTTGTTGAGACACCCACACCCAGCTAATTTGTGTATTTTTAGCAGAGATGGGGTTTCACCGTGTTGGCCAGGATGGTCTCGATCTCTTGACCTTGTGATCCACCCGCCTTGGCCTCCCAAAGGATTACAGACGTGAGCCACCATGCCTGGCCACATATTGTTAACTATATATCATTTCTGTGTTAGGAACATTCAATAGCCACCTTAGAGCTATTTGAAACTATATGATACATTATTGTTAACTATAGTCATTCTACAGTGATTTAGAACACTATCTATTTACACTTTTTTTTGTTTTTTTTTAGTGACAGGTTCTCACTTTGCTGCCCAGGCTGGAGTGCAGTGGTGCAATCATATTCACTGTCACCTCAACCTCCTGGACTCAAGCAATCCTCCCACCTCTGCCCCCTGCATAGCTAGGACTACAGGAGTGTGCCACTATGCGTGGCTAAGTTTTAAAAGAAAATTTTGTAGAAACGGAGTCTCACTATGTTCCCTAGGCTGGTCTAGAACTCCTGAGCTCAAGCAATCCTCCTGCCTTGGCCTCCCAATGTGCTGGGATTATAGGAGTGAGCCATGGTGCTCAGCCCGGCTAATTAAAAAAATTTTGGTGGGGGGCTGGCTGCGGTGGCTCACATCTGTAATCCCAGCACTTTGGGAGGCCGAGGCAGGCACGCCACCTGAGATCAGGAGTTCGAGACCAGACTGGCCAACATGGTGAAACCCTGTCTCTATTAAAAATACAAAACATTAGCCAGGCGTGGTGGTGCGTGCCTGTAATCCCAGCTACTCAGGAGGCTGAGGCAGGAGAATCGCTGGAACCCAGGAGGCAGAGGTTGCACTGACCTGAGATCGTACTACCGTACTCCAGCCTGGGAAACAGAGTGAGACTCCATCTCAAAACAAAACAAAAAAAATTATTTTAATTTTAATTTAATTTAATTTTATTTTATTTTATTTTTTTTTAGAAACAGAGTTCTGCTATGCTGCCCAGGCTGGTCTTTTTTTTTTTTTTTTTTTTTGAAACATAGTCTTGCTCTGTTGCCTAGGCTGGAGTGCAGTGGTGTGATCTCGGCCCACTGCAACCTCCGCCTCCCAGGTTCAAGCTATTCTCATGCCTCAGCCTCCCCAGTAGCTAGGATTACAGGCATGCACCACCACACCTAGGTAATTTTTGTGTTTTTAGTAGAGACGGTGTTTCGCCATGTTGGCCAGGCTGATCTCGAACTCCTGACCTCAAGTGATTCCCAAAGTGCTGGGAATACAGGCGTGAGCCACTGCGCCTGGCGCTATGCTGCCCAGGCTGGTCTTGAACTCACGGCGTCAATCGATCCTTCTGCCTTTGCCTTTCAAAATGCTGGGGTTATAGACATGAGCCACTGTATCCAGCCTATTTCTACTTTCAGAAAATACTTGTGAATATTATCCCTCATAATAGCCTTAACTAACCTGTAAAATTCCAAGTAAATGATAATATGAGGCTAAATGGATAGGGCCTTCAAGAGACTGAAGGGATGAACATAGATTACAATTGCAGATTCATATAATGAAAGTGACATTTGAGGAACACATTGCCCTAATAATTAGAAAACATTTAAAGAAGCAGATTGGAGACAAATGCAATGTCTAGAAATATTTTGTGATAATCCCAGGAGAAGGTGAAAGGGGCCTAGAATAAAATGTTATACACAAGAAAGGAAGGCACTGGTGATGCTCCCTGGTGACTGATCTCAATCAATCTAACTTTCTCTTGCCTTTATTTCCTACAGGGTCTTCTATTCTAACCAGCCCAGTATGAGTATTAGTTCTATTCCATTCATTGACTCATGGATTTTTTTTTTTTTTTTTTTTTTTGAGACCGAGTCTCACTCTGTTGCCCCGGCTGGAGTGCAGTGGCGCAATCTCAGCTCAGCAAACTCCGGTCCTGGGTTCAAGCGATTCTCCTGCCTCGGCCTCCCGAGTAGCTAGGACTACAGGCGCATATCACCGCGCCCAGCTAATTTTTGTATTTTTAGTGGAGACAGGGTTTCACCATGTTGGCCAGGCTGATCTCAAACTCCTGACCTCAAGTGATCCACCCACCTTGGCCTCCCAAAGTGCTGGGGTTACAGGGAAATGAGCCACTATGCCCGGACTGACTCATTGATATTAAATAATGCTTTTCTGTGCCTGATATGCCTTCCTTGCACTCTTTGTTGAGAAGGAATTCTTGACCAAAGAACAGATTGATTCTTTTTTTTTTTTCAGACGGGGTTTCACTCTTGTTGCCCAGGCTGGAGTGCAATGGCACAATCTCAGCTCACCACAACCTCTGCCTTCTGGGTTCAAGCGATTCTCCTGCCTCAGCCTCCCGAGTAGCTGGGATTACAGGCATGCACCACCACACCCGGCTGATTTTTTTGTATTTTTATTAGAGATAGGGTTTCTCCATGTTGGTCAGGCTAGTCTCAAACTCCCAACCTCAGGTGATCCACCTGGCTTGGCCTCCCAAAGTGCTGGAATTATAGGTGTGAGCCACCACGCCCAGCCCAGATTGATGCTACTCCCTTGCCAAGCACTATATTAATTGGTTCATTTGAGAAAACGGTGCAAAAAACATTTAGAATTCATGGAAGTATAAAGTGTCACAAAGATTTTTCAATAATATTTTTAAACTTAATATTAATCCATTATCCCAAGTTGACTGCACTTTTTCCTCAACCCTCCTTGAGATTGAGGTCTGTTCTTTTTATTCAAAAATTCTAATAGCAAAGTCAATCATTACTACCTTTCCTCCCTGGACCCCCACTCCCATATAAGGAGAAGCAGATAAATAAAACTACACAGATAAGACACTGAATTCTCTAACTCCCTTTTCTAGCCTAAATGATTGGCAGTGATGCTGAAACTGCCTTTGCAAAACTATGACAGCAAGACATCTGACCCAGTTGACTCCATTTTGCTTCTGACCTCCAAGCTGTCTTTGATCATTTTTGGGTATAGGCCAAGCTAACTTTGGGAGGAATTTAGTTTATAGTTTAACCTTAAAGCAAACATCTTTGCTTTAACAGCTCTTCCCAAAATCAAACTGCCTTTGTAAAACTAATGAAAGCCCACAAGATTAGGATTATGAGAGGGGCCTGAATTCTGATAAGATAGGCATAGTTTCTATAATCTTTTACTAGCTCAGGAGTCATAGGGCTGGAGGTCACAAGATTTGTGACTTGCCCAATTGCTCCTGTAGATAACATCAGGATTGGATAACCTAAGATTGGTCTTTTGAAATGTTATTCAGACTTTTGCATTCTGGCCACTGACTAACCCCACCTAGACCCATGACTCATGATGGACTCAGCTCACAAGGGCTTCTTCCACACCTGCATAATTTCTTTTTTTTTTTTGAGATGGAGTCTAGCTCAGTTGCCCAGGCTGGAGTGCAGTGGCTCGATCTCGGCTCACTGCAACCTCCGCCTCCTGGGTTCAAGCAATTCTCCTGCCTCAGCCTCCTGAGTAGCTGGGATTACAGGCGCCCATTGCCATGCCCAGCTAATTTTTGTATTTTTAGTAGAGACGGGGTTTCACCATGTTGGCCAGGCTGGTCTTGAACTCCTGACCTCATGATCCACCTGCCTCGGCCTCTCAAAGTGCTGGATTACAAGCGTGAGCCACTGTGCCCGCCCTCACACCTATATAATTTCATCTCCAACCTATCAGCAGCACCCATTCCCTAGCTCTCTGCCTGCCAAATTATCCATAAAAACCCTAGCCTCTGAGTTCTCCAGGAGGCTGATTTGAGTAATAATAAAACTCCCATCCTACTGTTTGGCTGACCTTGCATTAATTACATTCTTTCTTTACTGCAATACTGCAGTTGTATCAGTGAATTGATTTTGTCTGTGCAGCAGGCAGGAAGAACCCATCAGACAATGATAGGTATCCTGTGGTAGTTACTACTGCCATTCAGTATATGTTTTGTTAACCCCTTTTGAGCATATAAAATTGTGCGTGCTGGCCCCTTGTGATTGTGTGGGGTCTAGCTACTAGTTCTGACAAATGAGTTGTGAGCAGAAGTGACCCATAATTGCTAATGTGAGAACCTCAAGGGCTTTGTTTCATTTTTGCACAGTGATTGGCATTATTCCAGGTAATGACTGCTCTATCATTGTGGGTTCTGAGTGACACAGCAAAGCCCCATAAACTCTCAGTAGAAGTGTAACATCAGTGGCTGGGTGTGGTGGCTCATGCCTATAATCCCAGCACTTTGGGAGGCTGAGGCAGTCAGATCCCCTGAGGTCAGGAGTTCGAGACCAACTTGGCCAACATGGTGAAACCCCGTTTCTACTGAAAATACAAAAATTAGCTGGGCGTGGTGGTACACATCTGTAGTCCCAGCTACTTGGGAGTCTGAGGCAGGAGAATCGCGTGAACCCAGAAGGCGGAGGTTGCAGCAAACCCAGATCCTGCCAGAGTGAGACTCTGTCTCAAAAAAAGTAAATGAAATTGGAAAAAAAAAAAAAAAGACGTGTAGCATTAATGAGGAATAAATTTATGTTGTGTTAAGCTCACTACGATTCTGTAGTGGGTGGTGAAGTCTTCTTTCTCATCGATTTGTGGATTTGATGTCTGTTTGTGCAATAGCTAGGTTGGTATTTTTCTGGTGTATGTTAGTATATTAAAACTGGTTTTGTAATCCCAGCACTTTGGAAGCCTGAGGTGGGTGGATCACGAAGTCAGGAGATTGAGACCATCCTGGCTAACATGATGAAACCCCGTCTCTACTAAAAATACAAAAAGAAAAAAGAAAAAAAAATTAGCTGGGCGTGGTGGTGGGCGCCTGTAGTCCCAGCTCCTCGGGAAGCTGAGGCAGGAGAATGGCATGAACCCGGGAGGCGGAGGTTGCAGTGAGCCGAGATCGTGCCACTATACTGCAGCCTGGGTGACAGAGCGAGACTCTATCTCAAAAAAAAAAACAACAAAAAAAATGGTTTTGTTACATCCCATTCACATTCTGCTTGTTCAACACCTATGCACTGCTGCTTATTAAAATATGTTGAATATCATCCCTCTGGCTGGTCAAAAATACCAGAAAGTATGCAGTGCAACATTGTAAGAAATATTTTAAATATGAAGAATATTTCTTTATTCATTTGAAAAAATTTAGCTCATGGATTACATCATTGGTGTGAAATCCCAAAAGAAGGTACATTATCTCACATTACCACAGTTAAAGTGCTTTAGATAGAACCTGGGCTGCGAGTATGTAAACTTTATCCTAGGACTCTATAATATGAGGGATAGTTAAGGCTGTTTTGTTATTTTATTTTTATAATTACTTTTTCTTTTTTTCTCTGTAAAAATAAATGACAGAAACATACTCTTTTTTTTTAAAGGAGCATTTGAGCCTTTTGATGTGAGAATTGCATTCTAAGTTTTTCCCTGTCCCTTTATTAAACAGTACTGGGAACAGGCATATTTTCTTTTCCCCAAGTTAAACAATTCTGGGACCAAACATACTTCCTGTCCCAGAGCTAAATAATTCTAAGGTGAAGCATACACCCTTCTCTCTGCTAAACAATATTGAGACCGATATTGAGGCCAAGCATGGTGGCTCACGCCTGTAATCCCAGCACTTTGGGAGGTTGAGGAGAGCAGGTCACTTGAGGTCAGGAGTTCGAGACCAGCCTGGCCAACATGGTGAAACTGAAAACACAAAATTAGCTGGGCGTGGTAGCAGGCGCCTATAATCCCAGCTACTTTGGAGGCTGAGGCAGGAGAATCGCTTGAACCTGGGAGGTAGAGGTTATAGTGAGCCAAGATCACACCACTGCACTCTGGGCTGGGCGACAGAGCAAAACTCTGTCTCAAAATGAATAAATAAATAAATAAATAAATAAATAAATAAGTAATTGGGAACAGTAGGCCAGGGGCTGTGGCTCATACCTGAAATCCCAGGAGGATCACTT
This sequence comes from Pan troglodytes, assembly GCF_028858775.2. Classification (NCBI taxonomy): domain Eukaryota; kingdom Metazoa; phylum Chordata; class Mammalia; order Primates; family Hominidae; genus Pan; species Pan troglodytes. The sequence goes on along the minus strand of NC_072404.2, from coordinate 153,760,558 downwards.
GAGCCCAGGAGTTTGAGACCAGCCTCAGCAACATAGTGAGACCTCATTTCTTTTTCTTTTCTTTTTTTTTTTGGAGATGGAGTTTCGCTCTTGTTGTCCAGCCTGGAGTGCAATGGTGCCATCTCGGCTCACTGCAGCCTTTGCCTCCCAGGTTCAAGCGATTCTCCTGCTGTAGCCTTCTGAGTAGCTGGGATTATAGGCATGTGCCACCATGCCTGGCTAATTTTGTATTTTTAGTAGAGATGGGGTTTCACCATGTTGGCCAGGCTGGTCTTGAACTCTTGACCTCAGGGGAGACACCCACCTCGGCCTCCCAAAGTGCTGAGATTACAGGCCAGAGCCACCGCGCCCAGCCGAGACCTCATTTCTTAAAGAAGAAGAAAAAAAAAAAAAAAGCGGGGCATGGTGGTGCACATCTGTGGTCCCAGATACTCAGGAGGCTGAGGTTGGGGAATTGTTTGAGCTCAGGCAGTTGAGGCTGTAGTGAGCCCTGATCCCACCACTGCACTTCAACCTGGTCGACAGAGCAAGACCCTGGGCCAAAAAAAATAAAAAAATAAAAAAATAACAACAACAAAACAAAACTGAGAACAAGTAAAAGCAAGTCAGCTGCTCGCTGCAGGAAATATCTTATGAATCAACAAATTAGTTTACGTATTAAGACTCATACCTACAAATCAAGACTCAGCTGCCACACTGTACCCACCAATTAAAAGTTATGCCATAAACTATACTCAATCCCCAACAGTCCCCCATTTTGTAAGGCCTTCTTTAAACATCACCCAACCCAGGCAATGAAACCCTGAAAACATTCTGTCCTAATTTCCCATTCTGAGAAACTATTGGATTCTGGCAAGATCATGTTCTTCCCTACTGCAGTGCCTCTAATAAACTTACCTTTCCTTGATCAACAGGCTTTTCTAATTCATTTTAAAGGAAAGCAGTTCGCCAAATTGCTTTTTTTTTTTTTTTCTTGAGACGGAATCTTGCTCTGTCGCCCAGGCTGGAGTGCAATGGTGTGATCTCTGCTCACTGCAACATCCACCTCCCGGGTTCAAGCGATTCTCCTGCCACAGCCTCCCAAGTAGCTGGGATTACAGGCAGGTGCTACCACGCCCAGCTAATTTTTTTGTATTTTTAGTAGAGACGGGGTTTCACTGTGTTGACCAGGCTGGTCTTGAACTCCTGACCTCAGGTGATCCACCCGCCTTGGCCTCCAGAAGTGCTGGGATTACAGGCGTGAGCCACTGCACCCAGCACCAAATTGCTTTCTTAAATGTGAAATTTTCACCAGCGTGCATGAGGGTGATGGTATCCCTTTATCTGTGCTAGCATTAAATGTGATTGTGTTAGGAAACCTTTGCTTATTTGAGAGAAAAAAAGTAGTACTTTATTGTGTTAATTTTATCTTAGATTATTCTTTTCCCCCCTTTTTAAATAGAGACAGAGTCTCTCCTGCCTTGTTGCCCAGGCTGGAGTACAGTGGCTATTCATAGGTGCATTTATCACACGCTACAGCCTTGAACTCCTGGGCTCAAGTGATCCTCCTGCCTTAGCCTCCCAAGTAGCTGAGCCTATAGGCCTGTGTCACTGTGCTAGCTTAGATATTTTATTTTATTTTTTGTTTGTTTTTGAGACAAGATCTGACTCTGTCACCCAGGTTGGAGTGCAGTGGCACGATCTCAGCTCACCACAACCTCCACCTCCCAGACTCAAGCCATCCTCCAGCCTCAGCCTCCTGAGTATCTGGGACTGCAGGCAATTGCCATCATGCCCAGCTAATTTTTATATTTTTTGTGGAAGCAGGGTTTTGCCATGTTGCCCAGGCTGATCTCCAACTCCTGAGATCAAGCAATCTACCTCCATGGCCTCACAAAGTGCTGGGATTACAGACGTGAACCACCATGCCTGGCCACATATTTATTTAATTAATTAAATTTAATTAATTAATTAATTAATTTTTTGTGACAGGGTCTCACTCTGTTGGCCAAGCTGGAGTGCAGTGGTGTGATTATAACTCACTGTAACATCGATCTCCTGGGTTCAAGTGATCCTCCCACCTTAGCCTCCTGAGTAGCTGGAACTATCAGTGCACACCACCATGCCCAGCTAATTTAAAAAATTTTTTGAAGAGATGGAATTTCCCTATGTTGCCCAGGCTGGTCTTGAATTCACTCCTAGGTTCAAGCGATCCTCCTGCCTTGGCCTCCCAAAGTGTTGGGATTACAAGTGTGAGCCACTGCACCTGGCCTAGGTGTCTTAATTTTATGTTGTCAGATTGATAAAATCTTTTCCCTCCTGACTGTTTCTGTTGCCTTTACTCTTACAGTTCTTCCCCTTTAGAAATTTGGTAAGTATTAAGTTATTTTTGTATATAAATTAATTTTTATTTGAGCAGAAATACATGCACATATGTTACATGCTTATGAAAAAAAGTCAAATTATACTTCTTCCCAACCCAGATCTCCAGAAATACTAATGGGTCTGTTCTTTCATCAATTCATACCCACACATATAGCCTTTAAGCAATGATAACCTGTTTCAAACTCTCTTCTGCTCTTTTTCTCTTTTACTTACTGGTATACCTGTGATATCTTTCTAGATTAGTATGTGTATATGTAGCCCATTTAAAAAAAATAGCTGCTCAATTTTCTACTGAATAGCTCAGGATGATAAACAGCGATGCCTCTTAGTCTACTATGCTTCATATAATGCTGCAATGAACCGTTTTGTAAGTATGTCTGTGTACATAGGCAGAAATATCAATGGTTAAATTTTCAAAACTGGAATTGCTGAGTCAAAGCAATTGTTTATTAAGACTCTCCAATTTCAAGAAAATTAGTACTCTGCCTATATGTTTTATTTTTTCCCCTATTTTGTTATTTCAGTTTGTTTGTGGTACTTTTGGCCACATAGAAAAATTTAAATATTTATGTAGTCCATTTATGAATCTTTTCCTTTATAGTTTCCAGGATTTGCATCTTATTTAGACACATACCATAATTAATTTATGTTTTTGTCTACTACTTTTAAGATTTCAGTTTTACATTTAAAATTTGGAGTCATGTGGAGTTTATTTTGGCAAAAGGAAGGAGGAAGGGAGCCAAGTTCATTTCTTTCCAGATGGCTTCCCAGCATCCCAACACCATTGATCACAGATCAGCTCTTTCCCTACTGTTTTTATATGTTGCCTTTATCCTCTACTAACTTTCCATGTACATTTGGACCTCTTTCTATAGTTTATATTTTGTTTCACTGATCTGTTTGTTTATTCATGCATCAGAACCAAGGCTTTTACATTATTATTTTTTTCTTTCCTTCTTTTTTTTTTTTTTTTTTTTGAGACATGGTCTCACTCTCTCACCCAGGCTCCAGAGCAGTGGTGTGATCCTGGCTCACTGCAACCTCTGCCTCCCGGGCTCAAGCGATCCTCCCATCTCAGCCTCCCAAGTAGCTGGGATTACAGGCACACACCACCATGCCCAGCTAATTTTTTGTATTTTTGGTAGAGATGGGGTTTCGCCACATTGCTCAGACTGGTCTCAAACTCCTGAGCTCAAGCGATCTGCCCTCCTCGGCCTCCCAGAGTGTTGGGATTACAGGCATGAGCCACCACACCTGGCCTAAATTACTATTCTTTATAACACATTCTATACATTAATTTTTATTTTACCTGGAATTGATTTTGTTATGCAATGTCATGTGAGAATCTAAATGCCAAATAAAGTCACACCGTAGACAAAAACAAGATAGTTAAAGAAAATGGAAGTGGTGGATATTGAGCTCTCAGAGCTTGTTTGTATAATTAGTTCGTGAAAGGTGGGAAGAAAGAGTATCTTATGGTGATAGTATTTTTGTTATGTTATTACTAAAAATAGATTATGGTGTTCATTATTATTAAAATATAATAAATGAATATTGGTCTTAAATACATGACTACTTTGATCACTGATTCCCACCTCTATAGTTCTTCTTTAAAATTATTGACAAATTTTACTATCTGAATTAATTATGGGAAGCCGTATCTTGTTATTACACTAGCCTAATCTTCTATCTTTATAATTTAGTCTTTCTTGTTTTTATAATTTTTATTTAAGAAAATATGAATTATAAAACATAATATTTGAATTTTGTCACAGGGCTCCAAAGAGGAGCAGTTTCATGATGTGACAGAAATATGTGGTGCTGAACCCAGAATCTTTGTCCAACAGATTAAACTTGCCTATAATTGTATTAGCTTCCTTCTAGTAAAATTTATTTTAGTATTATTATTTTTTGAGATAGAGTCTCACTCTGTCACCCAGGCTGAAGTGCAGTGGTGCGATCTCGGCTCACTGCAACCTCTACCTCCCAGGTTTAAGCGCTTCTCCAGCCTCAGCCTCCCGAGTAGCTGGGATTACAGGCACCTTCCACCATGCCTGGCTAATTTTTGTAATTTTAGTAGAGACGGGTTTCACCATGTTGGCCAGGCTGGTCTCAAACTCCTGACTTAAAGTGATCCACCTGCCTTTGCCTCCCAAAGTGCTGGGATTACAGGTGTGAGCCACCGCATCTGACCTCCTTCTAGTAAAACTTGAAATGAACTACATCTCTAAAGAAATCAGGCCAGGCAAGGTGGCTAGCACCTGTAACTCCAGCAGTTTGGGAGGCCAAGGCGAGAGGATCGCTTGAAGTCAGGAGTTTGAGACCACCCTGGGCAACACAGCAAGACCCCATCTCTCAAAAAAAAAAAAAAAAAAAGTAGGCCAGGTGAAGTGGCTCGTAACTGTAATCCAACCACTTTGGGAGGCTGAGGCAGGAATATTGCTTAAGCTCGGGAGTTCAAGACCAGCCTGCTGGTCAACATACCGAGACCTCATCTCTACAAAAAATAAACAAAAATTAGCTGGGTATGGTGTTACATGCCTAGCTACTCGGGGGGCTTAAGTGGGAAGATCTTTGAGCCCAGGAGGTCAAGGCTGCAGTGAACCGAGATCTTGCCACCGTACTCCAGCTTTGGCGGCAGAATGAGGCTTTGTTTCAAAAACAAAAAACAAAACAAAATGAAAAAGCAAAAAAAGTATACAAATAAAATAAAATAAAAAGTGAACAGATGCTTTAAGCACTAGGAGAGTTTAAGCATAAGATTACAAAAGAAAATGATGCCAGATTGCTTCCTCCACTACGTGTGTTCCAGAAAGACCTTAATTGTCCAAGGAACACAATGGTTTAGGGTTGAATTCACCTGCAATTTTGTGGTAGACACAGATCACGGTGATCTCTACCACAAAGACTGGGAAAGCCTAAAATATTGACCTTTTCTTTTTTGAGATGAGTCTCGCTCTGTCTCCCAGGCTGGAGTGTAGTAGCGAGATCTCGGCTTGCTGCAACCTCTGCCTCCTGGGTTCCGGTGATTCTCCTGCCTCAGCCTCCAGAGTAGCTGGGATTATAGGCATGTGTCACTACTCTGGCTAATTTTTGTATTTTTAGTAGAGATGGGGTTTCACCATGTTGGCCAGGCTGGTCTCGAACTCTTGACCTCAAATGATCCACCGCCTCAGCCTCCCAAATACTGACCTTCTTAATCTTATTTGTAGGCAATTCTGGCTGCTGGTACATAAACAGAAGACTATTGGTGCATAGTGGGAAAGACTTTTATTTCCTCATGAAAGAGGCAGATGTGGCCAACACCATCTCTTCTGTTTTTTCTTTTTCCTCTCTTGAAAGCAGACTTAATGTCCAGAGCTCTGGCAGCTATTTTTAGTCATGAAGTATATGCAAAGAGCATCTCAGAACATTGGCCTGGACCTTGATGCCAGTATTCCCTATCTACAAACTCCTTATATGAAAAAAAAAACCAAACAAAACTTCATTTTTCTGAGTCACTGCTAGTTAAGTTTTCTATAACATGCAGACAAGAGTTGCGGACAGTATAGTAATATATATGCACCAATTGTAAAAATACAGATCAAATAATTAACGAGTTTCTTGCCTATATAATTTATTATTTATTTATTTATTTTTGAGACAGTCTTGCTCTGATGCCCAGGCTGGAGTGCAGTGGGGTGATCTCGGCTCACTGCAACCTCCATCTCCCAGGTTCAAGCGATTCTCCTGCCTCAGCCTCCCGAATAGCTGGGATTACAGGCACCTGCCACCACACCCAGCTAATTTTGTACTTCTAGTAGAGACAGGCTGTTGGCCAGGCTGGTCTCCAACTACTGACCTCAGATGATCCACCTGCCGCAGCCTCCCAAAGTGCTGGGATTACAGGCGTGAGCCATTGCGTTCAGCCAGAGATGGGGCTTTTAAGAGGTGATTAGGCCATAAAGCCATTCCTCCCTCGTGATTGTAATTAAGGCCCTTATAAAATCAGCTTCAGGCAGCTTTCTGCTCTTTAGCCTTTCTGCCTTCTACCTTGTGAGGGGACACAGCACGTCTTCCCTCCTCTGGATGGAACAACATGGCACCATGTTGGAAGCAGAGAGCAGCCCTCACCAGACACTAAACTTGCTGGTGCCTTGACCTTGAACTTCCCTGCCTCCAGAACTGTGAGACAATAACTTTCTATTCTTTATAAAATACCTAGTCTCAGTTATTTTGTTGTAGCAGCACAAAATGGACTACAATTTGCAGATTAGGATTATAGGTGAGGGGCGGTAACTGGAGCAGTTTTCTCTATTAGCTTGCTCTCTGCAGATGAGCCTGTGTGTAAAAGTCACTGTGAAAAATGGGAAGAAGATCTGAATAGAGAACTTCCTAGTATATTTTCTGAGCCCACTTGAGGTTAGAGACCATAAATCCAGAAAGTGAACATTTAGCAGTTTTGGTATTGAGAAGGCAGCTAGTCTGGCTGATCCAGTGGTTGGGGTTTTGCCAGGTGGATGGGACGGAACAAAAATGTTGCAAAGAAGTTGCTGATATCCTACATGAGTGATTGATGCATTCAATATTATCTGGATTGAGAGGAAAGTGACAGCAGCTGAGATGTATGAGGAGAAAGTAGTGTTCGAAGAATGGAGGAGATTAGTGAGGTAAAAATATAGTTGATACGGGAGTGAGTGAGCTAGCATAGTGGACTGATAAAAGATTGGGTCAGAAAATTTTAGATTTAAGAGAAAATTCAACTTTACTTTTTTTCCACAAATATTTTAATTAAAGAATCATCTGCAGCCACCCCGTCTGGGAGGTGGGGGGCGCCCCTGCCCGGCAGCCGTCCCGTCTGGGGGGTGGGGGGCCCCTCTGCCCAGCCGCCACGTCTGGGAAGTGAGGAGCCCCTCTGCCTGGCCGCCACCCCGTCTGGGAGGTGTACCCGACAGCTCATTGAGAACGGGCCATGATGACCATGGCGGTTTTGTCGAATGGGAAAGGGGGAAATGTGGGGAAAAGAAAGAGAGATCAGATTGTTGCTGTGTCTGTGTAGAAAGAAGTAGACATAGGAGACTCCATTTTGTTCTGTACTAAGAAAAATTCTTCTGCCTTGGGATGCTGTTAATCTATAACCTTACCCCCAACCCCGTGCTCTCTGAAACATGTGCTGTGTCCACTCAGGGTTAAATGGATTAAGGGCGGTGCAAGATGTGCTTTGTTAAACAGATGCTTGAAGGCAGCATGCTGGTTAAGAGTCATCACCACTCCCTAATCTGCGGAAGGCCGCAGGGTCCTCTGCCTAGGAAAACCAGAGACTTTTGTTCACATGTTTATCCGCTGACCTTCTCTCCACTATTGTCCTATGACCCTGCCAAATCCCCCTCTCCGAGAAACACCCAAGAATGATCAATAAATACTAAAAAATTTTTTTAAAAAAAAGAATCATCTGATGGGCTGGGTGCAGTTGCTCACACCTGTGATCCCAGCACTTTAGGAGGCTGAGGCTGGTGGATCACCTGAGGTCAGGAGTTCAAGACTAGCCTAGCCAACATGACGAAATATCATCTCTACTAAAAATACAAAAATTAGCCGCGCGTGGTGGTGCATGCCTGTAATCCCAGCTACTCAGGAGGCTGAAGCTGGAGAATCGCTTGAACCCGGGAGGCGGAGGTTACAGTGAGCTGAGATCGAGCCATTGCACTCCGGCCTGGGCAACAGAGCAAGACTCTGTCTCAAAAAAAAAAAAAAAAATCATCTAATTCAGGCACACAAAAGTTAAAGAAGTAGATAATTCCCAATCTCACCACATAGAGATAACTTGTAAATATGCCACTGAATTTTTTCCAATTATTTATATATTTAATAAAGCTTCTTACTATGGAAATCTTAAGTATATTTTAAAGTGGAGGGAATAACATAGCACAGAACTATGTAGCCATCATCTATTTGCAAAAATTATCAATTTTTAGAAATCTTCTTTTGATGTATACTCCTTGATATGGTTTGGCTGTGTCCCTACCCAAATATCATCTTGTATGGTAATTCCTGCAATTCCCACATGTCATGGGAGGAACCTGGTGAAATGTAGTTGAATTTTGGGGGTTGGTCTTTCCCATGCTGTTCTTCTGATAGTGAATAAATCTCACCAGATTTGATGGTTTTTTAAAAAAGGAGTTTCCCTGTGCAAGCTCTCTTCTCTTGTCTGCTGCCATGTGAGACATGCCTTTCACCTTCTGTCATGATTGTGAGGCCTCTTCAGCCATGTGGAACTGTAAATCCAATAAACCTTTCTCACTTGTAAATTGCCCAGTCTCAGGTATGTGTTTATCAGCAGCATGAAAATGGACTAATACACTCCTCTACTTTCTTTATTTGCTTATTATTTCATATTAAATTGCAGCAGTTCACCTATAAATACTTCTGTATGTATCCCCAATGGATAAAGACGTTAAAAAAAATATATCATCACACCTGACCAAAAAAAAAGTGTTAATTTCTTAACATCTTCTAATACCCAGCTTGTGTTCCAACATTTTTATTTGTTTGTTTGTTTGGTTGGTTTTGAGATGGATTTCACTCTTGTTGCCCAGGCTGCAGTGCAATGGCATGATCTCAGCTCACTGCAACCTCTGCCTTCTGGGTTCAAGCAATTCTCCTGACTCAGCCTTCCAAGTAACTAGGACTACAGGCATGCACCACCACACCCAGCTAATTTTGTATTTTTATTAGAGATGGGGTTTCACCATGTTGGTCAGGCTGGTCTCAAACTCCTGACCTCAGGTGATTCACCTGCCTCAGCCTCCCAAAGTGCTGGGATTATAGGCATAAGCCATCATGCCTGGCTTTTTTTTTTTTTTTTTTTTTTTTTTTTTTTTGAGTCAGGGTCATGCTCTGTTGCCCGGGCTGAAGTACAGTGGGGCAGTCTTGGCTTACTGAGGCCTTGACCTCCATGGCTCAAGTGATCCTCCCATCTCAGCCTCCCAGTTAGCTGGAACTATAGGTGTATGCCACCACGCCCAGCTAATATTTTTATTTTTTGTAGAGATGGGGTCTGGTTATATTGCCCAGGCTGGTCTTAAACTTCTGGCTCAAGTGATCTTCCTGCCTCAGCCTCTCAAAGTGCTAGGGATTATAGGCATGAGCCACCATGCCCAGCCAATTTTTTTGTTAGGAAAAACTTACAGGAGTGAAATTGCTGGTTCAAAGAATATGCATTTTCAACTTTTTGATAAACATTGGGAATGATAGTAAAAGAAAAAATTTTAATTTTATTTATTTTTTATTAAGATGGAGTCTTGCTCTATCGCCCAGGCTGGAGTGCAGTGGTGTGATATTGGCTCACTGCAACTTCCACATCTCTGGTTCAAGTGATTATCTCTTTTCAGCTTCATGAGTAGCTGGGATTATAGGCGCCTGCCACCATGCCTGGCTAATGTTTCTATTTTTAGTAGAGATGGGGTTTCACCATCTTGGCCAGGCTGGTTTCAAACTCCTGGCCTCCGATTATCCAACTGCCTCGGCCTCCCAAAGTTCTGAGATTGCTGTCGTGAGCCACCGTGCTTGGTAGAAAAAAAATTTTTTTAATAAAATTGCTAAACTGTTTCATTCCTGAAACTTTATCTGAAATCACATCAGTGCTTCTTTGTATACCTATTTTCTATAGCCTCATCAAATATTTGTCAAATATTTTAAATCTCATCCAAACTCATGGATGAGAAATGTTTTGAAAATACTTTACTGTATATTTGCTCAAATGTGTGTTCGAGAGAATAGACACTTTTGAACATTTTTGGCTATTTTCATTATTAAAAATTGCCAGTTTAAGTCCTTTTGTAACCAAACTCAGGTCTGGCTGCTCGCCACTTGGAAGCCAAAAAACAAAGTGCCATGTGGTAAAAGGAAAGCAATTTTATTCAAATGGTAGCAGTTGAAGAGAATGGCTGTGCTCAGGTCTCAAAGAATCATATCAAATTTTTAGGCAGAGTGAAGGGGTTTAAGAAGGGAGACCTGGGACAGGTGTGGTGGCTCATGCCTGTAATCCTAGCACTTTGGAAGGCCAAGGTGGGTGGATCACCTGAGGTCAGGAGTTCAAGACCAGCCTGACCAATATGGTGAAATACAAAAAATACAAAAATACAAAAATTAACTGGGCATAGTGGCACATGCCTGTAGCCTCAGCTACTCAGGAAGCTGAGACAGGAGAATCACTTGAGCCTGGGAGGTGGAGGCTGCAATGAGCTGAGATTGTGTCGTTGCTCTCCAGCCTGGGCAACAGACAGACTCTGTCTAAAAAATAAAAAATAAAAAATAAAATAAATAATAAATAAAGAAATAAATAAAAATAAATAAAATTAAAAATTAAAAAAAAAAAAAGAAGGGAGCCCTGGTCTGGGAGATACATGGGAGTGGTGTAGGGTGCAGGGTCTGTGTGTCTTGTTGCAATGGCTGTCTTGAGTTATTGTTCACCTGGAGTGTGGGCTGGTGCCATCTTATCTTGACAATGGCCAGGTTGTAGATTAACTTCCTGAGGTAATCTCTAGATGGCAGAGAACTGCAAAACTGGGTCTCCATGCCTGGTTTCTTTCAAGATTAGCCCCTGGAAATTCTAAGGAAGCACATAATTAGATAAGTGAGCACAGGCAAGGAAGTGCCTGGTGGGAAAGAGAGGAAAACAAAGGATTTTAAAGTACATTTCAAGGCTACATTCTGAGATTAGAAAAAAAAATAATCTAAGATGCATTTTAAAGCTAAGGTACTTGGTTACACTTTGTTCATTTTTTTCTTTGATTTTCTTATCTTTTTATTATTAATTATTTAAATAATTTTGTATCATAAAAGTCACACATACTGGCTGGGTACAGTGGCTTATGCCAGTAATCCTAACACTTTGGGAGGCCAAGGCTGGCGGATCATGAGGTCAGGAGTTCGAGACCAGCCTGGCCAGCATGGTGAAACCCCGTCTCTACTAAAAATACAAAAAATTAGGCAAGCATGGTGGCGTGCACCTATAGTCCCAGCTACTTGGGAGGCTGAGGCAGGAGAATTGCTTGAACCTGTCAGGCAGAGGGTGCAGTGAGCCGAGGTCACACCACTGCACTCCAGCCTGGGCGACAGAGCAAGAGACTCTGTCAAAAAAAAAAAAAAAAAAGTCTTAGATACTGAAAAATTCATATAGTACAGGAAGTTATAATAAAAAATGGATTTTAGTTCCCTTCCTGGAGTGCCATTCTGTAGCTTTCCAGAGAGAATTATCTTAATAACTTATAGTGTGTCCTTTAAGAGACTGATGAACTTTTAAACTATAATTATTTGCTTTTTTTACTCAAAAGGGGTCATACTATATAACTCTCTATAACTTTGCTTTTATTTTTTTCTCAATAATATATCATGGATACCTTTTTATTTAGCACACATAGCTACACCTCATTCTTTACTTTGGTTATATTAAATGCCATCGTTTGGATGAACCATGATTTATTCTACCACTCACCTGTGAATGGGTATATACAGATTTTTGTTATTAAAATGTTCTAATAAATTCTCCATTCTCTTTGGATGTGGTGGCTCACGCCTGTAATCCCAGCACTTTGGGAAGCTGAGGCAGGCAGATCACCTGAGATCAGGAGTTTGAGACCAGCCTGGCCAACGTGGTGAAACCCCATCTCTACTAAAAAAAAGCAAAAATTAGCAGAGCATGGTGGCAGGCGCCTGTAGTCTCAACTGCTCGGGAGGCTGAGGCAGGAGAATCACTTGAACCTGGGAGGTGGAGGATGCACTGAGGTGAGATCGCACCCCTGCGCTCCAGCCTGGGTGACAAGAGCGATAATTCTGTCTCAAAATAAATAAACAAATAAATAAATTCTCCATTCTCAGCGTCTATACGGCTGTACATGATTATGTCCATAGGATAAATTCCTAGAAAATAGAATTGCTGGGTCAAAGGTAATGTATTAATACATTAAAAAATTTGATAGACATCCCTATAATCCCCTCCGAAGAGACTTAACACTCCCACTAATAGTGTAATGGAAACTACTTCCCTGGTACTTTGCAAACTGATCGAGAACAATGATATTTTATAATTTTAACATATAGTTATTTATATAAGGCTATCTATTCATATCATTAGTGGCCATTCTTGTGAAATGTCTATTCGTGTCCCCTGCACATTTTTTCACCAGGTTGTTTGACTTTTTTTCTTTTTGATTTGTATTTTCTTCTTGATTTTATATTTTAAGGATTTTAGGATTTTAATATATTTTTATATTTAAGGATTTTATATATTATATTTCTACTTTCTTGTTTTATAGTTTAAGGATATTGACACATTGCTTGTCACATATGTTGCAAATATTTTTCCTTTCTGTAATTTGTCCACCTTGTTTTGTGATTGATGTCTAAGTTTTTTTTTTTTTTTTTTTTTTTTGAGATGGCGTATCGCTCTGTAGCCCAGGCTGGAGTGCAATGGCATGAGCTCAGTTCACTGCAACCTCTGCCTCCTGGGTTCAAGCTATTCTTCTGCCTCAGCCTCCCGAGTAGCTGGGACTACAGGCGCCTGCCACCATGCCCAGCTAATTTTTATATTTTTAATAGAGACGGGGTTTCACCATGTTGGCCAGGATGGTCTCGATCTCTTGACCTCTTGATCCGCCCGCCTTGGCCTTCCAAAGTGCTGGGATTACAGGCATGAGCCACCGTGCCCAGCCGATATCTAGACATTTTAATTCTTACATAAGTAACAAATAATTTTCTTCATTGTTTTGAACTGGTTTCAAGTTTTAAAAGTTCTTCATTGCAAGTGCATTCATTAAATGATATTGGTTTAAAATCCCTGTCAGATAATTCCAACATCTGATTCACCTCACTACTGTGGCTGTTGATAATCTTTTCTCATGTCAATTTGTGATGTTCCTGGTTCTTGGTATAACAAATGATTCTCTGTTGCATCCTATACATTTCTGTTATTATGTTAGGAGGCTGAAATCTATTTAAATCTTCTGTTTTAGCAAGTAATTATCTGTATAGGTTTAATGCGTGTGTCTTGACTTACCTTTTTGGGCTGTGGGCCCCAGGACAATTTAGTTTTCAGAGCTCTCATAGTGCTATTCTGGTCTGCTTGATTCACCTGGGGCTTCTGGGGCACCTGCTTAGGCAGAATATACTTCTCAGGTCCTGGTGTTGCTAGGTGGGCATGGGAGACATCAGTGCTACAGGGAGGATAGCACAATTATGAGCTTGCCCAGTGCTGGCAGGGACCCCCTCAGTCCCTGCTGGTGCCATGTGTGGTGGTGAAAACACTTGCTGGGCCTACTGGTGCTGCTAGGTGGGAGTGGGAGATGCTGGGGATGAAAGGACCAAGACTGTTTCTTAGTCCTTCCAAGTGTCAGTGAGCTTCCAATCTCTGTTTGGAGCCTCTGGTGTGGGAGGAAAGGAGATTGGGAAATGTCAGGCCTGGGCTGCCTCCTGCTGCTGCATGGAGGGCAATGCCCATATATTTAGGGGTGACCTCTCAAAATGTCTGTAACTAACTTTCAAGCAAACAAACTCCATAAACCGATATCTTTCCTGAATATAAATCTTTGACATATTAGTACACTGGATCCAGCAGAAGGTAAGTTGAAAATGTGGAGTTTATATAAGGAATGCAGGATTGGTTCAGTATTTGAAAATCAATCAACATAATCCATGGTATCGACAGGCTAAAGAGAAATTACATGAGACCAGGCATAGTGGCTCATGCCCAGAATCCCAGCACTTTGGGAGGCCAAGGTGGGTGGATTGCTTGAGCCCAGGAATTCGAGACCAGGTTAGGCAACATGGGAAAACCCCATCTGTACGAAGAATACAAAAATTAGCCAATCATGGTAATGAATGCCAGTGGTCCCAGCTATTCAGGAGGATGAAGTGGGAGGATGACCTCAGCTGGGGAGGCTGAGGCTGCAGTGAGCTGTGTTTATGCCACTGCACTCCAACCTCTGGATGACAGAGTGAGATTCCATCTCAAAAAAAGGGAAAAAAGCTATGAGAACTAATAAGTGAGATTAGCAAGGTTGCATGACATAATATATAAGGTCAGTAGAGAAAAATCAATTGTATTTCTTTATACTAGCAATGACAATTGGAAATAAAAATAAAACAAAACAGGCCGGGCACAGTGACTCACACCTGTAATCCCAGCACTTTGGAAGGCCGAGGTGGGCTGATCACCTGAGGTCAAGAGTTTGAGACCAGCCTGGTCAACATGGTGAAACCTTGTCTCTACTAAAAATACAAAAATTAGCCAGGCTTGGTGGCCTGGAGTCCCTTCTACTTGGGAGGCTGAGGCAAGAGAACTGCTTGAACCTGGGAGGCAGAGGTTGCAGTGAGCCAAGACTGCACCATTGCACTCCAGCCTGGGTGACTACAGCAAAATTCTATCTGGAAAAAAAAAGTTTATAACACTTCTATTTAATAAATCAAGTACAGATCTAAAATGGAGAGCGGGGCAGTGAAAAAAAGAAGGAGACATATGCTGTATTCATGGATTAAAATACTGAGTCTTAAGATGTCAATTTCCATGGGGCATGGTGGCTCACACATGTAATCCAAGCACTTTGGGAGGCCAAGGCAGGTGGATCATCTGAGGTCAAGAGTTCAAGACCACCCTGATCAACATGGAGAAACCCTATCTCTACTAAAAATGCAAAATTAGCCAGGTGTGGTGGTGCATGCCTGTAATCCCAGCTACTTGGGAGGCTGAGGCAGGAGAATTGCTTGAATCTGGGAGGCAGAGGTTGTGGTGAGCCAAGATCATGCCATTGCACTCCAGCCTGGGCAACAAGAGCAAAACTGCATCTCAAAAAAAAAAAAAAAAGTCAATTTCCCCAAAATTTTTCTGTGAACATATCCTCATCAAAATCTCAGCAGAGGGTTTTGATAAAACCTCACAAACTGATTCTAAAATGTATATGAAAGTGTAACCACTTCATGAGTTCTCCTTGTCTGCTGCCCAGATAAAGCCAATTCATAGAGACAGGGGGATTGCAATAGAGAAAGGGTTTAATATATTCAGAGCTGGTTAAAAAGGAGACAAGAGTTTTATTATTCAAATCAGTCTTCCTAGAAATTTGGAGATTGGGGATTTAAAAAAATTTAGTGGGCAAGGCGGCCAGGGAATGGGGAGTGCTGATTGGTTGGATTTGAGATGAAATCACAGGGGGTCAAAGTGGGTTCTTCTTGCTGTCTTCTGTTCCTGGGTAGGATCACAGAACTGGTTGCACCAGATTACTGGTCTGGGTGGCATCAGCTGGTCCATCATAAGACAGAGTCTGAAAATATTTCAGGCCAGGCACAGTGGCTCATGCCTGTAATCCCAGCTCTTTGGGAGGCTGAGACAGGAGGATCGCTTGAGGTCTGTAGTTCAAGGACCACCATTGTACTTCAGCCTAGGTGACAGTGTAAGACCCAGTCTCCAAAAAAAAAAAAGAAAGAAAAATACCTTGAACACCAATCTTAGCTTTTACAATAGTGATGTTATCCACAGGCACAACTGAAGAGGTTAGAAATCTTGTGGCCTCTGGGTGCATGACTTATAAACCACAATTTCTGATCATGCAGCTAATTTGTCTTTCAAAGGTGGTCTGGTCCCCAGGCAAGAAAGGAGTTTGTTTTGTGAAAGAGCTGTTATCATCTTTGTTTCAAGGTTAAAGTGTAAACAAATTTCTCATACAGTTAGCTTGGCCTATGCCTAGGAAGGAATGAGAACAGTTTGGAGGTTAACAGCAAGAGGGCAATCAGATCTCTTTCACTGTCATAACTTTCTCACTGTTATAAGTTTTGCAAAGGCAATTTCAAAAAAGCAAATGGACTAGAATAGCCAAAACAATTTTGCAAAGAAAGACAAAGTTGGTGGACTCATACTACTTGATTTTAAGACTTACTGTAAATGTCCTATAATCAAGACAGTGTGGTATCAGCAAGAGACCAATGGAACAGAATAAATAATCCATTCAATAACGCAATTTAATGGAGGAAGAATAGTCTTTTCAACAAATAGTGTTGAAACAATTGGCCACCCATATGCAAAAGCAAGAACTCAACCATAATTCCTTTTTTTTGTTGTTTTGAGATGTGTCTCACTCTGTTGCCCAGGCTGGAGTGCAGTGGTGCCATCTCAGCTCACTGCAATCTCCACCTCCCGGATTCAAGTGATTCTCCTGCCTCAGCCTGCTGAGTAGCTGGGATTACAGGCACATGCCACCATGCCTGGCTAATTTTTGTATTTTTAGTAGAGATGGAATTTTGCCATGTTGTCCAGGCTGGTCTTGAACTCCTGACCTCAGGTGATCCACCTGCCTTGGCCTCCCAAACTGCTGGGATTATAGGCATGAGCCACTGTGCCCGGCCTCAACCCATAATTTCTAAGAAAAAAAAAAAAAAAGAAAGAAAAACAGGAGAAAAACTTCATGACCTTGGATTAGGCAAAGATTTCTTAGAATCCAAAAGCAGAACTTTAAAAGAAAAAAAATTAATAAACTGAACTTTTTTTTTTTTTTTTTTTTTTTTTTTTTGAGTTGGAGTCTCACTCTGTCGCCCAGGCTAGAGTGCAGTGGCATGATCTCGGCTGACTGCAACCTCCACCTCCCAGGCTCAAGTGATTCTTCTGCCTCAACCTCCTGAGTAGCTGGGATTACAGGCACATGCCACCAAACCCAGCTAACTTTTGTATTTTTAGTAGAGAAGGGGTTTTACCATATTGGCCAGGCTGGTCTCGAATTCTTGACTGTTTCATGTGTCTGTGTGAAGAGACCACCAAACGGGCTTTGTGTGAGCAACAAGGCTGTTTATTTCACCTGGGTGCAGGTGGGCTGAGTCCGAAAAGAGAATCAGCAAAGGGTGGTGGATTATCATTAGTTCTTACAGGTTTTGGGACAGGTGGTGGAGTTAGGAGCAAAGTTTTGCGGGCAGGGGGTGGATCTCACAAAGTACATTCTCAAGGGTGGGGAGAACTACAAAGAACCTTCTTAAGGGTGGGGGAGATTACAAAGTACATAGATCAGTTAGGGTGGGGCAGAAACAAATCACAATGGTGGAATGTCATCAGTTAAGGCTATTTTCACTTCTTTTGTGGATCTTCAGTTGCTTCAGGCCATCTGGATGTATACGTGCAGGTCACAGGGGATATGATGGCTTAGCTTGGGCTCAGAGGCCTGACATTCCTGTCTTCTTATATTAATAAGAAAAATAAAACAAAATAGTGTCAAAGTGTTGGGGTGGTGAAAATTTTGGGGGGTGGTATGGAGAGATAATGGGCAATGTTTCTCAGGGCTGCTTTGAGCGGGATTGGGGCGGTGTGGGAACCTACGGTGGGAGAGATTAAGCTAAAGGAAGATTTTGTAGTAAGGGGTGATATTGTGGGGTTGTTAGAAGAAGCATTTGTCACATAGAATGATTAGTGATGGCCTGGATACAGTTTTGGATGAATTGAGAAACTAAACGGAAGACACAATGTCCGAATAAGAGAAGGAGAAAAACAGCTATTAAAGGATTGGGAGGACCCAGGACATCTAATTAGAGAGTGCCTAAGGGGGTTCAGCTTGGTTGCTGAGTTTTGGGGCTCTATCCTTGACAGAGTCCTCCTTTTTAAGTTGGAGGCTGAGCTTGGTAAGATGTGTTTTTAAAAGACCGTTAGTCCATTCTACCTTTCCTGAAGATTGAGGATGGTAAGGAGTATGAAGATTTCACTGATTACCAAGAGCCTGAGAAATTGCTTGGGTGATTTGACCAGTAAACGCCGGTTCGTTATTGGACTGTATAGAGGTGGGAAGGCCAAACCAAGGAATTATGTCTGACAGAAGGAAAGAAATGACCGCAGTGACCTTCTCAGACCCTGTGGGAAAGCCTTCTATCCATCCAGTGAAAGTGTCTACCCAGACCAAGAGGTATTTTAGTTTCCTGACTCGAGGCATGTGAGTAAAGTCAATTTGCCAGTCCTGGGCAGGTGCAAATCCCCGAGCTCGATGTGTAGGGAAGGGAGGGGGCCTGAACACTCCCTGAGGAGTAGTAGAATAGCAGATGGAACACTGAGAAGTGATTTCCTTGAGGATAGATTTCCACGATGGAAAGGAAATGAGAGCCTCTAAGAGGCAGTCTAGCAGCTTGTAACCTATGTGGAAGAGGTTATGAAATGACAACAGAATAGAATGTGCCTGTGAGGCTGGAAGGAGATATTTTCCTTGGTCCAAGAACCATTTGCCTTGTGTGGGAAGAGATTGATAGGTGGAAATTTCAGTAGGAGAGTAAATAGGAGTGACCAATGAGAAGGAGAAAAACTGGCCATGAGGGACAGAAGATGGAACACTAGCTGCTTCTTTAGCTACCTTATCAGCATAAGCATTGTCCCAAGTGATGGGATCTGATGCCTTTTGATGGCCCTTGCAGTGAATGACTCCAGCTTCCTTTGGAAGTAAAGCGGCTTTTAGAAGAGCTTTTATTAAAGAGGCATTAATGATGCAGGACCCTTGTGTAGTGAGGAAATTTCTTTCTGCCCATATAACAGCATGGTGGTGCAGGATATGGAAGGCATATTTAGAGTCAGTAAAAATATTGACATGTAATTCCTTTGCAAAAGTGAGGGCTAGAGTTAAGGCAGTGAGTTCGGTTTGCTGAGAGGTAGTGGAGGGGGGCAGAGTGGTAGGCTCAATGATAGATGTGGAAGATACTATAGCATAGCCTGCCTTTGCTGGTGTGTGGCGATTAGGCCTGTGGAACTGCCATCAATAAACCAAGTGATCAGGGTGAGGAACAGGAGAGAAGGAAATATGGAGAAATGGGGTGAATGTCAGGTGTATCAGAGAGATACAGTCATGGGGGTCAGGTGTGGTATCCGAAATAATGTGGGAGGCAGGATTGAAGTCCGGGCCAGGAACAATGGTAATTGTGGGAGACTCAACAAAGAGTGAGTATAGCTGAAGGATCCAGGGAGCAGAAAGTATATGTGTCAGGTATGAGGAAGAAAATAGATTTTGGAAGTTATGAGAACTGTAGAGAGTGAGTTGAGCATAGCTTGTGATTTTGAGTGCCTCTAAAAGTATTAAAGCAGCAGCAACCACCACACCCAGACATGAGGGCTAGGCTAAAAGAGTAAGGTCAAGTTGTTTGGACAGAAAGCCTACAGGGCAGGGTTTCGGCTCTTGTGTAAGAATTCCAACCAGACAGCCCTGCACTTTGGCTGTGTGTAATGAAAAAGGTTGGGATGAGTTAGGGAGAGCTAGTGTGGGAGCAGCTTTTAGGGCTGTTTTTCAAGGAGTAGAAAAGGAAGTGGGGAAAGGATTTAGGATCTATGGGGTCAGCTAGGTTTCCTTTTGTGAGTTTATATAATGGTTTTGTTAGGATGGCAAAACCAGGTATCCAAAGGCAAAAGTATGCCCAGGAAGGAAAGGAGTTGTTTTGTAGAAGGGGTTGGAGTTTGAGAGATCAGTCAGACACGATCGGCAGGGAGAGCATTGTGTTTTCACAAAGAATTATGCAGAGATAGGTAATGGATGAGGAAGAAATTTGGGCTTGACTGAAGTAATGGGAGCTGTCTTTGAAGCCTTGTGGCAGTACAGCCCAGGTAATTTGCTGAGCCTAATGGGTGTCAGGGTCAGTCCAAGTGAAAGTGAAGAGAGGCTTTGTGATGAAGGGTGCAAAGGAATAGTAAAGAAAGCGCATTTGAGACCCAGAACAGAATAATGGGTTATGGAGGGGTTTTGGAAGGAGGTATTGAGGATAGGAGAGTATATGGCTTTGGCACCATGGGTTGGATAGGCAAGACAATTGGTTGATAAGGCGCAGATCCTGAACTAACCTGTAAGGCCTGTCTGGTTTTTGGACAGGTAAAGTGGGGGAATTGTAAGGAGAGTTTATAGGCTTTAAAAGGCCATGCTGTAACAGGCAAGTGATAACGGGCTTTAATCCTTTTAAAGTGTGGTAGGGTAAGGGTGATTAGATTTTAATGAGATGGTAAGGGGTGCATGATCTGTCTCCAAGGAAAGAGTAGAGTTGTCCTATACTTGTAGATTAAGGTGGGGAGATACAAGGGGAGGATGTGAAGGAGGCTTTGAAGTGGGGAAAAGGGAGCAATGAGGTATGGCTGTAGCCTAGGAATAGTCAGGGAATCAGATAATTTAGTTAAAATGTCTTGACCTAATAAGGGAGCTGGGCAGGTAGGGATAACTAAAAAGGAGTGTTTAAAAGAATATTGTCCAAGTTGGCACCAGAGTTGGGGAGTTTTAAGAGGTTTAGAAGCCTGGCCGTCAACACCCACAACAGTTATGGAGGCAAGGGAAACAGGCCCTTGAAAAGAAGGTAATGTGGAGTGGGTAGCCTCTGTATTGACTAAGAAGGGGACAGACTTACCCTCCACTGTAAGAGTTACCCAAAGCGTCTGTGATGGTCCAGGAGGCTTCCAAGGCGATCGGGCAGTGTCAGTCTTCCGCTGCTAAGCTGAGAAGATCTGGGAAGGAGTCAGTCACAGAGCCCTGGGCCAGAGTTCTAGGGGCTCTGGAAATGGCTGCCAGGTGAGTTGGACAGTCTGATTTCCAGTGGGGTCCCGCACAGATGGGACATGGCTTAGGAGGAATCCCGGGCTGTGGGCATTCCTTGGCCAGTGGCCAGATTTGTGGCACTTGAAGCAAGATCCTGGGGGAGGCGGTCCTGGAGGAACGCCTGGCCACTGTGGTTCAGATGTTTTGAAGTTCTTGTGTGCTGGAGATGTGGCTGGGGTTTCTCTCACAGTGGAGGCAAGTAATTTGCAACTCAGAAATATGTTGTTACCTATTAGAATGAATAAAACTCCCTAACTCTGACAATACCAAGTACTGCCAAAGATGGGATGCAACTGTGACTCCTTTACATTGCTAGTAGTGTCGACTGAAAGATCAAATAGCAGACCCTATAACTTAAAGATTTTTTTTTTGAGAGAGAGACTCTGTCTCAATAATAATAATAATAATAATAGAATTGCTAAACGTAAAAAGTATCTGGGCAGCTGCTGGCACTTATGGCCTATGAAGAAAACATTGGGTATTATACAGATTCAGTTATAGGGGATTAATGAAAAGACTGCTTAGTTAAGCAAGTCGACTCTTTATCTACCTCATTCTTTTTGATCTATTTGATTTTAGGTGGTTTGGTTCATGGGAACACTGGGTAAGGCGCATACTCCAAACTCTTGGTATTATCCTTCCAATAGTCATAATAGTCTGGTGTACTGTATTCTCTCAAAGGTTTTAAGTGTTTGCATCCAGCCATCTCTAGAATGTCAAATGGTCTCTCTCCAACTGGAATGACAAGAGCTGAAAGAAGTGTGTGACCCTGAGGCCACCTTAACTTATGGATGATATGCTGAGACCAGAAACCCAAAATGATGGTAATTGAGAGTTACCTAAGGCCCTAAGTTTTGGACACACTCTCACCTAAATGAGAACCTGACCAAAAATTTTAAACAAAATTATGAGAGGCCATTGTTTTGGACTGAGCTCACACACTAGGCCCCAACAGACCAAACCAAACCAAAATGGAGTCAGTCGTGCTAAATGTGACATAATCAAACTAAGACTTTAAGGAAACACATAGATCCTAGAACAGACCGGGTTTTGTTTTTCTCCTGTAAACAGGATGTTCCAGCATAAGGAAGTACCCTCTGCTCTAGCCCTTGTTCCTACCTTGCAAAACCCACTGTTATACTGTTTCCCAGTAGGTTTCAAGACCGAGTAAGTACATTTATGATGGTGACTAAAGTTTTGGTTAATCTCTCAAAATTGAGAAAATGGCCAAAAGGAGGGAATTGTTAAAGCGAATAAAATATGTCCTGAGAAGGACTCTGTACTTCTATATTTGAGTCCATATTGATGAACTGCAACCTAACTTAATAGGTAGACAAGATTGAAAACCTAACCTAGGAGTATGCGCCTGTAGCAATCGCTGAGTCCTGGCCAAACCCAGCAGCCTTACTTCAACCACTATACACTGCTGAGTGTTCAAATAAGGCAAATGCCAACCTGTATCCAATCTAGCTGTTTTGTACCTGGCTTACAATTTCTGTACGTCATTTTACTTTTTTGTTTATAAATTTACTCTGACCACGAGGCACCCCTGGAGTCTGTCTGAATTTGCTGTGATTCTGGGGGCTGCCCAATTTGCGAATTGTTCATTGCTCAATTATACTCCTTTAAATTTAATTCAGCGGATGTTTTTTTTTTTAACAATGTGTATACAAAGGAGACTTCAGAATAAAGACCCAACTTCCCAATGAGTTACAGAAATTTATATACCATTTAGAGGTTACAGAAAGAATGGGGGCTTGGATTCCGGTAAAACACTTTGTGGGAAGGGGGGAAAAAGGTGGCTTGGCTAGCGAAGGTGGTCTTCTTGTTATATAGATGAAGCCTCCCTCAGAAAGAACAGATGGTAAATGTTTCCTTTCAGACTTTTAAAGGTGTCAGACGTGCAGTCTTTACTGGATCTGGGAAAGAGATAGAAACGGAGAGGTCATGGCTGCATTAGCAGAGATTTTTTATAGATCCAAATTTTCCCCACTTAAGACAATTTAGCAAGGCCACTTCTGTTTGCTAGCCAAGCTGCAGCCATTTCAAAATATGTCAAAGAAATATATTTTGGGATAAAATATTTTTGTTTTTCTTTTTTGAGACAGAGTTTTGATCTGTCACCCAGGCTGGAGTGCAATGGCAAGATTCCGGTTCATTGCAACCTCCGCCTCCCAGATTCATGTGATTCTCATGCCTCAGCCTCCCGAGTAGCTGGGATTACAGGTGCCCACCACCGTGACCAGCTAGTTTTTTTTTTTTTTTTTTTTTTTTGAGACGGAGTCTCACTCTGTCACCAGGCTGGAGTGCAGTAGTGCGATCTTGGGTCACTGCAATCCCTGCCTCCCGGGTTCAAGCAATTCCCCTGCCTCAACCTCCCGAGTAGCTGGGACTAAGGCACGTGCCACTATGCCCGGCTAATTTTTTGCATTTTAGTAGAGATGGGGTTTTACCATGTTGGTCAAGATGGTCTTGATCTCCTGACGCTGTGATCCGCCCATCTCAGCCTCCCAAAGTGCTGGAATTACAGGCGTGAGCCACCGCACGTGGCCTAATTTTTGTATTTTAAGTAGAGATAGGGTTTCACCATGTTGCCCAGGCTAGTCTTGAACTCCTGACCTCAGGTGATCCACCCGCCTCAGCCTCCCATAGTACTGGGATTACAGGTGTGATCCACCATGCCCGGACAAAATATTTTAATTTTCTTCACTGTCAAAAAACAACTCCTGAATTTAGATAAGGAAATACAGTAGTTCCCTCCCTTATCTGCATATGTCCCAGGACCCCTAGTGGATGCCTGAAACTGCAGATATACGCAATCCTATGTATAATGTTCTCTCAATCTGATAACCCAGACAGCTACTAAGTGATTTTTGGGTGGGCAGTGTATACAACATGGATCCACTGGACAAATGGCTGATCCACTTCCCCCGTGGAATAGTGTGGGATTTCATCACGCTGCTCAGAACGGTGTGCAATTTAAAACTCATGAATTGTTTATTTATGGACTTTTCCATTTATTAAGATACTACTTTCAGATCGAGATTGACTCCGGGTAAGTGGAACCTTGGAAAGCAAAACAGTGTATAAGCCAGGGTGGGGCAACAGTACTTTGAAAGCATAATTGGTAGAGGAGGAGGAAAAGAGACTATTTCCAACTGGAAGAATGCTCTTGCCCTAAGATCTCCAAGTGTCCCAAAGGTTGGGCAGAAAGAGCTTTTCTATTGCAGGGAAAAGTAAATGAGGCTAGAAAGGTGTGGGGAAGTGGGGCGAAAGGATGGAGGTGGTCTGATGGAAAGCAAATGTTCTAGACTGAGGTCAGCTTATTCTTGGGTGAATTCTGTAAGGAAGGGTTGTATACTGGCTCAGGCTGAGGGTGGATCAAAGTTCAAGAGCCTGGAAAGTAGAAGAGAAACTCAAAGTCTGGTTAAAAGCACTTGCTTTGGCCAGGTGCAATGGCCAAACTTTGGGAGGCCGAGGCAGGAAGGCTACTTGAGCTGAGGAGTTCAAGACCAGCCTGGGTAAAATGACGAGACCCCATTTCTACCAAAAAAAAAAAAAAAAAAAAAGAGTTAGCCAGGTGTGGTGAGGCATGCCTATAGTCAGCTACTTGAGAGGCTGAGGTGGAATGATGGCTTAAGCCCAGGAGTTCAAGGCTGCAATGAGCTGTGATGGTGCCACTGTACTCTAGTCTGGGTAATACTTAGGACCCAGCAAACTTCTTATGCAAAAAGGAAGCTTAAGCAGAGGCTGAGTCCTTGAACACCCTCTTCCAAATGAATAGCTGTTACTACCATTACCCGTCAACCAGATCCCCAGGGAAAGGTAAATGGCCTCACGCGTCTTCCAAGGGCTGCCCCCACAGATCATTCATGAGAAATTCTTTGCTAGCCCCCCATAAACCTGGACACGCCAATTGTAAATCAGGTCAACAATCTAAGTCTAGCTCCTAAAACTGATCATGTCTATTAACAAGCTTATTAAAGTCAAGAATCATTTCCTCCACCTACCCAGCAATATCTTCCTAATTGACTACTTCTTTACTTCCTCTTCCTGTTGAAACTTTCACCTTATCTTATGTAAAATGTAGACTTACTGGGCGCTAACTAAAGTCTCACGGGAATGCGGTTGCTTGTCTTACTGTCTACCCTATATGTCTCCCCAGCCCTTAAGGAAATAAATAAATACTAAACCTCCTCAAAACCTCTTCCAAAAAACAGCCACAAGTGTGTCTATGGCTTATGTTTTTTCCTGGACACACCTTAAAACTGGCTTGATAAACCTTGATGATTGAGATCTATGCCTCAGTCGTTCATTTCAGTTGTCCAACTAATCCTTTAGGAGGCAACACATGGGAATTTGGAGGTTGTGTATCTGGTTTTGTTATGGGTAAACAAGGGAGATATCTCAGTCTCTTGGGGAAGGGTCCTTCTTTGCAATAAGTTGTTTCCTGGAACATAAAAGTTTGGGAGATTTCATCATCACTGTTATCTGAGATCACAGGGCTTAGGCAAAACTCAACATTGTTATTACACAACTTTTTTGCTTGTCAAAATTCAGATCTATACACCTTAAAAGAACGTATTTTACTCTACCATGATGAGAAAGAAAAGAAACTTTTTTTCTGAGAAATGTGAGCCCCATTTAATGATCAGACCCAGAGAGGCATTGAAATGCAACAGCAGTCACGTCTCACTCCCCGCTTAGGCTAAGTAATTACCTCTTGAAGCCACTTGGTTTGTGGGCTCCAGACTGACAGACGCCAAGTAGCCATAAAATGCCACATGCTGGACACCATAACTCATACCCTGTAGTTCAACAACGTATAGCCAATCACAAACCAATGCTATTTCTGTAAACCAGTAAGAATTCCTGTGAGACAACTTTGGACCAGCCCATTCCTGGTCCCCATTGTCTTTAAAATCCTGCTGTAACAAAGGCTGAACAGTGGACTTTTCAAGGAAACTTGGAAGTGTGTCCTGGGCTGCAGTCCTCAACATTGCCTCAGATTTTGCCTCAGATTCTTATTGAGGTTGATAATAACTATACCTCAATACATCTGATTCTTTTATAATTTTTTTTTTTTTTTGGTAGAGACAGGGTCTCATTCTGTTGCCCAGGCTGGAGTACAGTGGTGTCATCATAGTGTTACTGGAAAGAGGTCCCGATCCAGACCCCAAGAAAGGGTTCTTGGGTCACACGCAAGAAAGCATTTGCGGCAAATCCATAGAGCAAAAATTAAAACAAAAATCAAAACAGAAACGAAATAAAACAAATCCACAGAGCAAGGTGAAAGCAAGTTTATTAAGAA
This sequence comes from Pan troglodytes, assembly GCF_028858775.2. Classification (NCBI taxonomy): domain Eukaryota; kingdom Metazoa; phylum Chordata; class Mammalia; order Primates; family Hominidae; genus Pan; species Pan troglodytes. Next base: position 153,734,332 of record NC_072404.2, on the reverse strand, counting down.
AGTAAAGGAATAAAAGAATGGCTACTCCATAGGCAGAGCAGCAGCACAGGCTGCTGGTTGGTTTTTTTGTTTGTTTGTTTTGAGATGGAGTCTTACTCTGTCACCCAGGCTGAAGTGCAGTGGTGCGATCTCAGCTCACTACAAACTCTGCCTCCTGGGTTCAACCGATTCTCTTGTCTCAGCCTCCTGAGTAGCTGGGATTACAGGCGTGAGCCACCGCATCTGGCCTGGTTGGTTATTTTTATGGTCATTTTTTGAGCATATGCTAAACAAGGAGTGAATTATTCATGATTTTTCCAGGAAAGGGGTGGGGATTTCCCAGAACTGACGGTTCCTTCCCTTTTTAGACTATATAAGGTAACTTCTGGACATTGCCAAGGCATTCATACACCGTCATGGCGCTGGTATGAGTGTCTTTTAGCATGCTAATGCGTTGTGATTAGCAGATAATGAGCAGTGAGGACTACCAGAGGTCACTGTCACTGCCATCTTGGTTTTGGCCAGCTTCTTTACCCCATCCTGTTTTATCAGCAGGGTCTTTATGACCCATATCTTGTCCTGCCGACCTCCTATCTCATCCCGTGACTAAGAATACCTAACCTCTTGGGTATGTGGCCCAGCGGGTCTCAGCCTCATTTTATAGCCCCTATTTAAGATGGAGTCCTTTTGGTTTGAATCCCTCTAATAATAGTTCACAGAAGCCTTGAATTTCTGAGCTCAAGTGATCCTCCCACCTCAGCCTCCCAAGTAGCTGGAACTACCAGCACCTGCCACCATGCCTGGCCAATTTTAAAATTTTTTTGTAGAGACAGTGTCTTGCTATATTCCCCAGGCTGGTCTCGAACTCCTGGGCTCAAGTGACCCCCCAACCTTGGCTTCTCCAAGTGCTGGGATTACAGGCATGAGCCACCACACCCGGCCTTTTAAAATTAAATTAAATTAAAACTTTTTCTCAAGGCAGGTTAGTTTAATTTTATAGAAGAAATACTTTCAAACAATACAAATGACACAATTAGAGAGAACAGTTACAAAACAAGGAGACGAATACTGATTATAACTTTTTCTCACAACAGAGGGCTGCTTACTTCTGCGATTATTGACCCAAGCTTGACAATTCAGAGATTAGAAAAAATGAAAGCCAAATTCCCTTTTACATTTAGTACTGTCTCAAAAGAACACTGGTGGCAGAATTCTGATCATTTTGAGACAGAACTGCACCTAAAACTTGGCAGAATTTTCTTTATCGCAAGGCCCAGTAGATGAATGAATTTAAACATCAGGTGAAAACACCCAGCCAGGCATGGTGGCTCACGCCTGTAATCCCAGCACTTTGGGAGGCCACGGCAGGTGGATCACCTGAGGACAGGAGTTCAAGACCAGCCTGGCCAACATGGTGAAACCCTGTCTCTACTAAAAATACAAAAATTAGCCAGGTGTAGTGGCAGGTGCCTGTAGTCCCAGCTACTTGGGAGGCTGAGGCAGGAGAATGGCTTGAACCCAGGAGACAGAGGTTGCAGTGAACCGGGATTGTGCCACTGCACTCCAGCCTGGGTAACAGAGCTAGACTCTGTCTCAAAAAAAAAAAAGAAAAGAAAAAAAGAAAACACCCTTTAAGCTGATAGGACTTCATTCTTCTGGTATGTGAGACATTTTCTGGGGGTGGCAGTATTAACTAATCAGAAGCTACAAAACCACATCATGAATGGCTGGGCGCCGTGGCTCATGCTTGTAATCCCAGCACTTTGGGAGGCCGAGGGGGGCGGATCATGAGGTCAGGAGATCGAGACCACGGTGAAACCCCGTCTGTATTAAAAATACAAAAAATTAGCCAGGCATGGTGGCGGGGGCCTGTAGTCCCACCTACTCGGGAGGCTGAGGCAGGAGAACTGCATGAACCTGGGAGGCGGAGCTTGCAGTTAGCCGAGATCGCGCCACTGCACTCCAGCCTGGGCGACAGAGCGAGACTCCGTCTCAAAGAAAAAAAAAAACCCACATCTTGAATGAGACGCAAATTAGGGTGTTTCTCGCCCTCCCGCCTGCTCTGGCCAGCCTCTAATGCCTGCATGTGTACAGAGCTGGCGGATCTCCCACCTTCATTTGTCTTGATTTTTTTTTCCTTGCAGAGAAAGCAGACACATGCAGGAAGGCAGGGAGGGGCAAAAAGGAGAGGTGGTAAACAGGACCACTCCTTGGACTGGTACTGAAGCAGGCGCTGCGTTTGTTTCTTGTGAGGCATCGGTTGATTCTTTTGTTACAAAAAAAAACCTGGCCGGGCACCCTTGCTCACTTCTGGAATCCTAGCTCTTTGGGAGGCCTAGGTGGGCGGATCACTTGAGCTAAGGAGTTCGAGACCAGCCCGGGCAATATGGTGAAACCCCGTCTCTACAAAAAATACAAAAATTAACTGGACTTGGTGGCGAGCACCTATAGTCTCAGCTCTGAGTGAGGCTGAAGTGGGAGGATGGCTTGAGCCTGGGAGATCGAGGTTGCAGTGAGCTGTGATCACCACAGCCCTTATCCTGGGCAAAAGAGAGACCCTGTCAAAAAAAAAAAAAAAAAAGCCCCAGCCAGGGCTAGGCAGTGGCTCAAGCCTGTAATCCCAGCAATTTGGGAGGCTGAGACTGGAGGATTGCTCAAGCCCAAGATTTCCAGACCAGTCTGGGTGACACAAGAAGACCCCATGTCTCCAAAAATTAGCTGCGCTTGGTGGCATGCACCTGTAGTCCCAGCTGCTCAGGAGGCTAAGGTGGAAGGGTTGCTTGAGCCCAGGAGGTGGAGGCTGAAGTGAGCTAGGATCCTGCCACTGCACTCTAGCCTGAGTGACACAGCAAGACCCTGTCTCTAAAAAAAAAAAAAAAAAAGACAAATGACAAAACAAAACAAACTCCTTGAGAGTGAGAGTTCGGGTAGGAGTGGGAAGGAAGCACTCCACATGGAAAGTTTGATAAACTGGGCAGTGAAATTTATTTGAAAACTCTTGTATGGAGGCTTCCTCTACTGGCACAGTGGGTTTTCCTCATATTAGTACTTAACAGGGATTGGCAGAAAGCCGTCTGTATTGCCCTTGAAAGTTTCAACAGCTGAGGCCTAGAGACAGGGCCTGCTCAGCAATGCTGTCTGCAGCCGACAGTGCTGCTAAGGACCCATTGCACTCTTTTAATTAATTAACTTATTTAATATTTATTTATGTACTTTTTATTAGCAGACCTGTGTAGTATCCAAATCACACTGTCTCTACTTCTGTTGTGGGCACATATAAAAAACAAATGGAGGCCAGGCGCGGTCGTCCACGCCTGTAATCCCAGCAATTTGGGAGGCCTAGGTGGGTGGATTACCTAAGGCCAGGAGTTCGAGACCAGCTTGGTCAACATGGCAAAACCCCATCTCTACTAAAAATACAAAAATTAGCTGGGCTTGGTGATACATGCCTCTAACCCCAGCTACTTGGGAGGCCGAGGCAGGAGAATCACTTGAATCAGGGAGGCAGAGGTTGCAGTGAACTGAGATCATGCCACTGCACTCCAGCCTGGGCGGCAGAGTGAGACTCCATCTCAAAAGAAAAGAAAATGTTCTAAATATAGATTGTGGATAGTTGTACAACTTCTTAGATGTATTAAAAACTCTTGTGCTCTTCAGACAGGTGAGTTTAATGATATGTATATTATATCTCAAGTTGTTAAAAATGTAACAATACCCTTTAAATTATAAAAGAAAAGAAACACACACACATAGATGGGCTTACTTTAAACTTTATAGATCTTCACTTGCATAGGATCTATCCACATTCCTCTGAGGAGTCCTAGCATTCCTCTGAGGAGTCCTAGTAAGGTATTGCATTTTCGTAAAAATCGCAAAAGTAGAATTTTACACCATTATGTTAAGACTATTTTCTCTTTTCACTGTAGCTTCTCATGGTGGTAGCATTGAAGTGGTTATAGGCATTTTTGAAATCGGGCAAGAAGGAAGACGAATTGGGGCTATATTTAGGCCTGATTTAATGGAATATATTTACATGTTTTGTAGTTAGTTTGATAAATAATAATGATCTGTGATCCTAATGTCTCAAAATGGAGTTAATCATGTTAGGTGGAATTAACACCACAGTAAAATTGCTCTTCTTTACTTTTTTTTTTCTTTGAAATGGGGTCCCACTCTATTGCCCAGCTAGAGTGCAGTGGTGCAATCATGGCTTAGCTCAGTATAGCCTCGAACTGCTGGGCTCAAGCCATCCTCCTGCCTCAGCCTCCCCAGTAGCTGGGACTACAGGTGCACGCCTCTGCACCCAGCTATTGTTTTGATTTTCTTGTTGTTGTTTTGAGATGGAGTTTACTCTTGTTGCCCAGGCTGGAATGCAATGGTGCAATCTCGGCTCACTGCAACCTCTGCTTCCTGGGTTCAAGAGATTCTCCTGCCTCAGCCTCCCAAGTAGCTGGGATTTTTTTTTTTTTTTTACTGCTTTTTATACAGTAATTGTATTGTGGGCCTGGCGTGGTGGCTCACGCCTGTAATTCCAACACTTTGGAGGCTGAGGAGGGAGGATTGCTTGACTAGCCTGGAAAACATAGTAAGACCTCATCTCTACAAAAAATTAGTTGGGCACGGTGGCACACTTGTAGTCCCAGCTACTCAGGAGGCTGAGGAGGATCGCTTGAGCCTCGGATACCAAGGCTGCAGTGATCTATAATCGCACCACTGCACTCTAGCCTGGGCAACAGAGTGAGACCTTGTCTTAAAAACAAAAACAAAAACAAACTGACCAGGTGCGGTGGCTCATGCCTGTAATCCCAGCACTTTAAGAGGCTGAGGTGGGTCGATTACTCAAGGTCAGGAGTTTGAGACCAGCCTGACCAACATGGTAAAACCCCATATCTACTAAAAATACCAAAATTAACCAGGCATGGTGGCGTGTGCCTATAGTCCCAGCTACTTGGGAGGCTGAGATGGGAGAATCACTTGAACCTGGGAGGCGGAGGTGACAGTGAGCCGAGATCGTGCCACTGCCCTCCAGTCTGGGCAACAGAGTGAGACTCCATTTCAAGAATCAATCAATCAGTAAATAAATGATTAGCTGGGTGTGGTGGTATACACCTGTAGTCCCAGCTACTTGAGAAGCCAAGGTGGGAGGATCACTTTAGCCCAGGATTTGAGATTGCAGTAAGCCATGATCACACCACTGTACACCAGCCTGAGTGACACAGCAAAATCCGTTAGAAAAAAAAAAAAAAACTGGCTAGGTGTGGTGGCTTAGGCCTGTAATCCCAGCACTTTGGAAGGCTGAGGTAGGTGGATCACTTGTGCTCAGGAGTTCAAGACAACCCTGGGCAACATAGTGAGATACCCATCTCTACAAAAAAATACAAAAAAATTAGCTGGGCATGGTGGCAAGTGCCTGTAGTCCAAACTACTTGGGAGGCTGAGGTGGGAGCATCATTGCACCTGGGAGGTGGAGGTTGCAGTGAGCTATGATCTTGCCACTGTACTCCAGCCTGGGTGATTGTGTCTCAAAGAGAAACTAAAAAGCTAATGCTACCTGTTTTAGGTTTTGGATACAACAGCACTTCGTTTTTAGGTAACAAAGTTTGTTCTTTGTTATTTTTTGGGTGTAACAATTGAGGACTGCAAAAACTGGCTCACACCTATAATCTTAGCACTTTGGGAGGCTGAGGTGGGAGGATTGCTTGTTCAGGAGTTCCTGGGAAACATAGCAAGACCCCATCTCTATTAAAAATAAAATAAAAAATAAAAATTAGCCAGGCATGGTGGTGCATGCTTGTAGTTCTAGCTACTTGAGAGGCTGAGATGAGAGGATCACTTGAGCCTAGAATGAGGCTACAGCGAGCCATGGTCATGCCACTGCAATCCAGCCTAAGTGACAGAGCGAGATGCTGCCTCATAATATAAAATAAAATAAAATAAATAAAGCAAAATAGAGCCGTGAAAAAGTCTCCATAAGAAGAAACACTCAATTCAACCTCCACACTAAGAGACTTAACTAATCTCCAGTAGGGCTTCTAGTGGCCAAAGGCCATGCCCTGGGATAACCCAGCCCCCCTTATATTTCTGCCTGTAAAAACTTAAGGTTGCCAAAAGAATTTACTGTTTGTTGCAGCCAAAACCTGATGATAGACCCCTGACCTCCTTTGTCTTGGACCATTTACCTTTGAAATCTTACAATTGTAAATCCTTTCTCTGTCTTTTTGAGGTGTATATCTATTTTCTTCAACTGTGGAATATGTTTTTCAAGGACCTGGGAGCCATCCCTTTGAAATATCATTAGGAAGGATAAGGCCCCTGTCTTCCAGTCTCTGTGGAAGCGTAGGAGCCTAACTTTGATAAACACCAGTTGGTGGACAGAGATGGCCTGATCATGTCCCTTAAGGCCCTTCAGTACTTTTCCTTTAGGACACACCTGGTTCGTGTGGGTGAGGGGGAGGGCTTTGCTGCAAGAGGGCTTGCCTGGGTGGGTCTGGCTTAGCGTCCTTCCTGAGGTTGCTGTCAGAGAATGGCTGGGGCTGCAACAGCATGGGGCTAGAGCCGCTGGGGCTGGCCCTCCACTCTCTCACTGTCTGGCCTCTCCAGGTCTCACCATGCGACTGGGTTGGGCTAGTCGGGGCCTCAGGGTAGTTGCACTACTTATCTAGCAGTTGCAGATTTCAACAGTCAGTATTCTAGTGAGCAGGGCGGAAGCTGCAATGCCTTGTCTGATCTAACCTTGAAAGGCAATGAGTCATAAGTCAGCCTGGAGTAAAGGGGAGGAAAGTAGACCCCATTTCATCATAGGAAGAGTGTGAAGGCCACATTGCAGATGAGTACAAAGGATGGGAGATAACGCTGTGACCATCTTTGAGGAATGCCGCTGGCCACAATCATCTACTTGGCCAGCATTCAGATTTAATATGTTATATATAGTCTTTTATAGCCATAAATATTAATACTTCTTTGCCCCTCCATTTTCTTTTGGAATATTAGGCTCTCTCCCTTATTTGTGGGAGTTTACAAAATTTTAGGCATTTGTCCAGGGCCTATAAAGCTGGGAGAAATAGGCTGGGTGTTGTGGCTCATGCCTGTAATCCCAGCACTTTGGGAGGCCGAGGTGGGCAGATCACCTGAGGTTAGGAGTTGGAGACCAGCCTGGCCAATATGGTGAAACCCGTCTCTACTAAAAAGTACAAAAATTAGCCGGGCGTGGTGACATGCGCCTGTAGTCCCAGCTACTTGGGAGGCTGAGGCAGGAGAATCACTTGAACCCGGGAGGCAGAGGTTGCAGTGAGCCGAGATCAAGCCACTGCACTCCAGCCTGGGCGACAGAGCGAGACTCCATCTCAAAAAAAAAAAAAAAAAAAAAAAAAGGCTGGGAGAAATAGAGAAATAGGCTATCTATGTACACTGATAGAAATCTGTGTCTTTGAGACTTTTCTTACTGAATTCATGCTCTGGGCCACTATGACTGCCAAATTATCTTCATTATTAGATCTAGCATTTAAGCCCAGGGACTTCATATGACTCTTAGCAGTGAATAAAACCAAACAACAACAACAACAAAAAAATTCCAGGGACACCAGCCCCTTGAGATTTTTATATTTGCCATTTTAAAAATAATGCCATTAAAAAATAGTTAATAAGATATGAAAATTAAGAACATTAATTTTTCTCTCTTTGAAAATAATTACATAGAGATTAAATTAAAAAAGAGAGAAGATGGCCGGGTGCAGTGGCCCACGCCTGTAATCTTAGCACTTTGGGAGCCTGAAGCAGGTGGATCACTTGAGGCCAGGAGTTTGAGACCAGCCTGGCCACCTTGGTGAAACCCCATCTTTACTAAAAATAGAAAAATTAGCTGGGTGTTGCGGTGCACACCCATAGCCCCAGCTACTTGGGAGGCTGAGGCAGAAGAATCACTTGAACCCAGGAGGCGGAGGTTGCAGAGAGCCAAGATCATGCCACTGTACTCCAGCCTGGGCAACACAGCGAGACTCTGTTTCAAAAAAATAAAAATTTAAAAATTTAAAAATAACATAAAAAGGAGAAGGTGAAATTAGTAGTGTCAAGTTTGCATTTTGAAAACTCTAATTAAGAATCTCAATAATTTCTTGATAACAGACAATATTCACCCCATAAGTCTATTTAGAGAAACACAATCATGCAAAGGTAGGGTTGTTTTCAAAGATTTTAAAATTCACACCCTCTCCCCTTTTTAATTATTCACAGAGTATCAGTAAGAGAGACAAAGAGATCTACCTCCACCCAGGTAAAATCCCAAATCTGAGTCTAAGAGACTTTTGGAGACTCCTAAGTCTTATAGGATTGGCAGATTTGTTTGCCTGTGTATAGCAATAAACCAATACACTGAGACAGTGGGGTTTGCAGCAGAGAAGGAGCTTAGTAATCCCAAGGCCACTGAGTGAGGAAAAGATGGAATCCTCAAGTCTCAAATCCATCTCTCCAAGGAGTTCTGGGGAAAGGTTTTTAAGTGGATCATGGATGATGAGGGGCTGGAAAATTGGGGTCATTGATTGGTCAGGGTAAGGAAGATGAGATCATTAAGTAGAAACTGCAATCTTCCATGAGTCACCTCCTTGCTGGGTCCTTCAGAACAGCTGACGTCAGTAGTTTTATCAGTGAGCAGAACCTAAAAGAGAAATTCAAATGGAAAGCTTACTTCACAATGTCTTAGATTTTATCTATAGAACAGAAAATGAACAGAGTCTTGTGACAAGGGCTACGTTATCCTGGGGCAGCAAGCAGCAACGAGCTACAAGGAAGTGGGCCAAAGGGCAAGCTGGCTGAATGATTACTGCTGATTGTGCTGCAAGCCTAGTTGAATTTTATTTTTTTTCCCTTAATCAGTTTTATAAAATTTCCTTGGGGATGGTTTCATAGCAGATGAGTATAGCTGGAAGACTGTTGCCCAGGCTGGAGTGCAGTGGCACGATCTCAGCTCACTGCAACCTCCACCCCCCAGGTTCAAGCCATTTTCCTGCCTCTGCCTTCCGAGTAGCTTGGATTACAGGTGTGAGCCACTGTGCCCAGCTAATTTTTGTATTTTTAGTTAAGATGGGGTTTCGCCATGTTGGCCAGGCTGGTCTTGAACTCCTGACCTCAGGTGATGCACCTGCCTTGGCCTCCCTAAGTGCTGGGATTATAAGCCTGTGCCGCTGCTCCTGGCCTTGGAAAAGTGTTCTTATGGAATCCTCAGGAAAATCAGTCTGTGAAGCAGTATCATTTGATCAGAATCAGAATATGGGATGCTTGAGGGTTTTTTTTTTTCAATCTCCTTGAGTGTGTTTTATGTGTACTGCAATGAATGAAAGCCTAGACTGTCTATTGCAGCTATTGGATGCTCACGTCGATGGAGGTCCTGTCTTTCCCCATCTCCAATCCATCTGTGCAATTCTCTGGACAGAGAGGGTACACTTGACAGAGGGTTTTCACTTGGCACTGTACTCATGTTCTCTTTTGGCACATTTTCAGTCCTAGACTTAGGCTTATATTTTTTGGCAAGTGTGTTTTTCTCTAATCATTTTAGTGTTGTCTGTCACAGAGCTGAATTTGTACCATATATAATGTCTATATTTTGACTGACACAGTTTTCTACTCTAATTTTTACACATAACATCCATATGCATAAATAGTCTCTGTACAGTATTTCTGAGAGTATTTTTCAGAGGTAGCGTCACTGTTGAATATTGAAGGTAAAAGCTTCTGAGGCCTTGAGAGAATGAATAAAGTTCCTGAAATAATTTTCTACTACAATTCTCTTAACTCCATCTACAAATATAACTATTGTCAACACTTGGCTCTGTATTTTTCCAGTCATTTATTTCTCAGAAAATATAGACAATTTTCTTTTTAGATAATTGAGGTTATATTGAATATACTACTTTGTAAGCATCTCTTTCCTATGTTATTATATATGTTTTTATTTTTTTCTCTTAAGAAACTCACGGTTAAGTTCTTTTTTTGTCAATAGCTTATTTATGTCATTTGCCTATGTAAAAATTTTAAAAATGAATTATTGTTGAGTTGCTTTTGCTATTTTTCATTTGACATACTGTTTTCCTAATCTTTTTTGTTGTTGTTGTTGTTCTTTTGAGAAGGAGTTTCACTCTTGTTGCCCAGGCTGGAGTGCAATGGCGTGATCTCAGCTCACTACAACTTCTGCCTCCCAAGTTCAAGTGATTCTCCTGTCTCAGCCTCCTGAGTAGCTGGGATTACAGGCATGTGCCACCACACCCGGCTAATTTTGTATTTTTAGTAGAAACAGGGTTTCCCCATGTTGGCCAGGCTGGTCTTGAACTCCTGACCTCAGGTGATCCACCCATCTCGACCTCCCAAAGTGCTGGGATTACAGGTGCCAGCTACCAGGCCTGGTGCTGTTTTCCTAATCTGTTTAGATTGTTTGTATCCATTAGCTTTTGCTGTATAACAAATCATCCAAAAACTTAGTGGCTTAAAATAAGGAATATTTGTTATTTCTCAGGACTCTGTGGGTTTGGCTGGGAGGATTTCTGGTCTGGACTGGTTTGGCAGATCTTTAAGGTCAGCTGGCAGATCTCTAAGGTCAGCTTGCAGCTCAGCTGGGGCCATGGTCTAGAGCTGGCTGCACACAAAAGTGAAGGCAGGGGCCAGGCGCAGTGGCTCATGCCTGTAATCCCAGCACTTTGGGAGGCCGAAGCAGGTGGGTCACCTGAGGTCAGGAGTTGGAGACCAGCACCGGGTGGATTCAGCTATTTCTAACTTAGCATTTCTCAACATGTATTCAGAACAACATTAAGTATATAACAATTTATGCTGCTTGTAATAAAAGTCAATATATTTTGAAAAGTTGTATGAAACACTCCCCATTTGAAGATTCATGCATCTTATTTAATATCCTATATCAAAGTTTTGAGAAGTCTTGATGTAAATATACCTGCTTAACTCTGATTTAGTGTTTCACAAACTTGTTTTTCAAGTCACACTTAACAGTGTTCTTCAGAATACAATTTAGCACATATGTCCCTAGAAGAATGGCCCTTGGACAAGCAGTATTTCTTCTAAAATTAAGAATCGAGACCAGTCTGGCCAACATGGTGAAGCTTCATCTCTACTAAAAACACAAAAATTAGCCGGGCATGGTGGTGGGCACCTGTAATCTCTGCTACTCGGGAGGCTGGGGCAGGGGAATCACTTGAGCCTGGGTGGCAGAGGTTGCAGTGAGCCAAGATCGTGCCATTGCACTCCTGCCTGGGCAACAGAGCAAGACTCTGTCAAAAAAAAAAAAAAAAAGAATAGAGACTTAATAACAGCATTGCCCATGTAAGGATTGAGATCTCCAGAAATATTAGTCATCAGAGTTTAGAACACTTAAAAATGAAGAAAAAACGTCTTAATAATCAGTGCACAGCTTGGCAAGAAGTATTTATTTAACAAGACATACCATATCCTTTACAAACAAACCAAGTAAGAATGGAGAGAAATTAGGTATTGTTGATTAAGCAAGGAAACATTTTAAAAGTTTTCCCTCAATTAAGAGAGTTAAACATGTCTGGTTCTTGCTTTCTTCTAACATTTTTTTTTTCTCTACGCAGTTGGCAAATAAAAGAATAAAAGTTTTAGAAATGGGCTGGGCTGAACCTAGGCGGCAGAGGTTTGCAGTGAGCGAAGATCACGCCATTGCACTCTAGCCTGGGCAACAAGAGTGAAGCTCCGTCTCAAAAAAAAAAGAGAGAGAAAAGAAAAAAAGAAATGGGCCAGGCATGGTGGCTCGTGCCTGTAATCTCAGCACTTTGGGAGACTAAGGTGGTAGGATTACTTGAGTCCAGGAATTTGAAACCAGCCTGGGCAATGTAGAAAGATCCTGTCTCTACAAAAAATAAAAATAATTAGCTGGCCACGGTGGCATGCACCTCAAGTTCCAGCTACTTGCAGGGCTGAGGTGGAAAGATTGCTTAAGCCCAGGAGGCTGAGACTGCAGTGAGCTGTGATCATGCCACTGCACGCCAGCCTGGGTGACAGAACAAGACCCTGTCACACACACACAAGGAAAGCTTTAGAAGTTAGTGAATTAATGTTCTAAAAATGTAGTTCATCCAAGGTAGTTTTCTCTGAGGGAGAAGGGGCGGAAGGGACGGGGTAGCAGGCAATAGATAGCTCTCATGGGATAGGATGTTGATGAAAAAAAGAACAATTTCTATCCAGTGAGGAAGACATTTAAAGATTTATTTTGTGGTAGTGGTGGTAAGGAATTCTTGTTGGCCTTGTGCACTTGTAGTCTGTGTATATTTATTGTTTTCTGAATTTTTCCTTTGGCTCACTCTATTATAGTATTGAGATACATGGCTGCAGTTGCTATATTTGGAGCTATTTATTGCATTAGCAACAGCTATTGACATATTCTTCCAGCCCATGAACAATGTTAAAATATACATCAATTTTTTATTTCACTACTCTATTTAATATCCATTGACTGCAAAGTGTGAGACCCATCAATTTTAGATTATATGTTTCTCATAGAGGGACAAAATGGTTTATGATGGGAATATCATTATCTGGTAAAGCTATGTAGTCACTGCAGAAGTCTTAAAATACACACACACACACACACACACACACACACACACACACACACAAATATTATTGAGACCGGGTCTCTCTCTGTCACCCAAGCTGGAGTGCAGTGCCATAATCTCGGCTCACTGCAGCCTCAATCTCCTGGGCTCAAGCAATCCTCCCACTTCAGTCTCTCGAGTAGCTGATATTACAGGCACACACCATCACGCCTGGCTAAGTTTTGTATTTTTTGTAGAGACAAGGTTTCACCATGTTGCCTGGGCTTAAAAGTCTTGTTGTTACAATAGGTGATTCCTTTGGCCATACCTGTGTGTGCGTGTGAAATGACATCACATTACAATAATAAAAAGGTATTGTTTCTCTGAGTCTCTTCTTATTTGCTGATGATTTCCAAATTCTCTCCAACTGTTCAGGAGTTCTCTAGGGTGTGCCTAGTGTGTACGCGGGACTGCAATCCTCCCAGCTTCTGTTTCCTCCAGCATGTCCTCAGAGGCACATTCTCTCAGTTCTAATATGGTAGTCTCCATTGGCTGTCTCCTTGCTCTGGCTGCTGCTGTAACATTCCCTGCTGATGCTTCTCAAGTCAAAACATACACTCTTCTGGCTCGTTGCTCAGGTAGAAGTTATGTTCTACATTTCAATATGCTCACAGTAGTGAATGGGAGCATCGTCAATTAAAGATGATCATAATTTCTTTGCTTCTTCTCTCATTGAGAGGTACAGTCTAAGTCCCCCACTCCTTGAATCTGGCTGGCTCTAGTGGCTTACTTGACCAATAAAATGTGGCAGAAGTGACATTCTAGGACTTATTAGTCTAGGTTGTAAGTTTGCACCTTTCAAGTGGGCATCTTGAAATGCTTGCTTTGGGGTAAGCCAGCTACTGCAGAAGTCCATCTTACCTGTGACCACCATGTTGTGAGGAAGCCCAGGCCAGCCACCTAAGAGGCTGCAAGGAGAGAGAGCTCCTTCCATGCTCTTACTGTTCCATCCACACCAGCATGCTCACCAGATACAAGAGTGAAGGAGTCATCCTGGTCATTCAGTGTTGGGGTGATCAAACCCAACACCAGGTCGTTGAGGCAACAAAGTCTGATGGAGTCAAAGGAATGAGAAAAAGTTTGAGAGAGAAAGTGGGACCAGGGGGCCATTGTGAGTGTGGAGCCTGCAAAGCCTCCGAGCTCTGGAAGCCCATGCTATTTATTGGTGCTCAAACAAAGGAACAGGTGGTGAGGATGTGGGGGTTGAAAGGAAACAGTGTATCAAGTGAATGACAAACATATGGCTACTTGAGATAATGGGAGTGCTAGAAGCAAGGAGCCAGCAAGTCTAGCAGACATGCAAGCCCTGCCTCAGCTTCTCTCCCAACACTTAGCTTTTCTCCCAACATGCCCCCCTTCTTTTTTGTAAAAACCACTACAGCTATCATTATTACTAGCATAAGGTGGCCTCTTTTTTAAATCAATTGAGCAAGGCGATTGCAGGCTGTGCAGCCCTTAACTGCCGGTTGGTGAGCCAGCTTCATTTTTCTTAGCCCTTATTCAAAATGGAGTCACTGTGGTTTGAATGCTTCCTACATATCTCCCCTTTCCCTTTTACAAGAGGACCCTTAATCCTAGGGGTTGCAGAAGGATGAAGGTCCGTCTTCTGTAATGGCTGAATAGGGGTGATGATACCTATTAGGGTCTCTTGTAAATTCAGGGTAGAGAGGCATTCAGTCAGAAAGCATTGGTCCGTTAAGCATCAATAGGTAAAACCCTGGTGCTCCAGCAGTTTCTCAGCATGGCTCATACTGGGGGAACCAGGTCCATGGTTGGGATCCATGGGCCCTTCCAGTCTCCTGTTTCATGGTCGTACACATCTTGAGGGCACCTACATGGTTTGTTCATCACCTGCAAAACACAAGCATACCCTCACCCCCACGTTAGTAAATCTACTGAAACAGAAGCAAAAACTTTTGTGGCTGTAGCGGGGAGGCATGCCATTGCTGAAGCATTTGTAACTCAGCTTCTGCCTCTTTGGTTAATTACTGCAGGGCAAAACTTACCATTGATAATGAGAAGCAGGACTCTTCTAACAGAAGGCACAGAGAAAGCAAATTGAGGCTTAAAAGCAATCCTTAAACCTTTCATTTGCACTGTATAGGTGTGTCCGCTAGATGCTGTGGTTCATGATAGATCTTCAGATGTTTGGTGGGCACCCACACAGGCACCTGATTGTCACGTGGAGAGACACAAGCAAATCCTCTTCCCCATAAAATTATCTTTCCTTTTTCCCAGCTCTTTGTATGTGCATCCCTCCACCATATATCTTGTCCAGCCTTTTTATTTTCCTTTTATCCTGTCAGGTGTTGTTCAGCTGCAGTCATGGGTTGATCTTCTTGAAGATTTTAAAAATCTAATGTTAATAAAGCTAAATGCAATTGCATATGTGGTGTCTTATATTCCTGGTCCCCTCCCTTTTGCTTTTGTATTTGAGTTTTTAAAGTATGATTAGCTCTTTCCACTATTGCTGGTCCTTGTAAGTTATATGGAATACCCGTAGTGTGGGTAATATTCCACTGTTGAAAAAATGTAGCCATGGCTTTACTACAGTATCCTGGGCCATTATCAGTTTTTATTTTTTCTGGGATTCCCATAACTGAAAAGCAAGTTAAAAGATGTCTTTTAACATGAGCTGCAGCTTCCCCTGTTTGACATATGGCCCAAATAAAATGTGAACAGGTAGCTACTGAAACATGAACAAAGGACAATTTTCCAAAAGCAGGAATATGTGTTACATCCATCTGCCAGATGGAATTTGGAGATAAACCTCTAGGGTTAACTCCTGTTCCTTAATGTGGCAGATGCAGGACTTGGCAGGCAGAACAGTGTTGCACAATTTCTTTAGCTTGTTTCCATGTTAGACCATATCTATTTCTAAGGCCTGCAGCATTAAGATGGGTTAAAGAATGAAATGTGGCCGGGTGTGGTGGCTCATGCCTGTAATCCCAGCACTTTGGGAGGCTGAGGTGGGTGGATCACGAGGTCAGGAGATTGAGACCATCCTGGCTAACAAGGTGAAACCCCGTCTCTACTAAAAATACAAAAAACAAATTAGTTGGGGGTGGTGGTGGGCGCCTGTAGTCCTGGCTACTTCAGAGGCTGAGGCAGGAGAATGGTGTGAACCCAGGAGGTGGAGCTTGCAGTGAGCTGAGATCACGCCACTGCACTCCAGCCTGGGCGACACAGCGAGACTGTCTCAAAAAAAAAAAAAACAAGAATGAAATGTTTGTGCATCAGCAAAGACCACAGACACCAATGCATCCACCCTTTGATTAAGTTTAGTTAAAGGGCCAGGGAGGTTAGTATGTGCTGTCATATGAGTGATATAGAAAGGTGAATGCCTTTGTTGTACCGCTTGCTGTAAAGCATGAAATAAAAGATTAAGTTGTTCATCAGTCACATTTCGAATTAAGGCACATTCAATATTTTGCGTGGCTTGATTTTAGACTTAGGATAATGATTATCAAGAAAGCCAACAAAACTGGCCAAATTAACTTGCCATTCTTGGGAATTAATATAGGCTTGTTGAATTTGTTTGGTAATGGAACTATAATCTGATTTGGATCATATCCTGTTAACTTTGTTGTGCGCAGCCTCACTTATCCTACTGGCACAGCAATTTGATCTAAGTACAGAGTGCGCATTTTGGTTGTATTGTGAGGTAGAAAAAGCCATTCAACCAGATCATCCTGTTAAACTGTAACTCCTATAGGCGAATGCTTAGTAGGAAAAACAAAACTGTAATGGCTGTATTGGATTAACCTGTTCTACTTGTGTTTGCTGAATTTTGTCCTCAATTAATTGACATTCCTCCAATGCTTCTTTGGGCAGGGAGCATTTACTGTTAAGGTTAGAATCACCTCATAAGTAGAAAAGAGGCAAGACATAGCATAGGTAGGAATGCCTAAAGTTGGATGAATCCAATTAATGTCTCCTAATAATCTTTGGAAATCATGTAAGGTTTCTAAATTATCTCTTCAAATTTGAACCTTTTGAGGCTTAATAGCACTTTGCTCTACCTTCATTCCTAGATATTGAAAGGGAGTAGAAGTTTAGATTTTATCAGGGGCTATAATTAACCCTGCTGCATTTACAGCCTTTTCTGTTTGTAGCACAACATCAATTCTTCCCTAGTTTCAGCTGCACACAGAATATCATCCATGTAATGGATAATATAACATTTTTTGAACTGTTCTCTAACTGGCTTAATAGCTTTCCTGACATAAGTTTGACAAATAGGCTATTTAGCCTGCCTTGTGGTAGTACTTTCCAATGGTATCTGTCCACTGGTTCTTTATTATTTATGGCGGGAACAGTAAAAGCAAATTTTTCATAAGCTTGGGCAGCTAAAGGAATGGTTTAAAAAAAAAAAAAAGCAATCCTTTAGATCTATCACTTTGAGAGGCCAGTATTTTGGGATCATTGCTGGGGAGGGCAGCCCTGGTTATAGCACGCCCATGGGTTGAATCACAGCATTAACAGCCCTTAAATCTGTTAACGCTCTCCATTTCCCTGATTTTTTCTTAATTACAAATACCGGAGAATTCCAAGGGGGGAAAGTAGGCTCTATATGTCCCTTTTGCAATTGTTCCTGCGCCAGTTCTTCTAAAGCCTCCAGTTTTTCCTGTTTCAGTGGCCATTGCTCCACCCAAACCAGTTTGGCAGTTAGCCAAACAAGAGGAATGGGAGCCAGAGGCTCAATAATGGCCACTTCTAAAAATGACACCCCAATCCGGTCCGATCTGTTTGCCCTTTTAATTCTAAAGGTTCTGATTGGCCATTTTTATCTTTTCCTAGTCCTTTTCCTAGGCGATATCTCATACTTTTCATCATTTGTCTACTATTATTACTATATTGATCCATAGGAATAGATATTTCAGCATCCCATTGTTGCAATAAGTCTCTATCCCATAAATGGACAGGAATAGGTGTAATGATAGGCTGAATTGTCCCTTCCTGACCATCTGGCCCTCGACATGGTAAAATCAAAGAACTTTGAAAAACTTCCGAGGCAGCTCCTACTCCAACAATACCAATGGATGCCTTTTGCTTAGGCCAGTGCTGGGGCCATTGATTTACAGCAATAATAGAGACATCAGCTCCAGTATCTACTAGTCCTTCAAAATCTTTTCCCTGAATAGTTACTGTGCAAATAGGTCTTTTGTCAAACACTTGACTAACCCAACACACAGCCTTTCCTGCTGGATTAGTAT
The DNA here is from genome assembly GCF_028858775.2 of Pan troglodytes. Lineage (NCBI taxonomy): Eukaryota > Metazoa > Chordata > Mammalia > Primates > Hominidae > Pan > Pan troglodytes. The sequence continues at coordinate 153,716,526 of NC_072404.2, read as the reverse complement.
TACCAAAGCCTGCTGTTCTTTTCACTGTGTTGCTTCCTAGTTTTATGTAAGGTAACAGCAACAACTGAGCAATTCTTTCTCCTGGGGAGGCAGACTACCGAGGGAACTAAAACTAATTGAATTTCTCTGGTATAATCAGAGTCAATTATTCCCACATGTACAGTAACACCTTTTAAATTTAGATTAGAACTTCCAAGTAATAGACCGACTGTTCCTGAGGGTAAGGGTCCCCTAACTCCCATGGGGACCTTCTGTGGCTCCCCAGGAAGTAAGAAGATTGGAATTGTGCTCTAGAGGTCTTTGGCAGCACTGCCTGCTGAGGTGGGGAACAATTGTTGTACATTTGTAAGGGCACTGGCTGTGCTGGGTATGCCTTGGTTTGTTGAGGGTCTCAAGGCAGGCCCCTCTTCCCATTTCCCAAAAGAGATTGTCCAACTTTGCTAAATTTAGAATGACACTGACTTGCCCAGTGATTGTCTTTCATACTCTGGGGACATACACCAGGACTTTTCTGTTGATTGACAGTCGTAGTTTTTGCCTTTTGATTTTCTTTTCTACATTCCTTTCTTGTGTGTCCAAATTGCCCACAATTAAAGCAAGAGCCTGAGAAGTGGGGTATATTATTTCCTACTCTTAATCCAGCCATGGCCTGAGCTAAAAGAGTAGCCTTATGTAAGTTACCTCCAATGACATCACAAGCTTTAATATATTCAGCTAAATGAGCCTTCCCTCTCAGGGGTCTAATAGCAGTTTGACACTCTGCATTAGCATTATCGTATGCAAGAAGCTGTATTACAACATCCTGTACCCTTTTATCAGTTATGGCTTTATACATAGCCTCTTGGAGCCAAGCAATAAAATCAATATATGGTTCTTTACATCCTTGTTGGACAGAACTGAAAGAAGGATATTTTTCCCCTGTAACATTTATCCTTTCTCATGCACGCAAGCACACAAAGCGCAGCTGAACAATGGCAACATCCTCCATTACTGCTTGATTCTCTAATCGACCCCAGTTAGGGCCAACTCCCATTAACTGTTCAAAGGAAACAAGCACAGCTGGCTGTGCTTATGTGTTTTCCTTTGCCTGCGTTTGAGCTTCATCAGCCCACCAGGTTTTAAACTGCAAGTACTGAGATGCAGTGAGAACATATTTTGTCAAAGCATCCCAATCATATGGTATTAATCTATTATCAAGAGCCATATTTTGAAATAAAGTTTGCACAAAAGGAGAATTTGGCCCGTATTGACAAATGGCTTGCTTAAATTCCTTTAGTAACTTAAAAGGAAAAGCGGCCCAATTAGCTATATTCTGTCCTCCCTGCTAGATTATAGTAATGGGAAATTGCCGTGTTTCAAGGTCTCCCTCAGCTCTAGCTTTTTGAATAGAATTTTGTATAGCACCATCAATTGCTCCAGGTTTTAATGTTGCAACTACAAGAGCAGTAAGTTTTTCAGCTAATTTATTTTCTCATTAAGGGGAGAGAGAGGAGGTGGCCGTTCACTTAATTCAGCAGGTGAAGCCAATGGGCTAGTAAAACATACTTTTTTTAGTCTTCCTTTCTTTTCTTTAATCTCCTCTGGTAGCTGTTCTTCACACTCAGAATCTGAAGTTAGTTTTTTACACTCGTCCTCCTCTTCCTCATCTGAATCTGCCTCATCATCTGTTTGAAATAGGTCAAGAGCTGCCTTTATTAGCCCCCACATTGACCAAATGGAAACTGCAATTTTTGCTCCATCTTTGTATGCCTTTTTAAAATCTCTGCCAATTCTCTCCCATTCATTCAACTCCATGGTCCCTTGTTCCAGAAATCATGGGCAAAACTACTTCACTGCACTAAAGAATGATAACAAATTCTGAGTACTAACTTTCACTCCCCCCTTTATAATAAATGTCTTAAGAAATTTAAATAAGCAGAATGTCTGCTGTCACTTTGTCCCATTGTTACCCTGGTTCTTCCAAGTGCTCAGCTTTCCTGCTGAGCTTCTTTTAGACGTCCTCAGGTGTCCTTTGATGATGTGTCCTCCACTTTCACATGCTCTAGCCTTTCTTCACTGGGGCCTTCGTCGCCCCACGTTGGGCAGCCAGGAATGTTGGGGTGATCAGACCCAACACTAGGTCGTGGGGGCAACAAAGTCTGGTGCAGTCAAAGGAATGAGAAAAAGTTTGAGAGAGAAAGTGGGACCAGGGGGCCATCGCGAGTGTGGAGGCTGCAAAGGCTCCAAGCTCTGGGAGCCCATGCTATTTATTGGTGCTCAAAAAAACAAACAGGTGGTGAGGATATGGGGGTTGAAAGGAAACAGTGTATCAAGTGAATGACAAACATATGGCTACTTGAGATAATGGGAGTGCTAGAAGCGAGGAGCCAGCAAGTCTAGCAGACATGCAAGCCCTGCCTCAGCTTCTCTCCCAACAATTCAGTTTCAGCAGACATTGCATGGAGAAGAATCGAGAAACCAGTTGACAGTCAAAACTGGAGTCCTTGGCTGGGGATGGTGGCTTATGCCTGTAATCCTAGCACTTTGGGAGGCCAAGGCTGGCAGATCGCCAGAGGTCAGGAGTTTGAGACCAGGCTTGCCAACATGGCAAAACCCCATATCTACTAAAAATACAAAAAATTAGCCAGGTGTTGTGGCCTGCACCTGGCTACTTGGGAGGCTGAGGCAGGAGAATCACTTGAACCTGAGAGGTGGAGGTTGTGGTGAACCGAGACCACACCATTGCACTCCAGCCTGGGTGACAGAGTGAGACTCAGTCTCAAAAAAAAAACAAAAAACAAAAAACAAAAAAACACAAAACTGGAGCCCTAGACATATAACACCACCCTAGCTCTTCCTGGCCACTGAGCCATGTGAGGTACCAGTCATATGGAACAGAGGTTAGCTATTTCTACTTGATCTGCTTGCATTACTGATCTGCAATGTCATGAACATAAAAAAAAAAAAGATGTTTCCTAATGCCACTAAGTTCTGAGTGGTTTGTTACACAGCAATAGATGACTGGAACAGGGAGAACATTGGCTTATTTCAACTTATGCCATCCAGTGTTACAGAGGCTAATGAGTGTTCCCTGCACTCTATTGTTATACAGAGATTTTAGGATAACAGCTTTCCTCAGACCTCTGGCATGAGTCCCTGGGCTGGGGGCCAAGAAAAATTGGCTAGAGAAGATATGAACAGCACACATCCTGCTTTATTCAAAATTGTTCATCTAGAAAATTATCCCAAACAATGGGGAATAAGAAAATCTCTGGAGAGAATAAACAAGTCAGTCACAAAGAAATGGGAATTAGAATGTCCTCAGTCTTTTCAACAGTACTAATGGAAGCTTGAAGATAATACAATGCTTGCAAAATTTTGAGTGAAAATTATTTTCAACCTAGAATTCTATATACCCTCCAGACTATCAGTGAAGCATGAAGATAGAATAAAAACATTTTCAAAATAGAAAGATCAGGGAAAAAAGATATCTATCATGTAAATGTTTTAAGGAAAATGCTAAAAGGTGCCCTGAAATACAAACAACAAAAAAGATATAGGCTGTGAGAAACAAGAGATTCAGTGCAGAAAAGTCACATGGAAGGTTTTTTTAAGACAGAGTCTCAGTCTGTCGCCTGGGCTGGAGTGCAGTGGTGTGATCCCAGCTCACTGCAACCTCTGCCTCCCGGGTTTAAATGATTCTCCTGCCTCAGCCTCCCGAGCAGCTGGGATTACGGGTGCCCGCCGCCATGCCCGGCTAATCTTTGTATTTTTACTAGAGATGGGGTTTCGCCATGTTGGCCAGGCTGGTCTCAAACTCCTGAACTCTGGTGATCTGCCTGCCTCGGCCTCCCAAAGTGTTGGGATTACAGGTGTGAGCCACTGTGACTGGCCTTTTTTTTCTTTTTTGAAAGTATACTTGAGAAACGGAAATCTTAAGATGGTGGCTGTGCAGCATATCTACAGTACACTCTTGATTTGAGGTACACCTTTAAAAAAAAACTGATAAACTTTCTGACATGTTTAATCATGGGGGGAATATATTTAAAATATGTCATAGAACTATTGGAAATTATAGGAAGACTTAAATATTCACAAAAATGCAGCAGATTAACTCCAGATAAAGTAGTAAATTATACAAGAAAGAAAATATAATCTTAATATATCTCTAACTCACAGGGAACAATATTTACATAGTCACAGTCACAATAAGGAAAAAATGAAATGAGGGTCAAAATTATAAAAAGTTAACTTGGCGGAGGAAAAAAATAATTGGAAGTGAGCAACATCTTTATTTACCATAATATGAAGTTATAGATATTGTTAAAAATAGATGACTCAAGATGTTATATGTACTTTATTTAGAAATATGAATGTAAGTATTTGAAGAAAAATCAGTTGAGTTGAGAATGGCTTGTTCTGGGGAATGAGATGAGAGGAGGAAGGCAGTGGGGAAAAAGGAAATGTCTGTCTGTGATGGAAGCCTTTTAGTGCTGTATGAATTTTTTAACTACTTACATGTAATACTTAAAAAAGTATAAAAAATATTTGGAGGCCAGGTGCAGTGGCTCACCCCTGTAATCACAGCACTTTGGAAGGTGCATTACCTGAAGTCAGGAGTTTGAGACCAGCCTGGCCAACATGGCGAAACCTTGTCTCTACTAAAAATACAAAAATTAGCCAGGCATGGTGGCATGCACCTGTAGTCCCAGCTCCTCGGGAGGCTGAGGCAGGAGAATTGCTTGAACCCAGGAGGTGAAGGTTGCAGTGAGCTGAGATGGCACCACTGCATGTCAGCCTGGGCCACAGAGTCAGCAAGTGTATAGATACTAAAAGTAAAATTAGAGAATCTTAAAAATAAAAATAAGAAAGTACATTTTGTGTTTGATTATAGAAGAAGTATGTTGCTGAACAAAATACAAAATACAAAAATGCCCGATGAAGAAAATAATCTGTATGTATGACCCTTGAGCAATGTGGGTGTTAGCAGCACCAACTCCCAATGCAGTAAAAAAAAGCCATACATAACTTTTGATTCCTCCCCAAATTTAATTAATAGCTACTGTTAACTGGAAGCCTGACTGATTACATAAACAGTTGATTAACACATATTTTATATGTTATATGTATTAAATAATGTATTCTTACAATCAAGTAAACTAGAGAAAATAAAATGTTGCTAAGAAATTCATAAGGAAGAGAAAATATATTTACCATTCATTAAGTGGAAGTGAGTTATCATAAAGGTCTTCATCCTTGGTGTGTGCACACTGAGGTGGAGGAAGAGGAGAGGAGAGGGGTTGGTCTTGCTGTCTTGGGGTGGCAGAGGAGGAAGAGGTGGAAGACATAGAAAGGGAGGCAGGGGAGAAGGCACACTTTGTGCAACTTACGGAAATGCATAGTAATTTCTGTCTGACTTTCCTGTTTTTTAATTTCTATAAAAATATTTCTATATGGGGCCAGGCGCAGTGGCTCATGCCTGTAATCCCAGCACTTTGGGAGGCCGCGGTGGGTGGATCATGAGGTCAGGAGATCGAGACCATCTTGGCTAACATGGTGAAACCCCGTCTCTACTAAAAACACAAAAAATTGGGCATGGTCGTGGGTGCCTGTAGTCCCAGCTACTCAGGAGGCTGAGGCAGGAGAATGGCATGAACCTGGGAGGCAGAGCTTGCAGTGAGCCAAGATCGCACCACTGCATTCCAGCCTGGGCGACAGAGCAAAACTCTGTCTCAAAAATAAAAATAAAAAAAATAAATAAAATAAAAAAATAAAAAAATAAAAAATTTCTATATGGTACCAATCCACTCCTTCTTCTACCATTTGCTTTAGTTTTAGTGTCTGTATCATAGAAAGTTCTATGGTGTTTGGAGCTGGCTTAGAAGCACTCATCTCCATCAAGTTGTTGTCTGTTCATTCCTCTGGTGTGGTGTCTATTAGCTCTTAAATTTCTTCAAGATCCATACCTTGAAACCCTTCAACCTTCAATCTTTTTTGGTGCCATATCCGTGATCTTTGTCATGATTTCCATGATTGGCTCTGTCATAACTCCTATGAACTCCAGCCTGGGTGATAGAGTGAGACCTTGTCTCAAAAAAACAAAACAAAGACAAGTTGTGGTGACTCACACCTGTAATCCCAGGACTTTGGGAGGCCAAGGCAGGTGGGTCACTCAAGGCCAGGAGTTCAAGACCAGCCTGGCCAACATGGAGAAACCTCATCTCTACAAAATACAGAAATACAACAACTCCATCTCTACAAAATACAAAAATTAGCTGGGCATGGTGGCACACACCTGTAGTCCATCTACTCAGGAGTCTAAGGCATGAGAATTGCTTGAATCCAGGAGGTGGAGGTTGCAGTGAACCCAGATTGTGCCACTGCACTCCAGCCTGGGTGACAGAGTAAGAGTCTTTCTCATTAAAAAAAAAAAAAAAAAAAATTCTGTTCAGGGCTGGGCAGAATGGCTCATACCTGCAATTCCAGCACTTTGGGAAGCTGAGGAGGAAGGATTGTTTGAGCCAAGAGTTCAAGATCAGCCTGGGCTACAAAACAAGACCCTGTCGCTAACAAAAAAAAAAAAAAATTATTTGGGCATGGTAGTGTGCACTCAGGAGGCTGAGGTGGAAGGATTGCTTGAGCCCAGGAATTTGAGGTTGCAGTAAGCTATGATCACACCGTTGCACTCCAGTCTGGGTAATAGAAAGAGACCTTGTCTCAAAAACAAAAAACCTGTTCAGGCAGATATCCTTTCTCCTCAATAATTTTCTTAAAGGTAGCTAAGAACTTGTCTGCTGCTTCTTGGTTAGCAGAATCTGCTTCTCCTGTTATCTTGGCATTTTTAAGCCAAATCTCTTTCTAAAATTGTCAAACCATCCTTTGCTGGCATTAAATTCTGCAGCTTTAGATCCTTTACTTTTCTTTTGCTTTAAGTTGTTTTATAATGACTTTACTTTTTCTCAAATCATATTAAAGTCCATAACTATGCCTGCCTTATAGCAATCTTTCACCCACATAAAAGCTGCATTTTCAATATGAAACAAAAAGGTATTTCAAAAAAGTGCAAGGTTTTTTGCACCTGCTGGCTTAGCTGCAGCAATGGCTTGATGAATTTCTTTTTCCTTTTTTATAATGGTCTTTATTGTCTCACACATCTGTGTGAAGAGTCCACCAAACAGGCTTTGTGTGAGCAGCAAGGCTGTTTATTTCACCTGGGTGCAGGTGGGCTGAGTCCAAAAAGAGAGTCAGCAAAGGATGGTGGGATTATCATTAGTTTTTATAGGCTTTGGGATAGGCGGTGGAGTTAGGAGCAATGTTTTACGGGTGGGGGTGGATCTCACAAAGTACATTCCCAAGGGTGTGGAGAATTACAAAGAACCTTCTTAAGGGTGGGGGAGATTACAAAGTACATTGTTCAGTTAGGGTGGGGCAGAAACAAATCACAATGGTGGAATGTCATCAGTTAAGGCTATTTTCACTTCTTTTATGGATCTTCAGTTGTTTCAGGCCATCTGGATGTATACGTGCAGGTCACAGGGGATACGATGGTGTAGCTTGGGCTCAGAGGCCTGACATTCCTGACTTCTTATATTAATAAGAAAAATAGCATAAAATAGCATTGAAGTGTTGGGGTAGCGAAAATTTTTGGGGGGTGGCATGGAGAGATACAGGGCGATGTTTCTCAGGGCTGCTTTGAGCGGGATTAGGGGCGGTGTGGGAACCTAGAGTGGGAGAGATTAAGTTGAAGGAAGCTTTTGTGGTAAGGGATAATATCGTGGGGTTGTTAGATGGAGCATTTGTCATATAGAATGATTATTGATGGCCTGGATACGATTTTGAATGAATTGAGAAACTAAACAGAAGACACAAGGTCTGAATAAGAGAAGGAGAAAAACAGGAATTGGGAGGACCCAGGACATCCAATTAGAGAGTGCCCAAGGGGGTTCAGCGTAATTACTTGCTTGGTTGGCAAGTTTTTGGGCTCTATCCTTGAATTTTTTTATGTTGTCATATACCAGGCTAGATTGATTTAGACAAAAACAACACTCTTCATTTAAAAATATACAGAGTCCTCCTTTTTCAGCAGTAAGTCAAGGCCTTGGCGGTTTTGGAGGACAACTGCAGCTAGAGAGTCCAATTGGCCTTGAAGGACTGATAAAGTTTGTGATATGACTGTGATGCTAGCAGAAAAGTACCTATATGGAAGAGGTTATGAAATGATGATAGAATAGAGTGGGCCTGTGAGACTGGAAGGAGATATTTTCCTTGGTCCAAGAACCATTTGCCTTGTGTGGGAAGAGATTGATAGGTGGAAGTTTTAGTGGGAGAGTAGGTGGGAGTGACCAATGAGAAGGAGAAAAACTAGCCATGAGGGACTGAAGTTGGAATGCTAGCTGCTTCTTTAGCTACCTTATCAGCATAAGCGTTGCCCTGAGCTATGGGATCTGATGTCTTTTCGTGGCCCTTGCAGCGTATGACTCCAGCTTCCTTTGGAAGTAAAGCGGCCTTGAGAAGAGTGTTTATTAAGGAGGCATTAATGATGGAGGACTCTTGTGTAGTGAGGAAGCCTCTTTTTGCCCATATAACAGCATGGTGGTGCAGGATATGGAAGGCATATTTAGAGTCAGTATAAATATTGACATGTAGTCCCTTTGCAAGAGTGAGGGCTCGAGATAAGGCAATGAGTTCGCCTTGCTAAGAGGTAGTGGAGGGGGGCAGAGCAGTAACCTCAATGATAGGTGTGGAAGATACTACTATAGCATAGCCTGCCTTTGCTGGTGAATGACAATTAGGCCTGGTGGAACTGCCATCAATAAACCAAGTGTGATCAGGGTGAGGAACAGAAAAGAAGGAAATATGGGGAAATGGAGTGAATGTCAGATGGATCAGAGAGATAGTCATGGAGGTCAGGTGTGGTATCAGGAATAATGTGAGAGGCCGGATTGAAGTCCGGGCCAGAAACAATGGTAATTTTGGGAGACTCAACAAAGAGTGAGTATAGCCGAAGGAGCCAGAGGGCAGAAAGTATATGTGTCAGGTGTGAGGAAGAAAATAGATTTTGGAAGTTATGAGAACTGTAGAGAGTGAGTTGAGCATAGTTTGTGATTTTGAGGGTCTCTAAAAGTATTAAAGCAGCAGCAGCCGCCATACACGACATGAGGGCTAGGCTAAAAGAGTAAGGCCAAGTTGTTTGGACACAAAGGCTATAGGGTGCAGTCCTGGTCTTGGGTAAGAATTCTAACCACACCGCCCTGCACTTTGGCTGTGTGTAATGAAAAAGGTTGGGATGAGTTAGGGAAAGCTAGTGTGGGAGCAGCTTTTAGGGCTGTTTTGAAGGAACAGAAAGAGGAGTGGGGAAAAGATTTAGGATCTATGGGGTCAGCTAGGTTTATCTAGAATAGAATAATGGGTTGTGGAGGGGGGTATTGAGGATAGGAGAGTATATGGGTTTGGCACTACAGGGTGGATAAGTAAAATAATTTGGTTGATAAGGTGCAGATCCTGAACTAGCTTGTAAGACTTGTCTGGTTTTACGACAGGTAAAATGGGGGAATTGTAAGGAGAGTTTATAGGCTTTAAAAGGCCATGCTGTAACTGATGAGTGATAACAGGCTTTAATCCTTTTAAATCATGCTGTGGGATGAGATATTGGCCTTGAGTGGGGTAAGGGTGATTAGGTTTTAACGGGATGGTAAGGGGTGCATGATCAGTCTCCAAGGAGGGAGTAGAGGTGTCCTATACTTGTGGATTAAGGTGGGGAGATACAAGGGGAGGATGTGAAGGAGGCTTTGAAGTGGGGAAAAGGGCAGCAATGAGGTATGGCTGTAGCCTAGGAATAGTCCGGGAGGAAGATAATTTAGTTAAAATGTCTCAACCTAATAAGGGAGCTAGGCAGGGGGTGATAACTAAAAAGGAGTGCATAAAAGAATGTTGTCCAAGCTGGCATCAGAGTTTGGGAGTTTTAAGAGGTTTAGAAGCCTGGCCGTCAACACCCACAACAGTTATGGAGGCAAGGGAAACAGGCCCTTGAAAAGAAGGTAATGTGGAGTGGGTAGCTTCCATATTGACTAAGAAAGGGACGGACTTACCCTCCACCGTAGGAGTTACCCAAAGCATCTGTGATGATCCTGTAGGCTTCCAAGGTGATCGGGCAGTGCCAGTCTTCAGCTGCTAAGCTGAGAAGATCTGGGAAGGAGTCAGTCGGAGAGCCTTGGGCCAGAGTTCCAGGGGCTCTGGGAGTGGCTGCTGGGTTGGACAGTTCGATTTCCATTGGGGTCCCACACAGATGGGACATGGCTTAGGAGGAATTCCAGGTTGCGGGCATTCCTCGGCCCAGTGGCCAGATTTCTGGCACTTGAAGCAAGATCCTGGGGTAGGCAGTCCTGGAGGAACGCCTGGCTACTGTGGTTCAGGTGTTTGGAAGTTCTTGTGTGCTGGAGATGTGGCTGGGGTTTGTCTCATGGTGGAGGCAAGGAATTGCAACTCAGAAATACTTTGCTACTTGGCTGCCTCTACTCTATTATTGTACACCTTGAAGGCAAGGTTAATTAAGTCCTGTTGTGTGGTTTGAGGGCCAGAATCTAATTTTTGGAGCTTTATTTAATGTCGGGAGCAGATTGGGTAATAAAATGCGTATTGAAAATAAGACGGCCTTCTGGCCTTTCTGGGTCTAGGGTGGTAAACGTCTAAGGGTTGTTGCCAAATGTGCCATGAACTGGGTTGAGTTTTTATATTTGATGAAAAAGAGCCTAAATGCTAACTGATTTGGCAGAGGTCAGATAAAGAAAAAGGAGCATTAACCTTGGCTATGGCTTCAGCTCCAGCCATCTCTTTAAGAGGAAATTATTGGGCAGGTGGGGGAGGGCTAGTCGCGGAAAGAAACTGTAAGCTGGACGGGGTGTGAGGAGGGGTTGATAAAAGGATTATAGGGTGGGGGAGTGGAGGCTCAGGAAGAATTGTGACCTGGCGAGGAGCAGCCTGTGGAGAAGGGGAGAGGTCAGATGAGTCCGTAGAAAAGGAGGATTCAAAGGACTCAGAGCTTGGGGTGGAGACTGATGGAACAGGCAGGAGAGAAAGAAGAAAGATTTGGGATGAGTCACATTAGGAGCAGAGACTAGGGAGGGACCAATGTGTAAAGAATGCCTGGACATCAGGCACCTCAGATCATTTGCCCATTTTTTGACAAAAATTATCTAGATAGGCAAATAGGATAGGCAAATCAAAAGTGCCATTCTCTGGCCACTTGGAACCACTGTCGAGTTTATATTGGGGCCAAGCGGTATTTCAGAAGAAAATAAGACGCTTAGATTTTAGGTCAGGCGAGAGCTGAAGAGGTTTTAAGTTCTTGAGAACACAGGCTAAGGGAGAAAGAGGAGGAATGGAGGGTGGAAGGTTGCCCATAGTGAAGGAGGCAAGTTTAAAGAGAAGGGTAGAGACACGGAGAAGGGGGTGGGGAGCAGCCCTGGGCTGCAATGTGGGTGAGCAGCCGAAGCAGGCGTCCCCGCAATTGAGTTGCCACCAAGGGAATGTGGGTGAATGACCAAGACAGGGGTCCCTGCAGTGATCAGACACCAGTGGAATGTGGGTGAATAATCAGACAGGCATCCCCGCAGTGATGAAACACCAAGGGAAGACTGTCTTCCCAAGTCCATGACTGGTGCCGGAGTTTTGGGTCCACAGATAAAATGTGTCTCCTTTTTCTCTACTAGAGAGGAAAAAGAACTGGAATTGGATGGACAAGGAGATTGAAGGTATTGAGAGAGGAAGATTGAAGGGTAGCGAGAGAGGCTGGAGAAGAGAGTGAAAAGATCGCTTACCCTATTTGAAATTGCTGAGATATTCCTTGGGCTGGTTGGTCTGAGGACCGGAGGTCGTAGATGGAGCTCTTCACGGAGTGAGGGTGAGGACAGGGGACTGGTCTCCCAAAGGAGTCCCTCTGACCTGGGTCTTTGGCACCAAATGTCTCACGCGTCCGTGTGAAAAGACCACCAAACAGGCTTTGTGTGAGCAACAAGGCTGTTTATTTCACCTGGGTGCAGGCGGGCTGAGTCCAAAAAGAGAGGCAGCAAAGGGTGGCAGGGTTATCATTAGTTCTTATAGGTTTTGGGATAGGCGGTGGAGTTAGGAGAAATGTTTTGCAGGCAGGGGGTGGATTTCACAAAGTACATTCTCAAGGGTGGGGAGAATTACAAAGAAACTTCTTAAGGGTGGGGGAGATTACAAAGTACATTGATCAGTTAGGGTGGGGCAGAAACAAATCACAATGGTGGAATGTCATCAGTTAAGGCTATTTTCACTTCTTTTGTGGATCTTCAGTTGCTTCAGGCCATCTGGATGTAGACTTGCAGGTCACAGGGGATACAATGACACAGCTTGGGCTCAGAGGCCTGACACTTATGCTGGATTCATTTATCTTGAAATGGTTGCAACCACAGTTATGGACCTCAATCTATGGTACATATCAAGCAATTTAGCTTTTTCTTGTAATGTCATGACTTTCCTCTGCTTCTTGGAAGCACTTCCAGCATCACTAATGGCACTTTGTGTGGGTCCAATGGTGTTATTCAAGGTTTATGGCATTGCACTAAACAAGATGAAAATACACAAGAACTTCAAGAGATTTTTTTTTTTTGAGATGGAATCTCACTCTGTTGCCCAGGCTGGGGTGCAGTGGTGTGATCTCGGATCACTGCAACCTCCATCTCCTGGGTTCAGGCGATTCTCCTGCCTCAGTCTACTGAGTAACGGACTACAGGCATGTGCCACCTTGCCCAGCTAACTTATGTATTTTTGGTAGAGATGGGGTTTCACTATATTGGCCAGGCTGGTTTCAAACTCATGACCTTGTGATCCGCCTGCTTTGGCCTCCCAAAGTGCTGGGATTACAGGCGTAAGCCACCATACCCACCCTACTAATTTTTTATAATAAAGAGTTAATGTCATTGTCATCTCCAGTGGTGCCAAATAACGTTTTTATGTGTTTGTTTTGTTTTGATTTGATCTGTTTTGGTTTAATCTGCACTTTGGCTCTCTCTTTTTTGAGTATGTTGATCAACTCACAGGTTTTTCACATGCTGTATACATTTCCATCAGTTAGAGTGCAAAAGCAAAGCTGCTCAGAGCAGCCTGAGGAATGTGAGGTATGCAGAACTTATCAGCCGCAGAGAGACACGAGCATGAGACTGCAGTCACAGTCCTGGCACCCAGGCCCTGGGCAATTGTTTACAGGTATTTTGTTTCTTCTTTCTTTCCCTGTAGTTTCCGGATAGCTGATAAACTACCTGAAATGTTACTACAAGTTGCACAATGTGACCCTCACCCATTATTCTGGGATTTGTGATACAAGGACAAGGCACAGCCAGTCAATAGCTTATGTTATTGTAATGAACCAATGTAAATTCTTGGTAAACTTAGAAATGTTCTCCTAAGTTCTTTTTATTCTTTAAAAACCCACTTGGAGCATATACTCAGGGCAATGGTTCTAGGACTCCTGGGCTCTAGCTCTCAACCTTGACCCAGATAAACCCTCTACTTAATTTTGCCTCAGTTTCTTCTTAGATCAACAAGAGTCATGCAAAAATTCTTTCAGCTTTGACCAGAGACAGCTCTGTTTTTTTTTTTGTTGGTTTTTTTGTTTGTTTGTTTGTTTGTTTGTTTTCTGAGACAGAGTCTTGCTCTGTCACCCAGGCTGGAGTGCAGTGGTGCCATCTCAGCTCATTGCAACCTCTGCCTCCAGTTCAAGTGATTCTCCTGCCCCAGCCTCCCAAATAGCTGCGATTACAGGCGTGTGCCACCATACCCAGCTAACTTTTGTATTTTTAGTGGAGATGGTGTTTCACCTTGTTGGCCAGGTTGGTCTCGATTTCCTGACCTCGTGATCTACCTGCCTTGGCCTCCCAAAGTGCTGGGATTACAGGCATGAGCCACCACACCCGGCTGCCACAAGTGTTTTTCTAAAACACAAACCTTGCTACTCCTTGTTTAAAAGACTCGAACAGACTTTCTCTGTCTTCAGGAGAGTCAACTTCTTGTACATATTCCAAGGCCTTTCACATCTAAGACTTCTTTTATAAGAGATGAATGTTCACCTAACACCCAAACCACTGCCTTCCAGAATTATGGATTTCATGGAAGAATACATTTTCAAATGGCACCAGATATATTTAGTATACCCAACCCTCCTGGTCTTTAGGCAACAGATCCCCTTTCAGTCCATCCTTATTTTTTCTCAGCCCTGAGGCTCATTTCATGCATGACTCTAAATTATATGTAGAAGACAGACCTAGCTCAGAATCTGACTTGTGCACAAAAAGTTTGTCCCCAAATTTAGATCTGTTATTGCACCTCTTACTAAATCTGGAGATGGTTAAATAGTTTTCTTGCAGTTAATCTTTTATTGTGTCTCTATCCAATAAGAAAGGAAGTGATGGAAGTGTATGGGACAGGTAAGTGCAGCTTGCAGGTTTGCTGTTTGTGAGTAAATCAGTATTTAAATTTTACAAATCTGGGGCTCATACTCTTGAATGTAAGTCTTTGCCTTCTCATGGAGCCTGTGTATTTGCTCATGCAGTATTAAATTCCAGGAAAACAAGCTCCCCTACTCTCCTGGGGAAATCCTGACAGCTTTTTCAAATCCTATTCAATTATAACCTCTTGCATAATCATTCCTTCATAATGGTCATCTCCTCCTACCTATTTGCAGTTAATAGAACCTCTTCTGTTTTCTCACACTACTCTGATCATACCTCTATCATAATGTATCACCTTGTATGAGCTGTTCATCTCAGCTCTTGCCCACTGCATTAGACAGGAGCTTCTTGAAGGCAGGGACTATATCTTTTTCATCTCTTTTCCTGTTCCCCTGAGAAATGTTTTCAAGGGTAGCCTAGTAGGAAACAATGCAGACTGTGAAGTGTTGAAAGTATTTCTAGAGGCTGTAGAAGGAAACCGCCCTTGTAGCTCATCTTACGCTGCCTGTTACCTATTAAGAATGTGTCAGGATGGGCCGGGCACGGTGGCTCAATCCTGTAATCCCAGCACTTTGGGAGGCCGAGGCAGGTGGATCATGAGGTCAGGAGATCAAGACTGTCCTGGCTAACAGGGAGAAACCCCGTCTCTACTAAAAATACAAAAAATTAGCTGGGCATGGTGGCAGGCAACTGTAGTCCCAGCTACCTGGGAGGCTGAGGCAGGAGAATGATGTGAACCCTGGAGGCAGAGCTTGCAGTGGGCCCAGATCGCGCCACTGCACTCCAGTCTGGGCAACAGAACAAGACTCCGTCTCAAAAAAAAAAAAAAAAAGGGAATATGGCAGGATGGGCCGGGCGCAGTGGCTCACGCCTCTAATCCCAGCACTTTGGAAGGCCAAGGCGGGCAGATCACGAGGTCAGGAGATCAAGACCACCCTGGCTAACACCATGAAACCCAGTCTCCACTAAAAATACAAAAAAGTAGCCAGCATGGTGGCGGGCGCCTGTAGTCCCAGCTACTCAGGAGGCGGAGGCAGGAGAATGGCGTGAACCCAGGAGGCAGAGCTTGCAGTGAGCTGAGGTCGTGCCACTGCACTCCAGCCTGGGCAACAGTGCGAGACTCAGTCAAAAAAAAAAAATTATATATATATACATATATATGTCAGGATGGCTGGGTGTGGTGGCTCACGCCTGTAATCCCAGCACTTTGGGAGGCTGAGGTGGGTGGATCACCTGAGGTCAGGAGTTCGAGACCAGCCTGGCCAACATGGTGAAACCCCATCTCTACTAAAAGTACAAAATTAGCTGGGCATGGTGGTGGGTGCCTGTAATCCTAACTACTCAGGAGGCTGAGGCAAAAGAATCACTTGTTGCACTCCAGTCTGGGCAACAAGAGTGAAACTCTGTCTCAAAAAAAAAAAGAAAAAAAAAGAAGTGTCGGGAGAATACAGTCAAGTGTGACCTAACGACGGGGATAAGCTCTTGGAAACATGTCCTCAGGTGATTTTGTGGCTGTGGCTGTGCAAACATCATAGAGTGCCCATATACCAACCTAGATGGTAGAGCTTACTATTTGAAACCTTGGCTGTGTGGTATGGCCTGTTGCTCCTTGGCTACAAACCTATACAGAAGGTTACTCTACTGAATACTGTGGCAATTGTAACACAGTGGTAAGTATTTGTATATCTAAACATAGAGAAAGTACAGTAAAAATATGGTATTACAGAGTTGCCAAAATATATATATATATGTATATATATGGTAGTATAATCTCATGGAATCACTGTTGTATATGCGGTCATTACAGTGCATGACTTTATTTACATAAAGCTATCCTGTGCGTGTGCCAAGGCTGTCCATGGCCGCATTGCTGACACATGACACCCGGGTTTACTCTGACATGAGCTAAAATCTCCACTATAGAATGAGTGATGGAACAAATAAATTCTGGGTTTTCTGCAACAGCTGGTGCAGCCTGGCCTACATATGCCTCTTGCCAAGAGCTCACTCATGCCCAGGGGAAGAGCTTGGGATCCAGGCAGCTGACTGTGTGGGGCTGAAAGAGGCAGTGCAGAGTTTCCAGCAGGAGTGGGCCCCTGTCCTTCCTCTCTCCAACAGTTGGATCTGTCAGGTTGTGTGTGGTCACTGCCTTGCTTGGGAAGACGGCATCGTTCTCTGCAGGGCTTGGCAGAGTAACCATGGCTAATTCCCAGGCATTAGTTAGCATTGGATACACCTGCTTAGTAGTTCTCTGTCACTCTATTACTTAATCTTTTAAAGTGTTTATCTATAAAAATGGGATTAAATAAAAATTTCTTGGCACAGAGCTTGTTGTATTTTAAACTGCCATTGCATTTTAGTTCTCATTCTTGCTATTTTTCTAATTGGTAGATGATAATCACTTAAAATATGTTTGTGGATTGAAGAATTAAAACTTGTTAATAGATACTATCAAGCAAAGTAGAAATATACATCAATTTAAAAGTGGGAGATCTTTTTTCTCTTTTTTTTTTTTTTGATATGGAGTCTTGCTCTGTCGCCCAGGCTGGAGTACAGTGGTACGATCTCAGCTCACTCCAACCTCTGCCTCCTGGGTTCAAGAGATTCTTGTGCCTCAGCCTCCCTGAGTAGCTGGGATTATAGGCACATGCCACCACACCCGGCTAATTTTTGTATTTTTAGTAGAGATGGTGTTTCACTCTGTTGGCCAGGCTGGTCTCGAACTCCTGACCTCAAGTGATGCACCTGCTTCAGCCTCCCAAAGTGCTGGGATTACAGGCGTGAACCACCACGCGCGGCCAACAGGGGAAGATCTTTGATGAAACATGAGAGGAGATTCAAGCTACCACTTGATAATGAACTAATTGATTATTTTATAACAATGACAAAAATTTAAAAGAAAATTCAGTCTGCCATTAATGGCAAAAATAGTTCATGAAGGATTTGAAATCAATTAGGAAGAAATGTGAATGTTTTATATTTATATTTACTTTTGATTGAAACACACCTTAAACTAATATTACTGTGTTTGTAAAATCTGTAGGAATGAATGCCTCTGCTATAATTACCAAGAGGAAAATTTAGAATGAGAGGGTTTTGTAAAGAAATTTAAAACACTGATTAATTTTATGAAGAGAAAGAAAGGTATTTTGTTAATCTTGTGTTGATATATTCAAATAATACTTTCTAAGAAAGGACAGTTAATGATGGATCTCCCTCTATTTATTTTGCAGCTTCATTGAGGTATGATTGACAAGTAAAACTGTATAAATTTAAGGTATGCAACGTGATGATTGGATATATGTGTATAACGTAAAATATTTAGCATAATTAGGTTAGTTAGCACATCCATCACCTCACGCAGCTGTATGTGTGGTAAGAATGTTTAAGATCTACTCTCTTAGGAAAGTTCAAGTATGTGATGCAGTATTGTTAACTATAGTCAGCATGCTCTACATTAGATCCCCAGAACTCACAACCGAAACTTTGTACCCATTAACCAACATCTCTCCTTTTCTGCTTTCCCACAACCCTGACAACTACCATTCCCTTCTGTTTCTGTGAGTTTGGGTTTTTTAGATTCCATATTTAAATGAGATCATACAATGTTTGTCTTTCTCTGTCTGATTTATTTCATTGAGCATAATGACCTTAAGGCTCATCCAGGTTCTCACAAATGACAGGATTTTCTTTTCCCTCCCTCCCTCCCTTCTTTCTTCCCTTCTTTCCTTCCTTCCTTCCTTCCTTCCTTCTTTCTTTCTTTCCTTTCCTTTCTTTCATTTTATTATTCTTTTATTGAGACGGAGTATCACGCTGTTGCTCAGGCTGGAGTGCAATGGTGTGATCGCAGCTCACCACAATGTCTGCCTCCCGGGTTCAAGCGTTTCTCCTGCCTCAGCCTCCTGAGTAGCTGGGACTACAGGTGCGCACCACCATGCCCGGCTAATTTTTGGATTTTTAGTAGAGATGGGGTTTCACCATATCGGCCAGGCTGGTCTCGAACTCCTGACCTTGTGATCTGCCTGCCTCAGCCTCCCAAAGTGCTGGGATTACAGGCGTGAGTCACAGCGCCTGGTCCAATTTTATTCTTTATTATGGCTGAATAATAGTCCATGTTGTGTGTGTGTGTGTGTGTGTGTGTGCACGTGTGTTTCCGTTCATCTATTGATAGACACTTAGGTTGTTTCCATTTCTTGGCTATTGTAAATGATGCCACAACAAACAGGAGTTCAGATCTTCCCTTTGAGACATTAATTTTATATCCTTCATACCTCAATGAAGCTGCAAAATAAATCCCCAGAAGTGGGATTGCTAGATCATAGGATAGCCCTATTTTTTTTTTTTTTGAGGAATCTCCATTTTCTATAATAGCTGTACCAATTTACATTTTCACTAACAATGTTCAAGGGTTCCCCTTTCTCCACATCCTCAGTAATACTTGTTATCTCTAGATTTGTTTATTATTTTTATTTTTATTTTTTATAAGCATCATCTTAACAGGTGTGAGGTGCTATCTTATTGTGGTTTTGGTTGCATTTCCTGATGGCTCGTAATGTTGAGCACCTTTTCATGTACCTGTTGGCTATTTCTTTGTGTTTTTTGGGAAAATGTCTTTTCTTTGCCCATTGGATTATTTGTGGGTTTTTTGCTATTGAGTTGTATGAGTTCCTTATATATTTTGGATATTCGCTACTTGTCATACATATGGTTTGCAAATATTTTCTCACATTCCATACGCTGCCTTTTCACTGTGTTGATTGTTTCTTTTGCTGTACAGTAGCTTTTCAGTTTGATATGTTTATTTTTGCTTTAGATGCCTGTGCTTTCAGTGTCATATAAAAAAAAATTGTTTCAGCCGGGCTTGGTGGCTCACGCCTGTAATCCCAGCACTTGGGGAGGCCAAGGCTGGTGGATTACGAGGTCAGGAGTTCAAGACCAACCTGGCCAAGATGGTGAAACCCCGTCTCTACTAAAAGTACAAAAATTAGCCAGACATGGTGGCGGGTGCCTGTAATCCCAGCTACTCGGGAGGCTGAGGCAGGGGAATTGCTTGAACCCGGGAGGTGGAGTTTGCAGTGAACCGAGATTGCACCACTGCACTCCAGCCTGGGCGACAGAGCAAGACTCTGTCTCAAAAAAAAAAAAAAAAAAAAAAAAATTTCCAAGACCAATATCAAAGAATTTTTCTCCTATGTTTTCTTCTAGAAATGTTATGCCTTCCAGACTGATATTTAAGTTTTTCATCCATTTTGAGTTGATATTTGTGAGTGATGTACGATAGGAGTCCAATTTCATTCTTTTGCATGTGGATATTCAGTTTTCCCACCACCGTTTTTTGAATAGGCTGTCCTTTCCCCATGGTGCATTATTGCCACCCTTGTCAAATATCAGCTGAAAGTTTTTCTCTGGCCGGGTGCAGTGGCTCATGCCTGTAATCCCAGTACTTTGGGAAGCCCAGGCAGGTGGATCACTTGAGGTCAGGAGTTTGAGTGAGACCCCATCTCTATTAAAAATATAATGTGGTCTTATTGATAGAACATGGAAATAACTTAGAATAGAATAACAAATACAACAGATTAGTTGAATCCAAACAACTAATTAGCAACCTTGGTGGAAGCTGCAGACAAACCTTAGCTGGTCTTTTTTTCTTTTTCTTTTTCTTTTTTTTTTTTAACAAAGTTTCACTCTATTGTCCAGGTTGGAGTGCAGTGGCACCAACTCAGCTCACTGCAACCTCTGCCTCCGGGGTTCAAGCGATCCTTCTGGCTTAGCCTCCCAAGTAGCTGGGACTACAGGCATGCACCACCATGTCTGGCTAGTTTTTGTATTTTTAGTAGAGATGGTGTTTCACTGTGTTGGTCAGGCTGGTCTTGAACTACTGGCCTCAAGTGATGCGCCTGCCTCGGCCTCCCAAAGTGCTGGGATTACAGGCATGAGCCATCGTGCTCGGCCTGAGCTGGTCTTTCAGTAATGTAAGTAAGTGAAGCTGGATCCTGGTGAGAGAGCCAGGTGGGAAGGGCTACCTGGCAGGGTCTTCAACTGACCTGCGCACTGGGAGGAGTGTGCACTGAGGGGAATAGGCACTGGGGTGGAGCCACAGAACTTTGCCACGTGTTTGCAGCAGGGAGGAGCCTGGCCCCTCCTGGGTGGAAGCTGGAATTCAATCTGTGAGGTGAGAAGCCTACACTAGCAGGAACTCTGGCCTTTTGGAGAGTCCCTGTTCCCTGCCCCTCCCCTGCCTTTGTTTGTTTGTTAACTTTTTGTTCCGGGATACAAGTGCAGAACGTGTAGGTTTGTTACATGGGTGTACGTGTGCCATGGTAGTTTGCTGCACTTATCAACCCGTCAGCTAGGTTTTAAGCCCTGCATGCATTAGGTATTTGTCCTAATTCTCTCCCTCCCCTTGGCCCCCACCCCCGACAGACCCAGGTGTGTGTTGTTCCCCTCCCTGCTTCCATATGTTCTCATTGTTGAATTCCCACTTATGAGTGAGAACAGGTGGTGGTTGGTTTTATATTCCTGTGTTAATTCGCTGAGGATGATGGCTTGCAGCTTCATCCATATCCCTGTGAAGGACATGATCTCATTCCTTTGTATGGCTGCACAGTATTCCATAGCGTGTATGTACCACATTTTCTTTATCCAGTCTATCATTCATGGGCATTTGGGTTGGTTGCTATTGTAAATAGTGCTGCAATAAACGTATGTGTGCATGTGTCTTTATAGTAGAATGATTTATATTCCTTTGGATATATACTCAGTAATGGAATTGCTGGGTCAAATGTATTTCTGGTTCTAGATCCTTCAGGAATCGCCACACTGTCTTCCACAATGGTTGAATTAATTTATATTCCCAACAACAGTATAAAAGTATTCTTATTTCTCCACAGCTTCACCAGTATCTGTTGTTTCTTGATTTTTTAATAATTGCCATTCTGACTGGAGTGAGGTGGTATCTAATTGTGGTTTTGATTTGCATTTCTCTAATGACTAGTGATGTTGAGCTTTTTTTCATGTTTGTTGACCTCATAAATGTCTTCTTTTGAGAAGTGTCTGTTCATATCCTTTGCCCACTTTTTGATGGGGTTGTTCATTTCTTGTAAATTTGTTTAAGTTCCGTGTAGATTCTGGATATTAGACCTTTGTCAGGTGAGTAAATTGCAAAAATTTTCTCCCATTATGTGGGGTGCCTATTCACTCTGATGATAGTTTCTTTTGCTGTGCAGAAGCTCTTTAATTTAATTAGATCCCATTTGTCAATTTTGGCTTTTTTTTTTTAATACTTTAAGTTTTAGGGTACATGTGCACAACGTGCAGGTTTGTTACATATGTATACAAGTGCCACGTTGGTTGCTGCACCCATTAACACGTCATTTAACATTAGGTATATCTCCTAATGCTATCCCTCCCCCCTCCCCCCACCCCACAACAGGCCCCAGTGTGTGATATTCCCCTTCCTGTGTCCATGCGTTCGCATTGTTCAATTCCTACCTATGAGTGAGAACATGCGGTGTTTGTTTTTTTTGTCCTTGTGATAGTTTGCTGAGAATGATGGTTTCCAGCTTCATCCATGTCCCTACAAAGGACATGAACTCATCATTTTTTATGGCTGCATAGTATTCCATGGTGTATATGTGCCACATTTTCTTAATCCAGTCTATCATTGTTGGACATTTGGGTTGGTTCCAAGTCTTTGCTATTGTGAATAGTGCCACAGTAAACATATGTGTGCATGTGTCTTTATAGCAGCATGATTTATAACCCTTTGGGTATATACCCAGTAATGGGATGGCTGGGTCAAATGGTATTTCTAGTTCTAGATCCTTGAGGAATCGCCACACTGACTTCCACAATGGTTGAACTAGGTTACAGTCCCACCAACAGTGTAAAAGCATTCCTATTTCTCCACATCCTCTCCAGCGCCTGTTGTTTCCTGACTTTTTAATGATTGCCATTCTAACTGGTGTGAGATGGTATCTCATTGTGGTTTTGATTTGCATTTCTCTGATGGCCAGTGATGATGAGCATCTTCTCATGTGTCTTTTGGCCGCATAAATGTCTTCTTTTGAGAAGTGTCTGTTCATATCCTTCGCCCACTTTTTGATGGGGTTGTTTGTTTTTTTCTTGTGAATTTGTTTGTGTTCATTGTAGATTCTGGATATTAGCCCTTTGTCAGATGAGTAGATTGCAAAAATTTTCTCCCATTTTGTGGGTTGCCTGTTCACTCTGATGGTAGTTTCTTTGGCTGTGCAGAAGCTCTTTAGTTTAATTAGATCCCATTTGTCAATTTTGGCTTTTGTTGCCATTGCTTTTGGTGTTTTAGAGATGAAGTCCTTGCCCATGCGTATTTCCTGAATGGTATTGCCTAGGTTTTCTTCTAGGGTTTTTATGGTTTTAGGTCTAACATTTAAGTCTTTAATCCATCTTGAATTAATTTTTGTATAAGGTGTAAGGAAGGGATCCAGTTTCAGCTTTCTACATATGGCTAGCCAGTTTTCCCAGCACCATTTATTAAATAGGGAATCCTTTCCCCATTTCTTGTTTTTGTCAGGTTTGTCAAAGATCAGATAGTTGTAGAATTTTTGGCTTTTGTTGCAATTGCTTTTGGCATTTTCATCATGAAGTCTTTGTCTATGCCTATGTCCTGAATGGTATTGCCTAGGTTTTCTTCTAGGGTTCCTATAGTTTTGGGTTTTACATTTAACTCTTTAATCCATCTTGAGTTAATCTTTGTATAATGTGTAAGGAAGGGGTCCAGTTTTAGTTTCCTGCATATGGCTAGCCAGTTTTCCCAGCACCATTTATTAAATAGGGAATCCTTTCCCCATTGCTTGTTTTTGTCTGGTTTGTTGAAGATCAGATGGTTGTAGGTATGTGGTCTTATTTCTGAGGTCTCTAGTTTGTTCATTGGTCTATATGTCTGTTTTGGTACCAGTACCATGCTGTTTTGGTTACTGTAGCCTCGTAGTGTAGTTTGAAGTCAGATAGCATGATGTCTCCAGCTTTGTTCTTTTTGTTTAGGATTGTCTTAGCTATATGGGCTCTTTTTTTGGTTCCATATGAAATTTAAAGTGGTTTTTTCTAATTCTGTGAAGAATGTCAATGGTAGTTTAATGAGAATAGCGTTGAATCTCTAAATTACTTTGGGCAGTATGACCATTTTCAAGGTATTGATTCTTCCTATCCACAAGGCTGGAATGTTTTTCCATCTGTGTCCTCTCTTATTTCCTTGGGCAGTGGTTTGTAGTTCTCCTTGGAGAGGTCCTTCACGTCCCTTATTATCTGTATTCCTAGGTATCTTATTCTCTTTGTAGCAATTGTGAATGGGAGTTCATTGATGATTTGGCTCTCTGCTTGTCTACTGTTAGTGTATACGAATGCTTGTGATTTTTGCGCATTGATTTTGTATCCTGAGACTTTGCTGAAGTTGATTATCAGCTTAAGGAGTTTTTGGGATGAGATGATGGGGTTTTCTAATTATAGAATTATGTCATCTGCAAAAAGAGGCAATTTGACTTCCTCTTTCCCTACTTGAATGCGCTTTATTTCTTTCTCTTGTCTGATTGCTCTGGCCAGAACTTCCAAAACTATGTTGAATAGGAGTGGTGAGAGGGTTTTTTCCCAATAAATCCCATTATTCTCACCCTTAAAATCGTCTGCGAGGCTAATTTTTCATGGCCGTGTGGTAAGGACCTGGCTCTTAGCTGAACTAAGGAAAAAGTCCCACAACACTGGGTTGTGACATTACCCCGTCTAAATGACATGCATTTAAGACTACTGACTCAGAGGCTATAGAAAAGGACTCAGTACTGCATTCTATATTGTGCAAAATTTTGCCCTAGTGTTTGCAGCTCTGCATCTCATGTTCAATTAAATCCATGATTGATATACATAGTTAGCCAACCAAGAAGTTAACACAAAATCCAACGAAGAAGTTAACACCAAATGTGTCTTATTAGTGTGTGCTGACTTAATACCATGAAGACTTAGAATTAAATACAGAGAGAAGCAAGTAAGTCAAACCAATACAATTAATATTTTGGCATCAAATTTAGAAATAACCTATGCATGTTTATTTGGCATTTTAGAAGGTAATTGGACATATCAACTGTCCACGTTAAATAACAAAATTCAGAAAATATGATTAATTGTAGAGTTTATTCAAGCACAAATCTTGTGGGATAGCTGCCCTGGAAGTACAGATTCCAAAGAATGGAAGTATGTGTTCGGAAGCATAGATGTCTAGGGTTGTTTATATAGACAAGGGAAGTTTAACGGAATTTCAACATCTTTCTATATAAGGCTTAATGCATAGTTACAATGATCTCATTGGTTGAGGTGATATTTTTCTTTCAGGAAAAGTATATTTAACGTTCCATACTGAAAATGTAATAGTCATGGGGTCTTTTGCGCCATCTGGTCTGAGTTAACAAAACTCAGAACAAAATAGAGGAGGTTAATCTATAACAAAGGTCAGTGATTAGGAGAATAGGTCTGGTCTCTTGTCTCTCCTAGTCATTTACAGAACAAGGAGAGAGAGAGTTAATATATAATCTGAGAAACAGAAGTTGCAACTACATGCTACCCAACTCAGATCACAGTCCCATCTCTTTCAAGACTTAAAGCATTTTGAGTTCCAACAACTTTAATGCTTTCTTTATTTCCACACAGCCTTGGGATTATAATTTAAAATGTGTAACTGAGGCCAGGCAGGGTGGCTCATCTCTGTAATCCTAGCACTTTGGGAGGCTGAGGTGGGAGGAATCCTTGAGCCCAGGAGTTCAAGACCAGCTTGGGAAACATAGTGAACCCAGGAGTTTCGAGAACTGCCTGTCTCTATTTTTTTTAAGTGTAATTGAGTAACTTCTGCTCATTATATTTAATGTAATTTAAGATTCACATTCCACACATGTAAAAATTTAACACATTAGATTTATAAATTATAGAAGTGCTTGGGAAAATTTGTTTTTATTAGACAATTGAAATGCTTAAAAAAGAAATTGTAGTATATTGACTTATGATGATAGTTAAGATTATTACAATATTAATTGCATAAAAAAATCCTTAAGTAATTGTTAAGTTTTTGAATTTATGAATAGCATAAGATTTACAAATTTAATTTATATCTAAGAAAGAACAAAGTTTTCAAATTTTTAACCTTGCTAAAATAAATACTGAATTGTAAAACAAAAGTGACCCCTGAAATAATCTTTTTTTGCATAAAAGTTACCTTCAAGGGCACCAAAAGCTCACATTGACTTTTTATTGAAGATATTATCTTATCTTCTTATAGATCTTCTTGTCAGTTTCTCTAACATGTTGTCAGAAGATTAAGATCCTTTTATTTTATTCCTTTATCTAGAAGCCTGATCTTTAGTTTCCATCAAAAATCTCAATTTCTGGCTGGGTACAGTGGCTGACACCTGTGATCCCAGCACTTTGGGAGGCCAAGGTGGGCAGATCACTTGAGATCAGGAGTTCGAGACCAGCCTGACCAACGTGGTGATACCCCGTCTCTACTAAAACATACAAAAATTAGCCGGGTGTGGTGGAGCATGCTTGTAGTTCCAGCTACTGGGGAGGCTGAGGCAGGAGAATTGCTTGAACCCGGGAAGCAGAGTTTGTAGTGAGCCTGGATCATGCCTCTGCACTCTAGCCTAGATGACAGAGTGAGATTCGGTCTCAAAGAAAAAAAATTTCAATTTCTGGGAGCTTCCAGATAGCTGCACACCTGGAGGTTCTTGGAGGGTGGTGCACCTGGAGATGGCATGGAAGCTTGGAACCTCTTCCCCTCTACTCTGCTCTGTGCACTTCTTCATCTGTTTCCATGTCAATATCCTTTATATAAACTTGCAAATGTAAATAAATATTTCCTTGAGTTCTGTGAGCCATTCCAGAAAACTAATGGAGCCCCAGGAGGGGAACATGGGAATCCCAATTTATAGCCAGTGAGTGAGAAGCACAGGCCACTATCTGTGCTTGCAACTGGCATTGGAAGTAGGAGGGCGGTCTTGTGGGACTGAGCCCTCACTCCATCTCCAGGTAGAGAGTGTCAGAATTGGACTGAATTGAAGGGCACCCAGCTGGTGTCTACTGCAGAATTGATTGCTTGCTGGTGTGGGGAAAAACCCACATATTTGGTTATAGAAGTCTTCTGTGCTGGTTGTTGGGGTGCAAGAATGGTGAAAAAAACAATGCGTGTTTTTTTAGTTTTTGAGACGATCTCATTCTGTTGCTCAGGCTGGACTGCAGTGCCATGATCACAGCACAGTGCAGCCTCTGGGGCTCAAGTGATCCTCCTGCCTCAGCCTCCCGAGTAGCTGGGACTACAGGCATGTGCCACCATGTCTGGCTAATTGTCTTTAATTTTTAATAAAGAAGTGGTCTTGCTATGTTGTCCAGGCTGGTCTCGGAACTTCTAGGCTCAAGCAATCCTCCCACATTGGCCTCCCAAAGCTTTGGGATTATAGGTGTGAGCCACCATCCCTGGCCTTAGCTTGTTTTTTTTTTTTTTTTTTCTACTCAGAATTGGTATCAGTAAAGCAGCATTTGCTGGAACAGACCTGGCTCATGGAAACTTGTGGTTTGGAAAGATAAAGGATAAAAGCGTGGGGGAGAGGAATATTTGATCTCTGGGTGGTGCCCTAGTCACCCATAGTATGAAACTGCAGCTGCACTGGGTTCAGTAACTAAAGGTCAAATTTACCAATGGAATTTAGAGATTATGGTAGACCTAACTCCTCAGGAGTTGGCCCATTGGATATGTATGGAAATGCAAAATAATCAGAAGAATGATGAACACACAATCCCTTGGTTGTTATCTGTACTAGCTAAAATGAAAGTAAAAGAAAGTATTGGGCTGGGCCTTGAGGCTGGACAAAAGGTCAGAGGTCGTCTGTCTGATCTCAGGCAACTTAGCCTCAAAGCCACTCTCAAAGGGGAAAATTCTGCCAGGGCAGCAGAAGTTATCTCTAAGATTTCTGTTCACCAAGAAGGTAGTCAATGTGGGGAGAGAGCTGGGTGCAGTGGCTCATGCCTGGAATCCCGGCACTTTAGGAGGCTGAAGCAGGAGGATCACTTGAGCCTGGGAGTTTGAGACCAGACTGGGCAATATAATGAAATTGCTTTTGCAAAATTGTTACTGAGACAGTGAAAGAGATCTAACCGAACTGACTCCATCCTGCTTCTAACCTTTAAGCTGTCCTTGTTCCTTCCTGGGCACAGGCTGAACTAACTTTGAGAGGAACTTAGTTTATAGTTTATAGTTTATTTTTATTTTTGAGTTGGAGGCTCACTCTGTTGCCAAGGCTGGAATGCAGTGGTGTGATCTCGGGTCACTGCAACCTCCACCTCCCAGGTTCAAGCGACTCTCCTGCCTCAGCCTCCTGAGTAGCTGGGATTACAGGCATGCGCCACCACGACCGGCTAATTTTTGTATTTTTAGTAGAGACGGGGTTTCACCATGTTGGCCAGGGTGGTCTCGAACTCCTGACCTCAGGTGATCCACCCACTTCCACCTCCCAAAGTGCTGGGCTTATGAGCCACCATGCCCAGTCTATAGTTTATAGTTTAAAACAAAGTTGATAACAGCCCTTTTCCCAAACAAACCTCCTTCTTGCCTGGGGAATAGACTGCCTTTGTAGTACTAACAAATTAGCCACAAGATTAGAAATTATCATTTAGGGGTCATGCAGCTGGGGGCTACAAGGTTCTAACCCTCCCTAAAGTGCTTCTAAGATCAGTGCTTGAGATATTTTACAGACCTGGCACTTGATGGATCAGCTGGCACCACCCAGATCAATAAACTGGCTCATCTGATCTTGTGGTCCCCACCCAGGAACTGACTCAGCACAAGAGAACACCTTCGATTCCTTATGATTTCATCTGCTACCTAACCAATCAGCACTCCCTGGCTCATAGGCTTCCCCGCCACCCACCAAGTTGTCCTTAAAAACTCTGATCCCTGAGGCTGGGCATGGTGGCTCACGCCTGTAATCCCAGCACTTTGGGAGGCCGAGGCGGGTGGATCACGAGGTCAGGAGGTCGAGACCATCCTGGCTAACACGGTCAAACCCCATCTCTACTAAACATACAAAAAAAAATTAGCCGGGCATGGTGGTGGGCACCGGTAGTCCCAACTACTCGGGAGGCTGAGGCAGGAGAATTGCTTGAACCTGGGAGGCAGAGGTTACAGTGAGCTGAGATGGTTCCACAGCACTCCAGCCTGGGCGACAGAGTGAAACTCCATCTCAGAAAAAAAAAAAAAAAAATCTCTGATCCCTGAATACTCTGGAAGACTGATTTGAGTAATAATAAAACTCTGGTCTCCCACACAGCCGGCTCTGTGTGAATTATATTTCTCTATTGCTATTCCCTTGTCTTGATAAATCAGCTCTATCTAGGTACTGGGCAAGGTGAACCCATTGGGCAGTTACAATAATGAGACCTGGTCTCCACAAAAAATAAAAAATTAGCCAAGTGTGGTGGTGCATGCCTGTAGTCCCAGCTACTCAGTAGGCTGAGGTGTAAGGATTGCTTGAGCCTGGGAGGTTGAGGCTGCAGAAAGCTGTGACTGAGCCATTGAATGCCAGTGAGGACTAAGCTCTGTTTTTTTCTTACCTTGCCCAAATTCCTATCTAAGGAGTCTGGAAAGTCATGCCCTACAAATCAAATTCTCATCAGATGAGTTTTATTTAAGCCTATGTATCATCACTTACTTTCCAATGACTCTGGCATAACATTACGTGACAAAGAAGAAAATCAAACTATTTTACCCTAAAACATGTTCCTTCGCCATATGTATTTGAGATGGAGTCTTGCTCTGTCCCTCAGGCTGGAGGGCAGTGGCATGATCTTGGCTCTCTGCAACCTCCATCTTCTGCATTCAAGTGATTCTCCTACCTCAGCCTCCTGAGTAGCTGGGATTACAGGCATGTGCCATGATGCCTGGCTAATTTTTGTATTTTTAGTACAAAAATACATGTTGGCCATGACTCTCTCATTTCTCTCTCTCTCTCTTTCCTTGGTTACTTACAAGATTGGGTCAAAACACAGGTGTTAATACAACACTATAAAAGGCTGGGTGGACCAAAGGGAGCCCCTCTTAATAATTAAGGGGTTCCAAATAGGTTTGCTGTATTTACCTCAATCTGGAGAAATTTAGAGTCTGAAGGCAGAGATTACAATGAGAAATTTGATCTGATATTGCCTAGGGCACTAGTTAGGAAAATTAATTAAGATGAAAATTGATAAAAGGGCTCAAGGAGACACAAAGTCTTCTGCATGAGAGAGGGTAAAATGGCCCAGGGACAGAGAAGTTCCTGAGATCAGAACATAAAACGAGAGTGTTGACAGGATTTTTCTTTAATTTGTCTAGGGGAACATTCCTTTAACTAGTATCATAAAGCCAAAACCTGTTGATAACATCCATTGGGAACTACAGTTAGGAAAGTAAGGGTTGATGGATTTAAGATAAAAGTTCATAGGGGAGTAGTTATATTTGAACACACTTCATGTGAAGTGGATGCCTCTCTTTTACCTGATTGTGTTATGGGGATGGACATTGTATCTAACTGGGAAGTGTCTCGTACTTCCCTCATTGGTTTCTTTCTTTCTTTCTTTTTTTTTTTTTTTTTTTTTTGAGACGAAGTCTTGCTCTGTCACCCAGGCTGGAGTGCAGCAGCATGATCTTGGCTCACTGCAATCTCCACCTCCTGGGTTCAAGCAATTCTCCTGCCTCAGCCTCCTGAGTAGCTGGGACTACAGGCACATGCCACCATGCCTGGCTAATTTTTGTATTTTGAGTAAAGACTGGGTTTTGCCATGTTGGCCAGGCTGGTCTCAAAACTCCTGACCTCAGGTGATCCGCCCACTTCAGCTTCCCAAAGTGCTGGAATTACAGGCATGAGCCACTGCAAGAGGCCCACTGGTTTCTTATAAAAGCATTTGCATTCAGCTGTAAAAATGGCAACCCTCTTTTGGGCCCCCTCTAACAGCAGAGGTTTCTTCTTATGGTTATTAAACTTTTGCTCTAATCTCACCCTTGGTGTCCACGCTCCTTAATTTTCATGGTTGTGAGACAAAGAACTTCCAGCCATACCTCAAATAACGAGAGACTGCTACATTGTAGTGCATTGGCGAGACTGTAACACTAACGGGAACCCCAGTAAGAGTGCCTAGGCCTACACAATGCAGAGTAGAAGCTGGAGTGCTGGTTGGGCAAATTCTCCATTTAGTATCCTGTGTGGAACATTTACTGGGTCTTACGGAAAAAGTCTATGAGTGCCTTCAATAATAACTACTGGGGCTTTAGACTAGAGAATTTCCACGGGTGTGCCCTTACTTCCTTGTTATGTGACATTAATTGGAGCTACCCCTGCCGCTGAAGGACATAAAACGACCTTGAAACCTGAAATACCTATAATGTCTAGGATGTCAGAGAAACACTCTAATGGGATGACAGTGCCCAGAAGGCCTCCATAATAAAAACGAGTGTTTTATATGAGATCATGTTATCTAGTGAGTGCAGGTAAGAAACACTCATGATCAGGGAGTGTCTTTCCCCTAGGACTAACTCTGGAACTGTGGGACTGGGTGAGGAGCTGCTGGATTCTACAATGCCTAATAAACAGCTCTTAACCGACTGAGAAATAGCTGCTTGACTTATGGATGGCAGTTTCAAGGTGAATAGACAACATCCTATTTGGAAGGATGCCACTTTGATTGAAGAAGATAACAACAGACCAGCTTGATGGGCTGAATTGCATGCTGAAGGATGGAACAGTGGTAAAAGCTCCTGTGTTTGGGTTTGTTAGCTCATGGGAATTGGCTGGGCCACATAGTCAGGCAGGACAACAATGGAACCCTTGTCTATTAAAAGAATGCCCATGTGGGTCATGGTCCTATGGACATTTGAGGAGTTCATTGAAGCCGGACCCATTGATGACCGTTAGAAGAGCTAATGGTTCCAGGTTTAGAAGGTGACTAGAATTGACAGCACATATCCCTGTGGGCTTCCTTGAGGTGGACACCTGAGTTCATGAAATGAGTAGATATGTTTTATAATAATAATAGAAACAGAACAGAAGATATTGCATGGATTTGGATGACCAAAAATCATTTATTCAGACCAAAGAACATACTGTACATAATGCCCAAGAATGGCAGAGATATCCTCCTCAGAGTAGTGGTTTGATAGAGAAGTGAAATAGGCAATTAATGCATTGGTTGTCAACACACACCTGATCCTACTGGAGGGTGGAGGGTGGGAAGAGGAAGAGGATCAAGAAAAATAACTAATGGGCACTAGGCTTAATACCTGGGTTTTGAAATAATCTGTACAACAAACCCCTATGACACAAGTTTATCTATATAACAAACCTGAACATGTACGCCTGAACTTAAATTAAAAAACAAAAAAAGAGTCTGGACACCGTGGCTCGCCCCTGTAATCTCAGCATTTTAGGAGGCTGAGGTGGGCAGATTGCTTGAGCCCAGGAGTCTGGACAACATGGCAAAACCTCATCTCTACAAAAAAACACAAAAAATTAGCTAGGCATGGTGGTGTGTACCTGTAGTCCCAGTTACTTAGGAGGCTGAGGTAGGAGGATAACTTGAGTCCAAGAGGCAGAGGTTGCAGTGAGATTGCACCACTACACTCCAACGTGGATGACAGAGTGAGACTCCATCTCAAAAAAAAAAAAAAAAAAGAAGGGAGAGAGATGTGAACACATTAGCACACTCAGCACCCCTGCCACGCGATGCCCTGCAGTACCTCAGAGCTCTGCAGAGAATCTCCACCAGCAGGAAGGCCCTCCCCAGATGCAGCTCCTAGACCTTGGACTTCTCAGCTTCCCAGACTATAAGAAATAAATTCCTTTTCTTTATTAAAACGACAATAACAAACATTGATTATCTCCCTGGTGGTCTAGTTGCTAAAAAAAAAAAAAAAAAAAAAGGAAAACATTGGTTGTCTAAAACAAGGGTGAGGAGTGATAGAAGCCTGAGGGATGGTGTGTGCACCTTCATGAGTCTGTGCTCACATGCATGATGGGTGGGACTAAAGCTGTGTCCCCACTAGATTTTCCTGGTTGTGTGTGTGTGTGTGTGTGTGTGTGTATCTGGGGAAGGGGGTCAGTAGGATGCTGGTATGACTATGCAATTCTTGCCAAAGGAGGAGTACGTTGGTATAACAACTATCATTTTTTTCTTCTCCATATCACTTCAATTTTCTTTTCTTTTTGTACCTGACACAGTGGATCTAGGACCAGGGTTGCAACTGCCACCTTTTGAGACAGGGTCTCACTCTGTCACCCAGGCTTGAGTGCAGTATTGCAATCTTGGCTCACTGTAGTCTCAACCTCCCAGGCTCAAGTGATCCTCCCACCTCAGCCTCCTGAGTAGCTTCACCACCATGCCCAACTAATTTTTGTATTTTTTTGTACAGATGGGGTTTTACCATGATGCCCAAGCTGGTCTTAAAATCTTGGGCTCAAGCAATGCACCCACCTCAGCCTCCGAAAATTCTGGGATTACAGGTGTGAGCCGCCACACCCGGCCAGGTATAAATTCTAAGCAAGAAACTGTAACTATGTTTTAAGATTTCATGTTATAATTCCTAAGGGCCTAATGTGGGTGGGTTGTGCCCTCCCCACCACACTCCCCCTCCCCTAGCAAAATTAGAGTTTAACAGTTGTAAACCTGAGGTGATCAAAAGGGTCAGAATCCTGTTTGGAAGGTTTATTCAAGTGAAAACCTGGGTTAACAATTCCAGAACACACACTCCAGAGAAGTGGGGTCAGTGCTCTGAAGTTAAAAGCTAAGCTCTTGTTTTTATAAGAATACAAAGAAATTTCACAGAATTACAACATTTTCTATACAAGGCTGGTTTACAAGTTACAGCAAATTAGCTACAGTTTGATTTTTTTCCTGAGTGGCTGGTTTACTTTTATTTATAGCTAGTTTTCATTTCCTTTCCACTTTATTTTTTATTTATTTATTTTTTTGAGATGGAGTTTTGTTCTTGTTGCCCAGGCTGGAGTGCAATGGTATGGACTCAGTTCACTGCAACCTCTACCTCCTAGGTTCAAGCGATTCTCCTGCCTCAGCCTCTCAAATAGCTAGGATTACAGGTGCCTGCCACCACGCCTGGCTAAAACACAAACACAGGTATCCATCACCATGCCTGGCTAAAACAAAACAACACAGGTAAGGGAAAAAGCTTAATCTGTAAGTACAGAAACAAAGGCTTACAGCTTCCTAGGTTACAGCTGCCTGTCCCAAATAGCTAGGACTATAGGCACACACCACCACAGCTGGCTAATTATTATTTTTTTTAAATTTTGAGACGGAGTCTCGCTCTGTCACCAGGCTAGAGTGCAGTGGCGTGGTCTTGGCTCACTACAACCTCCGCCTCCCGGGTTCAAGCAATTCTCCTACCTCAGCCTCCTGAGTAGCTGGGATTACAGTTGCCCACCACTATGCTTGGCTAATTTTTGTATTTTTAGTAGAGATGGGGTTTCACCATGTTGGCCAGGATGGTCTCAATCTCTTGACCTCATGATCCACCTGCCTTGGCCTTCCAAAGTGCTGGGATTACAGGAGTGAGCCACTGTGCCTGGCCCACACCTGGCTAATTTTTAAATTTTTAGTAAATGTGAGGTCTTGTTATGTTGCCCAGGCTGGTCTTGAACTCCTGGGCTTAAGTGATCCTCCCACATGTGTGTCCCAAAGTGCTGGGATTACAGGCATGAGCCACCCCTCACCTGGCCTGGACTAACTATTAATGGCTGAATGGGATTCTAAGAATGTGCCAGTGTCTCTTGGGTTGTATATCCTTGTGCCACAAGGGATCTGTGTTTGAATACTGGGGGTGCACTGTGAGATTGTGAAATATATATTTGGTCTACATACCCATCTCCTAGCCTACAACTCCTAAAATCCTTGGAATATGTGATAAGTGTCTTTTTATATGCTAATGAGTTGACTAATCCTGGCAATTCCTAGGTAGCTTCAGGATGAGGGCTGGTTATCAAAAACACTAAAGCAGGATTAGAGGGTTGGAACTTTCAGCCCCATCCCCCTACTCTGGGGAGGGAAGGGGGCAGAAAATTAAGTTGATTACCAATGACCAATGGTTTAATCAATCATGCCTACATAATGAAGACTTCATAAAAACCCAAAAGAGCAGGGTTCAGGGAGCATCTGAATAGCAGAACACATGGTGGTTCCTGGAGGGTGGCACTCCTGGGTAGGGCAAGGAAGCTCTGAGGCCTTCCCCTGTACCTTGCCCCATGCATCTCTTCATTCATATCTTTATATATATATATAGAGAGAGAGAGAGAGAGAGAGAGAGAGAGATGGAGTCTCACTCTGTCACCCAGGCTGGAGTGCAGTGGCGCAATCTTGGCTCACTGCAACCTCCGGCCCCTGGGTTCAAGTGATTCTCCTGCCTCAGCCTCCCAAGTAGCTGGGACTACAGGTGCGTGCCACCACACCTGGGTAATTTTTGTATTTTTAGTAGAGATGGGGTTTCGTCATGTTGGCCAGGCTGGTCTCGAACTCCTGACCTCAGGTGATCCACCCGCCTCTGCCTCCGAAAGTGCTGGGATTACAGGCGTGAGCCACTGTGCCCAGCTGTATATATATACATATTTTTTTTTGAAACATGGTCTCACTCTGTTGCCCAGGCTGGAGTGTGGTGGATCACGGCTCACTGCAGCTTCAACCTCTTAGGCTTAAGCAATCCTCTCACCTCAGCCTCCTAAGTGGCTGGGATCACAGGTGCGTGCCACCACACCTGGCTATTTTTTTTATTTTTCATAGAGACGGAGTCTTGCTGTGTTGCCCAGGCTGGTCTCAAACTCCTAGGCTCAAGTGATCCACCCACCTAGGCCTCCCAAAGTGCTAGGATGAGAAGCATAAGTCATTGCACCTGGCTGCAATTGTAATTCTTTTTCACTGCTTATGGGAGTGTAACTTGGTAAAGCCTTTTGTTAAAACTGGCAATATATACTAACTTGCACATACGCAAATCTATGTAGTTGCACATCTGGATATGTACACCCAGAGAAAGGCATACTATGTTCAGCAAATGAAATGTACAAGAATGTTAATAGCAGCACTGTTCAAACTTCAACCTGGAAGCTAAATATTCATGATTCATAAAATGTATAAATGATGGGTTCATGTAATGGTGCACTATATACAGCAATTAGAATGAGGAAATTACAAAAATATGTAATAATTATAAACCTTACAGATATAATGCTGGGCCAAGGAAGTCAGACATTAAAAAGTACATATTGTATTTTTCTAAAATATAAACATAGGTGAAGTAATTTATGGCCTTAGAAGGATAGCCTTAGCAGAGTTGGGACTGGAAGAGACAAGCCAGGAGTTTCTGTGATATTAATCTCAATATGTTGCCGAGGCTGTAGTACTGTGGCTGTTCATAGGTGTGATCAATGCACAGTGCAGCCTTGAATTCCTGGGCTCCGGTGATTCTTTCACCTCGGCCTCTGAAGTAGCTGGGATTATAGGCAAGTGCTACTGCACCCAGCTGGCTTCTGAACTTCTGATTGAATGTTGTGGTTCTTGATCTGGGTGGTAATTACATGGGCATGTTTTCACTTTGCGAAAACTTATTAAGCTGTAGACTTAAGATTTTATTTATTTATTTATTTAGAGATGGAGTTTTGCTCTGTTGCCCAGGCTGGAAGGCAGTGGCATGATCTTGGCTCTCTGCAACCTTCGCCTCCTGGGTTCAAGCGATTCTCCAGCCTCAGCCTCCCAAGTAGCTGGGATTACAGGTGCCCACCACTATGCCTCGCTAATTTTTGTATTTTTAGTAGAGACGGGGTTTCACCATGTTGCGCAGGCTGGTCTCGAACTTCTGACCTCAGGTGATCAGCCCACCTTGGCCTCCCAAAGTGCTGGGATTACAGGTGTGAGCCACTGCGCCAGGCCAGTAGACTTAGGATTTTGTATTCTTCCATAGGTATTTTATACTTCATAAACAAGTATAAGAACAGCAAAAACATAGAAGGAATTCAATGCAGGCAATTGACTACATAAATGATGGAAGAGTTGAGAAACCAAACAAAGGCTGGTGAGGCAACGCAGAAATTACGAAGAGTGTAAAGCAACTACCAACAGCATAAACAACTCCAGTGCTAGAGGAACAAGGGCAATATTACTGGGACTCTCCTCTTAACTAGGCCTCAAGCTTG
Organism: Pan troglodytes; assembly: GCF_028858775.2. Taxonomy (NCBI): domain Eukaryota; kingdom Metazoa; phylum Chordata; class Mammalia; order Primates; family Hominidae; genus Pan; species Pan troglodytes. The sequence continues at coordinate 153,679,850 of NC_072404.2, read as the reverse complement.
GTTTTACATGTCCTTAGCTTACTGAGCCCAGTTTTTCAAGAATCTTGTTAAGGCAGTTTAGCAAGAATCCTTTCCTCTTTGATATCTGATCAAATTCCTCATCCCTCAATTTCAATATCTAAATGTTTGGTCTGCTTTTAATAAAAATCCTGTTAAACTGGTTTAACAGAAATCCCTTACTCTTGATGGCGAATTGAGTTCCTCTTAGTAATTTTCCATTTAGTGGCCTCTTTACTCATCTAGTAGGCTAGAAATTCCCAGCTGTCTTTGCCGTACTCAAGAGTTGAGTTCTGCTCTTTACTGAGATCTCTCTTCCCTACTGCAGTAGCTTGAATAAAATCTATCTTACCGTTTATTTATTTTTTGAGAAAGGGTCTTGCTCTGTTGCCCAGGCTAGAACGCAGGGGTGCGGTCATGGCTCACTGCAGCCTCAACCTCCCAGGCTCAAGTGATCACCCCATCTCAGCCTCCTGAGTAGCTGAGACAACAGACCTGCCACCATGCCTGGCTATTTTTTTTTTTATTTTTGTAGAGACAAAGTCTTGCTATGTTATCAGGGCTGGTCTCGAACTCTTGGGCTCAAGGGATCCTCCTGCCTTAGCCTCCCAAAGTGTTGGAATTACAGGCATGAGCCACTGTGCCTGGGCTGTATTTCCATTTTTACAAGTGTCCAGTGCATACTTTTTCTTTTGCAGTAGGAACTGGGGTCATCCTGCAGAAACTGAAGCCACAGCAGCCATTTTGGAGACACAGAGGAAGTGAATCCACTGCCAGAGTCACTGTGGGAGGCAGAGGGAACACAGGGGAAATACTCTAGCTTCTCCCTCCCTCCCAGTTTCTGTCCTCCAGTCTCCTGTCAGTATCTCCCGTTGGCAGAACCTGGTTTCAACCTTCATATCTCTTCTCACTTTTAGTCTATTATAATTTGTCTGAGATCTGTTACTAATTCTACCATGAAGACCAGTAGTACATGGCTACTGTATGCTGCCTGAGAAATCAAATCATTTCTCCATAGAAAGTTTAAAGCCTAAAGATTTCTGAAGCTTTGATAAATGCTAAGATAAAGAAAATTTTCACTATGAAGGTAGCAATCAATCTCTTTTTTGGTTTTGTTGGTTGATGACAAGAGAGATTAATGACAAAGTGGGCAGATAGGAAGAAATGTGAATTCAATTTCTGTTTTCTGCAAAGAGTATTTATTGATTTTAAAAGGCAGAATAACTTGTAAGAGAAATGTGAAAATGAAGGTGGGTAAAGAGATTGTAAGGGAAAATCTTAATAATCTAAAATGAGTTTTAAGACCCAACTCAGATAAATTATATTTTGAGCTCTTAGAGAACTTGTAAATGAAATGGAAAAGAACATCTTAGATGAGAGAGTGTTTAAATGTTCATAAGAAAGAGGATGGATTCTGTGCATTGTATATGACTAAGCAGCATATTTCAATTAACCCCAACAAGATTTTCCAACCACTTATTAAAGAAGTTATCAAACAAAAAAAGGTAGTCATTTGGACCAGACATAAAATGCTTAAAAATATATCAGCCTAATCAAAGACTTTACATTAACCAGCTTACTGACATGGTTTTAGAGAAATGAAGAATTTATTTATGGACTTCACCTTGATTACAACAAGGCATTTTACTTTTCCTTGTGGATGACTTAGAGTAGTACTATCTGAACGCTGATACATTTAGGCAGAATTTAAATTGGTTGGTCAACAATACCAATAATTTATTGATTTACTGGATATCAATTTAGAGTTTTATTAGGATGAATTGAGGTCCTTCCCCAGGCCTTGTAATTGGGATTTCCTTTTTAAAATAGATCATTGTATAAATAAAAGGATGATGAGATTATCAACTATTTGAATGACACCAAACCGAAACAGAAGATGAATATGTTTTTGGTTTTTTTTTTTTGAGACGGAGTTTCGCTCTTGTTGCCCAGGCTGGAGTGCAATGGCGCAATCTTGGCTCACCGCAACCTCCACCTCCCAGGTTCAAGCGATTCTCCTGCCTTAGCATCCTGAGTAGCTGATCCACCAGCAGGCCCAGCTAATTTTGTATTTTTATTAGAATCGAGGTTTCTCCATGTTGGTCAGGCTGGTCTCAAACTCCTGACCTCAGGTGATCCTCCCGTCTCGGCCTCCCAAAGCGCTGGTATTACAGGTGTGAGGCACTGCGCCCGGCCAGAAGGTGAATATGTTGATTCCCAAAATTAGAATTTAAAATATGTTCTCAGTGGCTCACATGTGTAATCTCAACACTTTGGGAGGCCAAGGGGAGAGGGTTGCTTGAGCCCAGGAGTTTGAGACCAGCATGGACAACATAGCAAGACCTTGTCTGTATCAAAAATTAAAAAAAAAATTAGCTAGGCTTGGTGGTACATGCCTGTAGTTCTGGCTACTTGGGAGTCTGAAGAAGGAGGTTCTTTTGAGCTCAGGAGGTCAAGGCTGCAGTGAACTGTCATTATGCCACTGAACTTCAGCCTGGGTGATAGAGTGAGCACCTGTCTCATAAATAAATAAATTTTTTAAAAATTTAAATTTTATTTTCAGAATGACATCAGCAAGATGGGAGAATAGGAGTTTCTGGCCCTCATGCTCCTATAGAAACAGTAATTTAACAACCATCTATAGATGAAAATACCTTCATAAGAGTAACATGAACACATACGCAATAAATTTCACTGGCAATGATAAACAAATGGACAAATATAGAATAATGAAATACTGTGATAGTGGTGTATAAGTCACTTTTAGCTGTAGTATTAAAGTTAATAGACAAAAATATGGAGAATAATGATAACAAAATTGGTTAATGGATACACAAAATAAAAAGAAATAAATCCTGACATGAATAACAGAGTTTGAGGGGGAGGAAATCGAAGTGTAGAGTTTTTACATGAAATTGAGGGTAAGTTTTTACTAGCTTGAAATAGACTGGTATAATGATTAGAAGTTTTATGTAAGCTTTATGACCACACAGACACACACACACACCTGTAGTAGATACAAAAAGATAAAAAGAATCAAAGTATATTACTATAAGAGAACTACAAAATAGATAACAATTAACAAAATAGGAACAGTAAGTCCTCACCTATCAATAATTACTTAAGGGCAAACAGATTAAATTAACCAGTGAGGGCCGGGCATGTGGCTCACTCCTGTAATCTCAGTACTTTGGGAGGTGGAGGCAAGTGGATCACCTGAGGTCAGGAGTTCAAGATCAGCTCGACCAACATGGTAAACCTCGTCTCTACTAAATACAAAAAATTCGCCGGGCGTGCTGGTGTATGCCTGTAATCCCAGCTACTTGGGAGGCTGAGGCAGGAGAATCACTTGAACCCAGGAGGTGGTGGTTGCAGTGAGCTGAGATTGCACCATTGCACCCTAGCCTGGGCAACAAGAACGAAACTCTGTCTTGAAGAAAAAAAAAATTAACCAATGAAAAGAGAGAGTGGCTGAGTAGAATAGAAAGTAGGATCCAACTATATGCTGTCTACAGGACTGTCACTTGGGATTTAAGGACACAAAAGGATAAAAGTGAGGGATGAAAAAATGTATTCCATGACAATGGTAACTGAAAGAGAGTAGAAGTGGCTATACTTATATTATACAAAATAGACTGTAAGTAAAAAACTGTCACAAGTAATAAAGAAAGTCATTATATAATAATAGGATTAATTCAGTAGAAAGAAATAACAGTTATAAATACATATGTACCCAACAGCAAGCCATCTAAATATATAAAGCAAAAATCGATAGATCTAAAGGGAAAATAGCAATAAATAATAGCAGGAGACACAAATATCCTACTTACGAAGATAGACAGATCATCCAGACAGAAAATCAATATAGAGGCCAGGCGTGGTGGCTTACACCTGTAATCCCAACACTTTGAGAGGCCAAGGCGGGCAGGTCACCTGAGGTCGGGAGTTCGAGACCAGCCTGACCAACATGGAGAAACCCCATCTCTACTAAAAATAAAAAGTTAGCTGGGCATGGTGGCGCATGACTGTAATTCCAGCTACTCGGGAGGCTGAGGCAGGAGAATTGCTTGAACCCGGGAGGCGGAGGTTGCAGTTAGCCGAGATCATGCCATTGCATTCCAGCCTGGGCAACAAGAGTGAAACTTTGTCTCAAAAAAAAAAAAAAAAAAAAAAGAAAAAGAAAAGAAAGAAAATCAATACAGAAACAGCAGACTTGCATAGCATATAGACCAAGTGGACCTAAGAGATATATAGAATATTCCACCCAATTTTTGCAGAATATACATTTTTCTAAATAAAAAAACATAAGGAACTAAAATGACAAATTATATGCCAACAAATTAGATGACCTAAAAGAAATGAATGCATTCTACCAAGACTGAATTAAGAAGAAATAGCCTAAACAGACTAATAACAAATAAGAAGATTGTCAATAATCAAACCCTTCAACAAGAAGCACAGAAACAGATGGCCTCATAGGTGAATTCTACCAAACTTTGAAAGAAAAATTAATATTAATCCTACTAAAACTCCTTCATAAAATAGAAGAGGGAACACTTTCAAACTCTTTTTATGAGGCTATAATTATCCTGACACTAAAGCCAGACAAAGACATCACAAGAAAAGAAAACTATAGGCCAATATGCAGATGAACATGGATACAAAAATTCTCAACTAAATATTAGCAAACAAAACTCAAAAGCACAGTAAAAGGATTATATACCATGATCAAATAGGGTTTATTGCTGGGAAACAAGGATGGTTTGACATACACAAATCAATCAGTGTGACATGCCACATTAGCAGAACAAAGAAGAAACAGCACATAATCATCTAAGCAAATGCAGAAAAAACACTTGACAAAATTCGGTACCTTTCGTGACCAAAAAAAACTCTCAACAAATTAGGCATAGAAGGAACTTAACGTAATACAAACCACAAAAGATAAGTCCATAGCTAACATCATACTCAATGGTGAAAAAGCATTTCCTCTAAGATTTGGAACAAGGCACAGATGCCCATTCTCACAACTTCTATTCAACATGATACTAGAAGTTCTACATAAAGCAGTTAGGCAAATATATAAATAAATAAGACATTCAAATAAGAAAGAAATAAGTTAAATTTTCTGTTTGCAGATGACATAATCTTATGTAGAAAACCGTATAGACTCCACCAAAAAACTGTTAGAACTAAGAAAAAAATGCAACAAAGTTATAGGATACAAGTTCAATATATTGAAATCAGCTGTGCTTCTATATATTACAATGAATTATGCAGAAAGAAGATTAAGAGAATCCCATTTATAATAACATAAAAAAGAAAAATACTTCAGAAATAAACTTTTAAAATTTTTTTTATTTTTATTTTTATTTTTTTTAAGACAGGGTCTCACTCTGTCACCCAGGCTGGAGTGCAGTGGCTCAATCGTAGCTCACTGCAGCCTCAGTCTCCTGGGCTCAAGTGATCCTCCCACCTCAGCCTCCTGAGTAGCTGGGACTTTAGTCACGTGCCACTATACTGGGCTAATTTTTGTATTTTTTGTAGAGACACAGTTTTGCCATGTTGCCCAGGCTGGTCTCAAACTCCTGGGCTCAAGCTATCCTCCTGCCTCAGCCTCCCCAAGTGCTGGGATTGGAGGTGTAAGTCACTCCAGCCGACACTTTGTGATTTCAAAATATATTACATTCTTTTACCAAGTACCCGCCAATATGGGCCGCATTTGCACTAAAATCCTGAAGAAGGTGGCCTGGGTCATCACTGAGAAGTACTACATCTACCTGGGCAATGACTTCTACATGAGCAAGTATGTGTGCAAGGAGATCACCATTACTTCCAGCAAGGAGCTCTGCAGCAAGATAGCAGGCTATGTCACACATCTGATGAAGGAGATCAGAGGCTCAGATTCACAGGTGTCTCCATCAAGCTGCAGGAGGAGGAGGAGAGAGAGAAGTAATTATGTTCCTGAGGGCTCAGTCCTGGATCAGGAAATCACTGAAGTAGATGCTGGCACTAAGGAAATGCTGAAACTTCCAGGTTTTGGTAGTGTGTCCAACTCCAGGTCACCCAGCCTATAATTGGGATGAATTCTAAAACACCATGTGGAGCCGTATGAATCTTTCTGTTGTGCTATTAGGTTGGTGCAAAAGTAATTGTGGTTTTTGCCATACTTTTAATTATGTAAATTGTTAAATTGTTGCCATTACCTTTACACTTGATCTTAGCCCAAAGGCCGAGAAGTGATCCTGTTACTTTTAATGGCAAAAACTGCAATTATTTTTGCACCAACCTAATATATTTTCCTTAAATTTAGAGGCTGGGTGCAGTGGCTCATGCCTGTAATCCCAGCTACTCAGGAGTCTGAGGCAGGAGGATCGCTTGAACCAAGGAATGTGAAGATATAGTGAGCTATGATAGCACAACTACGCTCTAGCCTAGGCAACAGAGTGAGACCTTGTCTCTAAAATCAATAAATCTGGGACAACAGCCAAATACCCCCCCCCCCCACACACACACACACGTGTGTGTGCATATGTATATTTGGATTGGAAGAATAAATATTGTTAAAATATCCATGCTACCTAAAGTGACATAACAATTTAATTCCTATCAAAGTCTCAAAGGCATTTTTCACAGAACGAGAAAAAAATGCTAAAATTCATATAGAACCACAAAGGACCTTAAATAGCCAAAGCATTTTTGAGCTTGCTCTTTCTCTCTCTACACACACACACACACACACACACACACACACACACACACACAAACACTGCAAAGTTACAGTAATCAAGTGTATGATACTGGCATAAAAACAGACATATAGACCAATAGAATAGAATAGATAGTCCAGAAGTAAACTCACACAAATATGGTCAATTGATATTTGACAAAGGTGCCAAGAATACCAAATGGGGAAAGGATAGTCTCCCTATAAATGGTGCTGGGGAAACTGTATATCCACATGCAAAAGAATGAAAATGGACCCTTATTTTATATCATATACAAAAATTAGGATTAAAGACTTAAACATGGCCAGATGCAGTGGCTCATGCCTGTAATCTCAGCACTTTGGGAGGCCAAGGCAGGCAGATTGCTTGAGCCTAAGAGTTTGAGACCAGCCTGGGCAACATGGCAAAACCCTTTCTCTATACAAAATACAAAAATTAGCTGGGCAAGGTGGCATGTGCCGATAGCCCCAGCTACTTGTGAGACTGATGTGGGAGAATTGCTTGAACCTGGCAGGTTGAGGTTGCAATGAGCCATGATCCAGCCACTGCACTGCAGCCTCAGCAACAGAGCAAGACCTTGTGTCATTAAAAAAACAAAAAAACAAACAAAAAAAAGACTTAAATGTAAGACTTGACACCATAAAAATTCCTAGAAGAAACATAGGAAAAAATCTTCTTAACATTGACCTTGGCAATCATTTCTTAGTTGTAACAACCAAACACAGGAAACAAGAAAAATTAGGCAAGTGGGATTACACCAAACTGAAAAAACTTCCCCACAACAAAAGAAACAATCAAAATAATGAAAAGGAAAACAACCACTTATCTGATAAAGGGTTATTTTATTTATTTATTTTGAGACAGAGTTTCACTCTTGTTGGCCAGGCTAGAGTGCAATGGCTTGATCTCGGCTCACTGCAACCTCTGTCTCCTGGGTTCAAGTGATTCTCCTGCCTAAGCCTCCCGAGTAGCTGTGATTACAGGCTCCCACCACTATGCCTGGCTAATTTTTTATATTTTCAGTAGAGTTGGGGGTTTCACCATGTTGGCCAGACTGGCCTTGAACTCCTGACCTCAGGTGGTCCACCTGCCTCGGCCTCCTAAAGTGCTGGGATTACAGGTGTGAGCCACCGCTCCCGGTCTGATAAATGAGTTATTGACCACAATATGTAAAGAACTCCTAGAACTTAATAGCAAGGAAACAAATACACTTATTTTATTGAGACAGGGTCTGGCTCTGTCGCCCAAGCTAAAGTGCAGTGCTGCCAGCCATCATAACTCACTGCAACCTCTGCCTTCTGGTCTCAAGCTATCCTCAGCCTCCTGAGTAGCTGGGACTATAGGCACATGCCACCTCATCCAGATAATTTTTGTGTTTTTTTGTCAGCGACAGAGTTTTGCCATGTTGCTCAGGCTGGTTTTGAACCCCTGGGCTCGAGGGATCCACTAGCCTTGACGTCCCAAAGTGCTGGGATTACAGATGTGAACCACTGCATCCAGCCATAACCTGATTTTATTATTATTATTTGAGATGGAGTCTCACTCTGCCACCCAGGCTGGAGTACAGTGGTGCGATCTCAGCTCACTGCAACCACTGGTTCCCGGGTTCAAGTGATTCTCCTGCCTCAGCCTCCTGAGTAGCTGCGATTACAGGTGCACGCCACCATGCCCAGCTAATTTTTTTATTTTTAATAGAGTAGTTTTACCATGTTGACCAGGCCAGTCTTGAACTCCTGACCTCAGGTGATCTGCCTGCCTTGGTCTCCTGAAGTGCTGGGATTATAGGCATGAGCCACCATGCCCGGCCCATAAACTGATTTTAAATGGGCAAAGGATCTGAAGAGACATTTCTCGAAAGAAGACATACGAAATGGCCAGCAGGTATAAGGAAATGTGCTCAACATCACTATTTATCAGTGATATGCAAATCAGAATTGCAATGATATATCATCTCACACCTGTTAGAATGGCTATTATAAGGAACAAAACAAAACCAAAACCAAAACCAAGATAACAAGCTGTATTAGTCTGTTCTCATGCTGTTATGAAGAAATACCCCATACTGGGTAATTTAAAAAGGAAAGAGGTTTAATTTACTCTTCCCTTTTTATAGTTACCAGTACAGGCACACCTCATTTTATTGTGCCTTGCTTTATTGAACTTTGCTTGTAATTGTGTTTTTTACAGATTGAAGGTGTGTGGCAACCCTATGTCAAGCAAGAATATCAGTACTACCTTTCCAACAGCATGTGCTCACTGTTCAGCATGGCTAGGGAGGCCTCAGGAAACTTACAATCACATTGGAAGGTACCTCTTAACAGGGCGGCAGGAGAGAGAATGAGAACCCAGCAAAGGGAGAAGCCTCTTAAAAGACCATCAGATCTCATGAGAACTCACTCACTATCATGAGAACGGTATGAAGGAACTGCTCCCAGGATTCAATAATCTCCACCTGGCCCCTCCCATGACACGCAGGGATTATGGGAACTACAATTCAAGATGAGATTTGGATGGGGACACCGCCAAACCATATCACAAGTGTAGCTAAGGAGGTGGAGAAAAGGGAACCCTGTACAATGCTGGTGGGAATGCAAATTGGTGCAGCCAATATAGAAAACAGGAAGTTTCTCAAAAAATTAAAAATAGAACTAAGAGATGGTTCAGCAATCCCCCTTCTGGGAATGTATCCAAAATAAATAAAATCAATGTCTGGAAGAGATAGCTGCAGTCCCATGTTTGCTGCAGCATTATTTACAGTAGCAAAAACATTTAAACAACTTAAATGTCTGTGGACAAATGAATGAATAAAGAAAATGTGGTATATAAAGACAATGAAATGTTATTCAGCCTAAAGAAAGAAATCCTGCATCTGGGACAAGTATGAACCTGCAGGGTATATGCTAAGTTAAATAAGCCAGACACAGAAGGACAAATATTGCCAGGTAGGCTTGGTGGCTCATTCCTATAATCCCAGCACGTTGGGAGGCTGGCGCAGGAGGATCACTTGAGCTCAGGAGTTTGAGACCAGCCTAAGCAATATAGTGAGACCTCGTTTCTATTAAAAATAAAAAACAATTAGCTGGGCATGGTGGTGCACACCCATAGTCCCAGCTACTCAGGAGGCTGAGGCAGGAGAATCGCTTGAGTCCCGGAGGTCAAGGTTGCAGTGAGCTATGATCATAGCACTGCACTCCAGCCTGGGTGATAGAGCGAGACCCTGACTCAAAAACAAACAAACAAAAGGCTGAGTGCAGTGGCTCACACCTGTAATTTCAACACTTTGGGAAGCTGAAGCAGGAGGATGGCTTGAGCCCTGGAGTTTGAGATCTGCCTTGAAAACAAAGTGAGACCCTGTCTCTATTTAAGAAAAAAAAAAAAGGCATCTAGGCATGGTGGCTCACACCTGTAATCCCCACATTTTGGGGGGCCGAGGCGGGTGGATAACCTGAGGTCAGGAGTTCGAGACCAGCCTGACCAACATGGTGAAACTCCATCTCTACTAAAAATACAAAAATTATCTGGATGTAGTGGCGGGTACCTGTAATCCCAGCTACTTGGGGGGCTGAGGCAGGAGAATTGCTTGAGCCCAGGAGGCGGAGGTTGCAGTGAGACAAGATCGTGCCATTGTACTCCAGCCTGGGCAACAAGAGCGAAGCTCTATCTCAAAAAATAAATAAATAAAAATAAATTTGTTTTAAAGTCACATGACACTTCTTATATGAAAAATTTAAAATAGTCAAACTCATAGAAGCAGAGAGTGAAATGGTGGTTGCCCAGGGCTGGAGTGAGGAGCGGTAGAAACAGGAAAATGTCAGTAAAAGGGTACAAAGTTTTGACTGTACAAGATTTGTAAGTCCTACATATCTACTGTACAGCATCGTGCTTATAGTTACCAATACAGGTGTACCTCATTTTATTGTGTCTTGCTTTATTGAACTTTGCTTGTAATTGTGTTTTTGAAGCTCTGTGGCAACCCTATGTCAAGCAAGTGTATCAGTACCACCTTTCCAACAGCAGGTGCTTACTTTGTGTCTCTGGGTCACATTTTGGTAATTGTCACAATATTTCAAACTTTTTCCTGATTATTGTATGTATTATGGTGATCTATGATCTTTGATGTTACTACAGTAATTATTTTGGGGCACCACAAAGACAGCAAACTTAAATGATAAATGTCGTGTGTGTTCTGCCTGCTCCAATGACTGGCTGTTGCCCCATCTCGCTCCATCTCTTTAGGCTTCCCTATTCCCTGAGACACAACAGTATTGAAAAGAGGCCAATTAATAATCCTACAATGGCCTCTTTGTGTTCAAGTAAAAGTAAGAGTCACACATCTCTCATTTTAAATCAAAAGCTAGAAATGATTAAACTTAGTGAGGAAGGGATGTTGAAAGCTGAGACAGGCAGAAAGCTAGGCCTCTTGTGCCAAACACTTAGCCACGTTGTGAATGTAGAGGAAAAGTTATTGAAAGAAATTAAAAATTCTACTCCAGTGAACACATAAATGATTAGAAAGCATAGCAGCCTTATTGCTGATGTGGAGAAAGTCTGAGGGGTCTGGATACAAGATCAAACCAGCCCCAACATTCCCTTAAGCCAAAGCCTAATCCCGAAGAAGGCCCTACCCCTCTTCAATCCCATGAAGGCTGACAGAGATGAAGAAGCTGCTGGGGAAAAGTTAGAAGCTAGCAAGGTTGGTTTATGAAGCTTAATAAAAGACACCAATCTTCACAAAATAAAAGCGCAAGGCGAAGCAGCAGGTGCTGATGTAGAAGCTGCAGCAAGTTTTCCAGAAGATCTAGCTAAGATATCTGATGAAGGTGGCTACACTAAACAACAGACATTCAAGGTAGAAAGCACAGCCTTCTATTGGAAGAAGATGCCAGCTAGGACTTTCATAGCTAGAGGGGAGAAGTCAATGCCTGGCTTCAAAGCTTCAAAGGAGAGGCTTGCTTTCTTGTTAGGGACTAATATAGCTAGTGACTTTAAGTTGAAGTCAGTGCTCATCGACCGTTCTGAAAATGCTATGGCCCTAAGATTTATGCTAAATCTACTCTGCCTGTGCTCTATACATGAAATAACAAAGCTTGGACGACTGCATACGTGTTTACCTCATGGTTTACTGACTATTTTAAGTCCACGATTGAAACCTACCGCTCAGAAAATAAAAGCTTCCTTTCAAAATCTGACTGCTCATTGACCGTGTACCTAGTCACCCAAGAGCTCTGATGGAGATGTACAAGATTTATGTTTTTATGCCTGCAACACAATATTCATTCTGTAGACCAAGGATTGAGGAGTTATTCTGTTGTTGTTTTGTTTGTTTGTTTTGTTTTTTGGGTTTTTTTTGAGATGGAGTCTCACTCTGTTGCCCAGACTGGAGTGCAGTGGCGTGATCTTGACTCACTGCAACCTCCATCTCCCCAGTTCAAGTGATTCTCCTGCCTCAGCCTGCAGAGTAGCTAGGATTAGAGGCATGCGCCACCATGCCAGGGTAATTTTTGTATTTTTAATAGAGACAGGGTTTCACAATGTTGGCTAGGATGGTCTCAAACTCCTGACCTCAAGTGATCTGCCTGTCTCGGACTCCCAAAGTGCTGGTATTACAGGTGTGAGCCATGTGCCCGGCCTGTTTTGAGGCTTTTAAGTCTTACTATTTAAGAAATAGTTAAGGCTATAGGTGTCATAGATAGTGATTCCTCTGATGGATCTGGGCAAAGTAAATTGAAAAACTTCTGGAAAGAATTCACCATTCTAGATGGCATTAATAACATTTGTGATTCATGAGAGGAGATCAGAATATCAATAGTAACAGGAAGAAGTTGATGCCAACCCTCACAGATGACTCTGGGAGGTTCAAGACTTCTGTGGAGTATGTCAGTGTAGATGAGGTTGGAAATAGTAAGAGAACTAAATTAGAAGTGGAGCCTGAAGATGTGACTGATTTGCTGCAGTCTCGTGATCAGACTTGAAAGGATAAGGAATTGGTTCTTACGGATAAGTAAAAAAAGTAGTGTCTTGAGATGGAATCTACTCTTGGTGAAGATGCTGTGAACGTTGTTGAAATGACATCAAAGGATTTAGACTATTACATCACCCTAGTTGATAAAGCAATGGCAGAATATGAGAGGAATGCCTCCAATTTTGAAGGAAGTTCGACTGTGGATAAAATGTTATCAAATATCACTGCATATTACAGAGAAGATTTTTGTGAAAGGAAGTCAACTGATGCTGCGAACTTCATTGTTGTCTTATTTTAAGGAATTGCCATAGCCGCCACAACCTTCAGCAACCACCACCCTGATCAGTCAGCAGCCATCAACATCAAGGCAAGACCCTCCACCAACAAAAAGGTTAAGACAGGCTGAAGGTTTAGATGATAGTTAGCATTCTTTAGTAATAAAGCATTTTTAGGTTGGGCATGGTGGCTCATGTCTGCAATCCCGGTACTTTGGGAGGCTAAGGAGGATGGATTGCTTGAGCTCAGGAATTCAAAGCCAGCCTGGGTAACATGACAAAACCCTATGCCTACAAAAAGTACAAAAATTAGCCAGGTGTGGTGATGTGCACTTGTAATCCCAGCTACTCAGGAGGCTGAGGTGGGAGGATTGCTCAGCTGCAGTGAGCCAAAATCAAGCTTTGAGGCCAGGAGTTATAGACCAGCCCTGGCAACATGGTGAAACCCCATCTCTACAAAAAATACAAAAAATTAGCCGGGCATGGTGATGTCCCTGTAAGATCACGTGAGCCTGAGAGGCAGAGGTTGTAGTGAACCGAGATTGTGCCACTGCACTCCAGCCTCAGCCATAGAGTGGGACCCCATCTCAAAAAAAAAGTAAAATTAAAATATGTACTTTTTTTTTTTTAGACATAATGCCATTACACACTTAGGAGACTTCAGTATAGTGTAAACATAACTTTTATATGCACTAGAAAGCTAGGCTGAGGTGAGTGGATTGCTTGAGTCCAGCCTGGGCAACATGGAGAAACCCTGTCTCCACTAAAAACACAAAAATTAGCCGAGTATGGTGGTGCACGCCTGTAATCCCAGCTACTTGGTAGGCCAAGGCATGAGAATCACTTGATCCCAGGAGGCAGAGGTTGCAGTGAGCTGAAATTGCACCACTGCCCTCCAGCCTGGGTGACAGAGCAAGACTCAGAGACTCAGTCTCAAAAAATAAACAGAAAAAATAGAATAGAAAAGGCTTGGAGTTCAGAATGCCCCAGGAGTATGATGTGATCGTTAACAATCTGTAAAGTTGTTGGAAGTAAATGCTTGGTGTCGCCAAGTGAAAATAGTACTCAGGCAAAAGTTTTCTCAGCAAGGCAATTTACTTCTATAGAAAGGTGTGTCTCATGGATGGAGCAATGGCAAGAGCACACAGGACAAGCGAGGGGAAGGGGCTCTTATTCCTAACACAGCTAGTCCCTACTGCTGTGTCTTTCCCCTGTTGGCTAGGGTTGGACCACACAGTCTAAGCTAATTCTGACTGGCTATTTTAAAGAGAGTGAGGGTACAAGCCAGAGTGGCAGGGTGAGTAGTTTTGGCATGAGGGACAGTTACAGAGTAGGTGACTAAGGATGACTAAGGACAGAGCAGGTGATAGAAGCTAGGAGGGGGTTGTTTACTGAAACTAGGGGCAAGGACATGTAAAGAATGAGGAAGTCAAACTTTAAAACAGAGAACAAAGAACAGGGAAGCTGAACATACTGACACATTGGTTCTTCGGAGAGGGACTCAGAACTCATTGTACTTAACAATTTTCTCCCTCTCGAATTTTAAAGGAAGTTAACAGGCTAAACTTTGAAGACGAATTTACTGTATCCTACAACGTGTTCTTAGTCTTTGTGGAGTCCTCCTAATTAGGGAAAAGGAGTCAGGCTGGCAGGACCAAGGGAAAGCAAAAGGAGAAAGCAGGGAAGTTATAAGTCGGCCTTTCTTCATGGTCCAGGACACATACCCATCTTGTGCTGACAACTCACAACCTTCCTGTGCCTAGCTGTCACCAAATACCTACAAGTTAGCTCACTGCAGCCTTGGCATTATCAGTACTGCAGGTAGCACTCTTCAGCATAAGCAATATTCTATAAAATCCCCAGCAAGCCTTTATTTCCTTGCAGTCAGCTCCTCTCTGGCTGGTCTGCCCATTGCAACCTTGCAATGTATTTTCATACTTTCTCTAATATATCTGCCTTTCTTTATTTACAACTGTCTTGGTAAATTCTTTTACCCCCATGCCACTGACCCAGATATTCAGCACTCACCTGAGACAGTCTGCAGCAATTAAAGTACAAGATCTCTGTTGGGTGGAAAGTTCTGTTCTGCTCTGTATTGGGTAGGTACAACAGAAATACCATACTTAATTCTCTGTGCTCCATTTGCAGAGATATCTAGGCAAGCATGGAGAATAACTGTGATAGCAAAGGGATTTCCAATTCTTCAGAGTGCTAATGGACTGACTAAAATAGATCATTTCCTCATCTGCATCACAAAGAATCTAAATGACAGATATAATTTACTCTTGTTTACTGAGGTTATATCTGCATTATCAGGGTTGTTGAGTCTGTTTTGTTTACTTTTACAATTACAGATTTAAATGTCTTAGTTGTGCACCTAAAGACTTCTTTGAAGGGGCCAGGCGTGGTGGCTCACGCCTGTAATCCCAGCACTTTGGGAGGCCAAGGCGGGTGGATTGCCTGAGCTCAGGAGTTCAAGACCAGCCTAACCAACATGGAGAAACCCCATCTCTACTAAAAATACAAAATTAGCCAGGTGTGGTGGTGCATGCCTGTAATCCCAGCTGCTCCGGAGGCTGAGGCAGGAGAATTGCTTGAACCTGGGAGGTGGAGGTTGTTGTGAGCCGAGATTGCACCATTGCACTCCAGCCTGGGCAACAAGAGTGAAACTCTGTCTCAAAAAAAGAAAAAAAAAGACTTCTTTGAAGGACCAGATTTGTAATAATTCTAGTTATTTCAGTTAGCAGTTTAAAAAAATAAATTATTCTACGTGCTTACCTTCTACTTAGGAATTATTTTTGAGATACATTCTGATGTACAAAGCCTTGTTAGAAAAATACATAATATATTAGTAAAACTACATAAATGTACTGCTGTGAAAAAACTGGAATTAGACATAATCAGACTTTGGAAATGTGGAAAGAAGTTTTTGCCTCAAAGGATACTATGCAGTTTGTCCACCTGGCTTTTTGTATATATGTAA
Organism: Pan troglodytes; assembly: GCF_028858775.2. NCBI lineage: Eukaryota > Metazoa > Chordata > Mammalia > Primates > Hominidae > Pan > Pan troglodytes. Next base: position 153,663,905 of record NC_072404.2, on the reverse strand, counting down.
TTGCACCAATATTTGTGAACAGAATTTCTTTCTATAATATTGATTGTTATCAAGGATAGTATGAGGTCAAAATGAATGGGGATAGCTTTAATTCAGGCAAAAGATGAATTTGACTAGCTGTAATCTTCAAAAGATCAAGAAAAGATAAAACAGTTCCAGTTTTAAATTTAACTAAATAAACTGTTACTATGTGAATAAAATTTTCATGTTGTTTAAACAAGAAGCATCCTTTCAGATAATTTGTTCCAAGCATGTGTCAAAGCTGTGTTTTAAACTTGCACAAATGAAGAAACCTAAGCAGATGGATTAATTGTTTTTTCTCTTGATAGAGGAAATCAGAGAAAGGGAATAGGTGATTAGATAATTAAGAAAAGAATGCCAGCTGGGCACAGTGTAATCCCAACAGTTTGGGAGGCTGACATGAGAGGATTGCTTGAGGCCAGGAGTCCGAGACCAGCCTGGACAACATAGTGAGACCCCATCTCTACAAAAAAATGATTAGCAAATAGCCACCCTAGCTACTTGGGAGGCTGAGGTGGGAGGATGGTTTCAGTCCAGGAGTTTGAGGCTGCAGTGAAGTATGATCATGCCACTGCACTCCAGTCTGGGTGACACAGCAAGACCCTGTCTCTTCTAAAAATGGGAAAAAAAAAGAAATAGAAAAGAATGTCTGATTATATATTATTAGACCCTTGGCTAAGAATAAGTTGAAAGGCAGATAGCTAATTTTAAGAACAGTTCTTTTCAGTTCATTAAAATTTACCTGAAAATAGCTTTAGCAATTATTAATTATAGTAATTTCTGCCAGGTGTGGTGGCTCATCCCTGTAATCTCAGCCCTTTGGGAGGCAGAGTTGGGTGGATTGCTTGAGCCCAGGAGTTTGAGACAAGCCTAGGCAACATAATGAGACCTTGTCTGTATAAAAAATAAAAAAGAAATTAGCTGGACATAGTGGCATACACCTGTAATCTCAGCTACTTAGGAGGGTGATTAGGGAGGATTGTTTGAGCCCAGGTCAAAGCTGCAGTGAGCCGTGATCACAGCACTGCATTCCAGCCCAAGTGAAAAAGCAAGATGCTGTCTCAAAAATAATAATAATAATAATTTCTTCCCTGAAAGAAGTTGCAAATTGCATCATACAAAAAAAGTTCTGTCCCAAACTCAGTATTTGCCTAAGGCAATCTTTAAATATCTAAGTCAAGAGAATGTCTGTCCCATTGTATTTTGTTGTGAAATCACTATGTGAATGTGATTAGTTAATAGTTTTTGTATTTCTTACATACAGTGAAAATTAAGAATAGACAATTTATACAATACATACTACACACAATCATGTTTACTATCAGTATTCATATATACATTGAAATTGTTCCTTTTAATCAGTTTTCTACTTTAAGGAAGATTTCCACACAAAATCCTATGTTTATTCTATTTAGTACTAGCTATTATATTGTATATGTTCTATTCCATTTAGCTGGTTTTATTTACATAGCAAAACGTGATGAATAGTAAACAAAACTATGGCCATAAGACATAAAATTCAAAATGTTGACTTCGTTTGCAGCCTTTGTAAAGAAACTGCTCCATTATCGAATGAATGAATAAATGTCTCCTCATTGTATTCAGTTTTCCAAAGCAAGACTTTGTTTAGGGTACTTTCCCTCATGATGATGGAGAACAGGAAAATATTTGCATTCCTGGATTCTGAAAAAGAGTACACATGTGGAGATTATTGTCTGAATTTGATCTCTTCTCCATAATATGAAATGTACAATGTTTTGCCTTGGCCTCCCAAAGTGTTGGGATAATAGGCCTGAGCCATCATGCTTGGCCTCACAATTCGATTTTTATCATTTTGTTCTTCCAACTTCTTGTTCTGCTTATCTTAAACTAGTAATATACTTTTACCAAGTCATCTGCTTCTAGACCATAATAGTCCTGGAAATCCTTATGATGTTAATGTCATTAATTAATGATGGTAATGACAATAATGTCAGTTAAATTGACAATTATACCTATCCCTTCAGTTTTTAGCAGTCAAGTCTTTATCATAAAGCTCTGAAGCTACTTTTTTTTTTTTAAGATGGAGTCTCATGCTGTCACCAGGCTGGAGTGCAGTGGTGTGATCTCGGCTCACTGCAACCTCCGCCTCCCACATTCAAGAGATTCTCCTGCCTCAGCCTCCTGAGTAGCTGGGACTACAGGTGCGTGCCACCATGCCCAGCTAATTTTTGTGTTTTTAGTAGAGATGGGGTTTCACCATGTTGGCCAGGATGGTCTCGATCTCTTGACCTTGAAGATGCTTTTTGATGTTTCTTCCAGAAAACCCAGTATTTGGTCTGTGGCTTATACAATGATGTCAGGCAACTCTCAGGTGAGAAACAGACACTACTTGTTGATAACAAGACTTGAGTTAATATTTTAGACTAAATTACAATATCAGAATGGAGAACAGTGGAATCACTGTCAAAGTATATATGTACATGGGCTTGCCTAAATATTTCATAAGTACTTAGGCCTACGATGGCCATGGACAATGAAGATATTCACAAATATCCAGGACATTACCATAAATTCTGTAAAGTGTGTATCATGATCTATAATAAATGATAAAGGCATTTAAAATCTAAAAATTCATTTTTAGATTTTCAGAAGTAATTTTGTTCATAATTCTTGAACATAAATATCAGTAAGCCTCTACCATCCTGAAAGGACATACAATTACTAGAACATATTCATGTGAACAACAAATTGCCTTAGTTCATTTGGTCTGCTCTAAACAAACACCATAGACTGCACAGCTTAACAACAACAGAAATTTATTTCTCCCAGGTCTGGAGACTAGGAAGTTCAAGGTCAAGGCACTGGCAGATGTAGTGTCTGGCAAGGGTTTGCTTTCTGATTCATAGAGCACCTTTTTGCTGTGCCCTTACAGGGTGGAAGGGATAAGCTAGTTATCTTGAAGTCTCTCTTTTAAATTTTTTATTTATTTAGTTTTAAAATTTATTGTTATTTCTTTAGATGAGCTCTTGCTGTGTTACCCAGGCTAGAGTGCAGTGGCACAATCACAGCTCACTGCAGGCTTGACCTCCTGGGCTCAAGTGATCCTCCCATGTTAGTCTTCCAAGCAGCTGGGACCACAGGTATGTGCCACCACGCTTGGCTAATTTTATTTTTTGTAGAGAGGGGGTTTCACCGTGTTCCTCAGGCTGGTCTCGAACTCCTGGGCTCAAGCAATCCTCTTGCTTTGGCCTCCCAAAATACTGGGATTACAGGCATGAGCCACCAAGTCAGGTGACTCTCTCTCTCAAAAAAAGAAAAAAAATTACTTTTATTATTTAGAGATGGGATCTTGCTTTTGCCCAATCTGGCCTCTAACTTTTGAGCTCAAGTGATGCTCCCAACTGAGGCTCCTGAGTAGCTAGGACTGCAGGCATGTGCCATAGAGCCCAACTTCTGGGGTCTCTTTTATAGGCTCACTAGTCCCAACTATGAGGGCTCTGCCCTTCATAACCTAATCATTTCCTGAAGGCCCCACCTCCTAATACCTTCACCTTGGGGGTTAGGATTTCAACATATGAATTTTTGGGGGGACTCAAAGATTCAGAGCATAGCACAAATCATCTGTACAAAGTTAACCCCCTGAGAACCCCTTTTTGTCTGACAGCTTTCTCCACACTGTGGCCCCCAAAAGCAGGATGGCTCTGTTAATACAGTTGAGCTAGTTTAGAAAATATGGACCGTACTTGAATCAAGTAGGTGGACATTCACATGTGAATGTTTTATTCACCAGATATTCTGTGTGTGTGTGTGTGTGTGTGTGTGTGTGTGTGTGTGTGTGTGTGTGTGATGAGGTCTTGCTCTGTCAACCAAGCTGGAGTGTGTCATCATGGCTTACTGCAGCCTTGACCTCCCAGGCTCAAGTGATCTTCCCACCTCAGCCTCCCAAGTAGTTGGAATTACAGGTGCATGCCACCACATCTGGTTAATTTCTGTATTTTTTGTAGAGACAGGGTCTCACTGTGTTGCCCAGGCTGGTCTTGAACTCCTGGGTTCAAGCAATCTTCCAGCCTCAGCCTCCCAATGTGTTGAGATTACAAGCATGAGCCACTGAATCTGGCCCTATCAGATATTCTTAACATTGACATTGTTTGGATCTTTCTTTTTTTTTTTTTTTGAGATGGAGTCTTGGTCTGTCATTGCCCTGGCTGGAGTGCAGTGGCGTGATCTCAGCTCACTGCAACCTCCGCCTCCTGGGTTCAAGCGATTCTCCTGCCTCAGCCTCCCAAGTAGCTGGGATTACAGGCATGAGTCACTGTGCCTGGCCTTGTTTGGGTCTTTGATTTGAGAAAGTTGGTCATCTTATTTGCTGTATTATTAAAATTCATCATCACATAGATATCAGTAAGTGCACTGAAATCATTATCAGAGTCTCTATACTTCACTAAGCTACCAAAGGCTCTGAGCTTCTGTTTCCAGAGACTATCTATAATAGCCAGATCTAGAGAAAATAAAATATGCCACGACAAAAGATACTGAACGCTAGGGTAATGGGGTAAGGTAAAGTTTTATATCTTTTTTTTTTTTTTCCTGAGACAAGGTCTTGTTCTGTTGTCCAGGCTAGAGTGCAGTGGCATGATCCTAGCTCACTGCAGCCTTGAACTCCTGGGCTCAAGCAATCCTCCCATCTCAGCTATATATGTGTGCGTGTGTGTATATATATATATATATACACTCAGTTTTTGTAAAGATGGGGTTTCACTATGTTGCCTAGGCTGGTCTCAAACTCTTGGCCTCAAGCTATCCTCTTCACCTATAACCTCCCTGCCGCCCCCTCCTCCCCCCCGGCCTCCCAGAGTGCTGGGATTATAGATGTGAGTCACTGTGTCCAGCCAAGTTTGTCTGTCTGTGAAATGAAATGCATTATATTTGAAAAATAAACATGCTCAAAATGCCTAGTCTGCCTGTGTATTGTAAGCAGATACTTTAACATTTCCCTCGGGAAGACGTGTGTGGGAGAAAACTATGTCAGCAAAAATTTCAAGTAGTTTGGTGTAGTTGAGGATATTCTCTGGACACTTTTTAGATGAGGAAGAGTTGATCCTGGAGAAGAAGGTAAATGCTGGAGCATAATGGGAATAATAAGGTCATACCAAAAATTCTTGAGCACTGGGAACTGTGCTCTCTATTTTCCATTCTTATAGCCCCAGAACTTAGTTCAATGCTTGGTACATACCTATATTGGTTTGTTTTTACACTGCTGATAAAGACATACCCAAGACTGGATAATTGATACAGGAAAAATGTTTAATAGACTTAAAGTTCCACATGGCTGGGGAAGCCTCACAATGATGGTGGAAGGTAAGGAGGAACAAGTCACCTCTTACATTGACAGCAGCAGGCAAAGAGAGAAAGCTTGTGCAGGGGAACTCCTCTTTATAAAACCATCAGATCTCATGAGACTTATTCACTATCTTGAGAACAGCATGGGAAAGATTTACCCCCATGATTTAATTACCTCCCACTGGTCCCTCCCATGACACATGAGAATTCAAGATGAGATTTGGGTGGGGACACAGCCAAACCATATCAATACCTAATAAATACTTGTCAAAATACAATTTTTAAAAGTTAAAAACATGACTGTCATACAAATATAGAATGAACACATGGCAAAGATATGTTAACTTAATGAGAGAACCAGTAAGATGGCAAACTTGGATAACAGAACACTTTGTGGAACTGGGCACTTACAGGCATTTTGGAAGGACTGTTAGAATAAGTTGCTAGGTGAGATACAAAATTGGTTAACACATACAAGGCAATAAAATGATAACCTAGTCATAATAAATAAATTGTAGAACCAAAGACAAAGAGAAAAGTCTTTAGAGAAGCAAGAGAAAATGTACATGCAACTTTTGAAGGAGCAACCGCAAGACTGACAGCAGTTTTTGACACACAAGGGAAACCAGCAAGAGCTAGAATGGAGAATATCTTCAAAGTATTGTAGAATGTAAGTTCCAAATAGAATTCCACAGGTAGCGAAAATCTACTTAAGCATATAACCAAAGGCATTTTGAGATAAAGAGAATGAAAGTAGTAAATATATGGATAAATGTAAAGAAAGATTGATTTCACCTGGGAAAGATTGATCCCACCTGTAATCTCAGCATTTTGGGAGGCTGAGGTGGGTGAATCACTTGCGCTCAGCAATTCGAGACCAGCTTTGGCAACATAGTGAGACCCCCGTCTCTATTTTTTAAAAAATAAAAATTACAAAAACTGATTTTTTTTTTTTTTTGAGACAGAGTCTTCCTCTGTCACCCAGGCTGGAGTGCAATGGCATGATCTTGGCTCACTGCAACCTCTGTCTCCCAGGTTCAAATGATTCTTCCACCTCAGCCTCCTGAGTAGCTGGGATTACAGGCACCTGCCATCATGCCCGGCTAATTTTTGGATTTTTGTAGAGACCGGGTTTCACTGTGTTGGCCAGGCTGGTCTGGAACTCCTGACCTCAGGTGCCACCTGCCTCTGCCTCCCAAAGTGCTGGGATTAGAGGCATGAGACACGGCGCCCGGCCAAAACATTGATTTTTTAAAACATTAATAATAATGTCTTGTGGTATGTTCAAATATAGAATAAAAACATTTGTTGAAGTATGTGTGGCAACTGGCGTAAATGAAACGAATGGGATTTAAGATCTTTATATTGAACAAGGAGAAGATAAAAGTATTGATTAAAACTAGGCTTTGATAATTGAAGAATGCATATTGGCATTCTAGGGAAAACATGAAAATAATAATAGTGTGTAGAGGGAAAAAGGACTTATAAAAATTGGTCAAACCTCAAACCAAAAGAAGTCAAGAAAATAAAGAAAATAAACGTAAAACTAATGGAAAAATAGAACTCACAAAATAAGAATGAAGGTCTAACCCCAGATATGTTAGTATTATAATTATACTAAAATAAAATGGATTTTTTTGTTTTTAATAAGTTTTTAAGCCATCATACTTTGGAATTTAAAAAATTGTACATATTTGTGTTTTGGGGGAAGGGAGTTAATATTTATTTAATCGTTTTATTAGGCTAAATTAATATTGATCCCAAAACTTGGTAATGACAATACAGGAAAGGAAAAAAATTATAACAAATCTTATTTTTTAAAACGTTTAATTTTGAAATAGCATAAGAAGTTTCAAAGGCATATACAGGGAAGTTCTGTGCACCCGTCACCCAGGATCTTCCAATTATAACATCTGTCATAACTATAGCACAATATCAAAACCAGAAAGTTGACATTGGTACTCTGATGAAAAAATGTTTGAGATAAGAAAAAAACAAAGTGGGTTGGGTATAGCGGCTCATGCCTGTAATCCCAGCACTTTGGGAGGCCGAAGTGGGTGGATCACCTGAGGTTGGGAGTTCGAGACCAGCCTGACCAACATGGATAAACCCCATCTCTACTAAAAATACAAAAAATTAGCTGGGCGTGGTGGTGCATGCCTGTAAACCCAGCTACTTGGGAGGCTGAGGAAGGAGAATCACTTGAACCCAGGAAGCAGAGGTTGCCGTGAACCGAGATCGTGCCATTGCACTCCAGCCGGGGCAACAAGAGCGAAACTCTGTTTCAAAAAAAAAACAGAAGTGATTTTTCTACTTGTACACTCAGTACAATGCTTAACACTGAGCACTTCTTATACCGGATATGTGGGGGATTTTCCCCACACACCAAGAAATTCTCCAGTGGACACCAGCTGAACATCCTACAATGTAACTCAATTCTGACACTAATTTCCTGGAGTTACAGTCACATCCACAGGTTAAGAAAAACTGTTTCCTCTTCAGACGCCAATTCCAAACCCTAGGTTGTGACCTGTTCTTCTGACCAACCAGCTAAAATTGGGGGTTCACATGATCCCCTCCTTGGGTTCAGTTAGTTTGTGATAGTGGTTCACAGAACTCAGAGAAGTACTTACATTAACCAGTTTATTATAAATAAATAATATAGTAAAGGACAAGATGAACAGCCAGATGGGAGAGATGCACAAGGCAAGGTGAGGGGGAAGGAGTGCAGAGGTTCCATACTCTCTCCAGAGGCACCACCCTCCGGGCACCGCCACATGTTCAACAATCTGGAACCTCCTCAGACTCTCTCCTTTTGGGATTTTATGGAGGATTCATGACCTAGGCATGGTTGGTTAAATCATTGACCATTGTTGATCAACTCCATCTTCAGCCCCTCTTTTCTCTTGAGGTCAGGAGGTGAGGCTGAAATTTCCAACCCTCTAATCCTGTGGTTGGTTTCTCTGGCAACCAGCCCCCATCTTGAGGCTGTCCCGGAGCCCACCAGGAGTCATCTCATTAAAACAAAAGATGCTCCTGTCAGCCAAGAAATTCCAAAGGATTTAGAAGCTCTGAGACAGACACTTTTTTTTTTTGAGACAGAGTCTCTTCTTTGTCACACAGCCTGGAGTGCAATGGCACAATCTTGGCTCACTGCAACCTCTGCCTCCCTGGGTTCAGGCGATTCTCTTGCCTCAGCCTCCAGAATAGCTGGGATTACAGGCGCCTGTCACCACACCTGGCTAATTTTTGTATTTTTGGTAGAGACAGGGTTTCACCTTGTTGGCCAGGCTGGTCTCGAACTCCTGACCTCAGGTGAGCTGCCTGCCTCTGCCTCCCAAAGTGCTAGGATTACAGGCGTGAGCCACTGCGTTTGGCCTAGACATTTGTAATTTCCTGAGTGATAAAAGTGTCTGTGGCCCAGCGTGGTGGCTCACTCCTGTAATCCCAACACTTTGGGAGGCTGAAGTAGGCGGATCACATGAGGTCGGAAGTTCAAGACCAGCCTGGCCAACATGGTGAAACCCCATCTCTACTAAAAATACAAAAATTGGCCAGGCGTGGTGGCTCTTGCCTGTAATCCCAGCTACTCGGGAGTCTGAGGCAGGGGAATTGCTTGAACCTGGGAGGCGGAGGTTGCAGTGAGCCAAGATTGCAACAGAGCACCACTCCAGCCTCGGTGACAGAGTGAGACTCCGTCTCAAAAAAAAAATTACAAAGGTCTTAGGAGCTCTGTGTCAGGAACCAGAGTCAAAGACCAAATATTAGAATAAAAGAGTCTCCTAGCATCCCTATCTACAAGCGTGTTTTTTTTTTTTTTTTTTGAGACAGAGTCTCGCTCTGTCCCCCAGGCTGGAGTGCCGTGCCTATCTACAAGGGTTTTAGGAGCTCTGTCTGAGGAAAGGGTTCAGAGACCAAATATATCTTTCTTATTTTATCACGATACCACAGGTTGATACTATAGAGCTTATTCAGATTTCACTCAACATATATGAACTCATTTGTGTGTATGTATGACTCAATGCAATTTTATTATGTGTCACTTCCTGTAACAAACACCACAATCAAGATACTTAACTGTGCCATCACAGAGTTCCTTGTGCTAGTCCTTCATAGAGCCACATACCCTCCTTTCCCTGTCCCTGACATTCAGCAACTACTAATCCGTTTTTCATTCTATAATTTTATCATTTAAAGAATATTATAGGCCGGGTATGGTGGCTATAATCCCAGCACTTTGGGAGGCCAAGGTGGGTGGATCAGGAGGTCAGGAGTTCAAGACCAGCCTGGCCAACATGGTGAAACCTCATCTTTACTAAAAATACAAAAATTAGCTGGGCATGGTGGCACACACCTGTAATCCCAGCTACTCGGGAGGCTGAGGCAGGAGAATCGCTTGAACCCAGGAGGTGGAGGTTGTAGTGAGCCCAGATCGCACCACTACACTCCAGCCTGGGTGACAGAGCGACACTCCATCTAAAAAAAAAAAGAATATTATATAGGCTGGGCATGGTGGCTCATGCCTGTAATGTCAGCACTTTGAGAGGCTGAGGTGGGAGACTACTTCTTTCTACTTTGAGCCTAGAAGTTCGAGACCAGCCTGGGCAACATAGGGAGACCTTGTCTTTACAAAAGTAAAAAACAAAGCTGGGTGTGGTGGCATGTGCCTATGGTACCAGCCACTCGGGAGGCTGAGGTGGGAGGATTGCTTGAGCCCAGGAGGTTGAGGCTGCAATGAGCCATGATCATGCTATTGCACTCCAGCGTGGGCGACAGAGCGAGACCCTGTCTCAAAGAAAAACCACAAAATAAAAATAAAAAAAGAATGTTATATATCAATGGAATCATAAAGTATACTACCTTTTGGATTTGGCTTCCTTCCTTCTGGATAACTTTAAAATTCATCTAAGTTGTGTATATCAATAGTTTGTTGCTTTTTATTGCTGAATAATATTCCATGGTATGGAAGTATCACAGTTGTTTAACCATTCACCAATTGTAGGACATTCTAGTTGCTTCTAGTTTTTGACTATTATAAATAAATCTGCTGTGAATAGTTGCATAGAGAATTTAGTGTGAACATAAGCTTTTATTTCTCTGGGATAAATGCCCATATTACAATTACTGGGTCATATGGTAATTGTATGTTTAGTTTTAAAAGAAAAATCCAAAATTTTTTCAAGAGTAGTGGTATCATTCTGTCTCGCCAGCAATGTATGAATGAATCCAACTTTTCTGCATTCTTGTCAGCATTTATTATCACTATATTTTTATTTTAGCCATTCTGATAGGTGAGTAGTGATTCTCATTGTGATTTAGTTTATAATTGTCTAATGACTAATGATGTTGAACATCTTTTCATGTATTGATTTCTATCTGTATAGTCTCTTGAATGAAATATTTGTTCATATCTTTGCCCATTTTAGATTTCTTTCTTTTGCTTTTTACTGTTAAATTTTGAGAGTTCTTTATATATTAATGATGTTAGTCCTCTGTTGATTACATGATTTGCAAAAATTGTCTTCCAGTCTGTAATTGGTCTTTTCATCATCTTAACAGAGTCTTTTGCAGAGTAAAAATTTTTATTTTTGATAAGGTCCATGAAAAGCTTGGATTTGTGTCCCTGCCCACATCTCATGTCGAATCATAATCCCCGGTTTTGGAGGAAGGGCCTGGTAGGAAGTGGTTGGATCATGGGGGCAGAGTTCTCCCTTGTTGTTCTTGTGATAGTGAGTTCTCATGAGATCTGGTTGTCTAAAAGTGTGTAGCACCTCCCCCTTCTCTCTCTTTCTCCTGCTTCCACCATGTAAGATGTGCCTGCTTCCCCTTTGACTTCTACCAAGATTGAGTTTCTTGAGGTCTTCTCAGCCAGGCTACCTGTACGGCCTGTGGAACTGTGAGCCAGTTAAACCTCTTTTCTTTATAAATTACCCAGTCTCAGGTAGTTCTTTATACAATGAGAGAATGGACTAATACAGTACAAGTTATCTTTTTATTTTTTATTGATTGTGATTTTGGTGTTATTCTAAAATCTCTTTGCTTAGGTCCCAAAGATTTTCTTCTATGTTTTCTCATAAAAGGTTTATAGTTTTGTTTGTTGGTTGGTTGGTTTGTCTGTTTGAGACGGAGTCTTGCTCTGTTGCCAGGCTGGAGGCAGTGGCACCATCTCGGCTCACTGCAACCTCCACCTCCCAGGTTCAAGCGATTCTCCTGCCTCAGCCTCCTGAGTAGCTGGGACTACAGGCATGTGCCAACACACCCAGCTAATTTTTGTATTTTTAGTAGAGATGGGGTTTCACCGTGTTGGCCAGGATGGTCTCGATCTCTTGACCTTGCGATCAACCTGCCTTGGCCTCCCAAAGTGCTGGGATTACAGGCGTGAGCCACCGCGCCCAGCCACGTTTATAGTCTTATATTTTAAATTTATGTCATGATCCATTTTGGGTAAACTTTTGTATAATGTGTGAAGTTTAGGTCAAACTTCTTTTTTGTTTTTTCTTTGACTAGGATACCCAGTTGCTCCAACACGATTTGTTGAAAAGAGCATTTCCTCCATTGACTTTCCTTTGCATCTTTTTCAAAAAGCAGTGCACTATACTTGTCTGGGGCTATTTCTGGATTCTCTATTCTGTGTCTCTCCTTCTGCTAATACCACACAGTCTTGACTACTGTAGCTATTTAAGTCTTAAATTGGACAGAGTGATTCTACCATCTTACTTTTTAAAATATTAATTTAGCTATTCTTGTTTTTCCATATACATTTTATAATAACCTTGTCTTTATCTACAAAAAAAAGGTTGCTAGAATTTTTATAGGAGTTGTGACAAGCCTATAGATCAATCTAGGGAGAGTTAATTGCTTTACTTTACTATGATGAGTCTTTGTATTCATGAACATAGTATATGTCTCTGAGTATTTGATTCTTCTTTAATTTTTTTCAATCAGCATTTGTGATTTTTATCATAAATAAATGACACTGCCAGGTGCAGTGGCTCACACCTGTAATCCCAGCACTTTGGGAGGCTGAGGCAGGTGGATCATGAGGTTAGGAGTTCAAGACCAGCCTGGCCAAGATGGTGAAACCCTGTCTCTACTAAAAATACAAAAATTAGCCAGGCATGGTGGCAGGTGCCTATAATCCCAACTACTCGGGAGGCTGAGGCAGAGAATAACATGAACCCAGGAGGCAGAAGTTGCAGAGAGCCGAGATTGTGCCACTGCACTCCAGCCTGGGTGACAGAGCAAGACTCCATCTCAAAAATAAATAAATAAATAAATAAATAAATAAATAAGAATAAATGACAGTTGGTTTTTTATTTCAGTTTCTCCTTGTTTCTTTTTTCTTTTTCTTTTTCTTTTTTTTTTTTTTTTTGAGATGGAGTCTCGCTCTGTTGCCCAGGCTGGAGTGCAGTGGCACAATCTTGGCTCACTGCAATCTCTGCCTACCGGGTTCAAGCAATTCTCCTGCCTCAGCCACCTGAGTAGCTGGGATTACAGTTACCCACTATCATGCCCAGCTAATTTTTTTTGAATTTTAGTAGAGTTGGGGTTTCACCATGTTGGCCAGGCTGGTCTTGAACTCCTGACCACAAGTGATCCACCCACCTTGGCCTCCCAAAGTGTTGGGATTACAGGCATGAGTCACCACACCCGGCCTGTTTATTTTCAATATAGAGGAATGCAATTGGGCCAGGTTTGGTGGCTCACACTTGTAATCCCAGCGCTTTGGGAGGCTAAGGCAGGAAGACTGCTTGAGGCCAGAAGTTTGAGATTGGTCTCGTCAACATAATGAGGCCCCATCTCAACATTTTTTTTTTAAAATAAAGAAATGCAATTGATTTTTATGTGTCAATTTTGTATCCTGCAAGCTTACTGAACTCATTTATCAGCTCTAGGAGGCTTTTCTTGTTTGTAGGCTCCTCGGTATTTTCTACATAGGCAATAATATTGTCTGCAAATAGAGAGAGCTTTATTTTTTCCTTCCCAATCTGTATGCTTCTTATTTCTTTTTCTTCCCTATTGTTATGAAAAAAAACCTCCAATACTGTTGAATAAGAGTGATGAGAGTGGACCTCTTTATCTTCTTCCCAATCTTAGGGAAAAAAAACCCCAGTCTTTCTCAATTATGTTAACTGTAGGTATTCTGTAAAGGCTCCTTATAATGTTGAGAAAATTTTCCTCTAGTTCTACTGTCTTAGGAGTTTTTATTGTGAATGGGTGTTGAATTTTGTGAGATTTTCCACATCAACTGATATGATATAATATAATTTTTCTTCTTTAGCCTGTTGATATAATAGATTACATTAATTTTCAACTATTGAATAAGCCATGCAGACCTAGGACAAATCCTCCTTGCTTGTAGTGTATTATTCTTTTTATACACTGTGGTACTTCCTTTGCTAATGTTGAGAATTTTTTCACCTATGCTAACGAGTGATGTAGGTCTTTAGTTTTCTTTTTTTGTGCTGTCTTTGTCTGGTGTTATCAGGATAATACAGGCCCATAAAACACTTGAGAAATGTTTCTATCTCTTCTGTTTTTTGGAACAGTTTGTGCAAAATTGATATTGCTTCTTTTATGAATGTTTGGCAAAGTTCTCCAGTGAAACTGGGCATTGAGATTTCTTTTCTGAGAGCTTTTAAATTATAAATTCAATTTCTGTAAGAGCTGTGGGACTACTAAGGTTATCTTTTTTATTATTTTTTTCATAGATTATTGGGGTACAGGTGGTATTTGGTTACATGAGTAAGTTCTTTAGTGGTGATATTTGAGATCCTGGTGCACCCATCACCCAAGCAGGATGCACTACACCATATTTGTAGTCTTTTATCCCTCGCCCCACTCCCATCCTTCTCCCCAAGTCCCCGAAGTCCATTGTATCATTCTTATGCCTTTGCATTCTCATAATTTACCTCCCACATATCAGTGAGAACATACGATGTTTGGTTTTCCATTCCTGAGTTATTTCACTTAGAATAATAGTCTCCAATCTCATCCAGGTCACTGCGAATGCCATTAATTCATTTCTTTTTATGGCTGAGTAGTAGTCCATCATATACATACATATATATATACACACACACACTTTACAGTTTCTTTATCCACGTGTTGATTGATGGGCATTTGGGATGGTTCTACAATTTTCCAGTTGCCAATTGTGCTGCTATAAACATGCATGTTCAAGTATATTTCTCGTCTAATGACTTATTTTCCTCTACGTAAATACCCAGTAGTGGGATTGCTAGATCAAATGGTAGTTCTATTTTTAGTTCTTTAAGGAATCTCCTCACTGTTTTCCATAGTGGCTGTACTAGTTTACATTCCCACCAGCAGTGCAGAAGTATTCCCTGATTGCCGCATCCACGCCAACATCTACCGTTTATTGAATTTTTGATTATGGCCATTCTTGCAGGAGTAAGGTGGTATGGCATTGCCGTTTTGGTTTGCATTTCCCTGATCATTAGTGATGTTGAGCATTTTTTCATATGTTTGTTTGCTATTTGTATATCTTCTTTTGAGAATTGTCTATTCATGTCCTTGACCCACTTTTTGATGGGGTTGTTTGTCTTTTTCTTGCTGATTTGTTTGAGTTCATTGTAGATTCTGGATATGAATCCTTGGTCAGATGTATAGATTGTGAAGATTTTCTCCCACTCTGCGGGTTGTCTGTTTACTCTGCTGACTCCTTTTGCTGTGCAAAAGCTCTTTAGTTTAATTAGGTCCCAGTTATTTGTGTTTGTTTATTTATTTATTTATTTATTTATTTATTTATCGAGACTGAGTCTCACTCTGTCACCCAGGCTGGAGTGCAGTGGCGCGATCTTGGCTCACTGCAACCTCCACTTCCCAGGTTCAAGCAATTCTCCTGTCTCAGCCTCCCAAGTAGCTGGGATTACAGGCGTGCAACACCATGCCTGGCTAATTTTTGAATTTTTAGTAGAGATGGCATTTCACTATGTTGGTCAGTCTGGTCTCGAACTCCTGACCTCATGATCCACCTCCCAAAGTACTGGGATTACAGTCATGAGGCACAGCGCCTGGCTATTTTTGTTTTTATTGCATTTGCTTTTGGGTTCTTGGTCATGAAATCCTTGCCTAAGCCAATGTCTAGTAGGGTTTTTCCAATCTTATCTCCTAATCTTCTAGAATTTTTATAGTTTCAGGTCTTAGATTTAAGTCCTTAACCCATCTTGAGTTGATTTTTGTGTAAGGTGAGAGATGAGGATCCAGTTTTGTTCTCCTATATGTGGCTAGCCAATTATCCCAGCATCATTTGTTGAAAAGGGTGTAGGACTACTAAGGTTATCTGTTTCAGATAGCTAAGTGATGTGATTTGGATCTGTGTCCCTGCCCAAATCTCGTGTCGAATTGTAATCACCAGTGTTGAAATGGGACCTGGTGGAGGTTTCTCAAGAATGGCTTAATATTATACCCTTGGTGCTGTTCTCATGATGTTGAACGAGTTCTCATGAGATCTGGTTGTTTAAAAATGTGTAGCACCTCCCCACTGTTCCTCCTGCTCCAGTCATGGGAAGTGCCTCACTCCCCCTTTGCCTTCCATCATGATCAGAAGCTCCCTGAGGACTCCCCAGAAGCAGAAGCAACTATGCTTCCCGTACAGCCTGCAGAGCTGTGAGCCAATTAAACCTCTTTTCTTTATAAAGTACCCAGGCTCATGTATTTCTTTATAGCAGTGCAAGGATGAACTAATAGACTAAGCTTTGGCAGTTCATGTTTTTCAAAGTTGGGTCTGGTGTTTTCTAGATTTTCAGATTTATAAGCATAACTTTCTTTTTCTTTTTTCTTTTTTTATTGAGACAGGGTTTTATTCTTTCACATAGGCTGGAGTGCAGCGGCACAATCTCGGCTCACTGCAACCTCTGCTTCCTGGGCTCATGCGATCCTCCTACCTAAACCTCCCAAGTAGCTGAGACTACAGGTGCATGCCACCATGCCTGGCTAATTTTTGTATTTTTGTAGAGATGAGATCTCGCCATGTTGATCAGGCTGGTCTCAAACTCTTGGGCTCAAGTGATCAGCCCACCTCGGCCTCCCAAAGTGCTAGGATTACAGGCTTGAGCCGCTGAGCCTGGCCAAGTATAACTTTCTTCACAGTGTCTCTTATTATTCTTTTAATGGCTGCAGAATCTGTTGTGATAGCATGTTTCATTCCTGATTGCTTCATTTTATATTTGTCAGTCTTAAGAGAAGTTTATCAACTTTTTTTGTGTATGTGTGAAACAGGGTCTCACTCTGTTGCCCAGGCTGGAGTGCAGTGGTGAGATCATAGTTTATTGCAACCTCAAACTCCTGGGCTCAAGCAATTCTCCCACCTCAGCCTCCCAAGAAGCTGGGACTACAGGCATGCGTCACTGTGCCTGGCTATTTTTTTTCACAATTTTTTGTAGACATGGAATCTCCCTACGTTTCCTAGACTGGTGTCAAATCCCTGGGCTCAAGATATCCTCCCACTTCATCCTCCCAAAGTATTGAAATTACAGGCGTGAGCCACTGCACCTGACCAATCTTATTCATTTTTCAAACAACTGGGTTTGTGCACCTGTAGTCTCAGCTACTCAGGAGGATGAGGTGGGAGGATTGCTTGAGGCCAGGAGTTCCTGGCTGCAGTGAGCTGTGATTGTGCCATTGCACTCCAGATTAGGTGACAGGGCAAAAACCTATCCCTAAAAAAAATTTAAAAATAAAAATAAAAGACCTGGGTTTTTTCATTAAATTTCTATATTGTTTTCCTGTTTTTAATTTCATTGATTAATTTCTACTTATGTCTATATTTCTTTCCTTCTGCTTGCTTTGGGCTTATTTTGGTATTATTTTTCTCAAGGTAGGAACTTAGATTACTGATCTGAAATCTCTTTTCTGATATGAGCATGTCAGTGCTATAAATTTCATTCTCAGAACTGCTTTAGCTGCATCTCACAATTTTTTTTGTAATTATTTATTTAATTTTAAAATAAAAAGTATTAAATTTTCAGCCATTATTTTTTCAAAAAAATTTTTTTTGAGATAGTTTCACTCTGTCTCTCAGGCTGCAGTGCCGTGGTGCAATCTCAGCTTACTGCAACCTCTGCCTCCTTGGCTCAAGTGAACCTCCCGCTGGCATGCCCCACCATGCTTGGCTTAATTTTGTAAGTTTCTTTTTGTAGAGATGAGGTCCCACTATATTGCCCAGGCTGGTCTCGAAATCCCAGGCTCAAGCAGTCCTCCTGCCTCATCCTCTCAAAGTGCTGGGATTATAGGCATAAGGCACTGTGCCCAGCCAAGCATCTCATGAGTTTTGACATGTTGTATTTTTATTTTCATTCAGTCTATGTATTTTTTTAATATATTCTTTGAGACTTCCTCTTTTACTCATGGAGTTATTTAGAAGTATGTTGTGGCTGAGCCCAGTGGCTCACACCTGTAATCCCAGCATTTTGGGAGGCCAAGGTGGGTGGATCGCTTGATCCCAGGAGTTTGAGACCAGCCTGGGCAACATACAGAGGCTGCAACTCTACAAAAAAGAAAAGAAAAATTAGGCAGACAGGCCTGGCGCGGTGGCTCACGCCTGTAATCCCAACACTTTGGGAGGCTGAGGTGGGCGGATCACGAGGTCAGGAGATCGAGATCTTCCTGGCCAACATGGTGAAACCCTGTCTCTACCAAAAATACAAAAAAAAAATTAGCCGGGTGTGGTGGCGGGCGCCTGTAGTCCCAGCTGCTAGTCCCAGCTACTCGGGAGGCTGAGGCAGGAGAATGGCGTGAACCCAGGAGGCGGAGCTTGCAGTGAGACGAGATCGCACCACTGCACTCCAGCCTGGGCGACAAAGCAAGACTCCATCTCAATAAATAAATAAATAAATAAATAAAAATTAGGCAGACATAGTGGCATGTGCCTGTAGTCCCAGCTATTCAGGAGGTGGGAGGATTGGTTGAGCCCAGAAAGTTGAGGTTGCAGTGAGCTGAGATCATACCACTGTACTCTGTCCTGGGAGAGGGTGAGACCCTGTCTCAAAAAAAGAAAAGAAAAAAAAAAAGTGTGTTGTTCAATTTCCAAGTGTTAAAATAATTTTCTGGTTTTTTTCTTTTGGTTCTTAGTTCTAGTTTGATTCCTTCATGGTCAGAGGACATACTCTGTATAACTTTAATTCTTATAAATTAGTTCAGGTATGTCTGCTATTTAAAAATTTGTTTTCTGTTTTCCCTTCAGTTTCCTATTCCTTTTTCTCTTTTGTTTCCTTCCTGAGGGTTACTTCAACAGTTTTTAGTGCCCCATTCTGACTTCTTTATAATTTTTTTTTTGTAGATGGAGTCTCGCTCTGTCACCCAGGGTGGAGTGCAGTGGTGTGATCTCGGTTCACTGCAACCTCTGCCTCCCAGGTGCAAGCAATTATCTTGCCTCAGCCTCCTGAGTAGCTGGGACTACAGGCGCAGGCCGACACACCAAGCTAATGTTTTGTATTTTAGTAGGACGGGGTTTCACCATGTTGCCCAGGCTGGTCTCGAACTCCTGAACTCCGGCAATCCGCCCGCCTCAGCCTTCCAAAGTGCTAGGATTACAGGAGTAAGCCACTGCGCCTGGCCTCTTTATAATAATTTTGAGTTTATCATTATGTATAGTGTTTTGTGTTTTTTTTTGATGTAGTCTCACTCTGTCAGCCAGGCTGGAGTGCAGTGGCGGGATCTCGGCTCACTGCAACCTCCACTTCCCACGTTCAATTTAAGCGATTCTCCTACCTCAGCCTCCCAACAGGCTGGGACTACAGGCATGTGCTACCATGCCCAGCTAATTTTTTGTATTTTTAGTAGAGATGGGGTTTCACCATGTTGGCCAGGATGGTCTCAATCTTGACCTCGTGATCAGCCCACCTCGGCCTCCCAAAGTGCTGGGATTACAGGCATGAGCCACCGTTCCCTGCCTATGTATAGATTTTTTAGTGGCTTCTCTAGGTGTTACCATATGTGGATAAAACTTGTTTCAGCCTACTGGTGTTAATGCTCTACCACTTGCAGAGAAATGTAAAAAGATTTTTCCACTTGTGTGCCCTTATCCTCCCTACTTTTAAAATATGGTTGTTCAGTCTTTACTTCTTTTATTCCAGCCCCATTTTTATTCTTCTCTCCTTTTGAGATTATGATGATACAAATATTAGATTTTTCCCCCCATAATTCCCTGAAGCTGTTCACTTTTTCCCCAATCTATTCTCTGTTTGTTGTTCAGATTGAGTAAATTGTATTAATGTACCTTCACACTCACTGATTCTTTCCTCAGTCATCTTTCCTGTTGAAACTATCTAAAGAGTTTTTTCAATTATTGTATTTTTAGTTTTATAATTTACATTTGCTTTTTTATAACTTCTATTTCTTTGCTGAGTTTTTCTATTTTTCATATATTTCAAGATAATTTATAATTAATTGTTGAAGTATTTATATGATTCTTGCTTGAAAATCTTTGTTGGATAATGCCAACAGCTACTTCATCTAGTTGCATTAACTCAAAGTGGAATGATGTCACTTGATTTCCCCTCCACATTTAAACTGTATGTTTTCTGGTCTTTGGTCTAAAAAGTTGGTGGTTGTATTCTGGATATTTCAGCTATATATTAGGGGACTCTGGGTCCTATTTAAGTCTTCTGTTTTGGCAGGCAGTTGCTCTGTTAAGGTTTTGCCTATAGGTTCTGGCCTAGTTTTGTGGGGTTTAGGTTTTTTGTTGTTGCTGCTGCTGTTGTTTATTTTTAGACAGGAGGCCTTGCTCTGTCACCCAGGCTGGAGTGCAGTGGTGGTGTAGCCTCAAACTCCTGGGCTCAAGCAATCCTCCCTCCTCAGCCTCCCAAATTGCTGGGATTACAGGCATAAAGCCACCACGTCCTGCCATGGGTTTTATTTTTAGTGTCAGTTTAATTTTCAGAGCCCTTGCCATGCTATTCTGATCTGCTTCATCTTTCTAGTACTTCTGGGACTCCCACTTAACCCCTGCTGGTGCCATTTGTGGAGGTGAAATCATGTCCTTCCCTAGATGGTTCGGTATTGCTGGGCCACTATTCTGCCCAGGAGTCTGGAGGGAGAGGATGAATACAGAGCAGAGTCAGAGCCACGGGGCTGAGGTTTCTTCACGCCACTGGATAGAGGGCATGGGGAAGCAGTGCTTTGCTGATGCTGCCCCTGTAGGTGGATTGGCCTGCCTGTCGCGTCACAGGTATGAAGAAGGTATAGAGTCAGTGTGCCTGGGCTTCTCTGCTGCTGCTCTGGGCATGCTGTCTGCCTACCTGCACCCAGCTGGACTGGGGACTAAGATGGCCCAGAGCTTCAGTGTTGCTGTTGTTGCTGGCTAATTGGACTTGGTGGTGCTCCATTTGTGGGTAAGGGGTTGGGACAGTTGGGGCTTTGCTGCCACTGTTGAAGATGGATTGGACTACCTGCGGGTGTCTGGTGGTAGAGCTGGGGCTGGCATGACTGGGGGCTTTGTTGCTGTTGGTGCAGGCTAATTGGGTCACCCATCAATACCCTCGTAGGTGGAATAGGGGCTGGGACTGTCCACTAGGTATCTGCTGGGTTTCCCCTTTCCTGGTCTTTGGCCAGAGAGAGCATGCTTTACTCGGACCTCTCTGGTCAATGCATGTTAAGGGTAGGTTGTAGGTTTCTTTGGTGTCTAGTCCTGGGTGCGTGGGGGATTAAGAAAAAATAAAACCTAGCGTGGTGAATTTACTGTGTTGTCATTCCGCATGTCCTGAGGTACCCAGCCAATCTACTTTCCTTTTTTTTTTTTTTTTTTTTGAGACAGGGTCTTGCTCTATTGCCCAGGCTGGAATGCAGTGGCACAATTACAGCTCACTGTAGCTTAAGACCTCCTGGGCTCAAGCGATCCTCTCATCTTAGCCTCCTGAGTAGCTGGGACCACAGGCCAGGCGTGCATGCCCAGCTATTTTTTTTTTTTTTTTTTTTTTTTTGTAGAGAGAGGGTTTTGCTATGGTGCCCACGCTGGTCTTGAATTCCTGGATTTAAGTGATCCTCGAGCCTCGGCCTCTCAAAATCTTGGGATTACAGGCATGAGCCACCACACCCAGCAGATGGAACCAATCTACCTTCTTTTTAGCTTTCAATGTTCTTTTCGTCATTGTCTGTTGAATAATTTCCAGGTATTTAAGTTGTATTTAGCAAAGAATAGCAGGGAAAAGTGAGTTTATACCATCTTGTTCTGGAGGCAGAAACACAAATCTTACTTTGAATGAATATGCGAGTATTCTTAACAAAATATTAACAAATCAGGTATAGAAATGTGTAAATTATATGTTGGGTATAATCTCAAGAATGTAGTGTTGTTTTAATGTTAGAAAATTCGTTGATGTAATTCACCATATTAATAAATTCAAAGAGAAAATTCATGATCTCAATCAAAATAGAGAATTTGACAAATCTGAGAAAATTTACCAATCTTTCTGTTTAAAAACACTTAACAAACCAAGCCAGGCACGGTGGCTCACACCTGTAATCCAAGCACTTTGGGAGGATGAGGCGGGTGGATCACCTGAGGTCAGGACCAGCTACTTGGGAGGCTGAGGCAGGAGAACTGCTTGAACCCGGGAGGCAGAGGTTGCAGTGAGCCGAGATTGCGCCATTGTACTCCAGCCTAGGAGACAGAGCAAGACTCTGTCTCAAAACAAAACAAAACAAAACAAAAAACACTTAACAAACCAGGCCATCCTTATTCTGTTAAAGGAATATATCTGTAAAAAAATCTACAGTCATGCTTTTTTTTTTTTTTTTTTTTTTGGAGACAGGGCCTCACTCTGTCACCCAGGCTGGAGTGCAGTGGCTCACAGCTCACTGCAGCCTCAAACTCCTGGGCTGAAGCAATCCTCCCACCTCAGCCTCCTAGGTAGCTGGGACCACAGGTGTGCGCGCAACTATGCCTGGCTAATTTTTTTTATTTTTTTGCAGAAACGAGGTCTCATTATGTTGCCCAGGCTGGTCTCAAACTCCTGTTTTCAAGCAGTCCTGCAGTCCTGTCCTTCCAAAATGTTGGGATTACAGGTGTGAGCCACCACACCCCACCAACACTCTTATTTAATAAGTGAATATTGAAAGATTTCCCTTTGAAATCAGGACAAAACCCAAAAGCCCATTATCAACCCTTTCATTAAATACTAATAGTTCTAGCCAGTAAAATAAGGCAAGATAAAGAAGTAAAAGGCATAACAGGAGAAGATAGTTTTCAAATCTACAGAAAAAAAAGTTACAATTAATAAGAGGGTTCATCAAGATTGCTGAAGACAAAATCATAAACAAATATTAGTTGTTATTTATTTCTTTCTTTTTTCTGAGACAGAGTCTTGCTCTGTCACCCGGGCTGGAGTGCAGTGGCACAATCTCAGCTCACTTGTAAATCAGATGTAGAAATGTATAAGTTATATGTTGGGTATAATCTCAAGAATGTAACCACCAGAATGACCATGGGAATGAGTATAAGACTTTTTTTTTTTTTTTTTGAGTTGGAGTTTCGATCTTGTTGCCCAGGCTGGAGTACAATGGCGCAATCTTGGCCACCACAACCTCTGGCCTCCCAGGTTCAAGCGATTATCCTGCCTCAGCCCACTGAGTAGCTGGGATTACAGGCACCCGCCACCACGCCCAGCTAATTTTTTTTTGTATTTTTAGTAGAGATGCGGTTTCTCCATGTTGGTCAGGCTGGTCTCAAACTCCCACCTGCCTCGGCCTCCCAAAGTGCTGGGATTACAGGCATGAGCCACCGCACCCAGGCATATAAAACTTTATTGAAGGACATTAAATAAACCTATTTGAATGAAGAGCTATGTCATGCTCATGACTTAATATTACAAAAACCTTAATTTCCCTTAAATTGATCTATAGATTCAATGCAATTTGTGTGTACACTGACAATCTGATTCTAAAATTATTTAAAGGCTGGGCATGGTGGCTCATGCCCATAATCCCAGCACTTTGGGAAGCCAAGGTGGGTGAATCACCTGAGGTCAGGAGTTCGAGACCAGCCTGGCTAACATGGTGAAACCCTGTGTCTACTAAAAATACAAAAATTAGCTGGGCGTGGTGGCGGGTGCCTGTAATCCCAGCTACTTGGGAGGCTGAGGCAGGAGATGCGCTTGAACCCGGGATGTGGAGGTTGCAGTGAGCCGAGACTGCACCATTGCACTATAGCCTGGGCAACAAGAGCGAAACTCTGTCTCAAAATAAAATAAAATAATTTAAAATGCAAGGACTAAGAACAGCTAAGGCTTTTTGAAGAACAATGTATATGTCTTATTTTGCATTTATAATAAGTATTTTGACTTATTAAAAGTCTTATAATAACAGTGGTCCTCATGATAGTGTGATATTGCTGTAATGGTAGAGAACTTGAGAAATGAAGTAGAATAGGAAATCCAGAAACAGACTCCTGCCTATATGGGCACTTGGTTTATGCCGTCCAGCATAATAGGTCTGTTCAATAAACAGTGCTGGATCAATTAGATATCTATTTCTTAAAAATAAAAAAAGCCCGCCAGGCGCGGTGGCTCATGCCTGTAATCCCTGCACTTTGGGAGTGTGAGGTGGGCGGATCATGAGGTCAGGAAATCGAGACCATCCTGGCTAACACGGTGAAACCCCATCTCTACTAAAAATACAAAAAATTAGCCGGGCTTGGTGGCGGGCACCTGTAGTCCCAGCTGCTCGGGAGGCTGAGGCAGGACAATGGCGCGAACCCGGGAGACGGAGCTTGCAGTGAGCTGAGACCGTGCCACTGCACTCCATCCAGCCTGGGCGACAGAGCGAGACTCCATCTCAAAAATAAATAAGTAAATAAATAAAAATTTACAAAGCCCTATATGGCAACATACCGAAATTTAATTCTAGGTTGATTATCGACCCAAATATGACTAACAAAACCGGAAAGCTTTTAGAAGGCAATATAAGAGTAAATCTTGGCCAGGCATGGTGGTTCATGCCTGTAATCCCAGTACTTTGGGAGGCTAAGGCAGGCAGATCACCTGAGCCCAAGAGTTCCAGACCAGCCTAGGCAACATGACAAAACCCCATTTCTACAAAAAATACAAAAATCAGCCAGGTGTGGTGGCGTCCCAGCACTATAGTCCCACCTGTAGTCCCACCTATAGTCCCAGCACTCGGGAGGCTGAGACACAAGACTCGTTTGAACCCAGGAGGCGGAGGTTGCAGTGAGCTGAGATCACACCACTGCACTCCAGCCTGGGCGACAGAGCGAGACCCTATCTAAAAAAAAAAAAAAGAAGTCTCTGGTTCCTGGTTTCTCAATGTCAGAATTAAAAAATAAATAAATAAATTTAAAAAAATAAATCTTCATGACTGCATTTGGAAAAGTCTCTTAAAAAGAAACACTAACCATAAACAATAAAATTGATAAGCTACATTAAAATGAACAATTTCTGTTCATCAATCACATTATAAAGACAGTAAAAAAAAAGGGGCCACAAAATTAAAGAAAATATTTGAAGACTTATAACTGACAAAGGAATTCTATCTAGATGATATAATGGCTTTCTACACATTGATAAGGAAAAGACAAACCAGATAAAAAATGGGCTATTTGAACAGTCCCTTCACAAAGAAGAAATGCAAATGACCAACAAACATGAAAAGATACTCAGACTCATTACTAATCAGGAAAATACAAATTTAAATCACAAGAAGATATCATTGTATACCTACTAGATTGACAAAAATTAAAAATCTGGGCTGGGCGCAGCAGCTCATGCCTATAATCCCAGCACTTTGGGAGGCCAAGGTGGGCGGTTCACCTGAGGTCAGGAATTCAAGACCAAGAGTTCGAGAGCAGCCTGACCAACATGGTGAAACTCTGTCTCTACTTAAAATACAAAAATTAGCCAGGTGTGGTAGCGCATGCCTGTAATCCCAGCTACTTAGGAGGCTGAGGCACAAAAATGGCTTGAACTTGGGAAGCAGAGGTTGCAGTGAGCCAGGATCACGCCGCTGCACTCCAGCCTGGGTGACAGAGTGAGACTCTGTCTCAAAAAAGCCAAAAAACAAAAAAACAAAAACCAACCAAACAAACAAACACACAAAAAAACAGAAATCCCCAGAGGCTGGCTGTGTGGGCAGTTTGCAGGAGTAGAACTTAGAGTTGGAGTCTCGTTTGTCTTCAGAAGGGCAGTTGTATTTCTGTGACAACTGTACTTTTCCAATAATACTCTTAATATGTTCTTGGCCACCAGTTGGAATGTGAATTCAAATTTTTCGAAAAGGCACCCAATATGCAGTCTGGGTCCTCATACTCCTGACCTCAGGCGATCCCCCTGCCTTGGCCTCCCAAAGTGCTGGGATTACAGGCGTGAGCCAGCCTCTGGGGATTTCTTTCCCCACATCATGCCAGAAGACGGCTTCAACAAGATTGTTTAGAAAGATTAGGGGTGCTTACAAAAAAAAGAAACAGACATTTCTCTCCCCTGCTGGGTGTGTAATGAACTGCAAAAACTCATGGGCCCATCCTGGAGAAGTCACTGGAGTATAGCATGGTGAGAAGGTTCTTGGGAAAGTTTGGTATGTGTGCTCTGTAGTCTAGGAGTGTCCATGAGTCTAGAAATTTGTGCCCCCTTCCCTGGAAGACAGAAGGTAATAGAGGGGCTGGCTGCCTATATATCCACCATCTTTCACTGCAAGCTTACATGTGTTTCTTGTTAGTTAATTGGACAAGGAATGATGTCTGGGTTTTTGGTAATCTTATAAGTAGACTATCCCAGAGGGGAGCCTGCTAGAGTGAGAGGACCTCAGAAATAGGAGATGGTGAGTCACACCGTCAGAGGCAGCTGCCAGGGTTGGGGAAAGGGCATTACAAGCATACAGCCAGACAGTACATTGCCCACATCAGGGTTCAAGCAAGAACCTCTCAAAGAGGCCAGGCACAGTGGCTCATGCCTGTAATCCCAGCACTTTGGGAGGCCGAGGCAAGTGGATCACTTGAGGCCAGGAGTTCGAGACCAGCCTGGCCAATATGGCGAAACTCCATCTTTACTAAAAAAAAAACAAAAAAAACAAAAATTAGCCAGGCGTGGTGGCATGCGCCTGTAGTCCAGTGACTCAGGAGGCTGAGGCACGAAAATTGCTTGAACCCAGGAGGCGGAGGTTGCAGTGAGCCAAGATCATGCCACTGCACTCCAGCCCAGGCGACAGAGCAAGACTGTCTCAAAAAAAAAAAAAAAAAAAAAAAACCCAAAAAACAAAAAAAAGAACCTCTCAAAGAACTTGTAACCTGCATCTCAGTGAGAGAGCCAGTATTTGGAATGCACCACCAACAGGATTATAATGGCGCTGATTAAGTAAGTTCTTAGTTCTATCTTCTCTAATTCTTTCACCTCTACCTTGACCCTGAAGAAAGCAGAGGTAGCAAAGGGAATGCATGGGTGTATTGATTATCTGTTACTACAACTTGCAACAACAATAAACATTTGTTATCTTACACAGTTTTTGTGAATCAGAAATTTGAGAGTGGCTTAGGTGGGTGCTACAGGCTCAGGATCTCTTGTGACATGACAGTCTAGATTTGGCTGGGATACAGTCATCTGAAGGCTTGACTGGGGCTGGAGAATCTGCCTCCAAGGAGGCTCACTCATGTGCTTGGTGAGCTGATGCTGGCTACTTGCAGGAGGCTTCAGCTCTTTATCACATGCACATGGAACTCATCATAAGGCTGCCTGAGTATATCCCAGGTGTGTCTTCTGGTATCGCCAGAGCAAGTGATCCAGGAAACAGCAAGTTGGAAGCCAAAATATCTTTTATGACTTAGTCTTGAAAGACGCATTCCTCATATAGGTCATTCTATTGTTATCCTTATATAGGTCTCTCTTTGTATAGACAATATCCTTTTATAGGTCAGCCATAGTTTATGTGGGAGAGGATTACAATTACGCAAGGGTGTGAATACTGAGACCTGTCTGTTACGTGATTACTGCCTGGATAGGCAGTGTGGAGGGTGAGGATGAGAAAGTCCTATGAGAATTGAGAACCAGCTAATGAAAGAAAGGACTATTCAGCAACCACAAGTTGGCAGCAAAGTAGGAAATTAAGAAGTTAATTGTCTAAGCCTAATGTAGATTATAACCTAGCAGCTGGACAATTTCTTAGCCCTCAGCTTGTGCCAGGCCTGCTGGTTATACTTCCATTGGTATCTTGTTGCTCTTTTTCTCCAAGCCTTAGAGACACACAGACTCCAAGGAAACAGCCTTCATTATTTAACCTCTCCATCGAAAGAACAAAATGAAGACATTTGCCTTGCATTTGCATAATTACAGCAAATACATCAGCAAATCTATTTGTCTCCACCGTTGAAGTAAATGAAGTTGAAGTAGATGAAGATCCAATAGCTTTGCATCTCTTCTCCACTCCCACCCTCGATGTGCTACCATCTTCCTGCTAGGACTACAGGAACAGATCTGGCAGCTTGCCCTCTTGCTCCCAGAGTCTCATCTTCACACAAAGCCAGGGAGGTCCTTTTAAAACATATCCAGATCACCTCACTGCCCTGGTCAACCTCCCCAGTGGCTTTCCTTCTCACTTAGTAAAATCTAAACTTTAAAATACCATTCTCTAGCCAGAAAAAAAGGTATTCTTTCTTACCAAGCACCCGCACCATACAAGCCTCTGCTGAAATCTTTTAAGAGGCAAACTGTTTAAAAGAAAATAGTTTGTTAACATGTGGTTTTCTATTTTTTTACCAAAAAAAAAAAAATTT
The DNA here is from genome assembly GCF_028858775.2 of Pan troglodytes. Lineage (NCBI taxonomy): Eukaryota > Metazoa > Chordata > Mammalia > Primates > Hominidae > Pan > Pan troglodytes. Next base: position 153,635,827 of record NC_072404.2, on the reverse strand, counting down.
CTTTTTTAAGAGCCAGGGGTCTGACTCTATTGCCCAGGCTGGACTTGGACTGCAGTGGTGCAATCAACATGTGGCTTATGGCAGGGTGTGGTGGCTCACACCTGTAATCCCAGCACTTTGGGAGGCTGAGGTGGGTGGATCACCTGGGGTCAGGAGTTCGAGACCAGCCTGGCCAACATGATGAAACCTGGTCTCTACAAAAATCCAAAAAATTAGCCGGGCATGATGGTGGGTGCCTGTAATCTCAGCTACTCGGGAGGCTGAGGTGGGAGAATCACTTGAACCCGGGAGGCGGAGATTGTAGTGAGCTGAGATTGCACCATTGCACTCCAGCCTGGGCAACAAGAGTAAAACTCCATCTCAAAAATAAATAAATAAATAAAAGAAAAAAAGAAATGCAAAAACCTGAAAAGACACCTCAAAAGGCCAGTCTTAGGTTCTCCAATAGTGATGTTATCTGCAAGAGTAATTGAGGAAGTTGCAAATCTTATGACCTCCGGAATAATGGCTGGTAATTATTTAGAATTCAAGCCCCTCTCATTAACTTGGTAGCCTTTCATTAGTTTTACAAGAACAGTTTAGTTTTTGGTAAGGGCTAATGTTATTTAAACTGTAAACTAAATTTCTCTGGAAGTTAGCTTGACCCATGCCCAGGAATGAGCTAAGACAGCCAGCCTGTGAGGCTAGAAGCAAGATGGAGTCAGCCATGTCCGATTTCTCTCACTGTTGTAATTTTGGAAGGGCAGTTTCAAAGGGTCCTCAAGGTCTGAAAATATAACTCAAGTTGATTTAGAGCCAGTTGTTTTATAATGTTGTCAAGTTACAGGCTACCATGTAGAAAATTGGTAAGGTAAAGCATTCTTCTTTTCTGTTTACATCAAAGTTCTGCCTCCCTCCTATAAGGAAAGTTGTGATTCCATTTGGCCCACACCAATAATTCAGGATAATCTTCCTAACTCAAGATCTTTAACTCAATGGCATCTGCAACATCCCTTTGCACTATAAGGTGACACTCAGAGTTTCTGGGGATTAGTATGTAGACACTGTAGGGATGAAAAGGTATAACACATTTTCTTCACTCATTTCAAGGTCCTGTAGTGTTCTTTCTCTTGGCCAGTTCCCCTTTGGCCATTTCTTTTCCCCTCCCCCTTCATCTACTCCCTTCTACCCTCTTATCAACTTTACACTCTTTGCTCACTCTTTGTTCTCAAAATAAAAGCTCGCTTCCCTACTTTTCTTTCATAGTAGCCCTCAGGAAGAGCCTAAATCTTTAACATAAAAAATAGATTGACTTTTCTCCAGGGCAGGGAGAATTCAACCAATTTCTGTAATCCATCTAAAGAGAAAGCGAGGCTCCCTTTCCATCCTGGAAAACAGTCTTCTCCTCTTCTCCTTCCTTCCTCCACGTGGACTCAAAGATTCTGAAACAAAAAAACAAAGCAATGTTTTTCATACTTAAACAAACAAACCAACAGAACAAACTGAAGTGTAATTGTAACTGCCCAACGGGTTCATCTTGTCTGTTTCCTAGACAGAGCTGATTTGTCAAGACAGGTGAATTGTGATACAGGAAGAGTAATTCACACACAGCTGGCTGTGTGGGCGACTGAAGTTTTGTTATTATTCAAATCAATCTCCCTGACAATTTGAGGACAAAAGTTTCTTGTTTTCTTTTGTTTTTGAGACGGAGTTTTGCTCTTGTTGCCCAGGCTGAAGCGCAATGACACAATCTTGACTCACCGCAACCTCTGCCTCCCAGGTTCAAGCGATTCTCCTGCCTCAGCCTCCTGAGTAGCTGGGATTACAGATGTGCGCTACCACGCCCGGCTAATTTTGTATTTTTAGTAGCGACGGGGTTTCTCCATGTTGGTCAGGCTGGTCTCAAACTCCCGACCTCAGGTGATCCGCCCGCTTCAGCCTCCCAAAGTGCCGAGATTACAGACATGAGCCACCGTACCCGGCCAAGGATAGGAGTTTTTAATGATAATTTGGTGGGTGGGTGGGTGGGTGGGGGGCAGTGAATCCGAGGTTCTGATTACTCAGGTTGGAGATGAAATCGTAGGAGTCAAAGCTGTCCTCTTGCCCTGAGTCACTTCCTGGGAAGGGGCCACAAGACCAGATGAGTGGGTTTATCTGTCTGGGTGGTGCCAGCTGATCCATCAAGTTCAGGGGCTGCAAAATATCTGAAGCACTGATCTTAGGTTTTACAGTAGTGATGCTATCCCCAGGAGCAATTTGGGTAGGTTTAGAATCTTGCAGCCTCCAGCTGCATGACTCCTAAATCATAATTTCTTATCTTGTGGCTAATTTGTTAGTTCTGCAAAGGCAGTCTAGTCCCCAGACAAGAAGGGAGTTTGTTTTGGGAAATGGCTGTTATCACTTTTGTTTCAAAGCTAAACCATAAACTAAATTCTTCCCAAAGTTAGTTTGGCCTACCCCCAAGAATGGACAAGGACAGCTTGGAGGTTAGGGGCAGGATGGAGTCAGTTAGGTCAGATCTCTTTCACTGTAATCATTGTCTCAGTTAGAATGTTTTTCGAAGGCAGTTTCATAATCTTGCAAACTCAAGCAGGAGGAAGCATAATGAAAGAGTTTTTGATGACTTTTGAGTCATGTTAAACATGGTCATTTTGAGGGAAGAGAGAGGAAGGAACTGGTTAGGCAAATAGTTAGGACAAGTCCCCTGGTAGAAGTCCTTTTATCAAAAGAGCAACCTGGAAGAAATCAAGCTGTAAGTGCAGATAAGGAAGCACGATCCAACACCTTTATCTCTTGTGCAACCAGCTAGCTCCAGTTATATACGATGGGTTCATTGAGCACATTCCTTTCCTTTTTGGGCATACTCAGATAAGGGAACTTGCACAAGGGGGCTTTCCTAAGACAGGCCTGCAGCTGTATAGATAAAAATGTTACGTAGAACCAGACACGTCGGCGGTGGAAAATTCCATCTCCTGACACGTGTGCAGTAAGGGAAATGAAAGAATATGGAGTAACTCAGGCTTAGGACCCACATGCACACTAGAGGGGTAGGGTGGAACTAACAAGAATTCATGCCTTATCCAACTCGACACCCAGCCCTAACTAGTTTTTCGTACCCTATGCAGATGAAACACCCTGCCCAATTAACTTGTGTATTTTTAATTTAATTTAATTAATTTATTTATTTCGATATGGAGTCTTGCTCTGTTGCCCAGGCTGGAGTGCAGTGGTGCGATCTCGGCTCACTGCAAGCTCCGCCTCCTGGGTTCACGCCATTTTCCCACCTCAGCCTTCCAGATAGCTGGGACTACAGGCACTTGCCACCATGCCCAGCTGATATATATATATATATTTGTATTTTTTAGTAGAGATGGGGTTTCATCGTGTTAGCCAGGATGGTCTCAATATCTTGACCTTGTGATCCACCCACCTCAGTCTCCCAAAGTGCTGGGATTACAGGCATGAGCCACCGCACCCAGCCAACTTTTTTTTTTTTTTTAATTATTTTATTTGAGAGAGGGAGTCTTTCTCTGTCACCCAGGCTGGAGTGCAGTGGGGCAATCTTGGCTCACTGCAACCTCTGCCTCCCGGGTTCAAGTGATTTTCCTGCCTCAGCTTCCCAAATGCTGTGACTACAGGCATGCGCCACCATGCCCAGCTAACTTTTGTGTTTTTTAGTAGAGATGGGGTTTCACTGTATGTTGGTCAGACTGGTCTCAAACTCCTGGCCTCAGGTGATCCATCTGCCTCCACCTCCCAAAGTGCTGGGATTACAGGTGTGAGCCACAGTGCCTGGCCCCAATTAGCTTGTTTACAAAAGCATTTACATCCAGCTGTGAAACGACAACCCTCTTGGGCCACCTCTCTGCTGCAGAGAGCTTTCTTCTTTCACTTATTAAACTTTTGCTCCAACCTCACCCTTGGTGTCCATGCTCTTTAATTTTCGTGGTCGTGAGACAAAGAATTCTGGGTAGTACATCAAGCAACAAGACTGCTCCAGTTTAGATGAAGGAAATTCTGCCAGTGTGTTTCTGACATTTGAATAGCATAAAATACTTATAATTCTCAATTTTGTCTCCAGAGTTCCAGTCCCACATATCCAACATCATATTGAACATTTATGCTTTATAAGGATAAGATGCTGAAATTTTCTTTGAGGAGGGAAGTAGTTGCCACCTGGTCCTCCTTTCCTTAGTGTGTCTCCTTGAAAACATAATAGACCCAATGTGAGGCCCCATCTTTGGCTTTTATGCTGCTAAGTCATGAGCCATCTGGTCCTTGCAACCATAAACATCTACCTCTGAAATTAATTAAGAAATCCCGGGGCCAGGCGTGGTGGCTCACGCCTGTAATCCCAGCACTTTGGGAGGCTGAGGTGGGCAGATCACAGGGTCAGGAGATTGAGACCATCCTGGCTAACATGGTGAAACCCCATCTCTACTAAAAATACAAAAAAAATTATCCAGGTGTGGTGGCAGGCACCTGTAGCCCCAGCTACTCGGGAGGCTGAGGCAGGAGAATGGTGTGAACCTGGGAGGCGGAGCTTGCAGTGAGCCAAGATCACGCCACTGCACTCCAGCCTGGGCAACAGAGCGGGACTCCGCCTCAAAAGAGAAAAAAAAAAAAAAGAAATCCCTCAGAAGATAGAGAGGAGATAATTGAGATAATTATAAGGCATGTCCATGTATCTGTCAAGGAGCTAAGACAGAGGGTCTGTATTAATCAGGGTTGTCTAGAGGGACAGAACTAATAGAATATATATATATGTGTGTATATATATATTAAGGGGAGTTTATTAAGTAGTATTAACTCACATGATCACAAGGTCCCACAATAGGCCATCTGCAAGCTGAAGAGCAAGGAAGCCAGTCTGAGTCCCAAAGCTGAAGAACATGGAGTTCAGTGTTTGAGGGCAGGAAGCATTCAGCATGGAAGAAAGGTGTAGTCTCGGAGGCTAAACCAGTCTAGTCTTTTCATGTTTTTCTGCCTGCTTTATATTCTGCCTGCAGTGGCAGCTGATTAGATGGTGCCCACCCAGATTAACGGTGGGTCTGCCTTTCCCAGCCCACTGACTCAAATGTTAATCTCCTTCAGCCACATCCTCACAGACACACCCAGGATCAATACTTTGCATCCTTCAATCCAATCAAGTTGACACAATATTAACCATCACAAGTCCACCCCTTGTCAACTGGAACCCATACACATCTCCTGAGATTGTACATAATCTTCAGATAAAGACAATAATAAAGTCATAATTATGACTAACATAATACAACTGTCCTTCTTACAACCAGAAATGCACCAATCCTCAACCCAAATGCTATTACATAAAGTTAACAATACTTAAATACTGATATGAAGTCAATAAATCTTATGTCACATGATAAAGGAAAAAGGAAATAAAATGAAGATATTTTCCAAGTACAAGTGTATACATGCACAACCATGTTTTTAACAAAGGAAGAAGGAAATACTCATGACAATTACAGTCTTCCTTTCTGCAACAGGTCACATAGTCATAGCTGGTATTAATGACTACCTTCTTTACTACCCATTCTGTATTCCCTTTGCCTTCAGCAAGCAACTCAGCAGGTTGTTTTTTTTTCCTGGTGGAGTGACCAAACTTTCATTCCTAAAGGGTCTGGGCCATTTGTAGTTCTGCCTGGATTGGGCTGTTGTATAGTTTCCCATTGACCTTAATCACAGGGCATGGTAATACAAAGAGATGCCCTAGCGGATCTCCCGTATTCTGTGCATACCCTTCCTTACCTCCATTGTGGAGTAGTAGACTGACTTCATCTTGATAGCTCAGGTCAATCACTCCGGCCAACACTGTAACTCCCTTTTTAGCCTGTTAACTTAAAGATAGGAGGAGCCCAAAGTGTCCACGTGGCAATCTTTGTTGTGTCTCTTGGTGGCAGCATTTCTCCCTCGGGAACTGTGACCTCTAGACTAGTAGATGTCGTGGAAATAAGAAGCAAAAACTTTGCTAGTGGATCACTAGGGGTGATGGTGAGTGGTGCCGCTTCCACTTTCACCCCTTGATTCCTGGACCTGTGAATCCTGGCTATGGGAGAAATAGTACCATGTATTGGATGCTGATTCAGAGCATACATGGCCTTCTGGGGAACTTTGCCCCAGACTTGAAAAGTATTGTCACCTAGTTGGCATTGTAATTGTGACTTCAAAATGCTATTCCGCCGTTCTATCAATCCAGCTGCTTCAGGATTACGGGGAACATGGTAAGACCAGGGAATTCCATGAGCATGAGCCCACTGCTTCACTTCCTTAGCCGTAAAGTGAGTGTCTTGATCAGAGGCAATGCTGTGTGGAATACCATGATGATGGATAAGGATGTGAGTCCACGGATGGTAGTCTTGGCAGAAGCATTGCATGCAGGATAGGCAAATCCATATGCAGAGTAAGTTTCTATTCCAGTGAGGACAAACCTCTGCCCTTTCCATGATGGAAGAGGTCCAATATAATCAACGTGCCACCAGGTAACTGGCTGATCCCCCTAGGAATGGTGCCATATTGAGGATTCAGTATTGGTCTCTGCTACTGGCAAATTGGGCACTCACCAGTGGCCGTAGCCAGGTTAGCCTTCGTGAGTGGAAGTCCATGTTGCTGAGCCCATGCATGACCTCCATCCCTATCACCATGGCCACTTTGTTCATGGGCCCACTGGGTGATGACAGAGGTGGCTGGGGAAAGAGGCTGGGTGGTGTCCCCAGAACGAGTCATCCTATCCACTTGATTATTAAAATCCTCCTCTGCTGAAGTCACCCTTTGGTGAGCACTCACATGGGATACAAATAACTCCACAGTTTTTGACCACTCAGAGACGTCCATCCACATACCTCTTCCCCAAACTTCTTTGTCACCAATTTTCCAATCATCCTTCTTCCAAGTCCCTGACCATCCAGCCAAACCCTTGACTGCAGCCTATGAATTAGTACATAATCGCACATCCGGCCATCCTCCTTCCATGCAGTGTGCACAACCAGGTGCACTGCTCAAAGTAATGCCCACTGGGAAGATTTTCCTTCACTGTTGTCCTTCAGGGATGTCCTAGAAAGGGACTGTAGTGCTGCAGCTGTCTGCTTTCCGGTGGTGCCTGCATATCATGCAGAACCATCTGTGAACCAAGTCCTAGTCTTCTTTTTCTCTTTCAACTGATCATAGGGAGCTCTCCATGAGGCCATCGGTTTAGGCTAGGGGAGACAAGGCAGGGTGGCAGGAAGGAAGACCATCGGCATTTGAGCCACTTCCTCATGTAACTTACTTGTGCCTTCAGGACCTGCTCGAACCCAATCATGTATATACTTCAATTTGACGATGGAACGCTGCTGTGCACCACTAACTTTATGGCTAGATGGGTCAGAAAGCACCCAATTCATGATAGGCAGTTCAGGTCACAGGGTGACTTGATGACCCACCGTCAAACGTTCAGTTTCCACCAAAGCCCAGTAAGAGGCCAAGAGCTGCCTCTCAAAAGGAGAGTAGTTATCTGCAGAAGACAGGAGAGCCTTGCTCCAAAATCCTAGAGGCCTCTGCTCTGATTCACCAATGGCGGCGTTCCAAAGGCTCCAAATAGCATCCCTATCTGCGACTGACACCTCAAGCACCATTGGATCTGCTGGGTCATATGGCCCAAATGGCAGAGCAGCTTGCACAGCAGCCTGAACCTGCTGCAGAGCCTTCTTTTGGACTCCACTCAAACCTGGCAGCTTTTCGGATTACTCAATAAATGAGCTGGAGTAACACACCCAAATGAGGAATGTGTTGCCTTCAAAATCCAAATAGGCCCACTAGGCATTGTGTCTCTTTCTTGGTTGTAAGAGGGGCCAAATGAAGCAACTTATCGTTCACCTTAGAAGGCCTATCTCCAGAGGCCCCAAACCATTAAAATCCTGGAAATTTTACTGAAGTAGAAGGTCCCTGAATTTTAGTCAGATTTATTTCCCATCCTCTGGCATGCAAATGTCTTACCAATAAGTCCAGTGTGTTTGCTCAATGGATCCAATCAGCATAATGTCATCAATGTAATGGAACATTGTGATATCTTGCAGAAGCAAAAAGTAATCAAGGTCTGTCTGAATAAGATTATGACACAAAGCCAGAGAGTTGATATGTCCTGAGGTAGGACACTAAAGGCATATTGCTGGCCTTGCCAGCTGAAGGCAAATGGCTTCTGGTGGGCCTTATGGACGCCAATGGAGAAAAAGGCATTTGCCAAGTCAATGGCTACATACCAGGTACCAGGAGATGTGTTGATTTGCTCAAGCAATGAACCACATCTGGTACAGCAGCTGCAATTGGAGTCACCACTTGGTTAAGTTTACAATAATCCACTGTCATTCTCCAAGATCCATCTGTCTTCTGCACAGGCCAAATGGGAGAGTTGAATGGGGATGTGGTGGGAGTCACCGCCTCTGTGTCTTTCAAGTCCTTGATGGTGGCACTAATTTCCACAATCCCTCCAAGGATGTGATATTGTTTTTGATTTACTATTTTTCTAGGTAGAGGCAGCTCTAATGGCTTCCATTTGGCCTTTCCCACCATAATAGCCCTCACCCTACCAGTCAGGGAGCCAATGTGGGGGTTCTGCCAGCTGCTAAGTATGTCTATGCCAATTACGCACTCTGGCCCTGAGGAAGTGACCACAGGATGAGCCTGGGGACCCACTGGACCCACTGTAAGTTGAACCTGAGCTAAAACTCTATTAATTACCTGACCCCGCCTAAGCCCCTACTTTAACTGGAGGACCACAATGACGTTTTGGGTCCTCTGTAATCAGTGTCAGCTCAGAGCCAGTGTCCAGTAATCCTCAAAATGTCTGATCATTTCCCTTTCCCCAATGCACAGTTACCCTAGTAAAAGGCCAGAGGTCTCCGTGGAGACAGATGGGAGAGAGATTAACAGCATAAATTGGGCCAAGTGTGGTGGCTTGTACCTGTAATCCCAGCACTTTGGGAGGCCAAGGTGGGTGGATCACCTGAGGTCAAGTGAGTTCGAGACCAGCCTGGCCAACATGGTGAAACCCCATCTCACTAAAAAAACAAAAATTAGCTGGGCATAGTGGCACATGCCTGTAATCCCAGCCACTTGGGAGGCTGAGGCAGGAGAATCAATTGAACCTGGGAGGCAGAGGTTGCATGAGCACAGATCATGCCTCTGCACTCCAGCCTGGGCAACAGAGTGAAGCTCCATCTCAAAAAAAAAAAAAAAAAAAAATTAAAAGCATAAATTGTCAGTAGTGTAGTGAGGTCCTTCCTCAAGGGGACCAAGCATTCAACGGGTTCTGGGTCTGTAAACAGCATTCAACAGGACCGTTCATTCAACGGGTTCTGTGTCTGTAAACTGGCTCAAGTCTGGAAATTGACTGAGGGAGCATGATTCTGTTTTTATAATTCAAATTAGTCCATTCGACCTAGAAGTTTTCTGCTTATATAAATTAAGTAGGAATGCAGATGGCTTCCTATCAATTTCACTTCTAGGAACATCGTGATTAATTAGCCAATGCCAGAGCTCTACGTGAGTCAGACTATTTTGATTGCTGCTTTGTCTCTGCTGTCCATTATGGTAGCTACGGCCACCTTGCCTTTGATGGCTGAGTGCTGCCACTTGGCCTCTGCCACCTCAGGATTCGATTATTCCCCATTACATTTAAATTTTGTAGTTGAGTAAATGCAGTTCCCACTGTTAGATCTGACATACAGAGAAGAGCAATTACAGAGCTCTTTAAAGATGCAGGTGCTGCCATCACAAATCTATTTTGCAAGGCACTGAACAAGGGTATATCTTCTGGACCCTCTCAGCTGGAATGAGTAGATCTAAAGTCACTAATCCACTCCACCATCCCAATCTCCCTAAGCCTTTGGATCCCTTCCTCTACATTAAACCAAGGGAGATCAGGCATTTCCAGCTCACTCATAGTGGACCATCTTTTAATCCATATTTCAACTAATGAAGCAAGTAAACTATTAGAACCTTTTTTAACTCCCCGAGCTGCAACATTAAATGCAGAATCCCTACTTAGTGGGCCCAAATCAATAAATTCAGTCTGATTCAAGTCTCTGTTCCTTCCATCATCATCCCACACCCTTAGTATCCATTCCCATGCCTGTTCTCTGCTTATATAAATTAGAAAACTCAAGCAGTTCTTTTTTGAGTGTAGTGCACCTCCTCATGGGTCACACACTGAACCTCACCTCTGGGGGCCCACTGGGACTTTAGTCTAGTTATAGGTCTAGAAGAAAACTGGGGTGTTGGGGGTGGCTCCTGAAGGGAATCAACATTATCTTGCCTGGCAATTTCCTTAGGGGAGGCTATCACTGTTGCCTCAGGCAGCATAGGGTTTATCTCCTCAGACAAAGGTGGAAAGTCTGATGGCAGCATGGGTTGGGGAGCGGATGTTGCCACTACTGGGGATAGGGAAGCTGTTACTTCTGGCAAAAAAAGGTTCATCAGAGTTTACAAGCTTAGCGTCCCCTGCTTCATCAGGCTCCTCCCACACATCCCCGTTCTGAGTTGCAGTGTCCCATTCTTTTCTAATCAATGCTCTCACTTTAACAGTGGACACCTGGCGAGGCTGTGCATGCACCTTTCATTGCAGGTCAGCCACTCGTGTGATAAGAGCTTGTGCCTATTTTTTCACAATTTCAGCTCTTTCTCTACAGGAGATAAGACTCTCACTCAGGACAATCTTAGCAGATTTGAGGCTCCGTATCTGCTTCTGAAGCCGGGAATTAGAATCCCTGACTTTCTCATTTTCTTTCATTTCTTTGTCCAGTGAACTTAAGGGGAACAAACCAACTTCATTATGTTTCTTGGTTCTCCACGTATAGTCAAAGGTATTATGTATAGAGTCACTAAACTCCTTGCCTCTCATAAGCAGTGGTAAATCAGGAGTGTCAAATGCATTTATTTTGCATAACTCTCTAAACAGGACTATCGGTGTTCTCTATAATATTAAAAGTAGAGTCTTTAGCATTTTTGGGTCTAATCATATTAAGCAGCCAACTCAGGAAGCCCCAAAATCAATGAAAAAACTCCATCCTTAATATTCTGTTTCTCTAGAACAACTTCTGGTACTAAAATCTGTATTAGTCAGGGTTCTGTAGAGGGACAGAACTAATAGTATATACATATATCTATAATCTCTATATTATATATTATATATAAATATATATATTTATATTATATATAAATATTATATTTATATTATATATAAATATTATATTTATATTATATATAAATATATATATTTATATATTATATATAAATATATATATTTATATTATATATAAATATATATATTTATATTATATATAAATATATATATTTATATTATATATAAATATATATATTTATATATTATATATAAATATATATATTTATATTATATATAAATATATATATTTATATTATATATAAATATATATATTTATATTATATATAAATATAATATTTATATTATATATAAATAATATATTTATATTATATATATAATATATTTATATTATATATATAATATATTTATATTATATATAATATATTTATATTATATATAAATATATATAATATATTTATATTATATATATAATATATTTATATTATATATATATAATATATTTATATTATATATATATAATATATTTATATTATAAATATATAATATATTTATATTATATATATATTTATAATATATATATAATATATTTATATTATAAATATATAATATATTTATAATATAAATATATAATATATTTATATTATATATAAATATATAATATATTTATATTATATTAATTTATTATATATTATATATAATATATTAATATACTATAAATATATATTTATATATAATGTATAAATACATATATTTATATATTTGTATATTATATATATTTATATATAAATATATATTTATATATAAATATATAAATACATATATTTATATATTTATATATTATATATATATTTATATATAAATATATATTATATATATATATCCTATTAGTTCTGTCCCTCTAGAGAACCCTAATACAGATATATATGTATATATCGAGAGAATAACATGATCTGATACGTGTTTTATAAGGCTTCCTGAATCTATTTTCACACTGATCAGAGTAGTCTTTCTTATTTTTGCTTCCTGTTACTCTTTTTGAGACAGAGTCTTGCTCTGTCACCCTGGCTGGAGTGCTGTGGCATAACCATGGCTCACTGCAGCCTCAACCTCCCAGGCTCAAGCAATCCCCCCACCTCAGCCTCCTGAGTAGCTGGGACCCCAGCTGTGTACCACCCTGCCTGGCTAATTTTCAACCATTTTTTGTAGAGATGGGGGTCTCACTATGTTGCCCAGGCTGGTCTTGAGCTCCTAGGCTCAAGCAATCCTCCAGCCTTGGCCTGCCAAAGTGCTGGGATTATAGGTGTGAGTCACTGCACCCAGCCCTCCTCTTCTTTTTTTCTCTTCTTCCTATTTTGTCTTAATGAAAATAGCTTTACTGATTTTTCTGATTGTAAAAATTTTATACACTTGTTGGGAAAAATCAAAGAGAATAGAAAAGTTATTCTTTTTCTTTCTTTCTCTCTTAGTAAAAGTTGAGTGAAATTCCTTCAGTAACATTTGGTACATTTAACTAATATTTTGGATTATTGAAGTGAAAATATGCTCAGTCTATTTCTTGAATTTGAAACCATCCTCATGAAATTAATAAAACAAAATTGCAAGGTTTTAACAAAATTATAAGCTTGAATAGAAGCATAGCCAAGCATGAACCAGCTAGCTTTTTAGCCCACTTCCTTACAGTTGCTGAATGCTGAAAAGTCACATAGCCCCTGTCATGAGGTCCTAACTTCCCTTGTTTCTATAGATAATATTTTTAATATTAAGAAAACTCAGGTTTTAAAATTTGAGATGTTTTCCATATCCTGCATTCTGAGGATGCCTGCCAGACTGAAAATCCTTCCAAGGAACTGACTCAGCACAGAATGCAGCTTCTACATTGTTATGACTTCATCCCCCACCCCCTAACTAATCAGTGATCACAGCTCCTTATCCTTCTTCCCACCAAAACGCTCTTAAAAACCCGTCCAAAACTCTTCAGGCAGGCAGATTTGAGGTTCCTCCCATCTCCTGGTTTGGCTGCCCTACGATTATTGAACTCTTTCTCTGCTGTAACCCCTGCTGTTTTGGTATATTGGTTTTTACCACACAATGGGCTATTGAACCTGGAGTCCTATAACAAATTGAATCCCTTTAATATCTTTCCATTGCTTTTCTGATGAAGTTCACTTGCTCTACTTTTAGCTCTTTCTCTTCTTCATGCTCTACCTTCAGCCTCGTGTTACTTCCCTTTCTTGCCTCTGCACAGACCCAGTACCTCACCTGGAGGCATTCTCCTCTACCTGGCTAACCCTTCTCCTGAAGCCTCTCAGCCCCTCAGCACCAGCCTTTGTCCTGCTGTTTAGTAGCGCCTCTCTCTCTCACTGTGGACTGTAGGCTCTTTGAGGGCAGTCAGGGAAATTTTCCCTTGGCCCTGATGACCTAAAAAAAAAGAAGTGGAGGCAAGATTAATGTAAGAGTTTATTTGGGCCAAGCCTGAGGATTGCAACCTGGAACCATAGATTCAAATTGCTCTGATTACACACTCTGATTAACAGCAGTTACAAGTGAATTTTTAAAGGGAAAGAAGAGGCAGTTCCTGAGTTGTTTACCAAGAATTTATATAAAAATAACAAGCTATTGAATGGCTATACATTGTTCTTTGTATCACAAATTCCAGGAACATGAAGATAATGAGTGAGACAGCAAGTCAGGAACAAAAATGACTTTAAACAATTGCCCCCAGGCATGAGTGGGAGGGAAAGGGGGCATAACTGAAGGCCTGTACTCATGTCTGTCTGGGCCTGCATACCTTCCATAGCTCAGACCACTCTAAGCTTTTTTTATTTTCTCAGCCCTCTGAAGGGTCACTGAAAAATCAACTGACAAAAGGCAGATTAATAGAAGAAAAGGCATACAAATGTATTAACGTGCATGGGGAGAGAACCACAGAGTGATTATCCCAACCCCCTAGTGGGGTACAGAAGCCTATATACCCTTTTTCCAGGTGGAAGGAGGAGATGGGGAATATAGGCAATTCTTTTCAGGAGCAGTACATTATTTTAAGGGAAAACGAATGGACTAGAAAGACATAAATTAACTTGTAAATGATTCTCTTTGAGGCTCATTGTAAGTGATTCTCATGAGGCTGAGAGGCAGGTTTGTCTTGTGAAAAAAATATAAGATCTCAAAGAAAGGAAAAATGGCTGATGGTTTTTTGTACCATCTTGAGGTTACAGAAAGAATAGGGGCTTAGGTCATGGCAAAACGGGTTATGGTGGCAAAACAGGTTATGAGAGGCACAGAAGAAGAGGCCCGGCTAGCAAAGTTCGTCTTGTTATAAAGATGAAACTGTGCAGGTAGCCACCCTCAGAGAGAATAGATGGTAAATGTTTCTTTCAGACTTGAAGGCGTCAGACTTTCTGTTAATCTTTCCTAGATCTAGACAAGGGAGGGCCTCAGAGAAAGCCTGGCTGCATCAATGTTGATTCTCTACAGATGCAAATCTCACTCACAAAAGGCAGCTTTTCAGCTATTCTTGCATTTCCAGCCCCTCTGAACAGCCATCTTGAAACATGTCAAGAAAATATATTTTGAAATGAAATATTTTGGTTTTATTTGCCTGGGCATCCAGGTACCTAGTCCAGTTCCTGGTAATTTAAAGGCACTTAATGACTATTTTTGAATAAATGCAGGAGAGAGCTTTGATTCTAGATAATCCACTCAGGAGGTGCTTATTAAATATCTACTGGCTACCAGATTCAATTGGGCTCCCCTCCCTCAAGGTGATCACAGTCTCCTGCTGCTTCTTCAGAGGGAAATATCCTGAACTAGAGATAGATAGTCCTACAGGCTGTGTCAGCTTGGTATCAACATGCTTTAAAGAGGCCACCCTTTATCCTTCTGGGATTCCAAGCATTCTTATGATCTGGTGTTTTGTCTATTATCCATTTGGAAAAGATAAATCAGTGCCCTTTCCCCCCATTTAAAAAAGTGTGATAAAACATATATAACATAAGTTTTGCCTTTTAACCATTTTGTGTACAATTTAGCTGAGCTAAAATACATTCACAATGTTGTGCAATCATCACCACTGTCCATTTCCACTATGTTTTCATCACTCCAAACAGAGACTCTGTACTGATTAAGCAATACTCTCCAGCACGCCTACCCCCAGTCTCTCATGTACTTGCTGCCTCTATGTATTTGCCTATCCAGATATTTCATTTAAGTGGAATCACATGATATTTGTCCTTTGGTGTCTGGCTTATTTCACTCAGCATAATGCTTTCAAGGTTGCAATGAGCCTTTTTATTTTCATTTTTACTTTTTTAAAAAAAATATGGGGAATAAATGTTTGGTCTACTACCCATTTAGAGATAAATCAGTGCAACAATGTATTTTATTTTCATTTTTTACTTGATTTTTTTTTTTTTATAAAAGGGAATACATGCTTAACATCCCTATTTATTTTTTTCTCCTTTCTTTAGATAAACTAATTGCTTTTGGCTTATGTATTTATAGTGTGTTCTTTCTATAGGAGCTTTATTACAGCTCCCAACCCCACTCCACAGTTTCTCCCACTCCTGTGGGTGTTTGCTTACACTAACCATAGTAACAAGAATTCTGACCCTGGATCTGGGCAAACAGATGACATTGCTCATGAGATATCCTGCTCCTGCCTTCCACAACGGGGGATCTCCAGCAATATCTCCAAGTTAGGACTAGGAGAAAATTTGGAGCTGCCTGCTGTTGATTGACCTCTAGTTTCATTTCACTTTTCCATCACAGTTTTTCTATCAACAGTCAAGACTGAGATTGTGATCATCCTTTCAAGGTCTTTAGTTCTTTCGAAGTGTTTCGTTGGGTCACTTTTCATCAGTTTGGCCACACCTGGCCAGTGTAGCCATGGCTAAGGTTCCTCAGCGACTCCTTCCAATTCTCATCCCGTTTCCCCTCATATCTGCTCTCTTTCTCTCTTTTAGCAACATCAACAAAATAATAAATGAAAGTTTTATGGTGCTTTATATTTCCACTGTGATTTCCTCTATACCCATTAAATTTTATCCTCAAAACAATCTTTCCAAGGAGGTAGGGTGGGTTTTATTTTTCTCCCTTTACAAATGAGGAGACCTTAGATATCAAGAATTTCAGTGATTTCACAAATTCATGCAGCTGATAAGTGGCAGAGCCTGAACTGCAACCAAGATTTGTTATCAGTTGCTAGGCCCAGTCTTGGCTAGACAATGCAAGAACTCAGCAAATATTTGTTGAATGAATTAGTGATGTGTCTTGTGTTTGCTCTTGTCTGATCGACCATTCCACGGGCAGCATTTTTTTGAGTAAGCGGAGCTTTTCTAGGTGTCTTGGTAATGCTGACTGTTGTTTGGACAAACTTTTCTATGGATAATTGACGTTATCCAAGTAGCAGAATATCTGAAATTTATAAAAATTGTCAGGAAATTGTAATAAACATGTAAGAAAGTTAAGAGGACTGGCCGGGCGCGGTGGATCACACCTGTAATCCCAGAACTTTGGGAGGCCGAGGCAGGTGGATCACCTGAGGTCAGGAGTTTGAGACCAGCCTGGCCAACATGGTGAAACCTCAACTCTACTAAAAATACAAAAATTAGCCGGGTGTGGTGGTGGGTGCCTGCTATACAAGAGGCTACTTGGGAGGCTGAGGCAGGAGAATTGCTTGAACCCAGGAGCCAGAGGTTGCAGTGAGCTGAGATTGTGCCACTGCACTCTAGCCTGGGCTGCAAAAAAACACTCCATCTCAAAGAAAGAAAAGAAAAGAAAAAAGAAAAGTTAAGAGGACTTAGTTGACTATTCATTCCTAAAACATATGTATATTTAAGAACATTTGCCAGCACATTAGAATGAGAAGGAGGAAGGGAGTGGGAGTTGACTTTGGGTCTAAAGGAGGAAATATTTTTATAATTAAACAGAAGAAAAGACAGCTTTCATTGGTCTATGGTGATCATAAACTGTTATCTGAAGAATCTGATCAACTCTTTGCCCCTTGAGATCCAAAAAGAAAAAGCACATTCTATATATTTCTTTCATCCCTCTTCTCCATGTAATAATGAAGAAAACCAAACACAAAACACAAAAAACCTAAGCCCACCTAAAGAGTGTAGTTTTTGAATTTCACTTTTATTTGATTTTGTAACATCCTTTTGAAGAAGTGTGATGTCCAAAGAGAGAGAATTCTTTACAGAGCTGCAGTCGTAGAGTGGAAGCCATTTCTGCCGGTTGCCTGCAGATCGCTTCCACCACCTGGAGAGTTGCTCTCAATCCTATTGACTTTCTGTGACCTTCCTTTATCATGCAAACCAAGGCAGTCAGACTGACTGGGCTGGGTCCTCTCCAGTCCCCAGCAGATGGTCATTACTCACAGCCAGTGAATGGTAGGATTATGGCAAGGTTTTGGCTCCCCCTGCAACTCTGTAAACTGGTTCAACGTCCCAAGATTAGACAGACATTTGCAGTGGCTGATAATCCTTCCATTCACTCTGGAGTGATTTCCTCATTTCAATGCTTTAAATGTTTCCAAATCACAGGTAAGAACTGGTCTAAAATGTTACTTAGGAATTGATTCAAATTCTTAAATCATTTATAGGTAACAGAAACAAGTAGTAATGCAAACACAGACAAAAATAAAACAAACTTTTTCATTTTGTTTTTTGTTGCCGTTGTTTTCTTTATTTTCCTTTAATCCTCTCCTGTCCAGGAGACAAACTTGTTAATAAAAAGATCTTTATCTTGAAAGCTTTTTTCTTTTAAATGAAAAACCATTTTTAACTTAAAGGTAACAAGTTTTCTAATTTCAAAGTATCTTCAAGTTAGAAAAACTGGAAAACAGAATGTACAATAAAATAATTTACATTTGAGAATCACATCACCCAGACATGAGAAAAATAACTGTTGGTTGAATTGTGTTTCTTTCCAATTGCATCTGATATACTTTTATTTTATGTGAGAACGTATTAAATATACATTTTTGATTTTTATCTTATTTCACTGAATATTAGTGATCATTAGCATTTTTATGTCACTAATGGCTCTATCAAAGTGTTTTTGAGAGATGCCTTATATTTTATTATGTGGTATGCCATTAAAAAAGAAAAACCACATTATAGGCCTAGCGCGGTGGCTCACGCTTGTAATCCCAGCACTTTGGGAGGCCGAGGTGGGCTGATAGTTGAGGTCAGGAATTCGAGACCAGCCTGGCCAAAACGGTGAAACCTCTTCTCTACTAAATAGTAAAAAAATTAGCTGGGCATGGTGGTGCACACTTGTAATCCCAGTACTCGGGAGCCTGAGGCAGAATCGCTTGAACCGGGGAGGGGGAGGTTGCAGTGAGCCAAGATCACGCCATTGCACTCCAGACTAGGCAACAAGAGCAAAACTCCATCTGAAAAAAAAAAAAAAATCACAGGCCGGGCACGGTGGCTCATGCGTGTAATCGCAGCACTCTGGGAGGCCGAAATGGGTAGATCACAAGGTCAGGAGTTCGAGACCAGCCTGGCCTACATAGTGAAACCCCATCTCCACTAAAAATACAAAAAATTAGCCGGGTGTGGTGGCGCATGCCTGTAATCCCAGCTACTCAGGAGCCTGAGACAGGAGAATCGCTTGAACCTGGGAGGCAGAGGTTGCAATGAGCCCAGATCATGCCATTGCACTCCAGCCCGGGCAACAGCGCGAGACTCCGTCTCAAAATAAATAAATAAATAAATTTAAAAATCACCTTATAAAGGAAACTTCTGGATCCCTTTAAGGGATTTCCAGCTTGATGATGTTGCATCTTTATTATGTCTAATTTCAAGAATTATGACTTTATAGCTGGGCTTTAGTGACACATACCTGTAGTTCCAGCTACTCGGGAGGCTGAGGCAGCAACTTGGTAGCCTGGGAGGAGGAGGTTGCAGTGAGCCAAGATTGCACCACTGCACTCCAGCCTGGGCAATAGAGTGAGACTCTGTCTCAAAAATAAATAAATAAATTATGACTTTAGTTATCATTTTTCTTTTTACATTTAAATTAAAATTGTTTTTGTAGAGATGGGATCTCACTACATTGAATTCCTGGCCCCAAGTGATCCTCCCATTAAATAAATAAATAAAAATTTATTTATTTATTTATTTGTGGCTTCCCAAAGCGCTGAGATTAGAGGTAGGAGCCACTGTGCCTGGCCAGTTTTCATTCTTCTATTATTTTTTTTCTCAAATAAAGAAGAGTACGGAGATATAAAATATAAAACAAATATCTTTACATCGAAAATAGAACAAATATCTTTGTATTCGCCAATCAGAATTAATCAATGCCACTGTTTTGTCACTTTTCTCCAAAAGTTTTAATAAGAAAAATGGGATATTACATATAAAGCTGAATCCTACTTTATTCTCTCCCACATCACTCCATTATAAATCTGATGTGGATTCAACCCATCTTTTTATACATGTATATACTTTAAATTGCATAGCTGCTATCATTCTATGGATATGATTCTACAATTTTCATACATTGCACAGCACTGCCTTTTTCCAGACCTATTGATACATACAGATTGATTCTTTCATTGAAACTATCACCCACATAGTATTCTACTTTGTAAATATGCCAACATTTATTTATCAATCTCTCAACTGATAATGAGTTGTTTGAAAATATTTTTTCGTGTTACAAACAATTCAGCATATTTGTTATATGTTTCCTTGTATTCTTGTATACAAATGCTACAAAAGTGAAATTTTTGGGTCACAGGGTATGCTAATTTGAACAGTTATAAGATAAACTTAGGCAGATAAAAGCTGTTTAAAAATAAATTTATTTTGTAAAGACCGAGTTTCACCACGTTGCCCAGGCTGGTCTCAAACTCCTAGGCTCAAGCAGTCCTCTCGCCTTGACCTCCCAAAGTGCTGGGATTATAAGTGTGAGTCCCTGTGCCTGGCCTATTTTTTATTATTTTATATATACTATATATTTTATATAAAAATATACATATACATGTATTATCTTTTTATACATATGTATATAAAATATATATGTATATTATATACATTTTAATAAGGATGGGGTATCACTTTGTTTTCTGGACTGGTCTTGAATGCCTGGGCTCAAGCAATCCTCCCTCTTTGGCCTTCCAAAGTGCTGGGATTGCATTTGTGGTGTGAGCTACCATGACTGGCCTCTTTTTATATTCTGAATACTAATCATTTTTGGTTTGTCTTTAAACAATAATTATGGCATGGATTTTGTTTGAAAATGTTCATCTCAATGTACTAAAATTTATATATTTTATCTTTATAATTTCTGCTTTTAAAAAATTAGTTTTGTTGTTGAATTCTTCATTACTCCAAAGGCATAAAAATGTTATCCTATATTTTTCTTTGAAGTTTTAAATAATTATTTTTGCAATGAAGTTTGTAATCCTCCTGGTATTTTCTCCTCCCCATCATGTGAAATAGAAATAGATTTCTTATTGTTATGGTTCTCATATGGTAATCCAGTTGACTCAGCACCATTTATTGACTTGTCCATTATTTTTCTAGTGGTTTGTGTTGACATCTCTCTAGCACATTAAAGTCTCATATGTGGTTGGGTGTGTTTATTGGTTCCTATATTGTCCTGTCTTCATTTATATCGTTCCATAATAACTTTGGATATTACCTTTTTTTATTATTTAGTAATGAAATTTTATTTTTATATAAATTTTTCAAACCATTGATGAGTTTAAAGATGTCTTTTATTCCTACTTGGCTGAGAACATTTATCGTAAGTGAATATTGAGTTTTACTGAGTGCTTTTATCTCAATCTATTGAGAAGGTTACATTGATTTTCTCTCTCTAAAATCAGTTAATGAAACTGCCTTTGCAAAAATGATGACAGTGAGAGAAGTCTAGTGTGGCTGACTCCATCTTCCTTCTGGCCGCACAGGCTGGCTGTCATTGCTCATTCCTTCACATGCACCAAGGTAACCATGGGAGGAATGTAATTTATGTTTTAACTTTTTTTTTTCTTTTTTTTTTTTTTTGGAGACAGGGTCTTGTCCTGTCACCCAGGCTGGAGTGCAGTGGTGCAATCTCAGCTCACTGAAACCTCTGCCTCCTGGGTTCAAGCAATTCTATTGTCTCACTTTACCGAATAGTAGGGACTACAGGCGCACACCACCACACCTGGCTAATTTTTTGTATCTTTAGTAGAGACAGGGTTTCGTCATGTTGGCCAGGCTGGTCTTGAACTCCTGATCTCAAGTGATCTGCCTGCCTCGGCCTTCCAAAGTGCTGGAATTACAGGCATGAGCCACCATGCCCTGCCCATGGTTTAACTTGAAAGCAAGGATGGTAGTAGTCCCTCCCTAAAACTAAGTCCCTCCTTGCTCAAGAATGGAAACCTGACTTTGTAAGACTAATGAAAGGCCACAACATTAGGATTATGGGAGAGGTCTGAACTCTGCTAAAATTTAAGAGTAGCTTCTATAACTAATCGGGAGTCATGTGGCCAGAGGTCACAAGATTTGTGGCTTTCTCAGTTGCTCCTGTAATAACATCACTATTGTGAAACTTAAGATTGATCTTTTGAGATTTTTTTTAGACTTGCATTCTAGCAACTGACATACCACACCCAGACTCCTGACTCCTGACTCAGCTCATTCTGTGGCCCCACCCAGAGGCTGGTTTAGCACGGGAGGATAGTTTCCACACTCATGATTTCATCTCCAACCAATCAGCAGCAACCATTCCCTAGACCCCCTGCCTACCAATTGCCCATAAAACCCCTAGCCTCCAGGATCTCAGAGATTTAATTAATATCTCCATCTCCCACAAGGCCCATCTCAAGTCAATTAAGCTCTTTCTTTAATGTAATGCCACAGTCTCAGTGAATTGATTTTGATTGCTCAGCAAGCAGGGAGGACCTATTGGGCAACTACATTAACATGGTAATTATGTTGAAAGTTTTATGTTGACTATCCTTGCATCCATGAGAGAAGCTTTACTTGACTATGATATATTCTGTATGCACTCACACACACATTTGTACTACACATACAGTCAATTCTCATTATTCACAGTAGTTATGCTGCTTTGAATACTGAATCAGCAAATACCGAACTATTGCTCCCAGAGGAAATACACAGTTAGGTTCCTGAAAGCCTCTGGTCACAACATTTTAGTCAACCAATTAATATATAACCTTGTTTTATTTGGGTTTTCTGTCTAAAGACACCTTATTTTGACCAGGCATGGTGGCTGAAGCCTGTAAGCACTTTGGGAGGCCAAGGTGGGCAGACCATTTGAGGTCAGGAATTTGAGACCAGCCTTGCCAACACAGTAAAATCCTGTCTCTACTGAAAGTACAAAAATTAGCAGGACGTGTTGGTGCACACCTGTAGTCCCAGCTACTCGCGAGGCAGAGGCACGAGATTCGCTTGAACCTGAGAGGCGGAGGTAGCAGTGAGCTGAGATCGCACCACTGCGCTCCAGCCTGGGCAACAGAGTGAGACTCCATCTCAAAAAAATAAATAAATAAATAAAGCCACCTTATTTCATATAGTTGATTCATTAGCATGCAGCTCATGGCCAGTACCACTATATAACACATGCCCGTACAAAGCTGACCTAATGCACATATTTTCTCTATAGGTCACATTACAGCCTTTTTGTGCTTAGGAGCAGTACACAGTACTTCAGTCCTACACTTGGGGACCATTTCAAACAGTAAATTACCAACAATAAGCACAAAATTGTGAAAAATATGGCACTAAATAGGCTGCAAAAAGGACACCTTTTACTGAATAGGTGCTGGAATAAGAAAGGAGAGTGCCACCATTTTTGACTTCAGCTAGGAATGTGTGAGTTGGGTAACTCAAAGTTTTCGCAACTCTGTGCGTGTCTGTAAATAACTGTGAAAGTGCTGTGAGTATTGATTTTGGCATTACAAAAAACATTTAGCAAGTAGGCAAACTCACAGATACAGAATCTGCCGATAATAAGGA
Source organism: Pan troglodytes (assembly GCF_028858775.2). Taxonomy (NCBI): domain Eukaryota; kingdom Metazoa; phylum Chordata; class Mammalia; order Primates; family Hominidae; genus Pan; species Pan troglodytes. Next base: position 153,612,727 of record NC_072404.2, on the reverse strand, counting down.
TCGACTGTACTATAGAATTTGATTTGTTATTTCTAAAATGTAGCATTTTGGATGTATGTTCATAAGTAAGGTTATATTGTTTTTGTTCTATTTGACATCAAGGTAAATTGAATTTGGTGGCTTTTCCTCCTTTTATTCTCTGAAATATTTTATGTGAAATAGGGATTATGCATTTGCTGGAGGCTTGATAAAACCTATATTTTAACATCTTGAAAAAGTGTCCTTTGGAGCAAGAAAGGGAATTATTGACTATCTTTTAAATTTCTTTAGTGTTTATTGGTTAGTCAGCTTTTGAAAAAAATCAAATTTGGTAAGGTGTACTTTTTAAAAAGATATGTGGTAGCTAAGCTATAAGGATGCAAAGGCATAAGAATGATACAATGCACTTTGGGGACTTGAGGGGAAGAGTGAGAGGGGGGCGAGGAATAAAATACTACAAATATGGTGCAGTGTATACTGCTCAGGTGATGGGTGCACCAAAACCTCACAAATCACCACTAAAAAATTTACTCATGTAACCAAATACTATCTGTGCCCCAATAACTGATGGAAAAAATATTGTCCATTTTATCTAAGGTTTAAAATTTACTTGATAAATTTTTCTTTTAAAGAACTGTGTTCCCATATTATGTTTATTACTGCAACCTCCTCCTCCCAGGTTCAAGTGAGCCTCCTGCCTCAGCCTCCCAAATAGCTGGGATTACATGTGCCCACCACCATGCCCGACTAATTTTGTTTGTTTGTTTGTTTTTGTTTTTGAGATGGAGTCTCCCTCTGTCACCAGGCTGGAGTACAGTGGTATGATCTCGGCTCACTGCAACCTCTACCTCCCGGGTTCAATCGATTCTCCTGCCTCCGCCTCCTGAGTAGCTGGGATTACAGGCACCTGCCACCATGCCCGGCTAATTTTTGTATTTTTAGTAGACACGGGGTTTCTCCATGTTGGTCAGGCTGGTCTTGAACTCCTGACCTCAGGTGATCTGCCTGCCTCAGCCTCCCAAAGTGCTGGGATTACAGGCGTGAGCCACCGCGCCTGGCCAAAAGTAATTACTTTTAATGGCAAAAGCCACAATAGCTTTTGCACCAACCTAATATAACCCAAGGAATAAAGTAAAAATCTATGAGTTCCTGCTGATATAAACAAAGAAAGAAAGAAAGAAAGAAAGAAATGGGGGAAAAGGGAAAGGTCTTTCTCACCTAAAAATATCAACGAATACATGTAGAACACATGACTCAATTAAAAAATCAACATTTGGCAACCACCACAGAATAACTGTTTTAGGGAACAATCATTAATGGATACTATATCCAATGAGTGAAAATTCGATGACAAATAGGATATTTACAGTCTCAAAGTATCTCTTTATAAGATACTTATTAATTTCAAGGGAAAGATAGTAACTCTATAGTGGAGAAACTTGGCAAACACCCACTTAACCAAGTGATCCAGCTAAGTTCATCAGAAATAGCATAAATCACTCACACCTGTAATCCCAGCACTTTGGGAGGCTGAGGCGGGTGGATCACGAGGTCAGGAGATCGAGACCATCCTGGCTAACGTGGTGAAACCCCGTCTCTACTAAAAATACAAAAAATTAGCGTCTCTACTAAAAATACAAAAAATTAGCCGGGCGTGGTAGCGGGCGCCTGTAGTCCCAGCTACTCGGGAGGCTGAGGCAGGAGAATGGCGTGAACCCGGGAGGCGGAGCTTGCAGTGAGCCGAGATCGCGCCACTGCACTCCAGCCTGGGCGACAGAGCGAGACTCCGTCTCAAAAAAAAAAAAAAAAAAAAAAAAAAAAAAAATTAGCTGGGCGTGGTGGCGGGCGCATGTAGTCCCAGCTACTCGGGAGCTTGAGGCAGGAGAATGGCATGAACCCGGGAGGCGGAGCTTGCAGTGAGCTGAGATCGCGCCACTGCACTCCAGCCTGGGCAACAGAGTGAGACTCCATCTCAAAAAAAAAAAAAAAAAGAAATAGCATAAATCAATATTTATTCATCAATGTCATGACACATCTCCAATTTCCACTCAGATGGTGGTCACCATCACACAATATTTTCCAGTGAGCCATGCCCATAAATCGATAGATTCCTGGTTTGTTTACCATAAGCAATCATAAATAACCAGGTTTCTCCTATTAAAAGCATTCCATAGATAAAGACTCGACTCCCCTGTTAGCAAATACCATTAGCTACGAGGCATGTCATTAGCACTTTCACCAGGAGGTTAGGCCTGGTCTGCCTATTTTTGCGGTAATCCACTCTTCTTCCATTAATAGAAGACACTGCAGACTTACTGCTTAACCCTTTCCTTCTCGTAGACATCACAAATATATTTGCATATTCTCTACTCATAACTTTTCCCCTGGTCTTTCATTGAATAGAAATCCTTGACCTGGCTATAATTCCATTCATTAATAGTTTGCTTTATGGGTTATACTTTTGAATTGTGTTTATGAAATTATTTCTCACCTCAGGTCAATTATATTCTTATTTACATTCTTCTATCAACTTTATTGGGTAATGTGTTCTTTTTTTGAGACAGATTCTCACTCTATTGCCCAGGTTGGAGTGCAGTGGCATGATCTGGGCTCACTGCAACTTCTGCCTCATGGGTTCAAGCTACTCTCGTGCCTCAGCCTCTCAAATAGCTGGGATTACAGGTGCCCACCACCTTGCCTGGCTAATTTTTGTATTTTCAGGAGAAACAGGGTTTCGCCACGTTGGCCAGGCTGGTTTTGAACTCCTGACCTCAAGTGATCCTCCCACCTTGGCCTCCCAATCACACTTGGGATTGCAGGTGTGAGCCACTGCTCCTGCCAAACTTTATTGGGTAATGTTTTCTAAATAATCATTTTGGAGACAGCAGCGTTGTGTACATGGCCCTGGTCCAGGTCTCTGTGCACAGGGCATGGGCTGCATTCTTCTTACTGAGTAGGTTTCAGCACTTTAGCCTCCAGCTTTTCAGGTTCACATTCAATGCCAGGAACTCTGAGCCATTTTGGTTTCAACCTTCAATTGCTGCTTAGACTTGAAGTTCAGTCTGTTTTTGCCATCTTAGCTTTTTAAATTTTTGCTTGGCCATATGTTTCCCCTCCAAAAAATTTATATATCTATTTATTTGAGACAGGGTCTCACTGTCATCCAGGCTGGAGTGCAGTGGCATGATCTTAGCTCACTGCAGCTTGACCTGCCAGGCTCAAGCAATCCTCCCACCTCAGCCTCCTGAATAGCTGGGACCACAGGCATGTGCCACCATGCCTCTCTAATTTTTGTATTTTTTGTAGAGACAGGGTTTCTCCATGTTGTTGCCCAGGCTGTTCTCCAACTCCTGGGCTCAAGTGATCCACCTGCCTTGACCTCCCAAAGTGCTGGAATTACAGGCATGAGTCACCTTGTACAGCCTCCAATTTTTTTTTTTTTTTTTTGAGACAGAATTTTGCTCTTGTTGCCCAGGCTAGAGTAAAACGGCGCAATCCTGGCTCACCGCAACCTCTGCCTTCTGGGTTCAAGCGATTCTCCTGCCTCAGGCTGGAGTGCAATGGTGCGATCTTGACTCACCGCAACCTCCGCCCACTGGGTTCAAGTGATTCTCCTGCCTCAGCCTCCCAAGTAGCTGGGATTATAGGCATGCGCCACCATGCCCAGCTAATTTTGTATTTTTAGTAGAGATGGGGTTTCTCCATGTTGGTCAGGCAGGTCTCGAACTCCCAACCTCAGGTGATCTGCCCTCCTAGGCCTCCCAAAGTGTTGGGATTATAGGTGTGAGCTACTGCACCCGGCCCCAAATTTTTTAGCTTGTAATCCCAGCTACTCAGGAGGCTGAGGCGGGAGAATTGCTTGAGCCCAGGAGTTGGAGACCAGCTTGGGCAACATAGTGAGATCCTGTCTCCCAAAATAAAAGGGATTTTATGTGTGTGTGTGTGTGTGTGTGTGTGTATATATATATATTTTTTTTTTTTAAGAGAAGGGGTCTCTGTCTGTCCCTCAGGCTGGAATACAGTGGCATGATCCTAGCTCACTGTTGCCTCAAACTCCTGGGCTTCAATCCTCCCACCTCAGCCTTCCTCCCAAGTAGCTAAGACTACGGGTGTGTGCCACTACACCCAGCTAATTAAAAAATATTTTTTTTATGCTGGGTATAGTGGCTCATACCTGATATCCTGACAGTTTGGGAGGCTAAGACAGAAGGATCACTTGAGCTCAGGAGTTCAAGACCAGCCTGGGCAACATAGTGAGACTCCATCTCTACTGAAAAAATAAAAATTATCTGGGTGTGGTGGCATGCACCTGTAGTCTTAGCTACTTGGGAAGCTGAGGTGAGAGGATCACTTGAGCCCAGGAATTTGAGGCTGCAGCTATGATTGTGCCACTGCACTCCAGCCTGGGTGACAGGCTATTAAAAACAGGATACATTTTTTTTTTTTTAGAGATAGAATCTTACTATGTTACCCAGTCTGGTCTCCAACAAACATCACCAGATATTGCAGTCAAAACATAGGTGGGCAACACACAGTTTATTCAGTTTCCCTAAGGGAAAAAAGAACTTCCCAGCCCCCTTCAGCAGCAATATATTTTTTCAGTACACACCCAGATTCTCCTACACAAGCACACCAACAAATAGGTGTGATTACACTGTGTCCAGCTCAGAATTTATTTTTAGTAAAGTTTATGCAGCATTTCTACATGTGTTGGGAGCTGAAAAGGCCAAAGGGATCGTGACCAACTCAGCATTCCACTGGAGGCTATATGATCAAACAGCCAACTGTTTATCATGAATGCAGGATGTGGGCAAACTCACACTGCGCCTGCCACCAAAAGGTTTGCTGAGGGCCATCACTCCCTGGCACCAGGCTCCTTGAAGTTATCTACTGGGAAATCTAGCTCCTATTGTTCAAAGGATGCAGTCTCGCAAGCCTGCTATGAACCAAACGGCCAATTGACAATTACCCAACAACCACCCGCTCCTTACTATCTCTTTTGCCTAATAAATACGGAGGGCTGTGCAAAGCTCAGGGCCCTTGTCCACTAGAGGCAAGGTGCCCCCTGACCCCTTCTTCCAAATATACTCTTTTGTCTTTGCCTTTTACTCCCGTGTTCACCCCTCTTCGTTCGGTCCACCAGGGATCATGGCAGGTTACATACATGTACAGTCTTTTTTTTTTAGATGGAGTCTCACTCTGTCACCCTAGCTGGAGTCCAGTGGCATGATCTTAGCTCACCACAACCTCCGCCTCCCAGGTTCAAGCAATTCTCATGCCTCAGCCTCCCAAGTAGCTGGGATTACAGGTATGAGCCACTGCGCCCAGCCCATGGGCCGTCTTGATGACAGACGGGAGAAACTTTTCACAGAAACCTTATCTTTCATGTTGATTAAGTAATTGTAATTTATTTCCCTTGTAACATTATAAAGAAAAACCAGGTATATCTGAAAGTAACAAATTTTAGGGGGGGAATTGGCAGAAATATCTACAGAATAATTTTTTTAAGTTTTTGCCTAATGTGATATATGATGTGAAGTTTCCTCAATGTATCCTTCTAAATTGTCAGTCAAATATTCTCTTTTCATCATTGTCTGAACTTGGACAAAGGCTGCTCATAGAATCCACTCAGGTTACAATTTGGTGTTCCAATTCCACTTTTTTCCCTTAGTAGCTGTGTGACGTTGGACTAACTATACAACTTGTCAGGGTCTTAGTTTACTCATCTTGTTAATCAGGATAACAAACACGCAGCTTGAGACTGTGCTGTTACATGAGGAAGGTCATGTGCATGCCTTTCTTTTCCTCCTGTGGAAAAGCAAAGAGTAAGATGGAAAGATGATAGCGAAGGGCTAAATCATTACTAACTAGCTCTGCAATATGGTGTAAGTTCCTCAGGTTCAATCTACCTCAGTGTTACCATATATGAAATAGTCTCTGAGGTTTCTTCCAAATTAACAATCTCATGTTTCGAGGGTTTGGGACTGAGTTTAAAATAAAAACTTGATAAGGCGCCTGTGCAGTTCAGTTTTTCTTTGCAAATATTTATTTATACAGGTTGAGCATTCCTATTCTGAAAGTCCAAAATCCAAAATGCTCCCAAATCTGAAACTTTTTTTCTTTCTTTTTTTTTGTTTTTTGAGACAGGATCTTGCTCTGTCGCCTAGGCTGGAGTGCAGTGGCACCACCATAGCTCACTGCAACCTTAAACTCCTGAACTCAAGTGGCCCTCCTGCTTGAGCCTCCCAGTAGCTGGGACCACAGGTGTGCACCAATACACCAGGCACATTTTTATTTTTTCTTTTTCTGAGATGGAGTTTTTCTCCGTTGCCCAGGCTGGAGGGCAGTGGCATGATCCCGGCTCACTGAAACCTCCACCTCCCGAGTTCAAGCGATTCTCCTTCTTCAGCCTCCTGAGTAGCTGGGATTACAGGCGTGCACCATCACACCTGGCTAATTTTTGTATTTTCAGTAGAGATGGGGTTTCACCATATTGGCCAGGCTAGTCTGGAACTCCCGACCTCAAGTGATCTGCTCACGTTGACATCCCAAAGTACTGGAATTACAGGTATGAGCCACCACACCTGGCCTCACTAGGCTAATTAAAAAAATTTTTTTTGTAAAGACAGGGTCTCACCATTTTATCCACGCTGGTTTCAAACTCCTGGACTCAAGCAATTCTCCTGCTTTGGCTTCCGAAAGTGCTGGGATTATAAGCATGAGCCACCACACCCACCCTCTGAAACTTTTTGAGCACCAACATGACACCGCAAGTGGAAAATCCCACACCTGGTTTTATATGGTGGGTTGTAGTCCAAACATAGGTACACAACATACAGTTTATTCAGCATACCTCATGGAAAAAAAGACCCTCTCAGTCCTCTTCAGCTTCAATATATCTTTTCCATGCACGCCCAGATTCCGCCACGCAGGCACACTGACAAACTGTAATAAAATGGCACACGAACAGGCTGAATGCACCAATGGCAGGTTCCCCATGATGCCCCACCTGGGGCCAACACCTATGTGCATTACTCACTGTGTTTTTGTGCTTATTCTTGGCTGTGTTGTGTAAAGATACTCCTGAAAATGTCAAAAAGGCCTGCAGAGACCACTATTGGTTAACAGTGGTAAGAAAAAGAGTAAGCATGTATGTCTGTAGCACAGAAAGTCAAGCTGTTGGAGAAACTGGACAGTGGTGTCAGTGTGAAACATCTTACAGAAGAGTGTGGTGTTGGAATGAACACCATATAAGACCTGAAGAGCTGGGTCCAGTGGTTCACCCCTGTAATCCCAGCACTTTGGGAAGCTGAAGCAGGTGGATCACTTGAGGCCAGGAGTTCAAGACCAGCCTGGCCAACATAGTGAAACCCCAACTCTACTAAAAATTACAAAAATTAGCCAGTTGTGGTGGCGCATGCCTGTGATCCCAGCTACTGGAGAGGCTGAGGCATGAGATTCACTTGAACCTGGGAGACAGAGGTTGCAGTGAGCTGAGATCATCTCACTGCACTCCAGCCTGGGTGACAGTGAGACCCTGTTTCAACAAAAGAAACAGAGGAAAAAATAATTAAAAAATTAAAAAAAAAAGACCTGAAGAAACATAAGGGTAAAATGTTGAAGTTTTATGCTGAAAGGGATGAACAGAATTTAATGATACTAAGAAAAACACTGCATGAAGCTAAAAGTCAAGATCTCCATTATGTTTTAAAATAACGGATCTGTCAGTGTCACAGTGAACACATGCCACTTAATGGTAAGCTGATCATGAAACAAGCAAAGATCTATCACGATGAAGTGGAAATTGAAGGGAACTGAGATTATTCAACAGGCTGGATGCAGAAATTTAAGAAAAAGCACAGCATTAAATTTTTAAAGATTTGTGGCAATAAAGCATCTGCTGATCATGAATCAGCAGAGAAATCATTGATGAGTTTGCCAAGGTTGTCAATGATGAAAATCTGACACCAGAACAAATCCATAATGCTGATGAACCATCCCTGTGTTGGCATTATTGCCCCAGAAACACATTGACTATAACTGATGAAACAGCCCTACAGGAATTAAAAAGGCCAATGACAGAATAACTGCTGAGATGTGCTAATGCAGCAGGCACAGTTGCATGTAAGCCTGCTGTGAAGGTAAAAGCTTGCATCCTCACTGTTTTAAAGGACTGATTTTCTTACCAGTCCATTATCATGCCAACAAAAAGGCATGGATCACCAAGGACATCTTTTCTGGTTGATTTCACAAACACTTTGTACCAGTAGCTTGTGCTCACTGCAGTGAAGCTGGGCTGGACGGCAACTGCAAGATGTGTTATTCCTTGACCAATGTTCTCCTCACCCTCCAGCTGAATTTCTTTCTTTCTTTCTTTTTGAGATGGAGTATTGTTCTGTCACCAGGCTGGAATGTAATGGCACGACCTCAGTTCACCACAACCTCTGACTCCTGGGTTCAAGTGATTCTCCTGCCTCAGCCTCCTGAGTAGCTGGGATTACAGGCATGCACCACCACGCCTGGCTAATTTTGTATTTTTAATAGAGAGGGAGTTTCTCCATGTTGGTCAGGCTGGTCTTGAACTCCTGACCTCAAGTGATCCGCCCTCCTCGGCCTTCCAAAGTGCTGGGATTACAGGCGTGAGCCACGGCACCTGGCTGAGCTGAAATTCTTACAAAAAACAATGTCTATGCCATATACTTTCTTAAAAAATGTGACTTCATTAATTCAGTCATGTGACCAGGACATCCTCGGATTAATGAATAGTAAATATAAAAACTCTTTCTTTAACAGCATGCTAGCAGTAGTGAACAGAAACATAAGCGTGAAAGGTTTTCTTTCTTTTTTTTTTTTTTTTAGATGAGGTCTCACTCTGTTACTCAGGCTGGAGTGCAGTGGTGCAATCTTGGCACACTGCAACCTCTGCTTCCCAGGCTCAAGTGATCCTCTCACCTCAGCCTCCCAAGTAGCTGGGACCACAGGTGTTGTCACCACGCCTGGCTAATTTTTTTGTATTTTTGGTAGAGATGGGGTTTTACCATGTTGCCCAGACTGGACTAGAACTCCTGGACTCAGGCAATTTGCCTGCTTTGGCCTCCCAAAATGCTGGGTTTACAAGTGTGAGCCACCATGCCCAGCCCTGAAAGGTTTTCTTTTTCTTTCTTTCTTTCTTTTTTTTTTTGAGACAGAGTCTCGCTCTGTCGCCCAGGCTGGAGTGCAGTGGCGTGATCTTGGCTCACTGCAACCTCCGCCTCCCAGGCTCAAGTGATTCTCCTTCCTCAGCCTCCCGAGTAGCTGGGATTTCAGGCGCCCACCACTATGCCTGACTAATTTTTATATTTAGTAGAGATGGGGTTTCACCATGTTGGCCAGCCAGTCTGGAATTCCTCACCTCAAGTGATCTGCCTGCCTCAGCCTCCCAAAGTTCTGGGATTGCAGGTGTGAGCCACTGTGCCTGGCCAGCCCTGAAAGGTTTTCTAAAGGAGTTTAGCATGAAGGATGCTGTTGTGTCAGTGCTTGGAACACAGTGACTAAAGATACAACTGTGCGTGCCTGGTACAACCTCCAACCTGAGACTATTCAATGATGCTAACGAGGAAGGTGGTGACTTTGAAGAATTCCATATGTCAAGTGAGAAAAAAAAAAGTGATCCCTGACCTCCTTACATGCAAACAGTATACCTTCAGATTCTGTCAGTATCCTGAAAGAAGTGGATGTTGAAGAAGTTTTTAACATCTATAATGAGACTATAATTGTCATTCATTGACTGATAGTGAAATACCTGAAATGGTTCTGAATCGAGGAGGTTGTGATAATGGTGATGCTGAAGTATTAACACTGCAGAAAAAGGGCCTATAGACAACGTGGTGAAAATGTGTGATGGGTTTATGGCTGGAATCGAGCAGCGTGTATTCATATAAAATCAAAGAGAGACTTCTGAGACAAAAACTGTTGTTACTGAGGCAGAGGACTCTGGAGGAAATGTTTTTAAAAGCCACCCAGGCAGGGCGCGGTGACTCACGCCTGTAATCGCAGCACTTGGGGAGGCCTAGGTGGGTGGATCACGGAGTCAGGAGATCGAGACCATCCTGGCCAACATGGTGAAATCCCGTCTCTACTAAAAACACAAAATCAGCCAGTCGTGGTGGCGAGCGCCTGTAGTCCCAGCTACTCAGGCTGCTGAGGCAGTGGAATCGCTTGAACTCGGGAGGCGGAGGTTGCAATGAGCCAAGATTGTGCCACTGCACTCCAGCCTGGGTGACAGAGCAAGACTCTGTCTCAAAATAAATAAATAAATAAATAAATAAAATAAAAAATAAAAAAAGCCACCAAGCAGAATGCCTCCTCATCTGTAGATGACCCACTTCCTGGTCCCTCAACTGCTTCGGATGTTTTTTCTCACCTAAAAATTAAAATACAGTGCAACGTAACCCCTGAACCAAAAGCACAACATCGTAGGTAGAGATAACAGCTGTTGGCTGTTGTTGCAGTTTAGCGGCTGATACAGGTTTTCTGGGGATGCTACTATGCTGCTTAGTTACCCTGAACACATGATTTTTGCACTGTATTAATCGTATGTCATTTTTTTTTTTACTGTTAAGTACTTATGTGTGAATAAGTGGAAGAAAATGACAGCTTATTGGTATATAAATCAGCGTCAGGAATGATGATGCCAAACAACCACAGACTGTCCACATGGGTGGCTGAGATAGTGACACCTTTGCTTTCTGATGGTTCAATGTGCACCATCTTTGTTTTATTCACAAAATTATTTAAAATATTGTATAAAATCTCCTTCAGGCTATGTGCATAAGATATAGGCAACATAAATACATTTTGTGTTTAGACTTGCATCCCAGCTCTAAGATATCTCATTATGTATAAGCAAATATTCCAAAATCTGAAAAAGTCTTAAATTTGAAACACTTGTGGTCCTAAGCATTTCAGATAAGGGATATTTAACCTCTATTCATAAATTTACTAAGTGAGGAAGATAATTTGATTTAGGAGTTAAACATCTCACATGGTAGCAGAGTGTATTGCCTAAGTTCTCTGCTTTATTCCTATACGTGGGTGTGTTGTAATCAACTGCAAGAGTTGTGTCAAATAATTTATTTTTAAAATTATGAATTGAAGTGTTAAGTCCAATGGAAGAAAAAAGGAGAGCAGGGAGGAGGTACGGAAATACTGAAGATACTGGCTGGGTGCAGTGGCTCGCACCTGTAATCCCAGCACTTGGGAGGCCGAGGTTTGCAGATTGCTTGAGCCCAGGAATTTGAGACCAGCCTGGGAAACATAGCAAGACCCCATCTCTACAAAAGATTTAAAAAAAATAGCCAGGTATGGTGGTGCGTGCCTGTGGTCCCAGCTACTCAGGAGGCTGAGGCAGGAGTATTGCTTCAGCCCAAGGGATTGAGGCTGCAGTGAGCTATGCTGGTGCCTTTGCACTCCAGCCTGGGTGACAGAGTGAGACCCTGTCTCATAAAAAGAAAAAAAGAAAGAAGAAGAAATACTGGAGATATGTTGGGGAAGGCACTGACTAAAATCTGCGTTTACTTTGTTTGAAAGTGTACTTAAACACTTATTTCTAACGAACAACATTGAGACTAATTTAAATTTTCTGGTGTGACTTTGCTTAATTCGATGATCTTGTGAAAGTTCTAGTTACCAGTAGAAACCAATTTTTCCTTCTAGTTCAAAATGACAAAGAATCAAGAGAAACAGAACTAATAAGGGCTCCCTGTGCTTATATTTTTACTGTTTTACGAGTCATCCATCTTCAATGAAATTTTTTTTCTTACAGGTAATCTAAATTGTTCTATGATAATTGGAAAATAACAGGATATTCTTAGATAACTGTGAGCAGGAGGCTCAAAACTGGTTCCTGTTGGAAACAGTTGCAGAGCTTTCAAGAAATACGCACATGTATACACACAAAGGGGCCTCTCCCTCAACAACGAAGGAGCAGCTAAACCGCATAGCTGCAGAAGGCCATCGATCACATTTATTACATTGCAGACAGCAGCAATTTTAAGTGAGGCTGGGCTTCCCAAATGAATTCCAATAATTCAAGTTATGATTCCTAAACTGTGTGTCAGACAAATTCAATATTACTTTTAGGGGAAAAAAAGTTGAAATTATTAGTTCCATTATACGAGTAAGAGAACTTGGGTTTTATTACTTTAATCATTAATAAAGACGTTACAATCCACTTGGTGATTTTTTTTTCAAATAAAAGAATGAGATAAATTGTGCAAATCCTACTTACTGCATTATAGTTGCATAAATGGTCATGCGTTTTTTGTTTTGTGTTTTGTTTTCTTACATCAGAAATAGATTTATTTTGGTGTCTATTTTGGATTTTGGAGACTACTTTTTTGGTTTCTGTTTTTTTCCAAAATGGAAATCTTTTTTGTTGTTTTTGCTGATTATAAATGTAATTTGTGGTCATGAAAAAGAAAAGAATACCGAAGAATATAAGGTATTTATACAAGAATAAAGTGAAATTGCCCCCAGATAATACCTTTTGGGGATATGTGGTTAAAACAAAACAAAACAAAAAGTAATTGATGTTATTTTCCAGAGCTTATTCCATCCATCCATCCATCCGTCCGTCCATCCATCCATCCATCCATCGATCCATGCCATCTTTCCATATTGAAGAGCAGAGAGTTTGGGAAAGGCAGGAAGGAATGAATTCTTCTCAGAGAGAGGAGGACTCACACAGTCCGTCATCAGAGCACTGTTCAGGCTGGCCTGGGAGCCGAGGATGGAAGCCCTGTTGTGTGGTGTCTGCAGAGCTGTGTGCTGGGAGTTTGGATCTCCACGCTCTCGTTTCAGCCAGGTTTCTAACTCATGTAAGACAATGGGCAAATCATGCAACCTCATCTATGAAATGTGTGTCCTTTGCATGCTAGTACACACTGAATTTTTGTTTGTTTGTTTTGAGACAGGGTCTCGCTCTGTCACCCAGGCTGGAGTGCAGTGGTGCAATCTCAGCTCACTGCAACCTCCGCCTCCCAGGCTCAAACAGTGCTCCTACCTCAGCCTCCTGGGTAGCTGAGACTACAGGTGCACGCCACCATGCCTGGCTAAGAAAGGGATTATTAATTTCTTTTATTTCCTTTTGTTTGTTTGTTTGAGACAGATTCTTGCTCTGTCTCCCAGGCTGGAGTGCAGCAGCATGATCTTGGCTCACTGCAACCTCCACCTCCCAGGTTCAAGCGATTCTCCCTGCCTCAGCCTCCTGAGTAGCTGGCATTATACACCACCAGGCCCAGCTAATTTTTTTTGTATTTTTAGTAGAGCTGGGGTTTCACCATGTTGGTCAGGCTGGTCTCAAACTCCTGACCTCAAGTAATCCACCCGCCTTGGCCTCCCATGATGCTGGGATTACAGGAGTGAGCCACTGCGCCCGGCCGGGATCATTAATTTTGGATATTATTTTTATTTACAAGAGCATCTAATTGGTGCAGTACTACAGACCTATGCCCTGAAATACTCTAACCAACATTTGACATGGTGTCTTTTTTCTTTTTTCTTTTTTTCAGTCCCATAATGGCTACTTAGCTCGCTTCCTTCAAGCTAAGCTTAAAATACTTAATGTTACTGAGGAATAGAGGCAAAACAGATGTCTGTGTTAACTCTGAGAAAATGCCTCAAAAATTGATCATGTCTTGTCATTGATAAAATGATAGTAGCACTGGCATCAGTAACACAGACAAGGGTTTGGGAGTGGTTGTCTATGCACACTGAATTTCAAATACGTGGTTCTCAGCAATACAGGGGGTTTTGTATGGAGCTGAATGAACCTTCCATAGTCTGAAAGCCAATCTTTGGGAAACAAATATCCGGTTGCCATGGAGACACTCAAGGTGGATGAAGGATGGATTAATCAAAATACAGTAAATCCTTTTTACGAGCTCCCTAAGAAATCTAGTGTGAAGAGAACCCTCTGCTCTGTCTTCTCTTTTTCTCCCCTCCATCACACAGGAAATCCACCATTGATGTACAATGACACACATTTATTGTACTGAGTTATGTGTATGTGCTAGTGAATGACGCTCTCTCTTGCCTGAAAGATACAGTCAGTCATATCAGCACAAGGGTACCCAAACATTATTTTTACAACCATTTTTGAAATTTAAGAAAAAAAATCATATATTCCTTGCAACGAAAAGAAAAAAGAATAGTTAGAAACAACTGCTGAATATAAATTGTGATTATTTATTAACTGAGCTACATTCTCTGGGGAATAAAGGATATGACATCACTTGCACTGAGATAGTAGCTGCATTCAGCCTGAGTCTCAGTGCACAACTAATCTGATCATTTTAACTGTTCAATTTAGTCAAAAAACAAGTCATCTCAGTCACAGTATCAGTTAAATAAATAAATGTATGCATCTAAATAAATTATTCAGTTGAATAAATTAAGTGAATAAATAAATTAAATGGCTATTCCTCTCCTTCCTAACAAACTGACAGGTCAAATTAATCAAAATAGTTAATCCAGTTGTGGAAGACATTTCCAGAAGCCTCCAGTAAATCATTCTTGGGCAGCCAATTCAATTTTAACTCCTGGTCTTGAATAGCCATGGACTCAGGCTGCCTGGATGAGCTAGCATACAGAATCAAGCGGATGTGAGTAGGTTTTGGACACCCTCCAAGGACAGATAAAGGTTCACAGTGAGGATGTTGGTTACTGCAGGCAAGGGGCCTACAGGAAGTCCAGGAGGACCAAACAGAGGCCACAGGCAGGAGGTTTTCAGGGCCTACACTCATGTTCTCACAGACTGAGGGAAACACAGAGGATGGGAATTCCACAGGAGTTCAGCATAGAGCGGAACAGTGGTTCTCAACTGGGGCTGATTTTGTTATCATTGGGGAAAGGTGTGTGTGTGGTTGCTACTTGCATCAAGTTAATGGATTCTAAGTAGCACAAAATGCTGCTAAACATGCTACAATGCACAGGCAGCCTCCTGCAAAAAAGAAAAATGTCAATAGCGCTGAGAATGAGAAATCCTGGAGGAGGAGAATAATAGTTAATTTTTTTTTTTTTTTTTAGACAGTCTCACTCTGTCGCCCAGGCTGGAGTGTGGTGGCACCGTGTCAGCTCACTGCAACCTCTGTCTCCTGGGTTCAAGCAATCCTTCTGCCTCAGCCTCCCAAGTAGCTGGGATTACAGGCGCCCACCACCACACTCAGCTAATTTTTGTATTTTTTAGTAGAGATGGGGTTTCACCATGTTGGCCAGGCTGGTCTTGATCTCCTGACCTCGTGATCCACCCACCTCAGCTTCCCAAAGTGCTGGGATTACAGGCATGAGCCACCGTGCCTGGCCCTAGTTAATTATTTCTAAGTAGCATTTTAGATTGAGCACCAATTCATAGATTTGCTAACAGAACAGAGGGTTATAACCTCTGATCTCAGCTATAAGAAATCAGCTCCCAGTTTGGAATCTGAAGCCCTGGGTCTCGACCTGAGCCTTGCTTTTTATTATGACTGGCAAGATGGCAGCCTCTTTGAGCTCAGCTATTTAATTTGTTACATGGTGATAGTAATAGCTGCCTACCTTATAGTAAATGCTATAACAGATATGAAAACATGGAACCTATATCAGTGGTCCTAAAATAATGATTGGAAATTAACAAGCCTGGATTATCTTATCCATATGGTGTTTTTTTGTTTGTTTGTTTTCTTCTTGAGGCAAAATGGCTTACTTCTGACCAGTGGTGACATTAAGAAGAACAAAAAGAATTGATTTGGAATTGATCACTCATTTTGGATCTTCATTTGTAAAATGCCCATTTATTGCTTGAGTTGGGGGCTACCAGGTGTGAGGATGCAAGTTTGAAGAAGGTATATTTCTTTGCACTAGGAAAAAAAATAGAATAGGTAGAGAAAGAATTGGGGAGGGCCAAGGGGGAAGCAATGTAGCTAAGACAACAATCATGATAAACGAAGGATCTAAGTTTTGCTGTGAGAGATACAGTGTAACTCTCTCTTCAATCTCACTGTAAAGTCTTTAGTAAAATCTTCTTCACTCCACTATGCCTTATGAGTTCATACTGGTTTTATATCATTTTGTTTTTTATACAATCAAGTACTGAGTCCTGCTTTGCTGTGAATATGCGGGGCTACCACTAGCCCATGTTAAGGAACATTATCGAAAACTTGGACCTAAGGCGAAAGGTGATTAATGTCATGCTAAGAACATTTCTAGCAAGCCCACCCAAGGACCATCTGACTCAGGAAATTTAAGCTTGTTGGCATAATTCATTAGAACCCAGAGACTTTGCAATTCTGTAAAGTTGATCTGGTGCAACAACTTTCTTTTTTGTTTAGTAGGAAAGGTAAAGCAGAAGGTTATGATTTTTTAAAATAATTTTTTTCGAGGCAGGGTCTGGCTCTGTTACCCAGGTGGGAGTGCAGTGGCGTGACCTCCTGGGCTCAAGCCATCCTCCTGCCTTATTTTTTAATTTTTTTCTAGAGACAAGGTCTCACTATGTTGTCCAGGCTGGTTTCAAACTCCTGACCTCAAGCAAGAAGGTTATGATCGTATTATTCCTGTAAGATTATTATTTTTTAAAATTTTAGAGACAGGGTCTCTGTTACTCAGGCTGGAGTGCAGTGGTGGTATCATATCTCACTGCAGCCTCAAACTCCGGGGCTTAAGCAATCCTCCCACCTCAGGTGTGTACCACTATGCTGAGCTAATTCTTTAAATTTTTGTAGAGATGAGGTCACTATGCTGCCCAGGCTGCTCTTGAACTCCTGGCCTCAAGTGATCCTGAAGCCGTCTAGGGTCTCTGGAGCAGTCTTGTTGTCTGGGGTGTTATCTGAGCTCTTTGTCTCATGACCAAGAGAATTAAGGAGTGTGGACACCAAAAGTGAGGTTGGAGCAAAAGTTTAATAAGTGAAAGAAGAAAGCTTTCCTCTGTGGAGATGGGGCCTGAGAGCGTTGCTGTTTCACAGTTGAATACAAAGTCTTTTATAAACAAGCCAGTGGGGTGGGGTGTTTCATTTGCATACGGTGCAAAAAACCAGTTCCTTATTTGCATAAGGTGCAAATTTCTGACAGCTCCACCCCATCCCTCTAGTGAGCATGTGAGTTCTTAACCTGAGTTACTCCATATTGTGTCATTTCCCTTACTGCACATGTGTCAGGAGATGGAATTTTCCATTGTGGACCTGCCTGATTCAGTGTAAATTTAATCTATACAGCTGCAGGCCTGTCTTAGGCAAGCCCCCTGATGCCAGTCCCCTTATCTGAATATGCCCAAAAAGGAAAGGAATGTGCTCACTGAAGCCCGCTGTGTATACCTGGAGCTCATTTGTTGCTCAAAAGATAAATGTGTTGAGCCTTGCTTCCTTATCTGTGCTTGCAGCTTGATTTCTTCCAGGCTGATCCTTTGTTGGAAGGGCTTCTACTGGGTGTCTGTCTGAACTATCTGCCTAACTAGTTCCTTCCTCTCTCTTCTCTCAATCCTCCCACCTCAGCCTCCCAAAGTGCTGGGATTATAGGAGTGAATGGCACATGGCCCCCTTAGGGTTTTAATCATCATATAACTTTATCTAATTTAACAACTTTATTTCAGCATTACTGCCCCCTCTCCACTTATCATAAAAATCTAGTTTCTTAAATTCTCTTTTGAACTGGGCTTTTCATCCTTCTGGGTTCCTTATTAATGAGTTTAATAAATATTTGACATGAACTCACTATTTGTATTAGAATTATGTTTTTAACATTTTGAGAGCTATGCCTTAGCACCTGTAGCCAGCTTTTGTGAGATTTAGGAAAAAGGTATCCCTTCCTTGAGTATAATTAGTTTTCTTTTCCTTAAGCACAATTTTAAGAAGGTATTATAATTTTTCTTTCTTTATTTATTCTCTTTAAAATAGAGACAAGGTCTCCCTGTGTTACCTAGGCTGGTCTCAAATCCTGGGCTCAAGAGATTCTCCTTCTTTGGCTTCCCAAAATGCTAGGATTACAAACATGAGCCATCATGCCTGACTATATTTATTTCTTAATAAAAATTATAGCAAGAATGAAGTCATTCTATACAAATTCTACAAATTGAATGATTAAATAGGAAGCACAAATATTTAATTACACTAAGAACTCACTAGAATAATTAAGAAATCATTAGGAATTAATTTGTTAGAAGGTAGTTATATACATCTTACTTTCAGAGACAAAACATTTTAATGACAGTTTTGAGGCAGGAGAATAAGGTCTGGGAGCAGGAAACCTAAGGCCTTCCTAGAACTAAATCAAATAGAAAAACTCCAACTTTCTTAGACCAAGTAAATAACTTTGTATCTCTACTTCAGCTATGACAGGAAACATCCTCTTAATTTGCATAAGGTGTACACCAAGTAAATAACTTTGTAACCTCACTTCATCTTCTTTATTTGCATAGTGTGTACTCCAAGTAAATAACTTTGTAACTTCACTTCAGCCTTTTCATTTACAAAGGGCTTACACCAAGTAATCAATGGGAAACCTCTAGAGGGTATTTAAACCCCAGAGAATTCTGTAACTGGGCTAGCCACTTGCTGGGGCCGCTCCCGCTCTGTGGAGTGTGCTTTTGTTTCAATAAATCTCTGCTTTTATTGCTTCATTCTTTTCTTGCTTCGTTTGTGCATTTTGTCTAATTTTTTGTTTAAAATGCTAAGAACCTGGACACCTCAACCGGTAACATATTTTGGCAAGCCAGTCAGGAGGTAAGCCCAAAGCTTGGGGTTTATTTTTCTCATTTTCCTTTCTGTTCCATACAGGGGAATCTCTCTCTCTCTCTCTCTCTCTCTCTCTCTTTCCTTTCCAACTGTGGACCCTTGATGGGCAGTGACTAAACAGGAAGGTAACTGCAGGATTCTGGCCAGGGCTACTCTCCAGTGTTGCCTGAACACAAGCAGTGAATGGGGGTAGTTGCCTGCCTGGAAAGGGGAAGGATTCTTTTCTGTCTTTTCTGGTTGTGATCTCTGACCCCTACATGTGGTGCAGCTCCTCTGGGGCAAACTCACATGCCTTTCAGGCAATGTAAACCTTCTTTTCTTATGAACAATTCTTCCCTTCCCCTACTCTTCTGGCTAAGGACAAAAGAAACCTACCCAGCCTCCTATCATTACAGTTTGTATCAGTCCATTTTCACGCTGCTGATAAAGACATACCCAAGACTGGGTAATTTATACAGGAAAAGGGGTTTAATGGGATAACAGTTCCACATGGCTGGGGAGACCTCACAATCACGGTAGAAGGCAAGGAGGAGCAAGTCATGTCTTACATGGATGGCAGCAGGCAAAGAGAGAGCTTGTGCAGGGTAACTCCTCTTTTTAAAGCCGTCAGATCTCACGAGACTTATTTTGTAACATGAGAACATCATTGGAAAGGTTTGCCCCCATGATTCAATTACCTCCCACTGGGTCCCTCCCACACTTGGGAATTCAAGATGAAATTTGGGTGGGGACACAGCCAAACCATATCATTTCACCTCTGGCCCCTCCCAAATCTCACATCCTCACATTTGAAAACCAATCATGCCTTCCCAACAGCCCCCCAAAGTCTTAACTCATTTCAGCATTAATTCAAAAGTCCACAGTCCAAAGTCTCATCTGAAGCAAGGCAAGTCCCTTCCACCTGTAAAGTCAAAAGCAGGTTAGTTACTTCCTAGATACAGTGGGGGTACAGGCATTGGGTAAATACAGCCATTCCAAATGGGAGAAATTGGCTAAAACAAAGGGGCTACAGGCCCCATGCAAGTCTAAAATCCAGTGGGGCTGTTGAACCTTAAAGCTGCAAAATGATCTCCTTTGCCTCCATGTCTCACGTCCAAGTCATGCTGATGTAAGAGGTGGGTCCCCATGGTCTTGGGCAGCTCCACCCCTGTGGCTTTGCAGGGTACAGCCTCCCTCCCGGCTGCTTTCATGGGCTGGCGTTGAGTGTCTGCAGCTTTTCCGGGGACATGGTGCAAGCTGTCAGTGAATCTGCCATTTCTGGCATCTGGAGGATGGTGGCCCTTTTCTCACAGCTCCACGAGGCAGTGTCCCAGTAGGGACTCAGTGTGGGGGCTCCAATACCACATTTTCCTTCTGCACTGCTTAGCAGAGGCTCTCCATGAAAATCCCACCCCTGTAGCAAACTTGTGCCTGGACATCCAGGCGTTTCCATACATCTTCTGAAATCTAGGCAGAGGTTCCCAAACCTCAATTCTTGACTTCTGTGAATTTGTAGGCTCAACACCACATGGAAACTGCCAAAGCTTGAGGCTTGCACCCTCTGAGGTCATGGCCTGAGCTCTATGTTGGCACCTTTCAGCCATGGCTGCAGCGGCTGGGATGCAGAGCACCAAGTCCCTACGTTATACACAGTACAGGAACCCTGGACCTGGCCCAAGAAACCATTTTTCCCTCCTAGGCCTCCAGGCCTGTGATGGGAAGTGCTGCCGTGAAGACCTCTGACATGCCCTGGAGACATTTTCCTCATTGTCTTGAGGGTTAACATTCAGCTTCTTGTTACTTATGCAAATTTCTGCAGCTGGCTTGACTTTTTCCTCAGAAAATGGGATTTTCTTTTCTATTGCATTGTCAGGCTGCAAATTTTCCAAACTTTTATGCTCTGCTTTCTTTATAAAACTGAATGCTTTTAACAGCACCCAAATCACCTCTTGAATGCTTTGCTGCCTAGAAATTTCTTCTGCCAGACACCCTAAATCATCTCTCTCAAGTTCAAATTTCCACAAATCTCTAGGACAGGGGCAAAATGCCACCAGTCTCTTTGCTAAAACATAATAAGAGCCTCCTTTGCTCCAGTTCCCAACAAGTTCCTCATCTCCATCTGAGACCACCTCAGCCCCGACCTTATTGTTCATATCACTATCAGCATTTTTGTCAAAGCCATTCAACAAGTCTTAGGAAGTTCCAAACTTTCGCACATTTTCCTGTCAGCATACATTTTGTCTGGATTTTATATTTGTCTCTGCTAGATATTTTGAAGTGTTAGTGTGTAGCATAGAAGGTTATAAAAGTGTAAACCCAGTCACAACAAAATCATATTGGTTTATGTGCCTTTTTTTTTGACAAAAGAGAGTAATTTAATGTTATTAGCTAAATCACTAACTTTAAATGATAGCATCTAATATCTCAGTTTACAGAAGTAATTTAATTTAAATAAACTGTTAAAAATGAAATAAGTAAGAATTCTAGTTAACACATAATTCTGTATACAAAACGTGCCAGAAAGCGTTGTGTTATTAGTGAGAAAAAGTGTAATTCAAAAGTTATCTAAAAATTAGTTCAAATGACAGATTTGAAAAGGTTAATTATGAAACAACGTAGTAGGGCACCAGTAAGTAGGGGAGAAAAATGTGGAAAAGGCTTAGATAATAAAATATTCTTTAAAACCTGATAGAGAATTGGAGAAATTTGGCTAATTAACATGTTCATAGTTAAAGCTCTTAGTCTTGATTAAAGTAAAATAAATATTGTAAAGAAATGCATCAGAAGTTTGGTAATTTCTTTTTTAAGCATGAAGCTGGATTTAGTGTGGAGCCAAATTTCACATACATGCTTGCATTGCTTCACACTACATTTACTGTTTTGCATGGATAGCACTGGCACTGGAGTACTTATTGGTCATGTGCCTACAGTGAATTTCTTCTTTCTTTCTTTATCTTTTTGGAGATGGAGTTTCACTCTTGTCCCCCAGGCTGGAGTGCAGTGGAGCAATCTTGGCTCACTGCAACCTCCGCCTCCAGAGTTCAAGCGATTCTCCTGCCTCAGCCTCCGAAGTAGCTGGGATTACAGGTGTATGCCACCATGCCCAGCTAATTTTTGTATTATTCGTAGAAATGAGGTTTTTACCATGTTGCCCAGGCTGGTCTTGAACTCCTAACCTCAGGTGATCCACCCACCTCAGCCTCCCAAAATGCTGGGATTACAGGCATGAGCCACTGTACCTGGCCTAGAGTGAATTTATTGATTGCACAGGATGTGTGGTGATATTGGTGGACTTAAGGATACTGAATTGTGTATCAGGAATAAAATATTTATTATGTGGGGTTTGGGGGGCCCTGGGTAACAATGTAGCCTCCAGGGTAGATTGGGTAGAAAAAATTTAGGGTTGGTTTCCTGTTTCTGTGTTTTTGCTTCTAATTTTTATTAATTTGCTGTTTATTCTCCTCTGGGCTTTGCTTGTGTATGCATATATATAAAACCATGATTTTTTTTTTAGTTTCTAGTGGAAAACTTTTATTTGGTTCTGTGAATAGTTATTTCATTTCCAATGCCTTTCTAGCAAGTCATCATTTGTTCCATTAATCTGGAATTCCTAGACTACCTTTGTCAGGCCCACAGGAATTGATGGGGTGCACCAGCTTTTAAAACTTCAACTGGGCCGGGCGCGGTGGCTCACGCCTGTAATCCCAGCACTTTGGGAGGCCGAGGCGGGCGGATCACAAGGTCAGGAGATCGAGACCATCCTGGCTAACACGGTGAAACCCCGTCTCTACTAAAAATACAAAAAAATTAGCCGGGCGTGGTAGCAGGCGCCTGTAGTCCCAGCTACTCGGGAGGCTGAGGCAGGAGAATGGCGTGAACCCGGGAGGCGGAGCTTGCAGTGAGCCGAGATCGCGCCACTGCACTCCAGCCTGGGTGACAGAGCGAGACTCCGTCTCAAAAAAAAAAAAAAAAAAAAAAAAACTTCAACTGACTTTTTGGATATTAGGCTCCCTGATACTTTGAATGTATTGAGTATACTTTCGTAAATAGAATTTGAGTCATTTTTCTCTCTGTCTGCCTAATTTCTCCAAAATTTGTAAACTATTTGTGAATGTTCTTAACTCATGGCAATTTATTTATTTATTTATTTTTTTGCCTACAGTTGAGTAGGGTTGCTAGGGCTGCATAGGGAAGGAGAACCCAGAAATCTGACATGCCATCAAAAGGGTAAGAATTGCTTACCAGTTGGACTTCTGACCTCTCTCTGTGCAAACCAATCGAATGAATGGTAAAAATCACTGTTTATCTCCTTTGTAAAGTTTTCGTTAATGTGAAAAGAAATTCTGAGGCTACTCATAAGCTGTAGCAAATCTGGGTTATTTTGTGCTATGAATTTTTCTTTCTCTGTTGTACTGTCATGAAGAGGTGTACCTTAGGATAGAACATGGGCTTAGGACCCCATAAGCTCACTGCTCGTGACAACCCAGTAGCCTGGTCAGTAACAAACTTTGCTGCGGGTCCCTGAAACAAACAAAACAACTGGATGAGGTCTCCATCTTGTTTCATGTCCCTAGGAGGTCATAGTTAGCTCTAAAAATTGTCTTAAGTAGTTGGAAGCCTTTGCAAGCTCAAAATGAGCTACTCTAGACTCCTTCTGAAAGGAACAGTGTAGACTGTCCAATGCTGTGGCTCAGCAGCTGGGGTTTTGCCATTTTACAGTGGTGGCCTGTGTTCAGTCCTGGCTTGGGAAATGGTTCCTTTCTGGTTTGATATCTGTGTGACCTTTACCATTTGTTGGTTCTTTTCCCCTCTGTGAACCATCTTGAATTTTTCTTCTCTGAGCATCTGGGAGGTTACCTTTGGTAACGTTCAAAAGCCAGAAATATTGGCCACTTCATGTGGCTAAAATTGGGTAATATGAGATTTTAAAGGATTTTTTTTTTTTAAAGAATGCTATGGTTAAGTCAGTTTAATTAAAAGTGGATTCTAACTACAGGTACATTTAAAAGGCCTTTATGTTGTGTTTTTTTTCTCTTCTTGGATCTTGTTTTTCTGGAAGAAGGTTTTTTTCTTCTCAGTCGACTGAATGATTTTTGTGGGAGTCCTAAAATTCTAGTATATTCTGAGTATATTCTATCAATCTTAATTATTACGTTAAGTTACTGTAGACCACAGAAATAACCAAATTTCCTTGTCAATAGTGTTTTTAACTACCATTATTTAAAGTCATTTGAACTCCATGGTCTTAAGTCAAATTACCTATTATAACCCGTTAGTTATCAGTACTATGCCCGTAAGTTGGAGAAACAACTGGTATTCAAGAGGTCATAAGTCCAGTGTTAAGCATAGGCTCATGGAGAACTAGGATAGCCACCTTGTCCTTCCTGAGTCCTTAAAGCTTTTGTTATTAAAGGTTATGCATTCTATGACTCATCATGGAAGAGATAAAATGATCCAAATTAAATTTATACTGGAGTGCTGACTTATAAATTGCTAAAGTATTTTATAACCAATATTTGGTTTGTCAAATCCGTATTCCTGGGAAGACAATCAAAGCTTCAGGTACATTTGGCTACCTGACGGGTCACTTAAACATTTCAATTGTCATTTTCAATGCATGTTTTCTGGCTGTATAAAAGCGTTCCCATGCAAGAGGGCTGATGTTGTAACCGTAGATTATTATGCTACTGTGTATTTTCACCAGGTAAAGAAAGCTTTTTATGGTTCACTGAGTGAGGAAAATCAACCCCTTCACAGTCTAGAACAGGAAGATTGGATCTTCTGAGAACATCAGAGAAAGACTGTCCTTGCCATCCACACTACAGCAAAACTTCGGGACCTTGAACTTTGAGTTCGTAATCTCACAGATGAAAAGGGTCCCTCCACACTCTTGGAACTGTACACCCATTGGAACCCTTAAGGTAAAGCTAACCAGGGAAGTTTCTCCCCAGAAAAAGATGGCATCCTTGATGCGAACAACTTTTCCCAACATCATGGATCAAAACTTCTCCACTATCATGAGACTCTTTGAATATTTTTTCCTTGTTTATGCCTCTATGAACAGTAGAAATGGAAAAGAGGTTTGTTGTGTGTACTTATGGGGCATACTTTTATTTGTGAAGGATTTTGCAGCCAGCCTTACACATGGATAACCTTATACTTTGGTAGATAAAAGATGAAAGCCCGATGTAGGTGAGAAAGTTTTTTTTTTTTTTTTTTTTTTTTGAGATGGAGTCTCGTTTTGTTGCCCAGGCTGGAGTGCAGTGGCACAATCTCAGCTCACTGCAAGCTCCACCTCCCTGGTTCATGCCATTCTCCCACCTCAGCCTCCCAAGTTGCTGGGACTACAGGCACCGGCCATAACACCTGGCTAATTTTTGTATTTTTAGTAGAGACGGGGTTTCACCGTGTTAGCCAGGATGGTCTCGATCTCCTGACCTTGTGATCCACCCGCCTCGGCCTCCCAAAGTGCTGGGATTCCAGGCATGAGCCACCACACCTGGCCTGTAGGTGAGAAACTTTAATGGTACATATGTCGCCTCATAATCAGTCAGAAATGGAACATTGGTTCATTCCTCTTAATCCACATCATGGGTTAAAGAGAACATTGCCAGGAGGCCTTCACTCTTCTAGAAGGGCATCATTTGTTAGGTCCTTTTTCCATGGTTTGGAGTAAAAACAATGATTAGAAATTTATCCCTCGTGATAGGCTGTACAGCAGATTCTACTGTAAAGGCTATAGTTACACAACAGACTTTAAAGACTTTAAATTCTCTTGTAAAGGTTATGATAGAATTGGCTGAATGGAAGTATCTGTGCAGCTGCTGGCACTGTGACCTATGGAGAAATGCATCAAATGAAGATTATAGAGATTCAGTGGTAGGGGATTAATGAAGGGATTGCTTATTTAGGTGAGTAGACTGTTTAGCTCATTCTTTGATCTATTTGATTTTATGTGGTTTGGTTTATGGGAACCCTGGGTAAGGATTACACTCCAAGGTATTGGTATTATCCTCCCAATAGTCATAATAATAGTCTCCCTGGTGAGCTGCATTATCTCAAAGGTTTTAAGTGTTTGCGTGCAGCCATCTCTAGAATGTCAAATGGTTTCTCTTTAACCTGAATGACAAGAGCTGAAAGAAATATGCCACCATGAGGACACTGTAACCTATCAATGATGTGCTGAGACCGGAAACCCAACATGGTGGTAACTGAGAGTGGCGGTAACGCCTTAAGTATTGGTCACACTCTCACCTAAGTGAGAACCTGACCAAAAAGGGGGAATTTTTTAAAACAAAATTATGGGAGGTCATTGTTTTGGACTGAGCTCATGTGCTAGGCCCCAACAGACCAAACCAAACCAAAATGGAGTCATTCATGCTAAGACTTTAAGTAAACATACAGATCTTAGAACAGATCAGGTTTTGTTTTTCTCCTGCAAATCTGTATAACAAACATTCCTGACAGCACAGGTATCCACCTCCTGAAGTTCCCATTAAATCTTTTAAACAAATGCATTTCCTGTCCCCTAGAGACTGTCAAGCTTCAGATGATCATGCAAGAAGGGTTCCAGTTAGTTCCAGATGAAGACACCCCCCACCTCCCTGGCCATCAAGAAGCTACCCTGCCTCCATTAGACAGCACAGGGTGAGAGTTCCATGATCCCCAGTAGGTAGAGACTACACCCCAAGCCAGCATGAAGGAGTTGCAGAAGAAAGACCATCAGTCCCTCTGACTCCCAGAAAGATTTATGAGGATCATGTCTCTCATGGGGGAGATGAGGCAGGAGAATAGGGGCAGGGGGCAGGGAACCTAAGGACTTCTTAGAACTAAATCAAACAGAAAAAACCCAACTTTCTAAGACCAAGTAAATAACTTTGTAACTCTACTTCAGCTATGACAGGAAACATTCTCTTCATTTGCACAAGGTATACACCAAATAAATAACTTTGTAGCTTCACTTCATCCCCTTCATCTGCACAGGGTGTACCCCAAGTAAATAACTTTGTAACTTCACTTCAACCTCTCCATTTAAATAGAGTGTACACCAAGTAACCAATAGAAACCTCTAGAGGGTATTTAAACCCCAGAGAATTCTGTAACTGGGCCCTTGAGCCACTTGCTCAGGCCACTCCCACCCTGGGGAGTGTGCTTTCATTTCAATAAATCTGTTTTTGTCGCTTCATTCTTTCTTTTCTTTGTGCGTTTTGTCCAATTCTTTGTTCAAAATGCCAAGAACCTGGGCACCCTCAACTGGTAACAGTTTCAATGCCTGCTTACTCATGTCTTATTTTCTAAAGGAAAACAAAGTTTTTCTTATGCCATCATATACCTTTAATAAACCTTAGTTTGGTGAAGCTATGAAATTTTCCATTGGCAGTTACTGCCACAAAGTTAACTTTATGCTTAGAGCTACCAAAGTTATAGGGCATGTAAACAGCAAATTATTGGGGCAAATATATTACAATACCTCAACTAGAGAAATGGAAGTGTTGATTTTAGAAATCAACTAAAAGTTTTAGTTTCATATACATTGAAGTCTTGTCAGTGTCATTTTTCTTACTATGTTCACCAGTCAATTTCAATAGTTAGTGCTTACATAGTTGTAGTAGTTTATATTTCTTAGAATTCTTTAAATTACATTTGTCATCTAGAACACAGAAAGACCATGATTTTCTTTCAGTATTTTAAAACTTTCCTTTAAAGATGATATTGTTGTATCTAGCATAGAAAAAAATTGAATTTGAAATTTAGTTTTGGATCATAGATTGGATTTTCAGTTGAATTGAAATGTCTTGGTCCTTTTTCAGGCTTGCCTATATCAGTGAGTTTGTCAATGCCAAGAGACTTTGCAACTTTTTTAGTATCAATATATTTTTCCTAAGCATTATTGCTGTGTCTTCAAAAAAGTTATTAATTCCTTTAATGCTTTTAAGTGCATTATGTACATTGAATTTTTGCTCCTGCATCATTTTGCATATAACATCAATTTTACTGAAGCTATTATACCAAATTGGTGCTGAGCAAATATATTTAAAATTGGTTATTTTCAAAATTATCACTTTGGCTTGTGTTACAGAAAAATTCAACAATTAAACTCACAATAATGTCTGAGTATTGCATTCTTCCTTTGAGTTTCTAGGGTCATGATAGCTTTGACTGGATTTTTATCTTTTTTTTTTTTTTCAAAAATGGCTTCAAAATTTTCTCTTCTAAAATTATTTTCAAGTATCTCCAACTCTGATGCCAGAGACATTGTTGCGTGTTTTCTGTAAAGTTTAAAGAATGTGCAAAACAAGGAACACAGGCTGTGTTATATACATTTTTTCAGGGATTTACTGTTACTGGTCTTTTTTTTTTTTTTTCTTTTTCTCTGAGACCGAGTCTTACTCTGTCATCCAGGCTGGAGTGCAGTGGCACAATCTTAGCTCACTGCAATCTCCACCTCCCAGGTTCAAGTGATTCTCCTGACTCAGCCTCCCTAGTAGCTGGGACTACAGGTGCCCGCCACCAAGTCTGGCTAATTTTTGTATTTGTAGTAGATACAGGGTTTCACCATGTTGGCCAGGCTTGTCTCAAACTCCTGGCCTCAAGTGATCCGCCCGCCTCAGCCTCCCAAAGTGTTGGGATTACAGGTGTGAGCCACCGCGCCCGGCCAAGGGATTTGTTGTTCCATCCCTTACATTTTCCATGTGTATTTGTAGGATTGTTATTTTCCTGACCATCTAAATTATTTCATCTAGATTCAGTTTTTATAAGCATTCTACTGGGAATTGATATTATCTCTGTCAATATAGCTCAACCATTTTTTCCCCCAGTAAATTATAGCCCCAGAAAATAAGACTGCAGACTAATAAGTAAGTAACTTTATCATTTGCTTTAGGAAATTCCTGCAAACTAATTTATTAAGGCAAACAGTTGCCTGGTTGTGGCAACAGCTAGTCTTATCAAGAGTACTGTGTGCTCACCTGGACAAATAGCTGGTCTTACCAAGACAATAGTTTCATTTCTCCAGACTTGTTTAAAGACTTGCTGTGACCACCAATCCTGAACTATTATGTCACGAACTTTCTTTCCAAATCCCCACCAGTCCCTGCCTTGAAGGACCTGCCCTGCATCACCAGACCCCAAAACTTTCCCCTGCCAAGACACTGCGGAGGCTTTGCTAAGATGCTGCTCTCCCTTGCTGCCATAAGTCAAATACACTTGTCTTTGCTTGACTAACAGGTTATTCTGGCAGTTTCTGCAGAGGAATCAACAATCAACATTATTAAAAACACATATAGTCATTTTCTAGTCATGTCAGTTATGGAACAAACTGCCACAAAATTTTCCCCCGCAGACTTATTTACCTTTTCAACATCCAGAAATCTGGTAATAATTACTATCCAGTCTATATGCTCGTATCAGGGACTATATCTAAAATGGCTCAGTAATATTTAGAACTTCCTGCCTTATCCAAGTTATATGTGATTTGATGTTAGTGTTTGTAGTCTAAAAAAAGGTTCTGTGTTTAACATTAAAATTTGCTGTGGTTTCTGCCAAATGAGGAAAATTTTTCATTATTATGTTTATAAAGTTCTTAGATGGTCTTCTGAATGCTGACATTGTCCACCAAAAATGAATCATCTGCATTCTGTCCTTCACAAGAGTGCACTCGTATTTTATCTTATTTTCATATAGTTAATGTTTTGTAGCATTAATAATTATAGC
The DNA here is from genome assembly GCF_028858775.2 of Pan troglodytes. Lineage (NCBI taxonomy): Eukaryota > Metazoa > Chordata > Mammalia > Primates > Hominidae > Pan > Pan troglodytes. Next base: position 153,583,316 of record NC_072404.2, on the reverse strand, counting down.
TATACATATAATTATTTTATTTTTAAAAAATATTTTTCCCTTTTTTTCACAAATGAAGTAAGTATAACTATATTTTAAAATCATATTTCAATTTTAAATGCTTAACACTGTTGTGGATATCTGTTTAATTTTCTTCACGTTTATTAAGGGCATAGGGTAAATACTGCCAATGTTTGTTTTATTTTCAATTTTTCTTTGATTTTTTTTCTATTCCCGAAGATTTTCAAATAAAGACAGAAAACACACTATTTTGAAGTATAAAAGACTAGTAATATTTTTTGTGACCTGGGAGAATTTGTGTGTAATGTTTTTAAAAACTTATTACCTGTAGCTTTGGGTAGATAATTACCAACTAGAGATTCCTTTAAATATGCAAATTATGTGAATGTGTACTAGGATCCACAGAAAGTATATCGGGCTTAATGGAGTCTTGTTTTTTTCTCTTCTGGTTTTTCTGGAAATGTGTCAGTTATAATGAACATGGAGATGAAAAGTAAATTCATATTCTGTCCAAGTAGTGACACATAAGTGCTATATTGTGCTCATACCAATAACTATTCCTTTTTTCTCCCTGCATTTAATCTATTTCCTCCACAAATGTGTTCAATTATCCAAATATATTTCTGTCATTTACTGTTTTCTTTTCTGTTGTTGTTGCTTTTACTTTTTTGTGGTTTTTTCTTTACATACATATATAAAAATTATATATACTTTATATATTATATATGATAAATATATATACTTTATATATTATATATGATAAAATATATATACTTTATATATTATATATGATAAAATATTATTTTTTTTTATTTAATAGAAACAGGATCTTATTATATGGCCCAGGCTGGTCTCCAACTCCTGGGCTCCAGCAATCCTCCCACCTAAGTCTCCCCAAATGCTGGCATTACAGGTGTGAGCCACCACATCCAGCCCATTTTCTGTTTTCTTTCTTTTTTTTTTTTTTGTTTTTTTGAGACAAAGTCTTGCTCTGTCACCCAGGCTGTAGTGCAGTGGCATGATCTCGGCTCACTGCAACCTCTGCCTTCTAGGTTCAAGTGATTCTCCTGCCTCAGCCTCCTGAGTAGCTGGGACTACAAGCGTGCACCACCGTCCCTGGCTAATTTTTGTATTTTTAGTAGAGATGGGGTTTCACCATGTTGGCCAGGCTGGTCTCGAAATCCTGACCTCATGATCTGCCTGCCTCGGCCTCCCAAAGTGCTGGGATTACAGGCATGAGTGACTGCGACTGGCCCATTTTCTGTTTTCTTATACTGGTAATTAGAAAAAAATTCTTTTTGACATCAGGAAAAAGTTATGTAATAGCTTCATATTTTAACTTAGAATCTGAAACATTACAAAAATAATAGGTTTGGGGAAGACAGCTTTACAGTGGAGATACCTGGCCAACATCACCTTAGCCAAATGACCAAAGTTACCATACCAGTAATATAACCTATCAACATCATGTGCCTCCTGATGTGATGCACTAAGAAGGACTCAAAATCACTTCCGTGGTATTTTTACCAAAAATATATAATCTGAATTTGTCATAAGGAGGCCTCAGTTAACCCTGTCTGTCATTTTCCAACACTAATTCAATAACATCAGCTGGGTGTCCTACAATTTAATTTGACCTTGATGGTAACTACCTGGAGTTAGCACAGACCCTACATGTTAAGAGGCTCAAACTGCCTCATTTCAGACACCAGCTGCAATTTTCAGGTGTCCTCAATGCACCCACATTTCTTCCTACCAACCACATTGATATGGTTTGACTCTGTGTCCCCACCCAAATCTCATCTCAAACTGTAATCCCCATGTGTCGAGGGAGGGAACTTGATTGGATGATGAGGGTGGTTTCCTCCATGCTGTTCTTGTGGTAGTGAGTGAGTTCTCATGAGATCTGATGGTTTTATAAGTGTTTGGATGTTACTCCTTTTCTCTTCTCTCTCCTGACACCTTGTGAAGAAGGTCCTTGCTTCCCCTTTGCCTTCCATCATAATTGTGATAGGGACAGGAGGCAGGGAAATTCTGGGCAGAAGAGGGCCTGTCCCCAGTAAGGGTCCCACCCTCAAGCTAGGAACTGCAACCCAAAGTGAGAGCATACATTCCTGTTGTCCTGTTTGAATGTTGCCTTTTCCAAAACCACCCATGGCCCTCCCTGTCCTCCATCCTGTGCCCATAAAAACCCCAAGCTCAACCAGAGAGGAGAAGCAGCTGGACGTCAGAGGCTATGCTTGGACATTGGAGAGAAGCAGCTTAACTTCAGAGGGATGGCTTGATGGTGTAACTTTGGAGAGGAGTCTGGTTGGGGATGGCTAGACTCTGGTGGAAGATCACCTTCCTGTTCCATCCCCTTTCCACTAAGAGCCACTTTCACTGGCAATACAATCCTCTGGATTCACTGCCCTTCAATTTGTTCTTGCGACTTGATCTTTCCTGGACACTGAACAAGGGCTTCAGTACCACGGGTGAGGATACAAAAGACTGTCACACTGAACTTCTGCCCTTGCTGGCAGAAAGCAGCCACATAACTCAAAAGGGCAGAGGGCTCAATGACCTGTTTAAAACTTAAGTTGTCCATGGACAACAGAGCTAAGAGAGCATTGTAACACACTCCCTCTGGGCTTCAGGGGTTGTAGGCACCCCCTAGACACTGCCATGGGGTTTGCTCTGGCCGGGACCCAAAAGCACTTGCCCCGGCTCCTGCACCTGCTCACCTGCATGCTCCCTCCCATGAAGGGTGAAGCACAGCAGGGTCAAGTGAGTGGAGTTTGCCCCTGCTGGCACTGAAGCAGTCAGCTACATCCAGTGCCCATGTGCTCCAGTTCCTGCCCACAAAGGGGTCAGGGAAATTTCCTGCTTTAATTGTAAGTTTCCCGAGGCCTCCCCAGCCATGTGGAACTGTGAGTCAATTAAACCCATTCTCTTATTAATTACCCAGTCTTGCGTATTTTTTTTTTATCACAGTGTGAAAATGGACTAATACACACATATTTGGGGGTTCTCCTGACCTGTCTCCTCTGAGGTTTGACAATTCTCTAAAATGAATCACAGAACTCAGTAAAGTGCTATACTTACAATTAAAGTCTTATAAAGGATACAATGCAGGAATGGCCAGATGCAAGAGATGCCTAGGACAAGGTATTGGTGCAGCATGAGTTCAGAGTTCCCATGCCCTCTCCAGGTATACCACCCTCTCAGCACAGCAATGTGTTCAACTTAGAAGCTCCCAGGGCCTTGTTGTTTAAGGGCTTTTATCAAAGGGCTTTATTATGTAAGCATGGTTGTTTCAATCATTGGCCATTGGTGGTTGGACTAAATCTCCAGCTCTCTGCTTCCCTGGAGGTTAGGGAATAGGGCTGAAACTTCTAACATTCTTCTCACAAGATTAGTTTTTCTGGCAGCTGGCCCCTATTCTGAAGCTACCTAGGGTTAGGATTAACCTCATTAGTATAACAAAGACAGTCTCCTAACTCTGGAAATTGCAAGAGTTTTAGGAACTCTGTGCTAGGAACTGTGGACAAAGACCAAAAGTATTTTATATTATGCCACAAGCCCAAATTGTGGAACTGAAACTGCTGCTGCAAAATTATAGCTGAGACAATAGCTGACCTAGCCGACTCCATCTTGCTTCTAACCTCCAAGCTGTCCTTGTTCATTTCTGGGTGTAGGCTGAACTAACTTTGGGAGGAACCTAGTTTATAGTTCAGAACAAAGATGATGACGGCCCTCTCCCAAGGCAGTCACCTTCTTTCTTGGGGACTAGACTGCCTTTGTAGGACTAACAAATTAGCCAAAAGATGAGAAATTATGGTTTAAGAGTCATGCAGCTGGAGGCTACAAGATTCTAACCCTCCCCAGATTGCTCCTGGGGATAACATCATTATTGTAAAGCCTAAGATCTGTGCTTGAGATATTTTGCAGACCCTGCACTTAATGGATCAGCTGGCACCACCCAAATTGAGAAACTGGCTCATCTGATCTTGTGGCCCATCTGATCATGTGACTCCCTATGATTTCATCTCCAATCCAAACAATCAGCACTCCCAACTCACTGGCTGCCCCCACCCACCAAATTATCCTTAAAAACTCTGATCTTCGAATGCCTGGGGAGACTGATTTGAGTAATAATAAAACTCCAGTCTCCCGCACAGCCAGCTCTGCATGTATTACTCTTTCACTATTGTGATTCCTCTGTCTTGATAAGTCGGCTCTGTCTAAGCAGCAGGCAAGGTGAACCTGTTGGGCAGTTAAAGAACATTCCACAAAATAACCAGCTAATGCTCTTCAAAATTGTCAAAGTCAGATAATACAAAAAAACAGACAAACAACAACAAAAAAAACACCCCAAAACCCAAGCTGTCCTAGATTGGAAGAGACTAAGGATACATGAAAATTAAATGCAACACAGAACCCTGGACTGGATTCTGGGTCAGAAAAAGAACATCAGTGGGACAACTGGTAACATTTGAGTAAGGCTTTGAGATTAGTTAATAATATTGTATCAATATTAGTTTGCTGTTTTTGATCATTGTATGATGGTTATATAAGATGTTAAGGCTGGGCATGGTGGCTCACACCTGTAATCCTAGAAGTTTGGGAGGCTGAGGTGGGAGGATCGCTTGAGCCCAGGAGTTTGAGACCAGCCTGGGCAATATAGTGAGACCCTGCCTCTACCAAAACAACAACAAAAAAGTTAACATTAAGGAAAACTGAGTGAAGTGTATAGTCTACAGAAAATTTTTATGCCATTTTTGCAACTTTGTAATAAGTCTGATATCATTTAAAAATAAAAAATTGAAAGCTAAAAATAAATGAAAAATAGTATGCATGTTACTCTAAATATTTATATTTATTTTTATTTTTATTTTTGAGAGAAGTCTCGCTCTTGTCCCCCAGGCTTGAGTGCAATGGCTCGATCTCGGCTCACTGCAACCTTCGCCTCCTGGGTTCAAACGATTCTTCTGCCTCTGCCTCCCAAGTAGCTGGGATTAAGGTGCCCGCCACCACACCCAGCTAATTTTATTATATTTTAGTAGAAACAGGGTTTCACCACGTTGGGCAGGCTGGTCTCGAATTCCTGACCTCAGGTGACCCACCCGCTTAGGCCTCCCAAAGTGCTGGGATAACAAGTGTGAGCCACCATGCTTGACCTCTAAATCTTAATAGTAGTTATTTTTATATTGATGAAATTGCCATAATTAAAAAATTGCTATTTTTAAAAGTGGATTAATATTTAGCAATCTCAGCTATCGCAGGGACAAAAAACCAAACACCGCATATTCTCCCTTATAGGTGGGAATTGAACGATGAGAACACTTGGACACAGGAAGGGGAACATCACACACCGGTGCCTGTTGTGGGGTGGGGGGAGGGGGGAGGGATAGCATTAGGAGATATACCTAATGTAACTGACGAGTTAATGGGTGCAGCACATCAACATGGCACATGTATACATATGTAACAAACCTGCACGTTGTGCACATGTACCCTACAACTTAAAGTATAATAGTAAAAAAATTATCGTTAAAAAATCAAAGACAATAAAACTACCAAATTTGTAATAAAAAAATTAGCAATCTCTATGCAGTATTTCTTTGTAAATTTTTAGTGGTAAATAAAGGTTAGTTATTATGTAGTGAATCATATGTGGAGCCAACGGGCTTGTCCTCCTAAAGGTTTGCTGAAAAATCACTGAAATGAGGCAGATTGATTAATAGGAGAAAAGACATACAAATGTATTTAATGTATATACATGTGAGCCTTCAGAATGAAGACCCAACCCCTCAGTGAGGTACAAAAACTTGTGTAACATCTTGAGGTTACAAAAAGAATGTGGGCTCAGAGTATGGCCAAAAAAAATAATAATCATCAGTTATAGCGGTAAGTCAGGTTTTAGTGGCAAAGCAGATTACGGGAGGGAGAAAGGAAGAGGCTTGGCTAACAAATGTGGTCTTGTTATGTAGATGAAACCTCACAGGTAGGAGCCCTTAGAGAGAATAGATGATAAATGTCCCTTTTCAGACCTTTAACTCTGTTAATCTTTCCTGGATCCAGAGAAGTGCTGGCTGTATTAATGCAGATTCTCTACAGATGGACATATGCAAATTTCTCCCACAAAAGACATCCTTGCAGGTCACTTCAAAGTATGGCAAAGAAATCTATTTTGGGGTAAAATATTTTTATTTCCTTCACATGTTATAATCAAAAGACTCAGAGATACTCGACAATATCTTTCCAATATAATAAATAAGTAGGTGATCATATGAACTATTATATGAAATATTAAGTGCCCTAAGACCAACAAAGAATTTTGCTTCACATGTTACGATGCTCCCTAAACAGTATTTTGGTTGAAAAGCATCTCCTTGTGTAGAAGGACAGATTTGTTTCAGTTGCTTTTGGATCTTCAAGATCTTTATATTATTGTACTTATTCCTCCTGTTTAAATTGAAACCAAATTATACATATTGAAACAGATAAACCATTTACTTTCATTTTTCAGAAAATGGTAATATGCAGATTTTATTAGCAAGAGACATTTTACTGCCATCTGCCAAAAACTCTCATAGCATCAATTTTTAGAGCCAATAACATTATAAATACAAATATTCACAAAAATGGAAAATTATAAAGATGTCTATGAGTTGGGCACAGTGACTCATGCCTGTAATCCTAACACATTGGGGTGCCAAGGCAGCAGGATCACTTGAGCCTAGGAGCTTGATGCTGCTTGAGTGATCTATGATTGGGCAGAGGGAGATGCGCTCTCTCAAAAAAAAAAAAAAAAAAAAAAGATAAGAATGACATCCTTTACGCCCTTGTGGTTCACAGTCTGAACAGCTGGTCTTGGAGTTACTGAAAATGGAAAAGGTCAGTTTTCCATGGGAGACCAGCCATATAAAATCTCTAGTCTAGTTGTTCTTGGATTCCTTCCAGAAAGAATAATTGAGATGTGCTTCTTTTTCATATTTTCTTTGCTCTGCAAGCCAAGTCATCATAACATAATAATCTGCTTAAAGCAAGTGGACATTCAAGCACATATACTTTTTCTTACTTGTTTCTGTCAACCTGAAATAATCAAAAGGACCAGAATCCAGTTTAAAGAGTTTATTCGCGGTGGCTCACGCCTGTAATCCCAGCACTTTGGGAGGCCGAGGCGGGCGGATCACGAGGTCAGGAGATCGAGACCATCCTGGCTAACACGGTGAAACTCCGTCTCTACTAAAAATACAAAAAAAATTAGCCGGGCGTGGTAGCGGGCGCCTGTAGTCCCAGCTACTCGGGAGGCTGAGGCAGGAGAATGGCGTGAACCCGGGAGGCGGAGCTTGCAGTGAGCCGAGATCGCGCCACTGCACTCCAGCCTGGGCGACAGAGCGAGACTCCGTCTCAAAAAAAAAAAAAAAAAAAAAAAAAAAAAGAGTTTATTCAAGCAAAAAGCTGGGAATAGCCATCTGAGACAAAAAGACTCTAGAGAAATGGGGTCAGTGTTCCTAAACGAAAAGCTAAGTTCTTACTTATATAGAAAGATACCAAAGACATTTAGTAGGATTATAACATTTTCTATAAAAGACTGGTTTATGAGTTACAACAATGTAATTTGTTGCAGTTTTGTTTTCTTTTCCATAATGCTTGTTTTCTTTTCTTTATAGCTGGTTTTTATTTCCTTTCCAATTAAAAAGAATGTATTTAACATCCCATCTTAAGACAATGTGATAGCCATGAAGTTTTTGTGTGAGAAAGGTAAGAGGAATGTTAATCTATAAGTGAAGAGGGAAGGGGTCTTCCTCGGGGCTCTTTAATAATTTGCAACATTTTACAAAACAATATAGGCAAGGTAAAAGGCTAATCTATAAACAGAGAAACAAAGTTTACGGCTGCCTAGGTTACAGCTGTCTTTCACGTGACTCAGGTGCCATCATCACATTCATTTATTTTGTTTTATATTTTATTGTATTTTATTTTTTGCTTGTAAAAATGTATAAGGTACAAGTGCAATTTTGTTACATGCATAGATTGCATAGTGCTCAAGTCAGGGCTCTTAGGGTACCTATCACCTGGATAACATACATTTTGCCCTTTAAGTAATTTCTCTTCATGTACCCTTGCAACCCCCTTACCCTTCTGAGTCTGCATGTTCTGTCATTCCACTCTCTACATTCATATGTATACATTTTTTTAAGTTCCCACTTATGAAAACATGAGATATTTGTCTTTGTGTGTCTAGCTTGCTTTACCTAAGTTTTTTGTTTGTTTGTTTGTTTGTTTGTTTTTAAACAATATAGCTCTGTCACCCAGGCTGGGGTGCAATGGCATGATCTCCGCTCACTGCAACCTCCACCTCCTGGGTTCAAGCAATTCTCCTGCCTCAGCCCCCTGAGTAGCTGGGATTACAGGTGCACGGCACTATACCTGGCTAAGTTTTGTAGGTTTAGTAGAGATGGGGTTTCACCATGTTGGCCAGGCTGGTCTTGAACTGCTGACCTCAGGTAATTCAGCCACGTTGGCCTTCCAAAGAGCTGGGATTACAGGTGTGAGTCACCGCGCCTGGCCTTTACTTAAGATATCGACCTCTAGTTCCATCCATGTTGCTGCAAAAGACATGATTTCATTCTTTTTTATAGCTGAATACGTGTATATATGCCACATTTTCTTTATCGAATCATCCATGGATGAACACTTAGGTTGAGTCCACATCTTTGCTATTGTAAATAGTGCTTTAATAAACATACAGGTGCAGGTGTCTTTTTGATATATTGATTTCCTTTGGGTAGATGTTCAGTAGTGAGATTGCTGGATTGAATTGTCGTTCTATTTTTACTTCTTTGAGAAATCTCCAAACTGTTTTCCGTAGAGGGTTACTAATTTACATTCCCACCAACATTGTCTAAGAGTTCCCTTTTCTCCACATCCTTGCCAATAGTTGTTATTTTTTTGACTTTTAAATAATAGCTGTTCTGACTGGGATAAAATAATATTTAATTTTGTTTGTTTGTTTGGTTTTGAGACAGGGTCTTACCTTGTTGCCCAGGCTGGAGTGCAGTGGTGTAGTCACAGCTCACTGCAGCCTCGGACTGTTAGGCTCAGGTGATGCTCTCACCTCAGCCTGTCGAGTAGCTGAGACTATGGGTGGGCACCACCATGCCTGGCTAATGTTTGTATTTTTTGACAGGTGGTTTCTCTCTATGTTGTCCAGGCTGGTGTCAAACTCCTGGGCTCAGGTGATCCTGCTGTCTTGGCCTCCCAAAGTGCTGGGATTACAGGCATGGGTCACCATGCCTGGCTTAGATGATATTTCATTGTGGTTTTAACTTACATTTCACTGATAATTAGTGATGTTGAGCATTTTTTCACGTAACTGTTGGCCATTTTTATGTCTTCTTTTGAAAAATGTTGGGCCAGGCATGGTGGCTCATGCCTGTAATCCCAGCACTTTGGGAGGCTGAGGCGGGCAGATCACCTGAGGTCAGGAGTTCGAGACCAGCCTGGCCAACATGGTGAAACCCCATCTCAATTAAAAATACAAAAAATTAGCAGGGTGTGGTGGTGGGTGCCTGTAATCCCAGCTACTCAGGAGGCTGAGTCTGGAGAATCGCTTGAACCAGGGAGGTGGAGGTTGCAGTGAGCCAAGATCGCGGCATTATACTCCAGCCTAGGTGACAAGAGCAAAAACTCCATCAAAAAAAGAAAAAAGAAAAATGTCTACTCATGTCCTTTGCCCACCTTTTTTTTTTTTTAACAGACAGATATGACTATGTCTCATTAAAGGTTTATTCACTAAAATGAAATTTGAATTTCATGATTTTCACGTAATGAAATATTGTATTTTTTATTTTTTTTTGAGACAGAGTCTTGCTCTGTCACCCAGGCTGCAATACAATGGCATGATCTTGGCTCACTGCAACCTCGGTCTCCCAGGTTCAGGTGATTCTCCTGCCTCAGCCTCCTGAGTAGCTGGGGCTACAGACATGTACCACTATACCTGGCTAATTTTTTTGTATTTTTAGTAGAGACGGGGTTTCACCTTGTTGGCCAGGCTGGTCTCGAACTCCTGACCTCATGTGATCTGCCTGCTTCTGCCTTCCAAAGTGCTGGGATTACAGGCGTGAGCCACTGTGCCTGGCCTGATTTTCACATAATAAAATATTTTTAAAATTTGTCTTCAACCATTAAAAAATGTGAAAATCAGGATGGGTGTGGTGGCTCATGCTTACAATCCCAACACTTTGGGAGGCTGAGCGAGCCAGGAGTATTGCTTGAACTCAGGAGTTTGAGACCAGCCTGGGCAACACAGTGAGACCTCTCCTCTGCTAAAAATAAAAAAAAATTACCCAGATGTGGTGGCACATATCTGCAGTCCCAGCTACTCAGGAGGCTGAGGCGGGAAGTTTGCTTGAGCCCAGGAGTTTGAGACTGCAGTGAGCTATGATCATGTCACTTCACTCCAGCCTGGGTGACAGAGCAAGACTGTCTATTTATTTTAAAAATAAAATAATAAAATATAAAATAAAATAAAATAGAAATGTAAAAACCAGATTCAGACCATATGTTATTAGGCAGTGGGCAGGATTCAGTCCAGTGGCCATAGTTTGCTGACCCCTGTCTTAAGTGAAGATATTGATAAGCCCCAAACCTGAATCTCTCCTAAAATCAAGACTTTCAAAGCAGATTATTAATGAGAAATGCCCTGTGCCAGATGCCCCTGTGGTATGAACAAGGTCAGGTTTCTCACACAGGACAATGGACTGGCACTTGCCCACTTTTTAATGGTATTATTATTTTTTTTGTTGAGTTGTTTGAGTTCCTTGTATGTATATTCTGGATATCAGTCCCCTGTCAGATGCATAGTTTGCAAATATTTTCTCCCATTCTGCAGGTTGTCTATTCACTCTGTAGATTATTTCTTTTGCTGTGCAGAAGCTTTTAGTTTAATTAAGTCTAACTGGTCTATTTTTGTTTTTGTTGCCTGTGCTTTTGAGGTCTTAGTCATAAATTCTTTGCCTAGACCAATGTCCAGAAGAGTTTTTTCCAGATTTTCTTCCAGTATTTTTTTTTTTTTGAGACGGAGTTTCACTCTTTTTGCCCAGTCTGGAGCATAGTGGTGTGATCTCAGTGATCTTGGCTCACTGCATCCTCCTCCTCCTGAGTTCAAGTGATTCTCCTGCCTCAGCCTCCCTAGTAGCTGGGATTACAGCCTTGCACCACCATGCCCGGCTAATTTTTGTATTTTTAGTAGAGACAGGGTTTCACCATGTTGGTCAGGCTGTTTTCAAACTCCTGACCTCAGGTGATCCACCCACCTCGGCCTCCCAAAGTGCTGGGATTACAGGTGTGAACCACCATGTCTGGCCTTCTCCTAGTATTTTTATAGCCACAGGTCTTACATGCAAGTCTTTAATGTATCTTGAGTTGATATTCATATGTGATGAGAGACAGGGGTCCAGATTCATTCTTATGCATATGGCATTCTAATTTTCCCAGCAGCATTTATTGAAAAGGGTGTCCCTTTCCCAATGTATGTTCTTGTTGACTTCAACAAAGATCAGTTGGCTATACATATGTGGCTTCATTTCTGGGTTCTCTATTCTGTTTCATTGATCTTTTGTCTAATTTTATACCAGTATCATGCTGTTTTTGGTTACTATAGATTCAGAGTCTAATTTGAAGTCAGGTAATGCAATGTCTCCAGCTTCAATCCTTTTGCTTAGAGTTGCTTTGGTTATTTGGACTCTTTTTTTGGTTCTGCATGAATTTTAGAATCTTTTTTTATAGTTCTGTGAAAAATAATGTTGGCATTTTGATGGGGATAGCATTGAATCTGTAGATTGCTTTGGGTAGTATGGTCATTTTAGTAATATTAATTATTCCAATCCATGAACTGGGATTTTTTTTTTTTCATTTGTTTGTAGCATCCCTAATTTCTTTCATCAGTGTTCTGTAGTTTTCCTTGTAGAGATCTTTTACCACCTTGGTTAAATATAGTCCAAGGTATTTCATTATTCTTTAATATTATAGCTATTGCAAGTAGGATGTCTTCTTGATTTCACTCTCAGCTATATTGCTAATTGGTGTATAGACACATCCCTGATATTTGTATATTAATTTTGTATCCTGCAACTTTACTAAATTCATTTATCAAATGTAAGAGTTTTTTGGTGGAACCTTTAGATTTTTTCAGATATAAGATCATGTCATCATCAAACAGAGATACTTTGACTTTCTATTTTTCAATTTGGATGCCTTTTTTCTTCTTTCTCTTGCTCAATTGCTCTGGTTAGGAGTTCCAGTACTTCATTGAAGAGTGGTGGTAGATTGCTGTTCATAACACAGGCCAGCAGAAAGATGTAAATGCTAATATTATTTGGATTGATTATTACAGAATGTATTTTATATATATATATATATATATATATATATATATATATATATATGTATGTATGTATTGACCTCTGTAAGTCCCCATTCAGCATCTGGTACAGCATCTGCTACTAATTAGTAAAAGAGACTTAAAGCTTTCAATTCCCATTAAATAGACAGTTCACCCTCATTAATTGGGCAGTCCTTTTGACATAGTTTGGGGTTCTAGGCACACATGGTTTGTTATCTATAGAACTATGACTAGTTTGCCTCTTTTCCCAAAATAGGAAGAGAAGCCAGCTTTTGGGAACCTGAGATGACCAAAACTTTTTTTACAGCAGCCATGCCAGCATTATGTAGACAAGAGTGTGCTGTATATCTTTCTGAACTAACACTTACCACACAACTGATTAAAGGCCTAGGATTTAGGACTGAAAGATACATGAAAAAATTCAGAATCTAAGCTGTTGGAGATCTAAATTATTTTGAGCCTTAAAAGAATGTGACCTTTGGGAGGCCGAGGCGGGCGGATCACGAGGTCAGGAGATCGAGACCATCCTGGCTAACACGGTGAAACCCCGTCTCTACTAAAAATACAAAAAATTAGCCGGGCGTGATGGCGGGCGCCTGTAGTGCCAGCTACTCGGGAGGCTGAGGCAGGAGAATGGCGTGAACCCGGGAGGCGGAGCTTGCAGTGAGCCGAGATCTCGCCACTGCACTCCAGCCTGGGCGACAGAGCGAGACTCCGTCTCAAAAAAAAAAAAAAAGAATGTGACCTAAAAAAGAAAACTATAGACCAATATCCCCAACGAACATAGATGCAAAATTCCTCAACAACATACTAGTAAGCCAATTCAAACAGCACATCGAACAGCACACATCATGACCAAGGATGGGATGCAAGGATGGTTCAACATATGCAAATTAATAAATGTAATATATCATATAAACAGAATTATAGATAAAAACCATATAATTATCTTAATAGATGTGAAAAAAGCATTTGATAAAATTCAGCATCCCTTTGTCATAAAAACCCTCAACAAACTAAGCATAAAAGGAATATACACACCTCAAGCTAATAAAAGCCACGTATGACAAACCCACAGCCAACATCATACAGAATGGGGAAAGGTTGAAAGCATTCCCCCAACAAACTGGAATAAGACAAGAATATTCTTTTATAATCAACTATATTCATTATGCCTAATATTTTATTTCCTCCATGGCATAATTTAAATCATCACTTCCAAACTATTAGTTTTCCAATTACCAGGTATAATGCAGTTTTTCTGTTATCAGGTCTATGTAGTTTTCCCCAAGGGCAAACCAACTCTTTAAATAAATTTTCCAGTGGCCCTGGGTCACTAGATTATCCAGAATAGAGCTCTTTGGTGAGGCAAATTAAGCGGTGGCAAACTTGGCTGGGACACTGAAGCACAGTCTCTGAGGATGCAGGGTTGTGACATAACAAACTCCTGGAAAGTGTTAGGGACTGAGGTTAAGGGTTAATGCAACCAGGAAATCTGGAGCCTGTCTTCAGAGCTGCTAGGAGAGGTTTATGGCAGGGATTTCTTCCCTTCCCTTCCCTTCCCTTCCCTTCCCTTTCCTTCCCTCCCCTTCCCTTCCCTTCCCTTCCCTTCCCTCCCCTCCCCTCCCCTCCCCTCCCCTCCCTCCCCTCCCTCCCCTCCCCTCCTCTTTCGTTGCTTCCTTCCTTTCTTTGTTTCTTTCTCTCTCTTTCTCTTCTCTTTTTTCTTTCTTTCTTTCTTTTTCTCTCTTCCTCTCTTTCTCTTCTGTCTTCCTCTCTTTCTCTTCTCTTCTTTCTTTCTTTCTTCTCTCTTTCTCTTCTCTTCTTTCTTTCTTTCTTCTCTCTTTCTCTTCTCTTCTTCCTTCCTTTCTTTCTTTCTTTCTTTCTTTCTTCTCTCTTTCTTTCTCAATCACAAGGTCCCACAATAGGCCATCTTTCTTTCCCTTTCCCATGGTACCAATATGGCAGGGATTTCCCTGAAAATTGCCAGGTGTCTTCCAGCTCCTGCAAAAGCAGCTAGAATGGGCTTGCTCTTCCTCACATCCTAGCCACACTCTGAATCTAAGGGCCCCTGTGTTCAGGGTCACTCCCCAGTGACAAGCTGCCTTCTAGTGTGGTCAGTAGGTGGATGGGAGAGCTTGGGCTGGGGAACAGGACCATCAAGGGGCTCAGTTCTTCCTCCTCACTGTTTTTGTTGTCCTGGCCTAGTTTGGGTCTTTGGTGCTAGGGATCCTGATAGAGCTCTTTTTAGTTTGTCTGGACAATGTCTGGGGTGAATACCAAGAGCCAGAGTGAGGTAAGACTCCACATGTCTTGAGATGAGCTATTGGCTGAAACCCAGAGAGGGGACTAAGGCTTCTTGGAAGTTCTATGAGATCGAATGCCCTATTTAGTAGAAGGCTCAGTGTTAAAATATGAATGTAATAGTATTGAAATGTAAACTGTGTCCAGCCAAGGAGGAAACGAAACACTGAGGACTGTAAGTCAAAAACTTTGGTTCTGTCTTTCTGTCTTTACTATTCCACATAGTAGACAAGTGGCAACAGGGATAGTAGACAAGTGGCAACAGGCAGATCACTAAATCTCCCTGTGGCTTGGCTTCCTCTCTGTAATACAGTAATGGGGTTATGGTGAGGGTCACTGAGACAGCATATGTGGAAACAAACAGAAATACATGCAAAGTTGTTCACCATTATTAGTATTTTCTGTCTCATAGACACTTTGAAGATTGGAAAAAAGAAAAGAGCTTCTCTGAAGAAGTTAGTCCAATACAAACCATTTAAAATCACTGACCAGTAGAGCCTGATTTCCCACATTTTCCAAATTCTAAACTAAGAGGTCAATGTTGGTTTTGGGGGCTGTATTAGTCAGGGTTCTCTGGAGGGACAGAACAAATAGGATAGATGTATATATAAAGGGGAGTTTATTAAGGAGTATTGACTCACACAATCACAAGGTCCCACAATAGGCCATCTGCAAGCTGAGGAGCAAGGAAGCCAGTGCGAGTCCCAAAGCTGAAGAACTTGGAGTCTGATGTTTAAGGGCAGGAAGCATCCAGCATGCGAGAAAGGTGTAGGCTGGGAGGCTAAACCAGTCTAGTCTTTCCACATTCTTCTGCCTGCTTTTATTCTGGCCACTCTGGCAGCTGATTAGATTGTGCTCGCCCAGATTGAGGGTGAGTCTGCCTTTCCCAGACAACCGACTCAAATGTTCATCTCCTTTGGCAACACCCTCACAGACACACCCAGGAGCAGTACTTTGCGTCCTTCAATCCAATCAAGTTGACACAATATTAACCATTACGGGGCGTTTCAGCAACACCATCAACCCTCATAGATACACCACCAGATTTTTAACTCCCCCTCACTTTTTTGCTATACAGATTGGCATGACTGTTTCTTCTTCTTCTTCTTCTTCTGCTTCTGCTTCTTCTTCTTCTTCTGCTTCTGCTTCTGCTTCTCCTTCTTCTTCTTCTTCTTCTTCTTGACAGAATCTTGCTCTGTCGCCCAGGCTGGAGTGCAGTGGTGCCATCTCACTGCAACCTCCACCTCCTGAATTCAAACAATTCTCCTGCCTCAGCCTCCCAAGTAGCTGGGATTACAGGTGTGCACCACCACGCCCAGCTAATTTTTGTATTTTTAGTAGAGATGGGGTTTCACCATGTTGGCCAGGCTAGTCTCCAACTCCTGACCTGGTGATCCACCCACCTTGGCCTCTCAAAGTGCTGGGATTACAGGCGTTACCCTTCATGCCCAGCCAGCATGACCGTTTTAAACATTTTTAACACTGAGGAATGGAATACATATGTAGAAAAGGGAATAAAATGGCTGAGCGCTGTGGCTCACTCCTATAATCCCAGCACTCTGGGAGGCCGAGGTGGGTGGATCACCTGAGGTCAGGAGTTCGAGACCAGCCTGATCAACATGGTGAAACCCCGTCTCTACTAAAAACACAAAAAATTAGCCGGGTGTGGTGGTGAACGCCTGTACCAGCTACTTGGGAGGCTGAGGCAGGAGAATGTCTTGAACCCAGGGAGGTGGAGGTTGTAGTGAGCCAAGATCATGCCATTGCACTCCAGCCTAGGCAACAAGAGCAAAATTCCATCTCAAAGAAAAAAAAAAAGGGAATAAAACAATTTTGCTAGCTTGGGGTCCTTCGAGAAGCAGAGGCCAAGAAGGGATTAAATGTGCAATGATTTTATAAAGAGAAATACCTTTGGGAAAATAAATAGAGAAGGAATCGGAGAGGCTTTGGGGAAAGGCTAGGACAGCAATTGTTCCCCTGCAAGTCTGACCCAGAGTGAAAGAGAGAGAGATAGATTTGTCCTGAATTGACTTGAAGTCTAGGGAAGGTTTGGCAAAGCTGTTGGGGAGCCCCTCAGCTGAAGTTTGTGGTTGCAAGCCTCCTGTATCTCCTAGGATCTGTTCTGCCCTGCTCTACCTGTCAATCTCAGCCATGAGTGGAGCAGCCTCAGGGCCAATCCTATTGTTGTGGGTGGGGTTGGCCTTACCACAATGCTGCAGTGGGGTTCTGAATGCATCTACGCCTTCAGTCAAGTAATACTCCTTGTAATAGGAGGGCTGGGTGGTGCATTCTCGTAGCCTCCACAGTAAATGTTCAGTACAGTAAATATTTATAAGGCAAACACTTGTCTGATTATCAGCTAGATTAAGACAGGAAATTTCATAATATCCCTGTGTTTTGAAACAACATCTGGCTCAAACCCCTCCTTTTCCATGGAGGAACCACTATTCCTCTTTTTATGAATGTTGGTCACTTCTTTTGGTCACTTGCCATTCTTTGGTGTTTTGCCAATTATGTATGTATTCCTAAACAATAGTTTAGTTTTGCTTATTTTTGAACTTCATATAAATGGAATTAGTATGTATGCTTTTGTGTCTTGCATTTTTGCATGATATTAATTTTAAGATTCATTTATATTATCGTGCGTATCTCTAGTCTGTTTACTTTTATTGCTGTGTGTATTTCATTGTATGAACATCTCACAATTTATCTATTCCAATGTTTTTCCTGCATGGGCTATTGCAAACAATGTTGAGTATATAAGACCATCAGGATACATGTACGATGTCAAATGTTTTTGTGAGAGAAAGGTCCAAAGGCAGCCAGTGTTCCCAAGAAGAAGAAGAACCCTGTGCTTGGTACAGGAGGTGCTGACCAGCTCACTAAGCAAATTGCATGCAAGAGCTCAGAGCACACCAGACTGTACCTGTTCCCTCTTTACTGAGCACAAGTAAACCTTTCTCAAAACTGCTTAACAGGCTGGGCGTGGTGGCTCATCCCTGTAATCCCAGCACTTCCGGAGGCAGAGGAGGGTGGATTACCTGAGGTCAGGAGTTGGAGACCAGCCTGGCCGACATGGTGAAACCCTATCTCTACTAAAAATACAAAAATTAGCTGGGCATGGTGGTGGGTGCCTGTAATCCTAGCTACTCAGGAAGCAGAGTCAGGAGAATTGCTCGAACCTGGGAGGCAGAGGTTGCAGTGAGCCAAGATCATGCCATTGCACTCCAGCCTGGGTGACAGGAACAAAACTCCATCTCAAAAACAAACAAACAAACAAAACAAATAAAAAACAGACTACTTAGCCATGCATGTGTCAGGCATGCCTCCAGCTTTTTGTATTTCAGATCTCATGGGGCAAGGGTCTGGGCCTAGCATACTACAGCCCAAAAAGGGCTGTGTGTGGCCATGCTGCCTGGATTGGATATGAAGTGCATCTGCTAGTTGTGGGGACCGATATCTTGCAAGGGACTGGATTTTGTGTTCTCACTCATCTTGCTGTAAATAGATGCTTGACGCTGGTGTGCATGTTGTCTGTTCTCAGTGACCTTGACTCATGCTCTGGTCTTCTCTTCCCTGGGCAGCACTTACCTGCTTCTTGACCTTGGCCACGCTCATGTCATATTTTATCCTGTGGCACCATCTGACCAGCTGGTAAAACAGTTCCTGTATAAATATCCTGGTGCAGATGCACATAATTTTCTCAGGGAATATGTCCCTGGGTCACTACATGGATCTCTGCTATTTACATATTTATTTTTCACTCTAGTAGTTAAATATGAAGAGCTTAGCATGATTTTGGTGGGTTTTTGACACAGAATTAAACAAGTAGAAAAAAATTTAATTTTCTTCCTTTAAAACCTCGAACATAAAAGAGAAAAAGGATTAAGATTCATAACAGTCGATGAGAGAAAGAGGGAAGTGTAGTGGAGAGTGGTGAACGAGTAGGTTGGAGACCTGTGTGCTTACTCAGGGTGACCCTGGTGTGTCCCTGGACCTCAGTATCTTCATCTCTTAAGTCCCCTTCCGGTTTAAACATTCTAAGATTGAGATAAGATAACTAGCAGCAATTTCTATCCCTTTCAACCTTATTCTAAAGGTATCCTAATCAGTTCTTTTGAACGTTAATTTTTTTTTAAGGGAGTCTCACTCAGTCACCCAGGCTGGAGTGCAGTGGTGCGATTTTGGCTTACTGCAACCTCCGCCTCCCAGGTTCAAGCAATTCTCCTGCTTCAGCCTCCCAGGTAGCTGTGACTATAGGCACTTGCCACCATGTCTGGCTAAGTTTTGTATTTTTAGTAGAGACGGGGTTTCACCGTGTTGGCCAGGCTGGTCTTGAACTCCTGACCTCAAGTGATCAGCCTGCCTCAGCCTCGCAAAGTACTGGAATTACAGGTGTGAGCTACTGTGCCTGGCCTTGCATATTAGAATTTTTAAATGCTTGTCCTTGTGCAGCTCGTGTGCTCCTTGGGTGTGGACGTGGTCTCTCCTTTGTGAATTGACAGCTGAGGACACTGGTACTCATCTAGCCCCAGGAAAAGCCCAGGGAAGGAGAATGGTGATCCTATTAGTTTGAAGATGGCAGCACAGGACAATTCTTTGGTGCAGTGGAAGATTAAGAAGCACACAAGGATAGTTTGAGCTTAGGAGTTTGTGGCTGCAGTGTGCCATGATCACGTCTGTGAATAGCCACTGCACTCTAGCCTGGGCAACATAGCCAGGCCCCTCTCTCTAAAAAAAAAAAAAAGACATACACCACGAAGTAAATTAGTTAACATGAGCTGGGAACACACAGTTTATGAGGAGGCTTGGTGGGAGCCATCAATGTATAGGACACACCCATACAGATGGGAATGGCAGATGGAGAGAAACTGTGTCATGGCAGCAGGCAGGAGGTGCCTACTACAAAGAGAGCCTCTACTCTACTCCAGAGCTCCTCCCTTAGACTACACATGCTCACTTAGCAAATTCAGCGTTTCCTACCTGCCCTTTCCATTCTTTTTTTTTTTTTTTTTTTTAGAGACAATCTTGCTCTGTAGCCCAGGCTGGAGTGCAATGGCATGATCTCAGCTCACTGCAACCTCCGACTCCCGGGTTCAAGCGATTCTCCTGCCTCAGCCTCCCAAGTAGTTGGGATTACAGGCCCGTGCCACCACACGCAACTAATTTTTGTATTTTTAATACAGACAGGGTTTCACCAGGTTGGCCAGGCTAGTCTTGAACTCCTGACCTTGTGATCTGCTGGCCTTGGCCTCCCAAAGTGCTGGGATTACAGGCATGAGCCACTGTGCCCAGCAATTACATTCCTATTACATTCTGGCTTCCCAGACTAATTCTCTGTAGTCTTTCCTTGTGGCACGCTGCATTCTTTTAATATACCTAAGGAAACTGGTGCTCGCCACCATGCCTGGCTAATTTTTTTATTTTTAGTAGAGACGGTGTTTCACCATGTTGGCCTGGAAACTGGGAAAGTCATGGCACCTCCTACCCACTCCCCCTTTTCTTTTTAGTTAAATCAAGATGTTGAACATGTGTGGGAAAAACACTGACCCTTAATAGAACAATATGCTCAGCATCCCGCGTTTTCCATTTATGGTATCTCACTTCACTTTTAACTTTCTATGATGAGTTATTTTGTAATCACTGTTTAACAAAACAATGTCAGCCATGTATGGTGGCTCAGGCCTATAATCCCAGCACTTAGGGAGGCACAGATGGGAGGATCACTTGAGCCCAGTAATTCAAGACCAGCCTGGGCAACACAATGAGAAAAAAAATTTTTTTAATTAGCTGAGCATGCTAGAGTGTGCCTACAATCCCAGCTACTTAAGAGGCTGAGTCTGGAGGATCCCTTGAGCCCAGCAGTTCAAGGCTACAGTGAACTAGGATTGTACCACTGCGCTCCAGCCTGGGCAACAGAGTAAGACCCTGTCTCTAAAAAAAAAAAAAAAAAAAGAAAACAACAAACAACAAAACAATACCAACAACAATCCTTGTCAACCTTGTTTGATTGGTGAATGTTGTGAAAGGAAATTAAATTTTGAGACCCCCAAACTCATTTAGCCAAAGGGAAAAGTCAAGCTGGGAACTGGGTCACGCAAACCTGCCTGCCCCATTTGCTTCTTAAATAAGATGGCTGCAAGAGGAAAGGCTACATGCCTCCCCCATGATTTGTCCATAAGAAATTCCTAGTGAGCTGTTAAAACTTTACCATGGCAATGCAAATTGATAGCTTATCTTTTTTTTTTGAGACGGAGTTTCACTCTTGTTGCCTAGGCCGGAGTGCAATGGTGCGATCTTGGTTCACTGCAACCTCCGCCTCCCAGGTTCAAGTGATTCTCCTGCCTCAGCCTCCCAAGTAGCTGGGATTCAGCCATGTGCCACCAAGCCCAGCTAATTTTGTGTTTTTAGTAGACAGGGTTTCTCCATGTTGGTCAGGCTGGTCTCGAACTCCCAACCTCAGGTGATCCGCCCACCTCATCCTCCCAAAGTGCTGGGATTACAAGTGTGAGCCTCTGCATCCGATCCAGAGCTTATCTTTATAGGTGCAGTCACCCCCACCTGCCAGACACAAATGCATATCTGATTGTTCCCCTACCCCATTCTGTCTGTATTATTGTAACTGCCCAAGGAGTTCACCTTGCCCACTGCCTAGACAGAACCGATTCATCAAGACAGGGGAACTGCAATAGAGAAAGAGTAATTCATGCAGAGCCAGCTGTGCGGGAGACCGGAGTTTTATTATTACTCAAATCAGTGTCCCCATGCATTCAGGGAGCAGAGTTTTTAAGGATAACTTGATGGGTGGGGAGGAAGCCAGTGAGCCAAGAGTGCTGATTGGTCAGGGATGAAATCCTACGGAATCGTAGCTGTCTTCTTGCACTAAGTCAGTTCCTGGGTGGGGGCCACAAGATCAGATGAGCCAGTTTATTGATCTGGGTGGTGCCAGCTGATCCATCAAGTGCAGGGTCTGCAAAATATCTCAAGCACTGCTCTTAGGAGCAGTTTAGGGAGTGTCAGAGTCTTGTTTAGCCTCCATCTGCATGACTCCTAAATTGTAATTTCTAATCTTGTGGCTAATGTTAGTCCTACAAAGGCAATCTAGTCCCCAAGCAAGAAGAAGGTCTGCTTTGGGAAAGGGCTGTTAGCATCTTTGCTTAAACTATAAACTGTAAACTAGGTTTCTCCCAAAGTTAGTTTAGCCTATCACCAGGAATGAACAAAGACAGCTTGGAGGTTAGAAGCAAGATGGAGTCAGTTAAGTTAGATCTCTTGCACTCTCTCAGTCATAATTTTGCAAAGGCGGTTTCATTATCTTACGTAAAATGCAGATTCCCACATTTTTCCTCTGCCCTCTTTTGTTGATGCGAAAATTCTGTGCTTTTCTCTTTAAATTTGGAGCCCTCAAATCATCTTCGGAGAAAGACATAGACCTGTCTCCCGGGCACGTCCTTAACTTTGGCAAATAAATCTCCAAAAATGATGGAGACTTTTCTCATCATTTTCTTTGATTGACAATGTAAATACTTTTTATTGATTATTATAAAACAAAAGACGATGTTTTTATTTCTTTTTAACATGTAGCTGCTGCATGTGGCGCGATCTGCCTTTTGAGGGGGAGACATTTCCTTCAAAGGAAGGGACCATGCATAAGTTTCTCTTTAGGGCATTTGCCTTGTAATTTAGTTACATTTCTGGTCTAAACAATTTCTTACAAAGAAACAGTTAAAGGCCAGGCGCGATGGCTGAGGCCTGTAATCTCAGCACTTTGGGAGGCCAAGGCAGGTGGATCACGAAGTCAGGAGTTTGAGACCAGCCTGGCCAACATGGAGAAACCCTGCCTCTACTAAAAATACAAAAATATTAGCCAGGCATGGTGGCATGAGCCTGTAATCCCAGCTACTTGGGAGGCTGAGGCAGGAGAATTGCTTGAATCCAGGAGGCAGAGGTTGCAGTGAGACAAGATCCAGGCTGGGTGACAGAGCAAGACTCAGTCTCCAAAAAAAAAGGAAACATTAAAATATATGAATTGGCTGGGTGCAGTGGTTCATGCTTGTAATCCCAGAACTTTAAGAGGCCCAGGCAGGCGGATCACTTGAGCTTAGGGGTTCAAGCCTGGGCAACATGGTGAAACCTCATCTGTACCAAAAAAATATAAAAATCAGCTGGGCATGGTGGTGTGTGCCTGTAGTCCCAGCTACTCAGGAGGCTGAGGTGGTAGGATGGCTTGAGCTCTGGATGTGGAAGTTGCAGTGAGCTGGGCAGCAGAGTGATACCCTGTCACAAAAAAACAAACAACAACAAAAACAAAAACAAAAATGAATTGATATTGTTAAAACTAAATCTTCCTTAAAGTTAAGGTTTATGAGTTGCCAGAAAGATTTCCATTTTTGTAATTTGATACTTAAATGGAAAGAAGCCACAGTTAATCTTATTCAATGTTAGGTGCAATAAGTTCCTCTTCAAAGAGTTGAGTTGGCTTGTTCAGCTTCCTTGTTCTTTGTTCTCTGTTTTCTTTTTTTCTTTTTTTTTTTTTTGAGACAGAGTCTTACTCTGTCACTCTGTCACCCAGGCTGGAGTGCAGTGACATGATCTCGGCTCATTGCAAGCTCCGCTTCCTGGGTTCATGCCATTCTCCTGCCTCAGCCTCCCAAGTAGCTGGGAATACAGGTGCCCGCCACCACTCCCAGCTAATGTTTTTGTATTTTTAGTAGAGACGGGGTTTCACCGTGTTAGCCAGGATGGTCTCGATCTCCTGACCTCGTGATCCGCCCGCCTCGGCCTCCCAAAGTGCTGAGATTACAGGTGTGAGCCACAGCGCCCAGCCTATTCTTTGTTCTCTATTTTCAAGCCTAACTTCCTCGTTCTTTATACTTCTTCTTGCCCCTAGTTACAGTAAATAACCTTCCCGCCAGCCTTAATCTGTAACTCACATCTATTTCTTATGTGCTCTGCAATTGCCCTTCCTGCCAAAACTACCCCTCCAGCCTTTGCTGCTCCCTAACACGCCCGGACATGCCTTGTACTGTAACAAACAGCCTCTCCCTTCCCACCAAGTTAGCCCTATTCAATTTTAAACAGTAGCCAATCAAGTCACCTTAGATTGTGTAGTCGGACTCCAGCCAATGGGGAAAGGACACAGCTACAGGAGCTGCTGCGTTAGGGATAAAAATCACTGCCCTACCCCACTCCGTGTGCTATCACCATGGCCAGGAGTGTGAGCAGCACCTTCTGCAGAAGTAAATTTGCCTTACTGAGAAATCTTTTGTTCAAGTGCTGGTTTTCTTTATGACTCTGAGCTCTTATTTCTAACATTCAGTAACAACTGCTAAGCAATAACCTAATTGCCCTTTTCTCTTATCCCCAGTCTCTCACCTGAGGTCCTTTTAAGTAAAAAAATCTGAGGAGAAATAATTACCTGTCAAATATGAGTGACAAATTCAAACTGTAACTGGTAGGCACTGAATCCTTAGCTCAGTGCCAGTTTGGGCCTGGATTGGTTGTTTCAGAAGCTGAAATCTTGTAAGTTTCAGCCTCAAAGATTTGTGGTGTTAGCCTCCTGGTGCTCAGCACAGGATGTGTTCTTACCCCAACCAAATAGAAAGAGTAGGCTGAATTAACCTATGCCATATACACCTCAACCCAGGCCCTGCAACTCCTCTGTATTGTCAATGGGTGGACATGGAGGGGGATTAAAAAAAAAAAAAAAAAAGAAAGGCCGAGCATGATGGCTCATGCCTGTAATCCCAGCACTTTGGGAGGCTGAGGTGGATGGATCACCTGAGGTCAGGAGTTCAAGACCAGCCTGGCCAACATGGTGAAACCATGTCTCTACTAAAAATATGAAAATATTAGCTGGGTGTGGTGGCACGTGCCTGTAATCCCAGCTCTTTGGAAGGCTGAGGCAGGAGAATCACTTGAACCTGGGAGGCAGAGGTTGCAGTGAGCCGAGATCGTGCCACTGCACTCCAACCTGGGCGACAGAGCAAGACTCTGTCTCAAAAAAAAAAAAAAAAAAAAAAGAAAGAAAGAAAGAAAAAAATGATTGATGGCACCACTCACCGCCTGCAGTGGTTTGATCAGAAAATACACCACTTGCATGAATAATTTTAGATGCAATTTTTGAAGCCGATGTATTTATTGAGTAATTATGACAGATGGAGGAAAAATGACATGTAGTAAGTTAAATTCTTGTCTAAAATTGTTGTTCAAAACATGTGAAGCACAATTAAATTATTCTGAAGCAAGATTTTTTTAAAAAGCAGGATTTTCTTTTGGTGTGTTTAGGCTCTGTTAATTACTCTCTTATTCTATGTTTAGAATGAAAAGGTGGGTGTCATTACCCAGTGCAGCTGGATTAACAATAACAGCCCGCCCACAAAAGAAGGGGAGGACTTGTCTTAGACCCTATCAGGATCACAAGGCCTTTGTAAGTATGCCGATCAGACTTCCTTGAACCTTGGAGACATCTCTGAGAAAGAAATGTTCTGTCACTCTGAAAACATTCCTGAGGTGGGTCAAGCATGACCTAATCATAACACAATGGATTCCTTTTATGACCAACAGGAGAAAACACTCTATGGTAAAATGAATGCCTTGCACTATATACGCCTATTTAAATGTGAAAGCCTGGGAAATTCACTACCCGGCATGGATGACTCACCCACTAACGAAAATAGCATGAAATACACGCTGGTAACTGCCAGTGACTTCTTTCCATTCATCTGTAGGGAAGCTCCAAGAGACAGTTTCCTTTTGGGACTTTTTGTCTGTGTATCTGCTTAAAAATTGTTAAAAGAGATTTTCTGGAAATTGTATTTTGCAATTTCCTCCTATCTTTCTCCTTTTCATTCTCCTCCTTCTTTTGCTCCTCCTTTCCTCCTCTTTATTCTCTTCTTTTCCTTCTCCCTGGGCATTTCCATTTAAATTTAGGTGCAGCATTCGGTGCAATCTAGGACCATTCTTGGTATGGGAATTGAATTTGGGTCACAGGTGGAGCCTTTAGCCTTACGATGATGAAAAGAATATTGCACTAGCATTTAGAAGAACTAGATTGGTTCTGTTTTAAGTATCAGCACTGGAATTGCAACTCAGGTTTTCTGATTTCAAACCCTGTACTCTTTGAAACACACCATTATTTCTTCTGTTCATTTTTGTCCTGACATCATTATACCATTTGGATATCAAATTTTTAAAATTAATTAATTTTTTTGAGACTGAGTCTCGCTCTGTCACCCAGGCTGGAGTGCAGTGGCATGATCTTGGCTCACTGCAACCTCCGCCTCCTGGATTCAAGCAATTCTCCTGTCTCAGCCTCCCAAGTATCTGGGACTACAAGCACATGCTACCACACCCAGCTAATTTTTGTATTTTTAGTAGAGACGGGGTTTCACCATATTGATCAGGCTGGTCTCAAACTTTTGACCTCAGGTGATCCACCCACCTCGGCCTCCCAAAGTGCTGGGATTACAGGTGTGAGCCACTGCATCCATGTCTCCATCCATCTGTAATCCTAGATTACTGGATATCAAATTTAATAGGCAACTACTAAATATTGTGGGGTTTCCTACTTGGAGAAGGTAGATTAGGATAACAGGGTATACAATTTTCCTGGGACAGGTGGGTCTGGGTTGGGGTATATTCAGAATAGTTATTCCCTGAATCAGTTGTATTACTCAGAAAAGCCTATTTTGGCTTCACAGAAGGAAGGCCAAGGTGAACTCTGGAGGGAAAGAGAATTAAAAAATACATTAGAATAAACAAAATGACTAGCTGGGAAGGTGTGTGATTTGAATGTCCCTGAAAGAGATATGTCGAAGTCCTAACCTCTGGTACCTATGAATGTGATCTTATTTGGAAATAGGATCTTTGCAGATGTGATGAAGATAAAATGAGGTTGTACTGGAGAAGAGTGGACTCTATTCCAATGACTGGTGTTCTTATAAAAAGAAGGAAATTTAGACATGGAGAAAACATCATGTGATGATGGAGGCTCGGGGTGATGTGTCTACAAGTTAAGGAACAACAAACAAGGAACTACCCAGGCTGGGCGCAGTGGCTCATGCCTGTAATCCCAGCACTTCAGGAGGCCAAAGTAAGAGGTTAGCTTGAGGTCAAGAGTTGGAGAATAGCCAGGACAACACAGTGAGACCATGTCTCTATAAAAAATAAAAATAAACTAACTGGACGAGGTGGCACAAGCCTGCAGTCCTAGCTACTTGAGAGGCTGAGGTGGGAGGATCGCTTGAGCCCAGGTTGAGGCCGCAGTGAGCCGTGACTGCACCACTGCATTCCAGCCTGAGTGACAGAGCATGACCCTGTCTCAAACAACAACAACAACAACAACAAAAACAAAACCAAACAATAAACTATCAAAAGCTAGCAACAGGTGAGGAGGGATGGAAGGATCACAGGATCCTCGCTTAGAGCCTTCAGGGAGAGCATGGCTTGCTGACACTTTCATTTAAAACCTGTAGTTTCCAGAACTGTAAGACAATGAGTTTCTGTTGTTTTAGGCTACCTAGTTTGTGGTACTTAGTTACAGTAGCTCTAGGAAATCAATACAGAGAACTAGAAATGCAAGTTGAAAAAAATCCATGGAATCAGTTGAATGAAGTGACTCAAAACTATGAAAGAATCATGCTGTTTTTATACTTAGATCTCTCAGATTCATTTCTTTATTGACTTGCATTTTGCAATACTACAGGAAGAAAACACCTAGATTAGGGTTCTGAGGTTTTCTGATAGCAGGAAATCTTCCTTCTCAGTAACTATCAGCAAACATAGGAAGAGAATCTTGTATCTAAGAAAACAGAATGTGCAAACATTACTTTTTTTTTTTTTGAGATGGAGTCTTGCTCTCTTGCCCAGGCTGGAGTGTGCAGTGGTGCGATCTCGGCTCACTGCAAGCTCTGCCTCCTGGGTTCACGCCATTCTCCTGCCTCCGCCTCCTGAGTAGCTGGGACTACAGGTGCCCACCACCATGCTGGCTAATTTTTTGTATTTTTAGTAGAGACAGGGTTTCACCATGTTAGCCAGGATGGTCTTGATATCCTGACCTTGTGATCCGCCTGTCAGTGCTGGGATTACAGGCGTGAGGTCCCCCCACCATGCCCAGCCTAATTTTTTTAAAAAAATACATATTTTTGAGACAAGGTCTCACTCTGTTGCCTAGGCTGGAGTGCAGTGGCATGATCATGGCTCACTGCAGCCTTAAACTGTTAAGTTCAAGTGACCTTCTTGTCTCAGCCTCCCTAGTAGCTGGGACTACAGGCATGTGTCACCACTCAGCTATTTTAAATTTTTTAATTTTTTGTAGAGATGGAATCTCACTATGTTGCCCAAGCTAGGCTTGAACTTCAGGCCCCAAGTGATCCTTCCGCCTCAGTCTCCTGAAGCGTTGGGATTACAGGCATGAGCCACTGAGTTTGTCTAATGCTATTTCTTGACTTCAGTTTTAGCTATTATTTATTGTCATCCCCCTATTGTGGAAAAAGAGGCTTTGGCTCTTTTAACCGTAATACCTTTGTCTTCTGTCTCTATTCTCAATACTATTATTTAGTTTCCAAACTCATTGTCAGAAGTATAGATCTTTTCTCAATACATTCGCGCACACACACATACACGCACACACACATACACACATACATGCACACACACATACACACACACACACACACACAGAAATTGGTGAGAAAAAGTGACCTGATAGAATAAGAGTGGAGGACATGAAAAGACATTTCACAAAAAAGAAATACAAATGTTAAAACATTTATGAAAAGACGTTAAATCCAATTCATAATTAGATGAATGCAAATTAAACTGAATATACCATTTTTCACTTCTCAGATTAGCAAAATCTGAAAGTTTTACAATGCATTCTTGGCAAAGCTGTAGAGAAACAGGCTCTTTCATACACTGCTGTTGTGATTGCACATGTTATAAAGAATCTCTATGTAGGGCAATTTGGCAATATCCCCCAAATTACAAATGCATTTATTCTGTGACCTGAAACTCCTACTGATGAGCATTTATCCTTGAGATATACATATATAACGTCAGGAGTATATCAAATTATTTGTCACATTAAGGAACATTAAAAAGAAAATAGTAGGCCGGGTGCAGTGGCTCACGCCTGTAGTCCCAGCACTTTGGGAGGCCGAGGTGGGTGGATCATGAGGTCAGGAGATCGAGACCATCCTGGCTAACACAGTGAAACCCTGTCTCCACTAAAAACACAAAAAATTAGCCAGATGTGGTGCTGGCGCCTGTAGTCCCAGCTACTTAGGAGGCTGAGGCAGGAGAATGGCGTAAACCCGGGAGGCGGAGCTTGCAGTGACCCGAGATTGCGCCACTGCACTCCAGTCTGGGTGACAGAGCGAGACTCCGTCTCAAAAAACAAACAAACAAACAACAAAGAAAATAGTAAATAATGATGTGTGTGTGGAAGATGGTGGTCAGGATGGATGGAGACATGGATGAAAACAGATATTTTATGTTTTTAAAAACTATATGAATGTACTGCCTATTGTAATTCATACATAATGCATTCGTATGCAAATGAAGAATCTGTTAAAATAAAAGTTGATAAATGTCAATTACTCTTCTCTCTCTCTCTCTCCATACCCATCCATCCATCCATCCATCCCTCCATCCAGTTTGAGACACTGCTGATATTTGTTCTGGATTTCATGTCCTCCTTCCTCCCTCTCCATTCTGGGTGAATTCTCTTCTAGTCTTGTTTTATAGTTGTTGTTTTAAAGAGTCTGCCCAGGTACAGTGTCTCATACCTGTAATCCTAGTGCTTTGGGAGTCCAAGGCGGGAGGATCGCTTGAGGCCAGAAGTTCAAGTACAGTCTGAACAACATAGTGAGTCCATGTCTCTACAAAAAAAAATATAAAATTTACCTGTTGTGGTGTGTGCCTGTAATCCTAGCTACTCAAGAGGCTGAGGTGGGAAGATTGCTTGATCCCAGGAGTTTGAGGCTGCAGTGAGCTATGATCACACCATTGCATTCCAGACTCCAGCCTGGGTGACAGAGAAAGGTCTCCTAACCGCCATCTTCAGAATTTCCATTGTCTGTCCTCTGTGCTAGACTCTCTGTTTATTAAATCCTATGTCTTATTTTCCTTAGTATTCTCCCTTGTTTGGGTAGAGGCTGTGTTCCAGTGCTTATAGAGATTTGGCGTGTAATTAAAAAAGTTTGTATTCTGTCCTCACATTGGATTAATATATTTTTTTTGTCAGTAGGCTGCAAATGATTTCTGCTGTGAATTCTGAAGTCATTGCTCCATCGGTTTCTAGATTTCAGTGTTCCCACTGAAATCTGATGCCAGCCTGATTCCTGATTCTTTGTACTTGATGTGTTTTTTTTACCCTTCTCTGCAAGTTCTAAGGGTCTTCTTTTTGTCTCTGGTATTCTGAAACGTCATTGCAATGAGCCTTGGTGTAGTTTCCCTCTCATTTGTAGTCTTGTTTCTAGGGGACTCCTTTTGATCTGGAAATTGGCTTTCCTTAGTTGGAAACAATTGTTGCTGTTATGTCTAGCATCACTTTCTCATGTTAAAACTTAGTTTCCTTTCTCTGGAATTCCTATTACTTGGCTTAAATCCTAAGTTGATATTTTAATATTTGTTATTTGTTCTGTGTTCATATCTTTGCCTTTTGCTCTACAGTATGGGAGATTTCCATGGCATTATGTTTCAACCTTTCTATTGAAGTATTTACTTACACTTCCATATTTTTAATTTCTAAGAGCTTTCTGAATGTTTCTTTTTATACCTTCTGGGAAGAAAAGGATTAGCAGCTGGTTTGTAACTTACTCGACTTGACTTGGAAATGCCAGGAAAAAAAAAAAATAGAAAGGACCAAGTCAAATCTTGCAAACTAGCTAATGGGATAGCATCTACAAGCAGAAAGAGGTCTCATTTCTGGAATGCTTTTACCAGGATGTACCGGGTCTGGCTAGGTGGCTCTTGCTGTGCAATTTGGAATCCATGCATACATGGAGGCATGGCCCACTCGAAAATGTCAGTGTCTGCTATGTAATTGTCAGAGTATAAAAAGAAGATTTTTGTCAATAAAATAACTCTATTTGTGTAATGGATGTCTTATATATGCTACTTAGAACCTTACATGTTAACTCTGGACTACAGAATGTTATAAAGTGGCAAGGAAGGACTGGGGATCCCCAGTGGTCATTTCAGACTTTTCCAGGTTTTGCCTACATGTCATGATCACCTGTATCCTTTGAATAATTAGGTTTTCTGTTGGTTTATTTGTTTTGAGACAGAGTCTAGATCTGTTGCCCAGGCTTGAGTGTATGGCACAAACATGGCCCATTACAGCCTCGACCTCCCTGGCTCAAGTGACCCTCCCATCTCAGCCTTCTGAGTAGCTGGGACCATAGGCACATGCCACCACACCTGGCCAGTTTATTTTTATTTTTTGCAGAGATGAAATTTCACTATATTGCCCAGACTGGTCTTGAACTCCTGGGCTCAAGTGATCCTCCTGCCTGGGCCTCCTAAAGTCCTGGGATTACA
Organism: Pan troglodytes; assembly: GCF_028858775.2. Classification (NCBI taxonomy): domain Eukaryota; kingdom Metazoa; phylum Chordata; class Mammalia; order Primates; family Hominidae; genus Pan; species Pan troglodytes. Next base: position 153,552,076 of record NC_072404.2, on the reverse strand, counting down.
GGCATGAGCCACTGCACCTGGCCCAATTAGTAAAATTTGATACTGGCTAAGATCTCTGATTCTTATGAGTTTGATTTGATAATCTCATCCTTGGGGTTACCTCAGCATCCCATTTCATAGATTCAATATCTTCTCTTTTCTCTTTGAGGATATCAATTATGGTTTTTATTTTTTATTTAATTTTTATTGTTTTAGAGATGAGCCTTACTCGGTTGTCCAGGTTGGAGTCCAGTGACATGATCATAACTCACTGTAGCTTCAAACTCTCAGCCTCAGGCCATCCTCCCATCTCACCTTGCTGATTAGTTGGGATAACAGGCATAAGCCACTACAGCTACCCTCAATTATGTTTTTAAAGTCATTTTTCACCGGCATTGTCTCTTTTTCCATCCAATTCCTTCTCTCTTTGTGTTTGTTGGGATCTCTTTGATGTCAAAAGCTTTTTCCAAGTGTTGACTCATCCTTAGGTGTTCATTTATATTTCAGATTTAGATACTGTGTGGATGAGTGTAGTTTTTAAAAAGGAGATTTCACTATAGGATGATCAGGGAGGGCCATCGGCTATTTTTCAGGAGACTCCAGGTGCCAATATTGGTCTGTATGAATTTCCTGTGGACTGGTCAGTGTTGAAGGTGAGGAAGCCTACACTTTCTGGATTGGGGGCTTTGTAAGTTCTCTGTTGCTACTGTAACAAATGACCATAAGTGTATCACTTAACATGGTAGAAATGTATTATCCTACAGTCCTGGAGGTCAGAGGTTGGACACAAGTCTCACTGGGCTAAAATCAAGGGGTTGCAGGACTGTGTTCTTCCCTGGAGGCTCTAGGGAGCATCTGTTTTCTTGCCTTTTCCAGCTAAAGGTTGCTCCACATTTCTTGGCTGTGGTCCCCTTCCATCTTCAAAGACAGCAGTGGCCCGTGGAGTCTTTCTCATATCCTGATACTCCTTCCCTCCTTCTGTCACTTATTAGGACCTTTGTGATCACATTGGATGCATTCAGATCATCCAGGGTGTATTAGCAACCTTAATTTCACCTTACCATGTAACATAACACGTTCACAGGTCCTGTGGATTAGGATGTGGACATCCTTGTGGGGCCATTATTCTGTCTACTGAAGGGGTATATTCCTGGTTACTATTATTCTGAAAGACAAGTAGGAGAAGGAGGCTGGGAGATGGTACCAAATGTGTGGTATGTGGAATATTACTTAGTTCCCCTTATTCAGCTAGCATCCTCAACTCTGCCTGGTGTCTGAGTTCAGAGTGCAAAGCAGTATCTTCAGAGGGTTAATTTTCAGTCTTCTTCAAGGGTAGGGGCAGAGTACTGTCCTAACTTTCTCAGGACGGGAGGACATTTAATGCTGTTTCATTTTCATTTAATTCAAAATACTTCAAAATTTCTCTTAAGACTTTCTTTGACTCATTTGTTATTTAGAAGTGTGTGCCTTAATATCCAAATATTTCAGGATTTTTCAGCTACCTTTCTGTTATTTTTTTTAAGAGAGGGAGTCTTGCTATATTGCCCAGGCTGGGCTTGAATCCTTGGGCTTGAGCAATACTCCCACCTCAGCCTCTAGACTAGCTGGTACTACAGGTGCATATCACCATACCTAGCTTTATCTTTCCATTATTAATTTCTAGCTTAATTCCATTGTGGTCTCACAGCATACTCTGTATGTTTTCTATCCTTTTAAGTTTGTTGAGATCTGTTTTATAGCCCAGAATGTGGTCTATATTTGTGAATGTTCCATGTGACCTTGAGAAAATGTGTTTTCTGTTGTTGTTGGATGACGTATTTCATACATGTCAATTAGATCCAGTTGATTGGTGGTGCTGTTCACTTCAGGTATATCTTTACTAACTTTCTGCCTGCTGGATTTGTCAGTTACTGATAAGGGGGTTTTGAGTCTCCAATTATAATAGAGGTGGATTTGTCTATTTCTCCTTGCAGTGCTATCAGATTTTGCTTCAAGGATATTGATTCTGTTGTTTGGTGCATACACATTGAGGATTATTATGTCTTCTTAAAGAATTGAGTCTTCCATTGTTAGGTAATACTCCTCTTTATTCTTGAGAAATTTTCTTACTCTGAAGTCTTTTATCTGAAATTAATATAGTTACTCTACTTTTCTTTTGGATAGTGTTAGCATGGTATATCTTTCTCTTTTTACTCTTAATCTATGTCTTTATTTTTAAAGTGAGTTTGTTGCACACAACATAAAATTGGATCTTGTTTTTTGATCCACTCTGTCTGTCTTTTCATTGGTATATTTAGACCATTCACATTTAAAGTGATTATTGAAATAGTTGGATTAATATCTACCATATTTATAACTGTTTTATACTTGTTGCACTTTGTCTTTTTCTTTGTCTTCCCTCTTCTACTACCTGCTTGGTTTGAATGGAATATTTTATATGATTCCATTTTCTGTCCTCTCTTAGCATAATATTACAATTTTACATTTTTTTCACTGGTTGCCCTAGAATTTACACTGTACATTTACAACTAATCTAAGTCCACTGTTAATACTATGCCACTTCACAGGTAGTGCAGATGCATTATAACAAAGTATTCCTAGTTCCTTTCTTCCTTCCCTTAAAACATTGCTGGCACTCATTTCACTTATCCATACACTATAATCAAATTATTATCAAATTGCTATTATTATTTTGAACAATAATTATTAGATCAATGAGTATGATAACTAAAACATTTTATCTTTCATTTATTCCTTCTCTGATGGCTTTTTCATTCTTTATGTGAACTTGCGTTTCTGTCCTAAATAATTTCCCTTGTCTCTGAAAACTTAAAAAAATGTTTCATATAAGATGGATCTACAGACATCAAATTCTTTTATTGTTTAGCTGAGAAAGTATTTATTTCTCTTTCCATTTTTGAAGGATAATGTTATTGGATACAGAATTTTAGATTATTGGTTTTGTGCTTTCACCATTTTATATATATATATATATATACTTTTTTTTTTGAGATGGAGTCTCGCTCTGTTGCCCAGGCTGGAGTACAGTGGCACGATCTTGGCTCACTACAACCTCCACCTCCCAGGTTCAAGTGATTTTCCTGTCTCAGCCTCTCGAGTAGCTGGGACTACAGGTATCCACCACCATGCCCAGCTAATTTTTGTATTTTTAGTAGAGACAGGGTTTCACCATCTTGGTCAGGATGGTCTCGAACTCCTGACCTCAGGTGATCCACCCACCTTGGCCCCCCAAAGTGTTGGGATTACAGCCGTGAGCCACCGCACCCATCCGTGTTTTTAAAATTGTAAATGGACAAATTATAGTTGTATCAACACTTTAAATATTTCACTCCACTCCTTCCTTCCTTCCTTTCCTTCTTTCTTTCTTTCTTTCTTTCTTTCTTTCTTTCTTTCTTTCTTTCTTTCTTTCTTTCTTTTCTTTCTTTCTTTCTATCTTTCTGTCTCTCTCTGTCTCTCTCTTTCTCCCTCCCTCCCTCCCTCCCTTCCTTTCTTTCTTCCTTTCTCAGAGTCTTGCTCTTTCACCCAGGATGGAGTGCAGTGGCATGATCTCGGCTGACAGCAACTTCTGCCTCCCAGGTTCAAGCAATTCTCCTGCCTCACCCTCTTGAGGAGCTGGGATTACAGATGTGTGCCACCACGCCCAGCTAATTTTTCTGTTTTTAGTAGAGATGGGCTTTCGCCATGTTGGCCAGGCTGGTCTCAAACTCCTGACCTCAGGTGATCTGCCCACCTTGGCTTCCCAAAGTGCTGGGATTACAGGCGTGAGCCACTGCACCCAGCCTTGTGGTTTCTCTTCGCTACTCTTCTCCTCCCTTCTCTTCTCCTCTCCTCTCCTTTCCTCCCCTCTTCTCTTCTTCTCTTCTCTCTCTTCTTCAATTTGGAGACAAGGTTTCATTCTGTTGCCCAGACTGGAGTGCAGTGATGCAGTCATAGCTCACTACAGCCTTGAACTCTTGGACTTAAATGATCCAAGCAATCCTCCTGCCTCAACCTCCGGAGTAGATGGAACTACAGATGTGTGCCACCATACCCAGCCTTGCTTTTGTGGTTTCTGAAAGAAAGTCTAACATAATCTTTATCCTTGTTCCTCTATAGGTAAGGAATTGTTTTCCTTTGGCTTTTTTAGTTGTCTTGTTTCCTGCAGGTACAGAGTTTTGCTATTTATCTTGCTTGGTGTTCTCTGTGGCTTGGTGTCTATCATTAATTCCAGACATTTCTCAGCCATTAGTACTTTAGATTTTTCTTTTAGGCTAGGTGTGGTGGCTCACGCCTGTAATTGTAGCACTCTGGGAGGCTGAGGCAGGCAGATTGCTTGAGTCCAGTAGTTTGAGACTAGCCTAGACAATGTGGCAAAACCCCATCTTTACAAAATATATACAAATTGTCAGGGTGTGGTGGCACACGCCTGTCCAGCTACTTGGGGACTGAGGTGGGAGGATTGCTAAAGCCCGGGACGTGGAGGCTGCAGTGAACCATGATCATGCCACTGAACTCCAGCTTGGGCAACAGAGTGAGATCCGGGTGTCAAAAAAGAAAAAAAAGGCCTCTGTACATATTTTGCTTCTTTCTCTTCTCCTTCTAGTGTTCCCATTTCCCGTGTTACACCTTTTGTAATTGTCCCACAGTTCTTGAATATTTGGGGTTTTATCTATTTATTTATTTCACTCTTTGCATTGCAGTTTTGGAAGGTTGTATCAGTATCTTCAACCTCATTGATTCTTCGGCTGTGAACAGTCCAACAACGAACCCATCAAAAGCATTCTTCATGTTTGTTACAATGTTTTATATTTATTTTTCCCTTTTCATTTCTGTCAGGTAATGTGCTGACTTCGCAGCAAGGGTTGAGGGAGGCACATCTCACAGATCCAAGTGAAAGCCCAATCATCAAGTGTGAGAGCCAAATCAACCATCATGCTTAGGAATTACAAAAAGATTACAGTGTTTTTTTTATTTCTAACATTTCCTTTCGATTCTTTCTTAGGGTTTTCATCTTTCTGCCTACTTTACCCATCTGTTTTTGTTTGTTTTTCCCAAATTGAATTTTCTTTTTCTTTCTTTCTTTCTTTTTTTTTTTTTTAGATGGCGTTTCACTCTTATTCCCCGGGCTGGAGCACAATGGCGCTATCTCGGCTCACCGCCGCCTCCACCTCTTGGGTTCAAGTGATTCTTCTGCCTCAGCCTCCCGAGTAGTTGGGATTACAGGCATGTGCCACCACGCCCAGCTAATTTTGTATTTTTTGGTAGAGTCGGGGTTTCTGCATGTTGGTCAGGCTGATTGCGAACTCCCGACCTCAGGTGATCCACCCACCTCAGCCTCCAAAAGTGCTGGGATTATAGGCATGAGCCACCGTGCCCAGCTTGAATTTTCTTATTTATTTATTTATTGAGACACGTCTCACTTTGTCACCCAGGTTGGAGTGCAGTAGTGCCATCTCAGATCACTATAGCCTTGACCTCCCAAGTTGAAGCAATACTCCTGCCTCAGCCTCCCCCAAGTAGCTGGGACTACAGGCGTGCACCACTATGCCTGGCAAATTTTTTTTAATTTTTGGTAGAGACAGAGTTTCACCATGTTTCCCAGGCTGATCTCAAACTCCTGAGCTCAAGCCATCCACCTGCCTCAGTCTCCCAAAATGTTGTGATTACAGGTTTGAGCCACCTTGCCTGGCCTTGAATTTTCTTTATTTTCTTTCTCCCTTTCTTTCTCTCTTCTTCCTTCCTGTCTCCTTTTCTCCATCTCTTTCTTCGTTCCGTTTTACTTGAAAAATTTTTGTTTTAATTGTTTGTAGAGATAGTCTCACTCTGTTGCTCAGGCTAGTTCTCAAACTGCTGGCCTCAAGTGATCCTCCTGCCTCAACCTCCAAAGTGCTTGGATTACAGGTGTGAGCTACCACACCCAGCTTCCTTTCTTTTCTTCTCATCCGTCTGGTTTTTTTAATTATTATTTTTTAAATGGTAGTCAAATAAAGCAGTAGGAATGGAGAAGGAACAAAGAAATCTGTAACTGGTTGCGATCAATTAGTTACTCATCTGTTTTTGCATGTAGTTCATGTTTTCCTTTAGAGCGCTTAGCATATTAATCATAATTATTTAAAATATCTGCCTGAGAATTCCCAAATCTCTGCCATGTCTGAGTCTGGTTCTAATGCTTGCTTTGCCTATTCAAACTGTAAGCTTTCTTGCCTTTTTTTCTGCTTTGTAATTTTTTTGTTGAATGCTGAACATAACGTATTGGGTAATAGGAGCTGAAGTAAATGGGCCTTTAGTTTGAGGCTTTATGTTTATCTGGCTAGGCTGTGTTTAATGTTTGCTGTAGTTATAAAGTGTCAGAGACTTCAGTTTTCTCTAGTGTTCTTGTTTTTGTCTTTCCTGTTGCCTTTGGGTTTCCCTAGAATCTCCTTCTTTAATAGAGCTTGTGTCTTTTATATCTCTATTATAATCTACTGTTACTATACTGGAACCCTATTGATGTGGTGGTAAGGTATTATGGAGAAGCAGCATTGTATAATCATGATTCAGCCTTCCTTTTCTTTCTTTCTTTCTTTCTTTCTTTCTTTCTTTCTTTCTTTCTTTCTTTCTTTCTTTCTTCCTTTCCTTTCCTCTTTCTTTCTTCCTTTCCTTTCCTCTTTCTTTCTTCCTTTCTTTTCCTTTCCTCTTTCTTTCTTCCTTTCCTTTCCTTTTCCTTTCCTCTTTTTTCTTTGTTTCTTTTCTTTCTCTTTCTTTCTGTCCTTTCTCTCTTTTCTTTCTTTCTTTCTTTCTCTTTCTTTCTTTCCTCTTTTCTTTCCTCCTTTCTTTTCTTTCTCTCTTTCTTTCTTTTTCTCTCTCTTTGTCCCTGGCTTGTGACTTTGGGAAGAGTTTTAGCTTTTTTCCCTCCCTTTATATGAGATAGGAAGCTAAAAGTGGCGTAATTGCTTATTGTCCTTCCACAAGATCAGATAAGGCTTTAACAAAGTAGTTTCTTTTGAGAGAAGCATTTTGTTATGGAGAACAGAAGTTTCTGGGCTTATTTCAAAGTGGTTACTTCTTCTCTCCACCTGCCCTACACATGAGGAGATTTTTCTGTTTTCTTCATTGTAAGAACCTAATGGGACTTCCGGAGGAAAACTCATGAAAGTATCAGGGGCGGGAGGGCAGGGGGGTGGGGCGGTGCGCCTGAGATTGAGACCATAATAGTTTTTAACTCGCAGGCTGGTCCACACTCAACCTCCAGCACTTAGTCAGTTACAGTTCAGATGTTCCCACAGGCTTCATCTCTGTCAGCTTCTGCTCCTAGTAAGCTGTGATTCACCTGTCTCTCCAGCTTTTGATGTGGGAGTTTGCTCTGTGACCTAAGTTCTCTGATGGTTCTGAGAAGAATTGCTGAAATTTAGTCTGTACAGCATCTTTTCTTGTTGTAAGGATGGGAGTGATGACTTCCAAACTCTTTACATATTTGTTTGAAAAACTCAAATCATTTTTCCTCACACCACCACCACCACAACAGAGAAGACTTCTGCGACCAAATGTGCGTGGGTTTTCCCCCATACCCTAAGAAACAGACACCAGCTGAGTGTCTTTTAATTCAAGTCACTTTTGGTGCTATCTTCCTGGAGATGGCTTCAGATCCCACATGTTGAGGGCTCAGTCCCACAAGACTGTGTGCCCCCACCCTGACTTTCTTCAGATACCAGTTGCAAGTTCAGGCCTCCAGAAACTTCTGACCAATCAGCTTCAAGTTGGGGTTTCCGCAGCCCCCTCTTCGGGTTCAGTTAATTTGCTAGAGCAGTTCACAGAACTCAGGGAAACATTTACAGGTACTGGCGTATTATGGAGGTTCTTACAAAGGGTACAGATGGAGAGATGCATAGGGAAAGGCATGTGAGAAGGGGTGCAGAGCTTCCAGGCTTCCCTGGGTTCATCACCCTCTAGGAACCTCCATGTTTTCAGGTACCTGGAGGTTCTCCAAACCCAGTCCTCTTGGGCCTTTTATGAAGACTTCATTGGATAGGCATAATTGACAGCCATGTAGAGATGTGATTGAATAACAGGGTATGATCCAAACCCAGTAAGGCCTGTCTGTTCAGATTCTTCTTGGCCTCTATGGGCAGTATTCCTTCTTCCAGAGTACAAGGCAGAACCCCTTCTGAAATGAGGGTCTCATGACCCATAGTCACATGAGAGTTCTGCCTTGGGCAGGTGCAAAGAGGTCAAGGAGAAGGTCAGAGAGCAAGATTCTGGCTTTTTTGTTGTTGCTGTTTGGTGAGATAGAGATTAACTCTTGTTGCCCAGGCTGGAGTGCAATGGTGCAATCTCGGCTCACTGCATCCTCCGCCTCCCAGGTTGAAGTGATTCTCCTGCCTCAGCCTCCCAAGTAGCTGGGATTACAGGCATGTGCCACCACGCCCAGTTAATTTTGTATTTTTAATAGAGACAGGGTTTCACCGTGTTACCCAGGTTGATCTCGAACTCCTGACCTCAGGTAATCCACCCGCCTTGGCCTCCCAAAGTGTTGGGATTATAGGCGTGAGCCACTGCGCCCAGCCAGAGAGCAAGATTCTGTTTACTGAAACAAGGGTTATGGGAGTTATGAGCCAGGACCTATAGGCAGAAACCTAATACCACACTATCAGAATGAAAATCTGACAGGCCTGCATGTTTCTGGTCATAATATCTTCCTATTGATTTCATTTTGGGGTTACCCCTATGCAGGACTCAGGCTCAGCTGTGGTCTAAGGGTGGCTTTCCAAGTTCCGCCATCTTCAGGTGACTCAGAATAGGAGTGTGGGGCTCTTTCCATCTCTGAGTCACTCTCTGCCAGGTAGCTCTGAGCCATGGCTATGCAGCGGCTCCCATGCAGGCCAGCTCTGTACACAGGAGTCATCACTGTTTTGGCTATGGCCTTCCTGCTTCATCCCATTACTTTACAAACAGATTCTAGCAATTCTCCTGTTTTTTGACCCACCTGTACCCCACCTATGGGGTGTCTTGGGGCCTCAAATTCCCGGAATTTCTGAGCTTCAGCATTGTGAATCCATTGTCATTAACTCCCTCTTGCTTCCACATACCCGGGTGGACTCCTTTTAGGCACTTTGATTTCAGAACTGCTAAAAGATAAACTGAGGCAGATTAATTTATTTTATTTTAGACAGAGTGTCACTGTGTCACCCAGGCTGGAGTGCAGTGGTGCCATCTCAGCTCACTGCAACCTCAAACTTGAACTTGGGTTCAAGTGATTCTCCTGCCTCAGCCTCCTGAATAGCTGAGATTACAGGCTTGCACCACCATGCCTGGCTAATTTTTGTATTTTTAGTAGAGACGAGGTTTCACCATGTTGGCCAGGTTGGTCTCGAACTCCTGACTTCAGGTGATCCGCCCGCCTTTGCCGCCCAAAGTGCTGGGATTACAGGCATGAGCCACTGTGCTTGGCTGTCACATTAAAATTTTAAAGAGTTTACTTGAACAAACAGCAGTGCGTGGGTTGGACAGCTCCAGATCACAGCACCGGACAGAAGACGCAGGAGTGAAAGGCTTTCATAAGGTAAATGTGGAACCAGGGCAAGACAATATTTGGTAGGTGAAAGTGGAGCAGTAGCCATATTTGGATCATTCCAGTGGAAAGTAGTTCGAGTTTGAGGTTAGATGGCAGTTTCAGAGTGGTTAAGCTTCAGTTTCATTTTCCTTTAAGCTAGTCACTTACAAAAGAGAGCCCAGTGCAGTGGCTTATGCCAGTAGTCCTGGCTACTTGGGAGGCTGAATTGGGAGGATCACTTGAGTCCAGGAGCTCAAGACCAGCTTGGGGAACATACTCAGACTCTGTCTCTATTTAAACAAACAAACACACAGACAAACAAACACACAAACAGATGTATTTGGGTTAGGTTTTGGTTTGCTCATGTAGGAACCTAGGACTTCAGAGCCACCCCTAACTGCCTCCTATTAAATTATATTAACAGTGCTCTCTGGTCTGTTACACCAGTTGCCAATCTTTCCTCTTCATTCCAGCTCCCAGTTTTGGGTTGATGCCTTTTGTCCTCCGCACTCCTATTCTCTTTGGCCATTTGGGCTTATGAGTCATACTACTTTACTATTATTCTTAGTGAAATTTGTAGATGAGCAGCGGCAAACATATATGTTCAATTGGAAACATTTTTGTCTTGCCTGATTCTTTTTTAACGACATAATTATCACCAGAAGGCAAATGTTCTCTAGCCGACTCTCAATTGCACTGAGAAAGAGAATGGCCAGCCCAGTATTTTGAATTTCATCAAGCTTCTTATTAAATACAAGTGTAACTTACATGTCTATCGGTATTGTCAGCCTGATGAAATCAAAGCTAATACTTTCTGATATTCACAGAATTCTGTCATTATCTGGTGTTTCCTGAAGCCTGAAGCTCTCCTTTTATAATGTGTTTGATGGCTATGCTTGAGGGAGGCAGGATAGTTTTCAGGCAAAGGTGGCACTGTTATTAGGTGCTAGATGAAGAGTCTAAGAGAACCTCATAAATTCTTCAATAGAAAGCTGCTGGCTTATTCACATCTGCAGGGTCCCTGCTGCCTTTGTGTTTGGAATTTAAAACTATTCCCAAGGTATGTGTGAGCACTGTTCTTTGTTCACGTCCCCCTCCCCCACAGTATGGTGATCTTTCACAATCCATTATCTGTTTTCTTTTGATAGGATTTCTTTTTGGCGGGGGTATGATAACTTTGATTTTGCTTCTGTTCCATTTGTTCTGATTTCCTTGGTAATGCTTGCTTTCCTTTCATCTTTGTCATCTCTTCATTTTATATGTTTTATTTCAGTTGCAGTGAGTTTTGTTGTATTATTTCTCTTAGGAAAGTCTATTCTGGTTTAACAAAGAAAAGTAATGCTTTCCTTTACCTCACTGAGAATAAAGTGCATATATATTTTGCTAGAAAAAAAATCTATGCTTTATGGAGGAACTCTATTAGGGGTGGGGTGGGCTGGGCTGCGATTTTCGCTTGAGCCTTTACTACATTGCCCTTCTTTTGTTTGTAATAGGGAGTTAATTTTTTAAAATCCTATGTCTTGTTTGTTTATTTTTGTTAAAATTATCTGATTTTTTTTTTAAACCGGAGGAGAGGAGTGCTGGTTTTAAGGTTGGTGACTTAAAACCTGATTGATTGTAAAGAGAAGTATCCAGAGACAATATTAAAATAAACTTGGCCCTGAAAATGTTGCTTTTCGGTTTCCATTTACTTTGGAGGTCTCCTGGAGCAGAGGAAAGATTACAGAATGGAGCGCCTCCACAGAGTCTTCTGTGGGAGTGTTAGTCATTCAATATTTCTTAGTTGCCTTTGTAGATGCAAATTATCAGTTCAAATCATCTAAGCAAAGGAGAAAAAAAAAGACCTCTCCAAGTCTAATCTGAGAAGAAAATCTCCTCGGGAGTAAAGTCTCAGTTCAGAGAACAAAGGAAGAAAAGACCAAAGGATTATTTACCTTTGACTGCTTCGGGGGATTCCGAGGCCACCAAGCATACAGATGCAAAAGAAAGCTTAGGGCTAGACATTCCTTTCTCTACTCTTTCTTTCTTCGTCTTTTGTGCAATGCAATAGACAGACCTGCCCAGAGGCAAGGGAGCTAAGGAGTTTCCAAACTTGAGGTCGGGGGCAATGCAGTAGTAGTATTATAAAAGCCTTTGTTACTGATTAAGGTCAACAGGGTGAGAAAATACAGAAGCTAGAGAGAAATCTTTATGGGAATGCAATCTAAGGGTGCTACATTTGGGAAGATGACTAGTAATTTTTCCTCCTAGGAGAAAGAACAGGAGAGGTCTTTTCCTTTAGAAGATTCTGATAAGCCAACAAATAAGCCAAACTGAGAGAGGCAGCTTTCCCAACATCCAGCCTCCCCATGGGAATCACAGACTGTTGAGAAGAGGGTGTTTGTTATTCATAATGGCCGAGGCTAAGACAAAAGTGGATTTGGGCTCCTGTAGCAATCCCCAGGCCTTAATCAAATGTTCTTTTTTTTTTTTTTTGAGACTGAGTCTCACTCTGTCACCCAGGCTGGAGTGCAGTGGCACAATCTTGGCTGACTGCAACCTCCACCTCCCAGATTCAAGCGATTCTCCTGCCTCAGCCTCCAGAGTAGCTGGGATTACAGACATGCACCACTACACCTGGCTAATTGTTATATTTTTAGTAGAGACGGGGTTTCACAATGTTGGCCAGGCTGTTCTTGAATTCCTGACCTCAGGCGATCCACCTGCCTTGGCCACCCAAAGCTTTGGGATTACAGCCGTGAGCCACCGTGCCGTCTCAAATGTTCCTCTCAAAGTCAAATAGTGAGTCTTACCTTTTATAATTACGGAAATACAGATGTTGCCACAAGTCAGACAGGGAAATACAAAACAATATCCCAGAGAAATCACCATGGGAAAAATGAAGGTGTCTGTACATTAGATTATCTTTACGTTTACTTTAAAATGCTTCAGCATGGTTAGTGTGGTGTGATGTGTTCTAGTTGCTTTCATTCTTTACTTAGGAATAGTTAGTTGGGCATTTGAAGAGCCCTGACTGAAACTGGCTTTGCAAAGTATGACAGAGAAATTGGACGTGGCTGACTGCATCTTGTTTCTAGCCTCACAGGCTGGCTGGCTTTGCTCATTCGTGGGTGTGGGCCAAGATAACTTTGGGAGAAACTTAGTTTATAGTTTAAATGATAATAACCATCCCCCAAAACTAAAGTATTCTTGTAAAACTAATGAAAGGCCATGAAGTTAGGAGGATGAGAGGGGCTTAAATTCTAAATAATTACCAGCCATTATTATGGAGGTCGTAAGATTTGCAACTTCCCCAGTTACTCTTGCAGATAACATCACTATTGTAGAAACTAAGACTGGCCTTTTGAGATGTCTTTTCAGGTTTTTGCATTTCTGACAATGGATGGCCCCACCTGGACATGCCAACCAGTCCTGTGGCCCCAACCCAGGAACTTACCCAGCATAAGAGGGCAGCTTTGATTCCCTATGATTTCATCTCTGACCCAACCAATCAGTATGCCCCTACCCTAGGCCCCTGCTCATCAAAAGATCTTGGGAAAAACCCTAATCTTTGAGCCTTTGGGGAGATTGAGTTGAGTGATAACAGTCTCCTGTGTGGTGTGGCCAGCCTTGTGTCAATCAAACTCTTTTCTTTACTGCAATGGCATGGTCTCAGAGAGTTGATTTTGTGTGTGCAGCAGGCAAGGAGAACCCATCAGGGAGTTACATAATTTGGATATATGGGTGAAGGAAGTCCTCTCCTCCATTCTGAAGATTTGAGGCTGAAAGTCTGGGGAAATAAGCTGGTAATAGACAGATTAAAAGGAGAAAAAAATATATATATACATTTTATTAACATGCAGAAAGGCATCACATGGAAGTTAAGAAACTACCCAATAATTCAATGAGACCTAAAAGCTTTTATATTCCCTTCATAGGAGAGAGGGAAGGGGAGTATGCAGGCAACCTAGGGAGAGTAAATGATTATGAAAAATACGAATCAGCCTTCAGAAGAATAGGTTATATCCTGTCTGTAGGAGGTGCTAACCTCCAGCTTTTTCTAGGTTTGACTTCTGTTGTGTGTTAATCTTCACGGATAGATAAAAATCCCCAGGAAGCATTTCATGACAATTGGCTTCCTTCTGGAGAATCTGCACTTAGTCAGATAAGGGAAATTCAGGAAAAGCCCCTCTGTGCATTTGGCATTTCCCAAATGACTTCAGTTTGAAGTAATCAGCATACCAATGCTGCATATTTTGGGGTGATATTTCTGAACTCTCTCAGGAAAAATATACTCCTGGATGGTAGGTTAATATTTGAAATTGTCAATTCAGGCTGGGCTTGGTGGCTCACGCAGGTAATCCCGGGACTTTGTGAGGCCAAGGTGGGTGTGGATCACTTGAAGTCAGGAGTTCGAGACCAGCCTGGCCAACATGGCAAAACCCTGTCTCTACTAAAAATTCAAAAAAAGAATTAGCTAGGCATTGGGTTCATGTCTGTAATTGCAGCTACTTGGAGGGGGGCTGAAGCAGGAGAATCGCTTGAAACTGGGAGGCAGAGGTTGCAGTGAGCCAGGATCGTGCCACTGCACTCCAGCCTCAGCAACAAAGTGAGGCTTCATCTCACACACAAAAAAAGAAATTCTCCATTCAGAAGCCACATTCCAGAAGGATTAGATTATGGCTCCAGTCGTCTTTATCTCATATCAATTCCAGGGGGTTTGTTAATTAGCATAAGGGATGTTAGAAATGATTTTTTACTGGTAAAATGAATTCAATTTTATGTGGATTGGATAAAAATGTCTTATGGATACTCTTTGCATAAATGAGGTGTAAAAGTCCTGCTAGCCTGTCTATTCATTTTGAATTATGTCTCCAGGCTTGAAATTCTAGACTGTTTGAATTATCTCTCCAGGCTTGAAATTCTAGACTGTAGTGAGAGAATTTTTCACCTGACTCTCATTTGAGAGTGAGTTAATCCTGCCCCAAAGCTGGAACATGGTCCTCCTGTCTCTGACGCTCATAAGGTTCTGTGGGAACACTGAAAGGTCAGAGAGCTAAGACTTCATCAAGCTTATAAAACGGGTTATATGACTATTTGGAGGGCCTGATTGCTAATACATATTTATACCCATGGCTGAATGAGGTCTGAAATTTGCTTTCATTATAACATACCATTTGGAATTGAAGTCTCTATGGTTGTCACCAAATTCTAATTACTGGAAGCTTTGGAGATCTAATCATAAAGCAACTAATAAGTGTGTATGACCAAATTGGCTTAAGTATCTTGAAAAGGGCATTGAAGCTACTTTTTTTTTTTTGAGATGGAGTTTTGCTCTTTCACCCAGGCTGGAGTAAAGTGGCACGATCTTAGCTCCATCTGCCGGGTTCAAGCAATTCTCCTCAGCCTCCCAAGTAGCTGGGATTATAGGCACCCACCACCATGACCAGCTAATGTTTGTATTTTTAGTAAAGACAGGGTTTCACCATGTTGGCCAGGCTGGTCTCGAACTCCTGACCTCAGGTAATCCACCCCCTCCCCCGCCCTTGGCCTCCCAAAGTGCTAGGATTACAGGCATGAGCTACCGTGCCTGGCTGCAGCTACTTCTTTGTATGATTCATGGCTTTTGGCCACAAATACATGCAAGTAACTAGATGAATACGTATATTATTTGCATGTGTATTAAAATTATTTCTTCTTTTTCAAATTATTCCTTCTTTGCACCAGCTAGAATTTAAATATATCTACCTGATTCAGAGCATTTGGCAGAGATATTAGAGATGGAACAAGATCCAGAGAGGGTCTAATAAAATAATAATTGTGGTGGCACATGCCTGTAGGCCCAGCTACTTGGGAAGCTGAGTTTGGAGGATCACTTGAACCTGGGAGGCAGAGGTTGCAGTGAGCCCAGATTGCACCACTACACTCTAGCCTGGGTGACAGAGTGAGACGCTATCTCAAAAAAAAAAAAAAAAAAAAAAAAAGAAAGAAAAAAGAAAAAACCTTAATAATAATTATATAATTATAATTATAGTAAAAGTAGCAAGTAGCTTTTTCCTTTTTGCAAAATTAATTCTACCTTTCAGCATGTACAAAAGTGCATTCTAGAAAGATTAAAGAAATAGATATAAACACCATAAAAATCATGGAAGAAACAGATAATATTTTAATCTTGGGGATAAGAAAATCATCTCAAGCAAGAAACACTTGAGAAAAAAATAATTTATGCTCACTAATCTCTAGGTTCATGGCTGAGGCCCCTATAACAAAATACAGATTCACAAGAGAAAATCATACACATATTATTTATACGTGGTATGGAAGCCTTCATAAGGAAAGGAAGACCTCCCCCAAATGCATAAATTTGTATAGTCTTTATGCTAGGTTTGATGAAGAAATATGATTGAACAAAGGGAGAATGATATCACTGAGAGAGGAGGGAGGAAGAAACCAGTCAGGCAGGCAGTTATGGTGGGTCCTTGGTTGAATCTTTTCAAACAAAAGAACAGCCAGAAAAATCAAGCTGCAGGCACAGATAAGGGAACTTGCACAGCGGCGCTTGCCTAAGACATGCCCACAGCCACACAGATAAGAAAGCCTACACAGGTGACTTGCCCAGACATGCCCGTAATGGAAAATTCCATCCCCTGACACATGTGCAGTAAGGGCAACAAAGCAATACGGAGTAACTCAAGCTAAGGGCCTACATGTGCATTAGGAGGATGGGGTGGAGCTACCAGAAATTCGCATCTCATGCAAATGAGATGCCCAGCTCTAACTGGTTTCTTATAAAAGCCTTTGCATTCAACTGTAAAAATGGCAACCCTCTTTTGGGCCCCTTTCTGTGGTGGAGAACTTTCTTCTTTTGCTTATTAAACTTCCACTCCAACCTCACCCTTGGTGATCATGTTCCTTAATTGTCATGGTTGTGAGACCGAGAACTCAGGGTGATACCTCAAACAAGAGACTGCTACATTGTGGTGCATTGGTGAGACTGTAACATAATGCTAATAAACTGGGGAGAACTTAGGAAGCCGTTTGTTCAAACTCTTCTCTTTGTCCTTGTATCTTCAGAAATGAGGATGTTGCTATCTTCTGGGTATAGGGAGGGCACCTCTCACATGAGGGTCATAAGACCTACTTGAGGGGACGGTCAGGAAATCCTTCCTAGGTTTTATGATCTGTTTCAGGGGAGTAGAGCATTGTGGGGGAGGTAGTGAGCGTGACCTTCCTGCTTCTGCTGTCTTCTCAAATGCCAAGTTTTCACATTTTGGGGTAGCATGTCCTGAATTCCTTCAACACGAAACCCAGAGTTAGAAAAAGAAAAGATTGAGCAACTTAATTAGATAAAAGCAAAATATTAAGCAATGACAAAAGATATCATTAAAAATCTTGTTAAAAGGGAAAAAAAAGAGGAAAAAAAAGAAAACAAACAAAATGTTGTTAAAAAGCCACAATTTGGCTGGGTGCAGTGGCTTGCACCTGTAATCCCAGCGCTTTGAGAAGCCAAGCAGGAGGATCTCTTCAGTCCAGGAGCTCAAGACCAGCCTGGGCAACACAGTGAGACACCTGTCTCTACAACCCCCCCATTCCACTTCCCAATGCACACAAACAACAATTTGGCAGAAAATATTTGCAATGTGTAAGAAAAAATCAGAAAATACTTACACTTGAGCTAATTAATTGATGACAGAGATGATGGTTCTTAATCATTGAGAACCTCATTGAGGGTTTGTCATCTATCTCAGTATCATAATTTTTCTCACACATAATGACATAATTTGAACATGTTTTCATATTATTAAGTATGTTTCTAGAACCATAATTCTTAATAGCCCCACAGAAATTCACTATGCTGAGTGTGGTGTTGAATGCTGGGGTCACCACAGTGGAGCAGCCCTGAAGGAGAGTGAGCAGGGTGCTTTCATCAGTGACCCTCCTCTATCCTTTCCAGTCAGTGGCACAGGCTCTTGTCAATCAACAGTGGACAATCATTTATAAAGTGTTCCAAATGATTAGCTTGCATGGGTTACCTGTGTCTGCTGTTCCAGAACTGATTCAATTTCTTCAAATCCTTTTCTCCTCCTCCTCCTCCTTCTCTGCTTCCTCCTCCTGCTTCTCCCCTTCCTCCTCCTCCTCCTCCTCTTCTTTCCCTTTTTTAAGCTAAAGATGGAAAAGAGAGGCAGGAGGAAAACATGTGGTAGTACGAAACCAGTAAATGTGTGAAAACTCCATGACTAATATTCTCAAATTATAAGCAGCTTTCTCAATGAATATATATCTATCAGTATCTATATCTATATATAGATAAAGATATAAAATTCCTCGTATTAATAGATATTTTTATAAAATAACCAGAAACTGGGTTTGACTGGAAGTTAAATGTAATACTTCCTTTCTAATACCCTTAAATAATACTTTAATTCACAGGGAATATCAAATAAAAACTGTTTTAATAGTAGTTTCTTATTTATAGATTTTGAAAAAGTTTTTTCCTATTAGAGCAAGCATATTGCAATTTATTTAACAATTAAATGAATTAAAATATTTTGTTTGAGAAGTTCGTGATTTCAAATGATTCTAATAAAATGCTAAATGTTTTACATTTGTAACATAAGTGAAAAGCAATGAAATTGCTATAGGAAAATTAAAATACATTCTAAAATACAACGTTTCAATGTTTTCATAAGTTTATGACCTAGTAATAAGTTCTGATTAAGAAGTAGAAAGCCCTTAAATGTGGAAAGAGGAAAAAAAATCCATTCAAAGCCTCACAGTTTTTAATATTCATTGTATGTTTTCAGTCATTTTTCCAAGCAGAAGTTCTTCTCTTTCATCCTTCATTATTATTATGTTACATATACAATGTGAATTTTTCATTTTTCATGTGACATAATATAATGGGTTTTTAACAGAATTGTCATTCTATGAGAAGGATCTTTCATCTAAAGAATGCACATTTATGATATAGTCCCTGTAACAGCGAGCAAAAACACCAGGCTTAAATAGATGTGTTTATAAATGAGTCCCGCTTCAAGTCCAAAGCCTTTTTGGAATTTAGGGAAGTTTGGATAACATTACTCATTTTAGCTTTCTTCCCAGTAGCAAAGAAAATGGCTTTTGGCAGCTGGGTGTGTGATATAATGCCAATCACCAGGGGCAATGCCTGATGATTAACTTAGAAAATCTCATTACTTTTGACTGATAAAAATGGAAATGGCTAGTTTCCAATTTATAAATATTTGGTTTATTATTGCATGGCAGACACAAAACAAATTTTGTGAGAAGGTACTATTTATGTCAACTACATCCTCCCAATAGGTTGGTGAACAGATGTCTTCTGTCTATAGATCAGTGATATTTCTAGCAGACATCCCTTAGGGTACAGGCAAATCTCAGGGTCATTGTACCTACAACCAATTCAAGCACTGAGCTGGGCACTCATATTTGTTCTTAACCTTGGTCAGGAGAGGACTCATTCACTCCATCATTCATTTCCCTTCAGTGAAGTCTAGCCTCCCTAGAGAAAGCCTGCTGTGAAAGGTGTGGCCCTCTCAAGTATCAGTTTGCAGATGACTTTATGTAGACACAATAAATAATGCACAGAAAATAAAATGAATGCTACTGACCTGAAGTATTTATCTATCTCTGGCACCTGAATTCCCTGCCCAGAAGTAGGAACCCTGACTGTATGAAGAATGAACAGCACACAGCACCACCATTTCAAAGCAAAACCCCCAGCGTGCACAGAACACTGCTTTGGATAAAAGATGGCAGCTGCAGAGCTGGAAGGGTAGCTGGTTGCCATGGTTACCGAGGCTCTGATTCAGCCACCATATGCCACCTGGTGTTCTCAGCCTGAAAAAGCAGGTCTGGGTGTCCTAGATTGGCGATAGAGCTATGGCCATAGCTCTTTCGAATCAGTACTGGGTTTGAATGTGCAGCAATGTTTGCGTTGTTTTATTCATCTATAGAAGATTTTGGGGCTGACACCCTCATGACTTAAGGTAGAGGTTCAGCTGGGGAAAGGAAAGAGAAACACTTTTAAAACAATCATTCTAATTCTTCCATGGAAACACTGCTATATGGATATTCATTTTCAAAGATCCATCTTTTGTTCTCTTTTGTTCTCTTTTTGTTCTCTTTTCAGGGCAAATCCAAATCTGATAGGATTTCCAAATCCTATATGATATCCAAATCATATAATATTGCAACAGCAACTAACTCAAAATGCTGGGCATGATGATTGCAGAACATGATATATCAATTATCAGCCATCTCTGATCTTTAGAACATTTTGTCTTCTTCTAAAAGTGCTGTATGACAAATAACAGTGGTATGACCTTATTTTAACGTTGAATTGTGTCCAATTTTTTGCTTATATATAAATAATATGTAAATTTATATATATTTAAATATGTATATATGACATTCTATAAACTTGCTAAATGGAAAGAAATCTGTTATAAATTTGTAATAATAAGGTAGAGATTGAACACCCATTTGAGACTCCTTGAGAGTATTCCGCAGTGAATGGGTAGTTGTTACACAGTAGTGACTAAATATACAATATGCTATGTTACGATAATATAAGAATTTTGGCCCTTATTGTATGTTTTGTGAACTTCATGTTTGATTTTTATATTTATGATAAAAATATCAACTAGTGTTGGATATTGCTGGTGATTCAACTTTGAGATAAACATTTCAGGTTATCCTTTTCTCCAATTTCTACAGCTATTAAAAAGCTGATTACTGATTTTTTTTTTTTTTTTTTTTGAGACGGAGCCGCACTCTGTTGCCAGGCTGGAGTGCAGTGGTATGATCTCAGCTCACTGCAACCTCCACCTCCCGGGTTGAAGCGATTCTCCTGCTTCAGCCTCCCAAGTAGCTGGGACTACAGGCGTGCGCCACCACACCCAACTAATTTTTGTATTTTTAGTAGAGACAGGGTTTCACCATGTTGGCCAGGATGGTCTTGATCTCTCACCTGGTGTTCCGCCCATCTCAGCCTCCCAAAGTGCTGGGATTACAGGCGTGAACCACCACGCCCGGCCTGATTACTGATTTTATATTAATAATCTGAGCTTGCAAAATTGTTATTTTGATGTCATTTTTACCACTGCTGGGGAAACAATTATCAACGTAGTAAATAAAATGGTTTTAAATATAAGAAAAAAATAGCTTTTACTCTTTACAACTGTTCCTGAATATTGTCAGAATTTTTAGTACTGTGCAATTAAAAAAAGAAAAAAAGAAAAATTTGCCGGGCATGGTGGCATGCACTTGTAGTCCCAGCTACTTGGGGCCCGAAGTGAGAGGGTTACTTGAGCCCAGGAAGTCAAGGCTGCAGTAAGCTGAGATCATGCCACTGCACTCCAGCCTGGGTGACAGAACAAGACTGTCTCTAAAAAATAAAAGGTTAGAAAAAAAAAAAAAAGGCGGGGTGTGGTGACTCACACCCATAATCCCAGCACTTTGAGAGGCCAACGTGGGCTGATCACCTGAGGTCAGAAGTTTGAGACCAGCCTGGCCAACATGGTGAAACCCCATCGCTACTAATAATACAAAACTTAGCTGGGTGTGGTGGTGGGTGCCTGTAATCCCAGCTACTCGGGAGTCTGAGGCAGGAGACTCGCTTGAACCTGAGAGGCGGAGGTTGCAGTGAGCCGAGATCACACCATCGCACTCCAGCCTGGGTGACAAGAGCAAAACTCCATCTCAAAAAAATAAAATAAATAAAAATAAATAAATAAATAAATAAATAAATTTGCTCTAGAGATTGCTATAACATTCAGTATCATTTTTAATTTTGGTGTTCTTCAAAACAGCCTCATTCTAATTAACTGACTTTATGATAAGTTGTAAATATATAAATTTGAATTTAAAATATGCATTATGTCAATTGAGAATAGGTTTTTTTTTCTTTATTATTGGGGTCCCAAATACAATTCTTTTTCTTTCAAAATGGGTTCTGTTGCTATAAAGTCTGAAAATCACTAGACTTGATCATGTCAGGGACGTAGTCAAATAACTTTTTTATTCTTATCTTTTGTCAAGACGAGGTCTCTCTGTGTTGCCCAGGGTGGTCTCAAAGTCCTGCGCTCAGGACATCCTCCTGCCCTGGCCTCCCAAAGTGCTGGGATTATAGGCATGAGCCACTGCACCTGGCCTCAAATACCTTTTTGAAGATAATTGACCTAGTCTCAGTAGACAAATCAGTGCAGGGAATGTCAGGGACTCTGGCCTCCCTCTGTCCAGGTGGAAATACTATTAGCTGCCGCTACACACATACAGAATTCACAGAATATGCATGAGATAGAATGAGCTGGCACATGTAAGGAAACTTTGCCCTACAAGAACAAAATCCTGCGATAGGCCAGGATCCCGTTAGGCCTTGAGAAGAGGATGCTGACTGGCAAGAGAAATCACATGTGCTGGTGGAAGCAGCCTCAGGTGCAGCTTCGTTCTCCTGGAGAAAGATCTGCTTTGCTTCCTGCACACTTGCCTATTTTTTCTGTTTCTTCATTCCTGTATGCATCTTAGGGACTGTGACCTCCTCTGTCTTATTTTTTATATTTGTTTTGTTTGCTTGGTGATCTCCTGAATACACTCCTAGTTTTGTCCCCCTGACATAACCACTTGACATTTGGCCCTTGGCTCTTTAATGATTAACTCACCCATGATTACCAAAAATACTATTATTCCTACTACCTGAACCACAGCTGCTCCTCTTCTCACATCTCTATCATTTATTGAGCCTCTACTATGAGGGAGGTACTATGCCAGCTGCTTTGCTCTGATTTTCCCGATTTTTACAGAAACTCTTTGAGGTAGATATTATTCCCATTTTACCAGGGGGAAAGCTGAAGCTCAGAGACAGAGAGGTAAATTCAGTAGCGCAAAAGGTCACATGGTTGATGAATTTTAGAACACATTCAAATCCAAGTTGGCCTGTGTAAAAGACGCCACATTCTTTTTCTTTTTCTTTTTTTTTAATTTAGTTCCTGCAAGCAGAATTTTGTTTTCTCTTTCTGCCTGCCGGACTTGGTCTGCATAGGTGCCAGCCACATTCTGGCATGAGGTTGCTTCTAGAATCTACCCAAGCTCTGAATGCCATCCCGTTTTAGGATGAAGTGTTTTTAGTCTGAAAATAACCAGAGACCCTGATATAAAATTCGTATTTACAGCTTTTAAATAGAATGGCTCTGTGTGTGTGTGTGTGTGTGTGTGTGTATGTATGTATGTTTATATGTATGTATAATCAATGTCAAGTGGAATTTCAATATGTGTAGGATAATTCTCTATAGCATGGTTTCAAATCATCTCATTTGGGGAGATGAGAAAGAAAGAGTGAGTGCCTAGTGTATTTAGGAACTGCAGGTCCTGTGATAACACAGCAAACATAACAATATTAAACTGCATTCCAGGGAACACTTTAGAATTTGTTGTATAGGTACAATGTTGCACTCAACTTTTTTCACTTAACATTATACTATATGCATCTTTTCCATGTTTTAATTTTTATAGTTTTTGGGTTTTTTTGTTTGTTTGTTTGTTTTTTGAGATAGGGTCTAACTCCATTGCCCAGGCTGGAGTGCAGTGGCACAATCTCGGTTCATGGCAGCCTCCACCTCCTGGGCTCAAACGATCCTCCCACCACAGCCTCCCGAGTAGCTGGGACTACAGGTGAGCACTACCACACCTGGCAAATTTTTAGTAGAGATGGGATTTTGCCATGTTGGCCAAGCTGATCTCTAACTCCCGGCCTCAAGTGATCCGGCCACCTCGGTCTCCCAAAGTGCTGGGATTACAGTCATGAACCACTGTGCCTGACCTTAATCTTTATAGTTATAATTTCTAATTGTAATCATATAATTTCTGTGTTTCACTGAGACGATTTATCATAATTAATTATTTTTTTTCTTGAGCATTGAATAGCTTCCTAAGGTGTTATCTGCCTTCCCTCCCAAGAACATTTAAACTAAATGGGCAATAAGATTTTTTAAATGCCAACTTTATCAAGATATAATTCATATGCTATACAAATCACCCATTTAAGGTGTACAATTCAATGATTTTTAGTTGCACGGAGTTGTGTGGCCATCATCATTATACATTTTAGAACATTTTAATCGCTTCTCAAACTCATACTAATTAGCAGTCACTCCCTGTTTCCCTGAATCTCTCTACACTAGGCTACCACTAATCTACTTTCTGTCTTTATGGATTTGCCTGTTCTGAATATTTCATGTTAATGGAATCATACAATGTGTAGTCTTTGTGACTGGTGTCTTAGCATAATGTTTTCAAGGTTCATCTATATTGTAGTATGCACCCAACTTCATTCCTTTTAATGGCTAATTAATATTTTATTGTATGACTATACCATATTTTGTTTATCCATTTATCCATCTAGGGACACTTGGGTTGTGTTATGGTCTCTGTGTACCTGTTCTTCCATTCACACACAGGCAGCAAGGCATGTAGCTGTGTTGCTTCTCTGTCTCCTGGTGATAAACCCACACAATATTCCACAAAAATGAACAATTGAAATAGGGACTTGGTCAGTAAAGATGAATGCAGAAAAAAAAAACCCAATGAATGATAATGCTAGATGTGAAATTTGAGTCCAACATAAATGGAATTATAGATGAAATTGTTGACAGAATGTTGAATGCCTGACTACACAGGCAGTCAGGGGCATTTGGTGAAGGTGACTTTATTGACAAATTGAAGAAAAATATTTATAAGAAAAAGGATGAAGATCTTCCAGAGGAAGTGACAGCAGCAAAAAAACTTTGCATTAAAGGAATTCTCAGAGATATTTTATGACATTGAAAGCATGAAGGATAAAATGTTGGTATCTGATTCAAACTTAGAAAAGAGTATGACAGTTCTTCAAAGCATAGAAAAGATGTTTGTATTGTATCATAAATTACATGAGAAAAAGGCAAAAACTTTTCAGACTACTCTTGATATATTTTTTACAAGGAAATAAAACAGTTTAATTTTCAATGTTTCTAAAATTTTATAGTATGCTGATTAAATATTAGTTGTACTTTTTTCCCATTTCACTATACATTTATAATAAAGAAAAAGAAAGTTTTTAATGTTTCAACAAAAATTTAAACATCACAGACAGTTGTAACTTTCCCCATTGATTATTATGACTGTTTTGCATGGTTTTAGCTTGCAGCCTTTTTTTTGCAGTCCCACACTATCATGCAAAAGGATGATTGCCTGTAGTTGATATAATGTTGCTTATTGGTATAAATTTATGTACATTTATCTTATTTAACATAATTTAATTAAAAAATTTTTTTTTGTGTGTGTAGAGGTGGGGTCTCACTATGTTGCCAGAGCTGGTCTCAAACTCTCGACCTCAAGAGATCCTCCTGCCTTGGCCTCCCAAAGTGCTGGGATTACAAGCATGAGCCACTGTGCCTAGTCAATTTAAAATTATTAACCCTTTTCTTATCAAATTTTTTTTTGTTTGTTTTTGAGACGGAGTCTTGCTCTGTCACCCAGGCTGGAGTGCAGTGGCGCAATCTCGGCTCACTGCAAGCTCCACCTCCCGGGTTCACGCCATTCTCCTGCCTCAGCCTCCCGAGTAGCTGGGACTACAGGCGCCTGCCACCACGCCCAGCTAATTTTTTGTATTTTTAGTAGAGACGGGGTTTCACTGTGTTAGCCAAGATGGTCTCGATATCCTGACCTCGTGATCCGCCCGCCTCGGCCTCCCAAAATGCTGGGATTACAGGCATGAGCCACCACGCCCAGCCTTTCTTATCAAATTTTAAGCTCCTATGTTGTGCCTGGCCCATAGAACCTGTTTAATTTTATATATATATCATTTTTCCCCTGAATACCTCCTTTCATTATGTTTATATTTGTTTATATTTGCTTCTGGATACAGCCTTGACCTTATACATCAGTAAAGTAAATTTTTAACATTTTCCAATTTTTAAACAATACTGTAAACATTCTGCTCACTGTGGGTGTGTAAAATAAAATAAGAATAGTTTGAATCTAAATTTCCTTTTTTTCCCCTCTACTCTTGTCAACTAAAGAAAAATCAGACTTTTAAAGAATTAAAGTTACAGTTTTATTTAGAGTTACTGAGCATTGCAACCTGGGAGAGTCTTTCAGAGTTTCTGTTAGACTGCTCAAAGCTGTATTTCAGTCCGCAGCTTATATAACAAGTGGTAGAGGTTCTGCATGTGCTCATGAGTGAAGTCAAGTGTGCTCAGAAGTTACATTAGAGCAACATCTCAGCAAAGTTTGGGTGCAAGAGTACATCTGGTTATAGATGACAGAGGCAGAATCATTAAGCCTGTCAGATGTTATCTTATGAACAGGCAAGTGCCAGGATTATTGAACTTATCTTTTCTCAAAATGCAGTGATTCAGGCAAGAGACGTGGGAACCTATGCTCTGTCCTGCTTATTGTCTCCAAGGTATTCTTCTGGAGGGCTGCACACAGTCACGGAGTCAGGGGTTTATGAAATGTTGCAGACAGGCAGGATGAGCAAACGTGGGCTGACCACACGACAAGGGCTGACTATGTGGCTGGCCAGAGGCAGACATTTCCTTGATTAGTTCTAATTGTTTGGCCTTTTGTTTTTAAATTTAGACCTTTAATTCATCTGAAAATATTTTTGCATCTGCCGTACAATATAGTCATAACTTTATTTTTTATTTTATTTATTTTATTTATTCTGAGACAGAGTCTTGCTCTGTTGCCCAGGCTGGAGTGCAGTGGCGTGATCTGGGCTCACTGCAACCTTCGCCTCCCAGGTTCAAGCCATCCATGCCTAAGCCTCCCGAGTAGCTGGGATATAGGTGCGCACCACCAAGCCAGGCTATTTTTTTTTTTGTATTTTTAGTAGAGACAGGGTTTCACCATGTTGCCAAGGCTGGTCTCAAACTCCTGGCCTCAGGTGATCCACCCGCCATGGCCTCCTAAAGTGCTGGGATTACAGGTGGGAGCCACTGCGCCCAGCCTACTTTATATATTTTTTTAAATGGCGATCCAGTTGTCCCAATGCCATTTTCATTCAAGGGGCCATCCTTTCCTCACTGACTGTAAGTGCCCCAATTATCATACATTTCTTTCCCATTTGTACATGGGTCTATTTCCAACTCTGGAAGGACTCTGGAAGGAAAACAATGACCAATCACCTATCACTGTCTGATAATTGAAAATTCAAGATACTGAGATTTAAAAAAAAAAAACTATTATATATAAAAAGGCAATTTAGAATGACCTCTAGCTACAAGGTGAATAGTAAAAGATCAATAGCTTTTCTTTATAATGACATCCCCATTAGAAATAGAAATTTTAAAAATTTACAGCAGCAACAAATCTATAAATTACCCAAAGCTAAATTAAGCAAGAAAGGCAGAACACTTATGTGAAGAAAACTGTGCAATTTTACTGAAGGACATAAAACAAGAGCTGAACACAGATACATACCATGTTTCTAGATGGAAAGATTTACTATGAAAAAGCTGTTCACGTTTCTCAAAATAATGTATTAATTTTATGCAATTCCAAAGAGAATCCCCATGCAGCATTTGGGAGGGGATCTTGAAGAGTTTCCCTTTTCGTCTTAAGGGATAAAAAGTGGTAATTATACCAACAATGTTTTGAAAAAGAATAATAGTGAGGGAGGACCTAATAGATACTAAACTATATTCTAAAGCAACACTAATTAGTATTTTTGGTAGGGGAATGTGTCAAATATATCAGAGGAATCAAAATAACCCAGAAATAGACCTATGTACAAATGGGAGTGAAATGTATGATAAATGGGCCATTTACAATCAGTGAGGAAAGGATGGCCCCTTGAGTAAAAATGGTATTGAGGCCGGGCATGTGGCTCATGCCTGTGACCCCAGCACTTTGGGAGGGCAAGGTGGGTGGATCACCTGAGGTCAGGAGTTTGAGACCAGCCTGGCCAACATGGCGAAACCCTGTCTCTACTGAAAATACAAAAATTAGCTGGGCATGGTGGTGCGTGCCTGTAATCCCAGCTACTTGGGAGGCTGAGACAGGAGAATCACTTGAACCCGGGAGGCAGAGGGTGCAGTGAGGTGAGATCACGCCACTGCACTCCAGCCTGGGCAACAAGAGCGAAACTCTGTCTCAAAAGAAAAAAAAATGGCATTGGGACAGCTGGATCTCTATTTAAAAAATATAGTTATGACTATATTGCATAGCAGATGCAAAAATATTTTCAGATGAATTAAGGGTCTAAATTTAAAAACAAAAAGCCAAACAATTAGAACTAATCAGAAAAAATAGAGGCCATATATATAATTTTAGAATAGCGTAGAAAAGCCAGAATGTCTAAAAAAAGCCTCTAACAGATCTGACTAGATAATATTTTATTATGTATATATATTTCTTGGTTGGACTTCATGTACAGAGGGCTGAGTTAATCATATGCTTTAGTTTATGTCACATTATTATTATTATTTTGGTACTTTTGGCATTTTAATTTTATTTTTAGAGACAGTGTCTCACCCCATTACCCAGGCTGGAGTGCAGTGGTGCGATCATATCTCACTGCAGCCTTGAACACCTGGACTCAAGGGATCCTCCTACCTCAGCCTCCTGAGTAGCTGGGACTACAGGTGTGTGCCAGCACACCCAGCTAACTTAAAAAAAAATTTTGTTGTTGAGGTTTCACTACATTTTCCTAGCTGGTCTTGAGTTCCTGGCCTCAAGTGATCCTCCTGCCTCAGCCTCCCAAAAGTGCTGGGATTACAAGTGGGATTACTTTTGGGTTAAGTAAATATTTTTGTGATCCCATGTATCTCCACTATTGACTTATTAGCTATACTTGTTTTTTGAAAAAAATGACTGTGGTTAGGTACAATGACTCACGCCTGTAATCTCAGCTCTTTGGGAGCCAAAGCAGGAAGATTGTTTGAGCCCAGGAGTTTGAGACCAGCCTGGGAAACATAGTAAGACCTCTTGTCTACCAAAAAAAAAAAATTAGTTAGGTGTGGTGGAACGTGCCTGTAGTCCCAGAAACTCAGGAGATGAGGTGGGAGGATTATTTGAGCCCAGAGGTCAAGGCTACAGTGAGTTGTGATCATTCCACTGCACTAAAAGATTGTTCCAGAGTTTCCCCTGTGCATATTTAACTTAAAATAGGCTATCATCAAACAACTTCACATTCATTGTTAAAAATCTTATTGCAATATACTTCTACTTCTCCATTTGGAAAGCTAGTTGGCAGCTAGTAGGGGGGTCAGCCTGGACATTTTGTCCTTGAGAAGGCTGACCTGTAGTCAGAATTTCATTAGTTTGTGGCTTTTCCAGATGGCTTTGGGAATTTTACTCGTGGTGTGCATGCCACGTGGTCTCTAGTATAATGTCTGTCAGGTCCTTCTGTGAGCATCTCTTCCTCAGCTGGGCCAGGGCTGTGCTACTTTCCTCATAGGAATTTTTCAACTCCTCCATTTTGGTTAAACAAGCTCCAAGTGGAACAGGTTTGGCCATGAGGAGTCAGTCTCGTCCTTTTTTTTTTTTTTTTTTTTGAGACAGAGTCTCACTCTGTCTCCCAGGCTGGAGTGCAGTGGCATGATCTTAGCTCACTGCAAGCTCCATCTCCCAGGTTCAAGCAGTTCTCCTACCTCAGCCTCCTGAGGAACTGGGAGTACAGGCGCCTGCCACCACCCCTGGCTAATTTTTGTATTCTTAGTAGAGACGGGGTTTCGCCATGTTGGCCAGGCTGGTCTCAAACTCCTGACCTCAAGTGATCTGCCCGCCTTGGCCTCCCAAAGTGCTGAGATTAGAGGTGTGAGCCACTGCACCCGGCCTAGTCTCTTCTTGACACAGCCTTGACACAGTTTTATCAATTGTCAATTTTATCAATTGTCAATGGTGTGTGTAGCAACATGTTAGCACCTGGCTCTTAGGCAATGGAGGAGGGAGCAAATATTATGAGAAACATTGGGAACTTATGGCTTATCAAAGAGAGTAGTTTCCCCAAGTTTAGTTCAATAAGCTGCTGTGTGTGTGTGTGTCTGTGTGTGTGTGTCTTAATTGAGTATTTTAAGTGTTATTTGGTTGATCAGAGGTAAATTACGGGTCATACATTCTGGTTTTGAAACATCTTGCCAGAGTAGAATCTTTCTTAGAAACCAGTGAAATTCAGCATCTTAGCTCCCTTTTGACAACCTTTGACATCAGGCTTTATTTTAAATACTTCAAAAGTCTAGAAAACAAATTCAACAGTTGGGAATGGATAGTGGTTCAGATGCCAGAAGGATTAGCATGAAAGGAAAAATGGAAAAAAAAAGAAGATGCAATAAATAGTAAGACCTGAGTTCAGGTGTAAATCCCTTATCCTGATCATAAATCTTGATTCAAAGACCTTGGCAGGACTTTGTCTACACTGGATGTCATCTTGAGTCACACGATCTTAAATCACAGAATTCACAGAGGTTGTCTGCACTGGCAATGGTCTGTTTCTGGGGCTTTTAAGTGGGTTCCAGGGTCAGATTTCCAGCAAGTTTGTATGTGAAAGTTACATAACTTTTTTCTTTTTATCATTTTTCTTCCAGACTAACCTCTTGGTAGATATGAGGTTGTAGAATCTTAAGTTCTTCTCCTCTTCCTCCTCCCCGCCTTCCTCTTCCTCCTCCTTCTCTTCTTCTTATAAAATATATATAACATGAAATTTATTGTTCGTTTTGTTTTGTTTTGAGACAAAGTCTTGCTCTGTCGCCAGGCTGGAGTGCAGTGATGTGATCTCAGCTCACTGCAACCTCCACCTCCCAGATTCAAGCGATTTTCCTGCCTCAGCCTCCTGAGTAGCTGGGACTATAGACATGCGCCACCATGCCCAGCTAATTTTTGTATTTTTAGCAGAGACGGGGTTTCACCATGTTGGCCAGGATGGTCTTGATCTCTTCACCTTGTGATCCGCCCGCCTCAGCCTCCCAAAGTGCTGGGATTACAGGTGTGAGCCACCACACCTGGCCGAAATTTATTGTTTTAACCTTTTTTCAGCATAAGTTCGGTGGCATTAAGTACATTCACATTGTTGTGCAACCATATCACCATTCATTTCTAGAACATTTTCATCTTCCCCAACTGAAACATCATACCCATTGAACAATAACTCTCATTCCTTCTTCCCTCCAGTCCTTGGCAACCAACATTCTACTTCCTGTTTCTACGAATTTGACTGCCCTAGGAACCTCCAATCAGTAGAATCCTATAGTGTTTGCCTTTTTGGGACTGGTTTATTTCACTTATTGTACTGTCTTCAAGGTTCATCCAGATTGAAGTCTTCTCACATATAATTAAGTATATATGAGTTAAATAATATGATAACCAATGAGGTCAGAATGTACAAGGCAGAATCTTTCAGTACAAGTCTTAAGCAAAATCTTCAGGGAATTTTAGTAACAATTTCATATAGGGAGGGTTTATAGAGATAGGGTAAAGCTCTCCTTATCATTCAGGCTCGTGGTAACACTTTCAGCCAAGGAAAAGTAAGCTCCTTTAAAAGCTGGCAGTATTGACTTTAAAATATCATTAGCTTACCTTTTTCGTAGAGCTTTAAGGATAATGTGGACAAAATGTTTCAAATTAATGTGAATACTTTGCATACATTAAAAAAATTTTTGCTGGTAAAGTGAGCTTTCATTATTATTGATGATTGAAGATATTTCCAGACAGGAAAATAAAATCTGTATGTCTTTGTATCAGCCTGTTAGTCTTTGGCAAGGGGTTGTTTCAATTTGGCCAGACTATTTTTTAAAATAAATAATTATTAAGGCTGGGAGTGGTGACTCATGCCTGTAATCCCAGCACTTTCGGAGACGGAGGTGGGAAGATCTCTTGAGGACAGGAGTTTGAGACCAGCCTGGCCAACATGGCAAAATCCCATCTCTACTAAAAATAAAAAAAATTAGCCAGGTGTAGGAGCACACACCTGTAGTCCCAGCTACTTGGAAGGCTGAGGCAGGAGAATCGCTTGAACCTGGGAGGTGGAGGTTGCAGTGAACCGAGACAGTGCTACTGCACTCCAGCCTGGGTGACAGAGTGAGAGTCTGTCTAAAAGAAACAACAACAAAACACCAACAGTTAATACATATTGAGTGCTTACACGCATTGTCTCAGTCCTCTCAAGAGCCTTATGAAGTATTAGACACTGCACCTGGCCTATTCTGTAATTTTTGTAAAAATATGAGACAAATATAAATTAAAATGATGTTTAGTGACCAGTGTTTTATATCTTTATCTTAAAAATTTTCCAGGGGCCGGGGGCAGTGGCTCGTGCCTGTAATCCCAGCACTTTGGGAGGCCAAGGGGGATGGATCGCTTGAGGCCAAGAGTTCAAGACCAGCCTGGCCAACATGGCAAAAACCCATTTCTACTAAAATACAAAAATTAGCTGGGTGTGGTGGTGCGGGTCTATAGTCCTGGCTACTCGGGAGGCTGAGGCAGGAGAATCGCTTGAACCCAGGAGGCAGAGGTTGCAGTGAGCTGAGATCATGCCACTGCACTCCAGTCTGGGCAACAGCGAGACTCTGTATGAAAAAAAAAATTCAGGTATATGAAGATACTTCACAGTTAATTTAATATCAGCTTAAGGTCTAAAAACTAAGGACTTGGAAATTACAATCTATGCTGACACATTAAATCTGTATGATTTAAAGCCTTGTAATAATCCCTTTGATAAAGAATTATGTATTATAATTTAATTTAGTTTGACACATAATTTTAATATTTTATAATCTCATCTGAATTAGCTTATTTGATGAGTAAAATCAGTAGAGGAAATTCATAAAACTCAAATTAATTAGGCTTTATATTAGAAAATAAACCCAAGACTTGTTAAAATAAGAAATTATGGTAAATAATTTTATACTGGTAAAATCTGAGAAAAGACAGCTATTTCTAAGCTAAAAGTATTAAGCCAGTTTAATTTAATAACGAATCCTCGATTAGGATTATTATATAAAACTTTTCCCATTATAACTATATATTAGTTATGATAATTTTTAAGTTGTTTAGACAATTTGGCTCATGCCTGTAGTCCCAGCATTTTGGGAGGCTGAGGCAGGAGAATTTCTTGAGGCCAGGAGTTTGAGGCCAGCCTGGGCAACATAGTGACATCTCCATTAAAAAAATTGTTGCTGTTATCGCATTTCCTAGTAATCAAGGCCATTGGTTAAACTTACAGGTAACTTTTTAAAAACATTTTTTTCTGTTACCACCTTAGCAAGATTTTTTTTTCTGAGATACCTTTAAAGTACAAAAAGAAAAAAACTCTAGAAATCTTTGAGTTCCTCTTCATATTTATATTAACATTTGATATATTAACACCATGTCTATTGGATAATTGGAATAAGAACTTGCTTCATTAAATTTTAAAAAAATCTTACAATCTGGTTTATTAATTTTCGTAGAGGTAGATAAGGTATATATGTTTGCTTAAAAAACTATAAAATGGAACATTTTACCAACTCTTGTGCAAGCTGGAATTGCAATGGCGATGAAGCAGAGACTAACGTGGAAGCAGAGGTGTCAGGATCTATGAGGAATATCGATCAGTTAAAGTAGGGGTCCCCAGCCCTGGGGCCATGGGCCGGTATTGGTTAGGAACTGGGCTGCACAGGAGTGAAGCGTCATCTGTATTTACAGTTGTTCCCTATCGCTCCCACTACCGCCTGAACTCCGCCTCTTGTCAGATCAGCAGTAGCATTAGATTCTCATAGGAGCACGAACGCTGTTGTGAACTGCACATTCAAGAGATCTCTGTTGCATGCTCCTTATGAGAATCTAATGCCTGAGGATCTGTCACTGCCTCCCATTGTGTCAGGAATTGGTGGGTTCTTGGTCTCACTGACTTCAAGAATGAAGCCGCGGATCCTCGCGGTGAGTGTTACAGTTCTTAAAGGCAGCGTGACCGGAGTTTGTTCCTTCTGATGTTCGGATGTGTTCGGAGGTTATTCCTTCTGGTGGGTTTGTGGTCTCGCTGGCTCAGGAGTGAAGCTGCCGACCTTTGCGGTGAGTGTTATGGCTCTTAAGGCGGCGCATCTGGAGTTGTTCGTTCCTCCCGGTGGGTTTGTGGTCTCGCTGGCTTCAGGAGTGAAGCTGCAGATCTTCGCGGTGAATGTTACAGCTCATAAAGGCAGTGTGGACCCAAAGAGTGAGCAGCAGCAAGATTTATTGCTAAGAGCGAAAGAACAAAGCGTCCACAGCGTGGAAGGGGACCCGAGCCCGTTGCCACTCCTGGCTCCGGCAGCCTGCTTTTATTCTCTTATCTGGCCCCATCCACATCCTGCTGATTGGTAGAGCCGGGTGGTCTGTTTTGACAGGGCGCTGATTGGTGTGTTTACAATCCCTGAGCTAGACACAAAGGTTCTCCACGTCCCCACCAGGTTAGCTAGATACAGAGTGTTGAATGGTGCATTCACAAACCCTGAGCTAGACACAGGGTGCTGATTGGTGTGTTTACAAATCTTGAGCTAGATACAGAGTGCCAATTGGTGTATTTACAATCCCTGAGCTAGACATAAAGGTTCTCCAAGTCCCCACCAGAGTAGCTAGATACAGAGTGTGGATTGGTGCATTCACAAACCCTGAGCTAGACACAGGGAGCTGATTGTTGTGTTTACAATCCCTTAGCTAGACATAAAGGTTCTCCAAGTTCCCACTAGATTCAGGAGCCCAGCTGGCTTCACCCAGTGGATCTCCTACTGGGGCTGCAGGTGGAGCTGCCTGCCAGTCCCGTGCTGTGCGCCCACACTCCTCAGCCCTTGGGTGGTCCATGGGACTGGGCACCGTGGAGCAGGGGGTGGCGCTCGCCGGGGAGGCTCAGGCAGCACAGGAGCCCACAGAGTTGGGGGGAGGCTCAGGCAGGGCGGGCTGCAGGTCCCGAGCCCTGCCCCGCGGGAAGGCAGCTAAGGCCCAGCGAGAAATTGAGCACAGCAGCTGCTGGCCCAGGTGCTAAGCCCCTCACTGCCCGGGGCTGGTGGGGCCGGCTGGCCTCTCCGAGTGAGGGGTCCGCCCAGCCCACGCCCACCCGGAACTCGCGCTGGCCCGCAAGCACCGCGCGCAGCCCCAGTTCCCGCCCGCGCCTCTCCCTCCACACCTCCCAGCAAGCTGAGGGAGCCGGCTCCGGCCTTGGCCAGCCCGGAAAGGGGCTACCACAGTGCAGCGGCGGGCTGAAGGGCCTCCTCAAGTGCCACCGAAGTGGGAGCCCAGGCAGAGGAGGCGCCTAGAGCGAGCAAGGGCTGTGAGGACTGCCAGCACGCTGTCACCTCTCACCATCACCCCCCCGGATGAAACTGTCTGGTTGCAGGAACGCAAGCTCAGGGCTCCCACTGATTCTACATTATGGTGAGTTGTGTAATTATTTAATTATATAGTACAATGTAATAATAAAGTGCACAATGAATGTAATGTGCTTGAATCATCCTGAAACCATCCTCCACGCCCCCCTCCACCAGCCCCCGCTTCACCCCCGTGCATAGAAACATTGTCTTCTAATAAACCAGTCCCTGGTGCCAAAAAGGTTGCGGACCACTGAATTAAAGAAACAAAGATGGCCGGCGCGGTGGCTCACACCTGTAATCCCAGCACTTCGGAAGACTGACGCGGGCGGATTCACCTGAGTTCAAGACCAGCCTGGCCAACATGGCGAAACCTCGTCTCTACTAAAAATACAAAAATTAGCTGGGCCTGGTGGTGGGCGCCTGTAATTCCAGCTACTCGGGAGGCTGAGGCAGGACAATCGCTTGAACCCGGAAGGCAGAGATTGCAAGGAGCCGAGATCTCGCCACTGCACTCCAGCCTGGGAGACAGACTGAGATTGTATCTCCAAAAAAATAAAAAGAAAAAAAAAGAAAAAGAAAAAAGACATAATTATGAACCACTAGGACCCTTAGGGGAATCATTATTAAAATCTAAGTAAGTTTATTATTTCCTTCCAAATATAGCAGCATAATCTCTGTTTCTCAATTTCCATGTCTCTTATAATAAGACAGTCTCCTGTGTTTACTCCCTTGGGTAGGGCAACACTAAAAGAAAACGGCCCAGATGATTGCAACGTGAATAATGGTATGCTCTGTTGCTGGGGAAGCTACTGCTATGCTACTGCTTAGCTATGTTACAGCTCCGCAGCTGTTACCCCATTAGGTAACAGAAAGACTCAAACCTCATGAGACACTGGGAGGAGATGAGGAATTGCCTCATTACAGCCTCCTTGACAGATAGAAAAGTGAGTGAGAATGGCCCCAAGCATCTCCTCAAAAGCCTCCCATGTGCTCAAGGTTCAGAAGGATGCAGGATGTTTGGCCGAGGCTCAGATTAGCTGCAGTTCAAGCTTGGCTCATGTGGTCTATGGATATATGCAAGGTCACCACGAGCCAACAAGGGGCCATTATTTTACATTACGTAAAAGTCTGTCTTCAGGAGCTTACTCCAAAGGATATATGTGTGAGGCATTCCAAAGGTGTCTAACACCAGTCTCCAGTTCAAAGAGCATAGAAATAGAGGTGGAAATTGATGGTGCTAATTATCAGGTACAGCTTTGACCGATGACACCTGTGCATAAGGGTCATCCGTTCATGCCACACATCTGTGAAGAATGATCCTAGAATTTTTTGGTTGTGATCAGTGATTTTTTTTTTTTTAAATGGAGTCTTGCTTTGTTGCCCAGGCTGGGGTACAGTGGTGTGATCTTGGCTCTCTGCAACCTCTGCCTCCCAGGTTCAAGTGATTCTCCTGCCTCAGCCTCCCAAGTAGCTAGGATTACAGGCATGCACCACCACACCTGGCTAATTTTTGTATTTTTAGTAGAGACGGGGTTTCACCATGTTGGCCAGGCTGGTCTTGAACTCCTGACCTCAGGTGATCCACACCCCCATCCACCTCCCAGAGTGCTGGGATTACAGGCATGAGCCACTGCGCCTGGCCATGATCAGTGTATTTGGAGCCTTGTTATTTTCTGTTCTGCCTTTTGAACTCTTAGTTGCCCAAGGCCATTTTGGACAAAACTCTGTTGTGATCTTCTTTGCAGTTGGCTGGTATAATCTATGTGCTGCAATTGTTTCTCAGCTTTCCACAGTTGACTCTGGTCTTTAACATTTCCTTTCAGAGCCTCCTTTCCCAGAAGGCAGGTGGACTTAGCAAGAGGAGATAACTAGTTTTAGGGTTTCCAGGACAATTGTTGGGCTGTTCATGTCATTGGCTTCTTTGCCTTCCTCAGGGAGATGTTAGGAGGTAATATTTATACATAACACAATCATAGTGTATCTGACCTTACATAACCCAAGAGATCCTTTTAATACTGATATGCCTTCCTGTTTCCTCCTTCCATTGTCTCATCTCTCCCCCATCCCCAGCTTCATCCTGGAAGTAAATGCCAGAATCAGCTTCACTCTTTCCTTTTTATCTCCTGCCTTTTGTGTGATTCTTATTTATTTGTTTGTTTGTTTGTTTGTTTATTTACTGGAGACGGAGTCTGACTCTGTCACCCAGGCTGGAAGTGCAGCAATGATCGTAGCTCCCTGAAGCCTCAAACTCCTCTGCTCAAGAGGTCCTCCTGCCTCGGCCTTCCAAAGCGCTGGGATTATAGGTGTGCACCATTGAGCCTGGCTTGTGTGGTTCTTTGAAGTCACCCCAGGCAGTGTTTTGCTTCTCTCTCTAGTCTCAATACTTGTGTTACCTGCCCTTTTCAGGTACAGTATTCACTTTGATTAGAAAGAAGTGGATTCCAACCAGAAGAACAAATGTGGCTATTAGTAGATCCTTGGAACTCTGTGTGTATAGCAAGGAGTAGCGCTGGTGGAATGTGAGGTCATTGGTGTAACTTTTTGAAGTGCAGGTCTTTAATGAATTATCTGCTGATTCCCTAAAAGCTTCTGCTTTTTAAGTTTTTAATTGACTCCAAGGTTGGAACATGTCTAAAATTGCTCTTGTCTTTGCAGAAGCTGTTTACTGCAAGTGCTTTGGACTGCAGTTTACTCTTATTTTGTTGTCAATCCAATCTCTTGTGCTTTCTGTTTTTGAGAGTTTTAAGTTCACTGATAGTATGCTTTCTTTATTCTAAAGGTGATATGAATTTGGTCTTTTAAATTGACTTTCTGCATAGTTATTTTTAAAAATTGGGAACAGGAAGGAAAGTAGATAACCAGCTTAATCTGATGTCTTATTGCTTCCATCTTAATAGCAGTCTGTTATTTATCAGAGCAATTTTCTCTTGGCTTATACTGAAGACATAATTTATAATTTGTAATTTCTGTTTCCTGCATGAACTCATTTTCATTGGGACTCATTTGTCCATGTGCTTCAAATGCAAACATTGAAAGCATGAAATCCGTTATCAGTTTAATAATCTGAGAACAGATAAAATGCATAAAAATAGGTGAATTATAATGGATGGGCTGTTTACTTTAAGTGCTATAGAAATAAACCTAAAAGGATTAGTTTTCAGTTGTATGCAATGAGCTGAAAGCATGGCATTAGGAACCAGTACCCTTTAGCATCTATCAAGAAAGACACTTGTGTTAACAGGCTTCCTCAGCCCCAGTTCTATTGACATTTGAGGCCAGATAATTATTTGCTGTGGGAAGTTATCCCGTGCATTGTAGGATGTTTAACAGTATCCCTATCCTCTACCTATTAGATGCTAATGCCACCTCTGTGTCCCCCACCCTAGTTGTGACAACCAAAAATATGTGTAGACATTGCCAAACGTCCCCTGAGGGAGCGTGGGACAAAATTAACCACAGTTAAAAATCTGGCCAGGCACAGTGGCTCACGCCTGTAATCCCAGCACTTTGGGAGGCCGAGGCAGGCGGATCACCTGAGGTCAGGAGTTTGAGACCAGCGTGGCCAACATGGTGAAACTCCATCTCTACTAGAAATACAAAAATTAGCCAGGCATGGTGGTGCATGCCAGTAATCTCAGCTACTCGGGAGGCTGAGGCAGGAGAATCTCTTGAACCAGGGAGGTGGAGGTTGCAGTGGGCTAAGATCGTGCCACTGCACTCCAGCCTGGGTGACGGAGCAAGACTCTGTCTCAAAAAAAAAAAAAAATTAATAAAAAAAACAAAAAAAAATCGCTATGGTAAAGGAATGAAACCACTCACTCAAAACAACTTTTCCAATATTAGATGATAAAAATCTATAACACATGACTGTATGTCCATTACATCTAACCCAGTACTTTAGAATAATCTTGTCACAATCTCATGAAATATTAAAAACATTGATTGATGATATTATCTGAGCTCAGCATGATTAAAA
Organism: Pan troglodytes; assembly: GCF_028858775.2. NCBI lineage: Eukaryota > Metazoa > Chordata > Mammalia > Primates > Hominidae > Pan > Pan troglodytes. The sequence continues at coordinate 153,513,300 of NC_072404.2, read as the reverse complement.
ATAAAATATCCAAGATAGAAGATAAAGCTCTACATCAGAAATTAAAATAAATAAGAACTCTCATGAACAACTGTTAATCAAAGAAGAAACCAAAATCAAATTTCAGAATGTCTAGAAAATAACAAAATTGAAAACATTACATTTATAAGATCTTAACCAAAACAGTACGTAGAGAAACATTTATTGTATTCAATGTTTATATTACTAAACGAGAAGAAAAACCAAAAAAAGAATGAAATAGGTATTCAACCTAAGAAGTTAGAAATTTATCGACAAGCTAAGAAAAACCAACAAAAGATATCAGTAAAAGAAGACAGAAAACAAACAAACAAAAAACAGTAGAACAAATCAATACATTTTCTTTTCTTTTGGGAAATTTGCTCTAAGTAAAATCCAGAAAAGAAGCAAAAATAACTTGATACACTACTAATTGATTAGTAGAAAAAGGAACAAAACCATAAATACGTATATCACTCATCTGTCACTTATATCTTCAACACAAAGGTTAAAAGAAAAGAACATTAAAAATAACTGTAATGCTGAGCATGGTGGCTCACACCTGTGATCCCAGAGCTTTGGGAGGCTGAGGCAGGAGGATCTCTTGAGGCCAGGAGTTCGAGGTTATAGTGAGCTATGATTGAGCCACTGCAATCCAGCCTGAATGACAGCAAGACCCTGTCTCTAAAACAAAACAAAACAAAAAAACTGTAACTACAATAATTTGTTAATGGATTCACAATATAAAAAGATGTATCAAGGCTGGGTGCAGGGGCTCACGCCTGTAATCTCAGCACTTTGGGAGGCCAAGGTGGGCAGATTGCTTGAGCTCAGGAGTTTGAGACCAGCCTGGGGAACATGGCGAAACCCCGTCTCTACAAAAAATAACAAAAATTAGCTGGGCGTGGTGGTGGGTGCCAGTAGTCCCAGCTACTCAGGAGACTGAGGTAGGAGGATGGCTTAAGCTCAGTAGGCAAAGGTTGTAGTGAGCCGAGGTTGCACCACTGCACTCCAGACTGGGTGACAGAGCCAGATCCTGTCTCAAAAAAAAAAAAAAAAAAAAAAAAAAAAAAAAAAAAAAAAAAGATGTATCAAAACATCATGTCATACACTATAAATATGTATAATTTTTATTTGTCAATTAAAAATAAATTTAAAAAATTACAGACATATGTATTTATTTTTCATTTGTTCAGGCATTCCACAACCAAGTATTACATTTCTACTGTGTTTACCTAAGTGTTGCTGAAAAAAAACACAGAGTCTCCATTTTTACAAGTGAAAAATTGGTATATTACTTGCCCTTCCTATTGTGTAATGTGATCAAAAGTGCTCTGTAAAACATGGCCAAATATAATGTGGATTTTTAAAAATGGATAAATAGGTATGTTCTGGGTATGGTGGCTCATCCGTGTAATCTCAGCACTTTGAGAGGCCAAAACAGGAGGATCCCTTGAGACCAGGAGTTTGAGACTACCCTGGTCAATAGAGTGAGACTCTATCTTTACAAAAATTTTTAAAATTAGCCAGATATTGACTGGGCACAGTGGCTCACACCTATAATCCCAGCACTTTGGGAGCCTGAGGCGGGCAGATCGCCTGAGGTCAGGAGTTCGAGACCAGCCTGGCCAACATGGTGAAACCCTGTCTCTACTAAAAAATACAAAAATTAGCTGGGCGTGGTAGCAGGCACCTGTAATCCCAGCTATTTGGGAGGCTGAGGCAGGAGAATCGCTTGAACCTGGGAGGCGGAGGTTGCAGTGAGCCGAGATCATGCCATTGCACTCCAGCCTGGGCAACAAGAGTGAGACTTTGTTACCGCCTCCCACCCTCAGAAAAAAAATTAGCCAGATATTGTGGTGTGTAACTGAAGTCCTGCTATTTGGGATGCTGAGGTAGGAGGACTGCGTAAGCCCAGGAGTTCAAGGCTGCAGTGAGCTGTAATCGTGCCACTGCACTCCAGCCTGGATGACACTGTGAGACTCCTTCTCTAAAATAAATAACCATAATTTTATATGGATTATTTTAGTTGAGAAGATGAAAAGTGTTGCAAATTGTGTGTGTATCTGCACCTCTGTGTTCCATATCTTGAATTTATTAGAATGATTAAGGTTGATTATTAGTGTCTTGATATCTAGACACAGATTACATAAATTGAAGAAAACCATCTTCTGTCTCTTATTTTAATACTTCCCTTGTTTATTGTAAATGGCAGATGTTTATGTAATAGAAGAAAGCTCTGTTAGTATGTACTTTTGATGACTTTGCACCAAGAAAAATGCATTTAACATATATATAAACCTGTGCAAAATGTGTTCCTTAGAGTTAGAACTCAAAATGAATTTGAGATGTTGTATTGCCTGTTCTAGTATTACTTCCTCATCTAAATTGCTTCAATGACTTTCTATATCCTTCTAGGAAAAACAAGACTAAAGTTCTGTCATGTCCTATTTACCTATCTAGGCTTATCTCAAACCATCACTTATCTGAGTCAGTTCTTAGCATAGATGAATATGCAAATTGTGACATCAAAAATACAGAATGTGGCCAGACGTGGTGGTTCACACCTGTAATCTCAGCACACTGGGAGGCCAATGCAGTCAGATCACTTGAGGCCAGGAGTTCGAGAGCAGCCTGGCCAACATGGTGAAACCCCATCTCTACTAAAAATACAAAAATTACCAGGGCATGGTTGCATGCACCCGTAATCCCAGCTACTCAAGAGGCTGAGGTTGGAGAACTGCTTGAACCCAGGAGGTGGACGTTGTAGTGAGTCAAGATCATGCCATTGCACTCCAGCCTGGGTAACAGAGTATAAGACTTTGTGTGTGTGTGTCTGTGTGTGTGTGTGTGTGTGTGTATATAAAATATTAATTTTTTTGAAGTTTCTTCAAATGTCATAATTAAAATATATATAGAGAATGTTGGGGAGGGGATCAAATTTAAATTACTATAAGCTTAAAATAGCATGTTATAACTATAAGGTGTTATATGTAAGCCTCATGGTAATCACAAAGAAAAGACCTATCAAAGATACATAAAAGATAAAGAGAAATGAATGAAAGCGTATCTAGTTATAGTTTAAATATGGTTTGCCTACTTTAAACCTCATGTTGAATTTTTAAAAAACTTTTAAATTTCAGTAGCTTCAGAGGCACTAGTGTTTTTTGGTTACATGGATGAATTGGATAGTGGTGAAGTCTAGGATTTTAGTGCATCTGTCACCTGAGTAGTGTACATTGTACCCAATAGGTAGTTTTTCATCCCTCAGCCCCCTCTCACCCTCTTCCCTTCTGAGTCTCTAATGCCCATTATACCATTCTGTATGCCTTTGTGTGCCCATAGCTTAGCTCCCACTTATAAATGAGAACATGTGGTATTTGGACTCATGTTGAAATTTGATTTTCTATGTTGGAGGTGGGGCGTAATGTGAGATGTTTGGATTGTGGGGGCAGATCTCTCATGAGTAAGTTAATGCCCTCCATTGGGGGTGACTGTGTTCTCACTCTGTTAGTTCCCATGAGAGGTAATTTTTAAACAGAGCCTTGCACCTCCCCTTCTGGCTTCCTCTCTTGCCATGAGATCTCTGCATATTCCAGCTCCCCTTCACCTCCTACCATAAATGGAAGCCCTCACCAGATGCCCAATCTTGAACTTTTCCAAACATCAGAATTGTAGCCAAAGAAACCTTTTTTCTTTAAAAATTACTCAGCCTCGGATATCCCTTCATAGCAATACAAAACAGAATAAGACAATACCATTACAGAAAATCATCATATCACAAAGAAAGACAGCAAGAGAGGAAGAAAGAAACAAAGGATCTGCCAAACAGCCAGACAACAATGAACAAAATGGAAATAGTCCTTACTTTCAGTAATTATTTTACATTAAATAAATTAAACTCACTGATCAAAAGACATGGAATGGCTGAAAGGATAGAAAAAAGACTCAACTCTATGCTGCTTACAAAACACTCACTTCAGCTTCAAGAATAAACGTGAACTGAAAGTAAAGAGATGTAAAAAGACATCCCATACAAAAGGAAACCAAAAGAGAGGAGGAGTAGCCACACTTATGTCACACAAATACATTTTAAGTCAAAAACTGTGAAAAGAGACATACAGTGCCATTATATCGTGATAAAGAGATCAATTCATCAAGATGATAGAACAATAGGTAATATGGAACAATATATAATACACACACACACACGCACACACACACACTATTCTGTACCCAACATTGGAGAACATAAATACATAAATAAAATATTAATAGGTCTGAAGGGAGAAGTAGACAGCAAGACAATAATAGTAGGAGACTTCAACATTGCACTTTCAACAATGGATAGATTTTCCAGACAGAAAATCAATAAGAAAACATTGGACTTGAACTATACTTTAGACTAAATGGACCTAACAGACACATACAGAACATTCCATCCAACAGCAGCAGGATACACATTCTTCTGGAGCACACATAAAACATTCTCTAAGATCATATATTAGGCCACAAAACAAGTCTTAACAAATTTCAAAAATTGAAACAATGTGGTCAGGAGTGGTGGCTCCTGTCTGTAATTCTAGCGCTTTGGGAGGCTGAGATGGGAGGATCTCATGAAGCCAGGAGTTTGAGACCAGCCTGGTCAACGTATCAAGACTCTATTTATGTATATTTTAATATATTTATTATAAAAATCTATTATATGTATCTATGTATATTTTTGTATATTTTATAAAAATTTAAAAAAATGAAACTATGTCAACTATCTTTTCCAACAACAGTGGTATGAAATTAGAAACAAATAACAGACGGAAAACTGGAAACTCAGAAATATATGGAAATTAAACATCATACTCCTGAACAACCAATGGGTCAAACAAGAAATTGAAGGAGAAATTAAAAAAAATATATTGAGACAAACAAAAATGGAAACCCTACATAACAAAATGTATGGAATGCAGTAAAAACAGTTCCAACAAGGAAGTTTATAGCAATAAATACCTACATTAAAAAAGAAGAAGGATCTCAAATAAGTAATCTAACATTATTCCTTAAGGAACTCAAAAAAGAAGAACAAACTAAGCCCAATGTTAGTAGAAGAAACGAAATAATACAGATCAGAGCAGGAAAAAAAAAAGAGACTAGGAAAAGAATAGAAAAGATCAACAAAACTTTTTTGAAGACATAAACAAAATTGACAAACCTTTAGCTAGCCTAAGAACAAAAGAGAGATGACTCAAATAAAATTAGAAACCAAAAAGGAGCCATTACAGCAGATAAAACAGAAATACAAAGGATTGGCTGGGCACAGTGGCCCAGGCCAAGATGGGTGGATCACTTAAGGTCAGGAGTTCGAGATCAGCCTGGCCAACATGGCAAAACCCCGTCTCTGCTAAAAATACAAAAATTATCTGGGCATAGTCGTGTGCGCCTGTTGTCCCAGCTACTTAGGAGGCTAAGGCACAAGAATAATCTGAACCTAAGAGGCGGAGGGTGCAGTGAGTTGAGATCGTGCCACTGCATTCCAGCCTGGGCAACAGGGTGAGACTCTCAAAAAAAAAAAAAAAAAAAAGAAGGAAATACAAGGATCATAGGAGACTACTATGAATAATTATATAACAACAAATTAGATAACCTAGAATAAACAGATAAATTCCTAGAAATATACAACCTGACAAGACTGAATCATGAAGAAATAGAAAATTCGGACAGATCAGTAAGGAGATTAAATATTAAATCACTAATAAGCCAATGTGGTTGGTGGCTTATGCCTGTAATCCCAGCACTTGGGAGGCCGAGGTGGGCCGATGACAAGGTCAGGAGTTTGAGACCAGCCGGACCAACATGGTGAAACCCTGTCTCCACTAAAAATATGAAAATTAGCCGGGTGTGGTGGTGGGTGCCTGTAATCCTAGCTACTTGGGATGCTGAGGCAGGAGAATTGCTTGAAACTGGAAGGCGGAGGTTGGAGTGAGCAGAGCTTGCACCACTGCACTCCAGCCTGGGCGAAAGAGCGAAACTCCATCTCAAAAAAAAAAAAAAAAAAAAGGAAAAAGAAAAAAGAAAAAAAAGCCTAAGACCTGATGGCTTCACTGCTGAATTCTACCAACATTTAAGGAAGCATGAGTACTAGTACTTCTCAAACTCCTCAAAAAATTAAAGAGGAAGAAACACTTTCCAACTGAATTTGTGAGGCCAATATTATCCTGACATGAAAGCCAGACAAGAACACTCCAAAAAAAAAAAAAAAAAAAAATTACAGCCCAATATTCCTGAGGAACGTAGACGCAAAAATCTTCAACAGTAGACTCGCAAACCAAATTCAATTGCATATTAAAAAGATCACTCACCATGATCAACTTGGATTTATGCCTGGGATGCAAAGATGGCTCAACATATGCAAATCAATAAATGTTATACATTGTATTAACAAAGTGAAGGACAAAAATCATCTCAATAGATGCATAAAAAGCATTTGACAAAATTCAGCATCCTTTAATGATTAAAACTCTGAACAAATTAGGTATAAAAGGAATGTTCCTTAGCACAATAAAGGCCATATATTACCAGCCCACAGCTAACATCATACGCAATGGTGAAAAGATGAAAATCTTTTATCTAAGATTGGGAACAAGACAAGGATGTCCACTATTAAGAGATGGGAAACACCAAATGTTTTTCCTAATCCCACATACCCCTCAGCACAACACTTCTAATGCAAAATGTGTAGGGGCTCTTCACCAGACTTCCAAGCTATTCTCCAGCAGACACCAACTGGGTGTCCTACAACTTAACTCAATTCTGATACCATCTACCTAGAGATAGAGTCAGATCCCACAGGTTAAGGACTCAGCCCCTTGAGACTGCCCCCATTTCAGATGTCAATGGTAAGCCTCAGGTTGTGACCTGTGCTTCTGACCGGTCAGCTCTAAATTGGGGTTCTCAAGACCCCCTCCTTGGGTTCTATTAATTTGCTAGAGTGGCTCACAAAACTCAGGGAAATACTTTACTTACATCTACCTATTTATTACAAAGGATATTTTAAAGAATACAAATGAACAGCCAGATGAAGAGATACATAGGGTGGAGTCTGGAAGGGTCCTGAGCATAGGAGCTTTCATCCCTATGGAGTTGGGGTACACTACCCTTCCAGTATGTAAATGTGTTCACCAACCAGAAAGCTCTCCAAAACCTGTCTCTTTAGGTTTTTGTTGTTGTTGTTATTGTTGTTGTTGTTTTTAGACAGAGTTCCTTCTCTGTTGCCCAGGCTGGAGTGCTGCAGTGTGATCTCAGCTCACTGCAACCTCTGCCTCTTGGGTACAAGCAATTCTGCTGCCTCAGCCTCCCAAGTAGCTGGGACTACAGGCATGCACCACTATGCCTGGCTAATTTTGTATTTTTAGTAGAGATGGGGTTTCACCATGTTGGCCAGGCTGGTCTTAAACTCCTGACCTTAGGTGATCTGCCTGCCTCAGCCTCCCAAAGTGCTGGGATTACAGGCATGAACCACTGCACCCAGCCATCTTTAGGTTTTTAATGGAGACTTCATTAGGTAGGTATGATTGGCCTTTGATGACCAAATCAGCCTTCAACCCCTCTCCCCTCCCTAGAGGTGGGGGGTGTGGCTGAAAGTTTCAACCCTCCAATCACATGGTTGGCACCCCTGGCAACTATCCTGTGGTTATCTAGGAGTACTCAGTGATCAGCCATCTCGTTAGCATACAAAAGTACATATCACTTTGCAGATTTCAAGGATTTTAGCAGCTTTGTGCCTGGAACCAGGGACAGAGACCAAGTATATATATTTTATTATATCACAATATTACACTCACTCTCACCACTTTTTTTTTCAACATAGTACTGAAGTCCTAGCCAAAGGAATTGGGCAACATAAAGAAATAAAAGTCATCCAAATCAGAAAAGAAGTCAAAATGTCTCTGTTTGCTGATTACAAGATTTTATATATAGAACAACCTAAAGATTCTACCCAAAAGTGTTAGAATTAATAAATGAATTCAGTTAAGTTTTAGGATACAGCATCTACATATAAAAATCACTTGTGTTTCTATACTTTGGCAATAAACTATCTGAACAAGAAATTTTTTAAAAAGTCACATTTATAATAGCATCAATGGGAATAAAATAATTAGAAATAAATTTAACCAAAAAGGTGAAATATCTGTATACTGAAAACTATGAAACATAATGAATTAATGAATAAAATTGAAGAAGACACAAATAAATAGAAAGATATTTCATGTTTATGGATCAGAAGAATCAATATTGGAAACTTGTCTATATTACTGAAAGTGATCTATAGATTTAATGCAATTCCTATGAAAATGCCAATGTCATTTTTCATGGAAATAGAAAAAAAATCATAACATTTATATGGCACCTCAAGAGACCCTGAATAGATAAAGCAATCTTGATCAAGAAGAACAAAGCTGGAGGCTTTGTGTTCTGATTTCAAATTTCATTACAAAGTGATAGTAACTAAAGCAATATGATACAAGCATAAAAACAAACACACATAAACCAATGGGATGTAACGGGAAACCAATAAATAAACCAATACATATATGATCAAGTAATCTTCAATAAAGTTGCCAAGAATATACAATGCAGAGAGAATAGTCTCTTCAGTGAATGATGTTGGGAAAATTGGATATCCACATTCAAAAAGAAACAAAAAAATGAAATTGGATTCTTTTCTTACACCATGCACAAAAATCAACTCAAACTTGATTAAAGATTTAAATGCAAGATCTGAAACCATAAAATTCCTAAAAGAAAATATAGGGGAAAAGCTCTATGACAGAGGTCTTGTCAATGACACCAAAAGCACAAGCAACAAAAGCAAAAATAAGCAGGCAGGATTATATCAAAGTAAAAAGTTTCTGCAAAGCAAAGGAAACAATCAGCAAAATGAAAAGTCAGCCCACAGAATGAGAGAGAATATGCACAAACCATAGATCCTATAAGGAGTTTATATCCAAAATATATAAGGAACTCTTACAACTCAGTAGTAGAAAAACAACCTGATTTTAAAATGAGCAAAGAACCTGAACAGATATTTTTCCAAGGAAGACATACAAATACTCAACAGAAAAAGGCAATAAATGGCAATTATCAAAACCATGAAAGATATCAAGTATTGGCAAGAATGTGGAGAAACTGGAACTCTTGTACACTATTGGTGGGAATGTGAGATGGTGCAGCCACTATGGGAAACAGTATAAAGGGTGCTCAAAAAATTAAAAATAAAACTACCACATGATGCAGCAATCCCACTTTTGGGTATATCCAAAAGAACCGAAATCAGGATCTTGAAAAAGGTGGATATCTGGACTCCCATGTTCATTGCAGCAGCATTTTTCATAATAGCCAAGATACAGAAACAATCTAAATGTCTGTCAGTGGGTGAATGGACAAGGAAATTATACATATATATGTATAATACACACATACTTCATTAGGTAGGTATGATTGGTCTTTGATGACCAAATCAACCTTTAACCCCTCTCCGCTTCCTAGAGGTGGGGGTGGGGCTGAAAGTTTTAACCCTCCAATCACATAGTTGGCAGCCCTGGCAACTATCCTGTGGTTATTTAGAGTACTCAGTGATCAGCCATCTCATTAGCATACAAAAAGACATATCACTTTGTAGATTCCAAGGATTTTAGCAGCTGTGTGCCAGGAACCAGGGACAGAGACCAAATATATATTTATACTTGATATATATATCAAGTATACATACACACACTTATTATAACAAACTATGATTCAGCCTGAACAAAGAAAGAAATCCTACCTTTGCAACAAAATGGATGAATCTGGAGGAGATTTTGCTAATTAAATGTCACATATAAGAAGATGAATACTTACATGTGGAATCTAAAATAGCTGAACCCATAGAAACAAAGAATAGAAGGGTAGTAACAGGGTTGAGGTAGGGGAGAAATGAGGAGATGTTGGTCAAAGGATACAACCTTGCAGTTAGAAGATGAATAAGTTCTGGAGACCTAATGTATGGCATGGTGACTATGGTCAATAATACTATATTGTATACTTGAAATTTGCTCAGATAGAGCTTGAGTATTCTCAACACACACACACACACACAAAAGAAAAATCAAAGGAAAAGGTATGTGAGATAATGGATACGTTAATTAGCTTAATTGTGCAAATCATTTCACAATGTATAGGTATATCAAAATATCACATTGTATACCTTGAACATATACAATTTTTATATGTCAGTTATACCTGAAGAAAGCTAAAAATATAGGAAAAAAAGCCACCTATGGATTCTAAGCCACACATGAATAATGCTAGGCAGAGATTTCTGAAACAGAGAAAATCTCCAGTAAGAACAACTGAAGAAAAAAAAGAAAATATTTAAAAAATTATTTGAGATATAGCCAAGTTTAGTGATGAAATCAAGGTTAGATTAACCAAAAGATTACATAACTATACCTAGGGGATTGTATGTCCATAGTTTCCAGTCTTAGTTTATTATTTATAAACATGGTAATTACAAATTTTGGTCTAAATCTTTAGTAAATAAGTTTTTAGACAAAAGGCAACAAAGAAACAAAACATCCCAACAAAGTCTCAGATTCTTCTTCTTCTTTTGTGTAGGTGAGATCTCACAATGTTGTGCTGGTCTTGAACTCCTGGCCTCAAGTGGTTCTCCTGCCTCGGCCTCCCAAAGTGTTGGGATTACAGGCATGAACATCATGTCTGTCCCTTTTCTTCTGATATATATTATAAAAATAAAACAAAAATACATTACTTGTATAAAAGCATGACTAAGCTCAAATTATTTTTGCATAAAAAAGTCTACAAATAACAGAATCTAGCCCTCATGTCGTTTTCCAATAATCTTCAGGATATACCACTTTGCAATCACTGGGAACTAAACAAAGCTGAAGTTTCTTTGCTAAGAAAGTTAGTAAATGCCACAAATAAGAGAAGTCATAATATCCTGGTTTCTCTGGAAGGAGGACATGAATTGAGAAGCAGGTGAGAACCTCCTGGAGTGCTGGAAATATTTTATCTCTTGATCTGGGTGTCAGTGACATGGGTATTGGTACGGTTTGGATCTGTGTCCCCCCGCAAATCTCATGTCTAATTGTAATCCCCAATGTTAAAAGGGAGACCTGGTAGGAGGTAATTGGATCATGAAGGGATGGATCCTTCATGAATGGCTTGGTACCACCCCTGTGGTGCTGTTCTAGTGATAGAGTTCTCATGAAATCTTGTTTAAAAGTATGTAGCACTTCTCTCCTGCCCTCTCTTGTTCCTGCTCTGACTGTATAAGATGAGCCTGTTTCTCCTTTGTGTTTTGCCATGATTGTAAGTCTCCTGAGGCCTCCCTAGAAGCTGAGCAGATAGCCTGCATCATGTTTCCTGTACAGCCTCTGGAACCATGAGCCAATTAAACCTCTTTTCTTTATAAATTACCAGTCTCAGGTATTTCTTTATAACAGTGCAGGAATGAACTAATACAAAAATTGGTACTGAAGAGTGGAGCATTGCTATAAAGATACCTGAAAATGTGGAAGTGACTTTGGAACTGGGTAATGGGCAGAGGTTGGAAGAGTGTGGAGGGCTCAGAAGAAGACAGGAAGATGAGGAAAAATTTGGCACTTCCTAGAGACTTGTTGACCTTGAGACTTGTGACCAAAAGGCTGATAGTGATATGAACAATGAAGTCCAGGCTGAGGAGGTCTCATATGGAACTGAAGAATGTATTGGGAACTGGGGTAATGGTCACTTTTGCTATGCTTTAGCAAAAAGTCTGGCTGCATTGTGCCCCTGCTCTAGGGATCTGTGGAACTTTGAACTTGAGAGTGATGATTTAGGGTATCTGGTGGAAGAAATTTCTAAGCAGCAAAGTATTCAAGATGTGGTTTGGCTGCTTCTCACCACTTACGCTTATATGCATGAGCAAAGAAATGATCTGAAACTGGAACTTATATTTAAAACACAAGCACAGCATAAAAGTTTGGAAAACCTGCAGACTGGCCATGTGGCAGAAAAGAAAAACCCATTTTTCAGGGGAAGAATTCAAGCAGGCTGCAGAAGTTTGCATAAGTAAAGAGAAGCCAAGTACTAACAGCCAAGACAATGGGCAAGAGGTCTTGAAGGCATTTCAGAGACTTTGGCAGCCCCTTCCATCACAGGCCCAGAGGCATAGCAGGACTGAATGGTTTTGTGGGCCAGGCCCCGGGCCCCACTACCCTGTACAACCTTGGGACACTGCTCTCTCCATCCCAGTCACTCCAGCTCCAGCCGTGGATCAAAGGGGACCAGGAACAGCTTGGGCCTCTGCTTCAGAGGGTGCAATCTGTAAGCCTTGGTGACTTCCATGTGGTGTTAAGCCTTCAGGTGCACAGAATATAAGAGTTGAGTCTTGGGAGCTTCTGCCTAGACTTCAGAAGATGTATAGAAAAGCCTTGATGTCCAGACAGAAGCCCATTGCAGAGGCATAGCCCTCATGGAGAACGTCTACTAGGGCAGTGCAGAGGAGAAATGTGGGGTTGGAGCCCCCACAGAGTCCCCACTGGGGCATTGCCTAGTGGAGCTGTGAGAAGAAGGCCACCATTCTCCAGACCTCTGAATAGTAGAGCTAGTAACAGCTCGCACCCTGAGCCTGGAAAAGCTTCAGGCACTCAATGCCAGCCCTTGAGAGCAGCTGAAAGGGATGAACTCTGCAAAGCCACAGGGGTGGAGCTGCACAAGGCTTTGGGGGACCCCTTCCACCAGTGTGTCTTGGATGTGACACATGGAGTCAAAGGAGATTATTTTGGGGCTTTAAGATTTAATGACTGCCCTGCTGGGTTTTGGACTTACATGGGCCTGTGGTCCCTTTATTTTGGCCAATTTCTCCCTTATGGAACAGGAGTATTTACCCAATGCCTATATTGGGAGTGACTAACTTGTTTTTTATTTTACAGGCTTGTAGGTGGAAGGGACTTGCTTTGTCTCGGATGAGACTGTGGACTTTTGAGTTAATGCTGGAATGAGTTAAGACTTTGAGGGACTGTTGGGAGGGCATGATTGTATTTTGAAATGTGAGAAGGACATGAGATTTGGGAGGGGCCAGGGGCAGAATGATATGGTTTGGATCTGTGTTCCACCCAAATCTCATGTCAAATTGTAATCCCCAGTGTTGGAGGTGGGGCGTGGTGGGAGGTGATTGGGGCATGGGGGTGGATCCTTCATGAATGGTTTAGCATCATTCCCTTGGTGCTATTCTCTTGATAAGAGTTCTAATGAAATCTGGTTGTTTAGAAGTGTGTGGCACCTCCCCAACCCCCACTGCACTCCCTTGCTCCTGCTTGGGCTGTGTAAGATGAGCCTGCTTCTCCTTCACCTCCCACCATGATTGCAAGTTTCCTGAAGCCTCCCCAGAAGCTGAGCAGATGGCCAGCATCATTCTTCCTGTACAGCCTGTGGAACTGTGAGCCAATGAAACCTCTTTTCTTTATAAATTACCCCATCTCAGGTATTTCTTTATAGCAATGCAAGAATGGAATAATACAGGTGTGTATATATGTAAAAAATATCACTGAGCTGTACATTTCAGATTAGTGTACTTTATGTACTTTACTGTGAGTGTGTGTATTTATATATACTCATATATATGTATAACAACATAAATTACAAATAGTTTAATATGAAGGCAAAATTCTTTATCAAGGGATGTGAATTCAGTAGTGCTCAGTGTGCACAGTCATCTATTTTCTGTGGGCATCAGGGTGATTCATACAGTTTTCAATATACTTTGTTACCACAAATTTGTAGAGTAGGTAAGGGCCTATCATGACATTAAAGGTATTATTGTATTCCTGCCACAACTCATTAAAGTATCACACTTTGTATTTTCTCTAAGATACATTAAGAAAAATTATCTAAAATTTGAAAGTGGATGAAAAAAAATGTGTCGACTTTCAGTGTTGTTGTGGGGATTGTCTAGCAGGCTTCCTCAAGGACTGATTTCCCCCAGGGGAAACTTTGTAACTTTTTTTGATTTGCTGTTAATTATTTGTGGTATAAGGTTCCTAAGACCACCCTCAGGTTCAATAATTTGCTGGAAGGAACCACAGAACTCAGAAAAGCTGTTCTACTCATAGTTATGGTTTATTATAGAAAAAGAATTTAGATTTATTATCCAAGGTAAAAGGACAATATGGCAGAGTCCAAGAGAGAGACCAGGCACAAATTTCTACTTGTTCTCTCTCAGTGGAGTTGTATGGATAGTGCTTAACTTTTCCAGCAGTGATGTGTGACAACACATAAGTAGTATTGTCAACCAGGGAAACTTATCTAAACTTTGAGATCCAGCGTTTATTGTTTTTTTTTTTTTTTTGAGACGGAGTCTCGCTCTGTCACCCAGGCTGGAAGCAGTGGCGCGATCTCGGCTCACTGCAAGCTCTGCCTCCCGGGTTCATACCATTCTCCTGCCTCAGCCTCCCGAGTAGCTGGGACCACCAGCACCCGCCACCATGCCTGGCTAATTTTTTGTATTTTTAGTAGAGACAGCGTTTCACCATGTTAGCCCGGATGGTCTCGATCTCCTGACCTCGTGATTCGCCTGCCTTGGCCTCCCAAAGTGCTGGGATTACAGGTGTGAGCCACCACGCCCGGCCCTAGATCCAGGGTTTTTATTGGGGGTCAGTCATATAGGCTTGGAGTGCCCACATAGCTGACCTTAGTTACTCAGTCTCCAGCCCTTTGGAGTCAAACTGACATCATGTAGCCACCTGCCTCCCCACCCCCCTTCATAAATCACATTGTTAGCATAAACTGTCTAGTGTGGCCCAAAGCCCCAGATAAGCAAAGACATTTTTCTCAGGAATGACATTCCAAGGGCTTAGAGGTTATCTCCCAATAAGTGGTTAATGGCCAGACCTTTCTTTGGAAGGTGCAGGGTTTGGATTTCCCAGATCAGCTGAGTGAATTGTTTAAAAGGGTAATTTACAATTTTGTAAGAGTAGTTGTTAACTAATAGAAACCTGGTAGTGATGAAAATGATTCTTGTCCAATAACAATGCAAATGGATCTTTTATTGTAGAGATATAAATTATTAAATCTGGTAGAAGAGATAAAAGTTATATAGTTGTATTGCCTTTCAGAAGGCTAAACTGGTTTGGAGCTAAATGAGCTATTTGATCCAAGCATCCTTTCTTTCAGCTGCTGAAACGTTTTACTTTCTCCAATTCTCTTACCATTTTTCTGTCTCCATCATTAATGAGATAATTAAATCACTGGTATGTACTCATTTTGTATTTACATAAGAATCATATTTTTGATTTTTTTTTTTTTTTTTTTTGAGATGGAGCTTCATGCTTGTTGCCCAGGTTAGAGTGCAATGGCGCAATCTCGGCTCACCACAACCTCTGCCTCCAAGGTTCAAGTAAATCTTCTGCCTCAGCCTTCCTGAGTAGCTGGGATTATAGGCATGCGCCTCCACGCCTGGATAATTTTGTATTTTTAGTAGAAACGGGGTTTCTCCATGTTGGTCAGGCTGGTCTCGAACTCCCAACCTCAGGTGATCTGCCTGCCTTGGCCTCCCAAAGTGCTGAGATTACAGGCGTGAGCCACCATGCCCGGCCTGATTTGTAAAAAATTATACTTTGACAGTTTCTTCTCATTTACACCCTCTGATAGGCAGCAACCTTCTTAATCTTCAGTGCTGATGGAGATTTCTACTATATCATTTTTTTGGGAATCTGAAGTGAGGGAAGCAGGAAGCTAAAACCTAGTACTCCAAAACTCCTGTCAACCTAAAATAATCAAAAGGTTCAGAATCTAATTTAAAGAGAGTTTATTCAAGCTCAAAGAGTGAGGATGGACCACCCAGAAACACCAACTCCAAAGGAATGGAGTCAGCATTTTGAAGTAGGGAAGTTAAGATTTCATTTATTTAGACAGAGACAGAGATTTTAGTGGGATTACAACACTATTTACACAAGGTTGGTGCATAGTTACAGCAATTTGATTGGTTATAGGCAGTGTTTCCTTTTGGGAAGGGGACATTTAACACTTTTCACAGAGGGTGTAATAGTCATGCGTTTTTTGTCATCTGGTCTAAGCAAAGTGAGGCAGCAAAGGGGAAGTGAATCTATGACCAGGGCCATTAATGAAGAAGGCAGGAGGCATTTATCTATGGTGTAGTTGAATTCTCTCTAGTCATTGTGCAGAACAAGAAAAATAAGAAAGTGAGTTAATCTATCTGAGAACAGAAGTTGTAACCATGTGTGACTCAGATCATAGTCACATGTCACTCAGGGCTTAATGTGTTCTTGGGGGGTTCCAATAGCTTTTAAATTTTATTTATCTCCACGCCCTGAAAGTCCCTGTTGCAGACATCTCTTATTTTGCCTGCTTCTTGGGGCAACCTATTCCTGGTGATTGAGGCAGGATTGTAGTTCCTTATGATTCCTTTCTCCTTAGTGCTGCTCTTGTTCCACTCGCTCCTACCCTCTTGCCTTTCCTTCCCCCTCCCGCTGTCTCTCTCATTCCTCTCTTGCTTCTTCTCTGCACAGGGATGAGTTTATGTCTCAGGCCCTTCCATTCAGTCTGCCCCAGGCCGTCACCCTTGGTTCCAGCATGATGCATGTTGGCCAATCAGAGTTCTTCCCAGGATTACTTCCTTGACAGAGCTATTACCAAAGACTCACTCTCTTCTGGGTTCCTAATCTGAGTGAAGGAGAGTGTTGCTGAGAGCTATCATGCCTGCTGTCTGGAGACAGCTAGTCCAACGGGGTGAAAACAGTCACAAGTTGTAAACACACTGCTTGAGCCCTAGTTCTAGCTGCTTACAGCCACTTTACCCCTGCACTTCTTTGTTTCCAGTTCTGTGACAAAGTGAATTCACTATTTCTGCTTAAACTAGTCTGAATTGCATTTCTGTTACTAGGAACTAATAACATCCTGATGGAAAAATCGCTATGTGGAAGTGGGGCATAACAAGTGAATACTCCTGAAAGTTAGAATCGACTGAGTTAATTTGGGTGAAGCATAATGGGAAACACAGTCCTCACTGGGAGTCTGGATATCTTTTCCACTATTTTATAACAACTCATATTTTTTCCAAATATGAGCAAATATTTTAATTAAACCTGAAGAGAAAAAAACAGACTTTTAAAAGTATGCAGAAAAGGATAATTAACATTGGATCCCTTGTAAAAATGGAACCTCAGGGAGTCTAACAAAAATGCACCTTTGGCTAACTTTTGCTTTTTAAAATTCCTTGTTTGACTTCACCTCCCAGTGCACAGGAAATGACAGCTTCTGGGAGACGCGTGGAGTTGCAGGAGTCCCCAGGAGCATCAAAGGGTTCAGGGGTTGTATTCTAGCAGTTTCTTTCTTTTCTTTTTTTCTTTTTTTTGAGTTGGAGTTTCACTCTTGTTGCCCAAACTGGAGTGCAATGGCGTGATCTCGGCTCACTGCAACCTCCACCTCCTGGGTTCAAGCGATTCTCCTGCCTCGGCCTCCCGATTAGCTGGGATTACAGGCATGTGCCACCACGCCCAGCTATTTGTTTGTATTTTTAGTAGAAACAGGGTTTCACCATGTTAGCCAGGCTGGTCTCGAACTCCTGACCTCAGATGATCCGCCTGCCTCGGCCTCCCAAAGTGTTGGGATTACAAGTGAGCCACCGCACCCGGCTCTAGCAGTTTCTTGATCTTCTCTTTCCTGGTCTCACTTTCATCTCGCGTTATCACCAAGGAGTGCG
This sequence comes from Pan troglodytes, assembly GCF_028858775.2. NCBI lineage: Eukaryota > Metazoa > Chordata > Mammalia > Primates > Hominidae > Pan > Pan troglodytes. Next base: position 153,495,548 of record NC_072404.2, on the reverse strand, counting down.
AGTAGCCTATGGAGACCTGCTTTGAAAAGATGCCATTCAGAGTCTTCACCTCTTGGGCTGCAGTGGAAGACTTGGGCTCATGGTCCCTGTATCCCAGTTACCTAAAGGTTGGTTATGGCCCTCAGCTGATGGTGCTCTCATTGGCGGCCACAGTGTTGCTGCTCTTCCCACAAGCCAGGCTCTGGATTCTGTAGCCGCAGAGGTCCTGCACTGCTTTCAGGTACATGGAAGATTCATGGGAGATATTGGGCTCCCCCAGAAAAAGAGACTACCAACTTCACAGACAGCAAAGGACCAGGTGTAACCAACATGGATCTGGGATGCCCCACACCCAAGGAAGTCAGACTCCAACCTCACCAAGCGGGGACCATCTCATCCTTCTGCTCCGAGTGGCCCAGCCAACCATAGCCACCAAAGCCCCAGGAGAAGACTCATTTCTTGGAGTCCAGAATCAATGTGTGGTTAGCATCACAGGCCACGTCTTACACAACTGTTACTGGCTGGTGGGTTCTTGACCCTTAGTAAATAGAAATAGATCAAGAATCTGAGATGGGCTTGAGCAAGGCAGTTTATTGGAGCTCTCAGCTTGAGCAGAAGGGGAGGTAGCAACAGGAAGAGACCTGCAGCTAGCTTCCTGACAGCAGGTTAGTTTGGGGTTTCATTTGCTTTGGAGCTCCTCCATGTGACATCATTGCATGTTTGGGGTGGTTTGGCAGTTGCACCTATGCAGTCTCTGGACATGCTTCTTCATGTGATGCATGTCTCATTAACATCTTAAATCTCCACCCAGGGGTGTGATTTTTACTACTGAAATGAAGCAAAGGCCAGGTTAGGACAGGCTAGGACATTACTGGGCAAGTGCATTGGGGAGCATCTTTTGCAAAGTGCCCACTGTTAGCCAAGATGCTTGTGCTCAGAGTACTCTGTCTCAGATTTGATTGGTCTATTTTTGTGAAAGGAAACGTTTGTGGTTGTGTGGCTGCAAGGTTGAATGTAGCTTCAGTCAGCACAACATGTAAGGGAAATGGGGAGGGGTCCCTGCCTTGCTCTGGGGGTCTCACAGCCACCTTTGGTACAGGCAGAATCTACCCATCTTTCATTCTCAGTGAAGGTGGGCCACTCATCGTGGCACCGGCACCAGCTCACAGCCTTAACTATTCACTGTGCCTGGGTCCCAGCTGACCACATTGAGGGCACACGAAGGAACAGAGGTCTCCTTTGTCGCCCATTATACGGAATTCATTTCCACTGGCCATTCTAGTAATTGGCTGCCCGTTGTCCATGATTTGTGCGGTGCTGGGGATGCTCCTGCGTGGTGGCTGAGGCTCAACTGCCCCATCTTGTTCTCCCCGAAGGCAAACGCAGAACCCGTTTCCGTCAAGGCCAAGGTGAGGTTCCGCCCACAGGCTGCCTACATACTCACTTCCCGGCAGAGACCCGCAGTGAGTCTGGGGGCTTCCATTCTCTTGGTGTGGCCAGGTCCCAGCTGCCCCTTCTTATTTTGACCCCAGCTCCGCAGCTTCCATTGTGTGGTGATGAGGATACTGTGCGCAGCGCGCAAACCCGAGACCGCTGTCCGCGCCAGGACCCCGCCAGGCACCCACATCTATGGGGCCCCCACAAATTCTGACCGAGATTGAGGTAAGCAGCTTGCTGTTTAGGCACTTCTTTTCCACCCATCGAGTCCTAGTTGGTTGACCCCGAAATCAAAAGCTGCCCCCTTGCACTTCGACCCTTGAAGTCTGATGCGCTCCTTGGTGTGCTCAGGCTCCGCGACGACCGCGGCCCCACCGCTCACCTTGTTCACATATGCAGCCAGCCACGCTATGCCCCTGCCTCCGCCAGGGCCCCATGGAGCTGCCACAGCGCTCGGCCTCTTGGGCTTTCTGCCCGCACGCTGGGACCTCCACGCTTCCCGGGCCGCCTGGGGCCCTTGTGGTTACCGAAGCCCGGTTCTTCCCAGGGTACTGCCCAGTCTTCATCCTGGGCTTGTCTCTGCTGGTTGGAGTTATGAGAAACCAGACAGAAAAAGGAAGAGAAGTAACTGTTAAAAAAAAGACGGATAGAAGGGCTTCCCCCTACACCCCTGTCCCTTCCTCTCCTCCCCAGCAACCCCCAGCACTCCCCACCAGACCAAGGCTCCAGCCCATTCACCAGATTCACTTGAAGTGTAACTTATATTTTGGAACTTGGACCATGTGTCTGCCAAGGCTCAGGCTTTGGTGCTGGGTTAGAAGATTGTGCTGGATGCTTCCTGTGGCCTTCGGTGAAGTCCTTCATAAAGGAATCAAATTTTGGTTCAAGCCTGGAGTGCAGAAGGCAACGAGGGAAGAGAATGTGGCCTTATTAAGAAAGTCTGATCTGCTTTGAGCTGAATCAGGCAAGCACGTGCTGTGCAAAAGGAGAATTTTGCCCCAAGCTAGGCAGTTAGTACATCTAGGGAGGGCAGCCGGAGCTCAAGCCGAGATTCTGAAGAATCCAAATGGGAAGCCAGGGGGATATAGCTCCTGCCAGAGGAGATATGACCCAACAGAAAAAGCCTTTTACCAAAATGCCCTTTAGATGAGAGAGTAAGCCTATTAGTTGGGCATCACCCTCTCATCCTGTTTCTCATGAATGGGAGGCAGAGACTAGGGTGGAAGAAGCTAAAGTGAGAATTTGGGGATTTCATATGTAGAGACAGAAACATTAAGGCTACTATTTGGATTCAGGGAGGATTCTGATTCAAGAAGAAGACATTGAAGTTAGCAGAAGCCTGAAATTTTGAGAGTTCTGAGAAATATCAAGTCTTAGAAATATGAGTTTGTTTATCTTTGTTAATCCCTATGACTGTGGCCTCAGAATGCACACACCTCAAAGTGTTGAAGGCTGAAGACGGGATCATTGCCTGTGCCCCTCTAATGGCCTCTCCTGGTGCTGTGTCGTTACTGTGGACGGAATGACAGTGCCTGAAGGAGGCCCTCTTGGAGAACTGTCAGGGATAAGAAACATTTTTTTTGATGTCTTGTGGGTAATGTGCTGATGTTATAACAAGGTTTAAGGGTGGCACATCTCACACATGCACATGAACACTCAGTCATCACGCTCATGAACTACAAAAAGATCAAGAAACATTCCTTTTTTTTTTTTTTTTTGAGTGGAGTTTCACTGTGTTGCCCAGGCTGGAGTGCAGTGGCACAATCTCGGCTCGCTGCAACCTCCGCTTCCCAGGTTCAAGTGATTCCCCTGCCTCAGCCTTCCAAGTAGCGGGGATTACAGGGATAAGCCACCATGCCCATCTTATTATTATTATTATTTTTTTGTACTTAGCAGAGACAGGGTTTCCCCATGTTGGTCAGGCTTGTCTCGAACTCCTGACCTCATATGATCCACCAGCTTCGGCCTCCCAGAGTGCTGGGATTAAAGGCGTGAGCCATTGCACCCAGCAAAGAAACAGTCTTATCAAGAAACACTGCAGTTCCAGAAACATTCTGTGCACTGGGGCAGGATGTCCTTGCCGCTCCAGCCCGGTATGTTTCTGTGGACCAGTGAGCATGGCATGCCGTGGGTCTCCTCTCCTTTTTCAGGCAGGTTGCATCACTATTGACGGATCTTTCTACATAGCTGATCAGAGGCCATTGATAAGAAAAATTGATTTGGGTTAACAAACATCTCTTTGGGGTTGCGTAAGTCCCCAAAAGATCAAGATTATTGGTTGTCAATACTTGGGCTCAGCAAAGCATTGATTTGGCAAGGCCATTTTTACAGCCAATGTTAATTGGAGAGACAGGAAATCTTTACTGAGGGATGGTGTTTTCTTTTGTAAAACTGCTATAACTAAGTACCACAAACTGGGTGGCTTAAAGAACAGAACTGTAGTGATTCACAGTCCTGAAGGCTAGACGTCTGAGATAGAGGTGTTGGCAATGTTGATTCCCTCTGAGGGCTGAGGTGAAACTGTTCCATGCCTTTTGCCGGTTTCTTGTAGTTGTTGGCAATCTTTGTCATTTCTTACCTTGTAGAAGCATCTCCCTGATCTCTATTTTCGTCTTCACATGACATGCACCCTGTGTGTTGTCTGTGTCCAAATTTCCCTTTTTTATGAGGACACAGTCTCATTGGTTTAGGGTTCACGTTACTCCACCCTACCCCAGTATGATCTCATCTTAATTAATTACATATGCAGTGACCCTATTTTATTTATTTTTAAGAGATGAGGTCTTGCTTTGTCACCCAATCTAGAGTGCAGTGACATGATCATAGCTCACTTCAGCCTCAAACTCCTAGGCTCACACAGTCCTCCTGCCTCAGCCACCCAAATAGCTGGGTGCTATGTGTGTGCACAACCAGCCATGTGTACACAACCATATCCAGCTAATTTTAAAATTTTTGTAGAGATAAGGTCTCACTCTGTTGACCAGGGTGGTCTCGAACTCCTGGCCTCAAGTGATCCTTCCACCTTAGCCTCTCAAATAGCTGAGATAACAGGCAAGAGCCACCACACCTGGCCCTATTTTTATATAAGATCACATTCTGAGGTACTGGGGTCTGGGCTTTAACATATGAATTTTGAGAGGACACAGTTCAACCCATAACAGATGGGAAGCCTGAGAGGGGTGACAGTGGAGGGAGAAGGAACATGCAGAAGCTTCCATCAGACTGTTGTTCTTTCCTGACCTTCCTACTTTCTGTCTCCAGATCTTTTTCCTCCATCTCTGTTATGACTAAGAGAGGATTTCGCTCCCCCAATTTTTAGAAATACCTTTTCGCTGACAAATGATGGGACTCTTTTCCAATGTCTGTCTTTTAAAAATGCTTTGATAGGTGTTGTTTCCATTCTCACCTCTACACTAATACCCTCAAAGTATTTTTAAGGACTTTCACAACAGGGACCAGGACTCAAGTTTCTGCTCTTTCATAATGGTACCCCCTTTTTCTTCTTCCTTCCTCCCTCCATCCCTCCTTCCGTCCTTCCCTCCCTCCCTCCCTCCCTCCCTCCCTCCCTTCCTCCCTTCCTTCCTTCCTTCCCTCCCTCCTTCCTTCCTTCCTTCTTTCTTTCCCTCCTTCTTTTTCTTTTTTTTTGCGACGGAATCTTGCTCTGTCGCCCAGGCTGGAGTGTAGTGGCACGATCTCGGCTCACTGCAATCTCCGCCTCCTGAGTTCACACCATTCTCCTGCCTCAGCCTCCCGAGTGGCTGGGACTACAGGCGCCCGCTACCATGCCCGGCTAATTTTTTGTATTTTTAGTAGAGACAGGGTTTCACCATGTTAGCCAGGATGGCCTCGATCTCCTGACCTCTTGATCCGCCCGCCTCCGCCTCTCAAAGTGCTGGGATTACAGGCGTGAGCCACCGCGTCTGGCTCCCTCCTTCTTTTTCTTTCGCCTCCCTCCCTCCCTTCCTTCCTTCCTTTTCTTTCCCCTCCCTCCCTTCCTTTCTTTTTTTTTCCCCTCCCTTCCTTCCTTTTTCCCCTTCCTTCCTTCCTTCTTTCCTTTTTTTTGAGACAGAATCTCACTCTGTCACCCAGGCTCGAGTGCAGTGGCACAATCTTGGCTCACTGCAACCTCTGCCTCCCCAACCCAAGTGATCCTCCCATAGCAGCCTCCTGAGTAGCTGGGACTACAGGTGTGTGCCACCATTCCTGGCTAATTTTTGTGTATATATATATATATATATATATATATTTGGTAGAGATGGGGTTTTGCCATGTTGTTCCAGGCTGGTCTTGAACTTCTGGGTTCATGCCATCCACCTGCCTTGGCCTCTCAAATTGCTGGTATTATAGGCATGAGCCACCACATCCCCTTTTCTTTCCTCTCTTCCCAGTGCTAAATGTACAGCAGGATTAAATCAAAGGCCTTTTAACTGGCTTCAGATGATTCTTCCCCTGCCCCAACCTTAGAAACAGAATGGAGATTCATGTGATGCAACAAATCATTATACTTTATTATTTCTTGTGAACAAAATATTTTCCAGAGGTCAGTGTTATAAGTAATAATATTGGAATCAGTGAAAACAATCAGTATAGACCAAATTTTTTAAAATGATAATTTCTCAAAAATATATGTCTTGAGGTCATTGAACATTATCTATAAGCAACTGATCTTGGGAAAACATAATTTTTGAAGAACTCTCTCATCCTATGACAGTATGACAGTGACCTAATGTGAATGAATAAAATATATTTCTTTTTTTTTTTTTTTTGAGACGGAGTCTCACTCTTTCGCCCAGGCCGGACTGCAGTGGCGCTATCTCGGCTCACTGCAAGCTCTGCCTCCTGGGTTCATGCCGTTCTCCTGCCTCAGCCTCCTGAGTAGCTGGGATTACAGGCGTCCGCCACCGCACCGGGCTAATTTTTTGTATTTTTAGTAGAGACGGGGTTTCACCGTGTTAGCCAAGATGGTCTCGATCTCCTGACCTCCTGATCCGCCCGCCTTGGCCTCTCAAAGTGCTGGGATTACAGGCGTGAGCCACCACGCCCGGCCAATAAAATATATTTCTGTAGTTGAATTGAAAATAGATATATCTCTATTGCTGAATTCTAATAATCTTATTCACTCTTTAAATTGTACATACAGGAAAATTACCAGAGTTCTTTTGAACTTGCTTTCTCAAAATTCATATAAAATTCTCAAAATTCATATAAGCTATCCAAGTAACACTATTAAAGTCTTAAGTACAATAATCTTATAAAGCACCTTGTTTCAATATATCTCCCAAGTTAAGAAGAAAAGCCAATATATGGCTTCTCTTTTACTATTTTACGAGGCAGGGTTTTATTTGTATATGTTGGTTGTTTCAAGCCTTTTCACGTAATAGTGGTTCTATAATCAATGTAGGCAAGATTGACAGTAAGATGTGTAAGTATGGATCAGCAGCCATGTTGAGACTCAGGCCCTTTAAGGATGCAAGAGAGATCCAGTTAAGTTTTCATTCCTCAGGTTGGATAAAAACTAAACAAACATACATTGGAGGGAAACAAACACCAACATTATGATGGCTTTGTTGACCACTGTGGTGTTTAGCTCTATTTTAAGACTTTTCTACATGTAGCCCTCTCAACTCAAGGTGCAGCAAATCACTTCCTTGTTAATAATGCGTGTGTGGATCTTATCTTGGCTGTGTCTGTTTTATAACCAATGGTCCAAAGCCTCAAGGCCACTGCCAGCACACTGCCACATGCACTTCGTTGTCCTGTTAACCCTTAAAGAACTCAGATTACCAACGCTACTACCCAGATTCATAAATTACTTGTTGTCATATGTTGCCTTTGATGTCTTTTCCGAAGTGTAATTTTTTTCTGTCTGGAATCTAGAAGATACTGATCTGAAAAAATTAGTTGATAATTTCCTAAGAGTTATTTCAACAGATTTTAATATTTTTACTTCAATGTGACTGAGTCAAAGTCATTTACACTACACAAATATGAAACATGTTTCCATCATTATTTCTTCTCAGGATGGTAAAACCCTCTCTCTTCATTTTCACATCTAGGGGACTACCCATTGCACTGTCTTGGCACTCATGGGAGTGAAAAATCTGTTCAGGAACTCCCTGCAGTCAGTATTCATCATGAAATGGGTATTCAGGATGATCGCGCCACCTGCCAAAACAATTCCCCCGCAGAAAAAAGTTCACTCAAAAATTGCACAGCTGTATGTTTCCATAGCATCCTTTGAGAATTTCACTGACCACTACCCCTCTCTCCTATTCATTCCTCTGCTGTTTCTTACCTACTCTCCTCTTCTGTTTTCCCTCAAGCCAGCACCTTTTCCTGAAGCTCTGGACAGCCTCCTGAATATGAGTGTGTTGAGGGAAGGTTGGTGGCCACCTTATCAACATGTGCACATGCCTCTTCCCTACTCCTTCCCCCTTTCTGTTCCCTTGACGCTGGCTGCCTCCTCCAATCCACTACATGGGCATTTCTCTTCAAAACTCTTATTACCAGTGTCACCCTCTGCTGATCAGCATTTTTTTCTTCTTTTTTTTTACAGATGGAATCTCACTCTGTCACTCAGGTTGGAGTGTAGTGGCATGATCATAGCTCACTGCAGCCTCAAACTCCTGGGCTCCCAAGCAAGCCTCCTGCCTCAGCCTCCCAAGTAGCAGGGATTATAGGTATGTGCCACCACGTGGGTTGCCCAAGCTGAACTCCTGGGCTGAAGCAGTCACCCTGTCTCGGCCTCCCAAAGTGCTGGGACTATAGGTGTGAGCCACCACACCCAGTCTCATTAGCATTTTTACTTGCCCCTCTCACTAGACCTCCTGCATGTTGAGAGTTTGAGATCTAGAAAGGTGATGAGTAGCAAAATAAGTTTGCTGGATGATTATGACGATGATGATGGCAGTGAATTTAGCTCTTAAATAACAATGATGAAATGGTCTGTAAAATGTCTGGAATGTGTGTGTTCCTGATTTAGTTTTCTGCATGTACTGTAAATTAAAATGGAAAATATTAAGATTTTCAAATGTTAAAAATCAACTTGATAAAAGCTGACAAAAATCATGGTCCAATATCTCTAAATGATACAGTATTTGTGATTAATGGGGCCTAATTCTTGTTCCACCTTGCTGATTTTTCTAGTTATTTCCTGGTAAGAGTTATTTTTTTTCCCCTAAGTTGCTAGAATTGCTTTTAAATATGTCAAATGTCAAACTGAATAATGTCACCAACTGTCTGTAAAACAATTAGTACATTGGTGGATTGATTATACTGTTTTTGTTTGTTTGTTTTTTGTTTTGTTTTGAGACAGGGCCTTGCTCTGTCTACCAGGCTGGAGCGTAGCCTTAGCTCACTCAAAGTCTTGGGTCCAAGTGATCCTCCCACCTCAGCGTCCTAAGTAGCTAGTACTACAGGTGCATGCCACCACGATGGCTTATTTTTAAATTTTTTGTAGAGATGGGGTCTTGCTATGTGGTCCAGGCTGGTGTTGAACTCCTAGCATCAAGTGATTCTCCTATCTTAGCCTCCCAGAGTGCTGGAATTACAGATGTGAGACACTGCACCTGGTTTCTCTTCTTAACTTATTGATATATTATTGATTCAATAGAAGTCATTTATCTTCAAGAACTATTAATTAACCTATAACTGTTAGTTCTAGGAAAGTGTTATTTATGTGTTTATGTTTACTGTTTTGTTCTTGAGGCTGGGTGGTCGTGCCTTTTGATGTCAAACAATTTTCCCCCTGAAAAATTTCCATTAGGAAGTTGTTTTATTAATTCAGAAATTCAATATTAATCCAGTCACTGTACTTTCTGACCCATGAAAAACAGTGGGATCAATAAAGTAAGTGTCCAAACTATATGAATCATCTTAGCATTTTCTGAATGCTCACTTAAAGATTCAAGACGAAGATGATTATTCAGGTGATTTGAAGAACTGGAAACATTAATAGAGAATGATTAAGAAGAAAAAAATGCATGTGTGTGTATATGAGTATATATATGTATATGTGTGTGTATATCTATACACACATATATAGCAAATATATTCTTTTTTTTTTTTTTTTTGAGATGGAGTTTTGCTCTTGTTGCCCAGGCTGGAGTGCAATGGCGTGATCTCGGCTCACTGCAACCTCTGCCTCCTGGGTTCAAGCAATTCTCCTGCCTCAGCCTCCTGAGTAGCTGGGATTACAGGCAAGTGCCACCACACCCAGCTAATTTTTGTATTTTTAGTAGAGACAGGGTTTCTCCATGTTGGCCAGGCTGATCTCTAACTCCCGACCTAAGGTGATCCACCCACCTTAGCCTCCCAAAGTATTGGCGTGAGCCACCATGCCTGGCCAAAACTATATTCTTTTTTAAAGGGCCTGTAATATTTAGAGAATAAAGAGCTACTTCAGTTGGTTAGCTGAACTTGACATTTTGAAGGAGTATATGGAATTTTGCTTGTAGGAAGTCAGCTAATAGGTAGAGCTAGAAACTAAAATCTTAAGTATTTATCTAAAAGTCTAAGTTCTTGGTTTCAATCTAGTGCTCTTTCTACAACATCATCATGCCTCTCCCTTAGAAATTTTTTTTTATAACTTTGCTCTAATTTGTGCATCACTTTCATTTTTAGGAATAAATAAATAAGTTGTTTCAACATTTGTGCTGCTGTTGTTTTAGCATATGTACATGATGAATTAATTCTCCTCAGGTTCCTTAGCCTGCATGCCTTCACCGAAGTCACAGAATGTCACAGATGCCAGGACTCTTCTTTTCAGTGAGAGTGTAGGGTTGTGGAAGGCCCTGTAGTGGATGTATTTCCCTCAGGCATGTTAACATTCAGAATATGCGGCCCACCATGCTTTGCCCTGGTGCTATGGACATAGGTCAGGGTTCATATGAGCCTTGTTGCTTGACACATGACCATTCAATACCACTGGTCAATACCCATTAATGATCCCCAGAACTTACATGAGCAATTCTACAAAGCGGACATTTTTATTCAAGGCTTCAATGTCCTTCATTTCTTCTTCAGTGAGAGAAAAGTCAAAGATCTGAAAAAACGGAAATAATAGAACATTTTTGAAGGTCAAGCTTGGGATCCGAAAGTGGGGCCACCGGTGGGAGCCTTCCAAAGATGTATGAATATCTCTGCAAATGTCTAAGAGGAGTCAGGCTGGTGTTGGGGGGCTACCCACTGAGGTGTAGCTGGATACTCTGTTCTGCTCTTTGTTTTTGAGACGGTCTTTCTGGGGACATCTTACAAGAAATTCCAAATGCTCTGAAACCACAAATGTTAATGAAATCCCCTAAAATTTCAAATGTGAAGAATTCTTATTTCTGTATGAAATGCTGGTCTTTTGATTCTGAACTACTGTCTTACACTTAAAAAATTCTGAGTCTCTAAATATGATTTTTTTTTTTTTTTTGAGACAGGGTCTTACTCTGTCACCCAGGCTGGAGTGCTGTGGTATCATCTTGGCTCACTGCAACCTCCACCTCCTGGGTTCAAGCTAGTCTCATGCCTCAGTTTCCCAAGTAGCTGGGACTACAGACATGTTTTGCCATGCCTGGCTAATTTTTCAATTTTTGTAGAGATGGGGTTTCACCATGCTGCCCAGGCTGGTCTCAAACTCCTGAACTCAAGCGATCCTCCCACCTCAGCCTCCCAAAGTGCTGCAATTACAGGCATGAGCCTCACCATGCCTGGCCTAAATTTGCTTTTTTAAAAAACTTTTAATTTGCTTTGTTTTTAACTTTTAATTTGCTATGTTGAAATCCTTTCTCTCATTTTTTATGTCTCCTCTACCTTTTTATTCTAATTACATTTCCATTGTTTTATTTTTCTTAGATTTTATACTTTATTTATATTCTGGTTTTATGATTGTCCCTTATTAACATTTATATATATTTTTTCACTTCCTTTTATTTTTAACATTTGGATTATCTGTATATAACCTATCTTCTCTTTATTATTTTATCTTTCTATCCTTTAACTTTTAATATATTTAATGATTAATAGATTTTAATTATATAAGTAGTACATAAATATACGCTCTTTGCAAAGAAATGAAACACTGTAGAAGTACATAGACCCATATGGAATAAATAATGAAAATCTTGTCACTCATCACCCCATTCTTATTTCCCTTCCCAGATATTCCTCCCAAATACTACACACATTAAGAGGAAAATGCAGTAATTGGACCATATCTTTATGATTCTACAACTTTCCTTTATTCACATAATATCTTAGTGACCCCAGTGATAGTTCTATCACAATATGCAACCTGACTTTATTCATTTAGCCATGGTATTCATTGTGTAGATGGAACACGATTTACTTAATTATCCCTCTGTGGATTCTTTCCAAGTACTCTTTTCAGGGAACCATTTTCTTTTATGATTTATTATCCAATTATTGGCGTTTATGAGATTACATAAGGAATCAAAAATGTGCACAATATAAAAATGAATGAATCGCCTATAAAATGAATCCTTACTCAGACTTCTTTTTTGCTAAACACTAGTCCTCTCCTTTAAGTCTTGGAGGATCAGCCTCTTATCCAGTAAATATATGGAATAATCTAATGGCAAAGTGAGGTTGCAAATCTTGCAAAGATGCAGGATTTTATGAAATCAAAGAAAGTGATCTTGGAGATTTGTTCTAATTATAGGTATGATCTTTTTCAAAGAAGAATCCTGCACAGTTAAAAATCTACTTTGATAGATATGTCAAAAGAGTGTGACTTGAAAAAAAAATTAAAGAATTAAAAATCTCCTTCAGATAAAGCCCTCCAAAATTTTTGTGATAATTATTCTCTTTATGAACATTCTGCAAAACTTTTGTGAAATAGAGGATGTCATGTTGTGGTATGTAATTTTGTCAAGCATATTTAAAAAAAATCAACACTGATTCACTGTTTCTTCTGAGTTAATAAACTTGCAATTGTAACCTACATTTTGTTGAGAATAGAAGTGAACTTACTTTCATAAACTTTGGTTTCAATCTTAATATAAGCTTTCAAATTCACCCTCTCTACATTATTTCTGTGTCATGTTTTTTCTTGTCATATGTGGATTAATTTTCAGTGGTCTTTTTTTTCTCCCATGGCACAAATTATCCTAAGTGAATGAGGATCTCATATTACAAAACTGAGCTCCTGATAGTTCTTCTCAAACTGCTTCTCCTACAGTTTTCCCTTTCAGTAAATGTTTGAAGAAGGAGATATTGTTAATTGTATCAGATGTGGTTGAAAGACCAAGTGGGACAAGGACTGAGAATTACTGGATCTAGCAATGTGGAGGTCACTGGTAACTTTGACAAGAGCTGTTCCAGTGGGATGGTCAGGGTAAAAGTTTGGTTTGAATGGCTTCAAGAGATAGTGGGGGAAGGGAATGGGAAGCAGCGAGAACTTCTCTTTCCAGATGTTTGAAACAGAAGCGAGAAGTGGATAATACTTGGAGAGGAAAGTGAGTCTAGGTTGGATTTTATTTTTTAAGATAGGAGGTTACTACATATGTGAATGTTGGTGGGAGTTACACAGTAGAGAGGAACAATTGCTAGTGTAGGAAAGAGAGGGGGATGTTTGAAATTGAGGCTATGGAGGATTTATTAGGAAGTTGTTATTGCAATTTCCAAGGGATAGGCATGGGAATTAGTGGCTGAAATATATAGGACAAGATTCTTATGGGAGAGGAAGTCAAAGAGCTGTCAGGTAAGGGCGGAGAATGACTGGTGTGGATGTTGAATTCACTAAGAATTATGAGAGGAAGAGTGTTGGAGAAAGTGAAAGTGAGCCCAGAGATAACATCTTCAAAGAATGGAGGCCAGTGGATGATGGCAACAAAGCTGGACCACACCTGGTATAATTTCTTTTTTTTTTAATTTTAACTTTTAAAATATCCTGGCTCCGTATTAGCTTTCTTCATGTTTACCTTTAATTTTATCTAGTTTTTAAACTCATGGTTTTTTGTTTATTTGTTTTGAGACAAAGTTTCACTCTTGTCATCCAGGCTGGAGTGCTATGGTACGATCTCAGCTCACTGCAACCTCCGCATCCCTAGTTCAAGTGATTCTCCTGCCTCAGCCTCCTGAGTAGCTGGGATTACAGGCGCCCATGACCATGCCTGGCTAATTTTTGTATTTTTAGTAGAGATGGGGTTTTGCCATGTTGGCCAAGATGGTCTCGAACTCCAGACCTCAGGTGATCCACCTGCTTCAGCCTCCCAAGGTGCTGGGATTAGAGGAGTGAGCCACCGCACCCAGCCTAAACTGATGGTTTAACTTAACTTTTTTTTATTTTAAAGCAATGGGATCTCGCTTTGTTGCCCAGGCTGCTCTCAAACTCCTGGTCTCAAGCAATCTTCCTGCCTCGGCCTCCCAAAGTGCTGGGATTACAGGTGTGAACCACTGTGCCCAGTCTTAACTTTTTACTACATAATTTTTGTTTTCTTTTGCTCTTCTTTTTTCATCAAAATATATATTTTTCCCTTTATTCTTTATGCTTTATTGATCTTTGCCATTCTTTTAAAATATTTCTAACAGTTTATTTTACCTTCATTCTAAGACAGCATAATTTTTTATTTTGTTGCTCCTTGCTTTCATACCCAGCAAAATTCATGGTTATTGGGTGAGTCTATTCCCTAAAGAGTGAGAATTGGCTGTGATTTTCATTCTTATTTTCCTTCTAAATCTGTATCCGTTTTCTATTTTCTTGGAATATGTGACCTCTGAGTTCCATTCTTTTATTATCAAGGCTATGGAAACATATGGAATATATCATAATTAGTTACAATGAAAATTTCAAGGAGAGTGGCATTTTCTCTGGTACAAAATTGCGATTTGCTAGATGCTATAAAGTCCAAATGCTTTCCATCGCAAAGGTCACTTGTAACACTCTTATAATTTTTGAACAGCAAAATTTTCAGTCCTCAAAAAGTCCATAAAAATGTGTTTTAATCTTCAATGAACCTACACATTAGTCATGCAGTTGATCCCTTTCTAAGATTGTGGAAAAGAGTGTCAACCACTTTTTATGATGAGGCATTTTGGCAAATGTTATTGTCAGGAGTTGATGTAACTAGCATCTTTTCGCCTTTTCTCTTTTTATGAACTTTCCTTCCCCCTTCTAGTGGAGCTGTCTGTTAACTTCTTCAGCACAGGAATAGGAATATAGCCCTGGGGGCGAATCAGGGTATCCTACTCAGTGGCCACAGTGGGTAATATGAGGGTGACCTTCAGGAGCTAATCAGGGATTGATAGAGACCCTGATAGAAGACTTTGTTTCTGATCATCTTCACTCTTCACTGAGTATGAGTAATTGATTATCCTGGAGCTGTTAGGAATTGTCTGTGCCACCATGTGGGTGGAGAGAAAGGAGGGGGAGAGAGAGAGAGAGAGAGGACTAAATCTCTTTATAAATCATTTGAGTACCTGTGTCTAGCCATTTCTGATCTACTCATGGACTTTCCAGTTATGCAAGCCAATAAATTATCTTTTATTTTTTGCTAAAGTTTGAGTTGCATTCTATCATGTAGCAAACAAGCTCTGAAGATGTAATTGTCTAATATTGTGGATATCTTCCTATGTCAATACTTGTATTTTTTAAATGGCTATATGATATTTCAGTGTACAAATATGTCATAGCTTGTTTTATAAAATCCTGTTGAAGATTGTTTTGAGTTTTTAAAAAATTACAAAGAATTCTATAATAAACATCTGTTTGTGTGAGTGCATCCATGTATATATGTGCAAATACATCTATAGGATAAGATTGCTGAGTCAATGGATATGTGTATTTGAATTTATTTAATTTGATGGATAACATTGTATGTTTTTATCATATACAACATGATGTTTTGACATACATATAAATGGTAGAGTGGTTAAATCTAGCTAATTAACAAATGCATTACCTCATATAGTTATCATTTTTGTGGTAAGAGCACATAAGATGCACTCTCTTTATGTTTTTCAAGAATACACTATATCATCATCAACTATAGACACCTTTTTGTACAATAGATCTCTTGACATTTGTTCCTTCTAACTGTAATCACAAATTTTTTGACCAACATCTCCTCATAGCACCCTCTCTTCAATAATCTCAGCCTCCGGTAACCACTATTCTACTCCCTACTTTTATGTGATTAACTTTTTTAGGTTCCACATATAAATAAATCATGTAACATGTACATTTGAATTTTGATGGACATGAAATAATTTAACCTACTCTTCCATATCTCAAATTAACATTTCTAACAATAGTGTGTCAAAGCTCCTGTTTCCCCAAATATTACCAAGTATTTTGATTATTTTCTGATATGAAGGGACAACTAGTATCTTACTTTTTATTTATCTTTAATTATGAGTAGGGCTAAACAGGCAATTTACTTTTGAAATGTAAATTAGTTAATGGGTAATTAATTAATTTTGTATGGCACTTTTCTATGGTTGTGTTTACCTAGCAGTTTAGTCTTTAGTAGTAGCGGAATAAATGAATTACCCCTTTGTCTAGTTCTTTCTTCACTTGGAAGTTACAACGTAAGTCATAGATTACTTATAGAGGGAAATAAAGGCAATTAGCATTCATGAAGTCTAAATGGTCCTCTTCAATAATTTTCAAATTTGTCCTCAACTTTTACCAGAGCCATTAAGAAGGTGGAAAGTTGACTATTATGAATTCCAAATTTTATTCACTCAATTTCTGTTGTGCTGGTAGAGAAGTGAGTAGGTAGTGTCAAGGGTCAATAGATAAGGGAAGAGGCTGGGTACAGTGGCTCACGCCTGTAATCCCAGAACTTTGGGAGGTCAAGGTGGAAGGAACGCTTGAAGACAGGAGTTCCAGACTAGCCTGGGCAATATAGCAAGACCCTATCTCTAAACAAACAAAAAAAAATTTAAAACAAAAAATAAAAAGTAGATAAGGAAAGAGAAAATATAAGAGATCTGGATAGTGTACAAGTAGCAAAGCAATCTCTGAAGTACTAGCAATTGTCTCAAATTGAATGAAAATTAAACCTAGATATGGGCTACACGGGTCAAGGAGCTGGTATAAAATAAAATATGAGAGTGTTACAGGTTTCCTATTAAGCTGAACACATTCTATAAAAGCAAAAATAGCAAACATACCCATCTTTTCACATTTCCAAAAGCAATTCTCTTACCTGAAAATTTTCTTTGATCCTTTCAAGATTAAAGCTTTTAGGAATGACAACCACCCCTCGCTGGATGTTGAAACGCAAAACAATTTGAGCTGCTGTCTTATTGTACCTTTTCCCCAATGAGTTTAGAAGTGCATCCTTTAACAAAGGTGGAGAAGAAACATTCACCCTTAAAAATATCAAAACATGCATCATAATTAGTTTGCATAATGAGAACCAAAGGTTAATAAACCATCCTCCTCCTCTGTCTTCCCATTCACCCAGTCACCTACCAGGACACTGCAGGTCACCTGTAACCAGTTTCTCTGAGTGCAGAGTATGCACTGAATGGAGAGTTACTCATAGTATGGGAAGATCAAGCAAGGCAAGTTTATGGAGCTGCCTCCTTCAGAGGGTAAATAATATTTTTTGATGAGTCTTATAGAGAGAGCTGGCATACAGGGAAAGGTAGGAAGACTGAAGTGGAAGAAATAGAGACACAACTTTTGGAATCATCTTAAAGTAGAAAAATTTCTACTTAAGTTTATGGAGCACATCATAGTAGAAGTATCACTATTGAATACAGAGATCAAAAGATTGAAAATTTGCAAAACATGGCCATAGAAACTCCTTTGTCAAATAATAATTAACTTTTACTGAGCATTCCTATATATCGGGCACTGATAGGCAATTTCATACCTATAATGTAATCAATTTTACAACAGCTCAGTCAGGAAAGTATGAAAAGTTCTAATTCATATATACAGATAATGACTTGAAGAGGTTGCACAGGCAAACCAAAAGGCATTCCAATCAAATACAGTAGTTCACATGAGCCTCACACTCTACACCAAAGGAAATGCTTCCTAAAGTTTTACTTACCAGATTGGATTCCTACTGGTCCCCAAAGGGCTATATGCAGTAATGACAATGTCATGTTGTTGGCAAAATTTCAAGAGTTTTGGCTGGGTGAAATACGGATGGCACTCAACCTATGTGGTTGCATTGGAGAGCAGAGCACAAAATCAAGGCCACATTGTTGAATGCAATTTTACTGTTAAAAAAAAATTCTTCAATAAAATCCATTTTATTAATAGAATCTCCTTCATACTGTATACATTTCGTGTCCTAGTCTGTCCCTTCATATCT
The DNA here is from genome assembly GCF_028858775.2 of Pan troglodytes. NCBI lineage: Eukaryota > Metazoa > Chordata > Mammalia > Primates > Hominidae > Pan > Pan troglodytes. The sequence continues at coordinate 153,477,849 of NC_072404.2, read as the reverse complement.
TGTTCATTTTGCTTCCTTAAAATGGATTCAAGAACATCTTTTGTTAAGATTTCACATAATATGAATGTCTTGTAACTTATTTAATCATCCCCTTAATTTTTTGTATTATGTTGTTTCCATTTTTTTCCATTATGAACAATGTTGTAGTAAACACACATCAGTCTATCTAGGCATTCTGATATTTTTTTATTAGCATAGATTGCAGAAATAAAGGACTGTGAACATTTTTTAAGGCCCTTGATACATATTGACAAATTGTTTTTTTAGTAAGGCTGAACCAATTTGCACTCACTAGCATTTAATCACTTGCCTACATGGGGGCATTATATTTAAAAATATTAATAAGACAAAAACTTTGCTAATTTGATGTGCAATAGAAAAATCACACTTCAATTTAAGTTTCTCTAATTAATAGTGAGTTTTTTTTCATGTGTACCAGTCTTGCAATTTGTCTTTTGTGAATTTCTGTTCATTCCTTTTACTCCTTTTTCTGTTGAGCCTTAGTGTTTTTTCTCATTTTTTTCATTGATTTTCATTAGATTTGTTGTTGTTGTTGTTGTTGTTGTTGTTAGACGAAGTCGCACTCTGTCGCCCAGGCTGATCTCGGCTCACTGCAACCTCCACCTCCCGGGTTTAAGCAATTCCCCTGCCTCAGCCCTGAGTAGCTAGGATTACAGGCATGTGCCACCAAGCCCAGCTAATATTTGTATTTTTAGTACAGACGGGGTTTCACCATGTTGGTCAGGCTGGTCTCAAACTCCCGACCTCGTGATCGCCTGCCTCGGCCTCCCAAAGTGCTGGGATTACAGGCGTGAGCCACCGCGCCTGGCCCCAAGTCCGTTTTTTTAGGTGACACCAATAGAAAGAAGTCTAAAGACTTGCACAGGGTCCCATGATGAGATTTAGGTGGCGCAATCATGAGCCTTCCTGACTCCCAGCTGAGGCTTCTTTGTGTCATGTAAATCCTGCCCCCACTCCCCACACCCTAGTGGAAGCTATTAGGCTGTACCTGGTTGCTGACTGGCTTGTGCTTGAGTCCTGGCTTGTTCAGGATGAGCTCCAGCTGCCTGCGGTTAAAATTGGACACTCCCAGGGATTTCACCAAGCCAGCGTCTTTGCAAGCTTCCATCGCCTGTAGAGTAAATGTCCATGGGTCAACAAACAAGCCTCACAAGAAGCAAGAATGAATGTTTATAAGGGTGACTGTGAATTCTTTAAAAAGGAAAGTTCCTGGGTATGTTAATAAGCATCTTGCGAAAAAAAGTAAAAGAAGGATGGTGGGAAAAGGCAGTAATTCTATGATTGAATTTGGAAAACATGTGTATGCCATATCTTCACCTTGTATTTTCTCAAGGTATTTACCACACTTGGTGATCCCAGGTAGGGCGCGATGGCTCACACCTGTAATCCCAGCACTTTGGCAGGCCAAGGCAGGAGGATCACTTGAGGTCAGGAGTTCAAGACCAGCCTGGGCAACAGAGTGAGCCTTCATCTCTAATAAAAATCAAGAATTAACTAGGCATGGTGGCACATGCCTGTAGTCCCAGTTACTTAGGAGGCTGAAGTAGGAGGATCCACTTGAGCTGGGGAAATTGAGGCTGCAGTGAGTTATAACTGTGTCACTGCACTCCAGCCTGAGCAACAGAGTGAGACCCTATCTCAATTAAAAACAATTTTTTAAAATGATCCTACTTCTTGAAGTTTTTGGGTACTTTCTTTGTGGCATAGTACCTGGGCACTTTTTTTTTTTTTCCGAGATGGAGTTTTGCTCTTGCTGCCCAGGCTAGAGTGCGATGGCGCGATCTCGGCTCACTGCAAACTCTGCCTCGCAGGTTCAAGCCTCCCAAGTAGCTGGGATTACAGGCATGCACCACCACGCCCGGCTAGTTTTATATTTTTAGTAGAGATGGAGTTTCACCATGTTGGTTAGGCTGGTCTCGAACTCCTGACCTCAGGTGATCCACCTGCCTCAGTCTCCCAAAGTGCTGGGATTATAGGCATGAGCCACTGCGCCTGGCTGGCAATTTTTATAAACATTCTGGTATATGTGAAATAGATACCTTCTCCCATTTTTGGATGTAACACTCTGTCTCTCCTCTCTCTCTCATACATATATGTATGTAAATATACATACACACATGTTATATATAAAATTAGGTCTAGCTCTTCTTGGCTTCTCAGTAACTGAAATTAATATGTCAAAATTAACAGAAGGAATATGTCAAAAACTGAAAGGAATATGTCAAAAATCTCTTACTATACTGGTGATTTATTAATGTTCTTCTGTGTTTTTTTTTGAAACAGTATCTTGCTCTGTCACCCAGGCTGGAGTGCTGTGGTGGGATCTTTGCTCACTGCAGCCTTGACTTCTGGGCTCAAGAGATCCTTCCTCTTTAGCCTCTTGAGTAGCTGGACTACAAGCATGTGCAACCACACTGGCTAAATTTTGTTTTTAAAATATTTTTTGGAGATGAGGGGGGTCTCACTATGTTGCCCAGGTTGATTTCAAACTCCTGGCCTCAAGCGATCCTCCTACCTTGGCCTCCCAAAGTGCTGGGATTATAGGCGTGAGCCAATGTCCTCCTGTATTCTGTCAATTTTTTGTTTTATATATTTTGAAGATACTTTATTTGATATATATGTGCTTAAAATTAGTATATCTTTTTGGTAAATTCAATCTTCATCTTTACGCACAACTCTTTTTATCCCTAATAATGCTTTTAATTTTTAAGTCTGTGTTATATGATATTAATATAGTAATACCAACTTTTTCCGGTATTTGACTGGTGAGTGTGTGTTTTTTTTTACCTGTAAAGTTTTAACTTTCACATGTCTTTTTGCTTAGGTGCCTCCTTTTAAATTGTCAATCTCTGTCTAGGTGAGTTTATTTTATCTACATTTATTGCAACCATACATATATTTGAACTGTTTCTACCATCTTGATTTATTTCAATTTATCCCACTTATCCTGTTTCTTCTTAACTCTTTATTACTTTTAAGAAGTTTTCTAATAAAGACAATAACTTAGCATGTTCACACGGTATTTATCTACCCTCAACATCTGTGATGCTAATAGTATATATATAAACTTTAATTGTAGCGTATTATGGGTTCATTTTCCTTTTATTATTTGATCTTAATATTTTTATAGATAATACACACTTTAAGTTTAATTTGATCACTTTTGCTTTATGCATTTTTTTTTGGAGCATCTGTTAGATTTTTGTTCCTTTCACTTAGTACATCAGTCGGACCTAATGATTTCCAGTGTGAGTCTTTATGTGGCAAAATTTCTGAGCATGTGTAGATGTGCAACTTTTTATCATGCATTATTTTTGCCTTCTAGTTTGGTGAGTTATAACTGATGTACAATAAACTACACATTTTTGAAGTGTACATTTTGAGGAATTTTAATGTATGCATACACCTGTAAAATCATCATTACAATCAAGATCATGAACACCTCCAGTGGAATACTGATAAATGTTTAACGACCAGCTATCCAGGAAGAAAAAAGCTCCCCAGTTTGTAGTATTTGTCAATGTCTGTGATGTGACTATTCACACCGGGCTATTCAAGCTAACAAGCCGACATCACTGAATGTGGAGTTAGGAAGAGGTTTGCACAACGGGTTCTTGCAAGCTGGTATGGGCCAGTTGTAGTACAAGATTACCCTTCCCCATTGAATTGCGTTGGCATTTCTGTTGAAAATCAACTGACCATATATGTGTATGGGTCTATTTTAACATTCTCTATTATGTTTTATTGATCTATATGTTCCTCTTTATGCTAATATGGCACTGTCATGATTCTAATAGTTGTATAATAATTCTTGAAATTAGTATAAGCCCTCCAAACTTATTGCTTTTTATTTTTGAGATGGAGTCTTGCTCTGTCACTGAGGCTGGGTTGCAGTGGTATAGCTCACTGCAGCCTCAACCTACCAGGTCAAGTGATCCTCCTACCTCAGCCTCCTGAGTAGCTGGGACCACAGGCACATGCAACTCCCATGCATGACTAATTGTTTGATGTTTTTGTAGAGACGGGGTCTCAGTGTTCCCCATGCTGGTCTTGAACTCCTAGGCTCAAGTAATTCTCCCCACTCAGCCTCTCAAAGTGCTGGCATTATAGGTATGAGCCACTGTGCTTGGCTATTGCTTTTTTTCAAAAAGTTGTTGTGGCTATTATAGGTTATTTGTACTTCCATATAAATTTTATTTTATTTTTTTGAGACAGAATCTCACTCTGTCACCCAGGCTGGAGTGCAGTGGTGGGATCTCGGCTCACTGCAAACTCCGCCTCTCAGGTTCAAGTGATTCTCATGCCGCAGCCTTTCAAGTAGCTGGGATTATAGATGGGCGCCACTATGCCTGGCTCATTTTTGTGTTTTTAGTAGAGACAGGGTTTTGCCATGTTGCCCAGGCTGGTCTCGAACTCCTGGCCTCATGTGATCCACCTGCCGTGGCCTCCCAAAGTGCTGGGATTTATAGGCATAATCCACTGCTCCAGGCCCCATATAAATTTTAGAAGTAGGTTTTCCATTTCTATTGGGATTTTGACTGGGATTACATTGAATCTACAGATGAATTTGGGGAAAATTAACATCTTGATATTCTGATCAAGGAACATGGTATATCTCTCCATTGAATTTTGGATCATCTTTTATTTCTTTCAGTAATAAGTTGTTTTTACTGTATAGCTCTTGCACAGATTCTTTTAGATTTATCTTTAAATATTTAATGTTTAGCATTGTTTTTAAAAATAATTTCCAATTGTGTGTTGCTAATATATAAATTACATCTAGATAAAGATTTTAATTTTTTTAGGTCTTATGGGTTATTTACATGTGTGCCTCCTGTTTGATCAGACAGCATACCTTGCATAATTAAAATACTTGAAGAATTACTGAGATTTATGTTATGGCTCGAAAAATGGCCTATGTTGCCGGGCGCGGTGGCTCACATCTGTAATCCCAGCACTTTGAAAGGCCAAGGCGTGTTGATCACGAGGTCAGGAGTTCGAGACCAGCCTGACCAACATGGTGAAACCCCATGTCTACTAAAAATACAAAAATTAGCTGGGCATGGTGGCGTGAGCCTCTAATCCCAGCTACTCAGGAGGCTGAGGCAGGAGAATCGATTGAACCCGAGAGGCGGAGGTTGCAGTGAGCTGAGATTGCGCCACTGCACTCCAGCCTGGGCTACAGAGCGAGACTCGTGGAAGGAAGGAAGGAAGGGAGGGAGGGAGGGAGGGAGGGAGGGAGGGAGGGAGGGAAAGAAAACACTCTTATATTTTGGTCAAGTGTTCTATAAATGTCAAGTTAAGAAGGTTGATAATGTTTAAATCTCCTATATCCTATAGCTCTTTCTGTATACTTATCATTTTAGTATGATATCATTTTAATAGAATCTCTGACTATAGGCCGGGCGCGGTGGCTCATGCCTATAATCTCAGCACTTTGAGAGGCGGAGGAGGGTGGATCAAGAGGTCAGGAGATCAAGACCATCCTGGCTAACACAGTGAAACCTCGTCTCTACTAAAAGTACAAAAAATTAGCCAGGCGTGGTGGCGGGCACCTATAGTCCCAGCTACTCGGGAGGCTGAGGCAAGAGAATGGCGTGAACCTGGGAGGTGGAGCTTGCAGTGAGCTGAGATCGCGCCACTGCACTCCAGCCTGGGCGGCAGAGCGAGACTCCGCCTCAGAAAAAAAAAAAAAAAAAAAAAAAAGAATCTCTGACTATAAATGTGGATTTTTCTCTTTCTCTGTTCGGTTCTCTTAGATGATGCTTCGTGTATTTTGAAGCTCTGTTATTAGGGGCATAGATGTTTAGGATTGACTCCTTTATCATTATATAATAATCTTCTTTATCCCATGTAATACTCATTGCTCTGAAGTATTTGTTGATATTAAAATAGCGACTGCAGCTTTATTTTTACTAGTGTTAGCCTAATATATCTTTTTCTATCCTTTTGCTTTTTGAAAGACTTTTGCTTTTAACCTGTTGGTGACTTTTTATTTAAGATGGATTTCTTGTGTATAATGTATAGTGGGACTTGGTTTATATCCATTCTGATAATCTATGCCTTTTAATTGGGGTGCTTAGACCATTTATATATACTGCAATTATTGATATTAGTGAGTTTAAATCTCCCATCTTGCCCTTTATTTGCTACTTTTCTCATCTGTTTATTGCCCCTTCTCTTTTTTTTTCTGCTTTGTCTTGGATTGATTATTTTTGTTATTCCATTTTGCCTTCTTTATTGGATTATTTATTATGCTCTGGAAGTTTTAACATTTTCTCTTTATGTTTGATTTTTTTTTTTTTTGAGATGAAATCTCACTATATTGCCCAGGTTAGAGTTCAGTGGCTATTCAAAGGCATGACTATAGCACACTGTGGCCTTGAACTCTTGGCCTCAAGTGGTCCTCCCACCTCAGAATTCCAAGTAGCTGGGACTACAGGTCACCTCACCCATGATATTCCTCATCTTTCCTCTTTTGTGCTCCATGGTCCCTTTAAGATCTTCGTGTTTTTTTTTTTTTTTTCTTTAACTATTACCCCCCCTTTTTTTTTCTTTTTTTTAGAGATGGGGGTCTCACTATGTTTCCCAGGATGGTCTTGAACTCCTGTGCTCAAGTGATCCTCCAGCCTCTGCCTCTCAAAGCATTGGGATTATAGGCATGAGCCACTATGCCCACCTTCTTGTTTCCTTTTATTTTTTCTTCTTTCTTTTTTCTTAGAGTCCAGTTGTGTGGATATTGGAATTTCTAATTTTATTCTTTGAATTTCTTAGCTTTTCTTTCATATTTTAAAAAATTCTTTTCCTTTTCTTCTTCATATTGAGAGATTTCCTCATTCTGATATCTCAATTTGACCATTTTCTTCTATTTATCCCAACCAATTGCATTGTGTTTTTATTTTTTAATTTTTATTTTAGCTTGTTTTTTAAAATGTTGTTTGCTCACGTTTTATATTGCTAATATCTTTTCTTATGTTCTCTAATATATTAATTGGTTAATTTAGAAGTTCCTGGTTCTCTGTTCTGTTTACATTGGATCAGTAATTGAGATGTATTGTTTTCTTGTGAAACAAATGCCTTATTACTTTGGGCTGTGAAATCATTTTTTCCTGTGGATACTGGCTGTCCTGTTAGGCAGTCCCTTAGAAGAGAATGTTCAAAATGTCCAACTGTCCAAACCTGACTCCCTCCAATGAGGTCGGGAGTGACTGTGTGTTCTTTTGGACAGAGCCCCGGGCACTGGGAAATAAATCATTCCTCCTCGCCCCTCTAAACAACTCCACAGCTCAGACCTTCAGCTGTTGCCTCACAGGCAAGTATATACAAAGAGGTACTTACCAGAGTGTAATTTCCAAACTTTCGGAGTTTGGAATCACATCGGTGGGAAAAAAAAACTGCCAGAGGTCAGTGGGTAACTTATGTTTTTCCTCAGTTTTTCACAAGTTCAGAATCTCAAGGCTGCTCTACAACTGAGTCCTGAGTTTCCACCTGTGCGGCCATATTTGTTCCCAGGCTATGGCAGGGGTGAAGGAAGTGCAAAAGGACCAACCGTTCCTCTCCTGTATTATCTTCTTCATGCTTGTTGGGTTGACTTCTACTCTAGGTTGGAGCTGCCACACCACCTCTAAGCAAACAAGTTCAAAATATCCCTCCCCACCATGAATCCATAAGGGTTTATTTATTATTTTCCTATAGTTGTCTACTCTTGTGATCTTGGGAAAAGAGCCAGCAGCTTTCCCAGAAATAAAAAACAGAATTGCTTTTCAGGTTTTTGTTGTTGTTGCTGTTTTTGAGACAGCATCTTGCTCTGTCGCCCAGGCTGGAGTGCAGTGGCATGATCTCGGCTCACTGCAACCTCTGCCTCCCAGGTTCAAGCAATTCTCCTGCCTCAGCCTCCTGAGTAGCCGGGATTATAGGCGCCCACCACCATGCCTGGCTAATTTTTGTATTTTTAGTAGAGACAGAGTTTCACCACATTGGCCAGGCTGGTTTCGAACTCCTGACCTCAGATGATCCGCCCACCTTGGCCTTCCAAAGTGCTGGGATTACAAGTGTGAGCCACTGCGACTGGCCTGTTTTTCAGTTTTTTTTAATGTATCATTTTAAGTTTGTTTCTTGTAGGCATCATATTAACAACTTGATATATATTTTTTAATTTGTGAATTTATCTTATTCATATATTCTAATTACTTTTATATTAGAACATATTTTGTTTACACTGTTTTTCCTTCCACCCCTCTCTCTTTTCTTTGGCATTCCAGCAAAACAAAAGTAAGAATTATTTAGTACCCAGAAGTGGAGATTTCATATACCTGTACTTATGGTTAGGAATGCCTGTTCTGACTGTTACTTTTCATTGAAAGTAAAGGGTGCATCTCTCTCCATAAATATGACAGGAATAATCAGATCACAGGTTTAAAAATATTGTCTTTTAAAATAAGAAGCACATTTGAACTTACCTCCCAAGTGGCACACAGATTTGACTTGTGATATAACCATTTGCCATTCTCATCTCTAGGGTATATTTCATCTCCTGGCTGAAAAAAAAAAGAATAAATGTAATTCATTTTATTTATATCTGGGAATTAAAATAATAGAATTTAGACTTCCCAGTCTTCATAATTGTGAGCAATCAATGTCTATTGTTTCTAAATCACCCAGTCTAAAGTATTTTGTCATAGCGGCCCAGCTGGATTAAGACACCTGCCCATGCTCCCTGGGATGCCAGTACCTGTCTTGTGTGCACTGTCCTGTCACTCTGTACAGCTGACACCTGCATCTGTTAGAGGACAGACCTCAGGCTACTGGGACTTGTGTATCTACTCAATTAGATGTGCCCAGGAATTTACACCCTGCTCCCCCTGCTGGGACAGCCTTTGAACTAAAGTTACAAGCATCAATATTTGTTTCTTTGCCCTGTGACTGTGTAATTCTGAGATGTGAACAACTTTGTCTCCAGAGCTTTCTGTGACATTTAGCCTAAGTTGCTCTCTGTAGGACTCTGCTTTCTACCTCACATCTGCTTAACCTCTTATTTTTCAGCCACATTTCCCCACTCCCTTAACAGTACTTCGAAATAAATCACTCTTGTATGCATTCTCTTCATCTCAGGGTCTGCTTCTGGGGAAATCAACCTAACGGGCTGTATGCAATAGGGGAGAGCTGATGGTGCCTGGGACTGGGGCAACTGCAGTAGAGAGGCAAAGAAGGGAACAGATTAGCACATGAATGAGTAGTAGAGCCAGCATGCTTTAATGTTGGCTTGGAAATGAGGTGGGGTGGTGGGAATGAGGGAGAGGGAGAAATCAAAGATGATCCCAGATGCCTTGGGTGGTTGGTGGTAATCATTTCTTGAGGTTGGGGCTAGGAATCCAGAATATCATTTTGGATATTTTGACTTTGAAATGGTCACTAGACATTCAAGTGGATATTGAGGGAGGCAGTTGAACGGAGAAGTCAAGAGCTCAGAGAGAGGTCATGGCTACAGATAAAATTTGGAGTCATTAGCATGTAAAATGGTATTAAATCCACATGATTGGATTAAGTCACCTATAGAGAGAGTGTAGCTAGTAAGACAAGAATATTGAGGGTAGAGGACTGGGCATAACAACATTTGGAAGCTGGCAGAGAAGAAGCTGCCAAAGACCATGAGAGGGTCATGAGATGTTACGAACACCATGAGAAGGAAATGTTTACAGAAGAAGGTGGTAGTCAACTGTATTGAAAGAGATCAAATAATAGGAGGACAAAATGTCTATTGAATTTGGCAGGATGAAAGTCTTTGTTGACTTTGGCAACAGGGATTTTCTTATTGGGAATTGCTGTGGTTTAAATGTGTCCCCCCTAATTCATGTGTTGGAAACTTAATCCCCAGTGCAACTGTGTTGGGAGTTGGGGCCTAATGGGAGTTGTTCAGTCATGGATTAATGCCATTGTAAAAAGGGCTCAGACGAGGAGGGGTGCTTTCTTGTGCTCTTTGCCCTTCCTCGTTCCAGCATGTGATGACATAGCAAGAAGGCTCTAGTGAGGTGCTGGTACTTTGGTCTTGAACTCTCCAGCTTCTAGAACTCTGAGCCAATACATTTCTGTTTATTATCTGTTACCCAGTGTCAGGCCTTCTTTTTTTTTCTTTTAAAGGAAATGTTTCTGAATGATAGCATTCTTTTTCCGTTGTTGTTTTTTGTTTGTTTGTTTTTGAGACAAGGTCTTACTCTGCTGTCCAGGCTGGAGTGCGGTGGCATGATTATGGCTCACTGTAGCCTCGATGTCCCCAGGCTCAGGTGATCCTCCCATCTCAACCTCCTGAGCAGCTGGGACTACAGGTGTGCACCACCACGCCTAGCTAATTTTTTTGTATTTTTTTTGTAGAGACTGGGTTTCACCATGCTGTCCAGGCTGGTCTTGAACTCCTAGGCTCAAGTGATCCACCTGCCTCGGCCTCCCAAATTGCTGGGAATACGGGTGTGAGCCACTGCACCAGGCCTCAGGCATGCTTTTATAGCAGCACAAAACAGACTGAGAAGGGAATCAAGCAATTGGACAAAATCCATTATGCTCTTAAATTTGTTCCTAATTTGGCCAGGCGCAGTGGCTCACACCTATAATCCCAGTATTTTGGGAGGCCAAGGCGGGCTGATCAGCTGAGGTCAGGAGTTCGAGACCAGCCTGGCCAACATGGCAAAACCCTGTCTCTACTAAAAATACAAAAATTAGCCGGGCGTGATGGCGGGCGCCTGTAATCCCAGCTACTCAGCAGGCTGAGGCAAGAGAATCGCTTGAACCCAGGAGGCGGAGATTGCAGTGAGCCGAGATCATGCCACTGCACTCCAGTCTGGGCAACAAGAGCAAGACTCCATCTCAAAACAAAACAAAACAAAACAAAAATTTAAATTTTTTCCTCTAGCATTTCACCTTTGTGAAACTCAGTTTTCCTTTAGGGAAAACATTTTCCCCATTGTCTGCTTTAGGGAAAGACAATGTCTTCTCAAGTTCCTCCCATCTCCCTGGGAGCAGGGAACAGTCCCTTTTCTCCTTGATGCCACATTATTACTCATGTTAATTATCCATTCTGTCTCTGATTTCTAAGCACTTTGACTTTCTCAACACTTATGACCCACATTTCTGCTCCATATTTCTTGCCTTGTGTTTCCTAATTTTACTTACCTTCTGAATGGCCTTATGCCTCCATCATGAATTCTGTTACGTGATTTTTACTTTCCCAGATTCTAATCAGGTGGTTATCAATCCTGAACCCACATTAGATACCTCTAGGTGTTTCCCTTGACCTTCCATTGTGCCTATTTTACTCATCCTTTCATCCTGATAAGCCTCTTTGTCTCTTTCCTTCATTCCTCTTCCTCACAGTCAGGTATTATTGGAAGAATAACCCAACCCTCTAAAAATCTATGCTATTGACTCTCATTCTTGTTCATTTATCTTTTAAACATGACATAATTTTTAATATTTTGTTGCCTAAAATTCTGTCTGCTTGACACTTAAAAAATAATAAAGTGCTAAAAATATTTTAGCAAAAAAGGTTTTTTGTTTAAAAAAACTTAAGATTCAAAAAGCATGTGAAGTCAGTTATGGTGGCTCATGCCTGTAATCCCAGCACTTTGGGAGGCTGAAGTGGGAGAATGTCTTGAGGCCAGGAGTTCCAGACCAGCATGGTCAACATAGCGAGACCCTGTCTCTACAAAAGAAAAATTGAAAAATTAGGTGAGTGTGGTGGCACACACCTGTAGTCTCAGCTACTTGGGAGGCTGAGGCAGGAGGATTGCTTGAGCCTAGGAGCTCAAGGCTACAGTGAGCCACACACCACTGCAGTCCAGCCTGGGTGACAGAGCAAGACACCCCCCCCTCCTTTTTTCTTTTTTTTTTCCAAGACAGGGCCTTGCTCTGTCACCCAGGCTGGAGTGCAGTGGCGCAATCTTGGCTCACTGCACCCTCCACCTCCCCAGCTCAAGTGATCCTCCCACCTTAGTCTCCCAAGTAGCTGAGACCACAGGCACATGCCACCAAGCCTGGCTAATTTTTGTATTTTTTGTAGAGATGGGGTTTTGCCATGTTGCCCAAGCTTGTCTCAAACTCCTGGACTCAAGTGATCTGCCAGCCTTAGCCTCCCAAAGTACTGGGACTACATGTGTGAGCCACTGTCCCCGGCTGACCCTACCTTAAGCAAACAAACAAACAAACACCAAAAAACACGTCGTACTTAAGCTTCAAATATTGATTTCCCAATTATAGGTTCAGTTGGAAGGTAATGTCACTATATTGTGTCATTTCTCACTGTTAAAATTTTACCTTTTGTGCCTTTGAACCCATCAAAAATAAGAATAGAAATTATCTATCACGTCCAAAAAGATGTAAATGTCATTATTTAGTCACAGAGAAGTAAATTTTATTTTCTCACTTTTAAATAGAGTCATGTGCTGCATAATGACATTTTGGTCAATGGTGGACTGCATGTATGATGGTGGCCCATAAGATTATAATAGAGTTTAAAATTCCTATCACCTAGTGACATCATGTTTGTGGTGTTGCTGGTGTAAACAAACCAACTGTGCTGCCAGGTATATAAAAGTAGAACACACATAATCATTTATAGTATATAATACTTGATAATGATAGTAAACAATTTCTATTTTTACTATGGATACAACTTATATATTTGTTCTACTACACTTTATCATAATTTTAGAATGTTCTCCTTCTACTTTTAAAAAATGTTAACTGTAAAAAAACCCCAGGCAGGTCTTTCAGGAGGGATTCCAGAAGAAGACACTGTTGTCACAGGAGATGGCAGCTCCATGCATGTTATTGCTCCGGAATAACCTCCAGTGGGATGAGATGTGGACGTGGAAGACACTGATATTGATGATGCTGACCCTGTGTAGGCCTAGACTAATGTGTGTGCTTGTGTCTTAGTTTTTAACAAAAAATTTTTTAAAAAAATTTAATAGACAAGAGCTTATACAATAAGAATACAAAGAAAGAATATTTTTATACAGCTGTACAACATGTTTGTGTTTTATTCATGTTATTAAAAAAGTAATTAATCCCAACACTTTGGGAGGCCGAGGTGGGTGGATCATGAGGTCAGGAGATTGAGACCATCCTGGCCAACATGGTGAAACCCTGTCTCTACTAAAAATACAAAACTTAGCCGGGTGTGATGGTGCTTGCCTGTAGTCCCAGCTACTTGGGAGGCTGAGGCAGGAGAATCGCTTGAACCCGGGAGGCGGAGGTTGCAGTGAGCCGAGATGGCACCACTGCACTTCAGCCTGGCAACAGAGCGAGACTCTGTCTCAAAAAAAAAAAAAAGTAATTAGTATTAGTGTTACTACTAAGTATTATTACAAAGAATCAAAAAGTTAAAAAATTAAAACATTTATAAGCTGAAAACAGTTACAATAAGCTACTGTTAATTTATTATTGAAGAAAAAATATTATGTGATTCATTGTGTACCCTAAGTGTGCAGTGTTTATAAAGTCTCCAGTCATGTACAGTAATGACCTAGGCCTTCACATTCACTCACCACTTACTCTGTGACTCATCCAATTTTTATCCTGCAAGCTCCATTCATGGTAAGTGCCAGGTATAGGTGTATCTTATCTTTTATGCCATATTTTTACTGTACCTTTTCTATGTTATGTTTATATACACAAATATTTACCATTGTGTTACCATTGTCTACAGTATTCAGAATAGTAACATGCTGTGCAGGTTTATAGCCTAGGAGCAATCGGCTGGGCTATCTAGCCTAAGTCTGTAATAGGCTATACCATTTAGGCACAACGTGTTTGCGTTTTATTCATGTTATTACAAAAGTAATGCAGTCTACCTGGTAAATAAAACCTTACCACCTCGGTTTGTGTAAGTATACTCTATATGATGTTTGCAGAACAACAAAGTCACCTCATGACACATTTCTCAGAATGTATCCCATTGCTAAGCAACACATAATTGTACACTGGGTCTTTCCAAATTTTTAAGACAGGTTAGAAATCTGACATTTGAACAAGAGTCAGCATTAACAAAGTGAGGATGAGGGCGGAGATTGTGACTGTGTGAGTGGGAAGAAGGGTGTGCGTCTCAGTGCTGGGCTACATGTTGGTTTGATGCAGAGAGCTTAAACTATAGTTGTAAAAACATGGTATAATAGAAATTGCATTGAATTAAAAAATCAAGAAACTTGGAAACCAAGCCTGAGTCTGCTAACATAATCTTCTCGGGTATTTGTCAGACTAGGTCAGTACTCTCTGATCTGTGGTAACAAAACACCACAATATTCTGTGGTGCTAAGTAATACGCTAGCTTCATGCACATAGCTATTGGCTCATGGTGCAGAGCTTCATGCACATAGCTATTGGCTCATGGTGCAGAGCTTCATGCACATAGCTATTGGCTCATGGTGCAGAGCTTCATGCACATAGCTATTGGCTCATGGTGCAGAGCTTCATGCACATAGCTATTGGCTCATGGTTGCCAGGGTGCAGAGACCTGACCTTTGGGCATCTGAACTCACCTTAAAGGCCATGGGTACTTCAATGATATAAAGATCCACATAATCTAGCTGGAGGACCCTGAGTGTCCTCTCCAGGGTTGGGCGGACCATCTCTGGGACATGATTTGTAGCCCATAGCTGAAAGAATCAAAGAGGGATAATTAATTAATGTCTACACGCTTTTTATGATAAGGCAGCCCCTTTTTCTTTGTAAAACACTCGTAGACATTTTTTTTTTTTTTGAGATGGGGGGTCTCGCTGTGTTGCCCAGGCTGGTCTTTAACTCCTGGGCTCAAGCGATCTGCCCACTTCAGCCTCCCAAAGTGCTGGGATTATAAGCATCAGCCACCGTGCCTAGCCCCTTGTACACATTTTATTCACACATTTCATTTCACAAAAATATGTTTATGATGCAGTGTCATCTGAGTATAGGATGAGCTGATAAAACTCTTGACACTCAGAGCCTAGCTTGAGAGCTTGTTTGGAGGTTCTAGTAGGGGAGTGCAGCTACTCACATACACTTGACCTAAAAACCCTCCTCCTTCATCAGGGAAAGCTGTCCTCTTCCACTGAGAGTGCAGCTTCAAGAGGTACAATTGCCTAGACAGCCAAATCAGCTGAATTAGCCCTGGTGACTAATGGGGTAACATATGTTACAGCCAGATCACCCTCACATCTCCAGACATAATTTTATGCAAATCTACCACAAGAGACTTACAGATCCTCCTTGACCACAGAGTACCTAATTTGATGGCAGTCTTCCCCATTTCCGGGTGAATTTCCTGACGCTTAGTGCTTGCATTTTTCCTCATTGTATAACTAGGGTTACACAATATTCTAGATGTCCTGACCTAGCCTGATACTTTATTGTCATGCCACTCTGATAAAATGAGCAAGGAATATGGTTATGCGTGTGGTTTCACTGGGTCCTTCACATTGTGACAAGTGGTGTGAAAGCCTGGTGAAATTTTAAATTAGTGCATAGATTTAGATTTGCTTTCACTGATCTTTTGTTCTTGTTTGGCCCTACTTAGACCCCAGAGCAATTAAATTACTCTTTCGCTAAGGCATTACATAATGAAGGATCAAGGTTTGGTTGATCCTACTGGAGCATGTGTACCCTTAGGTGTCTGAGACATATGGTGCCAAGGTTGCTTATACCCACAGGACAAATTAGTACATCTTTTGGAATATCAGTTTTGCTCACAGATTTTTTGGGGGGATATAAGTTTAGAATCATACTTTTTTCTTTTTTTTTTTTTTTTTGAGACGGGGTCTTGCTGTGTTGCTGAGGCTGGAGCGCAGTGGCTTGATCTTGGCTTACTGCAACCTCTGCCTCCCGGGTTCAAGCGATTCTGCTGCCTCAGCCTCCCAAGTAGCTGGGATTACAGGCACCTGCTACCACGCCTGGCTAATTTTTGTATTTTTAGTAGAGATGGGGTTTCACCATGTTGGCCAGTCTGGTCTCGAACTTCTGACCTCAAGTGATCCTTCCTCCTCTGCCTTCCAAAGTGCTGGGATTACAGGCTTGAGCCACTGCACCCGGCCTGAATCATACTTTTTTTGGTCACAAGAAAGGGCAAGCAAAATTGGTAAAATCTGATTTTTTCCTCTGTTGGACAATGATTTTTTTCTTGCCTTAAAAACACAGAGAAAATTTAACATGAAGAGAGTAGTGGAAAAATGTGTTACGTGTGTTTTGATTGCTACTCTGGGTCCCTTTGGTGTTCCTATTGCAATCCCATCTAAGTGGAAATTCTGTTTGATATTTATTTTACTTTATTTTTCATTCCTGGGCATAGGCTGATGATATTTTAATTTACTTTTATTCAACAAACATACATAGTATTAGCTTTGTGCCAGGTTCGGTGTGAGTGCTTTGTAAATGTGAACTCATAACAACTTTATGAAATAGTTGACATTATTATCCCCATTTTACAGAGAAAAAAAACTGGGTCCAGAAATGCTAGGCAACTCAGCCAATAGTGACAGATCTGGGCAACCTTGCCCCAGTCTAGGCTCTTAATCACCCCCACATTGCCTCTCAGGTGCTGCTGAGCTGCAGTGAAGACAGTCCTGATGAGGCAATAGCAATGGCACATTACATGAACTCAGCTGCACACACTGTTTCTGTTTACATAAGTAAACACCAATATTTCGCCCAAGTATGCTTTATTACATACAGCCCATATTGACATTGTATACGTATAAATATTGCTTTCTATTCACAACTGTACTTTTTGGACAATTTAAAGGATTAAAGTTAAAGGACAATTTAAAGCATGTTTTGACCACCTTTTCCTTGTATGCTAACTTTAGCCTCTATCATAGGAAGAAATGACTCCTATAATATGAGTCATTAAGCAAAAGGCTTGCATAATGTGCCTGCCCAGGAAGCCCACATAGCTGGCTTTTGGATTGGTGACCTTATGAGCTTGTTTTTGTTTTTGTTTTTTTAATTTACGTTTGTTTGCTTTTATTAAACAAAATCTGAATACCATGTCTGAGTTAATTACATTTGCTCAAATGCTTTTTTTTTTTTTTTTGAGAGAGGGTCTCTCTCTGTCACTCAGGTTGGAGTGCAGTGATATGAACATGACTCATTGCAGCTTCAACCTCCCTGGCTCAAGCCATCCTCCTGCCTCAGCCTCCCAAGTAGCTGGGACTACAGGTGCAAGCTACCATGCCTGGCTAATTTTTGTATTTTTTTTTTGTAGAGACAAGGTTTTGCCATGTTACCCAGGTTGGTCTTGAACTCCTGAGCTCAAGAAAAACACCTGCCTCGGCCTCCCAAAGTGCGGATTAGAGGCGTGAGACACCGCACCCAGCCAAATACTTTTTTAAAACCCTCTTTCTCTCCCCCAAATGCTACTCTGCTTACTTCTCCCAAACTAATAAATAATTCGTTAATATGATACAAGAATGTTGAAAATCCTATTTTGCATGATTTTGGTCTCATTTAAACACTTATCTTTCAAACAAACAAAGAAACAAACAAACCCAGACTGTTATTAAGTACTGCCTACTCATGAGTGCAATTACAGACACACACACGGAAGATGAATAATAAAATGAACACCTGAAACCTTCTCACTGTCCCCAATGGAGGCTGAAGGCAAGATCTCACCTTTCCACAGTAGAAGATATCTTCCCTCCGCACCTTTCCTTCTGCTATCTTCTCCCTGATGGCCTCCCCAACTTCATGTTCATTTTGGTAGATGTAGGCCCCATCAATATGTCGGTACCCTGTGTCAATAGCAACCTTCACCGATGTTGCACAGGCTCCCTTAGGGGTCTGAAGTGACAAAGAGGTTGGGTTTGGGGAAAAGAGAAATGGTCTTTCCTTTAATCATCATTAATCAGGACATTTTGCATGTACATTCCTTTACAGCTAAAATGACACATTCCCAATTCCTTGCTGTTGTGATTGGAAGATGGTGTTCAGCAGCAGGAGAAACTGACCTCCCAGGGGCCTCCCCTCCCTCAGTGGGAGACACCATCTGTCCCAGGTCTGCCCTCAGCTTCGTGGCATCAAAAATGTGATTTGATCAATATTTCCTGTGACAAGAGAATTCATGGAAGCCTTTTTATAGGAGGGCACAAGCTGATTGAAGAAGGCTAAATTATAAATCAAAAGGTTGGGTAAACAAATTGAGATGTATCCACAGAATGGAATACTCCTCAGTAATAAAAAGGAATGAAGTGGGCCTGGTGCGGTGGCTCACACCTGTAATCCCGGGACTTTGGGAGGCTGAGGCAGGAGGATTGCTTGAGGCCAGGAGTTTGAGACCAGCCTGGGCAACATAGGGAGACCCCATCTGTACAAAAAGTAAAGTAATTAGCTGGATGTGGTGGCATGCGCCTGTGGTCCCAGTTACTTGGGAGGGTAAGGTAGGGGGATTGCTTGAGCCTGGGAGTTCAAGGCTGCAGTGAGTCATGATCATGCCACTGTATTCCAGCCTGGGCAACATAGACAGACCCTGTCTCAAAAAAAAAAAAAAAAAGAAAGAAATGTAGCATTGATGACAACACATAGTATGGATGAATCTCAAAATAATTATACTGAGTGAAAGAAGCCGGACCAAAAAGAATAAATACTTTAGTTTTTCTCTTCTAGCATTTTATATAAATGGAATCATAGTCTGTGGTGACAGACATAGATCAGTGATTGCCTGGGGTCAGGAGTGGGGGGAAGTATGGGTGGAAGGAGGGATTACAAAGTGGCATGAGGAAGCTTATAGAGTTGATAGATACGTTCATTATTTTGATTGTGGTGATGGCCTCACAGATGTATATATGTCAAACTCTTCAAATTGTATACTTTAAATATGGACAGTTTATTATATGTCAGTTATATCTCAATGAAACTGAGGAAAAAATATTGTTGAGGAACATTTTATGTTTTAGGATATATTTTAATAACATTTGGTAGCTACATGTTTGTTCATTTTATTAACTCACGTTAAACATAAGAATGAGCATATCCTGTTCCCTGAACACTGATTTTTCATTTGCTATGGTTTGATTATTTTTGTCCCCTCCAAAACTCATGTTGAAACTTAATCTCCAATTTGACAAACAGTGTTGGGAGGTAGGGCCTAATGGGAGGTGTTTAGGATTAATGTCACCATAAAAAGGGCTTGTGAGAGTGGGTTCTCCCTCTTCTGTCATGTCAGTAATAGTGTTTCTCCTCTCCAGAGAATGCAGCAATCAAGGTACACCCTTGGAAGTGAGAGACTGGGCCCTAACCTGCCGGCGTCTTGATCTTGGACTTTGCGGCCTCCAGAACTGTAAGAGAATAAACCTCTGTTCTTTATCAGTTATCCAGTCTCAGGCATTCTGTTACAGCAGCACAAAATAGAGTAAGACACCATTTTTCAGATTCCACATAATTCCCTATGCCTCAGTTATGATGGCATTTAAATATACGAATGTGTTTCTTTTAGTTACATTTTTTCTTAATGAGAAACAGCAATGAGATTTCTCTGAAGACAAACATCTAGTCTCATCAAATATAATTTTCAAAGCATCTTTTAGAGTGTGTGTGTGTGAGAGGGTTGATTCTATTTTCTGATTTGTGCTGACTTCATATCGAAGGGTGATTGTTCTGATCTTGCTCAACAAATGTTGGTTAACTACTTGTGCTTTCTTTAGTGTTCTAACCAAATGCTGGACAAATCACATCAGACATGTGAACTCTGGTCCACACCTATTGATTTGTTGTAGGCTGAGCGAGAGAATAAATCTGAAATGTATTTCTAGTGATTTTATAGTCCTGGGCAGGAAATAGAAAGCCTTGGGGACATATATTGTATTTTTTCCCCTGCTACAGTTGAAAGTCATCACTATAGAGAAGATAAGAGGATACGAAAAATGAACAAACTGGCTACATAGATGATATTATAAGATTCATAGTCACAAATATCAAATAGCTGGGAAAAGGAGACACACATTTCAGCAACATTAGAAATATTTGTTTGGTTAATTAAATAACAACATGATTAATAGGACTTGGACAGTAATTGAGTCAAAAGGCCAGAAAAAGCCTGTAAAATGAGATGTTATGAATGACAAGTGTGACAACCAAAGTACAGTGGGAAGGGGAGGTGAGGCGTGGTGTCCAGAAATTTACAGGGAAGAAAATAAACATCTACTTTCATTCTCAAGTATCTACATTATTATCATTATTATTATTATTATTAGAGACAGGGTCTCCGTCACCCAGGCTGGAGTGCAATGGCACGATTATGGCTCACTGCAGCCTCGGCCTCCCAGGTTCAAGTGATTCTTCCACCTCAGCCTCCTGAGTAAGTGGGACTACAGGCTTGTGCCACCATGCCTGGCATACATTTTTGTAGAGATGGGGTTTTGCCATGTTGCCCATGCTGGTCTCAAACTCTTGGGCTCGAGTGATCCTCCTGCCTTGGCCTCCCTCTACATATTATTAATATATGAAGCTTAATACTAGATGGTAAATAGAATCTCAGAAACATCACTGAGATTTTGTGGGCTGGAACTGATCATTTAAATGAAGAGCTAAAGTACACAATGAAGGGAGCCCCAGACAAATGCATATTAAAGTAGGTGCTTGTATTTTTGAAGATTAACCCAAAAAATGAAGTACAGAGGAGAGCATTTAGGATAAAGAAAGTACAGCTGGGGATGGTGGCTCACGCCTGTAATCCCAGCACTTTCGGAGGCCCAGGCGGGGCAGATCACCTGAAGTCAGGAGTTCAAGACCAGCCTGGCCAACATGGTGAAACCCCATTTCTACTAAAAATACAAAATGTAGCCAGGCGTGGTGGTAGACACCTGTAATCCCAGCTACTTAGGAGGCTGAGGCAGGGGAATCTCTTGAACCTGGGAGGCAGAGGTTGCAGTGAGCTGAGATCATGCCACTGCATTCCAGCCTGAGTGACAGAGCAAGACTCTGTCTCAAAAAAAAAAAAAAAAAAAAAAAGGAAAGAAAAGAAAAGAAAAAGAAAGAAAGTGGCAAAGGCAAGGGCTAAGGTAGGAGTGTAGTCCACCATGGTGCTGTATATTTGGATGATGACTCATTTAATAAGGATTATGGCGCAGAAGCAAGTTATAGTAGTGAAAAATCTTCAATTATTCAGCTATCACCAGGGAGTCTCTTCTAAAAGCTGGATATTTACTTACTGGATATCTACTATTTACTTATTTATTTATATGTTTATATTTATATACTTGCTGAAAAATATTGTCCCTCAGAAGGCAGAAGCAGCAGTGAGATGTATTACTATTTTGTACTTAATTCTCATCAGTATGGAGGAACTAGTTGGGACTGTGGACATGAGGACCACACTTTGTAATTCTTTTTTTTTTTTTTTTTTTTTTTGAGACGGACTCTCACTCTGTCACCAGGCTGGAGTGCAGTGGCATGATCTCAGCTCACTGCTACCTCTGCCTCCCGGGTTCAAGCGATTCTCCTACCTCAGCCTCCCGAGCAGCTGGGACTACAGGTGTGTGCCACCAAGCCCAGCTAATTTTTGTATTTTCAGTAGAGACGGGGTTTCACCATGTTGGCCAGGATGGTCTCGATCTCTTGACCTTGTGATCTGCCCGCCTCAGCCTCCCAAAGTGTTGGGATTACAGGCGTGAGCCACTGCACCCGGCCCACACTTTGTAATTCTTAAATGTGGCACAAAGAAATTCTACATAAATTCTGACACATTTTTTAGGAAAACCAGTTTTGAAAAAAATCGGAAAGATCAAATAGGATACCACATAAATGATATGACAGGAGAATCTAAAATATAAAAATTTGATTCCACAATTAAAGACAATCTCACTGAACAGTAAAACAAAAAATCTGGTTTCCTAAAATGGCTGACAGCATCTCCTTCTACTTAAGAAAATTAAAAATGCTGGATTATGCTGGCGCAGTGGCACACACCTGTAATCCCAGCGCTTTGGGAGGCTGAGGTGGGAGGATCGCTTGAGCCCAGGAGTTTGAGAACAGCCTGGGCAACATGGCAAAACCCCATCTCTATAAAAAATACAGAAATTAGCCGGGTCTGGTGACTCGCTTGAGCCTGGGAGGCAGAATTTGCAGGGAGCCGTAATCATGCCACTGCGCTTCAGCCTGGGTGATGGAGCAAGACCCTGTCTCAATAAAAGAAAAAAAAAAAAAGCTAGATTAAAACTTTTGAAAAGATTACCATAAAAGTGCTGAAAAGACAGTAGGCATTTATTAATTCAAACTAAATTTTATGGGAAAGTCTGAATGCAGAAATGAGAGGTGTAGGAGATGAAAAAGGAAAGTAAAAAAACTCCCTAACAGGCTGTGGCCACCTCCAGTCCCTGGGAGAATTCATAACCTATGTAGCCGGAGTCTGCTGACCAGTTTAACATCGTCACTGGGTAGCAATGCCTCCAGGGAACCTGGAGCAAACACACACAAATGCTGTCTGAAGGAAAATACTTGTTTTTCACCCTTGATGCTCGCTCACAAATACTTTTTTAAAAGTAGTATTAACCTGCACACAGCTGAAGAATTCAGGTACCCCAGAAAACAAAGTTCCGTAAAGGAAGACTGGCAGAAGCAACTGAGAGCCTAAACAGAACCATAGATCCTAATATTGGAACTGTCATCAGAGTGAAATTGGACCTGTATCTTACACCATATGCAAAAAGTCAACTCAAAATGGATTAAAGATTTTTAAGACCAGAAACTGTAAAGCTCCTGGAAGAAAATATAAGGGAAAAAGCATCATGACATTGGGGTAGGCGATGATTTCTTGGATATGACACCAAAAGCATAAGAAACAAAAGCAAAAATAGGTTGTTGGTACTACATCAAGCTAAAAAGCCTCTGCACAGGAAAGGAAATACTCAACAGAGTTAAAAGGCAACTTATGGAATAGGAGAAAATACTTGCAAACTGTATATCTCACAAGGGGTTAATATCCAAGATATAATTAAAAGGAACTTCTACAACTCAATAGCAAAGAAACAAAAACAAAAAAACAAAACAAAACAAAAAACCCCAAAGAAAAACCTAACCTGATTAAAAAGTTGACAAAGGACTTGAGTAGACATTTCTCCAAAGAAGACATACAAATGGCCAATAGGTATATAAATATCAATATCGCTATCCATCTGGGAAATGCAAATCAAAACTACAATGAAATAACACCTCACACCCATTAGGATGACTATTATCAAAAAACTGAAAGGTAACAATTATTGGTGAGGATGTAGAGAAATTAAAACTCTTGTACACTGTTGGTGAAAATGTAAAATGGTGCAGCTACTGTGGAAAACAGTATGGAGGTTCCTAAAAAAATTAAAGATATATTAGAACATGTTGGTCAAGAAAAACAAAAATAGAACTACCATATGATCCAGCAATCCTACTTCAGGGTATATATCCAAAGGAAATAAAATCACTATCTTGAGGAAATATTTGCACTTCCATGTTCACTGTAGCATTATTCACAATAGCTAAGATATGGAAACAACCTAAATGTTCACTGACAGTTGAGCAGGTAAAGAAAATGTGGTACATAGGCAATGTAATATTATTCAGCCTCAAAAAAGAAGGAAATTCTGCAGTACACAACAACATGGATGAACCTGGAGAACATTATACTAAATGAAATAATTCAGTCACAGAGTAATACCACAATAAAAAATTGGAATTATTAGTCAAAAGTTAAAATAACTATGATTGTTTTGATTAAAGAAATAAGCTTGAGGCTGGGCATGGTGGCTCATGCCTATAAGCTCAGCACTTTGGAAGGCTGATGCAGAATTGCTTGATGCTAGGGGTTTGAGACTGGCCTGGGCAACATAGTAAGACCCTGTCTTACAATAAAATAATAAAATAAAAACAAAAATTAAAAAATTATCCAGGCATGGTGATGTACACCTGTCTGTAGTCCTGGCTACTCGAGAGGCAGGGGCAGGAGGATTGCTTGAGCCCGGGAGTTGAGATCTTCAGTGAGCTACGATTGCACCACTGCAGTCCAGCCTGGGTGACAGAAGAAGACCCCCATCTCTATTAAAATAAAAAAAAAAAGAAAATTAAATTTAAAAACAAAGAAATAAACTTGAAAATCTCTGTAGAGGACAGGAAACTATGAAAAGTGCCCTAGAAGATTTAGGAAAGAACCAAACACAGCAATTCTATAAACAAAACAAACAAGCAAACAAAAATCTGATAAGATATCTAAAATTAAATGGACGCATCAGTAGCATATCGGACATAGCAAGAAGGAATTAGGTAGAAGGAAGAAGGTAAATCAGCAGAAATGATCCAGCACTGCTCCTGCATGTTAATGTCCAGCATTCCCTGTGTCCTTTGAAAACGACGCAGAAGCTGCTGCCTTGGAACACGTGCTCCAGGCAGGATCTACCTGCATATTGCCTCCTAGTCACCAGACCAATAATTAGTTGTTCCAAGAGAGGGCTTCCAGTGAATATCACTTGGTAGGGAGACTAATTTCACAGCCATGCAGTCACGTTAGAATATATCCTTCTAAATATAAAAGGTAGGACTTCTTGGCTGGGCTTGTTGGCTCATGCCTGTAATCCCAGCACTTTGGGAGGCCGAGGCAGGTGAATCACCTGAGGTCGGCAGTTCGAGACCAGCCTGATCAACAGGGAGAAACCCTGTCTCTACTAAAAATACAGAATTAGCTGGGCATGGCCATCTTGGTGAAACTCTATCTCTACTAAAAATACAAAAATTAGCTGGGTGTTGTGGTGCACACCTGTAGTCCCAGCTACTCAGGAGGCTGAGGCAGGAGAATTGCTTGAACCCGGGAGGTGGAGGTTTTGGTGAGCCGAGATCGATCACACCATTGCACTCCAGCCTGGGCAACAAGAGTGAAAGTCTGTCTAAAAAAAAAAAAAAAAAAAAAAAAAGGTAGGAGTTCCTTTTATATTTTGGATATTATCCCTTATGAGATCTCCTGGCTGGATAAAGGAAGAAAGAGGGTGATACACTGAGGGAGCTGCACACCAAGACACCATGCAATGGAGGTGGAGAGTGTGTGTGAGAGTGGATCTTGGGGTGCAGCATCAAGAGGAAGGTGGAATTTCAAGTTGGATAAAGGAGAGTTTATTGATATGGAAACACCATCTTCTGATACGTGACTTAACACCTCAGGAAACAGTGCTAACACACTGCCAGCATAACTCTTGAAATCTTGGAAAAAGTGACATCCACATACATGAAGTAGACATTCCAGAAATACCATGGCAGATGGTCAAAAGAGGGCTCAGGAAGCTCAGAGAAGGGAGCCCACTATAGTAGATATACTATGTAAGGCTGGAAATCCACAGATGATCTATGTTTTGCAGCAGGGCCCAGAGAACACTCCTTTTATCAAAGAGACAGCAATGCTTTAGCAACAAAAACACCAGAGTTGTTGAGCTCAACTACGGCTGTCCTCTGTAGACAAGGCAGACTGTGGGAGATGTTGAAAAACTAGGTTTACTAAAAAATTAGGGGCCAGGTGTGGTGGCTCAGACCTCTAACATCAGCACTTCAGGAGACCAAGACAGGAGGATTGCTTGAGCCTAGGAGTTCAAGACCAGCCTGGGCAACATAGTGAGATCCTGTCCTTATTTTAAAAACTAGGAATGATGGAATTTTAAAATAATAGAGGCTACATGGTAGTACTAACTTCAGAAGTGAAGTGGGCACTGTTATCAAAATGAGTGGTATCCAAAGAGCATAACCCACAGAGATGCTTTGCAGAGATGGTTAATTAGACAGGAAATCCCTAGAGTTTTCAGGCAACATACAGGATGCTCAGTTACATTTGAAATTCAAATGGACAAGACTTTTTTGTATATGCATATTCCAAATATTAAATGGGATGGAACATACTTATATTTAAAAATTATTCATTGTTCATCTGAAGTTCAAATTTACCTGGACATCTTATATTTTTACTTGCTGAATCTGGCAACCCTACCCTAAAGGCAAGTTACATAGGCAGCCAACAAGTGCATTGCATAATTTAAAGAAACCAAAGCAGTCAGCATGGATTACTGGGCTGGGCACAGTGGCTCATGCCTATAATCCCAGCAATTTTGAAGGCCAAGGTGGGAGAGTTGCTTGAGTTCAGGAGTTTCAGACCATCCTGGGCAACATAGAGATACCTCGTCTTTATTAAGAATTTTAAAAAATGGATTATTGAAAGGCTGATGGAAGTTCTTTCAAGATAAAGTCATAGGTATGGCTGTATACTAGGAAAAGCATTAAGAAGAAAGCACAGTACCCAAAAGGCGCCCTCAGGCTCCAGAGGCAGCATATTCCATACTTGCAGTACTATTCCTACCCATTTACTGTGTGACATGAATACACCAGGTTTCATTAGGCCCAGAATGGGGAGGGGCTCAGCAGAACTCTAGACTTTACCACAAGTATCCTTGCCACTTGGGCCATATGACCCAGCAGGCCCTATTGTTTACATGTGGCATGGAGTTTATGGCAAGCCCCAGTTGGAGAATTACAAGGTAAGCCTCTAGGGTTCTGGAGCAAGTCACGCCATCTACATTGTTGACATTGCTGCTGAGTCCTGTAGAGATAGTACATCTGACCATGGGACATGATGTGACTGTGTGGCCAGAGCTGCCCATTATGAGCTGGGTTATGTAAGATCCACTACAACGTAAGTTTGGGTGGGTCAGTGGAAATCCATTGTAAGATGTAATTGGCACATTTGTGGTTGGACACAAGTTGGACAAGACAGCATGCCATCCAGATGTCATCCAAAATCTGAATGAGTTGCTGTTGCTTACAAATTAATAATTACTTTACAGCATTCTCCAAAAAGTGTTAGAAGACTGGCCAACAACTGGATTATTATTCATGATGATTGGCTGTACTGGAGGACAAGCTGCCACCCTCTTGTAGTGTGATGTCTATTATATTCTCAGTAATAGTCCCCCGAGTGTTAGTTGCTTGTGTTTTTTCTTTTTTCTTGTAGAAATAAAGAGGAAAATAAGGCATTGCTTGCACTCATGTCTAGTATCAGAATGGGGAAGTAGGACAAAATGGAGAAAAGACTTAACTCTCTGAAACTACTCATTTATGCTTTCTGCCTGGCCCCTGGTCCCCTTAGGTAGAGCTTATGAGACCTTCACCCTGTCCTCAGCTTAAAACCAGATCTGAAAAAATTACTTGGTATAAGAGCAAGGCTTTGCTTTCCTCAGGTGAAACAAAGTTCCCTGGGTGATCAGAAAAGGGGAATTAAATGGGCATTGGAGAGAAAGTAAGGAATGTTTAGGGCCGGGTGTCATGGCTCACGCCTGTAATCCGAGCATTTTGGGAGGCTGGGGCAGGTGGATCACTTGAGCCCAGGAGTTTGAGACCAGCCTGGGCAACATAGCAAAAACCTGCCTCTAATAAAAATAAAATAAATAAAATAAAAGGAATGTTTAAAGGATGGCACATTCCTGAGAAATGGGTTCTGAGCCCTGCACCCCCACCTCCCTTTGCTCAGGGGCAAAATGTAGTGGGTGTTTTAGGCTTCTCCTAGGTACTCACCAAGAGCTTGGACTGCACTTCTCCTTTGCCCCATGGCTCATTCAGATTCTGAAAACTTGCTGCAACTACAGCAGTCCCAACCAGAGCCACTCAGGAAGGAATATTCCCCCATCTAACTTTCTAGGCCATGCCTTCTCCATAGCTTGTACCCCATAATTAGACTTGCTCATCATTTCTTTCATCTTTGAACAATAGTTATCTCCTGTAAGGGACTTACATGGGGGAGATACAACAAACAATAGAGAATATAGCTTCGAGAATCTCTGCATATATGTGGTTGGAGCCAAGATTATGAATGAGATCATAAAGAGACATTGTGCAAAGAAAGAAGAGAAAGGGGCCAAGGATCAAACTCATATAATTGTTCCAAGAGTAATTTTCCATTGCATTACCAAAAACAAGGGAGGTGTGCAATTGAAGTGGCATGTGGGATTGTGATCCAAGTTTTAACTACTCTTGCTATGGGTAGTTTATTTCTCCTCATCTGCCTTCCATTCTCCATGCTACAACCTGAGTTTTATCTTTCAAAAACACAGATCTAGTGATGCTCTTTCTTTGCTTCTAAACTTTAGATGATGTCTCATTACTATAGAATGAAGTTCCAACTCCTGGCTGAACATAGTGGCTCACGCCTATAATTCTAGCACTTTGGGAGGCTGAGGTGGGCGGATCGCTTGAACCCAGGAGTTCAAGACCAGCCTGGGCAATATGATGAAACCCCTTCTCTACAAAAAATACAAAAATTAGCTGGGCATGGTGGCACCTGCCTGTGGTCCCAGCTACTCAGGAGGTTGAGTCAGGATGATTGCTTGAGTCTGGGAGGGAGAGGTTGCAGTGAGCCAAGATTGCATCATTGCACTCCAGCCTGGGTGACAGAGTAAGACCCTGCCTTAAACAAACAAACAGAGTTCCAACTCCTTAGCATGGTGTTCAAGGTCCTTGGTAATCCCTGTCTTAATCTGCATTTTCAGATTCAGCTGCCATCACCATTAACTCCCTGTGCCAGGCACTATGGGCTTGGCATTCACTGGATATATCATATATCCTTCTCTGTCTAACTAAAATGTCTCTATACTTCGTATTGCCAAAATGTCCTGCTTTAGCTGTGCTTCTCTGTCTGGTACATTCATGCTCAGCTTCAAATAGTTCATTCATACATGACCACTCAAATTTCAGTAGCATTTCTACACATGTCACTGTTTATTCTCGTAATCAGCATTTAATGTTGAACTGCAACAAGGAACAGATATTCTCATAAGCTGAAACTTTACTATGTTTTAAAGGAAGCCCATTTCAATCTTCATGGTCAAATTTAATTATTTCCATTTCTATGCTGATATGGTTTGGCTGCGTCCCCTCCCAAATCTTATCTTGAATTGTAGTTCCCATTATCCCCACATGTTGTGGGAGGGACCGAGGGAGAGGTAATTGAATCATGGGGAAGGTTACTTCCATGCTGTTCTCAGGATAGTGAGTGAGTTCTCATGACATTTGATGGTTTTATAAGGGGCTTTTCCCCTTTGGCTCAGCACTTCTCCTTGCTGCCATCTTATGAAGAAGGACGTGTTTTCTTTCCCTTCTGCCATGATTGTAAGTTTCTTGAGGCATCCCCAGCCATGCTGAACTCTGAGTCAATTAAACCTCTTTCCTTTATAAATTACCCAGTCTCTAGGGTATGTCTTTAATAGCAGCATGAGAATGGACCAATACATATGCTTTCAGAGACTGTTTACAGAGAGTTCTAGAATAGCATTGATCCTCATCTTGGTCATTCTACAATTAGTTGTCAAGAATCTGCCCCCTCTATTTCATTTTTAATCCCTAGATAACAGAGACATTGTTTTCCTCATATATGACACTTCTATCGCCTAGTGCTTAGTGCGTGGCAAGTATTCACTAGGTGTTTGTTAGACTGAACTAAAAATTATCTAATGTAAAAAAAACACAAGTCATAAACACACGAATTTCATGTGGCTCAGTTCACTCTAGTAATCAGCATTTAGCTAAATTTCAGTAAAGGAAGCAGAAAGTTCTCCTTCTCTTATCCAAACTAATTTTTAATCATGAATTGATTTAGTTTAACCTTTGGCTCAATACCTATTCAGTAAATAGTTGTCCTTTCATTATTACAAATTGAGGTTGCTTCCATTACTACAAAAAGTAAGTCAATGAGATCTGCTTAAAATAAATTGCAGATTATGCTATAGGCAAATGTTAAAAGAAACAAACAAGCAAGCAAAGAGAGAAAAGATAAGCTTACCGATTTAGGTTCTGAGTAGGTACCAAGTCCGATGATGGGAATGCTGTTTCCATCACTTAGAGGTATGCGGTGACTTGCAGCACTGAGATCCATTGTGGAGAACCTGATTGTAGGAGTGATTCTGAACACCACAGGGAGTCTTTTTAGGAAGGTGTCCTAGGGCCTATTCCATCAAAGAAAGGAAGGCCAGAGGGAGGAGCAGAGGGAAGGGAGATTAACACACCTATTTCTCAACCTGTTTTTTTTTCCAGGTTGTCCTGGAAATCCTAAGCATGGTTGTCCTTTGAACTTCATCAGAGGCTTGTAAAACATAACCTATTGAGAGTTTATGCTTACTTCTTCACAACAAAAGATTGAAAAAACAAAAAGAAACAAATCTGTCTGGCCTCTATCAGTTAGGATGCTTTTGTTGGCAAATAAGAGACTGACATAGTTTGGCTGCGTCCTCAACCAAATCTCATCTTGAATTGTAGCTCCCACAATCCCCAATGTCATTGGGAGGGACTCAGTGGGAGGTAATTGAATCATGGGGGTGTTTTTTTCCCATGCTGCTCTTGTGATAGTGAATAAGTCTCACAAGATCTGATGGTTTTATGAAGGACAGTTCCCCTGCACATGCTCTCTTGCCTCCTGCCATGTAAGACATGCCTTTGCTCCTCTTTCACCTTCTGCCATGATTGTGAGGCCTCCCCAGCCATGTGGAACTGTGAGTCCATTAAATCTCTTTTTCTTTGTTAATTACCCAGTCTCGGTTGTCTTTATTAGCAGTGTGAGAATGAACTAATACACACATCTATCTTAAATTCTCTTAAAGTATAATGGAAATTTATTGGTTCATATTCCTCAAATTCTGGCAGTAGGGCTAGCTTCAGGGGGGACTAGACATTTTCTAGGACTTCCCGGGAGATTTGGATGCATCAGGACTGGAAAGGGATCTAGGATCTTTATCACAAGTTAAGCTTATCACCAGTTAAACTGGACTAGAGGAACAATAACATGGCCAGGACCAATTTCTCACTTCTCATTCGTCTCTCTGCCTTCCTGTTCTCTCAGGAAACTGTCTCTCTCTCAGTTCCCTTAACATTGAAAAGTGTTTACTGACTGTCCTTGGAGTGACAAGGTTTCCAGCTCAAACAATGAAAAAGAGATTTTACTTTCTCAGTAGCTCAAACAGTAGTCCCGAAATTGAAACTTGTTGGCCTTGATTGCCTTTCTTGGTTCATGGATCCATCATGAAATCAATCACAGTGGCCAAAGGAAATGAAAGACATTTCCTTAAAAAAATTAGAAGCCATTTCCAAATTTGGAGCTGGGGGTTGAAGGAGGCAGGAAATTCCACCCCAACATATGGCTCCCTAGTATAATGAAGATTTTGAAGTAAAGACCCTTAGAGATCAATGGGCTCTGGAAGAGACTTTCCCCTGTCTACATAAAGATAGGATGGACCCACCAAGGAGGACAATTGTTCTTTTTCCCCTCCCTGTTATCTCATGATCCATTACAAAAAAAGAAGACCAAGAATGTGTTGGGAGTCAGAAACTGATACCCAAAATATGGCACTTTGACATACTGAACTGGAAAAGCCTCAAGGTCTCTCTGACCTCTACTCCCTACCACCTCTCCCAAAGTGAAGTTCCTTTATCTGCCTAAGATCCAGACCCACCAAAAGGAACAATTCTTTTTTCTTCCTCTCCCTGTAAGACTAAGAATGTAACCTTTCCTGAGCAAACCCTTTCACAAGGTAATGTACAAGGTAATCTCTACTCCCTGATCCATTCATTCTCCCTAGTGATCCCCTCAACAGAATTCTTCTTTTCCCCTCTCCCATAACCTGATTTGCCAGTAAATAAGCTTCTAAACCCCGTTGTGGGTGGGTAATCACTCTGTGGTTCTCCCTGTGTAAACACATAGTTAAATAAAATTGAATACCTTTTCTCCAATTAATCTGCCTTTTGTGAGTTGATTTTTCAGTGAAACTTCAGAAGGCAAAGAGGAAGTTTCCTTGGCCTGTACACTTCACAGGTCACTGAGTCCACAATGGTTAAAATGTCCTGAAGTTGAAACTGGCCAAATTGTCCCATATTTATGGATTTTTGAATAAACATAGAAATGGGCCCTCTGTCTTAAAACTTGAAACTTATGTCTTAACTGAGTTTTTTCCTCAGGAAACTGACCCTCAGGCAAGGGACTGAAACTCACTAGATCACCACATCCTGATATTGAGATACCAAATACCTGACTCATCAGGATTTCTTCTTTATCCCTCCCTAATTTCTTTTCGCACCTTCCCTGCTATGTAAACAGATCAATTTTGGTCAGTCAGGGAGACAGATTTGAGACTGAACTCCCACTTTCCTTGGCTGCAGGACTAGATTAAAGCCTTCTTCTCTGGCAATCCTTGTTGACTTAGTGATTGGCATTCTGTGCAGGGAGCATCACAATCTTGACTGAACTCCAGGTATTTCAGCAATAAAGTTTGTCTATAATTGACTTGCCCTCCCTCCAACAGTCATTCTTGCTTATGTACACATTAACACATAGCGTATATATAACATGTTCAGTATTCAAATAGACACAGTAATTTAAACTAGGCTGTGGCAATGTGGAACATGGCAGTAATGGTCTTCAATATCATTTTTAAATTGATACAACAAATGCTTACTGTGCACCTTTGTGTGCTAAAATGTTGATTAGCATGTGTTTGTTATTTTTATTATTACTGCATTTTTGCTATTTAGTTCTATGCATTTTAGCACATATATAGATTTTTGTAACCACCACCACAATTGGGATACTGAAAAGTGCTATAACCCAAAGAACTCTATCCTATCACACCCTCCCCTAACCCTTAATCCATAGAAATCACTGTTTTCAATCACCATAGTTTTATTTTTTGAAATTATCATAAAAATTGAATTACACAATATAAACTTTTTTGAGATTGGCTTCTTTCACTCAGCATAATGCCTTTGAAATTCATCCAGATTGTTGCTTGTGTCAACAGTTTATTTTTTTTAGTGCTGAGTAGTAATCTATTATATATGTGCACCGTAGTTTGTTTCTCTATTCTCCAACTGAAGGATGTTTAGTTTGTTTTCAGTTTTTGGTGATTTTGAATAGGGCTGCTCTAAACACTTATGTACAGGGTTTTGTATGAACATTAAATGTTCATTTCTCTATAGTAAATACCCAGGAGTGAGATTATCAGGTAATGTGGCAAATGTATGTTTTGCTTTATAAGAAACCACCAAATGGCCATTCAGAATGACTACCATTTTGCCTCCCCAGTAGCAATGCACATGAGTTGCAGTTGTTCTGTATCCTGACAGCACTTAGTATTTTTTATTTTAGCCTTCTAGTACATTTGTTGTGTTATTTCATTGTTATTTTAATTTGCATTTCCCATGTGGCTGATGATGTTGAACACATTTTTCTTTTTTCCTTTTTTTTGGTTTTTAGAGAGAAAGGGTTTCACTCCATCCCCCAGGCTGGGGTACAGTGGCATGATTATAGCTAGCTCACTGTAGCCTCTACCTCCTGGGCTCAAGTGATTTCTCCTGCTTTACCCACTTGAGCAGCTGGGACTATCAGTGTGTGCCACCATGCATGGCTGGTTTTTAAAAATTTTTTTGTAGAGACAGGGGTCTTACTATGTTGCTCAGGCTGGTCTTGAACTCCTGGGCTCAAATGATCCTCTTCCCATCTCAGCTTCCCAAATTGCTGGGATTACAAGCATGAGTCACCACGCCTGGCCCACCTTTTCTTATGCTTATTTGCCGTCTGTATATCCTCTTGGTGAAGTGCCTATTTAAATCTCCTGCTCATTTTTAAAATGGAATTGTCTTCTTAGTGTTGAATTTTTAGATTTCTTGGTAAATTCCTGATGTGTGTTTTTTACTGGATATGTAGTTTGCAAATATTTTTTCTCAGTCTGTAGCTTGTCTTTTCATTCTCTTAACTGTATCTTTCATAGAACAAAATATTTTAATTTTGGTAATGTTTGTTTGTCATTTTCTTTGTATTGTGCTTTAAGTATCTAACCCCAGGTCACAAAAATTTAATTCTGTTTTTTTTTTCTGAAAGTTATATAGTTTAATATTTTCTGTTTAGACCTATGGTTCATCGTGAATAAATTTTTGTATAATTGAAGAGATTTAGTTGTTTTGTTTTGAATAAGGATGGCTTATTGTTTCAATTACATCTGTTGAAAAATCTGTGCTTTCTTCACTGAATTTCTTTTGCACCATTGTTAAAAATAAAAGGCAAGCGAGCAGCCATATACTCTAGTAAATCGTAAGACCAGCCCTGTTTTTATTGATAATTGTCCAAGTTTCTAAAAACTATAATATGATAAATATTTCAACATTAAAACCATATATTTTAAAAAATAAAATAAATAAATAAATAAATAAAAGGCCATATATTGGTGGGTCTATGACTTTCTACTTTGTTTCATTGATTTTTTTTTTTTTGCTTTATTTCTGTGAACTCCACATAGAAATAGGCTTCACTGATCTATTTGTCTCTTCTTTCATTGATACCACACTGTCTTGATTTTTGTAGCTTTATCATAAACCTTAAAACCATATAGTATAATTTTCAGACTTTATTTTTCTTGCCCAAAAGTATTTTAGCTATTCTTTCTCTTTTACTTTCGATATATGTTTTAGAATCAGTTTGTGTGTTTAAAATTCCTGCAGGATTATTTTGTATATTTAAATTGTTTTCTGGGTGTCTTATTTTGGGCTGCCATAATAAAATATGATAGACCGGGTGGTTTAAACAACAGCCATTTATTTTGCACAGTTCTGGAAGCTGTGAAGTCCAAGATCAAGGTGCCAGCCAATTCAGTTTCTGTTAAGAGCTCTCTTCCTGGCTTGTTGATGGCTGTCTTGCTGTGTTCTCACAGTGTGTTGGAGGCTGGGGAGGTGGGGAAGAGGAGAAACAGAGAGTAAGCGAGCTCTGTGGTCTCTTTTTAAAAGGACACCAAGCCCATCATGAGGAACCCACCCTCATGACCTGGTATAAACCTAATTACCTCTCAAAGGCCCCATCTCAAGATACCATCACACTGGGAATTCAAGTTTCAGCCTGTGAAATCTAGGGGGACGCTATTCAGTCCATAGCGCTGGAGTTACCCTGGGGATTATGATTAGCATCTTAACTTTGTAACAATCAAGTTTGAATTAATACTAACCCAGTTTTAATAGTATTCAAACATTTTGATCCTTTAAAAACTCCATCAACCTACTCCTTTATGTTATTATTGTTACATAGATTTTGTCTTCAGGTTTTGACAGTTTGACAGTAATGTGTCTTTCTGTGGATCTCTGGCTGTATCCTTCTTGGAGTTCACTGAGCTTCTTGGATGCGTAGTGTCATGATTTGCACCTAATTTGGAAAGTTTCTTGGCCATTATTTCTTCAAAAAATAGTGTTTTGTTTTTTTCTCTCCTCTCTTTCTTGTACTGCTATTATGTATACGTTTGTATGACTGATGGTGTCCTACAGGTCTCTTAGGCTTAGTCATCTTTCCACTCCAGTGAGTTTTAAATGTCAGATATGTTTTTCATTTCTGAAATTTCCATTTAGTTATTTTAAGTATGCTTTATTTCTTTCCTTAGACTCTCTACTTTTGCACTGGCTTCAAGAGTGTTCTTGATTGTTTCCTGGGGAACTTTTGTAATCACTGCCTTATAGTTTTCACCATATAAGTATGTACAACATCTATGACATCTTGGCTTTGGTGTCTTTTGGTTATTGAGAACTTTTTGAATGTTAGGTTATGAGATCCTGGGTCCTGGTTTTGTTTGTTTGTTTGTTGTTATTGTTTGTTTGCTTTTGAGACAGGGTCTTGCTCTGTTTTCCAGGATGGAGTGCAGTAATGCAGTCACAGCTCACTGCAGCCTCAATCTCCCTGGGTCCTGTTTAAATGGCATAGAATGTTAACGTTCTCATTGTAGAAGGCAGGCTTTAGAGTTGTATTCAGTGGGAAACTCCATCTTATTTGGAACTAGAACCCTCACATGTTTCTTAATTTTTAATGTATTATACATCCTTACTAAATTGATGGGAATCTAAATATTACATTGCTTTTCTCATCAGAAATGTTTCAAGTTACTCTTTATATATTAATATTTTCGAAATAAATTGACCTAAAACAGCTCCTATTTTCATTCAACAAAAAAGTTGCTTGTGAATTATACTTTCTTTGTGGCCATAAATCCATAAAAATTATATTGACAAATAATAAGATTAAGTTTGATATTTACTATGTACTTTACATGGCTTCTTTAATTTTCACAACAATCTTATGCGGTGAATATACTGGGTCATTTAGTGTCCCCCCAAAGTCAGGTCTATCTGAAACCTCAGAATGTGACCTTATTTAGAAATAGGATCTTTGCAGGTATAATTAGATAAGTTACTATTGGATTTCGGTAAGCCCAAATCCAATGACTGGTGTTCTTGTAAGATGAGAAAACAGAGACATAGAGGCTTAGGGAAGAATGACATGTGATGACAGAGACAGAAATTGAAGTAATGCATCTACAAGCCGAAGAATGCCAATGATCGCTGGCAACCACTAGAAGAAAGGAAGAGGCAAAGAAGCATTCTTCCTTAGAAACTTCAGAGGGAGCATGGCCTTGCTGATGTCTTCATTTCAAACTTCTAGCATCGAGAAATGTGCTAGAATAATTTTTGTTTGTTTGTTTTAAGCCACCTAGTTTGTGGTAATTTGTTATGGCAGCCCTTAGAAAGGAATGCAGTGGGTAATATTATTATTCCTGTTTTATAGGAAGAGTCTTGAGGTCCAAAACAGTTTTTGTCAAAAATTGCTTGGTAACTGGAAGAACTGCCAGGCTGTCTGACTCCAGAGCCCATGCTTTTAGTCACTACACTCTACTCCCTCCAATAAAGTGATAACAGGGTAGATACATTGATCAATGACAACATATTTAAAGGGATTACAAAAATGACTAATCCAAACTAGTCATAATTAAATGAAAATAAATTGAAACCTTCGTATATAATATGCTCACAGTATTAGATACTCTTCTCTCTGTAGATCTGATGGTAGAAAAATGTTTGCTTGTTACTGTATCAGAGATGAAAATTGATTTGACCTGTTTACTGGAGAGCTATTATCAATAATAAATTTTACTAAATTATTAGTATTATTTATTATTACTATTAGCATAATTAATTATTATTACCATTAATAAAAAGGATAATAAAAATGTCTAGAGTATATCTTAAGTCAGATACTTTAGATGACATTTTAGCGCCATTTAGTCAATCACTTGTTGAAGACATCAGTCCAGGACCATTAGAAAAATACATGTAACCAATGAAGTTAGTTTTATAAACTCCCTGCAGCAAGAAGACTGCACTCTACATAGAAGCATGGAGTCTTAGTAAGACGGAGATGGGAAGAGCTCATTGTAGAAACTGGGCTTATCTTAGGTGATTTGGGGAAAGATTCCAGGACACAGCTATATTTTGTGGGTGTATGTGTGCCCTCTTAACACTGGGCCAATACAGTGATTGGATATCTTAATAATTTATTTCTAGAAGGTTGAATAAATAGAGCATAGCTAGCATTGCCATTGGAGAAAAAGTAGCAGTCACCCATGTTGGCTGAAGATGGGATATTTGGTTATTCTTGTGGTTGCATAGTACCTCTGCTCAGGTATAATTACAGAATGGACTTATTTTTTTCTTATTCCATCATGGTCATGAAGAGTCCTCATGTAATATTGATATTCTATGAAATTATTTATGTTTAGCAGGGAAGAAACATCATAGCCTAGTGGTAGAAACTAGGCCACTGTCTGCTGATAGATATCAGGAAAGACAAAGTCAGACTGTGGGACAATAATCTTTGATGTTCAAGACCTTTGCATTGTCAGGATCCTGCTGATTAGATTATCTGGGAAAGGTTGCCTCTAGACTGGACAAGTGTCAGTTCCTTCTGAGCCTTCTAAGGTTGGTGCAAAAATAACTGTGGTTTTTGCCATTACTTTTATATGGGAAAAACCACAACTACTTTTGCAGCAACCAAATATTATAGAATGAGTGTTTGCATCATGTAATGTAAAAGTGATTACACAGTAGCACTTAAGAATCTAGACAGGATGCATTGAACAACTGTGATACAGGCACTTGCCAGAAAAAGAAATTATTATGACTTTGGTAGAAGACTGTTCATCCACTGGACTAGATAACCAAACCCAGATCTCAAAAATGCGCTAAAAAATCCAGCGGAGTCTATTCTTGTACATATGTATTTGCACCAAGGTATGCAAATACATATGTAGATATGTATGTTTGTTCTGGCATAAACTCCCTCTTGGTTAGTGAAGAGGAAATCAAGATGAAATATGTTGTTATCCATTCAGACCCTGCGTAATGAATTTAAACTGTTTGATGGGTTTCCAGTGGTAGTGTACACATAAGGAATAGTATTTTGGTAGGGCATGGACTCAAAGGACAGTATAAACATTATGTATCTTCAAAACAGAGAACTAATCATTGGACCCTAATGCTGGACATATTTTCTGAGTGAAGTTAAATAATTCCTGCAGGATACAGTGACTCTGAAGAGAGCAACTGACCATTGCAGAGAGCGGAGCGGAGTTCCTGGGTTTAGTTAATGATCTAATAAGATGTATTTTGTAATGTGGAGGTAAAGTCCAATTTTTACAAGGTTGAAGGTTGGGACTCATAATGTGAGAGACATTTCAGTACTAGAAGAAATTTGTATAAGAACATCTATCTTGACAATATTTAAAGAAACATCTATGACATATGTTTCCCCCAGCGGGGTCAAATGGATATTGATCCACCAATCAGATTTACAGCAGTAACTAAGGTCTGAGAAAAATGTATAAGAATGTTTTCTTTCTCTTGAAATGCCACAAGAAAAGACCACAGAGGCTTAGAAGTTTAAAAAAAAATGTATAGGAGAACAGACTGAGAACTCTTGACCCAGTCACTGGAGAGCTTCAACATATGCTATTAGGCAAGATCCATAGTAAAAAAAATCAAAAGGAAAAGTGTATTAAATTATCTTAAAATTAATCTTGTTCCAGAGATTTTAGTAAAAGCTATCTAGTTTACATAATCATTAGCTTCAATGGAGGGTTTTGAATCAACTGTTACTTTAGAGGATTGTCTGCTTCTGGTAGAGTTCAAAGAATTCTCAGCTTGAGGTCTACCAGTGAAATGGAAGTCCCCTGATCTAGGAAAAAGGATGTATGTCTTTTGAACTGAAAATATGAATGCAGGGATTACTATCTTAGAGTTTCACCACAGTGTTAATTAGTAACAGTACCTGATACAGTCCTGTTAGTCAAAGTTCAAGGCAAATCTTCCTTTGCTTTCTCTTCCAGAAGACAAAATCTCCAGGTTTCAGGCTCAAAGATTGTGTAAATGGTTACTTTGAAAAGGCAGCTTGTATCCGTTTAATGATAAGATGTAGTATTTAGTTATGTCAACTTGCAGTGGGGCAACGACTAGGATCAGAGCAAAATTCTGAAACGCATGGCATGGTCTGTTATTAACTCTTAAGGGGAGAGCCTGTGTCATGAAGGTAAATGGAATACTGTAGGAACTTACATGTAAGTTCCAGTGACTCTTAGAACTTTGACAATTTTTAGTTTTAGTAATCCTTTATTTTCTCTACATTTTCCTGAAGATTGGGTATAAGAACAATACAGTTTTTGAGTAAAAGGAAAAGCATTCAAAGTCTTTAATGATGGTCTGGCAAGAAAAAGTCTCAATCCATCCTAAAAATAAGTAAAGAATGACCAAAACTTGCTGGGAAATATTGATTGGACCAATAATTGCTCTTTCATTTTATGCTAACTGGCAGATCCACTTGAGGTTAGTTAACTCAGTTATCTGAAGTCAACTGACTTTTGAGAAAGGCTCATATGCCAAGAGTGAATTCGAATCAGTAATAGCATAGCTTGCCTGACAATCTCCAGCTTTTATGTTTAAGTATGAACTACCAATGAACATAATTCAATTAGGGTTATCAAAAGATACACTAATTATTTTGATCAAGTGTTTGATTCCTGAAGGGATCCATAGGACCCAGTTTGTACTTTATTACAGGCAACATATAAAGCAATAGCAGGAGAAGAAAATGCATTGGGAGTGTCTAGAGATCTCAGGTGAAGACTTCCTTACTTTCACACCACATGGTTGTTCTGATTATGCTTTGTCTTCAGGTATTAAAACACCAGTGACCTGTGTGAGCACCTTGGTACCAGAAAGCCCAGAGCCTGCTCAAGGAGGGTGTGTCTTACAGTGAGCTAGTTGCATAGACATATTCCAATATGTGACCAGACTTAGTCCCTCAAGCTCCACTGAAACCAGTGGAAACTATAAATGCAATTATTAATACTAAATATTGCTGACAGGCTGGTACATGCTACCCTGAAAACAACTCACAGATCCATGGTTATATAACATCATTTACCTTTAATTAATACATATTTAGTTAATACATTCCCTAGTATTGACAAGAGTCAATGTCATTCTCTAGGCAGTTCTGGAGATAAGCATTTGTCCTTATCTCCAGATAAGAAGGTCAATAGAGGTTAACCCATGCCATACAAAGGGAATATACAAAGGTCTGTATAGGGCACTGATAATTTCCTAATACAGGTTAAATAATCAAGGCATTTTTCTTGCTTGAGTAGGGAAGGAGAGTTGTTGGGTCCAAGGTACTAAAGCTGTGGATAGTTATATATGAAGGAGAGACAAACAATGATGCCATAATCTATCTCCAAGGCATTTAATTTATCCCATAAAGTACACTGTAATTGTTTACAATTGACAAGAATATTTACATCTAAAATACTGGGAAAAAAGTCTTTTAATAGTTATTTTGGCAGTTATTATTATATAACTATGATTAATAACTATTATTATATAACTATTATATACCTATTTAAACATAGGTATATTTCTTTTAACCTGAAAAGTACAAAACTGATGGGTACATATTTGTATTAATGTATTTTACTTATACATAATTAATCTGGAAAGGTGAACTTTTGCTGTGATTTATCAAGCTACCCGTCTTTCATCTTAAATTTTGCACAATACTTTCAAATTGGTGAAAATTTGGAGAATGACAAATCTGATTATTTTTACTTATTTTTAAAATAAATCTTTGTGGTACCTAGGGAACCCTTCGAGAAATTTAATGATAGCTTAGTCATAAAAAGACATCTTCACGGAAAAGATTTTCCAAGCTGAGACATCTGTGAGTACTCACCAGACTCCAGCGTATAGTGATGCAATGCTGTGATTTACAGAGGAAAGACCGAGTGCAGCAGAAGAGTTCAGCCAAGCATTAGGGGTCAGAGAGATGGCATCCCAGGCTAAGCTTCCCAGCATCTGTATTCACACGCAGCACACCAAGTTTCCAGATTGAACCGCCAAGATCTGTGTGAGGAATACATTAGCTTAGGCTAGAACTCAAAACCAAGCTTCCCAGCAGGAATTTTTCTCTCTTGAGCCACATAATCAAGCCTAGCTAACTCAGCTGGTTTGACCTGTTGCACATCATCAGTAAAGAAACTGACCTTGGGGGTGCGGGATCACCAGGGGGAGCTTTACCCTTTAACCAGCATATCATAAAACTGCCCTTATCTTGTCTGAGTGTCAAAATGTCATCCAGGAGACCTAGAGACAAAGAGTTTACAGGTGGAAAGTCCAGCTGTAAATTAACTCCATTGTCCATATCCTCTTATTTTTCTGAATTTGGGGCCTGAATTTGGGGCTTAAATTTGGGGAATGCAAAATGAAGAGTTTTCAGAGAAGAAGAGGTATAAAAACATGAGACAGTCTCTAGAGGCAGGTAATAGTTACCCAAATGTTTGTTCTCTCCAGGCAATATTTGAAAACACACCATAACAAGAAACAATAATTAGTAGAAACTTTTAATTCTTTTAAGCTGTGAGGGTTTTTTTGTTTTGTTTTGTTAAAATAATTTAAAAGCATGTCCAAAGGAATGAGGGCTAATAGAATATTATAGTGCTAAAAAAGGTACATCTGTGACAAAAAATGACTGAGTCATTTTACAGAAAAATACAAATTATAATTTTCTCCTTTTGGTTCACTATTCACGTAACAAATTGTAAATAATTTACTAATACTGCTCTATGTGCAAGAATTTAGACATAGAGAGATAAATACACAAACAGATGATAAACAGAAAGATTTTAACTTTAGTCTTAATATATAATTTTATAAATATATTAAATAAAATAATGCTTATCATATTGAATTTACCATTTTAATTTTCTGCAACAATTTCCTGAATAGAGAAATCATTTTTTGTACCATCTATATATTTATATATTTTACATATTTTTGTATCTGTTGTACCATTTACATTAATTGCCATATTTAACAAAAATAATCCTATTGCCTTTAGACAGAAAAGAAAATTAAAGAACATGAAGCCAAGAATTGTCTTTTTTTTCAGTGAATACGCATGTTACATTATTAACTCAAATATAAAGTGGCAAAAATAAATATATGACATTATTTTAAAAGCATTTACACAAACTTTTAATTTAGCCATTTTAAGAAGTAATGGCAAATTAAAACTATGTTTAGTGACTAAATTTCTGTATCTTTTTCTTACTAATATACTTTTTGGGCATTCAGTGATAACTTATTAATGAGCTAAATTTAACTTTTATCTAAGGTATCAAAGCTAATTAAGGATCTGGAAATTACAATTTTAGCCAGCACAGTAAGCCTTCATGATTTGTAGCAGTATAAAAATTTCACAATATTAAACCGTTTAAAAAGACGTCTGCTATGACCATTTCAATTAATTGAATACAATTTTGTATTTTTGTCATCTTATATTTACTTGACCAACGAAAGGAATTTTGGAAATTTTCATCTTGAGAAACTTCAGTCTTGCACAAACGAAAATATCGTGCTAACAAAATTCTCATATGACAAAACCTGGGGAAAGACAGTGTTACTTCTCAATCAATATTATTTGTCTCTAAACCAATATTAACTCTAGTTTGTTGGAGTTAATATTGACTCAAGCTGAGATTTACCTTTTTAACCAAGAATATTACATAAACCTTTAAAATATAATTTATAAACATCTGCATTAATAACTAAAGTTGACTCTAAATTATGCCAAAAGCTCTGTATAGTCAACTTTTTAAATCTTGTAACCCTAACCAATGACATTAGCTTAACTCACAATTAAATCTCTCATTATTTCCTTTAAACTCCGAGCTTTTAGCAAGATGAAATTGTAAAAGACAACACATTTTACAAGTTTAATGTTTTTGCTTTTCCTTTTAATTAGGATAGGACTGTTAATTTTCCCATAACGTCTTTGTTTAAAATATTGACAGGTCTCTTTGTTGAAAAAAATTATTAAATTTCCCTTAAAAATTCATTAATTTGTAAATCCTTCTCATGATTAAGCTAATTATTTTTTTCACCAAGTTTTTGTATCTTCTGATCTTATCAAAATATAATTGCTAGTGGTCATGACAGGTCTGAATTCTTCAATATACCTTTTCCTGTCCATTCTGGGGTTTGAGAAGTCTATTAATATTAATATATGGCATAGGGATATGAATATGATCAAGGTTT
Source organism: Pan troglodytes (assembly GCF_028858775.2). NCBI lineage: Eukaryota > Metazoa > Chordata > Mammalia > Primates > Hominidae > Pan > Pan troglodytes. The sequence continues at coordinate 153,434,379 of NC_072404.2, read as the reverse complement.
AAAATGCACACACCAGTCAAAATCTGGAGAGGAAAAGGAAAGATACAAACAAGAAGGAGGGGATAGGAGTCAGACGGAGACACACGTGAGCCTGCTTTAAGTTCTCAAACTTTTCAGTGGACTTAAAGGGTATTTTAGAGAGGTAGTTTTAAAGGGCAAATTGCACTTGGAAGCCTCCTCATCTTAATTAAAGAAAACAGACCAGGTGGGGCTGGGAGCAAAAAAGAAAAAAGAAAAAGTAGACCATTGGACAGTTAAAATTGTGTTTTGCTTTCCTAAAGGGCATCTCAAATGAACAATCTTATTTATACCAAAGATTTCTAAAAGTGGCCACTATAATCCCGGGTTGTCTTTGTAAACTGTGCCAGTTGGAAGGATAGGTCCATGAACATCATGCTGTATACTATAAATAATACCATTTTTATTTGTCACTTAAAATCGATAAAGATCCATTTTACCCTTGACCTAAAAAAAAGAAAGAAAAGAAAAAGAAGGAATGATAGTTGCATGAATTGACTCTGAAACAAGACAGCATGAAGAAAGGTAGGTATTTGGCCTAAAGGAGGCAGAATTTTAGAGTCAGGAGACTTCCGAGACTGATTAGAGTGGGGCTCGTGAAACTACATGTCTCCCAAACCTGGCCAAAGACAAGTCATCACCAGTGAAGCCTCTGGGGAAATAAAACAAAATAAAGACATTTTCAGAGATACAAAGACAAGATTGAGGAAACAATCCTTGAAGAGTTTTGGAAAAGAGATCTGAGGCAAAGTTTATATAAAGGGCACTAGTCTAATGAGACCCTTGGAACTCTTCAGCCCTGGGCCACCTGGAGGATGGACTCACTGGGCCTATGCTCATCCTCTCTCCATAGACTTTTCCTGTTACAGAAAAATGAGACTCAAGATACTGGATAATCACCCAGAAAAACAGAAGCAAGTTTTAGAAGACTGGACATCTTTATCTCAAACAACAATAAACTTATGACCAGACAATCCAAAAAGTTCTGGAGATGTTATTTCTAGGAACACAAGATAAATCTTACATTGAATGGCTTCAATCAAATAATCTGAGGTCAGATTCACATTCAACTCAACATACACATTGCAGTGTCAGGCGGGTGGTGGGGGTACTAGCAGATAAAGACAAAAAGGATCTCAGATAATGCATGTACATTCTTACTGGGTTAAAGATCTGTTTATAGCAGAGAGAGTCTCAGGTTTATCTTGATAAGGTCCTCCACATCTATTAACACTCACACACTATCAAAGACTACCATAAATACATCTTGTAGTTAAGGTTACGTTTATTGAGCTTGGTGCAGCAAGGGAGACCGTACTCTGGGGAAACAGGGAGTGTCTTGGCAAGAAGGAGTGAAAAGATGCTCCTTGTAGAATTTAGCCTTTACGTTAAGGTTATTTTTATTTTATATGTTTTAAAAATTTGAGACAGGGTCTCACTCTGTCACCCAGGCTGGAGTGCTCACTGCAGCCTTGACTTCTTTGGGTTCGGGTGATCCTCCCACCTCAGCCTCCTGAGTAGCCGGTACTACAGGCACATGCCACCATGCCTGGCTAATATTTGAGGTCTTTTTTATAGAGATGAGATCACACTATGTTGTCCAGGCTAGTCTCAAACTCCTGGGCTCAAGTGATCTTCCTGCCTCGGCTTCCCAAAGTGCTGGGATTACAGACATGAGCCACCAGGCCTGGCCTAAGGTTCTTTCTGAGAGAGTTCAAGAATCAGAGGTTTGATCAGGACTGAGCACTGGCAGAAAGTGGGGACAATCCAATGATTTAGTATCATCATTTTTATCGATGAAACAAGAGGAATGAAAAGGCTTAAAACTGTCAGTGGAGATGCAGCAGCAACTCATTTATACCAGGTGAGGGGTATGTTTTGATTGTGTGTGTGTGTGTGTGTGTGTGTGTGTGTATGTGGTTGCATAGTGCCTTAGTTTCTTTTTTCCTTTTTTCCAACTGAATTAGCCTCTTTTTATTCTCTTGGCAATCTCTTCCAGAGTCATTACTTCCGTTTTAGGCGATAAAATGGATAAGGCTCCACTTCCAATGCTGTCACTGCTATGAGCATGGTCTTTCTCTTTACTGCAACTAGGAATTAAAACTTTCGATTCTTGTTTTTTAGACCAGGCATGGTGGCTCATGCCTGTAATCCCAACACTTTGGGAAGCCAAAGCAGGAGGATTGCTTGAGTCCAAGAGTTCAAGACCAGACTTGGCAACATAGGGAGACCCCTGTCTCTACAATAAATAAAAAAAGATTCTTGTTTTCTGTATTCTAGCCCCAGAAGTAGTTTCCACTGTAGAAGTTATCTGATGACAGTATTATGCTTTCTTGTAGTGGCCTACAGCCAGGTGTCTTCAGGAAGAAGCAGCTACAGGATGGATTTAGTTTAAATATTAACATGTGTTAAACTAAGAGGTATTCTCTCAAATGAGTTTAAATGCATTTTATTTTTAGACAACCTACATAACGTGTAATTTCTTTAAAAACAATACCTGTGCTTCAAATACATCAAAATAAATGAAAAGCTCAAGATGACTTCAGTTCCATTTGTCTTAAGTCCTGGTGCTGTGTGGATGACAAGCACCAACCAATTATGATGACAGGTGATAGATCCAAAGTAATTGCCAAATTAGTTAACATTTTTCCATTTCTAAACCATCCCTAAAGAAAATCATATATGGGGATCACACCACCCTCAGGGTAATCCAGTAGAGCAACCATGTCATCTGGAATCATGTGTCACCAGTAAAGAACTGGTAGTTTTTGAAATTAGCAAGGATACGTTTGATTTGTTCTGCAGCCCCTGCCATAAAAGTTTTACTTTATCTGGCCTCTGTTCAAGTTTGCCTTTGATTAATTTCATGTACTTTTTTTTTTTTGTCTTGAGATGGAATCTCACTTTGTCACCCAGGCTGGAATGCAGTGGAACCATCTCAGCTCACTGTAACCTCTGCCTCCCAGGTTCAAGCAATTCTCCTGCCTCAGCCTCCCAAGTAGCTGGGACTACAGGCCCCACCACCACATCTGGCTAATTTTTGTATTTTTAGTAAAGATGGGGTTTCACCATATTGGCCAGGCTGGTCTCGAACTCCTGACCTTGTGATCCGCCCACCTTAGCCTCCCAAAGTGCTGGGATTACAGGCATGAGCCACTGTGCCCAGCCTATAGTTTCTTTCTTTCTTTTTTTTTTTTTTTTAGAGATAGGGTCTCGCTCTGTCACCCAGGCTAGAGTGCAGTGGTGCAATCATAGCTCACTACAACCTTGGACTCCTGGGCTCAAGTGAGCCTGCTGCCTCGGCTAGGACCACAGGCACACACCACCATGCTGGATAACATTTTAAAGGGTCTTGCTTGTTGCCCAGGGTGGTCTTGAACTCCTGGGCTTGAGCAATCCTCCTGCCTCAGTCTCCCAAATTGCGAGGATTATAGGAGCGAGCCGCTGTGTCTGGCCCAGGATTCTTTAATTCTTTAGTACCCTTTACTAGTTGATAAAAAATCTTCTTTTTGAATTTACATGTTGACTTGTAGATTTTGTCTAGTAGCAAAGATAACCCCAAAATTATATTGTATTACCCTATGGGGCAATAATCAGTTTTATATCCAACCCAGCAATTTTTTTCCTAAATTTTTGAAAGGCCATTCCTGATGGATTACTTAAACCCTTGTTACTAGAATCCTCTTGGAACTAGCTTTACCCTCTCTTCTTTTCTCTTCTTATTAATAAGTTAAACAGACTTTTGGCATCTTTTCATATTATATATATACTTTTGGAGACAGGATCTTGCTCTGTTGCCCAGGCTGGTGTGCAGTGGCACAATCATGGCTCACTGCAGCCTTGACCTTCTGGACTCAAGTGATCGTCCCACCTCGACCTTCTGAGTAGCTGAGAGTAGTATAGGTCTGCACCACTATATCTGGCTAATTTTTGTATTTTTTTTTTTTTTTTTTTTTGTAGAGATGAGGTTTTATCATGTTGCCCAGGTCTCAAATTCCTGGGCTGAAGAGATCCTCCTGCCTTGGTTTCCCAAAATACTTGGATTGAATGCGTGAGCCACTGGGCCTGGCTTCTTTGACCAGTCATATTTTCAATGCTTTGAAAATTATAGCTTGACAGAGGAGGGGTGTCAAGGCATAAGTTCCCCTTGGTCCTCCGAAGGTTTGCTGAAAAAAAAATCACTGGCAATATGCATATTCATAGGAGAAAAGGCACACGAATTTATTTAATGCACATACATGGGAAGAATCACAGAGTGATTACCCATCCCCCAATGGGGTGCAGAACCTTATACACCATCCTGGCAAAACAAATTACAGGAGGGCAGAGAAGAGGAATTCTGTTGATAAAATTACCAGGGAGAATGAATGGATCAGGGAGCAGAGATTAACTTGTACAGTATCTTGTGAAAGTGTCTGTTCAGGTGGGGTTACCCTATTGGTTTTATGCGGAGAAGAGGAAAAAGTGGTGGGTCTGGATGTCAGACAGATAAAGGCTTTGGGAGAGACGGCAGGGGCCATAGTGGGTAGGGGGGCAGGTCAGAGAGATGTTGAGGCTTCTCCAGTTCAGCATGTCAAAGAACCGTATCTGGGGTTACTGGTTTCTGAGCCCCAGCAACAGGATAATTGTGGAGAGTAGCCTTGTCCTTAAATAAGTACCAAACTTTCAGGGTGAGGATAAATTCATTGTCAGCAATGCAGCCCAGGTGGTGACTCATTATGTAACTCAGATCTCTGAACATTGGAAGGACTCCCTTAGCCACTTTGCTTAAGATTTTATAAGAGATCGCTAGAAACAGCAAGATTATGATGGCAGAAGAGTTTCTGAATTTCCCCAAATGTCTTTATATAAGAGGGGAACTAGGAAGGCAGAAGAAAAAAGACGACAGACATCTTCAATACAACTGGGAACAAAGAAACCTCCATGAAACCCTAAACACCAACAGGTAGGGTTAAATGGCCTCAAAAAAAGCAGGCTCCTATAGAACTCACTTAGATTTAAAGTCTATATAAATCTATGCAGAAGTAGTGGATGGAAGGGACAGAGGAATTCTGATCTCCAGAGAAACCTGGAACACAGATATTCCCCACAAACTCTTTTTTTCTTTCTTTCTTTTTTTTATTTGGAGACAGAGTCTAGCTCTGTTGACCAGGCTGGAGTGTAGTGGTGCAATCTTCGCTCACTGCCACCTCCACCTCCTGGGTTCAAGCGATTCTCCTGATTCAGCCTCCCAAGTAGCTGGGATTACAGGTGCACGCCATGACGCCCGGCTAATTTTTGTGTTATTCTTCTGTTTTTATATATAGAGAGAGAGATGGGATTTGGCCATGTTGGTCAAGCTGGTCTCGAACTCCTGGCCTCGTGTGATTTGCCTGCCTCTGTGAGCTGGGATTACATGCGTGAGCCACTGTACCTGCCCCCACCCCCCACCCCAAACTCTTGAGTCATCAAAGAGAAGAAATATGTCTGAATGGAATCCTCAGACAGCAGATGTGAATGAAAGTATCAGTGAGCAAAATCAATGTGCAAAAATCACAAGCATTCCTATACACCAATAACAGACAAACAGAGCCAAATCATGAGTGAACTCCCATTCACAATTGCTACAAAGAGAATAAAATACCCAGGAACCAAACTTACAAGAGATGTGAAGGACCTCTTCAAGGAGAATTACAAACCACTGCTCAACAAAATAAAAGAGGACACAAACAAATGGAAGAACATTCCGTGCTCATGGTTAGGAAGAATGAATATCATGAAAATGGCCATACTGCCCAAGGTAATTTATAGATTCAATGCCATCCCCATCAAGCTACCAATGACTTTCTTCACGGAATTGGAAAAAACTACTTTAAAGTTCATATGGAATCAAAAAAGAGCCCGCATTGCCAAGTCAATCCTAAGCCAAAAGAACAAAGCTGGAGGCATCACGCTACCTGACTTCAAACTATACTACAAGGCTACAGTAACCAAAACAGCATGGTACTGGCACCAAAACAGAGAGATAGACCAATGGAACAAAACAGAGCCCTCAGAAATAATACCACACATCTACAACCATCTGATCTTTGACAAACCTGACAAAAACAAGAAGTGAGGAAATTTAATTTAATTTAATAAATGGTGCTGGGAAAACTGGCTAGCCATATGTAGAAAGCTGAAACTGGATCCCTTCCTTACACCTTATACAAAAATTAATTCAAGATGGATTAAAGACTTAAATGTTAGACCTAGAATCATAAAAATCCTAGAAGAAAACCTAGGCAATACCATTCAGGACATAGGCATGGGCAAGGACTTCATGACTAAAACACCAAAAGCAATGGCAACAAAAGCCAAAATAGACAAATGGGATCTAATTAAACTGAAGAGCTTCTGCACAGCAAAAGAAACTACCATCAGAGTGAACAGGCAACCTACAGAATGGGAGAAAATTTTTACCATCTACCCATCTGACAAAGGGCTAATATCCAGAATCTACAAAGAACTTAAACAAATTTACAAGAAAAAATCAAACAACCCCATCAAAAAGTGGGTGAAGGATATGAACAGACGCTTCTCAAAGGAAGACATTTATGCAGCCAACAGACACATGAAAAAATGCTCATCATCACTGGCCATCAGAGAAATGCAAATCAAAACCACAATGAGATACCATCTCACACCAGTTAGAATGGTGATCATTAAAAAGTCAGGAAACAACAGATGCTGGAGAGGATGTGGAGAAATAGGAACACTTTTACACTGTTGGTGGGGCTGTAAACTAGTTCAACCATTGTGGAAGACAGTGTGGCCATTCCTCAAGGATCTAGAACTAGAAATACCATTTGACCCAGCCATCCCATTACTGGGTATATACCCAAAGGATTATAAATAATGCTGCTATAAAGATACATGCACACGTATATTTATTGCGGCACTATTCACAATAGCAAAGACTTGGAACCAACCCAAATGTCCATCAATGATAGACTGGATTAAGAAAATGTGGCACATATACACCATGGAATACTATGCAGCCATAAAAAAGGATGAGTTCACATCCTTTGTAGGGACATGGTTGAAGTTGGAAACCATCATTCTGAGTAAACTATCGCAAGGACAGAAAACCAAACACTGCATGTTCTCACTCATAGGTGGGAATTGAACAATGAGAACACTTGGACACAGGGCAGTGAGCATCACACACCAGGGCCTGTCGTGGGGTGGGGGGAGGGGGGAGGGATAGCATTAGGAGATATAGCTAATGTAAATGACAAGTTAATGGGTGCAGCACATCAACATGGCACATGTATACATATGTAACAAACCCGCACGTTGTGCACATGTACCCTAGAAATTAAAGTATAATTTAAAAAGTCAGCAAATAATAACAGGCAATTTATAGAAAGTAACTGCAAATGGCTCCTTAAACCTATTTAAACATGACCAAGTTCACTCATAAGAGAAAAGCAAATTAAACTAAATGAGTTACTGTTTTTCTACCTCTCAGCTAATGAGAACACATTGTACTAGTGGAATTGTGAAATGGCAGAACTGTCTAGGGAGTACAGTTTGGCAATATGTAACCAAAATTTAAAGTGCATATACCCTTTGATCTAATGATTCTAATTTTGGAAAGTTATCCTATAAAAATATTCACATTCGAAATGACACAATTGCATGGTTATTTATTGGACATTGCTTACAATCCCAAAATATGGAAAATAATTTAAATGTCCATCAATAGGTGAAATAAATTAATGTGCTGCCTGCAAGATACCATGCATCTCTAGAAAAGAAAGAGGCAGCTTTTCATGTGTAGATATGGAAGGATCTCCAACATATGTCAAGTATGAAAAAGTAGAATAAGCATAGAATACATGTTCACTTTGTTGCCCAGGCTGCCTTGCTCCTTCAACAAAGATCATTTGACTATATATTGTGGGTCTATTTTTGGGCTGTGCTTTTTGTTTCATTGAATTATTGAACTATTTGCCTGTTATTTTCACCAATATCACATTGTCACTGTACTGATTACCCATGGACTTTTTTTTTTTTTTTTTTTGAGACAGAGTCTCACTCTGTTGCCCAGCCTGCACTGCGGTGGTGCAATCTCAGCTCACTGCAACCTCCACCTCCCAGGTTCAAGTGATTCTCATGCCTCAGCCTCACAAGTAGCTGGGATTACGAGCATGTGCCACCACACCCACCTAATTTTTGTATTTTTTTAGTAGAGATGGTTTTCACCATGTTGGCCAGGCTGGTCTCGAACTCCTAACCTCAAATAATACCATTAAAAAAAAAAGATTTATATGGAGTTCTTTGCATAGACTATCTTTAGAAAAAATACAGAAGAAACTGGTAGCAGTGGTTGCCTTTGAGAAGGGTAACTTTCACAAATATAATTAATATTGAAATATGAATTTATGAATTCAATTTAGAGAAAAATGAGTATACATAGAAAAATCTGAAAGAATATAAACAAACAACATTACAGGGAATTTTCACTTTTAAGTTATATATTCCTGTAATATTTAATAGTAGATAGATGGTAATTTTTAAAAAATATGATGGAGATAAAAGAGAGCAAAAATTGGCTGGGTGCAGTGGCTCACACCTGTAATCCCAGCACTTGGGGAGGCCGAAGCATGTGGATCACCTGAGGTCAGGAGTTCAAGACCAGCCTGGACAACATGGTGAAACCCTGTCTCTACTAAAAATACAAAAATTAGCTGGATGTGGTGGCAGGCACCTGTAATCCCAGCTACTCAGGAGGCTGAGGCAAGGAGAATCACTTGAACCCAGGAGGCGTAGGTTGCAGTGAGCACAATTGCACTCCAACCTGGGTGACAGAGCAAGACTCCATCTCAAAAAAAAAACAACAAAAAACAAAAAGTTAGCATGAGCTTTCATTCAGAGATATGGGTAATAGGACTTACTATAACAGATATTAAAACTACCATATCATCTAACAAATGTAATCTGGCTTCATGTGTGACATTATTCTATGTAAATGGTACTCTCTGATGTACTCTGTTTCACCTTATAGGAATTCAAAAGCACTTGGCCATACATAAGTTCCATTAAAGTGGGTAAAAGTTTATTTCATCTGATGATGCTATTATCTAAATCTTTAGCACAACAAAAATGCAATGAGGTCCTAATGAGTTATTTCAGCTATCGTTTTGATTACATATATTAACAGGTGTTTTAGGAAATTTAAAAATATCCTTTCTGTTTAAGAAAAGTTGTCCAACTTCTTTCTCTGTCTATCAAAATACAAAAGTGGCTCCTAAGGACGCTAGAGGAAGACCATGACACTCTCAGTAATGGTAGCTGTTTTCTTAAGCACAGGACAGCCACCCAGCTTCCCTGTAAATGAATGCCAGGCATTTCTTGATTTTGAGTTGGGTCTGTTGTTTTGCATCCTCAAGTTAACATCAGTCCACAGATCAAAACATAAATCCTATATAGTGGCCTATCTTTGTATTTTCCAGAATCCAGTTGGGTTTGGTGCCAGCCCAGAAGGTTTTGTGTATTTGAAGTCATTTCTCATATGAAAGACCAGGGTTCTGAGGCAATATTGGGATTGGAGTGAGGGCTTTGAGGGCTCATCAAGTGTGCTGGCAATACCCGGAACAGATATTTCTTGGCGTGGATCCATCTGTGTTATCCAATACAGTAGCCACTGGCCATGAAATTTGGCAAGACAAATTGAGATGTGCTGCAAGAATAAAATACAGACTGGATTTTGAAGATTGGGAGAATAGAAGGTAAAATATCTCACTAACAATGTTTTATGTTGACTACATGTTGAAAATAATTTTGTGATGTATTGGGTTAAACAAAATATATTAATAAAATTAATTTCATCTGTTTCAAAAAAAAAAGTATCAGTGAGTTGGAAGGAGGATCCAATATGTAGGTGAGCACCAAAAGTCCATGAGTACTCTCTAAGAGGCTGTAGGAGATCAGCAAGTCCTGAGGCAGCCTCATTCAAGGAACTCGGAAATATCCAGGAAAAACTCATTTAAATTGCACAGAAGCATATTTTATGGAAAAGGCTGCCTAGAGCACAACAGAAAATAAGGGAGTACTTAGGAGCGGAAAGGGAGAGTGAGAGAGAAAAATGTTTCAACTGCTGGTGGAATGGGTCCAGAGGAAGCAGATCTCAAAATTGTGGAAATGGCTTTATGGGGAGCCCACAAGAATGAATGTCTTGTCATTCTTTAAATGAGAAGACACATCTCATTTAAAGATGAACAACAGAAAAGAATTACATTCAAGCCCCATATAAATATGCTGAAAGGAAAACAAGGCAAGATGAAAAGGAAGTGAATCACATACAACAAATGGAAAAGTCACATTAGAAAAAAATTTAGAAAATTACCACAGAGCCGAGCACGGTGGCTCATGCCTGTAATCTCAGCACTTTTGGGAGGCAACCCAGGGGTTCGAGACCAGCCTGGGCAACATGGTGAAACTTGGTCTCTACAAAAGATACAGAAATTAGCCAGGTGTGGTGATGGGCACCTGTAGTTCCAGCTATTTGGGAGGCTGAGGTGGGAGAATTGCTTGAGCCCAGTAGGTCGAGGTTGCAGTGAGCTGTGATTGTGCCACTGCCCTCATCCTAGGCAACAGAGTGAGAAACTGTCTCTAAGTAAATAAATAAACTAAAAGATTGTGTTTCAAATTTTATGTCTTTTAAAACCTGTTTTTGATTAGTTGTAGTTTTTCTCTGTGAACCACCTGCTCACCAAAACGTATTGAGAGGTGAAGCCAGCCGGACTTCCTGGGTCGAGTGGGGACTTGGAGAACTTTTCCGTCTAGCTAGAGGATTGTAAATGAACCAATCAGCACTCTGTAAAAATGCACCAATCAGTGCTCTGTGTCTAGCTAAAGGATTGTAAATGCACCAATCAGTACTCTGTAAAAACACACCAATCAGCACTCTGTGTCTAGTTAAAGGCTTTTAAATGCACCAATCAGCACTCTGTAAAATGGACCAATCAGCACTCTGTAAAATGGACCAATCAGCACGACGTGGGCAGGGCCAAATAAGGGAATAAGAGCTGGCCACCCGAGCCAGCAGCAGCAATCCACTCGGGTCCCCTTCCACACTGTGGAAGCTTTGTTGTTTTGCTCCTCACAATAAATCTTGCTGCTGCTCACTCTTTGGGTCTGCACTACCTTTATGAGCTGTAACACTCACCACGAGGGTCTGTGGCTTCATTCCTGAAGTCAGTGAGACCACGAACCCACTGGAAGGAAGAAATTCTGGACACATCTGAACATCTGAAGGAACAAACTCTGGACACACCATCTTTAAGAACTGTAACACTCACCACGAGGGTCTGTGGCTTCATTCTTGAAGTCAGCGAGAACAAGAACCCACCAGAAGGAACCAATTCTGGACACAGTATGTCTACACAAAGACTTGTACACTGATGTTCATAACAGATTTCTTTGTGAGTCCCAAACTGGAAGCAGCACAAAAGTCCATCAACAGGTCAATGGAGAAACAAACTGTGGCATATACAAACAAGCAAATGCTACCAGGGAGTAAGAAGGAATATAAACTACTTGTATGTGCCACAACATGGAGGAATCTCAAAATCATTAGGCTGAGTGATAAAGACAGGCACAAAACATACATAAATTGAAATTCTATTTATTTATTTATTTAAAGTAGAGGTCTCACTTTGTTGCCCAGGCTGCCTTGCTCCTTCAACAAAGACCACTATATTTGTGGGTCTATTTTTGGGCTATGCATTTTGTTTTATTGAACTATTTGCCTGTTATTTTCACCAATATCACATTGTCACTGTACTGATTACCCATGGCTTTTTTTTGGGTTTTTTTTTTTTTTTGAGACAGAGTCTCACTCTGTTGCCCAGCCTGCACTGCGGTGGTGCAATCTCAGCTCACTGCAACCTCCACCTCCCAGGTTCAAGTGATTCTCATGCCTCAGCCTCACAAGTAGCTGGGATTACGAGCATGTGCCACCACACCCACCTAATTTTTGTATTTTTTTAGTAGAGATGGGGTTTCACCATGTTGGCCAGGCTGGTCTCGAACTCCTGACCTCAAGTGATCCGCCCACCTCAGCCTCCCAAAGTGCTGGGAGTACAGGCGTGAGCCACCAAGCCCAGCCTCCATGGACTTTTGGTATGTAGCAATCTCTTCAGTTTTGGCTTACAAAAGGATTGCTACAATCCTTACAAAAGAGGATTGAATTAACCCTCTGCCTTTGATTTTTCTAAGGTACAGGTAGTTTAGAGATCAGACAAAAATTGTTAGATTTTATATCATATATCACATGAATTAATGATTTTAGTAGGTGTGTAGTGGTATCTCAATGTTTAAATTTGAAATTCTTTAATGACATACGATGTTGAGCATCTATTCATATGCTTATTTACCATCTGTGTATCTTTTTTGGTGAGGTGTCTATTCAGATCTTTTGCCCATTTTAAAATTGGGTTGTTTTCTTATTGTTTAGTTTAAGAGTTCTTCATATATTTTAGATACCAGTCCTTTATCAGATATGTTTTGCAAATATTTTCTGCCAGTTTGTGTTTTTTCAGTCTCTTAACAGTATCTTTCTTGAAGCAGAAGTTTTAAATTTTACTGAAGTTCTACTTATTAATTTTTTCCTTTCATGGGCCATGCTTTTGGTGTTGTATCAAAAAATTCACTGCCAAACCCAAGGTCACCTAGATTTTCTCTTATTTTATAATCTAGAAGTTTTATAATTTTGTGTTTTACATTTATAGTTCTATGATCCATTTTGAGTTAATTTTTATGAAAGGTGTAAAGTCCATGTTCAGATCCAGTTTTGTTTTGTTTTGTTTGTTTTGTTTTAAGAGATAAGGTTTCACCCTGTTACCCAGGCTAGAGTTCAGTGGCATGAACATAGCTCACTGCAGCTTCCAACTCCTGGGCTCAAGTGATCCTTCCACCTCAGGCTCTTGAGTAACTAGGGCTATAGTACTTTTTGTTTGTTTGTTTTTGGATTAGTACTTTTGGTTTGTTTGTTTGTTTTTGGATGTCTGGTTGTTCTAGCACCAATAATTGAAAAGACTATCTTTTCCCCATTGAAATGCCTTTGCTCCCTTATAAAAGATCAGTTGACTGTATTTATATAGATCTGTTTCTGGTCTGTTGATTCTGTTCTATTGATCTGTTTGTTTTTTCACCAATACCACACTGTCTTCATTACAATAGCTTTATAGTAAATCCTGAAGTTAGATAATGTCAGTTGGCTATTCTAGGTCTTCAGCTTTTTATATAAACTTTAGGATTAGTTTGTCGATTTTCACAAAATGAGTTGAGATTTTGATTGAGATTGTGTTGAATATATAAAGTTGGGAGGAACTTACATTTTGACATTATTGAGTCTTCCTATTCATGTGCATGGAATATATCTCCATTTATTTAAATCTCCTTCAATTTTTCTTTATTGAGTTTAGGAAATTTTGAAACTGACCCAATTGTCCCACAGAACTGATGTCCATGCTTTCTTTTGAATAAACGCAGAAACTGATCCTCTCAGTTTTGAAATTTGAGAAAGTTATATTTGTCTTATCTGAGCTCCCTTCTCAGGAAATTAATCATCAGGCCTCCCATATAATATCAAAGAACTGAAACTCACCAGGTCACTGCATTTGGACAATGAATTGTCAGACCCCTAACCCATCATGATTGTCTAACCAGCCACCAGCTTCCCACCGACTAACTTCTCTTCCTTACCCCTCCCTAATTCCTGTTTTCCTGCATGTAGTTACATTTCTACTATATAAACCTCTAAGTTTCATGGGTCAGGAAGACAGATTTGAGACTGATCCCCCATCTCCTTGGCTGCAGAGCCCAAATAAAGGCTTCATTTCTGGCAATACTTGTTTCAGTGATTGACTTTCTGTGCAGCAAGCAGCAGGAGTACACCGAACCTCTAGGTCATTTTGGTAACAGTTTTCCCTATTCCTAGTTTTCTAGATTGTTTTTGTTGTTCTCACCATGAGTGGGTGTCATAGTTTGTTTGTCAAATGCTTTTTCTGCATCTATTGATATGACTGACCATATGTCTTTTCTTCTTTAGCCTGTTGATGTGATGGATTACATTAAATGATTTTCAAATATTGAATCAGCCTTGCATACCTGGAATAAATCTCACTTATTTGTGGTGTATTTTTTTAATACATTGTTGGATTTGATTTGCTAATGTTTTACTGAGGATATTTGCATTTATGTTCATGAGACATACTGGTCTGTAGTTCTTACTTGTAGTGTCACTCTCTGGTATTAGGGTAATGTGACCTCATAGAATGAATTAGGAAGTTTTCTCTCTGGTTCTATTTACTGCAAGAAACTGTAAATAACCAATACAATTTTTTTTTAATATTTGGTAGAATCCACCAGTGAAATCATCTTGGTCTGTATTTCCTGTTTTGGAAGGTTAATTACTGATTCAATTTTTAAAATAAATATAGGCCTTTTCAGATTATCTACTTTATGTATGTTAGTTTGGGTTGTGTCCTTTTTTTTTTTTTCTTTCTTTCTTTCTTTTTTTTTTTTTTTGCAGTGAGAGAAAAGTGGAATTCAGTTTTATTTTGTCCTCTCTGAAACTTCCATTTATACCATGTCCTCATCTATCAAAGAAGAGGAAGAAAAAGCCCTGCCTTATACTGTAGAATGCAAGTACTCGTATACTTGTTAGAGGTGGCAGGATTTTTGTTGCTCCAGTTTTTTGGCTTCGAGAGATTACACTTTCGGTACCAGTGTAGTGAGAAATCACTGGCAAACTGCTAGAAATGTCTTCTGGATTTGTCAGTGTATCACTTCATAAAGTGCTCCTGGAATTAAAATCTGCCAGGCTGTCAAAAGTGTCCACACTTTTGCAACAAAGGATAAAAGAATCCCAATGGGTATCACTGGGTCCTTCTCAGCTGGGTCTCATTATTGGCACTGCTGCTTTAACCTTTGAGGTGCTGGCCCTCACCCCAGGTGAAACCTTCTGGCCGTTCTTCAGGTGTGGATTGTAATTTGGATCCTCATCTGGTGTATCAAAAATCACTTTCAAAATAGATGGTGTTTTCAGAATTCTTATTCCACCAGACTGACCAGGAAACAGATCTTCCAAGAAAAAATATATGTATCCAATTGCAATGCCTGGTTAAAAGTTCCTCTGACATGCTCATCCTGTTCGACCTCTAGGCTTGGAAAGTTGTCACAGAAAATGTGCTGTGAAATAAATGACAATGCCCTGAAGTGAAAATCTGGAGGTCTACTTTTATCTGTTCAGAATATCTAGTGAATCGTGGGAGACAGATGAACAGCTTTAGGAAGAAGACGGGGTGTTCTTTAACATTTTCCTGTATGTGTTTTATTTGTTGAAGGATACGGTCATTAAGAATCCACCAGAAAGGACAGTCTGCTGTCCAGCCTTGGAAACAGCCTTCTAGCATTTGACAGTAATGATAGAAAAATTATGTTAAATAAAAAACGGAATCCAACTGCCCCTCAAAATAAGAACTTTGTTATTAATCTCCATATTTGAAAGTGTTTAAAGATTAATTAAGGAATTGAAGTATAACTGAAAAGGTGTGATCACTTCCAACTGCTGACCCCTCTTGAAACAGCACTCCCTTCTCGGGTCACTGGAGAAGCATTCTCGATGCCAACTCGAACCCTGGAGTAATTTATTTATTTATTTATTTATTTAATTTATTTTTGAGATGGAGTTTCGCTCTTGTTGCTCAGGCTGGGGTGCAATGGCATGATCTTGGCTCACCGCAACCTCCGCCTCCCGGGTTCAAGCAATTCTCCTGCCTCAGCCTCCTGAGTAGCTGGGATTACAGGTATGCGCCACCACGCATGGCTAATTTTGTATTTTTAGTAGAGATGGAGTTTCTCCACGTTGGTCAGGCTGGTCTTGAACTCTCAACCTCAGGTGATCCACCCACCTCAGCCTCCCAAAGTGCTGGTATTACAAGCGTGAGCCACTGCACCCGGCCACCCCAGAGTAATCTTCGTATGCCCCCACCAACCCTGTGACCAGGGCCTCTGGGCATCCCCAAGGCTCAATCCCCAGTTTCCTGAAGACTCAGTTATATCCAGCCAGGATAATGAGAAGGTGGCACTGCAGCTGCTCACCACGGCAGTGGTGGTGAGAACTCAGGCAGTTGTGTAGGCATGGCTGACTGGCAGGATCTAGGCTGTGCCGTTCAAGGAACTGGTCTGTTTTATCTAGGTTTTCAAATAGGTGGACATAGATTATTCATTGCATTTTTTTTAATGTCTGTGGAATTAGTAGTGATGGCCCCTCTTTAATTTCTGATATTGGTAACTGCGGTGAGAAAGCTGGTTGACCACCTCAATCTCACTTTTTCTAGTGTAGAAACTGTTGGTTGAGGAAAGATTTTTCACATGCAGGTTGCTGGGCAGAATGAGGAGATGCAGTATCAGGTATATGAAAGTCTGATTCTCCTACTATCAGTTTGGAATTTTTTACTTTTTTGTGGATCTGGTATCTCTCTTATCTTCATGTTTGAGTTCTGAATTGTTGCTGGTAAAAATCTCAATGCTCTCTATATATTTTTTGGTTTTCTGTAGGAGGGCAATGAAGCCAGCTTGCTTCTATGCTGCCATTTTAAAATCAGAAGTCTTCCTTCTTTCCTGGTGTACACATTCAATGCTATCAATGCTATACATTCCTGTAAAAGTATTGCTTTCACTGTATCCTACGCATTTTGATAAGTTGTATTTTCATTTTAATTTATTTCAAAATATTTTAAAATTTATCTAGAGACTTCTTTAACCTATGTTTATTTAAAATTGGATTGTTTAAGCTGAAGTATTTTGGGGGTTTTGGGGGTTTT
This sequence comes from Pan troglodytes, assembly GCF_028858775.2. NCBI lineage: Eukaryota > Metazoa > Chordata > Mammalia > Primates > Hominidae > Pan > Pan troglodytes. Next base: position 153,417,502 of record NC_072404.2, on the reverse strand, counting down.
CCAGCTATCTTTCTGATTTGATTTCTGGTTTAATTCCATTGTAATCTGAGAGGATACTTTGTATAATTTCTGATTGCTAAGGTGTGTTTTATGGCCCAGAATGTGGTCTTATATCATAGTGAATGTTGTGTGTGAACTTGAAAAGAATATGGATTCCTCTGTCGCTAGATGACATATTCTATAGATGTCAATTAGATCCCGTTGTTCGGTGCTGCTGTTCAGCTCGACTATGTCCTTACTGATTTTCAGCCCACAGGATCCATTAGTTACTTTAAAGGGGCATGGAAGTATTCACATGTAATAGTGGATTCATCTGTTTCTCTTTGCAGTTTATCAGTTTTTGCCTTGTATATTTTGATGCTTTGTTGCTAGGTGCACACACGTTAGAAATTATGTCTTCTTGAAGAACTGACTCCTCTATTATTATGTAATGTCCTTCTTTATTCTGGGTCATTTTCCTTGTTCTGAAGTTGGCTTTGTCTGAAATTAATAACTACTTGACACATCTCATTGAAAGATGAACAACAGAAAAGAATCACATCAATCCCCGTGTAAAGATGCTGAAAGGAAAACAAGGCAAGATGAAAAGGAAGCGAATCACATACAATATATGCAAAAGTCACATTAGAAAAAAATTTAGAAAATTAGCCGAGCACGGTGGCTCACGCCTGTATTCCCAGCACTTTTGGGAGGCCACTCAGGAGTTCGAGACCAGCCAGTACAAAAAATAAAGTAATTAGCTGGGTGTGGTGGTGCATACCTATAACCCAGCTACTTGGGAGACTGTGGTGGGAGGATTGCTTGAGACCAGGAGTTTGAGTTTACAGTGGGCTATGATCATGACACTGCACTCCAGCCTGAGTGACAGAGGAAGATAAGTGACTTGTTGTATATTTACACAATGGAATAGTACACCTCACTGAAAATGAGTAAACAACAGTTTCACAAAACAACATGCACAAATCTCAGGAATGCAATATAGAGTTTAAAAAATGGAGTCCAGAAAAGAACAAATAATAAGATATCCTTTCTCTGAAGTTCAAAGCCATTAGAACTAAAAGGTTTGAGAGGCTGAAGTGGGAGGATTGCTTGCGGCCAGGCTTCATACCAAGATCTCATCTTTACAAAAAGTAAAACAATTAGCCTGGTGTGGTGGTTTAGTGCCTATAGTGATATTGGTACTGTAATTTTGAAACTTTTTTTTTTCTCAACCTAAGATCATCAGGGCAGAATTTTGAAAATGTTTTTATCTTTGTTGTAAGATAAAGCAAGTAAATAAATACATAAATATCTTAAAGTTATTAGGAATCAAGGTTTAAAGTGTCAAAGAGCTATAAACATAAAATCATGCCATGTCATATCAAGTTTGAGTTGGATATATCAATATAAAATCAAGTTAAGAAGATATTCATATATTCTTCACACTGAAGCCACCTAAAAGCAATGATAGCTTAGTAGTGAGCCCTCCTAGAGCTCAGATCTCAGTGTCTAAATACCTTTCTATATTCCAGGAAATTAAGGCTCTTTAGAGCTATGACTGGATATGGACTGGGGCAGAGAAAGGACAGGGTGAACTTGCCTTTCTGGATGTGCCAAAGGGAAGAAAGTGCTCAAAAAGAACTGAAATGAATCAAAAGGACACAGAGGTCAGTTTGCTGGAGCTCTTGCTAGTCCAATGTGGGACAATTTAATTATTTTAAAAATAGTGATTATAAAACTTCGAGTAAATAAAATTCATGAGTCTAGAATTATTGTTTATTTATTTATAGACAGGTTCTCGTTCTGTTGCCCAGGCTGGAGTGCAGTGGTGTGATCATAGCTCAGTGTAGCTTCGAACTCCTAGGCTCAAGTGATCCTCCTGCCTCAGCCTCTTCAGTAGCTAGGTCTGCAGGTGCATGCCCACCACGCCCAGCTAATACAATTATTTTTAAAAAATTAAGAACTGAAAGAAAAAAGAAAAAAAGCCCTTCACAGACTACCACTGCAGGCAGTTATTATGTCTACTCCCATTCCAAAAACTGACAGTTAAGTACGAATGATTACATTTTCATCCTGAGTTTTGTAACACAGTTTATTTACACTTGGTGAGGAAAGACTCTTATTTTCTGAAGAATGCAACTGATAAATGTAAGAATTATGATATTACCATTTTGCAATTACCAATAGATAAATTAAAGTGAGTATCATAGTCGTTGTGAAAACGTCTATTTTCAAGTATATTGGGCAACAAGATTTGCACTCTGCTAGAATATCACTGAAATGAGAAAAACACACCTGGAAATGAAAATATCTACATTAAAAAAAATTTAAATTCAGGTCAACAACAAGAAAACTGATATAATTCTAATATTTTTACAAATCAGTTTTTATTCAAAAGAGAAATACAGTATTTCATGCTATTCTCTCTGGGATCACTGTCTTTCATTGTCTAATATTCAGCGTCTTAAAAAAAATGGTTTTTATATATTTTGTCTGGTTTGTTAGATTGTTCCAGGGAGAAGGTTAACTATAGTCCCTGTTATTCTATCTTAGCCAGAAGCGGAAGTCCAAGCATTAGTTCAGTAGGACTAACTTATTTGTAAAGTAAGTTTTAGTCCTATTACATTTGGCTTACTTATTTGCATAAAGTGCAGCAAGAATAAGCATTTGCCCTATAGGCCCTCTGTCTCTCTTTTTTACATTTCTTTTTTTTAACCTTAAAGACTTTTATCCCTAATCCTTTTTAAACAATTTGCTTTGCTAGAACCTTTTTCATAAGGAATCTAAGATTAGACCTTTTTAAAAGCCTGGAGCCTAGCCAAGGACTTACCTGTGCCTGCAAATGCCTGTGTGAATTGGGTGAATTCCTCTTTTTAAGGTCCCAAGAAAACTTAGGATTCCTGGGCCTGCCAGAAAGTGTCATTCTTTTTTTTCTTTAACCTGCTTCAGAAAAGGAAGAAAGTGACGTTCTTTGCATATCCACAGGTCAGGACCCTGTAAAGGACAAAATATTAGGCCAATTTTTCTGAGGGTGTTTTATTGGCTCTATAGATCAGCCTCATTTTCTCAAGGCAATCTGAAAATGTCATCCCAGTCAAAGCCTTGGTAAAATAATCAGTGACTCAAATTATGCTCTGTTATAAAAGAAAACAGACTGTTACTAAAATTATGCAAATAACTAAATTATCATATATTAAGAATATTCACTTAATAGTTCCAAAATTTGTAGAAATTCAGTGAGAGAAAGGAATTCTGTTTTAAATTTTGCTCATAAGAGTATACTTTACTCAATTGTTAAGAGCTGTAAATAGCTTAAAAGAAGAAAAAGTTCTCTTAACTGAAAAATAAGAGAATAAGCAAATGTTTTAAACAAAATGTCATAAAACATTATTTCAGTCTTCTATTAGTTCAGCCCATGCAATTAACTCCTGTTCTTCCTGATGTTGGATTAGTAAACCTCATGAATTCATCAGCTCTCCATGAAAGTCCTGTAAGTTTTCCTCTTTATTTCAATGGAACAATCTCTAAAGTTATCAGAAATGTATATTTAAGAGTACTCCTCAGAGTTCTATAGCTGATTATAAACTGGCTTATAAAAGTAGCAGAGTAAAACAACAATTATGAATGACAAAAATCTTAGAACAGCTATGGTTAAAGATACAATTGACAAAGAAATTTGGTTACTTCTGTGGCATACAACAATTTTACATAATCATAATTAGTACTAATAACATACACTAAGACATATCAGAATCACAGGAATATCACACAAAAGTATATGTTTTGGAACACATACTTTTTTTTTAAATTATACTTTAAGTTCTAGGGTACATGTGCACAACGTGCAGGTTTGTTACATAGGTAGACATGTGCCATGTTGGTTTGCTGCACCCATTAACTTGTCATTTACATTAGGTATTTCTCCTAATGCTATCCCTCCCCCCGCCCCCCACCCCATGACAGGCCCTGGTGTGTGATGTTCCCTGCCCTGTGTCCAAGTGTTCTCATTGTTCAATACCCACCTATAAGTGAGAACATGCGGTGTTTGGTTTTCTGTCCTTGCGATAGTTTGCTCAGAATGATGGTTTCCAGCTTCATCCATGTCCCTACAGACGACATGAACTCATCCTTTTTTATGGCTGCATAGTATTCCATGGTGTATATGTGCCACATTTTCTTAATCCAGTCTATCATTGATGGACATTTGGTTGATTCCAAGTCTTTGCTATTGTGAATAGTGCTGCAATAAACATACATGTGCATGTGTCTTTATAGCAGCATGATTTATAATCCTTTGGGTATATACCCAGTAATGGGATGGCTGGGTCAAATGGTATTTCTAGTTCTAGATCCTTGAGGAATGGCCACACTGTCTTCCACAATGGTTGAACTAGGTTACAGTCCCACCAACAGTGTAAAAGCTTTCCTATTTCTCCACATCCTCTCCAGCATCTGTTGTTTCCTGACTTTTTAATGATCACATTCTAACTGGTGTGAGATGGTATCTCATTGTGGTTTTGATTTGCATTTCTCTGATGGCCAGCGATGATGAGCATTTTTTCATGTGTCTGTTGGCTGCATAAATGTCTTCTTTTGAGAAACATCTGTTCATATCATTTGCCCAGTTCTTGATGGGCTGTTTGTTTTTTCTTGTAAATTTGTTTAAGTTCTTTGTAGATTCTGGATATTAGCTCTTTGTCAGATGGGTAGATGGTAAAAATTTTCTCCCATTCTGTAGGTTGCCTATTCACTCTGATGGCAGTTTCTTTTGCTGTGCAGAAGCTCTTTAGTTTAATTAGATCCCATTTGTCTATTTTGGCTTTTGTTGCCATTGCTTTTGGTGTTGTAGTCATGAAGTCCTTGCCCAAGCCTATGTCCTGAATGGTATTGCCTAGGTTTCCTGCTAGAGTTTTTATGGTTTTAGGTCTAATATTTAATCTTTAATCCATCTTGAATTAATTTTTGTATAAGGTATAAGGAAGGGATCCAGTTTCAGCTTTCTACATATGGCTAGCCAGTGTTCCCAGCACCATTTATTAAATAGGGAATCCTTTCCCCATTTCTTGTTTTTGTCAGGTTTGTCAAAGATCAGATGGTTGTAGATGTGTGGTATTATTTCTGAGGGCTCTGTTCTGTTCCATTGGTCTATCTCTCTGTTTTGGTACCAGTACCATGCTGTTTTGGTTACTGTAGCCTTGTAGTATAGTTTGAAGTCAGGTAGCATGATGCCTCCAGCTTTGTTGTTTCTGCTTAGGATTGTCTTGGCAATGTGGGCTCCTTTTTGGTTCCATATGAACTTTAAAGTAGTTTTTTCCAATTCTGTGAGGAAAGTCATTGATAGCTTGATGGGGATGGCATTGAATCTATAAATTACCTTGGGCAGTATGGCCATTTTCACGATATTGATTCTTCCTATCCATGAGCATGGAATGTTCTTCCATTTGTTTGTGTCCTCTTTTATTTCGTTGAGCACTGGTTTGTAATTCTCCTTGAAGAGGTCCTTCACATGCCTTGTAAGTTGGGTTCCTTGGTATTTTATTCTCTTTGTAGCAATTGTGAATGGGAGTTCACTCATGATTTGGCTCTCTGTTTGTCTGTTATTGATTTATAGGAATGCTTGTGATTTTTGCACATTGATTTTGTATCCTGAGACTTTGCTGAAGTTGCTTATCAGCTTAAGGTGATTTGGGGCTGAGACGATGGGGTTTTCTAAATATACAATGATGTCATCTGCAAACAGAGACAATTTGACTTCCTCTTTTTCTAATTGAATACCCTTTATTTCTTTCACTTGCCTGATTGCCTTGGCCAGAACTTCCAACACTATGTTGAATAGGAGTAGTGAGAGAGGGCATCACTGTCTTGTGCCAGTTTTCAAATGGAATGCTTCCAGTTTTTGCCCATTCAGTATGATATTGGCTATGGGTTTGTCATAAATAGCTCTTATTATTTTGAGATATGTTCCATCAATACCCAGTTTATTGAGAGTTTTTAGCATGAAGGGCTGTTGAATTTTGTTGAAGGCCTTTTCTGCATCTATTGAGATAATCATGTGGTTTTTGTCATTGGTTCTGTTTATGCGATGGATTATGTTTATTGATTTGCATATGTTGAACCAGCCTTGCATCCCAAGGATGAAGCCGACTTGATCGTGATGGATAAGCTTTTTGATGTGCTGCAGGATTCGGTTTGCCAGTATTTTATTGAGGATTTTTGCACTGATGCTCATCAGGGATATTGGTCTAAAATTCTCTTTTTTTGTTGTGTCTCTGCCAGGCTTTGGTATCAAGATGATGCCGGCCTCATAAAATGAGTTAGGGAGGATTCCCTCTTTTTCTATTGATTGGAATAGTTCAGAAGGAATGGTACCAGCTCCTCTTTGTACCTCTGATAGAATTTGTCTGTGAATCCATCTGGTCCTGGATTTTTTTTGGTTGGTAGGCTATTAACTGTTGCCTCAATTTCAGAGCCTGTTACTTGTCTATTCAGAGATTCATCTTCTTCCTGGTTTAGTCTTGGAAGGGTGGATTTGTCCAAGAATTTATCCATTTCTTCTAGATTTTCTAGTTTGTTTGCATAGAGGTGTTTATAGTATTCTCTGATGGTAGTTTATATTTCTGTGGGATCGGTGGTGATATCCCTTTTATCATTTTTTATTGCATCTATTTGATTCTTCTCTCTTTTCTTCTTTTTTAGTCTTGCTAGTGGTCTATCAATTTTGTTGATCTTTTCAAAAAACCAGCTCCTGGATTCACTGATTTTTTTGAAGGGTTTTTTATGTCTCTATCTCCTTCAGTTCTGCTCTGATATTAGTTATTTCTTGCCTTCTGCTAGCTTTTGAATGTGTTTGCTCTTGCTTCTCTAGTTCTTTTAATTGTGATGTTAGGGTGTCAATTTTAGATCTTTCCTGCTTCCTCTCATGGGCATTTAGTGCTATAAATTTCCTTCTACATACTGCTTTAAATGTGTCCCAGAGATTCTGGTACATTGTGTTCTTGTTCTCATTGGTTTCAAAGAACATCTTTATTTTTGCCTTTGTTTCATTATTTACCCAGTAGTCATTCAGGAGCAGGTTGTTCAGTTTCCATGTAGTTGTGTGGTTTTGAGTAAGTTTCTTAATCCTGAGTTCTAATTTGATTGCACTGTGGTCTGAGAGACAGTTTGTTGTGATTTCTGTTCTTTTACATTTGCTGAGGAGTGCTTTACTTCCAACTACGTGGTCAATTTTGGAATAAGTGCGATGTGGTGCTAAGAAGAATGTATATTCTATTGATTTGGAGTGGAGAGTTCTGTAGATGTCTTTTAGGTCTGCTTGGTGCAGAGTTGAGTTCAAGTCCTGGATATCCCTATTAATCTTGTGTCTCATTGATCTGGCTAATATTGACAGTGGGGGGAACACATACTTTTAACACATTTATATAAATATAATCCAAAGAAGGTTAAACATCAATTCATATTTGACAATGCTTCCTGTATGATTTTATTATACCAAGTAAGCCAAATATGTCTCTTTTGGACTTCGGGGGACTTAATATCAAATAAATTAAATGATGTCAAAAGGACTGAATTTAGAATATGATTTTGGAAACTTTGGCGAATATCAAAAGTTTGAAACTCTTGATATCACTAAATAGGGTCACAGGTCATTGTAACATAAGTCATTCATTTGACCAAAGTGATAACTCAAATACTTTTTTAAAGCAAAAACCTTTATTCTTTCAGAGAGGAGACTTAATTTCCCAAACAGTAAGCAAGTCCTAATAAAAATGGCATGAGGCCAGTCAAGTCTGTCTTTCATATGTTATAAACAAATCTATTAAATTGTAATTATCTTGATCATAAGATATAAATTCCATAAACTTTTTTTTTTTTTTTTTTTTTAGACAGAGTATTGCTCTGTTGCCCAGGCTGGAGTTCAGTGGCACAATCTTGGCTCACTGTAAGCTCTGCCTCCCAGGTTCATACCATTCTCCTGCCTCAGCCTCCCAAGTAGCTGGGACTATAGGCACCCGCCACCACGCCAGGCTAATTTTTTATATTTTTAGTAGAGACAGGGTTTCACCGTGTTAGCCATGATGGTCTCGATCTCCTGACCTCGTGATCTGCCCACCTCGGCCTCCCAAAGTGCTGGGATTACAGGCATGAGCCACCACGCCTGGCCTCCATAAACCTTTTTTACAACATTTTATAGTTTATTTAAATTAAGAAGTGGGTTAATGCTCCAAGAAAACCTTGTTAATTTGACAAGGTCTAGTAGCATCATTGTGCCTTTGATATTAATATTTAATTTACAGAGAAAATCTGAATTAATTTTATCTCTCAGAAAGTGTCTCACCTTCACAATCTCATGCATCCACCTCTTCCATGATAGTCCCTGGGCTTAGAGGGGTTGAATAGTTTTAATTTCTGGCTCTGGGTCTTATGAACACAGTTTATTTTGATTGTCCTCTTTTCCCAGGTTTGAAGATGAGGCTTTAACTGCCATCAGTGTTTAAGATTTGGCAGGACTTGGTGTCCTTTTTAGACCCAAGAGAAGCAGCCCTGTAACTTAATGGCATAAGGACTATAAAAGCAATACAGAAAGTTACATGGGTGTAATAACCTTAAATTTTAAAAGTTTAATTTCAGTTTTCCTAAGGAAATCAAAACTTAATAACAATGTCATAGGAATTATTTTGAAAAAACAAAAATCTGTTTGTGAGACCAGTTACCAAACGGTGAAAAAAAAAAAAAAAAAAAGAATGCATCTGCACTGTGATTGTTTTTCCCTATGGGGAGTCCATTTAGATAACCTGGAAGTCAAAACTCACGAAAAGTGTACTTGAATTAGTTAGACATAGGAATAGTGTGTCCTGGGTCATAAGTGAACATTTTAAGTTTCATAGAAGAATTTAAAGCAAAGAGCACAGAATGTTATCTTAGAAGACAACATTTCCTTTAAACTGTTAAAGAAAAACATTTTTAGCATCAGGCCACAACAGCAGTTAGAACCTGAGGAAAAAAGTTACAAGAACTGATGAAAAACTTGGAGGATAGAGAGTAATTATCTAAAGCCTTCTCAAAATGAAGAGAAAGCTAAAAACAGTGAGATGCAGTAAAAGTTGAACTTTTGAGTTAAAGGAATAAAAATCTCAGCTGGGCGTGGTGGCTCATGCCTGTAATCCCAGTACTTTGGGAGGCTGAGGCGGGCAGATCACGGGGTCAGGAATTCGAGACCAGGCTGGCCAACATGATGAAACCCCGTCTCTATCAAAAATACAAAAAATTAGCTGGGTGTGGTGGCACGCACCTGTAATCCCAGCTTCTTGGGAGGCTGAGGCAGGCGAATTGCCTGAACTCAGGAGGTGGAGGTTGCAGTGAGCAGAGATCGCACCACTGCACTCCAGCCTGGGCAACAGAGCGAGACTCTGTCTCAAAAAAATAAATAAAAATAAAAATAAAAAATATTTTGTAACTTTATTAGGAGAAAATTAATAATTTAAGAAAATGTTGTTCTAACTAATTCTTTAGTGTATTCATGGGTTTTTTTCATATTAAAGCCCAATTTTTAGAAAGACTGTCATAAATAATTTTCTTTTAATTCTAGCCAACTCGATTACATGAAGTTTTTTTTCTCATAAATCCTCTTTTTACAAACCTTATTACCACTTACACAAAACATTTATGACATGCTTGGGCTTCCTGTTTTTTCCGAAACATTGCTCTTTCTTAAATAACTAGTCATTGTAGGACAGAAAATTTACCTTACAAGATTCTTTCTCATATAAAATTATTTTCCTTTTAAGCTTTCGTACCAAAAAGTGTCTCTTTATAACTATAACCATCTTTACATCTCTCTTATTTACTGGTTCCTTTTACCTTGTTTCATAAATAACCTTTTAATTAGACAAAAATTATTTTCCTTTAAATAAGAACACATTTGGTGTGTGTGTGTGTGTGTGTGAGTGTGTGTGTGTATGACAGCCAGACCCTGTCTTGCCTCCACAGGCTGGAGTGCAGTAGTACCATCTCAGATCACTGCAACCTCCACCTCCCAGGCTCGACTGGCCCTCCCACCTAGGCCTCCTGAATAGCTGGGACTACAGGTGCATGCCACCACGCCTGGCTAATTTTTGTATTTTTCGTAGAGACAGGGTTTCACCAATTTGGCCAGACTGGTCTTGAACTCCTAAGCCTAAGTGATCCCCCTATCTTGGTTTCCCAAAATGCTGGGATTGTAGGCATGAGCCACCAAACCCAGCAAAGAGCACAATTCTTTAGAAAAATATTTTCCTATAATTTTTCTAAAAAAAATTGGAAATGACTCAGACATATAATGAGTATTATTTAATCCAATGTAATTTTAGATTCTAAATTATATGACAAGTTTATTTATAAGAATTTACTCCATTTGCCTAATTATTATTATTATTATTTTTTGAGATGGAGTTTTGCTCTTGTTGCCCAGGCTGGAGTGCAGTGGCGCAATCTCAGCTCACTGCAACTTCCGCCTGCCGTGTTCAAGTGATTCTCCTGTCTCAGCCTCCTCCATTTTGGAGCTTTAGAATTTGACTTCCCCACTGGATTTTGGACCTGCATGGGTCCTGTAACCCCTATGTTTTGGCCAATTTCTCCTATTTGGAATGGCTGTATTTACCAAATACCTGTACCCCCATTGTATGTAGAATGTAACTAGCTTGCTTTTGATCTTACAGACTCATAGGTAGGAGGGACTTGCCTTGTCTCAGATGAGACTTTGGACTGTGGACTTTTGGGTTAATGTTGAAATGAGTCAAGACATTGGGGGACTGTTGGGAAGGCATGATTGGTTTTGAAATGTGAGGACAAGAGATTTGGAGGGCCCGGGGGTGGAATGACATAGTTTGGCTCTGTGTCCCCACCCAAATCTCATCTTGAAGTGTACTCCTATAATTTCTACATGTTATGGGAGGCACCCAGTGGGAGATAATTTGAATCATGGGGGCGGTTTCCCCCATACTGTTTTCATGGTAATGAATAAGCCTCACAAAATCTGATGGTTTTATCAGGGATTTCTGCTGTTGCATCTTCCTCATTTTCTCTTGCCACCACCATGTAAGAAGGGCCTTTCGCCTCCTGCCATGATTCGGAGGCCTCCCCAGCCATATGGAACTGTAAGTCCAATTAAACTTCTTTTTCTTCCCCGTCTCTGGTATGTCTTTATAAACATCATGAAAATGGACTAACACACCCTTTCTTATGTTAAACACCCAAGAGTATCCCTGTTGTAATAACTATTTTAGAAAAAAAAAAAAAAAAAAAAAAAAAAAATCAGGTAAGGCTGGGTACAGTGGCTCATGCTTGCAATCCCAGCATTTTGGGAGGCCAAGGCAGGAGGATCACATGAGGTCAGGAGTTCAAGAGAAATCTGGCCAACATGGTGAAACACTGTCTCTATTTTAAAAATACAAAAATTAGCTGGGTGTGGCAGTGCATGCCTGTAATCCCTGCTATTCAGGAGGGTGAGGTGGGAAAATTGCTTGAACCCAGAAGGCGGAGGTTGCAGTGAGCCAAGATCGTGCCATTGCACTCCAGCCTAAGTGCCATTGCACTAAGCAACAGAGTGACTCTGTCTCAAAAAAAAAAAAAAAATCAGGTAACACAATACAAAAGCAAGCAGATTATGATATGAGAGGACTTTGTCTGTTTAAACTCTTGGGGGTCATTAAAAAAACAGAGATTTTGCCCCAAAAAGGAGTCTAGTACCTTCTGTTTTCTTCAAGGAAGCCCAGGCTGTTAGAAATTATTTTAGTTTGGCTGGGCATGGTGGCTCACACCTGTAATCCCAACACTGTGGGAGGCCAAGGCAGTCAGGAGTTCAAGACCAGTCTGGCCAACGTGGTGAAACCCTATTTCTACTAAAAATACAAAAAAATTGGCCAGGTGTGGTGGTGGGCACTTGTAATCCCAGCTACTTGGGAGGCTGAGGCAGGAGAACTGCTTGAACCCAGGAGGCAGAGGTTGCAGTGAGCTGAGATCACACCATTGCACTCCAGCCTGGGCAACTACAGCAAGACTCCATCTCGAAAAAAAAAAAGAAATTATTTTATCTCCCTCATGCAGCAGAGGGTGGCAAGAGGAAGGAGAGACAGGTGGAAGTAAATGGAGAAAACATAATTCAGTCAACTGAGAATAAAAAAACTTTTTCTCAAAAAACAAGACCCTAGAGAGAAAGAAAACATAAAGGCCTTTTAAATATATATATATACATTATACATATTATATTATGAATTTTATATTATAGATAATATATAAATATGAATTACATATTATATAGGTAATATATAAATATGAAAATGCACACAGAGACACATTTACATCTTGGATATTAGCTTTTAATTAAGCTGACTTTTAACCTTTGAGCTCTTAAAAAATCCTTTTAAATCTCAATACCATTTTTTAGCTGGGACAAACTACTGATATTTCAAAAGTAACAGAAATGTCAAGCCAGAGATGACCTGATTTAGGAACCAACCCAGGCTGTCATGGTGAAAAAAAGGGTAGAATCTTAGCTACTGATTACAATGTGAAGTCATTGCTCTATAAGTTTGATTGGCTAGCAAAAGGTGGCCTAGTTATGCAAATGCAGTCCCTCAAGTAGTAAAACTCTTTCTTTTTTTGCTGGCCGTTTCCCCCCCCCCCCCCGCCCCCCCGGCTATGGGAATTTCGCTAATTCAGAGGCTTTGTTCCCCATAATTTGGAACTTTTTTTCAGACTTGATCAAGTTGGGTAGAGTTGGTCAAACCCAATGGAAAAAGATCAAAACAACAACAAAAACAGAAACAAACAAAAAACAGTTAGCAAAACAAGCAATTGCATAATTTATACAATAACTGAATACTCTAATGGTAAGGAAAAATTAAGATCAGCTGGTTGTTAATGTTAACTTTAGTCATTCAGGAGAATTTCCAAGACAAAACCCAAATTCAGCTACTTATCTAGGAATGGGGCCCAGGCTGAAGACTGTGCTCCACCATCTTAGAAGCAGGAAAAATCTCAAACATTCCTTCCCTGTTGGAAGTGAGCTGAAACTCCAGGAATGAGTTGCCTGCTCTCCATCGTCATGGAAGCAAAAAAGCTGGCTTTCTTGTTGGAAGTGAATAAAACTCCAGAAAAAGGAGTTGTACAGCAAAATAAACCTTAGATCGCAACCAAATTTGGGGAGATCAAGGATTCTCTGGAGGGGAGTAGCTCCCAGACCTCAGCAAAATGTCCTGTTGGTTTGAGCAATAAAGATATTCATTCACGCTGGTACCAAGCACCAATAGGAGATTTATCAAAGGTAAGGGACACCTCCACTCAGAGTCCCTTACCTGTGTTGCCAATTTATAAACCAAAAGGTATTCAAGAGAGGTCTCAATTGATTAGAAGTTTATTTTGCCAAAGTGAAGGATGTGTGCCTGGGAGACAGGCCTGTTTCTTTCTCCAAAGATGATTTTCAGGGCTTCAGTACTTAAAGGGGAAAAGCAGGCTGGAGGAGACAGAGGGAGGATATGGTCACATTACTGAATCCACATGTTGTAAGAGAAAAAAAGTAGGTAGGGGAATAGTCAATTATGTATTCATCCTGTGCTCACTATACCATAAGGTGACCACAGAATAGCTACTTGTGGAGATATTTAACTTATCTGTAGCTTGCTGCTTAGTAACAAAATGGAAAGTAGCTTCTTGCATGACTCAGTTTTCAGGTTAATTTTTTTTTCTTTTGGCAGAGTGAGTTGGGATCCCAACTTTCTACTTTCCTTTCACAGATCATATATTTAAATGTGAAAAGTAAAAATATAAAGCTGTTTGGGGCTCAGAAACCAATACCTCCAAGTACGGCATTTTGACTTGCTGAACTGAAAAAGCCTTAAGGTCTTGAAAAGAGCCAGGCACATTCCTCAGCCCCGGGCTCAAAACAAACAAGCCCAGTACAAACACATCCCATCCTCCCATCCCACCACATATCACCATATATCTCTTAAACTTCCCCCGGCTCAAAACAAACAAGCCCAGTACAAACACCACCAGGAAAGTCTCCGATAAGGGGACAGATGAGGGGACAGCCGTTCAAAGTTTTACTGAAAGAGCGGGAACCAAAAGAATTCCTTTGTTCCCCTGTAACTTTCAGGCTATAAAAAGCAAACACTCGCATTATTCAGGGCCCTCTTGTATGCGGTGGAATGGAGGGACCAGGTTCGAACTTGTAGTAAAGATCCTTGCCGCTTGGCTTTGACTCTGGACTCTGGTGGTCTTCTTTGGGGAACAAACGGTCTGGGCATAACGTCTGGGGGCCCGTCCGGGATTCCCCAAGCCCACCAGACCCCTGGTCAACGGATCTGCTAGGATCGATCTACTGATAGGTGAGCTGGCTCGTCTCCGTTTGTCTGTCTGTGTCTGTTCTGAATCCGAATCTGTGACTCGCGAGGTCTGAAACTGGAGCTGGCACAGTCCTGGCGGACGCGTTATAGGACGGCCAGCGGAGACCGGTGGGAGACGTCCCCTGGCTCTCATCTGATCTATATTGCGATCTGAGCTGCCCTGGTTTGGCGGGCAGCAGCTGTATCTGAGCTGCCCGGTTGGGTGGGCAGCATCTGTCTCTGCTCTGAGCTGCCCGGGTTTGGCGGGCAGCAGCCGTATCTGAGCTGCCCGGTTGGGCGGGCAGCAGCTGTCTCTGATCTGAGCTGCCCCGGTTTGGTGGGCAGCAGCTGTCTCTGATCTGAGCTGCCCCGGTTGGGCGGGCAGCAGCCGTATCTGAGCTGCCCGGTTGGGCGGGCAGCATCTGTCTCTGATCTGAGCTGCCCCGGTTTGGCGGGCAGCAGCCGTATCTGAGCTGCCCGGTTGGGCAGGCAGCAGCTGTCTCTGATCTGAGCTGCCCCAGTTTGGCGGGCAGCAGCCGAATCTGAGCTGCCCGGTTGATCGGGCAGCATCTGTCTCTGATCTGAGCTGCCCCGGTTTGGCGGGCAGCAGCCGTATCTGAGCTGCCCGGTTGGGCGGGCAGCAGCTGTCTCTGATCTGAGCTGCCCCGGTTTGGTGGGCAGCAGCTGTCTCTGATCTGAGCTGCCCCGGTTTGGCAGGCAGCAGCCGTATCTGAGCTGCCCGGTTGGGCGGGCAGCATCTGTCTCTGATCTGAGCTGCCCCGGTTTGGTGGGCAGCAGCCGTATCTGAGCTGCCCGGTTGGGCGGGCAGCAGCTGTCTCTGATCTAAGCTGCCCCGGTTTGGCGGGCAGCAGCCGTATCTGAGCTGCCCGGTTGATCGGGCAGCATCTGTCTCTGATCTGAGCTGCCCCGGTTTGGCGGGCAGCAGCTGCCTCTGACCAGGGCTGCCAAAGTGCGCCTGTGATTAGATATCATTAATAAGTCAGATCAGATTTCCTTTACAGGGATTCAAACCCACATTCCTTTACAGGAAGAGACTACAAATTATTACAGGATGGGTAATACCCAGAGCACTCCTCTATCTCTCCTTACGAGTAATTTCAAAGAAGTTAGAGCAAGGGGCCATGATCTTGGTATAGAAATCAGGAAAGGAAAGCTAATTACTCTGTGTCGCTCCGAATGGCCTGCCTTTGATGTGGGGTGGCCGCCCGAAGGGACCTTCCGACTTGCTGTCATCACTAAGGTAAAGTCCAAGATTTTCCTACCTGGGCGTGCAGGCCACTTAGATCAAATCCCATATATCCTCATATGGCAGGACCTTGTTGAGAACCCGCCTCCTTGGCTGTCCCCTTTCCAATTGGCCTCTGAACCCTGTAAGGCACTGGTTGCTCGACCACTAAAATCCAAGCAACCAGCTGCCCCCCCCATCCTGTTCTACCTGACAGCGGGGACCCACTGTTCACAGAACCCCCTCCGTACCCCTCCGGGCCCCAGGCCCCAGCCCCCCTGGCTGAGCTGCGGGAGGGAGCAGGCGGACGGGAGGCGGCCGGCACACACGGGCCCGCTGAAAGGGAAAGTAACTTTGAAGGGCCGGCGGGGAGGACGCGAGGGCGCACTTCGCGGACTAGCCCCCCTCAGCCGCCTGACTCCACGGTGGCTTTACCCCTTCGGGAAATAGGACCCCCAGATGACACAGGAATCCCCAGGCTCCAGTACTGGCCATTCTCCACCAGTGATCTGTATAACTGGAAAACTCAGAGTGCTCGGTTTTCAGACAACCCCAAAGATTTACTGGCTTTACTAGATAGTGTCATGTTCACCCACCAGCCCACTTGGGATGATTGTCAGCAGCTCCTCCGAATTTTGTTCACCACGGAAGAGTGAGAGAGAATACAGATAGAAGCTAGAAAGCTGGTCCCGGGGGACGATGGTCAACCGACTGCCAACCCTGACCTCATAAACGCAACCTTTCCTCTGACCAGGCCGGCGTGGGACTACAACACGGCAGAAGGTAGGGGACAGCTACACCTTTATTGCCAGACTCTAATGGCAGGTCTCTGGGCAGCTGCTCGCAAGCCCACTAATTTGGCTAAAGTATATTCTATTCTGCAGGGAAAGACAGAGAGCCCAGCTACCTACTTAGAAAGATTAATGGAAGCTTTTAGACAGTACACCCCCATAGATCCAGAGGCTCCAGGAAGTCAGGCAGCTGTTGTAATGTCTTTCGTAAATCAGGCAGCCCCAGATATTAAGAGAAAACTCCAGAAATTAGAAGACTTGGAGGGAAAGCGGATTCAGGACCTCCTTCAGATAGCCCAGCGGGTTTACAATAACAGAGATACTCCAGAGGAAAAGCAATTTAAGGCCACTAAAAAAAAAATGACCAAGGTCCTGGCAGCAGTGGTACAGAAAGAGCATCTACAGCCAGAGGTAACATATCTAGGGTACCTGCTTAAGGGAGGGCAGCGCTGGCTAACAGACGCCCGGAAACAAACTGTTCTGCAGATCCCCAGGCCACAATCCACCCGACAAGTGAGAGAATTCCTGGGGTCGGCAGGATTTTGCAGACTATGGATACCTGGGTTCGCAGAACTGGCTAAACCCTTGTATCAGGCAACACGGGGGCAACAGCCATTTAATTGGACAGACGAAGCCGAGTTGGCCTTCCAACAGATTAAAACCACCCTACTCTCCGCGCCTGCACTAGGACTACCTGATGTTACCAAGCCCTTCCACTTATACGTGGATGGGAATAAGGGTGTCGCCCAGGCGGTAATAACTCAGAACTTAGGCCCCTGGCGGAGGCCAGTTGCCTACCTGTTAAAGAAGTTAGACCCAGTAGCTGTCGGGTGGCCCCCTTGTCTCCGAATGATTGCGGCCACGGCTCTGATGGTGCAAGATGCTGATAAACTTGTCATGGGGCAAGAATTGCGGGTCGTTACTCCACATGCCATCGAAGGTGTACTCAAACAGCCACCTAATCGATGGATGAGTAACGCCCGGCTCACCCACTACCAAGGACTACTACTAAATCCTCTCAGGATAATTTTCCTGCCCCCAACGACCTTAAACCCTGCCTCGCTGCTGCCCAACCCGGACCTGGACGCCCCACTCCATGACTGCACCAAGATACTAGCTCAGGTGCACGGAGTTCGAGAAGACCTGCAGGACCGCCCACTTCCTGACGCCGACCTCGTCTGGTTCACTGATAGGAGCAGCTTCATGCATCAAGGCCAGAGGTACGCTGGAGCGGCAGTAACTTCAGAGACTGAGGTAATCTGGGCGGAACCCCTGCCCCCGGGGACATCGGCCCAGAAGGCCGAACTGATAGCGCTCACCCAAGCTCTTACCTTAGGGGCGGGGAAAAAGCTGACAGTATATACAGACAGCCGATATGCTTTTGCAACGGCGCATATACATATGGCCATTTACAGGGAGCGAAGGTTACTGACGGCTGAAGGAAAAGAGATAAAAACAAGCAAGAGATCCTAGCCCTGCTAACAGCCCTATGGAGGCCAGAAAAATTAGCCATTGTACATTGCCCAGGGCATCAGAAACTAACTACTCCAACTGCTCAAGGCAACTTTCTGGCAGACCAAACTGCAAGAAATGTGGCGAAGGCTCCCAGCCAACTCCTTGCACTCCAGCTCCCTGACCCGGGCCCCCGGGACTTGCCATATTTCCCTGAATATTCAGAACAAGATCTCCAGTGGATTGACAAACTTCCCCTGAAACAAATCCAGAATGGGTGGTGGACTGATACGAATGACCAAACCATCCTACCAGAAAAATTAGGACAACAGGTGTTAGAACACATCCACCGAACCACCCACCTGGGGGCCCGGCGGATGATAGACCTGATCAGACGCTCCAAGCTCAAAATCAGACATATAGCTGAGACGGCCAGCAGTATCGTGACAAGTTGCAAAGTCTGCCAGCTTAACAACGCATACCCCCAATCTCAAGCTGCAGCAGGAACAAGGCTCAGGGGAACCAGGCCCGGTATCTACTGGGAAGTAGATTTTACTGAAATAAAGCCAGGAAAGTACGGGTACCGGTACTTACTTGTCTTTGTAGATACTTTTTCAGGGTGGACTGAAGCATTCCCAACCAAAAGAGAAACTGCTCAGGTCGTAGCAAAGAAAATTCTGGAAGATATCCTTCCCAGGTATGGCTTCCCCATCCAGATAGGGTCAGATAATGGGCCCGCTTTCGTCGCTAAGGTAAGTCAGGACTTGGCTTCCATCCTTAGGGCAAATTGGAAACTACATTGCGCTTACAGGCCCCAGAGTTCAGGACAGGTAGAAAGGATGAATCGGACCTTAAAAGAGACCTTAACTAAATTGACTATAGAGACTGGCGCTAATTGGGTAGTCCTTCTCCCCTATGCTCTGTTCCGGGCCCGTAATACCCCTTACAAACTGGGCCTCACCCCTTACGAAATCATGTATGGCAGACCTCCACCCCTGGTTCCTAGCTTAAAAGATGACCTGCTTAAGTCTGAAACGGAAAATGTCTCTGAATTCTTATTTTCCTTACAAGCCTTACAGAAAATTCACCAAGAAATCTGGCCCAAGCTGAGAGAGCTATATGAGACCAGTCCCCCACCGACACCCCATCCGTACCAGCCGGGAGACTGGGTCCTGGTTAAGCGACACCGACAAGAGACCCTAGAGCCCAGGTGGAAAGGACCACTCCAAGTACTCCTGACCACACCCACCGCCTTGAAGGTAGAAGGCATTGCGTCGTGGATCCACTACACCCACGTCAAGCCAGTGGACCCAACCTCCGACCTTCTGGGGCCAATCACGGCGGCGGCGGCTGAAGCACCGGACACGTGGACTGTGGACAGAGCTAAGAACAACCCCTTAAAACTCACCCTGCGCCGGCAGCATAACTCACTGCAAACATGCAGTTAGGTAGTCTAACTCTAACATTAGTCGCCCTAGTGGCCGCTGGGGAAAACATAAAGCCAGCTCCTAATCCCTTTGTCTGGAGATTCTGGCTTTATGAAAACCAAACCCACCCTGGGCAACCTCATAAGCCCGGGAAATTAGTGGCCAGTGCAGATTGCCCCTCCTCAGGCTGCAATAGCCCAATTTTACTAAATTTTACCGATTTCCCAGTAGCCAAACCAGTGGCACCAATAATATGCTTCGAGTATGATCAGACTGAATACAATTGTAAGCACTATTGGTGGCACCAAAGTGCCGGCTGCCCTTATAACTATTGTAACATCCATAAATACCAATGGTGGGGTGGAGAAGAACAGATAGATCCCAGATGGCCCTTCCATCGCAGACGAGATAGAGACCTTTCATATACATGGATAGTTAGAGACCCCTGGAACTCCCGCTGGACCACGCCTCAACACGGGGCTGTATACTACTCCTCCGCCTCCACATGGCCTAGCAGTCACCTCTATCTGTGGCGGGGTCTAGTGCAGGTACGGCCCCTGGTCCATGGAAATATCCAGTGACAAGAAAACCGCCTGACACAAGATTTACGTCCTTTTTCCTGGTTAAAATTATTGCAAGAAGGATTAGAACTTGCCAACCTTACAGGACTTCACAGCCTGTCTGGCTGCTTTCTATGTGCCACTCTAGGGCGTCCACCACTAACCGCTGTCCCCCTGCCATGGGGATCATCCACCTCTGCCCAAGCTGACAACACCAAAACCTCTCATATGCCCCTATCCCTAACGTGCCACTATACCTAAACCCCAGTCAAGAGAAGTTTCCCTACTGTTTCTCAGGAACTAATTCCAGCCTCTGCAAACATCACTGCAACGCCCCCTAACATCACCTTAAGGGCTCCGTCAGGCATATTCTTCTGGTGTAATGGAACATTATCTAAAAACCTATCAAGCCCCTCTGTTACCAACCTACTGTGTCTTCCTGTCACATTAGTTCCCCGGTTAACTCTCCTTACTGCCGGCGAGTTCCTAGGGTATACCGGTAACTGGACTAGTGCTGTTATTCACCCAGACCCTAGACCGAGACCTGCACGAGCCATATTTCTCCCCCTCATTGCAGGAATCTCCCTCACCGCATCCTTCATGGCGGCCGGACTGGCTGGGGGAGCCCTAGGTCACACCCTTATAGAAAGTAACAAGCTGTACCAACAATTTGCCGTTGCTATGGAGGAGTCAGCTGAGTCCCTTGCCTCCCTCCAGCGGCAGCTTACGTCCCTAGCACAGGTAACCTTGCAGAACCGGAGGGCCTTAGACCTACTCCCTGCTGAAAAAGGGGGAACGTGTATGTTTCTAAAGGAAGACTGTTGTTTCTACATAAATGAATCAGGACTCGTGGAAGACCGAGTCCAACAGTTATGCAAGTTAAGCACAGAAGTAAGAACACGGCAGTTTGCTTCAGCTGCAGACCAATGGTGGAACTCATCTATGTTTTCTCTGTTAGCCCCCTTCCTTGGACCCCTGCTGAGTCTACTATTTCTGCTTACCGTAGGACCTTGTGTTGTTAACAGAATTTTGCGGTTCGTTAAAGAAAGGTTTAACACTGTACAACTCATGGTCCTCAGAGCCCAATACCAACCTGTAAATGCTGAAACAGAATCAGACTTATAAGACCCAAGATTGGCTCTAAAAAAATACCTGAAAAGAAAGGGGGGGAATGAAAAGAGCCAGGCACGTTCCTCAGCCCCGGGCTCAAAACAAACAAGCCCAGTACAAACACATCCCATCCTCCCATCCCACCACATATCACCATATATCTCTTAAACTTCCCCCCGGCTCAAAACAAACAAGCCCAGTACAAACACCACCAGGAAAGTCTCCGATAAGGGGACAGATGAGGGGACAGCCGTTCAAAGTTTTACTGAAAGAGCGGGAACCAAAAGAATTCCTTTGTTCCCCTGTAACTTTCAGGCTATAAAAAGCAAACACTCGCATTGTTCAGGGCCCTCTTGTATGTGGTGGAATGGAGGGACCAGGTTCGAACTTGTAGTAAAGATCCTTGCCGCTTGGCTTTGACTCTGGACTCTGGTGGTCTTCTTTGGGGAACAAACGGTCTGGGCATAACAGTCTCTTTGACCTTCCCCTATCCTCCACTGCCTCTCCCAAAGAAGCTGAAGTTCCTTTATCTGCCTAGGATCCGGATCCAGCAAGGAGGACAGTTCTTTCTTCCGCTCCGTTATCTCATTATCTATTGCAGAAAAGACCCAGACGTGACCATACCTGAGAAGACGGTATAATGACTGTCTCCAAGGATCATTTAAATTCCAAAGAAAATGATTTGCAAGTTGATCTCTGCTCCCCAATCCAATCATTCTCCCTATCAATTATTTATCGCCCCTCAGTGGAATTCCTCTTCTACCTGCTCCCATAATCTATGTTACCAGGGTACAAGCCCCCATTCTTTGTATAACTTCAAGATAGTATATAAGTTTCTATAACTCAAAAAGTTTCTATTACTCACTGGGAAGTTGGGTCTTCATTCTGAAGGCTCCTATGTAGACACATTGAATTAATTTGTATGTCTTTTCTCCTCTTAATCAGTCTGCTTCATGCCAGTGATTTTTCAATGAACCTTTAGTGGGTGAATGGCCATAGCCCCCACAACATGGCAGTGTGAGCAGGATGGTCAAAGCTATGCTTCTGTCCTGGAAGCTGCATTGAAGAGAAACCAGGAACCTGGGTAAAGGGTTCCTTTATCCGGAACCCGGAAGCAAAGGGGTAAGAATTTCTTACCAGCCAGGGGGCCTCTCTCCCTCTGTGCACTCCAGCTGATGAGATGGTAAAAATCACTGGTTGTCTCCTCTACATGGTTTTGATCAATGGGAAAAAAGAATTTGTGTGACGAGCCTTGGGTTGTAGTGACTCTGGTGTACATGTGGTATGAATATTCATACTGTTTGACCCACTTCCCTCTCAGAAATAGCTTTTTTTGTTGCTCTTTTCCTTTGTCTTTTTCTTTCTGGGTTGTTCTGTCATAAAGAGGGGTACCGTAGGGGAGAACATGAGCCTAGAACCCCTTTAAACCCACTGTTCAAGACCCTGCAGACTGATCAGTTTTCACAGTTCTATGTTGTCATCTGTAAAGACAAACTTTGCTGTAGGTCCCAGAAATAAAAATCAGATGAGAGTCCCCTCTCATCTTGTTTTATGGCCTTGAGAGCTTGATCTTGTGACTAGATGGGGGTACCCTCTCTTGGTCTCTGCCATCTGGACTGCATGATTTTTTTTAAATTTTAACTTTTATTTTTGACACAAGATCTCATTCTGTCATCCAGGCTGGAGTGCAGTGGTGTGATCATGACTCACCACAGCTTTGACCTCATCAGCTCAAGTGATCCTTCCACCTCAGCTCCCCAAGTAGTTTGGATTATGGGCACGTGCCACAATGCCTGGCTAATTTTTTTTTGATTTTGTGTAGAGATGGTATCTCATTATGTTGCCCAGGCTGGTCTCGAGCTCCTGGGCTCAATGTTGGAGGTGGGGCATGATGGGAGGTGACTGGATCCTGCCTCAGCCTCCCAAAGTGCTGGGATTACAGGCATCACACTGTGTCCAGGAAGAGGGCATGAATTTTTGGGTTCATATCAGGGGACCAGTCTGAAAGGACAGGGAGTCCAAGATGTAATATTTTAAGCAGCACACTCTTCATCTCAAGTGTGTCAAGCTCTTAGGGGAGTTTTGTCTTAAAAGGTCCCGTCTCTATGGGGCTTCTGTTGTGTAAACCAAAAAGTATCTGAGACAGGTCTCAATCAATTTAGAAGTTTATTTTGCCAAGGTTAAGGACATCCTTGGAAGAAATAAACATGGAATCACAGAAACAGTCTGTGGTCTGTGCCTTTCTCTAGCTGTGATTTTGAGGGCTTCAGTTTTTAAAGGGGAAAAGTGGGCTGGAGGGGAAAGAGGGAGGGTATGGTAATCCACATGTTGCAAGAGAAAAGCAGCAGGCAGGGGAATTTATGCATTCAATTTATGTATACAATTATGTATTTATCTCATGATCAGTAAATCAGCACTTTACATAAGATAAGGTGAACCTACAGTAGCTGCCTGAGGAGATGATTAACCTTTTATCTGCAGCTATCTGCTTAGGAACAAAAGGCAAGGCAACATCTTACATGACTCAGCTTTCAGGATAATTTTTTTCTTTTGGCATAATGAATTAGGGCCCCAAGTATTTATTCTCCTTTCACATTGTCTTTTGTTATTTTAAGTCTATTTCTGAGAGTAACTTTTTAATGATCATGGGGATTGCTTCCTCCACGCCCTCCCCAGGAATACCTCTTGCTTATGTAGAAAAAAACCTGGAAAGTTACCACCTGGGCTTTCAAGAGGCTTTTGCATTGAGTTACTATTGGAACTAAGTACACCACTGAAAATAAAAAAGATTTTATACATTTCTTACTCTAAATAATTAATGGGAAAATCAAAAATTTTAAAAGGACATAGGCTAGTATCATGGCTAGCCTTAGAAATTCTCTTGATAAAATTAAAAAGAGTGAAAAAAAAAAGTTTTGACCTGAAAGTTAAAATCTTTTGCGAGTTCAAAACTGCCTGCTCTACATTCCCTCCGGGAAGATCAGTGGAGAGCAGCTGATGTGGTTTGGATGTTTGTCGTCTCCAAATCTCATGCTGAATGTGATTCTCAAAGTTGGAGGTGGGACCTGGGCGGAGGGAGGGTGATTGGATTACAGGAGCAGATCCTTCATGAAGAGTTTAGCACCATTCCCTTGGTGATAAGTGAGTTCTTAGTTCATGCAAGATCTGGTTGTTTAAAAGAGTCTAGGATCTCTCTTCTTTCTCTCTCTCTCTCTCACTCACTCTTGGCATGTGACATGCTGGCTCCCTATCACCTTCTATCATCATTGTAAGTGTCCTGAGGCCTCACTGGAAGTAGATGCCAGCACCGTGCTTCCTTTAAAGCCCGCAGAGCCATGAGCCAATCAAACCTCTTTTCTTTATAAATTACCCAGCCTCAGGTATTGCTTTATAGCAATGCAAATACAGGTTAATGCACCACCCCATGCCGTAGTACAGTAGCTAAGTTTCTCCCATTTGACTAATGCTGCGTGGGTTCAATACCCAGCCAGGGAATTGCATTTATTGATCCTTTTTCCTTCCATGGACAGTTTCCGATTTCTCGTCCTGTGTTTTCCTTTCTCTGAGCTATCTCTAGGGTGATTCTGGATCGTGTAAAAATTGTTTGCCACCTCTTTGGAGATAACTCGTGCACCCATGATTAAGTCATAATTTTGATTGAGACCCTTAGAAAGATACCTTTGGTAAAGAAACTCAAAAGCCAAAAATATCAGCTGTTGTTCTGGCTAAAATCTGGTAACAGGAGACTTGAAAGAATTGTTTTTTTAAAGAGCTCTGTGGCTAAAAATCAGCTTAATTAAAAGCTGATATTCAAGTGTTCTCTCTCTGTCTCTCTCTCTCTCTATATATATATACACATATATATATACGTGCGTGTGTGTGTGTGTATTTAAAAGGCCTTATACTTTTCTTCCTTTTTTTTTATTCTATTTTTGGGATTTTTTTTTTTTTCAGATGACTGAAACCTTTTTAAAGAACTCATGTGTTTGGTTTCTATGTTCACTTCCTTTTCTTAAAAATTGTTCTTCAAGTTAGTTTTATTTCACCCTATTCTTCATATATTGTAAATTCTAACAGCCCAAGAACCCTCAAGAAAAACAGAAAAAGGTGCCACAGACTCCTTTTTGGGAGCAACTGCTTTTTTTCCTCTGGGAATCCCAAGTTGTAAATGGACATAGTCCTCTCAGATCTAAAACTGTTCTTTCTGTATTGTGTTATGTGGTCTTTTTGGCTTTTTGGGGTACCAGAAATTACTTTGCATTGTGCAAAAATAACCTTGGTGTATGTAATAGTTAAGTAAGAGATACACTCTTAGAGATGGCTAGTGGTAGTTACTTATAGTGAATGGTTATTACTCCAAGGTGCTACTTATTTTGTGGCACATTTGGAGGGGGAAAATGTGCTTTTGGGTATTTAAAAGCTACGTAAATACCCCCACTCCCCAATAAGGGATAAGACTCCCATGGGGGATGGGCTGATCACACAGTGGGCTGATCAGTGTTGAGTTGTCCACCAATCTTGGGAGAATGTCCCTGCAGTGGAGTGTATTGTAAAAGCATTGCACTGTCACATTCCACTGTATCCCCCTCTTTTTGGGGACCCAAGATTCAATGTAAAATGGGATCCTTGATTTTGGGGCATCTGTGT
Source organism: Pan troglodytes (assembly GCF_028858775.2). Taxonomy (NCBI): domain Eukaryota; kingdom Metazoa; phylum Chordata; class Mammalia; order Primates; family Hominidae; genus Pan; species Pan troglodytes. Next base: position 153,391,930 of record NC_072404.2, on the reverse strand, counting down.
TCTGCCTTCCAGCTTTGCCTACTTGTTGCATATTTAAATATTAAAGCTGCATGCTTTCCTGGCCCTTTCCTTACCGAAAACCAGTTATCTACATAGGGAATAAGTTAAGTTAAAAAGCCAAAATAGAGGCAGAGCCCAGTGGCTCACATCTGTAATCCCAGCACTTTGGGAGGTGAAGGTGGGAGAATCACATGAAGCCAGGTGTTTGAGACCACCCTGGGCAACATAGTGAGACTCCACCTCTACCAAAAGAATTTAAAAATTAGCTGGGCATGGTGGCATGCCCTGTAGTCTTATAACCAAAGTGGAGGCTCAGCTGCTCACTGCCAACGGAGTCCATTTAATAAGAGTGAGGACTGGTATAAAGAAAGTGATATTTTATTCTGAAGCTAGCTTAGGGGAAGAAGTTATAACGCTTCCTGCCTGAGGGTACCACTTTTCTTTTGGATCAGAAAGCAAGCACTTTTAAAGGGGGCTTAGCATTAATGGCACAAGGGGTGGGAGGAAGTGAGCAGGTGAGGGGTTGGCATGTTAGCTTAGTGCCATATCTACCAGGTGATCAAGCTGGTGACTGCTGGTGTCTCCATGGGCAGGCATAGTTTGGGTTGTAAATTGACTGTTATCTCTCGAGGCAACCTCCTGGTGGGTGAGATTTCCTTTCTGGAGCTCCTAAGCATATAGTTAGGTGAATTTGCCCTGTAGGGAATGTCTGGTGAAGGGGAGGTAAAAGGCTATTAAAATTTAGAAATCTGCATTTCTAAAGGACCAAGTAAAAAGTGGGGAAAGGAGGAAAAAGAAAAGAAGAGAGAGAGAGAAAACAAATAAACTATTTCTTAGGAAAATGGGAGTACTTGGTTACAATTCCCCACTACCAAGTTCCCTTCCATCTCTGTGAAATTGGGGTACTGTATTTATTCTGGCTACTTCCTGCTGAAAGACAGTGTAGTTATTGGGTATTGGTATGGAATTGATCTGTTTGGATTTGGAAATATTCATCAATACCTGGACTTTACAGATGATATTTGTTGGACCATTATGGTGCAAGGTCTGGAAAGTCTCTGGGGAAAGCCCATCTCGCATTCCCATATGGAGGGTGCAGCAGCAGTAAACTCCACAACAGAGGGATATGCCTATCCTTGAAATCAGGGCGAATGTTACAGCCAGCTTTTGCTACCAGGATGGTACTGACCTGAGTCAGGACAATAATCACTGGTCTAGTGACAATGTGGAGTCAGACAAAGTTTTGATTTGTTGGTATGTATCTTGCAGGGCTATCTGAGACATTTCCCAAATTTACTGGGATGTATACACAGCATTTAGTCTTAATTATCATACAGGTTGCCCACTGTCCATCATAACTGGATATAATGACAGGTTGGCTAAATATGTATTTAACAGGTTACAGGAAGAGCTATGAATACTCATGAACATTGTCATAAGCACTGTCTAGTTCTTGAGAATGGATCAGTTTAGTTAAATAGCTGTGTCCCATCCAGGAGGTGGCATTGCAGGTGGGCTAGGCCTCTACATGTGATAAAGGCAAACAGATTATTAATAAGAGGCATTTCTATGGAGACAGAAGAAAAACAAAGGTTAACACTGAGCACAATTTATTCAGATGTTAGACTCAAAGCATCTTTAGTTACAGAAGAGGAAGGCTGTGGCAGTCTGACATGTCTTTCTCATCTATATTACAAGGAATAATGTAGTAGTAATTTCATTGATTCCAAGTCAGAAAAATTTTCAAGCAATAATTTGGGACTTGAAGCCTGGATGGAATTCAGGATTCAGTCCAAATTGCAGAAAATAAAAACTCACAAACAAACAGTGAACACAACTAGACTCTAACAACAGGTGTACTATTTTTTTTTCTAAAACATATTTTTTTCTCTCTAGTTATTTTTACTAAAGACAAGTCATTGTAGAACCAATTTATTTGCATAATAAATTTCAGTCTTATCATCTGTGGCCTGAATATTTGCATAAAGTATAGCAAGAATTATTACTTGCCACATAGACTCTTTCTAAAATTGACTTTGCTGGTAGTGTGGAATCTCAGATTTTTAAAGCCTTGAGCCCAGTCATGGATTTATCTGTACCTGCAAATACTTGTATGAGTTGGGGGAATTCCTCTCCTTAAGGCCCCAAGATAATTTGGGGCTCCTGGACCTGTCAGGTGACATTCTTTACTTACCACAGGTGAGGAACTCTATACAAGGACTGTGTAGACAAGGTATGAGGCCAGTTTTCCCAAGGGGCTTTTATTGGCTCTATAAGTCAACTGTGATTACTTAAAGCAGTCTGTTTATACCTGAAAGTATGCCACTCTAGTCAAAGCCTTGGTAAAATCACCAGGGTCTCCAATGGTGTCTTGTTACAAAAGAAAAAAGATTCTTATTGAACTTGTGCAAACAACTATACTGCCATAAATTAAGTACACTTACAAATAGTTTTCAAATTCTGAGGAAACCAGGTAGACAGAAAGAAATACGCTCTAAATTTTACTCTCAAGAATGTACTTTACCCAGTTGCTAAAAGCTGCAAACAGTACAAAAGACAAAAGGTTTTCTGAACTTTGTGAAACAAAAGAATTAGCAATGTTTCAAACAAAAAGTTGTAAAAAGACTATTTTGGTCTTCCATTAGTTCAGTCTATGTAATTAACTCCTGTCCTGCTTGACATTTATGAACACATTAACTCTCTATGGCAGTCTTGGAAGTTTTTCCCTCTATTCTAATGTCACAATTTTCAAAGTTATCAGAAACTTAAATTCCAGGGCAACTCTCAGAGTCCTATAGCTGATTATAAAACTGCCTATGAAAAGAATCAGAGTGAAATAATAATTGGCAACTGCATACAGAGGGGTTTGAGGCTCCCTTTCCTTTGGGGATTGCCAACTCTCTCCTCTAGCCTAACAAATAACTCCGCTCACCGCCACTCAGGCCTGCAAAGTGAACACCAGGCCACCGGGGCCTGAAGAGTACTGGAGCAAGGGGGTTGCTTGTGGCAGGGTCAGGGGAGGGGCTGCCCAGGCCGAGTGAGGGGCTAAAGTCTCAGAACAGCTATGGTTAAAGTCTGATCACCTTATGGCACAAAACAATTTAACATAACAATTATAATTGTTACTGATAATGTATAGACATATCAGAATTATAGGACATATCAGAATTATGGGAATCCTATACAATTTTGGAACACATGCTAATAATATATTTATATGAATATAACCCAAAGAAAGTTTAAACACCATTTTATATTTGGCAATATTTTTTGTATGGTGTTAGTATGCCAAATAAGCCAAATATGTCTCTTTTGGACTTTAGGGAACCTAATATCTAAAAGGGTTAGCCAGATCAAAGAAAAAGCTTAATTTAGAACTTGACTTTGGAAAGTTTGTCAAATATCAAAGGTTTAAACACTTACTATTACAAAATAGAATCCCAGGTCACTATAAGTCATTTATTTAGCCAAAATGATATCCCTCCTTCTCAGGATGAAGATATATTCCTATCTTATGAAAACATTCAAGTAACACCCTGGACATTTTCATGTTACTCTCTTTTTTAGTACCTGGTGATTGGCTTTGGTTAGATTTTCTATTTCAACCAATGCTTCTTCCTGTTCTTTCATTTTTAGCTTCTCTTTCAGTTTCTCTGCTTTGAACAGTTAGGTACAGTCATTAAATAGCTTTTGGTTCATCTGCATGAAGAGCTTCAGTGTGTTGGATATCAAGCCATGTATTGTCTTGTTCCAATGGGTCTTTGAATTGCAGTACAAGCATGGAAACATGATCAGCAGAATCTTTGCTGCGCTGTTACTGATTAAGCTCATAATGTATTCATTATTCCGGTAATAGAGCACTTGCTCTGCCACCTGGAAGTGTGAGCTGGAGACACATTTGGCTAGCTGCCAGAAGAGAGGTTCCATGATCTTCCAAATTCCAATGGTTCAATTATATCTAAAATTTCTTCTAATTTGTTTAAGAAAATTACTTCTTTTGGACTGTAAGACTTTGGCCCATATTTGAGAAGTGCCATCACCATTGATGCAGTGAGGGTGCTATCCTTTTCTAAAAACTGTACTACACAATACGCCAGCTGGAGATGGTAGACTCTCAGAGATTTCACTTTGTGCAAAGGTATAGCACCTTGAATAAGAAAATCTGTGCTCTTCTTTCAGTGGTAAAACAAATCCATTAATCATATTTCCCAATATATCTAGTAACTCTGCTATGTCATCATGATGCTCTGTTTCATAAATAAACCTATAAAATATATTATGTATCTGTTTTCTGATATAAGCTCTCAAGCCTAAGAATTTCCCATAGATTCTGCAAAGGCTGATTTTAGGAAAAGCTCTCTCCCAGGCCAGGCACATGGCTTACACCTGTAATCTCAGCACTTTGGGAGAGTGAGGTGGGTAGATCACTTGAGGCCAAGTGTTCAAGACCAGCCTGAGCAACATGGTGAAACCCCGTCTCTATAAAAAAAATACTAAAATTAGCCAGGTATGGTGGCACGTGCCTGTAGTCCCAGTTACTCAGGAGGCTGAGGTGGGAGAATTGCTTGAACCTGGGAAGCGGAGGTTGCAGTCAGTGAACCATAATTGTGCCACTGCACTCCAGCCTGGGTGAGAGAGCAAACTCTGTCTCAAAACAAACAAAAAACTAAACAACAACAAAAAACTTCCCTGAGGATCTTCACTGTCAAAGCACTCTAAAAGCTGCAATACAAACTTCTGATCAATATATTTCTTTGCTGTATTAGGTTGGAAATCTGGAGACTCTAAAAATCTTTTTTTTTTTTTTTGAGATGGAGTCTCACTCTGTCGCCCAGGCTGGAGTGCAGTGGTGCGATCTCGGCTCACTGCAAGCTCCGCCTCCCGGGTTCACGCCATTCTCCTGCCTCAGCCTCCCGAGTAGCTGGGACTACAGGTGCCCGCCACCACGCCCAGCTAATTTTTTGTATTTTTAGTAGAGATGGGGTTTCACTGTGTTAGCCAGGATGGTCTCAATCTCCTGACCTTGTGATCCACCCGCATTGGCCTCCCAAAGTGCTGGGATTACAGGTGTGAGCCACTGTGCCCAGCCTCTAAAAATCTGAAGAAAAATTCATAAACGAGCTGTAAATGGGGCCAAGTTGCTTCTAACATTGGTTTGTTTTTCTCTGGGCCAGATTCAGCTCCTGGACGATAGAAGGTGGTAATGTTTGAAACATGTCAACTTCAAACATATGGACTACTTCTGGGTAAACAGGCTCTGTGATCCTATTCCAATGATGGGTGATAAATTCTTCCATTTCACTTAAAGTAGCTCATTGTTCTTCCTTCCACTTTAAGTCATTTCGTGGATCAGAAACAAAGTCAAAGAGGACACAACACTGATGTAACTTCCAAATAAAAAGTGTCTCTTGATCAGCAGGAGGAACATCATTTAAAGATGGTAGTGTTTGAAGTTCTTTATTATTGCTTGCGCTAAACCTTGACGAATTTTGCTGTTTGTCTTTCTTGACTATGGGCTGAGAGATTGGTACATTTATGTTAGCAGATACTGTAGATGGGACAGCAACAAGGCTATTTTTCCTGAAGGAAGTTTGCTCTGATCTTACTGTGTCTTGTCCTTTTAAACTTTTTCCACTTTTCCCTGTTTTTGGTGATTCTTTTTCTTTTTATTCCTGTGCCACCCCCCAACACCCCGCCCCGGCCCCACCCCCACCCCCACCCCCACCACATCATTGCCTGCTCCTCGCAGCAGCAGCGCCCCCACCTCATCATCATGTCTCCCTGGCCACAACCACCACCACTGCCATCAGGGGACTGAGTCATTCACTGTTCTCATTCCCCTTTTCTAGGCTCCCAGAGGCTGCGGTAGCTGTGGTGGCAGCTCAGAAATTTTTAAAAAGCAAAAATGTTGCTTGTTGATAGAGGGTAAACTCAACTTTCCACACAAGACCCAATAAAGACAGCATGAGGCCAACCCGAATCTGACTTTTCTCTCTCTCCCTTCTCTTTTTTTTTTTTGGTTGTTTATTTGAAAGGCAAAACCAAAAAGAAAAAAAAAAACAAAAAACAAAACAAAAAAACCTTTCATTATCTTTTAGTAATTACATGAAAATCTTGTTCAAAAGAGAAAGCCAAATTGCATCTTTGCATTAGTGTACTATTCTTAATGAAAGGCCAGGGGTGGTGGCTCACACCTGTAATCCCAGCACTTTGGGAGGCTGAGGTGCGGATTGCTTGAGCCCAGGAGTTCGAGACCAGCCTGGGCAACATGATGAAACACAAAAAATACAAAAAAACTAGCCAAGGATAGTGGTGCATGCCTGTGGTCCCAGCTACCTGGGAGGCTGAGGTGGGAGGATCACCCCTGGGTGGTTGAAGTTGCAGTGAGCTGTGATTTCACCATTTCACTTAGCCTAGGCAACAGAGGGAGACCCTGTCTCAAAGGAAAAAAAAAGGAGGCCCAGTGCGGTGGCTCATGTCTGTAATCCCAGCAGTTTGGGAGATTGAGGTGGGTGGATTTCTTGAGCTCAGGAGTTTGAGACCAGCCTGGGCAAACATGGTGAAGTCCCATCTCCACCAAAAAATACGAAAATTAGGTGGGCATGGTGTTTTGTGCCTTTAGTTCCAGGTACTCGGGAGGCTGAGGTAGGAGGATTGCTTGAGCTCAGGAGGTGGAGATTGCAGTGATCCAAGATTGTACCACTGCACTGCAGCCTGGGTGACAGAGGGAGACCCTGTCAAAAAAAAAAAAAAAGCTTCATTAAACCTTATAAAGAAATCTATCCAATTTTAATTAGTTGACCATAAGGTAAAATTCCCATAAACCTTTTATAAGCCTTTACAATATTTTGTTAAAGAACAAATCAATGCTCCAAGAATACCCTGTTATCCAGACACATGGGCCCAGATTCTGTCTCTGAATTAGGTGTGGCTTTATTTTAATATTGAATTTACAGACGCATTGAAAAATATCCTTCAAATTTTAGCCAACTTGCTCATACTCACAGAACTTCCTTTACAAGATCAATCTTTCACAATTTACAGCTTGTTTAAACCTTCAGTTTTCTCCCGTTATTCTTTTAGGTTAGGACAATCCTTAAAACCTTCTGAATTAGACAAAATTACATTGGCCGGGTACAGTGGCTCACAACTGTAATCCCAGCAATTCGGGAGGCCAAGGTGGGAGGATTGCTTGAGGCTAGGAGTTCGAGACAAGCCTGGGCAACATAGGGAGACCTCATCTCTACAAAAAAATTTAAAAAAATTAGCCAGATGTGGTGGCACACGTCTGTAGTCCTAGTTGCACATGGAGCTGAAGTTGGAGGATGGCTTGAGCCAGGGAGGTCGAGACTGCAGTGAGCCATGATCATGCCACTGCACTCCAGCCTGGGTAACAAAGCGAGATCCTGTCTCAAGAAAAATAAAACCAAAAAAAACCCTAAACATTCCCTTTAACAAAGGCCATACTTCCATGCCTTCTTATAACCTCTTACCAAAAGTACGCTCTACTTTCCTTATAGACCTTGTGTGTTAAACTGTTTCTCTAGTAGTTTCAAGTACATGTCACAGTGTTAACTCTTTGCAACTTTTATTTTTGGCAAAAGACCTGGTAAGTAAGTAAGTAAGTAAGTAACTGCCTAAGGGATTGTAGAGCTCAGGAGTAAGACAGAGCTGCAGACAGTGTCTGACTCTTCCCAGCCTAAATCCTATCTAAAATCTGTTAGCTGTAAAGCGGACAAGTCAAATGATTATCAAAAATGTCGGCCGGGCGTGGTGGCTCACGCCTGTAATCCCAGCACTTTGGGAGACTGAGGCAAGCAGATCACCTGAGGTCAGAGTTTGAGACCACCGTGACCAAGATGGAGAAACCCTGTCTCCACTAAAACTACAAAATTAGCCGAGCGTGGTGGTGCATGCCTGTAATCCCAGCTACTTGGGAAGCTGAGGCAGGAGATTCACTTGAAGCCGGGAGGTGGAGGCTGTGGTGAGCCAAGATCACACCATTGCACTCTATCCTGGGCAACAAGAGTGAAACTCTGTCACAAAAGAAAAAAAAAAAAGTCATAGAAGCAGTTTATGACATTAAAGCATCTAGCAGACAGTATCTGACCTGCCTAATTTAGACCAAATGTATAAATTTTGAAGACATCTTTTACCAATAATCTTGAAAACTATATTTATTTACCAAAGATTACTAAAGTCATGTGAACTAAAAGGCATTAAATTGCCTATTCTACTGACAAAATATTTGATTTAAGCACTTGTTTTTCTTTAAGTCAAATAATTAGAGCTCTTTTATATAAACTTCACATACACAATACATATAAATACACAGACAGACAGAAGATGATCTGGTAGTTTGAAGACTTCATTTGCCAGATTTTAAGTTTCTTCATTGGATTACTGGCTTCAGGGTGGAGCCCTTTGAGGAACAGGCCCGAGAAAACATGGAGTTTGTAGGGCCTAACATTTAATCGTGTGAAAAACAGGCATCACTGGAAAGCAGAACAGATTTCCAAAAACCAAGGATTCCATTTTCACACCGAATCCTGAGTCCCCCAAAATTGAAGGAAATGATACAGGAAAAGACAGTACAATGGTTTCACTGGTGCATTTCACTCCAAGGACATTCTCCCGAGGCTGACGGGCAAACCAAAGCCAATCAGGCCATTTTATAATCGGCCCATCCCCCATTCCATGCCTTTTAGGTGCCAATAGAGCATGTTTTTCTTCTCGTTTAAATGCGAGAAGAAAGAAGTACCAGCCTGTAGTAATGCCCACTCACTGTAAGCAACTGCCATTAGCCATCCCTAAAAATATATTTGTTACCTAGCTATTACACACCAAGGCTAAAAGTTCTACTGTAATGCAGAGTAATTTCTGATGCCCCTAAAAGTCAAAAAGCTCAGGTAACACAATGCAAAACGGAACAGAGCCTTAGATTTTGATAGGGATCTTTGTACTCACAATTCTTGGAGTTCCATGAGGAAAATAGAGGCTTCTCCTGAAACGGTGTCCGCAGTGCCTTCTCTGTTTCTCCCAAGGAGTCCCAGGCTATCAGAAGTTACCTTAGGCCCTCTCATGTGAGCATTGAGGGTAGCATGCACACAGACAGAGTTCAGTTGACTGGATATATGTATATATCTATCATATATAAATTATTATATAAAAATATATAAAAATTATATGTTATATGATTGTATATTATATACTTATATAATATGTATGTAATACATATCAGCATTTAGTTAGGCTGACTTTTAATGATAGAGCTTTTTTTTCTAAAAAAAAAACAAAAAACAAAAATCTTTTAAAATCTCTTATTACCAGATTCTAGGTGGGAAAAACAGCTGACACCTCTGGCCTTTAGGCTTTTGTTTTTTGTTTTTTGTTTTCCAAAGATATTCTCCCAAGTGAAACCAATAAGCTTTAATTAAGGTTACAACTTAAGCATGGATGTATGAGGTATCTCCAAAAAGATGGCAAGCAGTTTTCACAAGATCTAGAATTCTCTGTAGGGTAGCTCAGAGAAAAGGAAATTCAAGACAGGAAACCAGAAGCTGTCCATGGAGGGGGAAAAGAATCAACAAATGGTAAGTCCCGTGACTATCAACCAGAAAGGACTTACTTCCAAAGGCAGGAGTTGAACCTAGGCTGTCAATGTGAAAGAGCAAAGCCTTAGCTACTGAGTTAGCACAAGGTGATTGCTATTGCTTTTTCCAGGAGTCTAGAGCAGTCACTGTTGAGCTTGCAAAGGATTTTAACTATTCAAGAGAATTAAGGCTAGACATGACATTATCATGTGTCCTTTTTAGGGCTAAGGAGTCAAAGCCCTATAACTTAACAGCAGAAGTACTTTAAAGGTAATACAGAAAGTTACATGGATGCAATAACCTTGTCAAATCCAGAATTTGAATTAACTTTTAGATAACTTTCGAATTAGATGAAAGTATTCTTTTTCTCAATAAGAACACATCTTCTTTGGCGCATTTTATATAAACCTGGGAAGCAATAAATCCTGAACTGCCTATCAGATATTAGCATTTTATAGATGCAATATTAGCATTTTATAGTTCACAATTTTGGAACATATTTCCCATATAATAAAACTTTCTTGAGTGGAAATGATCCAAATATTCAATAAGCATCCAAAATGGGCTAGGCACGGTGGCTCATGCCTGTCATCCCAGCACTTTGGGAGGCCAAGGCAGACAGATTGCTTGAGCTCAGGAGTTCGAGACCAGACTGGGCAACATGGCAAGACCTTGTCTCTTCCAAAAATACAAAAAAAAGCGGGGTATGGTGGTATGTGCCTGTGGTCTCAGCTACTCGGGAGGCTGAGGCAGAAGAATCACTTGAGCTTGGGAAACAGACATTGCAGTGAACAGAGATCACACCACTGCACCCCAGCCTGGGTGACAGAGCAAGGCCGTGTCTCAAAAAAAAAAAAAAAAAAAAAAGATTTAAGATTTTAAATTATACAAAATTTTTATTTTTTCTAAGCGTTTGTCTCATTTATAGGTACTCCATTTTCTCATTTTTAACCATTTAGATTACTTCTGAAAACTAGGTTATGACACAAAGGTGGTCATTATTTAAAGTTATTTCTCTATTAACCACTTTTAAAGCTTGTGAACATCAGGTGTTTATTTAAGAACCTTATAGTCAAACACATGGACATTTTGTTGATAACTTAGAACAGGGGTTCCCAACCCTCAGGCCATGGACCGGTCCATAGCCTGTTAGGAGCCAGACTGCACACCAGGAGGTAAGCAGCAGGCAAGCGAGTGAAACTTCATCTGTATTTACAGCCACTCGCCATTGCTTGCATTACTGCCTGAGCTCCGCCTCCTGTCAGATCAGCAGTGGCATTAGATTCTCATAGAAGTATGTACCCTATTGTGAACTGTGCATGTGAGGGATCTAGGGTGTGTGCTTCTTATAAGACTCTAATGCCTAATGATCTGTCACTATCTTCCATCATCCCCAGATGGGACAGTCTAGTTACAGGAAAACAAGCTCAGGGTTCCCACTGATTCTATATTGTGGTGAGTTGTAGAATTATTTCATTATATATACAATGTAATAATAATAGAAATAAAGTGCACAATATATGTAATGTGCTTGAATCATCCCCAAACCATTACCCTCTTCCCGGGCTCCATGGAAAAATTGTCTTCCACGAAACCAGTCCCTGGTGCCAAAAATGTTGGGGACTGCCGACTTAGAAGATTTAGCTGTTTCTATTAAACAACATTAAATGTCCTATTTATCAAAAATTACACAAACAAAGATCATTCTTTTTGGGGCTAGGTTTATAGTTTTTTAACTTTTATGCCAAATTTTGATGCCTTATAATATCTGGCAGAGATAAGTATGAAACCACTTGATCAATAAATCTGAACAAAAATGTATATTGACAATTCATAAGACATTTCTAATATTATTTTACCAATAATTTTAAAGCCAGCTTATTTATTCAAGATTTACCTTAAGTCTCATGAGTACTCCTTAACTTTAAGTCAATTTGGTACCTTGTAGCAGCAACATATAACAAAATACATGTGTGTACACATAAACACACATATACACACTCATATAAACAAAGATCTTATAGCTTTTATTTTTGAACTCTAGCTAAGAGATATCAATGCAAACTCATCTGTTTATTAAAAAACAGTTGAATCCAAATGGTGGTTTTTGTCTTAACACCGGTAAAGTAACAGCAGATTTAAAGCAGGCAGAAAAGAAAATAAAGGAATATATAGTCTGGCCAGCCTCTGCATAGGAGCCAGGTTTTACAAGCAGGGCATGAGAAAGAGGAAAAGGAAATAAGAAGAAACAGTAAAGCGATAGAAAGGGAGCTTGTGAGCTTCCAGCCACTACACGGCACAGGGTTGATACTCCCATCACCCCTGTTTATCTCCCATTCAGGAGAGCCTCAGCACCCCAGGTCCATATGATATGGGATGGGACCCTCCCACCTTCACAAGTCACTGGTCAAGATGAGCTGTTTCCAGTCATAGGGAGCTAGGGAAGCCTGCAGTTGAGAGGACTAAGGCTGTAGGTGGCTCTCTGAAGATAGTTAGAAGAGTGAGATTGGAGGTAGAGAGGAAAGAAAGAAATCAGGGCCCATTCACAAAGTACATGCAAACAAACAGCATACTTCCAAATGAGTCTCCAATCAAGGAGGCTGAGTGTGATGCTGAATGCCCCTCCCCAGGTCCAAATGGTTCCATAGGCCCAGCAAAGCTCCCATGGTGCCACACTTACAAACAGAAACACCTAAAATGCTCAAATGGTGTCACTAGCAGCCAAGTCTTAGGTAGAACGGGGCCCCAGTGACACCCCAAAAGAAGCAGAGGGTGATCAGGTGCACTTCCAGCTAACTCAGCCACTTCCAAAGTTTGCTGGGTCTTACAGAGGTCACTTACTTTATACCAGCAGAGAGTTGAAGGCAGCAAATGTGCTGTGAGGCGAAAGGGAGGCTCCCCCAAACCAAAAGCATTTTTGGCAGCTGCTGAGAAGTTCCCTAATATTCCTGTCATGAGAAGTTCCTGAATGTTCCTGTCATGAGATCTGCTAGCCATGAGCAGCTGGTGCTCACAGGTGACCCCAAACCTTGCCCGGTAGCAAAAGCTGGCTGTCAGGCACAGATTCACCCAGAGCATGCAGCACTTTCCCTATATGGGCCACCAAAATTGTAACCGAAATGCAGGTTCAGCTATTTGCTGCTTGCAGAGTCCAGTTAACAAGAGTGAGTTCTGGTATAAAGAAAGTGATTTTTTTTTTTTTAATTATTCCAAAGCTAGCTGAGGGGAACAAGTACAGGCTTCCTGCCTAGGGGTATCACTTTGCTTTTGGAGCAGAAAGTGAGCACTTTTAAAGGGGGCTTAACATGAATGGCACATGGGGTCGGGGGAAGTAAGCAAGTGCGGCATCTACCTGTTAGCTTGGTACCTTATCTACTAGGTTGTCAAGGTGGTGACTGCCTGTGTCTTTGTGGGCATGTGTACTTTGGGTTGTAAATTGACTGTTATCTCTCAAGGCAACCTCCTGGTGGGTGAGATTTCCTTTCTGGAGCTCCTAAGCAGATAGTTAAATGAACTTACCCTGTAGGGAATGTCTGGTGAAGGGGAGGTAAAAGACTATATTTGCATTTCTAAAGGACTAACTAGAAAGTGGGAAAAGGAGGAAAGAGAAAAGAAGATAGAAAAAATAAATTATCTCTTAGAAAAATGGGGATAGTTGGTTACAGTTCCAGCTACTTGGGAAGCTGAAGCAGGAGGGTTGCTTGAGCCTGGGAGGTCAAGGCTGCAGTGAACCATGATGACACCACTGCATTCCAGCCTGGGTGACAGAGTGAGACCCTGTCTCAAAAATGAAAAGTGATACGGTTTTGCTCTGTGTCCCCACCCAAATCTCATCTCGAATTGTAATTCCCATGTGCTGAGGAAGGGACCTGTTGTCCCCATGTGTCGAGAAAGGGAGATGATTGGATGATGGGGGCAGTTTCCTCCATGCTGTTCTCGTGATAGTGAGTGAGTTCTCATGAGATCTGATGGTTTTCTAAGTGTTTGGAAGTTCTTCCTTCTCTTTTTTCTGTCCCTCTCACCTGCTGCCATGTGAGACCTGCCTGCTTCCCCTTCCACCATAATTGTAAGTTTCCTGAGGCCTGTCAACCATGGACAACTGTGAGTCGATTAAACTTCTTTCCTTTATACATTACCCAATCTCAGGTATTTCTTTACAGCAGTGTGAAAACAGACTAATACAAAAAGAAAGAGAGAGAGAGAGAGAGAGAGAAGCAGAGAGAAAGAAAGAGCAAGCAAGCAAGCAAGCAAGCTTTTCCTGGCCATCTTAACTGAACTTTTACTTACACCATTTTTTCCTTGGTTTGAGCAAATGATGGTACAATATATAGGACTAATGTCTTAGTTCTGTGCTTTTGAAATATACATTTTCTATCTCATTTCACCTAAGAATGTTCCTTTATAAAGACAAATATAGGGTTACCTAGATAATAATTGCCTAGGGCAATAAAATAGGCAATTGGAAGAGTGTATGGGAAAAAAAAAACTATTTAAAAACTGGCTAATGAGACTTGTATAAACCTATAAGATCTGCTTCTATCTGTGTATCTGTGTCATGTGTATGATGTTTCACTACCAAAATATATAATAGAGCTCCAATTAATTGACTTAAAGAAAAAAAGTAAGTGCTTAAATCAAATACTTTATCAAAAAACCAGAAACTTTAACTCAAATGTCTTTTCGTTCACATGACCTTAATAATCTTTAGTAAATAAAGATAATTTTATAATTATTGGTGAAATAAAATAGAAACATCTTCAGGATTTAATATAGACATTTGATCTGAATTAGGTAGGTCAGATGCTATCTTTGCTAGAGATTTTAAGGTTATAAACTGTTTCTGGAATATTTTTGATGCTTGTTTGACTTGCCAGTCTTAGCAGCACCTTTAGATTCTAGGCTCTAAAAAATGACATGGTAAGGCCTGGGGACATGTGGAGTTCTCTCTGGCCTAACTATGCCTCCTCGCTGCGGTGGGAAGGGTCATGTATTATCTGCAGCTCTCTCCTTTTGTCCTGGGCTACACATCTGATACATAACTTAAATTGCTTACCTCCTAGGTTTTTCGTTTAAAAATTATGAAGAGTTAACATTGTAATTAATATATGTAATTAAAACCACTAGATAGAAGAGAAAAATTCTATATGTAAAGTATATAAGGAAAGTAGGATGTGTTTTTGGTAAAAGGTCAGAGAAATGTGTTTTTTTTTAAGGGAAAGTGATTTTTCCTAGCTTAGACGTTTTTAAGTTGTTTTAAATGGAAGGAAAAATGATAGATAAAATGAAATGGATATAGAAAATTGGGAAAGTAAATTTTTGTCCTAAGATAAAATGATAGGATAAAACTGAAGCTTTCAGTAAGATTGTGGTGAATTGATCTTATGAAAGGATTTTTTTGTGTGATCAAGTTGGCTACAATTTAAAGGGTATTATTTAGTTTTTCTGCAAATTAAACATTAATATCAAGAGCACACGATGCAGGGCCAGAGTCAGAAACCCTGTGTTGGAATAAAAGGGTTTTCTTAGAGCACTGATCTGTTCTTTACTAGAAAATTCTAAATGGTCAAAGTGATTGAGATTGAATGGATTTGTTTATAAGATTTTATTAAAAATTAATTTCAGTGTTAATATACTATGCAAAAGCAAAATTTGGTTTTCTCTTTTAAACAAGATTTTCATGTAATAATTAAGAGACAATAAAATATGTTTGCTTACTTTTTGAGTAAACTGCCAAAAAAAAAAAAAGAGGCAAGAAAAGAGACAGATTCAGTTGGCTGCAGGCTGTTTTTATTAGGTCTTTTTGTTTGGGAAACTCAGTCTCCTCTCTATCAAAGAGTAAAGGTTTTTTTTTTTTCTTTTTGGAAATATTTGAGTTATCACTTTTGGCTAAATGAATAACCTGTGATCCTATTTTGTGATGTCAAATGTTTTAAACTTTTGATATTTGACAAACTTTCCAAAATCAAAATTTCAGGTTTGAAATCTATTCTTTTTGACCTTATTAACTTTTTTAGATATTAGGTCCCCTGAAGTCCAAAAGAGATTTTGGACTTATTTGCCTTATTTGGTGTGTTAAAATCATAAAGGAAGCCTTGTCAAATATCAAATGTTTATTTAACTTTGAGTTAAATAAATATTAGTATGTGTTCCAAAATCATATGAGATTCCTGTAATCCTGATATGTCTTAGTATATATTATATTATCAGTAATAATTATGATTCTGATGTAAATTGCATGTCACAGAAATAAGCAAATTTTCTTGTCAATTGTATCTTTAACCATGACTGTTTTTTTTTTTTTTTTTTTTTTTTAAGATAGGAGTCTCACTCTGTCACCCAGGCTGAAGTGCAGTGGCATGGTCTCGGCTCACTGAGCAACCTCTGCTTCCCAGGCTCGAGTGATCCACCCATCTCAGCACCCTCGTAGTTGGGACTACAGGCTCATGCCACCACACCCAGCTAATTACTTTATTTTTTGTACAGATATGGTCTCCCTGTGTCGTCCAGGCTGGTCTTGAGCTCCTGGACTCAAGTGATCCACCTCCTCAGCCTCCTAAAATGCTGCGATTACAGGTATGAGCCACTGCACCTGGCCTGTCCTAAGACTTCTATCATCCATGGACAGTCCTTGTTTTACTTTGATTCTTCTCAAAAAGTAGTTTATGATCAGCTACAGTTCAAAAGTTACTTCTTCTTTAGGGAAGTTCATGGAGAGGACTTTGATGGGTGCTCTTGAATGCAGGTTTCTAAGTTTGGAGGCTGTGTCATTGGACTAGAGAGAAAATTGCCAGATCTTTCATTGAAGAGCTGGTATGTTCATGAAGATTGCTGGCCCAGTCTTGGACAGAACAAAGGTTAATTACATGGGACTGAACTAATTTATAACTGAAATAATTTTTTATGCCTTTTTTGTTTGAAACATTGCTGATACTTTTTTGTTTTGTTTTTCAGAGTCAAGAAAACTTTTTTTCTTTTCCTTTTTTGGGAGATGGGTTCTTGCTCTGTTGCCTATGCTGGAGTGCAGTGGCATGATCTCAGCTCACAGAAACCTCGACTGCCCAGGTTCAGGCAATCCTCCCACCTCAGCCTCTCGAGTAGCTGGGACTACAGGTGTGCACCACCACACTGAGATAATTTTTTGTATTATTATTTGTAGAGATGAGGTCTCACTATGTTTCCCTGGCTGGTCTTGAATTCCTAGGCTCAAGCTACTCTCTCACCTTAACCTCCCAAAGTACTAGGATTACAGGCATGAGCGACTGTGCCCAGCTGAAAACTTGAGTTATTTATAGCTTTTTTTTTTTGAGACGGAGTCTCGCTGTCTCCCAGGTTGGAGTGGCGTGGTCTTCGCTCACTCCCGAGGTTCCGCTTGCCAGGGTTCCGCCCCCCAGGGTTCACGCCATTCTCCTGCCTCAGCCTCCTGCGTAGCTGGGATTACAGGCGCCCGCCACCTCGCCGGCTAATTTTTTGTATTTTTAGTAGAGACGGGGTTTCACCGTGTTAGCCAGGATGGTCTCGATCTCCTGACCTCATGATCCACCTGCCTCGGCCTCCCAAAGTGCTGGGATTACAGGCGTGAGCCACCGCGCCTGGCCTATTTATAGCTTTTAACAATTGAGTATACTCTCTTGAGTAAAATTTCTCTCTACCTGATTTCTCCAGGACTTGGAAACTATTTGAGTATTCTTAATTTATGTCAGTACAGCTATTTGCTTAGGTTCAATAAGAATCTGTTTTTGTTTTTGTTTAGTAACAGGTCACATGTGGAGACACTGGGTATTTTACCAAGGCTTTGACTGGAATGGCATATTTTCAGATATGAGAAGACTGCTTTGAGGAATTGAGATTGACTTTATAGAGCTCATAGCCCATCAGAAAAACTGGCATGGTGGTGTGTGCCTGTAGTCCCACTTACTCGGGAGGCTGAAGTGGGAGGATTGCTTGAGCCGGGGAGGTTGAGGCTGCAGTAAGCCATGATCCCACCACTGCACTCCAGTCTCAGTGACACGGTGACAGCCTGTCTCAAAAACAACAACAACAAACTCCACAGACCAAAGTACAGATACAGTTGATCTTTATTCATGGATTCTGTATTTGAGAATTTGGCTACTTGCTAATATTTATTTGTCACCCTAAAATACTCATGGTATTCTTATGGTCCATTTTTTGGACCTGCACAGAACAGTGAGAAATTTGAATCTCCTGGTGTGCCCCACTGCAGCCAAAATTTGTTATCCTAGTGAGGTCAAACAAGACCAAGTTCTATCTTCTTGTTCTGGCTGTCATATGGTAAAACAAGTATCATTTTTGTGGTCAATTTAGTGCTAAACATAGCATTAAATTCATTTTTGTGCTGCTTTGTTGGTGATTTTGCTGTTTAAAATGGCCCCAAGCATAAGGGTAAAGTGCCGTCTAATGTTCGTAAGTGCAAGAAGGCTGTGATGTGTTTTTTGGGGAAAATAGGCATGGATAAGTTTCGTTCAGTCGTGAATTACAGTGCTGTTGGCCATGAGTTCAACGTTAATGAATCACCAATATATATTTAACAAGGTGTCTTTAAACAGAAACACACATAAAACCAGGTTATCTGCTTTTATTTTGTTTCTGCATGTTTATCAGTTGATACACGTTAAACATAGATTGATACATTTGTTTCTTTATATGTACTGATTGCTTGATGAAATTGTCATGAGCAGAGTCTCCCAGGAACCTAACCCCTATTTTCCCTATGAGCAATGGTTCAGTGTCTGTGATGATTTTGTAGAACAGAGCTACTGCAAATAATGAGAATAGGCTGTACAAGCAACAGCATGGACCCATCTCACAGATGCGTGAGTCAGACAAGGAGTATAGGCAGTAAAATTCTATTTGCATCATGCTCAAGACCAGGCAAATCTGATCTATGGAAGCCAGAAAGGCAATGACCTCTGGAGAAGCACTGACTAGCAAACAGCACGAAGGCACTCTTTAGGTTGATGAAAATGTTCTCTCTCTCCACCTGAGGGTTGCAAATTAATCTGGAATGTGAGATGTGGTTTTATTTTACCACTGCTCGGGCCAGGAGTGGCGGCTCACACCTGTAATCCCAGTACTTTGGGAGTCTGAGGCAGGAGGTTCGCTTCAGTCCAGGAGCTCGAAACCAGCCTGGGCAACATAATGAGATTCTGTCTCTATTAAAAATAAAAAAAATTAGCCAGGCATGGTGGTTTTATGACTGCCCAGCTCTTGCAATCTTTCCCTTTGGGTTTGCTAGTTGCATTGTTCCTCTTTAGCCACTTGGTGGCAGTGTTGGAGAAGTGACCAAAACGGCTGAAATTGAAGTTCCGGTCTTTTCTAGCTCAATTAAAGGGCTGTTTGTTTCTGGCTGTGTCCTCCGTCCTCCTTTAAGGAACCTCTTGCCTCCACCAACCTCTCTTGTGACACGGTGCCAACAATCTCCTAAGGAGAGCGCCCTACAGAGGTTGGAGGAAAAATTGTGGCAAAGCAGTGTCAATCCTTGAGCCTCTCTATCCCTGCGTCCTGCCTAACCCTCCCGCAGGCCCTTCACACCATTTCATGCCTGATCCCTTTCTCTGTTCCTCTCCTGCCCTGCTAGCCCCGCTCCTTGGGCACTGGGTGTGCCCTTAAGCTGTCAAATTCAACACACCGAGGCCGTGTGCGGTGGCTCACGCATGTAATCCCAGCACTTTGGGAGACCGAGCAGGTGGATCACGAGGTCAGGAGTTCTAGACCAGCCTGACCAACATGGTGAAACCTCGTCTCTACTAAAAATACAAAAATTAGCCGGGCCTGGTGGTGTACGCCTGTAATCCCAGCTACTCAGGAGGCTGAGGCAGGAGAATTGCTTGAATCCAGTAGGTGGAGGTTGCAGTGAGCTGAAATGGTGACACTGCACTCCAGCCTGGACAACACAGCCAGACTCTGTCTCAGAAAAAAAAAAAAATTCAACACCCTGAGCCCGATCTTCTATCACCGGGAGAAGGTCACATACCGGGAAATTCAGACATGCAAAGCATATGATCCTGGCGTCATACAATTGATGTTTCTAGAAGTAAAACCTGTTTATCAACATGAAGAATGCTTCATCCTTTTCCAGTCAGCTGCTAACAAGAATGCATTAAATCCACACTGGAGGACGGGGGATTTTCAAGATCTCTTATTAAGTGGTAAGAGCAAACTGCAGAGAAATGTGCATAATAAAACAGTGACTGAACTTCTCTCTGTCTCTGTGTATTTGTATATGATTATATGAGCATAAAGGAAGTATGGAACGATACGTACCAGGCTGTCACCACTCTGTTCTTGGGATGGGATGGCCATGAGCAGATAAACAATGGAAAAAAAAAATCTTCACTGCAAAATGACTCATGCGAACCGTAACATGTATAACATTTTAATCTCATTTATTTAATTACAGGTTAAGATGTATATCTCTGTATAGCTATGTGTGTGCATACATAGACACACAGACACATATACTTATGTATAAATTAAAGCTATTTTTTCCTATATATTTTCTGCCTTTTACATTAGGCCTAGACCTTGGTCACACCAAAATTATAAAAGTATTTTATCTCTGGTTTCTCTGGATGGCTTTGTTTTATTTTACACTAATATCCTTAGTCAATCTGAAGCTTTTTTTCATATAAGTTGTAAGGTAGGGGTTTAATATAATAAAGTTTTATTTTCAAATTTTCTACAGTCTTTAAACAAGCTGTAGTGTATTAGCAGCCTCCACACAGTGGCAGGTTAGTACGAGTATAAATTCAGCATGTAATTGTGAAGCCGACGGGTGGCCCTGGGAGGGTGGAGTTCAAGATCTCCTGAGGTCAGCAGAGGTGGAGAAGGACCAACGTATGTGACTCTGGCTGCTCGTACCTGTAGCTCTTCCTGTTGTCCTGGGGCCTTTGGCCATTTCTGAATTTGCCAAGATGGGAAGAGGTCTGTTTCCAAGGGTAGCCTGCTTTCTAGGTTTTCAGAGTCCACCCCCCCAAACCCCTTTCAGAAACCGAGAGGCAGAGAGACGTGTTTCCTTGGCTTCAGGCAGAACGGTTCCATCCAGCACCCCCATCAGGGGCTATTCTCTATCAATAAGCAATCTGCAGCCAATTGAAGCCAAGGCACCTGTGCCGTCTCTTTCCAGCTCATTTTCTACGCCAGGTGGACTTCTCAGCGGTGGGGAGCAGCTCTCCTTCTCCCCTCCTTCTGTCTGACTCTTTATCCCAGTACTCAGAGTTCTCATTACCAAGTTATTTCACATTCCTGAGGCCTATCCTGATTTCCTGGATTTCCTAGGAAGGTATTAGATTCTTGCAGACATCTTCTCTCCTGTTTGTTCTATATACACTGCATATTACAGGTGCAATGGCTCATGCCTGTAATCCCAGCACTTTGGGACGCTGAGGTGGGAGGATAGCTTGAGCCCAGGAGTTTGATACCAGCCTGGGCAACAAAGCAGAAAACCCGTCTCTATACAAAATTAAAAAATTAGCTGGACATGGTGGCGTACACCTGTAGTCCCAGCTACTCAGGAGGCTGAGGTGGGAGGTTCACTTGAGCCTGGGAGGTTGAGGCTGCAGTGAGCCATGATCACACCACTGCACTCCAGCCTGGGTTATAGAGCGAGACCCTGTCTCCAAATAAATAAATAAATAAATAAGAAATAGACATTGAAAGAAAATCCTCAAAGCTGGGAAATTTCTATTATACTGAACACTGTTAGAACAGGAAGAATTAAAAGAAGGCCAGAGGGTAGTAAAAGTTTGCTCCCATTCCACACTGGAATAGAATGATAGAACACGTTAAAATAAAAAGAAAAATCTCAACAGATGGTAGAAAGTCAAGAGCGTGGAGGAGTAAAATAAATACATCTTCAGAATTTATTAAAACAATGTCAGAGATGAAATGGGCAGGATTCCATGGTTTGTTGTATTACTTAAAAAAAAAAAAACTGCCCAAGAGGAATGAGATGATCTGAAAAATGCAACTCTGATTGAGTAATCCCAAATGGTTTCAGTAAGGATGGCAAGGGGGCTGTACTTGGAGAACTCAGTGTGTTGGTTGGGGAAGGGCTGAGATGAGCTCTTGAATAGACAGGTACAAAGGAAAGAGAGGAGGCAGAGAACATTAGACGGTGACATACACCTTGGAGAGTCATTGCTGTTGTTTGGAGCCTCCCAGGCTGTTGTACTTTGTGATGGTAGCCTTGGGAAACCAATAGAGTATGCCTTCCTCTCCCCTTCACATAATCCTCACCATTTGGTGAGGGAGACCTTGATAAGCCAACTGCAACCCCACACACATTCTTTGACCGACAATATCACTTGAGAAGACCAAGTCTTCACAGCTGTGTCATGTGCCGGTGTCAGGATGTGGCACCATGGATGCCTTTGCACAGCCTTTTCACGTTGGCTTAGGCAGACTTTCCCAGGCTGGAGTGCAGTTGGGTAATTATAGCTTGCTGCAACTTTGACCTCCTCGGCTCAAGCCATCCTCCTGCTTCAGCCTCCCAAATAACTGGGACTACAAGCGTGTGCTACCACGTGCAGCTAAGTTTTAAAATTTTTTGTAGAGATAGCTTGCCATATTGTCCAGGCTGGTCTCAAACTCCTGGCTTCAAACAGTCCTCCCAACTCGGCCTCCCAAAGTGCTGAGATTACAGGAATGAGACACCATGCCTGGCCCCATGTCTTTTTTTAACAGAGTTTTAAACCTGGAAAAATGTATACACAATGGTGTCTGGAATTAAGCAGGTACTTAACAGTTATCCCTGTGGATAAACTGAAAAAGTACAGGACATGAAAAAGGAAAATTCAGTAGATTAATTTTTATTGAGTAGTCAAATAAAAAGCTTGCCGATGAATGGGACCATGAGAACTTGGAAGGCGGATTCTATTTTCATGATGTGGGGGATCTGTCAAGTGCCCAGTTCTAGATACAATTTATCTTAATAATTGAGATGAAGGTATAGAAAGCACATAGAACAAATTTGTAAATAGACTGACACATGGAAAGATAGCAAATAATATCAGAAAAAAATCAGAGAAATGTCTTGTTGGCTAATGCATCTGATTTTCATTTTGGGAGAGTATGACTTCCAGTCATGCAAGTGCCATGAATCTATTAATAACAGACAGCAGAACAAGGATGCCAGCGAAGCTGGAAGGAGAGTCAACTACATTGCTAAGTTCTAAGGAGATGAAAAGGGAAAGAATTTCGTTTTCAAAATGCAAAACAGGAAGACAGGCTGGTAAGAAGTTGTGTGTACATTTAACAGAGAAGTATACGTGAAACAAAGGAGGCTGGAGAAACCCACCACGAGGGATTGTGATGCTATTATTAGAGTACAGGTAAGTTTAACCAAACCATTTAGGGTGCCAATGATCATAATACATATTTTACAAAGGAAAAACCTAGTGGCTTAAAACAACATACATTTATTACCTGACAGGTCAGGAAGTTGAACGTGGCTTAGCTGGGTCCTCTGGCTTAGGGGCTCTCACAAGGCTGCAGTCAAAGTCTTGACTGGGTCTGTGGACATATGAAGGCTCGCCTGGGGAAGGATCCACTTCTGTGTTCAC
The DNA here is from genome assembly GCF_028858775.2 of Pan troglodytes. Lineage (NCBI taxonomy): Eukaryota > Metazoa > Chordata > Mammalia > Primates > Hominidae > Pan > Pan troglodytes. The sequence goes on along the minus strand of NC_072404.2, from coordinate 153,368,757 downwards.
TTACGTGGTTATTAGCAAAATTCAGTTGCTCATGGGCTGCTGGTCTGAGGGCCTCAGATCCTCACTGGCTGTTGGCTGGACATATCCTTGCTACATTGGCCTTTTCACATTGCAGTTCATGGCATGGCAGCTGGCTTCTCTTAAAGCAGGCAAGCAAGAGAGGAAGAGGAAACAAGCAAGTCAGGAGCCATAATCTTTTTGACATCTTCTCGTTTTTGGCATATTCTGTTAGAAGAAAGTCCTCAGGTCTAGCCCAGACTCAAGAGGAGGGAATTACACAAGAGCGTGAGCACCAGGAAGTGGGATCACTAGATGCCATCTTGGAAACTGGCTACTACATGGGGTATAAGCAGGATTAGACTTTGTCAAAAGCAGAACTGCTTCACGGATAAATGTTTGTATTCCTACATTAAGGAAGATGTACAGATGGTTCCTGACTTATGACTTATGATTTCCTGACTTTATGATGGTGTGAAAGAGATATGCATTCAGTAGAAGCTGTACTTTGAGTTTTGAATTTTGATCTTTTCCCGGGCTAGCAATACGCAATATGGTATTCTCTCCTGGTGCAAGGGAGCCATAGCTCCCAGTCAGCCACACAATCATGACAGTAAATAACTAGTACTGTGTTGCCAGATGATTTGGTCCAACTGTAGGCTAATATAAGTGTTCTGAGCACATCTAGGGTAGGCTAGGCTAAGCTATAATGTTTGATAGGTTAGGTATAGTAGATGCATTTTTGACTGATGATATTTTCAATTTATGATGGGTTTATGTGGATGTAATCCCATTGTACATTGAGTGACAGATTAAAAAAATAAGAAAGGTCTTTAAAAATGGAAAGAGCAATCTATGGAAAGAATGTGATGAAGGGGATACTAGGCTGGAAAAGAAAAACCAAGAACCTAAGAGAAAAATGAGAAAACTATTATATAAGGAAGGTGTGTGCCCATAAACTAGAGCTTCTATTTAAGCATTAAAATAATCTCAAAAGCTGGGCGTGGTGGCTCATGCCTTAAATCTCAGCACTTTGAGAGACTCAGGAGAGAGGATTGCTTGAGCCCAGGAGTTTGAGGCCAGCCCAGGCAACAAAGTGAGATCTTGCCTCTACAAAAAATTTAAAAATTAGCCGGGTGTGGTGGTGCACATCTGTGGTCCAAGCTACACAGGAGGTTGAGGCAGGAGAACTGTTTGAGCCCAGGAGGTGGAGGCTGCAGTGAACTGAGATCGTGCCACTGCACTCTAGCCTGGGTAACTGAGTGAGACTCTGTCTCAAAAAAAAAAAAAAAAAAAAAAAAAAAATTCTCAAAAGACCCCAGAAGATAGGACCAGACAAATGCAATAGTTTATATGATAAACTGCTGCTTTAAAGACAACATAGAGTTCAAAGACATTTGTCTCCACCCGCCAAAAAATACTTGCCAAGGAAACAACACAATAGCTAATACCTGAATGTGCCATTGTAAGAAACTTCTAGAGCTAACTGGCAAAGACCTACTTTTATATTTAAGATAGGTAAACTATATTTTTAAGGGCTTTTTTTTTTGGAATTAAAAAGGAGGAAGAAGAATCACAGTGTTGGGGGGAATTCCTTTAGAACAGGCCATCTCTTCCCTATTCTAGGAGGCAGGCCTGGTGCTCTGGCCCTGGCTCACCTTTCCGGCCTTTCCCACCCCTCCCTGCCAAGCACCTCTGCTGCAGCCACACTGGCCTCCCCAGCAGTCACGTGAACACCAGCTTCCCCCGAAATCTCATTTCCTTTAGGAAGAACTTCCCTGATCAGCACGTAAAATAGCATCGATCTTGACGCATCCTGTTTTCCTGCTTTTATTTTTCTTTATAGCAAATTCCACTTTCTGAATTTAAATGTTTATTTCTTTGTTTATTGCCTGACTCCTCTGAGATAAAAGCTCTATGAATTCAAGGACTGGGCTCACTTCTGTAGGACCTGGAAAAGCATGCCATTGACTCTTATCAAGCAGATGAAAGAAAAACATACAATAAGTGAAGTCCATAAAAAATAGAAGAACCCAACAGAAAATGGGCGAAAAAGGTGAAGAACAATGACAATTTCCTAGAGCTGCACTAATATAAATGTATGTCCATGAGGAATATTTGTATTTTTGTATAATATGTAATCCATTTAAAAAATTCCGAGAGATTCAAATGAACTAAAGTACTTGAAAATGTTTAAGTCCCCCGCGCAACAACTCTCGCGCCCCCTGTCGGCGCGCTGGCTAATTTCTGAGGATTCTCAGCAAGAGGACTGAACTCACCCTCCCTCTTTTACAAAATGTATTCTTGTCGCTATTTCATTGGCTGTACCTTTCAGACGCCCCTTTCACATTAGTCAAGCCTCCAGTCCATCACTTCTGGATCCAAGCCCTCTATTGGTCAGCTGTAGGCGACAGCCGACAGCGGGCCGCGCTCAGGCAGGAGGAGTTCCTCGGTGACGTCACAGACACTCCCCGGCTACATTCCAAGGCGTGGGCGGAGACTTCCCGCGGCCTCTGCCTTTGGGGGCGGGACAAAGCCGAGAATGAGACTTCTGATTGGGTCTGCTAGGCAAGGCGGATATCCAATTGGTCAAGCCTTGGAGGGAGGTGGGGCCGCAGCTGGGTCCTGGAGCAGAGCCGAGGAGCCCTGGGGTGTCTCAAAGTTTGTGTCTGGAGCCGTAGCGGCAAGTGGGCTTGCGACTAAGGGATTTTCCTGGGATGAGAGCGGGTCTTCTGCCTTCATTTTGGATGCACATCCCGCTTTAGCCCCGGCAGCCTTTGGTCCGGCTCGTGTCCCTGGGGATTCTCGGATCTCCGAGGACACCGGACGGGAGCGCTTGGCCATCCTCTCTCCGTCAGAGGAGCAGACGTTTGCTTTCCAAGTGCAAAACTACAGACACGCGCGCGCACGCACGCACGCACACGCGGAGAGAGAGGAACCTTGCCGGTCCGAGGCAGCTCTGCGCGTCCCCTCCTGCGCTTAGCATCCTCGGCCCAGCGCGGCCCGCACCGCCATGGAGGTGCTGGAGAGCGGGGAGCAGGGCGTGCTGCAGTGGGACCGCAAGCTGAGCGAGCTGTCAGAGCCCGGGGACGGCGAGGCCCTCATGTACCACACGGTGAGGACCCGGCGGGCGGGGCAGGAGGGCTTTCAAAGCGGGCAAGTGTTGTCACGCGAGGAGCAGCTGGAGTCCTGGGACCCGGGAAGGCAGAGTTTGGGGCAGGGCACGGTCAGAATCAAGAGGTCCTGGGCGAGGTGTACTTTAATGTCTGAGCAGATGAAGGCGGGCAGCTGGCCCCTTTACATTTCTCATGAGAGTAATGCCACTTTGTATTCCTTTAACAATTCATGCTTTTTTCCCTGAGGCTTTTTCCATCTGTAATATCATTTTCTGTTGTTAACAGTACTGTAATGCGGGAGAGGGAGTGTGTGTTTTGAGAATAACATGCCTCCGCCTAGTTTGCTATTGATTTTTTTTTGAGGTTTTCAAAAACTGGACAAGATTAAGTAGCATTTCCTTTTCATCTGTCTCGTATTCTCTTTCCCTCTCTCCCTCCCTTCCTCTTCTTTCATATTTATATTTTAAAAAGTACACGTGTGTGTGTGTGTGTGTGTGTGTGTGTGTGTGTGTGTGTGTGTGTGTGTTGAAAGGGCTCCTCTACGTTTAGGAGAAAGGCGGCTTTATTTGCTTTCTTAAACTGTACGGCCAAGGAGTCTCCTTCCTCCCTCTTCGGAGGAAAAACCAGCAGAGGAGTATGGAAAATCTGAGACAGTTGCATATTTAAGGAAGGCTCTGGGGAAGGTGGGACAGCTCACCAGTTGCTTGTTCAGTCTTATACTAATGCCTCGGAGATCTCTTTGGGGATTAAGCTGTCCCAGAGCACGCACATTTCTTTTAAAGTTTTTAATGTCAACTTTTTGGTATTAAGTTTGCAAAATGAAATTTTGTTTTCAATAGCCAGCACTGATCATAGGACTTTATGCAAGATCTCTTTGTTTGATTCTTATCCATGCAGACGTTTGTAATGGGGGTGGGGCTGGGGTGAGGGGGGACACTAATGAGAAAACCACTGGAGGCTTGGCTGCTTCCCCTTCACGCTTTTTTAATGGGGTCAGTACCAAGATATTTGAAACTTTCGCAAAATGGCCTGCAGGCTCCACCTCTTTGGCCTTTGACTCTGGCTGACGTTATTTTGAGACAAGGAATGAGGGCCTCCCTGCTGATTCCCACCGAAGTATTTGTGGTGGCTGAGAGTGGCTTGTTTTAAAAAAATGCAGAGTGCAGGGCTGAGAGGGAGTGGTAGTTCATGCTGGGGCAAAAGCCAGATGTTCAGTGTGATCTTCTAGGCTTTGCTTGCTGAGCTTGTCATGGGGACACTATGTGGGCAGCACGGAGGTTGGGGTACCAGATGTGCTTCCTGTCCTCAGTGAAGAACTTGGAGTATGTTGTTCCTCAAATATCTTTTGATGAATGGGTGCTCCAGGAGTTTCTACTGACAGGCTACATTTCATCCATATGCAGAGGGGCAGCCCTTCTCTTTTGTTCTTGAAGTATTCTTTCGCTGTGACAGTGTCTCATCCAGCAGCTGCAATGCCACAGCGAGGGGGTTGTCTTTCAGCTGGTGGGATGAATTACGCACAGGCATCTACCTTGCTGTTCTTTGGCCCTGTAGCTTGCATTTGTGAGTTCACAGGGAAAGGTGCGAGATGCTACCCGTGACTGTGGCATTCACTCTGGGAAGAACTGCTTGGACTGGCTCTAACTAACACCTTATGCACACTTTCAGGGAGTAGAGGCCTTACATTTGCTTTGATATTAACAGCCCAGTTTTTCTGTCATTGTGATAAAGCAGGAATGTGTGATTATTTTTCTTTTATTTCTATTTTTAAAAAATGCTTATTATGTCCTCCACTTAGGTACATGTCTGTTGTGAACAGCTCATTCCTGTAAAATGCTGCTCATCATTGCTGCAAGTCAGTGCAACAAACTGTGCATATGAATTACTGTTGAAAGAGGTATTGGTTTAGCAGCACAGATGATTAGTTTGAGAGATATTTCTCTCAAACTAAGGGACGTTTGGGAGAGGTGGGGAGATCATTTTCCCATCTGTTTCCTGAACTCTGTTAGATATCCAGGGGCAGAGCTGTTTGTTACTCTAGCTGAATCTTTATGTAGAAAAAGGATGGCCTGATTATTCATTCAGTCAGAGAGATATTTGTTCTTTCGATTAATATTTGTGGAATATATAAAGCACTTGGAAACATGAGTGAACAGAAGCAGACAAAAATCCCTGACTTCTAGAAGCTTATATTCGTGTGTGTGTGTGTGTGTGTGTGTGTGTGTAGGGGAACATAAACAATAAACATTATAAAGAAGTGATTATGTTGGATGAAATAAGTGCTATGGAAAACGTATAAGTAGAACAAGGTGAGGGGGATAGAGAATACAAGGTGGAAGAAGAGCAAACTATGGGATTGAACTGAGTGATCAGAGCAAGCTTCCCATAGAAAATGGATCTGAACAAAGATTGGAAGGAGGTAAGAGTGTTAGCTCAGCAGGATGAAGAACTAGAGCAAAGGCCTAAGGTAGGCGTGCATTTTCATGAGACTGTGTTAATATCATGTATTTCAGATTACTCATTTTGGTGAGTTATTTGTCTTATAAACTCTGGGTGCTTCTGAGACACCGGTGCCTGTTTTTGGAATGATTTCATAAAACTTTCCAAGTTGAAGAGAGCCTGAGGGCAGGGTGAGGTGCAAATATGAGTTGTGAGGGTGGTAAGAGATGATGACAGCTACCATCTATTGAGTGTTTATCATCCGAAAGGCAGGGCTGACCACATGGCCTGCCACCCATGCGGTGCCACGGGGTCCACACTTGGTTTGATGCTGTGCTGTCACCATCTTGAAAATCTTAATTCTTTTTGAACTGGGGACCTTACATTTTCATTTTGCACTGGGTTTCACAAATTACGTAGCTGGTCCTGCTGAAAGACATTGTGTCTAGTGCTTTACAAATATTATGCCATTTAACCCTTGTAATGACCCAGTGAAATGAGCCATTTTTATTACTTTTATTTTACATATAAGAAAAATGAGTTTAAGCTTCGTGAGTTTAAGCCACTTGGCTCAGTTCCCACAGCTATTTAGTGATAGAACCAGGATTCAAACCCATGTTTGCCTGCCTGCAAGTACTTGCCTATCAGGCTGTCTGAGTGAAGAATCCTGACTTAAAGAGAAGGAACTGAATAAGAGATTGGGAGAGAGTGATTGGAATATAGGAACTGCTGAGCCTGAAAGCAGCTAATGTTTAAATGAGGCTGACAGTGGCAGCCACCAAACATTCCTAGTGAGATCACTTTTGTTGCTCTTACTAGGGATTTAGTTACTACATGCATGATTGCTAATGCTCTGTTTTAGCAAACCTGTCACATACTTGATTTAAACAATTTAGAATGTTCAAGTTACCCAAGGCTGAGATTATGATGTTTCTCAGGAGCCTTCTGTTAACCATTAGGAGCAATGTTTTTTTTCATTTGGTTAGTTATGAAGACATCTTGGTCTACAAGGACAAAGGCAGACAGGTTCAAAGTCTACAAAATAATGAAGCATATGGATAGGGCAAAGATGGACTGATCATTAGATCCTGAATTGCTAAAGCTCTGGGCTTCCTCTTGAAGCTTAAAAAATTGTTTCCATACAGATGATGAAATGTTATTTTAATTCAGTGAGTACTGATTTTAGGAAAGCTGTTGCTTCAAGATGGAATACAGGCTAAAATTGGTTCAGAAAAGATGGCAGATCTAAAAATCAGGAGAATATCTCTTGGGGTTCGGTACCACCGTGAGAAGAAACCTTGCCTCTTTCCCCAAACCTGCCTGTATGTTGGACATTTCTGCCATTTGTATTGTATTCCTATAAGATTCTCTGAAAATTACTTTCTGGGAATTGTCTGTGCTTTTGTAATTTCTATTTTATTTTATTTTATTTTATTTTTGAGATGGGTCTTGTTCTGACACCCAGACTAGAGTGCAGTTGCTCAATCATGGCTCACTGCAGGCTTAACCTTCCAGGCTCAAGTGATCCTCCCACCTCAGCCTCCAGAGTAGCTGGGAGTATCAGTGTGTGCCACCATGCCTGGCTAATTTTTTTTTTTCTTTTTTTTGGTAGAAACGGGATCTCAGTATGTTGCCCAGGCTGGTCTCCAACTCCTGGGTTTAAGGGACCCTCTTGCCTTGGCCTCCCAAAGTGCTGGGATTACAGGTGTGAGCCACTGTGCTCAGCCCCCTTTTGCAATTTAAAGAGCAAAATAATTATAAATTTTAAAATGTATTTTATATATGTATAAACTGTATCTGGAAGGATGCTCAAGAAGTGGATAATTTTTGGGAAAGTGGCTTGGGGAAGTGGAAGTCAAGAGATGAAGGGAAGCATGTCTACACACTATACCTGTTGGTACGATTCAGATTTTTACCTCCTCACTATGTCTAGAAAATGGAAGAAATACAACTTGTAGGCACCATGTAAAACTGGACTAGAGGTAATTTTCAACCAAGTGTTCTTGGGGGAAAAAGGGAGCTTCAGTACTATATAGAAACTCAACACCACTCAAGGTCAGTGGAGGCGTTGGATGAAGAACAGGGGAAGTGGGAAGGCCCTGTGGAAAGAGGCTTTAGGGGGAGAGGTTGGCAGGTGGTTTGCCTATGATAAACATCAAGATCTTGATAATGTTCTCCTTTCTTCTATCTCAGTTTAGCCATCTGGAAAATAAAACAATTTTTGCAATTTTCGCCATGATTATATCCTTTTAAAAAAGTGTATAATAAAAACTAAGTCTTTGTGAAAGTAACAACAGAAGTTCTGCTTGTTTAAAATGCAGAATTCCTATAAAGCCAAGTTATTTGTAAAATCATTTGGTGGTTATGCTACTACAGTTTTATATCTGGTTGGTTCTTCAAGTGAAACCACTGGTCCCAGACAGTGGTAGGTAGGGAGTTGGGGGAATATTCGACCTGCCTGGTGTCCAGATGGAAAGGCCATCTGGCTTCCATGTCTTACTGAGTGCTGAAAAGGAGTTGGCTGATCTCACAGACTGTGTGGTTTCCTGTTCCTCCCGCCTGGCCCGGAGAGTGATATGATTTCAATGCGATATTGAAGCTTTTGGTTTGATGTTCCACTTTGGAGTTAACTCCTAGGGTTGGCCCCAGGCCAGGTTCTGAAGGGGCACCCGGGTCCTCATTGGCTGAGAATGTTATTACTTATGGTCACATGACCTCCACAAGCTGAATAAATGTAATGAGTTCTAACGGGAGACAGAATTGGGAAGTAAGTATAATTTTTCCAGACCCTTGTGGTACCTTTCAACATTCTCACCCCTTTTGTGTTCCCCTCCTTTCTTAGACATCAAGTGTTCACTGTAATGTTCTCTTTCCAATTTCATCCCTTCAAATTTTGCTGTCAGGAAAGATTTGATAAGCTTACACTAGAAATTTTAGTGTTAGTAAGATTTAACATGTTACCCCTAAATGGGCATTTATATTTAACAATAATTACTTCAGGTCAAAAGGGTGAATCTCCACTTGGAGAACCTAGGGCGATAGCCAGGTAGTAGTGGGTGAATATTTGGGGAATGGGAGAGGAACCCTCACTGCCCTCCATTATTTCATAATGTGGCTCTTATTCATAAGGCAGCCTTGTTTATATGTTGCTAATTTGCCTATGATCTAAAGGATTTCCCTTGGCTTAGCAAAAAATCTTTGACGGATTATTTTATTGTCTCTGAAATTGTTCTCATGATAGTAACATTGGTTGGGAGGTGGTAGACATAGGCACAGTCCTGAAAGATGAGAGGGCAGTACAGAGTTTTATATTTGCCCTCCTTCTCGAATGATCCCTGAGTTATGATGTTCATGGGAAACAGGGATCTCTGATGTGACATTGCTTTTGCAGGAGTTATAAGATATAGCATCTAGATTAATAATTGAATTAATTACAGTGCTTGCAGCTAGAAGTAACTGAAAATGGATTCAGATCGGCTCATACAGTAAGTAAATTATCTCATGTTGCAAGAGGTTGTGAAATAGAGCCCCTGGCCGGGCGTGGTGGCTGACGCCTGTAATCCCAGCACTTTGGGGGGCCAAGGCAGGTGGATCACAAGGTCAGGAGTTCAAGAGCAGCCTGGCCGAGATGGTGAAACCCTGTCTCTACTAAAAATACAAAAATTAGCCGGGCGTGGTGGCGGGCGCCTGTAATCCCAGCTACTTGGGAGGCTGAGGCAGGAGAATCCCTTGAACCTGGGGGGTGGAGGTTGCAGTGAGCCAAGATCATGCCACTGCACTCCAGCCTTGGTGACAGAGTGAGATTCTGTCTCAAAAAAAAAAAAAAAAAAAAAAGAAAAGAAAAAAAAAGAAATAGAGCTCCTTGTTTGGCTGATTCAGCAGTTCCTCAGTGGACCTTGGTTCTGCCCATGTGCAGCTTTCATCCTCAGGTTGGATGTGTGATGGACATAGGAGTTACAGGTGTTACATTCAAAATGACAACATCCAGAGGAAGAAGAGAATTTGTCTCTTTCTTGTGTCCCTTTTTTAGAATGGAAGAAACTTTTCTTAGTAGCCCACTAGCTGATTTTTCTTAAAGCTTTATTGGTAAGGATTGGGTCATATGACCATTCTTAAGCCAATGGCTGGAAAGGAGAATGGGATTTATATTATCAGCTTAGATTAATCATATGGGGATGGAGACTCAACCAGCATGACCATTGGGATCATTAGTAAAACAGTCTGAGTTAACAATTCTTTCCTTAGTCAAAAGGTATGTTTCTTTTCTCATGAACATGGGCTAGCAACTAGAAAATTTAAAATTCACAGTAATTTGCCCTGGGTGCAAAACAGTAAACCCAAGTACTGTGCCACTCGCAGAGTTCTTTTGTTTTTTGTTTTTAAATAGAGACAGTGTCTCCTTATGTTGCCTAGGCTGGTCTTGAACCCCTGGGCTCAAGGGATCCTCTGCCTCGGCCTCCCAAAGTGCTAGGATTACAGGCATGAGCTATCACGTCCGGCCCAGCAAAGTTCTAAGAATATTATTTAGCTGTGCTACCAATGCCCAGTGAAAGAAGACCATAGATGTAGAAATAGCCTCTTGAAAGTGCAGGGAAAGGCTAGGGAGGGGTGGGAGCCAGGAGGAGATTACGGCTATGTCTTGACTCACTAACTAGGAGATGTAGAATTAACTGTATTATCTGGACTCTTGGCGTCAGAGTAGAATGCCAGGGCTGAAGGTAGCTAGCTGAGCCTGTAATCATGCTTACCATGCAGGACAAGAATGATTTGTTCTGTTTGGGATCGACAGCAGGTGGAAAGCTAAATGCCATTTTTCAAAGAAGCTATTTTTCCAGTTGCATATGGCTGTTCAAATATTGATGAGGCCACATGTGCCTGTCTGCAGCTAAAACTGCCGGCCTTAGCCTGACGTGGCTCTATGCTGTCTGGTGACTCTCTTGGGGTAAATAGCCTTAAGCCTTAGCTGGGCATTTGGTAGGATTGAGGCCTATGGTTGCAGGGCATCTGAATTGTCCAAATGAGTGATCTTATGAGTGAGGGAGTGCTGCCCTTGTTTTCTGCCCCTGTGGAATCAGGATGGAAAGGAAATGATGAGACCCACTGTCTCTGGATCAACCTTGAGCCTATTTCTCCTTTTCCCTGCTCAGTAGATGCTCTCTGGTCTTTCTAAATGAAGTGTTAAGGGATCTTGATTTTTCCTTGAATCGAATTGTATAGGTTATTCATGAGGCACATGGGAGAAGATGGGCCATTTTATCTATGGGGAATGTAAGACATAGAGCAGTAGAGAGATTTGCTCAGCACAAGTTCCTTGAGGACAGGAGACATGACTGTCTCTTCTATACCCTCATGGTCCTTAGTCAAGTGCAGGATGCCCAGAGAATTGTAAGTGCTTGATGCATAGTTAAGTAGAGTGAGGCAGTCCTGGAAAATGGATGGGTGGCTTTGGCCTGTTTTTATATATTTTTAAAACTCTGGGCAAGACGTGGTAGCCCATGCTTGTAATCCCAGCGCTTTCAGAGGCTGAGGCAGGAGGATCGCTTGAGCCCAGGAGGTTGAGTTTACAGTGAGCTGTGATCACGCCTCTACACTCCGGACTGGGCAACAGAGTGAGACCCTGTCTCAAAATAAATAAATAAATGAGCAAACAAACAAATAAACTCTGGATTCTTGTAAACGGTTTTGCAAATGTGAAAATTCAGTATAATAGTGACTTGGGTAATTCAGTGTTGATATCTTTTCTTGTTTTGATTAGAGAACAAGGTGGGCGTGGGGTGATTGAAACAGTCCCTGTTTCCAGTGGGAGTGGAGTTGATGGCATGGTGGAAAGGGTGGGCTCTCAAGGCAGGCCATTTTGATGTTGAGGGACACAGGCTCTCTGGTGACCTTGGTACATTACTTCACCTATTTGGATTTCAGTTTCTTTGCAAGTCACTGCCTGATCCATAATAGAAGTACTTTTCCAACCTATCCCCTAAGTCAAATGTCTTCTCTTTGAGAACGAGGTGTCCCAACCTTAGGAGTCTGACATCATTCAGAAAGTGGAGAGAGCCTGTCATTATTCTCTCTCATGCATCTTTATTTCCTCTCCTCTCCAGCTCCTACATTGTGCTGTAAACACAGGCCTCTGCCTTGAACACATGTTTGCCAGATGCTCCCTCTTACTCATTTCTTTTCTCTTGTTTACTGCCAGGTTTTCTCAAGTGCGTGGTCACCAGCCATGGCCTCCATTTCCTTAGTCTCTACCCTGTATCCTCTGCCCCCTGGGTCCTACTGCTCAACCTCTCCCTGGCTGCTAAATCCAATAGTCTTTTCTCTGTCCTTACCTGCAGGGCCTCATGGGACTATTTGGCAATACTGACCACAGGATTGTCTCATAACTCGTTTTTGCTTTGGCTTCCATGACACTCTGGCAAGCTTAGTTCTTCCTCCTTTTCTGGCTTCCATACCACCTGTTAAATGTGAGTGTTTTGGTACTTGGCCTTCTCTTCTCTCTGTATGTTCCCCTGGGCTCTGCTATAAACTTCAGTGCATCTGGTTCTCAGTTTTTTATACTTGTTATTTGTCTTTTGACGAAAAGCCGATCTTTGGAGTTTGACTCAAGCCTGCTAGGTCCACCTGAGCAGCAGAACAGCTCTGGCTGGGTAACCCTTGAATTTTCATGTGTTTCTTGATGTGTTTCAAAGAAGAGCTGGGATGTTGATCCTTCTTATCGCTGCACCCATTTATCTCAGGGAATGTTTAGTGACTCAGCTCTCTTGCAGTGTAAACCCAAGAGGAGCTCATGGGTCATTCCTGGGATTCAGCTGCTTCTACAGTCCGTGTCACTCATTAGAGGCAAGCTGTGTTTTGCCTAGACTTTTGCTTGTACTTTGGCTTGGGAAACCCTCTGTGGCATCCTGTGGGGGTAGGTCTAATCTTTTCGACTGTGTGGAAGGTCAATTCAAAAGTGAGACGTAACTTCTTAGATCACGTACCATATTTTCCTCTTGTGTGTACAGCTGCTCTGGGGCTCAGCTACAGTTACCTCATGTTGAATTGCCTGCTTTTGAGTTGCTGTATTCTGGTGTAGGTGTAATCTGTTTATTTGAACTTTACTGATATTACGAAGAGCTTTGGGTTTTTTTTTTAAAGAATTGAGATGGGTTATTCTGAACCATTCATATTTTAATGCCCAATTCTTGTTAGAATTATTAACAGTAGTTCTTGGAAGAGAGTTTTTCTTTGGAGGATAAAGCTTTTTTTTTTTTTTTTTTTTAAGGCAGAGTCTTGCTCTGTTGCCCAGGCTGGAGGGCTGGAGTACAATGCTGTGATCTTGGCTCACTGCAACCTCCATGTCCCAGGATCAAGCGATTCTTGTGCCTCAGCCTCCCGAGTAGCTGGGATTACAGGTGCCCACCACCATGCCTGGCTAATTTTTTGTATTTTTAGTAGAGACAGAGTTTCGCTGTGTTGGCCAGGCTGGTCTCAAACTCCTAGCCTCAAGTGATCCACCTGCCTTGGCCTCCCAAAATGCTGGGATTACAGGGATGAGCCACTGTGCTCGGCCGTGCCTTTTGATCTATAAACTCATCACAGTACAATTTACTTCACGTCTTTAGTGATCAGTTTGTAAATTCTACATTTTTATTACATGATCTCAAAATCCCAATGGTATTACATGTGTTATGCCCCTACCACTGAAGAATCTTTTAAAAATAAGCTATTTAAGGCCAGGCGCGGTGGCTCACGCCTGTAATCCCAGCACTTTGGGAGGCTGAGATGGGTGGATCACGAGGTCAGGAGATCGAGACCATCCTGGCTAACACGGTGAAATCCCGTCTCTACTAAAAATAAAAAAAATTAGCCAGGTGTGGTGGTGGGTGCCTGTAGTCCCAGCTACTCGGGAGGCTGAGGCAGGAGAATAGCATGAACCCGGGAGGCGGAGCTTGCATTGAGCCGAGATCATGCCACTGCACTCCAGCCTGGGTGATGGAGCAAGACTCCGTCTCCAAAAAGAAGAAAAAAAAAAGCTATGTAAAACAATGACAGCCACGACGACAGCCGCACCAGCAGCATTCAGTCGATTGTGTATTTCATTTGGGCAATTCAACTGGCAGGTGTAGTTTTGCGTTTTGTAGTCTCTGTTTTCTGACTTAAAACTTTGTTTAAGTGAAACCCAGACAAAATAAAGAATGGAAAAACAGAGACACAGAGGTAGGAAACATTTTTTTAACATTAGAAAAAAAAGTCCCTTCAGACTCCTTGGCAAATAAGAGGAGTCTGGGGAAAAAAAAATCTGCAAACAATTTCCTAGTTGTCTGAGTGGAAAATCCTGGTTTTTCACATTTCATATCTTGGAAATGTCTGAATAGTTTTTGTTTAAAGGGAAATTCCTTTTGGCTGAGAAAGAGCTTGCAGGATTCAAACTGATAGGGTGATGTTTTTAGAAAACTTGGAGGAAATAGGATTTGTGATGAAAATGCTTTCTCAGTGGCCAATTGTGTTAAACCGAAATTTAAATCCAAGGTTACCAATCATAGAGTTTTAAAGGTTCAGCCATTAACTCCTTCCTTCCCCTCGCATCCTGTCTGCGTGCATCCTGGGGAAACCTCTCACATAGCTGGTCCTTCCTCCAATTCGAGGAACTTAACAAGCTGCTTGTCTAAGCATGTGCCTGTTCTAGGCAGGGGATAAACATTCTTGACCTGTGGCTTTCCAAGTAGAGTAGGAAGGAAGATGCGTCATTAAATTATAAGTCATTAAATGCCTGATACATGTTTTGCATGAGAGCTGTGTTCGAAGTATTTCTGTAGCAAAGCGGATGGAATGACGAATCTGAAGGGGGTGAAGAGTTGGGGAACACTTCATGGAGGAGCAAGTGATATTTGCAATGGGTGCTGAAGTATACATAGGAGTTCACCAGGCAGTGGGAACAGCAACTACAGAATAGGAACGTGGAAAAAGTCATGACTGATCCTGGGAATCCCAAGTCATTTTATGTAGTTTGAGAGTAGGGTGCTCTATGGGGAGTCTTGGGAGATACCACAAGATCATGAGAGGTTTGTGTGCTTGGCAAATGACTTGGACATTCTTTTGTAAGCGGGAAGGTGGGAGGCTTTTAGCAAGAGAGACCAGACAGGAGCAGAAATGTATTTTAGAAAGGATGGACTGGACGGCAGAATTGATAGTGACAAGTTGATCTTCTGGCTGGCTATTTCATCCATGGAGTAGAATAAGATGCCATGAGGGCCTGAACCCAACAGGGAGGAGTAGATGAATTCAAGAGAGGATAGGGGAGGTTAGACTGGAGATGTGATTACAGGGCATGAGGGCTATGGGAGACTTCTTGTTTTCTGGCTTGGAAGGCTGAGTTGACGGTGTTGCCGTTGACCTTGAATGGGAATATTTGGAGGGAGGATGAGTTTGGCAGGGAAGATAATGAGTTCACTTTCAGGCACAGTAATTCTAATGTACTTGCAGAACATTCACAGGAGCGACACGTAAAGGGCATTTGGAGACTTGGGTCTGGAGTTCTGGAGAAAGGTCTGGACTGGAGATGTAGATTTGGGTGTTAGGATCCTGGTGAGGGATTAGTGAAGCCAATAATCCATATATGATAGTCCAGAAAGGTTAGAGTGAGAGGGAGGAGTGTGAGAGAAGGGCTGAGTGTGGAGCCCTGGGGGCACCGGAAGGATTGGCCAGGGAGAAGACCCTACAGATAGAACCCAGAAAGAATCATCAAAAAAAAAAAAAAAAAAAAACTGGAGAAAAGCCAGGAAAATTCCATCATAGGCTCCAAAATAGGGGAGAGTCGCTACAGAGTGGTCAGTACAAATAAGGATTGAGTGTGCTATTCAGCTGACCGCCGAGTCCCCTGAGGACTTACTAGCATGTTAGCTCAGGGTGGTGTCTGTGTCTCTGTAGCCACAGGTCTTCTCTGTAGCAGACCTGTGTGCATGGGATGTGGCATTCTGCTGGGAAGGAGAGGCCTGGTTTCCAGGCGAGAGCACGAACTGCAGAAGGCCAGGAACTCAGAGTAAATGGACAAAGTGTAGAACACAGTGCTGCCTCTTTTGATTTTTTTGGAACAAGATTAATATCAGTCCTCAAAATTGGCATT
Source organism: Pan troglodytes (assembly GCF_028858775.2). Taxonomy (NCBI): domain Eukaryota; kingdom Metazoa; phylum Chordata; class Mammalia; order Primates; family Hominidae; genus Pan; species Pan troglodytes. The sequence continues at coordinate 153,353,103 of NC_072404.2, read as the reverse complement.
GGAGACCATCACTGGTTCATTGGTGCTTGTGTAGTTTTATGAGGGTCCTTTCTTTCTCTCTTTCTTTTCTTTTTTCTTTCTTTATTTTCCTTCCCTCCCTCCCTCCCTTCCTTCCTTTTCTTCCTTCCTTCCTTCCTTCTGTCTCTCTTTCTCTTCCTTTCTTGCTATGTTGCCCAGGCTGATCTTGAACTCCTGAGCTCAAGCCATCCTGCCCCCTCCACCTCTCAAAGTGCTGGGATTGCAGGCGTGAGCCACTGAGCCTGGCCTCTGAGGGTCCTTTCATCATTCTTCTCTCCAGATAAGTCCATCTATCTCTGGATGTCCTTCCCATCGGCTGGATGGAGTTTGTGCATGTGTCTGTTTTGTGACTGTGTCATTTGCAGTTCTTAGTTCTGGGGCTTTGCAAAAGGATAGCCTTTGTACTCATTAACCTGTTCAAGAGTGTTGGGATTCACCACATGACTCCAAGGTGTGTGAGTCTTTTCCTCTCTTTATTCTTCTGACTCTTCCACTAAGGAAGTATCAGGTGGATCCACTGAATGCCGAAGATGAGTTTGATCACAGAGGCATCAACAATATTCAAGGGGTAGAAACATAGAAACAAGCCCTAATTGCTTCCATTTTTGTATGACATAATAATAAGGACAGGTGAGGACAAATGGCTTTGTAATAAGAATATGAGCCTGCAGAAGGAACATTAAGTAAATAATTGTAGCTTCAAAGAAAATGAGCAGCTGCTGGCAATGCCCAGGTTTCAGGACCCGCAAAGGCACTCTGGCCAGACACATCCCTGCTCCCCTCTTGTGCCTCCCACGTGCCGTGGCTGGATTCTGGGTTCTGCCCTTGCTCTCTGTTTCACTGAATCTCTGTACCTGTCATGGCCCTCAGGCCTCTCAGGGACATGAGGAACAGGGGTGGGAGGAGGAAGCCCTTCAGCTGGGCCTGAGGTCGGGCATGTGAGTACTGAGGACAGAGGTGGGTGCAGAGGAAGGAGAATTCTGCCTCAGACTGCGCAGGGAGGAAAGGGCCACCCTTCACAGCCCAGAGCAGAGCAGGCTCTTTGAAGGAGACACAGAGTTTAGGATTCACTCCACAGTTTAGCTGTGTGGTGAATTAAATGGGTTTCTGAGGCCTGACTGGGAAACAGATGACTTTTTATCACATTATGTCAGTAAGAAAATGTCTTGTGAGTTTGAACCACCCGTGTTACAAACTTTTAAAAAAGGTAGAGAAAGGTGTGGTGGCTTACGTCTATAGTCCCAGCTACTTGCAGGAGGCCGGGGTGGGAGGATCGCCTGAGCCCAGGAGGTTGAGGCTGCAGTGAGCCATGATTGTGCCGCTGTAGACCACCCTGGGCAACAGAGCCAGATCCTGTCTCTCCAAAAACAGAAAGCATTTTAGAGCAGTTTTATGTTCACAGCAAAATTGAGCAGAAATACAAAAAGCTCCCGTGTATCTCTTGTCCCCCCAACACACAAAACCTGTCCCACCATCAGCATCCTGCTATTACAGACTTTTGGCATATGGAGTCATAAGCTGGGGTCACCTGTGGCAGCTTTTGATTTAAACTTAATTTTTAGAGATTAGTCACAGATAAGCCTCCCTTTGTAGTCCAGCAAGAAGCCAGATTGGCCACAAAAGCCTTGAACACCGAAGACTGTATCCTGTTTTTTGTTTTTTGTTTTTTTTTTGCTACTGAAACTTATTCAAACGACTAGGCACAGACCTATAGATTTCAGTACCATTAAAAAGTCAAACTATGGTGCGGCATTTCCCTCCCTCTTTCCAGTTACAGATGCCTTAAGCAGTAGATGTTATCCTTTGGAAAGAGATGGGATCCAGTGAGGAAAGAGTATATATTTTTTGTAACCAAAGAACCTGACTCTGATCTTTGTAGTTTTGACTTTTTACTTCCTACCCCCGAATGGTATTCATTTCTGAGGCATTGCCAGGAATTGTTTTTCTGGTTCCACTCTGGGTTTGCAAGCTTTCTCTCCAGGCTCTCCTGCAGCCCAAGACCCATGTTGGAGCCGCTGGGAGAGCTGGGGCAGTGGGCTGAGGAGGCCAAGGCCCAAACCAGCTCCAGGCGAACAGCTGCAGCACAGCTGTGATGTTACCTGCATGGTGCAGTGGGGTCGCCCTTGGGCTTGGGGCATCATGTTCTAAGGCAGTCTTCACAGACACGTTTTCTTGTGTGCTAAGAGAGGGGCAGAAACGTAGCTGCCAAAAAACCATTTGGTTTCTCAGCTGTGTTTACAAGCTGAGGAACATGAGGTACGTCGAAACCCAGTGTTTCCTTTTGACTGAAATACAGACTTCTAGGAGGACACTGAAATGAGGGTGGGATGGCTGGGTAGATGGAGCATGAGGAAGTTTCAGCTTCTTATTCCCATCCTCCCAGTTTTGGTGTGGGATTCTGAATGTCCTCTTGTCTGCAGATTGCTCAACCACTGGAAAAGGCAGTTGGTAGGAGGAGCAGGGATTTTGCAGTCAGCACAACTTCATAGCCCTTATCACCACTGGCAAATGATTTCTTTAGTATCCCCGAGCCCTGCTGACATGGCAGTCATGGAAAATGATGATATCTGCATGGTGCTTTGTGTCAAAGTAATGGATGAGCCTAATCATAGTGGGTGGAATCCATCTCAGGGGTGCAGTCGCTCCAGCCTCTGCTGCCAACTTGCCCTCCTTCCCAGTCCCATGGAGCTGGGGCACTCCCTGGCATACCTGTTGGGAAGCCCTGATAAGTGTGCTTGTCTGTTTTCTCGTCTAACAAAATGGAAACACCATGAAAGCAGAGACTTTCTTTTATTCACTGCTGTTTATCTCCAGCTAACAGAACAGTGCTGTGCGCATGGTAGGTGTCCAGTAAAATGTTTGGTGAATGAATGGATGAACAAATGAATGAGTCTAGGCCTACAATCTGGTTCTGGCTCTCCCTACTGTGAGCACCTTTCTGAGACTGTTTCACAAGGCCATGGTGGAGGAAGATAAATGACATAAGTAAAGTGTCACTATGTCTGGTTTGTGGCCACTAGATGGGGGATATTAGGTTCCTTTCTTCTATTTTTTTTTTTCTCCAATAGTTTCTGAGAGGCCTAGGAAGAAAATTTTTGCTGCATTCTGAACTCATGGATAAAATGAGTAAATAGAATAAGACCTCTGAATGGTGGCCTAATTGTGAAAGGCATTTAGGGAAAAAGACCTGAAATATTTCTTCAATTCTTACCTGAATCCTCTTAGGTTCAACGCCTGGTATTGATTTGCATGACTGAATTAACACTTCAAATTTTCAGGCACCTGCTTCTGAGGAACTGAAATGTTTTTGTCAGTTTTGAGGGGGTGGGTTGGCAGCAGGTGTTAGCACTCTTTAAGTTACAAGAGGGAAGACAAGAAGGGGACGGCTTGTTCCATGTCCCTGTCATTTCCTGAAACACCATCTATCACTGGACACTGAGGTCACTTACATTATTTTTTCCTAATGAAAATAGTTTTTCTGGGGCTGATTGTGACCTGTTTAGGGGTCTGTTAACAGCAGGAAGGTGAGTAAGGGACAGCAGGATGGCACTGAGCAGTCCTGGTAGGGCTACTGCCTGCAGTGTCAGGGACAAGCTGAAACGCTCTCCATCCGCGAGGCCTGGGGCTTCCTGGCAGAGCACCTTTGGAATGCTGTCCATACACTGCAGCAAAGGCATTTAAGCCACGTTCTTCCTCCGACCCCTGGCCTGAACTGTGTCTAGCCTTGGCTGTTCCCAAGCAGTTGATGTACATATTGTTGAGCGAGAGAACCTCTCTGAATCCTGCTTTCTTGGGAATCAGGTTCTAAGTTGCTCTCCTGTGCCTTCCTTTTATCTGGACCAACTAGCATTTTATCAAACAGAGGTTATATGGAGATTCTGGCGTGTGAATGGGCCCCCTTCCCCCTTTCCATAATGTCTTATTATTGCTTTGGCAATTTCAGTAGGTCTTTGAAGAGGGAGCTGACTGAAAACTGTGCCCAAATCTCAATGTCTCTTGGAAGTTAAGTTACACATTTTTATTTTAAGTAAAAGCAAAAGAAAACAAAACCCCCAGCTCCCCACAAAACTCATTGCTGATAATGGAGTTCAATGAGAAAGGAAGAAAATGTTAGCTATTGAGGCTGACAAGCTTTAATGAGCTACCTGTTGGTTCTTCTCTATTGGGCTACGTTACTGTAAAAGAGTTTGCAATTTGGGAGACTTTGAGACCTTTGATCTTTCATGAAACACGGACTCCTTTCATGGAGAAGTTTGTTCTTTGGTATTTGCCAACTGAAAGAAAAATATCCTGGTAGGTAGATTTTTTATTCCCCCATAGCTTTTTTGAGGAACTATTACTCGACCCAAGTTTGCTTTTAGAAAAACCAAACAAAAAGCTGCAGGAGCAACAAAATAAGAAGAATAAAAGTATGAAGATGACAAGCTTATCTGTCACTTGGCTTGAGCATTTGGTAATTTAAACATGTAAGGGCCTATTTATCTCATGAACCAAGCAGTCCTGAGCTAGGCCCTCCAGGGCTAGTGTAGTGCTTGATCAGGGCCAACGGGGCCCCTCCCGTGAGGCTGTTTGTCACCTTTGTCCTCATGACTACAAGATGACTGCTTCACTTCCAGCGTAACATCAGCCTCACTGGTGGAAGAAAGTGGCGGGGCAAAGCAGAAAGGGTAGTACCTATATTAGGACAAGCCAGGGCTTTCTCTGAGGCCTCCAGCAGATTTCCCGTTAGGTTTCACTGGCCATCCCTAGCTGCAAAAGAGGCCAGGAAGGTGTGAGTGTGTTAGCTTAATACTTGCCACCCTGAATAAAATTGATGTCTGATAGTAAGGAAGACGGGTAGGATGGATATTGAGTGGTCAAGCAGCAGTGTCCACCACATCCCAAAATAACATTTTCCCAAATTTGTAGAATCCAAGGTCTGGTCGGGACCTGTGAGATGGCTGAGAATGACGCCTGCATCTCACAGATAAGGGAGCTACTTTATTTCCTTCTACTTCTGTTCAGCCAAAAACCTCAGTGGCACTTTTTGGCACTTCTGGGTGTGGCTGCTCATCCCCTGATCCCCAAACTGTGCCTGGAATGTGAGTGGGCCGAGAAGTTCCTTCACTGGAGAGCAGAGTGGCAGGGAGCGGGCAGTGTGCGGATGGGAATCAAAAGGCCCGATTGTGCTTTCTCAGGAAAAGCAGCCGGCCAACAATAATGACTGGGCCGCCCCTGAGTGCAGAACCTGGAATCCAGCCTTCTGGAATGAAAAAGCCATGCAAGACTCAGTCCCTGCCCCTGAGGAGTGAAGGCCTAGTAGGGCGGACAGAACAACCACAGGGGAGAGGTAAAGCAGAGAGGTATGCGAACAATGAAGAAAGGCCATAGCAGACGGAGTGGCCAGGCCGGGAAGGTGGCTTGGAGGAGTTGACTTTGACCAGGGATTTATAAAGGTCTGTTATTTGGCGGCTCACAATGGTGTGTAAAAATACTAAGTGAGAGTCAGCAGCTTTGCCTGGTTGGAGCAATTTAACAACACCTGCCTGAAGCCTGCTGTGTTTTCTTTAGAAGAACAGCCTGAGTCAACAGTGCTTATGGACTCCTTGATGGATGCAGAGGGAGTATTAAGTTAGCCAGATTTATTGGAACATGTCTAAAAGACCACTAGCTCTGTACCAGCGTTTCCTCTGAAGTTTCAATCTCCGTCCTCTCTTCCCTTCCCCACTGCCTGGTAGCTCTGATGTTGCATTTCTGCCCTTGCTTCTCTTGTTTAAGATTCCTTCTTCGAGGGCCCAGCCAGTCTCCTCAGTCCTGGGGCTGTGTGGTAGATAGTCCTCTGGAAGGCATTCACCACCTTGTCATAGGGCCATGTGGTTGGTGGACGGGGCAGAAATAAGGGGACTAGTGTTTCAGAGGCTCTTATGGCACACGTGGGAACAGGTAGACTGTATTTTGGCATTGAGAGTATCTGGGTGTATTAGTCTGCTCAGGCTGCTATAACAAAATGCTACAGATGGGTGACTTAAACAACAGGTATTTATTTCTTATAGTTCTGGAGACTGGGAAGTCTAGGATCAAGGTGCTGGCTAATTCTGTTCCTGGTTAGGGCTCTCTTCCTGGCTTGCAGATGGCCATCTTCTCACTATGTCCTCCTGTGGTAGAGACAGCATCTTCTTTCTTCCTTTTTGCTATGTCCTCTTCCAATGAAGATGCTAATCCCATCATGAGGGCACCATCCTTTCAGCCCATTTAACCCTCAGGCCCAGTCTCCAGATACTGTCACATTGGAGGTTAGGGCTTCAGCATATGAATTTGCAGGTGTATTAGTCCGTTCTCATGCTGCTGATAAAGACATACCCAGGACTGGGTAATTTATAAAGGAAAGAGGTTTAATTGACTCACAGTTCCACATGGCTGGGGAGGCCTCACAATCTTGGTGGAAGGTGAAAGGCACATCTTACATGGTGGCAGGCAAGAGAGAGCTTGTGCAAGGGAACTTCTCTTTATAAAACCATCAGATCTTGTGAGACTTATTCACTATCACGAGAACGATACAGGAAAGACCCACCCCCATGATTCAATGACTTCCCACTGCGTCCCTCCCATGACACATGGGAACTGTGGGAGCTACAATTCAAGATGAGATTTGGGTGGGGACACAGCCAAATCACATCAGCAGGGAACACAATTCAACCCCATAGCACTGGGGATTCACTGGAGTTTCATAAGGTTCCCAAGGACTCATGGCGGTGACCAGAGCAGTGTGCTTTCTACTGAAAGAAACCTGTGGGAGTTGAAAACCTACAGACTGAAGGTTCTTAAGCTGAGTTTATGGCCTCAAGAGGGTCTGGGAACTTCTGGAAATGCTCTTCAGGGCATCGTATGTGCAGTGCATATGTGTGTCTTTCATCACATTTTCAAAAGGTTTGCTGACCTAACAGTGGTAAAAGCTAATGTCCCAGAGACTGTACCTCTAAAGTAGAAGCTGAGAAGGAACAGGTCTGTGCACACTGGTGTCCACCACCAGCAGACCCCCCACCTCATTGTGCAGCCCCATCCCCCTGGAGCATTCCAGAGAAGCTCTGCTCCCTCTTGCTGCTGGGCACTAATTAGACCCTGACTGCTGGCAGGTGAGCTTACTGCCCAAGAACTAAAGAGAGAGAGCTCTTCCCCCAAAAGCTGCCCTGTGCCTCTGTACTCGAAACCTAACCCTTTGTTGACTTCTTTTACTTTTTATTTTTGGAGCAAACTCTATTTTTGGAGAATACATGAAACGAGTGGCTGTCTTACATCATAAACCAGAAAAACCACTGTGCTTATTAAAGGCATTTCAGAGTATTCTCAAGATTCGGACTCAAAGCAGACAATAGTAGAAGCTGGCTTTTCTGCCTCTAAATGGAGGGCTCTGGCCCCCACATTCATTCATCCCTCCTTGAGCTAAACCACTGCCTGCCTGGCTAACTGATCTCAAGAGCAAGGCTGGGACTCATGGGTATATATTTTTGGTCTGTGACTTTTTTCCTAGTTAATTTCTGTGGGGTCTGGACTGTTTTCTAGCCCCATACTTATTATTTTTTCTTGTTCTCTACTTCCTGGTGCTCCCACATGACTAATCCTTCTCTACACCCATGTTGAATTTTATTTGACCTCATTTGATATGTTTTCTCTAAGTCACTTCAGTCCTTTTTAAAACTTGGTAAACATGAATCCATTTTAAAAGCACAGGCCCTCATAGAATCTGGGTTTATCCTCAGGCTAGGTCACTGCTACCCCTGACCAGTCCCCAAAGAATGCTGGAGGCCTTTGCCATGCTCCACCTTCCTATTCTCCACCCAGGCTCCCTTTTCCTCCTCTCCTTTCTCTCCTTCTCTTTCCCTTTTTGTCTCCTTTGCTCTCCTCTTTCTTTCATTCACGCAGGCCTTCCCCTCCTCTGGGCTTTAACTCTGCCGGTTTTCCTAGAGCTTTGCTCAGTCCTGACAGGTGTGAGGACCTGAACTCAGGGCTTGGGATCTTATCTCAGGTTCTCCTGCTTTATTGCAAGGACTCGGGGTCCTCAGCAGATCTTGGCATTCTGGAGGGTGTCACATTATTGGTGTGCATCATCGTTAAGGGTCTTTGGAGGGGATTTCTGTCTGGCATTTGGAAATTGCAGAATTGACTTTCTAAATGTATGGAGTAGCTGGCGACAAAGGGGGGTCACATTGTGGAGGAACAGGGGCCAGTGCATCAGTAAAGAGCAGGAGAGGCAAAGAGAGGAGCTGGTCACTCTTAGAAATTAATGAGGAATTTTGTTGATGGCCAGTGGAAAATTGTTTCCTAGTTTGCCTTTCCCAACTCCTCCCTCTCAGTTGAAATCCTGAGGACCTTCAGCCTATAGCTCTAGCAGCTTTGGAGCCTGTATGGAGAAATCCCATGTCATGTATTTTAGGAGCCTGGGCCACTGGTTGGGGAAGTCTGAAAGTAGGCCTGATTTTTACAGGTGTCTGCAATGCTTGGGGTAAGCCCTGGGCACCAGCAAGTCTTCTCTTCCCCTTTCTCTGGTTGTGTTTGTCTAGGCCTGGGGTTGCCCCCCACCAGTTTGGAACCTTTTTAACTGAGCCTGTGGTCACTTGCGCAACTCAGCCTGGGTGACCACTCTCCTGAGCTGCCCCAGGCCAGGCGAACCCACTGGAACGATGAAGCTCCTGCTCTGCCCATCCCCACGGTCTAGAGCAAAGAGTCTCAGTCTTGGCTGCACATCACACTTACCTGGGAGCTTAAACAACTTTGATGCCTGGGTCCCAGCCCAAGAGATTCTGATTTAATTGGTTCTGGGATGAGGCCTGGGCATCAGGCATTTTAAAAGCTCTCCCAGTGCTTCCAAAGTGAAACCAAGGTGAGAACTACTGGCTTGGAGTATGACTACTCAAAGCATGGTCCATGGTCTGGCAACATTCATCTCCTGGGAGTTTGTCACAAATTCAGAATCTCAGGCCCTACTCTAGACTTTCTGAATTATAATCTGAAGATCCCCAGATGATCCATGTGCATGTAAAATTTGAGAACTGCTGGCTAGAATATTCTGCTGCCTCCTGTGAGGCTGATTGGACTCACCCATCATCCGCATGCACCAGGTACTGATGCCAGATCAAGCTAGATGGAGCCCAAGAAACTGATGTGGCCTCCCCCGGATCCCTTCTTGGGGATCTGTTCTACATCTGAGTTAGGCTCCCTGCTGTCTCCATTTCTGACTGATCCCTTTTATACCTGTCCACTCAGAAGTCCCAGCATGTCTCAAGGCCAGAGATTGAAAGAGCTAGGCAGTGTTCTTTTTTGTTGTTGTTGTTGTTGTTGTTGTTTTTGAGACGGAGTCTCGCTCTGTCGCCCAGGCCGGAGTGCAGTGGCGCGATCTCGGCTCACTGCAAGCTCCGCCTGTCGGGTTCACACCATTCTCCTGCCTCAGCCTCCCGAGTAGCTGGGACTACAGGCGCCCACCACCACGCCCGGCTAATTTTTTTGTATTTTTAGTAGAGGTGGGGTTTCACCATGTTAGCCAGGATGGTCTCGATCTCCTGACCTCGTGATCCGCCCGCCTCAGCCTCCCAAAGTGCTGGGATTAAGGTGTAAGCCACCACGCCCGGCCGGCAGCATTCTTATATTAAACTAAGGACTGGTAGGACCAGTTGCAGCCTGTGCTTTTTGATGTCTTGGCCTGATGACCCGCCCTTGCTGTGCTTTATTTGGTCAGCCTGGCAGAGCCTGCCATCCTGACCCTGGAGGGTAGGAACAGGAAAATCAGGCTAAAAGGAAAAGTTTCATGAAAGAAAATGGGTAAAATACGCTAGAGCTGTGATCAATTAGAACAGAGATGACAGACACAAAGCACTCGTATTCTTCCCTCACTGTGTGTCCTGAACATGCTTGTTTTTCAACACAGATCTTTCCCCTACTGAGCTCAGACTTGATGCTAGTTCCTCTGTCAGCAGGGCACACCAGGCAGATATGGTCAATTACTTAAGATGCAACTATTTTGAAATTTCTTTTTCCCAGAGTAGCATCATTTACTGCTCTCGTTGTGAGTCTTGAGCTTTGTCCCACAGCTTCCAAGTTCTCAGATCACATCTCTGAGATGCCATCAGACCTTCGCCTCATCCCACCATGCATGGGGCCACTCTCTAGGCCCTCACAGGCAGTTGGTGAAATGAGTGTGTGTTTCTCCTTGAGGTTTTCATCCACGGCTCTCTTCCACAGATGTTTCCTGAGCCGCACTCTGTGCCCAGTGCTGCAGTGGGCTAGGAGTTGGAAGAACACAAACTTTGTGGGGACTCAGCTGCCTGCCTCAGCTGCGTCACTACTGCCCTAGTCAGGACAGCCCCCCTTCCTCTCATTCACCCTGGGGGAATGACAGCACACTGAGTCACTCAGCTTCATGACCCCTGTGTCACTGCCTGACCAGTGTCTTACGTTCTTTTCCCACTCACCATTATTTGAAAACGATATGACATGACTTCCTAACCTTTACATCGTACCGGGCCTGCCATTGCCACCTTCCAGAACCACCTGCCATCTCGGTTGATTTGAGCTCAGGAGTCAGGCACCTGAAGGAGTGAAGCTGGTCAGAGACATCATAGGGAGGAGGAGGGACGGAGGGGATAGGAAAGTTCAGGACCTGCTTAAAGGAAGCAGCTGCCACTTAGCTCCAACAGACCCTTACCATATAGGAATTTGGACCCAGTGTTTTCAGCTGTTCTGACTTCAAAAGATGTTAGAAATACAGATTTTATATGTGTGTAAAATCTCTTGCTTTATATATAGACAGATAATCTCTAGAGAGATATATAGAGAGTTATCTCTCTATAGAGAGTATATCTCTGTAAAGTTGTCCAGAAGTCAGGATAGTTGCATTTTTGGGCTCCTTGTGCTCCATGGTCTCTGATTTGTTTTTATTTATCTTGGTCTCTCTGCTTCATTTGTAAGGTGAAATGATAATACCTATTGATTTCACAAAGCTGATATGATGACTAAGATTGTGAGGAATCTCTTCAGAAAAGGCTAATTGTAAGGCATCAAGTTTGAATTGTAAGGCACTTTTGGAAACTGCTTCTACCTTCCTCCCCTCCCCTCCCCTCCCCTCCGCTCCCCTCCCCTCCCCTCCCCTCCTTTTCCTTTCCTTTCCTTTTTTCTTTTCTTTTCTTTCTTAGTCTCACTTTCTTGCCCAGGCTGGAGTGCAGTGGCATGATCTCAGTTCACCGCAACCTCCACCTCCCAGGTTCAAGCAGTTCTCATGCCTCAGCCTCCCCAGTAACTGGAACTACAGGTGTGCGCCCCCACACTCAGCTAATATTTCTGTTTTTAGTAGAATCAGGGTTTCATCATATTGACCAGGCTGGCCTCGAACTCCTGACTTCAAGTGATCCGCCCACCTCAGCCTCCCAAAGTGCTGGGCGTACAGGCATGAGCCACCACGCCCAGCCCTACATTTCTTTTTAAACAAAACAAGATTTGTGGTTACATATGGTTATCTATCTATCTATCTATCTATCTATCTGTCATTTATTGCCTTCAAAATGAAATTAATTTTCAAGGTTTTTTGGAAATGGCTACTAATGATGTAGTTAGATGCCCAGTGGGTTATACCAAGATTCTTTGCTGAGTCACTATTTGTCATTCCTTTTTCCCAACCCTTGTAAGTATTAACTGTCCCCACAGTCTTATTTTATAATCGTTGTGTTGTTGCATAACCATTTCACTTGTGTGCTTTGGGTCTCTTAGAGGACAGACGTGGAGATGCTGCTTACCGGTAGCTTCTGCCACCTCGGCACTTTGGTTTTGGACTGTCTGGACTAGAAAATCTAGGCAGGGTTTATTGCTAATCCCACTTTCTTCCTTTTGCTGGATTTTGAGAAGCCCTGCAACCCCATTTCCATGCAGACTTCCACTTTGGTTGGGAGTCAGAATAACGGGGGAGGAACCTGGGAAGGATGGTGGGAGGTGCAGGGGCAGGGGCCGTGTTTAAGTGTGGAAGCTCAGGGGGTGTCTGTCTTTAGACCTGAATTTCCCCTTCTGCAGCCTCATTTCTAAAGGAATAAAGGGAATTTTCTCTTTCCACCTCCCAACCCATTCCTTGGCCTTTGCTTCATTTGTCGATGGTTGGTGTTGTGTGTGGGTGTGTACGTGCAAGAAGATGGCAGGCTGCCGTCTGCGTAGCCTATATAGCTTATGATGTTCCACAGGCTCCACCCACTGGCCTCTCCCACTGTCTCTGGGCAGGGCTCATGGGAGGCAGAAGCATTCTCCCCTATCCCTTTGGTTGCACATTTGAATTACTTGGGGAGATTTTTAAAAAATACTAATGCCTGAGCCCCACTCAAAACTGACTAAATTAAAATGTCTGGAGGTGGGGCATAAGATTTTTTTAAATAGTCTCCAGATTGGATTTGTGTTTATATATACTGAGCTCTGCAACTTACTCTGTAATGCATAAAAAATAAAGTGGGGTGATGGATGAATATGTCAATGGGTAGGTTTGTGATAAGCAGGAACAATGAAATATTAATGGTGTTATTTAGGCAGTAGGCATATGGTATTCATTATAAAATTCTTTCAACTTTGCTCTGATTTGCATATTTTAAATTAGAATGCTGGGAAAAAACAAACATAACCACTTCTCCAGATGATTGTAATATGCAGCCAGGTTTGAGGATCACTGGACGAAAGGATAAATTAACGAGTGGCCACTGCATTGAGGTGCTTAGGGCAGGAAATTTGGGGCCGATGCCACCCAAGGCTTGAGTGTGGAGGTAAGTGGAGAGAGACTACATTAGTTCTCTGGGTAAAGGGTGTTAAATAAGCAGATTTTGGCACATGCCTGGTGGCTGGGTGGCCATATATTTAGGAAAGGGACCCCAAGGAGGTCCAACTGAGAAAGTAGGTAAGAGCAGACTCCTGGCTGATAAAATATCCATATTGAACCCAATACTTGGTTAATCAGAGTTCTGAGGGCCATTGGGCCACATTATTAGCAAAAAGAAAGAGATGTTTTTGAAAGATGCTGATTCCCTAATTGGAGATTATGTCTGTGGAACATCTGGTTCTTACTTATGGGATCAGACTCTTGGAGCAGAGAAACATTGAGGGTCATCTGGCTCAGCCTCCCACTCAGTGTCTTTCCCAGTGGCCTGAGCTGAATTGTATTAGATTTATGCAGCTGGGTGGAATGATTCTAAGGTCAGCCTTTTAAGGGCAAAACTACTTTGAATTCCAGAGAATGAATATAGTTTAAAACCGTTTTCCTAAAAGAAAAATAAAAGCTGTTTTATGCAAAGCTTGATTGTCTCTCTCTTTCCTGCTGTTTAATTAATTTATTTACTTCTTTTTTAATTTTTAAATTTAGTTTTGGGCTCTAACTGAATCTTTCCTGCTATTTTACAATTGGATGTTGAGGTGCTGGAAGACGCAGAGAGCATCTAGAAGTATGCCGTGTGCTACTTGTGTTTTACTTCCCATGGAGTCATGGGTCCTGGTCCTCCCCGAAGTGTGCAGAATGAAGTCCCTTTCTAATGCTTTTAAGAAGTACAGAAGCAAAGGCTCTTCTGTCCTGCCTGTGAGGCTGGGGAACAAAGGACAAAGGCCCTTTAAAAAAGAGAGAAGGGGCGAGAGTCCTGCAGATGTGAGGTTGCAGTGTGTGTCAGCCTGCCTGGGAGCTGCAGCCAACTGATTGCAGAGGCCCAAATATGGGACTCATTTGTGGGTTCTGCAAGAAGAAATAGCCTGCTGGTTATGAGTAACCCTAAGTCCCCTTCTGAGAGCCTCTTGGGCTCACAGCAAATTCAATCTGTTCTCCTGGACTTTTGGAGCTTTGATATGGATTAAACTCCTCCTGAGTTCTGTACAACTGATGGCCTTGTTGAGTTTGATCTATAGCTTTTAATATCAGAGAAATATTAATTTCCATGCCCTTTCATCTTTTAAAGTAACTAATATTTTTATAATGCTTTACGGTTTATAAAAGATATTCATATACCTTATCTTTCTTGATTCATGCAACTTTCTAAAAGGTCTGAGTATTTCAAGGCTTGATGCTGAAATGCCATTTCTTCTCATTCTGTAACTTTCTCTTGGGCAACACTCCAGTTGGCATCTCTATCATGATGGGCCCATAATTTATATCTTTAGCCTGGATCTGTCTCTAAGACCTGATTATCCAGTTGCCAGCTTGTCTCTCCACTGGACTATCTCAAAGGTTCCTCACCTTTCACAGGCTCTGCCCCAAACCTGTTCCCTATCTCCAGCAAATGGTGCAGTCAAACATTCACTGGGGCAGGCCAGGCACCTAGGAGCCGTTCTTGATGTCATTCTTTCCCTCCTAACTTGTATCCCATCTGTCACTCAGTCCTGTGGCTCTTCCCTCTTGAATAGCTTGACTCCATTCACTTCTTTCCATCTCCTTGGTCACCTCATTAGAACTGAGCTATCCCTGTCTTTTGCCAGGACTATTGCAGTAGCCTATTAACAACTTTTCTCATATCTGTTCTCCCTTCTCTCTCTTTCATGTCATCCCCAAGTTTAAGAGAAATCTTTTCAAAGATTTCTTCCCTGACATCTGATCTCTTCCCTGACAATCTGCGCTCCATCCATGAGTCCCCTTCCCCTTTTTAAGATCTTTAAATACATTTCTTCCTGCCATGGGGCCTTTGTACATGCCGGTTGGTCCTGGTTGGAACACTCTTTTCACCCTTTTCCCTTTGCCTGGTGCTTAGCCTTCAGATTGTGTTCAAGCCTTAAGGAAACTCTTCCTGCTTTTAGAGATCTGTATTCCTTTATTTCAGAGGGGTTATAATATTTCATGTTTTTGATTCATTATTTTGATTGTTTCACCTTTTCTCTCCCATTATTGTAAGTTCCAATAGAGCAAGGGTCTATTTGCTTTTCATCACCGTTGTACCTCAGTACCCAGCTCTCAGGAATATTTGTTCAATGAATGAAACCAATGGGGTAGGTAGGACAAGTATTTTTATTCATTTTCTTTTTACACAAGGAGGTTGATTTTTTTTTTTTAAAGAGCAGATGCTTGGCATTATTTTATTTCTAACTTTATAATATGGATATTTCTGCCTCTGATAGGTTCCCTGTGCCATCATTTCTCGGTCTTGGCTCGTTCCAGATTCACTTCAGCAGAGACAATGATGAGCAGTTATTGGTTTGGAAATACTCCCCAGAACGTGCAATGCCAGCTCATAAAATGTTTTCAGGTTGTTGGAAATCTTGTGAAAACGTGCATAGTTAACTATTGGAGAATTTAACTGTGAATATGAATGGGGGAGCCATTCATCAGAAGCCCTGTCTGAATAATTGATTAAACAATGCCAGGAGGTTTGTAAGAGAAGGATTTGAAGACTGAGTTGTAAAACTGTGGCTGACTAAGGTCCCTCTTGGCAGTCTCACTTTTTTGCCTCGTGGCATTAGGCATTAGTGTCTCAGATCCATCATAATAAGTCTCTGGGCTTACTAACTGTGATCTTGTGTCGGATGGGCCCTATGCTGCTACCTTCTTGACTTTAGGATATCTCTTGTTACCTTTTTGCTACTTGCTCCCACCAAGGAGCACAGTAGACTCCAACTCACTCTAGGTGAGCTTTCCTCTAGCTCCCAAGGGTCATGTGCCTCTCCATTGTGTTCAAAGAGAATAGGCGCCGGTGGGCCACTGTCTGGGAAACTCTGTGTTCCTTGGTGCGGTACTAAACCTATTTAGTTAAATTTGATCAACTTTAGCACACCCTCACCATAAGTGTATGGATTCTCCTTAGGACCCAAGTCTTCCATACAAGGCAAACAAGTTGGAATAGGGATTTCTATGATTAAGGTCATCATTAGTTGAAGAATTTCAAACCATTTTAGTTTTTCATGATATGCTATTTCTTTTTTTTTTTTTTTCATTATTATTATACTTTAAGTTTTAGGGTACATGTGCACAATGTGCAGGTTAGTTACATATACATGTGCCATACTGGTGTGCTGCACCCACTAGATATGCTGTTTCTTCCATTTCTCATGTGGATTTGGGGTGTGCGTGTCTGTGTTCTCTCATGTGTAAATATTTTTGTAGAGGCCCTGAAGCTTCTTTCCTATATAGGGATTTGGGAACATTCCCCCGAACAAGAGGACTTTCTTACCAGGGTGTCCATCTGGGGCCTTGCTGGTATGAAAATGCTCCCTGGGTTGATCCACAATGTATTTATTCATGAATGTTACAGATGCCTTAGAGTTTAGTTCCCTTAGGTGACTGTGGAATTTAAAATAAGAAATCAACCTTTATCCTAGGTTTATTATTTTTCTTTTCTATATATATATATATATATATTTTTTTTTTTTTTTTTTTTTTTTGGAGACTGGGATCTCACTGTGTTGCTCAGGCTGGTCTCAAACTCCTGGCCTCAAACTATCCTCCCACTTCAGCCTCCCAAGTAGCTGGGATTACAGATGTGAGCCACCAAACCTGGCTTCCTTTTACTTATCAAGAAAAAAATACTGTTCTTATTGTTCATTACAAAAAGAGTATTACCTCATTAAAGAAACTAAAAAACAAGCAAAAAAGACATCTCTCTGTTTTGTTTTGTTTTGTTTTGTTTGAGATGGAGTCTTGCTCTGTCACCCAGGCTGGAATGCAGTGGCATGATCTTGGCTCACTGCAACTTCTGCCTCCTGAGTTCAAGCAATTCTCCTGCCTCAGCCTCCCAAGTAGCTGGGATTATAGGTGTGCACCCTACTCCCGGCTAATTTTTGTATTTTTAGTAGAGACGGTGTTTCACCATGTTGGCCAGGCTGGTCTCGAAATCCTGACATTGTGATCCGCCCGCCTCAGCTTCCTAAAGTGCTGGGATTACAGGCCTCCCAAAGTGTTGGGATTACAGGCATGAGCCACTGCGCCCAGCCAAGACATCTCTCAAAAGCTCATTATGCACTCCCCAAACTGCTGTTAATTTCTCTTGTGTTAGAGTTCAGATTTTTTTATGAATACTTCTTTTACATAGCTATTAATAAAACATATCCATATAACTATTGTGCCATGCTCTTTTGTATTTAATAATGGACATTTTCCTATTTTAATACTTAGCCATTACTTTTTTTTTTAAGGAAGTGAATAAATGAAAGAATGGCTACTCCATAGACAGAGCAGCCTATCTATCACTTTTTAATGGCCGTGTATTATTCATTGAGTGTATGTTTTGTAGGTTCTTAAGTGACATCCAATTATTAGGATTTTAGGTTATTTCCCATTTTTCCCTCTTTTAAATAAGTTGGCTTAATGTTTAATTAATAGTTTTAGAAAAATGGAAAGAGCAAGAATATACATTAGAAAACAGTCCCTGGCTTTTTTTTGGACCATCCAGAGAAGTTAATGACTAAGGTAAGAACTTATGATAAGGTTCTTTACAATGGGGAAAGAGACCCAGGGGATTAGGGTTGCAGAGAGTAAGGACCGGTGTTTTGTGTGCACTCACACATCACAGCATAGCCGCAAAAAGATCAAGTTCTGCGGTGTCTGCAGTGTTGCCTTAGTGTCCTTCATACAATGTCTCCCCCGATCCAAATTTTTTTTTTTTTTTTTTTTTTTTTTTTTTGAGATGGAGTCTCGCTCTGACGCCCAGGCTGGAGTGCAATGGCGCGATCTCGGCTCACTGCAATCTCCGCCTCCCAGGTTCACGCCATCTCCTGCCTCAGCCTCCCGAGTAGCTGGGACTACAGGCGCCCGCCACCACACCCGGCTAATTTTTTGTATTTTTAGTAGAGATGGGGTTTCACCGTGTTAGCCAGGATGGTCTCCATCTCCTGAACTCGTGATCCGCCCTTCTTGGCCTCCCAAAGTGCTGGGATTACAGGCGTGAGCCACCACGCCTGGCCCCAGTTTTTTTTTAAAACATAATTCTGACTCTGGAAATAAGTAGGCACCTTTAAACTCTGTGTAGACTTGATTTTGTTTTTTCTTTAAGTTTGTGTGTATCTCTTAATATGTGTGCTAACTTAATTTAGGGACTAGGTTCATACTGATGTTGAAAGCATGCCATTCTCCAAGCTTTTTAAAAACATGGATATTCTTAAGTATCTCACACTGAGGCACCCAGCTATAAAGTAACCGTAGTGTAGGTAGGTGCACACTGCATAAACACTTCTTCTGTAAGCTGGAGAAATAGCTGGAGGAGAAATCTGTTCTTAGAACAAGGCACATGCTGTTGGTTCCAGACATTCTTTTTACTGGAGGATACAAAAGTATGTTTAACGGTTGCTGGCCCCACGCCTGCTGTCCAGCTCTATGGAATGTGCTCTGTCTGGGCCACACTGCCAGTCATCAAGGCAGTTACTGTGAGGAAGGAAGAAGCCAGCTCTTCAGTTCCTTGACCTGAGCTTTTCTGGCCAAAAGAAGGAATCTGTTTGGAAGATTAGGTTTCCCACCTGGATCCTGCCCACCCCACCCACCCCCTTCTGTGAACTGTCCGGCTTATCGAAGAAGACCCATTTTTCCTTCTTACAGTTGCTGTTTCTTCATTGCAAGTGATTCACCCTGAACGTAAAGTTAGGAAACTGAGTTTATAAGGAACTTTATTTGGTGGAGAAATGTCACCCCATTCTCTCGTTAAAAGATACGATGTCTGGATTGATTCCAATATCTGTGGTTTTTGGCACATGTCATCTTTCTGAAATTGCTTCTCTGTGTTTTATGTAAGAGGAAGAAAGAAAAAGTTCTAAAACAAAATGGTCAGCTTATTCTTTGGAATTCTATTTGGGCAGTTTAAGTGAGAATAGTACTATACATCCTGTCTTTTCTCATATCAGTAATAATAGTAACTTCTGTGACTTATTACATTTAACTCTCATAATCAACCCTTTGTATTCAATACCGTTTTGGGCACCGTTTTACAGATGAGGAGACTGCGGCTTGAAGAGGTTAAGAAACTTGCTCTTTAGAGGGTATTCCAGTGTAGGCAGCCTGACTCCAGAGCTGGATGATCTTCTGACCCCCCCATAACAGTGCTTTCAAGTCATCTGGAAGAACTTATTATGCAAATTAAAATACCCTGGGCGTCTGGAAAACCTTTGTTTCTTAGGTTGTGGCTATTTTATAATTTCTTTTCTTTTTTATTTTGAAAAAGTTCAAACCTGAGAAAAGTTGTAAAAATAATACAGTCAAGACATATATCATTTGACTAAATCCATCAGTTGCTAATATTTTACTATATTAACTTATTTTTCTGTCTTTCTGCGTATGTGTATGTTGTGTGTGTGTGTGTGTGTGTGTGTGTGTGTGTGTGTGTGTGTTTGATGACCCTTGAAAGTTAGTTGAGACATTATGACATTTCATCTCTAAATGTATCTTTGAAAAAAAAAAAAATTCTGCTAAACAACCTCAATGAAAATCATAGGCCGGGCGCGGTGGCTCATGCCTGTAATCCCAGCACTTTGGGAGGCTGAGGCAGGTGGATCATGAGGTCAGGAGATCGAGACCATCCTGGTTAACATGGTGAAATCCCGTCTCTACTAAAAAATACAAAAAAAAATTAGCCGGGTGTGATGGCGGGCGCCTGTAGTCCCAGCTACTCGGGAGGCTGAGGCAGGACAATGGCATGAACCCGGGAGGCGGAGCTTGCAGTGAGCCGAGTTTGTGCCACTGCACTCCAGCCTGGGCGACGGCGTGAGACTCTGTCTCAAAAAAAAAAAAAAACAACAAAAAAAAGAAGATCATAATGCTCAAAAAAATTTTACGTTAATACACTGCTGTTATCTAAGGCATTCATGTTCAAATTGCCCTAGTTGTCCCCAAAATGTCCTTTATAGCTACCTCTTTTTCTGATCCAATTTATCAAAAAGGAAACTTTGCTTTTATGATTTGTAATCTTGATATCATCATGCACATTCTCTTCTCAGACTAGGAACAGTTTTCTTTGGCTTAACTAGGAGACCAGGGATCTTGCTGGAGTTCCAGATTTGAGCTCTCTGCCCTTCCTGACTAAGCAGCCCTACAGTGTCCTCACTTGACACATGCTGTTTTATGGGGCGCCATGTCTTCTTCGTTCCTTCTCTCTCCTCTGATCCACTTTTTTCCTTGACCCTATTCTTCTCCTTCGTTTCTTTCTTCCTCATTTTCTTTTTGCCCCTTCTCACTTTCTTCCTTCTTTTCTCCAACCCCCTAGGACACACACAAGACTTGTTCTTATGTGCTGTAATTGGAAGTTGGAAATCAATGGGGTTGCAGGTGGGAGCCACCAAATTGGATTCATTTATGAGTTGGGATAGAGACTTGGTGGCGGGCCTGAGCTGATGGTATACTGGGGACTGATCCAGCTGTACCCCCCATTGGAGGAGGTTCAGCTGGCTTCAAACAGTGTGAGGCTGAGAGGATACAAGAGTGGCCAGCTCCACTATTCACAGTAGCAAAGACTTGGAACCAACCCAAATGTCCATCAATGATAGACTGGATTAAGAAAATGTGGCACATATACACCATGGAATACTATGCAGCCTTAAAGAAGGATGGGTTCATGTCCTTTGCAGGGACATGCATGAAGCTAGAAACCATCATTCTCAGTAAAATATCACAAGGACAGAAAACCACACACTGCATGTTCTCACTCGTAAGTGGGAGTTGAACATTGAGAACACATGGACAAAGGGAGGGGAACATCACATACTGGGGCCTGTTGGGGAGTCTGGGGCTGGGGGATGGATAGCGTTGGGAGAAATACCTAATGTAAATGACAAGTTAATGGGTGCAGCAAACCCACATGGCACATGTATACCTATGTAACAAACCTGCACGTTGTGCACATGTACCCTAGGACTTAAAGTATAATTAAAAAAAAAAAAAAAGAGTAGCTAGCTCCAGTCCAGGGCAACATCAGCTGTGGAGGACAAGGAAGGGATGGGGTGTGCCAAAATGGGGTAGAAACAACACTGTGTTGTATTGGAAAGAAAATAGACTTTAAAGTCAGAAAGAAAGGTGAAAATAGCAAGCTTTTACTGACTGGCTGTGTGATCTTGGGAAGGTTATTTAACTCCCTAAGTCTTGTGTGCTTCAACCACAAATGGGAAGAGTATAACCTACCTTGCAGCATTGTGTTGAGGATTAGGGATAATGCGTATTAAAGCAGAGATACTGGCACACGGTGGTGTTCAGTCAACAGTAGCTGTTAGGTATTTACATGGTGTCCCAGGAAGTGGATGGGGCATCACAGTGAGGGGAGGTGATGGTTGGAAGTTCATGCAGGTGGCCAACACGAGGCTGAGCTGCCAGTGGTTAGAAGGATCTTAGGAATGCAGTGCAGGGCAGGCTTACTGTTCCTGGGAGGGAAACTTGTGAGTCAGTTTCCAGCGATCGGGAGCAGGGGCCACAGGAACACTCCAGTACAGAGACATGGGGCTTGGTGTCTGGGAGAGAATCGAAGAGCCAGAACCAAACTGTCTGATCAGGTTCAAATCAATAGCAAGGGCAGTTGCGGCTGAGTCATCCGGAGTATCTCTTGTTTTGGGTTAGCATTAGGGAGAAGCTAGGGTTGGGGGAGTGACTGTGGGAGGGGGGCTGGGACTCAAGCTAAGCCTAGTGTTTGTTCTCCTTTTACATCCGCTAGTAGTGTGGTGACCATGATAACATTCTAGAGGCTCTTTTCTTCCTCAGTCCTTGGCCCAAAGTTAGGTAAATTGTCTCTAGGTAGATAATGATGTCCTGATAATGAGCTCAGAGTCCAAACTGCTAGGCTGATGGAGATTCACTCACCTTTTGCCTTGGTCTGCTCAGGCCACCTTAACAAAGTACCATAGACTGGGTGGCTTAAACAGCAGACGTTTATTTCTTACAGCTCTGGAGACTGAAAGTCTGAGATCAGTGTGCCAGCATAGTTGAGCTCTGGTGAGCGCCCGCTTCCTGACTTGCAGACAGCTGCCTTCTTTCTGTGTCCTCACAGGGCAAAGAGGAGTGGGAAGGAGAGGAAGGGAGAAAGAGAGAAGACTGAGAGAGAGAGAAGAACGGGAGAGAGAGCAAGCTTTCTGGGCTGTTCTTATAAGGGCACTAATCCCATCATGGGAACCCCACCTCATGACGTCATGTAAACCTCCCAGAGGCCCCATCTCCAAATACTATCACATTGGGGGTTAGGGATTCAATATATGAATTTTAGGGGGACACACTTTCAGTTCATAACACCCTCCTTCCATGCCCTCATTCCCAGACACCTGAGAATCCATATGTAATGAGAGTGTTACCTTGAAGAGTATGCGACTCCTGCGTATTATATGGAGGCAGAGACAAGGATTCAGAAGCACAGTTCTAGCAGCTTGTCAGTAAGCCACTGCGGGGGAGCTTTGATGAACTCTCATATGGCATAGGTCCTTCCTTTCTACCTACGATTTTTCTTTTTAAAATTTCCTTATTATTTTTATTTGAGAGGCATGAACATGAGGCAAAATATGTTATTTCCTGTTCTCTGTAAAATCTCCAAATTGAGCTGTCTGTAGTCAAAAGTGAGGTAATCTTCCTATTTTATCCAAAAGATTAACTTATTCTGAGCTTTCCTTCTATCTGAGTCGTGGCTAGGATCAACATACACTTCTTAAATATTCCAATTCCATATCAAGGATAGTGCTCCTCCTTCTCCCTGAGCCACTGGAGGGAGCACCAATGTATTAACAGTTTTCTTTGTTGACTGAATTTGCTTTTTTTAACCTGCTTTCTGAAAGTGCATCACATTACCATCCAAACTTATTGGACATAATTTTTTAAAGTATGTAAGCAAGTAACATATAATCTATTTTACAAATTATGCAGTAAGACATAGTGGGATATAATTTAAGAAGATGCAACTAGCCCTTATTTTTCCACTCTCTGGAAGAATTTCATAACTTTTCACATGTTTGCTCTTCCTGTCTCTGATCTGTATCTTCTTTGGCTCCTCTGTCTTGATGCCCCTCCCAACTTCTGTTCACCTAAGTCCTTGATGCCATCAGTGAACATCAGATTCCTTCTTTGGAAGACCAGTGGTTCTCAGAGTGTGCTTTATGGACCAGCAAAGCATACGAGAACTTGGTAGAAAGACATATTCTTGGGCCCCACTGCAGACCTACTGAATTAGAAACTCTAGGGTGAGATGCACCCATTGTGTTTTAATAAACTCTCCAGGCGATTGTGATACACCCTCAGGTTTAAGCATTCCTGCCCTAGACGAGGAGGCTAGATTCAGTAGGTGTTTCTCCCAGTTGCCCATTTTAACATAAATAATAGCACTTTGTTTTGCTCCTCCTCAGGCATAGAATCCCATAGTTTTAAGTGGAGTGGGATTTTGAGTGGATGTTACCCTGGTCAACTCACTTTACCATAGAAGAGAGAGCTTTGCAGATAGTTGCAGTGTTTGGCTGGAGAACCTAGGGCTTTCTATGTCCTTGCTTATAACATGGGCTGTGTCACTTCCTTGAAACTTTAATCAGTGCTTCCTGAGACCAGGGTTCTTTGTAAAATAACTTAAGGAAGTATTCCAGAAGAACCAATAGCATTGGTCTACTCACCTGTGTGTTCTCTTAACATTTTAATATTAACAATATTCTGATATTTCAGATGTAGATTGCAAAGCCTCACAATCAAGGGGCTTTTGTCATTGATTTGATTTAATTATCCTAAGGGAAAAAATGGAATGCTTAAACTAGCAAAAGTTCACATTTCTATCTTTTTGGCCATGTTTTCCTCAACGAGTGTAAATATATTTGTGCGCATGTGTGTTGATACTGCATGTTTGAAAGACAGAAGGAGACAGACTAAATTTCTGTTTATAGAAAAATCGTAAGTAATCTGAGGAAGCAGTAATTACTGGAGTTGGCAACAGTTTGAGCACTATCCTGTCCCTTGATCTAACTCTGGCTTTAGAGATAGCTGAATTTAGAATGTTACCTTATGGGCAGTTGCTTTACCTATTTTGTTTCCCCCATTGGACAATCTCTGTAGTAGAACTAGAGTTTAGTCACTACTTGTATTAGTCTGTTCTTACGCTGCTGATAAAGACATACCTGAGTCTGGGTAATTTATAAAGAAAAAGAGGTTTCATGGACTCACAATTCCACGTGGTTGGCGGAAGGCGAAAGGCACGTCTTACGTGGTGGCAGACAAGAGATAATTGAGAGCCAAGCAAAAGAGGTTTCCCCTTATAAAACCATCAGATCTCATGAGATGTATTCACTACCATGAGAACAGTATGGGTGAAACCGCCTCCATCATTCAATTATCTCCTTCCAGGTCCCTCCCACAACATGTGGGAATTATGGGAGCTACAATTCAAGGTGAGATTTGGGTGGGAACAAAGCCAAACCATATCACTACTGGATTATGAATTTGAAAAGAATGGTAGAATTTAAAGAATTTGAAAGCAGTCCGTTTGTTTTCAATATTGGATTGTTCAATATTGATTACCTTGCATATCATGCTTGTTCCCTCCCCATCTTTGTGGGAGTGCAGGAGGCACAAAGAAAGCCTTTAACTGAATGATCTGGTTTTTCTAGATGGCTTAACATTTTTGTATTTGATGGGTCAATAGCCTTGGGTGCTTTAGTCTAGATGCTGAGTGCTCAAAAGGCTAAACACGGAGGAAAACATTCCCCTGTCGAAACACATGATTGATTTGGTAGTGACAAGTGTTTTGGGAGCCAGAGACATGCTAGTGGGTTAAGCAAGGGTTTGTTTGTTTGTTTGTTTGTTTTGCTTTGTTTTGTTTGTTTTGAGAGGAAGTCTCGCTCTTGTCCCCCAGGCTGGAGTGCGATGACATGATCTTGGCTCATTGCAACCTCCATCTCCTGGGTTCAAGTGATTCTCCTGCCTCAGCCTCCCAAGTAGCTGGGATTGCAGGTGCCTGCCACCACGCCTGGCTAATTTTTGTATTTTTAGTAGAGACAGGGTTTCACCATGTTGGCCAGGCTGGTCTACGAACTCCTGACCTCAGGTGATCCGCCCGCCACGACCTCCCAAAGTGCTGGGATTACAGGCGTGAGCCACCGCGCCTGGCCGCAAGGGTTTCTTTAACATGGCCATCTTAAAAGGGATAAAGGATCTTCTAGGAATTTATTTCAGCTGAAAACAGATTGTGATACATTCTTACTTTGGTGTTGTCATCATTTGTTCATTTCTATTTTTTCTTTCTTTCTTCAACAGATATGTCAAATACTATCCTAACATTGAACAAAATAAGTTGTTTAAAAAAAAACACCAAAATAAAAAAGGCAATAACTATTTTTAAGCTTATAAAAACAAATCAAGTTTGGCTTGACATAATTATCCCTGGACATAATTATCCCTGCTTCGGCAATTTAGGGAAGAGGATTTCAAGATTTCAAAAGATCCTGGGGGAAAATTAGGTAAGCTCCATGGCCAGAGACTCTAACATAAATACAGTTCGTGAAGGAGGAAGTTAGAAAAACATTTAAATTTAATCCAGTAAAAATGAACAATAAAAACAAAGATGGGAGGGGTGGATCATGATACCAGAGAGTGACTAGAGACATTTTGCTCAGAATTTAAAATAATGTATCCAGAAGCTAGAAAGATTGATGTTTACCTTAGGATAAATACAAAATGGCGTGAATTAGAAATCAGTTTAAGGACTAACAAAGTCAAGTATGAGGTGCATGAAAACTAGAAAGAAGTGAATACCGTACTGGTTTTTGAAAAGGGAAAAGCTTGACATTAATACCTGGAAAACTGGTAGAGCTGGTTATTAAAGAGATCCTTTGTGAATAGGAAGAAAGCAGTGCTGACTAAGTGGGAACAGGGACTTGCTAAGAGGTCCTGAAGAGCAGGTAAATTCTGGCTTAGAGCCTCTGGAGAGGGGGATCTTTAAATGTGCTCTGTTTGCTCAGCCTTTTTATCAGCATATCTGAGGATGACATAGACCTTAACCCTTATCTAGACTTTCCAGGCGTTGCAGGCTTGGGATCCAGAAGGAACGTGAAGGAGGGGGGCTGGTTGAGTGAGATGAAGAAGGAGGGAGACATCTTCATGAAGATCCAAGGGCCCCAAAGCTGAGAGGGACTGCTGGGATGTCAGATGTCAGATCAGTATCCAAAATCACCTTGCTGTTTAGGAAAGCTGGATATGCAGACCAGTGAATGCAGAGAGAAAGCAAAGAGGTTTGTGTGTGCTGGGGGATGAGTGCGAGGATGGAAGGGAGTGGGAATTCATTTATTGATATATACATACAGAGCACTGCACCCACTTTGTGCCAGGTACTGTGTTCTGGGTGCTGTTGTAGCAGTGAATCAAGTAGACAAACGTTCGGCCCCCATGGAACTCATGTGTAGTGCAGGAGATCGGAAGCAAACATACATGTAATTTCTTAGGGGGTGATTCATGTTATGGAGAACAATAAACCACGATGGGGTAAGAGAATGCTGGTGGGGGGTGGGAGGCTCTGACTGGCTTACACAGGGTGGTGGGGAGTCCTGCCTGATGTTGTGGTATTTGAGTCTGGGGGCAGTGAAGGTGCAATCAGCCCAGATGTCTGGCAAAAGTGGTTCCCCAGGGTGTGTGCTGGAGCTGGGAGAGGCAAGTGTGCCTGTAGCAGAGATCCCTCAGGGAAGGGGAAGGAGGATGGTGCGGGAAGAAGCTCAAGGTGAGAGGGCAGAGAAAGGGGGCCTAGAAACCCTTTGTTCATCCTGATGAGATTCAGGATTTGAGTAGAGGAGGGACAAGATCTGGGAATACACACTCAGGATCCTTCTTGATGACAGCCTTCCAATGCTTTAAGGGAACAGTTCCAAAGTCAGAGCCATGGCCATCTAGTGAAAGGTACCAAGAGACAGCTTTTAGTTCAGTGTATGGCAGCTTTAGAATTCAAGTCGCCCAAGCAATGGTCTGTGCTGCTTCATGAGTTTAGTGTCCCTGGATTTGCACTTAAAAACCACCAGGGTCCATTTCAACGTGAACATTCAGTGAGTCTTCCCCCTTGTTCTACAAGTGTTTCCTGACATTGGTCCTGACTTCGGTGGGGTCGCAGATGGGGAAGAGCAGAGCAGGTGCGTGGAGGTGCAGGGGATGCTAGGAGAGGAAGTGGAGGCTGAGTTCATGGAGACACAGGGGAGCAGTGTGAGTTCCTAGAAGAACTTCCTAGAAGTTCCCATGGTTCAGAAAAGTGAGGGGGCCTGCCACGGAGAGACTGAGCATTGAGCATGAAGAGGGCATGGGTCATGAGATCATGGAGGAAAGGCCTGGGGTAGGCTAGAGATCTTTCAGGAAGTAGCAAAGGATGAATGGAAGAATTGCCAAGGGCAGAGCTTAGAGCGGTGTGACCAAGGTGACGATCTGAGTCTTGTGAGGTGTGCCCCCGGGTGGGAAAAGGAAAGCTTTTGTTTCCTAGGGACCACAGGTACCTGAGAGAAAGATAGAGGACTGTCTGGCATAGAAATGGGGAGGGGAGGACAAGAGATGCCACAGGGGAGGGACCCCCAAAATGACAGGAAGAGTTGAGGCCTAGAGGTTGGATCCACAGAAGACGCATTCTGTCTGTATCCTGTGATGGCAAAGGTGGGATAAAGGGCCTCTGCCTGAGAGGCTGAAGTAGGAGAAAGCCTGAGATTCTTCCAGGTTTGGGTTGCCTGGGTGTGGGGAGCAACAACTGACTCAAGGAGAGAAAGCCTGACTCAGCCTGTGCTTTGACTGTGCAGGGGGAGGGCCCCCATGATGTTCTTTCCCCAATTTCAATTCAGAGACATACGTACTTTCCTCCAAACTGCCACTTAATTATATGCTGGCTTGATTGCAAGGACACTGAGCGAATTCATTTACATTGAGAAAATTGAGGACAAATGAAAAATTTTAATGTTCTCATCTCCCCCAACCCCCACCCCCCAGTTTATAATTTGGAGGGAGGAAGTAAATTTAATGCAGAATATAAACATTTAACAATTTAGGCTTCTTCCTAAAATAATAGATTGGCTTTTTAAGCCCACATTTCTTTCTGAGTGAAAGAAATAATTCTTGGGAGGCCAAGGTGGCTGGATCGCCTGAGGTCAGGAGTTCGAGACCAGCCTGGCCAACATAGTGAAACCCCGTCTCTGCTAACAATACAAAAAATTAGCTGGGTGTGGTGGCACGCACCTCTAATCTCAGCTACTCGGGAGGCTGAGGTAGGAGAATCACTTGAACCTGGGAGGTGGAGGTTGCAGTGAGCTGAGATCGTGCCATTGCACTCCAGCCTGGGCAACAAGAGTGAAACTCTGTCTCAAAAAAAAAAAAAAAAAGAAAGAAATAATTTAGTTTTAAGTTTAAAATAATTGGTAAATAAGATTATGTTTATTTGTTCATTTAAATGAAATAAAACACATGCTTCTGTAGTAGTTGTACTATGGCAAAACTGTTCAAAATATGCACAGTTAATTAATTGAATTTCAGATGGTTCCCCTGTGGATGTCTTTCCAGGTATATGCTTTAGAGCCAGAGGTAATTGATCCAATGTTGTCTTTTATTAGATACTTCCAGGCTAATATCCCACTGACCCTAACTGTTATATATTCCTGATTCTCTCTCTAAGCCTTGGAAAGGCTTTGGACAAAATCACTAATATTCTCTTTTGATGGAATTTCAGTTTTCACAATTACTTCTTTCTTTTATTTTCTCTCTCTCCCCACCCCCCTGTGTGTGTGTGCATGTGTGTATGTATAAACACACACATATGTATTTATTTTGCATTTACTTATAGTCACTGTATTTTAAGCTTGCATTCTTATGGAAAGTCTATGTTACGAACTTAGCACTTACTCCTCAGAGGCAGTGTTAGATAATGGAAAATTCATGAGCTATGTAACCAGACAGATGGTGGTTTAAATTCTAGCTCCAGCACATGCAAACCACATGTTCTTGGCAAGTTACTTAACCTCTCTGAGCCTTGGTTTACTGCCCTATAAAATGGGTCTAATTATTACTTATCTAATGGGTTGGTTATGATAATTCACTATATAATGAGAATTATATATTTTTTACTAGATGTTAAAAGCACCTAGTAAAGTGCCTCCATTAGTGGAAGCTACTGCTGCTTCTGTTTTTGCTAGAGGAGTACAATGGAGACATGAAGCCATGAGCATTCTAAAAACTAGGGAATGGGAACATGGAAAGTAGACCTCTGAAAAACAAAGGGAAGGGAGTGAAAGTGAAAAGTTACTGAGGTAAATAAGTATTTTATCACTCAACTTTCTGTTGTACTGGTGAACCAGTAATTACATTACCTTACATTTTCTAAATATTGCACGTACTTTCCTCGCTGGATGGCAGAGGATGCAGTTTACTTCGGATAATTTAATTTGGTTATTATACTTTGATTCTCATCGTGCTTTCTTTTACCCTAGTTTGTAGAATGTTTGAGAAATCATTGATCGGGCTCCCTGTCTTCACAGAGTTGAATGTCTTTTCAACATATGGTCATGTCTTCTCTCCCAAAACGTTTTTGGGAATGGTGCTTGAGGTTTTGCTACATAACAAATCACCATACAACTTAGTGGCTTAAAACTACCATCATTTATTTAGCCTGCAATTCTGTGAACCAGCAATTTGGACTGGGCTCAGATGGACTTTTCTTCTGCTGGTCTCAGCTGGGTTCACCTATGAGTCTGTGGTCAGGTGCTGGTCAGCCAGCTCTGCTTCTAGGGAATGGGTGGCAATCAGCTGGGGTGATAGAGAAAGGGAATGGTGGGGAATATGGACCTTGGGGGTCACTCATTACCCAGAGACTAGTCCTGTCTTGTTCAGATGGCAGCTGAAGGTTCCAGGAGGGAGACTGGAAGTGCCAAAGACTCTTGGGGCCCAGTTTCAGAACTTGGACAGTTATACTTTACTTCATTGTGTTGGCCAAAGCAACTCGAAATGCCATTGCAGAATCAAAGAGCAGAGAAATAGATATCATCTCTTCATGGGAGGACCTGCCAAGCATTGAGGCCATTTTCACAATCCTCCTTACGTGGGGACTCTACAGTCCTCATTAACAAGTCAATTCTGGTCTCTTGGAGTCAATAGGTTCCTTCTCAGACATGAGACAGACATACACACATACTGTAGTAACTTCTGCTTTAATGTTAGTCTCTTTAAAAATGACTTGGCATTTTGAAGACTGAAAAGAATTACTTAAGTTTTTACATCCCTTATGTTGCAGACAGATCTCAAGTGTTTGAAGTGTTGGCGCCAGAGGATTGATCCTGACTGCACTGGACCTTCCTTGGATTTAATCCTGACCAGATCCACTCACCTGTGTCTAAGCAGTGGTCAGGCAGAATGAGGAAGTGTTAGCTGGTGACCTCACTAGAGGCTCTTCAGGTGGCCCTGGATCAAGAGCAGCTTATTCATTGTCTTTGATGCAGAAAGTGAGACATGGGAGAAAGGGCCTGCCCTTAACTCACTGGATTTCTTAAAACATTTAAACATTGCATTGTACCAAATGCCAAGCAGATAAGTGAGTTCCTCAAATACAGCTTTTTAAAACTCTTATCACTCATCAGATATCTCAAGCTGTTTGGCTTGTTTGAAGCAGCCAAGGATTTCTTTTCTTTCTTTCTTTCTTTCTTTCTTTTTTTTTAAACAGGCAGGGTCTCCACTATGTTGCCCAGTCTGGTCTCAAACTCCTGAGCTCAAGCGATCCTCCTGCCCTGGCCTCCCAGAGTGTTGGGATTATAGGTGTGAACCACTGTGCCTGGCCAAAGGTTTATTTTCTGATCATTTTGAGGGAAAATAAATTCCAATATTTCTCCCAAGACAGTAGACTTAGGATCTCAGTGGTTTGTCTCCAAGTCACAAACTTAAGGGGTTCTTTTTTTACATGAATTTTACCTGAGTTCTAACTTGTGTTGGGCCATCAAGTTTGTTATGCATAGCCTTGGGCTTGTGTGCCTTGGGTAGTGTGAACTGTTCAAATTGACTTCTGGCCTGTAAACTCTACTCTCTTCCCACTGAGGACTGACCCCAGGGAATTGCATGAGTCAGGGAGCTGCCTGTTTCCCTTGGTGACCATGGAAATTAGGAACAGTGATGACCTGGATTTAGGGGAAAACTAGAAAGTGACTGATTCAGTTGAACAGCTCCTGGGACTTCAGTGGGCCAGGCCTAGGACGGAACACGCCAGACACAATGTTCCTGCCTTCTGGGAGGAGGTCCTAGATTGTAGCCATTATTCCCTTGGGATCAAACAGTCTTCCACCCTGTGTGATACAGCAAAAATTAGTAGGAATGCATCTGAAGTGTTTTTGCTTATTGATGAATTAATACCTTGGCAGAGGAAAGAGATAAATGTCATTGCATTTACCACTCTTCTTGTACAGCCAGTCTTCTTTCTTACAGGTGCGTTCTTTGAAGAAAACTTGTGAAGCCTGTAAATTGAGTGGAAGGAGTAGGAATTATTTGGGTTATTAATATGTTCTTCACTTTCTAAAAATGAAGAAAAAATATCCATCTTCTCAAGTTTAAGAGTTCTTTACTAGTTGAGGGGCTGGGCCTAGTTGTTGAGTTTGGAGTTACTGTATTTTTTTCTGATGCGAAGTAGTCTGGGCCCAGTGGAGATTCCAGGGTGAAGGAGGACTTGGGGTTGTATAATTAGGCACCCCTGTGGACAGTCAGGATGCTGTACAGACGGTGGGGAAAGGAATGAGGTTGTGATGTTAATGGATTTCTCAAGTGTTTATTTGGCTTCTGTTATGTCTAGGCACTGTAGATTCCTGTAGTCACATCCTTGAAGAGAGAGAAATAGGTTAAAAAAAATGCAGAAAGTAAGTGGTAAATGTGTTAAGAGAAGGAAATGTGTGAGTCTTTGAGTGCACTTTGGGTGCCTAGTGACATGATTTCCTGGGTGAGTGGAAAAAGGCTAGACTGTGGAAGTAGCAGTTTTCCAGGTGGAGAAGGCAGGGAAGTGGAATTCCAGGCTGCAGGAACCTGTGTTCAAGACGGGGAGGAGTGACGAGCGCTGTGTTCAGGGAACTCCACGTCATCATTACATCTGACTAGACCAGAGTGGGAACCGAGTGGAGTGGAGAGGCCGAAGAAGAAAAGACAAAACGTTTTATGAGTTTTAATGTACACTGGGGGGTGGGGGGCATTGGATTAAATCCACACACACTGCTTTTCTAAAAGGCCTCTGTTTGACAAAAGGAAATGCTGTTCAGCTCTAAAAGTAGCTCTTCACTACTGGGTTAATTGAATTTGCCTACTTTCCTGTAAGTGACAAATCCCTTTTTCTAGAAAAAGGTGAACAGATTCACCTAGCTCTGTGCGGAATGTTGTTTCACCTGTCTGAATGGTCTAACTCTTTTAGGTGGGGCCTTATGCTGTATGCTAGCAATCGCAAATCTTTGCCCAACTCAAAGAATTCAGAACCTGGATTGTGAAATTCAAGTTAAAGTAAAATAACTATCATTGTTAAATTGTGCTGTTTCAATATGGCTTACCTGGGCCGCTGGCTTCTCGAGAAATATTCGGCATGGCTGTCCGTGTGAAGGATTGCCAGGACCTGAAAGATGGAAGGTAGAGAGTGCAATGGCAGCTTGAAAGCAGCTCAGGTGGGCTTAGGAGCTTTTGTGAATAAGAGAGAGCTCAGATTTGATTTAGAGGAAATTGACTTCAAATTAATTCTGTTACTGGAAACTTGCACTGGGGAGGAAACCCGGGTATCACTGTCCACTGCTAACACTGCGAAACGATTTTCTTCTGGCAAGAGTGGTATTTGGAATTTAAACCAGACACTGACCTGAGATGCTCTCTAAAGTAAATTGACTAAACACTTATTTGAAAATGCTCTATAATGAAAATGTTCAATTAGATTGAGATTGTATTCTACTCCTTATAGCTTATTCGTCTCACTCGGTTTGTGCTTTTTAATTTTATTTCCACTTGTAAGTGGGAAACAACTGTTTATAAATAATTAGAAGGCCTTTGGGTCTTCTCTGATTCAAAGTCTTACATTCCTGAGGCAAACTGATGGTTCTGTCTTGCCACCAAATACCTGGTGCCTAGTAACACAAGTGGCAGCAAAATCTGAGACCTGAAATTAAGTGCCTTAGCTAGTGTTTTAAACATCAAAGTATGAGTGATTTCAAGTGATTGAAAGGTACCCAGTGAGAGAAATTTTACTTGCAGCAAGGAAGACTAGGACTTGAATGTGTCCAGTGACTGTCCCCATACATCCTGGGGTAAGTTATTTAACCCGTTTATGCCTTAGGTTGTAATTTTTTGAATTTTTGCATGAATGAAACATCAGACCTTGGCGATGACCTTGAGCAGTAGGATATAAATAACTCCTGCATGCTTAGTGTTCCAATAATGGAACACGAGGCGTATTAATCTTTCCGAGCTTCAGTTTCTGCCTTTATAAAAAGGAGAGGATGGTGCTCAGATCTGCCTCTTTGAGGTGGGTTTAGTTTTATTGGTAATATTTCAGTTCTTTTTCAAAAATTTGAGGCCAAGATTGCAGATTTACATTTGAAAAGTTGAGGTGGTGGATTTCAGGGGTACCTGTTAAATTATTTTCCGAGTTATGTTTGTTTCAGATTATTTTCCAATTAGAACAAAAATTTAATCACAAATTAGAAGTGAAAATGCCAAGTGCCCTCACACATATTTCTAGACTCCATGAGTATTTCTGAACCGGACGTGTAAGTTTGGCTTGTGGGGATTAAGGGGAGAGGAGTGAGGTGGCCGTGCTGAAGAACTAATCATAAGACTGCCATCTTCACCCTCCCCCATCCTGTGGTGCTTACCAAACCAGGATGCGACCAGCTTCAATCCACCAGGGCTTTGCTGCTTGCTCCTTAGAGAAACTGTCTGTGAACACGTGCTTTTTCTATACCTGTTGGATGGGTTCTTACTGTACTCGTTGAAGATGGAAATGGGCAAGGATTTCCGGGGGTTTCTAATGATGAAGTAGTAGCGTATCTGTAACCACTTATAAAAGGTCAGCCTGGTGAGAATTAGGGGTCAAGAGAGTGATTGGTTTATCATGGTCATTCATTATTTACTTTTAAATGTAGGTTAACGTGGTGGGAGAATGGTGTCTCTACCAGTGGCTCTGTCCAGGGAACTTTAGAGTTTTATGTTAAATAAGAACGCAGACTCTGGCAGTTATAGGGCCTGGTTTCTTGGGTCTGGGTTCTCAGTCACTGGGAGTCTTGAGTGACTAATTACACTTGTGCTTAGGCAACGTTTGTAGTCTTCTTTCTATTCCTTTGTAGGTTGGGCAGTTGTTCCGACTTCTGTGGGACTAAGAGATATCCCAGGATGTGGAACTTTACAACCAGAAAAGTCTGAGGCAACTGGGGCAGCTG
This sequence comes from Pan troglodytes, assembly GCF_028858775.2. Classification (NCBI taxonomy): domain Eukaryota; kingdom Metazoa; phylum Chordata; class Mammalia; order Primates; family Hominidae; genus Pan; species Pan troglodytes. Next base: position 153,318,813 of record NC_072404.2, on the reverse strand, counting down.
GTCTTCCTACTTTCTAGCCTCCATGCCTTCCTCTTCTCCTCTTACCTCCTCTCTCATGGCCAGACAATACCATGAGCATTCCAAACGCTTTAGGCTGCTGTTACAGATAAACTTTACATGTGGTGGACCTGGGGAGTTTGGCAACACAAAGTTATTCATTTTAAAAAATAGGAGTGCTCCTAGGGTAGTTTGGACGCAAGCATGAGCTGCCTTTATAGAGCTTAAACGTGTGCTGCCTGCAGTGCTCCTGATGATTTCTTTGTGGTTCTTTCCTTTTTACTGAAAGTTTTCTGAAAATAGAAAGCCGTGGCCATTATAGTTAGAACAGGGAGCAAACAGGAACCTCTGAGAGGATCCCTAGCCCCCTGCCCCCTGCCTGGGTCCACCCCTACTTCTGGGTAGCTATCTGCTGTCACCACCTGCAAGAGCAAGAGTATTTGTAAGCTGTGGATTATGTCCCTAGGATTACTAGTCTTTCTTTTTCAGGAAAAATAATACACAATTCAAGCCAAATGTAAACAAGCACTAAGATCCTACACTTTTGTTCCCGGTGATCATTAAATGCTGTGGGTCATTTCACAATTTCAGTTGTCATTTTAGTTATCCCTCATGCGTAGACAGGACAGGTACAACCTGTATCTCAAGGTCAAAGGGCAGGACTCTACTTATGTTTGTGGAACTTCAGAATACCAGACAGAAACCCATGCAGAGAGGTGGCCTCTCAAGATTTTGATCTTGTCTCCTCCATGAAGAATGACATGAAGAATTTCTCTTTCCCTGTGATTCATCAGGAGAGTGCTGTTTATTCTTCCAGGTTTACAGCTCACACACCCCTGCTGCTTTTTCCTCCTGGAGAGGTTACAGGACCTTGTGATCTTACTGAGCTGTGTGAAAAACCCATGATGATGCCTTTCCCTTCTGCAGATCTTTGTTTGACCGTCTGTTTTAAGTGCCCCTTTTTCTCTTGGTTATCTAGCTGCCAGCTGTTTACAAACTAGTTTGCATCAAGCGGTTGCCTAGAAACCTTCATGAAAACAGGATTAGGCAAAGCATTTTTTCTATATTACAGCTGCTTTCTGATGAAGGGTTGGCATTAGAAAGAGCTCAGTGTCTACCCCTTCCCAGCCTTAAAACACAATGCAAGTGAAACAAGGACTTTCCAACAGAGATGAAATGATTTCTCTATAGTCACATTCTGAGACGGTCATCACCCACCCAACTCTCCCCTCCTCTGCAAACCCACATACCTTTCCCTTTCAGGAGAGTCATGTGTTGGGGATGGTTGGCGCTTTTTAAAGAACATTTAACATACACCAACAGCGGGTCTCAGATACTGTTATTTATCCATCTATTCCTCAGGCCTCAGCTAGACTGGAGTGGGTGCAGAGAAGTTAGAAGGCTCTGGCAGTAATTTGGTCATAAAGAAGGAATGTGTTATGTGGAGTAGCAGTTAATCAACTAAGCGGTAAGCAGGTTTTCAGTGAAACACCACCGGCAGCTAATCCCACTTAACATAAACTACAGTGACTTAGAGGGAACAAACTCTCTAACCCTGAGCTCTCTTGTTTCCCAGGAAATAAATCAGGATGAAGTCAAGAGACATCAAGGAGTTTACATTAAAAGGTCTTACTAAGTGATTGAAATATTCTTAAACTGGCTGGGCACAGCGGCTCATGCCTTTCATCCCAATACTTTGGGAGGCCGAGGCAGGCAGATCACTTGAGGTCAGGAGTTCGAGACCAGCCTGGCCAACATGGTGAAACCCTGTCTCTACGAAAAATACAAAAATTATCCAGGCGCGGTGGCAGGCGCCTGTAATCCCAGCTACATTAGAGGCTGAGGCAGGAGAATCGCTGGAACCCGGGAGGTGGAGGTTGTAGTGAGCCAAGATCACGCCACTGCACTCCAGCCTAATTGACAAGAGTGAGAGAGTGAGACCCCATCTAAAAAAAAAACAATTATTCTTAAACTCCTCTGGAATAGGATAGATAGGTAAATAAGTGATTATATCTGGATTTGGGGTCAAAGGAGAAAGAGGAATCAGGAAAAACTTAGTGTTAGTAAGTCAGCAAATACTTACTGAGCACTTCCTTCTAGGTGTGGTAGAGTTGGGGTGGGGTAGGTAGGGTGGCTGTCAAACACTGAGCAAGACAGACAGTCCCTGTATATTCTAGTGCAAAGGCGGGAAAGCAGGGGCCAGATAATAAAAACTGGAACAGATAAATCTGTAAGCTAATTTCACATACTGGCAAATGCAGTGAAGACGACAAAATGGGACCTGTGGCTACCGTAGGGCTCATGGACACTGTTTTTCTAAGGTGACATTTGAGTTGCAAGGCTGAGAGCCTGAGGGCTGGGCGGGGATATCCTCTCAGCCATGGGGAAGTTGGGAAGGAGGCTGAGTATGTGGAAGAGATAGTTAATAGAAATCAAACACAACGAGAATCTTCAAAGTCAGATGATAAATCAGGTCCATACTAGGAAGATCTTTTCCAAGTTTCCCAGAAAAGTAAATCAAACCTCACCAGGCCTCTAGATGATTTTAATTACCTTTTTGTAGGGCTGCTGAACAGCGTATTAGTCATATACTTGACAATAAGGACTTGCAGATTTTTCTGAGAGATATTAATGGATGGGAGTAAATTTGCATTTGAAATTTTACTTTTAAATTATGAAAATAACATATTACCAAAGTTAGAGAAGTAAGAAAAGAAAAGCTCTTATGTTCCCACTATCCTACCAACCCTATTATCTATTTTGTATATTTCTTGAAGACTAGGTCTCACTCTGTCACCCAGGTTATAGTGCAGTGGTGTGATCCTGACTCACTAGAGCCTCCACCTCCTGGGCTTAAGCGATCCTCCCACCTCAGCCTCCTGAGTAGCTGGGACTGCAGCTCTGCACCACCACGCCCAGCTAATTAAAACATTTTTTTTGGTAGAGACAGAGTCTCCCTATGTTGCCCAGACTGGTCTCGAACTCCTGGGTTCAAGCAGTCCTTCTGCCTCACCTCCCAAAGTGCAGGGGTTACAGGCATGAGCCACCATGTCTGGCCTGTTTTGTGTGTTTCTTACAGTCTTTTTCATGTATATGATTTTAGATAGTTAATACATTGCCCTTTGAATGCATGACAGACATTTCCCCAATAATTCCTTAAGCTTATATACCATACTTATACATTTCAATAAGTACAATCAATTCTTGTTATTTGCAGTGGTTATGGTCTCTTAAGTCACTGTGAACACTGAACTAGCAAATACTAAACCTTTGCTGCTAAGGGAAATAGAGGATTAGGTTCTCGCGGGTGTCTGATTACATTTTTATCACTAATCAGTATATAACCTTGTTTTATGTGTGCTTCTGTTTAAAGACACCATACTTAATGTATTAATATATTGTTGGTTTATTAACATTGAGCTACAGCGAAGAGTGCTATCACCCATACCTGAACAAAGCTTATCGAACACATGGATTTTTTTCTGTGAGGCATATCACAGCTGTCTTGTACTTAGGACACTAGATAGCACTTCAGCACTGTGCTTGGGAGGTGTTTTAGACAGCAACGTCACCAACAAAAAGCACAAAGATATGAAAAACATGGCACTAAATAGACCATGAAAAGGAACCTGCGTAATAGCCTGAGAGCTACAACAAGAAGGCAGAGTGTGCCCTTTTTCAGCCTTAGCTGGGCACGTGCATGTCAGTGACTCAAATTTTTTGCCACTCTATGCGGATTCTCAAATGACCATGAAAGTGCCACAAGTATTGATTTTTGAGGTTACAAATACATTTTATCAATTAGACACAATTCAGAAATATGGAATCTGTGAATAGTGAGGATCAGTGTATTATTCTTCAGACTGTACCATGGCTGTACCATGAAACTAGGGATCTTGAAACTAGGGAAAGCCTCCCCAGGCCTTTGAATTACTGGAGTGGAGAAATGAAAAGGTTCCCTTTCTCCTGTAATATTGCAATTAAATGAGAATATGTGAGTCCTTTATAAAGTGTGTTTTGAGATCTAGCTTACACCTTACAACGACACAGTTTCTGATATGTCCTTTTGTTTGTTTGTTTGTTTTACTCTGAAACTAAATCATAAATGGCTCACCTTCGGATGCATACACAGACACTGCTACTCTGGTGTTTGTGGAGCCTTCATAATACCTCCTCACTCCCCACCCCAAACAAACCAAATCCTGAAAAAAGCACTACTACGGAGTAGCTCAGAAGCATGGGGTAGAGGAGAAACAGCCCTTTGTGTCTCAGTAGGGAACAGTGGTGATAATATCACCTTACATTTATGAGGGGCATTAGCATTTGTGAGCTTCTTTGATGTGGTCCAGTTTCCCCAGAAAAAGACAAGTGTGGATTGATGGTAATCATACCTGACCTTACCTGAAATGACTATCAGACATTTTGCCCTCTGGAGAAATCCAGGGTGTGAGTCTTGATCCTTTCTTTGACCAGTGCCTGTTTGGTGAGAATAGCTATCCCTTTGGAAAACACAGTACCCCTCATTTGACCCACAAATCCATGACAAAACCACCCACATTTTCACCATCAAAGATCAAGAAGCATATGGTGTATTGGAAAGAGTGTGGCTTTTGCAGTCAGAGGAACTGATTTTGATTTCCTAGTTCTACCCCTTCCTCAGCTGTGCAACTTTGGGTAAGTTTTAAAGCCTCTCTGAGCTTGCATTTTCTCATTGGTCTAATGGGGATAATTATGACCCCACTCATATGTCTGTTGTGAAGATTAAATAAAATAATATACTTAGCCACTTCCCTTATTATACTTCTGACAGTACCTCTGTTGACAAGGAGCTTATCAATAGATCCTTAGAGAAAATCAGTGAGTCATCTTGACAGTGACCTTTGTTTCCCAGCAACTCGGCCTGGAGTTGATCACTCTCAATAACACCATTATCAAATAACCAGTGCGGATTGGGTTTTGCATCCATGAGTGTCTAAGCAAATGTCACTATTTAATTTTATTCTTCCAAAACATGTTATTTTTCCCTGGTGTGAGAAACACCAATGTTCCAAAGTAAACATTCATGAAATATCCCTTAGATTTTTTTTCTAATCTTGATTGGGGTGTTGACAAGCTTTACGTCTGTGTTAGCTGTTGAATAAAGTCATAGAAGAGGCTTGGTGAATATAACAGACCCAGGTCAAAGGGCTGTGGGAAGAGGCTAGTGCAACACTGGTGTCCATTTAATCCATGGGAAAAGCGAAATATAAGGAAGTAACTTGCACAGAAGGATCTTGAAACTAGGGGAATCCTCCCCAAGCCTTTGAATTACTGGAGAAACAAAACCTAGATTCCCTCTCTCCTGATAATTTTGCAATTAAATGAGAATATGTGAGTCCTTTATACAGTGTGTTTTGAGATCTGGCTTACACCTTTCAACAACACAGTTTCTGACATGTTCTTTTTTAAACGTCTGTGGGAAGTTAGCAAGTGAATCCCAACTGCTGGATTGCCCATCACGGGTCAGTATCAGCCTCACTATGGCAGAGATAATGGGGTCAGCAGTTTGAATGCCGAACTCCAGGTCCAAGTGGCTATTTCCTTTTGCACTTTGATAGCTGGCATTTGCCTAAGAGAAAATGATATTTCTTTGGGCTGACTTGGCCTTTGAGATTGCCGTGAGACGAGTGATCTCTGTACCCTGATGTGAGGTATAGACTTATTTCTCAACTAGGAAGAGGGACAACTTCATGTAAACATGTTTGGAACTTTGTTCCATTCTTGTGTGAATGTCCTTTATATTTCTGATGACTCCTATGGTGTAAGTTGGTAACAGACAGCCATCCTTAAGCCTGGGATAGTCACAAAACTGATGATCCTGCTGGTTTTCATCATCATCACTGAAACTCATTTGAATGGCCAGTTGTTCATTATGTTGTGCAGGTCACAGAACAAGGACAACAAAATGCATCTGATATACCTTCTTGGAGCTTGCAGTCTATAACAGATAACTGGATAGGAATGGTCAATTTGTTTTCATGAGGCTATTCTTCAGTTACGTACTAATACTCATGCTGTGGATTCAGTAGGAAAATTGAAACTAGAGAAGTCTTATGGTGAGCCCAGCACGCTTTTGAATAGCCAAGATGATCCTCTTAAATGCTAATATTTACCTTGGCCAAGGTAAATCAATATCCTGTTTCCTTCTGTTAACTTGCAGTGGCTTTCTGCAAGTAAGTAAACAGTCTAATAGTGAGAAATTTAGTAGGGACATGGAACTGAGACACCAAAATTCCAATACATTTGTTTTATTCCAACTTTATAGAGTTGGAGAGTTGGAGGAGATGGAGAAGCTATGGATAAGTTTTGGTTCCTACCATAATGTCCCCCTGGCTACTAGCAAGATGAAGCTTAGGCACTAGTTGAGAAAAACAGTTTAATCGTGAATTGAATTTCAGCATGATGTAATACCAGCTTCAATAATGAACTAGTGAGCATGTTTTAGGTAGTCCTAGTAGGCTTTGAGCTGCAAGACAGCATCTATGCATCTCCAGAATTTAGCACAATTGACTGACACATTATGAATTTTGAATATATCTTAGCTGAATTGAAGCCAAGGTGGTAGACACAAGAGCAAAGAGGCCTGGAGACAGGGAATCATGGGAAAGCACTGTCTTGTGAGGTCCTCGATATTAGATCCAGGTGAGGAATTGTTGAGGTCAGGTATGGAAGTACCTTGTTCATCCAGGGAGCCAGAAACAGAGCAGGAGGACTTGGCGGGGTAGCTGCAGAGTGGCAGGGCCCGAGGCTCCAGGCTAGTGAGGGAGCCAACTCAAATGAAGGTCGGGCCGGAGGAGGCCTGGCACAGTTATAAACCTCCTGTAAAGACAGGGCAGGGGAAGGAAGTGGATGTGGAGGTGGATATTCTAGACGTGACACCAGCCAAGCCAGGCTGTGACTGGTCTTCAGTTAAGAAATGTGTCTTATATAAATGTGTCTACTTTGAGCATTTCAAAAATTCTTCTTCCTCCCTCCCCTCAGTTTTCCTGTAAAAGTTTCTTTAAAAAACTCAACTTGGTCTTGGCTAGACCATCAGGAATAAAGAGATTTACCTAAACTTAGGCCAGGGCAGAACAACTAACCTGTGATCTGGGAGCCAAGGTATGAAGTCACAGGCGCCATCTTAGTCTGACTTCCTTTTCTAAAGGAGTGAGCCGAGGGGGGCAAATGGCGGGATCAAGACACAGGTGTGGAGAGGCTCAGGGGAGCCCCGGAGGGCACAGGCCAGGACCACACCCCCAGTTTGAGGCTGACTGAAAGTGTCACAGGTTCTCCAGCTCTCCTGTTTCTCTTCAGGATTCATTTTTCCTCCTCAAGAATGTCTTCAGATAGTAGACCCAGAGAAGCGAGGGTGTAGGTGAGGGAGTGGACAGAGATGTAGCCAGTCAGTGGGTCTATTAGTTTTCTCTTGCTACGGGTGTTGAGCGGGTGTGGCTGCCATAACAAAATACCACAGCTGGGTGCAGAAATGTATGTCTCATGATTCTGGAGGCTGGGAAGTCTGAGATCAGGGTGCCAGCATGGTTGGTTTCTGGTGAGGGCTCTCTTCCTGGCTTGTAAACAGCCACCTTCTTGCTGTGTCCTTAGTGGGTAGAGTGGAGGGAAGAGAGAGAGCGAGAGAGAGAGAGAGCGCTAGGGCTTCAACATTTGGATTTTGGTGGGACTCAGTTCAATCTATGGATTGAACTATATATATATATAACTATATATAAAAATGTATGGACAGCCTTATAGCTTATATATATAGCTTATATATATAGCACTACATCTAACAAATTACCACAAACATAGTGGCTTAAAACAACCACATTTATTATCTCACATTTTCCATGGGTCAGGAGTCTGGGCATGGCTTAGCTGGGTCCTGTCCTCAGTGGCTCACCAACCTGCAGTTAGGTGTCAGCTGGAGCTGCAGTCTCATTTGAGGCTCAGGGTCCTCTTTCAGGATCATATGGTTGTAGACAGAATTCAGGGTTTTTTTTTTTTTTTTTTTTTCTGCATTTGTACATCTTCTAGTGGTTTACCTCTTCCAGGCCAGCAGGAGGAAAATTTTTCTCATTTCTAGACCTTCTTTTAAAGGGATCACCTTATTAGATCAGACCCACTCAGGATAATCTCCGTTTTGATGAACTCAGAGTCAACTGAATTGAGACCTTCAAGACACCTACAAAATTGCCTTCACCATTGTAACCCAGCACTCACAGGACTGCCATCTGTCATAATCACATGTTGCACAGGCCACACTCAAGGGAAGGGGGTTATACCGAGCATGTTACAGCAGGGAGCAGGAGTCTTGGGAGTCATCTTAGAATTTCAGCCTATTACAGTGGGCAGGAGGGAGTGTGTGGCCAGTGCCTGTTTATTCTTTCCATAAAAGCAGAGGGATTTAACAGACTATAATTTGGGGGAGGGTGCATTTGGAGAGCAGGATCAAAAATATTATTTTAAGTATTTGTGGCTGGTGGCTCAAGTCATGAGAGAACAGAAACGGCCACTAAATACAATCTAAAGATAAAAGCTTAATTGTAGCGGCTCAAGGTGGAAATTTGGATTTATGAAAGAAAAAGTGTTTCGTTAGGGCAATTTGTTAGGAGTCATTTCAGAGCCCACCCTCATGAGGAGGCGGGTGAATAAAGAGGAGCTCCTTTCCAGCATTTGAGGTTCTGTATTAATACAAAACCTGCGTGTTCACCTGTAGGTAACCATGCTTGTTGGTGAAAGGCCCAGTTCTTCTTAGTCCAGATTGCTGTCTACATGGAGGGCAAAATTAGAGAGCAGATTTCTGCCTATGTAACATTTAAAGTGTCAGAGGAAAAAGGATCTGTGATTTGGGGTATTATTGCCTTGCAGAAAAGTCTGTCTTTTAGGCCTGTGCCTACCAATGGGTTAGTTTGTTTATTTGTTAACATGCATAAAATATAGAATATCTATCTTTTGGGCAGAAAATATTGTCTCTAGTCAGTTGTCCTCCCTGGTTTTTGTTCCCTGAGGACTATTTAAACCAGGTCTCACTTAATTCAGTTAAACAGAGTCTGTTTTGAAAAAGCAAATGCTTTTTTCCTCCCATTGTAAATTAGAGTTCTTCATTGTCAGAAATATAGATAAGAAGAATTTAAAAACCTACACAGGAGTGCATCAACATTTTGCCATAAGGCTGTCCATACATTTTTATATTCTAGCACTTATAGATAATTTCTACTTTCAATTAAAAGTTATAAATTTGGCTGGGCATGGTGGCTCACGCCTGTAATCCCAGCACTTTGGGAAGCCAAGGCGGGCAGATTACCTGAGGTCAGAAGCTGGAGACCAGCCTGGCCAACATGGTGAAACCCCAATCTCTACTAAAAATACAAAAATTAGCCGGGCGTGGTGGCACATGCCCGTAAGCCCAGCTACTTGGGAGGCTGAGGCAGGAGAATCGCTTGAGCCCGAGAGACAGAGGTTGCAGTGAGTCGAGATCATGCCACTGCACTCCAGCCTGGTCTACAGAGCAAGACTCTGTCTCAAAAAAAATAAATAAATAAATAAATAAAAATAAAAGTTATAAATTCTAAAACTATAAATTTGATTATTCATTTATGAAATAGATAAAAATACATTGATATATAAAGTATGTAACAAAATATATAAATATATAAAGACAATTATAAATTAGGGAATTCAGTTTTCACAATATATTTTTCATTTAGATATATGACGTGGACATTTCTGTATATTAACAGATAGTTTTCTACAGTAGCAGTTTGTTTTCATAGCCACTTAGATATACCTTAATTTATTTAAATACTCTTTTGTGGGCTATTTTAAATTTCACAGATTGATGGATCACAATTCAGGGATATCTACCTTTGATCAGTAAGCTGTTCTTTCTGATTGTGATCTTGTTGCCTTCACTCAAATGGTCTAATGTTCATTGATTCAGTGCTTGCTGCTTGCAAAGGCAAAACTTGTGCTTTAGGTTTACTTTTTCCGTGGTCTGTTCCCAAGGCTACATGCAGAGTTTTTAAATACCTCTTTTGTGAGCTAGAAGACCTAATAAACAAACCACTTTGTTGAGACTGGGAATATTATCATTGGCACAATTTCTTAATTTTACTGTGCGTTTGCAGACATCACGAGGCAGAGAGGTGGTCCAGCTGCACCTTCGTTCCACACACGGACTCTGTGTACAGCTTTGTGAATTGCTATTTTTCTTTCCCTTTCCCTTCTAAATGGGCTCCCGGTGGCAAAAATCTGTTTAAACAAAGGTAAGCAAAAGATCAGTTTAAAGCCCAAACTTCAAAAGTTAAGGGGTTTAACCTATTAGACACCCAGACTTTGCAAATGTGAAGAGTATTCAGATCAATGGGGAAAGGGCACTTGGATATTGGTGGGTCTTTAGACAGTGAAGAGAATACAATTTCATGCCAGAGACAGTCACGAAGAGAAGTTTTTGACACAGTGCTGCATTTTGCATGAATGCTGAAAACAGACCCATGGAAAGAACCTAAATCGATGTTATGGATCCCTCTTAGTTGAATCTACATTTTGAAAGCTCCTTTTTTGGCTTTTGGAAATATATGGCGGCATTTTTGGTTGTTGTCATAATGGGAAAGGGGTATGTTACCAGCACTGAGTGCCCAGGGGCCCTGGAATGTACAGGAAAATCCTCATTAATGAAGAATCATCTCATCGACAATATCAACATGGCCTGGTTGAACATCTCTAACCACTTCAGAAATTGTTAGTTTCTTCTGAGGAATAGGGCAGAAAACATGAAACTATGGCCCTGAATTTTTTTCTAGGCTTCCTAGAAATGGTCTAGTGCCATTTCCCTCCCGCATTTCTCATGGAGGTTCTGCATAACTGAGGCTAGAAGATATTGGTAGATGAAAGGAGGTTTGGTTGAGGAGAAAGTAGTACAGTAGTTTTAAGTCTGATAACTGCTCTCCATCTATGCTTGGCCTCCACAAGTTGAGTCATTTTTTTCTGATAAAGCCTGTCTGGTTGTTTGTCTCAGAGACCAGCTGTTGAAAGGGCAGAAATCACCCAGTACTGCCCAGCTGTTAGCTCAGCCATCCTCAAGGGAAGCCATTCTTTGCCAATAGAATCTCAGAAAAGGCCAGAGAGGGGGAGTTGCAGGGAACATTGATTCAGGCTTAAGATTTATTTTCAGGCTGTTTTACTCTTTTAGGTGTGAGTGGAAGCAGAAGCTACCTACGTCATAGTTGGTCTCAGAATACCAGAGCCGCAGGGGGCCTGGGAGACTGCCTGGTCCCACCTCTTATTTTATTTCCTAAGAAAAGAGACCCAGAGGGGTTCAGTGACTTGTCCAAGGTCACAGAACCAAGTAGTGACAGGGCTAGGTCTAAAACCCAAGCGTTTTGATTCCAAACAAGGCATTCTTTCTGCTATGCCAGCAACTACCCCTTTGACTTCTTACTTCTTAATGAAACTGTGCTGACTTTCTTTCTAGAATATCTCCCCCACCCCCGAGGCATTGCATCATTATTGCATTCAAACCTTGTGTACTTTCTGACACCATTGGCTTTATAGGTAACAGAAAATAATCTTTTGTGACTAGAAGGCAAATGTGTCCTATTCATGATCCAATAAGCAACTATCCACCATTGTTCAATCATGAACAAATATTCAGAAGCATTGCTCTACCTCGTCTTTTGGGAGAAAAATACTCAAACTGTTTGGGAATAACTTTTAACATATGGTGGTTGCATGTGTTTTCCAGCAGGACTGCAGAATATCTCTGTTTGCTTGTTCTCATAATAACCTGCTGAGATCACTAGATTCTATTTATGGTCTTTCTTAGAAAGAGAATATTATGGCCTCGTGTTTTATTTTGTTTTGTTTTGTTTTTCCTTCTTAGAATTTCTTCAACTCTACCAAGTTGAAGAATTGAAGCTCCATTGTTTTCAATAAAGAATCTGAAGCTAAGGTACACTGAACCACTACCACTATCCCAAAAGAAGCAGAGTTTGATGTTTCCCTATTCATTTAGAATGGTTCCTTTCTGTTCCAAAAGGGATGACAGGACTGTGGCTCAATGACAGGGGAGATCCGCCTGAGGGCAGAAGGATTTAGAGGGATACTTTTAGGAGAACCTGGACCCCACTTCCAGAGAAAGATTTGAGAACCTGAAAATATTTGTCTGGTTTTCAGCAGTGCCACCAAAGTAGGAACTTGATAGTGCAGTTCAGCTTTAAACAGTTCCTTCATAAAAGTTTGAATGAGAGGTTTGCCTAAAAATTATAATTGCTGGTTAAGATGAAAGGACACTAAAGAAGCTTATGGATGTGAGCACAGTGTGGCTGGTGAACTGTGGAGAAATTGCAGGGAATGAGAGAGATGCTTTGAGACTGGAGATATGGGCCTAGTTTTCAAAAAGGGGAAAGGAAGATCAATCAATCAATTATGAATTGATGAACTGAAAATGAGCCCCCTGGTAAGCAAATGGGCAAACTAGAATCGACCGAGTTCACTAAAGAAAAATGATGTTTTATGACCTTCATCATTTTTTATGGTATTAAGAGACTGATAAGTCAGAGAAATACTTAATAATTTTGTCCCAGTTTTAGCGAGGCATGTAATACAAACAACAATAAAACAGCTAACATTTATTAAGCTCTTATTATGCCAAAGTAATTCTTCTAAATGAATAGAGAAACATCAAACTCTGCTTCTTTAGGGTAGTGGTGTAGTGTACCTTAACTTCAGGTTCTTCATTTAAAATACTGGAGCTTGCCTTTCTGATCTCTCTTGTTTCTAGAAATGTGATTGGAATGAATAACCTGGCTGGGGCTAGCAATGTGGGATAACAGAAAGCCAACCGGGGCCCTTTACTCCCCACTGCCCCAAGATAGTCTGTCCTGAGCAGGCCTCAAAGCTCTTGGATTCTGGTAGCACTTAGAGATAGAAGAGGGTTCATTGCCTCAGCTGGTTGAGGTTCATGAGAGGAAGGAACATGCAGGAGCGGACAGCCAATGGCTGCTGCGCTCCCAATAACTGCGGTTGCTAACTGGCTGGCCACGATGGAGATAAGAATTCTGTGGATGTCTGGGAAGTCACTTTCGTGTTCATAGCCTGCACATGGTTTTCTTAGCCAGTTTTCATTTACCATAGCACCATCTTGTATCTGGATTAGACTTGTATCGATGAATTCATTTTTATCTTCACTACAGTTTTGAAAGGCAGATTGGATTTCTCATTTTCTAGTGGTGTGGAGAGAACGAGTGATTTGACCCAAGGTTGCTGCTAGGATCTACAGAGCTGATGTAGACTATATGCCTTCTGTCCCATGAGTCCGGTGCATAACACAAGGGTTTCAAAGGCTAAGATCCCCTGGTATGTCTCAACACATGTCATTCCAGAGAGGTGGGGCATACATGTGAGGTCTCACAGAGCAGGAGCCAAAGTGGCTAGAAGCCAGAACCTTCCTGGTCTCCCATTTGCTGACCTGCGGGATTCCCTTAGCTCTTATCTTGGGGTGGAGGGGTACCTCCTGGCAGAGTCATGCCTGAGCATTTAAACAACACAAACAGCACTTTGTACCTCTCAAGCACTTTCCCTTTTCCCCAATGTGGCCCTCTAGGGATGAGATTATCTCAGTAATGCTTAAGACATATTTGGCTCATAAATAAAGCATAGGTTTCTAGGAAGCATGCATGCCATTCATTTTTTCCCACAAACTTCATCGCCCGTTAGTGTTTCATACCTGATGTTTTTGGCATTAGATCTTGACTTGGAGGCGGAATTGTTCCATTGCAACATGCACGTTCTGTTCAGAGAATTCTGTGGGGGTCGTCTGTGGAACACTTTTCAGTCACCCATTTGGTGATCTTTATGTCTGGTCACCGTTTCTCTTGTTAGAGAGTCTGTAGTGTAGATTTCAGTTCTCAACTCTTTGATTTCATGTGCCATTTTGGACCTCAGTTTTCTCGAATTAGAGTGACCAGGTCAGGCCAGATGATATCCAATGTTTCCTCAAGCTTCACTAGTCTGTGATTTGGAGCCTGCTATAATCCAGAGTTTTTCTGGTATGAATGGCAGAGTACCAGATTGTATTCTTTTAGGGTAGGACACAAGAGTGTAGGAATAGTAAATACCTTAGCTTGTGCCGTCACTGAAAGATATGAGGGAATGCCCTGGGTGTCCCCTGGTGAGGTAAAGACTGAAATGGAGATGGAGAGTGTATACTGTGGGAGAGGGAATGGGGATGCCTTCTGTTTAAGAGAGTGGAAGATACCAGAGAGGAGAAGCTTATGACTGCAGAGAGGGCAAGAGACCTCATTAGAGCAGTCTGACCAAAAAACCCTCCAAATTTCCTTATATAATGAGCATGTAAAAGGGTTGAAAACTGCAAATTGAAGGATAAGGGACAGAAGGAGGGATATCAACAACACCAATTAGGAAGAGTATCTAGAGAATTTAACTGGGTAGTAAGAAATTTAAATCTACTTTAACTCTCACTGTGGGGAATTTGGACATAGATTGAGTTATGTAGGAGGCTCTTAAGTGTGGAAGGGTTAAAAGCAAACATTTTTTGGCCTTGGCTTGCCGGATAGATCAGGCAAAAAGCCCCGCTGGGCCTCCAGCACTCCCGTCCAAGATTGCAGGGGTAGAGTCTAGACTCGGGGATAGAAGTGGAGAAAAGGGAGAGGGAAGAATTGGTGGTCCTGATGGCAGCTGCTTTCAGCATCCCAGTCTCCGTGGCTTCCCCACTATGGATGACGAGAACAGAATCACAGGTTCTGTACTGCCTCAGCCTTGAACGGTTGACTTGATCATGGCTTTCATGGTCTTTCACTTGTTGGTGAGATTCAGCTGTCTGTTGTGGCAGAAGGAAGGGGCAAGAGGACTCAGGGATGGTTTGAGTTTCTTGAAGCATATCAGAGGACTTCTCTACCTGATACGGGTATTTCTGGAACAGCTCTGTCTGCTCTAAAAGGATCCTGAGGATTTCCTCCATTGACATGAGGAGATTGCCCTTCTCTCAGGCCCAAGTTACAATTCAAAAAGCATTTTTGGGGAACAATTAGAAATCTGAGCTCCAAGTCCTCTGTGTTAGTGATTGAGAGGCAGCAGGGACTATGCCGAATGTGCCTGGGAAGGGGTCTTGCCCTACTCCAGGCTGCCCCACTGTCTCTACCCTCGGGATAATTCTCCATCTTGTGAGGATCAGATAGAGTCATGGTGTGCAAGTGTTTTGTCATATGTAAATACTATGCATTGTACATGGAAGGTGCTATTATTATTAAATTTTCTTCGCTTTATTTTTATACCTGTTGGTACTTGTTGGATACTCTTGGGCCATGGAAGGACAGGCCCTACTAGGCTAGAGGCTAATTTGGGTTCAGAAAGAATGAAGAAGTGCATTTTGGGGGTATTTGCAGCTATATGTGTAAATAAGCCAAGAAGTAGGCAGATTGAATTTTTGTGTGCTAGCTAATTCTGAATCTTGCAGCTCTCCTTTGTTATCAGGAGCCACCTGTGGGGTATTTCTCCCTTCATCTCATTAACTGATTTATTTGTATTGTGGGCAGATGCTCTTAAAATGAAACAGTGGATTTTTTTTCCACATCAAATTCTAATAACTGCTATAGGCCATTCAGGATTGGCATGTATTTGGGAAAGTGGATCATTACTTGTTTTAATGATGAAAAATTATGTAGTTTAAAAGGAATTAGTATGGTGCATGACCCTTGAAGCAAATATCATATGTAAAAATTCATTTTTACTTAATATATACATTAGGAATTAGTTTTTAAAAATAAACCATTTCTGGCCAGGGGCAGTGGCTCACACCTGTAATCCCAGCACTTTGGGAGGCCGAGGCGGGTGGATCACAAGGTCAGGAGTTCGAGACCAGCCTGACCAACATGGTGAAACCCCGTCTCTACTAAAAATACAAAAATTAGCTGGGTGTGGTGGCGGGAACCTGTAATCCCAGCTACTCAGGAGACTGAGGCAAGAGAATCGCTTGAACCCAGGAGGTGGAGGTTGCAGTGAGCCGAGATCGCACCACTGTACCCCAGCCTGGGCGACAGAGTGAGACTCTGTCTCAAAAAGCAAACAAACAAACAAAAAACCCATTTCTGAGAGCAGTTTGAGGTTCAGAGCAAAATCAAACAGAAGGTACAAAGATTTCCTATATGTCCTCTGCCCCACACATTCATAGCCTCCGCCATTGTCAACATCTACCATCGTATTGGTAGACATGATGGTAGATACATTGACACATTGTTATCACTCAAAGTCCATAGTTCACATTAGGGTTCACTCTTGTGTTGTACATTCTATAGATTTGGACAAATGTATAAAGACGTGTCTCCACCATTATAGTATCCGTGTCAGAGTTCCACTGCCCTAAAAATCATCTGTGGTCCACCTATTTATTCCTCCTTCTCCCAGGGTGACTCCTTTTACAAAATATTGAATATACCCTACCAATGGATTTATAATAGGTTTCCTTTAAATATCATCTCTCAATGCCTTTATTGCTTAATCTATTTCACATACTTCATTTACAAAAAAAAAAAAAGGTTCATCTGGATACTACCAGGCAAGGTGTATATATATTTATTTATTTAATTTTTTTTTTTTGGTAATAAGCCTCTTTAAAACACAGCTTTTGTTACGCTAGTGAAATTTCAGTAAAGCAAATATCACTTCAGATCAAAACACCCTCCCCAAAATAACCCCCACCACAAACCTCCAAAACTCTGGTGTAATAAAGAGTTCCAAGCTCAGCCCCCATTTTTTAAAAATTAAATATGTAATGGGCCTACATTTTTGTACTAGAAAAGAATTGGGTATCCTTGAAATTTCACTGTAATGGGATTTGACTTGTGAGCCATTTTTTTTCTTGGGACTTTGACAAGGTCACCTTTTTCCTCATGGTTGGCATCTGGCCCTTTTCTGTGTGTTGTGTGCAGGGTACTTGTGTGAGAGCCACTCAGGTCTAAGGTGCACTGGTTTTGAAGGCAGGTCCCTTCTCTCCCTGCAAGGGGAGGAGGGAGGGTGGCTTAGGGGATGCCAGGAGCCCAGGGCAGCTCCTCCCTGCCTGAGCAATACAGTCAAACTGTTTTGCTGGAAGGAGGCCTTGGTTTCTAATGTGAATTTGAGCTGTGTCCTCTGAATCATTTATGGAGAGGATCAGCTTGCTCCTGCCACACTCCCTTCTTCTATGGCTCCAGTCTTTGGGAGGCATTCTGTGCTCTAGGTAAGGCTCCTAGCCACGATTTTTAAGTACAAAGCCTTCTTCTCCTGCCTGCCGGAGAACTATCTTTTCAGCCAGAGACTGGCTGCAAAGCATCCCAGAGGGCAGGGCTGGGAATTGAATGCTTGGGGAGCTCAGAAGGAGCCCAGGCAGGCCTTGGGCCTCTTGTTGCCAGCCCAGGTTCTGCTTTCTGAATCCTATTACCTGCCGTGCCCACCTGCTTCACTGCCCATGGGGTGGCATTACAGGGGCAAATCTAAACAAACCCGTGAGGCAGAAAGAGGGTGTTCTCTGTCCTCCTTTTCCCAAGTTGAAAAACCTTTGTAGCTCCATTTTATGTTGCCTGCAACATTTTAGAAAATGATAGGGTAGTAGAGCTGAATAGGTTGTTAGCAATGACTTATAAATATCCCTGTGTTATTACTACTTTCTCTGCTGGCAGGGTTTAGCCCGGGATCCATGGAATCCCCCTGCCGTCTGCAGACAGACTTCAGGGGCGGGTCAGCCTCCTGAAATGCTGGGCTGTGTTTGTGTGTTTGTGGCTGTGAGCATTTCTCAGGCAGGACTGTCATTAGATTCCCAAAAGGAGCATTAGGTTCTCAGGCAGGAGCATTCGTTAGATTCCCAAAAGGGTCTAAGAATTTAAAAAAGGTGAAAAAAGGTGACAAACTACTGATCAGGTTTCAAGCCTACCCGCATCCCCAGTACACATAGCACTCACACACTCACACGCACACACGCACACACACAGAGGTTTACAGGGAAGGAAACTGAGTCTAGAAGAGGCAGACTGACCACCATTGAAGTGCAAGGCTGGGACTAGAACTCCTGTCCCTAACTGGTCTGGTGCAGCACTCTTCTGTTAGCCTGTGCACAAAAGAGGCCTGTTGGGCTGACTATGGGATGGCACAACTGCTTTAGAACACGCTCTACAAGTTCTCTGGATGATGGGGCACAGGACATACATTCTGGCTAACTCATTTTGCACCTTGGGACAACTCTGTCTTTATAAGACTGACCTTTATTCATCTTTCTGCCCATGCTCCCACTGTATTTGTTGAGTGGGCGAACCTCAGTGGAGAGTACTGTACGGAAGACAGGTCGGTAGCTTTATGCAGCCAGTTATTTGAACTAAAGAATTATGAATCCTTCCTTTTCCTCCCACTTTGTTCCCCTTTCCTCACCCTCGTGACCTCCGATCTTAGGGCAGTTGTTAGCAGCAGGAAGTGGCCCAGATCATAAACCACTCCTTCCTTGCAAGCTACTTTGGCAGTTCATTAGTGACCTGAAAACTCAAAGCGTAAATGCTTCAGAGCCAAGGTAATTTTTTATAAAATAAGTAATTCTTATAAGGATAAAAATTTCTCCTAATTTATCTGATTTGTAAATTTGGATATACATTTTAAATGTTTGAAGGCACTTATTTATAACTGTTGGGAGATCTAGCCCTAATTTGGATTTATCTTCTATTTCGTTAGGATGTTATAGAATGATAATAGATGCAAATGAGATAGTTGTTGAATGCAGCAACTATCTACGATCTATGATCTCTGATCTGGGCTAGGTCCAGAGAGAGGGGTGGGTAAACGGTTTACATCTGGGCCATAGAGTTTGGAAGGCCTAGTGATAAGATATTTAAGTAACTTGGCAATGAAAGGAACATCAAAGAAAAGGAAAAATGTGTCAAATTAAGAGATACTTAAAGGGCTTTACTTGTTAGGGAAATGAGAGATCAATTCAAGGTGTATCTGTCTAGGGATGACTTTCTAAAAGAAGTACATTTGTTCTGTCTTAGGTAGTTTCCTGTTTGGTAAAGATGAAAATGAAAGCATATTCTAGGAAGAACAATGCGAGAAGCTGGTGTACAAGTAGCAAATGCCAACATTTTATTGTTTTAATTATGTTAGTTTTTTAAAAGAGCTTTTTAAAAGATTGCTATGCAGTGAAGTGTTAGGTATATTACGTGCATTATTTAGTTTAATTCTCATGACACAAGGCCGGAACTATTGTTAACTTCACTTTGCCGGCATTATTGTTAACCTCATAAACCAAGGTTTGGAGTATGGAAATATCTTCCTCAGGCTTGCACAGCCAGGATTCAAATTTAGGGCTGACCGACTCCAAAGCTATATTGCCACAATGCCATACTGTGACCATTAGGATTGCAATGAAGGTGTTGTGTTTATAAGAATAAAGGGAGACAAAACTTTATGGGATAGTCGGAGGATGTTTAATGCAGAGTCTTAAGATAATGGGGAGATAAAACCTGACACAAATAGGGGAGATAAAACTTGACACAAATTTTTAAGGGAAGTTGCCATGTGTATTCTCTGAACTGGGTGAAGAACATTTATGTTGTGAGGCAGGGGTTCAATCCTATTAGGAGGTTTCTTCCAACTCAGAGATTCTGTGATGTTGCTTGAATCCTTTGGCAGAAACATGCATTAAGGCCGAGTAAGTATCTCCATCCTTATTGCTGATGTATCACAGCAAGTGATACCAGGAACCTCTCCTTCTAACAAACTCTTGGCATGTTTCTACAGGTTTAGTGCAGGAGACCATGTGTTCATAGCGGATGACCGTCTGTGAGCCTATCTTTATCTAGCTTTAGAGGCTGACACAAATGAGGCAGCATGCTGTAGAAAGTGCCTGTGATTTGGAACTGGCTGAACATGGGCTAGAATATCAGTTTCACCTTTCATCAGCTGTGCATCTCAAGGCAAAATAGCTAATTATCCCGAGCCCCAGTTTTCTGATCTGTAAATGGGGACATGTTTTCATTTTCTGAAAATCGAGTATGTCAAGTACTTAGTCCATCACACAAGTCTAGCACCTAATCCTGACAACATCATTATCCATGATCATCACCATCATGGTTTTACACTTGTTAGAACCTCTCCATACAGTTGTATTATGAGGCTTAAATATCTCTTTCCTAGGAGAAACAATAAGGAAAAAAAATTCAGTCAATTTGACATGAGTACCCTAGCTCAAGGTCTCTCAGTAGGGGACAGAGATCTTGGACAATGGACTAAAAGCCAATTTACAGGATTGTCGTGAGTATTAGTGAGAAAAAGGTTATGAAATTATTTTGTAAACTCATAAAGTTTGATTCAAATATTAGAATGGTAAAATGTTCTTATGCCATTGCCTTTGAAGGAATTAAAGTAAAATCCCATAACCCTTGGGTTCACATGACTAGTACTTCACTAAAGCGTTTGCAGTATCCAGAAAGGCTTCCTCCTCGAGGCTCACTTTGCTCCTTTCTCTGGTTTTTGGCCTTCAGGACCATAAGGCCTCTTTCCAACTGGCTGGCATTAAAGATGGGCCCACTCTGGCCCGATCCTGGCACCAGCAGTGGGATGTTGACCTGTCTGCTGAGTCTTGGAGCCCACCACTGCCAAGGACACCCAGCTGGAGCTAATTTGCTGGGCTGAGTCATAGCATCTGGTTGGAACCGGTTTCTTTTCCATCACAAGGATCTCCCTGAACCTACTGAGAGCTCACCACTTTGCTAAATTCTTGGGTGTGGGTGGGTGTTTAGGCACAGTTAGACTTCTGAGGAGGATCCTTTTCCAGAGGGGAGGTTATGATAATAAACTTGATAACTGTGAATGCTTCAAAACTGTCTATCATTAGTGCTAAATGGTTTGTAACATGAGAATTACTGCATAATCCAAAGTAGGGGGAGTTCAGGGAAAGTTAGCAGAGTTAGAGAACGTTTATTATTGGTTATCCAGGGGATGTTCATGAAAACATTCATTAGTGCTGCTCAGAAGAAAGAAAACAGAGTGTCAGCAGAGCGCGCCAACCTGGGCAACTTCCATAGGAAAGCCTGGCCAATCAAAGAGAGCGTTGCCTCGGGATAGAATGGGATTCCAGAGCTTTAGTGGCCAGCACAGCAGATCGGGACTTGACCTTGTAGTTCAGGGAACAAAACTGTGGCTTGAAAATGCAGGGACTGTGGGTTTACCTCTTGCATTTGCATGTTACATTCTGTTATTTATTTCTCTTTTTGTTAACTTAGTTTTGTCTTGAAAGGATCTCTGTCAAACAGTTGTAGAATAGTTACCATCAGGCAACCAGGAAATTTGTCCTTGGGGAGCTACTTAGGCAATCAGATGCTGACTTAGATTGTTTTATAATCAGGAAGTCTGGTTCTAATCTTAGCCTTGCCACTGTTCTGCTCCTTGCTGCCCAGAGTGTGTTCTGTGGAGTCACAGCGTTACCTGGGAGCTGATGAAAAATGCAGAATCTCGGGCCTGCTTAGACCTGTGAGTCAGAAGCGACGGCTTAGGAGCCCCAGGTAATTTATCTGCACATAAAACTTTGAGCACTGACCTAAGTGGTAAACTCTGGTAGGGCATGGGCATTTTCTAGTTTCTTATTTATTATTTTGTATCCCCAGTGTCTATCTGAAGTTTAACACACAGTAGCTGCAAAATCCTTGAATCTTCCTCTTACCTTGGGCATATTTGAACTTGTAGGAACTTTGTAAGCTTCTAGGGACTTAACTGTAAAGTGGCGTAGGGAGAGGACTGTTGAGTGGAAATGGAGCCAGTGATTGAGAAACTGAGGTGAGCATAGAAGGACTGGTGGTGTGAGTTTGTTGTTGTTGTTGTTGTTGTTGTTGTTTATTTTTTGTAGAGATGGGGTCTTGCCATGTTGCCCAGGCTGGCCTTGAACTCCTAGGCTCAAGCCATTTGCCTACCTCTGCCTCCCAAAGTGTGGGGATTACAGGTGTGAGCCACTGCGCCTGGCCTAGGTGGTAGTTTTAATATAGATGTCTTTAACCTCCTAAGTCAAAGTCTCTGAGGGTGGATCATCAAATTTGTATGTTTTTATTTATTTATGCCTTTAAACCACATTCTGAAAACAAAACTTATGTGTTTTTTAAAGTTCCCTTCATGTTAAGGAATATTTTTTACAATATTACATACAATAAAAATGTGAGAGTTCCTCAAGAGGAAATGGATAAATACAATGGAATAGAATTCAGATGTTTAAATCAATGAAACAGGGCTACATGTATAAACATGGATAAATCTAAAAAATTTTTTTTGATAAAAGAAAATTGCAGAGGAAATGTGAGATATGGTACCATTTACTTAACATTTTAAAGAATCCTATGTGTAATGGATACATGCATATGTAGTAAAAGGATAAAGACCTGGATGGGAAAGATAAACACCAAGTCTGGCTAATGGTTAACTTTGAGAGGGATGAAGGGAATGGATGGGAGCTTTAACAGTCCTTCATGTTTTATTTCTTGAGAAAAAGAAAGAAAAAGCAAAAAAAGAAAGATTACAGCAGCAACCATGTAAAAATAAGATTTTTAAATTTTGTATTCAAATTTTTTTTAATTGTATTTATTTATTTTTAAGACAGAGTCTCACTCTGTTACCCAGGCTGGAGTGCAGTAGCGTGATCTCGGCTCACTGCAACCTCTGCCTTCTAGGTTCAAGTGATTCTCCTGCCTCAGCCTCCTGAGTAGCTCGGACTATAGGTGTGCACCACCACCCCCAGCTAAGTTTTGTATTTTTAGTAGAGATGGAGTTTCACCATGTTGGCCAGGCCAGCCTCGAACTCCTGACTTCAAGCGATCCACCTTCCTCGGCCTCCCAAAGTTCTGGGATTACAGACATGAGCCACCAAGCAAGCCTGGCCAGTTTTTTTTTTTTTTTTTTTTTTTTTTTTTTTGAGACGGAGTCTCACTCAGTCACCCAGGCTGAAGTACAGTGGAGTGATCCTGGCTCACTGCAAGCTCCACCTCCCGGGTTCACCCCATTCTGCTGCCTCAGCCTCCTGAGTAGCTGGGACTACAGGTGCCCGCCACCATGCCTGGCTAATTTTTTGTATTTTTAGCAGAGATAGAGTTTCACCATGTTAGCCAGGATGGTCTCGATCTCCTGACCTCATGATCCGCCCATCTCAGCCTCCCAAAGTGCTGGGATTACAGGCGTGAACCACCGTGCTTGGCCTTTTCTTTAAAGACAGGTTCTCACTCCATCGCCTGGGCTGGAGTGCAATGGTACAATCATGGTTCACTATAGTCTTGACCTACTGGGCTCAAGGAATCCTCCTTCCTCACCCTCTT
Organism: Pan troglodytes; assembly: GCF_028858775.2. Taxonomy (NCBI): domain Eukaryota; kingdom Metazoa; phylum Chordata; class Mammalia; order Primates; family Hominidae; genus Pan; species Pan troglodytes. The sequence goes on along the minus strand of NC_072404.2, from coordinate 153,295,468 downwards.
GAGTAGCTAGGACTACAGGCATGCACCACCATGCCTAGCTAATTTTTGTATTTTTTGTGGAGACTGCATCTCACTATGGTGCCCAGGCTGGTTTAGAATTCCTGGGCTCAACTGATCCTCTTGCCTCAGCCTCCCAAAGTACTGAGATTACAGGCATGAGCCACCTTGCCCAGCCCAGTTTTTTTTTTTTTTTTAAAGGAATGACTACATAATTGTTCATGATATGTATAATCTTTCTGAATGCTTACAATATTTCATTATGAAATGACTAACCCAAACTTCCCTGGTAATTGTGATGCAGGCAGTTGGCATGTGGCCTTAAATACTCCTAAGGACCTTCCAGTTTGAAATGTATTTGTACTCAGCTGTCTCCCTGACCGTGTCTCTTGTTCTCATAGACAATCATGCCTATTAGGACATGCCCAAGTCCTGTAGCTTCCCTGCATTCTGTCCTGATGAAATGCCGTGTCCCGTGTTTGTGATGTCAGTGAATTTCACCGTTCTAACTCTTTAGGGACTGAGCCTGCAGAGGCTTCCTCTCTGCTGTTCGCTTTTCTTCTTTATTAAAGGAAGCATCCTGTTCTACAACTACCCTGATCTTAGAGCTCCAGCTCTAGGGACATCTCCCACCTTCCCTTCTGGTGTTCATTTTCATAACGCCTTCACTGACACTTCAGTTTGGTGGTGGGACTTAGGTGTCCATGTGAATCCCAAGAATTGTATTGCTTACCCCAAGCCTCATTATTTGCCATCGTTCTCTTATTGCTGTGTCTGCTTTCTTAACTTCCTTTCTATACTAGAAGTGTCCCTAAAGTTTAATCAGTAAGGATGACACCATTGGTCTGTGATTCAGAGAATGTTAAGAAGGCAGAAATCTCTAATAGCTGGTGCCAAAGTGGGTTTTAAAATTTCATTTTATTGGCCGGGCACAGTGGCTCACGCCTGTAATCCCAGCACTTTGGGAGGCCAAGACGGGCGGATCACGAGGTCAGGAGACTGAGACCATCCTGGCTAACATGGTGAAACCCTGTCTCTACTACAAATACAAAAAAAAATTAGCCAGTCCTGGTGGCGGATGCCTGTAGTCCCAGCTACTCAGGAGGCTGAGACAGGAGAATGGCCGTGACCTGGGAGGTGGAGCTTGCAGTGGAGATCGCGCCATTGCTCTCCAGCCCGGGCGACAGAGCAAGACTCCGTCTCAAAAAAAAAAATTATTTTAATTAATTAATTAATTAATTTATTTATTTTGAGATGGAGTCTTGCACTGTTGCCTGGGCTGGAGTGCAGTGGCTCGATCTTGGCTCACTGCAAGCTCCGCCTCCCGGGTTCAAGCGATTCTCCTGCCTCAGCCTCCCGAGTAGCTGGGATTACAGGTGCCTGCCACCACACCCAGCTAATTTTTTTTTTTTGTATATTTAGTAAAGACGGGGTTTCACTATGTTGGCCAGGCTGGTCTCAAACTCCTGACCTTGTGATCCGCCAACCTTGGCCTCCCAAAGTGCTGGGATTACAGGCATGAGCCACCGTGCCTGGCCCTATTTTATATTATTATTATTATTTCTAATATAGTCAATAGCAGTGATTCTAAACCAGGGGTGACTTTTTCACCTACAGACATTTGGGCAGTGTCTGGAAATATTTTTGGTTTCACAACTGGGGGAGTGCTACCGGCATCTAGTGGGTGGAGGCCGGGAATGCTGCTAAATATCCTACAATGCACAAAACAATGCCCCACCCCTGCCCTTCACAACGAATTATCCAGTCCAAAATGTTATTAGTGCCAGGTTGAGAAACCCTGCTCCGAAGATCCTCATACCGTGAATATAGACCTATCAAGGAGGGAGAGTAGACGGGGCTGCAGCTCCTTTACAGTGGGACAGTGTCACAGGGGATATGGGAATCCCGGGGTATTTTTATGGGCTAGTCCTATATTATGTCCAAAGCATGGTGGGGGCTGGAAAGTTCATGGTATTAGAGATGAAGGATGGGAGCATATTAAGGAAAAACCAGAGAGGAACAAAGTCCAGCCCATGTGGAGACTAGAGAGAAGCCACCTCTAATGTTTTTGAGCATGGCACCTTAGTGTAAACTGCACCTTTGTGCTATAGAAACAGAGGATCGCTTATTTAAACATATTATCAGTGCAAAATGTGGTAGGTCATGATAGCAAGGACCCCCAGTGTATCATGCCCCCCGCACCATCCACATTCATCTGCATTGTGACTCTGCCATTCCTCTCATCAAGCAGTGGAGTCTGTTTTCCTGCCCCATGGGTGTGAGCTGGTCTTGTCCCTTGCCTTGACCAAAAGAATGTGGAGGGTGTAATGATACGTGATGTCTGGGGCCACTCAGCTTTGGGTTTTCTCCCTCATGGAAGATGTCTGCCGTCATGGGAGGAAGCCCGGCCTGATCTTTCCTTTTGAGAAAGAGGCCCAAGTGTCCAGGGGTCCCAGCCCAGCACACTCCCAGCCAGCCTTCCCACTAATGTGCTGTGTCAGGGAACCCAGATGAAATCAGCTCACCCACCCAGCCCAACCCACGGAGGAGGGAGAAGTAATATATTAATATTATGGTTACCTTCAGCCACTAAACATTGGGGTGGTTTGCTACACAGCACGAGCTAACTGGACATTGTGTGTGTAGAAGGGACTTCATATCGAGCAGTGGATGAGGTATTTGGTATGTGCGTAGGGTATCTGTCACATTATGGTTAAGAGAAACTGAGTTCTTCCTCCTTTGTTTCTTGTAGCACTTCTCAGAACTTCTGGATGAGTTTTCCCAGAACGTCTTGGGTCAGCTCCTGAATGACCCTTTCCTCTCAGAGAAGAGTGTGTCAATGGAGGTGGAACCTTCCCCGACGTCCCCGGCGCCTCTCATCCAGGCTGAGCACAGCTACTCCCTGTGCGAGGAGCCTCGGGCCCAGTCGCCCTTCACCCACATTACCACCAGTGACAGCTTCAATGACGGTAAACTCAGAGGAGGAGGAAGACCTGGACCTTAGCGCCTTTGGTTCTGAGCTCTTGAGGGTGTGGAGTGTGTATTATATTAAAGAGGGTGTCAGCACCCTCATTAGTGAGATACCTACAGCGTGTACGGCCTTGTGCTTGGGCTGTGGGGAAAAGCAAAGAGGCCCAGGACCCATTTCTCTACACTGCCCAGGTTCCCTGGGAACTTGCTATAACTGAAGGATGGTCATTACTCTCTTTCGCCCTATGGCTTCAGCAGCAGAGCAGCCTTTTGCAAATCAGGCCGGCCTATCTGGCTGGTCATTCCTACCAGTACAGTAAGTCCACTGTTTCAAGGGGTCATGCCATTTTTTTTTTTTTTTCTGAGAAAGAACTATTCCTCTATAGAAGCTTCTTGGGCATCCTCTTAACCCAATTCCATCATGTTCTATTGACCCCATGTCCCCCACCCCAGATCTTAGTGGACATTCCTAGACTTTCTTGTTGATTACCCTTTCATGCCCATCATCAATGCCATGAGTGTGGTATTTGTTGAAGGTCTAGTTTTTCTGGCCTTAGAGATGTTAAGATGTTTTGACCATTACTCTACAGCCCTTAATTGGTAAAAGCTGTATCTTGTTCCAAACTCTCCAAGGCATATATATCTTTTAAGTGTAATTTTCTTTTCTTTTCTTTCTTCTTTTTCTCTCTCCCTTCCTCCTTCCTTTCCCCTCCCTTCCTTGCTTCCCTTCCCTTCCTTCCCTCCTTCCCTCCCTTCCTTCTCTCTTTTCTTTCTTCTTTTTCTCTCTCCCTTCCTCTTTCCCTCCCTCTCGCTCCCTCCCTGCCTCCCTTCCCCTCCCACCCTTCCTTCCTTCCTTCCTTCCTCCTTTCCTTTCATTTCCTTTCCTTTCCTTTCCGTTCTGTTCCGTTCCGTTCCCTCCCTTCCTTCCTTCTTTCTTTATTTTCTCTCCTTCCTCCCTTTCCTTCCTTCCTCACTCCCTTCTTTCCTTCTTTCTTTTTTAGACAGGGTCTTGCTCTGTCTTCCAGGCTAGAGTTCAGTGGTATGATCTCAGCTCACTGTAGCCTTGACCTCCTGGGCTCTCATGTAGTCATTCAGCCTCAGCCTCCCAAGTAGCTGGGACTACGGGCATGTGCCACTACACCTGGCTAATTTTTTTATTTTTATTTTTTTGTAGAAATGGGGGTCTCACTATGTTGCCCAGGCTGGTTTTGAACTCCTGGGCTGAAGTGGTCTTTCCTCCACAGCCTCCCCAAGTGCTAGGATTATAGGCGTGAGCCACCATGCCCAGCTTTAAATTTAATTTTCTATGTTTTGTTTTCCTAGAGGGATAGCCAGCTATTTTAGTACTTTAAATTTTAAAAACTCTATTTCCTATTCCCAGTCCAGCATATGCCTTCTTCTTTACAGGAGGATGACATGGTGAGGAATACTCACTAACTTGACCTTCTTGGTGTTGGTGTTCACCTCTTGTTCTTATACCACTGTACATATGGCAGCATCTTTTGAAGGTGGCTGCACCTATCAACCCATCATGTAGGGATTTGTCCTAATGCTGTCCCTCCCCTTGCCCCCTACCCCCTGACAGGCCCTGGTGTGTGATGTTCCCCTCCCTGTGTCCATGTGTTCTCATTGTTCAACTCCCACTTAGGAGTGAGAACATGCGGGTCCTGTTCTGTTCCTGTGTTAGTTTGCTGAGGATGATGGTTTCCAGCGTCATCCATGTCCCTGCAAAGGACATGAACTCATTCTTTTTTATGGCTGTATAGTATTCCATGGTGTATATGTGTTACATTTTCTTTATCCAGTCTATCATTGGTGGGCATTTGGGTTGGTTCCAAGTCTTTTCTATTGTAAATAGTGCTGCAATAAACATACGTGTGCATGTGTCTTTATAGCAGCATGATTTATAATCCTTTGGGTATATACCCAGTAATGGGATTGCTGGGTCAAATGGTATTTCTGGTTCTAGATCCTTAAGGAATCGCCACACTGTCTTCCACAATGGTTGAACTAATTTACACTCCCACCAACAGTGTAAAAGTGTTCCTGTTTCTCCGCATCCTCGCCAGCATCTGTTGTTTCCAGACTTTTTAATGATCGCCATTCTAAATGGCATGAGATGCCCTTTAATTGTGAGGCCAAAGCATTCACCATTCAGTTCCCCCAGCTGGGGCTTTGTTCTATTTATAGCTCTTAGGCTGTGACAGGCCATGCTGGTAATTTGCTGAGAACAGGTACAGTGGGTCAGATGTATTTTACAAAGGGTTTCTGATCCACAGTTCAGCTTTTTTGAAGTACCAGTGTCTTATCTGAGTAAAAGTCACTTTCCTAGGCTAGCAAAAGCAAGACAACAAACACGGGATACTAGTCATTTAAGATGTGTGAAATCAGAGTGAGGCAGTGTGGATGAGTGGATGGGGAACTTATTCAGCAAAGCTTTGTCTGGATCTATTTTTCTGAGTTGTGTGGATGGGCAGATGTCTGGGAACAGAATTATTTTATTCATGTGAACCCCAGTTTGCATCCCCCTTAAGGTGGCGATCTGTAGGGTGGGGGAATCAATCCACAAGTATTCCTTCCAAATCCAAGTGCTCTGTTAGAGCAGATAACCACCCTGATGGAGAAGGATGGTTATTTTTAGGCAACACATAAATATGTAGCATGTATAGACAGCTATATACATTACATTTTATATTCTTTATCTGCTGCATGGTGATAATAGCTTAAGCAAAACTAAGAGTCCTTGTGTTCAGTGATAGATGGGGAATTAATATTTCATTATACCTGGGAAAGCCAGTGATTCAGCTCTCACTGTCCAATTGTACTTAGATTAAATACAGTTCTTCTGCAATTGCTTCTAAGCCTGGAAAAAGAGTGATGACACAGTTAAGTGGAAACTCCCTCCGAATTTATTAGAGTTTTTCTCCTTTTTTCTCCCTCTGCCTCCTGCTTCCCCTCTCTCCTTCTCCTTCCCACTAGAACTCTTCTCTTTCCCTCTTCCTCCTTTGCCCTTTTCCTCCTAACTTTCCCTTCCTCCCTCCATCCTCCACCTGAACCCCAGGACAACTGAAAAGGGCACACACAGATGTTCTTATCCTATCATTCTGTCACGGACTTCAGATGAACTGTGGACCCCTAAAACTGTATACAAAAATGTGGGCTATCTACATTTGTTAATTTTTTGAGAGTTATTATATCATTTCTTAGATTCTCAAAAGAGTTTGTGACCAAAAAAAGTTAAAAATAACTGTTCTAAGATTCCACAGGAATCATCTGTCTCAGGGGGACTTTGTAGACTTCTGAAACACTAGAGCTAAGGAACTTCACGTGGCTCAGCAACCACAGGAGCCAACCCTAGAAATGTAGGTGCAGCCTTCAAAACCCCCAGAAAGACATCCTGCATCCAGCTCAGCCATTTCTCCCTGTGATTAAGGCTGTGAACCAGATGCTAAACAAGGTTTTCTGTTCTACAAAAAAGGCAACAACAACAAGAAAACACCAAAAAAAAAAAAAAGGAAGAAGGAAGAAGAAAAAAAACATGTCATGAGGTTAAGAGAGAAACGCAGAAGCATCCCAGCAAAATATTTATGATACTTCTATGCTTTGAGAAACAAAAGCTTGTATTTGAATGACCAAGTCTTGTACCTCACCACATGGAGGTTGTCTTTATGAGTTACTATATTTCAGTCATGTTCCTTTGTGTAATTCAGTTGGGATGCTAGGTATGCATTTGCATTGTCCTTTAATTTTGGTGTTCTTCCTAAAGAAGAAACTAGTGCTGGATGAGGGCTGTTCAGAGAGAACCAGACATGGCCCCTATCCTCTAAGATGATACAAGAACAGAGCTAAAGATTATATAGACTATCAACAGACCTTAGCATAAAATAGGCTAATACAGAAGTGGTCTAATACTACCTTTGCATCACAAATGTAGTCAAGGGTGGAACAAAGGACCGTGACTATGGCTGTCCCAGGTCTACACAGGGTGGGCCAGGAACATGGATAAGAATCATCTTCCTCCTGATGAATTTAGTAGGGCTTTCAGTGGCAAGGGATGGCTGGGTAGGCTGGTTCACTACGGATACCTTAAATTTATGGAGCTGTGTTCTCAGGTGGGAATGAACACAGTAGTCTTGAGGTAAAGGTGAGCAGATATTGCTGGAGCAAAGTCACATGGGGTAAGTGGGACAGGCTGGAGGAGGGCAAGGACTAGGGTTTTATCTCTGCCTGATGGGAAGCAGGGACTGAGAAACATAGGATCACATTTTTTGGAGCTTAGACGAAACACAGAAGATCTTATGGCTGTCATGCAAGAACAGGGAAGGTGTGCACAGATATAGTTATCCAGGGAGAAGTGGAAAGGTATATAACATGATGGCAAAGAAAAAATGGGTTTTGAAATGATTTGATGAAACCTGCAGCAGGAAAAGCACAGGATCGAATATGCTGAGGAAGGGGCAGAGGTGAGTCAGAGATGATTTAGGTTTTTGCTTTGCAGTGTTGAAGAGATTTTGATGTTGACATGGTCCATAGAAGTGAGACTTGAAAATCACAGAAATGAGGTGCATAGCGGTGTCTTCATCACATATAGCGTGAGATGATGACAAGAACATCAGTCTGAATCATAGTAGAGTAGCCAGACTCAGGGGTAGAAGAGAAAAGTATGTGTATCTACTGAGTCACTGGGTCCTCTGTCATGCACGGCCAAAGAGAGAACCTGACAGTGATTGTGGAGGACAGGCAGAGGAACAGTTGACCTCTTCCATCTGAAGCTTGGGTTTGTAATACACGCTATTTTGCTATTCCTCCGCTTTTTTGGTGTTACCTTTTACTTTTTTCCAAACAGATAAAAACAATAGTGATGTTTCCCCTTTTTATTTTTTGAAAAAAGTAAAATAATGACTTCTCTGCCTAGCCATTGCAGTGCTAGATTAGTACAAGAAAGCAATGTTCACATTAATCCAGTGATTACAGTTACTTTGGATATTCATACATGAGAGTCATAACTTCTCCATTGAAGAAAAAAGGATGTAGTAAATATTTTCTGTTTCTACTACTATCACCACCTCTTCATGCCATTCAATACTGAAAGTTATTTCAGGGTTAAGATACTCAGGAATGGGCCAGGGGGAGATAGGCCTGTAACTTCCATTGGAGCATGTAGTGGGCTGTAGTTTAATATGATTCTGACACATTTAACTGAATTCTTGCCCCTTTCCCCAGCTTCCAGAGCCTAGCCATTATATTTTTCCTTTAAGAGATTTTTACATAAAAAAATTGTTCAAGATTTGCCAACTCCTTTGAAAATTCTCAAAGGGCAAACAAATGAAATGCTAAAGGATTTAGATGAGGCATATTTATTTAATTTATAAAATTTTCTTTTCACTTTAGATATGTTACATAAATAGTAAATGGATGTACGGTCCACCCTCCCTGTGCTTGGGTTTTGCATCCTATGAATACTGTATTTTCAATCCACGTTTATTTGAAAAAAATCTGCTTGTGAGTGGACCCGCATGGTTCAAAACCCGTGTTGTACAAGGACCAACTGCGTATGTGTTTTTCTCATGTAAGTGGTAGTACGTCATCTGATTTCCCTTTTTAAGAATAAATGCCCATTCTCTCTATGTTCACATGTATATATATATATATAGTGTGTATATATATATATATATATATATATATATATATATATATAGTAAACCAAAAAGTATCTGATACAGGTCCCAATCAATTTAGGAGTTTATTTTGCCAAGGTTAAAGACATACCCAGAACAAATAAACACAGAATCACAGAAAAAATCTGTGGTCTGTGCCTTTCTCCAAAGATGACTTTGAGGACTTGAGTATTTAAAGGAAAAGTGGCTGAATGGAAAAGAGGGAGGGTACGGTAATCCATATGTTGCAAGAGAGAAAAGGAGCAGGTAGGGGAATAGTCCATTACACATTCATCTCGTGCTCAGTAAATCAACACTTTTCATAAGATAAGATGTATGTTGAGCTGGGTGCTCATGACTGTGATCCCAGCACTTTGGGTGGCTGAGGCAGGAGGATTACTGGAGCCCAGGAGTTTGAGACCAGCCTGGGCAGCAACACAGTGAGACCTCATCTCTATCAGAAAAAAAAAAAAAAAATAGCTGGGTGAGTTGACGCACGCCTGTAGTCCCAACTTCTTGGGAGGCTGAGGCGGCAGGATTGCTTGGGCCTAGGAGGTCAAGGCCGCAGTGACAGAGCAAGAAAAGAAAAAGGTGAACATAGAGTGTCTACCTGTGGAGATCTTTAACCTTTCATATATAACTGTGCTTAGGAATAAAAGGAAAGGCAGTTTCTTGGATGACTCAGCTTTCAGCTTGATTTTTCCCTTTGGCATAGTGGATTGGGGTCATGAATTTTTATTTTCCTTTCATTATATATCAAGATAATGCCAACTCCCAATTTAGGGTTTTTTTTTCTTTCCTAGGAATCAGTATCCATTCAATGCGCTTAGCTACGTGGCACCTATGGAAATGATGGAAGATCTGCATTTTGATGTTGCTATTACCTTGGCTTTGAGTTCATGTCTTTTTCAGTCTCTTTGATGATTTGCCTATCTTGATGATTTGATAACTTGGCATCTAGCCCCATTGCTCATGGCTGCACCATTTTGTCTTTGGATGTAAAGGACTTGCTTCTCACCACGATCAGTGGCTTGTTTTTATTTTCTTGCTGACAGTTAAGTGGTGAAGCTGAGGAAATGTGCCAGTCAAGTTTGACCTTTGACAGGAAGCTGTTTAAATCAGCTGATATGGGGGTTGTTCTTCTTACTCCCAAACTGTGGACTGCTAAACTTTACCAGGGATGTTTTTCGTCTGAAATGACACTTAAAAGACGTATAAACACAATGCGGAAAGAACATTTTTGTTTTTTCCACTCGGTATCTCAGCTTCAAGTTTTAGAAATTAGAGGGTGTGGAGTGTCTACTGACTCTTATGTTTGTAGTTTAGCCAATAACTAAGACATCCAAGGATAATTCCAGTTCTAAGCCAGGGTGGCCCTACTGATCTTTTTGCCAATAAAGTAAAACTACAAAAGTAAGGACATGGAGAAACATTGTGATACATATTCTGCTCCTTCTCCTCTACTCTGTCCTTCCTTAACCCTCACTTCCTAGATTACATTTGTCATTTTGTTTTCTGTGATTTGATATTTATTTCCATTGAGTAAGAGAGTACAAGCCAACCTCCAGCAGTTCAGAATGAAAGCTGTTTTCTTTCATTTCAGCTACCACTGGAATGCTGTTCTCACCAAACTACTTACTGGCTGACTTTCTTCATATGAAGTCATTTCATATTTTGTGATGTAACTAGTAGGTCTGATCAGCCAATCTACAAACATTTATTGATATGATCCATAGTTGATTGTTTAGAGGAATTATTTTGGAAATGAATGTAGTAATTTCATTGTAATAGATTCTAATGTAATGGGTTTAATTTATTTTTCATACATTCGGCTATATTGTATCAGCTAGCTCTGTTGCGGCATAACAAACCACCCCCAAACTCAGTCACTCAGTCATTTATTATCGTAATCCACCTGTCTGTTTCTGTGTGGGGGTCAGCAGAGTGGTTCTGCTAGTTTCAGCTAGATTCACTGGCATCTCTAAGGTCAGCTAATAGTTGGCTGGTCTTGACTAAGCTCCTCTGGGGGTGACTGTTCTATGTGGCTGTCATCCTTCTCCTGAGATCACTAGATTATCCTAGCTTGTTCTTCTCATGCTGATGGCAAAACTACAGCAACATTAGTTCCATCCTGCAAGCACATTCCAAAACTCCGCTTGTATTAAAAAGCTCACATACCAATGGTACATCAAGCCACAGGACCAAGCTGTGGGTGGAGATCAGCCCAAGGTGGGAGGTCACTGCAAAATTCTAAGGCAAAAGACATGGATGGAGGGAGGAGGAAGACCTGGAGCCAGGAATGCAACTTATTTACATAATAAGGGACTCATTGACTCTTACTGAGTCAAGGGCTTCTGAACACCCCCATGGGCAATTACAACCTCTACCCAATAATTACCATCCTAAGCCATGAAGTGGAGCAGGCCATGTCCCTGTGTGTTCATCCAAAGACAATAGTGTCCCAAGATTGGAAATCTAGAAGTACCATAAAATTTAAAGAAAAAGTCATTCATGTTCTGAACGATTATCCAGAGATGCTTACTATTTGGCATATTTCTTTTGATGCTTTTCTATCACTTTCTTCTTTAATAGTTATAAATTTTTATCTAGAGTTTTTGTCTTAATATTTCATTATAAGTCTTTTCTTTGTAATTAAAAAGGCTGTATACATGTAATATTAATGTCTGCATAAATATTGCATTGTATGGATGCACCATAATTGACTTAACCTTTCTCTTGCTTTTTAATGTTTTGGTTATTTTCAGTGTTTTGTCATCATAAACAATGCCCTAGTGAGCATTATTTATGCATAATCTTTATCCACATAGAAAGTTTTATTGTTAATGGGAAGATTACTGGCCAGAGTGCAGAGATCTGGGTTCTGCCACTAATTTGCCATGTGACCTAGGCCCAGGTGTCATTTTCCTCATCTGGAAATGATAGGCTGGGTGTGGTGGCTCACACCTGTAATCCCAGCACTTTGGGAGGCTGAGGCGGGTGGGTCACCTGAGGTCAGGAGTTTGAGACCAGCCTAGCCAACATGGTGAAACCCCGTCTCTACTAAAAATACAAAACTTAGCCAGGTTTGGTGGCACACGCCTGTAATCTCAGCTACTTGGGAGGCTGAGGCAGGAGAATCGCTTGAACCCAGGAGGTGGAGGTTGCAGTGAGCCGAGATCGCACCACTGCACTCCAGCCTGGGTGATAGAACAAGACTCTGTCTCAAAGAAAAAAAAAAAGATATCTTTGAGCTCAATGGCCTTAAATCTCTTTATAACTCTAAAGCATCTTTCAGGATCAAGGACTAAATTGCTGTATTGGAATGGAAGCATGAAAGCAGCGCCTGTTGTTTGCCCTCAAAAAAGCTCAGGGGAGGAGAGGCCGCTTCCTTGGGCTTCTCTCTTGGAAATGTACAGTTGTCCTTGAGAGAGAAGGTTTCCTTTTATAGTTCAAGTACCATCACTTGCCCTGTGGTTTCCATTCCCTGAGGCAGCACTGATGATATTTGTATGTTTGTAAAGAGGGCTATAGGACACTGGGCATTAAGAATATTAAATGGTCTTGACTTGTTTTACGAATGTGCACACTTTGAGAATGGCCTCACTAGATTGGAAGAACTGATTCTATCTATCACCCATCTTCATTTTGTTTTTTGTATTCACTTTTTTTTTTTAACTTTTGCTTCTTTTGTTTGCCTTGTGAATTAAGTTTCATCACAGTTGCCTTCACTGCACAGTCAAGGGATCTGGCCTTATCTCACAATTTCCTGGTAATTGTGTGCGACCTTTTTCTCAGGGATGCTTCCTTACCGTCCATTTCAGCCTGTACTGAGGCTATATTTCATCCTACCGTCTTTCTTCCAGCCTTTGCCAGGGATAAATATTACTCAGTGTGGGCAGGCTTTAAGTGTTGACTTCAAAAAGCAAAAGCATGGCTGTTCACGGTGGCTCACACCTGTAATCCCAGCACTTTGGGAGGCCGATCACCTGAGGTCAGGAGTTCAAGACCAGCCTGGTCAACATGACAAAACCCTGTCTCTACTAAAAATATAAAAATTAGCTGGGCGTCATGGCGTGTACCTGTAATTCCAGCTACTCAGGAGGCTGAGGCAGGAGAATCGCTTGAATCCGGGAGGCGGAGTTTGCAGCGAGCCGAGATGGTGCCACTGCACTCCAGCCTGGGTGACAGAGCAAGAATGTCTCAAAACAAAACAAAAAGCAAAAGCATCACCATGTCATTGCTGAGTGGAAAAAATGGGATCTATGCGGTCTCTGTCTCTCCAGCCCTTCCCTAACTGTCCTAAGCGGGTGTTCTTTGCAGCGGACAGTGTCTTCTAGCTCCTAAGCTCCTTTGGGGAGAGTCAACGGAATCTTTTGGCTCGTGGTCCAGTTGCTTCATCTCTGGGCTGAGCTGGGGCACGGTCTGAGTCCAGTACAGAGTGGTCTCCCTCCTCTGGCCGCCATCGGAGAGCCCTTTGTTCCCCTGCCCTCCCCTTCCACCAGGATGTGGCCCACACCCCATGAAGGATGGAAATCCCCGTCACACCATAGCACTCAGCAGCCCCACTCTAAAAGCAAAACATCTTCCACCACCTGCCCATCCTGTCTTTATTTCACCTTGGGAAATAAATTGAGGCTGGGATAATTCATCAATTATAAACTGGATTTAGGGGGGAAATCATTCCTCAAATATGAACCTAACTTTTTTGTGCTTTAAAGAAGTCACTTATGAAACATAATTTTAATAATCGTAGATTTTAGTTCTTAGTTTCTGTGTCTACCCTTCCCTTCTTCTTAGCGGTTCTAAATGATTGTACTTTTCATAAGAAAACTGGAGTCACATTCTTGAATGTAAAATAAATGTATAATGTGAACGACTTTGCTCTCCTGACAGTCATGGGTCACTAAGTATGTGAAATGTGGTGTACGTGTGTAAGCATTTTGAGAAAGCAAAGGAGCGTGTCTTTGCTTTGTTTTAGCCTCATTTTAGTAAAACTGGTATCAGCTAAGGAACGTTGCCTTTGGCTTGCTTTGTCTTGTTCTGTGGCTGTTTCCAACCCTCTGGTCGTTTCCTTTCCTTCCCTCCTCCCTGCTTTTCCAGGCAGTGCTAAGCACTAGCTCCAAAGTAACTTGTTAAGAAATACAAATTCTTATTCTCTTAGACTCTGAGAAGAATGTGCATTAAGTGGCAGAGGCACTCTCTCTGTTCCGTCTTGTCTCTCGGTTGTTAGCTATCTCCAGGCCTGGTGATAATCAGGAAAGACAAGACCCAGACTCACCAAGATGCAGCCGTTTTCTCAGGAAGAGTATTTTGTCCATTTCAGCAAAGGGCAGATGGTTATTACAAACCAAAGTCTCCCAAAGGGCTGAGCAGAGTCTCTGAAAGTCTAAGTTAGGTTTAAGGCTTGGTGGGATCACAGTGAAAACAGAAGAGAACAAAAACAAACAAAAAAATGGAGTGAGAAGAAAAAATATCAAAAAACCAAATAACTTTCCTTTGGAGAGAAGGAGAGAGAGACCTACTCACCATGTTCTCTCATCTTCTCCCGTTGGTTACCAACCATTTGCTTGCTTCTCTCTCTCTGTCGCTCTCGCTGTCACTCGCTCTCGCTCTCGCTCTCACTCTCACTCTTGCTTTCTCTCGCTCCCCCTCCCCCTCCCTTCCCTTTCTCTCTCTTTCTTTCTTGACAGGGTCTCACTCTGTTGCCCAGGCTCTGGAGTACAATGACATGATCACAGCTCACTGAAGCCTTGACTTCCTGGTTTAAGCAATCCTCCTGCCTCAGCCTCCCAAGTAGCTGGGACCACAGATGCTCACCACTGCACCTAGCTAGTTAAAAATTTTTTTTGGTAGAGACAGAGTCTTGCATTGTAGCCCAGGTTGGTGTTGAACTCATGGGCTCAAGCAATTCTCTTGCCTTGGCATCCCAAAGTGCTGGGATTACTTGCGTGAGCCACTGTGCCCGGCTGCTTCTTTCTTTCATGTTTTTAAATGTGCTTATTTATCTATTTTTGAATAGATAGTACATTTACATGATTTGACAACGAAAAAGAGTAGCTCATTACATATTCAAAATCCTCCCTCCTATTCTATTCCCCATCAACCCAGGTTTCTTTCTGCCTTTCTCAGGAAGCCAAGTTTCTTTCTTTTCTATGGATTCCTTCCAGAGTTTCTTTAGGCATACTCACATGCAAGCAAATACAAGTATAGATTCTTTCTTTGCTGTTCATATCCATCAATCTTTTCCCTCACATATTTCATTTTCTTTTATTCTACTTTCAATCATCCTTCACTGAGCTTTTTTGGGGAGAAAGACTAGTGGTCGCTTGTTTTGCTTATGCCTGATGCCCTGAACAAGTTCACATGTGTGCTTGTCTTTTTCCTGCAGAAGAGGTGGAAAGTGAGAAATGGTACCTGTCTACAGACTTCCCTTCAACAACCATCAAGACAGAGCCAATTACAGACGAACCACCCCCAGGACTCGTTCCGTCTGTCACTCTGACCATCACAGCCATCTCCACCCCGTTGGAAAAGGAGGAACCTCCTCTGGAAATGAACACTGGGGTATGCTCAATTTTCGTCTGTTTAAACACGTTGGATTAAAAGATACAGATAGATCCTCATTCTCCAATAAGGTGTTTAATCTTTTTGGAGTTAGTGGCTGTGTACATTTAAGGACATGCAACTTTATATGTGTGTATATACATATGTATACATTTAATAAGGGTATGTTGATTTGGTGCCAACTTCCTTTAAAGCCATTGTTCAGAAAAAATTAGTAGCTAAGCTGATTTCATTCTCTTTTTGATTACTGTTACAAAATAAAAAACACAGAAAATATCTGTGGTAAAAAAAAATTCTCTATGGCACTGATTTTTAAGCAGTGGAAAGGGAGTGATTGAGGTGGTGATGTAATCCATGGCTTACAGTGCATGGCTACTGGGAATGTGAGCTCCTGTGTAATATTTTACTTTCCTAGTGAGATGCTGAGTTGTCCTTACTCAAGTCAGGAATGTCCCACGTATTGATTCGTATAATAGTATGAATAATATTAACAATATTAATAACATTATAATAATAGTAATAGTAATAATAACACCTATTATTGTGTTACCCGTGGAAAGCATAAGAAATCAGGATTTTTTCCTTACTAGATTCCATGCCTACTGCAAGTAGAATTTAATTCTACTCTACCTTCTTTCTGGATATTTCCAGTGTCTGGCCATGGACCAGCATCGTATTTGTACATCTTCTTGCAAGTGTTGGAAGCCTGTCTTAGCTTCCCTTAAGTTCAAAGCTTCAGGTTATAAACAACAACTTCATTAACATTCCTTAAGTCAGATTTCTTGTGAGCCAGATAGAGTGTCTATCTGCAGCCAGGCACGGTGGCTCATGCCTATAATCCCAGCACTTTGGGAGGCGGAAGCTGCAGAGAGCCGAGATCGAGCCACTGCACTCCAGCTTGGGCAACAGAGCAAGACTCTGTCTCAATAAATAAAAAAAAAGAAAGAAAGAAAGAAAAAAAGATGTAGTGTCTACCTGTTCAGAATAAGGTAACACAGAATCAGTAGACTCATTAAAGTGTCACTGCTTACTCCCTTGTCAGTCCATCTGTGTAGATGATGAAGGGTTGTAGACAGAGGCCTCTGCAAGTGTGCTAGGATTCCTTTCTCAGTAGCTACCTGAGTCTCTTTATTAGGCTGGGCTCTCTGGTCTATATTAGTCTCCTTGCTCCACAGAATTTTAGTTACTTTATTTATTACTTTTTTTTTTGAGACAGAAGTCTCATTCTGTCACCCAAGCTGGAGTGCAGTGGCATGATGTCAGCCCACTGCAACCTCCGCCTCCTGGGTTCAGTGATTCTTGTGCCTCAGCCTCCCGGGTAGCTGGGATTACAGGCACCAGCCACCACGCCTGGCTAATTTTTGTATTTTTAGTAGAGATGGGGTTTTACCATGTTGGCCACGCTGGTCTCGAACTCCTGACTTTAAGTGATCCGCCCACCTCAGCGTCCCAAAGTGTTGGGATTACAGGCGTGAGCCACATGCCCGGCCTAGTTGAATTATTGTAAAGTACGTAACTAGCAAAGCTCAGAGGCATGGCCTTGCTCCTGTGTATGGGCCAGATAACTTTTCTCCTTTCCCTACCAGGATTTTCATGATTAGATACCATCAGTCATTAGGAAGCCTTAATAATAACATCATTAATATTATTAATAATTATATTAATTGTATTATAACATTATTAATTATTAATATTAATAAAGTTATATATAAGAGAAAGGATGTGGCTTGGTGCACAGTCCCTACCCCAGGGCAAGCTGGTGGAGGCCTTTGACTCTTTAAAATTTAGTTCCCATTTTCCATGGTGATTGACTCGATTTAAGTGCATTGTGGCTATATGTAATTTACAGGCTGCTTTACGTTGCAGGCAGGGAAAACTCCCAGGCTGGTGTGAGGCTGAACTGGGATAAGAGACCCCCTGGCCCCTCCTTATTCTGCTAAGGTCACCACCTCTTAGAAGGTCTCTTATTTTCTTTCAGTGATCAAATGCACAGTTACGCTCTACAACTAAATTCTGTAGTCTTGGGAATCCTTACCAGTATCAACTATAAGTTGCTTTTTAAAGCCCCCAAGTGGAGTGAGGATAGGGGGAGTGGAAGCAGTGTTTGGTTCTTACTTTACCCAAACTATGTGTAAAGAATAAAGTTAGCAGAATGATGCCACCAAAAAAAAAAGTACCAGAATATTTTGTAATAAAATGCCTTTATAGTACTATAAAAACATAGAAAAGAGTATTGATATAGTTTGGGCTTGAGCATTTGGCTTTCAACTTTAGAGTTCTGAGTGTTTTTCTTTTTCTTTTTTTTTCTTTTTTCTTTTTTTTTTTTTTGAGATAGGGTCTCACTCTGTTACCTAGGCTGGAGTGCAATGGTATGATCACAGCTCGCTGCAGCCTCAAATTCCTGGGTTCAAGTGATTCTCCTGGGTTCAAGTGATTCTCCTGCCTCAGCCTCCCAAGTAGCTGGGACTGCAGGTGCATGCCATCACAACTGGCTAATTTTTGTGTTTTTTGGGGAGACGGTGTCTCACTATGTTACCCAGGGTGGTCTCAAGTAAGTTCTGAAGGTCCTGTCAGCTGTAATGCCAAGTTTGGCAATGAGAAAAAGGTTAAGAACTAAAATGACTCCCTGTCAGGGAAGCTGCCTACACTCAGCTATTCTCCAGGATAGGCAGGGCTGTCCCGAGAGGAAGACACAGGTGACAAATAGCTCTCCTGCATGTGTCTTCAAGGCTGTGATTGGTTTTTAAAAATTGTGTTTGAAATTCTTCCTCCAGGTTGATTCCTCGTGCCAGACCATTATTCCTAAAATTAAGCTGGAGCCTCATGAAGTGGATCAGTTTCTTAACTTCTCTCCTAAAGAAGGTCTGTCTGCCCTCCCTGTGTCCCTTTGGGTTATGGGTATGGTGTCTGGGTCTACAGAGAGGGAATATGGCGAGAGAGCTGGGATGAGTTTGTACCACAGATGTTGTAGCTGGCTTTATGAAATAGCTCTGTTCTTAAAAAATAAAAATTTTGCTTCCAAATAAAAATTTTGCAAGCTAAATATTATTTTCCCATATATGCACAGGATTAAGTTTCAGCTAAGTGTTACCATACTTTTACTTCTAGCCAGGGTGATATTTTTCAAAACTTTTATGGACTGCTACTACAAACACTATCGAACAAGAGAACTGCAGCCCTTATTCATCCAGGCGTGAACCCTATATAGCCCCACAAATCAACAACCATCTACAAAAGCACCTTGCTTATTTCAAACAACTCTGGTTTCAACTCTTTGTGAAGTAAATTCACAATTAATTATGTGGCCAATTCATTGTTTGTAAACATTGACTTTGAATGACAACTATTGCAAGGAGCCCCTTCTCTATTTGGTCATGTTCATGGTTCACAATTGTGCATCTTTTTGGGCTTCTTGACATCTATCCATTTAGAATTAACACATCCTTGAGGTGATCATACTTTTTTTTTTTTTTTGAGACAGAGTCTCACTCTGTTACCAGGCTGGAGTGCAATGGCACCGTCTCGGCTCACTGCAACCTCTGCCTCCCAGGTTCAAGCGATTCTTGTGCCTCAGCCTCCTGAGAAGCTGGGATTACAGGTGTGCACCACCACACCCAGCTAATTTTGGTATTTTTAGTAGAGACGAGGTTTTGCCACATTGGTCAGGCTGGTCTTGAACTCCCAGCCTTAGGCAATCCGCCTGCTTCGGCCTCCTGAAGTCCTGGGATTACAGGCATAAGCCACCACGCCTGGCCAAGGTTGTTATATTTCTATATTTATCTTTCTCTATGTCAGTTTCTTTCTGAGTTTCTCCCTCTTTGTTCTCCTATGAAGCCCATAGTTAGGAATCCTGGATGCAGACCCCTGAGCCTCATAAGGTCTAATGAAGCTCTCTCTGCCTTGCGTATGCAGATTCTCCGGCATACATCCTGCTCTTCTCACTTCTGTGCCTTCACTCATGCCATCACTTCCCTTTTCATTCATACTTTTTATTTATTTATTTTTTGTGTGTGAAACAGGGTCTTACTCTGTTGCTCAGGCTGGAGTGTAGTAGTGCCATCATGACTCATGGCAACCTCAACCTCATGGGTTCAAGCGATTCTCCCACCTCAGCCTCCCAAGTAGCGGGGACTGCAGACATGCACCACCATGCCCAGCTAAATTTTGTATTTTTTGTAGAGATAGGATTTCACCATGTTGCCCAGGCTGGTCTGAAACTCCTGAGCTCAAGTGATCCTCCCATCTTGGCCTCCCAAAGTGTTAGGATTAAAGGCATGTGCCACCTCACCCGGTCCCATACTTTCAGTACAAATTTCAAAGTACAGTTCACTACTGTGGTCAACAAATAAGAAATTGGCTTATACAGTTGTCACCGAAAAGGTATATTTGCTACGGTATATAAATGTGAGGATGTTTACATATGAGCACTTCTCATGAAAATATCATCTGTCTTCATTCCATTAGAAACTAACTCAGGATTTGGTTTGTAACAATGTAATCAGGGCTGGCCCTTTATTTGCCTTTATTATCAATAAAGAAAGGATTAAATTTTAAAAGTTAATAATACTTAGTGAAATAATACTTAGTAAATACTACTTAGTAAATAATACTTATTTACTTAGTAAAAGTTAATAATACTTAGAATCCATATTGAGACACTATGTCTTTGCACTGAGTGACAGACAGTAGTGCCTTTCAGCTTTATGTACTGCTTCAAAGTAATTGCTTTCGTTTGTATAACACCAGTTATTACTATCAAATGCATCTTACTCTTTTAATTTATGCTGTGATGTGGTTCAGAAGTGTCATCACCATAACAATGAATCCCATAGTGGCTTCTGAATCCAGGGTTATTGGAGGAGAAATGTTTCAAGAATGAAGTTAAGGACAGCCCTTCCTCATTATCCTGGATAAACTGAGATAAGGAAATTCAATATCCTTCACTGCATCAGTTTCTAGGCACAGTAGCTTGTTGTCCCCAGACCTTGCAGTAACCCAAAAGCAGCATTTCAAATGATATTTAGAAATCTGATCCTGAGGCACCTCTGGCCAGCTCTGTAGCTCTTAATAGATAGGAAAGACAAGATTTTACTTGCTTCACTTGCTTCACATTCTCTTTCTGTCTTTTGTGGGGTGCCCTCTGCTTGGACGGGAGAATGGTATTAGAATAATTTGGCCCCTACCAAGTGAAAGGGACAGGGTGGCTCTAGGTACTCCTCGCTTGTTCTTGGGATTGTAACAGCACAAAGCCCCTATTAGGTTCGTCTGCTTCCCGTTTTTTTGTTTGTTTGTTTTTTTGTTTTTAAACCATGAAGTGCCATAATATTCATGGCATTCGAGAAACCTTGATTAACACGCTTAGGACTCCTCACTCTTAGCCAAGCATCTGCATATTTTCCCTTCCTGGGCTGCCTGCACCTGTGGCAGTAGTGCGAATAGCGCGATTAGGATTATTTTAGCATATTTCTTTAGCTTTAAGAGTGCCCACAGAGACTAAAAAGCCCAGGGACCTCTTTGGCAAGACTGGCAGAGAAAAAGGGAAAGAGGAAACATCTAGAGAAAAGCTGTATGTGGCAGAAAGAGAAAGAAAGGGTGGGAGAGAGACAGGGAATTGCAATGAGAGAGAGAAGAAAAAAAGCATGCCAGGGCCGGGGGGACCAGGGTTGGCTGAGGGGGCATTGCCTGTTGTGGCCTCGGCTATTCAGGTATTCCTGCAGGAGAGAGATGCTGATTGCTGCTCATCCTCTCTGAGGGCAGCGTATTAGTCCGTTTTCATGCTGCTGATAAAGTACCCGAGACTGGGCAATTTATGCAGAAAAAGAGGTTTAATGGCCTCACAGTTCCACGTGGATAAGGAGGCCTCACAATCGTGGTGGAAAGCGAAAGGCACATTTTACAAGGCGTCAGGCAAGAGAGAAAATGAGAACCAAGCAAAAGGGGTTTCATCAGATCTCATGAGGCTTATTTACTACCACAAAAACAGTATGGGGGAAACTGCCCCCATGATTCAGTGATCTCCCACTGGGTCCCTCCCACCACATGTGGGAATTATGGGAGCTACAATTCAAGGAGATTTGGGTGGGGACACAGCCAAACCATATCAGGCAGCTATGGGTAAGGTCATCTTTTTTGGGTCAGTTGTTGTGTCTCAGGAGGGCCCTTCCCATCCATAGTATGTTGGGTGGTCTCCATTGGAAGAAGGGACAAGGAGGTGATGTGCTGAGGCTTCCCGTGGCCTTCAGCAGTTAGTTCTCTGGCCGAGCAGAACCAGCTGTGTGGGCCATGCCCACCACGGGGCTGCCGTACAGAGGAATCCATTGTCCTGGGGGCTCCAGGAGTGAAGCGTTTACCTGCAGTTATCTCCCTTGGCTCAGCAGCAGTGGCTGGTACAACAGAAATGTGCACTGTTCAGAAAGAACAGTGAGACCCAAGAGTGCTTTCATTCACGTGGAAGCCTGGTTGGATTCCTCCTTCAGAAGCCCATCTCTGCTGCCCTGGAGATGCCTGATGGACGCTGACCAAGGCTCCATAGGCCCTGGCAGAGAGGGTGTTGTGCCTCCTTGAGGAAGGACGCAGGAGACTTTAGAGGAGAAAGTTCCCCCACTGCACTCTCACTTATTTTTCCTGTGCTCACTCCCGTATCTGAAGATGGATTTCATGTTTTCTGAATGAAGAATGCCTGGCGTCTTGCCTGCGGGCATGACCACGCACATTGCTCCAGAAACAAACTGGCTTTTTTCAAAGCAGCCACTCCGGCTTTTTGAGATGGATTCTCGCTCTGTCACCCAGGCTGGAGGGCAGTGGTGTGATCCTGGCTCACTGCAACCCCTAACTCCTGGGTTCAAGCAATTCTCCTGCCTCAGCCTCCCAAGTAGCTGGGACTATAGGTGTGTGCCACCACACCTGGCTAATTTTTTTTGTATTTTAGCATGATCTCGGCTCACTGCAATCTCTGCCTCCTGGGTTCAAGTGATTCTCCTGCCTCAGCCTCCTGAGTAGCTGGGATTATAGGCACGTGCCACCACGCCAGGCTAATTTTGTATTTTTAGTAGAGATGGGGTTTCGCCATGTTGGTCAGGCTGGTCACAAACTCCTGACCTCAGGTGATCTGCCCACCTCAGCCTCCCAAAGTGCTGGGCTTACAGCCATGAGCCACCTTGCCTGGCCCCTGGTCGCATGTGTATTGGTTTCTTGTATTCACTTCCAGTGTTTCTTTCTGCCAGTATAAGCAAATGTGGGTCTATATCCTCTTTCTCTCCTTTTTGGTACAAAAGGAGGACTCCAGTATCCACGCTCTGCACCTTGGAGATCTGTCTGGGTCAGCTCATGGAGGCCCCTCGCACTTTAGTTTGCTATTCCACAAATCAGTTGTGTCCTGATTTGTGGCTCTGGGATGGATGAGATGTGCTTCCTTTTTTGCAGCCCCAGTGGACCACCTGCATTTGCCGCCCACCCCTCCGAGCAGTCACGGCAGTGACTCAGAGGGCAGCCTGAGTCCCAACCCACGCCTGCACCCCTTCAGCCTGCCTCAGACCCACAGCCCCTCCAGAGCTGCACCCCGGGCCCCTTCCGCCCTCTCCAGCTCCCCTCTCCTCACAGCTCCTCATGTAAGTATGCAGCGGGCATTCCTGGACCAAAGGGAACCCTCTCCATTCATTCCCCTGGGGCTGTATCCAGAGCAGGACCACTCAAGGCTGTTTGGTTTTTACTTTTGTCAAGAAGTTTCTGTTTAATGGCGAAAGCAGAGTGATGTCAACCCTAAAGAACACTTTCTAGGAACTGCCCGCACATCTCACCTTTTACTACCACAATTCTCTTCCTTTTCACATGCACACTTCCAGTTTTTATTCATATGTTTATTTTACAGAGCTATAGACATGAGGAATAAAAATTTGGGGTTTTTCTCCTCAAAGTTCTATCATAAATATTTGCATTAATTTAATGGTCCTTGTGACCTATGTCATAGGAAATACCTTTTATATTTTAAAGAAGCAATTTTTGGTGAACTTAAAAATTACTCTGAGATTAATTTCTTTGATGCCTAAAGGTCAAAGCAGTTTAAGCCTTTTCTGTGTGTCTTATGACTCTTAACCCAGAAACTCAGATCAGACATCAAAACCCCTCGTTCATCCCTCACATACATGAGGACACCATAATAAAGAAGAATAGATTGTTACTTCTTATTGTTCTAGGAGTGAATTGATTTCTGTGAAATTTTAAAAATTATAATCAGCTATTTTGAATTTACAATATCACAGCTAGAAAATTTAAATGAAATGAGATGTTTTAAAATTCTGTAAGTACTATCTGTCCATTAATTAACATAACTTTGAAAATTTATATTGATTCTGTCCCTGAAAGTTCTAGATCTGTAACCACATTCTTATATTTCATCATTACTGAGGACAAGGGAATTCACCCTTCCACTCTTTCTTCACCTTTTCAACTTGAACCTGACTTCACTCCTTGGATTACTAGAATAGCTTGTATCCTATATACCTGTGTGTACTACTATGATCTGTCCATTGTACATGTTTATGGAGGAACTCTTCCCCATGTCAGATGCTTGCCCAGCAACTATATTGTGTTTCCCTATTACCTGTTGGCACCAAGCCCTGACACCTTTACTCATTATCAGGTATCCAACCCTCCGCTGCTTCAAGAACTCCTTACCCACACTAGGCAGTGGCTTCTTCAGTGACTTTTCAAAATACTGCCTTTTGCTTAGAATGCACTCCTCTCTCTTATGTAAATCATCCCCTTTCTTTCAGGATGCCCAATTCAAATCTCATCTCCTGCCCTAAACGTTTCCTGATCACACAACTCATAGCAGTGTTCTCTTACTTCAAATTTTTAGTACACCTTTAGCTAATGTATTAGTCCATTTTCACGCTGCTGATAAAGACATACCCGAGATTGGGCACTTTACAAGAGAAAGAGGTTTAATTGGACTTACAGTTCCACGTGGCTAGGGAAGCCTCACAATCATGGTGGAAGGCAAGGAGGAGCAAGTCATGTCTTACATGGATGGCAGCAGGCAAAGAGAGAGCTTGTGCAGTGCAACTCCTGTTTTTTAAAACCAACAGATCTTGTGAGATTCATTCACTCTCACAAGAGCAGCACAGGAAAGACTCACCCCTTAATTCAGTCATCTCCCACTGGGTCCCTCCCACAACATGTGGGAATTATGGAAGCTATAAAATGAGATTTGGGTGGGGACACAGAGCCAAACCATATCAGCTAAGATTACAGTTTAGCATTTAATTACTCTTATCCTTTCATGGGTATCAATTCAGTCTCACAGTCTTGATCACAAGCTACTTGAGAGGTAGGGTTTGTTTTGAGTCCTCCATGGCATTTAGTATAGAGCTAAAGTGCAATAGGGACTCTGTTTGATTAATTATAATAAACATGCCATTCTACTGTGGGTTCCATGAGATGTCCTACTGTTCTTGTCTTCATTGCTGATGGACATTCTGAAACTGCTGAAGCCAGAGGCTTCTGTGGAAAGAGTCTGCAGGTATGTCCCTGGGTGCTCTGCACCCTTAGCTAAAAGTGGAGGAGAGAAATGACTCCTGGTGTGTAGAGAGCACCTTATAAAATTGCATTTTCAGAAGGAGAACAACAAAACTCTTGCACAAAGCAGGGCTGCAAATGAATCCTTCATCACTCCAAGGCCAGGAAATCTCTAGGGATGTGGGAAATGACTTCTCTGTTTTTCTTTTCATGTTTTAGCAAGTGGAGTGCTTCCCGGGAAATAATGGGTGGAGGCTTCTTTATTCTTTCCCTTGAATTATAATCCCTAGGTTATAACACTCACATGGGGTGTCTTCCCCATCTTCCCATGCCCTTCAGAATACCCATCTATCACCCAAAGCAGATGGGGCATCCTTGTCTCAGAGCCTTCTGTAAGACATTGTTAACAGATTCTCATCACCCCATTGGGAGGTGATTCTTCAGTGGTCCCAGTTCTTTTTCTTTGACCCTTTTCTGCTCCTTGGTCTGCACAGAAACTTCAGGGATCAGGCCCTCTGGTCCTGACAGAGGAGGAGAAGAGGACCCTGATTGCTGAGGGCTATCCCATCCCCACCAAATTGCCCCTGTCAAAATCAGAGGAGAAGGCCCTGAAGAAAATTCGGAGGAAGATCAAGAATAAGGTGAGCTCTTCAAATCTAGGCACTTCTAGAGCAGAGACGAGCAGAATCGAGTCAGCATCCCCTTCCCTGCCTTCCCAATGGCCAGCACTACCCCATCCCATGGTGGAGACCAAGGCCCAGCCCTTCCCTTCCCTAAGCCCTGGGAGGAGCACCCTCACCACTTGCCCCTCTCTTCCTCCAGCCCATCCCATCCCTCTTGAGGCCAGCAGACTCCCAAATCAGTATCTACCTCCTTGGTGCCCACGATGATACATTCACGGGTGGGAGGAAGCTATTAGAATTTCCATCTAGTTTTTTTTTTTTTTTTTTAACTCAGCCTTTTAAATTTTGGGTGTATGATATATACAATAGTTTCCTCTAGTAGACATATATATGTACTGTATGTATCTATATAAAATACAGCATATATATGTATTATATATATATAAGATACAAATACATTGCAAGTGCTTGGTTAATTTTTTTTTCTTGGTAGGATTTTGTGATTACAAAACTTCTGCAGTTTGCTGGTCTATATTTGGACTCAGTAGTCTCCTACCCCTGGGCCCCTCAGTGCTGAGCAGGGCTGATGAAAACCAGGGGGATGGCTGAGGCGCAGGCCTACCAGGAGGGAGGGGGCAAAGAGGGAAGGAAGACAAGAGCTTAGTGTCACTCTATCCATGTGCGGAACCAGCAGCAAGTTGATGTATGACCAAGCCAGCTCTCTTATTTTATAGATGTACTTCAGCCAGCAGAGGTCCAGGAGTTAAACTCATTTATCTGAGACCACACTGATGGTTTGTGAGCCACATGTTCTGGCCTGGCTCTTCACTCAGTGTCCATTGTTTTCTTTTCTTTCTTTTTTTTTTTTCATACAGAGTCTCACTCTGTCACCCAGGCTGGAGTGTAGTGGCATGATCTCGGCTCACTGCAACCTCTGCCTCCCAGGTTCAAGTGATTCTCCTACCTCAGCCTCCCAAGCATCTGGAACCACAGACGTGTGCCACCATGCCCGGCTAATTTTTTTGTTTTTTGTTTTTTGTTTTGAGATGGAGTCTCTCTCTGTCACCTAGGCTGGAGTGCAGTGGCACAATGTCAGCTCACTGCAACCTCTGCCTCCCGGACTCAAGCGATTCTCTTGCCTCAGCCTCCCAATTAGCTGGGATTACAAGCATGCACCACCACGCCCAGCTAATTTTTGTATTTTTAGTAGACGGGGTTTTACCATGTTGCCCAGGCTGGTCTTGAACTCCTGACCTCAGGTGATCTACCTGCCTTGGCCTCCCAAAGTGCTGGGATTACAGGCTAGAGCCACTGCGCCTGCCATTTTTTTGTATTTTTAATGGAGACAGGGTTTCACCATGTTGGCCAGGCTGGTCTCGAACTCCTGACCTCAAGTGATCCGTCCACCTCAGCCTCCCAAAGTGTTGGGATTACAGGCGTAAGCCACTGCTCCTGGCCACTCAGTGTCCATTTTACTGGTGGCCTGGTTTGTAGGAAAGTAGGTGTGAGTTTGGCAGCTAGAAACCCGGGAGGACAGACTAGTCAATGAACCAGCAGCTTAAACAAATGGCAAGCAGCTTGCAGAAGTAAGCAGGGCTTTGGTGACTTCTACGCTGACCACCTCCCATCTTAACTGGTTTACTTACAGAGCTGGAAATTAATCATTCTCCTCCCACTCCTCTCTCTCAGATTTCTGCTCAGGAAAGTAGGAGAAAGAAGAAAGAATACATGGACAGCCTGGAGAAGAAGTAAGCCTGCTGGCAAACTGTTGGGTTCATCGGGCAGTATGCACAGGGAAATACGGGTGTGCGGAGAATCGGGGAGAAGCAGTTCAATTCCTCTTTCTGGCCACCTTGGAAACCCGGTGGTTTATCAGCTGTGGTTTGCCTGCCACCTAGTGGTTATTTGGAGGAGACGTCTATAATAAAGCAAGAAAGAAGTGAAAGTACCTTAGTAGGCGTTTGAATCATACCACTGCCAGCCAAGGACCCCGGGGTCCTCAGAGACTTCCTTTCAAACACATACAAATATTAACATTCCTGCACATTCCTGAAACTTCTAGCAGGAGAAGCCCTGTTTTAGCCGAAAGGAGCAGTGCTACTTAATCAGCCCCTGTTGGCCACACTCCCTCATGCTCTAGAGAGGGCACATAGGGAAAGAAAGATGTCAGGTTGGCAGCCTTTATTTTCCAGCCACTACAATTCATGTTTTTTTTTTTTTGCAAAAACACTTGAAGGCAATCTTTGTTCTTTTGAAAAGTCTGTAATATCAGGCGGGCTGTTAGAAAAAGATGAATTAAATACAGTTTTGTCTTAGCCCTAGAAGTTAGTTCTTTAGCTAACAAACCAAGATATTTTTAAGATGGGCATGAGGTCCCAGACCCAGAAATGAACTTCATGTGGATCTGGGGAAAGGAGTGGCTGGTGGTTCCTGGCTGTTTCTCAAAGCTACTATTGAAAGTTTAGTGCTTCTATCACCTGACTTAAGTACTGGTAATGCAGCATTAAGTATAGTTGGCTCTCCATATCTGGGGGTTCAGCGTCCTCAGATTCAACCAACCATGGGTCTAAAATATTCAGAAAAAAACCTCAATAGGCTGGGTGTGATGGCTCACTCTTATAATCCCAGTGCTTTGGGAGGCCAAGGTGAGAGGATTGCTTGAGCTCAGGAGTTCAAGACCAGCCTGGGCAACATAGCCAGACCCCTTAAAAAATAAAAAAAATTAGCCAGGCATGGTGGTGCACATCTGTGGTCCCAGCTACTCAGGAGGCTGAGAGGGGAGAATCACTTCAGCCCAGGAAGTTGAGGCTGCAGTAAGCTGTGATTGTGCCACTGCACTATAGCCTTGATGATAGAGTGAGACTCTGTCTCAAAAAACCAAAGCCAAAACCAAACAACTCAATAAAAAAAAAAACTACAACAATAAAAAATAATACAACTATAAATACAAGATAACACATATTTACGTAGTATTTACATTGTGTTTGGTATTATAAATAACCTAGAGACGATTAACATATACTGGAGGATATGTAAAGGTTATATACAAATACTACACCATTTTTTAATCAGGGACTCGAGCATCTGGAGATTTTGGTATCTGTGGGGAGTTCTGGAACTAATCCCCCCTGAATACCGTGGGAAGACTGTAGTCCCATGCTGTCCCACCATTTTCTATGGGCATCCAGGGTCAAGATGTTCCTATGAAAATCTCTTTACTGTCTCTTTTGGGCATGCGTGCCCCAGCACCAGGATTCCTAGTCCTGGGCTCTCATCCTGCCCTTTGCTTAAGTCTCTTCACTTCTTATCAGTCCTGGTAAGAGTATAGCTGGGAGTATCCAGATTACTGTAGTATAGAGGGAGAAGTATGATGGGCATTGAGAACACTGGGGAGGAGGTGAGAGGGAAGAGGGTTGTAACACCCTAAAAGAGGGTCATATTTTGTACTGTCACTATTCATCTTTCATTATTCAGGCACTCATCACTCAGCTCCCTCTTTTTTTTTTTTTTTTTTTTTTGGAGACAGAGTCTCGCTCTGTGGCCCAGGCTGGAGTGCTGTGGCATGATCTTGGCTCACTGCAACCTCTGCCTCCCAGGTTCAAGTGACTCTTCTGTCTCAGCCTCCCAAGTAGTTCGGATTACAGGCACACACCACCATGCTCAGCTAATTTTTGCATTTTTAGTAGAGATGGGGTTTCACCATGTTGGCCCGGCTAGTCTTGAGCTCCTGACCTCAAGTGATCTGCCTGCCTCAGCCTCCCAAATTACTGGGATTATAGACATGAGCCACAATGCCCGGCCCCAGCTCCTTCTATTTTTCTTTTTTTTTTTTTGAGACAGATCTTGCTCTGTCACCAGGCTGGGGTGCAGTGGCGATCTTGGCTCACTGCAACGTCCGACTCCTGGGTTCAAGCGATTCTCCTGCCTCAGCCTCCTGAGTAGCTGGGATTACAGGCACGTGCCACCACGCCCAGCTAATTTTTGTATTTTTAGTAGAGACAGGGTTTCACCATGTCGGCCAGGATGGTCTCTATCTCCTGACCTTGTGATCCGCCTGCTTTGGCCTCCCAAAGTGCTGGGATTACAGGCGTGAGCCACCGCGCCCGGCCTTTTTTTTTTTTTTTTTTTTTCTTAAGTCTCTTCATCCTTCTTTCAATACTTTCCCACACTTCCATGGGGTGGCAGATCCCCCCAACCCTCCTTTTCCTCATCCCCACCTACCTCCACCCTAGCTCCTAGCTTAGTGTTTGCTCTATGGATAATAATTTTCTTCTTTCTCCCTCCTTTGTAGAGTGGAGTCTTGTTCAACTGAGAACTTGGAGCTTCGGAAGAAGGTAGAGGTTCTAGAAAACACTAATAGGTAAGTGTCAGTGGACTGAGAGCTGATTGCGCTACCAATGGAAGGTGGGGAAGGAAGAGGATAGAATCCAGAACCAGGGATGGCAGAAAAGTGGAGGAGGTCACAGTGAAAGTGCAGTTGTGCTGAGATGCTCAGCATGGCCAAACTCCACCCACCCGCTCCTGCTACACACACACGCATGCACACCTGCTACTCTTGCACACATACAAACACATATGCACACATGCTCTCATGTTCACATCCACAATACACATATGTACACACTCTCATATGCACATACATGTACACATACATGCATATTCTTTACTTTTCCTAAATGATACAGGATTGAAGAAGAAGCTGATCATGACAAGTACTATGACTAGGGGGTTAAAAAAGAGGCTTGGAGGAGCATAAGATCAACAAGCCTGATTCTCCTGAAAATGACATCAAAATTTAGAGGTGAACAAGGAGGCACTGGCCACTTCATTATAATCTAATTTTAGTAGCAAATGATACTTATTAGTTTAAAAACAGAGAAAATCATTGGTATTTTTTTTTTCTTTTTTTTGAGACAGAGTCTTGCTCTGTCGCTCAGGCTGGAATGCAGTGGCATGATATCGGCTCACTGCAAGCTCTGCCTCCCGGGTTCAAGTGATTCTCCTGCCTCAGCCTCCTGAGCAGCTGGGACTACAGGCACGCGCCACCACGTCCGGCTAATTTTTGTATTTTTTTTTTTTTAGTAGAGATGGGGTTTCACCATGTTGGCCAGGATGGTCTCAATCTCCTGACCTCATGATCCGCCCCCACCTTGGCCTCCCAAAATGCTGGAATTACAGGTCTGAGCCACTGCTCCCGGCTGAAAATCATTGTTTTTTAAATTAGTTTTTAAAAATTAGCTAGTTTATTAATTGCATTTCAAACCCATTTTACAAAAATTGTAATGGTACCAAGTTGATAAATTCCTCTAGCACTTGCTGTGCCAAGTGCTATTTTAAGCACTTTACAGCTATGAACTCATTTAGCCCTATGAGGTGCCATTATTGTCATCCTCACTATATAGAGGAAGTAACTGAAACTCGGAAAGTTTAGGTGATTTGTCCAAGGTCACACAGTAACTGCTAAAGCTGCATTTGAACCCAGGCAGTCTGGCTCTGGAGCCTGGATATGGGAGGAGTATATGGAGGTTTATGCTGGCTCATATGCAAGAGAAAGGGGTGAAAGTGCAGGGTTAAGAAACTGGCTTTTGGGGAGTTTCATCCAGAATGTATGTGTTCATGTGCACACATGATACATACCTGTGCTGTGACAATTATTTCTTAGAGACTCCTGTCACCCTGAGTGTTAGAGATCCAACAAATTAAGCGGAGAAAAATGGACTTACTGTGTAAACAAAAATTTAATCAGATTAAGGGTCAGTGTTAATGCCCAATAACAATTGTGCAAATATTAAGGGATCAGTTTAAATCTCTTTGCATGTTATTTGATAATAACAAATGAATTTAATTCCCGTTTCCTGATTCTTCATGGTTTGTTGCTCAAAAAGCCAGCTAATATAGACATAAGCTAAAACTACCGCCAGTGGGATCCCCCTGAAATTTTCTCTGCATTTCTGGGAATGTGTGCTCAGATAGCAGTCAGGGGCAGTTCACCCCAAGTGCTCTGTAAGACAGACTGCCCAAAGGGAGGAAGTGCCACCAACTTAGTGTGGCATTACCTTGATCTCATGAGGCAAGGGAGCTGGTTTCACTGCTTGCCTTTGGTCGTTAGTCTCCTGGGGCTTCCTCTCTTTTTATCTCCACTTCCTCTCCCCTGGGGGGATTGCCTGAGGCGGCTCTGGTTCTCTGGATCCTGCTCCCCGAGCCAGCATATGTATGCATGTTTTTAGCATCCTCAGCCGATAGGCGTTCCCGGCACCCATCCTGGCACTTGCTTCCGCAGCAGCCCCATGTTCATGGGTGGGTGGGACAAATCCTGGCCAAGAATTGGCGAAAAAGGGAAGAGCAAAGACCTCCTTGGAGTTTGTGTTCAGGTTTCGTCCTCTACAGGCTCCGTGTCAGGCCTTCCCTGGGCCACATGGGGGCAGCAGAGGCACAGCAGGGATGTGCTGGGGCGATGTCCGGGTGTGTGAGGGAGAAGGACCGACCCCCTACCTTGCCTGGGAAGTCTCTCCTCTCCTCTGCAGGTGGACTGTGCTGCTTGTTCCTTCCTTCCTTCCTTCCTTCCTTCCTTCCTTCCTTCCTTCCTTCCTTCCTTCCTTCCTTCCTTCCTTCCTTCCTTCTCTTTCCTTTTTCTTCCTTCCTTTTCTTTCTTTCTCTCTTTCTCTTTCTTTCTTTTTTTCTTTTTTCTTCCTTTCTTCCTTCCCTTCCTTCCTTTCCCCTTCTCCTTCCTTTCTCCCTCCCTCCCTCCTTCCCTCCTTCCTTCCTTCCTTCCTTCCTTTCCTTCTTTCCTTTGTCCCTCCCTCCCTCCCTCCCTCCTTCCACATTTTTATTTTTGTTTGCTTGTTTGAATCAGATATCCAAATAAGGTCCATGTGTTCAAACTGTTTGATATGTCCATTACATATCTTTTTGTCTGTAAGTTCTCTTGCATGTCTTTGCTGTTATTTAGTAAAGGCCGAGTCAGTTGTCCTGTAGAGTCTTCCCTGGTCTTAGTTTACCTGTAATGTCCTTGTGGTGTCCGTTAGCACAGTCCTTCGTCCACTACAGACTCTACTTTGTTTGGTTTTGGTTTTTGGTAAGAATTCTTCATAGGTTCCACTACATGCCTCCATCAGAAGGAACATAAAAATTGGTTATTTGGTTCTCCACAATGTATACTTATTGGCTAGAGAGATCAATACATTAGGGGTTTGAAAGTAGCCTTATAGAATTCTATCATTTCTCCTCCAGTTATTAGCAGAATATTTTTCTAAAGCAAGACTCTTCATTGTTAATGAACATGGGTACACAAGTAACCATGAGATGCTGATTTCATTGTCTTTGGGTATATACCAGCAGAGGGATTGCTGGGTTATATGCTAGTTCTATTTTTAATATTTTGAGGAACCTCTACACTGTTTTTCATAATGGTTTTACTAATTTACATTCCCATTAACAGTGTGGAAGGGTTCCCTTTTCTCCACACCCTTGCCAACACTTTTCACGCCTTGTCTTTTTTATAATGATAGTACTAACAGATGTGAAGTGATATCATGTAGGGTTTTGATTTACGTTTCTCTGATGACTAGTGTCAGTGAGCACCTATTCATATACCAGTTGACCATTTTTATGTTTTCTTTAGAGACATGTCTATTCAGATTCTTTGCCCATTTTTTAAAATTGGTTTTTTTTGATATTGAGTTGTATGAGTTCCTCATATATTTTTAATATTAACCCCTCATGATGGTTTATATGGTTTGCAAACATTTTCTCCCAATCTGTGGGCTGCCTTTTCATTTTGTTAATTTTTGTTGTTGTTGTGCAGAAGCTTTTTAGTTTGATATAGTTTTACTTGTTTATCATATGTTTCGACTTAAGGAAGATGCATACATAATATGTGCTCCTTGTAAAAATAATTTAGGAAAAAAAAAGAATCCTTTCACTCAGAGGTATCTTTATGTTTTGGAATATCTTATGTGTATGTATTTATATTGTACATACTTCTTTGTTAAGAACTATTTCCACATAACAAAACACTGGACATATTCTTATACATTTCTACAGGATCTTTGACTCACCATTAAAAATAATCTACCTTGATCAGGCGCAGTGGCTCATGACTATAATCCTAGCACTTTGGGAGGCCGAGGCGGGTGGGTCACCTGTTAGTCAGAGATCACCTGACCAACATGGTGAAACCCCATCTCTACTAAAAATACACAAATTATCTGGGTAGTGGCAGACGCCTGTAATCCCAGCTACTTGAGAGGCTGAGGCAGGAGAATCGCTTGAACCTAGGAGGCGGAGGCTGCAGTGAGCCGAGATTGTGCCATTGCACTCCAGCCTGGGCGACAGAGCGAGACTCTGTCTCAAATAATAATAATAATCATCTACTTCATGCTATTGGGATCTGAGCCTTCCCTGACAGTCTGCTGTTACTGAATGTGACCAGGGGTAGCTTAGCCACCTGTTAAAGCAGGGAAAGTTTTTTGTTTATGTGTTTTGTTGTCAGCGTTATTAAGGCATAATTGACAAAATTGCATATTTTTACAGTATACAATGTAACGATTTGATGTATGCGTATATTATGAAATGATTATCACAATCAGGCTGATTAACACATCCATCACTCCACATAATTACCTTTTTTTCTTTTTCTTTTTGGTGCCAATGCTTAGCACACTTCTAGTGTATAATATGGCATTTTTAATTACAGTCACCATGCTGTACAGTAGATCCTCAGAATGTATTTACCTTATAACTGAAAGTTTGCATTCTTTGACCAGTTCTCCCACTTCCAGTGCCCAGTGACCACCTTTCTATTCTCTTGTTTCTGTGAGTTTGACTTAAATTTTTCTTTAGATGTAAGTGATACCATACAGTATTTGTCTTTGTCTGGCTTATTTTACTTACAAAGCAGAACAAGTTTGTCAATGTTCCTCTTCCCCTTGGCCTCCTTCCCTATACTCTGTGCCTTCCCTTGAGTCTCAGGAGCGCAGTGGCTCTGTGTGTCTTCTTCTCCCATTTCTTCTCCCTCTTCAAGACTCACCTCTCCTCGTGGTCAACGCTTTTATGGTAGTAATGGCTGGCAATGGATTCATCTGTGATCTTCCCACAGATAATTGTAGCGGGGACCTCCTAAGATCATAATATTTAAGACCTGGCGCGGTGGCTCACGCCTGTAATCCCAGTATTTTGGGAGGCCGTGGCTGGTGAATCACCTGAGGTTGGGAGTTCGAGACCAGCCTGATCAACATGGAGAAACCCCGTATCTACTAAAAATACAAAATTAGCTGGGCGTGGTGGCGTGTGCCTGTAATCCCAGCTACTCAGGAGGCTGAGGCGGGAGAATCACTTGAACCTGGGAGGCGGAGGTTACGGTGAGCCGAGATCACGCCATTGCACTCTAACCTGGGCAACAAGGGGAAAACTCCATCTCAAAACAAACAAACAAAACCAGTAGCTTTTAATGTATTTTGGCTTGAGAGGGAAATAGATAAAAGCAGGGCTGCTTCGCTCAAACGGGGAATGGACCTAGAGTTCCTCTAACTGCTCTTCCCCCTTTCTCTTTGTTTTCTGCCGAGGGCATCTGTGGCACTCAGAGAACACCACAGTAACCAAAATGACTGATGTAAGCATTGGCAATTCCCTGCCCGAGAGCCAGCCATGGGGAGCTGGTGATTGGGGTGCTGGGCAAGGGAAGACGTTGGGACCCTTTACTCACATCACCCCATGCAGGTGACCAGTGTTTGAGCAGTGTGCAGGGCTGGGCTGGGGAATGCACACCTGTGTGTGTGTTCCTGTTGATGCTTCTCATATTATCATCCTTCAGAGGCAGCTGGATGGAAGTAGAACAACTTTGATAAGTGAACAGGATCCTGGGTCACCAGAAATGGGGGATGGAGAGGCCTTGGGGGCCATTGTTTCATATGCATGGCGTGGCAGGGAAGGTGAATGGCTGTTCATCATTGACCAAATGAAAGAAAATGATACCTCTTTACTTTTTTCCACCCCTATACAATACCCCACAGGGGACTTTCCCATCTACCCAGATGAAAATTTGTGCTCGGATTATGAGTCAATCCTGAGTGTGGTTTTCTTTCTTTTTTTTTTTTTTTTTTGTACTGGACTCAGCAGCAGCCACCTAGCCTATTATTGATTTCTAGATGAAAAGATCTTTTATCTGAGCTATGGAAAGTGGAAGAGGACAGGGCCGGGAGAGTAGACGAGGAAGTCTTTTTCATCTTTCTTCAGTTTTTCTCTGGGAGACTCTGGGAACAGAGCTGAAGTGGTGTGAAAGCACCTTCACACTTCCTTTGCTGAGGTGATCCGCTAATTGCATGCTATCAGGAAATGTGTAAGATGGGAGTGAAATGGTTTCCCAGGGGGCCCTTCTTCCTGTGCTCCATCAAGAAATACATTTCACTTGCTGGTGTCTGAGCAGTGCCTGTGTGGCTGCTAGAGAATCCTTCTGGCTTTTCTAAGTGAATGCACCTCTCTAAGCTGCAAGCTTTCTGGATGGCCCCATCCTGGTCTCATCCCTGAGAAATCTTGTCATTTTTTCCCACTGGTATAGTTTTCTTCTGCATGAGTGATGCACATACACTGCCCGGCCCATTAGTTGTAGGCGTTTGTGGCTCAGTTTGCTCCATTTATTTCTTATTTTGTTCTCAGGCATCTTTAGGGCTGTGAGCTACAGCTTTTCTCCTTGAGCATGGATTTGTAGAATCATAGGAGCTTAGACTTGAGATACACCTTAGATATCATTGTATTGAACTGCTCATCACCTTATTTTACAGAAGGAGAAACTGAGGCCTGGTGGGGTTAAAGTCATCTTAACATTTAGAGGTAGAATGGGGACGAGAACTTGGTCACTTAACTTTTGAACTGGTCCTTACTTTGGTTTCTCTTGCTGCTATACCTCTTGCTCCTTCAAGGACCTTGCCCCAGCAAGAGCCAACTTTAGACCTGGACACAAGGGCCCTTGATTTGGACTCAGTGTTTTAGAGGGCCCTGTGCTGACTCTCCTTCAGCCATGTCCCCCTCCATGGGATGTGTAGTTGGCAGGACCAAGGGGATGCGTCCATCTGGAGCTCTCACCCTAGCCCTCTAGAGCTTACTCCGGTACCTAGGATCCTGGAATTCCCTGTCCAAAGGTCTTAGCTCATTTCCAGGGCCTATGTGGACTTCTACCCCAAATCTGTTCTCCGAAGGGCAAACCTGGTGACCAGTGGGCACCCCTGAAGCCAATGGGGTAGACAGAGACTGCTCTTTGTGAGGGCTGCATATGGAGTTTGAACCAGGCCTGGTGTGTGCATGACATCCTTCACAATATGTCAGGTCTGGGATTCAATTTAGCCTTATTTATAGAAGATATGAGATTCCTGGGTCAAAGACAAAGGATTCTATTGCTCAGCAGACAGTGTGAGCAGCAGCATATATGTATCAGTTCTCCTTGCCCCCAGGTACCAGGACAGATCCGGGTGGATGCTGTGCTCTCAGTGGGGATTGTGTCACAGTTAAGGAAGCCTGAGCTTGGAGAATCCACTGCTTTTATAGCAAGCAATCAGTAAGCCTGCTTCTTGCCCAGGGAGAGACATTACCTCATCTGTCCAGGTTACCAGCTTCATAACAACCTTGAGAGGTGGCCCATCATAAAAGAGCAGTGAGAGCCTTTCCATCTTGGCATCCACAGCAGAATGTGTAGGAACACAAGAAGACCCAAGAGACTGTCTCTCTCCAACGGTGTGGAGCAGGCTGAGGCCTGGAGTAATTCTGCTTATACTACCACATTTTGGCAAGCAGCCCTGGGAAGTCCAAGAATTCTGTTCAAACCTGGCCATAGAGGGAGCCGGAAGGAGCAGGTGTTGGGCTGCTTGACTTGGAGAAACCTTAAGATGTGTGGCATGTGGACTTCATTTGTACACTTTCCTCAGACCTCACAGAATTAAGGGACATGCTTGCCTGATATTTATCTCTATTGTTATCAGAAATAAGAATTCCTTAATCTTTCTCTTTGATCTTCCTCTTAGCTATAGTCTTTCTAACTCTACTTTTCTTGTTCTTGACAATCTCTATGTGATTCCTATTAAAGGTCTTTCCAGCCAAGTCTACTGGGTTTTGACTGGATTCTGGCTCTCCTGGTCTGTTTGTTTAGCCCACACAGCTGTG
Source organism: Pan troglodytes (assembly GCF_028858775.2). Taxonomy (NCBI): domain Eukaryota; kingdom Metazoa; phylum Chordata; class Mammalia; order Primates; family Hominidae; genus Pan; species Pan troglodytes. Next base: position 153,257,991 of record NC_072404.2, on the reverse strand, counting down.
TCTGTTTGCACTAATTTTGTATATTTGTTCCCTACACACTATTATGGTTTTCTGTGTGTGGGTTCATCTCTTCTCTCTTAGACTGACAATAACTGGCTGAACCCACCCCCAGCTGCACACAAAGAAGCTATTTGAGGACTGATAAATGACCCAAGTTACTCTACTATACACTTTTACCTTGGTTTTAATTCACTTTTCATTTCTGCATTATCTCTAACTTCTGGTTGTGTGAAGAGTGTGAACTTTCTTTCCACGTGGAAATATTTCAAACTTCAAAGGATTATTGGGTACTAAACTAAGTTCCCCAGAGGGATTTAAAAGGCATTTTAGTGTAATTTAGTGTAAAGTTCAAAATTCCACAGCCTCAGTTTTTGTTCCTTGGCCAGTGTTTGTTCCTGGGCCAGTAGGTAATATAGCATTTCAGAAATGCCCTCTGGTTCCTACAAAATAAAGAAGCCTCTTGTAATGTAGCAATTAACACAGGAAGAAAAAGGAGAAAATTTATACGGTTTTTTTTTTTTTTTCATTTAGGCCAGAGCCCCATGAACAACCTTCAAAACTTAAGTAAAAGGCCATAAACATATAGGTATTTACTCAAGGTTTAGGAGTTTGAGCTGATATGGTTGTCTTTTGTGTATGACACACTTTAGTATTTAAATGTCTTTGAGATTGTTCATGATTTTCCTTAAATATCCTTATGAAATGTGTAGAACTTATAATTATTAACATTGTATCCCGCCACCTCCCTGCCCTCCATCCCAGGATTTTGAGGTAGAGGTTTCAGCTGTTGGACACCCCCTTCTCACCTCAGAACCTCCCAGGCACTAACTCTAGATGTGACTCGGGTGGGGTGGGAAGGGATTCAGGGGGGATTTTGCCTCAGAAGGACATGGATGCTCATCTCTTCCATCATGAGGTCACCTGATCGTCACCTGAGTTTTGTTTTTTTGAGATGGAGTCTTGCTCTGTCACCCAGGCTGGAGTGCAGTGGCGTGATCTCGGCCCACTGCAACCTCTGCCTTCTGGGTTCAAGCGATTCTTGTTCCTCAGACTCCTAGGTAGCTGGGATTACAGGCACACACCACCACCCCTGGCTAATTTTTATATTTTGGTAGAGACAGGGTTTTGCCATGTTGGCCAGGCTGGTCTTGAACTCCTGACCTCAAGTGATCCGCTCACCTCAGCCTCCCAAAGTACTGGGATTATAGGCATGAGCTACCGTGCCTGGCCAAGTTGTTTTTTTTTTTTTTTTAATTGTGTGCACTAGATAAGTAACACTCAGGCTTTTTTGATTGTACAATTATTTTACATTTTATGCAGTGTAAATGGCACACCAGACTACCACATGAACATGTACGTATACATCATACACCTCACTAATATGAATGCTTCACAAATCGATAGTTCTTTACAGCATACAATGCCCTCTGATACTGTGTATTCTATTTGACTCCATTTCATTAAAAACATATACCAGTCACAACCCAATTGATTTCACAAACCCACAAATGGTTCATGATTTGGAATTTGGAAATGACTGCTCTAGGTGCTTCCATAAGGCTGTGAAAAAGTTCCTTCATCTCTGAAGGAGGCTGATTTACCCAGGGAATAGTTTACACGCATACATATGGGCACACACATATGTGCACCCGCACACACCACTTCCCAGAGAGTTCCATTTCTAAGATGTGTTGTAAGATTTGATGGAAGTATGTCTGGCTGGGTGCGGTGGCTCACACCTGTAATCCCAGCACTTTGGGAGGCCAAGGTGGGCGGATCACCTGAGGTCAGGAGTTCAAGACCAGCCTGACCAACATGGTGAAACCCCATCTCTACTAAAAATACAAAAAAAATTAGCTGGGCGTGGTGGCATATGCCTGTAATCCCAGCTACTCGGGAGGCTGACGCAGGAGAATTGCTTGAACCTGGGAGGCGGAGGTTGCAGTGAGCCTGGATCATGCCACTGCACTCCAGCCTGGGCAACAAGAGTGAAACTCCGTCTCAAAAAAAAAAGAAAGTATGTCTACAGAGAGGGCCTAAGTTGAAGCTCCCAACACAGCAAATAATTGGGAACCACCACTTTTTTTTTTTCCTGCTCCTGGTTTCTGACTCCAGTGGGAAATTGGGTTCCTGAATGTTCAAAGTCCAACATTCAATAACTGTATGACTGTTCTCATTCTTTCTTTTGTAAATAAGGAAACACACACAAAAAGCAAAATTAAACCAAAGACGAAGAAAACATGAGACTGTTGATGCATTTCCCAGTTATTGTAAGATTGTGTCTCCCACTCTTGGATTCTTTTGAATGTTTTGCCCAATTTCCTTTGATATGCCTCCCAAGATACAGGGTGATGGTTTATTTTGGGCAAGCCTGGCAGCTGCTTTCCACTGCTCTTTTGCAAGGAACTGCATGAGGATAGCCACTGAGTTTATTTTTACATCTCACCACAGGACAAAATCCACATTTTCAATCAAGTGTTGGACACTCCAATTTAACAAATTGTGAAAAATCTGTTGGCCCAGATAAACGTATGCTAAGAGTATTCCTTTCTCTAAATTAAGATTTTGTTCCCGGAAGCCCAAGAATTCATTAAGGCCATAATTAGCCATGATCACTGATGATTTAAAATACAATAATAAAGAGGAAGTGTATACTGAGCTTCATAGGCACCATTGGATCTGTCCTGCGGTTGACTTTTTATAGCTGTAGTTTAAAAATAACTTTTCCATTTCATCTGCTGGCTGTCTTTTCTCCACCCAGCCCTTCATGCAAGTAGGGTGGGGGCTGTCATCCAAGCTCCCATTGCTGCAGGCAGTGACATCTGTCTCAGTGACATCAGAGAAAGTGCCACATCATCTCAAACCAACATATCAGTTATGAGGTCACAGGCTTTCCCATAAAAAGGACTGGCCTCATCTGTCATCAGTGAAAAGAGACAGCAAGCACTCTTCAAAGATGTATTTGCTTCAGCAAACCCAGAGTTACCCTGGGAGGGGGCATTTTCTCATTATTCCATGAGCTGATGTGGTCAAGGGAATTCATCTGAGTAGCTGCCTAAACTCAGAACTTAACTTGAATAAAGGCACATAGCAGTCATCCTCTGATTGAAACTCAGGTGTCTTTGCCTTTAGAGCCAATCCTCCTGATATATATGCATCAGCTTAGCAATTCTAAAGCCATCTCATCAGCTTTTTTGGTGTTTCACAGAGAGACAGGTTTTATATTTTCCATTTTTCTAAATAAAGCCCAGGCTTGACTTCCTGACACCTTAACTAGGCAAGAAGTACCCTTGATTCTTTTATCTATTATCTGCATTTTATCTTTGATGTATCCAGAGAAAATACCACACAATATTTATTTGCCTTGATGGTTTTTGTGTCATTGTTACTGAAATTTTGTTAGTATGCATCTCCTAGCCATCAGAATGGGTTTTATTGTGGCTCTTCCGTCTATGGCTTAGTCTCTTTTAATAGTAATATTTTCATATTTAATGGTGGACATAGTTGGGCTGGTGTCAACATAATATTAATGTTACTGGAGTTAAGAAAAATCTACTTAACTAAGACATGCTTTATTATTAATTTTAGTAGGTTATTGATTAGGGTACCATGCTATACCATGTTGGAATGTACACAAGCTATGGGGTCAGATAGGTTTTGGTTTACATCTTAGGTCGTCTACTTATTAGCTACGTGACTTTGAGATGATTGCTTAGTATTTTAGCGTATGTAGTTCTTGGAACTCAAGTAGTAGGCACTCAGTACCCTGTCATTGTTCATTTTTTCTTTTTATGATGAAAAGGAGTGTTTCTGTTGTATGGATGTGTGTGAATTTCCCAAACTTTATTGGATCATAGAAGTCTGTTTGGATTCTGGGGATGACTGAGCGAAATGCCTCAGTGTTGCTGATTGATGGGGCCTTGCACATGTTGTCATTTCCACCATCAGTTCCGTTTACTTTCTCCAGCACCAGTAGGAGAAGCAATGGCAAACAGCATATTATTAGTCACTGTCGCGCTTTCCACCAACATTTCAAACTAAAAATGTGTATTTTAAACTACATGTTTGCTCATCTTAAAGAGTTAGATTATAAACTGTTAGAAATCAGGGACTATTAAACAACCATTTTCATTTGCAGTGGATTCAGAATATAGTCATCTTGAGTTGGGAAAGGATGTGTCCGTGAATGCCAAGCAAAGTGCTATGCAGTCAGGAAACACCAGCCCTCCCTGCTCTCTGCAGCCCTTCTTGAAGGGTCCTTCTTCCCAACTTGTAGCACTTTACACCTGTGACTGGGGAATGGGGGATTCCAATTTGAGCCTAAGATATTCTTTCAGTGGGCTTCAGGTGTATGTGGCCTGCTGAAAGTCTGTTTTCAGGAGGCACTGGGGAGCCTCCTAGGAGACTGTTCATCCTAGGGGAAGGGGTACAGGGCCCAGAGATATCAACCAGAAATTGGAAGGGAGGACTGATTCCTTGTGTGGATTTTTTTTTTTAAGCTATTCATGCTCTAAGGACTAGGCAAGGGGTAGGGGATGGGCAGGGAGGAAGTACGGGCTGGCTGCTGGTCAATACGGATTGTTGGTAAAAAATGGAAGTGGTCATTCCCCTTTCAAAACAGCTTAAGACTTTGGAGCAAAAGTAACATGCTTTGGTACCATCTGGAAAGGTACTAACTGAAGCCTGGATGGAGAAACCTTACCCCCTCATGCCCAGAGCATAGCTAAACTTCAGCACCTTGCGGCCACCAGCTTACAGGCAGCAGGAGCGCCCAGTGGAAAACTGAGGTGCCCAGGAAAAGTGGCAGCTGTCACTTACAGAAGTAGCTCTTGAGCAGGCCAGGGGAACAGGAGACCGCTTTTCATAGCTTAGCAGGAAGGAGAGACCCATTCCTACCATAGAGAGTGGTTGGCAATAAGAGGAAAGGGTTTGAGCCATGTGGTCTTTTCTGTGGGCTTACCTGGAAATTTGCCCAAGGACTTGAAGAAATATCAGCAGGGAGAACCCAGCAAGGGCTTTGGGGCTGGCATTACAGGTGGTAGAGAGTCAAATATATGCTTCGGCCAGTGAAATCTCGCTGTGAGAATGAATGCACACTCAGGAAGTGGCAGTGCAGAAGGAAAAGGCAGCTGTGCTGTTGGGTAGGAAGGGAATTTTCTGGGGAAGTCCTGGGAGAACAGAGAAAAAGTTTCATGAGGAAGGAAAGGTGCTGCATCATAGAACCATTTAGTTGCAAACTTTCTTTAAGTAGAATTTTAAGTAATTACGCTGTTGAGTATTTCTCAGCATTAAGTAAACATACAAAATGCTTTTAAAGAAAATGGTGCTGGGTGTAAGTGGCTCATGCCTGTAATTCCAGCACTTTGGGAGGCAGAGGTGAGAGGATCGTTTGAGCTCAGAAGTTCCAGACGAGCTGGGCAACAAAGTGAGAGACGCTGTCTCTACAAAAAAATAAAGAAAAAAACTTAGCTGGGCATGATGACTCACATCTGTATTCCCTCCCAGCTACTCAGGAGGCTGAGGCAGGAGGATTGCTCGAGCTCAGGAGGTTGAGGCTGCAGTGAGCTGTGATCACACCACTGCACTCCAGCCTGTGCGACAGAGCAAGACTTTATCTCCAGGAAAAAAAAGAAAAATAAAAATTGTACCTGAATACATTTAAATATAAACCAGGTCTAAACTACATTCAATCATACTTCTATATAAACAGAAACAAAAATGTACGATTAAGTACAAAAAAAGATCTTCACATTAAATAGAACTTAAATTAGTGATATTAACTAATAGAATGAATGATTCTGTGTTGCTTAAATTAAAATCACTATACCTGGGGAAAATGTCATGTAGATAGAAACGCATAGAAATTTTTTTTTTTTCTTTGAGACGGAATCTCGCACTGTTGCCTGGGCTGGAGTGCAATGGTGCAATCCCAGCTTACTACAACCTCTGCCTCCTGGGTTCAAGCGATTCTCCTGCCTCAGCCTCCCGAGTAACTGGGATTACAGACGTCCGCCACCATGCCCAGCTAATTTTTTGTATTTTTAGTAGAGATGAGGGTTTTACTATGTTGGCCAGGCTGGTCTTGAACTCCTGACCTCGTGATCTGGCCACCTCAGCCTCCCAAAGTGTTGGGATTACAGGCGTGAGCCACCGCGCCTGGCCCGGAAAGGAGTTTTGAGTCCAGAAAGCATCTACTCTGTGTGCTGAGGGCTGCTCCAATTCACCCACCACTCCTATCCATTTAAACTGCTGAAAGCAAAACCATTCTTGTGGCCAACCTGTCCTTAATTTGCTCAGATTGGGAGAACTTGTTTCATTGGTACTAGCTGGGGGTGAAGATGTAAGCCCAGGAAAAATCTGCTTGTCCTTCTAGCACCTGAATGCTATTCGGGGGTAGACTGTGATGAGAAGCAAGTTATCTGCGAAAGCCCACAGCATTCTGTGAACAAATGATTTGGTGATGTTTTCCAGTGAACTTATGTGGCTGTCTAACATTGTTACATCACAGCACACATTTTCCGAGAATCCTTGAGACCCAAGAGAAAGCATCTGCTCATAAAATCTTTCCACTTTGCCATATGCACTGGGTTTAGGGGTGGGGGATGAGGATGAGGAGGAGCTTCAACTCTTTACACCACTCACAGGGAACTCTTCCTGGGTGCTCTAACTCAGGAGGGTGTGTTGTCAGATCCTTTTCTATGCCTTGCAGTGTTCAGAATTTGCAAAGAATTTTACCATCTGCTCTGTGTGCTGATGTCACACAGAGCAGAGTATATAAGACTGTTCTTATCCCTCAAACTTTGCCTTTTAAGGAGAGGCACAGTTGTCCAATTTTAGGGATAAAACGTCTCCTTTTTTTTTTTTTTTTTTCTGCTCTTGCTCTCTTGTCTTTTTCCTGGAGAAAGGCTAGAATCTGTTTCAAAGGATGGTTTTAAAGACCCTTGACTCTGGGCGTGAGGGTCCAGTTGAGCAGGCATCTTTGTTCTTTCATATGTTGGCTTCGTTTCTGACTCTGGAGGTGCTGTGAGCGTTTAAGAACCACAGGCTTGAGCTGCAGGTGGCTGTTTGCCTCTCTGCCTTAAACAGAGCCATTCTTGTTTTTCCTCTCCTTTCTGTCTCTCTCTTCTAACCTGCCTGTGAATGCCTGTTACTCTGTGTTGGCATTTCCAGTCACAGCCCCCACCTCTGGCCTTTCTCTCTCTCTTCTAACCTGCCTGTGAATGCCTGTTACTCTGTGTTGGCATTTCCAGTCACAGCCCCCACCTCTGGCCACTCCTTCTGTTGTTCTCTGCTGGTCATTTTTTATTTTTCCTTCTCTTTGCCTTTGTCCCTTTTTTATGTTTTTGTCAATGTTTCTCATCTCTTGGTTAAATGAGTTCTTCTTTTAATCGACATTTTCTTAGTCTGTTCAGGTTGCTATAACAAAATGTCATAAACGAGGTCACTTACAAACAACAGAAATTGATCTCTTACAGTTCTGGAGGCTGGGAAGTCCAAAATAAAAGTGTTGGGAGATTCCGTGTTGGGCGAGGGCCTGCTTTCTGGTTCACAAAAAGCAGCTTCTTGCTGTGTCCTCTCATAGTGGAAGGGAAGCACTCTAGTCTTTTCAGCTCCTTATAAGGGCACGAATCCCATCAGTGAGGGCTCCATTTATGACTTAATCATCTCCCAAAGGTGCTGCATCCTAATACCGTCACATAGAGGACTGGGTTTTAGCATAGGAATTTAGGAGAGACACAACCATTCTGACTTTAGCCACCATCCAATCAGAGTGTTCCTTTTCCTTTGTTCTCAGTCGCTGAGAAACAAGCCACAGCCTGTCAGGGGTAATGTGGAGGCAGTTACCTCTAACTCAGGGCAGTGCAAGAACAGGACTTTCAAGTGTGAAGGCTGATTCTGAGCCCCAGTGAGCTCTGTGACAATGGTGCTAGAAGGTACTGGTGTTCGTATCTTCTTCCAGAGGAAACTGTCCCTTGGGGCTCTGTTGAAATGCAGGCACAAAGGCACGGCGGCCTTCTTGGGTCACATGGAGAGATCAAAAAGCATCTCTTCTCTGTCAGACTCCCCTCACGGCTGTTGTTATCATTGGCAGGACTCTCCTTCAGCAACTCCAGAAGCTTCAGACTTTGGTGATGGGCAAGGTTTCTCGAACCTGCAAGTTAGCTGGCACGCAGACTGGCACCTGCCTCATGGTGAGCTTCCCAGCAGGGTAGCACAGTGACCGCGCCTGGCCTGGCCCCTGTCTCCCCTCTCTCTCCACTTACCAAAGCCAAGTGCTGTGCTGTAGGAGAAACCACATGGAGGAACTCCACTCTGAGGCTGTTCCTCGGTGAGGCACTCTGGTGATGTGACTGGTGGGTGCAGTCCACTGGCCTGAAGAGGAGAGTCTGTGTCCCTGGGTATAAAGCTGTGCTCTCCAGAGGCTGAAGTCCACAGCCCCTCATGTTCTCTCTCCCCTCTTTCTCTCCCACAGGTTGTGGTGCTGTGCTTTGCCGTTGCATTCGGCAGCTTCTTTCAAGGCTACGGGCCCTATCCTTCTGCCACCAAGATGGCTCTGCCCAGCCAGCATTCCCTGCAGGAGCCCTACACAGCCTCCGTGGGTAAGACAGCACGTGGCAAGTTGGGCAGGGTCTTGTTTTATTTCCCTAGAGCTGGGTTTCTCAGCCTTCCGAAAGGAATCTTCTGTGAAAGTCCAATGTTTAAAAAGTGGTAAAAGTGGAGCTTCTCCCTTTGAAGAGGCAAGTGGGGGTTCCCCTGGGGCCCCTCATCCACTGGACTGCAGCATCACTGGGAATTCTCCAGAGCTTGACAGAGCACAGTTTGCAAACTGCTGTTCTAGACTGTGTTCCCTGATCCATTCTGACATCTAATTTTTGAGTTCTGATAAGGGAGAGGGAAGCAGATGAGGGAAAGAGTCTGTCGCTTTCTGTGACGTTTTAAGAGAACTGCTGTGTTTCTGCCTCCACTGAGTGGAATTGTATGAGTAATGTAATGCAATGTATATAGTAAGGGCTTGTAAAGTGAAATTAAATAAACAGCAAGGTCAGGGCCGGGCGTGGTGGCTCACGCCTGTAACCCCAGCACTTTGGGAGGCCGAGGCGGGCAGATCACGAGGTCAGGAGATTGAGACTATCCTGGCTAACACTGTGAAACCCCATCGCTACTAAAAAATACAAAAAAATTAGCCGGACGTGGTGGCAGGCACCTGTAGTCCCAGCTACTGGGGAGGCTGAGGCAGGAGAATGGTGTGAACCTGGGAGGCGGAGTTTGCAGTGAGCCGAGATCGCACCACTGCACTCCAGCCTAGATGACAGAGCGAGACTCCATCAAAAAAAAAAAAAAAAAGAATCAGCAAGGTGAGGAGTTCAAGACCAGCCTGGCCAATATGCTGAAACCCCGTCTATTAAAAATACAAAAATTAGCTGGGCATGGTGGTGCATGCACCTATAGTCCCAGCTACTTGGGAGGCTGAGGCAGGAGAGTGGCGTGAACCCGGGAGGCGGAGGTTGCAGTGAGCCGAGATCGTGCCACTGCACCCCAGCCTGGGCGGCAGAGCAAGACTCCATCTCAAACAAACAAACAAAAAGAATCAGCCTGCCTTCCAAAACCTTATGCCCAAGATCTAGAGAATATGGGGACTCCGGTGTCAGATAAGAAGCGTATGGTGTTCTCACCTAGAAATAAAGGGATGGTGAGTAAGGAATACACACACAAATTCACACCTACACCTATAGGAATGAGCATGGGATTAGGCGGTACAGTAGTCCCCCCTTATCTGAGGTTTTGCATTCTAAGCTTTCAGTTACCTGTAGCCAATGAACATACCTGCAGTTACCTTAAAATAGCTGAATACACTATAATAAGAAACACTACCTGCAGCCAATAAAAATACCTGCAGTTATCTGAAAATAGCTGAGTACACCACCATAAGAAATTTTGAGAGAGAGAGGCCACATTCATGTAACTTTTATTAGAAGATACAGTTAGAATTGTTCTATTTTATTATTATTGTTAATTTGTTACTGGGCCTAATTTCTAAATCAAACTTTATCATAAGTACATATGTATAGGAAAAGGCATATGAACCCTACATGCTATATGCCCATATATAAACCCTGTGTGGTTTTTCCTATACATATATACCTTATACCATATATATAAGGTTCAGTTCTATCTTCGGTTTCAGCCATCCACTGGGGGTCTTGAAACGTATTCCCCATGGATAAGGGAGGACTACTGTACTGGATTTGGGATAGGGAAAATTTTGCCATCTTGAAACGTCTGTGGTCTTCACCAGGCAGGTGTGTCTCTGCCAGGTATGACAGAAGTGCTAGCATTCCAATTAAATAATTTCAGTGGCCTGTTGAGAATTCTTCCCCCCAAGGAACTATCTCTCTAATTTTAATTGGAAGCATAGTTTCTATGTCATGGAAAATTGCTACAGAGCCATCTAGCTGTGTGACTGTCCTACAAAACAAAGGAGATTGTCTCTATCCTTTGATTTATGGCTTTGGCTTTGTGTCTCCTCTTCACTTTCTAAATGAAATGCCCTGTACCTCATCCCCCTGCCAGACCTACTCACCGGGAATGCTGCTTCTTTTAGCTGGGTCTGGACATCTCCAGGTATTCCACTCCCATTCTCCATGAATCATTTTCCCTAGATGGTTATGGGTGGTAAGGGGGACAGTTTTATATTTTCAAAGCAGTGGGGGTGGTAGTTTGCCTTGTGTTTATTTGCTTTTCTATTGTTCTTCCAGCACTGTATAATTGGTATAATTTTTCAATGCACAAACTCTGAAGCTCTAAAGTCTTTATAGAAAGCCAAATCCTGTTGGCACCCACGGTTCTGGGCAACGAGAACACACACATTGTCATCTGCCACCAGCCCTGAGCACCTGGAGTGAGGGGATGTGTTGGACCCCTGTGGTCTTTTGCTAACACCTTGTTATTCTGCTCTGTCCTCAGTGAGATCCAGAAACCTGCTGATCTACGAGGAACATTCTCCCCCAGAGGAGCCATCTAGCCCGGGCTCGGCTGGGGAGCTGGGGGGCTGGGACAGAGGTTCCTCCCTGCTCAGGGTGTCAGGGCTGGAGTCCAGGCCGGATGTGGATCTTCCCCATTTCATTATCTCGAATGACACCAGCCTGGAGAAGTCAGTGCTTTTGGAGCTGCAGCAGCACCTGTGAGTCATAGAGACACAGAGCCAACTCCTCTAGTGCACTGATGGTGGGTTATGAGTCAGCAACCTGGGATGTGAGGTTGAGACTCTCCATAGGCCTGGTTCAGTCCCTCAGCTCTCTCAGGACCTATTTCCAGGACCTGGGACTGCAGAGAGTCTGTTGCCGGCCAACAGTTGCCCTGAGCAGAGATGGGGAAAAAAGCCAGCATGAGCTCCCCTATGTCTGCTGCATCAGCGGGGAGCTGGCGTGGTGGCACCAAGAAGTGGGGGAAGGGATTCAAGCCCTTCCGCCACTGTCTCCATCCTCCCTTCCAAGCCACACGAGTGAATGCACAGCCCAGGTAACCACAATGTGTTTACTGTGCAAATCCAACTTTAAGACATGTTCCATGGCTTCAACTAGGGAGTAGATATATATTGTGCTATATGTCAATATATGTTTATGATTTATATGTAAATACACATGTGTTAATTAAAACTATACATATTATAGTTTTATACTTATAGATGTATGTTGAGGGGTACCATTTAAGAGGCACTGTGCACACATTTCCATATTGAGAACAACCTCTATTTGGCTCCAATTCTACATGAGTTGTTTCTCAGTTTCTGGGAAAAATCCCTTTGTAAACATAAAGGCTTATGTGACTGCAAGGTATTGTTATTGTAATAGGGGAGGTCCCTGGGCCTGCATGCATGCTCCTGGTTACGTGTGACATGGTTGGTGATTTAGCTGAACTCTGCTCCTGTGCCTCCCAGAAATGAGGCCGTTCCGATGTAAATGGGAAAGATTTTGTTTCAGATTTTTCAGCTTTCATCCCCTAATTCTGCAGGGGAAGGTGTATAATGAAGTACTTTTATGTGTGTACGTTATACATACATAGTTAACATTTACTAGCACTTACTATTTTAAGCACTTTACAGATGTGAGGCAGGTTGAGTATCCCTTATCTGAAATGCCTGGGACCAGAAGTGTTATAGATTTCAGATTTTGGAATATTTGCATTATACTTAACAGTTAAGCATCCCTAATCCAAAAATGCAAAATGCTTCAGTGAGCATTTCCTTTGAGCATCATGTCAATGCCTAGAAATTTCTAGATTTTGGAGCATTTTAGAATTTTAGATTTTCGGATGAGGGCTACTGAAACAGTATCATACAAATCCTTTTAAGTATCCCATGTGGTAAGGCATCATTATTATTCCCGTCATAGAGAGACTTGCCAACGTAGCCACCGCTGGGATCTGTAGAAGACCCAGTGCCTGCTTACTTGGCTCTGGACACAGTTTCTCTTCTCTCAGCTAAGCTGTTCAAGGCCGCCTTCAAATCCCATTTGTTCTGTGATGTCTCCTAGATAACAAAGCCTCCTAGCCCTCCTCTGAATGCCTAGAAATTTTCCAGGTTGTTACACAATTTAATAATGTATTTATTTTCTGTTATGGATTTATTATTATTTCAAATTAGCTCATTGTTAAAAATCTTTATCTGGATTATTAGCTCTTCTAGGCCAAGGATCAGCTCTTATCATTTTATTTTCTCCTTCCCTGAGTTTAGCATAGGGCTAAACATCCTAAGTGAATAGAATAATTTAATGCATCTCATAGCAGATCAATATCAAGCCACCATGATTATCCTTAGTAGGGTTGGGATGCCTTGGGTGTAGATAAAGGTAAGAATGTGGACTAGTGGAGAGGCTGGTAGCAGGGGATTTTGGAAACAGAGAATTGCTACTAGGAGAGAAAAGGACAAGAAACATGCCCAGGCCATCTCACCAAGTTGCAACCCCTGAATGATTGCATCACGCTACAAAGCATGAGAATTGTAGCTAACAGCTGGTGACTAATACTTCGTTTTCCTTTTAATGCCTTCACAGGGTCAGCGCCAAACTGGAGGGGAATGAAACACTAAAAGTTGTAGAACTCGACAGAAGAGTGAACACCACTTTCTAAAGAGGCTGCCTGCACCCCCTCCCTTTCCCTTAACTCTACTTTTACATCCCCAAACCACCTTTGTCATCAGCTTTTCCTCTTTGCCACTGGATCTTCATGAAGACATGGGCAAGCATTAGTGGCTTCAGATGGGAGACCAGCCTGGGACTTCCCTGCAGTGAGAGAGCATCTCCCCCTGGTCCATGCCCCTCCTGTGCAGAAGGGAGCCTGCATCCCTCCCTTCCTTTCTCTTACTGCCATAGGAAATTATTTTAGGGGTTGGAGGTGGGACAAGCAGGCTTGTTTCCACCAATAGTGCCAAAAAGATACTGCCTAATGTGCACCTGTGAGGTGTAACCCCCCGCTTTGGAGACGAGATGGCTCTTGTTCAGTCAAGACCCCAGACTCTGGCCACAAAAATGCCATAATGCCTGTTGGTATTTGGCAAAGCACTGACCCATGTCCTCCCTTGCTCGCACTGGGGTCTCTGGTGTGAACACCCCCGACAGCAGCCCTCCGCCCACTCTGCCCCCTGGGAGCCCTCGCTGGATCGTCTCGTCTCCTGCAGCAGCACTGGCAGGCGAGGGCTCTCGTTCATATTCTCAGGCCGCAAGTGCAATGCCTGAGGGGATCAGGCTTTTCTACTCCAGGCAAACCTGCCCCATCTTGTCGCGTTTAGGACCTCCCACAACCTGGTTCCCCACACATCCATAGTTCTGCCTCCCCAGCTTCTCCTCCCCACTTGTAAATAGTATTTATTAGCTTGCCGAGGCTTCCTGCTAGCAACCACACTGAAGAGATCGATGCCTCCTTTCAAGCTAGCCAAGTTTTCTGCGAGCCTTCAGAGCTAGGAGGGCACCCTAGGCTCTGGGATCCCCTGTCTTTCCAGACAATGTTTTGTTTCCTTTCCTTTGTTTTTTCTTTTAACTGGAATAATTACCATTGAAAAAGAAGTTCCCTTGAGCATGTATGTGTCTGCCTCTAGGATGAGCTCAGAGCCAGAGATGACACAATGCCTCACTCAGGCCCCGGGCTCCCTGGCCACAAGCTTTTTCTATCCTGTTTTCATGACAGAGAAGGGGAAGCCCTGTTCTGACAACAGACATTTCAGACAACCTTGCTGGCTTTCCACACCTGCCTGGCCCCCTCCTCCCTCCACACTTCCACTTTGTCCTCCTTGTCCCCTACCTCAACAAAGCAGGGTGGGGTAGGTGACATTTGTGTATCCACATTCTTACCTTTGATAGTCAGGTTGGGCTACTTTGCAGCTCGCCCAAAGAGATACAACCTAACCCCCAACCTAGTTTTAGTTTTTTTTTTTTTTTTTTATGGTTAAAAGTAACTTTTGTAGTTTAAAAAAACTTTCCTCTTTCATATAAATACGAAGTGGAATTTGCCTTTTTATTGTGTAATGTAGAAAACCCTCAAGTGTTTTTTCTGAGCTTGGGAAAGATTTTGTGTAGGAAATGTGCATAGAGTTTGTATTTTATTTTTATTAGCAGCTGAAATGCCTTTGGTTTTGGCTTCTCTCTCTCCCTCTCTCTCTCTGTCTCTCCTTCTCTCTCTCCCCCCACCACCCACCCCCACACACGTCATCTGCATTGTTATTGGAGCCTGTACTTAGAGGGATTAAGCCCACACCCTGGCTTCCATTCCATATCAGGTACAGGATTTGATGTTATTAACATTTGTCGTCATACCTCATAAGTCGGTCCCTGCCTTGTCTGTCTAGGCCCATTTGGGGCTCCCTGTGAGTGATTCCCCTCTCTCTGCTATGCTGGAGATGGTTCCAGCCTGGAAAGCGGCCAAGTTCATCTTCTCACTGTGAGTGGAAGCTGGATCGGGCCCCCGTAGTCCTGGCAGCCCTGTTGTCTGGAGGGTTCTTGTTGTCCCTCCCATTAGCCAGGGCGGAGACTGTCTGGGCTGTGCAGGAGGAGGGTTGCTAGTAGGTTCTGCTTCTGCTTCTCTCTGCTCCACTGTCTGCAGCCCAGATCCTGTTGGGCCTGGCTGGTGTCTGGTAACCATGGGCCTCCACTGACCCATCCCTCTCTTTTAAACTGTCAGGTCATTATCAGGCATAGGCAGCCTATACGGCCCAAAGAAGGCAAAAAGATAAGATTTACTCAAGTAGCATTAGGGCAATGAGGAAGGAAAGGTTTCAAATTTAGGGGCAGAAGTGAGAGAATGAGCCAACCCATGTACCTGCTGCAACTGAACCAGACTGGGTTTTCAAGGCTCCCAGACGTAGAGTAGGAAACATGCTCTTCTAAATGAGGAGGGAGAAGATAAAGGAAACTTCTAGCCCCTGTCCTTAGTGCTTTGAGGATTTTATTTTCTCCCTTACTACCCTTGCTTGACATCACTCTCTCTAGACCTCCAAACAGCAGGACTCTTTCTCTGGGAAACTGTCCTTCCAAAACGGAATCTATGTAGACAATGGGACATTAGGCAGAGAGCTCAGATGGCCCTTTTAAGGGGGCTCCAAGAACCAACATCACTGCTCTTTTAGATAAACCTCTGCCCTCCACTCCTTGCTTGAGTGGGTTAAAGGAATTAACAGTTGTCCCTTTAGGAGGACAAAATGGGGTCAAGAGGACACAGAAGAGTTGTATGGCACCAGATTGGTTCCAAATAATTAATGGATGTGTGCACATTTTCTGTTCAGGGATTAAGACCAGAATATCAGTGGATTTGTTTTCCCCACCAAGTGGCCTCTTAGACTAGTCATTAACTTATGGTTAGCTCTAAAGATTTCAAATAGTGGCAGACAGTGTCTTCTGAATGTAAGTTTTGAGAAATACAAGTCTGTCAGAGCGGCCATAAGCCATAAAGAGTCAATCCCTTAATTATATTTTTCATCATGTAAACAAGTTTCCCATTTCCCTTTCTTAGATTGCACCAGTGAAGGAGATGGTTTGCAAAGATTCAGAGAACTAATTTTTCACTGGATAAGACCTGAGTAACCCAGACCCCCCACTGTGGTTCTTTTCACAGCCCTCGACTTTGCACTTAAAAAGGGATATTGTAAATGAAAGGCTGCAGTGCCAGTTTTAAGAAAGAATTTCTGTGAAGTGTGAGGACTCTGGAGTCTAGCTCACATAAAGAGAGTGTTATATAAAAATCCGACAGCTGAACTAGGTTGCTCTTTTTTGGCAGGGAGTGGGGATGAGATTTGACACCAATATGGGCAAAATTAGATAACCTTTTGGTTAATATAAATGATTTTGATTTGGAGGCCTAATTTGTAGATTGTGAAAGCAGCTTTTAGTTTAACTTATTCACAGACCCCTTATAATTACCATGTTTTTTTTTTTCTTCCTAAATCTCTTGGTTCAGCTTGTGAATCTTACGTGCCCATAAAGTTGGGATGTTGAATTGGCTCTTCTTTGTTCTGGCAGTGAGTCACGTGTCCAGCATTTTTTTATAAGTGTTTTATTAAAATTGTTCTCCAGCATTTTATGGCTCCTCCCTCCCATGTCCTCAGACCCAGCAAAAGCGTAGAGGCAGAATCAGAGGCCTCTCCAGGCCAGCTCCTCTGCCCACATGTCATACGAGGTGTGAATTTGAGCACAGTCCAGAAATGGAGACATCCCACCCCCAGTTGAATAATGGCCCATTCATGCCAACCTTGCCAACACGGAGAGGGCAGAGATGCACTAGAAGACCTTCATCCTCCCCTTCATCTGCCCCAAGTCACTACAGTTGGTTCTGTTGAAGCCAGTCTTTAAGAAACCTGGGTTAAAGACACCAGCACTTCTGCTTGCTGGGCTGGCTGGACCTGTGAAGCCGTGGGCAGGTAGTGCCCTCTTGAGAGTCATTTTATTTGGCCACCTTCAGCTGAGACTATCCATAGACACATGCTAGGATAGGCCCCGCTGGGAGGGCAGTTACAGGAGAGAGTAGGTGGTGGTGACGTGAGGGCTGTGAAGGATCCAGAGACAAGACTTAGATGTTTCATTCATTCACTCATTCATTCAGTTACTCCTAAGACTTTTCAGTTTCATAAGGAAGAGTGTTGCCTGAGGCCCTAGGGAATATTGGGGAATAGAAGGGATTGAGGAAACATTAATAATAGTTATTCAAAAGACCCAAATGCTTATACTTCTCTCTCCCTTCTTCTCTCTCTGACACACACACACACACACACACACACATGCACATTCCTCCCTTACATGCTCATTTGTGCCTTAACTGTGCCTTATATATAAATCCAGGATGACTGAGGAATCCCTCGTCACTGGGAGATTTTGTATATATTCTTTTATTATTAGATTGAGGTGGGTGTGGGGGAAAATTTTTTTCCGAAGGCTCAAAAGTGGTTTCCTAAAAGTGAGCCACTATCAGATTTGCACATCAGGAGAAAAGAAATAGGGTTACGTCCATTAGGAAAATCCCAGTTTGCAGGAGTGCAATCACATCAAAAAAACAACCAGCCAGGATTAAAGGTATTATAAATCCTCATAGCGGAACATTTCTCAGGGCAAAGGAACCTGGCCCATTTGAAGATTAATGTTCCATGTCTTTGTGGTCAAAGGGTCAGCACTTACTTAACACAGGAAAAAACTAGGTGTTGTTTTGTTTTGTTATTTTGGACAACATAAAATTCAGGAATGTTTTATTTAGCCTTGGTTTCTAGAAGGAAGGGAAATAATATTTCTTGAGCATTTACTAGGGTGTTGCGTGCTGCGCTAAGTAAATTTTAAGTCTTTGAGTTTTACAGATACAGAAAACAAGGGTGACTCTTTACCACAGGATGAATAAAGAACTAAGTAATATGGGAAATGCAGCAATTTCTGGACTAGCTGAGCCGATTCCTTCCTGTGAGCACGCTGTAAGCTTTCAAGTTCTCTGGGCAGGAATTACAGCACCTGTCCCCTGCAATGGCCCTGCTGTGTGATGCTCATCGCTTCCCTTCGTGCTGGAGCAGTCCCCCAGGTGTCCATCTCCTATCTTTTTGTTCCAATCTTCTGTGAGTTCCAGCTAGCAGGCTTTACATCTGGGGAAAGGAATACCAGGGGTTTTAGCTCTGTTCTCTGCTCCCATCCTTCGCTCACCAGCTGAGTGAGAACATGAACTTTTTGCACCATGTACCCATGGCTTACACTACTTAGAAAATCACCTTTTCAGATAAAACAGTTTATGAGTTCATAGAGAACACCAGCACTCTTTGACAAAACTGTGAGTGACCCTTTTTAAACAATGCTGAGCAGACCCTGAGCTATAATCAACGGTGAGCTTTAATGTCTATGCTGACAGTTAGGTTTTGCTCTCTTTTGTAACAGGTTACGTAGACCAGCAGTGTTTAAATCTAAATACGTTGTGAGTCTGTTATCTGTCCTATCGCGTTTTTTAAATGACTTTTTATTCTTTATCATAGCTAAGTAAATACCAAAAGAAAAAAAAAAAGCTTTGTAGGACACTTGTACTTAGTTTGGGAAAAAAAAATAAATTGAAATTGTTATGCTTTTGTATTTCCATTTCTTGCAAATAAATATTTTTTCTTAAATAGTAAGATGTTGCCCAGTCTTTATAATCTTGGTACTAATTTGAAAAGCATGTTTTTTTTTATGAGCATGGGTTTGTGTATGTGTGCCGAACCGTTCTTTCCTGGATATCTACTTGGCCTGAAAGAAGAGCCTCAAACCAGCAATCGGTATGTTATATAGGACTGAATCCAAGCCTTAGTTGGAGGAATATTGAGAATGTAATTGTTTTTTCAGGCAGCCACGGGAAGAAAAACAGTATCCTCTAGAGACTTATGCAGCATGACTGTTATTTTTGTTGTCTCCTCTAACTATTCCCTAACTAGATTTCAACTGTCTGTGGATTTGATTTTGCTTTCCCCATCTCTGGTTGCTTGAGAAAGATCCTTTGGACTTGAGCCAGAAAGGAATGATCCTTCTTCCTACGAACAGTTGCAGAGGATGTCTAACAGATTCATGCTCCAGAAATTCTGATGAAATGGTTGATAAAGGTCAGTGCACTCAAGCAGAGTCATCTTCATTCCATTACAATGTCTGAATCCAAATGTAGCTTTCTTCACTCAGAGAGTGGGGGCTTCGTTTAGTCTCAGACTGAGTTGGGATGTTAGAGACTAAGGCCAGGGACTATGCTTACTTGGAAAAAAAAAACAAAACATGGGATTTTTTTGTTTGTTCGTTTTGTATTTTTTTTCCTTAGCAGCATGCCCAACCCTGCCCTGGCCTTGAGGGTACATTAATCTGCTCTATCTTGTCCTCTTCAGAGCACCTTGACCTTTTGTTGTTACACAAGGGGGCCTTTCCCTTCAGAGGCTTTGATTATCATGCCCCACTCTTTCTTTTATGGGGAGCCTATTCCTGAAGCTCCTCCACCCCACAATATGCTGATATCTTTTCAGTGGTGTGTGGAGAGGGCAAATACTCACTGATTTGAGAATGTTCTGTATTAATCATGCCTTTCCATTTTCTGAATTTCTAATGCTTTGACATCTAGGGCCTTGCCGACCCTGGAGGGACCGCCCGTGCGAGGGCTAGCCCTTTCCTAGCTTAGGAGCATGCCTTTCATATACAAACCGACTTGGAGCCCATAGCCCAGCCACCTCCTCTGTGGCCTTTCGTACTCTGGGCTACTCTCCCCCTGCCCTAGGTACCCTAGGGCCAGGTACCAGACAACTAGAGACAGTCTCTAACCCCGCAGCCTACTGAAATTATTCAAACTAGCCAATCCAAAACCTGTGTACCCTGTGTTGCCTGTTTTTTCCTGCGTAAACCACAATAAAAGCCCTTGCTCACATTTTCCCTTCATTCTTCCTGCTTCTTGAGCCACCCTGGTGCTTCCCCAGATGGGCTTGCGTGACATCCCCTCTCCTCTTGGGAACTATGAGTAACAAGCTGTCTTTTCTTTTCAATGACCTCACCATCCCCAAATAATCATACCATAAAAATCTGCTGGCCTCACCATACCCGAATAATCATACCATAAAACCTACATTTTAAAATGAATATCAAATGAGAGGCTGATCCCAGACTCATGGGCATCTGGGGTTTCACAGATGGGCCTGCTGTGATTTAGTTTGAGGGAATACAGATCTATTATCTCTTTGCACACTGGTTGCCACTTAAGTTCTGGAGAGGAAAAGTGAGATCTCTAGGGAGTAGTGTGGCTTGTTCATGGGAAGAGAAAGCAGTGTCTAAAACCCTAGTCCTATGCTCAGGTTCCAAATCAAGTCGTACTTGATATCTCTGAGAATGAGTGCCATAGAGGCAAGGGAACACCTGGATACAGTGGGGGGAAGAAACAAGTGGGACTCAGAACATAGAGGTGTATGGGTTCTTGCACTAGTTATACCATTAACTTGCTGGCCTGGAAAAGAAGACACTTACTGAGTGCCTACCATGTACCAGGAAGTTCTCATGAATTACCTCGAACTCCTGGGTTCAAGTGATCTTCCCACCTCAGCCTGCTGAAGTGTTGGGATTATAGGCATGAGCCACTGCACCAGGCCAGTTTGCATGAATTATCTATGATAGTTAATTCCTCCAAAATCTTCATGGGGATACATATACCACCTTTTACAGTTGAGGAAACTGGAGTTCAAAAAGAGTAAGAAACTTACTCAAGACCATCCAACAAATCAGCTGCAGATGAGAGGTTGAGTCCTGGGTTGACACCAAGTCCACATTCTTTGAACTACATTCCACAAGGTTGTAGGGCATTTAAAAATTATAGGTTAACTTTTCCACATTCAAAGGACTTTCATAAAACTCTAGATTTCCATCTTCTCTTGAAAGACTGAGAGACACAGCAACTTCAAGAGCTGAAAGATATCGGCCCCCGGGATGGCATTGTCATTTCTGGTGGCCACATTGCCCCACACCCAAGCTGGTTCACTCATTCATGGTACTTACCTGGTCCTTCTGTCATCAGAATTCACTGCCTCTGGTTTAGGTGGTGGCTAAATTTTGGGGAGCAGTGAGAAGGAATAAAAGCAAAGATCCTGTATCAGTGATGGAACTAAGAGGTGGGGAGGGCGGTTAGTTTCACCCTCAGAGGCCTGAGCAGGAAGGCAGCTTGGCTATGAGCTGTGGCGTAATCTGCACATTGGAGACCTCTCTTCCCACTACCTGAAAGAAGAATTGAAGTTTGTGGTCTGGTCTGGTCTTCCTATTCTCAACGATGAATATTCATTAATCTCAAAAATTATATCAAATAGATAAACTACATGCATACACATAAAACAATTCCCTCACCCATAGATAACTCACATGTATACATTGGTGCGTATTTCCAGACTCCCAATAAAAACATGAATATGAATATAAATGAGTATTTACATATTTAGTTTTTTCATAAAAACAAAGTCGTTTTGGAACCATTGGTTTTATGACTTATTTTTCTCCACCAAACAGTGTATCATAAAATCATTCTATGGGAATCAGTATTAATCTACAGCAACATTTGTATTGTCTGAATACTATATTATTTTATATAAATTATTATAATTTATTTAACTATTATATAGCATTGGGAATTCAGGGTTGCTCTTTCTTTTTTTTATTATAAACATGATGAAAAGAGAAACACAAGTATACTAAAAAAATCCTAATGATGTCACTTGTCTAGGACCTTGTGCCTTACAACAAGTCTGTCTACATGTTCTCTGCTGGACTGGCTGATCTTCCATGGGGAGGGTGGAGCAGTCACTGTTGTCCCTGTTGCTCAGCTGAGAAATAGAGGCCGTAGAGATGTGACTGGCTCCGCATTAGGTCACACAGTGAACGAGGGCAGAGCAGATCAGGAATCGGCTGTCCTGACTTCCATCCTTTTGCCATTTCCATTAGCCATGCCTCATCTGGGCAGGGAACACTGGCTGTCCAAGTCATCCATGACCTTCCCATGGAGTTTCATTTATCCATGAAGTGAACCTACTTTGCAAGGTGCCAGCGCCATGCTCTTTTTTCTTAGTATCCTCAGGACTGAGTTGTAACCCCGGATTTGAGATGCACCCGAAGGCGTCTGTCTCTACAGAGAGGGAAGAAGGAGGAAGGTGGTTCATCTCAGTCATTTCCTGCAAACTAGTCCACATCACTGTCTGAGAGTCTGATTCCACGTGATCCCTCATCATTTGACAGGGCTGAGCAGGTTGCACAAGTTGATGTTGTGTTCCAATGGTCACAGCTGTTGCTAGATAGTTTGGCAATTTTAAAGACGCGTTCTGGCCCCATGAGGAGCCCATGTGTTCTCCTCCTCCCTCTATGCTGTTGTTTTTAGATGGAGGGACAAAAATATCCGTTGAGGAATACCATAAAAGCTGCCAGAGAGGCTGTTGTACTGTTCTCTGAGAAGTCTGTTTCAAAATGTTTAATGTTTCTTAAGTGAAAAGAATTTGGGAATTGAGGCTGCCAGTTCATAACTAATGTCCTCCCCAGTATCACTGCAAAACAGATGGCAGGTTCGGCTTCCTAATGGGTACATGAGAGCTTCTATGTGCCTGGGCTAGTTCAAAGACAATATCTCCTTGAAAAGGAAAATTCTAAATGTAAAGCAACCCACACAGTATTTAGAGATCTCTGGGACAGGAAAGAGATCCTCAATCCCCACAGTGTTTACTTTCTTTGGTTACTTTCAGTGGTTGATACAGCTTTTTATCATGGGTTGGGATAGTAACTGAACACAGAAAATACAGTTTAGATGGTATTTTTGCTACTGCACAAATAATTTCATGCAACTGCACTCCAGGGGCAAGACTTGACTGGGGGATGTATGTTGAATTAGGACAGTTGCTGTAGAGATAGTCAGCATTAGAGAGTGCCATTTATGGAATAATCAGGGAAAATACTGAGTAGAAACAATGCTATTGGGACCAATGACAAAATTTTCCTGTAATACAACTAAATGAAAAACATTATTATGGTGATATTGTACATAGCTTAAAATATTAGAGAATTAAAAAGCTCTTATTGAAAAATAGAGGTACATTGTTTTATCTCTTTTCCATCCACAAGTCCTACTGCTTGGAAGTAACCAATTTCAATTTTTTTTCACATTGATCTCTATATTTCTAAGTAATGTGTTTATGCTGCTAACAGTTGATATATCAATTTTAGACATTTACTATTAGCTTCTTACCATGGTACATAAAAATTTGACCCCCCCGCCACACCCACACGTTTCTCTGTCCTCATTTTCCCAATAGTGTGTTTACATTAATATAATGACATAAATGTTGTTTTTTGCTGAGCGATGTATTATTTTATTAGAATTAAGTTGCCTTCCTTGTATAAATTTGCATCTTTCCTGGGATTAATAGTTGCCTCATTTTTCCATTTGGTTAGTGTGTATATGGCTCATATTTAATATATAGAAATGATTACTTTTAAAAACTCACTTATGTAAGTATTTATTATATTATATAAATAATATAGTAAATATATACCAGCTATGTCAAAAGTTTTAGTGCTTATTATTATATGTTCTTGATAGTTAAATGAATTAGATAATCTATCAACATTCTTTTTTTTTTCTTTTCTTTTTGAGACAGAAACTCCTCCAAGAGGCCTCTAATCACCTGGTTTAATCCATTTGCTTTGTAGTCTGATTTTACAACTGTTATTCTAGGATTCCCCTTCACAATGGTAGTGGGAAAACCCTTTCCCATTTTGCTCTGTTGGAGTCCCTGTGTCCTGGATCACATGTCTTGTCTTTTCTTGGTTGCTTCCCTTGTTTAGCTGGAGTACATTCTGTATTAGCTGTCTACACAAAGCTTCATTGGTGGTAAATTACTTGATGCTTGCAAGGCTCATAATATCTTATTCTTTCTTATGTAGTTGATAGTTTGGCTGGGTCTAGCATATTTGGCTGAGAAAAATCTTCCTTCAGAATTTTAAAGGAATTGCCCTATAATTTTCTATCTTGCAATGCTGTCATGGAGAAGTACAATGCTATTTTGATTCTTGTTTCTTACTATTTTTTTCTCTATTTCTGTTGTTGCAAAATGATGATCTACCTTATGGAGGGTCTTCTTCGTTTGCTGTATTGGATCTCTCATTCTGATGACTTGTGTCTTTTCTGGGAACATTTTCGAATAATTTCTTTGATTAATTTCCTTTCCTTATTTTTAGAATGACTGAATTGAGCCCTTATATTTCTTATATTTTCTCCTGATTTTCTATCTATTCTTTTTCTTTTTTAGATTATAATTTCTTCTACTTTAACTTCCAGTTTTTTAATTAAAATTTGGTTCTTCATTTGTTTTTAATTTCAAAGCTTTTTTTCTTTCTACAGTTTTTCCTGTTTCTAGCCCTCTGTTCTGAATTTTAGAAGCAATGTCTTTTACCTAAGTGTATTAATTATAATATATTAAGACTTTTCTGATTCCTGCTTTGGTTTTTTATTTTATTTTATTTTTTTATTTTGTTTTTTTATTTTTTGAGACAGAGTCTCGCTCTGTCAACTGGGCTGGAGTGCAGTGGCGTGATCTCGGCTCACTACAAGCTTCGCCTCCCGGGTTCATGCCATTCTCCCTCCTCAGCCTCCCAAGTAGCTGGGACTACAGGCCCCCGCCACCATGCCTGGCTAATTTTTTTGTATTTTTAGTAGAGGCAGGGTTTCACCGTGTTAGCCAGGATGATCTCTATCTCCTGACTTCGTGATCTGCGTCCCTCAGCCTCCCAAAGTGCTGAGACTACAGGCGTGAGCCACCGCGCCCTCCAATTCCTGCTTTCTTTTAATTTTATTTCCCTATTTGCTTATTTGTTTGTTTTGGTCTCTTTATTTTGTATTATCAGCCTTCCTCAAAGATCTGAATAGATGGATATTGCTGTCCATTCACATGCATCAAATAACATTAATGATGCACAATGACTAATTGTCTTAAATTTGTGTCAGGGTAAGTGGATTTTTTTATTCTTTTAGCTTAGTATTTTTCAAATTGAGGGTCAAAAGGTTGAGAAATCAATTTAGTATGTTTTGAACAACAATTTGAAAAAGAGAAACAAAATGAAATGAGATGGAATGGAGTGGGATGGGATGGCCTGGAATTACACAGAATAAATAGAAATACCAGAATGCCTCTAAAAGAGGCTAATACTGTTTCATGTAACTTTCATTTCAGTCCTGTATGTGTATGTGTGAGTGTTGTTCTGGGTCACAATGTAAAATTTATGTCTTTCTGATGGTCACAATAAAAAGGCTCAAAGATCCCCCCACAAAAAAAGAGTATTAATGAACTGATTGAACTTTCTGTAAGGGGATAGGATGATAAGTTAACATTTTTTAGGGTTCTCAAAAGGTAGTATATGAGTACTTGGGGCCATTTAGTTTTTCAAGAGGAGACTGTTTCATGTCCTAACTGCGGAAGGTGCAGGTATTCTGGGATCACAGTGAGCAACAGAGCCAGGGGGAGTCAGTCTAATCATTCAGCATGTAATTTATTTAATCCTATCTTTGTCCCATACTTCACTTTTGCTCTTTTTTGTCTCTGGTGGCCTAAACTCTGTTCTATTTTTATTGCCTCCATTAAAGAATCTCCAAGAATTTTCAAGATGATTCAACACTTGCTTTTACCATTGCCTAGTTGATGTAATCAATGTGGAACACCAAGGACAAGCAGTGATTGAGTATCCCCTGCTCAAACTCCATCTCCCTTGGACATTACTAAGCCAGCAGTAGTCTTGGATGCTGTTTTCATTGCTCTAGAGGTAACTGAGTTTTTGCACAAATGAGAGTAAAGTAGCTCTGCATGTCTAAAAGAGCAAATGTTACTAACAATTAAGAGCTAAAACTTATGTTAAAATTTTAAAAAACAATTTTCAAGCTGGGATCAAACATGGATGAGAAGCTGAACATATCCTGGGGTAAGAGGGAGAGATGATAACATGGCAAAAAGAGCCCTCCCAGCAGGAATCCCTGGCACATCTCACATTCCCTTGTCCTTTCCTGGATGCCTGATTACAGCAGCTATGCAGCCAAAACTGGGGGTAAAGTGGGTGGTAGCAGATAGACACAGAGTGTGGGGAATCTCTATATTTAGGTCCGAAACCTTACCTTCCCAATAATAGATTGAGGAAGCTCTGGCTTGGCAATGTATCTGGAAGTTTGTGTTGACATGTTGGAATGTGACTGCCCTCAAGTGACAGCAAAGTTAGAATCTGTCTCAAGTCATTGGAAGCAAGAATGTGGCCCCACCTTGAATTAATCGATTCCCATATGTGGTATTTCATCCTGTTCTGGGTACCACATTTTAAAATGCATATAATGAACTTTCTTAGGTATTGACAAACTCTTATCAAAATAATTGTATCAATTTACACTTCCACCAGCAATATGGGTTCCTATTTCCTAAAACACACACCAACGTTTGTTGTTGGATTTTAATTCTTGCCAGTTTGATGGGCATAAAATGACATCTGGTGGTTGTCGTTTTTATTTAAAGTAAAACCCACTCTTTTTGTTCTTTTGAAACACATGATTTTTATCATTTTAATGCATATTCTACTTAAATGTCTAAAATTAATCAATCAGTATATCTCCTCCTCCTGAATAGCTTAAGGGTCTTAGAATGCTTTAATACTGAGCAGCTCTTCCATTTTCATGCAATTTCTGTGCAATATTTTAGTTGTACAGTTGACCCTCATTATTCACAGATGCCTTATCTGTGATCTCGTGTAGTCATTAAAACTTATTTATAACCCTAAAATCAATACTGGCAGTGCCATCATTGAAACTCACGGGCATGAACACAGTGGCAAAAAAATTGAATTGCCTGACACACATGTTCCCAGCTGAGGTTGAACAAGGTGATGCCTTGGCTTTTTGTTTTAGCTCTTATAATTGTAAGCAAGTATCCTTTTCATAGTTTATTTAGTTGCCACATTTTCCCCAATTTTGTGCCTTTTTTTGGTGATTTTGTTATTTCGAATGGTTCCCAGGCATAGTGCTGAAGTGTTGTCTAGTGTTTCTAAGTGCAAAATGGCTACAGTGTACCTTATGGAGAAAATACATCTGTTAGAGAAGCTTCCCTCAGGCATGAGTTAGCATGCTGCTGGCCATGAGTTCAATGCTAATGAATCAAGAGTATGATACGTCCAGAAAAAGGTATAGGAAATGCCAATCTATTTGTGAGGCCACTCTGGAAAGTGTTAGAATAACATCTATAGTGAGTGATGAAACTACAGAAAAAAAATTCTAAAGTGGCTATATTTGTGGATTCATGAGATGAAGACTGATTTTTTAAAAAATCATAATGGACAACATTGTTGTGACACTGAAAGCCAAAATAAAATGTACAGTTGCATTACCCAGGGTCAGGACAATGTCAAAGTCTTCTCAGCTAGCTGGCTACCTCACAGATTTCAAAAGGTGATAAGGCAGGAAAAATATTAAACTTGCAGGCAAATAAGCTACTTATAGATCAGAAGGCAGCAGAAGAATTTTTAAAATATGTGCCAAGTGTTATGTAGGAAAAGGGCTAAGTGAGGGTCTTGTTCTAAGCCTTAATTTGTCTATAATTGTCTTTTATTCATCCTAGTTCATAAAAGATAATTTTGCTGGGTATACAACTGTACGTTGACAGGTATTCTCACTCAGTGCTTTGATTGCATTGTCTTCAGGGTTTCAATTTTGCTGTTGAATAGTCAGTTTTTCTAGTTCTTGATTATCTGAAGTTAATATGGCATTTTCTCTGGCTTCCTTATAATCTTTTCTTTGTCTAATAATGGACTCAATGATGTGTTCATTAACTTATTAAACTTGAGATTCATTGCATTTCCTTAATCTGGGGATTGGTATATGTCAATTTTGGAAGTCCTCTGCCATTCTCTTTTCTAATATGACTCTTTACCTTTCCTTCTGTTACACTTATGTAACTCTGATTGCTCTTATTACAGAACTCATTCTATCAGTAATATCTCTTAACTTTCATATTTGTTTCCCTGGGAGCTATTGCTTTAAATCTATTGAACTGCAAGGAGTATGGTTGGTCAACTGACAGGCTGTCAGTTCCTTCAGGATCTTCTTTAGAAGACACAAGTTGCCTTTCTAAAGGTCACTGGAGAAGCTAATATCCTGTTTCTGAGCAATGAGAGGATATAAAGACCCTGACTGTTTCTTCCCTGTGCAGAACAAGGTGTCTGCTAGGAAATATTCACTTCAGATGTCTCTACTGGATTGGCCCAGGTTTGTTAGGACTCTATTTCAGTCTGACTCTCTGCCAAATCTTGCTTCTTTCTCTTTCCTTCCATAGATTTGAATCCTCAATAAACTGTTTGTACCCCAGACTCAAATTCAGCATCTTATTCCAGAGAATGCAACCTGTGTCACAGCAGACTAGACACAATCATAAGGAGACCGAGTAAATTGGAAACACTCCTATAAAGGTAGAGGCAATGCTGGTTGATTTATGAAGGCTTTTCTAGCCCTAACATTCTAAAATCCTAGATATATAAGGGTCCTTCTTTAGAAGGAACAGATTTGTCTTCAAAAGCAAGAGTAGAAGTCATAGATAGAGATGGAAAAGAGAAAATGTTTAGATCAGTGTAAGGAATCATAGATGAATGAAGTGGTTCCACAGTGGAATTCTGACCTAGAGACATACTACTATTCTAGAGTTTTTAAGGCACAGATCCTGGAGCCAGATGCCTAAAGTTCAAAATTCTGACTTTGCAATGTACTACCTTTATGATCTTAGGAAAGTCTTATCATTTCTCTGCTTTAGTTCCTTCATGTGTAAAATAGTAATAAAAATGATACCTACTTTACAGGGTTATTGTGAGTTTAGAGTAAGTGAATATAAGTAATATATTAATAATTGGCACATAGTATTCATGACATCAGTGTTAGTTATAATTATTATTGTGTGTGTAAGATTTCTAGACAGAAATTCTTCATGGATTTACCTATAATTTAAAACTTTATATGAATCCCACTAATACCACAAAACTTTTACAAATGAAATCTCTCCCCTCTGGAAACTACTTTAACACCTGTTATTTATACTGCAAGGGCCTTGGGGAACCATGCTACTTTATTATTTGTTCTATTATTTATTTATTTTTGAGACAGAGTCTCACTCTACCACCAAGGCTGGAGTGCAGTGACATGATCATGGCTCACTGTAACCTCCACCTCCTGGGTTCAAGTGATTCTCCCGTCTCAGCCTCCCTAGTAGCTAGGACTACAGGTGCACACCACCATGCTCAGCTAATGTTTGCATTTTTTGTAGAGGTGAGGTTTCAGCACGTTGGCCGATCTCGAACTCCTGACCTCAAGTGATCCACCTGTTTTGGCCTCCCAAAGTGCTGGGATTACAGGCATGAGCCACTGAGCCAGGCCCAGTGCTATTTTATCAGGTACCCAGCACTTCATGACTAGTGCCTAGAGTGCTGGGGCCAGAAGAAACCAACAAGCTTTCATATCAAAGGTTTTCAGATCTGGCTATACGTTAGAATTATCCGGAATGTTTTTATCAAAACGTTGAAGCCTGGGCCCCATTCCAAGAGATTCTAAATAATTTGTTCTGGGGTAAAGTTCAGGCATCAGTATTTATGACATGCTTCTGTTGAGACATTCACTCACATTTTGACTCATGTAAGCATTTCCATCCAGCTTAATGGACATGCATGTGCAAAAAAAAAATTAGGCAGGTAGGAAGGAGGAAATGAATTTGTGGATTTTTTTGACATGTAAAAATGGTTAGTTGAATAGACAGGTATGTGGCAGAAGACAAGTACCAGGAAATAAAAATGGGTCAGTAAAATTGTGGGTGGAACGGAGAATGAGAGAGAAACCAGTGAATTCACTAGAGGTTCCAAGAATTCCTCAAAACCAATTATGATTTTTTTTTCTGATGTTAGTTTCAAGTAATGCCCTGAATGATTTGAGGACCTCATAAGTTGAGCACATATTTTAGGCCCCCCAATTTTTCTACTTTTTGCATGAGCCACTGGACCACTGAAATAACTGTGGCCAAACCTTGGAACTTGGTGGACAGTTAATATAAGATGATACCCAGACTAGGAACTTGGTGGACAGTCCAGATAGCCACACCAGAAAGGATGATCCTAGTACTGAAAGCTGCAAAGGAGGCATGCCTTTTAGTCAAGGCCCTGAGACAAACACCACCATCTGTGTGGGTGCCTTCAGCAATCAGCTAGCTGAGCTAGTGGACCTTTTCAGAGCAGGGGCTTTGCCAACTGGAAGAGAGGCTGCTTGTCTGTGCTTCATCTGGCAGGAACTCTTAGCAGCAGAGGGATATTTGAAGGTCTCCCCTCTTGACCAGACTTTTTGCTGCAGACCCACTGAAGAGAGGAATGACACCTTCCTTACCTTCACTTCTTGACTATCCGCATCTGCCTGGGAAGCCCAACAGTCTGACTGCACTGGTGCTTAGGATATCACAGGCTGGTTGGCCCACGTAGGCAAAGAAACACCACAAGCTATATTAGGAGGCAGAGATATTAGAAAAGGGGAGCTCAGGTGAAACAATCAGATTAGGTGCTTTCTATGGAAGCAGAACTAATGGAAGAACTGAACACAATGTCAATAAAAATGTAATTGGGGATCAAGAGAAGATGTTTGCTTGAAGAACAAATTAGAGTTTCTGGAATCAAAAGAGATTCTGAATTAAAAAATTTATTAGAGGATACAGACAGTTTATTTTCTTTTGCTTTGTCCCATAACACATCTACTGACATTCCCATAAGATGGTAATTAAGTCAGCCATTAGCTTTTTCCTTTTCAAACTCAAAAAACGTCTCTCATTCCTTTCCTTTTCCCCATTTTAATTTTTTTCAGTAATCTTCATTACTTGTCTCTTAACTCTCTTAAATCTCTCCATATCCTTTTTAAAAAAGTAATAATGATTTGAGCAGCTCGGGGAAGCCACTGTGTTCCACGTGATTACATGTTCCTACAAGAGGTCAGAGGCTTCCACATCAGCAAATGTCAGAGTAGCATTCAAAACTCAGTCAGCATTCACAGATACGAAGCAAAACGCAAAGTCATTTTGGCAGCTCCAGTGCTGTGAAGAACAAACACATCTCCTTTTATGTGAGTTACAACTTTCTGCATAATGTCTTCCCTCCTCTTCCTTCCTACTTTCTTCCCTCTCAACGAATTCAGACAGAGCTATTTTAATAGTATCTTTTCTGTTATTGTTATTTAATGTTTATTGAGTAATGGAGCAGGAAATACATCAATGAGCTCTTGACTATCAGACTACAGTTATCCATTAGCTTGGATGAAGCGATCATTTGGAAGTAGTTCAATGTTCAGATTGGCAAGCACACTCGTGAATTTACTTTCTGTGATGGAAAAGCATCAGAAGGATCCATATCTATTCCTGAGAGCAAGGGAACACGATGGTATCTTTAAGAAGTGCTGCTGTTACTCCCTGTGAAAGTGCTCCTGATACCATTGCCTTTCTTCCTTTTTGGTAGTCACAACCTGGAGAGAAAAGGGAGGAATAAGAGAAGGAGGGAGAACATAGAGAAAGAGAGAGAGACTTTTGTTTGTTTCTCAGGAGGAAAAAATGGAGCAATTTAGTAGTAAGGGCCTCTTTCAGGATGTTTAGGGCAACAAAATACACGATAAGGTGGAGTTGGCCTCAAGTCTCCAGTTCCCACCTCATTCATATTTATTAGATTCTTGGAGCAAGAAGGAATCTTGGAGAACCTCTCTTTCAACTTTCATTTTATAGATAAAAGAACTAAACGTTAGAAAAGTTAGATGACCTGCTTGAAGCCACACAACTTCTTGGTGATAAAGACAGAGCAGCCAGGGCTCCAAATTCTCATCAGCATCCTTTCCACGACCAAGTCCTTCTGAGACAAGTTGTTGACTACGGCACGTTTGGTTTAGGTTTTCCTGTACTTGCTTTGTTTTATTTTAATTTTTAAAATTTAATTTAATTTAATTTAATTTAATTTATTTATTTTAAGATGGAGTCTCACTCTGTCACCCAGGCTGGAGTGCAAGGGCGCAATCTCAGCTCACTGCAACCTCTGCCTCCCAGGTTCAAGTGATTCTCATGCCTCAGCCTCCCCAGAAGCTGGGATTATAGGTGTGCACCACCACACCTGGCCATCTCCATTCTCTAGCTCAGGGCTCCAGCAGGAGGTGTGAGTGCTCAGGGGTTATGATCTGAATGCAGGTGGCAGGCAAATGGAGCACTACTGTGGTGAGCCGACAGAACCTCCCTTCATGTCTCAAAATGGCTCATATTTGGTCTGAACCCATTTTCTGTAATCTACAATAATAATGTCTTCTCTAAACCAGTGAACTGACTGGTACAGACTCTGAAGTATTAACACTCAGGAAGCCTTAATCAATCATTGAATTCAGCAACCTCTGAAGCAAGCAATCAATTGATTACTCATAATTTACTATCCTGGGCAGAGCATTATTGGATACTGTTGGGGAAGCAATAGAACCATAAGGCTTCTTGCTCTCAAGGAGCTGACACTCTAACTGGCAGAGACAAATAGAAAATAATGAAATGCTGTATTTAAGTATTAAATAGATAGTAAGGGCAGCATGGTAATAGTGTTCCTCAACCAATCCCAAGAACCTCTGCTATTTCTCTTCACAATTAAAATTTTTGTTTTAATTTATATGGTCATTTAAAAATTAATACAGTGGAGATGTATTCTGTATCACTTAGACTCTTCTTTCGATAAAAATTGCTCTCTGATTTCAGCGGCCCCATTTGCGCTGATCACCAAATAGCACTGTTTTGTGACTGTGGGCTAATGAGTAAAGGACAGGAATGGAATTATTATGTAAATGCTGCCTTTGTGCTAAGAGAGGCCAAATGGCATCATGACAAGCTGTGTGAGCAGAGGCTCCACTGTAATTGCAGCATAGAAATATGACCAGACAACTGAGTACTCTCACAGCACCTATCTAAAAAGAACCTGCTCTGGAGCAAACAGGTGAAGGTGGTGATACAATTCAAGGAAAAACAACACTATCATACAACATTAATATTAGGATTTTGAGTGTTTGGGTTATATACTCACATTGTATTTTAATATTATTTGGTTTTCATTATTGTATAATTAGTATTGTGACTTTTAGGCTTATTTTTGTAAAACATACTTAATTAAAATTATCATTAAAAGAATTTAAATGGGCTGGGGGCGGTGGCTCACGCCTGTAATCCCAGCACTTTGGGAGGCCGAGGCGGGCGGATCATGAGGTCAGCAGATCGAGACCATCCTGGCTAACACGGTGAAACCCCGTCTCTACTAAAAATACAAAAAATTAGCCTGGCGTGGTGGTGGGCGCCTGTAGTCCCAGCTACTCGGGAGGCTGAGGCAGGAGAATGGCGTGAACCCGGGAGGCGGAGCTTGCAGTGAGCCAAGATCGCGCCTCTGCACTCCAGCCTGGGTGATAGAGCCAGACTCCGTGTCAAAAAAAAAAAAAAATAAATAATAATAATAAAATAAAACAAAAAAATTTAAATGAATCTGTGAGAGTCTGTAAGAATTTCTTTTTCCTTTTATAGAGTTCGCTATAGGACTGAAGATTGAGAACCAGAGGTATAGAGTATGAATGAAATAAAAGTTCAAATAAATGTAACGAGAGCAGCTTTTGAGTCCGTTGGGCAGCAAAAGCAGTGTTGTAACAGGAAGGTTCAATTACCACAATCCAGTTAAAGACCTGACTCGCTTGAAACAAAATGGGAAATGTAAATGTTTTCATGTGCGGCTCCCTAATGGTGAATTGGCCTGGATGAGTATCGCTGATTGCACTGGGCTCACCAGAGCCACTGAGAATAATAATAACAAAAGCGTACCTCTAAGCATTCTGTTTTTGCTACAAGCAAACTCTGGTGCTAAGAGCGTGAGCATTTGTCCTCAGAAAACTTTTCTCGCTCCAATCAGCATCATCTCAGGGACAGAAAATGGAAAACTCTTTGGCAAGTAATTCCATCCTGTAATTCTGCATTACCTTTGATTAATGAAGAGGGGAGGGCAAGCTCCAACGAAAACTGGTGCAGGGATTGGCATCGCAGTGTAGATGACTCCATCAAGAAATTATTTCTTTCCTTGCTTTGCAAATTGCTTCTACCTGACTCTTAGTCATTTGGGCCTATCTTCTTAAGAGAATTTATTTTCCTTGCTCGTGGTCTGAGACTTAAAGTCAGAGATGAATTTCAATAATTTGTGGCCTCAGTGTAAATTTATTTTCATTGTTGCCCGTAACATAGTTTTTTACCCTTCTTTCAGAGGTTTTCCACCACTGGTATTCTTTTTTCAAAAATTCTATTGTGGTTAAGAATATATATAAAATTTACCATTGTAACAATTTCTAATTGTATAATTCAGGAGTATTAAGTATATGCACATTGCTGTACAACCAATCTCCAGAACTTTTTCATTTGCAAAACAGAAACTCTGTACCCATTAAATAACAACTGTTTGTTTCACCTTCCCCTGGTGCCTGGCAATCACCATTCTACTTTCCATTTCTAAGAATC
Source organism: Pan troglodytes (assembly GCF_028858775.2). NCBI lineage: Eukaryota > Metazoa > Chordata > Mammalia > Primates > Hominidae > Pan > Pan troglodytes. Next base: position 153,223,424 of record NC_072404.2, on the reverse strand, counting down.
TGATGACTCTAGATATCTCTTATAAGTGGAATCATACAGTACTTGTCTCTTTGTGACTGGCTTATTTCACTTAGCATAATGTTTTCAAAATTCATCCAAGTTGTAGAATGTGTCAGAGTTTTCTTCCTTTTGAAGGCTAATTAATATTGCATTGTATGAATAGATCTCATTTTGCTTATCTGTTCATCCATTAATGGACACTTGGGTTGGTTTTACCTCTTGGCTATTGTGAATAGTGCTGCTATGAATATGAGTATGTAACTATCTCTTTGAAATCTTGCCTTCAATTATTTTGCATATATATATGCAACAGTGGAATTGTTGGATCATATAGAAACTGCTACACTCTTTTCCTTGTGTCTGCACCATTTTACATTCCCAATCGTGCACTAAAGTTCCAATTTCTCCTTATCTTTATCAACTCTTCTTTCCCTTTCTTTCTTTCCTTCTTTCTTTCTTTTTTTTTTCTTCCTTCCTTCCTTCCTTCCATCTTTTTTTTCTTTCTTCTTCATTCTAATGGGTGTGAGTGATATCTCATTGTTGGTTTTGATTTGCATTTCCCTAATGATTAACAATGTTGAATATCTTTTCATATGCTTGTTGGCCATTTATATCCGTTTATATATCACTTTTGAGAAATGTCTGTTCAGATTTTTTTCCATTTTTAAATCAGGTTTTTTGTTGTTGTTGTTCAGTTGTAGGAGTTCTTAATATATTCTGGATATTAATTCCATATCAGATGTATTTACAAATATTCTCTTTAATTCCATAGTTTGCCTTTTTACTCTGTTGCTTGTGTCCTCTGATGCACAGAAGTTTTAAATTTTGATATATTTCAATTTGTCTACTTTTACTTTTCTTGCCTGTGTTTTTGGTGTCATGTCCAGGAAATCTTTGCCAAATTCAATATCATAAAGCTTTTCCTCAATATTTTCTGGTAAGCATTTTATAGTTTTAGGTCTTCAGTTTAGATCTTTGATCCATTTTGACTTAATTTTTGTATATGGTGTAAGATAGAGGTCCAAATTCATTCTTTTGCCTATGGATGTCCAATTTTCCCAGCATCATTTGTTGAGGAGACACTGTTTCCCCATTGAACAGTCTTGACACTCTTGCCAAAAATCATTTGACCCTATGTATGAGAGCTAATTTCTGAGCTCTCTTATTCTATTCCATTGGTCTATATGCATGTCTTTATGCCAGTACCACATAGTTTTGATTAATATAGCATTTTAATAAGTTTTGAAATCAGGAAATGTAAAACCTCCATCTTTGTTCTTTTTTTAGAAGATTGTTTTGGCTATTTGGGGTCCCCTGTGATTTCATATGAATCTGAAAATGGATTTTTCTATTTCTGCAAAAAATGCCACTGATATTTTGACAGGAATTGCATAAATCTATAGATTGCTTTGGGTAGTACTGATATGTTAACAATATTAAGTCTTTTAACTAATAAACAAAAATATATTTCCATTTATTTGTGTCTTCTTTTATTTGCTTAAACATTGTTTTGTAGTTTTCAATATACAATTTTTTGACCACCTTGGTTAAGTTACTCCGAAGTATTTTATTATTTTTGGTGCTACTGTAAATGGAATTGGGCTGCTGCTTCTTATTTTTTTGGATTGCTCATTGTTAGTGTATAGAAACACACCTGCTTTTTTTGTGTTGAGTTTGTATCCTGCAACTTTGCTGAATTTGTTAGTTCTAGTAGTTTAAAAAATAATAATTGGTGAAATCTTTAAAGCGTTCTACACTTAAGATTATGTCTGCAGACGGAGATAATTTTACCTCTTTCTTTCAGTGTGTAGCCTTTTACTGATTTTTCTTGCCTAATAGTGCTGGCTTAAGCTTCTAGGACTGTGTTGAATAGAAATGACAAAAGTGGGCATAATTGTCTTCTTTCTGATATTGGAGACAGAGCTTTCAGTCTTTCACCATTGAATATGATGTGAGCTGTGAATTTTTCATATGTGGCTTTTATTATGTTAGGGTAGTTTCCCTCTATCCTTAGTTTATTGAGTTATTTTATTGTATTATTCAAGGTTGTTGAATTTTGTCAGGTTCTTTTTTATATCAGTTGAGACGACTAAGTTTTTTTTACCCTTCATTTTGTAAATGTTATATACTACATTGATTGATTTGTTAATGTGATATATTACATTGATTGATTTTCATCTGTTGAATCATCCTCACATTCCAGAAATAAATCTCACATAGTCATTGTGTAGAATCTTTTAAATATGCTGTTGAATTCTGTTTGGTAGCATTTTGTTGAGGATTTTGTGTCAATATTCATCAGGGATATTAGTCTATAGTTTTCCTGAAGTGTTTTTGTCTGGGTTTGGTATAAGATTAATGCTGGCCTCATAGAATGAGTTTGGAACTCTTTAATTTTCTGGAAGAGTCTGAGGATAATTAGTGTTAATTCTTCTTTAAACGTTTAGCAGAATCCACCAGTGACACCCATTTGGTCCTGGACTTTCCTTTGTTTGATAGTTGATTAATAATTCAATCTCATTACTAGTTATAGATCTGATTCATATTTCTATGTCTTCCTGATTCAGTCTTGGTAAGTGTGATATATATTCTTAATTCAAGATCTCCCTTGCAAAACTTGCATTTGATTACCAAGAGATTTGATGTGCTAATTATGGAAGTTTTGAGCATCACTGTATGACGTACAGATAGGAGCAAATTAAATTCTATTAGGGTTTTTGTGTTATTTAAATTTGCCTAAAATTTCTAGAGCTACTTATTGATGAAACTACTTCAGGATGGTTGGATTTAAGTCTTATTCCACCATTTCCCTATTTACAACCAATTTGTTAAAATTTTAAAAATTATACCTCAGAAATATCTTTCAAATATTTATTCCCTTTCCTAGCCCACTGTCACTTCCTTATATCAGGTCCTTAGTATATCTTGCACAGACTACCTAAATAGCCTCATAACTTGTCTTCCTGCTTCTTCCTGTCCAGCTTTGTCCTCCACACCTTGATACATTTCTGAAACTTACATTATATGATTATACCATTTTTCCTGCCTAGGAATAATCCATGTATTTTATCTTCCTATTCCACAAAGTTCAAAATCCTCAGAATAGAAGAATCTCTCCAAGTGTCTGTAACTTGCCCCACTCTAGCCTCATCTGCCTCCCTTTCTTCCTTGCCACCTACCCCCATTCCAAATTTGTGCCATATCAATGTATTCCACATTCTGTAGAACACCCGAGTTTTTCATTTTTCTGTGCTTTTGCAATGTGCTGTTTCTGGGTGGTAAAATTTCACTCAAACCTTTAGAGATAAGGCAAAAGTCATTTCTTTCCTGAGACTTCTCAGACACCAAATGTTATGTTATGTCCTTCAAGGTCATGCCCCAAGGCACATGGAACTTAGTAGAATGCAAGTACTTATATCAATATGTCTTATAATTATTACCCTAATGTTCACCCCACAAAACTCTGATCCTTTAAGGGTAGGATATGTCCACAACTTATCTTTGTGTAGAGTGTGAAACACAGTGTCCCGTATATTCACAGTGTCCAAATACAGCTAGCACAGAATAGCTAGCTACTTAATGAATGCTTATTTAATGAGTGTTTATTCTGGGGGATGAATAACATTGAAAAAGACCTGAACTTCATTGCTCCTTCTCCACTGACTACTTATGTGACCTTGGGTGAGTCATTTATCTTCTCAAGATCTGTTTCTTAATTTGTGAGTGAAAGATGATGACAGATAATCTCCAACATCCCTTACAGCTCTGACATCTTATTATTGCCATTTTTATTTGTGCAAAAGACAACCTTAATTATTAAAATAACTTCATTGTGCATGACACTCAAGGAAAACAAAACCATAACCAAATTTCTTTACCTTATTTGACTTTACATTTCATGTTCATTCTTGAGTGGAACCATTCTAATCTTTATGAGCGTTCCCAATTTTACCTCTATATACCGAATTAAAATGTTTTATGTCGTTTGTTTAAATCTATAGCTCTGTTTATATTTTTCCAGTGTTCTAAACCATAGGTTTATAATACCTCTGTCCTTGGTAGAGGCACAAGAGAAGATATATTTTAAAATAATACAGTATTTAATAAAATAATATTTATCATTTAAAATGTCTTACAAGTATAACACTATAAATAATTTAAAAATTAAGAGTTATCTTTAAAGTCAACTAATTTCCTGTTTTGTGTTCCTTTTCTTTGTTTATTCATATTCTATATAGTTTCAAGGATGGTATCACTTAATTTTATATCCTAGTGTTTTCATTTAGCACATCATCAGCAATTTGTATTATTTCTACTTAGACCCACAACTATTATTTTGGAGGTCTGCATAAGGTTCCTCCACTGGACATTGAAAAATTTACTTAATTATTTTCCTATTGTAGACCAGCTAAGTCACTTTCTTTAATTTAACATTATAAACAATTCTATAACAAATATCTTTCTTTACTTGGAATCTTCTTTATTTGGGATTTTTTTCTTAAGATGCATTTCTAGAAGTGAGATTATTTGATTAAAGAGTAATATTGCTAATTTTATAGTTAAGTTTGGAAATTATCCATAAAAGTATAATTTTAGGGACAATATAGTCCAAATATCTTATTTTATATGGATTATTATGAATATTTCAATCAATATATCAAGTATTTTTCTGAATTTATTTGTGCCATGTTATAAGAATGCATTTGGCTGCAAGTAAAGAAAAAAATAAATCCACTTAACAGTGGCTTATACAGATCAGAGTTTAATTTCCTTACATAATAAAAAGTCTAGCAGTAGGTGGACTGTAGTCGGCTGGCAACTGCTCAAAGAAGTCATCAAGGACTAAGGCCTATTACATTTTCTGACTCTTCCATGCTTAGTGAATGGTTTTCATTTTCATGGTTGCAAGACGGTTATTATACTTGTGGGCATTGAGCTCCTCTCTAAGCATGAAGAAGGAAAAGGGCAAAGGACTGAGAGGGCATATTATCTTTCTGTACTAATAAAACACATCTCCAGAAGAAGCTCCATTTGATTATTTTGGCTTTGATCTCCTTGTTCAGAACCAGGTCACATAGTCACACTTCACTTAAGGGCAGTGGAAGAGAAAGCATTTCATCTTGTACATCTCTATATTCTAGGAAGATGGAGAAAGGGAATGTGAATGGCTTTTAAGTTAAAAGGTCAAGGCGTTTGCCACTTGACTTTCATTACTCTACGTAAAAAGAAGTGAAGACGAAAGGAAATGGTTTTCATTTATTACAATTAAATGGTAGTCTCTTCCAGGGAAGTTATCTAATTGTATCCATCTTTGAATCCTTAGCATTAGCAGAATGTTCATACATGAAGAGGCTCAAAAAGTCTTTGTAATATGCTGAAACAGTAAATATATGTTCCCTGCAAATCTAAATGGATTAATTAAAAAGTCATATTAGATTAGCATCATTTTCCTTGATAGCATTTCTTGTTTGATACCTTAGGGAAATGCAATAAAAAGAATATTAGGCATAGTTTGCCAACCAAACTTTGCACACAAATACAGGAATGCAGATTCAATGAGAGTCCAGCTGAATGTTTTAATATGGATTTTAATAACTATACACAAAAGTTATTAATTAGTGGAACATTGGAATGTTAAACACCAAAAGAGCAGGGTCTTTAGTTTTTCCTCACTGAATTACCGGTACCTTGAACAGTATATTACAATCACAAGTAGACATTTACCAACTGCCTGTAAAACAAATGACCGTCAGAATGAATTAAGGTTTCTAGGAGTGCATTGCACATTCTGAGGCCAACCTTATCCTTTTTGGGAGGAAATTTATTGGTGACTTCATTGAGTTTGCTACAGATCAGGCCTGCTCTTGATAAGTAACCAAGAAAAATAGTGAATGCAATGAATGACAGACTCTGGATCCCGAAGACTTTTGCCTGAGAGAGTGAGAGTCAGAACACAGCAAGAGGAAATTGAGTGGGAATGCAAGCTAATTCCTCAATTCGCCCCCCGCAAACTAGCTGCTCAAGTACAGAGTCATTGTAAATTATACATAGGTTTTTTTGGTACACCAGCAGTTGGAATGAGGAATAATGATAAAAAAAATGGAAAGCACTTTATGACAGAGCCTGTTGAAAATGACTAGGTTGTCTTAGAAAGTAGTGACTCCTCTGTAACTTCAATTGTTTAAGTCTAAAAAAAAAAATCACATGAAGAGATGCTGTGGGAGCACCATGCATGAGAGGGGTCTGGACTGGGTAATCTAAAGACCTCTTCCCTCCTAGCAATACAATAGTTCTATTTTTAGTTAAATCTAGCTTAGACACTGCCTGTTGAAATCAATTCCTATCAATCGAACCTAAAATATTTTTCTCCATACTAATTCAGCAAGCTCCCACTGTAGCTTCATATTTTTTATGGCCATGATATAAGTCTGACAATCTTCAACTCTAGGTTGAACACGGGAACAGTTTAACACAGACACAGTTCTATGTTAGCTAATGGCTGAGAAGGGCAGTTTAGGGAGCGAGAGGCTTCTCTGATGAGATAACATGAGAAGTAAGACCTGAATGATAAGAAGAATCGGAGCATATAAGACACAATTTATGTCCCTAGAATGGCTGGCTTCCATCTATTCTCTCATACCTTTGTGTCTTTGCTTGCTCAGTGGCCAGCCCAAGCCACCATTGCCATTGCCAGTGCCTCATATCCCAACTGTGCCAGTGACCTCAGCCTCTCCCAGTGACTGGATTCCACTGAGATTGCATTAGAAGGGGACTCACAAGTTTGGTGCTCACGTGCAATCAGTCTGTATCCTCAGAGGTTCCTCCAATCACTGGGGGATCTGGGTTCCCTAGCAGTTGCCATAAAGAGCCAGTAACAGAACCTGGAGGTGAGGGTGAATTAATTAGTTCTCTAAGGGACAAACTTCAACCAGTTTCAACAGGAGACAGGAAGACATTGGCAGAGAATCTCCACTCTCTCCTGTGGACAGAATGTTTCTGGATATAATGATGTAGGTCCTGTCTGGAAGAAGTGCTGGTGACCAAGAAAGCAGGTATGTTGTTTTGTGATGCTGTAGTCATTCATAACTCGCCACCTTGAATTTACTTTCCCCTCCTTTTCAGCCTTGATTCTCTTTTTCCTTCATTCTTGAGTCCTGGAATTACAACTTCACATAAAGTCTTGGCTTGTAAGTTTTGCCTCAGGATCTGTTTTCTAGGAAACTCGGACAAAAACAAACACAATACAAAAATATGAACCATAGTTCAGGAACTGTGCTCAGGTTCATGGAGGTGCTCAGGTTTCTGCCGTATATTCACAGGGGCACCGCAGGATATATTAAAATTTTGAAGGAAACTCAGAGATACTTGACATTTGTTAGACACCATGCATACTACTGACTCAATGTAGTTGATAGTTTCAACACTAGATTACACTACATTCTTTCAGTGACATCATTATGTTTGCAAAGCTGGGTTTTGATGGTTGCAATTTCATGTGGTATTAAGGAGCAATACCACATGAAAATTAGTGTGGAACAGGAAATGAAGGTGGTGGTGTCTAATATGATCCTAAGATTTGACAGGTTGTGTCATGCCCATTACTATCCCATTGGTAAGTGATTGTGGCTGCTTACAAATGAAGTACAAACATTTTTTCTTTCAATTTATGTTTTTTTTCAAATAGCTACTAATGTTGTCAAGAAGTAAATGTTTATTGAACTGTTAGCATCTGAATACTTAATAAACATAAGTGTTAGGTTCATCTTCATAAATCTCAGCCTGGAAGTGCCAGGAAAAATAATTACTGAGACATTCAGTAAGGGTGGTGTGAACTGAGAAAGTCTGGGAACCTCTGAGGTAGAGCTTTACGGGCAGGCAGGAATAAGCTCAGCATGTGATATGGTTTGGCTCTGTGTCCCCACCCAAATCTCATCTCGAACTGGAATCCCCATATGTCGAGGGAGGGACCTGGTGGGAGGTGATTGGATCATGGAGGTGGTTCCCCATGCTGTTTTCAAGATAGTGAGTAAGTTCTCACGAGATCTGATGGTTTTATGAGGGGCTCTTCCCCCTTCACTCTCTGCTCTGTCTCTCCTACGGCCATGTAAAGAAGGTCTTTTCTTTCCCTTCATCTTCCGCCATGATTGTAAGTTTCCTAAGGGTTCCCCAGCCATGCGGAACTGTGAGTCAGTTAAGCCTCTTTCCTTTGTAAATTACCCAGTCTCGGGGAGTTCTTTATAGCAGTGTGAAAATGGACTAATACAGCATGTATGAGAAATGGGATGTTAGGAGAGCTGAGTCAGAAGGTGAGGGACTGCAGGGATAGAGGAGGCACAGGAGAGACCAAGTAGGGCCTTGTAGGCTTTGACAAGAGATCTCAGTTATCATTTCTGTACAACATGATACATCCTGGAAACTTAATCCTGGAAACTTCTTTTTCTTTTTTTCCTCAGTGACAACATTTTCAAAAGCTCTATTATCTTTCCCTGGTTTTATACATAACTGAGGTCTCCAATGTGTGCATATGCATGTTTAAATGTGTCACTTGCTTTTAAAAAAAACATGATTCTGTGTTATTTCTGGAAAATTCCTGAAATTCCTGAAAACTACATACATTTAAAAATGTTAAACATAATGTTCTCATTATTATCTGGTCTTGCAGTATTATCTAGACTTAAATTTTTTTTCTTCTTTCTTTCAAACTTCACATTGAAGCCCTTTTATCAAGCTCAGCATTTAGGAGACTCAAGGTTGGTATTTCAGACTAGGATGACACCTGTTTTAGATTGAACAGTAATTAATAATAGAAAGGTGAGTTAAGAAGCTCACCAAATGGGGCATGGCTTTGGGCCCAGTCATGGAAATATTGTCCATCTGCGGTCTGAGATTATACTTCCAGGTCCAGACACTGGATGTTTCAATATACCCAGAGATGCTCATTTTCTTGGTTATGTACTTATGTTACTCAAAATCACATGCAATGCAGTTTCAAAGGAGAATGTCAATTTATTTTTGTGATTAGAATGCTTTTGACCCATTTTCAAGGATTCCACTTTTTAGTGTCAAGGAAACTAAGAAGCAGGATGAATAATTACAAGGTTACTTGGTGACCATTGAAAAATAGAAAGGAAAATAAATTGTCTAAGAGAATGACTAATATTTTAAGTAACTTCTCAGGAGATCACCCCACAACAGAATTCATTTGTCTTTTGCTGGAATTATTTGTGCTTCCCAAATGTCGCTCTGTCTTAAGTTAGAGTTAATGTTCAATGGCTGTTTTTAAAAAAACCCAATATTCCTCTGATTAGCAACCCATTAATACACTATTTAAACATATAAATACACACTTGAGAGGTCCAGCTGGCTTTTCTGATAGGCTGGGAGACATTCTGTTGGCATGTACTTATTGAATCAGGCAAAACCTCAAGACTCTAGCTAGAGCCATTCAACTCCGCTTCACTGTGACCATTTTCTTATGTATCCTTCCAGAAATATTATATCTCTATAGATCTTCTTTTCTCCATAAATGATAGCATACTACTAAGTACTCTGAGCATTGTTTTTCTTTTTTTGTTAACATTATATATTTGAGATTGTTTTATATTAATGAATATTAACTTGCCTTATGTATCTTGACAGTTCCAGAGAATTCCACTGTTTGGATGAATAACAATTTAGGTTGTTTTCAATCTTAAATCCTTTGTGTATACCTACAAGTATATCAGAGGACAAATTTTTAGAAGTGAAATTGCTTAGTTAATTAGGTCATGCATTTCAAACATGGATAGATATTGTAAAATTTACCATCAGAGAGATTTTACTAGTTAAAGTATATCAAAAATTTGAGGAAGCATTTGTTTTCATACCCCCCTCATCAATACCATCTATTATCAAACTGTTTGTTCTGAAAAATGACGTCTTTCATTATGTTCACAACGATGTATATTTCTTTTCTCAGTCAATAAACACTTCATGATGGTCTATGATATACACACTTATGCAATTATGTTACCTGTTTATTATTACTGAAGATATAGTGATAAACAACATATAGCGTTTATATACATGTGGGATAAATAGACACATGACAGTTGCAGTGGTCCAAGTTTAGTACAATGGTGCAGTGGGAGCTATGGGAGGTACGTCCATCACAGTCTAGAAAGGGATCATCAACGGAGGCTTCTAGTGGGGAGAAACATGGGGAGAGACATGTAAACTAAAATCCGATGGAGGTGTAGAGTAGTTGGCTCGGCAAATCTTAGGAAAAGGAGAAGCAAAGAAGAGGAGACAGCAGACTCACACGTGCAAAAATGGGAATGGAGAGAGCAGAGAGCGTGTGGGGTTTGCACAAAGAACAGTTCAGAACCTCACTGTCATGACAGTATGAAGAGAAAGCGGGCAGTACTCCACCACCCACCAATGTAGCCCTCGAAATCAGTTGAGTTGTTTGAACTTTACCCTAACGGTAATATGACATAATCAAAAGATTTTTAAGTGGAGGCGTGAAAAATCAGAAGTATTTTGGGGCTCACACTTGAGATTGGATTGGGGAAGATACGGCTAAAAGTAAGTGGGAGTAATGAGGGGGCTGTCCCAGTAATTGGGTTCAGATGACATTTGCTTGATTTTAGGGATGTACGAGATATTCGTGGATCTTGTGTTGAAGCACCTAATACACGATGTCCCTTCTGAAGACGGGTGCATTAAACTGGGGTGAAGCACAAAGGCCACTGAGCAGCCTGGCTTGACTCCTGGCTTTGCCAGTTTGCATTTGCACGTGTCCAAGCCCTTGAGAGGTGCTGTGAAAACATAGAGATGGATGAGGGAAGTGCTTATACAGCACATACCGTATAAAAAGAGGGCTTCATACTTGCTAGCTGTTTTAATTTTTATTATTACTTTTCCTCGCTGCACATGGAAATGTCTTTACCTTTGTCTTATTATAAGGTACATACGAGGAGAGTTGCAGAACATGGGTGTTAGAAGAGATTTGACATATCTGTTCATTTTCCTAATTTTAGTGATGAGAAAATAAAGGGAAAGAAAGCAATTTAGATTTTTGCCAGTATTACAATTCTTTGTTCACGGGCACACCACGCCAGCCTGAAACTGTTCATTGGTCTGGTTCTCTTACCACCTCGTATATGTAGGTTTATAGTTTGGTTACGAACACCACCTTGTCTTAACCATAGATAGTTCCTGTGTTTGCCGACAGCAGCGATTTCTTGTGTGGAAACCCCTAATTTGGGAAACAATCTGTTTTAAACACTTTGTAGCACATCACTCAAACCGCACAGTTTTCGATAATCTTAGAAACAAAAACTGGGGTTGAGGCGGACAGTTAAATTCTGCAGACACCACAAGCTTGGATTCGTTTCAGCAGTCGGTCCTAAGTGGTTTGAAGCCCCTTCCGGGATGCCTCTTCTTATACGAACAACGCAGCGGCGCCAGGCGCCAGGGTCCTCACTTCTGCCTCCTGGATTTCCTCCGCCTTTCTGCTTCACCGAGGGCCCTGTGATCCGATTCCATCGAATTAACTGCTGTTTACCGAGGGTCTGCTGCGCCTAAGGAAGGCACCGGGCGACGAGCAAGGCGGGGACGCAGTTCGGGGACGCAGGGGTCCGGGCCCCAGTCCAGAGACAGGAGGTCGGCGCTTCGACTTGGCACCCGCCGACGAATTCACTCCAAGGTTCCCACTGGCGGAGCTCCTGCTACCTCCCCCCTCCCCTAAATGCAGCTCCCGCTACCTTCCCGCGCCCAGGGGCTGCTGCCTGAGCCCAGCTCTGCTCACTGGAGGGCGGCGGTGGAGAGGGTGCTGGCCCAGCGTCGGCAGCTGGGCTCAGGACCAAGGTGGGCGCCCGCCGGTCCTGGTCCCCCAGCCTCGCGGTGCAGGACCCAGGGCGCGGCCACTCGAGTTCCCCGGACGCTCTCCTTCCTGATGCTCGCTGTCCCTGCCCTGGCGTCCCCAGCCCGGGGTCGCAGCCTGTCCTCTCTCTCCCCCTCCGCCGCAGCCCGTCGCCTCCGGGCAGAGTTCAGGTTCAGCTTGGGCTTTCGCTCGGGATTTAGCAAGAGGCCGGCGGGGCTGGAGGGTGCGGGCGGGCGCGGGAGGCGGGGAGCGGCGGCCTCTGATTGGCCGGGGCGGGGGAGTGAGCGGAGTTTCCCACAATGCCCCGGTGCGGTGCAGCGGCGGATGGATGCTGCGGGAAGGGGCTGCCATTTGCTGCCCCTGCCAGCGGCGCGCGGACCTGCCCGCGCTCCTGCAGCCGCCGCCGCCGCCAGCGCCGCCAGCCCGCCCGGCCCCTGCAGCGGCGCCGCCTGCGCTCCCTCCGCGGCCGCCGGAGCGGGCGCCATGAACCCCAGCTCCTCGGCGGGAGAGGAGAAAGGGGCGACGGGCGGCAGCAGCAGCAGCGGAAGCGGCGCCGGGAGCTGCTGCCTGGGCGCCGAGGGCGGCGCGGACCCGCGGGGCGCAGGGGCAGCCGCGGCGGCGGGGGCCGCTGCCCTGGACGAGCCCGCGGCCGCCGGCCAGAAGGAGAAGGACGAAGCGCTGGAGGAGAAGCTGAGGAACTTAACTTTCCGGAAACAGGTCTCGTACAGGTAGGCGCGGGGAGCCGGCAGCCGAGACAGGTGCGCCGCGGCGGGAGACCCACTCTTCCCCCAGCAAGGGGCGCTTCCGCGGAGTTGGGCACCTCTCTGTTTCCACGCTTCTCCTTCCCCCTTTCCCCCTCTCCTCCGGGGGATGTCTGTCTTCTCCCCATCCTATCATTCCAGGCTGGAGGGCAGCAACGCCTGCTTTCCCCTGTGGCAGGAGAGAAGCACTGGGTCCCTAAGGTCAGAACAACAGAAATTTTGTCTCTCTCTCTCTCTCTCTCTCTCTCTCTCTCTCTCTCTCTCTGTGTGTGTGTGTGTGTGTGTGTGTGTGTGAGAGAGAGAGAGAGAGAGAGAGAGAGAGAGAGAGAGAGAGAAAGGGTTGCAGACTCAGTGATGCTTAGTTTTCTTAAGAGAAGTCGTCAAAGTTGCCCCTAAGCAGGTGTCATCTTCAACCACCCTTCCCCCACCTTCCAGATTTCGCTGGATGAACCTTTGGCACTAACTTGACAGCTGAGATCACTCCGACAGGCAGAAAAGAATAGCACTACACTGAAGAGAAATCTTTATGGAAGTTGGCCCTGCGTCGAAATCCCCCATGAAGGAAGAGTGGGTTTATGTCTGTAGATGCGCCACTGGTTATGGGGGTTCCATGCCTGCGTGCTCCTTGCCTCTCTCCTGGCTGGAGGAGGGTGTGGGGAGCCCGCTGGCAAGCTAGGGGTGAAGGTGAGAGTGGGGACCATATTTGCACCTAAGGATGAGTGTATGTGTAAGACAAGGACAGTGTGGGATCAATGGCCTTTAAATTAGGATAAAAGATAACCCCACATCGTATTAGAATCAGACAACGAGGAATTAGGATTTATTAAGGTCTCTCTCACCCCTCCCTTCCGCAGGCAAGAATAAAGACATTGGCAGGTTTGGAGAGTTGCTGACACTAACCCTACTGCTTATCGATGTTAAAGGTCGAGGTGATATGCAAGCATAGGTTTACAAAGATGTACACTTGCTGGAGCTCAGAGGGTTTCTGGAAAAGGGGTCAGTGAAAACATTCTTGTAACCCTACTCTTTCTGAGTTAGTGTTCCCTTCCCAAAAACCATATAAAGTATTAAGCCTGTCACACCATGTGCTGTTATGTAAGCAAACGCAGATGACAGGGGTGTGTGGGTTTGGGAGGGTGTGTTTTATTTATGGGGGCAGGTGTGTGAATAATTGGGATCCCCATACACATCGCCTGGCCTGGAGGCCACAGTCACTAGGGCATGTGCTCTGTGTCTAAGTGTTGACTTCTGATGACTCCTAAAACGCCTTCCTGGTGAGGTTGTTGCTTCTGCGTTCCTCCCATGCATTTTGTTCGCTGTGCGCTGAGGGAGTTCCCCACCTGAGTTGTTCTCTTAGTTACTCACACAGATCAGGTCCAAATGGATCTTTCTTTTTATACTTTGGTTTCTAAAAATAGACAGATGGTGGGGAGGGGGTAGCTCTAGGGAGGTATGCTAGGACACTGGCAGTTCTACTTCCTAGTTATGATGGCCCGTCTGGCCCCTGGGGGAACAGGGACTACATTCAGCCTAATTTAGGAGCTGTGAGTTGGAAGGGGGTGGTGATTACATGAAGCACAGTGTAGGCTGCTCCTGGCTTATTGGTATTCATCAGAGTCCTCATTGGGTAGGAAGACAAAGCCAGAGTTTGCAAGGGAAATCATTTCAGCTTGCCTCTTGTCAGGGGTCATTCTCTGAGCCTCCTTTTTTAAAATGTATGTTGTGTGGGGTTTTGGCTTTCTGAGTTGCATGCTCACACATGCACGTGTAAGTGTGTACACACACAAGCATAGACATGGACACAGACGCAGCATGTTTCTATAGAAGAATAATAACATTGTGTCTGCTTTACAATCCTTACATAGAGGTGGATTCTACTTCGTGAACATCATTTCCTTTTAAATAAAGCTTTACAGTCTCCAATTCCTGCATCAGTGTCACCTCAGGTGTCTGGTTAAAAGTGCCCACCACCATAGACTTGCAGAATCAAACTGTCTGTGGGTGAGAATTTTTAACACGCTCCTCAGGCGATGTTTATGCAGACTAATATATGGGGATTGCCACCCTATTTTGCCCCCAAGACTAAACAATTGATCTTTGAACTCATAAACCCTCCCCATCCAAACCAGGCCAGTCAGTCTCAAAGTCAGAGGAAAGATGGTGAAAAGGAGGTGCTTCCATCTGGAGCATGTTTGTCCCTGGGTAACAGGAAAGTGTCTCCATTTTGATCACTGTTACTTATTTGTTTTGGAGTCATGGTGAATGGCCTGCCCACTCGTCATGGCGGCCATTGGTGCTGGACTCCTGCAGCAGGGCTGGCTGTTTTACTGTGGGATGGATGAAGGGTGTGTAAAAAAAGAGCAGGTTTGTCAGGAGCTGAGGGTCGGCTCCTTGGTGGGGACCACACCACCTCCCTTCTGGGGGCACCTGAGGACAGTGTCTGGTGGGAGCTTATGGAGAGGAGGCAGGAAGACCTCACAGAATGGAGTCTGAGTGAAAGGACTGAGTTAGGGTATGGAGCATGGCTGCTTGCGTAAGGGGGATCATTTGAGGTGGAGGAGTGGAGATTTGCAGGTAGGCAAAAAATATCTTTTGAAGAACATGGATATTTTTGGAATGAAACTTGACAGGCAAAAAGAAGGGGGCTTTTGGAGAGAGGGTGTGTGTGCGTGTGTGTGTGTGTGTGTAGGGGGGTCTCATCTGCTTCTTCTGTTGCTAAGGAACATATAAGCTAGGGTTTAAAAATAAATGAGGAGTGGGTGGGCATATGCAGTGACTCCTGTCTTTTTAGGAACCAGAGCCCTTTACAAAAAGCCTTTAAATAACCATTTCTGGAGGCAGATTATTCATTTTGCTTGACTTTTACTTTGTTAAGTAAAATAAACTGCTTTCTATACTCCTAGATTTCCCCTCATTATCTATTCTTTGTTGGCTTTTTTTGAGAACCATTTTTCCCATGAGAATTTTTTCCTTTATTTCAGAATCTGCACCCCTAGAGCAAATAGTCTCTGTCGACTGTAAAGCTGAAGGTTTGAAAAGGCAGTGCGAGTGAGCTGGTACTTTTCTTTTAAAATTACTACTTCGTTTTTCTTTGCAAATTATGGTGCTGCAACAGATACATATGTGTAAATGACTATCTACTGTGTAGGAACTGTTTTTTTTTTAAACTGCTGTAAGAATTCCCATATAAGGCAGTACAATAAAAAAAAAAAGACTTCAGAAACACATAAGGGAAGGGAAGGAGAAGGTAGCTGATGTTTATTGTCTTCTATGCAACAGGCACTGGGCTAAGCCTTATTGTATATTGTCTTAATTAATCTTTGTGACAGTCCTGTGATGTGACTATGACTATTTCCATTTTATTGAAAATGAACTTGAGGCATAGAGCTTGGGCAGGAGGCAGAATTTAAAACACAGATGACTCCAAAGGACTGTCTCTTTAGACCGCATCACGCTGCTTCCCTAAACATTTATTTTAGGTTTGAGCTCTCTCTCCATGTGTGCATATGTGTATGCATGCGTGTGTGCAGTGTGAGTTATCTTCCCCCTCATCCGTAATACACGGCAGGTCATTACATATTATTATTATTATATATTATTGCATACCTTTTTTTGGCTTGTGGCCCTTTGTCTATATAATTTTAGGGAACTCTTCTACTATCTCAGAAATATAAATGAATATAAATTCATGATTGCAAATATATCAGTTTTGCTTCTGAGAACAAAACCACCTACATGCACCTGCTATGAAGATATCCTCGTTAGAGGTTTATATGCCTTAAAAAAAAATTTACACAGGGTTGTGTAGGCGAAGCTAGGTCCAATGAAGAGCTGGCCCATCGGTACCTCTTTGGGCAGCACAGAATGAGTGATGAAGTACAATTTTGCTTGTCAGTATGTCTGGGAAGACCATTACTTATGAGATGTTGATGCCTATGATTTAGTTTCTCTGCTCATAAACCATGCTGGTAATACTAAACCTTTCTTAAAGGAAGTTTTTGGTATGAGATAGAAATAGGAGCAAGGAGTATTAAACACTTTAGTTTGGGCAACCATGTAAAAAAATGATCTGTTATTCTTTATAGGTTGATGATTAGAATGTAGTTTTTTTGCGTGTGTTTTGTCCCACAAAGTAAGGTTGTGTTATTACAAGAAAGATATTTGAGGAGTTCGAAGCCGCGTAGGATAAAATGGATATTCGTCTTCCTTGCATTGTAATCAATAGTGTATGGGGGAACTTTTCTCCTGAATATCAGTATGTATCCTCTTTTGTAAATCCATTTTATTTTGTTTTTATCCGTGTTTTGCACATCTGTTAGATTTTTAAAGACTTTAGGATCAGATTAAGATCTTGGTTCTAATTTAATTCCTTTCTCAGTAATGACTTACATACTGACTGTTACTTCCTCAGTTAGGATACACACTGGGCAAGATTTCAATTCAACCACTGTCCGGAGTACTTATTCTGCTCTAAGTGACCTTTTAGAGGCTTGATTTTTACCTGGGAGATTGACACTATTGGGTCCTGTGGAATCCGGGGATAGGGAAGTTGAAGAGAGGTCTTTGCTGGTGTTCAATTCTGCTGTGGCAACAAACAACAGCATTGCCTCATGGGGCCAAATTCAATTAGACTAGAGCTAGCTCTTTCCAACACCGCACTTTCTAGTCTGAGGAAATGAGGGTTCCTAGTGAGAGCCCAGGCTGTCTACACCCTGTATGTTCGTCTGGCCTGGGATCTGAGAACATGTTCCCTACACAACTGCAAGGTATCCTTGAAGTTGAGTACAGTGTGAGACCAGAAGCATCTGGAAGAACTATTGCCTACGCGTTGGGCTGTGACATTTGCTTTCTTCCATGGGTATGTGTTGGTAACACTGATCCTGTGGAGACTAATTATTTTTCCTGAGGTCCTGTAACTAGTTTTGGGACAGTAGTTACTGCAAATAAATGATGGCATGTGAGCTTTTCTTACAGTGGATAACTTTGAAAGAAAGGTCAGAAGTAAAATGAAATCTAAGCCATAAAACTTTTTTCATTAAAATTTAATTTGCTCAAAATGCCTATAAAAATGGGCTGATTTCTAATTGTTGGAACTGATTGAAACCTATTTCAAGGCACAACAAACAATGCAGATAATTGGAGAAATAAAAATACCAAGCTAAGTCTGTTTGCCCATAATGCTTCCAGAACTCATTGCTGGCTTGTTCACCAGGAGAACTCCTCAATTGGTATGAGCTCAAAAGCATCCACTTGGGGTGATGGGTGGCTGGTCCTCCCCTGTTCTCACACGGCACTTTCAAATAGCTTTGTTAAGACTGAAGTGTCATTTACCGGTCTGGGACTTAGACTAGGGTTTGAACTTGGCATCTTTCTGCTAATCTCAGACAAGCTATGTAACTCCTTGGAGGCCCAGCCAATGTGTTTCTAAAATGAGATAATAGTAATACCTAACTTACAGGTTTGTTAGGAAGATTAAATGAGTTACTTTATTTAAAGGACATGGCATAGTGCCCTGCATAGAGTTAACTTGTGTACTTATTACCATTCCCCAAACTAAGTTGTTAGCTCCTTTGAAGACAGAACTTGCACCTGATCATTTGAATCGATGACTCCGATTCTTCTTGCTTGGTAGGTGTTGGATAAGTATTTATTGAATAAATACATTTCACTGGCATTTTAAAATAAATTACTACTGTTATTCATTCTTGGTTCATCTCAATTGTGAGTTTCTTTTCTACTAAAGAAACCTCTGCCTTTTTGTTATTTACACTTTGTCCAGCAGCCCAGGACTGCGTTACTGTTTACAGCTTCCTGTTTGCGTACCTGCATCAGCCATTTAGGCAGCTGTGAGGCTGGAGAGGGGTGGCAGAAACTCTTACTTAACCAGCTATTTGCAGCTTGTCAAAGAAAAGGCCTTAATTTGCCTTCTGAGTAGCACTAATTAGCTCTCCGGTTCTCTTTCTGTCTGTCTCATCCCTTTCCAAGGGGCAGCATTGATTTTCTCCTCAGGGAAATTTCTGTTGACTTTTCCTTCAGTGATTAAAATGTAAAAATGCAGAAAAAGGGCTACCCAGCATTCCTGGAGTCCTGACCATTGTCCAGCCAGCCGGAGGTCACTCCAGCCACCTCTGTTCTATGCTACTTCACTCCCTCTTTCCTTCCAGCTCATCTGATTGACTTTGGTGAAAAAGTTATTTTAGGAAGAATGCATTAGTCCGCTTAGTGACTCTAAGCTTTTGCTTTGTTTTTAACCCACTTAATAAAATCTTCAGAAAAGCACCAGCTACTTTTTATTCATGTACCATACAGAGCACTTGAAGAATGGCTCACGAGTGTCCTGACACCCATAGTGTTTAGGGAGAGGAGGGATGAGCACTGCTTGGGTTACTTTAGAGAAAATTAAATCATCTTGTGTGTGCATATTAGCTGAAGGAGGGGGCTGTGATTGGGTAGAGGTGGGAAGAAAGATCTTTGCATATGAATGTTAATGTTCTTTCCTTCCAGCCCTGAGTTTTGTGAGCCTTTGAAATAAAGTAAACAGCATTTTTTTTTTTTAAGGGCAACAGCTTTCTAACAGGGGCTTCTGTCGTTCTTGCATCCAACCTGAGTTTTGCTGAAATGGAAATTTGCCTTTAGATTTCCAGACTCATAAATAATGTTCTGATAAAAGAACCAATTCTGGTTTAAGCTGTAATATTTATAGCCTGGCTTCTGTTAGATGTTGGGAACAACATTCAAAACAGTAATATTTAAACCACAATTAAATTTCATTTTTCTTAACTTTCAATTACTTGAGAGGTAGAGGAGAGTACTGGTGAAGAGCCCTGCTACCTGGGTCCAAAGCTCCACCTCTGCCTGCTGTGTGCCTGCACAAGTTACTTAACCTCTCTGAGTCTTAATTTCCCTATCTACAAAATGGTAGTGATAGTAGTACTCATCCTGTAGAATTATTTGACATTTAAATGAGTCACAAAGTACATGCTATATGTGTGTTTGTTAAAGTGGTATTATCTAGACTTAAGTCCAGCTAAGGAACAGATTTGTATATTATTCTTCAAAATACAGAACATCATCAAATGTCAGCAGCTGGTGATAAAATTATTCAGGTAATATGAAAATGAGATAGACATAGACTTGAGAAATTTAACTGACAGGTTTTGGCATTCTTTAAGGTATAGAATATGTACTTTTTCTTTCGTAACTTATTAAAACACAATTCATTGTTACTAGGGGATGAGAAGGGGAGAAAGCTGCTTCTTAGTGCTTTGGAAATTGGAGCAGACAGAAGGCAGAGGTCGGAGGAGAGAGGCACAGTCAGTGTGCAGAGGAATCAGGTAGCAGCAATCCAGACTCCCAGCTGGTCATCTGAGAGCAGGAAGCCAGCCGTGGAGGGGTGGGTGAGAGGGGTCTCAGAGCTTCACAGTGTCAGGAATGGATAAGCTGATAAAGACCGGGGTACTAGAAATAGAATTGTCCCCTGTGATTCCAGGACAGAGGTTATTTCTCTTCTGGCCTGTCTTGATGATGTCTGCTTTGTACATACAGACAATGGCCGGCTGGCATGCCCTGGCAATCACAGAAAGAAGCTTTGCAGATGCTACCTGCCCTGGATTATTTCAGAAATGGAAGGTGCAGTCTTCTGGGATGTTCCATCAGTTATTTGAACCAGGCCAAACAGCAGAATATATTTTAAAAGATGTAGATGGTTATTAAATATTTGTTGGACAAATAAAACTGCTCAGGACTGTGAAATAAATGTTGAGGAGGTGAATTCATTTTTTTTCCCCTAAAAAAGGCAAAGATAAGACAGTTGGACTGCTTTTGTGTATCATGTAGTCTTTCAGGAAATAGCCAGAAAATAGATTCCTTGAAAGGACCAAAGTACATTTTTAAAATGTGTCATTCCTTTGTACATGAGAAAGATGTCAGGCTTGTAAGGAAAAATACATTTTTGCTTTTTTTAAAAAAAAACTTGAAAGCAATTTGTTGAAAGATAAAAAGAGCTTTACATAAGCTTATGTGGAAGCGGTCGGAAAGGGTTCCATGTATCATTTAGAGACAAACTTCTGGAACATTCCTCAGGCTGAAAGGCCTCAGATCTCATCATTGTCCTTATGGATGTGTCAGAGTTTGAGACAATCTCTTTCAGACTGAAAGCATTCTCTTTAAGAGTTTTGAAGGAAGAGCCTGTAATCCCAGCACTTTGGGAGGCTGAGGCAGGCAGATCACAAGGTCAGGAGATCAAGACCATCCTGGCCAACATGATAGAACCCCGTCTTTACTAAAATACAAGAAAAATTAGCTGGGTGTGGTGGTGCACGCTTGTAGTCCCAGCTACTTGGGAGGCTGAGGCAGGGGAATTGCTTGAACCCGGGAGGCGAAGGTTGCAGTGAGCCGAGATCAAGCCACTGCACTCCAGCCTGAGTGACAGAGTAAGACTCTGTCTAAAAAAAAAAAAAAAAAAAAGAAAAGTTTCTCCCTTTTAAATTGGCCCCCTCTCAATGCAAAGACTGAGGTGTGGCATGTTTCTTTTCCTCTGCAATTGAAGCACCGTCCTCAGTGTCTGAAGTTACACAGGAAGCTGCCAAGCATGGGCTTCCCTGACAGCGCACAACCTCGGGGCTGCTTGGTTTTCATGGCTGTCTTCATTAGCTTGGGCTGCTGTAACAAAGTCCCATAGACTGGGCGGCTTCTAAACAACAGACATTTCTTTCTCATCATTCTGGAGGTTGGAAGTCTGAGATCAGGGCACCAACATGGTCAGGTTCTGGGGAGGACCCTCTTTGGGGCTGCAGACAGCTCTCTTCTCATGGTGTACTCACAGGGTAGAGGTAGTGAGGCTCCTGGGGGTCTCTTTCCAGAGGGGCACTCATCCCATTCATTAGCGCCCCACCCTTGTGACTGAATCACCCCCAGTGGCCCCACCTTCTAGAACCATCACATTGGGGGTGATAATTTCAACATGTGACTTTTGGGAGGACATAAACACCAGCCCACCCTGCCTTTTCTCACAATATTCCAGGAAGCCACAGACGTCACTCCTCTTGTCCTTCCCAGTGGCCTCTGAAGGCCATTCCCAGAGGCAGCAAAGGCAATCCATGCACTTCCAAGCTTTTTGTAAGTGCAGCTCAGAGAAGGAAAAAGCTTTTCTTGGTTCAAATACTGACCGCAATGATTAACTTACCTCCCTACCTATGAATATTAATCATTATAAGTTACTGATTTTGCCAAATGCTTACACTGTGTCAAGAGCTGCTAAATATTTTACATTTGGGATTTCACTGGACCGTCAATTAAGTAGGGACTATTATTATTTCCATTTTACAGAGAAGGACATTGAGGCTTAGAGTTTAAGCAGCTTGCCTGCAAGTCACATAGCTGAGTGGCAGAGTTAAGATCTGTGCCCATATTTGCATATTGCTTATTACTTCCCTATTGCAGCTTTTCTTGTCCTCTTTTCACCCTTTCCCATTACCCTCTCTGTGTGCAAATAGCCATATTTTCACAATCTAGTGGTTTATTAGACCAAACTCTCTTGAGGAGAGAGACCCATGTGTTTCGTCTTCATGGGCCCAGCCAGACCTCACACAAGACATAGAGAAAGGCCTTGACAAAGGTTGATTGGCTGAGTGGATGAACATTCTTTTTATGTCTAAGCATAAAACTTAGCTCTGTGAATAATCATGTGCTACTGTCAGTTGTAGGGAGGCCAAGATTGAGCTTTCCATGGTGTTTTTTTGTAAAAACTATATGAATTTTCCATTGCACAAGACGGGGGAATAAATCCAGTTTCCTGGGGCCAAGAAATGATTGCAGGGATTATAGACTGGTACTGCTCCTTTTAAATTCTACAGTACAAGACCTTGTGATTTGTTGTAATCACAGTGGAACTTGAAGGGAGGTGATGGTACCATGGATTGGGGTCCAGTGAAGAAGCTAGGGTTAACTTATGTGCACTTTACATGTCTGAAATGGCATAGTCAGCCCCATTTGATTTTTACAAAAGATATTCTTAGAAGAGTCTGGTCTTTTACCTTTAGCTCGAGGACCTGTTTGAGCTGCAAGTCTTTGCAATATGAGTTTTTCCATAACAACATCCTTCAGAATTCGTCAGTATGTTCATGAGTGCAGTTAGAGACACCTAGAAAGTTCCAAAGGAACATTTTGAAAACCTGAGTCATTCTTTCTCATTTGAAGAAAACTTTCAGAATTTCTTAGGAAAATAAACCTCTACTTCAAAAATAAATGCCCAAGCTATTTAAGGATTAAAACAGAAGCTTTCTATGAGCCAGCGTGGAATTACTTATAACAAAGTCTAAGGGATTTTTTTTAAAGACAAATTTCTGGAGATTTCTTAAACTGTTATACTGACTAAATTTAGGTACTTAATAATAATAAAAATGTGTGTGGTGCTTTCACAGCTTACCATTTATAAACTCCTTTCACATAATTAATCTAACTTTACTCACAAAACAATCTTAGACAATCCCGTATTGTTTTCATAGCCATTGTACATTTAAGGAAACAGTCACAGTAGCTAAGCGACTTTCCCAAGGCCACGTGCCATAAGGGACATTGCCAGGTTCAGGCTGGTTTTCGGATCTGAAGTCTCATACTCTTTTCACTGCAGGATGCTGTTTCCACACCTGAATCTATGGAAAAATAGCATCATTTCCCTCTCATTAATTTTACTTACTTGAATTAATCTCACTGGTTAATCACAATGGACAAAGTTGGAATCACTAGCTGGCATTCTAAATCCATATTGCATTGACAATGAGGATGACCTCATTGCCATTGTCATTACCCTTCCTGTACACATGAAAACATGAAACTACAAGTGTGATGGTATATGTTTAACACTCCTCTTACTGGGGAAAAAGAAAAAAAAACAGGTAGAGATAGAGTCAGCCTCTTTCTTTGCATTAGTTGCTAAGCAGAAGCCATTTCATTGTAAAGGAGACCCAGTTCAAGTAATGGCATAGGTATTCCAAGAATAGTATTTCATTTTTATAGCAATTGCATTTCAGGTCTCCAGAAAGCATATGCTTCTGTGGCTCAGTGATTTTTAGGGGAAGAAATAGCCACCTCAACATATTTGTTGAACATATGGAGAAAATTCAGTATAGCTGATTACCTAATAACCAGACTTCCGTGAGCCGCACGCGGTTCACAGGGGCAGCAGGTTCAGGCTACCCGAAGTCTCCAGAAAATACTGCTGACAAACAGGTACATTTTGAGGCTGTATTTGACATTCACCGATACCATCTCAATGAAATACTCTGGGTAATTTAGAATTCTAAGGGTATTGAAATAACATGGTATAGAACAAAATTTTGTTGTTGCAGCCAAGGGGTTGGATGGTGCCAAGATTTCATTGTATTGAGCTTTTGCTGGCAGCTGAAAGCTCTTCAAAATGAAGATAGAAAATACGGTACAAGATAAGCATAATTCATGGAGCTCAGTTTATCAGAAGGATCTGAGTGCAGAGGAGGACGTATACTTAATGTCCCAATGGGTATGTGTGTGAAGGGGCGATGTCAATATACAAAGCTGTCAGGTGCTATATTTTTTGATTGCACTATCACTATTAATTTTGAAGGTGGATTGATCTGTGTATGGAAGCCTTGAAGCCCTTGGCCCTGCCTTTTAAGGCATTTCTGCCATCTCTGTTGTAATTTGCCAAACTATTGTGAAACTTATGTGTATCTATACAAATGTATTTTCTTCAGAGAATTGCTTCATGGAGTTGTTAAGGGAGCAAACTTTGTTGTTTTCTAAGAGTGTGCTGCCTAATACTGCTCCTCACCATCCCCCTCCTCAAGATATTTGAGAGAAAATGCCCCTTTCCAGGAGCAGCTGGGATGCTGGGAAGCTTGTCTTTAATTTCCAGTAAGTTGCCCTTCCATTTAAGGCAAAATACCTCTTCCAGGAACTAAAAGTCAGACTCAGAAGTAATACATGGATGAATTCACAAATGGTGAATGGTTATTCCCATTGTGGTGCTGGGTTCATTAGTATGGTTGGTTTTAGCATCTCTCGAACAATTAATGCCTCTCATATATGTTTCATCATGCACTTTTACAATGACTCAAAACAGCTTTAGCAAAAGCACTTGTGTTATACGAACCCAATATATAGATGGTGAAATCAAGACAAGAAAGGCTGGGGAGGAGAGATCTAAAACATTGACTTCCCGGCCTGGCATAAAACCCATAGAAATGCAAGATCCTAAGTGTCTCTCAGAAAAAGCATATCTGGGAGGTGCTGAGTGATATACCTTCAACATTAATATGAGGTCCTACTTGCCAAGAACTGTGAAGTGCTTTACATATGTGGTTTCAGTTAATTCTTATCACAACTTTATAAGGTAGATGCTTTTACTATCCACAGCTTTACAGAAAAGGAAACTGAGGCACAGGATAATGAAGTAATATGTCAGGGCCTCACCACCAGCCAACGGTGGAGCCAGGGTTTGAATTCCAGAACCCCCTGTCTAGTGCACTTAAGCATTATTTTGTGCTATGTTCCTATATGCATCCAAAACCCTGTTTTTCCTTTTAGGAATGACCTCTGTCCTCTTGTGTGTAGCCTTGGGGGGCTGTACATCAAGGTGCCTGGCTCTCCACCATGGTAACCAATGAGGCCTTTGGAAGCTGTTGTAGGGGGCTTCCTCTCACCACCCTGATAGCATCTTGGGGCAAGTGTATGACTTGAGCTTGGACGACCAGACTCTCTTGGACTTGGACTCAAAGGATTGTCAAAGGGATTGCCAATTTGTTCATATCCACTGGCAGTGCCCTGGTAGGACAATTCCTGCTGCTCTGGTTCCTGTCTTTATTCCAAGCATAGGTTGTGATATGGTTTGGCTTTGTGTCCCCACCCAAATCTCATCTTGAATTGTACTCTCATAATTCCCATGTGTTGTGGGAGGGACCCAGTGGGAGGTAATTGAAGTATGAGGATGCGTCTTTCCCTTGATGATCTCATGATAGTGAATAAGTCTCATGAGATCTGATGGTTTTATCAGGGTGAGTTTCCCTGCACAAGCTGTCTCTTTGCCTGCTGCCATCCACGTAAGACGTGATTTGTTCCTCCTTGACTTCGCCATGATTGTGAGGTCTCCCCAGCCATGGGGAACTGTAAGTCTAATAAACCTCTTTCTTCTGTAAATTGCCCAGTCTCGGGTATGTCTTTACCAGCAGCATGAAAACAGGCTAATACAGTAAATTGGTACCAGGAGTGGGGTGCTGCTGAAAAGATACCTGAAAATGTGGAAGTGACTTTGGAACTGGGTAACAGGCAGAGGTTGAAACAGTTTGGAGGGCTCAGAGAAGACAGGAAAATGTGGGAAAGTTTGGAACTTCCTAGAGACTTGTTGAATGGCTTTGACAAAAATGCTGATAGTGGCATGAACAATAAGATCCAGGCTGAGGTGGAGATGAGGAACTTGTTGGAAACTGGAGCAAAGGTGACTCTTGCTATGTTTTAGCAAAGACTGGTGGCATTTTGCCCCTGCCCTAGAGATTTGTGGAACTTTGAACTTGAGAGAGATGATTTGTGGTATCTGGTAAAAGAAATTTGTAAGCAGCAAAGCAATCAAGAGATAACTTGGATGCTGTTAAAGGCATTCAGTTTTATAAGGGAAGCTGAGCATAAAAGTTCAGAAAATTTGCAGCCTGACAATGCAATGGAAAAGAAAATCCCATTATTCAAGCTGGCTGCAGAAATTTGCATAAGTAATGAAAAGCTGAATGTTAATCACCAAGACAATGGGGAAAATGTCTCCAGGGCATGTCAGAGGTCTTTATGGCTGTCCCTCCTATCACAGGCCCAGAGGCCTAGGAGGAAAAAATGGTTTCATGGGCTGAGCCCAGGGACCTCTTGCTCTGTGCAGACTATGGACTTGGTGTCTTGTGCCCCAGCCACTCCAGCCAGAGCTAAAAGGGGCCAAGGTATAGCTTGAGCTATTGCTTCAGAGGGTTCAAGCCTTAATCCTTGGAAACTTCCACATGGTGTTGAGCCTGCAGGTACATGGAAGTCAAGCATCAAAGTTTGGGAACCTCCACCTTGATTTCAGAGGATGTACGGGAAATGCCTGGATGCCCAGGCAGAAGTTCACTACAGGGGCAGGGCCCTCATGGAGAACCTCTGCTAGGGCAGTGCAGAAGGGAAATGTGAGGTTAGAGCCCCCACACAGAGTCCCTCCTGGGGCACCACCTATTGCAGCTGTGAGAAGAGGGCCACCGTCCTTCAGACCCCAGAATGGTAGTTCCACCGACAGCTTGCACTGTGCACCTGGAAAAGCCACAGACACTCAACGCCAGCCTGTGGAAGCAGCCAGGAGAGGGGCTATACCCTGCGAAGCCACAAGGGTGGAGCTGCCCACGACCATGGGAACCCATCTGTTGTATCAGCATGACCTGAATTTGAGACATGGAGTCAAAGGTGATCATTTTAAGCTTTAAGATTTGACTGCCCAGTTGAATTTCAGACTTGCATGGGGCCTGTTGCCCCTCTGTTTTGGCCAGTCTCTCCCATTTGGAATGGCTGTATTTACCCAATGTTTGTATCCCCATTGTACCTAAGAAGTAACTAGCTTACTTTGGATTTTACAGGCTCATAGGCAGAAGGGACTTGCTTTGTCTCAGGTGAGACTTTGGACTGTGGACTTTTGAGTTAATGCTGAAATGAGTTCGGACTTTGGAGGGACTCTTGGGAAGGCACAGTTGGTTTTGAAATGTGAGGACATGAGATTTGGCAGGGGCCAGTGGTGGAATGATATGGTTTGGCTCTGTGTCCCCACCCAGGTCTCATCTTGAATTGTACTCCCATAACTCCCACATGTTGTGGAATGAGCCCAATGGGAGGTAATTGAATTATGGGACGGGTCTTTCCTATGCTGTTCTCATAATAGTAAATAAGTCTCATGAGATCTGATGGTTTTATAAGGGGGAGTTTTCCACACAAGCTCTCTCTTTGCCTGCTACCATCCACGTAAGTTGTGACTAGTTCCTCCTTGCCTTCTGCCACGATTGTGAGGCCTCCCCAACCACGTGGAACGTAAGTCCAGTAAACCTGTTTTTCTTCCCAGTCCTGGGTATGTTTTATCAGCAGCATGAAAACGGACTAATACAGGTCATCAGTCTTTCTATTCATTGTGAACTATCCAACATCTTCCCGATAAAATTCCTTTTCGTTTAAGTTAACTAGGTGGTTTAAAAAAAGTCTAACTGATAAAATATCATTGGCGAATGGCCCACCAGCCTCTGCTTGTGAATGTCCTTAGTGCCAGAGAGCTCTTGGATACATTAGGGGCATAGTTACACCATTGGTCAGTTCTAATTGTTAGAGAGTTTTTGTTATAGGAAAAATGAATATATTATCATTTAGTGAATACTTAATATGTGTTAGGAACTTTCTTGCCTCCTTTTTGTCATTTTCTTGTTTAATTCTCACAACAACTCTGAGTAGTTATCACTATTGTACAGATGAGAAAACTGTGTCTCACACAGGGGAAATAATTTAAGTCAAAGGGCTATAATTGATGGAGTCAATTAATTGGATTCAGACTCAGTTCTAAGTCACCCAAAGCACCTATCTTTTCCCATTACATTCTGCTGTCTTCATGTTGAGTCTGAAACTCACTCCTTAATTTTTTTACCTACTTAATATTACACTGTACTTCTGGAGGACATTCAGGATAATACCCTTTCCTTTTCTGTATAACAGGTCTTCGAATATTTGAAGTCAAATATCACATGCCTCTTCAGCTCTTGTTTCTTTAGACTGCACCATCTCCACTTTCATTCTATCCCTTATCCAAAAGTGGTTTTCAATCAACTTCACTTTTCTGGCTCTTTCTAATTTGACAGCATACTGGGTTATCCATGGCTTTCTTCATAAAAATGCAGCACTAACCTAAAAATGTGGTCCAACCAAGGTCACCATTAGCACATATGGTGCCTTTGTTCAAATTAGAAACAGGTTTCAAGTCTGGGATGCATGAATTTACAAAAATTCTCTTGCACTCCAGAGCACAGTCAGCTCCAGCTAGGACCTCTCCTGTGGTGGGGGGCACTGAGGCTGGGTTTCTGTCCCCATCTGCTCCTCCTTTGGATTCTCTGGTGCAGGATACACCTACATACCATAGGCATAGCTTTGGGGACTTCATTAGCTTGCTGTGGCTGTTGGTTGTGGATATGGATTAGTATGGGTGTGGACCAATTGCTGTGAAACTCATTCCAAAAGTTGAATATCCAGACTGCCAGTTTAACAAATTGCTGATAATATTTCCAAAGTTTTGCTTAGGTTGCAGCCATTTCACTTAAGACTGGCCATTTTAGCTTGGCTAAATGTTTACTTGGCTTGTTTCCTACTTATTTCAGATGCCACGCCCTTCTAGAATGTTCCACATCCATCCCTTCCTCTGTCCATCCATCTGTCCCTACTTCCCTCTCTCTCTCATTTTTCCTAAATAAGAAGGGGCAAGCTCTCTCTTAAGTTCTATTTACTATTATCTCTATTTTTCAGACTTATGCCTGCATCGTCCTCCTTTTGACCCTGCTGCTAGTGGAGAAATGCCTGTGACCAACTCTTCCAAAAAATGGCTTAAGCTATCTGAGAGGTTTTGGCGAACTTTCTTTCAGTGAGTTGACACAGAGCCAATGAAGAAATCCATGTGGACTTTGGCTAAAACTATATTTGGTGGCCAAGAAAATTACTTATCTTATCCAGAGGACAGCATTTTACTATTTTAAGTACAAAGGCTATGCCGTTCAATACAGTGGGCACTAATCCCGTGGACCTACCAAAACTAATTAAGTAAACTAAATTTGAAATCTGGTTCCTTCTTTACACTAGTCACACATTGAGTAAATAAGGGCCATATGTAGCTAGTAGCTGCCGTGCTGGACAGCACAGATACAGAACATTTTCATCATTGTGGAAAGTTCTATTAAACAGCACAGTGTTGTGGGATTAGCGTCAAGATACTAATTTATCAAAATTACAGAAGCCTCTAGATAGCCATCCTTGAATGATAACCTTGAATGATGAAGTTCTTGAATTACAAAGTCTAGTTTCCCAAGTTAAGAAGTTGTACTTTCAGGGTGTAACTAGGAAGGAGAGAGAACTGTAGACAGGAAATGTGGGGAGAGTCCTCTTTGGTGTTCCGCATCATCCTGCCTGTCCTATGTTCCTCTCCTCACCACAGTGGTGACCGAGGATAAAGGTAAAGACAGAGAGTTTGTCTTCTCTTTCCTTGGCAAACTGCATCTTCCTCTGCTTTGCCAGACATATTGAGCATTAGATGTAAGAGAATGTGTTCTATAGCTTTTGGGTGGCCTAGATGTTTTGCCATCTAAAATAGTTCAGCTTGTGGTGGCTGCACTTGGAGGTAGAATAAAGGTTACGGGAAGAGCATTATTGCTTCTCCAGCAATTAATTCCTAAAATTTGGGTAAGAGGATCATTCAAGACGAAGGATATGAACTTAGAATGTGGATGTGTAGCTTCAGGTTATGTCTGTGTCACAGAAATTGTTTCTTATGCTCTTATTCTTATATTATTCTTAACATCAGTTCCCATCATGTTCAATAAATATTTATTGTAAATTCACTAGGGAGGCATAGAATTAAATGCATGGACTTATACTTTTACTGTGGCTCCCCTGATTCCTAGGGGAGAGACCTTAGGAAGCTGTGAAAAGAGCTTCAAGGACAGAGCAAAAGCCCCAGGAGAATCTGTGTGTGTTTGTGTGGATTCTATCTGGTGCTTTGAACTGCCAATATTGCACACAAGGGTGTTCTAAAAATAACTCAAGTAATGTGCATTCTCTGCTGAAGGGAGTGAGATAATTCATGAGGATGATGAGAAATGAAAAAGGAGAGAAGCTTTAGAAGATGAGAAATGAAATACATGCATCTCAGTGGTCTCTGAGGCTCTTCCACGCACCGAGTGCTTTCTTTCAAGTCTTGGTATTGAAAGCTGGGAAAAAGTACTTAAAAAAAAGCATCACTGGGAGAACATTGGGGTTTTCTCACCTGTTTTATAGCATGAGGAATCCTCTCGATAAAAACTTACCTATGTTGTAAGAATAGATATGGAATACTAATTTGTTATATGTGCAAAACACTATTTCAAGCACTTGGTGAAGAATCCAAAATTGAATAATAAATGATTTTTACCTTAAAGTTGTTTCAAGTTGCTTATAACTTATTGGAGAAAGAAATAAAAAAAATAGCCCACTATGTGCCAAATACTATGTGAAGTGCTAGAAATAAAAGAGAAATAAGAGTCTCTGTTATCAAGAATTTATGGCTTGGTGATAGAGAGAAGCAAGACATTGACCTGTCTACAGGGTGATCAATACAAAGAGAGCGGGCGGTCAGCGGGCAGGATAGGGGAGCCCTGAGAGTGGGCACTTATGTCTGAGTGGAGAGTGGAGGATCTGCAGCAAGTGATGGCTAAATGTGCCTTGAAGGAGGAAGAGAAGATAACCAGGTGGAGAGAGGAATTAAAGGACTTGTTCATGTCATTGATTGAATGGAGAAAACATACTCAGGGTTCTAAATGGCAAACTAGAAACAGAATTGTAGAACACAGTCCATTTGCTTCTAATCTCTCCTGAAAAGCTCTCAAAGTAGATCATTTGAATATTTGAAGGAATGAAAGGCTTTAACAGGTTCCACTAACCTAGAATTCCACACATAAGTGAGCTTTACTAGAAGTTATATCTATTCCGTGCTTCTTAGACATCAGCAGCTTGAACAAAGGTAAAGCAGCGGGCATAGCATGATGCACATGATTGTATCTGGATCTGGGTGATAGGAACACAAAAGTGGGAGAGGTTAGTTCTGTTTGGGAGAAGTTCTCTTGGAGCACTGACTTTAAAGAGTTGGTAGGATTTCAATAGGAGGAGATGGGGACACAAGGAGGGAGAGTATGGAAAGCGTTCCAGGCAGCAGGAATTGCATGAGAAAGGATACAGTGGTAGAAATGTATGACATATTTGTGCAGCAGTGTGAATGGTGATGAAGTAGTTTGGGTTGAGCATAAGGATAGAGTGGAAGATAAGGCAGGGAAGGTTAGTTAAATGCTCATTATGGAGGACTTTGAATGCCATCAGAAGAATTTGGATTTTGTAGTTAATAGGGAGCCATTGGAGACTTTTGAGCCTATAAGTGATGCTCCATACTCAGCTGTGGGGAGGTCCTTGTTCTCTCTGAAGCCATTGCTGGTTACCCTGCATCCAGAGTCGCTGTTATAGCTGCAAGTCATTCCTGTGCAAGTGACACCTCCACCCTGCCGTGCCTCCAGACACTCCAGTATGGACAATAACTTTTCTTTCTCCTCTAGCACGTGAAGAAGGAAGGGGGACCCCTGTTCTGTCTGCAGGGGCCATGGTGGCTGAGAACCAGGCTTTTCTCATGCCTTAGGAATAATAGGAAGTAGCGTGAGTTTCTAGTCTCAGATGAGACTAGAAATCTAGTCTCCAGCTTTGGGAAAGATTGAGTAAGGAGAATTTGAGATGTCCACAGAGTTTGAACGTGAAACTCATTTTTACATAAAGGAATATAACGGATGGTGTTTAGATTTGATGCCATTCATTATTACTTTAGCAAAATAACATTGTCCTAAGTTCTATACAGGTAAATACACAGAAAATTCTGGAACGTGGCTTGCCTCTGAGCTAGGCACTTTCCCTCTAAACTGTTTGGATAAACTCGCCTGCCCCCGCCGCCCCCTTCCCCCTGCCAGATCACATCACTGGACTTTAAAAAACAAAAATGAAGTGGATAGGTTTTTTCCCCCAGATTCCAATACCTAGAAATCATTGAACAAATTAATAGGAGAAATGTGTGTTCTGAATTTGTTAGAAAATAGTAGTCAAGCAGCTTAAACATTGTTCACTGTCAGAGGGCTGTGTTACTGTCTAACACTGTTACATGAATAGAGATTGGCTGGACCAGTTAATAGAAATACAGATAATTTTGCAGCTAAGAAAGATTTGCCTTTAGCCGCAAACCACACACTCTTTTCAGACATAATCTTCAGTAAATGGAGTGCAACATTGTGGAGGAAAGTCAGTGTGACCAATTCTGACTGCTGGCTTTCAGGCCTGTTCCAGAAGGATTAGGACGATGGTCGGCTTATTCTCTGCATTATGTACATGCATTGCAATGCCTGAGAGCTGGCTCACGCTCTGCATTTTGGAGAAATCACCTTTTTTCTCATATAAATGGAAAATAGAGAAACATAGAAAAGAGAACAACTTTGAGATCAAAGTATTATTAACAGGCAGGAAAAAATAGAGTCTTGGTTTAAGGCCACCCAGAGTGATGAACAGTCTTGGACCCACAGGCCCACATGACCTGCCTGACTTGGAGATACAACCTACAAACTGATTTCATGATTAAGAAGTTAAAAACTTGATTTTTCAACTAAATCCAATTGTTAATAATGTGGAGACTACTAAGCAAGGTCATAATTCTAGTCAACAATACTAAATTCAAAGATGTAAAACTTCATATTTTTTTCTTGTTACTTAATAGAGGCAGTTTTATTTTAAATGAAAAAAAGTGTGTCCAACAATTTCCTTTCTCGATAGCCTTCGTTCAAAAAGGTTTACTTTTCACTGCCCTAGATTGACAAAGACATAAACAAATTCAGAAAACAAGTCTGTTAATGTGTCACCGTCCGTCCATGTTAGAAAATACTACTGCCTACCACTGAGTGTGTGTGTGTGTATGTGTGTGAGTGTATGTGTATGTGTGTGTGTATGTGTGTGTGTGAGTGTGTGTATGTATGTGTGTGAATATGTGTGTGTGTGAGTGTGTGTGTGTGAATATGTGTGTGTGTGTGTGTATGTGTGTTGGGGTGCATGCCTGTGTAAATGGGCGTTTTTCATGTCACTTGCTAATCCTCAGATAGGTCTCATTCTCTGAGCCCCCATGTTCTCATCTGAAAAATGAGGCTAATGATACCTATTTCCCAGCATGGCTGTTGGTGCTGAATGGAATAATGTGTGCACACTGTAAATTTTATAGCCCTATAGCCATGCAAGATATTGCTGTCACCACCACCGTGCTTCATCACATGTGTGCCGTCTGCCATGGGATAACGTGAAGACATTACAGACTTCTTAGGGTAATGAAATTTCTTAACACCAGCTCTGGAGCCTCGGTTTATAAATGGTACAGATTGTTTTGGAGACGTGCAAATGCAGTTATGTGAGGGTTGGCCAGCTTTTGGGTTTCATTGTTAAATATAATATTTATTTAACCAAAGTAATATATAAGCAAGACTTAAGGCATAGCTCATAGTTAGAACTACAGAGCTTTATTGTGGAAGACAGTGTGGCAATTCCTCAAAGAAATACCATGCAATCCAGCAATCCCATTACTGGGCATATGCGCAGAGAAATATAAATCATTCTATTATGAAGACACATGCATACATATGTTCACTGAAGCACTGTTCACAATAGCAAAGACATGGAATCAACCTAAATCCCCATAAATGATAGACTGGATAAAGAACATGTGGTGCATATACACCATGGAGTTCTATGCAGCCATAAAAAGGGATGAGATCATGTTCTTTGCAGGCATATGGATGAAGCTGGAGGCCATTATCCTTAGCAAACTAACACAGGAACAGAAAACCAAATACTGCATGCTCTCACTTATAACTGGGAGCTAAATGATGAAAACACATGGACATACAGAGGGGAGTAACACACACTGGGGCCTTTTGGAGGGTGGAGGCGGGGAGGAGGGAGAGGATCAGGAAAAATAGTGGGCACTAGGGTTAATACCTGGGTGAGAAAATAATCTGTACAACAAACCGCTTGTGTAACAAACCTGCACATGTACCCCTGAACTTAAAAGTAAAAAAGAATGACAGGGCTTTAAATAAAACCCAATAATTCCATTTTCTTTTCTTTCTTTTTTTTTTTTTTTGAGATGGAGTCTCACTCTGTCCCCCAGGCTGGAGTGCATGCAGTGGCACAATCTTGGCTCACTGCAACCTCTATTTCCAAGGTTCAAGTGATTCTCCTGCCTCAGCCTCCTGAGTAGTTGGGATTACAGACATGTGCCACCATGCCCAGCTAATTTTGTATTTTTAGTAGAGACGGGGTTTCTCCATGTTGCTCAGGCTGGTCTCGAACTCCTGACCTCAGGTTATCCACCAGCCTCGGCTTCCCAAAGTGCTGGGATTATAGGCGTGAGCCGCTGCACCTGGCCAATAGTTCCATTTTCAAAGTCTCTCCCATACTTTCATTTCTTCAGCGTTGTTATGATATATTAACTGTTTTTTTTGATTCTGCATTTGTATTTATACATCACATGCTACTAACCACTAAGTGCTGTTTGGTAATTTTTTTTAACTGTCCCTTCTGAGGTGAGGATTAAGTAGTTCTCTTTTTATCCCACCCTTATGTGTTTCTTCTTCCATCCTTCCAATACATATTACAATTTTATTTAAATCATTAATAAATGCTTATATTATCATGACTTTATAAATCTTATCCATAGCCGAGTCACCCAGTGTGCTATGAAAACCTTTCCTTTCTTGTATTATTGGTCTTATTTTAAAACTTATTTTCATATGGACTTACTCATGATTCTTCCACAAAGTTCTTAACAGGACAATAAATGTTTTATGGCATTTAATCGTATCAAATAATGAGTCAGTTTCATGGTTTTTCTTGTAGACAGCCCTTCTGGTTCCTTCCATCATCTTGCCCTGTCTGAACTGGTTTTTACGTAGCTTCCGTTCTTCTCCAATACTTTGACATCCTTCTGCCATTTTCCTCAGGCGGATCCTCTGACTTCCAGATTTCCTAAGCGTCACACCTCCTTTTCTGACTTACACCTTGTTTGATGGAACAAACAATTTTAAGAAGGAGAAGAACAACACCAGCCTCCTCAATGAGGTTTTTTCCCCAGGAACTCTCTTCCTATTTTTAGATGACCAAGTTGAAAAAGTTTTTCAGGATGTGAAACATCCGCAGGAGCTTCTTTGCAGAGGGTACATGGGAGTTAGATATTTAGAGTCCTTTTATGTCTGAGAATATATATACATTTTACCTTCACACTTGACTGAGAGTTTTTCAGGTTATGGAGTTCTAGATGGGAAATAATTTTACCTCAGAAATGTGAAGGCATATCTCTGTTGCTGCTGTGCTTACAGAGTCACAGCTGAGAAAAATTCCATTCTAATTCTCAATAACTTTACATCTTTTTCTTTCTTTCTGGTTTATTTTTAACATTTTCCCCTTTATATATATTGTTTAGGAATTTCAAAACTGGTGTACTTTGTATAGGGACATATATTCATGGGTTTTGGGACCTTTTTAGATCTCTTCGCTCTAAAAATTTTTAATGCCGAGAAATTTTCTAGTATTTTTTTGGGGGGGTTGGGAGAGAATATTTTCCTCCTCCCCAATTTACCAGTTGCTTTTTTCCTGGAATTTATATTAAATAGCCCATGTATCTACTGAACTATTCCTCTGATTTTTTTTTTCTATTAAAGTTCTCCTTTACCTTTTATTCTTCTTTCTGGGAGATTTCCTCATTTGTTTGCCATCCTTTCACTGGATTTTAAAATTTTTTGTGATCATACTTTTTATTTCTATGAGCTCTTTCTTGTTTTCTGAGGTTCCTTTTTGTTTTATTTTTGTTACATAGCTTTAATATCTTCTTTTATTCATTGAGGGTATTAATAATAATTTTTGGATGTCGTATTCACCCTACGTTAACTCTGTTTTCTTCAAAAATTTTCTTCTCTTCATGCTGATAGCTTCTTTTTACATTGGAGGCTGTTCAAATGTCTGATGATCCAGTAATATTTAAGAGAGAGGCCCCAAAAGGCTGAATGGAAGCTCGGTGTGCATGTCTGTGACTTATGCTTCACTGTGGGGTCCTGGTTTGTTTTATTGAAAAAACATTAAACTTTGGCATTTTCTGTTTAGTTTTCTCAGAGAAGAATCCTCCACTTTCCTTAAGAGTTCTACATCTATCTTTTTTCTGAGGCTGAATAATAATAATTATTATTATTATTTTGAAGACAGAGTCTTGCTCTGTCCCCCAGGCTGGAGTGCAGGGGAGTGATCTCGGCTCACTGCAACCTTCACCTCCTGGGTTCAAGTGATTCTCCTGCCTCAGCCTCCCGAGTAGCTGGGATTACAGGCATGTGCCACCACGCCTGACTAATTTTTGTATTTTTAGTAGAGACAGGGTTTCGCCATGTTGGCCAGGCTGGTCTCGAACTCCTGACCTCAGGTGATCCAACCGCCTCAGCCTCCCAAAGTGCTGGGATTACAGGCGTCAGCCACCGCTCTGTGCCCTGAGGCTGAATTATTATTATTCAGTGGATAGGCTTTCATTTGCTCTCTCTGCTTTTAGTAGAGGGTCTCACACTCAAACCCAGCTGCGGTTGTATTTTCTAGTTCTCTCTGGTGTAGCTTTTTTAGAAACTAAATCTCCAGTCTCATAGCTGTGTGTGGCACATGGGAGTAGTCAGAGGTCCTCAGAATGGGGGTCTAATTACTCTCTAGAAAGGATTCTTCCTGTTTTTCGCTCCTCCTCACACCCTCACCTTCAGCAGTACCTGATGCCTCCAGTTTCTGAGCTTTTCTGGAACTCTGTGGGGTGACCCCACCTCTTTTTGTTTGCTGCTTCCTCCTTAACACATTTAATTTCTGGATTTGTCTACTCTGCCTGCATTCAGCTCACTTCGCAGCTTCCAAAAAGGTTGTCATCTGTCTCTTTTATTGTCATCTCCTGTTTTCTTTCTTTTCTTTCTTTCTTTCTTTTTTTTTCCTGATGTTTGTCTTTTATTTCCTTGACTTTCATCTTAGTGGGAGTTTCTGGAGAGAGCTGGGCTAAAAGTATGTGTCCAGCTCACCATAGTGACCTGGAAGTTGCTTATTCTGTTTTGCTTTACAACAATAGAAAAGTTAACATATTCGTGTATTTCTTCAGAATTTTTAAACAATGTTGTTAGTTCCTCTTACTTCTAAAGGACTTTTAAGAGTTTTTTTTAGGTATTTCATCTTTCCCAATTCTCTGTCTGTGACCAGGGGTGAATTGGTAATTTTACATCTTTTTTTTCAAGCATTCCAAGTAGAGGAGGCACCCCCTGTGACTTCCAGCGGCATTCTGCAGCAATTGAGTTGCATTCATTCAGCTCATCATTTACCTTGCAGCCATCAACTCCTTTCAAAATATCCCTTTGATTGTCAGTAACTACTGACGTGAAGCTGTGGGTTTCTTCCAGGAACAATGCTCTTCTCTGTAGCCTGTGTTCTCCCAGTTTTCTGGGAAGCCCTGAGACTTGTCATTCTCCTAGCAGCTCAGATGTCATTCTCCTCAAACACCCAGAGTTCATTTAGCACCAACAAGGTGCTCAGTCTGGGCTTTCTGAGGGACTGTCATTGGGGAGAGGCTGTTGCTAATGAGGTGCAAATTGGCAGCAGCTGGGGAGGAGCTGCTCTCTCCCTCTAGGGCTGGGCCCCAGGGGAGGAGGGGAGGGTTGCTCTGACATTTTCAGAGGAGGTTGGTGAGGGGCCGAAACTAGAGACTTCTCACCCTTTAGCAAGGCCTGATGCCTGGCTGGGGGAGGCCCTTGCGTCTTGCTGGGAGGCTGGTCTGGTCTCACACAGCCCCACCTCCAGAGTTGCTGCCAGCTGGCTAATTTCTTGGCTGCCTTTTCTGGCTGGCTTTACTTGCAAGCAGGAGAGGCCATGATCAGACACGGGGTTTTCCCAGACGTTGGAGAGACAGCTAAGAAGACCCACAGCCCCCAGAGACACTGTCCTTGGGATTGGTGTTCTAGAAGGTTATGAGGTTGGGGTTTGGTGGTGGAAGAGGGGTTACTGTAGCAACTGTTGAAACAAGAGAGCCCATCCATCTCCCCCCAGCATTTGCCCGCCTGTTTTACATGGAAGAGCCTCTTATGCATTAAACTGTTCACCTGAGTGCTCCCACCAGCTGCGCTTCTCTGCTTCTGCAAGGTGCAGGGCTCTCACAACCATTTTCATCTGCAAGGGTCTCTGCCAGAGCTGTGGCAGAGTTTTCTGTGGGATGAATCAGAAACTATGTTCTGATGAAGAGAAAATGGAGGGCAGTGGGTGGATGTGGAATGTCAGTAGGTAGTTAAGTGGCTTTTTGTCTCCTGGTCTGTCTGACAAAGTGTGCTGATTGGGGCCTCCTGCTGTGACATTCATTTGGGTGATCTTGAGCAAATCTCTTAATTTCTCTGACTTTAGCATCCTTCATCTTTTTTCTCTTTATCTCATTTTTTCTAACTTTTTAAGGAGCACACTGAGTGCTAGCCTAGATGCAAGGATGAGTGAAATGAATAAAATGCAGTCCCTGTCCTCACAGAACTCACCTTCTGGTGGAAGAAGGTGGACATATGAATAACATAGACTTACACATGATGAGAAATGCACTATGTCGAAGGCATGCAAGAAGTGTCATGGGATGATGAAGGAAGGGGCAACGATGCTCTCTGAGAGGGTCAGAGAATGCCCTACAGCGGTAGTGACATTTGAACTAGTTGTTGAAGACTGATTCTGTAGGGGGACAAGGAATAGTAATGGAGGTTTGAAAAAACATGGTGTATTCTAGAAAAGGCAAGTTGTTTGTTGACACTAGCATGCATGTGCAGGATGAACTGGCAGGCTGTGGGGCTGGCAGTGGACTAGGTCAGATGATGTAGAGTGCTTGCCATACAATGAGTTTGGATCTCACCTTCTTGGGGATGGGGAGTTGTGCTGGGCTGTGCAGAGAACCATGATCAAATATTTGCTAAATGAGTAGGCTGGGCCATATGATCATTTAAGATCCCTTGTAGTCTGGCTGGGCGCGGTGGCTCACGCCTGTAATCCCAGCACTTTGGGAGGCCGAGAAGGGCAGATCACAAGGTCAGGAGATCAAGACCATCCTGGCTAACACGGTGAAACCCCGTCTCTACTAAAAGTACAAAAAATTAGCTGGGTGTGGTGGTGGGCGCCTGTATTCCCAGCTACTCAGGAGGATGAGGCAGGAGAATGGCATGAACCTGGGAGGTGGAGCTTGCGGTGAGCCGAGATGGCGCCACTGCACTCCAGCCTGGGCAACAGAGCGAGACTCTGTCTCAAAAAAAAAAAAAAAAAAAAAAAAAAAATTCCCTTGTAGTCTGAAGTTCTTGGATTTTCTGTGTGGGTACAAAGCTGTGGGTCTGGGAACACAGCTTCGTTGAGGAGTGTTATCTGGTGTAACGTCTGTGAGTAGGTGTTTAAATGTGGGCTGTACTCAATAGCTATATTAAGAGGTAGCATCAAGCAGGGAGTGGAGCACCAGGTTCCCAGTTAAGCTGGAGTTTAAATATGCAAGTCTTGTTTCAGCCTTTGATCGTGCTTTTGACCATGGCTAAAGCACTTAATCTGTCGAAGAGCCTTAGGATCATCACCTGTAAAATGGAAATTTCCACTTCCGTGCAGTTGGGAGGGCTTTTTGTAGAAGCTTTATTTGACAATGATTTTTCTGTTGCTTAGGTCATTTGAGGGGAAAAACATTATTTTAAAGTTTAACGTTATTTCTAATTGTCTTAGGAACTATCAACATACATGGAAATAGAAATTATCTGTGTATTGATTTGTGTGTAATACACTTATGCTGAGTTTTTCCTGAGTTTTTGATCCATAGATAGATAGGAATCTGGTGGGAGTTGGAAATATGGGCAAAAAATGGTGGGAGGGCCAGGCGCGGTGGCTCACTCCTGTAATCCCAGCACTTTGGGAGGCTGAGGCAGGTGGATCACCTGAGGTCTGGAGTTCAAGACCAGCTGACCGACATGGTGAAACCCCGTCACTACCCAAAATACAAAAAATTAGCCAGGCATGGTGGCGCATGCCTGTAATCCCAGCTACTTGGGGGGCTGAGGTAGGAGAATCCCAGCTACTTGGGAGGCTTGAATCTGGGAGTCGGAGGTTGCAGTGAGCTGAGATTGCGCCACGCACTCCAGCCTGGGCAAAAATAGCAAAACTCTGTCTCAAAAAACAAACAAAAAAATTGTGGGAGATGGGAATATGTGCCAAAAACGGTGTGACGGGAGCTCAGTTCATGAACGTACAGATACACAAAGCTTAATGGTCCACTTGAGCCATCTGAGGAGCGCACTTGTGTTGTTGATGACACATTTCTGGACTCCTAAATATTAGTTTATGCTTATTGAACTTTTGACCTAGAGGATTATTATGGAATGGAATCACATGATGAGCAGTTTGGACCAACTTCAGAGCAATTCTAAATCTCTGAGTTGCTTGTTTGCTTTCGGGTTGGGTATATTTCCTTCAATTTTGTCTTAGAAGGTTTTTAGCTTGGTAGCCTGCCATCTTCTCAAAATATTCCCAGTTAGCTCATCTTTGTAACCAAATGGAATAAACGGTTTCTATATGATTCTCATGCTGTAAGACAATGTCATTGATAGTGTGTAGCCAAGTAATGGTGAAGCCAATAAGAATATTCAAAATATGGAGCAACTGGTACTGGTTGTGGATGACTGATAAGTTCGTACTAGTACATAGTGTCCGATGTTAGCCCCTGCTGTGGCTAAGAAGGCCTGGGACACACATGCATAGGAATAAAACAGATGTGGCATATTAAAGACTGGGTAAGAAAGGGTAAGAAAGGCATGGGAGGGTACCTTTTAGCATTGGCCTCACTCAGATACAGTTTGCATTCTCTACATTCGTAGGACTCTTATCATTGAAATAATCCACTGGTATCTGCAGATTGATTTTCCAGTAGGAGTGATGGTCAGTGTGACCTACCAAATATCCTCACATCTGGTCTGCAAGGGCTTTATTAATCACTAGTGAAATTATGACCATGGTCTGTGACTATAGGACTGTATTGGGGGAAGGTGAGTCACAATTCGACAGCAACAGTCTTTACTTGTTCTATACACATAAGAAAAGTACTCATTGAAGAGTATGTTTTCCTCATTCTGAACTCAAATAAACACTTTGTTGTTATTGAATGTACGTCACTTATCACCTTTAGTATTATTTGAGAGTTATAGGTATATATATCTTGTGGCCTCTAAATAATTGTAAAATCCTGAGGGCAAAGTAGTTAATTCATTCAATAAATATTTATTAAGCACCGAGTATGTGTCAAGCACCTACTGTGTGTTATAGACACTGAATACAAATGAATTAGACAATGAGACACTTTGAATTGATGACGCTTTGAATGGAATTGATGAAAGGATGATGGGGAGTTGTTCAGTTGAAGAGGGGTGGGAAGGGTCTTCTACAAAGGTCAAGAGGACAGCATAAGCAAAGGTATGGCCATGGGAAGTGACTTGGCTGATTAGGAAATAAAAAGCAAGTTGGTAACCGAGAAATATAACATGATCAGTTGGGTCAAGAAGTGAGACGAGAATGATAACAGTGTTTATCACTTAAATTGTCATTTTAGTGTTGCTATTCAGTGAGGGAGATTTTGTCATAACTCCCGGGATGCTACTGGCATCTAGTGGTTAGAGGTCAGGCTACTGATAAACATCCTGCAATGCACAGGATGGCCCCTCACAACAAAGAACTCTCTGGTCCAAAGTATCAGTAGTGCCAAGGTCGAGACTCCCTTCTTCGGATCTCTTTACATTTGGATTGCATCATTCAGGTCTTAACTCAAAAGTTCCTTCTTCAGCAGCTTCCTTACTCACCCCCTATTGTCATATAAAAATTTTCCTCTCTTTCTCTGTCACTCTCTATTACAAAACAATGTTTTCTGTCTTTATACCTTTTGATACCATCTAATGTTATATTATGCATTTGTTTATTTTTATTATCTGTCTCTCCTCTTTTAAAATATAAGCACCACAAGGTCTTTGATTGGTTCACTGCTGTATCTCTAGAATTTAGAATAGTGTGAGGCACATTGGAAAATGCATGGAAAAGTTCAATATATGGGTGTTCTGAGTGGAAGAATGTGGTAAGTTGGACATAGATTCTGAGTTGCTGGAATAATCATAGTAGTTAACATTCATTTTTACCATTGATACTAGGCCCTGTTCCAAGCATTTTGCATGTATTAACTCAATCCCCAAAACAACCTCAGGGGGTAGGTATCTGATTATTTCCATTCTACATATGAACCAACTGAGAAAGAGAGTTATTTTCCCAAGATGTACATCTAGCAAGGGGCAGTGTTCAAGAGGTAAATTGCCCAAGGTGATCTTGTGTGTTTATTCACACATGCTTTTTGTGGCTATTAGTCTGAGAATGCTATGGGGAGTTGGGGGTTAAGTGACTTGGGAATTGGATTTGAGGGGTTTCAAACAATGCATCCAAAACATAGATGGACAGGAAATATAATGAACTAAATGTTGGTCATATCGCACTCAAGGGACCTGTGAGCCATCAAGGTGAAGGCTAACATGAAAAGGATTCTCTCATTCAAGAGAATGGTTTCAGATGAAGTGTGGAATTTGTAATGGGAACTGAAATCAGGAGAGCAGACTTGATTATTTAGGGACAGGTTGATGATGGGAACAGACCCAGGGAACACCCTGACATCACAAATATATAAGGGCCTATAATATAATATATAAGGGTACCCATAATGAAAATAGAAAGAGCAGTAGAGTCACATTTCAAGTTCTGCTTTGGGCACAAGCTTCTGTCTAAAGTCTCTTTTCTCCCTTGTAGAACTAATCTTTTCTCTCTCTGTTCTACCTACAGTATTTTATATTTTCAATGTATTAAGTGACATAAGAGAGGTGTTAGATGATAGCTAGTACTACGAGTGTCACCTAAGCCCGTAAACTTCCACAGGCCTAGATCTTCATCTTTGTTCATATCCATGTCCCTAGCGTGAACATCCATAGCTGACATCTAGTAGGCTTTCAATATTAATAAATAGATGATGTTGAATATGTGAATTAGAAAATGTTTATTGGGAGAATAAAT
Source organism: Pan troglodytes (assembly GCF_028858775.2). NCBI lineage: Eukaryota > Metazoa > Chordata > Mammalia > Primates > Hominidae > Pan > Pan troglodytes. Next base: position 153,179,825 of record NC_072404.2, on the reverse strand, counting down.
GTATCATTTCATTAGAAAATTTGTTTGTAACCCACATCAAAAGAAGAAGAAGAAATGTGTAGATCAGTGAACTTTTCTGTTGTTTTTTCTATTTCAAAATACACTCAACCCCCGACTTCTTAGGCAAGCCATTTAGCTAATTTCTGAAAGGGAGCAGCTAATCCAGCACCAAAGCCTGTGCAGAAGCTGGGCCAGCAACTCAAATAAGATGATTTTCTGAGAATGACCAGCTATGTTGGCTTCACATATGGAAGACAAGTCTCTGAATTCTCCCTCCTCTCGGGTGGCACATGGTGTCTTCTCTTTCTAGCTGCTCCAGGACGAAGGAGGGGGGATGAATTTTTAAAAGATTCAGGGGAAGGAATTCAGATTCTAGAAATATCCAAGAAAAGTAATAATAAAACCAGTAATTCTACTTTTATGAACCAAAGGTCAATATTATTTAGTTTTTTCTTTTTTTTTTCCTGGGAAGAAAAAAGAGAGCCAATCTTTTGGGTAATTATTGATATTTCCATGTTTTCAGCAGGATTCAAGTTAGCCAAGGAGAAGCATAATCTTTCATTATCCAAACTGGAGATGTCTTGAGTAATCCAGTGGCAGGAATTGCTGCTGAAGGAGTGTATTTTCTTTTAGTTCATCTGCCTTTTTGACCTAAAACCAGCGTACCATTTTTTTGTTTTAAAATATACGTGATATACATACATGGTTTGTCTACCTCTGGAATATTTATAGGCTCATATTCCTTTCTATACTTGTTCTCTAGCGGGGGTGCTTATAACATTTAATAATACTTACAGACTGTGTTTCTTAGTCTCATTTCAAACCTCAATGTTTGTGCCAGGTTGCTTGGAGCAGCTCAAGTCTTTGAGGTTATTTTCCCAAGATGTACATCTAGCAAGGGGCAGTGTTCAAGAGGTATAATACCCAACGTGATCTTGTGTATTTATTCACACATGCCCTTTGTGGCTACTAGTCTGAGAATGCTATGGGGAGTGGGGGATTGGGGGCCTTGGGAATTGGATTTGAGGGGTTTCAAACAATGCACCCCAAAACATAGATGGGTGGGAAAAATAATGAACTAAATGTTGGTCATTTAGTCCATTATTAGCCTCAGAGAAGCTAGAAGCTGTTAAAATATTCAAGAGTATGAGAGATTCAACCCTTCGAAGAGAAGAGGAGTTGATGATGGAATTTGAATCGTTTTTTGGCATTTCTTTCCTTTATAAGAACACATGACGGTGTTCCATTCCAGTGCAGAGGAGCTGTTCTTAACTCTTAAACAGAGAGCCCTGCTGTTAGAGAAAAGGCTTCGTGAAGGCTCCTGTGCGTGGGGTCATCCTACTCTCCGGGTGGCTTCCTCCTCCCATTCCTCACCTTCATCCATCACTGTACTTGCACATCCATCCTTTCATTCTGCTCTGGAGATCCTTTGGAAAGGGAGAATAGAAAGGACAAACCATTGATCGATAGAGGCAGTAAAGCTGTCCTTTGGGGTTTCACAATATGTCCTGTACTATTTTTGTGTTTAGCAAAAATCCATTTTGCCTCATTATGAGCCTGTTTTCCCTTGGGCTTTCACTTCTGAGATTATTTCAAGGGAAATTATGTCTATATATTAGTCTCATTTGCCCACATCTCACTCAATAACTATTATCATTATTAGATATCCTGAACCAGGAAGCTGCATTTTGCCAGCACTAAATGCAGCTTGAAATTCAAAGATTCAATTTGGAGAAAAATCACTACATTTGAGTGGGTTAAAATCTTGCCAAAAATGCATTTTTCCATCTGTCTCATGGCAAAAGCTCTTTTAAGATTTGAAATTTATAGCTAAGGACTTCCAGTCATCTTTGCAAAGTGGTCTGGAACTAGAGAATATGATAAGACTGGAGGTACTTGGGAGCATTCCTCTGAGGTGGAGGAAGGAGGTGATATCAGTTTCTTTCTGTTTTAAGTTTATTGAATGGTAGACATCCTCAGTATCAAATGCTGTGAAGTCAGCACCAGCACACTCAACACCCAAGGGGGTGGTTCACAAAGTGCATCCATAGCCCTGCCACGCCCAGTGTGACATGACTGAAAGTGATGATCATGGTCACTTTCATTCTTTCTTCCTGACCTGAATCTGCCTGGGAATATGAACATTGGGTTCATCCTTACTGACCTACTTTAATACATACAAAGAAGGCTGTCAGCTTGCCAAACCCAAACAAGAAATCAGAGGCCAAGTCAGGAGTTGGTTTTCAGCCTCTTCACTGATGTGACCCAGGAGAAGTGATGCTCCCGAGAGTGACTGTCTGCACTTTGTCTTAGCAGTGCCGATGAGACTAGTGAGCACTAGCGCCATCACCAGTGAGCACTGTACCTGGTCCCCCTAAGTCTGTTCCTGTGTGGGTGGACCCTGCCTCTTAGGGTTGTTCCTGGTCTATTTACTTTCTTTAAACAGAGGAGCTCCCTTCCTTCTGGTTGCATATCAACTTGTGTCCCTGGCATACTTTCTCAGGGTCACTGTTTGGGGCTCTGCTCTATTGACTTCTTGACCATTTCTGCTGTTCTCGCAACTGATGCTTTCTGTACTTCGGTGCATTGTGCAGCAATGATTTGAGAGGTTCAGTCTTCTCTCTTACACATATAAGACATCCTGTATTGTTATTGCCTCAAATATGACTATATACCTAATTAGTATCACACAAAGGCGCAACATAGCTTAGTGGGTAGAACACAGGCTTTAAAAGTCAACCTTCTTGGCACTAAATATTTACCACTTTCCAGGTCTGTGGAGTCAGGCAAGTGATTTAAAATCTCTTGGCCTCAATTTCCTTCTTTGTAAAATAGAGATATTAGTATGATCTGTCACACAGGGTTATTGTGAGTGATGATTAAATGAATTAATATATGGAAAGGGCTTGGAATACTGCCATTTATGCATTAAGATATCAAATTTTAGTTACAGTGATGATGCTAGGGGCTCAGCATAAGGACCTCAAAATTGCGCCTGAAAGGGCAGGGTTTCTTCATCAGTCATCCTGCCTTGGCACCTTACTGTCCTCTAAGACTCTAGGGAAATATAAAACAAAACTAATTAAGAGGTTGAGTGTAAGCTTTGCTACAGTTAAATGCCTCCCGTCTTTATAGGTTATAGAACCTAGATGATGATAATGATGATAGTCAACATTTATTGAGCAATTACCATGTTCCAGGCCTGTCCTAAGCCAAATATGTAATCATATTTATTCCTCATAAAAACCATGTGATGAGAAGCTTATCTCTGTTTTTTAGTTGAGGAAACTGCAACTCAAAGACTTGGAGCCGGATTTACACCCAGGTCTAACTATGAATAATCATTATGAACTTTCTCCTTTACAGTAGACTGGTTCTCCTCAAAACAGGAAGCCTGAGGGAATGGAAAGTGAAGGGCATCTCCCTGGGATCTAGTCCTTTGAGTTGTTGGACTTTGAGCAAGCTATGCAACTTCCCCAAAGTTCAGAATTTTAATCTGTAAACTAAGGTAACAGCTACTTCACAGGTTGTTGTGAGGGAGACAAAACAAGCTAAAATATATAACAAAGCAGGCAAAGATGTATACTTCAAGAGTCACTACCTACCTAGGCTGGGGCAATTAGAAATATATGTACATAAGTATGTAGCACAGATGATAAAGGATGGGCAATTCATTCTGAGATTAGGCTGTAGTTCTTCTTCAGTATGGAATCAGAGCTCAATTATCTTTAACCATTGTGATTTGGGGAATAGTTTTGGTCCTAATTGGGTGTACATGATGCCTTTGTCTTCAGAAGTCTGATCAACAGGGCATGCTGCACCACAACCCTTATACTACGTTTTAGTGTTTCTCAATGTCAAGAGACTTCTGTAACAGATTTCAGTTCTTTCTGATGGTTTTGAAAAATGCTAGTAATTCTCTGTCTTTCTAATGGAGTATTTTGTGTTTGTTTTCTCCTGAGGTCAGAAAATTACTTTGGGGAAGTTGACTTTTGTGAGCTGTGAGTATGGTGTGTGTGTGTGTGTGTGTGTGTGAGAGAGAGAGAGAGAGAGAGAGAGAGAGAAAGAGAGAGAGACAGAGAGAATTAAATCTGTATTGTTAGTTCTTGGTTAGAATAGAGCTTAATGGATCTTCCCATTTGTGAAAACCCCATAACTCTTCCTGTGTAATATCATTAAAGAGCCTCCTGACAGCAGTAGGTAAGGAGTAGCTCTGGGGTGTTACTTTTTAATCACTTTAAGCCCATTTTCGTGTGTTATTACAGAACCATCCCTCTTCTTTATCACTGCGTCTTCCAATAGCACACCATTGCTCCAGGACCAGAATTCAGCAACAATTTTAGTTTTTCTGTTGACAATAAATATGTTAGCCTGACTGATCAAGGCTGATGCATGAGCTTGATCTTTGGGATTATTTCCATTCTACATCCGAGTACATACGTAGAATGTACTACATAAGATAGAGCCAGTTCTGCCAACTGTCTGTGGTTGTCATAGGTATGCTTCATCAAATATTCTGGCGCATGGTAGGTGTACTTCCTGGCTTTGTATATTTGAGTGGGGCCACCTAACCAGTTCTGGACAATATGTTGTGATTGGAAGTGATGTGTATCACTTGTGGGATGGAATGTTTATTTGCCACAAATAAATAACTAAAAAAAAAACTTCTCCAGGGATCTCTTTTCCTTCTGCCACAGTTACATCTTCTTAATTGTCAGCCTGGGTCCAGAAAGCCCCAGCCAATTCTTTATAGACAGGCAGTGCTAGATAGACATAAACTGCTGCTATTTTAACAAGTGAGATATGTCTTATGTTCCTACAGTATAACCTACTTCATCTCGACTAACACAATGATCCATAGTCAGGGACATGTGCTTTTTGGTGAGCAGTCAAGGTGTGACCTTGATGTCCCTTGTTTTCTCTGCTTTGCCTTTACTGTGAAGTCTGTCTAGCAGTCTGAGAAAATTTAAGACCCTAATAATAGATGTCTTGGGGCAATGAAACTTAGTACCTTTCATAGTTTCGTTTTCTTTTCCTTAATTTTTTTTTCTGTATTTCCTTGTACCAGCCATTAATGTTTTGCCTGTCACATAGCAGCCACTCAATAAGTGAGTGATGAATGAATTTGTACAGAAATCCATTGATTGGTAGGGAACAATTAGCATTAGCATTATAGAAGTGTTTTGATTCTCCCTGAACTTATTGTTGTCAATTACTCTTTTACTCAATTCAACCCTAAGTCATACTATTTTCTATTTCCAGGGCTGCCCTGATGAGAGGTAGCTTTGGCCTATCAATATGTGCATTGGCCTCTCTGAGACAGCAGCACAGGGGACCTCAGCCTTCTACTGCCTACACTTAGCAAACAGAAATATATGAGGCTCTTGGCTGTGAAAGCAGAAGAACCTCTTACTCCTGCACCATTTTATGGCCAAGGCCGTAGCAAACTGCTGCTGACTCCGGAGAATTTTTTCACCTTTTTTTTTAACTTATGTGGATTTTTTTTTTCCAACTGGGTTTTGCGCTGTTGCTCAGGCTAGAGTGCAGTGGTGCGATCATGGCTCACTGCAGCCTCGACCTCCTCAGCTCAAGTTATCCTCTCACCTCAGCCTCTTGAGTAGCTGGAACCACAGGCACACATCCTCATGCCTGGCTAATTTTTGTACTTTTTATAGAGACAGGGTTTTGCCATGTTGCCCAGGCTGGTCTTGAACTGAGCTTAAGCAATCTGCCTTCCTTGGCATCCAAGAATGCTGGGGATTACAGGCATGAGCCACAGCACCTGGCTTGTAGTTTTAACTAAACTAAAACTTCTCTGACCCTGGAGAATTTCCCTTTCTCTAAACTTATGCATATCAGGACATGCCTAAAGTGTCTATTTTATGATAAAGTGATGAGAAGGAAAGAGACAAGGGTTAGGACAGCCCGAGACTGCAGGCTGATACCCAGTGGCAAAATACTAGTCTCTTAAACACTAGGCACATATCCTGCCCAATTAGAGATCTCCCTGGAATCAATTCCTTCTCTCCATTCCTTCTGTCATTGCTTCAGATCAGGCTTTCAAATCTGTTGATTACACTATTAAATTAGAACTGTGCCCGAGACATCAATGAGTATGAGCTATTATTATCTTTATTATTGCTATTCTGTAGCCTCCTGTTCCCGTCTCCAGTTTTTCTTCATTTCAATCCATACTGTGTATCTTTTAAAAATAGATCAGATTCTGTCATTTCCCTGTTTATAAAGCTCTCTTGCCTCCACTGCCTAGAGGATAAAGCCCTAAAGTCTGAGCTCATTGTACCTCTTCAGCCATGTTCTCACTCATGTTAGCTATATCTGAATCATCAAGGAAGCTTGTCAAACTCTCTGTGCCCCAATTCTTTTCTCCAAGAGATTCTGGGAAGCTTTTGGGTGATGGGGAAGGGAGATATGACACATTCCTGGGGGGTGTGGAGTTTGAGAAAGCTCCCCCAGTGATTCTGAGGCCACTTCTTCCTTGCTTAGCCATCCCCACGTCCACAGCTAGAACCTCTAATGTTGCCATGTGTAATGTTGGTTCCAGCCACGCCAGGCTTCTGGAGCTCCTTAGTCTCACCGTGATCTTTGACATCCTCATGGTTTGCAGGTGTATTCTCATCACTCTTTATGTTCTTCTTCCTTTTTCTGCTCGGGTCTCTCCCATGGTTTTTTAATATTTCATTTAAATGTTAGTTCTTAGGCCTTTCCTGATATTCCCAGATGACTGTCTCTCTCCTCTCATGGCATGTTGCATTAACCTACATTATTATCCTTGTTATATTGCAGCCTCATTATTTGTGCCTGCTACTGCCTGGACAGTGGGGGCTAGGGGAGGCAGGCGCCTGGTTCTGTAATCTTCTGCCAGATTTGAACCGAGTTTGGTGCATAGTAGGCACTTAATGAGAAGCACACTTTATGAGGCAGCACTGTGTGATGGTTGAGTCTGGGCTTTGGAGTCTTCCCTCCTGGGGTCCTTGTGACAAGTAAATGAAATACTGTAAACAAGGCACTTAGCCTAGTGTCTGGCTCTTAATAAATGCACAATAAATGGCACCCACCATTTTTATGAAATAAATATTTGATGATTAAGTCTGTATTTATAAGATTAATGTCTCTCATTTATATACTAATTTCCAGGATGCATAGATTTTTCATCCAGATAATTTATATACCAGCAAAATGGGAAATAACAACACCTGACTTTTTTACTGGAAAAATATTGGTTGCTGTGGAGATTATCTACTACGTTGTCCTTACTCTCAAAAAGATTACAGTTAAAACATACCAATATCAACACGAACAACTAGGAAATAGCAATGAGCCAATCACAGCAGAGATCTTAATTGGCTTCGTAACAAAGTGTGGTCTGTAAGCCAATGGGAATGAAAGGAGAATCAATGAATCCCAAGAGATGAGAGTTGCCTTTTTGGGGGACACAGTCATACACACACCTATATTCGCTCTGGAGTAAAAATGGTGGCAAGAGGGTGTATGACTTGATGAGTGGGGGAGACATGGTCAAGGGGACAGGCAGGCAGGTGAGAGTCTGGGCTGACTCTGGGTTGGTCCTAGTGTTAGGGCCATGCCACTCAAAGTGTGTTTATGGACAGTAGCAGCAGCAGCGGCACCTGGGAGCCTGCTGGAAATGCAGAATCTCAGGCTGGCCCCATTATTTTTTCCAGTTTCTAGTTTCAGGGCTTGCCTTATGGGAGACAGCCTTGGCCTATCAATAGCTGCAGTGGCTTCTCTGAAAGAGCAGCACAGAAGACACGGATGGACTATAATCTGCATTTTAACAGGGTCCCCAGATGATTTGTGAGCACGTGAAATTTTGAGAAGTGCTGGCCCAGGGATGTGCAGTGACTTGGATGGGCCCTATTTAGGGCTCTCCTGTGAGCTGCTGGAACAAAATAGAGGGTCCTTAAAAGCATATGCACTTCCACTGTAGGCTTAAAACTGCAGAAACGAGGTAGCTCATGCATAAATGTAATAATTCTTTGTTCCAAATGTACCTAGATGTCATTATGACGAAACATAAAATCCATTTGGAACTGTTACTGATTCCTAGCAGCTTTTTGCCATTAGACATTTTCCAGGCATCCAAACCTAAAATAACATGGATCTTGGGTGAAGGTTTTTGAAATGCCTTATATTAAAAAGTCCTTGTATTTGAAAACCAGTAAAGAAGTATTTGGGAACCATTATATGTTCTTTCAGTACTGCATATGCAGAATATTTTGGGTCTTCACAGATAGACTTGTGACGCAAAAATAAAATAAACTATCTCGTAATCACACAGAACAGATCACTGACATATATGGCAAGCTGTTGCAGTGACCCAGGATTGAAAGTTTAGCATAGTTCTTAAATGTGTGCCTCATACTGCATCAGCTCCTTATTTCGAGGGCTCAGAGTGGATGAAGCAATTACCTGGATGGTCCTGTTTCTTGCCCTTTCCCTGGTCTTCTGCCATGTAGGTTGGTGGTGATGGTTGGGAAATGGGGGTGGCAAAAGTGTCCTTTATGGATTTTATACAGTTCTTATTCCACTTCTTGGTGGGTCACTGGCCTGGTTGCTGTCATGCATGGTGGGGAGGTGGGCAGATGAGAAGCCCAGCTCTATTGCCAATCTCAGTCCTGAGCATAGATGCAAAGGTTCAGGCCGGGCGCGGTGGCTCACGCCTGTAATCCCAGCACTTTGGGAGGCCAAGGCGGGCGGATCACGAGGTCAGGAGATCGAGACCATCCTGGCTAACACGGTGAAACCCCATCTCTATTAAAAATACAAAAAATTAGCCGGGCGTGTTGGCAGGTGCCTGTACTCCCAGCTACTCAGGAGGTTGAGGCAGGAGAATGGCGTGAACCCAGGAGGCGGAGCTTGCAGTGAGCCAAGATCGCACCACTGCACTTCAGCCTGGGTGACAGAGCGACACTCTGTCTCAGAAAAAAAAAAGAAGCAAAGGTTCAGTTTCTGATATTTTGTTTCCAATCATGTGGCATTGACACTGGAATCAGCTAGACCTGCATTCAAATCCTGACTCCATCACTTAAGCTGTTGTGTAACTTTGGGCTGGTTACCTCACTAACCTCTCTCAGACCTCTCTCAGTTTCTTCATTTGCAAAGTGGGGAATAACAACACCTGACTTAGATGCAACGCAAGTTGCAAGTCATTCAGCATTTACTCATGATCAGTGAGAGTCACTGATATCTCTGTTGTTCTCATTTCCCCTGCCTTCTAAAGCCATCAGGTGGGGACCTTCATCTACCAAACAGACGCTAAAGGAGGATGGGCACGGTGAGTGGAAAAAGGAGGTTGAAGAGTTGTTTTTGCTCCCAAGTGTTTCATAATGAATGAGATTGAGAAGAGAAAATAAAATACCCTGTCCGCTTGCTCTTATCTGGCTCAAATACAGCCTGTATTATTTAGCGTCAAAGAAATTATCTTCTCATGCTTTGTTCAGACCACTCCAACTCATGGCCACAGTTCTGACACTGGCTTAGCCTTGGCTGACCTGTATGAAGTCAAATAAGTTCCTTCACCTTTCTTAACCTCAGTTTCTTTATCTTGAAAATGAGAGCATGAACCTTTGTGATCTCTAAGGTATTTCCAATTATTCAGTTCTAAGAGATTATGCCCATCTGAGAACAAGTGGAATTAATGTTATGAAGGGTGCCTTCAAAGGAGAAATGCTTGAGATGGGAGCAAGAATAGATGCAAATCATGCCTGTTTTTGAGCTCGGGAAAGCTTTCATATGGCAGGGTTTTATATTCATCTGCCTAGTTGCATGCTTATGCACTGCCCTTGTTTGGCCTTGAAGAACATGGTTTTTTCCATTGTTTCTGGTGGAGATAATCACAATGACTATGTCACGTCTGCTTGGGAAACCAACCACGGCTGCTGATCTTTGGATCCTTGTCTGGGAAGCTCTCAAGCCAGTAGTAGTTTGCCTCAACCATTCAGGGGTAGCTCCTCTCTGGCCAGGACCTTGTTATGCCTTCCCCGCAGACAGCGTAAGGGATGGTAGGCATTCTTTCTTCATTCGCTCCCTCGCCAGAATCAGCACTGGTGATTGTCAGGCAGGTAAGGAGAACACTGTCATGCTCAATGGAGATGTCAGACTAATGTGAGTCAGCTCTAGCTTCCCTCAAGCACAGCTGGAAGACAAAGAAACGGATTTACTGGAGATGTGCACAAACTAGTGCCTATTATGTTAAAAAACATAAATAAAATGAGGGAGAAGGCATACAGAGAGAAATTATCTTTTAAAAACATCTTGGCAAAATAGCACTCAATACACATCAGTACAATAGTGGAGTCATCCATGTGTGTCAACCTGTAGTTCTTAATGACAGGGATGTATAAACAAGTAGATAATAAGCAGCCCAGCTGCTTCTGGGGTTTCTCTTAACTTACTTTCTTTGAAAATGAGTTGGTGGAAATACAGCTGAAAACACAGACTCAGAAAATGAATGAGTCATTTGAGTTGAACATAAAAAAGGAGACCTGGATGAGGATTTAGAGAGAAGATCCATTCAACTCCGTAAGCCTACAAAGTAAGATTAGACTAAATAGATAGAAATTTTACTCTACTCCCAAAGGATAAACATCATTTTCCATTTCTTTTTGTAGACAGGCAAAGCTCTGCCGTGAATCATGGTTTTAATGCAGACTTCTTTACAGAAAAAGAAATATATCCATTTCCTTTCCTTTCCTGTGCCCATCCAAGCTTGTTATCGAGAGGAGTGCCTCTGTACCCTCTGTCAGCTAGAATCAATGTTAAACACTGAGCGCACAAACACCAAAAACGTTTACATCTTTTTATTTTTCTTCAAAGACTTCAAAACTGCCTTGCCTTTGTTCTTACAGATAATTTTTAATAGCTGGTCTAGTTGTATTTATGTTAAATGGAGGCACAGGGGTCAAAGAGACTTATTAAAAGGACGGAATGAGTGAAGGACTTCTCTTCTGAAGAATAAACAGGGCATCGAGCCAATAATTAAATCTTACTGAAGCAGAGAAAACTAGCCTATATTTATATGCCTAGAATGTTCTGAGTGCTTGTAGGATCTCTTTTCAATAATTGTAAAGTGGTAATTTTCTTCATTTTCCTGAAGAGAAAACTGATGCTCAGAGAGGCTAAATAACTCTGCACAAGCTCACATATCCAGTAGAGACGGGGAAGAGATGGAAGTCCAAAGTCAATGCCACACTGCTTCCTATTTAACAATATCAAACTCAGGCATCAAGCTCCTGCTCTATGCCAGGCATTTGCTGGGTACTGGAGATGTGAAGAGAGAATGGTCTAAGCGCTTACTGTTGAGTGCTTCCCAAAGCATGTGCTCAGTGTTTGCTGGTTGTCACTTACTCTCACAAAGGAGCTCCCTCAGTCTAGCCTCGGAGAAGATAATTGTGCAAAGTGGGCATGCTTGTTAGCTTATATTTTCAGATAATGAGAAACGCATGCCCGGACTATTTACCTCACAAATCTAAGATGATATAGTGAGCGGGTGTTAGGGATGGGACCTGGGCCAAATCCAAATAGGTTATGCATTTAGCCTTCAAATCCTTGCTGTGTTCCAATGTCCGTTTAAAGCTTGTTAAATTCTCCAGGATATTTGATACACACTTACTTAATATGTTACATCTGCAGAAATGGTTGTATTTTAATTGAAGCTCCTGGAAGTGAAACTGCGCTTTTGTAAGAAATTCTTAAGTAAGTGGAGGAAAATATTGTGCTCAGGAAAAGTTTTCCAGAGACTTCAAAATGACATGATATGTTAAGGCTGTGTCCAGTCAAGATGGCTGTATATAAATGTGAAAGGTGCATTATCTTAGTAGACATCATAAAGAAAAATAGCATCAAAAAGAAAGAAAATATCATACAGCTAAACAGGTGATCTAAATAATATACATAACTTAGAAAATGTGAAATCAGTGGATAGGATTCATATGAGGATCTTTTTAACATGCTTCCTATATCAGAATCAAAAATACAGTTCCAGTCTCATTACTTTCTTGTTTGAAAACCTTTTTTGGCTCTTTGTTACTGACTCTGTAATTTGTCTAAACTGTATACTGGAATGTAAGGCCTCTGAAGAGTGATCACAGCCCCCTTTTTCAAACTTACCTCCATCTTCTCTACAACCCAGCAAAACTGGTCTCCTCACTGTGTCCTGAATTTCCTTGTTTTGTCTCACCTGCGTTCTTCTCTCAGCTTGCACCCCTCCATCCCTTCTCTCCAAATGTAGAAACCTTTAATCGCTCACTTACTTCTCCAGGATGCATTTATGGATCTTTCCTTAATGCAAGCGACCTGCCCTGGCCTTTCCTCTGGATTCCCTTTTGTAGTGTTAATATTTGCATAGTGATTCTTATTTTGCTTTGCTTTGTATTCATTATTTTTAGTGCTTGTCTTATTTTACCTCCTAAACTATAATTTTCTTGAGAGTTTTTCTCATCTAATTTTTTTGCCTTTGTAGCATTTGGCATAGTGCTTCATGAATTGTATTAATGAACATCAGTAGGTATTAGTTAAATAAAATTCAATTAAATAAAGGCCAGAGTAAGATGTGCAGTTGGAACAGCCAGGTGTTAAATTTTCTCTGACTCAGAGATGAACAGCTTCCCAGCGAGGGAAGAAGTTCGAGGAGAGAGGCCGGCAGGAGAGGAAGCCACTTCTATAATTTGGCACTAATAAGAAATTTACTCTGGAAAATCTCAGTTTTTCACAAACCATCTTTCACTTTTCTCATGATGGAGAATATCCCTTTATTAGTCAGGACCTTCTGCAAATTAATGGGCAAGTCTCATGTCCTCATAAAGCCATAACCCTATTTATGACATTACAATTGGTTACTTAGTGATAATTATAATGTCACAAATAGAGGATTATTATGATTTGAGGTGCAAAACAGCTGTAACAAAGAAAGTCAGCAATAAGTGGACATGATGTAGTAAATTTGCAGCTGGAAAAGAATAATTCCCAGAAAGATATTAAAAATCATTTTAATAGTTTTTGGGGAACAGGTGGTTTTAGGTTACATGGATACATTCTTGAGTAGCGATTTCTGAGATTTTGGTGCACCTGTCACCCAAGCAGTGTACACTGTACCCAATGTATAGTCTTTTATCCCTCATCCACCTCCCACCCTTCCCTCTGAGTCCCCAAAGTTTATATATTATTCTTATGTCTTTGCCTCCTCATAGCTTAGCTTCCACTTAGAGAACATACAGTATTTGGTTTTCCAATCCTGAGTTACTTCACGTAGAATAATGGCCTCCAGCTCCATCCAGGTTGCTGCAAATGCCATTGTTTCATTCCTTTTTGTGGCTGAGTAGTATTCCATGCTGTAATTATACCACATTTTCTTTATCCACTCATTGGTTGATGGGCATTTAGGCCCATTTTATATTTTTGCAATTGCCAATTGTGCTGCTATAAACACGTGTGTGCTCGTGTCTTCCAAAAATGCATTTTTTTTGCATAAAGTTTTCCACTAAGTGATGGGGCGGGGGGGGCACATGCTAAAGTTGAAGCTTTTGCCAAGGAGGGAGAGCTGAGGGCTGCAATTCTTTTGGAGGATGCTTTTCCCAGCCACAAACCCATATTGATTTCTTCCAGAACATTTACTAATCCTCTCTCCCCAGCTCTCACCCCCAGTGGGTGCAAGCCTGTGCATATAAACACACTCCCTTGTTTCCCATTCAGGATATGGAATCTTATACATCATAAAAGAGACTGATCTCCATCCTGATTCATAGGACTGTCAGCAGATGGCAGAGAGAGTGATAATGCCACTTACTATCAGGTCACTCAGAATTATTATTTATTCTGTGGAGAGTGAGACTGAGGACTGAAACCTGATGTTTAATTTTTCAAAATCACATGGTTAGAAACTGGAGGGTCCCAAGCTTTCTGGTCCTACATCTAATGAACTAATGCTTTTGTTGTTTATTTTTGCACTATACTTTATAGCTATGTAATGATGTAAAGGACACAGTTGTTTTATGAAATCCATTTCCCCTTGCTCCTTCCTTTTGAAACCTTGATCTTTTTTTTCTCTTTCTAGCAGCTAATGAGATTCAGGAAAGCCTATCCCATTTCCAACTCCAGGGAGCAAGAAAGTATAATATTTGACCTTCCAGCCTCTTAGCATCAGCTGGTACTTCCTTCTCTTCTCTTCCTGAGCCATGAGTCATGCTTCATCAAAAGTTTCCCAGGCTCCTGAAGTGAAAATGACAAATCAGTGCATAAGAGTGATAGGAAGAGAAGTACAAGATTGTATTAGACAGTATAGAACAAAACACTTTGCAGAATGAAAAATTGCAGAGTGCTGACACTTGTTCTACAGAAAGGGCATCAGCACTTAGATCACTGTTGAACAACATTCATTTTGGGATGAATATTGTCTAAGGTGAGGCTGAAATTCTTTGCTTCAAATTCTACAAAATTCTTATTCTACAGAATGATGGATTATTTAGCTACCAAACTTTACCGAGTATATAGTTATTGAGGATCAACTGGGAGATGCATAATTGGGCATCATAGCATTGGATGGAGCATTGGGTGGGGGCAGAAAATGTTAAGGTCATACATGAAATATCAAAGTGCACAACCCAGGAATAGACTTCAATATCAACAAGATTTGACTCAGCTGAATCTCTGTTTTGCCAGTCTTTTCTAGGTCTAGTTTTATACCTGTTAAACATGAACATTAAAACATTTCACTCTGTGTTAGTCAGTTCTTGCATTGCTGTAAAGAAAACCTGAGACTAGGTAATTTGTAAAAAAAAGATGTTTAATGGGCTCGTGGTTCTGTAGCCTGTACAGAAAGCATAGCACTGGCATCTGCTTCTGGTGAGGCCTGAGGAAGCTTCCAGTCATGGCGGAAATCGAAGAGGGAGCAGGTGTCTCACATGGCAGGAGAAGGAGCAAAACTGAGAGTTGGGGGTAGGTAGCACACAGTTTTAAACAACCAGATCTCTTGAGAACTCACTCACTATCCTGAGGACAGCACCAAGCCATGAGGGATCTGCCCCCATGACCCAAACGCCTCCCACCAGGCCCCACCTCCAACACTGGGGATTACATTTCAACAGGATATTTGGGTGGGGACAAACATCCAAACCATATTACACTCCTTGCCTGTAACCAGTGAGAACCCACTTGGCTGGTATATCACTCCAGTTTGTTCTAAGGATGTAGTAGGTATTTGCCAATTCTGCTGAGCAACAATCTCAACTCCAACCTTGCCATATTCTATAGGGGGGAAATTGGAATCCCCAAATCTCTTGGGTACCTGAGATTTCTCATTCTCCTTAAAAGGTCCTGGTTGTCCTAAAGCAACCATGCCTCCTATCCCTGCCACCCCTGGTATTTGCTTCCTGTTTTATTTCTAACAGTTGTCTAGAGAGAACCGTACTGAAAAACTAAATCAGGTGATTTCTAATGCCATTAAATACTTAAAGTTAGCCTAGAACTAATCATTATAGAAGAAGATTTCAAAAGCTTCAAATACATGGTTCATAATCTCATTGAATTAAAAAGCTGGCTAAAGATTCAAAATGGATGCACCTAATGGGACAGCAAACAATATCTAAGTTGTATGGGAGATGTTGTAATTAATCTCTCATTTAATCATCCTTTCATTCAAGCATTTCTTTGATTGGTAGATGAGGCTACCAATCAGATTTTGGTAGATGAGGCTACCAATCGGAGGCTACCATCAGAAGCAGATTTTGATCAGTTTTCCTTAGGAAAGCATGTGATTGCTTCTTGACCAATCCAGCCCAAAATGGATGAACCATAATATCAAAATAATCACTTTTAAAAGAGTAAATTCTAGGCAGAATAACTGTTCTCAGTATGTTCTTATGAGGAGTTGGACTGATTTTGTTAATAATGGCATTATGAGATACAATTTATATACCATAAAATTCATCCTTTTAAAGTGTACACTTTTGTATATTTTAGTGTGTTCACAGAGTTTGACTATCATCACTACTTTCTTGGCAATCTTTTAATCATCCTCAGAAGAAATTGTGTACCCATTAATAGTCACTTCCCCGTTCCCCACAGTCCCTGGCAAACACTAATCTACTTTCTATCTGTATATTGGCCTATTCTGGGCATTTCAAATAAGTGGAATTATGCAAATGTGAGTTTTTGTGACTGTCTTCTTTCATTTAACATAATAATTTCAAGGTTCATCTATGTTATCGGATGTATCAGGCCTTCCTTCCTTGTAATTGCTGGATATTATTCAATTGTATGAATATACCAGTACTGTGTTGAATAGAAGTGATGAAAGAAGACATCTTTTTTCCTTATCTAAGAGAGAAAACATTCAGTCTTTTACTATTAAGTGTGATGTTGGCAGTGAGTTTTTTTTTAAAAATAGATGTCCTTTATTAGGTTGAGGACGTTCCCTTATATTCCTAGTTTTGTTGAGTGTTTTTAAATCATGGACAGATGTTGGGTTTTTAGAAAAATGCTATTTCTATGTCTATTGAGATGATCATGTGGGTTTGGTCACTTAGTCTATTAATATGGTATATTATATTGATTGATTTTGCTGTGCTAAACTATCCTTGCACTCCTAGGGTAAAATCTCCTTGATCATAGGTATAATCCTTTTTATATGTTGCTGGGTTGGGTTTGATAATATTTTGTTGAGGATTTTTGCATTGATATATTTAAAAGAGTCTGGACACAGTGGCTCATGCCTGTAATCACAGCACTTTGGGAGGCTGAAGTGGGTGGATTGCTTGAGCTCAGGAGTTCGAGACTAGCCTGAGCAACATGATAAAATACCCTCTCTACAAAAAATACAAAAATTAGCTAGGCGTGATGGTGCACACCTGTGGCCAGCTACTCAGGAGGCTGAGGTGGGAAGATCACAGGAGCCCAGGAAGTTGAGGCTGTAGTGAGCCATGATTGTGCCACTGCACTCCAGCCTGGGTGGTGGACTGAGATCCTAACTCAAAAATAAAAAATAAAAATAAAAAAAGCAGATATCGGCCTGCTCTTTTCTTTTTTGCGATGCTTTTGTTTGGTTTTAAGATCATGATAATACTGGCCACGTAGAGTAGGTTGAAAGGTTTTCCTTCCTCTTTCAGTTCTCACAAGATTTTATGAATGATTGGTACGAATTCTTTAAATGATTGGTAAAATTCCCCAGTGGAGCCCTCTGGGTCTGGGCTTTCCATTGTGAGAACTTTTAAAATTACTAATTCAATCTCTTTGGTTATTATAGGTCTCTTCAAATTTTCTGTTTTTTTCTTTAGTCAGTCTCAGTAGTTTATGTCTTTATAGGACTTTTTAAATTTAATCTAGGTCATCTAATTAGTTGGCATACAGTTGTTTATAGTATTCCCTTATATTTCAGTAAGATCAGTACTGATGTTCCCCCATTTAGTAATTTGAGTCTTCCTTCTTTTTTTCTTGGTCAGCTTAGCTGAGTTTTTCAATTTTATTTATTACACTTTTCAAAGAATCAACTTTTGATTTTGCTGATTTTCTCTATTGTTTAAGTCCTCTCTATTTCATTTATTTAGGCTCTAAGTTGTATTATTTTCTTCCTTCTGTTTGCTTTTGGTTTAGTTTTTCTTCTTCTAGTTTCTTAAGGTGTGAGGATGTATTATTTGCTTGAAATCTTTCTTTATATTTTTTCTCCATTCTTTCATTACTGTCTTCTTTTGTGTTAAACATGTATTTCCTAATGTATCA
Source organism: Pan troglodytes (assembly GCF_028858775.2). Lineage (NCBI taxonomy): Eukaryota > Metazoa > Chordata > Mammalia > Primates > Hominidae > Pan > Pan troglodytes. The sequence continues at coordinate 153,162,077 of NC_072404.2, read as the reverse complement.
TTTTAATTATCTCTTCCACTTATTTTTGAGTTACTTTATTACTGCTTTTTTCTGAGGATTACATTTGAAATCCTAAAACAATCTAGTTCAGGTTAATATCAACTTAATTTTAATAGTTTTCAAAAACTTTGTTCATATACAGCTCTGTTTCCTTCTCTTTTGTGTAATTATTGTCATATCAATGACCTCTTTACACATTATAACTATATCAACATTATCTTATAATTATTGGTTTATGCTGTTTCCATTTAAATCTGATAGAAGAGTTATAAACAAAACTTATTAATACTGTCCTTCATATTTACCTATGTGGTTACCTTTATTGGTGGTCTTTATTTCTCCATGGATACTCAAGTTACTGTAAAGTGTTCCTTCATTTTAGCAGAAGGGCTCTTTTTAGTATTTCTTGTAGGATGGATCTTCTTATGATGGGTTCTCTCAGTGTTTGATTATCTGGGAATGTCTTAATTTCTCATAAAATTTGAAGAATAGTTTTGCTAGATTTGGTCTTCTTGCTGACAGTCCCTTTCTACCAGCCTTTTAAATATGTCATTCCTTCTGACTCTGGCTTCCATGTTTTAGGATAAGTCAGCTGTTAGTGTTATTGAAGATTGCTGGCATGTTATTTTTCTCTTGCTGATCTCAAGATTCTGTCTGATTCGGTTTTTGACAGTTTAACTATATTAAATATATAGGTATGAATTTCTGAGTTTATCCTACTTGGAATTCATTGAGCTTCTTAGATGTATAGATTAATACTTTTTATTATTTAGGATATTTTCAGACTTTATTTTGTCAAATACACTCTCTGTCCCTTTCTTTCTTTTCTCTCCTTCTGGAACTCTCCTTGCATGTATGTTGGTATGCTGGCTCATGTCCCACAAGTCTCTGAGGCTTTGTTTATTTTCCTTCATTCTTTTCTGTTTCTCAAACTGAATGATCTCAATTGCCTTATTTCCAAGTTTGTTAATTCTTTCTTCTGTCCGCACAGTTGTGCTGTTGACCTCCTCCAGTGAATTTTTCATTTATGTTATTGCACTTTCGAACTCTAGAATTTCTATTTGGCTCTTTTTTAAATGATTTCTATTTCTGTTGAAATTGTCTATTTGGTGAGACATCATTCTCATATTTTCCTTTAACTCTCTAGGCAAGATGTACTTTAGTTCTTTGAACATACGTAAAGCTTTTTTTTTTTTTAAATGGAGTTTTGCTCTGTCACCCAGGCTGGAGTGCAGTGGTGCAATCTTGGCTCACTGCAATCTCCATCTCCTGGGTTCAAGTGATTCTCCTGCCTCAGCCTCCTGAGTAGCTGGGATTACAGGCATCCACCACCATGCCCAGCTAATTTTTTGTATCTTTTAGTAGAGATGGGGTTTTGCCATGTTGATCAGGCTGGTCTTGAACTCTTGACCTCAGGTGACCCACCCGCCTTGGCCTCCCAAAGTGCTGGGATTACAGGCGTGAGCCACCATGCCTGGCCTTAAAGCTTTTTATTTAAAACTTTGTGTAACCCCAATATCTAGGCTTTCTCAGAGGCAGTTTCTGTTGGCTGTTTTTCCTTCATGTGTATGGACCATGCTTTCCTATTTTACTATATATCTTATTTTTTATTGTTGTTGAAAACTGGACTTTTAAAGTAATATAACAGAGCATCCTTGGAAATCATATCCTTACTTTTTGTTTTTGTTGCTATTACTAGTAGTAGTAGTTGTTGTTGATGCTGTGTGTTTGTATGTTTTTTAGTGACTTTTAAAATTCTGTAAAGTCTGTGTTCTTTGTTGTGTGCAGCATCTAAAATCTCTACTTGGTTGGCTTAGTGGTCAGCTAATAATTGGACAGACATTTCCTTAAATTTATTCAACCACCAACTTTCCCACTACTTTTTTGTGATCTATATGTGTGAGTTAGAGTATGCAATAAATACTTTGGTAACTTGATAACTCTACCTTAGCCTTTACTTCCTGCTTTGTCAGCCAAAAGTGAGAGATTGGGGTCTTCTCAGATCCTTCCTGGGAATACTCACAGCTTGCGCATATGCATGGCTTTCCAGATTCCCAAGAATATGTCAGAACTTTCCAAAGCTCCCGTGGACTTCTTATTTCCCATATTTTGATTTTTAAGTTTTTCGATCAGCTTCTTAATTTGCCGCAACAGATAGGGCCACCTCAGGCAGCTATGATATTAAACAATTCCTGATTCTTTTGGAAAAATCCCCTGGGTACAGGGATTTCCTCACTGAGTAATAGCTGACTTAGGTCAAATGAAGATAATTCCATGTGAATGAGAATTTCCCAGGGAGCTTCCAAACAAGTACAATAGTGATAATTCTCTGAGGATGGGCCTTTTGTGGCAGATCCAAACCTATTCTGCTCTCTCCAATAGCTACGAGGCCACTGGTTTTCACAGCTACCATCTTTCTGAAGCTGCTGGTTTTCAAGGGTACTGCAGAGATAGGGAAAGGGAGATGGGAATAGGAATAGGGTAGGTTTAAGTATCACAGAGCTCACTGTTCTGTAGAATAAGCCATTTTTATTTCAACCTTTTGGTTAATTTTTAGAATTCTGAAAATGTTGATTTTGACAATTTTTGCAACTTCTCTCATACTTTTAGGGAGCACCATTCTGTCTGGAGTGCTTCTTTTTCCTAGGTGGTTTTCATATCAGGACTGACTTCTTTTGAGACACAAATATCAGACTAGGAAGTTGTTTTGTGAGTACAGAATCAGAAAAAGGGAAATAGATGTGTTAAAAAGGACGTAGCTGGACGATGAAGTCTGATGCTTGTCTCCTCTTTAGGAAGATTGATATCTGTGTCTCCAAGGGGAATGGTATATCTAATATTTCTGTGAACAATAACCACCACTAAATATTTATCTTAAGTCTTGAGATCATGAAATGAGGATGTTGGTGGTATTTGCTGCTGATAAAACCTGAGTAGATATCTGTCTCAACTTAGAAACCTGATAAAGCCAGCAGAACACAACTGAGGCAGTAAAGCTTTGGGATTGACTGGGGACTCTTGAGATACACTTGCTATCCACTTGCTACTTGAAGTATGGTTCAAAAAGTGCAGCATCAGCATCACATGAGAACTTGTCAGAAATGTAGAATTTCAGGTCCCACTCCAGACTTTAGTAAGTTAGAATCTTCATTTCAACAAGGTGATTTATGCACACATTAAAGTTTGATAAATACATGCCTGTAGCATGTTTACATCTTCATGTGGTTGTCCTGGGAGGATTCCTGCAATTTGCTAGCTTCATCTATTTAATGTTCATTTGTATCAGCTTAAATTTCAGAAGTATCTGCTCCTAAAGTCTTGGAGAATATTAATCTTTGTACAGTCTTGTCCTTCTTGTAACTCTTTATGGTAAGAATAAATAGTTGAGCTTCAAGAATATCAGAGAGGGAGAAAATCTGTGCAGGCTGGAATGGTCCAAAAGGCATTATTTGAGTTGGGCTTTGAGGAAAGGATGGGGAGAAAGTGAATGCTTGTCATGCAGATGAAAGAACATGGGCCAACCTACAGAGGTGGGAATTATTTATTATGTGCAGTAGAGGTCTAAACTGTAACATTTTTGAGGACATGCATTATGTCTTGCTTATATATGTATCCTCAGTGACTGGATTTCATAGATGCTCTATAAATTATTTTCGAACTCAATAGTAGGAAGATTAGTTTAACTCAAGGTGAGGGTTTATATAAGAATTATGGGAATTGATGCAAATTTATTAGCATATGGCTAGACGATGGTGACTTTGAAAACTTGGTAGGAGTTTGTATTTAAATTTGTTGGGTAATCTTCAGTAAGTTACGTGGGAATGGAAGGGGACTAATTTGTGATTATTAGAAAATTATTAACAGATTAAATAACTTTATTCAAACTCCAGAAAATAAAGTCCTTCAAAATCTTCTTGGCTCTTCCAGATATGTGGATCTTTGAATGAGAACATATTGTAGGAATCACATTAAGGAGAAAAAAAGTTGAAGAAATATGGTAAACATTAGTAGCCCATTTTAATGTTTTATATAAGTTCTTAAGCAGGGGAATGACATGTGAAAATGGTGTTTGTAAGTGATTAAAATGTAGGCCGGGCGCAGTGGCTCAAGCCTGTAATCCCAGCACCTTGGCCAGGTGAGGCCAAGGCGGGTGGACCACCTGAGGTCAGGAGTTCAAGACCAGCCTGGCCAACATGGTGAAAACCTGTTTCTACTAAAAATACAAAAATTAGCCGGGCATGGTGGTGTGTGCCTGTGATCCCAGCTACTCAGGAGGCTGAGGCAGGAGACTCGCTTGAACCCGGGAGGTGGAGGTTGCAGTGAGCTGAGATCATACCACTGCACTCCAGCCTGGGTGACAGAGTGAGACTCCGTCTCAAAAAAAAGAAAAAAAAAAAAAGGCAGCAAAATGCTAGATGGATTGGAAGGGGAAGAGAATGGGTCAGGTAGACTAACTAGGGCTTTTTTTCATTATCTAGAGATGAAGGCAGATGGACAGAGACCAAGGTAATGTCAGGACAGAGGAACGAACGTTGCTCCTTGAAGTCCCTGGTATTATAAAGTAGAGACATCTAATTAAGCAGTTTAGCTTTTACACAAAAAGAAAAAAGAAAAGAGGAAAGAGATAAACTATCTGATGCAATAGCAATAATAACAACTATTCTTTACCATCCTCATAAGACAATGGTGAGAATTAAATGAGTGAATGCTTGTAAGTTGCTGTATTAATCTGTTTTACATTGCTGTAGGAATACCTGAGACTGGGTAATTTAAAATGAAAAGAAGTTTATTTGGTTCACGGTTCTGCAGGCCATGCAAGCATGGCACCAGCCTCTGCTAGGCTTCTGGTGAGGCCCTCAGGGAGCTTTTACTCATGGCAGAAGCAAAGGGAGATCAGATATGTCACATGGTGAAAGAGGGAGATGCCAAGTTCCTTTAAACAACCAGCTCCCATGTGAACTAATAGAGTGAGAAGTAACTCATCACCAAGGGGATGGCACCAAGCCATTCATGAGGGATCCAGCACCATGACCCAGACACCTCCTGCCAGGCCCCATCTCCAACAATGTGGCTCACATTTCAACATGAGATTTGGAAGAAACAAATATCCAAACCATACTAGTTGCCTAGAAAAATGCCTGGCACATGGCAAGCACTCATAAATGTTAGTGATAAGCTATTGTTAACTGGAAGAAAGAACCTCCTGGTGCTATCGAGTAGCACTTCTGTTTCTCAAAATGAGCACCCAACACAGTGCTTATTTGTAATAGATGCTTAATAGATGCTTAATGAATGGATGAAGGGGAAATAAAATATCTCTCAATGTAGGAATGAAATATGTTGATTATAGGGTCACATTTTGCTGTTGATTTCTATTATACATATAATCCCCCAATGGAGGATTGGGGGAAAGTAGTTATTGATTTCTCATATTCTGTTCTCCAAACTAACTTTATCTCTATCTCATTCTCTTTCTCTCTTTGTCCACACCCATCCTAAGGGATTTCCATCTCTATGCTCGTGATTCCTGGAAGCCGGCTCCCCCTGTCTGTGTTTCATAGCAGGTGCTCAGTCGATATTTGTGTTCATTGCTAAACTAATATATTCTAGACCTATGGCTCATGCCTCAGAGCAGTGCTCTCAGGGAAAAAGACACTCTCTTTTCTCTGCTGTATTTAATTCAGTCCTTTTCAATAGTTTATCCTTTCTGAATGGCCACTGAGATGTTTGATACAGCCAACTTAATGAGTTGTGGCTAAACTGCTTTATTTTATGTGGCTGAAATGTATTCAACTGCGCATGTGTACATAAGACTTAATCTCTAGACATTTCATGATAATTTGACAGCATAATTGAAGTGAGGGGGAAAGGATTGAGTGGTTTGTTTCGCTTACATTTCTTCACCCACCCCTAAAATAAAATATTCTCTGAAGCAAATGTCAGGAACTTCTTCCACCACGTCACCATGTGACAATGAGTTAGGGAATGGAATTAAATTCGTTATCTAGCGTCTCTTTCCAAAGAGCTAAAAGGTTTTTTTGTTCATTACCAGAGCATCTCTCCAACAGGATAGAGACCTTCCCATATACAGCTGCAGCTGAATTTCACACTTAAAAAATCTTATGGGATCTTATAAATTTTAAGGGACATAGCTCTACCTGAAAAAGTCTGTAGAAACCTGAAGTCCAGCTCTTCTGATTGCCTTGGGTCCTTTTATTTAAAGTTGGCTTGCCTTTTGTAATGAAACAAGCCTTTTCTTTAGTGTTTAATACCAGTGAATCTTTTGGAGAAGATATGCTAGAAAGATTTTGAGCAGGGGTAGAGAATCTTCCTATGTCAGTACCACTGACCCACCAAAATAATCAGGCACATTTAAGAAAGGACAACCTTTAGGTCACTTGCAAAAGAATGCAAACCCATTAAATAAGTATTCTTCTAGTTCATATTATGGCCAGCTGAGGAAGATGAGAGAAGAGATATAGGAGGAGAAATAGAGTGGATAAGAAGGAAAGAGAGAAAAACAGGAGAGGTAGACACATACACATAGAAATCAAGAGGGATAGAGAGGAGGAGGTTTGTGAGTACTGAGGCGAGAGTTACTGAGATGTGGTGCTTGTCACATGCCATTGCTCACTTGGGCTGGTTTCCTTGCTAATGAGTTGCTTAAGCCTTGCTCACAGCTCCTTCTACAGCAGTTTTTCAGGTGAAAAAAGTTATCCTTTGGATTGTAGCAACACTGACCCCAGGGGTGCCTCTCTGAGAGAACAGAGAAAATTAAGCCGAGTGCTGAAGGTTGCCTAATCCTTTGAGGGGAATGCAACTAACATTAATTGAATTCTTATTCTGTAGGAAGTGCTTTATAGAGGTTATCTAATTTAATCTTCAACAAATCTAACAACAGGCACTGTTATACCCATTTTCCAGGTGATAATACAGTCATTAAGTGCTTTGTCAGGTAACACCACCAGTTAGCAGGGAGAGAATGGGATTCATGCACCAGCCATCTTCTGAGTCCTGCTCTTTCTGTTTCACCAGCTGCATCCACGTCTCTTTCTAGAGCTTAAAGAAATTTCAGAAAATCATCCAAGTTTGCAAATTGGTAGAAATTGCTCCACGCCTCAGACTGATAATAATTTGCTTTATTGATTAGTGCGTCATTGGGCCCCATGCCAGGCATCTGAGCTTTTTATCTATTTAAAGTAGAGCAGCAGCCAGTTGGTTGGAAGTATTGTACCTACCCTTCTTTGACAGATGGCTTTCTATTTGGCTTTTGAAATTCCATGAGAAAGAATTTCACAGTTTCTCACAGTAGCTTATTGCAGTCATATCCAGAGTCAGTCTTCGGATCATGAATACATTGATCCGTTTTCTCTGGCTTTGAATGCAGCATACTGTCATAGGCCTGGGCGAAAGAGTGGTTCCGGTGTGTGTGTGTGTGTGTGTGTGTGTGTGTGTGTGTGTGTGTGTTGGTAATACACAATCTGTAACATAGTCAAAGAAGAAATAAAGAGTCGGCAAACTATGGCCCATGGACCGGATCTCGCTGGCTGTTTTTGTAAATAAAGTTTTATTGGAACACAGCCATGCTTATTCATTTATGTATTATCTGTGGCTACTTTTGTGCTACAGTGACAGAGTGGAGTAGTTGTGACTGAGATTGTGTGGTCTTCAAAGGCTAAAATATTTATTTTCTTGTTCTTTACTGAAGAAGTTTGCAATCCTTGCTATAGATTAACATATCAACTAGAGAATTCTTGAAAAGAACAGAATATGAATATAGCAAAACTATGGTGTTACCTAGGTAATAGTACTATGAGGATCTACTACAGATAATATTTCCCAAGTGCCCCTTGTTGTGTTTGGGGGAATACAAAGAGGAGGTTCTCTTACTTGTATGTTGAAATAACTCCTTAGAATAAGGTTGGAGAATTTCTGATAGGAATGTTGCTTGTGTATCAAAATACAGAATTGCGCTTCTCCGTTCTGACTGTGGTTCTTGTCCAGGCAAGTTTGGAAATTGTGACTCCTTGAAACCATTCAGGCAGCCAAGTGTTCCAGCTGATGTTTTGTATGTTTTTTTTTCCTCCTTCATTTAAAAATACACTTTGTAGAATGTTTTCTTTTTCACGGCTCCCTAAATATTCTGTTTTGAAACATTTAATTACACAGGTTATTTATATAGAAAGGTTTGATAATGTTTCTATGGGAGTCTGTTATTTATTTCTTTTGCTAAATTTTATCTTATATTAGGGGAAGGGCTGAGGTTGGTTACTATGGCAACATTCTCAAAACTGCAACAATCCCATTACGGATGCTAAAACTATAGTCATTTCAGTGGGAGGGTAGCATGGGGAGTGGGTGGTAGTCTTTTTATTTTTATTTTCTTTTTTTTAAAAAAACCTCTCCCACTTCCAAATCTTTTGCATTCATTTATTTTAAGCTTTGCAGCTTAGGGTACTAAAATGAGAAACAAAAAGTAAAAAAGAGTGTCATTTCTCTCTCCATTAAATTTCTGTAGTCCTTTATCAGCTCCCTTTGTGGGGATACCCAGTTTTCTACCTACTCTTTTGTTCATTTATGCTTTCAGTTATTCCCCAAACTTTCATTGAGACCTGTGTTATGGGTGAATAAGAGAATCCTTGTTCTTGTTTCTCCTTTTAAATTATAAATTCTTTGAAGCCATTAATTCACTTCACTGTAATTCATTTAAACAAATACTTATTGAGCAATTTGCTTTGTATCAAGAATCATACTTGCATAAGAAGACAAAAAAGAAAAAAGGGATTCTGTTGAATATTAACATTTTGTTTTTTTGGGCAGCACAGGGAAGGGCACATAGTGAAGCACAGAGATGATTGAAATAAAATTTGATAAATGCTTACACAGGGGCACTTAATCCACTTAACTCCCCAGCCTAGAAAGCATAGAAATGACTGCAGGGAGGTGACATTTGGGTTACCAGATAGGCATTTTCTGGTTAGGGCCTAGATGTGTGTGTGTATGGCAGGGGGATGGAGGTGTGTGTGTGTGTGTGCGTGTGTGTGTGTGTGTGTATTTATGGGTTTGGGTATGCAGGGCATTCCAACCAATCTAGACCAACAAGAATAGAGATATAGAGGCGAGGAGTCCTTGGCCATGAGCAGGAGAATTTAGAAAACACATGGATGATTGGTAGAAGAACAGTCTGGAGACGTAGCCATCAAGAGAAGTCATGTCTGGGAGGTTGGATTTGGACATTGGGAACCATTGAAAAGTTCAGAAGGAGGAGCAATTGAGTGTTCCAGTTTAGAAGTGGAAGACAGTGAAGGGAAGGGAAGGGGGAACATGGGATTGGGAAGAGATATGGAGACTTGTAAAAATGGCCAGATTCACCTTGGGACATGATGAGTTTTAAATGAACCCCATCAAGTTGGACTGTCCAGTAGGCAGCTGGAAATGTGGCTCCAGAACTGACAAGAAGTGTGGACGGGACCCAGAGATCTGGATATGATCAGAGAAGGCTTTGAAGGAGGAACAGGAACCTCAAGAGAAATTACACATTATCGTATCCCTAATATGCTGTCCCACTTTTAGTAAAATATTAAGTATTTCTAAAAAGATTTTTAGTATTGATGTGACCAAAATATTTTTATAATTTTTAATTTTTTATTTCAATAGGTTTTTAGGGAACAGGTGGTGTTTGGTTACATGAATAAGTTCTTTAGGGGTGATTTCTGAGATTTTGGTGCACCATCACTTGAGCAGTGTACACGGTACCCAAGTGTAGTCTTTTATCCCTTGCTACCCCTGACAGTTTCCCCCGAGTTCCCAGAGTCCAATGTGTCATTCTTATGCTTTTGTGTCCTCACAGCATAATAGTGTCCAGTTTCATCCAGGTTGCTGCAAATGCCATTATTTCATTCCTTTTCACGGCTGAGTAGTATTCCGTCTGTATATATACCAAATTTTCTTTATCCACTCATTGATTGATGGGCATTTGGGCTGGTTCCATATTTTTGCTATTGCAAGTTGTGCTGCTTAAACGTGTGTGCAAGTATCTTTTTCATATATTGACTTCCTCTGAGTAGATACCTAGTAGTGGGATTGCTGGATCAAATGGTAGATCTATTTTTAGTTCTTTAAGGAATCTCCACACTGTTTTCCATAGTGGAACTATGTACTAGTTTACATTCCACCAACAGTGTAAAAGTGTTTTCATTGCATCCATGCCAACGTCTATTACTTTTTGGTTTTTTGCTTATGGGCATTCTTGCAGGAGTAAGGTCGTATCAAAATGCAATTTTGATTTGCATTTCCCTGATAATTAGTGATGCTGAGCATTTTTCCTGTGCTTGTTGGTCATTTGTATATCTTTTCTTGAGAATTGTCTATGCCTGTCCTTAGCCCACTTTTTGATGGGATTTTTTTTTCTTGCTGATTTGTTTGCGTTCTTTGTAGATTCTGGATATTAGTCATTTGTCAGATGTATAGATTGTGAAGATTTTTTACCACTCTGTGGGTTGTCTGTTAATTCTGCTAATTATTTCTTTTGCTGTGCAGAAGGTTTTTAGTTTAAGTGCTATCTATTTATTTTTGTTTTAGTTGCATTTGCTTTTGGGTTCTTGGTCATGAAGTCTTTGGCTAAGCCAATGTCTAGAAGGGTTTTTCCAATGTTGTCTTCTATAATCTTTATGGTTTCAGGTGTTAGATTTAAGTATTTGACCTATCTTGAGTTGATTTTTGTATAAGGTGAGAGATGAGGATCCAGTTTCATTCTGCTACATGTGGCTTGCCAATTATCCCAGCACCATTTGTTGAATAGGGTGTCCTCTCCCCTCTTTATGTTGTTGTTTGTTTTGTTGAAGATCAGTTGGCTGTAAGTATTTGGCTTTATTTCTGGGTTCTCTATTCTGCTCCACTGGTCTATGTGCTGATTTTTATACCAGTGCCACGCTGTTTTCCTAACTGTGGCCTTATAGTATAGTTTAGAATTGAGTAATGTGATGCCTCCAGATTTTTTTTTTTTTTTTTTCTTAATCTTGCTTTGGCTATGCAGGCTCTTTTTTGGTTCCATATGAATTTTAGGATTGTTTTTTCTAGTTCTGTGAAGAATGATGGTGGTATTTTGATGGGAGTTGCATTAAATTTGTGGATTGCTTTTGGCAGTGTGGTCATTTTCACAATATTGATTCTACCCACTCATGAGCATGGGATGTGTTTCCATCTGTGATTTCTTTCAGCAGTGTTTTGTAGTTTTCCTTGTAGAGGTCTTTCACCTCCTTGGTTAGGTATATTCCTAAGCATTTCATTTTTTTGCAGTTATTACGAAAGGGATTGAGTTCTTGATTTGATTCTCAACTTGGTCACTGTTGGTGTATAGCAGAGCTACTGATTTGTGTACATTAATTTTGTATCCTGAAATATTGCTGAATTCATTTACCAGTTCTAGGAGCTTTCTGGATGACTCTAGGGTTTTCTAGGTATACAATGATATCATCAGCACACAGCAACAGTTTGACTTCCTCTTTACCAATTTGGATGCCCTTTATTTCTTTCTTTTGTCTGATTGCTCTAGCCAGGACTTCTAGTACTGTGTTTAATACAAGTGGTGAAAGTGGGCATTCTTGTTTCGTTCCAGTTCTCAGGGGGAATGCTTTCAACTTTTCCCCATTCAGCATAATGTAGGTGGTGGGTTTGTCTTGGATGGCTTTTATTCCCTTAAGTTATGTCCCTTCTATGCCGATTTTGCTGAGGGTTTTAATCATAAAGCGATGCTGGATTTTGTCAAATGCTTTTTCTGCATCTATTGAGATGATCATGTGATTTTTGTTTTCAATTCTATTAGTGGTGTATCACACTTACTGACTCATATATGTTAAACCATCCCTGCATCCCTGGTATGAAACACACTTGATCATGTGGATTATCTTTTTGATATGCTCTTGGCTTCAGTTCACTAGTATTTTGTTGGGGGTTTTTGCATCTATGTTGATCAAGGGTATTGGTCTGTAGTTTTCTGTTTTTTTAATGTCCTTCCCTGGTTTTGGTATTAGGGTGATACTGGCTTCATAAAATGATTTAGGGAGGATTCCTTCTTTGTCTATCTTGTGGAATAGTGTCAATAGGATTGGTACTAATTTTCTTTACATGTCTGATAGAATTCAGCTGTGAATTTTTCTGGTCCTGGACTTTTTTTTTGTTGGCAATTTTTACATTACTATTTCAATCACGCTGCTTGTTATTGGTCTGTTGAGAGATTCTCTATCTTCCTGGTTTAATCTAGGAGGGTTGTATATTTTCAGGAATTTATCCTGAAATTTATCTCCTCCAGGTTTTCTGGTTTATGCACGTGAAGGTGTTCATAGTAGCCTTGTATTTCTGTGGTATTAGTTGTAATATCTCCCATTTTGTTTCTAATTGAGCTTATTTGGATCTTCTTTCTTCTTTTCCTGGTTAATCTCACTAATGGTCTATCAATTTTATTTATATTTTCAAAGAACCAGCTTTTTGTTTAATTTATCTTTTGTATTTTTTTTTGTTGTTGTTTCAGTTTCATTTAGTTCTGCTCTGATCTTTGTTATTTCTTTTCTTCTGCTTGGTTTGAGTTTAGATTGTTCTTGTTTCTCCAGTTCCATGAGGTGTGACCTTAGATCGTCTATTTGTGCTCTTTCAGACTTTTTGATACAGGCATTTAATGCTATGAACTTTCCTCTTATCACTGCTTTTGCTGTATCCCAGAGGTTTTGATAGGTTGTGTCACTATTATCATTCAGTTCAAATAATTTTTTAATTTCCATCGTGATTTGTTTACCCAGTGATCATTCAGGAACAAGTTATTTAATTTCCATGTGCTTATATGGTTTTGAGGGGTTCTTTTGGAGTTGATTTACAGTTTTATTCCACTGTGGTCTGGGAGGGTACTTGATATAATTTCTATTTTCTTAAATTTACTGAGACTTGTTTTATGGCCTATCATATGGTCTATCTTGGAGAATGTACCATGTGCTGATGAATAGAATGTATAGTCTACAGTTGTTGGGTAGAATGTTCTATAAATATCTGTTAAGTTCATTTGTTATAGGGTATAGTTTAAGTCCATTGTTTCTTTGTTCACTTTCGGTCTTGATGACCTGTCTAGTGCTGTCAGTGGAGTATTAAAGTCCCCCACTATTATTATATTGCCATCTATCTCATTTCTTAGGTCTAGTAGTAATTGTTTTATAAATTTGGGAGCTCCAGTGTTAGGTGCATACGTATTTAAAATTGTGATATTTTCCGGTTGGACTTGTCTTTTTATCATTCTATGATGTCCCTCTTTGTCTTTTTTAACTGCTGTTGCTTTAAAGTTTGTTTTGCCTGATATAAGAATTGCTACTACTGCTGGATTTTAGTGTCCAGTTGCATGGAATATCTTTTTCTACCCCTTTGCCTTAAATTTATGTGAGTCCTTATGTGTCAGGTGAGTTTCCTGAAGACAGCAGAAACTTGGTTGGTGAATTCTTTATCCATTCTGCCATTCTGTATCTTTTAAGTGGAGCATTTAGGCCATTTACATTCAATGTCAGTATTGAGATGTGAAATACTATTCTATTCATCATGCTATTTGTTGCCTGAATACCTTGTGTTTTTTACACTGTGTTATTGTTATATAGGTACTGTGAGGTTTATGATTTAAGAAGGTTCTATTTTGAGGATTTGTTTCAAGATTTAGAGCTTCTTTTAGCAGTTCTTGTAATGCTGACTTGGGAGTGGCAAATTCTCTCAGCATTTGTTTGTCTGGAAAAGACTGTATCTATCCCTCATTTATGAAGCTTAGTTTCACTGGATACAAAATTCTTGGCTGGTAACTGTTTTGCTTAAGGAGGCTAAAAATAGGACCCCAATCCCTTCTAGTTTATATGGTTTCTGCTGAGAAATCTGCTGTTAATCTGATAGGTTTTTCTGTATAGGTTACCTGCTGCTTTTGCCTCACAGCTCTTAAGACTCTTTCCTTTGTCTGGACTTTGGATAACCTGACGACTATTTGCCTAGGCAATGATCTTTTCACAATGAATTTCCCAGGTGTTCTTTGAGCTTCTTTTATTTGGATGTCTAGATCTCTAGCAAGGCCAGGAAGTTTTCCTCCATTATTCCCTCAGATATGTTTTCCAAACTTTTAGATTTCTCTTCTTCTTCAGGAACACCAATTATTCTTGGTTTTGGACATTTAACATAGTCTCAAACTTCTTGGAGGCTTTGTTCATTTTTTAAAATTCTTTTTTCTTTGTCTTTGACAGATTGGGTTAATTTGAAAGCCTTGTCTTTGAGCTTTGAAATTCTTCCTTCTGTTTGTTTGATTCTATTGCTGAGACTTTCTAGTGCATTTTGCATTTCTGTGTGTCCTTGATTTCCAGAAGTTGTGATGGTTTCTTATTTATGCAGTCTATTTCACTGAAGAACTTTCCTTTCATATCCTGTATCACGTTTTTGATTTCTTTAAGTTGGACTACACCTTTCTCTGGTGCCTCCTTGATTAGCTTAATAGTCGGCCTTCTGAATTCTTTTTTTGTCAATTCAGAGATTTCATCTTGGTTTGGATCCATTGCTCATGAGCTGGTATGATTTTTCGGGGTGTTAATAATCTTGTTTTGTCATATTACCAGAATTGTTTTTCTGGTTTCTTCTCATTTGTTTAGACTATGTCAGAGGAAAGATCTGGGCTTCAAGGGCTGCTGTTTAGATTCATTTGTCCCACGGGGTGCCCCCTTGATGTGGTGTTCTCCCCTTTCGCCTAGGAATGGGGCTTCCTGAGAGCCGAACTGTAGTGATTGTTTTGCTAGCCACCCAGTGGAGCTACAGAGCTCTGAGCTGGTACTGGAGAGTGTCTGCAATGAGTCCTGTGATGTGATCCATCTTCAGGTCTTTCAGCTGTGGTTACCAGCACCTGCTCCGGTGGAAGTGACAGGGGAGTAAAGTGGACTCTGTGAGGGTCCTTGGTTGTTTTTGTTTAGTGCACTGGTTTTGTGTTGGTTGGCCTCCAGCCAGGAGGTGGTGCTTTCAAGAGTGCATCAGCTGCGGTCCTATAGGGAGGATGCAAACCTTCCCCAGGGATACCTGGTTAGTATTCAGGTTTCTCAGGTGGTGGACGGGGCCATAGAGCTCCCAAGAGATTATGAGCTTTGTCTTTGGCTACCAGGCTAGGTAGAGAAAGACCACTAGGTGAGGGCAGGGCTAGGCGTGTCTTAGCTCAGCCTCTCCTTCGGCAGGGCTCGCTGTGGCTGCTGTGGGGGATGGGGGTGTGGTTCCCAGGCCAATGGAGTTATGTTCCCAGGGGGATTATGGCTGCCTCTGCTGAGTCATACAGGTTGTCAGGGATGTGGGGGAAAGCTGGGAGTCACAGGCCTCACCCATCGTCCACACAGCCTGCAGTCCTAATGGCCGGTCTCACTCTCATCATGCCCCCACGACAGCACCAAGTCTATTTCCAGGCAGCCAGTGACCAGGGCTGAGAACTTGTCCCAGACCATGAGCCTTCCCATTGAGAAAGCAAGCAGACTCACAGTTTTTTGGTGTCTCAAGGAGTCTGCAGAGGTGATCTAGTTCGTTACTTGAAAGGGTCTGTGGATTTTCTCAGCTTTTCTGGTATGTTCCTACAGTAGTTCTTGGAGCAAAAGTTCATGGTGTGAGTCTCCACATGCTGCTCTGTCTGTCTGAGCAGGAGCTGCAAGCTATTCCTGCCTCCTATCCACCATCTTAATTGACAGTGGTAACCAAAATGTTTAGAGCCATTTTGACAGATTGAGGAATCACTGCTATTATTAAAATGTAGCACTTGAGATGACCATGCTCAACTCGTAGGATGCCATCATCAAACAGCTTTGCCTTCTCCCTCCATTTGTTCTTTAAACCTGCACAGTGGGACATGTCCTTCCCTGGCAATTCCGGTCACTCTTAGGCAATTAAAAAACAAAACAAAACAAAACATTCAGGTTAAAAACACCAGATAATTCAGTACCTGAAACGTCCAGCATTATGTACTGGCAAAAACACTGGAGTTGATTTAGAATTGAGCTTTCTTCCCTCTTCCAACAGGGGCCTGCCCCAGCCCTGCAGTCATGGAAGGAGAGTGGTCAGCTTCCCTCTTTCTCCTCAGTATTCCTTCACCCCTTTTCTTCTCTAGGCTAGCCTCAGTCTCAGACCCCATTAAATTGGGTTGAGAGAGAGGAGGAGGAAGGAAATATAAGGGAAACAGTAAAGTGCTTACTTAACTGCTGATGAATCGTTAGTCTAGTTTCAGTGCTTTCTGAATCTAGCAGATATGTAAGTTTACTTCTCTGTGGAGTTATTTTGTGTATTCTTTGCCCAAAAAGAACATACCCTCCCCCCATTGCTAAGGGTCTCATATCTGTAGTTCTCTGAGACAAAAACAATGCATTGCTACTGGGCTACACCTTTCCCGACCCTTAGGCTCCTGGCCACACCTCCAGCTAATTTCTGCTATGCCTTTTGAGTAGTACCTGAACAGTCCTGATATGGCTGTCTCAGATGCACAGCCCACACCTTGTTCATGGAAGACACTCAAATACCCTTTGCTTCTGCAAACTCTGGGAGTGCAACCACCTCTCCTAGATCCACCAACAAAACAGCCAGCAAGCCTAGATGCTATCATGTCTGATGTCAGATGTGGTTCAGACACAAATCTATTTGTCCCCCAAACTGTACAGACTGCTGAGGACAGATGTGAAGCCCTCTGTCTGCCTTTTTAAAGTCCCTCTTTCTTGACATGAGGTGAAGTGGCAAGCCCCACTAACCACTGGCTCTCCTTGATTGAAGGGTTGTGGACTCTCAACACATCAATAGCTTCCTTGAACAATCCCTCCAAAAATGTCCAATTCTTGATCCTTTTAAGGAATTATGAGTTTTATAAACAGTTTATAGCACCTTTTTTGGTAAATTTTGCAAAAGGTCTAGCTCTTTTAAAAAAATTATTTCTTGATGCTTCAAAGAAAATATTCACTGAAACATCATGTTATGTGAGCATCATTTTTCTACCCTCATTTAGAAAAAAGCATTTCTGACTAGTTGCAGAAAGAATTTTGTTACATGAATATAGAATTGGCTGCATCTAGGGATAGATTGAATGGATGACAAAGTGAAACCACGCTTTCTTTATGAAGGTTGTATTTTCACCTTCCTTGTAGACACCCTTCCTTTTCCAGGGTGCCCTTAGATAAACAGCTGTGCATCTTACAGGAATTGCTTACAATGATAGATTTCCCCTAAGCTCATGACTGCCAAATTTGTCTTTGTAGCCCAGACCTCTTTCTGAGATGCAGATCCATATATCTGATAGCTTACTCTACTTCTCTGATCAAAGTATTACAAGTTTAGCTCACATCATCATTACTCTAAATACCATTCCTCATTCTGAATATCTACTTGCCTTCATGTAATTTATCTTTAGTCTTAAGAAATGGTACTTAGAAACCCTTAGTTTAAATCAGAAAGTTGGGAGTCATCAACAGATTCTTAAGTTCTTGTCAACCATGCCACTTTAGCAATCTGGTGATGTCTCCGACCGCCTTTCAAAATAGTGTTTGTAAGAATACAGGACTACTATGGAAACCAATGATATGGAAACACAGTTCTGTTATGAATGACTTGGAATTCATGAATTGTTTTCCTTCTCATCTCTCACATTGATTCAGTATATCATTCACAGATCATCTCCTGAATAGCAGTCAGACTCATTTTATTTTCTCTATCTTCACTGATGCTTTCTTACTTCACTCCTTCATCATCTCTCACTGAATGACTGAAGTTTCATTTAAAAAACAACTTATACTGATAAATTTCAAATATAGACAAAGGACCCAAAATAATATAATGTACCCCATGTTGCTGTTACCTAGTTTTGCATTCCCACTCCCCACTCTATGATAATGATGAATTTATAGACTTTATTTTAAGTAAAACTTATAAACTGTCTTAGTCTGTTTTGTGCAGCTATAACAGAATACCACAGACTGGGTAATTCTTTTGTGAAATGTCTGTTCAAGTTTTTATTTTTGACTATTTTTAATTGTTTAAAAATGTTTATTAGTAGTTGCAGGAGTTAAAAAAATCTGGATACAAATCGATCATCAGATTCATGGTTTGGTAAATACGGTTTTCCAATCTGAAGCATACTTATTAATTTTCTTAATGTAATTTTTATAAGCAAAAACTTTTAATTTTTAAAAATGATATTATGTTCTATGTCCTTCTGAGAAATCTTTACTTATCTGCAAGTCATGAAGATCTTCTTCTGTTTTCTTCTAAAAATTTTATGTGTTAGCTTTCACACTTAGGTCTATGTATGATTCATCTTGAATTAATTTTTATGCTTGCTATAAGATAGAGGTTGAGGTTCATTCTTTTTTTCCATATGGACATCTAGCTGTTCCAGCATAATTTGTTGAAATTATTGCTTGCTTTATTGAATTTCTTTGGTGACTTTTTCAAAAATCAATTGACTATAGACTTGTACTATTTCTGGACTCTCTATTCTGTTCTGTTAATCTATTTTTCTATCTTTATGCCAATAACACCCTGTAGGTTTAAAGTAAATTTCAAGTCATGTGGTATGAATTCTCTATCTTTTTTCTGTTTTCAACATTAATGTATTCTGGATCCTTTACATTTCCAAATAAATTTTAGAATTAACATGTCAATTTTTATTTTCAGAAGCCCTGCTGGAGTTATGATTGGGATTTCATTGACTGAGACGATTAACTTGTATGTATAGTTTATTTTTTAGCCAGTGATTTGGGAGAGAGATTTATTTGCAGATTTTAGGGATCACTGCCTTTGTGACTTCTCCCTATTTAACATATTCCCCCTAACTTTCTGCAGTTTTGCCTTCCCCTAAGTTATCTGATACCTTGATCAAGTAAGGAAACTGAGGCTTTCTGCAACCCCACCTATGTGCAAATTGGGAATGCTAACAGGCAAATATTTGCAAACTTGCAAATTTCATTCATTGCAGTTTGTCTTTTAATGGTGGTCTCTGCTCCAGATTTTGCCTAACCATGTTCACTTTGTAGTGCCTTTGAGTAGTTTTTTTTTTTAATTGTCCAGATCTAAAAATTGTTATCTGTGGAACAATTGTTCTGACCTAGCTACTTTGCTATTAACAGAAGACAGAGCACCTCCTTCTTGCCTCCTCTTTCATCTCCCTGTAACACACCTGCCCATTGTCCCCTAAGTAAATCTTTCAAAAAAGCAAACCCAAGCAAACCATTTTCTGGTTGAAAGCCCATCAATGACTCTTCATTGCTTTCTCTCTGCTTTCTTATCTTCCTTTTTTAGATTCCTCCTCACTTATCCTATGCACTCTCTGGCTTTATTGAACCATTTGGCATTTCCTAGACACACCCTTCCCTTAAAAGTCTCCCCTTCTTGGGCTTATATCATGATCCTGACTAAAATGCCTCTATGTTCTTTGTAGCTGGGCTAACTCCTAGTTCTTCAAAAGTCAGCTCGAAGTACCAACTCATTGGTGAAAACTTCTGGGCTTTATTGAAAGTGGGCTACTCATACTTTCATATTTTCCTAATGTTTTTGTTATGTTTTAGTATCACAAAACTCATCAACTTATATTTAATTGTTTAATCACTTATTACACTGTGAGCTGTGTACACCTTGGTAGGGTCCATGTCTTACCTGTGATTGCCAATCGCCTAGTATTCTTGTTGAGGAAATAAGGGAAGGTGAATGGACTGAATAGCCACATGATGGTTGCATTTTAGCTGTATTTATGACTAAATTTTAGGTATCTGGTCATTCCCAAGTATTTTCCCTTTGTCTTCTCACTCATGGCACTGAATATTTAAATACCAATATGCGATTAACAAGGTAAAGTTAGAACCACAGAAATGCCTCAGTTATCCAGAGGAAAGCTTTCCAGGAGCCTCAGAAAATGAACCAGATGAAGACTTAAAAATCTATTTATATAAATAGAAGAATTCTTTAAAGAGAATAAAAGACATTGATGAGTCGAAAGCAGTGACATAGTAAATAACTAAAGAGCCAATGATGCCAATATTTCATCTGTAGAGATACGACTTAAAGTTTTATGAACACAAAGGAAAAGGCTGATTCTGATTTCAAAAATTAAGCAGCTCTTGAAGCTTTAATTGGCGTGGCTACAGTATGACACAGAGGAACACTGAGGGAGCTAGACCATAGCCGTCGCTGCTGTGAGACACAGGGAGCCAGAATCCTTTCACATTTTCCTGGACATGTCAACCTTTCTTTGTTTCTTTTTTGACTGCTACATAATCATATAGGCATTGCATACTTTTTATGGAGATTCTTTCTTGGTGGAATCCCAGTTTTAATTACTGTTTCCATGTGAGTTATTGTTGGTGAGCAGACAATGCCTTTTCCACTTTTTAAAATAATGCCATAGAATTCCATATTACTACCATGCATATATACTAAAGTTTCTCCTGCCTCATCCTTTTTTTTAACAGATTGGGGGGTTCTCACTCTGTTGCCTGGGCTGAAGCTCAGTGGCATGATCATAATTCACTGCAGCCTCAAACTCCTGGGCTTAAGCAATCATCTGCTCTAGCCTCCTGGTTAGCTAGGACTACAGGCATGTGCCACCATGCCCAGCTAATTAAAAAAAAATTTTTTTTTTTTTGGTAGAAACAGGGTCTTGCTGTGTTCCCCAGGCTGGTCTTGAACTCTTGGCCTCAAGCATTTCTCTTGCCTCAGCCTCCCAAACTGCTGGGATTATAGGCATCAGCTATCCTGCCTGGTCTTTTTAAAAGGCCTTTTCTTACAATTGATTATTATCTCATTACTCCTCCTTTTCTCGTGTATTTTTCTTCTCTTCTCCAGTCCATTTTTGCTTTGAGCCTCTCCCACATACACCTGCCCCCTCAAATATCTGTCATTTATCACAAGGGCTTTCTCATACTGTCATGCTTTAAGACACTGATAATCCACTTCTTCCATTAAGTTGCCCTGTACCAATCATAGATGATCGATTGCGTGGTTGTATGAAATAGATAATACAAAATGAAAAATGAACGTTTCTTCTTTAAGTACACCTTCCTCAGATACACCTCTTCCCCTACCCTCAGAGGTAACCACACTTAACCATTTTCTGTGTTGTGTAATCCTTCTATATTTTTTCTAAGCATCTATGAATAAACACACACACGTAAAGTAAGATGATGGTCAAAATGTTTAACCACTGCATGGTAATATAAAACTTAGCACTTAAAAATATGTTCTATTCTCTAGGAAGACCAAACTATATATAATTGCCTACCAGGTGATCTATGTTAGAGGTTAAATCATTCATCAAACTATTCCAATAATTTTCAAGGCATTTATTGATTTTTAATGGGTATAATCTTTTGTTTGATGCAGCTGTCGGTAGTTAAGTGATGTCCCTGTATCAACCATGATTTGAAACAGGGAAACACATCAATCTATTCCAATGATTCACTCATTGCATTATACTACCACTTGCTTCTTTCATTTAAGAATATACTTTTAGCTGGGCATGGTGGCTCACGCCTGTAATCTTAGCACTTTGGGAGGCCAAGGCAGGTGGATCACCTAAGGTCAGGAGTTTGAGACCAGCCTGACCAACATGGAGAAACCCCATCCCTACTAAAAATACAAAATTAGCTAAGCATGGTGGCACATGCTTATAATCCCAGCTACTCGGGAGGCTGAAGCAGGAGAATCGCTTGAACCCAGGAGGTGGAGGTTGCAGTGAGCCGAGATCACACCATTGCACTCCAGCCTGGGCAAAAAGGGTGAAAAACTCTGCCAAAAAAAGAAAAAAAAAAGAATATACTTTTGATATCTTTCCCTGTGAGACTATAATAAATCTACTTTATTGTATCTAATGATAGGATAGTATCCCATAATATGGATATAAGTTTATCTATCGAGTTCCCTACTGTTTAAATGTTTCCAGTGTTTTGCTATTACACGTAATGTTGCTAAAACATTCTCTTACATCTTTGTCTGCTTTGGTGCATACTTTTGTAAGATAGACTTATAGACGAGGAATTGTTGGTTCAAAGTAGATGTGCCAGTCAAGAATTTGCCCACTTATAAGTAACTACACACATCTTGTGTGCACATGCACCGACATACATATTATCACCTGAAAATATAAACCCAGATGCAAACACAGGTGAGCACTAAATTAATTCTAAAATTCATTTGAGGATTTGGCACCATGAAGTTGCATAGCCACATACTCTCAGGTAGACAAGACAGGGGAATGGCAGAGGTACCTTGGTAGAAAGTGAAGGAGAAGAAGAAAGGTTGGTGGTCCAGAGAAGTCAGTATTTCCTTGCCTGGAATGAGTGCCTGCCTATCGAATTTTGGTAAAACTTCTTGATTGTCATCCTTGTTTCATTACGGTCCTCCCAGGAATATTTTGCATTTTTCTAAGCGTTAAAGATCATAGCTTCGTGACTTAATCTTTGGACTGGATTTCCCCACTTATATGAGAATAACTAATAATGCCACATGGAGCACACCTTTTCAGGACTCAAGGAGTCTAAAAAAAAGAAAAGAAAAATGAGTCAGAACTTCTGCCTGTGAGTCTGAGTCAGCTTAGTGTGTTAAAAAAAAATAATAAAAAAAGAAAAGAAAAGAAAAAAACCCATGTGAGGAGACCTGCCTGGAAAAACTGCTGAATGGAAAGACTTGAGAACAGCTTATAGATATTGATGGCAGATGAAGAATTTTCATGTCTTTTCAGAAATGGTTAGCAGCCACTCATAACAGTCCTGTGACGTCACAGAAATCTTGACTCCTGCTTGTCTTTCTCGTTCTCCTTTAAGCCCTTCCCTCCTCCTTTTCATATAGGACCTTAACACAAGAGGGTCAGGAAGAGAAGAGAAGGGTTGCTCACAGGAGGAAAGAAGGCAAGGGGTGGCTGTTACTTTACCTGGTGGGCCATGTGTCGCTACAAATCAGGTGGTCTCTTTGGAGGAGATGCCACTCGGTAAGGGAGGCTTCCTGAGCACTCGACTACTACTAGCAACTCAGAATGTGGGACCGCTGGAAGGAAAAACACCCCTGGATGGGGCGAAGGTTGAGTTCAATTTTATTTTTTACTCTGTGTGTGTGTAGGGGGAGGGTAATGGGAAATGTGTGTTTTGCAGACACATTAACATAAGGAGAATAGCGGATGCGACTTTATTATCCTCATTCACGTAAAGGTGGACATTTTAATTTTTTTTTTACAGTAGGGAAAAAGAACCTTCTGAGTTGATTTGGTATAGTGGAAATTGCATGGAAATGTTTTCACAAACATGTAACCTTCTAAGAAAATCTCTCTTTGACTGACCTATTTCAAAGTTTGACTTTTTTTTTTTTTAAAACAGTTTGGAAAATAGGAGCTAACATGAATTGCCCCTTTTCCAACAGTGAAAATGTTTGTAATGTACCTTTTCATGTTGCTCTAATTATGACCGTAACTTCTTTTTTATTCAATCCTGAATCTGTTATATTTTAAAATTATATAAAATTATAAAACACTGGCCAAAATTAGTCACCCAGGAAATAGTATAAGGGACCCAGTTAAGAAAGTAAGTGTAAGTGACTGAAAAAGTTTGGTGACTTCTCATTGAGGCAGACTTGCTTATTTGTTTGTTAACCTCAGAAGTATTACCATACATAATGTCTATGGATTTAGATACATGATTTTTCTCACCTTCTAGACATCCACCTTGTTGTGATAGAAGGAGCATGGATTTAGAGTCAGGCAGCCTTGGATCTGAATCACTTTACTACTTCTGTGGCCCTTAGCAGGCTATATAGCTTCTGTGAGCCTCAGTTTCCTCATCCATAAAATGAAAATAATGTCTTCAGGTTAGTATTGTAACAAGGGATCATTCAGATTAACTTTGGAAAAGCTTTCTCCTATTAAGCATTTGGAAAACATGAGTTTCTATTTTTTTTTTGTATTTTGGTTATTATTATTGGCTTGGTTTTCTTTCTAGGCCTTGGGTTCTCCTTCACTTTATGTAGAATATGATCTTCTTGTAGTAGATAGATTTGAGTCCTGCCAACAGAATTTTTCTGAATTGGCTTCTTGTCTGTTCTTTACCAATAGCTGCCTATACAGTTCAGCTGCCTGATCAACATCTTGTCTCTCAATTCCTGTGTGCCCTCACAGATCTATTAAAGCATCCTGAGAAGAGGGTCCCTCAGAGTCACCAGGTTTCAGGGCTCCAGCTTTTCCTGGGGATCAGAATACCCCTTCAGATGCCAACACTCTAAGGCAGTAATGTGTTTCTCTGGCCAAACGCCTGATAGTATCTTCTTGGCAAGTTCATTATTTATTCCCCTTTACTGGTGTGAGGGTTTTCCCAAAGTGTCATGTCTTTGCAGAGTTTTTCCTACCCTTCCGTGCTATACGTGTGGTACCATTTTATGCATTTGTTTTTGCTAATATGAAATAAATCCCATTATAAATAATTCCAAGGGATTTTGCAGATGATTTTACTGTTCAGAATAAGAGGAGTGTTCTGTGAATCATGCAGCTGCTTTGGTACACAGTTTGTAGAAGTAAAATGTGGTATAATGTAATTGACCCATGGGTCCCTTCTTGTACAGAGTGTCACTTGCTGAGAAGTAAGCAAAAAAGGGAGTGCATTCCTGCATCTGGCAATTCACCCCCATCCTGCAAGAGTAACTCATAGAGCAGCTTATTCCATTGTGACACTGACTCACCCTTCCTCTCTCCACCCCCATTGTCTAGTTCTGATGTGTTCTGTCCCCACTAATTCTAGGGTCACACTGACTTATGCCTTCTTCATCCTAAGTGGAGAAGAAAGCTTGTCTGTGTTGATGAAAGTATGAAAATAGAAATGCCATAACTTTTAATGCAAACAATATATGTTTGTTGAATGTATGAATACAACAACTTGGAATAACTCCTGACAGTGTTTCCAAATATTTTGGGTCTATTTAAGTAAAGAGACATGAATAATTTGAAACTGGCATTCTTTTTCTTCTTCTTTTTTTTTGAATTAGCAATACATGTGATGAAACCTTAAAAACAAATTCTCATAGTTAAGAATGGTTGCCTTTAGTGAGCAGGATGGGGAACAGATCTGGGGGCTTAGGTCATTCATTATAAACCATTCTGCAGGCTTTCTTTTTTCTAACCAGATGTGTGTATTACTTTAATGTTTTTTTGATACCTCCCTTAAGTAGGCCCAGTCCAGTTTAAGTGCAATCTCTTGAGTGCCTCGTGTCAGACACTGTGCCGGTCACCCAGGGCTCCAGGGTGAATCAGGAATAGCTCTTACATGTGAATTCACAGTCTAGTTGGGGAGACAGAACAGACCAAAAGCAGATAATATTTAAATAACATGATGCTAGCTAAGAGAGAGGTAGCCATGGAGTTAAGTATCTTCCTCTCCATTTTATTCAGCCTTTTGTTTTAAAATTCTACCTTTATGATGTATTTCAACAGAGTTCTGTGTCATGATTTTGGATTTAGTGGAAAAAGAACAGAGGAGATTTTCTTGTTACCTTAATTTTCCCAGCATGGAAGATTTGGGAATGAAGAAGGATACTGCAAAGAGTGAGGCCTAAAATGGAAACCAGTCATGATTTTTATTTTGCTACTTTCTTTACGGACACGAATGCACACAGTGTAGAGCAGCCTTAACTCTGAATTGGAACAAGGTCGTGTAAGTGCCAGGACGTTATTTCCAGAAGCCCACAGCTGCTGATTCCTACACCCAGTGATTTCCACTGCCTTTTCATGATTCTGGAATTCCCAAGAACAGTGTCATCTTATTAGAAGGTATTTCCCAGTTCGAATTGGAGACAAACCAACCTTCCCTCACAGGCTGAGTCCTTCTGGTTTCACTGCCAAAGCTTCCAGACTCACCCAGGGTCTGTTAGACATATTTGAATGAATCTGTCAGATTGTTCAGTAGTTAATGAGGCCACACTTTTCATGAAGACCATAGTGGCATCATTTTGTGTACCAACAATTGTATCAAGTCATGATGATTTTTTAAATATCATTGAAATAATCATTAAAATATTATTGAGATAAAGATGCATGTTTATCAGTGTCTATTTATTCCTTTCTCTTGTTTAAGAGAGAATTTACTTAGATGTGTACAAAACTGCTTTCTGGCATACTTAATTTTATGGGTTTCTGATTTCCACATCACTGAAAGTATCTGGAATACCTATGATGCAATGTGAATCTTGTTTCCACTAACTAGTAGGTAAATGCTTTGTTAGAGATTTAAGAAAGTTGGCAGGGCACGGTGGCTCACACCTGTAGTCCCAGCACTTTGGGAGGCTGAAGCGGGTGGATCACCTGAGGTCCGGAGTTTGAGACCAGCCTGGCCAACATGGCGAAACCCCATCTCTACTAAAAATACAAAAATTAGCTGGGCATGGTGGCACGCACCTGTGATCCTAGCTACTCAGGAGGCTGAGGCAGGAGAATCGCTTGAACCCGGGAGGTGGAGGTTGCAGTGAACTGAGATTGTACCACTGCACTCCAGCTTAAGTGACAGAGGTGAGACTCCATCTCAAAAAAAAAAAATAAAAATAAATAAATAATGAATATAATTGCAAAGATAAAACGTAAACCCAGATTGGGAATAAGAAGCAGAATTATACCAAAATGGAAGCTGACGATCACACAGATTCACTCTTTATTTACTCATTCAAAGCTTGCCTCACATACCATAGGTAAAGTGGGTAACTCTTTCTGATTTTTTTGGTTCACTTCAAGACTATATGATCTTGAAATTTTAAATAAATAAGCTAAAAAGGCCCTAAAATATTTTATTAAAACCCACTGAGTATAATTTATTGATTTTTATAAAACTAATTCTTTTTTTTTTTCTGTTTTACTTATAAGTTTTGGGATATGTGTGTAGAATGTGTAGGTTTGTTCCATAGGTATACATGTGCCATGGTGGTTTGCTGCACCTATCAACCCATCATCTAGGTTTTAAGCCCCTCATGCATTAGGTATTTGTCCTAATGCTCTCCCTCCCCTGCCTCCCACCCCCAGACAGGCCCTGATGTGTGTTGTTCCCATCCCTGTGTCCATGTGTTCTCATTGTTTCACTCCCGCTTATGAGAGAGAACATGCAGTGTTTGGTTTTCTGTTGCTGTGTTAGTTTGCTGAGAATGATGGCTTCCAGCTTCATCCATGTCTCTGCAAAGGACATTTCTTTTTTTATGGCTGCATAGTATTCCATGGTGTATATGTGCCACATTTTCTTTATCCAGTCTATCATTGATGGGCATTTGGGTAGGTTCTAAGTCTTTGCTATTGTAAATAGTGCTGCGATAAACATACATATGCATGTGTCTTTATAGAACAATGATTTATAATCCTTTGGGTATATACCCAGTAATGGGATTGCTGGGTCCAATGGTATTTCTGGTTCTAGATCCTTGAGGAATCGCCACACTGGCTTCCACAATGGTTGAACTAATTTATACTCCCACCAACAGTGTAAAAGCATTCCCATTTCTCCACAGCCTTGCCAGCATCTATTGTTTCCTGACTTTTTAACAATTGCCATTCTGACTGGCATGTGATAGTATCTCATTGTGGTTTTGATTTGCAGTTCTCTAGTGATCAGTGATGATGAGCTATTTTTCATGTTTGTTGGCCGCATAAATGTCTTCTTTTGAGAAGTGTCTGTTCATATCCTTTGCCCACTTTTTGATGGGGTTGTTTTTTTTTCTTGTAAATTTGTTTAAGTTCCTTGTAGATTCTGCATATTAGACCTTTGTCAAATGAGTAGATTGCAAAAATTTTCTCCCATTCGTAGGTTGCCTGTTCACTCTGATGGTAGTTTCTTTTGCTGTGCAGAAGCTCTTTAGTTTAATTGGATCTCATTTGTCAATTTTGGCTTTTGTTGCAATTGCGTTTGGTGATAAAACTAATTCTTAATTGTTATCACTCAGTGAATGGTACTAGTTTGATCTTCCCTTGCTGATTAATCCAGTTCTTTCCAGTTCACTTGAAACCCATTTCTTTGACTCAGATAGCTTTCACTTTAATTCCAAATTTTCAGGGACATTTGGTACCAAACTCTTCTTACAGAACTTTACCCTCGACCACCATTGCTGGATCTGCCACAGTCAGAGTTCATCTACTGGGTCTAACACGTCCCGGCTTCTTTTGCATTTTCTCCCGTGTCTCCCTTGGGTGTCGCAGAAGCAGCAAAGATTATTATCATGTAGTAGGGCTCCGTAATCAGAATGCGAAATCCCTATGCATAAATGCTGTCTTTTCTCAGAATTTCCTGACCCACTTTCTATTTTCTGAGAAGACAAAATTGACTTTTTTTTCTGACTTCTTCAGAAATCTCTTATAGTGACTGGTATTTTCATCTGCTGGCACCTCTGACAATGACTATTACAACGTGCCTCAGAATACAGATTGCTAACACCTCATCTTCTAAAAGAAATGCTTCCTCTGTAAAAGTGTTTTCTCTGATGAAGCCGCCATATAGACCATTGAATAGGAACTGCAGAAGACTCCGGAACACAATTTGATAGCCGTTCAGCCAAGCGGCCGCAATTTATTTTGTCCCCGAGTGTGAAGGAGGCAGCCCAAAGAATGTTGGCTCTGGAGGAGGAAGGCAAGGATATGGGGAAAGAGGGGCCAGAGAAGGGCAGGATGGGGCAAAGATTCAGGACACCTTATGTAATGAGGCACAGTGTGATTCTGCCCGGGGCCTGTACGTGCATGCAGTCGGGTTGCCTCCCTTTCCCCTGGCAATGTGCCCTTTGCTTACTTTTTGTTTGGTTTTAAAGCAGCTGGAAAGGATATTTTTTGCTCAGAATTGGTGCTTAGCTTTTGCAGAAGCTGCTTCTTGAGAGTCGTCTCTTGTCATCCCTCTGGGTTTTAGCTCAGTGTGACGAAGCTATTTAAAATATGTGTGTTTTTAAATGATTCTAAAAATAAAGTATTCACATTGTTATGCCTCACTCCCTCCCCACTATTGAGTCCTGCTCCCCTGACAGCAACTTTCCATTTCTCTAGCTTATCCTTCTGGTATTTATTTATATCTGTGTTTCTAAATACTATGTTTATACTATGATCATTTGGTTTGCCAATTGTAGACATTATCTGTTAGGTTGGTGCAAAAGTAATTTTGGTTTTGCCAAGATGATAGTATTAGGTACCGACCTAATACTATCATCTTTCTATGAGATGGTACCATTTTAGATGAACATCTGTGTCCCCTTAACATCCTCCCACTTTCTGTAGCTTCCTCATATATGTACATCAAAGTTCTTGGTTAGACTCATGATCAGATTATTTGTTTTTTGTTTGTTTGTGTTTGTTTTGTAGAGACAGGGTCTTGCTGTGTTGCCCAGTCTGGTCTTGGAGTCCTGGCTTCAGGTGATCCTTCTGCCTCTCATACTGGAATATTATATAATATTTTTAAAAATAGCTCACCTTTATTATGTATTTTCTGGGTACAAGACACTGTCGAAGAGCTTTAGACATGTATTAACTAATCTTCATAGCAACCATGTAAAGCAGATACTGTTATTCTTTCCATTTTGCAGATATGGACATTGAGACCTGGGTTAACTAACTTTCCAAAGTCATATAGGTAGTAGCTGGTGGAGCCAGACTTCAAACCAAAGTAAACCAGGCTCCAGAGTCTACTTTTAACCACTACACTTTTTAAATGATTAAGATTTTACAAATACTATTTATAGTGGAGCCACATGTATATTATTATCTCTTCTCCTTCTCTTCTCTTCTCTTCTCTTCTCCTTCTCTTCTCTTCTCCTTCTCTTCTCTTCTCTTCCTCTTACTCTTCCTCTTCCTCCTTCTCTTCTCTTCTCTTCTCTTCTCTTCTCTTCTCTTCTCTTCTCTTCTCTTCTCTTCCCTTCTCTTCCCTTCTCTTCTCTTTTGGAACTCTTATTAGATGGAAGTTGTATGTCCTGAATTTATCCTCTAATTTTCTTACCTTTATCTCTTCATTACCTTTGACCTACATTCTGGGAGATTGCTTTAACTTTATCTTGTAACTCTTACCAAAGAGTTTTTTTTCCCCTGTGACACTTTAAAAGCCCAGTAGCTGTTTCTTATTTTAGTTCTGTTCTTTTATTTTTCAGTTCTTTCTTCCTAATTGAGTACTTTGGCCCTGTCTTTCATACTGGTGGCTTTCCTGCAATGGCAGGAGATCTGCAGCCATCGGGTCACATACATGAACAAGGCTCTGAAGAGCTGACAGGATACCTTCCGTGGGTGGCCCAGGCTCATCTGGCAGTGGCCCCCCCATCAGGTCACAGACATGAATAAGGCTCTGAAGAGCTGATAGGACACCTTCTGTGGGTGGCCCCAGCTCATCTGGTAGTGGCCCCCCACTGCAGAGTGGTCTAGGATCACAGATCTGTTCAGTTGGAGGATCCTCAGATGTCAGCATCTGGAAGCTTTTCCCTTGGGCTGGCCAGAATCTCCATAATAGAACCACCCAGACTTGTTCCTGGGGCTGTACACCTGCTGCAGGTGTTGTGGGAGCCAAGTCTGGAGTGGGAAACAGAAAGATCTCATTGTGGGTGTTGACTTTCACTCAATTCTCTCTTTTCAGACTCACGTTTACCTATGCACCACCCTCACCACCCTGCAAGCCCTCCCTATTTGAGTCCCTAGTTCCTGAGGATCCCTCTTTCAATTTCTCTAGAAAAAGAAATTCCTCCTGTCCTGCCCTGGGTGTGCTGAGTGGGAAGGAGGGAATAAGAAGATTCTCTTTGCCCTGGAGGAAGTCCATGACATTTCCAATTCCTCCTCCAATTCCTCAGCTTTTCTGAGGGGCTCCGTGCAAATTGGCTTGCTTTTTCTTGGTTTTGCTCTTTGAGATTTGTAACTTTCTTTGTGCTAATAGGTTAGTAATAACTTGTCAATTCACTTTCCATCTTCCAGAAGACTGTTAACATTTATTTCTACCTCTCCATTTCTCTGTGTCCTTGTGGAACTTTACTTTTTAAAAAAACTTAATTACTTTCATTATGTTGGAGGTTGGGAAGGGAGTAGAGATGAACATCATGTTGACACAACCATACTTGATGGAAGTCCGATTAGATCACCATTGGAAATATTTGTTTCTTAGAGTTTGCTTCATTTTCCTGTTAGGCTGGAGGATCGCATGATATTTGTCTTAGAATAACGGGAGGGTTCACTTTTCGTTTTGTTTGAGCTTTCCTGGTGTATACCTTTCTTTCTTTCCTCTTAGGATCGTAAGTCCTGAATAATCTTGTTCTAGCTCTTTTCTCCTCTTATCTTCATCTGTAAATGAAAGGGGCGGAGAGCTGGTTTCAGGCAGGAACTAGATCTGACATTTAGGAAATCTCCTGTTCAGGTAGCTTCTCTTGGCCTTTTCCTTTCAGTGGTATTTTCTGAAAACCTGACTTGCCATACTGATTTAAATGCCTGATACCAGTGTAAGGTATAGATGTGACTTCTCCTAGGAACATAGATAAAGCTTTGGGGGTGAAATTGACAATAGAGCGTGTCTCCTTTCTCTCTTTAGCCAGTGGGAAGGTTGGGTGACTTGGGGCTGCAGGCTTCCGGGAGGCCTCCATATCATATGCTGCCTGTCCTTAGAGTCCATCCAGACCTGAGGGCTACTTAGCTGAATTGTTTAGTAAACGACGTGGGATTCAGCTGCATCATCTCTACAAAGACTCTCATGTTGACTTATCATTACAAAGGGCTGATGGTGGCAGTGGTTCTAAACCTTGACAAGTGAACAGTTTCTGCAGGAAGGCTCTTTGGAAGACTGTGACGTCACAGACAAGACAAGGAATATCATTAGTGAGGTCATTTTAAAATTCTCAGATCTTGGACTTGCTCTGGGCAGTGACTTTGCCAGCAAGTTGGAAGAGGGCACAAGAAGTGTGCTCATCAAATTTGTGGCAGACACAAAACTGGAAAGGATGGCCAATGTAATCGATGACAAAAACAAAAATATGTCTCAAAATGATGTAGATATGCTGGAATGCTGGGTTAAAAATAACACAATGACATTTCAAAGGGATAAATGTAAAATCTTATTTTGGAATAAAAAAATCAATAATACATAATGGTGGGAGAAAAAAATCTACTGGCAGTAGTTCTGGTAGAGAAAGACACTGAAGTTTTATTTGACTAAAAGCTCAGTATAAGCCACTAAATCTGACTGAGGCAACTAAAAAGCTGCATTAATGGAACGTTAATGTATTGAACTCAAGAAGTAACACCCCTCTTCAATGGTTGGACTGCACCTGGCGCCTCATGTTTGCCCAGAGAAGGGCAATTAGCAGGTGCCTGAGGGTCTGGAAGCATGTCTCAGGAGAAACCATGGAAGGAACTGAGTATATTCAGATGGAAAAGAAAACTGTCTTCTCCTTATTAGCTGTGAAACTTTAGGCAAGTTACCCTGGAAGCCCCTGTAGCCTCTTGGGTAAAATGTGGAAGGAGACCATTTCTCTGTGATATAGGTAGGGGGCAGAAAGCAGGAAGTACTGGAGGAAGAGATTGGAGTGGTAGGAGGTGGGGATGGGATTGAGAACATAATCATAGCTCAGGATAAGGCATTCACAGTTTATCCTGAGCTGCAGGAAAATAATATGGGCACTGTATTATCTTTCAAACCAGCACATTCAGAGTGAAAGCCAGGCTTATTCAATACAACAGGACAAAAGGTACCAACTAGGGCTGTTGCAGGTACCCTAGACAAACCAGGAGGAAAGGCCATACTGCCGAAGAGCACTGTCAGTAGAGGACATCTGCCTTTTGGGGTGGTGAGTGGTCTGCCTTTGGAGGCATCTAAGCAGGGCTTGAATGAACTTCTCTTGTGGACCAGCACAAGAGAAGTTGGGTGGAAATGAACGAAATGAACTTTCAGATCCTTATTGAGTACTGCTACAGGGGATGCTATGTTAGAGAATATATGAAACAAA
Organism: Pan troglodytes; assembly: GCF_028858775.2. Lineage (NCBI taxonomy): Eukaryota > Metazoa > Chordata > Mammalia > Primates > Hominidae > Pan > Pan troglodytes. The sequence goes on along the minus strand of NC_072404.2, from coordinate 153,129,125 downwards.
TTAAACAGGAGCCATCCTGGCTCTCTGCAAATTCTTTTAGATGTGTATATTTGGCAAAAAGAGGGCAGAAAAAGGAACTCTGACCCTTTCTCAATGTAAAAGTTCCTTCTGAAGGATGAAATTAACTTAAAGGTTCAGAATCTGTTCACCTGGAACAATAATTCTGGTGTGCTCAGGAAGCTTTTTAAAAACACAGCTTCCCAGGGTGCCACCCTGGACAAAGAGTCAGAGGAGGGGAGGGGCACTTTAAGGAATATGATCTGTCCTAGGGCAACACCGTTCACATCTAGGGTGAGCATCCACCTACTGCATATTTAGTAAATATTCATGGGCTCTGGGCCTACATCTGTGATAGCATCTGATCAAAGTCCATGTGGGAGCCATCACTTGACACTTTTAGGGGCTTAAAATAAATGTTGTGACAATATGCAAACACTGAACAAATGCCAAAGCAGGTAGACGACCTGTCCCTTATTTAGCGGTCTGTTTTTCAGGCCTAGACTACCCTATCCTTACTGGTTAGAAGTATTACAGCATGCTTTGCTAATTATTACAAGAGACTGAAAATTGCTCTATGTGGAGGTTGAGGCCTTATTGGAGACTTGGAGCAGACAGGCATGGCCTGAAATTCTCTCTGGATGAGGAAGGTGTAAGGAAACACTGGCCTGAGCTACATGAGTCAAAACTTTTTAGCCCAGATGAATTACATTCTAGATACAGAGAGAAGCTATAGAATTACTATTTAGAATCTTTGGAGAATCGTGGATAATAAATGGGACAGGAGCTGGAAAGCTGAGATAGGCAAACATTTTCTAAGTTTTCAAAAATGAGGATACTTTGGATTTCACACACTGTAGATGAGAGAATCTGACATAATTTCCATAAAACATTCTTGAACAGGTTATGAAACAAGCAGTTTGGGAGTCGTTGGACAGGAGATGAGTGATCCCTAAATGCAAACACTGGCCCACTGAGAATGTTAAGCCAAAGCAGCATGATTTCTTTTTAGGAAAATTAAAGTTGCAAAGCCTTAAATAGAGCAAATACAGCAGATGTGGCATATCTAGGATCCTGCGAGACATTTGAGGTGTGTGTCAGTTCACACCCGTAGCTTCCTGGACAAGGCTGGTGCATATAAATTGTATAATAGGACAGTCAGATAGTCAGATAGCATCATTCTTGTTTGAATGGCCTCTCCGGTATTTCACAGGCAGGCAGACATTTGACGGTAGTCATTCTGTTGCCTATAAAAATATAAAAGTGTCCAGTCCTTTGCAGTCCTTACCATACCACTTGAGTGAATGAGTACCTAACCAGAGAGAATTCTCATGTGGACTCTGTACCTTGGCCCCTGATTTGACACTTTTCATCAGCAATTTAGATGAGAATAAAGAGAACATGGAAATCAAAATGCTAAGTGATATGAAATTGGGAGGGAAAATGAATACTTTGGATGAGGCCATAAGGTTTTGAACAGATATGAATAGCTGGACAATGGAGCTAAAGCCTACTGGAATCATTCTTTGTCACTCAGTCCACAATATTAAATTCCCTATTTGTCTGGAACAGGCTAGGTGCTGAGATCAGGAGATGTGCATGCTATAGCAAGGAGAGCAGGAGGCAGACGTATCCTGTAATACTTTGGTGGAGGTCAGCCCAGGATGCTATAGGAGCACACAATGAACCAGATCTCATGAAAGCTTGAGGTGGGTAAGGGCTTGGGGAGAGCTATTGAACCGAGCAAGGAGATCAGATATCTGGAGAAGGTGATATTTGAATGGTTTTGAAAAAAAGGAGTTAGCTGTGATCCATGCTGGGGTGAGGGTGTTCCACATTCAGGCAGCAACTATAATGATGTCATAACCAGGACCTGGGTGTGAGACAACATGGAAAACCAATTTGCAATGCTCATCAATGGCAGAGAACTGGAAGAGAGAGAGGTGTTACATATTTTTCTCACTTTAGTGTTCCCTGCTGCTGGAGTATAGAATGTGAGAAAGACTCTAGGGATACTCTAAAAAGGAGCAGTTGTAACATAAAGGGCATGTTCTTTTATCTTAGAGGCCAGCATTTTCCAAACTTACCTGATCATTAGAATCACTTGGTCCTTGTTACAAATGTTCTCAGGCCACTTTCTTGGCAAATATGATTTCAGGTGTGTCAGAGTGTTTCCCAGGAATCTATTAAGAAGATCGCTAGTTAAGTTTGGGATATACTGTTATAGACATGGGGAACTATTGGAGATTTAATATCAGGAATGAACTGGTCACATTGGCATTAAAGTGGGCTGTTCTGGCTACCGTATATGGAATGATTTGAGAGGGGTAAATACATTTGATACTCTAGGCCAGAAATAATGAGAAATAATTAAGAAAATCAGTAATAGTAGACAGCTGTTGGCTTGAGAGAGACTGAAGTGGAACCAAGTGGGTTTAATTACTACCTGGACTTAGAAAATGAGGGATGAGGATGAGGTGATTGACGGTACTAGTTTTCAGGCTTGGGCTTTTAGGTGGTGCCATTTATTGGGATAGAATCTTGCTTCGGTCAAGTTGAGTTTAGGCTGCCTGTGAGACATTGAGGTGGAGATATACAGTAGGCAGATGTATGGGTCTGGAGTCTAGGAGAGAAGTCTGGAGGAACATAGAGATTTGTGGGCCCACCATCTACTGGGGTAGTTAAAGCCTTGGGTATAACTCAGATTGCTTAGTGAGAATGTTTAGTTGAGAGGAACAGATGGTCCAGAACAGGAATCTGTGGACTATTCTATGAAAGAAAGCTAATGAGGCTTTCAAATGGGAGCCCAAGGGGGAAAATACAGGGAAAGAAGAAGAAAGAGGAGAACATGGTGAAGAGTATCAAGAGGAAGAGATCGCTGAGTGCTGCTGAGGGATTCAGGTAAGAAAATAGTCATTAATGATTTCTGTGTACTTTCTTTGAGTGAGCACTGCTGTGGTTGTTTTACAAATGTTGTCTTATTTAATCACCACAATAACCAGGTGAGGTAGCCCCTGCTATTTACGTCAAGGAAATATGGGGAAACTGAGGCAGCAGAAAGGGTAAATAACTTGACTAAAGGCACAAAGTTGATAAATGCCAGGGCCAAGATTTGAACATAAATGAAAGGATGCCGAAGTCCTGTGTGTTGACCACCACAATCACTTGTTAGGAAACACAGTGGCAAAAAGGCTACAAAGGGCTTGCAGAATTTAACAACAGGGAAGTTCTTCATAACCTTGGCTCTGGCATGGTCCTGAAGCAAACCACCGTGCAGTGGCTTAAAGGCAAAACAGACAGAAAGGGGAGATGACTTTCCAAAAACGTGAGTGGCTGGTTATCAAAGGGTAATACGGGCCAACTAGGGATGTTGTTTTAAGATGGGAAATTGTGTTTCAATGCTGAGAGGAAAGAGTAGGTAGAGAGAAATTGGTTTAAGATTCAAGAGAGGAAATTTTGGTTGAATTAAGATCTCTAAGGAGGCATGGGATAACAGAGTGCAGAACAGCCTAAAGGGAATTGCCTGGACTAGAGATGGAAATGTCATCCCTCTGGACCGGAAGGAAGGAGGGATATAACATAAGGATGCAAGAGGAGGGGAAGGATTACCTCTTTGAAGCAGGATGTAAGGTCTTATTCTGAGGGGTGGCTTGTTGGGTGAAGTGGTATTAGTGGACCTCAGCAGGCCCATCTAATAACTTTAGCCATCAGCTTCTTTTTGCCAACCGAGATGGTTCCTATTGGACTTCCCCCTTCTGGCTCTCCTCTCTCCCTTTCTCCTCCATTTCCGGAGCCTGTGTAGAACCTTCATTTTCAATCACTGCTTGTTGCTGTCATGAGTGGTGCTTTTCCATTCGGGAACAGAAAAGAAACCCTCCCGATAAAATCCAGTAGACTAGAGTGGGGTAGGGGGAAGGAGCAGTGATTACTGTTCTTTCCTTTTATCCCTCAGGGAAAGAAGGGGACGAAGATGGGGTGGGAGGGAAGTAGTGAAGGCCACAGAGGTAGGAAGAACCAGGAGGTGGGCTGGAGCAGAGCCAGCTTGTTTAGCAAGCAAAGCAGATAAAGATTAGAGTAACCATGACAACAGGCTACTGGCAAAGGCGCTCAGCATTTGGGGAGGAGAGAGGGAGGTGGAATGGCTTGGCTGGGTATAAGCCCAGAGTTTTGGAAAATGCCGTTTCTTCCCGCAGGGCTCTTGGCTGTTAGAGAAATCACCATAGTCACCAACAGTGAGTGCAAGGGAAAGAAAGGAGAGGGCCCGCAGGAAAGATTAGTAGGTGAGGTGGGCTCTGCTGATTCAAAGAAAGAGGGAGTGACTCCTCTGTGACTGGAGGCACAGAAGAGGATTAGGAGGATTCCGTGTCGATTGCCTCAATTGCCTCAGTCTATCTGTGTGTCTCAGGCTACATATATTTTTCTGTTTAGCTCTATTTTCTCACTCACGCTATGGTAGCAAAGGCGCCACAACTAGTATGCCTTTTTGTTTCTAGTTTTTCAGGATACCACATTTTTTACTTCTGGAGAATGAGGCATGAGAATATCAAGACTCTGTTTTTAATTTTTTTCTGAGGATGCTCAAAGTGTGTGTGAGGGAGGGAGGGACAAAAAGGAGGAGAGAGAAACAGAGAAAGAAAGGGAGAATGAGTTCATCTTGGTGTAAACTCTTCACCCAGCCTAGGCCTGTAATTAGTTAAGAATTTCTTGGAAATCTTTTTCCCTTGTTCTATTGCCACCCACTTCTATAGCTGCTTGAGAATCTCTATCAATAAGAATGTAGAAGGGCTGGGCGTGGTGGCTTACGCCTGTAATCCTAGCACTTTGGGAGGCTGAGGCGGGCAGATCATCTGAGGTCAGGAGTTCGAGACGAGCCTGGCCAACATGGTGAAACCCCGTCTCTACTAAAAATACAGAAATTAGCCAGGCGTGGTGGCAGGCGCCTGTAATCCCAGCTACTCGGGAGGCTGAGGCAAGAGAATCGTTTGAACCTGGGAGGCGGAGGTTGCAGTGAGCTGAGATCGTGCCATCGCACTCCAGCCTGGGGGACAAGAGTGAGACTTTGTCTCAAAAAAATAAAGAGAAAAAAAAAAAGAATGTAGAGCAGCCATAGAAAATAATGAAATTATGTCATTTGCAGCAAAATGGATGGAGCTGGAGGCCATTGTCTCAGTGAACTAAGATAACTAAGTGAACTAAGAAATAGAAAATCAAATATTGTGTGTTGTCACTTATAAGTAGGCGCTAAACAGTGGATACACATGGACATAAACATGAAAGTAATAGACACCGAGAGCTCCAAAAGCTGAGGGAGTAGGAGAGGGAGGGGGTTGAAAAATTACCTGTTGGGTACAATGTTCACTGTTTGGGTAATGAGTATACTTGAAGCCCAATACCCACCAGTATGCCATGTACCCATGTAACAAGCATGCACATGTATCCCCTGAATCTAAAATAAAATTTAAAAAATTTAAGAAGAATATAGATACTTTTAACATCTGTGAATATAGTTGTTCCTTTGTGAGTAAGCCCAAAGCACCTATATGGGAAAAGTAAAAAAATGGTATGATTACAAACAAATGGTGCTTTAGGTTTGAGTATCTATCTCCTGATAACACCCAGTGTGATCTTGCCCAAAAAAGCACCAGCACTGTTGGGGAAGGACATATCACACTTTTCCTTAGTCTGATACGTCAGACTGAGATATATATATATATATATATATATATATATATATATATATATAATTTATTTATTTATTTATTATTATTATTTTTGAGATGGAGTCTTGCTCTGTCACTTAGACTTGAGTGCAGTGGTGCAACCTTGGCTCACTGCAACCTCTGCTTCCCAGGTTCAAGTGGTTCTCCTACCTCAGCCTCCCGAGTAGCTGGGATTACAGGCACCCACCATCATGCCCGGCTAATTTTTATATTTTTAGTAGAGACGGGGTTTCATCGTGTTGGCCAGGCTAGTCTCAAACTCCTGACCTCAAGTGATCTATCCACCTCGGCTTCCCAAAATGCTGGGATTACAGGCGTAAGCCACCGCACATGGCCTCTGAGATATGTTTTTAATATAAAGTGTATCACAAGCATGGCTTTGAGAGGAGAGTCCACTCCCTTCCTTTTCTACCAGACTACTACTTCATTGCCTACAGAAATGGATGCTGGAGCTACCACTTGGGCCAGGACCTGAGTCCCAGAATGAGCCCATAGCTCACCCAGGGGCTCATAGAACCCCACTGGTTCCATAAGTGTGGGTGTCACAGATATCGTTTCTGAGATTTCTCCATTTTGATTGAGGAGGAGGTAGTAAAGTGGATTCATTTCCATTTCCAAATCTCTTTCCTTCCAAATAAGCATGTATAGCCCAAGATACTGGAAAAAGAAGGTTCTTTTGCACAAAGGAAACTTAAACCAGGAGATATAGGACTTGAGCTTTGTTCCAAACTGTCATAAATAGCTGTGAAAAGAGAAAACATTAAGAAGACTGATTTCCCCAGGGTGCAGAGGAGAACAAGCTCTCTCAAAGTTGGAAAGAGTGTGTACGATTCTCCAATTTCGCTATATGTCTTAAACTACTTTTTAAAGAAATATCTACTTCTGCCAGGTGGATATAGTTATCTTGTTCTTCTCAGCTACGTTCTAATTCATGAACACATAGATTTGGCCAGCAGTGATGTCAAGTGCCCAGTGCCTTGGGGAACCGGCTTGGCATTGAGATTTTATTGGTTAAGAGAGAGATTTCCTGAACCAATATTGAGCTGTTTGCCAGGTTCTGGCTTGAGTAATTTTTTTTCTAATAGGAAGTAGAGGTGGAGGGACAGGTGTTGAGGGTCAGATAATGGGTACGGTTTTAGACATTTTGAATATGAGCCATTCCCTTCCAGCGGGTCAGGAGAATGGTCTCTGACAGGGAGAGAATGTTGGGACTCCTTACCGTATGGGACTAGCTGGGGCATGAAAGTGGATGACTTCTAGGGAAATCACATGGAGAGGAAGAGGGGCTGAACACAGAATCCCAGCTGACACCAACGGTTAAGAAATGGGAAGATGAGAAGCCTGGGAAGGAGAGGGTGTAGGAAAACTGGGAATGAATCATACACAAAAGTTAGATTAAGAAGGAGTGGTAAAGAGAAGGAAGTGGTTACCAGTGTCTGTGGCTGAAGAGCAGGACTGAGAAATACTAAGGGGTTCTGTCTCCATGGGGATGGTATTGCTGACTCTGGGGAGAGATTTTTCCTGAAGTGGGGTGGGGGAAGCCCAATGACCCAGGTTTAAGAAGTGGATGCAGCGTTAAGTGGAGCAGAACATAGTGTTGGTACCCAGGGCACCAGTGGTGCTTTGAAAAGTCAGGGGCGGCTTTCATGCCTTTATTTTGGAGAGGATTAAAAAAAAAAAATCCTGGAGAATGTTTACTGAGAAATTCCAGAGAAGAAACAAATACAAAAAGGAAATATTAAAAAATATAACCAAACAGTTATATACCCCAAACACATCCAAAACATATGGAACCCATATGGTTGAGAGAAGAAGGCAGATAAATATATCTGGATGAGAAATTGAAAATTAAATTGTGGGTAGGTATTAGTGGTCCTTGTGTGGTTAGGAGAGGGCTTTGGAATGGAAGGGCAAGGGAAATGTGTTGGGCAGTTAGCCTTAGGAACCCAGTACTAATCAACTCTTAAATCTACACAATGTAGTCTCTGAGGCAAGTTCATTTTAAAATTGGAACTAAATTTTTTTTTTAAACCCACAAGTCAAAATACTTAGTCTTTTAGATCGTAGAGATGGATGCAGTTAAATAGCTCTTTAAGAACAGCACTGCATGGAAAATAACTAGGTTTACTAGCTAAGTTTAGCATATAAAGCTCTTTACTGAATGGCTTCTTTGTCAACCCCAGGCTGGAGGAGTTCAATTCCTTTTTATTTGGTGAATTCCTTAATTGGATTTTGTTTGCCGATCTTACTTTCTCACATTGTAAGATTTTAATAAATCATTATAATCATTCCCTCATGTCTTACAAAAATAACCTTTCTGACAGTTCCTGAATGACTTTTTTTCTTCTGTGTTTGCATCATGGGATTATTAGTGTAGCTTACAAATGAATCAGAAAAGGGCTGTGCAGCCGAGGGTGTATTTCCATTATTTTCTAGGTGTGAACTTGGAGCCTGATAACGAGGAACCTGTGAGGTCACGCTTGGCTGGGAGGGCACAGCAGGTCTTGGCATATTATCTCCTGTCTGGCTTATTGATGAGATCCACTGCTTGGAAACAGGAGAGAGATCTCCTATCTGCTTGGTTATTAAAGCCTCTGCAGGAAACAGGTTTACTGATGATATATGTACACTGGGGCTTCTGTTGCATTCTCAGCTCAGATTCTTCTGTGTCTGTTACTGTTGATGACTGCATAAGGAAGAACTTATTTTGTTCAACTGACGTGTTTGGTGAATGTCTGGCTCAAAATATACCTCTCCTAAGAACTTCCATGACCTTTTGCAAGGCTGAAGGACATGCTTGGTTACCCATTAGGAACTGGACCAGGAACCCAAGTCTTTTTCTTTCAATTTTCAGAGTTTTGCAGTTTGCTCTTTGGCTTGTGGATGCCAACACTTACAGTTTATATAGTCAGTTTCTGCGATCCTGAGGTGTATTTTTTTTTTGCAATTGCGGTTGGTTGTTTCTCCTCCTACAGTTTGTTTAGCCTCTTCCTCATCCATTATCCTCCAGGCTGTATCTGAAGTGGGCATAGGAGGACTGCCCTTCCCATGACCTGCACAATGTTCACAGCCCCTTTCCTGTTGGTGGGGCTTTTGGAGAAGTTGGGGTTCCCTTGGGGGATTGGCAGTTACAAGATTTTTCAGATGAGGCCTGTGGTTTATTTGGCAATTCAATGCCCTAAGAGACTTAAGAGCATTCAGGTCGATTTGTTTCCGCTTTGTTCCACGTGTGAGTGACCAAGGCAAAGATCTCAATCTAGACCTAGAAGCAATTTTTAAGCCTGAAAAGCTCACTTGTCTCAATTCTCTGTTTCTCCCTCCTCCCTCTGCCCTTAAGCTAAAGTCAACCATCTTGAGGCCATGTGAAAAAATTGGCTTGGATGGAAAGGTGCACCCTTAATCTAATCTTTGCCTTGGATTGGCCCCCTCCTTTGGTGGGGAACTCTTCATGGGACATGTTGAAAAAGACCTCACATCTTTATCATTTTTTAATTCATATTTCTTACCATATTGAATTGGTTTTTGCTACTTGTAACAAAAGGATTCCTGATGAATGCCTCCTGTGTTTGGAGTCCTATTTTATTCTTCCTCTCCGTAGCTGCAGGGTCTAATATATACCTAATTTATAATCTGTGTAGGTGCCAATTACATATGTAATTGTGTGAGCATATGTATATAAAAACTTGGAAGCAGATATGCCCCGAGAGCAAAATAAAGAATAAAGTTCCTAAAACATACAGAGAAAAAGATAATGTAGGAGAAAGAAAGCAGACGTTTTAAAGTATGCGTTGTTTGAGCTTTTATGCGTCTGTCAAACAACCCTGAAAGTTCCATCACGTGTGATATTTTAAATTTTGCTCCCAAATGGAGAAAGGCATCTTCCCCTCTGCTGTGAGTCAAACCACTCAAGCAGGGCTGTGGCTGTCAGTGTGAAGCCAGCTCTTCCAAGGACCCAGGGGAAGCTGCCATCGCTGCCGTTTCTGCCTCTGCCTTTCTTTGCTCAAAAGTTGGCAAATGCTGGTCATGTCGTGGATCTATTTATAGTAGGCACACGTCTACCCACCTTGTTCTTTTCTTAGCATCAACTTGACATGCTATCAATTATCCATGAGGTGAATGACAACACAAGGGAAGTTATTTGAGGCAGGTGCCCTGAGGTGAGAGATGAGGGGATGGCAGAGGTCACACAGTGACAGCTCCGAATGAAAAGGGTAAAACAAACGTCTCTTGCTGCATCTGGCTGGTGAATGATTGCAGACAGGTTGGTGGGAAACCCTGAGCTGGTCACGCAGCAGTCTCCCACTGCCCTTCTTCCCTGTGCCTGCTGATGTTTGAAAAGCCCATTTGAAACAGACAAGGGGCAGGACCTGAAGATGTGATCTCCCTCCAGTGGAGGTCATTTTTGTTACTCTCTTAAGCCACAGGAGGGGAGGACACAAGGACCTCCTGGGGACAGGGGGTGGATGTGGCAGAGGCTGATACTCTTCCTCCACGTAGGAGCATTTCTGGTGGGAGTGAAGCAGCCACCGGGGGATGAAAACAGGGTGCCCCATTCCTCACTGCCTTTGAACCAGCAGGGAGGCTATTCCTGGCAGCAGCAGTGCACCTGCCCCTGGCCCACAGTGCCTCCCACCTTCCTTACATAACCCCCCATGACCCCTCTTGGATTCTAGACTACCCTGTTTTTGCTCCTCCTCACTGACAACTTAGTTCCCAGTTGGGGGAACTACTACTTCTTCTTCTCCTCCCCCTCCACCCTCCTCCTGCTCCTCTTTTTTAATGTTGTAATAGAAACATTGATTGCCCATTTCAGTGGGACTGGCTACCCTGGTGTCCTTTTCTTATTTATATGCCATTAATTTGGGGCTGCTCTGTAGGTGCTGGTGGCATTTACTCTCAAAGCTGCTCTAACGATGATGCTGATGTTATTGTTTTAGCTCCAGGAATTGAATTGCTCATGGCAATAGAGGCGACTTCTGCTTTGTCTGTAGCCTCATAGATCACCCCTCCTGTCTATGTCCTCTGTCCACCTTGGATTTTGAATGTGAAGAGAGAGAGAAAGATTGAATTATGGTCAAAGAGAGTGGAAAGCAAATTAATTAAACCTCTATCAGCCTTGCCTTCAGATATAAACTGACTCAGACTTTACAACCCGTTCCTCTCTAAGTTTGCTCAACTCCGCTCCTCCTGCTCCCACTCTGTTCCATTCCTTTGGGCAATGAGGTACTGAACTGCCTCTGTGATAAATGTGTGTGCTGATTCCTTGGGGATAGAGCGGCTGTGCCCTGAAAGGCCTTGGAACCCTCGCAAAATTCCTAAATACATATGGTGGGCACTCCAGCAGTTGCTGGCAGACCCTCCCAGGGATCCCGGCTGAGTTTAATACTGTCTGCCAGGCTAATCCACTTTCCGGGGCAGTGTCTAGCACCAGAGACTCTCTGTCTGGAAGTATCCTGGCCATTTAAATGACTCCAGGTTCCTGGGGATCAGTTTGCAGCCTTTATCTTTTGGCAGAGCCACCTTGCTTTTCCTTTCTCATCTTCTCTGTAGTCAGACCACTCAAGTGTAACTTTGTTTATTATTTAGGGACCTCATGGGGAGAAGTTGAGATGATTATCCTGAGTACAGAATAGCCAACTTCCAAGTGGGTATTGTGGGTGTGCGTGTGTGTGTGTATGTACATTCGTATGTACTAGTGTGCACTAGTAACACGTGTATGTTTGTGAGTGATACTGGCTGTCTAGGAAGGATGAGTAGGGTTTGGATGAATCTCTTTTGCAGGAACCAAAACAGGTGCAAAATACCCGTGTCAGAGTCCTCAGATGGCTGGTGAGTGGAGGTGTAGCAGGACAAGCCGCAGACAAAACCCCTCAGACACTGAGTTAAAGAAGGAAGGGCTTTATTCGGCCGGGAGCTTCGGCAAGACTCACATCTCCAAAAACCAAGCTCCCCAAGTGAGCAATTCCTGTTCCTTTTAAGGGCTTACAACTCTAAGGGGGTCCATGTGAGAGGGTCGTGATCGATTGAGCAAGCAGGGGTTATGTGACTGGGGGCTGCAAGCACTGGTAATCACAATGGAACAGAACAGGACAGGGATTTTCACAATGCTTTTCCATACAGTGTCTGGAATCTACAGATAACATAACCCGTTAGGTCAGGGGTCAATCTGTAACCAGGCCCAAGGTGCGGTGCTGGGCTATCTGCCCGTGGATTTCATTTCTGCCTTTTAGTTTTTACTTCTTCTTTCTCTGGAGGCAGAAATTGGGCATAAGACAATATGAGGGGTGGTCTCCTCCCTTAGCGGAATTCCGTACATTTTGTTCTAAGTTATAACCAAAAAACTGAAGTTTATAAATATGAGGCCTTCCTTTTCCCTCTTTGTAGACTAAAGTTTGTGAACCAGGACCCCCTATCGATACCTTTTTAGGGATTGTGGGATCTGACTTTTTTTTTTGTATTGTTGATTTTGCTATTTCTGAGGGATGGGAGTTCACCACCCACACTTTTGTGCTGTTACTATTTGACCACCTCTTCCTCTTTGCTCTCCCCACAACTCTTATTATCCAGGGAGAAATCTTTTGGAATAGGATAGAAGAGGTTTCTGGGGATAAGTTTTGGAAATAGGCAGATTTTTAGTCTGAAGGACATTGTAGTAGGATTTATGATTCTGAAATGTAGTGATTGTATGTAGTTATGTATTTGGGCACACAGCCTTATGTACATTGTGTTAAATACATTTAAATAATTGGATAATGCCTAGACATAGTTAATAAAGTGATGCTGCTTTGTTTCTTTTGTTATTATCATGTTATTATTATTTTATATCATCTTATGCTTGCTTTTTGGTTCTGAGGTTGATTGCAAGGGTTAGAAAATGACAGCATACAGGTCAATTTTTGTAAATAAAGTTTTATTGGAATGCAGGCTGGCTCACTTGTTTATATATTGTCTATAGTTGCTTTTGTGTTACAATAGCACAGGAAAGTAGTTGTGACACAGATTACCTGGCCAACAAAGCTTAAAATATTTAGTATTTGGCCTTTCGATACAGGTTTCCACCCTCAGGTTTAATTTAGTCTTTTCCTTTACATACTTTCAAAAGTGCTAGAACAATGCTTTAGACAGTGCTAGTGTCTTTAATGGAAGAATGAGTCATTATCTATACTCAAGCATATTCTAAACCAATCAGAAGAGCTTGAGAGACACGTCTGAAACGTGTATAGGAACACATATGATAAAAATATATGAAAAGATACTCAGCAGATGTTTGTCAGATGCCACCAAGTACAAGGTAGCTTTTCAGGTGCTATGAGAGGTACTCGGTGAATGGAATACCATCTTATTCCCAGAGAGTTAACTGCCCAGTAGGAGAAATCTGCTAACATAACAGAGATGTCTGATAGTGGCTATAGACAATATACATTTTTATAAAACTGAAAGGAGGTAGAATGGCTTTTGTAGCCAAGTCTATGTGTAGAAAATTTGGAATGGAAATTAAGAAACTGTAGTGATGACTGCTGCTTCTAACAGTAAAGGAAATCTTTATGTGTATCTTCCAGATGTTTACTGAAGTAGAACCTTAGTAAGTTATTTGACATGAAGCCCAAAGTTATAATAGACACAAAGATGCTTCATTTCAAGCCTTAGATAGGAACAAAAATACGATTGAAACCGAAATTAGCCTAGAACTAGAAGTGGCCTTTACAGATCATCTACTAATATCCTGCTCATTTTGCAGCTGAAAAGACTGGGGCGGAGAGATCTAGTTGTATAAAATTGTCTCTGAAACCTAGGACTTCTGACTTCCAGGTCTTTACTAAATTCCAGTGTAATTTTTAAAATTTTCAAGCCAGATTCTCTGTGGATGTGGAGAATATCAGCATGAAGTCTTGCACTGCCTTAAGGATCTTCATTAGCATGCTATTCCTTTCCTTTATCTTCCTGAGTCCCCAAGGTCACAGATGTAGGAGTAAAGTTTTGAAAAGCCATTCAGGACTCTGTCTTCTCCCCGTTGCCTTGTTGAACTGCTTATGGGGGTGATGTTCAGGGGCTGGGCTAGGGCATTCTACTAGAGTGCCCAATATCTTTATACAGATGCTGATTGCTGCCCTGAATACCCACAGCAGGAATTTTTTTGAGAGAGGGAGGTGAGTGTGGGCAATTGGGAAAACAGCCCACAGGTAATGGAGGGAGGGAACCTTGAGTTTCCTTTTAACTGCCAATCAGTAATTCTTTGTTCATTTATTCAAGTATTTATTAAGCACCTACTATGTGCCAGGCTTTGTTCTAGGCACTTGTGATACAACAGCGATCTACACAGGATCCTCCCCTTGAGGGCTTTGCATTTTGGTGTGCTTCATGGTGGAGGAGTGTGTTTTTCATGGTGAAGCCATTTGGAATCTGCCAGGTTGAAGCACTGAACCTGGAGTAGGAAGACCTGCGTCTAGGCCTCAGCACCACCCCCTAACCAGCTCTATAGCCCTGTGCATCTCATTTCTCTGCAGCCGAGTACTTTCTTGTTAGAACCTTCACCCTGGCTCCTCTACGACAAGGGTATCTTTCTTCTTTATTCTGGTGCTTGCCTCCTTATCTGGTTTCCCCACTTCTTCTTGGCCTTAGTTTCTGCTGATATGTTCTTTTGTCCAGTTGCCTCTTACTGGGTCTCCCTGATGCCAGTTGTGTGTCCCTGTGCAGGTCTCTGCTCTCCCGTGACAATATGTTCTGCCTGTTTGCACTTTCCCAGTCTTTGCACTTCTGCTCCTACCCAACCCCACTGAGCAGGTCTAGCTCCATATCGTGGATCCCACCCATAGGCTTATCCACACCGGGGAGAGTTCCACCCCTGGCTATGTCTGGAATCAGGACTTGCTGCATGTTGATTCACTCATTCAGCAGTATTTATTGAGCACCATTTAGGGATGTGATTGGAAGAAGATCTAGTCTCGGTGCTCATAGATCTCATGTGAACCAATGAGGAATCAGAATTGTATTTTGATTAAGCTCAGGGACCCTGATTCCTCAAACAAAATGATAAATTTGGAGTAAACTTCAACAACCCTTTAAGCTCAAGCACTCAGTCCACAAAATTTCTCCATTTCAGACATTTCTCCCTAGCCCTTAAATCCTCTGTCTACAAGCTGATTGACTAATGTATTCAGCTAAGGTTATAAAAGCAACCGGGGTTTCTTAGGCAGCCAAAAAGAAGTTAGAGAGTGAAGAGGAGAGAAAAAGCCAAAAATGCCATAGATCCTGGATCAGGTGGGCCAGCTAGGGGAGTAAGGTGGGAAGTGAAAGCTTTTTGATGCCTGAGACCAGTGGTTTGAGTGGGGAGCTTGCTTGGGAAAAATCAGCAGGGTCCACAGAAATGAAAGGGGATGTCTACCAGGAGCAGCTAAGAAGAGCGGGGAGGGAGGTCTGGGGGGCTCCTGGTCCTCACCTTGTTTTAGGGTGCTGCCCTTGTGCCTTTTTCAATTAAAGAAACAGAAACAGCAGCTATTTGGGGTTTTGAGCATGGAAAGGTGGAGGACAGAGGAGCTGTCTGAGGTATCTTAAGAATCTGGTTTTACTGTTTATTGAAATAAAATGGCCAGAGCTTGAAGGAAAAAGTAATTTAATTTATAAATAGTTGCTGATCACTCTTGTGAATAGTATATTCTGTTGTCTTCCGAAATAATCCTGTAGACATCACCTGCATGTCAATATTTGGTTCAGAAAATATAATCACCAGTTGCTGTTATTGTCTATAAGGCATGATACTAAATTATCTTGTCATCTAACTCAGTTTTTATCATTATCTCTTGGTAATTTTATTGGAAGAAACCAGTAACTTGTAAATCATAAAAAGATGAATAATCCCAGTTATAAATTCTTTTCCTTAACAGATGTCTTTAAGACAATCTGACTTAAATTCTCAATTCTGACTAATTTTTTTCTAATGGTTTTTAGAGAGCTGCATCATGATTTGTGTGATGGGATATGTTTGGGAATGGTGGATTTAAAATGGATTTCTGATAGTATATGAAGAGTATATATCTTTGAAAAAATTGAAGGCAGAAAAATATACAGAAGAAAATAAAAGTTCCCCATGGCTTCCTCTTTTCCAAGAACTAATACTAGACTGTAAGAGGACTGTGAGGGCAGATACATTGTCTGTTTTATGCTCTGTGCCTGTGTCAAAAAGTGCTTGGCAAATAGAAGGGCCTCAATAAATAGTTGTAGGATGACCAAATGAATATTTTGTGCGTTTCCTTCAAGCCTTTTTTCTATAGATATATGTATGAATACTATGTAATTATGATTACTTTTATATCTTTAAATAATATTCTGTATTTCAGTTTTATATTCCGCCCCCGTTCTTTTTTTTTTTTTCTTTAACCACAATAGATGTGTTTATATACATAAGTTTTTCGGGGGATCAGAAGAAAGTATAATACAAATAGTATTATATGTGGAGTGATTTAAAATGTTTTGTTTATATTTTAATAGTAGTGACTAAGAAATTTGAAGTCAGCCTTCCTCCTTTGCCTTAGTTTCTCAGCTACAAAACTGTATTTGTAGAATTAGCACTTAGGTACAGAGAGCCAATGTTCAGGGATGATAATGATAAAATGATGATATATAGATAGGATTGAGAGCTTATTTACTAGAGTCAGAAGAGCCTGAATTTGAATCTTTTCCCTCTCACAGTATTCGATTATGTGACCTTGGGCAAGTGACCTTGGACAAGTGTCAACCTTTATAAATCTTATTTCCTTGTCGTAAAATGTGTTTGCATTTGTTAGGATTGGCTAGCTAGAGTGTGTTGCCATAACAAGTCCTGGAATCTGATCAATTTAGCAAAACAAAAGAATGTTTCTTGCTCACACAAAGTCTGAGTAGAGCCTGGATAGTGAGTGGCAGTAGGGGTTTAGGTTGCCTACTCTTTGTCGTGCTGCCATCCCATCTAAACAGATCTTTAATGTCTCTGCAGCAAAGGAAAAGGAAGCTTGGTGATGGTGTTACCAGTAGAAGGTGTCCAGGTTCTTGGTGTCTTGAACAAATAATTGGACAAAACACACGTACAAAGCAAGGAAGGAATGAAGGGTTTTATTGAAAATGAAAGTACACTCCACAATGTGGGAGCCGGCCTGAGTATAGGGGCTCAAAGACCCCGTTACAGAATTTTTGGGAATTTACATACCCCCTAGAGGATTCCACTGGTTACTTCGGTTATGCCTTGTGTAAATGGAGAGGATGAAGTAAAGTTACAAAGTCATTTACGGATTATGCCCTATGGAGAGGGTATTTTCTGTTATAGCTGAAGTGTGAATCGGCCTTATGTTCCCTGCCT
The DNA here is from genome assembly GCF_028858775.2 of Pan troglodytes. Taxonomy (NCBI): domain Eukaryota; kingdom Metazoa; phylum Chordata; class Mammalia; order Primates; family Hominidae; genus Pan; species Pan troglodytes. The sequence goes on along the minus strand of NC_072404.2, from coordinate 153,112,079 downwards.
CCAGACCCTATTTTCCTGCCTCAGTGGCACACTAGCTCTTGCTGCCTTGACAATGAAGTTACACATTACATATTACTTCTGCTCACATTTTGTTGTGCAGATCTAGTCATATGGCCACACTTGAGTACAAGGGCTGAAAGTAAACTTTTTAGGTGCTTAGGAAGAAGAGGAGACCCAGAAATAGGTAAGCACTAGTAGTTTTTACAACAGAGGTGAATAATAGTAACTTCAATCAAAATTGGTGTGATCTAATCCCCTACCCGCTTGTGATTAAAAAAAATAGGATTACATTTTTTTTAAAAAAACCTAAATTATTAGGCCAAGGAGCTTCCCACTAGCAAATTGCTAGAAATAAATTCTCCTCAAAATGCCTTTTAATGATTTTGAGGAATTCCCAGGGTCCTGACTCCTGGGTATTTTCAAAGAGATCTTTTAGGTTTCCCCATTCTAGTCCCTTCATCTTGCCCCAGGCTAACTCTGATGTTTTGAGAGGACTTCTTTTTTGTGCCTATCTGTCCCCCATTGGTGGCCAATGCTCTCCCTAGTTCTTTTCAGGACATGATAAGGCTGAGTTGATGAGAACATATTAAAGTCTTGAGGATAAAGCCAGCCAAACCCAAGGAACAGCTTACACCTGATATCAGATGGGTTTGGACTCGCAACCTCAGATCTACACCTAAACTTCAGAGTCTTCTTTTCTGCTAGTTCTTAGCTCAGTTCCATCTTTTCCCTGCCATAGGGAATAAATCAAGCCTGTGCATGCTTGAGCACCTAGACCCAAATGGTTTGCCCTATTTCTAGGCTTAAAAAACAAACAAACAAACAAACAACATCTCTGGATTACTTCCTCCCAGGATGGCTGCCAGTGGGAAATTCATTTTCCTCCAGAGGAGATTTCACAGTGTGGCTTGGCCTCCCTGTCTCTGAATATGTAATGCAACGCTTGACAGCACTTTACTCTAAATCTAGATTATTCATGCGCAAATCATGCCACCATGGGGACCAATAGCCTATCCAGATTGTGCTTTGTCAAGTTTGTATCACCTTCGTGTGACTTTTCTTCCAGCAGTTGATGAGAGAAAATAGGGCTTTACCTCTCTCTTGATATTGTAGGTCCAGCTCCATCGCCCAAAAGCAGATGCCTGGACAACTTAAGCACAATCCAGAAGGTCAAGCATTGATCAATTTTAATTTAAGCTTTGGGAACCAAACCAAACCAAAAAAACCTCCAAAACAAAAACAAGAAACAACCCTATCTCTGCACATACAGTTCTGTTAAGTGCAGCCAATTCCATCGTTAAATAGATACAGTATCCCCCCTTGGAAAGCCCCCCAGTAGATGCCTGAAACTGTGAATTGAACCAAACTTGATTCCCATCAATTGTAGCACATTTCTGTTTGTCTCTTCCACCCACAAATTTAATGCCTTTTCCATCTTAACTAAGCAGTTGTCACACACTGTGGCCATAATTTTTGCAATTTGAGGTGCAACAGTAAACCTAGAACGAATTTATTTTTCCTTCTTCACGTTTTCACCAGTGAGACTGGTCTTACTGTAGATCTTAGTAACCTCAGCATATGTTTTTTTTTCTATCCTTTTTAAGCTGAGAACTCTCATCTATTCACTGAAAGAAAGCACTTTATGGCTTCTCTTTGGCATATCTGAGTTGCCACCATCACTACTCTTGCATTTTGGAACCATTATTAAGTAAAACAAGGGTTACTTGAACACAAGCACTGGGATATTGTGGTAGTTGATCTGATAATTGAGCCCACTACTGAGTGACTGAGGGACAGGTAGCACTGACAGCATGGATACCGTGGACAAAGGGAGGATTCACTGCCTGAGCAGAATGGAGCAGGACAGTGTGAAATTTTATCATGCTAGTCATAGTGACGCATAATTGAAAACTTGCTGTTTATTTCTGGAATTTTCCATTTAATATTTTTGGACTGCAGTTGACTGGGTGTAGTAACTAAAACCTTGGTAAACATGTCTGAATAAGGGGGGACTACTGCATTTAATGTGTTTGTCTGAAGGTTTTATACTGGGTTATTTCTTTGGACGTAGTCTTCCCCAAGGAGGAGAGAGAGGTACTCACTGCCTTCCATCTACATAAACAAAGGGGTCATCAAAGTAATCCTTTCCATAACACCGGCTAGTTTGTATCTAACAACAAAACAAATACGTTCTTCACTTTATAAGGCAGAAACCCACAAACGGATGTTTTTACAGCTGCACTACATTTTTTTTATTTTTATTTTTAAAATATTATTTTAGATTCAGGGGGCACGTGTATAGATTTGTTACATGGGTATATTGCGTGATGCTGAGATTTGGGCTTCTAATGATCCTGTCATCCAAGTAGTGAACATAGTACCCTTATCTTGTTCCAGTTATTAGGGGGAATGCTTCCAACTTTTGCACATTCAGCATGATGTTGGCTGTGAGTTTGTCATATAGGGCTCTTATTATTTTCAGATATTTTTCTTGATACCTAATTTGTTGAGGGTTTATATCATAAACGGATGTTGGATTTTATTGAATGCTTTTTCTGCATCTACTGAGATGATCACATGGTTTTGTTTTTAATTCTATTTATGTGGTAAATCACGCTTATTAATTTTCATACATTGAACCATCCTTGCATCCCAGGATTAAAGCTGACTTTATCATGGTGAATTCACTTTTTGATATGCTGCTGGATTCAGTTTGCTAGTGTTTTATTGAGGATTTTTGCTTCTATGTTCATCAGGGATATTGGCCTATAGTTTTATTTTCTTGTTGTGTCTTTATCAGATTTTGGTATCAGGATGATACTGGTTTTGTAGAATGAGTTAGGAGGAGACCCTCCTTGATTTTTTTGGAATAGTATCAGTAGGATTGGTAGCAGCTCTCCTTTGTATATCTGGTAGAATTTGGTTGTAAATCCATGTGGTCCCAGGCTTTTTTGGATGGTATATGTATATATTTTTTTAATTACTGATTCAGTTTCTTTACATGTTATTGGTCTGTTCAGGATCTCTGCTTCTGCCTGGTTCAATCTTCAGAGGTTGTGTGCTTTTAGGAATTTATTCATTCTCTCAAGATTCTCTAGTCTGTGTGCATAGAGATATTCACAGTAATTTCTGATAATCTTTTGTATTTCTGTGGGATCGGTTGTGATATCTTTGTCATTTCTGATTGTGCTTATTTGGATCTTCTCTTTTTCTTTGTTAATCTAGGTAGCAGTCCATTAATCTTATTTATCCTTTCAAAGAACCAATTATCTGTTTTTTTGACCCTTTGTATGGTTTTTGGGTCTCAATATCATTTAGTTCTACTCTGCTTTTAGTTATTTCTCTTCTTCTACTAGCTTTGGGATTAGTTTTTTTTTTTTTTTTTTTCTTTTTTGAGATGGAGTCTCACTCTGTCACCCAGGCTGGAGTGCAGCGGTGCTATCTCGGCTCACTGCAACCTCTGCCTCCCGAGTTCACACCATTCTCCTGCCTCAGCCTCCCGAGTAGCTGGGACTACAGGCGCCTGCCACCACGCCCAGCTAATTTTTTGTATTTTTAGCAGAGATGGGGTTTCACCCGTGTTAGCCAGGATGGTCTTGATCTCCTGACCTCATGATCCACCCGCCTTGGCCTCCCAAAGTGCTGGGATTACAGGTGTCTGCCACCGCGCCCGGCCGAGATTAGTTTGTTCTTGTTTTTCTAGTTCCTTTACGTGTGAAGTTTAGATTGTTAATTTAGGACTTTTCTATCTTCTTGATGTAGACGTTTTGGTATGTTGTGTTTCTGTTTTCATTTGTTTCAAATAATTTTTTGATTTTTGCCTAAATTTTTTGTTGTTTACCCAAAAGTCATTCATGTGCAAGTTGTTTAGTTTACATATATTTTTATGGTTTTGAAGGTTCCTCTTAGTATTGATTTCTATTTTTAATCCCTCTGTGGTCCAAGAAGATGCTTTGTATAATTTCTACTTTTTAAAAATTTATTGAGACTTGTTTTATGATCAAGCATGTGGTACCTTTTAGAGTATGTTCCATGTGCAGATGAGAAGAATGTATTTTCTTTGGCTGCTGGATGAAGTATCCTGTAGATGTCAATTAGATCCAGTTGGTTCAGTGTCCAATTTAAGTCCAGAATTTCTGTGCCAGTTTTCTGCCTCAGTGATCTGTCTAATACTGTCAATGTGTTAGAGGTCCCCTACTGTTATCGTGTGTCTGTCAAAGTCTTTTCTTAGGTCTAAAAGTAATTGTTTTATAAATCTGGGTCCTCCAATGTTGGGTACGTATATATTTAGGATATTTAAGTCTTCTTGTTGAATTGAATTCTTTATCATTATGTAGTGTCCTTCTTTGTCCTTTTTTACTCTTGTTGGTTTAAAGTCTATTTTATGTGACTCAAGATTAGCGACTCCTGCTCTTTTTTGTTTTCTATTTGTGACTTCACTATAATTTTAAAGCCCAGTTCCCACTAGAACTTCCTTTTGTTAGATGCTTTGATTGCAATAAAACAGCCTTCGATTTTTCCATTTTTATCTTTTTATTCATTATCTTTTGTAATAAATTCCATTATGCATAAAATTTTAGTTGTTACTTCTGGGATCAAGCCTGTTAACCCACTCACACAATTTAATTTTCCTTTCTGACTTTATTTTTTTCCCCCCGGTAGCTGAGTACCTTTCTTGATGTAACATTGAGTAAAACATTAGCTATTTATACATCTAGGCTTTCATTCTCATAAGTGTGTGTTTTAAGCGTGGGTATTAATTTCATTATGTGGGTCCAAACCTGTCTCTGACTTTGAAATGACTTATGGGTGCACATGGGTCTGCATATTAAGGTCTTTTGTGGCTGTGGGAGTGACGGGAGCTACTGTGGGCATTCTTGTGTATATCTGGCCATAGCAGTGGGTCCCAGGCTAGATCACTGGCACTTCTTTAATTAAGGCTCTGTTTCTGCCCAGAGCAAATTTGAGGTTCTCTGCTTCTTTTCCTATTGCAGAGGGGGCCCTACCTAGGAAGGATTTTGAAGTTCTGTTTCTTCCTTTATTTTATTTTTTTTTATCCTTTTGGATGTAACAGCACACCAACCACTGCCAGAGCTGACAGAATTGGAATGGAAGTAGGTGGGTGGGGGTTGGGGGTGGAAGGAGGGATGGCAGTCATCAGTTTGGGAACAACCTCTGAGCCAAAGAAATGCCTTTGGCATATGAGAACAGTGTGAGTTTATCTCTTTTCCTGTTTGGAAGAAGGTACACTATAAATCCGACTCTACCCAAGAACTGTTTATGGGAGATCGTTATTAAAGAATAGATATTTGATTTTTCCATTGGTTTGGAGAAACTAGGAGTCAGGCACTAAGGACGTGCTGTGTACTCATAACTTTTCTACAGCTATCCATAAGGCTAATATACATTTTTGACAGGAATTTTTTTAAGTAAGAATTTTTTTTACATTGTATTTATAGATGTAAAAGCACTAACAAACAGAGAGCTTTATTATTAGAAAGCAGCCCCTATGGTTTTCAGCATTGCTAGAATCAAGAGATGATATTCTTGTTGACTATTGACCATGCTTTTCCAGATCACCCACTGTTGCACATTCATGAAATTGGAGTGAGCATACAAATTTGTTGAGAGAATTATCTTAACTAGATTCAACCTCTGTGCCCATGAGGGACTGTCATTCTCAGTGATTCAAATAGATATTTGGGTACAGGTGGTCATGTTTGGCGAGCTGGTTTCTGTGCAGATTCAGCACCTGTGGTTTGTTTCATCTTATCGTTCAGACACAGATGCTCTTAGAGCACCGCATCATGCATTCCAATGAAATCTTTCCACTGAAACCATAACCTCTGTGATCCTAACAGGAAGGAGTCAGTGTACAGAGGGACATGACATATTCAGAATCAGAAGCTGGGATAAGCCAGAAGGAACCTTGTGGGATTAATTTTCTTCTTTAAGTATGGGTAATGTTTTTCGCATGCCCTCTTTTCAAACCTCAGCACTTCACTTGTCCATCTGCATTTTCTCCAAGTATTGTAAATGTCAGGTTTGTGTGAAGAGGCATCTGTAAAACTGCTGGCATGAATAATGACTCCGATGTTTATGTACAGAAGAGCGCACCTGACTTTAGCACTCTTATTATCTTTTACTAATTAAAATCAAGAAGACATTTCAGCAAGACCTTGCCTGTGCATAGCACCTGCTGGATTGCTTTTCTCCTTTTGGTGTTTCTGGTTTGGTGGAAAGGCAAGAAAGGTGAGCTGAATGACTTGGAGCAAGGAACAGTGGTGATGTCCCATGACTCTCGGACAAGCACTCCTTAGCCTATTTAAATTTATTTTTCTAGTTCTCAGAATAATAAAAAAAAAAATTAAGATTTAGCCACTCTTTTTATCAGTGAGGAAATTCAGGCTCAGAGAGGTGAACTCATTTACCTAGTTACTCAGCATGTGACAGGATTAGGATTTGGAGCCAGAGTCACTTCTGAAGCTTGTTCTACTTCCAATCTTATAATTACCTTAAAAATAGGGTGTGGCTGTATAGACCAGCTTTTGCATGAGAAAAGCCTCATTGTTCATGAATTTAGTTTATATTGGATGGTTATTTTAAATTATAGTCATGTGCTGAGCATTATGTCACCAGCAAATCATAGCCGTTTTCCAGAGATATTTCCCTGGTTAAATATTCACACAACATTTGAACATACTGAACAGCCAAGCATGTTGCTTAGTTGTTATTGTTGTTTTTGTGCGGGGATAGCGGGTAGGGGAGGGGATTAAAAGTATTGGGCTGGTCTGGCTAATTTCTAGTCTCCATTTCTTGCAGACAACCTCTGATTCTCTGGTTTTGAAGTAGGGAAGTGTGACTGTGGTGAATCCCAAGAAACGGCTTGATAGCTTTACACCATACACCTGCCATTTCTGACATACTTTGGAGGGGACTGAAGTGGAGATGCAAAGCAGTCAGGCTGTAGGCCCCAGGGAGCTTATGAATCTGACCTCAGGGGTCCTCCCTGTAGAGATTCCTCACACCACACATCTGAACTCATGTCAGGCAGTACTGTTTTAACCTCACTTTTTGCCCAGAATGATGGGAATAAAATCAAAATTGACAGACAGAGGAAGCTGGTCTTTCCTCCAGAATTGATAAACCAAGATACTTTAAACTTATTCCCAAGAATGTGGATTTCTGCATGTATCTCTTCAGGTTGCATAAATGGAATTTGTGCTTCAATTTGTCAGAATCCTGAATTTCCAAATCCTGATGTAAGGGTTTAAGTAGGAGAGATACGTGGATTTGAATTGTTGTGAAATACAGTGATAGGTTGACTAGCTTTATTCCAAGAGAGTGAGGTTGATAGTCTTTGTTGCCATGAGATGCTTCACCTTTTCCCCTACCAACCTTCAAAGACATGGTGGAGTGGAATCACTGGGCAACACCAGTGGGAATAATTCAACCACCAGTAGTTCTCACTTAGCAGAGACAGACCTCAGGTTCAACCTTTTCTTGACTGCCAGTTCGATTCTGCAAGTGGCAAAAATAAACTGGAAAGTGGATGATCACTCTCATATGCTCTATTGACAAATAAGAAAAACAGGGACCAAAAACAACTTTCTCTGGGCAGTCTGGGGGATTAAAGCTGCTGGGAGGATCTAGTGTACACATGGGTGTAGCACTTTTTACATTTGCTAAACCCTTTTATAGTTACTCTGTCATTGGCCATTCTGACTATGTTGTGTGCAGGGCAAATGAGTTCTGTTCTTCCCATTGGAGAAAGGCTATCTAAGGAAGACCCATGGGAAATTAGCAAGTAAGCCAGGGCTGGAGTTCCCAGAGAGGCCCTGCATGAGGTCCCATAGGAAGCCGCTAGGATCTCGAGGTCTAGTCGTTATTTTTCCTCTTTGGCAGATTACACCGTAACTCTGAAAGAGCCAGGGAAGCCTAGGTTGTTTGTTCTTTAGAGTTTTTAACATGGAAGGAGGTTTAAAATTTATTTTGCCCATCTTTTCATTTTAGAGATGAGGAAAATGAGACCCAGGGAGATGTGATTTCACAGGTCAAATAGTCCTATGACACTGGGTAGACGATAGGATACCTGATGTGAATGTTGAAAAATGTGCCGTAGGAGAAAACAGCCCTTTAGGCACCTGACTTGGCAAGCTGAGGTTACTTGGTGCAAAGGAAGAGATGCCCTTCTTTCAGGTGGATGTAGATCCATGCTGAGACACGTGGCTCAGAGTGCTGAGCATGGGCTGGATTTCAGCTCCTGATCCCTCTATTTTCAGTCCACAAACTGCATACTCTGTGAAGTGGCTCTGCATGGTTTTGCTGGTTCACTTAAAACATATTTGGATAAAAAACATGACTGAATGAGGGAGTCAGCTTTTCATTAGGTAGAGGAGGTGTCCATATGTCTAGTAATTGCCCTCATTTGGCACAAATCAATGAGACCTGAGGGATGAGGGATGAATCTGTGTCTTCTTTTTTATGGTTATGGGCATGAACAGTTAGGATGAAACCAGACCTGAGTGTACTGGTTTGGCTGATGATGGATACTTTCAAAATTGTATCAAAGAAAATAGACAATGGAAGTCTGGCAGACTTTACAATGAGTATCTAGTAAATCGGATATGAAAAGGAAAGGATGGGGGAAAACCTCATCTTCTCTGTGAATTTCTAAAAAAGTGTTCACATAAGACAGGGCTAGATAGTTTGAAGGATATTTTCCAAGCCCAAAACAGTACAAGAGGAAGTTTTCTCTGGGAGCTGGAATTTGAATGGACAAAGTCAGGTTGGTCTCAGTGGTTAATGCTTAAAGTTTATAAACACATCTTTTTGTTTTTAGCACATCCTACAAATGCAGTTTATTAATATGGCATTTTATATTGAAAGGTAAATATCACCATACCATTGTGAATAATTCTTTGGTAGTGAAAATAGCCCTATCTTACAGTGACTAGATCCTTCTTATAAATGCTCTTCAGGTAGCCCAAAGTTCTCCTTTGTATAACCCATTATAATTAGATTATAAATATAATTATGTAGAGGTATGTATTTAATATGTGTCTCTCCTAGTAGCCTGGAGTCAGTATAGCACAGCAGTTAAGGGTCCAGCCCTCGAGATCTGCTTTCAAACTCTACTTTTGTCACTTAGTATCTACATTACACCGATTAACTTAATCAGTGTCGTGTGGTCCTGCTAACTGCATTAATTTGTCTGTATTTCATTCCGCATCTACAAAATGGTAATAAACATAGGACATATTTTATAGGGCTATATATTGAATGTATTAAATGAGAAAATCCTTGAGTATTGCTTAGCACTGTGCCTAGAACATGAAAACTCTTAATAAAGCTTGGCTATTAGTCTTGCTAAACGGTAAAGACTGTTTCTGTCTTATCCCTTGTATTATCCCCAGTTCTTTGCACAGAACTTGTGGCACGCAGATTAATCATAGATATTATTGAATAAATTAATGGTCCCATTTTTTTCCTAGCTCCATTGTGGTGAAGTCTCAGATTCCCAAGGATGTGGTTGTGTGCAGATAGGTTCCATGTGGCCAGGGCTCTTGTTCAGTTTAGTGTATTTATTCTGCCACACTTTGCTTAATTCCAGATTGATTTGCTTTTATATGAAGATAGTAATATATAGGAGGCATTGATTCTTAGCTTCTTAAAAACTGACAGCTAATGTTTAGAGGCATTTCAAAATACAGTATCCAAATAATATGTAGGGAAACAGGAGATGTAATTTGGGTTGATAGGAAATGCCTTGGGCTCAAGTAAGAGGTTCTGGGTTCCATTCCGAAGTTTATCAGAGATGAGCTTTCATGTCACCTGCTTAAACTTAACTTTTTTTTTTTTTTTAATAAAATGAAGGGACTAAAGTCCATTATCATCAAGGTTTTTGCTTGTGTTTGTATTTTATGACAGTAAAATGTTAGTTACTTTTATTAATTCCTTAAATGCATGGAACAGATATGCCTTTATATTATGAATAGAATGCAGATTCAATTTCTGCAAATAATGTTTCTTTGTATTCCAGGGAAACTTGCTGTTGAAAGTTCTCCTTCCATGAGTATTTCTTGTAAATCAAGAATCTTTTCTAATACAAACAGTTATCTCATGTTTCTGCTTTGAAAATTTGTATGTATTTTTTTTTTTTTTGGTAAAATGAGGCATATTTGAATGCTTTGAAGTAAAACTAATACCATTTAGTGAGTATGCACAGACCCAGCGTAGGGAACTAAGTATTTCAATGTTTATGATTTTAAAATACTGTCATATTTCGTGCTGTCCAATCACGTTTAGCTTTAATAGTTTTCCGTCCGATTTTTCGGAACCCACCAGACTTGATTTTTAAGAGTTGGTTCAAAGATTGCCCAAACTTTGATTCAATCTGGCTTATAAGAGATAACAAAGATTATTATTTAAAGCCACAGTCATTAGTGATATGAGGGTAGATATGAAAAAGAAAAACTGAATAGACTGCTTATCTCTTCCTGTGATCTGTATGATCTCTGATTAATTTAATCATGGTTCTGTATCTAATGTTGAGGGCCTGCAACAAGGTCTTGATTGACAAAATCTATTTTCTCTTCATACTCATTCAGGCTTCTTGGAAGCTAGGGGTTTCTGATTAAATTATGCTATTTTTGTAACCCACAGAAGATCCCATATGGTCAATTTCAAGTTCCCGTTACTTTCAGTATTTTTCCTAGATGTTATTTCGCTTAGGACAAACAGGATGCAATTTGTGGGGTGGTTGTTTGACCTTCTCGTATTAAAAGGTTGTAAGTGTTGTCTCTTTCAGCTGCCCATTTTAGAAGTTAAGTTTATTGATTGCTGAGCACTTTAGTGCATTCTCTCATTTATTCTTCACAGCAACGTGAAGAGGTAAGGTCTGCTATTAATCCCATTTTGCCTTTGCAAAATAAGCCATAGAGGAACTAAATAATTTGCCCACTGTCACACGGTAAAAGGTTGAGCCATGTCTGAAATTCAGGTTTATTTGGCTCCAGAACCCCTACATTAGCCTTACAATAAGATGCCTCATGCAACCTAGCTTGATGGAGATTGCATGCTAAATATATTTTAATACTGGAAATGGTTTACTGATGTTTCCAGCATTCATAATGATCAGGTTGCAAAATCTGTTTGGACATTTATTAAGAGATTGGAACCAAATTAATGACATCTTCTCTGAAATTTCTCTTGGCTTATCTTAGGAGAAATTAGAATGAACTGAAGCAGGGAAGGATAGGAAAGAGCTATGTGGAAAATTAAACACTGTGTTTACCAATGTTGAGTGGCTTTGTGCACAACATGTGTGATCTGTGTGTGGGGCCCTGTGTCCAGTGCTCAGGCTATGGTCCTACTGTCATTTTCAGCCACTGTTCATTGATGTACACTCACTGTTCAGGGTACTAGAGTCCACAAAAGCATGCAGTGTCACTGACATAGCGGACGGTAGCTAGCACAGGCGTTTAGTGTGGCCATGAGCCTCAGCTCTTGCTCCTATAATTTCATTTCTCAGGAATTGTTGTTCTTCCCTGTTGCTGGGTCTTGGTAGGGTCCGCTCTGGTCTATCCTAATCGGTGTCCTTAACTTTACATTTGGAGTACTAAGAGTTGAGGTTTTGCTTCCTTTCTTCCCAGAACTGCTTTGGAATCCTTATGCAGTTTGCTCTGCTTTCTTCTTAGTGACCAAGTTTATATACTGGCACTTCTGAATCCCAAGAAAATGACTTGCTATTCAATTGACATTTCAAAATCTAAGATGGTACCCTTGCAACCAAGAAAATATAATTTATTTTATAAAAGAAAAAACCCGTCTACCTCATCATATGCATCAGATATACAACTAAACTGTGGTAAATGCTTGTACACCAGTATCTTCAGGGTCCTGGGGAGCACAAAAAGGGCTACTTGGCCAAATATGACAGATGATTCCTGATTTGACTCTTGGGGGATAAGTAAAATCTAACCAGATAGAGAAAGGTGGAAAGAGTATTCAAGCAAAAGCACAGGATGAACAAAAGAAGGAAGCAATGAATTGAGGATTAGTAAAGCAAAAGCAAAATAGATTTGCGTTGCTAAAACAAAAGTATGAGGCAGAGGGTAGCAAAAGATAAGTTTGAACATATAGGTAGAAGCCCTAAAATGCAATGCCAAGGAGACTGGAATTTATTTTAGGTTACAGGGCACCCCTAAAGGGTGTTAAATGGGACAGATGTGTTTTTCACACGGATGAGTCTAATTTCAGCATAGAAGATGGATTTCAGGGCCAGTAGCGAGAGTGGAAACAGGGAAATCAGTGAAGAGATGTTAACATGGTACCAGTGTGAAATGAGAAAGGAGCCACCCAGGGTAATGGTAATAGGGATGCAGAAGATTTTTCAATTACATAGAAGGGCAAATTGACAAGCCATCATGATCAGCGGTGATGTGTAAAGGAGAGGGAGTAGTTGACAAATATTTATTGATCACGCACTCTGTGCCAGGCACTTTAAAGGTCATGAGTCATAGAAGTCTGGATTTCTAAAAATCTACAGAATGACTGCAAGGTCTCTCATTGTGAATTCATTCTCTATTGCTGCATTGGAAATTGCCCTAAAGCTTAGTGGCTAGAAATAACATTTATTATCTCACAGATTTGTGGGTCAGGAATATAGGAGTGGCTGAGCTCGGGGTCTCTGGCTCAAGGTTTCTCTTGAGGTAGCAGTCAATTTGTTGGCTGGGCTGCCATCATCTCAAAACTTACCTGGGTTTGAAGAATCTACTTCGAAGGTGGATATAGGTCCCTACTCACAGGGGCCTCTCTGCAGAGCCACTTAACAAGAAGGCAGCTGGTTCTCCCCAGTGGAAGCACTCTGAAAGATATGACGAAGAGCACACAAGTCAGAAACTGAAGTCTTTTAAAATCTTCATCTTGGAAATGATGTCACCAGCCACTCCTAGATTCCTGACCCGCAAATCTGTGAGATAATAAATGTTATTTTTAGTCACTAAGCTTTGGGGCAATTTCTAATGCAGCAATCGAGAAAGAATTCACAAGGAGAGATCTTGCAGTCATTCTGTAGATTTTTAGATTTTTATCATCTCTTCCCTGATCTCCCTGCTCCCACTCTAGCTACTGGCCCCCAAATCCATCTTTTATGCTGAAATTAGACTCACCAATACTTCTGTTGTATTCTGTTTATTAGAAGGGAGTCCCAAAGTCCAGCTCACAGTTAGAGGAGGGAATTACACAATGGCATAAATGCCAGGAGACAGGGATCTGCAGGGGCCCTTTGAGCCTACCACACCTGTATGACTGAGTAGATGGCAGTGCATTAATGAAGATTAGGAATGCAGTTGAAAGAGATTTTAGGGGGTTAATGAAGAGACTTGTTTCAGATAGAAACTGTTGCATATTCAAATGGATCTGTGCAGCAGCATTAGTAATGGAGAAGTAGATTGGAGAGTGGTCATCGTTTTGTAGGTAGCATGTGAAACCATCCAAGTGACCACTACCTTACCTCCTTACAAATCATTGCTCAGAGGCCACCGTTTCAATGAGGTCTGTCTTCACCAATCTCTTAAAATTTTAACTCTTTTTTCACTCTAATATCCCATCTCCACCTTTTGAGTTATGCATAGCACTTACCATCTTCTGTCACGCCCATGCTTTACTTATTGTTCATTGTCTGTTTCTTCCACCAGAATGTGAGCTCGATAAAAGCAGAGTTCTTTGTTTTATACACTGATGTACACTTAGTGCTTAGTAGAGTACCTGATGTGTAGCTGATACGCAATAGTTATGGAAAGAAGGATAAAACTTTGTAAAAGTAGTACATCTAAGCCAAAGGTGGAAGTAATCCAAGTATTCATTGATGGATGGGTAGATAAACCAGATGTGGTACATACATACAATGGAATACTATTTGGCTTTATAAAGTAAGAGGATTCTGCCACATGTTACAACATGAGTGAGGCTTGAGGACATTATGCTAAGTGAAATGAGCCACTCACAAAAGGACAAATACAGTATGATTTCACTTAAATAAGGTACTTAACAGTCATCAAATACATAGAGACAGAAAGTAGAATGGTGGTTACCAGGCGCTGAATGGAGGAAGGAATGAGGAGTTATTGTTTAGTGACTGCAGAGTTTCACTTGGGGAAGATGAAAAGCTCTGGAGATGGTTGGTGGTGATGGTTCCACAACAATGTGAATGTAGTTAATGCCACAGAACAGAGCAATTAAAATGGTTTAAATGATACATTTTATGTTATATGTATTTTACCAAAAAAAAAAATTTCAAAGGTTGTGGACATAGTAATTAAGATAAGGACTGAAGAATGCCTATTGGATTTGCTGAAACAGAGACCTCAGTGAGAGCTGGTTCAGTGGGACACTGGGAGCTGAGATGATACTGATGAGTGATTGAGAAGTGAGGGGGATACGAGCTAGAGGAGGCTTCCTTATAAAGAATTGGGGGGGATCTCAGAATGTTTCAGGCTGGGAGAAGTGGTCGTGGGGTGCATGTGTGTGTGTGTATGTGTGTTGTGGAGACTATGTGGGGCGGGGAGGCCACTTGGAGATACAGCTATTAAATAAGTGAACAACAATACAAAAGGCGGGCTGGGGGAAGGGAGGAAGGAAACCGAAGGAACCTTTCCTGTCTACTTGTATGGAGGAGTAATGTCTGAAATTTTCCAAATAGCCAAAGTTGTGGCACATGAGGAGGTTTGGAGCAAACATTATAATAGCTTGGGTTAATTATCACAGTCTGCACCATTCAGACAGTGTCTATCAGAACCCAGGAACAGCCTATAAGACTAAGCTGTGCCAAACTGTGGAAAGGGGTCAATGGTTTAGGGCAGTTAGGACTGCAGGTTCTAGGGCAGTTATCATCATGAAAGGCTGTGATAAGACATTAACTGTTGAACATTCTTACAGCATATTGTATTGTAATAGACTGTGAATTTGAATATTTTATTATAGCAAGTATGTTGTATGCAAAGTACTCAGGCATTGCAAATCAGGCAAAGTTGAAAACAGCCCAGTATTATTAGAGCTCTACCACACAGATTCTGCAACATGGGGAAACTCAATTTAATACATTTTCGTTGAATACCTATAAGCCTCCATGGTATGAAAGGCATACAAAATGTGTATTTACTATATATATTGTAAAGTGATTATATATACTATTGTGAAACTAGATCACTATTTGGTCTACTAGCTAATATTTATATAGATGGTATTAGCATAGCTATTGCCACATAGGCAAAGAAATCCATGTTACAGATGACAGAATTGCAGGTTTTCTCAAGAACTGCTAGTGGATTTTAAAGTATTATTGGAAGGTGGAAGCTTTTGCTCAGACACAAAAGTGTTGTACTGAAGTAAAGATTGCTGCATAAACATGCAGTAATTTATTTAAAGGTACATGGCCCTACTAGAGCATGGGCAGTTAGTCTAGAGGTCCTGATCAAGCATGGTGTAGGACAGAGAGCTTGTGTGGGATTTCTATGTGGGGGCTTGGCAATTCTGGGATTAATTTCAGCAGGTTCCTGAAGGTCAAGTGGGCCAAGCTTCAAACAGAAGACCTGTGGTTATGTCTATTCAGTGGCGAGGCCAGATTTAGGAAGCCGAGAAATCAAACATTATGAGGAACAACTAGTTCCAGAAATCAAGGTCAGGCAAGGGCAAGAACGCAAGGAGAAATGTGAGTCAAGATAGTGTCATTGCTGTCAGAATACACATATGGGCCTGATTTGAAGAGGAAAGGGTTTGTTCTAGGGTTTCTTTCAGAGTGAGAGGTTTACTATGTATGGTGGTGCTAAGGCACATAATGATGATGAAGAAGAAGATAATGATGATGCCTTAATGATAAAAGCTGCCATTTGTTAGATCTGTGCTATGTGGCAAGCACTGTTAGTTCAACAAATATTTTTAGTACCTAGTATGTGCCTACATGCTGGGGAAAGAACAATAAGCAAAACAGATAAAATTCTTGTTCTCATGAAGCTTATGTTTACGTGGAAGGAGACAAATAATAAATCTGTAGGCAAAAATACAATAATCTAGAGAATTATAAGCCCTTTGGAAAACCCAGAAGAAGCAGAGTGAATGAAGACGGTTTGGAAGAGGGTAAATGTTTCATGTACGATGCTTAGGAAAGGTCTGGAAATTTGAACAGAGATATAATACTAGTATGGAGACAAGCCAAGCAAGTTTGGGGAAGACTTTGAACAGAGTGAGATCAGGTGTGAAGGCCCCATGGTAGGGAATTGCTTGACAAGTAAAAGGAATAGCAGGAGGGCCATTGTGGCTGAGGCGGAATAGTAGGATTCTTTAGAGCTTTTGCTTGTGGCCATCTTACCAGCTTTGCCTTTGAACCTAGTGAAATGGGAAGCCATTGGAAGCTTCTCTGAGCATCCTGAAACTTAGGCTGTATTATCCTCAAGATACTTGTATGAGATAGGTAAAATTATTATGTACCTTTTACATTAATGAAAAAGCTGAGACATGGAGAGAGTTTAAGTGATTTGCCCAAAACCAGCTCTAAAGCTTTGGAATGAGGATTTTTAACCTGGGGAGTGATTTTAGGTTGCACAGAAAGGATGGCAGAGGGACACAAGGACATTTTGGGGGGTGATGGATGTGTTCATTATCTTGTCTGGCTGGTTTCATGCATGCATATGTATGTACAACAGTGTGCTTTAAATATGTGTCATTTATTGTATGTCACTGATACCTGAGTAAACTCAAAATATGTTTTAAAAATGAGGGAGAGGCCTTGATGGAGTTTAAAGCAGAGAAATGGCATTCATATTTTGGGAAGGATGGATTAGAGATCAGTTAGAAAGCCATTACAAAGATCCAGGAATAAACCAGTAAGGAACTGAACAAAGGTAGTGTAGAGAGGAACAAGAGAGGACTTTGACTGTAAAGATGACAAGACTTGAAAGGTGATGAGAATGAGGCATGAGAGAAAGAAGGAATTGAGCATAGTTACCAAGTCGGCTGTGTTCAGAGGTGAACCACAGTACCATTAACCAAAATGTAAAATCCCAGAAAGGCATCAGGTCCTGGGAAAGGTGATGACAGGTGTAGACAGACTGCGATCTGGTTGTTGTGGGATATCCAGGACAGGAGGTAGTTTAACTTAGGGAGACTTCTGGTTGAGAACTAGAGATGTGGGAGTTGGTGTGTAGGTGGCCTATTAGAGCTATAGGCGTGAATGCCATGCCAGAGATAAGAAGGGGTGGAGGAGAAAGCTCGAAAGCTCGGGGGAGCACCAGTATTTAAAATGAGACATAGAGAAAAACTTGGTCTGCATTGTGCCGTGTATCTCATTTCATACTCACAGGAAACACTGATTGTCAGTCACAACACTCTTTCCTTCAGGCGTCTGTCAACACAGTGTTGGTAGAAACCACTGCGTTTGATCAGTGTCAACGAGCAAGATGAATCCTCTTTTCCACCCCTGATTTTAGTAGTGAACATGGAACTATTAAGGAGATGAAGGAGTGTTTGAAAAAGTTAGTAGATGCCCAGGAGATAATCATGTCTTGAAGGCCAAGAAAATTTCAAGAAAAAGACAGAGTAAGGTACAGACCTCACTCTTATAAGAACTGAAACATATCCATTGTTTTTGGCCATTAGAAGGTTAATAATGACTTTGTGGAGTGTGGTTTCTGTGGCATGAGAGGGTAGAGGTCAAATTATAGTGGATCCAGGGATGAAAGTGAGGACTGTGCTCCCCGGAAGCACAACTTGGAAGTGAAGAAGTAGGAATTTTATTGAAAAAGTCTGTGTTCTTTTTATAAATTTCTTTACAAATCAAAGAGTTATTTAGTTTTTATAGATTGTCACATTTATTTCTTAAATATAGGAATATCCTTGGAGTCTCTTTGCTAGGAGACTTTTGGGCACAAAGCAGATGCCCTTATTTCTGGGCAGTTTCCTGACTTGAAGTGTGGGACAAGACCACCTGAGCCTTAGAGCCATCTGGGATGGTTTCCCAGCTGCTGGTCTACCAGTCTTTGCCATCTCAGAGTAAGAGAAGTTGCACATGGTGCAAAGAAAAGTGAGAAAACTGAGTTTTCTATAAAGAGCACTGCTTTATCCTGAGATTATCTTTTTTTCTTATATTTGGGTTAAAATGTCTTTGTATTAGTAGGCAGTATTTTTTTCTTTTAAATACCCCACTTAGCAAAATAAAAATTTGGCACCTCTCTCTGAGTTACTCTGTTTTTTCTCAATGATTCTAATTCCTTAATTCCTTATGAACAGCCATCTTTTTTGTGTGTTTTAAGTTTTTATCTTCTCTAGGCCAGAATTAATTTGGACAACGAGAACTAACTAGAACAATGATATTGTTAGTCCTCAGGAGCTACAGGCAGATGGCCTATCACCCAAGAACTCCAAAATATAGTACATGAGATTATCCTGATAAGGAGATTATTCTTCCTAAAATTAGAGCTCAAAATCAATCATAGTAGATAAGTGTGTAAAGTCACCTTGAAGATATAGAATAGCTCTCCTGCCAGCCAGATTTAACTTTCATGTGATTAAAAATATTACTATGTCTAAGGAAAGAATGTGTTAATGAACAAAGAGGTTGATTGGCTATGAGAACATGGGAAACCATGGGGGGAAAAGCTGGTGATATCTGTCTGAGCACTGGTTAGACAAGAGGAAATGATGGCAAATGGAGGCCTGAGGATAGTTAGGTTTCACTGGCAGAGACCAGATGGACCCACTGGATTGGAGAGGCCCGGCTATGTGAGCCTGATGTCACCCCTTACCCTCAATGCATCCAGCTTTCCTTCATCTTTTCCCGTGCCTACTCTTTGCATTTGACTTCCCAAGTAGGAGGAGAATGCAGTAGTGCTGGGGCTAAACTATTGCTTCTCATACAGACTGAAAATTTAAGTCCCTGTGTGGATCATTTCTCGATAGAATTTTTTAAACCAGCATTCTGGATTTATCCCTCAGTCTCAGCTCTGGTAGAAAAATTCTTTAATGTGCTGACAAAGTCTGGTTTCTGAGCTTGTGGTGCTGAGGTCTGATTGAGCCTCTTGTGCCTTCAGCCAGGAGGACCCTGGCTTTCCTTAGATGGGAGCAGACTTTGACGTTACCACTGTGTTGGACCACATGTGACTTGCTGTAATTTTTCTTTTAAAGTTTCCCCCAAAATTACCATTTTAAAAGAAACACCAAATTAAAAACATATTTATTGACCAGACATTCTGCAGAAAACCATGTTCAAGAATAACTTTTGCCATTTTTCACTAGACAATTTTTAGAATTTTGTCATTTCAACATTTTTTTCTTTGTTTCTCACTCCAAACTTCTGTAAATTTTTTATTCACACAATTATAGGTAGTCTTGTGATGATTGTCTCCAAGCCGGTTCCACTTTCTTTGTTTTCAATTGTGCTCTGATGGATTATTTGTCTTGAAGATCTTGAAAGAAGTTGATAAAGAAGAGCTTAATCATAGCAAAATTTCTTAGATTCTTAATTTGGACCACAAGCAAAATGGTCTGTTTTAAGCTTCTGCTATGAAAAATTACATGGAGTTTTTCTCATGGTTTCAAATTATTTTATTCCTAAGGCTCAAGGCTCTTGATGTGATGGTGAACATCTGGGAGAAAAACTTAAGAAAAAATGTAGTCATTTGAATGTTTGATGTACAGTTTGAGAAGTTCACAAATTTGTAAACATTCTGAGTTTAGTCATTCGGGTTCTTCCCCTACTTCTTTCATCTGCTCTTGTCATTATGTAAATAGAGCCCTACAGAGGGGATGGAGAAAAATTAGTTTTTGTCCAAATATTCCTCTCTTTTGGATTTGATCAGAATGTTCTCTGTTCTTGACGATGGGTGATAAAATTATGGGCAAGGAGAAGCTTTGCAGAAGGGCAAAAGGAGTAAGCTGGGGCTCTGTGAGTATTGCCTAATTGAGTGGCTTTGCTCAAAAATCTTTTTCTTTTTGATGATAACTTTCTTGTGTTGTTGTCATATTACATATTTAGAAATGAAAATAAGATGAAATATTTACTTATTCAACATCTGCTTTTCTCCTAGATGGGGTCACAGTCTCCAAGTTCCCTGTTTATTTAGGAAAGATTGGCTGGTAATTTCTGTCCCCTTTCCTGCCTTTTGTATTACTTTAGATATCTGATTATTCATACCATCTCTGTTAAGGAAAAAAATACTTATTTCCATGGAAATAACATTAGGAAGTGGCTTTGGGAGCTAAAAATCTTCTTTTCATGAGAAAACATTTTTTTTTTCTTTTGCAGATCTTGAAAACAATGGCATCCTTAACCTACAATATACACAAATAGATGTTTTGATAAAGAAAATAGATCCATATAAGAACTATTTTATCTGAGTTTACATTAGACCTGCAATAACATAGTAGTAAGTTGATACTAGGAAGCCATAAAGTCATAAAAGTTTTACCAGTATGCTTAAGAGAAGATTCTCTTGAGGAAATTAAAACAGAAGAAGTGATATAATCTTTCACAAATCTGTATAATCAATAGCAGAGATCAATAGTAATATAGCTAAAAATCTTTGAACCCTAAAGATATTTTTTGAAGGGACAACGTTTTAGGAATTCTTAGCTCATTCTTGGCTGACGTCTCCATGAAACCAGGTTTGTTTGTGATTTTGCTTCATAGGAGAATCCTTGATCACTCCGTGGAAGAACTTGTAGTTCCAGAAGAAAAAAGCTCATGATCATAGAATGTGTGATTTATTAAATTAGAATCTGCATTTTGCTCAAATTTTGAAATTCTCAGATCTTTTTAACAACAAACATCATGATCCAGTACCATTATATTTTGGTTAATAATTTCGGTCTAACGGAGTTGTTTTTGGTAACTACAGAATTATCTTACCTGATTTTCTCAGAATAGTGACCATGAGAAAAATATTTTGGAATTGGACTTGGATTGGAAGGGAAAAGTGGAGGAGAGGAGAAATCGATCCGAAGCATTTGCAGCAATCTATGTGGACATGGCTCAGATTGGCCTGTGGGGCAGAGGGGATGCAGTGAATGGAGAGCTTCAAGACATATGGGAGAGAGAGAATTGACTGCATTCATTGATCATTGATTGTGGAGGTTGAGAGTGATGAAGTCTGAAAGGAAGATCCCTAGCAACTGAAGTGAGAAAAGGACCATTGCCTGAGAGGGGAGAAGGACCAAAAGTTCAGTTTGGTGCATGGTAGTTATAAAGGATCTTCAGGGTGAGATATAGAGCAGGCAGTGGGAGATAGGAGTTGGGGTTTAAAAGAGTCTCTTGGTCCCCAGACAAGGCATGTTAAAATAGCTGACATTTGATGAGCTTTGAGTATTCTATTTAATAACTAATTTTAGATACTGTACTATATGACAGCTATAAAAATAGGGGCTGATGTATCTGAAAATATCCAAAAAGAAAACGAAAGAAATCACGTTGGGTCTAATAAAAATCAGTCAGTAGATTTAAAGAGAAGAAGAGAGTTAGCCTGGGAGAGAAATGTAAAACTCCCAATTTGGTCTCTTTCGGTTTCATTTACATGGAAATCTATGCTTGAAAGGGAAATACAGACGATTATTAGAAGTCAGAAAACAAAGGTACAGGAAAAGAATGGAAAGTCACCTGGGTTTCCCACCACTTGTAGTTTTCTAAGGTTAATTAAATCTATTTGCATTTTATAATGAGAAAAATATCACAACCTTTTTTTTTTTTAAAGAAAACAAGCTACCATTTTTTAAAGTGATTTGAAATAGAAATGCCTCTGCTAGGTTCTCTTTTTCATGCTGAGAGGACATTTCCCAGCAAGCCCCAAGGCTTTATCGTCTTGTGATGTCTCCAGGTCACCTCAGGGACATAGTGGTATAATAAGGAAAACCAAAGGGAGAATGGTAGAGGCATAAAAATGTAATGAATTGGGGGAAGGTTGATTGGACCAGGCAAAATCTGGTTATTTTGACCCTTTGTCAAGGCGGTCCCAGGTGTATCTCTGCCCAGAAGAATGTATTTCAAATGTCTTCAGCTGTAGACTTCTGAAGCAACAGATGATTCCACTGATTTATCACTTCTCCCGTAGGTTGACAACATTTTGATACTCAAAATGCAGGGAGGAAAGAAGCATAAGAAGTAGGTATGAAAGAGAAATCACAGGCTTTGGGAGGGAGTGGTATTAAAGAGCAGAAGGGGGATAATACCCACAGAATACCTGGGATGAGTTCCTCAGGGAATCCTTTTCAAACCTTCTCGCCCTCCCCACCTCATCCCCTTCTCACCTCTGTATAAAGAGCTTTGCCCTTTTCTCCTCTGCTTTTCCTCCTCCATCACTGGGCTGCTTCTTTTTAGTCTTTTTGCTAGAAACGATCTTACCTTCTCAACTTCTAATTGTTGGAGAGCCCCTGGGTGCAGTATGAGTATAGCATTTCTTTTCTTCTTTATTCCCAGCTACTCCCTACTTGGCTTTCATCTGTTCCTGTAACTTTATATACCATTTATATGCTGCAGATGTTCAAATGTACATCTCTAGTGCTTGCCTCCCCTGAACTCCACACCTCCTACTTGACATCTCTGCTTAGAAGTCTTGTAGGCATCTTAAACTCAATTTGTTCAAAACCACATCTGCCTAATTCCAATCACGTCCCAAACACTTGGTCCTCTGTCAATGTCCCCATCTCAGTAAATGTACCACCATTTGTCCTGGGACCTTGAGTCATCCTTGGCTTTTCTTTTTTACCAACAATTCATCATTAGTTCATTAATAGTAATCCATTAGCAAGTGGCTCTGCTTTCAAGATACACCTCGAATCTTACCACTTCTTACCACCAGCACAGTTACCACTCCAATCCAAGCCATCACTTTCTGGACTGTTGTAGTAGCTTGTTAAATGATTTCTCTAGTTATACCCCTCCCCTTTCAAACTAATTCAGATATGTTCTCCACATACCAGCGAATGTGACCCTTGAAAACATAAAGATGTTCATATCATTTCCTGGCTCAAAAACTTATGTTGGTTTCTTTTTGCCCTTAGAAAATCCAAGGTCCTCACCATGGCCTATAAATGCCTCTGGCCCCAGATGCCTCTCCAGCCTTATCTCCTGTCACCTCCTCCCTCGCTTGCTGAGGTCCAACCTCACCCACTTTCTGGCTGTTACCTGAACAAGCTAAAAATCTAAGGGACTTTGCATTTCAAGTTACCTTTGTCTGGAATGTTCTTCTACCAAATATTCAATTGACTGTCTCTCTCTCTCTCTCTTACCTAATGTAGGGGTCTGCTCAGAGGATGTCATGATACCTTATCAAAAGGAAATCATGGGCCAGGTGCAGTGGCTCACCCCTATAATCCCAGCACTTTGGGAGGCCGAGGTGGGCGGATCACAAGGTCAGGAGATCGAGACTATCCTGGCCAACATGGTGAAACCCCGTCTCTACTAAAACACAAAAAATTAGCTGGATATGGTGATATGTGCCTGTAATCCCAGCTACTCAGGAGGCTGAGGCAGGGGAAACACTTGAGCCCAGGAGGCGGAGTTTGCAGTGAGCCAAGATTGCACCATTGTACTCCAGCTTGGGTGACAGAGAAAGACTCTGTCTCAAAAAAAAAAAAAAAAAAAAAAAAAAAAGGGATATCATGATACCTTATCAAAAACAGCATCCCTTGCCCTACTCTTGATCTTGTTCTTCATCACTGCTGTCATGATTTCACTGTATATTAAGAGTGTATTTGTTTGTTGTTTGACTCGTCTCCCAGGCAGTAAGCTATCTCAAGCAGGGGCATTGTTGGGCTTTTTTGTTTTATGCCCACCATCCAGAAGACTTCCTGCACATGAGGCATAACTATTAGCTCCATAAATACTAGCTGACTGAATAGCAACGTCAGTAACCAAGGGAATTGGTTTTTGATTTGCGTGGCTTTTTATTTTGACAGCCTTGGAAACAACAGTGACTCTGCCCAGTTCTCACAAGTGTCTAGCATGGCGCCTGGAGCAGAGTTTGCACATATAAATGTGTTGGGTAAATTAGTGAATGACCAAATGAATGAATAAAGTCACTTTAGTGCTTTAATCACCAGTACATCTTCAGCTACCCTTTAGACCCATTCATTACGCAGAGTTACTATGGCAAAGGAACCTAACCTTGTCTAAGGGTTCCATGAAGGCCTCCCTGAGGAGGGTACTTCATCATCATCATCATACCTAACAGGTTCTGAGCACTTACTATGAGCCGTCTACTGCTTTATGAACTCTAACTGATTTAATCCTCACAACAAATCTATGAGGTTGATAATATAATTAGTCCCATTTTACAGATGGGGAAAATAAGGTACAGAGAAGTAGATTCATTTATCTCAGGATAGGTAACTAATAAATGGTAGTCTGTTTCCAGAGCCTGTGCACTTCACCACTCACTATGCTATACTTTTTTTTTTTTTTTTAACATAGTCAGCTATTTAATTAGGTTCTTAAGACATTTAGAACACCAATTTGTGAGGATAAATTCCATTCGTCAGGGCAAACACAGATCACAGGTAGCCCTGGAGCTGAGGAATAGCTTTGATTTTTGGTAAAATTTGTGAGTCCACAGCTTTCTGATCAATCTTGCGCTGCTCCGTAATCTCATATTTCTCTTTTTCTGTGTTGAAGATCTCACCTTCCTGGTGTCTGGGCTTCCGCAGTTGCTGCTTCTTGAAGTAAGCATCAGTAAGATGTTTTGGGATTTTTACATTGCTGATATCAATTTTGGTTGAGGTGGCAATGACAAATTTCTGGTGTGTTCTTCGTAGAGGAACTCGATTGAGGACCAGAGGTCCAGTCACAAGTAACAAGCCACTAGCCAGCTGCTTCAGGAAAACCACCCTCTTGCCCCTGTGGCGTCCAGTGAGGATGATCAGAATGGTCCCGGGGGTAATGCTGGCTCGCAGTTTTCTCACATGCTGACTGAAGGGTTCTTTGCTGTGGCTCAACAGCTTTCAAGGCACATCTTCAGTAGGATAATATCTAGGCATTTTGCGAAGTTTAACCACCCGGGTACCGCCGTTCTTGTCACCACCAACTGGTTTTGTAACAGTTGCAAGAACCTTCTCCTTTTTCTTTTCAACCTTGGATTTAGCGGCTGAGTACTTCCTGTTGTACATGGCCTTTCTGGAATACACGGCAGATCGGGAATACCTGCCAATTCCTCTGACAAGGACAGGGTTGCGGCTGCAATGGGGCTTCCCCTTCTTGGGCTTTCTAGCCTTGAGGTTACCCTTTTGCACCTTGCCACCAGCATCAGCCTTCTTGGCTTCAGGTTTCTTCTCTTTAGTATCTGGCTTCTCAACTTTTTCACCCGCCATCTTGCAAGATGGGAAAGAGCTCACTATGCTATACTTCTAAGCTGAGGACTGAGGATGGAGTATTAGCTGGCTTGATGGAGGATTGGAATTAGGCAGAAGTTAGCATTCTGGGCAAATGGAACCATGTGTGCCAAGGGCCAGATCATTGCCAGTTCCATGAAACACATGACAGGTTTAGTGTAACCAGGGCACAGACTGGGCATATAAGAGGGTAAGAGCTGAACCTGGTTATTAAGCAATGGCCAGATTGTATAGGCCTGGTAGGCTGTGCTGAGTTTGGACTTACCTTAGGCAAAGGGAAACATTAAATGGTTTTAAGCAAAAATGTTAGGTGTACAGATTTACTTTTTTAAGCAGTCACTTTGGTGACCCTGTAGAGGATGAGAGGATGGGCTGGAAAGCAAGCAGGTGGAGGGCAGGGAGACCATTAGGAAGGTCTCACAATAGTCCAAGAAAGGGGTAATGATGACCTGGTCTAGGGTATTGGTAGAGGCAGTGGAGAGATAGTATAGGTTTGAGGTAAAATCAACAGGCCTTGTGACTTGGGGTGAAGAAGTGGGAGGTGTACAGAAATTGAGGATGACTCCCAGATCTCTGGCTTAGGATGGCAGGTAGAAGATGTTATTTATAGGGACCAATTAGTTGATCAATTCTCTTCTAGGATTTTATTCTACAGATAGACTAGTTACTAGTACAGACACACAAGCCTTTATACAGAAAGACATTCATTGTAGGATTGTTTGTAGTAGGATTAGAAACAATGTGGTATAGGGCCTTGCACAACTCCAGGATCTGCCATTCACACAGAATACAATGTGGAGGCCTCCCTGAATTTGCACAACTGATAAATTAATTCCCGAATTACAGGATGTCCAAACCATGGGATATAATACAGCAGTTAAAAAGTAGGATGTGAGTCTTTATGGACTGGTAATGGTTGCCAAGATAGGTTGTTATGCAAAAAGGTATCCTATGATTTGTTTTATGTAAGTCTATTCATACACACACATATTTACACTTGTAAACACATAACATAGTTCTGGAAAGATACATAAAATTTTGTAACAGGGCTGCCTCTAGGGTAGAGGATTGGAAGACGATAGTAAAACAGCTTTTTTGTCTTGTCTGATTTTTAAATTTGTATGCATTACCTGTTAAAATAATAATATGTTAAAAATACATCATGGAGACTTGATAATGCAGTGACAATTAAGTGATTAACCAAATAGGAATAAAGGAAGCGTGATACTAATTTATAACTACCTTTCTATTGAAACACTTCTGAAACAATAAAAATTTAAACCATAATAATAAATCCCAGGGCAAAATTAAATATGAAGGTAATAAATGTGGGGCTTTGAAATAGTGTATGGGGGATATTATCAAAAATTCCACCTGGCAAATTATTATAAGGACTCAAGATTTTTTCGGCCGGGTGCGGTGGCTCACACCTGTAATCCCAGCACTTTGGGAGGCCGAGGCAGGCAGATCACAAGGTCAGGAGATCGAGACCATCCTGGCTAACACGGTGAAACCCTGTCTCTACTAAAAATACAAAAAATTAGCCGGGCGCGATGGCAGGTGCCTGTAGTCCCAGCTACTCGGAGGGCTGAGGCAGGAGAATGGTGTGAACCCGGGAGGTGGAGCTTGCAGTGAGCCGAGATCGCACCACTGCAGTCCAGCCTGGGCAAAAGAGCGAGACTGTCTCAAAAAAAAAAAAAAAAAAAAAAAAGATTTTTTCAAGTGTGAAAAACCTTAAAATTGATGAATTTTAGATTGCACTTCTAGTTATAATATTAGTTGCTCATGAAGTATGGGGACCTCAGTGTCTGGCAGGCAAGTATTACAGCTCTAGTGTAACTTTAAGGATCTGCTGTGTTCACCAGGGCATGTGAGAATCGTCTGCAAAATGAATGCACACTATAAGCAAGAAGAATAAAGTGAGGCAGGACCAGAATATTAGATCAAGTTTGCCATTCTAGCCTTCTTTAGATTCTTATCCTGCACGTAATCATGCTGTTTTGAGAGGGGTCAGGCTTCACCAGCCCTCACTTATCTGTGCAGCCGTGAAAATGCTTCAGGACCAGATTAGTGTCTTTTTTTATTCAGAACTACCTTGGATTTTAGGTGAATTTAGAATTGGAATTAGTTTATAGTTGCAGTGGTAAAATTTACTATTGCCATTACGTGGATGGCAGAAAACCTTAAAAAAAAAAAAGGCCTGAGTAACAGGAATGACAAAGTAAAGGTAAATTCCAGCTAGAGAGTACTTATTTCTCCTTACTCCTGTCCCATCTGTAGTAAACCAGTAACTCAAACTATTGAAAGTATAATACGTATATATCTTTGTGATTTGCAAGCACCCAGGTGATTCTGATAGCAATAAAGTTTGGGCAGCGTGGTGCTGAAGAGTGACACTGCCTTCCCAACCAGCCTCAGATGAATCCCGTCGAGTACTTCATTTGTGAATCCCTTCTTCAATATCATTCTGCTTGGGGGCCTATGGAGGAGCAAACCTCTGCTGGAAAACTCTGATGATTCTGCCTAGAAAATGATAGGTTTGTGTTCCAGGGGGACGTGGAGATATATTACTTCTAAATTCTCTGATCTGTTGACCAAATGCGGCAAGGCTAACCGAGAAAATCATCTGGTTTTAAAAGATATTCCTAAAAAAGTTGAGACAGTTGCAACTAATTCTTGGCTGCTGCAAAGATTCCTGCTGTGGAGGGGACTTGAAGCAGAACATGCCCCTCACTGCCCTTTGTGGCTGTAATTCCATCAAGGGATTCTGGCAGCATACACCTCAGACACAGAGAATGTTTGACTACAGAGATTCCTAGGTAGACTGTGAAACATTTTAGGACACGTTCGACATGAACTCCAGCTTTATACCCTGTTTACATTTCAGAGTCATCTATTAAAGGTGGGTGTGAGATAATCAGTGGATACAGAAAATCTAGTTCTCCAAGACATTAAAATATTATGTGCCAAGACCTAGATCCTTCTGCTGACCAAAATATCGTTGGCATGAAAGACCGTGCCCCTTGTATATTTTACACAGAAGTCTATCATACTGAAAAGTTTGGTCCTTTTTTGCAGTGATCACATTGGCCACAAGTCCCCCAACAGGAAGAGTTTTGCTAATGGCAGGCAGCCTTTAATCTTACATCACATAGTCTGATTCTGCCCTTAAGGAGTCACCTGGGCCTTGGAGAGGAGGCCGTCTTCTCCTTTGTTGCCCAGGACTGAGAGACCTGCTAGTGTATCCTGACAACTGTTGTGCTCACCTCAAGGATGACGAGTCCCTCAGAACTGTGACTTTTCTTATGTTGTCCACATTTCAGAGGCTTCTTTTTCACATGTGCCAGCAAATGACTGCCCACAGCAAGTCTCTTGTTCTTTTGAGGCAGTGCCACTGAGCCTGGAGCTGTGTGTCTGGAGCCTCGCGTATCCAAGGAGAAAGCTCTTGAGTGGCCCTGAGTCAGAAAAAGCCTGTGGCGTTGCCTCTCCCTTTTTTGTAATAGTGCCTCTTTCTCCCTGGCTGTGGTTCCCTTCTCAGCCTTCCCTGTTTGGCATGCCCATTACACCCCTGGCAGGGTGGGCATCTCTCCTCTAAGGGGCCACCTTTGGGTTCAAATCCCAGCCCCATTGTTATTTACTTACAATTTGGGATAAGTTACATAACCTCCCTGGGTGTCATTCTCCTCATCCGTAAAGCTGGTCCAAGAACAATAACAACCACAACAATAATATTACTGCCTAGGGTTTGCTTTTAAAAAACCTCCCATATGCTGTCCGACAGAAAGTGGATGCCCCATTGCTCACTGCTGTTGTTCTCAGGAGGCTCACAAGCCATCCAGCCCACCCGGCTGGTTTTTGTTTTAATCCTCTTGAGATGCTGTGAGTGGGCAGCACCATGTGGGTGAGTCATCACTCCTCATTCTAGGTGGGACGGCACTCCAAGCACATTCTGAGAAAGCAACCTCCGAGCAGTACTCCTCTTGTCCTGGTAGAAGAGAATAGGTCTCATGATAGCTCCTTCCGCTGGGTGGGTTGTATAATTTGCAACAAGGATTCTAAAAGGAAGTTTAAATCAATCAGAGGCTGTGTATGTGGAAACAGTGCGATTAATGTGCTGAGATGTTTTTCTACCCAGGAATAGCCATTAGGCACGGGCTTTTTACGTAAGAAGCCTTTGTGAGAAGGTAAAGCATGCTCTTGTTCCAACCCCTTGTTAGAACTTAATCTTTTTCTTCTCCATGCCTCACTTCCCACCCCACATAATATTCCTCTTTTCATTAATTTTTATGGCAGTTCAACTTAATATTTCCAAATATGCAAATATTAAAAATAAAAATCAACATAAAAATATTTCTATATGAGTATGTACACACACACATAAAAATATATAGTGTAGGCATTACTGAGTGCTACCTGCTTTCAGTTGTAAACGGACAGACAGACATATGTTTATGCCCTGCAAGAAGCTCCATAGCATCTTCTAAAATGTTAATATCACTTACAATGTGCTTACTCATAGATTTTATTTCTTTTTTCATTTTCCTGAGAACTGCTCCTTGTAGCCAAAATGCCAATTACTCACTTTAAATAGAGTTCTCATTTCTTGTAAGTCACAAAGAAAAAAAATATGCAATTTTTCCTCTTCCTTTTCCTTCTTGAGAGCCAAAAAAGGCGTGTCTGTGCCATTTCTTCTCACGACTAAATAATAGGCCCTCCCACATCCCACCAGCTCTGAACCAGTACACTGAAGAAAGCCACTCTTTTGACATTTTCCTGTGTACAGGGCAACATTTCTTTATGCAGTTTTATTCACATTAACCAGTACTATTGGCCACCTTCTATGTGCCGGTCACTTCGTGGCCCAAAGTAAGACAGAGTCTCTGTCTTCTGTAATCCAATCAGAAGGGTCAGAAAAGCAAGTTTACCATATAGTACAAGTAGAATAGGATGAGTTCCATAAGAAAAGATAAAAGCCCATCTGGAAGGAGAGAGTAAGGTTACTGGTGAGTAAAAGGATGTTGATATCAAGTTCTGTAAGAGTCAGGTAGGAATGGAGTAAAAAACATGGGTGGAAAAATTTTCTTAGGCCGGAAGGCAGAGCTGGTTGTTATTTGTTTTTCACAGAAGGAGAGGCAAAGGAATAGGCTAGCTATGGTACTGTGAAATGTTTAAATAGGAGCAGAGAGAGGTAAAGGAGGTGCCTACCTTGATCTTGGGGAATTCGGACAGAAGGTATTTTGCACAGAAGGTGGGAGTGGAGATGAAATTTGGGACTTGAGGAGAGAACCTTTCTTGGTCAGTGATGACACGTTTGCTCTTGGTTTATCTTTCAGTCTTTCAACACACCCTGCATGTGTTCAGCAGTCTACATTATTGTTTACTTTTAAAGATCGTTAAGAGAACAGTGATTTCATTTTTCATTACCTCCCTGCTGAGTTTTCCTTCACTGGCATCTCTGGCTTTATGTTTGAGTTAACCTATTCTGGATCCGGCTGTCTTCTGGTCACTGGTATAAAGTGGAAGTGAGTGGCAGGTTGTTACAGCAATAGAATTTGGTAGCAGTTGGAGATACCTGTGGGAATTGGTCATGAGCTCGAATAGTTAGCAAGCTCTTTCTTAGGAAATTTTTACAGTCATTTAAAGGCCTTTCTTGCAGTTTTTATTCTGACAATGAGTCTTTTCATGAATGTTCAGATTGTCTGAAGATGTCGCAAAATTACAATAAGACAGTTGTAAGAATGTTCCGTGATTCCCAGAGAACTATAACATTGAATTTCCTATTAAAGTCGTGAATAAGAAAGATTTTGCAGAGACCAGATTGTGAATGCGATCTCTTACACAAAAGCATTGGGTGATTCCCTTTTGTCTGTGACCTCCTTAGTAGGTCATTCAGAGCTTCAAACTCTTGCTCTCAGCCATCCAGCTTCATGCCTTGTTTCTTTCCTTCCTACTCCTTACATTCTGGCCCTAGTGGGTGACTTTTTGTAACCAGCACAAGACATTCACCGTCACAGCCCTGGGGCTTCGCTCTGCTTTCCCCTCTTGACAGCACACTTTGAAGCTGATTGTTTATCTGGTAAAAGTTCTTCTCAGGCTGAGCTCCTCCTCTGTGAAGACTTCCCTACTTCTCTCTTCCAAGCAGAATTCACTCCCTTTCTGAGACAATACCACTAATATAATAGGTTTGGGCTTCTATCAAGGTTGTCTGGTTAGTCATCAGGGAGCACAGAGTATTTCTGAGTTACACATGCTTTTCCCTGTTGCTTTGCACACCGTTTGTTCATTTGCATGCTACAGGGCACTGCTGTGTGTGCTCATACTTGCTTATTCTTTTAGGCATATGCCATAGTATTGCCCTAAGTGAAGCTGGGACTTTAATAGTGATTCTACAAGACTCCATTTAATACCCAGTTGGTGGTCTGGATGATGCTAAAAGGAACAACATTTCTGGACTTCAAGAGACTTTCAAAATAGGAGGGAGAGGGCAGTGGGTCTCATAACTTTCCACCCTGCCCCACCATCAGACTGACACATTGTTTTGGCCAGCATTTCTCAATCTAGGTTTGCCAGGAAGCTAGATTTTCATAATACAAATGTCTAGGCTTCAGAGCTTCTAATTTTGTAGGTCTGGGGATGACAATTAAGGTATTTCCCAAGCTTGGCTGGTGACTTATACAGTGGACTGAGAAGAGTTGATCTCACTGTGGCTTTAGCCCAGGCTGCACATTTGAATCACCGAGGGAGGTTTTCCAAATATTGAAGCCTAGTTTCTACCCGTACCATTTAGATCAGATTCTCAAAAACCAGACCACTGGTCTTAGGCTTCTCTCTGCTTTTCACCAAAAAGCAAGATGTAGAAAAGAGCAGTAAATAGAGAGGGGTGATTATATTATGGGAAACCACAGAGAAGATTCAGTGTAGTCCTTTTTATGGCGGTTATTTTTGTTTCTGTTTTCTGATTAGGAAGGAGGGATGGAGGATAACAATATGAATGCCTAGAAGCTAAGGAC
Organism: Pan troglodytes; assembly: GCF_028858775.2. Lineage (NCBI taxonomy): Eukaryota > Metazoa > Chordata > Mammalia > Primates > Hominidae > Pan > Pan troglodytes. Next base: position 153,079,698 of record NC_072404.2, on the reverse strand, counting down.
AAAGCCATTTCAGGTGGAAGGATTCATACTTACGAAGGCATAGAAATGAGCAATTACTTTTCCTGGTGGAAAGACCACATATGTGGATTCATGAGGGACACCCTTGCATGAAGGACCACAGGGAGGTGGTGGGTAGGGAAACCCAACATCTAGGTTGAAGATAATGGATTTCATGTTGGAGAGAATAGGTAGTTACTTTGTTTCTAAGCAAGGAGTAATTTTAGAGATAATATTGAGTTTCAGTAAGATGTCTTATTGCTATGGTTAGGGTGGACTGAAATAAATGGTAACACAGCAGGGTTTTGTTCAGGGCCAACTTGTGTGATAGGTGTGACATGGTGGCTGCCTTCTGTTCTGCATGTCCAATTTGATAAACCAAGATCTACCATGGGATTTGGGCAATCCGTAGCTTCCTGCCCTCTCTCTACTCCTGCTTCTCTTGCCCTTCTCCACTTCCCTATCTCTTTCTCTGCTAAATATGCCATTGTCCTCTATTTAGGGTAAACATCTAAAAATAGGTATAAAGAAATAGAAGAAAAATAAAAAAGTAGCAATGATGGGCACTCACATTATAAAAGATGTAAATTGTTTTAGGGAAGACAGAATTGTTTAAAATATGTATTTAAAAGCAGATATGTGTTAGATGTTTTTAAACATTTTTTTAACCTTGAAAGGAAAAGAAAATAATGTTAAAATTTTAGATCTATAAAGGATATGAATTTATGCCCAATATTGTTTTAATTCAATTAGGATAATTATTTTAAAACTGGAAAAAGGAATCAATATTGATAATAGCAAATAATCCAAAATCAGAAAGAATCTATTAAAAAAACTACTTCCTTTGAAGAGTGAAGTTTTCTACATTCAAATAAATTATACCACAGATAGTAAGAGATCCTATAAATTTGGTCATAGGACTATGGGCCAATAATGTCTGAGAAATAGTAGAAATGGGAGAGTTTCTGAAAAATTGGTGGTAAGAAAATATCCCCATTCAAAATTGGGCAAGTGGCCAGGCACAGTGGCTCATGCCTTATAATCTCAGTGCTTTGGGAGGCTGAGGTGGGAGGATAAGTTGAGGCCAGGAGTTTGAGACCAACCTGGGCAACATAGTGAGATCCCATATCTACAAATAAATAGATAAGTCAGAGATGGTGATGTATGCCTGTAGTCCTAGCTACTTGAGGCACTGAGGTGGGAGGATTGCTTGAGCCTAGGAATTTGAGGCTGCAGTGAGCTATGATTGCACCACTGCACTCCAGCTTGAGTGACAAAAAGAGACCCTGTCTCTAAAATAAAAATTTAAAAAAATTGGGTAGGTTAACTTACAGCTTAATAAGTTAATGGCAACCTCTAGAAAATTATCCTAACAGTAATTAAACAGATGTTTTATGTAGAATTAGAAAAGAAAATAGTGGTCATAAAGAGCTAGCATGAGTTCCTTAAAAATAAATGTGTATTATGTGTCTCATTTCATGTATTGGATGGGGTTATTATAGTGATAGCTTTGGAAAATTCCATAGACAACTTGTGTCTAAATTTCAGCAATGTATCTGATAATATTTTGTGATTTCCCTGTGGTTAAGGTAGAAACATATAGATAGGCTAAAATTAGGCCAAATCACAAATGTTACATCCCACCCTATTCCACCCTATGTGAATATTATAAATTAATTCCAAGCTGGAGCCAGATATCTATTTGAGCAGGGGTCCTGCAGTTTGCTATGGTTGCTATGTTTATCAATGACAGGTGAATCATACATGAATGCTTATCAACTTATCAACTTGCTCTTATTCTCCTCTGGGAAAGACAGCTGAGACATACGGTGATAGAAATCAGATTTAGATATCCATAGACTGGAACGATGGTCCCATATCAACTAATATAAAGATTATAAGTTTAGAAACTGTGGCAATTAGCCTTTCACCACTCGTGCTCTAGGGTGTTTTGTCTAGATCTTTGTTACTTAGAAATTCCAAGCTGAAGCTGGCTGACCATTTTTCAGGATTCTTCGCAGAACAAGTTGCTAAGTGGCGAGGAAGCTTGAATTTGATTATTTGCTAACCCTGAAAGTCTATTATTCTTTGGAATTACTTGGAGAAACTGTTTTATGAAACATGTCATCATCTCAATTGTCTATCATACAGCTAACTCACCTATCTCATCCATCAAACTTAGTTTCAAATAACTTGTTGCTGTCGGAATAAAATGAAATCTATCCTCAAAAGATGACGACTATTAACATTCAGAATCTTCCAAAGAGTGCCTGCAGGTTCAGGAGGCATTTCCAAAAGAGGAATCTTCAATGCTTAAACAAGATACTGGAATCTCAGTAAAATACCATTTGCTATTGGGAGAGATGTAGTGTGTATTTTCTAGGGTGACAGCTTTGGACAGCAGCAATTTGACTGTGTAAAGGCTTACATATCTTTCTATTCCTAATTTTATAGTGCTTAAAATATTTTTATTATTGCACATTCTTGAGATCATTACTAGAATTTGTTGTTAATATGGCACACTTTCAATTTTAATTAGAACACAAAACATGAAATGTTCTAAATGTATAATTAGAATAAATCTGATGCTTGGTTAAAATATTTTTATTGAGAAGAGAATATATAGTAGGATATAACAAAATATTTGGAAATTATAAAGGGTAATAACCCAACAAATATCTGAGTATTCCCTACCCATTTTAATAACAAAGGGTACCATTGTAATAACCTCTGAAGTCTGTTGCTTATTTTCCTTAATCTATTCCTGAGCATCCCCAATAAGCTTAAATTTTTCACTTATTGTTCCCTTGCTTTTTATTAACATTTAACCAAATATTTGTATCTTTACTAATGATAGCAGCATAAAACTTTCATATAGTGATTTCTATGTGCCAAGCACTTAAATGCCATACATTCATTTAACTCAAAAGCAATCCTCAGAAGCAGGTATCCCCAGCCAGGCATGGTGGCTCAAGCCTGTAATCCCCAGCACTTTGGGAGGCAGAGGTGGGCAGATCACGAGATCAAGAGATTGAGACCATCCTGGCCAACGTGGTGAAACCCCGTCTCTACTAAAAATACAAAAACTAGCTGGGTGTGTTGGTGGGCGCCTGTAATCCCAGCTACTTGGGAGGCTGAGGCAGGAGAATCGCTTAAACCCAGGAGGCGTAGGTTGCAGTGAGCCGAGATTGCGCCACTGCACTCCAGCCTGGTGACAGAGCGAGACTCCGTCTTAAAAAAAAAAAAAAAAAAAAGTTGGTATCCCCATTTTACAGATGAGGAAATCAAGATATATAGAGATTAACCCGAATTCCAGTTCAGGCAGTCTGACTGAAAATTCTGTGCTCTTCCCCTCTGTTCCATGCCCCCTGTCAAGAATACATAGTATAGCTCTATTTGCATTTAAAATGTTATGTAAATGAAATACTACTGTGTGCAATCTGCAATTAACACTTTTAGTCACCACTGTGTTCTTGAGTTTCAAATGTTTTGTTCTATGGAACTGTAGTTCATTTATTTTCATTTGTAAAGAGTATTATTTCATTGTATGACTATGTTGCAATGTATTTATCTGTTCTGCTTTCATCTGACATTTGAGTTGCCTTTATATTTTTCTGTAATAAATAGTGCTGATATGATATTTTAACTGTCATCTTGTGTGTATATACCAGAGATTATCTAGGGTGCATATCCTGGAGTATAATTCCTGTGTTTATGTGCACCTTCAGTATTCCTATAGAACAGCAAGCTGTTTTCCATAGTGATGAACCATGTTGTCCTCCTTGTGACAGTGTGTAAGCTCTATATCTTGCCAAGAGGTAATATTGTCACACTTTAAAATTTTTGTCAGTCTGTTTAGTTTAAAGTGGTAGAAGGATGATGAGGAGGAAAGAAGAAAAGGGGGAGGAGGAGGATGGGGATGAATTTCCAGTTATCTGATGGATCTGAACATGTTTTTCTTTTTTTACTATTAATATTTGGTTTCTCCTTTTGTAAACTACCTATTCAAATCTTTGGTTCACTTTTTGGGGGAGGATGTTTATCTTTTTCTTATTAGTATCTATTAGTTGTAGAAAACATCTTTTATTTTGTGGCTAATCTTTTTACCTTCTTCATGGTGTTTTTGATGAACAGAATTATTTAATTCAATTGAATTTATAAATATTTTCCTTCTAGGATTTCTAGATTTTTTTTTGTGTGTGTGTTCTATTTATTAAATACTTCTGTTCACTTTGATTTTAAAGAGATACTTTCCTATATCATCTCCTAAAACTTACATAGTTTTGTATTTCACATTTCCATTTTTAATCTACCTGGGATCAAATGTATATATGCTTTGAGGTATAAATACAATTTTATTTATTTTTTCTATAAGGATAAGCAATTATTGTGGGAACATTTGTTGTAAAGTGTATCTTTTCTCATTATTCTGCAATGCCAGTTCTGTCATAAATCAAGTTTCTATGTATTTTTTGGTCTGTTTCTGACTGTCTTTGTTTCATTGGTCAGTTTGTTTATTTCTGTCTTAATACCACACTGTATTAATTGTTAATGGATTATAACAGGTCTTGATATCTGCTAATGCCTTCCCTACTTCCAAATCTTTTTCATAGGGAGTCTTAACTCCTTTTGTTCTTTGTTCTTCCTTATAAATTTTAGAATTAGCTTGTCAAGTTCCCTCAAAAGCCTGTGGGACTTTTGATTGAAATTGTATGGATCCATAAATCATTCAGGGAGAATTGACATCTTCAAAATATTGAGTCTTCCATGGTATGAACACAGCTTTCCTTTTGTTTGGGTTTTAATGACTTTCTAATATGTCTTTAAATATTGTCTCTACCCAATTCTCTCTTCAGTGCTCTCTGTTCTTTTTTTGAATCTCTAATAAACATGTTAGATTTACCTTTTTTCTCTTCTCTATGTCTCTTAATGCTTTAATAATTTATTTAGATCTACATTTTAATTTACTATTTTTTTCTGTTTCTGTCTGCTATTATAACCCATTTATTAATTTTAATCATGATTTTCCTTATTAAAATTTATTTTTGTTCTTTTTAACGTATTTATTCATTTGTTTATGGTCTCTTCTTTAGTCTTAGTTTTAACCCCATCTGTTATTTTTTAGCATTAATCATAATTATTTTATATTCTATTTATGATAATTTCAGTTTTCTGGAGTTTTTGCTGGCTTATACTCATTGATTCTTTTTCATTCTCTTGTGTTTGTGATTTTTGATGAGGATTTCATGTGTCTTGGTCCTTTTTTGGAATTCTTTGAGACCTGGGTCTTCAGAGAGGATTTGATTTGCTTCTTGGACATGCAGGGAAATTTATGAAGCCATAAGTACTTTATACTAAGTATCTGGATTGCAGTCTGTTGGATAACCTAGAGAACGAAGGCATGTAAGGGCTAGTGTGTGGCCAGATATGTTGGAAAGTTGTTTTTCCTTTCATCACTTAGTGCCAGTATTCAAGACGAACATTTTTCTTGTAGTCTTTAAGATGAGTGGAGTCTTTCAGATTTAGTCTTTCATTTTTGCTGACATCACTTTAGACAATATGCCAGAAGTGTTTACATATAAATGTATGTATACTGTTGACTGTATGTTGACTCTATCCTCCTCTCCTCTCCCTACACGCGAAACTGTGACTCCCAGTACCCAGTGGCCCATAAGAGCAGGAGGCCCTAAAATTTAAGCTTCCTTAGTTTCATAATAAATCCATCTCTGCTTAAGAGTAGATGTTCATTATTTTATCATATCAAGTACACTGAAGCTTTAAAAACAAATATTTTTATTATATAAAGTAGTTTATAGTCTCATATTTCCTGTAAAATGTTGTCTTCTCTTTTACAGTTGAGGAAAAGAAGGGTTGGAGCGGTGAAGTGACCTGCCCAGAGTCAAAAGTTAATGCGTTGAATCTGGTTTTCTGTCCAGTCCACTTTCCACTTTACAATGCCAGTAGTTCTCTATTTAGTTATAATAGATGCCTTTTTCAAAACCTTTACTGTGTTTTAGGAAAAAGATGCCTTTAATATGCTTACTGAATTGCATCTTCATGGCTTCTACTCGAGGTCACTTCAAATCCTGTTTCTGTCACCTCCTCTTAGTAGCCTTTCCCTATCAACATCATTCCCATTTTCTACCACTTATTCCCATCATTCCCTTCATAGCAGATCTATCTATTAGCAATAATTCATGCATTTGCTTACTTATGTATTGTCTGGTTTTTCCCCTGAGATCATAAGCTAAGCAAGAAGAGGGACCATGTGTATTTTGTTTACTTCCATACAAACAGCAATTACTTTGAGCCTAGAATATAGTAGAAGCTGAATAAAAATATTGAATGTCTAAAAGTCTGATTCTAAAACCCATTTCTTTTTGCTAAATATATTTATTGAATCGGATGTTTCCTGTTATCTTAGAATTACAGCCAAGTTCCAAAGCTGAACTAAGTATCCTACATTCTAAGTTTTGAGAGCTGCCAGTGGTTAAGGCCAGACATCTACTGGGAGGACTGAGATCAGAAAATTATTCCTCCAAAGCTGTCACTTCCACTCCTGTAAATTAATATAAAGCGAGAATGGGAGAGAAGATATTGCTTTTTTTGGAGTACAATGTTAATAAAGCAAGTTTAATTGCTTCCTTTACTCTAAATCTGCCACTAAGAGTAGGGCGAGAGGCTCAAAGAGAATATTAATCCAAGTTATGGTTGTCTCAAAGAAGACACTACAGGTATTTTAATCTCCATTAGAACATATGCTTAGCCAGGCTTGGCGACCTGGCTATCTGGCAGAAGAGAAGAATCTGTAAAGAGACATCTTAGTGGGGTACTGCCAGGCAGGAATAGGCCACAAGTTGGGGTTTACTTCAAGTTCTGGTTCGCAGAAAGTTTGGAAGACTGATGCCATATCTGCTGTCAGGCTCAGATAATTGAAACTTTAGGGATAGGGGTCCAGTCTTGTTAGTATCCTCACAATTTGGGGAGATTTGGAGGCAAAAAACAAAACAAAACAAAATAATTCCCTGTGTATTAGAAGAATGGATCATGACGCTACCATCCTGGTATTAGCTGGAAGATCTGACAAGATCTTGGTCAGGATGGTTGTATTAGTCTGTTCTCACATTGCTATAAAAAAATACCTGAGACTGGGTAATTTATAAAGAAAAGAGGCTCAATTGATTCATGGTTCTGCAGGCTGTACAGGAAGTAAAGTGGCTTCTGCTTCTGAGGAGGCCTCAGGAAACTTATAATCATAGCAGGTGAAGGGGAAACAGGCACATCTTATATGACCAGAGCAGGAGGAAGAAAAAGAGGGTGGGGAGGTGCTATGCACTTTTAAACAACCAGTTCTCACAAGAACTCACTGTCATGATGACAGCTCCAAGAGGGATAGTATTAACCCATGAGAAACCACCCCTGTGATCCAGTCACCTCCCACCAGGCCCCACCTCCAACATTGGGAATTACAGTTGAACATGAGATTTGGGTATGAACACAGATCCAGACATATCAATGGTCAGTGCTGGGAGAGCTGTGTGGGTCAATGGAGCACACTAAAGCTACCATCAGTCCTAGACAATAAGCTCAATGTGCCCTGATGGCTTGCCAAGGCCAGCGATGCTACCAACGTTATCCAATCAGTTGAGGACACTGCCTTTTCCTTCTCCTTCCTTCTTCCAAAATGCTAGAGGAATCCGCATAGGTGAATAGAGGTACTTATGATAAGCAGACCACCCCACTCCCTAATTCAAAGCCATTTGTACCACAGGTCTAAGGGAGGAGTGGTGGCATTTAGAATTAGAAATGAAAAATGAAATGAACAAGATCAAAATGAACAAGATTGACCAGCGGAAATCAAATGAGACTGTTAGGGGAGACTGTTAGGAAGGATAGATTTAACATGTCACGACTGGGGAAATAGCTGTTGGAAAATAAAGCTCTTTCTCATTCATAATCAGTGAAGTTGAGAGTCCACATTAAACTGTTGAAATAGTTCCCTCTGGAAGGTCAATAACCTAGGACTGGTTCTTAGGAGAGAATTATTTAAAATAAGGGTATTTCGGCTGGGTGTGGTGGCTCACGCCTGTAATCCCAGCACTATGGGAGGCCGAGGTGGGTGGATCACGAGGTCAGGAGATCGAGACCATTCTGGCTAACATGGTGAAACCCCGTCTCTACTAAAAATACAAAAAAGTAGCCAGGTATGGTGGCATGCGCCTGTAGTCCCAGCTCCTCAGGAGGCTGAGGCAGGAGAATTGCTTGAACCCGGGAGGCGGAGGTTGCAGTGATCCAAAATTGCGCCATTGCACTCCAGCCTAGGCTACACAGCAAGACTGTGTCTCAAAAAAATAAAAATAAAAAATAGATAAATGAAATGAAATGAAATGAAATGAAATAAAATAAAATAAGGGTGTTTAGGTACTTCAGTATACCACCCAGTCTTTGATTTCCTCTTCAAGGTAAACACTGTGGTATAAGACCTAACATTTTGTTTTAACTGGAACTAAAGGCCAAACTTCATGTTTAACCTTGGTGGTCTGCATATTTCATCTGTGTAGCTATTTTAATGTACCTAGAGAACAAGGAAAAGGAAATACATCGAAAGTTACAGAAAAGAGGAGACCCCAGTGGTTTGTATCTTTGGGTAAAAAGGCCTTGTAAGGGGGCATTGATAAATTGTGGTATAAACAAACCTTGATCTTGGCAATATAGTAGCCAGGATCTTTAAAAAAGATAAATATTTAAATATTTATCTTTAAATTATCTTTTAAATTATCTTTAAAAAAGATAAATATTTCTGAATATTTGCTAATCTGGGTGGTGATTCCACTATTAAAATTAGCATAGACCTGAGTTTTAATAGACTAGCATGCTTGGTGCCTAGTAGGAATGCAATAAAAATTAGCTTAAAAAGATGAGTTTCCAAATGATTGTTTTGTGGGCTCATAAATAAAGATGCTTGTAAGTGTTTTATTGTTTTCCTCCTGACCCTCTCTCAGGGTTATATCTTTACTGCATGTTCCATATTTAATTTCATGATCACATTGAATATCAGAGAAATAAGAAACAAGTTATGTTCATGGATACTGACCTCCATTGTTTAATAATAATAGCTATCATTTCAATAAATATTTATTATTTGTCTATTAATTTACATGCCTTTTTCTTTTTTGTAATTTTTATTAAGGTATATTTAAATGCAAGTTATGAGTTTTGCAAATGTGTACAGTTGTATAATCTATATGTTTATTAAGATATCAAACATTTGCATCACTCCAGAGAGTTAACTTGTGTGCCTTCCCAATCAGCCATCTCCCCTCCACTGAGCAACCACTGTTCTGATTTCTACTGCAATAGGTTAGTTTTTCCTGTTCTATAACTTTATGTATAATACATATACAATATGTTCTTTCTGTGTCCCATTTTTTTTCACTCAGAATAACGTTTCTGAGATTCATTCATGTTGTTGGAAGTATCTGTAGTTCATTCTTTTTTATTCCTGAGTAGTATTTCACTTTATAAATATACCATAGTTTCTTTAATCCATTCTCCTATTGATGGACAGTTGAATTGTTTTCTTTTTCTTTACTAATATGAATAAAGCTGCTATGAATATTTATATATAATTTTTTATATCTAGGAGTGAAATTTCTGGGTCATATTGCATATTTATGTTTAAGTGCATTAAAAACTGTCTAATAGTTGTCAAAGTGATTTACTATTTTATTCTTCCAGCAACAATATATGAGAGTTCTTGTTGTTCCACATTCTTGCCAACATTTAGTGTTCTCTGTCTTTTTATTTTAGTGAAATTAAATCACATTTCATTTTGGATTTACTTTACATTACCCAGATAGCTAAAGTATTGAGCATTTTTTTCTGGGCTTATTGGGCATATTTATCTTTCTTTTGTGAAGCATCCACATAGAATTTCTTTCTTCATTTTTGATTGATAGTCATGCTGGATATAAAATTCTTGGTTGACAGTTACTGTTTTTATTTCCTTTCAGCACATATAACATATCGTCTCACTGCCTTCTTTCTGGTCTCCATATTTTCTGAAGAAACCATCCATTAGTATGAAGGATGCCTTGCATGTGATGATTTATTTTCCTCTAGCTGCTTTCAAGATACTCTCTTTATCTTTTACTTTTGACATTTTGACTATGATGTTTCTAGATGTGAAGGTCTTTGAGTTTATCTTAGAGTTTATTGAGCCTGTTGAATGTATAGATTAATATTTTTCTTCCCCCTCAAGATTGGGAATTTTCTGTCATTTCTTTAAATGTTCTTTTTGCCCCCTTTTCTCTTCCTTTTTCTTCTGGAATATCTATTATGAATATGCTGGTATGCTTGACGGTCTGCCACAGGTCTCTGAAGATCTGTTTTTTTCTTCATCCCCTTTTTTTTCCTGTCTCTCTAATTGAACAATTACAATTCACCTATCTTCAAGCTCACTGATTCCTTCAACTATCAGCTTCAATCTGCTGTCCAGCACCTGTAGTGAATTTTTACTTCAGTTTTGATATTTTTAACTTCAGAATTTCTATTTGGCTCCTTTTCAATATTGTCTATCTCTTTATTGATATTCTCTATTTGATAAGACATTGCTCTCATAGTATCCTTTAGCTCCTTAGACATGGTTTATTTTAATTATTTAAATATTTTTAATATAGGTGCTGTTATTTATTTATTTCCCCAGGCTGGAGTGCAGTGGCACAATCTTGGCTCACTGCAACCTCCGCCTGCTGGGTTCAAGTGATTCTCCTGCCTCAGCCTCCTGAGTAGCTGGAACTGCAGGTATGTGCTGCCACACCCAGCTAATTTTTGTACTTTTAGTAGAGACGGGGTTTCAACACGTTGGCCAGGCTGGTCACAAACTCCTGACCTCAAATGATCTGCCTGCCTTAGCGTCCCAAAGTGCTGGGGTTACAGGTGTGAGCGACTGTGCCTGGCCTGCAATTTTTAAAAAATGTCTGATCTTCTCCAAAAAAATTTTTATTGACTTGCTCATTTCCTGTGTATGTGTGATACTTTCTTGTTTTTTTGCATATCTCATAAAATTTTATTTAAAACAGGACCTTTTAAATAATATAATGTGACAACTCTGGAAATCAGATCTTCTCTCACTTCTCTCCAGTGTTTGTTTATGTTGCTGATTGTAGTATTGTCATTGCTGCTTGTTTGTTGACTAATTCTGTAAAGTCTATTTTCTATGTTGTATATGACTACTGAAGTCTCTGGTTAGCTTAGTGGCCATCTAATGATCTAATTATTGGACAGATACTTTCTTAAATACCTGAGTACAGTAAGTGTCCCCAATTTTTTCAAGTGGCTCTGTATGAATAGTGGGGCATGTCTTCAACACTCAGGAATGTGTAAGATGGTTTACAACTTTGCATTGGCCATCACTTCCTGTTTGTGTAATGCCTCCCTTTTAGCCAGAAGTGGGACATTAGGGCCTTCTCAGATTTTTCCTGAGCATGTGTACAGTCTTATACATGGTTTGGATTTGTGTCCCCACCCAAATCTCATGTCACATTGGAGGAGGGGCCTGGTGGAAGGTGATTGGATCATGTGGGTGGATTTCCTCTTTGCTGTTCTCGTGATAGTGAGTGAGTTCTCATGAGATCTGATGGTTTAAAAGTGTATGGCACGTCCCCCTTCTCCCTCTCTCTCCTGCTGCTATGTGAAGAAAGTGCTTGTTTTCCCTTCTGCCGTGATCGTAAGTTTCTGGAGACCTTCCAGTCATGCTTCCTGTTAAACCTGCAGAACTGTGAGTCAATTAAACCTCTTTTTTTTCATAAATTACCCACTCTCAGGTAGTTCTTTATAGCAGTGTGAGAACAGTCTTCCACCTGTGCATGGTCTTCTAAATTTTTAGGAATATGTTGAAGCTTTCTGAAACAACGTATGTGTACAGCTTAATTCCAGTTTTTCCTTTTAAGATTTTTGCTTAGTTTCTTATTTGCCCCAGTTGTTATCATCATCTTAGGCCACTATGGTGTTAAAAATTCATAACTGATTGTTTTCAACAAATGCTGCTGGTGAAAGTGCTGAGTGGAGTCTGAGCCAGGTTGAAGAAAAACAAGCCATGGAATGGGGGTTTTCAGAGAATGTCAGACTTGGCACATTACGACAGTTGTCTGAGCATAGTTTTTTGGGAAGCTCCAAATGTATTTTGCCCTTTCCAGTGGCTGCTAGGCTGCTGGTTTTTACTGGGATCAAGGAGCTGTTGGTTTTCAGTGCTACTATGGAGCTGAGAGATAAGGATGGGGATAGGGCAACTTAAAATGCCACAAAAATCACTGTTCTTATTGAGGTTTAGTTATTTTTTGTGACCAAATGCTTCTCAGATTGTTGCAGGATTTCTTGAAAAATAATCTCAGGAGTTCTGAGGAAAATGATTTTGCCCATTCTTGCCGTTGTTTTTACTGCTTTTGTGGAGGAGCAGCTTTCCAGGGGTATGGCTCTGCTATTCCTGCTAGAGGCACAGAAATAGGAAGGAGGTGCTGAGTAAGTAGAAGTATTGCTTGACATGTCTTTTACTTCTTTTGATAAGTAGATGTTAATTTTGATGTAGTTGGATTCATGAATTTCTTCTTTTATCGTTAGAAGTTTCTGCATCCTATCTTGAAAAAAATCATTGCCAACTCCAAGGTCATTCAGTTTTTTAAAATGCTTTCTTTTAGAAGCTTTATAGTTTTAACTTTTAGGTTTCTATCTGTGATCCTTCTTGATGTATTATCTGTATAATGTGAGATAGGGTCAATATTATTTTTTCCCATGTAAATAACCTTTTTTTCCTAGCATGTTGTCTTGAAAAGACCTTCTCTCCATTGGATTGTTTCAATACCTCTGTTGAAGCTGTACATGTGGGGGTTATATTTGAATCTCTCTTCTTTTCAATTGATCAAATGTCAATTCTTTCTTTAAAAGCACATGTTCTGGATTTCTATAGCTTTATAATAAGTCTAGAAATTGGGTAGTGAAAGTCTTCCCTCCAACTTTTTCTTTTTTATCGAGGTTATTTGGGCATTTTATGTTTTTTTTATTGCTATATACATTTTTTAAATCACCTGGATTTGGATAGAGATTGTGTTGATTTTAAGTATCAGTTTCGGAAGGTTTGATATCTTAATATTAGTAGTACTGATCTTTCAATACACAAATATGGTATGTTTATTTACATCTTTAATTTTTGTCAGTGATGTTTTATAGTTTTCAGTGTAAGGTCTTACAAATATTTTATTGTATCTGTCCTTTAATAATGCATGTTTTTTAGTGCTATTGTTAACAGTATTTTTAAATTTTTATTTTTTAATTTGTGGTTGCATATATACAGAAATACAGTTGACTTTTGTATATGGTGTCTGTACACTATGACTCCAAACTTACTCATTCTGTAGAATGAGTTGATTTTTGCAGATTGGTTGGAATTTTATGTAATCATGACATTTGCAAATGAAGATAATTTTACTTTTTCCTTCCCAATATGTATGCCTTTATTATTATTATTAACTTTATTTTCCCTCTCTTTTTACACTGGCTAGAACTTCCATTACAATGTTGAATAAAAGTGGTGAGGGCAGACTCCCAGATTTGTTTGAATGTTAGGGAGATGATACTCAGTTCTGTACCATTATGTATGATGTTACTTATAGATTTTTCATATGTATTCTTCATCAGACTGAGGACTTTTTTTTCCTTATCAATTTTGTTTTTTTCTGCAAGTAGGCCTGCAGGATACATATGAAGTATTAGAGTCTAGTTAATGATGAGTTAGTTGCTAGTGAGGTAGGGGAAATTAAAAGAACAAGTATATCTGCAGGCCAAACTGGATAGGATGAACAAAGGCCATATGATAGGAATATAGACAAGCTGGGCTGGATGAAGAAACCTGACTTCTCTTTGTGGCTCTGCCCCCAACTTCCTATTAAACCTTAAAGAAGGCACTTTATTATATTTATTTACTTATTTATTTGAGACGGAGCTTCGCTCTTGTCACCCAGGCTGGAGTGCAGTGGCGCCATCTCAGCTCACTCCAACTTCTGCCTCCCAGGTTCAAGCAATTCTCCTGCCTCAGCCTCCCAAGTAGCTGGGATTATAGGCTCCCGCCACCATGCCTGGCTAGTTTTTGTATTTTTAGTAGAGAAGAGGTTTCACCATGTTGGCCAGGCTGGTCTCAAATTCCTGACCTCAGGTGATCCACCTGCCTTGGCCTCCCAAAGTGCTGGGATTACAGGCATAAGCCACTGCGCTCTGCCATGGCACTTTATTTTTTACCTAGCACTAAAAGATATACCTGAGAGCCAGGTTGGTATCAGAAAGAATTTGGTAGAGTTGCAAAAGTGATTTAAAAATTTGAAAAATAAGAAATGTGAGAAGAGATTGATAAGGCTAGACTTCCTTTATCTGCTATGAAAAAGGCTGAGATTTAAATTTTTTGATACTACTTTCAGTTCACTGCACCAAGACAACCATTCATCTGTCTCTGGGTACCTTCACATCCCTTTTCTCCAAAACCACACGCTCTTGGTTTCTTTAGCTATATTGCAGGTCTTGAGATCAGGTAATGCTGTGTTCCCCAGCTCTACTTTTAAGTAATTATTTTGCTAAAGTATCTTCACCTGAATCATCTGGGATGAATTCTGTTTCCTTCCAGGACCTTCACCTCACTGATACAACTGGCACTGATACACCCTGGCAGTGTGTCTCCTCAACACATAGGTGTGCTCTGGGGTCTTTGTAGGCTCAACCATTGTGCCTAGGGCTGACATCAAAATAGGTAGTTAGGTCTTTGCCTGTCACCACAGACCTCCCATTATATCTATGGCACTCTGAATTACAGCTTAGGAAAATAATTTTAACTACTTTGAATGTCATTTGACTCCATTCCTTAGGGTCGTGCAGGATTTTTTCATTTTTATGAGTCCCTTCTGAGAACACAGATAGCCTTATGAGGGACAGTTGCCTTCAGTTGACAGCCTTGTGTGGGGGTTGTCTAGTCAGCAATACCATCAGTTTTGCAAGACTGTGGTTGTGACAGTATAGGCGTCCAGGTGAAATTGAAGGGGGAAGGGACCAAGTGTGCTAGCATCGAAATGGGGAGTGGGATGCTAATGATACACTTTTCTTGTTGTCAGTTTTACTGGGAACAGCCCTGTGGAAATTTAAATCCTTTCCCCTAAAATTTCTTTGAAGTCCCAAAAGGCTTATGTTCTTAAGGTTATTTCTGTTCCCAGGCTAATGCTTTTCCTAAATTTGTTCAATTGTGGATTATCTTTTTATCTCAGTAGGCAAAATCTATTCTGTATTCATTGACCTGGATATAAAATTCAGCCCCTTCTCCAATTTCCATATTCATTAGACCTCACTGCCTTTAAGGCAAAAAGTAGACTTCCCTGAAGGTACAAGTCCAGGTGGGAAATATGGAGGAGACAAAGGAGGCATTTCCATGACAGTGTGCAACAACTTCCAATTGAGCATTAGACTGTGTTCTTAACATGCTCTTTATTTACCCCATACCAGGGCATTTGCCTGTATGTTTATGCCCCCTCTCAATCCTAAAATCCTAACCCCCAAGGTGATGGTATCAGGAAGTGGGGCCTTTTGAGAGGTGAATAGGTCATGAGGATGGAGTCTGCATGAGTGGGATTAGTGTCCCTTTAAAAGAGACCTAAGCAAGCACATTTGCCTCTTCCTCCATGTGAAGATCCAGTGAAATGACACCTTCTATGACCAGGAAGTAGACCCTCACCGGACATTGAATCTGCTAGCACCTTAATCTTGGGTTCTCCAACCTCCAGAACTGTGAGAAATAAATGTCTGTTGTTCATAAGCCTCCCAGTTTATGGTGCTTTGTTAGAGCAGCCCAAACAGACTAAGATAGCATTTCATGGACAGCATTTAGTCCAATGCATGCCCTGGTCTTATACCATCTTGTGGATCCTTCCCTTCCTTTCTATTGTGTGGCCCTTCTCTCTCCCTTCCTTTCAGAGGGAATACAGAGTGAGAGAGCCTTTGGAGCCAGACATCTGGGCCCCAGTCTTGGTTTTATCACTGATTCACTGTATGGCTTACCTAAATTACTTAAACTTTCTAATATCAATTGTCCCATTCATAAAATGGGCATAGCAAAACGATCCATTTCATAAACTTGCTATGCATATTAGAGGTGTGCTGTGGTTTGCTGCCCACAGGGCTTCTCAGAACCAAGGTACTCATTTCCCCGCTGCTGGGAGGGTTGGCTGCTGCTGGTCCACATCTGAGCCCCTTCCCAGGTATTGTCTCTGACACAAGAAGATCTCTGCCATGGTTATACTCTCCCCAGGGGCTGCCTGTACTCAAAGACTGGTTGATGTAAAGTTTGAAAGTCTTGTTCTTTTACCTTAAATTGGGGCAATCCTGAAGGGCAATCCAGCTCCAGAACTTCTTGTGAGGCCAACTGAGGCTTCCGTTACAACTATCTCATAGTCCAGCTTCTCACTCTGCTAATCCTGCCTCCTTTAATCCCTGACAAGCATTCTTCAGTAAACCTCTTGAAAACTTCTGTCTGAGAGTCTGTTTCCAATCAGAAAGAAAGTGGGTAAAAGAATTTCCAATGCATACTAGGTACCCAATAAATTATTATTATTGCTTTGAAGGTAAGATAATTTATTTCAAGATATTTTCCAGGATATGGATCTATCTATATATCTATCTATCTGGATATATATATATATATATATTTGGAGTTTTATATATATATATATTTGGAGTTATATCTATATCTATATATATCTGGAGTTATATATATCTCTCTATATAGATATCTGTCTGGAGATATATATAGATATCTATATATATCTGTATCTATCTATCTGTCTATAGCTATCTATCTGGAGATCTGGAGAGATATCTATATATATATATAGCTATCTCCAGATAGATAGATAGATAGCTATATATACATATAGATATATAAAGCTACATAAGGAATTCTAATTAATAGTTTGAACCATGAGTAGTGAGAATAAAATTATTCTAAATTTTGACAAGGGAAATTGTTATTGTTTTATTTTTTAAGATGTTATTTTACTGGAGCATATTCTAATTAGTCTCCTCCAATAAAAGCAGAATCTTTTTATTTAGTAATTGACTCTCATCTGATACTCTTGGGTACTATAATTTTGTTGTTTCTGTACATTTGAGTATTATCAATAATCCAAAACTGATAGAGGTGCTGCTAGTTTATATTTCTGGAAGGCTAGAAGTTAACCTGTGAAAAGCTGATGTTTTATGATTTTATAGACCGAAAGAGAAGTTAATGCCACAGAGGTTAAGATCTTATTCATTGATAGAGTGTAAACTACTCTTACATCTAATTTAGCAGTCTTTTTAGGCATTTCTTTCCTGACTTTTATCAATCTCAATTTCTTATTTATACTTTGACTTTGCATTTGTCTTCTCTGCTTGTTACTTTACTAGTGAGTTAAATAAAACTTGGTCAGATGCTCACTACTATGTATAAGAGAATGATGTTTTTCATGGGAATGTGTTTCTGTTTAAGTATTATTAGTTTATAAAGGGTAGCATTATTATGGGAAGGCATCCAAGGTTTCATGGGGGCAACTGGAAAAGAGAAGTCAGCATTTTGAAGTTAGCCAAACCCTATCATGCTAAATTCAAACTTTGGGTGTGGTTTTGAAGTATGTGTATTTGCTAGGGTTGCCATAACAAAGTACCACACATTGAGTGGTTTAAACAACCAAAATGTATTGTCTCACAGTTCTGGAGGCTGAAAGTCTATGATGAAAATGTCGGCAGGGTTGGTTCTCTCTGAGGGCTGTGAGGGAGAATCTCTCCCCTAGCTGCTGGTGGTTGCTGGCAATCTTCAGTGTTCCTTGGCTCATAGAACCGTCACCCAGATCTCTGCCTTCATCTTCACATGGCTTTCTCCCTATGTGTGTGTCTGGGTCCAAATCTCCCCTTTTTATAAAGACACAGTCATGTTAGGTTAGGGGCCTGTCCTAATGACCTCATCTTAACTTGATGACCTCTGTAAAGACCCTATCTTAAAATACGGTTACCTTCTGAGGTACTAGGAATTGGGACTTCAACATGGCAACTTTGGGGCGACACAGTTCAGCCCATAACAGCATGATTACTTTTTCTCCATTCTCAAGGATTACTTTTTCCCTCAAGTGATACCATAAGGAGAAGAATGTCATTAACTCTGGAGAGAATCTCAGTGAAGTCATCTTACCATGTTTGAAAATGAGGTTTGTTGCCACATCCCACGCCAAGCCCGTACCAGTATTGCCTTATGGATGTGGTTAGGAAAGTTACACTTGCGAAGTAAATCCTGCCTAAGAAATGAGTTCACAAGTTCTCAGGGGCATTTAGCTGCCAGGCCATTTTTACACATTAAGCAAAAAAAAAAAAAAAAAAAGTCTTTTGGGCATTGCATTTATTTACATGAATATAATAAATACTTCCAATGGCATTTGGATTGCACATTTGCATGTGTTTAATATGATGGTAAATCTGTCTGAGGAAAGTGTGCGGTGCTTTCTGATTTTGTATTAGGAAGATGGGTTAGGCAGGGAAGAAGAATGATTCCTTTGGCAACCGTGGAATTATTTACTGACTAGAAGAGGAAATCTTCTGTTTGAATAACCCCTTTGAACTGCCTGACACGTGGTGGAAGCTTGTCAAATGTTTGTTGAATGAACAGAAGTGTCCAGGGAACTTAGACTGTTTGAGAGCAATCAAAAAGCACATATTTATTCAGAGATTTACCATGTACCTAGCTTTGGCTGGTGCTGTGGGGGCCCGCTGATGTGTGTACGAACAATAATAGCAGCAACTATCGATTGTGCTTACTCTGTGCCAAGCATCCTGCCCAATTTTTTTCCACTATTCTCTGAGTTAGGCGCTATTTTTATTTTACATATAAGGAAACTGAGGCTAAAAGACATCAAGCTATCTGACTACATAACCATTAATTGGTAAGGTAAGGTGTGTGCTTAACTTCTGCACTCCAATGCCTAGTAAACATGTCCTCTTGCTGGTAGAAGTTTGCATTCTTGTTCTAGAGACAGGAAATTTATAATTAAGGCAATTAGAAAAGTAGTATAGAAAAGGTGAATTTTATAGTATGTCTGGTTTGCTATGTATATGTGTACTGTCAGCATTTTATAAAAGTGTCAGGTTGTGAAATGGTTAAGTATATACCTTCTGGAGTTAGATGCCTCCATTCAAATCTTACTCGGACCTCTTCTTACCTGTGTGTTGTTAGACATGGAGCTTACGTGTTCTCCATAAGCTCCATGGAGAACATCTATTATAAAAAAATGGGAAATTTATTATGAAATAGGGATCATACCTTATTATTGCGAGGGATACATAAAATATGTAAAAAGATTCAGTGCCTGGCAAAATGTATTTTCTGTTCAAATGTAAGCTTCTCAAAGGCAGCAGTGATTGGGGTCTGTTTTATTTGTTCTTGTAACCTACACATTTAGAACAGTGCTTGGCATAAAATAGACATTCGGTAAATACATCGTTGAATGGATATATTTCAATATGTAAAGGCTTGGGCTTAGTCACATTAACAGACAATGAAGTAGTCAGATGTTTGCACATCTGTGTGGAACAGTGGTTCCTAGCCAGGTTACACATTAGAAATACCTGGAGGGCTTTGAATGGACTGATTCTTAAACCCCATGGTAGGCAAAGGTTGAGTACCAATGTTGGAGAATCACTGTGAAGGTAACAAACGTAGAATAATAGTTGTATATTATGTTGAAGATTCAATACCAAAAGTGATTTTTTGAGTGACTCAATGGGATGAGTTTCTTAGGAAACAAAACACAACCTTTGGTTCAATAGTAATTACATCTTTCAACATTTCAATGTACATTAAAATAATCAAAAAGTACTTTGAGTTCATATATAATATGAAGTAGGATTTAGGCTCAAATAATTACGCACAGTTTGTTCCCTGACATAAATCAGAGGTGAAGTTTGTGCGGGGCTTGGGACAATTTTTTTATTGCGTGGACTATCCTTTACATTGTAGGCAGCTTGTCTAAGTCAACCAAAAAGCATTGTGAGCTGCTTTGAAGACAAGCAAAGTTAGTGCCCATATGGTATAAGAAAAAAGACAACAACACACTAGGTGATTAAGAACTCTCTTGGGGAATCAAACCAAGACACTGAGTAACTTCTTAGACAGCTGGTTCCTTTTCTAGAACAACAGGATGAGTTCACCAGTCTCTAATGTGTCAATCTTTAGGAGGTGTTCTGGGTAAGAGACTTCCTGATTCTCTGGTGCTTTTCTGCTCTGCAAGAAGAATCCTGATTCTGTTCTCACGTGCAGCATCACCCAGAGAGGGAGCTGGCAAGATGAGGATAGATAGAAAATGGGAGCCACATAAACCTACAATCAGACTGAAACTGGAACCAGAGGAAATTGAGAGAAATTTGCAAAATGGGTAATTAGAAAAGGGTATCTCTGGCTTATTTGCATGTTTTCCATAAATTTTTTTTTTTTTTTTTTTGAGACGGAGTCTCGCTGTCTCCCAGGCTGGAGTGCAGTGGCACAATCTCCGCTCACTGCGGGCTCCGCCACCTGGGGTTCATGTCATTCTCTTTCCTCAGCCTCCTGAGTAGCTGGGACTACAGGCGCCCGCCACCTCGCCCGGCTAATTTTTTGTATTTTTAGTAGAGATGGGGTTTCACCGTGTTAGCCAGGATGGTCTCGATCTCCTGACCTCGTGATCTGCCCGCCTCGGCCTCCCAAAGTGCTGGGATTACAGGCGTGAGCCACCGTGCCCGGCCTTCCATAAATTTTTAAATTTCTATTTATGAAGAGTATATGCCACATGTTTCATTAAACACATTGTAAAAATATTAACACTATCATATGCCCTTTACGAATGTGGCAAAGGGATTCCATTTTAATGTTGACCACACAAAGCCGTTTTGATGTTTCTTAGGCTTCTTAACACTGGATTCTACCTTATTTGCATTTATTTTTAAAGAGCTGCTATGAAGGATTTCTGACTCTCTCAGGCAAGAATATCACTGAAATGTAAGGCCTGGGATATAATTCAAATCATCCTAATCAGATTTCTCAACCCTTGATCTAATCAGCAAGCTGTTTTTCTTAGCTTCTTGGTCAAGTTCATTCATTAACTCAGAAAGCATTTCTTGAATATAGACTGTGTCTACCCCAGGGCTGGAATGTAATTAAGATTAGTAGATGGATTGAGCCCTGTCCTTTAGGAGTTTATAGTCTTATTGAATGAAGTGAAGAAAATAATATGATGCTACTTAAAATGTATAATGGCTTTTATATTTTAAATATGTTAGAGGTCTTTCAGGTAATTGATATTAACTGTGATGTTGTATTATTGAAACTGCATTATAGGATATTTTCTTTTCATATCTATTTCACAGTTAATATCACAGTTCTTTTCAAAGAAGCATTTGTGATTATAGCCATCTCCTATGAAGCGTTGTTGTGAAATTAATAGGAAGAATCATTGGCATTTCATGGTTTTGCTGACCGTGGGCTTGAGAGGATTCTGAGCAGAAGGAAAGAACAAGTTGAAACCCCATTGATTTTTTTTTAATAGGAGCAAATTGCAGCATAAAACTACTGCCCCCTCATCCCACTCCCAACCACACACCAAGTTCTACTAGACTCTTAAATTCGTCATCTACCAGCAAGATAAATTCAAATAGAAAAATAACTTGCACTAACTTATATTTGAGGTCTGAGATATAATAAAACTATTTTCTTATTTTGGAAGAAAATGTGTATGCATGTATGAATTATTGGAGAAAAGGATTTTCTCCCATGGTTATTTAAAAGAATGGAAAGTTCTAATCAGAAGTTATTTCGTACACCCTGTTGTACCTAAATATATTTTTTCTATTTGTATGTCCTTTTGTGAGGGCAATTAGAGTTACAAACTGGCAGCCACTTTCATGTTTTTTACTTATTTTTTTCTCCTAATTAATGTTTATGTGTGTAGACATAAAACCAACCTTAAATTTGTATCCACAAAGAGAAATAAGTGATCAACAAAAAGGCCTTACTTGTTTCTATTCCCAGGCTAGAAAAGAGTGTGATTTGACTGTAATTTCTTTCAGGGTTAAATGTTTGTATGTCTCTTTATCATATAGCCACATTATCTTTCATAGACACACGTGGCTTGCATCCTTGAATCCTAATTTGATTATTTCAGCAATTGGCTCCTCCTGGCAGTCCTAATTAGGAAGAGTAACCGGGTTTTGGTGGTCAGAGTCTACAAGTTCTGATGAGTTAAACTCATTTGCCCTGTGGTTTCTACTGGTGCCTGACAGTAGCATTTTGTTTCCTCTCTTAAAAAAATTTTTTTGTATCAAAACTGTCTGGGACAGTTAATGAAAAAATGAAAGATCTGTGTTTTTCTCATTAAACCAAGATTTAGAAATTCTTCAGCCATTCTAAGAGTTTGCACTTGGGTGTGGTTTGGTAGTTTTTGTAAGGACACTTAATTTAGGTTGTGGTGACTGTTAAGGAATCAAATGTAGAACCTGTGTATTCTGACTCTTCAGAGATCTGATTTTCTTATGAGGAAAACTGTAGCTCAGAGTCCCCATACAGAGCCCTTCAAAGCCAGAGAAAATCCTAATAAAAATGCTAAAGAAGTTCCTTCAACATAGGTGGAGGAAAACTGTTTTGAGATGAAAGATCACTGTATAAGATTCTTCCACTGTTACTTTCTTATTGCTCGATGATATGGAATATGCTTTGGGGTGAGGGGCCAAAATTGATGTTGCTAATTATTTGCCTTGGTGAAAGTGAGGAACGAGAATATTGTGTCATCATTAAAGGCCTCCATCTTCATAATGACCCTTTCGGGGATTATATAAAGCAAGTAAATTGTCTGTTACCCAGTGGGAGCTTTTGAAAGTAGGCTACCAGCAAGCTCGATGTGATCGCTTCTAACTACTGAAGACCTACCCACTATATCTGGGACTTCCTGTATAGGAATACAAGAGACTTAAGAAAAAAAACGAAAAAAAACCCAAAGGTCTAGACACTTGCTGAGCTCTCTGACATACTTGGTAATTGATTAATGGTTGCACAATCCTGGATTCTTACTGGCTTCTACTCAGTGTTTCCTCAGGCTTGGGGGCTACTGTTCATCTTGCTCAACTTTACAAATTATTTTTTGGAGGGAGTTTGCAGAGGTCGCTGAGCAGGATGAAAAGATTACCTGCCCTTCAGGGTTCAAGAAAACTTTTAAATTCTGTTCCTATTCCTTCCCGTTTATATGGGGCAAGTTTCTTTTCCTTTGGGGACTCATTTGTGATGGGAGTCACCACAGATCTGGCCATCACTGCTTTCCTTTTCTCCATTCCACTGTCTGGAGCTTTGTTCCTCTGTGTAGTCCAAGGGCTTGAGAAGTCTGAGGATCTGGGCCTTTCTGGGGATCCAGGGTATCTGCAGGCCTCATCTCAGAGATGGCAGATTCTTACTGCAGTGTTCAGGTCATATGAGATTAGCTGAAGACAGCCAAATGAAGATAAAGTAAATAATGTAATTGCTGATGTTTTCTTTAGAGCTCCCCTTGATGGGCTTTGGAAAGTTGTGGTCCCAGCTGCTTAAATGTACATGCTCCCACAGAGCAAAGTCTAAGAACTTTAGTGCACAGAAGAGAACCTTAGGAGTGTGTGTAAATGCAGCTTCCTGTGCCTCCCCCTCCAACTGATTCAGGACTCAGAGTTGCAGCATCACAAGACCCTCCTGATTCTATTTCAGGTACTTCTCAGACCACACTTAGATATTATTATAGGGGAAAAGCCCCTCTCCCTTCTAGGGAGTGACTTAGTTCAATCACAAATCAGCGCTCATGTTTAAGCTCTAGACCCTTGTGAGACATTTTCTGTGAGGCCATTCAGAAATTGAACTTCCACGGTTCCTGATGATCCCACAGATCTTCCTAGGTGATCCCTGCTTTTTTTTTCTTCTTCTTCTTGCTGTTCTTATTGTCACCACTATGCTCTAACCGTTCTTCCCTTCCCTTTGCTCAGCAATGATCATATTTGCTTTGCTAAAGTAGCCCCTCTTGTTTCATTTCTTTGCAGACCAAGATCAGGGCTATCTCAACCTCTCCCAATTCATACCCTCCTTTCTGACGTGAATTCTGTTATGTTCCACTCAACAAATCTAAAATCTAATTAGTGTTTTTAGGCTTTATCTTACTGTGGGTCTTGGTAAGTTATTGAATGTGCAATTTCTTGGCAGATGCAAAGCAGTCTTTTCCCATTTAGAACCTCAAACTCATGTAGTCCTCTGCAGGGGTAAGGAGGATAGGGAAAGGATGATATTCTTGAGAGGAAAGCAAAATAACAGTGAACTTTCAGCTGTAACCAGCTTGGAGAATGCTTTGCTGGCAAATGGAGGAATTTCAGTAGGAGACCTCATGAGCCCATTTTTCTTGCTTTTAGTCGCTGGCAATCTTAAAGTTGTTCAAGTATGGTGGCTGCCCAAACCCTAGGTCTTTTTCCATAAATGAAGAGTCAAGACCTTTGCTCTTTCCCTCTACTCTGAATAGAGGATTATATTTTAATTTTTGGTTCTGAAGCACTGTTTCTCCGCAGTGGTCCCCTTGACCTCCCTGTCTTTTGGGACCTGCCCCCGTCTTTGGACACCATGCACTTTAGAGAGGTATATTCCAATACGTTGGTAAAGATTTTCAGATGTGGAAGAGGCTAACTCAGGCATTGTTTCTGCCCCATGGGAAATTTTGAGCTCTGTATGAGATTCTGATGTTGGTTTTTCTTTGTTTTTGTTTTTGTTTTTCTTCTTGCTGCAGGAAAGCAATCTCCCGGGCAGGCCTCCAGCATCTGGCTCCTGCACATCCCCTCAGCCTTCCTGTGGCAAATGGTCCAGCCAAGGAGCCCAGAGCGACTTTGGACTGGAGTGTAGGTGTTGGCTTTTTCATTTAAACATCACTTCAGTGCATGTTTTGTGTCTCTCATTCTCAGGATTCTTCTAGTTACAAGGAAGACTTGCTTAATAATTTTCAACATTGCCTGCTGACCTGTCCTCAGATACCTTAGCTGTAGCTCCATTTTCAAACTCCTATGAACATCACTCCTTTATATGAAGTCAGATGTGTTCAAGACTAAGATAAAAGCTTCCTGAATCATTTGAAGTATTACTGCAGCTGTAAGATTAAAAAGTACCTCGTGCGCAGTCTTTATTGGTTTCTGCCAAGTTGACGATGAATTGAGCTTACCCTTAGTGCAACATCACGCAATCTAAGTTTTGATTTCCTCAGCTTGAGCTGAGTTTTTCTGGGTGCTTTTTTTCCCAGAGGATTACAGGCACTTCATGTCATTCTATTGCTTTTCCTTCCTCCCTTAACCAAAGGCAGATGGATCTGGCATCAGTAGGTTGGGTATATGAGCTGATGTTAACATTTTAACCATAACACACTCACAAAAACTATTAACTTGACTTGAAGATTATAGTCTGAAACTCTTTAGTTGATTAAACACATTTATTGAGAGTCTTCAGTGAGTCAAGTTCTTGGCGGAGTAACTGTTTCTAACTGTAGACCCAAAGGCTTTGTCCCTTCCTGAAGCAATATGAGGAAAAGGTATCAAGGGAGAGAAGGGCTTCCCTGAAGTTCTGCCAGCCTTCCCTGATGATGAACCTTGTTTAGCACTTTTAGTTGAGTCTGAATAGAAGGGATAATCCATGTTCTATTTCTCCATATGAAAGAGAAAGGTGGGGTGGGGGAAAGGTAACCCATGCCATGATTTGATATCCTCTGTATTATAGCATTTCTTCCTCTCCTCTCAGCACACACTTATTAATATCCTTATTTTACATCTTGGATGCATACCAATGTAAATGCTGCCCACATTTATGAAGTGCCTGGCAAAAGACTGGATGTGCTTGAACTACAGCTTCTCCCTTGGTGGAGATATTGTTACCCTGAGAGTGTTCAGATGCTGCCTGAGCCTGTTGAATTGGTGTATAGAAAGAATATTCCTTTCCTGGAGTTTTCTTCTTTATTCCAGGACAGCTATTTAATAAACTCTTAGCCCACAATAGAGTATATTTGCACCAGTGTTTGCATAATTAAAAACAATTAAATGCATAAACATAAATAAAACCTAAGAGAGGTATGCATGGAGCAATGATGAGAGTGTATTATGTATCAAGGAACCGAAAGAGTTGGTTTGATATTCACGATGTTCCAAACAATCATGTAGTCTGCAGCAGCAGGGCCTTCTTTGAGGTGAGACATTCCAGGGGTAGTTTAATCATTTAGAGGCGAACATTCATTAAATCCCTTCTCTGCCCTTTTGTGTGACATTAGGTAAGTCACTGATTTCTTTCAGCTTCAACGTCCTCATCTGTAGATGGGGATAATTGTGGCCCTATTTCATGGACGTTGTTAGGATCGAATGTGACAATAAGTGAAAAAGTTTCTTTGTAAACTGTGCAGCCAGCAGATTTATTTGTTAAAGTAATTGATGAATTCATTAATTCATCAAACATTTGTTGAGTTCCTGCTTTGTACTAGAATCTATATTGGTTACTTGGGATTCTGAGGTGAAGAAGACACGGTTTCTGCCTTCAAGGGTCTTAGAATCCTGTGGGCAGAAAGGAAATCAACACGAAAATACAGGGAAATGAGGATGTCACTGGAATGCAACAAAAGGACATTCCATTCCCATTTGATGTTGGAAATAGTTATCAGAAAATGCTTTTTAAAAGAAGTGTCCTGCCTGAGCCAGAGCTTGGCACAAGGTATTATTTTCTGATTCCTATAGAGAGGTATGTACTCTAATATTTCATCAAAATGGTATTTTTGGCCACTGGTGGGAGGCTGCAGTACAGAATGAGGGAAAAACAAATAGGAATGAAGGCTGGGTTTGTGCCTAGTGATCTTTTATCCCTCCCTCTTCTCCCCTTTTCTTTGATTGTAGGTACCCCATCTTGGAGGTCTGTTGAAAGTATGGCATGACACGAAACACTTCGCTAACATTTAACAATGGTGGGAAAACCGAAAGCCCTTCCTTGAGACAGTCCATCTGAGGGCTTAGAGATCTGATGTGTAAGGAGTTATGAGATGTTACTCTGGAAAAAAACCAACATCTTTGTGGGCTGATTTTGGTGTCAGCAAACAGAAAGCAAACCGTGACCAACACACTACACTCATTTATTACAATCGTGTAAAGCATTTGTTTCAGAAAAGAGGAAAAAGCCGATTGTTAAAAATATTTCAGTGACTTTTTCTTTGGCTAAAACTTTAGATTACTTGTATTACTTTAGTATGCTCTTCTGTTCAAGGAGCCAGCCAGGGATTTCTTTGTTCTGTTTAAGGTGCAAAAACAGTCACCTCTCTGTGCCATTCCCTCTCCTCCACTCTCTTGTTTGATTCCCTCATCTTCTACCATTAGTCTACTCTTCTGGACTCAATGTATGGAAATGAGCAATCTTTATTTAATTCAGTATTACTATTTATTGAGCAATGAAAAGGGTTGGAGCCTCTTTGATTCTTTCAAATAAAAAGGAAGGTGGCAGGAGCTTATAAAAAAGGTAGGGGGAACTCCAGTCTCTTGCCTTTGATAAGGTAGAGGGCCCCAATAGTGCTAAGTTGTGCTTCTGAAGGTCTTGACCACAGTGGCAGATGGGGTCCAGCAGGGACGACGAGGGTCCTGTTGTTCCCTTTCCCCACTTGACTCTTGGGTGGAAATTCTCTCTGCTCTGTAACGCTTTGGCTCAGGGGAATCAATGGGGGTCACCTCAAAGGCCTCTACTACTATGATTCTCTGGCTTCTGTTACTCTATTCTTCTTCCTTCATCTGTAAGGAAAAAGATTTAAAAAACTGTTCACGGTGTGTCTGAAGTTGCAAATTCAGAGTGAACCTGGAGTTAGGATCTTAGTCCCCAAGTTTCTACTTATTGTGGAATCCCAAAAGGGCCATGTTCTGACACTAGCCTATGTGCCAAAGTCATCTGAAGGGACACAAGTATTTCCTAAATATACTTTGGCAAAAGGCTTTGAGGAGCAGTCTGTTTGTGGGGTGCCTGAGATACAGGTGAGCACTGATTTAGTGCACATAGACTATAGGCACCTGCACTTCTTGGCCAGGAGGGTGCTGTTATAGCAGACAGTTTTTATGCTTTGGGTACATTAACTTAATACTTTTCTTTAAGCATTCCATTTTTATGTTCTCATTTCCTTGTTTGTGATATATACAGTCTCTCTCTCTTAGTTTTAGCTTGTTTCTCAAAATCCCAAACATTCTCTCCTGCTGTGTTTTACTCAAATGGCTTATTATGACTTTTAGGATTCTCTGTCCCACATGGGCTCATTCTTTGAAGATTTTTCGGCAATAGATATTTACTGAGGCTGCCTGTGCACAGTCATTTTCCTCCGTGCATGTCAGGGATAGAACCTGCAGTGGTGTGTGGAGAGTATCTGGATCAGTCTTCAGTATGATGCCTGAGTCTTCTATTGACAGCAGTGGACACTAGGCTCTACCCAGTATGAAAATTATTTCCTCTAGAGATTTTCTCTTTTGCTGTCTGCCAAGCCATGCTCATCTTTTCAATCAAACTGATTCTATTTATCTGATGTAGTCTTTGCTTTGTATCCTCACAACACCTCTCTGTTGGTAGTGCATTGTCTTACAAACCTTAGAACCAAATTAGTGCTTTTTGTTTGACTTTCTTATTTGTGGCTGTCAGATTTCAGGCTGCTTAAAAGGAGGGGCAATGTTTTCTGCTTGTTTTCTCTTCAGAGTGGAGAGCGCAGCATCATAGACCTAGTAGCTGCTTGGTTACTGATGTCAGGGGATGAATTGATTACAGTTTTTCTGCTCAGTCAGTGAGAAGGGGATATTTCGCTGGGAGTTGACAGGCACTCAGATAATCTCTAGTTCCTGAAAGGCTTGGTAGGCATGACTCCAAAGTCTGCTTGAAAAATAAATGGATTTATGCCGTTTTAATCCCAAGTAACTGTCTTTAAATTTCCTTCCTAATTCAATGCATTGTGTTAGATCTTAAGGCGCACACAGTACTTTGGCCTTCCTACTCTTCACAAGGACATCATCTTTTCACTTCCACAGTGACAGCCTGCAGCAGCTGCCCCCTCTGACACTGGATGATGCCTGTCAGCCAAGCCAGTTGGGGTAAAACAAGTTAAATTACTAGAAAGGAAGGAAGTAATGCCTAAAAAGGAAAAAATATTCTCATCTCCTGGGATGGATTCCAAGTTCCCAGTTTAGAGTGAATTAGTCCATTTAGAAGCTTGTCTGTTCCACAGATAATGTGTATCTTCTTTTAAATGTCACATGTCTCCCTTCCAATGGAGGCTTCATTTGGACTTCCAGCACTCTTCCCTGTTTGTAGTACTGCAGCAGAGAGCCCAGGAAGTGTGTCTCCCATCTGTCCCCACCATTTCATAATTTGTTTTTGCCCATTACACTGCCTAAAACAACCCCCTGAACAGTGGTGGAAAAGCCACCAAGATCTTTCTTAAAGGGCACATTGGTTTTAAACCCAGCACCCTTGATTTTATTTTGTTTTCCTTCCTCATTGGCAAACTTTCTTCGGTCCCAAGAGCTGTGGAAAACAGAGCCTCAACACAAACAAAGCCAGATCTTCAGTCCAAACCACCTTTCCTTTCCTTTCCTTTAGTTGACGATGTTAAGAAACACTTTCTCTGAGGCAGATAGAAACATTACACAGTTGGTGCACTGCCTCACAGTTTGGTTCAGGGACAAGATTAAGGAACCAGAGTCTTCAGTGGGATTGGTTTAAACTGGGTTATGAAACTAGGTCATCTTATCTTTAGAAACCTTGAATGAAAAGCCAGAAGGAGGCAGGGCTGTGTGTGTGCATGCGTGTTTGTGCGTGCGTGCTCGTGTGTGTGCATGTTCTCATTTCAGTCCTCTTTCCTGTGAGTCCTAGGAGACCTGGACCTTAATTTTGGGTGTCAGGCCCCCCTCTTCATCAGGTCTGAGTGTCATCACCCACAGCCCCACATCTTTCCCCACTCGCAGCCCCATTTCGAAAAACTGAAGTCAGATTAATTGATAAATGAGACTGTTTGTTGAGCAGCGCATAAGGAACTACTCACTATAAATCAGTGAAGATCCCAGTCCTGGTCAGCCACGTAAATGAAGGGACAAATCGACCTTAATTTCAGGGACTCTTACCATTCCTTTATTTTCTGAGAACGGGGGAGTTTTTAAATCAAATCACCCTGACTGCCGAGGGAAATCATGGAATTCTGTAACTTCACAGACCTGTGAGAAGTGTCTTGGTCTAACCTTCTGCCCCGAGGCAAGTGATTATCTAAACAAACGCTGTCCAATAGAAATAGATATGAGCTGTAATGATACATTTTCTAGTAGCCACACTTTAAAAAGTGAGAAGAAATAGGTAAGATTATTTTTAATTCCATATTTTGTTTAAGCAAATATATTCAAAATATTATTTCAACATGTAATCAACATAAAAATTATTAGGGAGATGTTTTACATTCTTTTCTCACACTAAATCTTCAAAATCTGCTGTGAATTTTTCAAAGAGAAGCACATCTCAATTAGTGCTAACCACATTTTAAGTCCTCAGTAGCCATCTGCATATTGTACAGCACAAATCTAAAACATCCAACATGGTGTGTTATCAATTCTTGTCTTGAAGATTTTCAAGGGGAGGCAATCCACTCTTTTTCCTTTTTGATTTTGTAAGGACATTTACATAGGATACATATTTATAATTCTCATTGTTTCAAAACATTTTTATAAGCAAGCATCTTCATTTTGTGTGGAGTATTTGCTTCTTGTGTGAGCATACTCTTTAACTGTGTTATTCAGTCTCAAACACTCACCTCACCTTTGTCTTTTTACCTATAACCATTACTAGAATTTCGGTAGCACTTGAGCAAGAAAACATGCCTATATCTAGAAATCTGTATTTATGTCTATTTAGGTGAATCTCCACTCTTAGATGAATAGATCTATCGATGTAAATCTATCAATGTAAATATATATATAGCTATACAGACTTGTGAGTCTCAGCACTCACAAGTACAGAAGAAGTGTTATCTTTGTTTAGAAATAGGAGAGTTATTTTTCTGTCTGGCACAGATGGATACTCTTTGAGTTGTATACTAGTTGAGATGGTATTTCAAGATGCATGTGTAGAGAAGAGAGAAAGATGTTTCCAGGTAGGGACAGTAGAATGAACAAAAACATGGCACCAAAAAGAGAAATGCGAGGTATGTTTCAAGAAGAGTGACAGGGAGCCCAGTGTGTTGGCATACGCCTGTAATCCAGCTACTCAGGAGGCTGAGGTGGGAGGATTGCTTGAATCCAGCAGTTTGAGGCTGCAGTGAGCTGTGGTGATGCCATTGCAGTCCAGCCTGGGCAACAGAGCACGGCCCTGTCTCAAAAACAAACAAACAAACAAACAAAAACAAACAAACAAAAAGTGACAAGGATAAAAGAGCAACAAGGATAAAAGAGTGATTGATGCTGTTATTGGAGTCTAGTATGCCAGGTTGAATTTGGATTTTATTTTATAAATAGGAAAACATCTAAGCATTCTGAACAAGGGAGAGGCACAATCATGGCTCTCTTTTGGGGGAAACTAAATTTATACTAACGTTAAATAAATCGGAGAGGGTGTCAGAGTTCAGAGCAGAAGAAAACAAGACTCCGAAATTAGATGCACTGTCCAGCGTATAGTAAGTAATTGGGGGTATATTCAGATAATGAAAAGAAACCTAGACAAAAATAAAAGCAAAGGGAAGAGGCCTGCATTTGCTGGGGTAAATGAGGCTCTGCGGCAAATGAAAGACTCAAATGTATAATGGCTTAATACAAGAGAGTGTCTCACCTATGTCATAGACCAAGACTATTCCAGGTGGTTGGCTGGGTAGTCAGGCCCTTTCTCACATAGCTATTCAGTGACCCATGCTGAGGATCACTCTGACATCTCACCAAGAGGATTCCAAAAGCCTGACTTCCCAATTGACCAGTAAGACAAAAAATCATGGAGGAATGTATGTGGGAGGATTTAATGGAACAAGTCTGGAATTTCTGCTCTGTTTCACTGTTCAGAATTTGGCCACACCTAATTGCAAGAGAGACTGGGGAAATAAAGTCTAACTATGTGTCCAGGAAAAGGAGAAATAATTATTTTGAGGACTGGCTAGCAGTCTTGGCCACAAAGACCAAGGAGAGAAACGTAGTTAATGCTAACATCTGTGGGTTGGGAGGAAGAAGGGAAACTAGAGAGTAACAGCAACAATAATAAATATAATGAACATCTATTAACTTCTTGTTTTATGCGGAACATTGGGCTTTATGCATTTTTATGTTTAAACATCATTGTAGTCCTGTAAGGGAGGTACAGTGATTTTTATGTGACTGATGAGTAAAATAGGGTTTAGGAAAGTGAGAAGGGCCCCAAGTCATACAACTATTGGGCAATAAGTCTGACTCCAAAGCTCACATTAATTAATATGGAGCTGGAGAAGGGTTCATGAGAATTGTAGAAAGAAAACAAAAATAGTTCATTTGTCTACTGCATTCTTGTGCTAATGCCACCCAGGCTAGACAACTTTATGCAGGATTCAAGAGTCCCCGAGACTACCCTCTCTTCTGACATCAGTTGCAAGTTCGGGACCTCCAAGACCACACTCAGCTTCAGTAACTCACTAGAAACACTCATAGAACTCTCTGAAAGCTGTTAATACTCACATTTATGGTTTATTACAGTCCTTTCCACGTAGAATCATGGTTCACTAGCTAACTTCTCCCAGCAACCATGTGCTATAATATACATGGCATAGTGCCAAGCAGGAAAGCTCATTCGAACCTTGATGTCCAGAGTTTTAAGTGGGGGTTGGTCCTGTAGACAGGGTTGACTGCCCATTTGGTTGACATTAGCCTCTAGCCCCTCTGGTGGTCAAGCTGATACCTTATGGCCCAAGGCCGCCAGACAAACAAAAACACTTTTATCAGGCAGGACGTTCCATGGGCTTAGAGATTACTTTCTTGGAGCTGAAAGCTCATTGCTTTATCAGTAGGTTTTGACATTTTACCCACTGCTACATTTTAGACTTCACTTTCTAAAGTAGTTAGTGGGATTTTGCTGTGGTTTGCCTCATATTGGCTGCTGTTATTATGCATCTAGTTCCATCTTCTCTGGTAGATTTTTCTCCATTGATTAACACAGAATCTCAGTGCCTGGCACCAGTTTTATCGAATAAAGAATTGTTGAATAAATTAAAGAATAACAAAATGAAAAGGCATTATTCTGTATAAATGGTTATAACTTAGAGTTGGAGAAAAGTTCCCAGTAGTAGAATATTTTAGGTTGTGTGGATTGATTCCTTCAGGATAGCTTGCGAAGAAGTGCCTTTCTACTTTTTTTAAAGTGTTGTCATCATCCATCACTATCTGAAAACTTTTAGGGTCTGAACCCATAGCTATGCTTCTCTTGCCTCTGCTGTTGTCCCACAAGGTTGACTGCGAGGTGAAGCCTATTTTCCCATTGACTTCCTTGAAAAAATTGAACTTGCAACAGGGAAAAATTACCAGTAGAGAAGAAAAAGTTTTGGTGAACAGGTGTCCACCCTTTGATGTAGAGGGCAATGATCCTGGTCAGTGTTGCTCTCCCTTTAGGAATGGTTTTGAGGCACTGGGAGATGTGGATGGTGCACTCCTACCCCCAGGGTCTCCCTGTGCGTTGTCCTGAAGCCCTTGACATCTATATCCCTAGTGACTTTCACCTTCTCTTGTCCCTTCCTGCCTCACTTCTGTGGTCCAGGACTTGGACCCACCTTTCTTGGATCCTGAAGCACCTACATCACATGTCACAATACAAATTTTGGTTGTTCTTACCCCAGAATTATTTGAGTCACTAGGCCCTGAAAGGAAAATATGTTCTATCTGAATCTGAAGAAATAGGTTTATTTTAAAAGATGGGTGACACTTGGTATTTTTTCCCAGCAAATGTCATTTAGTGTATATTCCTTTTTTTTTCTCTTTTCTTTTGAGTCAGCATATTGATCCATTGCCCAGACTGGAGTGCAATGGCACAATCTCAGCTCACTGCAACCTCTGCCTCCTGGGTTTCAAGCAATTCTCATGCCTCAGGCTCCTGAGTAGCTGGGATTACAGGTGCCCACCACCATGCCTGGCTAATTTTTGTATGTTTAGTAGAGATGGGGTTTCACCATGTTGTCCAGGCTGGTCTCAAGCTCCTGGCCTCAAGTGATTTGCCTGCCTCAGCCTCCTGAAGTGCTGGGATTACAGGCATGAGCCACTGCTCCTGGCCATTTGGTATATATTTCTGCTTTGCTGTACTAAGCTTTGAGATTCAAAGGGCTATCGTGTGGACACTGCTGGAGTAGGTTATAATAAAAGTGGCTCATGTATAAGATGGGTTTTCATTACATGATTATTCTATAGAATTTCTTATTGAAGTCATCTGCTCAGGCTGCTATAACAAAATGGCAGACTTGTTAGCTTAAACAACAGACTTCATTTCCCACAGTTCTGGTGGCTGGGAAGTCCAAGGTCAAGGTGCTGGCAGATTCCAGTCCTGGGTAGAGTCCTCTTCCTCACTTGCGGACAGCTGCTTTCTTGCCGTGTGCTCACATGGCTTTTTCCTTGGTGTGTGCATGTGGGGAATCTCCCATGTGTCTCTTCTATAAGGACACTAATCCCATTATGAGGGCTCCACCCCCATGAACTCATTACTTCCCAAAGTCTCATCTCCACATTCTATCACATTGAGGGTGAGGGATTCAACATTGGAATTTTTTTTTTTTTTGAGATGGAGTCTCACTCTGTCGCCCAGGCTGGAGTGCAGTGGCATGATCTTAGCTCACTGCAGCCTCCACCTCCCAGGTTCAAGTGATTCTCCTGCCTCAGCCTCCTGAATAGCTGGGATTAACAGGCGCCCACCACCACACCCAGCTAATTTTTGTATTTTTTTAGTTGAGATGAAGTTTCACCATGTTGGCCAGGCTGGTCTCAAACTCCTGACTTCAAGTGTTCTGCCCACCTCGGCCTCCCAAAGTGCTGGGATTACAGGTGTGAGCCACTGTGTCTGGCCAACATATGATTTTTGAGGAGACACAGTTTAGTCCATAGTATCCCCCATAAAAAATAATTACATGCCCATGTACATCTGATGAATAAGATAAAAACAAGAGTAATTTTCCTGTAAGCCATGGAGACTTAGTCTTGTTTCTTTATGGTTAATCTAATACAATACTTTCCCTAACAGCTCAGAGCTCCTTTTAAGCAAATGAGCAAAATATACAATTAATATATAAATCTATAATTTCCAAGGTAGAGTCCCATAAGAAGGAATATGGAATTCTATTCATCATACGATTAAAAAAAAAAAAAAACAGTTTGCTTCCCCCTTTCCCCAATACCGCACTACACGTTTCTGGAAAATAGGATTGTTGCTCATCAGGTCATACATTCTAGCAGCTCTGTTCCCCATCCAAAGTATATGAATATTTTTAGAAGCAATAACATTTAGTTTGAAAAATTGAGAAGTAATTGGGTGAAGACCTTACTGAATTAGTAAGATGTGAATTAGCAGAAACGTATTACGCTTTGAGTACACAGGGACTTAGTTTTAAGAAGCCTCTGCCCTTAGAAATATAATTTACCTATTACTGGTATAACTGTGTTTTCAAACTGTCTTTACTTAAAATACTTTAATGTTACCATCCTCCTTTTTAGCTAATTTGTTAAGCTTATTCACTAAGCAAAGTCAAATTTTAATATAATTTTAGTCTCAGTTGTCATGACATTTGCAGTGGTGGGCCTGGTGAATAAGGTTTGACATCGAACTATTTAGAGATGTTTTTTCCTCATTTGTTGAATATGTTTCAAAAATGACCACCTCCATGGATAAAGCAGCTATAAACCTAATGTTTATTTTAGTTATAGCTCAAAGTTTTTCCAAACACCTTTCTCCCTTTTTAGAATTTCGGTAGAATCAACTCTAGCAGTACTTTTAGTGGTCAAATGAGAAATGTTTAGACTCCTTGGTTTCACTAACTTTCTTGTATCCCAAATTTAAATTTGAAATAGTTTTCCTTATCCCTGGAAAAAAAAATTGATGTCAGGTGGGTCTTTTCCTTGCAGGAGAATGCCGTGAATGGAGAACACCTGTGGCTGGAGACCAACGTCTCGGGAGACCTCTGCTACCTTGGAGAGGAAAACTGCCAAGTCAGATTTGCAGTGAGTGTGCGCTCCGTCTTGCTGGGGGAAGGCCTGTGGATCTGAATGAATAGAGGGGTCACCTTGCCTAAATTTCCAAGGGGAGGTTTGAACGAGCCTGTCCTTGTGAGATGGAAAACTTTCCGGATGTTTTCAAGGTTTGCAGAGAGTTTCTCAAGTTAACATGGCTTTCAGGTTGTCGCTCGTAATGGTTTTAGGGTTCACTTATGCAGGCCAGGCCTTGGTGTCACGTGTTACTTTATAATGATGCCCAGGGTAGGTTGTTGTGTGTTGGTGGGGGGGCAGAGGGTAAATGTGTACGAGGTAGTGTCTCCTTATGGAGGAGTTGTTGGTGTGGGGCCAAGGCCTGTGTGTGGAGGAAGGGGCTCTGTCTGTAGGGAAGTGGCCACAGTGGGGGCTTTACTGGTGGGTGAAGGTGGAAAGAGAGGGAAACACCTGTGCTGGGAATGGGTGTAGGCTAACAAATAATCCAGACTAAGTTCTGGAGGATACAATTCTAGAAATAATATAAGCAATCAACAGTCAGGTCAATTGGAGTTAACTTTTGTTGTTTAAAATTTGCTTTGTGTCCCTATTTAGAACAATCTATTTAGAGGGTTAAAATTCTCTTTATGTTGTGAGGTAAGTGTGGTTGCCAGGTGGTGCATTGTGGAGATATCAAAACCATAGTGTTGAGAAATTGAACTTAAAGTTTGTGTGTAGTTTTAAATGATTGGTCCAAACAGACAGTAATGGGAAGCTTAGGATAGTAAAGAAGAAAGAAAAGATGTATTCCTTCTTATTTGGGGAAATTAGCACCAGAATTTATAGAATGCTTTTTTCTTTTTTAAAAAAATATTTGTTTATTATGTGAAAGAAATATTTGCAGCAAGATGTAGGGCCTTGAAATTGCAAATGAATATGTGTTTGTTAATAACTAATATGGAATAAATCGAGTTTCCATCAAAGCTTATAGAAGGATATGTATAGCCCCCAACGATTTTAACCAGGCTGCCTAAAAGCACAAAGTCCCAGAACCAAGACCTTTTTTGTTGCTTTAGCTGTTTTAACTCCTTGTTTATAAATTTCATTTGGAGAGTTTTGAGAGTTCTGGGGAGAACAGGACCTGTTTAAGTGAAGTTGGGAATCAATGTCAGGGAAAGACCCGGATGAACAGGCTCTGGATTGGAAGTCGGGAAACCTGGAGCTGAATCTCAATGTTACTGCTCAGTGTGTGACATTGAGAACTCATGATCTTTGGGCCTTGGCTACCTTCTAAAACAGAGAGTAGGATTAAATTCTTTTTTATTAATTTATTTTTGTTTCTAGACCTGTAATTAATCATTTGCTTCTCTTGTAATTTTGTTGTAAATTTAATTGACTTAAATATCAGGATTTCAACTTTATGCATATGTATTTTTAATTAAAGTATAATTGCATGGAATTGGATTGAATTAACGAAATCCATGAGAAGCTCAGCTGTTTGGACTAAAATGCTGTAAATAATGAATTAACATTAGTGTCTTGGTTAATTGCGTAAACACTGGTCCTGGGATGTAAGATAATATAAAATGGAAAAAATGAAAGCCAGTATTACTTACATATATACTTTTGAACAATTTCTACTGATGGACTATGATTTTATACAGAGTCATCCCTTATTTCCAAATTGCTCCCTTTAATCCCTTTCTGTTACTTTTTAGGGGATGGCTACCTCTCTTGACAAACATATGAACAGATACATATATCCTCTTTAAACTTTGTATCAGTAAATAGCATTGCTATCCACTGAATGATTATTACTTGTTCACTAATACCTTTAGGCCAGGAAAAGCAACAAAGAGAATAAAGGAAATTTTAGGTAGAAGTAGGAAGAAACAGAGTTGAGAACGTTCCCAGTTTCCTTCTGAAGCTTCCTCATAATTTCATACCAGGTACTTGGCCCTATTAACTCATATTACAAAACGTCTGAAAGATGAAGAATTCTCCTCCAAAAAAATGTTGATTAAATGAAGGAATAAATCAGTGAGGAAGCTGAAGACTTAACTGCTATAAGTTTCTTGAAGCTCAGTTTCTTTACCTATAAAGTGGGGGAAACACTGTTTTGAGGGTTTGGTGAGATGATACATAGAAAGGGCTTACTTGGCTCAGCAACTGACCTAATGAATTAAAGGCAAAAAAAGAAAAAACCCAGGAAGGACAAGGACAGGAAATTTACAAAAGAACTACCAATTGCCAATAGATATCTGAAGAATACAAAGGCATCCCAATTAAAACAACTCAGGAGTCAACTTCATGTGCCTATTAAATTAGCAAAGATTTATAAAATGGTAATAGTTGCTGCTGGTTGGTTTAGGCTGAAATGGGCAGGCTCATCATCAGCTGCCAGGAGTGTAAGTAGATACACTGTCCTTCACAAAATTGGCAGTGTGTACTGAAAGCACTGAAAATCCTCTCAGTCTCTCTCCCCACCTCACACTGTGAGGCGCATGTCATCTCTGGGCATCCCATTTTGAGAGAGACATTGGCAAGCAGCAGAGGACCCAGAGTGGGGTGCCCAAGTTGGTTTAGGGGATGGAAGCTTGTTGTAAAGAAATGTTAGATTACATGGGCTACAGCTGAGTATTAGGAGCGAAGGCAGAGAGATGTCTTCCAGTATTTGAAGAGTTAATTTGAAGAAAAGAGAAGTGACTTGCTATCTGTTGTTAGAAATGGAAAAGTCATAGAGGTAGAATCCACCGACTCTAACTTTATAACAATAAACAAACATTACCTGGGAAACCTAACAATGCACACTCCTGTTTCCCTCTTTGCTCCAAATGCTGATTCAGTATGCTTGGAGTTGGACTTGGGAGTCTCCAATTTTTTTTTTTTTTTTTTTTTTTGGATGTAGTCTTGCTTGGCTGCCCAGGCTGGAGTGCAGTGGTGTGATCTCGGCTCACTGCAACCTCCGCCTCCCGGGTTCAAGAAATTCTCCTGCCTCAGCCTCCTGAGTAGCTCGGGTTACAGGTGCAAGTCACCACACCCAGCTGATTTTTGTATTTTTAGTAGAGACGGGGTTTCACCAGGTTGACCAGGCTGGTCTCAAACTCCTGACCTCAGGGGATCCACCCGCCTCGGCCTCCCAAATTGCTGGGATTACAGGCGTGAGCTACCACACCTGGCTGGGAGTCTGTGATTTTAACAAGCACCTCAAATAATTCTGATGCAGATGGGTCGCAAACCTAACTTTGAGAGATACCGTGTGATAACAAAGAACTTTGTCAGCCTGAGCTTCCCAGCAAGCGAACAAGGTGCCTGGAGAGATTGACTGGTGGGATGTGTGTTTGTGGATAACGTGGGTGGCCATGTTTCAAGGATGCTGTAGTTGGGGACTCTCAGCTGCTTTGGGCAAGAGGTCACAGAGATCTCCAGGCGAGTCTTTAGTTTAAATGCTCTGTTTGCAGTTTTCTTAGAACAACAGTCTTTTTTGGGAAAAAAGTATGCATAAGCAGATCATGTATTTATATTCTAATTTCTTTTAATGAACCACCTTTGAAGAAAGCCTACCTGTTGGGGCTGGGACTAAATTACCATAACCAGGTACTACCTGCAGGCTCCTAAACAAAGTACAGGCAGAGTGCTCAGGGGAGGAGTGAATCCATCATCTACCATGTGCCTTTCACTCCTTCCCTATTTTAGCAAAGCAAATGTCACAAGTAGAAGTTAAGAGAAGGAAGAAGTCAGTGTGGGTTGAAGCAGACAGAGGCAGCTTCATGGAAATGGGGTTCGAGCTCAGTTTTGAAAGATGGGTAAGATTTACGTAAGTGATTTTGAAGAAGGAGAACATTTAGGGCAGGGAAGAGGAACATGAGCAAACTCAGAGGTGGGGCAAGCTCTGTACAAACGAGGTGGCAATCATGAGCCGTGCATGAGCATGTGTCAGAGAAAAATGGAAGTAAGAATGGAGTTAGGTTTTTTGAAACAAAACTTGGAGTGCATATTGTAAATACTGGTGGGCTTAGGAAGCATGACTGTATAATACATTGTCTAAACCAAGACACTTTTGAGGGTGAAAGTGGCTGCTGTTAATAGTGATGCCGTAACATTAGGGATAAACCAGAACTGCATCACCCTAGCTTATGGGACATTAGGGCATCTATGTAAAACTAAAACTGTCCTGCAAAGCCAGGACCTCCTGCTGCCATGTGGATTGATATTTGGGGACTGATATTGGAGGGTACTGAAAGCCAGGCAGTGACTTCCAAAACCCTAAAACAGCTGTAGGAGAGTTTGTTCCCAAGCTTCAGGGCTAAACCTAAACCACGTGACCTTTCCTGTTCTACAGCTCTCTGGTGGCAACATTTAATACTGTAGAATACCTGTGAGCAGATACGTAATGGAATTAAATTTGTTCCCAAATTGGCAACAGTTCCCAAATTAGCAACTGTTTCTTTTTCTGGTCTAGATAAAATAAAAGGATGCAAAAGTAATGAAATTGAAGTAGAAAGATCACTGTTTCCCAACCTGATTATGGGCACCGGAAACCTGAAATAAAATTCCAGCCAGAATCACTGTCGTTTGGTGACATTTATTTTTATGTACATTTATTCATTTATTCATTCATTTATTCTGTCAGTGTTTGTGAACTGGGTTGAGTACCCAGTGCCTCACCGTTTAGCGGGCACAGCCAGATAGAAACTGTTCTCATGCTCTGGGGCTAGGCTATACAAACATGTTTAGCCAAATATTTGTACCTAAAGGAGCTCACCCCTCCAGTAGTAATCCCTGGAGTCCATACCATCGTGCACCTACTCAGACTTGAAAGAAACTTGCCTACATTGATATGCAAATTATACACCCACCGTGGTCACACAGACCTGAATAGGCACAGATGGGTAGCATGGGTGGTCAGAAGGAAATAGACTTTGTGTGGACTGACCTGGGTTTGAAAACCTGCTGTTCCATTTATGTACTGAGTAAAGTTGGGACATATCACTTTGCCTTTTTTTGCCTCAGTTTCCCGATTTAAAGTATTGCTACTGAGATAGACCACAGCGATTCTTATTTCTGGATGAGCATTATAGTCAATTATGCCATTTTACCTTTTAATCTTACCTTTAAAGTGTTGGTTCCCATTCTGGATGTACCACATCAGGATCTCTAGGGAGTGGGACTCAGCCTGGTGTCAAAAACAAACAACCAGATCTACAGATGATTCTCTTCACTGTCAGGGTAGAGAGACAGTGATCCACTTCAGAAACAGAGTGTCAGGACCAAAAACCGTGGCCTGGTTCTCACACCTGGTGTGTAGTGGCTGTGATGGGCTAAATAGTGTACTCCAAAAGATACATTGAAGTCCTGATGCCTCAGGACTTCAGTACCTCAGAATGTAACTTGATTTGCACATAGGGTTGTTGCAGATGTAATTAATTAGGATGAGTTCATACTGGAGTAGAGTGGGCCCTAATCCAGCGTGACATGTGCCCTTATAAGAGAAGACACACGCTGGGCGCGGTGGTTCATGCCTGTAATCCCAGCACTTTGGGAAGCCGAGGCAGGTGGATCACCTGAGGTCGGGAGTTCAAGACCAGCCTGACTAACATGGAGAAACCGCATCTCTACTAAAAATACAAAATTAGCCGGGGTAGTGACGCATGCCTGTAATCCCGGCGGCATTACAGGAGGCTGAGGCAGGAGAATCGCTTGAACCCAGGAGGCGGAGGTTGCGGTAAGCCGAGGTCGTGCCATTGCACTCCAGCCTGGGCAAAAAGAGCGAAACTCCGTCTCCAAAAAAAAAAAAAAAAAAAAAAAAAAGACACACAGAGATACACACATAGAGAAGAAGGCCATGTGGTGATGGGGGCAAGAATTAGAGTGAGGCAGCTGCAAGCCGAGGCCCTCCGAGGATCGTGGCTCTCCTCAGAAGCTAAGAGACAGGCATGAAATTCATTCTCCCTCCAGGCCTTCAAAAGGGTGTTCAACCTTGTTGAAACCTTGATTTCGGACTTCTAGCCTCTAGGAGTGTGAGAGAATACATTTCTGTTGTTTTAAGCTACCCAGTTTGGGTTCCCCACAGAACACCCATTGCCATTGAGTGGGATCTTAGTATTCAGTGGAAAAGTATTTGAGAAATGCTCACACAATGTTTGCAGTTTTCCTAGGACTCATACTCATCATCTCTGATCCATAACAGCAACCTTTTGGGGTGGTCATATCGGGCTGTTCACTTCTACCTAAAGATAAAGAAGAGTCAGAGAGGCTTACTCACTATCCAGAGCTTTATGGCTTCTTTGCTTTCTTAGGGCAGTGCTGGGAACCTAATATAGTAGCCATTCTATAAGTCGAGTTACCTTATCTAGCCATGCAGATACCACAGTTACATAGGCTCGCGGACACGTATGCACACAGGTGCGTCTACAGCAGGCTTGAGTGTTTAGGTGGAGTGGTATGTGGTTGAGGTGTAAGTGAGCAGACAGGCAGGTTGGTGTCAGAAGCTGGGAGCTGCAGGGAACAGAGTAGGTAGATGGTGAGGTGAGTGAGCATGTAGGTTGTGTAAGAGGAAAAATGGAACTGTCAGACTTCAGGATGCTGTTACCAGACATATCTTCTCTATTTTTAAATGTGCGCATGCTACCCTCTTTGTGGACCAGCTAATGGGTACTGCTTTGCTTTTGTTATTGTTTTGTTCTTGTATTTTGCTTTAGTCTTTTCCTTGTAGATAATGTTTGGTGAAAATGGCTTAACCCCACCTGTGACACCCGGCCTTAATTCTAAGGTTTCTTCTAACGTTGCTTGCAATTTGCCAAATACAGTTTTATTGAGAAAGTGAATGAATTGTGTTAGAGAGGCCATGTGATATGAGAGTTGGAGGATTGGAGGGCAAGAGCTTCACAGATCCAGAGACAAAAATATCTAGATAAAAATGCAAGTTCTGCTCTGCCTTTCTTAGCCTCAGTTTCCTCTGTAAAATAGTGGTGATTAAATCTACCTCTCAGAATCAGTAGAGGGATAAAATCAGTTAACAAATGTTTGTATTCATTTTCCTCCTCTTCTGTACCTACTATGGTTCAATGTCATGGAGCTGAACAAGCTAATTAGCAGATTTGGTTGGACTTTGGCTTAACAAGGCCTTATATTTGGGATGATTCCAACACTAAGACTCTTATGGCTTCACCTGTCATTTTGCTGCTGTGTGTAGCATCCATATTCTTACCAAGTCATGACTGGGGACAACTGAGTGGGACAAATCAAAGTAACCCATTCTGTGATCTCATCTCACAAGCTGTGTCTTCTTATTGGTGAATCAGAAGCCTCATCATTGTCTGTAATGGGGTATCACAATATTTGCACACAGGAATGCTGGTCATGTCCTTAGATTCTTGGAAGAAACTTTCAAGAAGAGTACAAGGGTCATAACTCTCTGCCCTACTTGAAGGAAACTTTCAGCTTTCTGCTGTTTAAAAATGAAAATGACTTTGAGCCCAGTTACACCTTGTCTGTTTCATCTCCGGAAGAATGAGCACCAGGCAGCAGCTTGTGAAAATGCTGGTTCCCATGCATCTGTGTGTGTGGGTGAGAAGATGAGGCAATCAGAGCCCGACATGCATTACTGGGTACTTTCTGGCCATCTGCGTATTCAGGTCTAGCTGGTGTGTAACATGGAGCACCAGTGTTGGACTTAGAATGCACCAAGATCTGCCTGCATGTTTCTCCTGCTCTGTCAGCCTCAAATGCCAGTTGTCTGGCACAGCAGTCTCATGATCTGCACCCCAGATGGCAGTTTGGCTGAGCTGGGTGCAGGCTGTCAGAGGGAACCACGTGTGTGGCAATAAAGCCCAGGAGGCAAAGCCAGCTCTCTGAGTTGTTTGGGTGCCAGCCATTCTCTGCCAGGGGCCTTTTTCACCATTAGGATATTGAGGATCTAATGAAT
Source organism: Pan troglodytes (assembly GCF_028858775.2). Lineage (NCBI taxonomy): Eukaryota > Metazoa > Chordata > Mammalia > Primates > Hominidae > Pan > Pan troglodytes. The sequence goes on along the minus strand of NC_072404.2, from coordinate 153,035,510 downwards.
CAAGATGACTCATGGAAAGTGTAGCCATCAACAAAAATAAGAAAAGAATTTTCACAGACACACTGTCTGCTACTGAGTTCCTAGTCAGTGGATATGAGAGAGGGAGAGAGTGGGGTGCTCTCAGCGGCGGAAGTAATGTCACCCTTTAGGTGTCTGGCCTGATAGCTCAGCATTTCCATGAGATCGTTCACATGCACACTTAGAACAGTGTCTGGCACATGGTAGACCCTCAGGACATGTTAGCCATTGTTACTATGACAACTGTCATGGGGATCGTTATAATTTGGTACCAAGTGCTGTCTGTATATTAAAGGAGAATCTAGTGCTGATACTGCTCACTTCATGTGATGGGGATAGTGATAGTATATGTAGGCTATGAAGCCAAGGGATCTTTAGGATTCTGTCACTTCTAGGTGACCCTGGATCAATAGTACCATTGTCTATTTGCACAGCCCATTTTCTTTTTACCCAAAATTGTGTTCTGGAGAACACTAAACTCAAAAGAAAACAATATACGGCATTATACATTAAAAAGAGCTCATGACCATAAATTTTGAAAACACTGAATGACTTTAATATGCAAATAGGTCCTGTGAAGCTCAACGAAGCATATAAGGTATGCAGGATTTCCTACTTTTTTTTGAGTGGATGGGAGGATTGTGGAACCTATAATTTCCCCACAGAACACCCACTGCCATTTTGTAGGATCTTAGGAGTCAGTGGAAAAGTATTTGAGAAATGCTCACACAATGCTTTGCAGTTTTCCTAGGACTCATACTCGTCTCTGATCCATAACAACAACCTTTTGAAGTAGTCACGTTGGGTTGGGTTGTTCACTTCTACCTAAAGATAAAGGAAAAAAAGAGTCACAGAGGCTTACTCACTCTCTAGAGCTTTATGACTTTTTTCTATCTTTGTGCAGTTCTTTTGCCTTTATACTAAACTTTCATTAAGCCAAAATGCATGTGTCTTATTTTATTCTTAGAGTTTGAACCTCTGAGAATAATTGTCATCTTTTCTGTCATGACAATTTTAGATTGAGGCTGCATTTGCGTGTTTGTGTAAGGGTGTGTGTTTCTGTGAAGCAGTTCTGTTGTTATTGGATATTGTATGGTCCTGTTACCTAGTAATAAAAATAATTTGCATCTGATTTAGCATAAGGCTTACATGTTACCTAGGCAATGCCCAGGTGTACAGAAATGGTTTCTCTTCTTGCAATGTTTTCCAGGGGCAGGGACCCACAGTACTGGGGTTTAACCAGTATTCCTGTTGCTTAGAGGCACTCAATCTTGATGGAAGCATTATTTGCATTATCGGTTACTCCAAAACCACTACTGGCCCCCAAAGTTGGTATTGTCTCTGTTTGTTAGGAGCTTGTTGTTGTTGTTCCCTGCCACATTGACGAGGTGGATACATATTCAGAAGGTGATGCTTTAAAAACACGAGGAAATGGAAAATCCTGCATTGATGCCTTCATTTAAGGGGGTGCAGGTAATGTGTTGATGAAGCGTGTGAGCTTTGGAATCAGATGACCTGGTTTTGAATCCTGATTTCCAGGCTTTGAGTTGTGTGACACTGGTCCTTGTTTTAACCTCGTTAAGCCTAAGTTTTACATCTGGAAAATGGGATTATACTGCTTCTTGTGGTTGTTGTGAAAATTAAATGAGTTAATGCATATATAACAGCAGGCTGGCAAATCATAGGCACTCAATAAATATTGACCACTATAATCATTCCTCCTTGAATGAAAGTGGTTCCAAGAAACAGAGCCAAAAGAGACAACTCAGAGTACTAGGTTTGGAGAGTCTTAGCATCATCTGCTACCTCTGTTTCCTCGAGGAAAGTTAAGGACTGAGCTTGTGAGGTGAAACAACTAGCCCAGCTGACAGTCAGGCTGTCCCTCCCCTGTTGCTCCTTCACCATTCTGTCAACCTTTTATAGCACACACCACTTACTAGCTATCATACTTTTAAAAATTGCTCGCTTATTTATCTGTCTCCAACACTACAGCATAAGCTCCATTTAGCTCAGGAACTCTGCCCTTGTTGTCCTCTCGTGTATTCCCCACACTGAGGATAAGTGATTGCACTGAATAGTTACCCTGTGTTACTTAACATTGAATGAATGAATGAGTTCAATGAGGTGCTTGTTGAGAGAGAGACACATACACACACAGACACCTGTCACCAGATCAACCCTGCCATTTAAGTATTGTTATATTTATAATCCAGGACGTCTGAATTCCTGCCTCCTTTTTAAGGCTCTTTAGAGGGGGATTTAACACATGCAGGTAGCTGACTTGTGTAAGGTTTTATGCCCTGTTTAGCCAGTGCCATGCCTTTTGCAGTGCATTTTATTTCATTCTCGTGGAGAACAGAGACTGCTTTTTGCCATCTTGGCACAGGGGGTCATGTGTGGTTGTCATTAGTCAGTTCCCCTAGGGATCTCATGAGAACAGATCATATGAAGCAATCACGTTAAATATCATATTTCTTATCTATCCTCATCAGTCTTGGTCCCCCAGGCTACCACTAGCAAAGAAAAGAGGAAAACAGTAAGCTGTAACACATAGAGATGGCTTTGGGTTAGAAAGACTTCCACTCTTAGCTAGTCTTTCTTGGGCAAGTTGCACAGTCTCATAGGGTCTCAGTTCCCTTAGCTGGGTAAGTCGTACCTACTTGGCATGGCAGAAGTGAGCTCTGTTTACAGTGTGGGTAATGTGTATATTACACAGCTAGCCTCCTGGCAAATCTCTGTGCGTATGATGTCCTCATTAAAAAATGAAATGGGCGGGTGTGTATGTGTCAGTGAAAACATTACCAACTGGAGGTACGGTGTTGAGTAAACAATGACTGAGATGTCTGTGGGTCTTCCTGGACTAGATTGGCTGGAAGACTGCCTTAATTATGTCACCAAATAGCTTGGAATGTGAAAAATGGCAGTGAAAGGATAACTAACTTACCACAGCTTGATATCGCTTCTTAACTAGAAATACAGTATTCCGTATCAGAGCAAATATCTCTAAATTTTTGGTTAGAAATATTAAGCTGTGAACTTTAAGAAAATAATTCTATTTCCACAAAGTAAACTGATAATGGAAACATGTCAGGATTCATAATACAAGTAAGATGGTGTTTATGGTACTGTCACACCAGCAAGGACTGAAAAAGACAAAGTGTTTGGGATTTCCTAGTTTATACTAAGGCTCAAATCTCTGCTGTACCCGTGATATGCTACCTCAGAACTAGAGAAAGCCACCAAGACATAGAAACACCATTTTCTATTAACTTGTTTTGTTATGACTTCTGTAATATGTCTAGCCCATCTTCACTCAAGTCTGTCTGCTTGAAATTTGTGAATGCACATGGGTGTGTGTGTGTGTAGGGCTCTAATGGTATGAATTTCTACTTATTAGTGTCTGTGTACCTGTAATTATATTTATATCCATATTTGCGTGCATATCAATCCTTCAATTACTCTACTATAAGACACCTGGCAACTTTGACCTGCTGGCACAAATAATAACCTTGAAGAGCGTGTAAAAATATGACAAGGAACAGCCACAAAACCACCTGTAAAGAGCCAAAATCAGGAAGATTGCATCTGATGAGTTGAAACTAGTGACCGGCCGTGGTTGTATACTGACTTCTAAGCTGAGAAGCATAGAAAAACAAATGGGGAAAAAGAAATAAGAGAAAAGAGAAGCAGGCAAATTTTAAAGAAGCAGAAACAAGAAACAAGGGCAACAAAGTACAGAGAACTTCAATAATAAGAATGATGAAATATGAAGTGTCCTTGGGTAAAATGAGAGCCAGGGTGGGAAATAGAATTATGGATTTTTAAGGATTTCTTCAAGTTCATTAGGCTGGAACCCTTTTTAATGTATCATGAGCATGAGGGAAGAGGCAGAAGGAATACCTGAGCTGCCCAGTAATCTAGATGGAGGGGCACAGTGAGTATCATTCCCCATGACTCTCCGCCTGGCATCTCTGAGGGCATCAGTTTGTTAGTATCATTTGATTAGACTTGTGCAAACCCATTCAAACTTATCAGGCCCTTCGCCATGCTTGTTATAAAGACTGGCTGCAATATTTGTTTTATATCTCAATAACTGTGCCTGAATTGTAAGAAGATTTCCAAAAGATGGTGGCAGTACGCGATAGTCACCCAAATGAATTCCAAGGTGTAGACTTCTCCTAAGATTCACGTCATAGCTTTCTGTTTTTTTGTTTGTTTGTGTGTTTGTTTTAGAGACAGAATTCTGCCATGTCACCCAGGTTGGAATGCGGCGATGTGATCCTGGCTCACTGCAGCCTCAAACTCCTGGGCTCAAGTGATCCTACTGCCTCAGCCTCCTGAGTATCAGGGACCACAGGCTTGCTGTAGCTTTCTGTTGAAGCCTATCAGAGGAACTTTGTGCCTATCACTTTCTTCTCATTAAAAAGAAGTATTAAATCCACTAACATAAGTCACATGTAACCGTTTAAGAGTGTGATTTGGTACAAATTTTAGTTTAAGGGTAAATTGTTGAGATACAGACATGTACCATTTTCCTCCCTTAAAAAGAATCCTGTACTGTTGTGACTGTAGTTTTTACCAAACTTAATCCAGTGCTCAAAACATGATGGATGTATCATTCTTTGTAACCAGTCATGAACGTTAGCTTTGAATTAACACAATCCTAGCAATTTGGTTCTTACCAAATTGTTTCTCCTGTGAGCCCCGATTGGCCGCTTCTCAGGAAGAGGAAAGGTTTTTTGTGTGTCTTTCTAGTTCTTATATTCAGCTCACAGTCTTTTTTTACCCTTGGCTTTCTGCTGTAAGATTTCGGTTTTCTTTCTCTACAGATGAAAAATATAAAATACACTGGCTATCTGAATAGACAACTTTTTATTTCAGGTTCAAACAACAACACACAGACACTGCTGTTCTTTCTCCCTGTAGGTCTCTCGGGAGGTCATGGAATTGAGCCTGCCTAGGTGGGGTTCAGCCTAGTATCTAGAATCTACCTGCACATCTGAGGTTACTCAGGGGAGGTGCTAGGAACATCAACATAAACACTTCATATGCAGAATGCTTCTGATAATGTGTTTCTCAGAACAGAACAAAACACGCTGTTCGAAGAGCATCAAGTGAGTTTTCCTGCGGTACTTGAGAGGCAATTCCAACCATAACACAGCATGAGACTGTCAGGTGTGCTGTCAGCCCAGCATACACATGAACAGCAAAGCTGACCAAGGGGTAGGATTGAAGCCCTCCTGAGCTGCTGATGATTCTACTGAACTACTTAAGGACAAAGTATGAGGAATTCACGCTGACCTTAGTGGAGGCCGGTGTGGGGCTGGGAAGAGGGCTGTGTGCTCTCAGTCACTCTTGTGCCTCTGCCTTTCCTTTTTGTTCCATTCTTGTCACTCCAGTTCAGGCCCCCATCACCTCATATGGGAAATTATCACTGTGACCTTTGAATTTCTTATTCTCTTTCAGGAAAAAAAGCCAGTGTCTTAACCACGATCTGCAACACAGCATAATCTGGCCTGCTGTTATCATCTGACCTCATGTCTACTCCCCCACACTGGCCCCCGGCCGCTCCTTAGCATCCTGACATCCTCATGCCTCTGAGCTTTGCACTGGCTGTGCCCTTTGCCTAGAATGTTTTTCCCTCAGATATCCACGTGGTGAACTCTCTCACTTCCTTTGGGTGTTTGTCAAAATATTCAGTGAAACCTTCCCTGGTCCACCTGTCTACAACTTCAATTTTCTGCTACTCTTGATGTTTCTTATCTCCCTTTCTCTCTTTAATTTTCTTTTTAGTACTTATTTCTGTCAATATATTATATACTAATCTCTCTTGTTTGTTGTCTGTCTCTCACAGGAGAGTATAATTTCTATGAGATCAAAACAATTTTTCAGGGCTGGGCACGGTGTCTGATGCCTGTAATCCCTGGTTCTGTCTGTTTTCTCTCCACTCCTGCAACTGTTCCCAAATAAATATTCCAAGGTTTAACTAACCTGTAGACACAGGTGGCATCACATGAGCCGCAGTAATACAGATGCAACTGTTTTTAACTCTACGCAGTCTATGTAAGACCTCAGTCTTCTGCAAAATAGCCCTTCTATCAGATAGTCCTGTGGGTCCCCAGAAGATATCTGATTTGTGCTCACAAAAATATTATAGTTGTTCAGCTATAATTGTCATGCAGCCTCTATGCTTTCTTTTTCTTTTTCCTTTCCTTTTTTTTCTTTCTTTCTTTCTTTTTTTTTTTTTTTGAGATGGAATCTTGCTCTGTCACCCAGCCTGGAGTGCAGTGGCACAGTCTCAGTTCACTGCAACCTCCACCTCCCAGGTTCAAGTGATTCTCATGCCTCAGCCTCCTGGGTAGCTGGGATTACAGGCGCCCGCCACCATGCCCAGGTAATTTTTTGTATTTTTAGTAGAGACAGGCTTTTGACACGTTGGCCAGGCTGGTCTTGAACTCCCAGCCTCATGTAATCTTCCTGCCTCGGCCTCCCAAAGTTCTGGGATTACAGGCGTGAGTCACTGCACCCAGCCGCACTATTTTTTCCCTATTGTGGGCAGAGGGCTTCCATTCCTCAAACAGTCCGAGGGCACCTCATTACTGTTGCTTTTGGGATTGCTTATTACGAGAATGTCTATGTCCCGGTGGGGGTTTTGTCTCCTAATGTTTCCTAAGCCACCAATTCTCCAGACCGGGGCTGATTGAGGGGTTAAGTGGGGAGGGAGCCCTATATCAGAAGCCCTTTCTCCTTTCTTCCCTCCCCCTTTCCTTTCAGAATAACTGTGTCAGGCAGTGTTCTTGGTTCTCAGTGCTGGAATATAGCAGCATGGAAACACACAGAGAAATCTCCACCTCTCTGTAACTCTGTAATTTTGAACCCCATGGCTTCTGGGGAGTAGTTCTGTTTCCCCTTCTCATGCAGCTCCTCATAGACAGCTCCTCTGGCTTCTTAACACAGCCAGTGTACCTACTTCCCAGGTTTGAGGGCATCCTACTCTACCTGCCAGCAACCCCCAGACACACCGTTCAAACCTCCACACTCAACCACCAGCCCTGAGCCCAGGGACTCCTGTACACAGACACCCAGGAGCCCAGGAATTGCCCCGCAGTGGACACGCCAAAGCAGGTCTCCATGCCTTTTCAGAGGCATCGGTGCCTACTACATAAAGAGACTTCAGATCTTTTTCCTGCTGGAATGCCTTTGATTTTTTTGAATATACATATTTTAAGCCCAAATTAAAGAATTTGCTTTCTCTGCTATACCCTTTTTACTGGTTCAGCCTCAGATTTTGCCCTCCTCTAGATGACAGCTTTTCTTGTCTGGGCTGTTGTTGAGCATGTAGCCATGTGTGGCTCTCTCCTGTGAATGGCCTTTTCTACCAAGTTCCTCTTGTCTCCTGAAGTAGCTTGCCAGCTCTTGCAAGGACAGAAGCTTCCTCCTGTTTATATCCTGTACAGCACTCACATAGTCTTATACACATAGTGATGGTTAAAATAATTGGTGGACTAAATTTCCATAAATATATTCTGGAAAAGTCAGCAGTAACAGATTGTTTCAGCCATATGGAATCTTCTCTTATGTAGGATAACTCAAACCATCATGATTCCAGATACCTGGCATCTACAGATTCAGGAGTATTGGTGTATATCTGAGCATTGCATGAGTATTTTGGTGTATCCTTTGTAAGAGTCTCCAACCCAACTTCTAGTTGTTCCTACTGCTTTTCTTCCAGATATTCTGAGATACTTTTGGCATCATCCCTTATCAAGGGTGTTGATTGTTGGGGGCTATCTCAGAAGGTTTCAGCCTTTACCAAGTCCTTGTCTGTCCACAGATCACATTGCACAAACACATGGAGTCTTTACAAATGAAGGCCTGCCCTCCAACATGGGCCAACACTACTCAGGGTCTGGGCTGGGACCTTTTAACATGGAGTGAGGTCTCTCTGCAATTGAACCTCTAAGGAGAGGTCTGAGTTTCCACTCGGGTCACAGACTCCTCCGGACATGTGGCATCTTTGCTCCTTGGTCTGGAATCATGAGATCCTGTTGTCATAGACAGAATGAGTGATATACTGAGGATAAAAGGAGTGTGCTGGGCTGGGCGCGGTGGCTCACGCCTGTAATCCCAGCACTTTGGGAGGCCAAGGCAGGTGGATCACGAGATCAGGAGATCGAGACCATCCTGGCTAACACAGTGAAACCCCCTGTCTACTAAAAATACAAAAAATTAATTAGCCAGGCGTGGTGACGGGCACCTGTAGTCCCAGCTACTTGGGAGGCTGAGGCAGGAGAATGGCGTGAACCCGGGAGGCAGAGCTTGCAGTGAGCCGAGATCCCGCCACTGCACTCCAACCCCGGGCGACAAAGTAAGACTCCGTCTCGAAAAAAAAAAAAAAAAAAAGGAGTGTGCTGGAACTTCAGCCGGCCACCCTCCTGGCTTGTCCAAAATGTTCTATATTCTTTTGAAGAAAAAGAGAAGCCTGCATGAGTGATGGTGGAGGTCAGGCTTTGGCCCTGAAATCATATTAATGGAACTTTCAGATAATGTCATTCTTCATTTTTCCTAATGCCAATTTATAGATTGCATCCCAGACTCCCCAGAGAAGTAGAACTTGCCAAATATGCTTGTCATTTCTTCTAATTAGGTTTTTAAATAAATCAAAGAACTCTTGTTTTCATTTACCTTGGATTATACAGCAACAATGTTGTTGTGTATGTTGCCAGAGAGACAATGCCTACTGAGAAGACACCAGATTCCTGACATTCTAAGAGCTTAGGAAGGTTCCTGCCCTCCACTTTCCTAAGCATTCCATTAGCCCCGCCATTGAAGAGGAGGAGAGCACAGTCCTGCCAGGGCTGCATGGCGCCTCCTTCCTACCCATCTCCAAGATGCTGCTGTGGACTGGGCTTTGTGGTCTAAAAGGGAAGGAGAACGGGGAGGAGGAGAGCACTCTCCTGGCCTCTCTTGCAGTTTCCCTGCAGTTTCTCTCGGTTTCTAGTCCTCAGGGTGAATCTTCCCATCTAGGAGGCTAAGGGGTAGAGAAACCATGGGGGAGAAAGCTGGGAGGCAGCTGGGGGTAGGCCTGGCCCAGCAACCTCCTCTGTCCTTCTTCTTGGCTTCTCACCATGTGGCCCCCCTCTGGCCCTTTCCCCAGCATGCCCCATCTGCCCGCTTATGCGCTCACAGTATTGTTGGTTTCTGCCTGAAGCCCCTTTCCTGGCTGTCATCCCTTTGCTCACTGTGGCCTCATAGCTGGTGATTCCTTGCATTAGGTCTGGGAATTCTGGAGTGAGGTGCCATGAGCTCAGACTTTGCCCTGGTGTTTTTGGTCCTGCAGCAGCCTCTGGCCTCTGAGCTCTTCTGAGATGGGGAGACTAAGAACCGGTTGCCATGCTGGCTCTTTTCCTACTGCCTTCCCCATGTCCCATCTCTGGTGATTCCACCTATCGAGGTGGGCAAGCTCAGTGGGAGCTCTTAGGACTGCAGTAGAAGCTATGTAGTCAGCAGGCAGTGCAGTTGGCCCCACTCCAGGAAGAAATAAAGTTTGCCGTGTGCCTTATTCAGAAGGGGACAGCCAGCCTTGTTGTACCTGCTTCCTGGGTGTCAAACCTCTGACAATTGGGAATGACAGATATTTAATTTTACTTACCTTGGGCAGCAAAAAGGCCCCAATCCTTTTATAGATCATAGGCCTGTGAAAGTAGGTAACCCCAGGCCCTGAAGGACCCACCCCTCTTCTCCTTTCCTCCCCTCTCCTCTCCCTTCTCTCCTACCCTTTCCCGTCTTTTCCCCTTCCCTCTTTTTCATCTTTATTTTTCATCATCTTTCCCTTCCTTCCTTTCCTCTTTTTCTCTATCAAACTCTCTCAACTCCCACCAGATATTCATTGTTACTTAGCAGAAATCACATATCTTGCTCAAAGGAAGAAAAAAAATAGCTTTCTTGGTACATATAGATCAGGGACTTAGGCAAGGGAGGTAGTTGGGTGGGATAGGATTCAATATTAATCTCTTTATTAGGGACAATTGTATACTCTCTACCACTGCCTGCCACTGATGCCTCTGTCCTCCTCAATCCCCATTCCCTGCTCCAGTGGTCTAAAGCTGTGACAGTTTTTCTCCCTTGCCTGCTATGAGCTGAAGATTGGTGGAGAGCTGTCACTGCTTTCAATGCCAGCAGTGCCTGCAGCATGGGAAATATGTAGGATGTGTTTTCTCTTATAACCACTGTATGGCTGCTGGTGAGATCATGCCCACCATCCTAAAACCTAGCATATATATTATTGTGTTGTTATTAAAGTAAATGTTGGTCATGTTTTTATTAGAACAGTGTAATATAATGGACTGTGATCTATACTGTATTCCATATTGTCTTAGTTTAAATGGATATGTTCCCCCCTCTGCCCACCCCGTACCACACACCTACAAATAAGTTTCTTTTGAATACCAACACCAGCAAAATCAGGAAACCCTTAGTAAGGGTGCTTAGATGCTGTTTGATATTTAAGGCAGTAAGCTCAACTGGCCTTTACATTCATTGATGAGAGCAAATTATTGTTTTTTAAATAATTTTAATTTTTAAACATGTTTCATGTTCTAGGCAATATTTGTTTAAATTGTGTTTTTGTGCTAGGTTCTATAACAACTATGTCCCAATGTAAGGAATAAGAGGTAACCTACTGAATGCTTCTTTTTTGAGATGGAGTCTCGCTCTGTCGCCCAGGCTGGAGTGCAGTGGCGTGATCTCGGCTCACTGCAAGCTCTGCCTCCCAGGTTCACGCCGTTCTCCTGCCTCAGCCTCCTGAGTAGCTGGGACTACAGGTGCCCGCCACCATGCCTGGCTAATTTTTTTGTATTTTTAGTAGAGACGAGCTTTCACTGTGTTAGTCAGGATGGTCTCGATCTCCTGACCTTGTGATCCGCCCGCCTCAGCCTCCCAGAGTGCTGGGATTACAGGCATGAGCCACTGCTCCCGGCCCCTACTGAATGCTTTTAAGTGACTTTTCTTGGTTTAATTTATCACCTTTCATAGAGAAGTAAGCACTGGCTCATATAAGTTATTTGGGAAAAAGTGAATATTTGTAGTATTTAGAATGTCCAGATTCCTGCATCTTACCTTTGTATATAGCTGGGAACTTAAAAATGAAAAATTGCAACCTAACTAAGCACAAAATTCTATGTGTTTTGGGCAATTTCTGTCCGGAAGCTTATTATCCAACTACTTCAAATAACTTTAACCAGTTGAAATGTAGTCATACGCCGTGAAGTCAGTGATTAAAATTTCAGATTTGCTAAAACAGTTTCCCTCAATTAAGGAACTAAAAATCTATTTACTTTTCTACTATGGCAAAAGACCTGGGACCTTTATTCAGAATTTATTTACTTAATTTTACATATGATTGTAAACTGTAATTATCTGATTTCTCAAATTAAAAGCTGTTGAGAAGCTGCCATTTAGGAAATTGAGAGCAACAAAAGACAGCAACACTGACTCAAAAGGAGCTCTACCCAAACAGAAGGACAGGAAAGAGAAAAATGACTGTTCTTTGTACAGTGCATCATGTTGTAGTCTTTATGAAGAAAAATTTAGAATATGGTTTATATATTCTGCCTCAAAAGGCACATAAGTTCATAATATATTTTAAGAGGATCTTTTAAAAATCAATATAGTTCAGTTAAAATCAGTTTTAGAACTTACAGCACTCGACTCCATATATTATCATCTGCGGAACGTTGCACTTCAGTTTTTCCATATGAATGATGTTAGTGCATTTACATGACGTTCCAGAAGGCTGAGAGATAGCATATCTTAATGCACCAGTTCTCAAATTCTTCTAGCCCAGATCCCTTGTGCAAAAGATGTTTTGACTCAGAATCCTGATTTGTAAAACAAAGGAGGAGGCATTGCATTTCATTGAATGCATGAGGCTTCCTGAGTTTTCTCCGCATCTTCCTTCCATCTTCAGTGACTTTCATAACAGACTAAGAAATCCCTGGAACTCCATAGAACTTAATGCAGAGCGTAGTGTCAAGCACGAAGCTAGACTAGGACAGGAGTTATTGGCAAGGAGGGAGGCTTTTCAGGCATCCTTAAATCACACCCTGTAAGTGGTTTCCTACCTGTGGTAATATTGCATTGCTTATCCACAATGTAATTTACTAGGAGTTTCATGGGAAATGAATAGACTAAAATCAACTCCAGTTTCCTTTGTGTCGCTATAACTCTGATTAGCAATGTGACTCAAATGCCCCATGCGTTTTCCACAGGTGGTGCCAAAGCAGTGATTCGCACCAGGATATCCATAGGAAACAGAAGGAAAACCATGATTTGCTTATGGGTGCTCTACCCTGTAGAGCAAAATAGAATTTTTTGATTCTTCTTTTGATTGCTACTGCTGTGTTACTACGATTACTACTGTATATTTTCTTGTTGTTCCTCCCCCTCCTTCTTTTTCTCCTCTTCTTTTCTTTTTTAGTAGTAGAACAAGACACTGTTCAGTAGTGTAGCTAGATGCTTTGGTTTCTTTTATCATTGTTATGTGCAAAAGCAATTGTCAAACGTATTTCATGTGCTACACCATGTTCTTCCCTCAGGAAGAGGAAATCCGAGAGTGATAAAAGCATCTGCAAGCAGAATAAAGGAATCTCAGTCAGTGGATTTCTTCTACAAGTTTCATGGCAGCGGTACTGCAGTGTTTTAGGTTTTTGTTGGTGGCTGATAATGTGTAAATACCCCATGTTGAATGAATGCAGCTGTCCAAGACCTATGAGGCTGCATTTTCTTTCCTAATCCTACCCCTCCAAAGTGGTGGTTTGCAGCTCTTCAAATCTCTGGCCGCAGCAATGCTTTATTTCTTCTCACCTACCTGACACAATTGACTCAAAAATTATACCTCAGCAGGGGAAACCACTCCTCGGAAGGGGAAGGTTGCCAGCAATCTCTAAGAGGACAGGAACTCAGGACCTTTCACACTTGGATGCTTTGATAGCCCATCTGACAGATAGGCTTAGTTATAGTACATTTCTTTCAGGCTCAAACACAGAAATTATTCATACAAATCCTCCTTCCAGTCTGTCCTTTATAGAGAGGGCTGAACTTTCCTATCTTAGATCCTGCATGACACTGGCAGTCATGAAATGTAGATTCTGCTCATTCATCTCTCTCCATGCAGTCCATTTTTTATCATTAGAGAAAAAAGATAAACTTTAAAAAGTTTTATTTCATTATAATTTTAAACTAATACTGACTGTCAGAGAGGCCGAATTGTGTAATGCTTATAAGCATGAGCTCTGAAGCCAGACCACTTGGCCCTGCTGTGCCTTAATTCACTGACCTTGGGCAGTTTTCTCATCAGTGAAATGGAATTAAGAATAGGACCTGTTTCATAGGGTTGTGAGGGTTAAGTGAACTACCATTTGTGAAGTGCTTATAAGAACAGATAGCAAATACTATATTCCTATTAGCAGCGTTTCCTGCTTTTGTTGCTATTCTTATTATTGTTTCCTGGGCGTAAAAGCTGAACTTGCCTTCCTTTACTTCTGGAAGATTTGGGCAGAAACCAAAGTAACTTAGTCTAGACTCATGCCTGGGATAGAAGCCTAAAATGACTGGCCCCTGGAAATCTAGACTCTTTGGCAATAGGTAAAGAATGCCTGTTTTCAACTTAGATCTGAGTTTGGATGTTGGTCTTGCCCCTTAGCTACTTGAGTGATAATGTAGAAAATATTTTAAAATGGAAGAGAATAATGCCTATATTGTAAGGTTCTGAAACTTAGAAATGACAGAACAAAGAGCCGGTTCTTGTTATATGCTCAAAATATTGGAGCTATTATTATTATTATTTGAAGAGACAATCTAGCCCACCCTAAATCATGCAGATATGGAGCTACTTGGTGAGTGGAGAGACTGTTGATAAAGTTTGTCAGTTTATTCAATATTTAAGATGAAGTTTTAAATTTGCTTTGTAATAGAAATAATTACAATATTTGCTGTATTTATGTATTTATTATATATGCCCACTTGAATACTAGGGAACTCTTCAGAACAGACTGTTAACATTTCTTTTTTGTCTTTTGAATTGAATATTGTAGAAATCAGCTCTCAGGAGGAAGTGTGCAGTCTGTAAAATCGTCGTCCACACTGCCTGCATTGAGCAGCTAGAAAAGGTAAGAGCGCGCCCCCTGCTGCAGTTTTGTTACATTGCAAGTATTTGGTCTTCAGAGGCCGGGTGTAAATTTCCAGTTCCAACTTTTTGAAAACAATGCCCTTAAAAAAAACTGGAAGTCCAACATTATTACCAGATTACTAATGGAAAGACAATGTTTAAGGGTCGTTCACTGTCTTGTTTGCTGAAGTGTAATTTGATATCATTTTACGTTGACTCTTGGGAAAAGGAAGAACACAGTTAGATGGAAAAGCCTGGTGTGCACTGATTCTCTTATTATATCATCTCAGTTCAAGCATTACTATCCACCCATAGGCTGTTCCACAAGCTGTTTAAGAAGGAAGAAGTTCTATAAGCTGTTTATAATTGTTGTTCACATATATCTGACTTGTGTGGTTTACGTCTTCCTAAAGTGCCTGCAAGGGAGCGAGCCATGCTGGAAGCCGGCTCTCACTCTGCTGGGGCAGTGCTCCTCCTGTTGCTGCTCAAATGTGTGGGTGGGACTGGAAGTGACATCCCGGTGGTGGTGTGCCTCCAGAATCAGTGGATTCGGCAAAGTCCATTTATTTGTCATTTAGGGGATGGGAAAGGCTCCAATAGTGAGTTGCCTGCCATCCTCTTTCCTTTCACACTTCCCACTACATTTTAATGTGTGTGTTTCTCTGTGTATTATCTATGTTCTTGAGCTGTCATGGGTAAATGCATTGAAATATTTTAGTCCCCCATGACATTCATGTAGTATCACTGACATGACCAGTTGATCCTATCTGATATCTTGTGGCAATGACTACCAACATGTTATCTTAATATTTTCTTTTCTGCCCCAACTTCACTTACTCATGTCTGCCTTCATTCTTTTGCTCCTTTCACTTTATCGAGTAGCTAACCGAAATGTCAATGTGCCTACTAGGAGACCTCCACATCTAAAAGAAAAGCAGTGCTGAATCCTTTTATAAAGAATAACTCTGGGCTGGGTGTGGTGGCTCATGCCTGTAATCCCAGCACTTTGGGAGGCCAAGATGGGTGGATCACGAGGTCAGGAGATGGAGACCATCCTGGCTAACACGGTGAAACCCCGTCTCTACTAAAAATACAAAAAATTAGCCAGATGTGGTGGCACGCACCTGTAGTCCTAGCTACTCAGGAGGCTGAGGCAGGAGAATTGCTTGAATCCAGGAGGTGGAGATTGCAGTGAGCTGAGATCACACCACTGCACTCCAGACTGGGTGACAGAATGAGACTCCATCTCAAAAAAAAAAAAAAAAAAAAAAGAATAACTCTGTTGTCTTTGAATAATTGTCATAATACTAAAAAAACTCAAGTTTATATTTTCTACTTTTACAATCAGAAACCCAGCTGGGTAGTTTAAGCTGCCAGTATCTTTCCTCTGGCTCTTTCTTATCTCAGTTTCTCAAATTTATGGTGTAAGAACATTATCGTTTAAAGATACTTAGATTTCATTTGTGAGAATGAAGGAAAGGGGTTGGAGATATAGAATCACCTGGGATCTCTGTTGATTATCTAATGTGATGATTTCAAAAGACTAAGAAGAGTATTATTCCTTGTTCTTTGGAGGTTTCGCTTTTCAGTCTCAATATCTGTCACTGTTTTTTTTTTTTTCCTCAGGTAATTCAGTCTAGTCTGATGCTTATCTCTAATATAATATACTTTTCTTTTTGAATGACAGATTAATTTCAGATGTAAACCAACATTTCGAGAAGGAGGCTCAAGGTCACCAAGAGAAGTGAGTATTTCAGAGCTTGATTTCAAGTATCACTTTTGATTTCTCATTGATTCAGTGGATTCATAGATATTCACCAGGGAATAAAAAATAAATTCTATCTCTTTCTGTTGCATGCCAATTTTTTGTTAACACATCAGTAAACACAATCAATAAAATCTTCAAGTCTTTCAACATGTGCACACTGGACTTTATTCTCATAAAATGTACTGGGGAGTTAAGGTCTTACCAAATGAACCAGAGACTAGAGGAAGGCGGTAGTGATAGAATTGAAGGGGTAAGAAAGAAATAGACTTTTATTATTTATTTATTTGGAGACAGAGTGTCGCTCTGTTGCCATGTGTTCTGGTTGATTTTAAGTGCATTTTTCAATTTTGAGTGGGTATAAGCCATTCATGGGGCAGCACAGTAACTGGTTATTCCTATGAGCCCTGGAGTCAGATGGTCTGCTTTCAAAACCAGCCTTGATGTGTGTGATCTTGGGCGTCTCACCTAAGCTCTCTAAATCTCAGTGTTTTCATTTGTTAAGTAAATAAATAAATACATCATAAGCTAGAACTATATTCAGTTCTCAGTCCCTGACCCTCCAGTCTGGTCGTGAAGATAAACAGGTAAAGAGGAAGTTAGAATGAAGAGTTGTTACTGATGTGTTACTGGGAAGCAGAGGTATGACAAGAGGAGACAGCACGTATTTGTTCACATTTTATTTAGCAGAGACAGCAAGCACAGTTCAGGCAAGAACCCTCCTGTGTTATTCTGGACAGTTTAGCTCCAGGCCCAAAATTGCACTCCCTAATCAGTGAAACAAAAGCCTGCAATGAACAGAACCTGTCCTCCTAGAATGTAGTTCAGCCTGCCCAGCAGTCACTCACTGCCTCCCAAACATTACCATCTTATACGGTATCCTCCTTAAGACAAAGTCTGGTAAAAATGATTTCTGATAAGCATACTTTCTCAGGGAGACAAGGTTCAGTTCCACTTACAGATTTACCCCTTGGAAACCTCCCCAGCTGGTCTACTCCTCAGATCAGCTCTGTGTAGTAACAAATAGGAAAGAGAGGAGAGGGGTCAGAGAAGGGGCTTCCTGGAAGAGGTGGCAATTAAGCTGAGACCTTAAGGAGCTAACTAAGTTAAGTGAGAGGAGGGTGGTTAGGAGGTGAGTGGCAAGAGCCTTCTGGATAGAAAGAAGAGCACACAAGTCCAAGTGACAGAGGGTGTACTGAGTAAGACATGATATCTGAGATAGCAAGAGCTGGACCTTGAAGGTCCTTGTAAGCCATGCTGCAAGTTGAGTGTTTTATCATCAGTATAGTTGGGAGGTGAGCATTAAACTACTTTAAGCCAAATATTGTTCAGGCTGCAGCGTGGAGGAAATACCATGCAGTTCAAGAGTTGGAGGCATAGAGACAACTTTCAGAAGCCATGCTAGTAATCTAGGCAAGAAATAATGGTGACGTGAACTAAGAATAACGTTGGTAGATATGAGTTTGAAGGAAACAAAATTGACAGGATGTAGTAATTGATTGGATTTTGGACACAAGAGGAGCCCAGACTAAACCAAGCTACTGCTAAGTGCGCGCACGCGCGCGCGCGCACACACACACACACACACACAAACACACACACACACCTGAAAAACTGATTAGATGTTGGAAAATGAGTTGATTTGAGGATGGGCTGGGGAGGTAATGAGTTTAGTTGTAGAACTGTGAAGTGTGAGGTATCCCTGTTGTCCTCAACTGGAGATGCCCAATAGAAGGTTGAGTGGGTATATGAGTTTGGAGCTTATGAGGAAGACTGGGCTGGAGGTCAGGCATTGTGAGTCATCAGCCTATTTACACAGTAATGAAAGCTGTGGGAATAGATGAACGTGGAGAGTGGAAATAGGAGATATCTGAGAATCACAAACATTTAAAGAGAGTTGATGAATATGAATGCTATAATTGCTAGTGACAATGCAAAAGGATTGGGAGAACATGTGGAAAGAGAGTAGGTTGGGATGGAGGTTGTAGAAAGAGAAAAACATAGTTGTCCCCATCAGTTGTCTTCTCCCATTGTGTTTGTGCAGCATGGCAGCAATAGGAAGGTTGTGGGCCATGCGCAGGGTGAGGAAAGCAGGAGAAGAATGATAGGGCTGTGGTGCCTCAGTGCCACCCAGAGTGCAGACAGTGTGGGCCAGAAGGTAACTCAGTGGTGACTCAATTGAAGAAGGTGCTTTATTTAGGAAACTAGAAGGGGTTGTTTCAAGTTAAGATGGAGTTTATGACTTTCCAACCAGGGGATTCATATACCCACCTTTAGCTTCCTGCCCTCCAATATGTATCTCTCTCAATTGATAGGTCAATGTGGAGGCAGGAGAAGAGAGAAAGAGAGACAATTTTAATCGTGCAATTTTTCTAATACAAGATGCTTTTTGTTTTCATTAGTCTGTACCACTTCTCTGAAGCTAGACCTTCCATAAGCGTTTTGGATATTCTCCCTTGTCTTCTTATCAAGGACTTGAAATTCCTTTCTTTTATATATTTTCATCCCCTCATTTCTAGATAATTTCTATCAGCATAAACACACTCTAATAATTTCTATCTTTAAAAAACCCAAAAACATTCCTTAGCCACAAACTGTGTCTTACCTACTGCTCTAATTCTCAGTTTTGTGGTCACTGCCAAGCTTCCAGAAAGTGTTAACTATATAAATTATTTTCAGTATGTCACTTTCTAGTCATTGTAACCTGTTCTGATCTGATATCTACTCTATCCATTTACTGAAATTGCTTCTTTTTTCAGTGTTGCCTATGATCTCCTATATGCTAAATGTATTAGGTATTATTTATTTTTCTGTTCTTTCCTTATCCAGTCTCTCAAAAATATTCAAGATACTACATATTCCATCCTTCTTGGAATGCTCTCCTCTCTTGGCTTCTCACATCACCCTTTCCTAATTTTCTTCTTGTTTCATCAGATGGCCCTTCCTATTCTTTTTCATTGCTTCCTCCCCCAACCTCTGCAAATCCCTCTGAGCTTAGTTCTTTTCTATGTTCTCTTCTGTCTGCCCACTCCTGTTAGAGGAGCTTATCCAGTCTCATGGCTTCAAATACCATGTGGGCTGACAACTCCTAACTTTACATTTCCAGTCTGCCCTTCTTGGAGTTCCACTTGGCATGTCTTTTGAATGTATCACAGTCATCTCAAATATAATACATCAAACACTAGACTATTTCCATCACCATAAAAATGATTTTAAGAAAATCGTATGCACCTCAGGAAATGAGATGGCTTCTCAACTGAGAAAACTGGGGAGTCATGTTTATTCCTTCTCTCATAGACTCCCCACATCTAATTCATTTGCCTGTCCTTTCAATTTTATTTATAAAATATATTTCAAATCCATCCAACTGTCTCCAATTCTGTTATCAGCACCTTAAACTAAGATACTGTGACCTCTCCCCTTTGACCAATGCAATAGCTTCATGATTCTTCAGTTTTCACTTTCAATCCACCCATGACTTAAAGGAGTGATCTTTCAAAATGAGAATCAGATTATTAGGTTGGTGCAAAAGTAATTGAAAGTAATGACAAAAACCACAGTTACTTTTGAGCCAGCCTAATATAATTTTCCCTGGCTTAAAACTCTCCAATGGTTTCCATAACTCTTAGAGCAAAAGCAAACCCTCTGTCTTGGCATGAAAAGGTCCACATTGTCTGGCCCCTGCCTGCCTTTCCAGCCACCTCCAGCTCCCACATGAACTTTCTTTCCATTTATGAGGCATATACCAAGATATTCCCCACCTTTGGATATTTGTGTATTTCACTGCTGTACTGAAAATCTCTTTGCGTGACTGTTTCTTAGAGTTAGGCCTCAGTTCAAATATCATCCCCCTCAGCCATTGTCTTAGTCTGTTTAGGCTGTTGTAATGAAATACCATGGACTGGGTGGCTTATAAGCAACAAAAATTATTTCTCACAGTTCTGCAAGCTGGAAGTCCAAGATCAATGTACCAGTGTGGTCCAATTCTAGTGAGGGCCATCTTTGGGGTTGCAGACTGCCACCTTCTCATTGTATTCTCATGTGGAGGAAAGAGGGTGAGAGAGCTTTCTGTGGTCTCTTTTATAAGGAGCCTGATTGCATCCATGAAGAGTCTACCCTCATTACTTGATCGCCTTTCAAACTCCTTACCTCCTATTACCATTGCGTTGGGGTTTAGGATTTCAACATAAAAATTTTGAGGGGACACAAACCCCAGTCCTTTGCAGAGGTCTTCCTTTACAACCACCTTTAAATACATAGCATATTGTTCTTTATCAAAGTGTCTTGTTCTTTCTTTTCAGGTCACTTTGTATACCATAATAATTTATGCATGTTACTGTTTGCTTGTCTAAAGAATATCTCCCTTCTTTAGTGTAAATTTTGGGAGATCACTCCTAGATTTTGTCCTAAATTAATTGCACCAAAACACAGAATATGTCACTGATGGATATCTGCTGACCGAATGCATTTACAAAGGTATTCATTTCTCCCAAAATGTTTAGGAACTCTTAGTCTAAAAGGACATTTTGAAGATGAAACTTATGACTCACTGACTATGACCCATTTGATATTCTTAATTAAAAATTAAGAATTCTTACTACTACTAATTCAGATGTTTATTTAGTAAATGAAAGAAGATTTGCTTTAGAATTAGTTTGACCCTAGTTCACATTATACCTCTGCTTCGTTTCCACCAAGTGGTAAGAGTCTCTGGAGCACAGATTGTTGGTCACTATGCCCTGGCATTTGCATAGTGCCTGACATGTGACAAGTTTTAAATAAATATTTGTTGGAGTCATCTAAGTTGAATCTTTCTGGATCTCCTTTTTCTTAGTCATAAGCCATAACGGACTGGGTTATGATTTCTAAGATCCTTTCAAACTCTATGAAATATATATATATGTGTATATATATATACACATATATATGTAATTTTTTATTTCTATAGGTTTTTGAGGAACAGGTGGTATTTGCTTACATGAGTAAATTCTTTAGTGGTGATTTGTGAGATTTTGGTGCACGCATCACCTGAGCAGTATTTACCGAACCCAATTTGTAGTCTTTTATCCCAGTTCAACTGGCTGTTTGAAAATAGCCAAGCAATTGTATTGTGTATTTTTGCTAACAATACTGAATATAAGCCCTGAAATAATGCATTACCAATATTTTAACACCTGTAAGTAATAGCCCTTTCCTTGCCCAGTACTTGAAGTTGTTTATGAATAATTCAGAAGTTATTGACGAGCAATAAAAAGGTTTTACGGTGTTAGAAGCCTTGCTTTGCTATCTTAACAACAATATATCAACAGTCACATTTGCAGTGTTAAGGATCCTGAATCCAATGTCAGTTCAGCAACTTAGGAGCTCTTAATAATGGTCAAAAGAAAAGAGTGTGAGAAATTAAAGCACTTGGGATATGAGGATTAGAATAAATGATTCTATAGTAACTTTTTTTCCTTATCGATGAAGGCAATTGATGATCCTCCCCTCCTCCATGGTAACTATGTGATTTAATCGTCAAAGAAATTAGGTGGATAATTCCATTCAATTCAACACACATGTATTGGATGTTTGCTTTGTTCAAACTATAATTAAGCATCAGTAGAATAAATTTATATTGGGCCTAAAAAGAACTCTGAACAGAAGGATGCTGGACATCTCAAATCGCAGAGCTGTAGTTTGGAGACAATTACTCATTTTCTTCTATGATAGTGATTTTGTATAAGTTAGTTTATCAATCCATGCCTTAGTTTTCGGCTTATTTTCTAGGAAGGATGATATTGAAAATATTTAATAAATGGTAGAGCCATAGAGAGTAATATTTAAATAATAATTTTTAAATGTTCTTTTTTATTCCCTGACTAAACTATATGATATTCTACATCTGCTTACCAAATTATATACAGTAGTCCCCTCTTATCCATGATTTTGCTTTCCAAGGTTTCAATTACCCAAGGTCAACCACAGTCCAAAAATATTAAATGGAAAATCCCAGAAATAAACAATTCGTAAGTTTTAAATTGCATGCTGTTCTGAGTAGCACGACGAAATCTTGTGCCATCCTGCTCTGTCCTGGGATATGAATCACCCCTCTGTCCAGCATATCCACTACCTGCCCATTCATCACTTAGTAGTTTTCTCAGTTATGAGACTGAAGAATCGTTGTATATGTAAAGTTTGGTACTATCCCTAGTTTCAGTCACCCACTGGGAATCTTAGAACATATCTCCTGGGAAGAAGGGATAACTGTGTGTTGCAGTGCAAATGATGAAGTCAGTGTTAAGATTTCTAAATAATTGTTGATTTATGGACAGTGTTGGCTGACTCTTTTGAGTAGAGCTGTTACTTGCTAAATGATCCCATGAGTCAGCCATGATTTCACACAGGTAATTGCATCAAATGTTTCCAACATGTTTCTTCTTAAATTGATAGTCATTAGGTGATTTATAATCTCAATAACTACAGATTTTTTTCTGAACATCAATGATATTGTTCCTTTTCCCTCGGCTTCTGCTACACTAACAGCAATTATATTACATTTTTCTATTCTGTATGATACTGTCTGACATTTTTATATATTCAATATTTCTACTACTGACTGTCATTGAAATCATTTGTTGGTGTGTCATGTTGAAGTAGCGTGAGCCCTGTTTTGCAGAACAGAGGAAAGGCACAGTGACACAATGGTAAGGGCACAGATTCTGCTGCCACCCTGTCTGGGTTTGGACCCTCACTTTGACCTTTACATTTTGAGTAACCACTTCTATGCATTAGTTTCCTTATCTGTAAAATGAGAATGATGTTGACCATTCAAGTCAAACCCTCTGATAATGTGCCCTACTGTAATGCGAATTGGGATATGCTGCAGTTGGCAGCTGGCTCTGGTTCTCCCTAACCCTTATTCCTAAGCAGGCAGTGGACTAAGGTTCTCATCTTATCGGTTGAGTAGGCAGATGCTAAAGGTGTCAGCAGTAGCCTCAGCTGCAAAGTAAAGAGGTAGAGGGTCCAGTGCCTTCATCCTCAGTAGAATTTTTGCACTGAACTGATGGGATATACTGATAACTGGGCAGGTTATTCTAGAATTGCCGTCACTTTCTTGAAAGCCACAGCCAGCCACAGGACCCAGAATTGTCCATCCAGGTGGATATTTACGATTGTACAGACAATCACCACCAGCTGGGCCCAGCCTGGCATTCTGAGATTCTTTGGGGGAACCAGTAATATTGCTCAGACAACATGATTTGTTTTCAGAAGAGAGAGATCATTGGAATAGGATCCTGGAGACCTATTATGTCAGAAACTAACATTATAATTGCTTAATAATGAGGAGGTAGAAGTGGTCTCTAATGTTGAGGGGATGCAAGGGAGGAGTCAGAGAGATGGTAGGGGCACTAAACTGCAATTTCCCAATCAACATATATTTCAATATTTCAACAACTCATAGGATTTTACTGATATATTCCAACTAAGTGGCATCTCTACTCATGAAAATTCTCATGAAGATTAGAAGAATTATTACTTATAAAATATTTTTTAAAGCGCATGGCTCACAGTACTCAACAAGTGTTAGCTATTATAATTAGCTTCTTTCTTAGGACAATCTAAGCTTGTGTCTTTGTTTTATTAAACTGTGGTAGTAGGAAAAGTGAGACAAACATTAGACTAAATTGTGGGACCATTGTGCTTATTTATATCTGATTATAGTTAAAAGACCATTATTCCTCCAGGGTCTTTGTTTAGTTTTAGTTTAAATGGATTTGACATTATTAAGAGAAATAGAGGTGGCATTTCAGTATTGATAATGCTACTGCTTCTTAGTGGTTTCTTGTCACTCTGAATTTCATGCCTTGATATATAACTTTTTTTCCCTCTACACTGATCTATTTTCTGTCCATCTGTACGTACTAATAGAACAGTGCCTTGCATGTAGGAAAAATTTGAATAATTGAATATATATTAAAGTGGTTTTTAAAGAGAAAATAAGGGTTATGGCTAGACCCTACAATAGACATGTTAGAATTAGATAAAGTGTGTTTTCCCAGAAAAGGGCAAAAGAAAACAATGAGTACTTTAGGGGTATTGGTGTCAGAGGGATGAATTGTTTGTAAGTTGTTAGGGCTTGCCTGCATTCCTAGTCCTGAGGATGACTTTCTTGTAATGTATCCTGAGAACCAGTGGTGAATGGCGCTGCTTGACTCTGCCCCAGGAGTGCTTGTCTACTTGCGAGGAAGAGGACTTTCTGTGTTTCCTACAGTCTGAGACAAAGATAGACCTTGAAAGCTAATCTGTAATAGTTCAAGGTGCCCAAGGATGGTTTAAACACAATACCATTGCAAAAACATCATCGATATGCTTGTATCTCTTGTCCTTGACATCTCTTGCCTTCAGCTTTTCTCTTTCTTCACTCTATCTAGTCAATAATTCTCACGTCTATGTCTTGTATTAGGAGATCTCTTTCTGAGAGTTTGATCTACATTATCTCTAGCTAGAATGTTTGGTATAGTGTCTGCCTGCCACAGATAAAGCACTACATACCTATTTGTTAAATTGAACCTGGATATTGTTGTTTCAGCTTCTCCCCTTCACCTTTCCACTTTTGTTTGGGTATTTCTTTTACCTGCCTCAGTTACCTCCCAGCTCAAGGTCCTCTACTGTGTTCACAAATCTGCAGAGTGTTTGACTATTAAGACAGTAGAGTAACTGCAATCTCGTGTGGCCACTTGCCACTAGGAAGACATGGAGGGAGGGCATGAGAAGTGGAATCTACAGATATGAAAGATCTTTGGGGATGGAGAAGTAACTTAATTTGTCCACGTAGATTCATGTTTATTGTTAAACAAGTCATACCCATAAATATTTGTTTCTGGGCTCATCTGGGCTTAGATGATGGTTTATATAAATCAATAGTATTACCACATTAAAAAATGAATCTTGAGATTTGCAAATTAAAACATACTCAATCAAGTGCAGTAGCTCATGCCTGTAGTTCCCACTATTCAGGAGGCTGAGATGGGTGAATTGCTTGAGCAGAGGAGTTCGAGGCTGCAGTGAACTATGATTATACCACTGCACTCCAGTGTGGGTGACAGAGCAAGACCCTGTCTATAGAAATACATTTTTAAAAATATTCATTTAATTTTGTTTTCCCACAGAATTTTGTACGTCATCACTGGGTGCACAGGCGTCGGCAGGAGGGGAAATGTAAGCAGTGTGGTAAGGTAAGAGCCCAGCCACCTCATGGCCTCGCAGGAGGCTCCCCAGGCCTCTGCAAGCAACTGAGGTAGATGAGTCCTGTCCCCAAATCCAGTGTTCACTACATCAGTTCCTTTCTGAAAGACCTTACTTGTCCAGGTCTCCTTAAGAGGCATTGTAGTTGTTCTAAAACTCACTGCATGAGGCAATGGTGTTAATAAAAAGAATTAGCACATTTTTAAGATACCTGGATGCATTCTTACAGTGAATTTCATTGATGATTTTTGAAAACATGACTTTTGTGAAAATGCCTTCATGAAGACAACTGGCTCATTGTACTTTGGCCAATCGCAGCAAATCAATGGGTTTGAGCAACACTACGTTTGCTAATATAAAATTGTGTTTGGGCGGAACTGTTTAGGACAACATGGTCAGAAGCTAGAAATGTGTTGCTCCCTTGGGACATTATCCAGTTCATGGAAGAGATGCCCTTTTTGTTTGTGGTTATTTATATCTACCTCCTCTGTCATCATGACTGGTTATAGGTCCCTCAGGATGCAGTGCCACTTGGAAAAGTGAGCTGGAGCAAGGGGTGGGGGTGTTGTGATTGTATACTATTAAATGCCATAGATTCCATGTGTCATTGACCCCAACAGATTTGGGTTACAGCTTTTTCCAATGTACAAAGATCTACTTTAAGGATGACAGGGTCCTCTGGGAGGGTTAAACTGGTGGTGAATATCACTATAAGTATGTATAGTGTGATTCACCACCAATTTAAATGACATTAATAGTAAGCTGATGGTCATCAGTAAAGGGAAGTTTTGATTTGGCAGACAGCAAGATAATTTGGGGGGAATATCTTCCTAAATAATTAATTATTCCTCTGTTTGTTTATTGGTGTGAGCTGCCCAGTGCAGCATTTTTGACAGTGGAGCAATGCAAGGAAATATTGGCTGCCTGAGTTATGGTTGTGGAGGGTGAGGGAGGGAGACTTGGAAAAAATTGCATTAATTTTGCTGTTTTGCCCAGTGCCTGGGAAGAAAATATACTGTAACCATTGGTTACGAAGGTCTTCTTTGGAAGGCTACACACCTTAGCCTCCAGAGCATAGGCCTCCATTGTAACCAGTATTTTGTTCTCCAGTTCAACCCTGTGGCTCTCAGTTGGTTCTCTTTTATCCTGTAAAGAGGATGAACAAAACAGGGTGAAAGAAGGGTGAAATAAAACAAAGTAAACAAGGCAGAAGGGGGAAGTGGAAAGATTTGTACTGATTCTTATTGGCCATCCTACATGTCCTGGGGAAAAGGAGGTCACACCTCTACTCTCACATGACCTTTCTCTCTTGGGTCCATCAACCTCTTCCAAGGTGTTGCCTTGGGGCTTATGGATTTTCTTTTACTTCAAGAATCATCGACTGTAACTTTCCCATAAGTGTGCATGTGTGTGTGTGTGCATGCACATGAGGGTAACAGTATGCTGCAGCCAGGCAGGCATAGCCATTTTTTGGGTCAGAGATGTAAAGAGTAGTAAGAATCTGGATGAATATGTCCTTCACTTTGGAAAAATATCTTCACTGGAGACCAGTAGCTGGCACCACCTCAATAATGTAAGCCATAATGGAGTGGGAAGGATTTTATTAAAGGAAAATCAATAAACATTTTATACTTTGAGACAAGTGTTCCCTAGTGCCATATTGCACTCTCTTCTGGCCTCTTGTTGGCATGGTCAACTGAACAGGAAGAACTGGGCTTCCTCCACCCTGAGTTGCTGTGTGTCCTTTCCTGCCAGTGTTCTCAGCCAGCCATCATGCCATGAGCACAGCTCGCTGCACGTCCGTGGTCAGTGGGGAAGTCAGTGATCCAGCTTGTCACATCATGTTTCAAAAATATTGCACTATTATAGTCATCTCTTGTGTTTATAATGCAGCTTCTCCATGAATTCTTCAAGACTCAAACAATTACGGGATGGGTGGGATTGTCTCCTTGCCACATAATAAATTACCCTTCCTTGGATTCCAGCTTCCACCCTGGACAGGAAAGCTATGGCTCTATTTCCATTTACAGATTAAGTAATGAAAATTCACTCCAAACATTGGTGCTATACATAATTTTCATCAGTAGTGTTGTACCTTCTTATTCATATTCATAGACTTTTAAACTTCACTCCATCCCCCATACACACACACACACACACACACACACACACACGCACACACAATTCCATAATTTACTCATTGGGATGGAGTGAAGAATAATTGCTTCACTTAGCAAAACTTTTTTTTTTTTTTCCAACTGATGACTTGCAAACTTTACAGATTTTTTAGGAAGTGTTTATGGTTAAAGAGTGTTTGTGGTTTCCATTTCTACTTTTAAAATAAACAATAAAATGATGTTTGGACTGATTTTCTCTTGCTTTAAATATGTGTTTGGCTGAGTGTGTGTGGCATTTAACAGAGATCAGATGAGATAACTCATGATTTAATTGCTCAGTTCCTTTAACGTTAGCCGAATGCCTCAGGCTACTAGGTTTATAACCCTTCTGTGGTTTTTCATTGTCATTCATAGTCCTTGATTACATAAGAGTCAGGGTCAAGGCAGAAAAGAGACAAAATGCTCAAGTTCAAATTATGTAATTTGATGAGAGTTTAATGAGGAGAATATTTAAAATGTGTGAAAAGCATGGGGGATGGTGGGTGGAACCACAAGAAAAAATGGAGAACACTGTGACTAATGTTAGAGACCTGTGGTCAAGCTAAGCCTGAAGAGGTGAGGAGATGGAGAGGACCCCTTCCCAGGAGCTGCAACTTTCAGTCACAAGACTCAGCCAGCCTGTGGTGACCTACAGCCTGGAGAAATAGATACCCAGCTCCACATATCTTCATGTTCTAGTGGCCAAACCCAACAGAAACCATAGCACAAGGGATTGTTTGATGCAATCCATAAAAGCCAACTCTTTACAATGAGTCATTGAGTAGAGAAGGATGGAGAGTAAAACTTGAGAGGCAGATGGAATTGATCTAGCACATATTGTTTAATGCAAACCTGTAGTCAATCAATGGTTGGAGGCAGAATGCATACTTTTGCTGTAAACATGTCTCTGATCTTCACTAGATCTACACATTGCCTTCATTCAATCAAAATTTATGAAACACCGAGTTGTCTATAGTGCTTCAAAAAATCTATATTCAAAAAATATAGTAATGATTATGGCTATTTTGACTCTTCATTTTTTGAGGGAAGCAAACATCCAAACCTAGCATTATGGTAATTGTGAAAATATGTTTGTAAATCACAACTTAAAAGCTTATCTTTTATTTCTTCATATGTAAAAGTTATAAAAATAAGCTAACTTTTTGAAAATCAAAATTTAAAAATTTCCAACATCAATTCTTGAAGCCAGTTTTAAATGCAGTATACACACTGAATATCCCTTATCTGAAATGCCTGGAACCAGAAGTTTTTTGGATTTAGATTTTTTTCGGATTTTGGAACATTTGCGTATACATAAGATATCTTGGGGATGGGACCCAAGTCTAAATATGAAATTCATTTATGTTTCATGCTACACTTAAACACAAAGCCTGAAGGTAATTTTATACAATATTTTAAATAATCTTGTGCATGAAACAACGTTTTTACTACGAGCTATCACATGAGGTCAGGTGTGAAATTTTCCACTTGTGGCAACATGTTGGCACTCAAAAGGTTTTGGATTTTGAAGCATTTTGGATTTTTGATTTTCAGATTAGGGATGTTCAACCTGTAATACATAGTTAAACTTTGTCTACATTTTTTATACTGTTCAGTTCCTGTATTAGGCTGTTTTCGTGCTGCTGATAAACACATACCCGAGACTGGGCAATTTACAAAAGAAAGGGGTTTATTGGACTTACAGTTCCACGTGGCTGGGGAGGCTTCACAATCATGGTGGAAGGCAAGGAGGAGCAAGTCATATCTTATGTGGATGGTGACAGGCAAAGAGAGAGCTTGTGCAGGGAAACTCCCATTTTTAAAACCATCATAGCTCGTGAGACTCATTCACTATCACAAGAACAGTGCAGGAAAGACCCGCCCCCATAATTCAATCAGCTGCCACCGGGTTCCTCCCATGACATGTAGGAATTGTGGGAGTTACAATTCAAGATGAGATTTGGGTGGGGACACAGCCAAACCATATCAGTTCCCTAATCAAACATGCTACATTAATATGAATTATTTGTCCATAAATATTATGTATTTTCATATATTGTTTAAATAGCATGCTGTGTTTATTAAATGGGAAAACATCAAAACTACTCTTTATTTTTAGTAAATATTGTTAAAAACTAACTTGAAGTGAACTTACGGTACAATATGTAAATTATACACAAAAATGCCAAAGTGTTTAAAACTAGTTCATGGGAGTGCAGTTGGGATATTACATGGGTAGTGAAAGGGATTACAGAGTATAAAAATAATGGAAAATACTGACTTGGGCCTTTCAGGAATGTCCCCTTATCAACTTAAAGCAATGTACTCTACTAATCTGAAAATGTGTACCCTGGGAGTTAAGGTTAAGGACAAGGAAGGGAAGTTTAAGGGTGAGGATCCATGCACTCATTGGGCAGGTTTGGTTATTTGCCTGTCTGTGTGTTTGTGCAGCTATAGCAAAGGAATCCTCTCCCAGTAGCCTCAGGAGGATTACGAGTAGGTAGAGAGAGGGCAGTACAAGGGCAAGGAATCCAGGATGCTCCATAAAGCCCCTGCCCACATGACTGCTGGAAGCCTGGCCCTTCTCTCCTTGGCTGAGTATCAAGAAGGAGGACAAGGACAACCACTGTTCTACTCTCTGCTCCTATGAGTTTTGACTATTTTAGATTTCTCATACTAGTGGTATCATGTAGTGTTTGTCCTTCTGTGTGTGTCTTATTTCACTTCAGTGTAATATCCTATAGATTCGTCCTGGGAGGGGGAAATGGGGAATTATTAGGCAAAGGGCACAAAGTTTCAGTTATGCAAGCCGAGTAAGTCCTAGAGATCTACTGTACACCATAGTGCCTGTAATTAACAATACTGTGTTGAATACTTCAAAATTTCCTGAGAGGGTTGTGCTGTTAAGTCTTCTTACCACCAAAAAAAAAAAAAAAAACCTAATAATAAATAAACAGGTCAGGAAAACATTTTTGGAGTAATGGATATGCTTTTGTCATGGATTGTGGTGATTCATGGGTGAATACTTATCTCCAAACTCATCAAGTTGTATACATGAAGTATGTACAGTTTTTTAATGTAAATTATACCCCCAAAGAATTTTTTTTTAAAGAAAAGAGGATGGGGGCTAAAGGGTCCTTGCTGCAGTCCCCAGTTTTCATCTGTAGAACCATTTTCTACTGTCACTGCTCCCTGGGTCTTTGGTGTGGTCACTATCCTGGTCATCGCAGCAAATTCAGTGCCCTGGTCACTCTGGGGCCCTTTGTTCTTTCTTCAGTAGTTCCCGCCCACTTGTCTACCTTCTTCTGGCTGCTGCTGTTGGGCCTGCTGGTACTTGTGAACCCAGATGACCTACACGGGGAGCAGAGGCCCAAACCTCAGGCCAGGGTGGCAATGAGGACACTTCCTGTCATGGTGTTCAGCTCCCAGGTACACAAGCAAATGACCCCTTTGCTCCCTGATCATGATGGGGGACATGGTCCCAAAAAGTTCCAGGTACACAAGGTCCCAATCCCAAAAGGTTCCAGGTACACAAGCAAATGGCCTCTTTGTTCCCTGATCAGATGGTCCTCAGAGACAAATGGCTTCTGTCCTTCTTCCTCACTTCCTCAGCAGGGCTGATTCTGCTTCTACATATTTACCCTCCTTTTTGGAGAATCTGGCCCAAGTCATGTGTCTCATGATAAATCTCCGGTTTTGATTCCAGTCTTTTTAAGGGACTGATCTCATCGCATATTTCATATGTTTTTGCTCTCTCTGTTGCTGAATTTGATTGAAGTATAAACTAGATATTAGCAAGTAAAAACATTTTATCAAAATGACTATTTCAAATATAGTAATTTAGGTGTAGATGAACAATCAGAAAAGCAAATCCAAACATTTTTGAAATCTTTGTGTTCTTCTCCTATTTAGAATTACTGTCAGATAGATGAGATCATATATGTAAAGCAGTGTATGGTAAATGCGCACCTCATATTTGGATGCCAGTTGAGGAGAGCTAGTTTCCTCATGAAAAGCAAATCAATTATAGACTATGTACAAATAATAAAAAATTTAGTATTTTTTAAGAGAGAAATTAGAAATATACAGCTTCTCTGCCTTTTAAATTAATAAGGCATATAAAACTGAGAAATTATAAAAATATATAAATACAGCATAATAAATATCTCTGTATAAAATATATAATTAACATGTTATTATAGTTATTTACATATGTATATGTTTATATATGTATATCTATGTGTGTACATATGTATATCTGTGTGTACATACGTGTGTATATATATACACACATATATATACGTGTGTGTGTGTGTATATATATATATATAGTTATTCTTGCCAGATAAGAGACTGAAAATTCATAAAAGGGCAAAAGTTATTTACATGTGTATATATGTATATATATCTGTGTGTGCACCTATATATCTACGTGTGTACATATATATGTATATGTGTGTGTGTATATACATATATATATCGTTATTCTTGCCAGATAAGAGACTGAAAATTCATAAAAGGGCAAAAATAGAAAAAAAAAGAAGCATTGGGGAAATGAAGAAAATAATGACATTTAAGATAAAAATTGGAGGAGGAACATGAACAAAATGTATATGGAGAGGAAAGAAGAGATGAAGAGGTGAAAGGTGAGAAGCAAAGGGACAGAAAGGTCCAGAGAGCCACCAGCAAATGAGTAAGAGTATCTGGAGAATGAAAAGGAGGAGTTGTGAAGCCACCAAGCTGATATTTACAAGCTGAGCTGTGCTCATTCCTGGGACACACTGGGATTCCCTAGGGCAGGCAGGCTTGGAAAGGGGTAAGGGAAGCAGTTCCCAAATCCTCATTCACCGTTTGTCTCTTTATTAAAACCTGAATCCGACCTGCCTGAGAACACTTTTGTGATTCTTTGCGCTGACCTCCCTTTCCAAACTGCTTTTCTTCAATCCGCTTATGATGGAAATCATTCTTCTCAGTCTTTGCCCCAGGTGTAAAAGCCTAGGGATGTCAAACAGACACGAAATATTGATGTCAGAAAAAAATCTCCTTTAATTAAAAAAACAATGAAATGAAATATGATTTCAAGGAAGAAAAAGAAATGATATAAAATTCTTTCTTGTTAAAGAAAAAGCATGTTTATGTATTCTTTAAATTGACCACCACGGTGATGAGCAAAGCCAGTGCTTAGTTTATTTATAATCCAGGCAGAGAAATATAAGCTGAATAGTTAGCTGAGAAGCAAAAATCAAGGTTCTGCTGATTAATAATTGGAGCTTTCACTCCCTATAGGGCAGGATTAATCCAAAAGTACATCCACAGTTGATTAAACAAGTCAGGTAAGTCTAAAAGTACATTCAAGTTGGTTTAACAGTTGGTTAGGAAAGATTTTTATTTTGATGAAAGTCTAGTAAACAGGTGTAATTCTTGTTTATTAGTTTCAGCTGGTTAAAAGCAATTTTGGTTTAAACACAGCATTCCATTTTGATATCTACTAGGCAAGTGGTATTGTTGAGAGGACAGTTTTCCTTTTACATGGAAAATGTTTCCTTTTTCATGGTCTTCTCCAATAAAAAGATAGGCATATTATTACCTTTTCAGATCCAAACCATTATTTTAGCTCAGGGTTCCCAAGAAACGGACTCGGAGTTGAGATTTATGTGCATGAAGTTTATTGAGTGATCTCAGGAGTGACACCGGTAAGGAAGTAAAAGCGCCAGAACTGGGTAGAGGGAGGTGTTGAACTGTGGGGCAGTCACAACAGAGGCCTTAGCCAACTCCACGGGGAACTGGAAGAGCCCTTCAGAGTTACCCGGCCTTGACCTTGGCCTTGGCCCACAACTGGGCGAGGGCTGTCCTTGGCTGATGTCTTCGTTCATTGCATTGCTATAAAGCAATACCTGAGGCTGGGTAGTTTATAAAGAAGAGAGGATTGTTTGGCTCACAATTCTGCAGGCTGTACAAGAAGCATGGCACCAGCATCTGGTGAGGGCTTCAGGAAACTTCTGCTCGTGGTACAGGGGGAAGGAGGAGCCCTGAGTGTAGAGATCACATGGCAAGAGAGAAAGAAAAGGGGTGCCAGTGTCACCCAACAATCAGATGTCACTGGAACTAATAGAGAATTCACTCATTGCTATGAATGCAGCACCATGCCACTCATAGGGGATCTGCCTCCATCACCCAAACACCTCCTAACGGTTCCCACTTCCAACACTGGGGATCAAATTTCAGCAGGAGATTCTAGAGGGGACAGATATCCAAGCTGCATCAGCTCAAGTGACTCTTTTAGGCTCAGGGCAATTCCTGAAGATGGGAGGGTGACTCATTTGAAGACCTTCAGCTTCCAAGACTCTTCTCAACTGAGGGAATGAGATGAGTGGCTCAGGCCTGAAGCAGAGTTATCTGGGTGGAAAGCCACAGTATTTAATACTGTCCATTCCTGGTGCTACTCAGAGTCCCTTGTTTTGTATCATACATTTTTAGAGCAGCTCTTCTAGGGTTCTGATTGGTCACATTTCCTGGGAAACATAGAAGAGGGAGGATATGGGATAAACTATAGCCCCCATGGTTGCAGCTGGTCTTACATCTGCTACTGATATTCATCATCTCTCTCCTCAACCACTTATCCTGGATTCACCTCACTCTCAACTAGTGCCTCTGGTCTAGGTGACCTACCTGGTAGGGGGACCAAGACCGTTATCTCTCTGCAGTCTGATTCCCTGGTCTTGGCTGCTGCAGTTGTCTATTTATTATTAAAATTGTTCATAGCATTACAAAGCCTGTCCCAGCGGATTTCCTGGTTACCAGATGTATTCTTCCAGCTTCTGTTGTCAGGTAACAGCTAGATCTGTGCCTAACGATCAGGATCAATTACTCCTCTCAGGATGCTGGCTCCTTTCTGTGCCTGCTAGTCTCTTAACACAAAAATTCCAAAGTAACTGGGTGCAGCAGTAGCTTAAAGTTTAAGAGCTTCCTGTTAAGTCCCATGACGAAGAAATTCTCCATCATGGGATTTAGACCCTCAAAGCCCGGAGCTCTGGGGACCAGAAGCACAAACTCCCCAAGTGGGCCACAGTAGGCATAGCCACTGCTACTTCCACTCACTGGTTTCTGTATTTCTATATTTTGTCATGGAGACACAGCACCATGAAATGATCATAGATTTAGTGAGTAAACATATTGAGTCTGGTGGATGGTGCTCATAGGATATTTTCTCAAAGCTGAAGCCAGTGTTATATTTTCAAAAGATTATTCCATCTCTCTGTCAGGCCTGCATCTTCTGGATGGTGTAGGCCGTGATAGTCCAGTGGATCTCATGGTCACATGGCCGCTTCTGCACCTCTATGCCATAAAATAATTTCCCTGGTCTGACACAATGTTGTGCAGGATCCTATGTTCGTGGGTCACACATTTCGTAAGCCCTTGCATAGTGGTGCTGACTGAGGCCCTGAAGAAGGGAGAGGTAAGCCCATATCCTGACTATGCATTGATTCCGGTCGAGATGAGTTGCTGCCCCTTCTAAAGTGGAGGGGCTTCAGTGTAATCAGTTTGCCTCAAAGTAGCTGGTTGTTCTCTCTGAGGGATGATGCAATATTGGATTCTCAGCTTTGGTGTCTTTTGCTGGCAGGTTAGAAATTCAGCAGTGGCAGGAGCCAGCTCAGTTTTGGTGACTGGCCACCCATGCTATTGGACCCACATATAGCATCCATCACTCCACCAAGGGTACTGCACTTACAAGCCCATTGCACCATCCATCAATGGGATGGCTCATGACACAGTATGGTACCTGCATTGTGTCTGAGATTTTAGTTCTTACAAAGGGAAAGCTCTCTGGTAGGAATTAATGTGCAATATCAGGATTCTTCACTCTTTGTACTTACTTTCATATGTCCTTTCTTATACCTCTTCCCTAGACCTCCTGTTTCCCTCCAGGGCCCTGGCCAACCAGCCTTGCCATTTATCACTGCCTGTGCATCATTATATATTCTATGTCAAGCCACCTATCTTTTCACATAAATGGGATGACAATTTGCTTCACCTGAAGTTACGCCCATGAGGAGGATTTCTTATTATTCCTGTCTCTAGGACCCACTCCTGAGTAGGCTTCAGTGCAGCAGTAGTTTACTTTTGGCCTGGACGTATATACCAAGTTGATCCATGCATGAACCAATCTCAGCATTTTCCTCCTCTTTGAGCTCGTCATTCAGTACTCCCATTTTTCCAGAGGTGAGTTGAATGAGAGACCTGGTACTGTAATAATAGTGGATAATGTGGGTGATCTGAGCCACCTACTCATGCATCCCTGGTACTGCTTGTTCCAGATCTCAGATGGTCCCACTTACTATAACAATGGGTTAAGGCTGGGCTCACTCAACCTTATGACATAGTGATCTGACAGAACTCAGCTCATGACACCTGATGATTCATGGACAGGTATTTCTCCACCAGAGCACAATAACCTGCCAGAAAATATTTTTGAAAGGTGTATAGTTCCCTCTTGCAGATAGCACAACCTTGTTTCAGAATCCTAGAGTCTGTGTTGATTTTCCTATTGGTGCTTGTTATAAACATCACAGGGTATCTTTTCTCCTTCTCTAAATTTCTAATCACATGGAGTGACAGGGATTCTTTCATTGCAGGCTGGACCTGCTGCAGCACTGTTTCATGCTCTGGGCCCCATTCTAAGCTGGCAACATTTAATGTCATCCAATAAATGGATCACATTCCTAAATGTGGAATGTGCTGCCTCCAGAACCCAGAAAGGCCAAGTAAAGTGCTGTGTTTCATTCTTAGTGGTTTAAATTATGAAATGCAATAATTTTTTCTTTAGATTGGAGAGGATATTCTAGCATACCTTGGACTACTGACCCCTAGAAGCTTCATTGACATGGGGGACCCCTGACTCTTCATAGGGCTTATCTCCCACCTTCCTTCTCACCAGGACCTCCGATGTACCTTCCACTTCTTGCTCATCTGCTTTAATGTGATGCCGCTGATATGGTGGACCAAATGATGTTCTACAGAATGTTCACACAGTTCAGGTTCCTTTGCATTATATCTGGATAACATTCAGAAGAGTTGAAAGCCCTGGTACATGCCTGTAAAAATGTACTGTTAACCCTGAAAGCACTTGCAAATAGTTTTGAATTCTCCTTTCAGAGAGGGATGGAAAAAATTCATTTGCCAAATGTCATGTACTTAAGGCTGAAATATTCCAAATTTGGCACAGTGGCTGCAAATAGAGTGTACTGGGTTGAATTTGTGATATTCAGGCACCATTCTCCAGTCTTTGGTTTTATGGGATCTCAGCTGGTGAATTAAATGGGGATATGTTGGAGTACACCACCTCTGCCTCCTGCTTCCTTTAGTCTTTAAGGGTGGCACTTAGATAATTTTGGAAATGTAAACACAATACCATCGTCAGAGCTTTCAAAATTAATATAAATTTAATGCCTATTGCTTCTTAAGAATGTGACATTGATTTTGATTTAGTTATGGCTGGAAGGATGGTTTGAAGCTTTCGCTTGGGCTTCCTCTTACACAACAGACCAAGCAACCAGTCTTGGGGTTGTGCCAGTTTCCAACTCTGTTCACTCCACTTACACAATTGAGGACAAAGGAAATTAATACTGATGGATTTGTGGAACCAGTAGACTCTCTGAAAACCAGCCCTGGTCTAGGACTCCTGCTTTTTTTTTTTTTTTTTGAGAAAGAGTTTTGCTCTTGTTGCCCAGGCTGGAGTGCAATGGCGCAATCTCAGCTCACCACAACCTCCGCCTCCTGGGTTCAAGCAATTCTCCTGCCTCAGTGGCCCAAGTAGCTGGGATTACGGGCATGCGTCACCACGCCCGACTAATTTTGTATTTTTAGTAGCGACAGGGTTTCTCCATGTTGGTCAGTCTGGTCTTGAACTCCCAGCCTCAGTTGATCTGCCCACCTCGGCCTCCCAAAGTGCTGGGATTACAGGCATGAGCCACTGCGCCTGGCTGGACTCCTGCTTTTTGTTTGTTTGTTTAACTGGGCCTCATGTTTGTTTGTTTGTTTGTTTAATTATTTATTTGAGACAGAGTCTTGTTTTGTCACCCAGGCTGGAGTTCAGTGGCATGATCTCAGCTCACTACAGCCTCTGCTCCCTGGGTTCAAGCAATTCTCCTGCCTCAGCCTCCTGAGTAGCTGGGACTACAGGCGTGCGCCACCACGCCCAGCTAATTTTTTTGTATTTTTAGTGGAGACGGGGTTTCACCATGTTGGCCAGGATGGTCTTGATCTCCTGACCTCGTGATCTGCCCGCCTCGGCCTCCCAAAATGCTGGGATTACAGGTGTGAGCCACCATGCCTGGCCTGTATCTTTATTTTAATAGGGGACCATTAGATACCTGGTGCTGCTTCATACCCAGGGTATACATGTCAACTTGTACAGTTGTCCATTAGTCTTTAGAATATTTGGACATTTCTCTCTCTCCTCAGCATACAACTACCCAAGTTAATGGATGTAGGTCCTTTTAGTTAAAGACCAGAAAAGTGTTATCATAGACTCTTGCTGTGTTGTTGTAAGATTCTTCTCCTGGGGACTTACCCTCTCCCTCAATCAATGGATTCTGTCTTTGAAAACTAGCTTAGGTCGAGAAACAGAGCAAAAGATTATGACTTTTTATTGCAACATCTGCCCTCATCTCTCTTGATCATCCATTCTTGATGTCTTCTGATTCTATTAATTGAGGAATGTCTCTTTTATCTGATAATCCATCTTTCTTGTAGGGATGTCATGCTATGTTAACCATTTCCATAGCTCTCTAGGTCAAGTCCCATTGGCTGCAACTTCAATCTTACAATAAGTGCACCCACTTTGTTTTGATGGTTTAGTGCTATTATTTTAGAATTCTATATTCCAGTTACTGTCAGAGTGCCCAATCTGTAAGGTGTTTCCTAGCATCAGGTCTAACCTACGAGGGAGAGCCACCTCTGAACTTCCCAACAATGTTGGTGCTCTTCTCACCAGCACATTTCTTATTGCTTTGGTAAATGGAGTGTCCTTTGGGCCTCTGGCAGATCATAGTCAACTGATGGGCTTTTCAGCTGTACCTAATATAGCAGCTTTAGCCTGCCTAGTTCTGAGATTTGGTTTGCTTCTTCCTCTGTCACAGCAATTCAGGCATTTTTACTTTACTTAACATGGTTCATTTTTTTTTGTTCAAATTTTCAAGAGGCACCCTGGTGTTATCATCTTCTAGGGTCCTTGATAATGTGTTAAATCCTCTATTATAGATGAGTGCTCCCACAATGGGAAATTCTCCTTTATCCAACTCTAAATTCTGCCCTTTTTCATCCTTCACCCTCAGGATCCAGTCCCCCACGCTCTCCCATTCCTGCTAGTACATAGTGATTAGGTCCTGCAGCTAGTTCTTTTGAGATGTAGTTTTTTTCACTCTTAGCAGCCTCTTCACCTTCCCTGATCAGGCACATTGCTCTGCAAAGATTATTAGATCATTTGAGATACTACTGGGAAGAGTAGATGTAGTAAAACCCCAAAGTGAAGTCAAAACTATTTCTAGAGAGCAGACTCTTTTCTCCCTCTAAGTCATATATTACATGCTAATGTCACCTTGACATAAATTCATGAAGCAAGGAGGGGCACAATCTGAGTAATTCTGGGAAATTTTAAAGTCTCCTTCTCAGTTGTCTGGGAACTAGTATAGCAAAATAGTCTATGTTTACACAAAAAGGAAGTGTAGATAATTCTACCGGCAGAAGAGCATTTTCTGCAATCAACGAGCTAAGGCTAAAGAGTAAAGACAATTATTTCCTGTAATGTCACACCATCGGCAAGATTATATGTTAGGTGCCTTAACTGATTTGTCATTGGTAACTCTGTTAACATCAATCCTATCTTTCAAAAATATTTAAACTATTTTAACTAGTCTTTTTTTCAAAAAAACCCCCTGCTTTGTGAATATTATTAGGATTAAAATGATAATTTTTATTGGTAAGTTTATTATGAGTTAATCAGAGGCAGAAATTAATTTTCATGGATCAGCATTGTCATAATGATAGCTAGTTGCCTTATTAAGATAATACTTTCATAAAAGAAACCTTCCTGGTGTTCTAGGACAAAGATATAAACCCAACAGGTAAAGGTTCATATATGATTTTGACCTTATTGAATATAGCACTATCTGAAAAAAATATTTTTGTCCTAATATCAGGATAGTCATAGCAATATGAAATATAAATATTATAGCTAAAAATAGTTAATGTAAATTAAAATGTACATCAGTTGCCATTGTTATAGGTGTCTATCTCAATTCCAAGGTCTTGGGTTAAGTTGTCTATTTCCACGAAGGCATCTGCTTCTGAAATGAAGATATCGTGGAAGCTATGCCTTAGTTGTTTCATACAGCATGACACATTTGTGGTAAGAGTTGTTAAGTTGTACTGAGAATCTTGTGCCTTAAATTTTTGGTGTTTTTCCCCAGAAGACTGAATGATCTATAGCTTGCAGCAGGAGCCTTCAGATAAATGAATGGAAAAAGCAAAACCTTTCTCAGGATGATGGGGGTGATTGGCTTTGATTAATAATATATTGTGATTACTAACAATATTAGAATGGAGGAATTTAGAAAACAGAGGGGTAAAAAAATGTCAATCTATGGACATAAATCCTTGATTCCTCTGGAATGGGAAAATATTATAGACAGTAAGGGCACTGAAAAACTTTCAGAGTCTTTTATTAATGCCATAAAAGATATTGTAATTAAATCCAAGAGACATGCATTTAGATTTTTCAAAGATGATTCTAATAAAGTAACTATCTAGATTCACCTAATTTGCAGCACTGTCAGAAATTATAAAGACGTTGTTTACTATAATCCCATATAGATGAATATATATGTTTACATTTTGAAGATCTTAATATTTATAACAATTTTAAGACTAGTAAAATTTGTATAGAAAATTTAGGAAATTTAGATAACTTAGGTTTTCTATGGGTAAATAAACCCTAGTTTTGCAAAGTCTAGAATATTATGCTACCATTTTTACACTGTGAGAAAACTATGGAAAAGGCATATTATCAAACCAGCCTAATTTTCAAGGTTTCACATTAGTCACATTACCAGGCAAGGGTACACATATCAGCAGAAAACTAGGCTGAATAATTTGTTGAAGGAAAAAGCCAATAATTTGTGTATGTATTAGGGAGTTGGTTTATGGTGGGTTTTGCTGGTTAAAAACTGAAGGCTACACTCTGGATAAGACAGATATAGTCCGTAAGTCAGTAGATAGTTGGTTAAAACAAATGCCAGGCCGGGCGCGGTGGCTCATGCCTGTAATCCCAGCACTTTGGGAGGCCGAGGCGGGCGGATCACGAGGTCAGGAGATCGAGACCATCCTAGCTAACACGGTGAAACCCCGTCTCTACTAAAAATAGGAAAAATTAGCCGGGCGTGGTGGCGGGCGCCTGTAGTCCCAGCTACTCGGGAGGCTGAGGCAGGAGAATGGCGTGAACCCAGGAGGCGGAGCTTGCAGTGAGCTGAGATCGGGCCACTGCACTCCAGCCTGGGCAAAAGAGCAAGACTCCGTCTCAAAAAAAAAAAAAAAAAAAAAAAAACAAATGCCACTTTTTATCACCGAAAAAAGTTTTCAGTTAGGTTGGTGTGAGTCTGTACCTGGGTCGCGTGAAGGTCTCAGTTGCTTATCTGCTTCCACTGG
Source organism: Pan troglodytes (assembly GCF_028858775.2). Classification (NCBI taxonomy): domain Eukaryota; kingdom Metazoa; phylum Chordata; class Mammalia; order Primates; family Hominidae; genus Pan; species Pan troglodytes. The sequence goes on along the minus strand of NC_072404.2, from coordinate 152,994,475 downwards.
TGGAATGCCCAAACATCACAGTTGTTTGTCAACTTCGGAGGGTTGGAAGCAATTACGTTGAAACACCACAACCAGTTTGAGGTCTTCTAGCAAAGTGAAAATGGAAAAATTGTCTTGACACTAGTGTGTACCAAATCACTATGTTATTGCTATCCTATAGAATACCTTTATATGTGGTCCAACAGTTTCATTTTAAAATTTTCATCTTATTTTGCTAGAAACTTAACTTTGCCATTAATTAAATGTATGATAAACATTTTAGAGATGAAATATAAAATACATAAAAGTACTTTTTTTTCAAAAATCATAGGAAGTATTTGTGTAGAAATGTTTGGAGTTCTGTGTTTTAAGATAAATATTAACGAAAGCAAATTGAGTCAGTCTTATTTTATAATTCCATGGGTTTGTCCTTTGTAATACTTTATGAGCCTTGGACACGCTAGTGGATATGGAGAAGTTTATTTTGTTGTTTAAAGTTTTGGAGGCAGGAGGAATATCAACTCTTGTGTTGGATCAAATCAGATCAAATAGGGAATCAGCCTATGGTCAGAATATTCTCTCACCCCAAACAAAGTTAAATACAGAAATAATGAAATAAATTCAGCTTATTTTAAGTCAAGCCCTTTTTTTTCTGGTTTCAGCCAAGGCTGTAAAACTGAGTGCCATTTGGTACCTGCCCTAGATGACAGAAGAAGTCAGAAGGCAACAAAACTTTAGTACTCAGAATAAATCTGGTTTAAACTTTATTCCAAAGGCTCAATTTGATTGAAAAATCCCAAAGAACAAAAAAAGACCTTATTCCTCAATGTTCTTGGTATTTTTAATCCTGAAGTCGGTTGGATCCAAAGCATCTGGCCTCCCATCCCTATTTTCCTCTTTGACAGTACTGAACTAAACAGCTCTTAAAAATCATAGAGTCAGTTGAACTTCAGTCAGGGCATCTGTCAGTACCATATTAGCATATTTGGGCCAACATTTAAAAATGAGTAATTTGGAATCTGGTTCATTTTGGCATGCTGAGAGCCTGGCCAGAGTCTTCCTATAGCAGGTGGTTTAATGGGAACTTGGTCCATGAAGGCTCTGATGTGCTCTATTTATGTCTCTGTGTTAGATGAGCAGCCCGAAGCTATGGTTGCTGTGGGTCTGCCAGACAAGAATATAAAACAAAGCACAGAGTTGATTACCACCAGGCTCATTGCCAAGGGCCCTGCCACAATACTGCATAAGTGTAGTGCCCAGTGCCCCAATTGTGATTGGCCTTATTGTTTGTTTCTAGTATCGGTCTGGCTGTTAGTACCACAGTGTATTGTATCTATTCTCTCCCAGAAACCAGAGGGCTAATATTTAGTAGCGAGGTGGGGCTAGATACACTCACCCTATATCATTGAGTAGAGCATCACTTAGTCACATATCAGACACCAGAAAGCTTTCTCGGCGAGATGGTGGAAGAGATTCTTGTTCATAGATCTTGGCCATAAAAGCACTCCTTAGCTTTATATAAACACACATTAAATACATAAGTAGGTAAAGTGTTATAAAGAGTTTTAAATGCATGGCCTCATTTGATGCTTATAACCACTTAGTGTTATAGGAGAGGTTTGTATTATTATTCCCATTTTCTCATGAAAGAGGAAGTTAGAAGAGTTAAGTGATTTGCCTAAGATCACTCAGCCAACAAGAAGATCCAAGAATGATTCTGAGCTTTGCCGTCTCTCCTCAGCTTTTGTTTCATGCACAGCCATCTGATATCTAAGTGGAGAGAATGGTGGCCTGGTGATTGCATTTAAGACTTAATAATGATACATTTAAAACTGTAACATTTAGCAGACCTCTAGTTGTGGCTACTACTGCTGTCTTGCCACAAATTCTACTGTATTGATTTTTATCCGTGCTGCATTTTAATATTGTGGACTTAAAAATGAACATCGGAATCCTACCATCTTTGCAGTGGCTGTAGGGGTTAGTTTTTTTGCCTGGAAGGATGCTGTGAGGAAACATTTTCAGGTGGCTTGGGTAAGGCTTATAATGTCTGGATAGCATGAAGTTTGTAATTAGATCATGACAGAATAGCAGCAACTTTTTGTTCAATTAATCAGAAAATATCATGGCATGCCTGTGATGTTCAAAGAACTATGCCAGGTTGCTAAGAACTAGACAAGGACTGACTGCCTTCAAAGAACTTACAGTTCCATTGGAGAGATAATACATGTGCACACAAAATAACCAGCCACATAGGGCAGCTATTTATAATGGCAAGGGTAGGTACGAGGCAAGGCAAGCCTGTACAAGGAGAGGTCACAGTGAGTTGAGGTTATTTTGGAAGACTCTTGTAGATTTTTTAGTGGAAGCAAAATTTAGATACTGTATATGAAATGGGGGTAGGTTTCTAGATGGTATGTTGGGAGTGAAGAAACAGCCAAAAATAAATAAATAAATAGAACTATAAAAGAATAAAACATATTGTGGATATGAGTAGACCTGTCTCACTACGGACAGGAATTTATAATGCAAAGGAGTGGAAGATAGATGTCAGAAAATTGGTGGGAAGATTATGGATGGCCCTGAATACCTGCATGAAGAGCTTGTTCCGTTAATCTGTAAGGAAAGAAGTGTCGTGTCATTCAAGTATTTTGAATGGGAGGCAGAAACTTAGAAAGCATCATTTCACCGGGTGGCAGTGCCCAGGATAGAGTGAGGAATAAAGGGAGAAACAGACTATCAGTGGAGGGACAAGTTAGAAAATGGAGCAAAAATCCGGATGGGAGGTGACCCTCAGCAGGGCGTGATACCAGACTGGACAGAGGCACTCGGGTCTCACCCCAGCTTCTGCTGCTCTTTTCTTTCCCACACAGTAGCCACAAAGTGTCGCTGTAGCCTTTTTTTGCTCCCTGAAAAATGGCTTGGGGGATGATGAGGAGCTTTTCAAATGGCTGCAATGTGAAGTCATTTCTGCAGTTTTGGTGCCATCTTATTTCATATTGAACAGTTTAGCATCATCTTTGAAAAGACCTGCATACCTAACCCTTTGGCCCACTAGACTCTGTGTCCTCTTGTAAGCTGTTCTGTTTAGGCAGTTGCAACTCTCAGGTGTTGGGGACTGTGGGGGCTGTTGCTGGCCCTGTAGTAGTAAACACATGGACATCAAAATTCAGCACTTAAGTCCGTGTGTGTGTGTGTGTGTGTGTGTCAGAAGCACTTTTTTTTTCCTTGGGAAAAGATACTGTCATTGACAGAAGAAGAAATAGCAGGAGTCCTTATCTGGGAGGAGAGGAACATATCAGGGGTCCTCAAGACCACCCCAGGTTCAGTGATTCACTAGGAGGACACACAGGACTCAGTGTGTAGTGCTAATATCTATAGTTTATTACAACACAAGGATGCAAAGTAAAATCAACAAAGGGAAGGGCTCATGGCACAAAGTCTGGAGGAGGCCAGGCACAAGCTTCCAAGAGTCCTCTCCCAGGAGAGTCACACAGGATGTGCCTAATTCCTCCAGCAAAGTACTGTGAAACACATATGGAAGGAATACTGGACTCAGTGTCCAGGGTTTTTATTGAGGCCTTTTCACATAAGCACTTTTCACATAATCACATAAGAGTTGCAACTGCCTAAACAGAACAGCTTACAAGAGGACACAGAGTCTAGTGGGCCGAAGGGTTAGGTATGCAGGTCTCTGCATTGCACGTAATAAAATTCCAGACTTCCAGAAGGACAAAACCTACATTGGTGCAAAAAGTTTCTTTTCTTTCTTTTTTTTTTTTATTTTAATATAGAGACAAGGTCTTACTGTGTTGCCTAGGCTGGTCACAAACTCCAGGGCTCAAGCAATCTGCCTACCTCAGCATCCCAAAGTCCTGGAATTACAGGCATGAGCCACCATGCCCAGTCTGTGCAAAGACAGTTTAAGCCCAATGAGACTCTCTTAACTGTGCTGTCAATTGGAGAAACCCTCCTGCAATCCGAGTTCCCAGATGCCAACCAAGGGCCAACCTTGCAAGCAGCCTTTCTTTATTTTTTTTTTAAATTTTTTATTTTATTATTATTTTTTGAGATGGAGTCTTGCTCTATCCCCCAGGCTAGGGGGCAGTAGCACGATTTTGGCTCACTGCCACTTCCGACTCTTGGATTCAAGAAATTCTCCTGACTCAGCCTCCCGAGTAGCTGGGATTACAGGCGCCTGCCACCAAGCCCAGCTGACTTTTCTATTTTTAGTACAGACGGGGTTTCCCCATGTTGGTCAGGCTGCTCTTGAACTCCTGACCTCAGGCAATCTGCCCGCCTCCGCCTCCCAAAGTGCTGGGATTACAGGCGTGAGCCACCACACCCAGCTGCAAGCAGCCTTTTTAAGGAGTCTGATTTGCTATGTTAACTCTTTTCTGCACAGGGAGTGAAAATACCTCTTAGGCTTTTGAGAAGGAGGTATTGATGGATACATTTTTCAAAACCCAGGAGAGTCTGACGTTAAGGTCATGTCTCTGGAAGTGGTAGTTCAGGTTGGAGCAAAAGTAGTGAAACCAGCCCTGGTTGTCTGTCCACATACAGAAGACTGGAGAGGTAGAAGAGAACTGGGACGGTGTGTTAGGAAATCAAGAGAGGGGAGAAGGCCGGGCGAGATGGCTCATGCCTATAATCCTAGCACTTTGGGAAGCCGAGGCGAGCAGATCATGAGGTCAGGAGATTGAGACCATCCTGGCTAACACGGTGAAACCCTGTCTCTACTAAAAAAATACAAAAAATTAGCCAGGCGTGGTGGCAGGCGCCTGTAGTCCCAGCTACTCGGGAGGCTCAGGCAGGAGAATGGTGTGAACCCGGGAGGCGGAGCTTGCAGTGAGACGAGATTGGGTCACCGCACTCCAGCCTGGGCGACAGACGAAGACCCCGTCTCAAAAAAAAAAAACAAAAACAAAAACGAGAGAGGTTCAAAAGGAGGAAATGCTCGGTAGTATATAAAGTACTGCAGATGGGCAGGGATTATGGGCGCTGAAAAATGCCATTGGGACATAATTTAATAATGTGGTAATTGATTTTCAACTTAAAATTATCTGTACACAGTAAGCCAGACTTACTTAGCCAGTGCCTTGAATAGCTTTCCTGCCTATCACATCTTTCTGTTTTCTTTTGATCACCTTACAAAAGCTCTGTTTTAACATTTTTTATTGTGGCTTTGAATTTTTTGTTGGGGTTTAGATTTCACAGGCAGAGGGAAATGGATGAGCTTTGGGAAGGCTAAAAAAATTCTTTGTGCAATACTACATACTTCTCTCTGGCCATTATTTAGGGACAGCAGCAGCCGAAAATCACCTCTTCTGTTCTGGATGGAAAAGTAATTCAGTTTGTTCCTTTAAGAGGATTAGGTTTACCATTACATTGATTTCATCGTTGCTTCCTGGTAAAGAATAAAAATTAAAAGCTGCTTGTTTTGAGTGGAGACATCTCAAGGGGCTTATGAAAGTGTCTGAATTTACTACTACACCGTTGGACTTCTCCCAGACCCGGAGTTCCAGTTATTGTCTCTCTGATATTTCATTTCTTTTTTTTTTTCTGGGTTCTCGGATGCTAAAGTTGTATAGAGCCTCTGAGATGAATGATTATTGTTAGACAAGACCATGTGAACCATTAATGGCTTTTCCTTTGGTTATAATAAAAACATATCAGAACAACATTTATTTTTTCAAAAAGCTCTTTTTGTGTGGCTGACTTTGAGTAGTAGGTGGTCTAGGAAATACCAGCACCTCCTCTCTCTCTCACTTGAAATGCTTCAGGATTAGAAAATCATTGCAGGCAGAAAGTGGTGAGTGTGGTGCTCAATGTGGCCTTTGCAATTCTACTTACCTCCAGTGGTGGGTGACAGTCCTGGCCTTCTGGCCTTATTCACGTCATTGCACTTCAGGAGGGCAAATGTGCGCTGTAACTGAGGTGGTTTTAAATTATCTGTCTCTTGTCCTAATATCCCAGGGCTTCCAGCAAAAGTTCTCCTTCCACAGTAAAGAGATTGTGGCTATCAGCTGTTCCTGGTGCAAGCAGGCGGTAAGTTTGGGATGAAATAAAGCAATGTGGGCTCACGTTTTGTCGAAATACACTTGTGTCATTATTTGAGTTTCTCCCTGGAAGTAGAAGGCATTCCTAATTTAATGTATTGCTTTTCTCATATAGGATCCTTGGAGGAAGAAAGACAGACTGAAACTATAGAACAATAGCATAGATGAGCTGGGATACACTAGAGAGATAAATTAACTTCTATATTTTATGTACATTAAAGCTTGGGGTCAAAGACTAGAAAATCCTCCCCTAATTCTAACACTGGGTCTAGAGTTGAGGACTTCTCACACCTAGACCACATTTTCCCTCCAGTACCTCTGTATTGTTGAGAACTCCTCTGGTATGAAGGTACAACATTAGAAGCAAAGCAACGTATGACCTAAGAGGTCCCTCCAACACAGGTGGACAGGAATCCTGGCTCTTCTGGTTTTAATGTTTAATGTGCATGACTTTTTATTTTGGGGCTAAGTGTGAGGATAAGAAGAGTGGTTCTTGTATGCTTTTTTAGGTTTGGATGTTGTCTGTACACTCATTGAAATGTAGCTCTTTCTTACATTTGAACATATATATACTCATTAGGATCTGATGGTAATGTCCCTATTTATTTTTCTTTAATCTACCTTTTTTCCCACTTTATTTAGAGCATAATTCCTCGGTCTGTACCAGATGCTACATTTTCTTATTTGTTTGTACATGTGTACCTGTGTACCTGTTCTTTCTTTTACCACATAACATATAGTCTAACCCAGGTGTTGGCAGACTACAGCTCGTAGGCCAAGTCTGGCTGCCATCTATTTTTGTAAATAAAATTTCATTGGAATGCAGCCATGCCCAGTTATTTATATATTGTCTGTGGCTGTTTTTTTCATTTATGTATTGTCTATAGACACTTTCATGCTACAATGGCAAGGATGAGTAATTGCAACAGAGGTGGATGATCCCATAAGCCTAAAATATTTATTCCCTGTGCCTTTATAGAAAAAGTTTGCTGATGCCTGCTGTAATTTCTCAATCTCCCTATTCTTTTGAATAAGTTGGAATATATAACCCCTTCGTTGCACAGGGGACCTGCAAAGAAAAGGCTGTGGTGTCTTGGTGAGGTTAAAGGTTTGCAGAAAACTCCTGCCACTACACACATCACGCTAAACTAGCCACACAGGCCATGGGGCTGGAACAGATGCATTTAGTTGAAACATATGAAATGGACATTTTGTGGGTCAAAACCATTTATATTTTGGCAGTTCCATATAGTTCAACTTAATAATATCTCTAGCTCCTACATGTCAGAAGAACCTGCTGTCACTAGATAGAGACTCGGTGGTCTGGAAAGCTCAGTGTCGCTGCATCACAATCCTGTGACATTTTTTATTCCTGGCATTTTCACTTACTTTCAGTTAGTTGTTACACAAATAATCATTTCACATCTGTTCAAGAATGTGTGCACAAATATAAGGCCATCCTAGTTATTGAATGAAACTCTGTACCAGCAAGGCAATATCTCCATTTGTGGTCCTGGGGTCCCCAGTGCTGCTATCTTTGCTCCTGGTTCTTCTAATCTGGTGAGACCCCACTGGTGGGGCAGCCTTCTGGGCAGCAGTGTGCTCAGATCGGCTGCATCTGCTCCTGCCCTGTGCAGCTACCAGGCTGTGGTGAGATGGTCTATCCAGATTCAATTAATTTGGAAACTCAATCCCACTTTACAATGAACATGTGTGCTCTCTTTCTATTAATCTGTAGTCCAACTGAATCACTACAAAGGACAACTTTCACCTGACCATTGTGGTAGAGCTTTGGTCAGTTCCACTTATCTTTGAATTTCCCAGTTTCCCACCTTGTAGAAGGTGATTTTTGTAAGGACGATAGGTACAAAAGATTCGAACACAAATTACAGCGGTTGATATGTTTTCACAGTCCAGGTGAACCCCTTCTAGGATATTTGATGTCAGACAGGCAAATAAATATGTGACCCTTTATGGTACAGGAGAAAGAATATGGGGTTTGGGACCTGGATTTCCAGGGTTGGGGTTTTGATTCCATCATTTAAAAACTGTGCAATCTTGGATGTACCTCTGAGTCTCTAGAGTGGAGATTACTTAGGTATTCATTGAGAGACTTGACATAGGCAGTCTCTGCGATCCCTAATGTTTTAGAAATGCAGTGGTCATACATTTGAGGGTTTATTTGAATTGCCAAGAAAAAAAGCAATTTTTAAAGAAGGTATTCAAATGTTAATAATATTTATCTGGTATATTTGTTTGCAGATCACCAATAACTGGTGGCAGGCAGATTTGTTAATTATTTTACCAGTATTTTATATATAATTGCTTGATTAATAATTAGCCACTGGATCACAGCAGATCTTGAAGACATGTAGAAATGAAAACAAAAACCTCTCTAATGTTATGTAATGTAATTAGGGTGGACATATTTGCCAGTTTTTTTGGAGACGGTCCTAATTTGTGTTTGTGTTTTCAACATTATTATCAGTGATACTTTTTACTTTTAACATTGTTCCAGTTAAAATGATAAATTATATAGTTACGTGAAGTATAATCTAAGAAGAAACTGAGGTTGAATTTTTAAAATCACTGTGATTAAAATTTAAGGCCTATAATTATTGCATAATGTTGATTTTAGTTTTCTTTTTCCTAAAAATAAATGTTATTACACATCACTATCACTTTATAGTCACACAAAAGATGGTTGAAAACTTGACTGGCCTAAGGTCACCAGTCTGAGTGTCACTGTTGGGGTATACAGTTAAGACCCTAATACTGTGGTATTGTTATGATCGTTAGCCTACATTTACTTCCTTTCAAAAGCGAAAATCACTTTAGACTTGCCAAGAGTAATAGGGTCATTGAATTTTTTTTTAGCAGTCCCAGACAAACCCAACAGAAGCAATCTCTTTGTACTTTGTTACTTCTGGGATTTTTGACTCTGTAGAAGAGACATCATGCTTCTTTTCTGCCTTCTCTAAACCGGAAAGACAACCTGGGAGGATTTATATCTATGATAGGAAAAGGAAAGGCAGGTAGTAGGCATTGCCTTTCTGCCTGTTCATTTCCTTCTTAACGTTATCTTAGATCAAACAAGTCCATGGCCAGCACAGGTCAAGGGAAGTGTATGTGAACATTTTGTGCAAAATCAGGATTAATAGAACCCTCCAAGACTCTAAAACTTTTAAGTAAATATTCCATGCAGCGATTAGAAAGTTTTAGCAGGCTTCATCCTGCTAGACTGATTTCTTGTTATCAATGTTATAAGTTTGTAAACCGGAATAAATTTGAAGTCTGGTCTCTAAGCTCCTGGGGCTGGCTGGGTGGTGATGAGAAAAGCATGTCCTCAGTCCTCAGTGTGTGCCCATGTGTGCATGTGTGCATGCATATGTATTTTTGTGCATGTAATGAGTGTGTGTGTGTGTGTGTGCACGTGTACATATTTATCCCTTCTTGCTGCAGCATTACTCTTTGACCAGAATTGTTTACTGGCTTATTTTTCTCTTCAGTTTCACAATAAGGTGACCTGCTTCATGCTGCATCACATTGAAGAACCCTGCTCCCTGGGGGCTCATGCTGCTGTTATTGTCCCGCCCACTTGGATCATTAAGGTGAAGAAACCTCAGGTAACTGCCAGGACTCTGGTGCTGCTGGGCCAGTGCAGAGAAAAATGAACTGCTGCTTCGTGCTTTTCTCCCCAGACTAGTCTTTGGGTTCCTATGACCTCAGTTCACTCATCCCCAAGGCCCTGTGCTTAGCTTCCGCAGTTCATCCCATTGGCCCATCTCTTTCCCACTTTGGGCTCTCTCATGGAACCAGCCTCCCCATCCTAATGAATTCAAAGTTCTGGAGCAGGAATGTTGCCTCCTCATTCATGTGCTAATGATATTCTCTTTGATAGGTGCTCTTCCAAGTTTCATTGAGTACTAGTGGTGGGTATAGCTGATGCTTATACAACTCTGTTCTCTTCCAGCCTGGGCATTCCCAGAGGGTCAGTGTGAGGGCAAACTGTGCAGGCTTCATGGTTTGGTTAAGATTCCTGCCACTTCCAACCTGGAAGGCAGACCATGAATCATGACCTTCCTGAATACACAGGCCTGCTTAGAGAGTGACATTTGTTTTTTTCTTAAGGCAAAGTAGAATTTATTCTCTTAATATCTAATCTCATTCTGTGTTCTCCCCAGTGCACTTCCTGTCCTTGTGAGTATCCACCTCAGTATTCAGGGAAACCTTAGTGGTTTCTTGACAAGGTTGTAATCTTTGAAATAAAATGTTTCTGCCTTTGTACTATACATCCTTGACAGTTAGCTTCAAGTTATGGGATGGCAGATTTTTAATGCTATGGGAAGAGAGACTATACCTCCCTTAGGGTGCAGGTACTGTAGGAAGACTTATCAAATGCAATACCTTTAAATGATATGGTGGTCCTACTTCCTGTGGTCTCCAGACTCATCATGTGATTCATTGTCATTGACTCAGGTTTATTTAAAAACTGGTGGATCAGGGATACTGTTTTGCTTTCTGTGTTTTATATAAAGTTTAGACTCTGTTGATGAGTAATGTTTACGAATAAAATTATAGTCTATGGAAGCCCTTGGGATATTTTTTTCCAGAGGCAAGTATAGTGTCTACATATTAAAAAATGAGGAGCCTAGTGCTTCATTTTATATTTTAGAACCAAATGCCAAGATATGTTAAATGAGTTACCCAAGGTGATAAAACAAATTATATATAGTATTACTATTTGAAATTCAAGTGTACTGAATTCCAGTTTTTATTTTTAAATCTCTTTAACATTTCTACTTAAAAATTTTTTTTTTCTAAAATTTGGTAATCTCTCCAAGGCTTTACATTAAACATTCATTCAGTTAAATCCACATCTTTCCATTGAAAACCTCGATTGTATCAGGAAGGCTAGTAGGCATTGCGATAAAATACGTGATCCTTACTCTTAAGAGTCTTGTTATGAAGTGGGGGGGGGGCTTCATGAAGAAGATGGGATTTGTTCTGCTTTGTAAAAATGGGTGAGATTTAGGTCTGTGGAGTAGAGAGAGAGTAGCAGGCAGGAGAATGGCACACAGGCATGAGTACTGTGTCCAAAATTATATCCGTGGAACTGTGAGTCTAGTTTGACCGAAGTGCAGGGTTTATGCAGAGGGTGTGTGGGAGATGAACATACAATTGCTCAGGCCTGACTGTGGAGGAATTTTTTTTTTTTTTTTTATAACCGTGAACTTTATCCTGAAGTAGCAGCAGAGTTCCTTTTAAGCAAAGGAATGATAGAGTAAAAAACAAAAACAAAAACAAACAAACAAACAAATATATATATAGTATTTTAGAAAGAAACAAGTAGCAAGAGTGTGTAAAATAGCCTAGTGGTATGGGAATTTGGAAGTCCGCAGACACACTAGTTAGGAAAATCAGGAGATAATACCAGTTTGTAGGGAAATTGCAAAGTTTACTCTTCTAAACCTTAAGAAACCCTTTTTGTTATGGAAATTTTCAAGCAAATGAAGAAAAAGATTATAATGAATCCTCTAGCCATCAACTTTTCTGCCATTCTTTTTCATGTGTCTCCTGCTACTTCATATTTTCATTTTATGAATTACCTTTTTCTTTTGAGATTCACATGCAGCTGTGAGAAGCAATACAGAGGAATCACTTGCACCCTTCCAAAATTTCCTCTCATGGTAACATCTTGCAGTATTACAGTACAAAATCACAACCAGGATATTGACCTTGATTCAGTCAAGATACAGAACATTCCATCCCCAGGAGCATCCCTGGTGGTCCCTTGTCAGGAGTCATATCCATTTCCTCCTGGCCTCACCCCATCTACCCCATCTTCTTGGAAGTGGAATCCCCCTACTTTTTCTTTAACTAGAGTATTTTAAAACAAACATTAGACAGCATACCACTTAGTCTGTAAACACTTCATTATGCTTCTGTAAAAGATAGCATTAAAAAAATCCAAATGCCATTATCTCAGTCATGTTAATAATCCCTTAAAATTTTTTCCTGTTGTCTAAAATATATCTTTTTTTACTGTTTTTCAAGTCAGGATCCAAAGTTCACAACTGCCTTTTGTTGACGTAGTTCTTAAGCTTCCCTTAGTATAGAACAATACCCCCTGTTATTTGTCAGGCCACTTACCCGTTGATGAAATTGGGTCACTTTACCCATAGGATTTCCCATATTTTGATTTTGGCTGATTCTTACCATGTTTCCAAATTATTTCTCTTATTGCCCATATTTCTTGTAAACTAATATTTAGACACAGAGACTCAATTATATTTAGGTTTAATTTTTTTTTTTTTTTTTTTTGGTAAAAGGGATACACTGGCAGTACATTGCCATCACAGGAAGAGGATATCAGCCATTTCACTCTCAGTGATGCTAAGATCAATCAGTGGGTTCAGGAACTGTCATCCTAATCTGTCTATCATAAAGTTCACCATCAGCTTGTCATCTATTGTTATCTATCAAAGAGTTTTGCCAAAGTCTGTTATTGCATTAGGGGTTGCCAAGGAGTCGTTTTCCAATTTTCACTCTTTTTAGCTATGATTTTTAGAAAAGAGACCTTTCCTTCATCCCAACAAATACATGACAAACGTTTGAGTATTTGCCTTTATTTGTAAGTTTTCAGAATAATAAGCTGATGCCTTAGCAACCCTTATAGGATGTAGTAGTGGTTGTTTTTTTGGAGAGTATCATTACAAAATTACTTAATTATGTTTTTATGTATTATGTGTTTTTCAATACGTTGTCATCATTCTTCTTCTTATGTTTATATTGTTTCATCTCCAACCATTGGAACCTCTTCCACATGGTGTCTGTCTCCATTTGTTATGAGCCATGAGGTTTTGAGAGCTTCCTTGGTTTTAGGAACAATACCATGTCCCAGGATCATTTAATGCATTTCCTGTCCATACCTGGAATCAGAGTCTTGGTTCTTTCTCTAGAGTCTTGGTTACTTTTAATGGGATATGGGATTTATAGCTCACAGTCTGGATGCACAGTCCAAATTCATTATTCAACATGTGCCTTTTTATTACCGTCTATGATTCAGGACAATGTAGTAATAATAATAGTAAGAAGAGCTAACATTTATATGTGTTAGGAAAGTTTTCAGTATTTTACATTCAGTATCTTATTTTATCGTCATAGTATCCTATGAGCAGGTATCCTGTTATTCTTACTCTATATCTGAGGATTGTGAGGCACAGAGAAGTCAAATAAATTACCCAGGGTCATATAGTTATTAAATAGTTTGAGATGGGACTTGGACCCAGGAATTTTGATTCCAAAAAACAAGCTCTTATTGGTATGCCACACTGCCTCACTATCTTTCTGTAGCCAGCCTTGCTGAATCAGATGTTTTAAAAATTTTAGTAGTCTTTTCTTTAGTGGGCTTCAAAGCCATCAAGTAAGTTAACCAATGAACCATAGTCTATTTAAAAGCTGAGGTATGGTGAGCTTGTGGGGACAATGCAGCAGTGGTTAAGAGCTTTCTGACTTTTGAGCCAATACCACCTGGGCCCATAATAACCTTGCTGTAGCCACGTAACTAATTTGTGTAATACCGAACAATTAAACTCTTCTATTGAAACTCTTCGACACCAATGTTAAATTCTATAGACATAAAAAAACCACGAGGAAGAAAACAAGGAGAAAAGTCATTGTGTCTGTGATCTGTTCATAGATGACAGTAAAAACTATAGTTTGTAGTGTGTGGATCATGGGTGGCAAGTTTTAGCCATGATTTGGAGGTCAATATATTAGAGAATTCATTTAAGACATTGGGAAGTGACTAACGGAAAATTTGGAACATAGGTGGAGAATAGCAGAGTAAAATGTTTTTCCAAATTTGAGGATACACACACACACACACACACACACACACACACACACATATACATATACACATATATGTATATGTATCTATATTCTATCATACTGCTTCAAAATAAATAATAGAGAAGATGTTCTTAATTGAATTCAGTTCATGTTAATTTAACTACATTCAGAGATGCTATTGTATACAGTAGGAGGTCCAAAGATGAATCCACCGTGATCCATTTCCACAAAGAGTATACTCAACAGTGGGGAATATAGCTAGAACTATCTAAGTCACTGGGCAGAGTGTTTGTGGATTTTGAAAAATTCAGCTGTGTGTAAATCCTTAATAAAAGAGTGCCTCCTACTATCTCGGAAGGTTTGCTTTTTGGTCAGTATGCATCTTTGGGAGAAACACACAAAGGATGGTGAGAGGAAGGGGCCAGACAGGTTGGTTGAATCAGCCATGGTCAGCATGCAAGGTGGCCTATCTATCCAAGGTGGAGAGTGGTCAGTGCTACCTAAGATGTATAAACACAGTGTGAATATGAAGCAGTACGGAGCATTTTCGGTCATGGGGATCAGGGTAAGCTAAATAGAAAATATGCCATTTGTGGTAGGCCTTAAAGGATGTAGGCAGTGTCAGTGAAACAAGGGCTGAGAAGGACAGTAAAAGTTGATAGAACTTACTGAGAACAGTTAAGATGGATCTTTAAATAAAGTCAGCTTTATTTGGGATATTTCTGTCTAAACAAATGACTAGAGAGGAGGAGTAAAGGAAATCTATTTCAGTGTATCATGGTCAGGAGACATGGTTTATAAAGAGTTGGAATTAAACCGCATATTTCATTTTTACTCCACGAGCAACTGTGGAATTGGCAGCTCTGTGAAACCTTGATGCTAAAGGGAGTGAGGGCTGCTTGGGTAATTTGCTAGGTTTCATCACCTCATTATTTAGAGAGATGAAGAAGTTATTTTGTAGTAATAAAAAGGTAATGGAAGATAGATGATTTTAAATAACTAAAATGAAAACCCCAAATTTAAGAATCAAGCCTGGATCTGTTGATATATTTGAAGTCCAAGTTATATTTAAAGTTACAAATGTCAGTGTTTCTCTTTCGGACTGAAAATATTACTAGACAATATTTTGATTGGACAGGCAAGTTAAAGATGTTCAAATACCAGTGCATATACTTGGAGCTGAGGGATTGAGACTTACGTGAATTTTCTGTGGGGTCAAGTTGTAGAAGACCACAGTTGAGAAAGCTTTTACAAAACTTATGTATCATGAGATGACATCATTTGAAAAAATATTTTGTACTTGGTCCCCTAAATTTTCCAAACTGTCACTTTTTTGTAACTTTCTCATGAATCTCACTGGGCTGCTCCTATCTTCTAAAAAGAATATAAAATGGATCCTCCATTCTCTTTCCTTAATATAGCCTGTTGTGACTTCATAGTACTGAGTGGGAACAAGCTGGTTTCTTTGAAAGAATGATAGTGCTCAATCTTTTATTGTTTAGTTTGTAGTAACATGAGTAATATATAAATATGCTCCCTGTAAAAATTAAACATCTCAGATAAGAGAGTCTCCTTTCACCAGCATTTAAAATGATAAGCATCTCCGCTGTCTCTTCCTATGATATATGCAGAGTTTTTACTGTTCATTTACATGCATGGAAACGCACCCACAGAAGAAATACAGAACCACTTCGAGTGTAAGGGTGTGTGTTTTTAATAAATAATTCTTCACATACTGCTTTAAAACTTGCCTTTCTTAGTAAAAAAAGATTCTTGGGGAAAAGTCTGTTATTATATGTAGACTTAACTCATTATTTAAATTGCTGTATGTATCCCATGCTGTGGATATATCCCAGTTTATTGATCCATCTGCCTACTGGTGGATAGTTATATTGTTTCTAATGTTCTACTTATAAACAATGCTGCATTCATTTCTTCATAGCCCTGTATGAGCTTTCTTCATAATAGTCCCCCTTTTTTTGGTTTATCTCTTCTGGTTAGATAATCTTCTTAAAATACTGGGAACCCATGAAATGTAATAGCTAATTTTGTGCAACGACCAATAATATCCTGTAAATTAGCCTCCAAATTGCCTGAACCATTTCCTTTGGTGAATTCTAAAGCTTCATTAGTACTTGTGATTTAGTCAAATAGGCCTGGTTGGAGCTGTTGGGACCCTGTCTGTAACTTTTGGAATAAGTTTTCTTTATCCTTCTGCCTGCCCATCCTCAGAGCAGCCTTTGTTCCCTGGCACAATGGGAGCCCAGCAGAGTAAGAATGCGCTTCAATAGACTAAGTCCATTACTCTCTCTCCTACTGTCTACCAGAGTTTTGTCCAGTATATGATCAGGGGGAGACTTTATTTGGGATGACAAAGAGAGAACAGATCTCTTCTCTTGGGATCTGTTATTATAACCAGTCATTTGTGATCTTATAACCTGGAAAAATCCCTGAAGATTAATAAGAGGTAGTTAAGTTTCAGTCACAGTTGAGTGATTTACCCATAACTATTTCTTAATAGCCCAGCAAGGAGTCATAAGCATAGTCAGGATTTTATTGGTAGGATTATTTCTGTGGCAAGGTAAAATTATCCTGGTATGAAGTACAGGAAAACAAAAAGCCTTTTTATTTAGGTCTTTAACAAAAGAGCAGGCACAGAATGTCTAGGGGGCGACTGCTGTTGGAATCAGAAGAATGCAAAAATCCAAGTGAGGGTACAGCATTTCACTGTGTTTTTAGTGTTGATCTTGCAAAGCGAATGCTTTTATCACCGAGTTAGCTGCCCTTGATATAATAGAGATGATTTGTTTTGGAACATAGGACAAGTGTTACAGGTTTCTTGCATATATCACCAACGATTCTACACAGTAACTTCTTGACATAATTTTAACCTTCTCGAAAAGCGTGCTTTTTTGTTTAACTCTCTCAACAACAATGACCCAGGCAGGATAAGCGATCCTGTAGATTACCAAGAGTAGGTGATTTATTTCATCGTGGTCAAAACATATACAAATCTGCCTTCACACCCATCTGTTCCTAGAGGTAGAGATAGATACATATTTATACAAAATAGAGATATGTATTTATACAAAAATAGAAGGGAGCCATGGGATTTTTGAGGTATGCTGTGAAATTCCTACTATTTATCTTTTGTGTTTGACTATCCGTAGGGCTGTAAGCTTACTCAGAGCTCACATAGATGCGTCCAGGTACTGTAAGTCAACCACTGTGCTTGGTCTCTGCCCTGTTCTTGTTCTGTGAAGTGAAGAAGGCCTCAGATGCATTTGGTTTGGTGAGGCTAGAAGCACTTGTATTTGCTACCTCTGTGTTACAAAAAAAAAAAAAAAAGCCCGTTTTGTGTGTCTGTTCCCTATAAGAATTGAGTTCTTTGCCTGCTCTGTTTTCAGACATCAAGCCTTACTTTAATGTGTTTTTCTAACTCTGTGCTCCCCATACGTGCTTGATCATCAAAATCACCTGAAATACTGTGAGTTCTATGATCAGACAAGTTTAGGAAACAATCTTAGCCTGATGCGTTAGATGTGTCTCTTGGAGTTTAATTGCTGACATCCTGTCAAGGACCCAGGTCCATAGCATGTTCCTGCAAGCACTTGGTGTCTGGCATTGCTCTTGGCAGTAAATGAATTAAAACTACAAATAAGTTAGAAGGCAAGCATTCACTTCCCAAGGATCCTCAGTAAATGCTGTGAATTATAGGAATATTTGTTCATTATTTCAACAATGATTCGAGTTTACACTATGTGCCAGGAATTTGTGCTTGGTGCTGGGGACACACAGCTGAGAATGAGGCATTATTTAGAATGAGCTAACATTTACCGAAGTGCTCATGGTGGGATGAATACCCAGCTAACTGCTTCACGTACCTTTGCTGGTTATAACTTCATAACTGTCCTGTGCGGTGGGTAGTGTCACCATCATTTTAAAATTAAGAAACTGTTATTTCAGAAGTTTGACTGACTTGGCCAAGGTCACTGATCTCATAACAGGGAGATTCAGAGTCCATACCAGACGTATATTCCTGTCTCTGTTCATCTTCTGCTTAACACAATCTATGTGTCTCCTCACTTTCCTCTTTCTACTGCCATCACTCTGTGATAGAGTTGCCTGGTAAACTTTTAAAAAGTATCCTTGCCTGGGCTTTACCCCAAACAGATGAAAGAATAGTTGATGGGGCCCGGGCATGAGCATTTTTCAAAACTCTCTGGGTGATGCCAATGTGTAGAGATGGTTGAGAAGCATTTAGAGCATTGTTAATTGACACCAAATACATACTGTTCCTGCCAGCCTCGTGGTTTCTAGCATTCTTCTTAGATCATTTGGCTGCTTAAATGATTAATGATTCCAAATCACTTTTCTTCCCTTTTAAACAAACAGAAATCTATCAAAATATAACAAATACTTTCATAATGCAAAATATTCCTCAGTGAGGGACATGATAAAAGACCCATTTAACTGAGAATTTAGAAACTCGAAGATCTATTTTCAGGGGGAAGTAGAGTCAACAGTGAGTGATGAGGAATGACCTGGGGTCTAGAGCACCCATGAGCTCCTCGATCTCTCTTTTCCTGCTGTGACTCTGAGATCCTGAGATCTTTTAATCTGATGGGAAAGAAAACCTTGGGACAGATGGTAGTTCTTGAAAATTTACCTCATCCGCGGTGAACACAGGTCATGTATCAACTTATTTTTTTTCCCAAATCCAAGTCAAAGTAAAATAAAAGCTAAATAGGAGCTTACTAATTTGGATGACTTAGTATATATACTTTATACTAAAGATTAGTTTGAATGCTCAAAGAAAAAAGAATACATTAAAAAGTAGAAGAATAGACATTTGCATTTCTTGAGGCTGTTTGACAACTTAAACAATGCATGCATATATACTTATATAAACTTTTAATTTAAGAATTCTGTGTTTCTTGCTGCCAACACTTTGTTAAACATCTATTATATGGTCAGTAATATCTTGCCTTTTAAAGATAGCAGTCTAATTAATCATTGACTCTCCACTAATTAAATCTGTTTTTATCTTGTCTTCAATCAGTGGGTTGTGACTGATCCCTATGACAGGTTCTTCTCAAAGCATCTATATCAAATATTAAGAGAAAATGGTTAGTTGAAGTAGTCACAATATTGTGGTCTATAAAATTTCTAGAAAGAGAAAGACAAGGAAAGTAAATTTGGGGGTCACTGTATTTCAACAAGTTTGAGGCACCTCTATAAGAAGAAAAAAATCAAGGCTACCAGGGGAGGGAAAACTTTTTAAACCATTAGGTCTTTAGACAGAGAAAGAAAGAACAATGACTTCCATCCCACTGTCATAGTGATTTAAGGTGAGTATTATCTTTGCATTTTACATGTCAGACAACTGATAGGACAGTTGGATCATAAATTTCGAGTAGGGTCAAGAGTCACTTTATGACTATTACTAGAAAAGATCATTACCAAAAGAGTAAACTAAGAAAAAAAAAACAAAAAAGAAAAATAAAAACATGAAAAATGGCCTCCTTTTTTACATTTCCACATAGGTGATCTCCATACGAGGAGATGAACTTGAACTTGGTTGGGCGGGAGACGAACCTGGTTGGGCGGGAGACTGGAGCCCCTCAGAGAATTTGGGATTCTTCCATTTTTACTGGGAGGGTTGGCAGGTATAACATGTGTTGTTATGTGAGTCCATGAGAGCCTCTGGGGTTCTTACTCCCTGCCTCTCCGTGTGGTGGAGAGTCAGTCGCTTACTCTGAAGCACTCGACTGATTTCTGTCTGTGGCTTACCCATGAACAGTGGCTTGGAAGTGTGAAAGCATGAGAAGCATGCAGTGGAACAGCATGCGCTGCCGTCATCTTCTACTTGGTTCTGCATGGGAAAGCTCCTGGGCTGGCTGCCTCTGAGCTCAGGCATTTCTCTCTCTCCCTACAGAACTCCCTGAAGGCTTCAAATCGGAAGAAGAAGAGAACAAGCTTTAAAAGAAAAGCCAGTAAAAGAGGGATGGAAGTAAGTGTTTCAGAGTTTTATTCTGAGGAATTTCCACTTTCTTTCCATAGTCTACTCTGTCCTATGAGATCTGGTCCAAGTTGATTTTTCTGATCTGTCTTGTACTACTGCTTTCTCCTCACTACACTCTAACCACAATAGGATTCTTTCTGTTCTTAAAAAAAAAAAAAAAAAAAAACACTCAAAACTAACCTCTGCGCGTGCCTGGAAATGTTATCCCCAAGATGATGATGATGAAGATCAAAGCTAATATTTCTGGAATATTTGGAGTTTACAGAGTAAAATAAAAAGCCTGGCTTAATTCTCTGGAGCAAATGATAACTTGAGATACTTTCTTCCAAGCCTTACATGGAAGTCGTGTTAAGAGTCAGCCCTGGGAAACAAAATGTACTATTGGGGTGGTAGTGGTGGTGGTGGTTTTCCACCTCCCTTGCCTTGGGGTTGCCTTTCAAGCCATGGATGTGTATCCTAACAGTGCTGATTGCTTCTTTCAGCAGGAAAACAAAGGTCGTCCTTTTGTGATAAAACCCATCTCTTCTCCTCTCATGAAACCCTTGCTTGTATTTGTGAATCCCAAGAGTGGAGGCAACCAGGTGAGTAATTTTTCATGATTTTCAACTTTGAAGTTTTGATAATTTCTTGACGACACAACTCTCACTGCCAATTAAAATAGTACCACTAGGATCCCAAGCTTTGGAAGACACCGGTTTCTCAGGAACAAGGTTATTGTTTCTCTGATAGCTTTACACATTACAGGGCTGGGCAAAACCTAGATGTTCTATAATTTATCTGTGTGCTTCCATATAAGACTATAACAGAGGCACTTAAGAAACCTAACTACTGACTTTTTCCTTACAGATTTTCAAGAAAGGATATTCTAGAATTTCTCTTAGTTCGTATGTTTCAGGATTCCTCAGTTCTTATAGTTAGGAGGCCCTTTATCAACTTCTTTTTATTTCTTTCTATTGCAATTTAGATACAACTACTTTCATCCCTATCCTCAGAGAAGAAAAAAGGATGATTCATGAGCCATGATAATCCCTACCAAATACCACCAAAATTATAGAAAATATCAACTTCTTAAGGTTTCGCTTGGTCCTAGCCCAAATCCAATAGTACAGATACTTATCTCATTTGAGAATAAAGAAATTGACTTAGAAAAGTTAAGTCTAAAGGCATGCCTAGAGTGACACTGCTCTATAAAGGACAGAATTCGTTCTTGAATCCTGGTCTTTGTCTCTTCATCCAATTATCTTCCCACTCTCTGAGGCTTCTTATCAATACTCTTCTATGGGCTCTAATTTTCTGTTATTTTCTTCTGAGTTTGGATGAGAAAATATTTTCTTTATCCACGAAGTATATATTTTACATTTTGAGACAAGATTCCTTCAAGTTTTACAATAAACAACTGGAGATTTGAAACCCTTTAGTCATCCCATATAAGGAAGGTAAGTTGTATAATTAGGATTGACCCACTGGTCCAAGATGATGTTCTTATTACTAAAGACAATGGGCATTGTCCAGAATGTATTAATTACAACAAAACTTCTCTTATGGGAGCTTATGATTTAAATGAAATACTATTCTTCCTTTCATCTCTGCCTTCAAAATTCTCAAAAACTTGATATGGTAAAAATGTGTATTAACATTTTGGAGAACAAGGAAAAGAAATTTGTGTAAGCAAAGCAACCATTTGTTTTCAAGTCCTGCATTTTTGAGTTGCTGAGAGATCTTCATGGAGTAATGATGGCAATTCTAAGACATCATTAGAGGGGGACCTAGACATGGGTTTCCTTGAAATGAGGTTTAATTTTCCCTGAACAATACCCACTCTCTTGGGCTAGTATCCCTATGTTCTATCAAAGGTTAGAGATGCAGTTGGGAACCCTGAAACATGGAAATGTAATTGGTTCCATGATTTTGGCCACCTGAGCATCACATATTAATTAGTTTCAAATATATTTTGTCATGAAAGTCCACATATAAGATGCATTTATTAAATCATTATAAGCTCTCTTTCCTAGGGCGCACAGAGGCTAGTAAGTTATCTATTTCTTTAAGGAGCTGATGATCCTGTTAAGACATAGCCTGTTCCTATTCCAGTCTATGTGTAAATTATTAATGACGGGGACTTCAGAGATTATCTAATATTGCTTCCTATTTCACTAAATAGAAAAGAGAGATCAAGGAAGCTTAAAATGAATTTTCTAAAGACATCTTGTAAATGACACAAAAGGAACAAATGGAAAATAATTTAAGCAACATTAACTGCATGCGACTTCTAAATTGAGTGGCTCAGACTGCAGTGCTATGATATTTCAGAGGTAAGCAGTGACTTGGGAGTGATAAGGAAATGGTGTCATGGACATGGCTGAAATCAAAGATGGGCACTACTTAGTTATGCAGAGGAGAGAAGACTGGAAGGTCTGTCCTTTTCCTGCTCTTTACTGTGGCAGATTCCTGTTCAGCAAATTCTTGTTCATCCTTCAAGGCTCAGTGGTGCCTTTCTGAACCATTTCTTGAGATCAATCATCCTGTCCACTATGCCCCGATAGCCCTTGGTACACACTTGCATGATATGAACAGTAACATAACTGCTCTATGTGCGTCTTCACTGTTGGGGTACAGGTCCACCATTGAATCTGTGATTTCTAGAACACGGCACATAGTTAAATAATTGTATAATAGGATTAGAAGAACAGATGTCATGATGCTGATTATTCATTTTGAGGACAATATGATGAGTGGTGCATGCATATTAAGTTATTGGAAATGTGATTAAAGATTAGAATGATCCTATGGAATCATGTCTTCAAGAAACAGGATACTTCAGGTTGAAGACTTTGGATTTATGCAATGGAAACTAGTTTTTTTGCTGTTTAAAATATTTTAGTTTAAAAAATCTTTTGGCTTTTGAACAGAGGAATAATATGGTAGAATTTAATGTGCATATGATTCAGATGGGAATTGTGCTAAAATGCAGATTCTGCTTCAGTAAGTTGGGGTGGGCCCTAAGATGCTGCATTCGTAACAAGCTCGCAGGTGCTGAGACTGCTGCTCAGAGAACCATACTATGGTTAGCAGGGGCTTACTGTGATAAATAGAAAAATAGATATTTTTTGTTAAATATTGAGTTTTGCCTTTTAATAATTTACTTATTCCACTCACCTGCTTTTAGATATAAAGGATTCCTATCTCCTTCTGTCTTTGAAACTTAGGCTTTAGACTTTTTTTTTCTTTTTCTTTTTTTCATTTTTAACTTGCTTAGTCTTCTAAGTAAATTACTGGACAATATTGCCACCTACTGGCAAGAAAAATAGCTTTTTCTCTTTATATAATATTTTACTTGTGTAAGAAAAACATTTTGAAGGAATGTATTGGGATGAACCATGTAAGGACTGCTTCTATGTCTCTCTTTTAAGAAATCCCATATTTTAAAACTCTTTAATTTTTTTTCTAAATTGATACATTCTTTCTGTACATACTTATGGAGTACATATGCTATTTTGATACATTTATGGCATGTATAATGATCAAGTTAGGGTATTTAGCACATCTATCACCTCAAACATTTATCATTTCTTTGTGTTTGAAATACGTCAAATCTTCTAGCTATTTTGAAATGTGCAATATACTGTTGTTAAGTATAGTCACCCCACTGTGCAAACACTAGAACCTATTTCTTCTATGTAATTGTATGTTTTTACTCACTGTCCAACGTCTGGTCATCCCCCACACCCACCACACCCTTCCCAGCCTCTGGTAACTATCATTCTACTCTCTACCTCTGTCAGATCCACTTTTTTAGCTCTACTACATATGAGTGAGAACATGTCAATTTTTGTCTTTCTGTGCCAGGTTTATTTCACTTAACATAATGACCTCCAGTTCTATCTTTGTTGCTGCAAATGACAGGATTTCATTCTTTTTTATGGTCAAATAGTATTTTATTATGTATATATACCACAGTTTCTTTATCCATTCTTCCACTGATGAACACCTAGGTTGTTAAATCTCTTCTTTTAAACTTAGCAGTAATTGTCTCTTTGTTTTTCCAACACTCTTAAGGTAGCGATGACACTGGGTGTTTTGCAAAGCTGTAGAGCTTGGTAGCGCTGCTGCTATTATTTTATTGGGATTTGACTTATTTGAGGAATCAGGGACCAAAATTTCAACTTTTTAAATTTAATTTTGTTTTATTTTATTTTATTTTATTTTTTTGAGACGGAGTCTTGCTCTGTCACCCAGGCTGGAGTGCAGTGACACGATCTCAGCTCACTGCAACCTCCACCTCCCGGGTTCAAGCAATTCTCTTGGCTCAGCCTCCCAGGTAGCTGGGATTACAGGCATGTGTCACCACACCAGGCTAATTTCTGTATTTTTAGTAGAGACGGGGTTTCACTATGTTGGCCAGGCTGGTCTGGAATGCCTGACCTCAGGTGACCTGCCCACCTCGGCCTCCCAAAGTGCTGGGATTACAGCACTGTGCCCAGCCAAAAATTTCAACTTTGAATACCTCCTTCTGTGGAAAGAGATAGTAAGTGAAAGATAAAGTTTACTCCAATGCAATCCCCTCCTATGTGTGGAAACTTTCGAGTACTAGAGAAATACGTCCCCTCCCTTACACTTCTGTTTGTCTTAATGTCCAAACTTAGATTTTTCTTTGAGGTCCTGGACTCATTAGCATCTTTCTGAGTTTTATAGAATCCTGTGATATCTCTCAGTGTTTCCTGCTTTCACACTGTCTCTCCCTCACGTTCTCTCATGACTTTCTCTTCCAGTGACCTAGACTTTAACTTCAGGGTAAAGCAATGCTCTGACCTCTAGGATGATTCTATCTGATCATCCCTGAGAGCCAAGGGATCCAGACCCTGGCTTTGCACACTGTTCGATGTGGAATCCTGGGGTAGAAGTATGGCAGGAGTTGGATCCTTGGATTACAGGTCCCAGGGTCTTTATCAGTAGGGTGATCGAGGAAGAGGTATCCAGTCTGTGGACAGACACATGCCAGCTGAGTTTACACCACCATCTGGGAATAGGCTTTCTCAGACTAGGGCCACCCCTCCTAAGTCAGGGGCCAGTCACATCAAGGTAGGGAGAAGGGGAAGACAGAAAGAGTAAATAACTTCAGATGAGAAATTTGAGTCCCAAAACTGTTTCTAAATAATTGGACAAACAACTTTAATGAAGTAGTCACTTTTTTGCAGTACTGGAAACTTCTCAACCTAGTGATAATTCAAGGATCATTATGTTTAGATAAAAGTGTAGGCTCCAAAGGTTTAGAGTAGGCAGGGAAGAGGGCAGAGGGCAGTCAATAGACGAGGACACTTGTCAAAATCCAGCCTCAATATCTTCTTGTCCAGCTAGCCTCAACAGATGGAATTAAAACAACCAAATGATGAATCTATGGAAAGTCCTATTTCTGAAATGATAGTATTGGTGGGAGGATTGGGCAGCTAAGACCCAAACTAGCTCCTGTGAGGGGTCTGGTTCGTTAGTCTGTAGCCAGAGCGATGCATAAAAAATGTCAGTCTGCGAGAAAAAAAAGCTGGTCTGAATCTCTTAATGAAGACTTTTCAATGACTCCTTGTTTTCTATAAATTAAAGCCTAAGCTTCTCAGCATACATTATTTAAACCACAACTCACTTCAGCTGTCTCCTCTCTCGCAACTCCCTGTCTCATGGTTCAGAAAAATGAACAGAATGTAGCTTTTTCATGGGATGTCTTGCTGTTTCACACCTTTTGTGCCTTTACCCTGAAGGTTCTTCATCTATTCGAGGTGGAAAGAAATAGTTAACTCTACTCATTTTTCAAGACACATTTCAGATATTTTACTTACAACGCCTTCTAATCTCTCAACTTGGGCTTAAGAGTGTTTCCTCTGGGCACTCATCCTCCTTAGCAGACGTCTGTATCAGAGAAGTTCCCATCTTTGGTGAATTAATTTATTTTGTATTGCTCTCCTTCCAGTAAGTTCTGAGATCCCGACGGTACACATGGACAGAGTAGGGGCCTAATACGTATTTATCAAATAAATGAGGCATTCTATTTGGATTGTTTGAAGCAGTTTGAAATAATTATTTCTTAAGCCCTTCCTCTCATTAATGTATTTTTCTCAGGCCTTTCTTATTGTCTGGGCAGTGGTTCTTTCTATAATCTAGATAATGCCTGCATGATATAAACCAAGACTTAGTAACATAGCAGAGTTTCAACCTACACTAGAGTTATGGTGCTTTGATGAAGATTGATGAGCTATTTGAACCGACCCGTTCTTGATTGCTTCTCCACACCCCCAACAATTGTCATTATGTTTTCCTTTATGAATAATGCACGGAACTTCCTTCTGAGAACAAGATCATCTCTGTCTTGTTCATCTCTGTATTCTCCTACCTAAAACTGTGCCTGTCACATAGTAGGTGAATGAATGAATCTTGTTCAATCCAGTCACTTTTTGGGAATTTGTATTCTCCTGTTGCACTCCCTCCCTAGTACTTGCTGCTTGGAAGAATAATGTTCTTTCACTCCTTAGGAATACCCATTCTTATAATATCTAAAAAAGTTCTGTGGCCAGTGAGGTATATCTACAGTAGCATGCATGGATTGGGATTGGCATATAAGCTGTTTTTTTTTTCATTTAGAGAAAATTAGACTCTTGCACAAAAGTTGCAGTTTTTATGTTTGGCATTATAGCATGTGATAACTATGAGAGTGCTGGAGAGTTGTTAGTAAGTGACAGGTGTCTAAATGAGCAGATTTAATCCTACTATTGAGGAAGAAATGAATTACCCTTCTCCTGGTGAATTAATATTTGTCAAACCATTCAGTTACATTTAATAAATTACCTCTATTAAAGCTTTAAAGTTACTTAACCCAGAGGTAACAGCAGAGTTAATAGAATTCATTTAAATGTGTGAGTTAGATCTTTGTTTCTCCACACACTAGGTGGAGCATTTTTTCAACGCTTTCTTTTAGATACTTACATTTTTGGTAATAAATACCATATTTTGGAAAGAAGATTACTTTTTAAAAGATGTAATCATATCATGCCTGAATGTCAATTTCAACAGGGTAGCCATGCCTGGCTATGCAAGTTATCTCTACACAATTGCAGGCATGTTATTCCAATAGACTGCAATAGAAATGGCACCTCTGTGGCCACTCGGACCTTTTAGAGAAATTCAAGTTTAAGGAAAACAACCTCTCAATGCTTTTTATTTTTATTTTTTGGAAGATGTTAATTACCTATTAATATTTGCATAATGGAGAGGCTGAAGCTGAGCTGTGCACTCTACTATAGCACAGGTGGAAAGGAGTAATTAACATCAACAATTCAAACTACTCTAGGAATCTAAAACTGAACAAAGAACTTTCTAGCAAGTCAGTTGGAAATGTTTTATAAATTAGTTGGTCATTAAAATAACTCCTGTGTTACCTATTAAACATAAAAGATTATTCGAGATAATCCCAAACACACTTCATAGCAAGGCTCAGCGTGAGAAGAGGGAAAATGATCTAGTATTTAGTGTGTATACAGATCTAAATCTATGTTTGAATTTGATAGGAAGCACAATATGTCATTTGGTGAAACTGAAGGATTCGTTGTAATTATTAGATAGAACGTGATTCCTAAAATTATAGCAAGCGCATGATAAGGCAGAACTTTTAAATTATAGGTTTGGCTGGTACATGCAACAAAAGACCTGCATTGGCCTATGTAACAACAGGAGTAACAATGTGATAATTATAAGCTACACTTTAGAGCTCACATTCTCAAGTGTAATTTAATGAATAGATTAACAGCCTGCAAAAAAGAAAAGGATTAACAGTAACAAAGGTCTGTTTTCTGCCGCATACTGTGCTAGATACGTGACTGTTAGTGATTCACTTAATTCTCATACTCACCCTGGAAGGTGGACATCCTTTCTATTTTATATGCTGCATTTCTGCAAGGTTATAAATGCTCGTGATTACTCAGAACACTGAAGTTACTTTGACCTCAAATCTCATACTATGTCCAGTATACTAGGATGACTCTTAAATGCAGCTTATTAGATATACAAACCTAGGCATATTTTAAGAAAGAGCAATTATGTTATCTACTAAAACAACAATATTATGAGCAACAAACTCGGCTCAACTGGTCAAATAGTATTTGCTATGGGTGATAAAATGGGGGCATCCTACTCATTTTTAAAGCTCTTTTGGTATTGCTTGATAAAAAGATCCTTCTTGCATTTCTTTTCTTTTTTTTTTTTTTTTTTTTTTTGAGACAGAGTCTCGCTCTTTCACCCAGGCTGGAGTGTAGTGGTGCTATTTCCGCTCACTGCAAGCTCTGCCTCCTGGGTTCATGCCATTCTCCTGCCTCAGCCTCCCGAGTAGCTGGGACTACAGGTGCCCGCCACCATGCCCGGCTAATTTTTTGTGTTTTTAGTAGAGATGGGGTTTCACTGTGTTCGCCAGGATGGTCTCGATCTCCTGACCTTGTGATCTGCCCGCCTCGGCCTCCCAAGGTGCTGGGATTACAGGCATGAGCCACCGTGCCCGGCCCCTTCTTGCATTTCTTGTTTGCTCAATCCAATTTAAAAATGATCTCTAAAGTGACCTTATGTCTGCTGTAATGATGATCTCTATAAATGTCACAGTTACTTAAAATGCCCCAAAAATGTTCACGTGAGAGAGAAGTGTTTGGTTTAAACGAACCAGTATAGGCATGGAGATTGAAAATGTCAAAGTAAGCTGTGATCTTACTAAGGAAGTTTTGTATATGTATAAAATAACTGGGAGCCTGGGATACTTTTGCTTCAGTTAGAAAAAACTATTTCTATAAAATTATATTAATACTTAGCTAATACTGCCCATATTTTATATTATACAGACAATAATCTGTACAATAAAGTGAAAATTAATGTCAAATTACATAGGCTGACTAATAACTTTTCTATATGGATTTTCATACATTAATGATAGTAAAATAAATATTATTCATTAAGGGCTTACTGCATTTTAAACACTGTGATGTACTTCTCAAAAATTATGGCTTTTAATGCTTGCAACAAGTCTGCAAACTGGGTATTCTTGTCTCTGTGTTAAAGAAAAGGAGGGCTGAGCTAAATGAAATGAAGAAACTTGCCCAGAGTTACACAGGTTAGATAAACATCTAACCTGACATTCGACCTATGGCTATCCATGACCAAAGCCCGTGATTTTAACTACTTTTCTATACTGCTTATAATTAGATATTATTTTATTTATTTATTCATCATTCATTCACTCACTTATTATTTTTTGAGACAGGGTTTCACTCCTGTCACTCAGGCTGGAGTGCAATGGTGTGATCTCGGCTCACTGCACACTCCGCCTCCTCAGCTGGGACTAAAGACATGTGTCACCACACCTGGCTAATGTTTGTATTTTTTGTAGAGACGGGATTTTGTCATGTTGCCCAGGCTGGTCTCAAACTCCTGGGCTCAAGTGATCCACCTGCGTCAGCCTTCCAAGGTGCTGGGATTACAGGCGTGTGCCACCGTGCCCTGTGTATTATTTTAAATAAAAGTATTTATTTTTTAAATGAGCAGTTATTCTTGGGAAATTTCTTCCTATTATTGCCTTTTTGTGTATTTATTTTTTACAGGGAACCAAAGTCCTGCAGATGTTCATGTGGTACCTGAATCCACGGCAAGTCTTTGATCTTTCTCAGGAAGGGCCAAAAGATGCGTAAGTCTGGAAATATTCTCCATGGTCCATATGTATTTTACGCAAGTGAGAATTTTCTGCTTCATTATCTGATTACTTTGTGAGGTATTTCCTGACCATCTGTCATCTACCTTCTCACCTGTACTCTCCTTCCTTTAAAACTTCATCCAAAGTTCTCTCCTACTCTTTATTGGCTTAGTTCCCTTTGAAACATATCTTCTCAGCTATTAACTCAGGACACGTCTAGTGTGTTTGTTACTTACGTATGTGTAACTGTAGGTTGTTCTCTGCAAATCTGTGAATTGAGAAAGGACTCATTGTTTTTCTATTTCTTCATGTACATCTTTGGAGATGCACATTAATGGAATGTAAATATATGTCTGTGGAGGGTGGAGCCATGTTTGTTTATGAACATTTGAACTGAAAAGAGAGAGAGTGTGTGTGTGTGCGCGCATGCTTGTGTGTGAGAGAGAGAATCAATTGATTATACCTGAGGACTCTGCACAAATGTGGGGAAGACATATTAATTCCTGCTCAATCCCGTTTCTGAGCTTCTCAGAAATCTCATTCTCTGCTTTTGTTAGAAGTGTTTAAAATAAAGTCTAGATTGTAGGTGACCCATATCCTGCTTCTCCCCTTTGGTGGAGAGGCACGCAGTGGAAAAGACCAAGGACACTTCTGCTGTTCTCTGGTTCTCTGTTTTAAATTCATGTACTAGGATAGTTCAGATGTTATCTGATAAATGTTAGAACACAAGGATACCATTTATTTTTTAATAAGTAACAATATCAGAGGAAAAGGCGATTTCTAGAGAAATAGTATTCTTGTATAAAATGGATAAATTACTTATTTTAAGCATGCAGATTAGGAAATATGAAAATTAATTTGTTATTTTCTTAATGTATGAATTTCTTCGCCAGTTGAGTTTGCTGCAAGATTCTTCCTCTCTCTGTCCCATAATACATATATATATATATATATATGTATTTATTGATTTTTGTTTTCTGTACTGGATTATGCTAAGGCAAATCTGCTATCCTGGGATGTGCCATTTTAGGAGCTTATTTTTCTTAAGATTTTATCACTTTAGTTAGACCCTAGAGAGACACTTCACAGGTCACCGTAAAGAACATGGTAGGACAGGAAATATTTTCAGAAAAATACCATATTTTGTGATTTAAATAGGTGATATTTTCTAGATTACAGCCTCTAGAAACTTTACCTAAGCAAAAGATTTAGCAGGGGCAGTGTCAATGCATTTTCCTGAGAGCCAAGAGGAAAGACAAAATGATCTTATTTCAAGCAGAGAAGTTTGAAATAAATAAAAATCAGTCAATCTTCCCACTTTGGGTTGGAGGTGTAAGTGTTGTGTAAGTAACTGAGCTGAGAGAGAGACTAGATGGAATTTTAGATGTGATACCTGTGTTCACATCTGAGAGTGGGGAAGCCTCCCCTTCTCGCTGAAAAAGGTTTCTTAGGATTAAGAGTAGAAAGTATAAGTTAGAAAACGTAAATACATCCAGGGAAAGCTAATAAATATAAAGAGGGGATATATAAGGACTACTGATTATCAATTAATGATGATTTTCTTGGGGAAAGGGGAAGAGGAAATGATGGGAAAAGAAAAAGAAGGAAGTCAAAACTAATGAGGAAAATAATGTTGACATATAATAGAAGTTATGGGAAATAAAACTAGGACATCCTAAAATCCCTTAAATTCCAACGTTGAATTATTCATTCAAAAATAATGTCTGATGCCTACACCTGTTCCACTTGTGGGAGTCATTCTTCCTGTGGTTACTTGGGACCTATGATAGCATTGTCAACCTCATGATTACACATTTTCTCCAGCGGACACCACCCCTACCCATGTTGTCCTCTGCTTTCTCTCTGCTGTAGCCAGTGAAATGTTCTTTTGTTTACTTTTTCTTCTATTTCCTCTACAGGCTTGAATTGTATAGGAAAGTACCAAATCTGCGAATTCTGGCCTGTGGTGGGGATGGAACGGTAGGTCCCTGAAAGAGAATCCAGTTCTCTGCCAATTCTATCTTTCTTATTGTTTTCTTGTGGCACTTCTTTTTATTCATTGCTCAGTCTTTCTAATCCCCTAACACATGTATATCTCTCGTGTGAATCATAGCCCCTAAGAGTAACAAGGGACTTTGTTATTGTCCTTATGAATACATACTTGATCTTTCTAATGTGTGCTTCACTCCCTCAACTATGCTGTATTCTTTCGTGTGCCATGAAGTAGGGATGTGGTCAAATCCTTAAAATGAAGATTATAGATAGATAAATTCCTTTTAAAATATAAGCTGAACTGTTTCCATTTATTCTTAATAATTTGGCCACAGTAGGGAGAAATACGTGGACACAATTGAATTATTATGTTTTTTTTTTTTACTAGTGGGAATAAAACTCAGAATATTGAGTGTTGTTTTGCCTTAAAGATTATTAATTGGTCCTTCTTATGTTCTTTTTTGTTGACATATTTTACATGTATATGGGGTATGTGTGATATTTTGTTATATGCATAGAATGTATAATGATCAAGTCAAGGTTTGGAGGTATCCATTACCTAGACTATCATTTCTATGTGTTGGGAACATTTCAAGTTCTCTTTTCTAGCTACTTTGAAATATATAATACATTGTTGCTAACTGTACTCACCCTACTCTGCCATTGAACATTAGAACTTATTCCTTCTGACTGTATGTTTGTATTCATTTATGAAAAAAAGGTGGAATTGGGCTGAAGGTTAATATCATGGATATATTTTCTCCTGTTTATTATGCCTCATTGGTTTTCTCCATTTGGCCTCTACTTATGGTGATATATTTAACAAAGTAAAGAATTGAGAATCATGACATTTAGATTGTGTTGTCTGGTTCTTTTTCTTCCGGATTTGGAATCTGATCTCATAGGATCTACGAATGTATTGAACTATCTTTAGCTTTTCTCTAATTTCCCTAATTAGAATGTTTTATTCTCAAAGGTAGCAACAAAATCTTCGAATACTATCTCTCTTAGCACATAAGCACTTAATGTAGGGTTGGATACACATTATATACCAATAAATGCAATGAGAATGAAATAGAACTGTGATTTTTATTGGTCTCTCAGATACTGTGTGGAGAGTAAAAACAACGTTCAGTTGGGAAAAATAGTCTTTATCTTTCTTCAAGGTTCATATTACACATTATTAGTTTATAAAATTCATTATAATGTCTTACAGCAAAGAAGCCAAACCTATTTAACTTTTTTAAACCCAACGTTTTTCAAAATTATTTGGCCATGGAATTTTTTTTCCCCACACAATACCAATTTCAATTGATTTTAGTGTTCTAGGGAGATAAATTTAAGGGATATGATAGGGCAAAATTTCCCAACTTTCTTTAGTAAGAATTACATCCAAATGAACCCTCTGAGGATGGATATACTGTGTTCTTCCTAACTCAAGCATCCCCCAGCTTAGTTATCTTTAATGAAAGGGTAAACTCACTGTGACTCTTTACCATACCCATAGTTATCTTCCTTATTTTAGCATCTACTTGCCTTCTCATATGACTTCAGCATCTCACTCACATCTTTTCTCCATTTCTAAACCTCAGTGACAAAAACAGATAAGTTGAGGATGTCGTCCTTCCTCTTTCTTAACTCAAATCCACATAAGCTATGCATAACATCCCCAGATCTTGGACTTCTTTGTTGCCTTGGGTGCTCCACCTCCCAGGCCTCCCTTTCTCCATGGAAACTCCCATTCCACCTCTCCCTCCCTCATTCTCTCTCCTTTCTTCTTCCTTTACTTTTCTTTTCTTTTTTTTTTTTTTTTTTTTTGAGACGGAGTCTCACTCTGTTGCCCAGGCTGGAGTGCAGTGGCACAATCTCAGCTCACTGCAACCTCTGCCTCCCAGGTTCAAGTGATTCTCTTGCCTCAGCCTCCCGAGTAGTTGGGACTACAGGCACGTGCCACCACAGCGGGCTAATTTTTGTATTTTTAGTAGAGACGATGTTTCACTGTGTTAGCCAGGATGGTCTCGATCTCCTGACCTCGTGATCCACCTGCCTTGGCCTCCCAAAGTGCTGGGA
Source organism: Pan troglodytes (assembly GCF_028858775.2). Classification (NCBI taxonomy): domain Eukaryota; kingdom Metazoa; phylum Chordata; class Mammalia; order Primates; family Hominidae; genus Pan; species Pan troglodytes. The sequence goes on along the minus strand of NC_072404.2, from coordinate 152,960,784 downwards.
TTACAGGTGTGAACCACCCTGCCTGCCCGTTTTCCTTCTTTACTCAGCAGATATGTGGAGGAAGCACTGTGCTAGGTCATGTAGTATTGAGATATTCTCTGCAATTAGATGAATATTTGAAAGTATGGGATTCCAATGAATAAAAGATAAAGAGGAAAGAGAGCCAAGTCCACACACTTGTGAAACGTATAATTATGGGTCCAGAGCCAAAGTCCAAAAGGAAAATAAATGAAAAAATAGAAGAATAGGACAGCCACCAGTCTGTTCTGTCAAGTAAACAAATCAAAAAAGGAGTTTCAAGAAAGAGGCAGTAGTTACATTTTTAAGGAGAGACTGAAAAGTTACCATTGAATATGGAATTTCAAGAAAGCAGTTTCAATAGAGTATGTGGGGCAAAACCCAGAATGATGAGTAAGTGAAAGTTGGTACAATTTTAATAAATTCCTAATGGCCAGATCCGATTACAGTTTCGAATGTCTGTGATCTCTCTGATGCCATTGTCAGCCTCCTGACATGTAGACTACCTACTTCTCCTATTTTTCATATCCAGTCTTTTCAAGCAACTCTTCATTAATGATAGCATAACTTAGGAGTATTCCATAAGGGTAACTAACTTTTTTTAATGTGGTAGGTACCTTTTCCTCTTAGGGACATTGTCTATATTTTAACTTCTGTTTTTTACCTCGTCTGATGTAATTCACAAATGTACTAGTCATTTACACTTGGGTGCCCCATGGCCACTTGCATTCAGCATGCCTAAAATAAAAGTAGTACATTTACCCTAGAGTTGGCGCATTTAAACTAATTATTTTTGTCAGTGGTAACATCTGTAGTTAAAATACTTAGAATCAAAACTTTGCTTATCTTGTACCTTATGTAAACCCAAGTTTTATTTAATTTACCTTGTTAGGATAAGATGTTTTGTGAAAAACATGGGGTATATGAAATGTTTGTCATGGTATGTGATTGATTTTTTTTGTTTTGTTAGTTTAGAAAATGAAACTTTTAATTGTGGGCGGAGGCAGAGTTTATATAGAGGAAACAGCCTGAGGAATTCATGAAGAAAACTGCTCGCTTTAGGCAAGTGGAGTATAATTCTGAATTCAGGTATATATTTGACACAAGGTATTCAGCCTTTCGTTAGTGAGCACATCTCTCACTGTAGAAGCTGGCAGAATGCTGCCAGTAAAGTGACAAAGCTTAGGGAGAAATCAGAAATTGAATATTTTTCACTGACTGGGATGAGGCTAAATTACCCCATAACCGTATTAGTTTAAATTAAGAGTATTATTTAAGGTATAGAAAGTATTATTTAAGGTATAGAATGTTTGCATTACTTTGGAAAAAAGTTCTTAGGCTTCAATATTAGCTACTTTAATTGTATATTATTTAAAAAATACATGAAAGGCCAGGTGTGATGGCTCACGCCTATAATCCCAGCACTTTGGGAGGCCGAGGTGAGCACATCACTTGAGGTCAGGAGTTTGAGATCAGCTTGGCCAATCTGATGAAACACCATCTCTATTAAAAATATAAAAATTAGTCGGGCATGGTGGTGCACACCTGTAATCCCAGCTACTTGGGAGGTTGAGGCAGGAGAATTGCTTGAACCCAGAAGGTGGAGGTGGCAGTGAGCTGAGATTGCACTACTGCACTCCAGCCTGGGTGACACAGTGAGACTCTGTCTCAAAAAAAAAAAAAAAGAGAAAGCAGAGGGAAACATTCCCCAATAATGCACTTGGAAGTGGAGGTGAAAGAGGTGGTTCTGCTCTCATTTCTGTGACCTTTGGCAGGTTCCTTAACCTCTTTTGAGACCTTCTAAATCTACAAAGAAATGCATTCAGATCTCTAAGGTTCTTATAGCTGTAGCATTATAATAATATAGGATATTGTTCAAGGGAACTTTAATGCAAGCCACATTTGTACAATTTTGAATTTTCTAGAAGGTACTTTTAAAAAGGTAAAAAGCAGGTGAAATTAATTTATAATATATTTTATTTATCTAAAATAGTATCATTTCAATATGTGTTAATTTATAAACATTGTTAAGATATTTTATGTTCTATTTGTACAGTCTTCAAAATCTAGCATATATTTTATACTTACAGCACATCCGATTTGGATTAGCTATATTTGAGTGCTGGATCACCACATGTGGCCAATGGCTGCTGCGTTGGACAGTGCAGGTGTAGTCTCTTTGTTACTGGCTTGCACAGTTCAGAGGCTGTCACATAGTTACAGCTGTCAGATGGTCTGATCCCATTTTCAGATCTCTTGGCTGCAATAAAATTCAGCTCACTCAAGAATGATCTCAAACCTTCATGTTTATAAATGAGAAATAGCCTGTCTTTGGTCATGTGATAAATTTGTATTTTCTCACTTCCTTGGCCATGTTGACACCTATTCAACTCCTAATGGCTGTCACCCTGCTGAAATACTGACGAGCACATGAACTGATCTCCTGAGGCTCACGTACCCTCATTATGGCTCCTTAAGGTGTGTGACCCATGGTCCCTATCTATCTGGCTCCTGACTTTGGTGAACTTGGCTGGATCTGCAAGTCCACCTTTAACCATTTTAATTATTTCCAAAAGGCCTGACATTAAATTGACTCCAGCCATCCACTTCATGCTTGTTTCTTGTTCTATTGGCTTTTCTAGATGAAAAAACATCCCAAATGGTAGACATCCCCATGCCCTGACTCACCACAGCCAATGCAAAGAAGGAAGTATTATTTTCCTTTAATTGATAGGGACAGTCCCTCATCCTAAGCCCCTTTCCTCGTTCATCTTCAGCCTAGTTATATTTCATCCTCTCTGACTGAGTAAGCACACAGTGTACCTTCTGTGTGGATTCTATATTGTTTCAAGAAAAGGTCATATTCTGATTTTTATCTTGATTTCTTTTGGGCTAGTTTTAAGCACATTTCTTTTAACACATGTTGGCTTTATTAAGTGCAAACATACATTAAAATATCAAAAGGAAGAATTATTGTGCACATATTCAAAAGGGTCCCCCAGTCATCCAATACTGTGTGGTCATTTTCTTTCAGAGCTCAGCAAAACTCTTGTTTTCCTTTGATTTCCAAACGTGAGTGTCCTTCGCCTTTTGGCCTGCATGTACTACAAGGCAGTGCAACGTGCATCTGTTCTCTTGGAAGAAAATATCAGTTTGCTGTCATCTCCACCCTTCAGCCACCCCTCATGTTAGTATACTGCAGAATGAAAATGTTGCTCAAAATGCACTTGGTAAACATTCAGTGACAACTAATGCTAAAAACGGACAGATGGTGGCAGCATTGACCAGCTGCTGCTGTGCATGGCTGCTCAGGGACAAAGCGGAGGACCTGGTGTTCTCAATCTGTCAGCCCTGCTTTTCCTAGGAAGGAAGGAAAGAACTTTGCAAGCTGGAAAATCATTAGGCCCAATCAGGATAACTTTCTTCAGTTCTGGTGGAAAATATACCAAGTGCAATAAGTTGCAGTTAATTAAATAATTTAATTGAAAGGGTGCTAGGTGAGCTGGTGGAGATGATTTGGGAAAATACGAAAGCCGTGGCAGAGTTCCTGCCCATAGAACCTTTCAACGTGCAGTCTGGACTTCAGGTGGAAACGGGTTCCGGATTACTGTAAAGACAGAGCTTCCAGTAACAGCTTTAAGATCTTTTGTAAAGTTTTTCTCTAAGGACAAAGACACAGATTGTTTCCCAAGATTTTTAATGTCTCCTGCTATTGTAAGTGTGTATTTGTTTCCATTTTGTTTTTTATAGCCCCTTTTTACTGCAGGGAACCTCTGCTTTTACTGTTCTTTACAGTCTGCAAAAGAAAGGCTTTCTGATTTGATGGCAGCTGAAGGTGGGGCTGATTTGCAAACTCAGGGCTCAACTTTAAGTGGAGAAATGGGAAGAGGGCATTTTTCTTCTAGGAAACTGGGCCTTTATTGAGGAAGGTTGGAAAGAGGTAGCAAAATCTAGCTGAGTCATAGTAGCTAATGTTAGTTTAGCATTTCCTGTTTGTCAGGCACTAGCTAAGCAATGTCTACACATGAGTTGATGAAACAACTCTAAAAGTCAGGCATTATTATTACTCTTGCTGTACAGATGTGAGGGGAGCTTAGAGAGATTAAATGACTTGCCTAAACTTACCCAGCCAGTTTGTGGTGGAGCTGAGCTCCCTGCCGCTCAGCTCGGTGCCCCACACTTCTGCGCTGTGCTGTCTTCCGGGAATGCTGGCTGTTGGGGAATGCTGATAGAGCTGCTGGCTGAAAAAAACTATTCAGGAGCTGTGGAGGGGCGATATAGACCCACCTCAGCCAGAGAACTGTTAGCCTAATATTGGTTGTCTGTGGGAGAATTTCAAGACAAAACAAATCTGTGCTGTGAAAGGCAGGAGGCCTTTGATGACTCCAAGGGTGATGGAATGATGAAATGCAAGATTTTCTGCTTATATTCAGGAGACAATGACATATTTGATCATTTGGCTACAGAAAAAAGGAGAAAGAATCTATTTATCCGGTTCATAAAGCAAATTGATTGATGAGAGGCGAAGCACCTTTACATTCACACCCTGTGTACTTGTCCTTTCTGCATAGACCAAGGGTAAAAGGAGAAGAGATGGTGAGAAATCCAGGCACCCTGTCGGCTCTGCCTTTGTGAGGAATCGTAGCTCAGTATCACGAGAACTCCTGACAACCTTCTCTGAGAAAACAATTAGGAACACAGCCTAGAAGATTTGAATGAGGGCTGTTAGAAGACACAGCATCGGCTGGATGCAGTGGCTCATGCCTGTAATCCCAGCACTTTGGCGGGCGGATCACTTTGAGCTCAGGAGTTTGAGGTCAGCCTGGGCAATACGGCAAAAGCCGCCCCCATCTCTACAAAAAATGCAAAAATTAGCCTGGTGTGGTGACTTGCACCTGTGGTCCCAGCTGCTCGCGTGGCGGAGGCTGGAGAATCGCTTGAGCCCACGAGGTAGACGCTTCAGTGAGCTGAGATTGCACCACTCCAGACTGGGCAACAGAGTGAAACTCTGTCTCAAAAAAGACAAAAAAAAAACAACAACACAGCATCGATTCATAGAAGTTGTGGGATACGTCACGTACTTCAGAGTCATTTGGAAATTGTTTGTGTTCCATGGGCAGTGAATTAACCCCCTAACGTTCCATCTGTTTTAGTATTAGCATTCCTCCTGCAATGTGGAATTGTTTCTTCTTTGCAAGCTCATCTTCACAGGAAGTTGTTTTATTTAATTTTTACTTTTCTATCTCTGAATCACTTTGGTTTCTAGTAATATTGAATTGTTTTCAGGACTTTCAGATGAGAGCTGGGTTTTTCTATAGATTCCTATGGCTCCATCCTGGGGAGATGGCAGGGGTATGTTATTGGGCTTTTGGGAAGTCGGGTTGAACACTTACCAGAGTGAGGCTTTCTGGGCTTCTTTCAGCCCTAGTATGTCCCACCTTTCTGTGGGCCATGACCTCAGACTGGTTTTCACATTCCTTCCTCCTCTCTCCCTCCCTGCTATGAAAGAGCTGTGCTCCAGGACAGCTTGCTGTCAGTAGGGGACACACTTTTATTTCTCCATTATCAGGCAAGCCCAAATCCCGGCTTCCTCTGCTATTTGCAAGACCAGGAGCCAAGCTGATCCAAGCCTTTACCCCAGCTCTGCCACTTTGTATTTTTTTCTGGCCCATTGAAGCTGCGTCTTTTTTTTTTTCTTTTTTTCTTTTCTATCATTGTTGTGTCTGAGTGAAATGGGATATTGAAAGTGTAAACTCATAGCATTTTCTTTACCCAGAAAAGAGAGACATATTTCAAGTGAGCCTAAGAAAAATGTCTAATTTAAATCTGCCTGAAAGAAAATGGGCTGACTTGGGAGCACAAATCATAAAGGAGAGGTCGAATGATTGTCTCTTAGAGAAGTTTTAAGGAGAATGCCTTCTTCTTCCTTCTTTGGAAGGGGTGGTGAATTAGATTTCTACTGAGTTCTCTCGTGGGTCTGTGAGTCTGGCTCTATTCAGGGCTGTTGTTTCTGCAGTTGGTGATCCCAGACGGGTGGGCTTTTTCTGAGTATTTATGTCCTTTTTATGGCCTTTAAGACCCCTTCTTGCAGTTTATTAGAACTATCTACTTTTACTGTGTTTAATCTGTGCTTTTAGCAGTGCAGAAACAATGTCAAGCACAAACATCAGAACTAATTTAGCATCAGGCATTTTTGTTTGGACTTCAGTAGCCAGCTTTGTTGGTATTGCACGTAAAAGAAGAGACTAAGAAGCTCTGCGTCAGAATCTAAGGATCTGTCTGGGAGTAAGTTCCCCAGTTTAGGGAAATGGACAGACTTTTTGACATTTATAGGTCTGGGTTTTTAGTTACCACATTGGGTGAACCATGTGGTCTGCCTTTTTAGAGGATAAACACAATTTTAGACATAATTGGTAGACGAGCAAGTTTTACATCCTGGTAAGTCACCTTTGTGGAGGAGAAAGAATTTTAGTTGGAAGTCAGGAGAACCAACGTTACCATGACTCTGACACTTCTAATCATTTGGTCTTGAGAAAATTCCATGGTTTTTTTTCACCTCAGTTTATCAATCTGCAAGTTCACTGAATTTGATTAAGCAATGTTTAAGGTTTCTTCATCTCCACAGGTTCCAAAAATCACATGCCACTGCTTCCAGGAGGGTCTGGCCATATCCAGAAGGGGGTTGAGTTCTTTATTTAAGGGCTCCCTATTCCTTAGCAGTTAAGGGGTTGGCCACTGGCGTTAGGCATTCCTATTTTCGAATGCCATCTATATCGTGTAAACTGTGTGATACTAAGGAGGTCACTTACCCTTCCAATTCTCTGTTTCCTTATTTATAAGATGGAAATGAAAATTACATTAATATCTATCTTACAGATAATGTTTTAAAGTTTAATACAATAATTCATAAAAGGACTTTGCTCAGGCATGGCACATAGAAAGGCATCGGTATGGGCCTGGCACGGTGGCTCACGCCTGTAATCCCAGCACTTTGGGAGGCCGAGGTGGGTGGCTCACAAGGTCAGGAGATTGAGACCATCGTGGCTAACACGGTGAAACCCCGTCTCTACTAAAAATATAAAAAATTCGCCGGGCGTGGTGGCACACGCCTGTAGTCCCAGCTACTTGGGAGGCTGAGGCAGGAGAATGGCATGAACCAAGGAGGTGGAGCTTGCAGTGAGCGGAGATCTTGCCACTGCACTCCAGCCTGGACGACCGATTGAGACTCCATCTCAAAAAAAAAAAAAAAAAAAAGCATCGGTATGTCCATCTTTGTGTTACTGTGAACTCCTCCTGGAGAGCAATCTTTCTACCTTATCTGTCACAGCCTAGCTCATTTATCTCTTTATTTTGATTGCTTAGTTCTGGGTTTTATATGAAGTAGTGTTCAATAAACAAATGATCTAGTATTTTTGAGAAACATGACTCGTACAAATATAGAATGAATACATGTCAAAAAATTTGCTTAGCTCTTTAATGAGGGAGCCTGCAAGATAGTAAAGCTGATTTATCAGAACTAGAGAAAAAGAATTATGTACTTCATATCAAAATAATTTTTCTAAATTTGATGCAAAACTGATCAACGTCCTATGAGAGAATAAAACTGTAAACTTTAAAGCAATCATCTCTTCTTGACATTTGTGTCTCTATAGGACAGAAATCTATGTTAACCTACAGTTACACAATTCTTAGATAGGCCTGTGAAACGCTATTTTAGTATGACATTATACGGACATTCAAACTCCTTTTTGCCATTTTAAATTTTGGTCAATTTTTCTAATTAGTTATAAGACTAAACCCAAAGTATTATTTATCTTAGAAAAAGATTAAACAGGGATATGATTCTAGTATATAAGTATCAATTTCCTGCCTAAACTTATAATAGGTACTAGGTCTGTCCATAATTATGTTTTCATAATGTTTCATTAAGGAAAATAGAGGGATATTCAGGAAAACACTATCAATTTCCAAGATGATACTATAGAGGGCAACCATTTAATAAGTACTTATATGGGCCATGTACCATGTTAAGTGCTTTATGTACATTTTAGTTTAATTAGTAAACAATCGTGTGAGGTACGTATTATTATCCCCATTTTGAAAATCAAGTAAATGAGTCTCAGTGAGGTTAAATAATTTAGTCAAGGTTATGCAGCCAGCATGAGTCAGAATTGAAATTCAGTCTGATTCTGAGTTTTATATTCCCTCCTGTGCCCTGTTATACTACCAAAGTCTTAAACTCTGAGAAATTTACAAGTGTGTTTCTAGTTAAACGCACACATGAATGGGTTTAGTTTTGCTTGTGTGATAGAACATGTGCAAAATGGTCCTTTTTCCTTTAACCATTTTGAAACTGCCTGTGATAAGCGACCTTTCTGTTCCCTACTCACTGAATTAAAACATACATGTTTTAAAGAAAAATAAAACCATTTTCTGTTTAGCTCTTGGAAGCCTCTGTTTCTCAAACTGTTTTCTTTGTAACTTATTTATCTTTCTTATATCTCTTCTGGCCCCCAATATGCCTGTAGGTGGGCTGGATCCTTTCCATCCTGGATGAACTGCAGCTGAGCCCTCAGCCTCCTGTGGGGGTCCTTCCTCTGGGGACTGGGAATGACCTGGCTCGAACTCTCAACTGGGGAGGGGTAAGAACTGCTCTCGGGGACTGCCCATATCATCAAACAACAAACCGGATTCCAGATCCACTGATGTTCTAATGGAAGAGGGGGGTACTGCTGCTGCTGTCCAAGACATAAGTTAGAGTTGAGAATCAAAGTGCCCTTGAGCCCTTATTTGATCTGGTAGCTTCTTCAGTTTAAACTTATAATCAGCTAGAAGGGAAAGGAAAGCTTGGTATGAGAGAAATATAGTGGTTAGTACACAGGCCTGCGGCTTTTTGAGGTATCCACTAGAAGACAGTGGGTGAGTTTGGCCTCAAGTCTACGTGCAAAAGGATCATACAGACTTCAGTTAATCCAGACTCTCAGCCCCAGCTAGGATAGCACATCTGGTTCAACTTTACACACCTTACTTGGGAGAGTTACGACTTTTTTTTTAGCATTTTTGTTTTGTTTTGTTTTGATTAGTGTCATCAGAGCTTTGGCTGTATAGGTACTTACCTGTCCTTTCCACAATGAAGCCAACTTCAGGCAAGCTTGGGGGAAATCGTTCTGCAGTCACTAAACAGCCATTTATTTACTTATGTATGTTATAGTACTAAGATAGTAAGAAGGCGCAATATATATATACACACACTGTGTATATATACATATGCATACACATATACAGCCCCACCAACTTTTTTTTTTTCTTTTTTGAGATGGAGTCTTGTTGTGTCGCCAGGCTAAAGTGCAGTGGTACGATCTCAGCTCACTGCAACCTCTGCCTCCCAGGTTCAAGCAATTCTCCTGCCTCAACCTCCCGAGTAGCTGGGATTACAGGTGCCCGCCACCCTGTGCAGCTAATTTTTTTTTTGTATGTTTATTAGAGACAGGGTTTCGCCATGTTGGCCAGGCTGGTCTCAAACTCCTGACCTCGTGATCCACCAGCCTCAGCCTCCCAAAGTGCTGGGATTACAGGCGTGAGTTACTGCACCTGGTCCCCACCAACTTTTTATCTGCTCATATGAGAGCATTACGTGGGCTGGGCTCTGTGAAAATTATATTCAGATATTTAGCAGATGCTAGTTGACCTTTGGGCAAATTAACCTTCCACAGGTCTTTTTTTAAAGTAGGCAGTGTAGAAATAAAAAACGTATTTACATGGGGCAGCTAAGGTTATCATCAGTGTTAACTTCTCCCTTCCAAATCAGAGCCTTGAATATCCTATTGAGGACAGTCTATCGTGCTGTCAGTAATGGATCTTCAAGGATTAAGTAGCTCCCTAACAGGGCCATTCCTCAGTGAGACTTGCTTCAGGTCACGGGAAGAATGGTGTCTTCCAAGGAGGTCAGGGAGAGGTGATTGAGAGGGAATGTTAATAGATAAGCATTGTCAATCCAATCCCTCCTTGATTCTTTCCCTGCCTCTCCAAACACATTTGTTTTGTGTTTCCCCCAAATTCCTCCAGTGAGAGCCATGGGGAGTCCTGTTTTTTACTCTGATAACAAAGTAGCCATCCAGCCTCCAGTATGACCCTTAATGTGTACCGGTGACTACTGGTTCTTGCTGCTGACAAAAAATATTCCTCAGCTCAAACCAGCCAGAACTAGTGTTTCTATGTATCTTACTTATAGTATTGTCTCAAATTCTAAGTACCTCAAGGTAAAAAATTTGCTCTTCAAACCTTGCTAATTATAAAATAAACAGAATATAGCAGCTTGGCTCTTCCTTGCGTAAAATAGCATTGGCTTCACTGTTCTCCACTCTGGACAGCAATGGATATGTTCTCTGATTCCTCAGGGCTACACGGATGAACCTGTTTCTAAGATCCTGTGTCAAGTGGAAGATGGGACAATTGTACAGCTAGATCGCTGGAACCTCCATGTGGAAAGAAACCCCGACTTGCCTCCAGAAGAACTTGAAGATGGCGTATGTAAGGTTAGAGAGTTTTTTGTTCTGCAGAAAGGAGCCCTGGAGCATCTGCCTGAGCTACAGGAAAAAAAATCCTGGCTGGAGAGTCATGTGCTGATGAATTCCTATGAGATAATGTGATAGTATTTGAGTTGATGGCTACTGGGGCTATGTGTATAATATTACCACCTAATGATTCTGCCCCATAGACCTCTAAATACCTAGATTCCATACCTGCTTCCAAAGCTCAGGGAGCTCTTCTCTGTCTTCAACTTCTGTACTAGAAAGACATGTATTTTGTCTTAATCATTCATGTTAATAGCAAATAACCTATGAGAAGATGAAAAAATATGTATATTTGGAAGCATTGGGCACTTGTTCTTTCAGTAGAAATATAACCTCCTGAGATTTCTGGCCTGATATAAAATATATCTTACGTTGAAGAGGTATTAACTATGCCAATGTTACCACTTGGGTGGGACTTGAAGATACCTCAATAAATGTTTTGACTTCGTGTTATTTAAAAAAAAATTTGACTTTTATTTTAGATTCAAGCTGCATGTGTGCAAGTTTGTTTCATGGATATATTATATGATGCTGAGGTTTGGGGTATGATTGATCCCATCACCCAGATAGTGAGCATGTTAACCAACAGGTTTTCAATCCTTGCCCCTCTCCTTCCCTCTCTACTCTAGTGGTCCCCAGTATCTATTGTTGTCATCTTTATGTCCAGACTTTATGTTTTCTTTTAGTGATTGAGCTTTTATTTCAACCGAAAAGCAAACCAAGGGATATATGAATAGTTGTAATTAGTACTGTGAGCCTTCAGTTGGTCCTTTGGTTCTAAATTATGGCCTCAATTTCAGATAAATTTGGTAGGTTTCTGAGTAGCCACTTCCCTCATATTACTTTCCATTTTCCTTCTATGATTGAATTTTCAAACTCTGTATGTGTAAGAATCTCCAGGTGTGTTTGTTAAAATGCAGATTACAAGGCCCAGTCACCAGAGATTCTGATTAAGTAAATGCAAGTTAAGGCCCAGGCATCTGTACTTTAAATGGTATCCCAATTATAGTGAACCATGCCATTTATTGAGGCTAAGATTTTGTGGGTATTTCCATCTTATAATAGATTAAGCCCCATATCATTTTAGATTTAGATCAAACCAACACCCATTTATTAGCATCGTGATCCTGATCAATTTAATTACATATATTATAATTTAATAGATTTTCAAGTTTCTAACTTGGCTAAATTAGATTAAAACATGTTTTACTCTGTCTTTATGGTTTTTTCACCTAAACCATGATCCTGAAATTCTAGTAGATTTCTAGTAGATATCATGATTGCTCAGCTGAACTCAAGTTTATAATGTCACAATGTTGTTTAAACAACAAGTGTCATCTTGAGATACGAAGCTTTTTTTTAATGTGTTTGACTTATAGAAATTGGATAGAAAACAGCTAAAGTATAAAGAAGAGTACCATATGGATATTGTAAGTTTCTTTTCCTACTAAACTTGGAATAGTTAGACGTGCAATAGAAATCCATATTTAATTCTCTTTCCAACAGCTTAAGAAATGGAAAGACTTCTTGGTGTAGCCAGGGAACACCAATCCAGATAATTAAAGGGTTTATTTAAAATGGGTTTTTAAAGAGATGTATGGGAAACTGGGGCAAGTTTTCCTGGAAAATATAAATAACTTAAAAACAGACTAAATTGGGATATGATTTAGGTGATGGTGACCAGATGTTCTCCTTAGCTATCAGTAGATGTTAAGACATGGGTTAGAATTGTGGCCAAAAGAACATAAATGGTAGAGGAGATGAACATGTCTGTGCTTTTGGCAGGATCACCAACCCATGCTGTCATTACTAAGAACTGGTATTTTGTTTAAGTGCAGGAACTGGATATTCTCAAATAAGAAGGCGGAAGAGTAAGACATGATTTTGGCATTGTTCTATGTGTTTAGTTTCTCTCTCGGTCCTTCATTTAGTTGAGACCATTTCTAAGGCTCACTTGGACTCTGAATCATTACATAGGCTTTGAATCAAGAGCTTCCATGTGGGGTCATTCCTTACTTTCATTAGAGACCAAGCCAATCCAATTTTCTTTTTTCTGCATTTATATCTGTCTTGTTCCCTCTCTTATTTCACTTTTTTCTTAATGAAAGAAAGTTCTCCTTCTAGTGAAACAGAAAATCTTGCTAATCAAGGGGCATATGAAGCACTGTAAAAAACATACTTTTGAAATCTTGAGGGTTAAAACACTTACCTCTCAGAGAAGACAGGTACAGTTCAATTTGGGACACAAACCGGATAATTAGCTGGAAACATTTCTCGTCTTTATTTACTTTAATATTTACCTTCCACTTGAGTCGCAGAAGGAAAAGCGGGAGAACCAGCCATTCCCACTCTTGCATTTTCCGCATGCTTTCTTAATTGTTCTAACATTTAACTGAAGCTTAAAATCACATTAGTTTTGCAGTTTTAATGCAGGATTTGAGGCTGCAGAGTTCTCTTCATTCAGCTTGCAGTGGTAACAGCCAGAGACCCAAAGGACTCTAGGAAGGAAAGTTAAAGCTTCCATGTGTATCTGTGTGGCTGTGTTTTCAGATTTCATGGTCATAATAAAGATATAAGGGTTGATAGATTAAATGAGAACTTGAATAATAGTAATAGGTAGTTTTGTTGTTGTTTTTCCTCTCTAGGCCAGCAATAACCAATGGGTCACATTGCCCTATTTTTTATATGACTTTTGTAAAAAAGATTGTGTGTGTGTGTGTATATATATATAGAGAGAGAGAGAGAGAGGGAGAGAAAATGGGTGATGGATAAACAAGTTAAATATTCATTTTACATTACAGTATTGGTTTGCTGAATATAAATTCTTGAAAAACACACATCCACTGATTAAGTTGGTTAGACATTATCTTTACAACTGGATTTACTTTCTAGGTTTGCTTAGTGAATTCTTCTCTGTAACTATTGCAAATATATATCCTTCAGCATAACAAGTTCCTATTATTACAGCATCTATAAAAATGATTCTCATTTAATAATTTGTATTTGTGACACATTTCTTATACTATTTATAATTCTTGAGAAAATTACTTGATTTTAGCTTTCACTCATGAATTAATCCAATAATTTCCTGTTCTTTCTACATAAGCACCCTCCACTTTGAGTTGTGGCTGATCTGTCTCCTAGGGACTTCTTCAGAGATAGGGGTCCAGCTTTAGGTTTTATTCTTCTCTTTCTGCCTGGCCACACAAAATTTTGCCTCTGTCTTTGTTTATCATTGCAGCTCCCTCTGAATGTTTTCAATAACTACTTCAGCCTTGGATTTGATGCCCATGTCACACTGGAGTTCCATGAATCCAGAGGTGAGGACAACGTCCCATTTCCATCTCCCAGGGAGGAAGTTTCTAGCAGGTGTTTTGCATGTTCCCTTTTGTTTGTATATCACTTACGCGTTTACAGTGTGCTTCAGTGTTGTTTCATTTTAACCTTCAGGATGACTCTGGGAGCTAGACAGGACAGGAACTTCTTATAAATGGGACCCTGAGACCTAGTTGTTCAGACAAATGGGACCCTGAGACCTAGTTGTCCAGGGTCTTAAAGATAGTAAAGGGCAGGACTAGATGTGTGTTCCAGGTCTTGGGATTGTTAATCTTTATGTTCTACTGGAAGATTTGAAGTGAGTAAAATACTAAGAAGTGATAGAGACTATTACTGAAGTCACTAGGATATTCTTTAGCTTCACAAAACACTATTAAAGTGCAATACTACACAACCACAGCCATTGAAATATGGTAGCAAAAACAAAAAAGTCCCCTCTGTTTGTATAAAAGAAACAACAGGCATCTTAGAACAATAGAGGAGCTATAGGTAGTTTAGGTTGAAAGCATAGGATGTAATGGTGATGGGATTAATTAGGAAGGTACTAGGGATCCCCACTGGATGATACAGAGGTGTGAATGAGACCATGTAGTGATTTCAGGTACTAAAAGAGATGGAGTCAAGATTAGGGGAACAGAATTTTTGAAAGAGAAGATGAAATAATGATATGCTATTAAATATTTCATCAACATTTTCTCATGCCATTTAGAACTGATAAAGTTTATGGGTTTGACTTATGTTTTGTAGTCCCGATTGATCTCTCTCTCTCTCTCTTTCTGTCTCATTCTGTCTCTTAAACTCTGTTCTTATTAATATAGCTATACTATATATCCATGTCTATGCCTGTATCTATATCTGTACCTAGTGCCTTCTGAATATATATAACCAGAACCATGCTAGGATGTAGATTGTTAAGAGACTTGTGAGATAAAGTCATAAATGAGAAGTACTTTACTTTTTTCCCTCCAGGTTATGTAAGAAAGGAAGTGGTGTTTAGAATTTTTGCATACTTTGGAATTTGAAATAACAGAGCACTAAAAGCTAAATTCAGATTTTCAGATTCTGGTAATAACATGAAAATTCTGATCATGCACTTATGCACTAGAAGTCAAGAGCGATGCTACAGGATTAAAAACCACTAGAGTATAAAATACAAGTAAGGAACCCATCTTTAAAGTCTCTTACTGGATCCAGCAATGTTAGCAGACTTTGACCTTCCTGGTTTCCCAAGGTTTTGAGAGGACAGGCTCTGTAAAGGTCAAATTCTGTGCCAAGCAGGAAGGATGCTGTTTGAAGAGAAAGCCATAGTTTGGTATTCCTCTCTGATTGGCCAGAAAAATCACAGCCAGAAGGCATGATTGATAATAGAACCTCAAATATCCTGAGTCAGAAACACTACCACTTTCCGCCTCCCTGCCTTAGACAGTTCTTGGATATTAGGTATTCAGAGGGACCTACCTTGGGGCCAACATTTATGACCTGTTACCGTTCTTATATTTAAGGAGAATCAATTTGGGAAGTACATGGGGGATTTTATTCTTCATTTCTTACCCCATTTTTTATCTCATATTCTTTAGCAGGATCCAGATCCTGGGCTTCTTAATAAAATACCCCAAACTTCTTAATAATACTTGTAAAGTAACACAATTATCACAAATACATGGATTTCCAAAAATAGGCATGAAAAGAGGTCTAAATGAATAAGTGGCCAACAATGAGCTCATTCAATGAGCTCAGTGAGCTCAAGTGAGTCTCATATTTAGTCTAACTTATCCGGAAGTTTTTCTAATGATTCACTTCCTTGAACTATGATGAAGTTTCTATGCATCAGAGTGAGAAGGGAGCAGGGAGAGACCCTTACATGGAAAGACCAGGCTTAGAAGAAAATTCTTTTGGGGAAAGTGATTTTTCTCTTTTATTTTAAGCTGTAGGACTATTTTAGAGTGGAATATGCAAATTGTTGAGTGTATGAACATGTACATTTATATGTATGTAATTATAAAACAATTAGTTAAAGATGTCAAGCATTAATCTTTGTATAGTTTATTGCTAAGGCTTATTGTGTTTTGATGCAGTATGAAATGGAATTGTAAACATTTCCCCTGCATGTAAATCAGAGCCTTTAAGGAAAATCAGCCACTGAAGGGCTGCTAAGGGAGAATTTATGTTAATTGGAAATAATAGGTACAATATTCATGCAGGTGGGATAGAGGTGGTAAAAAAAATAAATAACTATAAGATATTGGAACCAGATTTTGCTGATACACTTAGACCAGAGGTATGGACTTTTCAGTAGCTGTTATTCTGCTTTTTTTAAATAGTAAATTAAAAAATTATTTGTCTATGAAATATATAATTAAGCAAATAGTCTTTTTTTCTTTTTTCTTTTTTTACTGTTTCTGTTCATTTGTATTTTCCCCCTATTTTTAACTAGTTAGTCAAGAAATCTTAAGCTAAGCTATAGAAGAAAAAACAGGATAAGCAAGACCAGATTTTTAATTGTGGCAAGCTTACTTATTTTGTCAGTAGAGAGTGAGTGGCTGTTCTCAAACCAAGAAAACTCATAGTGAGACTTTAAACTGTTTTCCAACACAGGCACTGTCTGCGGTTTCATGGATCACTTGCCATAAAATACCTAAAGGGTAACACAAAGGCTCATGAAAGCCATTGTGAAAAAAATAAGCTTGGATAGTAGAATCTATGAGGTATTAGTCAAGAAAATGTAATACTTTTAAGTTGAGAATTATGCCAATACATCTACATAAAAATAGACAATTAATATAAATCTCATTAAAGGATAATTTTAAAAAATTTAACTATGGAAAGAATTTTTAGCACAGATGAAAATATAGCCCATCAAATGGACACTTCTCAGCATAACTACATATATTGTATTTCTTTTAGAAGGAATAATTAAACTGGCATTAATTCCCAATTTTATATCTACTTTATTCCAAACACAAGTCAAACTCAAAAACATGTTTAATTACATTTGGAAGCTGCATACATAGCTTACGGAAGTCATGCCCTATGAAAGTCAAAGTAAATAATCGCTTCTCCACCTTCTTCCACCTTTTCCTGTTATCTCCGCCCAATATCCCTGGAAACCCTCCAATTTTTACAAAGCATCTAGAATGCCTCCATCTTTAATGTGCTTGAGAATCACCTGGAGAGCTCCCCTCCACAGATGTATAGACTCCACACTCAAGTCATTCTAATTCAGTAGATCTGGCTAGGGCCTAATCATTTGCAATTCTAACAAGCTCTCAGTTAATGTCAGTGATGCCGGTTTGGAGCTACACATTTATAGTCCTGGATTACTGTCCCTGTAGCACTGGGCTACTGTACTAACTGGCCTGGAACTGGGGGAAAGATGATAACCAAACCATGGGATCTACTGGATCTGTAGGATAGGAGGGAGCTGGGGAGGAAGTAGGAGTGCTAATCTAAGTCGCTACCTTTAATGAGGTCTCCATAACAAAACTACTTTTCCTCTTTCACAGAAGCAAATCCAGAGAAATTCAACAGTCGTTTTCGAAATAAAATGTTCTATGCAGGGGTAGGTATACATTTTATTTCATAATTACTACATATTACTTAGTGCCAATTCACTGTGTATCATAAAGTTGCAAACTACATGAGAAATAATCACATATACATCTCATTTATATATGTCTATCTATGGTTACTGTTTCATGTCTGGGCTTAAGAATGAAAGTGAGGTGTATTTCTTAAGTTAGCTGTCAGAAAGAGAGTTGGTGTTCCTCATCTCTGAGCTTTTAAGCAAGCCCTGAGGCTTCATGTTGAACAAGAGAAGATGCTATTCAAAAAGGGATGTGAGGAACAAACATCAAAGCCAGTGTAAGAAATGGAGGAATTGTGTAGACTGAGGATGTCTGAAGAATTTTAGGTAAGAACGTAGTTTTCACCAGGGTGCGCACATTGACGTTTGGATTAGAAACTGGCAGAATATGGGGTGTTTTTCATGGACGCATACGTGAGATTAAAGGGAGTGCCTTCTTTTTCCTTCTTTTGTTTCTCAGGCACGTTCATAGTAGTAAATAGAGAATGAAAAAAAGGCATCCAAAATATCAGTACAGTTTAAATTTATGCCAGTGGATAGGAGGAATTTAAATAAAAGGCGTTTGGAAGCTGCATATGTAGTTTATGGAAGTCAAACCCTGTGAAACTCAAAGCAAATAAGGAAATCTTAGTGGAAAGACTGTATCAGCACTTAATGGACAAGGAAAGTGTTCAGAAAAGGTTGTCAAAATAAACCTTCCAATGACCCTCAGAATTGTCTATTTTTCACTCTCATTCTGTGTTCTTAAATTTTATAGTGAAACTGTAAATTATAGTTTGGAAACAGAGAAAAATTTCAACTTGACAACTACTGCACTGCTTTACTTTGGATTCTGCAGAAAGAGAACATGTTTAGAATTTTTGCATACTTTGGAATCCTTGGAATCTAGGATATGGAAGCAAGGATTTGGTATCACCATGTAATTACGAATTTCTTCTTCTTTATTTCCCTGTGGTATAGGCAGCTTTTTCTGACTTCCTACAGAGAAGTTCTAGAGATCTATCCAAACATGTTAAAGTTGTTGTAAGTATTGAATATGTTGATTTATTTCATTTGAATATGATATGACTGCCACAAAAAACTCCCAAATACTTAGTTTATATATTGAATCACTGGACTGCATAGAACTTTGGAGATCATTTTGTATAGTTCATTCAACCTACACTTATTATGTGTCAGGCACTGTCTTAGTTGCTGGGGATGAAGATAAATGAAAAGACTAGTTTCACTCCTGAAGAAACTCACAGTTCAGTTTTGAAGAAGGTCACATAAGTCACTTCAGAACAATAAAATTGTTATTCAACCATGTGTATAATATGGTTGTGGCACAAAGGGAGAAGTGATAACTCTGACTATGGTGGGGTCAGGAAGACCTTTATAAAAAAAAATGATGTTAGCTGGGTCTTAAAGCATAAACCGGTACTCTCCAAACAAGTATCTTTATTCCAGGATAATCTGAGGAGGATATTTATTCCAGGATAATCTCCGTTTTAGAACGAAGTGTTGATTTCATTATTTTGTGGTGACTCACTCTCCCACCTGGTCAAGGTTCCTCACCACTAGATGGACTTTTTGTGTATGTGCTGTTTCTTCCTGGGTCTCTATATCAGGTTGCGGAAATATACTGCTTGGGGGCAAGGGAGAGAGAAATTTATCTTTCTCAAGGTGACACATTCAAAAATAGAATAAAATTAGGTATTAAGAAAGACATTAATGTTTCCTTATAGTAAACAAGTTAAAAGAAGGAAGGAACATGACTTCGTAGCACATAGTCGTATAAGTAAATGACAGAATGAGAAAGAGAAAAAAGATATATGGAAAAGAAGTGATGAGAATATAGCAATGTTTGAATTTATCAATGCTTGGATTTATCTTATTCTAAAGAATGAGAATAATTTTGATGGGCCAGGCGCAGTGGCTCATGCCTGTAATCCTAGCTCTTTGGGAGGCCTAGGCAGCTGGATTGCCTGAGCTCAGGAGTTTGAGAGCAGCCTGGGCAAAATGGTCAAACCCCATCTCTATCAAAATACAAAAAATTAGGCAGGCGTGGTGGCATGTGCCTGTAGTCCCAGCTACTCGGGAGGCTGAGGCAGGAGATTGCTTGAACCTGGGAGGCAGAGGTTGCAGTGAGCCGAGACCGCACCACTGCACTCCAGCCTGGGCGACAGAGCAACACTCCGTCTAAAAAAAAAAAAAAAAAAAAAAAAAAGAAAAAAGAAAAAGATTAATTTTGACAAGAGAGAACAGAACAAAATATATACATGAAAATAGAGAAAAATATATGATCTTAAGCTAATGAGATATGAAGAAATATAAGGAGCATGAAAATATAAAAATTAAAATGTGTAATCACCAGTAAAGCATGTATAAGACATGAATCTCCTAAATCAGTTGAAACAAGAGACAAAGGCCTTTACCGCTGCTATTAGCAACACTTGGCATCCCTTTCAGATGTTTCAGTTCTCATACAATAAAAATATAAAGCAAGTATCTTTTAGTGGTGGAGACGCTTGAGACTGAAATATTGCCTTCTTAAAGCTAGATACAAGAACACATGGCCCATTGAACTATGAGGATTATTATTTTAATAAAATTGTGGCTATTAAATTTAAGGAGCAGCAACCTTACATTAAACTTCCCCTGTTTCTTCAGCTGCCTGCAGCCTAGCAAAAATTAAACTTTACTGCCCTTTCCAGTGTGTTTTGCATTTACAGGCGCATCCACAGTACCTGCCAGGAGACGCAATGCATGCTGGGCGGTGGCCGTATGGAATGGCAGTGTACTGTGCAAGTCACCGGATTGATGTGATTGATGTCAAACTCTGTAACTTCCTAACTGCTAGAGAGTTTTCTCTCTCATATCTCAGTCCCCTTGATGATACATGTCTCATGCATGGGTGACTTTATAGTAGAGTCTAAAAGATGCTTGCAGAGAAGCCAAAATGGCAGCAAATAACTAGGAAAGATGTGATATCAGCCTATATATGTAATATTAAAGGTGGAATATTTATATAAATTATATCTTATGAGGAGGAAAAAAATCATTATAACTAGGTGTGAACATTTGGGATTTAGTTAGGTCTACCTTTGCTAGGTATATGACTTTGGGGAAATCATTTAACCTTTCAGAGGAGTTTGCTTTCTTCATCTGTCAAATAGGTGTAACAAGACATGTCTTTGATGCAATGGTTTTTGACCATTGTGCTGTGACATAGAGAGACACAAGGATACTTTTGCAATGACATCATTCTATATTTTCCTGAGTGTGAGATGAAAAGGATGGAGGGTTAGTGAGAGTGATTAGATGTCTCCCCAACAACAGAGCATCTTTTCTTTGTCAGAGGGTGAAGTCAGTGTTTCTAATGCAATAGCTAGTAATGTCTCATAGAGATATAAAATATGTATTTGAATATTAGACTGAGAAAATACAAAATGACAGTAAAAACCTACATATAGCCATTATTTGTTCCACTTTCCATATTTTCTTCTTGTTATTTATCAATATATGAGCTTATACAAAGGAACATATTTTGGATGCAAATATATCCCTTTGTGTGTATTTGAAGTTGGGAAAAAGTTGAAAACTGCTATTCTAAAGGAATTGTACAGTTTATTGCAATAATATATTAAAAAATCTCTGTAAAGCAGTATACAGTGTAAGGCACACATTTTCATATGATTTGATGAGTTCCCAGAATCACTAACATGTTTCCCAGAAGGAAAAAGTAGAAAGTTAAAAAATGAATTCTGTTCTAAATACAATAATATTTATTATAATCTTTCTGCAATGCAACCATAATGCTTTATACACTATTAATATATCACATCCTAGGTTTTAAGTTTTAGTTGCTTATAACATGCAATTTTGAGATTTACAATGTCTACTTTTTTATTCATTGGCATAGTCATTTATAACTCATTTCAAGTTCTTAAGTAAGTTGGAAGATGTTTGCTAAGTAGTTGAGAGTACTAGAAAAACATCTTTAATGTCTAGAATTTTATTACTAAGTTATATTTGAAAATAATTTGTTTATTTAAAATTGTAAGATTTCTTGGAAACAATTCTTTGAGAATACTCATGAAAATTAGGCTGTATGGAGATCGACTGGGGAAAAAAATGCAGGTGCTGGAGACAACCTGACCACTAGCAAAATCATTATACTTAGATTGCAACTGATCCTAAAGAACTCTTTCGGAATTTGTAGGGAGCTTGGGGATGCTTTGCTCCTCTCTCCAAATGAGAAGGTAATGGGGAAATCCTGTGATAAGGGTATAAGGAAAGCAAATACGAGAGCAGGCTTTACGCCTTCGACATCGGAAAGTCTATAGTCATGACTAGAGTTATTCTCTTTTGACTTTTGTCACCAGTGGGAAATGAGAAAGGAACATGAAAGACTTTTCCTTGATTTATCAAAGGATGATACCCTTGCAGAAAGCGCTAGCAGATCAGGGAAGCCATGTTCGAGGGTTGTTGAGGCCAAGCTAGGCTGAGACCCTTGATTCCCAGGTCTAAATTCCAGGAAGACAGTGAATCTTTGAAGTCTAAAGTCTGAATGGCCGGGCGCGGTGGCTCACGCCTGTAATCCCAGCACTTTGTGAGGCCAAGGCGGGTGGATGACCTGAGGTCAGGAGTTCAAGACCAGTCTGGCCAACATGGTGAAACCCCGTCTCTACTAAAAATACAAAAATTAGCTGGGCATGGTGGCGGGCACCTGTAATCCCAGCTACTTGGGAGGCTGAGGCAGGAGAATCACTTGAACCTGGCAGGCTGAGGTTGCAGTGAGCTGAGATCACACCATTGCACTTCGGCTTGGGTGAGTCTGTACAAGATTAAGTTTCTAAGAATAAACCACGAATGAAGATAATACTACTGTATGATAGATATCTTTTCAAAAGTTTGCGGTACATAGACTTTTTAAAAAGTCTTCAAAATATTTGACATTTGCAAAATAAAAATTGTCTCAAAAAACGAAGAAAATAAATCATTATATTTGTGACTTGTTTGAATCAGATAATGATGGTGGTGAATACTACTGCTTTAACTTGAGGCTTTTTTCTTTTCCTTCTTTTAAGTGTTCATAAATCTTTTAATGTTGACACCATCAGTCTAGATAACTAATAATCATCCATTTTTAAGAATGATAATATTTCCTTTGATTGTGAGACCAGAGAAGAAATCATTTTAATCAAATGGAGGTTTTGTTCTTACCTTAAGTGCAAACAAAACCAACCTCTGTACCCTGGGTCCAGTAAAGCTATAACCAGAATATATTTTTAATCACTGTGACCGGCATTCTCTTAAGCAGAGATAGGGCAAGGAGAAAGAGACCATGGTGTGTACTATTGTCAAACTAGTTATCTTTCATAGGTTTTTAGACTTGTGACTACTTCAAAACCCCTTTTCTGTTTTGATTGTTTCAGTGTGATGGAACAGATCTCACCCCAAAGATTCAGGAACTGAAGTTCCAGTGTATAGTATTTTTAAATATACCCAGGTAAGCTCTGTTTATATTGTTTCCTTGGTTTGACGTGAACTCTGACTTGAGGTTATCTGTTTTCATAACAGAAAAGTTTCAGATGTAAACAATGAAGATCAGTTATCTAAATGGGTAATTAAAGATTTCTAGGTCTGATAATTCATTCTCCGATTTGGTTTATTTAGTGTTCTTTGTGGTTGGTGGTTTTGTGCGTCATGTGGCATGCATTGTCTGTACTTACCCATCTTTAAGAAACCCAGGCACCCCTCTTGACTGGAACATCTTAATTTATTTCTAAATTACTGTTCTTCCCCTCTTCCTCCCCCTCTAAGAATGAGAGAATTGAAACACTTTTTTTGTTCTCAGTTTCCTAAAAACTGTTGAAAAACCATCCAGTCTGATTCAAGTGCGGAATTCATTCAAAATTGTTGCCAGATGATTTCTTTGAAAAATAGGATGAGTTAGAGTATTGTTTTCTAGCCAGGATGTCAACTCTCCATGCTGCTATTACGCACTTCAGGAGAAAGGGATATTTAAGATAACTAGACTCAAAATAAACATATTATCTCAGTGGCATAAATTATGTTCTAGGCCCTGAAGCCAAGATTTTGGAAGGGATGGATCTATAACCATTTATTTGCCTGCCAAACAACTCAGACACAAAATCTGCAAATACATTGTATTTAGACTGAATTTAATTGAAATGAGAGTTGTATGTAAATCTGTGGCTAGGAAAACACATCATAGTCTCCTGATTATTCTTGGCAGTGCTCAATATAGTCAGTTACAATTTTATTCCAGAAATATTTACAGCTTAATTGAAGTAGAAGGCCTTGATTCTCAGAAAGCATTGTTTATTACTTTGCTTTATTATTCTTTCTCTTGTCCTTCCTCTCTGGTCCTTCTTCCTCTCTTGTCCTTCTTCTGTCTTTTCTTGCTTCTCCCTCTTTCCATCTGTATTCTTCTTCCTCTATTTCTCCAATTTCTTTTGTTTCCCATTCTCTTTCTAATCTCTTATCTATATTTCATCTCTTCTTCACTCTGTCTTCCATAGTTACCTTTCCCTTCTCCTGTGAGTACCTCTTATTTTGCTTATGTATTAATGGCAAATGCTTCCCACTTCATTTCCCTGTCTCTTTTCTACTGGCATGCATACATCTTCCTTTAAGACCAAATTCTGAAACCACCTATAGATAATTCATGATATATCATAGAAAACAGACATACATGAATCATAGTGAGAAATATAAATAACGAACGAGGAGAAAGTTGGATACCACAGGATACTTTTGTTGCAAAATTATGGCCCGTTTTCACAGGTTGGTATTTTGTAGATGATAAGAAGTGCATTTTCTTTTCTAATGGAAGGTGTGTACCAAGAATGGAAAACTGTTTTTATGTTTGATAAACATTGGGTCTGACTACAAACTAACACCTCATGATAGTCATGAGAAGGATGGGACATATTTACTTCTGTCTTTAATCTTCTCTTGCAGATATTGTGCTGGCACAATGCCCTGGGGAAACCCAGGAGATCACCATGATTTCGAACCTCAGCGTCATGATGATGGTTATATTGAAGTCATTGGATTTACCATGGCCTCTTTGGTGAGCAATATAACTATTTTATTAAAATGAAATGTATTTTAGTCACAGAGTTTATTCAATTCACAGGACTTTAGTTAACTTTTTCTCCTGCTTTATCAAGTTACACATTTTATGAATTATAGAGTTGCTTAGGAAAAACAAGAAAAAAAGTCATCATTTATGTCACTAAGAAAACTGATGCACATTTGTTTGAACCTCAAGAATAAATGAGTATCACTTCTTACTTTTCCTGATTAATTTTCTAACAGAATGAAAAGTTTTTATGCTAATTAAAAACATTACACTGGGCTGGGTGCAGTGGCTCATGCCTGTAATCCCAGCACTTTGGGAGGCCAAGGTGGGTGGATCGACTGAGGTCAGGAGTTCCAGAAGAGCCTGACCAACATGGTGAAACCTGCCTCTACTATAACTACAAAAATTAGCTGGGTATGATGTGCTGCCTGTAATTCCAGCTACTTGGGAGGCTGATGCAGGATAATTGCTTGAACACAGTAGGCAAAGGTTGCAGTGAGCTGAAATTGTGCCATTGCACTCCAGCCTGGGTGACGAGTGAAAGTGCATCTCAAAAAAAAAAAAAAAATTACACCATAGAAACATCCCAGCATTGGCACAGAAGCCATAGCATTTTATACTTTTTTGGTTCACTGAGGACTTTTGTGTTTAGGTAAAAAAGAAACTGTAGCAACTTGTGGATATCCATCTTACTTATGAGTAAAATGATCATCTCCATTATCACAAAATATCTGAATATACAAAGACATCATTATTGTGATATTAGTGCATACTCAGTTGCCACAATATTGAGATCACCTTGTATTTTAATTTTGTTTGCTTGCATTAAGGAAGGAAATTTATAGTGTAAGTATATTTTCAAACAGGTTTTAGCCATGCATTCCTGCTTATTATTAAATGATGTGCGGACCAGTTAAAATTACGCTTATCATTTCTTGTGTAAATCAGGCCACACTGAGTTTGTAATGCAAATAAAAACAAAGCTTCTGCTTGTCACCTTTGGTTGGCACATGATTTGTGCTGTACCTTATGCATAAAAGAAAGAAGGTTGTATTTCTCATTCTAAACAAATCAAAATAGGTCTCTTTTTTACTCATCTTATGAATTCCAAATAACTCTACCTCGAATTAGTGAAGTTTAACAGAAAAATCTGTTGTGCTTATGGCAAGAATCTTCATCACCTGATTTTGTGATGGCCCTTGTTAACTCATCTCTAGAATAAAATAGTTGTCATGGTAGAAAAGATTGGACTGGGGTTGACTTACTTTCCAGCGTTGTAACACAATATAGCTCCTTATCTCCAGAGCTTTTTATGTTTATTGCAAATGAAGATACAAGCCAAGAGCAAATAGGATTAAGTTTAGGAAGGATATATGCAGGGAAGAATTCTTTTTTTTTTTTTTTTTTTTTTTTGAGACAGAGTCTCACTCTGTTGCCCAGGCTGGAGTGCAGTGGAGCAATTTCGGCTCACTGCAAGCTCTACCTCCTGGGTTCACGCCATTCTCCTGCCTCAGCCTCCCAAGTAGCTGGGACTACAGGCACCCACCACCACGCCCGGCTAATTTTTTTGTATTTTTAGTAGAGACGAGATTTCACCATGTTTGCCAGGATGGTCTCGATCTCCTGACCTCGTGGTCCACCCACCTCAGCCTCCCAAAGTGCTGGGATTACAGACGTGAGCCACCGCACCCAGCCAGGGAAGAATTCTTGGAGGTGACAAAATCATGCCCGTATATGATGGAAAAAACTCTCTAAACTGTCCATACGTGGGTTACTTATTCTTTATTCACTGATCGAGTGAACATTTATTGAGTGGTTATCGTGTGCTAGAGCCTCCTAGTTCTGACTGTGTGGTAGAAGGCTCTCAGGGATTGTCTGCAAGATGACGATCCCTTACCTAGGCCTGGAAGGCCAAGGGGAATATTCAATATTTCCCCATTGCTCTTAGGATCAAAATCTCTGTCCTTACTTGGCCTGTAAAGTTGAGGTTCTGTCTGGTTCTCTAGCCTTCCCTGCTCTCATCTTTGCTTTCTAGCTCAAGCAGCTGACAAGTGAAGCACAGCATCGACTCTCCCTTGCTTCTTTTGTACCACCAAGCCATTGCACGTGTGCTCTCTCTCTCTGAAGTGTACTTCAACTGTTTCTTCTATGCCTTCTCAGACTATATCTGTGTCTTGTTCTTGTTCTTTTTGTAGTCTTTTCTGGTATGGGTGTTTTTTTTTTCTAACAATTGTATAATTAGTATAATTTTTATTATACTAATTCGTATATTTAGTATGATAATTAGAATATTACACTAATTATATAGGAGCAATACTGAAACTGGGTAATTAGTGGAGAGTTGAATGGAGGGCTCTTTCACTAATAGTGCACTAGGTTTATGAGAAACCAATTCTTGAGCTGAAGATAAAAAGGAAAAGAAGATAAAAAGGAAAAACAGTACCAGAAAAAGAACTACTTGGAAAGGGTTACCTGATAGGAGTGATATTTGCAAAGAGGAAGCAAGCAACCTGTGCTCACCCGGCAGGGAGCAAACCAGGAACATAAATACAGCGACTGCCAACTTCACCTTGACCTCTAGATCTTCTGCTGGTGGGTCTATCTGGAGAAGTCTAATTGGAAGCCAGAAGACATGGGAGCCACTGATGCAGTCCAAATAGGTCAGCCTCACAGAGCAGAAAAGAGGTCAGGGAAGGCTGGAGAGGCAGCTGGGGCAGCAAATGGTGAATATCCATCACTTCACTGTGGGTGGCCAGTCCACAACAGGGAGCCTGCGGCATGCAGTTGGCAACGCGTGATGTGACTGACTGAATTTTACCGGGAGAAGAAGAATGGAACTTGGCATTCTGGAAAAAGGAAAATTTACAAACATTTGGAAGTAGGAGGAACTGTAGTGCTTTGTGGGAACTATAAGTAGTTTCATGGAGTTTAATTGTAGGTGAAAAGAGAGAGTGATCACAGGTGGTGCTAAAGACGTGGGTAAGGGCCAGATCATAGAGTGCATCACAGCACTGATTTAGGAGCATTTACTTTATTCAGCATTCTTGAGGAGTTAGTAAAATTTTTTTAAAGATAAATATTTATATGGGAAGGTTTCAGTGTAAAAATAGACAAAATAATACAACAAACTCCCAAGTATCATCACTCAGCTTTTATAATTTTCACTTCATGGACAACCTTATATTTGTCCCACCTACAACCTCTTCCGTTATATTATTCTGGAGCAAATCCTAGACATTACGTGTATACAATATATGTCATATATACATCATATGCCTAGCATATATATCATTTTATCCATCAATAATTCGAAATGGACTTTTAAAAGATACTTTCTTTTATAAACATAACCACAATAACATTATATTATTTAAAAAAATGAAAATAATAGTACCTGAATATCACTAAATATTTACTCAGAGTTTGAACTTCCAGTTGTCTCACAAATATCATTTATTTTCTGATGCAGTTTCTTTGAGTCGGAATCCAGGTAAAACTTACACATTGTGGTTGGTTGATATGACTTTAAACTCTCCGTAGTTTCCCCTTCAACTCTTCCTCATTTATTTATTGAAGAAACTGGTCATTTGTCCTGTCCAGTTTCTGAGTCTGAATTTTGCAGATAGGATCCCTGAGGCATTTATTAAAATGTGCTTCTTTCTTTCTTCTGTACTTGATAGCTGGATCTACATACACTACATATATTTTCCCCCAAATCTACTTTGTAAGCAGTGTTTTCTTTTTCTAAAAAAGAATATATAATGTCTGGCTTTCTTTCTCCTTTTTTAATGTTGGCAGATATTGATGGTCAATGTCTGGATGTAGCAAACATTAAGGGTTGCAAAATAGTGATATTCTAATTCTATTTTTTTTTTTTTTTTGAGATGGAGTTTTGCTCTTGTTGCCCAGGCTGGAGTGCAATGGTGCAATCTCGGCTCACTGTAACCTCTGCCTCCCGAGTTCAAGCGATTCTCCTGCCTTAGCCCCCCAAGTAGCTGGGATTACAGGCACCCGCCACCACACCCGGCTAATTTTGTATTTTTAGTAGAGATGGGGTTTCACCATGTTGGTCAGGCTGGTCTTGAACTCCTGACCTCAAGTGATCCACCCGCCTCGGTCTCTCAAAATGCTTGGGTTACAGGCATGAGCCACCATGCCTGGCCTGATATTCTAATTCTATCCTTCTTCATTTACTACTTGAAATATTTCTATGAAGAAAAATTTCACTTCACTTACTATTTGATTACTTAGTCATATAGTTTGTGTAGGAAAGGCTCAATAAGTGATTCTTTTTCTTTCTTTATACATTTTCAAAATACTGAGTTAGTTCTCTAGCATCCTCCAATGGTGACTCTGGTTTTAAATGGCCTTCAGTTTTTGAACAATAATCCCATCAAAGATTGGGATTTAGCTTCCCCTAGTATTTGGTTGGGCCCCTGACTACTTGGATGAGTTGAATACAGTGAAGTAACACTGTGCACCTTCCTAGTCTGGGTCATAAAAAGTCCTTTCAGGATATGGGAAATTTGAGTGCTAGTGATGATGTCTAATTAATAGGATTTTTTAAAAATTCAAGGTAATACTTAGTTCCACTGTCTCTCTGCTTTCATTCCTTTAGTATCAATCATACTCATTTTTTGAATACTCACTGAGTCTACAAATTCTGCATCCCTAAGTGGGATACTGCTAGATAAAACTGTTAAGAAGTGAACCCAAAGAAAAGCCCTGTCCTCAGGGTGTTCATAGCTTGGTGTTATCAGGGGGACAAAGGAGTAAACAAGCAATCATAATCTGAGGCAGCAAATTCTAGGAGAAAGGCTGGGGTGAGAGTGGAAAGAATTGAAATCAGAACAGTGTTTGTAAAATGAGGTTGTCAGCAATAATTTCTTAGAGGAGGAAGGAGTCCGTGGGAGTGGAATTGCCAAGTGAACATGACCATCAGGGAATTAGCCTAAGAGACCACCATATCCTAGGAGAGGGTTCCAGTGGTGGCTCCTAGTAATGACACAGAGTCAATGAAGCCGTGGATGTGGAGAAAGGGCAGAGATAGAGTTCTTTAAACTGTCAATTGGGAGGCTAAAAGAGATGGAGTAAAACAGGGTCAGACTTGTGCTTTAAAAAGATTATGTGGATGACATTGTAGAAGACAACCAGAATTTACAACTGGAGGCAGGTAGACAAGTCAGAATGCTGGCATGTGAGTCCAGGTGCAGAAATGAGAAGGTCTGGCCAGGTGCTGTGGCTCCCGCCTGTAATCCCAGCACTTTGGGAGGCTGAGGTGGGTAGATTACTTGAGGTCAGGAGTTTGAGACCAGCCTGGCCAGCGTGGTAAAACCCCATCTCTACTAAAAATACAAAAAATTAGCCAGGCATGGTGGTGGTCACTTGTAATCCCAGATTGGTGGGAGGCTGAGGCAAGAGAATCACTTGAACCCGGGATGTGGAGGTTGCAGTGAGCCAAGATCATGCCATTGAACTCTAGCCTGGGCAACAAGAGTGAAATTCCATCTCAAAAAAAAAAAAAAAAAAAAAAAAAAAAAAGGAAATGAGAAAACCTTCAAGCCTGAAGAAAGAAAGTGCCAATGAAGACAGAGGGGCTGGTGAGTTCAAGAGAGTTATTTGGACATAGTGACGTATTGTGAAGGGTACAAAGGGAAGAGTATACCCAAATTCCAGGAGGCTAACATAGATAGCTAGGTAAAGGATAAATGCATTAAATGAGATAGAAAACATAAAAGAGAGAATATCTCAAAAGAAATACACTGTGTTTTATCTATTTTAAATTCAAAATCTCTGTAAGACATCTAAGGAAACATAGAAATGGGCAATTTAAAATATATGTTTAGAGTTCAGGAGATCTTTTCAGGTTGGAGAAATTGTTTTGGAGAGGGAGGAGTTCTGCCAGATCCTTTTTATTCTTCTCCTGTCATTTGTAGGAAAAAGAGAAATAATTGCAGATGGCAGTTGGCAAAAAAGGAAATGGAATACTAAAATTAGGTCCGTTATTTTTTTCTCTTTTCATCATGTGAATAAGGTAATCCATATACATCATCAGCTAGCATCAAATGCATGATTGAATCTCAGATTCCAGTGACTCTAATTGCTTCCAAGAAAGAGAGTGCTATCTAAGAAAAGCAAAATTAAATGGAGTTTAAATTGTATGGTTTTGAACATTCTGTGACCTCTAAATGTATACTGGCATATATTTCTCTCTTTTTAGACACATCTTACTACTTGCTACTCATATAGCAGTACAACATTGTATTTTTTTTTCATTCAGGATGAAATAATCTAATTTGCAGTCTTCAATTTCACATTTCTTGAACTACTATATTGCTTATATTTCTAAGAAAGTAAATTATTTGAAAACTCAAACATTTGTTTAAGATGATTATGTAAACAGACAAATATAGTTATTTGGGTATATGTGTATATATTTTTGCATATTTAATATAGCTGCTATATAATTAAAAACATAACCAGTAGGTCAAGCTTTTTAGAAACAAACTATTTTTCTTAGAAATTTATATGTGTGTAGTAATTAAAGGCTATAAACTTTTAAAATCATGGAATACACTAATAAATATATTTGTACATTGCTTATGATTTAAGTGAAATCCAAAAAAAATGATAATTCAGAATGGCACTTTAATAAGAGAGCTTTGAAATAGAATTACTGGAATGAGAAAAAAGACTGTTTCCTTTAGACTCTTTATCTTGTAATTGCAAATTTCAAAGTAGAAGTCTTCAATTCATTTTACTGGTTGAAATGCATTCCTGCTAATTAAGATGATTCTTCATTGGGTGCTGGGTAATCTGATTACCTTTTTGGAGTTTACACAGACCATAATCAGACATTGTAATTTGTATTTATTTCTGCCACAATTTTCTGCCATTATTGTTTCTAAGGTCCTTTCATGTTGAGTTTGTTTCTAAGTAATTTAAACTTCTCAAGACGTTCAAAGCATTATTCAGTCAGAGGAATTGGGAACCTAATTTGCCATTCAGTATGAAATCCAAAGATTTCAGTCTCGTAAACTTTAAAGAAGGCACGTCCAGCTTTCTTTTTGTTAATTGAAATAAAACTGTGTAAGTTTCTTTATAGTTATGAATTAGGAAAGCAAGAGGTTATCCAGTGAGTAAAAAGTACACGGAGAAATTCTCAGGGTTGAAGTTTTACACTTACCATATATCTTTGTTTTAAGAAAAAGGTAATATTAAATGTATGCTTATTTTGATAATATACATAAGAATTAAAGTAAAATATCAGTTACAATTTTATGACTCATAAATAAATAACTATATTTGATGTGTTTCTAATTGCTTTATTTTTACATTTTTAAAAATACATGAAACCATATTATAAGGAAAACCCATACTACAAATGGCTACCTACTTTTTTATTGTATAAATATAGCCTAATTTATGTAATAATTATTTTATGCAAAGTTTCCTTTATGAAGCTTTTAGGTTTTTGATGTTTTATATTGCAGATAATCCTGTAATTAACATAATTGTTTGTAAACCTCTCTTCACATTTCAAATTATTTTCTTATGGCAAATCCTAAGGAAATTACAATGACATAAGCATTTTGAAGCCTCTTACTAAAAATTATAGAATTATTTTTTAGAAATGTCATACTGTTTACTTGCCCAAGAGCGGCATATAGAGTTCCTGGATGAGAAGTGATTTAGTAGACAGAGTTCCTGGGGCCGGCCGCGACTGTGGCGGTGGGGGCGGTGGGAGCCCCGCAAGGCGTCGGGGGTCGCTGAAGGCCAGCCAGCTGCATTCCAGGTGGCACGAGGGACCGCCCTTGTGCTCAGAGAAGTGATTTAAATATCCAACAGATGTTGAAAATGTGTTAATGGATACAGACATAAATGATGTTTAAATATTATACTTGATGAAACAGGGAAGAGAATGAACTTCCATCCCTGGAAGGAAATAAAGGAATTATATATGTTTTATACAGATAAAATTCTGGAACAGACAATTATGTCCTTACAAACAACAACATTTGAGAGTAAGGATAAGTTTATTTTTATTGTTACCATTTTGTCTTTTTTTAAAAGAAGTTGAATGTGTTTTTTTGCATATTTTAATGGGCTGTTTATCTTTTATTGTTGAAATAGAAGAGATATATTCTGGATACAAGTCTTCTGACAGATTTATTTATTAAAAATAAGTTCTTTTTGTTTATACTTTTCCTTTTTGTGTTTTTAGTGTTTGTTTTGATGAGCATGTTTTAAACATCCAATTTTATGAAAAAGGCTTAATTTGTATTAGAGCTTTTTGTGTGCTTCCTAAGAAATCTTTGATTACTCCCAGAAAGATTGGGAGGCCATTCTCCTATATTTTCTTCTTGAAGATTTATAATTTTGGCTTTTATATGTAAGTATATGATTCAGCTCAAATTAATTTTTGTGTATTGTGTAAGATATATATTCATTCATAAAAATGCATTTATCCAGTTTTTTCCAGCACTATTGGTTGAATAAACTTTCCTTTTCTGTAAAATTGCTTTGGTGCTTTTGCTTGGTGTCTAGATTCTATTCTGTTCCATTGATTTGTTTATCCTCATTGCCAATACCACACTATCTTAATTAGCTGTATGGTAACCCTTGAATCTGGTAATATGAATCACTTTATTGTTCTAACAGTGTTTTCCTTGTTCTAGATCTTTTGGCATTTGCATATAAATTTTAGAATCTGTTATTATCTGCAAAAAATTAGGATTTTAATTGGAATTGCATTTAAGTTTTAGATAATTTGGGGAGGAATTGGAATATTAACAATATGAATGTTCCAATCCATGAACATGGTATATTTCTCCATTTATTTAGGTATTTAATATCCAT
Source organism: Pan troglodytes (assembly GCF_028858775.2). Classification (NCBI taxonomy): domain Eukaryota; kingdom Metazoa; phylum Chordata; class Mammalia; order Primates; family Hominidae; genus Pan; species Pan troglodytes. Next base: position 152,927,318 of record NC_072404.2, on the reverse strand, counting down.
CAACAATGTTTTGTAGCTTCAGTGCAATTTTCAGGTTTTTGCACACCTTTTGTTAAATTTATTTCTAAGTATTTTTTAATGCTATCTTAAACAGTAATTTAAATTTTACATTTAATTATTATTGCTAGTATATAGAAATAACTATATGTGTGTCTATACATATACAAATACATATTTGTTTATTGACCTTGTCTTATAACTTTGCTAAATTGACTTATTAGATCCAGTAGCTTGTTTTTTTTAATAGATTCCTTAGGTTTTTCTGCAACCACAATTATATTGTTTGAAATAGAGTTTTACTGTTTCCTTACATGCCTTTCCATTGTTATTTTTTATTTAAAAAATTTTTATGCCACTCTAGAAAATTCTTTAAAACTTCTTTTTCTTGGATGTTCACTAAGATGTTGAATAAAAATGATAAGAATGCACGTTTGTATTGTTCCTGATTACATGGGGAAGCATTCCATATTTTTCATAAAATATGCTTAATTGTTTTTTTTATTAGTGTCCTTTATATGATGAAGGAATTTCCATTTCCTTCCTACTTTCCTGAGAGCTTTTGATCACAAATGAGTGGTGTATTTTATCAAAGATTTCTTGTATCTGTGAAATTGACACACAATTTTCCCCTTTCTTTTGTTTATATCACTAATTTCATTAATTTTTAAAAATCTTATACTGATCTTGCATTTCTAGGATAAGCCCCTCTTAGTCTTGATTTATTATCATTTTTATATTGCTAGATACAGTTTACTAATATTTTGTTAAGCATTTTTGTGACTATGATCATGAGGGAGAGCGATAAATTTCTTTTCTTGCATATCTTGATTGGGTTTTGATATAAAGGTTCTACTGGCCTTGGAATCTGAGACAAGAAATGACATTCTCTTCTATTTCCTGAAAGAATTTGTGAAGACTGGTACTATGATTTTTTTCCTTATATATTTCATAAAATTTCCTAATATACTATTTGGCTTTGAGATTTCTTTAAGGCAAGTATAGATAGAGAATTATTCATATTTTCTATTTCTTTTTGAGTCAACTTTATTAAGTTAAATATTTCATGAAACTTGTTCATTATTTCGTCTAAATTGTTGAGTTTATGTTTACAATGCTATTAACATTTTACTGTTTGTAGGATCCCCCCTCCATTCTGGATACAAGTAATTTTATCAATTTACCTATCTTTTTCTCATAATCCTTTTTCTCTTTCTTACCTTATGCTCTTTTTTATTTTTTGATATGGAGTTTCTCTCTTGTTGCCCAGACTGGAGTGCAGTGGCATGATCTTGGCCACTGCAACCTCTGTCTCCTAGGTTCAAGTGATTCTCCTGCCTCAGCCTCCTGAATAGCTGGGATTATAGGTGCCCGCCACAAGGGCCAGCTAATTTTTGTATTTTTAGTAGAGGCGAGGTTTCACCATGTTGGCCAGGCTGGTCTCGAACTCCTGACCTCTGGTGATCTGCCCACCTTGGCCTCCCAAAGTGTTGGGATTACAGGCGTGAGCCACTGTGCCCAGCATTACCTTATACTCTTACTTCCATACATCTTTCACATTCCATATAAGCTCCACAAATCAACATTAATGTATTTGCTTTGAACAATTGTTACTTTTAAAGAAATTAAGAGATGAAAGACAAATAGAAAGTTCTTTGTTACCCACCTGTCTCCCTTTCCAGTGCTATTCACTCCTTCCTGTTGATCCAAGTTTCCATCTGGCGTCATTTTTCTTTAATTTCAATGATTTCCTCTAGCATTTCTTATAGTGAAGTTCTGTTGGCAACAGTTTTAAATTTTATTTTTGTGAAAATGTCTTTATTTTATCCTCATTCTTTGAATTATGTTTTTGTAGATATAGAATTCTGAATTCTGGACTGACAGGTTTGTTTTGGTTTGTCTTGCTTTAGCTCTTTAAATAGTTGTTTTGTTTTCTTCTGGCCTCCATATTTTATAATGAAAAGTCAGCTGTCATTTGCATCATTATTCCCTTATATATAGTGTGTCTTTTTTTCTCTGTTCTTGAGATTTTCTCTTTATTTGTTGTTTTTTTAAAAATCAAAATTTTAATTTATGAGTAGTAATTGTGCATATTCATGGAATACATAATGATGCTTCAACACATATAATGTACAGTGATCAAATCAGGATAATTAGCATATCGATCATCTCAAACATTTGTCATTTCTTTGTGTTGGGAACATTTAATATCCTCCTCCTAGTTTTTTGAAACTAGATATTACTGTCAACTATAGTCATCCTACAGTGGCATAGAACACTAAAATTTATTTCTTCTATCTTGTTTTAATTTTGTATCCTTTAACAAGTTTTTTCCTGTCCCTCCCTTTCCTTCACCCTTTCTAGCCTCTAGTATCCTCTGTTCTACTTTTTACTTCTGTGAGATCAACTTTTCCTAGCTTCCACAAATTAACGAGAATGTGTGGTGGTTAACGTTCTGTTCCTATCTGATTTTATTTAGCATAATGTTCTCCAGTTTCATCCATGTTGCCACAAGATTTCATTCTTTTTAATGGCTGAATAATATTCCATTGTGTATACATACTACATTTATTTTTTGTTTTTTGTTGTTGGACACCTAGGCAGTTTCCATATCTTGGCTATTGGAGCAGTGCTGCAATAAACATGGGGGTACAGATGTCTCTTCAATATACTGGTTTCCTTTCTATTGGATAAATGCCCAGTAGTGCAATTGCTGGATCATATGATACTTCCATTTGTTGTTTTTTGAGGAACCTGCATATTCCTCTCCATGGTGATTGTAGTAGTTTATCTTTAGTTTTAAACCTCTTTGTTATTACTTTCTTATTGCTGCTGAGAACAAATGACCACAACAGTGGCTTAAGACAACATACATTTATTATTTTAAATTCGTGGAGATCAGAAGTCTAAAATGGGTTTGTAGGCCTGTGTTCCCTCTGGAGATTCTATGGAAGAATTAGTTTCCTTGTCTTTTTCAGCTACTGGAGGCTGCCCACATTCTTTGGCTTACAGTCCTGTGCCACTCCAGCCTGTTTCTATTCTTGCATTGTCCTCTCTGACTTTCATTCTCTAGACCCTAATTTTTCTTTATAAGGACCATTGAGACTACATTGGGTCCACTAAGACAATCCAGAATAATCTTCCTATCTCAACAACCTTAGTTTACTTACACCTGAAAAGGCCCTTTTGCTCCATGAGGTTTGTGTGGTTCCTGGGAGTTAGAACATGGGCATCTTTTTTGGTGGTTGTAGTGGTGAGCACTGTTCTGCCCACCACAGTGGTTTTCTTTGCATTTATGCTGTTTTAGGTTCACTGGTCTCCTTGGACCTAAAGGTTTATTTTTTTCCCCAACAAACTAGGAATATTTTTATTCGTGTATTTTATGCTCAATTCTCCCTTTCTCTGCTTCTGGGATTTAATTAAATGTATTTTAGATTGCTTGTTATTGTCTCATAGGCCATGAAATAGAATAAAACATTTCTGTCTCTGTTTTTCAGATATGGTAATTTCTATTCATCTGTTTTTATCTTCACTGGCCTCTTTTTTTCTGCAGCTTTCAATTTGCTCTTAAGTTCACCCAGCAATAATTTTGTTTTCTTTTTCATTTTATTATGGATGATGTTTTCTTGCTTCTTTGCCTGTGTTGTCCTAGTGGATGATACATCGTATGTGGGTCTGGATTGTGTTTCGTTGTGACTTAGTGTGTACTGTCTTAGCATTACATTTTACTTAGTTCTCCACTTCCTGCTTCACAAGATAAAAAAATCAGTCTGATATAAGGGATGAATTCTACTGGGCCAGTATTAAAAGATGGATAGGGTATATTTCTTTTGTTCCAGAATTATACAAATCTATTTTATTCCATTGCTCCATTATATTTTGTTGATTCTGTCACTATACTGCCAGGATATTGCAGATTTTAGAGGAATGATTGTCCGTATAGCTACCTTTAAAGCATACAAATGATTTTTTTCTCAAACCGCATCATGAATATGAGTCTAAATCTCACTAACAGCCATGAAACTGGACAGGTCCACAAGAGTGGCTTTTTTTTTTTTTCCTGCTTCTCATAAACTCACTTTGGTAGTGACTAGAATCTACTTTCATTAAACAAAAATGAAAAAAGACACATGTATACAAGTAATCCCAATGAGAGTGTTGAGATGTTTACAAGACTTTTTCATAGAAAAATGTTTGACTTACAGTAAGTATGCAATAATTGCTACTTTTTTTTAAATTTGCAGAAGGGAGGTTTTTCAAATGCAGTTCTTTCCTTTTCACTCGCTGGCAGTTTAGAGTGGCTGGACAATATCACATCACTTATATAGTCAAGGAAAGAAACAGGGCTCTAGATGGGAGGAGGTGGAATTTGAGAACATGATTATAGAATTGTAGGTACAACCTAGAATCATAAAATGCTAGTTCTGAAAGTGATTGTAGCATTATACTGTAATCACTTTACGTATGAGGAAACTGAATTTATGGAATTATTTTTGCTATAAATATTTATTAGTGTGGACAATAATTAATACCACCACTACTAATTGCATTTAGATTCCCTACAGCATGTTTTACCATGGAGCTTTAAAACACACCAGTGGGCTGGGCGCAGTGGCTCACACCTATAATCCCAGCACTTTGGGAGGCCAAGGTGGGTGGATCACCTGAGGTCAGGAGTTTGAGACCAGCCTGGCCAACATGGCGAAACCCTGTCTCTACTAAAAATACAAAACGAAATTACCTGCACATGGTGGCGTGCACCTGTAGTCCCAGCTACTCAGGAGGCTGAGGCAGGAGAATTGCTTTGGAGGCAGAGGTTGCAGTCAGCCGAGATCGTGCCACTGCGCTCCAGCCTGGGCAACAGAGTGAGACTCCATCTCAAACATAAATAAATAAATAAAATAATAAAAAAAACCCAGTGCCTAGAAATGTTAATTCTTGATAAAATGAAAAAAATCTTAATGATAGATGTTCCTGACAGTAAAATAGCTTGTAAAATGTTGTGTCAAAAACTATGAATTAGGTGATATTGGTGCCACTGCAAATTATGTAAGTAAAATTTCTCATTTTGGTGACTAGCTGAGTATATCAAAGAGGAAAATAATTCAATAGGAGATAGATCCATTGAGGTTATTTAGTACAGGAGGCTAGTTATGGGATGCTAGAAGAACTGAAAAGAGGTCAACCCATAGATTAGCAATTCATAAATCAACAACTGCAGGAAGTCTGTCACCTCTAGGGCTAGAGGGACAGCGAGAGAAGATGGTGTTATTAGCATCAAGGAGCTCAGGCTATAAAACAGAGCTGGAACCTGGGAGAAGTGGCCACCTGAGAGGCCTGTTGATGGGCATGGTGGGAGGGTCATACGGCAGAACTAGAACTCTGGAGAAGGGAATCGCTCCAGGAGAGTTGGAGCCTCAGTGAGGACTGCCTGTCTGAGTTGGAGCCACAGGGACAGGTTCGCCTGGAGAGAGTGCTTCTCAGTAGGAAATGGAAGCTCAAAGGAATTATTAGCTATTGCCAGACACTGATTGAGAAAAAGAGATGGGAAGAAATACTTACTCTCTCCTCTCTTTCAGCCCACTAATATTTATATTTGTATTTTTATTTCTTGTTCCTTTGTGTATGACGTGAGGTAGAATACTGATTTTATTTTTCTCTATATAGTGGGAAATATTCCCAGCCTCTTTGGCTAAATTATCCATCATTTCTTCAATAATTTATAATGCCACATCGCCATAGTTCATGTACTCATATCTTTGAGTCTATTCTGTTCTATTATTCATTTCCACTGGCTTTCACTATTTTAATGACTGCATCTTTAAGTATTATATATTTCGGATTCTAACAGGGGCAGTCTGCTATCCATTGCCCCTGTTCTTTCCAACTATCCTTAGTAATTTATGGATCTTTATCCTTCAAAATTAATTATTGAATCATTTTTATAAGTATATTAGTCAAGATTCTCCAAAGAAACAGAACAAAAGGGAGTGTGTGAGTGGGGGAGAGAGACTGAGATTTATTTTGATCTCACGTGAATTGTGAATTGGAGGCTGGCAAGTCCCAGTTTGCACCAATTTGCAGGGTAGGCTGACAGGCTAGAGACCCAGGGAGCAGTTGATGTTTAAGCTCAAGTCCAAAGGCAGGCTGATGGTCAAATTCCTCCTGTTCTGGGAAGGTTCTTCTTTTTTCTTTTTAGAGTCTTCAGCAAGTTGGATGAGGCCTACTCATGTTTGCTTTACTCAAAGTCTACTGAGTTAAGTGTTAATCTCATTAAAAAAATACTTTCATAGAAGCATCTAGAATGTTTGACCAAATATCTGGTTACTGTGGCTTAGGTAAGTTGACATGAAATTAACATGACAACAAGATTCCTTAAAATAGTATTTCTATTATTTTAATTTGAATTACGTTGAATTGGTACATTAATTTTGGAAAATTAACATTATTAGAGTATTGAATTATTCTGTTCATGAATATAACATACCTCTCCATTTACTTAAGTCTTCCCTTACATCCTTCAATAAAGTTTTAAAGTTTTCTGCATAAAAGTCTGCATGTACTGTTTTTGTTGATATTGTAAATGGCATTTTATATCCTATTGTATTTGTTTATTTAATGCTAGAGTAGTAGAATACTATTTGTTTTTTAATTCAACAGTGTATCAGCCATCTTTCTTATGAGAATTCAGCAGTGTATCAGCCATCTTTCTTATGAGTTTTAACACTTGGCCTGTGAATTTTCTTGGAATTTTTGTGTATGGGATGATATCAGTAGAAATATTAGTAAGTTTGCATTTTTTCTTTTAATTCTTTTTTTTTCTAATTTTATTTCTTTGTCTCATTGTGTTGGTCAGTACTTCCAATATTATGTTGAAAACTTTCGTTGCTGATGGATAACTTTGTTTCTTGAAAGGAATGCTTCTAAATTTTTTTTTATTGTGAATAATATTTTTTTCTAGGTATCTTGGTGGGTGATCTTTATCAGTTACAAAAGCTACTTTCTATTCTTAGTTTTCTATGAAATTCATTTTTATCATAAAAGGCATTGAACATCTTTTTTTGCTTAATCTTTTGAGATGATAATGTGGTTTTTCTCATTTAAATCATTAATGTACTGAAATTACGATGATGTATTTTCTGATGTTGAGTAATTCTTAATTTCTTGATTCTTAACAATAAACCATAATAACTTTAACTTCTATAAAAGAGACCACTGGCAGCAATTAGATTTTTTTAAATGATTTTGGCATTTATGATTATGAATATAATTTAGGATAAAATTTTTTGTTTTCTTGTACTGCTTTTATCTAGTTTTGTTACCTTAAAAGCTATAGCATCATATTTTCTAAAGCATCTTGTATTAAATAGACACTGTCTTTCCTTAACATTTAGGTAGGACGGACTTGTAAAACATCTAGCCTCTTTGACATTTTTGGGGAGGGGGTAGTGGGGAAGGTAAAATGAGGAACATTTTTTGATAACTCTTTCAATTTTTAAAATAGCCCTAATCTATTTAATTTCTGTATTTATTACACCAAATTTTGTAAGTTATATTTTTCCAAGAAATTTCTTTCTTATCTAGGTTTTTCGATTTATTGTTTTCATAAAATTCCTGCATGATTTTCAGAACTCTGTATTATCTCTTTAGCTAGCTCCTTATTTTATTTATTTAATTTTATTTTTTAGATACAGGGTCTTGCTCTATTGCCAGGCTGGAGTGCAGTGGCATGATCATAGCTCACTGCGGCCTTGACCTCCTGGGCTCAGAAGATCCTCCTCCCTAAGTCTCCCAACTAGCTGGGACTACAGGCATGCACCACCGTCCTCAGCTGATTTTTAAATTTTTTGTAGAGATGGAGTCTGACTATGTTGCCCTAGCTGGTCTTGAACTTCTGACCTCATGCCATCCTCCCATTTTGGCCTCCCAAAGTGCTGGGATACAGATGTGAGACACTGCACCTGGCCATTTCTTATTTTTAATAAAGAAAATAATTTTGGCCTGGCACAGTGGCTCACACCTGTAATCCCAGCACTTCGGGAGGCTGAGGCGGGAGGATCACAAAGTCAGAAGATTAAGACCATCCTGGCCAACACGGTGAAACCTGTCCCTACTAAAATACAAAAAATTAGCCGGGTGTGGTGGCGCATGCCTGTAGTCCCAGCTACTCAGGAGGCTGAGGCAGGGGAATCACTTGAACCCGGGAGGTGGAGGTTGCAGTGAGCTGAGATTGCACCACTGCATTCCAGCCTGGCAACAGAGTGAGACTCCATCTCAAAAAAAAAAAAAAAAAAAAAAAAGAAAATAGTTTTATGTTTTCTATTCTTTTTTGTTTAGTCTTACAAGAGGTTTGTTTACCTTGTTAGTCTTTAAAACACAAGCAGATGATCTCTTGCGCTTGATCTCCATGTCACAGATTTTTTCCTTCGGGTACTTTGCTCCAGGAATGAGGCTGGGGCTGTTAGTGGCGGTGAGGAAGGAAAGGAGAGTAAGGTTTGCTCTTGCTTCACCCCTCCCCCAACCCAGGATTGCCTGTTCTTTCCATCTGACAGCAAGTAGAATGACTTAGGCAGTAAGGAGGAGGATATGCTTTGAGAGGGGTTGAGGGAAAATATTCCAGGGAAGAGTGTAGTGTGAAAAGATAGAAAATCTCAAGACATAGCTGCAGTGCAAAGGAGAGCTATGGTCTTGGGGCAATAAATGGCAGTAGATGCATTAGGTCAGGGACTGTCTTAGTTTTCCTCTCAAGTCACGGAAAAGCAATATCTGAAGTTCTCAGAAGACTAACATGTGCTAGGTTAAATACACAGCGACTGTCATGAATAAATCAAAGTATTACTAATAGTAAATGATTCATTCTAGAAAGTCTTGGGGCTTTCTATTAGGGCTCTTAGGGCCTATGTCTTACAAGATGCTAAGCCAAGGCCAATCTGAGATATGAAAAATATGTATTTCTAATAAGTTTTAAAAAATTACTTATACTCTAATTTGTTCCAAAAATAATTTAATGTGACCGTGCTAACAATAATGGAAATGTCTCTACCCTGAAAAGCTAATTACAGTAGTTCCTCTTGTGTCTGTGCAGTCATCTTGGATTGATGGTGAAATGCCGGTAGGGGCGGCATTGACAGTTATTAACTCTACCTGTTTGTAATATTTGCTGTTGTTTTATTTTTGAGTCTGAGAAGATGGCTTAAAAGTGGTCTAGACTACTGTGTATGACTTCCAATACCAAGAGGTTGGAAGGTGTTCAAGCCATTTTCAGTCCGGTTAGACTCAGCAGAATACCTTCTTACCAGGCAGGTTTTACATTTTATCTGTCGTGAGGCCTACTCAAGACTACAAACTAAAAAGAGTAAAATCATATCAGATAATAAGGCAAAAAGAATTTTAGTAACTTCTCACATCATTCTCCTCTGCTTTCTTGCTCACCAGTCAGTTGACGGGAGGAGTGTAATAGACTAGGAAGGGGCACGTAGGAACCTTCTGGGTGTTACACATTTTCCAAAATTTGGTCTCGATGGAGGTTCACATGTGTGTATAAGATATTTATTAAACTGTATAATAAAATTTGTGTGCTCTATGTATGTTATACAACAAAAATGTATGATTTTTCTTTTATTTCCTAGAAGGATAAATAATACTAAATACATTTTTTTTTTTTTACTAAGTCAGAAGAGGTTATACAAATATGTTGCTCCTTAATGACAGACTTTTAATATCGTCTTGAAACTCCATTCTGTGGCTACCATGACGAACTGAGTTCTGTCTTTCATTTTGATCCTCAAAGCTGCTTTGCTTTCCAGAGTGTTTTAAATTAAGTAATTGATGTTATTTTGCATTTTGTTGATCTTATACAGGTTAGAAATAGCTTGAGGAAGTTTAGATAAAAAGCAAACACCTATTTAAACTTGAAAAGTAACAATGTGCTGCATATTAAAGTATTGGATAAATACAATTTAGAGGTTACTAAACTACCTGCTTTATATTCTTCATATTGGTTTTGTTCTACTTTCATTGATTATTTAATGAGAACAGATAACACAAAGAAAAAGCTTTGTATTAAACTAACATGCTTAAATTTAGATTTGAAACATATAAGAGCAAAAAGTGATAGTTAATAGGAATTTATGGTAAAGCTCGTCAAAATTGGGAATATTTGGTTGATTTGCATTAATGGTTTATCCAGGTTTCCTACTATGATGGTGGTTAATTTTACTAATTTTAGTATGTTTATCAGAGACTCCTTGGTTATGTACAATGGACTTGGGGGTTTCCAGCTTTCGTTTTCTTTTTTTTCTTTGAGATGGAGTCTCGCTCTATTGCCCATGCTGGAGTGCAGCGGCTTGACCTCGGCTCACTGCAACCTCTGCCTCCCAGGTTCAAGTGATTATCTTGCCTCAGCCTCCTAAGTAGCTGGGACTACAGGTGCCTGCCACCATGCCCAGCTTTTTTTTTTTTTTTTTTTTTTTTTTGTATTTTTAGTAGAGACCGGGTCTCGCCGTGTTGGCCAGGCTGCTCTGGAACTCCTGACCTCCGGTGATCCACCTGCCTCGGTCTCCCAAAGTGCTGGGATTACAGGCATGAGCCACAGCGCCTGGCCTCCAGCTTTCTTAAATAATAACTAACTCCTTGCTCCCCTTTGACTCTTGTTTTTATAGGCAGCCCTGCAAGTTGGGGGCCATGGAGAGAGGCTACACCAGTGTCGAGAAGTCATGCTTCTAACTTACAAATCCATCCCCATGCAAGTGGATGGGGAGCCCTGTAGGTTGGCCCCAGCTATGATTCGGATCTCCCTGAGGAATCAGGCCAACATGGTACAGAAGAGCAAGAGGAGAACATCCATGCCTTTACTCAATGAGTGAGTCTGCTCATGGCCTACCTTGCTTAACATGAAGACCTTGGAGAGGAGAGTGCAGAGCATGTGCATGGTCTGGGGACCTCACTGTGTTGGGAAGAGGAAAAAAGTCCGGGAGACTCAGTAGTTCCTTGGTTTCTCTCATGGGAACACATAGAGTTTTTTTTCTCCTTGTTTATTATACAGTTCCATGCCCTTCTTTTAGTAGTTATTACTGTACATGAGATAGATGATTCTTCTTCACTGACCACTTGAGAATATATTTACTGGGACTAGCAGAAAATCATTGAGAGGGATTCTAGGATGGTAAACCGTGTTCAGGTAAATGCGTTTTTGTTTGTTTTGTTTTAGGGAAGCACATAGTTAGCCTGCTCTTTACCCAGGTCGCTTGGAGAGTGTTGGTTTCTCCAGTCACGGGTGGTTGGCAGAGCTGGTCAGTGGCTTGCCTCTATCCACATTGCATCTCTTTCTGCCTGCCAGTGAATTGTTCCCTTCCTGATGTTCCCATTTTGGGGTCCTCCATACTCTGGGGCTTCAACTCAGTGTTGGCTTTCTGGGCAGCATCCTATTGTCCAGACATAGCCTGACCCACTCTTTCTACCCCTGAACACATGGTATCCCACCTGGAGTTTTCCTTTCTTAGGCATTTTAATAAACTGACTTGAGGTAAGATAATATTGGCTAGATATTTATAATTCATATTCATCTTATAGTGTGTCTCACTCCAACTAGTGATTAAGTGTCTGTGGGGTTGGAGAAGGGGACGGAAAATGAACAGAATTTTTGGCATCTTTTGAGTATTTCCTCTATATCACGCTATGTGCTTAAGGCCATTTCAGGGCTTAGCCTTTTGTCATTCTCTGTCACAGTGAGGGACTCTCAAAGGTGCTCCTCCCGTTTGTGGCCTGTAATGCATGGTTACCTATTTGCACTGAGTGGCTGGCTTCCTTGTGGTGCCTGTAAAGCAAGGGCGTGCTTTGCCATGCATTTATTGAGTCAATATAACGGTATGCAGAAGTCCTTACAATAGCCAGCAACACAGGTGCCCTCATTCACTACCAACACTTACTGCTGTCTCTCTGTGGTGGCACATGTTGGTTGAGGAACAGGATTAGACAGTGCTCTCAGAGTGTTCCAGCTTTTGGCATCTGGGTCTCAGTTTGAAGCTGGGGTAAAAAATCCTGTCTGTCCTCTCCTTCCTTCTCTCCCAGAATCTGGACTTCCCCCAGAATTTTTCCTAGATCATTTTCCAGAGGTGTTTTTTAGTTACATGTCTTTCTTTTTTACATTTTGCATTTAGTGAAACTCCTCGCTCATTCCTCCTGTCCTCCGTGCCTGCCGCCCTCCCTGCCTTTACCTTCTATCAGGTTAAATACACAATTGCTGAGGTTATATGTTAAAAAATGTGGCATGCCAGTAGTTGTATATGGTTCATCCAATTCTGCCTAGAAATGTGAGAGTTAAATGGACCAAGGGTTTGCTGGAAATCTATGAACTACTAAGTGAAAAACCATCTCTGAAAGTGTGCTATAGCCTATGTTGTTGGGTCGCTTGTAGATAGTTAAGAAGATATGCAGAATCTAAAAGTTTTTACTATATAGGCAGAGAACTTACAGTCTTAGGCCTGCTGCTCCTGTATTTAATAACCTTATCAGACATGAAATGGTTTTCAGGTATTTAGTTTTAAACAGCTTTTACCTTTGTGTTGAGAATTCGTATTTGCTCAGCAACCATATTGTTAAGAGTTCATTTGACTTTCTGCATCTATAGAAGCACATAAAAAGAATTTTTTTCTTTTTGTACTCAAGGCACACATGATATATGATGGCATTTTTTGTAGCACTTAGCTTTGCAGGTGTTCAAGAAGCAGCCTCAACTTAAAAATACTGTTACTGGCTGGGTACGGTGGCTCACACCTGTAATCCCAGCACTTTGGGAGGCCAAGATGGCCAGATCACTTGAGACCAGGAGTTCAAGACCAGCCTGGTCAACACGGCAAAACCCCTTCTCTGCTATAAATACAAAAATTAGACAGGTGTGGTGGCATGCGCCTGTAATCCCAGCTACTCAGGAGGCTGAGGCATAAGAATCTCTAGGACCACAAGACAGAGGTTGCATGGAGCCGAGATCACATCACTGCACTCTAGCCTGGGCAACAGAGCGAGACTCTGTCTGAAAAAAAAAACAAAACTCAAACAACAACAACAACAACAACAACACACCCCAAAACTGTTACTTACTTTCTACCAGAGGCAGTGATGCCTGCATCCAAGCCACCCCATGCCCTCTGAAAGACTTATGAGAAATGGGAATAATAGTATAATTTTCATTTTATTAATGAATATTTATAAGACTTAAAGATAACAAAAATCTTTATTAGTACTTGTGAAAAATTATCATTCAACACTATATTTTGAGAAAATCAATACAGATAGCACATTTTCAAAAGAAAGCAAAAAAACCTAGTCATCATGTAATGTTTGCTTACTAAACCTTAATTGCTCTCATTCTGATCTTATTTACCTTCTAACCTATGATTAAATATTTCTTTCAATTTTACCAGAAAACCTTGTTTTGAAATCTAAGGTCTTCCACTAGATTTCCAAGTGGAGTTTCAAGTTCAAGGTCAGCCTTTCCTTCAAGACTGTTCTATAAGTGTTCTTCCACCTTCTGAGTCCTTCAAGTCTTTGTCTGCTTTGACCATCAATTGTGTGAAGTGCACCATTTCAAACAATGAAGAAAGAGAAACTTGAAAGACATTTTCTTTATTTCCTGCCTTCCTTTCTTTGCCTGTCTTCTTTTTTCCTTTACTTGAGGAGAACTAGTCGAAAATATCTTTAGCATTTTTAGCTTAAAAACCTCTGTGTGTGTGTGTGTGTGTGTGTGTGTTCCCAGTAAGAAGTAGGTGGTTGTTTAATTCATCTTTAAAAATTAGGCTTCTTTCACACAGCATGTTAATTGGATATTCGAGACGTAAGTGCTGTGGCTCCCGTAACAACAGTTCCCTTTCCACTTAGATGCCAGTGCTGCTTGTGGTTCTGCCCTTTCTCTGGGAGACTGTATCTCTGATCTGTGTCTTCAGCCCAGAATTTTCTTCTAAAAATTGAAGACTCATACCCAAATATCTTAGTTGACATTTTTACCTTAATGTCTCATAGTAACCTCAAACTACATATTAGAAACTGGACTCATTAACTTTATTTCCTTGACTTTTCTACCCCACCATCCAGTGAGCCTATTCCATTCACAGCTGTACACATGAAACTACCGTCCACTCATTTGTCCTGTTCCTGGCCTCTGGGGTTCTCTCAGTCGCTTCTACTTCTATACACCTGTGTTAGTCCATTTTTGCATTGCTGTAAAGAAGTACCTGAGGCTGGATAATTTATTTATTTATATTTATTTGTTTATTTATTGAGACAGAGGCTCACTCTCTTGCCCAGGCTGGAGTGCCATGGTGCCCTCTCGGCTCACTGCAACCTCCGCCTCCCGGGTTCAAGTGATTCTCCTGCCTCAGCTTCACGAGTAGCTGGGACAACAGGTGTGCGCTACCATGCCCAGATGTATTTTTGGTAGAGACAGGGTTTCCCCATGTTGCTCAGGCTGGTCTCGAAGTCCTGGGCTCAAGTGATCTGCCCGCCTCAGCCTCCCATAGTGCTCGGATTACAGGCGTGAGTCACTGTGCCCAGCTAAGGCTGGGTAATTTATAAAGAAAAGAGTTTTATTTGGCTCACAGTTCTGTAGGCTGTACAAGCATGGGACCAGCATCTGCTTCGCTTCTGGTGAGGCTTCAGGAAGTTTACAGTCAGGGCAGAAGGTGAATGGGGAGCTGGCATATCACATGGTGGGAGAGAGAGCAAGAGAGAGCGGGGAGGCACCATACTCATTTAAACAACTGATTCTCACATGAACTCAGAGTGAGAACTCACTCACTACCTCAAGGAGGGCACCAAGTATTTATGAAGGATCTGCCCCCATGACCCAAACACCTCTGACCAGGCCCCACATACAACATCGGGGATTCCATTTCAACATGAGATTTGGATGGGACACACATCCAAACCATATCAGCATCCATCAGGGTAGCTACCACATTCTTTGAACTCTATCTTCTGTTTATTTCTCAAGTCTTTGACTCTCATCTCCTCTATCCTCTCTACCAGTAAAGCAGCCAGAGTTCAAAAGTCACGTGAGCTACCTCTCAGCAGCATTACTAAAATACACTTCTGACTATTTTCTGTTCCTGCCCTTGCTGCCTTCACATAATCTGTCTCTTCTGATATACCCGTTAGATTGATATAAGAGTCCCAAGCCTGTGTTCCTTAGCTTTGCAGACCTTTTTGATCACTCCCTTCTTCATTCTCTTTGCTCTTTGTTCCAGGGAAGATTGCTGTTCCTGGAACAGTAGCCTGTCTCCTACATCATCCTGGTTTTGCTCTCTGGTCCTCTTCTTGCAGTGCCCTCTGCATCTCTTTATCTTCTGCTAACTCCTCGCTCACAGCTTAGGACCCCATTGAAATGCTACTATTCCTAATAAGCCTTTTCTGTCTACTTCTAGCTGTTAGATGTACCTTTACGTGTTTCAGTGGTGCTCTTGGTTATTTCCATTACATCACTTACTAAAAATAGTGTAATCATTAATTTACTCCTCCCTTCTGTGCTCTGTGGGGAGGCCCTAGGATTTTCCTCTTAGGATACCCAGTGTCTGTCATAGCTCCTGAGACAGTCACATCTTGCATCAGCGACTCACACATGAATCCATTCTATAATGCTATCTCTGCTGTGTTTCTCAGAAATTGCTTTCTAAGATAACATAAATCTAAAATTTTGTGAATATAAAACTAATATCAAATGTGTTTTGGTCACATTGTCTTATAAGTGAAAGATACATATTTAATAATTTCAAGCTATGGTCCACATGGACAGAAGGAATTTCCATGAGAAATAGTTAACTAATAGGGCTTCATGATGCCACTAGATCTTCATTTATGCAAAAGGAAAAATTAATGTTTTCTAAAAAATATTTCTTGGCTTATAATCCCATTTGCTATTACTATACACAAACTAAAAAGCTAGGTCCCACTGTGTTCAGAAGCTCCTTATATATATGGGAGCATATGTCATTTATCATAGCATAAGAATCTACACCGAGTATGAACTACAGTAAATACCTTCCCCACAAAAAGTAATAAGCAGATTTATCTAGGTTCATATTCATATGCTAGTTACCTGATAGCCAATATGCTGGATTATGTTCTTTATTTGAAAGGTGCCATTGAAGGAGAATAGAAACAAAATTACCCAGGTGTTTTGGGAGATCTTCAATGAACTATTAATAAATAGATAATATTATCCTTAGTTCACTAGTAATTAAGGCTACATTATTAAAGATGATCGTTTCATCCAATGACCAGGTTTCTAGTCAGCAAACTTTGAATTGAGCAATCGAATTCCATCATCCTAGGCTGCTGAGAACTATTATTGTTTGGAAACGATAGTACTTGGAGGATAACACAGACAGAGAGAGGCTTGGGCTGGAGTTACCTCATGGGTGACTTTGTGTGAGAAGTTATGTATGCTGCAGAACAGAGAGATCCAGGGAACTAGGTCTAATGTAGTTATAATGAAACTCTTTAAATAAGAGAGTGGAGAGAATAATTATGTAAAGTCAACAAAACATTTTGGGTGTAGTTTCTTAAATTCTACATTTTGTCTTTTCTAGCAGCTGCTGTAGACTCCAATATAAAAGAAAGGAGAAAAGGGAGAAATCTGTGGTTTCATTTTTCTACCCAGAATGTGGGTGGAATGATAGCAATACAGTGATACAATTAGACTTTCTTGGTATTACCTTTGGAGTTTTTAAAAAGCCTTTGTTGTTTAACTGAAGGAAGTTGAAGTTTTGGTTGAGACACTCTTTTTAAGATGATTGTCTTTTGATGAGTGTTCCTATAAAGCCTGGGGAAACCTGATGGCTGTGTGATGAAAGGGTTAAATTGACCTTGAATCTTTTCAAAGATGAGTTTACCATGCCAGCCTGCCACTCAATATGTAAGTGTGTGCCTTCTCTCCTTGGGTGTCCTGATGGGCCTGAGCAAGGGAGGCCATGGTCATCCTCCTACACCCCCCCGCCGTCCTGCATCGACCCCAGCCTGGCCCCGCTCCGGTCTGTGACTTGCCTAGAACCAGCGCCTTCCGTGTGTCCTGTTGGCTTCGTTGCTATCACCGGCTTTTTTTGGATTATTTCCGTGGCTGGCTTGGTTTTCCTTTTCCTTTCCTTCGCTGTTTGGTGATGCGCTCATTTAATTTCTGTTTAAATTTTGTGTGTCTCTCTTTCTCTCCCCTGGCTTGTTCCTTGTCTGTCCACGCTGTCGCTGACTCTGTCTTCGCTGCTCATTCCCTGCTGCCTCTAGTATTCATCAGGTGCAAACTGCGGACCTGCGGCGAGTGTCTGCTCCCCCCGGCTCCTTCACCATGTGAGTACAGTGCCATTCTGTTTCTACATTTTCTCCCCAGCCTCGTCTCCTCAGGGTTGGACTACCTGTGTCCCTTGCCTTCACAGGTCTGTTCGTCAGATAAGGAAGCCACCTCACCAGAATTGCTTTCTGTTGCCCTCTTTGATTTGAAATGGAGCTGTGAAGTTTTTTATGTTCTATGTGCTTCCATCCTCTAAGTTAACAGTTCAATTTTTGGATGAGATACTTTAGGGCCCATGGTTGCCTGGGGTTGTATAGAATTCCATACTAAGCATTGGTTTTTATGGGAAGTGTATAATACCATTAGACTATGTCATTACTTACGGCTCAGAGATAAGCTCGAGGAAGTGCCTGCAGCCCTCAATTTCTGGATGAAACCTTAAGATTATGTGTGGAGTTTTGAGTGTGTGTGTGTGTGTGTATTTCTGTTTTGGAAGATCCATAGTTACAGTAAAAGTTCAATGACCCCAAACTGTCACTGAGTTAGCAAAATGCATTTTTATGTATATTTAGGAGTTTTTGCTTAATGTAGTCCAGGGTATTATTTTTTTCTAGTGAGAACAAAAAAATATGTTTTTTAGCATTTCAGCTCAGAATTATTTTGTGCTGTGTACTCTGCTTTGTCCTTTGTTTTCTCCATATCACATATGCTTGTCTAGCATTTATTATGTTTCAGGGACTGTTACAGATACTTTACATATTAATTAATTTACTCTCCCAACAACCTTTGGCCATATGTGGTATAATTATCTCCCTTCTATGCATGAGGAATCTGATAGACAGAGAGGTTAAGTAACTTGCCCAAGGTCACACAGTTAATAAATCATAGAGTGGGATTCAGACTCAGGCAGTCTGGCTTCAAAGTTCATGTTTTTAACAATTCATAGTCTGCTGCCTTTCGTCTGTCAGGATCCTGTGTATTTCTCAAGGCCCACTTGAATGATTACCTTTCCAAAGAATTCTTCTTTGATTCTTGCTGTCAGAGTTAATTACACCCTCACTGGAGTTTATCATTCATGTATCTGTTGCAGTTCTCAAGGTTTAATTTGGTGTTAATTACATTAACTCTGTGTCTGTGTATTTTACACAGTAGACTTAGGCTATTTGAGATGATTGGCAATATCTTTTTTTTTTTTTTTTTTTTGAGACGGAGTCTCGCTCTGTCACCCAGGGTGGAGTGCAGTGGCGCGATCTCGGCTCACTGCAAGCTCCGCCTCCCGGGTTCACGCCATTCTCCTGCCTCAGCCTCCCGAGTAGCTGGGACTACAGGCGCCCGCTACCACGCCCGGCTAATTTTTTGTATTTTTAGTAGAGACGGGGTTTCACCGTGTTAGCCAGGATGGTCTCGATCTCCTGACCTCGTGATCCGCCCGCCTCGGCCTCCCAAAGTGCTGGGATTACAGGCGTGAGCCACCGCGCCCGGCCGGCAATATCTTAATATGAATCTTGTGTTCCCAGCCGTGTTCACAGATTTTAATATGAAGTATTCTGAAGCCAAACAATGATTGATTGGTTTTCTTGGTGGAATGAGTGAGTAAAAGAATACATGTCTAAATAGAATTGCACAATATCTAACATCTAGTGATATGTATGACAAAGCAATTCCTAAAGTTCAGTTATATAATCTACTTTCAACTCTCATCTTATGGATACTAATTTACTTATTCATTAAAATATGTATTTATTCAAAAACCTTTATTTTGCACTTGCTCTGTGCCAGACAGTATTTTATGCTGTGTGTCTAGGGGTAAGCATGACAGAGCACTACCTTCCTGGAGCTTACACTTGAGCAGTCAAAGAATCAATAGGAAAATGACATTCAATTGCCAAACTGAATGTTGTGGCTGGAGTAAAATTCTATATTCTATATAGGCCAGTTCAATAAATTTGAGTTTAAGGAGTGGCTGCATGTGATCATTATTTTTAGTGGCTCCGTTGATTGTGATCAAAGAATTGAGAATGTTAACAGCAGAAACGCATATGATAGTCATCTTGTTTCTATTATGGGTTAAGTTGGTTGTATTTACACGTTAGTTGTGTATCTTAAATTGGACTGTTTATCTCTTATTCCACGAGTGTGCATGCTACATACAGTAAAGTAAATTGTCCATACTTGTTTCTGTAGGGTGCAGCAGGCACTAAGTTGTGGTTACCTTAAAACTTGAATGTTAATTTGAAAATATTTTATATCTACATATGATATATATTGAATATTACATGCCATAGATTTTCTACCTATAGATAAAACATTTATATAATAAACACTAAATCAGGATATTATTTTAAAAATCAGTTAATAAAACTATATGGAATACAGCAAGGAATGTGGAGAAAAGTTTAAGCACAACATGTGCATTTTGTCTTTTCATGTTATGGCAGGGAGGATAGCCTTGATTTACTCACACACTAGTGTTTGCTAATTTAAGCCATGTTGAAAAAACCATGGTAACATTGCTTTGGTCCTGTAGAAGTTAGGAGCCCCAGTATCGTTAAGTGAGATCTTATATATTTTTGGCGGGGAGGGGAAGGGGGTTGCTATCTAATCAGCCATTCTCTGCTCAGAACAACTCTTTTTTACAGATGGTTTTTTCTTTGGGTGAACCCTCTCTTTGTGCTGCTCTTGAAGCAATTGTTGCTTCCTTCAAGAAGCTTGAAGTGATCTTTTTTTTTCTCTCTAGCTTTCAGAAGACTTTTTCTCCAGGGATGGAGTACATGGTGGTAACAATGCAATGTATGAATTATTAGGAATTGCAACATACTACTAATGTCTGTGTATATGCAAAATTTCCAGTTTATTCAAAGAAAAATCATGAAATTTTATGTTTTGACCATATATGACAACATATGAATTGATGAATTTTAATCAATGGTATTTACTGGTCTCATCCAATAGGACAAAACAAAGCAAATAGAATATTTCTCCATAAATCTTGTAAAGTGCAACTTAATGAATTAATAAATTCTTTATAATTGATTGGCTTCATAATGAAGTAAAGTCCTCATTGGAAGACACATGTACACACTACATTTCATAAATCATGACTAGTCATGCTAAATGCTGTAATTGCCAACTCCTATTCAGCTAATGCCAAAAAAGTATGAAACTGCAAAATGTGTCTTTCTAGAACTCTCTTAGCCTTTAGTAGCTACCTCTCATTAGGTTCTGTTTCCCTCCTGCTCTTCCCCCATCAAAATGAAATAATGTGTTCCATTTACACCTAATTTATTCATTGCTTTCATCTTTCAACAAACATTATTGAGTGTTTACTTCAGTTACTCAGTGCTCTGTGGGATATTGGAGAAGCAGAGATGAGAACACTAAGGTTTCTGCCCTGGAGAAATGAACACACTAGAAACAGACCCAGTTGTGTTGCCTATGACAGAATTACGAAGCCATGTGACAAGCATCCAAGTAGAGGTTCTGGTTGTTCTTCCATATGAACGACTTTGTATTGAATGTTTATTATATTTGCTTTTATTTTTAATATTTAAAGTTAACATACTGTAAAATGGACTTTTCTGGTGTACAGTTCCATGAAGTTTAAGACATATAGAGATTCATATAACCACCACCATAGTCAGGATATAGATCAGTCAGTCACCCCAAAAGAACTGCCTCATGATGTATCCCATTGTAGTCAAACCCTCCCATCTCCCAACCTCTATCAACCACTAATCATTATAGTTTTGTGTTTTCAGGAATGCTATATAAATGGAAGTATACAGTGTGTAGTCCATTGTAGATGGCTTCTTTGACTGAACACTACACCTTTAAGATTTATCCAAGTTGTTGCATGTATCAATTATTTGTTCCTTTTTATTGCCCAGCTGTATTTCATTGTATGTATGTTTTTGCTTGTTTACCCACTCCCCCATTGAAGGATATCTGGGTTATTCTTCCAGTTTGGGGCAATAATGAGTAGAGTTCCTATAAACATTGATGAACAGGTTTTATGTAAACATAAGCTTTATGTCTCTAGATTAAACATGTAGGAATGGGATTGCTGGGTCATATGGTAAGTGTATGTTCACTTTCGTAAGAAACTGACAAACTGTTTTCCAGAATGGTCGCACCATTTTGCATTTCTACCAGCAATATATGATCATTCCAGTTGCTCCACACCCCTATCAGCACTTGGTACTGTTAGCATTTGGGAAGCATATGTCCAAGTCTTTTGATCATTTTTTAATTGGGCTGTTTGTTTTCTTCCTGTGAGCTTTGAGAGTTCATCATGTATTCTGCACCCAAGGCCTTTGTGTGCTTTGCAGACATTCTCTCCCAGTATATATCCTGTCTTTTCATTCTCTTGGTGATATCTTTTGTAGAGTGAAACCTTTTGACAGAATCCAGATGATCATTTTTTTTTTCTTTATAGAGTTGTGGGTTTGGTATTACGTTAAAGTACTCTTTGTCTAATTCCAGGTGAATATTTTCTCCTTTGCTTTCTCCCAAAAGTTTTATAGGTTTTCTATTTTGCATTTAGTTGTGTGATCTATTTTGAGTTTTTTTCTATAAGATGTGCCATTTAGCTTGAGGTTAATGTTTTCGCATATGGATGTCCAATGCGTTTGGCACCATTTATGAAAAAATTATCTTTTCCTATTGAATTGCCTTTACAACTCTACCAAAAATCAATTGGATATACAAAAAGTCATCCCTTAGTATCCATAGGGGATTTTTTCCAGAGTCCCTTTTCTTAGATTCTAGATGCTCAAGTCCCTCATATAAAACGGGTATTTGCATATAACCTATGTACATACTTTCATGTATTTTAAATCATCTCTGGATTGCTTATAACATCCAATACAGTACAAATGCTATGTAAATAGTTGTTAAATGTATTGTTTGGGGAATTGTGATGAGATAAATAGTCTGTACATGTTTGGTATAGACAAAACCATTCTATTTTTCTGAATATTTTCAATCTGTGGTTGGTTGAATCTGCAGATGTAGAACCCACAGAAATGGAGAACTGATTATACACACACACGCACATGCACACATGTATACGCACACACAGAGACACAGATCCAGTGTAGACTCTATTCTGTGCCATTGACCTATGGCTTATGCCTTTGCCGGTGACATATTCTTTCTATTATTGTACCTTTATAGTAACTCTTAAAATCTGGTTGCATTATTCCTCCAAATTTATTCTTCATTGTCAATACTGTCGTGGCTATTTGAGTTCCTTTGTCTTCCCATACACATTTTTAGAATCAGCCTGCCTATGTCTCCAAAAATTCTACTAGAAATTGGATGACTGGAATTATATTGAGTCTATAGATCAACTTGGGGAATGTTGATATCTTTACTGTTTTGAGACTCTCAGTTCATAAATTCTCTGTGTCTCTTCATTTATTTTATTTGTCCATCATTGCTTGGTAATTTTTTGCATAAAGATTTTATACCTATTTTGTTAGATTTGTGCCTAAGTAGTTCATGTTTTTGGAGCCATTGTAAATGTTTGTTTTTTTTTTTTTTGGTGTGTTTTAAAAGTGTTTGTTTCCAATTGCTCATTGTTAGTATATAGAAATACTATGGATTTTTTTTTTCTTTTGATACAGGGTCTCACTTTGTCACCCAGGCTGGAGTGCAGTGGTGCGATTTCAGCTCACTGCAACCTCTGCCTCCTGGGTTCAAGTGATCTTCCCACCTCAGCCTCCTGAGTAGCTGGGGACTACAGGCACATGGTACCATGCCTAGCTAACTTTTGAAGTAGTGTGGATTTTTATATGTTGACCTTGTATCCGATTGGCCTTACTAAATTCATTTTTTAGTTCTAGGAGTTTGGTAACATCCTCAGGATTTTCTACATAGTCCAGCATGTCTGTGAATAAGGATAGTTTTATTCCTTTCTCTCTAATCCTTATGCCTTTTCTTTCTTTTGCATTGTTCTGGCTAGGATTTAGAGTACAATGTTGAGTAAGAGTGATGAGAATTTCCCTCCTTGCTTTCCTTCTGATATTAGGGAGAAATCATTCTGTCTTTCACCATTAGATTGATTATTAGTTGTAGAATTTTTGTTGAAGTGTTTTGTCAGCATATCTGGAAAAGATTAGGGTATTATTTGTTCTTTATATGTTTGTTAGAATTTACCAATGAAACTCTCAGAGCCACAAGATTTTTTCCTCTTTCTTAAGCTATAAATTCAATCTCTTTAGGAGTTGTAGGACTACTCAGGTTATCTATTTCACTGTGAATGAGTTTTAGTTGTCTTATAGTTGCTCGAAGTATTTGAGGAATTGGTCTATTTCATCTAAAATGTTGACTAATGTATGTAGAGTTGTTGTATTTCCTTCTCTCTTTCATGTCTGTGAGGTCTGCAGTACAAGTCCTCTTTTATTCCTGGTATTAGTAACCTGTATCTTTTTCTTCTTTGTCAATCTTGGTAGAGATCTATCCATTTTAATGGCTTTTTTGAAGAATTGGCTTTTGTTTTACTAACTTTCTTGGTTGTTTTTCAATTTGCAATTTTATTGATTCCTGCCCTTTATTATTTCCTTCCTTCTGCTTGATTTGGGTTTATTTTGCTCTTTTTTTCCCATCTTTTTCTAAAGTGGAATCTTTTATTTATTTGCTTCAGTATGCAATTGACTCAAGTTCAGGCCACAAGTTTTGACTAATCTTCTAAGGGTTGTGGTTACAATGTTAGTTTTATTACCAAAGTCTTTGCATTGCTATTCTTATCTGTCTCGCTTATGCATGACTAAGTTGCCAGTATGGGATCTGCGTGGAGTTCTACCCTGTAGTTCAGTTCCCAAAGTCTATGGTCTGGTGTTTAGGGCTAGATTCATGTATTTACAACCTAGAGATAAACACCCGAGAGTTCATGAACATCATTATGGAGTTGTTTTCTGAGTTCCTTCCTTTCTGCTGTCGTCCCTGGTACTTTCTGGTCTCTTGGGGCTTCCTTTGTTTGGTCCTTGTGCCAGAAAGCTAAGGGTTTAGTTACCTCACTCTGCTGCATACTGCCTGTAACTGTGTTCATGTCCAGGGCCAGCCAATGATAACAGAAAGAAAAAGAAGCAATGATAGTTTCTGCCACTCTCTTGGCATCACAGCTCTTGTGATTAGAGAGGAAGCCCCTCTTCCCTCCTAATTTTAGGTGCCAGAAGGCTTTGTCATTGCGGCTGCCAGAAGTAGTGAAAAGGCCTGAGTAGTGTAGTGGGAGAAAATGGAGGGGGGAAAAAAGAAAGGGAGATCCTCTTCCATTTCTTTCAGCATTCAGAGTCCCTTCTTTTCTTAGAGCTGGAGCACAAGCATTTTGCTAGAGCTCTTTCTCTCTGCTCCTGGTGTCCCCTTTTGGGCTTTATGCTGCCTGGAGTCCAGGCTGGGGCTTATTGGAGAGAGAGGGATTGGGGAGTTTACCACCAATTTGATAGTATCTTAAAATCTGATGTTCTTCAGCAATCTACTGCTATCGTTTACTTTTCAAAGTTCTCAAATAGCTGCTTTATGAAACCTGTCCACATTGTATAGCCGCATTCAGTGGGGAAGAAATAATGCTGTGTGCTGACCCACCTTCACCAGGATAAGATCTCCCCTGTTTTTTGAAGCAGAGAACTATCGGACTGCATTTCTTCTTGCCCACTGCAGCGACTCAGCGAGTGTCATAGCTAAATTCAGCAAAACAACTCTGCAGAGACACCAGTGTATTTTGAATTACAACTAACATATGTTAAGTGTAATATACCATCTTGCACAGCAGTTGCAATTTAAACATAAACAGGATATATCCCACTGCTAAATTGTGTGAGTCTGCTTATTACCCTGGGAAAAGCAAAGTTAGAAACCGATCCATGAAGAAAGTATGAATTGTCATATTTGACCACTGAATATGACTCAGCATTCCAAAATTCCTTGTGATAAATGAAGACTTCTTGGTAAGGATGAAAGTAAATTGATTTTTGTTCCAGGATGAAAGGGAGTTTTATTAAAAGCAAGGGAAATATTTTTGATATATTAAAATTTTTTATGGTTCTGTTTTAGGTTGAGTTTAAGAATTTTATTTTTATAAAACTACCAAGACAGAGCAAAGAACCTTTGATCTTCACAATTGAAGAAAACATAAATTAGCCATAGATGGCTAAATGTTTGCATGCCTCTGGCCAGAGAAGTAAACTAGAAGATCTTTTGAAAAGCTTTCTAAAATTCTGTAATTCTATTCTACAACTAGTCACATCAAAACTTTTGTTCTAACATTTACTTGAGTTTGTATAATTATATTATGAAAGGTCTCTTTATTCTGTTTACTTAGTTGTGGTCCTATAATTAGAAAATAAGACTTGATTTGTGTTATTCAGAACCCTCTTTCCTTTCCTTTCCTCTCTTTATAAACTCTGCCACACCTTAACTCTTTAAGGAAGTAACAAAAATGATACCAAAGTGGAAATTTACATGCATGCCTTTGTAAACTATAAGGCTTACCTCTAAAGCAGCTGAGATGATCCATCAGATATGGTTTGCCTCAATGAATTAAGCTGCTGGTGGCTAATACACAACCTTCCTGAGAGTCTGAGAATGAATCGCACTCATGAGCCAGTGGAGCCTCCAGAAATGTGCTTCATGTCTGGGGCAGAAATCTGTCCAGATTCTGATTCATGGATTATAATTTTTGAATCATACCTCCTGGACCCAAAAACCAATTTCGAGGGTACCAGAACAGCCTAAGTACTTCAACTTGTGTGATTAGGTTTGTTGGTCATGCTTTTGTTATTATTATTATTGTATTCCTAGGTGATTATCTCTGAATTGTAGGATTATCGATAATTTTTTTTTATTTCTGTATTTTCTGATGGATTTCCATGAATGGGGAGTACTTCTAAAAAGGGGAAAAAAAGCAGAACATTTCATATTTTTGGAAGAACAGGAGAGAATTGCTACATTCGTAGAATTTAAAGGCATGCTATTTGCTGAATCTTAAGGTCGGATAGTGAAGTGTAAGAGTTAGCTTCAGGCTACCTGGAAAGCAAAGCTATTTGCTCTCTAAACTTCTGAGCAAAGGAAGATGCTAAACTTTGCCCATCGTCTCTTCTTCCTTCCTCTCTCTCCCTTGGCTCCTGAATTTCTTGGGTAATCTTACTAGTAATTTCACTTCAGACTGTGCACAGTTTCTTGACTTTCAGTCATACCATCATGTCATCCCTTCTTTCCTCTTGTTATGCCACTCTTCCCTGCTAGTTCCATAAAACAGACATCTGCAATGGACAATTCCAAAGAAAAGAGATAATGGTTACTTGGACTTCAGCTCATGCCAGTTTCCACACTTTCTCTCTCAGTTTCCATGAGAGCCCAGGCTGCAACTCGGTTAATGTTTTTTGTTTTTTAATTTTTTTGAATTTTTTAAATGAATTTCTCCCATGAGTTCCCTCACTCTGCCTGGGCTTCCATTCCACTCTGAGAGGTCTAGTGACACAAAGAAAAGGGGCAGTGGAAGCAGTCCATGGGTCTGTAGCCAGAGCGTCTTCCTCCTTATTCTGCAACCCCTCTTTCCTTATGGTAACATCCTTCTGATTTGAGTATCTGGGGGAACCCTGCATTTGTCTGTGTATCATCAGCCATGTATTAACCTTTTGCATTTCAGTTTTTCAGATATTTAAAAACTGCAGTTGGTCCTTCAAATTCCTATCAGCTTTGAAGTTCTGTTATGGTAGAATTCAAAGCATGATCTTAGAATCATAAGAAAATCTGCCCCCCAAAAATCTGTAACATGAAGTGGATGAGACTTGCTATGGGACAAGACAGCGTTGTCCTTGGTTCTGAGTACTGGGCAGGGGGGCCGGGCCCTGTTCTTCATTGGTAAGCATAGTGCATGTCTCAACTTCCTGTTAGCAAGAACCAAAGTGGATTTTTACATTTAGTCAGAGACATAATATGTACCTAAGCACCTTGCTCTGTGATCAAATTTAACACCCTACTAACTTCTAAGGTCACAGTTGCTACTAGTCTCATTCCCTAGATGAGAAGACAGAGAACAAGAAATGGTAGGAAACTTGCCTATGATTGCATGCTATACATTGATAAAGTTGACATCGTAGCATTTAAGGCATTGATCTCTGCTGTCAATATCACTTCTGGTCATTTTCTTGTGTGTGCATATATGTATGTATATTTATCTCTATTATTTATATATTTTAATCCAATCATATTATATAAACTTTTAAAAGAAACTTGATTATGAAGAATAACAATTCAATTCTGAGTGTTGCAAATGTGTGAATCTTTGGTGTCATAGGTTTATAGTTCAAGTGTTGTTATAATAAAATTTCAGAATGACAAATTTCAGGTAAAAATAGCACCACTAAGTAATTTGAAGTCTTTTAGAATCGTAAGGAGTGGCATTTGAACTGAGAAACAGGCTTATCAGGAAACGTCATGCTGACATCCACAGTGGAGGAATCGTTCCTGTGTTCTTATATTAGTAACAGTCAACCCAGAGCTTGGCAATCAGTCCACTTACGTAAAGGCGCAATACACTTAGGGCCCCTTCCACATTTAACATTCTATCTTATTGCTTTCAAATTTATTTTTAGAGATGAATTATTTATGTCCTCATAGGTGTAGAAATAGTCTTACCACTCAGCACTTTTCATACAGTAAAAGGTTACTTCAAAAGTGCAGCGGATATTTACTGCAGGTTTTGTTGCCTTGAGTGTGCAGGGAATAAGGGAGCTCTTGCAGAAGTCAGACTTGGGGATAAAGGAGAAAGTTTGCAGGAAGGTTTGGGGGTAGTACATGTGCCAGGTATGTTTGGCAGGGAAAAGGAGGGGGAAACATTTATGAAATTTTTTAAAAATAAAAATAAATTTCACAAATAGAAATCTGACTTTAGAGATACAATTAGTCCAACAAATACAACACTTGTTTTTTAGATTTTTCTATGTTTTTAATAGATAAGTGAAAATTAGGGTCTGAATAGCCAGGGCAGGGATATCAAATTGGCAGAGATTCCCAAGCCAGATTGAAATTTTTGAAAATTAAAAATTAGATTTCTCTCATTCTTCCATTATATATCTTTTTATAAACACTAGTTGTAGGATTAGAACAAAAGGAGTTAGTTCTTTTTGTGCATCTTTTTAGTAGATATCTGTATGAGTTTGCTAGGACTGCCATAACAAAGTACCACAGAGTGGGTGGCTAAAACAACAGAAATTTATTTCGTTACAGTTCTGGAGGCTGAAAGTCTGAATGAAGGTGTCAGCAGGGTTGGTTTCTTCTGAAGCCTGTCTCCTTGTCTTGTAGATGCTGTCTTCTCATGTCTTCATATGGTCTTCCCTCTTTGTCTGTGTCCAAATTCCCTCTTTATATAAAAGACACTAGTCATGTTGGATTAGGCTCCACTCCAACAACTTCATTTAAACTTAATTACTTCTGTAAAGACCCTGTTTCCAAATACAGTCACATTGTGAAGAGCTATGGGTTAGAACTTCAACTTACCAATTTGGGGGACAGATAACTTAGTACATAACAGCATCATACTGGATAAATTTGATTGAATTTTAGTTATATTTCTGTGTCACCCTCTGAAGACTAAACTTTGTATGTATTATTTATATAAATATTTTAGTTGTTTAAATATTTTTTTATTAAAGGGTATAAAGAGAGCTGAAGAACATTACCCTATTATTCATAACAGATTTTCCATATTAATTATATAGATACAATAAGGTGATTGACATCTCTGGACCCAAATGCACTTTCTGTGAAATAAAGTGGTTGAACAATATGTACTTTAAATTTTTGTTCAAATCTGAATTCCTAAAGCATGATTATAATAAAAAAAATCTACAGAAATACATGCAGACTATAAACGGGAAGGAAAAGGAATACTTTTGTTAGTCTTTGTGAGTAAAATATTTATTTAAAAACGGACTCCCCACCCAGAAAACAAAGCAAAACAAAAAACCTAAATATTTTTGGACCGACCGTTATAACTACAATGTTATTAATGGATTTACTGCATTCAGGAAGGAAAAAGAGACATTTCAACTTTTACTCCAGTACTAGAATAAGAACTGACATTATCTTCTGACATGTCAACAAAGAAACCTAGATGTTTGTTTTGAGCGTTCCAAATAATCTAAATAATCCAATTATTTTGGATTACTTTGCTGAAGTGGTAATGAAGTGTGAGGTGCGTTTCATTTGTAGGAGGGCTTCAATTTAATTATACCAATTCCACTGAGTTTTGCTGGTCTCTCATAACACCCTGAAACACTTCCATGAAATGAAAAGAGTACATTTTAAAAGGCATAAAAAGAAAGTACTCGTTGATGCTACATTTAATTAATCCCTAGAACACATCACATTTAGTGTTAGAAAATGAAATTCTATACATGATTCACCGAGTTCCAAAGTTATAGCTCAGGTATTTGACTGAAATAGAAATACTTTTCATCTTGGGCCATTATAAAAATTAAGAAAAAAGATAAATAAAATAAAATGAAAGTACCATTGGAAGAATCACAATGGAATGAAAAGGCCAAAGCCTTTTAGTCTTATAATATATTATAAAGACCTATAGTTGTCTTTATTTTGAAAAAGTAATCACTTAGACCTTACTGCTCTTAAGAAAGGTGGCTATGTCCTCTAATTGGGACGTGATTATGTCATTTGGCTTGATGTTGTTTTGTTGTCCAGGAAAAGTAAAACAAGTATGTTTTCTTGAGTAAAGGTTCTTGTCTTATAAATACATTGGTTTGCTGCCTTTAATAGAGACTTGATTTACTTTAATGTGGTAAGTGAAAGGAGAGAAAGAAATGGAACAAGCAAAGGCACTCCAAATTATTTTCACATTCTATTATGATATTATCAATAAAACCATTATTTTCTTTCTTTTTCATTGTTTTCTTTTTAGTATTTGTAGCATCAAAATATCCAACTAGTTATTTTGTGTTCGTTTCTCCTTCATCCAAGTAATTTATTTTATATATTTACTTTCATTGTTATTTTTTTCTGAGACAGGGTCTCACTCCGTGGCTAGGCTGAAGTGTAGTGGCACTATTATAGTTGACTGCAATCTTGAACTCCTGGGTTCAAGTGATCCTCCCGCCTCAGCCTCCTGAGTAGCTGGGACAACAGGTGCATGCCACCGTGCTTATTTATTTATTTAAAAAAAAGTTCTTAGAGATGATCTCACTATGTTTTCAGGCTAGTCTCAAACTCCTGAGTTCAAGTGATCCTCCCAAAATGCTGAAATTACAGGTGCCACTGCACCTGGCCCCAACTGACCCATTTGTCCACCCATTAAAGTATATTCTAGGGAACTCTTTTTCTCAACCTTGCTATCAAATTTTGTAAAAGTTATTTTTGTTGATGAATAATTGTTATATTGATATAATTACTGTGTGATTCTTGTAAGTTCTGTTCTAGAAATGTCTTTATTCTGTCATTTTTACAAAGACAAGAAGAATGTTTCCAAAAAATAAGAGCAGTTTATAAAATCCCTCAGTCATTGGATCAGGAATTAGAGAAGGGAAATGAAAGGTTTCCTCCCAGTTGGCTAAATGGGCTGAATTGGGAAAGAGGGAGGGTCAGGTTTAGAGGACTCTCAATTATTCCTTCTTGGATTTCCGACAAGAAACCTTGGGCTGGTGGGAACACATCTGAGCTACTAATAGGAGCTGAAGTTCCCACCAGCTGTAGACTGATGAACAGAAATATGGGGCCGTCTATATCTCTTTCCAGAGGCAAATGTAGCTCCCCACTGAGGATTGAGGACCTTGACAAGCAATTGTCAACCTGTCCAGGTAAAATATTAATTACCTACTAATGAAGAAAAACAAACAATTCTGCAATAATTTTTTCTCTGATACTCAGATTTTAGGAGAGTATATACATTGTTTCATAAAATGTTTTATGTGAAGGGCTAAAACCATTTAAGAAAATGCCTTTTATGTAATGCCGCTTATTGTCAGGTCAATGCTTACTTTTTATTTCCATTATAAAAACAAAACATGCTCTTCCCTTGACTGAGCCTGTTTCCTAGAAATGCAGACCTACTACCACACAATCTGTAGAGTAGCTTTTCAGTAGTAATGCATCCTGTAGCTCATACATTCCATTCTTTCTATACATAATTGGGTTACGTGATTTCCCCATTTTAAGATAGCAATATCTGTTTTCACTTCATCATTGCTTCATGAATTTTGGCTACTGTTTTTTTGGATATATTTATTTAGAACACATTCTGAATCTTTGATTTTTTTTTCTGTTGGTTTGTAGATGAAATGTGTTCAATATTTAAAGATTATGTGTAGTCTATTTTGGTTAAAATGCTGTTTTAAAGTTACACATAGACACTCAAATATCACCAATTAATTCGTTAAAGTGCTTAGAGTTACTAGAAGGTTAGCAACTATACCAGTAGTTAGAAGCCTAGTTTCAGTGTTCTTCATGGTTGGTATGAAAGACCACAAGTGTTTTCTTCTGTGAAATGACATTTTTAAAATATACAAATCATAACACTTCATCCACACCCTTTTTTTTTTTTAGCAACGAAAGTGAATTTATCGGTTGCAAATAAGAACAGGAAAATACAACGGTTTGTGATTGCAAATCCCGGGGAAGATTTTTAGCATTTTAAATAACAATTAAGTTTAAGAGATCCCTCTGATATATAGAAACTGAAAGCTGAAGCAGAAAATGTCTGTCTTCCTGAACACATGAGATCTAAATTCATTTTGATGGCTTAGGAGTAACATTGTCCTCTTATGTCTCATTGGTTCAAGCCCAACTGCTCCTTGCTCCACTAAGTATAGTGATGAATGGTCCTCCCTCCAATTGACAGTAAAAGAATTCTCCATGCTGTGAGAATTCCATTTAGTACCATTGATTGCAGGCTATGGTATTAAAAGTAATGCATGTTAGTGTTTTGTGATAGAATCTTTAATCATTTTTAATAACAAGGAAACCTTCATTACATGGATTTACTTCTTAAAGTGGAAATGATTTTGGCCTGATGTGATGGAAGACAGGGCTTGAGTTTTTACTTGTTCCCATTCCAACTGTTCTTAATTTTTCTTCATCTCAACAGTTGGAATTTGCAGAATTCTTCTATGAGAATGCATGTTACCTCTATGTCTAATTTCCATTTGTTTCTATTTCCTGTGGTACTTACTTCTCCTTTGCCTTTTATTAGGTTATTTGTCCAACTTTTATACTCCTTAAGCATGAAAGAATGTACAAAGAGTGTATGTGGGAACTTAAAGTCTAAAACTCCTACCTTAAAAGACTTTTTTAAAGGTTGTCATCTCTAGTTGGCAGTTCACCAATATCAGGGCAGAAGACGGCATCTTCATAAGACTTAAATTTGCAATAATATCTAGTAATGAGTAGAAATTCTTCTCTTTTGTATTAAGCAGGGGCAAGTCAAAGGCTCAACTCGGTACCTGAAGGTGGCACAGCAATAATGTAATGCATATTCAGTGATTTTATTTCTTGTTTGTTGCTTTTAGTTATGGGAGTAGGTTTTTCCTTTGAACCAAATTCTTTTGAGTGGTCCCATTCAGGCCAATGATTCTGGCCTAATCACACATGATTAGGTGTGATGAAGAATGTAGTCAGATGTCAGGAAAAAGATTTTTTTCTCATTGCAAATTTAGGAAGTCCATATGGGGATCAGTAATTTAACACATATTGAAAACCTCATATTAAACATATGTAGTGGGAGATTTAAAGATAACTATAGTTGGGCATCCTGTCCTTGAAGAGCTCATGATTTAATGGGGAGAGCAAAATCATCATATCATGATTACATTTATGTTTTAAACAGTGTGCAGTGTGATGAAATTTTTGGATGCAGGGGGCCCAATTAGCCTAGGTGCAAGATGGTATTAGCTTGGTCTAAAGGGGTTTTAGTGGAAGGGGCAAAGAAGCATATGTATTTGAAAGATTTAGAGGAGGATAAATTGCAGCAGAGAGAAAGAAGGAGCTTCTGGTAATTTAGTTGGCAAACCAGAAGAGTGTTTTGAACTGAATTCCAAAAGTAAAGAGCTTCAGGCAGCAGGGAGTTAACCACAGTGTGGAAGGCTACTGAAAAGTGAAGTCAGGTGAATTTAATATGCATGGATAAAGGAAAAAGAGAAAGTAACAATATTGTATAGTCTTATGGAGAGGGAACTTTGAGGTTCTGGGGCAATGAGTTGTTCAGTGGCTTAAAAAATAAATCTGTGACTCTGGTAATAAAAAGGTATAACATGGCCGGGTGCAGTGGCTCACACCTGTAATCCCAGCACTTTGGGAGGCTAAGGTGGGTGGATCACCCGAGGAGGTCAGGAGTTTGAGACCAGCCTTATGAACATGGTGAAACCCCATCTCTACTTAAAATACAAAATTAACTGGGCGTATTGGCACACTCCTGTAATCCAAGCTACTCAGGAGGCTGAGGCAGGACAATTGCTTGAACTCAGGAGGCAGAGGTTGCAGTGAGCCGAGATCGTGCCATTGCACTCCAGCCTGGGTGGGCGACAAGAGCAAAAAGTCATAACACATGTATGTAGGGATGGATCCATGTAAAATTCCAGAATTGGATCAACGAGCCAGTAACAGTGATGGCATTCACTGCCACAAAAGGAAACAGGTGGCCAGAAGAATTTGAAATATCATTCAAGGTTGTTAGTATGTCTGTTTTCCTTTAAAACAAAAATGATGAAACTGCTATACTTGTTAACCTGCTCTGCAATGCCACTGAGGGAAGCCACTGCTTGCTTGTTCTGTACCTTTGCTTCCCTTTAAATACCATGAACACGACACTGAACAGAAAACACACTCTAGAATAACCATGTGGTAAATTAGTTATGGAAGTAAGTTTTTCCTTTGAACAAAATTCTTTTGAGTGGTCCCTATTCTGGCCAATGATTCTGGCCTAATCACACATGAAAAATCTATGCTCAAAAGCATAGATTTTTTTTTTCATTTTAAAAAGTTTTGTAAGTCTTTGGAGTACAAGTGTAATTTTGTTACATGCATAGATTACATAGTGGTGAATCAGGCCTTTTAGGGGATCTATCACCAAAATAGCATATGTTGTACCCATTAAGTAATTTCTCATCATTCACGCTCCCCTAAGCACAGAAATTTATTACAAATTTCCATGGATGCTTTAAAATTGTAGTTACAATGTGACTTTGAAGATCTCCAGAAAATTTAAAAAATAATTTCTGTTTCAGCCAATGTCATAAAAATTTATTGACATTTGATGCTTATAGTCTGTTTGCAATATGTTAGCCATCAAGGCAGCAAATATTTCTTTGATATGCATCTAGCTTTGGTGGTTAATGTTTGCACTCTTTTGACATTAGTCCATGTGACTGATTATTTTTGTAACTTAAAAGCCAATTCCCTAAAAACGGTGGTAGATGGGCTAATAAACAGAGACTGCGGAGAGGAAAACTTAGACTGCAGGGAGAATTTGCAAATGATTAAGGTAGCCTGAACAAAGACTAAGCCACTTCCATTAGTATCTTACTGCTTGGTGAGGATCAAGCAGAGACTTACAATAGCCATTTGAAGATGCAGTCATAGGGGCGTATAGAATTAGATGGAATAGCAAATACTGAATTAGATGAGATTGAAGATTGCTTTTGACTCTATAATGCTTCCATGATGATCTTATAAGAAGGACTGGAAGAATAGCTGCCTCAAATAATTTGTAAGCTGTAACATATCCTATTACCTCCTCACAAATGGATGTCTTAGAGACTGAGAACTTACTCAACTTCCATCAAAAAAGAATTAATAACCTCTGAAGGTACTTTCTCCAGGAAAACATGCTGGGCAGTGGGAGTGCATGACTGATTGCTGCTAACGTGATTTTGGTTTATGCTTGGTTTAAGAATCAGAAACTTCTGTACAATTTATTTCAGATTTCTGAGGCATTGCTTCCTACTCCAGGCAGAGGACAACTGAATTATTAAGATTGTGTCTGAACTTGGCAGGTGTCAGAAATTCATTTTAAATCTCTGTTCAGAAGCCTTGATTCAATTTGGTTTTATTGTTCAATGTAAAGGAGTCTTCTTAGATACATTTTTGGAAAGGTTATTGTCAGTGGCACTTCAAAAATGTACCAGGATGTGTTTTACCATTTTAGCAGCAAGTTGCCAAAGGAAGCCACTGAGTCTAATAATATTTAAATAAGGCTCAGCGTCAAGGATGTGGAGAAAAGACGACCCTCTTAGACTGCTGTTTGGAATGTAAGTTAGTACAACCACTATGGAGACCAGTTTAGAGGTTCTTCAAAAAACCAAAACTAGAACTACCATATGTTCCAGCAATCCCACTGCTGGGATATATACCCAAAATAAAGGAAATCAGTATATTGAAGTCAGTATATTGAAGAGATATCTGCACACTCATGTTTGTTGCAGCACTGTTTGCAATCACTAAGATTTGGAAGCGACCTAAGTGTCCATCAACAGATGAATGGATAAAGAAAATGTGGTACAGATGCACAATGGAATACTATTTGGTAATAAAAAGAATGAAATCCTGTCATTTGCAACAGCATAGATAGAACTGGAGATTATTATGTTAAGTGAAATCAGCTAGGCACAAAAAGACAAGCATTGCATGTTACCTATTTGTGGGATCTAAAAATCAAAACAATTAAACTCATGGACATTGAGTATAGAGGGGTGGTTGCCAGAGGCTGGGAAGAGTTGGGGGATATGGGGATGCTTCGTGGGTAGAAGAAAAAATAGAAACAATGAATAAGGTCTACTATTTGATAGCACAACAGGGTGGCTATAGTCAATAACTTAATCGTACATTTTGAAATAACTAAAAAGTGTAATTGGATTGTTTATAACACAAAGGATAAATGCTTGAGGGGATGGATAACTCATTTTCCACAATATGATTATTATGCATTGCATGGCTGTATCAAAACACCTCATCTACCTCATAAATATATACACCTACTATGTACCCAGAAAAATTTAAAATAAAAAATAAGGCCCATGGGAGGTTGAGGCAGGAGAATGGCGTGAACCCGGGAGGTGGAGCTTGCAGTGAGCTGAGATTGCGCCACTGCACTCCAGCCTGGGCGACAGAGCAAGACTCCGTCTCAAAAAAAAAAAAAAAAAATAATAATAAAAATAAGGCCCAGCTTGATAGCTGATAGAAGAATGTGATGATAGATAGTAATCTCTGAAGGTACTTTCCCCAGGAAAACATGTTGGGCAGTGGGAGTGCATGACTGATTGCTGCTAACGTGATTTTGGTTTATGCTTGGTTTAAGAATCAAAAACTTCCGTACAATGTGTTTCAGATTTCCGAGGCATTATTTAATTGAAGAACAGGTAGTTCAGAAAAGGTTTACTTACTTTTTTGATGGGGACATCTACCATTTGTAGGTTCTTCTGTCTTTTTATTTGTGTAGATTCTACTGGAGATAAAAAGTGGGAACATAATTCAACATGGGTTTATTTCCTGATCCAGAGGTCAAAGGACAGAAATGGATGACCAAATCAGTTATGACTTTTTCACAAAGGGAAAAGCTGCTAGGAAGCAGCTCAGAAATGCTCCAATGCCAAGCTGTGCTATAGCATCAGAACCATCTACAGTTGCAGAGGAATTTGATTTCCTTGAATTCATTTACTCATTTGTTCAAAAACATTTATTGTAAGCAACATGGACCAGGCATTGTTCTAGCTGCTGGAGCTGCAAAGAGGAGGAAGAGATTCATAGTGTGAATTCATAGCCTTTCACACTGTGAATTCACACTATAAATTCATATTTTAATAAAACTCTATTTATAAAACAAGAGCCAGTTCAAATGAATTCTATTAGGTTAGAAACAAACTTCATTATATCTAGATTATGATCAGGTAGAATTGCTCGAAAGAAGTTAAGGCAATTCATTATTACTATTAAATCAGGGCTAAAGGGTGAAAGGCAGACGGAGTTATGCGTTTCTGTCTCATAAAAGAAAAACAACTCTATATGAGTAGCAAATGCCTGGTTAAATTACAATTATTTATAAAAATCAATGTTTCTACATAGTGAATGTTACAAGGGGCAAGCCTTACACTGAACTAAGAAATGTTAATGAAAACAGGATATTTATGAGGTACAAAATGTAGGATGATTACATAACTTTAAGGAT
Organism: Pan troglodytes; assembly: GCF_028858775.2. Classification (NCBI taxonomy): domain Eukaryota; kingdom Metazoa; phylum Chordata; class Mammalia; order Primates; family Hominidae; genus Pan; species Pan troglodytes. The sequence goes on along the minus strand of NC_072404.2, from coordinate 152,889,882 downwards.
CTTGTCTCAACATGAGTTAAGATTTATATTCATAATATCTTTAAAAAGTAAAAAAAAACTTGCAAACATTCACCATCCCTACTTGCATTATTGTCCAAAAGACTGTGGATAGCGACATTCCACTGAATCTTGTATCCCTACTGATGTTGACGGATGCCCATTCTGCTAAGGTTTCCTGTCTACTAAGTGCTAATTAGAGCTGCAACTCTGGCTTCAGCTATGATATTATTATCTAGGACTGAATAAACAATATAAGGCTTATGGAAATTGCAGAAGCGCTAGGGCGATAATAATAGTAACAACAACCATTATTATTTTTGACCACTTATTATTTGCCAGGAAGGTGCTAACTGCCTTATATATGTCTCATTTAGTGCTCACTACATTTCTATTATCAGTCCCATTTTCAGATCACAAAATGGTTTAAAGAAGGTAACTTTAGCGTTCTGACCATTTAGATTGGAACTAAATTTTTTGACCATATATCTTGCTTTATCCACTTGCTATCATGTCTTAATATTAACGGATATCACTCCTATATAATTCATGTTTCCAGTGACAGAATGAGTTAATGGAGTCCGTGGTTTAAAAGTGACCCTGGAGAACCAAAACGCTCAGCCCATCCACTTTATCCATAAAGAGATTAGGCCTGGGTGGGAGATTGGATGAGAGGCGTCTCTTATCAGTCCGAGAGGAATAGTGTATACTAAAGAAATTGATCAAAAGGAGGAAGACATTTGAGGGCACTAGGGAGGAATATGACTCTGATGGATTGAAATTCTACATGGGAACAATTGAAAAAGAAGCTATTGGCAACATCTACAGGAGAGCAGAGAATAGCAAGATTAAGTATAAATTGAATAGCAGTGAGTGTTCAGGGAGTTGTCTTAATGGAAAGTCAGTCTACCTCCCTTCCAACATCTCAGGGTAAAAGGTGTGTATAACATGGATAAGGGAAGCTGTGGCATGGAGGTTACTGGAAACCCATCTGACTGATTCAACAAGTGCTCTTATTATGGTTCTTGAGAAAGTGTTCATGGGAGACATTTGGGAATTAAGTCCAGAGCCACGAACTTCCATTCTGCATAAGGATCTCAATCACAGTGTTGCAGAGAATTGGGGTAGTGACCTAAACCTGTCGGCTTAGTGAGAAGGCGACAGGTTTAGGTCACTACCCCAATAGGAAAGGGAATTCACAGACTGCTGAATCCCTTCTAGGGAGTTTGAGATGTTCCATGGAAGCCGGGTTTAGAACCCCTGACCCAGAGCCTAATCAGTATGGCAGTATCTTGTGGCAGATGTTGGCAGGAAGGCAAATTTATTTTTACCCAGGATGTTTGTCTCTTCTTTGCTCTACTAACTTCCCAGACAAAATTTAAATTCAGCAAACTAATGGCAGTGCTATTCCCCAGACTCCAAAGAACAGCTTTGTCATCCTCTACCTTCAGTCAGCCATGAATGGGACACTAATATATTTTGACATAAAGGTGTGAAATTGAATTACTTGGCTTTCATTTAATCTCTATGCACTTCCCCTGACTCCCCCATGTTCTAGCTGTCTGTTTTCATGTTTTTGGTTGGCCTTTTAAAATACTAGGTGGGAGAGCACCCAGAAGTGTAAAATGTCATGCCACCAGCCAAGCTAGACAATCTCCCCCTAGAGGTAGCCCAGCACCTTGTCAGAAATGTTTAGGGAGGTTCCTTTATGTGCTCTAAACATTTTCCAATATCTGGCAGAAGCAGCAAATGCTGTTGATTATTAGGTAGAACCTTATCTAGGAGAACAATTTTCAGAATAATTATTATAATGATAATAGCTAAAATCTATTGAGCACTGACAATGTGCCAGGCATTTTTCTAAGCATATCACATGTATTGGCTCATTTAATTATCTTAATATGCCTACGAGGTGGATACTGTTTTCATCTCCACTTTACCTATGAGGAAACTGAAGCATAGAGTTTCCTGATTAACTAGGAACTGGAAGAACTTTACTTCAAATCCAGGCAATCTGACTTGGAGCCTGAGCTCCTCGCCACTTTGCTGTGTTGCCTCCCATACCTGCTGTTTACACCAGGGTTGCAAATGATTCGAGAAGGTTTTCCATTATTGACCCTAGGGTCTAATGCCCTAAAATTTGCTGATGAGTCTCAACTGGGGCATCTTTTGATAGGAGTTTAAAAAAGAAAACAGATACCCTGCCCAGAAGACTAGGTTTAAGTAAGCTGCTGCTAGTGGGAAAGTGGAAAGTGTTGTAGGTTGTTGGGAAAAGATGGGAGCTGAGAGCAAGAGAGCAAAAGTGTAGGAAAGTGGATGGGAGAAAGTGTTAAGCGGTGGTTAGAGTCTCTTTTCTTCTGTCTTGCTTAGCTGATCATTCTGGAGATGAACTGAGATCATATGTGAATTCATTTGGGATCTATAAAGTTTGATTCAAATAATAGTGTCTGTTTTATGCCATGGTGTGCCCCCTGGAAGTTAGGGTGGAGTAGTGGGTGGCCAGAGGTTCAGGAGACAACAATGCATGGGTTGGAATCAGAGGGCATAGATGAGAACCTGGGAGGACATGGGACAGGGAGCAGCCACTTTATGGGTTTTGAGAAAGGTGATACACACTGGTAAACCCCAAATTGGGGAGCTCCAGGAAGGGGAGTCCAGGAACTGGTCAGCAGTCATTCTCCAAATCTCATTTCCCATTTGCAACTTCTGCCCAATCGAGGTCTTAGTCCTGATACCTCCAGCCCAGTAGAGAAGACTGAAGCCCACTGCCATTAGATTTACTATTATCTCAAAAAATTGCTTAGGTAGAGTTCATTCAACCTCTGCCCCTCCTCAACTTCTCCTATTAGGGTCTGATAGGCCACTACATTCTATGGTTCCAGCTTCCCTTTTATCTGCTGTGTGTGCAAGAAAATATTTTCTAATTACAGTCTTTGCAGATCAGTTGAGTGAACTTGGAAATAAAGGGATTATCAGACCCCTTTAATTTGGGGATAAAAATCTAATGTGAACACCATGTGGTCACTCTGTTAATTGCATAAATTTTTTCCTCCCTACTTGCATCTAATTCCTAACACTCTTTGCTATAGGCCTCATTTTTATTCTTGTCCTGCATTATTGTTTATTTACATATGGACGTGCTTTTAAAATAACTGTATTAATTCCTTAAAAATTATACTTGATATAAAATAATGCCCAGGTTTCACCACACAGAGATAACAACTTGCAACAGCTTGTTGGACGTATCTCCATGCACTTCTCTTGCATATGCAAACTCCTGAAGTCCACAATTTATATGAAGGAGCTTATGCCATATATAATTATTCCTGACTTTTTTTCACTTCACAGCATGTTGTAGCCACACTTCCCTCTAAATGAATAAAGACCTACACATTCATTTGTACTCTCTGCCCAGAGTTCTCTGGTTTACTTAACCACCCTGCCTGATGATTGTTTATTGATAAAGAAAGAAATCTGAGCAGCACATAGAGATCATCAGACTCTGCTAATCCAGACTTTATAGTTTTGCCGTCAAATCCATGGGATTCTTGGTATTTATCCATTGACAAGAGAGTCTGAACTCCTCAGAGGAGCAGAGAAAGAACATGAAACTGATGAGTGAAGGGTCCAAGGCTTTGCGTTTAGCACTGCTACTTAGTGGCTATGTGACCTTAAAATCACTTCACCTTTCTGAACCTCAGTTTCCCTACCTGTAAATGATATTGTGAGTTTTCAGTATATTCAAGGTCTGTTCTACTAACTGAAGGTCTGTATCTATAAATATACTGTCAAGCTATATCTCCAATCACAACTTAAATGCTTCGGCTTTATTTGTCCATACCTTTTTGATGTCCAGCACTATGGTAATACAAAGTAAATACCCAACAAACACAATTTGAGTGATGGATCAGTATAGCTGTTGAATCTGTCTTTTCAAATTTCCCCCAGAAATATCCATCTCTGTAGTTTTATACTGATTTTTTTAAGCCAGTGAACCTCAGACATTTTTACCTGCCTACCATCTCTCTTTAGAATTTGTGCACGTATATCTACACTTTTAAATAGCCACAGTTTAAATCTCTCTCTCTCTCTCTCTCTGTGTGTATGTGTGTGACAGAGAGAGAGAGAGAAAGAGAGAGAGAATGCACCATGTGTGAGTGTGCACATATGTATCTATAGTTTGATATGTATGTGCTATTTTGGGTGAGTAAAGTGGGATTCCATATGGAGGGAGTTACTATACTTTGCACTAAAATGAGGCTTTAGACAACAGAATGAGATTATTTTTTTACTCCCTCTTCCAGAGTTTTACTGAAATTAAATGGGTGTGTGTCTGTGTTTCTGTGTGTGTGTGTGTGTGTTTGAAGTGAAGGTAGAGAGGGGTGTCCTAATACTGTAGACACAGTATTCCCTCCTTTCATCTATTCTTTCTTATCTTTCCTGTTTTCCTTCCTTCCCTCCCTCATTCTCTCCCTTCCTCTCTCCCTCCATCTTTCTCTTTCTTTTTTTGTTTCTTTATTTCTGTTTCCTTCTTTCCTTCCTTTTCCTCCTTTACAGGAACAAATTAAAGAATAATGCCATTCTTTCTACTTTAGTCAATGACGTTAGTCAGTGGTGACTTTTGTCACCATTTAATATAAAAAAAAGAGAAACAAGCCTCTGTATGAGAAAATTCTCTCAACCAATGAAATCCCAGTATAAGGTCGTATTGAAAGACAAGTAGGTATTTTGTTATATTAATATATTGAAGAAATGTATTGACCCATCGTGGTGGTGATGAAAACCAAATTATTCCACTCAACTAATGCCCAAGATTAAACCACTTTCAAAATATCGCTTAAGAAAATCAAGGAGTCGAGTTACAGACATTTGGGGAGTGAATAGATGTTCAGAAAGTTTGGTATTGCACCATTTTATTGCTTAATATGTGTCTGGAGTCAGTATGCATTGAATTCTTTCAAAATGAGTTACGCACTTCATTCTCTTCCTAAAGAAAGGACACTGTACATATTTAAACATTTTTCTTCATTTTGGAATGCTCAGAGCCACCATTACAAGCAGTGTTTATTGCAATATGCTTTGACTGAGAGGTGCTGTCAAAAGAGGCTATTGAGCTGTGTAGAGCTACTTCGGTCTCAACCCTGTGGCTTCTGGACTCTTGGTCTGCTTTTTAAAGATAGTTTTTCCATCTCTCTGAGGGTCAGGCTGCCCCTGACCATGTCTTACTGTGATGTGCATATCTGCCTGTGGTTCTTAAAGCTCCACTCCACCTCCCACTATTTCAGATTTGCTGAATCTAATTTATTATGTAACAAGCACATGATCTTATTAAATGTTTTAAAAAATCAATAGAAAATACGATATAAAAGTGGGCTCCAAAGGCTCTTTCTGCATATTTCCATATTCTTACGTAAATTCCAGAAACTTTTGGTTTCTGGAGAAGTGTTCTCCAGATCACTGTTCAATTCTGATAAGGAACCCACCTTTCTGGTTTGAATGTGAACTCTTCCTTCTAAACATGAAGAGACAATATTGCCCTTATTCCTTCAGGTGCATGGCTACCAATTCCGCTCTCTCATTTGTATCTGACCACTCGGTTCTTGTTTTGCAGTCCCCAGTCTGTCCCAGATCGTCTGAGGATCCGGGTGAACAAAATCAGTTTACAAGACTATGAAGGATTCCACTATGACAAGGAGAAACTCCGAGAAGCTTGTAAGTTGGAAGTGCCTCACTGATTTCATGCGATCAGCCTATCTTCAGCTTCTTGATCCTCCTTGGTTTGATGGGTAGATTCATTTATCCTTGTGCCTGAAAATCATGGTTAGAGAAGTGAAGTGAAACACAGTAACATGTGAGCTCCAAGTGATAATGTATGGGCTACAGAAAAAGGAACTGGAAAAGGAAAGCAGCTGAATAAAATCATTCTGCTGTGGATGCCAAGTCAGGATCTCTTGGCTTATTCACCACTTTAGTCTCAGATTTGCCTAAAATGAGGAAAGCAAAAAGTTCGTGATACCAATGGTATAGCACCATCCAGAAAACTCTTGAGACAACACAGATCTCTTCTTGGAGGCTGCGTTATCAAACACTGCCCTCATTCGTCACAGAGATGTGGCAAAGAGGCACATTCAACACTTCTAGATATTATGCTATTATATAATGTCAGAGAAGGGCCTACGGGAACGTTGTGATATTAAAGTGATTCATTGATGATGAGGTGCCATTATTTTTGAAACCTGCACTTGAGTCAACGTATGAATTACTTCTGAAAGTTTGTATTTTCTGTATGCTTCTTTGAATACATAGCTAATTGTTAGTTCATCTCACTAGTCAATCAGTATGTATTGGACACTTTTTACATTCTGGTACATTCTGATCACTGCATTAAATCTGTCTGTATAATAATTTATGAGGTAATTGGTTAAAATAAGCCAGAAGTTAAGACCATGAGAGTGTTAGATATTAGGGTTCTCGGCTCCTTCCTAATTGTGGGAGCCAATAGTCAACTGCAATAAAGTCAAAGAAGATAAGGAAAACTGGTGTCCAAGGGAATAGGCAATGATGCTGATATAAAGAAATGACTTTTATATGGAACCAAAGACTTACGAACCCAGTCCCCAAATGGTCTCTAAGTGTAGACCTGGCTACCTGTGTAAAAGAGGAAAATAGTTAGAACTGGCAGGATTAATAGTAGGAAAGCCTTCCTGGGATGGTCTTTTCTGAGCTCTGGTTTCTGAGACTGATCTGAAGTAAGCTTTAGTGGATGGAAATTCTGAGGTCCAAGGATAATCCCAGGGGTGGGTACAGAGGGTTCTACAATCTGGAGTTGGCACGAGGTGAGGAGCCATATCCCTGGTAGCCTAATCACTGAATCTACTAGAGAATTTGCTGTGAATTTTCTTTCTTAATTCTCTCAGCTGCTTCAGCTTCCTAAACCCTTTATGTTGTTTTCCTTAGACATCAATATCTTTTAATTTCTCCCCAGCCTTCTCACTTCCATACTTTACCCTCATTTCCTTTTATAGGAAAGTGTGAGCTGGAGGAGGAGCAATTCCCCAAACCTCTGAATTTCTTCCTTCTGTAAACAACATATTACATTTTCTAATCTAAGTGAACTTATAAGCAACAGACTAGCATATAATCTATTTGATCCATAAAGTGATAGACATATATTTTTGCGATGGGAAGTGTAGCTACAATGCAAATTAAATTAAGTTCTAAAGGTTACTAATCATAAAGAACAGTGTTTTATGTTCTTTCTTGTTTTAAGCTTCCAAACAAATAGCTAACAGTTCTTAAAAGAAGATAACAGATCTCAAATAATATTTTGCAGCTTACGATCAACTCTGAAGAAATTCAATTTGGAGTGGGGACACATTTGAAATTTTTAGCTGAAATGAGATTTGAAGCTTATTTATAGCTTTCAATTATCTGTTTTATCTTTTCTGTGAAATTATCTGTCTACCATTCCTGGAGGTAATTGTGGTTTGAGGTTTTCCAACAAGATGACATTTTCTGGCAAGGGCTTTACTCAGCATATGTGATAAAATTTCTATGTGAAGAAACTTCTTAAGTCAAATATGGCATAAATGTAAGCCAAATAAATTGAGCAGTATCTTTGGGACCCCAAAGAACACATAAACTCTCTAAAAGGGGATAAAGGAGTTATTCTAAAGATTTAAAAATTCATTCCAATGATTTGGATTTGAAGAAAACAATAAAAGAATTGGAATTAAAAGTGACCAACTCAATCATTCTACTTTTAATATGCGGTGATGGTGCTTCTAACTGTGGTTTTTCAGGAAAGTTTATCCTTTGAGGTTCTGGATTCACTCCTACTAACCTTTACTCTTTTGCCTGGTTCCAACTTGAAACAGAATACAGATTCATGGGAAGGCTGACAGGGCTCAAACTGAGTATAAAGACAAAAGCAAGCTTAAGTCCATATATGAGGTGCATGCCAAAATAAATGTTATTTCAGAAGCATTAATTAAGTGAAATTTGCACAACACATCTAGATAAAAGGGACTCTAGGAATGTACTCTGACCTGCATCCCAGAACAAAGAGAGTGAATCCTCTTAGGTCATTCATTTATTGTCATCAAAGACTGACCTAGAGCAGTAGCATGGTACTGCGTTTGAAGTTAGTTCCATTTCTTGTTGGTGTGTCAAGTGATATCTTCAGGCAGCATGTGGTTCTTTTCCATCACCGTTTAGCAGAATCTTGCTCATTGTTCCCGTTAGATAAAAAGCTCGCATGTTTGTCACCTAACAAAGCCCATCTTCCGTCCATAATGCAGGGCTCCCTGACAATAATGGATGGCAGCCCTTTAAATTGCTTTGCTTATTTTAGCACAGAGAAAGAGGACTATACTCTTTCAGATATTTCCCATTCCTCTTCCATTTAGCCCCATCTCACTGGGGGGCAATCCTTCTAAAATAATATCCTGGAAAAATTTAGTCCTTGTCAATCTTTCCCTCAGCTCTTGCTGGTAAATTTCAGACTTATGTAAGACACTAAAAGTCTTCCTCACTCTATAGGATTTGTCAACCCTCAGATAATAGTTGTGGTTTGCAAGAGGGGACAGCCTATTCAACTTAAGAGGTAGAACATAAAGAGAAAGTGGCCATATTAAAAAAAATTGAAGCAAATCTGTCATAATGATATCAGAAAATCACTCTCATAAACAGAAGTATACAAGTGGGTCCTTAATAAAGCTTATAATCATATAATCTAGGCAAAGGATGATCTGTTTTTAAAAATCTGTTGTATTTCTAACCCCAGAACAGATTCACTGACATATGATATATTTTTTAAAAATCTGAGATAACTTGATATTCCCCAAAATTTAACTCTATTCCCATGCAAACTGGTTAAACTTCAGTTTGAGCACCAGTTTATTCTGCACTTTTAAATTGCCATGATAATTTACACAGATCTAGGGTTTAAAACACAAGCAGTAGAAACCAGCTTGAAGCCAATTGAAAACAGATGTAGTCTATAAGAATAGGGAATTAACATTTGTTGTATATCAAATACAGTGTTTGACAATGCTTTTACATACATGATCTCAGTATAATTCAGTATTATCTGGATGTTTGTAACATGTAATGCATAATATATCAATAAATAGGGTACAATCCTAGTATCGTTAGCGTTAACCAAACTAGGTATTTAGTTAAGCATTTGCCCTAATGGAATTTCCTTGTTTGGTGATTTAGTAGAAAAGTCAGAAATTTTGTTGTTTGAATCTCAGTTGAAACCTTGACAAAGTCATTTAATTTCTCTGATGATCAAATCTCTCATCTGTAAAATGAAAATATAATTATAACCCCATTCAGTGCTGAGGGTTAAATGTAATGCTGTATATGGAACCCTTGGTGTGAAGTCTGGCACATTAGCGTGCTCTCCAAAAATGGTAGCTATGATGCTTGTGGTGGTTGTTGTTAGAGAGGCCCTGCTGTCATACTGCTCATCAGTCTTCAAGTCCATAAAACCAGACTCAAAGTAGGTCATAGAGGCTGACTTCCTCTATGTAGAACTCTTCCTGGCTTGAGGCAGCTCACTTCAAACTGCACACACCACCACCCTCCAACTCACTTTCTTACTTTCAAAAATAGAATCGAAAATACTGGTAAATATCACAGAAAGATTATGGGAAGAAAGTGTAACTAAATCATTCAATTTACTTTTATTGTGTCTACTTGTATAAACATCTGCTGTAATGACAAGATACTTAAATCTATGAAGCATGTAAATACTGAATGCCCATATAGGATGATCTGAACGTTTACCTGCAAATTTCCTTCCTTAAGTCCTAATACATTCTCTTAAGTGTGTCATCTGTTATCCACCACTGAATTTTTTGCAACAAATTTTTATTTTGGAATAATTTTAGATTTACAAAAAAGTTACAAAGGTAATACAGGGCATTCCTGTGCATTCCTCCCCCAGTTTTTCTCATTGTTAAACACTTTACATTACCATGGTGCGTTTGTCAAGGAAACTGATATTGCTACATTACTATTAACTAAACTTTTGGAATTTCTATCCCAGGATCAAATCTAGGATACCATATTGCATTGAGTTGTCATAGTTCCCTAGTCTCTTCTGATCTGTAACCGTTTCTCAGTGTTTTCTTTCTTTTTTTATCTTTCTTTCTTTCTCTCTCTCTCTCTCTCTTTCTCCCTCCCTCCCTCCCTCCCTCCCTCCCTCTCTCTCTCTCTCTCTTTCTTTCTTTCTTTCTTTCTTTTCTTTTCTTTTCTTTTCTTTTCTTTTCTTTTTCTTATAACCTTGATGGTTTTGGGGGAATACTGCTTCCTGTAGAATATCTTCCAATCTGGCTTTGTCTGTTGTTTTACTCATAATTACACTGGATTTATGGGTTTTTGGAAAGAATACGGTAGAGGTGAAGTAGGCTTTTTGTCCCATCATGTCAAGACTTATGTGATATACACATGACATCCCTGGTGATGTTAACCTGATCATTTGGTAAAGGTGGTATTTGCCAAGTTCCTTCACCATAGACTTACAATTTTTTTTCCCCTTCCCTACTCTATTCTTTAGGAATAAGTCACTAAGTCTAACCCACTTTCAAAATGATCAGAGGAGGTGGATCAAGATTTTTAAAATTGTTTCCAGTTTGCATATTTGAGCTCAACTGAATTTGTTAACTATGCCAAAATGGTAGAGCCATTCAACCATTCATGCATTCATACTTTCAATAATTACATGTTTGCATCAGTTATATGTCAGATACCACACTAGATGTTAGTCATTGAAAGATGAAACTAGAAAATCCAACATTATAACATAATTTATTCAGTGTACATTTATTGAGTCCTTACCGTGAGCAGGGGTTGGAAGAAAAAAAACAACAGAATTCGTTCCTGATTTTCTGGAGCTTTTTTTCTTTTTTTAAAAAATGTGATAATAACTGTGATGGGGCTATGGAAACATTCTGTACCTATTTTTCTAGCAAACGTCATTTAAATAAAGAAAGATAAAATATATAAGCAAGAATGAGAAAAGCCAGTCTAACCACTAATTAGGTGTGTGACCTTGGGCAATGCATTTGTCTTCTTCAGGCTTCTGTTTCCTTATCTATTAAATGCAGTAGTTAAACTAGACATTTCTTAAGAACAGATTATAATATAATAAATGTTTAGTTTTATAGAAATTACATAGGATTAAAAAATTTTTCATCAGCATATTTCCTTAGTAGAGTTTTTAAAGCTCCAACATCATTCATAATGAGTATAAGCATTAGAAACCATGTAAGTACATTGTGCTTCAAGAGTTTGCTAAAAACACTGATTTTTTTTCCCTATCAATAGCTTCATCTAAAATTGAATCTTTCCCCCTCATTTAACAAGCTGACAACAGGGCTGTTCAGTAGAGATTAGGCCTCCATTTGGTGGAGGTAGGCTTTCCAAGTTGAAATCTGTCTGAGGAGTTAAATGATGTCAATTTGTCCTCTGAAGGGCATTGTCCTTCCATTTTGCAAGTGTGTTTATGTTTATTCCTATTTTCACGATTTGACATTTACCCAGAGTTTCGTGCTTAGTTTCTTTTACTGTCTTTTCCCATCTCTTGTCTGTCTCTTATATTTATCATTTTATTAAAAATATAGTAATAATAATGGTTAACACACATTGTACTATTGCTGTGAGCTAGGAAATGCCTTTTCTACATATATTGTGTAATTTAACTTACCCGATGTCTCAGTGTGACAGATAGTATTGTTATTCCCATTTCACATATAAAGCAATTGAGGCACAGAAAACTCAAACAGTCTAAGGGGCTGACATTTTGAATACTTATTTAATCACTGTGTTTTCTGTTTCCTCCAAGTAGTACTTCCTATTTTTCATATAAATGTCTTTAATAACATGAGTAAAAATTTACATGTCAGTCTTTCACGATTCCATTTCAAATGTCTTCTTACATTTAAACTGACTTTGACTTAGTTTATCACACTCAGGTTTGTTGGACAAGTTTCTGTTTTTGGATCTTCCTCCAACCTCAAATCAGCCATTCATAAATTCAACAAATATTAATTGACTGCTTACCTTATTTCTAGTACTATTTCAAGTATTTCTAGTACTATTTCAAGATACAGAAAAGTGCTTGCCCTGGAACTTATGTTCCAGTGGAGAGACAGACAAATGAATAAATAATACAATATGGCAGCAAGTGCTATAAAGGAAAGTAAAGCAGAACAGTGACAGAGGATCCTGTTTTTGGTAAGGTGGTCAGCAAGAGACTTTCTGAAGAAGTGACATTTAAAGAGAGACCAGAACAAAAAGAGTGCATGTATATGTGGATTTCTAGAAGAGTATCCCTGGGCAGAGGAAATGGCAAGTTCCAAGGCCAAGCATCCTTAGTATATTTAATGAATGTCAGGGATGTCCATGTGACTGGAACCTGCTTAGTTGAATGGAGATAGTCAGGAAGTTATTTTAAAGGGTCAGCACATGGAGGGGGCTTATAGGCCATGGAGAAGGCCTTGGATTTTATTCAGAGTGTAATGAGAAGGTGTTGGAACTACTTGAGGGGTGTATCATGCCTGAATTTATTCTAGATAAATTTGGCTACTAGGTAGAATATTTTCAGGTTGCAATGATGGAAATAGGGCAGCAGGTACCAGGCTAATGTGATACTCCAGGTGACAGGCAATAGGAATGAGGGAGTTAAAGTAGTAGAGTTGGAGAGAATCAGTTGGATTCTGGCTACATTTTGGAGGTAATGCTGGTAGGATGAGATGATGGATTCGCTGTATTGCATGAGAGTGTAAAATTCAGTTGCCTCTGATGTTTTGACCTTGGCAACTTGGTAAATAGAGGTAGGGAAGATGCAGAGGATTCAGCAAAGGAGACCAAGAAGGAGCAATACCAAGGAGGAGCCTATGGTTAGCTACAAAAACAGCAGGAGAGCTTGTTCATTGGAATCAGAGAGAAAAATAACTCATAAAAGCTGTCTATCTGTCAGCGTTTCAGAGAAGTTGAGTAAGATGCACACTAAGAATTGGTAGTTGGATTGGAGTAGAGGGTAGTTAGTGGTAGCCTCACGAGATTGTGGAGTGAAAAATGTGGAAGTGCATAGAGAGGATTCGTGTGCAAATAGGGTCAAGTGAATGTCAGATGTGAGCTGCATAATGACATCTTGATCAATGATGGACTGCATATACAACAGTGGTCCCATAAGATTTTATTTTATTTTATTTTTTTTTAATTCTTCAGCTAAAACAGCGGAAGAGGTGATTTATTATATGGTTGTTACACTCGGCCACAAATAAACACAGAAATAGTCCAGAATGTCACAGGTCCAGGGCAGAGGGACCAACATGGGCATTTTGTTTATGAGCAAGGTGGGTCTCAGAGGTGATCAGCGATCAGAGGGCGATGAAGTTCTGGATCCATTGAGACAAGCTCTAGACAGTAGCATGCAGTGCCGCAACTTGTACCAGCATCCCCAGCGTCTGGCATTCCATGTTTCTGCTCCTGTGGCCTCCACGGTGCAACAAGCTAGCGGTTTACTTGGACCTCTGCCTCATCTTTCTTCTTTTGCGCTTCAGCCTGCGCATTCGCTTCTTCCTCCACTTGGCTCTCATGGCGCAGAGGTTTCCAAAAAAATGGCGCTAAGGCCGAGAGCAAGATTTTAATACCATAGTTTTACTGCACCTTTTCTATGTTTAGGTATTTTAGATACCCAAATGCCATTGTGTTACAATTGCCTGCAGTATTCAGTACAGTAACATGCTGTACAGGTTTGTAGCCTAGGAGCTACAGGCTATACCGTATAGCCTAGGTGTGTAGTAGGTGATTCCACCTAGGTTTGTGTTAAGTACACTCTATGATGTTCACACAATGCAGAAATCACCTAACGACATGTTTCTTAAAACACATCCCTTCCATTAAATGACATATGACTATAATTCACCACAGATTGCTCTTTTAAGGTATTTAACTATAAAACGAAGGAAAGAAATGGGATGATGACTATAAAAGAATATAGTAGAATCAAAGGAGGATTTTTTTTTAATTTGTAAGATAATACAGCAAGTGTGTATGCTGGTGGGACCAATTCACTACAGAGAGAACTTGATTCGGAAGAGGGCCAACTGCAGGAGCAGTGCCTTTGAGTAGGTGGTAAGATGGAACCTGGTGAGCAATGGAAGGTTGTGGGCAGGAATGTGGGGCAGGTTCTCCCGAGTACAGCAAGAGAAGGCAGAGGAGGGAGTACAGATACAGATAGCTTGGTGTACATGGTGCTAGGGAGAAACAGAAGTTCTATTCTGATTGCTTTTATTTTCTCAGGAAAAGAAGAAGCAAGCTTACTAGTTAAAAGTTGGAAATGGATAGTATCAGTGTTCTGGAAAAAAAGAGGAAGGTTTGAAATAGCTTGAGGAGAGAGACAGTGACAGGGTTCGGCAGAATTGCTGACCTTTACTTTGGAAATGGATCATTGAATTCATTGTTTTTTTGTAAGCACATAGAGCCTGACTTGCCAGTTTCTGGCTGTCTTGGTTTATAGATGAGCCTACTCTATGTCTTTCTAATTTCAAAGGACTCTGATACCCAGGGAATATTGGGCCAAAATATGATCTTATTATTAATATAAACTTCTTTGCCATCTAATTCTGTTTATGACCTAAAGGCTTTCTTTATTTATAAGAAAATAAAATATGCTCTGGTGCTGTGCTATATTAGAAGTTAATAATGTTAGATTTCAGACAAAGAACTGAGCCTAAAGTGTTGATGATGATATTTGATCCTTCCTTCACTGTTAAAACTTAGCCTTTGGCAATGAGAGCAATCAATTGCAGGTAGATCCTTAAGTCTCTGCCCAAAATAATATTTTCTCTTTTCATTGGTTTATTTTATGTAACACATACTCAAAATTATGGCCAACTCTTACTATTTGTAGACCAGCCTAGTCCATTTGGTTGCTGTCTTACCAGGTTGACAACTCTGGAATGTAAGCTCAGATGGTAGTTAGACTTCCCTTTGAAGACTTTCTTCTAAGATCTTTGTATAAAATTATTACTTTCATTCATCTTGCTAAGGTTTGAGTAGTGCAGTGTTGGCCATTGCAGAGTCACAACTATCCTGTTTAATAATAAATAATAACATCCAATAATTGCATAGGGCTTCATGGTTTACAGAGGGCTGTTGTATACACTGGCCACATGCATCATTACAAGGACACTTAAGATTGCCTCGCGCAGGGTTACATTGCTGCGATGGGATTTTAATAAGAAATTATATATTTTCTCTCTTAATCCAGGGCACTTTCTAGTATACAGCCTACTTCTTTATAAAGACTAATTTAAAAGAATTTGCGGTCATAGGTCTTGTCATCGTTTGAGTTGCTGGGGAAACAGACTGTGAGACTGAGTTTTGTGTGCAGGGGTTTTATTGGGGATTTCCCAAGACGGAACCACAGCTGTGCAGGGCAAGAAAAGTGGGACCAGGAAGAGGGAGATGTTGAACTTTGCTGTAGTCACAACTGAGGACTCCCACAGGGACGTTTGGACCTGGGACAGCCATTTTGAGTTTTCTAAATTGAGGCAAGGGTTATTGGACACTGATCAGGCTGCCCTGGAAGGGGATAAACCTTGAGTGAGGTAGCAGCCTTTCTGGAGAAGGACTCAGCTGTGCGCTATCAGCAAACTTTTAGCCTCTGGGAAAATGAGTGCCTCAATCCTAACATGAATGCATTGCTTCAGTTCCGAAAGCAGAGTCTTGCTATGTATTAATAACCTGATTTTTGAACTAAGGCCAAGATAGAGCCACCCACATACCAAAATCCTTGAGTTCATTCATTCAACTCTTCATTTAACAACGATCTATTGAACACCTACTATGTATCAAAGACTGTTCTAAGTGCTGGAAATTCAGCTTCAGTGAGTGCTAGCTCTCAAGTGTTTCTCTTGTTATATCTTTTAACCTGATTTCCCTGCTATGCCAAATTCAGGGAATTGGAGTACAAGTTGATTATTCAAAAGTGTCTGAATTAGCAAAGTAAAATGGAAACCTAAAAGGTGAATGCTGACCTTTCCTTAAAAGTTCTTTCTGATGAATTATTGCCAAGCCAAATATTCTCCATTTGGAATTTGAGTAATTAAAAGTGGAAACCTGAATATAAAGCCATCTCAATTTCTGGCTGTCACTTCTAGTCTGACGCTATAGTCAGCAGAGAAAACTTCAGAGTTTGATTCTCAATGGGATGTGTATTTTTTATATATTCATTTCTTCCTTCACTGTTAAAATGTAGCCTTTGCTAATAAGAGCAATTCATTGATTGAACTAAACAGAATCAAGGGCGGAAGTATAAGCTAATCTGAAAATAACATCTTTGCAGATTGACTCAGAACCACAATTTTATGCACTAGTTACGTGGATAAAAACTTCAGGCTTTCCCTAGTTCACACTGGTGGAAAACAGTCTTTCTTAGTACCAAGTGGGTTTCCTGAATCACTGGTCCACTGCCAGTCTCCTGGAGTCATCTATAAGCAGAATTAGAGATGTCCCCAGGCTGTCAGCTGCTAGGGATGTCTTTGTTTGAGACCGCCCTATTTCACATCTCCTCATAGAAGCTGTCCATGTATAATTTGTTTATTCGTTTTATTTCCCAAAAGAGGCTTGGGGCCCCTTCAGCTGATTTTAGAAAATCTTTCTGTCATGAATTCTTCACATGTATCTAATCAACTCAGAAATTCCAGGCTGCATGACTGAATGTGTCCCCAGCATCTAGTTGTTGGTGACCTTGACCATCACCCTGCAGTGTAACAGACAGCATGATGTAGAAATTGTGAAAGAGATTTGGACCAGTGTATCTAATCATCATTTCAAGTATTGAAGTTTTAGATATGGTTATGAATCTTTCCTTTCAGACATGTAATATTTCATCTTGATTTTCAGATGTATTTGGCTAGCCTGGCCATGTAGCCAAGATTCCAGTGTCACAGTCAAGCCTTTGTTATCTCCCTCCCAAGTACTTGAGCACTGGTAGTAAATATCAGTAGTGGTTCTTTCTGTGTCTAAGAATTTTACGAATATTCATTTCCATTGTCAAGGGCATGCTAGGACCTCACAGTTAAAAGCTTATATCACATTTAACACCAGAAATAATTGCCAAGAGATTATATACATCATCTTGTTGTACTAGTACTTTATTGCATGCAACATTAGGAACCTTCTTTGAAATGGAATTATCTTCATCCAAAGTAGGCATTTACATCATTGTCATTAAACTTACATATTCAGTTGGACAAGGATGACATTTCATAGCACTATTTGGTCTGGACCTTTGGTTCCTACTATGTATTAGAAGAGAAGTATGTGGGCCTTCTGCCCATACTTGCTCCTGGATAACCACGGTCAATGCGTGAACCGCAGTCATCAGAAGTAGGAAAAAGGCCATTACAAACAGCATCCATGATTGGATCTCATGCTCCACCTGACAACTTTTGTCTTTGTTCAGAAGACCAGGCTTTAACATCTCCTTTTTTTTTTCCCCTGGGATTTTCTTTCTCATTTCTGCTTTTCCATTTATCATGTCATGAATGCCAAAGATTTGGAAAGAGAAAAAGAAAAGGATCTGTTACTAACTCCTGAGGGGTTGTGGGCTGGGCTTCAATGGGCACCTGGAGAGTGTAGTGTTCTCTTTCATTCTCTTTCTTCTGTTCTTTCTTCTCCAGCCTTCAGAATTTTCTTTCCCCAATTCTGTCTATAACACATTCTAACTCAGAAACCATTTTCTTGTATTTTAGGTGTTATCAAACTGCCTTTGAGGCATTGACAAGTGGTCTTTGTCCTCCATCATCACAGTTTTCACTAATTTTACATTATTTTCACAGTCTCTCTCTGCTGCCTTCTTTGCTCTTTTTCGCTCTCTCCAGCTCAGCAGGCCACAAGTCCATGGTGTTAGGTAAGTGTATCAGAAGGTTGTAACCCCCACAGCTATGCAAAACGACTTCACTGTCACTCTTGCTCCTTTTCCCTCTTCCCATCCAATTGGCCACAGAGGAGTTGCTTCCTTGGACTTCGTATCTCTCTCATATGCCCTTCCCTTCTTGTCTTTCTGCCACTCCTCTATTCCAGACCTCACCATTGCTCAGCTCATTGACTGTATTCGCTTCCTCACTCATCCTCCAGTCACTCACCTAATTTTTCATCAATTTGTCTTCCGTATTACTCCCAATGATTTTTCTAACATTTTGTCCAAGAAAAAGGTGGGAGATTTTTAGGCACTGAGATGAGCGAGTGGAAAAGTACTGGAGGATGTTGTGGGGAGGTTGGTCAATTGCCAACCCATTGTATCTAATTATTATCATCCATCAAGTAAGAATTGTAGTTTTTTGATAACCTTGGCACATTTGAAACTAACAAAATAAAAGGAAAGATTCCACTTGTCTTTACATCCTCCCTTAGGAATTTGTTTCTTTTCTCTAGTCCCCTGCCTCTCCTCCTTGAGTTCCTTATTTCCACCATCCTTTTGACTTCCTGAGTAATGTGAATGCTATGAGTAACGAAATAGGTACTGATAATTGTTCTATGTCAGGATGATCTCATCAGCAAAGTATCTGTCCATAGCAAACTCAGAACAGTTTCTTTTTCTTTTCCCTTCCTCTTGATTTTTCTGTAACTAGGCATCTGTGTTTGCTAATTGTCTCTTATTACCAATAATTATTTAGGCTCTTACCCACCCACAGAGCCTGAGAGAGAGGGGCTCTGTCTTTCATGAGGTTTACATTTCAAAAAATGACTTCTAGCTCCTGGAGAAAGACATTCCTGGGTTGTAAAATTTGGCATGAGTCTGGGAGCAGATTTACATACATCTCAAAGGGGCAGAGAAAGGATTTACAATGGAAAGTTTGCTAAAGTAAATGCTCTAAGAAACAAGTGTTCAGAGCCATATAATCAAGAAGAAACCTGTCGGCCGGGCGCGGTGGCTCACGCCTGTAATCCCAGCACTTTGGGAGGCCGAGGTGGACGGATCACGAGGTCAGGAGATCAAGACCATCCTGGCTAACACGGTGAAACCCTGTCTCTACTAAAAATACAAAAAATTAGCCGGACATGTTGGTGGGTGCCTGTAGTCCCAGCTACGCAGGAGGCTGAGGCAGGAGAATGGAGTAACCGGGAAGGCAGAGCTTGCAGTGAGCCAAGATTGTGCCACTGCACTCCAGCCTGGGCGACAGAGTGAGATTCTGTCTCAAAAAAAAAAAAAAAAAGAAAGAAACCTGTCTAAAGTTCCATCATGCTAAGGGAAACATGAAAGCTGTTTTGGTCAGTGTACATCTGGAACCTTCACCTTCTGTTGGAAACCTATTAGTATCTACCCATCCTTTTGAGAATAAAGTCTCAACTTCTTAGTATAAAAATCAAACCTCCGGTCTTAGCCTCACCCTACTCTACTCTGTACCTACCTACCTTCCTAATTCCTGAACATTTCCTTTTCTTCTTTTTGTGCTGTGGTTCCTTAGAGCCTAAGGGTGGTCTGAGATAATTTCCTTTTGTCTCAAAAACTCTTGTTCCTTTTGTCAATCCACCTTATTTTCTTCACAGCTCCTCGTGGAAGAGTGTCTGGTCTTGGGGAATGTGTAGCCCTTCTGGATTCTAAACACGTGGAGTACATGTCTATCCAATTCCTGCCACAAAGATATCATCAGTAGGATGTTTTCATGTACTCCCCTCCTCCTCCAATTCTGTAAACTCCTTGAGGGCAGGTACCATGTCTTACTCAGCCTTCTGTGACCAACTGCTGACACTAGAGTTGTCCCCAGCACCAGAAAGTCCTTAAAACCCATTTGCTAAAATGATTAAGTGAATGACTTATAGACGTGAAAAATATTGTGGCATAATTCTTTGTATATGCAATATATATTTACCAAATTAATGAAAATAGAAACCATGAGTTACTATTCAAGATTATCAATGCCATAAGCATTTAAGAGGATTTTTTTTAAGTGAGTTGCGTGTTCCTTATGTTGCCCACTTAGGTAGTATACTATCATGATAAAAGCAGAATTGGATCTGTACTTGGAAACCCAAATTTCTAGAGAACCTGTTAGTTTCTGGAAAGCACTCAGAAATCTTATCCTTGAATAGAATCCAATGAAAACTACATAATTTACTTTTATCTTGTGGATGACATTTTTAATGGACTATAGACAGGACCTGGTTTAGCTCAAGCTAGGGAATCCAAACTCTATAATTACTTTTAATCTTAAGGACTAGGAGTTGTGAAACTGCTGACAGGTCCCAGACATGGCATGGCAAGGTATAAAGTTCTCGGGATGTTATGTTTCCTTTTGAATGCTAATATGCCCATTCGTTGCTCCCCATTGGTTCCAGGTGAGCAGTGGGAAATTAACGATGACCAGGTGGTTGTAAAATGGACCTGTGACCCACAGCAGGGAAAAATTGGATTGAAATACCATATTGCAAACCGATTCTATCTAATTCTTATCAGCCATCAAGTAAGAATTGTAGTTCCATGATAACCTTGGCACATTTGGAACTAATGAGGTAAAAAGAAAGATCCCACTTGTCTTTACATCCTCCCATATTATATTTCCTATAGACAAAGTATCTGTCTATAGAAAACTCAGAACAGTTTCTTTTTCTTTTCTTTTTCTCTTGATTTTTCTGTTTCTTTTTAACTAAGACTATTTTTCAGAGCAGTTTTAAGTTTACAGAAAAAGTGAGTAGGAAGTACAGAGAATTCCATATATCCTCTCAACCGTCCCCTACCCCAACCTATCCACACACAGTTCTCCCCTTTATTAACATTTTGCATTAATGTGGTTCATTTGTTACTATTGATGAGCCAATACTGATACATTATTATTGCCTGAATCCCATAGTGTACATTAGGATTCACTCTTTTGTCATATAATTCTATGGACTTTCACAAATGTGTAATGACATGCAGTCATTATTACCGTATTGTACAGAATATTTCACAAGGAATACCTTGTATTATGTCTTTTCATTTCTCCCTTCCTCTCCCAAGCCCTTGGCAACCACTGATTATTTTATTGTCAGCATAGTTTTTGCCCTTTCCAGAATTTCACATAATTGGAATTATACATCATGTAGCCTTTCAAATTGGCATCTTTCACTTAGCAATCTTCATTTAAAATACCCCCATGTCTTGTCTTTGCTTTATAGCTCGTTTCTTTTTATTGTTGAATAATATTCCATTGTCTGGACATACCACAATTTATCTGTTCACCTACCAAAGGACATATTAGTTGCTTACAAGTTTTGGCAATTATGAATAAAGGTGCTATAAACATTCATGTGCAGATATTTATGTGGACATAATTTTCAACTCCATTGAGTAAATACCAAGGAGCTGATGCTAGATTGCATGGTAAGAGTATGTTTAGTTTTGTGAGAAACTGCCAAGCTGTCTTTCAAAGTGGCTGTGCTGTTTTGTGTTTCCACCAGCAATGAATGAATGTTCCTATTGCTCCACATCCCCACCAGCATTTGGTGGTGGTAGTTTTTTTTAATTTTAGCCATTCTATTAGGTGTGTAGTGGTATCTTTGTTGCTTAATTTGCAATTCTCTGATGACAGAAGATTTTGAGCATCTTTCGATGACCGTATTTGCTGCCTATATTTTCTTTTCGTCAGATTTTATTTAGATCTTTTGCCCAGTTTTTTAATTGGCTCTCTTATTGTTGAGTTTTAAGAATTCTATGTATTTTTTGGGTACCAGTCCTTTTTTTTTTTTTTTTTTTGCATCTCTTATGGATTCTTTGTTATAGGCTCCTAGATGTGGATTGCAGAGTTACAGAACATTTAGGAATACTAGTACCTACTGTCAAAGTGCACAAATTTACACTCTGAAACAATTGATTTCATGGCACCCTTGCCAGCATTGAACATTATTTTTTAAT
Source organism: Pan troglodytes (assembly GCF_028858775.2). Classification (NCBI taxonomy): domain Eukaryota; kingdom Metazoa; phylum Chordata; class Mammalia; order Primates; family Hominidae; genus Pan; species Pan troglodytes. The sequence goes on along the minus strand of NC_072404.2, from coordinate 152,867,966 downwards.
CTTATTTTAAAAGAAGTGAATATTCTAATTTGCATTTATTTACTAAGCTTTCTCCCTGTATTCACTCACAATTTGTATCTAGGGTAATTCTCCTGTTTCAAGACAGAATGAATTAGATATGACATGAACCAACTACAACAGCATAAATGAGATGGTTTCTCTGAGTATTTTCCATTGCTCAGATCTGATTATTGATTTGGTGAGCCTTGCTGAGACCAAGGTTGAGCTTCTCAATGCACGTTCTCTCCAAGAGGTAGGAGAGTATCATGAGGAGAAGGCATCATTATGTCCACCTGGGACAACCAGCTTCCTTCTGTCCTGTGGCCTCAGTCTTTTCTTTTCTTTTCTTTTTTCAGAAACTTGTGCAAAATTTAAGATCAGTTTTCTTTTTGTTTTTTCTTCTATCCCTCCCCCATCCCCCCACCCCCAGAAAGGCCCCAGTGTGCGATGTTCCCCGCCCTTTGTCTATGTGTTCTCAATGTTCAGCTCCCACCTATGAGTGAGAACATGCGGTATTTGGTTTTCTGTCCTTGTGATAGTTTGCTTAGAATGATGGGATACCAGTCTTTTATCAGATACATGTTTTGCAAAGATTTTCACCCAGTCTGTGGCTAATTTTTCATTTTCTTAACACTCTCTTTTCACAGAGTGGAAGTTTTCATTTTAATGAAGTGTGACTTAACCATTTTTTTCTTTCATGGATCATGCTTTTGGTGTTGTATCTAAAATGTCATTGCCATACCAAGCTTATCTAGCTTTTCTCCTATGTTATTTCTATGTTATTTTCTAGGCAATGGGTTTTTTTTAAAAGGCTATTGGTTTCTTAATACTATGTATAGGTTGATTAAATGATACCAAGTACTTGCATAAACTCTATTGATTATGTTAGTAAATCTAAAATTGATGCTTAAGGAAATGTCAAGTTTTTAAAATGTGTATATACATAGTGTTAACAAGCTTATTCTAAGATGACTATCTATATTTTGATGGTTTACCATATTGTTCAATACGTTTCCTATTTTCTGACTTTTTAATTCTGTGATTATATTTATTGTTCTTTTCAGAAGGTGATAACCTTTTTTAAAAAGCCTCCACAATTCATATATATATATTTAAAACTTAAAGCCCAGTCTTTGCAAACACAGTGGTTTCTGAGAAGCTTTTCTCTAAGGTATCACACCTTCTTATAATGATCCTATTGAAGATAGTTTGTTTGTGCTTTGAATAGGTCAATGGCTTCATATGGCTGCAATTCTATTTTAACAGTAATTGCACTGTAACAGCAATGTCACATAATTAAATCTTTTTAAAAAAATGCTGAGCTCTCAGCTCTTTATTTCCACAATGACATCTTGCTGAACACATCATGGTACCTTGCAGAGAATGAATTAACTGCTGTGAGTATTCTCCCTTTTTATAAATCCCATTATCACTTTCACTTGGACTTAGTGTGAAAGGTGGCTCTTTCTGCTTTGGCTCTTAGGGCCTTGGCCTGTGTCATCAAGCAGGCAGCTGTGATTCCCCTCATCTCCTTGTAGGTTTGGTTGATTCTTTTATTTACATGCTTTAGTTTAGACTCTAGAGACTTTGGCACAACACATTATCTGCTATAAAATGTTCTCACATATAGTCTGCTGAAATTGGTTTGGGAATTTATGAAAGGGCAGTACATGTTGATAATAGAATTAAGGGTAAAAATGATGAATTAAATGAGGCTTAGAGGAGTGAATATAGGATGTTTTTTATAGGTAGGACTTAATCTTCACAGTAACCCAGTGGGGTAGATAATATGATCTTTCTCAGTACATTGGGCCTTTACGTAGTATATTGTAAAAGAACCAAGGGGAAGCTAAGCTCATTGAGCAATAAAAATAATCAAAAGTATCTGGAATTGTAATTTTCCTGAATGTAGTTATTGACCAAGGATAATTAAACATTAAAATGAATGGTATGAGAATATGTACTATAGCAAAACTACCAAATTGATAATATCACAAGCTAGCCAGACTGAAAACTAATACTGTTAAGTAAACACAACATCAAAAATCCTTGGGAAACACCTTTGAATAGCTTGTGCCTCTGATGTCATGAACTTTTCACACCTCAAGTGAGAACGTGGGTTTTGTTTTATGTTTGGTTTGTGTTAACTGTCATTGAGGTCTTCAGTTCAGTATTGGAAATTCTGTTGTAAGGATTTTAATAGCAAAACAAGTCACAGTGATTTTCTGTAATAATCTTGATTAAATTCTAGGTACTCTTGTTATCTCTATTGTCCCAATAATAATTAGCATCTGCTCACAATTGTATAGTTGCATTTCTTTGTAAAGTAAGCAATACTTACTTTAATTCTGTGACCCCTAAATTACAGACAAGGTTATATAGCAAGGCTGTCAGCAGTTTTGATAAGCTTGAGTCATGGTCTATAAGTTCACCTGAATCTGGCCTATCGGAAAAGGAGAGGAATGGGGAGCCTTTAAAAATGACCACATTTCTGCCAAGTATGTTCATGAGAATGTGTCTGACTTCACTGGTAGTTTCTGAGTCTGATGGTTCTGGTCCTTTGTCCAGGCCTGGAGATGTTTCCTCCCTGTTCACAGCCTTTCCCTAGTGCTTGTGAAGCTCTACATATGGGACTCATGAGTCCATCCTCAGCTGCTGGTCAGCCTGTCACTGGTTTCTGCCTTCACTTCTCTGAGCTCAGTGTTGAAAGCTAGTAGAAACTCCATCCTTCTGTGCAGCCCAAGTTCAATGGAAAGTAGGAATAGCTCAGAACAGGGGCTCTTGAGTAAGAGAAACCTAGGATGAAAGCTGTTGTTCCGTTTTAATGGTTGTAATATTTAGGGCATGTTATCTATCTGAGACTCATTTTCCTCATTTTAAAAATAGAAATAATGATATCCATCTCTCAGGATTGTGACAAAGATTAAATAACACAGTAAAACTGGGATATTATTTATGTGAACGTAGGTTATTTTTTCTCCTTCCTCCTTGCCCTCCCTTACCCTTTCTCCTCCTCTCCTTCCTTGTTCTTCTTCCTCCTCCTCCATCCTTCTCTCTTTTTCCTCCATTTTCTCTTCCTTCTCCTCCTTTTTCATATCATGTAATCAGTATTATCATTTTCATGTTCATCCATATTTATTCCACCCCTCCCTAAGTTTATCATATGACACAATGCTATGCAACATGACACAGAATTATGTATCTTTAATATCACATGGATTTGATCATACTCCCAGATCACAGGCAATGGAAGTCTGTTCTGGCTTATCTGGGTTTTCCAGAAGTGTGGAGTATGATTCACTCATGTAAGAAAATAAATTACTTCAGCTACTCCGATCCTTCTCTCAATGCTACTTCCTTAAACCCCCAGGCTTAGGCCCTGTATTAGTCCGTTTTCACACTGCTGATAAAGACATACCTGAGACTGGGGAATTTACAAAGGAAAGAGGTTTAATGGAGAACCAACAGTTCCACATGGCTGGAAAGCCTCACAATTATGGGGGAAGGCAAGGGAGAGCAAGTCACATCTTACGTGAATGGCGACAGGCTAAGAGAGGGCTTGTGCAGGCAAACTCCCATTTTTAAAACCATCAGATCTTGTGAGACCCATTCACTATCATGAGAACCGCATGGGAAAGACCTGCCCCCATGATTCATTCATCTCCCACCAGGTCCCTCCCACAACATGTGGGAATTATGGGAGCTACAAGATGAGATTTGGGTGGGGACACAGAGCCAAACCATATCAGGCTCCAAGCAGCTGTGCCCAGGAAAAGTGATCCTAGCTCAATTCAGCATCTGGGAGCTCATGTAGTTGGCATGTGTGTTAACCTCAGAGTTCCATCTGTTGTGAATTTTCATTGGCCTCTATGCAATTCAGCACAAAGATGCTGTGCTAAAGGTTGTGCCAGAATAAAATTTGCTTTAGACATCCCTGGGTAGGGCAGTTTAACCTCAGAGTTGGTCTACAAGGGTCTTTTGGCTTTCTTCAACAAATAATTCACTTGAGGAAATTATTTGACTGTCTTTTGCATCATACCAACTGAATCAAGTTTTCTTAAAACTCTGCACTGTTGATGGGAATGTAAATTAGTACGGCCACCATGGACAACATAATGGAGCCTCCTCAAAAAAACTAAAAATAGATTAACCATATGATCCAGCAGTCCCACTGCTGGGTATGTGTAGGTACAAAAGAAAGGAATCAGTATATGGAAGAGATATTTGAATGCCTCAGTTTATTATAGCAGTATTCATAATAGTCAAGATGCAGAAGCAACCTAAGTGTCTATCAGTGGATGAATGGATAAAGACAATGTGGTATATATACACAATAGATTATTGTTATGCCATAAAAAGAATAAAATTCTGTCATTTGCAGCAACATGGATGGAACTGGAGGACAGTATGTTAAGTGAAATAATCCAGACACAGAAAGACAAATAGGGCATATTCTCTCTCATATCTAGGGGCTAAAAAAGTCAGTCTCCTGAAGGTAGAGAGTAGAATAGTGATTACCAGAGACTTGGAAGCGTAGGGGTAAGGGGAAGTGAAGAGAGTTTGGTCAATGGGTGTGCAAATACAGATAGATAGAATAAATAACCTTTATGGTTCTATAGCACAGGTGATAGTAGTTAATAATAATTTATTGTATATTTCAAAATACTAGGAAGAGAAGATTGAGACTGCTTCTAACATAAAGAAGTGATAAATGCTTGAGGTGATAGATTGCTTAATTGCCCTGGTTTGATCATTATACATTGTATACACGTATCAAAATATCTCATGTACCCCATAAACGTGTAAAATTATTATGTATCAATAAAAAACTAACTTAAGAAACAACTCTAGGCACCTTTCATTGTAACCTTTAACAACATTGGTTTATAAAGCTTTGGGCAATTCAGTCTCATATATAGGGTCCCTGAGCTTGATTTATTATCTGGCTGTTTACAATTTGTGGTGAAATCTATGTTTTATAAATTATATTTTGTTATGTTTTATCTTGGTGTATATAGACTTTAAAAGTTTTTTATGAATATAAGAGTATAATTGTGGATTGTTTGCTAGAAGATTTTGAATTTGCTGAGGTTGAATAGTTTTCATTTATGCATTATTTGGCATAAATTTGCATAATAAGTTCAAGTAGTCTAACTTCAAGTGTAGAAGACAAAATTAATTAGTATGACCTGTGGGCATTTTACTTCAAACATAAAATCCAGAGCATGCACATGTAAAATGTATAATGGATTTCTCAACCAATTAATTTAATCACATTCTGGATTATGAGACATTTAAACCAACAGGAAATAGGGAAAGAGGGTTAATGGAGGTCAGGGTGAAGCCATAGAAGGGTGCTAGGGCAGGACTTATATTTTGGCTGGAAAGGGGTAATTTGTAGTATAATTTTCTCAGGGCTTAATATCACCAGTAAATTCCACAGTGTAGTTCCTATTACCTGAATTTGTCAAAGCTTCCTCGTTGTTTTAGTCTGCTCTGGCTGCCGTAACAAAATACTATACACTGGGTGGCTTAAATAACAGACATTTATTTCTAAAAGATCTGGAGGCAGGAAGTCCAAGCTCAGGATGCCGGCATGGTTGGGTCTGGTGTGGGCTCTCTTTCTTGCTTACAGACGGCTGCCTTCTTGCTATGTCCTCAGATTTGTGTGTATTAGTCCAGGTTCTCTAGAGAAATAGAACCAACTGGATATGTAGATATGTAACAGGACATCTATTATGGGAATTGGCTCATGCAATTATAGTGGCCAAGAAGTCCCACAGGATACCATCTGAAAGTTGGAGGACCAGGAAAGCCAGTGGTGTAAATCAGTGCAAGCCCAAAGACCTGAGAACCAGGGGAGCTGGTGGTATATTTTCCAGTCTGAGAGCCTGATAACTGGAGTGCAGGAGTGGGTATCACTGGTGTAAGTCCTGGAAAGAGAACCAGGATCCATGATGTCAGAGGGCAGGAGAAGATGGATGTCCAAACTCAAGAAGAAAGAATTCACTTTTATTTCACCTTTTTGTTCTATCCAGGCCCCAAGCAGATTGGATGACACGATGACACTTGCCCACATTGACAAGGGTGGGTCTTCTTTACTCACTCCACTGATACGAATGCTAATCTCTTCTGGAAACACTCTCACAGACATAGCCAGAAATTGTGTTTTACCAGCTATCTGAGTGTCCCTTAGCCAAGTCAAGTTGACACATAAAATTAATCATCACAGTGCGTATATACAATACAGAAATTTAAATATTAGTAGTAAAATAGGCACCGGTGTACCTGCCACTTAGACTAAGAAACAGAACAAGTACCACCCCTCACTGTTCTACAGGGATAACTACTTTACTCGTTGTATTTGCCATTCTCTTGATAGGTATATATTTACCACCAACGTATGCATCCCTAAACCAGATATTGAGTGGTTTTGAAAAACTAAATAGCAGATCTAAATCCTCCTGTGTAAAGAAAAGGTGATGCTTTCACTTTTAGCTTAAGTTTCCCAAGAAAGCTGAAAAGAGTCTCTAGTTCATTGTTGAGCTTCAGTTTTTCTGAGAGTGCACACGGACTCACTCTAAGAGAACTTAGTGGGCAAGGTAATGACTGACTCCTGGGCAGTCCTTGGCAGGTGTTGAGTTGAGTTCTAGCTATCAAATGAATATATTATCACAGGGAATAGGCTTCTTTGAATTTTTCTGCTTCACTATGATCCAACTCTTGCTGTCAGGAATAGGTTTAGGCAAAGCATGTCAGGGGGTGATATAGTGTCAATATATTTTATATAACACTCATTCTTATTGCAAATTCAACTTTATTGGGGCAGATAACCCAGTAGCTTCTTGACAGATCATGGGTCCTTCATTCAACTCTTGCACTTGTTTGATTGTTTGGGTTATCTGTAAAAGTCTTAGAACTTTGAAGGTCTTGTTTCATTGTCTTCCTTACTGTATGGTTGCCTTTGAGAAGTTCAAAAACATTGCAAATTGTAATCCTTTGTATATAATCTGGTTTTTTCTTTCTATAAGCTTGTAGATTCTTCCCTTTGTCCCCAGTACTCTTCAATTTCAAAACAAGATGATGTTATATTGTTCTGTAGTTATTGTGCTTGGCATTTGGTGAATCATTTCAGTTTGGAAACTAATGTTTTAGGAAATATTCTTCATTTTGTTTTTTATATTTATTCTCTATTTTCTTTTGTTTTTTGAGACTCCTATTATGGGGATGTTTTTTGAAACTCCTCTTATTGGGACCTCCTGGACTAGGTTTCTAATTTTTTTAGATTTTCTCTCCTACTTTCTATCTCTTTTTATTTTTGCTCTACTTTTTTAGAGATTTTCTCAACTTTATCTTTTAACTTTTCTAATGAGGTCTCTATTTATTTTATCAAATTTTTATTTTCAAAGGGTTTTGTACTCTTTTATTCTCTGAATGAGGTTCCTCTTTGTTTTCCTTCATATTCTTTGTATCATTTAACATTATAATTTTTCCATTTCATGGAAATTTCCATTCCATTTTCTCTCAACTCCCTGAGGATATTAAAGATATCATGTTTAAAGTGTTTTTCTCTGCGCAAGTTCATTTTCTATTTTAAAAAAACCTTTTAGATTCAGGGGTATATGTGCAGGTTTATTATACAGGTAAATTTTGTGTCACAGGTGTTTAGTGTGCAGATTATTTCACCACCTAAGTAGTAAGCATAGTACCAGATAGGCAGTTTTTTGATTCTCACGTTCCTTCTCTCTACCATGACGGAGGCCCTGGTGTCTAGTGTTCCCTTCTTTGTGTCCATGGGTACACAAAGGTGGGGAATATTTGTGTCCTACTTATAAGTGAGAATATGTGATACTTATTAAATCGATTTCTGTTCCTGAATTAGTTCGCTGAGGGTAATGGCCTCCAGCTCCATCCATGTTGCTGCAAAGGACATGATCGCATTTTTTTTTAATGGCTATGTAGTATTGCATGGTGTATATGTCCCACATTTTCTTTATCCTCTCTACCCTTGATGGGCATTTAGATTGATTCCATGTCTTTGCTATTGTGACTAGTGCTGCAGTGAACATACACGTGCATGTGTCTTTATTTTAGAGTGATTTATGTTCCTTTAGGTATATACCCAATAGTGAGATTGCTGGGTCAAGTGCTAATTCTGTTTGAGTTCTTAGAGTAATTGCCAAACTGCTTTCCACAATGGCTGCAATAATTTACATTCCCATTAGCAGTGTATAAGCACTCCGTTTTCTCCACAACCTCATCAGCATCTGTCATGTTTTGACTTTTTAATAATAGCGATTTGACTGGTGTGAGATGGCATCTCATTGTGGTTTTGACTTGCATTTCTCTAATGATCAGTGATGGTGAACTTTTTTTTCTATGATTGATTGCCGGATATATGTCTTCTTTTGAAATATGTCTGTTCATGTCTTTTGCCCACTTTTTTTTTTTTGTAAATTTGTTTAAGTTCTTTATAGGTGCTGGATATTACACCTTTGTCAGATGCATTATTTGCAAATATTTTCTTCCATTCTGTAGGTTGTCTGTTTATTCTGTTGATAGTTTCTCTTGCTGTGCAGAAGCTCTTCAGTTTAATTAGGTCTTATTTGTCAGTTTTTGTTGTTTTTGTTGTTGTTGCAATGGCATTTGGTATCTTTGTCATGAAAACTTTGCCAAGTCTTATGTCCAGAATGATATTTCCTAGGTTATCATTCAGGGTTTTTATAGGTCTAGGTTTTACATTTAAGTCTTTAATCCATATTGAGATGATTTTTGTATATAGTATAAGGGAGGGGTCAGTTTCAGTCTCTGCATATGACTAGTCGGTTATTCCAGCACCATTTATTGAATAGGGAGTCCTCTTCCCATTACTTGTTTTTATCGACTTTGTTGAAGATCAGATGGTTGTAGGTGTGTGGCACTATTTCTGCACTCTCTATTCTGTTTGATTTGTCTGTGTGTCTGTTTTTGTACCAGTATCATGTTGTTTTGGTTACTGTAGCCTTGTAGTATAGTTTTGAGTATTGTGATGCCTCCAGCTTTTTTATTATTATTATTATTTCCTTGGCTATTTGGGATTTTTTTGGTTCATATGATTTTTAAAATAGTTTGTTCTAATTCTGTGAAGAATATCATTGGTAGTTTGATAGGAACAGCATTGAGTCTGTAAATTGCTTTGGGAGGTATGGCCATTTTGGTGATATTGATTCTTCCTATCCATGAGCATGGAATGTTTTTCTATTTGTTTGTGTCATCTCTAATTTCTTTGAGCAGTGTTTTGTAATTGTCGTTATGGGGATCTTTCATCTCCCTGGTTAGCTGTATTCCTAGGTATTTTATTTTGTTTGTGGCTATTGTGAATAGGATTGTGTTTTTTATTTTGTTCTCAGTTTGGATGTTGTTGGTGTGTAGGAATGCTACTGATTTTTTGTACATTTATTTTGTATCCTGAAACTTTACTGAAGTTGTTTATCAGAAAAAGGAGATTTTGGGCAGAGACTCTAGGGTTTTTTATGTATAGAATCTTATTGTCTGCAAACAGATAGTTTGATTTCCTCTCTTCCTATTTGGGTGCCTTTTATTTCTTTCTCTTGCCTGATTGCTGTGGCTACAACTTCCAGTACTATGTTGAATAGAAGTGGTGAGAGTGAGCATCTTTGTCTTGTTCTGATTTTTAAGGGGAATGCTTCCAGATTTTACCCATTCAGTATGATGTTGGCTATGGGTTTATCATAGATGACTCTTATTATTTTGAAGCATGTTCCTTCAGTGCTTAGTTTGTTGAGGGTTTTTAACATGAAGGGATGTTGAATTTTGTCAAAAGCCCTTTCTACATCTGTTGAGATGATCATGTAGTTTTTGTCTTTAGTTCTATTTATATGATGTATCACATTTATTGATTCGTGTATGTTGAACCACCTTGCATCGCAGGGATAAAGCCTACTTGACCATGGTAGATTAGCTTTCTGATGTGTTGCTGGATTTGGTTTGCTAGTATTTTGCTGAGGATTTTTGCATTTATGTTAAAGAAGGATTTTTTTTTTTTTTTTTTGTCTCTGCCAGGTTTTGGTATCAGGATGGTGCTGGCCTCACCGAGTGAGTTAGGAATGAGCCTCTCCTCCTCAGAGTTTTCTTTCTTTTTTTTTTTTTTTTTTGTTGAATAGTTTCAGTAGGAATCATACCAGCTCGTCCTTATACATCTGCTAGAATTTGGCTGTGAATTTGTCTAGCCCTGGGCTTTTTCTGGTTGGTAGGCTTTTTATTACTGATTCTGTTTTGGAACTCATTATTGGACTATTCAAGGACTTAATTTCTTCCCGGTTCAATCTTGGGAGGATGTGTATTTCCAGAAATTTACCAACTTTTTCCTGTTTTTCTAGCTTGTGTGCAGAGAGGTATTCATAGTGGTCTTTAAGGGTGTTTTATATTTCTGTGGGGTCAGAAGTGTCACTTCTGATTGTGTTTATTTGGATCTTCTCTCTGTTTTTCTACCATTATGTAATGTTGTTCTTTGTCTTTTTTGATCTGTGATGGTTTAAAGTCTATTTTGTCTGAAATTATGGTAGCAACTCCTGCTTTTTTCTGTTTTCTATCTGCTTGGTAGATGTTTTGTGTGTCATCGCATGTGACCTGGGTCTCTTGAAGACAGCATACCATTGGGTCTTGTGTCATTATCTAACTTGCCATTCTGTGCCTTTGAAATGGGGCATTTAACACATTTACATTCAAAGTTAGCATTAATATGTGCGAATTTGATCCTGTCATTGTGTTGTTAGCTCATTACTGTGCAGATTTGTTTGTGTGATTGCTTTATAGTATCACTGGTCTGTGTATTTAGGCGTGTTTTTGTAGTGGCCGGTAATGACCTTTCCTTTCCATGTTTAGCACTCCCTTCAGGACCTCTTATAAGGCAGGTCTGGTGGTAATGAATTCTCTTAGCATTTGCTTCTCTGAAAAGGATCTTATTTCTCCTTTGCTTTTGAAGTGTAGTTTGGCTAAATATAGAATTCTTGGTTTGAAATTCTTTTCTTTAAGAATGCTGAATATAGGCCCCTAATCTCTTCTGTCTTGTAGGGTTTCTGTTCTAAGGTCAGCTGTTAGCCTGATGGGGTTTCCTTTGTAGGTGACCTGCCCCTTCTTTCTAGCTTCCTTAAACTTTCTTCCTTTCATTTTTTCCTTGGAGAATCTGATGACTGTGTGTCTTCGTGATGATCTTCTTGTGTAATATTTCACAGGGTTTCTCTTCATTTCCTGAATTTGAATGTTGGCCTCTCTACCAAGGTTGGGGAAATTTTCATGGATGGTATCCTAAAATGTGTTTTCCAAGTTGCTTGCTTTCTCTTTTTCTCTTTCAGGGATGCTGATAAGTCATAGACTTGGTCTCTTTAAATAATCCCATATTTCTCAGACATTTTGTTCATTCTTCTTCATTTTTTTTTGCTTCATATTTGTCTGAGTTATTCTGGAGGACTGGTCTTCATGCTCTGAGATTCTTCAGCTGGTCAATTCTGCTGTTAATAACTTGCAGTTGTATTCTGAAATTCTTGAGTTTTTCAGCTCTAGCATCTCAATTTAGTTATTTCTTAAAATGGTCATTTCATCTTTCATCTGCTGTATCATTTTATTGTATTCTTTAGAATTTTTGGATTGGGTGTTAACTTTCTCCTGAATCTCGATGATCTTCATTCCTGTCCATATTCTGATTCTATTTCTGTCATTTCAGCTATTTCAGACTGGTTAAGAACCATTGCTGGGGAACTAGTGCAGTCATTTGGAGGTAAGAAGACTCTCTGGCTTTTTGAGTTGCCAGAGTTCTTGCGCTGGTTCTTTTTCATCTTTGTGGGCTGATTTTCCTTCAGTCTTTGAAGTTGCTATCTTTGAGATGTTTTTTGGTTTTTGTTTGCTTTCATTTTCTTTGGTGTTGTTGGGTGTTTGATTATGGTATAAGGTGGGTTTGGTCAACTGGCTTCATTTCTGGAATATTTTAGGGGGCCAATGCTCAGCTCAACACTCCTGAGCTGTGTGCTTTAACTCTGGTGGGCTCATTTTGGGCCCCCTGCTTTCATCTCTGGCTCCTCAGGGTTAGGAACCTGTTGCCTTGATGGGCAGTGACAGCCAAAGAGCTTCACTGGGTGGTGGAAGTAAGATCTGTGCTCATTTGTACATGCCAGAAGCAACAGCAGTGTGATGACGTGCATGCTCATCAGCTGGAGTGGGGCACTGGTGGGCCAGGGGCTTCCAGCCTCCATACAGGCATTTGCAAGTGGCAGTAATAGTGGGTGCGGTGGGGCACTGGCGGGTGTGGGGCTGGTGGTCTCCATGTGTGCATTCACACTGGAGGCAATGGCAACATAGGGCAGGGAGTGGGGCTACTGATCTTCATTTGAGTACTGGTGCTAACAGTGGTGGTACAGCTGGGTGAATGGGGGCAGGTTGCGCTCATGCTGGCAGCAGTGGCACAGTGGGTCATAGATATGTCCCAGCAGGGAAGGGTAGGCAAGGTCTGCTGGCACACACACACTGGCAAAATGGTATGGGGGTGGCCTTGGATGAGTGCATGCCAGCAAAGTGGTACAAAGGATGCTGCAGTGGTGGGAGGGTGCGGGTGGGCTGATGTGCCTTGGCAGAGGCCACTGGGCTGGAGCTATTTGATTGTCAGGCACAGTCAGCCAGCACAGGAGCTATTATGCATGTCCCTGGGAGACACCCCAGTTAGGCATCTGCGGCTGCACTGCAAGCAGGAGATGCCAGCATACAGGGGTCACTCAGGTCAGACTGGCCCTGCTCTGTTCAGGTCTGACAGTTTGCCTAAGGCTAAAGTTTCCTAGGGGAGCATGGGACGCCTTGGGGATGGGTATCCCTTGTCATGCTTCACTGTGGACATTGCTGCACCAAACCCTCTGGGCTCCACACTGGCTGGAGCCCTGCCCTTACCACCTCTCTAAGCAACTATCCCTTCCAGCTTAAGTTTCTGTGGGGGTCTTGTGGTCTCCTCCTGCCAGGATTCTATAAGTCCATGGTGAGAGTATGTCATTCCTTCCCTGCTCAACTCACCACTACCCCAGGGGTTACTGAGGGCCAGGAACTGATGTATGGTAGCCCCTGCAGGGTTTCCAGCTTCCTCCCCCTTAAACCCAGCATCTGTGTCCTTTCTCTAGCCATTCTCAATACCTTCCTTCTGAAGATCTGCTTAGAGTGTGCCAGTCTTCCTGATGTCCTGGTCTCTCGATGGCAGATGTTCCTTCTGGCTGTGTCTGTTCAGCTATCTTGCCTGGAGGATCCTGTTTATTTTGATCTTTGGCTTCTGCATTAGAAAAATTTCTCAATTTTCTGATCACTTTTGCCTTTCTCTTCATTATTAAAAGTGGGAAACATAAAAGCTGCCTGGAAGTTCTGAGCTCATGCATAAAGGTTATTGACTTCAAGCTTCGATGTGGGGGAACTGAGTGAACTGTTTCTTGGGAATGATGAATCAGTGCTGTCTTTAGACCTATGGAAGAGGTGCTTCAGCTTTCGATATCCTAGATATGTCCCATTTCTGGCTTTGCCCTGCTTCATGGGATGATTTGTCTAAAGTGCTAAGGAAAAGGGCTCGTCCAGGGATTTCTCTACCCTTTTCTAGACTGTGCTTTGGATTCTTAGAATTCCTGCCCCAACAGCTCCAGACCTGCTTTTAGGATCTGCGTAGGCCTCTTCTTCTGGTCTAGTCTCACAGGAGTCATGTAGAGTGGGCATAGGACTAAGGAAGGCCCTTTGGGGCAGCAGTTTGCATGGGCTTTGGAGAAAGTTTGGGGGTATGGTCTGTAGTATCTGTATACATAAGCACAAGGTCTTTCATGTTTTGAACATCCATGGAGTGGAAAGAGAAGGAGGTCTGACTATGGACCACAAGCACCATGTTTTGTTCTAATACTCCTTGGAGTACAAGAATTATGAGTTTCAGCATCTCATTTAGGTAACTACAAAGGAATATTTATCAGGATAGGAAGATAGAACATATTTCATTTAACAGTTTTGGGAATTAACATTAAACTTATAAATATCTAGAAATATGGAATGCAGGTCTTTATGTTCTTGCCTTGAGCCTTATAAATGTTGGTAGTGGGCCTGTTCTCATGTTAATATATTTCCTCATGGTTTTGTCAGATTCCACTGAGATGAGTTTTCCAATGTTTTTCCTAGAAAGTAAGGTTCTGGCTGCCAGCTTTTGGGGAATTCAGTGTGGGAAGAAAGCTGGGGATCACTGCAGTCTTCAGATGACCAATTAATCTTCATTTTCTGTAAGGTAACTGCACCTTTCCACAATGGGTGGTGGATATCTGGTGATCTAACATCCAGTGCTTCTATCTTAACCACCTCCTTTAACCTCAGCGCCTGAGGCACCCGGTACTGCCAGTTTGCAAGCCTTTTGAGGGTTTTGCAGTACAAATTATTTTGGTTCATGTCTATACCCACTAGTGGTTTAGGATTTGACTCTCTAAGGGCTCTGAGTCAGTTGCCAATTTTTCATCTACTTCATCTGTTATTTTATCCTTATTTTTGTTCATTTCTTTTAAAAATCTATTTACTGTAGGTTAGTAGTATTTCTGGTGAGAGATTAATATGTGCATGAAATATGCCATCTTATTCTGGAACACAGCTTGTTCTTTTCACTTAGTTAGAACTTGTGAATTCCATTTAATCCCTGCAATAAAAGTTCCATTGTGAAGGTTGAGTATGGACTCATGCTTCCTGGACTTAAACAAAGTCTCTGCTACCAAAATAAGATGAATTGTTGAGCTCAGGGATAGTGACACTGGTGCTCAGGTGATAAGTGCTCTCACTACTCCTAAGTAAAATAGAGGAAATGTCAAGGAAGCTTGGCAATTGGTTAACCATAGTGTAGAAGGAAGGTGGTAATTTTTGAAAAGTTTCTGCTTTCTCTTCGCCATGTAAAGGCCCAAATGGAAGTGTCAGATTACAATATTTTTCTACTACGTTGTTTTTTTACATGGCAGGAAGAGTAGAAGTTAGTTTTTAGAAAACTGGCATATAACTTATGAAACTACTGCTAGCTAATCCTTGTAGTACTATGCTAAATTAAAAGATAGATGATTGGGTATGTCTATTTTCTGGCTAAAGATGCTCAAAAGATAGTGAAAAGAGTAAGGGAGAATAAAAATTGATGTTTTGATAATTTATTTTTAAATATAGTGTTGTATTGAGTCTTTACAAAAATCCTGTATGACATCTATTCTAAACACCGTAGTCTTTAAACCAAGGCTCAGAAGAATTGACTAAGTAGCTAAGTTGAGTAATTTGCAAGACCAAAGCAATACTGGGATTTAAACCCAGCAGTGGATGACTGCATATCCTTTCTACTGCATATTGCCACCTTCTTGGAATAAATTTGACAGTTGTTGGTAATCGTGCTATAAAATTGTGGTAGGGAATGCCCTTTTTTCTTTCTTTTCTCCTCACAATTAACAGCTAAGTATTGCTCAATCAAAAGCAGTTACTCTTACTTTGCTCCTTGAAGAACAGGCAAAGTTGTTGATTTTATACCCATATTAGAGATGAATGACACATGTTTGAAAACTTCTTTTTAGCTATTCCTCTCGATTCCATATCTTGAATATACAATCTCGAATTGTAGTTTAAAATGTCTGCTATGAAGTACATTGAATTTATACTTGGACCAGACTAACTCCAAACACTGATAATAGAAGGAAATCAGAGGTGTTGATGGGATTCCTGCGTATGTATAAAATATATCTCCTAACTTAAGTAAATGGATAAACATTGATTAAAATCTATTTTCTATTTTTGCACATTTAATATTAAAAGGAAATATTAAGCAAGATTCCAATGTGGATGCTCATGTTAATTATAGCTATATTCCACTTCCAGATTTATTATCTATGTCAAAATTTCAACTTTTCCTCCTCATTCCTCAAATATTAGAAATTCTGTTCTGCTCTTATCTTGGTGGATCAACTTATTTCCGTCTTTATAGTAGGTCTAGCTGAAGATGATTACTCTAATCACTATTTTTAGGAGATCTCCTTATTGAATTTCCCTTCCATTTCCTGCAAAGATGCATGATTGCCATGCTGAAAACTTTTTGATGCTTCTGTTTATCTTTTAAAAGGAGAAATATTCTTTTAGAATGATTATTACTCCCCCAAAGATATGACAGTTACAAGTGCTCCCTATCCTCTACTGACTGCCTTTTGCTTACCTTGTTTCTTGTCTACCCTGGACAGGTGTCTTGCACCTGAAAGACAGACTTTCTCTTTTGCATCCAAACAGTCGTTAAGCCCATCTTCCTCCCTCTTTTTATACTCATTTATTGAATATCTACCATTTCTTTACTAGGCATTGGGGAAGTGAAGGTAAACAATCCACACTCACTCACAGGCTTCCATAGTTCTACAAAATCATGGATGCCTTAAAGATTTATGTATGCAGGACTTTAGAAACATAAGGGAATGGGGTGGTGGGATTGATTAGGTCTCCCTAGCAGAAACCAATCTAGGAGGTAACATTGAGATACAAACTCTTTTTCTCTAGACCACCTTTGCTCCTCTAGCTAAAACATCAAGTGAGGCTTCATGTTCTTCAGAGAGCCTAAAATCTACCCCTTCACCCAGGCAAGAATTAGCCCCTCTTTCCTATAGTTTTCAAATGACTAAGTTAATACACTTAATACGGCCTGTGTTATACTTATCATTTTTTTGTTTATATATATGCCTTCTCTACTACGTGGAGATTCTTCAAGGTTTTTTATGCATTTTAAATCTTCTGTGTATTATGAATTTTTAAGGCCCCAGTACTTTGTATTTTCAGACAGATTTATGGATGATGGCTTTAAATATACACTCAATGAGTGAATGATTGTAAAAAATTCTTAGAGAACACCACTGTCTTATCATTTGCTTGCTACTTACCAGTTGGTTAATTCAAAATTTTGAAGGTTTTATGTTAGATCATGGATTTAATAGTGTAATTGTACTTTTAAAATGAGAAATTTGTAGATTTTTTTTTAAGTTTTGGAAAGAAGACTATTTTTCAGTATTTCAGGACTCTTGTGATTCTATCTGAAGTAGGTTCTATACACTAAAGCCACTGTGTGTGTTTGACACTACCTAAGTAGGATATTTTATAAGGTGCATAACTTAGTCTTGTCTTATTGTTTTCTGAGGTCCTACTGTTACCACTCTTACATTGGCCATCCTTAAAATTAGTTGGATTTTTAAGCTTTGCCTCTTCTAGAAGCTGTTTTTTGTTCTTTTCTTTCTAACATTTTATGCCTTTAGTTGTGATGTTGGCCACCAGGTAGCAACAGTGCCTTGAGTAGCTCAAGTCTCATAAATAGGAAACTGTTGTAGACAGACAAAAAGATGAAGTTGTCTGCATTCAGGAAGGAAGGAGTAAGTGTCCAGAATCCTCAATTTTTAATTCCCCCGGCACTGCATCCTCATGTTGTCTATTGCAAGTGCAAGCATAAATTTATGCATAAGCATAAAAAATGCAAGCATAATTATCAACTGTCCATGAGCAGCCTCCCTGTTCTGCCAATCCATCGTTACTGCGACAATTCACTTCATCTCAGGGCCAGTGAAATACAATGAGATGAGGGGCAGGTGGCAAGGGGCAACATGGATCATGCTAGGAAAGTGTGTGACAACTGCAAACAAGAAGAGACTGAAATAATAAAAAAGGTGTAGGGAGAAAGTACTTCTTTCTTTTTACGGACATATCTAAAAAACCCATAATATTTATGAGATTGTTTTTTAACCATGAGAAACACATTTATGGTGATATAGAAAAATCAAATATGTTATTTTAGATTTTTCTTCTTCCTTCACCCTTAGCGATACCTCTGGGTATTCTAGTTGTGCGTGGAGACTGTGATTTGGAGACTTGCCGTATGTACATAGACCGCCTACAGGAGGTGAGTTTATTTAGCCAATTTTTTATTCTCCTCAACTTTCCATTTTTGTAAACAATTACCAGCCATATATATTTGCTTCTGAAATGATGCATTTGGAGAGGAAGTGGAAATGTGGTGGCTTTGTCCTTCAAGCATACGCTGTATGTCACCCTCTCCCACTGTCTCCGTTGTTCACTCCTCAGATGGTTGAAATGGGAAAGCATTGACTACAGGGTGCTGTTGCCCTGGTGTGTTCCATAACTATAGCTTGGAACTTGTCATTTTACCAGACACATACCTGTATATTTGAGATGTTCAGAATTTCAACAGGGACTGATAAATAATGAAAGAAAACAGTGATATTTAATGTTTTGTGTCTGACACTTATGTCAGAGACAGCTAGATTTTGTAAACAAAAAAATAAATAAAACTTCTATGGGAAAGAAAAATCCTCTACATCTCATAGGAATTTGTCAGAACACAAAAGAATAATCTATTTTTTTCCTCAATCTAGTCTTGCTTTAGAGAAACAGAAAGGAAGTGACCCCGTATATGGCACTCCCATAAATGTGAACTGCACCAGCAAAGCCAGGAGACCCAAACTCATCATTACAATTGTTGTTGGTTGTTTTTGCAAAAATTTGAGGGGGAGTCTTAACCGTCTCCATTCCACAAATTGCAAAAAGCATATATGACGATTTCTTTATCATTTTTTTTGATGAAAGATGTATATTAGAGTCACTTTTCTTGGGTGTGGCCTAGACATTTGTATTTTTAAAGCTGTTGGGTTGTCTTGATACCCCTTGATAAGCAATTCTGTCCCAGACAACATGTTATACATAGGTAAATATTGTAAATAAAGTAGACACATACTGTTTAAAATCCCTCTGAGTTGTAACCACTTCACCCTGAATATTTGATTCTGTTTCTCTTGGTAGAAATAAATTCAGGGGAGAGGCACATAGTGATGTGAAAAATTACTGATTTTGAGAAATAGATGACAAATATTGAATACTGATGTGGATGAGAGAAAGATGGTCAACAAATTTTACACTTACGGCTTCATTAAGCTATTTTGACTGAGGATAGCTGCTTAAACAAGTTAAAATACATGTATTTTTAGTGACTCAGGTCCAATTCTGTTAATATGTTCCCAAACTTCTAGTATCTCATTTCCCAAAATAATGTTTGTATTTTGCTGTGGAATCTCACTCCAGAAACCTGTAATGAAAAAAAGGAATCATAATTGGTACCAAACCTTTTTACCTTTTTTAAAAATTAACACATGTAGAGCTTTGTTAGCAAGACTTCACAGTAGAATAGTATTAATACACGATTGATGAATTGACTTTGTTAAAAACCAACTTAACTAACTTAATAGCATGCTTAATGCACCAATACTCAAGTAAAAGTAGGATTTTTAAAAAAGAGGCAACTCAACAAATAAAGAGGAAAAATTTTTAAAACTAATGGAAAGTAATGTGATGAAACCCTGTGGGAAACAGGTGTAAGGACAAAGGTACCCAGGATTGCTGATATCTGTAAATAGAATCACTACACTCATTAGCAAGGAAGCCTAGGAGGCATGACAATGGTGACAAGTTCGTTATAAAACTTTATGAAAGGAGTCAGGCTTTCACAATCTGCCAGTAAAACCTCATTAATTTCAACCCTGTTAATTTGCACTTTGTGATAATGTGGAGGTGATTGGTGATTTTCTCTTTGTAGTCTATGAAAACCCCTATTTGCTAAGCGACTTATCAGTATAAACAGTTACCATGACAGTATGTATCTGGTCTAAGGTAAAGAAAAGCTTTCTAAGTGTTTAAAGGGATTTCCAAAGCCTTCTTCACAAGCCAAAAGTTTATATGCACATTAAATATAATCCCCATTTATCAGAACAAAATTGCCTGTCTTTTACTTCTGGTGTCCTCTATAGGAGATTGAAATAATAATATAACACTTACCTCTAAACACTATGTAGGACTTATAGGTTTCAACAGCTTAATGACCTTCTCTCAGTCCAACTTGGTTTGCTTTTATTATTTCTGGCATTACCTTCTTTATTTAACCTTTATGAATTTGGGTGTGTTAGATACTTTCCAGATGAGCATAGTAATATTAAATTGGGAGTTCAGTTGAGATCGAGTTGTGGGGCAGCTTGTTCAAACTAATTTTAAGGTATGGATTTTCTTTTTTCATTTTCTCATTAGGACCTACAGTCAGTTTCTTCTGGCTCCCAGAGAGTTCATTACCAGGTAACAAATAATTGACTCTCCTTGTTTCTTACCTTCTGGCCAAATGAAGTCCATCTTTCAATTAATGTCTCATTTTGATTTAGAGTTCACATCTTCCCTAGGGATAGAGTTCATTCTAAGAACCTAGTGAAAATGGTATTCTGATTCTTTTGCATTTTCCTGATTTTGGACCACCCTAGTCTAGCACAAATTTAGACTGTGGATTTTCTCCTAGATCATTTAGAAAAGATTATAAAATTGAGTGCTTTCAGTAACAAATACCAGAAAACTCAGCTGAAACTAGCTTAGCAGGGAAAGGGTCTCTTGGTTCACATAAGCAAAAAGTCCAGATCAAGGTGGATTTCTCATCCCATTTGGTCATGGCTCACACTCCACTTTCCTGCTGGTCCTTCTACTTTGTTCTCCTCTTCCTGTCAATTTTACCTCTGGGCTAGATGACTTTGTGGTCCAAGATGACTGCCATTAGCAACCAGGACTATGTTTTTTTCCATCATCTCCTGAAAAAGAGAATTCCATGCTTCCTACAACCATCAAGCAACAGTTTTAAAATGTAATCTGAGTGGTTCATCCCGGGTCTTTTGGACAATCTAATAAACCCAGTCTGCCTCTCTCTATGGCCCATATAAAGTCTGTAGGAGAACACTCAGTTATTCTTTATCCCAGCAGACTTTGGGGGTGCAGTTTCTTTCCAGCTTCCTCATCCCACTTGTGATGCACAGATCTCTTCAGCCATCCTCTTATGCATTAGATTTCTCAGACATGATGTAGATTCTAGTACACAGTATTACTCCCGACTGCAAGGAGCCCAAACAAAGCTCTTTGACTGGTCTCATTAAAGCCCTTTTATCTGAAGGCTCCTTACCCTGCCCTGTTAAGAGGAAAGGTATGTGGGAATCACAGCATGCCAACAATTCTCTCCAAATAAATCTCTTCAAACCCTTCATACTTCCATGTGGGGAGGAATATAACTATGCCTAAATTTATAAATGTGAAAATCCTGGTTTAGCACTTCACTTTGGATTTTTATGTCTATTTTCCCATGCCTGAAATTTCCAATTTAACATCCTTTAACATAAATAGAAAACACAATAATTTAAAGAAAAACCTATACCTTGTAGCCTTCTAGGTATTCCCCCTACCAATGATACCCTCTACTCTTGGCTGAAGCAGCATATCTTCAGCCTTAATGACAGGAATGGCCTTTGTGTTCTTATTTGTGTATTTATTTCTCAAACAACATATCCCACACTTCCAGAGTTCTTTCTTCCGTCTGTCTGGCCTTGAAAGGAAGAAAAGTCACTTAGGATATGTTTACATTAAAAACAAAACAAAATGAACTTCTTCTAGACTGTTTTTACCAAACACTAGAAGACAAATTTCCACCTAATTTCTTAGATAGAGCAAAACTTTCATCAGAGTGACTATTTGCATATTTACCCAGAGCCACTATCTTGGTGTAAATTTTATTTTAAAAAGCATAGTGCTTTCACAATAGCAAAGACATGGAATCAACCCAAATGCCCGTCAACGATAGACTGGATAAAGAAAATGTGGTACATATATACCATGGAATACTATGCAGCCATAAAAAGGAATGAGATCACGTTCTTTGCACTGACATGGATGGAGCTGGAAGCCATTATCCTCAGCAAACTTATGCAAGAACAGACAACCAAACACCACATGTTGTCACTTACAAGTGGTAGCTAAACAATGAGAACCCATGGACACAGAGAGGGGAACAATACACACTAGGGCCTGTTGTAAGGGTGGGAGGAAGGAGAGCATTAGGAATAATAGCTAATACATGCTGGGTTTAATACCTAGGGTATGGGTTGATGGGTGCAGCAAACCACCATGGCACATGTTTACCTATGTAACAAACCTGCATATCCTGCACACGTACCCAAGAACTTAAAATAAAAATTAAAATAAAAAAAGCATAGTGCTTTTAAAGGTAAGAGCTGATCTCTAACAATTGGCAGTAGTAGTTATAAGACTATGAGGATATTGTCTTTAAGAGTTTATACTTTTTCCTCTTGGACATTTCGAACCTTTAAAACTTTATCAAAATATGTTAGATTTATCCTAGCTAGGTTTATGAAACTACTTTTATTTATTATTCCTGGCTTATATGATGTAGTCATTTTTGGTGTGAGAGTTAAAATTCTGGGTATTTTGTACCATATTTTTTTATGCCCTATCTGTAACTATTCATGGAGATCAACGGATGGATAAGATACTACAATATGAGTGAGTTATGTATTGCATGTATTGTTTGGTAATAACACTCAGAAGGATTAATGATATTTTTCTATGTCAAAATATTGCTGCATTATTTTGTTTACTTACAGTCAAGTCAAATCTTGGTGTCAAAACCGCTGCATTATAAATGCCACATCAAAAGGTTTTGTGTGCTGAACATCTAGGATAACGAATGCAGTGATCAGGGATGAGTGTTAGGGGTGTCACCTTTTCCCATATCCTTCCTTAGGACAATGAAGGAGCCAGAAGAGTGATAAAAATCAGGGGCCTTTGAGCATGAAGGAATGGTTGGAACAAAAAAGATCCAAGAAGCCCAGAATTTGCTCATTAAACAGGAAAGAAAAAGAGACTGTGTTAGAATTAACGTGGCCAGAGCACAGGGAGAAGCTAATGAGGAATTTCCTGAGCAGGGCAAGGAGAGCTGGTTGAAGCACGAAACTGGGAGAGATAAGCTTTCATGTTTGGCCAAGATCATCAAAGGAGGAATGAGTTGGAGGCATAGGAAATAGACTTCTGTGTTAGCCGTATTAGTTTTGATATGTCTGTTAGATCCAAGGGGGTTGGTGAGTAGGCAGTTGGGTATACGAATATTAAACCTCATTAAAAAATTCCGGCCCAGAGATAGAAATTTTGGAGTCATCAGCAAATGGATGAATGGTGCTTAAAACTACAAGACCAGAGGAGATCACTTAGGGAGGAGTTCAGTTAAAGAGGAGGGCCCAATGTTCTATCTATGTTTACTCATGAGTCAAGAAGAGTGCAGGTTCAAGACAGCAACTGGTCAAGAAGAATCATGGAAACTGAGATAAGCAGCAGGGAAGCTGGAAATCAAGGAGAAGGTGGTATCACGAAAGCCAAGAGTGAAATGTATTTCAGAGAGGAAGGAGTAATGGACAGTGTCAAATGCCATTGAGAGGCTGAAAAGATATGGATTGATTTCTGTATTTTTTTCTAGGTGTGTGTATTATAAAACACATGGGATATAGGTGCTATTAATTTTTATGTAGAAGGTGACTGGCAGGAAATTTAATACTAAATCTTTCATTTCTTAGTGCAGAAACTGATTACATCAGAATTCCCTAGTTTGTCCCGGTGGGAATAAGGAGTGTTATAGGTGAAAAAGAAACATGAACGATGAAATGCCTTAAATGCCTGTTAATGAAGTTTCTTGTCTATGAGATGACATTAAATATGCTTGGAGGATTAACTGTGAAGAGAATAAATTAATACCAGTATGTTTGAAAACTTGAGAAATTCCTGTCAGCTCACTAATTTGCAGCTAGGATTTTAGCTGACTGTTTTCTAAGACGAGAAAAATCTCAAGAGAAAAGCAGCATTTAGAAAGGTGTACACGTGCCCAAGACACCTTATTAGTGAGCCATATGGCAGTTTCTCGCCACTTAAGCCTTTCATTGCTTTGGTTTCTTCCCTTTCCAAATGCATAGTGAATTGCCAACAAAGCACTGAAGCTCAAAAATGACACCTCATGTTAACCTAACAAGGTATCATGGGTTATACAAGAATGTGTTAGATATTTATAGCCTGTTGAAAATTCCTGCCTACACCATCTCTGAGGTCAAAATTCAAAGACCCCTCCATCCTAATAGCATCGATGTAACCTGTAACTAATATGTTTTACAAGCAAAATGCACTGCACTTGCAGATTTAGGATATTCTTGGGGTTGCCAAATGAACAAGAATTAACATAAGAATTGGACTCTACCTGCTTATTTGATAAGGGTCCTTTCTGAGGCCACCTACTTTGAGATAATTCCTTCTCTGCTTCCTCCCTCGAAAGCATGATATCCCTTCTTAACCCCAAATCACAAAGGTACTAAGGAATAGAGGCAGATGTGCCATTCTAGTGATTTCCAGCTGGGAAGAATTTGCTCCCTGTAGGGGACATTTGGCAAGGTCTGAAGACT
The DNA here is from genome assembly GCF_028858775.2 of Pan troglodytes. Lineage (NCBI taxonomy): Eukaryota > Metazoa > Chordata > Mammalia > Primates > Hominidae > Pan > Pan troglodytes. Next base: position 152,843,604 of record NC_072404.2, on the reverse strand, counting down.
TTGAAATCTGTTGGATAAAGGCCAAGGATGCTGTTAAACATCTTATCGTGCACAGAGAAGCCTCCTACCATGAAGAATTATCCAGCCCCAAATGTCAATAGTGTAGAGCTTGAGGAACCCTGAGTCACTCTGATGGTTCTCAGTACATAAATGAGAACCCCAGATAGGTATAAGACCTAGATGAGGAAATGGAAAGGAGAAAGAGAGAAGAGGAACAAAAGAAAAAGTAGGGATGGAGAACAGAAGGAGGCATTTATAGATGTAGTAGGGTAGAATAAAGAGAGAACTAGGAGCAATTAGAGGGGTTTTTTTGTAGACACCCTGGGTTTCCCCATTTCCCCAGGGTGATGCTTTATGGGGCATTAAATGGTAGGAATTATAACTTGAGATTTTAGTGCATACCACAGGATTCACCTGTAGGTGCAAAAATAGATTCAACCAGGTGATTACTTTCTCTAAGAATTAATTCACTTAAAAATAGTACCAGAATGGTTGGAATATTTAAAAATAGAGAAAACATTATTGAAAAGCCTTTTCATTCTTCAGGGTGGTACAGAGGTCTTTCACTTTCATAAGAAAAAAAAAAAAACCTCTTGGTCATATCGGAGTCTACGTTACTTGTTCCTCCGCTGATGTCCTTTGTTCCTACATGCCTGCTCTTCTGGAGGACCAGCCTGTGTTGTATTCCATTAAAATTGTGTCTAGTTCTAGGCAAACAGCATTTTCCTATAAATATTTCATTCATCCCCTTTCTCTTTATTCTGGCTGTCCTTATTCATCTCTCTCCCTTCTCTGAAATCTCTTCCTCCTCCATTTGTTTTCTGGAGTCTAGAAGAGTCCTTCAATAGATAGAGTGGGACAAGGTTTAGAGAGTCTTCCTGGGAATTGATTTATCTTGTGTGAGAGAGAAGGACAGTACCAGCTAGAAACTTTGGAGAATGCCATTCCTTTGGACTAGATTAAAGCTGTCAGAAATGGGTCAAATGAGGAATTAAATAAGACTTGCCTAGGGTCAGGTCTGTTGTCTGTTACGAGTGAAGACAGTACTGGAGTTGTCATTATTGCTAATGGAGAACTTTCTCACACAAAGGGACTCTTGAAAATGTTAGAATATTGCTTATTTCTATCTTCTACCCCACTGTCACTGTTTCTTCATCTTCGAAATCTGGGTTGAAGAATGGCCATGCCATTTCTGTATTCCTCCACTGTAGGAGTCATGAGTGGTAAAGTAGGTTCGAGATGAAGGGGTTTTAAGATATTAAAATAAATAGTAGCAAGCCTATTTGGGGCTGTAGTTAGACAGAGACACATACATACCTATTTGTATGCAACATTATGTTAAAAAAATGGATAGATGGCTTGTATGTGGGAGATGTTGGGGCAGACAGATGAGAATTTTGAATGGGTAATGAGAGAAATTTAAAAGTAAGGTGATTATTGATTGGCCATTATTAAATGAGGCAGGGATTCCCAAGCCATAGAACTTTTGTTTTGTTTCTGTTTACGTCCTTTCTCAATTTTATGAAAGAAACAGAATTTCATTCACATTGAAGGCATAGTTCAACACTAGGTGAATATTGCTTAATTGGAAAACTTACTAGTGTGTGATGGGGCTGCTGTGCCTTCATTAAATTATGTGTGCATCAGCTATGAGCAATTGCATGTGAATTAAGGGTAACTTTGGCATATGCATGCCAAATAGTGGTTCAGATGATTTTCTCATCAATTTTATATAATTTATGCCAGTTGGCTTTCAGAAATATATATATATGAGGAATGTCAGTTTTGTGTTTGTGCATGTGCCTATATTTTTAGCACAAGAAACATATTTTCCATTAATATATATCATAAGAGAAGATTCACATATCAGGGATTTTTGAAATGAGCAGTTTTTGCTAATATTATTCATTTAAAGAGCATGTAATTTTAGAAGATTATTATATTTAAAATAGAAAGGAGCATGGTATATCTAAGGTTATGTCATTTGGCCTACAGCAATGACAGTTGCATTCATCTAAACCACACCATTTATATGAAGAAAAGTAACAGATCCAAAATGGGCAAGTCAAGTATCTTATCTCTTTGATGAATCATTGATTTGATCATGCAATTTGAGAGGACTGGGGAGACTAGAGGCCCTAAATTACCATTGAAAGCTTTGGATATGATGGTTAGAGGCACAGTTCAGGGAAATATAGCTGCATTCATACAATCCTATTGCTTCAGTATCTACTGTCAGATGCTTTTGAAAGACGCATATTTTTAAGATCGTATTTTTTCTCTCTATTGGAAAATAGGTCACTGTACATTTATTTAATGTGCAGCATTCACAAATCAGACATACTCTGACCATTCGTGTTCTTGTGTAGTGATGAGAACATCGCCAGGTCCAACCTAGAGCTTCCATGAAGCTAAGGTCTGTCCTGGAACCAATATTCACCCCCTTTCCAGGAGCCATTTGTTTTTCTTACTTCCTATTTCCTTCCAAGTCTAATTCACGGTCCACATTGCACTGCTTTTCACCCTTCTGCAGAGACTAGAGGATGCCCCTGAATCAAGGAATCCTTAATGCCAGGGCTACCCAGTCTACCAGTCTTCCAGACCCTCTGAGAACAGAGAAGGTGTTTACCTGATGTGAGCTGTGTGGATTAGTAACGAGAGTTACTTTAAACACGAATTAGAGAAAATTCAGTAACACCTGTCTATTAACATCACTATCACTCACTTACACTCCAATTATTATTATTTTTTTGAAGTACAAGAGAAAGGTGTATAGATAGACGTGATGCAGGAATTATTTGTACCCTGCGTACGGAAGAACCCATTCATCTGTGTGGTCATGGTAGGTTAAGAATGTGCGAGCATAAAAAGTTTATGGACTATCGTGGTAAATTGTGAATTCCTGTCTGATATTCTGCTTCTCTTTATTCCTGCTCCATTTTTAACCCATACAATATGCATTTCTCTCTGATATCAAGGTCCTCATGGTATATCTCTTGACTTTTATAAGCTATGTGTGTTCTGCAATCTGCCAGGTTTTATAATCTTGGTTTACCTCAGTTTTGATATTGTACGTAATTCTAGACTTCTGTTTGGTTTTTAACTCTCCACCCAATGTAGACCTTTATGGTGCGCATTTTTGTTTTCCCACATTTATACAAAGTTACGCACATAGACATACATGAATACATATGTGGGGATTGTTGTTTAAAAATACAAATGTAGCTGGGTGCAGTGGCTCATGCCTGTGATCTCAGCACTTTGGGAGGCCATCATGGGCAGATCACTTGAGCCCAGCAGTTTGAGACCAGTCTGGGTAACATGGTGAAACCCCATCTGTACAAAAAAACAACCCCAAAATTAGCCGGGCGCTGTAGTATGTGCCTGTAGTCCCAGCTACTTGGGCACCCGAGGTGGGAGGATTGTTTGAGTCCAGGAGGCAGAGGTTGCAGTGAGCTGAGATTGCACCACTGCACTCCCGCCTGGGTGACAGGGTGAGACCCTGTCTCAAAAAAAAAATAAAAATTGTACTAAAAATAAAAATGTGTTTACAATTTGCATGTGCACACTATACATATTATACCACAATTTATTTTTAACAGTAACGTACCATGGAAATTCATCTTGCTAATAGGTGAAACTCTAATTCAGTCTTTAAAAATTATCACTCTATTCCATGGTATATATTTAATGCTGTTTCTATGGATGGCATTTTTAGGTTGTGTGGTATTGTTGCCAATGTTTGCAAAATTCCGATAAACTTTATGGTACTTCAAAAATAAAATCATAACAGAAATGAAAACCATGCAACATGCTAAAAACATATTAAGGTTGGCTATATTTGTGTGAAGATTATAAGTTACATAATGCATACAGCAAAGTTACCCAAAATCTGTAATTGGATTTTTCTTCACATGGTTGTAGTCTCGGTTCCTGTGTCTGGGTTGGGGTTGCCTACCATTCCCATTGATTACCATATTTCTGTGGAATTCTTAGGCAGCAGGGAACGCAGTGGTGGGAAGTGGGAAGAGAGCAAGACTGAAGAATGTGTCGGGGCAGGAACTCTGAGCTACCAGGAGCAAACTGTCTGGTAAGAAACAGGAAGCTTAGTTTGACATCTGTGTAAGATCCTTGACTAGAGTAGAATGAGGTCTTCATAGCCATTTAGATCATTCTAGGTTTGCTTTCTTCCTGCTTTTGTTTGAGCTGAGTCTAGAAGATTCTGAGCTCTCAAACTTGATCTATACCAAACCTCACTCTTCCTTCAAAACCTGAAATTGTAATTCCTCTAGAAGCTGTAAAACCCTGTGCATAAGATCATGAGCTCTGAAGTAAAAGAAGTCTGTACTCTCCACCACTGAATAGCTTGGGGCTTCTGGGTAGTTTACTTAAATTCTCACCACTGCAGTTCTTTATTGTGGCCAGCTCTTACATGCAGGAGAAGAGGTTCAGGAAGAATAGTGGGGTGGATTGCAGGAGAGGTAGGTAGGAGCTAGATCATGCAGCCTTCTTAATAACAAAACGAAAAAAGCCTGCACATGCATAGAAGATTATGGGTTAAAATTAAGCTATTATTGAGACTGTAGCCTAATATTTCTGAATTATCTCTGTGGCAGTGTCCAGGTAACCCTAAAACTAAGGGAGATGACTATGTGAGACTTGAACACTCCAATTGTGAATTCTGATAGTAACATATATGGCTGAGTGAAATTTTATCAAGTATAAATTATTCAGTAGATTAAATAAAAAATGGAATAGTCTAAGCTTTATTTAATCTATAGCCACCATTAATACAGAAGTAGAGCCATGTTTATGGGAAATTCTCAGAAGCAAAAAATGAGCATACCGTAAAAAGAAAAAAAAAAAAAGGAAAATTACCATCACCAAAATGTGGTTCAGTGATTTTTTGACAGCTTGTCCAGATTAATGTTTCTTATCCTTCACTGCCAGACAGTGGAGATGAGTCAGGGCAGAAGCTGTAGGTGGAAGACTAAGAGTAGGAAGGAATGAAGGAGAGCCAGAGTCAAGAGCTACCTGTTCTACTTGACATCGTGACAGCTGGCCTCTATGTAACTGGGTTGGATGACTCAGGATTATATCTACTGGCACTTCTTGGCCGTACATCAGCACCAGGACTATTTGAAAACTACTGCTCCAGAACAAAGGTTTTTAGCCCCAGATTTGAGACTTTGAAAGGAAAGGGCTTTCTTAAATGTGAATTGAGCCTTCCATTTGCTTTGCCAACAATGAATTTCTTCTGCTGTCTTCTATTTTTTTTTTGTTTTTAATTACCAAGCTCTGATTCTTTTGGCAGCTGGCTCAAAATCCTTTTTCCAAAATTGGTGGCTGTTGGCAGTAGCCAGGAAATAAATTGAAATCATAAGTAAAATAGTCATCCCTTGGGAAAAGAAGTTGAAACTTGGTAAATCAGACTTACAGTAACTCCAAGAATTGGAGCCAGAAAGAAGCATGCAGAGCACCTAGACTGGTTCCTAGTGTAGTGGCCACCCTTTAACGACATGGTCCATGCTTCATTTTTTGTGAGTTTCCGTCACATGCCTTGCATTTCATTGGCTTTAATAAATACACATTAAAAAGGTTGATCACAATTGTATCACAGGAAAAAGAATAATGTATAGTTTTGTGACAACTGACAAATTAGCAAGTGACAAGTTAATTTTGGTGAAACTAAGGAAATAGCAAGTAGGCAGTTACTATTGAACGGGGAAGGGAGACATCAGTAAAATAAAATGTTCCGAAATGTATGCCTGTTGGTGATAGAAGACATTCAGCCTTGAAGACAATATCCTGTATTTAAGACAATTATATAACATCTAATGTTGGGAACAGAGGCACTGGATTGCTGATTAAGACAAGCCCTATAAGCACCAAACCAACAAATGGCATGATTTCAGCCTTTGTTTAAAGCCACTCTGTTTTGTGTTCACTCATACAAATTTGTCCTATTTCTTTGTTTTCTCCAAAACTCAGAATCTGAGTGCAAATGTATTTATGGATAAATAGTGCTGTGTTAGGGGTAGCACCATCTAAATGATCTGGTCTGAAATGTGGCCTGTGTCCCATGAGACCCTCATGTGACTAAGGGCAGAATTGTTTTAGGTAAAATAATGTCTCAGCTGCCTAGCATGAGATATAATTATCTCTCAGATAATTATATCTGCACATAAACATGTTTCAGCAAATGGGTTAAGCATTTTATGTGTCATTAATTCCTCAAAAGAACCCTTTATGATAGATATTATTGTAGCTATTTTAAAATGAAGTATTCAAGGAACTGGATAAGAAACTATCCTAAACTCTCACAGCGAGTAGCGGGTAGGGCGCCAGGATTGTCGTGCCTCTCAAAGCTGGTGCGCTTCCCATCAGCCTTCCGCCGCCTCTGGGCTTGCTGCTTAATTGGGGCTGGATCCCATACAATCTCTCGCCTTGTTTTTCCATCTCATTCATCAGATCTGTCTCCCCTACGATATTTTAACACCTCAAGGACAGGAACATTTTTTGGCATCTCAATTCTTAGCTTGTCTGTGATAATGATGATCACATCCTACAACAATTTCAGTTTTGCGAAGCAGACTTTCTCACTATCTTTTTGCTCTGTTTTTCAACTCAAGTGAAATCCAGCATCCACCACCGCCACCTCAACCACCACCAACTTTTCTGTCCCTAGCCTGCTCTTCACCTCCTATTCTGTCTTGGATCTTTGAGATATATTTTCAGCACCCATTTATGCTTCGTACCTGGATTTTCTTGTTTCTTGTTTTACCGATTAGTGGCATATTTTGTGGGTATATTTTGCATATTGTCAATCTGCTATGTTGGAACATCATTTTAACATTGACTTCAAAAAAAAATCTCCAATTTTTAGTGTCCCGATGTAGGTGAAGCATTTTCATCTGCTTAGATATGTACATGGAATAGATTCAAGGGCAATTTTTTTTTGAGACTTGATGCTTTTGTACATTTTATATATGTAGAATTTTTAAATAAGTAGTTTAGTTGCATTATGAATCTGCCAAGATAGTAATTACAGTTTTTCATTGGAATTCAAATGACTTTTAACGTAGGACCTATTATGTGAGTAGCTGTTTCTTTAAGAACTCACTTTTTCTTAAATGAACAAGGTGGAAAGAGCTTCACAAAAGTTGGAAGAGGATGCAAGTGTATTTCAGGGAAGCATTTCAGGGAAGCATTTCAGAGAAGTTAGAACTCTACTTTTGCTTTTCTAACAACTCCCAAAATTGCAGTTTAATCTTCAGGTCACCAGGAAAGTCTCCAATTGTTAAAATCAGATTCCTGTGCCTTTAAGTAATGATGTATTGTTTAACTTCAATTATTAATACCATACAATGGTAAATATAAATACATTTTTTCCCTTTGTTTATAAAAATGAACATAAGTAGAAGAACTTAAGGCACTGAAAACAAACACTTGGGAGAGACTATGGATGGAAATAAGCAAAAAGTTGAGTCTTTCCGTGTAAAAATTGACCTAGTTTCAGTCTGCTCCTAGGAGAATAGCCACAAGCTCAGAGAGCTTTTGTTGTTTGTTGTTTTGGTATTACAATTACCAGTAACTTTGCATTGCTGATTCCTATTCTCATAAGGCATTTTACTGATCAGAATCTTCTTATTTTGTTGAATTCTCTGTGACCTAAATTTTTGATTCTTTAAATTAATAGCTTTTTTAGCATCTTGGAAATCTCAGATCACTTTGATAATCTAGAAAGCAGTGGTTTTTCTGTCCAGGAAAATGAACGTACACATAGACATACCAAATCTAGCATACAATTTTGGAGAGTTCAAGAATTGTTGAACCTATTTGAGGACCCATTAAAGTATTTTAAAGAGCTTTATGGCGATCAATGTGTTTTCACCAAACAAAATTGTAATGTTATCTTTAGACAAAACCTCTTTAAGAACATTGAGTTATATCAGATGTTTCTGTAGATCAAACATTTTTGCAATTTCCATCCATGGATCAAAATGTAGAGTAAATAAGTGAACAAAAGCAAACTACATTAAAAAAGTCAGGCATGGGCATAAAACTCTCCAGACACACAGCCACCTGCACATAAAAAGATATATACCATCTATATTTCCTTACCAACCTGTGGTAGTCATGTTGCTGAGGCAGTGCCTCAATCTAGATTTTACTAACCTAGACTAAATAACATCCAATTTTCTGTAATTAGAATAGCCTAGAGATAGTGCGATGGATCCTTAGGTTTTTAAAACAATAAATCAAGCATTCCTGTATTTTTTCCATTGATTTTTACATACAGAAGTTAGGATTTTTTTTTATTGTGTCCTCTGCAGCATATTCAACATCAAAATGCAGAAAGTGTCCTTGATGTTTTAGCCCCTTTATTCATAGAGAAGATAATCCTGTTTCTGTTTAATCTCTTTATTTATTAGCTTTCATAGTTGCCACTAAATATTTTGAATCACTTCCAAATTTCTTGGTCTATAATTACATTTCTCACCCAACTGAGAGACGTCAGTAGCTTTATCTGTTTTTCAAAAATGCATTAAGTACCTTAAGTTCCTTTAAAACAAGTTGTCACATGTGTCAAAATATAATTCTCAAAATGTTACACATAATTCTCATATAAATAGTTACTAAGCACATGTCAAGATTTCACTTAGCTCAACAATCAGGATGAAAATCCAGTTCAAAAAAGAGGAAAATATATACACGTGTATATATATATATTATATATATACACGTGTATATATAATATATATGTATATATAACATATAATATATACGTTTATATATGTGTATATACATATAATATTTATATGTATATACACATATATATGTGTATATATATTATATATGTGTGTATATAACAATATATATGTGTGTATATAACATATATACATATATAGTGTATATATATAATATATATGTATATACATATGTATATACATATATAATGTATATATACACATATATAATATATAATATATACATGTGTATATATTATATATACATATATACATATAGAGAGCAAGAGAGAGACTATATGTAACATATTTTTTCTCTATATATTATATAGTATCTCTGTATCCATAGCTATATGGATATATATAAATATAAATGATATACATATTTTATATTTATAAATATAGATTTTGGTAGCATTCCTGAATGAGACCAGTTTTTCCTCTATCAATTATTTAATTCACAGAATTCATTTAGAGTAAAACTCCATACACTCCAGGTTTCTAGTTTACTAAGATGCATCCTTTTGTTCGGTAACTTTAGGTTCTTTCACATACATCCTCAGACCTATCTGAAAGGCTTGTTAAAACACATTGCTGGGTTCCACCCATAGTGCTTCTGTAGACCTGGGATGGGCCCTGGAAATTTGTGTTTCTGACAAGTTTCTAGCTGATGCACACTTTGAGAACAAGTGATTTAAGCCCAGGCTTTATTTGAGGATCAAGTAGGGCAGCAGGGAGTGTTGATTAACTCCCAAGAAAGTCAGTACAACCTCTGATTGGGTCCTTATTACTTCTTCTATGTTATTCCTGTTTTCTTCTCCTGTCCCCTCTGTACACACAAGATCATCCACACCTGCGGCTTCAGCTGCCAAGTCTTTATTGCTGCCTGCACAGCCGCACCCCAGTGCTGCTCCCTACATTTGAACATTTCAAATCCCTATTAAGGGCCAGACTCCCAGTGTCTTCCCCACAGAGACCTGGCCTCCCTCGTTTGTCCCATTTCTGTCAGTGATTTCAATTCCACTGCAAACCAGGGCTAGAATGCTCCAAATCACATGTTGTAAACTAGAAGGTGCTCTCCTCCCTCCCCAGTTATCACTGGCAGGCTTCTCTTAGTAGAGAAAATGTTTAATTTTTAAAAGTTTGGAATCTTAAAGAGAAAATCCTTTCAGTTTTCAATCTGCCAGTTCTCTCTTCTGTTTCGTGGATGTAGCCTTAATTCTTTATAAGAAATAAAAGCTTCTGAGACTTCAAGGAAGTTTGGGAACTGAGAATTGTAGTAAGTCAGGGAAGCAAGCTAGTCCTGGCAGTCTCTTGGAAGGGCAGCTTTGGAAGGCTGGGAGGTCAGAGGCCAAGCTTCTAGAGGTCATGTCTGAGGTGTGTAAGTGAGACTTGGAGCAGGAGATAATAAACAGAAGCTTCAGGAGTTTGGAAGGGCAAGAAGGGGGAGTTAAGAAGATTATCAAAAGATATATCAGCTTCAGTTTCATCTACTCAGGAAGCTGAGGCTGGAGGATCACCTGAGCCCAGGAAACTGAGGCTATGGTGAGCCATGATCACACCACTGCACTCCAGCCTGGAAGACAGCCTGGAAGACAGCCTGTCTCAAAAAATAAAGTATAAATGAAATAAAAATTAAAAAAATAGATGTAACAAGATCAGCTGAGGGGAATTTATTTTGGAAGAGAGGGAACTATTGAGAGCAGAAGAATTAATGAGTAGATTTTAATAATGCTACAGAAATAAAGTTCAAAGGAGAAAGAAAGATAGTCCAGAGTCTAAATTAAGTGATTGACTTTGGAGAGAAGAGAACTATTTTTATCCGAACCCAGAGGAAAGAATGATGGTAGTTATGTCAGGCAGACTTGATGTTAAATAGGAGAGGGGAAATTGGGAGGTCATAGAAATGAGACGCCTAGAAAATGCTCAGGTGAATGAGCACATTGCTGTCTGGATGAGTGTTGGACAGAGTGATTTTGTCATGAGTTAACCTGGCGCTACTTTTCTTCCTTGTCAACTCCTCTGTAATTAGGTTCAGTGGAGAAGGCTGAGGTTAGAGATGACCTCAATATGTGAGGTTGATTTTCTTTGTTTCCATGTAGATGAACAGTCCCTGTGTATGGATGGCTGCTGCTTTTTCTCACGTACCGTATGTCCCGTGTGGCCAGTAGATAACGTTTGATTCATTCCCATTCTGTGCCAGCGCCTTAGACCTATGTGTCAATGACAGCCAGCTGTCACTCATTCCTTGGCTTCACAAAGGGAAAGAAAGAAATTCCCATAAGGAAGTAAATGTCCTAAATTAGATTATTTATGTTTAATGGAATAATTGAAAATATTTAATGGAATAATTGAAAACCTCCTGGTAATTTTATGAGGGAGTCATTTTCAAAAGTTCTATGTGAAAGAATTTCAAAAAAGAGCCCTTCTTTGTGTTCCTAGAGAAAAAAAAAATGTGATTTGCTCTTCTCATCGGTGCTTTGTGTAGGAAAGGATGGCAGAATGCTGAGTGAGGGAAGCCCATCAGGTTATCGAAATGCAGCCACTAGAATGTGTGTGTCTCTTTCCAGGACCATGAAACCTCCTTCCCCAGGGCTCTCTCAGCACAGAGGCTCTCCCCTCGGTGGTGCTTCCTAGATGGTGAGTTCTGCATTTCTTGCGGGTATTGTGGGAGTTGGGGAAGTTGAAGAGCAAGGCATCCATTGATAGGGTGGGCTCTAGTTTTCCAAAAGATTATTCAGAAAGCCTTCATGTGACTCCACATGGCTGGTATTGGCATGCGGAACAATGTGGGCCTGCTGATATTGCACTGTCCTTTCCTGAAGTCATTTCCCTCAACACAGCTTGGTTAACTCTGGCTGAACTCAGCATCAGGTTGCTCAGGCCGATGTTTTTCTTTCATCAGGCCTCTTTTCTTAAAGCTTGACTGCCTGCCTTAAATTAATTCAGACCAGTAGCTGGATTCTATATGCATAGGATGGATATAATTTCTATGTTATTTGCATCTTATGGAACATTCATATTATTTTTATGAGACCATTATTGCGGTATGATGTATACATTTCTGGAAAAAGGTGGAAAAATTCAGTTGCATTCAAATCTGCTCAGATCCGCATGATATATTGCATGCATAATAGGTTAGTTATCTTATGATTGTTTAATAAGTCTGTTTTTTATCTCAAGTATCTCTCTCCTAGATGCTGCCTAATACTACATTTCTATCCAATTACCCGTATTGCAGTACCTTCTCACCTCTGTATATTCATGCTTACATACTACCAAATGTATCTACTACCCATTCTCTCTTTTGTTCATATGGAGACATGATTTTCATTGTAGACCCCTTTTTGGTTTATCTGGGTGAGCATCTGAGAGGATATAAACATGAATATGAGTATGACAGGATTTGTGAGTGTATGAGCAAGCATTGGGATGGCAGCAGCAGAGATCTATTAAGATTTAAGGACTGTCCAGTAGCCTAGCATGACTGCAATGTAAGGGTTTTAACTGGCATAGTGGAAGAGAAGGTTATAACTTTGGTGCCAGATCACAGAACACTTTGAACGCCATATGCATATTTTTCTAGTGTTATGAAGATGGGCACTTATATCTATATGAGATCTAACCCACATAAATCATGATGTAGGTTTTTGTTAATGTCTCATCAGCTGCCTCTGAGAACTTTCCTCCAGCTTCTTTATTCCATAGCAATGAGAAACATAATCATTTGTCATTCCTGAATTTGCAGAGGAACAACTTGTATTTGAGAAAATTATGAAAATATTTATGTTGTTATGTTCTATCTAAAGTCTTAAATAAAACTACAAATATTGTGGCTGACGGTCTTAGCCCAGGTAGTAGTTTTACTCCATAGTTTTATTAAAAAGAAACCTTTAAAAGGTAATTGCAGTCATGGTTTAAAAGAAAAAAGTAGAGTGAATTTCTCCAAGGCAGATTTTATTCTATTCTTAGGTTTTAGACAGCAGGGGTGATGATTGGCTGGTTTCTTAGTTCTGTCGCCTTTGGAGAGAAGCTACTCATTAAATGTTTGTGAATTTTAAATAAGTGCTTGCATTTTGAGTTTTTCTTTCTTGTGCTGTTTGTTTTGTAGAAAATCTATTGATAATATTTGGGCTTTGTTAGATAGATTTAAGTGAGAAGCACATAATTCTTTTTGGTTTGCCTTTTTTTTTTTTTCTTTTTTGAGATAGGAGTCTGACTCTGTTGCCCAGGCTGAAGTGCAGTGGCATGATCATGGTTCACCACAGCCTTGAACTCCTGGGCTCAGGCAATCCTCCTACTTCAGCCTCCCAAGTAGCTGGGACCACAGGGGCACGCCACTATCCCTAGCTAATTAAAAAAATTTTTTGTAGAGATGAAGTCTTGCTTTGTTGCCCAGGCTGGTCTCAGACTCCTGGCTTCAAGCACTTCTCCCACCTGAGCTTCCCAAAATGCAGCTGATAGTTCTTTCTAATATTAGGAATATTTAAAATAATTTCTAGAAACCCAAAATTTGTAATTTAGATTTTTTTCGCATACCATAGATGTAGCTCAATCTCTTTCAGAGAATGCTTAAATAATTTTTTTGCTGTTTTGGCTTCCTTCAGACATGGCTCTAAGGATGCAGGTTGAAAGTGAAATGATTCGTTTAAGACCACATATGGTCTCTGGCCTGAATCTTCAAGCCATTTTCCAAAGTGGGAAGTCACTTCACTGAGAAGTCTACGTAACTGTAGCTTTTTCTAGCTTTATTTACTTAATAAATACATACCAATTCCTAACTTTCTTTAAGATCCTGTGCTAATTTCAGGAGGCATAAAAGATTAAATGAAACAGATTTTTAAAGAGGCAGGTCTCTTAGTCTCATGGTTATCTGTGAAGATAGTTTGTATAAGAAGTTTTAAAAAATGTAAATGTGCATGAAGGCAGGGTCAGTAGGTTCTGTCTGGTGTTGGGAGGTTGGGACTGAGAAAGTTTTCACAGAAGCAGAAGCACTTGAGCTGGTTCTTTAAAGACAAGTATGATTTAGATGGCAGAGGCAAAGGGAAGGGCTTTCCAAGCCTTAGAATAGCAGTGGCAGAGGCATGGAAGTGCTGAGGTTTTCTTAGTAGATTTAGGGACTGGCCAGGAGACTAGCATGACTGCCATGTAGGGGTTTTGACCAGCATGGTCGAAGAAAGGTTATAAATTTGGTGCCAGATTACAGAACATTCTGAATGCCATCTGCATTTTTTTTCCCCTAGCAACTTCTGCTGATCGCTTTTATCGAATAGACAGATCTCAGGTAAGTTTTTTTCCAGCCTGCTTGTGAAAGTGAAAAATTCCCAAGTTAATGTGCTTTATTGGTAGCTAATCTCATAAATTTTTCTAACGAAAACCACTGAGACACAAATTTTGGAATGGTGTTCATAACTTAAGCTTGAACCTTTTATTTGTCTTCACGTGTTTTATGATTTATGGACTCAAGATGATGTGGCTTGATCTTGCAAATGAGTACAGAAAATAAGTTGACTTGTAGACATTATCACCAGCCTGTACTCCAAATTTTCATTCACAAAGATATTTTTACTCCTTTTTAGCCAAATTTCATGTCTTTTTAAGCTCATTTCTGTTTAGCAAGTTTGAGGCCCCAAGTGTATAACTAGACTACTTAGTTTCAGTTCACCAATCCCTAGAGGTCAGTGATGAGAAAAAAAAGTGGTTTTGCCCAAGTTAAGAATTCCTCCCATTATCTGAATTGTCCTAGGAGAAAAATGTACAGTATTGAACCTAATGATAAAGTTATTAACCATGCTGCTTAGCTTTGACCAGATGACGGGGTAGAAGTCCACTTATCATACACTCCTGCTGGGCCAATGGTATGTGGGTGTCACTTCTCTAATAGTATTTGGGAAGAAGATGAGGCAAGACCATTTCTAGATATATCTAAAAAAAAGTCCTGGTTAATTGGAAATCCTGAACCAAGGGGATTCATCTCTCCCTATCTCCCACTGCCTGCGTTAGCGCAGCTTTGGGGAGGATCACCAACTGATCAAGCTTCTGACAACACAGGGTGATCCTTTGACACGTTGCAGAATTTCATTATTCCTCGAGACCAAGGATACTTGTTTTGTTATTCTTCATGCAACAGACTTCTTGTTCTTCCTTAGGAACATTTGCACTTTGTGATGGAGATTTCCCAAGATGAGATTTTTATTCTGGACCCAGATATGGTGGTGTCACAGCCGGCGGGGACACCTCCGGGCATGCCTGACCTGGTGGTGGAGCAAGCCTCGGGGTGAGTGTGCTTCTCCTGGCCTGTGAGGCTGGCCTCAGGGTGACGTCCATGTCTGGTTCGCCTTTGAACTTGACATCATTCTAATGACATCAAATGATTTTGAAATGTAGATTTTCTTGTTGTGTTTCCTTAGAGTGGTTATTATAAGTCTATCTTATGAATGGCCGTGAAGAAACACAAAACCAGATTTACACCATGTCCAAGCCTCTTTCCCCATCACAGCAACCCTTCCTAACAAACCTAGAAAGCACTAGTACTTGTGTTTGTGCTTATACGTTTGTAGTAACTCTGTTATCTACATTAAAAATTGACACAGGTGATTTGACAAATTTTCTCCTCTTCCTCTTCTTTGCTATTTCCAGGCTGCTGGAGACATGTAGATTATATAATAATAACTATGACATACCAAGCCCTTTTTAAGAGCTCTGTCCTGTGTCTCTCTTCTGTTTCTACCACCACTTCATAGTGACTTAATCATCTTAAGTGCTCTGTGCTTATTTTCTCATCTGTAAAATACAAATAACAATAATCCTCACTCAGAGAATTGTTTGGCGATTAAAAGAATTGATACAGGTAAAGCACTTAAAGTCATTCCTGGCATTTTTAAAACATGCATTAAACAGAATGTTATTACAATAATAATAATAGTCATCACCATCATTCTAGTGACCTTGAAAATTTGGTACAATTATCCTTAATTCATAGATTAAAAAATTGAGACCTAAAGGGTTATGTAACTTGCCTAATATTTCACAGAAAATAAGTAGAAAAAATGAGATATAGTCCTGGGTTACCTGATGCCAGAGCCCATGCGTTTAACTACCACCTTCTACCACCAAAACATAATTAGTATTTCTAAGTTATTTCAATAATTAAAAACTATTTATTTAGAGAATTTTGTGTGCCAGGTCCTAGTGTAAGCACTTGGGGAATAACAGTACAAAAATAAAAACCGATAAGAATCTTTGTCCTTGTGAAATTTAGTGTTTTACTGGTCTATGGGGCCTGAATTATTGAAGTAAGAATTGCTCTAGAAACCATACACAATATGCCCAAATAGTAAATGCACATCGTGTACACATACTCATACAGTATGAATAAACAGTCCACTAGGCTAGCACAACTGCAATGTCATCTTCATTCCTGTTTTCCCCTTGTCACTTGATGTACTTTTTTTCACTTTTTTTGGTTCACTGCTGCTATTTGTGGGTGGTTTCCCACTCTGCCAGGGGCAGTTGATGTCCAATATGTACCAAGTCTAGGGGGAGACAAGAGAGGACACAAGTGGCTGCGTGGAACTGATAGAAAGCTGTTCTCAGGAAGTCAGAGCTGCGATGTCAGAGCATGGGGGAAGGCCGACAGGCACAAGGGGTAACCTGATGCACCCCTGGGAGCCCCAAAGGTGGTGGGGAAGGCCACCTTCATGGGGCACATCCGTGCATCAGACCCATCAGTAGTGGAGAAAGCAGGTAGAGTGTTTTGTCCTACTGCAGAAGCAGCAGGTGCTAGAGTCTGGGTGTCCTCCTACCCCACCTAACCTGGGCTCTGACTCTTGATCTAGTAAGGAGAAAGTCCATTCTGCCAAGTTGCCCTGGTCTTTGCTCACTTGGTCATTTTCTTTTTCTTTTCCTTTTTTTTTTTTTTTTTGAGATGGAGTCTCGCTCTGTCACCCAGGCTGGAGTGCAGTGGTGCGATCTTGGCTCACTGCAAGCTCCTCCTCCCGGGTTCATGCCATTGTCCTGCCTCAGCCTCATGGGTAGCTGGGACTACAGGTGCCTGCCACCACGCGTGGCTAATTTTTTGTATGGTCGTTTTCTTCATGTCAAATAATGGCCAAATGCTTCGGCCTTGCTAGACCTCTGTTAGCTCTAGCTCCAAAAATAAAGTAGCCTGAAAATCCACCAGGACTTGAATCAGTGCCTTTCTTATTTCTCACCAGTTGCCTCCCCTGAACTAAACCAGGAACAGGGAAGCAGTGAAACAGGATGGACTTTGTTATTTTCTAATCTGCATTTCTGCCCTAGGTCTATTACTTCTTATTCATGTCACATTTAAAATGACTTAATCTTGAAAATCAGTTTTCTCATCTGTGAAGGGGACAGAATCATACAAATAGTTCATGATTGTTGAGATAAGTGAATGAAATAATAAATGGGTAGTATCTGGTAAACACTTCATAAAGATGAATTTTGCTTCTCACATTTACTGGCAAGATTCATCTTCAGAAAGTGGAAACGAAGTCACGTGGCTGACTTTGAATGCTTAACTGTCTGGTGCCCTTCTTTCTCTCAGGATCTCAGACTGGTGGAATCCTGCCCTGCGGAAACGCATGCTGAGTGACAGTGGGCTGGGGATGATAGCTCCCTATTATGAGGACTCAGATCTGAAAGATCTCAGCCACTCCCGCGTGCTACAGTAAGAGTTCTCTTGCTGTTCTTTTCCTCTGTGCCACTGTGATTGCTGGGAGAGGATGTACTGTGGGCTGTGCCCCAGTGGTCAGGATTCTCTTTTCAATGGCGCTCAGGCTGTCTCATGCAGGTGCTACTCTGTGTTTTCATTCCATGCACCTTGCTCATATTTATCTACCCCAAACCGTTCATGGAACTCCACCTTCCATTTCTTTTGCTCCTGAGCCACCTTGAGCCCCTTGCACGTGGACCTCCACATACTTTAAACCTCACCAGCGTCTTCTTTACTGGAGTTTAGTGTTTATCACACGTCCCTGTTTGCCACATCATAAAGACATGCATGAGAGTGATCATGAGTAGCTTGAAAGTGACACGTGGTTTTTCATTTGTGAACACATTATCTTGCTGTTTCATTGGTCCTCAGTCCTGAGCCTGTGCATGTGTGCTGTACCCAATATTGCCACGTGGGTTTGTTGGCTAAAGCTGGGTGCTGCCCATGTTGTGGTTGCAGTCTCTGTGAGTAAGCAGTACAGCATTTGTTCGTAGATCAGAACAGTATGTGTGCTTTCTTCTGAGGTCTGATCATGGTGAGAGTGTAGGATGCATGCTGAAGTTCCACAGCAGTGTCGATACCTTTGTGCTTGGTGAATCCACCTTCCTATCATCTCCTCTGGTGACAGATACACTCATGCGCACCTACTCTTTAATTTCAGGCCAATCAATCCATCTCAGAGGTTATGCAAATCCAGTGTGTTCATGAAATTAGGCTGGTTTCCAGTTTACCTGGGGTCTTAATCAAATAATGACAATGGCCTTGTAACCACACAGTCTTAGTCTTTTGACAGAATAACAAGATTACTAAAGATTCTTCGAATCCTAGGGTTAACTAAAGAGGCAAAGGAAGTGCTTTATTTCTGGAGAAAGACCAGAAGCAATTTCATTATTACAAAGGGGTAAAAAATGAGAAATTTGGAGCTAATTATTTCATTGGCAAAGTTTCGAGGCACACACCCTCAGGGCAAAAGGAGACTTCATTTTAATTGCTTCTCTCTATTACCTCTTATTTTCTTGTGTGAAGACGGGAAAGGAGGAACAATGAATTACTATGTATTTTTCTTTTTAATTAAACTGTGTTGTTAGTTTCTGATGGCATTTTGATTGCTTACAATTCAGGATGTTTTCCATTTCCTTTTTATACAGAATTGAGGCTTGTGAATCAGGGTGAGTCAGCCACCCACGAATGGCTAAAAAAGTGGCCATTTATCTGTTGGCAGACTTATTGGAAAATTAGTGTTTTAATTAGCTACAGAAATAGAAATTAAGCCTGGACAAACCAGTATTTGTTTACTGAGTAAAAACTCAGTAAACCAATGAGTATTTTAGTTGTATATGTATATAGTCTGTTTCCACAAAGCAGAATATGAGCTCAATCTAGTTTTCTAGGTCCTGATTTTTCTATATATAACATACTGATGTACGTATCATAATAAATAAAATAATTGTATATAAGATAGTAAATATTCTTCCTAAGAATCACAAATAAATTTACCACTTTATATAATAGCCAGGTTCTTAAAACCAGATGTCAAAATCAACTCTTTCTGTTTGTTTGCGTTATACTATCCTTTTAGGGATGTCTCTTAATTTTTGGTTGATCTTCAATTTACAGCTATAAGTTTTTGCAGTCATTTATACTACTTTAGTTCTAAAATGCCCTAGAGTAGTAGACACTTTTTAAAAAAACCTGAAAAATTACTTTGAAAACAAGCAAAGTGGCATCCAAACATTCACCCCCAGCCTTTCAGCTTCTCCAGCTGGATCTCCAGACATTGTGGAACAAAGGCAAGTCATCTCTACTAGGCTCGGTCTGAATTCCTGTCTCATAGAAGACACAGCATAATAAAATTATTGTGTTAAATCACTTAAAAATAAAACTAAACTAAACTAGATGCCTTACCTCAACTTTTTAATTAATTCTTTAACTTTTAAAATTATTATGTCCATTTATTTCTTAGAATATCTTTTTATTTCCTTCAGACATCATCTCTGATACAAATAGGTATAATTGCAGTTGTGGAAATATCTAATAATGTTAATAATAACTACTATTGATGGACTACTTCCCACTTGCTTTGTATCATAATTAAATGATCTTCTTTCAACAATTTTTAAATTTAGCTGTTGCTTAACAGATAAGTAAACTGAGGCTCCTGGAGGGTAAAATATTTATCTTAGGTCACTTCAAATGGCAAGTGTGGTTTGACCTGAGGTCGGTTTGGCTTCTGACTCCATGCTTTTTCCATTGTCCTACACTATCTTCCCAAAGGGACCATACAAAGTCAGCGTACCAGAGCCACAGAAGTTTACTTTGGTTTCTATTTCTTTTTTACATTTGTAAAGTGAAAAGTCCTACAATATAGGGGTACTATGCATGCACGTTAAATATACAACTGCAAACTTACCCAGAAGTAAATATGGCTGAGAATTAATTTTTAAGCATTTTTTTCTTTTAAAGAAGAGATTGAAACAAAATATAATGGTGGTAAACTTCAGTTTAAAATTACTAAATATATATAAACTATGTTCTAATCAAAATAAGCATAAAAATTATATAGAAGGCCATCATGTACCAACCACCTTGATTTATTATGTCATTGTTTTTCTATATTTGCATTATGTCTTTCTTTCAAGCCATAAACAACACAGAGTAGTGTAAAAAATATTGTTTGATGGTTTTGTTTTGTATTGTACAAGTTGGAGTATCTCTAATTGGAAAATCTGTAATCTGAAATGCTCCAAAATCCAAAACTTTTAAAGTGCTGACCTGATGCTCAAAGGAAGTGCTTATTGGAACATTTTGGATTTCAGATATTTGGATTTGGGATGCGCATCTGGTAAGTATAATGCAAATATTCCAAAATCGTAAGAAAATAAAAAATCTGAGGCACTTCTGGTCCCAAGCATTTTGGATAAGGGATACTCAACTTGTATTTTTATTTTTGCCTGTGTTATATAATGCATATATTTTGGAACTTGCCATTTCACTCAGCATTGTGTTTTTGAAATTCATTCATATTGATATATGTGGGTTTTTAATAATTTTTGATATAGAATATTGCATCATACATATGCTATAAATTATTTCTCTATTTCGATAGTGATTTCTAATATTCTATTATTTTTTAAAATGCAGCAAACATCCTGTGCCCTTCTGTGTTGCAGAATATATATGCAGTTTCAGCTTACTCGATAATGCAAAATTTACCTTCCCAGTTAGAGTACTGATGAATCAGTAACTGAAAAGGCCCTGAACACTTATTGTAATAATCTAGGTATGATCAGCATCTGTTGCTTTACACTTTAAAGCCCCAGTCAACTTGGGGGATAGCAAAGGTTCAATTTAGCATCCTGTTGACAGTGCTAAATAACTCACTATAGAAACAGAAATCAAAAGAGAAACTTTCAATTCTTAGAACTGAAAATACTACTTATCAGAGTTTTCGAGACACTGCTAACGTAGTATTCATAGTACGATTTAGGACTGCAAATTCATTTATCAAGGGAAAAATGATTGTGTGCAAATAAGCAAAGCATTCAAT
Source organism: Pan troglodytes (assembly GCF_028858775.2). Classification (NCBI taxonomy): domain Eukaryota; kingdom Metazoa; phylum Chordata; class Mammalia; order Primates; family Hominidae; genus Pan; species Pan troglodytes. The sequence goes on along the minus strand of NC_072404.2, from coordinate 152,822,570 downwards.
TGGATAAATTGGAAAAAGAATCCCAGTGTAAAGAAATGACAGGGGAGAAAAATGATAAAGATAATGAGAGAAATCAATGACAAGGAGAATAAAACAGACAGATGATGAACAGAAAATAAAATTTTTGGCCGGGCTCAGTGGCTCACGCCTGTAATCCCAGCACTTTGGGAGGCTGAGGCGGGTGGATCACGAGGTCAGGAGATCAAGACCATCCTGGCTAACATGGTGAAACCCCGTCTCTACTAAAAATACAAAAAATTAGCCTGGCGTGGTGGCGGGCGCCCGTAGTCCCAGCTACTCGGGAGGCTGAGGCAGGAGAATGGCGTGAACCTGGGAGGCGGAGCTTGCAGTGAGCCCAGACCGTGCCACTGCACTCCAGCCTGGGCGACAGCGAGACTCCATCTCAAAAAAAAAAAAAAAAAAAAAAAAATTAAAAAATTCGTTGAAAAGATAAATAAAACAAAATTCTGAGAAGTCTGATTTAAAAGAAAAAAGTACTGAAAACAGAAAGAAATATACCTGCAAGGCTTTCCCCATATCATTCTTCCTCCAAGGCACCCAGGGCATTTTTGTGCCAAGCGGCCCTTTCCCCTCCAAATTGCAACTGACCCGGCTCTGTTGGATCTTCTCAGCATTTTCCCATGGTTTTAAAATTTAAAATAGTCCCTTAGATCCATCAACCTCCCTTTTTCTCAGGCAGAGTGAGAGGCAATTAATATAAAGAGGATGAATTAGATTTCTATCATTACTGGAATTGGTTGCATTTATTTTAAATGTTTCCATTTAGAAGCATTATAATTTTAAAGGAAGATATACACATACCTACTTATATGCAGATCCTATAGGAAAGACTGTAATTCCAAAGCAGGATACACAATGTGTATAGTGTCTTAAAACCTGTGAACATAATAACAAATATTTAAGAACCAATTTTGAAATGAATTGGTGAGAAGTGGTTGACTGACATTATTACTGCTGGGACCATAATGATTTTTTCTTTAAGTTAAAAAAATTGTTTTCAGTGTCCAAGGGAGTTCTATTTAAAATGACATGATTCTGGAAGTGTATTTGCTCTTATCATTAATTGTACCACCACGATTAGTGACAAGACTATATTTCATTTGGCAGAAGATTAATAAAGAGGGAATTTACTTAAATTTTAGCAGACCAAATCTATTTGAGTTGTAAGGAAGAATTTTGCCACTTGAGGATCTATGAGATAAGAAAATAGGCATGGAATGAAAACTCTGATATATTCTTCTTAAGTTTTCTTTGAGAAAAGGACTGACTCACCTCTGAGTCAGGTGGGTTAAGAGCAGGCAGGTAAAGGGTCTGGGAGACACTGCTTTTGTTTCTGAATCAGAGTAACCTTTTTCCGGTTCTTAGATTTTGTAGTTCTTAAGAAACCCCCAAATGACTGAAAGAGCTGTACTTTTTCTCAATGTCCCCAAGTCCTAGTCCTGAAAGAACTAAAATGGACTGTCACACAAATAATATCTTGCCACTAGACTAAGACACAGGGGAAACAGTGTAGTGAACCACACTGAGGGTAGATATTCAATCCAGATAACTGTGTCTAGGCAGGTATCTGGTACCTGATCAGCTGCACAAGGCTAATGGGTTTTTATGATTGGCAGAGGATTTCTGTCGACAAGGAAAGATAATGCTATCAAATGTTTAACTATAATGTGTGAGGTCTGATTTGTGATTTCATTGTGATTACCCTAAGAAATAGGGTAAACGATTCAGTGAATCATGTATTGAACAAATCAATATTGGGCACCTTCAGTGACTGAAGTCAGGCACTGAAGATATACAACTAAAGAAGAAATAATTATTGCTCTTGAAGAGCTTATATTTAAAGGGGAAATATTAAACCAATTATTACAGTTCCTTCTAATAAGTGCTATTATGGATATATGCATAGAGTGTTCTGGAAACAAGAGGAAATATAATTTGCTGCTTTTTTTTTTAGATTTAACTTTTTTGACCATAGAAATGATGAATATTTGAAGAATTAACGAAAATGTCAGACTCAAAGGAAAAAAATAGGCTTATTAAGTGTTCTATGTGTATTTTCTTCATCTTTTACATGTGAACAATAGGTATTTGTCGTTCCTCATTGTGTAAACCAGAAATATCTCTCAAATAATGGAAAACATTCAATGGTAGTTCAACCTCTCCATACGCTATGTGTGCTTAAGGAAATTTGGACAACCGAGAAATTATTTGGAGATACCAAGATACCTAATAATACTTTAAACTGAAAAACTGGCCTTTTTAGTATAGTCTGCAGTTGCAATTCTGAATCACTATATCGAGAAGATAAAGCCCAGAGACCTCCTGTGTTCTGAAAACTCAGATGTTCTAGGCTGATTATGGGAGAAACAACATCATTCCCCTCTGGTCCTCAACTATTTTCTTTATTCAGTTTCTTCTGGGAACATTAGGTTATGGCCTGAACCTAATAAAAAGGGTAATTGTGCTTATTGTGAAAGCTTCAGGTTCTCAACAGGAAGACAGACTGTTGGACAGTGATTTTGATTTTGGAAATATTCTTTGAGCTTCACAATCAGATAAGCGGGAGAAAATTAATCTTCTTAGTGGGATGCAGGTTTTGCTGAAATATATCTTAGAGATGAAATCAGTGCTGTCAGGATAAAGATGGCTCCTGGCATCTGTTTCACTGAGATAGTTGGGTCCCGTTTCTACCTACCTTTGACATCCCTGCTTACCTTTGACTGGGCTCAATCTTGCTCACCCCGGATACTCATTCCAGCTGGAAAAATACAGGATAGCTGACATATGTCTTCCTTCTTCTTTTTCTTCTTGACTTACCTCGAGTTTGAAATGACTTGGTGAATTACTCTATTTGGCAAGCACATAATAACACTCTATTCCTATGGGTGTGTGAAATATTTAATAAGAGATTTGCCTTTGTTATTTTTAGAATTGTTCCTCAATCAGTTATGCATATGGAGGCCCTAAACCACTCGGAGGAAATAGATTTAAATTTACCTTTCCAAGTTCAGTTAGCGGAAGAGTTAGAACAGAATTCCCTGTGTACCAGATCTTATTTTGACTGACATTGAAAGAAAAACAAACAAACTTACTTTAATGTTAAACATCCATTTTATTTGAAATAATCCCAGGAAATTCTCGCCTTTCATTGCCATGAGTTCCAAGTTTTGCCAATGATTAGAGCATGAGGAAATATTAGTGTTAAGTGGCTCTCTTTTTACATTTGTAAAAGCTGGCAGCCATATTTATTCACACTTCAGGAATACTGTGAATGTGAGGCAGTATTGATTGGATCCCTCTTCAAAGCATGTGAGTTCCTTGGATGACCAAACTGTGCTTTTCTCCCTCTGTCTCCATAGCACTTCGCACCATACCTAGAATGGTAGGCATTCAACAAGGCAGGCTTTTGGGATGAATAGAAGGATGTTCCATTCATAGAACATCCCTTGATAGAAAAGGTGCTTTGTCAAACCAAAATAGATATGTGTCTATTTATATTGCTATACTAAACCCAGTACTTATCAAATTACAACAAAGTAATAATGATAACAAAATAATATGTAAAATGTTGACCATTTTTGTTAGGCTGTGGGTTCCATTTATATATTTCAAATTTGAATATAAGTATGCTTGATCCAGGGAATTCACAGATCAAAATAATAAAGACACACCTGAATGCCTGACTTGGAGAAATGTTGGTATTTCACAAGCGAGAAAGTAAAAGGTAAGTATGGTCGGTATAGGAAGTTGTAGGCACTGTTGGTGAGCACAGTGGTAGGTAGAGTGGCAAGGAAGAATTGTTTCCCAGGCATTCACCTCCAAAATAAACTGTTGGTCCATTTGCTGCATTCTCCAACTTCCACCAACACTCTTGTTTTCTCAATGTATCTGTCTTAGGTGAATAATTTGACTAAACAGATCTAAAGTGTGGAAGAGTGATCATTTTGAAATATTTTCAAAAAAATTTGCTTGCAAATCTCAAGTTGCTGGGATGTGGAGCAGTAATCACTTACCATGTTCAGCGTGGAGTTGAGGAATGTGAGAGGGATGTCATATTATCACTGGAAATGGTGGTGGCTGGGGAGTTATATCGGGCATGGGACTTCTTTGCGGTACTTCTGGGGCCCTCTGAACCCCCTACTCTAAGAAGATCAGAACAAGAGATATCTCCACACCATGCTAGCACTACTTATTTGGAATTCAGGGAGATGGAGACCACATTCCCCCCCCCCTTTTTTTTTTAACTTTTCTGGATGATTGTGCCAGGCATCACGCATAAGAACAACAATCCTCTAACAGTTTTCTCCAATACTCTGTGAGATGCTGGTCTTACTCCATGACTCCCTTACAAGCTCCTTAAAGGTGGGAATGGAATGTTTTAAGTTAAGTACCTCCCACAGCTCTTGGAATAGAGTTAAGTACATAGCAGTTCTTAATATCTAACACTGGAGTCACTGAATTATTCTCACAGTCTGTCGAGCCCATTTTAATTTCTTGTTTTCGATATTACTATGATTTATCTGCATTCATTATATTTTTTTTCACAGAGCTCCTCGAACTGATCTATAACTGAGAAACTCTCTTGTCCTTAGACACATTAGAGTCAGGAGGAAGCAGACAATGTTTAGATTCTGTTCCCACCCTCTCCTGAGAAGGGTGGGGTGGGAGGAGATGTTGTCAGAAAGCTTCTGGGGTATGTTACAGTTATCTTCAGAGGTGCCAAACCAGCTTCCAACCCCGCCTAGTTTTGTCTCCCATTTTCTAAAACTGGGATCAGAAGTCCTTATTTGGATTTCCTAAAAATAAGTAGCTGTGGCTGAGCCCTTACTCAATTACCACAGGGAGATATTGCATATCCGGGATCACGAGATAAGTGAGGTGCCTTGCTTATAAGCCCCACGTGCTAAGACTAAACGTGGCTCTCATGTGACTTGCCTTCACAATCCAGAGCTCCCTCATGTTTCAACTTATGCTTAAAAAGAAAAAAAAGAAGTCCACATTTACAAAATCCAGATGGATTATGTCTCAACAGAAGCTGTTGGCCGGGGTTCCCAGAGTCACTAGGATAAAGCTGGCAGCTTGGCTTTTTCTAAAGGGTCCTTCCTCCTGGCTCTCCGGGTATGTCTCCGTTGTCTGGATTTTAGAATAATGTGCCTTTTCTATTTCTTCACCCTTTTTTTTAGAAAGTGGGCTGGCAACTATATTGCAGAGACTGATTTCTAAAGGCAAGCCACCCATCCTTTATTGCTTCACAACTGTGCTGGGTTTAATTATTTCTTTTTTCATTTTGTCTACAGAATGCTAAAATGTGATGGCTACATCGTCAGGATAAATAAGCTTGTGAAGTATTACTTTCTCCAACTTCATCTCTTTATTTTATCTGTTTCTTTTCTGTGTCCACTGTCGCCCATTCTTCCTCAATCTCTCTACTCAGATTTCAAACTGCTTTGCCCTCATTTTGTTGCAGTTCTTAAAAGTTAACAGTAGGTGGCAGTAAAATTTTATACTCGAAAGACATTCAGGCGACTCAGCAAACTGAGGAGGGTATACAGAAAGTATGGAATTGTAAATGCTAAAGGTAAAACAGTGTTTTTTTTTTTAATTAGTTTTTAGACTTTTTAATTGACTAATTGCATATATTTATTGTGTACAACATGATTTTTTGAAGTACATATACATTGTTGAATGGCTGAACCTGGCTAATCAATGAATGCATTACATCACACAGTTATTTTTGTGGTGAGGACACTTAATATGCACTCTCTGTGCATTTTTTAAGAATATATTATATCATTATTAACCAAAGTCACCATGTTGTACAATGGATCTCTTGAACTTAGTCTGCTGAACTGTAATTATATGGCCTTTGACCAATATCTCCCCAACCTCAACAGTGCTATTTTCTAAAAGCCAAATATATCTAAATATAGGAATCTATTTAAAAAAAAAACAACAAGATATTTCAAGCCCAGCTCACATGGGGGTCATCAAGGCATATATTTGGGTAGGTGAGTCTTAAAGACTGGGAAATTATGATAATAAAGGGAATTGGTAGAAATTTGTATCAAATGAGGAACTCACCAAGCAGCCTTTATTATTTACATGCTGGAAATGATTTCCTTCCCTCCACACAAATGCTCATCTCTGTCTTCTTCCTTTCGTTTTGCTCTTTCTGCACCCCTTCCCTCTGTTGGTTGTGAATGTTACCTTTGAGGCTGCTTGGCATTCCCTGAATGGGTTTGTGACCACTTGAATAGAGAATGTGTTTGTCTTTCTCTCATTTCAATGCCACTCTGTGTGTTTGCTGTAACTTTCATCTCTCACTCTCATTCTCGCCTGCTCTCTTTTACTGTATGTGCTTTGTTCACTGTTTTAAGAGAAATATTCATAATTAGAAGGACCAAAAGCAAACAAAGAGCGGATTATGTAGTCGATGGAGATTTGCAGTGCTGTGGGATTTCTGGTCCTATTTTACCCAATTAGAGATGCTTTGGGGCTAGAGTGATAATGGTGAAGATGTCACATAGATCCATGGTCTCATTCTTTCTCCCTTGGGTCCTCCAAATGATGTCATAGGCCTGGCAAACTAGTTCTCCAGGATAGGCAATGCACCCTTGAGAGATGCTCAAGGGAAGAAAGCTATTGCACAGAGATGATAATCTGCACCCATGCTTTCACAGCACAGTAAATCATACCTTTGCTCACTTGATTGGAATGAAGATTCTTGTCTACCAACAGTTTTAGGAAATAGATGGAATTTGTGTAGCATCACCACTTCACGGTAAAACAGAAGAAAAACAAAGATGATGTTTCTGCAGTTGTGATGCAGACCCTTGAAATGTGCCTGGAGAGAATGCCCAACTGGGAAATCAGTTTTCATTCGGGACTACGTAGGAGTGTAACAGAGGACAAGCATCATGGCTCAAGAAGCAGGGAGGAAAGTGGAACCTGGGGAATGCTGACCAGGCATGAACATTCTTACATGTTCACCATAGGAAAAAGGTGTCAGCACATGATGGGAGGCTGTTCTATCCAGGAAAGACTGGATTCCACCCAACTGTGACAAAGGTAAATGAGAAAGTCCAGGAAACTCTCAGGGCTGTGGTCAGGAGAGGGGAAAAGAAATACAAGTAAATGACTGAAACGACAGAGAAAGAACATTCAGAGCTGACATTAAGAGCTTCTCTTTCTCTTCCTAAGTAGGATGGATAATCACCTGATGTTTATAGAAAGTGGTCTTTTTGCTGTGGTTCTCATCCCCAAAGCTAGACAGTAAAGAGGAAAGACAGGCATGAGAGGGAAATTGAATAAAATACGCATATAGTGAGTTGTTTTCAGTGTGTGGACATACGTGTGCTGCTTTGTTCCCCAACAAGAACTTCACAATAAGGAGTGGTGTACTTATTTGTAGTGTGCTGTGTAGGGTGTAGAAGGAGCACGGTGTCTAGCTTGCCCAGCATTCCTGCTTTGTTTCCTATTCTTATTGCAGGATGGTAGCCAGAAAATGAAGGGGCCTTGGCTATTTCAGTCAGGCCCGTGAATTGGATGAGTATCTCCCAGCTCTTCTACTCCATCCACAGTCTGTGACCTGGGGAATCCCACTGCTGAGTGTTTTCAGAATATGAATCTATGCTCTTGTGCCTATTTAAACTCTGCTGTCACACCTGTCCTGCATGTTTATCTTAAGCCCATCTCTATGTGGTGGCCCCATCCCTTGGCCAACTCCCCACCAGGTGATGGTTTAGCAGTGCTGAGTAGAAGGTATATGTGTTGGGGACACTGGGAATAGAGATAGACATTCATTTGTAGATGTTTCTTTACAGAAAGTAAGAGTCCCATGTAGAGGCATCCCCAATATTTATCTAATCTATCCTCTGTTCTTTAGGAAAGACTAATGGATAATCTATTGACATCCTGTCTCCAAAGAAGGAAATGATGTAGCCATTCTGAGGAAGGGCCAAGTAGGAAGGCCATGGGTGCTTTTAAATTAAAGCCATGAGATGATGAAAAAATAATAAGGCAAAATATGCATAGAGTCTAAAAAAATAGAAAGAAAACTGGACAGTGTTATTCAAATGAAAAGGATATTGTGTTAGGATCAGCTTGTAAGTTTTGATCATTTCATGGAGCTTACCAAGAAAATGCACATATCTAAAACCTATTGTAAAGTATATTATACCAGATATAAAGACTGAAATAGTCGTGACGCCCATTATTTCATTTCCAGGTTTATTGACTAAAAACGATAAAACATCATAAGAGGTGCAATACTTTATAAAGTCCTTTGCCTTCCCAAATATAATACTCATTTGCTTTTATGTATTGCTCTTTTGCTGGTAGAAAACTGGGCACATTTTTCAGTGCCCTTAAGCCTTGTAATCGATCTACTAGAAAGATAAAAGGCTTTGAAGGAAAATTTGTGGATTGAAGGCAATCTAAAAAAAGTATCTGAGTTTCTTAGAGATGCTTGAGTTTAGATAGAGTGCTGTCTATAATGCAGGAACCACTAGCCAATATGTGCTGAATGTCTTGTTCCCTGATTTGTGATATCTCTATATAGTAATCTAATAAAATGATTCATTCCAAGATATTATAGCTGTGTTTAGTTGGGTAATTTCATATATTCAGACTGCCATGACAACACCCCGTTCCAGAGGAACAAACTTACTTCCTTGGGAACCTGGAGACTTGTCTGAAGCTGTCTGCCTCAAACACAGGTATCTGTTTTGTCTTGTTTTGTTTTTTGTTTGTTTGTTTGTTTTCGAAGTTTGTGACTTTAAAAACTCAAGGGACTTTTGCTTTTGGATACATAATATGACTGTGCTGGTTTCAGTATGAAAATATTTTAATTTTTACCAGCTAAATTACATAATATTCTATCTAAAATAGCATTTTGTTTTCCAAGAGCTTCCCTTCTTTTCCAAGTTTCTCTGTGTATCCTAGTTTGAAAAGTTGTCTTTATTTTAGAGACAATATGGATTTTCTCATAAGCGGGGTTAATATTGGGAAGGGTACTTTCACCAGCAAATATTCAGATCAAGATTCATGGAAGAGTAAATCCAAAGTAAAAAAATATATATATATGTATATATATAAAGATATGTATATAATTAAAAATATGTAACTATTATTTTAATTTTTTATTTTTTTGAGACAGAGTTTCACTCTTGATGTCCAGGCAGGAGTGCAATGGTGCAATCTTGGCTCACTGCAACCTCTGCCTCCTGGGTTCAAGTGATTCTCCTGCCTTAGCCTCCCAAGTAGCTGGGATTACAGGCATGTGCCACCACGCCCGGCTAATTTTTGTATTTTTTTAAGTAGAGACAGGGTTTCACCATGTTGGCCAGGCTGGTGTCAAACTCCTGATCTCAGGTGATCTGCCCGCCTTGGCCTCCCAAAGCGCTGGGATTACAGGGGTGAGCCACCATGCCCAGCTATTATTCTAGTTCTTTAAAAATAATTTTAAAATTGACATAAAATTATTGTGTATTGTATACAACATGATGTTGTGAAATATATATAACCATTAATTATGTAGCTAATTAACGTATGCATTACCATGCATAGTTATAAATTTTATTGTGAGAGCACTTAGCATCTACTCTCTTAGCATTTTTTAAGAATGCAGTGTATCATCCTTAACTATAGTCAGCATGCTATACAATAAATCTCCTGAACTTATTCTTCCTATCTAACTGTAACTTTGTCTACTTTGATGAGCATGTCTCCCATCTCCCTCACCCGCAAATGCCCCAGCCTCTGGTAACCTCCATTCTACTCTCTACTTCTGTGAAATCAACATTTTAGATTCCACATGAGTGAGACATGCAGTATTTGTCTTTCTCTACCTGGCTTATTTAGCTTAACATAATATCCTTCAGGTTCATTGATGTTGTTGCAAATGACAGGATTTCCTTTTTTTATGGCTGACTAGTATTTCATTGTGTATATATACCACATTTTCTTTATCCATTTGTACGTTGATGGACACTTAGGTTGATTCCATATCTTGGCTATTGGTAATTGTGCTGTAATAAATGTGGGAATGCAGCTATCTTTTCAGCATGCTGGTTTCACATTCTTTTAATACTTACTTTTAATATTTACCTTATGATTGCTGAATCATATGGTAGTTCTATTTTTGTTTTGTTTTTTGAGGAAACTTCATATTATGTAGGTTGTTTCTTTGCTCTGGTGATCGTTTCCTTTGCTGTGTAGAAGCTTTTGAATTTGAGGTAATCGCATTTCTCTATTTTTGCTTTTGTTGCCTGTACTTTTGAGGTCATGTCCAAAATAATCATTGCCCAGACCGATGTCATGGAGCTTTTCTGTTTTCTTCTAGCAGTTTCATGTTTGGGGACTTACATTTAAGTCTTTAATCCACTTTGAGTTGATTTTTGCACATGGTGTGCAGTAAGAGTCTAATTATATTCTTCTGCATTTAGATATCTGCTTTTCCCAACACTATTTATTGAAAAGACTGTCCTTTCCTTATTATGTATTCTTGGAGCTTTCGCTGAAAATCAGTTGGCTATAAACATGTAGGTTTATTTTCCGGCTCTCTATCCTGTTCCATTGTTCTATTTGTCTGTTTTTATGCCAGTGTCATGCTGATTTGGTTACTATAGCTTTGTCAAATATTTTGAGGTTAGGCAGTGTGATGGCTCCAGCTTTGTTCTTTTGCTCTGGATTGCTTTGGCTATTCAGGGTCTTTTGTGGTTTCATACACATTTTAGGATTATTTCTACTAATCTGTGAAGAATGTCTTTGGTATTTTTATAGGAATTACGTAGAATCTCTAGATTGCTTAAAATATGAACATTTTAGCAATATAAATTATTTTAATTAATGAGAAAGAGATGTCTTTCCATTTATTTGTATCTTTTTCAATTTCTTTCATCAATGTTTCATATCTTAATAGATTTTTAATTATTATTTATCTTCTCTTAATCTTTTTTCCCAGTGCAGTGGTACCACAGTGGAAAAAGCCACAAGTTTCTTTAGTAACAACTAGTTCAAAGACTCTGGGCAGACTTTTGCTCTTTTTGCCTCCCTATAACTATTTCTTGATCATTTTTCTTCTTTAAGTTTACATTTCACAAATGCTGTATTTACCCCTACTTCCCTTCCTTCCCTCTCTCCCTTCCTCCCTCCCTTCCTCCTTCCCTTCCTCCCTCCCTTCCTTCCCTCCCTCCTCCTTCTCTCCCTCCCTTCTTCCCTTCCCCTTCCCACCCTCCCTCACTCCTTCCCTCCCTCCCTCTCTCCTTCCCTCCTTCCTTCCCTCCATTTCTAAATTACACGAAGATTTATTAATCATTTTTATCTGCTTTATGCCATCATCTTTTTAGTGTGTTCTTTGCCTGTGTTTTGTGTTCTCCTCTGGTATTTTTGCATAGATGTCATGCTGGTTCTTTTCTGTTATTACTTGTAATATTTGCATTGGGTGAGTTTTTTTTTTTTTTTTTTTTTTTTTTTTTGAGCTTCTAGTTTGGGATGGGTGGTCGGTCTTAGTGATTTGGTGTGCTGCTCTTAAGTTTGACTTTGTCTCTGTTATCTTCAAACTTTTGCTTAGCAGCGTCCTCTTCTAGGTTTGGGTCTACTTCTGGCTAGCAGAACACCCTGGCTCAAAGTGGAAGGCTTTCTGCCATAGGTTTTGTTGTGTATAAAATAGTTTATATCTCTTTAGCTGACTAAAATCAAAATTATCTGTTTCCCCAAAACTTAGCCCTATTTTTACTGTACTTGGTAGCTCTTCTTCATGTATGATGATTTGGGCTTATAAATACCTTGTTTAATCAAAGAGGGTATTTCCTTTACCATTTCTCATCCTCCCTGTCATTTTCCGTGGGTTTCAAAAAAATTGAAGGGCAGAGGAATTTTTTTTCTGTGTTACTAACATGGAAGTTTTTCAGTCATAGTCTTTAACTTGACTTCTGCCTTTTAATTTGTCTTCTTGTTCTTTTATGGTTCACTCTCCACTGCCTGCTCATTGCAGAATGTGTGACTTCTCTGCCTCACAAGCTTGCTCCATTTAGCTTAGAAGGTAAATTGCAAGTACTTCACCGGGGCCCCACACGCCATGTATGAAATGGCCCTTGCCACTTATTTCTCAAGTCCTTGCTTTTGTTACTCCTTTACATTCTAGCAATACTGAGTTACTTGTATATCTGGTAGGATTCTATGCAATTTCATATCTGTACTCCTTTTCACACGCCTATTGCTATTCTGCCTGGAGTTCTTCTCCTTCCTAACTTACCTAATAAGCTCCTCTTTATTCTTCAAAGCCAAGTTCAGATGATTCTTGTTTTTCTAAGCCTTCTTTCACACTTTTCATACTGAATCAATCTCCCTGTCCTCTGTGCTACCTCTTTGCCTCATATATATTTTGATCATTATATATTTTTTACATTATAATCATTTATTTACATATTTTTCTTTTTCACTAGATTATGAGTTCCCTGAAATTGTTCTTTGTGTTTCCTTCCCTTGGCACATGGCCTGGTAATAATAGGGTCTCAAGTAATAAATTGAATCAACATAAATGGAGAGAGTCAAACCTGAATAATAATGATTTAGGCTTAGTAGGAGAAATATTTTTAAATGCATGGCTTGAATTTTTGTTTTGTATTATTTTGCTGCATTTAAGCAAAATAAAATGTAAAAAGTACCAAAATAAATAAAAACAAAGCAGAAACAAATATGAATATTCTGTAGCTAAAGGACTCATGATCAGGAAAGAAGTGAAGAGGACAGCTATAAGAATGCTAGTAATAGTTTACACTATAAGGGCAGATGCTTGCTCCAAGATAAAGTATACATGGAGGAAAAATAAACAGTCTGGGATACAACCACATGTCTTTCAGGTGTGGTGAAAAGAATAACCAGAGGGCTTTCCTGCATGCCTCAGTTGTCAGGTTTAAGATAATTATCTGTTTCTGGGATTGAACCTCTGTTCTTAAAATAACTACTTATATTGCTGATTTCAGAATATTTCTTCTCTCCTGAGCTAACTTCTTTCCCCTCCCTCTCTCTCTCTCTTTCTTTCTTTTTTGAGACAGAGTTTTACTCTTGTCACCCAGGCTGGAGTGCAATGGCGCGGTCTCGGCTCACTGCAACCTCTGCCTCCCAGGTTCAAGTGATTCTCCTGACTCAGTCTCCTGAGTAGCTGGGATTACAGGCACCCACGACCATGCCCAGCTACTTTTTGTATTTTCAGTAGAGACGGGGTTTCACCATGTTGGCCAGGCTGGTCTCAAAATCCTGACCTCAGGTGATCCACGCATGAGCTAACTTTTTATGCCAATTTCCAGCAATAATGGATGATGTGCATGTCTCAGTAGTGCAGTGCAGTAACTTGTTGCAGTGAAAGGTGAAATACTGAGTGAGGATGGAAATACTCCATATGTCTTAAAATTCCACAAAGCCAGGCATATGGGAGACATTCAACATGGAAACTCAACATGACTAATTTTCACAAAACACTCTGAAATTGATATTTTATCCACTGCCTGGACATACTGCAGAATGCATCCCCTTGGGACTCTAACGGAGCCATCTGGAATTTTTCAGATTTAATATCAGGGCTTTGCTTTTGCACAAAGCCAGCAAAGACCTTGCTTCACAAGCTCTCCACTTGAGACATTTAGTTGTCCTTTGGCATGAATTTTACTTTGTTCCTGTAGCTCTGTGACAAATTAATTGCAAACAATCCAAGACACGTTTTCGCTTACTTCTCATCAGCAAACACCAGGAGGAAAGATATTTCCTTGTGGCTGATTCTAGTATGACCTAAGCACCTGAAGAAATTAGCTCATCTTATTTAAAATATAGGTTCTCTTTTAGATTCAGCTTCTAATTTCATTTCACCTCTCATTCAATACTCCCCTCCCCAACTTTATTTTTAATAATAACGGAGGCAGAATATGGGTGCCTGTGTTTCTGGGTGCTTTTGATGTCCTTTGGCTCTGAGAGTGTCCACATTATAACCAATTGGAGCTTCAGGCACTTTCAAGTCTCTAGGACTTTTCCTTGCAGCTGGCCTAGGAGCAGGCAAGCTTGTCTTAAGGATGGTTTGACAGTAACATGATGACTTTTTGGGAAGCTCCAGAATGTGTCAGTCTGAATATCAGTGTGACGGAACTGAGATTAATTCAATTCAACACATTTTAATTAAGGGCTCATCTGTTCTAAATAAGATACAGCCTTAGTTTTCAAGGGGGTTACAACCCAGTGAGAAAGGCTGGTATGTGGATGGTAAAAAATAAGGGAATCCAGTGGGAGGATAAATCAGCCCTACCCAGGGAGGCCAAATGGTGCTTCTCAGGCAGTGTTGACTAGGGATTGTGGCAGGTTTCCGCTCACCACCCCCATGTCCATCTCCCGGAAGCCAATTTTCTTTCCACCAAATCTTGGGACTCTGTAGTTTTCATGAAAAAGTCTACTTTAAGAGATTTGCACAGTTGAAATAAATTGATACTTTGCCACTCATTGAGGTTCAAGGCCTTTTCTCCTTTACCACTGTGTCTTTATTCTTTACTGTTCACTCACATAATAAACAATAATCTTACTAACCAGTAGATAAAGTCATATCAAGCATCCCAAAGTAGCTAAAAATTATTTTCAACCATTTTTGTATTGACTGAATGATTCTTGCCCTGAGGTTTATCTTCATGTCTCATAAATGTTAGTTATAGTAATTGGCAGCTCTATTGCCAAACTCCTGAGTTTATCTTTGGCCATTTCCCTGCTATGGACTTGAGTGAGCCAATCATTCAGAGAAGAGGACTCCTTCAAAATAGGGGAAGTATGTGATGTCTTGTCTTTCCCTTCAAAATTTCAACAACTCTCAATGTAATGTTATATATCTCTCTCTTTCTCCTCAGAAAAGAATAAGTGTGAGTCAAAGCCGTAATCTTCAAGCTGGAGGTGAATTCATCTCCAAACTTAGGTCTATACTACTCAAAGTATTTCAACTAGTAGTCAGCTGGGGGGAAGCAAGCCTTTTAGGGTTGATGTGATTTTTCATTTGAGATCTGATTACCATAATTAGAGCAGAACTCACATATAGTTTGCAAAAGCTGTTGATAAAGTTCTGAGGAACCTCAGTGATTGCCTTCTGGCCTCATGCTGTTTCTCCCGGGTTCTGAGACATAATGCAGCGAATAGAGGGTCAGCTCACTCAAACATTAAATTCCATGAAGAGTGAAAACAAAAACTGGTAATGATAAGGGTGCATGCTATTTCTTTTACCTCTGTCTCAATTTATACTGTTCAAGTAGATCTCTTTGTGTCTACAGACACCCAATCTAATGCTTTTTTTATATCCCTGGCTGGAGCCATGTCCTTGGGCAATACACATCACAGGATTTCATCTATACTACATTTCTATGAGTTCTCTTTTTTTGTGTGGTAAATCTAGACTTAGCTAAGTTTGTTGCAGTCCTAGGACACCATGCATAGACTGATATTTTAGTAACCTGTAACATCCAACCAATCCAGGTAAGAGTTGGGAATTGTTGATTGAAATATACCATGCAATCAACACATTAATTACACTGTCTACTATATTGACTTTCCATTTAATTCAATTTGAGGGTAAAATTACTCTGAAATTATTCTTGATTATCGTTATAATTATCATATAAAATATTGATCATGCTTATTATTTCCTTTTAGGTCACCAGTCTCTTCAGAAGATCATGGTAAGAATCATCTGTCTTATTTATACCAATTCAGGATTGAAACTTGACCCCTGGTCTTTGCAGTTCATTGTCAGAGCAAATAATTGTTTAAGCAAATGTCTCTAAGATATTGGCTTTGTGGTTTTTGAATGTGAAATGTCAAACACTTTTAAAAACTTAAATCACCCTAGCTGAATTTCATATCTTTCAAATCTGTTCCAACCCGTCTGGTTGACGAATATTGTGAAGCCTTAATTTATTCTGCCTGATTTCAGTCCCATCAGCAGAAACTTTTTGTGGTTTTGTGGTTTTGGGCTAGTCCTGTGCTTTTTATGACTCAGATTTTTATCCTTAAAATGATAAAACTTTTTGTGGTAGTTTGTGGTAGATATTCCCTACAGTCCCTTCCAGAATGGACATTGGGATCATGTTCCAATCACTCATTTGCAAAGAGCACTCTAAATCTGAAAGGAAGGCAAGCAGTCAGTGGTATTTGTTGTTACCCAGTTGAGATGAATTGTTTGCATTTTAAGAGACAGCTAATTCACTCAAAAGAGAAAATATCTCATTTTCTTCCATCTCACCTTTGGAGTTGTTCATTTATCCAATCAGTCACAAAAGTGTTAAGTGGCTACAATGATCAGTTATGCTATGTAGTTATGTTTTACAAATATGCTATATGGAACTTTGGTTTGGGGACCCTTTGTATCTTACTTGGACTTTGGAAATTCTCTCATAATTGGTGTCCATCCCTCTAGATTTCTTTTCCTAGTACACTGTATACCGGGCTAGCACCAAAATGATTGTTCCATCGTAAAAATCTACTCCTATTGCCTCTAGAATGAAATCTTTCCAGCCGACCAATAATTGTGTTCAGCTTTTCAATATTGTATTTTAACATGGACTAGTAAGCACTAAATGATGGAATCTTTGTCTTCCTCCACTGCTTATTGCTTCATTTACCATCTTTTCCCTTCTCCTACCCATGATCTGTTTTCCAGCCATGTGACAATACATCTAATTCTACATCAGATTTCTGGAGCTCACCATCTTTTCCGCATCTCCCTGCTTTGATCCATACTGTTCTCTCTGACAGGAGGCTACTTCTTTTGCCATATAGATGGTTTCTAGGCACCTCACCTCATCCTCTGTGAGGGCTTGCTGATCTGCTTATCATTGTGCCTACTATTTTTCTACATTCTAGGGCTTAATGCACAAATTTCATGCTTTATTTACCTGTTTTCCCTATTAGACTATGAGTTCTTTGATATAGTTTCCAACGAAGAGCAAACAAGGAAAAAGTGTTTATTAAATGAATGAATTAAGAAAAGGGAGAAGGAGTTTTAGGCTGGCCTCTTCTACTGCCACATTGTGAAATCTGACTTAGTACTGGAATGAAGTTGTGTTATTCTCTATGAAGAATCATAGGGAAAATCATGTTCAGGCCCATTAAGTCAGGATCAGGCAATTGACCACCTAATGGTAACCTGCTATTATGTGCTATTTTGCTGATTGCTGTTGGTATTACTAGGTGTTTGCCTATTTATATAGGCCCTTGGGCTTCCATGTTCACATTATAAACTAGAAGCTTGTGTTTGGTTTTTATTTTGAACTAGGATTCCCTTTAATGACTTTTGGTTGTCTTTACCTTCCTGTCTATGAGAATTTATTCCCCATTCAGACAAAAATGGTGGGTGAGGGAAACTTGTGATTTATAATTTGATAATCCACTAGGAATTCTTAAGTGGTTATGAAATAATAGGGGGCATATGTCAGGGTCCTTTGAAGTCCTAAAGGGTGACTACTGCCAGAAAGACTTGCTTGGAAGATTAAGAGCACTTCAGAATTGATTATTTTAAGAACCTTATATGTGATTAGTTGAAGAAACATTATTGAAATTAGAGGGCCATTATAATTTCATGGCTTCAAAAAATTTCTTACATGTTCATACCTCTTAGTTTGTTTCTGTGACTTCCAAAAATAGTTCAAGTACATGATGCAAAATTATAGTGATGATTTACCTAATCTTATGTAATTGTTCATCATTTTCTAGCCCATATATTCTTGAAAAAAAGCTTTTATCTTTATTACCAGAATTTTCTATCCACCACTGAAAATATATTTCCTTCTTTTTATACATTTTTAAGAGCTCATGTGTACTATGGCTAGTATAAAACCTCTTGAATGTTATAGCATCCATCTTACATATTATTTGTACACAATAATGGCATTGCAACACACTTGTAGGAGAGGTGAGAAGTAGCAATTTGTCTTTCTCAAATTTATTGGTAGAAAATTTAAGGCATGTTGGACACATGGATTGTGAAATTGGAATATAAAACCTTACGTCTCTTGATTTTCTATTTTGTTTGCTTTCCTCAAATAGTCCTCCCTCTGTAATAACTAGTCACTTTGGCTCTAAGACAAGAACTTATTCTTGGAAAAATCTAATTTTGCAACGTCCAATAACCCTGGTATTTTTCATTCCCATGGTACTCTTGCATAGAGAGCTTAAATACAGTGGCTTTGTCCTTTACCTTATCTTGTTTGTTTTCTTTTCCTTGTCTGTAAAATGGAGCTAATCATAAACTGCGTACCTCATGGGATTGTAGCAAGTTCAATTGAGAAATCATTTGTGAAATCACTGATTTTTTTTTTTTTTTTTTTTTTTGAGACGGAGTCTCACTCTGTCGCCCAGGCTGGAGTGCAGTGGCATGATCTCGGCTCACTGCAAGCTCTGCTTCCCGGGTTCACACCATTCTCCTGCCTCAGCCTCCCAAGTAGCTGGGACTACAGGCGGCCGCCACCATGCCCGGCTAATTTTTTGTATTTTTTAGTAGAGACGGGGTTTCACCGTGTTAGCCAGGATGGTCTCGATCTCCTGACCTCTTGATTCGCCCACCTCAGCCTCCCAAAGTGCTGGGATTACAGGCATGAGCCACCGTGCCCGGCCCACTTTCTGATTTGTTAAAAGCACCCCAAACATAGTATTATTCGCTAGCATCCAGGCAGTAGAAGAGGAAGCACAAGTTTATCTGTGATGTTTGCTCGGGATTGTGTTCCGCCCTTGAAAAGTTTAAAGAGGACGGGAGAGAATAACCGTTTTTTTCATTATCATTAAATTTTCTCTGGAAACCTTTTATTACATCAGGGTGAGGAGGAGTAAAATGTTTAATGCACCATTTAGCTTATAGTGCCAGAGTAAAGGCTCAGTTGATGATTAGATGTATGGTCATATAGAATTGGCAACACAAGGTCTAAATGACACATAAACTGTTTCTATATTTATATAATAGCACATCAGGGTCACTAAGAATAAAGGCTAAATTGTATTGAGTGCTTATTATGCAGAAGCACTGTGCTCGCATGCTCCCACTGCCTTATGTCCTTTCATCTTTCACAAATAACACTCTGTAGTCGATGTATCACCCCCAGTTTCACAGCTGCAAAAGCAGGCTCAGAGTGCTTAAATAACTTGCTTAAGGTCACATAGCTAGTAGGTGAGAGAGTTAATTTTCAGACCCAATTCTAACAACCAAACTCTTAACTCTCTTTTATCGGCCATGTCCCTGGAAAACCAAAGACATGATTGATTGGATAGAACTATGGAGATAATTCTTCCCTCCTCTAACAAGACTATATTTACTACTGTGTAAGTTAATTTCTTTTTAATGACAAAACAGAGCAGAACAAAAATAACAACTTCTCCCTCCTGCTGGTAATGATTTGTCCCTGTAGAAAAAGGAAATACCAATGTCACATTTTCTCATAATTAGTTAACTGAGTGAACCTGAAGTTTCAGGGAAACCTGCCATGCTAAACCCCAGTAGAAACATTAAGTTTTAATGTTACATCTGGAAGCTGGAGCCCTACTCCTTGTCAGAAGATAAGCTTGGCAGTGATTGATTGCACTGTCCTCTGCGTTTCCTCTGTATTGAATGCCTATCACTTCATCATTTAAATTGCTCCTGGAGCCGTCTCCTGGGCCCAGGCTGCTTCCCTGGCTCTGAGAACTCATCTTCCTTTCTGTCACCTTAGCCTGCTTATTTTACAGGCTCCTTGGAATGCCGCGCTTACCGCTGCTGCACTTACTGCTGCTACCTGTGCCAGCACACTCAGGGCAGGTCATCTTCCAACTAATGTCTGTTCATTTACAAAATAAAAGGCATTAGTGGCTTCTCAAAGTGCCAACAATCTGCTGCTTGCCCCACTGGAACATCTGAGGCAGGCATCCCTCTCCTGTCCTACCTCTTAGACCTGTTGTCAACTATGGCCGTCACATTCTAGGGCAGCTTTTTTGTTGCAGCAGTAACATAGTGGACATGAATTGCAGTAATGGCTATTTGGAAATAAAATTGTCACAACCACAATCACTAGTGTAAAGTGTTCAATAATGAATCCACTGTCAGGCTTGGAGACGGCTGTACTTGGCAGTAGGTTACTGGTATAGTTTGGCTGTGTCCCCACCTAAATCTCACCTTGAATTGTAATAATCCCCATGTGTCAAGGATGGGGCCAGGTAGAGATAATTGAATCATGGGGCAGTTTCCCCCATACCATTTTCATGATAGTGAATAAGTCTCATGAGATCTGATGGTTTTGTAAATGGGAGTTCCCCTGCACAAGCTCTCTCTTGCCTGCCACCATGTAAGACATCCCTTTGTTCTTCCTTCGTCTTCCGCCATGATTGTGAGGCCTCCCCAGCCATATGGAACTGTGAGTCCATTAAACCTCTTTCCTTTATAAATTATGCAGTCCTGCGTATGTCTTTATTAGCAACATGAGAATGGATTAATACAGTTATGCAGTGAAACACACTGTGGTGTGGCCCAAACTCTGAGGCATCAATGGCTGTACCTCATCAATTCACTTTTCTTTCATGTATATTACTGAAATAGATACTATTCATAAAATATATAAAATGTTATCTGCTCAGTTTAAATAATAAGCAAAACGAACTACTGTGTACTTGGCCCTCAGACTAAGAAGTAAAACATTTGTAGGAATTTGGGAGCTTCATGTCATTTGCTTTCCTAATTATGTCCCCTTCCCTCTCCTTCAGAAATAACTACTATTCTGCCTTTTTGTTAATCATGTCCTTGTATCTTCTTGTTTTACTACATATATGCATATCTTACATATGAATGTATATGTGGATATGTAACTCATATATGTATTCCTATATGTGTGTATATATAGTTTTATGTATTTTGAATTTGTACAAATTGAATCATGTTGTTGTTTGTTTCTTTTGTTCAAAAGAATATTTTTTGTGATTCATCCTTATGGATGAGTGCCATATGCATTTCACCAATAGTTCATGTTGTATACTACTCTATTGTATGAGTATATACCAATTTATATATCCAATCTGCTAATGAATATGTACATAAATAACAGGTTTCTTGGGGGTTTGTTTTTGTTTTGCTATTGCAAACAATATTACTATGAACATTCTCTTTTTTGTAACTCTTCCTGGTATCCATGTGCTTAAACCTGGGAATAGCTTAAGTTAGGTGGTAGATTACACACATATTTAACTTATAGCATTATAACACGTTGTTTTCCAGAGTGATTATTTTAATATACACTCCCAACTTCAGTGGATAAGAGTTCCCATTGATCTACATCCTAACCAACACTTGATATTAACTAATTTAAAAATGTTTGCTAGTCTTGTGAAAGTATGAAATGGCATCTCAATGTGATTTTAATTTGTAGTCAATGATTACACATGAGATCAAACATCTTTTCATATACTTATGGGCCATTTGTGTTTACTCTTCTGTGAAAGGTCTTTTTATTTCTTTTACTCACTTTTCCCCACCTGGTTGGTTGTGTTCTTCTTAATGATTTATGAACTTTTTAATGTATTCTATGTAAAAATTGTTTTGTTTCCTATGTGTGTTGCAAATTTTCTCCAGTTTGTGGCTTATCTGTTCGAGCTCTTTTTGATGTCATCTGATGGATAGATGGATATTCTTTATTTTACTGCATTAAAATCATTAATGTTTTCTCTATGGTTTATGCCTTTGGTATTTTTTAAAGAAATCTTTCAAAGCATAATCATAAAGATATTGTCGTCTCGTAAAATTTTTAGAATGCTTTCTTTAATATTTGATAACTTGGAATTGATTTTTGTGGTTTGGTAAGAGATAAAGGTCAAATTTAATTTTGATTGTGTTCATATACATAACCAGCTATTTCATTTTCATTCATTTTCTTCACTGACTTACAAAGTCTGTTGTCTCCCTGTAAATGTGAGTCTCTAGGTTGTATTTTCTGTTATATTGATGAATATATCTATCCCTGTGCTATTGTTTTAGTTGTTATAACTTTGGTGTGAGTCCAGATATCTGTTGGAGGATATATCCTGTAATTTGTTCTTTGGGAGTGACTTGGTTATAATTGAGTTTTTCCTGTTTCATATAAATTATAAAATTAGCGTATCAAATTTTGTGGTGAAATTTTTTATGAAAATTGCATGAATCTATAAATTTGTATAAAGAAAATTGATATTTCTATGATAATGCATCATTCTATTCCAAGCCACATCTCTTGACATTTAATTGGCTTTTTAAAATGGCTATGAATAGAGTTTTATAATTTCCTTCTTGAAGGATTTGGTCATTTTTGTGTTAAATATATTCCAAGGTACTTTATATTTTTAGTGACAATTTGTATGTTGTATTTTTAAAATTATGTTTTCTAAGTAGTCTTTGCTGGCATATTGAAATGCAGTTGAATTTTAAAATCTTGTTTCTTTATCAATATTCCTGCTAAAGTTTTAAATTCATAAATCTTATCTGAAGGGTCTTTTTGTGGGAAGAGAATTCTATATAGGCAATCCCATCTACAAAGAATTTTGTTTTGTCCTTTCCAATCATTATGCTTTGTATACATATTTCTGGTGCTTTCTGCACTGGTTAAAACCTTCAGTGCAGTATTGACTAGTAACAGAGATAGTCAGCATCATTGACTTGTTCCTGATCCCAAAGTGAGTGCCATCCACAAGTCACAATTAAGTAAGAAGTTCACTGCCAGGTGGTCATGATGCAGGTGGCAGTACTTGTTTTGTGGATATTTCTTATAAGGATCTTTTCCTTCGCTCTAATTTGTTAAATTCAACAGATGTTGAATTTTATTTAATACTCTTTTCTTCACCTTTAGAGATGACAATTTTTTTCCCCTTGGTCTGTTAATATGGTGCATTTTACGAATTGATTTTTAAATAGAAATCAATATCATATTTATGAGAAGAACTCAAATTGGTTCTTATATTTACCGCCTTTATACATTGCTAGATTTGATTTGCTAATATTTTGTTTAGATATTTACACCCATGTTCATAAGTGTGATTAGTCTTTAATTTTGCTTTCTATTATGTAGTATGTATATGATATTCATAGCTTAAAATGAATTAGGAAGGGTTTCCTCTTTTATAATCTCTGGAAGACTTTGTACAATACTTGAGTTACCTATTTCTGGAATATCTTGTATATACTACTATTATTTTCATTTTACAGATGAGAAAACATGCCTCTTGAGTAAAAGGTAGAACTAGGATGTGAACTCAGGTGATCTGGATCCAGATCCTTTTCCTAACCATTTCTCTGTACTGTCTGTCAATAGCATTGCTGAAATTTGAGCTGGTGTAATAGGAAATCATGATATTATTTGTTAAATAAAGACCTCATAATTGTATGAGGTCTTTTTATTGGGTAGAAAGTGATTATTAAAGATGGGAATTTTTTATTCATATAAGTAGGAAAAACCCTTGACACAGAAAAACATTCAAAGATATATTTTGGATCCACTTCTTGTAGCCCCATACTTCATAATCAAGAAAATAGGGATCCAATCTCCTGTCAATAACATTCATTTTTTTAAATAGTAGAGTTCTCAAAAGGTAGCTATTCCCTTAAAGAGATATCACAAGTAGGAAGATAATTATTATGACCATGATGACTACGAGTAAAGAAGATTAAGAAAGTTAGATACTGGCTGGGTGCTGTGGCCTACACCTGTAATCTTAGCACTTTGGGAGGCCGAGGCGATCACCTGAGGTGAGGAGTTTGAGACCAGCCTAGCCAACATAGTGAAACCTCGCCTCTGCTAAAAATACAAAAATAAGCCCGACATGAAGGTGCATGCCTGTAATCCCAGCTGCTTGGAAGGCTGAGGGAAGAGAAGCATTTGAACCCAGGAGGCAAAGGTTGCAGAGAGCCGAGATCGTGCCACTGTACTCTACTAGCCTGGGCTACAGAGCAAGACTCTGTCTCAAAAAAGTAAACTTGACTGATGTTACAGATGGAAATATGTGCAGATCTTTAATTGCATTGCTAGGTAGAGCCTACTGTACTGACCGTCACAGTACGTCACTTTGCAATGACTTTGGGCTATCATTAATATAAAGTTGCTAGAGTGTCATTTTTTTGCCCCATATCAGATTTTTCCTATAGAATCCCCCTTGTAAAAAACAGTGCTCATTTTTGAGGCTCTTTCTCTTCCTGGTTTAGCTCATGTTGCTTTCGAGCTTTAGAGAGTTACTTCTACTCTGCTTGCGGGACCCTCTCTAGACCTCGCCTTTCTTGTCTTTATTTAGCCATAAGCTTTCTATCACCTCCTACCATCTCTCTGGCGGGCACCTTCATTGTCCTTCATTCAGGTCTCACCTCAATGCTCATTAATTTCCGTGTCTTGGAACCACCTCCATAGACGCTAAGGACAAACAAAGATGAATTTTCCTGACAACTTAAATGCCCATGATTTCTCCTTCCTTATTGCCTGTTTTGTTTTTTTGAGTGTGTTCCAATTTTCTTTCCTCATGGGTAATGTTGCTCTTCTTATTTGACTATAAAGTCAGTGAATAGAGACATTACCCTATTCTGTGCTGTGCCCTGGCACAGAACTGATTCTCTCTATACAAGTCTTACTGTTAAATTTGCTGCAGTATGTGGTGTTGGCAAACAGAAACTTTCATTACACATCTTTGAATCCCATTGCAGCCTCATTAATATTGTTCCCTGTTGTAGAAGATAGGTCACTCCTGGTCTTTTTCCAGAGATTCAGTTACTATGTGCTGAAAAGATGGCCTTTTGTGGTAGTCTCAGTGGGTGTTCCCTATAGACTGTGTTTTGAAAGGAAAAGAATAAAAATGATAGCATATTTTTTCTTAGTTAGCCTTCTTTCACAAATCCTAGGAAAATAGATAATTCACTGCTGATTAAAAAACAGAACAAAACAAAACAAAACAAACCCCCCTGGGCTTTCCAAAATCTGGTTATATTGCTTTCTATGTGTCCTGACCCTACTATTATCTGTCATTTACCTTTACTAAATCTCACTATTGATTGTAACCATGTAATCCTTTTGATTGTTTTGGTTTTTCCGGAATGCTTTGTTGGTGATAATTATCTATCCTGTAATTCTAATATCTATCTAGTTGTCTTTTGAAGGTTGATTGTAAGTGGCTGGAGGAGATGAGGGAATACTCTTTTTTGTTTGTTTTTGTTTTGTTTTGAGATGAAGTCTTGCTCTGTCGCCCAGGCTGGAGTGCAGTGGCACAATCTCGGCTCACTGCAACCTCCGTCTCCCAGGTTCAAGCAATTCTCCTGTCTCAGCCTTCCGAGTAGCTGGGATTACAGGCGTGCACCACCACGCCCAGGTAATATTTTGTCTTTTTAGTGGAGACAGGGTTTCACCATGTTGGTCAGCCTGGTCTCAAACTCCTGACCTCAGGCAATCCGCCTGCCTTGGCCTCCCAAAGTGCTGGGATTACAGGCATGAGCCACCATGCCCAGCTGCGGGAATACTCTTTATTAAAATTTACCTACAGCATTGCATTGGGTTGCTTTTGGGGTTATAGAATATTTAAGTTAAAATATTAACACATTGTAAAATAAAAAAGTAACGGGAAAAAAGGAGTTAGAAAAAGGAAGAGAGCTGGTGTCGAAGTCCTAGTTTACTTTTTTTTTTTTTTTTTTTTGAGATGGAGTTTCACTGTGCCACCCAAGCTGTAGTGCAGTGAGTGGCATGATCTCAGCTCACTGCAACCTCTGCCTCCCAGGTTCAAGCGCTTCTCCTGCCTCAGCCTACCGAGCAGCTGGAATTACAGGTGTGTGCTACCACGGCCGGCTAATTTTTGTGTTTTTTACTAGAGATGAGGTTTCACCATGTTGGCCAGGCTGGTCTCGAACTCCTGACTTCATGTGATCCACCCGCCTCAGCCTCCCAAAGTTCTGGCATTACAGGCGTGAGCCACCACGCCCGGCCCCTAGTTTACTTTTAAGTGGAAAGATGAGAAGGGGCCATCAGACAAGGTGATGTGTCTGGCAACAAGTGAAGCGATCATAGATTTCATTTCCACAGATAAGTCAATACAGTATTTAGGCAATGAGAAATCTCTGACTCTGGTCTTTGTGTAATATTCTATGATAGCAGAAACAAAAAATTGAATTGTGCCTATTGTTAAAAGTTTACTTTGTTTATGATTTCTACTGTATGAAATTATATGATCTGGGTTATATTAACACCCAGTGAAACCAAGGGGCTGGGTTGGTACACTGAAAGTTATTATAACGTAATTCTCATGTGAGGCTAATTGTTACTATATTTGTTTTTAATTTGACTAGAAATCCCAATATTTAATCAAAAGTCTTCTCCTCTACCTAGAGCTTGTTTTATCGTTTTGGTGGCCTCCTCTTGCAAAGGACTGGCTGGTGACTGGTTTCCCTGAATTATGGACTTACCCTAAACATATCTTATCATCATTACCAGTTGCAAAATATTAGAATGTGTTGTCACTGTTTCATTCGATTCCTAGAAGGTTAGTCTTAGATATGTTACTTTAACCTGTATGCTGTAGTACTTTGAATGCATTTTTTGTTTGCATTTTTCTTTGCCCAACCTGTCAATTATAGCTGCTTAGGTCTGGACTGTCCTGGATAAAGCTGTTAAAATATTCACCAGTCCAGCCATCTTACAAGCTAATTAAGTCAACTAAATGCTTCCTTGTTTTGCCAGACTTGTTATGTCAATCCTCAATTTCTGGGTTCATTTTGGGTGCCCTAAATCTTAGGGTGTGACTTTCTTAGCATCCTGTAACATCCATTCCCCAGCAAGCACAACTTCACATAATACTTTCCAGAAGTTCGTTGCTGAAGCCTTTCCTTCACCCAGCAGAGCAACTTGATTTTCTACAACTTCCCTCATCAGAGAGCCACAAGAGTATGGGATATGGAGACCACTAAAACTACATCCCTTTCGCCTTACCAGGGAAATATTGGGAAGGAAGGACCTCGTATTACTACCTAATGACCCCATAGTATTGTTTGACCGTCTATACAACCAGATAAGCAGGCAATGTAGTACCCTGCTAAAGAGACAGGCTTTCTCATGTCTCATAAATATTTCACATCCTGAGTCTACATGCTGGTTTTATTCCATATTAGCCATGTGGTCTTCAGCAAATTACTTAATGTCATTAAACCTGAATTTCTTCATCCTGAAAATAGGGATGATAATACTAAGAGTATATATCTAATAGGCTTATTGTGAGGATTAAATTAGGTAACATAGGCAAAGACCTAGCATACAGTTTGCTTACAAACATCAACAAAAGAAAGAGACAGAAGAGAGGAAGTGTGCAAGAGAGAGTGAGAGCAACCATCAATGTCAGACAGCCAAAAAATGGGCATATAGATTTTTTTATAAATAGACCTCATATGTCTCATTTGCATGGGCTTTTGGGATGATTAAAGCCTATTGTTCTCTAGGATTACTTGAAATACACATTTCCTGCAGGTTACAGCCCAATGGACACAGAATGACTTGTGTATTAGTCCATCCATTCTCACATTGCTATATAGAATTACCTGAGACTGGGTAATTTATAAAGAAAAGAGGTTTCATTGGCTCATGGTTCCACAGGCTATACAGGACGCATCGATGGGGAGGCCTCAGGAAACTTACAATCATGGCAGAAGGCGAGGGGGAAGCAGGCACATCCTACATGGCTGGAGCAGGAGGAAGTGAAAGCAAAGGGGGAGGTGCCCCACATACTTTTAAACAACCAGATCTCGTGAAAACTCACTCACTATCGTGAGAACACCGCGGGGGAAATCCACACCCATGATCCAATCACCTCCCATCAGACCCCTCCTCCAACACTGGGGATTACAACTCAACATGAGATTTGGTGGGGACACGGATCCAAACCGTATCAACTTGTATCATTCTGAGTAATTAATTGCAACTTTCGAATGGGTGGTAGGGTTGGCAATTGCCAAAAGCCATGGTTTGGAGTCGCTTGCATCAGGCCTGGGTTTCCCCCTGGAGCAGGCTGAGCTTGGCTGCCTTCTAAGGCCTCTTCTGCTCTGGACACTTACAGGCTTCTGAGCCAGGAGAGAACACTGAGCAATGAAACACAGGAGGAAAAATTAAAAACACCACCTTTAATTTTTGGAAAGTATTTTGGAGACACCTGTGCCCTGCTCTCTAAGGAGTTCCTGTAGGGATTTCTGCTTATGAATTCCAGTATATTGTTTCTGTTTGGGATGACAAATGGAGTTTCTATTGCCACACCTTGCCACAGACCCACTTTTTGAAAAACACTAAAATCCACTTTGCAAGTGTATAAATATTGCAGGCAGGCAGCTTCCACATTCTTTGGCAAGGGAACAAAATACTATTTAATAATGCAGGTTCCAGCTTTTCTCCTGACAATGCAAAGTCCCAATGATTATTGAAAAGGGAATTTGAAACCTGCCAGAATCCACTCAGTTTTCCTTGTGTGGTTACATTTCCGTCCTGTCACCCTTGCTAGTGAAGACAATTGTTTCAGCCATTGAGGGAAAAAAAAAGGTATTTTATAAGACTGCAAGACAGTGATTTAAACCATGACTATTTCTGTTAACTGTTTGCTTTGTTTCTCTGACTGTGTGCCTCTCTAGTCACCCTATCTTCTTTAGCTATCCTGTGGGCTTTTTCCTGTTGTCAAAAACCATGGTCTACCCAAAGCCATTCTTCAAGCATCTGATTTCCCAGCTGTCTTTCTGCTATATATTTAAACTTCTAGTTCTCTTTGGGGAAGAGGGTGGTAGACTTGTGTGAGGATATAGTCTGAATGAAGTCTCCGAGTGATTTTTTGTTGATGTTATAGGGGTGGGAGTTCGGGGAGAGGAGGGAGAGTCTTTGGCCTCACACTACCCTCTGAGTCCTGAATGGGGTTCTCTCAGCATCTCATTTTCACGCTATTCTTGACACACTCCTCCCTGACCCTATTTTAGAGGTCCCTGTTATCAAATGGAAGTGCTTCTTATGTCTTCCTTCATTCTGCTAAGCTGACTGTTCTCTATAGAAATCTCTACCCCCAGCTTTTCTACCAATGCAAGTCTTCGTTTTTGGAAAATTTCTTTTACCTTCTCTAGGAAATCATTGTCTACATCACTCTATTTCTTTAGCAATCAGGGACTACATTTGGATTTATAAGTATATACATGTTAAGCTTCTAGATATTCTTTTTCTTTTTTTAAATTATTTTTTATTTTTTATTTTATTATTATTATACTTTAAGTTTTAGGGTACATGTGCACAATGTGCAGGTTAGTTACATATGTATACATGTGCCATGCTGGTGTGCTGCACCCATTAACACGTCATTTAGCATTAGGTATATCTCCTAATGCCATCCCTCCCCCCACCCCACAACAGTCCCCAGAGTGTGATGTTCCCCTTCCTGTGTCCATGTGTTCCCATTGTTCAATTCCCACCTATGAGTGAGAACATGTAGTGTTTGGTTTTTTGTCCTTGCGATAGTTTACTGAGAATGCTGATTTCCAATTTCATCCATGTCCCTACAAAGGACATGAACTCATCCTTTTTTATGGCTGCATAGTATTCCATGGTGTATATTTGCCACATCTTCTTAATCCAGTCTATCATTGTTGGACATTTGGGTTGGTTCCAAGTCTTTGCTATTGTGAATAGTGCCGCGATAAACATACGTGTGCATGTGTCTTTATAGCAGCATGATTTATAGTCCTTTGGGTATATACCCAGTAATGGGATGGCTGGGTCAAATGGTATTTCTAGTTCTAGATCCCTGAGGAATCGCCACACTGACTTCCACAATGGTTGAACTAGTTTACAGTCCCACCAACAGTGTAAAAGTGTTCCTATTTCTCCACATCTTCTCCAGCACCTGTTGTTTCCTGACTTTTTAATGATTGCCATTCTAACTGGTGTGAGATGGTATCTCATTGTGGTTTTGATTTGCATTTCTCTGATGGCCAGTGATGGTGAGCATTTTTTCATGTGTTTTTTGGCTGCATAAATGTCTTCTTTTGAGAAGTGTCTGTTCATGTCCTTCGCCCACTTTTTGATGGTGTTGTTTGTTTTTTTCTTGTAAATTTGTTTGAGTTCATTGTAGATTCTGGATATTAGCCCTTTGTCAGATGAGTAGGTTGTGAAAATTTTCTCCCATTTTGTAGGTTACCTGTTCACTCTGATGGTAGTTTCTTTTGCTGTGCAGAAGCTCTTTAGTTTACTTAGATCCCATTTTTCAATTTTGGCTTTTGTTGCCATTGCTTTTGGTGTTTAGACATGAAGTCCTTGCCCATGCCTGTGTCCTGAGTGGTAATGTCTAAGTTTTCTTCTAGGGTTTTTACGGTTTTAGGTCTAACGTTTAAGTCTTTAATCCATCTTGAATTAATTTTTGTATGAGGTGTAAGGAAGGGATCCAGTTTCAGCTTTCTACATATGGCTAGCCAGTTTTCCCAGCACCATTTATTAAATAGGGAATCCTTTCCCCATTGCTTGTTTTTCTCAGGTTTGTCAAAGATCAGGCAGTTGTAGATATGTGGTGTTATTTCTGAGGGCTCTGTTCTGTTCCATTGATCTATATCTCTGTTTTGGTACCAGTACCATGCTCTTTTGGTTACTGTAGCCTTGTAGTGTAGTTTGAAGTCAGGTAGCATGATGCCTCCAGCTTTGTTCTTTTGACTTAGGATTGACTTGGCGATGTGGGCTCTTTTTTGGTTCCATATGAACTTTAAAGTAGTTTTTTCCAGTTCTGTGAAGAAAGTCATTGGTAGCTTGATGGGGATGGCATTGAATCTATAAATTACCTTGGGGAGTATGGCCATTTTCATGATATTGATTCTTCCTACCCGTGACCATGGAATGTTCTTCCATTTCTTTGTGTCCTCTTTTATTTCATTGAGCAGTGGTTTGTAGTTCTCCTTGAAGAGATCCTTCACGTCCCTTGTAAGTTGGATTCCTAGGTATTTTATTCTCTTTGAAGCAATTGTGACTAGGAGTTCACTCACGATTTGGCTCTCTGTTTGTCTGTCATTGGTGTATAAGAATGCTTGTGATTTTTGTACATTGATTTTGTATCCTGAGACTTTGCTGAAGTTGCTTATCAGCTTGAGATTTTGGGCTGAGACAGTGGGGTTTTCTAGATATACAATCATGTCATCTGCAAACAGGGACAATTTGACTTCCTCTTTTCCTAATTGAATACCCTGTATTTCCTTTTCCTGCCTAATTGCCCTGGCCAGAACTTCCAACACGATGTTGAATAGGAGTGGTGAGAGAGGGCATCCCTGTCTTGTGCCAGTTTTCAAAGGGAATGCTTCCAGTTTTTGCCCATTCAGTATGATATTGGCTGTGGGTTTGTCATAGATAGCTCTTATTATTTTGAGATACGTCCCATCAATACCTAATTTATTGAGAGTTTTTAGCATGAAGGGTTGTTGAATTTTGTCAAAGGCCTTTTCTGCATCTGTTGAGATAATCATGTGATTTTTGTCTTTGGTTCTGTTTATATGCTGGATTCCACTTATTGATTTGCGTATATTGAACCAGCCTTGCATCCCAGGGATGAAGCCCACTTGATCATGGTGGATAAGCTTTTTGATGTGCTGCTGGATTTGGTTTGCCAGTATTTTATTGAGGATTTTTGCATCAATGTTCATCAAGGATATTGGCCTAAAATTCTCTTTTTTGGTTGAGTCTCCGCCCGGCTTTGGTATCAGAATGATGCTGGCCTCATAAAATGAGTTAGGCAGGATTCCCTCTTTTTCTATTGATTGGAATAGTTTCAGAAGGAATGGTACCAGTTCCTCCTTGTACCTCTGGTAGAATTCGGTTGTGAATCCATCTGGTCCTGGACTCTTTTTGGTTGGTAAGCTATTGATTATTGCCACAATTTCAGAGCCTGTTATTGGTCTATTCAGAGATTCAACTTCTTCCTGGTTTAGTCTTGGGAGGGTGTATGTGTCGAGGAATTTGTCCATTTCTTCTAGATATTCTAGTTTATTTGCGTAGAGGTGTTTGTAGTATTCTCTGATGGTAGTTTGTATTTCTGTGGGATCAGTGGTGATATCCCCTTTATCATTTTTTATTGCATCTATTTGATTCTTCTCTCTTTTCTTTATTAGTCTTGCTAGCGGTCTATCAATTTTGTTGATCCTTTCAAAAAACCAGCTCCTGGATTCATTAATTTTTTGAAGGGTTTTTTGTGTCACTATTTCCTTCAGTTCTGCTCTGATTTTAGTTATTTCTTGCCTTCTGCTAGCTTTTGAATGTGTTTGCTCTTGCTTTTCTAGTTCTTTTAATTGTGATGTTAGGGTGTCAATTTTGGATCTTTCCTGCTTTCTCTTGTGGGCATTTAGTGCTATAAATATCCCTCTACACACTGCTTTGAATGTGTCCCAGAGATTCTGGTATGTTGTGTCTTTGTTCTCGTTGGTTTCAAAGAACATCTTTATTTCTGCCTTCATTTCGTTATGTACCCAGTAGTCATTCAGGAGCAGGTTGTTCAGTTTCCATGTAGTTGAGTGGTTTTGAGTGAGTTTCTTAATCCTGAGTTCTAGTTTGATTGCACTGTGGTCTGAGAGACAGTTTGTTATAATTTCTGTTCTTTTACATTTGCCGAGGAGAGCTTTACTTCCAAGTATGTGGTCAATTTTGGAATAGGTGTGGAGTGGTGCTGAAAAAAATGTATATTCTGTTGATTTGGGGTGGAGAGTTCTGTAGATGTCTATTAGGTCCACTTGGTGCAGAGCTGAGTTCAATTCCTGGGTATCCTTGTTAACTTTCTGTCTCATTGATCTGTCTAATGTTGACAGAGGGGTGTTAAAGTCTCCCATTATTATTGTGTGGGAGTCTAAGTCTCTTTGTAGGTCACTCAGGACTTGCTTTATGAATCTGGGTGCTCCTGTATTGGGTGCATGTATATTTAGCATAGTTAGCTCTTCTTGTTGAGTTGATCCCTTTACCATTATGTAATGGCCTTCTTTGTCTCTTTTGATCTTTGTTGGTTTAAAGTCTTTTTTATCAGAGACTACGATTGCAACCCCTGCCTTTTTTTGTTTTCCATTTGCTTGGTAGACCTTCCTCCATCCTTTTATTTTGAGCCTTTGCGTGTCTCTGCACGTGAGATGGGTTTCCTGAATACAGCACGCTGATGGGTCTTGACTCTTTATCCAATTTGCCAGTCTGTGTCTTTTAATTGGAGCATTTAGTCCATTTACATTTAAAGTTAATATTGTTATGTGTGAAGTTGATCCTGTCATTATGATGTTCGCTGGTTATTTTGCTTGTTAGTTGAGGCAGTTTCTTCCTAGCCTCGATGGTCTTTACAATTTGGCATGATTTTGCAGTGGCTGGTACCGGTTGTTCCTTTCCATGTTTAGTGCTTCCTTCAGGAGCTCTTTTAGAGCAGGCCTGGGGGTGACAAAATCTCTCAGCATTTGCTTGTCTGTAAAGTATTTTATTTCTCCTTCACTTATGAAGCTTAGTTTGGCTGGATATGAAATTCTGGGTTGGAAATTCTTTTCTTTAAGAATGTTGAATATTGGCCCCCACTCTCTTCTGGCTTGTAGAGTTTCTGCCAAGAGATCCGCTGTTAGTCTGATGATGGGCTTCCCTTTGTGGGTAACCCGACCTTTCTCTCTGGCTGCCCTTAACATTTTTTCCTTCATTTCAACTTTGGTGAATCTGACAGTTATGTGTCTTGGAGTTGCTCTTCTCGAGGAGTATCTTTGTGGCGTTCTCTGTATTTCCTGAATCTGAATGTTGGCCTGCCTTGCTAGATTGGGGAAGTTCTCCTGGATAATATCCTGCAGAGTGTTTTCCAACTTGGTTCCATTCTCCCTGTCACTTTCAGATACACCAATCAGATGTAGATTTGGTCTTTTCACATAGTCCCATATTTTTTGGAGGCTTTGTTCGTTTCTTTTTATTCTTTTTTCTCTAAACTTCCCTTCTCGCTTCATTTCATTCACTTCATCTTCCATCACTGATACCCTTTCTTCCAGTTGATTGTATTGGCTCCTGAGGCTTCTGGATTCTTCACGTAGTTCTCAAGCCTTGGCTTTCAGCTCCATCAGCTCCTTTAAGCACTTCTCTGTATTGGTTATTCTAGTTATACATTCATCTAAATTTTTTTCAAAGTTTTTAACTTGTTTGCCTTTGGTTTGAATTTCCTCCTGTAGCTCGGAGTAGTTTGGTTGTCTGAAGCCTTCTTCTCTCAACTCGTCAAAGTCATTCTCCGCCATCTTTGTTCTGTTGCTGGTGAGGAACTGCATTCCTTTGGAGGAGGAGAGGCGCTCTGCTTTTTAGAGTTTCCAGTCTTTCTGCTCTGTTTTTTCCCCATCTTTGTGGTTTTATCTACTTTTGGTCTTTGATGATGGTGATGTACAGATGGGTTTTTGGTGTGGATGTCCTTTCTGTTTGTTAGTTTTCCTTCTAACAGACAGGACCCTTAGCTGCAGGTCTGTTGGAGTTTGCTAGAGGTCCACTCCAGACCCTGTTTGCCTGAGTATCAGCAGCGGTGGCTGCAGAACAGCGGATTTTCGTGAACCGCAAATGCTGCTGTCTGATCTTTCCTCTGGAATTTTTGTCTCAGAGGAGTACCCAGCCGTGTGAGATGTCAGTCTGCCCCTACTGGGGGGTGTCTCCCAGCTAGGCTGCTCGGGGGTCAGGGGTCAGGGACCCACTTGAGGAGGCAGTCTGCCCATTCTGAGATCTCCAGCTGCATGCTGGGAGAACCACTGCTCTCTTCAAAGCTGTCAGACAGGGACATTTAAGTCTGCAGAGGTTACTGCTGTGTTTTTGTTTGTCTGTGCCCTGCCCCCAGAGGTGGAGCCTACAGAGGCAGGCAGGCCTCCTTGAGCTGTGGTGGGCTCCACCCAGTTCGAGCTTCCTGGCTGCTTTGTTTACCTAAGCAAGCCTGGGCAATGGCGGGTGTCCCTCCCCCAGCCTTGCTGCCACCTTGCAGTTTGATCTCAGACTGCCGTGCTAGCAATCAGCGAGACTCCGTGGGCGTAGGACCCTCTGATCCATGTGCGGGATATAATCTCCTGGTGCACCGTTTTTTAAGCCCTTTGGAAAAGCACAGTATTAGGGTGGGAGTGACCTGATTTTCCAGGTGCCGTCTGTCACCCCTTTCTCTGACTAGGAAAGGGAACTCCCTGACCCCTTGCGCTTCCCGACTGAGGCAACGCCTCACCCTGCTTCGGCTCGTGCACGGTGCGCTGCACCCACTGTCCTGTGCCCACTGTCTGGCACTCCCTAGTGAGATGAACCCGGTACCTCAGATGGAAATGCAGAAATCACCCGTCTTCTGTGTCACTCACGCTGGGAGCTGTAGACCGGAGCTGTTCATATTTGGCCACCTTGGCTCGACCCCTCTCTTTTTCTTAAGAATTTATGAATTCCTATGAAGAATGAAGGTTTAGTCTTGATTTCATTTCCCTTCCTATCAACTGGACAATAAAAATTTGATCTTTAATAAATATTATTGAAGACTTACTGATACACTGAAGCCTATTCTATTTCAAATTAATGTTTTATGTCTTGGGCATGCTTCAGAAGTAACCATTTACATAACAATTCTTCTAAGGAATAATGTTGCTTAATCAATTTAGCATGATATAGTGAAAGTTAAGATTTATTTTTACTTTTCTGAAATAAAATGGTTAATTTTTATGTTCTTCCAAGTAATAACTGTCATATGCTTATATGGGGAAGATTCAAAATTAGTGTTTTATTATAACCCGGTAGGGATGGGTCTAGGGGAGGGATAGCATTAGGAGAGATACCTAAAGTAGATGATGGGTTGGTGGGTGCAGCAAACCACCACGGCACGTGTATACCTATGTAAACCTGCACATTCTGCACGTGTATCCCAGAACTTAAAGTATAATAAAAAATTGATAAATAAATAATTCAAATAATCTATATTTACAATAATAAGTGAGGGTATGCTCTTGACATTTTATTTATTTTTTAATTGTACCTTTTGCCCTATGTGCATTTTGCCGGTATGTCTCTCAACATGACCTTTGCTAAATTAACTCCTTCCTGACTTTACTTTTGTTCCAGTGAGGGGTGTTTGGCTATTCTTCTTTTTGGTTTAAAAAGCCTTTATATTACAGAGTGGTCAGTTTGCTGCTAGTCACTGAGAAGAAATGTAATGTGCATCCTGATGACTGGATGACTTACAAGCTTATAATCTTTTTGAGCTCTAGTACATACTTAACTGTACTTGGCTTCTGACCTTAAACATCATTTTCCAAGCAGTCTTGATGTTTGGTAAAACCAGTAACCATCCATTACTCTCAGTCCTGCTTACAGATATCACTGGGTGAAACATGAGTACACTTGTTCACCCTAAGTTCCTTTCAGAGGCCTTGAAGGACACTGCTAAAACACATCCAGTGAGTTCAGGGACCCTGATCACAGGAAGAATGCCTGCCTGATGTTGGAGGAAGGGGTAAAGCCAAGGCCTGAAGCTATCTCTGTGCTTCTCTGTAACAGTCACCAGAGCTACAGGCCAGCAGCACTTCTCTTTTACATGGCACCTTCCTCTCATTTGTGGGGAAAATAAGGACTTTATTAGTTCTTCCATTTCTCTTACCCTCTCAGGATTATAGCTTTATCATCCAAATGCCAGGAAAGTAAAACAAAACAAAGTTAGACAATCTAAATTAAACTCTCTCAACATTATAGGGATGAAGGACCTTCAGAGTATTAGAACTTCTTAAAAAAAATCTCTTGCATTGCTACATCAGTTTCCAACACACATATTATTTCATTCAAATGTTAAGAAGGGGAAAAGAGTGTTACAGTGTACTGTAATTATTTTAGGTTCGTGATGAAAATGCTTTACAAGGGTGGGCACGGTGGCTCACGCCTGTAATCCCAGCACTTTGGGAGGCCGAGGCGGGCGGATCACTAGGTCAGGAGATCGAGACCATCCTGCCTAACATGGTTAAACCCCATCTCTACTAAAAATACAAAAAATTAGCCGGGTGTGGTGGCGGGCGCCTGTAGTCCCAGCTACTCGGGAGGCTGAGGCAGGAGAATGGCGTGAACCCGGGAGGCAGAGCTTGCAGTGAGCTGAGATGGCGCCACTGCACTCCAGTCTGGGTGAGAGTGCAAGACTCCATCTCAAAAAAAAAAGAAAAGAAAAAGAAAATGCTTTACAAATATGAAAACTCCTCCCTGGTGTTTTTTGAAAGCTTAATGTTTGCCTAACAAAACAGTAAATAGGATTCTATAATATTGATGTTAGAAATGAATTTATATTTTTCTAGTTTTAAGGGAATAGCTGTATATTACTTTAGATGGTGGTACTATATAAAAATATGTTTTCCCATTACATCCAAAGGTGATGATATTAATTTATTGCTAGAGAAAGAGTTGATATTGAGTTATAGAAATTTTCCAGAAGGTATTTTAAGACCGTTTGCTGGTCCTTTGTGACTGGCGTCATGTATGTTACACAGCAGGTTGAAAGTGACATGCTGTGATTCTGGAAGAGTGTGAGTCTATTGGCCCTGTAACCCATGAGCTTGTTTTCACTAACCCAGTGCTCAAAGCAAATTAATTCACCCACGAAGTTTGCTTTAACACTTATCTAAGGGTTACTATCAATGTTCTAGGAAGTAACAAGTATCATTGCTAATATACAGCTCTGAGTTGACTCATAAACATTTCTGATCTCATGAGATAGTTGCAGTGGTGTTTTGCCGTGTTTACTAGATGCATCTAACAAACACCATGAGATTTACAAAGAGATTTGAAGATATCTGTGTCTCCAAAATTGATTGCAAGGTGTAGCAGGGGCCAGTAAGGTGAGCTTTCTTCCACTCCCTAGAATGTCTTCCTCAATCCAGAGTTTAAAGTGTATTGAAATGATAGCCGGCTGAATCACCAGGTCGAAAGGATCAACCAACTATTTATTAAGCACTTCATGTATTTTCTGTCCCATAGAGATTTCAGTGAAAGATATAGTGTGGATAAAACAAAGAGAAAAAAGTGTCCTCATGCTTATGACTTAATCGCAGAAGTGGAACTTAGACATGTGAAACAATTAAACAATTTCACAACAACAGATAAGCAAATGGGATGCTTTGGAGAGACATCTGGTCCCTGTGCTGTTTATAGCCAATTCCAGTGGTGAATAAAAGAGGTGGAACGGACTGCTTTTGAAGGGAGTGCATCCTGATCCTCTGGCAGCAAGGTAGAGGTTTTCTGCCAGGAGGGAACACTAGACGGAGGCTGTTTGTTTTTTCTCCAAACAGAAATCTCTTCCATGCTAATAGGAGCTTCAAAAGGATTGCCACAGCAGATGGAAAGAACCAATATATATTCATGCATTTCATTAGCAGGAATTAATTGAATTGGGGGATTAATTCTGTCATTAGAGAGAAACAAAACCTATTTTTGTCTCCTATCTATGGTTACACAATCTAAGATGGATTTGGCACAGGTGGTGTTTGAATATAAAGCCACCGTAGTATCTAATGGCCTTTTGATGCCACTGATGGATTAATCCCAGGGATGATGAGAAGGTAGCCATGTGAGATGTGTGCTCTGCGCCATGTTTCAGCAATGGAGGAGAAGCTGATAGGTGGAGTGTGAGGGGTATAAACCTAGAATTCAGTGAGTGTTTGAAGGAGGAAAAAGGGGAGGAGATTGGGAGAGTCTCTTCTCTCACATCTGATTTTTTTTTCTTTTTCTTTTTCTTTTTTATTGAGACGGAATCTCACTCTGTCACTCAGGCTGGAGTGCAGTGGCGTGATCTCGGCTCGCTGCAACCTCCGCCTCCTGGGTTCAAGCAGTTCTCTTGTCTTAGCCTCCCAAGTAGCTGGGACTACAGGCATCTGCCGTCATGCCCAGCTAATTTTTTTATTTTTGGCAGAGACAAGTTTGTACCACGTTGGCCAGGCTGGTCTCAAACTCCTGACCTCAGGTGATTCACCTGCCTCGGCCTCCCAAAGTGCTGGGATTACAGGCGTGGGCCACAGTGCTCGGTCACATCTCATTATTAATGAGAGATTAAGGACAGACTCACCCAAGACAGAATTTTTAATTCAATCTAACAAGCACCCATTGCCTGGTCTTCCCCCTGCTTTTTTTTTTTTTTTTTTTTTCTTCTCCAAAAATCTGTTCCTCCAGAAAAGCGGTTTTCATCCTTTTTAATTTTTAGGCCAAGATACTCATGACATAAACCAGATGACATTGTATGCATAACACATTCCCATAAGTGACATAGGTAAAAAGACTGTTGATTATACCCCTTTCCCAACACTGACAAGTCAACACCAGCCCTCCGACTCAAAGCACATCACAGTTCAAGTATATGATGTGACAGTTTGTACTTTTCAAAAATAGCCATGGCATTTTCTCCCACCTACACACTCATCTTGCAATGTGACTTTGATGCTCTTTCCATTGAAATGTGGGATCTACGCTCTCTCTCCTTGTATATGCGCAAACGTGGACTTCAGCAGGAATGATACCTTGGGATTTCCAAGGCGAGGTGAGTTGATCACTGGGCTCTCTTGGGATGGTTGCTTTTGGAACCCAGCCACCATCTTATAAGAAAGCCCAAGAAGCACACGGGAAGCCCAGGAATCCCACATGAGAGGATCCAAGGCTCCTAGCCGATACCAGTACCCAGTTACTAGCCATGTGTCTGATCATATTTGAACTGGATCTTTCAGCTCTTAGTGGAGCAGCTCCAACTGCTGCCAGGTATAACAAAGACAAACTATCTCTGCAGAACCCTGCCCCAAATGCAGATTTTTGAGCAAAAGAAATAATTGGGTTTTAAGTCATATACTTTACTATGCAATAATAGATTGTTGATACAGAGTTGCATGTCATTAGAATAATCTTAAATCTGTTCTAATATGTTAAAAACCTTCAGTAGTTTAACTTTTATTATAACAAATAATTTGTCACACGTCTTTTTACTGATTGTGAAAAAGTCCTCTAGGCCTAGATAAAAATGCAGAGGTCTTTAGAAATTTATATAATTCATTCTTTTTCTCACCTCATCTTGGACTTATTCAGTATGCCTATGTAGAATAATATTAATTACAGTCATTTTTCTTGAGCTGCTTCCCATTTATGCCTCATTAGCATAATTCACAGCGGTCATCCATACCTGTGAATTCGTGTTAGATTACCTTTGCTGCGTTTGATGATTATACTAAATTTCATTTTTTTGCGAGCTAAGCCTTCACAGTTTGTTGCTCATGTACCATGGCTGGCTGCTCACAAAATAGAAAAATTGGACAGAATGTTTCTGATAAGGTAAATACAGCAAAGGCTATGCAGAAATATGTATCTCAGAGAGTGAGCTATTGGGCAGCTATGGTATAAGTTATCTGGTAGCCACGCAAGAAGTAACGGATTGAATAAAGGCAAACTAGGAAGACTTCAGTCATGATAAGATCAAGAGAATTATTTGTGTCACATTTGCGATGGATTTTGTCTCTGTTGGCACACACAAAAAGTTGGGCCTTAAAACTGTAAATTTACTTTAACTTCATTTTGTATGTCATGCATTCATGAAACTTTTTCCGGGGGTTATTTTCATTTTTGGCTGTCCTGCTCCAAGTTAAACAGAGGAGAAACAGCATCATATAGTGGAAGAAACTCAGACCTGGGGAAGGGAGGAAGCAAGTAAATGAAACAAGAGTCCTTTGTCTCTCAGCTGGATTGCTAACTAATCTGTGTGATCCTGCAAAGGTCAGTTCAGATCTCAAGCCCTACTTTCCTCATCTATGAAATGAAAGGTTAGACTAAGACCAAATACACGCTAGAAAGTAGAGTATTATTACTCCTCAAGAAATAGTTTAGGGTTGTGACTTTTGCTTTGCACATGAAAATATTTAGGAGTAAAAGTTCACAGAACTTGGCAAAGCTAGATGCATTTATGATTCCCAATGAATCAACTGATGTTTTTCCCTACGTCTCTTCAAGCCATTCTTTGTTTAGCAGTTTTTATATTTACTTTTATTTTTTTCTTCTATAATTTTGGAAAAAAAGAGTTAGCTGACTGCTACTATGGGCAGACAACAATGTGGTAATAGGATATTATTTTTAAAACTAAAAAATAACTGAATATGAAAGATTAAACTTTTAAAAAATAGACATAAGTGTTCAGAGTTGTGATTCTATTTTGCATGTAACAATGTAGTTATTTCAGTTGCTTTATTGAGAATCACAAACATATATATATGGCTTTGCCAAGTTCTGTATACTTTTTATTCCCCAATATTGTCTTCTGTACAGCAATAATTACAACCTTAAGCCATCCCTTCAGAAGTAGTCATATGCCAAATTCTACCTTAGTCTCAAATAATTCTTTTTCTCTGTGATGGGGCTAAAAACATCAGTTCTCCCTGCTGCTCTCCGCAGATGTCCAGGTACCTTAATGGTTAGGTTCTCTGTACCTTGAGCTTATTTGCAAGGCAGAGCCTCAAAAGAACTGCTTTTTTAATTTTTCCACTGATAGAACTGGAGCTTGGTAAATTAACTTGCCCAAGGTCATAGCAGTTAGTGATACTCACAGGACTTAAACCCAGGAGGTCTGAATGTAGACTCAATTATGGCATATCCCTTCCTAATAATAAGCCAGATTTTGTTTTGTACTTCTTGCCAAAATGTAACTCCATGATGACATTTGTTTTGTACATTGCTGCCTTCTTACTGCCTCAAACGGGGCCTGGCATGGTGGGAACAGGTGGGGATCTTAGTCTGTTCCCGCTGCTAGGACAAAATATCTTAGACTGGATCATGTTTAAATAATAGAAATTTATTTCTCATGGTTCTGGATTCTGGGAAGACCAAGATCAAGGTGCTAGCAAATTACTCTCTGCTTCAAAGATGGCAAGCTCTTGCTGCATCCTCACATAATGGGAAAGCAAAAAGAAATGAAAACTGTGTCCTCACATGGTGGAAAAGATAGAAAGTACAGGCAGCTTTCTCAAGGCTCTTTTAGAAGGGCATTGATTTCCTTCATGAGGGTGGAGCCTTCGTGACTTAATCACTTCCTAAAAGGCCCCACCTCTGAATACCACACTGGGGATTAAGTTTCAACATGAATTTTGGAGGGTTTATACAAACATACAAATCACAGCAGCTGTCTTCTCCCTTTCCTGATTCCACATGACAGAAGCCATCTCTTCCTTCCGCACATGGGTGTCTGAGCACATCCAGACTCTTGAGAGCCCAGACTTAAGAGAGAGAGGCTGTGAGAAGGAAGATGGCAGTTCTCTCCTGGAAGTCTTGACTTCTCAGTCCCAGCTTTCTGTGTTGGTATGTGTACTGAACAACAATTTATTTGAAGATACAGCATAGAAGGAAAAATAAACCATTTCCTGTGAAGTAATGATTCAACTTCTAACCTGTAAAAATGAAAAATTTCTCAGTTCCCTACGCCCTTGCATTCCTGTCTTCATAAGTTTGTGATTTAATTTTCCAAGAAACTTAATATTCATATACTTAAAAACTTTTATATCCATTAACAACTTGACTTTCCCTGCTTCTTTGAATTTTGGAGCATTGTTTCCTTAGTATGAAGGAGTTTTGAGAAAGGCAAGAAGACAAGCTCAGAGCTTAAGAAACTATGAAGAATAATATTGTAATCATAACAACTCATTATTTGTTTTTAAGCTCAATCCTTCAGAAGGTTATTATCTGGAGTTGAATAATAATAGATTCAGGCTCTTTTTATGTGGAGGAAATCTTAAACAACAGTGTTCATAGGGAAGGACATTAATCAGGAGAGAGAAGTGAGCCTTGTTTCTAATAATGTTTGCATAATAGCTACCCTTGGGTGTATTGCTTGACTTAAAATAAATATTCATGCTTTTCACATCCAGTACAATTGGAAATTATTCGTGGTCGTGATTCTGTCATATGATCTTCTACCTATTCAAGGGGACTTCAAACTGGGAAGCTGTTGGAAACCAACAAACGTAAATAACAATGCTTGGGAGCGATATGGGGTACAAGCTGAAAGAGGCTATAATGTTGGCTATGGGGAGAAAAGGAGCGAAGAGTAGGAACTTAGCTGTTTCCAGAGGGGGGGAAGCAGACTCACACTGACATGCTTAAGGACATTTATATGCTCTCCTGGTTTGCTTTTAGCTCTTCAATAGCTTCTCATCACCAGGAGAATAAAATTTAAGTGCCATATCTTGGTGTCAGACTCACTCCTTGGAGTGGTTCCTGTGAAACCTTGGATCGCGTTACCTGAGACTACTCTCCACC
Organism: Pan troglodytes; assembly: GCF_028858775.2. NCBI lineage: Eukaryota > Metazoa > Chordata > Mammalia > Primates > Hominidae > Pan > Pan troglodytes. The sequence goes on along the minus strand of NC_072404.2, from coordinate 152,779,284 downwards.
TCAGATGTGACAACACAAAGCTCTTTGCCGATTCCCTCAGACACCATGACTTACTTTTATCTCTTTGTTCACATCCTTCCTTCATCTTGCGAGGATTTTTCAAAGCTTCTTTGTTAATTAATCTATGTATCATTGAAGAGTCAGCTTAAACTTCACCTGCTTCAGGAAGCCTTCTATGAACTCCACACCTAGTCAAGAGTTTTACCCAGACTGTCCTATTTTTATTAACTTATATATTTAGTGATCCTTAAATAGCCTTTGTCTTGGGGAGTTTTTTCATCATCTTGCTTTATTGCTTACATGTACCTAATTTTATTACATAAATACTTTCAGTTAATTAATTCATTTTTCTTTCCTTTTCTGTCTCCTTTCTCCTTTCTTTCTCTGTTTCTCTCTCTCTCTTTTTATTGACTTTTAAATTCTGAGAAATGTTTCAATACAGTCTTGAGAACATAGGCTATTTTGTTGTTGCTTTTTGTTTGTTGGTTGGTTTTGAGACAGAGTCTCGCTCTGTGGCTCAGGCTGGAGTGCAGTGGCATGATCTCGGCTCACTGCAACCTCTGCCTCCCAAGGGTTCAAGCAGTTCTCTGCCTCAGCCTCCTGAGTAGCTGGGATTACGGGCGCCCACCACCACACCTGGCCAATTTTTTATATTTTTTTATTTTTAGTAGAGACAGGGTTTCACCATCTTGGCCAGGCTGGTCTTGAACTCCTGACCTCGTGATCCACCTGCCTTGGCCTCCCGAAGTGCTGGGATTACAGATGTGAGCCACCATGCCTGGCTGAGAACATAGGCTATGTTTTGAACTTCTGTGTGTGTTACAAGGCTTTGCATTAACTGCTCCCTCATGCAACTTTCCTAACCTTCTTTCTCTCCTATTAGAGACATTCTGCTTCAGTCAGGAGAACATCCTATAGTATTAAAGTCCAAACTGATTTGTTCTGTTTGGACCTGTGATTGCTAATACAGCTGTTACTCAGTATCTGTGGGGGATTAGTTCCAGGACCCCTTGCAGATACCAGAATCTACAGATGTTCAAGTCCCTGATCTAAAATAGCTCAGTATTTGCATATAGCCTTTGCACATCCTCCTATACACTTCAAGTCGTCTTTAGATTACTTATAATACCTAATCTAATGCAAATGCTATATAAATAGTTGTTATACTGTATTTTTAAAATTTATTGTAATTTTTACTGTTGTATCATTATTATTATTTTTTGAATGTTTTCGATGTGAGGTTGGTTGAATCTGCAGATGTGGAACCTGCAGATATGGAGGGCTGGCTTTACTTTCCCCAGCCTCTCCTTCCTTGTCCTTCAACGCAGGGTTTTTGATAAACACCATATCCTTGGCTCATTATCTGTGCTTCTAATCCGATGGGTTCTATATTAACAGAGATATGTCTGCCCAGCTTCACATGCCAATTTTACCCTTATTGGTAGGCTCCTTCTGAAGGTCCATATGTCTTTTTCATGTACTTATGTGCAGTCACAAAATACTGAAAACTGTGCCTTCTGTTTATATAACATACCTATTTATAAAACACTTTAAAAATTTTATCCTAACTACCGAGAGGTGAGCAGTGCAGCTGTTAACCTCATTTGCAAATGGAGAATTGGTTCAAAACGATTGAATAATTTCCAAAATTTATGTGGCCAATAAATTGTAGCGATTAGAATTAGACTCCAGTTGAGAGCATTGTTCACATTACAAACCTGACAACAGTGTTTTTTTTCACTGTCTGTAGGCCTTGCAGAGCCTAGTAGAGTTCTGTGCATGATGAACTCAATGGGGGCACTGGACACAGGCTCACACAGGGTCTGTATTATGGTGCTGATTTGGGCCTCTATACCTCCAGAGAATTAACTTACTTTAAACTCCACTATGGACATTTATAAAAGGAAGAGTGAGACACTGTGTTTTCATAGGGTTTTTTTTTTTTTTTACACATAACACTTTGTTAATTCCCTTTCTCTTATTTTCATCTCTCTTTTCTTCTCTTTTTCTATTTTCTTTTCAGTCAGTTCAACAATTGGTGTGCACCTACAATGTGCAAAGCATTATGCTAGGGTTCACAGGGGAATGCAAAGAGGATGCTGCTTATAGCTTGTTATGGCGAGGCACTTTTCTTCTCTCCATTTTTCTCCATTCTTCTCTTCTTCCTACCTTCTTTTTCCTCTGATATTCAAGTAGCCCTCATCATTTCTATAAATTTCCAAGGCTTCAGCGTTGGTCAGAGGGAAGGCACTCAGCCCAGGGGCAGTGAGTAAGTTTAACATTCTTATGGTCCTTTGCATCTGCTCACCCAGGACTCATACATACTCAATATAAAAGCTTTGGGGGTTTTGCTCAGTGACAGCTGGGGACTCTATGTAATTTAATGCATGATACAGCACTTTTGGCTAACTCTGTATGAGAGACTACTCAAATAGGAATAAAATATCACTTTGCAAAATACATTTAAATTATTTTTCTTCTAAAACTTTGTGACTTTAAAGCCTTAAAATCTATTTTTTGAAAGCCAAAAAATAACAGATGTTGGTGAGGCTGTGGGGAAAAAGGAATGCTTATACACTGTTGTTAGAAATTTAAATTAGTTTAGCCCCTGTGGAAAGCAGTTTGGAGATTTCTCAAAGAACTTAAAGCAGAACTACCATTCGACCCAGCAATCCCATTACTGGGCATATACATAAAGGAAAAGTAATCATCCTACCAAAAACACATATGTACTCACTGTTCATCTTAGTACTATTTACAATAGTAAAGACCTGGAATCAACATAGATGCCTATCAGCAGTGGAGCAGATAAAGAAAATGTGGTATATATACACCATGGAATACTACACAGTCATAAAAAAGAATGAAATCATGTCCTTTGTAACAACATGGGTGCAGCTGAAGACCATTATCCTAAGTGAATTAATGCAGAAACAGAAAACCAAATATTGCATCTTCTTACTTGTAAGTGGGAGCTAAATCTTGGGTACTCATGGACACAAAGATGGGAACAATAGACACTGGGAACTCTAGAAGGAGACAGGGAGGGGGCCAAAGGCTGAAAAACCTCTTGTTGAGTACTATGTTCACTGTCTGGGTGACAGGATCAATAGAAGCTCAAACCTCAGCGTCATGCAATATATCCTTGTAACAAACCTGCACATGCATCCCCTGAATCTAAAATAAAAATGAATTTTTTTTTTTTTTTTTTTGAGATGGAGTCTCACTCTGTCGCCTGGGCAGGAGGGCAGTGGCGCAATCTCCGCTCACTGCAACTCCACCTCTCGAATTCAAGCAATTCTCCTGCCTCAGCCTCCCGAGTAGCTGGGATTACAGGTGTGCCACCACTCCGGCTAATTTTTGTATTTTTGGTAGAGACGGGGTCTCACCATGTTGGCCAAGCTGGTCTTGAACTCCTGACCTCAAATGATCCACCCATCTTGGCTTCCCAAAGTACTGGGATTACAGGCATGAGCCACCATGCCTAGCCTCTCATTCCTCTTCTACACCCCACATAAGGTGCATGAATCATTAGACACATATATTTTTTTTTCCCTAAGGCTACATATTCCTAAAAGTAGTTTAAGTTACCTATTACCTCTAGGCTTTTTTTTTCCGTAAGAATCATCAATAAATTAAATGCCAAACACGTGGTTGTTTTCTCAAGCACACAATTAAAATAGACTTGATTCCTCTTTGCTGTCTCCAGTCCTCTTAATATTCATAGCAATAGGTATTTATCTATCATCACAAAACACACAAAAAGACTGGTGATTGCTTAAATCCCAAGAGGGCAAAGTAGAAGGAACCAGAAAGAAGGAAGCAAGTGCAATCATGATTAGGCGGTTACTCTGCATCCGTGGCTGGGTTAGGAACATTCATAGGACTTCATGAACCCTACTAAGTTACAACCTGCTCTTTTACAAATGTGGAAACTGAGGCTCAGAGGGGTTAAATGATTTGCCCAGTGTCCTACTGCTTAAAGTATCAGAGTTGAGGTTTGAACCAAATTTGTGTGACTCCAGTTTTTTAAATATTTACTGTACCAAGGCTGGAGGGGGCATGCATGGGCCCTAGAAGGGTGCGTGGAATGGGTACCTGGGTGGGGAAGGCTTAAAGAGGGGGCCTCGGTCTGCTTGACCAAGATATTTTCCTTCCCTGATTCCTGCCCCAAATGTAGACTACTTATCCAAAATATGGATCCAACTTTGTGTAATATTTTAATAAGAGGGTCTTCTACTAATGGGACCTCTCTCTTTTGTCTTTCACAGCAATTTTGCAGGCAGTAATAGCTGGTGATCTTATGAAGGTAAGATATCTTCCTACCAAATCTTTGGCGATGCTTTAAGAACTTTAAATCAACATCATTCCTCATCAAAATTCTATGTTCCCATCTGTCATTTATCATCCCCTGCTTGCACTGGCCGGGTAGAAGAGGCAGGATGTTCTTTTGAGAACTGAGCAGAGATGGTGTTCAAGAGCACCGGGGTACTGGTCTCCGTTACTTAAAATGAACTGCATGTCCCCAGGATGCAATGTGCACAGTGTGCCTGCCCTCTAGAAGCTGACGTTTGAAGAATTTAAAGATTTCCTTTCAGGCAGGTATTGAAATGAATGTATCTGTAAGAATTACCTGGGCAACACTCAGAAATGCATCCTTCAGGCCAGAGATTAATCTTTCCTTGTTACGGTTTTATACTTTGGGGATCATAGTTAGTCAAACAAGGACTCTCATAGTTAGTCAAACAAGAACCCTGATCCACTTGGAATAGTTTAATTTGTGTTTGTGTTTTCTGGTGAGTTTTGTTCAGAAGGAAGGAAGCGGTCACCACTGCCCTGAGGGTGAATGTAAAATCTGAAGTCAGACTTTCTAAGTTTGGATCTCAGCTCTACCATTCACTGTCTGTGTGATTTTGTGTAATTATTTGATTCTCTCTGTGCCTTAGTATTTTCATCAGTAAAATAGAATAATATCACCTCTCTCTTTGGCTTGTCATGAGGAATTAATGTAATAATACATATAAAGCTCTCAAGACTGTTCCTGTTACATGGAAGGGGCTCTAAAACGTTAGCTATTTTATTAATATTCTGATAGTGTAGATCTGTGTTTTTTAATAGCTAAACATGGTGGAAATACAAATATTTGTTATATAATATAACATCATCTATGAATATTCTAAAGCTATATTTGGTCCCACATCATTTGCAGGCATCAGGCTCATGACTGCCCATATGCCCCTGCAAACCCCCTGCTGGAACTGATCTGCTCTGTATTAATGACAGCTGCCTGAAGGCAGAGGCTATGCCTGACTCCTCAGCCTGTGGAGTAAGGTGCCATTGCAGATCAAGGAACCAATAGCCCTAAGAGAAAGCTGAACAGTCCTACCCTCAGACATAACTTTTTTTAGGCACATCTGTTGGACAAACTGAAGGACACCTGTGCTGCATTTTTCAACAGGTTACTAGAGGAAAACAAATGGTGAAAATGTTTGCAAACTTCTTGATCAACTGCCCCCTTTAGGCACATAATCCTGAAAATGGTGCCTGTGCCACTGCACAGATCATAGGGTCAATAGAAATTGTTACCCAGAAGAGAAGAGTGCTCTCCAAGCAGTATATTGATGAGTTCAGTGCCGTTTCTTACCAGTGGATTAAGCCCATACCATCCTATACTCTGTGCAAGGCCTTCCATTAGGTTTTGTGGGAAACAAAGGCATGAATAAAATTGATTCCTGCCCTTGGTGGATTTCTACACCAGAAAATTTTGCAAAGCACTGTACATTTGAAACCCTTCCATTTTATTTTCTATATGCTTTTAGTTCAGGCAACTGATTTCCCAAGATCCTGAGTTTATTATCACACTTTTTTTTGTACTTTTAAATAAAGAATCATTTGCAATGTGGGAAATCACTATATCCAGCTGGTTGTCTTATTATAGGTTGGTGCAAAAGTAATTTAGTTTTTGTCATTTCAGTGACAAAACCTGCAATCATTTTTGCACCAACCTAATGCATTCTCTGTTATAATTCTTTCCTAAATAAAACATTACTTAATAACACCTTATTTTGTTTTTGTTTTTGGAGATGGAGTCTCGCTCTGTCACCCAGGCTGGAGTGCAGTGGCACAATCTCGGCTCACTGCAAGCTCCGCCTCCCGGGTTCACGCCATTCTCCTGCCTTAGCCTCCCTACTAGCTGGGACTACAGGTGCCTGCCACCACACCCAGCTAATTTTTTGTATTTTTACTTGAGACGGGGTTTCACCGTGTTAGCCAGGATGATCTCGATCTCCTGACCTTGTGATCCGCTTGCCTTGGCCTCCTGAAGTACTGGGATTACAGATGTGAGCCACCGCACCTGGCCAATAACACCTTATTTACTGAGAGATGGAATATTTACTGCGGGCTTAAGGTTTTACTTTTTCTCTCTTACATATTTTCTTTATTTTCCTTCTCAAATATTCATGCCCTCTTCCTCTTCTCCAATATCTTTTGTTTCTTTCTTCTGAGCAGAAAGTGCAATATATATAAAATATTAAATGGGATACATGTGTATATGTTTGTATGAGAGAGAGGGAGAGAAAGAGAGAGAGAGACAAAGAGAGCGAGAGATAGAGACTAGCGAACAGAACATCTCTGGAGCCACCCCCGTGTGAAGGCTGTCACAAATAGCTCCTGGACAACTGGGCTGCAGAAAGTGTCCGTGGACTAACTGAATGTTCATGGTGTCTAGAAACAGCACAGGAAGGCAGGATCAAGGCAGTTGACGCTGAACAGGTCCCATGCTGCTATCCTTTGTCGATCTCCCCACAAAGAAAGGGAGTGTCATTTTAAGACAACGCAGTTGAACAGAACAGGATACCCTTTTAGAGTTTTGTGGAAAATTGCTAGCTACTTCTTCCTGCCCTCTTGCCCCCCAGTTTAGGGGTGTTCCTTACCTCCATTGTTCCTTACCTCCATTCAGCTACTGCTTTGGATCCATGTCCTGGGAGGTCTTCCATGGCTGTTTCCATCCCCTGCTTCATGCTTCCCTAGTGCTTCTCTGAGACCTTTGTGATGTTCCCGTCCATTACTGTGTGATTCTTTACCTGTCCGTCTCCACCATGGGCTGTGAGGGCTTTGAGCACAGTGACTGAATTGTATTCACATTTATCTTCCTGGCATCTAGCACATGACAATTCTATGGATGTATTTGAGTGAAGATGTGAACTCTGAATTTAGGTTCTTTTTTTAAGAAAGTTTTTTTAATTGACAAATGATTATACATATTAAGAGAGTACATAGTGATGTTTTGATACATATACAGTGATCAGATCAGGGTAATTAGCATATCCACCACCTCACACATTTATCATTTCTTTATGTTGGGAATGTTCAACATCCTCCTTCTAGCTATTTAAAACTATTTAATATATTATTAACTATAGTCATCCTACAATGGTATGGAACACTAGGACTTATTCTTTGCATTTATGTCATTTATGCTCTTTCACCTTATGGGATGTTTGATTATCTATAATGTGTGCCATCTAACTTCTTGAGAGATAATGTGTTCCTTTTGCTTATTACCTGCTGGGTTATTTAATTCTCATTTGTCCTAAAGTTACCTATTAGAAGCTTCATGCAGGCCCTCTTGTCATGAAATACTGTAGTTTGGAGATGAGGGACTCATTCACATTTTCTGTAATGTTCAATATTTTATAAACTTAGACCATATCCTCATGTAGCCACCTTATCCTCAGGCTACATAATTCTGTTTTGTTTTTTTTTTTTCCAGTCTTCTCTCATATAGAAACTACTACATTTTCTGAATCATTTTGGGTCTCACTCTGTAGATCATCTCTAGCCTATTAGGTATGTGTTGGATGATTAACAGAAGGTTTGCAGGCTGGGCTGCATATCTGGATGAAGAAGGAAGCCAGATGTGTGTTCGTGTGTGTGCATGCATGCATGCGTGTGTATGTGTCTATACTTGTATTCAGTGATCTTACATGGGAGAAAGAGAAGCAGCTTTGATATTTGGTATATAGGTTCATAAGACTAAAGAAAAACTGAAGGACACAGGCAAGAAGCTTAGCTACAGTCACCAAGCTATTTCTGCTTATAGCCATAATTACTCTTTCACTCAGGAGAATGCTAAGCCAACATAGAGATGCTTTTGTTCTCCACTCCACCCGTCACTACTCCTTTGAGAGAGAGACCATAGAGACCAGTGCTCAGAAAATAAATGAAAAAAGTAATTCAGCGTGATTCAGTTTCCCAACCTGTTCAATACCCACAGACTCTCTCCAGAGTTAGAAGAGACACTGGTCATCTCTGTGAGTGATAACACAGTCCAGGAATGCTACTTCATCTTTTTGACTTTTCTCTATGTCCTCTAAGGCTGGAAACATTGTGGTTTGCTACAAGACTCTCACTTTATTACCGGTTAGCTGTTATCCTTGTTCCGGCTTCTGCCTGAGCTTCTTTTTGTATGTCTCTCTTGCAGCTAATAGAAAGCTATAAAAATGGAGGCAGTCTGCTAATTCAGGGACCAGACCACTGTTCACTCCTTCACTACGCAGCTAAAACCGGCAACGGGGAGATTGTGAAATATATCCTTGACCACGGTAAGTAGGCATAGTGAACTTACCAAGGATCACTTATCTGTGAAATCCATTGCATTTTGCATTTTCTAAGTTACCCTTCATCCAGGCAGTTTTCAGAATGGCAGAAATACTCTCAAACTTTTAGCAGACTCTGCCCCCGCTTATTTGAGGCAGTCGTGGTTGCAGTCCACTGACACATGTGGGCCATCCTATCCAAGCAATTAATAGAAACAGTGTTCATACCAACCTCTTTACAGGCTATTTTTCAGACTAATTAGTTTTTTTTAAATAGAGGACAAAAATAAATGCAGCCTGGCATCGTGCACTTTATTTTTTTCTAGAGCTCTTCTGTAAATTAATGGGTTGGGATTCCCTACCTCACCTATATTTGCGGTTCATCATTGTGAAGATTCATGAGGATAATTTTTTTACATCTTTCCAGTTTCTCTTTTTTTTTCTGTTTGATCTCATTTATCTTTTCCACCCAAGTTACACTTTATTCTCTTTGAAAATGTCTGGTACTATTGTGTTCTCTGTGGCAGATCATACTAACCTTCCAGACTGCTTTCTAACTGGATTTCTAATAGTTGGTGCCAGATCGTTTGCAGGAAGTAGCATGCACTATAGCATCTGCCTCTAAAAACCCTTTGGAAGCATAAACATATTTAATGAATACAAAATCTAAACTGTTACATTCAATTTATCATGTTTTGTAGTATTTCTAGGAATAAAGAACAGGAATAAAGGGGAAAAAATACTGCCTAGCTAGTCTGTTTTAAATGAGAAGGAATGAAAGAGTCTAATTCTGCTGGATCTCGGTATACAGAGAGATTGGAAAAGTTTCTTTGAGCCCTGACAGTCAGCCTGTGGCTGACTCCTTTTGTACCCAAATTCAGCCTGTAGATAGTAAGCATACTCATAAACATTCACATCCTTTTTGCTCCTTTTTTTTTTTTTTTTTTTTTTTTTTTGCAATTCAGCAAGTATGTCTTATTCCATTCATTGATTCATTCATTTAACAAATATTTGTGTAGTGCCTAACGGGAGCTGCCTGTTATAGATGGTACACAGACAAAAATAAAATACAGTCACTGTTTTCAAGCAATTGCAGGCTAAAGAAAAAAATAAGATCATGTGTATAATTAAATTTAAAACCGATATATGGAGCTGTTTTAAGTCCTATGGTAAAGCCACAGATAGATAACATAGCTACCATTTATCAAGCACATATTTGCCAATTGTTTATAGTAAACACATCCCATCATTTGACAAGGTCCTTGCAAGGTAGGTACTAAACTATGAATCACGTTAGACACCCCTTGCTTTGTCTTCAACACCTTCTCACTGTGAAGATTCTGCTTGAACCCTTGGTCTGAAATACGGTAGAAAGGGTGGGTTAGAAAAAGGAAAGACCATGAAAACAGGAGGGCTGTGATGACAGGATTTCTTTACTCCTTGTAGGCTGGGTTGGATAATCCCAAACCTGTCTGCCCTGGAAAGCCTAGGTAGGTAGGATGTATTTTTGGTGCTAAGTCTGGGGCTTGTATCATTCCATCTCCTATTTCCCTGGCTATTCAGTCTCTTGCAGTTAAAAGCGTTCCTTTCTGGGCAAGAGTGAAGCCACACTAATATCTCAGGATTTCTACTGCACAAAGCTCAGGTGAGGGTTAGATGTATACTGTCGCTTTATTTTTGTTTAGCTCAGGTTTAAAGTTCTCCTATTTGCTGTCTTCTTGATCACTTCCAATCTACTCTCTTTAGTTTACCCTTTACCCAAGAGATTGAATGCTTGCTTGGATACCTCAAGCCATTTGGTGCCCACCTACCCTCTCTCTGGAGTTAGGTGAGACACTGGCCATCTATTTGAGTGACAACACAATCCAGGAATCTCTCTCTCCACACCCCCCCACCCATCTTTTCACCTTTCCTGGAGAAGCAGTATTTCCTCCCCTAGTCCTAGGATCCTCTCTGTATCCACCGTCTCACTTGGTCTCATTTAGGAGGCTGCAGTCAGCTCCTTTTTTTGATGAGGCTTTATTGAAGATGGACTCTCACATGTTTGGGGCTTTCAGCTGGGAGGGCTGTGGAAGGCCAGGACACCTAAGCCTTTCTCAACACCTGGTCTTTTTTTCCCAAGATCCTTCACAGCATGGTAGTGCTGGGGTTCCCAGGGGTGAGAGTGGAAGCTGCCAGATGTCCTGAAGCTAAGCTGGGAAGTTCTGGATGATCTCTACTGCATTCTATTGGCTAAAACAAGTCACAGGGCCAGCCCAGATTTAAAAGGTTGGGAAACAGATTCCACTGTTTGATGGCACGAGCTGTGAATAATTCGTGGAGATATTTAATCTACCACACTCCCTTATGTCCCAGTCTCTGCAGTTTAAAGTGAACAATGTCCTAAACTTCTGACTCACCTGGAATCCCTTAGAGCTTCGTTTTTCTATTTGACTTTGGTTCTGGGTCTTAAGAACCCAAGTTTCACAAATAAAAATACAAGATGGCCGGGCATGGTGGGCCCATAGTCCCAGCTACTTGAGGCTGAGGCAGAAGGATTGCTTGAGCCCAGGAGGTGTAAGCTGAGTGAGCTAGAATTGCACCACTGCACTCCAGCCTGGGCAGCTGAGCCAGACTCTGTCTCTTGAAGAAAGAAAAAATGATAACAATAATGAAGGTTTTAACATAAGTATAGCCCATGCAATATTTGAAATATGATTATACTAAAAATGAAAACAGCAGAACTCCTCATCTGAGTTGCCCCAGGGACGTGAATGATGAGTCCTGGGATGATATCACGCTAACACAGTAGCTTTTCACTTCCTCTACTTCCTCTCTTCCCCTGCCTCCAAAAATAGGGCCTTTAAAAACACCGTTCATCCAAGCTCACAGGCCTTGGAGTTTCTAACCCCAAATGTAGATCAGTACACACCTACTTTGCCTGGCATCAATTCATCTGGCACATTAGTCTCTGAGGGCTTTGATCAAAACCTAACATTCCAATACAAATCAGTTTCTCATCAACCCGCATTGACTCTTGCAAAGACAGAGTCACACAATACCACTCCGCCCAAATGGAAGGACACAAAGGAATTCAGTCTTCTTTAGGGGGGTGGGGGTGCTTATTTTTCCAATGCTTTGGTTAGATGTTATAAATTAATCAGCTTAATATTTATGCTCACGAGAAGAAACACAATGTTCACAGTAATCATCCTAACTTCACTTCCAGGCAAACAATTTCTGAGGTCTCAGAAGGCATCCTATACCTTTCCTGCCTCACCAGGATCTCTAATAGCACAGGAAGAAAGACTGTGGAGATAGGAGAGCACAATCCATCTCTTTTGTTTGTAAAGAAAATGTTATTATGATGTTCAGTCCAAGGATCACTGCATTTTTGATGGATGGCAATTTTTAACACTTTACTACTATAGCTGAATATGGAGACTTAAATGCAATTGATTCTTATTGAAATTAGTTTTCATCAACATTGATAGACATTGTCAATTTCATTTTTGATGTCTATCTTTTCTTTTTTATTTATTCAGAAATATGGATGTAAAATCATTTGATATAGCCTAATTCACCTCATTCCACAAGAGCTAAACACTTCAGCTCAACTGTCGTTTTGTTTTTTAATATCTTTACTTGCTGATTCAGTTTATATTAACCTTTGCATTTTATTGAAAACTATCATAGCAAAACCATTCCTCTCTTTTAGATGATAGAAACTCCTTTAAATTATAGTGTTCTTGAAGTCAGGGACAAGTACACAGAAAACATTACCCTTTTTCAATACTGTAATCACCTTCTTAAGGTGATCTCTCTTGATTGAAATAGTCTCTCCTAACTTAATAATGATGATAACTCTGGAATATCCTGACCTGACAAAGAAATCAGCCTTTCCAAGAGGCCTCAGTAAGTCTGGGATTTAGGGATGTATACCAGACTATGGCATTGTATTTTTAAATTAGCATCAGATTTGCAGTAGGTAAGTCTGATCAGTTTGAATTCATGTAAATGAAAAAAAAATAACAAATAAAAATTTTACACTATGCCGAAGATCAAGAAAGACATTCCTCCTGGTTATTGAATATTGCAAATCTCTTAAAGCCTTTGTTGTTTATTTACTTATTTTTTACAATTTGGTTTATGTCTGTCCCATGGTTTCATATGACATAAATCTGAAAAATTGTTCAAAGACTTGACTGTAAGGATGCCTTTAGTAATAGCAATTCTGAAGGATTCACAGGCTCTTTTCCAGGTGCACAGCTGATGTTGTTTGTGGCTCTTGAGTTGACACTTCCTTTGCTTCCTGCAGCCTTACTCCTGAGCCCCTCTCCCCTCTGCTCTGCCCTCTTCTTCATTGGCTCTGGTCAGGAGTGTGGGCCGCCACCATCAAGAGGACACCTGAACAAGAGTCCTGAGATTAGTTATTCTCCCAGACACAACAAGCAGCAACTGATTTCTCTTCTATGGGCTCTTTTAAAGCAGGCTGGGGGCTGTGCCACATGAGATGTGCGGTATGTTCTGAAAGCGCCATGGGAGGCTTGAATTTTTTTCAGCTTGCATCTTCTTCCTTTGGATGTCTTCTCTCATCTATACAGCATGCTGCTTTCCTTTATGAAAAACTGGAATTTGGACATTTAGAGAGTTGAAAAGAGACTCGGGGAGGAAGAGTTAATAATTCCACAGAGACTGGGAGAGAGACTAAGGATGCAGGGATTCCAGCTGAGATTCCTCTCAGTGCTTCCCGCTTTTCAGCTCCTTTCAACCATATTTTCTGCCCGCTCCCTCCCCCCTCGTTTGCCCCTCCAAGGGACTTTTGTGTTGTTTCTTTCCTTCGCCACCCTGCACACTCTGCTCTTTTGTTTTTATTCTCCCCACGCCTACCCCATTGCCTCCTACTGGTTTTCCTGATAGAAATCTCACTCATGCATTTCCTTTTTGATTTCAATGGGTTATTTTGTCTTCCCTCTTTTTCTGTCTTCAGTCTTTCTTTTCTCTTTTTTTACCCCCCTTTTTCTGCCTCTGGTCCCAGAGAGAACTGACCACCATCCTGCTGGGACAGGATGACAGTACTGTTAGCATTCCCAGTGCCAGCTCTCCCCACATCTGTGCAGCTTTTGTCCTGTGGCAGGGGAGGATTTGGAATGGTCTGCTGGCAGCGTCAGGGAGACTAATGGGAAATGAGGGCCCAGAGAGAGGCCATGGGAAGTGGAAGGAATAGCAAAGGGGATTTGGAGGCATTGGTGTGGGAAGCAAATTAAAGGATGCATGTGACAAAAGGCACGTCATATATAATACAAATATAATATTGATGACAAAGTCACATCAGCGGGAGCTGGGGTATCCAACAGAAGAGCCTATGGAATGAGTACTGGGCAGCAACATTGTAATTTGGAAGGCCTGGCTGCTTAACACGATGTTCACTTTCTCATTTTGAAAGATTTGTGAAGTTTTGCTTCCTTTCGCATTCCCCGGGTGTCTCCTGAATACTGATGTGTATGTCCACTTAACAGAATTTTCTTTCCCTTAACTTTCAGACCATTTCCCATATAGCATAGTCTTTTGAATCCGTATTTCAATTGTGAATCTTTCTCTTAAAGTGATATTGGCTGGGATCCAAAATGGCTTTAAAATGTCTTTTATTCATTCATTCATTAAAACATTTTAATTCCGTCCCAGGCACTTTTGAGGAAAAAAAAGTTTCTGTAACAATCACTGCTAACCTCTTCGTTCTAAATGTTCTAAATGCATTATCATATTTAATTTTTACAACCCTATACAGTAAGCTCTCATCTCCGTTTGACAGGTGTTGAAAACTGAAGTATGGTGAAGTTAGGTTACTTGCCAAAACTCATCCATACGTGAGAGATGGTCTGTGTCCTCCATATTCCTAATACCAGCAAGGGAAATGAAACATGGATAAATAACCACAATGCAGGGTGGCACCACGTGAATGTCGTAAGCAGAGTTCAAATGACAACTGATCTAGGGTTCTGGAAGAGCAGAGGCCGTTTTCATCTGAAATTTTCATGGAGAAATCTGCACCCATATCTCCTCAATAGGGATTTTATAGTATTTTTTCTGGTTCAGGTCAGCCAAAGGATGAAGGGTGGACATTTCAGTAAACCCTGGAAGAGACAGAGACCTGAGATTTCCTTTTCTATTGAGGAAACAACAGTGAATTCTCTGCTGACAATTTGATGATCTCCCTTGAAATTCCTTAGGGGAGATGGCATAGTGTCCGCAATCAGAACGTATGTGTATATAAAACAAGCCCCAAACTCAAATGTTACCCATTCATATATGTTGAAGGAATTCAATTGTCTTTATTTTTATTTTTTTGAGACAGAATCTCACTCTGTCACCCAGGCTGGAGTGCAATCATGGCTCACTGTAACTTTGATCTCCTGGGCTCAAGCAATCTTCCCTCCTTAGCCTCCCTAGTAGCTGGGACTACAGGCATGTACCACCACGCCCAGCTAATTTTTTTTTTTTTTTTGTAGAGTTGGGGTCTTGCTATGTTACCCAGGCTGCTCTTGAATTCCTGGGCTCAAACAGTCCTCCCACCTGGCTGTCCCAAAGTGCTGGGATTACAGACGTGAACCACCGTGCCTGACTAGTCTTTATTTTTTTCTCTCTTGTTTTTCTCCTTTTGTCTCCTTTCCTTTATTAGTGAGACTCAAATTAACTTTTCAAAAATCACAGGTGTTATTGTTTCTACACTAAAAGTCACAGGGTACAGTTAAACTCCACATTGTACAGTTAAAGCATAGCTCCCCATTGGGCAGTGCAGGTTCAAATAAGGAGAAGAACAGCCTTGTCTTAGGCTTCTCCTGGCATCCACTCTCTGTAACTCCTTCCTTGCTAGCATTATGCAAACAGTTATCCTAAAGCAGGCCAAAAATGATTAGAAAATGTACCTGTGCTGTTAAAAATAGCTGCCCATTCCCATCTGTAGTCAGCTGGCTGCTACTTTTGCCTCTTCTTGGCCAGTGTTCAGAACATTCTGCTATTTTGTGATTATCTATGTTGATGGGAGAATAAGGAAAGTTGAAGTTAATTAAATTGATTATTTCAGAGCCATTCCCCAAACCTTTTAATGGGCATTTTTTTTTTAGATATTAATTATGAGCAAAAGTTTCTTGCCTTGTTATTAGTGCCTCTGCCTCTCACCTCTGTCAGCTGCAGAGGATGAAAGGGCGTGGAGGGAAGGAGAGTGATGGGTAGCCGCGGGCATGCCTGACTCACAGACTGGATAATCAGCTCTGGAATAATTCTGGGTTGGCTGCATTTGTAGTGACTCTGATCAGAAATTGTGAAGAACAGCTTTCTTCCTTGTCCCCACCTTCATATTGTCAAATTATTGCTGTGCTAGCCCAATTAAAAGCCTTGAGGATCCCCTCACTTGCATAGAGGCTTAGACCCTGGATAACTGTGGACTCACCGTGGCACGGCTCTGAGAGCACTGAATGACAGAGCTGAATGAAGGAGAAAAGTAAACAAGGCCCCTGTTGCCTAAATAGTTGTGCAATTAGCAGTACCAATGGGAACAGAGCTACTAATGAGTCTAGGCTGCTCATGTTCATGGAATTTCTTTCAAAAGGAGTGGCTTAGAATGTTCGCTGAAGGTGACAGGCACTCTTTAAGAGGACCATTGGGTACTTAAGCCCCTTGCTGACGTGAAGAGTGCCCTGTTGGCAGCTAAATAGGCCTCAGGTGCTTGGTTCTCAGGACATAGAATTTGAGTCAACAAGTGGCTTCACATGTAAGTGGGAGTAAAGCGACCCTTTCATACCACATTCCTTCACTGATGATCCCATATCTTGATGTAGTGTGACCTGCTGTATCAGGACAGAGAATAGGACACTTCATGCTATCTAAAGTTGAAGCAGTACCTGTGGTGTGCCAGGCACTGTTTTAAGCACACTATGTGTATTGACTCTTTTCTTTCTTTCTTTTTTTTTTTGAGAAGTCTTGCTCTGTCACCCAGGCTGTCACCCAGGCAGTGAGCACAATCTCGGCTCACTGCAACCTCCGCCTCCTGGATTCAAGCGATTTTCCTGCCTCAGCCTCCTGAGTAGATGGGATTACAGGCACGCACCACCACACTGGGCTAATTATTGTATTTTTAGTAGAGACGGGGTTCCACCATGTTGGTCAGGCTGGTCTCAATCTCCTGACCTCAAATGATCCACCCGCCTTGGCCTCCCAAAGTGCTGGGATAACAGGCGTGAGCCACCATGCCCAGCCCTCTTGAACTCTCACAACAACCCTGTGAGATAAATATTATTATTAATTTGACTTTACATGGGTGATAAACAAGGGCCTGAGAGATTAATTAGACTTGGCCAAGACCTAGTCTGTATAGAGCTGGGATTTTTAACCAAGAAGGGACAGCTCCAGAAACCTCACCCCTGGTCACTGTCCTGTGCTGCTCTGCACTTTTGTATGTGTGTGGGAGGATAAGGATCATTATTCATGTTCTCATAGAATCACAGGACCAAGGACCAAAGAGGTATGAGTTAAATCTTTGTTGTTTCCTTAGTATAGGGTAGGTGCTAGAAGGATACAAAAAATAACTGAGGTATTCTTATATTCAACAAATATAGAATAATTTATTTATGGAAGGCATGCATTCAAAAAGCAAATACATAGTATGAGGGTAGAACCAAATAAGTGCTTTGGGAGCTGAGAGAAAGAATACATTCCTTCTGTCAAAGGTCATCTTTTGAGAGGACCTTGTCACAGACTAGCCTTTGAAGAACATGCCAGATTTAGATAGGTGGCTGTTCTGGATAGGGAGAGCTGGGAAAGCCTGAGAAATATGTGGTTGAGTGTGCAATTACCACTTTAGCTTTTGTGAAAAAAAAAAAAAATGGAACCCTGGGAACAAATTGAGGAAATGTAGTTCCAGATGAAAGACTGTGAGCTCCAGTGTTTAAATGGTTTAAATGCTTGGAAGTAAGCAGTAGATATGATGTATTGGAAACCTAGAAATCTAGATGATATAAGACCTTCTTATCTTTCTTGGTAACTACTTCTGCATGCTAATAATGTTCCAGGCAGATACCGGTTAGGAAGTCTATTTGTCAAATAGGACAAGCAGAAAAGACAAATAGGAGAGACTTTGCAAGAGAAGATTCACCTGGTCCCAGTGAATAGCAGATGTGAAAGAGAAGAGGTCAAGATGATTTGGATGACCAGGAGAATTATGAAATCCCATAACATCTCTGTTATGTTGTCCTTGGCCAATGACTTTCATGGTAAGAGTGATAACCTCTTCCACCCCTTCTTACTATGCACAATAAGTTAATTTTTAATAATAATGATATCCACCAATAAAGAGAGCAAATCCCCAGGATCATCTTTCTAAAGACTAAAATACTCAGTACCTTGAACTGTGTTTGGCACTTACAAGCATATTTATTCATCCATTCAATCAAATGTTTAAGCATCTACTTATCTCCAGGCTCTACACTAGACACCAAGGAATGACACAATGCTAGACAAAGCATGGGCCAAAACTTTAAGGGGTTTTCTGGAGTCTAGTTATAGGGAGAGATAAATCAGTAGGTTATTTTAAAACAGTTTGTTAAGTGTCATGATCAGTATCATGATCATATATCCCCCCTTGCCTGGGGTGGTCCCAACTTGGATGATAAATCCCATTACCCATTCAACTACAGGAAATAGGGTCAGTACATAAAGTGAGGGATTGTATAGGCAGGTGTTTAATAAGCTGCTTGAAGTGGGATCATGAAGGGCTTTATGGGGGAAAAAAAGTCTTATTGGATACCCATAGACCGAAGAGGGCAAGAGATGGCAAGGAGAGAAGCAGTGGTACAGAGCTAGAAAGGAAGACATTCCAAGCAGTGTTTGTAGACTGAATGGATTAATTCATGAATACACCAAACATCGTGAAAGGGAAAATTCACAGAATATTTCCATTCCTAAGGATGCATCTATAGTCATTTGATGTATATGCATAGTATTTCTTTCTGGTCTGAGAAGGGAAATGTTATAAAAAGTGGAATTGTACCCTAGATGATACGTATAGTATCTTACAGCCTTAATATTTTGCTTCATAAGACGCCATCCCAAGCAACTCGTTTGAGAATGAGAAATTGCCCTGATTCCTAAAGCCCACCTGATCTGCCCCTTTCTCCCTAGTTAGCCACTTAATTATTTTTCAGTTATTCTATTCCAGTTTTATTTCATAAACTTGATTGAAAGCTGCTTGACAGCAGAGATCATATCATTCTTTTGTATCTACCATTCTGTACATATTGGTTCATGGAGATTGTGAGTTTGGTGATGAGGAGGTAGAGGAATCCTTTTATTTTTCTTTCTGTCTTGTTATTCCTTTCCCCAAATTTAGCTTTCCAAGGCATTTTAATTCTGTGACTATAGATTTTCTGTTAATGTTTACTTTTTGAGCTTATTTTTGACGGTCATCTTGCTTTCTTCTTATTTAGGACCTTCCGAGTTATTGGATATGGCAGACAGTGAAACGTGAGTGTTGCCTTTTATTACATAGTCTGGGTTATTTTCTTCAGAACATATCTGGGAGAAGAATGTAATCTATAGAGCATATCATAGGTAATTTTAACTTAATTAATTCAAAGTCCACTTTCAACTTTGTTCATAAATGTGCAGGGCTAATAGCCTAAATAAAAAATTACGGAATAGAAATTGAAGACAATTGTCATAATGCTTGCCTCCATAGTCAGCGCTAATCATCATTTAGAGCTTGCTTCAAACAATGTACTTCTGCACTGGTGCATCTTGGAATGTTGAGAAGTCTAAATAATTACACTTACCTTTTAATATACCCATCACATTTATTCTTTCTCAACTGGAGTTTCTGAAAAAATGGGGCCCTACTGCCCTAAGGCATTATTCACATGTAGTGACATAACTTCTCTCTGTTAGTCTAGAACAGGACAAGTTATGAACCACCACTGAAGAACTGAGAACATAGTCACTCTATTTTCTGTCTTCTGTGGTTCAGAGAAGGAATCCTGATTGAAAAAGTCATCAGCTCTGGGATGGTGCCTAAACTGATGATAATGTTTGTTTTCAACCTTATTTCTAAAGTAGCGAAATAGCTACTGCTCCCCAAACAGGAACAAAGATAGGCTGTACAACTAATCCTGAAAGCCATATTTGAAAAGGTATAAAGATGAGTTGGTGTGGAGAGGAATGAGGTGGTGAGTAGCTAAGCATGTGGGAAGGAGGAGAAGTAGAAATGAATAGAATGGAGGACGAAGAGAAGCAGTAGAGCTGTGGAAGAAGCTGTCTATCGCTCCATAGAGCTGGTCCACATGCCAGCACATCCTATTGGCAAGATTATAAGTGGTGCCATCACTTACCCCATTTTGCCTTCTCTAAAGGCTGCTATTGATTTTTCCTGAAACACTTTGGCATTAAGCATCTTGGTGCCTTTGGGCTCAGGATAGGAATACCCTCCTCCCTATAGAGCCTGTCAGTGATGGGGAAATGGCCAGTTTCCCTTGCCCCTTCCCACACTGAGTGGCTGGCCTCAAGCCTGCTGCCTCCTGGGGAGAGCCCTGGCTCTCAAACTCTCCCAGGGTCTCACTGTGCCTCTCAGATATCCTCTGTGGCTGCCCCCTCCTTCCACCTGCCACTCACACAGAATCTAAAGTGGATAGAGCAGAGTGGGTGTTGGCCTGGTTCTTTGAACTTGGGTTCTCAGGAGATACTCCACTGCAGGCCGAGTGGCCATCAACCAAGGGCTGCGTGCTGTGCCTGAAGGGCCAGAGGCGCTCCACGCTGCTCCCTGTTCTTTCACCCAGTGCCTTTCTCGCTCTGCTCAAATGTATGCACAGAGAGAACGGCTTCAGTATTCAGATACATCTAGACAATTAGTCTGTTTAATACTGCATTGACTATCACCTAAATCAAATAGTAGTAGCTTTTAAAAAATTTACTAAACTTAATCAACACTATTTGGAAAGGGGGCTAGAGTCAGATATTATGATCAGGTGATGGCTAGCTCAAGGAATTTTTAGAAATCCCCTTCCCTACCTCCCCAGAATGTACCCTACAGTCAAAGTCTCAGCAGCCTACAGGGAAGGAGGCTGAGGAGCACCCGACATCAGCTCCCCTCACCCATTCCCTGCTGCCTCCAACCCCTTTATGGGTGGTTTCCCATTTCATCTTTGATTTAGGGGTGAGACTGCACTGCACAAGGCTGCCTGCCAGCGGAACCGGGCTGTGTGCCAGCTTCTGGTGGATGCAGGAGCATCTCTGAGAAAGACGGACTCCAAGGTAACTCGATGAGTGAGTGCAAACATCCTCCCGCTGGGCGAGATCGCAGGCACTGTTGCCTTTGCTTGTGACCATAGCACGGACATCCTTTCTGTGCTTATGGAAGTGCCTGGGGTTTTGGAAAAAGGAGGAAAAAATAGAGTGCTTCATTTAGAGAAACTGTGATTTAAATGTATAAGCACAAAGGGAGGGCGTGTGCTTGCCTATGGGGCTTTATAAACCTCTGAACACGTTGACCTTGGGACTTTGGAGTTGTCCTGCTGAACGCTAGCAGCCAAGTCATGGGAGTTGAGGTCTGAAGCCCAAGGAGAGGGGTCAGGACCATTTTCAAAGACTTTGGCCTGACTACTGAGAAGCCCCTTTGGGGTTTTCCTTCAGTACTTACTCCAACGTGGTTTAAATTCTATGATTCATATGGCCGCTTATATGGGTGCCAAAGGGCTTCTTTCCCAGCTCCCAGGATGGTAGGATCTGGCTTTGAGATGGTTACAGTCTTAAATCTGGTGTGTTTATGTAGTTCTTCATTTTTAAAAAATTCTTTCCATTTGTTTTCTAATATTATTCTCTAAAAGTTAACCTCAGGTACTAGATAGCATGGGAATTACTGTCATTTATAGGTATAGGAGCTAAAAGCCTAGAGAAAGTTACACATACCCTTGGACCAGTAGCTGAGGCTTAAATTAAATTGAGCTCTTTTGACGTCCAGCCCAGTGTTGTATCAGCAGGTTGGTGGTTCTCATTTGGTGCCAGAACACCCCAGCCACATAACAAAATCGGTTTGTTTATGGAGTCTGTTTTGTTGAGGTACAGTGATACCTGTGGCACTTGGCTTGAAATGTGGTTGGTTTCTCCACAGCAAAAGTTATGTAAATCTGAACTTAAAAGTGTCCACTTTCTTAGGACTATCTTAATAAGAGGGCAGTGAGGCCAGATATTGTACTGTGACATGTACGCCAACCTTGATAGCATCAGCTGGCGGAGGTGAGGCCTTAGGGGAAACTCTGTTTAGGAGAACTGAGAACAAGCTGCACCACAAGTTGTTTAAGTTTATAGAGAGCACCCAAGAGAAAGGGTTGAAAGATAGAGGGAAGGAGGAATTGTAGCTTAGTAGAGTTGACCCAGGGCTCAGCCTATAAGAAAGAAGAGAGAGAAAGAGGAGTTAGTTTACATAGAAGATCAACACCATAGAGCAGGGGTGTCCAATCTTTTGGCCTCCCTGGGCCACAATGGAAGAAGAAGAAGAATTGTCTTGGGCCACACATGAAATACACTAACACTAACAACAGCTGATGAACTGAAAAAATAAAAATCACACACACACACAAATCTTACGATGTTTTAAGAAAGTTTACGAATTTCCGTTGAGCCTCATTCGCATCCATCCTGGGTCGCATATGGCTTGCGGGCTGTGGGTTGGACAAGCTTGCCATAGAGGATTCTGATAAGCTCTGAGAGTTTTAGAACACTCTCGGTAGACTCCAGGAAAGAATGAACCACTTACCTATAGACACTTACAGAGAAGAATCTTAATATATAGTTGAGGCCTTCATTAAGCAGGTACCGAGTAGCTCAGGTTTTGGGCCAATGGTTGTAACCATGACACATACATAGATTACTTAGAAGCCTAATTAATGGCTTAAGCTCCATTAGATTTATTTAAGTGATAAGAATCTGCCTATGTGCAATTTTTTTCCCTGGGGCCTCCTCAAACTGCAGTCCACTTTATGAAATAACTTTGCCTTCCTAGTAGACTTTCTTTCCTTTCTGAGCCAGTTGTATTACATAGAACTCTCCACTTCCCTGGCAACCCATGAGCACCCTTGCTCTCTGAAGTCCCTGGCTGCCTAGGTATATCAAACACACTTGAGCTGTGTCCTGGTTTCTAGTGGTCTGTTACCTGTCTGGCTAGCTAATTGGGTACACTATTTCAAATGGCAGATAATTAGGTTGGTGTAAAAGTAATTGTGGTTTTTGCCATTAAAAGTAATAATTTCTCAATGTAATGTTCTTCCCAGATGTTATTTGCACTCAGATGTTTTGATGTTTAACCTGATTGAGAAACACACAACTTATAGTCAGGATTAATGGAGCCAGGTTATGGGGTAGGGTTGGTCTTGCCAGGGCCACTCAGACCACAGCAGCGCAACTGCCTCTTTACCACACAAAGGCTGGTCCTACACTCAACTCAGATCATTTTAAAAACAGAGAGAAGCCATGAAAAAGAGGGACAAACCAAACAGGAATCAGGAGACCTGGCTCTTGAGCAGGTCTGCTTTTTTATCTTTCTAAGTTTCTGAATCAGATAAAGGACTCAATGTTCATGGAAACTTCTTTCTATTTTGTGTTGTGTATGTGTCTGCTTTTTTTAAAAAAATGGAAATAGCTTGTTTTTATAATTATAAACCCCTCACATAGAAAACTAGTAATGTAGGAAGATATGCTCCAAAAAGCAAAAAATTGCTGGAAACCTCACAACCTAGACCTAGATATCATTAAACTTGTAATGATCCCCCTTCACATGTAGATATGCCTGTTTTTCTCTCTTGTTGTTTTTAACTAGATGAAGTCATACATACATGATATCGTATAACTTTTCACTCAACGTTATATTCTAGAGGTCTTACCACATGAAATAATATAGCTATACTTCATTACTTTTTAAGGATTTTTAAATTTTGCCATTCTGTAACTTGATGCTAGTTTAAAGTTGAATGTGATCATTACAACTGAATCTTCTCCTGGAATTTTTTGGAGAGAAGCAGCATCCTGAGAATTTCTCCTATTAGAGATCAGTTCCTCAGAAATCACCTCAAAGGCCCACCTCAGCAACCTCTCTGAATATTTGGAACCTGGAAATTCCAACCTCATTATTATGGAAGTAAAGACACAATTATCTACTAAGGCTGCAAACAAGTTGAATAAAAATTATTCAAGGAACTTCAAACTAGTGGTTAACGGCTAAATCCCAAGTGAATAAGTAACATTTTAGAAAGATTCTAGAGCCATTGTTACTTCCCTTTTGTCCTCTCCCCAGTAGGCTATGTAGAGCAGGTTGGATTGAGGTCGCCAGTATCTGTTGGGATAGCCGAGATGAAAGCTGAGAAGTCTCTGATAATATTTATAACACTTGTGTGCATTTGTACATGGAGCTATTTATTTGGTACAATGATCATGCCTCTACCCTTCCTTTGGAACTTAACATAACTTTTTAAATAGTTAAAACTTTATCATTGGACAAAAATTAGAAATTTTGAGCGATGCCAAGTAATATATACAGGCATTCAAAAGAATGGACACTCTTTCTCCCTTTACTGCTGACTTCTTATTCAATGGCCTCATTTAAAAAATAGCAATATATATATACAAATATATGTGTATATGTGTGTATACAAGTGTACAAAAGGCATTATAGTAGTCTGTAAGAAATTATATGATCATTTAAAATGTTGATGTAAAAAATTAATGACAAATTTATGATATATTACTAAGAAAGGTTGTAAAACAGTATGTAAATGAATTGTGGTTTTGTTTTTATAAAAATACGTGTAGAGGCGTATAAAAGACAAAATCTAGTTATCAATGGAAGGTTTAGTGGTTATCTTAGTTTGGTGGAATGATTAGGGATATTCCTTTTCTTCTTTGTGCTTTTCAAGCTTTCCAAGATTTCTTTAATCAATATCTACCACTTCTGTATTGAGAAACTAGCTTAGTTTTTAGAGAGATGAAATAGCTATAAATTGGGGAGAACTTAACTGAAGTCTGAAACCAATAAAGAAAACCTTTCAATTTTTTTATGACTATCCCTTCCTTTTAGTTTCTGTATGTTGATTTCCCAAGTTTAGAATAATAGAAAGAGTCCTAAACTAGAAATCTAAATGCCTGCCTCCCTATTTTTTAAATTCAATAATTTCTACCTCCCCATCTTCCAGAAAGGCTCTGGGTTTCAAAACTTGCTTTACCCCATGTTTCCTTCTGTCTACTGTTAACCTCTGTGAACTTCTGTTTCCCTAGTATAAACCCCACCCGTCAAAAGTGATAAACTCTTTCCCTTTCATTTACCAATCGCACATGTTCAGTTTAATGCCCATATAAGACAATAGATTTGAAAGTGTCTTGTAAACTCTAAAACACCAAATGTGAAAGGATCCTTACTAGCAAGTATCCTTGGGTAGTTCTGTTTCTGTGATTTTTGTTTTGTTTTGTTTTTTGTTTTTGTATTTCACAACTAGCGCTTGTGTCTATCTCTCTCTCTCTCTCTTTTTTTTTTTTTCTCACTATTTTTGTATAGGGTAAGACACCTCAAGAAAGAGCACAGCAGGCTGGGGACCCAGACTTGGCTGCTTACCTAGAAAGCCGTCAGAACTATAAGGTCATTGGCCATGAGGACCTGGAAACTGCTGTTTGACCCTGGTATTCGGGCAAAGAGGACATGAGCAAGCGTATCACATCTGCCCTCCCTGCAATTGGGCAGCTCCCCTGGAAGAAGCTGATGGAATTCATATATCTGTCTCTCTCCTGCAAGAATCTACCTGAGACCATGCCACTAGCTTTTAAGGGCTACCAAGATGTACAACAGAACATGATAGCCCATTGAGAAGGAGGCAGGATACCTGGAGATTTGTGGAATACAGTACGAGTTCCACAAAATTTGATCCTTATTGCTTCCAGCAAGTAGCATGAACTTCTGTGTTCACCTGTATAATTTATTTTAAAGATTCAAAGGATGTTCGTATAAATGGCACTGCTCCATCCTCCCCCTATGCATTGGTTTTTTTCCCTGTACCATACAATTCTACTGTAACTACCCATCAACTTAAAGAAAAATATTATCTCTTCTCTTTACATTCAGTCTTGGAAGACCACAAGATTGTCTGAAGGCCTTCTAAAACCTTCTGAATGTCCTGCAGAAATATAACTGTAAAACCACTTCCATTTCTAAGACTAAATATATCAAGACTATTTAGTGACTCTCTCTGCATGTCCCCCTCACCCGCCAACCCTCCGTTTCATTATATAGGAGCTGGGAAGTGCCACATGGATAATGTCAACTTGTGTGCTATATCTCTGAGGAATGGTGAGGTGGCATGGGAGATGTCTGTGCTTGGAGGTACCTCAGAGAGGTAACCCAGGGGTCAGCCCAGGCTGCTGGGCTGTAGCCAATAGCCATGCAGGACTGGTTCAGCTTGGGCTGTCTGTACAGCTCCGTACTGCCTATGTGTAGCCATCTTTGCCTTTTGCTGCAATAGAAGATGAGCAAAGGATTAAACAGAGGCCCACAGCTAGTTTGCAGAACCACTCAATTTTAAGTGCTGTTTAAATTGCAGAGCAAATAATCCTGTGTGGGAACTGTGGTTACAGGAAATGGAGCACTCTAACAATGTTTACTTCTAAACTTTGTTGAATGATAATAGAAAGCACCCTAATTGACTTGGAAAAAAAAAACAGCAAAAGCAAAAGTAGCAACATATGTCAACATATGTCACTGAAGTAGGAAACAGTCATTGGAATGTTGCACAGAGGCTAATAACTATAGACTGTTGGATACAGTGGTGAGAGGAGCCCCATTTTAGGTCTTTCTTTTAGGTTTTTGGTTTTCATTACTCCAAGTAATCCTTGACCCAAGAACAAAGGCTTGTTGTATGAGTTCCACTGCCAGATTTATGGGATGCCCGGATCATTCAGAAGGATGCTTCAACTATTATTTGTCAGGTCCAAAGGTCGTACTTGATAACCCCATTTTCTATGTATGGGGTAGTCTAATATATTATTTTATCTACTTTATTTTTCCCTTTTCAGAAAGTCCTTAGTGCAAACCACCATTGGAATCTAGCCAGAAATGTCTGTCAGATAGTTAGAATTGTAACATCTAAACCTGCCACGGATCGAATGGTATTTACAGGTACCTCTCTTAGGGACTCTGTGATCCCTAAAATATCAGAAGAAAATATCTGTCTTTCTGTCCAAATATCTACTTGACTTGGGGGTAAGTCAAAAATAAAAGTAGGTGTCCAAGGATTTTACTTTTGGCGAAATCTGACGTCTCCTGAGCTTATTTTCATTTTGTCCTTGGACATAGCATAGTGCTTCCCTAATGTTTCTACATATGACCATGAATGATAGTGTCTCTACATTTAATTTAAAAGTCTAATGGTGACATTTTGCTTATCTGAGTCACATTTCGGTAACATATCATCATTTTGAAAGTGCGGCTATGACGTGCTATATTAAACAGGAACAGCCTTTCAGTGGATGGGGATTTTATTACCACAGTCTTTCCATAGTCATTTCAAAATCAAATTGTTGGTGGGAGGATGGATTGGGTTGTGAGTAATCTACTTCCATATATCAGCCTCAGAAATGGAACTATCCTTTGGATATTACAGGAGACACTGCAGCAGATTGTTTCCAGAAGCTGGAAAAATATGCTCCAGGAGAATTTAATCACTGGGCTTTTGCTGGGGGATTTTTAGTTGGCGGGACTGTCAAGGAAATGTGATGACAGAAATATAATCCTTAACACAAACTGGAATCTGGCTTTGAATGGCATCTTCCATTCCCTGGATTGAGTCAAATGTTTGGCCAAGCAGTCAGTTATCTAGCTGTTACTGTTGGGATGAAGAACTCTGTTTTCATCAACTACCATCTCACATTTCTCTAAATACTTCCAAGTAGCCCAGAGAAAATTTAGGGTACAGGTGGCTATGGGCCAATTTCTAAATCGCTCCAATTGAAGACATAAATCTGTGTTATGAAAAATGATGAGTTGGTACTATAAGATTCCTGGTGCATTTGGAAATTGTTTCAAACCAAAAAAAAAAAAAAGGCATTAGAGTCCTGTGTTATTCATGGAGACCAATATTTGATATATCGCTTTGAAAAAAGCAAGTACCACTAGGACTTGGGATTTCCAAAATAAAGTGAGCAGAATAACCACATGTTTAATGGCTTCAACATTAAACCACCTCCTGTAGCATGTTTTAAAAATTGGTCCTGGGCTTTGGAAAGAGCTAAGGCCTTATGGTCTAGGAGTTTCCATCTCAGCTTAAGTATATTGTATCCCTACTATTAGGCCATCAGGAAAGCAAGTGATCTAGTCCTGGTCTGAAGAGCCACATAACTTTAACAGACATAAAAATATGTACCTATAGAAATATCATTTCTACAAAGCCTACTGAGACAGCACTGAAGAGGCAGCTAGCTTGGCTGACTCCTCTGTGTTTGTTTCTTTGTGTCATGGCACTGACTGCTTTGAGATTCCATTTTTAGATGTGGTTGATAGAGGAATGGAAAATGAAGAGTTATTAAAAGACAACATTCTGTAACCTGAAAGGTAGTCATTTTTGCAAGCTTATATTTTAATATTGTGCATTTAACAAAATAGAACACAGTTAAACTGTGCTTTATCATATTCAAGGACTTCATAAAGAATAAGAGAGAAGATTAGTAAGCCAAGAATGGAATAAATACCATGACTAGGAATTTTGCTTTCAGAGTTTGTTTCCTCTGTAGATGTGATAACCAAAAACCAGTGCAAGTTTTGAAACATAATTTAGCTGGCAAATGCACAGTGATGGAAATTAGTAATGACTGATGGAGAGCCCTACATACCTGTTGCTCCTTATCCTTTCAGAATGGCTGCTTTGGCAGATCTGCCTGTGCTGGGAGCTACTCAACATCACTTCATTTTCATCTGGACCTAGTGAGAGTCCCTTTGCCTAACGGATTTCTGAAATTTATTTATTTACTAGACCCCTTATAATATTCATGGCTTTAAAAAATGACACAGCATCTTTATTTTATTACATGTCAATTTTATTAATAATATTTAGGGTTTTTTTTAAATTATAAAAATGGCACATGCTTTTTATAAAATGTTTTAATACCACAGATGAGTATCACATCCACAGTCAAGGCATCCCTTTGTTCTGGTGTTGTGTCCCACTTCCCAAAAATAAATACGGTTAACACTGATGAACACTGTTGCTTGTATGTGATGTCAGAAATACTCCATCCATTCATGCACAAGTATGTATGTATATACGCATATACATTTACACACATATATAGACATTTATTTATATACACATGCAAGTATGTATACTATATTCATGTATATTGCATAGGTTTAGAAAAGAGCAAACATTTTAAAAGCATGCTGATCATTTGTATATGTCTAGTGAACACCAGTAGGCAAAGACAGGTTAAACAGAGAATTTCCATTTATTTTTTTGTTTCCACCATTGCTAGGCTTAGATCTGTCATGGCATTACTACAATTGCACTTGGCATTACTACAATTGCACTTGGCATTTTCTATTACCTGTGTCATAAAATTCATGACCAAGAGTTCCTGTAATTGTTTATGTTGCCTTCCATGAAGCATGAAACCTACCATAGCCCCAAGACTTATCTATGCTATGTTTGTATTTCAAGTAAAGGAGAGTTCTTTCCTCTGTGATGCTTACACCACTTTACAAGGCTGTTTATAACACTAACACTCAGTAGGTTGCCTAGTGATATTTAATTAGGGCAGGCTACTGCCGGGAAGGTGTAACTTCAGTGTAGTATGGGGTCTGAGCAGCTTGTCTTCCTTCCAGAAGGAGTAGCTAATGAAATCACTGAGAACAGCATGATATTTTATTCAATTATGCTATTTAAAAATGGGACTTTGTTAAAATGGCTCATCATAACCATCATATAAAACTACTAATTGCTCTATTTAAATGAATTATATTCATTTTAGGAAAAGAAGTAGAAAAACATCTAATAAATTAGCTTTCTGATTAATCTTTAACACTTATTTAATATAAAATGGCTTCTGCCTGCATCTTAATTGAACCACCTTTGAATCTCTCAACTCCTTTCACTCTGAATCTCATACTCAGCTGATTGGAAGTCCTACAGGCCCTTCTCTGCCAGGTCTGTCAGATCGACTTGGACCCTACCCTTTTCTGTGTCCCCAGTCATCCTTCATCTCTTGTCTCTCTAAGTTTTGGGCCATAGCAGCAGTCCTGTCCCTGAAGTTTCTGCCTACTACTGTCAATAATTTTGTCACACAGCTGCAAAAATCTTCCCCAGATATTATGCTCAAAATACATCAAAATGAAATTACCCTCTGGGACAAGTATACCTTTTACTCAAAGGACACATGGATGTCCACTGACCTTGATCATCTTATAGAATTATGGCAAGCATGATTCTGAAAATCTATCAGGTTTAGCAAATATCTGTCTTAGTCCCCTGAGGGTACACAATCACGGCTGCTGCTTCCTCATTCAACAATGTAAGCCACATGCCTCTTTGACGGCACCTGGAGGACTAGGTTATAGATTTTACACTGCTGAGGGCCATCTTTGGTTTTACACTGTCTCCTCACAGCTTAATGAGAAACCTGAAAATAAGAACCAAGAAAAGAGTCATGCCCTTGGACAACCTCCTCTCCCAGGACACTGAGATTTACTGACCAGGTCCCAGAAAGAAAGCAGAAAAATAATTCTTAGGCTCTTGTAGCATGGATTTTAAAATAGAAACATGAAAATTGAATGGTATCTTCATAATGCATAGACTCCAGAGTCTATTTACATATGTATTCAGTTATGCATGTAATCGTATGTCCATGAATCAATCATAAGTGCATGTATTTAATCATTATTTGAAAAATATTTGTCACTCTGAGGCAGGCATCATACTAAGGATATAACAATGAATGTAATAGACAAAACTCTTGATTTCATGAAGCTGGCATCTAGAAGAAAAGACAAATTCCAATGTGATAAGTGCAGTGCAGGAGAACCTCAGGGTGTCCAGCATGGGCTGGAAATTCAACCAAGGCTTTATTGTACCAGCCACTCATTAGCCAGCAATGTTTTAGTTGAATGAAAACCTAAGTAGGAAGAGAATAATATTTTGCATTTCCATTTTACTGGAGTCATAGTAGATTTCTAAAAATGTATCTGAAACTAAGATTTTAAAACAAGACTTAGAAACACTATTAAAATGAAAGCTAAGACTGATTTATTCTAGCTCTCAGGATAGAACTAGGAAAAATAAGCAGAGTTTTCAGTGGGTTTTGACTAAATATAAAGAAGATGAAGTATAAATAATATGTAATAGTGGAGTGGATATCACAGTTATAAACTTTCAGCCTCTGTTAGCTTTTAAACAGAGGATACCTGACCACTCTGAGGGGTGTTGTGATTAGGAATATGTGATTTGAGGGGGCTAAAATTAGATACTGTGATATTTCAAAAGATATTTTTTAATGGCTTTGTTGAATGGCAGGATTTTATTTTAAAAACTCATGAAAATCTTGATTTTTGATTTGTTAAACTTTGCTTTATAACTGAGAATTTTAAAAATATCTAGGGGAATGGCCGTTAGTTATCATTTAAAAAATTTTAAACTAAGCATGAATTTAAGAGCTAGTGAAAAGAAAACATACTAAAAGGTGTAATTTAATTAAAAATACTTCTGGAAGCTTATAAATTTTGATCAGTATTCTTAGTCATTGTCAAGTAAAATTCTATTAGAAATCTGTCTTACTGTCCATCCAATATAAAAAAGTGCTGTGGTTTGATATTCTAAGAGTTAAGTGTAATCTAGTATAACCACAGAAGAAAATTCTGCCTGTAAGGTATTTGGGAGCCAAGATGTACATGAAAGGCAATCATGGAAAACTCTTTGGCTTCTGCCACCAGCGTGGCAACCACAAGGGAGGTCCTACCCATGGAAATAAGAAAATAGTGATCCAAGTTTTCACCCAGCTTTTGAAATTTCAATATTTTGAGCCAAATGCCTTCTGAAATGGGAGGCTTTGATAGTGGGAAATACTGAAATTATCTTTTCCCTCAGACCTTTAGTGAAACACACATATAGTTTTCACTCTATGACAGTATAAACAACTCAAATCTATACTGTTTGTTAAGAACAGTTTCAAGAATTAAAAAGTGCTTTAGTGTTATGATGTATTGACATGTTTGAGCTTCAGTTGGGGTTCAAAACAACCCCAACGAGGTGAATAATGCATAGAATACATTTTAGATGAATGCACTGAATCTCAGAGCAGTGAATTCAGCCTGTGCAGATTCATATAGCAAATGATAGTGCTGCAGCCAGAACTGGGTCTTTAGAAATTACATATTAACATGTTTTCTAAGTAAGTCATTTTCCATCATTGCCTTCAAGGATGTTTTATATCAATTATTCAGATTTCCATAATATAGAAGATGCCTCCATGAAAAAAAAAATGTTTACCTAAGTTTCCACGGAAAGAATGAGTTAGAAATAAGGGAGAATGTGAAATCAAAAAGTCAGAGTTTTTGCTGTCGGAGAGAGGCTTGTCAGCTTGTACATAGTTCAAGCAAAGAAAAGTCTAATGTTTGCATACCAGGGTGGATTTCAAGAGAAGAAATTAACAGTGAGCGTTAATGGCTTCTTTAACTTATTTGTGATTCTCAGCATTTAAAAAATGTTAGTCCTGTTTTTCTTCCTTGGAAGTCACTATTAGGATGATATAATTTCTGAATGCTGCAACAAAAAATGTTAAAAATGGCCCTGACATCCAAGACTCTATTGCTCTAAGTTTATGGGTGGGTATGCAAGCTAAGTGTTATGATAATACATAGTCATATACATAGAGGTTTAATACACCTATGGGAAATTCCGGCATATTTGAAGTAGAGAAAAACAAACAGGCTTGAAATGTCCTTCAGTTCAGAATCTCATACTTTACAAGGGACATTTATGGGCAGATTGGTGAATATGTAGAAGGAGGATGTTTGATCTGGAAAGAAGACAAAATTGGATTAGGAATAAGAATATGTAGAGGAGTTAGGTTAAGTAGGACTGTTAGTTTCAAATTCTGCAGGGAAGATGATTTGTAGAATAAAATAAGGAAAGAAAAGAGCAATAACACATGAAAAGGAGTTAGCTTTATTACTTATAAGGATTTATTTTTCCTAAACATTGCATCCAGAAAAACAGTTTGGGCTTTCTGAAAAACAGTGAAGTTGTTATCACTGTTTCTTCTAGTAGTTAAGTGAAGATTGAACAACTAACTCAGAGATCAAAGGCATATCTTTAATTGTGAGAGATCTTGGACTAGAAAAACTCTGTGAGATTTTCTTGGTTTAAATGTCTATAATTTTAGACTGGAACAGAACTCAATTTGAGCCTATTTTTTTTCCCCAGGTTCCTGCCAACTAGATAGCAATGAAGGCATTTTTTAAAAAAGCTTCCATCATTGCAAATATATCCCAAATCATTTAGCAGCAGGGATTTCATGACCCTAAAAAGTTGCCTTGCTTACACAAACACACCTATGCTTTAGTAGAAACATATCTTTTTTAGGAGATTTGGGAATTGGCTAGCATTTTTGCCAATTGTTAGCCAATTTAGGAGATTTGGGAATTGGCTAGCAATTTTGTTAGCCAATTCCCAAATCTCCTAAAAAAGATATGTTTCTACTAAAGCAAAAAGGTCACAGATTCAGGAGTCAAAGTGAAAACAAAGGATTTAGTGTTCTTTCCCCTACTTACTACCCATTTGTTGTTTGGGATGTAGAATCAGGACTGGAGAAGAGGGTGGGAAATTCTATATCCTCTGCTAATACAGAGGCATGGAGGCACTTTCTATAACTTTTTGTCATGAAACAAGACTTAACCCCATATCAGTAGACTAATGTTTCTGTCATATTTCTGTCTAGGTGGATTACAGTTTTAATTGCCCATCATCCCTTAATTCTGTAATACAGCTTGAGTTCCTAGATTTCAGGTTGACTGGGTGAGGGAGGAAGTCACTTGAGGTAATTTTAAGAAATGAATCCATATCCAGAGTCTTGCAGAAAAGACCTGCTTCTACTCCACCTTCTTTCTTGTTCTACTTCTTGCCTCTGGTTTGGGGGCATAAAAGAGGGGCAGAGTTATGAGGAAAGGAAAAAAGATTCTCAAAAGTAGTACAATAAGAAGACTCTAGTAGTAACACAAATTCTCATGGTAATCTCAAACAACTGATAGTGTTAGCAGATACTGAAAATCAAACTCAGGAAACATACAGAAAGATTAAATTTGTTCAAAGTGGCTTCAAGGGGTATTAGTTGTGAAAATTTCAGTTTATGCAGCATAGAAGAATTAGATTGTGTGTGGAACTTGGGGGAAGTAGGGTCAGCTAATAGAAGAACTTTTTAATGGAGCTTTCCAAAGGACGAGGTGGTTTTTGGAAGGAGTTTGTCCAACCTCTTATAATACATTATGCCTGTCCACAAACTTGTTCTGGTCCCTGATAAAGTTTGAAAAAAATAAGGAATATTTAGGGTTTTTTTCCCACAAATCTAAATATATTCACTTAAAAATTCAGAGACTGTGACCTTGTTATTTTGGGTTTAAATATACATTTTCGTCTTAAAAATGATAGATATATGTTTACAAATTGTCTTTACTCTTCACTTATAAAACACACACATACAGATAGGATAGTCCTGTCAGTTTACCCTATTTTTTGTTTCAAATTTATAGGTAATTTCAAATTTATAGGTGTTGGTGAGATTTATCACTTTTAAGATACCATCTAGCCTTGATATTTATTGTACCTTCTATATGCAACCAAATGGCTCCTGATCTCCTGATCTTCTGGAGATCAAAGAATTTTTATTCGCCACTCTCCCCACCCATCATTGGTTGGATTGAGACTCTAATTACATACAAGCATAATTTCCAATGCAAGTAGAACTTTGATGCTCTCCCTGACTTACCGATTATAAGTTGGGAAAGTTTGGATTCTTGCCATCCTGGGGAAGGAGATTTAGAACTCTTATAGACAAAATATTCTAACACAACAGAATATTTTGCAAAACACATCTTTGAAAAGTCAGGGGCCAAAATAGTCTCAGCAAAGGTTAGCTTGGCTGTTTTTTAAAATTACCAATAGTTAAGTGGGCAACCATGAATCTGAATATTATACAGACCACCACTGACTGAAACTGAGGAAAACCATTCTTGTGAAAAACTAAGGAATAGAGGACAATCTCGGTTCTAAAAGAATGAATATATTTGATTTAATTTGATTTCTGAGTGGGAAAACGTTCCCAGGCATCCAGGGTACCCTTGGCTGTGGGTATTCCACTCGCAAAGGCTACATCTGTATGAAGAGTTGCAGTCACATTATAAAGGGCTTTTTCATGATTTCTGATTCTGCCCTATCACATCCCAGAGCCATGCTTTTGCAAAGCTGCCAGCTGGCAGGTGGAATCCATAAACAAGTAGCAGCTGTGGCAGTAGAAAGATTAAAGTTTTATTTCCAGGTAAAGGAGGATTCAGATAATACGAAGTGGAGGGAGGGTGGGTGGGGGGGTGGGGGTGGGATGGGAAAGGGAAGAATGAAGTTTTTTGTAACAAAGTCATAAAGTATTTTTCCCTAATTTTCTTGCATTTCCTATTTATATAAAGTATCTTGATCACTGTGTTGCTCTACAGAGATTTTCAATGGAGTTAATTTGGGAGACTGAACTAATCTCTGAAAAAGAAATTGACTAGTTACAGTTACTTTTTGGACACTTTTTCTGTATTGTGAATTGTGTGGAAATGTACAGAATAAAAATGAAGAAATGTAGTTCATTTGTTTATTTTTTTCTGGATCCTATAAGTAGTTGGTGTGAATGCTATTTTTAACTATAGTTAAGTTAGACTTTCAAAATCAGGAGGTAAAGAAAGAGTTGACTATTAGAGCAGGCAGAGACTAAATGGGGTCCCTGATAAGGTAGGAATTTAAAAAAAAATTAAGACTTCTGCTTCCAAAATGGACTAACAGGCCAGATTCGCCCTCCCACCAGATTTTTTTTAAAAAAAACCTAAAACATGTATATATAAAACAATGATTGTTAAGACACAGGACCTTGGCGGGGGCAAAAAAGGCAGTGATTCCTGAGAGATGGAAAGCAAATGATACAAGCCCTTTAATCTTTTCATTTTATAGACTTCAGAGAGTTTCCAGATAGTGATACAGGGAGTGCTAATTTAGGAATTCCTAAGAAGTTCCTGAGTTGAGACAGAGCTGAAAGTTTGGGAAATAGAGGCAGCTAGAGCTTACAAGAGATGAGTATCACAGAGGGGAGAACCATACAGAAAAGTAGTCCCACCAATCTGCAGCTACTTCCTCTTAAGTAGTCAATAAAGTACTGAGCAGTTTACGTATGTGAAGAAACTACTTGAGACTGGAGAAAGAGCCATCCAAAATGATCTAAGGGACAGTGTCCAGTGCTCACAAAGGACTGAGAATCGTGCCTGTTACCACTCATCACACTGAAAAACCTCATAATTCGTGAGGCACTGAATTGGGTCTTGACTCACCTATGAGGAGTAATTAACCATAGACTAAATGTTGCCCTAAGACTGCCTAATCATAAAAGCAAGAGCTGAAAAGACAAAATTGTTTCCAAATAATTGAACCTTATCTCTAAACAAAGCCCAAGGATATAGAGGAATATAAATTCACCTAGCATGCAAAAAGAAACATTCACAACATTTGACATCCGATGTACAGGCATGCAAAGAAGCAGGAAAATATGACAAAAGGAAAAAATTAGCCATCTGAAACTAACCCAGAATTGACATAGATGTTAGCATTTCCAAAATATTCAAATAGTTATTTATATTCCAGATGTTCAAAGAGTTAAAGACATGAAAAATATAAAAGAGACCCAAATGAAATTTCTAGACATAATTACATTATCTGAGATTTAAAATACGCTGCTAAAGATTAAGAGCAGATTTGGACGCTACAGAAGAAAAGATCAGTAAACAAAGATGTACCAATAGAAAATATCCAAAATGAAACATGGGAAAGGAAAGGGTTTCTAACTGTGAAAAAAATGCATTAGTAGAATGCGGGACAACTTCAATTATTTTAATATACAAGTGATGAGAGTCCTAAAAGGAAAGAAGAGAGAGGGAGGATATAAAAACAATTCGAAAAAATAATTTCTAGGAATTTTAGCACTTTTACTTTTAAAAAAAAAACTATACAAATTCAATAAGCTTAACAAACTCAAAACACAAGAAACATGAAGAAAACTAGATAAAAATACCCTGTAATCGGCCAAAACCACTGCAAAAAAAAATCTTATTAAAAACCAGAGAAAAAAACACATGAATAAAAATAAGAATACCAGTAGATTCCTTATCACAAATAATGAAAGCAAAAAGAAAACGGAGCACATCTTTAAGGTACTAAAAGAAAAAAATGCTATAAATCTATAATTCTTTAGCAACAAAACTATCTATAAAAATAAATGGGAAATAAAAACCTTTACAGATATATAAAAGCTGAAAGAGTTTAGCCAGGTGCGGTGGCAGGCGCAGACCTGAACTATAGACCTGAACTATAAGAAATGTTAATGAAAGTCCTTCAGACAGAAGAAAACTGTTACCATATGAAAACACATATCTACATAAAGGAATGAGGAGCAATGAACATTATAAGTATTTGAATAAATATATACATATATTTTCTTATTGTTATATTTTTAATAAATGACTTTTAAAACAAAATATTGATGATATGTGGAATTTTAAAGTAAAATATATGACAATAGTAGCATAAAAGAATGGAGGGGAGAAATAGAAGTATGTAACTGTAAGATTCTTATACTATTCATGAAGTGGCATAATATTACTTGAAGGTAGACCATGATAAGTTGAAGATACATCCTATAGCTCTGCAAGTGGAGAAGCTGAGAGGTCCCATTGATTAAGGGACAGTTCCCAAGAAAAATCCAGCCATCAGTGCAAAGGTTGTTAAAAAAAACACTGACTGATGGAATGTGTCTTCATGGAAAATGGCCAAGTGGAATCCTCCAGGGTTTCATTTCTCTACTGAAACAACCTGTAACCTGGGGGACAAATGACAAGAATCAGCTATTCCAGAACTCTGGGACCTAATCAGACACAGCAACTGGGGGAGTGATTGAGGAAGAGAGAGCCTATTGAAATTTGGGATATGCAGGAACCTCTTTCAGACCACAGGCTGATTGCAGAGACAAAGGACAATGGGACTTCAGTTACCACACCCTAAGAAATATAGACTTTGCAAAAATAGTTTGGAAAGTTCATCATACAAACAGATTAATACAGCTTGCAACAAGCAAAAAAATAGCTTCTGAGGATGAGGAAAATCTGATTTCCAGAGTTACCACTTTACATTACTGAAAATGTCCAGTTTGCAACAACAATAAAATCGAAAAGCATAAAAAGAAACAAACTTTCACTTCTTCACTTAATTAGCCTTAAAAAGAAGAGAAAATGATAAATTTTAAAAAATAAGAAAATGTGGATTATTCACAGGGAAAAAAAGAATTTGACACTATCCCTGAGGAAGTTCAGATATTAAAATTTATTAGTGATAGATGTCAGCTGTCTTAAATATGCTCAATGACTAAAGAAAACCATCAACAAAAGAAGTAAAGGAAATTGTCAGAACAATGTATGAACAATTAGGGAATGTCAATAAAGAAAAATAAATTTTAAAAAGGAACCAAGTAGAAATTCTGAAGCAGAAAAGCACAATAGCTGAAATGAAAATTTCACTAGAGGGGTGCAATGGAAGATTTTGGCAGGAAGGCAGAGGAAATAATCAGAAAACTTGAAGATGAGACAATGGAAGTTATCCAGTCTGAGCAGCAGAAAGAGAAAAATGAACAAAATCTGAGGAACCAGTGAGACGGCATCAAACTTACCAAAATTTGCATCATGGGAGTCCCAGAAGGAGAATAGAGGGAGAGAAAAGAGGAGAAAAATATATTTGAAGATGTAATGGCTCAAAACTCCTCAAATTTGATGAAAGACATGGACATATACATCAAAATAACTCAACAAACATCAAGCAAGATGGACTCAAAGAGATTGACACCAAGACATATTGTAGTCAAATTATGTAGACAGTCTTGAAAACAACAACAACAAAAATGACTTTTCATGTACAAAGGATCTTTAATGAGATTAACAGCTGATTTCTCATCAGAAATCATGGAGTCCAGAAGGCAGCAGGATGATAAAGTGCTGGGGAAACAACAACCAAAAGCCTGTCAACCAAGAAATTTATATCTGGCAAAATTACTGTATCCTTTAAGAATGAGGGAGATATTAAGACAGTACCAGATGCACAAAAGCTAAGAGGTTTTGTTACCAGTACACTTACCCTACAAGAAATCCTAAAGGCAGTCCTGCAGGCTGAAATTCAAGAACAACCAACAGTAATTCAAAGCTTTATGAAGAAACAAAGAACACTAGTAAAAGTAAATACATAGATAAGTACAAAAGCTAATATCATTGTACTTTGGGTTTATAACTCCTCTTTTTTTTCCTGTATGATTTAAAAGGCAAATGCATAAAACAATAATTATGAATCTGTAATGACCACACAATGTACAAATATGTAATATGTGACAATAACAATATAAAGGGAGAAGGACACAGATGATAGAAGTACAGTGTTTGAATACTATTGAAATTAAGTTGTTATTACTCATTATGTTAATTTTGATAGTTTCATGGGTTATAAATATATACAAACTAATTAATTTTACCCTTTATTATGTGCAGATTTTTTGAATGTCGATTATACCTCCACAAACTGGTTTTAAAAAAATCAATAGACTTTGTATTAAAATACGATAAATTTATTGTCATTACCCACATTAGAGATGGCTTTGGTTTATGAAACAGAAACATCTTTTCTTGATAAGTTTGTAAACCACAGTCTGCCTTAACAGCAATCCTAGAACAGGTTTTCAACCCTCATACAAGCAAGCAGCAAAGTTCAAATAAAGAATAAGTGTTATCCCTCATCAAACCATAATGCAGCTCAGATTTGAGAAGAACACCTGGCCATCACATTTCTAAACTTAAATACCAGAAAATAAATATAACTGTCCGTTTATTAAGAGTGCAGAGAAGTTTGGGATCTGTTTCTTCATTTAAAAATAACTCATGCAAAGTTTAATTCTAGGATCAAAATCAAAGGACAAAATCATCTTTAAAAAACTCTTATGAGAAGAAGAATGTTTCTCTTTAAATGGATCTTCATATAGTTAATGATTTTTCTTGGATTACAGCAAAATTCATGCTTCGTGAGATTTTCCTTTGTATCCATATGGTCAGGATTTGAAATCAGTGATGCACTATTATCCTCAAAAATCATACAGAAAGTCTGATTCAGATATCTTTAAGGATTCTGTTAGGGAAATGACTTGAGAATGTAAAATTTGCAATAAATTACCTCTCCCAAAATGCAGACCCAAACTCCAGATTGTGGGTGCTTAGAGAAAGAACAGTAATTTTAGGGCCCCCACCTAAAATTAAAAAGTGTATGTCCTTAGCTAAAGTTTCTAAAGCTTCCAAAAGGAAGTAAAAATTATTTAGGTAGAATAATGACTTTTCTCATATTTTCTTCTCAAGAATATTTAGATCACATTTTTACAAAGTCTTGAGCTTTTTAAGTTGCAAGGGAATAAAGAATAGATCAGCAAAATCAAATGTGTATTTATATAGTGTATGTGTGCACATACACATTTATATATTATTTTTGTTCATGTATCTATAAGTATATACCCATATGGGCGCATACGTACATGCACTCGCACACACACACACGCGCGCACGCACACACACACACACACACAGAGAAATGCAACCAAATATGAAAGGTCATCAACTGTACTCAGTGCTACTGGATCTCTCCATGAAACCTGACTGCCCAACAGTTACTGAAGGGCTATGGAAACTTGAAGCTTGAAGAATTTTTCTCTTTCAAATGTCAGAGTCATATTAGGATTTAAATTTTAAACTGGTTTATTTTAGGTTAATGTAGCCCAGTCTTTTAGAGACGGGAATCATCCAGAAACTTCCATTTAGCAGAATGTGATTAAGCCACCCAGGCATTCCCTAGGTCAGAGATTTTAAAATGAGTTCCTGGGACCAGCAGTATCAGCATCTTCTGGGAATTATTAGAAATGTAGATTCTCTGGTCCTATTCTAGACCTGCTGAATTGGATACTCTGGAAGTGAGCCCCAGCAATCTGTGTTGCAACAAGTCTTCCAGGTGATTCTGAGGCACTCTGAAGTTTGAGAACCACTGCCCTAAAACAAAGAAATGCAAATGAAATGGTTCAGTAGACCATTTAAAAGTGTTAGCCTACTTCTAGTAAAAAAAAATCTGATTTTAAGATCAGTATAATTCAAAATATTGTTAGTAAAGACTCAGAAAAAAAAAAGAGGGAAGAGAAACCTATGAATGAAGCCTTGCACATATTCACTTCTCCCTACTTTGATATTATGTGATGCCGGCTTACTCCTGTTTGTTTCTTCATTATTTAATTCCTTTTGTGCTACTTCATTTACAGTCCTACAATCTGCAAGCACTCACAGACTTTTACTTATTAAGCAGTCATTACAATTTCTGCGTCACATTTCCTCCCGACTCTCTGTTCACAGAAGCAATCACTACAAAGGCTTTATGTGAATCTTACTCTTAGAGTTAAAAAAAAGTAGGGCTGGGCGCAGTGGCTCACACCTGTAATCCCAGTACTTTGGGAGGCCAAGGCGGGTGGATCACCTGGGGTCAGGAGTTGGAGAGCAGCCTGGCCAACATGATGAAAACCTGTCTCTACTAAAAATACAAAAATTAGCCGGGCGTGGTGGTGGGCGCCTGTAATCCCAGCTACTCGGGAGGCTTAGGCAGGAGAATCACTTGAACCCAGGTGGCGTAGGTTGCAGTGAGCCAAGTTTGTGCCACTGCCCTCCAGCCTGGGCAACAACAGTGAAACTCCATCAAAAAAAAAAAAAAAATTAAAGAAAGTGACAACATGTAGAACTTTTAATATTGCTGCCAAATAGATTAAAATTTTACAACCGTAACAAATAATATAATGAATAGAAACTGTGCAGAAGGGAGAAGAGAAAATGAGGAAATGCTGAGTTGAAAATCAAGAACATGAAATTTCATTAGCATGGCATGTTAATAATATATGCTGCAGAGCTAAGTAGTATGCTAAGATTGCATCTTTTTTTCTGAAATATTTAAAGGCCATGACCCCAATGCAAAGGACATGCAATGTTCCTATCTTCCAGGTCAAATAATTTCTCTTAGATTTTTTAATTGCTCTAAGTTATACCACATTTTAGTTTGCTTTATATTTGAACTCTTTGATAATGTTTTTATGACTTTTTTCCTCTGGGTGTTTGTTATTGTCTCTTTGTTCTTGTTAAATGATAAAAAACACATATATGCAAACATTTTTTTCAACATGCAACTAATATCATTTAGCTTCCTGTTTATTTTTGGAGTTGATTCCATTCTTTCTTCTGAAAGCACTGGCTTGTTCTAATTTTGATGAATTGTTTCATAGACTTGCTGTATACTTATCACCCTAGGATTTTCTTATCACTTCTTGACTCACATATTTCTTAGCTTCTTGATTTGCTGGAGTATAGCCATAAATTACTTCTTAAAACTAGGCACTAGGGAAATAAATTTTCTGAGTTCTTACATGTCTGAAAATGTCTATTTTGTCCTTAGAGTTTGTCTGGTTTCAACATCATTTTTATTAGCAATCCAGAGAATTTTAATGAAGGAAAAGAGGGCCCATGTGCTTTGTGAAAAGTAGAAGTTAACTCACAAATATAATGGATTAAAATCAAAGAGCCACACGTTACGAAGCAAAATGTTTATAAAAATCAGTTGAACAACTTCACTTTACAGAGGAGAAGACTGTGATTTAAAAAGATTAAAACATTTCCCAAGACTACTCAGCCAGCTAGTGATAGGGGGACTTTACCAAAGCCCAGGGACTCCTCATCTGCAACTTGTATCATAATGCCATTTTCAAATGCTTTGCAAAGCCCAGGGACTCCTCATCTGCAACTTGTATCATAATGCCATGTTCAAATGCTTTGGATTCCACCCAAAGGCACTATTAAGATAAATGAAAGAGATATTTCTGGTAAAAGAGAATACACTGAGCCAGAGGAGACCTGAATTCCAATCCCAGCTCTGCTTCTGAGAAGCTGGACGTGTTGCTTCCTTTGCTTGGACCCAAATTGCCTTATGTGCACAATAAGAATGTAAGATTAATTGTCTCAGGAACTCTCCCTTCTCTCAAGTGGTGGAATTCTTTGAAGGGGATCTTTTAATAGACGACTCACTATGAAGAAGGGAAAAGCTTCAAAATTATCTATATTCAAGGACCTCACATTGGAAATCTCCACTAATACCACCCCTCAAAGTGTATTGTTTGGATGATATTTTTCATAGCATTCATAATTGGTTGGTATTACAAAATGCAAAATTAAAAAATAATATATCCACAGTCTACAAGGGTTAAAGCCCATAGCCCTTGTAGACTGCAATCTCCTTGAGAATTGTTTTGTGTGTGCTCATTTTCAGAGATCACCAGAGTCAGCCCCATGTTGCTAGTTCGTTGATTCTATAGGCAATTACTTCAAAGGCTTAAAAATAATGAGCTCAGTTACATACAGATGGAAAGGACCAGAATTTACACGGAACACAGATGCTTAATAACTGTTACATGTTACAACTACATTGAGGATATGATAATGATAGGAGGAAAGGAGTTTCCCCTTCTCTGATCAGTCTAATTAGATAGCGGGGTTTCTTTTCTGCTTGGCATTTTCTGAATCAGTTTGGACAGACCTACACTGCTATTACAAACTGGGTGACCTTGGTCTTGAAACATTCTTTTTCTTTCTGAGCTTCAGTTTCCTCATCTGGAATATAGAAAACAATAATACCAACCAAATGAAGTTGTTGTGGACATGAAATGAAATATTAGCCGGAAAAATACTGAGAACAATGCTGAGCTCATAGTAAATGTCTGATAAATTGTAGCTGTGGAAATATGCTGGAGATGACTACATTGTTGAAAGCCTTATGATATTTCTAGAGCACTGTTCTTTATGCTGTGGAAGCGGACGGGTGAAAGAAGAGGAGCCTGAATGCTTTTGTCTTGGATGTCTTAGTCAGTTTACCTATTCTTTTTATTCTGACTATGAAATCCTAACCTACAGTTTGCCTCAGTCCTTTCTTTCCCCTCTATCTTGTAAAAATGCCTTCAAAATGAAAGATGTATAGATTTTGACAGTAATAAATAAGGTACAATCCTGAAAACTTACAGTGAGAGAAAATGTGGAATAAATATAACCAAAAGTTTGAAATGAAAATAGGAGAAAAAAATGTCAGCTTGTCCTAAACCTAGTTTCATATTATGTCAGTCTGTGGACTTCATTGCTTTAAAAAGAAACCACTGTGCTGTCTCTTTCAAAATGCAGGGACACACATCCCATATTGACTATTTAGTTTTCAAGTCTCTGAATAGCTTTCTTATTCTAAATTTGCCTGTTTTAAAACTATCTTCATTCTTCTGAGAATCATCAGATTTCTAAACTCAGATGGCCTAGAGCCAAACTTTTGAAGATTGTTTTATAACATTAAAGCCTCTGACAATATTCAAGTTGTAGTGATATTCTGTAGGTACTCCAGATATCCCATAGGGCTCAGTTTCAGTTCCTGTCTTGTCACAGTACTGGAAACCTATCTTTACATTTCCTCTATCCATAACTTTTCATCTCAGCTCTGGAATTGCATTTGGCCCATCTCATCTGAATTTAGTTTCCTTGTACTTCCACAGAAAGAAAAATGCCTCCTTAGCGCCAAGCTGAAGTTTTAAATGAGGACTATAATATATTTACATCCATTGTCACTGATGATGGGTATGAAATACAGGCTCTTATGGCAGTTTTCAATTACCTGTACAGAAAAATCAATGGCAGCAGCTTGTGCTGGCTCAGTGAGCTGTTGGCTGACTGTAGGGAGAGGTTTCAGCTGT
This sequence comes from Pan troglodytes, assembly GCF_028858775.2. Taxonomy (NCBI): domain Eukaryota; kingdom Metazoa; phylum Chordata; class Mammalia; order Primates; family Hominidae; genus Pan; species Pan troglodytes. Next base: position 152,734,519 of record NC_072404.2, on the reverse strand, counting down.
TCTGTCTGCCAATGACAACATCATTCCTCCAACAGAGGCCATTAAGAGTGAGATTCTCAACTCCTTTGGCAGTTGCCCCTGTTAAAAAGTACACACTTAATCGCCAAATGTGAAATGATTGTTTAGGACGTCAAGAGAATGCTTATACTGAAAGAATGAAATCTTCTAACCATAAACCAAACTCAACTCATATCTTTCATTCTATTTATCTTGTATAAAAAGAAGTAGGGAGTAGAGGTTGAATGGACAATACTAAATTTCATCAGAGTGTTCCACAGTAGTGCTAGTCATTTGATTTAAGAAGTCCACTCAAGAAAAATTGATTTCTCAGAGATTTATTAGCTCTGTTGTAATTTTTTATTTTCAAAGGACTAAACAGGCTGTAGTTGCCTGGGTCATAAGCTGGTTTAGTGTACTCAGTGATATAAATTGTTTGAACTAGAAACCCCAAACAGGTGTCTCTGGTTGACTCTTATTTTATGCCTCCAGTGAATTCTGCCCCTTGATATTAATGTCCTGTATAGTCCCCTCACACTGACTTTGGTTTGTCCCTTTTGCTAGTTACTGGGGCCTGTCCTTTGGGTATGCGCCTTCTTATAACCCAGCACCATGATGAGAAAGCCCAAGCTAGCCACAAGGGGAGTCATGCAGGAAAAGATGCCCAGCCAGCCCGCATCTGTTTCAGCCATTCTAGTGATGGCATCTTCAGATAGGTGGTTGAAGAAGCCATCTTGAATATCCCAGTCCTAGCATGTAGCAGAGTAGAACTGCCCTGACAAGCCCTGTCCGAACTGCAGAATCATGAACAAATAAATACCGAATTATAAAGCCACCAAGTTTTTGGTGATTTATAATAGCAATAGATAATTGAATCAGATTCTCAATGTCTGCAAAGAGACAGCCCAATAGACTTGACTACTTGTGATCCCTTCGTTTATGTCAGTCAATTCATTCTGCATTGCGAAAGTCCCCATTTTGAAAATTAAAAGACCAAAAACAAACAAAAGAGAAAAACTAGAGTCCAGAAAAGTTAAGCTAGAAATAGAATTTAAGTCTAATCATTCCTGCCAGTATCTGCTTTATTTTGACTCTAGCGGTCTCTAACACTTTCATGGAAGTAGATCATGATGAACAACATCTGGAACATAGTAAATGCTAAGTTAGTATGAATTAATTTATTATCATTATTGTACTTTTTCTTCTAATGTTCATCTAAAGCCATCAGATCCATGATTATATCCACATCAGAGCATATAGTATATGCTGATAATAAGGTCTTTGAGAGGAAAAGGGTGAGGGGAAGGACTGAAAATATATCAGTAGGATAATGGCTCCATCTACTTTCTCTCCTCATCGAAGCAACAACTGTATCAGTAGCTTCTCCCTAAAACAGAGTATTTCATCTGAATATTCTCTGATTCAAGGGTTCTGCTTCAAGTCTTGATGATGACTTAGGGAGCTGCAGTCTCATTTTTTTCAGAGCACTTAGATTCCAGCTTATGTTTTTTCTTCTCCCTTTATCTTTCTCTCTCCTCTACCCTCCTTTCTTCCCTGTTTATCTTCCTTCCTTCCTCACTCCTTCATTCTGTTTTGATAGAAAATCAATCACTTAATGACTTGAAGGAGTTTCAGGCTCCTAATGGAGAGCTACTTTAGACTCTTGGGAAGGAGGGACCACAGGGGTTATTTGTGAGTTTCTAAATCCCAGGTATGTCAGCCTGAAAGACCTCTAACTGTGGGGGGTCAAAAAAATCACAAATTTGAGGTTAAAGTACTAAAAGTTATTTTATATTCTATGTCCTTTCTTGTGATATAGCTTTGAGGTTAAAAAAACAGTTTATGACATATTTTATCAAATTTACTATTAACGTAGCTAACCAGTAATATTCTAGTTACTGAAGTCATCATTATCCAAATCCCTGTAGTTGAAAAGATGCATAAAATCAAGAATCAAAAGTTGCCATGACCTAGCACCATTCACTTTTGAGCATATGGCTAATAAAATTAGTTTCCTTTCAAAGAGCCTTCTATTCCTGGCACAAATACCCATCATCAACCAATCAAGATCTTATTGATCAGTCTCTAGCTAATTTTTTGAATGCTCTAATGCCCTAACAACCCAATATAATACAAGAAAAGTCAGCTATAGAGACAAATCATGGACTTTTAAAAAGATAGAGGACAATGATGGGTAGTCTCTGGATATGAGAATAATCTGAATAGCAAAGAATTGAGGAAATTTTGAAAAATTAATGAGTTATATATAATTAGAAATATAACCATGCTGCAGAATTAAAATGTGAAATGAGGCATATTGTCTTATATAATTTTGTTGGATAAACAGAAATGCAAATGTAAAAAATAATGCTTGATTTATTCTTTGTGTTAATAATCAATGTTTATTTGTAGTTAAAATCTAAATTTGATAAATAATATAAAATATTTTAGTTTTGTTCCTCAATATAGAAATCCTCAACTTACAATGAAATTTTGGCCCCTTATATATGCAGATATTTTATAGGTTCCAATTATTCTCAGATAATGACACCGTCCTGTTTATACTAATGGTATGACATTTAAAATTCAACTTGCGATACAAAGAACAGAAAAAGATGACCACTTATTGAGTGTCTTTTATATTTTGTGATGTGCACTAACTATATATTACACGTATTTTCTCATTATTAATCTTCACAATGACCTTCCATGGTAAGAAGCTATCAAAAACTCCACTCTATAGATGAAGACACCAAGACTTAAAATTTAAGTAGCTTGTATAAAGTCAAATAGTTATGGTGTGAAAGAGAAGGAATTATGTTTGTAAGTTGCTTATTAATGGTGTTCAAGAAGGACCAAGTAAATAACCCACCACCTTACTGCTCAATTTCTCTGCCAGTTGAGAAATTAAAAATGAATGAATGAATAAATGAATAAAAATAAAACAAGACAAAGCAAATAAGAACCCAAAATATTACCTTTATTACTGATAAATCTTATGTTGGAAATTGTGGTGCCTATTGTGGAGACTTCTAGAATGATGCAGTCCACAGGATGACATTACATGTGGTTCACTAAATCTCCTCAACTGATATGATTTGGCTGTGTCTCCATCCTAATCTCACCTTGGATTGTAGTTCTCATAATCCCCACATGTCGTGGGAGGGACCTGGTGTGAGGTAAGGGAATCATGGGGGCGGTTACCCCAATGATGTTCTTGTGATAGTGAGTAAGTTCTCATGAGATCTGATGGTTTTAAAAGGGGCTTTTCCCCTTTTGCTCAGCAGGTCTCCTTCCTGCCACCTAGTGAAGAAGTTGCCTTTCTTCCCTTTGCCTTCCAGCATGATTGTAAAGCTTCCTGAGGCCTCCCCAGCCACGCTGAACTGTGAGTCAATTAAACCTCATTATAAATTATCCAGTCTCAAGTATGTCTTTATTAACAGCATGAGAAATGACTAATACACCAACCTTGAAGTCCAAAAGAAATGTGAATTAGTACAATTGGGGTTTTAAAAATTCATCAACAAGAGCTATAGCATTGGCTGTTCAGGAAAATGAAGCTTTTAAAACATACATCCCATCTTAATAACATTTCATCACACACAGCTCACGTGCCATTATCAGAGATAAAACGTGGCTGAATGAGACATTGATATGATTTATTGGGAATACATCTTGTGCTCTTAGTAAGTTCCTCTTCTAAACATTATGATGAAAAAGTACTTGAAATAGTATATTTCTCACCTACTAATTTTACCTTATTGAGCCAAAGAAATGAAAACGTTGTTATCTAAAACAGTGATCCCTAACTGTTTGGGCACCAGAGACTGGTGCCGTGGAGAACAATTTTTCCATGGACTGGCGAGGTGCAGGGGATGGTTTTGGGATGAAACTGTTCCACCTCAGATCATCAGGCATTAGATTCTCATAAGGAGTGCACAACCTAGATCCCTTGCATGTGCAGTTCAAAAAAGGGTTTGCATTCCTATGAGAATGGAATGCCACCGCTGATCTTACAGGAGGCAGAGCTCAGGCAGTAATCTCGCTAGCTGCTCACCTCCTGCTCTGCGGCCTGATTCCTAACAGGCCATGGACCAGTACCCAGGCCATCTATGGCCCAGGGCTTGGGGATCCCTGATCAGAATACATAGTCAAGTTCAGTGTACATGAATTAGTGATCAATAGATCTTGAGAAGAAATTCTGAATTTATATGGGAACATCAACCCAAAAACTCTAAAGGAAGAGACTGCAATAGAAAATAAAATGGAAAGAATAGGACTGTTTTAAGAATGTCAGCACAGGCAGAAGCAATGAAGTGATCTGATGAAAATGAATAGTAAAATAACAACTTTTCCATCACGGCAGCTTTTTATTAAAAAATGAAATTGCTGAAACTCAATACAGAGGAAGTACTGAAATTCAGCATTAAGTAAAAAAACCAAAAAACAAAAGTTGGTACCAAAGACTGTTTGGTTTTTTGGGAAGAGATCATCATGTAATTACAATTTGTTCGTCCTATTAAAGGCAGGAAAATCTGTATGTGCCATGCAATCACTGTAGCAGATGTGTTCGTTGGCTGCCCCAAAGCCTTGGCTTCTCTAGCCCCATTTCATTTGCCTGGCTCTCATTACAGAGACTGAAAAAATTTCTATCTTCAGTTTATTCAACTTTCCTTCCGGGTCAGGTCACATATGGAAAGAGGGTCTCCTAGGAGCTTTTGGGAGGATTTCTCCTTTTTCCATTAGAAAGAGGTACCCAAGAAGGAGCACTCTTTATACTATCTCCTGAGATGCAGCCATCATGAAACCATAAGGAACAGAACAGCAAGGAACCGACACCAAATAGGCTGTGAAATCTTTGAGACACTGAACCAATGCCACGACCACTTATTTCCAAAGTCTTGCTATATGAGGCACCATTGTTAACTAGGTTTTTCTTTGATTTGAAGCTGAAAGCATTTCTAACTATTTCTAAAAGTGGAGGTCACATTTTAAAATGAAACTTATCATCTGAATTCCTTCATGACTTTTTTCTGTTTCGAAAGGCAAATAAACATGATGATTTATTTCCCACAGATGAAAATGTTATATGATGTGGCAAACATGTAATAAAAAAATTGGGAAGATAACTAAAAAGAACTGGAGTACATTCTGGGTCTATCTATCTGGGTCTATCGGGCTCAAACTCCAGCTTGACTGTTTCTAGCTGTTTGACCTCATCTGAAAGTTAGTAATAATCAGAGTCATTTACATCATAGGATTATTGTGAGAATTACATGTGATATTTTTAAATTGCTAACCCCCATGCCTGGGAGATTACAATGATTGTACCCCGTTGTTATTATATACCTTGAATTAATTGCAAAATAAATGTTCAATTTTTATAGTCATTTTCTTTATGTCAAATTGTATTTTTTTCCAGTTTTCTAGGAAGCCTTTATTTGCTTCTTAAATGTACTAATTTTCTCTTTCTTGACAAAACTCCCATTAGTGCCACATTTTTTTCTGAGTAGTTTTCAAATGCTTTAGAAGCAATCATTGCAGTCTTTTTACCTCTCTCTCACTCACCTACTTAGGATGAGACCAAATTAGTATAAGGGAAGTGGAGAGAAGGGTCCATGATGGGGGTATAAATTAGCTGGAGGCAGGTATCCAGCCCTACATATGTAAAAACAATTCCAGAGAAATTTCAAGTAGCTAGGTAGGGGAGATTTCAGTGGGGGTGTGAAAATGGAGCAGAAGTTAGGGCACCATTGATCTTCCCACACATATAAACACAGGGCCAAAACAAAACAAAACAAAAAACAGCACTGAAAAGAAACTGACAGAAGTATGTAAAACAAATAACAGTAACTTCCCCTCTCCACAAAAAAAAAAACAAAAAAACAAAAAAACGGATTTTTGAGAAACTGAGATTGCTGGCCTTCGGCAATAGAAAAAATCTGCTTGCATGCTAACTAAATATTCATTAGGAAGATTATTAAAATGGTTTAGAGAAGGGCATGTACAGTGTGAGTGGTAAGAGTGGAGAGTGACTGGGGTGGGAACAAGGATTAGTTAAGCTATCAACTTCATCACTTAAGTAAAGAAGATTTTTTGGTTAACAAAGACATGGCTTCCCTTTTCTCTAGTACACTTTGATGTAAGAGACCACCAAAATTTGGTTACTTCTCAGAGTGGGGGAGAAATGAAAGAATTAGCCATTAGCAAAGTTTCTCTTTTTCACTTTGGATATAGAATAGACACATCAAAAGACACCCCATTTAATATGGCAAACTCTAGTTTGGAAAGATTTTTATTATGGAGTTTGGAGCTTCTAGTATAAATTAATTTAAAGAGGCATTATAAATGGGCTGATTAAATAAATTGGTTCATAGTTTTGGATTATTCATTGAAAACACACATAAAAGTTGAATATAAAATTGTCAATATGTGTCATGGTATATACTTCTAAATTTTTCTTAAATACTACATTCTCAACTTGGATCTCACGCAAACATCTGAACTCAACATTTCTGAAAGTAGACTCATTTCTAATATTTCAATTCTGTTTCCTGGCTCAAAGGTTGGTACCATCAATCACAAAGCTGGAGTCATAGGGGTTATTCTTGATAATTTTGCTCTTTCAGCACTCATAGACAATCATTCACTGTTTCTTATCAGTTGTTTTCTCTCTCCTCTGTTGTCCCTCCATCAGCATTTCTGGTTTACTTATTTAGATCTCCATCATTTCCCACCTGGATTATTTCAACTGGCACCCATGAGATAGGAGGCTGGTGGGACTTGTTTCCTGGTCATGACCCCACTGATAGAAGCAAGATCTGGTCAAAACAGATACAGTAAAGAAGTCGAGGCCGGGTGCAGTGGCTCATACCTGTAATCCCAGCACTTTGGGAGGCTGAGGCGGGTGGATCACTTGAGGTCAGGCGTTTGAGACCAGCCTGGCCAATATGGTGAAATCCCATCTCTACTAAAAGTACAAAAATTAGCCAGGTGTGGTGGCATGCACCTGTATTCCCAGCTACTCAGGAGGATGAGGCAGGAGAATTGCTTGAACCTGGGAGGAAGCAGTTGCAGTGAGCCAAGATCGCGACATTGCACTCCAGCCTGGGCAACAGAATGAGACTCTGTTTCAAAAAAAACAGAAGTCAGCCCACACCAGCAGATGGCAGTGACCTCTAGTTGCCCTCGCTGCTCATTAGGATAAAGACACTCCCACTGGTACCATGACTGTTTGCTAATGCCATGGCAATGGGCCATGGCAATGGCCTGGAAGTTACCTTATATGGTTCTGGAAACGCCCTGTCCCTTTTCCAGAAAGTTGTGAATAACCTGCCTCTTAATTAACATATGATTAAAAGTGGGTATAAATATAGCGGCCAACAACCCATACACTGACAATGCAGGCCACACTCTCTATGGGTTAGCTTTGCTCCACAAGAAGCAGTACCGGTACAATAAGAGTTGCTTTCTCTCACCACTGGCTAGCCCTTGAATTCTTTCCTCAGTGAAGCCAAGAACCCTTCCAGGCTAAGCCCCATTGCCTGCCCTGCATCATCGTGGTGACAATGAAGGGATGAGACAAGGTGGCAAGGTGGCAAGACAGCTATTGGTGATTGGTGAGATGGTGAAACAGTGATCAGCAGCTGGCAATAAGGAAGGAGACAAGATGGTAAGACCAGTGATCTGTGAGGCAATGAGTAGCGAGCAACAGATGATGAGATAGCGAGTGGCTGGCAAAAGACGGCAAGGCAGATGATCGAAGCTGCAGAGCTCTAACACAGAAGCTGTAGATGCAGAGCTGTAATGCTAACCAAAGGCTTCTCTCAGAGCCATTGTCTTTCCTGGCAGGTGGCGGCAGCAGAGCAGAGTGAACAGGCAAGTGGCCACAGTGCTGCCTCATATCATACTCAACACTCTGGCCAGCTGATCACAGGGCCATGCCCCGATCCCCTCACAGCAGCCAAGCCTGTCCAAGCCAAGGAAACCTGAGGAGGAGACTTTCACCTGAGCTCCACACTGGAGACTGCTTAGAGCCATTTTGGCTCATGTGGATTAGTGAGTGACCCCTCTGCCCCTCCTTCAATATTGGGTGAGCAGGAAATAAGGCCTTTGACTAGGTAATCAATTTGAAGTCACCTGCCATTTGGGGGCCCTGGACAGAAGGACAACTAATCAGCTATGACAATTGGTCATTTCTCCTCTAATGCCATTTTACTTTTTTATCAGCCATTTTATTTTCCACCCTGAAATATATGTTTTGTTTCCAGTTTTTGGTGTGGCTCCCTGCTCCTGCGTTTGGACAGTTGTTTAAGACAGGATACTTGATTGTGAGAGTGTTCACTCTAGGATTGTGGGTTAGAGGCCCACTTCAGGATTGTGGGTTAAAGGCCTACCTTCACTGTTGGTCACCTTGTACATGCTCTGGAGTTTTTGGCATTTTGAGCTGGAGACCTACTTGAGGGAGGCATTGTGGGTTTGAGGATACCCACTCTAGGATAATTTTTATTCTTGCTTTTTTCTGTTTCCTGCCCTATAATCCAAAATGCTTAATCCTGTCACTGCATTTTCCCTTTTCCTTCTATGTGTTGGTTAATGAAAATACTTCTTTTGCCATATTTCATGGAGAACACAGTAGTATCCTACTTCCCAATCATATTTCATAATCCACTTTCTTAATGCTTTGTTATCTATATTTACACCTTCTCTGCAGGAAGTGGGAATCTGAAATGAAAAATGATGAGAGCTCATTTATTTTTCCTCTTATTAGACTTAAAAAACTTCTGTGTCTAGTAGAGATGCTTGTCAGACAAAGAAACAACAGTAAACATCCTGAAGGACCCACCACTAGGGTGCCTTATAGACAACTGGAGCAAATTTAAATTAGAAGGTGATATGGTTAGCTCTTTGTCCCCACCAAAATTTCACCTTGAATTATAATAATCCCCATGTGTCAAGGGCGAGACCAGGTGGAGATAATTGAATCATGGGGGTGGTTTCCCACATACTGTTCTCAAGATAGTGAGTTCTCATGAGATCTGGTGGTTTTATAAGGGGTTTCCCCTTTTGCTTAGCTTTCATTCCTCTCTTGTCTGCCACCATGTAAGATGTGCCTTCACTCATCCTTTGCCTTCCACCATGATTGTGAGGCCTCCCCAGCCATGTGGAACTGTGAGTCCTTTAAACCTCCTTTTCTTTATAAATTACTCAGTCTTAGATATGTCTTCATTAGCAGCCTGAAAACAGACTAATGCACCACTCATATCTCATCTTGAATTGTAGTTCCCATAATCCCCACATGTCGTGGAAGGGACCTGGTGGGAAGTAATTGAATCATGGGGGTGGTTACCTCCATGCTGTTCTCATGATAGTGAGAGAGTTCTCACGAGAGCCGATGATTTTATAAGGGGCTTTTCCCCTTCTGTTCAACACTTCTCCTTCCTGCCATCATGTGAAGAAGGACGTGTTTCCTTCTTTTTTTGCCGTGATTGTAAGTTTCCTGAGGCCTCCTTAGCCATGCGGAATTGTGAGTCAATTAAAGCTCTTTCCTTTATAAATTACCCAGTCTCAGACACTTCTTTATAGCAACATGAGAATGGACCAATATAGAAGGATTAAAAGAAAACAAACTCATTTTCTACTGTGACACCATTTGGGTTCAATGAACATTGGGAAACCAAGAAATTAGATCCAAAAATGGCTCTTTATGTCATAACACTATTTTACAATTGGACTTATTATATAAAAAGGAAGGAAAATGGGGAGGGATCCCTTATGTAATGGCTTTTATGGCCCTTTACCAGACAACTATAGGATGTGTTTGGCTCATGTTACTTTCAGACAGCAAGAAGCTGCACCTAGGTGACCCCTCCTAGTTATTCCCCCTAGATGTCCCATGCTCCCCTGGAGCCTCCTCAGTCTCCCAATTCTAAGGGGAGGCCCACCAGTTCTCTAGTGCAGGATTCCACCACAAGGTCATCAGGCACCTCTCCCCCTTATCCAACTAGCCCCAGCCTATACCTCTCACTGCCCGAGGAAGTAAGCCCTACCAGTACCACCAGGAGGGGACCCCTATATCAGCCCCTAAAATCAAACCTGTGTCCATTGTGGGAGGTAGCTGATAGAGATGGGAGGGACAATCAATCAGAGTACATGTGTCCTTTTCTATGTGTGATTTGGCTTTATGCAAGGAGAAATTTGGCCAGTTTTTGGAGGATCCAGGGAAGTTCATTGAGGAGTTTGTTGAGTTGACTATGTCTTCTGACTTAATTTCACATGATTTGCAAAAATTATTGTGCACCTGCTATACCACAGATAAGAAACAGATGGATCTGAGTACTGACCAAAAATATGCAGATGGAGTGGCCACACATAACCTAGACCATGCTAGTTATCATGTGGAAGGAGATACATTTCCAGATATGGACCCTCAGTGGAATTACCAGAGGGCTTCCCAAGATCTCAAATGCAAAAATCACATGGTAACTTGCTTAATAAAAGATATGAAAAAGCATGTAGTTAAGCCAGTTAATCATGACAAGATTAAAGAAGTAACTCAGAGAAAGGCTAAAATTCCTGCTATATTTCAAGGCCATTTGGTTGAGGCATTCAGGAAATATACTAATACAGAAACAGACTCCCAAGAATGGCAAACTCTCCTGTGTATGCATTTTATACTCAATCTGCCTCTGACATTAGGAAGAAGACATAAAAGGCAGAAATGGGACCTCAAATTCCTATGAGCCAACTCTTAAACATGGGCATTAGAATTTACAATAAGAACAGAGCAGAGGAAGAGGAGAAAATCAAAAGAAATAGCCAAAAGCACAATTGTTAGTGACTGTTTTAGGCCCCCAGACAGCTCAGGATTGCTCAATCCAAGTAAGTGTCCCAAGATAGATGTCTAGAATGTTCAGATAAGAACCCCTAATCCATCAGCCCTTGAACCAGAATCAATATGTCTTCTGTAAACAAGAGGGCCATTGGAAAAGGGACTGCCCCAGTTTCCAAAGGGAGCCTTGGTTACCCAAACCCATCATTTGCAGAGGATTTAAACAGCCCAATATCCCCCATGACTCCCATTAGACACCTTAGCATCTCTACAGAGGAACCTTGGGCAACCCTTAGTGTGGCAGGTAAAAATACTAAGTTACAATGTACTCTTTTTGTGAAAGACTGTTTTTGCCCAACTTAAAAGTACTTAAAGGTTAATTAAAATTATGGACATGAGAAGGTGACTTATGAAATAAGGTAGAAATTAACTAGTAAGTAGGCAAGAGAGATATATGAAGAAAGATAAGGATATGAAGGTGTATTTTTGGTAAAGGATGGTATAAATGTAAAAGAATTTTGTATGAGAAAGGATCTTGTAAGATAAATGATTGTCCTACAGTAAAGTGACTGGTTATTTATAAAAGAGGTGGTATAGGACTAGTCAGAAAGTTCAAGCATGTTGTAGATGGTCTGTGTAAGTCATGATGAGGCTCATCATGGGGGATTTATGAAGGAATTTTGTGTATGATTAAGTTGGCTGTCATTCAAAGGCAATTGTTTAAAATAATCTTTCTAGAAGATGGTCTCCTGTGTTAAAATAAGCTTTTCTTAAGGTATAGATTTGCTGTTAATAAAATTTCAAGAAATTTTGCTTTTCAATACTACAACCTATTCTTTTTTTACATTTCTCAGATTCATATCTCAGAAATTCAACTGTCATGTCTCACTATTTTTAGCATTTTTTCCTTTTCTGAAGGCCTAAAACAACTGTCTTCAGCTTTTTCATCAGTCTTTGTAATTTATTCTTCTCCAGTTCTAATGGTTGTTATGTCCTGATGCTAAAATATTTTGTCTTGGAGGTCTATAAAAGCAAAGTTTTCCTCCAGTATAACTTGATTCTATACTCTTGTTTTTTCATAATGTGTAACTTTAGTTTTGGCTGTTGGTTTTTTACTTATATTGCTTAAAGCCGTTTTAAGGGTAAATTAGTGCCTGCCTGCCTCCATTCCTGTCTGGCCTAAAACATTTAATTGGCTATAAGAAACCTGAAAAATTAATTCAGGCTATGGCAAGAAACAGGGTTGGACATTCCTAACTATGCCTTCCATTGGAATTTAGGCCAAGTTCAAATGGCCTTCCAAGAGTATGGAAATTGAGTTGCCCTTTACCACAAAGGAAAAGATTAGCTCCCCTGCTCAACCAGGAGATCTAGTCCCAATAAAAACCTGGAAAGAAGGATTTCCTGAGGATCAATTACAACTAAAATGGAATAGCCTATGTTAGGTATTGTTAAACACCCCTAATGCTGTTAAACTTCAGAGAATCACTAGCTAGGTACACCTGTTCAGGATTAATCCTGTTTCTTATGAGTACCCCCAAGTTCAAGAGAAGGACCATGACCTATATTAATAACTCTGAACAAATGGAGATTACCATTCAAAAAATGATGAACAAGCTACCTGGATACATAGATATAACCAGGGCACTGATCCCAACTATATCTGGTCAACTATCAAAATGGCCTTTCCAAGTCTTACCTGGTTTTGACCTTTCCTAGGACCTTTGTTATCTGTTGTGTTGCTACTAATTTTTGGCCCTTGCTTGTTTAACCTCTTTGTAAAGTTGGTGTCTTCCAGGTTACAACAATTCCATGTAAAGACAAAGCTGGCAAAATGTTTCGAACCCATCCCATCTTCTGACCTGGAAAATGAAAACATTATGCTTTTGGACCCCTTAGATCAGGTATCCAGGAATTGTTGCTCCTCCAACCTAGGAGGGCCTATGCCCGTGAAATCAGCAAGAAGCAGTTACAGAAGATGGACCTCTGTTCTTCTGAAACCTCCTAAAGATTAAGGAAGAGTGTGTAATTTCTAAGGGGAGGGATGAGATAGAAGGCTAGCAGGACTTGTTTTCTAGCCAATACCCTGCTGATTGGAGCAAATTCTGGTCAAAACAGATGCAGTGAAGAACCCAGCCAAAACCAGCAAATGGCAATGAAAGCAACCTCTAGTTGCCCCACTTGTTGATAGCATAAAGATACTCTTACAGGCACCATGACAGTTTACAAATGCCATGGCTGTGGACCATGGCAATGGCCTGGAAGTTATCTTATATGGTTCTGGAAACTCTCTGTCCCTTTTCCAGAAAGTTCTGAATAACCTGCACCTTAATTAACATTTGATTAAAAGTGGGGATACTATAGCCAATATCATACTGAATGGGCAAAAGCTGGAAGCATTCCCCTTTGAAACCGGCACAAGACAAGCATGCCTTCTCTCACCACTCCTGTTCAACATAGTATTGGAACTTCTGGCAGAGGCAATCAGACAAGAGAAAGAAAGAAAGGTATTCAAACAAGAAGAGAGCAAATCAAACTGTCTCTGCTTGCAGATGACATGATCCTGTATCTAGAAAACTGCATTGTCTCAGCCCAAAAGCTCCTTAAGCTGATAAGTAACTTCAGCAAAGTAATCAATGTGCAAAAATCACATGCATTCCTATACACCAACAATTGATGAGCAGAGAGCCAAATCATGAATAAACTCCTAATCACAATTGCTACAAAAAGAAGAAAATACCTAGGAATACAGCTAACAAGGGATGTGAAGGACCTCTTCAAGAACTACAAACCACTGCTCAAAGAAGTAAGAGAGGACAAAAACAAATGGAAAAATAACATGCTCATGGATAGGAAGAATTAATATCATGGAAATGGCCATATTGCCAAAGTAATTTATGAAATCAATACTATTCCCATTAAACTACTATTGTTATTCTTCACAGAATTAGAAAAATACTACTTTAAACTTAATATGGAACCAAAAAAGAGCCTGTATAGCCAAGACAATCCTAAGCAAAAAGAACAAAGCTGGGGGCATCACGCTACCTGACTTCAAACTATACTACAAGGCTTCAGTAACCAAAACAACATGGTACTGGTACCAAAACAGACACATTGACCAATGGAACAGAATAGAGATCTCAGAAATAAGACCACACATCTACACCATCTGATCTTTGACAAACCTGACCAAGGCAAGCAATGGAGAAATGATTCCCTATTTAATAAATGATGCTGTGAAAACTGGCTAGCCATATGCAGAAAATTGAATTCCTTACACCTTATACAAAAATTAACTCAAGATGGATTAAAGACTTAAATGTAAAACCCCAAACAATAAAAATCCTAGAAGAAAATCTAGGCAATATCATTCAGTACATAGGCATGGGCAAAGATTTCATGACAAAAACATCAAAAACAATTGCAATGAAAGCAAAGATTAAGAAATGGGATCTAAGTAAACTAAAGGGCTTCTGCACAGCAAAAGAAACTATCATCAGAGTCAACAAACAACCTATGGAATGGGAGAAAATTTTTGCAATCTATACATCTGACAAAGGTCTAATATCCAGAATCTACAAGAAACTTAAACAAATTTACAAGAAAAAACCCAAACAACCAAAGTGAGCAAAGGACATGAACAGATACTTCTAAAAGAAGATGTTTATGTGGCCAACAAACATGAAAAAATCCTCAACATCACTGATCATTAGAGAAATGCAAATCAAAACCACAATGAGAAACCATCTCACACCAGTCAGAATGGTGACATTAAAATGTCAAGAAATAAAACATGCTGGTGAGGCTGTGGAGAAATAGGAACACTTTTACACTGTTAGTGGGAATGAAAATTAGCTCAACCATTGCAGGAGACAGTGTGGTGATTCCTCAAAGATCTAGAACCAGAAATACCATTCAACCCAGCAATCCTATTACTGGGTATATGCCCAAAGAAATATAAATCATTCAATTATAAAGATACATGCACGCTTATGTTCATTGCAGCACTATTCACAATAGCAAAGATATGGAATCAACCCAAATGGCCATCAATGATAGACTGAATAAAGAAAATACCGTACATATATACCATGTAATACTAGGCAGCCATAAAAAGGAATGAGATTATGTCCTTTGGAGAGACATGGATGGAGTTGAAAGCCATTATCCTCAGCAAACTAACACAGGAACAGAAAACCAAGCACCACATATTCTCACTTATAAGTGGGAACTGAACAATGAGAACACCTGGATGCAGGGAGGGAAACAACACACACTGGGGGCCTGTCCAGGTGGTGGGAGGAGGGGGAGCATCAAGATAAATAGCTAATGTATGTGGGGCTTAATACCTAGGTGATGGGTTGATAGATGTGACAAACCACCATGGCACACACTTACCTATGTAACAAACCTGCATGTCCTGCACATGTATCCTGAAACAAATAAAATATAATAAAATGAAATAATATAAAATAATAAAATAAAATAAAGTACAATAAAATAAAGTAGGTATAAACAGAGCCGCCAATGGCCCACATGCTGTAGACTCTGGGCACACTGCCTGTGTCCCTGCTCCACAAGGAGCAGCACTGGTTCAATAAGAGTTGCTTTCTCTCACCACTGGCTAGCCCCTGAGTTTTTTCCTGGGTGAAGCCAAGAACCCTCTCAGGCTAAGCCCCAGTTTTGGGGCTCACTTGGTCTGCTTCATCCAGGCTTCATCTTTTCCTTCTACTCTATCTACGCAATGCAGCCAGAATGTGACATTTTACAAATGCAAATCTGATATATAGTATTCTCTGGCTTAAAGATATCAAAGCATTCCTATAAACATAAAATTAAGTCAACTTTCTTAATAATACTGGCAAGGTTGTCCATGCTTATCTTTTCAGATTCATCCCCTACAATCTCTTGCTATGCATGTTATATAATGAAAAAAATGGCAAATCTATGAGAAGGAGTTAGTTGTCTTGTTTCAGTTTTGATTACTTTTTCACACATATTCTAAGATAGTGTGTGTACATATATGCATATATATATATATAGACTTCTTTCAATTCATCCTTTCATTTTCTTATCTAGATTTCCACTGTAATCTCCATCTGTGTCAGTTGAAGATGTCAATCCATTCAATATAAACCAATTAGTCGGTAAGGTAATGTGAGTGCTAAGAATGTAGCTTCTTATAACAATTATTATTCATTTGCAGTTTGAAAAAAATGCAAAAATCTGAAAATTATATGCCAGAATATATTATGACAAGATTTAGACATGAGAACAGGTTGTAATTAAATGAGGTATTTACAATACTTTTAATTTTCAATATACTAAGCCTCACATTGCATACTGGATATGTACTATATTCACCTCAATTCTTGGAAAGCTTTTTTCAAACTATTCAGAATTAAAATAAACAAGTTGCAAATTGTGCATGCTCTGTTTTCAGGAGAAGAAAGCCTCAATACAAACTGAATGTGAATGGACACTGAAAGGTAACCACTCAGAAAGCAGCTGATTGGGGCACTCAATTACCACTAAATAATTCAGCATCTCTAATGGAAATCAGATCCAGTGTTTCCCCAGTGAAGGAACAGCCTTTCTTGGTTACCCAATACTCAGCTAGCTACTCAAGGGCTTTAGAGAAAAACAATAAAGTAAAAGGTAAGAAATATTTTAATGGTGTTCACATTCTCTTGGGTGCTTTCCTGGTAAGAAATTCCCAACTTCCTAGCAGCTGCTGCCATTATGGGGAGACATGGAGAGTGAGAGAAAGAAATCAATATTTAAATCTGAAACAGCCAGAAAGTTCAAGGAGGGGTGCCAGTATTAACTGGTTTGTGTATGTGTTTGGCCTTTCAAAAAAACCCAGTCTTAAGAGGAGAGAAGACATTTTAAGTAAACAACTCATTAGGAATCACACAGCAAGGTTTGGTTAGCTCATTACAAACACATTTAATTTAAGGAAGAATATTCATGTGAGACTTTTGTCTAGAAACTTCAATAATAGAATGAACTGTTGCATAAAGTAATGTGTTTTTTTCTCTCTCTCTCTCAAAACAGGAAGAGAATATTGATTTCCCAGTCTTGGCCACCAGCCCCACCTTGTCTCACTATAAGTACTGAGATGAATGAATTTATGTCTCTAAAAGCACTAAGCAATCTTCAAGAGAGTACTGCTTTATAAATAAAAAAAGCTTTATTATTATGGGGTAGAAATGTTAGTGAGAAAGTTGGAACTCTTATCAAAGGGTGTTGGTGCCCCGACATTTGCTGTCAGCTCTGAAAAGGTGGCTGCGAAACTCATTGTATCCAATTCTGGTTGGCTTGGGGCCCAGCATACAGTGGGATTTCTGGCCAATGGCCTCATACAGTGGGATGGCTGGCGCCTGGCCCAGGGATTAGAGTGCTTTCATTTCTTTGTCTCATTGATATTAGTCACAGAATCTCCCTTTTCATTTACAACCCAACACCCACCCCCACCCCACGCCACCCCATGCAGGCTGGGGACAAGGGGGTGCAGAAGCAGAAGTTGCTGCAAACTCTGAGCTCTTGTACCCCAAGAGAAAGAAGAAAATGTCCATTTCCAACTCAGCTATCCAACATCTGTATGTATTTTGTTATGCACATTTACCAGGAAGTTGATAGTCTGTTATGTCCTTGAAAGGAGAAGTGCCATAAAGATATAAGATACTGTAAGTTAACCTTGGATAAACAAGGTATTCGGTATCTTACGGCTTCTTTTTATTTCTCCCTCTCTCCTCCTTTCTCCTCTTTCACCCTCCCTAATGAACTAGTGACTATTTTGAAATTTCATCTCAAAGAACAATCTGGTGAACATAATTTGTGGGCACATTTTCTTCAATTCCTAGATATGTGTGTGTGTGTCTTTATGTGTGTGGGTGTGTGGGTGTACTCTTTGGAAAAAGCCATATATATCATTTATTGATAACTTTCCTTCATGTCTTTCCTTTACATGTGCATGTGTAATTGTGTATTTGTGTGCATGTATGTGGTGTATGCTTTGCAAAATCCATCAGTGATAATATGCCCTAGAGCCACATTCTGCTTGAGTCTTAGAAAATGCTCTGCTGAGTTCCATAGGATAAACTTTGGTCTTGAATAATAATAATCATGTCTGAGATATTTATGCTCAGAAACTGAAAGTAATTTCCAAAATAAAACCAAGAACATGAATTCCTAAATAGCAACTGATCTAAAAATAAACCACAGAGCTCCAATACATCACAACACAGTGACCAAGCTTTCATCTCTTTGCCTAATTCCCTTAAAAATCAATTTATATAAAAATAGAAATATTAATGCTTTAAATAAGGTCTAAATTGAATATAGGTAGATAACCTTGCTCCTTTTCATTATATTACAGAATTGCCATTAGTGAGAAATCAGCTAATTCCAGGTACAAAATACTCCCATTTTCTGGAACCAGCTGAGAGGTAGCGGGAAAGAGGGAGAGAAGAACCCTTAGATCCTGCGTAAATGCCCTGATGAAAAGTTGTCACCCTCTTCATTAGAGGATTAAACTTCAGCTTCTTCAGCTATGTAGTAGGAATACTGATATCTAACCTTACAGGGCTCATGATGTGCATTAAATGATAAAATGTATGTGAAAGACTTTGCAAAATTTACATTATTCAGAGAAGGCAGTGTTGTTGTAGTACTTGAAGATGTCAATATTTAAGGGGGTGTGTTCCTGCGACTATATCTTTAAGGGCTTCTAAGTTCCTAAAATGGTAATAAAGTGTCTAGTTTCATACTCAGAACAGCAGGAATTTTAAATATTGCCAGTCCTGTCATATTTTAGAGATAAGAAAATGAAGGTCAAGAGCCATTAGTGATTTATCCAAAGTCAGAAAACAACTCAACAGCAGATCAAGGGAATCCTACTTCAGCTGATTTTTAACTCCAGATTCTTGTATCTGTATGCCTTTCAAAGGACAACTCACTGTTTGTTTTTTTAAATAAAGAGTGAGCTCTGAGAGAGGTAGTGCCATACTGGGCAGCTCAGTGTGGCCAAGTAACCCTAGAAAGGCTTTATAGTTTAGGGAGAACTTGACTAAAGGGTAGCGTTTACGTACATGTAGCAGATCAGGAAAGCCCTTATAGGTATGGAAAATAGTAAGAACCTATGAGGCCTGAAAAAGCATGTTGTGTACAGAGGCCACTGGGGAGAGTTACCTGGCTATGAGAAATAATGCACTGGAGATTGTACAAAAAACATGTGCATTAGTGAAGGCCAAATTTTAGATAATGCCTTTCAAGTAAATTCTGCCTAACGATATAAATGTTTATATTTTTGAAAGAAAGACGGACAGGTTCTTAATAGATTTATTTTCTTTTAGGCTGACTCCATGCTTTGTACATCTGCCAAATTAATCTTCCTGAATAGAACCTGCATTGTGTCAGTCTGTATTGGAACACTCCCAAGTCACTGCAATGTCCATAATAAAACAAAATTCAAGATCTGCCGCAAGGTAAACTTCACCCCACCTCACGTTTGCTTCTTGATCTGATCCGTTTGCTTCAGCCAAAATGTTCTATGAACCATTTCCAGAACTCCTCCTGGACTTCTGGGGCTTCCTAGTCTAGAATAATAGACATCTCTGACTCCACTCATCACGTTTTTTCTAAACTCATTTTTCAAAACCCAGTATAAACTTCCATTTCTATTGAGTCTTCTTTCATTTTCCCTAATCTTTACTTTGAAGCTTTTTCTTTTGGACCAAGAAAACAACCTGTCACTGTAAACTCATATGCATTTGTCAGTAGAGCCATGTATGTACTCTCTTTGAGCACAGAGCACATGCTGTCCTGGATGAGCTAGTCCTGAAGCAGAATCTCAGAGGGCTGACTGGCCAGGCACTTACACACTGCAGACATCCTTCCTGGTTGATACCAATTGAATATCTGTTAACAATAGGAGTTCAGAATCCACTTTGAGAAATGAACAAATAAAATCGATTTCTTAAAATGAAGAAACTACTTTTGAAAGTCTCTGGATTCAAATTTTCCCTAACAGAATGTATGTTTAAAGGATCTGTTACTTCACAACACACTTTTTTTTTTTTTCCTCACATGAATGAAGTTTCAACTTAATGCAGTATCTGGCCCAGAATTTAATGTGGTATTTTTAAAAATTCTTTATAATTTGATAAGTGACAATACAGTATTTATTAATTACCAAGCAGCATTATAAACATGTTAAATGTTTAATTTTTAGCAAACTTATAGGACAAGGAATGTTATTATCCTTACTTTACAAATGTTAACCCAAGGCACAGAGGGGTTAAGTAACATACCAGAAGTCACACAGATAGTGTAAGTAAAAGGCCTAGGCTTTGAAATCAGCCAATCTGACTACACAGTCAATTTTATTGTATTTTATTTTTTAGTTTTTTAGAGACAGGGTCTTGCTATGTTGCCCAGGCTGGCCTTAAACACCCGGACTCAAGCAATCCTACCTTGGCATCCCCAGTGGCTGGGACTACAGTCTTGGGCCATAGTGTCCAGCTTATTTTATTTCTTAAATAAATTTTATTGAGATACAGTCAGGAATTTTAGTTATACATCATAAAATACACCCATTCTAAGTGTACAGTTTGATGACTTTTGACAAGTGTATATTCCATGTAGTCACCATATTAGTAGAATATTTGGTAGTTCTATCAATTTCTCTCCCCCTCCCCAGCTTATAGTCCCAGGCAACCACTGATCTGTTTTGCCAGTGCAAACCCTTAGGTTTGCTTTCTCTAGAAATTCATATAATGAAATCAACATATACAGTATATGCTCATAAGTCTCTGGCTTGTTTTTCTCTGTGCAGTGTTTTTGAAGTTAATCCGTATTTTTTCATTTATCAGTAGGTTACCCTTTTATTGATGAATAATATCTCATTGAATGGCTCTACTAAATTTTAATAATATATTCATCAATTGATGGATTTCTAATTTGGAACTATTATGAATAAAGATGCTATGGGCATCTATGTACAAACCTCTGTTTGGGACACATATTTCTCTAGAGCAAATACCTAAGAGTGAATAGTCTAATATCTCTAGGAAAATCTAATCATATGGTAGGTGCATGTTTAATTTATAAGAAGCTGTCAAATGGTTTTCCAAAGTGGCTGTACTATTTTACATTCCTACCAACACTTGGGATTTCCAGTCCTTTTAATTTTAGCTCTTTGAGTAGGTGTGTAGGTGGCAGCTCATTGAAGTTTTAGTTTGCTTTTCTTTGACAGGGCAAATGAAGGAATGCATTTCTCATATGCTTATTGGCATTTACATATTTTCTTTTGCAAAGTGTCTATTGAGATCTTTTGCCTATTTTTTTGTTGGATTGATTGGTTTCTGATTATTGGGTTATCTTTGTCAGACATGTATTATGAGAATATTTGCATTCTCTGGATTGCCTTATTATGATTATTAATTAATGAATGTATTTTTTTTTTTGACACGAGGTTTTGCTTCGTCCCTCAGATTGGAGTGCAGTGGTGTGATCATAGCTCAGTACAGCTTCGAACTCCTTGGCTCAACTGACCCTTCCACCTCACCCTTCCTAGCAGCTTGGACTACAGGCATGTGCCACAACACCCAGCTAATTTTTTCAGAAAATTATTTTTTTGTAGAGATGAGGTCTCACTGTGTTGCCCAGGCTGGTCTCCAATTCTCAGCCTCCAGTGATCTTCCCACCTTGGACTCCCAGAGTGCTGGGATTACAGGCGTGAACCACTGTGCCTGGCCTATTATGTTTAATGATGGCTTTCAAAGAGCAAAATTTTAATTTATCAGTATTTTACTAACAGTTTGTACTTTTTACATGCTATCTAAGAAATCTTTGCCTACCCCAAAATAACAAAGATTTTCCCTTATTGTATTGTAGAAATGTTATAGCATTTGCTTTTATGTTTAGGCCTTTAATTCATTTTGAGTTAATTTTTTTCTATGATCTCAGAGTTTATGTCTTTCCATATTGATATCCAGTTCTTTCAGCATCATTTGCTGGACAACCTGTCCTTTCCCCATTGAAAAATGTTTGATTCTATTTGTGAACTGACCATTGTTTCCCATTGTTCTATAAGTCTATCTTTATGCCAGTACTGTACAATAATCTTGATCATTGTAGGTTTATAGTGAGACCGAGTAGAGTCCTCTGGCTTTTTTATTTCAAAAATGGTTTGCCTAGTCTATGTCCTTTGCACTTCCATATAAATTTTGGTTTCAGGTTGTCAATTTCTATAAAGGCACTTATTGGAATTTGGCTTTAATGATATTTAATCTATAGATAAATATACGAAGAATGTATGTCATAACAATCTTAAATTTTCAAATTGCTGAACATGATGAATCTCTCTATTTAGGTGTTCTATAAGTTATCTCAGAAATGTTCTGTGGTTTTCAGTGAATAAGGCTTGAAAATATTTTGCTAAAGTTATCCCTAAGTATTTCTTTCTTTCTGTTTTTTTTTTTTTTTTTTTTTTTTGAGACACAGCCTCACTCTGTCGCCAGGCTAGAGTGCAGTGGCACAATCTCGGCTCACTGAAACCTCCGCCTCCCAGGTTCAACCGATTCTCCTGCCTCAGCTTCCCGAATAGCTGGGACTATAAGCAGGTGCCACCACGCCCAGCTAATTTTTGTATTTTTAGTACAGACGGGGTTTCACCATGTTGGCCAGGATGGTCTCCATCTCTTGATCTCGTGATCCGCCCACCTTGGCCTCCCAAAGTGCTGGGATTACAGGCATAAGCCACCAAATATTTCATACTTTTGATAATTGTTCATCGTTAGAAATAGAAATAAAATTGATCTTTATAATATTAACTTGTATCCATGTAGAGTCATAAATTAGTTCTAGAAGATTTTCTGTGCATTTTTGATCAATGTCTATGTATATACTCAAGTTATCTGAAAATAAAGCCAACTGTGCCCCTCCTTCTCATTTTTTTTCTTTTTCTGGACTTATTTTATTGGCTAAGATTTCTCATGCAATATCGAATAAAAGTGGTAAGAGTGGCCATTCTTGGCTTTTTCTTGATTTTAGGTGGAAAGTATCCTTTAGCTTTCTGTGGATATCTCTTATCAGAACAAGAGTAGTCATTCATATTCTTAAGTTGATGAATTTTAAATTATGAATGGATGTTGAATTCTGTCAGATGCTTTTCCTATATATATTAATGTATTCTCTTTTCCCCCTGCTTAATCTGTAAATATGAATTTTATTTTTTACATGTAAAACCTAACTTGCTTTCCTGAAATAAATATCTAATATGATGCACAGTATTATACTTTTTATACATTAATTGCATTGATATGATATTTGTTAAAGACTTTTGCATCTATGTTCATTTTATATTTTGCTCTGTATATTTTGTTTTCTTGTAATGTGTGATCAAACTTCTTTTGATATTTCAGATCTAATTTTCTGTGTAAGTCTGAGTGAGGTCATTGTCCAAGACCTGCTCTTTCAGAACCTTGATTTTAGAAGTTCTCTTTACAAGATTGAGGGTCTTAAGTCAAGCTGCTTAGATGCATAAGACACTGATAAAGTCAAAATTTATAACTTTTTAGGGAGACATTGTAGCAGGCATTGTTTGCTTCCCAAATTCTGTTTGCCTCTTCCTCGTGCTGAAATAGTCTGTATGGCTACGTGACTAGAAAAGCTGACCTATTCTGCACTAGAATTTGGGTCTATTTTAAATCTTTAAAGCCAAATATGATTGGAGCTCCTTGAAACCATTTTGAAGAGCATTGGGCTGCAAATTTGAAAATGCAGAGTCAAAAGATAGAAAGACTTCAGTTCTTGAAGACTTGGAAGCATTGACTTTATCAATTTGTGTTGTTTGTGAGATAAATTTCTAAAATTTCTAAGCCATTTTTATTTGCTTTATGTTTTTTAATAAAATATAATTATTATAAAATATATCTAAGATAGAAGTAAAATTTGTAATCTTGTCACAGCAGTAAAAAACAAAGTAAAAGGTTTGTTTCTATCACCTTTCCAATATTTCAGAGAGGGGGAGAGAGATGTATTAATGGGGCTTCTAGAACGCTGTGAAAGTTTGATGAATTGTCCTTTTACATTCTAGGGATATTAAAGAACCTAGAGTGGTAATCAAGACTCTAAACATCCTGTCAAGTAGGCAATCCAAGAGACAAGCTGACGAATTTTTCATCAGGTTCCTTCACCTTTTTAAACTTCATGCTGATCACACTTCTCCTTGCATTTGCCACTGCAAAATCAGCAGCCTCATTTTCAAAATACCCTTAGGAGATGTTATAATTTCTGTGATTTCAAATCACCTTGCATAGTTATATTTTGGCCTGGTAACACTCATGCAAGGGGCATGTTCATTACACCTGGAGAGGCTGAGAACTGACATTAGCAAGCCAAAGTCACTGCTGACAGGAGCTTGTGTGGGCAGAGAAAGTGCTAAAGGGCAAGTTTGGAGTTAATTATTTTGCACAAGAAACAGGAAGAAGGGGAAGACTTTTGGGGAGTGGGTTAGTGCAGTAGCCTCCTACTGGGCTCTCTGCTTCCACCCTCATCCTCCTGTGCTCTATTCAGCATAGCAGAGAGGACGTTTTAAACCACAGTCAGGTTTAATCACTCTTCATGGCTTCCCACTTCATTCAGAGCAAAAATGAAACTCCTTACAGTGGACAAAGGTCTTAGGTGATCTGGCCCATTGCTTCCCTTAATGCCTCTCACTGAGTTCCTGCCATGGTGACCTCCTTTTCTTCCCCAAAAAACTTGGGGCAAGGTCAGACCTCAGAGTCTTTGCCTTTGTTGATGCCTTTGCCTACAGGCTCTTCCCCCAAATATTTACTTGGCCAGCATCCTCAATTCTTTTAAGTCTTCTGTCAAATATCATCCCAAGGAGACTTTTCTCCCCCAAATTGACACTTTATCTTCCATCATTGCCTTATTTTTTCATGTTACTTATCACATCTATTAAAGAATTTTAATTGACTAATTAAGAACAACAACATAGGGCTGGACGCGGTGGCTCACGCCTGTAATCCCAGCAGTTTGCGAGGCTGAGGTGGGTGGATCACCTGAGGTCGGGAGTTCGAGACCAGCCAAACCAACATGGAGAAACCCCATCTCTACTAAAAATACAAAATTAGCCAGGCGTGGTGGTGCATGCCTGTAATCCCAGCTACTCGGGAGGCTGTAGCAGGAAAATTGCTTGAACCTGGGTGAGCCGAGATCACGCCATTGCACTCCAGCCTGGGCAACAAGAGTGAAACTCCATCTCAGAAGAAAGAAAGAACAACAACATAGGCTGAGAGTAGGGACTGTCAACAGTTTTTCTTCATAGCTCTATCAAGCTAAACACTTAAGTGCTTAAAGAATATTAGCCTAATGAATGAAATAACTTGGACTCTGGAATCAACAGACCCCTGACTATGCCATAGGATGAAGTTTGGATTTGAAACTGAGTATTTCACTGTGTATTAAAAAACATTCTACTTCAACTTTGATGAAAATGCTGGATTGAATTAAATTATGACTAATCTCAATCTCATAAATTTCTATTTATTAAAAAAAAAACCCTCTTTAATCCGTCTTTGCGTTTTTAAAATACCATGGTGAATAACATTAGGTTTTCTTAACCTCAGCCCTGTTAACATTTTGGGCCAAATAATTCTTTGTTGTGGAGGTGTCAGAGGCGGTTAAACCAGAGTGACTCCATCTTGAATAGGTGCTGGGTAAAATAAGGCTGAGACCTACCGGGCTTCATTCCCAGGAAGTTAGGCATTCTAAGTCACAGGATGAGATAGGAGATTGGCACAAGATACAGGTCATAAGGAACTTGCTGATAAAACAGCTTGTTGTAAAGAAGGCGGCCAAAACCCACCAAAACAAAGACGGCCACGAGAGTGATCTCTGGTCGTCCTCACTGCTCATTATATGCTAATTATAACACATTAGCATGCCAAAAGTCACTCCCACCAGCACAGGACAGTTTACAAATGCCATGGCAGTGTCAGGAAGTTACCATATATGGTCTAAAAAGGGGAAGAACCCTCAGTTCCGGGAGCTGCCAACCCCTTTCCAGGAAAATTCATGAATAACCTACCCCTTGTTTAGCATACAATCAGGAAATGACCAAACAGATGGACAGCCAGAAGCCACTGGGGCTGCTTTGCCTATGGAGTAGCTAGCTATTCTTTATTCCTTTACTTCTCTAATTAACTTGCTTTCACTTTACTCTGTGAACTTGCCCTGAATTCTTTCTTGCAACTGAGATCCAAGAACCCTCTCTTGGGGTCTGGACCGGGACCCCTTTCTGGTAACAAAGGCTGTCCTATGCATTGTATGATGTTTTACAGCATCCCCAGCTTCTACTCACTAGATCCAGAGCAACCCCTTCCCCCAAGTTGCGACAACCAAGACTATCTCCAGACATTATACCCTTTTCCTGGAGGGCAAAACTGCTCCCAATTGATAATCACTGATGTATGCAATTTTAGTATATACCCATCTGAATAAAGGGTGATATTTTTGGTGTAACATATGTAATTGAGTAGAAATCATGGGAATCTCATGCTTACTTTATCAGCCCTATAGAGAACACCTCAATCAAGCCAGCATTGTTCACCTAACTGGTAGCTAGCTGTATGTTACATTTGTATATGTTAACATAAAGCTGAAGAACAGAAAGAAAATGGGTAGCTCTTTGTTCAATGCCTTAGAAACTTTGCCCCTATGGAGTGTTAATAGAATGCTGAGGTATCTTTTTTGGTAAAGGGACTGGGAAAAATGCCAAAAAAAAAAAATGATAATGTGCGTTTCTCCACACTTTATACAGGTGAAATCTGATTAAAACAAACACTGCTTGCTTCACACGGAAGTGGAATCACAAAAGGAAAACAGGTAACCTGAAGCCTGTGTGTAGGAGAAAGGAACACAGCTTCCTTATTTAGTTGTTTCATTTGAGAATTGTATGTGGTATGTATATGAAGAGTTTGGGAAGGGGGATAAACTGTAGGTGTGTAAGTGCATCTCTGATGCCTTTCCTTTTGAAAAACTTGATTGACTGCTTGATTGAGTTTGTAGAGCCACGTCTGGTTCCAGCCAACTTCTCCAAGGGACATTTCTACAGGTAGCTGT
This sequence comes from Pan troglodytes, assembly GCF_028858775.2. Taxonomy (NCBI): domain Eukaryota; kingdom Metazoa; phylum Chordata; class Mammalia; order Primates; family Hominidae; genus Pan; species Pan troglodytes. Next base: position 152,707,554 of record NC_072404.2, on the reverse strand, counting down.
CAATATAAGAGCCCCAAGTCCCTAAAAACTACTTGCCACAAGACAATGCTTCTAATTTGGGGATTTAAGGATAGTTCTAAGTAAACAAATTGCTTAATAAATATTTGTCAAATTGAAATGAAGGGATGTAACCTCAGAATTATGAAAAATGTGGTCTATTTTACAACCAGTTTGGGATGGACGCCATCAAATGATAAGCTGACCAGTAAAAGTAAAAGTAGGTAAAAGGAACTAGCCACGGAGCAGGAAAAGCTGATAAGTGGCAGAAAATCTCGAAATTTACATTTCAAAAATGTTTGGGTGAATTTGTATAATACATCTTAATCCTTTTACACAATACTTTTATCTCATCTTTATCGTAAATATTTACCTATGCATTGCCTTAGCGTCTTTCCTGTATTGAATGAAATGACAGTTCCAGAGACGCAAAGCCCAGCCTCCAAGTTTTACAAACCTCAGAGTCTGAGCTACTTTGACGAATCCTCTAAATTCTTGGGTGTCAAAGGCATGTTACTAAATAGGTTGCTAAAGGCACCAAGGAAACCAAAAAAGGAAAGAGCTCTCCCTAAAGGTAAGTAGCACTTAATTGGGAACTTTGAGACGTCTGTCACTCTTTGTGACAATTGAGAAAAAGTACTTTGTACATTTTGTGCTTTGCAGGTGAGATGTGACTGACAGCTGGGTAACTGTCTCTGTGTTTAGAGAGGGCTTTCGTGGGTGGAAGAAGAGGCTGGTTTGAAGAGAGTGCTTTTCCATTCTGAATCTCATTAAAGGATTGTGGGGGGCCAAAAATGTAACCTAAAATGCCATCAATTGTCCATTTAAAATATCCTATTTGGCAAAGTGGCTTTGCACTCATCTGAAGAATAGATCATGGGTGGAGTTTGGAAAAGAAATGTTGTGTTTCGTCTCTGCTAAAAACAAAACAAGGTACCATCTCATGGCCTCTTGGTTCAAATCCGTTTTCTTGCTCCGCGGGGAGAGACTGCCCCTGGAGTATTCTGCTTTTAATAAGCTTCCCAATCAGCTCTCGAGTGCAAAGCGCTCTCCCTCCCTCGCCCAGCCTGCGTCCTCCTGGCCCGCTCCTCTCATCCCTCCCATTCTCCATTTCCTTTCCGTTCCCTCCCTGTCAGGGCGTAATTGAGTCAAAGGCAGGATCAGGTTCCCCGCCTTCCAGTCCAAAAATCCCGCCAAGAGAGCCCCAGAGCAGAGGAAAATCCAAAGTGGAGAGAGGGGAAGAAAGAGACCAGTGAGTCATCCGTCCAGAAGGCGGGGAGAGCAGCAGCGGCCCAAGCAGGAGCTGCAGCGAGCCGGGTACCTGGACTCAGCGGTAGCAACCTCGCCCCTTGCAACAAAGGCAGACTGAGCGCCAGAGAGGACGTTTGCCACTCAAAGTAAGTGAGAGGAACGTACGATTTCTCGGAGGGCTCTTCGATCGAGTTTGCCTTCACCCTGTGCCACTTTTCTGGGTGCCAGCAGATGATGGTGGTGGGGGTGAGAGAGGCTGCCTGGTGTCTTTGCTGATAGGACTGCTTTCAAAACTGACTTGCTCCAGAGGCCAAGGGAGGCATATTTTTGGGGTTTCAGGTTAGGTTAGTTCGGGTGTGCTTAGGTAAGTGAAAGGAAAGAAGTTTTTGTGATGTTAAGCATGCATTTGGGCCGTGTTCCAGCTACCAGCTGGAGAGCAAGACAGGGTGGGCTGGAGAGTGCATCTTTGCTTTTTGTAAAACCTGGAGCTTTAGTAGGTGTGTCTCTGGCTGGGTAGGTGCAAAGAAAGTAAGGCAGCCTGAACAAGCAGCTCTCATTTTCCCAGCCTCTCTCTGATTCTCTGATTGCCCCAGAGCCTGTCAGCCCATGACTCTTAGCTGGCATTTCTAGGTAAGCTGTGGGGGCTTGTTCCTCCCAGTGCTAGCTGACATGAAACGTCTCTCACGGAACTACTGGCACCCGTCTTCCCACCTGACAGCCCAGGAATGGTTCCAGAAATGGTTAGGTCCAAAGTTGAGAAGACACACCTGGAGTCCCATCTCTCATTTGAATGCAAATTTAAAGAACTGCCCAGTACATAGACCCTTAAACTTTTAATTTGACCCACATAAATTTAGGATATATTTGTTACTAATTTACTAGATATTTAGAGTTTCTGAGTTGTTGTTTCTAATAAGTTAAGAAAACATTTTTTGAGAGGAATGTATTAAACTCCTTTCTTAATAGATGGAAAGTGAAACCTCCTCTCTCCTCTCCATACACACACACCCCTTTCTCCATGACATAATGTGACACAACACACACACACACGCAGGAACACACACATGCAGTTTATATACACTCTAGTGTTAACTCACCCTTGTGTCTGTTAAGAGCTGCTTTGTAAGTTTGGGGACACATTCAGAAAATAGGAGGGGTAGGGGTCCTAAGAGGAGAAAATATTAAAGCTGCGGTCCTTGAGCATCTCTCATTTTAAGAGTTATCAGGCATTTTGCTTTAGCAGCTTGAGAAAGGGGTGATGTGTGTGTGTGCGTGTGCATGTGCATGTGTGTGTGCTAGAGAGAGGGGTCTGGGAGGAGATTTAGAAATCACCAAAAAGAGCTCTGGACTAATAACATAATGAAACATTTTATGATCCTAGGCAAATGTGGAATTGATGAAACAGCAGGGTCCATTTTAGCCCCTTAATTATCCGGGAATGCATTGATATGTAGAAATATTGAAAGTTAATGACAATGAAACAAAAGAGAAGTCTCCCAACACAGAAAATAAAGCTGTATTTTCCATCTTCATTATGTTTCCTTTTAAGTAAATTATGCACTTTAAAGGCCAAGTCGTTTAAAAAATATAGTCCAGTTAAATTCAGAGGAAATTAGAATGAATATTTTTTTCTTCCTTTGGGACATGAGTTATTTCAGACTGGCAATATTTGTACTTTTTCATTTAAATTAGAAGGTGAGATTTTAAAAAATTATATTATTTTAAAAAAACTCTAATGCCATTCTTTTGTGCTTTAAGAAACTTGGGCCTTAAGTTCTCTAATTATACTTTAAATAAATAGAAGGTGATCTTTTTTCTGCCACTGCTCACTGGTTCCCTTTAGGACATCTTTTTCTGCATTTAGTGAAAAGCCACTATAAGGAACTCCCACCTGAAGCCACATATAACAGCATTAGGTGCTGTGTTCCAGCTGTTTGCTTATGGATGCAAATGCATTATGTTCTCAAAGCTAGAGCTTGAGATAAATAAAAGTACTATTAGATACATGACTTTTTAATTATCTGACTTTAAATGAGATATTATAGATAATTAGAGTGATAAGGTATACCTAACTATATTTATAGTCTAATGTGTTATATGTATTATATATAATTCTCTGTTTTTTAGACCTCTTTCCATGAGATCATGAGATTTGGTTTAATAAACGTATTAATTTATTGATATTTTCCATATGCCTTATTTGGGCTTCACATATAGCAACACATAACAAGATCTACATTTCTTTTTAATGAGCATTTTCATTTTTTAAAAAAATTTCAGTCAAGCCAATGGCCTGGTTTAAAATTTCATAAAAGCCTAGTTGTTGAAAACAACAGAGAGAAATAAGATCCCCAGATAGTTGAATCACTTTTTTTAGTAAAATCAATCTTAGATATCAAATATTTTAACTTTAAATATTTTATTTTTCCTTTGAAGATATTTTTGCTTCCTCACTTACATGGCATTCTAACATGAATTCTGACCATATTCCTATTTGTGATGTGGTGTTTTTAATTACTATTCAAAAATTTCCCACAAAACCGAGTTACCCGGCTCATTGAAAATGGTGTGATAAATTAACAATAGATTGAGGGCCTGAAGTCAGAATTCAGAATACAAATTCCAGTTCTCTAAAGAATTATGCTTTTTAATATGGCGGCATAATGATATGGGGAGTTGTTCTTGACTTCTCTCAGGAAGGAGGTGTCCAGACTGAGACCACCCAATGTGATGAGTGCAAACATCCTCCACACCTGAGTGCACCTCAGCCCAGTTGGAGATGTGCTTTTCTCTGGAGCATGAGGCTGAGTGGGAGCTCTCCAATGGCCTTTGTTCCATAGCTTTGTTAGTGATGTTGAGTTGGGCTTCTCCATAAGGGTGAGGAATGTTTTTTCCTCTGGCTTCTGTTCTAAATGAATAGTTGAAGAGTTTTTGCCTCCTTCTGGCACAAGGTCATGTCACTGCTGTGGGAGGCGAAGTAAGATGATACTCAGATATGAACCTTTTTTTATGAGCTGGGCTTGCTTTTTTCCATCCAGAGTCAATTGGCTTAAGTGGAATTTGGGCCATGGCCTCATGGAAAGTTGTTTTTCCTTCTGATGTTTATGGACAATTCAAGTTTCCACCCACTGGGCTATTTTTCCATCCACTTCAAGCCAGTCTAGTGTGCGGCATAGTTTTCATGGTGTCATTACAATATTTCTAGATTGTAAAATATAACAAACCTCTTTTTCTTTCTATTTTGGCATTTAGTAAATAAGAAATTAAAACAGTAGCTTAAAAGGGTAGCTATGATGGAACACTATCAGAGGGTATTATAAATATGGTAATATTGTGGACTTAATTATGTAGATCACATTCACCACAAATCTCTATTTCTTCAGGGTGGACAAGGAATACAATGACTCCTTCATGTTTGAGATATTTTTAGGGATAAAATTTAATTCATTTTTCTAGGCTTTATTTATTGAACCATTTTTTCATAGTGGGTTGAGATAAAGTGATATCTCAAACAGAAAAAAATCATATCCAGTTTTCTAAAAATAGAAGTCTTAGATTTTTTTCAACTTCACACATAGTGTAACAAAAAATCAAGCGCTGTATATTAATCTTGAAAAAAGTGACTCATAGTAACTGATAATTGGGCTCTTAATTCTAAGAATTGCTCTTAGCAAAAGCTAAAACATAATTTTAAAACACAAATAGCATTCTGTCTCTAACCCTTTGCTCCCTTTTCTTCCTGCTTTTACATTTACCTATTTCTCCTTCTTTTCTCTCATTTCTCCATTAATTCGGTTGCCACTATTTCCCACCCAACAGGTCCCAGAACGTCTTGCCCAATTCCCTCTTGCTATGATGGCATACATTTCTCTATGTACGGATGTACCAGGAATGCCTGCCCATATGTTGGCATTCTTGGAAGCTTGGACCCTCCTAGCTGATGTTTTCAACACCAGTGCCCTCTCTACTGATTCAATGGCATTTTTCCCCCATTTTTTTTTTTTTTTTGATTCAAGACCCTGCCTAAGGGTCAGGCAACATTTTCATCACTGCAATGTTGACCTCATTCTCTTCTCAGTTTCCCAACATCAATGTAGAGGCGCAGCTGGAGTTACTCATGTCCATCACATCATCTCAGGGTCCTACTCCAACAATACAATTTTTCTTGCTCCTATGGCCAGCCAATTTAACAATATTTATTGTACGTATGTTGGATGCCTAATACTACATTGTGCTGGACAATGTACCATGTTTAAGAAATAGAACATGGTGTCTATCTCTATAGTTTCACAATATCTAATACTTTGTGTTTGGTACGTGGTGTGAACTTGTGAAATTCTTTATTAGAAATGTATTTAAAGGAGATCTCAATTAAAATCCATTATACCCTCACCCATCTCTGGAAAAGATGCTTTAAAAGTCACAGATTGCTAATCCCAACCTTTTATGATTATCTCATACTGTAACCTCCTTGATATGTTATTGTCTTAATGTTTTCCTAATTTCTTTGGGCACTCCTTTTTTCATGTTTTGTTTTGCTTTTTTTTTTCTTGTCTTCCAAATGTGTACATTTATTTCCAAATATTTCAGTTTCCCGCCTTCCTCTCTCCTCTCCAAATGCTTTAGTATTGTCACAACTCTTCTTTGAGCTTTAACTCCTTCACAAGGAAAATTCTCAGATCTGAAGAGAATTGAAGGAAGATTCTCTCTAATGAGCTCTAGACTCACATTTTTAATATTTTTTCAATGAATACTGAAGGAAATCATTCGGGCACAATTCTATTTGGAGGAGGAGATTGAAGTAAAGGACTTCTTGTTATTTTATTTTTATCCCTACCAGACTTTTACGCATAGTGACTGACATACTATATGGTAGGTAGTGTGATGAGGGAAACAGGACAAATAAATATGGCTTCAAGCAGCTAATGATCTACTCAATATATATGTAAGAACATTAAAACACTAATTACTACAACACAGGTTAGAGGAAGATATGTACAATTGTTGCCCTAAGCAGTTCCAATGACAAAGGGATCACATTTTTATGAGAAAAAGGAAAGTGGAGCTCACAAAAGGCTAAATGGTACGCAGCGTCTATTTCAAAAGCATTATGTCTGTTTGTTCCTTTAATGCTGTTTATTCTGGAAGGGAAATTGAACTCCTGATTCCTTCGTGTTTTCATTTCACGTTTGCCACATAACGTAGCAGAAACAAATTATTGGAAGTGACAACTTAAGAATTCAGACTGAGTTTATTTAGAATCAATATAATTTTTAAGACATGGCACTCCCTGTAGATGTCCTTTTCAGGAAAATTTATACCAGAAGAGAAGAGTGTCCTTTAATGAAAACATATACATGAAGGGAAAGAAGGCAAATCCTTGTACTTCAGCTGTGGAATTTGGGTGAAATCTTGAGTCGGAAATTGAAGGCACCAAAGGTTTTCCAAGGCAAATGCCCCCTCTAGGTGGAGCTATATTTCTTCCCTTGTCTTCGAAGTCTCCCCATCACCCCTTATAGTGACTTCAGCTCCTCCTTTCTCACCATTTGACACCAGCCCCACCCCATCCAACCTGTGCACCCTATTAAGGCAAGGGCTGTCTCTCATTCTCTCAAGAACCCTAGCATATTTAGCATTGAACCATTGAAGATGGCAAATGAGTGAGAAAATAGGCAGCTCTAAATGCCATTCATTCTCTTTGCCCATGTTGTTCCACCCACCTTGACCATCTGTGTTCTATATGCCTAATCCCCTTGCCTTACCAAACAACCTGGTGCCAATTTCCTGTTTAAGCCCAAGCATTCCCATTCTCAACTTTGAACCTCCAGAAACTTCTCCCACTCTCTTTCCTTCACTCCCTTCATTCCAAATGTCATATAGGCTTGCCGGTTCTCTACAGTGTCTTCCTAATCATATTTCACCTTGATAATTTTAAACTTTTCATAGTTTCTGATTCAAGACTACCTCCAGAATGGAGAAAACCTTACTTACCTCTTCTTTAACAAACCATATTATTCAAAGTGACAAAGCTAGTAATTTGAAGCATTATTTTCATTATAACTTCTATGTAGCTATAAGGCCTTTTTTTAAAAATGTTTCACATTTATTTTTTCATCATATTTTTGTAACTCTACTCAGGTAGATTGAGTGGGATTTTAAAAAAATTGATACAGAAATGCAGGCTTAGAGAAGTTAAGGGGGCCATATTCAATGACATACAGATATGAAAACGAAAGTCTTAAAATTCCTAGTTTGAGTTTATTCCTCTGTAATATAATGCCATCTCTTTCTTAGGCTAATAAATAGATTTTATCTCCCATTTGTCTCTCATGTCAAACCCCAAATCCAATGTATGTACAGTTAGAGGTCAAATAACCTACAGTAGCAGTTCCCTGTCTTCAATGTTTATTAGATTAACTAGCGTCATGTGTAGGTTCCAGCTGCCTGGAGCCCATCTTCAGCAGTTCTGATTTAAGAGGTGGAATCAAGGACCCTGGACATACGACAGGGCATGTGGATACAGATGATACATTAGAAACAGTAGCCTTAATGGCTCAATATTTGAGCTCCAAGGTCCAAAATATTGAGGTATAAACCACTGCACTTCTTAGTAGCTCTGTGACTGTGAGCAAATACTGTGGTCTTCCTTACTTCAGTGTTTTCATCTCTAACATGGGAGCACATACCTACCTTCCAGGATTGACGTCTGAGTAGTAATTGAGAAAATCAATGTGAAGTACTGAACATAGAGTCTGATTGCTGGGAGTGTTTGAGCAGGATGGTGAAAATGATGATCATGGTGAAGCAGCACCAGATGCAAGTCCTCACTTCTTCCCCCTCCTGAATTGCTTTTCTTACTCATGCCCACTTGGCATCTGCAACAAACATACAAGCAAAATCCTAGGTGGAATTCTATGCTTCTTGAAAGGCCTCGCCCCTCCGCATGCTCATACTATTTTCTTCCTTCTCTCTAAATGCAGATTGAAAATCCTTTCTTCTGGAAGAAAACATACGGAGCATGTGATCATGCTCAAGGCCTGGGGGTTGGGCAGGCAAAGTCTCTGATACAGACTCTTTGACCTTATCCCTTCCCATAAGGTATAGGAGAGCATTTTGCATACAGAAGACTCCCAATCCAAGAGACAGGCACTTTATTGCTGACCTTAGTGATGCTCATAACCACATTCTCTCTGACCCCTGCTGACAGAGGCTTCAGTCCAGGGAAGGAGTTAAGGTTTGGAGTCAGGAACCAGCATCTCACCACAGTCCGCCTGTTGTTTGGTATGGGCTGCTGGATGTGCCACTGAATCTTCTGAAATCTTAGGTTTTTTAGCTCTAAGTGGGAAATGATGATGATGTTACTTGTTTTGCCAACCTCATAGGTTGGTGGTAAATGTCAATGGTCACGACGCAACATCTGTAAGCTCTAAACTGTTATACTGAACATGAACTGAACTTAATAAAGTCAGTGGGGCAAGTTCTGCCTTTCTGGTTTCCCAATCCTGCTATTGTCATTGTCATTTTCTCAGGACACACAGAGATTGCCTAAGTTGCTTGAAGGTAAGTTTGACTGACAAAGTGAGGAGGAGGTAAGATGTGCGACAGGAATGAAGAAAAAGAAATGAGTCATACTAAAAAAAAAAAAAAGCGAGAAGACATCTTAAATGAGGCTGAACTGAAACAGGCATGCTTTCTTTTACCTCAGATTATGTTATATTTCCTTCTGAAGTGTCTTAAAAGCTACATGTCACATTTTTTAATTGGTTATTCTCACTAAATATAAGCCTTAGTAATTGGCTAACAGCAGTTCATTTACATGATAGCTGGATAACTGTGCTTCTCAAACTTTCATGTTCATACCAGTCACCCAGGGTCTTTGCCAAAATTCAGTAGGTCTCCAGTGAAATCTCAGAGTCTGCTTTTCTGCCAAGCTCCCAGGTGACTGCAGTACTGCTAGCTTGGCGACCTCTCTTTGAGTAGCAAGCCACAACGGTTTAATTCAACAAACTTGAGGGAACAGGAGACAAATCAGAATGCTCCAGTCATGATGTCCATGGCTTAATAAAAACGATGAGGATCATTGTCAATATGTTATATGCAAAAGCTTCTAAAACTTACATCTTTGTGACCAAATAATATTTACAATGTATGATTATTTATAAAGAAAATTGCAGACACCACCTGATTTGCTATTGACTTCACTGAAGTTCCCTTAAGTGTAAAAAGCCCCTGGCCAGATGTTGCACTTGGGCCTCCTTACCAGTGCTTCTGATGGGGTCTTTCTCGGAGAGGGTGTAAGTGATCCAAATGTTGCCTTCTTCATTTGCTTTAAAAGCTAATGAAAAGTGTTTAGAAAACTTCATTCTTTTTTTTTATTATTATTATACTTTAAGTTTTAGGGTACATGTGCACAATGTGCAGGTTAGTTACATATGTATACATGTGCCATGCTGGTGTGCTGCACCCATCAACTCGACATTTAGCATTAGGTATATCTCCTAATGCCATCCCTCCCCCCTCCCCCCACCCCACAACAGTCCCCAGAGTGTGATGTTCCCCTTCCTGTGTCCATGTGTTCCCATTGTTCAATTCCCACCTATGAGTGAGAACATGTAGTGTTTGGTTTTTTTGTCCTTGCGATAGTTTACTGAGAATGATGATTTCCAATTTCATCCATGTCCCTACAAACGACATGAACTCATCATTTTTTATGGCTGCATAGTATTCCATGGTGTATATTTGCCACATTTTCTTAATCCAGTCTATCATTGTTGGACATTTGGATTGGTTCCAAGTCTTTGCTATTGTGAATAGTGCCGCGATAAACATACATGTGCATGTGTCTTTATAGCAGCATGATTTATAGTCCTTTGGGTATATACCCAGTAATGGGATGGCTGGGTCAAATGGTATTTCTAGTTCTAGATCCCTGAGGAATCGCCACACTGACTTCCACAATGGTTGAACTAGTTTACAGTCCCACCAACAGTGTAAAAGTGTTCCCATTTCTCCACATCCTCTCCAGCACCTGTTGTTTCCTGACTGTTTAATGATTGCCATTCTAACTGGTGTGAGATGGTATCTCATTGCGGTTTTGATTTGCATTTCTCTGATGGCCAGTGATGGTGAGCATTTTTTCATGTGTTTTTTGGCTGCATAAATGTGTTCTTTTGAGAAGTGTCTGTTCATATCCTTTGCCCACTTTTTGATGGGGTTGTTTTTTTCTTGTAAATTTGTTGGAGTTCATTGTAGATTCTGGATATTAGCCCTTTGTCAGATGAGTAGGTTGTGAAAATTTTCTGCCATTTTGTGGGTTGCCTGTTCACTCTGATGGTAGTTTCTTTTGCTGTGCAGAAGCTCTTTAGTTTAATGAGATCCCATTTGTCAATTTTGGCTTTTGTTGCCATTGCTTTTGGTGTTTTAGACATGAAGTCCTTGCCCATGCCTATGTCCTGAATGGTATTGCCTAAGTTTTCTTCTAGGGTTTTAATGGTTTTAGGTCTAGTGTTTAAGTCTTTAATCCATCTTGAATTAATTTTTGTATAAGGTGTAAGGAAGGGATCCAGTTTCAGCTTTCTACATATGGCTAGCCAGTTTTCCCAGCACCATTTATTAAATAGGGAATCCTTTCCCCATTGCTTGTTTTTCTCAGGTTTGTCAAAGATCAGATAGTTGTAGATATGTGGTGTTATTTCTGAGGGCTCTGTTCTGTTCCGTTGATCTATATCTCTGTTTTGGTACCGGTACCATGCTGTTTTGGTTACTGTAGCCTTGTAGTATAGTTTGAAGTCAGGTAGCGTGATGCCTCCAGCTTTGTTCTTTTGGCTTAGAATTGACTTGGCGATGCAGGCTCTTTTTTGCTTCCATATGAACTTTAAAGTAGTTTTTTCCAATTCTGTGAAGAAAGTCATTCTTAATATGAAAAAGATATATGTAATATATTTCCTTAGTGTTAAGAGTCTTCCCTTCTTTCACATTTTAACGTCTATAACTGCATTAGACTCTTTCCTTCCATACCATAACGGAACTAGAGCAGGAATCATCCATCTTTGTGACTTCCTTGAAGACGTTGGGGCTGCCCAGAGAAACAGCCAGGGCTTTTTGCTTCAGAGTCCAGATTTAATTAATAAGGAACATATTGTGGTAGCAGTCTTAGGTAACACAGAAAATCTTCACTCAGGCTAGAACAAATAGAAGCTATCTTAGTCTGTTTTGTGTTGCTATAAAGGAATACCTGAGGCTGGGTTCTGTGTAAAGAAAAAAGTTTATTTGGCTCATGATTCTGCTGGCTGAAAGTTTCCAGATTGGGCATCTAGTGAAGGCCTCAGATGGCATCCACTCATGGTGGAAGGTGAAAGGGAGCAGGCATCACACAGAAAGAGAGGAAGCAAGAAAGACAGGAAGGTACCAGACTCTTTTTAACAATCAGCTCCTGGGGGAACTAAGAGTGGGAACTCACTCACCCACCCTCCCAAAACCCACCAGGGAGGGCATTAATCTACTCATGAGGGAATCTACTCCCATGACCCAAACTCTTCCCATCTGGCACCACCTCCAACATTGGGAAATCAAATTTCAACATAAGGTTTGGTGGGGACAAACATCCAAACTACAGCAGAAACCATGTAAAACTTTAGAACAGTGTTTTCATAATGGCTTTCTTATTTGATGTGAATATGGCTTTTTTCAAGACCTAGCCATGGGGTCATTGTGCCCAGTAGCAGAATTATCTCTGAGGTTTTAACATATGGTGGCCTTAATTTGTGAGCTTATGAACATCAGATTGTTGGCTTAAAAAACATACTTTGGTCTTGAAAGAACTGGATTTCAAGGGTCAAGTCAGCTCCTCAAAACATATTTATTACAAAAAAAATTGCCCTCTCTGTGCAATGTATTTCTTTAGATATGTTCCAGGGAATTCAAATGAGCCAGCCAGAAGCTGCTAGAGGAGAGAAAACAGGTAGTTTATTAGATTATTTTTAACAGGTATCTGTGCTTAAATCTTGAAACAATAAAATAAAGCCTTTCTTCCCATTATTTTTTCTTATTTACAATATACATTTCATTATTGAATAATGTTTCTGGGAATATGCAGAATCTCAAATATAGCTCAATGCAGGTCAAATGTGTGAAAAGTTTGATTAATTTTAACCATGTGAAAAATAATGAAATATTGTTTTTTTTCCATTATGATGTTTCTTATTAGGAAAACACAAATGTACCTGAAGAAACACATTATTTTTCCCATTCTAGAAAAATACATGTTCGTGCTGCAAGATATTCAAATTTTATAAAAAAGAAAACTTACTTACGATTCTTGAAATAGGCACCACTGTTAGCACCCTGATATACCTTTACAGTTTTTCTGATGTAACTTTTAAAAATAGTTAGATGTGTAATTGGGTGTCCTGCTTTTTAACAGTGTTACTGATGCATGCAATATGTTTTAACAGCTATGCACATATTAACATATGCACTTGATTCTACCAAATGAGCCAATTAAGATGGAAATTCAATTTATTTAGCTTGGTATGGGTAAATTAGAATCATAAAAAATGCTAAGTAAATTAATGTTATGAATACTCATAAAAGAGCCAGCACTGGAAAAATGCAAGCAAACAAACATCTCATAAAGCAAACAAACAAATAAAAGTCTTTGTCCTTGCAGATGTGCTGTTTAGATGGGAACAAATAATCCTGGAGAACTCAGTGTGTGCCAATTAAAGGTCAAGCTGAGTACACAAGGTCTTTCTTGCCCTAAAGGACCCTTCCATATATCTAAGGGTAAAAGTCTCCCCAGGGAAGACACAGCTGCCTGGTCCCACCCAGGTTGGATCTAACCCCTTAGCTCCTCTCAAGAGCCTGAGAAGCTTTGGAGTTGCTGTGAGGCCCAAGGGAGTGGGCCTGATGCACTGCAGGTGGGTAAACTGCAAGATCAGCAAACCTCTTTGATGCGTGTCGCTCCAGGGCTTGGCATCCTTCAGGGAGTTATTTGCTCTGTTATTATTTGGAATGACTAGTGAACAGTTGGCTCGAGTTTAAAGTGAGTCAGATCAAATTTGGGTTTGACCACCACATTCCCGATCGCAGAGGAGGAGTGAAAGTCAAATGCGTTTAGTATCTGTGCCAGTATTGGGATTCCCACCAACTTTAGCCTGAAGTGATTTTTAGCCTTTTTAAATTGCGGCTTTAGTCTGATGGTTAGGGAATTACAATTTGCCTTCTGATACGTGATATCTGGGGATTTGAAGATGTACTTCAAGGCTGTAATAAATGAATTTGATTTGGAGAAGCAGATTAGAAGCAATTCAGCAGGAATAAGTGGGTAGATGTGGATTTCTACCAATTTCTCTCTAAACAGACAGATCCACATTTCCTAAAAGCAGGCTGACTCTGTGGGTTTCTAATGTCTCATCCAGTGACGTTCTTTCACAAGATGTTAAATGGAAGCCCTTTATGTCAAAGGCAGCAAGACCAATAAGACCAAAGAAACAGCATTGGACTTGAACTGAGGCTTTAGAGAAAACATCCAAGAATCCCATAGATAGAAGCCCCATTCCTGGACAGAGGAACTTCAGACCTCACATAAAATTCTATTAGATAGCATTGAGGCTTCTGCCACTAAAAAGGAAGTATTGAGCATGCCATAGGGTCCTTATGGCCCATCTGGCTGTCATGGTGTATCCTAAGGAGATTCCTCTAGGGTGGATTTGCCTTCTTTGTTTTCCACATCTCCTCGGCTCCAGGTGCCTCTTGCCATAAAAGTCCCATGAAATCACTCCAGCTCTGTGGAGCAAAGCTGGTCCTCTTCTTGTTTTTCTCAGAGGGAGTGTTTCAAGACAAAGCAATATCTGCTGTTCTAGTGAAGAGTTCCTTCCCAAAACAGGGCCTGAGGAATCTTGGGTGCAGAACCCGGAGTTGGACAATCTGGTCCCTGAAGCCAACTCTTCCATAAACCTTTCTACCGTCTAACGCATTGTTTTCATTCATGTCCTCCCCACCTTTAGTGGTGGATCATAAAAGCAGGAGACTGAAATGTGCTTTTTGTGGGCTGGAGCACACCAGGGTTCCTTCAGCCAGGGCTTTGCTGCACATGTGCCTTCTAGATTTGGGGGCTGGCTTTCTGCCTTGATTGCTATTTGCTGTAATGTGTGATGTTCAACATTCTGTTTCAGTTCAGAAAGAAGTTTAGGTTGGGTATGTCTCTTCTTCTTCTTCTCCTTCTCCTTCTCCTCCTCCTCCTCTTCCTCTTCCTCCCTCTCTTTCTCCTTCTCCATCTTCATTTTTTTTGAGACAGGGTCTTGCTGTGTTGCCCAGGCTGGAGTGCAGTGGCAGGATTTCAGCTCACTGCAACCTCCACCTCCTGAGTTCAACATTTCTCTTGCCTCAGTCTCCCAAGCAGCTGGGATTACAGGTGCATGTTACCACACCTAGCTAATTTTTGTATTTTTAGTAAAGATGGGGTTTCACCATGTTGGCCAGGCTGGTCTTGAACTCCTGACCTCAGGTGATCCACCCACCTCAGCCTCCCAAAGTGCTGGGATTACAGGTGTGAGCCACTGCACCTGACCAACTGGCATTATTTTCATTTGGAGGTTTCCATAAGAAGCTACTTCAATTGCTAATCTTGCATTACTGTCTTTTATACTTAAAGGAAGTCACTATATTAATTTTGAGTTTCACTGGCTATGTTTCTTGTTGCTGAACCTCATTGTTCCTACGATTGTCTAGGTCTTTCACTTTACCACTTCCTGAATATGCATTGAGTATGGATATTCCTGAAAATGTTGGAGTACCCACTATATGCCAGTTGCAGATAGTACTCAATCCATGCTTATTGTTGCATAGAATTGGAGTAACCTTTTACTACTTTCTCTTCCTCTCTTGTCCCATGTCTGGACCTTCAGAAACTCTGGCAAGAATTAATATTAACTGGCTGCCCTAGTGCAAAATTGTGACATGAGTAATCATTTTCCTTGGCATCTCCTGCTTTTTTCTTCTGCTCTGTCCTTTGTACTTAGATGATGGTTCCCTCATCAGTGCTCAGGTACCTGGAGCCAAGCTCCTGCTGTTGTCTGAAGCCATACCTTGTCCTCTACCTTCACCCTGGACAGTGGCGTCCCTAACTTCCCTTGCTGTGTTTTGAGGACCCATGGCAATAAGTCAAAATCACGACCTGCCAGCACCTCTAAAACGTTGTTCCTAGGAACTACCAAGAGCAAGGAGACTTGCTCCCTTATCACCAACTAGTTCTAGAAGCTGAAGGCCTTGCTTTCTGTTCTTATTATTTCTCATCATTTAAAATTTCTGAGCACCATTCACCAGCATTAATAATACTGTCATAATAGCTGATACTTATTGAGTGCTTTCTATACAGTGGACAGTTCAATACTAGAACTTTACATTCAGTGCTGGGTTAAATGCTCCCAACAGCCCTATGGGGTAAAGACTATTTTTCTTCCTAAATGAGGGAACTGTATCTCAGAAGTAACTTGTCCAAGATCAAAAGCTAGTAAAAAATAGAACTGAGGGAGTAGTCCAAATATTTCTAACCACAAAATTCTTAAACGTCATACTCTTCTACCTCCATTTCCCTATTCAATGTCAAGGGTCCAGTGAGTATTTGAAGATATTTTGGTTCATGATTCCTTTCTTCCCTCTAGCCAGTATCCAGGAATATTTCTTCATATTATGTCACTTATTTCTACCTCCTTATGATCAAGAGATTACCGTGTCTTGGATAAGGAATGTTGCTGTTAGATTACCCTCCTTGATTGCATATGATTGCCCATTGTTTAATTCCCATTGTTTTCTGAAACACCAGTTGGCCTGGCATGGTGTTTCAACATGCCTGCGCTGAGGAAAGGGACCGCTGGGAGTACAAGCAGGAGGGTGTCTAGGAGCTGCTCAGTCTGTTTCTCCAGCCTGCCATCACCTGACTAAATTGTTTGTTGGATTGCTGTGTTCTATCCCTGGGGGAGGCCACAGTGCCGGGTTTGTTTGTGTTGAGAGTCTCTGGCTTTGATTAGCAGCTAGCTCCAGTGCAGCTGAACATACAATAGGGACCAAAGGATGGGAAAAAAATCCTGCTACAGTTTCCCATTGGAAAGCATTCACTGTCAAGCTTGGACATCCAACAGTGGGACACAGATGAACAGAGGCTGGGAAAGGTTAGGTGATGGATTCTCCATGCCCTGCAGCCTGTTGTGAGTGATAGGTCATTCCTTTACATGAGGCTTGAGCCTCTATTTCTCTAAAATGTCTTTTATGATTCAGGTTTGAGACTGGTATTGATGTAGTTTGACAAGGGGCAAAACCTAGAAAGCTGCAAAGCATGAAGGAACCCCAGGGTTACAAGAGCTAGGGTAAAAGCAGTGATCTATCTTAAAGGGCTAGTCACACAGTAAAAATTTTTAAAAGGGTCTTTAATCTGGCAGCATGGAAGAAGTTAAAATAACTGTAACTATAATTCTACAGCTGAAACAGGGAAGTAAGACATTTTTATTTTATAATATAGTTAGTGATTTCCTTACCAAACTGATAATATAATTTTTATTTCTTCTCACTGAATTAAATATTAAATCTACTGCAAGTACCCATACCCATCATCCAGTAGCTGAATAACAAGGTGTCCGCCTGAAGTCAAGAACCTCGCATATATCCTTAGAGGGCTGCTTCAGTTGTCAAGGATTTTTAATCAATAGAATATCTGAGACACTGGGCATGTTCCAACAAGACACTGTCCATGATCCTGGCCTGTAGGCATCTTAGTTTCATCCTCATAAAAGGGGACAAAGCAGACTTAGAGCTGGAAAATCAAATGTAAAATGAAATGATAAAAGAGTGGTTTAGTGGTTTTTTTTCAGAGAAGGAAGACATTCTGGTCTGGAGTGGAAAAGGGTGGCTGCATGTAAAGGATAGGATTTTCTTTTCTTTTTATTTTAGAGATGGGGTCTTGCTATATTGCCCAGGCTGATCTTGAACTCCTGGCTTCAAGTGATCCTCCTTCTGTCGCATCCCAAAGTTCTGAGAAAGGGTAGGATTTTCAAAGGCAGGGTGGCATTGTGTATGGCAGAAAGATATGGGGAAAGCATCCCAGGTAACACATGAAGAAAGAGGAAAGCCAAAGAGATGATCCAAGGCAAGACCTCAGAGACAGAAAACAGAGGGGCCTGATTTGTGCAGAGAGTGAGTGGCCAAGAGTGGAAGCAAGGGTTAGAAAAAAAATGTTAGGAATGATAGCAAGACGCTTCAAGTGAAAGCTAAGCTGCCTGAATTATATCAAGTTAGATTGTAAGGAATCACTGAAGGTTCTCCACAACAGAGAAGAAAAGAATTGGTAAAAGTAAGGCATAAAAATATTATTTTTAAAGAAGTAACAGATCAGAGGTGGAGAGAATCAGTTAGGTTTTAAAAAGTAATGCTTTGTGTACCAACCCTTACCCTACCCCTTGATCCTTTTACATTCTGGAAATCCTGTGCATACTTCAATGGTTTGCTTAAATACCGTCACGTCCGTGAAAATTTTACCTTTATTCCCCCAGTTAAAATGATTACTTACCCCTTTCTCTGTTTCACAACTTTCTATGGTTTCCTTTTATAGTCATTCATTCATTCATTCATGTGTTCATTTAAAAATATGCAATGCACACAGTGAGCTGGGCTCTATGTTAAGTATCAGGAATACAGAGATGAATATGACACAGTCCCTGTTTTTGAATAGGACAGTCTAATTGGGGGGAGCAGGCAGGCACATGAATAGCTAATCAGTGAAATTTCAGTGCAATGAACTAGATATGCACTTGTAAAAGCCCATTGGAGAGACATTTTAGTCAGCTGAGGGTGGATTCAGGGGAGGCTTCCAGGAGGTAGTGTCTCCTAACTTGTGTTTAAAGACGGAAAAATATAAGGAAGAAAGTGTGAGTTCTGGTGGAAGCAACGGTGTGAATGCTTACTCATTCTTATATAACAGTTACTTTAAATGACTATCTCTCCCCACTTCACTATAGATCTCTTAGCCAATACTTCATACAATAACAGATGAATGAATAAATAAATGAATTGCTGATGCCTTGGTGTAAGTAGGTAGTTAAGACAGATTCTTTCTGGACACACCATGAGGTAAAATAAAGGCTATCTGTAGTCTAGACATTATAATGGGAGGTGAGTACATGAAGGGTGAGTAAACAATGAGATGTTGACATTGATCAATTTGGGAGAATTCTAGTGCCATTGATAGAAAGGGGAAATGTAGGGGAAGAGCTGATTTGGGGTAAGAGAGTGTTGCAAGCCTGAAGGAACTGTGGAGAGACAGGATTATCCTAAGAACTGAGCATGAACTACGTGCAGGCTTCTGAGGTCTCACTGAACTGTGGACACCCTCAATGCCTGGGAGGCCTTTCAATGAGAAGTAGCCTCAGGCTTGTAGCACTTGGTAATTGGTGACTGGGCTCCCATCCAAGCTGCAAATTTCTAGTCTCATTACTGTACCTTCTTCCTCCTGAGCATTCACAACATACTTTCTTTAGAAAATGTGGTAAGACCATATTAACAATTTTTATTTTCTGAGAAACGTTTTTTATTACTTTGCTTCTTACTTTAAATGTTCCTTGGATGCATCAGCTCTCAAGAAAACTCTATAATCACGTCTAGACATTTCACATGCACATGGAATGGTGTGAGGCCATATCTTCCAAAGGAGGCCAATTGGCCGAGGAGAGGCTTCTATAATTTCAGTAACTGCATTTTAGATTTGCACTGATTCACTCATGCAGAGATGCCAGCTCTTTTCTTGAAACTGCTCATTTTCCTATGCTCAAATGAATGACCTTCTGCCAATCATACATGGAGTCATTATTTCTGCAGCCAGTGGAAAAGGTAGTTACTCATGAAACTCAACCCTAGGGTGACAGTGAAAGCCAGATTGTTATGGCTTGGTAAATATTGATTAAAATATGTGGAGAAAAACAAAATGCTGGGCTTCCATCAGAGGCAGAAACAGTCTCTTATGCTCCTTGTTGAAAGGGCCCCTGCCCTGGGTGGGTGTTTTGTGATGGTGATGTTGCTTCTTGCTGTCCATAGTCAGCACCTCCTCCTCCTCCATGTGCCCCGCTGGGATGTGAAGACACTCCCTTCCTTTTCTATATTTTCTTTATCCCACTCCAGGCATCCTTCTTCCTAGGGAGGGCAGAATCAGTGGTAAATGGATCATTTTCAGTTTTCTTCCTTTAAAATTATTTTTTCAGCTTTGCTAAAAGAAAAGAATGCTCAGGAAGTAAATATTGTCTGGTTTCCAATCCCCAATTTAATTAATTTAATTATCAGCCAGAAGAGACAGGAAATGTCCTGGGGACAGAGATCAGACAAGATCTTTTCTAAGAAAGCCATTTAACACAGGGCATATTATATTTAATGTTGTTCCAGATTCAGATTTAGTCAGCAATTCCTGGTCCAGATAATTTGGGGTCTGGGAGGGTAAAATCTTGCAATTTCACTGAAGCTCTGCCTTATCTGTTTCCTTTGACAAATCAGGAAGTTACTGCAGGATGAGCCTATTACAGTATAATTAAAACTCTTTTATCTGCAGATAACCCAATTGATATTTCATACTCTGTTTCATACTCTGAAACAATTCATACTCTGTTTTGGCTTTCCATTAACAGCTAACATCCATGTAATATTTTACTATTCACAAATTGCCTTCCTATATCTCATCCCATTTTATCCTCTAAACAATTCTGTGAGATCCATTTTAGTATTATTACCCTTTCCATGGATGAGAAGGAGGAGGTTCCCGGAATGGAGACTTCTCCAATATTTCTTCAAAAAGGGAGCGTGACAGTTGTCTCACTGACCTTACAGGATCTTTGGAGGGAATTATCATAGCCTGTGAAAGTATTTTGCAAAAAAATTTTTTTTAAAGTTGGCGTTTTGTTATTTTCTGTGTGTAGATTATTTGGCTTAAAACATCAGCTTACACAATCGTAGAACATTGTCTCTTAAAGAACAATTTACCTGTTCTTTAGAATCTCATGGGGCTGTGGTCTTAAAGTGCCCCATACTTTATCTTTGAATCAGAATTTTTAGATGAGGGCTTAGGAAGGTTAATTTTTATTTATATATATATATATATATATATATATATATATATTTTTTAGAGACAGGGTCTCGCTGTGCTGCCCAGGCTGGAGTGCAGTTGCTATTCACAGGCATAATCATTGCACACTACAGCTTGAGCCCAGGAATTCACTCCTGGGCTTAGGCGATCCTTCTTTCTCCACGTTCCGAGTAGCTGAGACTATAGGCATGCACCACAGTGCCCAGCTTAAGAATGTTAATTTTTAGCAAGGCCACAGAACTACTTTCAGACACACTAAAGTTTGAGAGCCATTTTGTGTGTGTGTAATGTATTTGGCATGTATCTATTGAAAATACGACCTACTATGGCACTAGCAGTCTTCCAGAATTTGTTGGAATATAATAGATTCTATGTTCTAGACCAGCCTCTACAACTGGCTGATTTTGTATTAAATCACCTGAATTTTTCAGGCTTCTATTTCTTCATTTGTAAAAAGAGGGACCTACACTAAAAGATCTCTAAGATCCCGCTAATTTCTTTGATTCAGTGTCTATGATTTTCCTAGATTATGATCTGTGGATTCTCTTCTCTCTCCCCATGGAATACTCTTCTGATTGTGTTTAAGTTGGTGGCTCTGCAGCATCAGCTTCACCTAAGAACTCGTTAGACATGCAAATTCTCAGCTAGTACCCCAGACTCTGAGGGTAGGGCCAGCAATCTGGCCCTTTAATAAGCCCTCATGGTGATTCTAATACATGATCAAGTTTGAGACCATTGAGATAATCCTGATTAGTAAATTCAAGCATATAACTACACAATTATAACATTTTGTTTTCTTAAACTTAGGCTATGGCTATGACTAAATATCTACTGCTGTCTGTCTCACAGGGAAAGACATTAAGAAAGCAAAATCCCTCTTTGTTTTTCATATGTGACTTCCAAGGGTAAAAACTCAACTTTCCATGTTTTGAAAGTAGCTTCTTTCACACGTTAAGGTATTCAGACATCATTTGAAAGTTTGGCAAACAAATGAAGTTTTAAATTACTGACGGTCTTCACTTTACCATAGTAAAATTAATTCACACCAGTCCCCCAACAACATAATTTATTAATATATTAACTAAAAGTATATAAAATACTTAAACTGCATAAATACAATTTTCACTGCTAGCTGCTCAATCTACAAATCACGACATACATAACAAATTTGCTTTATAGTTGGTGACCCATCACATCCCTTCTTTCATAGTCTGTCTGTAATTGGTCACTGTGAATCTGTTATTCACTTTAGGCACAGGCAACAAACCATGTACTTTTGTTGCCTCCTTGTCGCACAATGATAAATTCACAAGACGTTTTTCAAAAATCGGTAATCCAAAGAAGAAATTGGACAACAAAGATGAAAGTGCAGGCAAGAAATGAGAAATAATTTAACACTGGAAGTGAAACTCAAGTCAAACATAAGTGGAGTTACAGAAGTAACTGAAGGTAAAAACATTGATGCTGCTGCCACTTGAGAGACTCTCCATGTGTGGCCAAAGGCACTTAGTAAAGGCAAATTAATAGCTATAAATAAGGAAATCGGATATGACTAAGAGGATGAAGGTGTCCTGAGGGAATTGATGCTGGCAGTAACTCACTTTAATGGATTCTTGGATTTATTTTATGACACTGAAAGAGTGAAGAATAAGTGAAGATTTGGAAGCTAATCCAAATCTAGAAAGGTGTATGATGATTTGCCAAGGCACAGAAAAATGCTTATTCTGTATTGTAATGTGTACTATGAAAAAAGAAAAGCAAGCTGTTCTAATGACTCTTGATAAATACTTTGCAAAACCAAACACTTTACATCTCAATATTTCTAATGTTTTATGTGGCTGTATACTAAATAAATATCAATTTTACAATATTTTAATTTTTCTATACATTTATGAATAACAGAGTTTTTAATGATAGGTCATAAAAAAACCCATAATTTTCCTATTGATAATTAAGGTTGATCTTAAAACAAGGTCAGTTTTATGGTCCTAAACTACTATGCATAGCAAGAACTGCCTATGTATCTCAAGTTTCAAATATAAACACTTTGAAAGCAAGTGTATTACTCCAGAACTCGTATGTCACTCCTAAAAAATAACTATATGAACTGATATGTTTTATATTTTTAAAATGGGCTATAGATGTCACCAGTTGAAAACATCCATCCATTGCTTCCCTCAATCAAATATTTATTGAATGCCCACATGTTATTCTTCTAAGCCCTGATAGCACAGGAGTAAACACCTATTAGGTACCTGCTTTCATTGAGCTTTCATTCTCAATTAAGGAAAAGCAAATAAGTAGGCAAAATTTCAGCAAGTAGTAAGGAAGAAAATAAAAGAGGATAATGAGTTAGAAAATGAGTCTACGTACGAGGGAAGGAGGAGTGGTGGTTTAGGAAGGAGAGTGCCAGGGAAGGCCTCTAAGCTTCAGCTAAACATGTTTCTGTTCCTGGGCTGAGATAAAATAACTGTTTCAGTGGTTAAGTCCAAAGTTCTTACTTTGTAACTTATTGTACAATGTATTTTTGAAAATTAAATATCAATATTAAACTTTTTTTTACTTATCCTAGTCACATACGGGCTATTTTAAGTAAAACAAATTTTCAAAGCCAATAATTAATTTATAAATAGAACATTAATTCTAGGCTATGGTAACTTTCCATAATTTAAGCATTAAACAATATTTCATTTTTGCTGATTACATATGTTTAAATCTGGAGCCACATATTTGAATTCCAAAGGCTGTGGCCATAGCGCTACTGAGAAATGATTATTAAATAGTGTTGTGACAAGAAGAAGAAATTATTTCTGGTAGTGATTAAACAGAAGAAAAGCCACCCAATCTTCATATCAAACAAAAATCACATTGTCATGGAAAAATTATAAACCTATATATAAAATATCTTTGAGCATCTACCATCTAAGAACGTGGCATCAATGATAAACACTATTAGTGCCAGAAGAAATATTGCCACTAATTTTGCAATTAACACATGAGCATGAATAAAGACATTGGATTACCTTTTTTAGGTGACGAAATATGAACTGTGAGAGGGAGAAGTCAATATAAAAGATGTGGTTAAAAACGGTATTAAAGCCAAAGAAAGATGCAAACCATATTTGGTGTAAAGGATTTTATTCTTTCAAAACAAACATCTCTTTGATTCTTAGCCAAGCTGTGAGCAGGTATAGTGCCTTCCCGTAAGCCAGTTTGACAACTGGTATTAACCTCAGAGTTCAGAGGAGAGAGAATGTGGTGAACATAGAGGGTCTTTGCTTGTTTAGCTGCGCATGTGTTATATAATTCAGTACCACCTGCAGCATGAAAACAAGCTTGGCAATAGCAAGGGAGCCCTAATAGCTGTTGGGTCGTTTCCTTAACTGTCCATTAGCCTGGATGCTCTGAACGGGACACCTGTGGACACAAAGTACATTGTTGAATATTCATTGTAGAGCCACAGCACAGTTGACCTCAAAGCTTACTTTGAGTCTGTGAAAAATAAAGCCAGAAGTTATAACACAGAGGGTTCTTCCAATCCCAGCTTGCTTGGCAAGATGAATAACCACCATATCAAGATGTGTGAAGAAGAATGACAAGGTATCCTGTAGGGCAGGTTGACAATGAACTGCAGGACTAGAGAAGGCAGAGCAGGTTTCCATAAGGCAACTGCTGTTAGGAATAAAATTCAATTGACAAGCCAGTGTCAGAAAATCATGAGAAAGCATATAATGCAAACTTGGAAAAAAATCCCCAAACCTATTATGTTATGAAAGTTCATTTTTCTCTATTCCGTATTTGGAATCCTTTTTTTAAAAAAAATCGAAATTTTGCTTTAGTTCTCTTTCTCCTATCTAAACACCTTCCCAGGGAATTTTTCCCATTTTTATTTCTGTCAACAATAGCTTTAAGTTTGCCATGGAGCAAAAGTGCTCCAAATCTCTATAATAAATGCAAGTCACTGCATACTTGATTGTGCAAGGAAGAGTATCAAATTCTAAGAGGAAAGCACAGTACTAAATTTCCTAGAAGTGTGAAATGATCCAGTTATAGTTGCACTACAGTAGATGAGCGAGTTAGAAAATGGAGTCTTCATTTTAAAGTTGACACTAAAATGTTCTGCTTTAGAGAGAGATTTTACAGTCCTATGTGTGGGTCTTACTCTTTCCATCAGGAAGGTAAGAAGTAAGTATGAGCATTGGGAAGAGACAGTGCCTGTGAATGTGTGGGCGAATTATGGTGAAAGATGAGTAGAAACAGACTAAAGTAGAAGACTGTTTTATTCTCCCATGGTATAAAGGTATAAGATAATAATCACACAATTGAGGATGCTCAATGATTGTCATTTAAATATGAATGCGTATATTTATGTCTTCCAAACTAGCAGATACATATCGTGCAAGGGAATTTTGGAGCTTGAAAGAGAGAGAGATTTGTTTTCTGCCTTTTTGAATATCCTGGGAACATGGACATACAGACATGTGGCCTCTTAATTTAGCAGAATACATGTGGAGGGGATTACTTAGGAGTATGAGTATGGACTGAAAAACTGACCTAGACCACATAAAACTCCCTTTGGCCCTTGGATGTTACACTATAAGCTACTTGAATGCTATCCTAAATGTACAAGACCATAATGTCAAGGAGTCCCAGCAAAGCTGTATGAAGCTGGAGTGCAGGTACCCGCCCAGCCCATTCCGGCAAAAGTATTCAGGTCTTGCCCCCAGCTTCTGGGTCTCCAAGCCTTGGCAGTTTGTCCGGCTTCTCATCTGTACAGGTTTGAATACCCTTTGTGGACACACAGAGACATTTTGAGATCCTGATAAAATGGAAAACAAAACCCCACAGAGGAGACATCCTGGGTTTTCCATTTCAATGACTATAGAGGAAGCTGAATGGCCAAAAAACGATCTGCCAGCTAAACAAGGAGGACTGTGGTCTTGGTGAAATGACAAAGAGATGTTCGCTTTCAGCCCCTTGGAGTGCCTTGATTCAATGTCAAGTTTTAAGGAACGACTCCCCAAAGAACTCTCGGGTTGTGGGTATTAAAGTAATGCCCGCTTTGGAGACTTAAGCTTTCTGAGAACAAATGGAAGAAAGTAAAAGGTTACCCTTTGTAATATCTCACATTTACCAAGCCGGAGACTGATAAATGCTCTATCTTTATGACTCAATTAATTCTCACAAGAATTCTGTTAAGTGTGGAAACTAATTAATCCCATTTTACAGATGAGGAATTCGAGGCTGAGGGATGTTAAGTAAACTGCAGAAGGTCTTTGGGTTTCAAATACAAACACTTTGAAAGCAATTATTTCCTATTACTCCAGAACTCAAGTAGTCAGCGATGATGCGGTGTCTGTTGAACTAGAGAGCTTAGGTCTTTTTAGGTGGACAAAAAGTAGAGAGTGGTGGACAAAAGTAGAGAGAAAGATAGATGGATCAGAAAAAAGTATCCCTACAATAATTTAAAAAGGAAGAGACACGACAGCAGTCACTAAAATGCCAGAAAGCAAACAAAGAATCTTGGTGTTGGTGACTGTGGTGGGGAGGGAGAGTTTATTCTACTTACTGAGGGCAATGCTTACCGCTTTTACATACCTTATCTCACTTGAGGCACTACTATTCCATTTACAAATAAGGAAACTGAGGTCTCAGGCAGGTTAAGTAGATTTCTCAATGATTTCAGCCAGTAATTAGCAAAGGCTAGATTTGAACTTAGGTTGTCTGACTCCAAAATCAATGTTGTGTTTACAACTTCATGGTGAATGAAGGCCGACACCCAGAAAGATGGGGAAGGAGGATCATATCATTCAGATAATGCCTGTAGTCATTTGTTCATTCACGTATTCATTTGCAGCATACACATTTACTTGTCTCATCTTTCAAAGTCCTGGAAATAGAAAGTTAAATGAAACTTAGAGCCTACCATTTATTTTCTTAAAATTATATACGATGAGCACAAATATATAAAAAAGTTAATACTTAATGTGGAGCCACAGATGATAAAATGCTGTATGAAAGAATCTGTAGGATTCTACCTGGTTTTTCTGCTCTGAAGTCTCTGGAATTGCTGGAGTTACAATTAGGGCCAGCATGAGAGAGATGAAGTGTTGAAATACCTCGTTCATTCACAGCCTTTTCTTCAATGTGCTCTCAGCCACTAGATTACTCTTTCATTTATCTATTTTTAAGACGAGTCTCACACTGTTGTCCAGGCTGGAGTGCAGTGGCATGATCTCAGCACACTGCAACTTCTGCCACCTAGGTTCAAGCAATTCTCCTGCCTCAGCCTCCCAAGTAGCTGGGATTACAGGCATGTGCCGCCATGCCCGGCTGATTTTTTTTTATTTTCAGTAGAGATGAGGTTTCACTATATTGGTCAGGCTGGTCTCAAACTCCTGGCTTCAAGTGATCCACCCACCTTGGCCTCCCAAAGTGCTGAGATTGTAGGTGTCAACCACTGTGCCTGGCCATGATTACTCTTGTAAAGAAAGGGTCAAGTCTATCTTGTCTAGAAAATTTTCTTTCAGCCCTGTTGCCTACCTGGCCACCCACTCCTTGAACTCCCAGGGTACTTACTCATCCTGAACCTCGCTCACCTGTCTTTGGTCACTCATGCCTCAGTTGACGCATCTTCCTGCAAAGACTATAAACTATAATATTTGAGAGAGGGACGACGCCTTCCCCCACCCCCTGAAAAAGAAAACCAGAGTTCTCTACAATGCAGTATTGTTTACATATTGAATGCCCCACATATAATTATCATTTAAGTACAGGATTCTTTCCAGAAGGACCTATACAATTCAGAGACTGAAAGAAAGTAAACACACGATCAAAATAAATACAACAAATGCTGTAGGATGAGAACATTTTACAGTTTCTGGGATGAAAAGGAACTCAGTAAAGTTCCAAAGTCTATAGAATTTCCCAAAGATGGCACTCGCATGTGTGTGGTCAGGAGATGTGAAGTATAGGGGTTGCCACATGGGGGATCTCTAGGATTCCTCCCACACTCTTTACCCACATACACCCACTTCTCAGTTAGAAAATTTAAAGAAGTCATTATGATTTTGGAGGTGGTTGGGCATTTATAAAATTCTTGATATTCAAATTTAACTTTCACTAACCACATAGGAAAAAAACCTAAAAATCATATTCTGATTTCTGCACCGAGGGTACCCAAAGGTGGAATGAAGAAAGCCCTCCATGGCTGGAGGCAACTCCCAGGAGCAGAGGAAGCAGAGCCTCCATCTGAATGGCCAGCCTCTGCTCTCCCTGACTCACCCAGGCCGATTTTCATCAAGCCTGACATATGGAGTGACAGATTCACAAACACAGCCTCAGAAACACTCTAGGTGACTGATGTAATTTCTGATTAAGATTGCATGCATTTGTGGAAATGAGAGAGTGGGGGAGAGAAAGAGAGAGACCACCAACCTGAGAGAACCCCACCTCCAATGGAGAGGCCGGGCTTGGGGACAGACAAAGCAGTTAATTGTGAGCAGTTCCACTAAGGGGCCTGGGAAACTCCAGCACCGAGGGGTGGCTGTGACCCATTTGGCACAGGCGCCACTGCCTTGCGTATTTCCACATCCTAGACGGTCAAACACCTGGGTTAGCTCATGAGTGCAGCCCTGTTCTTAGAGATTTATGATGTTCACCAAACCCGGCAGCCGGCTAATTTGCTGGAAAGGTAATGCTCTGGCAGCCCAGTCTGCAACCCAATGCTCCCCAGGAGGGCTTTCCTCTCCTGCTTATGCTCTTGCTGAATTGCCTGGCCATTTTCTGCAGAAAGGAAAGTAATCTCCACTCTCTTTTGGGACGGCTCGATCCTCTGCTATCTGGCATGGGTCATTTTCAAAATCTGCCCCCTCCTGTTTGAAAGGCATGAGGCCCCTGTTATTAATGAAAGGTGACCTTGGCCTGCCTTTATAAAGTTCTCTTCCATTACACCACTTGACAGATGCAATCATGAAAAATGCTTCAGTCTGAATTTCTCAGGAACATTTGTTAGGCCTCCAAAGAGACTTTCTTGTAAGACTTATGTTCCCTGAATATGGACGATGCCCTCAAGATCAAAATTCTCGGGGTAGAAAATGAGGTGTAGGATTTGCACCTTGCTCCAAGTTTGCACAGAAACGAATGGAGAGACTGAGAATGGAGCTGAGGCAGTTTGAGTTCAGGGTCCTCAGAATTTTGATTTCTAACAAGTTCCCAGGTGACGGTGATACGGATCGTCTGGGAAAAGTATTTCAGACCTGAAGAGAGAATCTTGGAATGAGCTGCCTTGAGAGCAACAACGGCCTTAAGAGATGATTCTGTTCAGAGGTTTACTGACTATATCCAGTGGAGCCTGAGGATTCTGACGAGGTGCCTCAGGGTAGATGCAGCAGGCAAGAGGAGATCACCCAGTTAGCACAAGAAATGATCAGAGCAGATATTTTTATCAGTTGTGTATTTTGGGGTTTTAGACATGGTTTTATTTGATAGGAGGTTTTTGCTACTTAAAATAAAAGTGAAGCTACCAATCTAGTAGGGTGCATTTTTTTCAATATGCAAACCCAGAGGCAGAGGCAGAGACTTAGGATCACAGAACTGCATACCTAGGCCATCCCAGCATGTAATGCCACCTCCAATCAGCTATACCATGGGGTACTTTTACTACATTCTAGTGTCCCAGCTCCAAAGCCGCCCTTCTATGCTCTACCCTGGAGTGCTGGGCATGTGACCCTGCCAGAGCACATTTCTGTTTCTCAGTTGGCTCCACAGCAGGCTGTCAGTAAGGGGTGTGAGACGGAAACCCAGAGTTACTATGTGGTTTAAGATCCTGGGTGTTCGAATCCGGCTAGATCGCCCCTTTCCACATTTCAGGAACTCCCTTTCCAAACAATGTCCCAACTTGCCCATGAGAGAATTGATGAAACTGTGACTTCAACTTAATTTGTAATTCTGCAACACACACACTTAAGTGCTGTGCTTGCTGTTCAATAATATCAGCCCAGAGGTTACAACAGATGAGATTCCTTTAAGGCTACCAGGTAAGTCCTCATCTGTGGTTTGTGATAAGAATTTGGACTTGAGCTTGCACTTTTTTTTTTTTTTTTTTTTGTCTGTAAGTGTTCTGGGACATTCAGGAGAATCCGTCCCACACCACGGTCCTCATAGTCATCATTACTTTCGTAATGGTCAAGGACAGCAGCCATTTGGGCTCTTAAGGCATTTTCTTCAGTAAGTAATTTATTACAATCAAGTACAGGTGTTCATTTGATTAATGGTGATACCATTGCATGGCATAATTATTAGCATCCTATTTTGCATTGGCAATGAGCCCATCACCGTTCAAGCCCGAGAACACAGCCAAACCAATCCCTTTATCCTATCTATGAGCGTCTGATTCCTGACCTTGTGCTGGCTACCAATTTCTGTGTGTCAGGATCAGCCAAGAAATACACCACATCAATTACTTTAACAGAGAGAATGAACATGAATAATAGTTAACAATGTCTAAAGTTATTAATTATGTAACTGAAATAAAACATGGAGGAGTCATCTAGTATCGCAAAGCAACATGGGCCGGGTGTGGTGGCTCACACCTGTAATCCCAGCACTTTGGGAGG
Organism: Pan troglodytes; assembly: GCF_028858775.2. NCBI lineage: Eukaryota > Metazoa > Chordata > Mammalia > Primates > Hominidae > Pan > Pan troglodytes. The sequence goes on along the minus strand of NC_072404.2, from coordinate 152,677,572 downwards.
CCGAGGCGGGCGGATCATGAGGTCAGGAGTCTGAGACCAGCCTGGCCAACATGTTGAAAGCCCGTCTATACTAAAAATACAAAAATTAGCTGAGTGCGGTGGTGGGCACCTGTAATCCCAGCTACTTGGGAAGCTGAGGCAGGAAAATTGTTTGAACCTGGGAGTCGGAGGTTGCCGTGAGTCGAGATCACACCATTGCTTGCATTTCAGCATGGGCGAGAGGGCGAGACTCTCTAAAAAAAAAAAAAAAAAAAAAAAAAAGCATCATGTAAAAGACTGGGTTTGGACCTGAGAGATAATACCATAAAAATAGGCATAATGTATACGGCACATCTGTATATACAATTTCCCTTGACTTCTAAGCCCATCTAATCTCCTGAGAGTCTAATATTGTGGCACTTTTCACTTGCTTCTGCCATGTAAACTTTGCATTGTGCTACACATATTTTTATATATGTCTACCTTCCATCAATTGCTGGTACCTCATTGGTGATCTTATTCGTCTTTGCCATATGCTGTAGTACGTGGAACAAAGTAAGTTAATACATGCAGAAAAGAACAATGATCCATGACACTGCTAAGGCCACTTTAGTGAATGGAGTACTCAATGTATGCCCTATTCTGGAAAGCCTGTCTTGGGGCTGTGTCTTTTAGGGTACTGTAGAGCCTTCTGGAAATTTTAGCAATGCTTTATAGTTGAACACTGAGCCACAATGACTCTAAAAATAGATATTTTCTTCTGCCTTTCTAATGAGATTTTCTAGTCCCGCTCATCACTCAGCAGCTGAATAATAGAATTATAGATGAAAATATAATAAATAATACATAAAATAAAATAAAATAGGTGAGATTATCTTCTGCTTTCCAAATGTGATTTCTCAGACCCTTCTCAGAAACCAGCACCTGATGAAAAAGGTTGAATAATAAACCTATGTCTGGCCCAGTCTAGTTGGTCTGTGCATGGTGAACATCCAATTCTGAGGAGATATTAAATTCCAAGAAGGTATACGTTCTTTTGAATTTCTAAGTGGATTAAATGAAGCTTATCGGTACAACAGATAGGATATCTGTAGTACATTAGCTCTTATAACCTTGTAGAAGATAAGAGAGGACCTTGCCTCATGATTTTCAGATTAGTTACTCGTGTGAGTTGAAATTTTAAAATCTTAGTGTGAATTTATTTAATCCTGTGATAGTTATGAAAGTGTTGGCTGGGAGCAGAATTTGATAATAAGGGAAAGAGTGAGTATAGGTCAATTTTTTAAAGTTGCAAACAATAACATTTCCTCCAGCTATTATAGTTTAAACAGTGAGAGATCGATTAAGGGGGAGAGCTAGCTCCCACAATTACTGGGATAGCTGAATGAATAAATTCAAAGCTGGACTTCTGGGAATAGCTCCTAAAAACACACTGCAGAGCCGCAGTCCTCACTTGCAAGCCAGATGCCACACACCGTGCCTGTGTCCCCTCATGACTCAGTTCCCTTATGAATGCATCTGAACGGCAATTCCTTAAGTCATCTGCAAAACAGTTGTGAGTGAGGCTGGGAAATGTAGTTGTTATTTCTTTTTAAAAGTTTGTTTAATTTTGTTTTCTGCTTTTTGCTTTTCCCTTTCTGCTTGCTGGAAGAGAGTTGGAGTGGATATTGAGCAAGCCGAGACACGATGTATACTTGGAGGTGGGGAAATCAGAAAGGCCCTCAGTGAAATGTCTCTCTGGAGACACGTGGGGAGTGAGGGCTGCCAGGAGGGCTCAGTTTCAGCAAGATGGATGAGAGAGGGGGGAACCAGAAGGAAGATAAAGGAATGTACTAAAAAACGTGTAGGAAGTACCTAGAAGTATTTTGTAACAATACCACATATAAATAACACCTGGCAGAGTACATAAAATATTAAATATCACCATATAAAATTATTTTATAGTTTTCATTATATTTAGTCTTTTTTCTTTTTCATTTGATTATCACAAGAATACTGTGTGGCAGGTAAAGAGTAGTAAATTAGTTTGTATTAGTTTTAATATCACCTAATTCATTCACTACCCAATATATATGTTTTATACATTTGTCGTATGGGTAGTTGTTTTAAACTGGAGTGTAACTTTATTGAAAATTTAAGAGTTTTCAATTTTTTTATTTTGGAAAGTGGCATTTTCTAGCCTTTTTCTTACTTTTTTGTCTATTTTTGGACCAGGTGTTGAAAATCTCTCCAGTGGTTAATAGCTTCATGTTTTTCAATAAATATGAGAGAGGGGTGGAGGAATGGTAAAAAAAAAAATTAAATGGCAACAGTTTTCCAAAAGATAACTATTTAAGCTGAATTGGAAAGCTGAGAAAGTATAGCTTAGAACCTGTGGAGATTGCAAGCATGCCTCAGGTGAACGGGCAGAATAAACCACCCAGGCAAATTGTCAACAGGCATAGTGTGTCTTTGAGCATCTTCTATTTCTCATTTTAGTAGGCTCCCGCTGCTTAGTTCCTTGTCTCATTTACCTGCTCTCTGTCATTGGTAGAAAAGCAAGTAAAGCACCATTAAGCCAAGCTGTTCTAAGAAATGTCCATTGCGGATGGATTCATTTGAATGCCTCATTGCTGCACAGTCTAATTTATATTCATTTTCACTGGAAAATGATTACAACTGTATAATTAAAAAATTGGCTTTGCTATTGGCACTCAAAATTGACAACAATTAATATCTTGTCCTTTAAATGTGGAGACATCACAGTTCTCTCATTGGCAATGTCAGGTAGGTTTTATGGATTAATTAGGGATTAGGAGTTGCCACCTGTGTCTTAAAACCAAGTCCATCAACTTTGTATGACATGGTCCATTGATGATATATGGGCATATCTCATTCTGTTGGGCTTTGCTTAATTGTGCTTCTCAGAGATTGCATATTTTACAGATGGAAGATCTGTGGTAACCCTGCATTGAGCAAGTCTTTCGGCACCATTTTCCAATAGCATGTGGTCGCTTTGTGTCTCTGTGTCATATTTTAGTAATTTATGCCATATTTCAAAATTTTTATTACTATTATGTCCTTATGGTGATCTGTGATCAGTGATCTTGATGTCACTGTTGTAATTGTTTTGGGGTATCATGAACTACACCTGTATAAGATGGCGAACTTAAAATAGATAAATGTTGTGTGTGTTCTGACTATTCCATTGATAGGTCATTTCCCTGTCTCTCTTCCTCTTATTGAGCCTCCTTATTTGTTGAGACAAAATATTGAAATTAGGCCAACTAGTAACCCAATGATGGGACAACGGCCTCTAAGTGTTCAAATAAAAGGAAGAGTTGAACATCTGTCATTTTAAATTAAAATCTAGAAATGACTACTCTTAGTGGGGAAGGGCATATCAGAAGCCAAGATAGGCCAAAAGCAAAGCCTTTCATGCCAAACAGCCAAATTGTGAATGCAAAGGAAAGGTGCTTGAAGAAGATTAAAAATGTTACTCCAGTAAATACACGAATAAAAGCAAAATAACCTCATTGTTGATATGGAGAAAGTTTGAGTGGTCTGGATACAAGTTCAAACCAATCGCAACATTTTTTTTCAATCCAAAGCCTAATTCAGAGAAAGGCCTTAACTCTCTTCAATTCTTTTTTTTTTTTTTGAAATGGCGTCTCCCTCTGTCGCCCAGGCTGGTGTGCGGTGGCATGATCTCAGCTCACTGCAACCTCTGCCTCCCAGGGTCAAGCAATTCTCATGCCTCAGCCTCTCAAGTACCTGGGGTTACAGGTGTGTACCACCATGCCCAGCTAATTCTTGTATTTTTAGTAGAGAGGAGGTTTTGCCATGTTGACCAGTTTGGTTTCGAACTTCTGACCTCAAGTGATCTGCTCACGTTGGCCTCCCAAGGTGCTGGGATTACAGGCTTGAGACACCGTGCCCAGCCTCTTCAGTTCTATGAAGGCAGAGAGAAGAGAGGAAGCTGCAGAAGAAAAGTTTTAAGCCAGCAGAGATTGGTTCATGAGGTTTAAGGAAAGTAACCATCTCCATAATATAAAAGTGCAAGTGAAGCAGCAAATGCTTATGTAGAACCTGCAGCAAGTTATCCAGAAGATCCAGCTAAGATCATTGATAAAGGCGACTACACTAAATAACACATTTTCAATGTAAATGAAACAGACTTCTATTAGATGGCCTGCGGTGGTGGCTCATGACTATAATCCCAGCATTTTGGGAGGCTGAGACAGGCGGATCATGAGGTCAGGAGATTGAGACCAACCTGGCCAACATGGTGAAACTCCGTCTCTACTAAAAATACAAAAAAAGAAAAATTAGCTGGGCATGGTGGCGTGTGCCTGTAATCCCAGCTACTCAGGAGGCTGAGGCAGGAGAATCACTTAAACCAGGGAGTCGGAGGTTGCAGTGAGCCAAGATCACACCACTGCACTCCAGCCTGGTGACAGAATGAGACTATCTCAAAAAACAAAAAAACAAACAAAAAAAACATGGTAACTTGAATTTGAAGCCACTGCTCACTGACCATTCTGAAAATACTAGGGCCCTTAAGAATTATGCTGAACCTACTCTGCCTGTGCTCTATCAAAGGAACAACAGAGCCTGGATGATGGCACATCTGTTTACAGCGTGGTTTACCGAATATTTTAAACTCACTGTTGAGACCCACTACTGAGAAAAACTATCCCTATCAAAATATTATTGCTCATTGACAATGCACCTGGTCACCCAAGAGCTCTGATGGAAATGTATCAGGATTTTATTAATGTTTCCATGCCTGCTAATACGACATTCATTCTGAAGCCTATGGATCAAAGGGTCATTTCAACTTTCAAGTTATATGTAAGAAATACATTTTGCAAGGCTATAGCTGCCATAGATGGTGATTCCTCTGATGGATCTGAGCAAAGCAAATTTAAAACCTTCTGGAAAGGATTCATCATTCTAGATGCCATTAAAAACATTCCTGATTCATGGGAGGAGGTCAAAATAACATTAGCAAAAGTTTGGAAGAAGTGGATTCCAACCTTCAAGAATAAATTTAAGGGGCTCACGACTTCAGTGCAGGAAGCAATTGCAGATGTGGAAATAACAAGAGAACTAGAATTAGAAGTGGAGCCTGAAAATATTGCTGAGTTGCTGCAATCTCATGATCAAACTTGAACAGATGAGGAGTTGCTTCTTATGGGTGAGCAAAGAATGTGGTTTCTTGAGATGGAAGCTTCTCTTGGCGGAGATGTGAGCATTGTTGAAATGACAACAAAGTATTTAGAATATTAATAAACCTAGGGGATAAAGCAGTGGGAAGGTGTGAGAGGAGTCGCTTAGATTTTGAAGGAAGTTCTCCTGTGGGTAAAATGTTATCAAACACCATCACATGAGACAGAGAAATCATTCATGAAAGAGTGAATTGATGTGACAAACTTCATTGTTGTCTTATTTTAAGAAATTGCCACAGCCACCCCAGACTTCAGCAACAAACTGCCCTGATCACTCAGCAGCCATCAACATCTAGGCAAGACCCTCTGCTAGCAAAATGATCATGTCTCATTGAAGGCTCAGATGCTCATTAGCATATATTAGCAATACAATATTTTAAAATTAAGATAAATACTTTTTTAAGACATACTGCTATTGCACACTTAATAGGCTACAGTGTAGTGTAAACATAAATTTTGTATGCACTGGGGAACCAAAAAAATTGTATGACTTGCTTTATTGTGGTGTTCACTTTAATTGCAGTGGTCTGGAACCCAATGTGCAGTATCTCCAAGGTATGGCCGTACATCAGTTTCCTCGGCCATTCCAATCCTCCAGGTCACAGAGAAATTGTATCTAACCCTCACTCTTTACTGTGCTCTAGGATCTATTTCAGTATGTACTTTGCATCCTGTCTTTCTTATTTTTTCTTTCAGTCCCAACATAAAATGGTCATTTGAACTGGTAGAATAAGTGAACCTCTTAGGTTTAGAGGTAACTTAATTTTCATCTGGGCCTGTCAGGGGTCAAAATGTCAGTCTCAGACAATTTAGGGAAACCAAGTAAGTTTAGGGTTATCTGATTGATTCAAATCTTCCTGTCCCTGCTTAATATTTACAATCCCTAGAATAGTGTTTATGCCCCAGGGAACTTACTGAGAGCCAGTGTGCTGTGGGGAGATGGAGATATGAAGACTGGATCAGGAGCATCTCTTCCTTGGTCATCATCTGCCTGCCATAAAGGCTTAATCCTCACCACCTCTCAGGATATAGACTGTGATTATTACCAGATCACCCTACCCTGATGTTAATATCTGTCACAAAAATTCACCTTACCAAGCTCTGAACCCCAACACCCAATAGCAGCCTGGCAGAATCTACCACGAAAAAGAAAGAAAGTAGATGGATAATCCCTCGAGCAGTTTCAAAAGGTTTTAGTCATCCAAATTGAGAAACTAGTCACCACTGTAGTTTGTATATATGTATGTACGTACATTTGTATTTCTGTGACATAGTGATGTTAAATAGCAGGATTCATTCTGTACTTATTTTTCTTTTCCTATTGGTAAGTCCAGTTTTCCTATAACCTTTCTTCCTTTGGACGGCTAGACAAAACCATAATTTAGTTCTCAAGAGAGAGCAGAGCACAGGAAAAGAGAATAAAATTCATGACTTTTGAGTAACAATTCATGACTTTTCAGGGCATAAAATTTAAAAAGATAATAAACAATGAATTGGCTCAGTGAGAAGTAGTTCTTCCTCTCTCTGGGCTAGACAAAGATTCAGGCTGTAAGAAAATCAAGTCAGAAAGAGTAAGATTGCAAGGAAATAGGTGTGCCTCTCAGTAGGGCTCCTGTACCCTTCCCTTTGAATAAAAGAGGACAGAAAATAGAATCCTAGGTGCTTTAGAGATTTCGTGAACAGATGAAGCTGTTTCTCCCTTCCAAAGAACAAAGAAAATCTTGTAATATCCTTTCCCTCTCACTCATGGCATTTAGCATGGAACAAGTGCAGGAGTAGAAGCAGCTGTGGAGGGGGTTGGAAACAGAGTACAAGGGTACATTCTGCCTCTGGCTCTGCCCTTCATCAGTGACTTTGGGCAAATTACCTCGTCTACCTTTCTATTGGGCAGGGTTGTTGGTATTGGTTTGTGTTTGTTAAAGCACACTATCAACTTGAATCTCAGAATCATAAGCCATATTACATACGGAAAACAACAAAATGGATTACTCACATTAAATATATATATGTGTATACATATCTGTGGAGGTAATGTATATTTATTAAATACATATATATATAGTCATAGACATATTTAGTTTGAGTTCTTAATTATGGACTGAATTTTAATGAGCTGTTTGTGGTCAGAAATAAAAATTTAAAAAATGAATTGTTGGAATAGAAATCAGCGTGACTAAGCCAGCTCTTCATCCAACTAGAGGCATTCTTAAATCAAGTTTAGGTGGCCTTTTCATTAAAAAATTTGTGTAGTGATTTCTTCTATTATAGCAAACATATATTGAATTATTCCCAGGTACCAGGTTTGGAAACTCAGTGGTAACTTTACTAGTACAATATGAATAGGTACCTTTCTGAGTTGCCCTAAAAAGAAACTTAGATTGTCAGGAACTGAACAGCTGTCAGATGCTGTGCTTCAGTGGGCCCAGCATGATGAAGAGTCAATCAGGAGGGACAAGAATAAGAATAAACTTTCATGGAGGCTGAAACTATCCATAGGGAAGATAAAATGTCAACATGAACCAAAGCCCAAACTTTAAATTCGTTATTCAAAGTAGCTGCCACATATGCCACCGATACCTAATTGAATTTCAGTTTCTCTACTGAGCATTGACTGCTTCTGGCATGTATGGAAAATTGGCACTTTTCAAAGGGTTGCTAGTGGACCTCAAACCCATTATTTTCATATGAGGAATGCGAGGCACTGGCAGGTGAAGTAACCACCCGAGATTGTGTGCCAGGGAATAGTAAAGCCAGCACTAAAGGTGGATATCCCTGTTTCTGGTGCAGTGATTTTCCCACCACATTTAGTCCTGGCTACCTAATAATAGGTTGCTCTCATGACATACTAACATGAATGTGATCTTTCCAAAACAGTAAGTCAGATTTTATTTTGAAGATATATTTAGCTCAAGGGCTGTCATATTTAGTGATGTAAAGATAAATTCTAGCAAGGAGGTAAATAAATTGTGAATACATTTCCAAATCTGCTGGAAGATGAAAACTCAGCTATTTTTGTTATCCTTGGTTCAGATTTTTCTGTTTCTACAAAAAAAATGTGGTGAGTTGAGCTGTATTGGCTTTGGCATTTTTTCAAAGGGTTTCTTTCACTTTGCAGAAGATCTCATTTATTCCTAGCTCTCCCTGCTCCCAGGGGGTTGGAAACTCAGCCAGGGCATTTGATTTATATAATTAGCCGTTCGTGAGTATGGATGGCCTCTCACTCCAGCATGAAGTGAGGTGAATTTGAGGAAAAACACTCCTCCTTTATCCTTCTTTCTACCCTCCCTCCCAACTCTCATTCTCATTTGTAACCCGATTTACCAGGGAAAGCAATGATTCTGCAATCCGATGTGATCTCATCCTGTCAAAGCTTTCAACCGGAGAGACTTAGAGCCCATCAATTTCATAATAATGGGTGAATAATGACAGTCCCCTTGGTATTGCTCTCACCCAAATCCCCATTTAAAGAGGGTAACTGGAAGGACAAAGGCTAGTGTTTCAGGAAGGGCAGATTTAGGATAGATCAGCCATGGAAATCAGCATTGGCTCACATGTCCAGGACCTAATGAGAATCTGGCAGTGGCCCAAAATGAGTTGAATCCACTTTGCCTCTGCATTCTAGTCCCTTTTTGGGTTCTTTTCATGAGAATCTGTAGAATTATAAGGGGAGGAGGTAAGGAAGCAGCGCAGGGAGCGGGCACTCACAAGAGTATTTGCTACAGATTCATCTCCAGTTTCCTTCTTATTATAGTGACAATGGATAGAGTCTCTGATTATTCTATGAGGAATTCTTCCACACTTATTTCTATGTCTTATTTTGTAATTTTTGAAGATGCTCAAATTCCCTGCTCCAGGTCGTGATAACTCTGTATACTTGAAGTCCATAAGGTTGCCACTTGATTTGAGCTCATTTCAATTTGCTAATTTGACTGTCAGCCTCTTTATCTTTTTCCAATGGTAATACATCATTTTCTTCATGCATTTTCTTATATTCTTGAAATCTGACAGTCCTAGAAAATATAGTCAGAGAGTGTCAGTAGAGATGAAATAAGAGGAAGAATGCAAATAGTTATTTAGGACTAATGCCACATATCCTGATGAGATAATTTAAAAATCTATTTGAAAGTAGCTGGAATATGTCAGTGAGGAAGTAGGGGAACTTTATTTTCTGCAAGAACAATCTTTATGCAGCCCTAATGGTGTAGATGATGTCCTTTTGGTAAAAGGATAATAGTCTGAAAGGTGATAGAAACAGCTTCTTGCCCTGCCATATTTGATCTGAAGCATATGGTGGTTGCTCTGATTCATACAGAATGAAAATGCTTTGGTGTACTAATCTCAGAGCCAGCATTCATATGATAAAGACAAAACAGGTTTTCAGATATGATTAATAGGTTAAAGAACGTTTACATCTTGTGGAGGAGGAACATGGTGAACGCTATAGAATTATTGAGCTCTACTTAGTTTTGAGGTTGATCTGAATTTAGTGCCGATGTTTATATTTTAATCTCTAACATTCTCAAACTGAGAGGATATACTCTGTGTGTGTCAGCTTCTGTGTTGTTACCAAGTCGGTTGAACGTGAGGACATTGGCTAGTCTGATTTGCGTCACTTTCTTATGTTGTGGTTTGGTTCTGAGCACATCGAATTGCTCAGCCATGCTTGGTAAAATACAGACTAGCTGCATGAGTAGTCTAAATAATACGGCCACTATAACTTTCTCTCTGCTATGTAAAATAATTTCCTTTAGATGAGTGTTGGACTTTATGGGAGTCCTTAGTTCCCAACTCTTAGCAAATGTCTTTTTTCTGTCAGCTCCCAAACAGCGCCACCAGGATGCTTAAAGAAGACAAGCTCAGAGGTTCTGTGGCTTTTCCTTTTGCTTCTCCTCTAGGTGCATGCCTTTGTTTTAAGAAGATGTAAAACAGGTAGTAGGCATTCATTTTTGAAACTATTAACCCCTTATATATAACTCAGTTTGGAGAGATGTGCTATGCTGCTTTTCATCTTCTGAGTTTTTATTTTTGAGAACTTGCAGCTTGCATTCCACGTGAACTTCCTTACTTCTCTCCATTTCTTTCCTTGGCATTCCTTCTTTTTTGCCCTCCCTGTTTTTTAGTTCTCTTTTTAGGCAATAAAGCTTTCTTCTTCATCTCCTGCTTATTGATGAATGAGTTTCATTCATCTTTTTCTCTTTTTTTGATGGGGAGGGGGAGCGGGGTGGTCTATGAATAGCTATAGACTTTGCCTGCTCCCATTTTTCCACTTAGCTATTCAGTTCCATGGAGACAGAAAGTGGAAGAGAGCAGCAGGGTGGGAGGCACCAGGGTCAGAGATCAAGAGTGGCCACCTTTTGAATTAAAGCTTCTGATTTCCACTGTGGATAACATATTGTAACCCAAAGTAACTGTGCAAGTACTTGGCTGTCAGGAGGCTCAAAGTAAAGGGAAGGAGGAGAAAAAAGAAGGGAAAGATCAGAGGAAAGGAGAATAATGCAAATCATGGGGTCAGCTAACAATATTTGCAGTGTTTTTTAAGATAGTGTTTGGTAACTCCGTATGGGAGTCATTATTCTTTGAACCACGCTGCATATCTTCCCAAGGGTTGGACTTGAAGTACATTGTGCAGTCTAGGTACAGAAGACTGCAGCTTTCCCACCTTATACACAACTTTACTTAAAACAATTAAATTATGTGGCAAACTATTGTGCAACATCAAATGTTTTTTTGTGCTGGGGGGAATGCAACATATGCAATTTATTGTCACTTCTTACAGACTTTGCAAGACCAGCACTGAAGAGGCTATTAGTATCCTTTTGGGCGTTATATATGAACTTAAGCTTAGCTGGTTTGGTTTCTTAGCAGTTGTCTCATAGTTAAACTGAAAGAAATTCTATAGAAATAGTCAACGAATTAAATTTGTTTGCTTTTTCAAACTCATTTGTGCTGTTTAACACCCTAAATATAATTTCGATGAGAATTGGATTAACATCAGAATCAAATTATGATTTTCCTACTGACTTTTTAAGGGGTTACTTTCCATTTTATTTGTCTTTATGCCAATAACACAGACATCTACAGTGTTTAATAACTGTGTGTAGAAATGGTAAATGATGAACAGAAAAAAATTTATGAATTTTTTTATATCTTAAGCATTTTTATATGCTAGGATAGTACTTGGTTTATATCAAATAATCTTAATGCAAATTGAGAGTCATACTAAGATAAGTCTCATGTGATTAGCCTTCTAGTTTTGTCTGTGGGAAAGGATTCCATTATAATAATAATTATAATCTGACTGAATCCCAAAATACAATGGTTCAACCTGAGTCTACAATAAAATAAAAGGATATTACATAGAAGAGTTCTTTCCAAATTGTATAGCTCATCAGAATTACCTGGGAAATAAAATTTTTTCTTGCTGGGTCTCATAACTGGTGATTCAGATGTGGAGCTTATTTGTAAGCTACAGTCACAGGGAATAAATCTTGCAAGTAAACTCTTCAAGTCTGAAACACATAGTGGAATTCAGAGCCATATAAAATAAAATTCCATTATGACAGCAACAATGAAAAATACAGTGAGAATGTTGTAAAACAAAACATTTTCATGTCTCCTGCAGCTGGCCCATAGAAACAGTGCCTTACTGATATGATTACAATAAATACTATACAATGAATAAACATGAACATCAAGTACTTTCTTTTTGAGACCATACAAGCAATAGTTATTGTTTGATGAAGGAACTAAATTGCATACAGTTTACATTGAGAATAGGGAAAGCAGAGCTGAACTGATAGACTTTTGAGTTATTTTGAGCTATTTATGCAACTGTGTCCTACCATTAAATGGCACATCCTATATGTTCCAGTTACCTCCCTACAGAAGAAAATGAGACAATTCAAATGTAAATGCCTTAAAATTATAAAAGCAGCAGGTAAGTATAAGATGGAGTCCACTATTACATTGTTCTTAACAAAATTTCACTACAATAACAGCACTAACAATATTGGACAACTTCTGACATTCCTTGTCAAAAATATTAACCTGGAAAACATACCCAGGGAGTGGAGAGTAGAGGAGGGCACTGATAGTTCCATAAAAGTCCTTGTGATATTTGGTATAAGTTGGTAATAAACCCAATTCTTTTGCATCCATTTCTGAATTCCTTTCTTCATTGCTTTGTCTAATCTATCCTTCTGATTTTTTTTCATTGAATTTTGGCTGATTGCTGGAACTGCTTATTTTTATTTTAAAAGCAACCGCATTCTTCCTTTTACCAGTAGTTAAATATTATGTTACCATACTGACAAGGTTCATGCAACTTGGAAACTAGAACTTAGAGGACATGGTACGTTGCCTCTGTTTTGTTTCTTACTAGCTGTGTCAAATTCTTGATGGCATTTACCTTCTCTGAGGATTAGGTTTCACATCTGGAAGATGGGGATAACACAAGCTGTCCTGTGTGCTTCACAAAATGGTTGGGATCAAATATGATAATATGCACAACATCTTTTTAAGCCATAAATTACTATATAAATAAAGTGACTTATTAGGGTTTACTTTCTTTCTTTACTCAACTGATTTCTTTTAAATTTCCAGATAATTTTTACTTTATACAGAAATAACTGTTAATGCTATTGATTTCTTGAAAAGAATGCTTTTAAGATTTAATGTTGAAAGAAATAACAAAAATAGTCAGTTACTAGAAGTCTTAAGGAACATATACTAACATTTTAATTACTATCCTGAATTTTTGACACACAAGAGTAAAGAGGTTCACGGTTACCTCTACCTGGCTAGATCTTAGTCTTCAAATGCCAAGATACATTTTAAAATTTTTACATTAATCAAAAAGCAAACAAAACAGGATAAAACATGCTTTTTCTACTGAGTTCAAAGAACAAGCAAACTGTTAGCATGTTTGATTTTTTGTTTGTTTGTTTTAATCTGAGTTCCTAGAGTCCTGCTCATTCTGTGTCTATAAAGGAGCTCATTGGTACTTTCCATGGGAATCCAACATTTAAGCTTCTGTTCTGCATGGTGTTCTGCACTGGGTAGGCTTGCTATACATTTTTTTTGACTTAATATACACAATTTCTCGCTTGTCTTGGCATCCTAGGGCAAAGCTATGGACGCTTTGAGTTGTTACTACACTATCTGAATTGACCAATATAGCTCATTAATCCTCTCTCTTAAAACATCTAGTCCAATCTTTACATGAGCTGGTTCACCTGTCATAGTTGTTCATGATGACAACTCTCACAGCTGTCTCCTTCCTGATGGATTTGTGAGCATTTACGGTACAGGTGCTATGAGGAGCCTACCCTGTCTACCATTTCCTGTGGTCTTTACACTGCACTTGGGTTGCACCTGGTCACTTAGGGCCCTCTCTTTCCTGCATTTTCCTCATATCAGTCTTTCCCTATAGTCCTGCTTTAGTTTCTTATGCAACTCTATTCCCCACATTGCCTATTTTATTTTTCACTCTGACACATATTGCGAATTGTTTAGGAGACTCTAGTCATGTAAGGATGTTGTTAGCAGAAGCTACATTTTACTAAATACTGTACTATACTCTTTATACATTTTCTCTCTAGAACCTAGGCCTGACTTCTCTGTAATTACCCAAACTATCCTTTAAGAGGCTGTTTGGAGAGCATTAAGAATGGGGAATGAATGGGAATTCAGCCTAAGGTAGAGGTGGAAGGATGAAAACATAAAAGAGCTGGTCCCCAATAAGGTGGCAAGAGTAGGTCAAATGAACTTTGTACCATATTCAGAATGAGATTTTGAAAATGGAAACTTCAGCTGGGCAAGGTAATACTCAGAAATTGGAGTTAATGATTCTTCGGGCTGAAGCAGGGTGGAGTCAGGGGAAAATCAAAGCTCTGTGAAGAGAATTTGAGACACACATAAGATATGCCTTTGTGTTGTTACTAGGGGAGTTTGTTCTGCAAACCCCTATATTGTTTGGGAGATCCGCTGTGCTGAGTAGTCTGCCAGTTCCAAGCACCTCTTTGTCTCTGCTATCAAATTAGCTAATATCTGCTCATGTCTTCCAGGTTTGGCAGGCTTTACTGTGTCTGAAAAACTCCCTAACCCACCCCTGTCTCCCAAGGAAGAGTTAGGTTCTTGCTCCTGTCTCTTTCCACAATGCCCCAATATCCTCTCTGTTACTGTCAGCTTGTTTGTCAGTTTCTTCCACCAGGCTGTGATCTTTGAGGGCAGGTACTGCACTGTGTTTTGCTCTGTCTCTGGTCCCTAGCACCTGGGCTGACACCTGCAAAGCACTTGATAAATATCCATAAGAATGAATGCATGAAGAACTAAGAGAAAATTAAGTTCATTTGAAATAGCTGATGAATTTTTATGCTTCTCAAATTATGCTGCTAGAATCAACCACCTGTACCTTAGGCCCTAAGGCCACTCTGATGGTCACAAAATTCTGAGTCAAGTGGGGTAAAAGATATAAAAATGTTTAAATTGTGAATTTTAATGTAATACCAATGTTCTATCCATCTACCTATTCATCTATTTATCATCTATCTACCCACCGAGAAAGAAAGATTAGTGTTGTAAAGAGAGAAGTGACATTGCTCCCATGGCGGGCAGCCACTTCATCTTGGGCTTTTCTTCCTCATGTGCTTAGCCCAAAGACTTGGGATGAAAGGCCATAGGCTTTCCATGAAAGAATTTTAAACCTAGACCCAATGAAGGGGACTTTTGAGTATTTGGCATGTATGAGGATTTGGGTCTTCCCTGGCCCTTTAAATGAGTAATGCCTCTTACCTGGGGGCTACCATGATTCTAGGGTCAGGACAGGGTCTCTGGCAAAAGAGTCAGATCTTAATTCTTTAGGGCTGACTCTCAAGCACAGAAACAAAAACCGGGAGTGTACAATCAGAAGAGACAAAGATGTTTGTCTCTTTCACAAGGGCAGGCGTAGGGGTGAGGAGTCAGGAAACGGTCTCTCTTGAAGGTTAAAGCTTACACATTTGATGGAAGTGTGTCTTTCATACCAGAGCATGGTTTTTAGCACTTTCTGCCTCCTCTTTGGAAATAACTGCCCCTCATATTTGGTGGTGTCATGGGGAAAGCTTCTTTTTATTCTGCACTGTGCCATTAAATGGTCTCAGAGGGGCGTACCATGGGGACCTTATGGGGAGTAGTGCAGCACTGCCTACTTTAAGCCCTAGCTCTGTTCCTTATGAACCTGGCCTAATGACTGGATCTTTCTAAAACTCAGTTTCCCCATTTGTAAAATGGGGACTAACGGTCATCCCCTAATGGACTTATAGTAAAATTAACTGAGATACAAGCATATAAAACATTTAGTATTATGCCTAGAGCCAAAAGGAATAACCACCACCATTGACAACAACAAAATCCAGTTAATGTTAGCTATGATAGTTGAGAGTTTTGTTGTAGTTAGACAACATTCATTTTAGGCACTGGATGACTAAAGGACGTGACCTCAGGAACTACCAAAGGCTGGAGGTAGGGCTAGGCATATTAGTGATGAACAGTGTTCTGGCTGTGAATACAATGTGCCCATGGAAACGTAGCATGGGTCCATAGAGGAAGTGTGTAGGAATGCTCAGTGCAATTACCCCAGGGGTAACGAATATTTTCTTTGCTATCGGTACTTAATAAAACACTCTTTAGAGTGTTCAGTTGCTCCCAATTACTCCAAAGCTCACCAAGTCTTACCTGGAACTGATTCTCACAATGAGTCTAGCCCCAGCTTGGTGCTATTAACCAGGCCTAAAGACACATAATTTCTCTGAATCTCTGGCTATATTATAGATCTTGCTCCATTTCTTTGCTCGCAAGTTGAATTTTGGATAAGAAACCAAAACAGTTACTGTTTTTGAAATTCCTGGCAGGAAACCCTAACCCCTGCAGAGAGGTGATGCCAAGAGCAAAGGGAGTTGACAGAGTTGGATGCTTCCTGCTATTTTGGGCAGGAAGGCAGGAAATAGTCCTGCTTTACAATAATTATAGACAACAGAGCTAGGAATAAAGTAGAGCCTCTATGGAAACAGTCTGTTCTCAATACGGTGTGCTGAGCCACCAAGAGTGTGCACAGAATTTTGACCAGATCTCACTGTGTCTCAGTGACTAGCCACCCAGTGCCCATGCATTTTTTAACATGAATTATAAGAGGTTTATAATGCTTTAGTTATTTTTATGTTAAAACCTGTGGAAGGATCATAAAATTTGAAAAAAAATAAATTTCCACATTAGAGAAACTACTACACTAAATAGCTTGGAGTCATTTTTCTGTTTAATATTTAATCAGAAACTCAGTAAACTTTTGGACAGTTTCAGGTCAATATTTGGCTAAGTTAAAAGAAAAAGAAAATCTAAAGCATATTTACCGAACTAATGAATACAGATTTGAGGATTCGTTCAATCAAAATTTAATCAAAATTTGGATTAACACAAACCTCAGGACTGTCAAAAATTCAAGATTAGAAACAATAATGTTTTTATACTTAAGAATCCTTACAGGCTCTTAAAGTTGCGTGTGGATCTATATTTTATCAATTCTTGCTCCTTAATCCTTGACCCGGGTACTTTATGTGGGAACTCAGTAGGACAGCTTCTGGTCTCTGTTCTTGCAGAGTGAGCTATTTCTGACACGTGAACAATAAGAGATAGATGTGGAACAAGCTTGTGACAGGGTTAGTGAGTGCAGACAGTAAACGACACCTGGAAACATTCCCCATTCCTGCCCACCATGGGGAAGCTTCTAGCCCCTTGGATATCTTCTTGATCTAACTTATCAGCTCTTCTGGATATCTTCTATTTGCACCTCCAGCTCTACTCTCCTACTGCCTTTATTCTGCTCTATCAGGAGGCTGACCTTCATGGAAAAATCAATAGATTCGTTTGCCATCTGCCTTCTGCTTTGCTTTGGCCAATGGAGGAACTGTCGGGAATTCAAAGTGTTGGATAAGAATGCGCCTGGGCTATTTATTTCTCTCCCTCATTGCCTGTTTTGTTGTTGTTGTTGTGTGTATTTACAGGTTGTTCCTCAGGCTGCTCTCTCCTTCTCTCTGTAGATTCTGACAATGACCCCTTCTAGTTTCCACCTCAGAGCCAAAGGTGGTAAATCTTTTTTTGTTGCTCATCTCAGTATGTTCCAACATCTCTCCTTGGTATTCCTTAACTCAGCTCATGCAATTTTAAATAATGCATTCATGAAATTATCCTCAATGCATCCACTTGAGTATGCCATCTGCCTCTTGCTGGGACTCATCTTCCAGTGCTGCTGTGTAAAACTTCCATTCTGTTTAGACAGGTTTACTCACAGTGTCTTAGATATCCACAGTGGCTTCGCCACCTCCACATATGCAATGGCCTATGCCCCTTTATCCCACAGACTATATCCAAACCAAATTTAACTATGCTTATGTGAGTGAAATGATGGTACAGATTTTTTGGAAAAAAAATGATCATGTACTATTTTATAACATGTCTTATTTTTAAAAGTATTTTAGTCAACATTATTTTATCTGTCCATATCTTATGCAAGCTTCTTTGGGCAAAGTCTGTTTCTTTCCATTTTATGAATTTCCCTGTGGCATCAGCCTCTTTGCCATGCACATTGGAAAATGTATTTGCTGATTTAAATTAGCTCTGATTTGGAATACTTTTTGAATCTTTTGTGCATTCAAGTAAGCATAAAATAGCTCCACTTTCCACACTCTAACAAACTTCCCAGACAACTACAAGCATAACCTACATCTACATAGGACTTCTTAGGCCATCCAATCTGCTTCGATTTGGGGGGTTTGGTGGAGAGCCAGGAATGTTAGGATCAGCTCCGATCCTCAGAAAAATAATGGAACCTCTGTGTTTCACTAGTGTGCAATTATGGGCTAAGTGGTGTGGTGCCTGGTATTGCTAAGCCAGAAATTGTACAGAGTCCCCTCTGTTTCAACAAGCTTCAACTTATGCAGTGTGAAATCAGAGTTCTACTCTCCACCCCCTGCCACCACAGAAATCCCCAAACAATTGGCCACAATATAAATAGGGTGAGGGTTTCATTTTTAATCAGTAGTTTTTTAATAGAGCCTAGGAGGGACTACTCATTGGAAAGGCAGATAATATTAAAGTGATCTCCTGGCATCTGGCAATTGGTAGAGATGTGAGCTCCAAAACCAAATTGTCTCTACTCTTTCTCCTGCCTTCATTCTAGTTCCCCATTCCCTTAGCTCTCTTCTTCCTTTGTCAACCTTTCTATTTATATATTAGTGTTTTAATATGTCTACTTGAATTTTTCTTGGTTTTGAAATTTCTCCAGGAGTATGGTATTTTAATCTTTTACCTCTCACAATTTTTCTTGGTTGCTTACAGAAATATTTATTATCATGATTATTATAAATGATGATAATGGCAATATGGTTTACAACTTATCAGATAATTTCACATATGTTTATCTCACTTGCTATAATTCTATCTGAAATAGAGAGGACAGATTCTTTTAGTACTTATACTTAAAGAGATGGAGATTCAGCAAGATCTGATGATTTGCTTTGGATTTTTCATTAAGTAAGTGAGAAAGAACTCTGAGACCAAAGGAATGAGATTTTCCAATTAAACTCTACTGTCTCTCCGTGGCATCATGCTACCCAGGCTTTTGAATCTTGTTCACTAATCACTCAAGGTACTAGTGACCCTTCAAGTGACCCTTCTTTTCTGCTTCTTTTCAAGCAGAAAAAGAGGTGGGAGCAGGGGCTGAGGCAGCTGACAGTTCCCTAGCTTGGTTCAAGTTTCTTTATCTGTTTGCTCCAGAGCTTTCTGGAGGGCAAAGTTCCACTTAACATACTTATTGGCACTGGTGAAGTGGAAAAAATTAGTATATGAAGTACCGGCCAATACAAATATAATGTGAGCCACATACGTAATCTTAACTTTTTTAAAACCACGTGAAAAAAAGGAAAAATAAACAGATGAAATTAATTCTAATAATATATTTTATTTAATCCAATATATACAAAATATTTTTACCATCTAAATCAATATAAACTTGTGAATGATATACTTTATATTCATTTTTTTCATACTGCTTTTGAAATTCAGTGTGTATTTTACACTTACACCATGTCTCCGTTCGGACTAGCCACATTTTAAGTATTCACCAGTCACATGGGACTAGTGCCTATTTGATTTAAAAATGAGGCTCTAGAACAGATGAGAAATTTCATCTTGGCCAGGCAGCAATTGGTAACGTACTCCTAGCTCACATCCCAGTCCTCGATATTTCGGCAGAGCTACAATGGTATCTGCTTTGAGAATATCAGATATATAATCAAAATATTCATATGAAAGTCCAAGCAATAAAAAAGAACATTTTGAATAATATCTACTATACTTCAAGCTCCACAGAGGCCAGGACTGAGCCTGTGCTATTCATTGTTCTATGTGTAATGACTGATTGAATGAATAAGTATATTTGAGATATTTTTACATTCTTTTTCTGTTCATAGAGTCTCTAAAATCTGATGTGTATTTCACACTTATAGTACATTTCCAGTCTGACTACTTACATTTCGTGGGCTTAATAGCCATAAGTGGCTAGTGACTACTGTGTTAGACAGGAGAGATCTAGATTGTTGGGATACAAGGTTGACTCTGTCATCAACATAAGTCACCAGATGGGTGACCCAGGGCAAGTTATTTTATTTCTTTTTTATTGTTTGCCAGACTCTCTGAAAGCATGAGTTCTAACTTAAAATTCTGTGAGCCACTTTATATAAAAAAAGAAAAACAAAACAGCAGTGATATCTGACACCCATACCTAATCCCACACCCACTTAAAACAGCCATCTTTATTACTATTTCAAATAATTTGGCTAATGGAAATGGCGTACATCTTTATTTGCCTTCCACGTATTTCTCCAAATGTACAAATACACATGCCACAAGGATACGTAGCTAGAAGCACTGAGGGGAGTTCAGGACACAATCTATACTGGGCTTTTCAGTAACTGCAACTTGGCCTGTTTTCTGGTGGCTGAGGTGGATGGCAGAGAAACTTGCTAACAGGCCAGACTCTCTTGGTGGGGCATGAGATGGCCTGGTAGGGAGTAGGTGATTCTAATTTGGCTTCAGACTAGATACTTGACTGCCAAGCAAAGCAGACAGAGTCTAAATTTTAAAAGGAAACTTAAATGTCAGGACCAAGGCTATTGTCCATCATGATGGAAATTGTGCTCTGCACAAGGCTGCCCAAGCCAGAGAGAGAGTCGGGAGAACTTCTCTGTATGATGCCCAGTGTACTCCTGTGTGGGCTTGTGTTCACCTGGAGGAAGAGGTGCCTTCTGAAATTTTGTTCAAGGGCACTTCATGGGCCATCACCAGCCCTACTAAGGACCTAAGCAGACTGTATTCAACACCCGAGCTATGGCTAGAATGAAGAACTCCCCATCCAGCTAAGCTGCAAAAAATAACAACAACAATAATAAAAAGAAATCAGCTTGCAACTAAGGTCTAAAATATGGAAGGCTTTATGTATCTAAATTTTTGCCTAAATGAGTATTATTCCTTTCTAGGAAGTAAAATAAAAGGGGACAAAGAGAAACTCTGTAAATACATGTGTAAGAACAGACTCAAGATATACTTGCAATACTCCATCAACATTTTTTGCTTGCATGATATATCAAAACTTTTTTCCCTTCAATTTTAAATAATTCCATTTAAAAAGGGAGGTCATAGCACAGACAGTCTTTAGGGCAGTGGAACATCTCTGTATGATGCTATAATGGTGGATACATTCTACATTTGTCCAAATCCATAGAATGTACGACACCAAGAATGAACCCTAATGTAAATATGGACTTTGAGTGATGACGTGTCAATGAAAGTTCATTAATTATAACATATGTACCACTCTGGTGGGAGATGCTGATCACGGGGGAGGTTATGCATGTGCGGCGGCAGGGAGTATACAGGAAATCTCTATTTCCCACTCTGTTTTGCAGTGAACCTAAAACTGTGCTAGAAATACAGTCTATTTTTAAAAAAAGTAAAGTCAGGACATGAGTTTGCCATCTTTATGATGCTGAGTATGGTAGAATCATCCACAGCTTCACATTCCAAGATAAAATATTTCTGTCTTCCTCAGCACCCTGCGCAAGTAACTCCACTCTAATTACTAGCATTTCAAGTATGCTAGCCCAGAAACTTTATCAATCACATGAGGAATAACTTCTAAAGGTATTTAGGGGTGTTTGCTTTTTAAATTCTTCCTCAGTATAGTTATACTGCTTGGGAGGTGGAAGGATGGCTACCCCTTATGCGCGCACACTAGCTTCAATCACCTGTGTCTCATCCCGTCAGTCAGGAAGTAGGAGGTAGTTTCACTCCATCTATTTATGGATTCTACCTTTTCTCTTTCGTCTCTCAACTTCGCTGTTGAGCAGTTTTAGGCCTAAGCCAATTCAGGTGTTCAGCTCCATCACAAGACCCAACTTATGTTAACCAATTCAGAAGACCAGGAGTGGTTTGAGGAAAGGAAAGCCTTGTGGCTTATTACATTTTGATAAGAATGCAAAATGGTAAGTGTCATGAGATGGCAACTATGTAAAAATGAATGAATATGCATGTGGGTAAAGGATAGAAGGTAATTAGAAATTAAAAATTCTGATAGGGTGTTAGGACTAAAGATTCAGTTATTTTCTTTTTCAAGTTTCTAAAATACTGTGTTATTTCACATTTTGATTACTTTTTTTTTCCTTTTGGAAAACGACCCCACCAACATGCCAAAACTCACCCACCCACTTGACCCTAAATGGAATACAGTCAGCCCTCCCTTTCTGTGCGTCCCACATGTGTGGATTCAGCCAACCCTGAATTGAAAATATTCAGGAGAGAAAAACAGATGGTTGCATCTGTACTGAACATGTACAGACTTTTGTTCTTGTCATTATTCCCTAAACAATACAGTATAGCAGCCATTTACATGGCATTCACATTGTATGAGGCATTTGTATTAGTCTGTTCTCATGCTGCTAATAAAGACTTACCTGAGACTGGGTAATTTATAAAGGAAAGAGGTTTAATGGACTCACAGTTCCACATGGCTGGAGAGGCCTCACAATTATGGCAGAAGACGAAGGAAGAGCAAAGGGACGTCTTACGTGGTGGCAGGCAAGAGGGTGTATGCAGGGGAACTCTCCTTTATAAAACTATCAGATCTCATGAGACTTATTCACTACCGTGAGAACAGTATAGGAAAAACCCTCCCCCATGATTCACTTACCTCCCACCAGGTCCCTCCCGTGACATGGGAATTACTACAATTCAAGGTGAGATTTGTGTGGGGACACAGAGCCAAATCCTATCAGTATTATAAATAATCTAGAAATGATTAAAGTATGCAGATGATGTGTGTGGGTTATAAGCAAATACTACACTGGTTTATATCAGGGACTTGAACATTCATGGATTTTGGTTTCCACAGGGCTCCTGGAACCAATCCCCCACCAATGACAAGGTATGACCATATTTTACATCAGTGGCAATGAACATAAAGTAGCAAAATTCATGTGCATTTTTATTGGTTCAGGGCAGGCAAAGACTGACGGTTTCTCATACTTTATCAGAATCCTAGTTTTATTCTGCAGACACAAGGGAACACAGAGACTGAATGCCATTGGGTTACTAGAGGAGGATGCCAAAGGATCTAATTCCAATAAAGGTGAGGGGTTGAAACCCTAGCCAAGTTACATCTACTTCTCAAGTATGTCAAAAGAACCCGCAGTCATTCTAATTTCACTGCCTCTGGCTAGAAATTTATGTTTCAGCAATTCAGATGGGACTCAATTCAGAGTATGGCATTTTCATAGTATATGAAGGAGAAAGTAAAGTAAGACAATTTCCCTCAACTTACTTCAGTAGGAGCTTTGAAAAAATGGAGTCAGCGCTTACGTCAGAGGACATAAGTGTTGCCTCAGGCTCACTTGGGTACTCTGAGTGTCTGACCACATCTGGGATGCCGTTGGGGATGTCAACTGGCACTTGATACTCAAGTCAAAACTGGTGGTCAAGGACAATGAGAGACCCGTAGGCAGTGGTCAGTAAAGCTGTAGATGCCCAAGCTGTGAGGTACAGGTGCTCAGCTGCCTTCATGTGAACAAAGAGTGATTTGATGAAGATGTGAGCCTTGCTCTACATTTAATTCTCAACTTTCATAAAGACTCTTGGATATTTAATAATAATAATGTTGCTTTGATACAACTAGACTGAGGCACAGTTTCAATCAAATTATTTTGTGAAATGAAAATGACTTTAGTGCCATTTTTCTGATAATAAACATGTAGTATAAAATATAGCATTTATAAAATGTAGAAAATTTTGAAAAGTAATTTTTAAATGCCCCACATTCCACAGGTAACTTCTTTCAAAAAATGGGCATATTGCATATGTGTGCATGTGTGTGAATGTGTATGTACACTTACGTACTTTTTTTAAACAAATGGCTTTGTAGTATACAGACAGAATAAACAACTTCTCATGGGAATAAATATATATCACAATTTTTGTGCATAGCTATAACTCACATTTTATAGATATATTTAATGATCCCATATTGGTTATTGACAATTTTTCATCATTCAGCTTCAATCATTTTGAAACCATAGTTCAAACTTTTACAAACCCAGTTTGAATATTGCTTAAAAAATACCTTTCAAATGTTCCACATTGTGTGATGAAGAGAAATGGTTGATGAGGGTGAAAAAACACTTATTTCAAGTAAAAATATATGTTGTTTTTTTTTTTTTTTTAATTGGAAGAGAATAGGAAAGGGGAACATAACCCCATGTTTTGCCGAAACATTTTAAGTCAGCCCCGAAAATAAAATGTGGTTTTGAGGGAAGTCAAAAGCCCTTGAATGTCATCTACTGGCCACCCCAGCTCACCTCCAAATTCTTGAAGTTGGTTTTGAGTCAGTCACTTGTCCTATGTATTTATTTCTTGCACTATAAGAAGAGATAATAATAATAATTTGTCTACTCAACTTGGTTATAATAAGGTCCAGGTGATACAATGAATGTGGTAATACATTGGACACTCTAAAGCATTACTTACATATTATTAATATAACCATTATTTATTTATAATTCCATATGATCAGATGACCAGAGGAATTTGATGAACCTACTACTATTGACATTTTCTTGCAAATGTGTTTGTAGGAAATTGATTATATTTTTTACAGATAAAGCAAGCTCACTTTCAAGTTAACCAGAAATACCCATTAAAGTCTTAATCACAGGTTAACCCTTGTTTCCGAAAAGTATTTAGAACACCATTTGTTTTTATTGCAATATGATACAGTTTGGCTGTGTCCCCACCAAAATCTCATCTTGAATTCCCACATGTTGCGGGAGGGACCTGGTGGGAGGTAATTGAATCATGGGGGCAGGTCTTTCCCATGCTGTTCTCATGATAGTGAATAAGCCTCAAGAGATCTGACAGTTTTAAAAGGGGGAGTTTCCCTGTAGGAGCTCTCTCTTTTTGGCTGCTGCCATCCATGTAAGACATGACTTGCTCCTCCTTGCCTTCCACTATGATGATGAGGCTTCCCCAGCCATGTGGAACTGTAAGTCCAATTAAACCTCTTTGTTTTGTAAATTGCCCAGTCTCCAGTATGTCTTTATCAGCAGCATGAAAATGGACTAATACACCATATAACAAATTACTATAAATGTAATGACTTAAAACGATTCTTATGATTAACTCACAGTTATGTAAATCAGAAGTTCAGGTATGATGTGATTGAGTTCTCTTCTCAGGGTCTTGAAACTGAAATCAAGATGGTGGTTGAACTGTGCTTCTTTCTGGAAATTTTGGGGAACAGCAAACTTACAAGCTGATTCAGATCATCAGCCATATTTAGTTTGTTGCAGTTGCAGGAATGAGGTCCCTCTTTCCTTGCTGTCAGCTGTGGGCCACTTAGCTCATAGAGACCATCCTTGCCACGTGATCCCTCCATCTCAAAGCCAGTAGAATTTCCTTGGGCCAGCTCCCTCTCACACTTGAAATTTCTGACTTTCTCTGTCTCTGACCACAAGACTCAGATTTAATGGCCTCATGTAATTAGGTCAGGGTCACCTAGATAATATCCCTATTTTAAGGTTGACTGATTTGGAACCTTAATGTCATCTGTGAAATCCCTTTACAGCAACACTTGGATTCGTGGTTGCTCGATCGATAAGAGAAGTCGTGTGTTCTTGGGAGTATCTTTTAATTCTGCCTAACACACACCTGAAAGCCAAAGTTCTCTTCCAATGATTCACAGGACTGCTCTTTCCCTTTGATAAAAAAGAAACCCTCCAGTGTAAAGTCATTTGAGAGATAAAGTGCTAGGGTGCTGAGAGATCACATTTCAATACCAAGGCTCTAATTTCATGACAATAGCTATGTTCCCTTCTTTTATCAATCTTGAGAATATGTTTAGAGTCAAATATACCAAGTTTGATTCTTGCTTTTACCTCTTCTCCTGAGTTGAGTGACATGCTGAACCTGTTTGATTCTCTTTTCCATCTGTAAATGGTAATAATACTACCTACTTCGCAAGGTGATTGCAATGATTAAATAAGACTATGTGTGCATATAAACACATCTTACCATAGCACCTGCATGTAAGTGCAAAATAAATAGTAATCTTAACATTATTTCAGTGGGGAGGTTTATATTATTATTCAGTGTGGAGGCTTTTGTTATTATCTGATTTGAAGTATTCTCTTGGCGTTTTAAAATTAAATCCACCATCCAGCAGAAGGTATGATTTTGCCCCTGTTGTACTTTTACTGAAAGTCTTTTCCCCTAATAATATCATTATTAATCAATACGTTATGTATAACTTTAGTTTTCTTGAGGAATAATAGGTCTAAAGTTTTCAAACTTCAGATAAAAGTTTCTTCCCCCCAAATAAATGTTTATTTCCATCTCTACACTTGATCTTAGCCAAAAGGCTGAGAAGCAATTTTTTTCTTTCCATCTCTATGCAAATATTTATTCTTTGATTTTAAGGTCCCAATGCTAAATTTAAAAAACACATTTAGCTTTAGATAAAATTCAGTAAATACATCTGATGATAAAAATCTGTGTTGTTTTCATTGGAGGCCCCTGGAATGTAGTCAGATATCCTTTAAAGCATAAATAATAATTACAAATCACATTTAACATATTAGAAAACTGGGTGGGCAAGGTGTGTTTCATGTCTCCTGAGAACTGAGGGACAAAATTGAGATGAAAACCAGGCAGAGCTCCTGAGTTACTCTCATTATTTTAGCAAATGTTTGGCCAGGAAAATGAGGCAGTATAACCAATTCATAACTTTGTTGTATCATAAAATTTTTGAACGCCAATATATCCAAATAATTAACTCATCTGAGCAAATTATTTGGGGCAACAGCTTGTTTATTAAACAATTCATTTATGAAGACTCACTTTGAGACCTTCATCTCACTAAACTATTATAATATGAACTTTGCTGAATCCTAATCAATTGTCTGCTTTGAAAGATTCAACTTATACCACTTGAGACTTGACCCCAAAGCCCTGGAAATATCCTCTTTTACCTATTCCTTCTGAGACACTAAGATGTAGTCAAGGTTATCCTCTTTGCTGCTGCGGTAGGTTTAATAAAATTAGCTTTGCTTAGTCAATAGATTTTTCTGGTTGGTTTTCTAGGGGAACTCAAGTGTTGAAAGTGATTATCATATATATCTTTTATAATCTGGAAAAAACATTATTAAAGAAAATAAGTCATCTAATAGCGCCCCCCCTGGCTTCAGAATGAACTGTAATATAGACATTTTGGAGCACATACAATGTAAGCCCTTTTTTTCTTTATTTTTTCTTGACACAATATCAGATCTTTTATTGTCATCAAGTGATCAGTGAGAGAGTTCAAACTGAGGAGAGATCATCATGTATTTGTAAGACTTTTAATTATATGGAACATTTTGTCATATTGAATATAGGCACTGTCACACGTTCATGAAAACCTTCAAGTTTTAGTTTAGGCTCTTTATGGATGAGGGTCATATAGTATATTTTATATGTCCACAGAATCTTGTATATAACAGAATTAAACAAATTCTGGTTGTTGGATTAGGAGTTTAAGGACCAACTTAAGGTCACTCCCTTTTTAAAATTCTCTAAAAAAAAAAATGCATATTTTGTCTTACTTATTTCACATCCTGGGTGACCCTAAGCAGAAGGGAACTCCATGTCATACCAACAATAGCTGACAAGCTTTAAATATACATAGTGATCAGGTTTGGGCCACTTAAATTACTTTTTACAAGTCCTCTGGAAATAGAAGTTATTTGAAAGAAGCACTATAAGTAGAGGTGACAGCAAATTGTTCATAAATTGTGCATGTGAAATGCCAAAGGAGGCAGCAGAAACATTTTTACTAACCAAACAGCAAATATCACATCATCTGGGGGAACAAGCCTCGTTTATTCAATGTGCTGCTTTGTAAACATAGCACAGAGATTTCAGTCTATGAAATGGGATAGCTGATGATTATGTTCATGAAACACGAATGAGAGTTTTTACATAATAAATAGAATAATTAGGACTCAAATCAAGTTAAGTTCTGATCTGGCTTTGGTATTAACTATCTGTGTGGTTGGGAGTAAGTTATGCAATCTATTAAATCTTCAATTTTATAGTCTATTAACTGCAAATTAACAATGCCTGCCATGTTTATCTCACAGTGATTTTGTAGAATTGAGCACGGTAGAATCATAGCAGTTGGGGGCTGAAAATTAGTTAAGGCTTATTTAGTCCAACTAAGTATGGAAACATGCTTTGAAGAAGAAAGTTTAGTACCATATATATGGTAACTTCTGATTTTTAACTCATTCTGAAACTATTCTTCCAAATATTTATGTATTCTCCCAATCGAGGTGCTTATCTCTATATGTGCTTCACTCAGTCTGGTACCTGGTATTTATTATGCATTCACACTATAAATTTGTTCAGTCTAAATGAATAATTAAGTAAAAAAGAAATTATTTATCTTCGATGGACAGACTGGCTCACTTTTCTCCTGTTTTACTCTTACATGTGTTAATTTGGTTTACATATTCATAAGTTGGATATGATGTTCTTATTCTACCCCTCTGGATATTATGATAATTGAGGTGAAAATAGGAATTGATCATAAGAAAGATCCCTTGCTGGAAGCTGGTAACATGAGTTGCTATCGAGATTTTCTAGAAGTGTAATGAAACAGTAGGCCAGAGGGAGCAAGTAACCATGAATAGTGGGGTTTGTTTAGAGAGCTAAGGGTTCATGCCTTTATGTACTAATGTTTCCAACTATCAAACCTTGTAGGTATAGTCTTATAAAAGGTACTGCAGTACTTTCCCATATTGCTGATTACATAATGCCTTATAAATATACCTCAATGACTTTATCTATCTTAATTAATATCAGTATTGTGAAGTCTGTGGGTGCTTCTATTAGGGTAAACTGAGTTATTGGGGGTTATTTGACTCTACCCTAAATGACTCTAAACTAGGTGCATATGAGTTTTAAAAAATAATTTCCCCATGTTTTCTTTTATTTTGATTGGATACCAATATACTTGGCTGTAGCATTTATTTTCCTTCCTTCTATTTCCTACATATGTGAAAACCAGATAACCAAGACTGTAGAATATACATAAAATTCAAAAGATAGTGATTGATATTCTAAGAGTATCAGCCACATGCTATTGTTTCATTGGGTTTGGCTGGTCAGTCCTTTAAAATTTACTCACTTATTCACCATTTGCCATATGCCTAGGCACTTTACTGGAGACGGGTAGAAAGATGATATAGGACACATATTTCTAGATACATGAAGTTGCTGGATTTACACTCCAATTAAACAAAGATGTTATTATATGGTCTAAAGGAAATACTGTGATCTAGGTTAGCAACTACTTTATTTTTATTTTTATTTTTGAGGTGGAGTCTCACTCTGTTGCCTAGGCTGGAGTGCAATGGTGCCATCTCGGTTCACTGCAACCTCCACCTCCCAGGTTCAAGTGATTCTCCTGCCTCAGCCTCTTGAGTAGCTGGGACTGACTACAGGCACACGCCACCATGTCTGGCTAATTTTTGTATTTTTAGTAGACATGGGGTTTTACCATGTTGGCCAGGCTGGTCTCGAACTCCTGATCTCAGGTGATCCGCCCACCTTGGCCTCTCAAAGTGCTGGGATTACAGGCGTGGTCTACCGCGCCTGGCCTAGGTTAGCAACTACTTTAAATTCAGTTAAAATTTGCAACTGCAAGGTAATAGTCTCTAATCTATTTGAGTGTTAGTTCCGGCTTCATAGTCACATCAGGTACATTATATTATAATCAGAGTTAATTCTGTATCCTATTATCTATGCATGAGTTGCTAGGAATTCAACCTCATTTCTCACTGAGAAAAATTAAATGAAATTTAGTGTATAGAATCCAGCTCAATATAAGGAAGAACTTTCTACCAATTTGAGCTTCTCAAAAATGGAATGTACTGATTTGCTCACTAGCTTTGCTTTTTTATGTATACTTACCATTTATATATATATATATTAAACTTGTAGTCAGGTAATACCTTCAGTGTATCCTATGAACCAATGTGAAACAAGTTATCTTCTAATATGTATTTAAGTTGTTGACTTAAATGTATTCAAATGCAGGATTTGAAAGTTATTCTTAGATGTTAATTTATTTCAAGTCAGTATTTACTTCATTGAGAATATAGTTAATATTGATTCTCTCACCAATGTAATTCCACATTTATTCCAATTTTATGTTCCTGCTTGAACTAGAATCCTTTTGATGTTTTTATTCTAATTATTAAGTCTTTACGGAACAGGTGAAGGAGGGAATCTTCTATCAACTTCTTGTAGCCACCTCTCCAAGCTGACTTCTCCAGAATGTAGTCATCTAACAGTGTATGTACCTCATAATATTATTGTCTAACGAAAACAGCATTATCTTAGTGGTATATTTTCAGGGTATTTGTCAAATAATTTCCTGAAACCAAGATACTCTATGGCAATAAAATCACTATTATTAACCACTTTCTCAGAGAACTAAATGAGATTTATTTGGCATGACCAAGCCATTTTGATCTTTTAGCTACTCTTTGATAAATTTCCATGGTAGTTTTAGCCTTTAGGCTAATTATTTCTGAGAGAGAGAGAGGTCAGTGAGTGGGAGCATTTGATGCTTCCAAGGAAAGAAAGTTAAAAAAAAAAAAAGAAAGAAAAATAAAAGACCTCTTCCTTTTTGACATGGTAACTGTGCAGAACTTCAGAAGACCGGGAAGGGTCTTCCTGAAGGGTCAGGAAGCAATCGATTCGTACATACCATTATAAAATATGATGCTCGGCCCGGCGCGGTGGCTCACGCTTGTAATCCCAGCACTTTGGGAGGCCGAGGCGGGCGGATCACGAGGTCGGGAGATCGAGACCACGGTGAAACCCTGTCTCTACTAAAAAATACAAAAAATTAGCCAAGAGTGGTGGTGGGCTTATGTAGTCCCAGCTACTCGGAGAGGCTGAGGCAGGAGAATGGCGTGAACCCGGGAGGCGGAGCTTGCAGTGAGCCGAGATCGCGCCACTGCACTCCAGCCTGGGCGACAGAGACTCTATCTCAAAAAAAAAAAAAAAAAAAAAAAAAAAATCTGATGCTCATTTTCACATTCATTTTATCAACACTGCATGCATTAAATCATTAGGTAGAAGGAGATTGAGTAGGACTATGTGTATGAGGGAGGAGGATGGTGAAAATGAGGTCCAAATGACCATGTTAGAAGGAAAGAAAAGTGGGCTTTTAGAAAGGATACAGTGAGTGATCAGAATCACCGTCCCTGATTTTAGCATTTCTAATTTCTAATAAGTCACATTTCTTTCCTTCTTTTGGCATATTTTTTAGTAGCAAATATTTCACCATTGCGAAAAGTATGGTGAAGAATGCAAATAATGTAGCAGAGTGGATGGGGGTGGGTATCCTTATCAAACTATAAGGCCACTTGAAGTTTTAAACTAAGCTCATGTAATGTTCTAGTTTTGGAAGATGTCACTAGGTCTCTAATGAAGTAAGTTTGCCAGGCTTCTAACAAGATTTTTCTCTTTCCCAAAGCAACACACTCTGAATAATCAATGAAGCCTTTCCTTGATTTCTTTTCTCGTTTTTTCCTCTTTTTCAGTTCTTCTTTATTTTTTTAGTCAATGAGCTCAGCCCTAAATGAAAGCTGGAGTTGTATGAACTGAATCGGCTGGAAATAGTAGCTGAAAGGCGTGCAAATCAAAGCTGGCAAGTTCAGCTCTTCCGTTCTTGAAGGAGTAGCTAACTTCAATCCAAATGGCTTCCTGGGCAATTGTTCGATTATTCTAGGGTTTTGTTCCTCGTATGGAACCAGGCATTAATAACCTATTTTTTGCCAGCTAAACCAAGAAAATACACATCTCATCTTTACCTTGCTGTGCCTTAGTACCCATGTGGACACTTCCCAGCAGTGTGGGAACTGTGTGGGATGGGATTTTACATCATTTGTGGAGTGGAGGTGGGAGTGGAGGGGGTAGCCTTCAGGCTCTTTGATATTTCCTGCTCCACTCTAGCCTAGCACACGACCTAAATTACAGACAGCGGAGAAACTAGGAGCTCTGGAAATCAAGTAGCCTTATCCTCATTCACTTTGGTACCTATGCTAAGGGCCAGGACTTCTAATATTTTTGTGGGAGATACATATGTCTCCATACACACACATACAAACCTACATTTTCTGGGGTAGAAATTATTTGCGATTTTGCTTTTGGAAATTATTTGCCTCCAACTAATTTATTTTTAGATCATCACTAAGTATATTGAAAAATCCTTGCAAAGAGAGAAAATTTAATCTAAAGATGACTTTTAAATATAGCAAACTTTCTGATTGTTAAATGTCATACTTTATTAATGTAATGCTTTGTTGTGTACCCATTTTTAATCACATTATTAATTCAACTGTTGGTATTTTCTTGTTTTAGTTACATCATTTTTTTTCTTTATATCTCAAATATTTTTAATGGCCTCCAAAAAGCCTAAGGTGCTGGCTGCTCTGACTATCATGGCTGACGGACATGATGAGGGAGTAAGTTCGTGACTCTCTGTTCTGCTTCTCTGCTACTGCTTGTACACCTACCTCCTCATTTTCTAGTTCAGAATAATAAATTATCAGTCATCTATTTAAAAATAATAAATTAAAGTCATCTATTTGTATAAGATTATGCTACAATATTAAAAACTCTCTGGATATATTGTATACACACATTAGCTAAGAAACAGGGCCTTACTGTCATGGTATGCAGTTCATTCTGTTGAGGTCTTACATAGCTCATACTTTTGTAAGAATACATAGCTTCTCTAAAAACAAAAGTGATAGCTCTCTTCTACCACACAGTTAATGTTATGACAGGCAGAAAATTAAATACAGACTTTCTGAATGTTGTAATCACTGATATTTTCTATTCACATGAGCTTCTAGAACATTTAAAGCCAAATGCAGAGTAAGTCATTATAAATAGATTTGAGTACACACAGGTTTTATATTTTGACCTTACTGTTTAATTTTGTGATTGAGAGCACAGGTGTAGTTTGGTGTTAAGCAGGCCTGAGTTCAAACCCTGTTTCTAACACTTTGTAATCTTAGGCAAGTTACTTAAATTCTCTAACTCACATTTTCCTCACCTGTAAAACTGAAATAATATTGATTACTGTCTAAAGTTATTGTGAAAATAAAAGATATAAAGCTCTTAGCACAGGCAAAGTCTTTCATACATATTGGTTATTAAATGTTCCTATTCCTATTTCCCTTGGTCTTTATTATTATTTTTTTACTTTTAAATTGTTCTAGAGTGCATATATATCTTTAAAAGTGTCTTAAGCCCTTATCTGAAGACGTTGGGCTATAAATAAATTAGCAAATAATTACCAAATATTGAAATTTTTTATTCTTAAAGAAATTGTGGTTTAGAAGAGTTTCTCAAACTTTCATGTGCAGAAATAACAGTTCAGCTGGGGATCTTAATCTCGTCAAAATGGAAATTCTCATTCGAAAGTGCTGGAGTAAGGCTTGAGAGTCTGCATTTCTAACAAGCACCTGGGTGAGGTCCACGCTACTGGCCCTGAGAGTAGCCTTGCACAGCAAGGGGTTCTGAAGAGAGGTGTAGGTATCATTCTTAGAGCTTTATAAAAGCACACAGTAGATGGTTTTGTTCCTTGAACTCCTTGAATCATAAATGGAAGCAGTGAGATGGTCTCTTATTTCTTACTCTTTTATGAGTAAAAGCTTTATCGCTTTAACCAAAATCTGAAAGAAATACATAGGATTCTATTTCTAAGTTTTTTTTTTTGAGTGATACCAGCCCCCTTATAGTTGGCACTTGGTCCCTTGACATTGGACAGTCTTTTCCTTTATATTCTATGAGCTCTTGAAGACTTTCATTAGGTCACGTGGCATATTTATTAGGCTGTTCTAACATAACTTGGCTGAATCACACAGGCTATCCAGTAGTCAAGAAATAGTCTCCAAACCAATGTTATCTTAAATGAATGATTGTTTCTGAGACAGCTATGTGATATTTTAACTTCACAATTTCATTAAGACTCCTCTCATTAAGGTTATTAGTGGCTTTTTATTGCTAATTGCTAATCCCTATGGAGCACCTCTCTGAAGAATTTGGCCTTGGTCTTCATTCTTATTTTTTTGAAAATTTCCTTTTTTTTTTTTTTTTTTTGAGACAAAGTCTTGCTCTGTTGCCCAGGCTGGAGTGCAGTGGCACAATCTCAGCTCACTGCAGCCTCTGCCTCCCAGGTTTAACCAATTCTTGGGCCTCAGCCTCCCAAGTAGCTGGGATTACAGGCCCGTGCCACCACACTCAGCTTTTTTTTTTTTTTTTTTTTTTTTTGTATTTTTAGTAGAGACGGGGTTTTGCCAAGTTGGCCAGACTGGTCTTGAGCTCCTGGCCTCAAGTGATCCACCTGCCTCGGCCTCCCAAATTGCTGGGATTACAGGCATGAGCCACCACGCACAGCCCCAGTTTGCATGGTTTCTGTTTGCTCTCTTTGCTTGTGTCTTATTACTCCTCTGGCTGCTACCCTTAAGTCCCCTAATTCACTTATATAACTAGAATTCTCGCCTCTTGCTTACTTCTTCAGTCCTTACTCTATGTCTTCTTATTCTATAGTCTCCTTGGGCAATACTAAATCCTCCTACTTACTCAAATATATTTTGACAATGCTTTAATTTCTATCTCCAGACTAGAGCTCTCTTCCAGAGCCATACCTACCAACTATTTCAACCCAGATGTCCTACTGGCATCTTAAATTAAATGTATCCAAACAGAACTTTACTACCTTTCCTTAACTTTACTTACTTACGTAAGCCATAATTATTAATATTAAAAGTAGAGAGAGTAAAAGAATGTAAGTAATTAGATTTTCTAAAAATTAAATCATGTTTAACATATGTCAGATGCTTAGACTGTTTTCCTTAGTATAGCTCATAGCA
The DNA here is from genome assembly GCF_028858775.2 of Pan troglodytes. Lineage (NCBI taxonomy): Eukaryota > Metazoa > Chordata > Mammalia > Primates > Hominidae > Pan > Pan troglodytes. The sequence goes on along the minus strand of NC_072404.2, from coordinate 152,642,813 downwards.
TGCATTACTTAGGGAGCCGTTTATGAACCCATATTCTGTATGTTGACAATTTATCTCTGGATTGAGGATCAGAAATCTGGGAGATATCCTAGATTTCTCCTTTCATCAAATATTCAATTGATTTGATAAGTCCAATAAGTTTATCTCCTAAAAAATTTAACTTATTTTCTTCTCAGCAACTTTTTTCAAAGTCACAGTTTAAGTCTGTAATGTTTGACCTGTACTATGTCAAGTGGCCCTCTGTCAGCCTTTCTGGCTTCAGCCTCATCAACCTCCACTCACTCTGCTTATTGCCTGCTGAGTGTTCTTTCAGAAATTCACATCTAATAGTGGCCTTTCTTGTTCAAAATTCTTCATGGATCCATATTTCTTAAAATATAGCATCACTAAATTTTTTACGTAACCCTTGTATATGACAAGCAAGAAACATAAGCTTAGTCTTTTCTATCTCTATAGTTTATTTATTTCCAATTTTTCTCATGGATGCTCCAGCAATATTTAACTAATTGTTGACTTCTGAAATAGATCACACTTGCTCAAATCTACATCTTTTCCTGAAGGTCCTTCCTCTTCTAACTTAATCTGCTATATTAGACTAAACTCAAAATTATGCTCCTCTGGAAGCTTTTCTGAAATTCTATGAACATACCTGGGTAATTATTAAATTCCAATTTAAAAGAAAATTTTAATACAGCAGTTTTCTAATTTTGGTGCATCTTAATTTCATCAGGAAATAATATTGAGTGTGATCAAATATTTTCCTCTAACTGATTAGATGACCATGCGATTTTTCTCCATTATTTCAGTATTGTATTAAAGTGGCAAAATACATGGACATTCAATTGTTAAATCAGCCTTGCATCCTAGAGTAAACATCACTAGCTATGATTTATTAGCTTTAGCTTTCTATTTGTTGGACTTGGTTTAATAATATTTTTAAAAGATTTTAATGTTTTTGTTTATTAGGATATTGGTATATAATTTCTTGTAATATGTTTTCAGGTTTTGGTATCAGGTCAGGTTCATTCATACTGACTTTTTTCTACTCATGTGAATTTCTCAGTTTGTTTTTAAATTTCAGATTATGATTCTGGATTGGTCCGTTTCTTTATTTTATTATTATTATTATTATTATTATTATTGTTTTGAGATGGAGTCTCACTTTGTCACCCAGGCTGGAGTGCAATGGTGTGATCTCGGCTCACTGCAACCTCTGCCTCCCGGGTTCAAGCAATTCTCCTGCTTCTGCCTCCTGAGTAGCTGGGATTACAGGTGTGTGCCACCATGCCCGGCTAAGTTTTTGTAATTTTAGTAGAGATGGGGTGTCACCATGTTGGCTAGATTGGTTTCAAGCTCCGATCTCAAGTGATCCACCTGCTTTGGCCTCCCAAAGTGCTGGGATTACAGGTGTGAGCCACCCTGCCCGGCCAAGTTAATCCTTGTATTTTGAAAGTTTGTTGTTTGCAAATTAATTTGGTATTGTTATGTTTTTCAGATCAATATAAACCTAATTATAAAATAACCCTCTTTATTTTGTAAATTCTATTTTGAAGTCTAAATTGACTAATACTGTTAGGGCCACATGATCTTTCTCATGACTATTTCTGTGAAATAACTTCTCCCATCCTTTCAGTTTCAACCTTTTAGAAAATATATATATTTAAAATAGATCTCTTCTAGATAGCATACAATTGGGTCTTGCTTGTTTATCTAATGTGACAATCTGGCTTTTTGATTAGTAGTCTTTTTTTAAAAATGAATTTATGCTTAACATTTTAGTTTAGATCATGCAACATGCTGTTGCATCTATCTATCTATCTATCTATCTATCATCTATCTATCTATCTATCTATTTTTTGGCTGGGCATGGTGGCTCATGCTTATAATCCAAGCACTTTGGGAGGCTTAGCCAGAAGGATCACTTGAACCCAGGAGTTTGAGACCAGCTTCAGCAGCATAGTGGTACCTTATCTATATGAAAAATAGAAAAATTAGCCAAGTGTGGTGACGTGTGCCTGTAGTCCCAGCTACTTGAGAAGCTGAGGTAGGAGGATTGTTTGAACATGGGAGGTTAAGGCTGCAGTGAGCCATGATCACGCCACTGCACTCCATCCTGGGTGGCAGAGTGAGACCTTGTCTCAAAAAATTTTTTTTTCTTGCTTGGGATAACATTGTTTGACTATACTACAATTTATTCATCAATGTACCTGTTGATAGACATTTTGGTTATTACCATTTTTGGCTATTACAAATAAAGCAAGCTGCTATAAACATTTGTGTATGCCTTAGTGCAGACCTAAGTTTTCATTTTTCTTGGGAAAAGTGGCTGGGTTGTATGATAAGTGTATTTTAATATTCTTAAGGAAAGTCTAAAATGTGTTCAATAGTGGTTGCAATGATTTTATAGTCCTACCAGTAAAGTATGAGAGTTAAAGTTCCACATTTTTGCCAACACTTGGTTTGGTCAGTCTGTGAATTTTTGTTAGTTGAGTGGGCTACATAGTGATATCATATTGAAGAGTTTTCCTAATAGCACTGGGCGTCTTTTCACATGCTCATTTGCCATCTGTGTATCTTCTTTGATAAAGTGTCCAGTTTTTTTGCCCATGATTTTTATTAAGTGTTCTTATTACCATTGACTTGTAAATATTCTTTATGTGTTGTAGATAAAATTCATTTGACAGATACATATTTTGTAAACATATAGTTGTATAATTTATATATGTGTACTCACCTTGAATCCTGTAACCCATTACTAAACTCACTTATCAATTCTGGTAGTTTTTTTGAGTGAGTCCATTGGATTGTAAATAGAATACTATTTCATTAAGGCTCTGATATTTCTAAGTATCAAACTGAGAAAACTGGTACAGCTTTTCAGACACAATCAAACTTTACTGAGTAAATATTTTTTGTGATCTTTTTTTTTCTGTTAAAAGCAATAATTGTGAAGCAAGTTCTCTGTGCACTGGTATACATCCTAGGAGAGGACTCTAAAGACTTCATCAATACCATGCACCAGTATTAGTTAACTTGCATGAGTCTGGTGAAACAAAACACTCACACAAGTGAAGCAAAGCAACTATATTACTCACAGACAGGCAGCAAGGGACAATAGAAGCCTGGAATCAATGGCAAGCCAGGTCCCCAACCTCATGAAAACTGCCCAAGGCAGGTGAAGTCTTGCGTACATGTGCCCCGTATCACACTGCAGCTGAGGGGCCCTCAAAACCCATTTCACCCTGGTTTTATATCCAGGGGTAACCGGAATTTCCGAGCTAAAGCATTGCAGGACATCGTCTTCTAAGACGGATGAGAACAGAGGCTGGACTGTTCTCATAGTTTCTCTTTATCTCAGGATGCTGCATTCCCAGCACGTTCTGCAGTTGCCCTTGAACTACATTAGAGAAAGGAGGAAGAGCTGGGTCTCTAGGGTCATTCAGGGACTTGCCTTGCAATAATCAATTCCTTTTCTGGCACAAATTTAATAGTCTGTAACAGATCAATTAACAAATTTAGATCCGTCTTCAAAATTCTCACTTCCCAGATGGACACTTTCATTAGGTGTTTGACCTTTGTAGGAGAGGTTTTTCTTTGAGTTGGGGCTTGATGCTGACCTGCGACATTTCTGCCTCACAAACATAACCAAGATCAGCCAAACAATAGTTATTTGTTTCTTCCTCCCAAATACATAATAATGTGGGACACCATTTGCTTAGTTGTATGGCAGTGAATTTGAAAACCTGCATGCTGTTTTGTTAATTATGTTTTTAATTGAGTCACTTCATCTGAACAAATAAAGCCGCCAGTTATTAGAAATGCCATCTGAAGTCAGTGGCTAGTAACGCTATACTGAGTTGTTTCAGAAGGGTATGAAAATGTGGTAGAATCATGACAGAAATACCTTTTCATTTGAAGCTGAGATCTATACATTTTTAAATGTGGTTTCTTACTGAGTTAGGTTGAATGATTATGGATTTGTGTTTTTAGTCAACATGGGGCATTTATTTGCAACTTGCCAATACTAGAGAGTCTTGCCTTCAGAACCTAATTCAGTTTGCCAATACAATTAAAAAAAAAAAAAAAAAAAAGATTCACTGCCAAAAGTTGAGAAGTGTCCTTTTAATTTCCCACAAGAGATTTTGGCAAGAATATTATCATAAACACTTTGCTTTTAGTTACAGCATTTTTATGTCTCGCACAAAGATGTGGTATATAATCTTATTGGCTGAATCCTCTTAATGAGCCTGTAATCTTGTAGGGTTTCTAATATCACATGTAATTCCCATCTGTATCTCCCTCATAACTTGGGATATTATCTTTCATATAGTAGGTGGTCTACGAAATAGTTGCTGATACTAATGATAATTCTGGGGCTTCAGCTCATCTATACCATACTTTCTTCTTTTATTACTAAACTGACCTATATACTTCACACTGGTCTCTTGATTTCTCACCTGAAACTTTAGATTATTCTATTTCTTCCATTGGAAATGCTTTCCATTCTAGATTTACTTATCAAAGTCTAAACCATCTTAAAAGGCTGCATTATCACCCTCTGTGCAAAGCTGCCTCTGACGTTTTTTGAGGGAGATATACACTTCTTTACCTCCCCTCTCTTCCTCAAAGAACCACAAGGGCTACCATTGATGGAGAACTGAATACATGTCTCACAGGATGCCAGGCATTTTATATGTTATCTCACTGTACTCTTCAAACAAATTATAAGTGTGTATATGAAAACTCTGTGTTTCCATAGATGAGGATACTGACAGTAAAAGAAATCGACTACTTTGCCTACATATAAGAAGTGATGAAGCCAGTGTGAAAAATTCTGACTTCAAAACCTTTTCTCTTTCCACCATATTAAAATAGGCCTCTTATGCCTTACGATTTTCTGTCATAAATTCTTCATGATTATAATCATACTTGTTAGGCTATGTGTTTGATCTTTGATGACAAGATGAAATCATTTCAGACTTCATAAAGTACAGAATAGTTAACTATAAAATTTCTATTTTTAAATATAATTTCACAAATATTTTTTGAGTACCTAATGTGAGCAAGGCATCTTTCATACTAATAATAGATTTCATATTTACATCACCATCTGTGAGGCATTTTTCCTATTCTATCTTTTAAAAAAATACTGTTCTGATGAGAACACATGGACACAGGGAGGGGAACATCACACACCAGGGCCTGTCGGGGGGTGGGGGCCTAGGGGAGGGACAACATTAGGAGAAATACCTAATGTAGGTGACGGGTTGATGAGTGCAGAAAAGCAGCATGGCACATGTGTACCTATGTAACAAAACCGCATGTTCTGCACATGTACCCCAGAACTTAAAGTATATAAAAAAAAAATACTGTTCTGTGTCACTATTGTATCTCCTAACTAGATAGACCTTGGTATTGGGTAGACCAGTGGCCTTTAAATGTATTTTCTTTTTTTGACAAATGGACTTTTACAAGGAAGTCAGTGAGTAGTGAAGGAGGAGCTGCTCTAGGCACAGCTGGGGTAAGGAGGGGGCGCTATTGGGTGTGGCAGGGAGGTCAGGGCACCTTCTCAGGCCCCTCCTAATGCCTTGCCACAGCCCTTGGTGCTTCCTTGTGGAAACACCAGTGCTCTGTTGATAAAAATAATGAAATGAAAATAAGAAAATAAGAGGCTATTTGTGTGTGTGTGTGTGTGCGCTTCTGAAATTTTGAGGCGTTAGTGCTTATTCTGGACTCCTAATTATAGTACTTTTGTAATAAACAAATAAGCAAAAGTGAGCTGAAGTACCTAAAACACCCACAAAACTGATAAAAAATAAAGACAAACCAGGACAATAACCACAGAACTATGCAAAGGATATCTTGATGAACTCTTGAATATGGCAGCTGACCCCTTGGTGGTAGCTTAGGGTTTTAGTCATGTTCATACAACTCACAGCCTTTTCCCCTCTCCGTGGTCTTTCCTTGTCTCTTCTCCAGACTACTAATGACTCTGTCTCTATTCCATTCCCCCTCACAGCTCCCAGGATTAACTCATTTCCACTGTCTTCTTTTGAGGTCCATCCACTGTTTCTTGTTACTGTGTGCTCTAGACTCTACACATTTGTCACTGAATATTTTATAAATGCCACCTCCACTCATTTGCTTACATGGTCCTTCTACTTGAGTTTTCATGATATCCAATGGTTTCATAAGTATTTGGTAGTTCCTCCTGTGTTCATTCTCCTTCCTGCTGCCTTGTCCCTTCGACTTCCGCCATGTTGGTAAATTTCCTGCAGCGTCCCCAGCCATGCTGAACTGTGAGTGAGTTAAACCTTTTTCCTTTATAAATTACCCAGCTTCAGGCAGTTCTTTACAGCAGTGTGAAAACAGGCTAATACAACATCCAACATGAATTCATGCTAAGGAAAAAGTAAAGCCCAGTAAGGGAACAGAGATGTGTAGGTGGGTGTTATTTTAGATACCATAGTCAGTCAGTTATTATATTGGCTACCAAGGCCATTTTTATTCTTTATTTTATTCATTTATTTAACAAATATATAAATGAAATCTGTGTGTCAACACTGTTCTAAACCTTACAAATGAATAACAGAGAGATAATGTTCTCTCCCTTAAAGGATGTATTGATTACTGAAGGAAGATGATTACAAGTGTTTGTGTATACACACACACAATATTATATATACACAAACACAATCACAATCACACATGCATGCACAGAAAATTACATTATCCAAAGGCTTTTGATAGAACTTCATCAGTAGACAGTATTCTAAATGTCAGTTATTCTAATAGGACCTCAAGCGTCCATGACTTGTGTTACTGGTAGTTTTTCTCAGATGAGAATTTACTTATTGGCTAGTGTATGTGAATCAATCAAACAGCTAGTAAGGAACTATAGTGGACTTTCAGTATCTACCTTTCGGGACAGCTTTGTTATTCTCTACTTCCTTTATGTATTACAATTATAATGTGGGACATTATTTTATTTCTAGTTTCGTTTTTTTAGAGAGAAATAGCTCCTTAAAGTCAATTGCTAGCATTGGTAATCAAAGAAGAGAAATTGAAGAGATTTAAAGACATGATAGTTACTAAATGTAATGGTCTAGATGGCTCATGTCATTTCCTTTTCAGTTTTATATGCCACATTTTATGGGATCAATAATATGCCACGTGCACATTCAGGGTTGTGAATGAGGAGGGTCCGTGGAATGGATGTGGCACAATGTGCTCCAGAGATAGAGATACTGTCATCTTGGCAAAGGCTTTGTTGAGGGCGAAAGCCTTGAGCTAAACCTTGGACAGTGATAAGGATTTGCCAGGAAAGGGGATTGGGAAAGAATTTCTAATCACACAGGATAGCATGAGCAAAAGATCAGTTGATTAAAATGTTTCTGGGTTTAAATAATTATAAGTACTTCTTTCTGGCTAAAGATAGATAGATCGGGTGCAGGAGTGGAAAAGACAGACTGAAAGGTGCCTCCAAGAAGGAAAGCTTTTAGACAGTCTAGACATCTTGGTCTCAGCAGATTGTGGTTTAGAAGGAAATAAGAAAGACAACAGGAAGATGAATTAGGAAGATAGTACAATAATCTGGTAAAAAGAAGAATTGGATTGCTATTTTTACCCAAGGAACAGTCAGTGTTTGGCATGCTGGTATAGGGAAATTATATCCACTGTGTCCATTTATTGACTTTGTATAATTAAAGATGAAGGGGCAAGAGGGCTGCAATTGAAGTTAGAAAAGCTTATTGAGAAAAGATATTATGGGTCTGCTGTGTGCCAGGAACTGTGTTGCTTAATTTTCATACGTAATCTCTAATCCCAAAACTTTGTGGGGAAGTTATTATACCCATGTCTATTCCTAAGAAAAATAAGTTTCAGAGAAAGTAAATGTATTGCTTCACATTCCCTAGCCAGAGTTGTGATTCTCACTCAGCTCTGACTTGGTCTAAAACTCTTATTTGCTCCCCTATACCCCGTTACAGCAGATAGACTTGAAAAAGATTAGGAGGAAACTAAACAATTCTGTGATTCTCAAAGTCAGTCTCCAGCTCTTTTCAATTATAATAAATTAAAGCAGTAAAGGAATAATACAAACAGCCGAGTCCTCTTTGAACTCATTTGGCTCCCCAGAATAATTGAACAAAATACCTTTACTATCACAGTTATATTATAAAGAGAAAACCCAGTGTATTTCCTTCGAATACTTGTTTTGGTTGATTTATTTGTTTCTTTCTTACGCCTGTGTGCTTCTGTGTAATTAGAGATGAATTTGAAGTAGAAGACAGTTTTCATGAAACCTACTCATCCTTGTAAAGATTAATAGGGAGCAGAGGTGATAAGGCTCCATGCTTTTAGTCAAAACGGATTTTCTACTATATTACCAAGTCAGAACACATGGGAAAAGAACACTTTGTGATATCATGTTTAAATTTAAAAAGGGTCATTATTTTTCTTGGGAAATGTAAACATTTCTTGATTTGTTTGTTTTTAATTCTGAAATTATATGACATTGGATATTAATACAGATTATGAATTGGTACTATTTCAGGTTTGATCAGATTGCCTGCTAGTGAGCCAATAAGAGTGAGAAATTGTTTGATGTTGGTCAAAGCTAGGAAGATTATGTGGATGCAGAGCCTGCAGTAGAATGGGGAGAACAATATCCATCAGGAGAAATGGATGGCTAACTACTGAATTCCAGAAGAATGTTAAAAGCTTAGAGGCCTTCTTGTCTCAGAAGAGAATAACGAGGAAGGAAAAGTGAGAATTTGGAGTCCATGATGCAAAATATTTTCAGTAGAGATACCATACCTCACTTGCTCTTTCTTAGCCATAGGATGAAGCCACCCATAACCCCCTACCTAAATAGTCCTCCTTGGGTCACTCTTTATGATATCATTTTTAATTTTCTTGTCACAAATTTTCCACAATCAGAAATTACCTTGTGTATGAATCTCTTTACTCGTCTATTTTTTTCCACGTTATTTTCCAGCTTGCCCACTAAATATAAGCATTGTGTGGTCAGGAATCTTGTCTGTGTTGTTCAACTCCTTATTTTTATTGCCTAGAATAATGTATGCCACAAAGGCTGCAACTCTTACAAAGTTTTTGAATAATTTAGTAAATGGATACACTATTTGTAATGAACCAAATATCATTTAATATTACCATGAGTCAATATTTGTAAAGTGCTTAAAACAGATCATTGAATATGGTCAGTACTATAACTAAATTTGTTAACTAAATGAATACTGTACTTTCTTAAACTAAAATAAAATTATTTCTGGTGAATAAGAAAAGACAAGCATTTGACTGTATGACAAAAATAATCAGGACATTTATTAATAGCTAATACCTTATAAAAGAACTTCTAGCTATAAGTGGTTTTGTTCACTTTATAGGGAACTTCAGGGAAATTAAATCTTTGGCCTTAACTGAATCCCTGTCTTAAAATTAATTGACAATCAAAAAAGGGAAATGCAAAATAATTGCCCTTCCCTTGTACTTCATGACATTCTGTACTTCTTATGAGAGGACAGTGAATTATAATTGGCTATTTACCTGTCACTGATGCTTTATCGGAGTGCAAGCTTCATGAGAACAAGCCAAAACATCTGTCTTATCACTTGTCACTGTTGTGTCTTGAGAATACCACCCAGTGGCTGGCATAGGGTAGGTGACTCCAAAACGTTTAATGAAATAATGTGTTAATTTGGGATGGAAAGAGGTGTCAAGATAGTTTTGGAAACTTCCTGAATCTTCACATAAAAATAGATGGAGCAGGCTGGGCGCGGTGGCTCACGCCTGTAATCCCAGCACTTTGGGAGGCAGAAGTGGGAGGATCACGAGGTCAGGAGATCGAGACCACCCTGGCCAACATGGTGAAACCCCATCTCTACTAAGAATACAAAAATTAGCTGGGCAGGGTAGCGCACACTTGTAATCCCAACTACTTGGGAGGCCAAGGCAGGAGAATCGCTTGAACCCAGGAGGTGGAGGTTGCAGTGAGCAGAGGTCATGCCACTGGACTCCAGCCTGGTGACAGAGCAAGATTCCGTCTCAAAAAAAAAAAAAAAAAAATAGATGAAGCAGCTTGACAGATAGCAAGACCAAAACCCATGGTCAAGATTTAAAGCAAAAATCAGGATAAATTTTTCTCTCACAAACCTGAAAGCAAAAGTGAACGGGAGCAAACCACTAGTAACCACAAGGCTTGCATGCTGTTGGTATTTGAACAAAACAAGATAGAGAGAAGCAACATGAGACAGATCTGACAGGGGGAGAACCCAAAACAGCCCCCACAAGTGCACTGTAGATCATGGTGAGCCAGTGTGAGAATAAAAGCTGACCCTCCAGGACTCCCTTCTGGGGCAGGAACTCACTGTAAGGATAAACTGCTGTGAACAAAATCAAAATTGATCAAGAGAGCAACAATAGAAACAAAAGAGAAAGAGAAAGACTAGATAAAAGTAAGAAGAGAACAGAACGTGAAAATCTCAGAAAGTTAGATACCATGTTTCCACCATTATATGAAAGAACAGAAGAACAGATTTTGTGAAATTAGAAAAGCTGTGTGAACATAAATATGAACAAGAGAAATGTATTGAGGTCAAATCTCATACAAAGTAACTTAAAAGGAGAGAATGAACAGAAAAAGGGGAAGACCATTATTTATATGGCCAATTCAAGAATTTCTGAATATGCTCAAGAAACAGAACAACAAAAATCTTTGTAACCTACAGTTTCAAGATGAGTTACAAAACACTAAGAAAACAATATAAAATGTAAAAGAGCATCACAAATTATAATTAGAAAACTCAGCAATGAGGTGACAGAACTAGGAAAGAATTAAGGGGAAATAAGGGACAAGAGAGACCCTCTCATATTGTTTTATATTATTTCATACTCAGAAAAGGAAAGAGAAGCCAAACAAAAGGCAGGTAACCTGGCGCCTAGGAACCAGACCCGAAACCAAGGAACCAGATCTGAAACCAGGCCTGGGCCTGCCTGACCTAAGCCTAGTAGTAAAAATTCCACCCCTGACCTAGTAACTGTTGTTATCTATAGATTCCAGACATTGTATGGAAGGACATTGTGAAACCTCCCGTTCTGTTCTGTTTCACTCTGACCATCGGTGCTCACAGCCCCTATCACGTACCCCCTGGCTTGCTCAGTCGATCACGACCCTCTCACGTGGACCCCCTTAGAGTTGTTAGCCCTTAAAAGGGACAGAAGTTGAGCACCTGAGGAGCTCGGATTTTAAGACGCTAGGCTGCTGATGCTCCCAGCTGATTAAAGCCACTCCCTTCACTATCTCGGTGTCTGAAGGGTTTTGTCCGCGGCTTGTCCTGCTACATTTCTTGGTTCCCTGACCGGCAAGCGAGGTGAGTAATGGACGGTCCAGGCAGCTTCTTAAGCAGCTTTAGCCTGCCCTGTGGACCATCCCTGCGGGGGACTCCAACCAGCCGGAGCGACGCGGATCCTGAGAGCGCTCCCGGGTAGGCATTTGCCCCAGTGGGACGCCTCGCCAGAGCTGTGTGTGGCAGGCCCCCGTGGAGGATCAACGCAGTGGCTGAACACCGGGAAGGAACTGGCACTTGGCACTTGGAGTCCGGACGTCTAAAACTTGGTAAGACTAGTCTTTGGAACTTGCCCACTCATATGAGTGGAAGCGTGGCCTGATCACCCACGGCCTGCCTTTATGGGCTCTTTGGTTTTTGTTTTTGTTTTGACTTGGTTTGAATTGCTTGACAGGATTGATCTTGGGAACTTGCCTACTCCATTCGAGTGGAAGCGTGGCCTGATCACCCACAGTATGCCTGTATCGGCACTTTGTTTTTTGTTTTTGACTTGACTTAGATTGCTTGATACTTTGGTTTTGGTTTTGACCTGGCTTGGATTTCCTGATACTCCGATTTTGGTTTTGATTCTGGTTTGGCGTAAACTGTAAAAGTGTGTGTGTGCCCTTTTTACCTGTTCTTTGTTTTGTAGTGTGCGTGTGGTGTGAGCGTGGTGTTTTGTCTCGAGGAGACACGGGTCAGGTACAAAGTAAGCCCACCCCACTAGGAACTATGTTGAAAAATTTCAAGAAAGGATTTAAGGGAGATTACGGTGTTACTATGATACCAGGAAAACTTAGAACTTTGTGTGAAATAGACTGGCCAGCATTTGAGATGGGTTGGCCATCAGAAGGAAGCCTAGACAGGTCCCTTGTTTCAGAGGTATGGCACAAAGTAACCTGTAAGCCAAGGCATGCAGACCAGTTTCCGTACATAGACAGTTACAGCTGGTTGTAGACCCCCTTCCCCCCAACAGTAGTTAAGAGAACAGCAGCATAAGCGGCTGGCAGAGGCAAGGAAAGACCAGCAGAGAGAAAGAGAGGAAAGAGAGAGAAAAAGAGGCAAAGAGAGAGAGGAAAAGACAGAGAGGAAGAGACAGAGAGACAAAGAAGGAGTCAAGAAAAGAGAGAGAGACAGAGAAAGATAGAGGCAGAAAGAGAGGAAGAGACAAAGGCAAAAGGAAAGTCAGAGAGAGAGAGACAGAAAGTCAAAGAGAGAAAGAACAAGAGAGAGAGAAATATACAAGTAGTTAAGAAAAATACAATATACCTGATTACTTTAAAAGCCAAGGCATATTTAAAACCTATAATTGATAATTAAAGGTATTCTCAGTAACCCTGTAACACTGTAATACCACTTTGTTGTCAGTGTAAACAAGGGCGTATCCGGAAAGCACTGAGGCCTTCCTATCAGAAATCCTTAACCCAGTAACCTGCGGATGGCCCAGATGTGTTCAATCTGTAGCGGCAGCTGCTTTGCTAACAGGAAAAAAAAAAAAAAAAAAAGGCCATCTATACCAATTCTAAGTTAATTTAGACTAAACAAGCTCTTATTAATAGCAAAGATTAATTGAAATCCCAAACTTACAAGGTTTTCAACAAAAGTAAAGTTTGCTAAAAGTTAACAGTGTAACATGTATTATAGTAACTTCTAATCTTGTGGCCTTCATCTAGTCCACAGACATAAAGAAACTTCGCTTTAAAAAAAAAAAAAAAGAATGGTTATCTTCAAAAAACAAAAAAAAAAAAGGAAAAAAAAGAGGGGAGGCAGAATTTATGTAAAAAGAGTGTTACATGGTAAATTCTTGTCCTGAAATAAATTAACTGGTTGTTTTTTTTAAAAAAAATGTTTGTAATAAGTCAGAAAGTTGAGACATGTCGAAGAATTGTCTGCGAAAGTCATGGAAGAAAAAAAGTTATAAAAAAAATTTATGCAAAAAATGTTGTATAATTTAAAAGTAATAAGGCCTCCTAAGTACTATTGAAGAAACAGTTTATGTGCAAGGTGTATAAGGAAAGTAAAATATACCTTTGGTAAAAGGACTATAAGGAGGCATAAGAATGTGGATTTTTACCTACATTAAAAAGTTTTAAAAAATCATTGTTTTGAAAGTTTAAGCAAGTTTTAAAACGTTAATTGTAAAGAAAATTCTGTGTGTAGACATATTAGCTAAAGTTAAAAAGGTATCATCCAGTTTTTCTGTGAAATGGACATTAAAGTAAAAATGCAACAGGTTTTTCTTAAAGCACCAATCTCCTCTTTAACAAAAATTATAAAAGGTTAAAAAGAGTCTATAAAATCTTACTTATGATCAAACATTAAAAATTAGATAAATATGTCTACAAGGTTTTATTAAAATTAAGTTTAACATTAATAACACACTAATATAAAGGTAAAGTTTAGCTTATCTAGTGTACAAATCATACAAAAAGCATTGTTAAATGTAAAATGGTATTTGGCTTTCTTTGGTCTAAAAACTAATAAAAATAGGTGGTAAAGGAAACATTCATTTTACAAGAAGATCATAAAAGTTAAAAACTTAAAACAAACTTTGGCAATTAAGACAGCATACCAAGATGCAAGTGCCTGGTTGGAATGGATCAAATATTCCATCTGCACGTTAAACAAAAGCAATTGTTATGCTTGTGCACATGGCAGGCCAGAGGCCCTGATTGTCTCCCTTCCACTAAGATGGTCCTCCAGTCTGCCAGGCGTGGGCTGTGTGGTAGCTGTTTTCCAGGATTCTACCTCCTGGATTAATAAGTCATGCCAGGCTCTCTCTGCTATATCCCAAAGTCTGGTACCCTGCGGGTCAGCCCCCGAGGGCCATCCAGCCTCCGTCTCCCAACACTAAGTTCACTTCGTTGTCTCTCACGACAGGGAGGAAACTTAGCATTCCTTGGAGACCTGAAGGGATGCGATGAGCTGAAGAATTTTCAAGAGCTTATCAATCAGTCAGCCATTGTTCATCCCCAAGCAGATGTGTGGTGGTATTGTGGTGGACCTTTACTGGGCACTCTGCCGAATAACTGGAGTGGCACTTACACTTTAGTCCAATTGGCTATCCCTTTCACCCTGGCATTTCATCAACCGGAAGGAAAAAAAATAAGACATTGTAAAGTGAGAGAAGCCCCTTATAGGTCTTTCGACTCTCCTGTCCATTTAGACGCAGTTGGAGTCCCACGAGGAATACAGATCAATTTAAAGCTTGAAATCAAATAGCTACAGGATTTAATTCAATATTTTAGTAGGTGACAGTTAATAAAAATATAAATTAGATAAACTACATCTATTACAACCAACAGCAGCAAGCTTTTCATGAGTTAAAAGAAAAACTCAGGTCGGCCCCAGCCCTGGGGCCACCTGACCTGACAAAACTTTTTACACTCTATGTGTCAAAAAAAAAAAAAAAAATGGCAGTTGGAGTTTTAACCCAGACTGTAAGGTCCTGGCCAAGGCCAGTGGCCTATCTCTCAAAACACTAGAAGGGGTTTCCAAAGGCTGGCCCCCATGTCTAAGGGCCCTGGCAGCAACGACCCTGTTAGCACAAGAAGCAGATAAGCTAACTCTTAGGCAAAACCTAAAGTCCCCCCATGCTGTGGTGACTTTAATAAATACCAAAGGACATCATTAGCTAATGAATGCTAGACTAACTAGATACCAAAGCTTGCTCTGTGAAAATCCCTGCATAACCATCGAAGTTTGCAACACCCTAAACCCAGCCACCTTACTCCTGGTATCAGAGAGCCCAGTTGAACATAACTGTGTAGAGGTATTGGACTCAGTTTATTCTAGTGGGTCCAACCTCCAAGACCATCCTTAAACATCAGTAGACTGGGAGCTGTACGTGGATGGGAGCAGCTTCGCCAACCCCTGCAAAGTGATTCTGAAGAAGACGACAAGCGCTGCTCCAGTCACACCTGGAAGCTGACTGGTCCACTCATGGCCGAAGCATGAGGAAACTCATCGCGGGACTCATTTTCCTTAAAATTTGGACTTGCACAGTAAGGACTTCAACTGACCTTCCTCAGACTGAGGACTGTTCCCAGTATATACATCAAGTCACTGAGGTAGGATAAAAGATTGCTACAGTCCTATTATTTTGTGGTTATTATAAGTGTACCGGGACTCTAAAAGAAACTTGTTTGCATAATGCTATTCTATCCAAGGTATGTAGCGCAGTCTCTAAATGTTATGTTTGTGGAGGAACTGTAACAGGAGATCAATGGCCATAAGAAGCCTGAGAATTAGAGCCTACAGACCCAGTTCTTGATGAATTCCCAGCCCTAAAGAATCACCCTGATCATTTCTAGGTTCTAAAAGTTTCAATTATTGGACAATATTGCAAAGCTAGAAAAAGGAAAGAATTCACTCATTCTGTAGGATGACTTAGTTGCTTAGGACAAAAACTGTGTAATAGTACCACAAAAACAGTTACATGGTGGAGTTCAAAACACACAGATAAAAATCCATTCAGTAGATTTCCAAAGTTGCAGACCATTTAAGCCCACCCAGAATCCCACCGGGACTGGACGGCCCCCACTAGGCTATACTGGGTATGTGGACATAGAACCTACGCTAAGCTGCTTGACCAGCGGTCAGGTAGTTGTGTTATTGGCACTATTAAACCATCTTTCTTCCTACTACCCATAAAAACAGGCGAACTCCTGGGCTTCCCTGTCTATGCTTCCTGCAAAAAGAAAAGCATAGCTATAAAAAATTTGGAAAATAATGAATAGTCCCCTAAGCGAATCATACAATATTATAGGCCTGGTACTTAGGCACAAGATGGCTCATGGGGATACCAGACCCCCATTTACATGCTCAACTGAATCATATGGTTGCAAGCTGTTCTAGAAATCATCACTAATAAAACCTGTCAAGCCTTGACTATTCTGGCCCAGCAAGAAACTCAGATAAGAAATGCTATCTATCAAAATAGATTGGCTCTCGACTACTTGCTAGCAGCTGAAAGAGAGGTCTGTAAGAAATTTAACCTTACTAATTACTGTCTACACATAGATAATCAAAGGCAAGTAGTTAAAGACATAGTTAAAAATATGACAAAACTGGCACTTGTGCCTGTACAAGTGTAGCATGGATTCGACCCTGAAGCCATGTTTAGAAGGTGGTTCCCAGCACTAAGAAAATTTAAAACTCTTATAATAAGAGTTATAATAGTAATAGGAACCTGCTTACTGCTCCCTTGTTTGCTACCTTTACTTCTTCAAATGATAAAAAGCTTCATCACTACCTTGATTCACCAAAATGCTTCAGCACAAGTGTACTATATGAATCACTATCAATCTATTGCACAAGAAGACGTAAGTAGCAAAAATAAGAGTGAGAACTCCAACTAATAAAATGTGAGAGTCTCGAAGGGGGGAAATGAGGGACGAGAGGCCCTCTCATGTTGTTTTATACTCAGAAAAGGAAAGAGAAGAGAAACAAAAGGCAGGTAGCCTAGCACCTAGGAACCAGACCCAAAACCAAGGAACCAGATCTGAAACCAGGGCTGGGCCTGCCTGACCTAAGCCTGGTAGTTAAAATTCCACCCCTGACCTAGTAACTGTTGTTATCTATAGATTCCAGACATTGTATGGAAGGACATTGTGAAACCTCCCGTTCTATTCTGTTTCACTCTGACCATCGGTGCTCACAGCCCCTATCACGTACCCCCTGGCTTGCTCAATCGATCACGACCCTCTCAGGTGGACCCCCTTAGAGTTGTTAGCCCTTAAAAGGGACAGAAGTTGAGCACCTGAGGAGCTCGGATTTTAAGACGCTAGGCTGCTGATGCTCCCAGCTGATTAAAGCCACTCCCTTCACTATCTCGGTGTCTGAGGGGTTTTGTCTGTGGCTCATCCTGCTACAGTAACCTACTGTTTCAAAATGAGTTAGAAAACACTAAGAAAACAATATAAAATGTAAAAGAGCATCACAAATTATAATTAGAAAACTCAGCAATGAGGTGACAAAACTAGGAAAGAATTAGAATGATAAGAAATCTATTTTAGAAATGAAGACTAAACTAGAAGGGACACAAGATTGAATAAACACAAGTAATACCTTAAGATAAATTGAAGATAAAAAAGGAATTGCTTTTAAATAAAAAATATAAAAAGGATTTGAGATAAAATGACAAATATTGAAAATAAGCAAAGCAAAGATCTCATTACTGTCTGAAAATATTTAACCAAAATGAAAAACACCTAGTTATTTTTCAGGAAAATTGTTGTACTTTAAAGAAAAAAATCCCTTGGGCATCTCAGGTAAAATAATACTATATTTATAAGGGAAAGTAAAATAGATTCTGAATAGTCATAGAAACTCTTCCACAAGGCATGTCATAGAAACCAGAACTCTTTTTCCCCAAAACTAGCCATAGAACCTAAAGATACTACTCTAACTTCCCTACACCTTTCTGTGTAAAAACTGGCCATAAAGAAATTATCTGACGTACTTTGTTTGAGTATAAATCATAAGATCTCCATTCCAGAGAGGGCCCTGCCCCACATGCAGAGAAAGCAAAGGTACACAGAGAGAGACCAAAAAGACTCTAAACAGGCCGGCCTTGCTTGGTTTCCTCATTCAGCCTGTTGTTAGCACTAGATTATACCTTTTGCCTAATCATACTTCTACACAGCTGTCCATATTTTGTTGAGCCTAGGCATAAAAATAGATGTTTTTTCTCCTGAATCTTTGGGTCTTCGTTCTGAATGCTCCCATGTCACGTAAAAATATGATCAAATAAATTTATATGCCATTTCTCCTATTTATTTACCTTTTCTCAGTGATTTTTAGGTAACCTTCACAGGGCAAAGGGGAAATTTTCCCTTGGCCCCTGTAAGTATGTAATGACTAAAATGTCTGATTACATAGATGTCAAGCAACTATAAAAATGAGAGCCAAAAGGAGATCATCTATGTAAAATCATTTTAACTGCTTTTAAAATTCGTAATTGGTGGGTTTAATATTTATATTATTACCATGAGACTAATGTTTATGTAATGTAAGATAATCAAATCATTAATTTCATATTTAGTTCTATCATTTCCTTTGTCCTTTCCTCACTCTGCTCACAGAAAATGGGCTGGAAATAAAGACAAACTCATTGAAGCTGAGCATCCCTAGTGCCCAGATTTTGGTCTTAAAATATCATTTATTATTATCAAAACAAACAAAGATTCTTCAAAGATGGGACAATTAGAGCTTCAATAAAGATAAAATGTGATGGCTTAAAACCTATCAAATATGAATAAATGCATGAATTTATAATAACATTAAAAAAAGAAAAAGCGATTGGCTGTATTTTAATGATAGTAGAGAGCAAATTCATAATCTTGAAAACTAGATAAATAAAAGGAAAGAATCAAGCATTTATCCTATATATCTTTATGAACTTTAAACAGCTGAACAAAATATTAGATGAAGGAAAACATTTCTTTATGGAATTCTGTTAAGTATTGTATGAAAATGAAAGACTAGAATGAGAATATCACCATTTTGCAACCCCCATCCATACTCATTAAGTACCAATGGCTGTTAACATCACAAAAGAGCAAAACCCAAATATTTTGTAGCTCCTGGTGAAAGAATGCAATGTTATTTACATTCTTACCAAAGGGATAGCACCTGAGTCTGATTAAGCCTCTGCATCCAGCTGCCAATTTGCAGCTGAAGAGAATATTGAATTGCACCATGAATTTGCAATCATCAAAATCTGGAATATGGGATACTAATGATTAAATGGCCTGGGTTTTGTATAAGTAAAAAGCAAGAAAAAGAAAGTGATGGAGGGTAATCCTGTATAGTAAAAGCAAATTGAAAGATGTATCAGTTTAAAAATAAAATAAAATAAAATAAAATAAAATTAGACAAGTCAAGGGAAGCACCCTTGAATAAAACCTTCAAATAATACAAATAAATAATTACTATATGAGTTACTTTCGGAGGGATGAGACTGTCATTGGGATGGGAAACATGTAAAGCCTTCTCACATGACTGGAAAAATCTTACAATAATTTGCTAAGCTCTTTAGTGGGTTTGTGTGGTTTTTCTATAACTTGTGTTTTGTTTTACAATAAAGAGGTCAGAAAATTACTATTTCACGAGAGTTTATGCAACTGAATCACACAATATCTAGAACAATCTGGCAATGTGAAACAAATAATGCAGAAGCATCACAAATCATTTACTGTCATATGAGGCTACTCTCAAAACTGATTGTTTTTTTTTTTTACCAAAGCACTTCTTTGGTAAATTACACATCCCCAGGTATTGACAAAGGGCAGAGACAATCTTTTATTATCACTATTCATTCCTCTGTTTAATGCCATGTTTTGCTGATATTTTCCACTAGCAAAAAGTGTAATGAGTAGTAGCTATTTTAAAATCTTAGGTACTTTAAATAAAAAGTGGGAGGCGTAATAGTTTTATCACATGAAGGGTATAATACGTAGTTGCAAAGTGAGATGTTTTTTCTTATTTCATACAAGTTAAATTGCATTTACATATTTCCTAATTATCAACATTGCAACATTGGACCTCTTGACTTCAGCGAACTCAAAAGAAATACTGGGGATGAAGGTGCTTGAGTTCTTATCAAGCTTCGAAGAAGTAAAGGCAGATTTAATTTGTGTCCTGATAAGGCTGAACACAACTTTAGTTGGTCTCAATTAAATCATGTCTCTCTCTCTCTGTCCCTTTTTGTTTTGTTTTGCTTTTGGATAATACTAGATAAAACAAAGTATAATGCTTATTTTTTTAAATAAAAAAAGCACTTCTTTGTAGTAAGTAATAAGAGTAAAGGGGTACACTAATTTTATTCAGCAACTAATACTATATTTCTTAATATTCTGGTTATTTCTATATCTGTATCTTGTAATCTTCATGACAAGTCTCTCAAGTAATTGTTACAACCACCCCCATTTTGCAGATGTCAAAACAGTTCAATCTGTTGTGATTTGGTAATTTGTTCAAGGACACTCAAAAAGTAGGTGGTATAGCTGAAGTTTGAGCCAAAGGTTTTGCCTCCAGATCCTGTATTAATCCCCCAAATAGGTCGCTAAAGTACAGTTTCCAGCATCCTTTCCCTGTATTTACTTTAGATATTACCATCTTGAAAATTCTAGATCTCCTTAAAATACTAAGGAAAAGGGGAGCTCTCTTTTCCTAATCAGCTATTTATCCAGAAAAGAGATTGAGATTTAATAGATAAACACATTCTCCTAAAGTTGGTTTCTTTAATATCTTTTAATCATTGAGTTTCAGATTTCATTGAGATAACTTAACAATTATTTCCAGACACCAGCACCCAAATATGGTAGTCTTCAACTTAATTGTTAATATGCAATTAAGTCTATTAGGGCAAGTACAAGAATGATTGCAGTAGGAAAAGGGGGTGAGAAACAAGTAAATTATTCAAAAGAATGGAGTCAATTTAGTAAGGCTTTATTCTCGCACTATTTTATTTTCCCCAGATTAAAAAAAATATGCCACGATCCTGATCACTTCCTTAGAATCAATATTTTTGCCTCTGCTCTCATTTGGCACTCAGTCTGTTGGAGAACAGGTAAGGTTAAACTTCATACAGGAAGAGCTTTTGCCCTTACTTGGTGCTAAGGACAAATAAACAATCAACTATGCAAATATCACAAGCAAGGGCAACTGTTATCTACCTGTATGTATACTAGTTACTCAAGTATTTACTACAACAGCAAGGCACCAGCAGGCTAGTTGGGTATTGTTTTGGGCATACTTGAATTTTTCGATAAATTTAATCATTGCATTTTTAAAACTCTTTACTCTCTTCTTTTAAATAACCTTTATTCATTTTCTCTACCCAGAAACATCCAAGCTCTCAAAATATAGGCTTAAGTAGAATGATGAACAAAATAGAAGGAAGGGGAGAAGAGGCTGAGAAGAACAGTGTTCTTCAATTCAAAGCTGTTGTTGAACATGTATTGTACACAGGTGACCCACTGTACACATGGACTTGTGTGCATTTTTTTCATGGAAGATTTAAGTGCTGAAATCCACCATTTACTCAATTCTTAATGTTCTTAATTATTCTAAATTAACATTAGAGGCAGATAGAGTGTATTTCCATTCTACTTTCTCTCCAACTCCCATCTAGTACTTACCTTTCCTTCTTTCCAGTCAGCTCATATTTCAGTTATAATGACTTGTTTAGTAGACTATTCTATACTAAAAATTTTATTTGATTTGGAAATTCTGGCCTGTGTGTTTTTTTCCTTGAAATCAGTGAATAGAACTGGATTAAGGAAATCTTTTTGAAAATAACGATGAAAACAAGAGTTTAACAATATAAAACTAGAAATGCTGAGGTTAAAACTTGCCAGTGATAGCACCTTGCCATGAATAACTCTGTGTGTGCATGTGTGTGTATATGTGTGTTATTGTATTATTTACGGAAGGTAGAGTCTTTCTATTTCTGCCAAGTTATCATATTTCTCCAGTGGGCTCTGAGGTGCTTCTGGCCTCTCTTCCTGCTGTAGGTATCATAGGACTATGGATGAGCATCCCATGGCTTGGGCAGAAAGTTCTCTCAAGAGTTCTGCGTTCTCCATGGGAATTTCCAAATTCTCACAGTAATCTAATTCTCGACAACCTAAATACTTCTGATATTTGTAAGTAACTGTTGAAAATGCAGGTAAATTTTAACTTGGAAAGAAATATATTGTAATTTAAAAGTTCTGAATCAAAAAAATAATTTGCCCTTTTAAACAATTGAAATGAAAAGTTTCTGCCAAAGTGACAGAAAGAAGGCTTTCAGCCAGCCTCTGGGGAAAGCTCAAAGACTTCCACTTTGGTTTACTTTACACCTAATAATTTTAAATGACATTTGAGTACATTATGAAAGATATAGTAGCACTGATGTACCAGTGCCCAACTCAAAGAACTCTGAAAAGACTTGCAAACCTATGAGTCTAGACTGGCTTCTTTTACCATTCACACCCAATTAAAAGCACAGGAAAAGCCTCAGAATCAGTAGAAACTTTTCTGCGTGACCATTCATGAGGTATTAGGTTGGTGCAAAAGTAACTGCGATTTTTACTTTAAGGGCAAAAGCCATGATCACTTTTGCACCAATCTGATATAATAAGAATTTAGCCTCAGGAGGAAGAACAAAGCACCTTATCTTATATTGTAGAAAGTGCTGGAGATGGTGAGTAGCTAATCTAGGCTTGTGATTCAGGGAAAAAATTAAGGTTCAAAATATTAATTTTAATTGATAAGTGAAATATGCTTCATCCATATGTTGGAATTCAAAGTCATCAATTTTAAAAAACAACACTAATTTACATTCCCACCAACAGTGTAAAAGCATTCTTATTTCTCCACAGTCTTGCCAGCATCTATTGTTTCTTGACTTTTTAATAATTGCCATTCTGACTGGCGTGAGACGGTATCTCACTGTGGTTTTGATTTGCATTTCTCTAATGATCAGTGATGTTGAGCTTTTTTTCATGTTTGTTGGCTGCAGAAATGTCTTTTGAAAAGTGTCTGTCATATCCTTTGCCCAGTTTTTGATGGGGTTGTTTTTTTTGTTTTGTTTTGTTTTTTATAAATTTGTTTAAGTTCCTTGTAAATTCTGGAAATTAGTTCAACCATTGTGGAAAACAGTGTGGTGATTCCTTGAGGATCTAGAACCAGAAATACCATTTGATCCAGCCATCCCATTACTGAGTATATACCCAAAGGAATATGAATTATTTTAATATAAAGACACAGGCACACATATGTTTATTGCAGCACTATTACATAGCAAAGCCATTGAACCAACCCAAAAGCTTATCAATGATAGACTGGATAAAGAAAATTTGGTACATATATACAATGGAATACTAGGCAACCATAACAAGGAATGAGATCATGTCCTTTGCAGGGACATGAGTGAAGCTGGAGGCCATCATCCACAGCAAACTAACACAGGAACAGGAAGCCAAACACCGCATGTTCTCACTCATAACTGGGAGTTGAACATTGAGAAGACGTGGACACAGGGAGAGGAACATCACACACCAGGACCTGTTGAGGGGTGTGGGGTAAGGGGAGGGAACTTAGAGGACCGGTCAATAAGTGCAGCAAACCATCATGGCACATGTATACCTGTGTAACAAACCTGCACATTCTGCACATGTATCCTGGAACTTAAAGTAAAATTAAAAATAAATAAATTTAAAAAAAACACTAATAAGAGACAGCATATACAATGCCACAGAAAAGGAGAAAAATTCACAGGCAAGGATATCATCTCAGATATTTTTCAATGAGGAAAATAAATTAGAGAAAAGAATAATCTCAACCCCTTATATACATGAAACGTTTTATTGTTCACACTAAAGAGAATGTTAAAACACCTAAACTAATCTAGTACTACCTCTGGAAAAAAAGTTATCAGCCTATGATCATAGGACATTACAACCATTTTTACGTGAAGTATAACACACCACTAACACAGCAGATGGAGCTCAATAACTGCCAGGCAAGTTGCTGCAGCCATGATATGGTGTAGCCATTGGGAAGTGGGTCGTCCTGGAGCTTGGACTGAGACTTTCTCAAGGGTGTTTTGGCCAAGTGACCGTATTGACACTAGGCTGTCACAGGTGGCTTCAAGTTCTAGGAGAGTCTTTCTAATGATATCTTGGGATTTTTGATTCACATTAAATGTGAGCATTTCCTATTATGAGTGAGTGTAAAGACTTCACCATATCCTAAGATTAGAGGATTTTTAGCACATGCGAGTTTATCATTGTGTTTGATATGTATCACAGGTGTGCTAGCTCTACTTCTGGGATTCACTCTTTGTTAGATCAATAAATAATGGAATAATGATAAGATGATAGTGATGATTATGACAATGATTTTAAAAAGATCAGAGATGTTGGTTGTTGTGTATGCGTCTAAATAGAAACAGTAAACATATACTTGTATAGGTAATTCATTCATCATGTCTACTCAAATTGGTCTTGTGTACAGCAGTATCATTGCTGTGGTTGTTTCTAATATTGTCAGGAATTTTGAAGATGGCTGTAGTTGTCGATATTACCAAGTGATGCTATCAGCAAGACAGTAGGACTGTGTTCAAATGCATGCCTTCAAAGTTCTTTTGCTTCCATAATTTCTGAGTCATACTTAGCAAATGGTTGTGAAGTCTTAAGTGAAGAACTGTTGCGTTTTGTCAGTGAATACGTGATTGATTGCAGAAGAGCACTTATTTCAATGGCTGTTGGTGAGAATAGATGAAATTCTACCCAAGATAATTGATATGAATCTTCCTGAAATCTAACATTCCAGAAATGGAAAGTGGAGCCTTTTCATCAAGGGTTCAATGAGTCTTCCTTTCTGACTTAGGTTAATGCCACCTTCTTCTCTTTCTCTGTTTATTCCTAGAATGCAGGCTCAACAGTACCAGCAGCAGCGTCGAAAATTTGCAGCTGCCTTCTTGGCATTCATTTTCATACTGGCAGCTGTGGATACTGCTGAAGCAGGGAAGAAAGAGAAACCAGGTAAGCAGTAGGGTTCTGAAGGCAAGATGCTTCATTGATTAATGTCCCTCTAGTCTAATTACCTGCTTTTCCTTCCTCTCTTCTACTCTGCCTCTCTCCCTTCCTATTCCTCTATTCCTTCAATCTTCCCTTTTCAAAAATAATTACTTAGAGGAACCTAAGAAATATCCTGTCTTATTTTTCTCCCATTGTAAGTCTTGGATTGCATGACGATGATGATCATTAATATAATGATCAAATTAGCAGCTACTATGTATAGAACATTGACCAGTAATCAGGTGCTTTATTATTTACCTCTCTACCTCAAAAAAAAAAAAATGCACTGCAACTTGTTTTTCTCCTTAATTTCAGATTTACAGAGGAGGAAACAAGCACAGAGAAGATAAAGCACCTTCTCTATGCCACTCCCAAAGTCATAAGTAGGCTGTGGAACTGACAGTCTGTTTAAATCTGTGATGCACCATGTTTGTATGATGTCATTCCTTCTACAAGGCAGAGAAAGGAACAAAAACTTACACTGAAATGGCTCATTTGACAACTGTTATTTCTTTTTTTTTTTTTTTTTTGAGTTGGAGTCTCGCTCTGTCACCAGGATGGAGTGCAGTGGTGCGATCTCAACTCACTGTATCCTCTGTCTCCCGGTTCAAGTGATTCTCCTGCCTCAGCTTCCCGAGTAGCTGGGGCTGCAGGCATGCACCACCACGCCCAGCTGATTTTTGTATTTTTAGTAGAGTTGGGGTTTCACCATGTTAGCCAGGATGGTCTCGATCTTTTGACCTTGTGATCTGCCTGCTTCGACCTCCCAAAGTGCTGGGATTACAGGCATGAGCCACTTTGCCCAGCTGACAACTGTTATTTCTAATATAATATTTTCTTCATTTTTAGGAGAACTATATTTTTGACCATCTCTTCTTTTATAGAAATGTTTGCTTCTAAAAGGAGATGCCACTAAATCACTTAGCACAGTCTCTGGCACATAGTAAGAGGGAGTTCAATTAATATTAGTTTTAGCTCTTTTCTCAGTTTTCTTTCTCTCTTCTCTTGATCATTCATTGTTTCAATAATTT
This sequence comes from Pan troglodytes, assembly GCF_028858775.2. Taxonomy (NCBI): domain Eukaryota; kingdom Metazoa; phylum Chordata; class Mammalia; order Primates; family Hominidae; genus Pan; species Pan troglodytes. Next base: position 152,616,866 of record NC_072404.2, on the reverse strand, counting down.
GGTTAATATTCATCATGTTTCTACTATTCATTAGACAATAAGGATACAGATAAAAAAACACAGATCCTGCAATTAAGGTGCTCAGGAATGAACTTGGTTATATCTGGAAGTTAAGGAGTTTTCTGTATGTTGATTAGGTTTTCCTCCTTTCATTCAGAAAAAAAAGTGAAGAAGTCTGACTGTGGAGAATGGCAGTGGAGTGTGTGTGTGCCCACCAGTGGAGACTGTGGGCTGGGCACACGGGAGGGCACTCGGACTGGAGCTGAGTGCAAGCAAACCATGAAGACCCAGAGATGTAAGATCCCCTGCAACTGGAAGAAGCAATTTGGAGGTAAGCCTCATGCTGCTGAGTTAATCTCCTACTCTGAGATAATTCTCAAATTTTTCCACCAAATGTCTTTTTAAGGATAAGTACTTTTTATTTTAAATAACTTTATCTTACCAGACACGAAGTGACCAGACTGGTCCCATTTCAGGCCAGGCAATTATTTGTTGTGGAGGCTGTCTTGTGCATTTTAGGGTATTTAGGAGCATCCCTGGCTTCTACTCGCTAGTTTCCGGTAGCATTCCTCACCCGCTCCAGATGTGAAAACTAAAAATGTCTCCAAATATCTATGGCCAAATGTCCCCTGTTGGTCAAAATCATCCCTGGTTGGGAACCACTGCCTTTCCAAAGGGACATAAAATATATCCTTGATTCCTCTGAATAATGTTAGTTGATCTGTCTTCTCTCTCCTTTCTTCTAAGTTCCTTTGATTTTTCCTTTCCCCTTTTCTTATTTATTCTCCTGCTTCTCCATGTTTCTCCCTGTCACTTTCAGACCTTCTCTCCCATTTGATCCCTCCCCACCCTCCACACAGTTTCACAGATTCACTTACTGAGTTCAGCAGGGCTGCTCACAGCCACGTTTCATAAATCTTTCTCCCACTGACTGGAGTCAATCTTATGCTGGCCTGATCTATCTATCTGAGACAGGATCTCTCAACACTTTCAACTTTATATCCAGTATTGAACCCTCAAATAACCTCTTCCACAATCCAGACTTTTTGTCTTTCTTAGCCATAGTGGGACATGATGCCTGAAATGTCCTATCTGTGTTCTGTGGAAATGCATTGTGGCCCATAGACAAGTGAGGAAGGATAATGGATGTATACATGTATGTCTTTTTCTCCCTCTGTAATCTTTGGGGTATTTTTTATTTGAATGGATATAGACAAGTTCTATAAAAGTGTGATGGAGAACAGGTACATTTGGTCTTAAATTGTATATGGGCACCTTAAAAACCCACTTACAAAAAGTTTAAAAGGTGTATCTTAAAGACTTACATGGAGAATATTAAATAACTCTCAAACTCAACAGTAAACAACAAAACAACAACAACAAAAAACGAAACAAACAAAACCTAACAGTTCAATAAGAAAGTGGGGAAAAAACATTAACAGACATTTTACCAAAGAGGATATATAGGCAACAAATGAACTCCTGAAAATATATTCAGCATCTTTTCCTTATTAGGGAACTAGAAATTGAAACCATAATGAGATATCACTCTACATCTATCAAAGTGGCTAGAATAAAAAATAGTGACAAGACGAAATGCTAGTGAGGGTGCCAAGAAACCAGATCCCTCATATGTTGCCAGTGGAAATTGTAAGGTGGTACAGCCACAGTGGAAAAAGAGTATTGCAGTTTTTTACAAAATGAAACATGCATTTACCATGTAACACAGCAGTTTCTTGGTAATTTATCTCAGAGAAATGAAAACTGATGTTTCCACAAAAACCTATACATGAATTTATATAGCAGTTCTATTTGTAGTAACCCAAGGCTGGTAACAGCTCGGATGTCCTTCAGCTGATGAATGGTTAAACAAACTGGGGTACATTGGGACCATGGAATACTACTCAGCAATAGGAAGAAACAGACTATTGATGCACATGACTTGGATGGATCTTCAGGAAATTATGCTAAATAAAAAAGAAAGCCAATCTCAGAAGTTTACATATTGTAGAATTCCATTTATGCAACATTTTTAAGCTAGAAAAATGATAGAGCTAGAGAACAGATAAGGAGTTGCCGGGGATTAAGGAGGTGGGGAAGGAGGAAGGTGGCTAGGCCATGACTATAAAGAATGACCCACTGTTGTATTGGGACTGTATATTAATAGTGTATATTAGTGTGTATTAATGGTGTATATTGATGGTGATCGTATGCATCTACACATGTGATAGAATTGAACAGAACTCAATACACACGCATACACTCTGTATTATTTCTTATAGCTGCATATGGATCTATAATTATTTCAATAAAAAAGTTACAAACAAAAGTGTGCCTTTATTATCCTGGAAGTACGATAGGATCTTTCAAGTATTTCTGTTTGGTTCTACCCTGCCTTTAGCGGAGTGCAAATACCAGTTCCAGGCCTGGGGAGAATGTGACCTGAACACGGCCCTGAAGACCAGAACTGGAAGTCTGAAGCGAGCCCTGCACAATGCCGAATGCCAGAAGACTGTCACCATCTCCAAGCCCTGTGGCAAACTGACCAAGCCCAAACCTCAAGGTAAGTCCTTGCCATTATACCACAATTTTAATGGATTGATGGACTCAGGCAAGATCTGGAAAACCCACATTTTCCAGAAGGAAATATTAGGTGAATTACCTGAAGAAAGTGACTGAAAAACTCCCCTACACTGAGAGTCACAAAAATACTTTAAAAATACTTTGAAGCAGGCAGCCTGTGAGTGCAAATTGAAGTCCTCTGCATAGATGAGGGGATTGGTACAGTCTCCTAACCCAAATAAATAACATAGCAAAAGAAGCCAGCAAAGACAGTTGTATGATGACCATATATTCCACACTCTTAATTGGAACTGTATCCTGACAAGAAAAACAAACTCAGAATGTTTATGACGGAGACAATTTTAAATCAAACTTCTCCCAGATTATCTGAAATATAGTTTTCACAAAATCAGGAAAATTATTTTACATTTTCCCTTTATTCACTGCATAACTTAATGGGTTCTGCATTTGTTTTCAGAGCCTTTATATTTTTTGAGTTCAATTTGGTTACCAACTACATTCATCACAGAATTTTTAAATGACAGAGATCTATATCTCCCAGAAAGTCAGGCTCTGCTCTCTTGCTGGAGAAGGTAAAAACAATCATTATGGCCATGAATTCATACATACAAGGATCCCAACTAAGGGAAATAAACTCTTTTATCATGGATGTTATGGCCTGAATTGTGTTTTCCCAAATTCATATGCTGAAGTTTTAACCCCCTCACAATGTCACTGTATTGGAGACAGGGTCTTTAAAGAGGTAATTGAGATAAAATGCAGTCACAAGGGTAGGCCCTAATCCAGTGCAGCTGGTGTGTTTATAAGAAGGGAGATTAGGACACAGAAATACATAGAGAGAAGACTGTGTGAAGACAGAGGGAGAAGAATGCCATCTACAAGCCATAGGGAGAACCTTCAGAAGAAATCAGCCCTACAGATGCCTTGATCTTAGGCTTGTAGCTTCCAGAACTGCAAGACAATAAATAAATAAATTTCTGTTGTTTAAGGCACCAACTCTGTGGTACTTTGTTATAGGAGCTATAGCCAACTAATACAATGGGACTCAATGAACTCTAAATTCAAATACCTTCTTGGCCTCTACTCATATATTTTAACTCTAAGGTGGTCCTGAAAATCCATACTGCCGGAGAAATTGTAAGGAGAGATTCAGAAAAATGACCATGTAAGAAATGCTCATAATAAATAAAAATAGAAAAAAAAATCTGCAGAAGGTGACGGAGATTGGCTGGTTTCCTGCTGGTGGCCAGAAAGGACTTTATTTTTCACAGGCCTGGCTTTTTGGCCACTGCTGGAGTTGTCCATAGAAATAGTTATCTCCAACTTCAGGATGGCCAGGTACAGGCTGGACCTGCAGGTGGTGAGTCTAGGGTTCAGGCTGCCCTTTCCAGATCATGGAAATCTCTGCCTGTTGTCATATGGTTTTTGGAAGGCATGAAGCAGGGCAGGAGTGACTGCAGTGAGTACTTATGCAGACTTCCCAAATGTCATTTGTCCAGAGACAACCACATAAATCTAAGCAAAATCAGTGCCCTATCTACCAAGTGAAGCATTTCCAAAAAAGGCAGAACTCAGAGTTACTGTAGTCAAAATAATTTATTTTTAGTCCAGCTGTAGAACCAAAATATTCAGTATAAATACAGAATTGAAAGGAAAAGAAATTAAAGAAGCTTCCACATTCTAGCACAGTGATGCTCAACCTGGGCTTCACATTAGAATATTCTGTGGGAACTTGCAAAACTCCCAGTGCCCAAGTATAGCACAGACTAACCCAATCAGCATCAGTAGTTTAAAAATTGTGAATGCATCTCAGAAGGTTTCATGATGCAGCCAAAATTGAGAACTACTGCTCTAGTATGGAATCCATTGACAAGAGACCACACACACATGCATACACATGTAACACACACACACACACACACACACACACACGTGCACTGTCCTGTTCTTTCCTATGGGAAAAAGAAAATTCAACTTAATAATAAGGGAGAAAAAGTGGGGACATGATTAGGTGGAAGATGGTGGGGCTGGGTGAACACATAAAATGTTGAAAAGTTTGGAATAAATGGGACACAGCAGGGAACATGATTAAGAGAGAACCCTAAACGATATTTAGGAAATAAGTGAAGTCTTCCTTTTACCGGAACTGGTGTATATTTCACCTTTATACAGTATCTCATCTAATAACATGTAATGAAGGTTAAGTTTGTTTCAGGCTTTCAGCTTGAAAAAATGACACTAAAAATATTTCAAGTGGATAGACATTCTGTAATATTCATACATAAATAAATTATGGTATATAATTAATTGATATAATTAATTGAAAATATGATTACTATGAGTGATTCTATGTTTCAAACTACCAGTTATGCAATTTACAGGTCATTAAAATTCATCCTTCCCTTTGTGTATAATATACCTTTGTTAAAACTAACCAATCTTTTCCATCTCAGCAGTGGAGAGTTTTATAAATGCTGTTTGGCACTGAGACACTCTGCAAAAAGAATGATTTCTTTTTTCTTTTTGATACAGAGTCTCACTCTGTCACGCATGCTGGAGGGCAGTGAGGCGATCTCGGCCCACTGCGAACTCCGCCTCCTGGGTTCAAGTGATTCTCCTGCCTCAGCCTCCTGAGTAGCTGGGATTACGGGCATGCGCCCGGCTAATTTTTCTGTCTTTTTAGTAGAGACAGCATTTCATCATGTTGGTCAGGCTGGTCTTGAACTCCAGACCTCAAATGATACACCCGCCTTGGCCTCCCAAAGTGCTGGGATTAAAGGCATGAGCCACTGCGCCTGGAAAAAAGAATATTCTTATTTTAGGAGTTGAACTAGGGAGATGTGTCAGATATAAAATCTTTATAGGGGACACAGACACACTCACACACACATACACATTCCATGGCATATTTTTCCTAGTTTAAACCAAAATGTAACGAGTGGCATATGTAAGCTGTATTTATTTTTGTACTATTTTTCTCAAATAAACTTGGATAGATATTATAGCTTTTCCTTTGCACGTCTCTAACTTTAAGATAGCTTACATTCTACTAATCAATGGGAAAGCAAATAGTAATGAATGGAATCTATACTATCATTATCATTATTCAGTTTCTACTCTATACATTGCTCTAGGTGTTTTCCATATAGTAACTTATAAAGTCCCATATATCCTTGCAGGTGGGTATTATTATAAAGGAAACTGAGGAACACTGGTAAATTTATTTGACCAGGAGTATATCTCTAATAAATGACAGTGCCAAGGTTTGTCTAACTCTAAATTCATGTCATCTTTTGTATTCTGCTGATTTCTCACCTAAATCACAAAGGGGTATGAACTAATCTCCATGGGTTTTAATTGCCTTTGAAATAGGAGAAGGTGAACGTTGTCTTTTTTCTTTTTAATTTTTGTGGATATATGGTAGGTGTATATATTTATGGGGTACATGAGATGTTTTGATACAGGCCTGCAATATGAAATAAGCATATTATGGAGAATGCAGTGTCCATCCCCTCAAGCATTTATCCTTGGAGTAACAAACAACCTAATCACACTCTTTGCGTTATTTTAAAATATACACTTATTATTGACTATATAGTCACCCTGTTGTGCTATCAAATAGTAGGTCTTATTCATTCTTTCTATTTTTTTGTACCCATTAACCATCCCAACCACCCATCACTACCCTTCCCAGCCTCTGTTAACCATCCTTCTACTCTCTATGTCCTTGAGTTTGTTTTGATTTTAGATCCCACAAATAAGTGAGGACACGCAGTGTTTCTCTTTCTGTGCCTGTCTTATTTTACTTAACCTAATGATCTCCATTTCTATCCATGTTGTTGAAAATGACTGAATCTCATTCATTTTAATGGCTGAATTGTACTCCATTATGTATATGTACCACATTTTCTTTATCTGTTCATCCGTTGATGGCCACTTAGGTTGCTTCCAAATCTTAGCTATCATAAACAGTGCTGCAACAAACATAGGGGTACAGATATCTTTTCAATATACTGATTTCCTTTATTTTGGGTGGAAGCTGCAGTAGTCATTTAACTAAACTTTTCTCAAAATGATGCATTTATAAATTATTTTCTTCCTTCAGGAAAGAGTACATCATCAACATTTTTTCTTATGTTAATTCAATATGTGAAGGAGATAGAAGTAGGGAACTCACTAATTTTGAATTGGACACTGGGGTAGGAGCTCCTAGTCATTTAATTTAAGCCTTAAAGCAACTTTAAGCATACATTTTATTTATCCTACTTTATATATGAAAAAGCATAGGCTCAGAAATGTTAGGCAACTCACTTGAGGTTTCACAGCTTGCAAGCGGTGCAACCAGATTCAAATTTAAAGTCAGACTGATACCAAAGACCCACTGCCTTTTCAACTGCACAATGCTGCTTCTTGGTATTATAAACCCATGCAACGCTGGTCACATTTATTAGATGAATCTTTATGTCTAGAAGCTTTAAAGGGTTGAGCTTCTGGGGACCTTGCCTAATGTCTGATCTAATATCCACATAACAAATGAGGACAGAGAAAATCAATGACTTATCCATGTCCATTCTGTTTTCTGGTAGTGGAGTGAGTTCCAGGTTTTGTTCTCTTTTGATGTCATTTTTCTGCCTTATTTCAAACATGAGAATTATAGGAAAGGGAATTTTTATAGTGATCAGTAAAGGGCATTGCAGTCATGAGGAAAATCAGTGGTTTTCAAAATATGAGTTTAATTACAGTCATGTGTCACTTAACAACAGGGATATGTTCTAAGAAATGTATCCTTAGGTGATTTCATTCTCAGGTGAACATCATAGGGTGCACTTATACAAGTGTAGATGTGTAGCCTACTGTGCCCCTAGGCTGTAAGGTATAGCTGATTGCTCCTAGGCTGCAAATCTATACAGCATGTTACTGTACTGAATACTGTAGGTTATTGTAACACAATGATAGGTATTTGTGTATCTAAACATGTCTAATTATTGAAAAGATATAGTAAAAATATGGTATAAAAGAAAAAATGGTACATCTCTATAGGGCACTTACCGTGAATGGAGCTTGCAGGACTGGAATTTGCTCTGGGTGAGTCACTGAATGAACAGTGAGTGAATGTGAAGGCGTAGGACATTAGTGTACAATACCATAGACTCTATAAACACTGTACACTTAAGCTACACTAAATTTATGAGAAGATATTTTTCTTTCTCCAACAGTAAATGAACCTTAGCTTATGGTAACTATTTTAGTTTATAAACTTTTAAATTTATTTTAACTTTTGACTTTTTAAAAATAAGACTTAAAGTTCAAAAACATTGCATAGCTATAACAAACATATTCTTTCCTTACATCTTTATTCTATAAGTGTTTTTAAGTTTTTAAAACTTTTTGTTAAAACTAAGACACACACACATTAGCCTAGGTCTACACAGGGTCAGGTTCATCAGCATCACTGTCTTCCACCTCCACATCTTGTCCCACTGGAAGGTCTTCAGGGACAGTAACACATCATCTCCTATGATAACAATGCCTCCTCCTGGAATACCTCCAGAAGGACTTATCTGAAGCTGTTTCACAGTTAACTTTATTTTTTTAGTAAGAAGAAGGAATGCACTCTAAAATAATGGTTAAAAGTATTGTATAGTAAGTACATAAACCAGTAACATAGTCATTTATTATCTCTCAAGTATTATGACTATACATAATTGTCTGTGTTACACTTTTATAAGACTAGCAGTGCAGTAAGTTTATTTACATCCGCATCACCACAGACATGTGAGTAATGTGCTGCCTTCCAATGTTAATCAGTGATAGGAATTCCTCAGCTCCACTGTACCCTAGTGGGAACACAGTTCTGTATGTGGTCCATCATTGGTTGAAACATTGCTGTGTGGTGCATAACTGTATTACGTATAATCTAGTCACTCAGCTCATCGTCAGAAAGTGCCTTCTTTTCCTGTCTTTATCATTCTAATCAAACATATGATCAGGATCTGTTTTGTTTGTTTGATATTTGCTTGTTTTTCATTTTAGAGAACTTCTTTGCTTAGTTCCTGACCACTTTTGTTTTGGGAAATGGCCGTGGATTAATATGCAAACCACTTGGTTTCAGTGTGAAAATCATACTCTTTACATTTTAGAATGAAACATAAAGATGTTGGCAAGTCTGTGAATACCCAACATTAAATTGAGGAAAGGCTGGAGAATGTCTTTGCTATTTGATTGGTAATAATAAGGCTAAAAGATTAAGTGACTTGGTTAGGAGGCTTAATATAGAGAGTTGCTATCCAAACACCAGGGAATTACTAAATATCCCGCAGAGTTTGGTTAAAAATTGCCTTAAAATTCATCATAGTCCATTCTAACAGCATTACTTCTTGAGGTATAGAAGCAATCCTTCCTATTGCTATGTCAATGTTGTACAGATTCCACACTCTAGCCTCAGTCTGCAATTTTGATGATACTAGATGAGAAGTTGGAAACCCTTGTTTGAAGATTCTCTTGGGTTGGAATCCCACTTAATCTGAAGAGATCATTCTCAGCAAACTATTGCAAGGACAAAGAAACCAAACCTCGCATGTTCTCACTCCTAAGTGGGAATTGAACGATGAGAACACTTGGACACAGGAAGGGGGACATCACACACCGGGGCCTGTTGTGGGGTGGGAGGAGGGGGGAGGGATAGCATTAGGAGATATGCCTAATGTAAATGACAAGTTAATGGGTGCAGCACACCAACATGGCACACGTATACATATGTAACAAACCTGCACATTGTGCACATGTACCCTAGAACTTAAAGTAAAAAAAAAAAAATTCTGAAGAGACCTTTTAGCTATCCACTTTGATATTGTATACTAAGAAGAAGAGGGAATATTCATGCTCTTATGCAGAAATAAGAATTGAAATGTGCACATCTGGAATTTAGCTTTCCTGGAGATGGAGGCAGTATTACTCTGGGAAAGGTTCATTGCTTGACTGAAAGATTGTAGCTGGAATTTGCTTAATGATTACCAGAGTCTGGCAGGGATAAATTGGTGAACAATTGTGTTGGACACTTGAGATTTTAATTTCTTAAGAAAAGAGATTGAGTTTAATTAATATAGATTAATTAAATTAGTTAAAACATTGTATCTGTCAAAAGCTTTTAGATACAGAGAGATCTACTCTAGCTCGTTAAGCAAAAGAGGTCTATTCAAGGGTATTATATAGTTCAAAGAATCTCCGGGAGGGCCAAAGATCTGGCTTGGATGCTGCAAGACCAGGAATAATGCAGCCAAAGTCAACAGATCCGGGAGAAATATCTACTCACACCACATGTCACTGATCCAGCAGAAACCTTTCTGCTGCAATTACTGTCTGTTCAGCACATATAATGCTTAGAACTGAACACTGGAAAGTCCGCCACAAGGTGACCCTCCGAAACCAGTCACTTCTGCCCCCTTTCTTGAGGGACTATCCAATCTCCCCACATTTGGCCCCTGCTTCTAGTTGGTCACGTCTACCTCCACATCTCATTTAAGCATGTCTGCTTAATAGAAATTTGGTCACATGGAAAATCCTGCTATGAAGGAGCTTGGAAAATGTTAACTTTCTAGATTCTACCTCTAAACACAAGAAGGGAAGCTTCAAGGGTCTTGCATGCCATGTAGTGAGCAAATCTACCACAGTGTGCAAGAATGTCAGAATGTGGTGGTGTATATCATTAGACTTACCCCTCTCTCCTGTGGGGCTAGATGATGCATTGATGCTACTCCATGGGGAAAAAATTGCCAAGGGTAATCTTACATTAGAACTGTTGAGTACACCATTGTACAGACAGTCGGGTCTCTCCTCACTGGAATTACCAGTCACTTTTTATTTTCTGTGGGAATAATTGATCTGCAAACAAGGAAGAAAGTTGGAAAACAGAGTCTGTCTCTGCTAACAGCTTTGTATAAACTGTCAGAGCAGGCCGGGCACAGTGGCTCACACCTGTAATCCCAGCACTTTGGGAGGCTGAGGTGGGCGGATCACGAGGTCAAGAGATCGAGACCATCCTGGCCAACATGGTGAAACCCCATCCCTAATAAAAATACAAAAATTAGATGGGCATGGTGGTGCATACCTGTAGTCCCAACTACTTGGGAGGCTGAGGCAGGAGAATCGCTTGAACCCAGGAGGCAGAGGTTGCAGTGAGTCAAGATCGTGCCACTGCACTCTAGCCTGGCGACAGAGAACTCTTCAGAGGTCAAATAACTCTTCTCCAAGCCACACGTGTTTTTCAGTGGTCCCCTTAGATGATGGCTCACTATGGAATTAGAAGATGGCAAGAACAAGCATCCCTGCCCGGATGGACCCGTCTGTGGGGGTGCTGTGGCTCTATAGGCAGTCCTGTCTGTGTGGGTCAGGGGACGGTGCAGCCCATGGAGCAGGCTTCTGGTATTTGTCACTGGAGTGCAGAGCCAAGCTAAAGCAGGGGCTGGGGCTTGTGTGGGAGGCTCCAGTGAGAGCTGAGAGGTTCCTTCAGGCCACAGGTGATATTGCCTAATGATCATCTTGGAACATTCTAGTATCTTGGGTTATTGTTCACCTGGCAATTGTTAGTTGTTACTTTTTAAATCAGATGCATAAATGAAGGGTGTTGTGAAGCCCTTTTTAGTACAGATAAGCCAGCTACAAAGTTTATCTGGAAAAGGGGAATTCTCAGATTGTTTTTTGGGACAGGCAGAGATGGGCACACAGGGAGAGATATCTATGCTACAGGTGAGTCAGGGAATGAATGTCAGTCCCTCCTGCTGTCCATACCAAGCCACACGCTGCTGTTACCAGATCCTTGTTCAATTTTCCTGCTCTCGATAACCTCAATTCTTTTTCTTCCTTTCCAGCTATTTCTGAAAGTTTTGCCATCTTGCTGCTCTTTTTTGGAAAGCCGCCTAGCCCTCTCTTATGTTTGACAATTCATCTTTAAAGATCAAAAGAACAGAAACTGTTAAAGTGCAAGACTCAACTGTGTGCAGGACACAGCTTTTGGCAGCTGATTATTAAATGGGAAAAAAGGGGTCAGGAAAGTGATATTCCCAGCATTCTCAATTCTCTCCCCAGCTAAATAGATTCTTTTGTTCTTTTAAAGATAAAAGAAGTTCCCCCCAACATTTCTGTCTATGTTCTGGGCTCTGACATCCCTCAGGAGTGAGCATGGCAACACTGTATGGATGGGCTTTGCTAGGCTGGGAGACTTTTAACTGTGTTGAGAGAGGTGAGGGGGCAGAATCCCACCACAGGCTGGCCTGGGACTGGCTCCCTCCCCTCAAAGGCCCCCTGAAGAGGTTGATGATTACTGCCCTTGTACTTGGCCAGAAGAGGCAGCATGGGGTGCCCTGTGGGAATTCTGTTCCTCTTGATCAGAGGAAAACACTTGTACTCCGTTGGGTCTCAAGTTTTTATTTCTTTTTTATTCTGCTTGTGAAAACATCTTTCAACACCTATGTTTTATTTTCCATCCATGATACCGTACTAGAAGTGGGGAGATCTAATTCTATCCTTTTCTTAGTAGAATGATACCTATTTTGTCTTCTCTAAATTAGAGTTGACAGTGAATATACCATAGGATTGTTATAAAGACAAAATGAAGCACTATAAGTAAGAATGCTTGGTAAATATGCAGTATTTTAAAGACTATTTCCTTTCTTCCAAATGAATTTCTTGAAGTAGGTGTTTTACCCTCAGCACGTTTTCAGGCAAAAGGAGAATTATGGTGATTACAACAATAGTGATTATAGTTTATATTTACGGAGAGCTTAGTGTGTTTTGAGTAAAGTTTAGTGCATTGCTCACACAGGGTGTCATTTAATATTCACAAAACTCTGTGAAATAGTTACTGTTATATTTATTTTTACATACAAGGAAACTGAGGCTATAGAGAATTTAGATAATGATATGGCTCTGTTTCCCGACACAAATCTCATCTCCAGTTGTAACTCCTAGGTGTTGAAGGAGGGACCTGGTGGGAGGGGATTGTATCGTGGGGGTGGTTTGCCTCTTGCCGTTCTCCTGATAGTGAGTGAGTTCTCACGAGAGTTGATGGTTTTAAAGTGTGGCACTTCCTTGCTCTCGCTGTCTCTCCTGCTGCCATGTAAAACGTACCTTGTTTTCCCTTCGCCTTCAGCCATGATTGTAAGTTTCCTGAGACCTCTCCAGCCATGCAGAACTGTGAGTCAATTAAACCTCTTTTGTTTATATATTACCCAGTCTCAGGTAATGTCTTTACAGCAGTGTGAAAATGAACTAATACATATACCTAGCACAAGGTTATACCACTAATATGCAGAGGACTTAAATGCAAGGCGGTCGACTCTGGAGCTCCTGCAGCATGCACAGCTCCTTCTTCTGTGTCATTCCATACAGGTATCTAAGTTTCTTACCTAAGAAAGTGAATGAATTTTAGACCCACCCTGACTCCTTAGCAGGCTGTCTTGCTCATGTATCTTCCTGGCTGGGCACTTGCCTGATCTTTCTCTAGACATTGCTTACAAGCTCTGCCCCAGCCATACCAAACTCCCAAACTCCAGGAGACGGCAGACTGGGCCATGATTTCTTATGTGTCCATTTCTTTGCATCTGTAGTTCTTGAAACCTGGAACTGTTTTCCTTCTTCTATTCTTTCATACATTTCTACTGTTCTTTCAGCAAATATTTTAGCGAGCAAGTGCTATGTGCTCTAGTTAGCACCAGGGATAAATTAATGACCTTACTGGTCTTACAGTGTAGTAGGAGAAGCAGAGGGATAAATTCCAGTGTACCACATAGAGTGGCAAATGCTATGAGACAGAGAAGTGGAGAGTCCTTTAGCATCGTTTCTAATGTATTCATGTTTTTATAAAATCTATTAAGAGCCTGCAGTGGAGCACACAGTATGTTAAGTGCTAGTGATATTAGACAAACACGGTTCCTTCCCTCTGACTGCTGTGTTCTACTGGTGGTGGTGGTGGGTAGACAATGAAGGAAAAAGAGAAATAAATAATAACTAAATCAGTAAATACCTCTTGGCATAAGTGACCTTAAAAACTAAACAGAACCAAGTGATAGAGTGATGGGAAAGGTGTACGTGAGATAGAGTAATCGGGGAAAGCCTCTCGGACAAGGTAACTTTTGAACTTGGTTTGGAAGAGAGAGAAGGGGCTAGCCATACTGGTGTTCTAAACGAAACAAGCGGAAGTTCAAAGTCCTTCAGGCCAAAGAGAGCTTGTTTTGCTCAATGACTAGAAAAGGGATCAGTGTTAAAACTTGCCAGACTTCCCTTCCCAAATATTAAGTCACGGTCTCCTCTGAGAGGACATGTCACTCCTGTGATAAGGCATCCATTATGCTGTACCGAGGGCATGTTTCCCTCTCCTAACAGGCAAACTCTTCGTATACTACAACTTATTCACTTTTGAAAATTATATCATATACTATGCAGCCATAAAAAATGATGAGTTCATGTCCTTTGTAGGGACATGGATGAAATTGGAAATCATCATTCTCAGTAAACTATCGCAAGAACAAAAAACCAAACACCGCATATTCTCACTCACAGGTGGGAATTGAACAATGAGAACACATGGACACAGGAAGGGGAACATCACACTCTGGGGACTGTTGTGAGGTGGGAGGAGGGGGGAGGGATAGCATTGGGAGATATACCTAATGCTAGATGACAAGTTAGTGGGTGCAGCGCACCAGCATGTCACATGTATACATGTGTAACTAACCTGCACACTGTGCACATGTACCCTAAAACTTAAAGTATAATAATAAAAAATAAATAAATAAATAAATAAATAAATAAAAAAGAATTACATCTTATAGTCCCTAGCCCATGAGAAAACTCAAGGAAGAATACTGACTTGAATGAATGAATGATGTATCCAACTAAATTGTCCTGGTCTAGCTCACTAGGCTACATCATTCACACTGGCTTCAAAAATGTGTAGAGAAATCACTGTGAAGGCACAATGAGCTCACTTGGGATCAGAGTCATTTGTGTGTTTTACTCCCCCTCCTTATTGAAGAATTTTTGGTCCTAATTGCTGGGGCAGCTGTGAGAACTAGCAGCTATAAATATTTGTAGGTTTACTTCAAACTGTGTGTCTGCTTTCATCTCCCTGGGCACATTCCATGCTCAGAGGGTCATTAGCTGTGTACTCACAAAACAGCTATAGAGTAATTAGTACTAAGGAAAGCTGCCTATTAGTTATTGGGTTTCGGGACCTCCTTTTTGCTTCCTGAAGCTTTTGCATTTCTGTCTTCTAACTTCCGAATTGAGGCTTTCTGCTTGTGTTTTAAGTTGTACCTGTTGTTATTTATTGAGTATTGTAAAAGTGTATCCTATTTATTGAGTATTTATGATATGACAGGCATTATACTAAGCCGTTAGCCTGCATTGTCTCACTCAAGCTGCATGGCAGCTAAAGTAGTTTTATTTGTATTTTACAAAATAACACACTAAGGTTGCAACTTGCACAAAGTTACCCAGACAGTGAATGATCAGTCTTGAACTTGAAGTCAGGACAGTCTGTTTCCAGAGTTCTTTTCCGTTGTACCAGTGCTTCCCAAACCAAGTGATCACTGCCGGATCTCTTTAGGTATTCTAAAAGAAATTAATAATTTGTTTTTTGTTTCCATGATAATCCTAAACATTCGTATAAGCATATTCAGAGTTATTTATGACTGATTGAGCCCTGTTGGATAATTTCTGGCCTGAGCTTGTCTTTGTATAAAAATTACTCTGAAAACAAATGATCACTCTTAGTGCTGCATTTTCAATCTAGGGTTCTTTAAAGCAGCTATGTTCCTTGAGAGTAAGGGTGAACAGCAAGGTGACTTGTTAACCCAGAGCTCTCCCAGGCTGGGCCCTGGCCTGGATTCATGATTGCCTTCCCTCCGCTATGACATTCCTAGCAATTCTGGTGCTTCACCACAATTTGAGGGATGGCTGTCCTGGTAACTGGAACTGCTGGTGGGGACACTTGGCACACTCCCAGTCTGCTCTGCTTCTCACTGATGCAAACCTACAGGGAAATCAGAGCAAGCTTGTTGTTGCTCAGTGCACAGAGGCCATGAAAATAAAATAATAAAGACTTTTTCTAGAGGAGTAAACAATATTTGTAGAAGAACTCATCAGGAATCCAAAGAGCAAGAAGGAAGTAAAATTGTTCTAGCGTCCTAGTGTTCATGCATGCAGGCGGCAAGGCCCACAGATATTGATGACAGGTTAACACATTCATGGCCCTTTCTTTTGCTAGGCTTTCAAAAATTATTTTTACCCTTACAGAAAATAGAAAAAAACATTTTCAGATCTTCACCTAGATGTACAAGAGTAATAAATTAAGCGGCTCTGAAGGCTGCTATCTAAAAACATGTAAAGTATAGAGAAAGATCTTCAGATCTACCTTTTGCTGCTGCTGCTATAGACAGATTGCTGGGTCTTTTGGGGCAGAAGAAATCACGTGGTGGGGAATAGCTCACCTGCTTACAGCTGGGAGGACATGTTTGAAGGGGGGTGAAAGAATTAATGCGGTAAGATTTGTGAAATCACTGGTGAGCATAAAACCTTATATTGCTTAGCACCTAAGTTACATATTTAAATGACTTAAAATTTAAAAATTATTTAATTCTGGAGGACAAATTTAAAAATAACAATAAACTAACATCCTATTTTTCACCTCTACAGCTAGTGAGGATGCTCTGAAGGATACACAAAAATGAAATATAGTCTGAAATCGAATTCGCGGATGCATTAGTCTGCTAGGGCTGTCGTGACAAAGTACCATAGACTCAGTAGATTAAATATAACTTTATTTTCTCATAGTTCTGGAGTCTGAAAGTCTGAGATCAAGGTATTGTCAGGGTTGGTGCCCTATGAGGCCCTTCTTCCTGGTTTATAGACAGCTATCTTTTCCTTGTGTCCTCACTATATGTGTCTGTGTTCAAATTTCCTCTTCTTGTAAATGCACCAGTCATATTGGATTAGGGTCTATCTGAATGCCCTCATTTTAATTTAATTGCCTCTGTAAAGACTCTATCTCTAAAATATGTTCTCACTCTGAGATACAAGGGTTAGGAGTTCAGTATGAATTTTCAGGAGGGATGCAAGTCAGGCCATAATAACTGATTCTATTTAACTATATCTATATCTATAATTTTTTGAACCAAAAGAAAGATTTATTTGGTAATGAATAGGAAAAACATTTATGGGACTGTACCTACTAAAATTTTAAATATACTGGAGTTCAAACTTTGCCCTTTTTTCACAGATTATAATTTGATTTCCTAGTAGTGCTGGCTATATTATATTAGAGTAAACATTAGATATGATCATAGAAAATAATGATTAGCTAAGTGTGAACTACTTATTACTGTTTATAATACTACATTTCATTTCTAATTTACAATAGTTTATAATAAGGCAAATTTTCTACCTCTGCCCTCATTATTGCAGAAATAAGCTCCTCATTATTGCAGAAATAAGCTCTTAAATATTTAAATGTCATATTAGAGACAAATCGTTCTTTTGTGTTTAGGTATAGAGGTCAATGAATCTGTGGTGTGGGATGGTCACTGTCAAGAAGTGTAAAATCTTGAGAGTGGTCTACAGATTGAGGAAGGGCAGAGGCTTTTGCTAAGCAAAAGAAACTCAGCATTAATTCCACATCTGTGGTTTTCTCTCTCTCTGTCTGTGTATGTGTATGTGTGTCTGTAAATAACAAATAAGGATGGTATACATGTTTTGAGCTAAAACTAGGAGTTTAAATGACAATTTTCTACTTGGTATACATATATGTATGGGTCAGATCAGGGACTGATCCCAACACGCTCATGTGTGGCTGATTCCCCCACCCCTGACTCTACTGTATAAAGAAAGTGCATCCTAAATGGGCCCTTTATGATTTGGAGAAGCTATAGATATCTCAATTCCTTCTTATAGAGAAGGGAAAATGGACAGACAGGAGTGGGGAGAGTTTGAGAAGATGGTAGAGAGGAGTGTTTGGGTGAAGGGAGATGGATTCGTCTACTGATGCAACTGGTGAGTTTATTTGAAAAATAACTGACATGTTGGGGACTTTTATTAATTTTGTTCTGCATGGTTGATGAAGTAATTTCATCTTCACTAAACCTTCTATTAAATCTACTTTATTCACTATTGCTTTCATAGCTAAACTTTCTATTTTTAGGAGATGCAGTTAAATGCTGGGCCGCCTCCCAAAGTGAGTGGGGGGGACAAAACAGGTTCCTGAAATTGTCTAGATGTGTTTAGTCTGCATCTAGACACAAATATATGTACTATCTTTTATTCACATATACTTGATATCAGAAAGCAAATGAGTGCAGAAGAGCAGATAGTTGAGCAGGAGTAGAAGGTATTGCTACGAAATAGAGTTGATGAATGCAGAGGAAGGTGGACAGTGAGGGAAAGAAGAGGTGTGGATGAAGCAAAGTATCAGCATGTGGGTAGCACTGAGGGGCGGTATGCATGTACACATGTTTTCCACACATATCATAGAAGTAAATGCATTGAGTCCGTAAAAGAGGAAATGAAACAAGTGATGCTACAAAATAGGAAATCAAAGAAGAAACAACAAAATTATTGCATAGGCATTGGACTGAACTACATCTGTGAATAATACATTAAGCAAATGTTTAAAAGATTATACTTTTGATTTTTAACAGAAATATGTTTCTGTATTTTGCCACTTAATTTATGCTACTCATTTAAACTGAAATATTTGGAAATTGAATGAATAGTGCCATGTTAGGCAGCCTAGCCAACCAGTACCTGGATTTTAGTTCCTGAATCACTGAGCTGTATGTTCACAATTCAACAAGCCTTGTTATCAGTTCTGAGGCATAGCTGACATGGGGCGAGGGATTAGGTAGTTCTAGATGACTAGGCAGTTAATTCTTAAGCACAGGTGAGTTACTTTAAATAGGTTCACAAAGCGTTAAAAGGATCTTGGTGATATCCAGGCTTTTGAACATATTTACATTGTGATAGTACTGTTTGACAGGGATATGATCCTTTTTCTGTAATAAGTCCTTGCGATTTATTGAACAAGTCTCCGAAAGTGAAGTTTCAGTGGTCTTGATGGTATGCTTCCAGCTGTTCCTTTTCAGCTGTCTCTCTTGACCTCTGCAATGTGCATTTCTGAATGATTTTAGCTTCTTTTAGCTAAAGTGAATTCTATCTCTTAGAAGGTGCACATTTTATATTTCTATTCTAATCAATACTTCCTCCCACTGCTTTAATGACCCAAAGACACTTTATTTAAGTCAGCAGCGAACAGGGCCTGAGTCACTTTAGTTAAAATCTGGGCTCCCCTCAATCTCAAATCATTTCATCTCCTAATTTCCTTTTTAGTTTTTCTGTATACACAGCAGGCCATCTGAAAATAAGTAATCAAAGCAAGACCTTTTACTGAGAAAATGAGATAAGCTTATTTCAGAATTCTCAATTTTCTTACTTCTTGAAAAACATCTCCCCTTAAGGTCTTTGAAAAATCTTTAAATAGATGTCTTTCTCTTAAGGCCCACTTCCAATCTGATTTCTCCCAGATTTTCTTAATATTGAAAGTGGGGAGTTGATGTTTACTTATACCAACTACATGGCAATTCTATTTCCAAAGGGCTTGTGAAAAGATAGAAAACAGATGATGCTTGTTGTTTGATTATTTGCCTTTCAAGAGTAACTTTGCTGTGATAGACTCATATAAATTGCTGATAAGAATTTAAATTACTACTTCCTTTCAAAAAATAAATTTCCCAACACATATCTGGAGTTTTTAAAATGTCCTGCCCTTGGATCCAGTACATCCTTTTCTAATAATCTATACTAAGGCAAAATTTAAGCATTCGATGATTTGTGAACAAAATCAGCATTGCATCATTATTTATAATAACAAGAGGTCAGAACTATCCAACTGATGTACAAAAGATGAAAGGTTACAAAATATATGGAGTAGGATAATATAAAGGAATATTACTTGGTCACGTTTCAAAGTATATGCAATGACATGGAAAATAGATACAATTGAATTTTTAGCATAAAATACTATATCAACTGCCAATATATTCCTAAGTAAAGTCATAGAAAGAAAACATAAATAGAACTCATTGTTAAAAGTGTTGTTTCTACATTGTGAAGTTATGAGTAATCTCTGTATGTATGTGTGTGTATATATATATACATATATATGTATGTGTGTGTGTGTGTGTGTTTCTTTGGTTTTTATATGAGTCTGTAATACTTTTTAAATGAGACAAGTAATTAATATTTTTTAAGAAGAATGAAATAACCCCGAGAGGAGAAACCCTCCTTTTCCTTCAGGGTAAATCTACTGTAGGTATACTCTTTCTTTCTAGTAATTCATTCTCCTTGTAGCTGCTCTATTTTTCACAACACATGTCTCTGGATTGTAGTAGTAAATTAGCAACAAGAAAACCAGGTCTCAAAACCATAAAAATAGCTGCCACATACCCATGATCTTTAATATAAATATGTACTTTAAAGCACTTTACAATTTTGAAAGACTCTCCCATAAAGCCACCTTGAAAGTGTTGTTTGTAATGTCAGCCGTGTGAAGGCAGAGTTTTGTCTTGTTCATCTTTATACCCTAGCGTCTAAAACAGTGGAGATGGAGTGCATATTTGCTGAATCAATAAATTAATGTATTTTGAACATTAGTGGTAAGATGAGATTGCAGAGGACATAATCTCACATGATACTAACACTGGCCCTCTGAGGAGGATGTAGGTTTTATTATCCCCAGTTTATAGGAAACAGAGGCAGAATGATTGATCTGCACAAGATCACAGAGCTGGTAAGTGGCAAACATCTATTTGAACCAATTCTCTAGATTAGGGCTTAGTTCTTAGTATGATTCTAACAAAACTTCATGATTTTTTCATTGTCTCACTGTACCTAAAGGCCATGGTGTCACTTAATACATTAGCATTTATCAAGATTTTGTTTTCTATTCAGCATAGAAAAAAACACACGGGCTCAGAATTGTAACACAGCTCATATTAATTTCTACTCATTCTTCTCACTGCATTTACTGTATTAGCCCATTCTCGTGCTGCTATGAAGAAATACCCAGAACTGGGTAATTTATAAAGAAAAGAGGTTTAATTCCCTCACAGTTCCACATAGCTAAGGAGACCTCAGGAAACATCCAATCATGGCGGAAGGCACCTCTTCACAGGGTGGCAGGAAAGAGAATGAATGCAAGCAGGGGAGATGCCAGACACTTATAAAACCATCAACTCTCATAAGACTCACTCACTATCACAGAATAGCATGGGGGAAACTGCCGCCATGATCCAATTACCTCCGCCTGGTCCTGCCCTTGACACATGGGGATTATGGGGATTACAATTCAAGGTGAGATTTGGGTGGGGACACAGAGTCAAACCATATCACTGCCTGTCTTCTTTCTTATCAGGAGTTGGTATGCATTCAAAGAATTTCCTTGGATAAATTCTGAGTTTTCTAGATTGAATATGGTGAACATGGCCCTTTGGATCCTATGATTCATAGCAATGTAAGAAGCCTGAATCCTTTCTAGAGTACTTTTTCTTAGTAAAGCCTTAGGACTTTCTGAACACTTTCAAACGTATCTTAAAACAATGTAGTTATATTTTTAAAAACCCCACAAAGTTACAAAAATACACACCTACTATTTTTTCTCATCTCTGTATCCCAATTATTATGAGTACTAGCCTCTATCAACTCAAAAACTGGCCAAAGAAAGGATGAAAGTTTGAAAACCCAGGAAGTTAAAATCTACCCAGGGCACTGCTGTGAGATTCCAGTGCAGTGATGTCCTGGTAGGAACAGAACAAGTCACCTTTCAGGCAGGTGCCCTTTACTTTCACATGTTGACAATGGCTCATTCTCTGTTTATATCCATTTCTGCTTTGCAGCCTCAATCCAGGCAGGGACAAGGGACATGTGGCCCGGGGTGTTATTTGATGTGTGGTGTATGTGTACTTCCTTCTCTTGATTTGGCTCTGTTCAATGTGAACTAAAGTGCCCTACTGTTCACATCAGGGTAGGAATCCTATTGGCTCTCAGAACCTTCTAGAGTAGCTGCTGTATGACTTCAATAAAAAAGCACTTGGCTTTAACTAATTATAGCCCTGCTCCAGGCTAATTTGTGACCCACATCTCATAGTAAACATTTCTCTCACTCTAACCTTGAAAGGAGACTAAACTGGGACAGTTTTACCCACAGAGTTTAATCAGGTCTCTGTTCTAAAGACAAAGTGTTAAGAAACCTGGATAAATTTCATATACATATGTTTGTAAGTTTTCTTCTTCATAAAATATTTGTCTTTAAAGATAGACTGAAATTTGACAAGATTCTAATTGGATTTACACTCCTTACTTTCCTTGAGAAATACTCTTTTCTATATAGTAATGGGTTGAACTATTTCCCATTCAAGTATTCATTTATCCACTCCGCATGCAACAAGTATTTCATGAATGCTTGTTATATCCCAGGCACAGAATATACAGTTGCAAAATACAGATAGGGTCTCTATTGTCATAGGAAAGGAAAAACACATACCAAATAATTAGAGACAAAATTAATAGTTCAATTCTAATTTTGGAAAAATCAATGGGAGGCACAATGAGAGTGTCTGTGCACGGAATCTGCTTATCTGAGAGCTCTTGGAGGGCTTCCCTGAGAAAATGCAGTTGAGGCTAAGATTTTAAGGATGACTAGGTGCTGACTGTGCAAATTGGGGTAGTAGGAGAAGGAACACTCAGACCAAGAGGAAATAATATGAAAAGGATAAGATGGAAAGAAGCAAAGAAAATTCAAAGAACCTTCATAAGGAAGATGGGTGAGACATATTATCACCATGTTATGGATCCATTTATTTTCACTAAAGCTTTACTAATCAGCTTTTATACACAAGGCCCTGTGCCATGGGCTGGAGGTACAACAGAGAGTAGAAACTGCACCCTCTCGCAGCTTGTATTTTGGTGGCAGTTACAATGCTAGAGATAGGTGCTCTAACAAGAGCAGGAAAGAGAAACAACTTCTAACTCACACTGCGAGGTCAGCAAACTAGAAGTGATGTCAATGCTGGTACCTGAAGGATGGGAGGCTTTAATGAGACAAATGTCGTAGTGGAAGTGTGGGGTTGATGAAATGAAGAGTGAATTTGAAGGCCAGAGACCAGAGAGAAAAACAGACAAACAGAAAAGATGTATTTGGGGAACTAAAATAAGCATAAGTATGAAGATGGAAGTAAAGAGGGGCAATGTGAATGTTTCAGTTTCTTCATCTATTACATAAGGGAGTTGGACCACGTTCTTTCTGGGTCATAGATTTTGTGATACTATTTTAAACCCCTCATGTATACTAGGTAAAGATTGAGAGGTTGTTAATAAGTTTTTGAGGCCACAGAGATAAGCAGTGACAAAGCTCATTTAGCCTGTCAGTTGAATGTACATAAAAGTCACAAAAAACTGCTTTTGATTGGAAGCAATATTACTGACCTGATTTTTTTTCACAAAAATTTGAACACTTTGTTATGTAAAAAACTAAACTGACCTCATTGCAAATATGAATTCTTCCCTCCTTCCACTACTTTTTACTGAAGACTCTTCATTTTTCTCTTTAGATTGAGCCCAGAGTGGACTCAAGTTCTGCAGCGTGTCCGGACAGTACCATGATTACTTGCCACTTGTGTCAGAAGAATAAGTTGATTGACATTGTACAAATTTAATAAGCAAATTGTTGATTTCCTGGTATTTAGCAAGTTGTCAATTAAGGAATAAAACACCAATGTCAGGTTCAGGGTTACCTAAGAATGTGCTCTTGCCTTTACCAAGAAGAATTTGGTGACAGATTCCTATTCCCAAAGTGTTCTTTGAAATGGACAACCTTACATTAACAGATCAAATAGTGTCCAATGTTCAGAATAATTTTAAGTTTTATGAAACTTTTATACAAAAACCTGATTAGTATGTCATCTGCTCAGACTTATGTATGAAATAGGAACATGTTAGCCAAAATATGAAAATTGCTACTTAGATATCCACTCTACTGGAGACCTAGAAGATAACAAGTTCCTGAGGGTTTTCCAGGAAGGGACATGAGGAAACTGAGACAGGGAAAACCAGAGTTAGGTCTCAGTTGAAATCCTACATTGTTCTCTGAAGATACCATCCT
Organism: Pan troglodytes; assembly: GCF_028858775.2. NCBI lineage: Eukaryota > Metazoa > Chordata > Mammalia > Primates > Hominidae > Pan > Pan troglodytes. The sequence continues at coordinate 152,593,078 of NC_072404.2, read as the reverse complement.
AATATACAGCTGTTGCCTAAAATGTTGACCAAAAATTGGGAATTATTACATTTTCAGACACTGAATAATTTTTCAGAAATTACACATAATGTCTCCTTTGATCTAAAAGGTATCTTTCACTTGGAAATTCTGGTCATTACACCTCTCATAGGGTGAAAGAAAGATATTTGAGAAAACAAACAAAAATAGAGAGCGTGAAAGGTTAAATTTCTTTAGTATAGAAATGGGTCAAACTTGGGAAGTCATGAATGGAATGAATACAATTATGGACAACAATTTAGCCTGGGTTTAGAAACTGCTGACCCAATTGCATATAGTGTACCCTTGAAGTTTGAGTAAAGGAAGATTAGGACAATTACATTGAACAGAAATACTACTAGTGTGTAATGGACTTTGGAACCTACTTGAAGAGGTCATGAAGATAGTATATAGAAATGGAAAATTTCCAGCTCTACTTATGAGCTGAGAAATATACAATATTTCTAGTTGGCATCATATCATATCTTCTGTCGTCATAAGTCTTATGGTCCTCTTGGACACAGGCTGTATGCTCCAGTGAACAATGACCTCATCCCTGTTGGTCATTGTTTTTGTCCCAGTGACCCTATGTTGCTTAGCACATTCATTGACCTGCTCAATCAATATGCCTTGATAATGATTAAGGATTTTAATTATACAGGGTAATGATCTCTTGTTCTTGCTCTATTATCACACTAATGATAAATGCTAACCTTAATTGAGCACATGCTATTGTATCATGTTCTGTTCTCAGTAGATTTTATAGAACAGGTTTAATTTGGATATAAACCGTATGGTTACTATCATATGCTATGGTACTTTTCATATGCCTATTTAAAGATGAGTAATCTAAGAAACAAATACATTAATTAACTTTCTCAGTGTCTCACAGTAACTTAATGATGTGGCCAGGATTTAAACTTCAGCAGTCTGACCCCAGAGCCTGTACTTAACCAGTATATTTCTGCCACTACTATGGACCAAATTGGAGAAGTGGCTCAGAAATATTTAGCAATATCCCCTCACTTGCTAACCCAGTGACTCTGACCATTTTTGTCTTTGGAGCCAAATTAGATGTGTTCTATTCTATATTGCATTCTCCTGTTAGGAAAAGAGAAGTGGAAAGATGGTTGAATGGAAAAGAATGGAGTCTTTTGATTGAAATCCTCAATGTTTTACTTTCCTACAGCCTATGTTGACACATTCCATTTGTTTTGCCCCAAACTAGGAGTTCCTGTAGGCAAAGCTCCAGAGAGAGTACATATGGTTTATAGCCGGTTCTTTCTACATAGATAGCTGGCCAAATATATAAGCAGAGGGCTGACCTGGAGTGGAACCACTTTGGAATTGTTTGCTCAGAAAATATACTACCAAAGAGTCCTACGGAAAGGGAATGGGGGAAATGAGGTGCTAAGCAGAGCTCTCGTAGCTTTTCATTGAGCAGTGACCTGGGTAATTTACTAAGAGATGTCTGCTGTATTTCTATTTTCTAAGCAGGACCCCAAGTCAATATCTTGCCTATCAAACAAAGGCAACCAGTAAGATAACAGGCATTTATAGAATTAACACAGAAGCAGGCTGTGTTCCTCCTGCCCACTCTCACAGGCACTCTTTTGGCAAAAGCAGACAGACAGACAGACAGACAGACACACACACACACACACACACACACACACATGCACATACACATAGTGTTTTCTCAATTTACCAAGAGAACTACCAAGAGCAAACAACTTGTGGATCAATCTGGTCAATTATAAGAAATGTGGCTATTTCTTCCCTGCAATTTAGTAACTTGACATTTTTCTCTTTCTCTCTTTCTGTCTCTCTTTTTTGTAATCACAGCAGAATCTAAGAAGAAGAAAAAGGAAGGCAAGAAACAGGAGAAGATGCTGGATTAAAAGATGTCACCTGTGGAACATAAAAAGGACATCAGCAAACAGGATCAATTAACTATTGCATTTATATGTACCGTAGGCTTTGTATTCAAAAATTATCTATAGCTAAGTACACAATAAGCAAAAACAAAAAGAAAAGAAAATTTTTGTAGTAGCGTTTTTTAAATGTATACTATAGTACCAGTAGGGGCTTATAATAAAGGACTGTAATCTTATTTAGGAAGTTGACTTATAGTACATGATAAATGATAGACAATTGAGGTAAGTTTTTTGAAGTTATGTGACATTTTACATTAAATTTTTTTTACATTTTTTGGGCAGCAATTTAAATGCTGTGACTATGTAAACTACTTCTCTTGTTAGGTAATTTTTTTCACCTAGATTTTTTTCCCAATTGAGAAAAATATATACTAAACAAAATAGCAATAAAACATAATCACTCTATTTGAAGAAAATATCTTGTTTTCTGCCAATAGATTTTTTAAAATGTAGTCAGCAAAATGGGGGTGGGGAAGCAGAGCATGTCCTAGTTCAATGTTGACTTTTTTTTTTTTTTTAAAGAAAAGCATTAAGACATAAAATTCTTTCACTTTGGCAGAAGCATTTGTTTTCTTGATGAAATTATTTTTCCATCTGAGGAAAAAAATACTAGGAAAATAAATCAAGGTGATGCTGAAAAAAAAAGTTGTTTTTGTGTTCAATAATGTGATTTTGTAACCCTACTCCTTTAATCATTTATACTTCCCCAGTCAACTTATTAGCACAGAGAAATTGTCATACCAACTAGCTAAGTCACTCTTGGGCACAAAGGTCCCACAGTTTTTTTTTTTTTTTGTATTTTCTATCAGTAATTAATAGGTTAAATTGGTACTAATGAATTCAACAAAAATTTCACACTAGTCTAGGGTTTAGTGGAGCAGGAAAATGCTCTTATAGTGGATATATTTGGGCTAGCACCAGTCCAAATCAGGATCACTGTAATGACGTGCAAAATGGTAGTTTGGGCTTAGTTTCCATAAACCAAAAATTTTCACTTTGTTACATGCCATGAGTGCCAAAGGCTATCTGTACAACTTCGTTATCTGTTGGCCTCTAAGCACAACTTTTAAGTAAACAAATCTGTTCTCCTATTATTCAGGGAATAATAGAAAATTCTCTGGGATTATCTTTAAAGTATTTCTCTTGACATGCTCTTTAATTCTAAAGTGATAAGACTCAATAAACAAACACCTATCTACCAAGATAATTGCTAAGTCCGTTTTAGGAAATGATGATTTCAGTCTACCCTGGGCTACCTATAAAATATATAATTACATGCTGGTCTAATGATGTAGCCAAAGGGTCTTAGCAGCTAAACTACTTTTGCCATCTAGCCATCTAGCCTAAGACTCTACTTGAGCTAGAAATGTTGAGCAGATCCGTTTCTCCCCTCTACATCAAAGCCAACTGTCAGTGGGGAATAGAAAAAAAGGATGAACTTCCAGGCATTTTATGGACTGGTACTTAATAAAAAGAGTGCCTAGTAAAGTGCAAATGATAGAAACATGAATAATAAATGTAGTTCTTTTACAAGCTGACCTTAATTGGAAAAAGTACTCATGGGGACAGATGGAAGAGAAAAAAGAAAGGCAGTGTCTTGAGTGGATTTTTTGACAGCAAAGTTCCAAAGGGATGGGATGATGGAAGAGCCTGTTGCAAATTTTGATAGCCTCTCAGCTAACATTGCTCCTCTAACACATTTAGCCAAAAACAGCAGCCCATGAATCAGTAATGAATTAAGGTGAACTAGAACTAAATCTCCCAAGGGAAAAACAGTCCTATAAGTAACTGGCATACTCCTTTATTCACAGGGCATGGCAGGAAGCCAAAAGTGAAAGATTTCTCTGCTGTGTCAACTATGATACTTAGCAAACCCTAGAATAGCTCCCTGATTCTCCCCTAAAGCAAAGATTGGTATGCTAAGCTCCCTTATATAGAGTGTGAAATGCAACATCCCTTAAGTCTCAAGAATTATTCTACCCCAGTCTCAGCTTTAAACATCTTGTTAAGTCACACTGAAGTGTTGAAACATAAATGCGAAAGGACAAGCTCTCCAAATCTCTGATTCTCACAAATAGGAAAAAATAGATCGTCATCGGGCACTTCACAGTGTTTTTGAGCAAGCTCTCTGTTCTGGGCTTTATAAACTTCACCCTAAAGTTCATTAAGCCTTGAAGAAGGGAAGGAAAATGTAAAGAAGTCATCTGTGTTCCTTTAAATGGCCTTAGGGGGAAGACAGACTTTCCGTCCAATAATTGAGAGGGTAAAAAGCAACTTTACCAAGACGCAGGCAAAAACAAATCTTCCCTGATGAGAAAGTGCCCTTATTCAGCTCAGAGTTGGTATCCCTCACACTTGTTCTCTGATAGACTTTCTAATTTATTCAGGATATATGAATGCTGTCATATTCTCCTATATATAGGTTGTGAAGAAGAGGATCTTGGATAGACATTTTGACTTCATACATTCCTGGAATGACATATTAACATCTTGTTAACTTAGTAGAAGTGGCACTCAACCAGAGTTTAAGGCTCTAAATATTTTTAAAGAGAATTTCTCCTAAATTGGGTGGATGGGAAGATGTGGATATGAAAAAGATTGAATAATTATACTTGACCGTGAGAAATCTTATTGAGAAAGAAAAGCCTATAGTTCTTTTCCATTGAGGAGACAGATACTTCTTTAAGAATAAGAGATACAGATTCTGTAACATCTATTGGCTCCATAATTCTGAAGTCTTAAATTAATTATTCTACAATTTCCTTAAGTGAAGAACAGAGGTAAATAGGTTATAGAAAGCACTGAAAAAGGAAACAGAAAATACTGTCTTTTGCAAATTGAATTATTTAAAAATAGTTTCCAAATATAAAAATTAGAACTTTATCTACATTGAATCATGGGGTTTTCTAATAGGGTGAAACAAAGAGAGTTTCTTTTCATTAACCTCTCCAAAAATAATAAGGCAGATCAATATCCTTGGATATGGAATATCAAAGCATTCAAACTACTTTTTAAACAGTGATAAGAGCCTTGGAATACATTAATATAAGAAGACAAGGGCATAATGTTATTCTAAGCATCCAGCGAGGAATGCCTGCTTCAAAATTTGCAGACTCTAATTCTACCAGAAATAAAAGATATGGAGCATTTTTAATCAGAGGAAAACATGTCTTACCCTTAGAAACTCACCTGTCCTTTACTGTTTCTGTTCTTCCCAATCCTTTGTTCTTCTAAGCAGAGAAACTAAAGGAAAGTAACAAAGCTTCATCCTGTTGGGGTCACAAGTGAAATAATGTAATTCATAAGCATTTCAGTACGAATGAGAAAAGCAGAGCTACTTTAAAAACTATTATTATTTAAAAAGAAAAATAAAGAATTAGCTCCCAACATTTAATTTTTGTAAAGCGATTTTTTAAAAAAAGAACAAAACCATAACAGGCAGAACATTGATGTATTTCTTACCCATGTATCTATTACAATGATTGTATTAAGTTACTCATGGGGTTGGCTAAAGAGGTTTATATGTAGATTATCACTTCATATTTTCTTTTGTTCTTTGAAAATGTGCATGGAAGCCATGTTATACCTTATTAGAGAATGAAAACATGAAAAATCTTGACCATCCTATCCCTCAATTCCTGGGATGACTTAGAGAACATATAGAGATTGTATCCACATATTCGACTTGCTCTTAGTGGAGATACAGATGTTACATAAGAAAATTAATCACAGAGAATAATTTTTTCCCTTTTTTGATTTTTTGATTATCAGATCCATCAAACATAGGGCAAAGCTTCAAGTATCTTTGTTTATGAGATTCTTGGATAATTACATGAACGCATCCCTTACTGTGAATAATCAACAGATTGAAATATTTGCAATGAATGACATGAATTTTAGACTTCTAAATCCTAAAAGTTGCATGCTTTTAAGGTAGTCATTTTTGCCTAATAATCTTTCTGTTAAAAAAAAAAGGTACCACACTATTTTTTAAAGAACATGATAAATGTAAATGAAGCTCCTCTTGAAGACTTATTCCTGTCACCATGAATATCAGGTTATTATTTTTTGTTATCGCGGCAGTTGTGGTTGTAAATATTTTCCCATGTGTTCCTCATGGATCATAGGATTGAATGAATACTGCACCAGTATATAACCCTGAACTCAATTTGAGGAAGAACAAAACTAGCAACAAGACCCTTCAGCAACATACAAAAAAAGAATGTATCTTCTTTTAAATTTTGTCTCTTAATGAAGATGGAATAAAGTATATACTACTCTCTGAGCTATTGGAGAGTATCACATGGTGACTTTTATAAAGAAATATACAATTAAATTTCAGGATTAAGCAAACATTTTTTCCCGGCCTTTAAGAAAAAATAATCTTTACTGTCCATATCCTTGGACTTGTCAGATATACTCAAGCATTAGCTATTATTTCTACATCAGCAACCACTGGTATTATGAGCAATCTCTGCCTTTTTCAACCTACATTTTATCTCACTTGTATTTCACATGTTGAATCGATATGAAGGAGCACTACTAAGCATTGATCATTTTGAGAATAGAAATTATTATTAGTTATCACAATAAAATTTCTCTAATAGAAAAATGTACCATCATTGTTTGTAAATTAGCATTTTTGTTTTAAAGCCATACCATTGAAAAATGAACATTTTTTAAATATCATAGAGATAGAAGGTCCATATGTAAACTACAAAATGGAGAAACTTCCCTATGAAAATTATCTTGTAATAATACACCCTATTTTGAAAAATACCTTTCTATAAGGCTAGATACATTATAATATTATAGCATTAAAAAGTAAGATAAAGTTAAAAATACTAAAAGGGCCTGACCAGTCCTTCTGTTTATTAATTATTTCAGTGGTACAATCAACATATTCAGTTAATTACAATTATCTTCATAATGTCATGTTAGGCACTCTGGGAAGAAAACAAATAAAATTTAGAATTCCTAGCTCCCAAACTCATTTATTTGTAGATCCTGAATATACAAAGATTTTTTTTAATAAAAAGAAAGCGTTTGTAATGTAAAATAATAGAAATATAAGGTTAGTAATTATTAAGATTGGACAAGACCCAAGAATTTCAAAGAAATCACTGGGCTGGAGTAGTTAGAGAATTCAAAAAGAATTCAGGGTTGATATTTCCCTTGAAGGATGGACTGGATTTGGTGGAGGTTAAAAGGGGCATTTTAAGAGTAAAGATATGAAAAAGATGCAGTTATATATGTTAGCAGCATACAACATAGTATAGCTAAGCTGGTTTACTTAAAGTTTAAGGTAGTTTCTTTACAACATTTTCTACCATCATGTAAAATTGAATTTGGCATTGACAGGCAGCATCCCTACAACATACACATGCAGACATACAGACACACACACACACACACACACACGCATAAATAATGAAATACAAGTTTTGGAAAATAATATTTTTAATACTACGTACTATGTACACTGACATTTTTCCTCTCTTGTATTTCATTTTCTTAAAGTTGGTTACAATCCATTAAATTTAATTTATGATCTACTTATGGATCAAAATCTATACTTGAGTTGTTTTTTCTTACAGACAGTTGACATTTAGTCAGACTTTATCTCCTATGCAAGAATTGGTGTAGATACTGATTTCAGGACACCTTTCCTTTAGGGAAAGAAATATGCTGGTACAACCTCTGCCCAGTGGAAGGACTTTTCTTTTCCACTGCTTTACAGAATCATCCTTAGTGAGACCAAGTTATGTGGGCAAGAACCTAGAGTTTTTCTTTCCTTGTCCATTGGGCAGAAGGAATCCCCAAAGGGGCCATAGAAGTGGGAGAGAGGAGAACAGCAGTCCAGCAGAAATTATCATTCCCCTTATTAAACCTTCTAAGTCTGCTTGTGACCAGATATAAACATGTTATTTATTTCTTCTAGTGGATGGGTGTTGCTAGACATACCCTAAATATGGCCAGAGAGCTCACGTATGCCAAAATCATGCTGGCCAAGTCGGATCACATGGTTATCTGATGTCCTGTGGATAGTAATTCAGTTTCTAGACTTAAAAGCAATCTGGAGTTATTCATCAAAAAGAGAATAGTTACTAGAGAGGTGGTGTTAAATGCCTTCCATCTGCCCATACAGGTCCACTCTGCACCATCTACATTCTGCTTCCATGTTCCCTGACCCAGGTGAATTTCATCAAGGGCCCCCCCTTGCTCTCTACTGCCAGTTGGCTCTAGCCAATGAAGAGTATCACAAGGGAACAGAAGAACGGAGGGAAGAGAACTTTGGTTCCATAACTGTATCTCTTGATTAAGTTCTTGGTACCTATCGGGAAGAGTCTCTCTTCTCTTCTTCTCTTCTCTCCTCTCCCCTCTCCTCCCCTCCCCTCCCCTCCCCTCCCCTCCCCTCACCTCCCTTCCCTTCCCTTCTCTTCCCTTCCCTTCCCTTCCCTTCCCTTCCCTTCCCCTCCCCTCCCCTTCTCTTCTCTCTCTCTCTCTCTCTGTCTGTCTGTCTCTCTCCCTCTCACCCTGATTGTATTTCTAGTATCTTCCCCCTCCTTACACTTCTTTGTGCACAGAAGAAGTAAATAGCACTCCTGGTTACTGCAGTTTCTGGGCATCACATTTATAAATAGCCCTTTGATTAAACTCTTTATTTGAACATGCCATCTATTACCTGCTAGGACTGTGACTGACATAGGAGTGTGATTTACTTTGAAACTCTAAAATATTCTGCTAATTATCTTTTTTGGGGGCTTTTGGTAAAAGTGAAGTACCATGCCTACCAAGGAAAAGAAATCCTTCCTCATGTGGTGTGCTTTTAAGATTAGCAAGCCCACAACAACTCAGAGTTAATTGCCCCCTCCTGGCCTGATTAGCAGAGTTTCTCCACTTCCTGCTAGAATAAAAAAGCTGATTTTGATGGAAACTTCAGTTGAACTTCTAGCATTCTAGAGTCCAAGCTTCTCAGAATCATTGGATCTTCCAGGTCACACAAGACAAGAGGAAAATCTACTTTTACCAACTGGAGTGCCTGCTTCTGATTTGGGACTCATTCAAATGTGTAGCTTTTCAGATACAGGTAAGTAGGGCAATTAAGACCCCAAATACTGCATATGTTCCCTCCAAAATCCAAGGGGGCCTATGAGATAATGTACTTTCTTTCCATTGTTAGGGTTTGTAAAGTCCATAATTTGTTCTTCATTTTGAAGGGGATATCTTCACAAGTCCCCACTCATTGTACCCAGGAAAATTTACTATGGTGACTGGTATTGTGAGTGATAGCACAAACTTTGAATATACCAATGAAACTTTTCCATTTAAAGGAACTGAATTGCAGGAAGATACTTCTTTAACACCCAATCCTACAAACTTTATATTACCTCTGAGTATAATACCAGATATACTCCTAGATTTACCTTGTGGTCAGCAGGGGGATGAAGATCCTCATGACAGTTAAGGAAGATTAGATGAGGAAGATGCATAATCATAAATTAGCATACTTCAAAAATGCTCTTTGAAAAGGGTAGCCATAAGTATATGAGAAAAGACCTACTAGCAAAATATTTAGAATTTATAAAGAGGTTTCAGTATTCATCTAGGGGAAGAAAGCATCAAAGATCTATAACAGAATCATAATGTTTGTCCTGGAGAGCAAATTACTATGACTCTTACTATGGCATGTTACTTTTGCCATTACTTAAAAAAGAAATACCAAAACCCGCAATTGCTTTTGCACCAACCAAATAAATATGAAGTTCTGTTGACTATTGTGAAACAGTCTTCATTTGTAACACGCTTCTTTATTTTTGCAAGATTTAACTCCTGCCATTTGCACATTATCTTACCAATCCATCTAGAACATTTATTCTTTCCAACTTAAGTCATAGCAGCATGCTGCTGTAAATGCTGTAAAACTTTATAATATCTGGAGGTATGTTGAGGGAGCTGATGAATTAGATTGTGACATGGAGTCAAAACATTGGTGTTTTCTGTGTCTAGGGTAAAAGTGAAGTACCATGCCCACCAAGAAAAAGAAATCCTTCCTCATGTGGTGTGCTTTTAAGATTAGCAAGCCTGCATCAACTCAGAATTAATTGCCCCCTCCTGGCCTGATTAGCAGAGTTTCTCCACTTCCAGCTAGGATAAAAGAGCTTATTTTGATGGAAACTTCAGTTGAATTTCTAGCATTCTAGATTTCAAGCTTTCCAGACCAAAAGAGAATAACCAATAATGGAAATTCTGATTTATTTAGAGAATCATCACTCTATTGTCTCATAGCAGAGATGAAGGGAGAGATTCTGAGGTGTACTCAAGAGAAGAATAGGCAAGATGTGAATAATTGCTCTTACCTAGCATGCCTGAAATCTTTGACTGCCTTCCCTTTATATTAAGTTTAAATCTCGCTGGCCATCTAAGGTACTTTTTTAGCAATATTTGGGTTCGGTTTTCGTTAATCAAATGAGGAAACTTGACTAGAGGTGGAAAATTGAATTCAGACTTTCTGGTGAATTCATCCTTGTCAAGAAACTATAATATATCCCAAATAAGATTCCATCCTCTTAGAAATTTCATTGTCCAAAATCTACTTGAACAAACACAATTCTATGTTAATTATATAGATTATGGTGATTAATTCCTGAAAATCTCTTTGGGTATATTTCCTTTTCCAAATTCTGATTATGCATTTCACCCCATAGACTACTATTACTAGTTTAAATTCATTAACTAATCCATGCTTTCCTTTAGTCAACATGTTTATTAAATGGTCAGCACTTTATAGATTCTGGGAATGCAGGAAAGAACAAAATTGACAAAAATCCGTGTTCATGGAATTTACATTTCTGTTGGGGACACAGAAGACAGTAATTCTTTGTTTATCTACTGCTGCATAACAAACCACCTAATGGTTTAAAACAGTAATCATCTTATTACTGCCTGATTCTCCCAGTGGTTTGACCAGACTTCTTGTGGTGGTTCTTTTGCTTTATGAAATGTCAGCTTGAGGGGCTGGGAGGTCTCCATCACATGTCTAACTTTGTGGAAATAGTTGAAAATTGGACTCGGATGGGATACTGAATGGCCAGGTCTCTTTCTTTCTCCATGTAGTCTCTTCCCACATGGCATCATCTCTCTCTCCATGGTCTATCTGCCAGGGTAACCAACCATTTTATGTGGCAGCATAGAACTCTCCAAAGCACACAATTGGAAGCCACCAAGCCTTCTTCAGGTTTAGGCCAGGAACTGACCCCACACTATTTCTGCCACATTTTAATAATTAAATCGAGTCCCAGGTCCAGCCTAGATTTTAGGAGAGGTGACTACACAAGAAAGTGAATCTTGGGAGGTATAGTTAATCAGAGGACAAGGTTTGGAACAAAGTATACAAAAAAGTAAAATGTATGTTGGATGGTGGTAAATACAATAGAAAGAAAGCAGTGAAAAGTAATGCATAGTTTTGGGCAAGGGTTGGAATTTTAAATGCAGTAACCAGGCAAGGCCTCCTGAAGCAGGCAAATGCCAGTGATCAAAAGCCTGGGGGAGGCAAGGGAGCAACTCATGCGGTTAGCTGGGGAAAAGAACATTTCAAGCAGAGAGAGCCATGAGGGCAGTGAGTGCAAAAGCTGTGAGATGGAAGTTTCTAGCAAATTCCAGGAATAACAAGGAGCCGGTGAATGAAGTAAAGAAAGCAAAGGAAAAAAGGAGGAAGAGATCATCAGAGCAATGAGAAATGAGGCCCCATTGAGGTTTGGGTGCTAGAGGAATCATTTTATTTTTCTTGTGAAAGACACTCCTTCCTCATGCAAGGGACGCAAAGTAGGAATGTTGATGAGAGGTTTGGTGGTTCAGGTTTTCTGGTTCCTAAAATCCTTACTAATAAAACTCCTAAACAGCTTATATCCCATTATTATCCTCAAGATTCATGTAAGATATGTGTCAATTCACCTTAACAAATTTAGCAAGCGACATGATTCATTTCTGAGTTTGGTTTTCATCAACCTCCATCCTATGACAGTTGTCAAAAGAAAGGCATAGGGCATGGTGACAGGAAGGCTCTAGATTTTAGCCCATGCCTCAAGTTGAAAATTTTAACATTGAGCACATCATTTTCTCAGTTTAATTTATCCATTTATTGCAACAACTACTAGTTCAGAAGAATTTCATCCTTAGTATCCCAGGCAGTCCAGTCAATAACGTTATTTACCGGCTCTCCACTATATATCAATAGCCTCTTAATTTCTCAGCTTAAAATATTAATATCAGTCCTATGGCTTTTTCATGACATATTAACTCAATAATTAATTCCATTCTCCACCCTTTTGCTTTTGCATTCAGCATTTTTTGACTGCAAGCAATAGAAACTATTCTCAAACTGAAGTTTGTGTGTGTGTGTGTGTGTGTATAAAGAATTTTCCTAAAAGGATATTAGGTGGCTCACAGAATTGAGTAGAGGGCCGAAGGAGGGATAGAAGATCAGGAACATTGAGAAAGATAAAAGACGCATGTACTTTGAGCATCTCAGCATCTCAAGAATTTCTCACATGACTCAGTTCCAATCAATTTTGGTCCCTGTGTGTCTTTGCATTCTTGGGATATTCCTCCTGAGAAAGCAACTCTGGTTGGCCTAACTTGGACTGTGTGGCACCCCGTTGTCAAAACTTGATGGTCTTCAGATTGCCAGCTGTATTGGTCTGTTTCTCACGCTGCTAATAAAGGCATACCTGACACTGGGTAATTCATAAAGGAAAGGCGTTTAATGGACTCGCACCACATGGCTAGGGAGGCCTCACAATCATGGCAGAAGGCAAAGGAGAAGCAAAGGCACACTTACATGGCAGAAGGCAAGAGGGCATGAGCAGGGGAACTCCCTTTTATGAAACCATCAGCTCTCGTGAGACTTATTCACTATCATGAGAACAGCATGGGAAAACCCACCCCCATGATTCAATTACCTCCCACCAGGTCCCTCCCACAATACGTGGGGATTATTACAATAAAGGTGATATTTGGGTTGGGACACAGAGCCAAACCAATCAGCAGCCCATCGGAATCAGACAGAAATGGATTAAGTAGGGCAGTTATTCAAAGAAAGGCACACTTGTAGAAATAAAAATGAAATATTAAAAATGAAGTATTAACATATTAAAAATTAAATTATTTTACATATTCAATATTAAAATATTGAACAATAAGAAATAGTGGGAAGCACACACTGACATGAGTCAATGTCTGTTCTGTACAGAAATGTGAATGCAAAGAAAAGGAGCTTATTAGGCAATGAAGAGCTATTAGTATTTCTACTAAGACTGAAGTGAGTGACAGTGTTTACACTTGACGAATTTTAGTCTGTCACCTGGAAGTGGCTTATAATATAAATTTGAATAGTGAAGCACTTAAGATGGGAAGGCAATTTAGGAAGTTATTGGAATTTTCCAACTGAGAAATAATGAAGGCCATTTGGATCTGTCATAGATTTTGCCTCTGGCCACCCAATTATTTTCTCACTCGATTATTGCTTTTTCTCTGCTTCCATCACTGCTGCCATACTATTTTCTTTGTGATCCAAGGAGATCTGACTTAATAACACATTTTGCTTCATGCATTGGGGGCCTAATGTCATACAAAGTGGATACTGCTCAGAGAGTAAAGCCGATTTCGAGAGCTGACAAGTTGTCATAAACTTCCTGGTGTCCTGCTTCCATATACCTCCATTCTCATTAACATAAATCAGGTCACCCAGACTAGAAGACTCAGTCACAGTGTAAGCTTTGTGAACCATCCTTTCCTCAGTTATTTAAAATGATCTGATTTAATGGAAAATTCAGCATCAAGCCAGTCTTACTTCTGTCATGCTCACATTTGCCCCAGGTATAAGAATTAGGGTCATGTGTTGTACCTGAGAGAGTTTCCAGCTTATTACCCTTTTCTACTCTGTCTTTAATTAACTTTCTTATATTCAGCCCAGTATTCTCTTTTTTTTTTTTTTTTTTTTTTGAGACGGAGTTTTGCTGTGTGCTGTGTCGCCAGGCTAGAGTGCAGAGGCACGATCTCGGCTCACTGCAACCTCCTACTCCCTGGTTCAAACTCAGCCCAGTATTCTAATCCTTATAAGACTGGACTCTGTTTTTTCTTTTAATTCCCCTCCCCTCAGGTACCATCATCAACTCAGGGGCAGGTTTGTTCTGAATCCCTTACCAGCTCTGGACAGACTTGTGTGATGCAAATTTTATATCCAGGTTTTAAGGTATATCTCTGCTGTATTTTTGCCTGATCTTAGAATACCTGCTGCCATGTCCTCTGGGTTACATTTTACTTCTTGTTGGACTTCCTTGATATCAGCTTCTGGGCAACCTCTGGCTACTCCTCCTCTATCTTCTAGGTTCTGGGTTCTGTCTGCTGTGCTCGTCTTTCCTCCTACAGTACTGTCTGAAACTCTGTCTCCTCCCTCCTAACCTACCTTTCTTTTCCTTCCTTTTGGCAACTTTCATCCCTTTGTGGAGCTCCCTACTTCCAGATATAAGCTGTTCTGAATCTTCCCTAACTACTTGAATTTATCTCCTTCATCTTCAGTTGTGTGCTGAGATAGGGAATTTATTTTAATGGAATGAAAATGGACAAAAGAGAGAGTAAAGAAAAACAGAAAAAGGGGATGTAAAAATTATTAATCTTGTCCACATACAACAATAGGAACCATTTACCTAAGAATCCTAGAGATACATCATGCTAATTAATAGCTGGAGCTCAATGGAGACTTTTGGAGAACTAATTTGATAGAGAGAGGGGTGGGAGTTGCTAAAACCAAACTGCTAATTGTAACATATGAGTTCTGAGAAGTTTTTGCTCCATGACCCGCTTTGGCAGTCTGGAGAACCCTACATACCCCTTCACAGAATAGTGTTTTTAAATGCTAGAGATAAATTATATTGGATTATAAATTATTTCAATGACATTGAAATAGAGTTGTCACCATATTAAGAAAACAAATTTTTGATAAGGAAATATTTTGCTTTATTATTAACACATGAAATGACAGGGTCTAGAATTACCGAAAGTAGTGATACATACAGATGATACTTTTATATATATTTGTGAAAACTGTAACAAGATAATCTGCAACTTCTAGGTATGAAAAAAACAAAAAGTACCGTCGTGGTTTATTATCCACATTTGCAATGGAAGAAAATGTTGAATCTCAGTTTAGTTAGAGATGAGTGAAAATAAGCATGTTTTTCCTCCCTGCTTAAGTCATGTGCCCCAAATTCACTTCAGGTACCCATTAATTAAGAGCCCTGTTCTAATGAAGGCCACAAGCATAGGCAAGACTAGAGAGGTGTAATGCATCTATGTCAATTGCACACTGTAGTGGTCCTATTCACTACGTTTTCAGACAGGGGCCTGCTTTTTTTTCCCCAAACACTAGCCTGTCTTCCATGCCAGGCCCCAAATATACCACTTCCTTTTCTCCGTAGTGCCGTTGGTCCCTCTGTCCTCTTTGCACTAGATTAACCATAGTGTTTTGTTCCAATTCTTTTTTTTTTTTTTTTGAGACGGAGTTTCCCTCTGTCACTCAGATTGGAGTACAATGGCACAATCTCAGCTCACTGCAACCTCCGCCTCCAGAGTTCAAGCGATTCTCCTGCCTCAGCCTCCTGAGTAGCTGGGATTACAGGTGTGTGCCACCATACCTGGCTAAGTTTTGTACTTTTGTAGAGATGGAGTTTTGCCATGTTGGCCAGGCTGGTCTTGAACTCCTGACCTCAAGTGATCCACCTGCCTCGGCCTCCAAAAGTGCTGGGATTACAGACTCTTCCAATTCTTTAGCCAGCTTCCTTTATACTCATTATTCTGTGTTATATATTGATTTAGTTGTCAACAATTTTGTGCTCTAAAAAGGTATGTTAAAATCTCTGTTCAGGATAGATTTCATAACCCAATCCCCATGTGACAATTCTTACACTTTACCATCTAATTGCTTAATTCTCAATTCTTAATTCTCAGTTGAACATTTCTCATGTTCAACATTTTTAATACATAGAAAGTTACTTACAATTATATATTATGCACATTTGCAGATGTGACAACTTCTGGTGGGTGGACATTAATAATAGTAAATAATAATATTTAAAAATACTTTTCCTTTCCTATAAATCAAATTCTATAGTAAATTTCAAAAATGTAGAACGCTTTGAAAACAATAATAATAATAACTTTATTGAGTGCCTACTAGGTTCAAAATTCTGTTATAAGTACTTATTGTGGATTATCTCTTTAATTCTAACAACAATTCTGAGATAGGAGGGCTAATAAAAGCTTCATTTTATAGTTAAGAAAACTAACATGCAGAGAGGTTACGTAACATGTCCGAAGACACTCACAACAGAAGAACATAGGAATTGTATCAATAATAACATCTTAGTTGCTTTTCCACCCACCATTATGTGAAATAAAAATTATATAAACTCAAAGCTATATAAATATATACTATAGTAATTAGTCATATTTAAATCAAGACCACTGGACTCCATTCTGCTAGTCATGTATAAATTATTAGGTTGAATAACAGCTATAAAACACAGAATAAGAAAATGAATCTTCCAATGCCCTTAAGTAGGTAATATGTACAAATATCAAACTTCAATTGTATCTGTGCAGTAACTTCCACATTAATATGCCTTAATGCATACATTAATAGCAGCTATGAATTTTGCCATATTATATTTTCTGTTGTACTTTTTGTTTGTACTTTGTTATAAACATGTTTATGTTCTAGTTTACTTTGTTATAAACATGTTTATGTTTTAGTTTTTAAATATAAAGGAATTGTCTTCACTTCAATGATAAAGCAAAAATGATGAATTATTTTACAATAAAATAACAATGAGTATTTGTTTTATTAGGTTAATTCAAGGATTGTAGACTAGGGAAACAAGATAAAGAAAAACTACCTACAAATTATAAATGAAAATTAGATTCTTAGTGGAAGTTCTGCTCCTGTTTCTTTCTCTTTTTTTATTCATTTCTTTTTAATGGATCTATCAAAATGAAAGTATATTAGGAAAAAGCTAATAACTCCTCAATATTTTCTTGAGGTAATGTTAACATTTTTATGCATATTCTTCCAAAATATTCCCCGTGTACACATATATTCAATGGCCCTGAAGTATGCAGCCAACTCGGATTGGAGCGGGACATTCTGCGAGATCCAGCCAAGTCATCCCTGTTCACACTGATTCACGTCTGAAATATGAATTTATCTTCTCTGCTACCCTCATTATTCAAGGGCTCATAGAATTCCTGGTTTATTGACAATGCTTATAATATTGCCTCAAAAAACGGACACAATTCTCACCAAAAAACAACAGGCACTACAATGGGTGAATCACCACAGGATTCAATGGTCCTAAAATACATACCATTGTCTGAAGCTGTTCATCCAATAGAAGCTTGTAATCGCTTTTTAAAAGCTTAGTTAAGGTGTACACTTAGGGAATATACTTGTGGAGTTTTAGCACAGAATTCTAGGACATGTAAGGTGCCAGGTTTAGCAAATAAAATACAAGATGCCCAGTTGAATTTCAGTGTCAGATAAATAACGAATGGCTGTTTTAGTATAAGTATGTCCTCATTGTTACATGGAACATATTTATACTAAAAAATTACTCATTGAGTTTTCCCAGCACCATTTATTAAATAGGGAATCCTTTCCCCATTGCTTGTTTTTCTCAGGTTTGTCAAAGATGAGATGGTTGTAGATATGCGGCATTATTTCTGAGGGCTCTGTTCTGTTCCATTGATCTATAGCTCTGTTTTGGTACCAGTACCATGTTGTTTTGATCACTGTAGCCTTGTAGTATAGTTTGAAGTCAGGTAGCGTGATGCCTCCGGCTTTGTTCTTTTGGCTTAGGATTGACTTGGCAATGCGAGCTCTTTTTTGATTCCATATGAACTTTAAAGTAGTTTTTTCCAATTCTGTGAAGAAAGTTATTGGTAGCTTGATGGGGATGGCATTGAATCTATAAATTACCTTGGGCAGTATGGCCATTTTCACGATATTGATTCTTCCTACCCATGAGCATGGAATGTTCTTCCATTTGTTTGTATCCTCTTTTATTTCATTGAGCAGTGGTTTGTAGTTCTCCTTGAAGAGGGCCTTCATATCCCTTGTAAGATGGATTCCTAGGTATTTTATTCTCTTTGAAGCAATTGTGAATGAGAGTTCACCCATGATTTGGCTCTCTGTTTGTCTGTTATTGGTGTATAAGAATGCTTGTGATTTTTGTACATTGATTTTGTATCCTGAGACTTTGTTGAAGTTGCTTATCAGATAAAGGAGATTTTGGGCTGAGACAATGGGGTTTTCTAGATATACAATCATGTCATCTGCAACAGGGACAATTTGACTTCCTCTTTTCCTAATTGAATACTCTTTATTTCCTTCTCCTGCCTAATTGCCCTGGCCAGAACTTCCAGCACTATGTTGAATAGGAGTGGTGAGAGAGGGCATCCCTGTCTTGTGCCAGTTTTCAAAGGGAATGCTTCCAGTTTTGGCCCATTCAGTATGATATTGGCTGTGGGTTTGTCATAGATAGCTCTTATTATTTTGAGATACATCCCATCAATACCTAATTTATTGAGAGTTTTTAGCATGAAGGGTTGTTGAATTTTGTCAAAGGCTTTTTCTGCATCTATTGAGATAATCATGTGGTTTTTGTCTTTGGCTCTGTTTATATGCTGGATTACATTTATTGATTTGTGTATGTTGAACCAGCCTTGCATCCCAGGGATGAAGCCCACTTGATCACGGTGGATAAGCTTTTTGATGTGCTGCTGGATTCGGTTTGCCAGTATTTTGTTGAGGATTTTTGCATCAATGTTCATCAAGGATATTGGTCTAAAATTCTCTTCTTTGGTTGTGTCTCTGCCCAGCTTTGGTATCAGGATGATGCTGGCTAGCCATATGTAGAAAGCTGAAACAGGATCCCTTCCTTACACCTTATACAAAACTTAATTCAAGATGGATTAAAGACTTACATGTTAGACCTAAAACCATAAAAACCCTAGAAGAAAACCTAGGCAATACCATTCAGGACATAGGCATGGGCAAGGACTTCATGTCTAAAACACCACAAGCAATGGCAACAAAAGACAAAATTGACAAATGGGATCTCATTAAACTAAAGAGCTTCTGCACAGCAAAAGAAACTACCATCAGAGTGAACAGGAAACCTACAAAATGGGAAAAATATTCACAACCTACTCATCTGACAAAGGGCTAATATCCAGAATCTACAATGAACTCAAACAAATTTACAAGAATAAAACAAACAACCCCATCAAAAAGTGGGCAAAGGATATGAACAGACACTTCTCAAAAGAAGACATTTATGCAGCCAAAAGACACATGAAAAAATGCTCACCATCACTGGCCATCAGAGAAATGCACATCAAAACCGCAATGAGATACCATCTCACACCAGTTAAAATGGCGATCATTAAAAAGTCAGGAAACAACAGGTGCTGGAGAGGATGTGGAGAAATAGGAATACTTTTACACTGTTGGTGGGACTGTAAACTAGTTCAACCATTGTGGAAGTCAGTGTGGTGATTCCTCAGGGATCTAGAACTAGAAATACCATTTGACCCAGCCATCCCATTACTGGGTATATACCCAAAGGATTATAAATCATGCTGCTATAAAGACACATGCACACGTATGTTTATTGCGGCACTATTCACAATAGCAAAGACTTGGAACCAACCCAAATGTCCAACAACAATACACTGATTAAGACAATGTGGCACATATACACCATGGAATACTATGCAGCCATAAAAAATGATGAGTTCATGTCCTTTTTAGGGACATGGATGAAACTGGAGACCATCATTCTCAGCAAACTATCGCAAGGACAAAAAACCAAACACTGCATGTTCTCACTCATAGGTGGGAATTGAACAATGAGAACACATGGACACAGGAAGGGGAACATCACACTGCAGGGACTGTTGTGGGGTCGGGGGAGGGGAGAGGGATAGCATTAGGAGATATACCTAATGCTAAATGACGAGTTAATGGGTGCAGCACACCAACATGGCACATGTATACATATGTAACAAACCTGCACATTGTGCACGTGTACCCTAAAACTTAAAGTATAATAATCATAAAATTAAAAAAATTACTCATTCATTACCTAAAATGTAAACTTAACTGGGCATCCTGCATTTTGCCTGGCAACCATGGGATATAGTGTATAAATTGAAACCACGGTCTTTATATGGTGCTGTGCCTCTGTGGTGGCTGAGAAAAGGTACTGCTCAGATACTCTCCTAAGGGGAACATGATGTAATACTGGATAAGCAAGATTTCAATGATTTGCGGAAACTTTCTTGGGACAAAGGATTTAACATCCTGGCAAGAATCCCAGGAACCAAACTCACTGTTAGAGTGGCTCTTAGAATCCTGTAGAAAGCAAGGATTCAGTTCACAATGAGTGAAGCAAAAATGTCAGAGTTTTCAAGACAGATAATAAAGAAAACTATTGAGAAGCTTAGAGAAGTATGAAGCTGAAATCAGTATGATATGTGAGACCAGACAATCCACAGAGGATCATGTTACTCTTTGGGCCCATGGGACGTGCCATTCACCAAGGCCATCATGAATGCACTGGTAAGAGGAACCAGCTTCACTGCAAAATTCAGTGACTGCTCATGCTTAAAAGCCAACAGCCAGGAGGATGCAATTACCTAATGATGAGGAAAGCCCAAGGGGAAACCAACTGGACTCTACCTTCAGAGAATTTAGGAAATGGTTAATGGAACCTGGTGTGCTTAGCAGCAAAATTGTAAGGTAAGCCAGGTGATATCAGAGACACTGAATGTTTACAACCAGGAAAAGTTATGAATAGAAGAGCTGGGGGCACTTGTCCCTCAAAATAGTTATGATGCCTGGTTCAGTTCCTAAATCTGAGCTAATTTTTATATTTGGAATCCAATGACTGAAAACACGTTCAGGCCACTCGACTCACTTGAAGGAAATACTTTACAACACTGTGGCAAGAAAAGACCAGGATGATCCCTTTAGTTTTTCCTCCATTGGATCTATGGGCACTTAAAAGGGTGACCATCATCATGGCCCCTTGCTTGAGTTGGGGCTTATAGGAACAAGGAAAAACTGGTGCCCTGGATAAAGTCTGGGTCACAGATGGACCATTGCATCTACAGACCCACCCAGAGGTCATTTTCTGAGTCCCACAGTAGAGAGTTAAAATGGATATCCTTAGCAGTTGGAGTAATCCCTACAATGAATTCTTGGGCTCAAGTAAACACTATCATAGGAAACCTCTGAAACTGCCCTCCACCACCATCAATACAGCTGATCAAAACCAGAGTTATATTCTCAAAGAGAATCATAAAGAGTATTGCCACCATTGTAATCCTGAAGGACGTGGTAGTGGTTCCTGCCTCTCTTTATTTTGACAGTCTGCCCCACTCCCTGCTGCAAAATAAAAGGACTTTGAACAATTTTTGTAGAAGATTGCAAGAAGTCCAAATTGAAGCTGCAGTGCCATACCTAGGGTCATTGTAGAGCAGATGAATGAGGCCACATGTACATTGCAGGCAGCCATTGATTTGACAAAAGTGTTCTTTTTGATTCCAATTAGGAAACAAATTAGAAAGAGTTTAGATTTGTGGAACACATACTATTCATTTATAGTTTTGCCGCAGGACTATATAAATTCTCCCATTCTCTGTCATAGTCTGAAGGAGATTTGGACTCCCAGGACATCCCATAGAATATCAAGCCAATCTTTTATATCAGTAATATTGAGGAAACTAGGCAGGATGAACAGGAGGTGGCTAGCATGTGGGAAACCTGCTAAGACACTTACATTCCAGAAAGTTGGAGATATACCCTATGAAAATTCAAGGAACTGCAATTTCAGTGAAGTTTTTAAAGATCCAATAGTAAGGGGTCTGCCAGCATATCCATCATTCTAAAGTGAAACAAATTATTTCATCTTGCATCTGCTGTCACAAAAAAAAAAAAAAAAAAAGAGAAAGACATGGTAGGCCTCTTGGGTTATGGAAAATATGCATATTCCACCTAGGAGTTACTGCTCAGGTCCATATATCTAAGCCCTATTTATTAGAAAAGGGCTTAGTAACAGGTCCAGGGTGTAAGCACATGGCCCTGAAGCTTGGGCATTATAATCTTGTGGATGCTATGGCAGTGCAAATGTATGTGTAGGGTGAGAAAAGATGCAGTAAGCACCTGTGGAAAACTCTAAGGAAAGAATTACAAGACAGGCCCTTGAGATTCTGAAGCAAGGAAATTCTTGCAAATTTGTCATATAAAATTTACATCCTCATTGATGAAGTATGGAAGTTTCCATTACCCCTTTATTTTGTCAATGCTTAGTGTTGTCAAACTTTTAAATTTTCTTAAGTTACGAATATAAACTTGACTTTAAAAAATATTATTTTATACTATTCACATAGAAAATTAGAAAATTAACTTATTATCCAAACATCTTTGTCTCTTATAGATGGCAGTCTTTTATTAGATTGAGGAAAAGTAGCTAAGGTCCAAGATTCCTTCCACTAAAATAATAGATGTTTTAATGAGGGAAATAACATTTTTAAAATATAGAAGGAAAGAAGCTTCAGAAGTTCTTATAACCTTTACAGTAACTGATACTTTATAATTGTTTCTTTTCCTATAGTGTATGATTATTCCTACCTCAGATTCCTTGAAAAATACAATATCCCAATTCTTGAGATTAGTTGCTAGGTAGTAAAATGGAAAAAAAAAAGCAAAGAAAAGAAGAAAAAGGAAAGAGAGAGGAAGGAAGGAAGGAGAGAGGAAAGAAAGAAAAAGAAAGAAGAAAGAAAAAAAGAGACAAAAAAGGAAGGAAGAAAGGAAGGAGGAAAGAAAGCAAAAGAAAAAGAAAGAAGAAAGAAAGAAAAGAAAGACAGAAAAAAGAAGGAAGGAAGGAGAGAGGAAAGAAAGAAAAAGAAGAAAGAAAAAAGAAGGAAGGAAGGAAAAGAAAGAAAGAGAAAGAGAGAGAAAAAGAAAGAAAAAGGAAGAAAGAGAAAGAAAAGGAAAGAAAGGAAGGGAGAGAAAGAGAAAAGAAAAAGAAGGAAGGAAGGAAAGCAAGCAAGCAAGCAAGCAAGAAACTTAGGTAACTGAATTGTTTGGCATTCAAGACATTCAGGCCTATTGAGGATTACTTGCCCCTTGCCCCAAGTATTTGGTTATGTCTATGAGATATGTAGGTCTAGAAGATGCTAGAACATCTGAAAAAAGTAAAAATTATATTCACATATTAAATGAGATAATAGATAAATGACCGTATTCTTTACCTTTCCTTTTAATGCCTGTTTTTATATTGAACAACCATTATTTGTGGCTGAGATTCTTCCACTTTGCAGGAATCCCTCTTCTCTAAAGCAGAAGTCATATATTGCGGGATCTGGCTAGCAGCCCGCAACGCAAGGGGGCTCTCTCTTTGTTTCCAGGTGAATCGGCAGGTTGAGAAATAATAGACACACACAAGATAGTGAAAGCTGGGTCCAGGTGGGTCACCGCCTTCTGGTCCCATGGTGCCAACAATGCACTGGACATACCAGCATTTATTAAGTTTAGTGAGGGTGGGGGTAGGTTAGTGAGGGATTTAGGGTCATTTGATTATGAGGTGAGATGGTCACATGGGGATGAAGTAATTCTTTAACATAACATTTGTATGCAGAAGTACAGTACATTTGTATGTAGAAGTACAGTACACAGAGATAAGAATTTACAATATAGTGTGTGCATCAGTAATTTCTAACAGAGCCTTAAAACAGAAACACAATCTTTCCATAACCTACGATTAGCAAGATATTAATCAGCAGTAACAATTTCAACAAAAGCTGGTTACAAACAATCCATGGAAACAGGACATGAAGCTAGACAACCGGTTAGACCAGAAATTCTCAGAAGGGAGTATGCCTTAACCCTAAAGAGGCCTAGAAGAGCCACGGCAAGATGAGGGCATTTATAGCGCTCTTATCCATATGGACAGGCACCCCCCATGCGTCCATTTATAGGCTCTCCACAAGGGTCGCATTCCATTCCCAGAGCCATGAATGTCTGCTTTTCTGGGATAGGAATCTTAGTGATGTGAAACCTCCCTGACTGCACGTCCATTCATAGGCTCTCTGCAGGGGGAAGCACATCATGCGCTGTTGGCTCATTCTGGCAGTCCAACCTGGCATTGTCTTTACACAATCCTGCATGCAATTTTGTATTTACAATAATCAGGAGCATTTCATCTTTTATTCCATAGCAATAGTTTTAGGGGGTCTCCCTACAGTCATAGACATTCCCCCAGGCTCTCATGGACCATGTTACCAATGACACTTTAATTAAGGAGCACACAGGTTCTGTCTATGTGTGGGATAAGGTTAGTTTAGTCTGAGGAAGTAGATATTAATCTTTACATAAGACAGAAAATTAATTTCACATCAAAGTGAGTATTCTTGCTTGCAATATCATTATTTTTTCATTACAAAATAACACTAGTTTGGGAAAATTGTTTATAACATGTATTTATCACTTTTTATACTCTACTGTCTACTGTTTAGTGTTGGTAATATGTCTATGGTTCTCAAAAGGAAATCATGTCATTCACAAGAGTCATAAAAATGTTTTCTTTGACATCCACCTTAAACTCACCTCCTTTATTGGCTGTCATGAACTCTGCTTTATAATTCATAAATGTTTCTCTTTTTGGGCTTATTTTAAGTTACCACATTTCAATTTCTATTTCAATATCTGTTCAGTTAGGTACATTTGTTTATTACCTATTGTCAGTAGTTGGATTCTGAAGAGACAGTTTCCAAGAATTGGAAAGTATATTTTAAAAAGAAATAGATTACTTTCTGAAAGTTAATCTACAAAGTCAGTGCTCAGTAAGTCACATGCAAATGCAACTGACAAGGAAGAATGGCTGTTAGATCAAGGAATTGAGTGGCATAAGATTGATGTCACAATGTTGTCCAACAGGGATGTTCCAATTAGAACTAGGAGCAAGGAGGGTGTGAGAGGGAGGTGAGAAAGATGTCTAGGACAGAGAAAGGGAGGTTGCAGTATTCCACATTCCAGTGCAAGCACGAGGAGGCGCAGGAGAGGGAGACACTTAAGTCAAACACGTACCACATTCATATCTACTGACACGCCAGCACTGATTTCAAGGAGAATATATCCATACCGCATACAGGAAGAAAATCAACACCATGTCAAAGTTAGTATTACAGCCCAAGACGCAGTTATTTTCATAATTAATACATAGAGATCATTATTTTCTTAAGTCAGCTCTACAACATGGTTAATGTGAGCTCACACTGCCATATGTGGTCAATATGAATATGCTGATAATTCAATCTTTGAGCTAGCCGGGGTCAGTTCTTGAGCCAAGGAATACGAGCCAATGTAATGCTACCCCAGAGGTTGATTTCTCACGTGCAGACTGCTTTTTCCAAGTAATAATGATATGTCATGTAACTGTTTTTGAAATTTCTACAGTTGATATAGGTCATTAAAATTATCAGACTAGAAAGTGCTTTATATTAAATCATTTAAGATATCATCAACTTTATGGTAATATAGTACATATTCATAGAAATATTTCCATCTTTTTTCTGATATCTGTTGAGATGAATAGAATTACACGCAAGTGAGGAAACACATCAAATCTAAATCACAAGGAAATCTCATTCCCAGTAAGTGGCCTATGAAACAAACTTCAATAATCTGCTGAAAGAAGCCTCTTCTCATATTTTATGGGAATAGAGAGAAAAGAGAGACTTCAAGATAATTAGGGAGAGAAGAGTTCTTACATATCAAGAAAAATCTTCAAGACTGAAATGGCACTTCTCACAGCGTTCATATGAACTGCATAAAGGTTTGTAGAAAACGTGTGAATGGATTGTGTCACTATCATCACAGTATTAGGCTATGTTCTGGCTACTTAAGAGGTCAGTTTGAGAAAGCAAATTCAACGGGAGAGATAGGGAACATGTAGCAAAGGAAGACTTATTTTCCTTCTGCCATCCTGTTGCATAATGGGTTCATTTTTAGTGATCCCCAATACAGACTAAGCACAGTAAGTATTATTAAGGAATAAAATATATGGGTAACGTGGAAAAATATGACACATGTTATTTCTATCAACATCTTGACTAGTTGGATAAAATCCACAGCAATTTGTATTAGCCCTCTGGGCTTTCCAGAAAAATCTCTCACATATTTTTCTTATCCAAGAACACAAATCAAACTGTCCCATTTTATTTATGTAAATTATTTATTTATTTAAATAATATTTCAACATATTGCCAAATGAGTGTCTATACAGACGCACATAAACACACACACACACAGACACATTTGGCTGCCTCAAAGAACAAAGCATGACCTATATTGCTGTCTTAGTCAGCTCAGGCTGTTATAACAAATTACCATAGACTGAATGGCTTAAACAACAAATATTTATTTCTGATTGTTCCGGAGGCAGGAAAGTGCAAGATAAAGATTCTGGTGGAGTTTTGCTATATCACTAATATCTCTCTTCTGCAACTGCTTTTTAATGTTAATTGCAGGTTGTTTTGAACCCCATAATATCATTACTGCAAGAGGTACCCCCTTACCTGAAGTAGTTGAGAATGGTGTCTGTGCAACCGTGGTTCAGTTAAACTCTCAGCTTCATTTGGTAATTGTAGTGATTGTAGTCAGTGTCTTTTCACCAAACCTGGTGTCTATTTATACAAATTAAGTAAAACTTTAGTAGGATGTCCATGTATATCAGTTCTAGGGATATCAGGATCAACTAGCCAGTACCAAAATTTGCTGCCAAGAAAACTCTTCCTATTACTGATGCTGCCTCTGCTTCTCATCCTAGGATCCACATATTTCTTGTTTTGGGTAAATTAGTGCCTCCATATGGCTCGTGACACCCAGGAACCACATTGTCCTCATTGAAATCAGACTACCCAGTCTGATAGCAATGTGTCTTACCACCAAACTTGGCCTATAGAGAATAGTCACAACAATATGCCAAGACTCCTCTCACTAATGTATTTTATACACCCCTAAGGTGGCTTATGATTTGACCAAATCCAAACATGTATTAATTGTGAGGTCCAATTCTAAAAAGAATCAAGTTTTCAAGGATCAATTTGATTAATTAATTTGCCCATTTGTTATTTTCGTGTGTTCACACCTACCACATACTAGGCACTTTTCTAGGTCCTGAGGATAAAGCACTGAACAAAACAGATAAAATGCCCAGGTAAAATTTATTCTAGGGGATTCTAATACATAGTGGATCTTAGGGTGTAATGTGGTTTCTGGGGTAGAAAGAAGAGACTGTGGTAGTCAGGTAACACCAGGATTCTTTTAAATGGTCATAATTAGTGTTAAGTTATTGAAGTAGAAATCTAGATCCCAGTAATTCATTCAGAAGACCAATCATTTATATAGAAGA
Organism: Pan troglodytes; assembly: GCF_028858775.2. Classification (NCBI taxonomy): domain Eukaryota; kingdom Metazoa; phylum Chordata; class Mammalia; order Primates; family Hominidae; genus Pan; species Pan troglodytes. The sequence goes on along the minus strand of NC_072404.2, from coordinate 152,565,588 downwards.
TACTTGCAGAGTCTAGAATGATAAAAATCTGCATTTTCCCAACAGAAATCTTCACACCTCAAAATCAGAATCATGCTTAATTGAAATTTAGAACTTTCTCTTCATTTTCTTTTTTAGGCTATTTAGAAGAAAAAAAATAATGCATAACATGATTTTTGTTACAAAACAGAAGGTACTTCACACAACAAAATGTATTCATGTTCTCTTCTCCCTGCTGATCTTGGTATATAGAAATCCCATTTATAATCAGTCTTAGTCACAATATTTTTTTTTTCTCCGGAGTTAAGAGTGTTTATATTTGTGTCTTCTCAGCTCCTACTAAAAATTCACTTTTTCCCCAATCCATTTGTCCTAATATTAATTTCTCTTATTCTCCTCTCATTGCATCATTGCCAAAACATGAAATTGGGGAAACTAGAGTGTTAAAAATACTTTTCTACTTTTCCATCTTTTGATGTGCTTCAGCCCCAAATAACTAAACAAATAATTTAGTTCCATGAAGTATACAACAGAATAGCTAGGGGAAAAGAGTAATTATTAAGTGGTCCTGGGAAACTCAATTTACTATTCTGAAAAAAAAGGGACTGTTAAAATTATATCCCCATCTCATATCTTAAATTATAATAAACATTAGATTAATTAAAATCTTAAACCAGAATGATGTAGAGGGGATGGGGATAAATAAAAGTGCATTTACTAGAAAGGTGATATCTGAAGATTTCCTCACTATTGCTTATTCTGCTAGTGTAAATCTCTCCTGCTTCCACTTTATAAGCCCAGTATTCAGCAAATTATACTGCCATTATGAATGTTTTGACTGGGTAGATACATATATGCATAGATTTGTAGGGGTATAGGTATGTACTATGAATATAGATGACAAAATGTGGCTGAGTTTACATTCTAAATTCTAGCAGTATGGAACAGCAAAGTATATACAGAGGCAGGAGCTGGAGACAGAAGGAACCACACAACTATGTGCTTCAGAAATAATTCTTGATAAAGGTTTTCTCGTTTGTATTAGATTCCCATGATGGCTGCAGCAAATTCCCACAAAACTGGTGGCTTAAAACAACATATTTATTCACTTGGAGTTCCGGAGGTCCCAAATCAGTCTTACTGATTTTAAATCACAGTGTCACCAGTGCTGTGTCCTTTCTGGAGTATCTTAGTTGGCTTGTGAAGAATAGAAATTTGGGCCAGGTGCGGTGGCTCATACCTGTAATCCCAGCACTTTGGGAGGCCAAGGCAGGGGGATCACCTGAGGTCAGGAGTTTGAGACCAGCCTGGCCCACATGGTGAAACCCCATCTCTACTGAAAATACAAAAATTAGCCGGGCATGGTGGCAGGTGCCTGTAATCCCAGCTACTTGGGAGGCTGAGTCAGGAGAATTGCTTGAACCCAGGAGACGGAGGTTGCAGTGAGCCAAGATCTTATCCACTGCACTTCAGCCTGGGTGACAGAGTGAGACCTTGTCTCAAAACAAACAAAGCAACAAACCAAAAAAAAAAAAAAAAAAAAAAAAAAAAAAGAACAAATAGAAATTTATTTTCTCACAATTCTGGAGGCTGAGACATCCAAAAACAAGGCACCGGCAGATTCAGTGTCTGGCGAGGGCTGGTCTCTGCTTCCACGATGATGCCTCTTGCTGTGTTCTCACGCGGTGAAAGGGAGAAGGACAAAAAGGACTCAAGGGAACTAGCTAGTCATGGACCCCTCATGAGTTAATCACCTCCTAAGGGACCTACCTCTTAAAACTATGACATTGGGTCTTAGGTTCCAACATACGAATTTTGAGGGGACACATGCATTCAACCATACAGTGGAGGCTCTGTAGGACTATCTGTTCCTTGCCTTTCCTGGCTTCGAGGTGATGCCTGCAGCCCTTGTCTTATGGCCTCTTTCCTGCAATTGTTTCACCAGCTTCTGCTTTCATTGTCACATCTCCTCTCCTGACTCTGATGCTGCTGCCTGCCTCTTTCACTTATAAGAACCTTTGTCATTAACCTGAGTCCACCCAGTTAATCTAGAATAACCTCACAGTCTCAAGATCCTTGACTTAATCAAGTTTGCAAAGTTCCTTTTGCCATGTAAGGGAGCATGTATACAGGTTCTGAGGATTAGGATGCAAACCTCTTTGAGGGGGCAATTATTTTGCCAAAGGCACAAATTAAATACAAAAAGAAACATAGTAAATATAACACAATGCACCCATCGATCATAATGTAAGGTAATATGACAAAATTTAGATCAAATTTACCAGAAATTTCAATAAAAATAAATGTTTTTTATAACCCAACCCTAGAATTGGCATGCAAATCAAAACTCAACTCTGTTCTATATAAGAGATACACCTAAATTACAGTATTTCCAAAATGTTAGTACTAAAGGAGTGACAAAGAATTGATAGAAACAGGGAAATAATAAGAAGTGTTTTCAATCTTGATAACAATGTAGAATTTACATTAAAAAGTATTAAAAAGACAAAGTCTGACACATTTTAAATGCTAAAAAGCGCACTTTACAATATATATTTAATGCTAAAAGTCACTTTTCAAAACACCACAGACATAATGGTTATGAATACTTATGTACCAAATAATAGAACAACTGCAATATCAAACTGAAACAACATGAGATAAAAAGGATTTCTAAAAACCCATTAATAATATGGGATTTAATACACCATTGTCAATATAAAAGAAGCCAAGTAGACAAAAATTAATGTGGATATAAAAATGATCTAAATAACACAGTCAGTAAAGTAGAATTTTTCAGACATTTAACAAACATAATATTCTGACGATAGAGAATATATCTTCTCAAACACACCTGAAACATTTCTAAAAATTGACCGTGTATCAAGAATCATCATTAGTTTTCACAAAGTGGAAATATTTTGTGTGACTGCAATGCAACACAAATAGAAGTCAAATATAAAATCAATAATCAAAAAAATCTGTCTACTTGGAAATTCAACTGTTTTTCATAATAGAAATGTTTAATACTTGGAACTGAATAATTGTTATAACACTAACACTTATAACTTACTTATGTTACAATGATAACATTTATATTGTTGTAACACTCACACTTAATAAATGTGAGAAGTAGCTATAGTATTCTTTTTAAATTTTATTTTAATGGACTTAGGGGATAGAAGTGCAGTTTTATTACATGGATAATTTGCATAATGGTGAACTCTGGGCTTTTAGTGTAAACATCACTCAAATAATGTATGTTGTACCCACTAGGTAAGAAATTCAACTTTTTATTAAATAACTCTTGAATGAAAGAATACAGATGTCATAAATTTAGTTTATTTACAAAAATAATGATAATGAGAATCCTATATATCAGAAGCTATGGGAAACTTGTAAAGCAGTAACCAAAAGAAAATGTGTAACATTGTAGAATTATAGCAATAAAAGTAAAAATAAATGAAGCATCAATATTTAATAAAGAAAAGGAAATCAAAGGAAAGCACAAGGAAGAAAAATGAAAGAATAAAAGAGTAGAGAACAGAAAAACTTTAAATCAAATTAATATTCTATTAAAAATAATCAAAATAGACAAATCACTAGCTAACAACCTAACTTTAAAAAAAGGAGAAAACAAATTTGCAAAATAAGAAATGGCATGGGGGAGGAAATCCACTTCTGTCATGGCTGAACAAGCCTGTACAGGACTAACCCTACATAAGATAACAACTACAAGCCATGAACAGATGACAAAACACAATTATTTGAAGGCATTTGAGAGTCAACACAGAGGTTTGGGAGGAAAGTCAATGCTTCAGTATTTGAAAGAAAAACAAGGCACAGGTTAGTTCTTCATTTCTTATGCTTTTCAGCTTTTGGGTATATCAGTCTTCACCATGCAGAAGGACATAATCTCTGTTGGAAAAGCTGCAGTTGTTTAAAACTAGGAAATTCAGGGAAACCACAGCCAATGGACAATAATGGTAGAATGCTAGAAAGGAGAGAACCAAAGAGAGTGATTCCCAAGATTTGTATAAACCTCTCCCCAGATGTCTGACGGACACTTGCCTCTCACATGTATTGGTAGACTCAAAACAGCCCATCAAAAATGTCAAATAACTACTAAGATGTCAAATGGCATGCAAGACTTGGCAGTTTGGGTCTGATCAAGATAATTGGCTTCTAAAGTTTATGAACAAAAAGCTAATCTTTGGGAGAATATTACAGAATATAGTCATAACCCTTATAGTGCCCAGAAAAAGATTGTTTAAATTATTTAATATTCAAAGAAGGGAAAAAATTGCTTATTTGCAAAAGATCATCAACAGACAAGAATATTCAAATATTGGAATTAGCACTACACAGATTTGAAAGCAATTATAACTAAACTCATGGTTATAAAGGAAAACATGGTTAACAATGAAATAGACTTTAGAAAATGTAATTTTAAAATGCTATTATTAAAATAAAAATTTTACTCTATGTGATTAACAAAAAAGTGAAGATAGAGCAAAGAGTATATTAGATCAATAGCAATTAACTAAGCTGAAAATATTTAGAAAAAAATGGTTGAAAACAACCTCAAAACCTGTAGGATAACAACAAAAGTCTAACATATATGTAATTGAAGTTCTAGAAAGAGAAGAGAGAGAAAAGACTGAAGGGAAAATGTTTCAATTGCTGTAAAATTTTGCTATTTAGTGTAAAATATATTTTCTGTGATTTATTGCTCTAATTTTAGAAGGTTAGTAAACCCAAACAAGATATAGATGAATGAAATCACTAAGTACATGACAGTAAAATTAGTGAAACCCAATACAAAAAGAATACCTTGATACCAGCCAAAGGAAAATAACATGTTACATACCGGGAATAACTATTCAAATAGCCACTGGCTTCTCGTCTGACTTTATGGAGGCCAAAAGATAGTGGAAAACATTTTCAATATGCTGAGAGAAAAAAAGACCCAGAATATTATTATGAGTAAAAACATTCTTCAAGAATTAAAATTAAACATTTCCAAGTGGTGAGTAGAGAGAAACAGAGAAAGACATACACATACGTGCACACACACACACACACACACACAGACATAGAAACACAGAATGAATTTGTCTCCCACAGAATTTCATCATAAGATATGCTAAAGAAAAGACTTTGGGATGAAGTAGAATGATATCAGATCAAAATCTGGACCTTCAGGAAGAAATAAAAAGCACTGGAAATGATAAATATTGGAGGGAATATAAAAGACTACTATTCTTCATATTTTAAAAGCATGTTCTGTTTAAAACAACAAAAATATTGTCTATTTAGTCTGTAATATATGTATATGTAATGCATATGAAAACTACAGCGTGAAGTAGGATTGATACTTGCTTTCTATAAAGGAAAAAATGGTAAACATTTTGGCATTTCAGAGCATATGGTCTCTGTCACTCTTGGTGAACTCTGCCATTGTACCATGAAAAGTCATAGGAGATACATAAATGAATGAGCAGTGTTCTAACAAAGCCTTATATGTTACAGCCAATTCAGGGAATACGGATTAGGTATACTTTTCCCTAATCCTCCTGCTAAGTAAACTGAACAAATCTGAACATGATACATAGAACAAATGTAAAAATACCCTGAAAAGTGGAGAGAAGCCAAATTTCAGGACTTGAAGAACAACACAGTGGTGAGTTCTGTGGGTTTTCTATTTTTCTTTTTTTCATATATCCCAGACTTGAAGCTGAAGAAGCCAACAACCAGGATGGGTACAGACAAAAAAAGGAAAAAAGGAAAGGAAAGGAAAGGAAAGGACAGGACAGGACAGGACTGGACAGGACAGGAAAGGAAGAGAGCAAAAGCATGCTTTATATAGCCGAAGGACCAGGAGCAGGACGGCCTAATGAAACGGAAAACATTTAGACAATAGCTGGTTTACTCCAGCCAAACACCACTGAAAACACTCTGATCCCACCCCTGATCCACACCAGCAAATGTGGACTGAGAAGCCCGGACTTGTGTGCTTGCAAGGCTGTAACAAAGCATCCCAACCTGTCCCATAAGTGTTCTAGAACCAATAAGTGGGTCCAGGAATGTCCCAGGATATAAGATAAATGTACACAAATTTGTTATATCTATATAGTAGCAGCAAACATATATAATGTATATACACACATACACCATACATACGTACACAAATTAAAAATATGATAGTTTGCAATGACAGCAAATCTTTATTCGATTGATGTCTTTATTATGCAAATAATAAAGCAAATCTTTATTAGATTGATTCAGCAAATCTTTATTAGATTCATTTCATTCTTAGGTGTAAATCTAATAAAGAATATACAAGACATATGCTGCAAACTATAAAATACTAATGAAAAAATAAAAGATCTAAATAAATAGAAAAACATACTGTGTTCATGGAATAGAGAACTGAATAAAGTAAAAATATTAATTCTTTTTGAATTGATATACAGGTTTAATGAAATTTCTATCAAACTCCCTGCAAGAGTTTTTGTAGATATATGCAAGATTATCTTCATACTTATATGGAAAGGCAAATAAACTAGAATAGCTTTTTTTTTTTTCCTGGAAAAGATAATAAAATGAGAAGAATCACTCTGCCCAATTTCAAGATGTATTATTTATCTACAATAATCAGAACTGTACAGTATTGGTAGATAGACATATAGATCAATGGAACAGAAAACCCAGAAATAAACTCACAAATACATGCCCAATTTGTTTTATATATATAAGACCTTCATTAAAATACAAGTAAAATTGTACAGTTTACTCATTTGAGGTGTATAATTCAATATCGTGGGTTTCTGTAAAAAAATATTCAGAAGGTTGTGAAATTGCTAATACAACACATTTTAGAACATTTTCATCTGCCAGGAGCGGCGGCTCATGCTTGTAATCCTAGCACTTTGGGAGGCCAAGGCAGGTAGATCACCTGAGGTCAGGAGTTCGAGAGCAGCCTGGCCAACATAGCGAAAGCCCGTTTCTACTAAAAATACAAATATTAGCCAGGCCTGGTGGTGGGCGCTTATAATCCCAGCTACTCAGGAGGTTTAGGCAGGAGAATCGCTTGAACCCGGGGGCAGAGGTTGCAGTGAGACAAGATCATGCCACTTCACTCCAGCCTAGGTGACAGAGTGAGACTCTGTCTCAAAAAAACCAACAAACAAATAACAAAAAGAAACCCCATTTTCATCACCCCAAAATAATGAAACCACATACCTATTAGCAGTCATTCCTCAATTACCCCAAATATCCCTCCCCTCCCCACCACGAATAATCACTAATCTAATTTGTTATCTGTAGATTTGCCTAGTCAAGATATTTTATATAAATGGAATCCTATAATGTAGAAATTAACATATAGAAAATGTGATTTTTAAAAGATATAGGTGTGGATATTTTAAATTTCCCTCCAAGCCCTGCTTTTGCTCTATCCCATAAGTTTTGATATGACGTGTTTTCATTTTCATTCTTTCAAGAGTATTTTCTAATTTTCCTTGTGATTTATTTGACTCATTGGTTATTCAGGAGTGTTATTTAAGTTTCACATATTTGTAAATTCCCTGAATTTCTTCTTGATATTGATTTCTTATTTAATTCCATTGAGTGAAGAGAACATATTTTGTATGATTTCAGTGCTGTTAAATTTACTGAGGTTTGCTTTATGGCCTAGTAGAAGGTCTATCTTGGAGAAGGTCTATCTTATGTGCACATAAGTTGATGTTCTGCTGTTGTCGAATGAAATATTCTATAGATCTTGTTTAGGGTTAGTTGGTACATAGTGTTATTCAGTCTTCTATTCCTTATTCATTTTCTGTCTAGTTTTTCTATCCATTATTGAAAGTAGGGTATTGAAGTTTCTGATTATTACTGTTGAATTGTTTATTTTTCCCTCCAGTCCTGTCAGTTTTGCTTCATATATTTGGAAGCCCTGTTGGGCAGCATATATGTGTTCATAATTGTTTAATCTTCCTGAAGGATGATCCTTTTATTGCTATACACAGTATCTCTTTTCTCTAATAACATTTTGCTTTTGAAAATCTATTTTTTTCTGATATTGGTATAGTCTCTTCAGGGTTGCTATGATTGGCCTTTGTATGGTTATACTATACGCATTTTCATCCTTTTGCTTTCAAATCTTTGTATTTTTGGATAGAAAGTGTGTTTCCTGCAGGCAATGTATAGTTGGCTTTTGTTTGTTGTTGTTGTTGTTGTTGTTTCTGAGACGGAGTCTCGCTCTGTCGCCCGGGCTGCAGTGCAGTGGCGTGATCTCTGCTCACTTCAAGCTCTACCTCCCGGGTTCACGCCATTCTCCTGACTCAGCCTTCCGAGTAGCTGGGACTACAGGCGTCCGCAACCACGCCTGGCTAAATTTTTTTTTTTTGTAATTTTAGTAGAGATGGGGTTTCACTGTGTTAGCCAGGATGGTCTCGATCTCCTGACCTCGTGTTCCGCCCGCCTTGGCCTCCCAAAGTGCTGGGATTACAGGCGTGAGCCACCGCGCCTGGCCGGGTTTTGTGTTTTTAATCAGACATATGCATTATCATTGGATTGTTTAATCTATTCACATTTAATGTTATTGATAAAGTTGTATTTATGGCTCTCATTTTACTTTTTGTTTTCTATGTGTCTTACTTTTTGTTCCTCTATCCCTCCTTCCCTGCTTTCTTTCGCACTAAGGGAATATTTATTGCATAATTTTAAAATTTATTTAATGATCTTTAAGCTATATTTTAAAAGTTATTTTCTTTATTGTTACTTTAGGACTTATCACATACATCTTAGCTTCTCAGAATTTACTCTCAGATTTATAGTATCTTAATTCCAATTAGATATATAAACATTACTCCTATATAGCTCTATTCCCTTTTCACAATTTTTGTGATATTATTGTTGTGTATAGCATACCTTTATAGTTTACAAACCCCGAAGTATATTGCTTTAACTATTACTTTGTACGATTTTATATCATTTAAGAAAGGTAAAAGAAGGAAGAAGAGCAAGTATATATGTATAAGCTTTTTACTACCAGCCTTCTTATTTACTATTTGTTGTTTTATTTATTTGGTCTTGTGGATTCAAATTACCATTTGGTTTTATTACTTTCTTCCATAGAGCTTTGTTCTTGCATACTAATTCTGTGCTATTGTCAAATACATTACATTTCTATTTGTAATATTCTCCACAATACAAATATACATATGTACTTCTATGCAATTGCTTTTTAAATCAGTAAAGAGAAATAAAAAGAGACCTCTGCATTTATGCTGCCTTTTAAGTTACATAATCATCTTTACCAGTGCTGTTTTTTTCTGTGTATATGAATTACTGTCTGGTGTCATGGGCTTTCAGCTTGAAGAATTTCCATTAATATTTATTAAAAGATACGTCTGCTAGAAACCAATTCTCTCAGTTGTTTATCCAGGATTATCTTTATTTTGCTTTCATTTGTGATAGTTTTGCTAGCTATAAGACTGTTGGTTGACGATTTTTTATTTTAATATTTTATATCTGTTTTCCTACTGTCTTTTGCTCTCCATTGTTTCCGATGTTAATTTTATTAGGGTTCCTTGTATGTAACAAGTCATTTTTCTTTTGTTGCTTTCAAGATTTTTTCTTTGACTTTCGACAATTTTGTTATAATATATCTGGGTCTGAATTTCTTTGCGTTTATCCTATTTCTAATATCTAGAATATATAAAGAACTCTCGAAAGTAAACACTCAAAAAGCAAACTATCTGATTAGCAACGGGCAAAAGAAATGAATGGGCCGGGCTTGGTGGCTCACGCCTGTAATCCCAGCACTTTGGGAGGCTGAGGCGGGCGGATCATGAGGTCAGGAAATCGAGACCATCCTGACTAACACGGTGAAACCTCGTCTCTACTAAAAATAAAAAAAAATTAGCCAGGCGTCGTTGTGGGCGTCTGTAGTCCCAGCTACTAGGGGGGCTGAGGCAGGAGAATAGCGTCAACCCGGGAGGCGGAGCTTGCAGTGAGCCGAGATCGCACCACTGCACTCCAGCCTGGGCAACACAGCGAGACTCCGTCCCCTCCCACCACCACCCCCCCCGCAAAAAAAAAAAAAATGAAATGAATGAATGAATGGACATTTCACTTAAGAGGATGGGACATAAGCACATAAAAATATTCAACATCACTAGCCGTTAGAGAAATTTGAATTAAAAACACAATGATATATCACTCTGCACATATCAGAATGGATAAAATAAAAATAGTTGTAATCCTAAATGCTAGTAAGAATGCAGAGAAACTGGGTCACTCATATGTTGTTGATGAAAATTTAAAATATTACAGCCACTCTGGAAAACAATTAGGCAGCTGGTTAAAAAACTAGACATGCAGCTACCATTCAATCCAGCAATTGTATTTCTAGGTATTTATTATACAGAAATGAAGATTTAGGTTCACACAAAAACCTGTATGTAAATGCTCATAGGTGCTTCATTTGTAACTGGAAACAATTCAGATGTCCTTCAACAGGTGAATGGTTAAACAAATCGTTGTACCCACAGCACAAAATACTGTTCAGCAATAAGGAATAATGAACTATTTTTACCTGCAACAACCTGCATGAATCTCCAGAGAGTTATGCTGGGGAAAAATGTCCAGTGGTGAAAGTTTACATACCATATAAGTGTATTTATATATCATTCTAGAAAAGACAAAAATTATAGAAAAAGAACGCAGATTATAGCATGAATGGATATGGAAATGATAGCAGCATATGGGAACTGGGCAAGATTATAGAAGGGCAACATGAGGGATCTTTGTTGTGATAGAAGTATTCTCCATTTTGACTGTTAATGTCAATATGTTGTTTGTTCTATTCTACTATGAATTTGCAACATGTTACCATTGGGTAAACCAAGGTAAATGGTGCATGGGACTTCCTTGGATAATCTCGTAAAACTTCATGTGAATCTAAAATTATATAAAAATGAAAGTTCTATTTAATAGAAAGCATTTCTTTTTTATTTTTTTTCAAAAATAGAAGGTGGGCCAGTTATATGGAGCAAAACGAAGAAGTAAATACAGAAATTTAACAATAGCTAAATCTGGGTTAAGTGTTATATCAGCGCTCTTAGTACTCTTGCAATTTTTCTAAGGTTTTACAATTATTTCTCAATATAAAAATTACAAATAGCCAAAAAAAAAGCCAAAACAAAACAGAAGAGCAAAGAGGTGTTGATAAAGCAAAAAAACTAGCTCCATATACATGCTCATTGTCAGGAGCACAGAATTATGCAGAGAAGAGATGGAAAATATCATTAGAAAGTATTATGATAGATTGTGCAGTGTTTTGACTTGTAGACTGAGGAGCTTGGATATCATGCACTAAACAGTAGAATATTAGTAAATAATTTTAAGCATGTGAATGACATGATCAAAGTGGAACTTTGAGAAACATTGATCTAGCAGTGGCATGCAAAGGAAGAGATATCAGGTCAGAGAATAATGCAGGCGGGAATGCAAACTGCCTAGCAGTGTAGTCAGAGGCAAGAAATTATGTGAGTGAACACTAAACAAATAGAAAAGCTTTTATGGTGTGTAAAAATCAATTTCATGTGTACAAAATAGGAGAGAAACTAGCTTGAACAGCTACTGATATAAAAATAAATAATTAAAACCCTAGGGATTTTAAATTAAAACAAGTTCAATATGAACCAGGAATATCAAAAGACTCCTTAAAAATCCAATATTAGAGTCTTCGTTGATTCTAGTAGAAATGCATTGTCTGTATAAGAATGATAAAATTCCACCATATTTTACCTTTATCAGACAAAAACCTAAATAAAGTGCAAAGTTCTTGCAGCACATTTTAAATAAGCATTTTGTTGCTTTTACTTTGTCTGTAGTTTTGAGTTTATAAAAGAAATATAGGGTATTGGGAAATGATGACCTGGCTTTTAACAAGCATTGTAAACAAGACTTTCACATTCTGAGATCAAAGAGTGGGGAGACAGAAAGAGAAGACTGATTGGTACTAACAAGAGATTGAATTTACTTCGGATTGCAGTATGTGTTAAGGAAGCTCTGAGATAATGTTGACAGATGAGGAAGACGTCTTATGTATTTTCATGATGAAATTATTCCTGCAGGTACCTCCACAGGGAAGTTTTTGCTTGAAAAATTTTATCTACTTTGGGAAGCCACTTGCTTAGACAGTCATCCCAGCTCTTGGTTTCTCAATCTATTTTGGGAGACACAACTCCCATGTGCGCATGATGGGCTGTCCTACTTATCTTTTTTTGTTTTCTGTCTTCCTCAACTGATTTGACAAATAGTCCTGTTTATCAGTTTATATAACTTTCTTCTGGCAATAGCTTTGCCAGCCACTGATATTTTAACCTCAGAACATTCCTGGTTAATGTCTTCTCTGCTACCATCTTAAGTTCTGTATAATATATACATACTGAATGATATGATTAATTTATAGTTATAATATTTACATGAAATTCTCTGTTTTCATAGAAATCATAAACCAAAGTGTGTCATTATACAATTTAGTGCCTATAAGGAGAGAACTATTAATGGTGGTTTTTCTCAAAACAACATACATTTCTGTGATCATTGTACCAATATACCCCAGGGATTCAGGCTTAAATTTCAGTGTCAGGTATCATTCATCCTTTTCCCTCATCATTGTTATCCGTTTTTCATGAACTTTTTGGTAATAATGTAATTTCTATAAGATTTAAAATATACAATGTCTCTCATCATCAAAAATGTGATTTTGGGGAGCTTTCTTACTTACTTAAGGTAAACTTACCTGCTTATAATAATGTAAAATTTTTTAAATTTGTGGTTTACAACTTTAAAAAACTGGCATAAAAGTGGTGAACAATAGAGTCTGGGTTCTTCAGTGGTTGGATGGTTGACATGACTGGAAAAGTCAACAAAAGAAATTAGTTGGAAACAAAGATGAATAGGAAAATTTCAATTCTAGTCAGATGGTTATCAAAAACCGTGATGAAGGCCGCACGTGGTGGCTCACACCTGTAATCCCAGCACTTTGGGAGGCCGAGGCTGGCGGATCACCTGAGGTCAGGAGTTTGATACCAGCCTGGCGAACATGGCGAAACATGGTCTCTAACCAAAAATACAAAAATTAGCCAGGTGTAGTGGTGTGCGCCTGTAATCCCAGCTACTCTGGAGGCTGAGGCAGGAGAATCACTTGAACCCTGGAGGTGGAGGTTGCAGTGAGCCAAAATCATGCCACTGTACTCCAGCCTGGGCAACAGAGTGAGACTCTATCTCAAAAAACAAAAACAAAAACCAAAACAAAAGAAAACCCATGATGAAATGTCTTAGGTCACTTGAGTCAGCATTTCAAGACATAATTAAAGAATAGCTTCTCACTTCAACCTCAAACCTCCATTATCCTCAATGTTCACGGTTGACTCAAGAATAGGGATCTCATAGAATATTTCTGCATTCTAACTCTAATGAAATTGCATTAGTATGCTTCTCTTAAAATTCCTATTTGCTCCTCTAGTAAAATTTTCCCATGTTACTTTGTAGCATCACTATCATAGGACTTATATATTAACCCACATATATTGGTTCGTGTGTTTATCTTTTCCTAATTCAGGCATCTCAAGTGGAGCATGTTTTTATTACTCAAGTGTTTGTAACATATTTTGTAATTTGGGTCAATAAAATACTGAAAGAGAAAATATTTCTAAATAAATAGCAAAAACAATTTCATATAAGTTATTTAATTACATAAACATCGTATCTCAGAACTATTCATTTGTTTACATATTCTCTAAAAGAAATACACATATTGTGGGAATTAGTGTTTCCCTATGATTTTTTTTTGTTTCTTTTTATTTTGGCTTATAGAAATTGATAAGAACAATATGAGAAACTCCCATATATCTTTTATACAGATTCACCCATGATTTAAATGCTGTCTTGTTTGTTTCATCATTATCTGTCTATCTATCTATCTATCTATCTATCTATCTATCTATCTACCTACCTACCTACCTATTATCTATCTATCTCTCATCTATTGATATCTGTTCTTAAGGTCTTTTTCTCCATCTCAGGGATATTTTAAAAAACAAAATAAAACAATTTTTGAATTTTTTCCTCCTGAGATTGTCTCAGCGTTCTTCTCTGGGAATTCCCAATGGTTAAATTTTGGAACTTTTGAGTGGTATAGTTCATATATTTTCACTTTTCTCTCATATTTCCATCTTTTAGTTCTAATTTCATCTATATATTTTAGAAAGTGTCAAGGACTATGTTTTACATTGTATGATATTAATGGATTTCTTAATGTTGTGCCAAACTTGCATTCCTGGAACAAATCAGATTTGGTTTTCTTAATATAGTGCTGAATCTGTAAATATTTTATTTTATATGTTTGCATTGAAATTCATAAATTAATCTATATTTTCTTTACTTTTATTCTCTTTACTAGATTGACTTCATAACTTCATTAAAAAGTTGAGAAAATATCTTCATTTTCAGTAGTCTGGAAAAATTTACATAGAGTATTGAAAGCTTTAGTAGAATTTCTATGTGAATTCATCTGAACAAGGTGCTAAAATGCCTACAAAGTTGAGTAGTTTTCCAAGAATTTTATTGATTTCTTCTATCTACTTTGGTCTGTTTAATCTTCCTCTATCTGATGGAGTCAATTTTTGTGCTCACTTCGTTCACACGTACTCTAATGGAGTCAAGTTTGTAAACATATATTTACTTAGGAAATTATCCGTTTCATCTGAGATTCAAAATATTTGCATAGAATAGGCCGTTGTGGTAATTTTTTTTTATTATACTTTAAGTTTTAGGGTACATGTGCGCATTGTGCAGGTTAGTTACATATGTATACATGTGACATGCTGATGCACTGCACCCACTAACTCGTCATCTAGCATTAGGTATATCTCACAATGCTATCCCTCCTCCCTCCCCCCACCCCACAACAGTCCCCAGAGTGTGATGTTCTCCTTCCTGTGTCTATGTGATCTTATTGTTCAATTCCCACCTATGAGTGAGAATATGCGGTGTTTGGTTTTTGTTCTTGCAATAGTTTACTGAGAAGGATGATTTCCAATTTCATCCATGTCCCTACAAAGGACATGAACTCATCATTTTTTATGGCTGCATAGTATTCCATGGCGTATATGTGCCACATTTTCTTAATCCAAGTCTTTGCTACTGTGAATAATGCCGCAATAAACATACGTGTGCATGTGTCTTTATAGCAGCATGATTTATAGTCATTTGGGTATATACCCAGTAATGGGATGGCTGGGTCAAATGGTATTTCCAGTTCTAGATCCCTGAGGAATCACCACACTGACTTCCACAATGGTTGAACTAGTTTACAGTCCCACCAACAGTGTAAAAGTGTTCCTATTTCTCCACATCCTCTCCAGCACCTGTTGTTTCCTGACTTTTTAATGATTGCCATTCTAACTGGTGTGAGATGGTATCTCATTGTGGTTTTGATTTGCATTTCTCTGATGGCCAGTGATGACGAGCATTTTTTCATGTGTTTTTTGGCTGCATAAATGTCTTCTTTTGAGAAGTGTCCGTTCATGTCCTTCGCCCACTTTTTGATGGGGTTGTTTTTTTCTTGTAAGTTTGTTGGAGTTCATTGTAGATTCTGGATATTAGCCCTTTGTCAGATGAGTAGGTTGCGAAAATTTTCTCCCATTTTGTAGGTTGCCTGTTCACTCTGATGGTAGTTTCTTTTGCTGTGCAGAAGCTGTTTAGTTTAATTAGATCCCATTTGTCAATTTTGTCTTTTGTTGCCATTGCTTTTGGTGTTTTAGACATGAAGTCCTTGCCCATGCCTATGTCCTGAATGGTAATGCCTAGGTTTTCTTCTAGGGTTTTGATGGTTTTAGGTCTAACATGTAAGTCTTTAATCCATCTTGAATTGATTTTTGTATAAGGTGTAAGGAAGGGATCCAGTTTCAGCTTTCTACATATGGCTAGCCAGTTTTCCCAGCACCATTTATTAAATAGGGAATCCTTTCCCCATTGCTTGTTTTTCTCAGGTTTGTCAAAGATCAGATAGTTGTAGATATGCGGCATTATTTCTGAGGGCTCTGTTCTGTTCCATTGATCTATATCTCTGTTTTGGTACCAGTACCATGCTGTTTTGGTTACTGTAGCCTTGTAGTATAGTTTGAAGTCAGGTAGTGTGATGCCTCCGGCTTTGTTCTTTTGGCTTAGGATTGACTTGGCGATGCGGGCTCTTTTTTGATTCCATATGAACTTTAAAGTAGTTTTTTCCAATTCTGTGAAGAAAGGCATTGGTAGCTTGATGGGGATGGCATTGAATCTGTAAATTACCATGGGCAGTATGGCCATTTTCACGATATTGATTCTTCCTACCCATGAGCATGGAATGTTCTTCCATTTGTTTGTATCCTCTTTTATTTCCTTGAGCAGTGGTTTGTAGTTCTCCTTGAAGAGGTCCTTCACGTCCCTTGTAAGGTGGATTCCTAGGTATTTTATTCTCTTTGAAGCAATTGTGAATGGGAGTTCACTCATGATTTGGCTCTCTGTTTGTCTGTTGCTGGTGGATAAGAATGCTTGTGATTTTTGTACATTGCTTTTGTATCCTGAGACTTTGCTGAAGTTGCTTATCAGCTTAAGGAGATTTTGGGCTGAGACAATGGGGTTTTCTAGATATATAATCATGTCGTCTGCAAACAGGGACAATCTGACTTCCTCTTTTCCTAATTGAATACCCTTTATTTCCTTCTCCTGCCTAATTGCCCTGGCCAGAACTTCCAACACTATGTTGAATAGGAGTGGTGAGAGAGGGCGTCCCTGTCTTGTGCCAGTTTTCAAAGGGAATGCTTCCAGTTTTTGCCCCTTCAGTATGATATTGGCTGTGGGTTTGTCATAGATAGCTCTTATTATTTTGAAATACGTCCCATCAATACCTAATTTATTGAGAGTTTTTAGCATGAAGGGTTGTTGAATTTCGTCAAAGGCTTTTTCTGCATCTATTGAGATAATCATGTGGTTTTTGTCTTTGGTTGTGTTCATATGCTGGATTACATTTATTGATTTGCGTATATTGAACCAGCCTTGCATCCCACTAATGAAGCCCACTTGATCATGGTGGATAAGCTTTTTGATGTGCTGCTGGATTCGTTTTGCCAGTATTTTATTGAGGATTTTTGCATCAATGTTCATCAAGGATATTGGTCTAAAATTCTCTTTTTTGGTTGTGTCTCTGCCTGGCTTTGGTATCAGAATGATGCTGGCCTCATAAAATGAGTTAGGCAGGATTCCCTCTTTTTCTATTGATTGGAATAGTTTCAGAAGGAATGGTACCAGTTCCTCCTTGTACCTCTGGTAGAATTCGGCTGTGAATCCATCTGGTCCGGGACTCTTTTTGGTTGGTAAGCTATTGATTATTGCCACAATTTCAGAGCCTGTTATTGGTCTATTCAGAGATTCAACTTCTTCCTGGTTTAGTCTTGGGAAGGTGTATGTGTCGAGGAATTTATCCATTTCTTCTAGATTTTCTAGTTTATTTGCGTAGAGGTGTTTGTAGTATTCTCTGATGGTAGTTTGTATTTCTGTGGGATCGGTGGTAATATCCCCTTTATCATTTTTTATTGCGTCTATTAGATTCTTCTCTCTTTTTTTCTTTATTAGTCTTGCTAGCAGTCTATCAATTTTGTTGATCCTTTCAAAAAACCAGCTCCTGGATTCATTAATTTTTTGAAGGGTTTTTTGTGTCTCTATTTCCTTCAGTTCTGCTCTGATTTTAGTTATTTCTTGCCTTCTGCTAGCTTTTGAATGTGTTTGCTCTTGCTTTTCTAGTTCTTTTAATTGTGATGTTAGGGTGTCAATTCTGGATCTTTCCTGCTTTCTCTTGTGGGCATTTAGTGCTATAAATTTCCCTCTACACACTGCTTTGAATGTGTCCCAGAGATTCTGGTATGTTGTGTCTTTGTTCTCATTGGTTTCAAAGAACATCTTTATTTCTGCCTTCATTTCGTTATGTACCCAGTAGTCATTCAGGAGCAGGTTGTTCAGTTTCCATGTAGTTGAGCGGTTTTGAGTGAGATTCTTAATCCTGAGTTCTAGTTTGATTGCACTGTGGTCTGAGAGATAGTTTGTTATAATTTCTGTTCTTTTACATTTGCTGAGGAGAGCTTTACTTCCAAGTATGTGGGTCAATTTTGGAATAGGTGTGGTGTGGTGCTGAAAAAAATGTATATTCTGTTGATTTGGGGTGGAGAGTTCTGTAGATGTCTATTAGGTCCGCTTGGTGCAGAGCTGAGTTCAATTCCTGGGTATCCTTGTTGACTTTCTGTCTCGTTGATCTGTCTAATGTTGACAGTGGCGTGTTAAAGTCTCCCATTATTAATGTGTGGGAGTCTAAGTCTCTTTGTAGGTCACTCAGGACTTGCTTTATGAATCTGGGTGCTCCTGTATTGGGTGCATATATATTTAGGATAGTTAGCTCTTCTTGCTGAATTGATCCCTTTACCATTACGTAATGGCCTTCTTTGTCTCTTTTGATCTTTGTTGGTTTAAAGTCTGTTTTATCAGAGACTAGTTTTGCAACTCCTGCCTTTTTTTGTTTTCCATTTGCTTGGTAGATCTTCCTCCATCCTTTTATTTTGAGCCTATATGTGTCTCTGCATGTGAGATGGGTTTCCTGAATACAGCACACTGATGGGTCTTGACTCTTTATCCAATTTGCCAGTCTGTGTCTTTTAATTGGAGCATTTAGTCCATTTACATTTAAAGTTAATATTGTTATGTGTGAATTTGATCCTGTCATTATGATGTTAACTGGTTATTTTGCTCGTTAGTTGATGCAGTTTCTTCCTAGTCTTGAAGGTCTTTACATTTTGGCATGATTTTGCAGTGGCTGGTACCGGTTGTTCCTTTCCATGTTTAGTGCTTCCTTCAGGAGCTCTTTTAGGGCAGGCCTGGTGGTGACAAAATCTCTCAGCATTTACTTGTCTGTAAAGTATTTTATTTCTCCTTCACTTATGAAGCTTAGTTTGGCTGGATGTGAAATTCTGGTTTGAAAATTCTTGTCTTTAAGAATGTTGAATATTGGCCCCCACTCTCTTCTGGCTTGTAGGGTTTCTGCCGAGAGATCCGCTGTTAGTCTGATGGGCTTCCCTTTGAGGGTAACCCGACCTTTCTCTCTGACTGCCCTTAACATTTTTTCCTTCATTTCAACTTTGGTGAATCTGACAGTTATGTGTCGTGGAGTTGCTCTTCTCGAGGAGTATCTTTGTGGCATTCTCTGTATTTCCTGAATCTGAACGTTGGCCTGCCTTGCTAGATTGGGGAAGTTCTCCTGGATAATATCCTGCTGAGTGCTTTCCATCTTGGTTCTATTCTCCCCATCACTTTCAGGTACACCAGTCAGACGTAGATTTGGTCTTTTCACATAGTCCCATATTTCTTGGAGGCTTTGCTCATTTCTTTTTATTCTTTTTTCTCTAAACTTCCCTTCTCGCTTCATTTCATTCATTCATCTTCCATCGCTGATACCCTTTCTTCCAGTTGATCGCATCGGCTCCTGAGGCTTCTGCATTCTTCACGTAGTTCTCGAGCCTTGGTTTTCAGCTCCATCAGCTCCTTTAAGCACTTCTCTGTATTGGTTATTCTAGTTATACATTCTTCTAATTTTTTTTCAAGTTTTCAACTTCTTTGCCTTTGGTTTGAATGTCCTCCCGTAGCTCAGAGTAATTTGATCGTCTGAAGCCTTCTTCTCTCAGCTCGTCGAAGTCATTCTCCATCCAGCTTTGTTCTGTTGCTGGTGAGGAACGGCGTTCCTTTGGAGGAGGAGAGGCACTCTGCTGTTTAGAGTTTCCAGTTTTTCTGTTCTGTTTTTTCCCCATCTTTGTGGTTTTATCTACTTTTGGTCTTTGATGATGGTGATGTACAGATGGGTTTTTGGTGTGGATGTCCTTTCTGTTTGTTAGTTTTCCTTCTAACAGACAGGACCCTCAGCTGCAGGTCTGTTGGAATACCCGGCCCTGTGAGGTGTCACTGTGCCCCTGCTGGGGGGTGCCTCCCAGTTAGGCTGCTCAGGGGTCAGGGGTCAGGGACCCACTTGAGGAGGCAGTCTGCCCATTCTCAGATCTCCAGCTGCGTACTGGGAGAACCACTGCTCTCTTCAAAGCTGTCAGACAGGGACATTTAAGTCTGCAGAGGTTACTGCTGTCTTTTTGTTTGTCTGTGCCCTGCCCCCAGAGGTGGAGCCTACAGAGGCAGGCAGGCCTCCTTGAGCTGTGGTGGGCTCCGCCCAGTTGGAGCTTCCAGGCTGCTTTGTTTACCTAATCAAGCCTGGGCAATGGCGGGCGCCCCTCCCCCAGCCTCGCTGCCGCCTTGCAGTTTGATCTCAGACTGCTGTGCTAGCAATCAGCGAGACTCCGTGGGCGTAGGACCCTCCCAGCCAGGTGGGGGATATAATCTCGTGATGCGCCGTTTTTTAAGCCTGTCGGAAAAGCGCAGTTTTCGGGTGGGAGCGACCGGATTTTCCAGGTGAGTCCGTCACCCCTTTCTTTGACTCGGAAAGGGAACTCCCTGACCCCTTGCGCTTCCCAAGTGAGGCAATGCCTCGCCCTGCTTCGGCTCGCGCACGGTGCGCGCACCCACTGACCTGCGCCCACTGTCTGGCACTCCCTAGTGAGATGAACCCGGTACCTCAGATGGAAATGCAGAAATCACCGTCTTCTGCGTCGCTCACGCTGGGAGCTGTGGACTAGAGCTGTTCCTATTCGGCCATCTTGGCTCCTCCCCCGGTAATTTTTAAAATTAATATTATTTTTAATTGACAAATCATATGTATATACATTCGTGAGGTACAATGTGATGCTTAGATATATGTGCACACTGTGGGATGATTAAATCGAATTAATTAACATGGTCAATAATAATGTATTATATATTTTAAAAGAACTAAGACGCTTAATTTTAAATGTCTGACCATAAAAATGATAGGTAAACAAGGTGATAAGCATGTTAATTGCCTTGTGGTAATTTTTAAATTACCTCATGTTAATGCTGAAATTAAAATAGACTTTTCTGGTAATTTTTAATTTCTTGTTTCACTGCATATTTCCTCCTTATAATTTCTTAATTTGTTCATTTGTGCTCTTTCCTCATTTCTTCTTGATCAAGTTAGCTAATAAATTGCCTATATTTGTATTTACTTTTAAAAAAATAACTTATATGACTTGGCTTACTGTTTTATTACCACAATAATTTTTGCTTTTAACTTTTTTTAACCTTGTTTCTCATGTTTTCTTCTGATTTAATTTGTTGTTAGTTTACTAGATTATTGAGCTGCTATTTAACTTTACTAGATTATTATTATTATTATTAATGTATATTTTTATTATACATTAAGTTCTGGCATACATGTGCACAATGTGCAGGTTTGTTACATATGTATACATGTGCCATGTTGGTGTGCTGCTTTACTAGATTATTGAGCTGCTATTTATTTATACATATTCTTCCATTTTTACTAATAAAAGTGTTTTATGTATTTAATTTTCTTCTGATCGTTGCTTAAAATATATTCAATAAATTCTGATAGGTAGTGTTTCTCTTGTCATTTATTTTTAAAGAAATTCTGTACTTTTTTGTTTTCCCTTGTCACCAAAGAGTTGTTTAATAGGAGATTAAAATTTTTTGTTAATAATTTTTGATTTTATTGAATTGTGATAGGAGAGTACTATATCTCTACTTTACAAAATTTTCTGACTTTTTATTGTGAACTTTGATTTTGAACTTTATGTTTGATCATTTTTGTGAATTTGTGTATTCTAGGGTGTACATTTTGATACATATCCATATGTAGGTTGTTTATGTTCTTTAGTTTTTCTGTCTTCTTTTTATTTATTGACCTATTGCTCTGCTTTGTACTGAGAATGGTACATTAGCCTCTCATTATTTTATTTCTAATTATGTCATATTGAATATCCTATAGTTTTTGCTTCACGAAAGTGGTTGATATGTTGTTTAGTGCCTAGAGATTTGTAGGCATTATACCTTCATTGTGACTTGTGGTGTTTAGCATTAAAAAGTACTCTCTCTGTCACAACTGATGTACATTGGCTAAAATTCTATACTTTCTGATTTCAGCATTGCACCCCTTATTTTCTCATTGCTACTGCTATTATATCATTCATCTTTGGTCTTTCTAAATCATTTAGTTTAACATATACAGCATACAGTTATTTCTTGTTTTGTGTAATAAATTGAAAAATTTTTTACTAGGTAAGTTAGGCTGTTCACATTTATTAGTATGATTAATATGATTTGACTCAGTCTGCCATACATTTTATAATTGTTTGCATTATACTTGCTATCTTCCTTTTACTACAAGATATATATTCTTTCCTCTTTGATTTGTAAGAAAAATAAGGCATCTAGGAAGATTTGCATTTTTTTTCTAGTGGTCACTTTTGTACTTATTTTTGTTTCTTAAATTTTTTATTTTTAATTTTTGTGGGTACATAGTGGGTGTATGTATTTATGGGGTACATGAAATGTTTTGATTCACCCATGCAATGTGAAATAATCACATCATGGAGAATGGGGTATCATCCATCCCTTCAAGCATTTATCCTTTGTGTTACAAACAATCCAATTATACTCTTTTGTTATTTAAAAATGTACAATTAAGTTATTAATGTATTAATGTAACAAATTATTATTGACTATAGTCACCGTGTAGTGGTATCAGATAGTGGGTCATATTCATTCCTTTGAACTATTTGTGTTTTTTACCCATTAGCCATCCTTACTTCCCCCTCAAACCCTCACTACCTTTCCCAGTTTCTGGTATCCATCCTTCTACTCTCTACATCCATGAGTTCAATTCTTTTGATTCCTAGATCCCAGAAATAGGTGAGTACATGCGATGTTTGTCTTTCTGTGCCTGGCCTATTCCACTTAATATAATGACCTCCAGTTCCCATCCATGTTGTTGCAAATGACAGGATCTCATTCATTTTTATGGCTGATTAATACTCCATTGTGTATATGTATCACATTTTCCTTATCCATTCATCTGTTAATGGACACTTAGGTTGCTTCCAAATTGAAGCTATTGTGGATAGTGCTACAAAAAACATGGGAGGGCAGATATTTTTGATATACTGATTTCCTTTCTTTTGGGTATGTACCCAGCAGTGGGATTGCTGGATCATATGGTACCTCTATTTTTAGTTTTTTGAGGAACCTCCAAACTGTTCTCCATAGTTGTACTAATCTATATTCTCACCAACAGTGTACAAGGGTTCTCTTTTCTCCACACCCTTGCCAATATTTGTTATTGCTTGTCTTTTGGATATAAACCATTTTAACTGGGGTGAGATGATACCGCATTGTAGTTTTGATGTGCATTTCCGCAAATCAGTGATTAATAATTGTGATGGTTAATAATTATTGGTGTGATGATCAATAATTTTGAATATCTTTCCATATGCCTGTTTGCCATTTGTATATTTTCTTTTGAGAAATGTCTACTCAAATCTTTTGCCCATTTTCTAAAACGGGATTATTAGATTTTTTTTTTTTTTTTTTTTTTTTTTTTGCTATAACGTTATCTAAGCACCTTATATATTCTGGTTATTAGATTAGCCCTTGTCAGATGAGTAGTTTGCAAATATTTTCTCCTATTCCATGTGTTGACTCTTCACTTTGTTGATTGTATACTTTGGTGTACAATCTTTTTAACTTGATATGATCACATTTGTTCATTTGTGCTTTGATTGCCTGTGCTCGTGGGGTATTACTCAAGAAATTTTTGCCCAGACCAATGTCTTAGAGTGTTTCCCCAATGTTTTCTTTTCTTTTCTTTTCTTTTCTTTTCTTTTCTTTTCTTTCTTTCTTTCTTTCTTTCTTTCTTTCTTTCTTTCTTTCTTTCTTTCTCTCTTCCTTCCTTCCTTTCATTCTTTCTTTCTTTCTTTTTTAATTCATTTATTTATTTATTTATTTTAGACAGAGTCTCGCTCTGTCACCCAGGCTGGAGGGCTGGAGTGCAGTGGCATGACCTCGGTTCACTGCAACCTCTGCCTCCCGAGTTCAAGAAATTCTCCTGCCTCAGCCTCCTGAATAGCTGGGATTACAGGTGCCCACCACCATGCCTGGCTAATTTTTGTATTTTTAGTAGAGACAGGGTTTCACCATGTTGGCCAGGCTGGTCTCGAACTCCTGACCTCAGGCGATCCACCTGCCTTGGCCTCCCAAAGTGCTGGGATTACAGGCATGAGCCACCACACCCAGCCGGCTCCCCAATATTTTCTTGTAGTAGTTTCATAGTTTGAGATCTTAGATATAAGTCTTTAACCAATTTTCAAATATGGTGAATGATAGGCTTATAGTTTCATTCTTCTGCATATAGATATCCAGTTTTCCCAGCATCATTTTTAATATATTTTTTATATGGTAACTCTATTTTTTTTCTTTATTCCTTCTTAAAAAGAAAAAAAACTGGGATATGTATGCAGAATGTGCAGGTTTGTTACAGAGGATACGTGTGCCATGGTGGTTTGCTGAACCTATTGACCTGTCCTCTAAGTTCCCTCCCCTCACTCCCTATGCCTCAACAGGCCCTGGTGTGTGTTGTTCCCCTCACTGTGTCCATGTCTTCTCAATGTTCAACTCCCACTTATGAGTGAGAACATGAGTTGTTTGGTTTTCTGTTTCTGTGTTAGTTTGCTGAGGATGATGTCTTCCAGCTTCATCCGTGTCCCTGCAAAGAACATATTCTCATTCCTTTTTATGTCTGCATAGTATTCCATGGTGTATATGTACCATGTTTTCTTTATCCAGTCTATCAGTGATGGGCATTTGGGTTGGTTCCATGTCTTTGCTATTGCAAATAGTGCTGCAATAAACATAGGCCTAGCAGCACTAATTGAAGAGACTGTCTTTTCCTCAGTGTATGTTCTTGACACCTTTGTCAAAAGTGAGTTCACTGTAAGTGTGTGGATTTATTTTGGGGTTCTTTATTCTATTCCAATGGTCTATATGTTCATTTATATGCCAGTATCATGGTGTCTGGGTTACTATAGCTCCATAGTATAATTTCAAGTCAGGAAATGTGATTCCTCCAGTTTTGCTTTTGTGCTTAGGATAGCTGTGGCTATTCTGAGTCCTTTTTCATTCCATAAAGTTTTGGAATTTTTTTCTATTTCTGTGAAGAATGTCACATTTTGATAGAGACTGCACTGAATCTGTAGATTGCTTTGGGTGGTATGGACATTTTAGCAATGTTTATTCTTCCAATCCATGAACATGAAATATCTTTCCATTTCTTGTGTCCTCTTCAATTTATTTCATTAGTGTTTTATAGTTTTTATTGTAGAGATATTTTACTTCTTTGTTCACGTTACTTGTTAGATATTTAATCTCATGTGTGGCTATTGTAAATAAGATTACTTTTTAATTCTTTTTCATATTGTTTACTGTTGGCATATAGAAATGCTACTGATTTTTCTATGTTAATTTTATATTTTTCAACATTGCTAAATTTATCAGTTCAAATAGTTTTTTTTGAAGTCTTTAGGTTTTTTCAAATATAAGATTTCATAGTCTGCAAACAAGGATAATTTGACTTCTTTCATTTCAATTTGGATACTCTTTCTTTCTTTCTCTTGCCTTATTGCTTTAGCTGGGACTTCCAGTACTATGTTGAATAACAGCAGTGACAGTGGTTATCCTTGTCGTGTTGCAGATCTTAAAGGAAAGACTTCAATTTTTTTCCCTACTCAGTATGATACTATCTGTGGCTCTGAGATGTATGGCTTTTATTATGTTGAGGTACATTCCTTCTATATCTATTTTTTAGGGTTTTTATGATGAAAGAAAGATGTAGTTTATCAAATGCTTTTTCACCATTAATTGAAATAATCGTATGGTTTTTATCCTTCATTCTGTTGATATGATGTGTCGTATTGCTTGATTTGTGTATGTTGAACCATCCTTGCATCCCAGGGACAAATTCCACTTGGTCATGATGAATGATCTTTCTAATGTGTTGTTGAATTTGGTTTGCTTATATTTTGTTGAGGATTTTTGCATCAATATTCTTCAGATATCTTGGCCTGGATTTTTTCTTTTTTTGATGCATATTTGTCTGGTTTTGGTATCAAGGTAATACTGACCTTGCAGAATGAGTTTGGAAGTATTACCTTCTCTGTTTTTCAGAGTAGTTTGGGTAGGAATGGTCTTAGTTCTTCTTTAAATATTTGGTAGAATTCAGCAGCAAAGCCATCAGGTCCTGGGCTTTTCTTTACTGGGAGACTTTTTATTGTGGCTTCAATTCACTTACTTGTTGTTGATCTGTTCAGGTTTTGGATTTCTTCCTGGTTCAATCTTGGTAGGCTGTATGTGTTTAGTAATTTGTCTATTTCTCCTAGATTTTCCAATTTATTGGCAAATTGTTTCTCATAGTAGCTACCAATGATCCTTTGAATTTCTCCAGTATTAGTTGTAATGTCTCCTTTTGCATTTATGATCTTATTTATTTGGATTTTCTCTCTTTTTTGTCTTAGCCAGTCTGGTTAAATTTTTGTCAATTGTGTTTAACTTTTCAAAAAACAGCTTTTTGTTGCCTTGATCTTTTGTATTGTTTACTTTAATGTCATTTATTTCTGCTGTCATCTTTATTATTTATTTTCCTCTACTAATTTTGGATTTGGTTTGTTCTTGCTTTTCTAGTTCTTTAAGATGCATTGTTAGATTTTTATGTGAAGTTTCTCCTCTTTTTTAATGTAGGCACTTATAGCTATAAACTTCATTCTTAGTACTGCTTTTGTTGTAGCCCACTAGTTTTGGTGTGTTATGTTTTCATTATAATTTATTTCAAGAAATTTTTCAATTTCCTTCTTAATATCTTCATTGGCCCACTAGTCATTCAGAAGTATATTGTCTAATTTCCATTCAGGGTAGTGGGCTCCCTTCTGGCCCAAGGCAAGTCCAGAAATGCCATCCAAGAGTCAAGTCCTAGAATCAGTTACCTCAAAGACCTGCTTGGTGCTCTACCCACTGTGATGGACCTAGTACTTGAAGCCAGCAAGTCTTAGAGGGGCACCCAAGACCCCTGGTGTAGAACCTGGATACTGCTGCTTTTAATTCAAGGCCCAAGGGCTCTTCAGTTAGCAGGTGATGGATATTGCCAAGACTGTGTCCTTCCCTTCAAGGTGGTAGGTTTTCTTCTGGCCCAGGATGTATCTAGAAATGTCATCTTGGAGCTAGGGCTTAGAACAGGAGCCTCACAGCTCTGGCTGGTGTCCTATTCTGCTGTGGCTAATCTGGTACCCAAAATACTAGAAAAAGTCCTCCCCACTCTTCCTTCTCCTCTTCTAAAGCAGAAGAATGGGGTCTCTTTGGAGCCACAAGTTGTGCAGCTAGGGTTAGGGGAGGGGTGACATCAGAATGTCCTTACTTGCCCTAGCTAGTGTCTCAGTAGGTCATGTGCCCCCAACCCCAGCCCCCACCCCCAGTCCACTGTCTCTGGGCCCAGTTTAGACCTAGGACTCACCTAAAAGTTGCAGTCTTTGTGATCTGTACTGCCTTTTAAGTTTACTTAGAGACCCAGAGCCCTTTCACCCTTGGTGGCAAGGTTTGTGGTAACTCAAGTTTGGACCCCTGGGATCAGCAATTCCCCTCTAGCTAAGGTTGATTTAAATGTGCCCTCCAGGGGAGGGCGTCAGCTGAATTTGATCCAGTTTTCCTTTCTGCTCCAATATTAATAGGATAGCACTGAGTTCAATGCCTCACATTTCTGTGCTCTCCCTCCCCCAGCACCCAGAGACGCTCTGGGCACCACCCGCAATTGTCAGGGGTTGTGGTAGAGTGGTGTCAGCGATTCAAGGGTGTTTTTTCTACCTCTTTAGTGCCTTTTTCAGTGATACAAAGTTAAAAGCAGATATTGCTTTCAATTTGATGTTTGATTCTTATGAAGGTGTTTTGCTTATTTGGATAACTGTTAAATTGGTGTCCTTTTAGGTGGGACAATGGGTGGAGCCTTCTGTTCCACTATCTTTACTCCATCTCTCCACGTTTGAGCATAGTCTTGATCAAATTATGCTGAGGAATGCTATTGTGCAGTTTTCTTTTTTCTTTTAAAATATTATTTATCAATTAAATATTAGGAAACTGAAGTAGCCTCCAGTATAATCTTAGATGTGTTTTTAAAAATATAATTATCTGTTATATTTAAAAAAACTTGGATTTCTATAGAGAGATGCATGCAGTCAATTCTTATTATTTGTGGTCTTTATGTGCTGTAAAGGTGCCATGGACACTGAATTAGTGGATACTAAGCCATTACTCCCAGAAGAATTATAGAGACACGTTACTGTGAGCCTCTGTTCACAATATTTTCATCAATCAATCTATAAATAACCTTGTTTTATGTTTGTTTCTGTTTAAAGACACCTTCTTCAATATGGATTGTGATTCATTAACATTGAACTCAGATTCAATGATTACTACAGCTCACGCTTGAACAAAGAATATCTAACACACACATTTTCTCCAGAAGGCACATCAAAACTTCTTGTGCTTAAGAACACTAGACAGCAGTTCAGCACTATACTAGGGGACCATTTAAACAGTGAATTCACCAAGAAAAAACTCAATCAGGTGAAAAATGTAGCTCTAAATATGCTGTGAAAAAGGACATGTTTTTATTAGAAAAGATAAAACAGGAAAGCAAAGCATCACCTTTTTCTACCACAGCTGAGAACTTGATGTTGGGCCACCCAAACTTTTCACCGCGTTGAGCATGCACATCTATGAATGACTGTGAAAGTGCTGCAATTATTTATTTTCAGGTTACAAATAAATTTTAGGGAGTAGACAAATTCGCACATACAGTTTGTGAATGAGGATCGACCATATATGTGGTCAGTTTGCCCTGTAAACTGTAGATCCTCAAGCAATAGAAAATTAGTTTTATCCCAAGGCAGGCAGATCATGAGATCAAGAGACTGAGACCATCGTGGCTAACATGGTGAAACCCCATCTCCACTAAAAATACAAAAAATTAGCCGGGCGTGGTTGCAGGCATCTGTAGTCCCAGCTACTCGGGAGGCTGAGGCAGGAGAATAGCATACCCTGGGAGGCATAGCTTGCAGTGAGCCGAGATCGCGCCACTGCACTCCAGTCTGGGCAACAGAGTGAGACTCCATCTCAAAAACAAAAACAAAAAAAGAAAGAAAAAAGAAAATTAGTTTTTACCTAAATAACTTTAAAATATATTTTTCTTTATAGCAGCATGATTTATAGTCCTTTGGGTATATACCCAGTAATGGGATGGCTGGGTCAAATGGTATTTCCAGTTCTAGATCCCTGAGGAATCACCACACTGACTTCCACAATGGTTGAGCTAGTTTACAGTCCCACCAACAGTGTAAAAGCATTCCTATTTCTCCACATCCTCTCCAGCACCTGTTGTTTCCTGACTTTTTAATGATCGCCATTCTAACTGGTGTGAGATGGTATCTCATTGTGGTTTTGATTTGCATTTCTCTGATGGCGAGTGATGATGAGCATTTTTTCATATGTTTTTTGGCTGCATAAATGTCTTCTTTTGACAAGTGTCTGTTGTGGGGTGGGGGGAGGGGGGAGGGATAGCATTGGGAGATATACCTAATGCTAGATGACGAGTTAGTGGGTGCAGTGCACCAGCGTGGCACATGTATACATATGTAACTAACCTGCACAATGTGCACATGTACCCTAAAACTTAAAAGTATAATAAAAAAGAAAAAAATATATATTTTTTTCTTTATTGTCTTAACCTGAGATCTTTAAACAGAATAGAACATTATGATTACCTAGAGAACAAAAACAAGCAAACATTTCAAACAAAAAAATAATGATGTCAGGACATATCTTTGAACAATTGAACTAGAACAATGTGGCTTTGGGCCAGGAATTATTAGCTGTAAATGCAATTTTGTTACTTACAATATTGGTTTAGAACAAATATTGTGTCATTCAGGGATGTTGGGCAGGTGTACTGATTGAGCAAACATCTAACTATGCAAGCACACATTGCAATTAGTAAAGTAGATATAAGCCCAGCACTATAGTCAAAGAATATCACCCTGTCCATATCTATTGTATACTGAAAATGAAAAGTATAAAATTCCCTTGGGGAACATTTGTCTTCCATGCACTTGCTTTGTTCTATCCCAGTTTATGAAGCAGAGTTTGAAGAATATACATGATGCAATGAATTATGCCTGGAATAACCAATGTCCTCCCAATCGAGTGCACTCTTACAGTCTTAGACATTATAGTCACTTTAGCTTGGAGATTGTTATGATTAAACTTGTTCTAGAATGTTCTACTCTTGTCTATTTACCAGGATTCAGTACTGAATACGTTTGCCTTTCTTGCTAAGGTTCCTGGACCAGCCTGCATTGTATGATTTTCCCTTCTTAAAACAGAAAATAATACTGACACCAGAATAGAGGTGCAGAAAGGGAAGAGTGGAATAATAAAAACTTTGCTGTTGACTTCACATTTTTGTCTTTAAAGTTGTGGGACACATATATATTGTAAAGTTGTATTTGGTTCTGTGACCTATAATTTGGAAGTAACTCAACTCCTGAAAAATACATGCAAAAAATGATAATAATTTCTTTTTTTTTTATTCTTTGTAATGTCAATCCCATTACCTCACAAGGTAAGGAAACTTTTGCTCTGATCCTTGGTGAGGCTCCATGTTGGATGATTAATATGTTTTCTTTTTATAAAGCCAAGCAAATGTATTTTCTTTGTACAGTCTTCAATGGATTTGGGAATAGTCCCACGAGAAAACTTGCATTAACATCCAAGCTGTTGTAATTCTTGTGTGACTTTGAACTTAACCTCAATGAACCTAAGTTTTTCTATCAGCAAAAATAGTGACAATAATATTACCTCTCCTAAGCAATTCCTGAGAAATAATCTATGAAAAGCAGTTAGCACTACTTTTGATAGCTAGTAGGTGTTTAAAAAGTATTAGTTAGCATAGTTATTATTAGCTTTTTATATTATATTGTTTTCTGGATTTAAAACTATGTATTTCAACAGTGAAGACAGTATTCTAAATGTCCTTCATCTGGTAATCTTCTGGCTAAAGAGCATTTTTTGTGTGAGAGACCTTGCTCATCTATGGAGGCAGAGACCGTTTTAATTTTTTTTTTGCTTTATCCTTACTATCTGACACATCTGTAGGCACCCATATTGTGAATGGCCAGGTAAGGTAATGACTGGATCAATATATAAATCGATATAAATCAATTGAATTGAATATAAATCAATTTATAGAGGTTTAATAGAAAAGTATAAATATTTAGCAGAATTGCAATTTAGTTCTGCTAAATATTTATACTTCCCTGTTAAACTCTGTTTTTTCTAATGAATTCCAGCACCTCTTCTTCAGGTGATACTTAGAAGTGCCCCATCTACCCCATCAAGTCTGTTGGCTACTTCAAATTCATGCATTTTACTTCTTCAGGGGCCTCTTTCCTGAGAAAACACGTTAAATGAAGATTCATCAGCTTCAAAATATAGACAAGATGTATTTAAGTAATGGAGGGAAAGGCTTGATGGCTCTCCAATCTAAAGTGTGTCCAATATATGTATTTTTTAATTATGGGATAATAAAATATTAAGAAGAAATTCCATGTAATTTTCATAGTTATATATCAACCTCTCACACCATAGGGTGAATTGATTCATTTTTCATTTACGTTCATGTTCTGATTAAATAATTGAACATGCCCTACTCTGAAACACCAGAACAACTCTGGAATACAGCTGAAGGTGCCAACCTTCATTCGACTCTTGTTCAACCCATATCTCTTGGTAGTCCCCTAATAATCATGTTCCTTTCACATCAGTTTCTTCAGGCAACAGAGTATTTCCCTACATGGATATCACTCCTACTTTATTGGTAAAGCTATAGGAGAGGAAGGAAAAGAGAAAGAAAAACACAGAGCAAAATATCAACAACCCACATTTATTGAATCAACATTTCTGTAGAGGGAATCATAAATTATAATGCTTTCTCCACATAATTCTGATGATCAGTTATAATCATGAAGCTTTCTTTGGGAGCCTTCTAAAATGTATCCATTCCAGAGCCACATCAAGGCCTCCAACACTTCCTGAAAATTCAGATTCTGGGGTACATCTGATAACTACACTGAGGAATTGAGAGATTTCATGAGAAAAATACTGCAAAGGAATACAAGAACTCTCAGTGTTTAGTAAACATCATCAAGGCTTCTAGACCAGCTCAGTTCAACAGAAATATAATGTGAGCCACCAAAGCGAGTAACCTATAATTTAAAAATTTCTAGTACCCACTTTAAAAAAAAGTAACAAGTAACAGGTGAAATAAATTTTAGTAATATATTTAACCCAATATATCCAGAGTATTATGTTTTCATATTAAAGTATAATTTTTACATAATCTTTTTCATATTTAATCTTTGAAATTTCATGTGTATTTTACACTTACTGCTGATCTCAATTCAGACTAGATCTTAAGTATTCAGGAGCAACATGTGGCTTGTTTGCTGTATCGGAAAGCACGGCTCTAGAGACAGGTAAATGATTAGAAGTAAAGCCTAATAAGCACAGTATAGAACACAGCATTATTTAAATTTTCACTATGCACCTCAATCCTCTATCCTCAACATTTGAATTGTTTTAGGAAAATATTCTATAGAAAAGTAAAACTCAAAACCAAACATGCTTGAGTAAATTAGAATTTGAGAATGTTCAGACAGTCCCATTGCTCTTCCTCAAGCGTCCTCTCTCTCACAATCCCTGTATCGTAGCCACAGGTGTTGGATGTAGCCCAAGTTGAGAATCCCAGCTGTTTCACAGGGGCTCTGGCAAGTTGACAGCTGCTTTATTACCAGAGCTTGAAATTGAGGCCAATAAACTTAGCACACAGGGACCTGAAGTCCGGTTTGCGGAGACAAGGCCACCATCATGTGGAACGTGACGGAACTGCAGTAAGATTCACGTTCCCATTGCGTGGAGCAGACTCAAATGACCTAAGTCATCAGTGCATCCCCACTGGGACAACACTTCAAGAATGCCTAATTAACATACCTAAGAAACGTGCAAAACCTTGGAGATCCAGAGAAGGTTCAGAGAAGGCCAATTCCTATTTCAAAAGAAACAAAAGACAGACTGAAATAGCTAAATCATGCAAGGTCAAAACAATAAAAATCATAAAATGTAAAATGAGGACTTACACATCCACCTGCTGAAACCAAGGCTCACTGAATAAGAGTTCAAATATAATATTGGGTTAAATCTACGATTTTGATTGGAAAACTTTTAAAAAATCCTTATTGTAAGAGGAGATAGATTTTAAAATAAAGTACTATAGGATGATGAGTTTATCTTTTTGAAGAATAGGCCAGTATAGTAAATTATTAGGAAGGTTTGAAATGACAAGATGTATTTTGAATGGCAAATTGCTTTGGCAATATTAAGGAATTTAGACTGTTTCTATGCCAGTTCTATATAGTCTGTCTTCTGGTTTCATAACACCCTTACATTGTACATGTGTAAGACAATGAGAAAGTTTCAAAATATTCAAACATATAAAAGATAGGCACATATTATTGTGAAGTTGATAAAATGGTCAGGGTTTGTCTGTTGATGAAAATGAAAGACCATCATGTAATACTAAAAAACATGGTACCTGCCAGGTGCGGTGGCTCACGCCTGTAATCCCAGCACTTTGGGAGGCCGAGGCGGGCGGATCACGAGGTCAGGAGATTGAGACCATCCTGGCTAACACAGTGAAACTCTGTCTCTACTAAAAATACAAAAAATTCGCCGGGCGTGGTGGCGGGCACCTGTAGTCCCAGCAACTTGGGAGGCTGAGGCAGGAGAATGGTGTGAACCTGGGAGGTGGAGCTTGCAGTGAGCCGAGATCGTGCCTCTGCACTCCAGCCTGGGCGACAGAGCGAGACTCCGTCTCAAAACAACAACAACAACAACAACAACAAAAACAAACAAACAAAAAAAGTGGAACCACAGAGAATATTAGCGTGTTTTCACTGTATCTTCCACTGAAAGACCTGTGTTTTCCTTTCCCAGAAACAAGATCCCCAAACACATGATATTTGCTCCCTGAAAACTTCAGGGTGTATTACTAACCCTATGTTTTCTGAGCCTGTAGAAAAGATGATGTGAGCAGGAGCCAATATGGGTTTATTAATTAAGAATATGTAAGAACAAATTATTCTGTTTTGAAAAGGTTGACATGTAGGGTATGATAATTTCTACACAGCATTTAACTAAAGGTTACTCTTGTTTCTTGGTTAATAATATGGCGAAGTATTGTCTGGATTACCGTCCTACAAATTTGAGCAATTTTTCCAGACAAGTTTAGTTCTTTTTGTACTCAGGGCCATTTCTAATAGAATATTTGTAACCTCTCTGATTTATCTTGTCCTTTTAATATTATAGCAATGACATGACTTAATGCTTAGAAAACATGGTTATCAAATTTGCAGATGACATAAAATTCAGAGACTAGCTAATATGATAGATGTCACAATCAAATTTTAAAATGATTGTGCAGGCTTAATACAAAATGATGACATTTAACAAAGATAAATGATCTTGCATTTTAGTTAAAACAATAAATTTTATAACTAGATTGGGAAGACCTTTCTTTGAAGAAATTTATATAAAAATGATCTGAAACTTTTGTTTATCACAAAATACAAGTTTGGTAACACCCACACAATTTTAGTTTACTAAGATAGATTTCTGGGGTCCAAACCAAATTTGGTGATAATCCCCCTGAACTCCGTCTTTAACTGACAACATTTTGTTAATTTCAGGGCCACATTTTGAGAAAGAAACTGACAAATTAAATGGTATATGGAGAAAGAATTTTGAGATTTATAGTGCTGTAGAAGCCACTTATAAAAAGATGCTTTTAAAGAAAATGTAGTTATTTTCAGGACAGCATAGTGTTTATGTTCATAAATTATGAAATAAAAGAGATCTGAGTTTAAGTCCCAGAATAGCCATTAACCTTGGCAATCTGACCTTGGGTAAGGTGTTTAATGTTTTTCAGCCTCAGTTTCTGCATCTGTAAATTGTTTATAATAATGATGACAAAGAGGATATATGCTAGCAGAAGTTAGATTTTAAAGAGACACTGCAAAGTAGATATATTCCGTTTAGCTTTGTGTGATAAAACCACTGGAGGAAAGG
The DNA here is from genome assembly GCF_028858775.2 of Pan troglodytes. Classification (NCBI taxonomy): domain Eukaryota; kingdom Metazoa; phylum Chordata; class Mammalia; order Primates; family Hominidae; genus Pan; species Pan troglodytes. The sequence goes on along the minus strand of NC_072404.2, from coordinate 152,530,320 downwards.
GAATTTTGTTTAGTATATTGTAATAATTTGAATTACCCAATTGAGTAGTTGAGTTAATCCATTAAATCACCCAAATTATCTGTATAGGTAATGAGCTCTTGGCCACTTGAATAGCCACTGAAGCTATTCAAAGGTGTCTCAGTTAAGAGCTTGCAGGGGATTTCTGCTGTTAGTTGGAGGTTTGAGGATATATATGACAATATTTATGACCAGTAATTTTCATGAGGAAGTTGCACAACCAAGAGACAAGCAGGTGACCCACCTCTGAGTCTCTGAGTCTAATGAAAATAGACACACACCTTCAAACAATTACATTACAATGTGTTAAGGAATAAGCATGGAGCACTAAAACAGAACAAAGGAAGAGCACCTGCGATATCCACAGTTTACCTGTCTGATAGGATTTCTTTAGCTCCATTGCTCATTTTTGTTCTTATTTGGAATGTCACCCTTTAGAATGAAAACAACAGAAAACCTTCAAAGTATTTATTGTCCTGCAACACATTCTCTTCTCCCAAATCTTATTCTGGCATTCCGTACATTTCTTTCTCCCCCAAACCCTTCCTGGGCTCTTCCTCTTTAAGTCTCCCCACCTCATATTCATAAAGAAGTAGAAGGAACAACAAAAATGCAAAAACTTCCCTACATCCTGTTTTCTCTCAAGGCCTTCATTTTTTCTGAATAGACCAAATGTCCTTGTTTGCTTAGGAGTAGGAAACAGCCATTTTGGGCCTATAATGGAGATCTAAAATCTTCTCTTTTGCCAACAGCTTTTTCTAGTTATGTGACGTTAATATAGTTTTATTTTCCCCGCTGATTTCTGAGCTTACATTTTGACTGGACTTGAATGTTCTACAGCTGCTTTGCTTCTTTGGAAAAAACACAACCAGTTTTCTAGCTTTATTCCCAGGTTGTATGGGTATCCAGTCCTATCCTGTCTCTCGGACTGCTACTCCTCTAGGTGTTCAGTCATAGGGGCCACACCATAACATTCCATTTTGGAAGGGACAGAGGGAAATTATCTGTTTCTCTTAACGTAACCATTTAATTTATTGTTTTGGGGGGATATTTGTGAAGAGGGTGACTTGGCTGCTGATATCTCTCTCTGTAAAAAACATATTTCTAGCATTTGAGAGCACTCTGCATTTGCATGCAAAACAAGAGAAGCTCACCTCTTTGTACAGCCAAGTGGGATTGCTACAGACTTAGGATGCTGCTGCTTAAAACGGATTTTTACCTAAGCCGTATCATATCTTGTTTTTCCACTTCTTCCTTTGACTGCTGAATCCATTCCACATTCAGTGTACAGATTGACTTGGTAATAAAGATAGATAATCAATCACTAAGCTGGCAGAAAGACAAGGAAGGCATCCCGGCAGAGCCATCTGATCCCTGAGGAGAGAAGGATGTATGGAAGTTGGTGGCTGGCCAGAAGGAAACATTCCCTTGAGCATGAAACAGGGACATTTTTCTCTTTGTACAGTTCATATTATCAGTTTACATTTGAATCCTTGAAGTATTACAAGAGTTCCTGAGCAGTAATTTACCTTCCAGATGTTTTGGTTATTTTTGTTTCAATCTTGGTTTAATTTCTAGGTTTATTTTCTAAGTTATCAAAGCTTATTGCATGATAATGTCTGCATTTTGCAATTTATCAAAGCTTTTTTTATTTTTTGAGCAAAAGAGGTGTGATTTTTTTTGTATGATCAGTCTTTGCCAACATACCAAGGACTCGTAAATAAATGTTCCTTAATTTTCATTACTTAATATGACTAAAGGAGATGGGTAGTGCGAAGAGGAACTGGATAATTTTAAGCCGTGGCTAACACAAAAACCATAGCCAAATTGAATGATTCTGTAGGTGCACTAACCAGTTTACAGAATAATGTAACTAAAACAGCATAAGCCTGGGGAAGACATCCTACAGCCCTTTTAGTTTCTGAATTCTCTTTATTTCTCTAGTAAATTTTCTGTTAATTCATCTCGGGTTTGCGAATACACAGTTTTACTGCATTCAAATGGTATTGAGTTTGCTTTGTTGTTTCCTGACACCATAGCAGTAGTGCAAGTAAAATCAGATTTTGTTGTTTTGAACATAGCTAGATTTTCTATTTTTAACATTTTCTTTTTCTTTTCTTTTCTTTCTTTTTCCATCATCCAAAATCTTTAATAAGAGGATAGGATCTATAGTTTTTGTAGCCTCGGCTGGCCAGTCGGCCTCTGGTGCGCTCGAACTTCCGGTCCTTGGAGCGGATGTATGGTTTGGTGTGGCTGTACGGGGTTCCCGGTGCCTTGCCAAAATGCCGGTACACCTCTCAGCCCTTGCGAGGACCAGAGAGCAGGACGGTGCCACAGCCTTTCGGGGCATCAGGGGCCAGCTGGTCAAAAGTGAGGATCTTGCCCCCGGCCCCGAGGATGCCGCTGCGGGCCTGGCTGGTCATGCGCAGTGCACACACCTTCAGTTTGGGCATCTCCTGAACCCGTACGTCATCCGTTATGGTCCCCACAGCCACAGCCTTTCTGTTTTCCCGGTCAGGAAGCTTTATGTTCCGGATCATCCGGGAGAGGGACAGAGGTGGTCGGTTGGTGCGACTCATAAACAACCTCTTCAGCACAACCTGGTTGAATGTAGAGTTGTTCCGTCTGACCAGAAACCTGTACAGTTTGACCAACAGCCTCAGGTAGACCAATATCCTGGCTTTTGGGCTCCTTGCGCTGAACCTATCAGTCCTTGTTGTGGTGGATGTCAACTCCCATGATGGCGCCTTCTGTTTTGTGTGTTATTATTTTTTCCCTTGAGCACGGATAGGAGTTTCTCTTTTGCCCTGTAACTAAAAGAAAAAAGTTACATAGATTAAAGTGTGGGTTTCTTTTCACTGAGTTAATCTGGCATGTGATGATCCCACCTCATTTTTACATTTTTTAAATGTTTTATTTTTAATTATTATGTGTACATAGTAGGTATATATATTTACGTGGTACATGTGATGTTTTGATATAGGCATACAGTGTGTAAAAATCACATCAGGGTAATTGGGGCAACCATCGCCTCAAGTATTTATCACTTCTTTGTGATAGGAACATTAGAGTTCTACTCTTTTAGGTATTTATAAATATGTAGTAAATTACTGTTGACTGTAGTCACTCAATTGTGCTACCAAATACTATCTAACTATATTTTTGCACCCAGTAATCATCCCCACTCCCCGAGTCCTTTCCCTCTACTACCCTTCCCAGCCTTTGGTAACTATCATTCTACTCTCTATCTCCAGGAGTTCAATTGTTTTAATTTTTAGCTCCCACAAATAAGTGAGAACATGTGAAGTCTGTGTTTCTGTGCCTGGCTTTTTTTCACTTCACACAATATCCTCTAGCCTCATCCATGTTGTTGCAAATAACAGGATTTTATTCTTTTTATTGCTGAACAATAGTCCATTGTGGATAAATACTACATTTTGTTTGTCCATTCATCTGTCGATGGACGCTTAAGTTGGTTCCAAATCTTGGCTATAGTGAAGAGTGCTGCAATGAACATGAGAGTGCAGATATCTCTTCAATATATTGATTTTATTTTTGGGGGATATATACCTAGAAGTGAGAATCCTGGATCACATGATAGTTCTATTTTTAGTTGTTTTGAGGAACCTCTATATTGTTCTCCACACAGAACATTTATGTTTTTCTTTTCTTTTCTTTTCTTTTTTTTTTGAAACGGAGTTTCACTCTTTCACCCAGGCTGGAGTGCGGTGGTGTGATCTCGGCGCACTGCAACCTCTGCCCCCTGGGGTTCAAGCGATTCTCCTGCCTCAGCCTCCAGAGTAGCTGCCCGCTGCCACACCCTGCTAATTTTTGTATTTTTAGTAGAGATGGGGTTTCACCATGTTGGCCAGGCTGGTCTCAAACTCCTTACCTCAGGTGATCTACCCACCTCTGCCTCCCAAAGTGCTAGGATTACAGGCGTGAGCCACCACACCCAGCCACATTTATATTTTTCTAATTGTTTGTTTGATTTTTAGCTAAGGAAATAGCAATTGTGTTTTTTGAGGAACAACTGTTATCCTTAGTTTGCATCTTTCTTATTTCTTCTCATTATCTATTGTGTTCTTCATTGTTTTCTCTTTCCCTCTGGCTTATGGGAAACTTGTCAAGTTTGACCAGTGTGTCACCAACTCAATATTCTACAACGCCAATTCTGCTTCTTATTGCTGCCAAAGAAGATTGATATTTGTCTTTTCAGCTGTGTTTTCAATTTCTGTGAAATTATTTCTTATCCCACCTGTCTCTCATCCATTGTACCTTGTTATATCCTTGAACTAGCCTTTGCTCTCTTTTTGGTTTTCTTACTTGTTTCATAAAAGTATTTTTATTTAATTTCATAGAAGTAGACAGCTTTGTAGTTGTGTGTGCGTGTGTTTCAGGATGCACCTAAATTTGTAGAGGTTACTCTTTCTATAAAATTCTTTAAGTTGAAATCAATTTTTAAAAACCTCAATATTTTTATAGACTCCATGCAATAGTAGATATTTAAATTTTCCATTCCTTCATCTAGAAATAAGAGTTATTAGGCCAGGCGTGGTGGCTCACGCCCGTAATCCCAGTACTTTGGGAGGCCGAGACGGGGGGATCACGATGTCAGGAGATCGAGACCGTCCTGGCTAACACCGTGAAACCCCGTCTCTACTAAAAATACAAAAAATTAGCCGGGCGTGTTGGCGGGCGCCTGTAGTCCCAGCTACTCGGGAGGCTGAGGCAGGACAATGGCGTGAACCCGGGAGGCGGAGCTTGCAGTGAGCACAGATCGCGCCACTGCACTCAAGCCTGGGTGACAGGGTGACAGAGCGAGACTCCGTCTCAAAAAAAAAGAAAAAAAAAAAAAAAAGAGTTATTTTCCAGACACATTTTTTTCCAGGTACAAAATGCCTTCTCTATCCTATCTCCAAAAGGGATTTTTTTTTTTTTTTTTTTTTTTTTGCTTCATAGTTGGAAGCCTGAAGTTTCAAACTCTGTTCCAAGTGCCTAGCGGAATTTTATAATAATAATAGCTAACATATACATAGCGTTCACCATATTTTAGGCGTTGTTCCAAGACTTTACGTATTTTCATTCATTTGATCCTCCCAAAAGCCCTATTAGGTAGATGCTAATATTTTCCCTATTTTACAGATAAGAAAATTTAGGAATAAGGAGTCCAAGTAACCTTTGGATACCACATGGCTGATAAGTGGGAGAGCCAGGATCATAACCCAGGATGTTTTGGCCTTAGACTCTACCTCCTTATCTTACTGCCTCCTTAGACTCTACCTCCTTATCTTAGACTTTACCTCCTTATCTTACTACCTTAGACTCTACCTCCTTATCTTAGACTCTACCTCCTTATCTTACTACCTCCTTACTATCTTACTATAACTTCTCTACTGTAGCTTATGTTCTTGTGTGTGTTTGTTTTCCATATTGAAGGTTCATAACCTTTTTGGATCTCAGTTATCTCAATGAAAAAACAAACGAAGTACTCACTAATGTGCATTCAAAATTTTGCATACAGTCTTATATGATCTTGTATACTATAGATCTCTGGTTCCCCTGGGTTTTGATTCTCTGCTCTAATGGATCAAGTGCACTCTGAACACCCCAATGCCAGGGCTGTTCCTGATGCTCTTGAAGATTCCTCAAAATATGTCATCCATATTCCCCTTACATCCAGATTAATTGTTTTCTGGAAATTGTATCCCACTAGCTGAAAGAGAGATCTTGGCCAGATAAGAAGAGGAATGACAGTCAAATAACCTGGAAACAAAGTACTCATGAGATAAGGAAATTTTTGACTCACTTTCTGGGGATTATTGATTCAAGGGGGTAAACAAGGTGACAGCGTATTAACATTCTCTCAGATTACTCAGAAAATCTTGTATTCTTTCTAGTAATTTTGTGGCAGTTTGTAACAAGTCATATGTTTCATTAATTACAAGAACAGTGGGAAAAATCTGTGGTTTCAGTTTTACTGTGTTGTGAATGTGTACACTGTTTCTCATGATCTCATAAACATATTAGTAGAAATGAAGGCAATCACTGCTCACAAGGAAGAATCCAGGTTTCAAGGGGCCTAGAGCTTTTGCAATCTTAAGGATCATTTTAGGTTTGAATACTAAATTATGAGTATCAATTAGGTATAAAAGTGAATATTTATTTAGAAAGAGAAAGGAATCACAGCAATTAAGCATTAAAAAGCTGACAACGGTTGATTAAATAATCATGATTTTTCATTATGGAGGTTGATGTCAGCCTTCTGCTTGTCAGTTTTTGACGTTTCTGGTTAAGCGAGTCATGCAACATCTATGTTTACTGCTCATTCATCTTGCAAGTAGAAACATTGTGTATAGACATTTGTATATGTACCATATATCAGCTAGGCACTCACAGGGTATAAATGTTATAATGCAAGTTATATTTTTTCTTTTTACACTGAGCAAAGAACCATATGTAGCAATAAAGCCATTTGTTCAATAGAACTATATGATCATAAAATTTTAGAGCAAAGATGGATATAGTAGAGTGGATATGACTATATCAGTGACGTTTTTGATTTCAGTATGAGTGAAAGAATGTTAAACACTGTCATCAAAAGTGGATTGTTTAGTATTACAACTAGACTAAGTTAGATATCAAGTAATCCAGATACAAGTTTATTGCTATAAGATGAACTTTTTAGTTTTTTTATGTTTAGTTTTGAAAGTAATTTTAACATTTGCATTATGATGAGAATTTTTGCTTATTCAAAGCTATGACCTTACTTGATTTATATTTTAAAATATACTATTTACCATCAAAATATTTGAAGATGTTATTTCTTTTAATTATAAATAATAGAACTAAATATGAAAATTTCAAGATAAAACTTTAAAAGACAGATGTTTTACGGAGCACAAACGTATTTCTGATTTGTAGAACTAGTGACTTTTACAGCTGTCCTTCAGCCTTTTTCCATTTAAAAGTTGTCAGGCAAACAAGTTTAAATTGTAAAAAATATGTAATAAAAGACAGGCAAACCTCAAGCCTTTATTTTGGCTTTGTTTCTGTATATTCTTCCATATTAATACTTTCTTACATCTATTCTCTATAAAATAAATGAAAAATCTGGTGTATGGACAAAACAGAAGTCAAGCATCCAATATTACAAGAAAATTCATCTCCATCCTTCTTCTATCAGTTAAATTTCTTCTTGTCCCCATTTTCAAAGCACTGACAGTAAGTACAGGACAAAGAGCTATGGTAGTTCAGACATTTTAGAAAAAGTTCTTGTCATTTCACTATCTTTTCCCATTAAAGCTACTGTAATTCTCAGCTATTCTACAGCTAAACAACAGAAGGCAGTGGTAGTTTAAAGCAGTTTTAGAAGATTTAGTAGCAATTGGTGTTTAGCAATTGGCCTCACACTGGTCTTTGAAATGCCAAAAGTAAAGCTCCAAGAAAATAAATAATTCCTTCTGTTTTTTAACTGAATAAATATTTATTATGAATCTTAGTGATGTTGTGGGAGATTCAAAAGAAATATTACAGGTGTTTAGAGGCTCGTTAGAAAAAAAGACACATAGGAAACCAAAGTTAACAATTCAAGATTTCAGTCGGGTGCAGTAGCTTACTCCTTTAATTCCAGTACTTTGGGAGGCCAAGGCAAATGGATCACTTGAGTTCAGGAGTTCGAGACCAGCCTGGTCAACATAGTGAAATCCTGTCTCTACTAAAAATACAAAAAGTAGTCAGGCATGGTGGTACATGCCTTTAGTATCAGCTACTGGGGAGGCTGAGGCAGGAGAATCACTTGAGCCCAGGAGGTGGAGGTTGTAATAAGCCGAGATTGCACCACTGCAATCCAGCCTGGGCAACAGAGGGAGACTCCGTCTAAAAAAAAAAAAAAATCCAAGATTTCACTCATCAAATGTGTATTTCATGAAGGACACTGTACTAGGTTGGGAATGCAATGATGGAAAAAGACAAATTGCCAGCCCTTGAGTCTCATGGTCTGATGGAGATTAATAAAGACCTTGACCTCAAGGTGGGGCTGATTGTGAGAAGGGATGGGTCAAGAGCTCTATTCACATTTGGTTACTAGGGAGTGAAAATGGGTGTGCACCAGGAGTGATAAGAATGAGGTCTTCAAAGCAGGAATTTCTGCTGAGACTTTGAAAGGTCTAAGTGACATGTTTGGTATAGCTTGATGATGGAAATTTCAATGCCAGAATAGAGTCTGGATTTGAGCTGAAAATAAGGACCTTTTCCAGTTTTGAGTAGAGGAAAATAACATTAAGATATTGAGGACATACATTTTGATACTCCAAAATCCATTAAAACACATTAGGTGAATATGGAAAGTCATGTCATCAATAACATTCTTTTTCAAAGTTTCTTTTGATAGGAGAATTACACTTGTCAAAGGGAAAAGGCTTAAAAGCTTACAAAATAGAATTCACGACTTTAAGGTCAATAATTCTACATTCGGCAGTCAACTAAAATTTGAGACAGTACTATCATATGCCAGGCACTTGCCAGTACACAACAGTAAACAAAATAAAGGGGGGGTCTTCTCTCATGGAGTTCAGGAGTCTAGTAAAGTTAGCCACTATTTGTGTGCTATGCTAAGCAACTGATAATGCATTTTAATTACCATTGAGGGTAAAGCACCATTATTTTTGTTTTACACAAGAGGTTAAGAAGCTTGCCTATGGTCTTACAGCTAGAGACAAAGGTAGAGATTTTTAATATTTTAGTATGCTGTCTACAGCAGAGCTGTGGCTTCAGAAATTTACTAGTACACATTTAATTCCCTTTAACTGGGTTATTTTTAAAGGCTATTTAAAAGCAGAAAATTGTTAACCATGGCTTCTCTTCCAGCAGTGGCATGGGAAGGGGCAGCAGGGTTTATGGAGGAGTGTTTGAATATATTACATATACATATATACACACGCATATATATGTACATATATGAATAAATTTCAAAACTCTGTGTCTTTTGAGAATTTGATTATGTCTAGGTGAACATATCTTTAATATATTTGGGATTCTCTGGGCCTCATGGAATCAGATATTAATTACTCCAGATTTGGAAAGTTTTCTTTAGATACACTTTCGGCCTCTTTCTATGTTCTTTCTGAAATACCCAACACATGTATATAGGTTCTCTTGACAGTGTCTTATAGTTTCTTCATTATTTTTTATTTTTAGTTTTTGTTCCTCTTACTGGGTAATTTCAAATGACCTATCTCAAGTTCATTGATTCTTTCTTTTTGAGAGTCTACTGTTGAAGCTCTTAATAGAATTTCCTGGTTTACCTATTGTATTCTCTAGCTCCAGAATTTAATGATTTCTATCTCTTTGTTTTACTTCTCATTTTGTTTATGTATTGTTTTTCTGATGTCATGTAGTTCTCTATATGTATTCTCTTGCAGCTCATTTGAGCTTTTTCAGTAGGATTATTTTGAATTATTTGTCAGGCAGTCCATACATCTCCATTTTTAGAGTTGATTACTGATGCTTTGTTATGTTTCTTTGACAGTGTTACATTTTGTTGATCATTCATGATTCTTATGGTCATGCATTACTGTCTGTACATCTGAAAAAGTGGGTACTTATTCCAGTCTTTACAGATTGCCTTCAGTAGAGAAAACCCTTCATCAGTCAGCTTATTCAGAGATTCTGTTCACACAATATGGTGTGATCAATGGCCAGGCTAGCCTGTTACCTGGTTTGTAGCAGTGGACTTAGAGCCTATATGTTAAGAGCCATCCTGAAGTGAAGATTTACAGGTGCTTGAGCCTGACCTGGATGGATTCTAAGTCTTCAGATACCAGCCTGGAGTATGAGGCTGTGGGGACCTGCCTATTACTGAGTTTTACTGAGGTGGGGCTTGTGTTGGGGTAAGAGGAAAATCTGGTTCTCATTTCATTCTCCTTTCCCATGCAATAGGTATCTGAGCCATACTGCCTGGGATGAGTGAAAGAATAATGTGGGTAATGAGAAACTGTTTTTATTCCCTTCAATCAGTCTTTTCTTATTTATTTTTTACACCCAGATGCTGTAATCTTTCACTTGGTTTTCTTAGCTCTTGTGAAGGTATTATTTTGTGTTGATAGTTGTTCAAATTGATATTTTTGTAAAGTGCTGAGCACTGGACTATCCTATTCTACCACCTTGCTGACATCATTACTTATCTTGGTGTCACACAGCTCTATCAGACATCTGAGGTCCTGTTAGAGGCAGGTTTCTCATTCAGGTGAAGGTATCTGAAAAACCCTTATGCAGACTGTTGCGTGCCACTATTTTCCCTCTTCAGATGGGTTAAGGATGCCCTACTTTCAAGTCATCCTGGAGTAGCATCTGCCACAGCTGGCCCCTTCACAAATGTTTGGTGCTCCACAGGGTACACCAGCCTAGGCAGAGGCCACAGGGGAAAAGCCAAACTGCTCCTGGAAGAAGTACTTGGTAGCTTTAATTCCGGAACTATCCTCTATCTATTTATCTATCTAAATACTTGGTAGCTTAATTCTGGAACTGTCCTCTACCTATTTATCTATCTATCCATCCATCATATATCTCTTTACTAAATATTAGTAATAAGATTAACTTTTATTGAATTTAATAAGCCTCTGTGCCTTTTCATAAAAATAATATTTTATATTGAAACTAAATGTATTTTAACTTGAAGAGTTTACTTTAATATCTAATAGGCACAAAGAAATTTGTTTAACTTACTTTTTAAAAATATTATCTGATTTACCAGATATCTGCATGTTCATGACCTGCTTTTCTTCTCAAATGAAAACAGCTTCATTGTATTTATTGTGACATATGTTTATTGTAAAGTTCAAACTATAAAAATATGAATAATAAAAAACTGCCTGAAGCCCACCAGTTATTAATTTATGATAGTAATAAATATCTAATAGATAGATGAGTGTGCATACACATTTATACATATTTAAAACTATAGTAGTTATATTTTGTAACCTGTTTTATACACTGTCTTTTTAATTCAAAACTGTTACATAAGACATTTAATGTCAGATGATAGAGATTTACATTGTCATTTTCAATGACCATAGAGAAATGTATTGTTTAAAATATTTAAATAAGCTGATCTTATACTTTTTCAAAATGAAACAACTTGAGAGTGAAAGGGAACCCTATTTACTGTCATCATGAAACAAGAGCCATGAACTGGAATTGTCCTAGGAAAACCAGGATACATGACTGGACTCTATTTAACCAATTCCATAATGCTGGACATTCAAATTGTTTCTAGTTCTTGAAACATTTTGAATGTGATGAATTATCTGCATGTTATCTGCAAATTTGCATGCTTATCTGATCAGCAGTTTAGGAAATGTACCTGTATGTGACTTCTGAGTCAAAGGATATATAAACTAAAACATTGGTAAATGTTTCCAAGATACTTTTCAAAAGTTTATGCATATTTATACTCCCATTAAAAGTACCAGGGAGGATATTTCCCTCACTTTATCTTCAAAGTAGATAAATCAGTTTTCTTAATCTTTGCCAAATTGATAGGTAAAAAGTAATATCTTGTTTCTAATTTTTATGTTTTGTTTTTGATTAGTAAATATTTTCTTTTTTTTTTTTACTACTTAGTGCCAATTTTTATGTATATGGCAATGTATGAGTAATAAGGGGTTAAAAGAGAAAGAGAAAGTGTCATCTGTTCTTATACTTCACCCATTTTTCTTTCTAACATACTTTTTTTTGGTTTTCATTGATTGTAGGAATTTTTGTGTAAATGGATATTTATCCTTTTATGATGTAGTATTATAATTTTTAAGTACATAGGCTTTGCAATCAATCCAAGCTTAGTGCAAACTGTAGTGCAAGAATTACTAGCTCTAGGACTTTGAACAAGCTTACTGAGATTTATGTATCTTTCATTTGTAAAATAGGAATACAGAGTTATTGAAATGATTAAATTAAATGATGCCTATAAATGATAAAAAAACTTATAAAATAATAATGATAATAAAGGTAACTACTAAATTCACTGTTATCAAAATTATATTGCAGGTGTATATTTCCATTTTGTCAGTAGCACCTTAAATTTTTTAAGCTACTTATGTCATTCAAAATTTCTTGCTCTTCTTTTAAAAGTCAGCAGGATGTTCAACATTTTTCTTTACATTTTCTTACCTTAGATGTCATGTCTTATAGAGGACACCACTAATAAGAAAATCATTATCTATATTTTCTTCTGGAGACTTTATGTTATGATTTGTGCATTTTGAGTCAACTGAAATTTAATTTGCTATTGTAAGTAAGATAGAGCTACAGTTTTTTCTTTTTTTTTTTGCCCTAGATGACTACCCAGTTGCCCCAGCCACTATTGAAAAGTCAGTTGCCTTTCTCATATTGAACTAACAGTTTTGTCATATACTAAGTTATATTTGAGTCTATTTCTGAACTCTCTGCCCATCAGTTTATTTACTTCTGTTCAATTGCCATACGTTCTCCATCTCATTCTACTGCTTGTATTGCAATCTCCCTCCACACTTCCGTATGCTTTCCAACTGTACCAGACTCTAATTTCCCAAATATGTCTTCCTATATTTCACACTTTCATACCTAATACTGTCATTCAGTTTGCCTTAAGAGTGTTCTACTCCCTTCCAACACATACTTATCATGTAGCTTTTTGGCGTCTTCGAAGCTTCAGTACAAGCATCACTTCTACTAAGCAGTCTTTCCTTAGAATCTAGTCATGTTTTGTTATCCTTTTTCTGTACTCTCATGGAACCATATCAATATTTCTACCAGGATAGTTTTCACATGGTAATCCTTGATTTACACATATTGATTGTATGTCTTCTCCCCTAGAAAGTGTCCAGAGACTGTGCCTTATTCAACTTGTACCCCCAGTGCCTGAAGCATAGGAGATGTCCAATAAATATATTTCTATGAATGAGTTATTTTGGTTTATTAAATGTTGTAAAATGTTCAGTTAAAGGAAAACATGTTGTTCCCTTTAATAACTCAAAGCAGTTTCAACTAAAGGCCTGAACCGCATAGTAAATTATAGAAACAAGAGAAGTGAGCAAAAGTTCCACTTTTGTTAATTTTGCTACAGTTGGAAGAAGAAGTGGGTGATTTCATGGCCAAAAGTAACATCTTTCTACTAAGGAACAAGCAAACACACACACACACACACACACACACACTCGCACACATATACATACATACATATATATGTATGTGTATATATATTCATATATATGTATATATATATTCATATATATGAATATATATATTCATATATATGTGTATATATATTCATGTATATGTGTATATATATTCATGTATATGTGTATATATATTCATGTATATGAGTATATATATTCATATATGAGTATATATATACATGTATATGAATATATATGTATGAATATATATACTCATATATATGTATATATACTCATGTATATATACTCATATATGTGTATATATACTCATATATGTATATATACTCATATATATGTATATATACACATATATATGTATATATACTCATATATGTGTATATATACTCATATATGTATATATACTCATATATATGTATATATACACATATATATGTATATATACTCATATATGTATATATACACATATATGTATATATACACATATATGTATATATTCATATATACATATATGTTCATATATGTGTATATATATTCATATGTGTATATATATTCATATATATATATTCATATACATATATTCATATATGTATATATATTCATATATACATATATTCATATACATATATTCATATATGTATATATATTCATATATACATATATTCATATATATACATATATTCATATATACATATATTCATATATGTATATATTCATATATATGTATATATTCATATACATATATTCATATATGTATATATTCATATATGTGTATATATATTCATATATGTGTATATATATTCATATATGTGTATATATATTCATATGTGTGTATATATATACATATGTGTATATATATACACATATATGTGTATATATATTCATATATGTGTATATATATTCATATATGTGTAGATATATTCATATATGTGTATATATATGAATGATATATGCTCAGGGGAATATATATATTCATATATACATGAATGATATGCTCAGGGGAAAGGAGCAGGAACAAGGTGCATCTGTCCACTGTATTTTACTTTTTTGATTTTGTTAATGGCCCTGAAAACAAAATTCAGATATTGGAGCAAAGAATATGAATTTGATGAAAAATTTTATATTATTTTAATGGGGAACAAATGGAAAAATTTGTTCCCCATTAGGGAACATGGAGGGACATTTGACTTCAGAGGCATATGGCACTGTGGAGTAGTAAAAGCTCTTCTATGTCCCTGGTGATGGAATGAAGTAGACAAGACATGAAGGGTTTTTGCGCCATAATCATTTCTCGGAATAGTGAAGCTTAGCCAAACAGGACAGAACAAAAATTAAAAAATTGTGTCTAAGTCAAAGAAGTTATAACCCAAAATTATTTCTGATTCTGAGTACATAATTCTTTTTGTTCAACAAATATTTATATTCATATTACATGCCCCAAACTGAAAATACAGCAAAGAGCACAGCAAGGTCCCTACCCTCATTGAGAATACAGAGTTCCCTGTGTTTAGTCTGGTGAGGAGAAACATGTCAATGGTGGTCTAAACTAAAAGTGAGAGTAGGTAGAGGATAAACTATGTATATATTTATATTTTCCCTTGGTCTTTCTATACTATAATGAACAAGTTATTAAATGACTTGTGCTTTCATGATTACTTATTTTCCAAAAACATTTATTACTGTTTCCTTCCCATTTTATATCCCCATCCTGTACTGTACATGTCCTTTCCCTAGTAATGGCTACTGATATTATAGATCTGGCTGCTCAGAGAGACCAGGAGCCTTCTCTAAAGTGGTTCTCAAACCCTGGTGTAGATAAGAATATGTTATGGGGTTTTGAAAATGGGCTTCTCCTCTGAGTATTCTGATGCAGTAAGTCTGAAATGGAATTCTGTCTTCTAAGGGTACCCCAAGTTGAGAATCACCACTCTGTGGAATTGAACAAGTATACTTAGTGATTGTAGATGACATTTTTACTTAGAAAATGAGGTGGTGGTGTTTGAAGAAAAGAACATTTTTATTACCTCTACATTTTATATACAACATATATAATTTTGACCATCAACAGCTAGTAATAGCTATCTTCCCCAGGTAGCCAGACCTAGAAATGACTGGCGTCTAGTTCAATAGCTATATTTTAAGGTCTGATCCATCAGGGTATAAGTGGTATGCTGAGTTTTATATATGTTCCACTCTCCATCCTATTTAAAGAGCCATTAAATCATTAACAACCAAATGAATCATACCAATGATGTCATGCCTTTTCCCGCATGTGTGTATACCTTTACTGTTGCCTGACTGGCAAATCTTTCTTTCTCTCTCTCTCTCTCTCACACACACACACCTCCCCAATGTGCTCACGCATACTCACTCAGGCACAAAATTATCTATCTTTAGATTTTTGTTGGACTCTTATCTTTTGTAAAACAATCAGCATAACAACTGAAAAAAGAATTTGAAAGAAAGAAATATTTTTCTTCCTCTTCTCCTCTCTGGCTACCTCCCAGCAAACTAAGCTATGCAGTTCTGGATTCTGTCTGACACATCTTAACTACTGACATTTAGCAGATGCTTCTCCAAGAAATGGGGGAGGGTGAAGGTGAAGCAGGGGTGTGATATAAGTAATTAGACTAACGATGTCTCAATTATCAAGATGTTCCCACAGTGTCCCCTTCTGTTAGCAAATCTGGAGCAGGAAGCCAGTCTTTAGGAAAGGAAAGGTTGAGTAAAAAGATACATTAATTTGAAAGTTAGAATTTCTAAGTTTAGTATTTATACCCCCCAAAAGGGCAGATAATTGTAAACTTTGATCTATACAAGATCACTAAACTGGTAAAAATAAAGTTAGTTTATAATAGCCCCCTCATCTCCAGCCCTTTGCCATGGCTGAGAGGATAATATGATTGTCTCCACTGATGTTAATGTTAACTGATTCACCTCCTTCTTTCTCTGTGGGCCTCACTAAGTAGTTATTCTTTGGTAGAGCACAAAGAAGTCCAGATTATGCTGCTCAGGTAAAAAATTTAGTGTATGCTGTTCATTTAAGAGTAACTGTACCCTCAGGGTTGGGTTGCATCACTATAATGTAAAAATTAGTAATGTTGGCTGGGCTTTTCAACATATCACATATAAACTTGAGAGTAATTAGTTCCTTACCATTATCCACTATTTGGATTTGTAAAGAGAGAAAATAAGTACTCAGCAAGAGAGAGCAAGCATGTAAAAAGCCAAAGTGGAGGCAAAATATATTTTAAGTTCAATAATGCATGCCAGTCCAGGCCTGTTCCTAGAGTCTTGCTGAATCCTTTACTTGTTGTCTAGGAAATCTTTCTATATACAAAGGCAAGATTTTGAAATGGGCAAAAGAGATTGCTGGATATCATTTCAGTGAAATGCTGAAACCTCCAAGGATTGTCTGATCCTGTAGAGGTGTCTGCCTTCATTTTATTCTGTTTTTAACTAGACTGTTTCACAATGCTGACAAGAAGTTAACCTGTAGAAATCCAATAGCAATGCAAATGATTCCTGTCCATAGAAATCCAAATTATGTCTGGTGGAATGCAATTGATTATCAATCTGTGGATATTAAATATGAAACAGTTTTATTAGTTTTTGCATCCATTGTAAATGTTTCAGCATTTCTAATAAGACTGAGTGTGTGATACTTTGAGTGCCTTTTTGAAATAGTTACAGCATCTATGATTTCTCTTATTAATTAATGAGTTAAATAAAATCTTCCATGTGTTTACATCTGTATGTCATGTTTATATGTCTTTTTAAGAATTGTCCTTTGTCATCCTTTTGGTGAATGCCACTTTAATTTAGTTAGAAGAAATTTGTTCGTTGCAGCACCAAAGGGTTCTAACTATTGCATAGAGTACCTTTCTTGCTTGCTTTTTTTGTTTGTCTGTTTTTTTTTTAACTAAGACAATCTACTTGACAAAACAAACCATCATGAGAAGGTGGTTTTGACACTTTAAGCTTAGAATAAATTGAAGTGTGTCTATAAAAACATGAAATATTCTTTTTGAAAGTACCATATAAATGCTAGTGCCTATTGCTAATGAACAGAATTGAATGGTATTAAGAGAAAAGTTATTAAGCTTCAGTGATACTCCTTCATATTGTGTGTAACCACCACAGGTATTGCTTTCTTTTTTTAAGTCAATGATTTTGAGTTTCATTGTCTTTAAATAGTACTGGAGACTGCAAAATTCTAATTTTTGATGACTTCTTCTCCAGCATTTTTTATTCATGTTCAAACCTCCTGTTATAACATTACCTAGTGACAGAACTATTATGATTTCTAAGATTGTAGTTTATTTCATTTTATCTTGGTTTTGGTGCCTTAGTTTCCAAAGTAAATTATCTAAAAGACTTCACTCCAAGAAGTGTTACAGATGCTGTCATGCATTGTACTATGTGTCCCTTTTGTTAGTTTCAAAGTCTGACTTCTCCTGACCTCATCCTAAGATTATGTGCTCTATTCCATTTACAGTCCCATAGTCCTATAACTGCTGGATGTAATGAGTATAATTCCAGCAATCTGGCAGTGCCACAGTAGAAAACATTGATGGGTCTGAATTTGATGCATGAAGGCTCTAGAGACTCTGTTGTTTTGGAATTTTAAGATCAAAACACCTCTTAAGACAGATGATTCTTCCTTCTCTGAAATTGAGGGCAGAGTCTGGAATGGAATCAATGAAGTTCAACATAAATGAAATGTAACACATTTTAATTAATAGTATTACCAGGCAAACTTTTTAAAGAGAGTAGCAAGACAAGTTCATAGAGCAATGCATTTTCCTTGTGTCTTTTTATCAAGTGTTGACCTCTGTGGTAGTGAGAATTCTAAAATGCACCCAAATTCTCATCTGAACCTACATGCCAAGTATAATCTTCTCGGTTTCACTGTTGTTGGGACCAATGAACATAACAGGATACCAGGTCATCGATTAGGCTATTAATCAGTTGGCTTTGAGCTAATCAAAAGGGAGATTGTCCTGGGTGGGCCTAACCTGATCAGGTAACCCTTTTAAAAGAAGGTCACACACTGGAATCTCTCTCCCACTCCTTTGGAAGAAAACAAATGTGGTGAACTGCCTCTGGTGAGCTCCATGTGGCTAAGACCTGAGGCAGCTTCTAGGACCTGAGGGCACTCCTTGGCTGACAGCAAGAAAACAGGGCTTCCGTCCTACAACCACAAGAAATTGAATTCTGCCAGCAACATACCTGAGTTGGAAGAGCACCTTGAACTCCAGATGAAAATGCAGTCCTACCAACACGTCGATTTCAACCTTGTGAGGCCTTGAGCAGGGGACTCAGTTATGTGTGCCCTGCCTTCTGACCTACCAAAACTATAAGATAATAGATGGGTGTTGTTTTAAGCCAGTGAGTTTGGACTAACTTTTTACACAGCAAGAGAAAACTAATGCAACCACTCTTCAGAAGTGGTCATTACAGACCTTGAAGGATATGTTGGTGTAAACTCGGGTTTCCTCAGAAAACAATATGTAGGGGCCCTTCAGAGAGAATCCACGGGAAGCCAATTCAGTGGAGTGGAACACAGCTTGTTAAGGATGCCCTGAGGAATTTGAACACAGATGCATTCTCTAGTTTGGCAAGGTGAGTCTCCCCTGAAGTGGAGCTTCTCATGCATGCAAAACTGGGAGAGGAACCATTTTCTTCCCACAATTTCTTGTGGGCTGCTCCTTTTGTAAAATACAATAAACATAAATGAATACAAAATATAAAACTTTTTTAAAAGGACATTCAAAATATAAACTCCAATTTTTTGTCATTCAACAGATACAGATTTACTCTGTGAAGTTGCCCTGCCACATTCCAAATGCTTACTCTCCATGTTGGCACTTATCTCCTTTGAGACCAGTTATGAACAGCAAACCAACCCAATATGTGAATCGCATTCTAAGGAGCACTGCTTGGAGAGGCACCAAATTCCACCAATGCCCTCTCTGCTTCTATGCGTGGAATGTACATCTAGCATTCAGCAAAGATAACTTGCTATGTTCAGAAAGGACCATGCCTAATTATAGGTATTTTCTATTTTGGAGCTAGCTGGTCATTTTTTAGTTCAGTGTAGATACTCCCCACACTTGCAATCAAAAATATAAATGGTAGCTCCAACTCCACTTTTTAATAGCCATGTGATCCTATAAAGTTATTTATGCTTCCCAAACCTCCTTTTTTTCTTCTTTGTAAAATGGCAATAATATCAGTAACATATCTCTTATGGTTGTGAAGATTAATGAGATAGCAGGTATGCATGTGTTTTGTAAGCTGTTAAGCACTTTACACATGCATGAATTAATAGTATTTCTATTCTTAGAGTTTCCCTCAATAACTCATTCCAGCATGCTCTGCACAGAGGTTGGGAAATGAGAAAAATCTGGCCATGCACTCTAAACAACTTGATTTTACTGTTACTAACAATTTCTGGGAATCACTGAGAACCGTGTGTGTGTAAATGGCAGATACTGAAAAGATCTCTTTGTTACATTAATAACAGGCTCCTCCGAAACTCTTGTTTATGTGTAGAATGTTTCTAATTAATAACATAAGCAGGAATAATGGTCATTGAATTCCATCCTCTAATCATGGCCTCCATTCTGCAGCTATTCTCACGGGTATGTGAGGCAGGCAGTATTTGTATTCAAAGAACATCTGCAATACTCTGTCTAGTACCATCAGCAGGCATTGTGGCATTTTAACATTACAACTTCTAGAAATGGAACAGGGAGAGGAAGACAGCCACATCAGGCTTACAACAGGAATCCCAGCTCTGCCCGTCAGTAACAGGAATTTGCGTGGTCAGATTGCTCCGACAATGCATTCGTTTTAGACATAAATACAAAAACCATTTTAGATTATTACTCATAAGGTTAAAATACTTTCTTCTCTGTGGTTACCTTCAACTTTTCACCTTTAAAAGAATCACTTTAAAGTAGATTTATTACATGATAGTCTGGTTTCACTTAGAGAATTAAAAGGCAGAGACAATATTATAACGTCCTAGCTGGTTTTTTTTTTTTTTGCCACTGGATAGAAATTGAATTATGTCTTCAAATATATTTTCCAGTTTACTATCCCATTGCCTATTTCTTTTAATCTTTATGAGTGAACCTACAAAAACAAAATCCCTCAGAGAGGAGGCAAATCCCTGTGGCTAACACTCCATGAGTCACTTTGAATATTTGTTATGACCTCAGTATCATACTATATCCATGCCTTCTGTGTTATCTAAACCTTGTCTTACAGAGTCATTAAGAAAATTGAGTATGTTTTGAGTGTGGGGGAGGCCTAGAAATAATATAATTTGTTTAATGAGAGAGCACATTCCTTAGACACAGTGGCTGCAATTTGTGAGACCTACAATTCATTAAACAGTCCAAGTGGGCACATTCTTGTGCAAAGACCAACGGAATGTTTCTTATTGGTCAGGACAGCTGAATTTCTGCTGCTGATAGTGACATCTTCCAGAATATATCTGCAAGGAAATGTCCTTCTAAATTACAACCTAGTAGCCAGTAAATTCTGTAGTAAGACTAAATATAAACAGAATTCAGGAAAATGGTGAAATAGGAAAAAAAATATTAATGATAAGAAAAAAGTGAGAGATGAAATTTTGAGAGTAAATTTCTGTGTATATTGTGTGGTGAGGGGGAAGAACGAAGAACCCAGAGATTCTCTAGATTCTCTCAGCTTCTCTGAACTCTATGTAGCTTTCTCAAATCAGAACTTCTCTTCCTGACCTAACTCAAATTATTTTATTTTGCTTAGAATTTCATTTCATTCAAGTGATAACTCTATTAAGAACAAATGGGACAATGATGACTAGAGATACAGTTCAACAAGCCCAGTTGGACAAGAGCTCTTAACTCTGTTGCCTAAAATACATTCATTGGAATCCTGGAATACTCTTTAAACACTATTGCTGTATTAATAATGATATTATAATCCAAGACATACTTCTAGCAAGCACTTTCTGTAAGTCTTAGAAAAGTCTTCTAAACAATACGTCTTGTCAATATGTGATTGCTGCTACTGTGAAATAAAGACTGGGTAGAGTGAGAAGCCAAGGATATGCAAAATTATAGCCACATTCTTATGTAGGCTACAACTCTAGTCTGCTATCCATGGAGCTGAATCACGGGATGAGAAAGGAGAAACCAGTAACAGGGCTTTTCAAGGTGATACCAAGAACACATCAAAATGGTAAGAAAAGCCAAAGCATAGATAGAAACAAGAATTTCAAGTAAGAAAGCTCTCTGGTGCTGGGCGTGATGGCTCACGGCTCTAATCCCAGCACTTTGGGAGGCCAAGGAGAGTGGATCACTTGAGGTCAGAAGTTCAAGACCATCTTGGCCAACATGGTGAAACCCTGTCTCTACTAAAAAAAAAAAAAAAAAAAAAAAAATTAGCTGGCCGTGGTGGCACGTGCCTATAATCCCAGCTACTCAGGAGGCTACAAGAATCACTTGAACTGGGAAGGCAGAGGCTGCAATGAGCTGAAATCGTGCCACTGTCCTCCAGCGTGGGTGACAGAGTGAGACTCTGTCTAAAAAAAAAAAAAAAAGGAAAGAAAGAAAAAAAAGAGAAAGAGAGAAAGATATCTGGTTTAGACGTAAATACCTTGAGAATTCAGCTAAAAATGTTATTTTAATTAAACTGTTCGTTCTGATTCTCCTCCCTTCATTGCATCAATCTGTTTTCTGGTCCAAAGTATTGCAGGGCCAGAAGAGCAAGGCCTATGTGAGTATGGGCATATCAGAGGAGCATTTGATTAAAGTTAGTGATTGTAGACAGAAACTTGGGGGTAATTATCTGCAAATAGATGCTTTGATCCAGGCATACTTTTTCAAGTTTAAACCTTGTGAATGCTTCCTATTTCATTTTTGTTTTGATTCTGAAGATCCCAGTAATTCGCTGATGTATTAGTCCCAAATTCCTCTACCTTTGTTGACATTGCTCTCAAGTCTCTGACTCTTGGTTTGCAGTTATCTGCAACCCTTAATTGTCAGTTTTGTTCTGACCCTGGGTTTTCTATCACCTGCTCTAATTTTCTTGTTTTTATTTTTTTGGTACGCTGGGACTACATTCTTGACTCTTTTCATCTATGTTGCATTAAGAAGCCCAAATAGCTTCAGCTCTTTATGCTAACCTCTCTCTATTGTCTTACCTGGAACTGTATAAAAATATCAATAGCTTCTGCCAGCTTTTAGTTTCAGCAAGACTTCAGGTTCTGCCTGGGGACACTATAATGTAATAATAATAAGATATTCTTGTTAATAATTTTGGTGAGGCAGTGTAAATAAAGTGTATAAAACTCTCCAGGGGAAAAGCAAATTGTAATAACCCGGGGCATTTGTTTATTAAATGGAAGAAATAAAATAATTAGGAGGAAAGATTTGACACATACGTAGAAATGGGTTGTTATAATATTTTTGATACATAAAATTTATATCATTGTTAAAGGTCTGAAAACAAAATATGATGAATTGTTGGCAGGAAGATATCACTGAAGAAAATAGATTACAACACTTGGGAATAAGTTACATAGACACCATTTTTCTTGATGAAAGGAATAATTTGTCATGATTTGTGTTTTAAAATGGAGTAGTTTGTGTGTGGAGGAGGGGGTGAGAAGCCCCTTTCAATAAAAATTTATAGGTGATGTTCTGATAATGATTAGTAGCGTGCAAGGTAAAATAACATTCTACATGAGAGATTTTATAATGTAACTTTTCACCAGATTCACTGAAATATCATTTATATAAAACAAAATTTACTGATTTTAAGCACGCAGTTAGATGGATTTTGTAATGGAATACAGGCCTGTAATCAGATCCAAAGTCATTACGTAGAACTATTACTTGTAAGTTTTTCACACATGCCCTTTATTAAGTTACAGAAGTTCTCTTCTAATTCTAGTTTGCTGAAAGTTTAAAATTTTATTTTTAATTTTTTTCTGGGTACTCAGTAGCTTTATATATTTATGGAGTACATGAGATATTTTGGTAGAGGCATGCAATGTGTAATAATCACATCATGGAAAACTGGCTATCCATCCCCTCAAGCATTTATCCTTTGTGTTACAAACAATCCAATTATACTCTTAGTTATTTTTAATGTACAATTAAATTATTACTTAATTTAATATGTTGTGTTATCAAATACTTAAGAAATGGATGTTGATTTGGTAGGCAGAGGCAGGAGGATAGTGTGAGCCCCAGAAGTTGAGACTTCAGTGAGCCGTGTTCATACTACTGCACTCCAGCCTGGGTGACAGAGTGAGACACTCTCTCAAAATAAAAAACAACAACAACAACAACAACAAAAAAGAAATGGAAGTTGAATTTGGTCAAAAGTATTTCTGCATGGAAATTATTATATGTAACTTGGTTTTTTGTTTGCTTTTTTTGGCTTATTAATATGGTGATTTGCATTGACAGATCCTCTGATAAACCAGTATTGCATTCCCAGGATAAATTCCACTTGATCATGATGTATTGTCTTTTTAAAAATATGTCATTGAGCTCAATTTTCTCTAAGTTTCTTTAGATTTTTAGTATTTACCCTCATGAGGGATATTGGTCTGTGCTTTTCCTGTAATATCTTAAACTAGTTTTAGAATCAGGGTAATGTTATTTTTATAGAATGAGTTGGAAAGTGATATGAATTGAACTTTGTGTTCTCACAAAATTTATTTGTTTAAGTCCTAACTCCCAGTGTGATGGTATTTAGAGATGGGGCTGTAGGGAGGTAATTAAGGTCAGAGTGAGGTCAGAAGGATTAGAACCCTCATGATAGGATTAGTGCCCTTATAAGAAAACACATGGGGGAATTTGCTTTCTTTCTTTCCCTTCCTCTCTGTGTGTCCAGAGGTCTTGTGGGCACACAGAGATGGCAACTACTTACGACTCAAGAGTACTCAGAATGAATCTTATATTACTCACATCTTAACCTTAGGCTATCTAGCCTTCATAACTCTGAGAAATAAATTTCTGTTGTTTAAGCCATGCAGTCTTGGTATTTTGATATGGCAATCAAAGCAGACTAAGGCAGGAAGCATTTCTTTCATTTAAATTTTCTTCAAGAGTTGGTGTATAATGGGTATTATTTATTTGAAATGTTTGGTTTTCTTCTCCAGTGAAGCTATCTGTATCTGGAGTTTTTCTTGTGAGAAGTTTTTTTTTTTCCCTACAAATCTAACTTAATAAATTGATATCAATATATTAACATTATTTATGTATTCAGTTATCACTGAGCACTTATACTTTGTGACTTTCAAGAAATTTATTTGTTCATTTTATCTAGGTAACTGAATGTATGGTGTTAAGACTATAAAAATATATTTTCTTATCATTCTTTTAATGTCTGTAGACTCTTCAATGATGTCACTTCTAATTCATGATATTTCTAACTTATTTTTCCCTAGTAAGTATGACTGAATGTTTATCATATTTATTACTCATTCTAAGAACGAATTTTTGGCTTCATTTATTTTTTCTTTTGTCTTTTCTATTTTATTGATTGTCACTCCAGTACTTACTCTTTCCTTTCTACCACAAATTCGAGCTCTTCTTTTTCTAGTTTCTTAAAATAAAGGTGAAGTCATTAATTTGGTACCTTTATAGTATTTAATGCCCTAAATTCTCCTCTCATTAATAAGTACTGCTTTAGTGGCATCTTATAAATTTTGGTACATTGTATTTTAATTTTTATTTTGGTAAATATTTTTGACCCTCTCTCAATTTCTTCTTTTATCTATGAATTATTTAGTTTCCAAAATTTGAGGATTTTTAAAATATCTGACTGTTATTGATTTCTAATTTAATTTTCTTGTTATCAGATGTCATTGTATACATTAACCCTTTAAACTTTATGGATAGAATATAGTCCATCTTTGTAAATGTTCTCTGTGCTTTCAGAAAGAATGTGTATTCTTCCGTTTCTGGTTCCGTGTGTTTTATAACTCAATTAGGTTAAGTCAGTTGGTAGCACTGTTCAAGTTCTGTAGATCCTTAATAATTTTCTGTGTGCATTTAATGTCAATTATAGGGGGATACTGAAATATCTGACAGTACTTCTAGGTTTGCCTATTTCTTCCTGTTTGATGAGTTTTTTTGTTATATACTTTAAAGCTGCATTATCAGGTACACGAATATTTGAGATTGTGAGGTCCAATTCATAAAATTATACCTTTAACATTATGTAAATCTTCTTTTTGTCTTCTTCCCTGGTAATATTCTTTGATCTGAAATATACTTTCTATATTTATATAACAAGTGTAACTTTCATTTATTAGAGTTAGCATGGCATAGTCTTTACATTCATTTACTTATTTTATTTTTGTCTTATATTTGAAGTGCATTGTTTTTTGCAGAAAGAATATAATTGGGTCTTGCTTTTTGTTCCATTCGAAAGTTACTGCCTTTGAATTGGCAGTTACACCATTTATATTTAATGTAATTATTTATAAGATTAGATTTTTAAAGAGTATGATCTTACTATTTGTTTTCTATTTATTCCATCTGATCTTTGTTTACTTTTCATTTTTTCTTGACTTTGAGTGGATTATATGAATGTTTGTATTATTCCATTTTATCTCTTTAATTTGTTTATTAGCTATAATTTATTTTGCGTGTTTAGTGTCCATAGTTTGTATCTATGATTTAACACAATCTATTTTCAAATAATATTCATGTGTTGTGTAAGAATATTACAGTAATACATTCCAATTTCTCCCTTCCTGATGTTTGTGCTCTTCTAGTCATATACTAAACCAAACACTGCATTGTCATTCTTTTTTTCCCCATTTTTGACTGTTATTTTAGGCTCAGGAGATATATGTTCAGATTTGTTACATGGGTAAATTGCTTGATGCTGTTACAAATTATCCCATCACCAAGTTAGTGAGCACAGTACTTGATAGGTAGTTTTTCCACCCATGCCCCTCTCATACCCCCTCCTCAAGTCATTTCCAATGTCTCTTGTACCCATCTTTATGTCCATTTGCACTCAATGTTTAGCTTCTGCTGGTAAGTGAAAACGTGGTATTTGGTTTTCGTTCTGGCATTAGTTTACTGTGGACAATAGCTTCCAGCTGCAGCCATGTTGCTGCAAGGGAGGTGTTTTTTTAATTTAATGGCTGTGTAGTATCCCATGGTGTATGTACCACATTTTATTTATCCAGTTCACTCTTGATGGGCATCTAGGTGGATTCCATGTCTTTGCTATTGTGAACAGTGTTGCAAGGAACATATGAGTGCATATGTCTTTTTGGTAGAAAAATTTATTTTCCTTTGAGTATATACTCAGTGGTGGTATTGCGGGGTCAAATGGTAGTTCTGTTTTAAGTTCTTTGAGAAATCTCCATACTGCTTTCCACAGTGGCTGAACTAATTTACATCCTAATCCACAGTATATAAGTATTCCCTTTTCTCCACAACCCCACCAGCGTCTGCTATTCTTTTACTTTTTTATAGTAGCCATTCTGACTTATGTGTGAGATGGTATTTCACTGTGGTTTTGATTTGCATTTCTCCAATGATTAGTGATGTTGAGCATTTTTTTCATACTTGTTGGCTGCATGTATGCCTTCTTTCGAGACATGTCTGTTCATGTACTTTGCCCATTTTTATTTTTTATTTTTTACTTTTTTATTTATTTTATTTTTTATTTTTATTTTTATTTTTATTATTATACTTTAAGTTTTAGGGTACATGTGCACAATGTGCAGGTTACTTACATATGTATACATGTGACATGCTGGTGTGCTGCACCCACTAACTCGTCATCTAGCATTAGGTATATCTCACAATGCTATCCCTCCCCACTACCCCCACCCCACAACAGTCCCCAGAGTGTGATGTTCCCCTTCCTGTGTCCATGTGTTCTCATTGTTCAATTCCCACCTATGAGAATATGCGGTGTTTGGTTTTTTGTTCTTGCGATTGTTCACTGAGAATGATGATTTCCAATTTCATCCATGTCCCTACAAAGGACCTGAACTCATCATTTTTTATGGCTGCATAGTATTCCATGGTGTATATGTGCCACGTTTTCTTAATCCAGTCTATCATTATTGGACATTTGGGTTGGTTCCAAGTCTTTGCTATTGTGAATAGTACCACAATAAACATATGTGTGCATGTGTCTTTATAGCAGCATGATTGATAGTCATTTGGGTATATACCCGGTAATGGGATGGCTGGGTCAAATGGTATTTCTAGTTCTAGATCCCTGAGGAATCGCCACACTGACTTCCACAATGGTTGAACTAGTTTACAGTCCCACCAACAGTGTAAAAGTGTTCCTATTTCTCCACAGCCTCTCCAGCACCTGTTGTTTCCTGACTTTTTAATGATTGCTATTCTAACTGGTGTGAGATGATATCTCATAGTGGTTTTGATTTGCATTTCTCTGATGGCCAGTGATGAAGAGCATTTTTTCATGTGTTTTTTGGCTGCATAAATGTCTTCTTTTGAGAAGTGTCTGTTCATGACCTTCACCCACTTTTTGATGGTGTTGTTTGTTTTTTTCTTGTCAATTTGTTTGAGTTCATTGTAGATTCTGGATATTAGCCCTTTGTCAGATGAGTAGGTTGTGAATATTTTCTCCCATTTTGTGGGTTGCCTGTTCACTCTGATGGTAGTTTCTTTTGCTGTGCAGAAGCTCTTTAGTTTAATGAGATCCCATTTGTCAATTTTGGCTTTTGTTGCCATTGCTTTTGGTGTTTTAGACATGAAGTCCTTGCCCATGCCTATGTCCTGAATGGTAATGCCTAGGTTTTCTTCTAGGGTTTTGATGGTTTTAGGTCTAACGTTTAAGTCTTTAATCCATCTTGAATTGATTTTTGTATAAAGTGTAAGGAAGGGATCCAGTTTCAGCTTTCTACATATGGCTAGCCAGTTTTCCCAGCACCATTTATTCAATAGAGAATGCTTTCCCCATTGCTTGTTTTTCTCAGGTTTGTCAAAGATCAGATAGTTGTAGATATGTGGCGTTATTTCTGAGGGCTCTGTTCTGTTCCATTGATCTGTATCTCTGTTTTGGTTCCAGTACTATGCTGTTTTGGTTACTGTAGCCTTGTAGTATAGTTTGAAGTTAGGTAGTGTGATGCCTCCAGCTTTGCTCTTTTGGCTTAGGATTGACTTGGCAATGCGGGCTCCTTTTGGTTCCATATGAACTTTAAAGTGGTTTTTTCCAATTCTGTGAAGAAAGTCATTGGTAGCTTGATGGGGATGGCATTGAATCTATAAATTACCTTGGGCAGTATGACCATTTTCACGATATTGATTCTTCTTACCCATGAGCATGGAATGTTCTTCCATTTGTTTGTATCCTCTTTTATTTCATTGAGCAGTGGTTTGTAGTTCTCCTTGAAGAGGTCCTTCACGTCCCTTGTAAGGTGGATTCCTAGGTATTTTATTGTCTTTGAAGCATTTGTGAATGGGAGTTCACTCACAATTTGGCTCTCTGTTTGTCTGTTATTGGTGTATAAGAATGCTTGTGATTTTTGTACCTTGCTTTTGTATCCTGAGACTTCGCTGAAGTTGCTTATCAGCTTAAGGAGATTTTGGGCTGAGACAGTGGGGTTTTCTAGATATACAATCATGTCCTCTGCATACAGGGACAATTTGACTTCCTCTTTTCCTAATTGAATACCCTTTATTTCCTTCTCCTGCCTAGTTGCCCTGGCCAGAACTTCCAACACTATGTTGAATAGGAATGGTGAGAGAGGGCATCCCTGTCTTGTGCCAGTTTTCAAAGGGAATGCTTCCAGTTTTTGCCCATTCAGTATGATATTGGCTGTGGGTTTTTCATAGATAGCTCTTATTATTTTGAAATACGTCCCATCAATCCCTAATTTATTGAGAGTTTTTAGCATGAAGGGTTGTTGAATTTTGTCAAAGGCCTTTTCTGCATCTATTGAGATAATCATGTGGTTTTTGTCTTTGGTTGTGTTTATATGCTGGATTACATTTATTGATTTGCATATATTGAACCAGCCTTGCATCCCAGGGATGAAGCCCACTTGATCATGGTGGATAAGCTTTTTGATGTGCTGCTGGATTCGTTTTGCCAGTATTTTATTGAGGATTTTTGCATCAACGTTCATCAAGGATATTGGTCTAAAATTCTCTTTTTTGGTTGTGTCTCTGCCCGGCTTTGGTATCAGGATGATGCTGGCCTCATAAAATGAGTTAGGGAGGATTCCCTCTTTTTCTATTGATTGGAATAGTTTCAGAAGGAATGGTACCAGTTCCTCCTTGTACCTCTGGTAGAATTCGGCTGTGAATCCATCTGGTCCTGGACTCTTTTTGGTTGGTAAGCTATTGATTATTGCCACAATTTCAGCTCCTGTTATTGGTCTATTCAGAGATTCAACTTCTTCCTGGTTTAGTCTTGGGAGAGTGAATGTGTCGAGGAATTTATCCATTTTGTCTAGTTTTTCTAGTTTATTTGCATAGAGGTGTTTGTAGTATTCTCTGATGGTAGTTTGTATTTCTGTGGGATCGGTGGTGATATTCCCTTTATCATTTTTTATTGCGCCTATTTGATTCTTCTGTCTTTTTTTCTTTATTAGTCTTGCTAGCGGTCTATCAATTTTGTTGATCCTTTCAAGAAACCAGCTCCTGGATTCATTAATTTTTTGAAGGGTTTTTTGTGTCTCTATTTCCTTCAGTTCTGCTCTGATTTTAGTTATTTCTTGCCTTCTGCTAGCTTTTGAATGTGTTTGCTCTTGCTTTTCTAGTTCTTTTAATTGTGATGTTAGGGTGTCAATTTTGGATCTTTCCTGCTTTCTCTTGTGGGCATTTAGTGCTATAAATTTCCCTCTACACACTGCTTTGAATGTGTCCCAGAGATTCTGGTATGTTGTGTCTTTGTTCTCGTTGGTTTCAAAGAACATCTTTATTTCTGCCTTCATTTCGTTATGTACCCAGTAGTCATTCAGGAGCAGGTTGTTCAGTTTCCATGTAGTTGAGCGGTTTTGAGTGAGTTTCTTAATCCTGAGTTCTTGTTTGATTGCACTGTGGTCTGAGAGATAGTTTGTTATAATTTCTGTTCTTTTACATTTGCTGAGGAGAGCTTTACTTCCAACTATGTGGTCAATTTTTTCTTGTTTAATTATTTAAGTTCCCTATAGTTTCTAGATATTAAACCTTTGTCAAATGCATAGTTTGTGAATATTTTCTCTCATTCTGTAGGTTGTTTACTCGTGATAGTTTCTTTTGCTGTGGAAGAAGCTCTTTAGACTGCATTTGCCAATTTTTGTTTTTGTTACCATTGCTTTTGAGGGCTTAGTCATAAATTGTTTCCCAAGGCTGTTGTTCAGAATGGTATTTCCTAGACTTTTTTATGGGGTTTTTATAGTTTTAGGTTTTACATCTAAGTCTTGAATCCATCTTGAGTTAATTTTTGTATATGGTGAAAGGAAGGGGTCTAGTTTCAATCTTCTGTATATGGTTTGTCAGTTATCCTAGAAACATTTATTGAGTAAAGTCCTTTCCCCATTGCTTGTTTTTGTGAGCTTTGTTAAAGATCAGATGGTTGTATGTATGTGGCCTTATTTTTGGTCTCTCTATTCTGTTACACTCGTCTGTTTTTGTACCAGTACCATACTGTAGCCTCATAGCATAGTTTGAAATTGGGTAACATGATGACTCCAGATTTGTTCTTTTTGCTTAGTATTGCTTTGATTATTCAGGCTCTTTTTTGTTTTGTTCCACATGAATTTTAAAATATTTTTTCTAGTTCTATGAAGAATATCATTGGTAGTTTGAGAGGAATGGCACTGAATCTGTAAATTGCTTTGGTCAGTATAGCCATTTTAATGATATTGATTCTTCTGATCCATAAGAATGGAATGCTTTTCCATTTGTTTGTGTCATCTCTGATTATTTTGAGCAGTGCTTTGGAATTCTCATTGTAGAGATATTTTACCTCCCTGATTACCCATATTTCTAGAAATTTTATTCTTTTTGTGGCAATTCTGAATAGGATTGTGTTCCTGATTAGGCTCTTGGTTTGGCTGTTGGTGGTGTGTAAGGATGCTACTGATTTGAGAATGTTGATTTTGTATCCTGAAACTTTGCTGCAGTTGTTTATCAGCTGAAGGAGATTTTGGGTGAACACTATGGGATTTTCTAAATATAGAATCATGTCATCTGCAAACAGGGATAGTTTGAGTTTCTCTCTTTCTATTTGAATGTCCTTTATTTTTTTCTCTTGCCTGATTGTTCTGGCCAGGACTTACTATATGGAATAGAAGTAGTGAGAAAGGGCATCCTTCTTTTGTGCCAGTTTTCAAGGGGAATATTTCCAGCTTTTGCCCATTCAGCATGATGTTGGCTATGGATTTGTCACAGATGGCTCTTATTATTTTGAGGTATGTTCATTCAATACCTAGATTATCGAGAGTTTTTAAAATGAAGGGATGTTGATCATCAAAAGCCTTTTTTGCATCTCTTGAGATAATCATGTGGTCTTTGTCTTTAGTTGTGTTTATGTGATAGATCACATTTATTGATTTTCATATGTTGAGCCAACCTTCTATCACAGGGATAAAGCCTACTTGATTGTGGTGGATTAGCTTTTTGATATGCTACTGGATTCAGTTTGCCAGCATTTTGTTGAGTCTTTTTGCATCAATGTTCCTAAAAATATTGGCCTGAAAATTTCTTTTTGTTGTATCTCTGCCAGGTTTTGGTTTCAGGGTGAGGCTGGC
Source organism: Pan troglodytes (assembly GCF_028858775.2). Classification (NCBI taxonomy): domain Eukaryota; kingdom Metazoa; phylum Chordata; class Mammalia; order Primates; family Hominidae; genus Pan; species Pan troglodytes. The sequence continues at coordinate 152,498,376 of NC_072404.2, read as the reverse complement.
CTCATAGAATGAGTTGGAGAGGAGTCCCTTCTCCTCAATTTTTGGAGTAGTTTCAGTAGGAATGGTACCAGTTCCTCTTTGTGTATCTGGTACAATACAGCTGTGAATACATCTTTTAATGGGCTTTTTTTTCATTGTTAGGTATTTATTATTGATTTAATTTCAGAGCTCATTATTGGTATGTTCAGGGAGTCAATTTCTTCTTGGTTCAGTCTTGGGAGGGTTTATGTGTCTAGGAACTTAACCATTTCTTCTAGGTTTTCTAGTGTGTGTGTATAGATGTGTTCATAGCATTATCTGATGGTTGTTTGTATCTCTGTGGTATCAGTGGTAACATCGCCTTTGTCATTTATTTGGATCTTATCTCTTTTCTTATTTATTAGTCTAGCTAGCACCCTATCTATCTGATTAATATTTTTAAAAAACAACTCCTGGATTCATTTGAATGGTTTTTCATATCTTGAACTCCTTCAGTTCAGCTTGGATTTTGGTTATTTCTTGTCTTCTGCTAGCTTTGGAGTTGATTTGCTCTAGCTGTGATGTTAGGTTGTTAATTTGAGATCTTTCTAACTTTTTGATGTGAGCATTTAGTGCTATAATTTTTTCTCTTAACATTGCCTTATCTGTGTCCCAGAGATTCTGGTATGTTATATCTTTGTTCTCATTAGTTTCTAAGAACTTGTTGATTTTGGGCTCAATTTTATTATTTACACAAAAGTCATTCAGGATCACGTTTTTTAATTTCCATGTAGTTGCATGGTTTTGAGCAATTTTAAAGTCTTGATTTCTATTTTTATTGTGTTGTGGTCCAAGAGTGTGTTTGGTATGATTTCAGTTATTTTGCATTGGCTCAGGATTGTTTTATATCTGATTGTGTGGTTGATTTCAGAGTATGTGCCATGTGAGGATGAAAAGAAAGCATAACCTTTTTTTTTTTTTTTTTTTTGGTGGAGGGTTCTGCAGTAGTCTATCAGATCCATTTGGTCCAAGGTTGAGTTCAGGTACTGAATATCTTTGTTAATTTTCCGCCTCTGATCTGTTTAATACTGGCAATGGAGTGTTGAAGTCTCCCATTATTACTGCGTGGGCATCTAATTATCTTTGTAGGTCTCTAAGAGCTTGCTCTATGAATCTGGTTGCTCCTTTGTTGGGTGCATGTATATTTAGGATAGTTAGATCTTCTCATTGAATTGAATCCTTTACTGTTATGTAATGTTCTCTTTTGTCTTTTTTTAAAATCTTTGCTGGTTTAAAGTCTGTTTTGTCTGAAATTAGGATTGCGACTCCTACTTTTGCTGATTTCCATTTGCATGGTAGATTTTCCTCCATCCCTTTATTTTGAGCCTATGAGTGTCATTGAATGTGAGATGGATCTCTTGAAGACAGAATACCACTGGGTCTTGTTTTTTTTTTTTTTTTTTCCATCTAGCTTGCCACTCTGTGCCTTTTAAATGGGCCATTTAGCATGTTTACTTACTTTTTTTTTATATTTATAAGAATAGCAGATGTTTATTGAAGGAATTATCACTATTTCCTGTGAAACAATTTCATGACTCCAGTTTTATAACATCAGAGGCTATTAAAGACAGTCTGGTGACTAAAAACAACCTGACAATATGGGCATCTTTTAAATTTTATATTAAATGGAAAAAACAATCAAGAAAGGAAGTCTTGCTGAGGGTATAGAGCTGCAATGAAATTTAGTCTTAAGGGATTTAGAGTCAACAACTACTAATTAATCCTAATTATTCAGCTACTTAAAGCTGTTTTTTACTTCAATTTTCTTCCAAGTGAGACCTAACACAGGACACACCATCTATGAAAAAAGATTTCTAAGTCCAGGGTGACACTTTCCTCTCTAACAGAATTCTTTGTCTTACATATTGCCCTCTAATCAAGGCTATATAAAATGAGATTTTCATATTTTCCTCTCAACTAAAAAGAGCATATGTATTTTTATTCTACACAGGAGCAATTCTATATAACCAGGATATCTGTGGCTAAAATTATTGCCTCTTTATATTCCTCAGGAATATTCAGGGTATTAAAACTGTAAGTGAATAAATGTGATTAGACAAGAAACCAAATAACAAGAATGAGCAATACACAGTAGTTTAGTGATGTATATTTCAAAAGCACTGGGTTGGGTTCTTATGGGTTTTTTTGTTTTGTTTTGTTCTGTTTTGTTTTTGAGACAGAATCTTGCTCCGTGGCCTAGGCTGCAGTGCAGAGTTGTGATCATAGCTCACTCTAACAGTGAACTTCTGGGCTCAAGTGATCCTCCCACCTCAGCCTCCTGAGTACCTAGGACTACATGTGTATGCAACTATGACTGATTAGAGCTGAGTTTCTGATGGAGAAGAGAGAAGAAATGGCAGTACAGAGAGGTACATGAGTTGAAAGACACATAAGCTAGCAATTGAGGAATGCAGAGTAAGCACTGCCCTTGGGGAACAGCCAGGTTTCCATTGGAACAATAATGTGAAGAAAACACATTCATTCAAGACCAGCCTGACCAACATGGCGAAACCCCGTCTCTACTAAAAATACAAAAAATTAGCTGGGTGTGGTGGCAAGTACCTGTAATCCCAGCTACTTGGGAGGCCGAGGCAGGAGAATCGCTTGAACCAAGGAGGCAGAGGTTGCAGTGAGCCGATATCGCACCATTGCACTCCAGCCTGGGCAACAAGAGCAAAACTCCATCTCATAAATAAATGAATACATACATACATATAGGTGGCTCACGCCTGTAATCCCAGCACTTTGGGAGGCTGAGGCAGACAGATCTCCTGAAGTCAGGAGTTCAAGATCAGCCTGGCTAACTTTCAAGGTTAGTATTGATATATATCGATTTGATCCTGTCATTGTGTTGTTTGTGTGGTTGCTTTATAGTGTCAGTGGTCTGTGTACTTAAGTGTGTTTTTGTATTGGTTAATAACTATCTTTCCTTTCCATTTTGCTGCCCAGTGAGAGGGTACTGGATGGGTATCCCACATAACAGTCTGGTCACTTTCTTAGGGGTGCTACAGTATGCTGGGGGTCCATTCCACTTTGTAGTCACCTTGGATTTTCCAACACCTGAAGGTATCAACAGTGAAGGCTGCAAAAGAGCAAAGATGGTGTCCCGCCCCTCCCTCTGGAGCTTCATCCCAGGGAAGTCTGAAACTGCTGCCAGCTGGAAAATACCGGTGTGGGTGGCTAGATACCCTAGATGGGAGTTCCCACTGAGTGTGGAGGAATAGATAGGGGACCTGTGTAACAAGGCAGTCTGGCCACTTTTTCCATAGGGTGGCTGCACCAGAGGCAACAATGGTTATGGATAGGAGCTCCATCTCAGGGAAGTGTAATGCTGCCACACCAGTAGCTGGCTGGAGTTGCACGTCAGTGGGTCTTATCCTGTGAAATGTTGTGGAAGCAGGACCTGTAGATCCTCGCTCCTCAACCCCCTGGATTCAACCCTTTGCCTAAGGGTAAGCACAGGGGTCTAACCCTGCTTTGCTGGAGTTGCATCTGCTTTTGTTGGGAAGCCTGAATATATACAGCTTCTGGGGCGCTGCATGTGCCTGATTAGCTGCTCAGCCAAAACTCCACGTAGCTCTGTGTGTCAGATTGCAGGTCTGGTGGAGTGGGTTCATGAGGGGATCTCCTGACCCAAGGGTTGCAAAAATCCATGGGAGAAGTGTGTGTGCCTGGGATTGCTCACTCAACTCACCACTTCCCTAGGCAGGGAGGCTCTCCTGGCTCCACGTTACTCCTGGGTAGGTGGTCATTTTGCCTTGCTTTTCTTTGTTCTCTGTGGGTAGAGTTGTTTGCTTGATGCATTCCAATGCATGTACCTGGATGTTTCAGTTGAAAGTACTATATTTACTCACCCTTTCTACTTCTCTCTATGAGAATGGTGCATACCAGCTGCTTGTAGTCAGCCATTTTGGCCCATCTCCATGTCTAATCTTTTACTCTTACCCAGTGTGTTTTTCACTCATACATTGTAGTTTTCATCTTTAAGAGTTTGATTTGGGGTTTTTGCTATCTACTATGTCTGAAATTTTGTGAACACATTGTAGTTTTTACCTCTAATAAGTAGTTTAATAATAATGCTAGTAGTAGTGATAATAACTCTTTTAATGTACTGGTCTGTTAATTCTAATGTCTGCTTGAGCTTTGTTTTTGTTTCAATTAATTGATTTATATCCTTGCTCTATGTCATATTTCCTATTTTTTTTTGCATGCCTGATATTTTTTGGTTGGAGGAAAACGTTGAGAATTTTACCTTATTGGGTGCTAGGTATTTTGGTGTTTTCATAAATATTATTAATATTTAACTTTGTTCTGGAATGCAGTTAAGTTGCTTGGAGATAGTTTGATCCTTTTGGTTATAACCTTTACGATTTTTTTTTTTTTTTTGACAGAGACTCGCTCTGTCGCCCAGGCTGGAGTGCAGTGGCGTGATCTCGGCTCACTGCAACCTCTGCCTCCCGAGTTCAAGCGATTCTCCTGCCTTAGCCTCTCTAGTAGCTGGGACTACAGGCACGTGCCACCATGCCCAGCTAATTTCTGTATTTTTAGTAGAGACGGGTTTCCCCATGTTGGCCGGGATGGTCTTGATCTCTTGACCTCATGATCCACCTGCCTCAACATCCCAAAGTGCTGAGATTACAGGTGTGAGCCACCGCGCCTACTCAACCTTTACAATTTTTTTAAATGAGACCACAGCACTGCTCAAACTACTTTTCCTTAAAAAGAAAAGTACCTTCATGTGTGCTACACAATGGCTTATAAATACTAATTTTTCAGCCTGTCTGGAAGGAACAAGCACCATTCTCTGCCCTGTATGAACACTGAACACTCTTACCTCTTATGCTTTTAAGTGCTTTACAGTGGTTCTTTCCTTGGTCTCAGTTATTTTATCACATGCATGTGTTGATCAGTATTCAGTTGAATAGTCCAGGGGGACCCTTTGTAGATTTCCAGTGTTATCTCTGTACCACTCTCTTTTCTCTGTTACTCTATCCTGAAAAATCTTCCTAGATTCTGAGTTCTGCTTTCTCAACTCAGCAAGTCTGTTAGGATTTTTCTGTGTTCCTCCTCTCTGTGCCAAAGCCTGGGAATTCTTTCAAGGTAGTAATATATGCAATCACTGGGTTCACAATATTTGTTCCATTTCTCTGGAAACTGTCCTTTGCTGCTTGATGTCTAGTTTTTTTCAAAACATCATTTTGTGTTTTTTATCCATTTTTTTTGCTTGCTGCCAGTGGGAGATTGGAATCCAATATTTTTACTACATTTTGACCTGGTACGCATATGCTAAACTTCCTGTAATCTCTGACTGGATAGTCCTTCTGGCTCAGATTGGTAAGATTTCCTAGATGAGCCATAATATGAAGTTGGAGAGAGGAAAAGGACAGGAGAGGGTCAAGAATTCCACGCATTTAAAGTAGAAAAACAGAAGAACATAAGAGGTAGAGATACGTGGTATACTACCACAAATCAACAGACCTCGAGGTGTTTTGCTGATGTGTACATAATTTAATTTAGCACTTGACAGCATTGTTTTCCAGACAGAAAGAATCACAAATGTGATTTGTAATTTGAATCTGGAAAATAATTTCTTGGATAAGTGATGAGAAAAAGCACCAAGGTATTTCCAAGGTGGAGATAGTACAAAATAAGAAACTGATATACTTGATTTCTGAGATACCAATCTTTTGAAAAGCCCTTCATAGAGTAGGGCACTTAGTTTATCCAGCTCTAAATTTAAGACAGAGTGGGTGGAAGGGATGAACTTCATGATTGATTATCAAATAGCCTGTATATCTCAGTTTTCTATAACTCTAAGATAAGTTACACTTTATATGCAGTGAGATAGGAAATAACTATTTTTTAATTATGCCAATAATGTAGAGATTTTAAAATATTTTCACTGTTTGATTATGAGTTGGAATGGCTAAAATAGTTTTTTTGGAGCCCTAATTGACATAATCAGCAGAGTTGGAACTAAGCCACCTAGGAGCTTGTGTAAGCAATGCGATGGGCCTTTTACTCTTCATATTTTAGTTTCGAGTCAGTGTAAATATGTAAAGGAGAAGCCATACCTGGAAAATCCTTCTGATTATAGAAATGCCCTACTATGGCAATTCGCTGCGATTACACATCCCAGGGTCCACATTAACCATGCTCACTCTGTCTTTAATCAGAATTATTGTTGACGCATGTCTAAAGATCATGGCTATTGGGAGCCCAATTTCAATTTTTACAATACACAAACTTGCATTTAAATGCCCAGTTAAAATATGATACATTTTAAATAATAAGTTGTACTTTAAAATTTTATTATTATCTTCTATTTTCTTAGGTAATTGAAGATTATTTGGATTAAATTCTTAAGCATGTATATTCACAGTATTACATAACATAACAAAAAAAGAAAATTAAATATTTTTGAGCTTATCAGCACTTGATTTGACTATTGCATGTAGTGTCAAGTCCATTTGTACATTTTTCTGTAAGTAAAATTCTTGAGAATGTAGCGTGTTTAAGCTTTTTAAAATGTACCATTATAATTGATCATTATATTTTAAGGTTATATGTTGTTTTGTTTCCCATACTGTTGTATACTGTTGCAGCTCTTTGCGATATAATTTTTGATGAATAATATATCAACTAGTTGAAATACTACTCTCAGTTACATGATCATCTGCCTATATTTAGCACTGACTTATTTTTCAACTTTTCACTGTTGCGTAAAACATTATGAGTAACATTATGTGAGTATCTTTATGTCATTTGATTATTTCCTTGAGATTAGTTTGGTGCACTTCCTGTCCTTTGTCCAGTAACGTAGTATAACCTCAACAACAATATGACTTTTCCTTATGCATGTGACCTTTACAAAATGTCCCTAGTTGACCTTACCAGCCTTGTCTTACAGATTTCTCTCCCTTGACCTTATTTTTCCATCACATCAAACTCTTCCCCGCTCCAAGATTATAGCTCTGCACCTGGTGAAAGCACACTATGTGATACCATGCGGTAGTATAAAACAAGATTGGTCTATCATCTATCTATCCATCTAATGCAAAAGAAAGATAATGTCGAAAGGAAAAAATAAATGATTTCAAACATTTATATTCTAATACCATTTATATAAATTAAACACCACTTAGAGATTGCTTTTTAATCATTAGGAAGGACTATTAAGAAAAATTATTGTAAACTTAGAAATAAGGAAAAAGGATGACAGCATGACCTTCATTATCATGCTATGCTAATAAACTTGCTTAAAAAATCTACTTGCTCTATGGGCATATGCTTTTGCTGGACTTACCACTGATTAGCAGCAAACAAATTACAACTCTTTAGAGTTAGATGTTAATTTGTAGGAAGCTAATTACATGGCAATGATTTTTTCCATAAAAGAAGATAAATCTAAAGGTTTTACATTTTCTGTCTGTAAGATGAACTAGTTTTGGATTTAGTTGCGTAATCTTATTTCAGCATTATTTATTTTTGCTTTCCCTGAATGTATATGATATATATTCTGTTTATTATGTTTCTTTGAGTCAGGTTTGTCATCCTCCTAATTTCCTCATTAAATTTTAGCATATGTTCATTTTAACATACAAAAATGTACATAAACTATACACAAAAATAGCATCACCAAAAAATGTATTAAATATGCATTTGACTTTAGAATATGCATATTTATAAAGTATATAAAATATTAGAGTATGGTTCTCTTAGGGGATGGAAATAGAAAACATTTTTAAAAATATTATTCTACAGGCTATTAATTCCACAAAAAGATTTCCATAGAATAATAATCCCAAAAGGTAAAATACCAAGTTACCAAGGTCAGAAATGATTGCTATTTTATAGCACTTGTTTGAGTTTATAAAACAATTTTTATGTCAAAGGAATAACTGTAAGGAAAATAATTGTATTAAAACAGCTGTTTAATTTTGTGTCATAGGACACTTTTTAAACAATCTAGTTCAAGACTTTTTTGTTTGTTTTAATTTAACATTCCTTTACATATCTTATTTTAGGGATCATATGTTGAGAACCGATGCAGTGATAAATGATTAAATCATTTTAGCTTGATAGTAACATGGTATTTATTTTTTAAATGTAAATTTTTAATATGTATTAGATATTCTATTTCCAATAATGAGGAACTAGCTTAAATCATACTAATATACCTGCAGGAAACAAGTATAAATTCTTGACAAAATATTTTATCTAACTATTAAAAGGCAAGCGTAGCATAAAAGCAGGCAGGAACAAGAGAGGCGTCAACTGTGAAAAAAAATGTACTGTATCGAGTGATATTCACAGGTAAATGGCTTTTTGTCTGAGGGCAATTCCAGCTGCCTTAGAAGGAGGTAACAAGAACTCAGAGTAAACCATAGCCTTACTAGCTTGAAGATATGGGAGGCATAGTTTGTGACTTCCAGAGCCACTGGAAAATTAGTTGGAAAGTCTGGAAAAGGAGAGTATCACATTAAATCTGTGTAAATACTCCACCTTTCTTTTTTTTTTTTTTTTTTTTTTTTAGTGCATGCATTAGGGAGACACCAACAGTAAACAGCAACAGCTAGAAGTCTGAAGAACTGAATAGAGATTTCAGCTGCCACTTACCATGGAGGAAACACACCAAGGGGTCTGAGTTTAGCTAAGTTAACTGGCTGCTAAACTGAAACAAAAGTCAACACTTTTCAAAGAAAACAAACTCAAATCCAGAGTTTCTACAATGTATTATCCATAATGCGCAGTAGCCAGTAAAAAATTACTAAATATTTAAAGAAACAGAAGAAAAAATATAACCTATGTTACAAAGAAAACATAGTTGGTAGTAATCAAAGATGAGACAACACAGGTAATAGAATAGCAGGCAAGGATTTTAATGCAACTGTTATTAAGGTTATGAGGACTTAAAATTTAAAAAGATCTTAACAAAAATATATTGTATATTTCAAAATAACTAGCAGCAGAATTGGAATGTTCCTAACACAAAGAAATGATACATGCTTGAGGTGATGCATACCCCAATTACCGTGACTTGATCATTACGCACTGTGTGCTTTTATCAAACTATCACATGTACTCCATAAATAATACAGGTAGTATGTATCCATAGTAACGCAAATAAAAAACTTTAAAAAGGAGGCTGGGCGTGGTGGCTCACGCCTGTAATCCCAGCACTTTGGGATGCTGAGGCGGGTGGATCACAATGTCAGGAGTTCAAGACCAGCCTGGCTACAATGGTGAAACCCCGTCTCTACAAAAAAAAAAAAAAAAAAAAAAAAAAAAAAAATTGCAGAAATTAGCCGGGTGTGGTTGTGGGCGCCTGTAATCCCAGCTACTCGGGAGGCTGAGGCAGAGAATTGCTTGAACCCAGGAGACTGAGGTTGCAGTGAGCTGAGATGGTGCCACTGCACTCCAGCCTGGGCAGCAGAGCGAGGCTCAGTCTCAAAAAAAAAAAAACAACTTAAAAATAAAAATGATCTTAATGAATAAAAAATGGGAAACTCAGCAATGAAATTAAAACCATATGAAACAAACAGATGGAAATTACAGATCTTAAAATTATAATAATATCTAAAATAAATCTTTATTATATGTGGCTTAAAGCAGATTAGAGATTTCAGATGTCTGTCTTGCTAATTGGTAACTGGTAAGAAATTATATGTGGTATCTTAAGAGGAAGAAAAGAAGAGGAGAAATAGGTTTTGGAGCACATATTATAATTTGATTCTGCATATTCAGGATAAATTGCTAATAGAAAATCTGAATTATGAGGTCAGAAGCTCAGGAAGAAGCCCAGCATTTGAATTACAGGTTGACTAGCTCATCATTTAGTATGCAGATTGTATTTGAATTCATACAACTGAATACAATCACCTAAAGAATGTTTGTCATCTAAATATAAAAAAGATAGGAGATAAGCAGTTGATTAACACCAAATGTGTGTATTATATATATGTATATATGTATGTATATATACTTCTTAAAGCATATATATACTGCTTAAAATGTTATACATATGCATACTAAAAATAATTTGTTGTAAATCCATTGACTTATATTCAAAGTGACGAGATTTCTTTTTGCCATATATTTCTGTATTATAATTTATAATATTTGTTTTTTGTTCTTGTAACAAATTTCTCTGCAATTTTAGCTTAGATTTTACATTTAAATGTGTTTGGTGTTCACCAACAATTACTTCTTACCATAGTTTCTATATTCATCTTTTGATTATCTGGAATTTATTCTTAAATCATTCTAGAGGGTATTTTTGTTTCTTTGTTTTCTATTGATGTATGTTGCATTCTATGGCTTGAATTGTCCTGCAAATTTCTTGTGTTGCTACTTAGTCTGCAGTGTGGCAGTATTTAAAGATGGTGCTTTAAGAGGCGATTGAATCATGAAGACTGCTGTCATGGATAGATTAATACACTCATGGATTAATGAATTAATGGGTTGATGGATTAATGGTTTATGGGAATGGAACTGGGGAAGAGGATAGGAGACCTGAGCTAGGACACTCAGCCCCCTTTCCATGTGATGCTCTGCACCACTTCAAGAGTCTGCAGTCTCCACCAGTAAGAAGGCTTTCACTAGATGAGATCCCTCAATCTTGGACTTCTCAGCCTCCATCACTGTAAGGAATAAATTCTTTTTCTTTACGCATTACCCAGTTTGAGCTACTCTGTTATTAACAGCAGAAAACAAACTGAGATATTGAATTTCTTTAGTCGCTGTATTTTTTAGACAGTCTGCTTAATGCTTTTCTGCTTTAATGATAGCTTGGATGGAGATCAAACACTTGGATCCAGTGTTTTGATGTTGAGAGGCACGTGTTGCCCTGAATTTTCTGTCTTTATAAATTACTGGAAATTTTGCCAGAAAACCTATTAATATCTTTCCATCTTTTAGGAACTAAATATTATTTCCAGTCTGTCTTCTTAAGGATCTTTCTGTATTAAAGTTTTCCTGGCACTTCTTGGGATCATTCGTTGGTAGAGCAAGCTTTATTTCAAGAAATTAATCATTAATTATACTTTTTTTTCCTTTTTTTCTGTTATCTTCATGGACACTGGATATATTTTATGTTGTCCCTTCTTCTTGTACTTCCCTTATGTTCCTGCTTTTTAATTTATCTCCTTTCCTTTTTATTTTCCCGTTATTTTCTTCATGCTGTTTTCTATATGTTCTTGATTGTGGTTTCAGTAATGTCTTTTTTTTTTCCCTCCTAATGTGATTCCATTTCTATAACAAGTACAGTTTATCTCTTTTGTTTCCCAAGCCCCCTGAGCTTTGGAAACTAAATGTTTATCTCCTTTTTGCATTTCTTATTTAAGAGCCTGCATGAGTGACTTGAGTCCTTTTTGTCCTTAGGCAATGGATTCGTTCGTTTCTTAATTTTTAATTTTTTTAAAAAAGTCATTATTTTAAACAATTTTTTTTTCAATTTACAAAAAAACCAGTGGTACTTTTCTGACAACTAGAAATGTACTTCATTTGGGGGATATATTTCTTCTTTTCTTTTTACCGGGAGTGTGACAGGCCCATAATCATCTATTTTTGGTTTTTACTCATCTCTCAATGGAGACTGTTCTTGATGGAGAATAGACATAGTAATTCAGTGGTGGAGAACAGAAAGACATAGGCATCTTTGATCTTCCTTGATTGCCTTTGAACATACTTTCATTCATGTTGTTGCAGATGCAAGTCCTGCCCCAGGCTAGAAAGAAGTCACTGCAGTGAAGCCTTTCATATAATAGGTATTTTTCGTGGTTATATAGCATTGATTTGTCGTTGACTGACCAAGATTGGAAACCTCAGAACTTCCTGACTCTCACATATTGTCCTACATTTTGTCACAGTTATTAGCCTACTTTTTACAAAGATATTATGTCTGCAGGTTTAGTGTTTGTTTCTCTGCTTCTTCTGCCAGTGTGGAATGAAGAACTGGTCTGCTCTTTTAATAAAAGAATAAATGACTTAGCATTTATTCCCATAGCATTCATTCAATAAATATTTATTAATCATAGAATGTCACTTTTATGGTACAAAAATGGCACAGCGACTTGCTGGCACAGTCAGAACTTTCTCACTCTGGACCCCCAAATCCCCATCTCCTGCTCAGCTTTGTAATTATGCTGAAGGATTTGGTGAGAATGCACTCCATGCAGATGTCATAATCAATTGAAAATCTATGAGACTGAGCTTGTTGTGTATAAAAATCAGCAAAAAGTCCAACAAAACAGGGATAATTGAGTGTGTTCTACACTAGTTGAAATCGGCTGAGGCCTGCTCTGTGTCCTGTCTTGGTTTCTTCCAACAACCAGGTCTGATTTTCACTGTCCTCAGCAACTCTGCACTGTGGTTTATACTAGCATTTGTTTTCTGACTTCCTTTTCTGTTAAAAGCTGTAGGCTCTGATCTGGTGCCCAGCTTTTTCCCCGCAAGCAGGTGCTGCTACCTGATTCTGATCCAAACACAATATGAAGCTTCTTTCTTCAACAATTCCTTTTTCACTCTACATCTTTTGAAGAAAAGAAGAAATACAAGATTTCATTGTTGTTGTTTGTTTGTTTTTGTTTTTTCAAAAAAACTGTTTCATGTGGTTCCGAGGAAAGTGTAAAACGTCAAGTTGATCCCCTGCCTCTCGATTTTCTAGCAGGAATTTACCTTGGAATTTATCACATTTCTGAGTTTGATCGTGTCAGTGTAGCAGAGCTGGTCAGGTTTGGTGATGCTGACTCATGCTCACATTTTCACACAAAATACAAAAGTTGAATGCTGATTTACTAAATTTCACTGGAAATTATGGCAATAAAGAGACAGAATGTTTATATCTCCCTAGTTGGTGCATTTTTTTTCTTGTGAACAGGCTACATATAAAGACAACTTATTAGAAGATAACTTGGTGAGCATGAATCAGAATAAAATTATTTAGTATGATGTCAAGAATGTTTAGTGGTGTCCGACCTAATGCCTTGGTGCTTCCATCTCTAGCATAGGACATCATCTACCAGGAAGACAGAATGCCTGTGATATCCTGAGTCTTCCAACACTGTCAGAGCTGAAACAATCTTAGCCAACAATTGCATCCAATTCTTTTTCCCCGTGCTTCTTCAATAGGAAAAAGAACAAAAACTGTTTTAATTTGGTTCATGCATCATTATAATTTCTCATATTCTTTGTTTTCCTTCCTCCAGGCATGTGGCATGATTGCACATCCTCATCTTGTCGAAGTTAAGTATTATCATGTGATTTGCTTTGGCCAGTTAGTTGAGAGTGGAAGCCATTAAGAGCCAGCATGTGGTTTGCAACATTCTCTTTATCTTGCCAAAGTGATTAGTGAAGATTCCATTAACCTGTTTCTCTAAGTGAGGATGAGCAGGAGAAGAGCCACCATCAACCCAAAATCATAAGCAAAATATAAAACTTTGTATTTTTAAATCACTAACATTTGGGGACTGTTTGCTACCATGGCAAGATCTGGTTCATGCTGACTGATAGAGCTCCTAGTACACTGATATAGGGAGTGCTATGAAACAATTTCAATATGTGGTATTGACTTAATGGGTTAAATGGTAGATAGCAAGGACAATTTATTACAGACTAAAAGGGTAAGAGTCCTTGTTATGGAATGGCTAAATACTTGGTAAAAGGGGCAACTACAGAAACTTAGCAGGCAGTATGAGACATTCATATATGCTCTAGGCCCATAGTTAAGTTGAGAAAGACAGAGAGGCAAGGGGAAGAGAAAGCAAAAAATATTCAAAGTGAGAATTGTGACTCAAAAGAAACGGGTGTGGTCATTGCTCATAGAGCCAACTGCAATAAAATAGAGAAGCCAAAAATATGTTTGAGAGAATTGTGCTGTCAAAAGAGTCAACATTCGAAACTAAAATAGACCATGACTGAGACTTAAAAAGATCCTGGGGCTCCCAACTATCTACAGGCAAGAAGTGAGCTGAGGGAATTGCTCAGGTTCCAAGAAGAACATCTTGCTGATGTCCGATTCAGATATAGCCAAGGAGGCTTATGTAAAAAGAGAAGAATCACATAGCATGTGGATCCAGGGAGAAAATTCAACAAGTTAATGATTCCCAAAGAGGAGAATCAAGGACTATTCAAAAATCATATCCTACCAACTTATGGGGGAATCCTCCAAATGTCTTTTCAGAAGCTTTTCAGGATTTCTATAGATAAGTCTCTGTTATGTGGGACCAGTGTATGCTATGTGGCTCCCATTCTTCTTCTAGAATATTTACTGCAATTGTCTGTCATGGTTTCCTTATTATATTTAGGATTTTGGAAGAGTCCATGGGTCTTAAAATCAAGAAGATTCACATCCAGAACTAATATCAAGATATTATACAAGTCTATCCTCATTATTTTATCCTAGGTTGTAAAATTGATGCCATGACTGGAAAGACTTTTGGATTGCTTCCCTTGGTGGAGGTGGAGGACATATTTTGTATATGGGAAAAATAGAGAGCCAAATGTTTTCTTACCAGAAGTCTAGACTGTGGAAGTCATTAGAACTGTTGGTGGATCTTTTAGTTCTCCCCCTTCTGCAAACCTGAGAGGATTGGAATCCTTCTATCTTTGATGATAGTCATGGCCATTAGGCTTGGCTTTGGTTAATGAATTATGAGTAGACATAATTTGTGTGACTTCCAGAAAAAAAAGTATTTAATAGCAATTACGTGTTTTGTTATGTTCCTCTCTCCCTGGTGACTGGCAAAGTCCCAGATGGTGGGAGCTCCGCCATCTTGAGTTCCTGTGTGACTGAGGTGAGATGAGCATGTTGCATGAGCAATAAGTAAAACAAGCAATGTTTTAGCCACTTTAATTTTGGAAGTGTTTTTACTGTGGCACAACATAATACAGCCTGAATGTTCTAACTTCAAACTAGATAGCAACAAATAAAAGAAATATGTCGAGGAATTTATCCATTTCTTCTAGATTTTCTAGTTTATTTGCGTAGAGGTGTTATAAATGGTACAGGGAAAACTGGCTAGCCATATGTAGAAAGCTGAAACTGGATCCCTTCCTTACACCTTATACAAAAATCAATTCAAGATGGATTAAAGATTTAAACGTTAGACCTAAAACCATAAAAACCCTAGAAGAAAACCTAGGCATTACCATTCAGGACCTAGGCATGGGCAAGGACTTCATGTCCAAAACACCAAAAGCAATGGCAACAAAAGACAAAATTGACAAATGGGATCTCATTAAACTAAAGAGCTTCTGCACAGCAAAAGAAACTACCATCAGAGTGAACAGGCAACCTACAAAATGGGAGAAAATTTTCGCAACCTACTCATCTGACAAAGGGCTAATATCCAGAATCTACAACGAACTCAAACAAATTTACAAGAAAAAAACAAACAACCCCATCAAAAAGTGGGCAAAGGACATGAACAGACACTTCTCAAAAGAAGACATTTATGCAGCCAAAAAACACATGAAAAAATGCTCAGCATCACTGGCCATCAGAGAAATGCAAATCAAAACCACAATGAGATACCATCTCACACCAGTTAGAATGGCAATCATTAAAAAGTCAGGAAACAACAGGTGCTGGAGAGGATGTGGAGAAATAGGAACACTTTTACACTGTTGGTGGGACTGTAAACTAGTTCAACCATTGTGGAAGTCAGTGTGGCGATTCCTCAGGGATCTAGAACTAGAAATACCATTTGACCCAGCCATCCCATTACTGGGTATATACCCAAATGACTAGAAATCATGCTGCTATAAAGACACATGCACACGTATGTTTATTGTGGCATTATTCACAATAGCAAAGACTTGGAACCAACCCAAATGTCCAACAATGATAGACTGGATTAAGAAAATGTGGCACATATACACCATGGAATACTATGCAGCCATAAAAAATGATGAGTTCATGTCCTTTGTAGGGACATGGATAAAATTGGAAATCATCATTCTCAGTAAACTATTGCAAGAACAAAAAACCAAACACCGCATATTCTCACTCATAGGTGGGAATTGAACAATGAGATCACATGGACACAGGAAGGGAATATCACACTCTGGGGACTGTGGTGGGGTGAGGGGAGGGGGGAGGGATAGCATTGGGAGATATACCTAATGCTAGATGACGAGTTAGTGGGTGCAGCACACCAGCATGGCACATGTATACATATGTAACTAACCTGCACAATGTGCACATGTACCCTAAAACTTAAAGTATAATTAAAAAAAAAAAGAAAAAAAAAAAGAAATATTGTAGCACATTTTCCTCAAGATTTCTGGAATCCCAAACAAAATATTAGCAAAGGAAACTCAATATTTACCAAAAACGCACTATAAAAAAGTTAGATGCATCTCAGGAATGCAATGATGTTTTAATATAAGAAAATGTGTAAATTTAATTCACTGAATTAATAGATAACTGGAAATAGCCATCTCCTCATCTCAATAGACACAGAATAAATAAGTGACAAAATTCAAGAGCCATTCACAGTAAAACTCTCAATAAACTAGAAATGGAAGGAAACTAATTTAATCTGATACAAGAAAACAACAAAAAATTCTTCAACAGGCACAATTATAAATGGGAAACAAATTATTTTCTTTAGATTTAGAAATAAGACAGGCATTCCCACTTTTCTACTTCTATTTAATCCTATATTAAAAGTCCTAGAATTTGGAGCGAGATATTTATCCAAAATATTTATCTAAGCTATCTAGCCTAAAATAAGGGCATAAGAAGAAAGGAAGAAATAAAAGTGTTATTTGCATATAAACCTGTTTTCATAGAAAATTTAAAATACCTTGAGATGAGTCAATAGAATTTAAGCAAGATTGCTAAATTTAAGCAGATTGATATTTGTGTGTGAGATTTGTGTGTGTTTATCTCACACACAAATATCAATTCATATCCAGTCACCAGCAACAAATAATTAGAAAGCATAACAACAAATAAAAAAGATACCACCATTTATAGCAACAATAAAAACTACAAGAATAAATCCACCAAATGATGTTCAAAATATGCACATTAAAATTATATAACTTGATGGAAGAGCATTAAAATTACTTAAATGGAAGGAGTGATATTATATGTTAATGAATAACAAAATCTAGTATTGTAGTGATGGTAGCTCCCTCAAAGTGATCTATAGATTAAATACATCTTCAATGAAAATCCCAACAAAGACATTTTATGAAAATTGACCATTTGATTATAAAATGTTTATGGTGCACAGGGGACCTCAGTAGTTAAGATAATCTAAAAAAGTGTCAAGAGAGGAAAACTTGCCCTAACAGATATAAAGACATAAAACAATAGGGAACAAGAGATTGAAGTATTAGGACATGGATAGGAATGTTGATGAACATAAGTGAAAAAGCAATAACCGACCCAACCACAATTGGAAATGAGGTATATCTCAGAGATACATTGCCAGCCAAAGGAGAAATATAGGCTTAGTTAATGGGTGTGGTGTCTGTACACATGGAAAAAAGTGAAAATAGATACTGCAGTATGGCATACTGAAACATCAATCCCAAAGGGACAAAACCATTTAATATCAAAACCATAACACATCTAAAAGAAAATGCATGAAGTAAGAATAGACAAGTATATTAAATAAAATATAAGAAGTATTAGCTTTAAGTGAAACAAAATTGATAATTTAGACTGTATTAAAATTAAGGGATTATCTTTATGAAAAGGCATCTTAAAGGTGGAAATGTAAGCTGTAAGTTAAGAAAAGCTATTGCTATATATAAAGTTGAAACAAAATTAGTATTGTTATCATTACTGATAATAACAAGATATTCAGAATAAAGAGAAGAAAATGAGTAACACTAGAAATACTGACAATGGCTATGAGTAAATATAATACAAAAAAAACTTGTATAATCAATAAATTGAGAAGTTTATCATCTCTGGAAAACCAGTAATCTAGAAATGCAAATCACAATCTCAATACAATAGTATTTTACAACTATTTTTTTGTCAAAAATGAAGATATCTGAAAATCCCACATATTCCAAAGGGTATGAATGAATGAAATCTTCTTAGACATTAGGGTGAGAGTGTCAATTGTTAGGACCCAGTTTGACGGACTAGTTTGCATTACCTTTTGAAGTTGAACATTCGCATATTCTGTCATGCAGAACTTCTACTCCTCTGTGTTGCCAAGAGAATTTTAGGATATATGGTCCAGGATGTGTGCATAAGAATTCATAATTTCCATGTTCATAATAACAAAACTCTGGTAAAAGAAGTGTTCATTGAGGTAAATGAGTATAAATTCATATAGTCACTAAACAATGTTATACAGTATTTGAAATGAATGAACTCCAATTACATATAACAACAGAGAAATTTTAGTTCTATAATGCTAAGTGAATAAAAGCAAGCATTAAGAACATAGAACATGTGGTTTATGTAAAGTTCCAAGACTAGCAATAAAACAAGATATGTATGTAAATTATGATGTTTAAAAAAGGCCAAAATATAGTAAACTTAAAATTTAGGATGAGGGCGATATGAGATGTGTTATGGGAGGAATACACAGGTAGATAGATATGATATTGATAACACTTTAGTTTTTAGTTTGGGCAATGTATTTATAGGTATTCACTATTAATAAGTGAAAATTTTAAAAATCCAAATAAAATAAAGAGATCTATGAATGGACCATTAACAATAAACATGGAACAAGGACTATATTTACTATATTTGACCTAATTCTGTGCATCTGTGTATTTATGTTTAAAAAATAATTACAAATATATTATACACACACATGCACACACACACACATAATATTCACTTCCTACAAAGGTTAAAACAGTAAGGTCTTGGCCAACTCTCCTGACTATTTCAGCCGCCCAGCTCCCCAAAAGCAGTACACAGTTTTCTTTTCTGAAAAGTCTTTTCCTCATTATTCATCTTCTTTCCTGCTTTCAAAATTGTGTTGCAGTCTCCTCTATTGTTTACCTTGTCTTCCATTCCCTTTATCCTGTGGGTTAACACTGAAAAAAAAAAGCCCTTCTACTATTCTTTTACTGGGATTTTCAGAAGATGACATACTTTCTATTTCTATTCAGTGATTTTTAACCATGTAAGTCTAAAACATGTTCAGGTGACTCCAAGCCAGTCCCTGCTTTAGGGGAGGTTGTAATATATTCTTCATAGACAGTTCTTGTCCTCCGTACGTGTGAGTGTGTGTAGGTAGGTAGAATCATAAAATAGATAAATACAATAAAATATAAATAATGGCATAAATGAGCAAGTAATGTTTATTTTATAAGGTGAAAAAACTGATGGATTATCTAATATATTTTGGACACATTGAGATTCACACTTCTGTCTGACTTTGAGGTTGCATTAAAAATATGTACACAAATGTGAAATAAATGGGGAATATAAATCTATAAAAAAGTGAAAAATAATAAACCACCTGACTTAACTATGAAAAACATTGGCATGCTTATAATGTTATTAATGTGGAATGACTACAAATGAGTATTTTGATAAAAACATTTTTTGAAATAGAGTCACTGTGAGTGCAGGTTTAGTAGTTGATATAAAAGAAATAAGTCCTCGTTTTCTATGGTAGGAGATAAATGGAAAATCAGACATAATAATGTGGCTTATTTGAAAATACGGCTCTAAATACTAGAAGGTCCTATAAGCTCCCTCAAGAAGCAGAATATTTGAGCATGTGGGGAAAGCAGGAGAAAACTGGAATTCATTTTAATGTCTCATATATTTTTAGGTTTCTTTTATTAAAATCTTTGCTTATGTCTTGCAATGGCTTGAGAGCCAGAGTCCCTTGTAGAGGTATTTTTAGTTCTCAGGATGTTCCTCTTTCCCATGGTTTTGAAAAACTTTGTCACCCAGCATAAGGCCTATAGTGCTCATACCTTTACTTCTTGAATACATACAAACAATTTCAAAGGTTATTTATTAATCAGTTAGGAAGAGGCAATGGCGCAAGCTATACATTTTGAAATATGGATATAAAATGTATATGAGATATGGAATTGTGGGTATAAGTACACTCCAAATAAATCCAGACAATCAACTGGCCATGGATTCACAGGAAAAAAAATGCATGACAAAGTATGATGTAAACAGCTAAATGTTATAAATGTTATAAAACAAAGTCTCTTTTCTTTTTATGTGCAACTGTATATTACTTATACAGGGGTACAAAGAATGTAAAGAGAAGCTTTAAAAACCACAAAGAAGTTAAATACACATGTGTGTATATATATATATATATATATTTACACATACATGCACACATATACAGGGTAAGAAAGAACCATTCCTAGTCACAAACATTCACATCCATATGTGTGTGTATATACATATAGATGCATGTTTTATGTGCATTGATAGTCAAATACAATGAAGAAAAGAGAATTATTTCATAGTACATACAAATGTATTGTTATTGTTAAACTCAGACTTGTAGACAGATGAGCAGAAACTCATTTTAAATCCCACATACGGTTTGAATATATTTATAAATATCACAGGCTAACACACACACACACATACATAGGTACAGAAATAAAAAAAGTGGTCTGCCCTTAAAATTATTAAAATATTAATACTTATGGATATGTGATGATAACTAGGCATGAGTGACTTGATCGATAGAATGAGGAGATATCTACACATCAAAGCAGTAGGGTAGGAGAGAATGAAATTAGAAAGATTTACAAAAAATAACAGTGACATTAAAATGTTTAAGGTACCATCAGAAATTAGAAGTGTTCTGTGTACAAACTAATCTTACATCTCTAGATATATGGAAGTGTTTTTTTAATGTCTGTTTACTTTTTTTAGCTTATAAAAATGTGTGAGCCCCAATCTGGGAAGTTGTGAAATAACAATCAAGAATAATAATTGGTGTCAGAATGGTGTTGTCCAGCACTGGGATTTCCTTTAAAGAATTAACCTAACAGTGGAGAACTTAGCAAAACCGAAGTGTGAATTTTCAGTATTAGAAGACTGAAGATTTAAGGCATGTCTGGGATTGAAGATTTAAGGCAGAAATAATCAGAAATTGCAAGGGAACACTTTTTGTTGTTGCTATTTTCAGTGCATTTTCACTGATTCTTATCAACATATTGCTCCTTTTTCCTTTCTGCTCTTTTGACAGAGAATATCTGCAATTGCTTGTAATATAGGTATTTTCCAGTATACACGATGTAACTTAAAAACATGTGCACACTGAGGAATAAGAGTTTTGTATCCATTGTCCTGTTGTGTAGTCTCTAAATAACAATTTTGCTTTGTTTCTTAATCTATAATACTGAGGACCTTAAAAAGTACCTTTTAAACTCAGGTGTTAAAAATTTCACAAGGTATTTGTTACCTGAAATATGTAGATTACTTTCTTTCTGAAATTCCTTAAGAGGGAAGGTAGATAGATGGGAGCTTAATATCCATGCTATGAATCATGATGCATTCTCACCAGGAACAATATTGCAGCTGTAGTTCAAAGTTGTTTACATGAAGCTCATATGTGGACTTCAGATAAATCAGCAGTTTTCAATGGGGATAACATCAATTCTTAAAAGATACTTTGTTGGAGTAATCATGGTTGTCACAATATTTTAGGTGCTACTGGCATTTGGAAGGGCTTAGGAGTATTAGACTGCTAGACATTTAAATGGTTAAAAAAAGAAAGAAAAGTTGCCGATAGTAGAAGCCAACTCATGTAAATAGAAAAAATTTACAAGATTGTTCACTATTTTAGAATATTACTGACAGAAATATCACTTATAATATTTGGTTCACTAATACACACCCCTGTATCACTCAACAATTTTAACCACATAATTCAGTGACTTGACATAGAACTTCAGATCTCTGACTACTTGATTATGTTTTTCTGTGTAGTTCATCCTAATTTTACATCATGAAATACAAATTGTTTTATTATAAATTACTTTCCTTTGGCTAGACTCCAATTATCCAAGTATTTTAAAACATAATTTAAATTTATTAAAACTCACCAAATATGTTTAAATCCAAAATCAAAAGCCCTGAACTTCCAAAAGCGTTGTTAAGAATTTGAAAAGGCAAACCACAGACTGAAAGAAAATATCCATAATATATATATCTGATTTGTATCCAGAATAAATAAAGAATTTTTAGTTCTCAATAAGGAGAATACATACACCAATGAAAGTTTTAAAATCCAACAAAGATATGCACAGATACTTCACTAAGGAGGATACAAATAGCCAACAGGCAAAATACGTTTAATATCTTTAGTCATTAGATAAATACAAGTTAAAATCACGACAAAGTAAGATGACACAGTAAAATGGCTATCATTGAAAAGACTGACAAGGTCAAGTGTTAGTGATGAACTAGTGCTCCTGAAGCTTTTACCAATTGGTGGGAATGCAAAATGGCACAGCCATTATGGAAAACTGTTTGGCAATTTCTTATAAAGTTAAACCTATTCTTTTCACACGAACTTGAAATCTTACACCTAAACATTTTTTCCAAGTGAAATACATCATGTGTCCCCACAACAACTTGTACAAAAACATTCATAGCCACTTTAATAATAGTAACTCCAAAGTGGGGAAACAAAAACAAACCCAAATTCCCATAACAGGTAAATTATACATAAATTGAAGGATATCCATGTAATTTAATATTATTCAACAATGGATGGTATTTGAATCAAGAAAATGGAACACATTACTGAAACAATCACTTGGATGAATTTCAAAACATGCTCTGTTAAGGAAGCTAGACACAAAACAGTTCAAATTATTTCTGTGTATATGAAATAATTGAAAATACAAAACTCATTTACAGTGATAGAAAGAGGGTTAGTGGTTGCCTCAGGCTGTTTATGGCAATGGTGATGAGCTTAAGGGAGCAAGAAGGAATGTTTTGAGCATCAATATATTTGATTCTAAAATAGTTTAACTTTAAAACTATTAAAGCAGGATATAGTTCAGCTTTTTTTTCTAGATGTCACAAATAAGATGTAACCAGACAGTACCAATAGCTTGCTCTT
Source organism: Pan troglodytes (assembly GCF_028858775.2). Classification (NCBI taxonomy): domain Eukaryota; kingdom Metazoa; phylum Chordata; class Mammalia; order Primates; family Hominidae; genus Pan; species Pan troglodytes. The sequence goes on along the minus strand of NC_072404.2, from coordinate 152,475,304 downwards.
GCTCACTTGCATGTTTGTCCTTATATATACCATGTGCTTATTATCGTCAAAGTTACCTCGAAGTTTATGGCTTTATTTTTTGTTGCACACATTATTTCCATATATTGACATGGTCTCTGCCTTCACAATTACCAACACATGGCCAACCATAGAGCTCTGAAATCTGACTTGAAACTCATCTCTTTCAAAAGATTTCTTCAATTAACCTCTCCTTTCTGGAGCCTTTATTCAACATGACCCAGGATTTAAGAAATAATCCTTAATTTATGCTGCAGGATTTTAACATACCTACCGATTTTTTTTATGTTACATCTAGGACTTGTGTGGCCTTTTGTCACTATTATCTATACTATTAGGACTCAATAAACAATTATCTACTCAATCATTGAAAAATAATATATCTCTATCTACCAGAAATATGTATGTATATATATGCACACACACCATTTCTGTAATATATATGTACATATGTATATAGTATTTCTGATATGTACACATACAATTTCTGTAATATTTATGTGTAATATATATACTACTTCTGTTGCATGTATATTTGTGTGTGTGTGTGTATATATATATATATATAGTTTGAAACTATATATATCTTTCTTGGAAAGAGTTAGTGTACTTTTTTTATCTTGTATGTCCTTGAAAATGTGTGCTATTAAACTGTATGTTTTGCCAAACTCAGATAGATTTCTTCTGGAATATTGTCTAATTTTCTTTTCTCTCTTTGTCATCTCTTAGGTCAGTGATAGATGGCTGAGTTTTGCTTCTTTAAATCCAAAATCCCAACTGAAGGTATTGCTTCACTACACTGTCAAATGCCTCAATGTCTCAGTGCCATTATACATATTTCATAACTTCCTAGGTTTACACATACTTCTATTCCTTGTCATATTTAGTAACCTCTGAAGTATCTGCATGATTCTCTTTGGGGCAGTTTCTCTCCCATTTTCAGTTTTCTTTCTACTGCCTACCTATGTACTATGAGAACTCCCCCACCCATCCCTTGCCCAGAAAATTGCTTCTGTGTAGAAGATCCTGCTATCTTGGGTAAAATGGTCAGAAAGTACAAACTGCAATCTGGTCCTTTCTAAACGGAGATCTAATTACCCAGCTGGCTCCAGAGAATACAAACATTTTCACTCTGGACAGTACTTATCTGTTTTTTGCAAGTACATCACTTTGGAAAGCTACTTGCTCAGCTAATCTGTAACTGTCATGGAAATGTAATTTTTCCCTCCTCAAAACCAATAACAGGCACCTGGTAAGACTGCCTTATGCACCCATGCATTCAAGTCTAACTGTTTCCATGGAAACCTTTAAAATCCCATGCAAGGTTCCCAGCATCTTGCCATATTTCCCTTTTCTTTATGCTACTCTCTCTATCCATTTCTTTAGTGTCCTTGCATGCGATTACAGCACTCTGCCACTACTCTGTAATAGATTTCTCTTCCATTCTTGCCCTTGTCAGTGATTCATTCTTGCCGCGTTAGGAGGGCAGAGACTAGAGCTTATTCACATGTGTAGCCTCTTCAGTACTTAGTCCGGCATCTTAGACTTAATGGGCATGCAAAGCATATTTGTTGAGCTGCATTAGATTAAGAGCTTATTGTCTTAATCAGTTTTACTGATTAAAACATGCTCATTAAGAACTTCTTCAGCAGAATGATTGGAAAGATAAAATGAGCCTGCTGACTGAATATAGTGTTTAAACCACCAATTTAGATATTTCCAAACTAAATTTAAATTTTCAGTCAGTTCTCCCTCAAATCTTAAAGTCTGTACAATTTAGAAATGAAGGAAAGCAAATTAATATTGATTGAGAAGCTATTAAATAATATTTTAATTTCCATTTCTCTGTGAATTAAGTATTGTTATCCATGATTTACAGATAATAAACTTAAGGTCACAGTATTGAATAACTTTTCAGAGAGACCACACAACCAGTAAATGATGGAGTGCTTTTTCATCCAACATATTGGGTGTTCCCCTTGTTTCCTTTTAGGATTACTTTTATGAATTTAAACATAGGGATCTTCAATCTGAAAATAATGAAGGTCAATTATAATAACATAGCACCTCCCTATGAGCCATACGGTGAGAACTCACAATTATGCAAAACATTGTCCAAGAAGCATAATTTAAAGGCAAAGCAAACAACTAAAAAAAAAACTAAAACCATTAGTCACAACAAAAAAGGCAGTTCTGATGTTGGTAAGGATATGGAGAAAAGGGAACGTTTATACACTATTTGTGGGTAGGTAAATGAGTACAACCTGTGTGGAAAACAGTATGGACATTTCTCAAAGCATTGAAAACAGAACTACCATTTGACCCAGCAATCCCAGCACTAGGTGTTCACCTAAAGGAAAATAAATTACTATATTTTAAAAAAGCACCTATACTCATATGTTTATTGCAACACTTATTCACAATGGTAAAGTCATGGAATCAGCCTAAATGTCCCTCAACAGATTATTGGATAAAGAAAATGTGGTGTACATATATTATACCATGGAATACTACTCAGCCACAAAAAAGGATGAAATCATGTCTTTTACAGTGACATGGATGAACTGGAGGCCATTATCCTAGGTGAAATAACTCAAAAACAGAAAGCAGAAAGTCAAATACTGTATGATCTCACTTACAACTGGAAACTAAGCAATGTACACAAGGACATACAGAGGGAATAATAGACATTAGAGCCCCCAAAATGGGAAGGTGGGAGGGGGTGAAGGATGAGAAATTACCTATAGAGTACAATGTAACAATGTACACTACTTGTACATTGTGCCTGTAGTGTACCCATCACACTAAAAGCCTAGACTTCAACACTATGCAATATATATATGTAACAAAACTGTACTTTTACCCCCTAAATCCATAAAAAATAAAAATAAACAAGTCCTGGAAAAAAGAAGCAGTTGTTGAAAATTCTAAACTTTACCTGTGTTGAGGTGGGTGTGAACGCTTGGGATCATTGGTTTAGACATTTGATCCAATAAGGAAACGAATGGCACACAGAGGATGCTGAGAATGAGGAGATATGCAGGCAGCTAAAAGTAGAGAAGTCAGGAGGTATAATAAAAGCTGACTGAAGAATTAGGTATGTATACTATCCTAGACACGTTAGACAGGGAAGAAGAGCTTTAAATGGTTCAAAAGTCTTGAAAATCATGATCTCACTACAATATATGTAATATTTATAATAATTATTCTGAATTATTTCAAAAATGGACATCCTAAATAGCAAAAAATAATAAAACCAGAAAGTATTGAGGGAAAATAAAGTTTTTTAAAATTATACTTTAAGTTCTGGGATACATGTACAGAACATGCAGGTTTGTTACATAGGTATACACATGCCATAGTGGTTTGCTGCACCCATCAACCCGTCATCTACGTTAGGTATTTCTCCTAATGCTATTCCTCCCCTAGCCCCCTACCTCCTGACAGGCCCCAGTGTGTGATGTTCCCTTCTCTGTGTCCATGTGTTCTCATTGTTCAACTCCCACTTATGAGTGAGAACATGCGGTGTTTGGTTTTCTGTTTCCGTGTTAGTTTGCTGAGAATGATGGTTTCCAGTTTATCCATATACCTGCAAAGGACATGAACTCATCCTTTTTTATGGCTGCATAGTATTCCATGGTGTATATGTGCCACATTTTCTTTATTCAGTCTATCATTGATGGGCATTTCGATTGGTTCCGAGTCTTTGGTATTGTGAATAGTGCTGCAATAAACATATGTGTGCATGTGTCTTTATAGTAGAATGATTTATAATCCTTTGGGCATATACCCAGTAATGGGATTGCTGGGTCAAATGGTATTTCTGGTTCTAGATCCTTGAGGAATTGCCATACTGTCTTCCACAATGGTTGAACTAATTTACACTCCCAGCAATAGTGTAAAAGTGTTCCTATTTCTCCACATCCTCTCCAGCATCTGTCGTTTCCTGTCTTTTTAATGATTGCCATTTTAACTGGAGTGAGATGGTATCTTATTGTGGTTTTGATTTGCATTTCTCTAATGACCAGTGATGATGAGCTTTTTTTCATAGTTTCTTGGCCACATAAATGACTTTTTTGAGAAGTTTCTGTTCATGTCCTTCACCAGCTTCTTGATGGGATGGTTTGTTTTTTCTTGTAAATTTATTTAAGTTCCTTGTAGATTCTGGATATTTGCCCTTTGTCAGATCAGTAGATTGCAAAAATTTCCTCCCATTCTGTAGGTTGCCTGTTCACTCTGATAATAGTTTCTTTTGCTATGCAGAATCTCTTTAGTTTAATTAGATCCCATTTGTCAATTTTGGCTTTTGTTGCCCTTGCTTTTGGTATTTTAGTCATGAAGTCCTTGCCCATGCCTATGTCCTGAATGGTATTGCCTAGGTTTTCTTCTAGGGTTTTTATGGTTTTAGGTCTAACATTTAAGTCTTTAATACATCTTGAGTTAATTTTTGTATAAGTTGTAAGGAAGGGTTCCAGTTTCAGTTTTCTGCATATGGCTAGCCAGTTTTCCCAACACCATTTATTAAATAGGTAACCTTTCCCCATTGCTTGAATTTGTCAGGTTTGTCAAAGATCAGATGGTTGCAGATGTGTGGCATTATTTCTGGGGCCTCTGTTCTGTTCCGTTGGTCTATATGTCTGTTTTGGTGCAAGTAGCATGCTGTTTTGGTTACTGTAGCCTTGTAGTATAGTTTAAGGTCAGGTAGTGTGATGCCTCCAGCTTTGTTCTTTTTGCTTAGGATTGTCTTGGCTATATGGGCTCTTTTTTGGTTCCATATGAAATTTAAAGTAGTTTTTTTCAAATTCTATGAAGAAAGTCAATGGTAGCTTGACGGGAATAGCATTGAATCTATAAATTACTTTGGGCAGTATGGCCATTTTCATGATATTGATTCTTCCTATCCACGAGCATGGAATGTTTTACCATTTGTTTGTGTCCTCTCTTATTTCCTTGAGCAGTGGTTTGTAGTTCTCCTTGAAGAGGTCCTTCACATCCCTTGTAAGTTGTATTCCTAGGTATTTTAATCTCTTTGTAGCAATTGTGAATGGGAGTTCACTCATGATTTGGCTCTCTGTTTGTCTATTATTGGTGTATAGGAATGCTTGTGATGTTTGCATGTTGATTTTGTGTCCTTAGACTTTGCTGAAGTTGCTTATCAACTTCAGGAGATTTTGGGCTGAGGCAATGGGGTTTTCTAAATTTACAATCATGCCATCTGCAAACAGAGACAATTTGACGTCCTCTCTTTATATTTGAATACCCTTTATTTCTTCCTCTTGCCTGATTGCCCTGGCCAGAACTTCCAATACTATGTTGAATAGGAGTGGTGAGGGAGGGCATCCTTGTCTTGTGCTGGTTTTCAAAGGGAATGCTTCCAGATTTTGCCCATTCAGTATGATATTGGCTGAGGGTTTGTCATAAATAGCTCTTAATATTTTGAGATACATTCCATCAATACCTAGTTTATTGAGAGTTGTTAGCATGAAGGGGTGTTGAATTTTATTGAAGGCCTTTTCTGCATCTGTTGAGATAATTGTCATTGGTTCTGTTTATGTGATGGATTACGTTTATTGATTTGTGTATGTTGAACCAGCCTTGCATCCCAGAGATGAAGCCGACTTGGTTGTGGTGGATAAACTTTTTGATGTGCTGCTGGATTTGGTTTGCCAGTATTTTACTGAGGATTTTTGCGTCGATGTTCATCAGGGATATTAGCCTGAAATTTTGTTTTTTTGATGTGTCTCTTCCAGGTTTTGGTTTCAGGATGATGCTGGCTTTATAAAATGAGTTAGAGCGGAGTACCTCTTTTCCTGTTGTTTGCAATAGTTTCAGGAGGAATGGTACCAGCTCCTCTTTGTACCTCTGGTAGAATTCGGCTGTGAAGCCATCTCTTCCTGGGCTTTTTGTTGTTGTTGTTGTTGTTTGGTTGGTAGGCTATTAATTACTGCCTCAATTTCAGACCTTGTTATTGGTCTATTCAGGGATTCGACTTCTTCCTGATTTAGTCTTGGGAGGGTGTATATGTCCAGGAATTTATCCATTTCTTCTAGATGCTCTGGTTTATTTGCGTTGAGGTGTTTATAGTATTCTCAGATGTTAGTTTTTATTTCTGTGGGATCAGTGGTGATCTCCCCTTTATCATTTTTATTGTGTCTATTTGTTTCTTCTCTCTTTTCTTCTTTAGTAGTCTGGCTAGCAGTCTATCTATTTTGTTAATCTTTTCAAAAATCCACCTCCTGGATTCATTGATTTTTTGAAGGGTTTTTCATGTCTTCTCTCCTTCAGTTCTGCTCTGAATTTAGTTATTTCTTGTCTTCTTCTAACTTTTAAATATGTTTGCTCTTGCTTCTCTAGTTTTTCTAATTGTGATGTTAGGGTGAAGCTTAGTTTGGCTGGATATGAAATTTTGGGTTGAAAATTCTTTAAAAATGTTGAATATTGGCCCCCACTCCCTTCTGGCTTGTAAGGTTTCTGCAGAGAGATCCATTGTTAGTCTGATGGGCTTCCCTTTGTGGGTAACCCAACCTTTCTCTCTGGCTGTCCTTAACATTTTTTCTTTCATTTCAACCTTGGTGAATCCAACGATTATGTGTCTTGGGGTTGCTCTTCTCAAGGATTATCTTTGTGGTGTTCTCTGTATGTCTTGAATTTGAATGTTGGCCTGTCTTCCTAGGTCGGGGAAGTTCTGGATGATATCTTGAAGAGTGTTTTCAACTTGGTTCCATTCTCCTCATCACTTTCTGGTACACCAATCAAATGTAGGTTTGGTCTTTTCACATAGTTCCATATTTCTTGGAGGCTTTGTTTGTTCCTTTTCATTCTTTTTTTCTCTGATTTTGTCACACTTTATTTCATTAAGTTGGTCTTCAATCTCTGATATCATTTCTTCCACTTGATCTATTCAGCTTGTGTATGCTTCACCAAGTTCTCATGCTGTGTTTTTCAGCTCCATCAGATCATTTATGTTCTTCTCTAAATTGGTTATTCTAGTGAGCAATTCCTCTAACCTTTTATCAAGGTTCTTATCGTCCTTGCATTGGGTTAGAACATGCTCCTTTAGCTTGGAGGACTTTGTTATTACCCGCCTTCTGAAGCCTACTTCTGCCAGTTCGTCAAACTCATTCTCTATCCAGTTTTGTTCCCTTGCTGGTGAGGAGTTGTGATCCTTTGGAGAAGAGGTGTTCTGGTTTTTGGAATATTCAGCCTTTTTTCACTGGTTTTTCCTCATCTTCGTGGATTTATCTGCCTTTGGTCTTTGATGTTGATGACCTTCAGATGGGGTTTTTGTGTTGACGTCTTTTTCGTTGATGTTAATTCTATTCCTTTCTGTTGTTAGTTTTCCTTCTAATAGTCAAGTCCCTCTACTGCAGGTCTGCTGGAGTTTGCTGGAGGTCCACTCCAGACCCTGTTTGCCTGGGTATCACCAGCGGAGGCTGCAGAACTGCAAAGATTGCTGCCTTTTCCTTCCTCTGGAAGCTTCTTCCCAGAGGGGCATTTGCCAGTTGCCAGCCAGAGCTGTCCTGTATGAGGAGTCTGTTGACCCCTGCTGGGAGGTGTCTCCAAATCAGGAGGCATGGGTGTCAGGGGCTAACTTGAGGAGGCAGTCTGTCTCTTAGCAGAGCTCGAGCACTGTGCTGGGAGATCCACTGCTGTCTTTAGAGGCGGCAGGTAGGAACATTTAACTCTGCTGAAGCTGCGCACACAGCTGCCCCTTCCCCCAGGTACTCTGTCCTAGGGAGATGGGAGTTTTATCTATAAGCCCCTGACTGGGGTGGCTGCCTTTCTTTCAGAGATGCCCTACCCAGAGAGGAGGAATCTAAAGAGGCAGCCTGGCTACAGCGGCTTTGTTTACACTGTGAGGGGAAAACCGCCTACTTAAGCCTCAGTAATGGTGACTAACCGCCCCCCACCAAGCTTGAGCATCCCAGGTCGACTTCAAACTGCTATGCTGGCAGCGAGAATTTCAAGCCAGTGTATCTTAGCTTGCTGGGCTCTGTGGAGGTGGGGTCCGCTAAGCTAGACCACTTGGCTCCCTGGCTTCAGCCCTCTTTCCAGGGGAGTGAACGGTTCTGTCTCGCTGGTGTTCCAGGTGCCACTGGGGTATGAAAAAAAAGCTCCTGCAGCTAGCTTGGTGTCAGCCCAAATGGCTGTCCAGTTTCGTGCTTGAAAACCTGGGTCCTGGTGGTGTAGGCACCCAAGGGAATCTCCTGGTCTGCAAGTTATGAAGACCATGGGAAAAGCTTAGTATCTGGGCCGGAATGCACCATTTCTCACAGTGCTTCCCTTGGCTAGGGGAGTGAGTTCCTTGACCCCTTGCCCTTCCCGGGTAAGGCAACGCCCCACCCTGCTTCTGCTTGCTCTCCGTGGGCTGCACACACTGTCTACCCAGTCCCAGTGAGATGAGTCAGGTACCTCAGTTAGAAATGCGGAAATCACCCGTGTTCTGCGTTTATTTGGCTGGGGGCTGCTCCTATCCAGCTGTCTTGCCCAGGTCCCCTGGAAAATAAAGTTTTCAATAGCATGTTCCTTCCTTCATTTTGTGTCAACTAATCATTATGTCCACACTGAAGGTCAGCACTTGGGGCAGGCACTGGGAACATAACAGTGAATACATAGAGGTTAGACTTCTAATGGAGAAAATAGATATTGTAGAATTCATCACTAAAATAAATAAGAAATCACAGTAGCTTCCATGAAGGGAAAATGGAGGATATTATAATAGACAATACATTAGTTTGGGAGCTTGGAAAATTTAACTGAGACTTTAAGGACATGTAGGATTTAATGAAGCACACACCATGAGGAAAGACTTCTAGGCAGAAGGAACAGCTTGTGTAAAGTCTCTGAGTTTGGAAAGAGGAATGAAAAGATAGATATATGAAGACAAAGTGATGTGAAATAATTTACTTTCCCCTTCTTTTTGGGAAAAAAATGAGATGATACTGTGAGTTGACTCTATTTTTGTATTGCCTAAACTTAAATCCATTTTAATTAAGTCAAATACCTAATTTAGGATTAGTGGTGTAAATCTAAATCTAGAAAAATAAACAAAATTGAAGGGGAGATTGTCTCTGGAGTACAAACTGGTCTTCCCCTCCCTTGAGTTAGGAAGTACAATGTAAATGCATGTATTTCAAAGATTGAATATCAGCAATATTATCTTCAAGTGAAAGATGACATATGTTTATCCAGCAACGCTTATGGTTTCTTTCATTTCCATTCTACCTAAAATCTTTTCAAAGTTTGTCCTAGAAAATCATTAATTAATCTCTCTCTCTTTTTCTCCTACACACACGCGGACTCTCCATTGGCAATGATTTGCCAGACAGTGTAGGAAGGTTTCCTTCTCCCACCTTCACAGGCAGCTTTTCTATGTATTTGTTTTGTCTTCTACCAAACACGATACCGGCATTAAAACCTTAGTGGGTGCAGCACAGGTAATCATGTAATTTGGGTTATAATTTGCTTAACCTTAGAACCTCCTTAAATATTTCATCCTGTCATAGATTTTGTAATAGCGCATTTATGAATGGTTGGAGTTAAGAAATATAGAAGAAAATAGTAATTATAAAATTTAGAGCTTTATTGTATAAAGGGATGAAACAAGCTGAAAAGATATTCCTAAAAAAATTTCAAAAATTTATGGATTACAGAAGCTATAAAGAATAAACTGGAACATTTAGAAGAGATTACTTTGAATTTGAGGTATTCCATCATATAAGAATAACAATTACTACTAGAGAGTATGAAACAATACCACACAAGAATACACATAATATTGGTAGGATGATCTGGATTAAAGCATTCTAAATGACAGTATTTATGAGAGAAGACAGAAAGTAACCATATTGATTTTGAAAAGGGATCATAATTTGAGAAATAACAAAAATACAAAAAGTAAAATGCAAACTTATGAACATATTTCTGCCAATAAACTAAAAGTCTTTGAAAAGATGGACCAGTCATGAGATCTATTTTTCATTATATCAATTCAATAATTGAAATAATTGATCAATACTCTTTTTTTTTAGATGGAGTCTCTCTCTGTCGCCCAGGCTGGAGTGCAGTGGCGCGATCTCGGCTCACTGCAAGCTCCACCTCCCGGGTTCACGCCATTCTCCTGCCGCAGCCTCCCGAGTAGCTGGCACTACAGGTGCCTGCCACCATGCCCAGCTAATTTTGTTGTATTTTTAGTAAAGATGGCGTTTCACTGTGTTCGCCAGGATGGTCTCGATCTCCTGTCCTTGTGATCCGCCCGCGTTGGCCTCCCAAAGTTCTGGGATTACAGGCGTGAGCCACTGCGTCTGGCCAATCAATACTCTTAATACTTGCTACCAAGAGACTGCAGAAACTGCAGTGAAAATGAATGCAAAAATTCTTGTCAGGTAGCGGAGTAGAAAATATTTTATCCCTGAAAACTCATAACCATGCAGATTTTCAGCTAGAATTCCCACTATCTGTGGTGTTTGAAAAATTGTGGTTCTTGAAGTCAAGAGTTTAGTTTAGATAAAAATTTTCTCTGAACGAAGTTACCTGAACTTCAAAGTATTCCTCAAAATAAATTCTGAAAAATGTGTTCATATAGCCAAAAAAAAAAAAAAAATCACAAAACACTTAAGGAAAACATAGCATAAGCAAAACCCAGCAGAAACAATAGACTGAGAAGTCAGGCTTGCAAATTGGAATATTCAGACATAAAATATCAGATACATATGCTTAAAGTACTTAAATGTAAAGGGTTTCAAAAGAATTGCTTGCATTCGGGAGGATTCGGGAGGCGGAGGTCGGAGTGAGCCGAGATCACACCATTGCACTCCAGCCTGGGCGACAGAGCGAGACTCTGACTCAAAAAAAAAAAAAAAAAAAAAAAAAATACGGGTTAAGAACAAAATTCCTAGAACTAAAAATAAAGCATAATCATTAAAAGTGAAACAAGCAAAAAAACAAAACGTAAGTTGTAATAACATAATAGATACAACTAAAGAAAGAAGTAGTAGAATGGGAGATAGGTATAAAGACATGATCTATAATGTAGCCCAGAGAGAAAACGAAGATGGAAAATAAGAATTGAAAATAATAAGGTGACATTAGAGATAGAGTGAAGTCTAATATGTTTTTTAATCAGAGTTCAGGAAAAGAAGACAAATAATGTGCTGAGGCAACATTTGAAGATCAAACATTTTATGGAACTTATGAAAGACACTAAACTACACATTTAAGATACAAAGTAAATCTCAAGTCACATAAATTAAAAAATAATTCTTAACCTATAAAGTATGGTAAAATGAAAATCATTGATAACCAATCTCAAAAACAGTCATAAGTAGATAACTTTTTAAGGAACAGCAATCAGTTTAATAGCTAACTTTAAGAGCAGTGGAAGTCAGAAGAAAGTATGATAAAGTAATATCTATGAAATTACTACCTATGAATATTTCTAGTGAGAAAAATAACTTTATTCCTGGTATCATGTACTAACTGAAGACAAGAAAATTTTAGTCAAGCAAATTGTGAATGTGCTACTAGAAGAGCAATACTGAAGGCAAGAAAGAAACAGAAACAGAAAACAAAACAAAAAATCAAAAACACACACACAGAAAGTGAGGTGATAGAAAGAAATCCTAATATACCAGTTATTTACAGTAAATACAGGTGGACTAAATTCCTTTTCTTCATTTCACTTTACACATTACATTTCTGTAAAGAGTGGGGATTATGGGAGCTACAACTCAAGATGAGATTTGTTTGGGGACACAGCCAAACCATATCAATATTGAAAAAGAAAAAGTAAAAAATACCTCTATTCCCAGCTGACATGAGTTTTTTTCTTTCAAATTTTTATTTTAGGTTTAGGGTACATGTACAGCTTTGTTACAGGAATAAATTGCAAGTCACAGGGGTTTGGTGTACAGATTATTTCATTACCCAGGTGATTAACATAATACCTGATAGGTAGTTTTTCAATCCTTACTGTTCTCCCGTCATCTACCCTCAAGTAAGTCCTGGTGGTTTTTGTTCCCTTTTTTTGTGTCTGTGTACTCAATATTTAGCTCTCATTGATAAGTGACAATGTGTAGTATTTGATTTTGTGTTCCTGTGTTAATTCACTTAGGATAATAGACTCCACCTCTGCCCATGCTTCTGCAAAGGACGTAATTTTATTCTTTTTTATTGCTGTGTAGTATTGCATGTTGTGTATGTACCACAGTGTCCTTATCCTCTCCACTGTTATCGAATATTTAGGTTGATTCCATGTCTTTGCTATTGCGAATAGTGCTGTAATAAACATAGGAGTGCATGTGACTTTATGATAAAATGACTTGTATTCCTTTGGGCATATACCCAGTGTACCGTATTGCTGGGTCAAATGATAGTTTTATTTTAATTCTTTGAGATATCCCTACGCTAAAACTTTCCACAATGGCTGAGCTAATTTACATTCTGACCAGTAGTGTATAAGTATTCCCTTTTCCCTGCAACACCACCAGCGTCTGTTATTTTTTGACATTTTAATAACAGCCATTGTGAATGGTGTGAGATGATATCTTATTTTGGTTTTGATTTGCATTTCTCTAGTGATTAGTGTTGTTGAGCATTTTTCATATGCTTGTTGGTTTTGCGTATATCTTCTTTTGAAAAGTGTCTATTCATGTTCTTTGCCCATATTTTAATGGAGTTATTATTTTTTGCTTGTTAATTTGTTTAAGATCTTTATATCTAGATATTAGACCTTGGTCAGATGCTTAGTTTGCAAATATTTTTTCCAATTCTATAGGTTCTGTTTACTGTTAATAGTTTCTTTTGCTGTGCAGATGCCCATGGGTTTAATTATTTTCCATTTGTGAATTTTTGATTTTGTTGCAATTGCTTTTGGACTCTTTATCACAAAATCTTTGCCATAGCCTATGTCCAGAATGATAACTCATAAGTTTTCTTCTAAGGTTTGTATAGTTTTAGGTTTTTTATCTGATTCTTTTTTTTTTTTTTTTTTTTTTTGAGACAGAGTCTCGCTCTGTCACCCAGGCAGGAGTGCAGTGGCATGATCTCGGCTCACTGCAAGCTCTGTCTCCCAGGTTCACGCCATTCTCCTGCCTCAGCCTCCCGTTATATCTGATTATTTAATCCATCTTGAGTTAATTGTGTATATGGTGCAAGGGAGCAGTCCAGTTTTGCTCTTCTACATATGGCTAGCCAGTTATCCCAGCACCATTTATTGTGTAGAGAGTCCTTTCCCCATTATATTTTTTCTCGATTTTGTTGAAGATCAGAAGATCATTAAGTGTGTTTGTAGCCTTATTTCTGGGTTCTCTAACCTGTTTTTGTACCAGTTCAATGCTGTTTTTTTTTTTTTTTTACTGGAGCCTTGTAGTATAGTTTGAAGTCAGGTAATGTGATGCTTCCAGCTTTGTTCTTTTTCACTTAGGATTGCTTTGACTATTCGGGCTACTTTTTGGTTTCATATGAATTTTAGAATTTTTTTTCTAATTCTGTGAAGAATGCCATTGGTAGTTAGATAGAACTAGCATTGTAGTTTTAAATTGCTTTGGATATTGTGGCCATTTTAACAACATTGGTTCTTCTTATCATGGATTTGTTTTTACATTTGTTTGTTTTGTTTCTCTCTCATTATAGAGATCTTTCACAAGCCTGGTTAACTGTGTTCCTAGGTATTTTATTTTCGTGTGTGTGGCTATTGTGAATATAATTGCATTCTTGATTTGGCTCTCAGTTTGGATGCTGTTGGTGTACAGAAATGCTGCTGATTTTATACATTCATTTTGTATCCTGAAACATTGCTGAAGTTGTTTATCAGATGTAGGAGCCTTTGGGAAAAGACTTTGGGATTTTCTAAATATAAAATCATATCATCAGTAAAGAGAGATAGTTTTATTTCCTCTTTTTAAAATTTGGATGCATTTCCTTTCTTTCTCCTGACTGATTGCTCTGGCTACAACTTCCAGTACAATGTTGAGTAAGAGTGGTGAGAGTGGGCATTCTTGTCTTGTTCTGGTTATCAAAGGGAATGCTTCCAGATTTAGCTCACTCAGTATAATATTGGCTGTGGTTTTGTCATAGATGGCTCCTACGATTTTGAGGCATGTTCCTTCATGGCCTAGTTTGTTGAGGGTTTTTAACCTGATAGGAAGTTAAATTTTATCAAAAACCTTTTCAGCATTTATTTAGATAATCATGAAGTTTTTGTTTTTAGTTCTGTTTATGTGATAAATTGAATTTATTGATTTGCATATGGTGAACCAACCTTGCATCCCAGGAATAAAGCCTACTTGATCATGGTGGATCAGCTTTTTGATGTGCTGCTAGATTTGGTTTGCTAGTATTTTGTCAAGGATTTCTGCATCTGTGTTCATCAAGGATGTTGGCCTGAATATTTTTTGTTGTCATTGCTGTGTCTTTGCCAGGTTTTAATATCAGGATGATGCTGGCCTCATAGAGTGAGTTAGGGAGGAATCCTTCCTCCTCATTTTTTTGGAATAGTTTGAGTAGGAGTGGTACCAGCACTTGTTTATACAGCTGTGAATCCATCTGGTGCAGGAGTTTTTCTAGCTAATGGCCTTTTTATTACTGATTCAATTTTGGAACTTGCCATTGGTCTGTTTAGGGTTTCCATTTCCTCCTAGTTCAATTTTGGGAGGTGGTGTGTTTCCAGGAATTTATTCATTTTTCTAGGTTTTCTAGTTTTTATGCGTAGAGGTTTTCGTAATAATCTCTGAGGTTTATTTTATTTCTGTGAGGTCAGTTGATAATGTTCCCTTTGTCATTTATGATTGTATTTATTTGGATCTTCTCTCTTTCTTTATTAGTCTACGTAGCAGTTTATCAATTGTATTTATTCTTTAAATGAATCAATTTTTTGTCTCATTGATCTTTTGTACTGCTTTTTGCATCTCTATTTCTTTCAGTTAAACTCCGATTTTGGTTATTCCTTTCTTCTGCTAGCTCTGTGGTTGGTTTGCTCTTGTTTTTCCAGTTTTCATAGATGTAATATTAGGTTGTGAATTTGAGATCGTTGTAACTTTTTGATGTGTGTGTTTGGTGCTATAAAATCTCCTCTCAACACTGCTGTAGCTGTCTCAGAGATTCTGGTATGTTGTATCTTTGTTTTCATTAGTTTCCATAAATTTCTTGATTTCTGCCTTAATTTCATTGTTTACCCTAAATTCATTCAGAGGCATCTTATTTAATTTCCACATAATTGTATGATTTTGAGAGATCTTCTTAGTATTGATTTCTATTTTCCTTGCACTATGGTCCTAGAGTGTGATTGGTCTGATTTGGATTTTTTTTTTAATTTGTTAAGAGTTGTTTTACAGCCAAGCATATGGTCAATTTTAGAGTACCTTCTATGTGCAGATGAGAAGAATGTATATTATGTCTTTGTTGGGTAGAGTGTTCTGTAGATATGTGTTAGGTTCATTTGGTCAAGTTTCAAGTTTAGCTCTCTAATATCGTTGTTAGCTTTCTGCCTTAATGACCCGCCTAATACAGTTAAGGGGTGATGAAGTTCATTATTATTGTGTGGTTATCTAAGTCTCTTTTTAGGTCTTTAAAAACTTGTTTTATGAAACTGGGTGCTCCATTGTTGAGTGTATATATATTTATGATAGTTATGTCTTCTTGTTGAATTGAACTCTTTATCATGCCCTCCTTTTGCTTTTTTGATTGTTGTCAGTTTAAAGTCTGTTTTGACTGAAATTAGACTAGCAAACCCTACTCTTTTTTGTTTTCCATTTTCTTGGTAGATATTTCTCCCTTCCTTTACTTTGAACCTATGGATGTCATTGCATGTGAGATGGGTCTCTTCAAGACAGCAGAGAGTTGGCTCTTGCTTCTTTACCAAGTTGCCACTCTGTGCCTTTTAAATGGAGGCACTTAGCTCATTTATGTTCAAGGTTAATATTGATATGTGTAGATTTTATCTTGTTATTGTGTTGTTAGCTGGTTGTTATGAAGACTTGATTGTGTAATTGCTTTATAGTGTCAATGGCCTATGTGTTTAAGTGTATTTTTGTGGTGGCTGCTAATGGTCTTTCATTTCCATGTTTAACACTCCCTTAAGAACCTCTGCAAGGCAGGTCTTGTGGTAACAAATTCCTTTAGCATCTGCTTGTCTGAAAAGAATTTTATTTCTCCTTTACTTATGAAGCATAGTTTGGCTGGATATGAAATTATTGGTTGGGATTTTTTTTTCTTTAAGAATGCTGAATATACACTGCCAATATCTTCTGACTTGTAGGGTTTCTGCTGAAAGGTCTGCTGTTAGCCTGATGGAGTCCCTTTGTAGGTGACCTGCCCCCTCTCTTTAGCCACTTTCAATATTTTTTTTCTTTCACATTGACCTTGGAGAATCTGATAAATATGTTGTCTTGGGGATGGTCATCTTGTATAGTATTTCATAGGGGTTCTCTGAATTTCCTGAATTTGAATGTTGACCTCTCTACTGATGTTGGGATAATTTTCATGGGCAGTATCTTCAAATCTGTTTTCTGTGTCACTTGTTCTCTCTCCTTCTCTTTCACAGACACCAAGGAGTCATAGGTTTGATCTCTTTACATAATCCCATATTTCTTGGAGGTTTTGGTCATTTTTTTTTTCTTTATTTTTGTCTGAGTTGATTCAAAGAACTAGTCTTTGAGCTCTGAGGTTCCTACCTCAGTTCGGTCTATTCTGCTGTTAGTACTTCCAATTGTATTATGAAATTCTTGTTTAGTGATTTTTTCAGCTCTATTAGATAGGTTGGTTTTTTTTTTTTTTTTTCTTTAAGTGGCTATTTTGCCTTTCAGCTCTTGTATTGTTTAATTGGATTCCTTAGCTTCCTTGGATTGGGTTTCAACTTTCCGCCAAATCTCAATGATCTTCATTGCTATTCAGATTCTGAATTCTTTGTCTGTCATTTCAGTCATTTAAATCTGGTTAACAACCATTGCAGGTGAGATTGTGTGGTCATTTGGAGGTAAGGAGACACTCTGGTTTTTTGAATTGCCAGAGTTCTTGCACTGCTTCTTTCTCATCTTTGTGGGCTAATGTTCCTTTAATGTTTGACATTGCTGTCCTTTGGATGGGGCCTTTTGCTTTTATATTATTTGATCCTCTTGAGGCTTTGACTGTGGTGTAATTTGGGTTCTGTCACCTGGCTTTATTAATGAATAATTTCATGGGGCCAAGACTCAGCTTAGCACTCCTGAGCTGCAGGTTGTAACACTGGACGGCTGGAACAATACCCATGGCTTTGTTCTCTGGCACTTTAAGATTAAGCACCTGCTGTGCTAGAGAGGTAGAGGTGTTCCGGGTCTCCTGGCAATAACACTCCAGTGGTGAGTGCCAGCAAAAGCACTTTGGTCAGGGCAGTGGCAATGGGGCCTGCCTTTACGTGCGTGCTTGGTGGCAGGATGGCAACATGGTGGGTCTGCACTCATGCTGGTGGTGGCAGGGCAGTGGGGTGCACACACACCAATGAGGGTGAGGTGGTGACATCCACACATGTGCATGTGCTGGTGGCAGTGGGGTGGTGGCATGGCAGTGTCGTACTTGTGTACTGGTGATCGCAGGGCAGTGAGGTCTATGCACACAAGCAAAGCGGTATGGGTAGGCTGTTGGCAAGTGGGCACCAGCAAAGTGGTGGTGGGAGGCTGTGGGTGGGTGTGCATCAGTGGGGGCCCATCTTTTGAAGCTCTCCAACAGTTAGGTGGGGTATACTGGCAAAAGAGCTATGGCGGTGGCTTCAAGGAAATGCTCCAGTTGGGCATCAGAAGCTGTGCTGCAAGCACGTGTGGCCACGCAGGGACTCCGGGAGAGGCTAGCAGATGGGGGAGCTCAAATCAGACTGGCCCTAGAATACAGGCAAGACAGCTTGGCTTTGTCCGGGTCTGACAGTCAGCAAAAGCTAAAACCACTTGGAGAAACGTGGCAAGCCTTGTGGGATGGGTGTCCCTGGCTGTGCTCCACTGCAGCTGTTCCTGCACCAAAGTCTCTGTGCTCCACACAGGCTGGAGTCCTGTTCCTTCCACCTCTCTAGGCAGCTCTTCTTGTCAGCTCATACATCCATTGGGGTTACTGGGTCTCCTGCAGCTAGGATTCTGGAGGTCCATAGTGAGACTTGATCACTCCTTGCCTATTTAACTCATCACTTCTTCAGGAGCTGCTGGATTCCAGGAATGAGTCCTGGTGCAGGGTTCTCAGCTTCCTCCCCCTTTATCCCTCCCTCTGTCCACTCTTCCTTCTGAAGATCTGCTTGGAGTGCCAGTCTTCTTGATGCTCTGGTCTCTCAGTGGGAGATGCTCTTCTTGGCTATGCCTAGTTGGCCATTGTGGCTCTTTTTACATGATTGTTTACAGAGAAGTCTCATGGAATATACAAAAGAAAGCTACTACAACTAATAAGTTTAGCAAGGATACAGGATATAAATTTAATACAATAAAATCAATAGCATTTATACATAATGTCAAAAAAATAGAAATTGAATATAAAATAACTTTCAAAATAACATCAAATATATGACAAAAGAGCTAATCAAACAAAAGATATGAAAGACCTGTATACAGAACACCACAACACACTGCTGAGATATATTAGGGAAGATCTTACAAAATGGAGAGATATACTGTGTTCATGAGTCAGAGGATTCAATTATTATTTACATATAAATTATCTCCACATTGATCTGTAGACTCAGTACAATACCAACCAACAAATTAGCAGGCTTTTTTTTCTTTGGTAGACATTAACAAACATTCTAAAATTACATGGAAATGTAAAAGACCTAGAATATTTTTAAAAACTGAAAAATTAGAACCAATTGGAGGACTAACATTATGTGATTTAAAGACTTAAGCTTTAGTCAACAAGACCATGTGTTATTGGTGCAAATAGAAAAATGGAACAAAATAGAGAGCCAAGAAATATATGGAAGCACAAAGATGTCAAGATAACTCAGTAAAAAAGAATATTCTTTTCAACAAATGTTGCCAGAATAATTGGATACTCGTAAAAAATTAACTCTTATTTATACCACTTACTATATACAAAAATCAACTCAAATTGGATCATGGACCTACATGTAAAATCTACAACAATAAAACGTATAAACAAAGAACAGGAAAAAAAAACTTTATTTGAATTAGAAAACACTTTGTTAGACATAACTTCCAAAGCCCACCATGTAAAAGAGCAAATTTAGTGAACTTCATACAATATAAACACTGCTACCCTTCAAAGGACACTGTTAAGAGAATAAGAAGTACATTCACAAACTGGAAGAAAATATTTGCAATCATACAATTGATAATGGACTTTTATTCAAGATATAGAAAAAGTCCTCAAGACTCAAAAATAGACTTCCACTTTCAGGAAGATGGAGTAGGCATAATTTTCCCTATTCCTTGCATTATGTATAGCTAAAACCATAGACACACTTGTATAAAACAAGCATAATGATTCTGAAAGTTGGAGATAAATAGGCAACCCAGATAAAGACGTTGGAACCTGTGGAATTTCTTAGGTTTTCTTTTTACCTCCAGTAACCCTGACTGGTAGTAAAAAATGCCATTTCTCTGCCTCTCCACTGTGTTTGTAAAGATCATGTGGTGAGGAGCCTGAACTTTCCACCTGCACCCAGCAGTAAAAGGCACTTCATTCTCCTTATGAGTGGGTGTCAGAGGAGACCTAGTGGATAGTGAATACTTATGCCCCACTCAGCAGTAACAAGCCACATTCCCCAAGAGGGTTCAGCAGAGACCATACGAGGAGGCTGGACTCTCACCCCATCTGGGAGTAATGAGGAGTTTTTCCTCTTCCCTGTAGGCGGGTTATCAGAGGAGGCCTAGTAGAGCATCAAGACTTTCAGTACTTCTCAGCAGTAATAAGGACATCACCATAGTTTAGGAGGAGGCCAGGTGGGAATAGTAATAAGGTATACCTTCCTAGGCAGATTGGTGTCAGTGGAAGTCTAGAGTGGAGCCTGAACTCCTACACCCACCCAGCAGTAACAAGGAGCCTCTCCCTCTTATATGCCAGCCTCCATTGGCACCTAAAGAGAAGGGGCTTCTTGTTACTGAGGAGAGAACTGGACTTCCATTCCTACCTGGAAGTAATGAGGTTGTGACCCCTTCCTTCAACTGTGGGAGCAATGTTACAGGAGCCATCCTGAAACAGAACATTTAATAAAACCAGAGTCTTACAACATCCTACCCAAAATGATGGTATTAATTGAAATTGTTTATTATTCCAAGAATCGGGACAATCTCTAACGAGAAAAGATAATCAACAGGTACCGACACTGAAATGACAGATGTTAGATTTGTCTAATGGGGATTTTAAAGCGCTGTCACAATAATATTTCCACAAGCAGTTATGAACATATTTGAGACAGATGAAGAAAAAGGAGAAAGTCTCAGCAAGAAACTAGAAGGTACATTTTTAAAAACTAAGTGGATATCTTATAACTAAAAATGTCTGAAATTAAAAACTGACCATACGCAGTGTTGGCAAGGAAGTAGTGAACTTGGAACTCCCACAGACTGCTTGTGGGAATATAAAATGATACAACCATTTTGCAAAATGATTTGTCAGTTTCTAAAAAAGTTAAACATACACCTACCATATGTTCCAACGTTTCCCTTCCTATGTGTTTACCAAGAGAAAAAGATTTGCACATGAATGTTCCTAGTGGCTTTACTTGTATCAGCCAATACTAGAAATAATGCAAATGCCCATCAACATGTGAATGGATAAACAGACAGTCCTAGTCCATATGGTGCAATAGTACTCAGAAATAAAAATGAACTATTGATATACATTATAACATAATAAAAACGTAAGGTAATTATGTAAAGTGCAAGAAGCTATACAGAGATCAATACATACTGTAGGTTTTTATTTATATAAAGTTTAGAAAATGCCACTTAATGTACAATGGCAGAAAGCAGATCAAGGGTTATCTGCTTTGGAGGGATGGTGTAATTACCAAGTGGTACAAGGAAACTTGTGCAGATGATGGATAGATTCAGTATCTTAATTGTGGTGATGATTTCACGGATGTATACCTATACCAAAACATCAAATTATACACCTTAAATACGTGTAGCTTATTATATGTCTATTATACCTCAATAAAGCTGTTGATTTTCAAAAAATTATGTCTATTAAAATCCCTAATTTTAAAAAATTTTAATTTGATGATATAAATTTCTGTTTTCTTCATACAGCTTTAATAAAATGTCTCAAGAAACTTTAATATAGAATTATTCTGTTTTTTAGACTTCTGTGTTCCAATCAAGGACAGGTAATTTCTTTTCATTCTGGGAATTATTTTTCATTTCTACTCTAAGGCTCCACTTAGATGTAACACTTTTGATTTATAACCATAAAAAAAGTTCCTTAAAAAAAGTCATTGAAAAAGAATATCATCTTTGATCTTGAAATTTTATTTTTGTACATATTAAAAACTATTATGGCCATAATGAAAAAACATTTTTAAAAAAAAATCTTGAGTTTGAGAAGGGAAAAAAGGGGTCTCTGATCTTTAAAATTAGAGGAATCCACATTGGTGCAAACACAGCAAAAACAAACACAGAGTCTGTTTATGAATGGAAGGACAAAATACTAATGACTTCTCACTCCCAAATTTCAAAAGTATCAGAAACATCAAGCTAACACAGAGACTACATTTTTACAAACTCAAATTCCTAATATCTGTCACCTGACAGAGACCAAACCCCTCTTGTCTGCAGAAATCTCTAGATAATCAAACTAAAAAATCAAAGGACAGATTACTTCACTTTTGCAATATGTAAGAACAAAAATTAGCTATGCACAAATCATCATTATAACCAGAAACAAACATTAACTGAAAGTATCTATTTAGCATGTTGGAGTTGAAGTATTGAATTCCTACTACAAATGAGACTTACCAGAGGAACTAAGATAAATTGATTCTCTCAAAGTGTACAATTTAGACTTTAGAGTACACAATTTTATTGGCTACAATTGTAGAACTCAGTCCAATAATGATTCAGTGACAACTCTAGAAATGAATTATCAAAAGGCAATTCAGAACTACTGAGTTAGTTGTACCATGGTAATAATTTATCTACATTTATGAAGAAGATTTAGCTGCTGTCAATAAACAAAGACAAAAACAGACTACTAAGAGAAAGTGGAAAGAGGGGAGAGAAAGTTTGGAACAGTGAATTTTGTTGTTATAAATTTGTAGCTAGGAAAAAAGCCAGCTGTGGTAGGGTATCTTGAAGGTCGAAAGGAAGCAATTTTGTTTCTTCATGAATTCTTCAGAAAAGCTTGAGGGTTTATCTGGCATACACAGAAGATGGGCAAAGATACATTTGTATCTCTATCTTGAGTGGTTGGAAGATGAGAACCATTTTTTTTCTACTAAATTTTAATTACTTAATGAAAAGTAGGACAGAATTGTCAGCTGAAAGTTGGGTTATCAGGTGAATGCTATGAGTGCAGCATGGTAAGATATTTGAAGAAATTTGGTTAGAAAAAGGAAGGCATGTAATGATCATCTTACAAAGCTGAAAAGCATGCTAACTTCAGAAATATGGTAGGATTCAAGAAAATTTCCAAATGAAGAAAAGTATTTTTTTAAAAATCCAATCCAAGTAACATTTTTTAACCCCTAATTTGACTATGAAATCTGTATTTCCCCCAAGTTAGGTTAAATTCAGAAGTCATTTTTTTTTAAATCCCAAATATGTATATTATGCAATTTTCACTATTCAGGATGTTTTATTTCACATGGTACCAATTTCCTCTTAGGCTTTATCCCTTCATCTCATAAAGCCTTTTTTGTGTGGTCCTTATTCTGTTGTCCTCCTACTTTTAGTGTCTGTGGTCATCCTGGGTATTTCTCCCTCACCCTCCTTTATATTGATCTTTTTATTTATCTTTATTTTATTTATTACTATTATTATTATTTTAAGACAAATTCTCACTCTGTTGCCCAGGCTGGAGTGCAGTGGTGTGATCTTGGCTCACTGCAATCTCCCACTCCAGAGTTCAAGCAATGCCTCAGCGTCCCGAGTAGCTGGGATTACAGGCATGTGCCACCATGGCTGGCTAATTTTTGTATTTTTAGTAGAGATGTGGTTTCGCCATGTTTCCCAGGCTGGTTTCGAACTCCTGACTTCAAGTGATCTGCCGGCCTTGACCTCCCAAATTGCTGGAATTACAGGTGTAATCCACTGTACTCAGCCATATTGACCCTTTTAAATAAATATTATATAATAGTATCATGACAGCAGATAAGTAGCAACATATATGATCTACAGTTGCACTTGATGCTGTACACTGACCCACTCTGGCCTAGAACAATAGAGGGATGCAAATTCCAGGTAACATAATTCCAACTTAGGTTAGTTGACAGTACAAAACTACCATAGACATTCAAAGAGACACAATAAAAACAAAAATCATTAGATTCATGAAACAAAAACACAATGAAAAGAAAAGAATATTGAAATAAATCTTTATATTAAGTCTTCAAAATTGTTGTGTACTGTACTTATACTTAACAGTATACCTGAATTTGGCCTAATCACATTTCAATGCTCAGTAGCCACGTATGGCTAGTGGGAACCATAATAGCCCACAAAAGTATTTTTTTAAAGATTTTAGACAAAAATCTTATGGCAGATTTTTATAATTCAATGGAATATTTATATATTTTAGATGTAAAACTCTTCAACAGAATGCAACAAAAAGACAAAGTAAAGAAAAATAAGGGCAAAAATAAGACATTTATAGAATCTAGGTAAGATATCCAAACAATAGAACTTCAAGGGAAAAAAGAAAGAAAATTGACAGAGGACATTCTTTGGTCTTCAGAGAAAAGAGCCACTGAATACATACTGACTACATTGATGTTCAAAGCTTTAATTCCTGTGCAGACACAGGGAGATTTGAGTATAAGAAATTTGAGAAATTATAGAAATGCAGCATATATTCTCATTGAGTGTAACCTCATAAAAGTTATGAGTCCTAACTTTTGTCAGCTTCTTCCTTGACCTGGAAGATATACTCATCTAGTATGAATACTTCCCTTCAAGAATGCAGACTGCATAATAGTTAATTACAATGTTGGAGTCATGATATGTGTGGTAGCAGCGATTAAACTCAGAAATAGAGAAAACCACAGACATGCGGAGTCATTTGCGTAAATCCATTAGGCCCCTTTGCTCTGGACCACTTATGAACCACTGCCCTGCACTAGTCTCAGCAACTGTTAGGATTCCTGCCACCTGCTACATTCCATGCATTTCACAGCAAGCACCTAGTTTTGGTTCCAGTGTTCTTAAAGTATACTCATTGTAGGTGGTATTTTTCCAGGCTAACTTCACAATCTGTATCCTCCTGCAGGCTCCTTACAGCCCTACCACTATGCCAGTGAAGCAAGCCTCTCTCAGTTCTCAGAGCATGTGAGGACAGGTTCACTTCAGGAACTGACCCCTTGACTCATTATTAGGATTTTATGTGACCTCTTGGTACTGAGAGTTACCTGTCAGAATTTAGGACATGTAACTCATCAATTCCATGTCAGAATTCTTATAGTTTGTCATATATGTTAATGACTACTAAATACTGGTCTGTTGGTCAGTGAAGAAGATATCAAGGCTTTCAAGGGAAATTGAAACAATAAGGATATTTAATTCATTTTTTATAAAACTAAGTTTATAATTTTAAACTTATAAATTTAAGTTCAATACTTTAAAAATTCTGAAATAATACTGATATGGTTTGGATGTGTCCCCACCCAAATCTCATCTTGAATTTTAGTTCCCATAATTCCCACATGTGGTGAAAGGGACCCAGTGGGAAGTAATTGAATCATGGGGGTGGCTTCCCCAACTAGTCTCTTGAGAGTAAGTTTTCACAAGATCTGATGGTTTATAAGGGGCTTCCACTTTTGCTCTGCTCTCATTCTTCACCTTCCTGCCACCATATGAAGAAGGACATGTTTGCTTTCCCCCTCTGCCATGATTGTAAGTTTCCTGAGGCCTCCCCAGCCCTGCAGAACTGTGAGTCAATTAAACCTCTTTCCTTTATAATTTACCCAGTCTCAGGCAGTTCTTTATAGCAGCATGAGAATTGACTAATACAAATACCATTCCCAATCTTGTTGTAAAATTATCCTTCATTTTATGAAATGATAGAAGTGGTAATTGGCTGTTTTATTTTAAATTACCTTATTTGGCCAAATAAAAGTTTGACTGCCAAGGAAAAAAAAAATTAGCCACTGTATATTGTTCTTCAAATATTGAATTGAAAATCCTAGTGACGTTTGATCTAACTCACCATGACAGGAATAGCCATCTCTCTTATACCTTGCAAAGATGACTATTTATTTTCAAAATTACATTAATTCTAAATGTAAATCAAAATCTGAAATGTAATTGATTGGAAAAGTATATGTAAAACAACCAGGATTTTGATAGAACTTCTCACTTTTAGCTTAAAAAAATCTTTAAACATTTTTATCTTAATTAACAGGTTATATTTTGTCTCATGGGTTACATGCCTGAAAGGAAAGGATAGCCACACAGGAATTCAGCTGTTAAGATCTAGCTCTGCTCTTCATTGGCCTTATTTCATGACAATCTTTCCAATACTAAAGAAGAAACAATGACATGGGATTCTTTTCAGTGTTCTTGAATATACCAATATCTGTCCCACTCTAGGGTCTTCACAATTTTCAAAATTGTACTCACCCTTTTAAGCAGTTTGCCTGCTTCATGGTAGTCACAAATATTTCTTAAATGAATAAATTAATTTGTGGTATATGTCAATATAAAAGGGTGGCAACTGATAAGAGGAAAAGTAAGAATTGCATTTCAACAGTGTAAAATAGCACGAGATAAAACATAGAATTCTTTTTCTGTGTAAATAAGCATACAAGGTATTATTTATTCTGGACTAATATAGCTATTACTATATTTAGGTAATTGGGAGATATCCCAGCAGATGGACTATTTCCTCCATATTTACATATTCTGCCCAGAACCCTTTTAGCTTGTTAGAATTTCTTTTAAGAATTCCAGTTTTCCAGCAGTGATTTTCCAAGCCCACAGTTTCTACTCACACACGTTATAAATACTTTTAATGCCAAGTTCCAACTCCAGAGCTGGATGACAATTTTACATCTCTAATTCTGAGTCAGATGGAGGCATTTCACACGCCTGTGTGGCAGCAGTGGGTGTCCAAGCTGTTTAGCTTGCTGATCCTTCAGCATTTATTTTCTTATGGAAATTTTGAAAAGCATAAAAAATGCTGAAAAAGCTAACCTTTAGGTCTAGCATGGTGATTTATAATCCCATATCTGACAATCATTCATAGGAAAGATTATGGTATGAATTGCTCAAGGCTTTAAAGAGACCCAAAACTTGATGAGTCCCTCAAGCTTTTTCCTGGTTTCATGATGAGAAAGACAAGAGGGCGTGTTTCCAGGAGAAATTTCACAGCACCCCTAAAGAGCCGATGCTTTAATTAGAACAATATTTCAAGTGTCAGTGGATAAGACTACTAAATAAAACTGGGGGATAAGCTGATGGAGGTGAGAAAGTCCTTGAAGGCCCTTTAAGCTCTCTGGAGAATAGAGCAATGTGTAATATACATCCTAGAAGAGAACAATAATTAAATATGATTTATGCCTCCAGATCTCAGTATAATCAAATGTCCTCTTATTTTTCTCACTAATGGACTTATGTTTTGTTTTCAATGATTATGTTGATGATGCATTAAATTTCTTTACAGACAATGAAATGTTTATCTTCTCTTTTTCACATTACCACTGTCTGTACTGTATTTTATGCTGAATTTAGATCTAGTCTATAGGCATGGTAGAAATATGCTGTTTGCTCTATCTGGGATACCCTTTCCTTTTTCCTCACTGCTGTTTCAGAAGAGTAAGTCTTGTATATTCTTTGGGACTTGGCTGAAATTTCCTTCACGAAGTCCTTTTATAATCCAAGAATACTGGAATTGCTGTCCTGCCTCAAAATACTTTTACCCCTCTGTTTCTTCATGTCCTACCACTTATGCATTGTGCCTCTCTATTTGTTCCTGGGTTTATACCAGGAAGTGATAAACCTCTATATTGTTGTAGTTAAAAACTTGGACTCCCGAATCACAGTATACCTGCACTGCTAACTTTGCAGCTAACTAGCTTTGTAGCCTTGGGAAAGTTATTTAGTGTCTCTGGGAATTAATTTTTTATATGTGAAATGGAAATGATCCCAGGTAGTTTCATAGGGCTGCCATGATGATAGTATGAGGTAATGCATATAAAGAACTTAGCATGGTGCCTGGCTGAGTAAACTGTCCAAAATTGTTTTCATTATTTTTAATATTATTGTTTTCTGTGATGACAAGAAATTGTGGTTCATAGTAGAGACTGAAGAATATTTAATCAATAATTAAGAAACATTTCTTGTTTCTCTGTCTATTCAGGAATCAAGAAAGTTATTTTATTTATTTTTTAAGGCGGTTACTTTAAATTTAAAACTAAACTATTAATAAACTAAAAGTGTCAAAACAAAACTCTTCTGTTCTGCCCCTCATAAATGGGAGAGCAAAATAGATAATATCTTTAGAGAGGGAAGATACTGGAGCTAGATAGATGTATTTTGGGTTAACCTCAATGTAACAAAGACCATTTTCAGTAGGAAGTTGTAACAAACGACTTTGATAGCAGAGGTCAGTTTTTATGTCATTACGCAGTATCTGTCTTTGGTTTGAATTACTGGTGCTTTCTAAAATATTACATATACCCACATTCAAATATGCAAATAACATTTTAAATTATTTGATATTTTAGATTTTTCACGTTGTGTTTTTGTTGCATGAGTAAATCATCTCTCCCTACTATGAGAATCTGCCTGTCTACGATAGGCAGGAAATCCAGTAAGTTCAGAGAGTCATTACCTTAGAGGATGTTTGTATTTGGTTGGTGCAAAAATAATCGTGGTTTTGCCATTAAAAGTAATGGCAAAATCCGGCCAGGAGTGGTGGCTCATGCCTGTAATCCTAGCACTTTGGGAGGCCGAGGCAGGTGGATCACCTTAGGTCAGGAGTTCAAGACCAGCCTGACAACATGGAATTAACCCTATCTCTACTAAAAATAAAAAATTAGCCAGGCGTGGTGGCTCATGCCTGTAATCCCAGCTACTCGGGAGGCTGAGGCAGGAGAATTGCTTGAACCTGGGAGGTGGAGGTTGTGGTGAGCCGAGATCACGCCATTGCACTCCAGTCTGGGCAATAAGAGAAAAACTCTGTCTCAGAAAAAAAAAAAAAAAAAAAAAAGGATGGGAAAATCCGCAATTACTTTTGCACAAATTGAGCAATCACTGATTGATCTCCCAGTTTAGATACTAATGTGCAACTGTCATACCTATTTGAAAGGAAAAGGGTTAACCAGCAAAACAGAAACAAAAGGAAGATAAGATTTCTTATAGTCGTCTTCTTTGTTGTTAGTATTTTAGGTTTCCTGTTGGGGATTACCTTAAGTGTCAAGTTCACCACCTGGCTTTCAAAGTCAAGAGGATAATGAAAATTATTATACCTTGCATTTACATACTGTTCTGCAATTTATAAAATGCTTTCACAGCAACCAGTTCATTATTCCTTGTACTTGCCATTCTGGATGAAGACAAATCAGCAGAGAGCTGTGAACCTTGTGTGGATTATTGAATCTTCCAGGATGGCTTTGAATGTATCACAATATGGCATAGTTGGGCTCTGAAAATGTTACTAAGTTGTTGAGAAGGATATGTTGTTCACTGTAATAGACAGTGTTCTATTTTGGAAGACTCACAAAATAAACTTCCTACTACCATAATCTAGGGAATACCTGTCCATCTCTTGAGCAATTTAATCATATGGACATTGGCACTATGGAACTGATTTGAAATCTTCATATATTGACTGATAAAATGATCAAATCTGATTTTGCCAAAAAGCAAGAACAAGGACGCAAGACTTACATTAGCCTCATTCTTGGCTACCTTAAATGGCTCTGTGCTTTTTTCTTCTTTATCTATTTCAAATTTATGGTACCTTGCCATATTTATGTGTCACTGTAAACTACTTCAAGTCCTTTTTTTAAATGAAGAAAGGCATACATTATTAAAGTGTTTTGCATGTAATATTCTATTTGAATCTCACATGAGCCCTCTATAAAAGGCATATTACTAACCCAATTTTAACTATCCACCCATATTTCTCACTCTTTTCCCCAAAAACAGTTAGACATTTTCTGCAAAGTTTGAGGCTGGCAAAGATCTATGATTGGGATTCTGTGCTCTGTAATCCTGGATCCTGCTTTGTATAATAGATCCCAAGTGCAGGCTTATGCAAGCAGACAGCCTGGAATCCATGCCAGCACTGTGTCTCTCCAGCACTGATTAATTTCTGTGCCTAAAAGCCATGTGTTCATCGTGGATGATAAGCTTGTTGCACAAACATAAGCTAACCACATTGAGTAAGTTTGGCATTAGTTCTGCATGAACCCCAGGGAGAAGGGTATTAGCCAAAAGGAATAAAAAAATTCCTGCCAATTTAGGCATGAATGAAATGTTTTAAGGCATCTGTAGACTTTTACATACTAATAAGAAAAAAAACATATGTTTTATAAAGCTGATTTGCAATTCATTTAACCAAACAGGTTGCACTGAGGAATTCCAGGTTCTAGACTTTGAAAGTGGTCTAGACATGTCCTTAGCAATGGAGGCACATGAATACAAATAAATATAAAATCACTAATAATCAAAACATGCCATCTATCGTACTAACTTTGATGGAAATACTTATATACAAAGAAAGTCATGACACTATTTTGTGGTGTACCAAAATATGATTTCTATGCATGTAATCATAGAAGCTTGCAATTTCCAGATTAGTCTTCTTTTCCTCCTCCTCCTCCTCCATAAAAAAAAAAAAGGCAAGCAAAGAATAAAGATAAGGAAAGAAAAAGGGGAAAATAAAATCTGTGAAGGAGCACAACTGCATGAATAATGCCATCATAGATTGGATCACCTTGAGAATCATGCTCTGTTTTCGTTTTCCCTTTTGTGTTAACATAGAAACAAAGTTCCACCTTTACATTGTTCTAAAAGAATTTTTTCATATTTATGGGAGAGAAAGGTGAAGGGAGGCCATGTGTATGTGGTCCAATTAGAAACATAGGCTTTTAGAGCTGGCAGGAAACCTGGGGATCATTTACTGGATTCTCCCACCTGGTGCAGGAAGTCTTTCTGCTGCATCTCTGACAGATGGTCAGCGAGCCTTTGCTGGGAAACCCCAGCCGTGAGAAACTTAGCACACGCCCACTGCCACCACCACTGTGGGGAAGAAGGCTTGTTCAACCCTACAGGCATCCTTGCTAACTTCTTTTTTTTGTGTTCTTGCTTTTTGGAGCATTAAAAGACAGCACTTCCTTTCTACTATATGACAACCCTTCAAATCAATGAAAGAGCTGTTATGGTTGTCCTGCTATGATCCTAAGTTAAACCCATGAGTTTTCCTCATCTGCTCAACATGTGGTGTTGCCTTCAGAATCTTCACTAGTCTGGTCACTCTACTGTTGATAGAATCAACCTGTTCGTGATTGCCCTAAAATGTGATTACCCAGGGAGGGATCACTTAGTTTGGGCTGCAGTGGGACTATGAATCCTGTGTTGAGATTACAAACTACTTTTATTGGCCTGGCCTAAGATTGCATTGCTTTTTAACGGCTGCATCAACATTATTTGCTTTTTGTAAGGATTAGAGTTACATAAACTCTCTAAATATCTAAATTTTTCCATTTAACATGATTTTAGCCCATAATCGTTTTTTTAACCACATACTTAATGGTAAGATCACAGGCTAAGTTTTTTTAACCACATACTTAATGGTACGATTATATGCTAAATCTAATAAAATTAATCAGAATTTATAAATGTATATCAGAATTTGTCAATTTATCAGAATTCACAAATTCTGATGAATTTATCAATTTAACAAATTTGGATATGTGGCTCATGCCTATAGTCCCAGTACTTTGGGAGGTCTAGGTGGGGGGATCACTTAATCCCAGAAGTTTGAGTCCAGCCTGGTCAACATAGTGAGACCCCGATCTCTACAAAAAATGTAAAAAAGAAAAACTTGGTCAGGTGTGGTGGCTTATGCCTGTAATCTCAGCTACTCAGGAGACTGAGGCAGGAGAATCACTTGAGCCTAGGAAGCAGAGGTTGCGGTGTGCCGCGATGGTGCCATTGCACTCCAGTCTGGGCCACAGAGTGAGACCCTGTCTCGAAACAAAACAAAAAACAAAACAAAACAAAGAAAAGAAAAGCATATTTTGTCGTGGTGGCACACACCTGTAATCCCAGTTGCTCTGGAGGCTAAAGTGAGATGATTTCTAGAGCCTGGGAAGTTGGGGCTGCAGTGAGCCATAATCTTGCCACTGCACTCTAGCCTGGGCAGCAGAAAGACCCTGTTTCAAAACAAAAATACAGAATTGCATGTAAACCAACTACCTCCAAAATTCTTGATTTTTGTGCTACAGATACATTATCCAAACTTTCTTGTAGGTAAGTCTTATTTTGAATCATCTTTGTATGTAACCTAAATATTTTTTTCTTTTTCTTAAGACAGGGTGTTGCTCTGTCACCTATGCTGGAGTGCAGTGGCAAGATCACAGCTCACTGTAGCCTCAACCTCCTGGGTTCAAGTGATCCTCCAGCCTCAGCCTCCTGAGTATCTGGGGCTACAGACCTAAATATTTCTATATAACTGGAGAATCTGGAACTGGTACCTTACTCACATGTGGTAGGAATAGTCATGTCTGACTATATTATGTGTGTAACCAGGATATTGAGCAAGGATACTAACATGAAAAAGTATTCTTTATATTTTTCCTCTTTTTTTTTTAAACTTATTTTAACGAATACTTTTTTTCTATCCTTAACAACCCACTGGCAGCTTCTGTGGCTTTTCCTGCCAGTTTCAATTAATGTAAATTCAGTTTAAAACACCTTTCACACTCCCACTTAAATGTCATCTTCCTTTCTCCCACTAGTACCAGGTAGGCCTTGACTTGAGATACTTGGAGTGGGCAGGATGCTCTTTCACTCTCCTTCAATCCCTGGGAGGGGAAAGGGCAGGAAGGCAGGGCTCAAGGAGGTTTGCTCTGTCTTGGAACCCAGATTATCTTCCTATATCAATGTATAACTCCTCTAGTGTTGAGGGTTGTGATTGGCAAGAGTGGAGAAGTGATGCCACTTGCATGATTTCTCATAGTTCCCATCCCTCTGCCTGACACTGAGTGCCACTTCATGGTCTTAGGAAGCAAGTGTGAACATGCTGAAACTTGCATGGAACGCTGCACAGTTCTCTCACATCCTGTGGGAGGTCTCTATCTGGCTGAACCTATAGCACCATTTCTTCCTCATAGATCTCAACACTGGCAGAATGTCCCAGGCCCTCTTAGCAACTGGCAATTGAGTCGTGTAGTCTTGCACTTGTAGTCTTGACAAGTGATATTTTTGAAATCTCTTTTCTTTGGTTTGGGGAAGGGAAAAGACCCCTCCATTTCCTTATTTGAAAGGAAGAGAATTAATGTCTTAGCACAAGCACTGGACATGTCCTAAGGACTGTGATCTCATGGTTCTCTCTTTTGCTTCTCACATGTTGTCTACATGTAGAGTGAAGGCAATTGATGGGGGTAATGGAGGTTCTTCTAATTCTTAGTGGGGTATGTATGTGTGTGTGTGTGCGCGCATGCACACATGTAGAGTGGTCTTCTTTAATAAGAGTTTCTGTTGAGGTTGTAGGGAATGCCTCTTGATCTTCATCTGTTCAGGGGAATAGAAACAGGAAAACAAGAGTCAACCAAAACTGCCTGGTTTCCTTTTTCAGTTTGGATGGATCATAAGACTCTCTTATTGTACTTTGTTAAGAAACATATATTTCCAGTGATTCTGATTTCATGGTTCTGGGTGGGTCCTAGGAATATATACAGACTCTTGATTGCACTCTCAACATCATATTGGTTGTGGGGTAATCTGAGGAACTGTCTTAAGACCAACGATTTCCACTCTACATCTTAGGGCTCTTGTTAGATGCAGGGCTGCTCTACTGCCTTCAATCTCCTTTGCTACATTCTGAGAATCCAGACAAATACATTTTTTGCTGTAGAAGCCCTTCAATCTTTCTTGGAGTACTGTTAGCGTCCCACTCGTATCTCTCTTCTTGGACTGCTGGAGGAACAGGGCTAGTTTCACAGGTTGAGATACCTTGAGGGCAGTTAATGTTGAAAGCCTGTTCAGCTGCTTGCTCTTTTGGTGAGACCAAATTGAAAGATTAAAGTCAGGTGAGCAGTAATAACAACAATGGCAATAAGAAATTAATAAAAGTATTAATAATGAAAATGTATTACAAATGAAAATTTGTAAATAATGAAAACTTCAGTGCTGTCCAACCTCTTCCACCATGACGGCCCCTCACTCTCTCCATATATATGTACGTCTCAAATATATGTAGGATTAAATAGATGCTTATTGTGAGCATTCATATAGAAGAGAGTTTTCCTGTTCTAATTCAATTAATGAAGGCATCTAGAATATTGATATTAATATTAATATTCATGGATCCATACCCCAAATCTTATTATTCCTGCTTTTACTAGCAGCTTTTTCTTCTCTTTGAAGTCTTTTTACAGGAAGACACATGCTTTGATAAGAGTGGCAATGAGTAATTTTATTAATCGTAAATTATCAAGTAGACTTATCAAGCATAAAACCAGGAGTGGGATGGGGTGTTAGGGTAAAAACAGGTTTGACAGTATAAACTTACGAACTTATTGTCATCTACTTTGTATAAATACTTCACTTTTAAAGCTGATTCTTTGGGAAGTAAAAAGATGTCACAGCACACCAAATACTTGGCTGAGAGAAGAGTAAGTCAAAGAGAAACATACATAAGTCAGGGAAGAAAATTGTATTTTGAACCAGGAATGCACAGTCTTATAGAGTGTAACTATATTTAGCAACACCTTGAAGGGCACTTCTTGGTTTCATCTGATCTGTTTTGTGTAGGGTTAGGCTCTCAACAAGTCAGACATTTGGGTAGAACTGTTTTTTTCCTAACTCTTCAATTATATAGTTGGTATATCATGAACTTCTTTTTGATCCTTTATGTTTGTTTAAAACACTACTAGATCTGAAGCTTTGTGTAGGGTTTGGCTTTTTGCAAATGGATCTTTTCACAAGTGGATCTTCAGGTATTGTGCCGGAAGTTTCAGGTAATAGAAATAACAAGGCATAATTGGACAGACGAAAGCCAGTCTTATGATATGATTATCTAAAGGATTCAGATGTGGGTGCAATTCATTTAAGTGAGACTGTTCATGGAGATTATAAATAAAGGTGCAAGAAAGAGGCTTAAAACTCTTGCTTTTAGATTCAGGATGTAAAGAAATGTTTGTTGGCAAAAATAGCAGAATTGCCTGATGCCCACTGGTAGACATGAGAGAAACAGACTTGGCTGTACCATCAGATGGGGGAAATAATTTCCTTTTATATTAGGTGTTCTGTGCTAGTTTCTTTGTCTATTTGATTCTCTTCCACTGGAACAGAACCTGTTCTTTGACCAGCACTCTCTCACCAGCAGAACCAGGGAGCAGTACACTCCCCTTCAGGAAGAGAAGTCTCCTCTGGTAACTGCAATGTGCACATGAGGTGCCCTACATTGACTTCTAAATGTCTTCTTTGCTCTTATCCTTTCCATTTATTTATTTATTTATTTATTTAGTAGTCCTACCTTGTCTTGGCTTGAGTCCAAGGTCCTTGATTTGAATCTAGGCATTGATTTTTGATATTCTGATCATTCCAGGAAGCTATCACCTTCCTTCTAGCTGAATAAGATGCCTTTTCTCTCTCTCTCTCTCTAAGAAGAATTCCGAACTCTCAGGAAGGTAGTAAATTTCCATTAGAGTGAATGATCATTTCCTCCAGAACCTCACAACTTTGAAACAGATTTACTCTTTGAGGAAAACTAGCTTGAAGAAACTCAGAAATTGCTGAGACATTTAGGTAGAATGTTTTTTAACTCTTCAGTTACATAGTTCTTATGAGCTTCTTTTTGATCTTTTAGTTTCTTTTAAAATACTACTAGATCCAAAGCTTTGGCTCTAACAGTATCATATAATTAAGTTTATGTTTGTTGCCTTATAAGAAAATAAGTGTAAAAAGTAATAACTTTTAATTTGAGCCCCAAACTACCTTTGTTTTAAGGTAAGTCCAAGACCCTGTTGAAATACAACTAAAATGTATTCTGAATGTGATGTTCAGACTGCTTAACGTATATAAACAGAACACCATAAAATCACAACATTGGCATTGGAGCTAGAGCTTCCTAATTTTTAAAAAGTATTGATCATGAATATAAGGGAATTTAAACTTAACAAATATTTAAAATAAATAATCAGTTTATTTTATTGCTTAGAAGAAGGTGTTATTTAGTGAAGGACAGTCAGAGAGTTGATTGTTACTTTAGCTTGGGGCTCGAGTTCACACAGACAAATACTAAATAATGTCAGGTATCAGCTCATTCATACAAAAAATTCATTTCATTGTCTAATTGAAGCAAATTTTATCCAAGAAAGGTCAACATTCCATATGTGATGGGGATTATTATTTTTAATTTCATTGAATATATGGTGTCTCTTCAAAGTAACTTCATTTTTCCCCATCCATGCTTGGTGAGTGAAGGGGAAGGCAGTTCACTTATATTCTTTTCTGAATCTATAATCATTTAAAAGAGGCAAAAGTGATGTTTTTAATTAATTGTATAATAAATGCAATTCCTGTATTTGCCAGCATGGCCTAGGGTGCTACGGATAATTGACTGAACAATAATTCTCTACTCCTGCCCTCTTTCCCAGAAATGTGCCATTAGAAATGCCCTTTCACTAATTCAACTGTCACCATCAGTTGTTGTGAGGACCCTACCCTATCATCTCTTTGCATTTAGTCATTTTAGAAGGAGAAGAAGCTTATTCTTACCGGTGAGAGTCCAGACTCCTGGGCCTTGCACATCTCATCTATTCCTGAGTACTTAGCAGGCCTGTTAGGGTGTGAATACCTTGTATTCCAGTCTTGATTTCTTGAGAGGAACGTATAAGATAGGCCACACTCTCCAATATTCTTCAGTTCACCTGTTCTGGGAAATATGGACGATGATTGGAAGGGTCAATATGCCCTATTGCCTTGAGTCTAGAACCAGTGGTAAGCAGCTTGAACTCTGACTCCAGGATCTTTGCCTTGATCTTTCTTAGCCCTCCAGAACCAAAGATTCTAGAAAAATAAAGAAAAACCTCCCAGTCTCATTTCCCTAAGGGGCTCCAAAGATGTTTATAGAAATGTACAAGGCACAAATGTCACATACTTTCTATAATCCTTAGCTTCATACTTCCAATTAAGATCCTGCCCCAGGCTTGTGACATTGTAATCCCTGGCAAGAACGAAAAGAATGAAAGCTAGTCTTGGTACCATTGCCACTCTCTCTTCCTCTTTTGACTCTTTCCATCCTTCTTTGCTGGGGTTTAGATGGCATAAAGGTGGCCCCAGGGTATGTACACAGTACTTATCATCTGATGTCTAATAAAGAGAAATTGAGGAGTCATTTGCGACCATTTGCTGAATATCTACTGGATAATCTTATCTAGTATGAAGTAAATACTGAATTTAAAAAAATGAGTAAAGTAAACTTTGTTTTAATGACTCAGACATCAAAATCTGTAACATTTATAAGCTATGAGCCACCAGCAACACTTTATCTCTCAAGAATTCTTTCTTTATTAGGAACATATAAACTACACAGTGGAATGATGTTGCTCTTAACCTTGAAAGTAAATAGAAGACTTCTAATTTTTTTTTAAATTTCAGATCTACCGCAAATAGCATATTTGCAAAAAATCACAATGATGATTTATAATTTCTTAATTTTCATCAAGAAAACAAACAGGAGAAGAAAACAAACAAACAAAATGCTTTACAATCTTTCGTATTCTCTTCTCACTTGTTTGCATATGATTGCCCCTTGTCATAGACAGCTAAAGTTGTATGATGGCAGCCCAATACTCACTACCTGAAAAACTATTTTTGACCCAAAAAACTTGCTAAAGTCAAAAGTAGTTGTAACCTCATGCTTTAGTTGATTTGTAAACAGATAAAAACTGAAGTTTTCTGTAGAAATACCAATCAATGACTCATAGGCCATTTTGCATGTGTGCAGTTTAGCTCTCTAATTAGTGTTTTTGAGAACAAATATTACCATTTAATAAACATTCAAAAATGATTAGGTATGGCCATTGTGTTAAGTGGAAAGGCCTTTGAAGAAAATACATTTTCTGCCCCTTCACATTCATGTGCTTCTTTTACCCAATGCTTCCTGTGTCAGATGGGAGTAAGCATAACACTCCATGGATTTGTCCTCCTCTCCTTTTATGTTGGTAAAATGAGGCCCACATGTATTGTCTGGCATTTCCTGAGGGACCCAGATTGAACTGAGGAGTTCACTGAAACCCACAGGTCTTGGGACAGAATGAGGCATTACCTCATTGAACCTTAGCTGACTGCATGAGTCCTCTGTCCTCAAGTCTTTCTCAGATCATTTCTCAAGCTGGCTCCCAGCTTAGGGCAAAGAGAATCTCCATGATGTGCTGACTTCTAGCTTGCCACAGACACAATTCTACTCCAAAGTCAGCCTGGCATAGTAACATTGATGTCAGGGGAGACATATCAGTTTGAGGCCATACAAAAGAAGAAAAATACCAGACACCATTTCAGCATCACTACAGTAGAAAGTAAGCAATCTGGCAGGGGGCTCAGTAATGGCAACAGTGCCAGAAGGTAAGAGATTCATGGGAAATGCTTCCTGAATCTGTCCTTTTGTCCATTTTATTTCAGCTGAAATCCAACACTTTCCTCAGTGAAGTATAGGAAGTGGGAGAGTATAGGAAGTGGGAGGAGTGGGAGAAAGACATTGTATTAGTCACTTTAAGTCAATATAACAAAATACCACAGAGTGGGTGGCTTGAGCAACAGAAATTTATTTTCTCACACTTCTGGGGGCTGGAGGTCTGAGATGAGGATGCCAGCATAGCCAGACTCTGGTGAGGGCTCTCTTTCTGGTTTGCAGATAGCTGCCTTCTTGCTGTGTCTCACATGGCCTTTCCCTAGTGGTGTGTGTGTGTGTGTGTGTGTGTGTGTGGTAGGGGGCTCGGTGGGGGGATGCGGGGGGCAGGAGTGAGGAGACAGACAGAGACAGCAAGAGAGAGAGATCTTCCTCTCCTTATAAGCCACCAATCCTATCAATTAGGGACCCTCCCTTATGACATCATTTAACCTTAATTATCCCCTAAAGACCCTATCTCCAAATACAGTCACAGTGTCCAATTATGGTCCTGAAGACCCTGTTATCCAAATACAGGGTTAGAGCGTCACATATAAATTTTGGGGGGGGGGGGGAATAAAATTCGGTCCATAGCAGATACAAAGATTGTGTTATATGACAGTGGTGGAAGAAAATCTTATCTATCCAGTGGAGAATAAGAATAAGGAAATAAAATCAATTGAATGAAGTAAGAAATAAGACCTACTCTAACAATCTGAAGTCGCAATATTGATCTCTGACAAAATAAAGATTTAATTCAGCAAATATCTTATGTGACAAAAGAGATGTTGTATGTTAGTTCACAGAGCAATCAGAAAATAATTGTATTCATTAAAAATGAATATTAACATATCCATCTAACAGTATAGCTTCAAAATATATAAAGCAATGATCAACCCACTCTGAGAATTTCATTTTTATGAAAAATTTTATTTTATGCTAAGTCTATAAAATTCCTTAACTTCTACTGATATATTAATTTTTTACACATGTATTTTTTTTGAATTTTTGAAATTCACTATCATTTTTCAAGTTGGTACTCTTTGTGGTTTGTGTCTTATAATTTTGATTTGTGCTGAATTCTTTCTGCTAATATCATAAGTAGATTGTATGCATATGTATTTGTAAATAAGATTTTTCTGAAAAACACTTTATACCATCTTTATCAAGTTTTAATTAAAAATGTGATGCCCTCATAAAATAAATTAATAAAGATTGTCATCTTTTCCTATTGTCTA
Source organism: Pan troglodytes (assembly GCF_028858775.2). Taxonomy (NCBI): domain Eukaryota; kingdom Metazoa; phylum Chordata; class Mammalia; order Primates; family Hominidae; genus Pan; species Pan troglodytes. The sequence continues at coordinate 152,436,083 of NC_072404.2, read as the reverse complement.
TTTTATTAGAATTATCTGATTACCAATAGCTTAGTTGTGGAGCCCTTTATTTGTGATGCTTCCTTGTTAGATATCTATGTCTCATAAACCTTCTATGGTATTAATATCTTTCTGTTTTCTTGCTTCATCTTTTTTTTTTTTTTTTTTTTTAGACATAGTCTTGCTCTGTCGCCCAGGCTGGAGTGCAGTGGTGCAATCTCTCAGCTCACTACAACCTCTGCTTCCTGGGTTGAAGTGATTCTCCTGCCTCAGCCTCTCCATAGCTGGGATTACAGGCCGCACAACCACCCCTGGCTAATTTTTGTATTTTTAGTAGAGACAGTGTTTCACCATGTTGGCTAGGCTGGTCTTGAACTCCTGACCTCAGGTGATTCACCAGCCTTGGCCTCTCAAAATGCTGAGATTACAGGTGTGAGCCACCATGCCCAGCCTCTTGCTTCATTTTGAGTCAGATTTAGAAATATATGTGTATGTGTACATATATATATATATATATATATATATGTGATGTGTATATATATATATATGTGACATATATATATAGCTAAGAAATTATTCATTTCCTTTAGTTTACAGCCTATTTGCCAAGAAGCTTGCATGTAGTATTTTTTACACTTTTAAAATTTCTTCTGTATTTCATGTGGCTCTCCATTCTTATACCCAGTCTTTAATAATTTTGCACTCTCTCTCTCTCTTTTTCTTCTCTCTCTCCTCTTTCCTCCTTATTTAGATGTGCTGCATTGTCGGGATAGTGACACTGGTTTAGAAAGTTTCCTGCCTGGCCTGAAGGTGCCTTGGGATTAGCTTTTCTTCCTCCTAGTACTTGTCTATCAGGGAATCACAGGGATGGGGCACAGGAGCATCTGGGGCTGCGTGGGGTTCAGCATTTCAGATTTCAATGCTTATGGCCTTTAGACACATGCTTAAAGTTATAGACCTATTTAGTCTTTCTAGTTCAACCTTATTCATACTGGCCTTTCTATACAGTGGATTCCTCATTGCATCATTATTTGTTTTCATTCAGTATTTGGCAGGTTTCATTCCTGCTTCTGACTGCCTCAATTCCCACATACAGGAATATGGGAGGAGGACATGTCTGTGAACATCTTTTTGGGCTGTGCCATATGAATAACAATTCGGCAGTGTAGAGAATTCTTATATCCCCTAAAAAGCGTGTAGACTGACTCATTTTTCTCTAACACCTAGTGATCTGATCCTCCGAGATGTCTAGTATTTCTCCTCTGGCAAGGGAGCCCTTCTCTGTTTAGATTCTAACAAGTCTAACCAAAAATAGAAGGCATCAAAATATTGGCTCTTAGTAATAAGAAAAGATACATAGCCTTATATACGGAAGTTGTATGTCTAATTGCTAATAAGAGTACTATATGCAACTGTGTTGCAACAGTTATGAAAACTGAAAGGAAATAACACTTTCCTAAGAAAATATCGTTTACCAAATTGATCCAGGTAGAAATAGAAAGCTTAAATAGATCTATTTCAGACAAGAGATTAGAAAGAAGATTATGATTTAGATATTCACACAAAATAGATTTCCTGCCAGGACTATCTTCCAGAAAGTGGAAATTATTTATACAGAATCTTGATGCAATAAAACTCAAGGCTTTTGTACATTGAGGATCTTTGTACTGGAACATCTACGACTTCAGAATCCTAGTGGTCTTCTGTGTACATTAGCCACAGAGATATTTAAACAAAGAGAGAAATTGATAAAACCAATATTTAGGGGCTTTTAGTTCCCAAATTTAAGTTAAAAAAGCAACAAAATAAGCTCAATATTCCCTTCTTTGAAATTTTCAAGGAAAAAGAAAATTAGGAGTATTTACAGTTTGGGACTAGTGAGAAATTGTTACTTGGTATTATTTACCTCTAAGAGCTTTTTCAATTTTTTTTGTTTTTTAATAAAGCCTACTGACATTAAATTTAATCATTTTAATAAATATTAAAGAATAAAGTTCAATGATTTTGCCTATTCCCCTAAGTAGTAATTTCCTTTGGACACACTATACCACTTTGCTTCAAAGGGTTGCACAGAAGGATAAAAAACAGTATGTGAGTTTGTAGAGCTATAATTTTCCACACTAAGCTAAGTGTGTGAAGCAGGTTCTCTGTGCACTAGTTACCAATTTGTCTGAATCTGGTGAGACCGAACACCCATGCCTACAACAAGTTACATGAAGCGGGTTTTTTACTTACAGATACGCAGCAAGGAACAACTGAAGCCTAGGATTAACTGCTAGCTAATCCCCTAAGGCTCAGAAAAACTCCCCAGGATGGATGGAGTCACAATTACCCATGCCTTCCTTGCACCTACTGAGGGACCCACAAAAGCAGCCCATTCTGGGTTTTATATCTTGGGATCACGTGACATGTTGGACTGAAGCCTCGAAGGACATCTTGTTTCCAGAAGGAACTGGAACAGGGCCTAGGCTGTTTCAGCCAACCCCCTCTCCCAATCCCATTTCAGGTTGTTGCATTCCCAGCACATTCTACAGTTATTCTTGAGAACTATAAGCAGGCAAAGGTGAGAGACCTAGGTTGGTGCCAGGCCACCTAGAGAATAGTCTGCAAAAATGAAAGTTACTTGGTAGAAAAGCTCAGAGCACCTTTCAATTGTCCTTTAATGGGAAGCTCGTGTTATCTCGGTGGCTACTTTTGCAATCTGAACTCTAAGCCAATTGTGAAATGTTTGACATTATCACAACCAGGCTACTAAATCATCTGTGCCTGAAAACTCCTCCAGAAGCACAGCAGGATGGAGCCACTTTGGATCTCAAAACTAATCTAGACCAGATCTGCACTATACCTGGGCAGGTCAACTTTAATGCTAGTTTGCTCAAGGAGCAACAAAACAGCAGGGTTATTTGCAGCTATACCCTTTTGGATCTCCTCTGTTTTTATCACAAATCTGTGTGTGAGGTAAGGTACCGATACAGAAAATGTAATGGAAAACATACCATTTGTCATAGCAAAAAAAATTTTTAAAATGCCTATAAATTAACTTGGCAGAATTTGAGAATTCATTTATGCATCAATACTCAAAATAGTACAAAATACAAAAGATGACTTGTTTGCATGTAATAAAATAAATATCTCTGAATGAGAAAACTCAATATTCTAAAGATAAAATTTAGACTCGGATTTATATATACATACATGCAATCCTAATCAAAATATACATAGGCTTTGGGGTAGGGTACCTATTGCAAAATGATACTAAATATTATGATTAGTTGTAAATAAATAAAAAGAACCAAGAAAAATCTGAATAAGAAGAATGAAGTGGTACGTGCCATGCTAAGCATTAACATATGTTATGTTGGCAGAATAAATAAAATCACATGATGTAAGAGAGGGCAGGTTAATGGAGCAAATATAGAGGAAAATCAATGTGTATTATTCTAGGTCCTTTTCATCTAGAAATACATTTTTCAACCCAGGGGAATTTTCTTGAATTATTTCGTTAATAATTTTATCTCCTCCATTTTTTTTTCTACTGAGTTTGGAAGCCCTTTTAGTAATGTGTTAGATCTTATGGACTCTTTATTTAACTTTCTTATATTTTCTCTCTTGTTTTCCTACACAGTTGTTTTCTCCTTCTGCTATCTGGGTGATCACCTTAACTTTGTTTTTCACACTTTCTACTGCTATGATGCATTTACATTCAAGAGTTATTATCTACTATTATGCCTTTCATTCAAGAGTAATTATCTAATCTTTTTCAAGAATCCTCAATGTTTATAAAAATATTCTCACTTTATTTCACAGTTACAAAGTCTTCTCTTAACTCTTTGATGTTGCTAATAATAGCTTCTTTTCTTAATGTTTCCCCTCTTAGATCTCATGCCTAAAACCTTAACCAAGTGACCAAATTGAGCATCATTAATTATTCTTAAGGGTGGGCCAATCAAAACGTATGTGTCCTTTTAATGTGATATAATAAGAATAAAAATAGCATCATCTATTGAGTAGATCTATGTTGAGAAATATGGAAATAAGTTAAATGACATCACGATAAAACAGTCGGTCAAATCCAGAATGTAGGATGTTATATCTACAAGACAACTTGACTGGGCTCCTTAAAATATAAATGTCATGAAAACAAAAGGCAGAAGGACTGCTTTATGTTAAAGGGTCTAAAGAGACAGAGAAACAAAATGCAATTAATAAAATCTAATTGTATTATATAATAAAAATGAAGCATTAATAAAAATCACTTGTGGGAAAAATATGTATGGGAAATGATATTATAGAATTATTAATTTTGTTAGATGTGAAAATGACATTATATAGAAAAATCCCTTATTAGGAGATAAATGCTGAATTATATAGGAGTGATGTTTCATGATTCAGCACTTCAGAAAGAGAACACACAAATGTGGTAGGTAAAATGTTCTCTGCACTGTTCATTCATCTTTTCTTTAGGACTGACACTTTTCAAAATAAAAGTTGAGGAAAGAGGTTCTCTTCCTTAAGAATCTGTTTCTTTTAAGTTACCTCTTTTTTATGTCTGTTTTTTTTACGTTTATGTTTACAGGATATCCTCGGATGGCAAGGTAATCTTGGTTGTTATCTGGAGGGTTTAAGGCTGAGTGCTTGGGTGCTAGTAGGAAAAGGAAGTCAGGAATTTGGAATTTCAACATTCATTTTACAAACCTACACTTAGTTCTCCATTTTCACTTTAGCTCGCTCCCCAACTGCATCTATTCCTCCAGCCCCCTAGTGTAGAGACCCTCTAATTTATCCTATTCTAAGCATCAACTTCAAGTAAGAAAGAGACAGTTAAGTAGTTAGGTAATGGAGGACAAAGATCAAGAGGGTATAACAGACTTTGATGTGAACCTCTGCCTTTCGTTCCACCCTCACTTTTACTCAGAGGTACCTAGCACTGTCAATCCCTGTGGCTATTTGGGATTCCCCACAGCCACCTAGGATTCAGCTTTCTTGTATTTGCTAAATCAGTTACAACTAATCCACTTGCTTTCATCTTCCGAAAGTCTGCTATATTTCTCTTTATCAGCTATTTTAGTTCTTATAGATTTCTGACTGCTGCTTTTAAAAAAATCCCTTCACTCTTAACTTAGTAGAATTTCAGAGATAAGCAAGGATATATATATGTCTATAGCTCATCATATGTAACCAACTTTCCCAGGACAATAGATGGATAAAGAAAACATTGAAGATATGTTGCTAAAAAGCACAATGTATCATTTTCTTTTTAAAAGCTAATATTCAATAATTCTAGTTTTATAATTTTATTAGTCCATTATCTTGCTGCTAATAAAAACATACCAGAAACTGGGTAATTTACAAAGGAAAGAAGTTTAATGGACTCACAGGTCCACATGGCTGGAGAGGCCTCACAATCACGGTGGAAGGTGAAGGAAGAGCAATGGCACGTCTTACATGGCAGCAGGCAAGAGGGCTTGTGCAGGGGAGCTTCCATTTATAAAACCATCAGATCTCATGAGACTTACCCACTACCACCACAAGAACAGTATGGGGGAATCTACCCTTATGATTCTCCACCTGGCCTCGCCCTTGACACATGGGGATTATTCAAATTCAAGGTGAGATTTTGGTGGGGACACAGCCAAACCATATCATATAATGTTAACTTATATATGCACAGAAAGGGTATTGAGATGTCATACCTCCAAATTGTATTTATAAAAATTGCTAGGATAAAACTTCAGGTGAATTTTTATTTTCTTGTTTATCTCTATTGCTAAATTTTTATAGTAACAAATGTTAATTCTGTAAAATGAAAAACATGTAAAAGCTGCCCCCCACAAAAAGCACATAACCTGTACATTTTGTCTGTTTCTTTATCATGAAAAAATGCTCACCATCACTGGCCATCAGAGAAATGCAAATCAAAACCACAATGAGATACCATCTCACACCAGTTAGAATGGCAATCATTAAAAAGTCAGGAAACAACAGGTGCTGGAGAGGATGTGAAGAAATAGGAACACTTTTACACCATTGGTGGGACTGTAAACTAGTTCAACCATTGTGGAAGTCAGTGTGGTGATTCCTCAGGGATCTAGAACTAGAAATACCATTTGACCCAGCCATCCCATTACTGGGTATATACCCAAAGGACTATAAATCATGCTGCTATAAAGACACATGCACACGTATGTTTATTGTGGCACTATTCACAATAGCAAAGACTTGGAACCAACCCAAATGTCCAACAGTGATAGATTGGATTAAGAAAATGTGGCACATATACACCATGGAACACTATGCAGCCATAAAAAATGATGAGTTCATGTCCTTTGTAGGGACATGGATGAAATTGGAAATCATCATTCTCAGTAAACTATCACAAGAACAAAAAACCAAACACTGCATATTCTCACTCATAGGTGGGAATTGAACAATGAGAACACATGGACACAGGAAGGAGAACATCACACTCTGGGGACTGTTGTGGGGTGGGGGGAGGGGGGAGGGATGGCATTAGGAGATATACCTAATGCTAAATGATGAGTTAATGAGTGCAGCACACCAGCATGGCACATGTATACATATGTAACTAACCTGCACAATGTGCACATGTACCCAAAAACTTAAAGTATAATAATAATAAAAAAAGAAGAGAATAGCAGAATTTAAAAGAATACTAGGAATATGAAGTGGAATTCATATGATTTCAAATAATGTTCCCAGTCTTAACTATTAGCGTGCTTTTCTTCAATGGCAAGTCTCTTTTTGCTAAACACTATATGGTATGACTACAATAGAGAATCAAACATTTTTCATAATTGTTCAAAGAATGGATTTTGCTGTCTCCCTTCATGATCATATTTTAAAGGCCTAGTCTTAATAGAAAGGTAGACTTACTCTTTTTCCTTAGCTAGCAATAAGGGTTTTTTTTTCTCCTATGCAAACCAGAGCTTCCAAACTATGGCTTCTAGGTAGATGAGATGAAAGCAGTGTCAGTTTAAGTCCATCAGGCATAGCTAAATCTGATTTTGAATAAGTATCCATCCATAATGAATTCAGTAACACTTGGAAGAAGGAAAGCAATCATGAGATCTTTATATAAAAGCTTTCAGAGGAAATGATGGCACCCAGTTCTGCTCTCTGATTATCTTTCACAAAGAAGCCAGTCCCAGGATGCCATGGAGTCATGTTCGTTTGCCTTCTTGCCTCTTCTTTTTCCCGTAAGCTGAGCAGAAGTAGACAGATAGGGCACACACTTTCAAGAATTCATTTTCACATTTTATTATTTCAAGTCTAAATCAAAATTGGAGAATGATACATTACTTGATGAATTGCAAATTTCTAAGAGGAAAGGGTGCTAGTAAATTGATCTTTCAGATAGCCAGGAAACATAGATCAATAGACCAGTGTCATGAATTTCCTTGCTTTCTATTCTGCTGCCCTTAACATTTAAGTCCATATATCTCTCTGTATCTCTACCTTTAGACAATCTGATCTTGGAACCAGGAGGAGAGCTCTAATTCACAGACTTTGTAGCTTAGCATCAACTTCCATTTTTTCCTATTGATGCCCTGCATTTACCACTGAAGTCTCTTAACTAGCAGCTGACTTGTTCTTGCACCAGATTTCTTTTTCTAGGTTGCTTTTAGTTTCCATTCTCCTACTGTGATTCCCATTCCAGGATACCAAATTCTTGTACTCTGGAACTCTGGCAGACTTAAATCTGTTGCTTCTACCTGCTACTCTCCCTTAGCTGCTTTCTGCAATTATGACCCCAAAGTGGCTTTGCTTACAGAACCACTGCTAAAAGTGCACTCCCTGTCAACCACTTTCTTTTTTCACTTCTTTTTATTTTAAAAAAATTATTGACAAATAAAAATTGTATATATTTATGGTGTGCAATGTAATAGTTGAATATATGTATACATTGTAGAACGGCTGAAAAAAGCCAATTGACATATGTATTACCACACATACTTATGTTTTAGTAGTAAGAACATTTAAAATTTACTTAGCAATTTTCAAGTATATAATATACATATATTTTTATTAATTATAGTCACAATTATGGACAGTAGATCTATGGATCTTATTCTTCCTGTCTAACTTAATTTTGTATGCTTTGACCAGCATCTCCCCAGTCCCTCCACCCTCTGGCCACTGATAACTACTATTCTACTCTCTGTTTCTATGAGTTTGACTTTTTTAGAATCTATATGTACATGAGATCATGTGGTATTTGTCTCTCTGTTCCTGGCTTATTTTATGTAACAACCATGTTGTCACAAATGACAGGATTTCCATCTTTTTTAAGGTTGAAGAGTATTTCCTTGTATATATGCCACATTTTCTTTATCCATTCAACTACTGATAAATACTTAGGTTCTTACAATATCTTGGCTGTTGTGAATGAGCTACAATGAACGTTGCAGTGCAGTTGTCTCTTGGACACACTGATTTCATTTTTTTAACTTTTATTTTAAGTTCAGGAGTACATGTGCATGTTTTATGTGCATGCAGATTGTGTCATGGTGGTTTGTTGTTCAGATTATTTCATTACCCAGGTATTAAGCTTAGTGCTTATTTATTATTTTTCCTGATCCTCTTTCTCCTCCGACCCTCCACCCTGTTAAAAACCTCTGTGTGTGTTGTTCCCCTCTATGTGTCTATGTGTTCTCATGATTTAGCTCCCACTTATAAGTGAGAACATGTCGTATTTTTTGTTTGTTTCTGCATTAGTTTGCTAAGAATAATGGCCTCCAACTCCAGCTCCATTCATGTCCTTGCAAGGGACATGACCTCATTCTTTTTTTATGGCTGCATTGTATTCCATGGTGTATATGTACCACATTTTCTTTATCCAGTCTATCATTGATGAGCATTTAGGTTGATTCCATGTCTTTGTTATTGTGATTCGTGCTGCAATGAACATACACATGCATGTGTCTTCTCAATAGAATGATTTCATTTCTTTAGGATACATACCTACAAGTGAGATTGCTGGATCATATAGTAGTTCTATTTTAACTTTTTGAGAACCCTCCGTACGGTTTTCCTTATGGTTGCATAAATTTACATTCTCACAACAATGTATAAGGGTTCCCTCACCTCCAGTATTTGATAGTAGCAATCCTAACACGTGTGATGTAATATCTCATTGTGGCTTTCATTTGTATTTCCTTCATAACTAATAATATTGAACACCTTTTCATATACCTGTTGGCTACTTATATGTCTTCTTTTGAGAAATGTCTATTCAAGTCTTTCACCCATTTTTTGACCGGATTATTTGTTTCCTTTGCCACTGGGTTAAGTTCCTTATATATTTTGGATACTAACTCCTTGTCAGTTATATGGTTTGCAGATATATTCTCTTATTCTCTAGGTTGTCTCTTCACTCTAGCGATTGTTTCCTTTGCTATGCAGAAGCTTTTTAGTTGGATTCAATCCTATTTTTATATTTATGTGTTTGTTATCCATGCTTTCAGAGTCATATAAAAAATCTTTGCCCAAACCAATGTCATAGAACTTTTCCCCTATGTGCTCTTCTAGTAGTTATATATAGTAGTTTCAGGTCTTATATTTGAGTCTTTAATTTTTGTGTGTGTGTTGATTTTTGGGTACAGTACGAAATGAGGGTCTCATTTCATTCTTCTACATGTGGATTTTTAGTTTTTGAAAAATAATTTATTAAAGAAACTGTCTTTTTCCCACTGTGTGATCTTGGCATCTGTGTTGAATAATAATTGACCATAAATGCATAGGTTTATTTCTGGGTTCTCTATTCAGTCCCATTACTCTGTGTGTGTGTTTCTTTGATTACTATAGCTTTGTAGTAGGTTTTGAAATTAGGTATTGTGATGCCTCCAGCTTTGTTCTTTTTGCCCAAGATTTCTTTTGCTGTTCAGGGTTTTTCATGGTTTCAAATAAGTTTTAAGATTTTTTTTCTCTTTCTGTAAAAAATGTCATTGGAATTTGGGTAGGAAATTATTGAATTTGTAGTTCTCTGCCAACTACTTTCTAATCAAGTCTAGAGTCCTAGTTCTCTTAGTATCTTCCATGTAAGATTTTATATGTATAAACTCAGAAGGTATGAAGCTGGTATTTCTTTCCTTAGTGAAAATAATCTGGAGCATTTCTTCTTGTATGTGGATTTCACTCGATTATAGGAATCAAGAGTTTTGAATCACTCTGCTCCTAGCTGGTGGTCTTTATAGACTGCGTCTAATCTCTTTCGAATTTGGAGCAGGATGAAGACCACTAGCTGTACCTGCTGGAGAAGTATTCTCTGCAGATATTTGGGACTCCAACTCTATCAAATTTTCAGATGGGCTTTTCCCTGCAGCTTGTCCTATGCAGGCTGTAGCTCAGGGGTCCATGGTCTTAGTTTATCTGGAACAAACCTAGTTTATATGGATATTCCCAATATTCTATTTGGTTAACCATACACCTTACTCACCTCTCTTGCCTTGACCAGCTACTTTTATTCTCAAAAGTGTCCTGGTTTGAATGGTAAATTATCTGACCACTCTTGTTATACAATCTTATTTTAATTCCTCCATGTAAATATCTAAAGACAATGATCTTTGATCATTAAATGGCAACTCTGTTGTATTAGTATCCTTGCTATGTTCAAGAATAGAGAAATGTTCATTATTAAAATAAGTCAGAAGGTAAAATTAGTCTTTATAAACTGGTCTGGAGGATTTTGGTTAATCAACAATTCTAATTGAGAGATAATTATTAATGTATTACTCACAGATTAATGTTTCTTTCAACATATATTTGAAGTTCTTCTAATCTTCAAAGTAGATTTTCTACGTGTTGAAGCATGCTATAAATATAACCTGGACACATTAGTAAAGGGCTTATACTCAGAGTATTACTACATATTTATCATACTAAATCTTATCTATTTTGGAACTGTGTATGTTGAGTTCACCCATGGTTCTCTCTCATTTAATTCTATACAGATATATCTATACACATACAGTTTTGTTGTTGTTGTTGTTATGTGAAGGCTTATTTAACCAAAATAGACATCACATACTATTTTATGTATCTTGCTTTTCACACTTAAAAAATCTTATATAAATCACTCCAAAGCAAGTTATGTTAGAATAATTCACTTTTAATTGCAATATAATATTTTATACATATTATACCAAAATATATCCAACTATTCTTCTGTTGACGGACATTTACATTGTATCTAGTAGTATGAACAATACTATTATAATCATCCTTAAATAGATGCATTTAAAATTATTACTTCTATTTTTACGAACTAGATTCACGGAAATGAAATAATTTCCAAGCCCATATACCTGTGTGTTGTTAATTTTCATTGAAGTTTTCAGTTGGTCTACTGTATTAGGCCATTCTTACACTGTTATAAAGATACTACCTGAGACTGGGTAGTTTATAAGCAAAGGAGGCTTAGTTGACTCACAGTTCTGCCGGCCTGGGTGGGGGTCTCAGGAAAGTTAACTATCATGGGGAAAGTGGAAGCAAGGACCTTCTTCACATGGTGGCATGAGAGAGAAGTGCAAGCAGGGAAAATGCCAGATGCTTATAACTCACTCACTGTCATGAGGACAGCAGGGGGAAACCGCCCCCATGCTCCAATCACCTCCCACCAGGTCTCTCAATTAACACCTGGGGATTACAATTCAAGGTAAGATTTGGGTGGGAACACAAAGCCTAAGCATATCAGTCTTCTACATGGGCAGAGTATTTCTTCTTGGTATTTCTTTCACTAATGAATAAATATCAATCATCATGGCAATAAGTATTAAAGCATTTCATGTATATGTTTTGTTGGAATGGTTAAATGGTAAGTAATGGCATTGCTTCTTATATTTCTTTTTATATTTTAGAGTTTTGTTTATATATAAGTAAAACGACAAAACCACTCATTTTAAGAGTACAGTTTGATGAGTTTGCTAAGTTAAAACAGCCATGAAATCACCACAAAAATGAAGTCTGGATTGACTACCTAATATACAGAGCACAGTGCAAAATGAATGTGGGTCTCTTTGTTCAAATATTGTTAAGAATTTCAATACAAAGTACCCTGATTTGATTGTTATACAATGTCTACATGTATGGAAACATCAAATTGTACCACATAAATAGGTACAATTATAATGTGTCAATATAAAAAAGAAATGAAAAATAGTGACAGCAGAGCATTAAATAAAATGCAGAGTTCTGAGGACTTGTGTGACCGCACATGTCAAACACCCATGGAGCTGGCCCTGCTTCCATCAGCTCCCAAAAGTTCTCATTTCTTTTCAGTTAGTCTTTTGCATTGGGTAGCCATTGCTCTAAATGTTGTCCGTCAAGTTTTGCCTTTTCTAGAATTTCTTAAAAATTGAGTCACATACTACATTGTCTTTTATGTGCAGCTTTAAGTTTCATTGTTTTTCACTACTATTTATTCATTTTCTCTTGCATAAATTTCCTTTATGATGTTTATTTCTCTTCTACTTACTCTACTAAACTATTTTCAGGTTTAATTTTTTATAGCTTCTTAAGGTTGACACTTAGATCTTTGTTTTTTTCTTTCTTGCCTTGTAGTATAGGTATTTATTATTCTAAATGTCCTTACAAACACTACTTTAGTTGCATTTCATAAATTATGATATGCCATATTTTCATTTTCACTGATTTCAAAATATTTTCTAATTTCCATTGTGATTTCTTCTTTCACCTCTGGGCTATTTAGAAAATGTGCATGTTAAAAAAACAAAACAAACAAACCAACCAACCAAAAAAAGAAAAAAAAAAACTACATATTTGTAGATTTTCCAGACCTCTTTTGTTATTGATTTTTTTTGTTGTTTGTTTGTTTGTTTGAGACAGAGTCTCACTCTGTCACCCAGGCTAGAGTTTAGTGGCACCATCTTGGGCTGCTGCAACTTTCACCTCCCAGGTTTAAGCAATTCTCCTGCCTCAGCTTCCTGAGTAGCTAGGACTACAAGTACACGCCACCACCCCTAGCTAATTTTTGTATTTTTAGTAGAGGCAGGATTTCACCATGTTGGCCAGGCTGGTCTCAAACTACTGACCTCAAGTAATTTCCCCCCCTCAGCCTCCCTAGTGCTGGGATTATAGGCATAAGCCACCATGCCTGACTTTGTTATTGATTTCTAATTTAATTCTGTTGATGTTCAGAGCATACTTCATATAAATTAAATCTGTTTTAATTTATTGGGACTCTTTTTCTGGTATAGCATGTTGTCTATACTGAATATTCTGTGTGCACTTGAAAATACATTTATTTCCTTGTTATTGAGTGTTTGGTAGATATCAATTAAAATAATTTGATTGATTGTGCTGTTCAAGTCATCTATGACTTTACTGCTTTTCTATCTACTGGATATGTTTGCTAGAGAGAAATATTACAATCTCCAGTGATATTTGTCCGTTTACAGTTTTATTTTTTCAATTATGTTAGTTTTTTTCAAGTATTTGTTAAATATTCATAGATTTGTAATTGTTATATGATCCTGCTGTAGTGACTCTTGTATCATTATGGAATAATATTTCTCTTTGTCCCTAGTAATATGAATTTTGTTAAAGTCTATTTTTCTCTATATTAATATAGTCACTCCAGGTCTCTTATGTTTACTGTTACTGTGGAATATTTTTCCATTATTTTGTTTTCAACCTATATTGTCTTTGATTTTTAAGTACATCTCTTATAAACAACATATAGTTGACTTTGCCTTTTTTATTCAAATGAATAATCTCTCTTTTCATTAGAATGCTTAGACCCTTTACATTAATATTAGTTGAAATATGATGGCTCTATTGTTATTTTGGCCTGCCATTTTACTATTTGTGTTTGATTTACCATATTTCTTGTTGCTCCTTCCTTGCCTTGCTTTGTGTTAAACAAATATATATATTTAAATGCTTTATTGATGTTTTAGCTACGTATCTTTGTGTGATTTTAAGGGTTGCTTTTGTGATTATAGTTCTTTAACTCTTTAAAATTTATTTCATTTTATTCTCATTTACTTCTGTTAAAGTATAGAAAATTTATACCAACAGAGATCCATTTCCCTGCTTTGTCATATATTAATATCTAAAGGCATTATTAACCTAACAATACATGGTTAATGGTTTTGCTTTAAAAAGGCATGTCTTTTAAATACATTGTTTAAGTTTTTGCAAGGCACATCTTTAAAATAAATTAATAAAATAAGATAAAATATATATAATCTTTTTTATACTTACCAACAGTCACCAGCTCCTATGCTCTTCATTTCTTCTTTTGGATCTGAGTTACCATTTGATGTCATTTCCCCTCAGTCTTCCTTTAACGTTTTTTACAGCACACAAGTCATAGAACACAGGTTTGCTAGCAGTTGCATCTCATACTCTTTGCTTGTGTAGAAATGTCTTTAATTTGCCTTTATTTTTGAAGGGTACTCTTACTAGATATATAATTCTAAGTTAACAAGTATTTTTTTCTCTCAGGTCTTTGTATTATTTCAGTGCTTTCTGGTCTCCATTAAATCTATTAAACATATCATTCTTTCATTGGAGGTGATTGGTTACTGCTCCGTCTTGTTGCTTCCAAAATTTTCTCTTTATTCTTTGCGAAGCATTTTTCATGTTGTATTTGCAGAATGTTTTTCTTTGTGTTTATCTCACTTGTGGTTTGGTGTGCATTTTTATTCTGTAAATTAGTGTTTATGAGCCAAATTCTCTGTTTCTTTGGATGTCTAGTAAACTTTGGTTGAAAACAAGTTAATATATATAATATATTGTACTGGCTCTAGGTATAGTTTTGTTCTCTGAGGGTTACTTTTTGTGTTGTGATAATGAACAATTAACTAACAACTCAATCTGTGAAATTTGTCTACCGCTCAGTGTGCAGCTGAAATCTGTCTTTTTTTTCCCCCTTGTTCCCTGTGACTTTGTAACTCAGACAACTAAAGCCAGTAAAATTTCCATCTTCTCCTGTCTGAATAAGGAATAGATTCAAATACATGAAAAGTTTGTAAGATTCCCTAGACTCTCAGTTTCTTTTTCTGGCTCCATGGTATCTACTGCGTGTACCTGTAGTTTATCAGTCGGCCAGAAACGTGTAGTGTGTGCTATCCCAGCTTCCAAATCTCTCCCTTGAATTATTAGCTTCAGTGACATCTGCCATAAACTGTCTGACAACTTCAGCTCAAGGAAGAGTGAAGGGAGTATCCCTATGCAAAGAAGTCACAAAATCAAATTTTTACCAGATACACAGAAGTTCATTAATTTTTAAAAATGAGTAAACACTTCTCCTAGAGTTGTTTATAGTTAATGATTTCCAGTATCTTTTAATAGTTGTTTTTAATGATTTTGTTTGGTTTATGCTTTTTATTTGCAGAAAGGAATTATACAACTTTGTCAAGCTACCAAAAGTCTTCACTTACATTTATATTTTCCTCACTACTATGGATTTAAATGGCTCTACATAATTACAGTCATTTCCTCTGGCTCTTCCATAAATCATCTTTTCATAATCTTGTAATTTTTTCTATTGAGCTACTTGCTTTTTTCTTGAAAATATTTAAAAACTTTTAAGATACTTTAGAAATTAACAATTTGCCATCTCCATTACAAATTTGTGTTTAGATTTATCATTTGTCTATGAACTTTGCTTCTGCATTGTTTTGCTAAAGGGAAAATTATAAAAATCATTAATTTTTACCTATGTCAATATGCTGTGTTTCTTTTATGGTCTGGCTTTCTAGTCTTGTTTATGTTTAAAAAATTCTCCCAACGCATTGATAGTACTGTTAGTTTTTGATATTTTCCCTAAAATATTAATTTTTAATTTTTAAATTAAATTTGTTAATGTGTTTATTTCTTTAGGCATAAGTTAGTGGTCCATTTAATGTTTTTAAATGGTTAGCTATTATATTAGCTCAATTTATATAACATCAGTGCTTTCCCTACTGAACTACATTTAACATATATTAACTTTTCATATACATCAAGATGTAATTATAGATCTGCTATTCTGTTCCATTAATATTTTGTTTATTTATTTTTCTAGTAAGAAGTGAAGCAAATCTCCTTACTGCTTTTTATTGTTTCATTGGATATTCTCAACCCTTTTGGATAAATAAAAACCTTAGGTACATACTAACTGATTAGTATTCTAATTGATATTACATTAAATACATTTAAATAAAATTAACATTTTAAGATTTTAATATTTCTAATAACAAATTATGCATTGGCATCAATTCAAATTTTAGTTTATGTTTTGTATTCATGTTTGGCTTATTCTTTTCTTAATTTGGTTCTTCATCATGTATATTCACTTTATTCTTACATGATGTACAGATTTTTTTGTGAAAATAAAGTTGGTGTTTTCCTGTCCATTTTAAGTGCTTACTGTTTTGTAATACAAAGATGTTAATTTTCTACATTTGTGTTGCTACCGGACTCCTTAACAGATCATTTAAGTCTAACAGATGTTGTATCAGAGCTTTTGAATTGGCTGGAATTTCAATCTCATCAATCAGAAGGAATTTTATCACTCAAAAGTATTTTTGACATTTATTCTTACTTATAAGTTTTCTTATTTTAATGCATTTTATTTGCAAAAGCAGCCAAAATAATATGAAGTGATAATGATGACAGTAAGGATCCCTGTGTAGTCACTAATCGTATTTGAAATGTGCTTCAAATGAGTATTTTTAAAAGCATTAAAATATTATTTACTTTAGGTGTCAGATAAATAAACTTTATAATATTTAAATAATTTTCTTTCATTGATTCTTTAGAGTGTTTATTCAGAACTAATATTGAAATTTATTAAATGCTTTTAAAGTGTTGATTAATGTAATCATATTTATTTTTCTACTTAAGTGTATTGATATAAAAGATTATGGTGAATGCTTCCTGATGATGAATTATTTTTACAATGCTTGAATAAACCTTACCAGATCATACTGCATTACTCTTCTGACACCCAAATAAATTCTATATGCTAAGGCTTTATTTAAGCCTCTTGAATTATTATACATAAATAAAGAGGATCTGAATAAATGGAAGCATTTCATCCACATAGATTAAAACACTCAATACTTTATACATGACAATCTTTGCAAAATGGGCCTCTATATTCAATGCACTCCCTATCTAAATTTTAGCAGATTTTTATTGTTGTTGTTGCAGAAACTGACAAAGAAGTCCTAAAATGTATATGAGAAGGCAACACACAAAGCAGCTAGAAAAAAATGTGAAAAGGAATAACAAAGTTTCAAGACTTTCACTTCTTTTTTTCAAAATTTATTTAAAGCTACAGTGATTAAGACAGAATGCAATTCTGGGTTGAAAATTCTTTTCTTTAAGAATGTTGAAGATTGGCCCCCACTCTCTTCTGGCTTGTAGGGTTTCTGCCGAGAGATCCGCTGTTAGTCTGATGGGCTTCCCTTTGAGGGTAACCCGACCTTTCTGTCTGGCTGCCCTTAACATTTTTTCCTTCATTTCAACTTTGGTGAATCTGACAATTATGTGTCTTGGAGTTGCTCTTCTCGAGGAGTATCTTTGTGGCGTTCTCTGTATTTCCTGAATCTGAACGTTGGCCTGCCTTGCTAGATTGGGGAAGTTCTCCTGGATAATATCCTGCAGAGTGTTTTCCAACTTGGTTTCATTCTCCGCATCACTTTCAGGTACACCAATCAGACGTAGATTTGGTCTTTTCACATAGTCCCATATTTCTTGGAGGCTTTGCTCATTTCTTTTTATTCTTTTTTCTCTAGACTTCCCTTCTCGCTTCGTTTCATTCATTTCATCTTCCATTGCTGATACCCTTTCTTCCAGTTGATCGCATCGGCTCCTGAGGCTTCTGCATTCTTCACGTAGTTCTCGAGCCTTGGTTTTCAGCTCCATCAGCTCCTTTAAGCACTTCTCTGTATTGGTTATTCTAATTATACATTCTTCTAAATTTTTTTCAAAGTTTTCAACTTCTTTGCCTTTGGTTTGAATGTCCTCCCGTAGCTCAGAGTAATTTGATCGTCTGAAGCCTTCTTCTCTCAGCTCGTCAAAATCATTCTCCATCCAGCTTTGTTCCGTTGCTGGTGAGGGACTGCGTTCCTTTGGAGGAGGAGAGGCGCTCTGCATTTTAGAGTTTCCTGTTTTTCTGTTCTGTTTTCTCCCCATCTTTGTGGTTTTATCTACTTTTGGTCTTTGATGATGGTGATGTACAGATGGGTTTTCGGTGTGGATGTCCTTTCTGTTTGTTAGTTTTCCTTCTAACAGACAGGACCCTCAGCTGCAGGTCTGTTGGAATACCCGGCCCTGTGAGGTGTCAGTGTGCCCCTGCTGGGGGGTGCCTCCCAGTTAGGCTGCTCGGGGGTCAGGGGTTAGGGACCCACTTGAGGAGGCAGTCTGCCCGTTCTCAGATCTCCAGCTGCGTGCTGGGAGAACCACTGCTCTCTTCAAAGCTGTCAGACAGGGACATTTAAGTCTGCAGAGGTTACTGCTGTCTTTTTGTTTGTCTGTGCCCTGCCCCCAGAGGTGGAGCCTACAGAGGCAGGCAGGCCTCCTTGAGCTGTGGTGGGCTCCACCCAGTTTGAGCTTCCTGGCTGCTTTGTTTACCTAAGCAAGCCTGGGCAATGGCGGGCGCACCTCCCCCAGCCTCGCTGCCGCCTTGCAGTTTGATCTCAGACGGCTGTGCTAGCAATCAGCGAGATTCCCTGGGCGTAGGACCCTCCGAGCCAGATGTGGGATATAGTCTCGTGGTGCGCCGTTTTTTAAGCCGGTCTGAAAAGCGCAATATTCGGGTGGGAGTGACCCGATTTTCCAGGTGCGTCCGTCACCCCTTTCTTTGACTCAGAAAGGGAACTCCCTGACCCCTTGCGCTTCCCAGGTGAGGCAATGCCTCGCCCTGCTTCGGCTCGCGCACGGTGCGCGCACCCACTGGCCTGCGCCCACTGTCTGGCACTCCCTAGTGAGATGAACCCGGTACCTCAGATGGAAATGCAGAAATCACCCGTCTTCTGCGTCGCTCACGCTGGGAGCTGTAGACCCGAGCTGTTCCTATTCGGCCATCTTGGCTCCTCCCTGGAGGCATCACACTACCTTACTTCAAACTATACTACAAGGCTACAGTAACCAAAACAGCATGGTACTGGTACCAAAACAGAAATATAGATCAATGGAACAGAACAGAGCCCTCAGAAATAACGCCGCTTACCTACAACTATCTGATCTTTGACAAACCTGAGAAAAACAAGCAATGGGGAAAGGATTCCCTATTTAATAAATGGTGCTGGGAAAACTGGCTAGCCATATGTAGAAAGCTGAAACTGGATCCCTTCCTTACACCTTATACAAAAATCAATTCAAGATGGATTAAAGATTTAAACGTTAGACCTAAAACCATAAAAACCCTAGAAGAAAACCTAGGCATTACCATTCAGGACATAGGCGTGGGCAAGGACTTCATGTCCAAAACACCAAAAGCAATGGCAACAAAAGCCAAAATTGACAAATGGGATCTAATTAAACTAAAAAGCTTCTGCACAGCAAAAGAAACTACCATCAGAGTGAATGGGCAACCTACAACATGGGAGAAAATTTTTGCAACCTACTCATCTGACAAAGGGCTAATATCCAGAATCTACAGTGAACTCAAACAAATTTACAAGAAAAAAACAAACAACCCCATCAAAAAGTGGGCGAAGGACATGAACAGGCACTTCTCAAAAGAAGACATTTATGCAGCCAAAAAACACATGAAAAAATGCTCATCATCACTGGCCATCAGAGAAATGCAAATCAAAACCACTATGAGATATCATCTCACACCAGTTAGAATGGCAATCATTAAAAAGTCAGGAAACAACAGGTGCTGGAGAGGATGTGGAGAAATAGGAACACTTTTACACTGTTGGTGGGACTGTAAACTAGTTCAACCATTGTGGAAGTCAGTGTGGCGATTCCTCAGGGATCTAGAACTAGAAATACCATTTGACCCAGCCATCCCATTACTGGGTATATACCCAAATGACTATAAATCATGCTGCTATAAAGACACATGCACACGTATGTTTATTGCGGCATTATTCACAATAGCAAAGACTTGGAACCAACCCAAATGTCCAACAATGATAGACTGGATTAAGAAAATGTGGCACATATACACCATGGAATACTATGCAGCCATAAAAAATGATGAGTTCATATCCTTTGTAGGGACATGGATGAAATTGGAAACCATCATTCTCAGTAAACTATCGCAAGAACAAAAAACCAAACACCGCATATTCTCACTCATAGGTGGGAATTGAACAATGAGATCACATGGACACAGGAAGGGGAATATCATACTCTGCGGACTGTGGTGGGGAGGGGGGAGGGGGGAGGGATAGCATTGGGAGATATACCTAATGCTAGATGACGAGTTAGTGGGTGCAGCGTACCAGCATGGCACATGTATACATATGTAACTAACCTGCACAATGTGCACATGTACCCTAAAACTTAAAGTATAATTAAAAAAAAAAAAAAAAAGAATGCTACTGGCATAAGGATACTCATATGAATCAACATAACAATATTGAAAGTCCAGAAATAAATCCTTATATTTGTAGCAAATTGACTTTTGACAAATGTCCCAAGGCAATTCAATAGATATTTTGTTAAGTAAATTGTTCTGGAACCACAGTATATCCACAAGCCAATATATGCACTTCAACTTGTACCATACAAGACATGAACTCAAAATGGATCATAGACTTAAATGTAAGAAAGAAAACAATAAAACTTTTAGAAGAAAACAAGAAAAATCTTTGAGACCTAGAATTAGGCAAAGATTTCTTATATATGACATCAAAGCATGGTCCATGAAAGAGAAAATTGTTACATTTTATCTCATCAACATTCAAAACTTTTGCAGTTTAAAAGAAACCATTAAGAGAATGAAAAGACAAACCACAGACTGGGATAAAGTATTTATAAAACATATAAATGTAATAAGACATTATTTTATACAAAATGGAATACTTAAAATTAATGTAAGAGAACAATAAATGTTGGTGAGGATGTAGACAAAATAGAAACCCTCATACATTAATGATGGTAATGTAAAATGGTGCAATACTTTGGAAGACAGTCGGTGTTTCTTAAAAAATTAAATATAAAACTACCATAAGTCCTGACAATTCAATTCTAGTTACTTACCTAAGATAAATCAACCCCTATGTCTACCCAAAGCTTTGCATATAACGCTACACATTGTGAATATTATATGCATATAGTAATAATATTTATAATAGTTAGAATTTAGAAAAAAAGATTCATCAACTTGTGAATGGATAGACAACATGGGGTATTCCATACAGTAAAATATTATCCAGCAATTAAAGAGAAAATAACTATTGATACCTTCTCCATCATAGATAAACCATGAAAAAATTTTGCGAAGTGAAAGAAGTCAGACACAAGAGACTGGATATTATATTAGTACATTTATAGGGAATGTCCAGAAAAGTTAAATTTATAAAGAGAGAAAGTAGGCCAGGCATGGTGGCTCATGCCTATAATCCCAGCGCTTTGGGAGGCCAAGGTGGGCAGATCACTTGAGGTCAGGAGTTTGAGATCAGCCTGGCTAACATGGTGAAACCCCATTTCTACTAAAAATACACACACACAAAAAATTAGCTGGGTGTCATGGTACATGCCTGTAATTCCAGCTACTCAGGAGGCTGAGGCAGGAGAATCATTGGAACCCAGGAAGTGAAGGTTGTGGTAAGCTGAGATCCTGCCACTGCACTCCAGCCTGGGTAACATAGAGAGACGCCATCCCCAAAAAACAAAAAACCAAAAAACAAAAGACAGAAAGTAAATTCATGGCTTACTGTGCACTGGGAATGGGAAAAAGAATTCACTGTAAATGAAAATGAACTATCTTTTTTTTCTCTCTCTCTGTTTGGTGGAATGGGGAATGAAAATGTTCTAAAACTGATTTGTGGTGGTGGTTACATCTTTTAGTAAAGTAACTAAAATCATGGAGTTGTACACTTAAAATGGGTAAATATTATGATGTATAAAATATGACACAACAAAGTTGTTCAAAATCTATTGGTCTGACATTGGTGCCAATATCTGGATTCTCTATTCTTGCCCATAAATCCAAATGACTATCTTACTCCAGTTTTGTTTTAGTTGTTTAACATTGCTTTGCTATTCCAGGTCATTTGCCTGTATATATTAAATTTAGAATCAGTTTGACAATTTCTAAAAAAGAACGCCTACTGGGACTTTGATTTGGCTTGCAATAAATCTATAATATTAATTAGGAAGGAAGTGACAATTCAACAATATTGAGTACAGGTTGAGTATCCCTAATCCAAAAATCTGAAATCCAAAAGGCTGCAAAATTCAAAACTTTTGAGCATCAACACGACACAAGTGAAAACACATATGACAGATCACAGTCAAAACTTTGTTTTATGGACAACATTATTTAAATAACTTTAATACTTAAAATAATAATCTAATTATTTAAAATACTGTATAAAATTACCTTTGGTCTATGTGTATGAGGTATTCATAAAACAATCATAAATTTTGTGGTTAAGCTTGGGTCCCATCTTTGAGATATATCACTATGTATTTGAAAATAGTCCAAAATCTGAACAAATCTGAAAACTGAAATACTTCTGGTCCCAAGCATTTGAATAAGAGATAGTCAATCTGTGTTCCCAAATAATTCTATGAGGCACTTACTCTGATATCCTAACTGCATTAGTCTGTTCTCATACTGCTAATAAAGACATACCCAAGACTGGATAATTTATAAAGGAAAGACGTTTAATTGACTCACAGTTCCACATGGCTGGGGAGGCCTTGCAGTCATGGCTGAAGGCAAATGAGGAGCAAAGTCACGTCTTACATGGTGGCAGGCAAGAGAGTCTGTGCAAGGGAACTGCACTTTTATAAAACCATCAGCTCTTGTGAGACTTATTCACGATCACAAGAACAACATGGAAAAAAACCCACCCCCATGATTCAATTACCTCCCATCAGGTCCCTCCCACAACACATGGGGATTATGGGAGCTATAATTCAAGATGAGATTTGGGTGGGGACATAGCCAAACCATATCACAAACCAAAGATACCACAAAATAAACTATAGAGGAATACCCTTTATGACCATAATAAATGCAACAATTTTGTTTAAATTCAGTAAATGCAGTTAATTAACATGAAAAAAAATATAGCACATCATGTTCAACAAGAGTATATTCAAGGAATACTAGGTTAGCTTAATATTTCAATATCAATCTATGTAATTTATCATATTAACAGGTTAAAAATATCTCATTAAATATCTCTACATATGATATTTATTTTTAAAAAATGCCCATTTTCAGTTTGCTGTAGTATATAGAAATACAATTAATTTTTTAAATATTGATTTTGTGTCTTGTGACTATTATATAACTGATTTAGGATTTTCTACATAAGCACCATGTTGTCTGTGAAGAAAGACAGTTTTACTTCTTCCTTTTCAATGTCCGCCTTTTCTTTCTCCCTTTCTTTAATGCACTGACTGGCACCCCCAACACAGTGTTGATCGAGGAGATGACAGGAGACTTACTTGCCTTGAACATCTTAGGGGGAAAAGCACTTACTCTTTCATCTTAACTATGATGTTTACCAAGAGATTTTCTACCTATCCTTCATCACTTTGAGGAAGTTTCCTTCTAGTCCAAGTTTGATGAGAGCTATTACTGTGACAAGTTTTGAGTTTTGTCAACTATTTTTCTGAATGTTTTGAGTCATTTGAGTCATTCTCACCCAACCAGGTCTAGGAAAGTCCTTGGTAACATTGGCTGGCCCAATAGCCCTGATTCTTGTACTCTAGACCTCCCAGAAATTCTGTGAGCCATCTTGTGTCTCTATAATAAATTGACTGCTTCAAGCAGAGTTTGTTTCTCTTATGAGAATTACAAAACCTCACAGACACAATCATCTATATTTTATGTAAAATCTCAGCCATTTTGTTGTAATTCCTAAAACATTTTCTGATTTTTAGCTTCCAGTTATTTATCTACTTATTTATTCGTTGGAAGAGTGTAATTATATTTTGGGTTTTCAGACTTCTTCCCTCTCCTCCACATACAATTGTTCTTTTTTCCTTCTTAATAGCATTTGTTTTCTCTTATGGGCTTAGGAATTTCTTCTAGGGAAAATATTAAGCAGCAATGTTCTTCTTACCTGGGTTCTGAGCAAACAGAAATTAAAACGACAAAACAGAAGTAAATGATAGTCCACATATCATGTATATTAAAGATAGAGTGAAGCTGGGGACATGGTGTATGTGTGAGGAAGTGCAGTTTCTAACACAGGACACCAGAGGCTGGCTTACCCACCAAACTGAGACCATAATGCACCAGAATAAAATTCCAAATGGAATATACAGTGCATTATTATTAACTGTGGTCACCATGCAGTACCATAGATTACTAAAACTTACTCCTCCCATCTAACTGAGACTTCACACCTTTTCATTAACATCTTCTCTTTCCCCATCTCTTCCTTCCTCCCTAGCCCCTAATAGTCACCCTTCTACTCTCTGTTTCTATGATATTGACTTTTTTAGATTCCATGTATCTAATATCATATAGTGTTTGTCTCTTTGTGCCTGCTTATTTCACTTAACATAATGTCTTCCAGTTCTATCCATGTTGTTACTAATGATGGAATCTCCTTATTTTTAATTCTGTACAGTATTTTACTGCATATATGCTATATACCACAATTCCTTTATCCATTCATCTGCTGATGGACACTTAAGTTGCTTCCATATTTTGGTTATTGTGAATAATGCTGAAATAAACATGGGAGTGCCAACATCTCTTTGACATACTGATTCCTTTGGCTATACACCCATAAGTGGGATTGCTGGATCATATGGTATTATATTTTTCAAAATTGCTAAAAGAATTAATTTTTAACATTCTCACCGTAAAAAAGGATAGGTTGGTGAGGTGATGTATATTTTAATTCGGTTCAATTTTTTACAGTGTAGACATAGGTCAAAACATTGCATTGTACCTTCTGAATATACACAATTAGTATTTGTCAATTAAGAATAATTAATACTTATTTTTTAAAAAACAGTAAAAGAAAAACCTTTCAAATGGAGAAACAGCAGATAACACTTGCAGGTAGATAGCTCTTGCAGAGAAGGGTTAAGGTGAGCTGAGCAAGGCCCTACTCCCTTCACTCACAGAATGAGACGGGGCCAGGGCCAAGCATGTCATTTGCACCATTTGGAAGGAAAAATCAGATTCAAAGACACACTGTTTCTCCTAACATAGGAAGCAATATCTTTTTTAATTACTTGGGAGAAAGTAATTAATTGTGCATTTTTGAGTTCTCCTTTGTTCCCTAATTATCTCTGATTCCTCTAAGTAATTTTGTGAGGTTTTTTGTGTGCTTTGCTCAATCTTGCTATTCCATGTTTCTGGCTTTACTCCAGCATCGGACTTGCTGTGATCATCAATTCATGTTAAAAAATGAGTCAATGAAACACTGAGCATGGGCTCTTGAATGAAGATGTTCTTCTTTCCATGGTACCCCTCTAATCTTTATTTATTTATTGACACATAAGTCAATAAGAGTGTTCCTGGGCTTTAGGCTGAGGATTCTAACAGTCAGGCTATACTCAAATGGTGAGCAGAGCTGGGAATTATTTTTCTTAGACTCAGATAACAGAGAGATTGCAGTGTTAAAGACCGTGGACTCTGAAGCCTAAAATAGATCATCAGAGACAATTTTGTAATCATCCTAAAACTTCCAGGCAGATTCATAGTTTTACAGTTTTAGGAAGATAAAGATCTTTTGTCTTTTGAAAGCTACTCAATTGAAGAATTACTGGGGATAAATAGATATTGCCTATAAAAGAGTCTACTTTTTAAATGGCCAAACTAAAACGATATGAGGTATTTAGACAATTTAGAGCTTATCAATATTGAAAAATAATTCTATTTTTCAGTAAATAAATGAATAAAATTTTCTGAATGTATCCCATCAACATTTCCTGTGGGGCATTCATGTGCATTTAATATAGTAACACTTTTAAAATGGAGTAAGTATCTAGGCAAGTGATTCTCTAAAGTCTTTGTAGAATAGTAATCCCAGAAGATAACCCTTAAAATCCCTAAGCAATTTACTTAGTTTTCCTTTTGGGACTCACACTGCATGCTAACACATTCTAAGAAGCCATCAGTAAACAAACTTGTATCACTTTTTCCCAAATAGTTTGCCCTAATCATCATTTCCACATTAAAACTCATGAATATATCTTAGGACTTCAAGGCTAAACAGAGCATACTTTAGAAAATGCGGATCTAAGTTCATACTCTGTTCTAGTAAGCTAAAATGTATGGAAAGATAATAAAAAGCACAGTTATTATCGTACATTTTTGCCAAACAGAAATGTGCAATGTTTGTGCTGTTTAGTCAAACCATGTGGGAAAGAACTATCAAATGCTTCAGCCAAAGATTTTTGCACTCAGGCACTTAATGACTGAGGTCCCTACATGCATCATTGTTGATGATAGGAACTTTTTAAGGAATATTTGAGAATCTTCAAAAGAAAACAATTTCTTGGAGAAAAATATGAGCAGGTGAACCTTCATTTAGGAGATAAATGTTTTGCTGTCAAAATATTTGTCTAAAATTCTGCTGTCTTTTAGGTTATAGACACTTTTTGTTAAAACACGTATCTAGGTAAACATGACTAAAAATGATAAAAGCATAAAATGCTAAATGTGCTGGTAAAGTCAATGACATTCAAAAGACAGTTTGAAGAACTTCTTATCAAAATGGATTCTAGCAATTCTAGTTTTAGAATATGAAGATAGCGTCTAGAATGGAATGGAATTAAAATCATCATGTCCACTGATGGTCACACTTATTTTTAAGCAGCAACACCATTATTTTAAAAAGAAATCTTACTCCGAATTATAATATTAAAAACTGATCAAAGTTGTGTTGAACTGATTAGAATCAAGTGGCCACCAGGTTCCCTCATCGCCTGACATCATCTGCTTTACCCTAAGTAATGATTCAACAGCATTATCTAAAGGACCTTTTGACAAAGAGATTCCTATACTTCTACCTCCTGGGAGACAGCTCTGTGGGTCTCAGGGAAAACACTGATTTGGTGTAACATGATCACATTTCAGAAGTCCCCTTCTGTTCAAACGTTTCAGTATTTGGAAACCTACCTCCTTAAATAGTACGATTCTAAGGTGTGGCTTCTAGTGCTTTCTTCTAACTTGCATAGTTGTGGATTTCACTGTAATTTTCCTTGCAGTATCTTCTGGGAGGTTCTGTGACTTCATGGTGTCATTATGGATTTCATTTGCAATTCACTAAAAAAAAAGTGGATAATGACTGTACTCAGCACTACTGGATTATAGCCATCACCTTAAAGAAGTCTTTTGTGAGTCTCTCTGCCAGAATAAAGTTTAATCTTTCCTCTTTATTTTTCCTGTTACAACTTATGAACTCCATTTTTTTTATTATTATACTTTAAGTTTTAGGGTACATGTGCACAATGTGCAGGTTAGTTACATATGTATACATGTGCCATGCTGGTGTGCTGCACCCATTAACTCGTCATTTAGCATTAGGTATATCTCCTAATACTATCCCTCCGCCCCCCCCCACCCCACAACAGTCCCCAGAGTATGATGTTCCCCTTCCTGTGTCCGTGTGTTCTCATTGTTCAATTCCCATCTATAAGTGAGAACATGCGGTGTTCGGTTTTTTGTCCTTGCGATGGTTTACTGAGAATGATGATTTCCAATTTCATCCATGTCCCTACAAAGGACATGAACTCATCATTTTTTATGGCTGCATAGAGCTCCATTTTTTTAGTGCTAATGTGTATGAAAGACAAGGTATTCCCTTTGGTCTGGGGTAATCTTGAATATGGAACATGACTCTCCATTTCTTCTACGTCTTTCATAGCACAGAACAGAAAAATAACAGCAATGCTGATTAACTCATGGAGTCACTGTAATTAATTCACTATCGTAAGTGGTTCCAAGAAAGAGGCTCACGTAATGGGAACCAAAGGACTAAAATGGCTTAAGATCCAAGGCAATCATATTTTAAATTGAAATGATCTTGAAAAGGTTACTGTTGATTAATTTTGAACATCAAATTCTATTTGAAGAGCACTGGGAAATTCACCTCAACAAAGGAAGCTCCTAGAGAATCCTTGGGAAAAGTAACAAGCTCCTTTGTTTTATCTTGATTGTTTTGTGTTTTTACTTATCAGGTTTTTGTAAGACAAAGCTCTTCTCATCATGGCAATGTGGAGATAAACAGAAAAAGAAAGCACTAGGAAGCGTTCTTTCTGATAATAGCATAATGAAGTTACAGGTGTCTTCTTCCACTTCTCTTTCTCTTGCTTTTTCTTCCCCTTCTTCTCTTCCTCCTTCCCCCTCCTCCTTCTTCTGTGTTTAATGAGGTCATTCTTATGTAGGCTAAAAGATTGTTCATGTTACTCATTATCAATTCAGCATGAGAAGATGAATCACTTTCATAACAGGGTGTGTGTGTGTGTGTGTGTGTGTGTGTGTGTGTGTGTAAACTGTTCCTGGTTGTCATGCCATAGTAAAGGCTTTAAACCATAGACAAAGCCCTGTAAGCAATTCCATTAAAGAATTAGAAAGTGCTCACGTTTACCATTCATGGAACAGGTATATCCAGGGGACCTGCCAGACCCAAGTTGAATTGAAATTGGAAACGAAAACAGAAACAAAAACAAAACAAAAAACACCTTTTTTGTTTGTTTGTTTGTTTGTTTGTTTGTTTTTGGAGACAGAGTCTTGCTGTGGTGTGATCTCAGGTCACTGCAACTTCTGCCTCCAAGTTCAAGTGATTCTCCTGCCTCAGCCTCCCAAGTAGATGGGATTACAGGCATGCACCACCAGCCCTGATAATTTTTGTATTTTTGGTAGAGACAGGGTTTTACCATGTTGGCCAGGCTGGTCTCGAACTCCTGGCCTCAAGTAATCTGACTGCCTTAGCCTCCCAAAGGAAAAAAAAAAAAAAAAAAACAACAAAAAACAAAATGAATTAAATAAAACCTGAAATGAAAACAAAATGTTTTATCACTTTCAGAATTTATACCCAAGAATAAAGTTATTTCCCTTTGGGAAATAAGTAATCACTTACGTTCTCTCCAATTTGTTTTGTTTTCTTTGAATTGTTCATTCACTCTGTAAAATTCAGGTTTGTTGCTTACAGTCTTTTGTGAGTTTTCCAGGCAGACTTACACATCCCCACCTCCCAGCTTTGAAGATCTGTGTAAGTGATTTTAATAGATCATTTCACATCATATTGTAGTAATTTGGTTTTCTCTGAATAACTGAAATGACCAAAAACAAAGATCCCTGATTAACTTATAAGCTGTTGATGGCAGGTGCTATTTATCACACAAGGAAAATGCTATTTTATTTTTGAATATCTTGCCCTCCTAAGAGATTTTACTTCACATTCCTACTTAACCCGTTTTCCAAATGATGTCATCTGGAGAGGGAAAGTGGGCACAGGGGATCCAGAGCAAAGGCTATTCGCCCCTGCTTTGTGTGATTCTTATCTTTGAATTGCTACAGAAATTTAATGAAATTCTCTTACAGCACAATTGCACTGGACCATGATGCTTCATTCACAAGGCTTTAGTTTTCTTTTTCCACAAAGTACATACTATTACTATGTTATAATGTAATGGTCAGGATTGAATTCTTGTATTGAATCCTACTCACTGTGTATGTGACAACTCCAAATGCTACTATAATTAAATCAGCCCATATTCAAACTCATCAAAGCTCTTCTGAAAGCCTTAAGTAGAAACAACTACCATTTGTTGAACAGCTTTAGGCTTTTGAAACCAGAAGAGAAATAAATGATTTAAAAAACAAAAAACAAATCACCAAAATGTGGTGCTTTTGAGAGTAAATGTCAGCATTGGGATAACTCAGCTGAACTGTGAGCTCTTAGCTGCTCCAGATATTTGACTATGTCCTTCAACTTTAACAACTACTAAAGAGCTAAAAAAAGGCACTCATATATAGACTATTTTTCTGGGAATATATGGTTGACTATCACTTTCAAGCAAAGATTGTAAATGCATTATATGTCTGGCAAGAATCTTGGATTTAAGAAAACCACAGAGGTCACAATGTCTTCATTAAACCATAGTAAAAATACCTGGAAAAAGAAAGCCAGGATCTTAAAAATGCCTGAGGACCTAATACCCGTTCAAGAAACAAAATTTATGTCACTCAATTATAGTGGATCTTATTTTTACCTTAATATTTAGATTCTGATGATTTCTATAGTTCTTTAAGAAGCATGATTTGGATAAGAATGCTGAGTATAAAAGAAAACGATTTTTGAAACCTTACCGCAGTGACACCCTAGTAGTAATGAACACACTCAATGTCCAGAACTTGGCTTCTCTTTACCATTCTCCAATAAATGAACTCAGGGATCCCTGGAGAAATGACTGATTCTAGGGCTGGGATGGTGTAAGTACAAGTTGAACCTGGAACTACCTGTGGTCTCAAAAGTTAAAAACATATTCAAACAAAACAAAACAAACAACAAAACAAAGGGTGGGACAAGTCAAATTGACACAGGAACCAACTGCAAAGAGCTTCCAATTATCAAAGCTAAAACAATTTTTACAGTAAAATAATGATAGTATTGGATTATATCACAATGAATAAACAAATATCCATGAGTGCTGACTGACGTGAATAAATAATTGAGTAAATAAATAAAAGGTGGAGAAAGAGCAAATCATTGTTAGAAGAATTCCGAATAATTGTCAATTTTCCTCCCCTTAAGTATGGACTGGACTTAGTGATTCACTTATAAGGAACAGAATATGAAAAGGGGGGAAATAGTAACTCTGTAGCAGAGAAACCTGCTAGATACAACCTTAACCAAGTGGTCAAGGTTAACATCATCAGTGATCAGTCATGTTGATATCATATAACCTCTGATTTGATGCAATGAAAGGACACTTCACCTCTGTGGTATAATTCTCTAAAACTCAGAACCCTAGTTACTATGATCTGAATGTGTGTGTCCCCCTCAAATCCATATGTTCAAACCTTAACCCCTAAGGTGATGGTTTTAGGAGGTGGTCTTTGGGAGTACAGCCTTCTTGGATGGGATTAGCTCTTTTATAAAAGAGCCCCCTGGAGATCTGCTTAAGCCCTTCCACCGTCCAAGGACTCTGCAAAAGATGCCATCTGTAAACCAGTTAAGGGGCCCTCATCAGACAACAGATCTGATGGTGCCTAGGTCTTGGACTTTTCAGCCTCTAGCACTGCAAGAAATAAACTTATAGGGCTTGTAAACACTCAGCTTATGATATTTTGCCATGTCAGCCCAAGACACTTGTCTAATCACAAGAAAACATCAAGCAAACCCAAATTGAGGACTATTCTACAAAAAACCTTCTTTATGAGTAATATTCAAAAGTGTCAAAGTCATGAAAAACAAGACAGAATTTGTCACAGACTAAAAGAGACGAAGGAGACATGATGACTAAATGTGGCATGTAATCTTGGATTTGATCCTGGAACAGAAAAAGAATACTAGTAGAAAAACTGGAGAAGTCTAAATTAAGTCTGTAGTTTAGTTAATAGTATTGTTAACAAAGTTAAGATTTTAGTTTTGACAAATGTATTAGAGTTAAATAAAATGCTAACATTAGGGAAAGCTGATTGAAGGGCATATAGGAGCTCTGCATTATCTTTAAAACTTTCTTTTAACCTAAAATTATTTCAAAGTAAAAAGTTAAGATAGGATCTTTACACAAAATTGATACTTTTAGAATAAGTGCTTTCCATATATAATGGGAAAACATTTACTTCATCCAGGAACTTTTATTTCTATTCTCCCCATGTGCTAGAAAACACATATTTCAAGGACAAGACTGATATTTATGATCCTTAAAAAGATCACTAAAATACATGGGTCTACAAGGACTGAACCTGTAACCAGAGCCAGTGGTTCTCAGTTCTCACTGTGCATCAAGCATGTAGGGTGCTTAATAAAATACAGAGGCTAGGGCCATATCCCGAGGCTCAGGTTTCATTGATCTTAGGTAAAGCCAAGACATGAGTATTACTTTAAGATTGTTCCAGTTGATTCTATTATGTAGCTAGGCCTGAGACCTACTGTATTAAATCTATTGAGACATGTAGGAACTGAGATTCCAAAAAAAGGATGAAAAAATAAAAAGAGACAGGAACTAAATGTTATCATAAATCCCCAATGGAGCCATTAGTTAATTTTCAAGGGGGAAAAAGCCAAATATGATTGTTCTAGTAACAGACTAATTATTCATATATCACAATTATAGGACAGATATGGGAAGTGTCAGGAATACCAGAGTTGAATATAGAATTGTCTTCATAAATAAATGTTGATTTTTCTACATTGAATGGAATGTAAAGAAAGGGAGAGTCAAAGCAGTGTGGGAGAAATGCATGAAAATGAGGATCTGTCAGTTATTTTGCCCAAGGCTGTCTTATTAGCCT
The DNA here is from genome assembly GCF_028858775.2 of Pan troglodytes. Classification (NCBI taxonomy): domain Eukaryota; kingdom Metazoa; phylum Chordata; class Mammalia; order Primates; family Hominidae; genus Pan; species Pan troglodytes. Next base: position 152,403,502 of record NC_072404.2, on the reverse strand, counting down.
TACCCAATCAGAGTGGCAGTCTTTTCTTTATGGCTGGTATCCCTTCAGATTAGTATTCATAGATTGCATTGTTATTCGTAAGTGACTTTCATAACATATTAGCTACTATGCATACTAATTCAGAATGATGGAAGAGTACTAATATGAGAATAAATTTGTACTTGATTTCCAACTGACTTCATGGTGCCTCTGAATGTCAAGAACTGAAAAGAGAGAGAGAAAGAGAGAGGGAAAACAAGTTAGAGCAATTGGGAATGAGAGAGAGAAGAGGGAAGAGGGAAGAGAGAAATGGGGTTTGGAGGTGGGGGCAGAGCTGAATTCTTATCTTCAACAACCCCTAATCCTACACACATCTAAATCAGCCTTAATGGGCTTTTTAAATAACAAGGACGGCTTTGCTGTCCCTGTATTTTACAGTTCAGAATTTACTCATTTTTTTTTCAACAGGGATTAGGAATCCTCACAGCTCAAAAAGTGCCCTGAAAAAAGAATGAAATCGTGTTTTTTGCAGCAACATGATTGGAAGTGGAAGCCATTACTTAAGTGAAACAACTCAGAAAAAGAAAGTCAAATACCACATGTTCTCCTTTATAGGAGGGAGCTTAAAAATGCTTACACATGGACATATGGAGTGGAATAATAGACATTGGAGACTCCAAAAGATGGGAGGTGGGAACAGGGTGAGGGATGAGAAATTACCTATTGGGTATAATTTACATATTCGAGTGAAGGTTACACTGGAAGTCCAGACTTCATTTTGCAATATATGCATGTAACAAAACTGTACATGTATCCCACAAATCTATATGTTTTTGTAAAAATAAAAGTAACTTGGATTATACTACTGATTTTGATGACTTGACTTTAGAGCTTGATGTTAGGGTATTTTTTAAAAATATACTTTGGTTTAATTTTTTCACGTGTATTTTACCACTATTTGCTATAGATTGGCTGTTTGGGCCCTGCAAAATTCCTATGTTTAAATTCCAATCCCCAATGTGATGGCATTAGGTGGAGAGCCTTTGGTAGGTGTTTAGATCATGAGGAGGGACTCCTCATAAGTGGAATTAGTGACCTTATAAGAAAAGACCCCAGAGAACTCCCTCTCCACCCCTTCTACCACATGAAGAAGCAGCAAGAAAATGGCAGTCTATGAAGCAGGAAGTGGACCCTCAACAGACACAGAATCTGCTGGTCCTTTGGTCTGGGATTTCCCAGACTCCAGAACTGTGAGAAATATACTTCTGTTGTATATAAGCCCTCCAGTCTGTGGTAGTTTGTTTTATCAGCCCAAACAGGCTAAGGCACTATTAAAACACACATTTATTGAACATTTGCTATGTGGCAAGTTTTATTCTGAGTTTAAGTAGTCCTACTATGTGCTGCATAGACAAATTGTTATTGTCACAAGAAAGGGGTCCCAATCCAGACCCCAAGAGAGGGTTCTTGGATCTTGTGCAAGAAAGAATTCAGGGCGGGTCCACAGTGCAAAGTGAAAGCAAGTTTATTAAGAAAGTAAAGGAGTAAACACAATGGCTACTCCATAGACAGAGCAGCCCCGAGGACTGCTGGTTGCCCATTTTTATTTCTTGATGATATGCTAAACAAGGGGTAGATTATTTGTGCCTCCCCTTTTTAGACCATATATGGTAACTTCCTGATGTTGCCGTGGCATTTGTAAGCTCTCATGGCACTGGTGGGAGTGTAGCAGTGAGGATGACCAGAGGTCACTCTCATTGTCATTTTGGTTTTGGTGGATTTCGGCTGGCTCATTTACTGCAACACGTTTTATCAGCAAGGTCTTTATGAAGTGTATTTTGTGCTGATATCTTATCTCATACTGTGACTTAGAATGCCTTAACCATCTGGGAGGGCAGCCCAGTAGGTTTCAGCTTCATTTTACCCAGCTCCTGTTTAAGATGGAGTTGCTCTGGTTTACACGCCTCTGACATTATTACTGATTCTGATAACCGCTAGCTATTTACATTTATAACCCAAATCAAGTAACACTGAGACATTCTACTCATATAATGGTTATCAGTAATTTCAAAGTACTGCCTAATTTTTTTCTTGAAGATGACGGTTTCAATCATCACTTTCAATGAACAATTTCTAGTCATCAACTAACTCATTCACTTATTCATTCATTCCTTCATGTATAACGTGTGTTCATATTTATGGAGCATCTACCAGAGGAATGAGAGTTTTGTGAGAGTGTACGGTATGCATATTTTTCTTTCCATCCCAGTGCCTGGCACAATCCCCTGTATATTACCAGATGCTAAATAAATAGAAAGAGTTTGAACATTTGCTATATACAGCATTAATAAGTATTAAGGCAGGATCTTAGTCTTCTCTATCCGCAGTTGGGGCTTCTTGTCTTAGCTAATATTTTTTGGTTTTTTTGAGCCATATCCCCTATGGGTATCTTTATTACCCCCTGCCAATTCCAAATATATATATATATATAAATATGTTTCTGCAGAAGTATCTCCAAGTTCTCCTCCAGGGAATTGTTTCAAGTCCTGTGAATGACAAACATCATTGTCATTGCCTTAGGGGAAATTTTAAGAACAAATTATTTATAGTCTTATATCATGAGTCTAATAAACTTTAATTTTAATTTTGATTTATTTAACATTGTGGTTATTTTTTCTCTGAGATTTTATTTTAAAAATTCTGTCATCTGCATTGAAATGAACAATTCTCATATATACTTTCAGGAAGAAAATATGAGAAGTCCTGTGCTATAAGAAACTACCATTTCAATGACTGTCTTTTTCCAGAATTTAAAAATACGAAACAATGTCATGGCCCTTGATGATGAGGTAAAGGGAAGCAGACATTTAACCAAATTTTAAATTATAATGTTATTGTCTGGTTTTGTTTCTTAAAGAGTAAAGCCACTTATAAATTTCATAATTAGCTTTTAGCTGTAACTGAGAAGTTTCATCAGACTCTAAATAAAATGCTAAAAATGCAGAGTTTTCCTATTATTTCTGGGGGCATGCATTTGAAACCGTGAGCTGAGTTTTCATCCAGAGAACACTGAAATCTACAGAAAAAGGAGCATTCTTTCATAGATTGTACAAACCCAGGTCTACATTTTGTCTATGTTTTTAGAGTGTGGAGGACATGGAAAATTTGATATTTTTTAGATTCTTACTACATCTCATAGTAAAATTCTGAAAGGGGCATTTCACTGTACTTTTCACTTTTCTATTTGAAGTAAACTTCTTCTGATTAAAGTCACAGTGTCTTTGAGGAACAAATCTGCTCAATAAAGTTGTTGAGGAATATTTATAGTTAAACCCAAATATAACTGAAATTTTCATGTTAAATTATTTGATTCTTTTTCCAGAGGATTATGCTTATGAATTGTTGGTAAAGACTGAGCGTTTGAGATTATTTGAATAAAATTATATTCTGTATTCCTTACCAAAGTGGTAGAGAGGATTTTGACATGAATGATGCATCTCAAACTCTGCAGCATCACTGAAAATGGTGGGTTCTAACTAGCTGAAGTTATAAAATTAACTTATGGGACAACATGCCTTGAGAATTATGAAGTAGTGAAATGCAGGGAAAGATAGCACTTGAAAATGCCATTGAGCGTCTCTCCAGGTAGACATTGCATCCCCTTTGTGTTTCCTAAATGTCTTTGATCTGGTACATTTGACCAATCCCCATTTAATAGTCATAAAAGGAAGAAGTCCAAGAATAAGGCAACTAGGTACATCCCTCGATTCAGAGCTTAAATTCTAGGGCGCCATTTCTGTGGAGTAGTTTATGTAGTGAATAACTTTGAGGGAGACTATAGTTCATGAGAAATAGATACAAGCCCTGAGGCTATCTCATAAAACCCCTTGCTCCCTCCCAGGAATGCAATTAATACAGAACAGTGATCATGTTTTCTGAAGGAAGCAAGGAAAATGACAACATCATATTTTTATTCCAGGATCTTAGGGTCTTGAAATAACTTAGGAATTTTTTTTTTTAATTTTGTAAAGAGAAATAACCAATAATTAACCGTGATATTTAACCTGTGTTCCTTCCATCTTTGCTTCTATCCTTTATTTTTTCTTTCTCTAGTTCATTTTTTGCATAAATGACTATATGAATAATATATAAATTATTAATAAAGGAATAATTGACAAAACATTTACCAATCTTTCCTTTCTCCTATTTCTTTCTGTGTTATTTCTTTTTTCTCTCATTTTTATGTGAATGAAATAAAGAGAGACAGAAACGCAATGGCTGCTTTGATTGCTCCTAAGCTTCATGATGCTCTTCTCTGCCTCCCACAAGGCTTGCATTGGCTTCTTGACTATGTCTATAACATTTGAGTTCTTATAATAAATTCTCTATCACTTAAGCTAGCTTGAGGGGGTGTCTGTTGCTTGAAAATAAGTAATACCCTATAACTAAGATAATGTTCTGTTCTGTAACCTGTAATACTCTATAACTAAGATAAATAACACTTTATAACTGATAATGTGTGACCATCTTTCCATGTCAAAGAAAACCATACAGACTTTGATGGGTAGTATCCTCTTTTATGCAGCACCATGATTTATTTTCGTTAAAAAATTTTGTATGATTTAAAGTTTTAAATATGAAAATGTGTGTATGAATCCATTTCCACAGTCCTATAAAGAACTGCTTGAGACTGGGTAATTTATAAAGAAAAGAGTTTTAACGTACTCACAGTTCTGCATGGCTGGGGAGGCCTCAGGAAACTTACAATTTTGGTCAAAGGTGAAGGAAGAGCAAGTACCTTCTCAAAGCAGCAGGAAAGAGAGAGAGAGAGATCAGGGGAAACTGTCGCTTTTGAACTGTCAGATCTCATGAGAACTCCCTCACTATCACAAGAACAGCATGGGGGAAACCACTGCCATGATCCAGTCACCTCCCACCAGGTCCCTCCCTTGACACATGGGGTTTAAAATGCAAGATGAAATTTGGGTAGGACACAAAGCCAAACCATATCAATGTGTTTCTGAGAAACCCAAGATAAATACCATTTGGAGCAAATAAAATAAAATGCAGCTACAACTCAAACACCTAGTGTCCATTATTAATGTGTTAATGCATTTCCACTCCAGTTGTTATTGTTGTTAATGTTTGCTTCATTTGTTTAAATCCCCACAGGTAATATTTTTTTCTTTGCCTAAAAATTAAAACATTACTAAAAATATTAGCCTCCTGTGACAACCACTCCCACTTCTAATTTTCCAATCATTGGAAAAAGACTGTTTTTAATTTGTTCTATAACTTTCTAAAATGTTTCCCATGCATTTACATATACATAAATGAAACTGTAAAATATCATTTGTCTGTGTGACTGCAAACTTATATTTATAAATCTGCTTTATTATGTGCATATTATTCTACAACTTGCTTTTCCCTCCTGTATTTATTAAGTTCATTTCTTTAAAATACTTTCACAGTATTATTTACTTACATAGTGAATTAGGCCTTTCCTCTTATTAGATATGTAGGTTTTTTAAGTTTTTACAGTTACAAACAACACAGTAATGACATTTATTGTATGTTCCTCTCCATGTGCATATACAAATGTTTGTCCTGATATGCAAAGTAAACACGATTTTACTTTTAATAACCACTCTGATTATATAATAAACCTTGATATTAGCTAGAGCAGGTGTGAAAGGGAATGGCCAGCTACTCAACAATCTGAATCCTGTTCCTTGAAACACTGAAAGCTAAATTTTCAAGTTCCTCTTGGAGTGAGATCAAGGCCATGTAACTACTTTGGGTGAATGGAATGTAGGGATTTTCCCTTAGAGTAGAATCTAGGAACTTTCCTCTCTCCAGAATAGGAAGACTTTATGCTGCCCAAGAGGACTGCAGCATTGCTCTGGACCAGTGACTGTGAGCATTTCATTCTCCTCCATTTTTCCTCAGAAGGTTTATTATGGTTATCCTGTCCCTGTTCCTGCATTGCACATGTGGTGCATGTGGCAGACAGGGCAAGTAAATTAATGTAGATGCAGGTAATTTACTTTTTATTTCAAAGGTTGCCAGACAAAGAAGGAAGGACTATCTGTCACATTGAGATCTTTGTCAATGAACTGGTTCCATTGAAGGGATGGTTGTCCTGGAAGCTGGCAGATTTTAAGGAAGAAAAGGAAAGTAAAATGGATATTTGGTAATAAAATGGTCAGAATGATGGACTGTGGAGGAAACATCTAGATACCTACTACTGACTTCCCCCTTACTGAGAGAAAACTGGAGTTTTATCTGCTTACATTTGTGGAATTATAGATATATTTGTATGTATGTGTGTATCTCTGTGTGTATAATATCATATATATTAAATTTACCTTTTAATTTTGAAATGATTTTAGATTATTATTGTTTTAGGAGATAATACAGACAGACTCCATGTATCTTTTACCTAGTTTCCTTCAATGATGATATCTTATAAAACTATAGCACAATATAACAACCACACTATTGACATTGATACAGTGACGGTGAAACATTTAAAGGTTCACAAGGATCCCTCATGTTGTCCCCATTTAGCTGCAGTCATTTCTTTCCCTCTTTCATCTCCTTAATCCCTGACAGCACTAATCTTGTCTCCATTTCTTTTTTGTTTGTTTGTTTTTGTTTTTTTTGTTTTTGAGAAAAGAGGTTTAATTGGTTCATGATTCCACAGGCTGTACAGGCTTCTGCTTCTGGGGAGGCCTCAGGAAACTTACAATCATGGTGGAAGGGGAAAGTGAAGCGGGCACATCTTATGTGGCCAGAGCAGGAGGAAGAGAGGGCAAAGTGGGCGGTGCTACACAGTTTTAAGCAACCAAATCTCCTGAGAACTCACTTTCTTGAGAACAGCAAAGGGGAAGTCTGTCCCCATGATCCAATTACCTCCCACCAGACCCCTCCTCCAACATTGGGGATTACAATTTGACATGAGATTTGGGTTGGGACACATTTCTATAGTTTTAGCAATGTTATGCATATAACCTTTTGGGATTGAATTTTTTTCATTCACTATAATTCCCCGGGGAATCATCCAAGCTGTTGTATATTTCAGTAGTTTATTATTTGTACTGCTAAATAGTACACCATGATATGACATACCAGAGTTTGTTCAACCATTCACTTGTTCATCTGAGTTGTTTCCAATTTGGGGCTATTACAAACAAAAGTGGTATAAACATTCATGGATGAGATTTTTGTGTGAACATAAGTCTTCATTTCCCTGGGATAAACTCAGGAGTACAAATTGCTGGGTTGGATAGTAAATACGTGGTTGGTTTTTAAGACACTGCCAATCTGTTTTCCAGAGTGACTGTACTATTTTGCATTCCCATTAATAATGTCTGAGTGATCTAATTTCCCTACATCCTGGCCAGCATTTGGTGTTGTTTATGTATGTATTAGCCATTGTCATTAGTGTGTTGTGATATTTCACTGTGGTTCTCATTTTTATTTCCCTGATGGCTAATACTTATTTGATGTCAGTGTATCTTCTCTTGTGAAATGTCTGTTCATGTCTTATGCTCATTTTCTAATTCGATTGCTTGCTTTTTTTATTGTGGAGGTTTGAAAGTGCTTCAAATATTCTGTATACTATTTTTGCAAATATTTTCTCACTGTTCATATCTTCTCTTTTCATCTTGTCCACAGTCTTACGGAGAGCAACGGTTTTTAATTTTTATGAAATCTCATTTATCAGTTTTTCCTTTTATGGCTCATGCTTTCGATGTCAAATCTAAGGACACTCTTTCTAGCCTTAGAAATCAAGTATTTTTTGTTTTTTTTTCCCTAAAAGTTTTGTAAATTTATACTTACTTTTAACTTTATAATGCATTTGAATTATATTTTGTATAAGGTATGAGGCTTAGGTTGAAATTCACATTTTTGTTGTAGATGTCTAATTGCTCTAGCATCATTTGGTGAAAAGGCTATTTTCCTTCTTTTTTAAATGTTTGGTAGAATTTTCCAGTGAAACCATCGCGCCTGGTGACTTTTTGGGGGGCTATTAGTTTTAAATTATAAATTTAATTTTCTTAATTGTTATGGAGCTATTCAAATTATTTACTTCACATTGGATGAGTTGTGATTATTTGTATTTTCAAGGAGGTGACCCGTTTTATCAAAGTTGTCCATTTTATACATGTATAATTTTTTGTAGCATTCTGTAATCATCCTTTGGGTTATTTGCAGGATGTATAGTGATATATGCTGTTTAACTTCTGAGATCAGTAATTAGTATATTCGCTCTTTATATTCTTTTGTTCATCTTTCTAAAGGTTTGCCAATTTTATTAGTGTTTTCATACAAGCAGCTCTTTCATTTTTTTTTTTGAAAGTAATTTTCGCTTTTACCATTTTATTGCAAATTTTCAAATTTCTCATGAAAACAGAAATACAAACAAGTTCATCAGCAGTCTGGAAATAACTCGTACATGTAGTGAAATTACAAATTGTCCTTTTAAAGAAATGCAATAATTATCCATATAAAATGGAATATCTTTATTGCCTTAAATTGCGTTTTATTAATAATAAGAATATAAACTTTTCTATATCAAATAGTCTTTAATTTATATTTCTGTTTTTGGAGGGCCACCATTTCATATATTCTGCCAATTGTTTATGAAGTTTATCTCTTTGCTGTTGATCTGCAAAAGCTGTTTATATATTAAGGACATTAATATTTTTCATTGCATACATTGCAAATAATTTCTAGTCTGGCTTTATTGTTGTTAAAGGAAGTTTTGTAACAAATTTTTAAAAAAGTTTTCAAAAACAAACATAAAAATCTTTTTTTTTCTTTACGATTTCTGCTTTGGATATCAAGACCTCTTTTTTTTTTTTTTTTTTTTTGACTGAGTCTTGCTCCGTCACCCAGGCTGGATGCAGTGGCACGATCTTGGCTCTCTGCAGCCTCCATCTCCCAGGTTCAAGTGATTCTCCTGCCTCAGCTTTCCAAGTAGCTGGGACTACAGGTGTGCACCACCACACCTGGCTAATTTTTGTATTTTTAGTAGAGACAGGGTTTCACCATGTTGGCCAGGATGATCTTGATCTCTTGACCTCGTGATCTTCTTGCCTCTGCCTCCCACAGTGCTGGGATTACAGGCATGAGCCACCGTGTCTGGCCATTTTTTTTTTTTTTTAAATAACCTCATCTCTTTAAAAAGCAATTCCCCTTTTTATGTGATCTATCATTTGTGTCTGACCCTTTCCCAAAGAGTAACTTTCTTTTTTGTTTTTAACTTTTATTTTAGGTTGAGGGGTACATGTGCAGGTTTGCTGTATAGGTAAATTGTGTGTCATGGGGGTTTGGTGAACAGATATTTCATCACCCAGGTAATAAGCATAGTACCTGATAGGTAGTTTTATGATCCTCACCCTCCTCCCACCCTCCACCCTCAAGTAGGCCCTAGTGTCTATTTTTCCCTTCTTTGTGTCCATGTTTCCTTAATGTTTGTCTCCCACTTATAAGTGAGAACATTCAGTATTTGATTTTCTCTTCCTGCCTTAGTTTGCCTAGGATAATGACCTCCAACTGCATTCATGTTGCTGCAAAGGATATGATTTCATTCTTTTTTATGACCACATAGTGTTGCATGGTGTATACGTTGTACCTCAGTTTCTTTATCCAATCCACCATTGATGGGCATCTAAGTTGATGCCATATCTGTGCTATTGTGAATAGTGCTGCAATGAACATACAAGTACACTTGTCTTTTTGGTAGAACAATTTACTTTCCTCTGTGTGCTTACCCAGTAATGGGATTGCTGAGTTGAATGGTAGTTCTATTTTAAGTTCTTTTTTTTTTTTTTTTTTTTTGACAGGGTGTTGGTGTCCCTCTGTTGCCCAGGCTGGAGTGCAGTGGCAAGACTGGCTCACTGCAACCTCCACCTCCTGGGATCAAGCGATCCTCCCATCTCATCCTCCAGGAGCTGGGACTAAAGGTACATGCCACCATGCCCCGCTAATTCTTTGAGAAATCTCCATACTGCTTTCCACAGTAGCTGAACTAATTTACATTAACACGAGCAGTGTATAAACATTCTTTATTCTCTGCAACCCCACAAGCATCTGTATTTTTTTGACTTTTTAATAGCCATTCTGACTGGTGTGAGATGGTATTTCATTGTGGTTTTGATTTGGATGTCTCCAGTGATTAGTGATGTTGAGCATTTTCATATGCTTGCTGGCTGCGCATTTGTCTTCTTTAAAAACTATTTGTGTCATTTGCCTACCTTTTAATGAGGTTGTTTTTTTTGCTTGTTAATGTGTTTAAGTTCCTTATAGAATCTGGCTATTAGACCTTTGTCAAATGCATGGTTTGCAAATATTTTCTCCCATTCTGGTGGTTGTCTGTTTACTCTGTTGATAGTTTATTTTGCAGTTCAGAAACTCTTTGGTTTAATTAGGTCCCATATGCGAATTTTTGTTGCAATGTTGTTTGGAGTCTTCATGAAATCTCTGCCATGGCCTATGCCCAGAATGGTATTTCCAAGATTATCTTCCAGAGTTTCTATACATTTACATTTTACATTTAAAAAGCTTAAGTTTCTAAAGTGTTTTTCTCAAATGTATGATATTAAAAAGGGAGGCAGATAATAATAGTCACTCAATTCATGAGATATTCTGTAATTGGTATTGTCTGTAAAGATCTTTATCTCTTCTTGATTTAAGTGGACATTTTAATGTGTTTTTAAGCCTCTAAACTTTGAGCATTTCTGACCAAATGAAATAACATACAAAATGAAACACATTATTATATTTGATTCAGAAAGAAACTTATAATTCACACTTTTGTTGATGAGGAGACCAGGATAGAAGAAGCAAGAGGTAGGGATAATCAAAATATCAGAATACTTAAGTTTGTCTCACAGATAACTGGCATCTAAATAATGTAAGAGTCTTCCCCAAACTTAGGAAATATTTCCAAATGTTCCAAAAGAGTAAGATGACCTTACTTGCCTTCAGATAAAGAGAATAAATATGCCCCTGCCTAGTACAAGAACTAGTTCTGTTGCTTATATAATGCAATAACTTCAAATTCTCAAAATCTGAATTTCTTAGTGATTCTAATGATTTTCATAGTTATGTTTATCTTTCCAATCAAAAGAGCTCAATTTTAGAACAGTGGTAAATATTTTAGAGAGTTGGAGTGTTGATTCATGTTTTCTTTCATTTTGTTCATTGCTACTTATCATTTATGTAGAGCAAATGTGTTCTTTGTCTTCGTTTTGGGAAGATACGTTAATCTTGAGTTCAGATTATAATAATGAGTAAATATTTCAAAACCGTCTTCTAAATAACCACTGTGACACTTTGTTTAAAATCATCTTTATGTATATCCACTTGGCTTCAGCTACACAGTCTATGTGATGGAAAAAACTTTTGGATCTTCCCTGTGCAGTACTGGATCTCAAAACCCCAGAATAGAGCCAGATAAATCACTTTCACTCCATAAATATTTTCTGAATAAATGATTTTATGAACAAATGAAAGAATTTGTAGTAATTGGCTCCTGGTTGGTTTGGTCAAACCATCAAATTAAGTCGTAACTCTAAAATAGATGTCTAATTTTCTATTGTCCTCTGAATTCTCAATCCTTGTGCTCGTCCTGATATTCTGGCTTTTGAATCCATCGCTTCAGAATTGGAGTCCTAAATTACCTTTTAAACATTTCATGGAAATTAAAGAATCTTATGCTTTCTACTTTCATAAACAATACTTGTTTATTACCTAAGGACATAGTAGGTAACAATCCATTCAGAATCGATGCATTGAGGAAAGTTTAATAAAGGCGCTATGTACAGAGGTGAGGATGGTGTTTAGGAAATCCATACAAAAGAGAACAGTGCAAGATGCTGGGGCTAGTAACAGAGAAGTGCCATTACCACCCTTCAGCCTGAAAGGCCAAGGGAGGGAGAAGTTACTGGACCTAGATTGCAGGCCACTTGGCCTCTTGTAGGAGGACACAGCCAAGTTGTGGTGGGTGACCTCAACTAAAAACTAGAAGATAAGTTTTAGTTATGGCTAAGAAGCATATTAATGCGATGCATACAGGTCAGCTTCCCAAAATCCACAGAGCAGGATGGAGAATGTAGTGGACCAGAAGGGGCTGGAGAAAGATACTCAGCATGCCTTGATACATAATGTTGGAATCCAGATGTAAGGACTCTGCCTAATGACCAATGATAAAGTATTTTACTGTGCTTCCTACACTAAGCCAACCGCTTACCTGAACAGATCTCTCTCTATTGCTCCCTTCAATTGTCTGTTCTAGCTCTATGTCATTCACTAATGGGAACTCCGTAATTTGCTACAGTCCTTAGCTCTAGCCTATCTCTTCAATCTGACTTTTTCTTGCAGGTCTGATTTTCCTTTGAATCAAAAAATTGTTACTGACTCTTGAGACAGTTCATGTGAGAAATATGATTAGAGCTCTTGGAAGTGAATAAAGAAAATTGAAAACACTGCTTTTCTATAGGAAACATCAGCTTTCATATTCAGTAATTTAATTTGAAAACCTCAAGCAGCTTCATCAGAATTTATCCTAAAATATTTCTAAAGATGACTTTGATTTGCTCACCCTCCTCCCTCCACCACATACACAAAATAGAAGGAAAGAATTTAATTTTAGCAAGTTGGATTCTATCTAACATATCAGATCTTGATGATTCATAAATTATTTTGAAAAGTGAATATAGTAGCCATTTGAATGGGCATGCTATTTTGAAGTAAATAAAAAAAAAACTAAAACCACTGGATCTCATGGCTGGCCCCAACCAACCCCATGGAAAAAATGTAGCCAACTAGTCTGGACTGACATGACCCCAAGTAGCATTTGTTTACCTTGGAACAATATTCTGAAGTTATCTGAGAGTAACCCTGGAAAGACTTGACTTATAAACTCCACCTCATTAGGGTTGGAAGATACAATAACCTCTACTATAAGCACATATCAACTCTATTTTTGGTCCCTTAATCTTCTACTGCCTGAGTGTGCGCTTTTAAATATGACAGAACAAGCCAGGCATAGTGGCACGTGCCTATAGTCTCAGCTACTTGGGAGGCTGAGGCAGGAGGATCACATGAGCCCAAGAGTTTGAGACCAGTCTGGGCAACATAGTGAGACAATGTCTCTAAAATTAAAATTAAATAAATACGAGAGAACAGTTTGTTTCCTTATGTGCAGGAAATCAAAGTGATATAGGCCAAGTCATTTAACTTCTAAATCAAATATCCCTTATCTGAAAAAAGTGATAATAGTGTCCACCTTATAGGGTAGGTATAAGGATTAGCTTGGGTGAAATGTGTGATGTTCACTGTATAAATTGGTAGGCACTTTATGAAGGGGCATTTTGTTCCACTAACAATGGTTTCTATGGTTTTGCTTGAGATTAATAAGAATAGTTCTGTTTAAAGACTAATGTCAAAGTATCTGACCATCTAATAGAAATTTCAAAAAGCTCTATAACTGTAAGAGGCTCAGGAGGGTTTAAAGAGGGGGGAAACTCAGGCCTAGACTTAAGTTGTCTCTGTGTGCCCAAGAAGCAGAGCTCCCTGGTCAAGTCTCCGAAGTGGAAGTTTCCTTTAATGTAGGATTGAGAGCTGGGCAAACACTTCTCACTGGGGACTGCAGGTCTTGGGGATAAAGGACAGGGCATTGGTGGAAAAGAAGGGCTGGGAGAAGAGACCCTTTTTGCTGTGTCCCCAAGCTGGCCTTGCCCTCAAATTCTGCAGGCCCCGAGCTCTCTCAGACACCTGTTATATTTATGGACCAGACAATGGGGGAGCATCAAGCACAGCCTGTCTGGGTGCAGCTTCTTCAGCTGTCTGGCTGCACCATAGAAACTGGGCATTTCAGGAGGCATCACTTGGGTCACCCTGAAAAGCCCCTGGGGGGTTGCAATCCTGGAAAATATTTCAACTAGCTGCTTGAGCTGGATGTACAAAGAAATTAGCAATAAAATAATGCTGTAATGTTGTATGATACTTCAACTGTACAATAATATTGTCACTTATCATAAATGTACCATGGTTTTATTAACAATAAAACCATAAATAGAAATAACAATGAAAAGAAATCTATTAATGAGGTATTAATATAGGAATATATACTGTACATATATATTGCATTATATAAGTATATTATATATTATATATGTAAATATACATTACATATACATATATATTATACATATATAGATATATACATATTCCCCAGAGCTTTAGACCGAGGAAACCAGGTCAAGCTGCTTCTCAGGTGCTTCCTGTATAATTAACCACTTTTAGATTTGAGTCTTGGCTATTCCACATGCATCTGTGACCTTGGGCAATTACTTGATCTCAGAGAGCTTCCAGTTCCTCATCTATAAAATGAGTACAAAAATTTCTCATATAATTAACACCAGATCTAAAAAAAATACCTGGAATGTAAAATGAGCTAGAACAGTGTAAGATATGAATAACCTTATTACTGTAATTTATGTGACTATTTAAGCAAAACGCTAAAATGATTTGAGCAATGTCTCAAAAGAAAAGAATAATTATATTCTATCTGGAGTGTTTCATAGTTAATTCCCTTTATTGAGGAAATGGTCTCGAGTTTCCAGAAGTCTCACTTATTTCAGAAAAGCACCGGCTGGGTTTACAGGACACTTAGGACTCTGCAAAGTGAAGGCTAAAAGCTCTGAAATCTTTGGTCTCTATTTCAGTTTTCCATGACAGTAAGTGTTATACATATACAACCTTGAGTACTCCTCTTTGTCAGGCACTCTGCTAGGAGCTTTTCAAACTCTAATTACTTCTAATCCTCAAATTAGTGTTTGTATAAATATATATATAATTTATAGCAATACTATGTATATATAAATATTGACTATCTTTACATATGAAGAAATTAAATAACTTTCTCAAATTTAGATATCTAGAAAGTAAGGAAAAAATGTTAGTGAGAGAAGAGTGATCATGTATAAAGCACTGTCTTAGGTGAACAAATGTAGATGTGGTCTTTGAATTTTCAAAGCGTATATTCTATAGGTGGAGACAAAAATTTAGTCAAATAATCTCTCATGCATAAATAAAATTTCAGCTATGAAAATTGCTATGGGGGCTATAGTAGGGGATTTGATGTAGTTAGAACACTCAGGGAGGTGTACCAGAAAGTCTCATCCTGGATCTGAGATGCAAAGGGTACTTAGGAGCTATCCAGGTAATGATGGGTGAGGAGAGCTTTCCAGGCAAAGTATGATTAAGTGCATGTGCAAAGGTCCTTTAGCAGGGGGTGCATGATGAGGACAGGTGTGGCTTGTGCCAATGTGGCAAGCGCTATGCAATCACATGGGAGTGTGGTGAGAGGTGAGGATGGAGAGGAAGGAGGGGCTATGCCGTGAAGTGCTCCTAGGCCAGATAAAGGATTCTGGACTTTGGCAAAGGAGGGAATCACCCACAGATCTGAAGCAGATTTGCCTTCTGAAAAGACTGCTCTGGTTTCAGTATAGAAGACATATGGGATGGGGTCAGAGCTGATGTGGTAAAATCAGTTAGGCTACCTGTGCTGTGTAGAGGTATTAGTGGAAATGGGAGAAGTTCATAGATTTAACAGATTTGATATTTATGAGGTAAAATTGGGAGGACTGGAGGTATAATTAGAGGTGAAAGTCAAAGGTAGTGCTTTGGTTTCCATTTTGTGCAACTGAGTAGAAGATGGGTTAGGAAATAGCAGAATGGGGCCACTTTTGAGGGTGAAATCAGGAAGGTAGCCTTGAACATGTTGAGGTTGAGAAAGGTGTGAGAAATCCATGAGGGGTGCTCAGGTGGGTAGACAATAGTCTATACAGTGCTGGTGTTCAATGGAGAAGCCTGGAATGGAGGTAAGATTTATGTTCTGTCACATTTAAGATGATAATAAAAGCTGAGGTTATAGATAAGATCAGATCAGGATAGAATAATGAAATGAGACAGAGGCCAGCGTGAAGTGTCAAGGAAACTGAACTGCTGATTTCCAGGGAGGCTGAAGCAAAGTCTTTATGACCATTACAGTTTATAGAGAGCATCTGCTCTTGAAAGTGGGGATAAATGATAAATAAGGTTGTAACCAACCTCAAGAGTCAAAGAATCTAAGTTTATATCATAAACTTGAGTGCACGAATACTTCTGAATGAATTCTTCCTAGGGTTGGAATTGCTACCACCTCATTGACAAGAACATAGTCAGCTCCAAGCCAAGTCACCATGGTACTTCTTGACCTGTGTACACTTGAGAACATTTGATATGAGTTTTTGTGGGTGTTGACTTTCTTCTTGTTTGGAGAGAGAAAAACCATATTGGATAGATGTCTTAAAATCAATTCTTTGTGGAAATTATACAAAACAGGAATGCTTCCTGACACATCTAGTCCACTAAGTACTGATCTAGAAACCAGGCAAACCTGGAGTCCATCTAGCCAACACTTTAGGAATGCCAGAAATGTAGAACAGTTGGTAGAAAGAGTACTCCTGAGCAATTTTCATCTGGTAGATAGTGAAAGCAAAATGAAAAGTCTTTAAGGGTAGAGCCAGAGCTCCCCGTAATTTGCACTGAAATTAGTACTTAATCAAGTGAGGAACTTGCACTAATTGACATTCTCTTAAAGAGTAGTCAGGAGTATAGAGTCTGGTTTCCAAGATACTCACAGAGATATTCTAAACAGGACGAAGCATTTGATAAGGGGAGTTACAGTGGTTTTTTGTTTGTTTGTCTTTTTTTTACTTTTTGTGGAGAACAGGGTCTCACCATGTTGCCCAGGCAGGTCTCCATCTCCTGGGTTCAAGCTATCTTCTCGCCTCTGCCTCCCTAAGTGGTGGGATTACAGGCGTGAGCCACAATGTCTGGTCATGATGAATCATTGTCTTTTTTAAAAAAGCAAAATATTTTATTGTTGTATTTGTTGTATTTTCTGACTGGCGTAAGGATTCATTTAGGAATATAGTTTGGCAAAAACACATCCAAGGACACAGCATGTAAATATTATTCTTCAACTCTTTCTGAGACTTGGCATCACTGCTTCCTCAGCACTGAATTTGGAAGTTGAAATGTCTTTGTATATATGCATCATCAACACTTGAGCCAATACTCCTTTGGTATGCTGAGTATTTTCCATTGGTACATACCTCATTCCCTGCATTTGCAAGTCATTTTCCATTAAATTCCTAGTACTGTTTCTTTAAACATGTTCTTTCTCTTTTATAAATAAAGCATATAATATGTATATAATTATACACACTTGTATAAATACATGAACTTGATAGTAAAACTAACTATATGTATATAGTTATATTTAATCTCCAATCCAATTTATATATAAATTTGGATTATCTTTAAAGATCCTGTCAAAAATTATCCTTATGCCGTTTGTAGAATATAAAACATACCTTTTTTAAAGAATACTAACATTCTTCAATTTTTCTAGTATGTAAATTTTCAATCTTAAATAACCTATGTGATTTGGAATTCACATACATTTAATAGTTGTCTTTTATTACAGAATTTTTTAAGACTAGGATTCTATACTACGTGTGTATTTCTCTCAAGTGAATGCTATATATCTTACTCATAAAAAAGTAAAGCAGTGGAAACAAATAAGAAAGATAACAGGTTCCTTTGTCATTCAAATTTTTAGAAATCATTATAGCTAAGGTAACAGTATAATCCTAAGTTGTCATTTACATAAAGTATTTCACCTGTACATGGCCAAGAAATACTGTTCATTAAAATTTGCTTCCAAATAGGTATGCATACATGAAACAAACTTTAGATCCCATTTTCATCATATCTGAAATTTTAATAATTTTATTTTCATTCATTTCTCCCAAGTTTGTGGTAGTTTAGAGTTCCTCATACACTCTGTACCCAACAGGGGCTTTGATAGACTTTAATTTCTTGATTTAGGACTAATAACTAATGATGACTCATTCCCAGCTGCTGATTGTGCATGCCGAGATCTGCATTAAAACAGCACAGTCTAGATTACTTCACAGGGTGGCCATGGGACAGTGTCCACAACTTTGTGAACAAACTTTTAGAGCCCATGAGACCACAGCGGCAATTGCTGCATATTGTTCAGAAATAATTACAAATGGCAGTCATTAAGTCCATAGAATTGCTTTTTTATTGTATGTTATATTTTTGCACTTTGCCCATATTTTTGTTTCTTGTTTTTTGTTTGTTTGTTTTTTGCTATTTAGTGTATGTGTCATTATTAGCAGTTTTCTTATACAGCCATGTACCACTTAATGTTTGGTCAAGGACAAACTGCATCTAAGATGGTGTCCACATATGAGTAGTCCATTCCATAAGATTATAATACTTTAATTTTACTGTACTTTTTGTATGTTTTTATGTATTTAGATACACAAATACCACTGTTTTGCAACTACCTACAGTATTCAGTACAGTTACTTGCTGTACAGGTTTGTAGTCCAGGCTACAATATACAATAGGCTATACCATATAGCTTAGGTGTGTAGTAGGCTGTGATGGTTAACACTGCATGTCAACTTGACTGGATTGAAGAATTCAAAGTATTAATTCTGGGCATGTCTGTGAGGGTGTTGCCAAAAGAGATTAACATTTGAGTCAGTGGTCTGGGAAAGGCAGATCCACCCTTAATCTGGTGAGTACAATCTAATCAGCTGCCAGTGAATATAAAGCAGGCAGAAGAATGTGAAAAAGTGAGATGGCCCTAGCTTCCCAGTCTACATCTTTCTGCCCTGCCAGATGCTTCCTGCCCTCAAACATGGGACTCCAAGTTCTTCAGTTTGGGACTTGGACTGGCTCTCCTTGCTCCTCAGCTTGCAGACAGCTTACTGTGAGACCTTATAATCATGTAATTTAAGACTTAATAAACTCCCATTTATACATATATATATAAATACCCATATATATCTTTATGTATATGTATGTATGTATCTATCATCTATCTATCTATCTATCTATCTATCTATCTATCTATCTATCTATCATCTATCTATCTAGTTCTGTCCCTGTAAGAGAACACTGACTAATACGTAGGCTATACCATATAGATTTGTGTATGTATACCCTAGGATGCTCACACAACAACAAAATTGCCTAAAGAAACATTTCTCAGTACGCATCCCTGTTGTTAAAATATGCATGACTGTATTTCTTTAAAAATTGGTTTTGCTTTCTGAAGTAGCAGTGTCAACTACAACACAAATTAAAAGCAATCCTCAGAAAAATAGCAATTTTTGTGTTCGCCTCTCAAAACATTTATAAAAATTACCTTTAAAACATTTTAAAAGATAGAAAAACTAAAAAGAGATGAAGTAAGTAGACATAAGAAAAAAATAAATGGACATAAGAAAACATTACAAAAATTTATTTTTCCAAAATAATAAATAATAATCATGGTTTAATAAAAGAAATTCTGTTAAACTTTTATTATTCATTTGAGGGAGCTGAGGGATAATTTATTTTCTTTTCTCACTGGGACTTCATATTTTATCGTTCCTGTTTCATTCTAAATTTTATTCCTTATGGATTTTTTTCTGCTTAAATACAAACTTGTTCAGGTTATATTTTCCATGCAGGTTAAGTTATTCAGTAGGACTGAGAAAAAAGGAAATTATATTGTTCAACCACTTAATATTTGATGTTTAAATTACTTTGATTTACTTCTTTATTAATAATTTTTAAAAGTGATATAACAAGAAAATAAAAATAATCAGATCATTAATCTTACTTTTCCTGCAAGATGGAAGATGCATATATGGCTTTCCTGTTTATTAACTCAGGACACAAGACATTTTGACCATTTGATCATCTGTTGCATATTAACAGTAAGCTTCATTTCTAAATTTCTATACATTCTGTAAGTACAAAGAGCTATATGGCTAAAGAAAAGTCTGAGAGGGATTTTTGGAAGAAATGTGCAGAGAAGGTATCACTGTTTCCTCTCCTCAGCACTCTAGATAGTTATGCTGACATTTAAAGCACCATCTTATATAGTAGTGTAGTGCTTGAGGACACCCATTGTGAAGATATGAATTTGTAGATATGTTTTGTATGTGTTATGACATATTTTTCTGATATAAACATGTTTTCTCACCATGACCCTATGTAATCACTGGTATGTGATGAAGAGATGGCCTGCAGACAACTGGAAGGCTGTTGGTGGCAGACAGAGAGCTAAAACTCACTCATATGATTCTAACAGATTTAGAAAATTGTGCAGGGAACTGACCATCGAGCAAAGAGGAGCAAATAGAATTTTTTCTTCAACATCACTCAGCTGAACTCTAGAGTTCAATGGCCTCTAGTAATATTCCAAATGCTTTTGGAAGTAGTAGAAAAGTTATGCCTCTGGGCACTGTCGAGATAGGATGAGACCTGTGTGTGTTTGTATGCATGTATGTGTGTGTATTTGTATGGGCATATGTGTGTTTCTGTACCTGAGTATGTATGGTTGTGTATGTTTCTTTGTGTGTGTATGTGTGTGTTACGGAGGGAGAGGTTGATGGATTACTTCTTAAATGCAAATATTTTTTACTTGCTGGTAATTCTAAACAACATTATAGCAGAATGATTCTTTCTTAATACTCATATGAAAGGAAAAAGAATGTGTTTAAATGCAGTCTCTGGAAAAATACATGATGTAGGTGATGATAGAAAAATATATGCTTAAAATATATATTTTAGTGGAGATATCACAGACAGAAGTCAAGCATCTATTGTATTTGTCTTTAAACTTTGATATGTGCTATGGCTTGAGTATGGTTTGTCTCCACCAAAACTCATATTGAGACTTGGTCCCAAGTGTAACAGTGTTGAGAGGTGGTGGGACCTTTAAGAGATATTTGTGTCATCAGCGGTGCCCCTTTCTGAGGGAATTAATGCCCTTTTGCTAGAGAGAGTGCATTCTTGCAGGTCTAGGTTAGTTACCACAAAAGTAGGTCATTATAAAGTGAGATTGTCCCTTGTATTTTGCCTCTTTTGCACAGGCTTCCACCATGTAATTGCATCCACCATGTTAGAGTGCAGCATGAGGCCCTAACCAGGTGCAGCAGCCCTATTTTGAACTTTCCAGCCTCCAGAACTATAAGCCAAATAAACCTCTTTTCCTTATAATTTGCCCAGTCTCAAGTATTCTGTTATATCAACAGAAAACAAATTAAGACATTATTCTAATGGTACTTCAAGTAAATTTATCATTATGGTTAGTTTTAATCCCTGGTATAAGAGCGTGGCACTAAAAGCTTCCCAAGAGAGAAAATATTGGAAACATGTTATGAGGTGGAAAGTTCTTCCTTAATGATGGCAAGATGTTTTTGCTGTTTCAATATTTGCAATCATCTAGTCAGGAATAGCATTTGGCATTTCATCGATATACAATTCAATTCAGTTCTCAAAAATGAAATGAGAACACTTCACTGGAACAATATAAAACTAATAGGAATTGATAGAAAACTCAAATATTTTTCTTTTTCTAGAAATGACTTTGGTATAGACAAAGACATCAATTCACAGTGTGAATTGTCATAGGTAAAATTTAGAAAGTAAATAGACATAGAATTATGCCTTAAAATTTGAAGAGAACGCAAATTAATTAAAAAATGACTACAACTGCATGACTTGGTCTCTAAAAGCTGTAATAGTAATCCTTTAAATGTTCAGTATTTACACTTTTTATATTAAAATGTAAACATCTCCTGGAATTGCACGTCCAGTGGCAACTAATATTATAAGTATATTAGCTAACTACAGATTTGTGTTAATGGATCAATGCAAATATTCTCAGAAATGTGGGTAGTCGAGAGGCAAACAAGGAAAGGAAGAGGACTGCTATTGAGAAAATATAGGCCACTTAGAAAAAAAAACTACCCACTTAAAATTTCATGGGGAAACTTCTAATATTATGCTATACCGCATTAAACATTTCTGGAAGTTAATGTATGGGATGTTGTATTGGACTGAAATTGAAAAGAGTAGTTTATTAAAATATGGTGCTTATACAAAGTTTACCTTGATTGTCAGAATGAAAAGCACTCTGAAGGTCATCCTTTTCTCCCAGTATGATTATTTTTTATTCCACTAAAATCAGTTAATTTGGAAGAGAGTGAAACTGTATGAGAAAGGGTTGGTTGCAACCTCATCAAGTAATCAGACACTAGATCAACACAGCTGTTGGAACAGTACCAGCTGGGAAGATTCTAGTCAGAAGAGGCATGTCAGGGGCACAGGCGAATAAAGCATTGTTGTCACATGGAGTGATACCAGAAAAAATTATTAATTTATTCCTGTAAGAGATATTTGAAATCTGCCCTGCTCTTAAAGATCATAAAACAGTTTAATCTTAATATGGGATTTTGGCTGTTCTTAAATCTCTTCCTTCTAATGCAAATGCTATTTTCTTTGAAAATTGGGCATATAAAATCAACTTTGTTATTCAGAAGCAACATATACCATATTGCATATTAAGAGTTTGTGTATAATATATTTATTTGCATACAGAAATATGTATTTCTATTGTACATTTTATTATTTTATTTATAGAATATATATATTTAGCACATAGCATATTCCAGGAAGATACATTAAATATGCACACATTTCATGCTACAGCGTGCACCCTTTAAGAGAAGCATTTTTAAGAGGCATGATATTGAATATACATGCTGAGAATACACTTTGCACAATTTCATCCAGCTTTGGGTGCTTTCCTAAACTATTTGCAACACCGGTACTATGGTTGTTGAAAGGGATATTATCAAACTGGAGCGAGGAGGAAACTATCAATGAACTAAGTAGGAGAAAATAAAAACAGACTGCATTGCTGAGTAATTGTTGCCATCATTTTGAATTCCCATCTCTCCCAATGTCAGATCTTCAGGATCAAAAAAGCAAATGAACAAAGAGCAGGAGTATGTTGGACATCCAGCTTGTACATTTCAAATCAGAAAGCTTACCCGTTGTGGCTTCTCATATTGATTACTCTGCCCTAATACTTGGGAGCTGGCATTCAATTAATGATGAACTGGTAAAAGGAAAATCATTTCTTGTTTCGAAGAAATGAACAGACTTTTTCCATATTCTTAATCTCCTCTTCTTATAATATCACTCTGGGATAGCTACATTATTGCTATGAGGAGAGAAAAAACAAAGACCTTACAGATTCACCTTTCCAGTAAATGCAAAGAAGATAAATGATATTGTTTCTGAAAGAGGCTCTTAATATTTTTTGAAAGGAAAAATTGCAGCTCCAGTAGAAACTGATCATATCAACTGCAAATATTTTGATGGCCAACTACTGCAACCTCAATTGACTAGATCTGTGGCAATCATAATTGAACATTAAGATGCTGGAAAAAAGATGTGCGATATGCACAGTCTGGTGATTTTTGATATGTAGATGTGGCCTGAGTTCCCAATCTGTGACTGACACATACACCAGACTCAGGAGAAAAGTTTTTCTGATACATGATTGGTGAGTATTACCTTTTTCTAACAGGTGAGCAATTTGCATTGATATTCTAAAAATAATGCAGGGTTATTTTCCCACTAATAAGAGGCAAGCTTTAGAAATCCCTTAAAGTAGACAAGAATTTCTCAATCTCGGAACTATTGACATTTTGAGCCAAATAATATTTGTTTAAAGGGGTTGGGGGACAATGTCCTGAGCATTATAGGCTATTTAGCAGCATTCCCAGCCTCTATGCACTAGATACCAATAGCATTCCTCCCAGTGTGGCAACCAAAAATGTCTTTACACATTGCTAAGTGTCCCCTTTCGGGGAGAGGGGAATTGTCTCTGTTTGAGAGCCACTGAAATAGACAAATCCAGCAGTGGTTAATAAAAATCCTTGAATATAATCTCCATATCTCTCCAATCATCTATCATTTTCAGTATTCCTTCCATTTTTCTGATCTGTTTGACGAAGTTTCCATGGTGTCAGCCTATCTTCAATTTCTTTCTTTAAAGTGACAGTTTCTCTTTCAATGAGGTTGCAGTGGCTGTGGCAAGGATCAATAACAGAGGGAGGAAAAGGAAGGATACAATGGCAGCAGAGACTAAAAGCTTGATTCATGGTGCGTTGGATTGTTAGAGCAAACAAAAAAAGACCCTGAATCCTGAATCCTGGATGCCAAAGGGTTCTTCCCAACTGAAGCCAAATCTACATCATAATAATACAATAAATTAAAAAGGGAAATACTTGGCTAGTCAATTCTCTGGTTTTCAGAAACTCGAGGAGCCCACTGGCTTGACGTTATTTCCATTCAACTGATTCCTTCATTTGAAGAAACAATATGAAAATAAATATGAATTTAAAATGTAAAAGTGCATGTTGAAGTAACTGTAGGTAAGGGAATCTCTATAAATGAATGCTTTAAATATGGAAGATTACTTTGGGGGGGTAATGACTGAAGTTATTTAAACAGGAAATTGTTTTTACGAAGGATAAGTCAAATATAAATACTGCTGGCAATTTGCTTCTTACTAACTTACAAGTTTTTTGGTTTTTTTTTTTTTTCCTCATGCTTTTTTTCCTCCTTAACTCTCCAAAATGTTGAGGTGGCATCTATGAGGCTAATCATACAAAATAATTCTTTTAAGTGCTGGGGTCTAATATTGATAAATTTACCATGTAACTAACATTATTATTATTGAACAAGATATCATAAATCTAAAATCCAAAATATGAAATTTGCAAATGCATTTATAATTTGATTTCCATTGATTGAGCCATTTTTAGAAAATCGCATTGGAAAACTACAGCAAATACTGTAAGAAAAATATAAAGGATAAAAATAACTAGTTGTATGTGAATCCGTATAATCCTAATCCTATATTTATTTAGATGACCAAATAAAAAATCTCTACGTGGCAAGATTCTATATAATGCCACCACTTAGATAATAGTTCCTGACATGATTATTATGGTCTAGAATTAGATGGTGAGATGTGGCATGGCAACAGCCACCTACATCCTTCTGTCAGATTCTGTAAGCTCGTTTGGCCTCTATTTAGTTCGCCACTACATTTCTGTCACAAAGATTACTATAATTCTATTGATAAGAGAATTTTGAAGTTAAATAATGTTAGGGAGAATTGACAATTTGAGGAATATGGAATATGTAATTGTTTCAGTAATAGTTTTTAAAATATCGCTTTTTCCCCTTTCATGGGGTCATAGGATAATTGCAGACAACCTCACTTGGTTATAATTTGAATATCATCCTTTAGCAGGCATTGGATAGAAGGTTCTATTCTCTAGGGACTGGCCCAGAAATCACTGGTGCTATGTGAGTATGTTAATCCTGTTTAGGATTCCAAATAAATAAAACAGCATTCCTTTCTGCTGAGAAAGTCAGGAGTTCATTTTCTATAAGTTAACATTTCATACATGGGTCAGGCAAATTCAGGTTGAAATAGAATGTCCTAAACTTCTATTTTTTAATCTTAAAATTCACCTGACTTTAATAAACTTGGTCCAACTAGATAGTCCATTATTTAATTTGATGAAACCTCAACTTTACAGTGACGTTGGTTTCTTAAACAGGTTTATGTTTTAGGTAGGATATTCTGTTGATATAAAAGGCTATTTAGGAGAAAATCAGATTGGTTTAAACATTTCGCATATAGGATTATAAGTGCACTAAATCCTTATAGACCTTGATATCCCCAACGAATGCAAAGGACACAGTGAGGAGGGGTGAAACGTCCATTTTCATGGCTGTCTCTGGCTAGATTTAGTGAAAGTCCTGTAGGTTTTCCCTATAAACAATATAGAACAGGGATGTACAAAATAGTGGCATAACAAGAAGAAAAATGGTGTGACCTAGTTGGGGTTTCTGTTTGTTTGCTTTCTCTTCATGGTGGGAAAAAGAAAGGCAAAAAATAAGCATTTATTACATTGCAATACTCTAAATAGGACCGTAACAAAAGAATAAAATATGCTTAACACTCCGGAGACAATTTCTGCATCCTTCTTTGATTTTCTTTTTTTATGTCCCAATTGTATAGTGCCTATTTCTTTATGTTTAAGTCTCCATGTTTACCTTGTAACTGTGGCATTTCCTTCTCTTAAGGACACATGAGAACAACAACAACAACAAAAGTAACAAAAAAGGAACAAGGTTATTCCTCTTGTGCAGAGACTGATAAAATTGTAGATTCAGAAGCCCTTCTTCAAGAGATTATGAGAAACAGTATATCGTTTCTTAAATCCACGATCCCAACATGTTTCTTTCATTGTCTCATTGCTCCTAATACTGACAGTTTATAAGGTGCAATTTTTGCAAACTGGAGCCTAGGCGTGATAAGTGTGTCACTGCTGGGCTCCTGAATTGCACGTTTTGTAATCAGACTATAAAGTGCAGTGGCAGAGATTTTAAAACTAGGAGCTCGTTTATCCCTTTTATTCTTCTCAAGCTCCCCTTGCCCACCTTCTATCTTTTTCAAAGATATTTTACCTTGTAGCGCCTATGTTCTTATAATGACACATGAGAAGGTGTTTAAAGGTCTTCTTGAAGGTGGCATTACAAAGTGCATAGCAGGCAGGGTTGATAGTGCTGTTGATGTAACAAAGCCAGTAACCAATTGTCCACACAGTGTTGGGGATGCAAGGTGCACAAAAGGTGTTAATGAGCACCATGACATTGTATGGGGCCCAAGTGATGATGAAAGCCAACAGAATAGCCAAGATTGTCCTGGTGACTTTCTTTTCCCGGGAAGGAGGAGGCTTCTTTTTTGCAGGCTGCTTAGTCATCTTCACAATCTTGCGGGCTACAATATTCTGCTTTTCATCTCCATTCTGACCTGAAGACCCCACTACCTCCACGGTGGTATTAGTTGGGGTACATGAGTCACTTTTTGGGGTCTTGGTGCCAATTCTGATGCATGTTTGCTTAGAGTTCTCATCTTTGGAATGGCCCAGGGAAGTGGAAACTGTGTTTTCATCCTGGGTTATTTCATCATCTCTCATATTAGAGGCAACAGCACTGACTGAGGTGGAGTCATTGGAGCTCTCCTTCTCCTCTCCCTGAACACAGTTTTCAGTCACAGGATCCCTGGGGGCTTTGCCATTCTGGATTTTGTTGTGCTCCAGGCCATCGTCACTGCTGGGCATGTTGTTATTGTTTGGCTTCACTATCCTTCCTTGTACCAGACTTGGAGAAACGGGGTCTTGGTTGGCAACAGGCTCTTTCTTGTCCTTCTTTATCCTGCTCTTGCTGGCTCGGGATATGTGCCAATATAGCACAGTCATGATGATCACTGGCAAATAGAAGGCTGCAATAGCCGTACCAAAGGTGACAGCAGCATTGGAAAAAAACTGAATGTAGCACTCCCCATCCTCCACAGTTCTCACCCCTACAATGAACTGCCAGAAGAGAATGGCTGGAGCCCAGAGGATGAAAGAGAGGACCCAGGCAGCTGCAATCATCATACCTGCCATTTTTGTGGTCCGCTTGACTGGGTAGGTCAGAGGTTTTGTGACACAGAAGTACCTGTCAAAGCT
Organism: Pan troglodytes; assembly: GCF_028858775.2. Taxonomy (NCBI): domain Eukaryota; kingdom Metazoa; phylum Chordata; class Mammalia; order Primates; family Hominidae; genus Pan; species Pan troglodytes. Next base: position 152,375,978 of record NC_072404.2, on the reverse strand, counting down.
GATGATGAGCAGATTCATAACTGAGGCATTGCTGACCACATAGTCCAGGGCTAGCCAAAGGTCACACACCACAGGTCCCAAAGGCCAGTAACCAATCACAGTGTAGAGGGTGTACAAGTTCATGGAGAAAACACCTATGATAAGGTCAGCACAGGCCAAGCTGAATAAAAAGTAATTGTTGACGGTCTGGAGGTGGCGGTTGACTTTAATGGAAACCATGACTAGGATGTTCCCGATAATGGTCACCAAACTGAGGGATCCAGCCACCAGGACAATAAACACCACTTCAAATGTCTTATAAGGACTTGTAAGAGCCAGGCTATTGTTAGAGGAGTTTGTTGAGTTATTCATTTTGCGTTCTCTAATCAGTAGCCAAGTAGCAAATAAACATTTAAACCTGCAAGGAAATAGAATAAATTAACAAACATAATATAAACATTGGTTTAAAATACATAATGTTGTTTCCTTTTAAACCACATTATTTTCTCCCAAATCTCCCTTCCCCTGCATGACTACTGTGTCTACCTGCCTCAATTCCCCATGTAAAAAGCAAGACCTTCAAATGGAGGATTCAAAAGGACCTTTCAGGCTGGCAATGAACTTGAAGTCCAGTAATGTTTTAAATATGTCCTTATCCAGATATGAGTATCTATCTACCTACCTATCTACCTATATATCTCATCAATCCATGAAACTTAGCATAATACTGATAAATTGAATTAAATAAACCAAAATTACAAACAACACTTTCTAAAACATCAAGAGATTCCTGGAATAGACATAAAAATTAGTAAATTAGTGAGAGGACTCAATTATAGAAGAAAGCATAGAATGTATAATATTGAATGTGTGACTTTTATAGTTAACAGTGCCTTTCCTCATGGAAGCTCTAAGCCTTTTTCACAATAACACTGAGGATGGTGAAAATAAAGATAATATAATAATACTTAATAGCCAGTATGCTCTCCCTAGATGAGAATTATTTTCCTCTTGCCTCTATTTTATTTCATACTTGTAATCAGTATTACATAATCAGCATTTCCAATATTCCATATCTTACACAAGAATATTTGCTTATTAAATGCATATTGAACTGAAAAAGCCAAAATTATGCATAAGACTTTCCAAAGCATAAAGAGATTTCTGGAATAGACATACAAATTAATACATCAATAAGAAGACAAAATTATGGGAGAAAATACCACTTTTCTGAATGTTTTATTTCTCAAACCACTATCAAATCTATTATCTTACTATTCTTTCTGCCAAACTTTTTGTTTTGTAGAAGGAACTAAGGCTCAGAAAGATGAAATCCCAGTTTGTTCAGTCATTCATTCTTTCACTTTGTGCTCACATATCTGTTGAGCAGCTTCTCTTAATTAGGTGTTCTGGACGTTCAATGATGATTAAAACAAGGTCTCTGCCTGGTGGCAGACATGGGTTGATGAAGAAGCAATTATTAAACCTGAATGCACTTCTTGTTTCCCTATCCTGTTGTGTGTAAGTAAACACATAATCATCATTTTTGAGATAATATCATTGAAGTCTGATGACAATTGAGTGATCTTTCATAATGGAAAATGTATATTGGGGATTTAGAAAAGAAAGTTAAGAATTCATCAAAGAGATATGACACATTTCTGGAGAAACAGCATCTGAAGCAGAAACTAGCCCAAGTTCCACCTCTTTTTGAAAAAATTGCTGCGAGCTGTCAGAAAATAAGCATTGCTGAGAAATTAAAATTTGGGAATATTGATTAGTTTGGATGCTATTAATTACAAAGAAATGGGCAGTGGTTTGCCCTTGAAATCCATGTAGAAAATAATTTGGTAAGCAACTTCATAACACAAATAACATTTAAACAAATAATTTTTTCTGCTTTGGAAAGTCAATTGTTTTCCAGTATTTTATTTGACAAAACCCAAATAGTGGGATTTGGCCTTAATATAATAAGACCCAAAATTCAGAAGCCAGAAAGGAAAATATATGTAACTGTTGCATATTCCTTTAAAATTTTTGCATAGAGCAAAAAAGTCAAAATAACAATTGAGAAACAATATTTGTAAATTGCACAATAGAAAATTATCCAATGTCTTTAATATAATAGAGTTTTGGCAAAAAAGGAAAGATGAAAGATGAATAATCTAAAACATTGATGTAGTAGTTCAATCAAAGAAAAATTAAACATTAATGACTTTTAAACATATGAAATGATACTCAACCCCACAGTTTAAAGATGCAAATCCAGACAGTGAAAAACAATTTTCCATCCGTAGTATTAATGGTAGTGTTGAAGACTTTTGGTGGGACTAGTGGGATAATCACCATGAAGGACAATGTATCTATATCTATAGAACTTTAAATCTGTATCTATAAAAATGTATTAAGAAACACTTGTCTCAGGAATGCCACATTTAGGAATGTGTCTTTCAGATAGAGTCATAAAAATGTACAAAGAGGTCTACTCAAGTATGTTCACTCAGAAATGTTGTTATAGCAAAATCCCTAGATATATTAAAACTATTCATTGACAAGGGATTGGTTAAATATATTATGGAATACTCTTACAATGGAATATTATGCGGCTAGTAAAACAGGTAGATATTTGTGTCCTGGCATTGCTGTGGAAAGTTATATAGTTAGAAGATGACATAATCATAGTGAGACATAGATTATTACAGAATATAATTTTATTTAAGCAAAAAGGTGATTATATGTAATATTACGTATGTATGCCTGCAGCTCATTGGGAAATATTGAAGAGTTTAATCAGGGAAATGATGTTAATGGAATGCAACTTAGATCAGTTGAATTATTTTAATCGGATTTCCCTTTGACAATCCTTTTTTGCAATTAATCATACAATTGTGTATTCATGGTAATTTATTTGAACAAAAACATTTTATTATCCCAGTTCTTATTCCAACAATTTCTTAATAGCTCAGCTAACTATAAGATCAGAATTGTGACTTGCTTATAAGCAGCATTTTCTCTGTTTATTAGATAAATTCATGGACAGTTTGGAGTTGAGCTATATGTGTATCTGTTTCATGAAATGTTAATATTAATTCACTTAGTTTGAAAAATACAAAAAATGAATGTATTGACTCTGCATTTTAATTATTCATAATTTTGATAAAACATAGGACTTATATTCTAGTTTTTAAAAGATTTTTGATAATTTCCTCTGGAGAATAATGAATAACACTGATGTTGAAAAGCAGGGATTCAAAATCAACTAGTTTGATGAGGATCTAAATTGCTAAGGTCCAAAATCCCCAAAATTACAATCCTGAAAGATTAAAATTCTGAATGTTGAAATCCTGAAAGCTGAATTCTGGAAGAGGGGTTGGCATTTCACTTGGATGCAGGATGGTCTCATCACATTGGCCTGCATCATGTTACGTGGAACCATCACCTTGTTACTGCTTTTATTTGGAAATAACATATAGTTTGAGGAGATGTATATGAACACTAGGCTGACAAGTGGTGGACTTGTGAACTTAATTTTAGGTGTCAACTTGGCAGAATTAAGGAATACCTAGAAACCTGATAAAATATTAATTCGGATGTGTCTGTGAGGGTGTTTCCAGAGGCAATTCGTGTTTGAGTGTGAATGGACTAGATGGGGAATTTTGCCCTCAGTGTTGGAGTGCATCATCCAATTGGCCAGAGCCCAGTGAGAACAATTTCAGAAGGTGACTTGATCTCTCTTGAAAACTGTGATAGACTTTTCTTCTGCGGTCTTGGACATCAGAATTCCAGGCAGACTGGGCTTTGAACTCCAGGACTTACACCAGGAGCCCTAGGGTGCTGAAGCTTTCGGCCTCATTCTAAGAGTTACACCATCCACTTCCCTAGTTCTGAGGCCTTTGGACTTAGCCTGAGCCATGCATCCTGGGGTCTCAGGCTTGCGGATGGGACTTCTCAGCCACCATAAACCATAAACATGTGAGCCAATTTTCCTAATAAATCCATATATATATATATATATATATATATATATATATATATATATATATACACACACACACGTACACATATATCCTATTGGTTCTGTCTCTCTGGAGATTCCTAACTAATACGGATTTGGTATTAGAGAAGCTGAATATCATGCCTCAAATATGTATTATCTCACTTAACATTAACAACTATATAAAATTTATGGAACAATTTCTATCATTCCCTTAACGTGATAAAGAAAACTGAGGTTGCACAAGTGGTTAAAGCAACTTATTCTTGATCACAATCACAAAGCTAATGAGTAAGTAATCTACAACTAAAACCAACATCCTTACCTTGCAGTTATACACACTTGCTCTGTTTCCCTTGCCCTTTGAAGAATTATACTCTATCCAGTAATGTGTGGAATTGTTAGGCAGCAGGACAGTGATGAACTACACTCAGAGGTTGCTAGTTTAAGACATTTGGTTTCCGGTAAACTGGAATTCTTACTCAGGTAGAACACAATAAATTTATGTAATGTTAACAAACTTAGTTGCTATTACAGTCTCTGAATTTTTAGAGTTATAATATTTGCCTGATTATACTCATAATGTATGTAAAAGTGGAAAACATTTTTCTTAGAAGCAATTGCAAGCAGTGGAAGGCTGTCATTTCTTTCTCTCAGCATGATGCACAGGCCATGTAGAATCGTTCCTCTTCCTCTGAAGAAAGCAGTTTCCTCCTGCAAACTGCATGCCAATTCTACTCTTTAAATTTCTGTAAAAGTTTTTAGATGTGTTGCAGCATCATAGGGTGGTGTTAAGGCAATAAAAGTTGATGAAATAACATAATCTCATGAGACTACACAATGAAGATGACCTTCAAGAACTCAGCATCTTAAGATGGCAAGTGTATAGCAATAGCCCATTTGGTATTTTACTGCCTAGTTTATGACTAAGGCCTGGAAGTACTATGGAAACTTATGAGACAATGTTTCTGCCCTCAGTTTCTTCACTACTTGCTTTCCCATACATGGCAGGGAAGACAGAACCACAGTTTAACATCTTCCTTGAAAAGGTGTGGGTGCTAATCTTTGCTCTTAATTATTAGCTGGGAGACTCTGAGCATGTCATTTAAATTTCGTGAACCTCAATTTTCTTTTTTCTCAAACAGGAATAATAATAACCCTCTTTTTCTTTCAGAGTTGTAGTAAGGATGAAAGTGAGATAATGTCTCTGAACTATGATCTATTAGTATTAAGTATTAAACAAATGCTGTTAATGTTAAAATTTGACAAGTGAGTATAGAATTATCACCTTTCTTAAGAGTGAACAGAAAATTATGTGTATGTGTATGTGTGTGTATCAGCTATCTTAAGAGTGGGAAGGTATGGGGCGCAGGGTTAGAGGTAACACTAAATTGTCATTATCAATGATATTAAATTATTGATAATATTAAATTATCAATACTACTACTGGTAATGATAATTAACATGTCTTGAGCATAATTACTCTCCAAAACAACTCCGGAAGTGTTAGGATGTTTATTATACTCCTTTTATAAATGTTGAACTAAATATCAAATAATTAAGCTGCTTGAGATTCAAACCGAGGGCACCCAACTCCAGACTCTACTATGAATACTCAGTTTTTGGCAGAGGAACAGTGTCATGTAGCTGCTACTGCTCACTCACACATTTCTCCTTCTGACCTGATATGACTAAGTCCAACACCCCAACATCGAGTTGGGACCTTGGTTTAGACCACAGAGTGAAAATCATTGTGTCCAGGACAATACTGGGGCTTTGGGCAGGAGACATTCACAATAAGCTAGGGAGTCAGTAAGTAGGGTTCTGCACATGAAAATATGTGACATTTAAGATTCAAAAAATTGTCTTAAAATTAATCTTCATAAAACATATCACCATGTGAATTAATGAATAGATTCCCATGTAAGTATTCACATCAATGGACAAAAAAAGTTCTAAATATTGACAATGACAGATTTTTCTGAATTGTTACAGAGAAAATTAATATAATTAAAAAATAAACTGATATACATTTAGATAAAAGTGGAGAATTATATAAAAAACAAATGGAATTTTCTTCACACACTGCTGAGGTCAGGCAGGATGCCTGATTTATGATGAATACTTTTGTAGGTGAATTTCTAATGTAATAAGCTAATAATGAATTATCAATACATAAGTAATCTAAGTTTTGGGATTTTTGCGTGTTATTTTATTTAATTCTCACAATAGCCCTGAAAAGAATGACTATTATCTTTTCCAATTGTACAGATGATAATGATAACAGACCCAGCAAGTGCTGTGATTCAAATTTAGGTCTATCTGACTCCTGGACCATGTCATTTCCACTATATTACACAATGGCATAAAACCTGCCCCATTAAAAATGTTTTCTAGAAGAAATAGAAAAGTCAAGAAAAAACGAATCCATGGTTGATAACAGCTGAAATCCAGTGACAGAGAAGACATGTAATTGTATAAAAAAATTTGAGAACAAGAAGGAAGTTTGGAAATGAAGAGGAATTCACCTAATGTTTAATTTATACTTGTTTCTATTTCTTTAATTTTTGTTTTAAAAATGTAATCTTAGTATACATGCTTCCTGTAGATTTTTTAATTCTGCTGCTATTTGAACACATTATCAAAAAATGGCAGAGTTCTTTGGGCGTTTCTTGCCCATCTTTCAACCATTAAGATCTCAAAAGTAGCATATTCACTTAGCAAGTAACAGTGATAAGATAATGAGCCTTATCAATGTTGGCTCAAATGACCAAAACTGATAGAATAGTGATAAGGCCCATGTTAGCCTTCAAATTTTGTATATGAGGGCTAAACACCATAGAATGTCTTTAGAGAATTACAAGTTTACTTCAACAATATTATGTTTAGATACATAGCTTTCAGTACGAATTATTACTAAAGAAAACGTAAAAAATATAATGATCATGCAAATATGGCAGCAATTCTGGGAAATATCAGAGTATCATTGGAAGCAAGGGTTCACCTACTGAGGAGCCAGCGGTTGGTAGTAAAGGATACTTAAGTATTATCTTTTCCCCACCTTAAGAATGAGATGTGGTTATCATTGATGAGAAAGCAAATGAAGCTTATTCATTTTTAATTTCATATATTTGCAAATAAATATGTTGTATAATAATCCAATGAATGACATTCCAGCTATATTTTTTTTCTGACATAGGAGAGATGACCATTCAGGTATATAATCCATATGCTATTGTAGGTCTTTTAATGTTCAGTTAATCCCACTAATTTATAAACTGCATTGGTGAATGTGTTAAATAGGCTTTGAGATTATGTTATCAATAATTAATCACTCCTTCCATTAATGATGTCAGAGAGAAAGACAAGAAAAAGAAAAAGAGAGAATTGTGGACTTATTTAAGGATGTCTTGGGGAGCAAAGTCCCCTTTCTCTAAAGAAAGGTTCAATTGTACACAGTTTTGATATTGATGCAGGTGGTGATAACATAGTTTGATTACAGTATAATGACGCTTACCAGTCTTGAATGTCCTTAAATTTTGCTTACAGATGGAAGTGAGTCCTGGCCTGGGGCTCAGGAGACAGTCCAGCCCTGCTAGCTAGCAATATTGACATTCCACAGTCTGAGTGCTTTGACAACATCACACAAAATGAAGTAAATTTCCACTTTTTGTTTTTTCTTTTAATCTGGTTTTCCTTTGAGCCATGCAACACATTATGAGTCATTGCACATATTTAGAGCTTTTTTATGAGCTCCTGAATCTCACTACAACAGCAGTTGTGGTGGGGGTGGTGGCTGCAAGGAGTAGTGGGGGCCCTGCTAAGAAATCATGGCTCTCTAGCTTTCTTTATTTCAAAATATCCTACTGAATTACTCTTCTGAGGAGATCCACACATGCCCTCAAGGGCTGTGGGGGATAGAAGTGAAGTAGGAATGGGTGACCAACAAAACAGAACACATTCTTGTCAACAAGGAATTTGCAGTCTAGGGGAGATACAAATTGCTGGTGAAATTTCCAATTTTCTAAAACAACAATGGCCCAATATCATGCTAAGCAACAAGGCTGAGAAACCATGGAGCAAGGCTGGTCAGATATGGTGAAATAAATACAGAAAGCTCCCTGGAAACCTTTCCTACATCTGTATCTCTCCTTCCCTTTCTCTTTTTCTCCTTTCGCATACCACTGGCTTGTATCTGACATTTTTGGTTTTTCTTTGATTTTTTACTATTCTCAAGATTCTGCATTATATCTTCTTCTAAAGAAAGTACAAAATACTGCTGGTGGGTTTCTGCTTCAGTACATTGAGCCTGACAACCTGTAGGTTCAAAAACACACAGAATAAGACAGCCATGTCCTCACCTACACTGAGTTTTTATATTTCATCTGAAAAGATGTGTTGAAAGTATTCTAGAGGGATGTATAAGTTGTCCTTCTTTAGGAAATTACAGCATAGGACGGCAGATTTTACCAGATATGCATTATGTACAACATTTGGGGGGGAAAAAAAAGGCCACACCAAACACATACTGCATTTTATCAAGCTGTACCCTTAAGGTTTGTGTGCAGTGCTAGATGTGAGTTGCACTTTTGTGAAAAAGAAAAAAAAATGTAAAAGAAAATTATAGAACAGAATGAAAGTAGCTGATAAAGCAAACTGATCCTCACATCAGTACAAATAGAAGAGAATTCATGACTTTTTCCAATGTAAAAAAGATCAGGATTATGCAAGGACTTATTACAGTGTAAACATGCTTGCCATTTTGGCTGCCTGTCAAACGTAATACTATTCTTAGTGATGCTGGGACAAACTTCCACTCCATGTCAGCCAAGCTATCTTTTCTCCTCTTCAAAACACATCCTAAACACCACTTACCCGGAAACAGTGTCATAAGGGGGAAACGGGTGTAAAAGCGACTTAACTGGGACCTTTGTCCTTGTCACTACATCCATGGCACCTTTTCATTAATTCGTTCACACAATATACAACTCCTGCCAAAAAGGAAGAGGCCTGGACAATTCTGAATAGAATGAAACCTGAAAATACCCAACCCTTAGACTTTTAAAAATGAAATTCCATCTGAGAGAGGACTTCTGCATCCACCTTTTTCTGTACCAAGGATTTGACAGAACTCAAATATTGATGATGAATGTAATCTAGTAAATGGTGCTGACTAAACAATGTGCTCTAAAGCAAACAGCAGCAAAAGTGGAGAAAGCCCTCTGTCTAAAGGTTGTTTTGTTCCCGCAAGGAAGAAGAGTGAAAGGAAAATGGAAGCAATTCTTGGAGAGCTACAGACTGTCTATGATTAGGCAGCTGTATTTGAATCAATCTGTCTCTCTTACCGTCTTGAGAAACTGGAAATTTGTATAGTCGGCTTTTAGAATTTTGTTTTGTTTTTTCCTAAAGTCGGCAGGCTGCTGGTTTAATAACTCTAAATTAGTTAATTCATTGCTTTGAATTAAAAATGTGAATCAAATTTGCAGAGAATTGAGGCTTTTTAGGACTATGATAGAAAATTCTAGAATAAAAGCAGTTGTTCTAGAGAAGCTGAGCAGCTCCAAACAAAATATCCTTTTAGGGATCCTTTTCAATGGTCTATGTGCCCATTGGAAGCTGAGACAGAGCACATGGCAATGTGGAGCTTTGGATAGTAGGTCAAGGACAACTTTAAAGGGAGGAACAAAAGTCAGTTTGGGAGAAGAGAGAAGATAAAGAGGAAGTTAGTACTTTTCCTCTGAAGAATAGACCAGGATAGTTGGGATAAGAATAAGTGAGATTAGAGGCTGTGAAAATATTAAGAGGTGCACATAGAAATGAAATTTTTTTCAGAGTATATAGAAAACAAATATTCAGATAGCATATCTTATAACAGTTAAGTAGAGACAAGGACACTTAGTTATACTTAGGAACATATATTTATTTTAAGCATGTCTCTACTTAAGGCTGCATTGCTTATGGAGAGAAAGAGAAAGTTGCTCTTTTCATTAAAATGCCTATTTATATGAAAAGTAAAGCAAATGGATTGTGTTTTATAGACATGCTATTATTGGTCATCGCCTCTTAAAACACATGCACTGATAAGTATGAGCTTAATGGACACCATCACTCTTCTAGTAGCCATCCTAGAATGTAGGTATAGGGTACAGAGAAACCTGTTCACCCCCATATAGCTAAATCTTGGTTCTTCTAGCTTTTCAATGACAGAAATGACACAGGCCTCATATAATTAAGATTCATACCAGATTCAACGAAGCTGTAAAAATAAAATAGTAATGAAGTGTAGAGAGTAATGGGAAGCAACTATTTTTATTGTTTCCAGTCGAAAGACAAAATGATTGTTTCCCCAGAGTTTGATTGCAGACTATTTCTAGAACTGAGCCAAATGACCGCAGTGTTATCCCATGAAAACTTGAAAAAATGAGAGCAGGGAGAAGATTAAAGTCTTTACTAAATGATCTAATGGCAATTGAGATGAAGAAACATAAAAAGCTGCATCAACTCAGCAAAGATTTTTGTATCTAAAGCACTAATTTAGAATTAAAATAAAGCCAGTTGGTCAGAGAGAATGAAGAGGTTTATGTGGTAAATCAGGGCAGTCAACTCTCCAGACTGCTTGAAATGAAACGACTTTTTGGTTTATGACCTCAGGGGAATCACAGCATAATTGAATATATGTAAGATAAGTCATCACATGCTGTGCCCACCCTCTCTTCCGAAGACCTCAGCCCCTTCCCTCTTCTAACACCCTTAGTGTGAGACTATATCAATATTTAAATACCCTGACTCCTGTTTACCTCCAGACTCTCCAAATACCTGTCTCCCATTTAGACTGAGATATAATTACCAAACCATAATCTTTACCTCTGTCAGGGAGTATGTTCCATGTGGACTATGCCCAGTGTGAAAGCTAGGATAAAAAAGTGGCATTTCCCTTCTTGAAATAAACCATCTTGACTTGGAAATGTCCTCGGTACATTTTTTCTGCCCCCATCTCTACTGTGTCATCTGATAAAAAGTAGCTAAATTGTGAATAGTTCACATACAGAAGTATTTAAATACAATTTCCGTTCCTATATAATGCCTGAGAATGGAAGATCTTCCAGTAGACAGCAAATGGATTGGGACTTGTTCATAAATCTTCTAGGCAGTGTGGTTTTTCCTTGAAGCACAGTTGTATTAGTCCATTCTCAGAGTGCTATGAAGAAATACCCAAGACCGTGTAACTTATAAAGGAATGAGGTTTAATTGACCCACAGTTTCACAGGACTGGAAGGACCTTAGGAAACTTACAAGCATGGCAGAAGGGGAAGCAAAGGCGGCAGGGGAGAGAAGTGCCAAGCAAAAGGGGAAAAGCCCCTTATCAAATCATCAGATCTCATGAGAACTCACTGGCTATCGCAAGAACAGCACTAGGGTAACCACCCCATGATTGTTACCTCCCACTGGGTTCCTCCCACAACATGTGGGGATTATGGGAACTACAATTCAAAATGAGATTTGGGTGGGAACACAGCCAAACCATATCAACAATTATACTACTATCTGCAAAGTTGGTTTAGCATGCATTGTCTGCTGGGTTAGGAGTATACACACCTGGACTTCTAAGATAACATGTTAGAGTAGGATTCTGTGAGTAGTTACTAACCCCAGAATACCCCAAGATGGAAGGAAATAGGAAGCTGAGAGGTTTGGACCTGGGCCTGTATTTATTCACCTAACTAGTGTGTGTGTGTGTGTGTGTGTGTGTGTGTATGCATGCATACATATGCATACATCAAGTATGTTAGTTGAGGAGGAAAGGGTAATAACATATAAGAAGAAAAGAAAGAAAGAATGTCTCTGTTCTTCTAAAGGTTAAGGAAAATTTCTCATAAAGGATCAGTGGAATGTGACAACATGCTGTACAAGGAGAACTTGCAATTCACAAAACAAGACTCCTGTAAGCAATTATGGAAGCTTGAAGAATGGCATTTGATTCTCAGATTCCTCCTTTTGAGGGAGACAGCAGCAAGCCCTACCAGGCTGCATATCTTTCTAAGAGATTTGCTGGCAGAAATGCTGGCTTCATGCTGTATGGGGGATGCAACTGTTCCTTCCATAACTTCGTACCCAGTTAACTGTGATGCATCTGTGAACGCAGTAGACAAGACTTTGGAGTTAAACCTGAAACGGAAGCCTATCTCTGTTATTTTCTCATTGTGTGAGCTTAAATTTGTTGACCCCCTTTCCACATCTAGAAGATCTAGAAGATGTGGAAAATAAAATCTACCATTCACAATATTTTTAAAAAGGCACATAATATAACAGCCTCTTAGCATAATACACCATGATAATAGTGACTGTTAAGCAGTCACTATTACTGAGTTCATTATAATTTAACAGTTGATTCTGATCAACAAGTAGAGCATTTAAAAAGGGACAAAAACAGAAACAAAGCATGCACTCTCTATTTCTCTCAAGAAAATAAGTAACCTGAAATAATTTTTATATTATAGGAGTCTATTCTATGCCACTTTTATTATTTACTTTTACTTATTTTAAGGATTCCAGAAATCTCACTATCGTTCTATGGTATCCTGATTCTTATGCTGAAATGATATCTTCAATCTAAACTTCAAGAAATGTCAATTTAAAACTTAGTGACTAATCCTCTTCCTAACCCAATGGTCGAAGTGTCACAGACAAGTGAACCTCTATTTAAAATTCTTGCTGTAGATCTATGTAGATCTTGCTGTAAATCTAAACTTACTTTTGCTGAAAGCAGTTTATTTTGGAGAAAAAGATGATCTTTCTGAGGGACTAAAGAAAAATTTCTGGTCCTCCACAAATTTAGAACAAATCATGAAACTAAGAGAGAGATGTATTGTTGAAAAATATAAAAATAACAAAATTTCATATGTCAAATTTGAGTGCTTAGAGCATGATCTATGAATATGCATAAAGTTAATTTGTAACTTGCATTTACCATATCACTCTAAATGCTATTTTCAAATAAACAACTTTTTAAAAAAATTCACTTAAACTCTTTTGCTAATTGAAATAAAACAACTTGTGATAAAAAACAAACAAACAAAACAAAACAAACAAAACAAAACAAAAAAACAGAAAGCATTCTTTCTTCTAAATGCCAGTCTTCTTGACCGGCTTTTCTCATATTTTTTCTTTCTTACTCTTAATTATTTATCTTGACAACTTCATTCCTTTTAGCAAGATTCTTCTCTTCTACATATGTATTCATTCTTTCCTTCAACCATTCTATGTTCAGCGAGTGTAGGATGTAGGAGATGGCTTAGGTTGTCTGAAGAATCCCACAGAAGGACAGTTTCCCAGTCTCTCATGTCATGTTACTCTTCTGCTGAGACTGGCTAGGATAAAAGACTTAACTTTGTTTATGATACGGTGACTACTATAAAACATTTATCTGGAAATATTATTCCACAGATGAGACACAGCCTTGTCATCCTAGAATTCAGGGGTCGTAAGCAGGTTAGAGCAGGCCTCCCATAGCAAGACAAGGGATACAGACCTATTGTATTGCTAGTCCTTTGGTGATGAGATAGCCCGCCAAAACCTGCTGAGAAGGCCCTCTCCAGTGTGCCACGGCCAAATCTCATCCTAGCCCTAAATGAAAGGTCTGTGCATCCCCCAACCAGACTTCTCTCTGGTTCATATTTGGCTGTTGGGAAGGAAATACTTAGCTCAAATGTTCCAAGGACAGAATCATTCTCATTCATAGGCCACCTCTTAGTCCCTGTTCTTCATGAAAAAGCATCCTCAGCTCTGTGTCTGCATTTAGGAATGTAACTTATGAACGGCTTGCCTCTGGCTCTTCCTTGTTTGGTTGCTTTCAAAGCCCACTGTAAAGCTCAAAGGTGACAGCTTGACCCGTTTTGCTCAATATATATTTTTTCTTTTTTGTATTGTTATTAAAATAACAAATGACTGTGCATAAAGCCGGCCTCTTTAAACAAGTGCTAAACTAGTAAATCACAGCGGGAACAACGCTGTCTGAGGGGGGAGGAGGAAGTAGCTAGACTACAGAAAGACCACAAACAAGCACTGAAGGGGGCAGGGATGAAGATGTGGGGTGGGGAGTTTTCATTATGTTTGCCACAATGCCCAGTACATCCTCAGATTTCCAAGCTGTGCTTTAAAATGTAGATTGGAAGCCTCTTGAATAAAGTTTAATTTCTGTTTATATGTGATCTCAAGTTTTATAACCAAGTTTTTAACACTCACCCTATAGCTGGCTTCTTTATTCTACGTATGAACCACACATTCCTTCTCAAACAAAACGAACCCTTAAATGGTTAAAGGCGCAATGGAGTTATAAAACTCAAACAACATTTTCATATGCTGGGGTTAAGCGAATTGGAAAATTATGAATCACTCAATAAAGTACACAAGGATATAAAAGCCAAAGGATAAAAAATCGTGACAGGTGGTTTTGGTTACATGCATTGTAGTGCTTGTGTTGGGATGGATTAAAAAAAAAAAGGTGAACAGACAGACCCCTATTTTATAATGTGATGGTAAAGCAAAATAGAAAAAAGAAGTGATTTAAAGGAAAGGTAGGTTAAGGAAAGCCTTTAAAAATATTTGGTTTACTTGCTTTTTTTCCCTTCCTTCCTTCCTTCCTTCCTTCCTTCCTTCCTTCCTTCCTTCCTTCCTTCCTTCCTTCCTTCTTTCTTCTTTCTTTTCTTTCTTTCTTTTTTTTTAATAATAATATGTTATGAGACTAGGTGCAGTGGCTCACACCTGTAATCCCAGCACTTTGGGAGGCTGAGGTGGGCAGATCACCTGAGGTCAGGAGTATGAGACCAGCCTGGCCAACATGGCAAAACCTCATCTCTACTAAAAAAACAAAAAATAGCTGGGCATAGTGGCGGGCACCTATAATCCCGGCTACTCTGGTGGGTGAGGCAGGAGAATCACTTGAACCTGGGAGGTGGAGGTTGCAGTGAGCCGAGATTGCGCCACTGCACTCCAGCCTGGGTGACAGAGCGAGACTCTGTCCGAAAAAAAAAAAAAAAAAGAAAGAAAAAGAATTATGAAAGACAAGCTGAACAAAAGAAAATACTGATGAGTGAGGGTCTAAAGGTTTAAAAGCAATAGTTGACTCTGGCTAGGTTGGGAGTAGTAGAAAAATAATTACCTTTACAGTTTGTAAAATTGTCATCTGTGCAATAGGTCTGTTTGAGATGTTGTTTTAGTACTTTCTGTTATTTAGAAAACATATTCATGGATTTCTTAAGCTCAGGTGAATTGTATAGCTTTGCTCTACTTATTCCATATAATAACAATTTTCATGAAGTCACATCCTCTTACATTCATCGCCATTTATTACTGGACTCTATAAGTTTGTAATACATAAATTTGCTAACAGTTGTTTCCCGTTCACCAACATTTCCAGAAATTGAACCTTGGTTGCAGACTGTGGCAGCATTTATGTAGTATCGGGAAGCAATTGGGAACAGAAGTATCTGTACTATTTACTTATCCTGTATGTAGAACAAACAGCAGCAGATTATGGATATCCAGAGCAAGAATGTGTCATGTGTGACTTCTGTTTAACTATTAGTAGTTTTAAAAATACACTCATAGGTGGGAATTGAACAATGAGAACACATGGACACAGGAAGGGGAACATCATACACCGGGGCCTGTTGTGGGGTGGGGGGAGTGGGGAGGGATAGCATTAGGAGATATACCTAATGTTAAATGATGAGTTAATGGGTGCAGCACACCAACATGGCACGTGTATATATATGTAACAAACCTGCACATTGTGCACATGTACCCTAAAACTTAAAGTATAATTAAAAAAAGAAGTAAAATATATTTTATTTTATTTAAAGTTCCAGGATACATGTGGAGGATGTGCAAGTTTGTTACATAAATAAACGTGTGCCATGGTGGTTTGCTGCACCTGTCAACCCATCACCTAGGTATTAAGCCCCATGTGCATTAGCTGTTTATCCTGATGCTCTCTTTCCCCTCCCCGATGGTACGTTTTTGAAAGATAATGAACAGTAATAAACATCGTTCATGATGACTCAACTGATTTCCATTTTTAGGCTATATAGTGAACAGCAAATAAACAGGGTAGGGAAAGAAGTACATGAATTAGCAATAGTGTTCATAGGCGAATTTCATGACTAAATTAAATAAACCTACTATGTGAAATAAGCCCCAATCCCAAATTATCAATCTATCTAAGTGAGGGTTTTTTCTACAATTTTAAAATTTGATACTGCCTTTATTTTCTTGCAAACTACCTATTTGGCGTGATTAACTAACTGGTAGCTACTTCTATTGTTTGCTCCTCCTGAGTCACTATGTGCACATGTTTTCTTTTTTAATTTAATACTTTGGGGTGTAATCTGAGAGGGGTTCTTATTTAGAATATGTTTCATCTCAAAAATAAAAAATTTTGCAAGATGATGCCTTTTTCAGGAACTCAAGCAAATTGACAGTAGACACATTGTCCACCCAAACCACCTCTCCATTTCTCACGTTGATCTGTTTGTTTTTAAACAGAAATGTTGATCTAAACTCATGGAAAGGGCAGGGGTCTGTGATATTAAAATATGTGCATTGTCATTCCAGAGATGCTATTTCATTTCTCTGAGTTTGATTTTTGTCCCTGTGGCAATGAGGACATTTGACTCTAACATCTCTTTCATCTCTAAAAGAGTCTTAGGATTCTAATTTTACTTGAATTCTCTTAGGATCCATATGATGCTGACTGAGAGGTCAGAGATGATGTCACTCACGTCTCCCTTAGATCTGCATTTTCCTAAATACTGTACCCTGTGTATCTACAAAAAGAAAACAACTCAATCTCTCTTGAATTTATGCTACTTCGGCCTTGCTGGCCTTATGGAAGAGGACTCAGCTTTGTGTCAGCTGTGGTTTTCTTTGTCACTATCTTCAATCCTCCCACCTTCAATATCCTGGTACATCTCAGCTTCCTTCTGTGACCCTTCATCCATGCAGGCTTGAAAATTAGATTCAAATTGCTATCTGTATCTTCATTTCACTCTCAATATTGAAACGTATGAGCATGAACTAATTCTCTCAATCTAGCTCCATATGTACCTACTAACTCATTAAAAGCCAGCTGTAGCATTGGAGCAAGAGATCATATATTAGAGAAAGAAAGCAATTTACTTGGCAAGTTCATTTGTATATTCTCTTCAATGTCATAGCAAAGGTTTGTCCTTGGGATAAGGGTGTTTTCTCACCCAGTCTGTCTCTCCAGCTGTCTGATTCCTCAATTAACTGACACCTCTGTGGCAGTGATTTCATCCTGTGCTTATTTAGTGGACAAACTAAATAGTGATCTGATGACTTACATGCTTATTTCACAGCATTACTGTAATTTCTGCCTATGTAGCCCTGCAAGAAGGGAGGGAAATTAAGGAAAGTCTTCTGGAGAGGGCATGTTTCAGACATGCTACAACTATTTGCCAAGGGTAAGGAAGAGTATTCTGACAATTTCCATTGGAAGCCTGAAATCTAAACAAAATTCCAAAGATCAGACAAGAATAAATTCTTTCTTGTACAGTATTATGTTTTGTGTTGCAGAGCAGAATTCATTGCCAATGACAGATGCATTGAGTCTCAAAGATGCTGTATCTTTCTTTTTAATTTAAAAAACACATGAGATTGATCTTCCATATGTATTTGCTCTGCTTTGAAACCTTCATCTGCGTTTGGACTTTAAAAAGTAAAAATTATTTCTTTTTCTGATTTTCAAATTAGAACATTTAGAGAAGTAAACCAAAGAAAAAATATTCTCGATCATTTATATTTGACTCACAAGGGCCATCCACTTTACCTGATTATTCAAGAGATAAGTTTCTTCTAGCCAACTTCAGGGGATAAAACAGTGAACAGTATCAATATATTTTCCATTGTCAAAGACTGTGTAGCATGGTTGGAAGCAACTGTGAACTTTTACTGCTTTTGAAATCTTGTTTATCTTCCTACACACATACATGAGCATGCAATACACTCATGCACATATACATGTACTATTTTAAAGTTTTAGATTACATCGTATATATCAATGCATTATTTCACCGGGGCCAGGCAAGGGATTGAAGAGCAAAGGAAGGAAGCTGGCATAAGTTAACATATGCACACTGTACAGCTGGTAGTCCTTGGAGGGGGGAGAATCAGAAAAGCTGTCAACTACTCCACTGTTGAGATACAGCTGGGTGAGAATGTGGACACAGAGTTGTCACATATTTAGAATTATAAAGAAACACTGAAAATCTGGATTTTTATACTTAACTCTTCAAATTTTTAAATCTTGGCTCAAAGTCATAAAATACTGAGAAGCCAGCAAAACATGTGTGTGGACAGCTTTGGCCTGTAGGCTCACACTCTATGACCTTTGCTGTTAGTACTGGGTAATAACGTTTTCAAATAAAGATAATCACAGACATTTTCCTATGACATTCGAAAACATCTAATGCATCATTTTTATGGGTACATGATATTTAGTTTTGTGGCATACTGTAATTTCATTAAATAATTCTCTATTGGTGACACTTTATTTCTAATTTTTTACTCTAGCATATAATAGTGTAGCAAACTTCCTTGTACATGATTTTTTAATAGATCTGTGATTGCTTTCTTAGGATAAATTCCTATAAATGAGATCATTGGCCAAAGATATACATTTGCTATTTTGGGTAGCAAAATCCCAATCGTAATTCATGAGAATGATATTTTCCTATAGCTAGTAACAAAAATAAGAATAATTACTAAAAAGCTTTGTGAATCAGATAAATAAAATATTCTGTTTGAAGTTTTAGCTATAATTTTATTGATTTGTGAAGTTTTATACTGTTCATGTGTTTGACAATTGACATTTAAATGTACCCTTTGTCTTTTTTATAGAAGATGTTTTTACATGTGTTATATCTATTGATACTAATTTTTGTGATATCATTTAAAAAGACTTTCTCCATCCCAAGAAGTTAATATTTAATGATAATTTCCTTTAGCTAATTTATATATTTTATACTTTAAACTGTAATTTATATAAACTATATTTAGAATAAGGTATAAAAAGATCTAATATCAATTTTAAAAAATAATTTAAAAATCACTCCAGAAACATTTATCAGGCAGTTTACACTTTCTCCACAAATTTGAAACGTGGTTCTACCATTTATTAAATAATTCCATACACTGAGTTCTGTTTCTGGGCTTTCCATTCTATTCCATTGCTTTATCTGTCTATTCTTACACCCGTAGCAATATTTTTTATTGTAAATTTTATATTATATTAAAAAGCTCTAATTTTAAGTACAACTTATTAGTGTTTTATTTTTAATTATCTTTATTATATTTTCATGCTAATTTATATGACTTTAGAATAATCTGTGAATCCCTTTATCCTTATGAAATTATTATTTTTTTAAATTTTATTTATTTATTTATTTAGAGGCAGGTTCTTGCTCTGTTGCAAAGGCTGGAGTGTGCAGTGGTGCAGTCTTGGCTTATTGCAACCTCTGCCTTCCAGGACCATGCAATCCTCCCACCTCAGCCTCCAGAGTAACTTGGACCACAGGTGTGCACCACCACACCTGGGTAATGTTTTTTAATTTTTGTAGAGACAGGGTCTCCCTATATTGTCCAGGCTGGTCCTGAATTCCTGGCTTAAGTGATTCTCTCACTTTGGCCTCCGAAAGTACTGGAATTATGGGCATGAGCCACCACACCCAGCCCCTTGTGGAATTGTTATTGGTCTGTTATAAATAATTAACATTTTTATAATGTTGAGTATTCATATCAAGAAATATTTTTTACTTACTCAAGTTTTTTCTCTTGTCCCTTTCTGATGTGTTGTAATTTTTCGGTATACAAATATTGAACATAAAATTGTTATAGACCTGTGTTTGTGTATGTATATTTGTGTATATCTTGCTAAGGTCGACCTTCCTTATTTTTAGTTGCACAGTGAATGGAATCTTTTTGCCACTGTATTTCTAATTGTGATGTATGTATATGTAGACAATTCACATAGACTATAGGGAATATGTTAATAAGATAAAATTATTAATTTTGTACTTGACTACTATACAATGTGTATAGGATATATTAATATATAAAAGCTATTATTTTACATTTGGCCACTTTCTCCGTATAAATAATTGATATGTTAATAAGAAATTATGCTTATACAAAATTATGCTTCTGTATTTATTAAAGTTAATTGTATTCCACAGCCTTCTCACCTCTGAATAAGGATCGTTGTAATAACCTGGTGGCTATTGCAACGAAGTTATGGATAAGAACAGAGAGTTTTCCAAAACAATGAATACAGTATATAAATCTGCTTATCCCCTCTTCCCTATTAAACTAAGCTGAGATCATATAGGATCTAGTCCCACTCATAAGTTAGTATTTATCAAATAATTTAAGCTACTTTTAAATTAAAAAATAAATATCTAAAAATTTAATATATTTGATTTTATTGTGTATAACTTGAAAAATAACCTCATGGTTATGACAATTATTTGAAAAAAGACAATAGTGCTAAACGTCTTTCTTTGTTGAAAAAGGGAGAATCGCTTGGACCCACGAGGAGGAGGTTGCGGTGAGCCGAGATCGCGCCATTGCACTTCAGCCTAGGCAACAAAAGCGAAACTCCGTCTCAAAAAAAAAAAAAAAAAAAAAGAAAAGAAAAAAAGAGCAGAAAGCACTATAGAAAATGAATATTATATAACCAAATAAGTACCTCTCTATCAAATAAGAAATTGATGTGGCTTATGTAGTGTGGCCCAGCAAATAAAATGCGAGTTTATTTTTTAAGGCAAAGTCATAATATTAATGATTATTTTACAATGCAGGAGCAACTCAGAAATAACTTTCATATGGAATGACCACTAATGATGACATCTGCAGTAAGCATGGATACAAAATACATTACTGACTCTTCTGAAACACCATTGATGTTTGAGCTCTGACACTTTTGACTATAAAAATGACAGGTTTATTTTTGCTTTAAAATGTCCCTTCATTTTCCCCAAGGTCTGTCAGTTTGTGATGTGGAGGTCAGGAAAGGGGTTGGAGCATGAGAGCAGGTACAATCAGAGAGCTAGAGAGAGCATTTGGAGCGGCAAGGTCTTGATTTCACCTTTCACAGTTAGTATTCTGCATTTATGTGGCATTGCAACCATCACCTGCAAGCAAGCAACCTTTAAACAAAACAGTGGAAACATAGTCACATCGGTTTATTTATTTTCTTATTTATTTATCATTGAATGTACGAGGTAATTGGCTGGATTTTTTTAAGACTTTTAAGTTGATGGCTATGATTTCTATGCATGCTGAATTTGTGAGTGCTTTTTTTCTTTTGAAACAAAAATTATCAGATATGGAAAGCATTTAGGATCTGTATTTTTCCTCATTTTACTTTTTCACTTTGGGGTTGGATTTCTTTGATCATAGAACTTTGGAATGGGTTCTGAGGCTAATGTATGTAAAAGCTTTTCTTTACTAAAGAGATAAGGTCAGAACTATGCACCTAACCCCATTATCATGTTCTTCCTAGCTCGAGCTTATTTTAGTGACAGGCAGAAAGCCACTGGGCTAGAGTTGTTTGCTTTCCCATCTATGGCCATCTCTGGCACTTCTCCGTATGCCTGTCAAGGGGTTGTGGCTTCATTTTCAAGGGAACGTGTGAACATGCACTGCATTATATCTCTCTCCCCTGACCTCAGGGAGCGAATACTGAGAAAAACTAACAATTTTTGTTTATCTAAAAACAATTGGCCCACTGTCAAAGGTGGTACTATTTTTATAGACAAGAAAACTAAGGCACATTAAATGAGTAAGTTATGTGCCAGCTAGTAAGAGATGGTGCTCAGACTTGAAATCAAGGGAGTCTCATAGCTAAGCTTTTGCTCCTGATCATGCAAATATCTCACTTGCTGAAGCAAGAGCATGTTATATCTGTGCTCTCTTCCTCTCTTTCTCTCTCCCTCTCTCTCACTGTATGTGTCTGTGTGAAGATACAGCCATAACTCACTTCTATGAATAAAAATACCTCTCAATGAACCAGGCTTACTATAAGCTCATCAGTATCTATCATGACTGTATGACTGTGATAGTTAATTTTATGTGTCAATTTGATTGTGACATAGTTCCTAGTTATTTAATCAAACACAAATCTAGGTGTTGCTGTGAAGGTATTTTGTGTATATAGTTAACGTGTACAATCAGTTGAATTTAAGTAAATGAGATTTTTCTTAATAATGCAGGGCCTCATCCATCAGTTGAAACCTTGAGAGTAAAAACTAAGGTTTCTTGGAGAATAAATTCTACCTCAAGATTGCAACACCAACTCCTGTGTGAGTTTGTAGCCTGCTGGCCTGCCTTAATGATTTCAGAATTGCCAGTTCTCATAGTTTCATGATTCAATTCCTTAAAAGAAATCTCTTTAGATAGAGAGAAAGACAGAGCGAGAGAGTCAGTCAATCCTTGTTACTGATGGTAGTTACGTTCTATAAAATCAACGTGAACACTGAATTTGCAAATACTAAAATATTGCTTCTAGAGGAAATTCATCGTTAAGGGCAGAAGATTTTGAAAATTTAAAAAACTCAGGAAATTTTGATGTATTAAGTCATGTGCTTATGGTAGGGTGTAGAACATTTTTCCTGACAAGTTGAATCAACTTCATTTGGAATAACAAATAGTTCTTAGTGAATAGTTTGTCCCTGGTCTGTGGGTTGTGCTGTTTAAGTGGAAGTTAATAGAAATATCCTAACACGACAACCCAGATTAATATTATTTCATAAGAGTAACTGATGTTTAATTTTACTTGACATATTTACCTTTCCAAAGGATTATTGTGACTTCACAACAACTTAATGTTTTGTCTATAAATGTATTAATTTATTCATTAAAAATTTATTGAGCACTTACTATATGCCAGGCATTGGGTGCTGAGAATACACTCTTGAATGGGTAAGATCCAGACCCTGTACTCATGTCGCTAACAACCTGGTGGAAAAGAGAAACAAATCATGTGTGGGAAACAGTAAAAATAATTACAACAAACAGAAAAATGGAGTATAT
Source organism: Pan troglodytes (assembly GCF_028858775.2). Taxonomy (NCBI): domain Eukaryota; kingdom Metazoa; phylum Chordata; class Mammalia; order Primates; family Hominidae; genus Pan; species Pan troglodytes. The sequence continues at coordinate 152,352,898 of NC_072404.2, read as the reverse complement.
TAGTCTTTACAAGGACAGATCCTAAACTGGAATTCTTGAGAGAAAAGTCTGTTGTGACTCAAGTTAGACACCAACATCTGAAGTACATGCACCTGTCAGGTCAAAGGTTTACTCCTCCAGGAACATGGAAGACTGGCATCTCACTTAGGCCTGAGAATAGAATCACATGTACTCAAAGAGAAGTGACTCTGAGAAACATGGTCTGAGTAAAGGCCTTCAGCTTAAAATAAGTGTGATAATAGTAAGTATTGTAACCCTAGCTCTCATTAAAAAATGGTAATCAGCTACCATAGTTTGCCTCCATGACAAAGAGTATATTTGCTAAGTTTCGTCATACAGAATCATTGAAAATTGATTATGCATATAATTTTATCAGATAGACGTGGCAGAGGAAGGATTTTCATCAAAGAAAAATAAAATCAAGAGAAGATTGTCAATCTATATAAATATCTATGAAAAAGTGCACCTCCCTCCTCACCTCCAGATGGTAGCTAAGTTAATCCAAGCTTGGCAGTGTTCTCCAATGGAACAATATGGTACCTATCTCAACAATGTATTGTAAAAATATGTGTAAAGCTGTAGTAATCAAAACAGTGTGGTATTGGCAAAATAATAGACAAATATATCAAGGGAACATAATAGAGAGCTCTGAAATAGACCCACATGAATATAGTCAACTCATTTTTGACAAAGGAGCATAGGCAATACAATGGAGCAAAGATAGTCTTTTCAACAAATTATGCTGAAATACCTGGACATCTGCATGCAAAAAACCAATGAATCTAAGCACAGACCTTACTCCCTTCACAAAAATTAACTCAAAGTGGATCAAAGACCTAATTGTAAAATGCAAAGCTATGAAAATCCTAGAAGGTAACACATGGGAAAAACCTACATGACTTTGGGTATGGTGATGACTTTTAAAATACAACACCAAAGGCAATCCATGAAATAAATAATTGATAAACTGAACTTCATTAATATTGTAAACTTCTCTGTGAATGACAATGTGAAGACAATGAGCAAAGAAGCCACAGACTGAGAGAAATGAAAAGACAAACCCACAGTTATCTTAATGGATAACTCACCAGAAAACATATACAGATGGTAAATTAGCATATGGAAAGATACTTTATATCATATGCCATCAAGGAAATGCAAATCAAGACAATGAGATAACTGCTACACATTTATCAGAATGGCCATAATCTGGATCACTGACAACACCAAATCCTGGAGAGGTTGTGGGGCAAGAGAAACATTCATCTACTGCTGGTGGAATTGAAAAATGGCACAGCCACTTTGGAAGATAATTCAGTGGTTTCTTACAAAACTCAACATACTCTTACCATAAGATCCAGCAAATAATTATATGCTTCTTGATGTTTACCCAAATAAGTTAAAAACATGTCCACACAAAAACCTGCACATAGACATTTGTAGCAGCTTTATTTATAATTGCCATAATGTGGAAGCAACAAAGATATCCTTCAGTAGGTGAATGAATAAACTGTGGTACATCCAGACAATGGAGTATTACATAATGCTAAAAACAAGTAAGTTATCAAGCCATGAAAAGACATAAGGGAACATTAAATGCATATTGTTACGTGAGAGACAGCAATATGAAAAGACCGCATACTGTATGAATCCAACTATATGACATCCTGGAAAAGGCAAAAACTGTGAAGACAGTAAAAAGATCAATGGTGGGCAGAAATTGCCAGGGATGGAGTTCTGAATAGGTGGAGCATTGAGGACTTTTATGGCAGTGAAAAAAACACCATATAATATAATGATGGGTACATGTCATTATATATTTGTCTAAGCTCATAGAAAGTACAACACCAAGAGTGAACCCCAATATAAACTATGGACTTTGGGTGATAATGATGTGTTCAATGTATATTCATTGCAACAAATGTACCACTCTGATAGAGGATGTTGAAAATGGCAGAGGCTGTGCATGTGTGAGGGTAGGAGGTATATAAGAAATCTCTGTAATTTTGCTATGAACCTAAAACTGCTTTAAAAAATAAAGTCTTAAAAAATAAATATGATCATGATGATGCAGCAGAGAATAATCTGAGTAAATGTAACAAGGCCAGAAACTGCAGTGCATGTAAGTTCAATGGTGCTGGAAATGCAAAATTGAGTCTGGGAGAGGTGAAGGGAGGTGGCTGAGAGTCAGAAAGAAGTTGAACTGTTGAAAACGTATGCGCTCTGCTTAAGAAACTCAGACTTCATGCTATAGTGGATGGGGATCTGATGAAGGTTCTAAAAAAGGAAGTACTATGAATAAATTTGTATTTTAAGTAAATTTCTGAAATAGTTGTGAAGGGGATGGATTTTAAGGGACAAAACCAGGAGCAGAAAGATTAGTACCTAAGTTACGCAATGATCCATGGCAAACAAAGGACCTAGGGCAGAAATAAATGAAAGGGATGGAGAAGACATGCTAGGTTTTAAAATGTATAATTGAATTTGGAGAATGAGGGAGGGGAAAAGTCAATAATGACATACATATTCCTATGACTAGTGGGAACTCCAAAAAGCAGAGGGACTTGAACTTCCTACAAAAGGCTAATGAGTCTACAGTGGGTATCATGGATGCACATCTTTAGCAATTAGTTCGCAAGACAAGATAGGTTTTATTCTCTTTATATAAACTACTTCTCAATTAAGCATCTGAATTTCCGTAAGTATGCATCATACTAAGATAAATTTGAGTCCTACTCCAGTCATTAATCACTGTGTGACTTTGAGTTAGTTACTTAACTGTTTTAACTTTCATCCCTTTAAATATCAAATAAAAATAAGGAAGATCTATTAAATGAAAGGAGATATATGAAAGAAAGATGCAAAAAGTTAAAACTATAAAAACAAAAATCTTTAACCTTAGCATGGATTTTTCCCAAACATATAGAAATACATATATTAAATATGGATCAATATATCATTGTGGTCAAGAGAATTAGTACTAAAATCAGACTAATAAGGAACAGACCCTGGTTCTGTCACTTTTGATGTGACTTTTAGCAAGTTATAAAACCTCTAAAGCTTTAATTTCCTCTTTTATAAAATGAGGAAAATAATGGCACCAACCTCATAGGTTTGGTGGGAAGACTGTAAAATTCTAAAAGTATTTAAAATATTTTCTTAAATTCGAATATACTAAATAAGCATTGATTATCATTATGAATTCATAAATTTACTTGTATAAATATATAAAATATATGTATATATATAGGCATATTTATTAGACTCAATTTTATAAAATTGCCAATATTCAACCATTTTGACTCACAAAAATGGCAACAGCCTATAATCAGGACAAGAACACAAGATAATCAAGTCACCATCTAGATGCACTTGGTGACTTGATTATCTCATTTTTGCTGATTTTCTTAGGCAAGCATTGGCTGCAGGACACAGTTGAACTTATTATCCAGTAAATTATTATTTGTCCACTCTATTTGTTGACAGTCATGAGAGAAGAAATAAAGAGTACAGATTGAAGCTGACGGTACCATTGGATCCCAGTGCAGAGCTGTGTAACCTTGGACAAGTTACTTAACCTTTCTAAGCCTCAGTCACCTTCTCTCTACAATGAAAAAAAATCTATGAAATTGTTACAAGTATTAAATGAGATAATGTATGTAGAGCACATAACATATAGGCCAGCAGATAATGAGCACTCAATAATATTACCTATTAGTACACAAATTAGTAATTACTGACTCAAATTTGATTTTCTACAGATTACATGGTATTTTCTGTCCTGCAGCTTTTTCCCTTCCCTCTCCTTCCCTCACCTTCTCTTCCCACTCCTTTTTTCCTCTTCTCTTCCCTGACCCCCTTTCTCTTTCCTTTTGTCTTGCCTTTCTTTTCCTTTCCTTTTTAATGAAGAACCACTGGGACTAATTATGATCTGTATCTGAACTATTCTGGATATATGTATCTATTAAAGAACCTTCCCTGGAAAATGATACGTTGTTTTATATATATCTAAATATACATATATTTACATATATAAATTTTTATATATTCATATATGTAAATAAATATATTATACATAAAATTCTACTGTTTTTAGGGATGAAATATTTGTGAATTTATTTTTGTAAGTATGATTTACATGCACAATGTTCCTTCTCATTTTAGAAAGGGACAATACTAATATTAAACTAATCTGCACCCTATCTATTTGCTTATAAAAATATGTAATAAAATAAGAAAATTTGGAACTGTTGGGATCAATAAGGAGTGTTATACACAATCCCTGAAGAGAGATGGACTTAATTGAAGTCTGAATGTGTTTAAGAGAATATGTAAGTGGCCCCAGAGAGGGTAATATGATTGAATAAGGAGGGATGCACATTTAAAAGGCTAACCTTTTGGAAATAGTCCCTGGTAGCTCCGACTGATGCATCCTTGCCTCCGTATAGTTCACCCATTTGTCATTTGCCCTACCCTGATCCATTGGCGCAGCTGTGGCCAGTGTGAAGCACAGTGGCAGATGAACTCACTTGAGCGTCTTTGAGGGTTTGTATCTGCAACTGTGAGGACCATGTTAAGTAAACACTGGGTGTACAATACGTGATGTTAAGTTAATCAAATGACTAGTAGGGAGACTGGGCATAGCTTTGACAGAAATTTTCTCTAGATCTGTCTTTTGACCTCTGATTTTAATGGTGAGAGGATGTTCATGGTTTCAGAATGTGCAAATGTAGAAAACAGTGGATAAGCCCCAAGGGCAGTCCCCACATGTGGAGAAGGAAGCCCAGTGACATAGAGCTGGGATATGTCTGAAGCAACAGAGGGTGCCCCTAAATGATTGTCTTGCAGCAAAAGAAGGAACTTTTGACTGTGGGCTGCTGCTGTTTCAACACAGTCCCTGTGCTATGTGCTGGAGCAGGGCCACAGAGGAAAGGGACCTGTGAACCTGAACTTTAAGGAAAGGAAAAATAGAGAAAGGAGGAAGAGAAAAAGAAAGAGAAATAAAAAAGAAAGGATACCTGGAGGCAGTAAGAAACTGTTGAGGACATTAGAGTTGCATTTTCTCAAGCGGAAGAGAAAATCAGTTTTTGTTTGGTTCGTTCAGGTTTTGCCTGTTTGTTTCTGTTTTGCCTGGTACAAAAAGGTGAGATGTTTTGCATCAGATGCAGGAAGAAAAATAAGTTAATAAGTGAATGAATGAATGCATATACTAATAAATAAATTGGGTCCATTATAAGAAGGGTGTATTTCATATACAATAAGAATGAGTTTGAGCAAACCTAAAACTTCTGTTCAATCTGGAACAAAAAGGGTCCCTATAGACAAGGAAGCCTGGGTAACTTATATGTTTTGCAGGTGCTCCTGATTGAATCTGCTTAGGATTATGGCTTGCCCCAGGGTAGAACAAACCATTATTTGACATTTCTTAGCTCATCGTAAGAGACATTTAGACCAAATTTTTAACAAGATAAATATTGTCAAAATTATGATCAGGCAAATTATGGAAGAACAAAAGTGGTTGATGCTAATTGCCCAAATATATCTTAATTGATGAACCCAACATGTGAGAAATAAGGAGGCCAGTGTTTGGAAAGCTATTGAGTGGTCTACAGTAAATTTAACTAACTGTGATCAGGACCTTGCAGATTCAGTTTATACACCCTGCTTTCCTTTGCTCTTATATTGAAATGAGAGCTTATAGCTTAGAATATATTGTTAATGAGATTGGGCCTATAAGCATATTACTTGGATTTTTTAAATAATTAATTAGGGTATAGAAAAGTACTAATATAGATAATTTAATCTTTGAGGGGAAAATTGTGTATCTAAAGAAGGAAAGGGAGTAAGATGATTAATACTTATTTAAAAAAAATAAATTGCCAAAATAAGGAAATGCTTTGGTGCTTCCTCAGTCATGGGTTCAACTTTAAAGATAGTTATGAGGTGGGTTCAGGGCCTGCTGAAAAGAACGATCCTCTCCATTTCCATCACTGTCCAAATGAGTCATAAATCAGCTGATTGGGTTCTCATCTATTTCTAGGATGAGAGAGGGATGATGATAGGATGGGTCACTTGGTGTAGTTATTGAGAATCCATTCATTTATATAAAAAAGAACAAGGAAGAGCTGTCATTATCCTTAAGATCCCCCTCTCCTCTGTTTTTAACCTTTTAAGTAATGGAAAGCTATTAGAAGATTTTGTTTGCCTCATCCACTGGTTGAAAAATCACCTCAATGTGGAAGCTGATCTTTGCCAAATGAATATGGAAAATACCAATGTTATTATAAATTCTGTTTACTTAGAGGTCTTGCCAGTGAGTGAACTCCATATAACCCAGAAAATATACCTTAATATTGGTCGTCTGTGGAGGAATACTACCTAGGGAACTTAAGGAAATGCTCAAGTAACATTATGTTCTAAATAAAAGACAGGTAGATTTAGGCTATGCTGGAATTGATTGTAAGATGCTAATCTAGGTCCTTTCTTATAAATAATCTTGGATGATTGAAATGTAATCCTGTCTTAGATTGATACAAACTCCATTGCTTTCTTCAATGCCATGACTCAGGATATTTCAGATATTAGAGGTGTTTTGTTTGTTTGTTTGTTTGTTTGTTTGTTTTGGAGTCTAACTCTGTTACCCAGGCTGGAATGCAGTGGCATGATCTCAGCTCACTGCAACCTTCGCCTGCCGGGTTCAAGCGATTCTCCTACCGCAGCCTCCTGAGTAGCTGGGATTACAGGCATGTGCCACCACACCCAGCTAATTTTTGTATTTTTAGTAGAGACGGGGTTTCACCATGTTGGTCAGGCTGGTCTCAAACTCCTGGCCTCATGATCTACCCGCCTTGGCCTCACAAAGTGCTGGGATTACAGGCGTGAGCCAAGGTGGTTTTTAAAATTAACTCGAGTAATCTTTAAAATCCTAGTAGCTGGTCAAAAATAATATGGCTGGAATGCATATGTGCTCACATGTGTAGCTTTTACCTCAGTGCTGTGTGTTGCAGCATTGGCATTAGGGTTTCCAGCACCTTACCATGATACTAGAACAGCAATGACAAAGTTTATTCTATAGAATACTAACTAGTTCCACAAATTGTTAAACAAACTTTCTGTAGAATAAACCATTCTACTGTCAAAGAAGTTTGGGAGAACTCTTACGCTCAATTCTTCATTTGTTGTGCCATAATGCACACTGATGTATTAAAGATGCTCTAGGATTCCTGAGCAAGATAGCTGAATAGGAACAGCTCTGGTCTGCAGCTCCCAGCGAGACCAACGCAGAAGGCAGGTGATTTCTGCCTTTCCAACTGAGGTGCCAGATTCATTTCATTGAGATTGTTAGACAGTGGATGCAGCCCATGGAGGGCAAGCAGAAGCAGGGTGGGGCATTGCCTCACCCAGGAAGTGCAAGGGGTCAGGGAACTCCTTCCTCTAGCCAAGGGAAGCCGTGAAGGACTGTGCCGTGAGGAATGGTGCTCTCTAACCCATATACTACATTTTTCTATGGTCTTCACAACCTACAGACCAGGGAGGAGATTCCCTTGGGTGCCTACACCACAAGGGCTCTGGGTTTCAAGCACAAAACTGGGCAGCCCTTTGGGCAGACACTGGGCTAGTTGCAGAAGTTTTTTTTTCCTTACCCCGGTGGTGCCTGGAACGCCAGCGAGACAGAACTGTTCACTTCCCTGAAATGGGGGCTGAAGCCAGGGAGCCAAGTGGTCTTGCTCAGTAAATCCCACACCCACAGAGCCCAGAAAGCTAAGATCCACTGGCTTGAAATTCTCACTGCCAGCACAGCATTCTGAAGTCCACCTGGGATGCTCCAGCTTGGTGGGTGGAGGGGCGTCCACCATTACTGAGGCTTGAGTAGGCGGCTTTCCCCTCACAGTGCAAACAAAGCCTCTGGGAAGTTTGGACTGGGTGGAGCCCACCGCATCACTACTAAACCACTATAGCCAGACTGCCTCTCTAGATTCCTCCTCTCTGGACACAGCATCTCTGAAAGAAAGGCAGCAGCCCCAGTCAGGGGGTTATAGATAAAATTCCCATCTCCCTGGGACAGAGCACCTTGGGGGAGGGGCAGCTGTGGGTGCAGCTTCAGCAAACTTAAACATTTCTGCCTGCCAGCTCTGAAGAGAGCAGTGGATCTCCCTGCACAGTGCCCAAGCTCTGCCGAGGGACAGACTACCTCCTCAAGGGTCAAGTCCCTGACCCCTGGGCCTCCTGATGGGGAGACATCTCCCAGCAGGGATTGACAAACACCTCATACAGGAGAACTCTGACTGGCATCTGGCAGGAGCTCCTCTGAGACGAAGCTTCCAGAGGAAGGAGCAGGCAGCAATCTTTGCTGTTCTGCAGCCTCTGCTGGTGATACCCAGGCAAACAGGGTCTGAAGTGGACCCCCAGCAAACTCCAGCGGACGTGCAGAAGAGGGACTTGACTGTTAGAGGGAAAACTCACGAAGAGAAAGCAATAGCATCAACATAAACAAAAAGTACGTCCACGTAAAACATCCATCTGAAGGTCACCAACAGCAAAAACCAAAGGTAGATAAATCCATGAAGATGAGGAAAAACCAGTGCAAAAAGGCTGAAAACCAGAACACTTCCTCTCCTCCAAAGGATCACATCTCCTCACCAGCAAGGGAACAAAACTGGACAGAGAATGAGTTTGATGAATAGACAGAAGTAGACCTCAGAAGGTGGGTAATAACAAAGTCCTCCAAGCTAAAGGAGCATGTTCTAACCCCATGCAAGGAAGCTAAGAAACTTGATAAAATTGCTAACTGGAATAACCAGTTTAGAGAAGAACATAAATGATCTGATGGAGATGAAAAACACAGCACGAGAACTTTGTGAAGCATACACAAGTATCAATAGCTGAATTGATCAAGTGGAAGAAAGAATAACAGAGATTGAAGATCAACTTAATAAAATAAAGCATGAAGACAAGATTAGAGTAAAAAGAATGAAAAGGAATGAATAAAGCCTCCAAGAAATATGAGACTATGTGAAAAGACCAAACCTACGTTTGATTGGTGTACCTAAAAGTGATGGGGAGAACAGAACCAAGTTGGAAAACACTCTTCAGGATATTATCCAAGAGAATTTCCCCAAACTGGTAAGACAGGCCAACATTCAAATTCAGAAAATACAGAGAATACCACAAAGACACTCCTCAAGAAGAGCAATCCCAAGACACATAATCGTCAGATTCACCAAGGTTGAAATGAAGGAAAAAATGTTAAGGGCAGCAGAGTGAAAGGTCACATTACTCACAAAGGGAAGCCCATCAGACTAACAACAGATCTCTCTGCAGAAACCCTACAAGCCAGAAGACAGCGGGGGCCAATATTCAATATCCTTAAAGAAAAGAATTTTCAACCCAGAATTTCATATCCAGCCAAAATAAGCTTCATAAGTGAAGGAGAAATAAAATCCTTTACATACAAGCAAATGCAAAGGGATTTTGTCACCCCCAGGCCTGCCTTACAAGAGCTCCTGAAGGAAGCATTAAATATGGAAAGGAAAAACCGGTACCAGCCACTGCAAAAACAAACCAAAATGTAAAGACCATTGACTATGAAGAAACAGCACCAACTAATGGGCAAAATAACCAGCTAGCATCATAATGACAGGATCGAATTTACACATAACAATATTAACCTTAAATGTAAATGGGATAAATGCCCCAATTATAATGCACAGACTGGCAAATTGGATAAAGAGTCAACATCCGTTGATGTGCTGTATTCAGGAGACCCATCTCATGGGCAAAGACATGCATAGGCTCAAAATAAAAGGATGGAGGAAGATTTACCAAGCAAATGAAAAGCAAAATAAGTAGGGGTTACAATCCTAGTCTCTGATAAAACAGACTTTAACCCAAAAAAGATAAAAAAAGATAAAGAAGTATATTACATAATTATAAAGGGATCAATGCAAGAAGAAGAGCTAACTATCCTAAATATATATACACCCAATACAGGAGCACCAGGATTCAAAAAGTAAGTTCTTAGAGACGTACAAAGAGACTTAGACTCCTAAACAATAATAGTGGGAGACTTTAACACCCCACTGTCAATATTAGATCAATGAGACAGAAAATTAACAAGGATATTGAAGACTTGAACTCAGCTCTGGACCAAGTCGACCTAATAGACATCTACAGAACTCTCCACCCCAAATCAACAGAATATACTTTCTTCTCCGCACCACATCACACCTATTCTGAAATTGACCACATAACTGGAAGTAAAACACTCCTCAGCAAATGCAAAAGAATGGAAATCTTAACAAACACTCTCTCAGACCACAGTGCAATCAAATTAGAACTCAGGATTAAGAAACTCACTCAAAACCACATGACTACATGGAAACTGAACAACCTAATCCTGAAAAACTACTGGGTAAATAGCGAAATTAAGGTAGAAATAAATAAGTTCTTTGAAACCAATGAGAACAAAGACACAACATACCAGAATCTCTGGGACACACCAAAGCAGTGTTTAGAGGGAAATTTATAGCACTAAATGCCCACAGGAGAAAGCGGGAAAGATCTATAATTGATACCCTAACATCACAATTAAAACAAGTAGAGAAACAAGAGCAAGCAAATTCAAAAGCTAGCAGAAGACAAGAAATAACTAAGATCAGAGCAGATTTCCTTCAGTGAAGGAGATAGAGACATGAAAAGCCCTTCAAAAATTCATTGAATTCAGGAGCTGGTTTTTGAAAAGATTAGCAAAATAGATAAACTGCTAGCCAGACTAATAAGAAAAGAAAGAAGAGTCAAATAGACACAATGAAAAATGATAAATGTGATATTACCACTAATCCCACAGCAATACAAACTACCATCAGAGAATCCTATAAACACCTCTGTGCAAATAAGTTAAAAAATCTAGAAGAAATGGATAAATTCCTGGACAGATACAACCTCCCAAGACTAAACCAGGAAGAAGTTGAATCCCTGAATAGACCAGTAACAAGTTCTGAAATTGAGGCAGTAATTAATACCCTACCAACCAAAGAAAGCCTAGGAACAGACGGATTCACAGCTGATTCTACCAGAGTTGCAAACAGCAGCTGATACCATTCCTCCTGAAACTATTCCAAACAATATTAAAAGAGGGAGTCCTCCGTAACTCATTTTATGAGGCCAGCATCATCCTGATACCAAAAGCTGGCAGAGACACACAAAAGAAAGAAAATTTCAAGCCAACATCCCTGATGAACATCGATGCGAAAATCCTCAGTAAAATACTGGCAAATTGAATCCAGCAGCACGTTAAAAAGCTTATCCACTATGATCAAGTCAGCTTCATCCCTGGGATGCAAGGCTGGTTCAACACACACAAATCAATAAACGTAATCCATCACATAAACAGAACCAATGACAAAACCACATTATTATCTCAATAGATGCAGAAAAGGCATTCCATAAAATTCAACACCCCTTCTTGCTAAAAATACTCATAAACTAGGTATTGATGGAACGTATCTCAAAATAATAAGAGCTATTTATGACAAAACCACAGCTAATATCATACTGAATGGGAAAATGCTGGAAGCATTTCCTTTGAAAACTGGCAGAAGACAAGGATGCCCTCTCTCACCACTCCTATTTAACAAAGTATTGGAAGTTCTGACCAGGGCAATCAGGCAAGATAAATAAATAAAGGATATTCAAATAGGAAGAGAGGAAGTCAAATTATATTTGTTTGCAGATGACATGATTGGATATTTAGAAAACCCCATTATCTCAACCCAAATCTCCTTAAGCTCATAAGCAACTTCAGCAAAGTCTCAGGATACAAAATCAATGTGCAAAAATCACAAGGATTCCTATACACAAATAATAGACAAACAGCCAAATCATGAGTGAACTCCCATTCACAACTGCTACAAAGAGAATAAAATACCTAGGAATTCAACTTACAAAGGATGTGAAGAACCTCTTTAAGGAGAACTACAAACCACTGCTCAAGGAGATAAGAGAGGACACAAACAAATGGAAAAACATTTCATGCTCATGGATAGGAAGAATCAATATCATGAAAATGGCCATGCTGACCAAAGAAATTTGTAGATTCAATGCTATTCCCATCAAGCCACCATTGACTTTCTTCACAGAATTAGAAAAAACTACTTTAAATTTTATGTGGAACCAAAAAAGAGCCCATATAGCCAAGACAATCCTAAACAGAAAGAACAAATCTGGAGGCATCATGCTACTTGACTTCAAACTATACTACAAGGCCACAGTAGCCAAACAGCATGGTACTGGTACCAAAACAGATATATAGACCAATGGAACAGAACAGAGGCCTCCGAAATAACACCACACATCTACAGTTGTCTGATCTTTGACAAACCTGACAAAAACAAGCAATGGGGAAAGGATTCCCTATTTAATAAATGGTGTTGGGAAAACTGGCTAGCCATATGCAGAAAACTTAAACTGGACACCTTCTTTACACCTTACACAAAAATTAACTCAAGATGGATTAAAGATTTAAATGTAAGACATAAAACCATAAAAACTCTAGAAGAAAACCTAGGCAATACCATTATGGACATAGGCCTGGGGAAGGGCTTCATGACTGAAACACCAAAAGCAATGGCAACAAAAGCCAAAATTGACAAATGGGATCTAATTAAACTAAAGAGCTTCTACACAGCAAAAGAAACTATCATCAGAGTGAACAGGCAACCTACAGAATAGGAGAAAAATTTTGCAATCTATCCATCTGACAAAGCACTAATATCCAGAATCTCCAAGGAACTTAAACAAATTCACAAGAAATAAACAATTCTATCAGAAAGTGGGCAAAGGATATCAACAGACACTTTTCAAAAGAAGACACTTATGCAGCCAACAAACATGAAAAACAGCTCATCATCACATGTCATTAGAGAAATGCAAATCAAAACCACAATGAGATACCCTCTCATGCCAGTTAGAATGGTGATCATTAAAAAGTCAGGAAACAACAGATGCTGGAGAGGATGTGGAGAAATAGGAACGCTTTTATGCTGTTTGTGGGAGTATAAATTAGTTCAACCATTGTGGAGGACAGTGTGGCAATTCCTCAAGCATCTAGAACTGGAAATACCATTTGACCCAGCAATCCCATTATTGGGTATATACCCAAAAGATTATAAATCATTCTACTGTACAGACACATGCACACGTATGTTTATTGTACTACTATTCACAATAGTAAAGACTTGAAACCAACCCAAATGCCCATCAATGCTAGACTGGATAAATAAAATGTGGCACATATACACCACGGAATACTATGCAGCCATAAAAAATAATAAGTTCATGTCTTTTGCAGGGATATGGATGAAGCTGGTAACCATCATTCTCAGCAAACTAACACAGAAACAGAAAACCAAACGCTGCATGTTCTCACTCATAAGTGGGAGTTGAACAATGAGAACACATGGACACAGGGAGGGGACCATCCATACCGGGGCCTGTCGGGGGGTGTGGGTCAAGGGAAGGGATAGCATTAGGAGAAATACTTCATGTAGATCATGGGTTGATGGGTGCAGCAAACCACCATGGCACATGTATACCTATGTAACAAACCTGCACGTTCTGCCCATGTATCCCAAAACTTAAAGTACAATAAAAAAAGATGTGCTAATAAATCTCCCGTTTAAAATTCAGCCTTTTCAGTGTTTCTCAAAATTATTTGAGCAGAGAACATTTCCTCTCAAAGCATATGTATTAACATCTTGTAGAAAAAATACACTATAGAACACAGTTTGTGTATGCCATGCTAAATGAATCAAGTAATTGATTAGGCACGTGAATGGAAATAAAGTTTCTTAAACATTCCAATAATTCTTTTTAAAAATAATTGTAAGTTTGATTTTAGATTCAGTGGTTACAAAGGGAGATTTATTGTGTGGGTATGTTATATGGCTCTATGGTTTGGGATACAGATGATCCCATCACCCAAGTAGTGACCCTATGGTACCCAATGGGTAGTTTTCCAGCCCGTGTTCCCCCTCTTCTGCCCCCTCTCTAGTAGTTCCCAGTGTCTATTTATCTTATATTAAGTTTCAACAAAAATAAGTAATGGGTAAAGGGCTCTCTATGCAGTAAATGGTACGGGAATACCATAACTGATTAGCCATATGCAGAAGAATGAAACCGGACCCCTACCTTTCACAGTATATGAAAATTAACTCGAGATGGATTAAAGATTTAAATGTAAGACCTCAAGCTATACAAATTCTGGAAGAAAACCTAGGAAATACCATTCTGGACATTGGCCTTGGTAAAGAATTTATGGCTAGGTCCCCAAAAGCAATTGCAACAAGAAAAATGATTGACAAGTGGAACAAATTAAACCAATGATTCTTTTACCTCCTTGCGTTTGTGCATGCCATTTCTTCTCCCTGAAATGATAGCCTACCGTTAGCAACCCACCGTTGGCCTTGCCTCATCCTTATGTTGGATAAGACCATTCAAGTCGTAGCTTAAAAGTAATTTCTGTGAGAAACCTTTTCTGATACCTCAAGACTGCATTGAGTGTCCCTCCTCTGATCTTTTCTAAAACTGTGTACTAGCTTTCTATCAGCACTTGCAACTTATTCATTTCTTTTTACTTGAAGAAATTACAATTTCCGTTGTAAACCCACTGTCTATTGTAAGACCTTGTAAATGGATGAGTGGGAAAAGAAAAAAGAAAAAAAAAAAGATTCAGGGAAGCATATCCTAAGGTAAGTTCTGCTGATCAGCAAAGGACATAAAATCCTAAGAAGAGAAGTTAGGGGAAATCAGAGAAACCCACAGCTTCCTGTACCATTAGAAATCTGTCCCACAGAGAATAGATATCATGAAACCATTAAAATGACAGAATCAGTTGTAGGGGACATTAAAATCTTAATCATGTGGGTAAGGAAGCTCTTGGGATAATTTATCCACAAGTTGCTTACTAATCTGCTTTAGAGGGAAGCCATGTGGAGAGCTTCTCTTGGATTCCAAAGCAAACAGATGTTCTTTCTTTCACAGTGGTGCCAAGTCACTTATATTTTCTTTCTTCTAAAAGCCAATAGTAGTACACACAGTACAATAGGAATGTTATGTGTTTTCATGGAAAAGCAACTACAATGTTTACATAGTCAATAGACTGCAACATTTCCAGAAACAAAACTCAGTGAGTAGAATTAAGAAAATGACTGTCCCTCAGGGAAAGCAAATATCACCAGTGAATTAGTTAGAGCACCGGGGACATTGTTCCATGGACCAAGTTGACTAAGGACTAGTGGTGAGATTAATCCCTGCAGCAGGGAGTAAGAGTTTCTCTCTTTAAATGTTTAAATTTGACCCAAATAGACATCTTGCTCTGAGTAAAAGTAAAACCAAAGGGTCACCTATAGACCTTTCCTGTTGTTGCTAATGTCTAGTCCCTCAAAAGCTCAGACCTGATGCACGAGAATAGGCTCCTATGTGGTTTCTCAGCAGGTTTTCCCTTTATTTTGTCCTACAAATAACAAACTCAATGCAGAACTTAAGAACTTAGGCTGTGCCCAGTTCAGAAGCCTGCTCTTTCATGTTCTACTTCTGTTACTTGTACAAGTATCTTAGCCACTTTATTTCTTGGTTTGCAAATCTGGAAAATTGTTATAATAATAATAATATTACATACATCATAGAGTATTGTCAGGACTGAATTAGTTATTAAGTATCTAGCACTTACAATAAGTACCAACTTTCAGCTAATAATAATTTCATTAGTATTAATAATGTTAATAATTTATCACCACAAATCAGTAATGCCACTAACTCCATCTCCTACTCAAAATTTCCTAAGATCATTTCATGTCTAAATTTCTGATTTGGAAGCCTTCTATGTCATGCAATACTTCATAGGCCACAATTCTTTAACATTCAGTTTAAAATCCAGCCTGCCGTTCCCCTAAATATACTCCATGCTTAGCCCGTAGCCCAACCTTGAGGCTTTGTATACCTGGCTCATTTTTTATAATATACCATTTCTTCTTTCTAACTAGCCAATTTCTATCCATTCTTCAAGATCTAGTTATAATTTAACTTCTTTGGAAGTATCCCTCTCCTGTCTCTGTAATCATAATACCTTATCTGAACTTAGCACTGTGTCACCCACTGACATGGATGTATATTTCACATAGACATATCTGAATACATTCTCCTTGAAGATATGAACCAGAACACCATCATCCTTGAGAGTATTGGAATTATCCTGGTGTAGCCACAGTATGGGTGGAGAAGGTGATAATTTGCCCTACTCTATTTTCTTGTTTGGTTTACGTCAGTTGGCTGTTTTATAATGGGCACAATCTTATTGGCTTTGTTCCAAATACTGCACCAACTTGCAAAAGTGAAGGCAATAGGAAGAGATAAAATAAATGGAAATCTTATAGCACTCTTTAATAAAGTGGCAAATATCTGTCCTTTGATATTATAAACCTTGTTTGAAAGCAGTAAAACATGATGTTTGAATATTTAAGAATGGCAATGTGATGATTTTATCGTTGGGTTTTGTTATGTTTTATTGGGGAAATTGCAGATTAGTATTTCCAACCTAAAAAGTAAAATCTTATTCTATGAATTCTTCCCCATTTTCTGTGAAAATAATTACCAATTAATTCATTTTCTTTCTTCTTTTTCCCTTCCCCTGTCCTTCTCTACTGGGGCCTGTGATAGAAAATTTATGTATTTCTCCAATTAGAAATATAACTTTATTTGGGAAAGGCTATGGACCATGTTTAAATCCATTTACTCCACTTTTTTAGAGTTCATAAGGGGAGGAAAATGTCTTCCCTGTGTGTCAGTTGACTCCAGAACACAAATAGGAAACAAGAAAGTGAATTCTAAGACACTTGGGAAAATTGCTGTTTCTTATGGGCTGATGTATACCTTTTCTCTGATACCCCAGCTTACATCCTGACACTTTCTGCAAAGAGTCATCTTCAATTATTGTCCACTCCTATGAGCTTTAAATTGCTTATTATTGAAATTGCAGTACTTAGCAACTAATTATATACTGTCTTGCACTGTTCCATGCCATGTGGTAAGCCAGTAGCCTGGAAATCCTTGTTAACTCTTCCTATAATTTTTAAACCTTTTTATCCCATAACATACTATTTCTTTTATATTCTATATATTAGTTGCCACCATTGCATTACTACCATCACTATATTAGTTATCAGTTCTCATCAGTTCTCACCTTCAAAGGCCACCCTACAGGTCTCCCTGGCTTTAGTCGCATTCGCTCACATTTATCTTGTACTCTGACCTCTCAGTGATGTTTGTAACTTACAGATTTAAATATATAATTCTTCTCTTGAAAATTATTTAACAGAGAATAAAATCCCAATGTAGAATGGCCCACAAGAACTTTCATGCAATGACATCTTCCCAGCTGCCAAGCCTAGTCTCAAATCAGTACTGTATTCTCCCACACTACATTATTCCTTAAATAATATAATACAGCCCCACTGAACTAGCTGCAGCTATTGTAATGAGGTATATGCACTCGAGCCTCTGTGTTTTTGTGTATTCTGTTTCTTCTACTTGGAAAGCCTCACTACTTAAATTTTCCCTCCAAGTCTTTGCTAAAATGCCCTCTTCCCAAGTAAAGCGTCCCCTGACCACCCTGAAACTTAGATGCTATTTCCTCCAATTTTCATACATTTTATGTATTTCCATTGTAACAGATTTCTTCTGTGCAATTGAGTTTGCAGTTCTATGTTGTCAGTTGGCACTTGGGATAAGCACTGTGTCTCCTCTGCTTAGCACAGCGTCCAGCACATAGAAGGCATTCAGTAAATATTTATAGGATAAATGAATATCCGATGTTCTCACTTAAACTGTACCAACCTGGAAACAATGATCATGATATCCCTCTCTGTGCCCAAATCAGTAATGAGTGCTTGGTAGAAGCATCGTAAGTACTTTCTGATAAAATTAATTAATTCAGGTGACATAAATCATAAGACACTCTAATTTTATTTATTTTATTTATGATTGCTTCTCACATACAAGAAATACACAAAAAAATATGAGACCGCAGCCAAGGCAAAAAGTGTAAGTGACAATATTACAAAATGTTCTATTCTCAAGAAAGGCAATTTCACTATTATCCATTCTTAAGAATCAAATAGTGTAATTCTGTCTGTAAATTACTTGCTGTTATTTTAGACTGTTAAATAATCATTACATTTTTCTTTATTATTCTGCAATGGGATAAAATCATCCCAAGAACCATTTGGCTCTTTAAAAGAAAATGCATTCTGACCAACAAATAGACACCCCTACCATCCCCACCACCATCAACTCCATTACCATCTTCACCACCATCACCATCATTACCGACAACAATTCCTACCATCATCCCTGCCATCATCATCATTACCTACCACCATCCCTAACACCATCACCATCATTACCTACCACCATCCCTAACACCATCACCATCATCACCTACCACCATCCCTAACACCATCACCATCACCACCTACCACCATCCCTAACACCGTCACAGTCATCACCTACCACCATCCCTAACACCGTCACCGTCATCACCTACCACCATCCCTAACACCGTCACCGTCATCACCTGCCACCATCCCTAACACCGTCACCGTCATCACCTGCCACCATCCCTAACACCGTCACCGTCATCACCTGCCACCATCCCTAACACCGTCACCGTCATCACCTGCCACCATCCCTAACACCGTCACCGTCATCACCTGCCACCATCCCTAACACCGTCACCGTCATCACCTGCCACCATCCCTAACACCGTCACCGTCATCACCTGCCACCATCCCTAACACCGTCACCGTCATCACCTGCCACCATCCCTAACACCGTCACCGTCATCACCTGCCACCATCCCTAACACCGTCACCGTCATCACCTGCCACCATCCCTAACACCGTCACCGTCATCAGCTGCCACCATCCCTAACACCGTCACCGTCATCACCTGCCACCATCCCTAACACCGTCACCGTCATCACCTGCCACCATCCCTAACACCGTCACCGTCATCACCTGCCACCATCCCTAACAGCGTCACCGTCATCACCTGCCACCATCCCTAACACCGTCACCGTCATCACCTGCCACCATCCCTAACACCGTCACCGTCATTACCTGCCACCATCCCTAACACCGTCACCATCATTACTTACCACTGCCATGACCACCACTACCACCTTCATCAACAATACAGACATTGGTCACAAGCATATTCCAAAATCCACCCTAATTCATTCAAACCTGAGTTCTCATTTGACAGAACTATCAACCATATTTTTTTTTCTTTCATTAGAAATTAAATCTGAGAAAATGCTAGAGGGAATGGAATTACTGGCCTGAAAAGTAGAGTTCTTGGCAAGCAGCAGACTATTGTGTCACTGACAGAAGGAGAGAATAAATAATGGAAGTATGACAGCCTATTGATTCTGGAAACAAGATATATAAAGTAATATATGCTGCTATCCTCTAGGTTGGACAAAACAAGACAGAGATACAAGGAAGGACAGATGAAACAGCCTTAAAATGAACAGAGATACCAGAAATTTCCCTCAAGGTAGAAGGGTCAAAGAGACTTTTAAGAAATAAATAAGGATTTTACTCTCACATAAAGAAAATAAATCCTTTAGTTTTTGTCTATTGGTAGATTTATGTTATTCTGAAAGATGGCCTTTACTGAACTTTAGGAGAAAATCCACGAAAAAAAAAGGCATACTGACATTGCCCAAAACAGCTGCTTTTCTATTCCTCCAAGGCTCAGTATACGTAATGTCCAAATATCAGATCAATCAGTAACAAGACAGTCAGACAGTGAAACCATTTTGCCCTTTATGGAATCAAGTAAACAAAGCAGTAGTTTTCAAATAGTTATTTCAGTTCAACCACAGAGAGCTCAGAGAATTTACTGCTGCCTACTCCCTTTAGAGATTAGCACCAAAAATACAGATGAGAGTAGTGAAGGTGAAAGAATAAGTATCAAAAGATTCTGTAACCTGCAAGGAACACAAGATGCTTTTAAATTTGTCTTTTAGTTCTCATGCAGATTTTTACCAAACTCTTGAAAGAAAGATCAGAATCACCATGTGCTTTTATTATTTTTTAAGTAAATCTATCATCTTTTCCTTAATATATTTTTCTCCCTGCCTGTTTTTATAACTATATTTTTCTGTTACATTTTCACTAAACTCCTCCAGCAAGTCTTTTTTTTTTTTTTTTTTTTTTTGTGAAACAGAGTCTTACTCTGTCACCCAGGCTGGAGTGCAGTGGCGTGATCTCGGCTCACTGAAACCTCCGCCTCCTGGGTTCAAGCCATTCTCCCACCTCAGTCTCCCAAGTAGCTTTGATTACAGGCACCCACCACCACACCTGGCTAATTTTTTGTATTTTTATTAGAGACAGGGTTTCACCGTGTTGGTCAGGCTGGTCTCAAACTCCTGACCTCAGGTGATCCCCCTGCCTAAGCCTCCCAAAGTGCTGGGATTGCAGGCCAGCAAGTCTTTAAACTTACTGAACTAGTGTGGTCTAAATTGTAGGATGGAGTTAAAAGACTGCAGAAATGGGGTACAGTGAAGCTGAGTTCTAGTCCAGGCTGACTGCTTTCTGTGTTACTTGAGGACAACTATTTTAGCTTCTATATGCTTTCATTCCATCATCTAGAAAATGAACAAATTGATCTAGATGATCTCTGAGATCTGAATTCTGGTTCTAATTCTAATGTTTCCAAGTTTCTGTGCTGCCAGATTTCAGCAATTGGCTTGAGAATATTTCATTCAATGTTCAAACTATTTATTCAGTGTTTATTATTGCCAGACAATGGACTAAGAGGATGGAGAAGAGGAGTAATTAATTTATTTTGTTCAATTGTGTCAAGTATTTTCTTCAGATGTTTTGAAATTTGGAAAAGTTAAAAAGGACATTGATTCACCCCATCTCACGGTTTCTCAATGGAACTGAAGGAAAAATGGTGATCTTAGATTTGGGACCCAAGCAAAATCTCTGAGTCACTAGTGAGCCAGGTGAGTGAGACAGAGTTTAACTGTGTAAAGTTACAAAAAGAGAGGTGAAAAGAGAAATGGCCTTTTTTCTCTAAGGTATTGACATGTAAGTTTTAGGAAGAGTAAATAATTTTGAAAAACTTTTTTTTTCAGAAGTGTTATATTTAACCTGCTAGCACAAAGTAATTGCTCATTAAATGTTGTTGCATGAATGAACTGAAGGTGATTCAAGCAAGCAATTATCTTTTATAGACCTACGTGCTCAGTATAAAGAAGTCCAAGACATGGTCCCTACATTCAGAAAAATTACAATGTGGTTGTAAAAGAATTAACACAGTCACCACCACTTCATGCACTTCTGTGAGAACTCAAGTAAAATATGGGATTACAACAGTTTCAAAGAATAATAGAAGAAATGTAATAAGCTAAAGATGGGTAGTATTTGAATAAATTGGACGGGTATATCTTGGAAGGAAGTCATGAAGGCAAAAAGACTATCATAAATAAAGTGTGAATAAACAGATTTTGTTGAAGAAGAAGGATTAGGCAAGGGAGATAAAAGATAAAGAGACAGAGACAAAAAGAGATAAAGAGATAAAGACCAAGATATAAAGCTAGAAATACAGGTGGAACTAGACCATCATACAGGCACATTTTCTTATGGACTGAATGTTTACATCCACCTCCCAAATTTTTATGTTGAAGCCCTAACACCTAAGAGATGATATCTGAGATGGGGCATTTGGAATGTAATTAGGGTTAGATGAGATCATGAGAGGGAAGCTTCATGATGGGATTAGTGCCCTTATAAGGAGAGACACTAAAGAACTCTTCCATGCAAGTATACAGTGAGAAGCCAGCCTTCTACAAGCCAGGACGAGCCCTCACCAGCAACTGAATTGGCCTAAACCATGATATTGGACTTCCCAGCTACCGGACTGTGAGAAAGTAAATATATGTTATTGAAACCACCAAGTCTATAGTATTTTGTTATGGCAGTCCCAGTTGACTAATCTGCACTTCATCCCATAGCCAGTGGGAAATATTGGTTTTGAAACAATAATGTTAAAATGATAAGCAATAATGAAAGCAGCATTTTTGGCAGACTAATATGCCGAGAAGGTATATGTTAACCTATGAAAAATGAGGAGGCCTAAAACAGAAGGACGTTGGAAAGGTGGCAGAACCCAGTTAGAAGGCCCTTAGAATAAGGGAGTGTGATAATGAAACACTTGTTGGAACCAAGCATTGATCAGAAGACAAGAATGTGTGCAAGGCCCAGCCAAAACAACACAGAACTTGGAAGGAGATTTGGAGGTGAAGTTTGGGAATTATGTGGAAAATCCTGGGATGCTTTCAGGATCTAGAGGTAAGCAAGATACAGGTGAAATTTGAATAAGCAGTCAAGAATTTGGAGACATAAAAATCAGAGATCAAGGCAAAGTAGTGGGTCAAATCAGGAAGATAACCGGGAATCAGGTGAATCCAAATTTTAAAAAGAGCAAACTTTAATCTAATGCCAGATAGAATATATGGAACCCAAAGAAACGAAAACTTGGGGTTGGAAATTTCTTGGTACCATTATCATTCTAACTTTGTGTAAGTCTAATTATTAACAAGTTATTTTTTTTCCAATATGAATTTCACCATGTTGTCTTTTTAAAAACATTAATCCTAGGTGTGTGTCCTGCAGCTATTTAAGATATGTTTAACTTCTACATAATGCCCCTCAAGTAATTGAAGATGACTATCCTTGCTTCTTTCCAAGCAAAATTTCTCTACTTCCTTAAAGGATTCTTCATGTGATTTAGTTTCTATATTATTATGCATAGAACTGAATACAGTATTCACACAGGCTCTGATGAGTGAAACTATTACTGCTCTTTCCCTGAGCATACTCTTTCTTTTAATGCTCATATGATCACATCACACATTTGGTGTTAACTGATTTATGTTCATGGATATTGGGACAAGATAGTGCAGTGTTTGTGTTTTTGTGCCTGGCTTATTTCACTCTGCATAATGTCCTCCAGTTTCATCCATATTGCAGCACATGACAAAATGTATTTGTTTTTTAAGGCTAGATAGTGATTTATTGTCTGTATATATATATATATATTTATGATAATACAATATATATAATAAAATATATACATATGGTATATACAATATATATCACATTTTTTTTATCCATTCATCTGCCAATAGACCTTTGGGTTGTTACCATGTCTTGGCTGTTGTGAATAATACTAAAATGAACATTGGAGTGCAGATATCTCTTCAACATACTGATATTAGTTCCTTTGGATATACACCCAGAAGTGGGATTGCTGGATCACATGGTAATTGCATTTTTAGTTTTTTGAGGAACCTCCATACTGTTTTCTTGAGTGACTGTACTTATTTACACTCCCGCCAACAGCATACAAGGGTTCCCTTTGTTCTACACCCTCAGCAGTAGTTGTTATCTTTTTTAGTTTATAACAGGCATTCTAGCAAGTATCAGGTGATATCTTATTGGGGTTTTAATTTGCATTTCCCTGCTGATTAAGAATGTCGAGCATTTTTTCATATACTTATCAGTCATTTGAGAGGCTGTGGCAGTGGGATGGGGAACAGAGAGATGTTGGTCAAGGGTACAAATTTCCAGTTAGGAGGAATAGTTTTGCAGATCTGTTGCAGAAAAAATATGTATGTGAGGTGGTGAATACGCTAAGCATTTCACCATGTATACGTACATCAGAACAACACATTGTATATGCCATAAATACATACAATCATTGTTTTTCAATTAAAATTTAAGTGTTAAAAGATAAAGCAGTGAACACAATGTCCACTTTCTTATTCTCAAATTCCCATCATTTGACCTAATTGTGTGGTTTTGTGTATGAAGTGTGAATGAGTAAAAAAAAAAATCAACACCAGAACTAGAAACCTAACAGTACTTCCAGAATTTTACAGAAATTCTAAAAAGATAGAAATATATGGAATCATATTATAAGATAAAGAATGTCACAGATTACTCAGACCCTAATTGTAGTTTCAGTGGAGCTGAGAACTCATACCATGGACACAGGAATGAAAAGGTGCAAAGTCACAGAAAGGTAGAGGGCTAGAGCAAAAAGTCTAATAGTAATTACAGAAAGAGAGAACAGAAATAATATAAGGAAGGAAATAATAAAAGAAAAAAATGAAAACATTTCTAGATCCAAATAAAATTACAGTCCTCAAGTTGGAAGGGCCTAATGTGTGTTAAGAAGAGTGTATTTGCAATCAACTTAACAAAATACTCAACTTTTCTTTATGAGAATTATTAAGTCAGATCTACTTTCCTCTACTTGGTTAGTCAATATTTTGAACTTCTTTAAGGTTAAATTTTGTTTTAATTTGTTTATTTTTCCATAATATTAAGATCTTTTGGAATTTTGACTCAAATACAGTAACATTCATTTTCTCTCCCCTATGTAGATTATTCACACATTTGAAAATCACGCCCACTTTATCATCAATATATTGATAAAATGCTAATTGATAAGCCCTTGCAGCACTCTAATTGGATAGGGCAGCTTTTGAAGTTCCTCTAAGAAGTAACTAATTAATCTTCTCTGGATAAAATTGCTCAATCAGGTTTGAGCTGCCCTTTATCCTCCCTGCCTTCCACAGTGCTGTCCATGCAGGAATCCTGAAACACATTATCAGATGGCTAGTTGCAATCAAAATGTACAAGATCCATGACATTCTTCTATTATATTAGTTTGGAGAGCTTGATGAGGTTTGCATTGATTTTTTTTCTTGTGAATCATTATTGTTCCTAGATCATCACATTCCTGTTTTTCAATATGTCCCTAAACGATCAGTGTAAACAGTTTGCTTGGAATTATACCAAGCTCACCAGTATTTAAGTTTTAAAGCATTCTTTTCCTGCCTTGTAAATATAGTGTCAACATTTTCACCTTTCCTGTATTATGACACCATTTTTATCCTACAGAATTTCTCAAGAATTTTTGACACTGATTCCATAGACACATCAATACATTATTTTAATATCTAGATTTAATTTCAACTAAAAAGAAAGTTAAAATAATGGTCCCCATGTCCTGGGATATATATAGTACTATGTAAAAAAAAAAAAAAGGCAAGTTATACTTATAGACTCACTGTGTATTACCATTTGTATTAAAAACACAGATATTTTTAAGTAAATTTCAGAATTTGTATAGAATATTGTACAAAATGATTTACAATGGTTGCCTTTCTGTAGAGAAACGGAGAGGACAAGAGGCTAGGAGACAAGGACAGGCAAAATACTGTGTGACTTTATGTACCTTTTCTATTTAGTATCATGTTCACCTACTCCTTATTCAAAGGAATCTTAAAAATTGAAAAAGAAAACCTTAGTGACCCTCAGGATTTGGATTTTATGAATCAATAAAACTTAAAAATGGGAACTAACATAACATCGTTGACTTTTAAGTTCACCATATAAAGATATTACAATTAATTTACATCTGCCATCACGACAATTTTATTAAAAATGAAGCAAATAAGACAAAGAATATGTGAAACCTATACAAACAAATGAATAAAACAATATCAGAATAAAACGCATTCTTTTAAATTGAAAATGGTTTTGTAAAGTAAACTCACTAATTAAAAAAAAAAAATTTGCAGAAGACAAACATTTAGGAGCCAGTGATTGAAATCACCAAGACTCTTTTATGCTAACTTTCCCTTTTTAGGCATCAATTATTACTCTGCCTTTTCTAGTTTGCAGTATTCTTCATAGAAAAATGTAGAAGAAAAACAATATTATCAGAGTTCTGTCTCCCTCTGGTACTTGGTTAATATTATAGCATATTCTAAAGGGAAGAGCTCTAGGTTTTCCTTGTGCTCTTTCTTCAAATAAAGGCTTAAGGTTATTTCTGCCACACTCTTGGCTTTCTTTTTTTTTTGTCAACACATCATGGCTCATTTAGGTGTATTCCCTTCCAAATACTATTCTAATTATTCCAACATTCCATTCTTTTGTATTATTTTTGCCTGTGTTCTTCCCATCTTGATTTTTATGTGTATCTCTTTAATACATGAATGCATCATAATAATGGCTTTTGCAGCCAACCACTGGGAGGCTGATTTTAGAGGACTACACTGTGATATCAACTCAGATGAAGCTGTTTTCAAATTAATTTTTGTGTCTGTAGGAGCTTCTTTTTCTTCTTCGTCAAGATTGTTTTTAATTACAGTGTCATTTATTTCTAGACCATTCCATTTATTTTGAGTTATTTTCTCTTTTAGAG
This sequence comes from Pan troglodytes, assembly GCF_028858775.2. Classification (NCBI taxonomy): domain Eukaryota; kingdom Metazoa; phylum Chordata; class Mammalia; order Primates; family Hominidae; genus Pan; species Pan troglodytes. The sequence continues at coordinate 152,326,552 of NC_072404.2, read as the reverse complement.
TATCTGGACCTGAAATTTTATGTGTGCCTTTTCTGTTTCAAAATTCCTTTGGCAAAATGTAATAATTAATATGCAAAATAAAACAGGCTGCTCATTCTCTCTGACAATTTCTTTTGGCTTTAATTTCACCAATTAATTTGCTCTTGTCCATGAGAAATAAATCCATAATAGCAATTCCATTCATTACTTCCTCAACTACTGAAGTATGGAAGTCACAGTAAAACAAGACATTTCTTTCAGATTTTAGATTGTCTCTATTTAGGAAAAAAAAATGGACTCCTAACCAATATGCAGATGTTTTAATCCCCTCACCATTAATATATGTTGTTTCTGCATCAGCTTGTATACCTGAATTAAGAGAGCATTTTGACAAGAAGGCTGTAAAAGTTACCATAAACACCATAATCTCTATTATTTTATCATAATTTTAAAGCTCACCACAATATACATGTCTGCATTAATTCATAGATATCTAGACTTTTATATAATTCTTGACATAGAAATTTCACTATTTATACCTGTTTTATTTAAATGAAGTATAATGTCCATGCCTTTATGTCAGTGATGAGTTCTCAACAAAATTTCCAATATTTGTAAGACTTTATAATACCTAGAAGGTCCTTTGTTCAAATTATACTAAAAAGGTTCAGAAAGGAAGGGAAGGAAGCTTAATAACTTTTAAGGCAACCAGAGAGTTGTTAGTTTTGGACACTTAAAATAAACTGCTAGCAATTATTTTATTAGATGTAGTTGTTGGACTGGTCACAAAGAATAAGTAAGAAAACTGAACAGATGTCACAGAGAGAAGAGAGAGTGGGTACTTTGCTTCCTCTGTTACAGACTTTCATGGACTGAATACTCTGATGAACAGACTACATAGGCAGACTACATAGGCAGGGAAATTCTGTCTTAAACTTTGCAGCTTCAGTTTTCCTATGTGCAAAGGAAAAAGGAGGAAGGAATCCAATATTTCCTTTGGGAGACTAGACAAAGAAAGAAGAAAGAATTTGGCAACGCTGACTGGTCTCGTAATATTTTCTGATATTTTGCAGGCAGGCAATTGAGAAATGTTTTTCTCCCAGCCCTTATACTGCCAAGGCCAACTGAGGACCAAAGACAAAAGTTCCAGGCAGCACTCAAAAGGCTTCCAGAGGTCATAGAAGTTTAAAATTTCAGCTGTATTTTTTATTGCCTACAAAATCTGCAGGAGGGTAAAAGTTATCTGCATGAGAACAAGCTGAAATAGTGATCCCCTAAATAGCAATAATATATGGATGTGTTGTATATAAAAGTTATTAATTTTCATTTAAAGACATATAGATATATTTAACCGTTTCTCAGGGCAAATAACTAATAACAATTTTTTTTGGAAAATTATATTCTAATGAAAATTTTCTACTGTCAGAATTTACTTTTCTTTCACTAGATACACCTGGGAAAGAATTATTTGGCTGGAACCTTTTTGGTGAATTTGTATGGACCGGCAGCAAATAGACAAACTTTCAAAACAGGAATGTTCTGCAAATAAATACAATTGATTTCATCAGTGACTAAATACCACAAGAACCCAGCCGAACAGTGCAGTATGCAAATGAGAAGTATAAAGAGAGGACATCAGTGCCACCAAAAGACAAGGGTGTCTCTGTTATAACATCTGTAACCAACCTGGAAACCTTTGAGAAACCTTTGCTGCAGCAGTATTCAGTGGATCTCAACACTGGAAGCACATTAGAATTGTCTAGAGAAAATTTTTTTTTAATTAATGCAATTGCCCAGGTTTCACATAAGTGATTTTGATTTAAATGCTCCACAGTGGGACCTGGGCGTCATTTTTTAAAAAGTGATTCTAATGTGAACCCAGGACTGAGACCCCTGGTTGGCTAACCCATATCTCTAGAGGGGAGCAGATGAACTGAAATGTACTGGACTAAATTGTGGGGACGTGCGCCTTGAATAGAGAATAATTAATTTCCAACATTAATTTCAGCATATTCTTCCTTCAGTTTTCATCCTTGAAAACAAATCATCTGAAACCCTAGAGCCCTTAAGTCTTGTCAGTAAATTACATTCTTCCTGAACTCCTATGAACATCTTTTCTGGCAAAGCATCCTTGACCCACTGCAGTGCAATCAGTGCTTTACTGCTTTGATTTTCTTGAATTGTAAGTTCCTCAAGGGCAGAGATCATGTCTTCTTTAACTCTGTTTCTCCACTGCTCAGCACCGTGTCTCGTGCTTACGAGATAAACGCTTTTAAAACAAATGTATTAATTAACGGAAAACAGAAAAGGAATGGACAAGCATTCAGGCACCCTGGTCTTATCTTTTATTTCTTTTTCTTTTCTAGTGTCTGCTTCCTGCTGTCTTACCTTCTGGTTCCTTTTTGTTTTGTTTCTCTTGAACTCTGGGACAATGTTTTGTTTCAAAAGTAATTTTCTCTCTCTTTTTTTCTTCTCTCAGTTCTCCTCTCACTCTTCCATGTAACATCACACATCCAGTTCATTAAATTTGATTTGTATTCTTTTTTTGTAAAAACTAATGTAAGTACTTAACCCTAACTGTATCAAACCTTTATTGCAATTTCAATTATTAATTTTCCTACAAGTGGGTAAGTTCTTTGAAAGCAAGACTGTATCCACCATAATTCCTACTACAGTGTAGAACATATTTTAAGCTGTTAATAAATACTTGTTGACTTTCAGGGCCTTAATTATTTTTCTGTGAGTGAACTCTGAGTCACAATGAGGCGGTTTTTCAGTAGTACAGAGGGTACTTTGCATATTAGACCTTTTCTGGCTCTTTTAACAAGGACGCTGTTGCTTATTCCTAATACAATGTCATTCTCTGGCAGGTGAAACTTATCTTGCAAGTTTGTACTGGGTTTTTGTTTTTTAAACTGATGCCAAGTAAATGAAACTTACTCCTTCAAAAAATTACATTTCCCCACTAACTTTCAATTAAGTGGACAGTTTCATATTTCAATATGGAAAGCTTAACAAATGCCCTCAGAAAACAGGGCATGACTACCTGTTCTTACTTAGAGTCTACTTAATTCTCCCCTGCCACCACTACCACTCACCCTCTACTATCCTTTCTGGCCTCCGAAGCCACCAGTTGTGGCCGGGCGTGGTGGCTTACACCTGTAATCCCAGCACATTGGGAGGCTGAGACAGGCTGATCACTTGAGGCTAGGAGTTCGAGACTAGCCTGGCCAACACGGCGAAACCCTGTCTCTACTAAAAATACAAAAAATTAGCCCAGCATGGTGACGCATGCCTGTAATCCCAGCTACTTGGGAGGCTGAGGCATGAGAATCACTTGAACCTCAGAGATAGAGGTCGCAGTGAGCCAAGATTGCACCACTGCACTCGTTTAGACAAAAGAGAAAGACTCTGTCTATAAAAAAACAGAATTACCAGTTACCTATTCAGTTGACAGTCATTACTGCAGAGTTATGAAAATGTGGTCATATCCCCCACAGTATAGTCTGTCTGAGGCCCTCCAGTCGTTCCTTTTCCCTTTACAGATTCTAGAAAAGGTTGCTGAGAAGCTATTTTTATGTTTGTGCCCTCAAAACACTGAACTCCTTCTGGAACCTGTACTGATTGTCATGTGAACTAAGCAATCCAAGCCATCCTGTCTTCCCTAGGAGCCACGCCCCTGTCCTCCCCACATCTCCTTCTCCTCTACTTTCTTCTCCACATATCCATGACCAGCTCTTCTCCTCTGAGTTCTTGTTTTCTTCCTTCTCTTTCCTTTCCTTCTCCCTTTCTCTCACCTTCCTTTTTTGGACCCCCTTTCCTACCTCTTTTCTCTAATAAAGTTTATATAGATACATCTTCCAGTTTAAAAAATGTTTGAGAATTTACCTACCAGTAAACCTGTATAACTCATATATAAATAAATATCTACACCGACAATTGTCCTAATTTTCAGATTGAAATGTACCCCAAAGTCTACAGTTTAAAGAATGAAAAAAAATTAGAAATTTTGTATTTATTAATTGAACAGAAACTTTTTGCTTTCACTAAAAATAATTAAACATATTTTTAGTGGGAGAAAATTGGTTGAGTATGCCTCATTTAAAAAGTATCTCAGTATAACATTTTACAATATAGTACAGAGGCTCCTCAACTTATGATTATGTTACTTCCTGATAAACCTATTGTAAGTCAAAAATGCATTTAGTCAACATACCGAACATCAGAGCTTAGCCTAGCCTACCTTAAACTTGCCCAGAACACTTACATTACTAGCTTCTGGTGGCAAAATCACCTAAAACAAGAAATATTTGATAAGAAAGTGCTGAATACCTCATGTAGTTTACTGAATACTGTACTGATAGTAAAAAACAGAATGGTTGTATGGGTCCTTGAAATATGGTTTCTACTGAATGCGTATGGTTTTTTTTATTAATTTTTTTTTTTTTTAATGAAGTCTAGCTCTGTCGTCCAGGCCGGAGTGCAGTGGCGCCATCTTGGCTCGCTGCAATCTCCACCTTCTGGGTTCATGCAGTTCTCCTGCCTCAGCCTCCAAGTAGCTGGTTACAGGCACCTGCCACCACGCCCGGCTAATTTTTTTGTATTTTTAGTAGAGACGGGGTTTCACCCTGTTGGCCAGGCTGGTTTCAAACTCCTGACCTCAAGTGGTCTGCCCACCTCAGTCTCCCAAAGTGCTAGGATTACAGGTGTGAGCTACTGTGCCCTGCCAAATGCATACGGCTTTCATATCCATCACAAAATAATAATAAAAATCATTAAGTTGAACCATTGCAAGTCAAAGAGTTTATGTCTGTACTTATGAGATTGATTTATTGAGTCTCAACACAATGAGCTATAGAATAGAAAAAAAGTGTGAATATTTTATTAACCATTGCCTTCAAGCATGTTTTGTCAAATCTCATGTTAGCAGTTACTCTACAACTTATAGTTAAGTTGTTCACTTTAGCAGTTACTCTACAACTTACAGTTAACTTAGTCTACTCCAGTTTACCTCTGGTTTCTGAGTTGGGAGGTATCGTGATCTATTTGACTCCTTCCTTGTCTGTTGACTGGAGAACCTGGGAATGAGTGAATAGGATGTTCTGGCTTAGCCACATTTGTTTCTCTCCTTCCCCAGTGTCTAGCTCCTCTGGTGTTAGAAATAGGGAGAAGAAAGAGAGAAGCCAAACATCCCCTTGCAGTTTTTCACATCTATACTATGTGAAGGTAGTACTAGGTCCAAGCCCATTCCATCGGCTGCTAGCAGCCTCTGTTAATATGGAGGTCTTTGTATAGATGATGTGGATGGTTTTCTAGGGCAGCATGCAGCTTCATTCCAGAATTTCCTATCTCCTAAGACCCAGGTACAGAGAAATACATTTGCCTGCCATTGACCACTGGTAAAGAGTTAATTCTTTTAGCCCCCTCTTAGGTTGGGGCGCAGCTTGCTTGGTGCCCAGTTCTAGGACAGCCACACAGCTACTCCCTCCCTCGCTCTCCGTTCTCCCTCACCCAGAGCCCCAGGAACCACAGGGATAGTACTTGCACTGTATGAGGCTGTACTATTTAGAATCAGGGATAGAGTAGCCCCCTACCCTTCACTTTTCCTTCTTTTTGTTTTTGTTTTTTGGACGGAGTTTTGCTCTTGCTACCTAGGCTGGAGTGCAATGATGCGATCTCAGCTCACTGCAAACTCTGCCTCCCAGGTTCAAGTGATTCTCCTGCCTTAGCCTCCCGAGTAGCTGAGATTACAGGCATGCACCACCAGGCCCAGCTAATTTTGTATTTTTAGTAGAGATCGTGCTTCTCCATGTTGGTCAGGCTGGTCTCGAACTCCCGACCTCAGGTGATCTGCCGCCTTGGCCTCCCAAAGTATTGGGATTACAGGCGTGAGCCACCGCGGCCTCCCCCTTCACTTCCTTCTTAACATATGCTTTGGTCTTCTGTCACCCACTTCAGAAATCACCATAATGGAAAAATGTAGAGTTTGGTTTCTGTCTTCACATTCAAGCACATCCTCCACATTCTGTGGCTACTTTTAAACGCTACTGATAATTCTTTTACCAACCTCTACATTTACACTCTTATGGAGCCTAGCATGGGCCTAATGGATCTACAATACCAGAACCAGATGTGGGTATCCACATGTCTCAGGCACTCCTATCTCAATAAACGCATTTCTTGTTAGTCCTCCACTCAAATCACTTTGCTTGTCTTGGTCAGAAGGGCATAACCTCCTTTAAAATTCATACTCTGAGTTACATTTTAATGTAAAAATTACTATAGCAGAAGATATACATTCATTTGTAAGTATATAGATTTATTGGTGGGTAAATTCTCAAACTATTTTTAATTGAAGGATGTATCTAGAGAGCACTATTAGAGGATAGAAGCTAAGGAGAGGAAGGAGATAAGAGAAAGGTGAAGATGACTTGGGTCACCATTGTTCACATGATATTGGTGCCTATCCCAGAAGAGGTTCAGAGTCTCCAGGGCAGAAACATAAAAATAGCCTCTCAGCCATCTTTTCAGACATCTCTGAAAGCTAAGGAAGAGACAAACTGGTGGGCCTCAGAGAGACCATACTGAGGGGCATATGCTCAAATTTTTCAAACTTGGAATAGTAATATTACTGTCAACTGAAGAGGTAATCCCTTGTATTGTGGACAGAGCTGGTGACCCATTTACTTCCTACTGCCATTTAAAAACTATTTTATGTAATTTGAAGTCTCATTTAATCTCCAGCACTTCCTTACCCATTCTTACTCTCAACAGATGATGCTGGCGAGACATGGTGGCTCACACCTGTAATCCCAGCACTGTGGGAGGCTGAGGCAGGTGGATGGCTTTAGCTCAGGAATTTGAGACTAGCCTGGGCAACATGGTGAAACTCCATCTCTATAGAAAATACAAAAATTACCTGGGCATGGTAGCACACTCCTGTATTCCCAGTTTCTCAGGGGTCTGAGGTGAGAGGATGGCTTTAGCCCCGGGAGGTAGAGGTGGCAGTGAGCTGTAATTTCCCCACTGCACTCCAGCCTGGGCAACAGAATAAAACGCTGTCTCAGAAAAAAAAAAAAAAAAAAAAAAAAAAAAAAAAGATGACACTGCTTCTTCATTTTACAATAGATGTAAGAATTACAATAGATGTAAGAAGTACAATAGAAAATAGAAGTGAATAAAATAAAATGCCCACAGGCTCCCATCGTGGTATTCAAAGAGCTGCAAGTACCAGAGCCCAACCACTCTGCCCTTGCTGCTGCTAACATGGATGAAGTCATTGTGTCTAAGCTAGAGACAATGTCTCTTCTTGTTCACTGGATTCCTTCTTCTCTTACCAACTCTAAGATGTTGCCTTCTTATCTATTCCACCAGCTATTCTCTTCCCTCTCAACTGGCTCATTTCCATTAGCATAAAAATGTGCTGGTAATAATTCGCCAAATTCTCATTAGAAAATTAAAAATTTGAAAAATGGCACCAGTGTAATCATTTTCAAACTATGTTTCCAAATGGAATAGATTCCATAATATCAAGCAGCCACTATGAGTCATTGTTATTTTTCAAAATCAGATGATCAAATGGTAAATATTTAGTTTTTAAACTTCTAGCTTAATTTATAAAGTGTCAAATTTCAGTTTGATATTCTTAGTGAATTGATTTAAAAACTTTTGAATTGATAAAACGTTTTGACTAATCATAGATGTGGCTTCAATAAAAAGTTTTATCTTTTATTCTGGATATGAAGATTTTCTATGCAATAGTTACTGAGATGTCATAATATTTAAAATTTGTTTAGAGAACTCTACAGAACATTTAACATGTTCAGGAAAAATGACAGCTTTTAAACTGAGGGGTGAATACACAATAGATATGTTTATACAATATAGAGACACACAGTGCTGGTATGTACCTTGTGGCTTTTTCAGATACATGTCATCCCATAAATACTCTGTCAGAGATCCCAACTCGTCTCTTGAGTGTCACTGAGTAATAGTCAAAAAGAATAAGCTGGTATTTTTATAATCTTATGGATGTCATTGCACAGCAAATAAATAGACTGTCATTATCTTTTGTGGGTTTATGTGTTTGTCAGCTTGTTTAACATTTCCAGTTTATTTGCACAAGCTTCAAACCAATAAGTCAACAACTTGAAAATCAGAATGCACTGAATATTTTGCCAATAGTTAACAGTTCCTTAGTTGGTTCCTAGTTTCTTCATTAATGGAGCTATTCTAGAAAACACACACATACATGCGTGCATGTGCACACACACACACACACACATATACACTGTGACACCTGTTATGTTGATAGGAGTGGGCTGCCCCCAAAAGATGTACTGAACAAAGCACAGAAATTGCCATCCAAATCCTTGGCCTCCTGCCGCAGGTTAGTTCCTGACTTACTGTGCTGCCTTTCCAGCACAAAGTGAAGTGGGGTTTTGCCACTTGGTCTGTAGAGTCAGTCATCCAAGAGGATTGTCAATCCAGGCCAAAACACCTACTTCTTCCATTAGGCATCTCTGAGGGGCCTTGGAGTAGGGGGAGTCCCGCCAGCTTTCTTGAACAGTGAGTCCCAGGGCTAACCTCACATTATGTCACATGTAGCCTTCAAGCTTGTTTGCTAAGGAGTCAGCGGGAAGAGAGGTCCTCACCCTATTGCTTTACACTTCCTCTGGTAAGTGGGTGTAATAATAAGAGAGAGAGGAAAAAAAAAACCTTCATATGATCCCATTCCCCCTCCCTGTTCCCTGTCTGCATTGATTTGTTGCTTTAGTTGACATTAAAATATCTTCTTGGCAACTGACTATACAGCTACAGACAAAGGGATTTGAGTTGAGGCTAATGTGTCAGCAGTCACCATTTATTTATTTAATAATGAAGGATAACATTTGAATGCTCTAACAATAAAAAAGTATACCAGTAATTTTCAAATCCTCTGGGTAGAGGAAGAGTGGAAATGTGGGTAGAGGCTTCCTGTCTTCTTTTGCAACTGATGCCCCATTTGTATCTGTTTTACATATTGATGTTCAGTAATGGAGGATTCAAAAACCAGGTCTATTTTCAATCCAGGCTTCCTGTTGCTATCTATACCCATTAATCTTAGGTCAGAGTGAAGCATTTTTTCTAGATGACTAAGAGTTGACATTTCCCCTTAAACAGTACATTTATATTAAGGCTCATCTAGAAAACAGTTCAAACAGAAAATAAATAGTACATTAAAAAGAATGTATAAAAACCAAGGAGGAATCAAAACAAAGAGACCGCTGACTAACAATTCTTTCTTGCTCTCTCATAAAGTCCATATTTTATATTCCATGCCATTCCAAAGTCCTGAAATAACTCCATCCTTCTGTGAGATCACCTTGTTTGTCTTGTTCAAAATTATTTTTAAATTTTATTCTCTATGTTGTAATATGATACAATTATAGTATCTCTCTTTTCCCCCATTAAAAATATACATCAGAGTGAACTGGAATCTAATATTTTTCCTTCTGAGTTACTTCTAACTCTGGGAGTAGTATAAGGATGAGGGAAGTTACTCAGTAAATATAAGTTGAAACATTACTACCATTTATTCAAGTAGAATAAAATATATTAAAAAGAAACAAAAAACACTCATTATATGTGCAGACAAGAAGTAGTTAATGAGCATATGGTGATTTATAACACTTTGCATAAATAATGTATGCTTAAGATGCCAAGTTGAAATTCAGGCATCAAGAGAACAGACCTTTATTACTTTTTATCAACTTCATTTTATGATAATATTTTTCAAAAATTAGTACTAAAGGGCATAGAGAATGCTCCAGACTTAAATGTGTGAAGATAGTTATTCCAAAATTCTGCAAAACCAACTGCCTAGACCAATGACCATACGTTCTAGTATACTCCAACTGCTTGGAAGGGCAAAGGGTGCCTCCTTAAGCACAGAGAGACAAAGGCCAGGACATTCCTTTTGAAATGAATGGCCAAGCTGGACTATGTTCTGTCTTGGCCATGGATACAGAGCTCATCCAACTCATGGCTGGAATTTGACGAATAATAGGTGACAGTGCATAAGGTTGAATGTATCCCATCTTATTCTATTATTAGAATTGACACTTTACCATTGGGAAATAATTAGGAGCCAGGTAGAATGTGAAAACCCGAGGACAAGAGTATTCCAAGGAAGTAAACAAATACTCAGTTGAAGCCCCAAAGTAATAGTACTAAAGGTGCCATTTTCACTCATAACATTATTATTCAGATCAGCAGCATACTTCATAAGAATTGAGTTATTTAATGCACTAATATGAATGGATTATAAAATACTTTGGCTAGTAAAGGAAGCAGTCAGGATGCATTTCAGAATCATGAGAAAGAAGGAGGAGAGGTGAATATTTTACTCAAAAGGAGTTGCCCAATGTGAAAGAAAACACGAACTTTTAAAACTCTTTTACGGCTCATTTATCCTACCATCTACAACACAACTCTGTGAGAATGTCCTTAAAAAACCAAGACAGGAAAGTGCAGCACTTAGGGTATAGTACTAGTAGGGGTATTAATACCATTAGGCCCAAAGTGGGAAGAGGAGAGGATTCCTGGAACTAGGAATATAGGTCTGTGTTGAGGAATGTCTGCCAAGAGCTGTGGTCTTTAGCAGAGGGAGGCAACAATCTATAGTGATCTCCCAGAAGGGGTAGTGAGGTTATGAATATCTTAATCCAACTCTCCTCTTGTCTCTTGATCATCTTCTGATGCTTCCCATTGGTTGAACCCAACTGGCAGCTACTAGGATGGAAGAATCCATGGATGTAGTCAAGATCATTCAGCTTCCTGGGCTCCAATCACAGTGAAAGAGTGGAGAATAAAATACATCCAGTGCCCCTACCTTTTCAAAAGTCTTTCATATTTTTTCTGTATTTTGATCTTTCTACATTGTTTATAGTTCCATGAACTCACTGTTTATGAGGGAGAAATCAACAGAAAGGGAGTTCAGGTAGAGAATCCATTGAATATGAAGAGGAGACATGCAAGGTTTGTCAACAGAAATAAAATAAACTGTGTTATTAAGTTTAGAAGATAATCTACAATTTAGTAAGATCTTAGAGAAAGACAGGTAATATGGAGGAAGAAATCGACAGAATCATGAAATAACTTACTTTCTTTTGATCCTAAAAATGAGATGAAGATAACATGTGGAGAGAATGGTGAAAGTTTGAGATTTCACACAAAGCTAAACACATGTGTGTACCTAGTTTATTTGCTCAGACAACAGACCACCAACTTTTTAAAATAATGGCATTATGGAGGGGAAAAATACACACATATATAAATGTATAGGTATAGGTATATGCATATGTATATAATGCATATGTATGTGTATAAAGAATGAGGAGAGAAGAATCTAGATGGCCTTGGATCATTTCCTCTTCCCTTTTGGTAGCTTATCAAGGTGTCAGCTCACTCTTACCTCAAAGGAAGAACACAAAGTTCTGGACTGATATAAGCATCTGAGCCCTGGAGGCTCTTCTCATAATAAACAGGCCATTCCTCTACCTAGATTCATAGTCCACCAGTCCAGCTCTGGCCCAAGATCTCCTCTCACCATGGTAAGAGGATGGATAGGAAAATGTCCCAATGCATGTGCCAGTCAGAGGCAGTGCTGTGCTGCTTGGATTAGTCTTCTTGCCTCCATGGTTAGTGTTGATGGACCTTCTCTGAGGACAAGTGGGGTACAACTAGGAGCCAACAGATACTGCCTTTCTGATGCTGCATTGCCTTCTCCTGTTTTGCTTTGTCTGTCTGAAATATATTTGTTTTTTTTTCATTAAATTTTAAGGCATAGGATGCCTGCTCTGCATAAGAAATTTTTGGTTTGCATGTCTGTTTCAGCCACTGTCTATGAGCTCTCTGAGGAAAAAGTCATATCCATCTTTTTCATTTTCACTGCCTGTCAGTAGAATGCACGTAACAGGCATTCAGTGAGTGTTTGTTGAATGAGTAATTTGGCATGTGGCATAACTTAATGTCCCATGGATGTGAAATTTTACTAACTATGGGTTTCTAAGGATAGACAAAATAAATTAAAGCACTCATATAACTTAAGATATTTGTGATTTTGGAAAATCATAGAAAACATAGACCAGAAAAATCTATCTATACACTTAATAGCGTTTTGGTAATTTATAGAGGATCAGGACTCTACTGAGGTCTCTGAAGGGTCCATTTGTCACTACCAGAAATTTACAGTTATTAATATTCACAAGTAACATGGGGTAGTGGGGCACTTAGATGCTCAGTCTCTAAACAGTCAGACTGTATATTAATTTTACTGATGTGAAACAATACAAAGTGGAACAAAAAACAGAGCCAGTCTACAAGTCTATCAAAAGATGTCTGACAGTGTGGCGATTCCTTAAAGACCTAAAGACAGAAATACGATTCAACCCAAGAATACCATTACTGGGTATATACCCAAAGGAATACAAATAGTTCTATCATAAAGACACATGCACATTTATGCTCATTACAGCATTATTCACCATAGTAAAGACAAGGAATCAACCTAAATGCCCATAATGATAGACTGAATAAAGAAAATGCAGTATATATAAACCATGGAATACTATGCAGCCATAAAAAAGAACGAGATCATGTCCTTTGCACGAACATGAATCCAACATGAAACTAGAGGCCATTATCCTTAGCAAACTAACACAGAAACAGAAAACCAAATACCTTATGTTCTTACTCATAAGTGGGAGCTAAGTGATAGGAACATATGAACACATAGAGGGAGCAACATATACAGGGGCCTATTGGAGGGTTCTGGGTCAGAGGAAGAAGAGGATCAGGAAAAACAACTAATGGGTATTAGGCTTAATACCTGGGTGATGAAATAATCTACAATGAACCCCCGTGACACAAGTTTATCTATGCAAAAAACCTGCACATGTACCCCTGAACTTAAAAAAAGTTTTAAAAAGATGTCTGAGAGGCAGTTTCCTAAAGTAGAAACTCAGTCATCATGGGTAGAGAACAGCAGTGTAGAAGTCAGATGACCAGAACTTCACGACTGAAGTACATAAACAATTTGAACAATGCCACTGGTTCTCAATTTCTCATTTGTGAATTGACAGGGCTGGATAATAAGATCTTCGATATGCTTTAAATAAGTTATAAATCAATAAAGCAATTAGAAGAATAATAGAAGAAGAAAGGAGAAAAATGAGGAAATGAGAGGGAAATTAAAATACTGCTTTTAACAGAATGTTTTGCACTCTGTAGTGAGAGAACATGGCATAGTTATAAATATATTTTATGTCATCATATTAGAAACACATAATTATTTGTCCTGTTCCAAATGTTGGAAAGTTATTGTGGATATCTTCAAAGCTCTTTTCTCTCTCCTCATATGCACAAGCCCTCGAATCTACTTCTGCCCTTGTCCAAGTGGGACCAATAAGTTGTGTTCTGCTCCCACCCTAAAGATCTGGAATTTCAGTTTAGCATTTGAGGGTCTAGGGCAACAAATCCTGTACATATAACAGGGAAGTAATCTAAACCTGCTGTGGATAAGAGATGCCCCAAAGATACTATTTTCTCCTCAATCTGAAAACAACTGAAGAAAGAAGAGAGAGAAAAGAGCAGGAAGAAAATATGGGTGCCAGGACCTGGAAAACCTATAGCAGGAGGAAAGGCAAAGAATGCATGTAGATTAAAGGTTGCCATTTCAGTAGAAAAATAGGTCTCTTCTCACTAGTCAATTCACCATACCATACAAGGAAAGTGATCCAGTGCTTACAATGACGAATGTGGAGGGTGGGAAGGAGCCAATGAAAGAATGAATAAGTTCACTGAAATACTGTATTGGTGTAAGTTTCTTCTATCCCAGATCCCAAGTTATTCTTTCCGGATATCATTAGGAAAGGACAGCAAATCATCCCTTTTCATCCTCTTCCCATATGCCAACCCCTCACTCCCTCTTTTCTTATTTGCAATCAGAGAGGGAAGAATGCAGATCTGCCAAGTGCGTTATAAATACTGTGAAACAAAAGGGACGTAAGCTGCAGTTATAGAACCTACAGCTGGTCAGCAAAGCCAGGCTCTCTAGCAAGTCATATTTTATTATTTTCTTCGCCAAGTGTCATTTCTCTAGTGCCTATTATATATCTTACACAAGGTTTCACATCAAATCTACATTCACCCCCACCTTTCTCCAGACCGGGAGGTGTTGTGCTGGTGGTTGCTTTACAACAAATTCTATGTATCTTCAAAATTGACAGGGTTTCTTTGTCATCCATGTGCCTGGCACCTTTTGCCTCATTTCTATTAAAAGAATGAAGCTGAAGTAACAAGAACCATTCGAGCTGGATATTCCACATGGTCTTATGCAAATAGCTTCACCCAGGGGGCCTCCTCTGTTTGAGAATGAGTCTCAGGGAATGGAGGCCATGTCGGCCTGGCTCACCTATGTATTCCCAGTGCTTTTGGAGACTGAGGCAGGAGGATCACTTGAGGCCAGGAGTATAAGATCAGCCTGGACAACTTAGGCAATATGCAAAAAAATAAAAAAAATTAGCCGGACATGGTGGCATGTGCCTGTAGTTCTAGATACTCCAGAGGCTGAGGCAGGAGGATCACTTGAGCCCAGGCTGCAGTGAGCCATGTTTTTGCCACAATATTGTAACCTGAGATACAGAGCAAGATTCTCTCTCTCGAAACAACAACAACAACAACAACAACAACAACAGGTTGGGGGTTCATGCTATTCTGTAAAAGCACTGGACTTGTTCAGTCCTGGTTCAGAATCTTCTACCAATTTACTACGCTACTTTTTGCAACTTCTTCATCTGTTTTTATTTTCTTTTTCTTTTTTTGTTGTTTTTAGCTTGAGGACTGAAATCCAACTTTATTTATTCATTTACATTGTTCACTGGAATTTTTATTGCAATTTCAATTCCTACAGTGGATGGTTTTGAGATTGGGGACTTTCCACAGAATGCTAAATTCCTTCACAGATGTGGGAAAGCCTCAGGCACCATCCATTTCCTGGCAAATAACCCCCACTCCTCTGAACTGAAGACAGGTATCATGGGAGGTTCCATGGAAGCCTGTCATTGCCTCAACTACCCTGATCCCCACTCCCACCCCCATCCCGCAGGGACAGGAGCATCCTGGAGGGGGATCCACCCCCATTATGATTTGTATCTCTATTGTCCTACAGGGACCTTTTGCCTCCCAGAACCCACACTTGTCCTGATGAGGAACGAGGGCACTTCATCTTCTTGATGCAAACTCTACATTTAATGAGATGATCTTAATAAAAAGAACAATCACCCCAATAGAAAAATGAGCAAAAATCCCCACGAACAGGAGAGAAAATACTTATGACCAATAAAAAAGAGATGTTTAGTTTAATTAGTAATCAGATTATTAGTCAGAAAAATGCAAGTGAAGACCACCATGAGGTACCATTTTACTCCCACTAGAGAGGCAATAACAACAAAATATTATAATACCAGATGATGGAAAGAATGTGAATAAATGTGATCCTGTCTACATTGCTGGAGAAACTTTCCCCTGTGGAAAACAGTTTGGTCTTATCTCATGAAGGTGAATAGTTATAATTTTGTACCTACTAATTCCTTAGAGCACAGGCTTATGCTATAGAAAAACCGTTATGTTTGAATCTAATAAATAAGTAAGGTGGAGCTTGCAGTGAGCCGAGATCACGCCACTGCACTCCAGCCTGGGCAACACAGCGAGACTCTGTCTCAAAAAAAAAAAAAAATCAAATACTGTTTTAAAAAGTTGATGTTATTGCTACTTTTTCAAGATAAAGAAATATAAATTATTTGACTCATATAGAGCAAGTATACCTCCAGAGCCAGATGGGAATTCTTTTCAATACAGGATCTTGTTCTATCACCCAGGCTGGAATGCAGTGGCACAATCATAACTTATTTCATCCTTGAACTCCTAGGCTCCAGCAATCTTCCCACCTCAGCCTCCAAAGTAGCTAGGACTACAAGTGCACACCACCATGCCTGGCTGATTTTTTTTTTTTTTTTTTTTTTTTTTTAGTTTTGCAGAGACAGGGTCTTGTTATGTTGCCCAATCTGGTCTTGAACTCCTGGCCTCAAGTGATCCTCCCACCTCAGCTTCCCAAAGTACTGGGATTACAGGTGTGAATCATAGTGCCCAGCTGGAGTTTTATATTAAGCACTTGCTGTCATTAATAATTGTGGAAGAAATATTTCGCCTCTCTGAGTTTCTGTGTCTTCATCTTTTAAAAAATGAAGCTACTTATCTCTAAATTTTGGAGTTATTAATGAAGATTAAATAATTTATCTGTAGTGTATTAAATATTAGTTTCTGATTCCTTTTCCTTCTATATTACAGGCCTCTTTGCAATGAGCCACTAAGAAAAAAAAGGCCATCTATCCAAGGACACCGCCTAGTGTCTTTGTGTGACTAGCACAGATACATATTTGGTTTGCTGTTCTAGATAGGTAATAACATCTTGCTGTTTGTTCTTGATGTCCTTCTATCACGCCCCCTTCATTCCACCTTGATTGCCTTCCATAGCTGCACTACCTTCCCTTCTTGTTCTGAAATGTCTGTGGATCCACTCTGAACTGACTTGATGCTACTTCCCATTCCCAAGGATGCTTCCCTCTCAGATGATCAACAGGAGACTGCTTACTGCCTCACTCTCCGTTCACCAGAGGAGCTGTGGTGGAAGAAAGGACTCATTTCTTTTTTATTGTTCAAGCTATTTCCTCTTAACCAAATAGAAACAAACCTGACATTCATGCCTATTTAATCCTACCTCCTCTGCCACATAGCCAAATCCGTGGTCACCCAGTCACTTTCACAACATTTTGGCTCTGGACTCATGATACTCTTCCACACTTCTGATTCCACTAAGTGCTTGGTTGACTTAAATGTCCTCACAGTTAACCCATGAAATGTCCTAAACTAAGATTTTTGTGACCTCTTCAACTTTGCCCTCACTTCCACTCATTTTCAGTGATCCACTCCCATTGGCACAAGTTTGGCCTACTTACTATAAATCAGAATTATTCTATCCTTGAAATCTTAAACTTTAATATTCTACTTTATGACTTCAATTTAGTTTTCCAGCTCACCACCTTTCTTTCTTCCAACATCTCAACCACCGTAGAAAGACCCCATAATAGGCCCTCTATCTTCCAGTTAATAATGTTTCTCTTAACTGCATTTTCTCATTTTCATGTCTATCTAGATGATAGTTACTCCATAGTCCATTACTTTATGCATTGGTGGATGTGGGCCACTGGCTCTTTGCTGTTGCATAGAATCTGTCCTGTGAACAGAACCATTGTAGATACTCCAGCAGCACAGTTAACTGTTGCCTACTGCTGCATACAATCCCCCAGCCATGAGGACTGGAACCACAATGAAGAGAAGATCCCAGCCCCACCAGAAGTCATCTCTCCCTCCAAATTCCCTCAATAGCCATTTCAAACCTTCACTGCCATTCTCAAATTTCTCCAATTCTTGCAGTTGTCTCTTGTCACCTATATTATTAGGAATTGAGGCTATTAAGACCGAAAGGCCTAGTTACCCATCCTTGCCAACTATTGACTTATCTCCAGTTGTACCCAAGATTTTCTCCTGACTCTGTGGAAGCCAGCCTCTCTTACCTGCACTGAATATCACTACCAGGTCCCATCAACACTAGCCTTCTCAAGGTCTTTAATCTCTATTTTTTGATCTGTAAATTATAAACATTAATAATAATAATATTAGGAGTAATCATTTTCTCTAAAGAAGCAGGTTTCTTAGCAGAAATCCAAGACAGGAAGAATTCCTAGCAGGTTATTAGGTCTACAACATAAAGAGGCCTCCTGGGCAGATGGCCAAACCAGCAATGTTGAAAGAGCTCTAATAAGCTTTCCAAGGAAAGATTGTGCTGATAGTTAGATTGATAAAAATCCATAATAATTACTTTACTACATGTCTACATTAACCTTTGTCATCAAAGTAGAAAAACCTAAATACCTCAATTATCAATTACTGTATTGTTTTCCTTCAATTTAACATTTTATTTGTAACATTATTTCTAATATTTCCCATCCCTAGATATTAAGAAAATGAGAAAACTTAAGGAAAAAAAGCATACATATTTTTTTCTAGATCAAATATCTGTCTTTTAATGTTTTTCCTTTCTCTGCTACTTTCCCATGTAAAATAAAATGAAAAAAAGAAAAACAAACAAAAAAACCACGACAGCTTTCACAGTGTTCCAAACTATTTGCTGGCCTTGGACATAGGACCTTCCAAATCTTTCCTTAATCTGCTGAGATGGTGAAGCTTTGGTTGATGTTATCACTGAAGATGAGAAGTGAAAACTATTTGGCTAACATAAAATGGAGGATTTTATCTGGATGAATATTTCAATAGAATGAATCCACTAACTAAACCTTTTGCTCCCCTGGGCATACCATCTACCTGGGAAAGTAACGGCAATAATTCTTCTGATTGCCATTCCCCGGGTCTGTAACTGAAGACCTAGAAGCTGACAGTGACCCAGAAGGGCCCCACAGAGTCAGAAAGTGGCCTTTGAGATGCTTTTCTTCCTTCTTGGAGAAAAATTCTTCCATCATAAGTATTTCCATACCTCCCTGCCTTTAATTTGGAGACAGATGGTTATGTGAATATTTTTAAATTATGATGCCTCTGTAGATTCAAGTGATTTACAAATGTATTTACAAATGAGTAGCATTATTCTACTTGTAGGAAGTTTAAATAGAAAGAAGCGCAGAAAATACAGGTATTAAGCTAAAGTATACATTCTGTATTGGGAGTGTATTAAAAATAGAACAAATAAACCCCCACAAAAACAAAAATATGAGTTTTTCCCGCTGGACTTTCAGTCACAAGAAATCTATGAAAAGGAGTACGGTTTATTGAGATACAAATGAACATATGCTGGAAATAAAATTATACTTTTCTGAAATATAGCAATAGCACCAGTGAAGTCTTTTTAGATTGTAAAAATGTTGAGGGAAAAGCCCTGTCATGTTTTATGTATCATTGTATCTCCTACTACTCGGCAGAGTGCCTAATTGGCAGGCATTAAATAAATGCTTTGCAAATTAATACACAAATAATTTAATATAATTTTATCAGCTTATATAACCTATTTTGATACTGTTTCCAACATCAAACACCTTGAAGTTAGAATTTCTGATAATATATTCAAATACATTAGGGTAATACAATACTTTTAATTTTCAGAACATTTTTACATACATTATATAACTTAATTTATAGGATAATCCTGAGATAGATTGTTATTCCCTTTTGACAGCTGCAGCAATTGAATCTAAGAATTGAATGATTTTCATGATGTGAATTTAGCTAGGAGCAAAGCCGGCACAAGAATCTCTGCCTGGCAGTCCCTAGTCTGGTTCTCTTTCCATTTCAACATACTGCTATTTTTCAATCTACATAACATAAAAATATTATATAGAATTTGCTTCTCCACTAACAAAGAATAAAAGTGTCTGCCTTATCGAGTGGTGCAGATTAACTGAGATTAAATAAGATAGGAATTGCTTAGTGTTTATCCAGCACACAGTAAGTGCCCAGTAAATGATTGCTGAAATGTAATATGTTAATATTAGTACAAATGAAGAAACATATCTTAAAAATTGAGGTGAGAATGCCTCCAGGAAGATTTTTCATGCTATATATGACTGAACCAAAGAAGAGCCCGCATAGCCAAAGCAAGAGTTAGCAAAAAGAACAAATCTGTACACATTACATTACCCAACTTCAAATTATACTACAAGGCTATAGTTACCAAAACAGCATGGAACTAGTATAAAAACAGGCCAATGGAACAGAATAGAGAACCCAGAAATAAAGCCAAATACTTACAGTCAACTGATCTTCAAGAAAGCAAACACAAACAACGTGGGGAAAGGACGCCCTATTCAATAAATGGTGCTGGGATAACTGGCAAGCCACATGTGGAAAAATGAAACTGGATCCTCATCTCTCACCTTATACTAAAAGCAACTCACGATGGATCAAAGACTTAAATCTAAGATCTGAAATCATAAAAATTATAGAAGATAACATTGGAAAAGCCCTTCCAGACATTGGCTTAGGCAAAGACTTCATGACCAAGAACCCAAAAGCAAATGCAACAAAAACAAAGATATATAGATTGGACTTAATTAAACTAAAAAGCTTCTGCACAACAAAAGAAATAATCAGCTGAGTAAACAGACAACCCACAGAGGGGGAGAACATCTTTGCAATCTATGCATCTGAAAAAGGACTAATATCCAGAATCTATAAAGAACTCAAATCAAGAAGAAAAAAAAACAAAAAACAATCCCATCAAAAAGTAGGCTAAGGACAAGATACACAAATGGCCAACGAACATATGGGAAAATGCTCAACATCACTAATTATCAGGGAAATGCAAATCGAAATGATAATGCAATACCACCTTACTCCTGCAAGAATGGCCATAATCAAAAAAGGTAAAAAAAAGGTGTTGGTATGGATGTGGTGAAAAGAAAACTTTTACACTGCTGGTGGGAATGTAAACTATTAGGCTGATGCAAAAGCAATTGTGGTTTTTGCCATTAAAAGTGATGGCAAAAACTTCAATTGCTTTTGCACCAACCTAATAGTACAACCACTACGGAAAACAATGTGGCGATTCCTTAAAGAACTAAAAGTAGAACTACCATTTGATCCAGTAATCCCACACCTGGGTGTCAACCAGAGGGAAAAAGTCATTTTATGAAAAAGATGCTTGCACATGAAATGTTTATAGCAGCACAATTTTCAATCGCAAAAATATGGAACCAGTCCAGATGCTCATCAATCAACCAGTGGATAAAGAAACTGTGATATATATATATATGTACACACACGTATATATGTACACATATATGTATACATGTACACACACACACACACACATATGGAATATGACTCAGCCATCAAAAGGAACAAAATAACAAAATAATGGCATTTGCAGCAACCTGGTTAGAATTGGAGACCATTATTCTAAGTGAAATAACTCGAGAGTGAAAAAACAAACATTGTATGTTCTCACTTATAAGTGGAAGCTAAGCTATGAGGATGCAAAGGCAGAAGAATAATACAATAGACTTTGGGGACTTGGGGGAAAGGATGGGAGGGGGTGAGGAATAAAAGACGACACATTGGGTACAGTGTACACTGCTTGGGTATTGGGTGCACAAAAATCTTAGAAATCACCACTAAAGAAATTATTCATGTAACCAAACATGTTCCCCAAATGACCTGTTCCCCCAAAACCCACTGAAATAAAGAAATGAAAGCCAACTCGAAAGGTCATTTTGGTCCTATTAGTGCAGCTGTGGTCAATAAGTACACATTCACATACCAGAGAGTCCTATCTGCCACAGAGTTGTGAACAGTCTTTCAATTTGTTTCTGCATTAGTGCCTTAATGGGTACAGATATGCCCTGTTGTATACATGGGCAGGAGTTATCTATATGTATTAAACTCTCTGAAAGAAGTCTATTAGCCAGTGTTTTGCTTGTATTTATAAATATGCACGTTCCCTTCTTTTGAGGTATTGATTTTGAGATACTTTGTGTCCTCCATAAGTGAGCTATGGACCATCTCAATCTCTGTTCTATTCTCCTGTTGAATTTCTGAGATAATCATTGATACTGTATCAATTTGAAACATGATCCTGCCTTGAAAAACTTGTGAGTTCCTGTTCCCATTTTCTGGTCTTTGGAAGAAGTTCTTTTACTCTTTTCCTAAACCGTTCCCATAATATAATACCAAATTAAAGAATCACTGATTCTGGAACAGACTTTTGATCAACAAAATATTAGCTTGGCGACTGTTACAAGCATAATAGGAACACCATGTATCATAGATGCATAAATTAACATAATTGTATAACTCATATTATAATGCAAAGGGTCTTAGGCTGCATTAGTAAAAGAAACAAAAATGCTATTCCAGTGACAGAAAGTTATGTTCCTATTATTCTGTTTGTTTCCAACATTTTGGAGGAAAACAACAGTTGTAAGCTAAGTTGTTTCCACCAGAGCTTAAAGGCAAAGCAGGAAGCCATACAATATCAGAAATAGTTAAAGGCACAGAATAAAAAGAGCACAGGAGAAGAGCTAACATGTCTAGGAGGTGATAGATTTATTGAGTACGGCTCCAGAGACATTACTAAGACAACTTCTCTAATGATTGGATGTCACCAGGAGGCAGATGACAGCTAAAAATGAGCAAGAATTCTGATGATGGTTGTGCTCCCATAATGAGATGGGCTGCACTGCAAAACAGGGAGCTTCCTGACACTGGAGGTATCCAAAGAAAGGCTAAATGGCTGACTGTTATTTGAGCTGAAGACAGAGCCCCACTGTGAGCTGGGCTTGTTGACCTCTAATTTCCCTTCCAACCCTCGGAAGCTATGATTAAAATGGAAATGTGAGTCCATACGCAATTCCTAGCACAGAATGAAGACTCTGACAGTAAGGGGTTAGAAAATAATACGAAGGACAAAGAAAAATTTTGAAGAGAGAAGAAAAGAACTAAATTAAAAAAAATTCTCTTGCGCATTGTCTGTGGCCACCCCAGTGAGTGTCTAGAAACCAGCAAAGCAAGGGAAAAATCAAAGAGGATAAAGAGATATGGGAAAACGAAATTATTTCTCTGCTTTCCTCTTCACCACAGAAGATGATGAGAAAGCAGCCTGCCCTGGGGTTATTCTTCCCTGACAGTGAAGGTGAGCCTCTGTCAAGGAGTGATGTGTTAAATGAAAGGGTAAAGGGACAAGAGGAGAACTAAAAATGCCAGACATCACCGAGAAAGGATGCAAGCTCTGAAAGAATGAGAGAACAGCACTCTGGGCCTCCTAACAAAAATGTGTTTTATCTTTCAAAATAGGCACTCTAAAAATTGAGTCCTACAGGGGTGCCCTGCTTGTGATTGGGTTTTAGTAATAGAATGAACACTGGTCCTTGGGAACAGGTGGCCAGAAGCACTTCCTAAGGGAAGGAGGAGGGTGAGCTTCTGGAAGCTGCCAGGACACAAAGTCTTGCTTTCTCTAGTACATAAAGAAGTTAAGAAAACATTTGCTGTGGTTTGCTTGACTGGGGGCGTTTTCTTGGAGCTTCACAGCTGCTGCAAATGTTGGGGACCTTCAGAGAAATGACAGTGGTTCCCAACGAAAGAAAAACAACAGACCTCAAATATTGCATTTTTCATGTCTTTATCCTACTCTGTTAATGTGCAAAGGCCTATACTGGGTGTTTGACAGTAAGACTGCTACAAAGAATAGCTGGACTCCTTGTACCCCACTTCCTCTTGAGGTGTGGCTGTAACTCTACAGGCTGAACAGGTGTTTCCAGTTCATTATTTTCATAAAACCTCACAAGCATCTAAAAGATAGAAAGTTCCTGTTGAGGCCTAGGAAACAGAGACTCAGAGAGGTGTACTTACTAGCCCCAGGTCATATAGCTAGAACTGGACAGAGCCAAGGTGTTGAAACTGAACTGTCTAACTCCAGACCCTACAATTGTCCCTCTAAACTATGAACCATGAAGATATCCTGGCAATTAAACAGAAGCATCCACTACCACAAGGATACCTCTTCTCCCTTACAACAGTCTCAAAGTTAACAATGACAATAAAACAAAAGCAAAAAGCAAAACAAGCTCAGTGACACTGATATTCTCAGTGGCACTTCACTAGACTTTGCCTGTAGTTACATATATGTGTTTCAGAAGATCAGTCCAGACATATTTATAGGTTCAAAGAAAAATACAGCAACACACTAATAACAGGATAGGAAAAGATAAGCCTCTCTCTCGGCTGCATGAAAGAAACCCATGTGGGGAGAACACTGAGCTGTGCAGGACAACGCACTTTGCTTCACTTCAATTGTTGTTGATTTGAATGTCTTGTTTATAATAATGGTGTAGAGATCTAGCTATTCACCCATGTTCTTCTCTTAACTAGCTGTAGGTTCTTGATAAATCATGTGACATTTTGGAAATTTATTTTCTCATTTGATATTGATGGGATGGGACAGCATTATGTCTGAGGCACCTTTTGGTTCTAAAAGTAATGACTCTGGATTTGGGTTGCAACCAGATCATGAAAGATTTTGCATGCCAAGTTAAGGTATCTGGACTTTGTCCTGCATACCATGGAAGAAGCACTGAAGAGTTTTAAGCTAGAGGCTGATATAACAGCGGTAGTATTTTTGGAAAATTAATCTCATAACAGGATGCAGGATGAATTGTACTAAGAAAAGCTTAGTGGTATGAAGTTCAGATAGGAGGTTAATGCAGTAAACCCAGGCCTCAGCAGATAAGGGGATGAACTAGGACCCTGTTCTAGAATCTTTATGTAGGACTGCATTATTAGCTGGGCAAGGTCAAGCCCCTGTTGTACTTGACAGTCCTTCAAATGTGAGGAGACAGTATGCTTTTACTTGGTCACTGCTCTTCCAAGATAAATGTCCCCAGTTGTGACAGCTGATCCTCAAATAAGCATTACTTAATAGGTAAAGGTATTTCAAAGCCAAGAAAACACCTATACTTAATTGGTTGTGTTATATAACCTATCTAATTCACAGTTTCTTCATATGCAAAAGGAAAATAATAGTACCTAACACCCAGAATTTTTGAAAGGATTAAATACAAATGCTTTTGTTCGTGGTTTGGAGCTTAATCAACGTTCGATAAACAGCAATATATTATTATTTTTATGCATCCTACTTACCTTGTCTGTTACTATTTCAGGTTGGAAGTGCTTTTTCTTAGTTTGTGATTCAGAATTAATATTGACAATTCTACTGGCCACTGACTTTGGGCCATGTCTCATTTTGAGCATTTGGCTATGCTCTTAAGTCTCAATAACTCAATAAGTTATGTACTACTATTGACTCCATTCTACAGTCAAAGACATAAGGTACAAGATGATTGAGTAACTTTCCAAAGTCACACAACTAGAGGACAATCACAAAGGCAGTATTTAACAGGCAAGCAAATTCCAGAGTCTATGTCTTTAATCACTACAGAAGGCTTCCTCTCTGATCTGTTCAACGCGAGTATACTGTACTGCTTCAAATACGGGCAGCTGTCGAAGATTGTATCCATGGCTTTACAGCATCTGAATCACACCACTGATATATCAGTTTTACTGTGGCATGAAGTGCTTCTTTCACACAAACTGCTATATTCTTTTCTTGTTTAGTTTGTTGTTTGAAACTTAGCAGGTAATGTACTTGTTAACTTAAATACCACTTAGTTTTGGCTCATTATTTAAACCTACTGATGTTGCTTACATTTATGATTCTAAATTTTAAAACTATCCTGTTCAGCTCTTCTTATCCACAAATATATTGCTTTTTATTAGGATTTCATCAGAATCATTAGGAAATGTATTACAAAGCTGAAGAACCCAGTACAGAATAAAATCATACCTAGTAAGCTGTTCCTAGACTAAAATTGTTATACAATCAATATTCACTGGATATAATTGTTTAACTGGCAATGAATTTATATAGATAAATCCTCTTGCATTTCACAATATTTAATTTTCATTACAAGCATACTTGCTCCTGTGAAGCTTCATCAAATGTCCATTTTTATGTACTGAAATGTGTGCTTTATTCTTTCCACTCTATTAGCTTTGTGACTTTTCCTTAATTTATTTAATTTTCATAAAGCTCTGTCTCTTCACTTGAAAAACAGAGTAAGTCCCACTATACTTATTTTAATTATTTTTTGTTAGAGCCAAATTAAAGAACATCTAAAATTATTAACTTGACATCCCAACCCAGAATCTTATTTTAAAGAGGAAAGTAATAACATTTACATAGAATGCTAACATATAAAAAGTCCTTTTGTGTATTTTTTTTTAATTCTTTACTCTTTGCAACCACCCATTAGTTGGGCAGAGTAAATAATATTATCCTTACTTTGCAGAAAAAGAAACACTGACGCTTAAGAGGTTAATTTCCCAAATCCCAAAAGGGGCATTAGAACTGGAACTTGAGCTCAAGTCTGTTAATCTCAAGTGCATATTACTGCTGTTAAAACCAGTAAAGCCCTGAATGAAATTTCAAGTTAAATAGCTCCACACCTGTGTAAGCCTAGGAAAGGAGACATAAAATAGTAATTATTTCTAAATCAAAACAAAACTACTTCTCTTAGAGGGAAAAGAGGTGATTGATATTACCTTGGAAGGAGCATCTGTGGCAGTTTCCCTTCTGCTACTGCTTCCTCATGGGGACAAGTAGGTTGATGTCTGCATGGCCCAGTGGAACAGAAATTAGCAGATAACTTCTGAATGAAGTTGTGAAAGGAGACTAGCAAAGGTTTCCTACACTAAAGTAATCTCTAGTTATCCTGCCTCTTAGAATTGGAATTATATTAATGATTGATGGCTACACAAGCACTCTTTTTTTTTTTTTTTTTTGGCAGAGCTAGCTGAGGTTTTATTTTGGACCAAAAAAAAAAGCAACTTTGTAGCTGGAGGCATCGGCAAGGGGGGTCCCCAGGTAGTAAACTCCCCTGCGGGTGGGCTGAGGGCTAGGGCTGAGCTTCAGGTGGGTCTCCTGTTCCCAGTGCTACACTGCATGGCGGCCTCCCTCCCAGGCTCTGGGGCAGCGCAGGAGGGGTACAGTCCTACAAGGTGTCCACCTCTGGCCCCTGGGCCTTCAGCAGCCGCTCCTGCACGAGTGGGCCCTGTGCCCGCATGAGCTCCTCGAGCTTCTCCCGAGTGGACGGCAGCAGCTTTCGGGGTGGCCTGGGCAGCGGCTATGGTGGGGCCAGCGGCATGGGAGGGATCACTGCAGTCACGGTCAATCAACCAGAGCCTGCTGAGCCCCCTTATCCTGGAGGTGAACCCCAACATCCAGGCCGTGCGCATCCAGGAGAAGGAGCAGATCAAGACCCTCAACAAGAAGTTTGCCTCCTTCATAGACAAGGTACGGTTCCTGGAGCAGCAGAACAAGATGCTGGGGACCAAATGGAGCCTCCTGCAGCAGCAGAAGATGACTCGGAGCAACATGGACAACATGTTCGAGAGCTACATCAACAACCTTAGGCGGCAGCTGAAGCACTCTTCTTTTAAAAGTTTCTGAAGCCATTAGCTAAAGATTCAGTAACAAAGGTACCCTGAGTGAGAAGTAACCTGCTGTGCGATGGACTCTTCCAGAAGAGTGGGCAGAGATAGTATTCAGATCCTGACAAGAAGAGGAGACAAGTGCCAGGTCACATAACTTCATCTCCCCTAGCTGACCAATTCCCAACTCCAGAAATGCCTGCCCTCTCTCATACACCATTACGTTCAGTGATTCAGTTACTTTCAGAGTCCTGTCTGTGCCAGTGTGGTTGCGCTTGCTATCAGCAAAGCCATCAGGCTTCATTGCTCTTTTTTTCTGATACAAACCCTCAATTAGGACCAACCACAGGAGACCCTCTTCCACTAACTCATGCAAAAAATGTCATCATGGACTGTGTGTTTGGTGGTGAAAGAAAATTTGAGTTCTATTTCCCCTTTCTAAGTGATATGTAATGGTCACGTTCGGTGTCAAAAGCGTGGAAATCTCAAGATGTGATTCTCTATTTTTTTCAAATCTATCTCATATATTCATGTCAATCACAAGAAAATTCTTTATATTTCTCCAGTTGGATAAGTGCACAAGGCTTATTTTCTCATCAACTTACTTGAAAACCTAATTATACTGAACCAGATGTTGTGTTTAACACCAGTAGATGTGACAAGCAGTCGGTTTTTTACAGTGACACAAATATCAATTCAAACTGCTCTGACTCTACTGTGGGAGCTGGATTCTAATGTGATTACAGTCACTGCCTCATATCTTATTTTTAGTTTATTAAATAAAAAAGGGCAATCAAGTGTTGAATGTGCTACAATATACTGAATCTACATGCAATATAGATCTGAGAAAAATAATTAATATTCAAAAAAAATTGAGGAAAAAATAATTTGCATATTAGAATCATTAAATTCTGAAATTAATTCTTACATTCAGTTTGACTTCTTGTTTAAATATAAGAATTAGAGTAAGGAAAAAGGAATTTTTGTCAGAGCCCAAATTCTAACTTTGGCTGTTATTCTAACTGTCCTGAACCTGTGTGTTTAAGTCACCAGGAAGGATAACTTAATTTATGTGGCTATTGAAAGCTATGTCATTCTTCCTGTAGATCCCTGAGTAAATCAGAAAAATTATTGAAAACTACCTATTTTTATTCCAGTCAAATTCTCTGTCTTTGGGGCTAGAGACACTCAGATATATTAGTATTCAGCATGTAATGAAGTACAATGTACTCCTAGTTTAAATCGCTTTGCTTATAAGAAACTCTATTCATGTTGACTAGTTTGATAAAAATGGTTTGATCTTAAGATTTGAAGGCATGGATGACCTTGGTCTGTCTAAAATACAGCAGATTATAGGAGAACAATAACACAAAGTCTCCAGCTATATCGAGACACCTTAATTTAGAGTCTTTTCAACTAGTGAAGAAAGCAAGTAGAAACATAGAAGGGTAATATAGAAGAAAATTCTAAATGTATTAGAACCTATTAAAATGTTGAAAATATTTGAAAATTATAATTGATTTTGTTTCTGATTACAAAGTAGCACAAGGTAATTATAGAAAATTTAGAAAATTGGGAGAAGCAAAAACAAAGAAAACGATACTTTTACTTAAGGTCTGTATTACTTTAGTTCTTTATTTCTAAGCATATACAAAACTCAGACAGAGACATGTACATGCACACAGACTCAAACATGGAGTTGGATCTTAAACAATTTATCTGTGACTGATCTGTAATCTGCTGTGATGGATTTATAGTTTCAATCATGTCATTCATTTTAAGACAATTTTTACATTAGTCATTTAACAGACCAATTAGGTGTCTATTAGTCATCTATTCTACCTAGCTACGGTACAATGTGTTGTGATGTTTGTAGTTTTTACCCTTTGTTCCTGAATTTGGGAAATTCAGAGATCAAGGGGAATTTAAAATATTCCTTTTGCTCCATGTGTCTTGATTTGAGTATTTATATATTTTAATCTAAAGTATATCAGAGGCAAAGGCTTTATCCAGACCAGTAACATTAGCAGTGAACCACTTGCTTGATGTTAGGAGAGAACATGGCATTGGAAAACTACATTATTTCATGTATGTTGGTACTTTAGACAATTATTTTGTATCTTGTGCTAGAGTGATGATGAAAAATATCCCCGCTACCCAAACATAAACTTGAATCTTAAAAATAAATTTTAACAAGAGTTCCAAATGAGATAATCAGTGTGAAGCTGCAATATACATTTAAATTAAACACCACTTTCCCAAAGGTAGAGGAAGGGTTATATCATTGGTAAGGCAGTGACAATGGGAGGAACTGTAGTGTATTTTTAACGTAAGTATCACTGAGAGTTAATGGCAGAGGTTCTGACTTTGGTGTAAGTTTTTTCTGTTTTCTCAGGAAAGAAAAGATTTCCAGAGGACTAAGGTTTAGGTGAAAAGGAAATGAGTTGTTCCCTGTTCTAACCTAGACAAGTCTCTCATATTCTCAGAGGATGGGAACACTTCTATGAATACCTGTACCAATCCTAATGGAGTAATGATCTATTGTTATGAGTTTAAAGAAGTCTCCGTGCCTCCAGTGTAATTTAACTCAATAAAAATAAGAGAGAATTGCAGAGTGGGGCCACTTAATCAAACAGTATGTTCCAAAACAGCTCCCAATGGAAACAGCTGCTCCCAGCGAGGACAATTTCGAGTTCAAGACAATTTGTAAATATCAGTTCCTGCTGTTGAACGTTTCCTCTTTATTCTTGTTTAAACTTCATCATTAGATTTTTAGTTGTCTAGTCGTACCTACCATTTTAATGAAATCCAGCTTGATTTCAAACGATCGTCTAATCTACTGTTTTGCCTGGGGTACTATGTACTCACCCAAATTCTGGTACCTTATCTGACCCCTGCCTTACCTGACTTCTTTCATAATTGATGCCGCATGCTTTATATAAGAAAATAATTTTCCATATATGTACAGGTATGTTTCTGAGGCCTCTATTTTATTCTTTTCATCAATGTGTTTACCCATGAACAGGAGTACAGTGCATTAATTAATGTAACTTCATGGTGAGTCTTAATATACGGTAGAGCAAAAATCTGCAATTTCCCTGGCCCTTCTTATATTTAAATTTTAGACTTTGTTTATTTTAATCAGAATTGCACTGAATCTAAAGCACAACTAAAGAACAATTGATATCTTTAAAATACCATTTCCTTAACCTTGAATGCATCCTCATTTCCATTTATTTAGGTCTTCATTAATGCATCTTACAGTTTTATAATTTTTCCTATTTATGTCTTGCATATTTACTATTTATAGTTTATTGATAATCTTTGATAAGATAACAAATAATGTCCTCTTTGCAATTACATTTTTTTTGGTTATTTTCAGGGCATAGAATGGCAGTTTTCTTTTTGCATATTAATCTTTTGTTTAGCAAGCTTACAGAACTCTTCTATTATTTTTAATATTTTTTCTGGAGATTGTATTTGGTTTTCCATGTTACAAAATTACATTATTTATAAATAATGACAGTTTAATTTATTCCTTTCCAAACCCTATCCTTCCAATATCTTTTTGGGGGGCTTTGGGAAAATGGTAGAATTAGATTTTTTGAGTAGGAAATATTTGGACCTATTTGGCCAGAAAGGAATATTGTTTAAAATAGCTAGCAAAATGTCCAAGAGGGAGTTCTAAAAGGCAAATAAGTGAATTTGGACTTTATTCCAATAAGGATGTACTAAACAGTTTTGAAAGATGATTAGATGATGGAAGAGTTATTTGGAGTATAGGGCTAATTAAAGAGAGATGGACTACAGAGGCTGGCTAGAAAATAATTTTAGTCATCAAGGCAATAAGTGATAATGGCATGACATGAAGTATCTCTGTGGACATAAGAATAAAAAATAGAAAATAGATGTTAGGTACTATCCAGGAAGAGACTGACTTACCACAGTGTTCAAGAGAAGGAAGAACAAGAGAGGGAAGAATCTAAAAGGACTCAAATTTAAGCTTTGGTGACTAGAAAAATAATGGTATTGACAGAGAAATATAAAATTCCATAGGAGAAATTGCTTGGGGCTTTGGTTTCCTGACTTATTTGCAATTTTTAAAAATTAAGACCATCCTATTCACAAACCATCAAAAACCATCCTATTCACTTGCTTAAATATCTACAACTCATTGATTTCTTAGTACAGTCACAGAGCTATACAATTGTCTCCATAATCAATGTCAGAACATTTTTTACCATCTTCTGAAAAAACAAAACCAAACAAAAACAGAACAAAAATCTCATACTCATTAGCCGTTACTTGCAATTTTCCCAAATTCACAAACCCTACTCAACCACCATTCTACTTTCCATCTCTGTAGATTTGCCTATTCTGGAATTCAGTATAAATAGAACTATATGGTGTGTTGTCCTTTGTGATGGACTTCTTTCACCTAGACTACTGTTGTCAAGAATTACCTCATATATAAGTGCTGTATTCTTTTTTATTGGTGAGTAATATTCCATTTTATGGAAATATCACATTTTGTTTATCTATTCATCAGTTAATAAAAATCTGAGTTATTTCCACTTTTTGATTATTGTAAAGAGTACTGCTGTGAACATTCATGTACAAACATTTTATAGATGTGTATTTTCATTTTACTAGAAGGGGAATTGTTGAGTCATGTTGGTGACTCTATATTTACATTTTTGAAGAAATACCAAAATATTTTCCAAAGTGGCTGCAACTTTATTCATTCTTATCAACAACGTAAATGGTTCAATTTTCTCCACATCCTTGACAACACTTGATATTATCTTTTTGATTATAGCTCTCCTGGTGTGTATGAAATAATATCTCAGTGTGATTTTCATTAATATTTCCCTAATGGCAAATGATGCTGATCATCATTGTTGCTTATAATTATTCAAATATGCTTAATAACCATTTGTTTATCTCCTTTGGAGAAATGTCTGTTCCAATCATTTGCCCATCTTTTAATTGGATTACTTTTCTTTAGTAAGCTTTAAGAGTTTCTTTAGAAGTTGTGAGATACAGCTTCCTTGAAAGCTATATGCTTTGCAAATATTTTTGTCCATTGAGCGACTGTTCAATTTGTTTTGAAGTAAAAAATTGTTTTTAACTTTGTAGGAGACCAATTTATCTATTTAAAAAAATTATTTATGTATTTATGTATTTATATATTTATGTATTTATTTTTGAAACGGAGTCTTTCTCTGTCACCCAGGCTGAAGTGCAGTGGCACAATCTGGGCTCACTGCAACCTCTGCCTCCCAGGTTTAAGTGATTCTCCTGCCTCAGCCTCCTGAGTAGCTGGGACTACAGGTGCACGCCACCATGCCCAGCTAATTTTGGTATTTTTAGTATAGACCGAGT
This sequence comes from Pan troglodytes, assembly GCF_028858775.2. Classification (NCBI taxonomy): domain Eukaryota; kingdom Metazoa; phylum Chordata; class Mammalia; order Primates; family Hominidae; genus Pan; species Pan troglodytes. The sequence continues at coordinate 152,294,038 of NC_072404.2, read as the reverse complement.
TTCGCCATGTTGGCCAGGTTGGTCTTGAACTCCTGACCTCAAGTGATCCACCTGCCTCGGCCTCCCAAAGTGCTGCGATTATCGGTATGAGTCACCATGCCCAGCCTAAAAATCTATTTAAATGTCATATCCAATAAATCAGACTAACTCAAGGTCAAGAAAATGCATTATCCTGTTTTCCTCTTTTTTAATATAATTTTAACTCCCATATTTATATCTATGATCCATTTTAGTTTGTTTTAATGTATAATGTAAGGTAGTTGTATGAATTTATTATTTTGCATGTGGATATCCAGCTGTTGTGGCACAACTGTTGAGAAGATTAATCTTTCCCCAGTGAATTATGATGACATCTTGTCAAAATCACTTAACCATAAATGTAAGGTTTTATTCTGTCTGACTAGAAAAGATTGGGTAGGGTACGCTCCACTTCTGTTTTGTCAAAGATTTGATATAGGATTGATACAAAGTCTTCTTTTAAGCATTTAGAAGAATTCACCAGTGAAGCCATTTTGGTCCTCATTTGAGCTTTATGAGGGAAGTTTTCAAATTACTAATTCACTCTCTTTACTATGTCTATTTCCACTTTGTTTCCTCCTTAGTCGGTTTCATTAGTTTGTGTGTTTCTAAGATTTTGTCCGTTTTGTTTATGTAACCTAACTGGTTGACAAACAGTTGTGCGCTGTATTCCCTTATAGTCCTTTTTATTTCTGTAATACCCATAATGTAAATTTTGAGTCAGATTATTATTTTTGTTTTTATTATTATCATTACCCCACCAAATACAACCTACACGGATCACTAGTAAATCAAATAGGTACAGAGAGAGTTTTCCAAAAATCTCAGAAGTTTGGCCCCCTTGTCCTTTGTGCTGGTTTCTAAGGCAACCTTAATTAAAACCCACGACTACATAGAATATAACTGAAAGTTCCTTGTGTTGCACAAAACATTATACATTTGTTTATCTCTGATCAATCTACTGAATTTCAGGTGTATTCTAGATATTCTTGTTTGGGAAACTGGATATCTGGATTCGAAGTGTATTTTTCAGTCACCTCTCTGGAAGTAAAAATTGAAGCAATACGTGAAGGAGTTAAGAAGAGAAATGCAGTCTTCAAAGGGACAGATCAGGGAGGCAAGTCTGGACAGTGTATGGCAGGTCAGCAAAGCCAAAGGAGAGTACTATACAGGAGTATCCAGGAGTGGACAACATCACAGAGATAACAGCTCACAATTTTGAAAGGATCTTTGGATTTCATGATGGGGGAGGTGCTGGTAACTGTTTCAGTACATTATGGTGCTTTGTGTGATCTACAGTCAACTGTCACCAGTTGTAAGTATCTGTGCTTTGGAATGTGCATTACTAGGCTTCCTCAGTACCCAAAGGTATCTTCATAGCTCCAGGAGGTTCTTCTCATTTCTATGTGCTGTCTTAAGCTGCTTCTGCCACTTTGAGGCTTGGGGCTCGCCACTTTAGGAATCAAAATCTTTATCACTTAACTGCTATACTTAGGGCATTATCTCTCCCTGGGTTTCAGCTGTTCCTGCTGTGCATTTGCTGGAACACAAATCTCTATCTGTCTTTGTGCCCAAAGTAGTTTCACCAAATAGAACATTAGAGAAATGTTATTTCCCCAACATACCTAAATTATCTTATCAAAAAAGGCATAGTTTTGAACATGTTTCTATCTGTTATTTACACTCACTTCCAAAAAGATTCTGAAGATGTTTATAAACAATAACTGTGCACATATCTAAGCCATTGAAAACTAGAACGAATCAAAATAATCCTAGTAGTAAGGAGATAATCGTACCAGAAAACTTAGGATAGAATAATTCCTGTTCCTGTGACTGACATCCTTTTAAACCCTAAAACTATTACAGATAGAGCAAAGAGGTAATATGTGGTAAGGATCTTTCTATCCTTTTTTTTTTTTTTTTTTTTTTTGAGAGAGAGAGTCTGGCTCTGTAGCCCAGGCTGGAGTGCAGTGGCGCGATCTCGGCTCACTGCAAGCTCCGCCTCCCAGGTTCACGCCATTCTCCTGCCTCAGCCTCCTGAGTAGCTGGGACTACAGGTGCCCGCCACCACACCTGGCTGATTTTTTGTATTTTTAGTAGAGACGGGGTTTCACCGTGTTAACCACGATGGTCTCGATCTCCTGACCTCGTGATCCACCCTCCTTGGCCTCCCAAAGTGCTGGGATTACAGGCATGAGCCACCGCGCCTGGCATTTTCTATCCATTTTTTTTTTCCTGTCGTATAAGCACTGATGATTTTAGCTGCAGAATTAATATATCAGCAAAAAATCTCCTAGAGAAAGGTTTCTCAAATTTTAATTTTAAACTTAAATTTTAATTTAATGATTGTGCAAACAAGCTGAGGATTTTATTACACTGAAGATTGTGATTTAGAAGGTCTGGGACCCGAGCATCTGCATTTCCTCCTAGATCCCAGATGAAGTTAAGACATGTAAGATCCTTTTTGAAACCTTTATTATTGGCCTCAGTCTCCCAAGTAGCTGGGATTACAGGTGTGTGCCACGATGCCTGGCTAATTTGTTTTGTATTTTTAGTAGAGTTGAGGTTTTGCCATGTAGGCCAGGCTGGTCTCAAACTACTGACCTCAGGTGATCTGCCCACGTCGGCTTCCCAAAGTGCTGGGATTACTGGTGTGAGCCACCACGCCCGGCCTCTTTCTTTGTTTTAAGTGCTTCTCATACATGCATTTATTGAGCTTCTTCTTTGTTCTTCTTTCTTCTTTATGTTTCATTAATTGGCAGAGGTTGCATTAAGTGCAATCTGGCAATCTCTGCCAATTAATGAAACATTCAATCCATTCATACTTAATGTGATGACTAACAGACTTGATATTAATCATTTCATTTCATTTGGTTATTATTTATTTTTCTATGTGGTTTCTTTAACTGTTTCCTATTTTTACTGATTGAATTATTTAATTTCATATTTTTCTCTTTGTTAACTTGGAGTTGCATTACCTCTCTCAAACTAGTAACCTTTATTCCTCTTGGATAAATAGGCACATTTTTCTTTACTATTTGAAAGCAAAATGCAAATACTCCACTCCTCCTCTATTTTCCTGTGTTGCTCAGTTCCACATTTGTTCACGTTCTTTTATTTTCTTTTCTGTATGATTCAGGGTTTTCTTGTTTATTTAACCACGAGGTTATTGTCACCCATCCACTAAGTCCTTCTACTTTATGGTGACATCTGATTGACAGCTCTTATGTGGGAAAGATAAGTCTCAGAGTGGCAAGAAGGAAGGAGAAAATAAAGGGACTAGCAAAAGAAGGAGAGGTGAAAAGGAGGACTCTCTTTTCTTCCTGGGCCCTGAACCTCCCTAAGGAGGTATCCCTGGAACCTAGTAGAGGTAGGAGGCAGCAACTGTATATATTTTTATATCCTTCAGCTCCCCTGAATTGGCAGTGAAAATTTGGGTGGGCCAAGAGTCAGAACATATAAACTTCTCAGATAAATAGCTGGGTCCACAAAAATTAAGGGAGCAAGAGACACATACTTTCTTTGCTCTGTTCATTAAAAAAAAGAAAGAAAGAAAAGAAAAAAATATGCTTTTAGAGGCAAGGAGAAGGTTCCAAGAGTTTGAATTTGATCCAAAGTTAAGATGTTTGGCTAATTCAATTAGTAAATTTGAAACTGCTTCCAGAAGATAAGTCAATAGGATAAAAAAAAATAAAATGACCAAAAGTTCTAGAAATCTATCTATTGATCCTGGAAAATCCTTCACGTGATCGCATATCGTCTGCACACAACAGAACCTAAGAGGAGGGGAATGGAAGCCCTTTATTCTGTGATCCTGGATCAACAGCAATAACCAACATTGTTTACAGCGCTTTACACCCTCATCAAATGCATCATATAGAGCCTCTTATTTCATCCTCACAGCAACCCTGTGAGATAGCTGCTATTTTTGTTTCCATTTGCATCTCAAGTTACATAATCTTATTCTCAGAGATTAAATAGTGGCCAAAACCTCAATTAGTTTTGCACCAACCTAACACTTTACCCCTGAAAAGAAAGTCAGTAAATGGTTCCATTGGTATTCAAATGAGGTATCTGATTCTAAATCATGGGCTCTTTCCAGTATGCAGCACTGCCAGGAATGGTATAGCTGCAGCTCCTTTGCGCTACGGTCTTGAAATCATAAGTGAATTCTTCTCTGAAGAATATTTACTAAATAATCTCATTTAGAAAGACATAGCAGCTGGAATAGTCACACTGCTAACTCAATCAGTTTCATTATTTACAATGAATACAAGTAAAGTGGATGAGTATTAAAAACATTGTTTCCTCTGATGTTTTGAAGGATCATGAAGCATGTGACCATGTTCCAGGATCAACATAGTATACAATGTGCAAACCTCCACTCTTAACATTCAGAAAATAATCACTACAAATTATTAAACATCTACTACTTTCCAGTCTCTATGCTAGATATTTTACATATTGCATTTACTTTAAAACCAATAAAGAAATTATTATTATCTCAACCCACTTAGGGGAATCATGAGGCCCAGAGAAGTTAAGTAAATTGTGCAAGATCACACAGGCAGAATTTTTGGATTTGATACCAGGTTTAACCGTTAGAGCAATTTATGGCAACTTTTTTCTTTCTTCTTGTTCTTATTCTTGTGATTCTCCACCAATGCTCCTCCCTCCTTCCTCTGCTTCTTTTTCTTGCTCGTATTTTAATGTTCTTATACATTTAATGTCCCTTTCCCAATACACTCTGTGCAAGATTCTCTCCAGTGATGCCACAGAGCAAGAAACAGTTCTGTTTCTGGGAAAAGAGCTGATATATGAAAAGTAAAGACAAATCTTGATTCAGATTAATAGAATTTGTTTATTACACACACTATAGCATATCAAAAATACTCCAAATTTCATAATTCTGTTTTCAGGGTCCATATCATGAGTCTGCTTCCTAGGAGTAACTAACTTAAATATCCTTATGACATGGTGAAATTTTCTGCACAGAATCTTAAAATTCCCTTCAATACCTATATTTAAATATTTTTTCCTGGTGATGAAAATAATGAAGGTATACCTGATTTTTCTAATAAATAGAACTCTATTGATTCCATTTCCACACCGATCTCAAACAACTTGTCATTTGAATAAAACCATTATTTTGGAAATGTTGCTCATAGGTAGCATGTTACAAGGTAATTCATTTTATAATTTGTCTATCCTGGCATAAATATGCCCCATGGGGCTTAATGCTTCCTTGAGAGATCTGTAAGAGTACAATTTACTTAATAATATTTCCCTTCTTTTTTTTTCAGTTGCATTATCTAGGGTCTAGTCAACTAGTAGTGATGATGATTACTTTTGGTGCCAAAACAAATGTTAGCATTTAAAACCTTGTCACACACACACACACACACACAAACACACACACCACCACCACCATTTTACTTACACACAGGGAGTGAGGTTCAGAGAAGCTCAACAATTTATCTAAGGTCACATAGTCACTTGGTTTGCTCCTAGCACACCAGAGACTATAATCCAGAAGTTTAGGTTTCTGGGCCCAAGAGCCTTCTGGTGGACCACCCATTCCTCTGTCTGAACTGCAGATAAACTAATAATAATGAGCATAAAAGTAACAACTAGTACATATTGAGTGCTTACTGTGTATGTAGGTGCTGTTTTAAGAGCTTTGCATATTATAGCTTATGAAGTAGTTGATAAATTTACTCAAGATCATATTTCTGAAAAGAGTAAAAATGTAAAACCAGGCCATCTGACATCAGGAGCTGACGTCCTAACTGTTACACTATTAGCATATTCTAAGGTATGAAGCAATTGGTGACTTTAAGGCAAATAGAAAATGCGTATTGTAGATGTTGTCACTTGGATGGTAGAGACTGCAACAAGGGGATCCACTGAATATGCTAGTTTAGGCAGCATGGCTTGGTTTTCTAAGTTTATCTTTGGGTATAAATAGAATTTCATCAATTATGTCTCCATACATCTGACAGCTGCAGCAGGAGCACCATCAGGAGGCATTGCAAGCACAATGACTGCCTGTTTCCTGGACGCTCACAGCAGAGTATATAGTACGCAGAGGAGTTGAGACAGATATAATAAACTCCTGGGTCTCAATTCTCTTCCACAAGTAGCTAATTTCTTCCATATAATTCATTCCTATCACCTCCTTTGCAATGTTTCATGCTACCATTTTCATGAGCAATTTGAACTCCACTGCCTCAGTTATAAGACATGGAATAATAGGACTCCTTATTTAACTTATTTACCTGAGTACCTAGTTAGAAATAGTCAAATGTTGCAAAGTCCAAGATCTGAGAGTTATAAACATAGATTTATGTGATGGAATAGAATGCATGGATTTCCACACTGGGACAGAGATTGATCAGTTCTTCAACCCAGACAGTGATGCCAAAATGTTTATGATTCTACCTTTCTATGGGCAGCAGTCTATTCCTGCCTGACACATCATAGGTGTTCAAAAATATGTCAACTAAATTAATTTGAGTTAGATTTATGTTTTAATTTTAAATTTTTATTTATTTTTATTTTTAATTTTTATCTATTTATTTTATTTTTGAGACAGGGTCTTACTCTGTCTTACTCTCAGTCTGGAGTGCATTATAAGGACTCACTGTAGCCCCGACCTCCCAGGTTTAAGCAATCTCCTGCCTCAGCCCCCAGATAGCTGGGACTATAGGCATGCACCACCATCCCTGGCTAATTTTTTGTATTTTTAGTAGACGTGGTGTTTCACCATGTTGGCCAGGCTGGTCCCAAACTCCTGGACTCAAGCAATCTGCCCACCTCGGCCTCCCAAAATTCTGGGATTATGGTGTGAGCCACCATGCCTGGCTAGCTAGACTATAAGTAGGGGTTAGGGACAACAGATTAAAGCCTGAAACCAGAATCTAATAATTGTAGGCACTTTGCTCCCAGGAGGCAAATAGAAGGTGTATTTACATCTGGCAAGCATTCAGTAAAAGCTTGAAGTCAATGCCAGGAAATATTGAGTGTCAGGCATGAAATCAGCAGAGGAAAAGGAGATGCAGTGAGACAAAGATAAGGAGACTTGAAAGTGAGTCAAGAGCTGTTTTAGCTAAAAAGCCCTGAATATTTCTGCAGAGACAGGAGGTGCCAGGGATTAGTTTCTCACTACCCAGTCAATGGGGTGGGATCCTCTCTTACTTACGTGATATTGGAGGGTCATGAATGGCTATCTCAAAACACCCCTTATTTTCTATTGTAGACTTCCCATCCAGAAAAAAAAAAATTAAAGCTGTTTATAGTTTTACATTGTTCTTTGTTTTTGGACAAAATGAAAGAATAATCAATTAACATACCCTTTGAAAAGTTAGATCTCGTTTTACTTACCACTTAATTGTTCTGCAGTATTGAGTATATGTTATACAACTTTATTGAGCCCCAAATTTCTCTAAGAAATATGGGGTTGATAACACCCAAGGGTCTAGACATGAATTTGACCAGTACCTAGATTAACTAGATAAGATAAACAAAGATAGAAGTTTCTACTTGGCCAGCAACCGGATATCTGGCATCCAGTTGGATAGCTATGATAAGGCCAACATAAACATAGCCTTCATTAGTAGAAATGGGGAGTTTGGTTTATGAGAAGTAGCAGTCATTTTACAGTCAGCACTGCTCAGAGCACATCTGGAGGGTTATTTCCATTTATTATGTTGCATTTTAAGTGGGACATTAACAGACTACTGCATATTAGCTACTTAAAGGGAAGGATCATAGCTTATATTATTTTATCTTCTATAGCACCACACAATACCTTGTATTCAGTAAAAATTTGATAAGTGCTTTCTGAATGGAGGAGTCAACAAATGATTATGAAACTATGGCAGAGTAGATGTGAGTGTAAGAGCTCAGTTCAAAGAAGAATAAGTGAAATATTAATACTCCTTATGAAATACTCTGTGTTACACCCAGAAGATAGTACCATGAAAAACGGATGAAAGTTATGAAAAGCAAAATGTGGCTTACCATAAGAAGGAGCTTCACGACAATTGGGGCTGCCTGGAGCAGAGTGTTGGCAAGGATGAAACTGTGCTGGAGGTGTTAAGCAGTGTGTCAGTGACCACTGGCAGCAGAGGGGACCACCATGTTGTATGGGGAGTCTGCCTGTGTAGCTGTTTGAATCACTTCCACTGACAAATCTGTGATTTTACATTTACTGATCCCAACATGTGAAAGTGACTATAAACCTACAACCTTTGGGCAAAGTATCAGCGGGGTGGTATTTAATAGGAATATTAGAAATAATGTGTGTATGGATGAAGCTGGAAACCATCATTCTCAGCAAACTGTCGCAAAGACAAAAAACCAAACACCGCATGTTCTCACTCATAGGTGGGAATTGAACAATGAGAACACTTGGACACAGGAAGGGGAACATCACACATCAGGGCCTGTTGTGGGATGGGGGAGTGGGGAGGGATAGCATTTGGAGATATACCTAATGTTAAATGACGAGTTACTGGGTGCAGCACACCAACATGACACATGTATACATATGTAACTAACCTGCATGTTGTGCACATGTACCCTAAAACTTAAAGTATAATAATAAAAAAAGAAAATATATACAACTGAAAAAAAAATAATGTGTGTACATACCACATTTGCACACACATGTTGTTTCTTAGGAAACATATGTATTTGGGTGAACAGACAGGAAGTTATTTTTAACATGCTTATTTGCAGAAGATGAGAATTTAAAAGTGCAGTTTATCTCATTTAAGAATAATTTTATTTTATTTACTTATTGTTATTTTTAGAGGAAGAGTCTCACTCTGTAACCCAGACTAGAGAACAGTGGCATGATCGTAGATCATTGCAGCCTCAAACTCCTGAACTCAAATGATCCTGCCACCTAAGTCTCCTTGAGTAGATAGGACTATAGGCACACACCGCCACACCTAGCTAATTAAAAAAAAAATTTTGTAGAGACAGGGCTCTTGCCTGGTTGCCCAGGCTGGTTTTGAACTCTTGACTTCAAACAATCCTCCCACCTAGACCTCCCAATTTGCTGGGATTAAAAGCATGAGACATCATTTTTGTTTTTTAAATTATGAAAGTCTTTTTAAAATAAAAACATAAAAAAGCCACTTGCAACACTAATGAAAATATCATTAGGATACATGGTATATGCACATGCAAGTTGAGATTTTAGTGTGTGGATTCTATTCTGTAGCTTTGGGGGTTCCTTAATGCAGTGTAAGTCTCTTTGTGTCAAGTGACCAATTCTTTCTAAGAAGCTACTCAACTCTCTGTGCTTAACATTGGCTGAATTAGGGTAAAAAAAAATTGATTGGATTGAAACAGCTCATCAGTTGCTTGGCTAACAAGGAAATTTCATACCTGAATCCTCTGATCCGTTTGTGTAGACAGAGCAGGGAGCACATTCCAGGGAGGGTGTGAGGAATGTACACAGTTCATGACATGACTATTGTGGTCACCAGAACACAAAATCTGGCTTGGGAATTTCACATCTTTACTGACCACAGTAGGAAAAAAAAAAAAAAGCTAATAAGTATCAGTTGTATTTTTTTAAAATCATTTATGACCTCGGCTTTTATAAGATGTAGTAGTACTCTCCTTGTGGCTGCCAGATGTGTGGCTAAATGACTTAAAGAAAATATCTTCCATAAAATCTGGTGTGAGACTTATGATAATGATCTAATAATGCTCTGCCCTATTAAATCTACCAAATGGCATTGTAATTAAGGTTTATTTAAGGGTTGAATTTGCTAAGCATTTAACATGTGATAGTTTATTTAATCATAACAGCACCCCTTTTACACCATTCCTATTATAATCCCCATTTAATAGATAAGTACATTGATACTCAGAGGATTCAGCAAGTATATGAATCACCTTCTACGATCCCTTTGTAAAGTGTATTTTCCTTAGAAAAAACCCAAAATGATCTCTCTCAGGCTAGGTCAGCATAAAAATGCAAAGAAAGAAGAAAAAACAATGCAACATACAGAGCCTTTGGTAATAAGATCAGAGTGTCATTAAAACTTTCTAATTGCTCCTAGTTGCTCAGGAAAGAGTCCAGGAATGCTTCCCAGAATAATAACCTCCAATTCATCAATTAAAAGATAAGTTGCCATTATCTAGGCCAATTTGAGAGAGTTACAGGCGCCAAGATGCAGAGGAAAGCCAGAATATGATGTGTGGTAGAGCTCAGACAGGGCAGGAAGATGAGGGAACTGTAGATAAATGTGTGTAGACATAGAGTATGGAAAGATATAAATGAATAGTAAGCTATGGCAGAAGATCCCAGAGGATGTTGAATGTTATATAAAGGAGCTTTGGCTTTTTTACTAAGAAGTACAAGAAGCTTTAAGCCAGTGAACAGATTTGCATTTCCAAGCAATAACACTAGTTACTTATGTAGAGAAGAGCAGGGCCAGAGAGGTAGCCTACTTAAAAAAATGTTATTACATGAATCTAGGGGAAATATGATGTTGGACCAAACTAAGGTAGTGCCAGAGCAAATGCAAAGGGATTTGGGAAATGCTTGTACAGTAAAATTGACAGTATTTTTGGTAGATGAGATGTGTTGCAGGACAGAAAACAGAGTCAAGGATGACACCAAAGTTGCTGCTTGAGCAAATGAGCTTTGGGAGAGAATAGATATCAATGCTGACTCCTGAGCATCTCCCAGGGGTCAGTTGAGGCTGGAGAGCATGACTTTGCAGTTGTTCTAATTTGCATGAATGGGGTGGGCACAGTGGCTTATGCCTGTAATCCCAGCACTTTGGGAGAATGAGGCAGGCAGATCACTTGAGGTCAGGAGTTTGAGATGAGTCTGGCCAGCATGGCAAAACTCTGTCTGTACTAGAAATACAAAAATTAGCCAGGCATGCGCACCTGTAATCCCAGCTACTCGGGAGGCTGAGGCACTTGAACCTGGGAGGGGAAGGTTGCAGTGAGCAGATATGCCACTGCACTTCAGCCTGGGTGTGAGAGTGAGAATCTGTCTCAAAAAAAAAAAAAAAAAAGAAAGAAAGAAAGAAAGAAAATTGCATGAATGGTATATTTCTACAGCATCAATTTGGGGGCAAAAAGTAGCATCAGAGAAGGCTGACTTTTTATCCAGGAAAGGTGATTTTCTGAGTAGGGGTGACAAGAAGGCAGTGGGGAAAGTAATGTGAAGTAATAGCAAGAGTATTGCAGTGATGTATCTTAGAATCTAAACCAGTGAGAGGCAGAATTGCAGAAAGAAGGGAACTAGCAATACGGGTAAATTAAAGAGGCCACATGCTGAAAGTCCTCATCCACGAGGGACACATGCAATTGGAATAAGAGAGCTGTAAGAATGGGGAGCTGTCAACTTGAACTTCAGAGAATGGAATGATTTTTTGGGGGATTTTAAGAGATCATGTAAGCTGTTCCAGATGTTGATGGTCTTCTGGGTTTGGATGGTTGAAATGGAGTAAAGGCAGACCTCATTGGAGACAATGAAGAGAAGGGATTGAGAGACTAAATTACTATAGGTGTGGACACTTCAGGCACCCAGGATGATGGGAAGACTCAAAGCAGTGTTAAGGAGATTGTGCCAGGTGTAGGAGACAGAACGACCTGGAGGTTAGTAAATGACAGGGGTGAGAAGAAGGAGACAGAACGACCTGGAGGTTAGTAAATGACAGGGGTGAGAAGAGCAAGGTTTGAGCGACAGGAGAGCAGGGTGTTTTCCACCACTGTGTAGAAGGGTCTGGAAGCATTTTCTAGGAAGCTTGGAGGACTCCAATATCCACATCTCATTCCTGAGGTTCTAGGGCGTCTTCCATTTGAGATGGCTGCAGAGAAAGTGGTGCCCCTAAGGGAAAGTAACATCAGAAGTTAGAAGGGATATTTAGGAAAACAGCTAAATGTCCTCCCTCTCACACGTCTCCTTGGGAAGGAGAATTTTTCGTGATAGTAACAAGAAATGTGAAGGTGATGGTGGAAAGCTTTGGCAGAAGTGAGCTGATGAAGAATTTGAAGAGGAAACACTGAGTGTCATGAGTTTGAGACCACAGAGGAAACTGAGTCACTAGAGGCTTTTTGAGCTTATGCTTTGAGAAACAATGATAGGAATCTAAGGTGTGATGAGCTTAAGGTGGCTATAATTGCTTTTCCCAAAATAATTAACATGCAAATATGGTTTACACATGCTTAGGGTGTAGAGAACAAAAGAAGTGTGGCCCAGCCTGTAAGGGCAAAAGGCAGTAGGGCAACAGCCCCCGGGGTCAGTGCCTTCATGATTCCCCCAGAGATGTTCTAAGCTGCAGTTTCAATATGCTATCTAGAGCCTCAAAAATGTGGTCAGTATAAATTCACAATGCAGAGCTGATGAGCTCCACTCATCACTGATGATGAACATAGTATGTTCTCAGACTATGTAAATGAATGTGAGAAGACCTCATTTGAGTTCAGAATCTCAGTCACTTGCAAACATGGGTGGTCAACTACTTAATCACCTCATTATGCACCCTCGATTTGTTTTACTAATAACTATAAAATAAAGGAGCTGAGGTGCAAAATGTTTCACTGTCATAACTAAGGGGACACACAGAGTTCATATGTTGACAGCAACAGCTGACAAGAGCCTGAAAAAACAGGAAAAGATGAAAAAACCTGAAAATCAGTCACAAAAATGCACAGCTATCAGAATAGCAGGGGTTATTTCATTAAGGTTGAAATGTCACCATATAAGGTTGAAATGTCACCATATTTCTGCATCCCCTGGGAGCTTCACTACATTGCATTTTCTAATCCTATAAGCATTTTTGAAGTAGTATGAAATCCTAGTTATTGACAAACATTGAGGAATACAGGAAAAAAAAAAAAGACCACGTCACCATGAGATAAATATCTAGGGAAATAAACAATCCGAAGGTCAATGACCACTTTGACTGAAGTATACATAAGAACCCAATAGAGCTGAAAGGGCCAAAATAATAAAAGTTAAGGTGGGTAACAAGTCAGAAGAAGCTTAGTGCAGGATGTGAAACAAATAGAATCATGAAAGTTGAGTGGGTGATTGCCCCTAGAAATGGAGAGAAAGGGCTTTCTGGAAAAGTAGAACACCAGAGACATAGACCTGTACAACATCACGGTACACTGGGTTTATAGGGTCACAGAATTAAGCATGGTAGGGAGAGAGAGAATAAACTGGAGTGGTAAGTAGAAACATGATTTTGAAGGACTTATTAGAATATGGACTTATCCTATAGGTAACAGAGGTTATTGAAGAATTCTAAACAGGAGAACAACTTGACTAGGTTTGCAAGTTAGTAAGAGCATATTCGCTTCCTTATAACTATGAATGTGAGATTTCAAGTAATTTGAATACTAATTAATATTCTAATATTTATTTTAATTATCAAATTAAGGTAAACCATATTCACTAGAGCTTTAGAATGTATGATAATATCTAACATTTAAAGAAGTACTTCTATCTGATTGAAAAGTTTAGTAAAAGCATCTTGACCTTAGTATGATCGTATTTAAGAAATTTTAAATTTAAAAGTGCATACCACCACTTTTTGGAAATTCACTTCTATACTGTGAATGTCATTTCTTCCCCAGTAATGCCAGACAAATGATTGTCTTCATACAGTGTCTTGAACCAAGAACAAGAAAGATAAAATATTATAACATGTCTTAGGGGTCTCCAAAAGTTGTCTATTCAGGATAATATAGAGAAAAATGGCCAATTCTTTTCTGCCACGTTGCACTTTAGAAATAGCTAGCTACACAAAAGTTCCAAATATTAATTGCCTGGACAAAGTATTTATACCATTAATGATAGCTATTTATCCAGTACACTCAGATTTCCACTTTGTTAAGAAACTTTTAAGCAAGATTTTCTCATCTTTATACTTCCTTATGCAATGGCATAGAGGACCTCAGTTTGCGGTTCTCTCCAAGGAGAGAACAGATGAAACCCAGTCTCTATTAAAATATATCAGTGGCTGCTGGAAATTTCTCTATAACACCAGCCTGGAGAATCAACAGTCTTACTGACAATATCAAATCTGTCACTTCAAGCCTGGCATGGTGGCATGCACCTGTACTCCCATGACTCAGGAAGCTAACAGGGGAGGATCACTTGAGCCCAGGAGTTTGAGACCAACCTGAGCAACGTAGGGACACTGTCTCTAATAAAATAAATAAGTAAATAAATAAATATTTTTTTAAAAAACTGTTACTTTAGGGAAATATTTTCAGCAAATGGTTATGAGCCACTTTACGAGCATGAAATTCTGAGGGTAGCAACAGTGAGATGGGTGAACACAGGAGTATGAATTATAAAAGACTTTATATCTTAGAATTTAAGTATAGTTTTAAGGTAAAATTCAGTCACCTAACTTTTTACTGCTCTTTACTATGAAAAGATGAAACAAAATACTAGTTGTTAGTAACTAGTAATTTTAAGTCACAATTTCATCAAATATCCATATGTTAAATAGAGGACATTAGGTATGAGCTGAAGTAGAGAATTTCAACTTTCTGTCTCTTTTAAATAATGAGATATAAGGACTCGTTATGTAATTCATTAGCTTGAGAAACCCTTCCAAGGCACCTAAAACTTTAAAGTGAACAGCACCGAGTTTCGGTGCTTTATGATCTGGTTGGGAAGACAAGGCGTTATATTCCACATGGACATGGTGGTCCTTTCTGTTTTCTGTTCCTTCATTCATTTTCCCCATTCCTTAAAACCTTTCTCTCTTTCTCAGTAGAAATCAGTTATTTGCTAAAACAAAGGTCTTATGTGTCATGTGTCTACTTTTATTGAGTTTTCAAGTTGATCATATCTGCTCCATGATGGATTGTTCATTAGGTAAATTATGCACATGAGTAAGACCTCAGGAAAACAAAACAAAATATTCACATCCTATCTGACTGTACTTACCTTTTTAGGCTAGATTCCAACTACTCCTTTACCCTAATAAGCCTACCCAATAAGCCTATTGGCGAATCAGTTATGAAGAGAGAAATGTTCTCAATGGGACGATGTGATGGAAATTTTTTAAAAATCCTGTATCATAGCTTTTCCCAGTCTGGTCTTGTATTTTCTGGGGAGATGGTGATATTGATTCACAGTTGGGTTTAAATGCTTAAGATTGTACATTAGCGCTGGTGAAAGCTGGCAGCAATCCAGCATCCATCCTTGTTTACCTCATTCTGTCCTTGCAAAAAGTAGTAAATGTGTGCAATATAGTTCTAATGGTTTAGTAATGCAGAGTGGAACCCTGGGAGACATAGCCCGTTGATCTCTCAGGATCCCTTTATGATTCTGGCCCTGTGGACAAGCCAGCAACCATCCTCTCCTTTCAATGGATCAAGCAGTAATATGTTCTCACGCTGTTATGAAACAACAGGAGGCAAAGAGATGCATGTAGCTTGTTATCCACACATCACTTCCCCACATCAGACAATAGGAAAGGATAAGAAAATTGAGAATACGGTAATTAATGCTGAACAGAGAAAATATTTGAACATCTAAGGAAGGAAGAGAGGAGAAAGGGGAAGCAAGGAAAGAGGACGGGGAGCAGGTATTAATAGTAAGCGGACAAGACTACAAATAAAAGAAAGCAAAAAAAAAAAAAGTGAGAAAGCTAAAAATAGTGAATGTCACTGAGTTGTATGTAAAAAATATCATGTTTTTATTTTAAATTCATAACATGCTTATTTGCAAAAAGGAGTTGGTGAAGCTTTAAAATAAATTAAAGGCATATATTAGAATCATTAATACAAGGGTCAGGAGAGCGGGAGTCAATGAAAAATAGGGAAGAAGTAATAAATAAAAATATATACACGGAATTTTTGTGAAACTGAATTAAAACACTGAGATCTGAGACTAAGTTTCTCGATAACTAAAGAAAGTATACACATATTCATTCACACACACATAGTGACAGAGAGAGAGAGAAAGAGAGGGAGAATGATACAATAAATTGTCAATGTTCCTAATACTAAATTGTAATAAGAATTTAGCTTTTGTATTTTTATATGAAGAACCTAATATAACATAGTACATAGCATTTTTCAGTGGCTGTTTATAAAAACAGGTATATTAATTAATATTAATATATGTAATATTAAAAATGAGGAAACGTTAATAAACTCAAGGATAAAAGAGATAAGCAAATAAAAGGGAACATGTGAGGAGGACAATATAAACTTTGAAGCGGAATGTGGATATAGAGGAAAAATTAGAATACAGAAAAAATCTTGCAAGAACAGAAACAGAGTAGGCATAAAATAATTTTCAATTAAATTAAGTAATATGGTCCTCAGAATTCATATTATGAGGGCATCTTATAGATAAAATGATATTCTTTAAATATGAAAGAAAAATAAAATAGCCTCTTCAATGAAGGCCAAGGCAGACCTGTTATTCTATAATAAATGTGTTTCTGTAGAGGATAGTATATTATTTAAAATGAGGATTAAATGTATTCATCCTTATGTTGAGTTTTTCTTATTTCTAAGACAAGATTTGATTTTAGTTATGCTGCTGCTTTCTGCTGCATTTAATCAGACTACATTTAATTGATACACTTATATCACTCCCAATAATAAGAGTTCTCATATGAAAACCAAAACGGCAATTGTAATGATGGTATATAGGAAAGTTAGAACAATATTCTCCCTACAAACAGTGCATAGTCCAGCTGAAATGTGGGGAATTATATAGTAATGGTTCCTGTGAATGGGGCCTGCACCATGGGGTTAGATTATTCTTTTCCCTATGAATTCAACAACAATATATAAGTACCCACAATGGGACAGGCTTGGAAATTGACAGAATTTATACAAAGATGAATAGGATAATATAAGCTCCTAATTTATGTAAGAAAGTGAGATTCTCCAATACACACTTTCACTATTTCAAAGAACCAAAAAAAAAAAAAATGTTTCTTTTCAAAATGCTTCCTGATTTGGAAAACATAACTTGTGCTTGCCATATTTTTTATTGTTTGGAGTCATTATATACTGAATTCACTAAGGTTGGCGCATTGGCAGTGTGGACAAGAGTTCTGTCACAAAGAATAATAGTAGACATTTTTCTGTTAGCCTTCCTTTCTCAGTATTGCTACCAACATAACCCTCTCTCTCAATTTAGTAATTGTGAGTAGGCATTGGAACTAGTTGATATATGTAAGTCTAGAGAAGAAATTCTAGTTGAGAGGTTATAAGATTCTTCAATCTCCCTATAAACTAGAACATGTTCCAATACTTCAAAATTCTTGATTTCTTAATAATATATATAAAACATAAAATGGGATTAATATACCCACATTACTGATCACTTCAATTTAAAACCTATCAGTCAATTCAAGGAAGGTAAATTAGTCACATCAATGATTCATTATAGTCTCAGGAATTGAAAATTAAATAGACTTTTCTCAGTGAGTAAATTATGCAGTAACAATCTGATGGTGTGCATGCACAGCCTTAATTAATTCAGTTGAACCCAAGATTGATAATGTAAGACTGTACTTTGTAACTTTAAGAAAATTATTTAACTTTACTAAATCATTTCTCCTAATAGTTGCCTTTCCCTTAAGTATCAAAATGAGACTTGCTGTAGCTACACATTTCTCTTCCTAAATATATCCCTTTAATCCTGAAGTACATTTCTTAACCAGAATGATGTCAGCATTACAGTAGAAGCCTGTAATTCATTAATGATGCTAACTCCTAAAAGTCATAATCTAAAACTCCTACATGTCATACTCTTCATATAGGGCTGACACTTTGGTGAGTGCATTATCCCCTCTCTCTAGTTCACTAGCACTGTAGGATCGCAATTCTTTTTGTTAGAAATCAGCAATAATCTAAAAGAACCAATGCCCTTCTTATGAAACTAAAAGTATTTAAGAGTTAATTTGCCATTCACTCAGCAGAGTCTACTTCATTATAATAACAAACATTTGTATGTAATTTACAATTTACCGAAACCTGTCATTTGCATTATCTCAGCTGTTCCCCTTGAATGGTTCAATATGGGAGATAAGGTAGGTTTGATTAACATTCCTATTTTATAAATGAGAAAGCTGAGGCTCAAAAAAATTGTGTTGCTTTTTAGAACTATCCAACATATCATCAAGGTGGCACTTGAATCAGAAAACGTAACATTTTTTCTCCGATATAATACTGCCTTAGTTTCTCTGATATAATACTGCCTTATTTTCTCCTATATAATACTGCCTTATTTTAAAGGGACATATTCTGACTCCATCATGGGCTGCTCCAGGTGCAGGTCATGATGCTCCTGCATGATTCTATTCAGAAGTGAGAAAAGTGAAGCCATTCCCAGGTGGATACCCAATGTGAATGCCTTATAGTACTTTCCAAAGAGCTCTGCTCTGCTTCTCTGAAATAGGCAGGCTGACAGTGCTTATTATTTTACTAACCACTATCATATGCAATAAAGAATGAAAATTATAATTGTTTTTCTTTCAAAGATAACCTTTCTTTAGATGCTGTTTTATGAACCATTTGCAATCACCTGGAGACTAGATGAGTTTGAGGTTGCCACTTCAGTGATTGTGTAATCAATTGAGAAAAATTGCACAGACTGGGAAAGGAGACTAACAATTGGAACAATAATAAAATGAAATAAAAGGAAGCGGAGGTAAGGAATCACATGTGTATTTTTGGAATCCTGATGCGAGATAGGAGATTGAGTTAGGCAGGAGAGAAAAGAAGTTAAAGTTGGGTTTCACAGGTAGTGTTTATGAATCTTTTGAAATAAGATCAAGATTTTTCATCCGATACATTAAACTGACACTTAATAAATAACCAAATGGGTAAGGCACTGTTCTTGGCACAATGTACTGTCAATCCGAATAGATATAGTGCCGCATTTGAAAATGAGTTTTGAGAAATAAGCCAGAAGTGGGGGTAGTAAACTCTAATGGAAAAAGAAGGAGGGTTATAGTCAGAATCCCAGATATGTCCATCTACACCTTTGATCATTTCTCTGGGCTTCAGCTTTATAATTTTTAAAAATAATACCCACTTCACAGCATTGTTTCAAAAAGCAAATGTCACTGAAGTGATAAGCAGTTAGTAGGCACTCAGAAATGGTAGTTCATAAGTTATTAGGGCAACAGAGTGAGACTTCGTCTCAAAAAAAATTACTAGGTTTTGGTTATTTTGGTGATTAGGTTTTGGTTATTTTGGTGATTAGGTATTGGTTATTAGGTCAAAGGTATTGGCAAAGTTACCTTATTACACATCTACAATCTTTGAGAGAAACAGTTCAGATATATTTGCTGTGGATGTAAGCTGAGAAGAAATATCTCCTCAAAACTAGAGGAATGTGTTACAGAGATCTCCTCTAGAAACTGACAGATTACTTCTGTTAGGTTCCCAAGGAATTTTTGTTTCTGAAAATGGATTCGTTTAAATAACTCCTTCCTGTGGAAATAGAAAGCTGGTATTTTGCCACCTTGAATAATAGATAGGCTAATACGTTATTTATTTTATTTTTATTCCAAATCTTTCAATCAGAATAATGCCAGCCACAAAGAAGATGCTCAAAGGCATTTATTATGTAAATTAATGGAATAATCTGTTTTATATTATGAAAGCATTTGGATAGGTATTTAATACTCAATTGTTAGACAGTTTGTCAGGAGCTTAATGTATTATAAATGCAGTAGTTATAAAGTTATTTACTATGAAATAACATATAAAAATCAGTTTTCCACTTGTATTCTAGGTTTTCTGTCTTTTCTACATAATAGTGATGGGCTAAATTAAAACAGTAATTATACTAACATAATAACACTTACTGAGGGTTATGTGCCAAGCATCACAGTCAACTCTTCACCAGATTATCTCACTTAGTTGGTATAACAACCCTATGAGATGTGTATCATTACCGCGTTTCATAGAGGATGAAACTAAGGCTTAGATACATTAATGCTGTGTATGTTGTTATTTGTTTATTTAAAATCAAATAGCAGCTTTGTGTTAGGAATGGTAAACATTTATCTGTTTTAATTATCTTTTTGTAATTAATATCTATAGGATGTCTTAGGCTCCAGTCTTATCGTTCATCAAAAATAATAGCACTTTAGGTGGTAAGGTTTTTACCACCTAAGAAGCAATATCAAGAGCTGGAAGTTCTGGGTTCAAACGGTGGCTCTGCTACCCATTGATAAGATAAGAAAGAGGAGGCCTTTTACATGTCCTGACGACTTGTTCCCACCAAATAGAGTGACGGTACTATTAAGTGTGATGAAGAGACTGCAGTGAAAGGACAGGAAGAGGGCACAGGGTCTGAGTTTTCTCAGGACAGGAAGTGGGATTTATCTTTCTCTCTCTCAAAGAAATATTTTTGTTCTTGCTGTGATATACATGGATCAGCAAGAGGACATTCTTTTGGGCATTCTGTTGGAACCACAGCAGATAATTTAAGATAACTCATGATAGGTACTCAATAAATATTTGTTAAATTGACTATTTGTAGAAGGCTGAAAAAAGTCAAATTCCAATGATTATTTTTTCTTTGACAGCACCCAATATTTAGAAGTAAATATTTAAGCATATCTTGCTCAAAGAGAGCCACAATGCTATTGAAAGAGAAGGGGTTAGAAACTTTCAATTATCTTTATGATATTAAAAAAAATCCTATAAAAAGACAACCATATGAAGATATAAAAATTAAGACCTGTGTTTTAATCACCTTTTTATTGCAAAGACAAAATTGTAATAAAAGTTGTTATAAAGAAAATGAGAAATCACCATTAGCCCATTATTCTTAATTTATTTTTTGAAAGTATTATCCATAGAAATAACTTTTTAAATATGGTTATAATATGTAAAAAATGGAAGAATTTTATGGATGATAGTGTGAGAATTCAATGGAATCGATGGAAAAAGCAGATCCTCCTTTACACACAATATCTAATAAGCTGCCTTAAGGCTTGTCGTAATCCACATTTATAAAAATATCATTGTATGAAGGAGAAAAGAAATAAGAAAAACTCAGATTTACCTGAATTACAAATCCTACATAAAAGAGACAAGAAAATTCGATATGCAAACAGGTTTGAAAACGGAAAAATGGATTAAACGGAGACATTTAAAGGACATTTTAATGACCTAGATTGTGACTAGTTGCTGAGTTCTCTCGTCACCAAGTGCAGTCATTGCCACTTGGTGGCTGCTTCTTCCAACCCAGTATGTACGTGAAGATACAGCCCAAGGTTCCAAATACATTAGTCAGCACAGCATGCTGGTGAGAAGCATGGCTTTGAGTCCCAGCCCTGCCAGAAACTAGTTGTATGACACTGGGCAAGTTACTAAATATGTATTCTGATCCTTAGTTTCCTCAAATGTAAATTGAGAAACATAATGGCATTTAATTTATAAAGTGGTTAGATTTGTCAAATACTTATCCAAGTACTTAATACACAGAAAACACTATATAAATGTTATCTTTGCATTTTTCTTGTTCTTTTTGGTGCTATGATTAAGATGTTATCAATCTAAGATCATATTTTACTGGATACATTACTAGATATTATTAATACATGTTCAGTTATGGTATTATTTGTATGAAGTGATAAAACATTATTTTTTATCCATATCATTGCTGAAACCCAACTCTTAGTTTGCTGAATAAAAAAAAATTACTCACTAAATGAATAACTTAGGATCATTATACAGTAAGGCTGTTGGTTCTGTTTCTTCTCTTAAACTAAGCCTATTTGAGTGGAAGAGATCAGAAATAGCTAGTTTTCTCTGTAAGTGACAAAAACCATGAAATGTCAGCTCCACTTCTTAGCAATAGAATTTGTATATGGGGACATATAAAATATGAAGCAACAACGAAATTTAAAATACACCATTTGGAATGACAACTGAGTGACTATAATTTGAATGATTTCATTTGGCACCAAGTTTCTCTCTCTCTCTCACATACAAACACACACACACACACACACACACACACACACACACACTTAATTTTAAATAACCACACCAAACCCCAAGAATGATACAGTCAGGAGTTAGAAACTACTCATCACTAACAAAACAGAAAAGTAGCAACAACGATTTTAAAAAGCCAGATTTCAGTTTTCAAAGACAACATGCTGGTGAAAGGTGGGAGAGGAAAGAATGATGGCAGGTTTAGCTGTGCACAAGTGTGTACACACCTTCAATCATGTTCCTTTTTATGTCCTCCCTTAATAAATATGGAAAGCTTTATTCTGTGAATCTCAGTGATGAAAAGAGATCTGCCGTCTTCACATCTTACAAAGGTGACAGGTGTAGTAGCTGAGCCAATAAAGCATTTGGTGCTTTCATATAAGGGCCTTAAAGTTCTGAAAGATTATTCAAAATCCTGTCAGAGAACCCATCTTATTGCTACAATAATGACTTGGCTTCAATTCAAACTCCCTGAAAATAAGGAAACACTAGGGTCATGTAGACATAGAATGTTACTAAAAGAATTAATATGTGTACTGTATGTTTACTATGCTAATCAAATAGTAGGTAATTAATATCAGCCGAGAGTTTATCAAGTAATAACACTTTATATATCAGGAACCTGGCAATGCATTAAATATTAAATATAAGGTGATTAAACAGGCATCTTTTTGTCTGCTTGAATTGCCTAAATTATCCAAATACAATGTTGTCTTTACTCTCTTCCCTAATTACCTGCCTCCCTGGCCCTAGCTCCAGCCCAACCCCTCACCTTGGCTAAAAATCACATTTGCCACTACTCACTCAGTTACTAAACAGCGTTTGGTGTGTGTGTGTGTTGGGGGGGGTGTATGTGTATGTACAGTTTTATCATGGAGGAAAAATGTATCCAACCAATAACACTTTTTCACCCATTGTTTGTTATACTCTGCAAATGAACTAGTACAAGATGATTTTAGTATCTTAAAGTCAATCCTTCTCCGACAAAAAGTGGTCTGCTACAAATGTATTTTTATGCATATTTATATAAATTTGTGTTAGTTATATAAGAAATAAGTATACATGTACATGTAAATTGAAGGAAGTGCATCTAAAGGTGTATGGTTAGGTAGGTTTGCATATAAGACTCTATATAAACATGCTTGAAGTGCATGACAGTATGCATATATGTGTGTATGTGTATGCATGTACATATATACATACAGCACGTCTTCTTGGGACATAGTTTGGCATAATTATAAACCTGACATCTGCAGCTGAATTTTTGCATTAAAATCCTAGGACCAATATTCATATGCTGTGACAACCTGAGATAGTTATCTGAACTCTTTTTGCCTTAGTGTCCTCATCTACAAAGTGAACATAAAATTATTACCTAACTCATGAAGTTGTAATGAAGGTTAAATAAAGTAACCCTTTAACAGCCTTAGACCTGGCATATGGTAATCAGTAAATACTATCGTCTGTTACCATCTCTCCAAAAATGCAAGAGCACATGCTTTGATAAATATAACTCTATGTGCCATGTATGTGTCAGAGAACAAGATTGTGAGTACAAGATTGTGAGTACATGTATTATCTTCTCCTTTTTGTTTATCACAAATATTTCTCACAAATATCCATCATGAGAACAAAACAATAATAAGAGTTGGAAGCAATTATTGAGCCCAGAATAATTCCCATGTCAATGAGATGAAATTCCAGTGGGATTCATGTATGTCCCTGACTGATCAGCATATGAAACATATTATCACATAACTAGCACACAAAAACAGAAAGCATAAAATCACAGCAAAGACTCATCAACTCATTGAGAAAACAAAACAAAAAACTCATAATTCAAAGGAATGTAAAAATCTCCCTGTCACTCAATGCCAATATTAGTGATTGACTAGGCATTTCAAATTCTGTGCGTAGTAAGGCAATATCACCCATATTTTAGAGATGTCGATTTAGCTTTGGGTCTACAAGTCTATTCTCTAATACTTATTTCATCTCTTTCCTTCACTGACATGGGGGAAACTTGTAGATCGTGAAAATAGATTTTTTTGCTTTTGCAGGATACTCATCAACAAAATAACTAAAATTTATAGATAAATTAATTCCGTCAGAAATTTGGCTTTGAAAATCAGAATGGACTTGTTCATTTTGAATGAGGAGTAATACCTGATCATTCAAAACTTAGTCATTGGCTGTCAGAGGGAAGAGAAGAGATAAAATTATTCAGTGAGTATGAGAATGCTTGATTCTACCTAATGTATGAAGAAAAGTGGCCTCACCTGTGTCAGCCAACGGCTTCAGTTTTCTACTTTATAGGCTGATCAAATCTTCACCACAGTCTATATTTAAAAATCCAATTAACAGAGGTATTGCAATAATGTAATCTAACTATAAATTTGTTTATGAGTAAACACAATTACTTATGCCCTGTCTTACTGAGTCTTCAGTCCAAACATGCTAATGCTAAAGTATTGAGGTGGTATTGCACAGTAGTTAAGAATAAGAGCCTCGTAACTATTCATTTCTTAGATGTTTAACCTTGAGCAAATTACTAAAGACTCATTTTACTTAAGAAAGATGACGTAAAACTGTTCTGCTGGATGTACAAGATAGAAGGATGATCTAAAACTGTAATCTCATACAGCTCTTTTGAGGTTTAAATAAGTTAGCAACTAGAAAGGGCTTAGAATTTCAGGCATACTAAGTCCTTAAACATGTAATGGGTATGATTTTTATTATTCTCTATGCTTAGAAGGCTCTTTTTTCCACTTCCCATCAATAAATTGATAGTCATACTTGAAGTATAAATTCAACTTATTTCTTTGCAAATCTTTCATGACATCTCCAAAGAAGTCAAGCCATTATTCCTTAGGGAGGAATGGAGAAGCATCACTTTGGAAAGGCAGAATGATACTGGTCATAGAAACAAAACGAGGTAGGAGATGGAATATCCCCTGCTCTGGATCAGAGAGCGTGGTGAGTTCTACTCTCCCTTTCTTGAATCTCCGTTGGCACCTTCGTAGTCTGGGGAGAGAGAACTTAATGGGTTGCAAAGAAAGTTTTGCAAAACTTGAGAAAATACAGGAATAAGATTTTTTTTTGTTGAAACTTCTTTTTATTCTTTGACCTGGTAATGCCTATTTTGTAAGTATGTTTGGCTGAGACAGTGTACAAAACAGAAGCATATTACATAAGCTGCCCCTAGGCTCAAGAGAGAGGCACAATGGGGCACTTTCAATTTCATGATTCCTAGATATGAAAAATTTGGAGATTCAAGAAGAAATTTAGAAATAAAAAATATCACTTGAACTAACTAGAACATTCCTGATTTGGTGCTTCTTGATAATCTGAGTGAGAAAGTGAAGAGCTTAGACTATTTCTCACAAACATCCATTCAGTTGAATGATGAGTTCTCAGGTTCCATCAAGACAAACCATCCCAGTTCATGGCCAGAGAGAAGGTCAAGCAACTGTTGTTCGTGCCTTCACTTTTATGAACTGGCTAAGACACACTTACAGTCTTGAAGTACAGAAAGTTTTGAATTCAAGATTTTTGTAGTCATCTAAAGCAGGGGTCTTCAACCCCAGGCCACAGACCAATACTGGTTTATGGCCTGTTAGGCCACAGAGCAGTAGGTGAGTGACAGCAAGTGAAGCTTCATCTGTATTTACAGCCACTGCCCATCACTTGCATTACTGCCTGAGCTTCACCTCCTGTTAGATCAGCGGCGGCATTAGATTATCATAGAAGCACAAACCCTATTGCGAGCTGCATATGTGAGAGATCTAGGTTGTGTGCTCCTTATGAAAATCTAATGCCTGATGACCTGTCACTGTCTCCCATCACCCCCAGATGGGGCCATTTAGTTGCGGGAAAAGAAGCTCAGGGCTCCCACTGATTCTACATTATGGTGAGTTTTATAATTATTTCATTATATATTACAATGTAATATTTAAAAAAAGGGCACAATAAATGTAATGCCGTTGAATCTTCCCAAAAGCATCCATCCCCAACCCCGGTTTCTAGAAAAATTATCTTCCGGGAAACTGGTCTCTGGTGGCCAAAAAGGTTGGGGACCACTGACCTTAAAGTGACCACTGACCTTCATATGTGAAGGCAATAGAAATATATACCTAGATATGCATTCGCTCAAAATATTAAGTTTATTAGAACAAAACTAGTATTAAATAATTGTTCAAGAAACTGAATTAGAAAAAAAATTACAAATATATCCTACTATATAAGGACTCATATAAATCACTGAAACAAAAGTTAGCAAAGTAATAATTCTACAGTATAAGGCAAATGATTTAAAATATTGGAATAAAAACCAAATGTGTGGTTTAAAAAAACCAAATGTGTGGAATAAAAACCAAATGTATACATATACACATACACACACAAACACATATTACATATGTATAATACATACATATATAAATATAATACATACATATATGTATAACATATGCATATATATACAAACCATGTATATGTGTGCGCACACATACATCCACATTTGTTTTTATTCCAATATTTTTAATTATTTAATCACACATATATAGGTATAATATGTACATACATACAAACCATATATATGTGTGCGTATATATGTACACACACACAAACCATATGTGTGTGTATATATATATACGTATATACATACAAACCATATGTGAGTATATATGTATATATGTATACATATATACAGACAAAACGTGCGTATATATACACACACATATATACATACATATTGTAAATTTTGTTACATATATAAAAAAATTATACATAACAAAAGTTTTTAAATAGTAGTAATTTGACACTAAGACTCTACATAATATTACCAAAGATCTGAAAATGAGTGTGAAATAAACAAATGCTAATTTGAAAAAAAAATAACATTTTGGTCTTGGCTTTGATAATTTCCAGAAAAACATGGAATGATAAAATACAGTTTTTCAAAGTAAAACTAAGAAGCAATTAAATTTAAAAATATGTATTGATAGATACTCTCGCAATCAATATTTTGAGAAAGTTGAAAAATATGTGGGAGAAAATATTGAAACATAAGGGAAGTAAAAATAATAAAACCATAAAAAAAGAGGAGAGAAAATATGAGAGAATTAAACTACCAATTTAAAAGCAGAGACTGGAAGATCAAAATAAATAAATAAATAAATTCTAATTATAAAATACTTAAAGGGGATTGATCTGAATAAAATGGCACAGATAGTTTAAAATGATGACAAATTCTTTTAGGCAAACTAAAACAGAAGAAATAGGAAGCAGCCATATTAGTTTCAGATAAACTAGAATTACAAGCAAAGTGTATTGAACAGAACAGAGAAAAATAGTTTAATTAGTTATGTATAAAATTCAAAATATGTTTAAAAACCAACAGAATTTGATTCAAACATGATAGGTGCAAAAAATGCAAATACAGCTACAAATCAGGTAGATTTATTTTAAAAAATAAGAACAAAAATAAATGAATAATATAATGAATATGGGAAATAAATACAAATAAAAAACGAGTGCATTTTGTGTGCATGTGTGTGTATATCTTGGCCCTTTTCAACAAAGAAAATGATCTTCAATTATCCAAACAACTCAAAAACTGAAAAGCTGAGAAAATTCCCAAAATATAGACATTCTAAGACCGTATTATTTGGGCAAAACGCAATAAAATTAGAAATTTGTAAGACAATTTGAAATAACAACAAAAGCAACAAACATCTAGCACTTCAGATTTTAAAAATTAAAATTATTATACAAAAAAGAACAACCCAAACTATAATTTTCAACCAACATTAATATTTGTGTTGAACATTTGATTTTGCTATCGTCACAGTACTGTACACTTATAAACATATCTCATTTAATCTTACAAAGCACTATAATGTAAATATACTCACTCTAAATTACAAATACAGAAGTGTAGTGAGTTAAAGTCTCTCTCACAACATGTGTGAAACTGTCAGAATTCAAACCTAAGCTCCTTGATTCTAAACCCGTGCTCTTTTTCACCTGGTCTTAGCCAAAAGACTGAAAAGCAGCAAGCCTGTGCTCCCTTAATGTTAACCAGGCTATATTTTAAACATTTAGATGAGACTAAAGCAGTTGTCAGAAACAAATTCATAGCTATAAAATGTTCCCAATATTAAAGAAGAAGTATCAAAATTTTATAATGCAGAAGAAACTAAGCTTTAAACTCAAGAAATTATTTTAAAAAGGGAAACAAAAACCTCTACAGAATTAAAAAGAAGTAACTACAAAAGTAAGATAAGTAATAAATTATAAAAATCAAAAGCCACAAAACTCTGGCAAAAAAGCATGAGAAAAACATTTAATATTGGGAAAAAGAAAGGAAAGATAAATTTGGAGAATAATTATTTTAACAGAATCATATGCACAATTATTTGATAAATACTACAAGCATTTTTCTTAAATAGATAATGATAGCCATCTATAATTTAACAAAATGAATGAGTAGAGATATAGAAAATGTGAATAGGCAAGTGACTTAGAAAAATGTTATAATGATTTTTAAAACTGTTGTAAAAAATGATTTGAGCTTTTTACCAGAAGTTTTCCAGGAAGGGCCATTCAAACATTTAGAGAATTGATCATTGTTCTATGTAAAATTTTCAACAGTATAAGGATGAAGGGGAAGCTACCAATTGGTTTTATATAATCAAGTGATTATGAAATAAATTTCAGCCAAAGATAACTCAAAAATTAAAAAAACAAACTTTTAACTCAGTTTCACTTGCGAATGTAGATGCAAAATGCTTTAGTAAAATGGTAGCAAATGGAATTCAATAGTACATTAAAAGAGTAACATATCATGACAATTAAAGCCATTGGATTTAGAAATGTATTAGTATCAGGAAAACAAATAACATGTCACTTCACATAGTCTGAATAAGAAAATATATATATATGATAATTCCAATACATGAAAAAGAAAACATTTGATAAAGGTCATCTCCTTAATATCATGTACAACACCTACTTTAAACCAAACCCCAAGGCCATATTACTGTTAAAACACTAGTAGAGTTATTAAAACATCACAAGAATGACTGTTTCAGCATTATTAATTAACATTATAAAACATTTAGCCGATTAAAGATATAAATAAAAATGAGAAATATTGTAAAACAGAAGGCGTATTATTTAAGAATAATATGCTGATACACCAACTTTAGAAATCCAATAAATTTAAATTTTAGAAAATTGCAGTCTTAAATGCTAGATTTGCCTGTTACTAAAATTCATTCTGTACATAATTAAAATTCACAAACAAATATTTTACTTATACTTCTATCATTTCTAATCAGCTTTTTAAAAGAGAAATCTTTTAATACTTATTTTCATCCTAGTAGATTACATTGTGACACCAGCTCTAACAATATCCACAAAAATAACAAATACTTGGATGCTGAGGTGTGAATTTTGTTCCCATTTTTGAAAGCAGGAAGAGTAAGATTTCCTTTTGAAGGAGATTTGCACATACACTATAGAAGACACCCATTTAGTTCTTGGGAAGATGGAGTTGGAAGTGTCCGCTGCTTGTGAACAGCTCAACAGCATGGAGTCCTCCAGGTTGGTGCATCTCTAAACTTGACCCACCTGGAGATCCATGGTGTCGAACAATGAACTTTCCAAACCAGCAAGGCCTCCATAAAGTGAAGGGAGATCCTCTTCACCACCGTTGGTTGAAGAATAAAAAACCTACACCTACACTAGCCCAAATGAGTTTCCGTTGTTTGTCTTCTGTGTCAGAATTTCATTCATTCATTTCCCATCTCTGGCCTATTGTTTAAAGTTGCTGGCCATAATGTATACTTTCCAGACTCCAGGTTAATCCCAGGCTGAGAAGCTTTGTTTGTTTGATAATGAAAAACTGAACAAGGAAAAAAGCAAAAACTTGCAAATAATGTGTACCTTATCATAAACATCCAAAGAGTACAAAATTCTGTGCTCTGCAGTTGCTGTATAACAAACATATTAAATTGTACTTGATTGAGCAAATATTTACATCTTACTGTGGAATTTCAAAGTTTAATGTCTACACGTCTTATTAAGGTTGTTATCCATTATTGTATGGTGGAGAAAGGATATCTAGCTGATAGTCATGTTTAAAAACTGACCTGGGTTTGGGACTGTAACCAAATTCTAAGGGCCTAGCTGTTTATGATTTGCCCATTCCATTCAGGGTCGTCCTAATCCCTTCTCAATCTAAGATGCTTCATTCTCACTATAGTTTGCTCGAGAAAGAAAGTGGCTGCTTATGGTATGAGTTCATAAGAGTCATCTAGGATTGTGTTTAATACCCTATCCCACCAGCTTCCAATTTTTACGTGCATTTAATTGGGGCTATATTTGTTAGTTTTCAATTAGAAAGAGACAGATAAAAAGTAAACTGCACACATTATCAGAGGATGCTATAGCTTACCTTCTCACTTATTATGAATTTGCCACCTAAATTCAAACTCTTCTGAAATTTATACCAATTATTAATTCTGAAAGCAATTCTGATTATCTTAATAACTGGCAACTGACTGCAAAAATAGAAGGATAGCTAGGTGGATAGATGGATGAATGGATGGATGGATAGATAGATAGATAGATAGATGAGTTTAAAAGGAAGATCACAGAATCAATGTTAGTAGTTAACAATTATTTTTATATTTTGTTTTGAGAGTAGGCTTTGATGGAGCCTAATGAAAGCCATAGAAGAAGCTAAGGGGAGGCTGAACTGTTACAAACAACCCTTCACTTATCTAATACAATTTAACTAAGCTTATCATTTTTTTTTATAGAAAGAGAAATTGATCAGAATCTACTGACAGTTCTTCCTGTCTGGCTGTGTAATGGATTAGCATAGAGACGAGCAGCACACCTCTGTCAGAAAACCTAAATTTAAGTCACATCTCGGGGCTCTAACAATTTACCACCAACAGCGTCTTTGGAGGTCAGCCCCTGAGTCCATGATTCCCCTGTATTATTGGGAAATAATTAAGAGGTTTTGTGAGTTATGCATGAGATGTGTGTGCAAGTTCTTTGTAAGCTGTAAATCTTACACATTTATGAAATTATCAATGTTGTTATTTTGTAAATGCAACTGATCAAGAGGCTAGGTTCTTACAACAAATGGATCAAAAAGTGTCTGTATGTTCTCAAAAAATAACAATGGAAATGGGGGAAAAAAATGACATCAGGGAATGGCCAAACTGGGTTGCTTAGGATCCAAAGATCATTGCTATTCAAATCACTGCACTACAAGATCGGGTGAGATCTGCTAATCTGTTTGGGTCACTATAGGTCAGGGCACAGCACATTATAGATGCTAAATAAATGTGTTTTGGATGAATAAATACACATTTTTCTTTTCCTGTAGTCAATATTTAGTGTGTCTATTTTCAAATTTGCCTACGTGGTAAAGCCACACTGACATTGAAAACTTGCCCTGCAAGTGCCTGTGAATCTGAACTGTCTCAATCTGTTTCTAGCTGGAATGCAGCTAGAACTGCATGCAACCCACTATACCTTTCTATTTTTCCAAGAACCAAAAACCGCAAGTCCACATATTTAATTTCACGTAATTCTCACATGCCTGGATCTTGGAAATGGAATTTTTCCTTTCCCAGGGCACTCGTTTCCACTTTGGGGGTGCCCACACTCCCCGGGCTGTACAGGACAATCTACTGGCTTGCAGGAAGAAAGTATTAGAAACTCCGTTCTCAATTACTTTTATATCATTCTCTAAAAGAGGTTTTTTGTGTATGTACTATGATATACATAATCATGGAAAAATTATCTCTATGTAATTTATAAATAAGAATATATCCATGCCTTGATTGGAGCTCAAAATTCTGTTATGAATAGAGGTGTGTAGCTCACATTCTTGGTACCCTACCCATATCATTCAGATCTTTCAGTGTTCCCCTGCTGACGTCTATATGCCACTGTCTGCTTCTCTGTGTCTGGGGGCTTTTTCAGAAACCTAGGAAGGCCACTCTGCTCACCCTGCACATACGGAAAACCAAAAATGCCTCGGGTGTTTACAGCCTCTAGGAGCAGGCTTTAAATAACAAATCTTTTTTTTAAAAAAAAAGATTGTTTAGCAGTTGGCAAGATAATTATGAGACGAGCAATTCTGTGCCATTTCTTAGAATGCCTCATGTGTGTAAGCTCCAGTCTCCTCTGAGATGCCCAGCTTAATAGAAACCTTTTTACTGGCAGCCTCTTCTTCCCTTTTCACATCCCCTCCTTCCTAGATGGCTCCTCGCACTTCACAAGTAGAAGTGAGCCTTGTTTCTGGCAGAACCAAACTGAAGTAAGCCTGTGATCAAATCCATCAGATGCTGCTGCTCCAAGCTAAGGCTCCATTCTGTTAGTTTTCAATGCAGCCTCCTGCTCAAAATTACTAACAGGGCAAAATCAGTCTGGTTTTACTTCTCCCTATGGCTAAGTCTAGTAATGTAGTATAATATTTAAAAAAATAGTTAACTTGGCTGCAAAACATTTAGGTTAGTCCTAGGAACTGTTTAAGGGTCTTTGTTTCCTTTCACTAGTATCTTCAATGTCCACATTGGGCTGCTCTCTGACTCAGAGCCAAGGATTGGGGAATGTATCACCTGCTGTTGGTGGTGATGATAGTATCAGAAATAAGCCTGTCTTTTGTTCTGATGGAATTGCATTTCTCCTTTTAATTCATGCAAACAAAATCATGGCTCACTAGGTATCTGAGTTTGTTTTTACTTATTTATACAGTCTTCAATGCCTCCCAGTAAATTAAAAAGAAAAATAATAGCAATGATAAAAACTAAGAACTCTTGTTTAGAGAAGATGATTATTCTAGATAATTTTCAATATTGATTTTTCCCCAGGGATTTGCTAGAGGTATTTGCATGAAACAAGCTTTTTAAACTATGAAGTGTATTCATATCTATGGTTTGTCACCTAGCCCATAACTCCTGTTTATATCTTTCCTCCCAAATATTAGCTCTGAAGAAGATCCTGATTTTCTCAAAAACAAGTCATTGAGTTCTGCACTGTAAAGCAAGACATGGATTACTACATCCTACATTTTATAATACACGTGAACACATTAGGAAGGAGTATGCAGGATTTAATATTCTCTGTATATTTCTGCTACATTGTTTCTAAAGAGAGTAGTGGAATATTCCTCCTGTATCTTCTATTAATGCCTCCTTACTTTCTTAATTTTGATTGAATGACATATTTTCTGACTCTATGTGACATGAATTACACTTAAACATTATACTTCTTAGCCAACAGATGTGCAAAGTTGTGACATACCTTAGAAAATTTTTCATATTGTTTATCTCATTTGGCTAATAGATGGAAATCATGCAAACTAGTAAGAATTATCTGATAGCTCCTGTATGAAAACTCAAATTTTTCTTAGGAGAAAAACCAATTATTCACATTTTTACTTGGATGAGCATTCACTTGTGGTCAGTGCTATAATGGGAAGATCTCTCAGGGTACTCAATGTGGGATCATTTTTAGTTTGCCAAATGATGAAATTTCCAGACAGAAAAAGCCCTTTTTGAATAATAAATTACTGCAACATATCTACAAGAACACTTCCAAAATAAAAGTGTTCATTTTATTTTAGAGCAAGGGACTTTCCCACTAGCTTAGTATTAAAATTACATGATTGTAATGTATGGGAGATTACTGGGAACATAATCAATATTTTGAAATTTAAAAGTATGTAATATTCCTTTGGGGTAAGTTTCCTAAGAATAACTGTAACACTTTGAATTTGTCTACCACTACAAAGTCATCATAAACCATACATCAACCAACTCAATTTACAGCACCTAAAATTTGCTTCCTATATAAATTAACAGATTAAGTCGTTAGTATAGTCTATTCTTTGGTCAGTGTTGTAAGTATGATCTTATGTTAGAAACCAGATTTAAAACTCCTTGAAATCTCTCACTATTTCATCCATCTTGATAGTGCTTGGTTTCTTCAACAAATAAAAAATAGTGTTTATTTTACTCTTTTGATATACTACTTTGTGTGGCCATTATAGCATCATTTGTTTACTTTCGTGATCAAGTTCGCTCAGTGTACATTGAGTAAATCTTTTACCCTACTTTCTATTTACTATATACCAGAATATGGCTTGTCCTTTCTGGTCAGCAACTTCTTTCTCTAACCTTGTAAGTGAATTCATCGCTAGAACTATTAGTGTCATTCTCTCTCACAGAGCCAAATCAGGTCTCTGCATAATCTGTTAAACACACACAGACACACACACACACATGCAAACACACATACACACAGGCATGCAATTGAATAGTCAATTCACAGTCTTAGAGACTTAACAATGTGCAGTAATCACCTGTATGAATGATAAATTCCATGTACCAAAAAATGGGTTATTGCTACAGCCTAAACAATTTCTTCTGCTAGTTGTATTTAGTGCTTGTCATTGGGCATAGCCTATGATCAGATTAAGAGTAGTTTCTAGATTTAACCCTGCAATAAGATTGTTTAACAACTGATAAGTTTTTGTTTTTCATTCCCAAAGTACATAAGGCTAACATGAGCTTATCAGATAAGCATTTCAAAAACCACGTATATGGACTATGAGAAATACATAAAACTATTTTATAATTTGCAATGCTAATTGTAAATGAACCCTCTGTTTTTCTGTTAAATTCATTTTCAACTCTTCAGCTAAAGTTTCTAATAACCAGAAGTGAGATTACTTGGGAGGTACATATTGCCATCACTGTGTGGCCATTACTGATATCAGGAGCAATCTCAAAGTGTTTAACAGAGCAATGTGTATCTCAGTGTAAGCTGATCTTTGTGATTACACTACAGAAATGGGCATAGAGATTAGATGTTGATTTGGATAGAGATGACATTTAGAATTTTATTTTCTTTCAGTCAGCATTTTTGTTTTTTTAAGAAACGGCTAAAAATCACATTGAGAGACATAAATTATGAACAAAAAATGAAAAGAAATAACGATTAGACTTACACAAAAGCGAAAATGAAGATATGCAGACATGCAAATATGAGCTCTCCCTATGAAATACCACAAAATCCATGTCTGTCTTTTTTTTTTCCCATGACTGTTGTTAATGCTTGCTAAAAATGGCTCGAATAATGGTGCAATCCACCACCCTTTAACTATACTCTGAGTTACACCTATGGTATTCAAAAAGCAAAGGCAGAAAACAAGAAGCAGGGAAATTAATAAAAGATAAACTATTTTCAATTAAGAAAAATGATTAATGCTGCTTTCAGGAGCTCATATATTGCAAATCTGCATCTGTTTGTCACTAGGAACTTTTACCTTCCAAAAGGATACAGCATGAGAACTATTGTGATGGGAACAAGTGTGAGTTGAAAATAAACCGTTTATTTTTAAATGTATATATGCAATAGCAAGTTGTGATTAATATACTGATAACTTCTAAATGAATATTTTTAGTGCAGATCTCTCTAATAAGACTTGCATCTCCAATAGCTTACCCTGATTCTCCTCTTAGATATGCATTGGCTTCCTCAAACACAAATGTTCACAATAAAACTAATCATCCCTCTCATGACACCTGTACCATTTCCATCTGCCTAAGTGCCTACCCTAGAAACCTAACTTCTCTCTATGTCTTCTTTTTTTTTTTTTTTTTTTTGGGCCAACCTACTACCACCACCACCACACATATTCAACCAACCAGACCAATACATTCTGCTCTTTAATATTTATCTACTCCATCCCCTCCTTGCCTACCACACTGACATTAACTTTGGAAGCCATCACCTTGTACCTCAGTTACTCACCGTGACTCCTTCTTTTCAGTCTTCCCTCTTTCCAGTTAATTTTAAATACTTCAAGCAGTGTCATTTTAGAGAAAAACAAATCAATCATATCTCTGTTTTGATGAGCTCTTTAATGACGTTTCACTTTCCTAACCTCAACTTTGTTAAAGTAGTGTCCAAGACTTTCAAGAATATGTCAT
Organism: Pan troglodytes; assembly: GCF_028858775.2. Classification (NCBI taxonomy): domain Eukaryota; kingdom Metazoa; phylum Chordata; class Mammalia; order Primates; family Hominidae; genus Pan; species Pan troglodytes. Next base: position 152,258,003 of record NC_072404.2, on the reverse strand, counting down.
TGCCAATGCCTGCAGCCACATCTCCACCACCCTTCCCCTATCTTTCTCTAGTTGAGTCATGATCAACTACTTTAATTTGGCAAACACATCATATTCTCGCTTCTTGTGATTCTTTAGCCTCAGCTGAGATTGCATGATCCTAAAGGTGTTATTTAGGGTCATGAAAGATGTTTCATTTTTAGTTAGACTCACTCTGAATACACAAATATGAGTGCACATATGAAAACACACACACACACAATGCAAGGTAGAATTACTGTATCCAAAAGCACTGGAGGCTTATTTCTCTCTGGGTTGAATGGGCTTACAATTTAGTCAATGATCATCCAGCTGGAGATTACTACATTCCACCTAGAAAAAATCCTTCAGAGTGAGGAAAACAATGTCGCCCCAGATACACTGGAAGATTTCGTTTAATGCTGTTCTAGACCCCTGGGAATTCAGGAAAACAGTATTTACTCTAACCTTTCACAGTCCATTGAGAAATCAGAAATTTGTGGGACAGGGCTTTTCTTTGTAACAGAAAACTGATACTGACTTTCCAAATGCCTCTGATGAATTTCATCTCAAAGATTTTTCAAAGGTTATCTACTCCTACCCCCTCGTTTTCAGATGAGGAGACTGAAGCGCAGATGAATGGGATGCTCTCTCTGAACAAGTCTACTATTAGTATTATTTTCTTTTAGAAAAAAAAGTAAAGGCAATTGTTCACATTGTTCAAATGCTTTCATTTCCTTTTTGCATTATATGCAAATAAAATTTAAAAACAAGTCTGTATAACACTACCGAAGCCCTTGACTACTAGGAGCTTAAAATATTTAACGTAAATAGTATATTCAAAAACATGAACACAGAAATGTGTTTAGAAGGTCTCCCCAATCCAGCACACACCAAATATATCCCAAGCTCCCAGGCAGAGGAGATGATCAATGTATCAAATTCATTGATCTTGCTGATGGTCTGAAGCATCAAATTTTACATACCTAGAAGCCGAGCTTTGTATTTCTAAACTTTCTGAAATCAAATCCTTATTTTCTATGATGGTAACTATACTGACAACAAAGTGATCGGCCAAAAGAATCATTTTAGAAGGGAGGAGTAGGGTGAGGAGGGTTTAGTAGCAAGAAAGTTTAAATGCTGTAAATCTTGCCATTGCAACCAAAAAAGAGAGAGGAGATGGATAAGCTAAGACTGAAATCCCAATTGGTTGCTACTAATGAATTAATACATTTAGTTTCGGATAAACCATGCTAAGAAATATAAACTGAGTCATAGAAACGGCATGGCCAAAAGAGCAGAAACACCAAAAAAGGTTCATAGAACTTGCCTATCAGTCCTACCTGTTAAATATAACTTCTGGGCTAATGGAGAGATGGGAATGAAATTTAGGAAAACCGCTATAGCCCCAAACATATTTTGAGAAGAAAAATTGGGTAACTGAAGTGCTAAAACCTGAGGATTTCAAATTACATTTTATTTTAAGAGGGTTCTACAAAGTTGTTAGGACATAGATTCTCCTTATACATACTCAAATTATACATTATAGGACACACATAAATGTTATCAAATTGGAAATGAGACTTATCTGAAGCACACAGTTTTGTATTTCTACACAGATTAAAGAAAGACTAATATTATGAAAATACTTTGTATAACTATAAAGCATTAAAAATATTTTATTATTTTAAAGACTATTTGAATTCATACAGATAAAATATTCTGCCACATTTTCTTTGCTAACCCTAGAAAAATTTTCTAACTCCAGCATGCAAAGAGATGCATAGGTACTCCAAAATACTGTAGAGTTGTAGAATGCTGACTCGGGGGAAAGAAACAAGAAACAAACAAAAAAACCTCTTAAGCAAGCTGAAGTGCAAACATAAGGCCTATTCAATGATAGCCTCGGTTTGTTAATTTTATGTCCCTACCTGACAACAATGGCAATCAGGACCTGCTGAAGAAATACTATTTTTTTGTGAATTCCTGGGGATGGATGGATGGCCATAGCTAAGTGTTGGACACTTACAAAATTTAATAGTATACATATTATTTATATTTTTAAAAACCATTAAGAACATTTTTTTCTGATTGAAAAATAAATGTACATAGACTTTAAAAATGTTTAAAATAGAGGCTGGGCGTGGTGGCTCACACCTGTAATCCCAGCACTTTGGGAGGCCGAGGCAGGTGGATCACCTGAGGTCAGGAGTTCGAGACCAGCCTGGCCAACATGGTGAAACCCCGTCTCCACTAAAAATACAAAAATTAGTCAGGCGTGGTGGCATGTGCCTGTAATCTCACCTACTCGGGAGGCTGAGGCAGGAGAATTGCTTGAACCTGGGAGGCAGAAGTTGCAGTGAGCCGAGATCGCACCACTGCAGTCCAGCCTGGGTAACAAAGAGAGACTCCTGTCTCAAAAAAAAAAAAAAAAAAAAAAAAAAAAATCTAAAAATAGATCTAGCATTCTAGAAATTATAAAGTGACAATTTGCCATATTTTCTTCAAAATGATAACTAAGATTATATTTTCTATGTAGAATTTGGGATCGGTTTTGTTCATATGTCACCCTTTATATATCCATTATGATAGTGATGATTTCTCATTTGTGCATAGAGTGGTCTGAGAGGACATTTTGAGATCAGACGCTTCTGTTTTTATCATTCTAAAGTACTTTACAATCTCCTATGATTTTATATGATGATTAATATGCAGTGATGTCACCTCCAAGCTGAGGATAGTCTGATGATGATAGGATTAAGAAGAGTCAAAAAGGATTTTGGTGAATAATACTAGGATTCTAGGGTGAGAAAACATGCATAATGTTTTGACCAAAAGCCAAGAGAAGAGGAAGCATAAAGCTAGAAAAAGAAATTGAAGACATAGAACAAAGGGCAAAATAAAATATGAGGATTATTTGTGGAGATGAATGTTTTAGGCCCAGTGTTCATTTATAATCATTTTATGTATTCCTTTGCTCCCCATCTATCATCTTTTTTTCAGAGAGGATAGAGCTTCCATGTCTTCACAGCCCCTCAACACATCTCCTGTTTTGCTCATGTAAAAAGGTGGTATATCAGCATAATAACACTTAGAAATTAAGCTGAGCTGGTTACATAATCAGGTAAAAGGCTTCCTTGAAATGTCAACACCTTCTTCTATGGAAGACTGAAGGACGGCAGAGGTCCACCAACCTGGCTTCAAGGTTGAAGCCAGGAACCATGATCTTCAGCAGCCTTGGAGATTTAGGCTATGAGGTACAACGTCTTAATGAAGTCAAAATCCTATCAGAGGGCAATCTAGTGAGGAGGAAGTTATCTTAGATAACCATCAGAGGCTGATTCAGTGGCCTCAGTGGTGTGCCAATGGTGAAAGGAAAGAAAGAATTTGTACCATTTATCTCAACTATGTCATTATTATCAACCACTGCTAAGATTATTTTAATTTAGGCCATTGACTGTTCTAGCGAGTCTTTCCAGATTTGCTAGGGCATAATGGAAGGGTGACACTTCCTGCCCTCTCAGATAAATCTTGCTGTTCCCCTCCCCAAACTAAAAGGAAGCAGGCCCACAAAGACCACCGGATTAGGGAAAATTTGGGTACCACGGCCAGTAGAGTAGGGAAGGATGGAGCTAAGACAGGAAGCGGGTAGTGAGGAAAGGAGCAGTCTATTCCCAGAAGTCTGCTGGCAACTTCAAATCAGTTAGTGGAATGGCAGCCTTAAGAAATGAGAAGAACAAGAGAGAGAGACATGTCTCTTTAGGAAGAGAGAACAAGAGAGAGAAGAACAAGAGAGAGAGAACAAGAGAAGAGAGGATACAGAAAAGAAGAGACATGCACTCTGAATCTAACCTCACTGTAAAGAACTTTAGTAGGGCTGGATGTGGTGGCTCATGCCTGTAATCCCAGCACTTTGGGAGACCTGAGGTCAGGAGTTCGAGACCAGCTTGGCCAACATGGTGAAATCCCGTCTCTCCTAAAAATACAAAAATTAGCCGGGCGTGGTGGCATGTGCCTGTAATCCCAGCTGCCCAGGAGGCTGAGGCAGGAGAATCGATGGAACCCAGGGGGCAGAGGTTGCAGTGAGCTGTGATTGTGCCACTGCACTCCAGCTTGGGCAACAGAGCAAGACCCTGTATCAAAAAAAAAAAAAAAAGAACTTTTAATAAGAGCACTTTATCATTTTTTCTTCCTTGGTATCATTTTAAGATATCTTTTAATATGTGTAACCTTTCTTTGTCTTTGTACTTAGCCCTTTATCAAACTTGGGCCCAAATGAACTCATTAACACCTGTTTGTTTGCTTTGGTTGTTTTTAGACTTAGACTCAACATCATTCTGCTCGTCCCATGAATCATTTTTTTTTTCTTGTCCTTGAGCTTTGTATACTGGTTTGCACTATCTATCTAGATGTTCAGAGACCACCAAGTATGATAACCCAGAGAAGGTAACTTGGGACCAATGCAATCTCATTGAAGAATTATAGAATGGCTTTCCTTTGTGTGTCACAGAAAATAAATTTTGTTCTTTCTATCTTCTTAAAGTTTATTCTCAATTCATGTATCAACCAAAGCAAGAAAAATAACTGATGTTAAATAAATTAAAGGAAGCACAATTCACCAACTGTCAATAATTTTGGCAAAAAGGATTTCCCTAAATAGAAATTATCATCATAAGTATCCAGTGCAAGCACCTCTTTCCTTGTCTTTCAAATTCGAGCTTGCTTTGTATCTGAGACACTGTGATTGGTCCATCCACTCAACCAGTGTTAATACCTGCTATGTAACAGATACTATTCTAGGCCCCAGGGGTAAATTAGACAGCTGTTGTTTCTGCCTTCTCCTGAGTTATCAAAAACATGAAGTAAAAGTTAGATAAATTACTGCATTAAATTCTAGAAGGGAAACAGACAAGGTGCTGAGATGGCTCCTAAATCAAAGCCACTATTTCAGACTGGATTCACAGGGAAAGGACTTCTGAGGAGCGGCAGATAATCAGACTGAACAACAATAACATGCTGGCTATGCTTAGCATGGGGAAGTGGCTGGATTAAATGCTAATATAAAAGGAAAAATATAGGGCATATACTCTAAGCAGAAGCCTTAAGGCAGAAAAGGGCATGTTATGTCCAAGAAACATAAAGGCAAACAAGTGTAGCTAAACGCTGATTGAAGCAAACAGCAGTTCAAGATGAGACTGGGGAGGTGAGAAGTTGCAGATTATGCATTGAAGGCCATGAAAAGGGTGTGATAAAGAGAGGGACAAATCAAATGTGAGTCACAGCAAATGCTATCTCGGCCAGGTGATCAAGCTTAACATCATCAGTAATAAGTCATGTTGATAGCATGTACCTTTGATCTTCTGTGGTCCTCATCCCCCAAACCCCATCACCCCATTCTAACCAGAGAAAAACATCAGACAAACCAACATTTAAGAATATTCTTCAAAACCTCTGGCCAGAACTCTTCAAAGCTGTCAAAGTCACTGAAAACAAGGAAAGTCTGAGAAATTGTCACAGTATCCAGGAGCCTCAGGAAAGAGACATGGCGACTAAATTCACTGTGGCATCTGGATGGGACACCAATCAGAAAGAGGACATTGGGTAGAAACTAAGGAAATCTGATTAAAGTTTGAACTTTAGTTAACGTTTCAGTATTGGTTTGTTGTGCCAAATATATCATATGAATGCAAGATCTTAGTAACAGAGAAAACTAGGTGATGGGTATATGGGAATTCTCTGAAATATCTTTGCAATATTTCTGTAACTCTAAAACTATGTTAAGATTAAAAGTGTATTTTGAAAGACATAAATTCAAAGTTTCTGAACTTAGCTATTAGTGGAGCATTTATAAGGTGAGAAAGAAAGGAGACACAGTAGGGGTGAATGTAACAGAAGGAAGCAACAAATTTAAGAATTCCCTCCCTGCCACACACATATACACACACATACACATATATACAAACATACACATACACATATCCACACATACACACACATATATAAACACATACACCCATATACACAAATTCACACATACACATACACAAACACTTGGACTTTAATATGTATTTAATAAAGTCAGTTTTAATCACTAGCAACAGTCTTTGGATAGAACCATCAATCATATAGCCTCCCTCACTTGGGCAAACCACACTGCATCCTCTTCAGGCTAGAAGCCTCCACGATAGGGTTTTAGTACTCACTGGAGCTCAGCGGGTGGTTTCTGGCTGTCAGGATAAAGGCAGTCTTTTGGGTTTTCTCCCTAGAACACTCCTGATAGACTGTGTCTGCTCATATTTCTGCCTCTGAGTCACAAGGTTCACTACTGCAGAACATGGCAATTTTCTTTTGAGTGCTAAATATTCTTTTGAAATTCAGCAAAGGAAAACTACTTAATTTGAAAGGTAGCCAGTGGTCACAGAACCCTCTCTATTCAGATAGCTTTTCCCTCAGAATATACGATCAACACATCCGTTTTTCTTAGCAGTACACACACAGCGGTGCAATGCTTTGTGTTAGTGACATGAAAAAGTGTTAATGGTGACGTTATAGTTCGGAGTCCATGTGCCCACGCCTTTCCTTAGATTACATTTTAGTTACCTTCCCAATCTATCTCAGCAGGATACAAGTCACAACTGTCAGAAATCATATTTAAGTGCAAACTACTAGACATTTCTTAACTCTTCCCAAGATCAGAAATGTATTGTCTCAGTTTTGAAGCAGCTGCCTTGATAATTTGGCAATAACCTTGACATAGGATCCCAGGTTAGAAAAAAAATATGTAGGATAATTAATTGTAAAGTTCATGCTGGAGATGGATAGAAAATAATAACAGCTGAATGTGGTAAGGTGTGCTATAGCAGGGAGAAGTCTATTCCTCCCTGGAAAATCCTAGTCAACAGAGGAGGCAGCTGAGGTCGCCTGTCTGTGCTTTATATTTGTGAAATATCTCTGAGTCCAACAGGAATAACTAAGTCTAACGAATTTAAACATAATTTTAAAATATACTCAACATAGAGAAAAAAACAACATTCCCACAACAGTCCGCAATAGCTAAACAAACCAAATGAATAGAGTTGGAGGTTCTATCTGAATCTAAATCATTGCAAATAGTGATTATCATTTTAGTACACCGCATATGTATAGCATTTATGTGTTTACAAAATGTTTCCAAATTTATTTCTTGTTATTCTTGAGTAATTTTTCAAAGTAAGTGCAGGCATTGGTATTACACATTTTAGAAATGAAGAAACCTCAGGATTGGGTTATGTCCTGAGAATCACCCTTTGTGGAAAGGTGTGGTGCATCTGAGTTGGAAAAGTTGATTTGTGTCCTAGTTCTGTCTTATACTTTCAGTTAAGATTGGGAAACCCTTAAATACTTTTGTTCCTCATTTGGATATCAGTAATAATGCCCACCTCACCCAGATTGTAAAGGGATCAATAGATGAAAAAAATGGGAAAGCAGTAAATGTTAACCAGTATAAAGGGATTGTTCTCTTCCTTAGCTCAAGAGGAGCTCAAAGTCAAATGACCCTTACATAAGAAGTGGTTCCCCCAGTGCTCTTAGAGCCACTCACCAAGCACCAGCCATCCAGTGAAGGCTGAGCAAGCAACCTCACAATGCCAGCCCTTCTCTCAGAAATCACCTATCCACCAATACTGAATTTTGCACCAACACTCAAGAACAATAATTCTGGAAGAAATGGAGACAGTACAAATTGAGCTACATGATAGAAAAGTTCTTTTTTGAAATGGTAATTACTTTTTTTTTTTTTTTTTTGAGATGTAGTCTCGCTCTGTCGCCCAGGCTGGAGTGCAGTGGCGCGATCTCGGCTCACTGCAAGCTCCACCTCCCGGGTTCATGCCATTCTCCTGCCTCAGCCTCCCAAGAAGCTGGGACTACAGGTGCCCGCCACCACGCCCGGCTAATTTTTTTGTATTTTTTAGTAGAGAAGGGGTTTCACCGTGTTAGCCAGGATGGTCTCGATCTCCTGACTTCGTGATCTGCCTGCCTTGGCCTCCCAAAGTGCTGGGATTACAGGCATGATTGAATTGGTAATTACTTTTAATTGGAACAAGCACGCCAATATTCTTTTTGCAGTTCCTGACTCGTTTTATTAACAAGAATAACTCTTCTTAGGGTTTCCCACTGAAAGACATAAAATAGATCATCCTCCATGTTAAATTAAGGGAAATCGTGAGGCACGGGGCTCATCAACACACAGCCTGAGCTGAAAATGCTAATCCCTCATTTCTTAAACTCACTCCCCACCACAGAGACCTTTTGCCCAACAGGGTGAATGCTGATGATTGGTGTGACTTGAAAAATGTTATTCCTATTCACATATGTAATTCCTTTCTGAAAACCTGCTAAAATATTTCTCGCTGAATTCTCACAGCTTCCAACAACAACAGGTCAACTGCTTCCCATAGGCTGAAGCAAGGATTAAATCAGAAAGGTGCTTAGAAGTATGGTATCTCTCCTTTCCCCAGTGCAGCAATGGGCAAGGACATGTACGTTTAGCAGACATCACAGGGAAGAGGGGAATTTGGCTCCTATCTATTTTAAGACAATAAGGCCTTTCTTAGGTTTCATGATAGGGGTCCATGGACTAAGCTACGACTCGATGGGCATGGCAGCTCCCAGGTAAAATTCTCCTGTTTAAATATTGCAGGGCAAAGTAACACATCTGGCAGAGCCAGGGGAAGGAAGCAAAAAGAATGGGAATTGTTAATTCAGCCCTGAGGAAAGTGGAGTCTGTCAGGAAATCCCAGAGAGCTCCCCTCAGGGCTCACAGGAGAAAGCTGATGTTCAACCCTGAGGATTTGAAAATCCTAGAGAGAGTTTTCCTCCAGTTCTGCCTTCCCAAAGATTCCCGAGCTGAGGTTTTCTCGGTAATCAAAGGTAGCCATCAAAGTGCCTCCCAGGAGAGAGAACTTTTTCTCTTCACATCTGTTTCTTCAAATGTAAAATGGGGACACATTTGATCACAAGACATTTTCAAGTAAAATTTTAAAAATATATAAAACCCTAAGTTTCCCAAAAGGGGGAACTGCTTCACAGAGATCCAGCAGCAGAAATTTCTTTATCTCCTTTTCTGAGAGAACGCTTGGTTTCCTTAGGAGGGAGATGGAATAATTCTTTGAGGCATGGTCAGTGAGGTTTTGAGTTTCACAATGAATTATCTGTTCTTTGAGGGTGAGTTGATTCAAGAGACAAGTTTAGACTCATCACTCTTAACTCACTTCTCTGGAGAATTAATTGTGGGTGAGGTGCCAGTTAACTTTTGTCAGACACTCAGGGTATTTCAGGCAATGGCACAGTGAGATTTCATCCTTATCACTGTAAGGAAGGATGAAAAACCCAAGAGTATAAGAGTTGGGCCATCTGGATTCTCATTCAAGCTGTGTCACCTTGGACAAGTCACCAGAGATTGACAATTCTAAATTTCCTCAATGTGTTGTTACTATCTTGTGGGATTTTTTTTTGTGAAAAGCGAATAAGGTGATGGATACATTAATCCTTTGCAAATTGTAAAGGTTTTTTAAGCAAAGCATTTTAAAAATACATTTTATTGTGTATATTTAAGATATACAACATGATGTTATAAGATATATACATATAATAAAATGGTTAGTATAGTAGAATAAATTAACATAGCCATCATCTCACAGAGTTATGCAGTCTCACTGCCCCTATGGCAAGAGCAGCTATAATCTACTCATAAAAAGCCTGAATACAATACACTGTTAATAACCATAGTCCTCATGCTGTACATTAGATCTTTTGACTTGTTCAACTACATATTTGCTACATTGTATCCTTTGGCCTACATCTTACAGAAAGATGAAGTGGTGGACATACGTTCTGAAACCCCAACCGAGACACCTAATCCACTAGGTATGTTTGAGGCATGATGGGCTATAGAATTATTATTTTCTTTTTTCTTTTTGAGACAGGGTCTCACTCTGTTGCTCAGGGTAGTGTGCAGTGGTGCAATCACAGCTCACTGCAGCCTCGACCTGCCGGGGGCTCAAATGATCCTCCCCCTCAGCCTCCCAGGTAGCTAGGACTACAAGTGTGCACCACCACACCTGGCTAGATTTTTTTTTTGTATTTTTTGTAGAGAAGAGTTTTCCTATGTTGCCCAGACTGGTCTTGAACTCCTGGGCTTAAATACTCCACCTGCCTTGGCCTCCCAAAGTGCTGGGATTACAGACATGAGCCACTGTGCCTGGCTCAGAATTTTTCAATTAGAACCACTACATAAAATCAAGTTTCCTAAATCCATACCAGATGATGTCCAGGCACTGTGTTTCACACACCTTGCCTTAGATCGACAAGAAATTACACTTTGAAGTACACTAGTGGCAAGAATCTGAGTCTTCTTCTCAAAGAGGAGTCAGAAAGCAATGGTGTAAATTTTTGGCTTCTTTCAGTGCTTTGGGTACTTGCTTTACTGTACACATATGAATGAGCCTACTGTTTACCCAAAGCCCAGACCATTTGAAGTTATGAATGGGGAGAAGTCACATAAAACTAGAGAACTATCACTCAGTGTTTTCATGGACCCACTTCCTTAACACAAGGTACTATGATTTTGGCAGACATCATAAGCTAGATGTTGCCATTTGACCAATCTAACAATCTACCTATGATTCTACCCAGATTTTTTATTACCTTTTTAGGTAAATGTCAAATGAAATAGGATGGTGTAGGGCATATGATTTAAACATAAAATGTTTCCCTTCGATGACAGATTTTGCTCATGGTAGCCAACAGGATAGGTATAGACCTTTGGATGCCATACTGACTCTTTCATAGTTTGGCCTAATCTATGTTTCAGCCTTCCTTTCCATTTCCCCAAAACCACCCTAGGCTGTAGCTACTGAGAATAACGTACGGGACTCTGAATATTCCATTCCTATGTGTTGGTACATGCTCTACCCTCTTCTGCTAAGTTCTTCCTCTTCCCCCCTCAATCCAGTAAGACCCCATTGACTCTCTAGTGCTTTATTAAACCAAGATCCAGCTGAGTTAGTCTAATTTTTCCCTGTGATTCAAGGAGTTTTAATGTCTCTGATTTGTCACCTGTGTATTATATATCATTGTTTTTTCCTCATCTAATCTCTCAGGACAGACTGTAAAGGCTAGAATTATGATGAATCACCTTTGTATCCTAGATGTCTAGTATAGTACCTGTATGTAACTAAGTCTGCAGAAATAAATGTTGAAGAATAAATAAATAACCATTTCTAGTGCATTAATATCTGTCACTTATAAAGCACTTATACGTTCTTGGTATACAACTGACTGAATACTGCAGGTGGACAGAAATGTAAGTTTAAAAAGCAGAATAATAAGATGAAAATGTTACTGATATGAATGATGGATATTTCTCAGTTTTAAATATGGACAATGTCCTCTTTATGTGGCTATACAGATGATACCCCTGAAATTTAAATTACTTTTTAGGAGATGGAGTTGAAGGGAGTATGTGAGACCTGCTCACTTTTGCAAGCAAGCTATTCTCCAACTCTCTTTGGAATCTTTGGGGTTGTCACAGACCAGGAAACGAGGAAATTTTTGACGTCCTATTTGTTTCTCTCTTTGGTCCATTGCTAAGGAGGGATGATAAACTGTCACAGAATTGCCATCCCTGTCCAAATTATTTTTCCTTTGGGTCTCTATGAAGATGAATAAAACATTTTCTAAAAAGATTGAAGCAAGTTAGGTTTCAGCTTTATCAAATACAGTTTCTCTGACAAAGTTTCGTCTGTCTTCTGATGGATTACTGGTACCAACTAGTAGCATCAGCTCATCTGTAAGCTTGGGGAGCTCACACCAGGAAAGACACAAAACCAACAACCAAACAAACAGAAAAACGGATTTTCTATGATTCATTAAAATGTTTTCATTGTAAGTTTTGATCTTCACTGAGTGTGGAATTCTCTTAGGAAGTAAAGATGAGCTGCTTTATTGTCTGGCAAAACATCTGTTTGATTTTGCCATTGAGTAGCCCCTAAAGAGAATACAGTATTTACAAACAAGGCTTCTGGCATGTTCTCCTATACTTCCCTGCCCTCTCACAGTTCCAAACGCCTCTTAAAATAGCTTTGTAAGTGCCTTCCCAACATTCCCCAGGAGGACATCACGTTCCCAGTGTAAGTGACAGTGGTCTGGGAGCACATTCTATCACCTAATTGTGAATTTCTCTGGACTATGAAATGCTCAGTGTCTCAGAAAACACCAGTTCCTCAACTCACCACCAATTGCTTCTCCTCTCCACTTTCCCCTGATAAAAAAACAAAGCAAAAAAGACAACCAAAAAAAAAAAAGGCATTTCATTTTGAAAACATTTGTGGCAAAGCTGATTACATTTATGGTTATCAAGACTTTAGGATGAAGTAATCTGCTATTTGGAAGAAAAACACTTTGACAGAATTAGGAGAGATGACATCAAAATACAGCTTTCTAATTTGTCTTTTTTTCTTACTCTAAAGACATTGCACCGACAATTTTTGCAAATTTGGCACTCAACGTGACAACAGTTTCCTAATGACCTTATGAATTGGGGAAGCAAAAGAAAGAAGCAGATTTTGATGTCGTTTTATAAAAGAGTTCATCCATCATACTTTCTTCAGCTTTTGAAGTTGTCATACATCTCCAGGGAACAAACTCATTGTGTAATTAGTTTTCAATTATTCTCAATCATGTAAAGTTGCAAGATTAAGTTGATATATTTTTATGAGCATCAACATTATTTTTTAAAAATACATTACTCCAAGTAGATACTGCAATGATTAATGAAAACCGTAATCATTTACAGGCAATTCAGTAGGAAAAATGACTAGATTATATTTCCAGAATATCTGGAAAGCAAGAAAGTAGATGCTTTCAAGATTAGAGTAACTCATTGAACCAGGACTGATTCTCAGCAGGGACCCAAAGAACAATACAATGGCCAACACATGTTCTGATAGGTTGGCGTCATTTCATACCTGTCATTAAAGTTTTGACAGTCGTTCATGTTTGAATCCAGCCTTTCCAACAAAATCTTACCACTAAATTGTAAGATCCCTTTGTAAAACATCAGGGAAACAGAAGAGGAGAGGTGAAAAACAGAATCAAAAGTCCCACACAAACCAGAAAGAATAACAAAGAGTTTTTATAGCCTCATATCTTTCTTAGAAGGAATAAAAGTCTAAGATTGAAAATAATCATGTGGAACCTTCCATAGAAGTATTCATTGTAGGGTGATGAAACTGATAATGGGTTGTCAAGGTGTTCAGACTCAAAATCTTGTTTCTATCACCTCTGATCACTGTCACCCACATAATAAGCTACGACTGTTTTTACCCTTAGTAAGTCTCCTCACTATAAAATAAAGGCATCAGACTAGATGATGTTGGACACCCCACTAAATCTTTAAATTCATGAAGGTGAAGATATTAAGGGTAAACTAACAATGACACAACTGTCTCCAAACTGAATATACTTATCCACTACTTTGTACTGCCTGAAACTGTAAGTACCCTTTGGGAGACACCGGAGGCTGAAGACAGGGAAAGATGCCAAAACCTTCTCTTTCTTAGCTCCCTAGAAGGTGGTAAAGACAAGTGGAAGATCCCCACTGCTAGGGAGCTTAGGTCCACTGTAACTGTTAAGGCGGAAGTAGTGCTATTAGGAGGGAACGCTAAGCCCTACCTAAGAGAGCAGATGAAAGTGGGCACCTAAGTGTAGTACTTCTCCTTCCTCTTTTGAGTAAGGCTAAGGCTATTGCATGGCAAATTATCCAGAATGTTACTTAGTTTCATGAGGTATATTATTCTTCATCTTTGTTCATTTATCTTTTACATTGGGTCAAGTAAAAAGAGGAAACTGTACTAAATCCATCCCTAATATGGAAAAAAATATACTGTTTAAATCATATGCAATGTTTAGCTGGCTAAAATTTCTTTTAACATATATAATATGCATAAACAAAAAAGTCTGGTCTCTTTAAAAGTTCATGTGTTTCAGATTAATTAGATTCAGCTTAAACAAAATAATATTACTATATACCTATAAGCATGGCCTAGAGGAAATTTTGCTCAGGCTTAGATAAAATATTGGTTTCGAAAGTGGAAACATTTATCAGAAAGGAAGTTTTATTTTCAAAGAAAAATTTTACCTAGAAAGAGTTTCTTTGAGCTATTTCAGAAAAGAATAACTTGGTATTATGAAACCAACAGAAGAAGCAGATTGGGGTAGTAGGAAACTTGGAACTCTTAGCAGACTACTAGCATAAAGTATCATTAAATAAACATTTATTGAGCTCTGCTATGTGCCAAGAATAGAGGCAGGCATCAAATTAAATGCTGAGAAGAAGGAGGGGGAAGGAGGAGGAGAAAGGAAGAGGAGAAGGAAGGTGAAGAGGGGGAGGAGGAGAAAGGGGAGGAGGAGGAAAGGAGGGAATACAAGTCCCATCCTTAGGGAGCAGGTTTCTTTTAATGAAACCGGAGAATATCAAAAGAATTTCGTTGTATAAAGGAGTTGAATATAAGGTATGAGTGTAAGAAAAAGAGTAGGTCCATGTGAAGAGGTTAAATTGTCAAGTTAAATAAGTGGGTTCCATTAGCTTCCGTGTGTAAAGCCGGTGTCTAAATAGCTGGAGGGACTAGACCAATATTCAAACAGTATCAGTTTCCTAAAGGCAGAGGATAGAGAAAACACCTCAGAGGAGTACTAAATAACCTCTTAGGACTTCCCTTACTTCTCAAATAGGAACAAGAATACTCTGTCTGCTATTGGTAAAACAAAAAAGATTTATGGTGTTTCATTTAAAGGTTATTTAGGGGTCAGTATGGTCTTGTATAAAATGGTCTTTCAACTAGGTTTTCAGTTTTTTAACTTAGCTTCGTCATGGCCATGGCTGCTGAAGATTGGAAGATGATGTGAGAAAGAGAAGTGGAAAGTAAACAGCCCTGTGATACTTTTTCCTCTCCTCTTCTTGAATTTACACACTCAGAGAAATGGAAGACTTGTCCAAACTTGGTAAACAAACCACTTAAATCTTTCAACAGAGAGAAGTGAAAGATTTTTGTTGTCTGAATTTAAAAAATCATGTAAAAGATATAATCACAGGACAGTAAAGACAGTTAAATAAAAACTACAAGATGCTAAGAAACAATGCTCTTTTCTAAGTACTGAAATAGGGATATGGTGGGTAAAAGGAAGATGAAAAAGAGAATTAAAATATTCAGAGCAAGAGTTCTGTGACCAGTTTTAGAAAGTTCTAGAGCTTAAGAATATGGAAATGTAAGATTAGAGAAAATACAGAACAAGAATAAAATAATATAATGGCAAAAAGATAAAATATTTCTCTAATGCCTGGCTAAAATTTATCTTCAAGGAGCATGACAAAACATTTACTGATTTAATGAAAATCCCAAAGAAAAATGAATGCAATGGACTGTCATTCAGTGCTAAAAAGAAGGGAACTATCAAGCCATGAAAAGACATGGAGGAACCTGAAATGATTTGAATTTACACACCAGGTGAAAGAAAGTTGTTACTAAGTGAAAGAAGTCATTCTAAAAAACTACATACTGTATGATTTCCATTACATGACAGTCCGTAAAGGCAAACTATAGTGACAGTAAAAAAATCAGTGGTTGTCAGGAGTTAAGGTAAAGAGGGTACTAGATGGAAGGGGCACAGAGGCTTTTTAGGGCAGTGGAAATACTTCGTATGACGCTACATGCATACAGTGGCATCTACACACCATTATACACTTGTCCAAAGTGTATAATTTCATTATACACTTTACTTGACCCTATGTAAAAGATAAATGAACAAAGATGAAGAATAATGTACCTCATGAAACTAAGTAACATTCTGGATAATTTGCCATGCAATAGCCTTAGCCTTACTCAAAAGGGGAAGGAGAAGTACTACACTTAGGATATCCCTTAGGACATCAGGGAATGCAAAACACCAAGCAGGAACCCTAATGTAAACTATGGGCTCTGGTGATACTGATGTGTCAATGTAGTTCATCAGTTGAAACAAATGTATCACCCTGGTGGGGGAGGTTGATAGTGGAAGGGAGTAGGTGTGTGTGGGGCCAAAAGGTTTGTGGAAACAGTTCTTCTCAATTTTGCTGTGAAATTAAAACTGGCCTAATAAATAAAGTCTATTAAAAAAACTATTGCAGCAAGAAAAAAGTTCTTTCAATAATTATATATAGTAACAGAAAAAAAGCTAATTGAATTTTAGATAACTGACCTCAGTATCAAATTTCATTTTCACATGTATTAGAAAAGTAAAGTAAGAACACTCAGGAATTTGGGAGACATAATAATTTTAAAATGTAGTCAAATGTTTACTGCAAGTGAAATGAGTAAGTCACACTAATATAATTAAAATATGCAAACCAAACAGGAATGACCTTTAGCAAGTCTGACTAATATTTGGTGCAGGGATTTCAATGATCTGGATTCCCAAGTCTTAGGGGATAAACTGAATGAATTTAGAGTCACCAGCAATTATTTCTGAAAGTGCATCTCAGACACCAAGAGATGCCAAAATATAGGAACAGGGGCAATAGCTATTAAAGGAGAAAAGAGCAAGGCTGCCAATAATTGCCAATACTCTAGATCCCATATCTACTCAAATAACGGAATTAAACCGGACCAGATAATGTAACAAACCTTACGCACTAAGATAAACTACAGAGAGGCAAGAGCAATTGTAGCTGAGGAATGGAAGTGGAAAAAAAAAAAAGATCCAAGAGGAATGGACCACGGGAACTTGCACTGTGATGAAGAAGCTAGAATAAGCTGGTGAATAGCAAAGGGAAGTCATTTGACAATCTTGTTTTTTTCCATGAAAACGACCCCTGCGGTTCAAACTGAACATTTCAATGATAGGAAAATCTCATTTTATTTGGTTTGAATCTGAAAACTTGCTAAAAAATAAAGATGGCCACCTTTCTTTCGTAATGCTAGATGATAAATTTATTTGAGTTTTCAGTAAATTCTTACAGAGATAGAAGCCAAGGTATCTCCTTATAAATGAGAGAAATTTAAAGAGGAATGCTAAGGATGTGAATTTCCTGGAGAATGTGTTATGTAACTAACAAACTGCGAGGGAGAGGAGTAATTATCACTTTAATTAATTAGGGCCCTGTTACAGCTCCCTTGTGAAAGATAATCCTTGATTAAAAGTGTCAGTATGTAAAAATATTGATGGATATTGAAATGTAAGAGTGTAAAATTTCAATTAATTGTGAAAAAGAAATTAGCTGGTATTATCATTTACCAATAGACAGTCATGATTTCCAGAAGATATGGGGGCATGCAAATAAATGGTTAGTTAACAATGGACATGTAAACAGGAACAGAATTATTCCAAGCAGGTTTATCCCTTAGGACATCTAGCCTCTTTGGCCTTTTGTTTGTGCATCTGCAATGCAGAAGTTAAGGTTAAGTAATGGCAATTGTTTTGCAGAGGAAGGAAATAGATATAACAGTATGAAATAGAAGGAGATCAAATAATGACATTTTACTGATACTTAATGTGCTCCTAATCAACAGAAATGTTGCAACATATATATGTTATATAAACATCAATAAATATTGTATGCCTTGGAAATTTCATACCTGAAAGCCTTGCTGAGACTTTTTCCACCTCTGTGCCTAGAAAGAGCTCCCAGGGAACTAGGAAGGCTCAAGCACTTTTAAATTCAAATTATGCTAAGCCAGGAGGTTAGTTGCCAGGAGACGGATTCTAAACTTCACCTAAGACTGATTCCTTTACCATGAAGTCTGTTTTCATGACTTCATTTTCTGAACACTGACTAGAAGTGAGACTTGCTTCTATTTCTTTTTCTTCTCTCTCTCTTTTTCCTTAGCCTTATCAGAATTAGATGCCAAATAATATAGTGAGACATCCTCTGAAAGAACTGCTTGTGGTATAGTAAACCAAAACAAAAAACATTAAAAACTGATCCTTGACCTTAGATGTGGAAATAATGCTGAGCCACATACTCACTCTTAGACCTGGAATAAGTTGTTTAGTGTCAACAAGCCAAGGTTTCAAGATTTAGAAAGAAAAAGGAATAAATTTACCACATCGGGTGGGCATGAGGTATAGAAACAATACATGTAAAGAAATGGCATAGGTTCTAAAATTTGGTAAACACTCAAAAACAGCAGCTGTCTTTTCGTGGGTTTTGTTGCCATTATTATTGTCACAGAAGAGTATCTCACCCCAAATTCTGAAATTTCCCCTGATAAGGATATAACTAGTCATGGAAAATATCCAGTCAGGCTTATTTTAAAATAAAGCAAAACTGAGATTGCTTGTTTACTGTTGAATGATACCCAGTTGCCAGAGAGAATAGAAATTAAACCTATATCATCTACCCTTCCTCCTGCCTTCAGTACCTCCATCCAGCATAGCACAAAGAAAAATAAAGTCTTTATTATTTAGGCTTACATGCGAAGACATAACTGCCTACTCCACTGATAAAATCTCATAGAAAAGTAATTTTGAGGATAAAGCAAGAAAACAGTGGGCATATCTGGGAAACATGCTTTGGCCCTGGGGCTGCTCTTTATCTCCTCCCTAAAATGAAACCAAATGCCCTGATGCTCTCCAAAGAACACAATTAAGTAGAATTTTCTTATCACTTTCTATTTTCATGCTGGTTATGGTAGAAGCACTTCCCTTTGTAACAGTACCAAGGAAGGCAGAGTATTAGAAAATCTTCATCGTGTTCAACAATGTAAAACTGGTTGTGAAATGTATTTTTTTCCTCTACCAATCAAATTATTCTGTGCTTATCTTTTATAGAAAGGAAGAAAAATTAGGCTTCAGGTAATTATTTAGCTCACGATCACATTCCTCCTAAAGAGTTCCTTGGTAGTTAATTAAATAAGAAATAAGAAGCTTGTTTTCCAACATGATTCTGTCTTGTTTATTGGCTTGGCATGAATGAGGAGGTGAAGAACAGCTTATTTGCTTTATTCAAACAGAAGAATCATCAGCATGACTAAGGGTGAACAATAACATCAAGAAAAGTCATTATAACTTTCTTATTCCTAGAGGAGGTATCGTACCCGCCTGTTACTTGGGATCATCAGAATGCAACAACATTTTGCAACAACGACAGTGAAATGTATCAGCATTAACATTTAAGACAATTCTCTCACTTTCTCTAACTCCTCCACTAGAGTTGGGAGAGAAAAAGAGGAAGAAGTCCAGGTGCTTGATCCAGCTACATTAGTAATAAGAATCTACACAGAACACCAGATAGAAGAATGCAGAGAGGAGCTCTGGAATCATGAAGATATATATGATCTGTGAAGACATTAAACGAATGAAAGGAATTTAAGAAGGAAAAAAATAAGAAATAGAAAAGAAATCAAGTACTTATTTCTTAAGTAGCCGAGACTGATTTAACTCCAAGGACATATTGTATGCAAATGGGACTGTGTCCCATCTAAACACACAGGTATCTAGGTTTCCTCTACATTGAAAGATGTGCTTCTTAATCTATAGCTGTCTTCCTGAACTGTTATTCATTGTTCACCCTAGAATTTGCCTAACAAATCAAAAAGTCTCCGGCTACAACAAAGCTCTCTGTCCGGGCCCTAATGGAAAATACATATGGTACTATTGGCAGCAATACATCCTATCTTCTTTCCTCCTTGATGCCTTTTATGTTCCAGTTCATCAATCTGTTATTTAAAATGTAGTCCTGTGATTTCCCACCTCAGTATTATGGAAGGGGCTTGTTAAAAATCTAGATTCCTGTCCCTAATTCCCAGCCTGACTCAATATCTTTACAAGAGGAATAAAGTGTCTCAGATACTCAACCTGTGAAGTAATCTCTTTTAAATGACTTCTTAGAAGATAGTAGTTATTTAAATAATTCAGAATCTTATCATTTAAAGCACTATACCTGGTGACTATGAATATTGACTTTTGAAAAAGTGGGCCCAGTTCTGCCAAGAGGTCAATATTCAAGGATATTTAGGATTCTCAGTCTCAGAAAAGAGAGGTCCTGCTTTTCTGAGCCCAATAAATACAGATAGCTTCAAAAGACTGCCTTGCTACCACAGTTTTTGTTATGTATTTTGCACTAATCTCAAAAATGTAGATCCTCAGTTTTATTGTTGCTGTTACTCATTGTCCATGTGCTGGAAATTTGAACTTAAACTAGCCCTCAGCCTATGAAGTTGCCTACAGTTTCTTTGATACAATAAAATGGAGGGGTACTGTGGGTATCTATGCGGTTGCACACTATGCAATAAAATAATAGTAAAATTATTTTGAAAATAGAAAGTGATTTTAAAAATTCCACTTAATTGTGTTATTTGGAAACATCAGGGCTTTTGGTTTCATTTTAAAGAGAAGACAGAAATACAAATGTAAGTGTATATTGCCATCATTTATAAAATATGGCCTCTATTCTCACCTCATCTGTATCCCTAACAATTTCTAGCTGTTACTCTACTACCAGCACCAGATAAAACCATCCAAGTTGCCTAGCATTTTTATAAGTTAACTCCTTTGTAAATAATTTGTTTTTTAAAATAAAAACACCCATGGCTTCACCTTCCAAAACATGTTGCTATGAATAATAAGGGCTAAAAATGTCATTATTATTATATTGATTAGGTATATAAAAATAACAGGAATATACTGAGCACCTAGTGGGCACCAGGTGGTGCACATGGCTGTGAGGGATTAAATGAGATAGAGGATGCCAAATATTCATTAACTTCATCATATCATATCATACCTTTTCATGAGTATTATTATTAGTTTGAGGAATGGCTAGAGTATAAGTGTGAAGCTTATCATTGCCTGTTAGTATTATAATAATAATAAATTCCACGAAGAGGAGTAAGAGGAGGAGGAGAATAAAGGGGAAATAAATATATTGGCTAGTATTTATTTAGCATGTACACTGTACCAGTCATTACACTAAGCTATGTGCATGGATTCTTTCCTTGTGCAGTTGGAGGATGAAGAAATGCCTGTGAGAAAGATGGCTGGCAAAACAGCTCTATGAGCTATGGAAGCTCTCACATGGGTTTGATCTCAGGGTTTATCCTAGACTGTTGAGAAACACTGAAGAATTTTAAACAGGAGAACGACATGTTCAGATTTGCATTTTAGAAAGGTCACTCTGGCAATGTGAGGAGTAGCTTGTACTAGAGAAAGACTGGAGAGTGGGAGACCGGTTAGAAGCATATGGCTCTGGTGATAGTTCATGTGAGAGATGCGAAAGGTCTGAAAAGATGCCTGGATGGAAAGAGGGGGATGGATTCCAGGGAAGCCTCTGAGGGAACAGATTTAACCTGGGGTCTGATCAGAGGGCAGCAGTGGAATTTGGAATGAGAAAGAAAGAAGATATGTTTATAGCATATCAACCTGACTTCTAGTTTGCCATGTATTTAGGGATTAATAAAAATGTGCAGCTTGATATTATTATTCACACAATCATGTAAGTAAGAGTAAAACGTCTACGTTTCTCACCTAACAAATATCTCCACTCTTTCTTTCTCACGCGTGTGTGTATGTGTGTATGTATATGTATATATGTATATATATTTTTTTCTTGCTGGATATATATATATATAAAATTCATGTGTGTGTATGTGTGTGTATATATATGTATATATGTGTGTATATATGTATATATGTGTATATATGTATATATGTGTATATATATACACACATACACACACATGCATTTTTTACATATATATATATATTCAGCGAGAAAAATGTTTCCATTCTAAAGATAGAAGACTTCCATTTAGAAGTCTTAAAGACTTAAATGTGCAGAATATTCTATCAGACTATCCTCCCAGGGATATCTCGGTGGCATCTCTTTTTCTTCCATAAGAACATTTTCATAACAATGTTAAACCTGTAAGGGTATAAATATCCTTCCCACCCCTTTGCCATAACTGTATACATAGTAAACAACATTTGACATGCCCAGACAACAAATGTATTCTACTAATCTCTTTGCTTAAAAACATATTAATTCAAAGTCCTTCTTGCTTAGGTCCAGTTGAATTTTTGTTTGAAATTGAAATTCTCCCTAAGCTTTAAAATGGATGTCCTTGTCCTATCCAATCCAATGTGCTTCCAGTTATTGAACACCAGAGGGCATCATTCAGTGAAAGCTTGGATTTGGGAGGGAAGAGGGGAGAGAGGGGGGGCAGAGAGAGAGGGAGGGGGCATGGGGGAAGACAGAGAAAAAAAGAGAGACAGAAGGAATTCCATTACTAATGAAAGAAAATGAGAAAACTGAGTTTTTAATGTGTACCCTTATCTACCATGAAACATTACCATGGTAACAGCACCAGTTAAGATGATTGTATATTTAGGTCATAGTATAAAAGAAGGAGCTAGAACATGTGAAGAAAAAAAAAGAGAAATAAATAAAGTAAGACAAAGATATATAAAGAGTGGAAAGAGGCAAACCAACTGGAACCTACCTCATTCTTTGCTAATAGCAGTTTACAAAGTAACATTATACTTTTCAAAGCACATGTGGATAATAAATACTAATTAAAAGTAAATGGGGCCATTGAAATTCAGAATCTTAAGTGCCAACAATCTTATAGAAAAAGAGAACTCATTTAGCATGAAAAAATGGAGAGACAACTAGACTGGGATTGGGATGTGTGTGTTCTTATGCAGTTCTTGGTTAGCTGTGTCACCTTGAAAAAGTCTCTTGATCTGCTTCCTATCATGAACTCAGCTGAATTATATCAAAATTATCTTTTATTACTATGCATCAGACAAAATAACTTCTGTTTAATAATGTCTTAGTATTGCTGAGAGGTGAAAATGGCATCTGCCAAAATTTTGCTGCCCTTGTTTACCTCTGCCAGAGGCAATCACTGACTAAACAAGACAAGCACGTGCCAACTAAGAACCTACTCAGCACTGCATCTTCTTTGCTTAAGGTTTGGAGGATCTAACAAAAACATGCAAAGTTGTATTAACAGATGGGGAGAACATCATTGAACTTCTGAATGCCATGGTTTTGTTTTCCCCAAACACAGGGAAAACAAGTGCCACAACTATTTATAGTGAACCGATTGACACACTATAAGAATTAAGACAGTGGAGTCCAACAAGCTTGTGTTTGAATCCAGGGGCTGCAACTTACTAGCTGTATGATCTCGGGTCATTACCAGACCCCTCTGAATGCTGATTTCTTCCTGTAGAAAATAACATCTACTACATAGGATTGTTGCAAAGATAAAATGAGAAAATTGATTGCTGTATTAACTCATTCAAAAGAGATTTAATATGTTTCTTAGGTATGCCTGGCTGTATTTTAAGCAGTGAGGCTAAAGCAACTGACAAAACAGAAAATATCATATGGGAAGATGCTTAGAATAATGCCAAGGACTTAGAATACACTCAGCAAAAATACCTGCCTAAGGAAAGGTGACTTGCATCTCTTTCCCCACATACCACCTCCACCACATAGGCCAGGTGAGCTGTGGGATATGCAATCAGTATACTTATGCCATTTATCTTAAATGAGAGAAGTCCTGATGCCTGCCCAATGAACCAAAGGTGGACAGAGTGGGTACAGGAAGCAAAAGCCAGTTGTTAGTAGTCACAAGGTGGACATTGGTGGCTTTCGATACATAGGAGTCTATTGGGAACTATGCCACGGAGAGTCCATGTCATAAAATCTCAAGCAAGTCAAATATAAGTTTAAATAAAGAAAACCAATTCTTCAAGAGAACTGTGTGGCAAAATGTTTCTGTCAGTCTCTGTCCTATTGAGTAAAGTGGGAAAAGTTTAAGACAGGATTGAGAATGGTGTCTGGGTAGTCTTGTGAAGATAATAGAAAGGGTTCGCTCACATGCATATTCTAAACAAAGGCTGACATCAGTGATGGAGGTTGAATCCAGCACGATTATTGATATACCTACAGATTCTTGTCCTCATTTTTCTCTCTCCCATTCCGTCTTCATTTCCCTTTTGTTCTAATTTCTTCTCTTCTCCCTCTTTTGTACTTGTTTTAACTTTACTTATTGTTGTGGGTCAGAGAGACATAGGACTCCTAATTAGCCAGCCTAACTTCCATTGAAGACAGTGTCATTCATGCTTTTTGTGCCTTCCCTACCTGCCAGCAGTCTGGGACTGTTTTCTTTGGACCTCTGAAACCACCCATTCCTATTGGCCCTGGGGAATGGCTGCTCTGGAATTGGAATTGGAAAATTGTCCAGTAAAGACACATCTGGATGCTTGACTATCTGGACTTTCTGGGCAATGAAGGGGATAGGGTCAAATTTAGAGCAATATGTGTTTTTTTTTGGTTTGTTTTTTTAACATGAAGACAACAGTCTCAGCCTCCCAAAATTGAAGGACCATGGGAACTCACTCCAAAAGGACTTTTACCAGTATTTCACCTGCTAGTTCTTTCCACATCTGACTCTGAAGTTAGTTGAGAGCTGAAAACATGCTCTTTGGGTTCCCTTTTACTGAAACTATGACAGTATTCAAATCCACATATTTGCTCACTCCAATTCGCCTCCAGGCACCCTCAAGCACCCTTCTACAAACAAACATTCCTCTTCATTTTATAGGAAAATGAAGCATCTTTCAGACAGTCTAGCCCTGGGAATTTGGAGTCCCAAAACTTTCCCCCATTCCTACCCCACCTCATTCACAGAGCTTTATTTTAAAATGGTAAACAG
Source organism: Pan troglodytes (assembly GCF_028858775.2). NCBI lineage: Eukaryota > Metazoa > Chordata > Mammalia > Primates > Hominidae > Pan > Pan troglodytes. The sequence goes on along the minus strand of NC_072404.2, from coordinate 152,233,266 downwards.
ATTTGGCTGGAGTTCTCACCTCTTTTTAGGGTCAGGTTAAATTTTTTAAGTTTTAATTGGCATTATTGTCTAGCCCAGGAAAGCAAATAGAGTCAATAGGAAGTTGCTTATCCATTGTATTGCTGCAACTGGAACACATTATTGATAATAGTAGTAACAAGAATAATTCACCTGGCATTAATTTATTACTTCTGAGTCCTCAGCTGCCAAGCCTGCAAAGCTGGGACATTGTTGGCACAAAATTCTTCCATTCGTTTGACAAGTCTCAAAAGTCCACTTTCTGAACTGCAGCCGAATACAGTTCCCAGCTTAAAATTGTCTCTTGGCCAAGTCAATTGTTCTTACTTCTGTGATCATCAGTGCCTTTATTATTAGCTCCCCAACAATGGCACAGGTATGCCTGTTTGTGGCTTCTGTTTAAAAATACCATCATCTCTTTTTGTCTTATCAGTGAAAATGCATATATTTCCTATCATATGGTTGCGCATATTTACCGATTGCTCACAAAGTGCAATGCGCGGCCTTTGCCGCACAATCCCGAGTTCCTTACTCTGGAGTTTATTAAAAGCTTCATTTTGAGAGCCCTCTCATTGGGAGACGCCAGGATTGCCAGAAGCGAACAGAAGCGCTGGCGCATCCCAGCACCAGGCATCGAACTTCCCTGGGCAGCATGGAGAAAAGCTGCCGCCCGCGGGTGGGCTCCTGGCGGGGACGCCCAGCGGCGGGGCGGGGCGAGACGCGGGCGGCCTGCAGCGCTGCAGCCGCAGGAGCCCTCAGGGCTCCGCACAGCCCGGCCCGTTTTCCCCAGAGCCTCCCTCCCCTCATGCCTAACCCCAATTCCAGTTTTCCTCAGGCCTTTCGGGTTGCCCCAGGGTTTCTCTCTGGAGTCTAGGCTGACTTCCCCTCTCCACCCGCAGAGCCCTGCGTGGGCCATGGCCATGACCCTGGCGGTGGCTGCAGGCGTCCCGGGCTGTGGAGCAGGGGCTGCGCGCCGGACCGCTGGAGGGTGTGTGGCACAGCGTGGGGACTGGTCGCTGTGTGCTTGTGTCGCTGGCTGCGTGTACTAGGGGATGGGCAAATCACACGGCTGCCACATACCCACTGCCACCCAGCGCTAAGAAAAGAGCAGGAAAAGCAAAACAAACAAAAAAGAAAAGAAGACAGGGAAATAGAAAGTCGATGTGGGGGATTCCGGAGCTTGAGGAGTGGGAGGCGCCGCGCTCTTCTTGGCTCGCGGCGCCTGGGCTGGCAGACTTGGAGCCCTGGGTGGCCGCAGTCACAGACGTGCTGTGGCGGTGAACTGACTTAAAGACGCGGGAGGGCGGCCTGGGTGAAATGTCCACCGACAGTTCTGCTGGCTTTACGCGTTTACCTCCAATTCTCTGTTCTCCTCCAGCCTCTCTGCCCCTGGCGAACCTCCCTGCTGGTATTTCCGTACATGCAAGAGCCTTGGCATCATCGCCAGGGACTGGCGGGTCGGTGGACTCAGCCTGGGACAATTCTGTGTCTCAGGGCAGCCTCGAGGACGGCAATGGGCAGGAAGATAGAGAAAGGGATGCGGATGCTGGAGGCGGACGGAGGCAAAGGGTGTGCCGCCGTGTGTGTCAATAATTCTGGGGAATTTTCACCTCTCCCAGACGAGTCTCTGCTTACCCCGCGAGGGGCCCCAGGGGCGCCGGGCAGCGCGCACAGGTGGAATTTCTGCGCGTCTACCGGCACCAGGCATGGACCGCACCTGTCCGGGTCCGAGAGCTACAAGTTAGCGGCGATTGCCTGGGACCTCAGGTGCGGACTCCAAGGGACATTGCGGGCGGGGAGGGGTGCAGCGGTCCCCAGTCTACGACCCCGGGGACTGCCGGGGCGGTTCAGGACCCATTGTGAGTTAGGTGGCGAAGCCCAGGCACTGTCTGGTACCTCATGAGCTTCGGGCTGAGACCTTGTCCCCCAGCCACGGCGGACAGTCCAGCTCCTGCGCGGGGCTCAAATAGGATGGGATTGCAGAATGCTTCCCTCTCCTTTGTCTTGGGACCCTTTCCCCCATTCTAATTGCTTCTCCTCCTTGGCCATGACCTGGAGACCACAATGGGAAACCTCTCCAGCGCCCAAGGGCTGCTCCGAAAGCGGAGCCGGGGGACAGCTCGGAGCCCGGGCGAGCCGGGCCTCCATCCCACACGCACAGAAGACGCGGTCAGACCCCAGCAGGAAGGAACCTGAGGGGCGGGAGGGACGAAGCTCTCCTTGTCTTGTCCATGGCTGCATCTGGAGTGGGTGGCGGGAGGGGGGTCAGCAACAGTAGAGGGAATGGGGGGCTGGAATAGGGAGCGACGCCGGGACAGCGCAGCTCCCAGGCTGCTTTCGCCACATTCGGCTGGACTCAGTGACCGTCGGAATCGTAGGGGTACCTCGCCTCGCGCTGTGCCTCGTTTGCCCCTTCCTTTCAGACCCGCCATCACTGCTCGCAACCCTCCAAGCCCCAGGATCCAAAGTTTCCGTTTGAGAATCTGCACGTGGGGAGGACCTCCCTCCAATTCCCCCAAGCCCCGACCCCTGAGCCTCCGGTTTGGGGAGATATGAAGGGAGAGACCCCCTGGTGCCAGGGCCCTTGGAGTGGGTAAGCGGAGAGCTGCACAGCGCGGAGCCCTTACCTGTCGCTGGTTTCGCTCCAGTTGCCTCCCCGGCTGCGAGGTGGTGGAGGCTTGAAGGAGCGAGGAGTCCTTTGTGGGTTCAGGGCCGATCCGCTCGGGCTGGAGCTGCGCACCGCTTAGAGTCCGAGGCCAGCTGCCGGTTCTCTTTCTCCCTTGATCTTGCAAAAGAAAAGGAAAAGATTAGTTGATGCCGAGACACTGTAGGGGTGGGGCGGGAGAGGCGGGAGAGGCGGGAGAGAACCGACCCCAAGGCTCTGGCGAGAGCTGCGGGGCTGGCGCGCGCGCAGGCAGAGTCACGCACCCCACACTCGTCTCAGCCACTTGGCTAGTCTGTGACCTGTTCGTGGTTTAGACTGGAGTTAAATTGACGCTGCCCCCGCCCTCCACGCCAAACCACTAAAGGAGAAGCAAACAAGACTTTCAAACCTGGCTTTCACGAAGAGCCTGGAGACCAAAATAGAATGGAGACCTGGATGCCTCGGCGAGCTGGGCTGGATTCATTTCTTCACCAAAGTGCTTGGGGAAGTAGGAATTAGTTTTGGGAGGCAACACCTATTCGGGTACCTCGGCGATTTCCTGGTGAAATCTGCGATTTCCAGGCTCTGGCCAACCCGCAGCCTGGAGTGTGTGAGTGTGTGTGTGTCTGTGTGTGTGTGTGTGTGTGTGTGCCCGCGCGCGCTCCCTAGGTCTTTGCGCCCGGGCGCCTTTAGTACAGCAGGAGAGCGTGTCTGTATTCGTGCGTGTGTGTTCGATTAGCTGCAATGGGCGGACAATTTCTGGAGAGAACATTTACAATTTTCTTTCAGTATGACAGGATTAGTTGCTGTTGAAGGCGCTCCTCCAATGAAATCTTCTGTGCTCTCTGATTTGGCGGTTCTTCTGAGCAAATATGACAGCCTTTTCTCCAGGCTCTTTTTCGCTCCTCTCCATTTCCATCCCCAGAGCCCAGCTCTCCATCTGCAATTTCTACATCAGAACCACCCCCAACCCCGAGTCCCTTCCCTGCAAGTGTGTGAGTGCTACAAAGGTGACATGGCATACTGGGAAGAACGCAGTATTGCTTTTTGTTTGTCGGAGATACTTAAGCCCAGTTTTTCCAGGTGGGAAAATGTTAGACTAAATCCACTATGCTTTGTAAATATATAATTGTGCTGAACTATTCACAGATTGTTTATTTCTTTGGAGCTTTGACAAATGTATCCGAAGGAGAAGTAATTTTTTTCTCTTACTTTAAATATGAGCCAGTGACCATGTTTTCTTCAGCTAATGGGCAGTAGACTACAGAATATATCTATATCTATATCTGTATCTATATCTATATTCAGAATATGTGTATATCCAGAATATATATATCTAGAATATATATATATATATGTCCAGGATATATATATCCAGAATATATATATGTCCAGAATATATATATATCCAGAATATATGTATTATATATATATATATCTCGAATATATGTATATATATATATCTCGAATATATGTGTGTGTATATATATATATATCTCCAGAATATATATATGTTTGATGCTTCAGGGAATTTGTGATCTCCATGAAAAAAAATTTAGGATGCAAACTTTCTGTGTTCAGACCTGCCTTTGATGTTTATTTCTTTATTTTAATGAGAAATTTCTGCCAATAATTGTATCTATTATTTTTAGATACTAACCTCATTTGATAAAAGTACAATGATAGGATTCTAAAGTGTATCTTAGGCCAAAACTTGCTTTTGTAAAAGCATATGTGTATGTGAATATAACATCAATACATTATATATTACATAGGCTTTATTTTCTCTCATCCAACTTCAATCAAATAAAGAGCAAGAAGTGGAAACCTTAAATTGAATAGCCCAGAATTGGACACATCACTTTTTGGGTCACAGGGATAGACAAAGAGCAAGTTAAAGATACATTGATATAATATAATATAGTCAATTAAATTCAGTTCAGTTCTCGACGTCCAGGGTTTTGCTAGGTATTAAAGGCCATCCACAAGAGCAAAAACCACTGCCCCTGTGTTTTTATAAGCTTCTATTCCTATTGACAAGAAAAGACACTTCATATAAAACATCTATGTAACAGCTGACAATCCAATGATTAATTTTATAGCAATGTAAATTTATTGATAAATGGAAATGCTGTAGCTGAAAGTTTCTGCCCTTTTTGTTAACTCATAGCTATCACCAAGCAGGACCTGACACAAAGTTGATATTGCTTGATTGAAGTCATCCTAAAATGCAGCATTACAATACTGTGTCTCTGCCTTCAACCTCCATACTTACATCCCACCATCACTGGGTGATTATAAGATACCTGTGAGAAAATCAAAACAGCCCTGCTAAGTCTTGTTCTCAGCCTCTCCCAGCATTTGTTCCACTACATTAAATATCTGATTCTCTCCTCTCTTAGACACTCTTTTCAGAATGAATTCACATTTTACTTTTTTACTCCATTATTTCTGTCTACTGAGCCTCCATAAACCCATGAAGCTGCTTGAGTCTTTTGGAACACACACACAGACACACACCCATCAAAGCAAAAAAGTGAGGAGAAATAGATTCCTGGCCAGCAATAGACAGGAAAACCCAGTGATTTGTTACTTTTTTGTTCCTTTACATCATTAAGAACACTAAGCCCCCTTTTACTAATAAAGCTGCACATTCCAAAATGAGCAACCAAATAAATAACCAATGAAGGCAAACGAATATTTTTCTTAAACCTCAATAAAACAGAGTCTATGGGTTACTGAAGTGCCATGTTTAATAGAAGTCAGTATACTTAAGACCTTTTGGAGAGGAGTTGCACAGGGAAGCATCATTTTTAGCAAACGGTCATCAATTATGTCCATTTTCTTTTTCTAGGTCATCACTTAGAACACATCTTCATATAGACTTGTAACTCTGCCATTCGCTGTGATTTTAGGGAAGTTGTTTAACTTTTCTTTGCCTCAGCTTCTTAAACCATAAAATGGGTATAGCATACATGTCGGGGTTGGTAGGAGGGATAATGGAAGTAATTCATGTGAAATTCTTAAAAGAGCATGTGACACATAGCAAATTGCTATAAATATAACATTGTCGGTCAAGACTGAAAAATACAGTTTCTTGGGTCACACCTGTGACCTCTGAAACAGAGTATTAAGGAGTGATTCTTGACAATGCAAACCATAATGCTCATCACCATCATATAATTAACAAGATAAACATAATCCATCAGCATTCTGACCCCAGGGAACTTAATTCTTTTCTTCTTCTAGTTTCTGTTTCCATACAAGAAATGATCATGTGTATTCTGAGTGTTTTATTTTAATCTCTTAAGCCAGTTCGTTTTCTGAGGAAAAAAAAGAATACTCCCCACCCAAGGAATATAGCATTTATATGATTAGTAACTCTTGGTGTGGAACATTTTCGTTTGTCTGTTTTTCGTGAGATGGAGTCTCACTCCGTCGCCCAGGCTGGAGTGCAGTAGCATGATCTTGGGCTCACTGCAACCTCTGACTCCCAGGTTCAAGCAATTCTACTGCCTCAGCCTCCCAAGTAGCTGGGATTACAGGCACCTGCCACTGCGCCCGGCTATTTTTGTATTTTTTGTAGATATGGCGTTTCACCGTGTTGGCCAGGCTGGTCTCGAATTCCTGACCTCAAGTGATCAGACTGCCTCGGCCTCCGAAAGTGCTGGGATTACAGGCATGAGCCACCGTGCCGGCTGGTGTGGAACATTTTCAAAACTGCTTTTTAAATACTTTGTAAAATGCATCTATGAGATTTTTTTTTAATCCACATTCCTCTTTTCCACCTCAAGGAACTCTAATAAATTAGTAATTTCTACTTATTAAGCCAAACTTCGTTACATATAACCTTCAGACACACACTGAAGAGCTCTCAATGCCTGTGAAGGGTGACTTTGAATCTTTGACAAAGCTTTTGTTTGAATAAGATTATAAATAAGGTCACCACTAACATGAGAAGAAGGGGAAGCACAGGTCTCATTCCTGGGAGTGTGGTGCATATTTAACATGCCACATTGATTTCACTGCAGCAATAATTAGGCTTCAATAATTAGATGCACAAATCAGCACTCTATCATCATAAGTGGATTAAGAGGGTGACAAGTTCAACTCCAGTGATTTCCCACCAGGTATGGCGGTCATAACATTTTTAAAAATTTTTTTCTATTTTCAAGGAACCAAGAAAATGAAGGTGAGGGCTTTGCCTATATTGGGAAAATGAGCCAAGAGCAGATCTTGCCTTGTCCTTCATCTTCTACTCACACAGACTGTTTAAGAGTTAAATCAGGGAAGCACCGTATTAATCAGCAGGAGCTTTGGAAAAGGTGGGCTGATTTATCTGATGGATGCCAAAGAAACCTTTCTTTTCCTTGACCTCAGTTTGAAATATAACAATCCTGGGTTAAAAGTAGATCTCCGCTAAATGACAATCACTACTTACAATGGGTTCTTCAATTGTCTCTTACTGTTTTGAAATCTTAATAATGGTTTCATAATACACACATTATTCTTCCTAGAATTATTTATTTTTTCCTACAGACCTTCCCAGAGAGTAATTTAAAAGCTTCTATTCTTTAGCTTAAAAAGATGATCTGTTTTTATTCTAGAAAATCCTGAGCTTTTCTTTTTCAGACCCTGCAACTGAAGTTTTCATATTTACAAATAGGACTGATTCTGAGGGATAATGTTTAGTGACAGTGCGACAAACAATGCTTTGTTATTTTTTTTCTTTTCCACGAAGTTTGGCATCACAGATGTTTTCAACTCTTTTCTCTCATAGCAGTGATAGTGTTACCCAATGCCTGAAAACATTTACTGCTGCTGAGTATAAAATATTTAAAATACAGGGCTCTTTTGCAGACAGGGACTATGAAGAAGGGAGAAAAAGCAGAGATGGGAGGGGCAGTGCACCACCCTGCAAAATGCTAAACAGCTGCAATGGTGATAAATCAGTGTTAAGAATACAGAAGGAAAAGGTCACATGGGATGCTTGTCTCCTTAGAGAAGCATTTAGTGTATGTGTGTTCCTCCTACCAGGAGGTAAGTAAGCTGAGCGCTGCTTCAGAAGCGAACCTCTAAGACGGGGTGAACTTGAAAGTTTCAACAACTACCTCAGTGTATATTTTCACAAACAGCCTACATTTCCCCTTTTTACAGGCAAAGTTAAATGCTGGAATCTCAGATGAAGATAAGATTCTAGCAAATTCAAAGTGAAAGTCTTATGATACTCTTCTATATGCATGAGGTCTCAGATTATTTGAATCAGTAATCTTTGTGCAGGAGAGTCATCTAGGAATACTTAAAACCTTTTGAGTCTGTAGAGAAACCTGCGCTTACTCATGGGAATTCACATAATTGCTCAGATCATACAACATAACAATTTCTTAAGCCAACTAAAGGGAAAAGCTGGAAATGCTAACACATTCTAAAGAAATAAATCCTGGGTGCCATCACAACATTGGACCACTTCCTGATTAAATTTGACCTACCTCTATTTCTTGAGAGTGACTGGAATAATTGTGATGCAAAAGCTGCACGTTGCTAAGTATGACTTAACTGAGTGTGTCTGATACTGTAATATCACTTCATATAGATCTTTTCACTTTAAAAACACACTCCCCTAGCAGTGTGTCCAAGGCAGCATACTCTAAAGCATTCTGTGATTTACTGTGCCTAAGACAAATCCTGTCTTTTCATTATTTAACCAGCAAAGTGATGGTGTGTTAGGCTTAAGGACCTCATTTACAAAATCTCGTGGGCAATATTTCATAAATCCCTGCAGAAAGGAATGAGGCAAGGCCCTAGGCATAGTTATTGTGTGTGTTCCATTCCTACAAGGCTTTTATTGGCAAGTGTCTTTCTAGAAATTGAATTGGTTTTGAAAGCATGCCCAATAAGCATGTATTATTTGCAATCATTGAACGTCTTCGATAACAAGCACTCTAAATCTACCTTGAGAGGTCCAGAGGTGGCACAAGGTACTCCCCTTTTATTATGCCAGAATATGGAGTAGACAGTTTCTCTCACTTGATAGCAAATCCTGGACAAATTTCTTTCTTAAGCAAGTCTCACATAAACAAAATGCCTGTGCTTTGCTTTCCTTCTACTGTATTGTAAGTTTCAGTGGGTCCTCGTGAGAATGCCAGATTGCATCTCTGAGAATTATGTTTCTCAGCAGCCCACCACAGACCAGACTTGAAGCATCAGGATTTGTTCAGCAAATATTTATATATCATTCAATATTCTCTTAGATATTGGGATTAAGTCTGCAAAAACAAGGAAGCTTTCCTGCCCTCTGGAAGCTAAGTTGGAGAGAACAAACAAAAATATATATATATATTATTATTATTAGGCACCTCCAATAAAATCTGTGCTGTCATAACCCATGGGGGATTCAGTAAAGAGCCTTGACTCTTCAATAGGGAACTAATTCCAGAGGTAGATTATAGCTGAGTTACACTCTACCTAGAATTTGGAAGCTATGCTAAGTTAAATCTGTGGGTAAAATACTCTGGATGATGAAGCAATACATATAATATTTAAGGCAATCACCAGGAAATTACTGCTAAAACTGAAGACATCTATTAATGACCAACTAGCAAAACCTTGGGCCCATGCTTTATAATATCCAGAGTGGGAAAAAGTATCCAAAAATTATTGAATATTATGTCTCATTTCTGAAGTTAATTAATGGAGAAGCCTAAGAAAGGCAATAACACTCCCACACACTCTTTGTCCAGAGTGCTATGTTCTAGGATGTACTTCCAATCGCCCAGTTTCTCTGTAGCTATTTATTTATTTATTTTTTCTTTTTACTTTTGTGTTTTGGAAGCAATTAAGCTGACTGCAGACTTACTTAGCAATGTGTGTCTCTGGCACATGGTCACTTCTGTAACTTCTTGAGAAGAAAACTCTTGGCTATGGCTGTTACAGCTTATTCTAATTACATAATGGCATTGGGATAGGGATAATGTAACTAAGAACTGGAATGCGGTTGCTGTTCACAGCATTGACTGAAAGGAATAAAAACCCATTTTGAGCTGTAGTATATACCTTCAGCTTGCAGAATAATAGTAGGCTTATCTCTGGGAATGTTCTCTCGGGTTTCTTTGCAGCATGCCCCAGAGCTGGTCCATAGTGATAAGTGAGAGAATGGGAAATGGGCAGGGATGCAAACTTTCAAGGTGAAAGTGGAAAAATAAGCCACCCAGTTTCTAAGAAGAGCTGTGCTGCATAGAAAGCCTCTATGCTATTATCTCTAAATTAGGGTCACCTGTGCAATACTAGGAGCAGTGAAGAAGATGGACAAATGGTAAGGTATAAATGATAGAATTGCTTTTAGGGCCAAAACTTTGGATAGATGGGATCATCTATCAAATAAAGAAAAGGAAACACCAGTGATTCCTTCATCTGTGGGGTAAGGATATACCTATATTATTTTCTGGTGTCATTGGAGGGAACAAGATTAACTCTTGCCTAAAACTTTCCTTATCTCCAGATACATATTGCCTTATATTGTTCTAAGTAGATTCTCTCATCAGCTCCTGGTATGAAATATCATATCAAGGTACCCCTTGTCTTTATACAACTTTCAATGAAGAAAGATGAAAATTCTACTCTAAAGCAAAGATTCCTGTTCTGCCTGAAGTCAAGTGCAGAGCTCCAGCAGTTGCTTAATTCCGGCTTCCAAAGCCAAGAGCAGTGGTATCTGTAACTATAAAAACTAGCTTCTCAAGCTCAAGACCATGACTGTGTTCCGATAACGAGATGAGATAGACTGACTCCCTATAAGTCTGTGCATTTATAGAAGAAACTCTGATTTTTCTTCTTGACCACCTAATTCAGAACCATTTTCTCATTCTAAGCCTTTTTGTCTTTAAATATTCTTTTTGGCTCAATTGCTACTATGTTCTTATGCATCCCAACTACCAGCTGGAGATTTACCAAATAATCTTGACCTCAACTCTATGTACTAGTGTTTCTGTGTAAGTTTAGACCTAGACTCCTCCTTCTTAAATTAAAAAAATAATAATTCTGATCTGCACTGTGATCCCATTGTTTTTAAACCTGATAATACTTCTTATAAATTGGGGTGTGGCCAATGCAGCAGGCCTGCAAGCATAGTGGACCTTTCCCCCGATGGCTGAGTCAGTTTTAAGTATATTCAATTTCAACTCTAGTTTGATGTGGTTACTTGCTTACAACTTGTTATAACAGTTATAGGGAACATTTCTTAGTATATCACTATATGAATATGATGATGATTCTCATGGAAGATTTTTTCAAACTTAAATTATGAGTTGTCTTTGTCAATGGGCTTATTATTTTTGGCCAGAATACTAATATACATATTAACGTAAATACAATGTTTATACATAATTAAAAGTAATCCCATAACATTAAAAGCATTTTGTACTATGACTGCTTAGTGATGATAACTTTCCTGGAAAGTGAGAGTTGGTAAAATTTTTTTTTTTTTTTTTTTTTTTTTGAGACGGACTCTCACTTTGTCGCCCAGGCTGGAGTGCAATGCCGTGATCTCGGCTCACTGCAACCTCTGCCTCTTGGGTTCAAATGACTCTCCTGCCTCAGCCTCCCGCGTAGCTGGAATTACAGGTGCCTGCCACCACACCTGGCTAATTTTTGTATTTTTAGTAGAGACGGAGTTTCACCACTTTGGCCAGGCTGGTCTTGAACTCCTGACCTCAGGTGATCCACCCACCATGGCCTCCCAAGGTAAATTTTCTTATTGTATTCTCTCTTCTGTACAGAATTTCCGATTGCTATTTTTGTTTCTAATCTTGATCTATCTTTCCTGCAAGTAATTTAGGAACTAAGCATAAAGCATTGGATTAAAAGACTAACAAAGATGGTAAAATAAAAGTAAATTTTAAAAATGATTGCATCACTTAGTGAAATTAGAAGTCCTAATGGAGTCAACACTCATGATCTAAAAAAAAAAAAAAAAAAAAAAAGACTAAGAATGAGATTCCTATGCTCACCCCAAAGTACATCGATGGAAGCATGGGAAACCAAGATAAGAGCTGTCAGGAAAAGGAAATGAGACACTGCTGTTTTGTAACTCCTTCACTAAACTACCAGAAACTACAGCATGGTTCTCATACTAAGCTGAAAGTTCTCAGCTCCTCATATGCAGCTTATAAACCTGTTCTATTGAGCTTTTAAGGAAACTAAGTATTGAAAACAAAAATAGTTCTGACAAGGCTTCTATTTCTTTCTTTTTGCTTGCTTTCTCCCTTGTGTGGTGACAGTTCTCTCTGTGAGCCTCTTTAGAAACCTGATGGCACACACAAAAAGAATTTACTCGAAATAGTCTGGGGGTGTTGTGATGGAGTGGAGGGAATCGAAATGTATAGCAGTCTAGTTGCTAAGGATAAAGGTCAGAGTCTAATACCCAAAACCGGCGTGTCACAGTGCCTCTCAAAATGAATCTGTGGCAAACCATAAAAATTAATCTAAATGCTTTATTACAAATATAAATAGCACTGCCTGTGCCTGTTTTACAAAGCACAGAAGTGCAAGGGGGACAGCATTTTTAAAGCATTTCTATGTGACTGTGTATAAACATGCGGAGTGTTTGTTTAGCTTTCAGTTATCCCTGAAGAATAAAAGCTACTCTCTAGTACAAATAAAACTTCAAAATACAATTTGAAACCACATAAATTTGAAGGTGAATGGTTACTTAGGGGCAAATCTTAAGTCTGTGTTCACCTTTTCCTAAGTCTATACCATCATCACAAATGTTTATATTTTTCCTCCATATTGACCATCTTGACTCATTTAAAAATAACTCCCGAAATATTTGTTCATTTAAGTGCGCAATTCTGTGTAATGAGATCAGCAAATGGTGAACTTTAGCTTCTCACAAAAAGAATGTACTTTGTACACATTACACAGTATTGCCCTATTACAATGGAATGGACTGGGTGAATATGCACCTGGTCACATCTGAAAACAATTTCTTAAATTAGGTCACCTGGAGCATCAAAATACCCCTTGCATCACATACTTACAGGAATGTCATTTGGCCAACATCAAGCAATAAACTTATTTAATATTTTCAAATTACCCTGGTAATGTAAATTTATCACCTCAAGCTTTATGAATTAAAAAAAAGTTAACCACGTGATAGATTTTTCTAATTGTATTACAATATGGCCTGTCTTCCCAAATGGAATGCAATAGTGAAGTCAAGTAGAAAGTGCCCTGTATCCTCATGTCAATTATTCTATATTATATGACCTTGACTAAGTAATTTAAGCCATCCATGCCTCACTTTATTTATCCATAAAAAGATATTGCATCCATCCTGATTCCAAGATTATTTAAAAATAGTTTAATATCCCAAGATTTATTATTATATATATCTTTATATATGTGTATATATATCTTTATATATATGTGTATATATATACATCTTTATACATATGTGTGTATATACATATATATATACACACACACACATAAGCCACTTGTTCATCAGGTTTTGATTAATTTTATGATAACTTTTGTAATCTGAAATGTTTATATTTACTGAGTTTGATAGGCAAATAATGTCCCCTTCCCCAAGATGTCCACATTTAAATCTTTAGAAACTATGAATGTGTTACTGTATATGGCAAGAAAATAATTTACATGAAAAATAGACATAAGGCTGCAAATCAGCTAACCTTAAGATAGACAGATTATCTTGTCTTAGTCAGGTAGGCCCAATGTAATCAGAAGTGACGATAAAAGTGGGTGACCAAGGCAGAAGACTCTGTATCAGAGTGAGGGGATATAGAATAATATGACCGGCCATTGCTGGCTTTGCAGATTGAAGGAGCCATGAGCTAAATAATGCATGCAGCTTCTAAAAGCTGGAAAATATCACAAAACTGATTTTCTCCTAGAGCCTCCAGAATGAATGCAGGCCTACTGGCACAGATTTTGGCCCAGTGAGATCTGTGTGAAACTTCTGAACTATAAGATAAGATAATAATTGTGGATTTTTAAGCAAGCAGCATTATGGTGGCCACAGCCATAGGAAACAAATATACGAAGTTTCTCCCATGATCATAGAAAATAATTTAGGTACTGTATGCTATTTATCCAAATTTCCACGTGGGTACCTTATGTTAGTGATAATATAATTGTGCCAAGTATTTTCCCAAATGTCTCAGTCAAGTATAGTTGTTACAATAACCATCCTAGGATGGGGCAGGAGGAATGCAAAAGTTTTGAGGAAGCAGTTTATTGATACTAAAAATTCAGCACTTGGGACAGTTCAGCCATTATTTCTAGTTTTGAGTCAGTACCTTGGAGAGTGGACAGGACACATTCTTTCATAGATTATCAGAATAGACCTAGATGGTCACTTATTCTGTGGACTAAACTTCTGCCAAGATCACCGAGATGTGGGGAGTGATTATGCTGATTGTAACGTGAGAAAAAAATATAAAGTTGCCTCCCCTTTAAAGTAGTTCTTGCCGCAAAATCAAGTCCTTTCATCTGAGCTTTGCCAAAGCCAGCTGGAGCCAAAATGTTAGATGATTTTTGACCCAATGCTGCACTTCACATGCAGGTTCTGTGAAATTTCCAAGTTGGAGTTGCCTTTTCTGTGTCTCCGCATGTGCTGGTCTCAGTCCCTGCCTTTGCTCATAATCTATCTTTACCGTTGAGTAAGGATCTTGACTTAGAATAAAGCAAACTGAGCTCACTACTAGAAGGGTTGGATAGATGAAGGTATGAGCCAAAATAGGCCATCACGATTTATTCACTCATTCACTTAGTAAACAATATTGATTTACTGCTTTACAGATACCATGTATGATTCTACATGCTAGAGATAAAGGCTGACTAAGACAAAGTCTTGCTTACATGGGCCTCTTGTGGGCAGAGGCAGAAGGTGAATAACATCAAAAATATATAATGTAATATGATGTAATAGTGTCAAAAAATAATATTTACTATAAAATGTAAAAGTAAATAAAGAAACTATTCTAAGTTATATATTATGCTTTTTTTCCAAATATTCGTAGTTCTCCCTCTTTGCAGGTACAAGGTAAGATTGCAGATTGCAGTTGTGGTGAGATAGGGCCATGTGAATAGTTTTCCTTGTGAGATGTGAGTGGCACGTTGATGTGACTCCACGTTGAGCATCTAATTACCAGCATGAGAGCTTCTCAAGCTCTCTTTTCTCTTCCGTACAGCAACAGCAATATTTAAGATGGTAGCTTGAATCCCTGAATTATTCCTGCAACCACCATGGAAACATAGTGGAAATGTGAATAAAACTTTGTTGTTTTCTGACACAGGTATTTGCTTTTCCTATCACAGAATAATGTATTCTATTCTGACTTATAATCAAGGGAGGTATGATACTAGGATCTGAAATTGTAGCAGAGACCTGAATGATGGTAATAAGTGAGTGATGCTAAATTCCTGGGGGAAAATATTTCAGGCAGAAGAAAAGCGATAGTGTAAAAAATTACAGATAGGTTTAATACAGATCCCAAGAAGGTGATGCACCACCCTGAACCAAATGCAGACATGGATCCTAGCTCTAAAAAATGCCTGGTGCTTTCCTTGCCCTATTTATTGTCTAATCATATCCATTTCTTTATATGTTAATATTGCTTTTGAAAAACATGGCAGACATTGCAACCAGTATTAAAATTTTTATAAACCCAACTCTAGACTTCCAGCTAAGGATCTAACTTATTTCTTACCTATAAAATTATTCTATTCACGTTTTTGCCACTCTCTTTACACCCTAACCAAAATTATTCTCATAATTTTCATTGTAACCCTGGGGACAATGCTTAGGAGCCCAGGTAGTCTGTGAATCACTGCAATCTCAGTATTTTCATTTATTCCTTTAGCAACTATAATATCCTTGATTCTAAACAAAACACTTCGGATAAAATAGTAAACAAAGATAGAACGTACAGTATAGTGGAGGAGACAAATATTCAGCCAATAATCACACAAATTCAAAGGAAAATTACAACTACAAAAATATAATGGAAGGAAGTCACATTGTTTTGAGTATACAGTAGGGAGATTTGAGTCTCCTCTGTAAGAGAAGGCTTGCCTGGGGAAGTGAAGCCTAAATTAACATCTCAAAGATGAGAAGGAATTAATCAGGTGAAGACTGGAAAGAAATGTTTGCTACAAAAAGGGAACAGCAGGTCAAGTGTTCTGTGGCAGTAGGAGGATGGAAAGTAGAAAAAAACTATGAAGGACCCAGAAAGACGAAGGAAGAAGATTTGTGGGATATTTTTCATGAAAAGGAATGGGTCAGGCAGGTATGGAAGAGGGAGGCCATGCAAAGTTCTCTAGCCATGTTTAGAAATACTATCTTTTTATTGAAATTGGTGGGAACCTATAGGAGGGTTTACACGGGCATGGGAATGAATAACTATGATCAAATGAGTTTCAAAAAAATGTTCTGACTACAGCAGGGAAATTGGGTTGGAGGAAGGCAAGAGCAAATATAAATAGATCAACATGTAGATTCGATAAAGAAAATGTGGTACATATACAGCATGGAATACTATGCAGTTATAAAAAGGAGTGAGATCATGTTCTTTGCAGGGACATGGATGAAGCTGGAAGCCATCATCCTCAGCAAATTAACACATGAACAGAAAACCAAACACCGCATGTTCTCTCATAAGTGGGAGTTGAACAACGAGAATACATGGACACAGGGTGGGGAACAACACATACCGGGGCCTGTTGGGGGTGGGGGTGAGAAGAGGGAGAGCATTAGGACACAGAGCTAACGTATGCGGGGCTTAAAACCATGATGACTGGTTGATAGTTGCAGCAAACCACCATGGCACACATATACCTATGTAACAAACCTGCACGTTCTGCACTTGTATCCTGGAACTTAAAGTTAAAAAAAATATAGATCCACATGGCCATAGTGTAAGTTCGATTAACAGATAATGGCATAATGGTAGGAAAGTTCGATTAACTTTGCTGGCATAATGGTAGGAATAAAGGGGTGACTTCCAAAGTATTTTATGAGTTGAATTTTATGAAATCTGGTGTAGATTTGTTATGGTTGGAGGAAGAGAGATTTGAGGATAACACCCTGCAACCTGAAGTGGTCATACCATTCACTGAGAATCCTGGAAGAGAACAAAGCTCTCAGAGGAGGTTTCATGTTGGACACATTGAATTTGAAAGACTTTTGGGAACATTAAGAAGGAGTGTCAACTAGAGAGTTGCAAATACAGACCCGGAGCTCAAAATAGAGGTCTAAGCTAGATGTATGACCTTGTGATTCGTTTGCTCCTAGGTGGTAACTGAAGTTGTGGGCAAGGCTGACTGCCTAGGGGGAGATCATAGAAGGGACAAGAAGCTAGGGAGACAAAAGGAAGATCAGCAGAGCAAACAGGGAAGGGTCAGCAGGTGCATGGGTGGAACTCGAGCTGGATCAAGACAAATATCAGAAAATCAGGGTTCTGCCCACCATTGTCTTGGGATAAGGTTTTAAAGAATTTGTACCACAGCACACAAGTTCTTCATGAGAGAATGTACATCAATAAGTCTTTCAGATGATCTGATTAGAGAATAAAGGATAGCTATCTTCAAATTTGGCTACTGTTCTTTTCCTCACAATTTGTCCCAAAGTTGAGTGATTATAAGTCAGAGTTGTATTCTATGAACAAGATCATCCCAAACCTTCAGTGTACTGAGACATGCAGTCTGATGATTAGCATACTTGTGGGAACAGGACACTGGCTGATCTTATGTTTCAGTACTAAAATAAAGCAATATCCCGCTTAGTCAGAAGACAGACTTCCAGCAAATGCAACACTCAGAACACATCTATAAACCCGGAAAAGCAAACAAGCAAACAGACATCTCCTGAGCTTTAAAAATAGGTATTAAAAAATACCATAAAATATGTTTTGTGAGGGAATTCCTCAGACACGTACACACATTCATTTTTTTTCTTATTTTATATAAAACTCTTACAGACTCTATTATCTGATTTCTCAACCAGTAGACAATTAACTGCATCCAATTATAAGGAGTAAGGAACTGTTGGAAGCAGACATACAGACAATAAGGAGAATGGACAAGTAGAGTCCTGAAAAGAGTTAAAAAAAAAAAGAATAAAAATATCAATAACAAAAAGTCATCCCAACAACTCAGGAAGCAGAGCTCTCTGGGGCCATAGCCAGAGCACACAATCATTCTTGCCCTGGTGGCCTTTTAATCGTTTATATATATTACAAGTTGGCAAAATACTTTGAGTCATCCTGATAATCCCAAGGCTGATTATGCTAAGTACACTCTTTAAGAGGGCAAAAAAGCTCATATACATTTAATATTAATATCCTTAGTTAAGAAAAGGACAGTACTTGAAGAGATAAACTTTAGTCATCTTTAAAATTAACCTTTTTGAATCTCTCATTTCCATGTGAGCTAGATAGATATATAAGCCTGGATTCATCACTGCATTAGCTAATAGTCCTTCTTGCCTTTAGATAGTAGCTGGGAGCATATTTAAACAGTGTATTTGTTTGCTAGAGCTTCAGGAACAGAGAATCACAAATTGGGTGGCTTAAACAGCAGAAAAATGTGATCTCATAGCTCTGAAGGCCAGAAGCTCAAAATCAAGGTGTTGCCAGGATTAGTTCCTTCTGAGAGCTATGAGAGAAGGATCTGTTCTGGGCTTCTCTCTTTGGCTTGTAGATAGTGGTGTTGATGTTCATCTGGTGTTCTTCCTGTATGAGAGTCTGTCTCCAAATTTGCCCTTTACATAAGGACACCAGTCATATTGGTTTAGGTCCCATTCCAATGACCTCATTTTAACTTGGTAAAGATCCTATGTCTAGAAAAGGACAGATTCTGAGGCACTAGGGGTTAGGACTTCAACATTTAAATTTTAGTGGGGAGGCAAAATTTAACCCATAACACTTGATATCTGTGCAAAAAATAAAAAGTAATTAAATTATATTTTAATAATATAACTTTTAAAAAGTAAAAAAATTGTATTTTCTACCTGCTGTTAATGTTAGTTAAAGGTATGCTCTTTAAAGTTTACTTTAGTATTGCTGATGGATTGCCTTAAATTCACTTGCCTTATCTTCTTCATGATCAAAGGCATAATAGTCAATGATTTAATAGTCAATGATTAGCCACTGTGCATCCATAATATTTAATAATCAACGATTAGCCACTGTGTTTCCATAATATTCATCAAAGTCAGCCTCGTGCTCTATTCTTTCTAAAACATCACCTCCTCTAATTCTCTTGTAATGTTCTTGGAGACATAAACCATATATTGATCATCTTAGTAAACCTGTTGCATAGCACTGTGCTTTGTACATGATCAGTCATTAGTAAGTTTTTTTGAGGTGAATGTAATTGAAATGTTAGTTGAGATTATAAATTTGCTCAGTGACTATGGAGCTGTGTGAAGTTAATTGACTCACATAGAAGATTGCTTTCGTCTCATTCGCCAAGTTCTAATTAAATAAACTAATGAAAAATTGACAAATGGTGGCTCAATTAGACTAATTCCATCTATCTTGTTCTGTGAACATTCACTGGCCTTGTATTCCTGGCATAATTTTAAGGAGCTGAGACAGGTGTAGACTCTGATCAAAAATGAACTCAAGTAATTGGTGGTCCAGTTCTCTTCAAGAGTCAGTCCAGTAGTATCTTGATTCCACCTAATGAGGTTGGCATAATTAAAGTTGATTATCCCAGATTGAATTTTCCAAAAGATCACGTGCTATTAACTGAAATGGGAGAAAAAAGGTAAATTTATGTAAATTGTATATTGTTTCTACATTGTTCACTATAGACTCTGATGTCACCCTTATGGGACTCAGGTCTCAGTTCTAATATTGCCTTTCCAAAGATACCTTCTGGAGCATTCAACCTAAAGATACTTCTCTACCTCATTCATTTCTAACACATTTTAAAATAAATGCCCTTTTTAGTGTGGACCACGACTGAAAATAACCTTTCACATTTTTGTTTACTATCAACTGCCTCATGTCCCCACCCCCGCTAGAATTAAACTCCAGGAGATCAGGAGCCTGGTCACTCTGGCTTACCAACATTTTGTTCTTCAGGGCCTGGTCATACTAGGAACCCGGTTAATATTTGGTGGGTATATGCCTCTACCTGATGCCCCTCTCCCTCCATACCAGCTCTCTGACCTCACCTCTTACACATCTTCCCTCTGTTCATACCACTGAAGTCTTGGTGATCCCCTGCTGTTCTTCAAACACACAAAGGAACCACATTCTGCCTCAAGGCCTTCACGGATCCTTCTCATCTCCCTCTGCGTGCGTCACTCCTTCAGTTATCTCAGGTCTCTGCTCAGTATGTTTCTCCATGGCATCAGTCACCATCTGGCACAGCATATGTTTATTTATCATACTATTATGCCCCACACAGATAGCCCTTCATGACCTAGACACTCATTCCCTGAGCTGTGGGAGCATTCCTGCTCACAGATCATACCTTATAAACCCACTCCACTTGAAATAGCCCTTGGCTGATGGAAGCTGCAGTCTACATTGAATATCAGGTCCGTGTGGAGGCCTGTCCTGGCTCCAGTGCTGCCTCTGGGGCTTGCTGAGGCCCTCGTTGCCGTTAAATCTCAGCTTAATCTTTTCCTCTGCCCAAACTTGCTTCCCTTGCTCCGTCCCTCCCTCCCTCCCATGCATTGATCATTAATAAATCTTCCTGTACACAAATCCTCATCTCAGAGTGTGTTTTCCTGGGCATACAATCTAAGACATGAGCTAAGACTTACATGGAATGTAAACTTCATGAGAACAGGGCCTTCATCTAACTGATCCAGTCTCATTCACTGTTGCATACCCAAGTGTCTAAGAGATGCTTGGTTAAAATTTGTTGAACAAATAATTGAATAAGAAGTCAGGCATCTCTTCTCCCAGAGGTGAAAGTATGGACATGGATGAATTCTATACGTTTTCACCGTAAGACAATATAGAACAGCTTTCAGGAGATTTGTCGAACTTCTCTGAAGAAAGAATACTGCCACACCATGAATAATCTGTGTGGACAATTTATCTTGCATAGCATAATTTTCAGTTTTTAGTGTTTTCATGTAGATATCCAGAGTCACTCCAATTTGATCTCACAGCTCATTTGACTCTTCTGAAAAAAATATAAAGAAGATATGTGAGCAATTATCTCTATTTTCTAAATGAAGAAACTGAAGATTGGAAAGGTTAAAATGGCACACCTAAGGGCACATGTTATGACAGAACTATCAAATTCAGGTCTTCCTCTGCATTTATGTGCTGCGTTCATTTGCATTCTTTTATTAAGTAGAAACCCAGTACTAATGACTAAATTGTATTTTAATATAAGTATGAATATTTACAGATATACACTTAAATATTTACACATACCACTTGCTGAAGCTTTACTTAAAGCGAGATTTGCTTGTGTAAGTGACCAGGGGTCCCTTTTTGAGTATGACTCAAATTTCTCTGTAGTTTTGAAACAAGTAGAAAATTAAATATAAAGAATCGATTGCTTTTAAATTCATTGGTAAAGTTCTTAACAAACACTACAGGAAACAGTAATCATTATGCTATTGATCTCAGGAAGTCTTCCCTCCCTCTATGAGCCACCAATTAGTCCTGCTTCTATAGAGATGTCAATATGGCTTGTTAGTAGAA
Organism: Pan troglodytes; assembly: GCF_028858775.2. NCBI lineage: Eukaryota > Metazoa > Chordata > Mammalia > Primates > Hominidae > Pan > Pan troglodytes. Next base: position 152,211,906 of record NC_072404.2, on the reverse strand, counting down.
TGTTTTTATACAAAGTCTGAATTTTAACAGAGCATATGCAGTAAATATTTAAATATAAGAATATGTTTTATATTTATTTAGAGATCTATCTTTATGTATACATGTACAAACACACACACACAAAAACAAAAAGTAAATTTAACCAAGACATGCACAATAATTCTAGTTAAATTGTTAACAATAAAGCACAGTAAAGGGTTCACTTCAATCTCATGGCCAGTCAGACTGAGAACAACTAATGATATTAAGACACCAAATATTTTTTAGAACAATATTTTTCAGGGAAATGAATAACACCAATTTTCAGTAGCCATAAAAATGTACTTCTCAGGTTCCTTTCTGTGGTGCACACAGTTGACTGGTGACCCTGGCTACTACCCGCCCCCCACATCCACAAAGTCTTTTTTTTTCCATAAGGCTGCTCCTGATGAATGGCAGAGGTATCAAGACAGGCCCATGCTAGTGAAATGTGGGACTGCTCCAGCTAGTGGCATTGGCTAAAAGACTCTGTACTAACCTGGCAAAACCTTTCTTGGAACTGTGAAACAGCCAAGATATTTTTTACCCAATCCCCTTGCTTCTTACCTTCCAAAAATGTTACATCCATATGCCTGTCTAAAGGATTTCCCTGTCTTCTCCTCCTTCCCCTGGTAAATCTAGCATGGTCATTTAAACCTACATCAGCATTTGCTTCTCAGAAGATCCAAACCAATGCAAATGATAAAGAGTATATGTATTGCAGGATGTTCCACCTACACCTCACCACTCCCTACACTCAAACACAAGATGCAGTATCATTTTCAAAGTGACTATTCCTCTTGAAGTGTTCAAGAAACATCCAGAGATCCCTCCAGTGGAATCTCAACTGTCACATAGGCTACATCCAACCTCAGGATGTGCAAAGAGAATGCTCCTAATGTGGCAAGGCTTCATGGTTAATTTTTGAGATAATTACAATAGGAAAAACAGCCATGGTTGAGATTTCCAGATATTGTTGCATGATACACATCCAAATAGAGAAAAGTAACACTCTTCCTTGGAGGAAAAAAATGATATTGAGCTATAGATAAATGAAAGAAGATATGGGAGAATGATGAGACTTATGCCCGCTATTACAGACTAGGAGAGCAGTCATAACTACTAGATGCCATCCTTGCTGGGCACACTAGAGAGAGAAATAGATCTTCCAGGTGATCATCTGAATCTGCAGAGATGGACATATGCAACAACTAGGCTACTGATATATAGCTAGTTACATTATAGACCTTATAATACAATCATAAAAAAATATTTTTTTCCATAAAACATTTACATTTATCTTGATGTTTATGAAAGGATCTATGAGGGACTACTCTTTGGTAATCATTGCATCTCAGGGCCTATTGCTATCAGTGTAAGTACATTGAAAGAGACCTGGGCACTTAATCCAGCTCCACCACTGAGCAGCCACATGGCTTTGGGTAAATACACCATAGGCTCTCTCAGTTAAAGTCCCCTTATCAGAAACAATATTGTGATACCCAGCATTCCTAGTTCAGAGGGTTGGGTATATTCAAGGGGGTCGATGTGTTTAGAAGGGTTTTGTAAATTAGAAAGCATATACAAGAATAAAACTTTTTTTTAACAAAGGAAGTCTGTATCATAAAATGGGCAACATTTAAACCTCCAGTATTGTTTTACTTTTAGAACCAAACTTGTACAATGTAAACATGGAGGATAGAGAGAGCTTCTTTTAATTCTTCCCATATGGTACATGCATACTCTGTGGTTCTCATCTTCATGAAGTGTATTTCTGTTGGCTAATGTTGGGCAGATCATTCTATTTCAATGTATAGGCAAGAATATAGATTTTGAAATGTGTTTCCTATAGTTTAAAAATCAGCAACCAAGACACTAATAAACATTACCCAGAACTTAAATTTAAACCCCCGTTTTTCCACAACAGGGTTCTAAAGTAACATTCACATTTCTGTTTAACATTTTTTATTCCCCATACTGAAATATCAGGAACAAAATTACATCATTTAATTCCAGGACTCCCTTTTCTATTCTAACACCAGGTCCTAGATTTCTCTTTTTCTCTAAATCCATGGGCAATAGCCAATGAAAGTTATTTTTATCTAACATTTATCTATTGACAAGACCTCCAAATAGACCTTCCCTTCTTTTAAGTCGTCTCTTCCTTCATATCACTTCCATATTATATTTTTAAAGCATCAGGTAGGCAATGTAAGTCTACTATCCTGAAGTCGTCAGTGATTCCCCATCAGATGAAGCCTGACATTCAAAGCCAACAATACATAAAAGATTTATTTTGCCTTATCCTCACCAATTTGGATGTTTTCGATTTTTACCTATCTGATAGATGCAAATGCTAAGCTATTATAATGTGTGCCTGTATATGTACATAAATTGAATTTATTTATTTATCTCTTGGCTGTTTCTAGGTTATACATTTTCCTTTTTTCCATTTTCAACACTGCTTTGACTCCCTTTCTGAGTTTTCTTTATATATTTTGCTATGAATTAGGTTTGGTAGATGTTTGCCTTTATTTAAAGTTAGAATGAGGGATTAGATCCAAGGTTTTCCAGCTTTCTTTCCTCAGAATTTTTTTACACAGATCTTGCACAAAGTAGGAATTTAATAAGTGTATGCAGCTTGGCTTTCTGTAAGACTATCTAGCTGTCAATTCTGAAAAGTTAAACAGAAGTGAGGGATAATTATAAGTGGAGATACATTTGAATTATGGGGTTGAGAGGACTGGCTTGGCTTTGGGACAGTCTTTCTCCAATCTGACATGGTGTTCGTCAAGGCAGGAGTGGAGAGTCTATTGACTGGACACTATGTCTGTTCACATGATGGGCTACGGAGGGAGGTAAGCTGTAAAAAGTTCATGGAGTTAGGAGTATTCATCTCCTATATTCTGATTTGTGAGACAGAACTGCTTAGAAAACAGTGACCTTCTTCATTATTTTATTCCACTGCCTGTATTATTCTCCACTCTTTAATCATCCACTTCCTTAGGCTCCTATTTTGTGTCTACATATTTTAAATTCACAACATGTTTTCTTACTCTCAGGAGAATAAAAAATAAAACAAATAGACTTACTGGGTAGCAAGAGGAGGGAAAACACAATCTGTATCCTTCTTATGACCACACGAAGCTTGCATCTCTCTCAAGAAAGGACTTCGTATCATGGTGTTAGCTGTCTGCAACTCAGACTAAAGCTACTTCTCTATACAGCTTGAAGAAGCAGCTACCTATTAGCTGTCCAATAGAAAAAGAAATCTATGAAATCTAACAGAAGTGTCTTTTAAGTTAGATATTCTTTCTGTTCTTTCAATGGAAAGTATGAAAATAACTCAGAAAGATTTCCTTGTTTCAAGTGTTCAATATCCTGAGCTCTCTCCAATACTGTCAAGAGTTCCTGAGTAGGTTGCCATTTCTCAGTCTTCCCAGGGAATACAGACACACATCACTGCTCTTCTTCCCCATCATTTCCTCTGCATCCCGATTCCCACATGACTAATTTCTTCCATTCCCTAAGAACCACTGCCCAATTACTCCTCCCCACTCATTACCTTGCCTTCCTGACCCTCTTCTGTTATATAGACCAACAACCCAAGGATGGAAATTGGTAGTTGTATATGTGACTATATCTGCTTTACTTATTGCTAAGTAATATTTAGAGAAAGTATATAGCCCTTCTGTTCACCAGAAGAGTGAATGCCTGAACTTATTTCTTCCTGTGGGTGCAATCTCTTCCACTCTTTTCCTGAAACATCTTTACCCCTCTTTGAAAACAGTGTCTTGTTCTAACCCTGTCCTGATATAACGCTCCTCTATATTTTCTCATACTCATCCTTTTAAAAAATTATCTAAATATTTCCCTCTGATATGTTTCCTCTTTCTTTCTTTTTTCCCTTATTCTTCAGTACTTTGATGGTTGTTTTTATTTTTGTCTTTTAAGAATTATACATCCATACCTTACTTCCCAGAAGCCTTTGAAGGCAGCAGTCCTTGATATTTCTTAGGCTGACTTGTTTCATAAAGATTTCTAAAAGAGTTGTTAGAGAGCCAGTGAGCCCCGTGATTTATGATGATTGCTCAAGCAGTGGCAGAGCTGGAAGAATTGAACAAAACACAAGAATCCTGAGGGAAACCACAAGCTAATGTAAAATGCCATAGACTTCTAGTTTCAAAAAGATCTGTACAATAATGTAGTCAAACCTCAGTACTTTAAGGAAGAAGACACTGCAGTTCCAAGATGATAAGTAATTTACCAAAGGCCACACCCTAGTGTGTAGCAATATTGAAAAAAGGGAACCAGACCCAAGTCTCCTCCTGCCTCTTAGGTCCCTTCCTTTATTCTTTCCATTACAATCACTTCGCTCTTTTTAAAGTTCCAGAACTAAGCACAAGTTATGTGAGCCCTCTCTCATTAATCTGGGGGTACAGATCTCTGGCATACATCAAGGGAGTTACTTTCCATGGAAAACAAGTCAGTCTGACAATGGCTCAGGAGCTCACAATTGCATTGTTTTAAGAGCAAACTGCCTCTCTGTTCTGCCTTCTAAATTATAGGGAAGGGAAAATCCAAGCTCCTAAAAACGTTTTAAATAGACTGCATCGAGTGGCATGCCAACACTGAATAACTGTGCCATCCAGCAGAGCATTATCATCATTCTGAAGGGCAGGGGTTCGGTGTTAGTGTCAGAAGGGAGCTAACCACTCTTCGTGTCCTTGTCTAACATTTAGCTGAAGAGGAAGACGGTCTCAAATTGCTTTCTTTTAACATCTTTACTAGTTTTATGCTTACAAAAAGAAGGAACTCTTTATTCTGGGTAGTTCATGATAGCCACTTGCAAGTAATTCTATTGGTTTTTCTTAGCTACGTCTCCAGATTTATTTCAAGATTTCAATATGGTGGAAAAAGGCAAGTGGGACAGAGGTGGGAGAAGAGGGGTTCTCCTTAACTATTTTTAAGTTTGGCCCATGTTTATAGAGTCCTTACTTCCATAAGGGCACCCTTTCTTGGAGGAAATACGGACCCTGTTTACTTTAGGGTACCTTATACATTCTATGATTGGTGCCTTATTTTTTGTTTTGTTTTTTAGTTTGTTTTCTCTTCTCAAAGTATTTGGAAGGGGGATTAATAAGAACAATTTCTGGAGGATGGAAGTAAACATTTTTAATTGTACATTTTAGATGTTCTTTTTATACAAACAAACTCAGTAAGCAACATTTGAGATAATGTCTTATGTTTCTATTTGCTTGGGACACAAAAGATTATCTTTCATCGGGGGAGAGTCTCTAAAACTATATTGCTTTAGTTTAGATTAGGCTTGCCAGATAAAATACAGGACACTCAATTAAGTTTGAATTTAAGATGGAAAGCAAATAATACTTCTAGTATTTGTTTTCTCAACTGTTTCATGAGGAATACACATCCTAAAAAATTGTTTGTTGTTTATCTAAAAGTCAAATTTAACTGGCTATCCTTCTATTTTTATTTACTAAATCTGGCAACCCTAGTTTAGATATCAGTATTGAACTAACTGTGGAGTCCCCTGCCTCTGGAATTTTAAAGAAGAATAAACTTGTAGAAATTGTTTAATACCCTAAAGAAAATAAAAAGAGTAAAGGAAAAAGACTAAAGTACTACAGAAATTGTATGCTCAAAATGGAGCTTCACTGTACAGATTAGAATTATGATTTTGCTATCAATGTAAGGTTTGATTTTACAAACCTGGTGGTTGGAAATTTCATCATTTATTACTGCAGTGGTGGTCAATGTAGAAGCAAACAATTTCACACACTTTTGAAGATGACTAAAGAGGGAATATTTTATGGTTGTCACACTTTGGGACCCTGAACTAATGCAGTATATGTTATCCAGGATAAGTCACTTTTAGCAATATAATGTTGTACGAATCTTTTATGTGTTCTGTGCCTCAGTTACCTCATTTTAAAATATGGGCTAACAATAGAGTCTCTTTCATAGGTCCTTTGTGGGGACAACTGCTAAGCACAATGTATGGCAAACAAGTGCACAATAGGTAGTAAAGACTCTTCTTCCACCTTCCTCTTCATCCTTCAGAAATAGTTATCAAAATATTAAATGTAGGATAAAAATGTGGTTGATTCAACAATGAACTCCTACTTAACAATAGAATGAAATGGCACACACAACACCAGCATTATAGGATATTATGAATATAATTTTGAGCAGAAGTAGCCAGACCAACGAGAATATATTGTATATTAGTGGCATATTTAACATCAGGAGTGGGCCATTTTTAATGTACTTGCTCTACACAATAAAAGTATCCTCAGTAATAATCATAAAGTAAGTGAAAAATAATAATTGACCCAGGATAAACAAAGCAAACTAAAAATAAATTCAAAATGTTAGTAAAATATTTAAAAATAAATATTACAGCACAAAAAAAGGGAAAAATAAATAATAGGTATACTTGCCTGTATTTTTTAGTCTACTCCCTACATGTTTTCAAAATTACATGGAAAAATGTCTGAAAAAATATATTTACCAAAATGGTGACTGAGACTATCATTTTGTAGTGGCATGGTGGGGAATTCTTTCTTTCTTTTTTTTATTATACTTACTTACCTTCAGGAAAGTATAATAATGAAAGTATACAGCAATTATAAAAAATCAATAATTATTTGCTGTATTTATTCCAGTGAATATATGTTTTTATTTATGATAATGAAAGATAAAACTACTTTTAAAAAGACAGCATTGTCTCCTCTTATTCACCTGGCTGAAATCACTTATTTACCTGGCTGAATCACTTATTCAATATCAACAGGTGAACTCTGATGCTTTTGATTGACCTCATGGATCATGTGACCACACTTTCTGTTGATGTGTTTCATTGAGAAACAGGAGTGTGGAAAATGGGGTAAAGAAGTGATGAGAGAGAGAAGGTCAGAGAGAGAGAGAAACAGAGAGAGATCATTCTACTTGGTTATTTCAAAAATCTCTTTAATATCTTTAATAAAAATCAAAGCATAAACATTGTGATGAAATAATTACATAAAAACTGAAATACATAAGTATGTCAAAATAAAATACTTCACCATTTTCCCAGTCTTTAAATGTTAGCTTTTATTTTTATATCCCAAGTTCTCCATCCAGATTTGAGTAGCTTGTATCCCTTCAGGTAGAGTCAAAACTTTTCTAGGGTACCTTGAAAACTCCAATATGGATGGCTATCTTTGGATGACAATCACATGCTAACTTGACTTTGGATCCTTGCTCTTTTAAGGACAATGGTTGTCAACCATGATGGGGCATTATCATCTCCAAGAGAGTACTATCACCAAGAGGTGATAATGGGGCATTATCACCTCCAAGAGAGTACCCCCAAAGAGTACATTATCACCTCCAAGAGAGTACTTTAAACCTCCAGATATCTGAGCTGGATGCCAGTCCTACTAATTCAGAACCTCTGTGGGTGCACCTTTGAAATTTTTATTTTTAAAAGTATCATTGTCTGTACTGATGTATAGCCAGGGCTAAACACTGTTGCTCCAGGCAGAGGGACCTACACTGTAAAATAAAGAAAATCAAGAGAAGTGCCTTCCTATATTTCTAAATCAGCTACAACTGAGTATCAGGTTTTTGGCAAATGTAGTTTACAAGCACAAACTAGAAGACCTATTATTCTCATAGCATCTTTACATCAGCAAAATAATGTCCCATAACTTTTCTTAGATCACATTTTTTCATTTAATTACATCTTTTATTCATAGGTATTTGACCTTTGAATTTTGCATACAGTAGGATCAAAATTTTTTCATAAATTTGAATGTTTGTTGCTGAATTTTTGGTCCCTTAATTCTGCATTTCAAAGTTCACTAATAAATGTAACATTTGTAAGAGTTTCTGGCTAAGAAACAACCAATATAGTTTTTATTTACAAATTGACTTATATAGAAACACAGCTTTTCTTTTTTCATGAGTTATAGGATAATTGATATATAATGAACTACATTGTACAAAGTATACAATTTATTTAACTTTGACATCTGTTTACACTTGTGACACCACCGTCACAATCAAAATAACGTTTTCATTACTCCCTAAAGTTTCCTTCCACCATCCTTAGTCTATCCCAATCTTTAACTCCATCCCTAGGCAATCATTGGTCTGCTTTCTGTCACTGAAAAATAGTTTCACTCTCTAGAATTTACAAAATGTAGAATTATGGAGAAATAGTCTTGGTGTGACTTTTTTTTTCACCATTTATTTAAGTCTCTTCTGAGTTTTTTAATCAGTAATATTTAGTTTTCCATATACAGATGATACAGATTTTCTTTTAGATTCATAACTGTTTTGTCTTTTTTACTATTGTTTAAAACTGTTTTATTTCTATTTTAATTTCTAATAATAGTATACATAAATAAAACAGATTATTTTGCATACCTATCTTGTATCCCATGACCTTGAACTCATTAGTTCTAGTAGTGTTTTAATATAGAATATTAGAGATTTTCTACATAAACCATCATTGATCCTCCAGTGAAAGTTTATTTTTTCATTTTATATATGCAAGTTTTTAATTTATTTTTCTGCTCTGATTGCATTGGCTAGAGTTTTTAGTATGATAGTGAGTAAAAGTGGTGAGAGCAGACATGCATGCTTCGTTCTTGATTTTGGGGGAAATACATTCAGTCTGTCACTGTTTATATAATTTTACCTGGGTTTTTCTTTGTTGTTGTTATTGTTTTTTGGCGTATACGTTTCACAAGTTGAGAAAGTTCGCTTCCAGCTTTGCTGACATTTTAACTTTGATGAATGTAAAAAGCTGTTAAATGTTTTCCTTCCATCTATTGAGATGATCAAACTTTTCTTTCTATTTGTGTTGACTTGGTAAATTACGTTGAATAATTTTCAAACGTTGAACAAATCTTAGATTACCATAAACATACTATATGTTCTGTTTCTTGTTGCTTTATTTCTCTTTCTTCCTGATAGCATTTGGAGTAATTTTGTTTCATAAGAGTTTATTTAAATCTCAATTTATAGGTTATTATTCATATCTCTTTAAAAATTTAATTTGTACCCTAAAGTTTATAATATGCATCTTTAATTAATTATAATATTGATTTGAATATTATATGGTTTTGTATATATTATAAGATTCTTACAGATCATTTTGCAGCTTATACATGTGATGACTGGGTTTTTTAACTCATAAGTGAGATGTGACATTTCTTTCTTACATCTTATTATGACATTAGTACATTACCCATTTCATATGAAAAAATTTAAAAAAAGAGAAGAGAAAAAACCCAGAATTTTACAAATCACAGATTTCTCTCTCCTATTTTTTGTGCTATTTTTGTCATCTATGCTATTTTTATATACTTATAAACTTAAAATACATTTGAGTAACTTTTTTACATGTTAGGCAGTAAAATTTCTTTTAAAAGCCAGGCATGGGGGCTCACACCTGTAATGCCAGCACTTTTGGAGGCCAAGGCAGGAAGCTCATTTGAGCCCAGGAGTTCGAGACTAGACTGGCCAACAAAGCAAGATTCTGTCTCTACAAAAGAGAAAAAAAATAAAAAAATAATTAGTCAGGTATTGTGGTGCATTCCTGTAGACTCAGCTACTTGGGAGGCAGGAAGATTGCTTGAGACTGGGAGTTCAAAGCTGCAGGGAGCTATAATCATGCCACTGCACTTCAGCCTGGGCACCAGAGTGAGACACTGTCTCTAAAAACAATTAAAATATATATTATATATAAAATAAATAATAAAATATATTTTACAGCAATTAATGCATTTTAGAACATCTTTTATATTTACATTTGTAATTAATCATTTCCAGAAATTTTTATTTCTTTGTACAGATATAAAGTTTTTTTGATCATCCTGATTTTTTTTCTTTATTTCTCCTAAAAAAGAAAAAAACAGGATACATGTACAGAATGTCCGGGTTTTTTACATAGGTATACGTGTGCCATGGTGGTTTGCTGCACCTGTTGACCCGCCCTCTAAGTTCCCTCCCCTCACCCTGTCACCCGCTACCAGGATCTGGTGTGTTTTGTTCCCCTCTCTGTGTCCATGTGTTCTCATTGCTCAACTCCCACTTATGAAAGAGAACATGTGGTGTTTGGTTTTCTGTTCCTCTGTTAGTTTGCTGACAGATCTAAATTTTTTTCTGATATATTCTGGTCTTCCTGAGGCCATTTTAAAAAATGTTTCTTATAGTGCAGGTCTGCTGGCAATGAATTATCAATTTTTGTTTGTCTAAAGTTATCTCAATTTCTTTTGCATTTATTAAAGGTATTTTCACTATGCATAAAATTTGGGGTGCACAGTATTTTACTTTCAGTGCTTTAGTCATGGTGATCATTTTACTTAAGGCTTGTATAATTTTTGACAAGAAGTCTGCTGGAATTCTCCCTTTTCTTCTTGTGTATATCTTTTACCACTTTACCCTCTGAATGCCTTCAACATATTCCCTTTATCTTTTGGTTTTGAGCTACTGGAATATGATATGTTTAAGTGTGTATGTGTGTTTTATTTCATTCGTTATTTATCCTGCTTGGAGTTCCCAAAATCTCTTATATCTGTAGTTTGATGTATTTTGTAATTTTTAAAATAATTCTCAACCATTATCCCTTCAGATATTTTTCTGCCTCACTCTTTTTCCTTTTATTTTGGGATGGATTACATGTATGTTAAACATTTTGATATTGTCCAACAACATGGGATGCTCTTTTTTTTTTTTACTTTTTTTTTCCTTGGCTTAAGTTTGAGTAATTTCTGTTAACAAATCTGCAAATTCCCAGATTCTTTCCTGAGTTGCTTTGAGTTAGCTACCAAGTCTGTCAAAGTGAGTCTTCATCTCTGGTAACATGTTTTTTATTTACAGTATTTTAAAATTATTTTTATGGTTTCCATTTTTGTTGTAATTTCCCACATAATATTACATGTTATCAGTTTCTTCTACTAGAGACTTGAACACATTACTCAGTTTTTTTAAATACCTCTGAAATTCCAACATCTCAATTATCTCTGAGTCTGGTTGTGCTGATTATTTTGCCTCTTGACTATGTATTGTTTTCTATCTGCATTTTGGGTGTCTCATAACTTTTGATTGAGTATTGAGCATATAGTAGAACTGAGAACTAAAATAATGAGTATTTATGCCTGAGATGTGCATGCTTCTTCTGATAGACTTTCAGTGTGGCAAGTTAAGTTAATCTAGGCAAGTGTTGAGCTGTTTTCAGGTTTCATTGTCAGTGAACCACTGCTTTCAATTTCTTTGGTGTTATTTTGTGCTTAATGTGAAGATTAGTGTGCTTGTGAACTTTTCTTACTGTTTTACTGGATACAAGCATTATTTTAGCTGCATCCAACATGTTTTTTGATGTTATGTTGTCATTTTTATTCCATTCAACATATTTTTAACTTTTGAAATCTTCTTTTACCCATAAATTATATAAAAATTTGTTGTTTAGCTTCTATATATCTGGGATACTCCATATATCCTACTGCTATTGATTTATAATTTATTATTTTCCAGTCAGATAACACACTTCACATGATTTCAATCACTTCAAATATATTGAGCTTTGTTTTATGGCCAATATCATGATCTATTTTAGTTAACGTTCCAAAAAGAATATGAGTTTAATATTCTAAACTCTATTAAGTCAATTTTCTTAATAATGTTATTGTTCTCTGTATTTTTATTTTTACTAATTGTCATTTTTGTGATGTGTCAGTTAAAAGAGAGCTGTTGAAATCTCCAAATGTAGTTTGGCATATGTCTATAGCTCCTTTTATATCCATTTTTATTAGTTTTAAGGTTTATTGTTAGGTGCATAGACATTGAATTACTATTTCCTCCTGACGAATTAATGCCTTTATTATGAAATGACCTCCTTTACCACTAGTAATAGTCCCTGTTCTGAGTTATACATTGATTTTAACAAAATTATACTGCCTTTTTGGAAATGTATATAAGCTTAGAATTTATTTTGTAATTTTACTTATTGTAAAGTTATATTTATGCTTATGTTTAAAGTGAGTTTATATATACTCATAAATATTAACCAATTTATACTTGAGTTTTATAAATGGATTTTGGTGAAGTCTAGATTATTTATCCAGCCTTTGGTGAATTTAGACCATTTACATTAATACATTGTTACTCTAAGTGTTAGTTGTACCAGCATAATCGTTTTTTATGTTTTCTATCTATTCCTTCTTCCTGTTTTTTTGTTTTTATGCTTTGTCATTGGTTATCTTTTATGATTTCATTTCATATTCTGGACTAAATTATTATATATACCCCATTGTTTAATTTTCTTAATAGGCCCTTTAAGGTTTGCAGTGTACTTCACTAATGCATACCACCTTATGTATTATACAGAGATCCTACAACAAAATATTTCTCTTGTTCTTCCAACTGTCATTGTACAACTGTCATATTTTTTAAAAAATATTTTTTACTTTAAGATGAATGTATATAAACATACATTTATAGGAAACATTACAGAGAGATTCTGTGTAACATAAACCCAGTTGCCCCCAATTGCAACATATTGAAAACTATACTGCAATATCACAACCAAGACATTAACACTGGTACAGTCAAGATATAGAACAGTTCATCACTACTATTACCTCATTTTTCCCTATTCTCACTTCCCTCTCACACTTGACATTTTTTTAAACCCTGGCAATCACTAATCTATTCTCCATTTTTATAATTTTGACATTTCAATAATGTTGTATAAATGGAATTATACAGTATAAATGGAATTATACAACACAAATATGACCATTTGGGATTGGACTTTTATCCCCTCTCTGTGGTTTTCTGGAGAGTTATCCAGGTGGTTGTTTGAATAATTCATAACCATTTATTGCTGAATAGTACTTCATAATATGATATACCACGGTTTATTTAACCATTAACCTATTAAAGGACATTGGAGTTGTTTTCAGTTTTTGGTTATTACAAATAAAGCTGCTATATACATTTGTTTACAGGTTTCTATGTAAAGATAATTCTATTTCCTTGGGATAAAATGCCCAGGATTGCAATTTCCAGGTCATATGGTAGTTGTATGTTTATTTTTTAAAGAAATTGCCAAAGTGTTTTTCAGGCAGTTTCCAAAAGACTATACCATTGTATATTTCCACCGGCAATGTATTAGTGATCTAATTTCTCTCCATCCTCATTGACATTTAAAAGTATGTTCTCACTTTTTAAAAAATTTTAGCCGTTCTGATTGGTATGTAGAGATTTCTCATTGCATACCCCTACTGGATAAGGATGCCGAACATATGTTCATGAGTTTATTTCCCATCTGTACAATCACGTTGGTGAAATGTCTGTGTATGTACTTTGATAATTTTCTAACTGGACTGTATGTTTTTTATAACAGTTGAGTTTTGAGAGTTTTGAGGGGACTTCAAACAATTTTTGGAAATATGGAAATAAAAGATAAAATATAATAAAATATGTAAACTTTATTCCTCAACATAACCTCCATTAAATTCAAGACACTTTTGTAAGTGATAACATTAGTTCATTCCTAAAGAAGTGAGGATTCTGGGGATTTAACCATGTTGAAGCAGACCTTTTTGACATTATTAGCTGAAGAAAAATGGATTTTCTTTAAAGATTTTTTTAAAGATTAGGAAAGAAGAAGAAGTTATAAGGAGCCAAATCAGGACTGGAAGGTGATAGCTAATGATTTCCCCTCAAAACTTTAAACAAAATTGCCTTATTTTATGAAAATAATGAGCGGGAACAAGTCATTGTAGAGAAAGACTCTGGTGAAGCGTTCCCAGGCATTTTTCTGCTAAAGCTTTGGCTAACTTTCTCAAAATACTCTTATAATCAGCAGATGCTATTGTTCTTTGGCTTTTCAGAAAGTCAACAAGCAGAATGCCTTGAGCATCCCCCAAACTGTTGCTGTGACCTTTGCTCTTGAACAGTCTGCTGTTGCTGGGACTGGACCTCTTCCACCTCTCAGTTGCTATTACTTTGATTGTGCTTTGTCTTTAGGATTGTATTGGTAAAGCCATGTTTTTTTTTCTTCTGTTACAATTATTTGAATAAATGCTTCGGGATCTTCATCCCATTTGTTTAAAATTTTTATTGAAAGCACTGCCTTTGGCTGCAGCTGATTCGGACACAATGGTTTTGGCACTCATTGAATGGAAAGTTTGCTCAACTTTAACTTTTCAGTCGAATTAGTGTAAGCTGAACCAGTTGAGATGTCAGTGGTGTTGGCTCCTGTTTGTACTGTTATTTACCAGTCCTCTTCAATTAGGGTATGGCAAGATTAACAATTTTTTAAACAATATTTTCCACTGGTGCCTCCTGTCTATTTCAGGACCAGAATAACTGTTAAAATCTGAATAAACTCTCTACTTTAGTTATAATATTTGCAAATAGTAATTTCTTAGTTTTGGTAAAGGTACCATAGTGATATAATTTGTCAACATTAGGGAAGCTCAAGTAAAGGGAATATGGGAACTCTTTGTAGTATCTTTAAAACTCTTCTATAAGCCTAAAATCATCTCTAAATAAAAATTACAAAAGCAAAACCCTTTAACATTTGTCTACATGACAAAAATGACCTCCATCGCTATCACTCTTTGTGCTGCAGCCAGCATGGTTGTCCTCTCATTTCCAGGACTTGGGATGCTCCCTCCTACAGAAGGGTTTTTGCACAAGGTACAGAGGTTTCTCTTCTGGCTTAAATCTTACTTCCCTTTTTTGGAGTAATAATCCCCTACTTACCCTTCAGATCTTGGATTAAGTAAGGATCTCTTTTTTTTTGCTTTCACACCTCTTGATAGAACAAATCCTTCACTTACAGGCTCTTGTATATCATAGACCACTCCTTCATAACCCTAGTCACAGTTGCAATTGTGCATTTCTTTGTATGGTTATTTGTTAATATTTGTCTCTTCTACCAAACAGTAAGATCTGTTGTTAGGTACTACACTTTAACTTAACCAGTGCCCAACACAGGCTCTGATGCAGAGTAGGCACTTGATAAATAATTGTTCAATAAACGATAAGTCTCTTACGTATCTGAAGCATCTGAATTGTCCTACCACTTGCTCACAGAAGGGGGAAGGAGCGCTTCCCTTTCCATCAAATGTGTTGGCGGGCAAAACATTCTAATTATAAACACTTTATGGGAAAATGCTTTAAAGGAGGAACTCTGAGATCTCACAATAAGCAGCAGAAATGTGGCTGTTCCCGTAGGTGCCCCCTCTGTGTAATCACCACCACAGGAACATCTCGAGTTACCATGCCATGCAGTGTGAAGTCTTGTGGCTCCCTCAACAGGTACTTGTACTCAGTGGATAAAGAAAGAGGGATTTCAGACATGCCTATTGTGCGAGCTAAGCAAGACTTTGTCTCTCTTTATTTATTTATTTATTTTTGGTTATTAATTTAAAGAAGTTAAAACCCATTTTGCGATTTGCTGTTTATCAGGCAAATGATTATTTAAGGCAATTCCCAGTGGGACTTGCTTTACATTTTGAGGACATTCCAGTTCAGTGATGGCAGATGGAACTCATAGTTAAAATTTTTAAAAGAGAGACCATGAAATGGGTTCCAGAGAGATAATAAGGCTGCGGTTTCACAGGCAGAAAAAAAACCCTAGAAAAATTGCTATTTGGAACTAAAACCTGTACTCAGGGAATTGAGAGAGGGGAGACTGCAAGAAGGATGTTAACTCTTTGTTAGTCTGGGTTATGAAGTGTGACTTATGATGGACCTAACTCACTGAGAATGGGAATCCTCTATGTTGATTTAATTTCTTGCAGCATCCAATATTGTCTTTAGTGAGCTGGGGAAAAAAGAGAGGAAACCCAATTCCTTCTTGCACTCAGAACAGACCTTCAGTGTGGATATGATATTTATTATTTGCCTCTCTGTGATACTGTGACTGGACATTAGTTGCCCTAAATACAGAAAAAACTAACTGGTCCTTCATTAAAAGGATGCCAGATGTGAATGAGTTTATAGAAAAAATTTTAGGCAACAAGTGTTCCCCTAAGTTCATAAACAACACCCCACAGATACGTAAAGCTCAGCTCATTATGCATGAGTCATCTTGACTAATTTATATAAGGCTTGATAGTTAAATGGATTATAAAGAGCCCATGATTGAGAATTTATCTTAAATAACTTTTCTTTTAAAATAAAAATGATATTTATGCACACATCCCATGTTCATGTTTAAAAAGAAGGTAGAATAAACATTACTAACCTGTAATCACACCATCAAGAGGTAATGCCTGCCCCTCCCTCTTTTAGTAGTTATAATCCAAAATAACAATTATGAACATTGGCTCTTTTTATTTCTTATATCTTAAAAATTTCCTCATATCATTAATGATTCTTCCTAAATAAAAATAGGATTGGGTGTACAATATACATCAACTGGGTGTTCGATATAAGAAATAGGATTCGAATATCTAGGAGATTTCTAGTTATAGTCCAATGTATATGCTGGGTGGGAACTGGGTAAGGTGACCTAACAAAACCTTGTAGTTTCTCTATTCTATCATATGCCAGGCTCAAAAGCTGAATATATGAATATACGGTCGCAGATGCAGTTTAAATAAAGTGGCAAACATATTAAATGGTAAGAATTCATCTTACCAAAGACCCTATCCTCTATTGGAATGTTTACCAAGGATTTCCTTTAGAGAAATGTGAAGTGAACTTCCTCCACTTTGGATGTGATTTTAATGGGTGCTACCAAATGGCCATTGCCGCCAGATTGCTCCAGCATTCTTCTCTATGATTTTATTTGAAATTCTCAGCCTTTACATAGATGTATTGAATTAATCATTGCCTATTCCAGGAAGTCCTCTGTTACAAATGCAAATATTAATACCACATTATACAGATGAAGCATTGAACTTATGTTTTGGTTAATGACCATATTGTCACATAAGTCCTTGAAGGGATGGGAATCACAGGAATGATAAATTTTAATTGGGTCCAGAGGGTAGGATAAAAGATATGGAGGTGAAATTCATAACCAAGAGTATTAGGCTGTTCTTGCATTGCTATTTTAGGTGTTCTAACATACCTGGGGCCAGGTAATTTATAAGAAAAAAGGTTTAATTGGATCATGATTCTGCAGGCTGTACAGGAAGCATGGCACCAGCATTCTACTCAGTTTTGAGTGAGGGCTTCAGGAAGCTTACAGTCATGCTGAAAGGTTAGGGAGGAGCAAGCATCTCACATGGCAGGAGTGGGAACTAGAGAGAAAGCGAGTGGGGTACAGGGATGCCACACACTTTTAAGCAACCAGATCTTTTGAGTACTCACCCACTTCCATAAAGACAGCACCAAGTCATGAGGGATCCACCCCCATGATCCAAACACCTCCCACCAGGCCCTACCTCCAGCATTGAGGATTATAATTCAACATAAGATTTGGGTGGGGACAAATATCCAAACTAAACCACCAAGTTATGAATCATGGAACACTCACCGAAAAGACTGGGCCAGTGAAGTGGGGATCATTTGGTTGTCCTTTAAGGACTGACATGTGGGATTTGTAGAGCCAGAGGAGCAGGTACAGTGTGAAGAGAAGGCATAGGCAGGAGGACATGGGCATAGCAGCTGCTTGATGTTTGCTGGAAGTGGGGAACTCTAGGAATTATGAAGTATTCAAGTTTAATAAACTCGAGGCCAAGATATTTTTTAATTTTACTTATTTATTTTTAATCTGCTAGCAAGATGGATAACAGTTATGATTACTGGCATGTTCAACAGCTGACACTACCTGGCTCTTTGGTCTTGTTGAGTATTTGGATTATCTAAGCTAACTTCATGTTGTTAGTTTATTCAATGGAAGAGACAATGCTGAAAGAAATGATAGATAAACAATCAACTACCTCAGGATGCTTCCACACAGCCCCCATTATGTGTCATCTTGTTTGTAAGAGCAGACAGGTTCTTACAAAGTATTACAATTCTGCATAATATATTCTCCTAACATAAATCTTTTCGGAGAAGGATAAATGCTGTTTAACCGTCATTTACTAAAAACAGTTTTAAAAATTAGCTAAGCATATTCCCACACCAACAACTTAAGTAGTAAAAATGGCATTTGCAAAACAAAACAAAACAAAACAACAAAAACACAGCTTTCTCATGCACAGATTGGGAAAATGTAGAAGATGGATATTATATTATGGATATTATATTTATCATAATATAATATATATATTATGATATATATTATATATTATATTATGATATATATATTATATATATTATATTATATATTATATTATATTATATATTATATTATGATATATATATTATATTATATATATTATATTATGATATATATATTATATTATATATATTATATTATGATATATATTATATTATGATATATATTATATTATGATATATATTATATGATATATATTATATTATGATATTATATTATGATATATATTATATTATGATATATATTATATGATATATATTATATTATGATATATTATATTATATATTATATATAATATCATATAATATATATAATATATTATATATGATATTATATATAATATATGTTATATTATATATAATATCATATATAATATATTATATATATTATAATATCATAATATATTATGATAAATATACATTAGTAGATCTACATGTGTGAGCACATAGTTTATTAGAATAAACATTGGTTTATGTTTCCCTCTTTTCCAGTCCTATAAAAATCTTATCCAGGAGGTAACTTCTATCAGATTTGTTAAGGAAACGGAACCAGCCAGCTGCAAAGCCTCCTATGGCTTGCCTTAAGCTTTAAAACTAAGGACAGTCTGATAATTATCTTTCAATACTTACATCCAATGCTTTGCTGGTAAATGTTTCACAGTTAGTTCTCTCAGGAGGGAGAAGAGAGCCCTGATTTGTAGCATTTACTAATTTCTATGGTGTAAATAATCCCAATATGGCCAATTTCAAGCTACCAACATAATAACAATTGGCTTTCAAAATTCCTGAAAATTTAACAGTTGTCCCTCCTGAGCTATTATGACCTCGCTCCAGCATACACCTGCTTTTTTGCAGCTCATATATGAGAGGTATTTATATCCAATTAGCAAATATTCAGAAATATAAATCTATTTTTCCATCTCCCTTCTGCCGCCGCATGAGTCAAAAGCCAATCTCCAAGTGCAGTGGCAGAATAAGCACCAGCGGGCAGGTAGCTGGTCACCTTCCTTCTTTATCCCTGTATGCTTCGAATTTTTCTGAATTATGATTCCACCTGGGTTGAGGAGGTCAAGAACCAGAATCACTTAAGAAAAATGTAGCTTATGCTTTCTAACATATATAGATGAAAAGATTGAATGTAGATAAGCTTTAAGTTGCATCCCAGCGTTGAGTTCTTATAACAGCAATTCTCAACTTTAGACGTATATTGAAATCAGGTGGGAAATTTTTTAAAAATATCCAAGACCATTTCCAATCTCCAGAGATTCTGATTTCGCTGAGCTGGGGTGGGGCCTGGGCATCAGTATACTTTAACAGCTCCCTAGGTAATGCATCCAGTTTATAGGTAATGATAGTTATGTTTCTAGATAGACGTCAATGAGCAGAAGCAAATGTGTGGAGAGGCATTTGAGGGTAAAGGGTTAAAGGTGTATATGTATGTTTTCAAAACATATTTATGTTATTATATGGAAACACCTAATAAAATTAAATGGTGATATTTTGACAAATTGATGTAAAAGAAACCAGGTTAAAATAAGGTTTTTTTTTCTCTAAAATATGTATTCATTTGGGAATGGGAAAGGGGGATTGTAATTCAGTATGCACAGAGTGGCACACCACAAGTGCGCCTGGAGAGGGCAAGGTAAAGGAATGCTTTTATTAGCAAAAACAAGAAGTTCACATAAGCTCCTCAGACACAGAGTTTATTGATTCTAGAGGCTCAAAGCCAGAATTATCATCATTTCATGGGTAGAGATGCTGTTACTGGGCAAGTGTTTCTTTGAGAACATCTAATCTGAATTATTGCAATTCTAAAGAATGTCTGGTGATAAGCCTTCTCACTTGTGCAATGTGCCAGCCATGCAAAGTAGATAATGTGTGAAGGACATGAACAGTCTTGTGGGGTTTTTAGAAAGTCTTTGGAAATAGTTCTTATTTCAGGTATACAAGTATGAGTACCCCTTCTCCTTCGTTCCTTTTCTGGCCTTATTTTCTCTGGGTCTGACAAAAGTTATTTCATGCTGGCATCTACAACATTCATACCTCTCTAGTGCTGTGTTTCTTGAATGACAATGACCCTCTTTCATCATAACGTAGATTAATCATATTTCATTTTTGTCTAGAGCTGTCTTTGCATTCACTGCTTTTCCAGGGACAGTTTCTAAAAAATCTGGTTTCTAACCTACAGGTTTCATATGCCTTCAAGTTTTCAGGTGGATTCCTAAATATAAGAAGAAAAACAAAAGAGGGCTTTTTTTTTTTGTCTAGGTTTTATAATGGCCCAAAAGTCAAAAAGAAAACAATACAGGTCAACTAATTACACCGTTCCAAAGAAGCGTTAGACTACCCATGCAGAATTTGAAAGGGAAATAGGTGACACCTACTTCCTTCTTCCAGGCTGTAGAAAAGAAGTTATGATTCTTCTCAGAAAGGGTTTTCTAGGGGTCAAAGTTTACAATGGTTGTGATATTTTCTCTCATCCCCCCCATAAAGAAAGGAAAAAGAGTATTTTATTCTCACTTCCAAACAAGGGAGAGAGATTTGATTTTCAGTCAAAGAGCTTGAGATATGTCCCTTGCAATTTGGGGGACACAAGAAATAAATTTTCATCGTGGGTCTCAGCAGTTTATATCCAAAAATTGAGGCTGGAGGAGATTGCTTGATGGGAGGGGAAAAGAGAAGTCTGCATGGAAAGTCAGCTAAGCTGCCACCAGCAGCAAGGTAATGGGGTGTTTCTGCTTTACATAGGGTGAGTGCTACGCGGGAAGGAGTTGGTCTGCCCATCATTTTAGAATAAAATTCCTCCAAGAGAGCTACCTTTCAGAGAGAAGCTATCTCAGCAGAGGGAAGCTGAAGGTGGTACCCTCAGATACAGAGAAGAGGGGATTGTCCTTAGTGGCTGGCTGGAGGAGGGGATGTTGCTCACATTGAGGGAGGTTGAACCTGATATTTCCAGTGGGGAATTTTGGGGGTAACAATAAAGCACCAAGCAGGGAAGTCAGCTTTGAACACTTGCTAAACCCAGAGAGACATTAAATAAACTCCTTTCTCCCCCCATTTTACTCCATACTTCCCCACATATGCTTCCAGACAGGAGCCATCAAGAGCCCCCTATGTGGGGATAGAGGGTGGGTAAGAAGCAAAAAGCAATCAGAGATTTTGCAGTACGTATCTTCTGTCTTCACTGAAGGTTGCCTAGCTTGAAGCAATATCAAACTAAGGAAGGACAAATATTTAACCTAAGTCAAGTTTAGAGTTAGCATTTAAACTGGACCGGGCATTTTAATTACGAAAATGAAAAAACTTTGCATGTGATTAATGGGACTTGAGGAATTTTTTTTAAATATCCAGGAGAAAGTAAAAAAGTGATTAGATCCACTCAAGAGCAGTGACATTTGAAAAAATAATAGTGGATTTAGAGGAACGATGACAGAAAAGAATAAAGTTATATTAATAATTTGCTGCACCCTACACAAACCTGCCCCTTTCAATGTACTGAGTGTTTTATTCTACCAAAGCTCAGATCCCGAGAGACTTTCTGAGGTCTAAAAACTCACTGGAAAATAATTCTTAGCACTGTAACTATATGTTTCCCTGCAATTTGTGTTGCAAAGTTGCATAATGAAGATGAATGATAACAAAGGCCAGTCACACTACAAGGTGCACACCGTGTGGTAGAAAGAGAATTATGGGAAGTCAGGGAACGAAGACTAGTCTGGGTTGTGCCATTTTTAAAGTGCTCAACTGGAAGAAAGCAACTTAACCTCTCCTGACCTATGATGTCTCTGCAAACTAGAAATAATGATTTTTGCCCTTCCTGCTTCCCAGAGTTGTGGGGAAGATGATAGAAGAAAATGCCTTGAAAAACAGCAATTTTCTACGAATGCATGGTGTTATTGTTGACCATATTAGGCCCCAGCATATAGTGCACAGGTGAGACACCCATGCCTTTGCTGCTATTCCTAAACTATGTCCATTGCCATTTTGCATCCGAGGAATAATACCTTTTTTTCACAGGATGCTACTCTGTTGATTCCAGCCAAGGAAAAATAAAACAAAATGTTAGTTCTCTGGCTTTTGTTTGCTCTAGTGTATTTCCCTTGAGAGGCAGAAGTCAGAAACAAATTTTAGGCAAGGCATATTTCTTATGTTTTTTTTTTAATTTAATTTTATTATTATTATTATTATACTTTAAGTTTTAGGGTACATGTGCACAATGTGTAGGTTAGTTACATATGTATACATGTGCCATGCTGGTGCGCTGCACCCACTAACTCGTCATCTAGCATTAGGTATATCTCCCAATCTATCCCTCCTCCCTCCCCTCACCCCACAACAGTCCCCAGAGTGTGATGTTCCCCTTCCTGTGTGTCCATGTGTTCTCATTGTTCAATTCCCACCTGTGAGTGAGAATATGCGGTGTTTGGTTTTTTTGTTCTTGCGATAGTTTACTGAGAATGATGATTTCCAATTTCATCCATGTCCCTACAAAGGACATGAACTCATCATTTTTTGTGGCTGCATAGTATTCCATGGTGTATATGTGCCACATTTTCTTAATCCAGTCTATCATTGTTGGACATTTGGGTTGGTTCCAAGTCTTTGCTATTGTGAATAATGCTGCAATAAACATACGTGTGCATGTGTCTTTATAGCAGCATGATTTATAGTCCTTTGGGTATATACCCAGTAATGGAATGGCTGGGTCAAATGGTATTTCTAGTTCTAGATCCCTGAGGAATCGCCACACTGACTTCCACAATCGTTGAACTAGTTTACAGTCCCACCAACAGTGTAAAAGTGTTCCTATTTCTCCACTTCCTCTCCAGCACCTGTTGTTTCCTGACTTTTTAATGATTGCCATTCTAACTGGTGTGAGATGATATCTCATTGTGGTCTTGATTTGCATTTCTCTGATGGCCAGTGATGGTGAGCATTTTTTCATGTGTTTTTTGGCTGCATAAATGTCTTCTTTTGAGAAGTGTCTGTTCATGTCCTTCGCCCACTTTTTGATGGGGTTGTTTGTTTTTTTCTTGTAAATTTGTTTGAGTTCATTGTAGATTCTGGTTATTAGCCCTTTGTCAGATGAGTAGGTTGTGAAAATTTTCTCCCATTTTGTAGGTTACCTGTTCACTCTGATGGTAGTTTCTTTTGCTGTGCAGAAGCTCTTTAGTTTAATTAGACCCCATTTGTCAATTTTGTCTTTTGTTGCCATTGCTTTTGGTGTTTTAGACATGAAGTCCTTGCCCATGCCTATGTCCTGAGTGGTAATGCCTAGGTTTTCTTCTAGGGTTTTTATGGTTTTAGGTCTAACGTTTAAGTCTTTTGTTTTAAACTAACATTGATTTATGTTAAACATACATATGTATTGTAGAAAATTTGGAATTTTATGAAACGTATAAAAGTCTTCCATCACCCCAACATTCCAAGAAAAATTACTGTTTGAATCTCACCTTAATTCATGCTTGAGGAAAGCAGCTGTGTGTCCGGTTCACACTCCTATATTCCCACGCTTGGAACTGTGTGAAATACATATTAATAACAAACACTCAATACATATTTGAATACTGTGTGTTAAGATTTGGAATAGTCATTTTAGTTCATCTGTGGGATCAGTCAATATTAGACCGATCAATGAGACAGAAAATTAACAAGGATATTCAGAACTTGAACTCAGCTCTGGACTAAGCAGACCTAATAGACATCTGCAGAACTCTCCACCCCAAATCAACAGAATATACATTCTTCTCAGCACCACATCACACTTATTCTAAAATTGACCACATGGTTGGAAGTAAAACACTCTTCAGCAAATGCAAAAGAACGGAAATCATAACGAACAGTCTTTCAGACCACAGTGCAATCAAATTAGAACTCTGGATTAAGAAACTCATTCAAAACTGCACAACTACATGGAAACTGACAAACTGCTCCTGAATGACTACTGGGTAAATGTCGAAATTAAGGCAGAAATAAATAAGTTCTTTGAAACCAATGAGAACAAAGACACAACATACCAGAATTTCTGGGACATGGCTAAAGCAGTGCTTAGGGAGAAATTTATAGCACTAAATTCCCACAGGAGAAAGTGGGAAAGATCTAAAGTCAACACCCTAACATCGAAAT
The DNA here is from genome assembly GCF_028858775.2 of Pan troglodytes. Lineage (NCBI taxonomy): Eukaryota > Metazoa > Chordata > Mammalia > Primates > Hominidae > Pan > Pan troglodytes. The sequence continues at coordinate 152,187,495 of NC_072404.2, read as the reverse complement.
TAAAAGAACTAGAGAAGCAAGAGGAAACAAATTCAAAAGTCAGAAGAAGAGAAGAAATAACTAAGAGAAGAGCAGAACTGAAGGAGATAGAGACATGAAAAACCCTTCAAAAAATCAATGAATCCAGGAGTTGGTTTTTAAAAAAGATTAACAAAATAGATAGACTGCTAGCCAGACTAATAAAGAAGAAATGAGAAGAATCAGATAGACACAATAAAAAAGATAAAGGGGATATCACCACTTTTCCCACAGAATTTTAAAGATAATTTTCTTATTGTTAAATATTTAGATTGATTCATATTCTCACTATTATGAATAGTATTGAAAGAATTGTGTTTGAAATTTTTTAAAAAAATTATTGCTTGCGATTAAGTTTCCTCTTGGCTGTAAAAATTCCTCAGATTTTCCTGGCTATGATGAACTTAACAGTTTTGAGGAGTATTCTTCAGGTTGCAATCTTATTTTTAAGTGATAGATAATAATCCTGTTTAGAATTTAACAGAATATCAAATTTACCAATTCTCTTATTATGGCCATTCAGATTGTTTCTACTTTTTACCTACTAAAAAAAACATTCAATCTTTTTTTAAAGTTGTTTCATTATCTTCCTAGGTTTATTACTGCAGAGGATGAATCTGAAGTCAGATTGCTCTTTCTTTACTTCTGATTAACCTGTTGGACTCGTCACTTGTTCATCTTTCTGCCTTCGGGTACGAGGCTAGACATATTTACTCCCTCTCCTTCACTGTACATGAATACAGCAATAAATAAAAATCATGTTCTTCCCAGAATCTAGTTCTTGCTTTGTAAATAGCTAGCTATTTTTGTTTTATTTTACATTTTTTATCATGTTACTTCTGTAATTGTTTACTGTGATTTTTACTTAGATTTAAGAAAAAATACTACATTTCAATAATTTTAACTTACATGCATTTTCTTCATCTTTAGAATTTTTCTCCTTTTCACCATGTAGTTCCTGCTTCACTTTCATTTGTTATTTTCTCTAACTATTTTTTCAGGGAGTCAAACTATCAATAATTTATACCCAATATGAAACGGATTTGTCAATTGTTCTTTTTTTTAATTTTACTTTAAGTTCTAGGGTACATGTGCACAACGTGCAGGTTTGTTACATATGTATACATGTGCCATGTTGGTGTGCTGCACCCATTAACTCATCATTTACATTAGGTATATCTCCTCACCATGTTTTGAAACTTGTGATTTTTTTTCTGGTAATATGCTTTACTTCCTTCCTTTTTCTTTTTTGTATACCTGTGGCATGTTTTGTTTTGTTTTTTAATTTGAGGTTTCCATGAGCTTTGCAAAAACTTTAAATTTTTATACTTACTCCTGAAATTATTGCTTTCTAATTTTTTAATTTTTAATTTTTAAGATTTGTGGCCACATAGTAGGTATTCCTATTTACAGGGTATATGAGATCTTTTGATACAGACATACACTGCATAATAATCACATCAGCGTAAATGGGGTTTTCATCACCTGAAGCACTAATGATTTCTTTGTGTTATAAAATATCCAATTATATTCTTTTAGTGATTTTGAAATGTAAAACAAATTATTGTTGACTTTAGTCACCCTGTTGTGCTATCAAATGCAAGATCTTTTTCATTCTAATAATATTCTTGTACCCATTAACCATTTCCCTTTTCCCCTGACCCCGTGATCTTTCCCAGTCTCTGGTAATAATCATTCCACTCTGTCTCCATGAGTTCAATTATTTTAAAGTTTTTAGTTACTATAAATAAATGAGAACATGCAAAGTTTGTCTTTTTGTGCCTGGCTTATTTCACTTAACATAATGCCCTCCAGTTCCATCCATGTTGTTACAAATGACAATATTTTATTATCTCATTCCTTTTCAATGACTGAATATTAAATAGCACTCAATTATGTGCACATACCACACTTTATTTATCCCTTCATCTGTTGATGGACACTTTGGTTGCTTCCACATCTTGGTTATTGTAAATAGTGCTGCAATATACACGGGAGTGTAGATAAATCTCTAATACCCTGATTTCCTTTATCTTGGGTATATACCTAGGAGTGGGATTGCTGAATTGTATGACAGCTCTATTTTTAGTTTTTTGAAGAACCTCCAAACTCTTCTCCAGAGTGGTTGTGGTAATTTCCATTCCCAACAACAGTGTATGAGAGTTCCCTTTCTCCACATCCTCACCAGCATTTGTTATTGCCTAATATTTGAATAAAAGCCATGTTAACTAGGGTGAGATGATGTATCTTATTTTTTGTGAATGCTTTCCCTTAATTTCTCTCAATTGTTTTCATTTGCATTTCTCTTATGATCAATGATGTTGAGCACTTTTTCATGTATATCTGCTTGCCATTTGTGTGTCTTCTTTTAAGAAATACCTATTCAGATCTTTTGCCCCTTTTTAAATCAGAATTTTAGATTTTTGTGCAATAGAGTTGTTTGAGCTCCTTATATATTCTGGTTCTTAATCTATTGTCAGATGGGTAGTTTTCAAATACTTTTTCCTATTCTGCGGGTTGTCTCTTCACTTTGTTGATGGTTTCCTTTGTTGTGCAGAAGCTTTTCAAGGTGAGGTGATTTTGTTTGTCCATTTTTGCTTTGGTTTCCTGTGCTTGTGGGATATTACTTAAGAAATCTACGCCAAGTCCAATGTCCTAGAGAGCTTCTCCAATGTTTTCTTGTAGTAGTTTCATAGTTTGAGGTCTTAGATTTAAGTCTTTAATCCATTTTGATTCGATTTTTGTGTATGGTGAAAGATAGAAGTCTGGCTTCATTATCCTGCATATGGATATCCAGTTTCCCAGCATTTATTGGAGAGACTCTCTATTCTTAAGTGTATGTTCTTGGAACCTTTGTCAACAATGAGTTCACTGTAAATGTATAGATTTGTTTCTGGGTTCTTTGTTCTTTTCCATTGGTCCATGTGTCTGTTTTTATGCTAGTACCATGTTGCTTTGGTCTCTATTGCTCTGTAGTATAATTTGATATAAGTTCATGTGATTTTTCCAGTTTATTTTTTCCGTCTTGTTCAAGACAGCTGTGGCTATTCTGGGTCTTTTGTGGTTCCATATAAATTTTAGAATCTTCTTTTTTTTTTGATGGATTTTTGCTGTTGTTGCCCAAGCTAGAGTGCAATGGCATTATCTCTGCTCACTGCAACCTCCCGCTCCCGGGTTCAAGAGATCCTCCTGCCTCAGCCTCTCGAGTAGCTGGAATTACAGGCGTTACAGGCACGCACCACCATGCCTGGCTAATTTTTTCTATTTTTAGTAGAAACGGGGTTTCACCATGTTAGCCAGGCTGTCTCAAACTCCTGAGCACAGGTGATTCACCCACCTTGGCCTCCCAAAGTGCTGGGATTACTGGCATGAGCCACTACACCTGGCCAAATTTTAGAATTTTTTTTTTCCAAATATAAGATCATATCATCTGCAAACAAGTATAATTTGGCTTTTTCCTTTCTTGTGTTGATACCCTTTATTTCTTTCTCTTATCTGATTTATCTAACTAGGACTCCAGGACTATGCTGAATAACAGTGGTGAAAGTGGGTATCCTTATTGTGTTCCAGAGGTTGTAGGAAAGACTTTCAGTTTTTCCCCATTCACTATAATACTTGCTGTGGGTCTGTGATAAATGACTTTTATTGTGTTTTGGTAGGTTCCTTCTAGACCTAGATTTTTTTTGTTTTTATTCTTAAGGGTTTTTATCATGAAAGGATGTTGAATAGTCTCAAATGCTTTTTCAGCACCAGTTGAAACGATCAGATCAATGAGACAGAAAATTAATAAGGATATCCAGGACTTGAACTCAGCTCTGGACTAAGTGGATCTAATGGACATCTACAGAACTCTCTACCACAAAGCAACAGAATATACATTCTTCTCAGCACCACATCACACTTATTCTAAAACTGACCACATAATTGGAAGTAAAACACTACTCAGCAAATGCAAAAGAATGGAAATCATAACAGTCTCTCAGACCACAGTGCAATCAAATTAGAACTCAGGATTAAGAAACCCCCTCAAAACCACACAACTACATGGAAACCGAACAACCTGCTCCTGAATGACTACTGGGTAAATAACGAAATGAAGGCAGAAGTAAAGATATTATTTGAAACCAATGAGAACAAAAACACAACGTACCAGAATCTCTGGGACACATTTAAAGCAGTGTGTAGAGGGAAATTTATAGCACTAAATGCCCACAAGAGAAAGCAGGAAAAATCTAAAATCGGCATGCTAACATCAAAATTAAAAGAACTAGAGAAATAAGAGCAAACAAATTCAAAAGCTAGCAGAAGGCAAGAAATAACTAAGATCAGAGCAAAACTGATGGAGATAGAGACACGAAAAACCTTTCAAAAAATCAATGAATCCAGGAGCTGATTTTTTGAAAAGATCAACAAAATAGATAGACCACTAGCCAGACTAATAAAGAAGAAAAGAGAGAAGAATCAAATAGATGCAATAAAAAATGATAAAGGGATATCACTTCAATCCCACAGAAATATAAACTACCATCAGAGAATACTATAAACACCTCTACACAAATAAACTAAAAAATATAGAAAAAAGGGATAAATTCCTGGACACATACACCCTCCGAAGACGAAACCAGGAAGAAGTCGAATCTCTGAATAGACCAATAACAAGTTCTGAATTTGAGGCAGTAATTAATAGCCTACCGACCAAAAATGTCCAGGACCAGACGGACTCACAGCCGAATTCTACCAGAGTTACAAAGAGGAGCGGATACCATTCCTTCTGAAACTATTCCAAACAATAGAAAAAGAGGGAATCCTCCCTAATTCATTTTATGAGGCCAGCATCATCCTGATACCAAAACCTGGCAGAGACACAACAAAAAAAGAAAATTTCAGGCCAATATCCCTGATGAACATCGATGTGAAAATCCTCAATAAAATACTGGCAAACCGAATCCAGCAGCACATCAAAAAGCTTATCCACCACGATCAAGTCAGTGTCATCCCTGGCATGCAAGGCTGATTCAACATATGCAAATCAATAAATGTAATCCATCACATAAGCAGAACCAATGACAAAAACCACATGATTATCTCAATAGATGCAGAAAAGGCCTTTGACAAAATTTAACAGCCCTTCATGCTAAAAACTCAATAAACTAGGCATTGATGGAACGTATCTCAATATAATAAGAGTTATTTAGGACAAACCCACAGTCAATATCATACTGAATGGGCAAAAACTGGAAGCATTCCGTTTGAAAACCGGCACACCTCTCTCACCACTCCTTTTCAACATAGTATTGGAAGTTCTGGCCAAGGAAATCAGGCAAGAGAAAGAAATAAAGGGTATTCAAGTAGGAAAAGGGAAGTCAAATTGTCTCGGTTTGCAGATGACATGATTGTATATCTAGAAAACCCCATTGTCTCAGCCCAAAATCTCCTTAAGCTGATAAGCAACTTCAGCAAAGTCTCAGGATACAAAATCAATGTGCAAAAATCACAAGCATTCCTATACACCAATAATAGACAGAGAGCCAAATCATGAGTGAGCTCCTATTCAAAATTGCTACAAAGAAAATAAAATACCTAGGAATACAACTTACAAGGGAAGTGAAGGACCTCTTTAAGGAGAACTATAAATCACTGCTCAGGGAAATAAGAGAGAACAGAAACAAATGGAAAAACATTCCGTGCTCATGGATCGGAAGAATCAATATCGTCAAAATGGCCATACCTCCCAAAGTAATTTATAGATTCAATGCTATCCTGATCAAGCTACCATCAAGTTTCTTTAGAAAATTGGAAAAAAACTACTTTAAATTTCATACAGAACGAAAAAAGATCCTGTATTGCCAAGACAATCCTTAGCAAAAAGAACAAAGCTGGAGGCATCATGCTACCTGACTTCAAACTATACTACAAGGACACAGTAACCAAACAGCATGGTACTGGTACCAAAAACAGATACATAGACCAATGGAATAGAACAGAGGCCTCAGAAATAACACCACACAGCTACAGCCATCTGATCTTTGACAAACCTGACAAAAACAAGCAATGTGGAAAGGATTCCCTATTTAATAAATGGTGTTGGGAAAACTGGGTAGCCATATGCAGAAAGCTGAAACTGGACCCCTTCCTTACATCTTTTACAAAAATTAACTCAACATGGATTAAAGACTTAAATGTAAGACCTACAACCATGAAAACTCTAGAAGAAAACCTAGGCAATACCATTCAGGACATAGGCATGTGCAAAGACTTTATGACTAAAACACTGAAAGCAATGGCAACGAAAGTCAAAGTAGACGCTATTCACAATAGCAAAATAGGCACTATTCACAATAGCAAAGAGTTGGAACCAACCCAACTGCCCATCAGTGATAGACTGGATAAAGAAAATGTGACAGATATACACCATGGAATACTATGCAGCCATAAAAAGGAATGAGTTCATGTCCTTTGCAGGAACATGGATGAAGCTGGAAACCATCATTCTCAGCAAACTAACACAAGAACAGAAAACCAAACACCACATGTTATCACTCATAAGTGGGAGTTAAACAATGAGAACACATGGACACAAGGAAGGGAACATCACACACCTGGGCCTGTCAGGGGGTGGGGGTTTAGGGGAAGGATAGCATTAGGAGAAATACCTAATGTAGATGACGGGCTAATGGGTGCAGCAAACCACTATGGCATGTGTATACCTATCTGACAAACCTGCACGTTCTGCACATGTACCCCAGAACTTAAAGTATAATAAAAAAAAAAGGGCTAAATGAAAAGAAAAAAAAGATCATACGGTTTTTGTCTTTCATTCTGTTGATATAATGTATCATTGTGATTGATTTGCATATGTTGAACTAGCCTTGTATTACTGGGCTAAATCCTAGTTGGTCATGATGAATGACTTTTTCAATGCGTTGTTGAATTCAGCTTACTAGCATCTTGTTAAGGATTTTTGCATCAATGTTCACCAGAGATATTGGCCTGTAGTTTTCTTTTTTTAATGTGTCTTTTTCTGGTGTTAGTATCAGGGTAATACTCACCTCATATAGTGAATTTGGAAGTATTTCCTCCTTTATTTTGCAGAATAGTTTGAGTAGAATTGGTGTTAGTTCTTTAAATACTTGGTAAAATTCAGCAGTGAAGCCATCAGGTCCCTCGCTTTTCTTTGCTGGGAGATTTTTTTATTACAGCTTCAATCACATTACTTGTTATTGATCTGTTCAGTTTTTGGGTTTTTTTCATGTTTCAATCTTGGTAGGTTGTATGTGTTTAGGAATTTATCCATTTCTTCTAGAGTTTTCAATTTATTGGCATATAGTATATGTACTGTCTGTGTCTTGAAAACTTGTAGTTATTTATTTTTGATGAGTTAATCTTTTAGTCTTTCTATTCAATATGAGTAGTTTGCACACCACAATTACAATGTTATAATGTAATGTGTTTTTCTTTATATTTACTATGACCAGTGAGTTTTGTGCCTTGACATTATTTCTTATTGCTCATTAGCATCCTTTTCTTTCATACTGAAAAATTCATTTTAGCATTGCTTTGTAGGACTTTTCTTTTTTTCTGGGAAACTTTCTTTCTCCTTCAACTTTGAAGGGTATTTTTCCTGGATATGCTATTTTAGGAGACTTATTTTTTCTTTTAATATTTTAAATATGTCATACCACTGTCTCCTGGCCTATAAGGCATTCACTGAAAAGTCTGCTGCCAGATGTATTAGAGCTCCATTTATGACATTTGTTTTTTCTCCCTTGCTGCTCTCAGGATCCTCTCTTTATCCTTGACCTTTGTGAGTTTGATTATTAAATGTCTTGAGGTATTCTTATTTGGGTTAAATCTTCTCTGTGTTTCACAGCCTTCTTGTACTCAAGCAATGATATGTTTCTCTAGGTTTGGAAAGTTTACTGATATTATCTCTTCAAATAAACTTTCTACCTCTATCTCTCTCTCTACCTCTTCTTTAAGGGTAAAAATCTTAGATTTGCCTTTTGAGGCTGTATTCTAGATCTTGCAGGCATGCTTCATTCTTTTTTCTTTTGTCTTGTCGGACTGTATTTTTAAAAGCCTCTCTTCAAGCTAATTCTTTCTTTTGCTTGATCAGTTCTGTTACTAAGACACTCTGATGCATTCTCCAGTTTCTTAAATGCATTTTTCAGCTCCAGAATTTCTGCTTGGTTCTTTTAATTATTTCAATCTCTTTGTTAAATTTATCTGATATGATTCTGAATTCCTTGTCTCTTTTATCTTGAATTTTGTTGTGTTTCCTCAAAACAGCTATTATGAATCTTCTGTCTGAAATGTCACATAAGTCTACCTCTGCATGATTGGTCACTGGTGCCTTACTGAGTTGATTTCATGAGGTCGTGTTTTCCTGGATGGTCTTGATGCTTTGATATTTGTCAGTGTTTATGCATTGTAGAGTTAGGTATTTATGTAAGTCTTCACAGTCTGGGCTTGTTTGTGTGATTTTGTTTTGGGAAGGCTTTCCAGGTATTTGAAGGAACTTGGGTGTTGTGATCTAAGTTCTGGTCACTTTAGTCATATCTGCATTAGGGTGCACCAAAGCAGAATAATGCTATGGCTCTTGCAGATTCATAGAGGCACTTCCTTGGTGGTGTTAAACAAGATCCAGAAGAATTATCTGGATTACCAAGCAGACTCTTGTTCTATTCCCTTACTTTCTCCCAAACAAATGAGGTCTCTCTCTCTCTGTGCTAAGCTGCCTGGGGCTGGGAGAGGTGGTGGAGGTGATTGACATGAGCAGCCCTGTCACCAGTGGGACTGTGCTGGGCCAAAACTTAAGCCAGTATGACACTCAGTCTCATCCAAGGCCCACTGTAACCACTGCATGGCTTCTGTCTGTTTTTCACTCAAGACCCTAGGGCTCTACAATCAGCAGGTAGTGAAGCTAGCCAGGCTTGTATTTTTCCCTTTCAGGAAGCCACTTCCCAGACAGGCCCAGAGATATCATCTGGGAGTCAGGGCCTAGAGTAAAAAAAAAAAAAAAAAATTGGGAGTCTGCCAGATGCTCTATTCCATTGTGGCTGAACTGGCACCCAAGCCACAAGACAGAGTCCTTCACGTTCTTCCCTCTCTTTTCCACAACCAGAAGAGGGTCTCTCTATGGCCACCACCAGCCCAGGCCCACTGTGAGTACTGCCTGGCTACTGCTGATGTTTGCTCAAGGCCAAAGGGCTCTTCAGTGGGCTGTGATAAATGCTACCTTGCCTGGGACTCTCTCTTCCAGGAAGTGGAATCTCCTGTGGCCGAAGGAAGGTCCAGAAATACTGCTCAAGAGCCACGGCTTAGAATTGGGGATACCAAGAGCCTGTCTGGTGCTCTAACCCACTGTGGCTGAGCTGGTACCTAAGCTGCAAGACAAAGTTCCCTTTGCTCTTCTCTCTCTTTTTCTCTAGCAGAAGTCTCTCCCCTTTGTTACCCCAGTTGGGAATATGCTGTTTCACACCTGAAATGAGCTTGTCTCTGAGTCTCACCCAAGGCCCATGGAAAGTACTACATGGGTACCACTGCTGATTATTCAGAGCCCAAGGGCTCCTTTAGTCAGCAGATAATGAATCTTGCCAGGACTGTGTCCTTCTTTTCAAGGCGGTGGGTTCCCTTCTGGCCCAGGGTGTGTCTAGAAATGCCATTTGGAAGATATAGCCTGGGGGATCTAAAGGCTCTGTCTGGTGCCCTATTCACAATGGAGTATAGCACCAGGTAGACTGTGGCTGAGCTGGCATTCAAGTTGCAAGACAAAGTCTTCTTTACTCTTCCCTGTCATATATTCAAGTGGAAGGAAGGAGTCTCTTTAGGATTTGTGAGCTGTGTTGCCTGGGTTTGAGGGAGGGGTGGTATAAGCACTCTCTTGGATGCTCTGGTTGATGTCTTACTTGGTTGCATGTCTCCCAAGTCCACTGGCCGTGAGCTCAACACAGCACTAGGACCCACTCAGAAATTTCAGTCCTTGTGTCCTAGACTTTTTTTCAAGTTTATTTAGGACCCTAGAACACTTTAGACTGTGGTGGCAAAGCTTGGCAGAACTCAGGTTCTGGCTACTAGGATGGGCAATTCCCCTCTGGCCAGGGCTGGTCTAAATGCTCCGTCTGTGTGTGTCAGCTGAGCTCTCCCTTGTTTTGCTTTCCACTGTGACAGAGCAGCACTGAGTTCCAACGCAAAGAACCATAGTTATTTAGCCACTACTCCCGCAAGTGCACAGATTCTCTCTCTGCACCATGTGGCAGCTGCCAAGGGACGGGGAAGGGGTGGTGTCAGAAACTGAAGGCTTTCTTTCCTATCCTTTTCAGTGCTTCTTTCAGTGATATGAAGTTACAATCAGGTACTGTGATTGCTCACCTGATTTTTGTTCTTATGAAGGTGCTTTATTGTGTGGATAATTTTTCAATTCGATGTTCCTCTGGGGAGGATGATCAGTGGTGGCTTCTATTTGGCCATCTTGTTCGACCTTTTCTTTTTCTTTGTGTTTTAATAAAATAATTGTCATGTACAAATCTATAGATAACATAAATATGTCATAAAGCATAATACATAATTCTAGCACTCATGCTATCCTGGTCTACAACTAAAGCATTGTCAGTGCTATAATCCCAATCCCAATGTATTTCTCTGTGTTTCCTTCCTTTATTCTATCTATATCTCTTTCCAGCAGGAGCCAGTCTCACTCTGTTCTCATCATCTCTTTACATTTTAAAATAATTCTTAAAAATTATACATATACGTATATAGATTCCTATTCATAATGGCTTGTTGCTTAATTTCATTTAATTTTAAAATATATAAACCTCTTTTATAAGGTATCAAACTGCTTATAGATTTCTGGGACCTGTGTTTTCCCCCAACCATCTACTATAAAATTCTAAAAATTTTCAAGTTACAGGTAGCTCTAGTTCATTATTGTCATTGCCTAACCATAACTCATTGCATAATACACTATTTGTGTTTATCCTTATCCCTGACAATGTGCAATTGTGTTGCTTCCAGTTTTTGTTTTTAAGACTAAGGCCATAGTGAACATTTTGTATGTGTGTTCTGGTACACTTTCATGTGTTTCTCTGGAGTTTCACCAAGGAGTATAATTTCTATGTCATACTTAATATGAATATTCATCTTTAAAATGTAATACTAACTTGTTTTTATTTCAGTTATATGGACTTATACTCCCACCCTCAGTTTATAAAAATGTAACCTAATCTACAACCCATTTTGATATTTCCAGAAGTTATAATTTTTGACAATTTAATTGGTTTAAAATTATATATCATTGTGGTCATAGTTTACATATCTCTTATTGCAATTTTTGTATCTTTTTTATGTTTGTATATAATTTTTATGTCCTAATCTGTAAAAAATCTATTCATGTTTTAGCATATATTTTTCTGTTGGATTTTCTTATTCATATGTAGAAGTTTCTTTGAGAATCTTATCAAGATCTATTACTTGACAAATTCACTCATTTTTTATTCACTTAGAATTCTATCTTTAGTTCTCTCTTGTTCGTAAAAGATTATTCGGTAGGTATGCAATTGCACTTGGCAGTCATTTGCTTTAAACATCATGAGCCTGTTAACTGGTTGTCATCTGGCTTCCATTGTTCCTTTTGGGTCTGCTGTCTACCTAAATGGCTTCCTTTTAAGCTATTATTTCTCTTTACCTGCTTTTAAGAGCTTCTTTCTATTTTTATTGTGATTTCATCATGATATAAATAAATGTTTTTGTTTTTAAAATTTTAACATGTTAGGAGTGTGTGTGTGTGTGTATCTGATGTTTAAGCCATTGATTGTTTTGGATTTCACAATTATATATTTCATTTAAAACATAACCTTGTTACTTAGTTGTTACTTGCATATTTTTGTTTCTGTCCTTTATTTTTCTAAATATTTCATGGATTGCTAATGTATAGTTTATATCTGAAAGTTATGGTATCTTCAGATTCAAGAATCTATATCTGATTTTTCTTGTTTGTTTGTTTTGGCTGATTCTGACTTATGATGTTCTGTCTGGTTGTGTGTTTTAGATTTTGATTGGATATCATAGTTTGATCTTAATCTATGGAACTTCCGTGAGCATAAATTCAGGATTTCCAGATGTCTTTTCTCCAGGGATAGTTTGTTTCTGCTTCTGCCTCTTCCTTTGCCAGGAGTCAGAAAGTCACATGTGGAAGGTCTGGGCTCCACAAGGGGTCACTAGGCTCAATCCTTCATCTTTTATCTGGCTCAAGGTTCAAGATCCTGGTAATAAACTGCTATAGGCCATTGTCCTCAGCACAAACTGGCTCCTGAAATTTCTCTTTCTCACTATTTCTGACAAAATCCCCCTACTCTTGGAAGGGTTGAATAGAATTGTGAACCCAGATATAAATTAATAAAATTTTAAAATATATCATATATAAATATATATATAAATATATACACACACACACACACACATTATATATTGTGTGTGGGTTGAGTGGGGAGTGAGGGAAGGTTCTCAGTGCACCTGTTTGGTCATACTGACAAAGACAGAAGTATTGCAAATTTCTTGTATGTTTCAACTTCTCCATTTTCTCTGACTTTCCTTGAGAAGTATCTCAAATTAATCTTGCTCAACACTTTAATTTTCTGTAGTGCCTCTTTTGTCCTTATTTATTCTCATACATATTTTACTTCTTCCCTTTTATTTTTAAATTTATTACAAGTTGGCTGTATCATTTTCATCAACTTTTTATAGCTCTTTCTCATCTCAAACTGTGACTTTATCAATTCATTGTTCATTTTTCCTTTCTTACAGATCATGTTTTCTTAAATTGTATTGATAACACAAAACCCAAGGCACTGTGAATTTTATGTCTGTTTTTTGCAATATTTTCTCAAAAGTATGTTAATTCTGGATACTATTTTCCTCTTATGCTGCAGATATTCTTGTAGATATCTATTATTTTTATTAGTCATCCTTGAAATAAGAGCTTCTTTCTATTAAAGCATAATATTTATTGAGAAAGAGAGAGAGAGGATGATGGGAGGATGTAAGGTGGTGGACAAAAGAAACTGTGTAAGCTACTGAGGCAGCTGGTTTCAGTCCACTTGGATTTTTGGTTCATACAGCTCCTGAAACTTCAAATGTACATGGAAGGGCTCAAAGATGGGAAAAGGCATATCCATGCAGTCCTTCATGATAGTCAGAAGGTTTTCCCGTGAGCAGCATTGCTGTTAATGTAAACTGTGGACTAATGTTTTCTTATTGGTGTTTATAGGTCTTAAGTTAGTGGAAATACGTATCAGACTCTATCAGTGACCTATTTTTTATTTCAGTTTTTTATGATATATGTTTCCTTTTTATTTTCAGTCCTCATAGGTATTTTATTGAAAGCTCAGGGAGACCAAGTCATGGAATGCTAATCAGATACCATCCTATTCCACAAGTTAGCCTCCAGATTTTATAAGATACACTTCATCTGCACTCACATGTCATAATTTATTCATTATTTGCCAAAAAGAAGAAAAATCAGTCTTATTTCCACCCTTCAGTGATTGCTTTTCTGTGATGTCTGCTCGTTCTCACAACTTTAGCTGAATAAGACATGTGTCTTGTGCAAAATGTATTTGTGTTGTACTGAAAAGATCTTGAAGCTGGGAGTAAAAACACATAAATTATAGCCATGTCAATAATCAGGGTATGTAATCTTGGACAATACACTTCAACTTTACAGCTACCAACTTTTTTTTTCTTATTTCTTAAATGAGAAAAACATTTGCTGTTTCTGCTTCAAATGAGTGTAATTAAGTGCACATAGACGTCACTGGTGAAGAGCATCTGGTGTTGCATTTCAAGCAAATAAGGTAAGATGTGGTAGAGTGAAAGTAAGAAATAGCACAAGAACATGGCAGAGAATGTGGAGGAAAGAAAAAAAGGAGTATCACAGCAGGAGCAACTTCTTGCTGTTTTAGTAGAGCAGTGGCTTTCAAAATGTGGTTCCTGCAAACAGCAGCAGACCAGCACTGGAGAACATGTTAGAAATGCAAATTCTTGGGGTCTACCCTAGACCAAGTGAATCAGGAACTCAGGGTGCGGCCCAGCTATTTGTGCTTTAACAAGCCTATGAGGTAATTTCCTAATACTCATTACTTTGTGATATCATTGGTGCAGAGAAATCCCTGAGGATATTAACTCACCTCCCTTCATCTGGAAAGTGAAGACTGTTATACAACATTGAATACCAGGCACCTAACTTCTTGGTAAACAGCAGGTTTCGAAGCATTTTTAAAAATTAATTTATCAATTAGATTTGGGGCAAAAGTCATATTATCTAACTTTAACTGAACTCTTGATGCTTCTTTTAATTTTGTATATCATTTTTTAACTTCCTATTGTTTCAAACGTTTTCACACAATTCAGTCGCCAACTCACACCTTCGTTCTTAGAAGACTTTGGTTTATATTTTTCTTAGTATATCAAGGAATTCCAGTCAACTTTTCTTTTCTTACTTTGGTAATGACTGTATTATTTTCAAATACTATTATATTTCTATTATCTTATAATTATATATATTATTAAATTAATATATTTCTGTTATGTTTCCAAGCACCTTGATTTTTATCTAAATATGCTCATTTATTTATTACAAAAAGTGCTCACGTCTGTCTTATAAATTGATAAGAGGAATTAATTATTGCTACCTTCTTGAAAAAGGGGGTTACACTAACTATTCCACACAAATTTTTAACATTTTATTTTATTATAACAAATATACATTTATAATATAAAAGTATCTGCCTATTCTAGGTCATTCATGTAATTGGAACAATACAGTATTTGCTCTTTTGTGTTTTTTTCACTTAGCATAATGTTTTCAAGGTTCATCCATGTTGTAACATATATCAGAACTTCTTTCGCTTTATCGCTTAAACCCGGGAGGCAGAGGTTGCAGTGACCCGAGATCGCACCACTGCACTCCAGCCTGGGCAACACAGTGAGACTCAATCTCAACAACAACAAAAACACTTTATTCCCTTTTATAGCTGAATACTATTTGATCATATTTATAAACCATTATTTTGTGTATCCATTCATCTGTTCACTTAGATCATTTGCACGTTTTGTCTATTGTGAATAATGCTTCAATATACATTTTTATACAAATATGTGTTCAAATCCTCTATTTATTCATTTATCTATTTATTTATTTATTATGGCAAGAACACTTAACATGAGCTCTATCCTCAACGAAATTTTAAATGCACAATACAGTATTGTTAACTACAGGCACAATGTTGTACAACAAATCGTTAGTAAGTATTTATCTTGCTTGGGCTTCCCTTTTCAATTCTTTTGGGTATATGTTGAAGAGCACAGTCTTACTGGGTTGTATTGTAAGTTTAGCTTTCTGGGGAACTGCCAGACTGTTGTTCATAGTAGCTGTACCATATTACATTTCCACCAGCAATGAACAGGGCTCCAGTTTTTCCATATCCTTTTTAGCATTAGTTATTTTCTGTTTTTTAAATTCTAACTATCCTCAAAGATGTAAAGTGGTAGGCCGGGCGCGGTGGCTCATGCCTGTAATCCCAGCACTTAGGGAGGCTGAGGCGGGTGGATCACGAGGTCAGGAGTTCGAGACCAGCCTGGCCAACATAGTAAAACCCCGTCTCTACTAAAAATACAAAAATTAGCTGGGTGTGGTGGCACGCGCCTATAATCCCAGCTACTCAGGAGGCTGAGGTGGGAGAATCGCTTGAACCCGGGAGGCGGAGGTTGCAGTGAGCCGAGACCACGCCATTGCACTCCAGCCTGGCTGACAGAGTGAGACTCCATCTCGGGAAAAAAAAAAAAAAAAAAAAAAAGAATGAAACTCTGTGTCAAAAAAAGAAAGAAAAAAAGATTGTAGGAAATCAAAAGATGTAAAGTGGTACATCATTGTGAAGTGTAAATAATTTGATTTGTACTTCCTTAATAGCTAATGATGTTGAGTATCTTTTAATTATTAACCATTTGTATATCTTATTTATTTATTTATTTATTTTTTGAGACAGTCTTGCTCTTTTGCCCAGGCTGGAGTGCAGTGGTGCTATCTCAGCTCCCTGCAAGCTCTGCCTCCCGGGTTCACGCCATTCTCCTGCCTCAGCCTCCCAAGTAGCTGGGACTACAGGCACCCCCCACCATACCCGGCTAATTTTTTGTATTTTTAGTAGAGATGGGTTTTCACTGTGTTAGGATGGTCTCGATCTACTGACCTCATGATCCGCCCGCCTCGGCCTCCCAAAGTGCTGGGATTATAGGCATGAGCCACCGTGCCGGGCCTGTATATCTTCAAGGAAGATATTTGTATTAAAGTTATTTGCCCATTTTTTAACTGGGCTGTTGGTCTTTCATTGTTGAGTTGTAGTAATTCTTATATATTCGGAATATTAAATCTTTATCAGATATATGATTTACAAATGTATTCTTCCATTCCATAGGTTGTCTTTTCACTTTTTTGACAATGTTCTTTGATGCACAAGAGTTTTTAATTTTGATTTTCCCTTATGATTTCTTCCTTAGCCCATTGGTTTGTTTAAGTGGGTTTTCTTTTTGTTGTTTGTTTGTTTGTTTTAATTTTGACAGACAGTTACTGGGGCTGAGGTTATTTGAAGCATTATTCTGTCATGTGTCTGATGCATGAGCTGAAAAAAATGCAAAAGCCAGAACAGTAGTTAGGGATCTTTATCTGTTTGTTTGTAATCTCTCCAAATAATCTCTCCAGCATGGCAGCTTCAGGTTAGCCAGACTTGTTTGGAGCCTCAGGGCTCCAAAAGCAAATAATAAGAGATAGTTATGAGGGAACTATATATAATGAGAGGTACCTATGAGGAAACTATACCCTTTTGATATTCTAGCTTCAGCAGTCATATTGCATCATTTCTTCACTCTATTGGTCAAAGAGTAACAGGCTCTAACCAAATTCAAGGGAAGGGAGCAGAGTCTCCACGTCTTAGTGGGAGGATTGTCATTGTCCTACTTAAGATGATATAAATAACCACAAAAAATGGAATATTTTTGTGGTTATTTATATCAATGTACTTTGACACAGTGTGGAAACAGTAATACCATTCTGAATTACAAATCCAAAGAGTTTATATAATGGTAGAATTTTTGATGTGTACAATAGTAAATGTGTAGTGGTTAAATAATATAACCAATAGTTTCTGGTGCATTATTAATCCTCTTTCCACGACTGTCTACATTCTTGTATTTGAATTAATTATGTTTGTGTTTGCTAGATTGCAAGAATCACAAAATGGCTCTAGTATTGTCACTCGTATAAATATAAACAAAGTGATTACTTTTAGAGTAAACAAAGTGATTACTTTTAGAGTCCTCATCTACAATGTTATTTTCTTCAGTCAGATTTTCTGGGGACAGATGTAGCTACACACGGTTAAACAGAATTGACAATGAGACACAGAAACTCAAATATATAATTGTATTTATTTATGTAGTAATTTATATTTTACCTCGTTTTATGGAACTCATCCAGGCCTTCTTCACAGAGTGTTTACTGAGTGTAAGTGTGGATACTGAGCAATAAATAGAGAAAGGAAGAGACATAGAAACACAAAAATGTCACATAAAATGTGGAATCATATATCCTATATATGGATGTATACTCTTTCTCATTACAAGAAAATAACTTGAATTATCAAAAAGATATGAATTTTGAGTAATATAAGAGCATTATCTTTTTCATGTATGAAATACAAACAATGTAAAAAGCATCGCTATTTTTGTGCACTCATTTCTGAACTTCTGCAAGTTGGAATAAGGCGTAGACTGGCTGGACTGATTTAAATTGGGAAGGACACAGTAACTATAGAAGAAATGACCTTAAGGGGAGAAGGGAGTGATGAGGGAAACCAAAGTCTGTGTGGTGGACTTGAAATTGAGGGATCATTTGAGAAAGAGATGAAGTGCTTTCTAGGGCAGGTGATAATCGAGCTCTAATGTGGTAAACTTTGGGGAGATAGATGAGTAAAAAGAGAAGTTATGAAGTATTGGCCTGTGTATGAATGAAATGAAACTCTGGAGAGGATGAATGAAACTCTGGAGAGGACTTTCATATAAACTGCAATTAAAATTTAAATAGCTGTTCAATCATTTTTGAATATTAGACTGTCATTTCTTTTAAATTGAATGTCAAGTTGAGACAGGTTAGTAGATTAAAGACATCATTTCTTTCTTTTCTGATCAATGAAAATATTTATAAAAGAGAACAAACAATTTGTAAAAATCTAGTAGAAAGAGCACTTAGTTGGGAATTACAAGATATGAGTTCTAGCACGGGTTCAGAAGGAACAATTTTTTTTCTACCTCTAACCTGCTAAGATTCCATTTTATTTTAGTTGTAAAACAAAAATAAAAGCATACAAAATTATCTACCAATCATCAGGTTGGCCTGATGCTCTTACCACGCCCAAACTCAAATTGTTCACAAGGGAATACTGAGTGAGGAAATGTGCAAGATATTTCTAAATAAGTAGTGGGTCTTGATTTCAGCAAGTTTCTGGGAATGTAGAACAAAATTGTAAAAGCTCTTGTCTTTTTGTCATGACCACCTCTACAAGTGAACTCATTTTCCAGGCAAATTACCTGGCTCTCTTTGGCAATTCATCTTCACTCAACTGATAAGGCAGACCGAACGTATGCTGTCCTTGAAGTTATCTCAGAGACCAGTTCTATTGGATTTCAATTTGATGGATTTTAGCTCAATAGACAGTTTGAGAGATCTGGGAGGTGTACAAGGCAATTATCTTGAGATATTGAAAATTACAAGTCTTATTTGACATGAATTATTTCTCATTAGAGGAAATCTATCTGGAGATAATTTCTTCAATACTCTACTCACTGTGACCTATAGACTGCTTTAAAACAATCTTTGGAACTATTCCTGTTGTGGCCAACCTACAGAAACATGATGTGGCGGAAAGATCAAAGACTTAGGAATCAAATAAATGAGGTTATAGTCTTGCCTAATATACCAACTTCAAGCAAATATCAAAATTTCAAATTTCCTTATCAGTGAAATGAAAGGATTGAGCAAGAAGACAACTACACTTATTTTCACCTACAGTCATTTCTGACTGTGCCATCTTTGAATATGCTTATTCTGAAAGACATAATAAGTTGGATATGGAGATTAAAAAGGTGCTGAAGTTGATACTGCTGTCTACCTGTTCTGTTCTTACATTCTCCCAAACTCAGATTAGGAAATAGCACCATACTTGCCATATTAATTTCATTTGATGTAGTCCATTTTCATTATATAGCACAAACACAAATAGTTGAAGATTAAACCAACAAAAGTTTGGCTCTTCTACCATCCACATGTTTTCGATATCCCACTAGCCCAAAGACAATGTGAGACACAGGGAGAAAACCTATATTCAACCTACACAGCTTGGAGCCAAATTAAGTGAAGACCAACAATATTAGCCTCACCCAACAGATCCATAAATCCATAGATTTACGACCTGAGAACAAAGGTCTTTTTCTTGTATGCCGCTGAGTTTTTTGGTGGTTTGTTAAACATTAATAATTAACACACATGGGTAATTAAGCCTTCTGGTGAGAATTGAGCTGAAGTATCTGAATACTGGTATTTTGCAGTACATTCTAACGACATGTATTTTTGTCCAGCTGGCTAACAAATGTGGGTATTAGTTATGTAGCCACAGAGGTCTCTGACAATGCCCTTGTTCTGTACACCATAGGACTAGCTTGGCCTCAGAAGGGATGTGGTCTCAATTATAGACAATTGAAGAAATGCTAGAGTTTCAAAGTATAGACTATTAAGTCATCAGTTGAAAGACAATTAATTTCCTTCCTTGTTTTCCACAGTTAGGACTATAATCCATGAGGTTTTTGATCTATGGATTGTAAGTACAAAGCATTAGATGGCATCAAATTATCCTTTGGAAATGGTGTTCCTCTTACATTCCTCTGAACTTCATTCCTGAGATGCCATCCTGTAGCACATGTAACTATAAATATAAATTTTGGGACCCTTATTGCAACTCTATCCAAATGTGTGATTGAATTTAATTTTAGGATTATTTACTAACAAACAAATGTATATAAATAAATGAAAGGGGAACCATAGCTTCCTGTTGTATTGAGAATAAATTATTAAATTAAATTATTACAAAACTAAGTCTAAAATATTACTAAAGAAACTTCTACTGGAACATCCAAGTTTTGAAAATCAGTTTGGTATAAAAACAATGCAAAGATCTGGGTTTGCAGATAGAGAATTTTCATGATGCCCTAGATTAGTAGAGAGTGTAATTTAGGAAATAATTTTACCTTAGCAGAGAGAAGCTTGTGAAATGAATGAAGAAGCAATTTTATCTCTTGGAGATAAAACTGGAACCATATGAGAAGAGAAAAGAGCATAGAACTCAAAAAATGTGCATACCAAGGTCCACAGTTAGTTACAATAAAAGTAAGGAAGATGTTTTAGTTGTTATCTCATCAGGGAAGGTATCTGTGGGTTATGGATATTTAACGGAAGAGAGAAAATAATTGATGGAGCAAATTTATTGATCCCCTAAAGAAACCCAGAAACAGTCATTGATTTAGAGATGTCTCATTAAAGCCACAGGTAGAATACTTAGTAAAGACAATTTCAGAAACAAATTGCTTTTATTTAATACTTACATTAAACAGAGGTATAGAAGATAGAAAACCAGGACATTTATATAGCTAAGTTTTCATGCTTAAGTTAAACACCAGCCTCCTAATAGCGTGATTCAAATTTCAGTTACCACAATATATTCACTGTGAGTAATTTCATAATGAACAAACCTTCCTGTTAGCTCCTTAGTCTAGAAATCACAATGTAAATAACATGACATGACAGGTGCATGTCATGATCACTAACTAGCCACATCATTCTTCCCAAAGTCTGTTGGTAACTGGTCACTACAGGTCTGTTATTCAGTGTGTCCACAGACAGCAAAGCATGTAGTTGTGTTGTCTCCTTGTCTCCCAGTAATAAATCCATACAAAATTTTACAAAAATGAGTAACAAAAAGAGAGAATTGGCTAACAAAGGTGAAAGTTCAGCGCACAAATGAAAAAGGATTGCGCTAGAAGTGAAACTCAAATCCAACATAAGTGGAGCTACAGAAGAAATTGCTGATGTTGGGAATGTGGATGCTCCCACCATTCAGGAGACACAAGATAGGCAGCAGGGGAACTTAGTCAAGGTGAACTGAGTAACATCAATGAGGAAAGTGTTGTGACGAAAAGCATGAAGTCATCCCAGGGAAAGTGACATCAGCAGAAACCTTCACATTAAAGGAATTCTTTTTTTTTTTTAATTATTATACTTTAAGTTTTAGGGTACATGTGCACATTGTGCAGGTTAGTTACATATGTATACATGTGCCATGCTGGTGCGCTGCACCCACTAACTCATCATCTAGCATTAGGTATATCTCCCAATGCTATCCCTCCCCCCACCCCACAACAGTCCCCAGAGTGTGATGTTCCCCTTCCTGTGTCCATGTGATCTCATTGTTCAATTCCCACCTATGAGTGAGAATATGCGGTGTTTGGTTTTTTGTTCTTGCGATAGTTTACTGAGAATGATGATTTCCAATTTCATCCATGTCCCTACAAAGAACATGAATTCATCATTTTTTATGGCTGCATAGTATTCCATGGTGTATATGTGCCACATTTTCTTAATCCAGTCTATCATTGTTGGACATTTGGGTTGGTTCCAAGTCTTTGCTATTGTGAATAATGCCGCAATAAACATACGTGTGCATGTGTCTTTATAGCAGCATGATTTATAGTCCTTTGGGTATATACCCAGTAATGGGATGGCTGGGTCAAATGGTATTTCCAGTTCTAGATCCCTGAGGAATCGCCACACTGACTTCCACAATGGTTGAACTAGTTTACAGTCCCACCAACAGTGTAAAAGTGTTCCTATTTCTCCACATCCTCTCCAGCACCTGTTGTTTCCTGACTTTTTAATGATTGCCATTCTAACTGGTGTGAGATGGTATCTCATTGTGGTTTTGATTTGCATTTCTCTGATGGCCAGTGATGATGAGCATTTTTTCATGTGATTTTTGGCTGCATAAATGTCTTCTTTTGAGAAGTGTCTGTTCATGTCCTTCGCCCACTTTTTGATGGGGTTGTTTGTTTTTTTCTTGTAAATTTGTTTGAGTTCATTGTAGATTCTGGATATTAGCCCTTTGTCAGATGAGTAGGTTGCAAAAATTTTCTCCCATTTTGTAGGTTGCCTGTTCACTCTGATGGTAGTTTCTTTTGCTGTGCAGAAGCTCTTTAGTTTAATTAGATCCCATTTGTCAATTTTGTCTTTTGTTGCCATGGCTTTTGGTGTTTTAGACATGAAGTCCTTGCCCATGCCTATGTCCTGAATGGTAATGCCTAGGTTTTCTTCTAGGGTTTTTATGGTTTTAGATCTAACGTTTAAGTCTTTAATCCATCTTGAATTGATTTTTGTATAAGGTGTAAGGAAGGGATCCAGTTTCAGCTTTCTACATATGGCTAGCCAGTTTTCCCAGCACCATTTATTAAATAGGGAATCCTTTCCCCATTGCTTGTTTTTCTCAGGTTTGTCAAAGATCAGATAGTTGTAGATATGCGGCGTTATTTCTGAGGGCTCTGTTCTGTTCCATTGATCTATATCTCTGTTTTGGTACCAGTACCATGCTGTTTTGGTTACTGTAGCCTTGTAGTATAGTTTGAAGTCAGGTAGTGTGATGCCTCCAGCTTTGTTCTTTTGGCTTAGGATTGACTTGGCGATGCGGGCTCTTTTTTGGTTCCATATGAACTTTAAAGTAGTTTTTTCCTATTCTGTGAAGAAAGTCATTGGTAGCTTGATGGGGATGGCATTGAATCTGTAAATTACCTTGGGCAGTATGGCCATTTTCATGATATTGATTCTTCCTACCCATGAGCATGGAATTTTCTTCCATTTGTTTGTATCCTCTTTTATTTCCTTGAGCAGTGGTTTGTAGTTCTCCTTGAAGAGGTCCTTCACATCCCTTGTAAGTTGGATTCCTAGGTATTTTATTCTCTTTGAAGCAATTGTGAATGGGAGTTCACTCGTAATTTGGCTCTCTGTTTGTCTGTTATTGGTGTATAAGAATGCTTGTGATTTTTGTATATTGATTTTGTATCCTGAGACTTTGCTGAAGTTGCTTATCAGCTTAAGGAGATTTTGGGCTGAGACAATGGGGTTTTCTAGATATACAATCATGTCATCTGCAAACAGGGACAATTTGACTTCCTCTTTTCCTAATTGAATACCCTTTATTTCCTTCTCCTGCCTAATTGCCCTGGCCAGAACTTCCAACACTATGTTGAATAGGAGTGGTGAGAGAGGGCATCCGTGTCTTGTGCCAGTTTTCAAAGGGAATGCTTCCAGTTTTTGCCCATTCAGTATGATATTGGCTGTGGGTTTGTCATAGATAGCTCTTATTATTTTGAAATACGTCCCATCAATACCTAATTTATTGAGAGTTTTTAGCATGAATTTTGTCAAAGTCTTTTTCTGCATCTATTGAGATAATCATGTGGTTTTTGTCTTTGGCTCTGTTTATATGCTGGATTACGTTTATTGATTTGCGTATATTGAACCAGCCTTGCATCCCAGGGATGAAGCCCACTTGATCATGGTGGATAAGCTTTTTGATGTGCTGCTGGATTCGTTTTGCCAGTATTATATTGAGGATTTTTGCATCAATGTTCATCACGGATATTGGTCTAAAATTCTCTTTTTTGGTTGTGTCTCTGCCCGGCTTTGGTATCAGAATGATGCTGGCCTCATAAAATGAGTTAGGGAGGATTCCCTCTTTTTCTATTGATTGGCTGAATTCTACTTTAAAGCTAGCCAGTTCTTTTTCTTTGCTCATTTCTTTCTTGTAGTAACTTAATAAATTCACTAGACGAAAACAGCTTGTGCTTTCAAAATTTTGCCTTAAAACTTTGAAATGGAATAGTTGAAGTTCAATATCACATTTTTTTTGTCTTTCATGTTAACTCAAATTAATACTTCTGCCAAATATTTGCTATTACATAACACAGGTGACCATTTATGAGCCTCCTAAAATAGTTCATTATAGCCTACCACCTGTGCCCAGAAATGATGCCACACATTTTAGGGTTTTTAATTTACCCTACTTATGGTACCAAATTTGTAGGTCAGCTACTTTATTGTAACAAACATCCACAGAACTAAGTGGCATGTAACAATAAATAGCTATTTCTTTTTAAATTTTTTTAATTTAACATTTTCTGGGTACATAATAGGCATATGTATTCATGGAGTACATGAAATGTTTTGATATATGTGTGCAATGCAAAATCATCACATCAGAGTAAATGGGGTATCCATCCCCTCAAGTGTTTGTTAGTTATTTTAAAATGTGCAATTAAATTATTTTTGACTATAGTCACCCTATTGTGCTAGCAAATACTAGTTCTTATTCATGTTTTCTAAATTTTTTTGTGCCCGTTATGCATCCCCAATCCCCTGCCAACTACCTTTCCCAGCCTCTGGTAACCATCCTTCTACTCTGTATCTCTATGAGCTCAACTGTTTTAATCTTTAGCTCCCATGAATAAGTGAGAAGATGTAAAGTTTGTCTTCCTGTACCTGGCTTATTTCACTTAATATAATGACTTCAAGCCAACTGTGTTATGCAAATAAAAGAATCTCACTCTTTTTAATGGCTGAATAGTAGTCCATTGTGTATTTGTACCACGTTTTTTCAACCCATTCGTCTGTTGATAGACACTTAGATTGTTTCCATATCCTGGGTATTGTGAACAGTGCTGCAGTAAACATGGGAGTGCAGATATCTCCTTGGTATCCTGATTTGCTTTTCTTTTGGGTAGATACCTACAAGTGGGATTGCTAAATCATATGGTAGCTCTATTTCTAGTTCTTTGAGGAACCTTTAAGCTACTCTCTATAGTGATTGTACTAATTTACATTTCCACCAACAGTGTACGAGGGTTCCCTTTTCTCCACATCCTCACAGCATTTGTGATTGCCTGATTTTGGATAAAAGCCATTTTAATTGAGGTGAGATAGTATCTCATTGCAGTTTCGATTTGCATTTCTCTGGTGATCAATGATTTTGAACACGTTTTCATATACCTGTTTGCCATTTGTATCCCTTCTTTTGAGACATGCCTATTCAAATCTTTTACCCATTTTGAAATCAGATTATTAGATTTTTTCCTATAGAGTTGTTTTAGCTCCTTTTATATTCTAGTTATTAATCCCTCATCTGATTAGGAGTTTGCAGATATTTTCTCCCATTCTGCAAGTTGTCTCCTCATTTTGTTGATTGTTTCCATGGCCTTGTAGAGGCTTTTTAACTTGATATGATTCTATTTGTCCATTTTTTGCTTTGGTTGTCTGTGCCTGTGGGGTATTACTCAAGAAATCTTTGCCAAGAGCAATGTCCTGGAAAGTTCCTCCAATGTTTTCTTTTAGTAGTTTCTTAGTTTGAAGTCTTAGATTTAAGTCTTTAATTCATTTCGATTTTATTTCTGTATATGGTGAGAGATAGGAGTCTACCTTCATTCTTCTGCATATGGATATCCAGTTTTCCCAGAACCATTTATTGAAGAGACTATCTAGTCTCCAGTGTATGTTCTTGGCAACATTGTCAAACATATGTTCACTATGTGTACGGATTTGCTTCGGGTTCTCTTTTCTGTCCCATTGGTCTATGTGTCTGTTCTTAAGCAAGTATCATGCTGTTTGGATTACTCTAGCTCTATAGTATAATTTGAAGTCAGGTAATGTGATTCTTTCTTCTTTTTTGTGCATGTTTTGCTCAGGATAACTTTAGCTGTTCTGGATCTTTTGTGGTTTCACAAAAATTTTAAGATTGTGGGTTTTTTTTGTTTTGTTTTGTTTTTTTGAGACAGGGTCTTGCTCTGTTGCTCAGGCTGGAGTACAGTGGCATGATCTTAACTCACGCAACCCCCACACCCTAGACTCAAGCAATCCTCTCAGCTCAGCCTTCTGAGTAGCTGGGACTACAGGCATTTGCCACCACACCCAGCTATTTTTTATTTTGTATTTTTTTATAGTGATGGGTTTTTGCCATGTTGCCCAGTCCCAAAGTGCTGGGACTAGAGGTGTGAGCCACCACACCCAGCCAGTATTGTTTTCTATTCTGTGAAGAGTGTCATTGATATTTTGATAGAGATTGCATTGAATCTATGGATTGCTTTGGATATTAGGAACATTTTAACAATATTGATTCTTCCAATGAATCCATAAACATGGATTATCTTTCCATTTATCTGTGTCCTCTTCAATTTATTTAATTGGTGTTTTATAGTTTTCATTGTAGATGTCTTTCACTTCTTTGGTTAACTTAATTCCTAGGTATTTTATTTGATGTGCAGCTATTGTATATGGGATTACTTTTTTAATTTGTATGTCAAATTGTTCACTGTTGGCATATAAAAATGCTATTAAATTTTGTATGATGATTTTGTATCCTGAAACTTTACTGAATTTGTATATTAGTTCCACAAGGTTATCGGTGGTGTCTAGATTTTTCCAAATACAAGCTTATGTCATCTCCAAACAAGAATAATTTGACTTCTTCCTTTCCAATTTGAATGCCTCTTATGTCTTTCTCTTGTCTGATTGCTCTAGCTAAGACTTCCAGAACTATGTTGAATAGCAATTCTAACAGTGGGCATCCTCATCATGTTCCAGATCTTAGAGGAAAGGCTTTCAGCTTCTCACTATGCAGTATGATCCTTGCTGTGGATTTTTCGTATATGGCTTTTATTATGTTGACGTATGTTCCTTCTATCCACAGTTTTCTGAGGGTTTTTATCATGAATAAATGTTGAATTCTATCAAATGTTTTTCAGCACCAATCAAAATAATTATATGGTTTGTGGTGATTAATTCTGTTGATAAGATGTATCACACTGAATGATTTGCATATGAATGATCTTTTAATGTATTGTTGAATTTGATTTCCTAGTATTTTGTTGAAGATTTTTGCGTCAATTCATCAGATTTATTGGCTTGTGATTTTCAATTTTTTTTTTGATGTGCCTTTTTCTGGTTTTGGTATCAAGGTAATACTGGCCTTGTAGAATGTGTTTAGAAATATTGCCTTCTCTATTTTTCAGAGTAGTTTGAGTAGGATTGGTATTAGTCATTCTTTAAATGTTTGGTGGAATTCATCAGCGAAGCTTTGACATCCTGGACTTTTCTTTATTGGGATACTTTTTATTATGGGTTAAACATCGTTGCTTATTATTAGTCTGTTCACATTTTACATTTCTCCATGATTCAATCTTGATAGGTTGTTGTGTGTTTCTAGGAATTTATCCATTTCCTCTAGATTTGCCAATTTGTTGACATATAGTTGCTCATAGCAGCCACTAACGATCCTCTAAATTTCTGCAGTGTCAGTTGTAATGCCACCCTTTTCATCTCTGATGTTATTCACTTAGGCCTCCTCTCTTTTTTTCCTCTTTAGTCCAGCTAAAAGTTTGTCAATTTTATTTACCTTTTCAAAATCCAACTGTTTCATTGATCTTTTGTATTGTTTTCTTCACTTCAAATTAATTTATTTCTGCTCTGATCTTTATTATTTCTTTTCTTCTACTAATTTTGAGTTTGGTTCACTCTTGCTTTTCTGGTTCTTTAAGATACATATTTAGATTATTTATTTGAAGTTTTTCTTCTTTTTGATGTAGGCAGTTATGGCTATAAATTTCCCTCAGTATTCCTTTCAGTGATTCCCATAGATTTTGGTATGTTGTGTTTCCATCGTCATTTGTTTCCAGAAATTTTTCAATTTTCTCCTTAATTTCTTCACTGACTCACTGGTCATTCAGAAGCATAGAGTTTAATTTCTCTATGTTTGTATAAATTCCAATATTCCTCTTGTTATTGATTTGCAGTTTTATTCTATTGTGGTCAGAGAAGATATTTGATATTAATTATTTTGAATGTTTTAAGACTTGTTTGTGACTTGACATATGGTCTATCCTTGGGAATGATCCATGTGCTGAGGAGAAAATATGTATTCTGAGTCATTGAATAAAATGTTTTGTAAATGTCTGTTAGATCCATTTGATCTATGTTGGACTGAGTCCGATGTTTCTTTATTGATTTTCTGTCTGGAAGATCAGTTCAACGTTGACACTGTCTGTTAAAGTCTCTGGCTATTATTGTCTTGGGGTGTATCTCTCTCTTTAGCTCTAATGATATTTGCTTTATATATCTGGCTGCTTCAGTGTTGCATGTCTATATGTTTACAATTCTTACATCCTCTTGTGAATTCACCCCTTTATCATTAGATAATGCCATTCTTTTTCTCTTGTTATAGTTTTTGTCTTAAAACTAATTTGTTCTGATATAAGTAAAGCTACTCCTCTATTTTGGTTTTCATTGACATGAAGTTTATTTTTCCATCCCTTTATTTTCAGTCTATATGTGTGTGTCTTTACAGGTGAAGAAGTTTGTTTCTTGTAGGCAAAAGATCACTGGGTCTTGTTTTTCTATCCATTCAGCTACTCTATGTATTTTGATGGGAAAGTTTAGTCCATTTGTATTCCATATTATTATTGATAAGTAAGTACTTACTCCTGCCATTTTGTTATGTGTTTTCTGGTTGTTGTGTGGTCTTCTCTTCCTCCTTTCTTTTCTTCATTTCTGTCTTCTTTTTAGTGAAGGTGATTTTCTCTGGTGGTGTGCTTTACTTTCTTGCTTTTCATTTGTTGTGTATCCATTGTATGTGTTTTGATTTGAGGTTCCCATGAGGTTACCATGAGGCTTGCAAATTACTATAGTGTTCTGATAACAATTAACATTTATTGCATAAACAAACTTTCAAGAAAAGTAAAACTGATAAAGACTGCCCTTTAACTTTGTCCCCTTGCTTTTTAACTTTTTGTTGTTTTTTATTTACATTCCTTTGTGTAGATGTTAGTCAAACTTGGTATTTCTGCTGGGGGAATAATCAGTGGAGCCCTCTATTTGGCCACATTTCTCTGCACCTCCAAACAGTTATTTCTTGATTATGCTTTTGCAGGTTGATTGTGATGATTCTGTTTGAGGTTGCAGGTATGCAGAAGGCTGGGAAACCTCTGTTCCACATATTTTATTCTAGGGTTCAGGCTGCAGGACTAATAGATAGCTAAGGTATATTCTTCTCATGGAAATAACATAATCACCAAGTGGACAACTCAACCTGAACAAGCACATTTAAAATCTCTACCTATGTCATGCCAGTTAATGTCCCACTGGCCAAAGTAAGTCCCTTGGCCAAGCCCAAATCAAGGAACAGGATGGTAGACTCTCTACATCATAAAGTCACAGAACATTCTGACTATTATATAGTTTTACAGAGAAGAGAACTTGGATCATAATTCAATATAGTACATAGTGCTATATTCTTCATTTCCCAAATTACTAATTTTTATAGCTACTTCTCAATAAGGTATCAGTTTTCATTATTTCTGCTATTCCAACCATGTTTTTTTCCTGATGAGCATTAATCGGGTATTTTAGAATTCAGTGCTATACCTGAATAGGACACTTAATGTGAATGGAGCCTGTAAGTTTCTCATTTTTATTTTCATAGAAGTGAATTATCTCATTCACTGACTGGACTGACATTATTTCATATTTCTTTATTCTAGATGATTTCAGATTTTATTTACAAAATGAAGGGGGGTCATCTATTCTCTTCTCTTCTATTCTATTCTCTGTCTCTCTTGTTTACCTCACATATTTACCATTTATTTGCAGTAAGAACATTTAAAACCCACCCCTTTAGCAATTTTCAAGTGTACAATACATAATTATTAGCTAATTCCTCATGTTATAAAATAGATATCTTGAACTTACTCCTTTTCTCTAACTAAAATTTTGTATACTTTGACCAATATCCGAAAACTATAAAACATCAGTAAAAGAAACTGAAGACACAAATACAATTATATGTCATAAACAATGGGGATAAACTCTGAGAAATGCATCATTAGGTGATTTTGTCCTTTTGTGAACATCACAGAGTGAACTTGCACAAACCTAGATGGTACAGCCTACTATACACCTAGCTATTTCATATAGACTATTGCTCCTAGGCTACAAACATGTACAGCATGTTACGGTACTGTATGCTGTAAGTAATTGTAACACAATGGTAAGTATATTCTTTTATGAACATATCTAAACATAAAAAGATACAGTAAAATTATGGTATAAAAGATAAAAGTGCTATACCTGAATAGGACACTTAACATGAATGGAGCCTGTAGGACTAGAAGTCACCCTGAGTGAGTGGTCAGTGAACGTGAAATCCTAGAACATTACTGTACACTACTGTAGACTTTATAAACACAATACACTTAGGGTATGCTAAATTTATATAAACTTACATAAACTCTTTCTTCAATGATTAAATTGACCTTAGCTTACTGCAACTTTATTTTATAAATTTTTTAAATTTTTAAAATCTTTTTGACACTTAAAATAACACAGCCTCACAGCCTAAAGCAGATATTGTACAGCTGAACAAAAAATATTTTTTCTTTATATTCTCATTATATAAGCTTTTTCCTATTTTTTTAGAAAATATATCTATAAGGGCCAGGCATGGTGGCTCATGCCTGTAATCCCAGCACTTTGGAAGGCCAACGTGGGAGGATCACTTGAAGCCAGAAGTTCAATCACTTGGCCAGCATATTGAGAACCCATCTCTAGAAATGTTTTTCAAAAAAGAAAAAAGGAAAAAATTTAAAAAGTGTATGTATATATATATATATGTATATATATACACTTTTAAAGTATATATACTTTATACTATATAAATTTTAAAGTATATATACTTTATATAGTATAAATTTTATACTATATTTTATATATACACATATATAAAGTACATATACTTTAAAATTTAAAAAGTATATATATGTATGTGTGTGTGTGTGTGTGTATGTATATATATAGAGAGAGAGATATATATATCTAGAGAGAGAGAGAGAGAGAGTGAGTGAGTCTGAGTCTTGCTCTGTCACCCAGGCTGGAGTACAGTGGCACAATCTTGGCTCACTGGAGCCTCAACCTCCAGGCTCAAGTGATTTTCCCACCTTAGCTTCCCAAGTAGCTAGGACTACAGGTGGGCACCATGATGCCCAGCTACTTTTTATTTTTTGTAGAAATGTGGTCTCACTATGTTGCCCAGGCTTGTCTTGAACTCCAGGGCTCAAGTGATCCACCCACCTAGGTCTCCCAAACTGCTCAGATTACAGGCATGAGCTACTACGCCCAGCCTATACATTTTTATTTTTTTCACTTTTATACTTTTTTATTATAAACTAAGACACAAACACACACATTAGTCTAGGCCTACACAGGGTAAGCATCATCATTATCACTGTCTTCCACTTTCACATCTTGTCCCACTAAAAGATCTTCAGGGACAATAACACATATGGAGATGTAATTTCCTATGATAACAATGACTTCTTCTGAAAGGCCTCTGGAAGGACCTACCTGGGGTTGTTTTACAGGTAATACTTCTTTATAAGTAGGAGTATATGCTAAATAAGAATAAAAAGTATGGTATAGTAAATACATAAACTAGTAACATAGTCATTCATTATCATTAGCAAATATTATGTACTGTGCATAATTGTATGTGCTATGCCTGTATATGATTGTTAGCAAGTGCAGTGAATTGTTTTACACCAGAATCATGACAAACATGTGAGTAATACATTGTGCTACCACATAATGAAAGCTATGATACCACTAGGTGATAGAAAATTTTCATCTCCGTTATAATCTTAGGGGACCACTGTAGTATAGGTGGTCCATTCCTCCTTGACCAAAGTGGTATGTAGCATGTGACTTTAAAAGAAAAAATATCCCATGTTCATAGATTGAAAGGATTAATGTTAAAATGCCCATACTACCTAAAGCAATCTACAGATTCAATGCAATCTTTATCAAAATATCAATGGGATTCTTCACAGAAACAGAAAAAAATCATAAAATTCATATAGAACAAAAAAAGACCTT
Source organism: Pan troglodytes (assembly GCF_028858775.2). Taxonomy (NCBI): domain Eukaryota; kingdom Metazoa; phylum Chordata; class Mammalia; order Primates; family Hominidae; genus Pan; species Pan troglodytes. The sequence continues at coordinate 152,155,361 of NC_072404.2, read as the reverse complement.
GAATAGCAAAGCAATACTGAGCAAAAAGAACAAAGCTGGAGGTATCACATTACCTGACTTCAAAATATGCTACAAAACCATAGTAACTTAAACAACATGGTATTGGCATAAACCAATGGAACAGAATATAGAGCTCAGAAATAAATCCATGCATTTCTGTGTAACTGATGTTTGACAAAGTTGCCAAGAATACATAATGGGGAAAGAACAGTCTCTTCTATATATAATGTTGGGGGAACTGGATATCCTTGTGCAGAAAAATAAAATTGGACCCTTATGGAGTCACGTTTTATACAAAAATCAACTCAAAATGGATTAAAGAATTAAACATAAAACTATAAAATTACTAGAAGAAAACATATGGAAAATGCTCATGTCGTTGGTCTGGGCAATGATTTTTTTGGACATGTCCTCAAAACACAGGCTACAAAAGCAAAAATAGACAAGTGATGTTGAATCAAACTAAAAAAAAACAATAGGCTCAAAAACGATCTACATAATGAGAGAAAATATGTGCAAGCCATGCATGTGATAGCAGTTAGTATCCAAATATACAAGGAACTCAACTCAATAGCAATGATTATGGCAAAGGACCTAAATAGATATTTATCAAAAAAATGACAATATAAATTGCCATGAGGTATATGATAAAATGCTGAACATCACTAATCATTAGGAAAATGCAAATTATTACCACAGTGAGATAGCAACTCATGCCTGTTAGCATGGCTATCATCAAAAAGTCAAAAGATAAGAAGTATTGGTGAAGATGTGGAGAAACGGAAACCCTTGTACTATTTCCATACATGAAAACTGCTGATGAGAACATAAATTTTTACAGCCATTATGGGAAATACTATGGAGTTTCCTTAGAAAATTAAAACTAGAATTACCAAATGATCCTGCAATTCCAGTATTGCATATATTTTATATATATATATATATATACACACACACACAAAGAAAATGAAATTAGCACACTGAAGAGATATCTGCACTCTCATAATCAGTGCAACATTGTTCACAATAGCTTAAGATACGGAATAAATCTATCCATCAACATAAATGAAAAAAAGAAAATGTGCCATATATATACAAAATGGAATACTATTCAGCCATGTAAAAAGAAGGAAATCCTGTCATTTGCAACAACATGGATAAACCTGGAAGGCATTATGTTAAATGAAATAAGCCAGGCACAGAAAGACAAATATTCATGGCATGATGTCACTCATAGGTGGAATCTAAAAAAGTTAAAATCATAGGAGCAGAGTGTAGAGGGGAGGTTACCAGTATCTAGCGACTGGTAGGAGGAGAAGGGTGAGGGAAGTGTATTACGGAGCCGCTAGTTCAAGGATACAAAATTTTAATTAGAGGGGAGGAATAAGTTCAAGATATCTATTGTATAACATAATGACTATAGTTAATAATAATGTATTATACTTGAAAATTGCTAAGAGAATACATTTTGTGTTTCTCAGCACAAAACAATGATAAATATGTGAGGTAATGGAAATGTTAATGAGCTTGATTTAGCCATTCTATCTTATCCTATGCTATTCTGTTTTATTCTTGCTCATCTTTCCTCATAAAATATATATGCCCTGGGGACCACAGTCTGAACCACAGCTTATTATGGTGGCTCATGGCTATTTTTCCATGGGAATATAATGCTGTGGACTCATTCTCTGTGTCAAACTTCAACCTTTTTAATGTTCTCAGTTACCCTTTATCTGTGTCCTCTTCTGCTGTTACTCTCCCATGACAACAACAACAATAAATCAGGCTGTAGAGCTGAGGTATAGTAATTTTTAAAAAAATATATAACATTAATATATTTACTTTTATATCATGTTTATAATATTTTACAGACAGTTGACCATTAAACAACACAGGTTTGAACTGCGTGGATCCACTTATATGCATACGTGCATTTTCTCCTGACTTGGCCACCCCTGAGACAGCAAGACCAATCACTCCTCTTTGACTTCCTCCTCATTTTACTCAATGTGAAGACCACCAGGATGAAGACCTTTATGATGATCCACTTCCACTTAATGAATAGTAAAGATATATTTCTTATTATTTTCTTTAGAACTTTTTCTCTAGCTTACTTTATTGTAAATATACAGTATATAATACATATACAAAATACATGTTAATCAACTGTTGATGTTATCAGTATGGCTTCTGGTCAACAGTAGCCTATTAGTAGTTACATTTTGGGGGAGTCAAAAGTTACACACAGATTTTTGAGTGTGCATGGGGTTAGAGTCCCTAACCTTCATGTTGTCCAAGGGTCAAGTGTATAATGTTTATTTAAGCAGAGACTTATTTTAGTGTATTTAAATTTTTGGTCACAGATTTTTTGACTTCTGTGGGTAGGTAATGAGCCAAGGCTCTAATTTTTTTTTTTTTTTTTGTGGGGAGCCTTAAGCCTGGATTTGGGTCACATTATACAAGGATGCTATTAATTTAAGTAGTAGAGCAGCAGGCTATGATTGACTTTGTTGAGTTCCAGGTCCTGTAAGTACATGGCTTCCAACAGAGTTTCCATTCTCTTCTCTTTATGGTCGATGGAGATGCTCACCTTGAGCATGGCCATATATTTTATAATAGTTTTTTTTAAAAAAACGTATCTATCATCATTGCAATAAATTACAAATATAGACTAAAGCAATTTCCTTAACTTATTCTACTATTTTGAAATATGTCAATTGTCATTATATACACATTTAAAGAAACACATACACATGCACACACACACATCATAGTACTGAGCTTTTCAATGTTGTATCTTTTCAAGCAGACCCTTACCATTGGGCATGCAAGTGTGTATGTAGGCAAAGTGGTGCTAAGTGGCACTACTGGTCTTAAAAAGTCTTATTGAATTTTTAATACTTAAAAAATACCTTTCATTTTTGTACAATATATATTGACCTTCATTTTACTAAATATCACATTTCACAAAAGATCTTAGCTAATTGCAATAATTGAGTAAACAAACAAGAATATAAAGTATAATATGCTTTTAAAGGATGACAAGGTAATTTCAAGCTCTTTTAGAAACATTTTACAGCAGATATTTGCATATAATGTGCTAATTTCAAATGGTGCTTATTTAATTCTTGGAGGAAGCTATGTCAATTATTCTCCATTTGGAGAAACTATACGTCCTTTAGAATAACCCCAAGTATCTCAGAGCCTTTTAAAAAAATAATGTCTTATATTTTAAAGATATTTCAACCATTTTTAGCAGACTCACTCAGTAGCTAAACTCAAAAAGTAGCAATGTAGTGGAAAGAGAACACATTTTAATGCTAGGCAAATCTGTGATCTGAAACCTACCTTCTATTATTTTCTAATTGTTTGAACTTAGGCAAAATTAACTTCTCTGGGTCTAATTTTTAACATATTTTTTAAGGGGAGATAACAATGGCTATCTAATTTGTAGAACTTTGAGTGGTTTAATCGAGATAATGAGTATAAATTTCATTATATGGGACTGGCACAGAATTGATGTTCAATATGTGTTAGTTTCAGTTCTATTTATCCAACATCTGTGAGATTTTATCCTAAAATGTAAATGTGACGATTATGTGCATCTCCATCCAGTCAGCCTTAATGAGTAAGATTATGCTTACCAGCTCTTGTATCCCTTCATGTCAGAACAATAAAAGCTGGATCAAAAATAGATTTTGCTTGCTTATGTGTGCATATGTGTTTCCATTTCCTATTGCAACTTTGAAAAAAAAAGGGGGTGGTATTTATGTGATAATAGCTTGTGGAAAACAATGAAAACAATGTAATTATTTAGTCATTCTGAAACATGGCCCAGGAGGTATTTTTCTGCTTACATAGGCTCTACAAATAGATAACTCCATAATGAACTTTTATTCTACAGAGGTATTTTATACCTCTAACATATTAAATATAGCAAATGCCAAATGGAACTAAAGAGATGAAAAAAATTCAGTACATTTGTTTTCAATCTAAACTTACTCCTGAAGTACATTGGGACAGGATCTGACATATTTTGCCAGAAGTCATTTTCCTTCTTAGAGTCTTACAAACACTATGTTTTGCCGTGCATATTTGTGCTTCTTTGTGAGATTACCATCCGTTCTGAAAATACAAATTAGGTAGAGAATGCTTGAGCAGAAAATGCTGAAAGTATTATTCCAATGCCAATTATTTAAGGGAGAATGTAGCAAAAATATCCTATAGGAAAACACGCACACCCACACTTCCACAGCCACAGTCACAGACTTGTAATGAGAAGCCCTGGATTCAAATCCCGTTTTCAATTCTTCGTTCTCATATGATTATGAACAAGTTAGTTTTCCTCTCTAAAATTCAGTTTCATCACTCCTAGAATACAGAATTTTTATTGTCTAACAATACTTATCACATGGTAGGTACTGAAACAAGTAAGTTACCCTCTGTCCCTTGAGTAAGTAATGTTACACAAGAAATAATCTCCTAAAGGAAGTGTAAGCAGTTTCTGTGATGGATGGATGAATTTAAGTTTCAAAATACCAGAGACAGGTTTTTGTTCACATGCGTGTCTCCTCTCCCTAATATTTAGACCATCCAAAGAGTAGGTCAATAGGGATTAGTACATAAAACATGAAAGTAAATGGTTCCATTGAAGTGATTTTAATTATTTTGTTATTTAGTTGAAGCTTCTTGATTTTCATTTCCAAGAAACTTAGGAATACACTTAGAAAATCTGAGTATGAAATAACTATAAAATTGAATGTGTTTGTCAAGCATCCTTATGTCTTGCGCTATAGTAGGTACTAATGAAGTAAATTTAATAAAACACCACTGAAAATTACCTTCCCACTCAGAAACTGCTGTTGAGAAGGTAAAATGATTCAGCCACTTTGGAAGAACTAGCAATTTCCCAAATGATTAAACATGGAGATATCATGTGATCCAGCAATTTCAGTCCTGAGTATTTACCCAAAAGAAATAAATACCTATGTCCACACAAAAACTTGTGCATGAATAAGCACATTATTTATCACAGCCCAATAGTAGAAACAATCTAATGCCCATCAATTGATAAATTGATAAAATAATTCATACATACATAGAATATTATGTTGCAAAAAAAGAAATGAATTACTGATATATGCCGCAACATGAACAAATTTTGAGAACGTTATGCTAGTTGAAAAAAGTCTGTTACAAAGGACCACATATTGTATGTTTCCATTTATTTGAAATGTCCAGAATACGGAAATCTATGAAAACAGAAAGTAATACTACTTAGAGTAGGAGTTGAGAGGCGTATTAGAAGGGTTTGGAGACTGGGGCTGGGGTGGTGGTGAAAGCTAAGGGATGTGGAGTTTCTTTCTTGGGATAATAAAATGTTTAAAACTGATTGTGACAATGCATGTGCAACTCTGTAAGTATATTAAAGGACATTGAATTATACACTGAATGAGTGAATTGTATGTAAATTACATCTTAATAAATTTGTGAAAATAAATAAAGCATGATGTCTGTCCCTAAGGAGGTATCAGGTGAGAGTGACATGCTAACAAATAAATTACAATGAATCCTGTTACAGAGATCCATTTTGATCTTAAACTGATTCTTTCATCCTACAGATATTTAGTGAGTACCTACTCTGTGTCAGGCACCATATTAGGAGCAGGACATACATTAATTAGTTGTGTGATGTAGGGTAAATTAACCCCTCAGTACTTTCCTGACTGAAGGCATTCAACTAGAAGGTTTTTCAGTTCCTCTTTGTTCTAAAATTGTTTCTTTTTTCATTATCCTACAATTAACCTAATAATTATTCTTCTTATATATTTTAGAGTATAGAATGGTGGTGAAGAGTATAGTGTTAGGAATCTGATATAGCTGACAGTGAATGCACATCCTATTTATCAGAAAGGTGTTTGGGACCTGGGAAAATTCTCTATAAGCCTCATTTAACTCATCTATAGAAGAAGGAAATAGAATGGCCTCTTAATGTTGTTTTTAGGATAAAATAACATTTTATATTAAAAAACACCAGAACCACACAATGTATTCAATAATTAGACATGATTATTGTTGATCTCCAGTAGATGCACTCATATAAAGCAGGCTGCTCAACACAGTTGGTATTAAAATTCTCTTTTTAAATATTTTTCTTGTTTTTAATCTTTGTGGAGCATACTAGATGCATATATTTATGGGGTATGTGAGATATTTTGATACAGGCATGCAATACGTAATAATCACATTGTGGAAAATTGGATGTCCATCTCCTCAAGCATTTATAAATCTCTTGTGTTACAGACAATCCAATTATACTCTTCTAGTTATTTTTAAATGACAAATTGTTATTTACTATAGTCCCCCTGTTGTGCTATAAAATACTGTCTTATTCATTCTTTTTATTTTTTGTGCCCATTAACCATCCCCAAATTCTCCCTGACCCCCACCCACTACTGTTCACAGCCTCTGGTAACCATCTTCTATTCTCTATCTCCATGAGTTCTATTGTCTTAATTTCTATCTCCTATAAATAAGAACATGCAAAGCTTGTCTTTTTGTGCCTGGCTTATTTCACTTAACATAATGACCTCCAGTTCCATCCATGTTGTTGCAAATTACAGAATCTCATTATTTTTTATGACTGAATAGTACTCCATTGGGTGTAAGTATTTTATTTTCTTTATCCATTCCTCTGTTGATGGACATGTAAGTTGCTTCCAAATCTTGGCTATTGTGAATAGTGCTACAGTAAACATGGGAGTGCAAATATCCCTTCAGTATACTGATTTCCTTTCTTTTGGGTATGTAACCAGCAGTGGGATTGCTGTATAATATGATAGTTCTATGTGTAGGTTTTTGAGGAACATCCAAACTATTCTTCATAGTGGTTGTACTAGTTTACATTCCTACCGATGGCATACAAGGGCTCCCTTTTCTCCACATCCTTGCCAGCATCCTTACCAGCATTTGTTATTGACTTTATTTTTTTTTTATAAAAGCCATTTTAGGAGCCAAGATGGCCGAATAGGAACAGCTCTGGTCTACAGCTCCCAGCATGAGCGACGCAGAAGACGGGTGATTTCTGCATTTCCATCTGAGGTACCGGGTTCATCTCACTAGGGAGTGCCAGACAGTGGGCGCAGGTCAGTGGGTGCGCGCACTGTGCGCGAGCCGAAGCAGGGCGAGGCACTGCCTCACTTGGGAAGCGCAAGGGGTCAGGGAGTTCCCTTTCCGAGTCAAAGAAAGGGGTGACGGACGCACGTGGAAAATCGGGTCACTCCCACCCGAATACTGCACTTTTCCGACCAGCTTAAAAAACAGCGCACCACGAGATTATATGCTGCACCTGGCTCGGAGGGTCCTACACGCACGGAGTCTCGCTGATTGCTAGCACAGCAGTCTGAGATCAAACTGCAAGGTGGCAGCAAGGCTGGGGGAGGGGCGCCCGCCATTGCCTAGGCTTGATTAGGTAAACAAAGCAGCCTGGAAGCTCCAACTGGGCGGAGCCCACCACAGCTCAAGGAGGCCTGCCTGCCTCTGTAGGCTCCACCTCTGGGGGCAGGGCACAGACAAACAAAAAGACAGCAGTAACCTCTGCAGACTTAAATGTCCCTGTCCGACAGCTTTTAAGAGAGCAGTGGTTCTCCCAGCACGCAGCTGGAGATCTGAGAACCCGCAGACTGCCTCCTCAGGTGGGTCCCTGACCCCTGACCCCCGAGCAGCCTAACTGGGAGGCACCCCCCCAGCAGGGGCACACTGACACCTCACAAGGCAGGGTATTCCAACAGACCTGCAGCTGAGGGTCCTGTCTGTTAGAAGGAAAACTAACAAACAGAAAGGACATCCACACCAAAAACCCATCTGTACATCACCATCATCAAAGACCAAAAGTAGATAAAACCACAAAGGTGGGGAAAAAACAGAACAGAAAAACTGGAAACTCTAAAACGCAGAGCGCCTCTCCTCCTCCAAAGGAACACAGTTCCTCACCAGCAACGGAACAAAGCTGGATGGAGAATGACTTCGACGAGCTGAGAGAAGAAGGCTTCAGATGATCAAATTACTCTGAGCTATGGGAGGACATTCAAACCAAAGGCAAAGAAGTTGAAAACTTTGAAAAAAATTTAGAAGAATGTATAACTAGAATAACCAATACAGAGAAGTGCTTAAAGGAGCTGATGGAGCTGAAAACCAAGGCTCGAGAACTACGTGAAGAATGCAGAAGCCTCAGGAGCCGATGCGATCAACTGGAAGAAAGGGTATCAGCGATGGAAGATGAAATGAATGAAATGAAGCAAGAAGGGAAGTTTAGAGAAAAAAGAATAAAAAGAAATGAGCAAAGCCTCCAAGAAATATGGGACTATGTGAAAAGACCAAATCTACATCTGATTGGTGTACCTGAAAGTGATGGGGAGAATGGAACCAAGTTGGAAAACACTCTGCAGGATATTATCCAGGAGAACTTCCCCAATCTAGCAAGGCAGGCCAACGTTCAGATTCAGGAAATACAGAGAACGCCACAAAGATACTCCTCGAGAAGAGCAACTCCAAGACACATAATTGTCAGATTCACCAAAGTTGAAATGAAGGAAAAAATGTTAAGGGCAGCCAGAGAGAAAGGTCGGGTTACCCTCAAAGGGAAGCCCATCAGACTAACAGCGGATCTCTTGGCAGAAACCCTACAAGCCAGAAGAGAGTGGGGGCCAATATTCAACATTCTTAAAGAAAAGAATTTTCAACCCAGAATTTCATATCCAGCCAAACTAAGCTTCATAAGTGAAGGAGAAATAAAATACTTTACAGACAAGCAAATGCTGAGAGATTTTGTCACCAGCAGGCCTGCCCTAAAAGAGCTCCTGAAGGAAGCACTAAACATGGAAAGGAACAACCGGTACCAGCCGCTGCAAAATCATGCCAAAATGTAAAGACCATTGAGACTAGGAAGAAACTGCATCAACTAATGAGCAAAATCACCAGCTAACATCATAATGACAGGATCAAATTCACACATAACAATATTAACTTTAAATGTAAATGGACTAAATGCTCCAATTAAAAGATAGAGACTGGCAAATTGGATAAAGAGTCAAGACCCATCAGTGTGCTGTATTCAGGAAACCCATCTCACATGCAGAGACACACATAGGCTCAAAATAAAAGGATGCAGGAAGATCTACCAAGCAAATGGAAAACAAAAAAAGGCAGGGGTTGCAATCCTAGTCTCTGATAAAACAGACTTTAAACCAACAAAGATCAAAAGAGACAAAGAAGGCCATTACATAATGGTAAAGGGATCAATTCAACAAGAAGAGCTAACTATCCTAAATATATATGCACCCAATATAGGAGCACCCAGATTCATAAAGCAAGTCCTGAGTGACCTACAAAGAGACTTAGACTCCCACACATTAATAATGGGAGACTTTAACACCCCACTGTCAACATTAGACAGATCAATGAGACAGAAAGTCAACAAGGATACACAGGAACTGAACTCAGCTCTGCACCAAGTGGACCTAATAGACATCTACAGAACTCTCCACCCCAAATCAACAGAATATACATTTTTTTCAGCACCACACCATACCTATTCCAAAATTGACCACATACTTGGAAGTAAAGCTCTCCTCAGCAAATGTAAAAGAACAGAGATTATAACAAACTATCTCTCAGACCACAGTGCAATCAAACTAGAATTCAGGATTAAGAATCTCACTCAAAACCGCTCAACTACATGGAAACTGAACAACCTGCTCCTGAATGACTACTGGGTACATAACGAAATGAAGGCAGAAATAAAGATGTTCTTTGAAACCAACAAGAACAAAGACACAACATACCAGAATCTCTGGGACGCATTCAAAGCAGTGTGTAGAGGGAAATCTATAGTACTAAATGCCCACAAGAGAAAGCAGGAAAGATCCAAAATTGACACCTTAACATCACAATTAAAAGAACTAGAAAAGCAAGAGCAAACACATTCAAAAGCTAGCAGAAGGCAAGAAATAACTAAAATCAGAGCAGAACTGAAGGAAATAGGACACAAAAAACCCTTCAAAAAAGTAATGAATCCAGGAGCTGGTTTTTTGAAAGGATCAACAAAATTGATAGACCGCTAGCAAGACTAATAAAGAAAAAAAGAGAGAAGAATCAAATAGACGCAATAAAAAATGATAAAGGGGATATCACCACCGATCCCACAGAAATACAAACTACCATCAGAGAATACTACAAACACCTTTACGCAAATAAACTAGAAAATCTAGAAGAAATGGATAAATTCCTCGACACATACACTCTCCCAAGACTAAACCAGGAAAAAGTTGAATCTTTGAATAGACCAATAACAGGAGCTGAAATTGTGGCAATAATCAATATTTACCAACCAAAAAGAGTCCAGGACCAGATGGATTCACAGCTGAATTCTACCAGAGGTACAAGGAGGAACTGGTACCATTCCTTCTGAAACTATTCCAATCAATAGAAAAAGAGGGAATCCTCCCTAACTCATTTTATGAGGCCAGCATCATTCTGATACCAAAACTGGGCAGAGACACAACCAAAAAAGAGAATTTTAGACCAATATCCTTGATAAACATTGATGCAAAAATCCTCAATAAAATACTGGCAAAACGAATCCAGCAGCACATCAAAAAGCTTATCCACCATGATCAAGTGGGCTTCATCCCTGGGATGCAAGGTTGGTTCAATATACGCAAATCAATAAATGTAATCCAGCATGTAAACAGAACCAAAGAGAAAAACCACATGATTATCTCAATAGATGCAGAAAAGGCCTTTGACAAAATTCAACAGCCCTTCATGCTAAAAACTCTCAATAAATTAGGTATTGATGGGATGTATTTCATAATAATAAGAGCTATCTATGACAAACCCACAGCCAATATCATACTGAATGGGCAAAAACTGGAAGCATTCTCTTTGAAAACTGGCATGAGACAGGGATGCCCTCTCTCACCACTCCTATTCAATATAGTGTTCAAAGTTCTGGCCAGAGCAATTAGGCAGGAGAAGGAAATAAAGGGTATTCAATTAGGAAAAGAGGAAGTCAAATTGTCCCTGTTTGCAGATGACATGATTGTATATCTAGAAAACCCCATTGTCTCAGCCCAAAATCTCCTTAAACTGATAAGCAACTTCAGCAAAGTCTCAGGATACAAAATCAATGTACAAAAATCACAAGCATTCTTATACACCAACAACAGACACACAGAGAGCCAAATCATGAGTGAACTCCCATTCACAATTGCTTCAAAGAGAATAAAATACCTAGGAATCCAACTTACAAGGGATGTGAAGGACCTCTTCAAGGAGAACTACAAACCACTGCTCAAGGAAATAAAAGAGGATACAAACAAATGGAAGAACATTCCATGCTCATGGGTAGGAAGAATCAATATCGTGAAAATGGCCATACTGCCCAAGGTAATTTACAGATTCAATGCCATCCCCATCAAGCTACCACTGACTTTCTTCACAGAATTGGAAAAAACTACTTTAAAGTTCATATGGAACCAAAAAAGAGCCCGCATCGCCAAGGCAATCCTAAGCCAAAAGAACAAAGCTGGAGGCATCATGCTACCTGACTTCAAACTATACTACAAGGCTACAGTAACCAAAACAGCATGGTACTGGTACCAAAACAGAGATATAGATCAATGGAACAGAACACAGCCCTCAGAAATAACGCCGCATATCTACAACTATCTGATCTTTGACAAACCTGAGAAAAACAAGCAATGGGGAAAGGATTCCCTATTTAATAAATGGTGCTGGGAAAACTGGCTAGCCATATGTAGAAAGCTGAAATGGGATCCCTTCCTTACACCTTATACAAAAATCAATTCAAGATGGATTAAAGACTTAAACGTTAGACCTAAAACCATAAAAACCCTAGAAGAAAACCTAGGCATTACCATTCAGGACATAGGCATGGGCAAGGACTTCATGTCCAAAACACCAAAAGCAATGGCAACAAAAGCCAAAATTGACAAATGGGATCTAATTAAACTAAAGAGCTTCTGCACAGCAAAAGAAACTACCATCAGAGTGAACAGGTAACCTACAAAATGGGAGAAAATTTTTGCAACCTACTCATCTGACAAAGGGCTAATATCCAGAATCTACAATGAACTCAAACAAATTTACAAGAAAATAACAAACAACCCCATCAAAAAGTGGGCGAAGGACATGAACAGACACTTCTCAAAAGAAGACATTTATGCAGCCAAAAAACACATGAAAAAATGCTCATCATCACTGGCCATCAGAGAAATGCAAATCAAAACCACAATGAGATACCATCTCACACCAGTTAGAATGGCAATCATTAAAAAGTCAGGAAACAACAGGTGCTGGAGAGGATGTGGAGAAATAGGAACACTTTTACACTGTTGGTGGGACTGTAAACTAGTTCAACCATTGTGGAAGTCAGTGTGGCTATTGCTCAGGGATCTAGAACTGGAAATACCATTTGACCCAGCAATCCCATTACTGGGTATATACCCAAAGGACTATAAATCATGCTGCTATAAAGACACATGCACACGTATGTTTATTGTGGCATTATTCACGATAGCAAAGACTTGGAACCAACCCAAATGTCCAACAATGATAGACTGGATTAAGAAAATGTGGCACATATACACCATGGAATACTATGCAGCCATAAAAAATGATGAGTTCATGTCCTTTGTAGGGACATGGATGAAATTGGAAATCATCATTCTCAGTAAACTATCGCAAGAACAAAAAACTAAACACCGCATATTCTCACTCATAGGTGGGAATTGAACAATGAGATCGCATGGACACAGGAAGGGGAATATCACACTCTGGGGACTGTTGTGGTGTAGGGGGATGGGGGAGGGATAGCATTGGGAGATATACCTAATGCTAGATGACGAGTTAGTGGGTGCAGCGCACCAGCATGGCACATGTATACATATGTAACTAACCTGCACAATGTGCACATGTACCATAAAACTTAAAGTATAATAAAAAAATAAATAAATAAAGCCATTTTAACTGAGGTATGATGATATCTCATTGTAGTTTTAATTTGCATTTCTCTGATGATCATTGATGTTGAGCACTTTGTCATATGCTTGTTTGCCATCTTTATGTTTTATTTTGAGAAATATCTACTCAAATATTTTGCCCATTTTAAAATCAGATTATTAGATTTTTGTTTCTATTGAGTTGTTTGAGCTCCTTATGTATTTTCCCTATTTACCCCTTGTCTGATGGGTAGTTTGCAATATTTTCTCCCATTCTGCAGGTTGTATCTTCACTTTGTTGATTGTTTCCTTTGCTGTGCCGAAGCTTTTTAACTTCATGTAACCCTATTTGTCCATTTTTGCTTTGGTTGTCTGTGCTCGTGGGATATTACTCAAGAAATCTTTGCCAATCCAATGTCCTGGAGATTTTCCCCAATGTTCTCTTGTAGTAGTTTCATAGTGTGTAGTCTGAGATTTCAGTCTTTAATTCATTTTCACTTGACTTTCATATATTGTAAAAGATAGGGGTCAAATTTCACCTTTCTACATATAGATATCTAGTTTTTCCATCACCACTTATTGAATAGACTGTTTGTCCTCTGCTGTACATTCTTGGCACTTTTGTCAAAAATGAGTTCACTGTAGTTTGTTCCTGGGTTCTCTATTCTATTCCATTGGTCTGTGTGTCTGTTTTTATGCCAGTATCATGCTGTTTTTGTTACTATAGTTCTGTAGTATAATTTGAAGTCAGGTAATGTGATTCTTCCAGTTTTGTTCTTTTTGCTTAGGAGAGCTTTGGGTATTCTGGGTCTTTTGTGCTTTCACATATATTTTAGGATTTTTTTTCTATTTATTTGAAGAATGTCATTGGTATTTTGATATGGATTCCACTGAATCTGAAGATTGCCTTGGGTAATATGGATATTTTAACAATATTGATTCTTCAATCCATTCACATGGACCATCTTTCCATTTTTGTATGTGTGTCCTCTTCAGTTTCTTTTATCAGTATTTTATACTTTTCATCATAGAGATATTTCACTTCTTTGGTTAAAATATTTCCTAGGTAATTTATTTGATGTGTAGCTATTATAAATGGGATTACTTTTTTGATTTCTTTTTCAGATTGGTCACTGTTCACATATAGAAATGCTACTGATTTTTGTATGTTGACTTTTGTATCCTGCAACTTTACTGCATTTATCATTTCTAAAAGTTTTTTTAGTACAGTCTATGTTTTTTCAAATAAAAGATCATATTATCTGCAAACTAGAATAATTTGACTTCTTCCATTTCAGTTTGGATGCATTTCATTTCTTTCTCTTGTCTGATTGCTCTAGATAAGACTTCTAGTAACATGTCTAATAACTGGTGAAAGTGGACATCATCATTGTGCTCCAGATCTCAGTGGAAAGTCAGTTTTTTTTTCATTCAGTATGATATTAGCTATGGGTCTGTCATATGTGGCTTTTATTGTGTTGAGGTATATTCCTTCCACAACCAGTTTTTAAGAGTTTTTATCATGAAGGGATGTTGAATTTTGTCAAATGTTTTTTCATCATCAATTGAAATAATCATACGTTTTTTGTGACTCATTCTGTAGATATGCTGCACCACTTTGAATGATTTGTGTCTGTTGAACCATTCTTGCATCCTTGGGAAAAAAATCCCACTTAGTTATGATGAATGGTCTTTCAAATGTTTTGTTGAGGCCGGGTGTGCTGGCTTACGAGTGTAATCCCAGCACTTTGGGAGGCTGAGGCAGGTGGATCACTAGAGGCCAGGAGTTTGAGACCAGCATGGCCAAAATAGTGAAACCTCGTATCTACTAAAAATACAAAAATTAGCTGGGTTTGGTGGCATGCACCTGTAATCCCAGCTACTCGAGAGGCTGAAGCAGGAGAATCACTTGAACCTGGGAGGCTCACCTGCAGTGAGCCGAGATCATGCCACTGCATTCCAGCCTGGGTGACAGAGCAAGACATGGTCTCAAAAATAAAATAAAATAAAATAAAATAAAATAAAATAAAATAAAATAAAATAAAATAAAATTGTATTGTTGAATTCAGTTTGCTAATACTTTGTTAAGGATTTTCCCATGTATATTTATCAGAGATATCGGCGTTTAGTTTTCTTTTTTTTTTAAATTTGTCTTTGTCTAGATGTGGTATTAGGGTAATACTGACCTCACAGAATGAGTATGGAAGTATTTCTACCTCCCCTATGTTTCAGAACAGTTTGAGTAGATTAGTATTAGTTCTTCTTTAAACGTTTGGTAGAATTCAGTAGTGAAGCCATTAGGCTTTTCTTTACTGGGAGATATTTTATCGTGGTTTTGATCTCCTTACTTGTTATTGATCCATTCAGGTTTTGGGTTTTTTCATGGTTCAATTTTGCTAGGTTGTATGCATCTAGGAATCTGTCCATTGCATCTATATTTTCTAATTTATTGGCATACAGTTTTTCAGAGTAGCCATTAACAACCCTTTAAATTTTGCTTGTATCAGTTGCAATGTCTCCTTTTTTATTTCTGGTTTTATTTATTTGGTCTTCTCCCTTTTTTTTCTTGGCTGGGCAAGGTGGCTCATGCCTGTAATCCCAGCACTTTGGGAGGCCAAGGCAGTGGCTCACCTAAGGTCAGGAGTTTGAGACCAGCCTGACCAACATGGAGAAACCCCGTCTCTACTAAAAATACAAAAAATTAGCCAGGCGTGGTGGCACATGCCTGTAATCCCAGCTACTTGGGAGACTAAGGCAGGAGAATCGCTTGAACCAGGGAGGTGGAGGTTGCAGTGAGCTGAGATCGCACCATTGCAGTCCAGCCTGGGCAACAAGAACAAAATTGTGCTCCCCCCCACCAAAAAAAAGAAAAAAAATGTTCTATAAACGTCTATTATATCTATTTGTTCTGTAGTGCAGATTAAGTCAGGTGTTTCTTTGTTGATTTTCTTCTGGAAAATCAATCCACTGCTGAAATTGCAGTGCTGAAGTCTCCCGCTATTATGGTAATAGGGCCTATCTCTCTTTCTAGATCTAATAGTATTTGCTTTATATATCTCAGTGCTCCAGTGTTGGGGACGTGTTCATTTAAAATAGTTATATCTTCTTGCTGAATTGACCACTTTATCATTATATAATGATCTTTTTTGTCTCTCTATAGCTTTTGTTTTAAAATCCATTGTGTCTGATGTAAGAATAGCTACTTTTGCTCTTTTTTGGTTAACATTGGCATGGCATATCTCTTTGCATCCCTTTATCTTTAGTCTATATGTATATGTGGAAGTGAAGTGTGTTTCTTGTAGGCAACAGATCATTGGGTATTTTTTAAAATCTATTCAGCCACCTAAGTCTTTTCATTGGACAGTTTTGTTTATTAACATTCAATGTTATTATTGATCAGTTGGAACTTACTCTTGCCATTTTGTTATTTGTTTTCTGATTGCTTTGCCATCTTCTCCTCCTTTCCTTCCTTCTTGTCTTCCTTTTGGTAAAGGTAATTTTCTCTGATAGTATGCTTTGATTTGTTGCTTTTTGTGTATGTGTATCCATTGTGTATTTTTCAATTTGAGGTTACTGTAAGGCTTGAAGATGCTATTTTATAACCCATTATTTTAAACTGATGACAACTTGACACTGATTGCATAAACAAACATGAATAAAGAAAACTAATAAAAACTCTACACTTTAACTTCATCTCCCTACATGTTAACTTTTTGTTGTTTCTATTTATGTCTTATTGTACTATTATCTATGCTTTGAAAAGTTGTTGTAGTTACTATTTTTGATTGGTTCATCATTTAGTCTTCCCACTAAAGTCAAGAGAAGTTTACACATCACAATTACAGTGTTATACTAATTGTGTTTTTCTCTGTGCTTACCATTATCTGTGAGTTTTGTACCTTCAGGTGATTTCTTCTTGCTCATTAACATCTTTTTCTTTCAAACTGAAGATCTCCCTTTAGCATTTCTTGTAGGACAGGTCTGGTGTTAATGAAATCACTCAGCTTTTGTTTGTCTGGCAAGGTCTTTTACTTCTTCATCACACTTAAAGGATATTTTCACCAAATATACTGTTCCAGGTTAAAAGTTTTTTTCCTTCCGCTCTTTAAATATGACATGCCACTCTCTCCTAGCCTGTAAACTTTCCACTGAAAAGTCTGCTGACAGATGTATTGGAGCTCCTTTGTATGTTATTTGTTTCTTTTCTTTTGCTGCTTTTAGAATCCTTTCTTTTGGTGTTTTAGACATGAAGTCCTTGCCCATGCCTATGTCCTAAATGGTACTGCCTAGGTTTTCTTTTAGGGTTTTTATGGTTTTAGGTCTAACATTTAAGTCTTTAATCCATCTTGAATTAATCTTTGTATAAGGTGTAAGGAAGGGATCCAGTTTCAGCTTTCTACATATGGCTAGCCAGTTTTCCCAGCACCATTTGTTAAATAGGGAATCCTTTCCACTATTCACAATAGCAAAGACTTGGAACCAACCCAAATGTCCAACAATGATAGACTGGATTAAGAAAATGTGGCACATATATACACCATGGAATACTATGCAGCCATAAAAAATGATGAGTTCATGTCCTTTGTAGGGACATGGATGAATCTGGAAACCATCATTCTCAGCAAACTATCACAAGGACAAAAAACCAAACACTGCATGTTCTAACTAATAGGTGGGAATTGAACAATGAGGACACTTGGACACAGGAAGGAGAATATCACACACCGGGGCCTGTTGTGGGGTAGGGGGAGAGGGGAGGGATAGCATTAGGAGATATAACTAATGTAAATGACGAGTTAATGGGTGCAGCACACCAACATGGCACAAGTATACATAAGTAACAAACCTGCACGTTGTGCACATGTACCCTAGAACTTAAAGTATAATAAAAATATACGTATTAAAAACAAAAAGAATCCTTTCTGTATCCTTGACCTTTGGGAGTGCGATTATTAAATGCCTTGAGGTAGTCTTCTTTAGATTAAATCTGCTCGTTGTTCTACAACCTTCTTGTACTTGAATATTGATGTCTTTCTTTGGGTTTGGGAAGTTCTCTGATATTATTCCTTTGGATAAACTTTCTTCTCCTATCTCTTTTTCTATCTCTTCTTGAAGTCCAATAGCTCTCGGATTTGCACTTTTGAGACTATTTTCTAATGTTGTAGACATGCTTCATTTTTTTCCAACTTTTTTCTGTCTCCTCTGACTGTGTATTTTCAAGTAGCCTGTCTTCGAGCTCACTAATTATTTCTTCTGCACCATCTAGTCTGCTATGAGGAGACTCTGACGCATTCTTCGGCATGTCACTTGCATTTTTTAACTCCAGAATTTCTGCTCAATTCTTTTTGATTATTTCAATATCTTTGTTAAATTTATCTGATAGGATTCTAAATTTCTTCTCTGTTTTATCTTGAATTTCTTTGCATTTCCTCAAAACAGCTATTTTGAAATCTCTGTCTGAAATGTCACATATCTTTGTTTCTCCAGGATTGGTCCCTGGTGCCTCATTTAGTTCATTTGGTGATGTCATGTTTTTCTGGATGGAGTTGATGCTTATAGATGTTTTTTTGGTGTCTGTACATTGAAGAGTTGGGTATTTATTGTAGTCTTCAGAGTTGTGGCTTTTTTGTGCCTGTTGTTTTTGGGAAGGCTTTCCAGGTATTCAAAGGGACTTAGGCCTCAAGTCCAATAATGCTGTGGTTTTTGCAGACTTGTAGAGGTACTGCCTTGGTGGTCTTATATAAAAGTGAGAGGAATTCTCTGCATTACCAGGCAAAGACTCTTGTTTCCTTATTTCCTCCCAAACATACTAAGTCAGTCAGTCTTTCTCTCTCTCTGTCTTTCTTCCTGTCATTCTTTCTGCTGAGCCACTTGAAACTGGAGGTGTGGGGATGCAAGAACTCCTGTGGCCACCAACACTGGAACTGTGCTGAGTCAGACCGGAAGCCAGCAGAGCACTCAGCCTTGACCAAGGCCCTTCCCTTCAAGGTGGCAAGTTCCCCTAGGTCCCATGCATGTCCAGAGATGCTATCTGGAAGCCAGGGATTATAGTCAAAAACATTACCAATTTACTTGACACTCTATTCTATTGCAGCTAAGCCGGCACTCAAACTATAATAGAAAGTTATTCCCACTCTTCCTTCCCCTTACCACAGGCAGAGGAACTTCTCCTTGTGGCCACCACCAACACCAATCCATGAGAGCATCTGCCAGGCCATTGCTGATGTTTGCTTAAAGCCCAAGGGCTCTTTCATCAGCTTATGGTGAATGCTGTCAGGCAGGATACTTAATCTTCAGCGCAGTGGGCCCAGGGCAGGTTCAGAAATACTATCCAAATGCTCAGACCTGGACTTGGGGACCTCAAGAGCCTGCTTGTTGCTCTATCCCACTGTGGCCCAGCTGGTACATAAGGTACAAGACAAAGTCCCTTTTACTTTTCCCTCTGCATTTTTCAAGCAGAAGGAGTCTTTCACTGTAGTCACAACTAGGAATGTGCTGGGTCTCCACTGAAGCCAGCACATCTCAGAGCCCAGTGCCCATTGAATACTTCCTGGTTATTGCTAGTGGTTATTCAGGGCCCAAGGGCTCTTTAGTCAGCAGGTGATGAATCCTGCCCAGACTTGGTCTTTCCCTTCAAGGTAGCAGGTTCCCCTTTGGCCCAGGGTGTGTCTAGAAATATTGTCTGAGAGCTAGGGCCTGGAATGGGGGACCCAGAACTCTGCCCAGCTTCCTATCCTACTGTGGCTGAGCTGGTATCCAAGATGCAAGATAAAGGCCTCTTTACTCTTCACTCTCCCCTCCTGAAGCAGAAGGTAGGAGTCACTTTCTCTGCTATGAGCTGCACCGCCTGGAGTCGGGGGAGAGATGGTGTAAGCCCTCCCTTAGCCATTTCCTAGGTCACATGCCACCATAGTTTACTGGCTCTAAGCCCAATCTGGCACTAAGAGTTGCCTAGAAATTGCAATCTCTGTGTCCTAGATGGACTTTCAAGTTTACCTATTGCTCCAGAACACTTCAGCCTTTGGTGGTGAAGCTTGCCAAGAAACTCAAGTTCTGACCACTCAGATGGACAAGTCCCCTCTGGCCAGGGCTGGTCTAAATGCTCTACTCATAAGCAGGCACTGGCTGAGCTCAACACAACTTTATTCTCTGCTATGGCAGGGCAGCACTGAGTTCAATTTAAGTCCCCCAGTTGCTGTGCTCTCTCTTCCCAAAGTGCACAGTTTATCTCTCTGTGCTGCACAGCCCCTACCAGGGGAGAGGGGAGGGGTGGCATCTGCGATGTAAGACTGTCTCTCCTGCCCTTCTCAGTGCCTCTTTCTATAATATGAAGTTAAAATCAGGTACTCTAGTTGCTCACCTTATTTTTGGTTCTTACGACGGTGCTTTTTTGTGTGCAGATCCTTATTCAAATTTGGGGCTCCGGTAGGTGGCACAAAAAGTGTAGGCTTCTGTTCTGCCATCTTACCCCACCTGTACAATCCTCTTAAATGCAAAGTTTCCACTTGATACCTGATACATTATAACGTTATCTTGCCCTAATGTGCTATGTATTTATCTCTAGTTTACCATAGCTAGAAACAGTTTTTTAGCTAGAGGTCAATCTCTGAGTCAATGAGTTATTCCAAATACCTGACTGCTGTGCCTTCTCTGAGAATTTTTGAAATGAAGCCTATTCTGACAGTGTGGAAAGAGCCTGGAGGAAATGCAGTGAAGAGAGAGAAGGGGACAGTGAATTATGTAAAGAACACCCCTCTAGAAGTTATAAGACAAAAAAGGGAAAAATGCTAGCATAAAAATGAACACCCTAAATTCAAAGTATTTATATTTTTGTGGTTTCTGTCTTTTATAAAAATTGTATTTTTATTATAGAAAAAATTATATAACTTATACAAGGAAGAGTGTATCATTGTATGAAAATAGTACTTAAAAAATTCAAAGTAGCTCTTGAAGGGAAAACAGCAGAGGCTAAGTTAATTTTTTCACCCTTGTTTAAAATCACACCTAAGGCATCCATATACAGATCCTTTAGCAAATACCTCATTAGTCTTGCATATATTTTAGGAATGCTTTCAAGAAGAAGTACACCTCTATACCTACTTACAGCTGAACATAGGTTTGTGTTGACTAAACATAGAGATCTGTTCAATCAAATAGGCACATCCACAAACTCTTCTTTGTATTCATCCAAATACATAGGGATATAAACATTGATACCCATACTCAGAGGAAGTATCTATATAAGCTGAAACTAGTTCTTCAGTTTTAGCAAAAAAAAAAAAAAAAAAAAAAAAGGAGAGCTGTTTTACTCACAACAATATTTTAGACCTTTGTAAGTAGAATGCTTTTTTCCTTCTACTTGTAAAATCTGGCTGTATAAGAGATCCCAAGTTACCACTAGAATATCTTAGGATTTTAAAGTTAAAAATAAACATTATACAAAATGAAGTTAGTTTTGCACTTCCCTACTAATGCTGTATGCAGTGATTTTATAAGTGCTTTAGGATAGCCTAAAGTAATAAGTTTCTGGCCTCATTACAGGAGCATTTTGGGCTGGCCTCAGGAAACCTGCAGTGGAGACTGCCTAGTGCCCATGGAAGGTGCTGAGGAGAAAAGATCCTCTTTGAAACAAACACTGTAACCTTCAGTCCTATAGACGTGCTTAGGGATTTAAATAAGCAAGTTTCAGACATGCCAATGAAAAGACCCAGACAATGGGGTTTTCTAGATATACAATCATGTCATCTGCAAACAGGGACAATTTGACTTCCTCTTTTCCTAATTGAATACCCTTTATTTCCTTCTCCTGCCTAATTGCCCTGGCCAGAACTTCCAACACTATGTTGATTAGGAGTGGTGAGAGAGGGCATCCCTGTCTTGTGCCAGTTTTCAAAGGGAATGTTTCCAGTTTTTGCCCATTCAGTATGATATTGGCTGTGGGTTTGTCATAGATAGCTCTTATTATTTTGAGATACGTCCCATCAATACCTAATTTATTGAGAGTTTTTAGCATGAAGGGTTGTTGAATTTTGTCAAAGGCCTTTTCTGCATCTATTGAGATAATCATGTGATTTTTGTCTTTGGTTCTGTTTATATGCTGGATTCCATTTATTGATTTACGTATATTGAACCAGCCTTGCATCCCAGGGATGAAGCCCACTTGATCATGGTGGATAAGCTTTTTGATGTACTGCTGGATTCGGTTTGCCAGTATTTTATTGAGGATTTTTGCATCAGTGTTCATCAAGGATATTGGTCTAAAATTCTCTTTTTTGGTTGTGTTTCTGCCCGGCTTTGGTATCAGGATGATGTTGGCCTCATAAAATGAGTTAGGGAGGATTCCCTCTTTTTCTATTGATTGGAATAGTTTCAGAAGGAATGGTACCAGTTCCTCCTTGTACCTCTGGTAGAATTCGGCTGTGAATCCATCTGGTCCTGGACTCTTTTTGGTTGGTAAGCTATTGATTATTGCTACAATTTCAGAGCCTGTTATTGGTCTATTCAGAGATTCAACTTATTCCTGGTTTAGTCTTGGGAGGGTGTATGTGTCGAGGAATTTATCCATTTCTTCTAGATTTTCTAGTTTATTTGCGTAGAGGTGTTTGTAGTATTCTCTGATGGTAGTTTGTATTCCTGTGGGATCAGTGGTGATATCCCCTTTATCATTTTTTATTGTGTTTATTTGATTCTTCTTCTTTTCTTCTTTATTAGTCTTGCTAGCAGTCTATCAGTTTTGTTGATCCTTTCAAAAAACCAGCTCCTGGATTCATTACTTTTTTGAAGGGTTTTTTTTTGTGTCTCTATTTCCTTCAGTTCTGCTCTGATTTTAGTTATTTCTTGCCTTCTGCTAGCTTTTGAATGTGTTTGCTCTTGCTTTTCTAGTTCTTTTAATTGTGATGTTAGGGTGTCAATTTTGGATCTTTCCTGCTTTCTCTTGTGGGCATTTAGTGCTATAAATTTCCCTCTACACACTGCTTTGAATGTGTCCCAGAGATTCTGGTATGTTGTGTCTTTGTTCTCGTTGGTTTCAAAGAACATCTTTATTTCTGCCTTCATTTCGTTATGTACCCAGTAGTCACTCAAGAGCAGGTTGTTCAGTTTACATGTCTCCTTAAGCTGATAAGCAACTTCAGCAAAGTCTCAGGATACAAAATCAATGTACAAAAATCACAAGCATTCTTGTACACCGATAACAGATAAACAGAGAGCCAAATCATGAGTGAACTCCCATTCACAATTGCTTCAAAGAGAATAAAATACCTAGGAATCCAACTTACAAGGGACGTGAAGGACCTCTTCAAGGAGAACTACAAACCACTGCTTAATGAAATAAAAGAGGATACAAACAAATGGAAGAACATTCCATGCTCATGGGTAGGAAGAATCAATATCGTGAAAATGGCCATACTGCCCAAGGTAATTTATAGATTCAATGCCATCCCCATCAAGCTACCAATGACTTTCTTCACAGAATTGGAAAGAACTACTTTAAAGTTCATATGGAACCAAAAAAGAGCCCGCATCGCCAAGTCAATCCTAAGCCAAAAGAACAAAGCTGGAGGCATCACGCTACCTGACTTCAAACTATACTACAAGGCTACAGTAACCAAAACAGCATGGTACTGGTACCAAAACAGAGATATAGATCAATGGAACAGAACAGAGCCCTCAGAAATAACGCCGCATATCTACAACTATCTGATCTTTGACAAACCTGAGAAAAACAAGCAATGGGGAAAGGATTCCCTATTTAATAAATGGTGCTGGGAAAACTGGCTAGCCATATGTAGAAAGCTGAAACTGGATCCCTTCCTTACACCTTATACAAAAATTAATTCAAGATGGATTAAAGACTTAAACGTTAGACCTAAAACCATAAAAACCCTAAAAGAAAACCTAGGCATTACCATTCAGGACATAGGCATGGGCAAGGACTTCCTGTCTAAAACACCAAAAGCAATGGCAACAAAAGCCAAAATTCACAAATGGGATCTAATTAAACTAAAGAGCTTCTGCACAGCAAAAGAAACTACCATCAGAGTGAACAGGCAACCTACAAAATGGGAGAAAATTTTTGCAACCTACTCATCTGACAAAGGGCTAATATTCAGAATCTACAATGAACTCAAACAAATTTACAAGAAAAAAACAAACAACCCCATCAAAAAGTGGGCGAAGGACATGAACAGACACTTCTCAAAAGAAGACATTTATGCAGCCAAAAAACACATGAAAAAATGCTCATCATCACTGGCCATCAGAGAAATGCAAATCAAAACCACAATGAGATATCATCTCACACCAGTTAGAAGGCAATCATTAAAAAGTCAGGAAACAACAGGTGCTGGAGAGGATGTGGAGAAATAGGAACACTTTTACATGTTGGTGGGACTGTAAACTAGTTCAACCATTGTGGAAGTCAGTGTGGCGATTCCTCAGGGATCTAGAACTAGAAATACCATTTGACCCAGCCATCCCATCATGGGTATATACCCAAAGGACTATAAATCATGCTGCTATAAAGACACATGCACACGTATGTTTATTGCGGCATTATTCACAATAGCAAAGACTTGCAACCAACCCAAATGTCCAACAATGATAGACTGGATTAAGAAAATGTGGCACATATACGCCATGGAATACTATGCAGCCATAAAAAAGGATGAGTTCATGTCCTTTGTAGGAACATGGATGAAATTGGAAATCATCATTATCAGTAAACTATTGCAAGGACAAAAAACCAAACACCGCATGTTCTCACTCATAGGTGGGAATTGAACAATGAGAACACGTGGACACAGGAAGGGGAACATCACACTCTGGGGACTGTTGTGGGGTGGGGGGAGCGGGGAGGGATAGCATTAGGAGATATACCTAATGCTAAATGACGAGTTAATGGCTGCAGCACACCAGCATGGCACATGTATACATATGTAACTAACCTGCACATTGTGCACATGTACCCTAAAACTTAAAGTGTAATAATAATAAAATAAAAAAAAGAAAAGACCCAGAACATACACCTGATGAAAGTAAAAGTTATTTTAACTGAGATGTTCCACATGAAAATTAGCATTATTAGTCTGGGAACTACACTCTGTAGCTGTGCTTCTGAAAGTTTAGTGAGCATCACCATCATTGGGAGGGCTTGTTAAAACATAGATTGCTGGACCCACTCCCAGAGCTTCTGATAGAGATAGAGAGTGATGTAGCAAAAAAAGGACTTATCAGAATCTTCCAGGGAGTGGAATTGAGATCTGAGTGGGAATATGTACTTTTGCAAAGTTCTTTAGGGAATTGTACTTCATTCCTCTATTATCCTCAACCCCAATTCTCCAGCCTGATAACTAGTGGGATAGACAAATAATGCAGTTTCTATCATAGAAGTGGATATTGCTAGCCTTAAAAAAACTCTGGGAAGTACAAATACGTGTTATAGATTAAGAGTTATCATGAAGTGAGGGAAAAAATATGAACAGAAGTCCCTAAGACCTGCATCATCTTTGCAAAATCATCATAGGCTCTGGAAATAAATACTTACTTCTTTTTTATGCTAACGTGAACTTAAAGGTATTGGTTAAATGAGAATGAAGTAATAAAATAAAAGGAAGAAAACATATTTACAGAAAATTTGTGCTAAAAATTTATTCTCTGGTAATGTTGATTAGAAGATATTTTGTAGTCCTAGCCAATTAAATCAGCTTCCGTTACTACAAAAATGGAAAGAGTTATTCTGAGTGTTTTAGCAGAGAGAAGGCAGAGAGAATGAACAAGAAGTCCAAGGACAACAAACACTTTCCCTTTAAGGCAAGAAAGAAATATTCAGAAAACAAACACACAAACAAACAAAACTTGCATTTCAGCTTCTGAAATCCAATGAAAATGGTTTTAACTCTCCAAGCTGTAGCTATGGAGCAGCTAGCCCTCAAGTCATTGGGCTAATGATGTGGCTGATTGCTTCTATGCACAGAATCATTATGTCTGATATGGGCAAGTTGCTTAACGTCTTTTGGTCCCAGTTTCCTCATCTGTAAAATTAGGAAGTTGGAAGTGATGATTTCTGAATTCCCTTCTAGCCCTAACATTTTATGATTTAGTGCCTGACTGGCAATGTTGCCTCTTAAGTGCTACTGTGCACAGCCGTGCATAACTTAAAATACTCCTACTCAGGGTGCCAGCTTGTCTTCACAATTGAAAATAAAAAGAGTTGGCTTTAGGCAAAATAGTGAAGTCATTCAAGTTTTATTTAATCTTCCTTATGTCTTATTTAAACCTGACTTTTGTGCCCTTTCATGAAACTAAGATTACCTTGCTTTTCTTTACTATCCTCTCTTTATAACTGCCTTTGCTCCCATTACTGAGAGGATTTGCTATTATTTACAAGTTGGTGTGATTAGATTTTTTTTGTAAGTGTATGAGCTCTTTCTAGCAATAAGTTTTTTTTTTTACCTAAGACTAATTTTTTAAATGAACAAACTATGTGTCTTTGTCCATTCGTGTGGATATAAATGAATATCTGAGGCTGGGTAATTTATTTATTGTTTTTTATTTTTTATTTTTTTCTGATGGAGTTTTACTCTGTCTACCAGGCTGGAGTGCAGTGACACGATCTCAGCTTACTGCAACCTCAGCTTCCTGGGTTCAATCAATTCTCCTGCTTCAGCCTTCTGAGTAGCTGGGATTACAGGTGCACACCACCATGCCCAGCTAATTTTTGTATTTTTAGTAGACACAGGGTTTTGCCATGTTGGCTAGGCTGGTCTTGAACTCCTGGCCTCAAGTGATCCACACGCCTTGGTATCCCGAAGTGCTGGGATTACAGGCATGTGCCACCATGCTCGACCTGGGTAATTTAAAAAGTAAAGAGATTTGTGGGGCTCATGCTTCTGCAGTTGTACAGAATCATGACACCAGCATCTGCCTCTGATAAGGGCCTAAGTAAGCTTCCTACCATAGTGGAAGGTGAAGGGGAGTGGGTGAGTGCAGAGATCATGTGGTGAGAGACAAAGCAAGAGAGAAAGAAGAGGCTTTTTTAAACAACCAGCTCTCACAGGTACTAAGAGTAAGAACTCACTCACTCCTGCTAGAATCATACCATCCCATTCATGAAGGATCCATCCCCACAACTCAAACACATCCCACCAGGCCCACCTCCAACACTGGAGATCAGATTTCAACATAAGACTTGGTGGGGTCAAAGAAAACATATCCAAATTATAACACTATGCTGTTGCTTTCAAAGGAATGTTGGACATTGGTATGCAGGAAATGTTTATTAGGTAACTGATAACCTCTCTAAGGTGTGGATGCCTGTAGGTTGATTTAAGAAAATGATTAAAGTCAGATAATGACACCAAAACTTGGTGCAGTCAACAATTCCAGATCCAAGGAAAGAGCCTGGAAAATGAGGTAAAAACAAAAATGAAAACAAAAACACAAAAAACAAAAAGAAAACAAGCAAAATATCTGGCAAAAAAAACCTTGAGAACTCAGAGGACAGAAGAAAATCTTGGTAGACCTAAATGAAAGGAAACTGTTCCTCAAGTACATTCTCACATAATCCAGAAGAATACCAAAGCATGCTGTCATAAAGAGCTAAAATAAATGTCCAAGTTTGGTTAGTTTGATGCAAAAAAAAAAAAAGTTAAAATAATTACAACTGCCTTGTCAAGGGGTTCTGTAGGCATAATACCAGGAGAATTCCTGACAGAATCCTTCCTGTTGTCCCTGACATCACACCATACCTTCCCCTAAGTTTGACTCCTTGGAGAAGCCTGGTAGGTTGGTCTAGAATCCCTGAAGCCTGTCTGTGTTTCTCCCAGCTTCTTTCTTATCTCCCTCCCTTTTCTAGAAAGGCACTCTGTGAAGGAACCTGACTAGTTGGGAGATAAAAAAGAGCATGTGTGCAAGAGTTATTGGCTTTTGACCAGGACATCTAACTTGCAGCCTTCTTTCCTGAGCGCTAGTTTGCCTCTATACCTGTGTCACTTTCCAGTGCTTTCCTCTGCCTCTTCCTCCTCTCCTTCATTTTGTTACCTGCCATGGTAAAGCCTGTGATCACGTTCTTATGCTTTTGACCTCTCATTCAACGCTGAATGATGTAGGGTTACTATAACCACAGTCTTGGCATGTAAGACATCTGGCATATTATCTTCCAGACAGGGAATAGCTGATAAAAGTCTCAAAAAATTGGCAAGAGGAAAAGATAGAGAAGAGGAGGAGGAAAGAACAAAAGGAGTTTTAGTCCCAGGCTGAAGTGGACAACATGAGGTGAATCAAAATTTAAAATTAGAAAATAGCTTTTGAACTATTAGTTAGTGGATATATGTAAACAAAAAAAAAGCTGATTGGTACAATTTGAAGATAATGTAGATATATGTAAACAACAAAAGAAAGCTGATTGGTACAATTTAAAGATAATGTAAGTAGTAACAAAGGAAACCGATTTTTATTAATAAAAGATGTCTTTACTAGGAAAGACATATTAACTTCAAAAATTTACATAAGTTGATTTATTTCCTGTGCTTAATAATTACACAGAATAGTATTACCTAGTAATTAATCATATTAATGATACATAAAAGTTTATTCTAAGTTTGATATGACTACAACATGGTATTTTGGTAAATATGCCATCATGCTATGTCTTCAGAGTTCGTTTTTGTATGGAGCATAGTTATCTGTTCATAAGTCAAAAAGAAATTAGAGAAAAGGGTCAATGATGGAACTTTTATGTTTATAGATTCATTCTTTAAGATAAATTAATATTGGCCCCTTTACAATCTCCACTCAGAGGAAAAGATAAAACTACTGCTTTTATCCATTTCAAAACATTAGGAATAAGCTATTCTTACATGAACTCTGATCCAACTCAAGTTTTGTTCTTAATTGTTCCCTTCACAGAGACATGGTTTGAAAAAGACCCAACAAACCAACCCTTTTATTTTTACATCCACTGGCTGGAATAAGCCCAGGTTATACATTTTTAAATAATCACAACCAATTTTGCTTTACTCTTCAACACTTTTATGTTGAATACAGAATTCAAGAGTCCCTTATATTTCAAGAGCCCCTTTTAAGAAATTCAGATGAATTATTTGATTAGTCTTAACCCCAATTCACTCTTCATATTTTACCCAAGTGTAGAAACCTAGACTGTTTTCCAAGTGTCCTTGGCTTTTCATAGAATAGCTACTGGTCCTAGATGTCCTGGGACATAGCTGAAAGGGAGACATGGGACATTTGCATATACCATAGCACATGGTATATGTAACATAACATAACATAATACAGGGCCCAATGAGAACAGAGTCCATTTCCCTGTACTTGAAATATTTCATCTTGGCAGGCTTTACAACTCACTATGGTCAAGAAAATGTGGCAGAAGTGATGTTATGCCATTTCTGTGTCTAGGCCTTAAGAGACTCTGTGCACTTCTGCTTTCTCCTGGGACACCTGCCTCCACCATAGCACAGTCTGCTATAGCAATATGTTATTGGTACAATTATCTACAGCATTTGTAGTCCTCCTTCCTCAATTGATGGCAACCCTGGGATTGGGGTGGGTGGACCCTTGGTGGAAACAGTAAAGAACCTTAATTTTCCCTTTGTTGCTGGCTCTTTTGTTCCTTTATAGTGATATCATATATGTGGCAAGTCCTAAGTGGGTTAATTTGTGAGACAGGACCATCTGCTTGGAAATTATATTTGACTCTGAAGGAAGACAGAGGAGACAAAGCAACACTGTAAGAAAATAAAGGAGAGACTTACCACTATGGATTGACCCTCGGTTGAGGTCTAAAGTAATAGAGGCGAAGATGACCTTCATCAGCGCTCAACTCAGCGAAAAGGAAAGTAGTACTGGATAAAGGGCACACATACTGTTCAAAAACATTGTACGTGTTTGCCTAGTATATATCTAGAGATACATTAAAATGTGTTAATAGAGCTAGTTTTTGTTTGTTTGCAGTCTCATTTAACAACAATACTAAAGCTAGTTGGCAGAGCACCTATGCTAGGATTTTTCTAAAGTGATGGCCAAATCCAATATGACAAAAATTACTGTATTATCCAAGTCTAAAGTACATAAAGGATGCTAGAAAAATAATTGGGTGGGAGTACTAGTGAATGGAGATTCTAAGGGAGTTTTTGGAGTGTTTTCAGTTTCCTTTTTCTTCCTACCTACAAAGGAGTGGAGGGAGGTACACCCTCCAAATCAAGCCAAGCAATGTGAGAGATGCAAGACAAAATATTGGAGAACACATAGACTTGTGCTTAATTCTTTCCAAAGGAAAAAAAAAAAAAACCTTTAAAGGTATCATCTAGCTGAAGCTATGAGAGCCAAATTAGGAAAAAGAGATAAATGAGGAAGACATTTATACAATAAACACAGGGAAGGAAGGTATATGCACAAGCTAGAGTAGATAAAAGGTAGTTAACCATGGGCCATCCAGGAAAGGTCATGTCAAAAAGGGGACATGCATCCTCAACAGATACAGTATGCTTGAAATGTATCGCCAGAGGACTAGCTGATGGGGGGTACTGAACAGAGAATGCTTCAGTGGAATTCCTCATGTAGAGGAGTTGCTCCATATCACAGAAGTACCCCATCTCAGAAAGGGCCCATATGTGGGTATTTGCTGTGCCAAAGTTGCTAATATTACATCATCAAGCCCCTAATCAGATGAAATCATTCCCCTTTCCATGCCCAACTGTGGAGGATCCTGGAGGAAGAGTACTGCCAGTAGGAAAGGAAGATTTTAAGAGATGAAAAGATACAAGATAAACGATAAACATGCATTCATTTCCTGATGCAGGTTTCCAGTGAAAGGAAGGAAAGGAAGTAGGAAAGGAAGATTTTAAGAGATTAAAGGATAAACGATAGAACATCCATTCATCTCCTGATGCAAGTTGCCAAGCCTGGGATGGGAGAAAGGAAAAAAAAAACTTTCATTTGAATTAAAGTCTCATTTTGATTCAGAACAGATGGGACTTTTTGAAGCATGAGAATTTGTTACCAATAAGCTTCCAGATAATCAGTGGAATCCAATAATAATAAATTGATGGCATATTGTGGGAGTGGGTTTTTCAGTGTGGGGGTGGTAATCTACAAATAACCAAAAGGAGAATGCTAGAATGATGTGTGCTAATGTGCTACAGTTGGAGACATCAGTAACAACTCTTGTTTACCTTAATATAGATATAAGTAACTATAGATAAATTATGTATAGATACGTGTGTATATATATATTCATATATACATACATATTTCTCTTCTCTTTCTGTGGAAGAGGCCTAAAACGATTGACTCCCCAGTAGTGAAATGAACACCTAATTCCCAGATACTGATTTCTAATACCATTTTCCAAGGAAAGAAACTAAGGCTTCTTGGAGAATTGGCTGATGCTGGTACTGGAGTGGGAAATATGCAAGATGAGCCTGGTGCATCTTGCAATGCCAGAAAGTAAGGAAGTGCTTTAAAAAATGTGGGGGGGCATATGAAATCAACACAGGAGAAGACTGAGAGAGTTCCCAATGGTCAAAAATGGAACAATTCTAACAGAAAAATAAATAAAGCAGTATTGGATTATAACCCACATGTAAAATAAATATCTATTAATCCATTATAGTATAAATAAATAATTGAATACATGAATAAACAGAGAAGGAAAACAACAAATCTGTGCGGAAGAATCCCAAATACATTAGGTAGATACTCCACCTTAAAGAATGAGAGCATAACTCCTCACTCCTTAAGTGTGGGCTACATATAATGGCTCCCTTCCCAAAGAGAACATTATGGAAATCCTGGGAGAGAAAAAGAACATTTGGCAAAAACTAAGAAAGCCTGAATAAACTATGGACTTTAGTTAATATAGGGATATAGGTTCATTAATTGTCACCAATGTACCATACTAATGTAAAAAGTTAATAATATGAGAAACTGCATGTGAGATAAAAGGAGGATATAGAAACTCCCTGTACTCTCTGATCAGTTTTTCTGTAAATGTAGAACTGTTCTAAAAAAATTGTCTATTAAAAATAGTAGCAGATGGATAGGTAAGAAGAGCTCACTGGATGGGTGGTAAGTTTACCGTGATTTTCCTCCATTACCCCCTGACTGAACTCAATTCAGACTGAAATTCTTCAGTGGCATCAGAGCAGGCAGAGAGAGCTTCAGGAAAAACCTTCTAGTCCAGGCTCAAGAATAAGGAGAAGGGTCTTATGTGCAGATGAAATGGAGAAAATTTTCCATTTTTTCTTCTTTTTCCTGTGTTTTCTTACATATAAGCCCCCAAACAATTCTATGACAGAAGCCTAAAACTGAGGGGACTTTCCTATTAAAGGAGCCATAGCCCCAAGCAGAAGGGGAACTCTTGTTACTTTTCTGTCTCTCTGTCCTCCTGCCTCTTAACTTCAAACACAGGTGTAGTCCAAGAAATTACACAGCACAGCAGAATATATAAAACTGTAGCTTATTTGATGGAGAAGTTTAAAGGGAGTACTGAGGTAATCACGGAGAAAAAGGAGAATGTGACTTCACAAAGTCCCTTATAAAGTTTTGGGCTTATCCCAAAACTGAGCATAAATGAATAGGACCCTAAACAGCGTGCATAGGCTTTGATAATTGAACTATGGGATAGACCACATTTGAGTCCTACATTGACCACTGGGTGATGCACACATGGCATAGATCTCAGTAGCCCTTCAAAGGCTTTGAAAGCTGAGCTGACATTGGAATCACAACCCATAGAAGGTAGATCAGGACTTGCAGGCTGCACCCGGACAGGATGATTGTCTTCTTAAAAATATAATTAGTAATCTCTACAGAGATAAAGTGAAACACAGAATCTTATAACAAAACATTCAAAATGGTTATGATACAATCCAAAAATTACTTGGCTTCTGAAGAACAAAGGAAATTTCAACTTGCATGAGAAAAGAACTGTTAAACTTCAACATTGAGATGACACAGAGGAATCATCCTTTATCTAAGGGAGAGCCACATGGAAAGTTCAGAACTGAAAAATATTATAACCAGAAACAAACAAACAAGCAAAAAATACTCTTACTGGATGGGCTTGATAGAAGATTGAGGAAGATAGAAAAGTCACTGAATTTGAAGATAGATCAGTAGAAGTTATCCAATATAAATAATGGAAAATAAAAAGATGAAAAAAAGTTAAATACAGGATAAAGGACAAGTGAACAAATACCAAAATGTCTAATCTCCATGCCATCTGTGCCCAGAAAGAAGAAAAAAAATGTAGTGCAAAAAATATTTTGAAAAACATGAGGGTTGAAAACTTCCGAAATTTGGCAAAAGACATTAACCTACATATTCAAGAAGCCCAGCGAATTGCAAAACAGATAAACCCAACGAAATCGATATCAATAATATCATAATTAGATTGCTTAAAACTAAAGATAAACAAAAAATCCTAAAAGTAACCAGGGAAAAATGATGCATACTTACAGTGCAATGATGAATCAAATGACTGTGGATGTCTCATCAAAAATTATGAGGCCAGAAAAATGTGTAACAAAATTTCCAAAATATTGGATGAAAATAAGTCTAATGCAGACTTCTATATCCAGCAGAAATATCCTTCAGGAATGAAATTCCTGATTTTCAGATTAAGGAAAACTAAAACGATTTCTGGATAGCAGACTTATTATAATAGAATTGTAAAGAAGTTTTTAAGACGTAAGAGAAATGATACCAAAAGAAAACTTGGAACATTGGAAATAGAAGAAGAACAACAGAAATGGTGAAATCAGAATAAATATAGAATATTCTCTTATTTTGTTTTATAAAATATATTTGGACAGTTGGAAGCAAAAATTATAACAATGTCTGATGAGGTTTTCAATGTGTGGGGATATAATGTATAAGACAACTACAACATAACGGAGGATGGGTAAGTGGATTTATATGGTGGTAAGGTTCTACTTCAAGTGGGGAAAACATCAGTAAAGTTAATTGTGTGAATTAAAGTACCCAGAGAAATCTCTGAAAATTATACAAAGGGAAATGGAAGTTAAAACTGCCATGAGATAGAGCCATCAAGCTTTGTGAAATGGCTAAAATAAAATATACTTGCAGTATCAAGTGCTATCAATGAAGAGGAGCAACTAGAACTCTCATATATTATGAGAGGGAATGAAAAATGAGTTAGCCATTCTGGAAACCAGTTTGGCAGTTTCTTTCTCTTTTTTTTTTTCAGACATAGTCTCGCTCTGTCTCCTAGGCTGGAGTGCAGTGGCGTGATCTCTGCTCACTGCAAGCTCCGCCTCCTAGGTTCACGCCATTCTCCTGCCTCAGCCTCCCAAGTAGCGGGGACTACAGGCGCCCGCCACCATGCCTGGCTAATTTTTTGTATTTTTAGTAGAGACGGGGTTTCACCGCATTAGCCAGGATGGTGTTGATCTCCTGACCTCGTGATCCACCTGCCTCGGCCTCCCAAAGTGCTGGGATTGCAGGCGTGAGCCACTGCGCCAGGCCAGCAGTTTCTTATAAAGTTAAATATCCACTTACCATGCGACCCAACAATCTCACTCTCACTCTTACGTATTCACATTTCATAAATAAAAAAGTTATATTCACGTAACTGTACACAAATGTGTATAGCAGCCCAAATGGCCTTCTATGAGAGAATAGATAAATCATAGTACATTCATACAGTGGAATACTATTCAGCAATAAGAAACAATGAACTATTGATACATGCCACATCTTGGATGAATCTCAATGGCATTTTGCTGATTGAAATGTCTTCTTTCCAAAAGCTTATACTCTATACAGATCAGACCAGCAGTTGTCAGATTCAGGGGGAATAGGAGATTATGACTACAAAAGGAGAACAAAGGGAGTCTTTTAAGGTGATGGAATTGTCCTGTATTCTGATTGTAGTGACAGTTATGCAAATTGATACATGTGTTAAAATTCATAGAACTGTAGAAACACATAGGCAAAGTTATTATATGTTATTTATTATAAGTTATTATTATGTATTATAAGTTATTATTAATTATTTTATTTAAAAGTATATACAGTATATATTTTAACAGTTTTATTGCAGTATAATTGATATAGAAAAAGTGCATATATTTAAAATATACATTTTGGTGACTTTTGCTGTATGTGTACAACCATGAAACTATCACCACAATCAAGGTAATAAACATATCCATCACCTCCAAGAGTTTTCTCCTGACTCTTTGTTCTTCTCTTTTCCTTATTGTTTTAACTTTGGCAATGTTAGAAATGCTTGTTCCCCAGTGTCATAAAGAAATAGCACTTGAACATAAATTTAATTTTCTCAGCAAGGCCACTGTTTTACTTTCTGCAGAAAGGGTACACTTGCCATCAGTTTTGCCACAAGAATACATTGAACAAAGGAGACAGGGTCATTTATAACTTGATGCGTCCACCCTACTGCTGTGTCTGGTTTCCATTGGCTGGAATGGGACCTCACATTCTGTATTTGTCCTGATTGACTAGCAACTTAGAACTTTTCAAAAGAGGCAAAGGCAGAGGAGAACAAAGGAAAGAGGAAGTAACTTGTGGAATGCCAAGGTAGGTAAAAACACCTCCAAATAAAGACGAGGAACAGGCTATGACCTAATGCTTGCTTGGACCAGCATAAGCATGCCAGGGCAAATATTTAGGCTAAATTGTGGGAGTTAAGAACACAAAGTATATTGATTTTTTTTTATTACGGTTAGCAGATATTTAAGAATGTTAGCCCAGGTGTTTCAATAAATTTTGTTTCTAAGAGAAGTTACTATTTGTTCTTAATTAGATGGGGAGGAAACTCTCTTTGAAGAGGAACCTCTATTCACATTTTACAGCAAGAACATATAATGTTAGATCAACCCCCTTAACAATTTTGAAGTTTACAAACAGTATTGTTAACTATAGGCACAGTGTTGTACAACACATCTCTAGAACTTATTCATCATGTAAAACTTAAACTTTATAGCCATTAATGAAACAGCAACTCCCCATTCTCCCTTTTCCCCAGCCCCTACCACCCACCATTCTATCTCTGCTTCTGTAAGTTTGACTATTTTAGATTACTCATATAACTGGAATAATGTAGTATTTGTCCATCTGTGACTGATTTTATCACATAGTAGTTCTTTAATTTTTTAAGGAACTACCATACTCTTTTCAACTGGCAAGTGGAAGTACATGAAACTGAAAACCTTCTGTACAAAAAATGAAACAATCAACAGAATGAAAAGGCAAATTATGAAATAAGAGAAAATATTTGCAAACCATATATCTGACAATGAGTTAATATCCAAAATGTTAAATATCAAAAAAAATTTCTTAAAGAAATGTCTACAATTCAATAGCAAAAAAAGAATACAAAAGAACAACAATAGCAAAAAGCAAATAACCTGATTAAAAATAGGCAAAGGACTTGAATAGAATAGATAGTTCTCCAAAGAAGACATACAAATGGCCAATAAATAGGCATGTAAAAAGGTGCTCATCATCACTAATCATCAGTGAAATGCCAATCAAAACTACAAAGAGTTCTCACTGATAAGTGGGAGCTAAACAATGAAACCCATGGACACAGGGAGGGGAACAACACACACAGGGCCTGTCGTGGTGGGTGGGGGTTGCTAGGGAAGGGAGAGCATTAAGACAAATAGCTAATGAATGCAGAACTTAATACCTAGGTGACGGGTTGACAGGTGCAGCAAACCACCATAGCACACATTTACCTACGTAACAAACCTGCACATTCTGCACATGTATCCAGGAACTTAAAGTAAAAGAAAAAAATCACAGAGCTATCTCCTCATAGCGTTTTGGATATTTAATATTTAGGATGGCTATTACAAAAAAAAAAGATAAAAAGTACACACACACACACACACACCCCGACACACACACACAGACACACACACATACACACATTTTTAAAGCATTCCACAGAGATTAAAAACAAGATTGAAATCAGAGGGACCAAATGAAATTTTTACCTTTGTGGGTACTGAAGGTAATAACATGGAATATCCTGTTGCCAAAATGTCTTTTGAACTTGAGGTCAGAGATAGCAGTCCAATAGTGCTAAATTCACAGAATGTTCTTCAGCTATTGGGCAAATTAAATAAAAAATATCACCAGGCCAGATGGCATTCACTAGAAGTGTTTTAAAGAAATTCTTTTAATGAGAACCTGGTTTCTATTCTCTTGAGTTTTTCACATCATAATCTGTTTCACCTCTGAATTTCCAGCTCTCAGAGCACCTACGGCACTTTTCATTTTTTGGCAGTTTATTGACAATTATAAGCACTTATGGGTGTGAAATATAAATTAATGATATTGAAGCCCAAATAAATGAGGGATACAATTAGGTTTCCAACTATAGTGATCAGTGAATGCTTGTCCATAAATGTTATCCTGAAATAGTCCTATTTGATGTCTTGTGGAGAGGAGGCAAAGATGAGTTTTATAATGAGGACCATTAATGTCCTGGATGCCAATCTTTTGGCCCCTGTGAAAATTATCAGGCAGAGAAGAAAAGCACCTGAAATCATAAAGTGAATTAGAGATTTAATATGGGATACACAGATAATTGCCACAAAAATAGCAGGAGAAAATGAGAAAAGATATTCTGGGCAACATAGAAATGAGAAATTGATGAAAGATCTTGAAAAGCTTTCCTTCCAATTCTTTCTTAGTCTCTTTTTCTCTCTTTCCTTCTTTCTCTCTTTCTCTCTCTCTCTTTTTTTTTTTTTTTTGACAGAGTCTTGCTGTGTCACCCAGGCTGGAGTGCAGTAGCGTGATCTCGGCTCACTGCAACCTCCATCTCCTGAGTTCAAGCAGTTCTCCTACCTCAGCCTCCTGAGTAGCGGGGATTACAGGCACCTGCCACCACGCCCAGCTAATTTTTGCATTTTTAGTAGAGATGGGGTTTTACCATGTTGGCCAGGCTGGTCTCAAACTCCTGACCTCAGGTGATCTACCTGTCTCGGCCTCCCAAACTGCTGGGATTATAGGCATGAGCCACTGTGCCTGGCCCTTATTTATTATATTCATATTTATTCATTTCCTTCAGTAAAGAAAGGAAACAAAAGGAATAAATTGAATATAACTTTAAAAAAGTGAATGTCTTCTCTGCTTTTTGTGCAATTATCCAGCAGGTTTATTGAAGTAACCTGGCAAGTGTCATCTCCTTTGTCCTTTGTTACCAAATGGCTGAAGTTTTTATAATTCTCTTTCCTGTTGTCTTTGACATCTTTATGAAAATCCTGACGTGACCCATCCTAGAGGATAACTGATTACTGAGACTTTGATAAAAGTAATTTCCCAATATCATTGTTATGATTGTTTTTCTTCACTTGGTTGAGGACAAAGGGCAACTATCATACCTGTTTCTCTCTCAGATGTCAGAAGATTTTCTTTTTTCTTTCTTTTTTTTTTTTTTTTTGAGACAGAGTCTTGCTCTGTCACCCAGGCTGGAGTGCAGTGGCGCGATCTCTGCTCACTGCAAGCTCTGCCTCCCGGGTTCACACCATTCTCCTGCCTCAGCCTCCCGAGTAGCTGGAACTACAGGCACCTGCCACCCCGCCTGGCTAATTTTTTGTATTTTTAGTAGAGACGGAGTTTCACCGTGTTAGCCAGGATGGTCTCAATCTCTGATGTCAGAAGGTTTTGAGGGCAAAACTAATTAGACTACTTTAATGCATAATTTCAGAAAGGAGATACAAAGTTTGCAGGTTTGGAAATGAGAACAAACAGAAATGGGAAAAAAGAAATTTTGAGAACTCAAGCTAAAGAAAACAGATTCTCCAAATGACAATTCATAAAAAGCTCTCATAGGTCAAGAATTCCCTGTTCCAGCTACCATAATAGACACTTTATATACACAATTCAAATGAATTCTTCCAGCAACCTTATGAAGTAGGTTGTAACAAAGCTGAAGTAGTCACTCACTGCAACACGTAGGTATTATCTATTGTTTAACAAGTAGTGATAGAACACGTGACATATAAAGACCACTCTGCTGGATGCTAGACTGGACATGGCAGAGATAGCTCCCTCCACTCTGGCCACGAAGCTTATTCTTTATGGGAAAATCAGATATTAAATAGTTATGTTCTAGGACTTTTCTAATGGGACAACTAACAAAACATGGAGGCCAAGGAAAGCCTTTTCAAAGTATTGATATTGAAGTTGAAACATAAAGAATATGAATAACCTGAGCTGAGTTAGATGTCTCTTCATTGTAATGCTATAGTTCACTCACCATACCACTATGTGCTCTCAGCTTACTTGCACCACATAATTCATAAAGATAGAAAGGCTAAGATATTGCTCCTGTTCTAGATGGTCTCACAGAAAATGTACAAAAGCAGATGATGAGATTTGAGGACACTGAACAAGACCTGATGTCCTAAACATTAATTCCACTTTCTGGTTAATAATTTGGGAGCTTTAAAAATACTTACATTTTAATTTGTCAATTGTTAAAATACAAATATTCCTAGGATATAAATAATAACTGCCACATACGTGGTGCTTACTTTGTGCCAGGTCCTATTACAAGAGCTTTACACGTATTAATTGAATTCATTCTCGTAACCAGCCTGTGAGAGAGACACTAGCCATTAACCTCATTATGTATAAGAGAAAAAGAAGGCACAGAGAGGTTAAGAAAATCCCCTGGGAGCACACAGCAAGTAGGTGGTGATGCAGGTCCCTTTTCTTACTGTCTTGGTCTTTACATTAATTTATCAACCAGTTGATAATAAGACCCTATAATTATAGAACACAGGACAGTTGTCAGGAAGAAATCAGAGGGTAATGAATAAATAGAGTGCAGGGAAGCAAGAAGAACCAGTTACAGGGGGGTTGATTCAGTCCTATCATAAGAGATAAAAAGATAAAAAGAAAAACTCCATAAGATTTACTTTAAAAAAAAATGCTGCCCCTACATAAGCATTTTTACTTATATTAACAGATATGCTCATTTTGACTAGCTGTATATTAGTGGTCCAATGTGAAACTTCTGGAAGTAAAAAAGTCCTATAAGAAAATTTTAAAGCTATAGCCCTACCTCCAGAAGAAATTCAAACACACATATATTTATATATAATTTTCAGGGTTTGAAGTCCTGTTGGAAATCACCTATGATGCTAGCCATCTCAGGGACTCCTTTTGTTCTTACTATGTCCATTGTGTTGGAATGATTTTATCAAAATGCTAAAGCCAGGGAAAAATCTGTTAGAGTTTACCACAAGAACCTTAGAGAAGATTCTAAAAATCTAACTGATCAGGGCAGCAAAGAGAAGATAAATCATTAAAATATTAAATAATATCTCTTTTCCCTGCATGGCCCTTACTCCTACCACCAATAAACAGATGGCCAGGTCATTATCTTCCTTATTTTATGTGTGTTGGAGGGCAGGAGGTAGAATGTATTAAAAAAAAATTTCTAGTGGTTTTGGTAAAAGCCTGAAAACTATGTAACTTTTATGTTAGATGCGCAGAAGGGAAAATCGAAAGCCAAGTGACTTTGAGAAAAGGACATACACTTCCAGCTTGATGTGGACTCTGCTCCATGCCAGTTCCCGTAAAGGTCGACAGGTCTCAGTGGTGGTGACTTCAGGGTGCATATGGATAGACAGGTCTCTAAGCACTGGTATTTCTAGGCCTAGAAATTTTTATGTAACCCATCAGAAAGTCAGCAGAATATAATGTCCATGCAACCTTAGAAAATGTATTGCTCACTGGCCATCAATATGGACTGAATATGAAAGAACCTTCTGTAATATTTTGTTCAAAATAAGATGCCAAGACCTTTGTATGATTAACAATTGGAAAGGGAACTCCCCATCAATAGCTTATACTAAATTTTTAAACAGGGCACTAAATTCAATTTAATTAGACTTAATAAAAGTAAATAAAAGTAACTTTGCTAGTACAAAGTTATTACACTAAGAATTGTATTGTATCAAGAATATGCTGACTGTCCTCCACATATAACTTGTCTTCTCACCTTTTCTGATTTTTATACATGTTGTGCTACCAGTCTAAAATGCCTCAAGCTCTATTTTTCAAACTAACTCTGTCCCCCTTAAAAGAGACTTGAAATTAAACTCTTCCAGGTCTTCCCCAATTAAGCTCATACTACAAATGACTCATATAAACAACCATTAAAAATATACACTATAAGGCAAGTATAAGGAATTGTTTTTATTATTTTATGATATTTTCCAAATCCATAGTCCATAATGTTGCGGGAAGTCAGGGACCCCGAACGGAGGGACCGGCTGAAACCATAGCAGAAGAACATAAATTGTGAAGATTCCACGGACATTTATTCATTCCCCAAATTAATACTTTTATAATTTCTTATGCCTGTCTTTACTGCAATCTCTGAATATAAATTGTGAAGATTTCATGGACATTTATCACTTCCCCAATCAATACTCTTGTGATTTCCTATGCCTGTCTTTACTTAAATCTCTTAATCCCATCATCTTCGTAAGCTGAGGATGTATGTCGTCTCAGGACCCTGTGATGATTGTGTTAACTGCACAAATTGTTCGTAAAGCATGTGTGTTTAAACAATATGAAATCTGGGCACCTTGAAAAAAGAACAGGATAACAGCAATGTTCAGGGAACAAGGGAGATAACCATTAGGTCTGAGTGCCTGGGAGCAGGGCGGAACAGAGCTGTATTTCTCTTCTTACAAAAGTGAATAGGAGAAATATCACTGAATTCTTTTTCTCAGCAAGGAACAGCCCTGAGAGAATACGTTCCTAGGGGGAGGTCTCTAAAATGGCCAGTCTAGGAACGTCTGTCTTATATGGTTATAGATAAGAGACGAAATTAGCCCTGGTCTCCTGTAGCACTCCCAGGCCTATGAGGATGAAGAAATTCCTGCCTGATAAATTTTAATCAGACTGGTTGTCTGCTCTCAAACCCTGTCTCCTGATAAGACGTTAACAATAACAATGTGTGCCCAGTGGGACATGAAACTTCATTAGCAATTTTAATTTCACCCCGGTCCTGTGATCCCCATTTGCCTTGTGATATTTTATTGCCTTGAGAAGCATGTGATCTCTGTGACCCATGCCCTATTCGTACACTCCTTCCCCTTTGAAAATCACTAATAAAACCTTGCTGGTTTTGTGGCTTGAGGGGCATCATGGAACCTGCTGACATGTGATGTCTCCCTCGGACACCCAGCTTTAAAATTTCTCTCTTTTGTACTCTTTCCCTTTATTTCTCAGACCGGCCGACACTTAGGGAAAATAGAAAAGAACCTATGTTGAAATATCGGGGGCTGGTTCTCCCGATACATAAATATTCAGTGGGCAGATACTGAGATCCACTATATGTTGGCACTCTGAGTTTGAAATATGAAAATAAATATAAAGATATTCCTTGACTTCAAGAAATTTAACATGGGATTTTGACATATAAAATGTTACTATAAACTTTCATTTGTTCAAGGTGGTAGATATGGTAAGTTTATTGCAACTTTTCCAATCAAAAGAGTGCATTCTCTACCCCTTAAATCTGGGATGGACTTTTGACTTTGTTTGACCAAAAGAATGTGGCAAATATGAGGTTGTGTGAGTTCTGCAACATTGGCCTCAAAAATATGTGCAGATTCCATCTCCACCTTCAGAATAATAAGAATTCCACCACGCTCATGAACGATGAAAGACCACCTAGACAGACAACACAGCTAATAGGTATCACAAAAGCCCCAGACATGAGAGTTAGGTCATCCTGGATCCTCCAGCTCTAGGCAAGAGGCTGGCTCAGTACAGCTACATGAATGAGCCTGAGAAAGGCCAGCATAAGAACTGTCCCATCAAACACAGAATCATGACAAATAAATTGTTGCTTTGACCTAGCAGGTTTTAAAGTGGTTTGCTACACAGTAATAGATAAATATTATACTTGACATTTCCTTCTAAGTCTTCCTCAATCAGTAGTAGAAAAAAGAACCAAGTGTTATAGACATTCTTCTTATAGGTGAATTAAAAAGAGGTTTATACAATTTCATTTTTCTATATTTGAGCCAGAAAATTAAAATAATTAGGTTATCTTGATATTAATTCCATTTGTAACATTTTTGTACCCTAACATTATTCTATGTAATTATGGAAATATTTTGCCACAAAAGGGGGAAAGATGAAAAGACACATGTGGGTGACATACTGGCTTTCAGCAGAGTTCTATGGTGCTCAGGCACCAGTATTCACCATCTCTCCTGTTGTCTGTTGTTTGTGTTCAAGGATTTGACTTACTTGTGCCAGAAATTGAATTGAACCAGTGAAACCCAATTAAATCCTACCACTTCCAAAAGCATAAAATAATTCATCATTTTGGATTGTTTTCATTGAGAATAAAAATTAGTTTGAAGGTGGGTTGAAGGGGGAAGGAAACATCAATAAAGCAAAAACAACTAGAATCACAGAAATCATTAACATTGATTTCATTCCAGGACACTTGGTCAGCCAGAAAGCTTGCGCTGCTGAGTGAAGAAGGCAGATTTGGTGCATTGGAAGACAGCAACTGCAGATGCAGAGGGACTGGAAGGGAATCACAGCTGGTCATGCCAAAGGGGCAGCCCAACCTATGTTCATTCAGCAACCATGGCAGTTTCTCTACATCTGTTTTCAATTCGAGCTCCAGGTCATGTTTTTCAGTTAGAATAAAATGTGAAAACTATAAAATAGACCCCCCTAATTTCTTTTCCCATATCCCTTCCTCATGATCTTTTATCTTCTTGAATGAAGGAGTATCAAGGTTATTGAGCTGAGAAGTGGAAACTAGTGGACTTTTTTAAAGGCAAGACAGATAATATCAGATTTGATATGATAGGCATGAGAAATACATAAAAAGTAATTACAGACTTTCAAAAAGTGCCGTTACACTTTTCTAGTGATAAGCCTTTACAGTCAAACACCTATGCCTCCCCTCATTACCAAAAGCTAAATTTAAAGGAGCTACACGGAATGCTAACTAAGCATAGTAAAATGGTCATCATCATCACAATAGAGTTTTTATCAGGTGGAAATTCTTTGTCTCTGTGCTGAAACCTAAAGATCCTCTAATTTTTGTCACTCCCTTCACTAGCTCACCTCTGCCAGTGTGACTATTTCCATGCATGCCACTTGAAGGTTGACTCTTCTCTTAGATTGTCCTTTTGGCATACACTGATTGCAGTAAATACCATCTTGCACTTTGGAGCCTGTGAAACACTCTTCACTTCTTGGCCACACTCCATCCATGTTCCTATCTAAACTATAAATTACTTAACGGTAGAAAAGTTGTCTTATTTTTCCTGCTTTTCTCCTCAGTGACAGTGTTTACTCAAATCTAGAATTTAAAATAAGCAGAAAAGTGTTAAAAGTATTTTGTTTGTCTAGTAATAATATATAGACCTTTTTTTAATTTAAAATGAGTTAATGTAAGTAAAGCATTTATACCAGTGCCTGACATATAGGAATGACTATACTGCTCTTATTGCCATTATCATAATTACTTGTATATAACCTACAAGTTGATACATAAAATTTTCATTACAAGCTCTTGACTTCTTGAGACCTTCAGCTCCTGGCTACACCATAAGCATGAAATAATCCATGCTTTACAAGCCATCTGGGTACATGTGGACTTTTCCTATGTTCTGTATCACTATGTAGGCAGACAATTGCCCA
Organism: Pan troglodytes; assembly: GCF_028858775.2. Lineage (NCBI taxonomy): Eukaryota > Metazoa > Chordata > Mammalia > Primates > Hominidae > Pan > Pan troglodytes. The sequence continues at coordinate 152,110,626 of NC_072404.2, read as the reverse complement.
GAATTTCATTAGCTTTAAAAATAAAATACAAAAAAACATGCAAAACACTTTAAGACTAAAGGTAATATATTATGCATGGAGACAGGAACTGTGTCTCTTTTACTATACTCCCAAACACTAACATGACATCAGGCATCTACTAGAGGCTCAACAAATAGATGTGGAATAAATGAATAAATAAGTAAGAAAAAAGTGACTCTATTTGAAGGAGAAGAAAGGAAATAAAAGGAGAAAGAAGAAAGAGAGGAAGAAATAAAGAGAGAAAGAAAAAAGCTGAATGAAGAGCCATGATTTTGCTTATTGTGGAATGAATGGCAGGTAGTTGATACATTTCCTAATTCTTGAGCAGTTTTGACTCAGACTCTGAGTACTTAAGTAAAGATCCCAAAATATTTTTCCCAACATGACCTTTTCAATGCTATTACATGGATTTATCCTTCTCCTGTTCCAATAGTTCTCTACAGCAAAAGTTCCAGGTTATAAGTATGACCTCTGCTCTGTTCTGCAGAGCACACCTCACATGCCTACCTTAGTCCCTGTGCCTACTTCTGACTTCAGGCAAAGACCGAGCAGACAGTTCTGTGCCAGCTCTGACTCACTTTGCCCTGACAGTGTCATGCCTCAGGCATACAAGTCTCAAGTCTTTCCTCATCTGGCCTCAATTTTTTTTTCTATGCCCCAAGAATAGCTTGATTGGCCCATGCTCAATTGTGGCTTGGAAATGCCAAACAGTAAATGCTCTTGGTGGGTAATCCTCAACCAAAGACAGATGGGAGCCAATTGGCAGCTGATTCTCCTCCCATACTTTTTTTATGTGGACCGTTCTCATCAGTCTTTCACACAGTTCCCACAGCAACCATAGTAGAAGCCTCAATAAACCAGAGATTGGCTTTATCTCCTTCCCTTACCTGTTCTCAGTTGCTTCCTGTGATAGACTCTCAAATTAATTACCTGTAGTCAAGCCCCCAAATTAGTCACCTCTGTATCTAATATTTTTCTTTTCTTTCTTAATATACAAATATTACATAACTCTAGAACTATCTTAAATGAGCCATTTGAAATATTCAAAATAAAAGGTGTGTATATATATACATAGATACATGTGTGTACATATATTTTCTCCCTCCATACATATGTGTGTGTGTGTGTATGTATTTGTCTCTCCCTCCGTGACTCTTTGTTAATGTGAAAGAATGGAATTCTTTAGAAGTTTGAGCACACTAATTAATAAGCCAATTGCAAAGCAGCTAATTTACTGATGTTTCTTTTTCTGTATCATTAGCTGTAGTGGTTGCATACACGGGTGAATGAAGATGCATACAGGGAAGCAGTCTAAGATCATACTAAGTGTGAACGTTTCTGATATATTATCTGAGAATTCAAATTTACCTCTTCTGCTTAGACAATGTTGTTAAGGAAAAATCACAGACCCTTCTGTACATACCAGACTATCCTTCTCTTTTTTAAAAAATATAAATATTATGAAATTTTAGAAGTTACCTTTAAAGATCCATTTGGAAAACCCAAAATAAAGAAAACTCCCTTAATCAGAAAACTTTTATATGTCAATTATTAGAGTCAATGAACCTTTAACATTTTCTGAAATGCATGTGATTTCAAATAGTCTGTTTTAATGTTTCTATCAGTGCATTTGTAAATGCATGCTTAAAGTTAAATGCATTAAATATATAAACTCATGTTTCTCACTACTGCTTCTTACCTTCGTCAGTTCACTTGCTCCAAGCCCTCTTCTCTGCCCATCATGAGATAGGACATTTTAATAAAATGGAATGTTGAAGACTATTGACTGAAAAAGCAGCTTACATGAATATATAGTGTGTAATTTTCTTTGGCTTACAAAAAGATAGATTTATGTGTTATTCACCTAACTCAGAGAAAGAGAAGGAGAGGAGGGGAGGGGAGGGTGAAGGGTGGGGGAGAAGACAGAAAGAGATTCAGAGGGATATAATGTATAACATTGAATGTGCATTTTTTCTTGTTTATGATTTGTGTTATCTTTCTGTACTTAATTTTCTATAATGCATATATATATATAGCTTCTACAAATGTTATACGTCTATGTTTATATATATCACAACTTGAAGAAACCACTAATTTAAGTTTTGTTTGAGAGAATTGTTTTACTCTTCTGCAAAAAGAAACAAAAGAAACACACAGTCTCTTGGCAAGGATAAATCAACCCAGATGCCAACAAGAGGTTTCAAGTTTGCCTAGAATTTTCAAGTTCATGAATGTCGAGTGGTCTCTAAATTTGGCAACTCATTTTTCTCATTGTTAATAATAAGTCTTTTCTACTATCATATACAAAGCACTGGATACCCTAAATAAGCACTATAAAAATAACCACCTTTATTTATGGCCATGCTGTTTTGGATGCCCATGGTCAATTGTCTGCTTTGCTTTGAATAAAGCCAGAATGCTCCCATTTCCCTTCATTTCATTCTTATGGCTCCCATTTCTCTAACACATTTGGGAATACTAAAAATAAAGCAGATGATTTATTGAAAGATGGTAAGCAAAAGATATACATACCTATATCTAAATGCTTCACATCATCTTTTATTTTTATTTTATTTTTTTAAGATGGAGTCCTGCTCTGTTGCCCAGGTTAGGGTGCAGCTGGGTGATCTCGGCTCACGGCAACCCCCGCCTCCCAGGTTCAAGCGATTCTCCTGCCTCAGCCTCCTGATTAGCTGGGATTACAGGTGCCCGGCTACTTTTTGTATTTTTAGTAGAGATGGGGTTTCACCATCTTGGCCAGGCTGGTCTCCGACTCCTGACCTCGTGATCCACCTGCCTGGGCCTCCCGAAGTGCAGGGATTATAGGAGTGAGCTACTGCGCCCGACCCAAGATAATATTTTTTTTTTTTTTGAGACGGAGTTTTGCTCTTGTTGCCCAGGATGGAGTGCAGTGGTGGGATCTTTGCTTACTGCAACCTCTGCCTCCCGGGTTCAAGCGATTCTCCTGTCTTAGCCTCCCCAGTAGCTGGGATTACAGGTATGCACCACCACGCCCAGCTAATTTTGTATTTTTAGTAGAGACAGCGTTTCTCCATGTTGGTCAGGCTAGTCTTGAACTCCCGACCTTGGGTGATCTGCCCGCTTTGGCCTCCCAAAGTGCTGGGATTACAGGCATGAGCCACTGCGCCTGGACTGCTTCACATCATCTTTTATGTGTTCTTGGGATTAGTTTTACAGCCTATGGGATCAAAGCATTTCCTTCTCTATATTTTACAAAGTATATGTCCTTTAAAGAAAGGAAAGGAAACTTGGAAGGAAGCATGTGCAGTCTTTAATAAATGATGGGAGTACAGGCTATGAGACACTCCCTGGACTCCCACCAGGCTCTGCAACACCTTCAAGTCACTTCCCTTTATGATCCCTCCCCTCAACCTTCATTAACCTACTGCACTCCATGAAGAACTTTCATAGGGGTAAAAAAGACACCACTCTATATTTTCATGCAAAAGTCGGGGGCTCCCATGGTGAAATTTGAAGGGAGTATGTGTCTCTAATAGTTTGGTTTGGAAAGGACTCCCAGAAATAAAGAAGCAAAAGCTACTTCTCTCTCTTTCCCTCTCCTCTCCCTATTGCCCCTCCTCCTTGCCTCCTTCTTAATGGTGAACATCGTTTTTCTTTCTACATTTGAGGAGAGTCAGGCAGAGGGCTGAGTTCCGGAGAATACTGAGTATGTGGGACTCTATTATTTGTGAGGGCTGAGAGCCTTGCCAGACTGCTATAATGTATTGCTACTTCAGAGAAGCAAGGAAACATCCTAAGATTTCATTTACTTAATGGCTTAAGGACTAATTGAGTTCCATACAGCCCTGAATGTTGTAGTTTTCCTTAAAACATACTGTACTATTTTTTAAACAGTACAAATGATTCTTTCTTAAATATAGCTTAATTTCTGCTTTGAATTAATTTACTCTAACTGACCTATTACTTCAAATTAATATGTAGAGATTTTATATTGAAAGAATCACATTATATTATTTCTCTAACTACAACAAAAGGCAGAATACTACCCTATTGAATCCGCCAGTAATAAAACCTAAAACTCAGAGGCTATTTAGAGCACCTTTCAAATAGAGAGAGCTTGCAAATGTACCTCAATAAAATAATATTCTATTCTTTGTTATTCTTTTATTTAACTGAAATTCTTCTTATTAACTTAGAAGAATTTGAGTTCTCTTTGAGTTGTACATTCAATAAATTCTGGGGAGAATTTAAGTCATAAAACTTGTTAAGCAACTTCTTCCCCTAAATGAAATGACCTATGTTGAATAAAGAAACTTTATGTGACTGTTTCATTAAATAAAATTTAAAGTAATGCCATATTCTGCTACCATTTAAATAACAAAATAAATGACAGACATAATGAGAATTGCCAAAATTCAGAGAAACAAGCCATTCATAAAAGCCACATTACACAGGGAATTACCACTGGGGAGGAGATAAGGTATGCTTTGAATGATGAGCGTAAGTTGGATATGTAGAAGTAAAAATTATTTTATGACCAAAGTGCAGATGAGAGAGATCAGAGAGTGGCTGATGGCAGGAAGAAAACCAGCCCCTCTGGCACAGGCATTTAATGTGAAAGAGCAGTGGCAGATAAGGTTGGATAAGCTTGGGGGTTTAAAGTGGAGCAATAGACAAGGATACTAGCAAGAAAGAATATATACGGCAAATCCTTAAGTATCCATCTAAGGAATTTAGATTTGATCCTTTCAGGTACTAAAGTGTCATTGGGAAAATTAAGATTGTTATCTCTATAAAGGACTGGGAGGACTAGGGTATGAAATACAGGAGAAGAAAGGGTGAGATGGCTATTTGTGATTTTTTTTCTCCTGGTAATGAAGATGAGAGTGATAGACATTAAAATGGAATCACATGAACTGTAGCAGCAGCAGCGAGAGAGCCACAAATCATGAGAGAACAAGGGGTCAGAATGATATGTCCCTGACTTTGACCATGGCTGAGTTTCTTTTAGCACTAAGTAGAAACAATGCAGGAGGAAAAAGTTAAAGCAAAAAGGATCACAAAAGAGAGAAAGCCACAAAGCATGGAAAATATTTTCATTTTCTTCTATTATAAATGGTTGAGAAGATGAGAAAGAAATTACCCAATTTTATGTTAAATTAGATAAATGTATTTTAAATGAATATTAATCAGCTTACCTTATTTCCCAGTTCCCTGTCACCAGTCCAGTCCAGATTGGACACTTCCCATAGGGGGTCGCCTACCAGTGTTTCTCATATTACTTCATAGATTTCCTCACCTCCCCAAAATTCTCTGGCACCTGCTGGACAACTCTTCATATTTGATGTCTCTCTCTCTGCTATATGCTGTACATTATAAATATTTTTACTGTTGCTTATAATTTTAATCTTTTTCTCTTAGTCATTTTTTAAAAAAGAACACTGCCATATAAGATAATTGCAGATCTGTCTTTTCGATATTTTCATTTTTCTTTTCTTAGCTTTTAATTAATGGCTAAGCTTTTTATTGACTTGAGAAGATGAAAACAATCTCCTGAGCTTTATTATGCACTTATCTTCACTACAGTACATGACAGTCTCTGAAGTTATTTTTTCAGTTCTAAGAGAATTAATGTTTTTCACTTCTCCAGACTGTACCTTGCTTTACTAGTAATACTTCATGGTAGATAAATGATTGACAGATAGATGAAAGATTATATAAATAGATAGATAATTAACCTATCTATCTATCTATCTATCTACCTACCTATCTATCTACCTATCATCTATCTATCTATCTATCTATCTATCTATCTATCTATCTATACACATGTATTTCCTAGTTCTGTCCACTGGGAAGTCCTACAAATAATGATAACCTAGTACCAATGGGCACAATTAGTATCCAAATCTTGGTTTCTGAACACCATCCTCAAGTAAAAGAAACCAGAGTTTCAAATGAATGATTCTGGAGGAAAAGTATTACATGGTAAGCCTGGAACATCTTGTAGTGCCAGAAAATAAGGGAAAACTCAAAAGTTGGGGTGACATTAAAAATCTGGGATAAAATAATTACAGTTTTCTATTATAACACATAGAAGAAGAAGTTATGATTCCATAGTGATATAAATAAATAGGGAGGATTCCTTACAGTAAAATTCATACTAATAAATATAGAAAGAGTGGTAGGAGTAAAAAGAATCACCATTTGGAAAACACCACAGTAATTAATTATAACAGGCAAGAACCATCATTGAATGCTAAAAATAGTGAAATTATGAAGGGAGACAGAACATTTACATAGGCTCACAATATATTATGAATTACATCTCTCCACAATTTATTAATTATGAAGAAAAATAGTACCTTTACAGTACAGAAACTGTAGACAGCAGCTTAACCACAAGGTAAATCTAGCATTATTAATGGACCACATCAACACCATATGCTGGTGATATGGTACACTGAGAAAAGTTCACTTTCACTTCTATGGTATTCTAACCAAATATATATACCCCAAATTTAAACTTCAGAAAATATCAAACTCACATCAAGGGAGATTCTACAAAATAACTGGCCAAAACTCTTCAAAGTGTCAAGGTTACCCACATTTTTGGCTAAATTCATTCCCAAGCATTTTTTGTTGTTGGCAGTGGTGGCAGTGCCATTGTAAACGGAGTGTTTTCTAATGTTACATCTTGTAACTGGTTACTTTTTTCTGCTTTTGAAAACTATTAATTTGTGAATACTAATGTTTTATTCTGCCATCTTACTATATTATGTTTAGTTTACCATTGATTCCCTAGGATCATTCTGTTCAATAGGGTAGGCACCAATTGTATGTTTATGGTATTGGACAACTCAGTGTAGAACATTTCAATAATCACAGAAAATTGCAGGAGATGAGTGCTGCTTTAAGATTTTACAGGTGTCCTGTAGTGTCTGCATATATAAATAATTGTATTGCTTTTTTAAGATTTTTAGACTGTTAACAGATTTCTCTTGTCCAATTGTATTATCTAATACTTCTAGGAAAATATTCAACAATATAGGAATTGATGGACAGCCTTGTCTTCTTATCTCAATTCAAATACTTTTAATGTTTCCATATTAATATGATGCTAGCTTTTAATCTAAGGGAAATATATATATGTTTGTCTATATATCTATACCTATAGATATGCATATATTTATATTTCCCTTAGTTGTAAAACTATATGATATATATTTATAAATATATATGTATTTGATAAAATATTTTATACATATGCACACAATGATTTATCTTAAATTGTTGAGAAAATGTCCATCAAGTTCTATTTATTTGTTATTTATAAAAAGAATGGGGATTAAATTTTGTCAATGACTTTTTTAGCATCCATGACGATAACCGTAATCTTTTCCTTAGCTCAATTAATATGCTATATTATTATACTGATGAATTTCCTAATCAAAGCCAAACTTACATTCCTTTAACAAATCTCACCTTGTCATAGTATATTATTTTCCAAAATAGTGTTTGATTATGTTGGCTAATGTTTTGGTTAGAACTTTAAGTATTCAAAAGTGGTATTTGTCTATAACCTTCTTACACTGTTTTTAGCAGGTTTAGGTAGCAATGTTATTTGTACTTCACAAAAATTATTAGGTTTTCTTTAATTTTCAATACTGTGGAACAATTTAACGAGGATTGGAACAATCAATGCTTAAAGGTCTGCTTTAAGCCCCTTACAAAAGCTTGTTGGGTTTTTGGTTTCTTTGTTTTCTTGGCTTTATTTTATTTTTTGGGTACTTATTTGATATCGTTCTCTGTTTGTTTGTTGAGAGTTGGTCTGTTTGAGGTTTTTATCTCAAATGGTTCCATCTTTTTAAACCAATATTTATCTAAAATATATCCCATTTCACCTAAGTTTTCAAATTTATGTAGACATCTACATATTATGAAATTTTATTTTTTAATTATTATTTTCTAAATGCCTGTTTCTTTTATTTATTTATTTTTATTTCAAAAGGTTTCTGGGGAACAGGTGGTGTTTGGTTACATGAATAAATTCTTTAGTGGTGATTTCTGACAGTTTGGTGTACCCATCACCCAAGCAGTGTACACCGTACCCAATGTGTAGTCTTTTTTTTTTTTTTAGACGGAGTCTCGCTCTGTCGCTAGGCTGGAGTGCAGTGGTGCGATCTCGGCTGCGATCTTGGCTCACTGCAACCTCTGCCTCCCGAGTTCAAGCAATTCTCCTGTCTCAGCCTCCCCAGTAGCTGGGACTACAGGCACTTGCCTCCATGCCCAGCTAATTTTTTTTTTTTTTGTATTTTTAGTAGAGAGGGGTTTCACCATGTTGGTCAGGATAGTCTTGATCTCTTGACTTCATGATGACCCCTCCTTGGCCTCCTAAAGTGCTGACATTACAGGCGTGAGCCACCGCACCCGGCCCAAGGTGTAGTCTTTTATCCCTCGCCCACCTCCTGCCCTTTCCAAGTGCCCAAAGTCCATTGCATCATTCTTGTGCCTTTGCATCCTCATAGCTTGGCTCCCACTTATGAGTGACAACATACGGTGTTTGGTTTTCCATTCCTGAGTTACATCACTTAGAATAATGGTCTCCGATTCCATCCAGGTTGCTGCAAATGACATTGTTTCATTCTGTTTTATGGCTGAGTAGTATTCCATGGTATATATTTGCCACATTTTCTTTATCCACTTGATTAATGGGCATTTGGGCTGGTTCCATATTTTTGTCCCTGCAAATTGTGCTGCTATAAACATGCATGTGTAAGCATCTTTTTTGTGTAATGACTTCTTTTCCTCTGGGTAGGTACCTAGTAGTGGGATTGCTGGATCAAATGGTAGATCTACCTTTAGTTCTTTAAGGAATCTCCACACTGTTTTCCACAGTGTTTGTACTAGTTTACATTCCCTGCAACAGTATAAAAGTGTTCTCTTTTCACCACATCCACACCAATATCTATTATCTTTTGATTTCTCAATTATGACCATTCTTGCAGGAGTAAGGTGGTATTGCATTGTGGTTTTGATTTGCATTTCCTTTATAATTAGTGATGTTGCACATTTCTCCATATACATGTTGGCCATTTGTATATCTTCTTTTTGAGAATTGTATATTCGTGTCCTTAGCCCATTTTGATGGGATTGTTTTTTTTCCTGATTTGAGTTCTTTGTAGATTCTAGATATTAGTCCTTTGTCGGATGTACAGATTGTGAAGATTTTCTCCCACTCTGTATGTTGTCTGTTAACTCTGCTAATTATTTCTTTTGCTGTCCAGAAACTTCTTAGTTTAATTAAGTCTCAGCTATTTATCTTTGTTTTCATTTCATTTTCTTTTGGGTTCTTGGTCATGAAGTCTTTGCCTAAGCCAATGTCTAGAAAGAGTTTTCCAATTTATCTTCTAGAATTTTTATGATTTCAGGATTTAGGTTTAAATCTTTGAGCAATCTTAAATTGATTTTTGTAGGAGGTGAAACATGAGGATCCAGTTTCATTCTTCCACCTGTGGCTTTCCAATTATCCCAGAACCATTTGTTGAATAGGGGGTCCTCTCCCCACTTTATGTTTTTATTTGCTTTGTTGAAGATCAGCTGGCTGTAGATATAATATTTGGCTTTATTTCTGGGTTTTCTCTTGTTCCATTGGTTTATGTGTCTATTTTTATACTGGAACCATGCTGTTTTGGTGACTATGCCTTGATAGTATAGTTTGAAGTTGAGTATTGTGCTGCCTCCAGATTCGTTCTTTTTGCTTAGTCTTGCTTTAGCTATGCAAACTTTTTTGATCCTATATGAATTTTAGCATTTTTTTTCTAGTTCTGCGAAGAATGATGGTGGTCTTTTGATGGGAATTGTGTTGAATTTGTAGATTGCTTTTGGCAGTATGGTCATTTTCACAATAATTATTCTACCCATCCATGAGCATGGAGTGTGTTTCCATTTGTTTGTGTAATCTATGATTATTTTCAGCTGTGTTTTGTCATTTTCCCTGTGGAGATCTTTCACCTCCTTGGTTAGGTATATTCCTAAGCATTTTATTTGTTTTTGCTGTTATTGTAAAAGGGGTTCCGTTATTAATCTGATTCTCAGCTTAGTCGCTGTTGGTGTATAGCAGAGCTGCTGATTTGTGTACATTAATTTTGTATTCCGAAACTTTGCTGAATTCATTTACCTGTTCTAGGAGCTTCGTGAATGAGTCTTTAGGGTTTTCCATGTATACAATCATATCATCAGCAAACAGCAACAGTTTGACATCCTCTTTACTGATATGGATTCCCTTGATTTCTTTCTCTTGCCTGATTGCTGTGGCTAGGACATCCAGTACTAGGATGAATAGAAGTGGTGAAAGTGGACATCCTTGTTTTGTTCCAGTTCTCAGGGGGAATGCTTTCAACTTTTCCCCATGAGGTATAATGTTGGCTGTGAGTTTGTCATCTTTTTGTTATGCTGTTGGATTCAGTTAGCTAGTATTTTATTGAGGATATTTGCCTATGTTCATCAGTGATATTGCTCTGTAGTTTTATTTTATTTTTATGCCCTTCCTTGGTTTCGATATTAGGGCGATATTGGCTTCATGGAATGATTTAGGGAGGATTCCCTCTTTCTCTATCCAGGGGAATAATGTCAACAGAATTAGAACCAATTCTTCTTTGAATATCTGATAGAATTCAGCTGTGAATCCATCTGGTCCTGGACTTTTTTGTAATTGTATTGGCAATGTTTTTATTACCATTTCAGTCTTGCTGCTTGTTATTTGTCTGTTCAGTTTCTTTTCTTTTCTCTTTTTTTTTTTTTTTTTTTTTTTTTTTTTTTTTTTTTTTGAGACAGAGTCTCACTTTGTCTCCCAGGCTGGAGTACAGTGGCATGACCTTAGCTTACTGCAACCTCCCAGGTTCAGGTTTTGGTATGAACCTAATCATAGTTCTCCTGCTTCAGCCTCTGGAGTAGCTGGGATTACAGACATGCACGCACCACCACTCCTGGCTAATTTTTGTATTTTTGGTAGAGACGGGGTTTCACCTTGTTGCCCAGGCTGGTCTCAAACTCCTGACATCAGGTGATCTGTCCACCTCGACTTTCCAAAGTTCTGGGATTACAGGCATGAGCCACTGTGCCAGGCCTGTTCAGAGTTTCTATGTCTTCCTGGTTTAATTTAGAAGGGTCATATATTTCCAGGAATTTATTTGTCTGCTCCAGGTTTTCTAGTTTATGTGTGTAAAGGTGTTCATAACAGCCTTGAATAATCTTTTGTATTTCTGTGGTCTCAGTAGTAATATCTCCCATTTTGTTTCTAATTGTGCTTATATGGCTCTTCTCTCTTTTCTTGGTTAATCTCACTAATGGTTTCTCAATTTTACTCATCTTTTCAAAGAACCAGCATTCATTTCATTTATCTTTTGTATTTTTGTTGTTGTTGTTGTTTGTTTCAATTTCCTTTAGTTCTGCTCTTCACTATCTATTTTCTTCTGCTGGTTTTCGGTTTGGATTGTTCTTGTTTCTCTAGTTCTGTGAGGTGTGGCCTTAGATTGTCTATTTGTGCACTTTCATACTTTTTGATATAGGCATTTAATGCTATGAACTTTCCTCTTAGCACTGCTTTTGTTGTATCCCAGAGGTTTTGATAGGTTGTGCTGCAATTATCATTTAGTTCAAAGAATTTATTAATTTCCACCTTCATTTCCTTGTTGATTCAGTGATCATTCTGGAGCTCTTTATTTAATTTCCACATATTTGCATGGTTTTGGGGGTTCCTTTTGGAGTTGATTTCCAATTTTACTCCACTGTGGTATGAGAGAGTATGTGGTATAGTTTCAGTTTTCTTAAATTTACTGAGACTTGCTTTGTGTCCTATCATATGGTCTGTCTTGGATAATGTTCCATGTGCTGAGAAACAGAATGTGTATTCTGAAGTTGTTAGGTAGAATGTCCTATAAATATCTGTTGAGTCCATTTGTTCCAGGGTATAGTTGAAGTTCATTGTTTATTTGTTGACTTTATGTCTTGATGACCTATCTAGTGTAATCAGTGGAGTGTTAAAGGCCCCCTATTATTGTGTTGCTTTCTCTCTCATTTCTTAGCTGTAGTAGCAACTGCTGATTAATTTGGGAGCTCTAGTGTTAGGTGCATATATATTTAGGATCGTGATATTTTTCTGTTGGACTAGTCCTTTTATCATTACATAATGTCCATCTTTGTCTTTTTTTATCGTTGTTGTTGCTTTAAAGTTTATTTAGTCTAGTATAAGAACAGCTACTCCCGCTCACTTTTGGTGTCCATTTGCATGGAATACCTTTTTCCACTTCTTTAGCTTAAGTCTATGTGAGTCCTTATGTGTTAGGCGAGTCTCCTGAAAACAGCAGAAGCTTGGTTGATGAATTCTTATCCATTCTGCCATACTGTATCTTTTAAGTGGAGCATTTAGGCCACTTACATTCAACATTAGTATTGAGATGTGAGGTATTATTCTATTCATCATGCTGTTTGTTGCCAAATACCTTGGTTTTTTTAAAATATTGTGCTATTGTAATATAGATTCTTTAAGATTTATGCTTTAAGGAGGTTCTATTTTGGTGTATTTCAAGAATTTGTTTTTGATTTCTTTAAGCTAGACTTCACCTTTCTCTGTTGCCTCCTTGATTAGCTTAATAATTGACCTTCTGAATTCTTTTTCTGATTATTCGGAGATATCATCTTGGTTTGGATCCATTGCTGTTGAGGTGGTGTGATCTTTTGGGGGTAAGATCCCATCCCTGTTTTGTCATATTACCAGAATTATTTTTCTGGTTCCTTCGGGGTGCTCCCTTGATGTGGTGTTCTCCAGTTTCCACTAGTAATGGGGCTTCCTGAGAGCCAAACTGCAGTAATTGGGTTTGCTCTTCTGGGTCTAGCCACCCAGTGGAGCTACCTGGCTCCAAGCTGGTACTAGGGAGTTTTTGCAAAGAGTCCTGTGATGTGATCCATCTTCAGGTTTTTCAGCCATGAATACCAGCATATGCTCTGGTGGAGGTTGCAGGGGAGTGAAGTGTATTCTGTGAGGGCCCTTGGTTGCATTTTTGTTTAGTGCACTGGTTTTATATTGGTTGGCCTGCAATCAGGAGGTGGCGTTTTCAGAAGCACATCAGCTGTGGTACTACAGGGAGGATGCAAATTTGCTCTAGGGTTGCCTGGTTAAGTATTCAGGTTTCTCAGGCAGTGGTCAGGGCCATAGAGCTTCCAAGATATTATGTCGTTTGTCTTCAGCAACAGGGTGGGTAGGGAAAGACCACCAGGTTGGGGCAGGGATAGGCAGGTCTGAGGTCAGCCTCTCCTTGGGAGGGGTTTGCTGTGGCCGCTGTGGGGAATGGTGGTGCGGTTCCCAGGCCAATGAAGTTATGTTCCCAGGAGGATTATGGTTGTCTCTGCTGAGTCATACAGGTCACCAAGGACATCAGGGAAAGCTGGCAGTCACAGGCCTCACCCTGCTCCCACACAGCGTGCAGTCCTAAAGGCTAGTCTCACTCCCACCATACTCCACCAAGAGCACTGAGTCCACTTCCAGGCAGCTGGTGACCAGGGTTGAGAACTTGCCCCAGACCACCAGACTCCTGCCTGAGAAAGCAAGCAGACTCAGTTTTCTCGGTATCACAGGGAGCCTGCAGCGGCAATCCAGTTTCTTCAAAGGGTCTGCAGATTATCTCAGCTTTCCTGGTATGTTCTTGTGGTACCACAATGTTAGTCTCCACACACTGCTCTGTCTGTTTGAGCAGGAGCTGCAAGTTAGTCTTGGCTCCTATTCCCACCTTCCCTTGCCTCATGAAATTTTAAATGTTTTCTATTTCAATGATTAATTTTCAGTTGCCATTTTTTTTGGTATTGTGCTATCAATTTTTTATGAAAGTTACATAGTGATTTATTTTTAAAAAAAAACATTTCAGATATTAATTATATCTACTGTTTCTATACTCTATTGTCTGTTTTTATATTTATTATATCCTTGTAGAGATTTCTTAACTTTGTTCTATCTCTACTTTTTTGAGGTGGGAAATTAGTTTATTTTATTCTTTAATTTTTATTGATAAAGGCATCTCTTATCATTCTTAAACAGTATGCCATAGATTCTGATGTGTAGTGCTTTCATTATCATAGTTATTTTCCCAAAAGTACTGTTATTAAATTGTATTTCTCTTTTTCACCCAAGAGTCATTTAATAGGGCATTCCATGTGGAAGGACCATTTTTTCTTATTTTATTCATAATCTCCACTTCCATTGCATTGTGATTAAAGATTGTTATTCGCAATATTTATACCTTACATTCATTTAGAATATTCAATAAACTGAAAAGAAGAAGTATTCTCTACTAATGGGGTATAAAGTTTGATGTATATTCATAAGATCAACCTTGTTAATTGTGTTCTTTAGTTCTTATATATCATTACTTATATTTTGTTTACTAGATCTGTCTTCTACTATGAATGCCTGTTAAAGGATCCTATTATTAATATTTTTCTATGTATGTCTCATTGCATATTGTAATGTTTTTGCCTCACAAAAACTGCTGCTGTGTTATTTGAAGCATAGATATATAACTTACATTTTCATTGTGAATTGTAGCTTTTACAAATAAAAATTTCCCTTACAGGCATATTTCTTTTATATTTTTATTTTTGTAGGTTTCTTGCCTTCACTCAATGAACATTATTAACTGTTTACTTGAATATGGTGTCACTTGGACACCTTGTGGAATCAACATTTAGGTTGATCCCACATCTTTGCTATTGTGAATAATGCTGCAATAAATATACAAGTGCAGGTGTCTTTTTGATGTAATGATATCCTTTCCTTTGGGTATATACCCAGTAGTGGGATTGTTGAATCAAATGATGTTTCTATTTTTAGTTCTTTGAGAAATCTCCATACGTTTTTCCATAGAACTTGTACTATTATAATTTACATTCCCACCCACAGTATGTAAGTGTTCCCTTTTCTATGCATCCTCACCAATATCTGTTAGTCTTCATCTCTAAAGTTTAGTTTTTTCCTCCGTTTCTTTTCAAGTTCCATCCAATCTTATTACATTTTGTCCCATTTTCTATTTTTGTTTCTTAGAACAAAAAATATTCTTTTAGATTGTACATTTATGCTTCAAAATAGTTTTCCATACAACTTGTACTATTAAAATTAACATTCCCACCAACAGTACATAAGTGTTCCCTTTTCTATGCATCTTCACCAACATCTGTTGTTTTTTTGCTTTTTAATAATGGCCATTTTTGACTGGTATTAGATGGTATATCATTGTGGTTTTAATTTTCATTTATCTGATGATTAGAGATGTTGAGCTTTTTTTAATATATATGTTTGGCCACTTATATGTCTTCTTTTGAAAAATGTTTGTGGCCTTTCCCCAATTTATAATGGGTGTTTTTGTTTTTTTCTTGTTGAGTTCCCTGAGTTCCCTGTAGATTCTGGATATTAGTCCTTTGTCAGATGCATAGTTTGAAAATATTTTCTCTCATTCTGTAGGTTATATGTTTACTACACTGATTATTTATTTTGCTGTGTAGAGGCTTTTTAGTTTAATTTAGTCCCATTTGTCTATTTTTGTTTTTGTCATGTTTCCTTTTGAGGACTTAGTCATAAATTATTTGCCTACACCAATGTCCAGAAGAGTTCTTCCTAGATTTTCTTCTAGGATTTTCATAGTTTCATGTTTTGCATTTAAGTTCTTAATCTATCCTGGTTAAATTTTGTGTGTAGTGAGAGATGTGGGACGAGTTTCATTCTTCTGCATATTGCTCTTCAATTTTCTCAGCACTATTTATTGAATGCGGTGTTCTTTCCTCAGTGAATTTTTTTTCTACTTTGTTAAAATTCAGTTGGTTCTAAGTATGTGGCTTTATTTCTGGGTTCTCTATTCTGTTCCATTGCTCTATGTGTCTATTTTTATGCTGAAACCATACTGTTTCAGTTTCCATACACTTGTAGTATAATTTCAGGTCAGTTAATATGATTTCTTCAGCTTTGTTCTTTTTCTTTAGGATTGCTTTTGCTATTTGGGCTTTTTGTTCTATTTGAATTTAAGGATTGTTTTTTCTAATTCTGTGAAGAATGACATTGGTAATTTGATAGAAATTGCACTGAATTTATAGATTGCTTTGGGCAGTATTGTCATTTTAATGATATTGATTCTTCTGATCCATGAGCATGGTGTATTTTTCCATTTGTTTATGTCATCTATGATTTATTTCATCAATGTTTTGTTGTTCTTCTTGTAGACATCTTTCACCTCATTGGTTAAATATATTCCTAGATATTTTATATTTTTGTAGCTATTTTTAATGGGATTGAGTTCTTGATTTGATTCTCAGCTTGATTGTTACTGGTATATAGAAATGCTACTAATTTTTATATGTTGATTTTATATTCTGAAACTTTATTTAAGTCATTTATCAAATTTAAGGGTTTTTCTGGAGGAGTATTTAAAGTTTTCTAAATATAAGATCATATATTCACTGAACAGAGATAATTTGACTTTGTTTTCCAATTTGGATATCTTTTATTTCTTTATCTTAATCTAGCTAGGACTTCCAGTACTATGTTAAATATGAGTGGTGAAAGTAGGCATCCTTTTCTTGTTTCAGTTAATACAGGGAATGCTGTCAACTTTTCCCTGTTCAGTATGATGTTGGCTGTGGGGTTGTCATACATGGCTTTTATTATTTTGAGGCATGTTTCTTCTGTGCCTAATTTGTGAGGATATATTTTATCATGAAGTGATTTTGGATTTTATCTAATACTTTTTTTGCATCTATTGAGGTGATTTTTTTGTTTTTAATCCTGTTTATCTGGTGGATTATATTTGTTGATTTGCATATGTTGAACCATCCTTGCATCTCTGGAGTAAAACTCACTTCAATGTGATATATTAACTTTCGACATGCTGTTGGATTTGGTTTGCTAGTATTTAGTTGAGCATTTTTGTATCTATGTTCATCAGGGATATTGGCCTGAAGTTTTAAAGTAAATGTAGTCCCACCACTAACTTCCCTTTTCTTTCTTACCTGAAGTATTTTGTTTGTTCTTTGACTGTCCTTGCTAGCTGCAAAAGCTTATGATGAATGTTCAGGAGATTGCTCAGGAGATTTGCTAATTTTTTTTGTTTTTGTTTTGTACAGTTGTTTAGAAAATTCTTTACAGTCATCTTCTATTGATGACCAGGAATATTTTTGGGTAGTTTCATTTGTTCTTACTATTGTTCTGTATTGTTTGGGATGTATACAAAAAGGGCAAAATTAGGGACCTACCATTATATTTTACCACATGGAAGTCCAAATCATAAAATTTAACAACATATGTATTATGCTGTGCATTGCAAAATACTATAAATTTTTAAGAGAAATGAGAGACTGAGAGAAAATTCTTGTAAGTTATAACAATGATACATATAGCACAGGCTTAATAGCCATGACATTCAAATATTATTACAAATCAATATGAAAAATGCTAACTACAAAATTAAATGTCAAATGATATGAAATGTATTTCACAAATGGAGAAAAACAAATAGCTGGAAAATATCAGAAAACCATTCAACCTCATAACTGATCAGGGAAAAGTAAATTAAAATAAGGAGATATCTGTTTTCAAACTCCCTACAAAATATCAATAATATTGATCATATCTATTGTTGACCTGTGTGGAGAAAAAGAGACTTTATGGGTATAACTTTTACAGATGACATTTGACATATCTATCAAAATCAAGTAGTGCATACCTTTTTACCATTTAACCTAGGGATTCCATTTTTAGGAATATATCCTGCAGAATTATTAACACAAGTATTAACAGGCATATGTACAGAGATGTTTGCTGCAGTATTATAATTATTATTCCAAGACAAATAAATAGAGCAAATTTTAGTACATTTTTTATTTTTATAAATAAATGAAAACATGCATATGTCCATACTATTGCTCATACATAGAGAAAGCTCTGGAGTTTAAAGACAACAAATTATCAGGAGTTTTTACTTCTTTAGTGACTGGGATTACATGTGTTAGGAGAGGGAAAGAAATGAGGATTTTCCATTTTTATTCTACACATTTCTGGCCGTATTTTTTATATACACCTAGTAATGTTTACCACTGTAGTTTTATTAACTTTTATATTGCTTTTACAATGACAAATTAAAGTTTTGGCTTATTCTTTCTTTCCAGTTATTAATTTTTCCCTTATTTTTGCTTATGGCAAATGCTTCAAGTTTTTTTCAAATATTCTCACTCCTTGCATATTTACAGAAAGTACAAGTTTTAATTGTTGGCATAGATGATCAGAAATAAAAGCTACTTGCAGCCCTTTGTGGGTATGCATCTAAGTGAATGGTTACAAACACAAAGGAGGCATGTAAGTTTTATGTCTGATGTACATAGTAGTTGGACATCACACCTCTTCCCTCTACTTCTCTCTTTTTCTTTCCCATTGGTTAGGATGTGGTAATTACCTCAGACGAAGCAAATAAGGGAAACACCCTAGTATGGTTGGAAAATGAGCTCCTGACCTCTAATAGCAGAGACACCATACTTTCTCAAACATACATATGTATGCATAAAACTGCATATTTATGTAAATACACTTATAATTACAAAATATAACAGTCAATTATATTAGGCAATATTGAAGGTAAAATGACTTAAGAAAGACTCCTCTGTATTGATGTTTTCTCTGTACTTCATTGTATGGTTTATTTCTTGATGTGTATTCTATGTTGATAAAGATTGTTTAGAATTTTAACCCAAATGTTTTAAATAACAAAGATATAAATATGAATGATTCAAGTACTTCTAAATGAAAATGTTATGTATCTTTTTTTGAGAAATGTCTATTCAGATCTTTTGCCCATTATTAAAGCAGATAAAACTCAGATCAAGGTGCTACCATCTGGTGGGGGCCTTCTTGCTGTGTCATAACATGGTAGAAGGGATAACGTGGGTGAAAGACAGACAAAAGCGAGGCTGATCTCCTCCTTTTATAAGAAACCCAGTCCTGTGATAATGGCATTAATCCATTCATGAGGGTGGTGCCCTCATGACCCAAAAGTTGGATGACATAGTCAAACCATAGCACTCTATCAATCAAAAACATTCTAACCAAAACGAATTAGATTTTAGGAACAAAAATATAAATAGGTATAAAACAATAGAGAAAAAGTGTAGTAAAGTTAAGGAATTATAAAGTTATCTCTCTTGAGAGTCATTTTAGAAGGTTTAAAACATGTGAACAGTGACAAACTTTACTTTTCCCATTCAGCTGGCTTATATTTTCTACTTAGTGTTCACCAAAATGAAAGCCATTTACCAAAACTTCAGCTCCAAATATACACTAACCAATAGATAATTCTCTCTGACTGAGGCTAGGGTAGAAATAATGCAAGGAATAAACTACTATGTTTACCTTTATTCCATTCTTCACTTTATCTGCACTCTCTCCTGATATAATCATTCTAAGTACTTATTGATTTTTTTTTGAAAAATAATCACATACAATTACATATAAACTTATTTTCTCAAAGTATTTCACAACAAAAACTCACGTTTCTATTATGGCCAGCCTATAAACTCACACCAGTACAATAAGGAATTTAGATAAACAATGAAACTAATATTTATTATGCAGTTATATTGATATTCATGCTTGATGTTATACCATTTTTGTAACACAAATTTACCTACGCATTTTTGTCCCTATTTTACAGGTGATGAAACTAAATTTCCAAGAAATTAAATATTATCCAAGGTCACATAGTGAATTAGCTAGTAAGTGATTCATCCAGCATTTTTAAGGAAGCCTTTAAAACATTAACCATCCACTTATTCTATAAATAAGATGATGTAGAAGTATTTTAAAAAATATTTTGGCAGACCATATTTGTCTCAAATGATCTAAAATGTGTATAAAAGTAATTACAAAAAAAACTTAAAGTTATATATATTCATTATACAAACTTGAAATGTAAATTTATTATACTGTGGAGATACATTCTTTTTCATTATATTATTAAAGGTTGTTCATTTTTTTTTTAGAAAGACAGCTTTCGTTCTCAATTTTTCTGGTTTATCTTCACTAAAATATGGTCCTGTCACTTGCATGCTAATTTTTACATGTGGTGAACTTTATATTTTGCTCTTACTTTTATGCTGCTTCCAGATCCCCAATTCACAAAAATGTATTAGTGTCTCAAAAATGGTTCAGTAAAACATAAAATTAGCAATGAAAAGCACTGCATGAATTATATAACTCAGGAGAATATCTCAAATTATATCTAGCATGAGAGTCTGCCATGAAAAAAGTAAAATCTGTTAATGTAGTGATTAATATACATAAACATGTGAATATTTGCATAAGAACCTAAGATTAAGATTACAAATAAGATGCATGACAGTAAATATCTGAACATTGGAACTATTAGATTTGGGAGCCATTTGAAGACTGGCATAAAACCAGTGAAGTCTCTTTAATAAAAATTAAAAACACAAATGACCTAAAGATTTTTTTCTTGAATTAGTAAAAAAAAATATATTCCAGTGAAAAAAGATTAATTTGTAAAACAAAGATAGAGAAGATCCTAAAACTACAGTCATATCATTCAAAATTGCAGTCCTGAGAGTTACATCACAGTATGGCAAGGTATTTGCAAAATCAGGTAGAAAATTAAGGATTATAGCAAAGACTTGGAACCAACCCAAATGTCCAACAATGATAGACTGGATTAAGAAAATGTGGCACATATACACCATGGAATACTATGCAGCCAGAAAAAATGATGAGTTCATGTCCTTTGTAGGGACATGGATGAAGCTGGAAACCATCATTCTCAGCAAACTATCGCAAGGACAAAAAACCAAACACCACATGTTCTCACTCATAGGTGAGAATTGAACAATGAGAACACATGGACACGGGAAGGGGAACATCACACACTGGGGACTGTTGTGGGGTGGGGGGAGGGGGTAGGGATACCATTAGGAGATATACCTAATACTAAATGAGGAGTTAATGGGTGCAGCACACCAACATGGCACATGTAAACATATGTAACAAACCTGCACGTTGTGCACATGTACCCTAAAACTTAAAGTATAATAAAAAAAATTTTTTCTTTAGAAAAAAAAATTTTTCTTTAGAAAAAAAGAAAGAAAATTAAGGATTAATGTTCGATTTAAAGAGAAATCAGAATAAGTTAATTAAAAAATATGTAAAAATTTCCTTATTAAATGATGTTTGTTACCACATAGTGGTGATACATGCAATATAGAATACAATTCATATCAGATGATCATGCCAGCAGATATGTTGGTTTAAAGCTATGCATTCCTTGTGGGACAGAATTTGACCCTGTGCTTGGGACACATGTGGGACTTATGTCAAGGAGAAAGTCTTGGTTAATATTTGATCTGTTACTAAAAACACAAACCCCTAGAAAGGAGATGTTTCATTTAGTTTACTAGTATTTTGTGTGCCATAATTCAGCTGGAGACAGGGGCTTTAATATCAGTAGCAATGTAGAATCAACAATGCGAGTAGCAATGAAGGGCACTGCTGTCTAAGGAGATGTTGGCTCTGGATACCAATCCACACAGAGCTTTATTCAGATGATTCTTGGTGGTTGAAATGAGATTTCTGGATCATGTTCCAGTGATGAAACAGTAACTATCTTAAATATACTCAAAGCATATTCTCTTGGTCTACGTCTTTTCAGCCTTTTGAGTGAAAAAATAGGCAGTACAGACCTAATTTCCCATAGGGATTCCTCTGCACTTCAAAGGTAAAGATGCCACTCAAAATTAAGTAATGAAATATGAGATAAAACTATTTCTTGATAAATACTTCTAATATTGAAAGTTTGAACATGCCTATGATTTTATGTGGCTTGCTCAAGTGATGTAGATTAGTGATATAATCAGCATGTTGCAGAGGCTAAATCTATAATTATAAAATAAAATATTATTTTAATATTAGGGATATGAGGACTTTTTTTCTTAATAGGAATGAATATGAAAATAAAGTCCATTTCAGGATAAATAACTAGACTGTTGAAAATTTTGGTTCCCCCCCACCTTAAGGCTGTATTGTTTTCTCCATTCACTAAAGAAAGAGACAAATGATAAATTATTGGGCTTATGTTAAAATCACACCCAATGATATTACAGAGCATGAGAAATCCTGTTGAATGCTGAATGCACCCAGAGAGTGGATTGGGAACTCAGTTGACATTTTCCTTTCAGCTGAACTAGTTAATTTAGCAGCTATTTATTGAAACATACCTACCTACTTGTCATCCAGGCAGGAGCCCTGAAGGGGGTTGAGTCCATTTGAATTCAACTCTCCAGAGCTACCTGACAGAGCCGCCATATTTTGGCTGTCTTTCCCAATGATCTCCTATTGTAACTTAAGGCTTATCTCTTAATGGAAGTAAAGAATAAGAAATACAAAAAGAACCTGATTCATTACTCAAACTCTCTAACATGAAAAAGGATAAAATGCATTTATTTTCCTGTTTACTCTTAAGAAATAATTATAGCTATTAGAAATATACACTTGTATTTAATAATATTGTACTAAAACATACTTATAAATATGCCTAAAACTGATGGTCAGTGTATACACACACATACACACACACACACACACACATATATATATATACATCAGTGTGTGTGTATATATATACATACACACATACACATATATACATCAGTGTGTGTATATATATATACACATGCACACACACATATATATACATCAGTGTGTATATATATATATATAGTAACAGTGTGTGTGTATATATATACACACACACACACTGATGTCTGAAGAGACCAAGTGTTTGAATGCATGAATGTAGAGCATGAGTTCTTTGTGTTATACAATACAGCTCTCTCCCTCCTTCCTTTTTTCTCTTGACCCAGAGAACATGTACAGTAGGGAAAGATTCCCTGTAGCTAGTCATGCATTCACTTTGTAATTTCAGATCAACCAATTCAAAAGAGAAACTACTGTAGCTTCAGGGCTTTCCCATATAAATGGCCAATTTCTTCCCAAAAAGGACTTTAGAAGGATAAGTGAAAAGTACAAAAAGTACTCAAAGTATCATATGATAAGGAAATAGTGTAAATGGCAAAACTAGTCCAAATCCTTGTGCTACAAGGGTGCTCATGTATCATCTATTGACTATTTTAGAGGCCCAGAGAGTTTAATCTCTTACTCCTCTGAAACACACAATCAGATAAAGGCAAATCAGAGACTGTAACTCAGTTCTTCGGTCTTTCTCAAATTTCAGTGCATATTCTGCTTCACTCTGCACTGTTTCTTTGTTTTGCTTTCATCTAGATTGCTCATCAAAGGTACAACAAATACTTTTCTGAAGAGACTATGTAAATCCACTTAATATAATACTAATCCCATTGTAAATGTATGAGACTAACCCTTACATTGAAAAACCCTATCTTGAATGTTTGTGTTATCAAGAAGTCAGAGGTGATAGGAATAACCATGTAACCTATTTGGATTACGAATTTGAATTTTCATATATTGGTACAATCTGTATTTCAAGGGTTATTGAATCTGCTGAGATTCCTTGTCCTCCTTGTACCACAGTCCCCTGAAAAGTTTCTGAGAGTCTCAAGGGAGCATTTCACATTTTTTAATAGACTCAGTGCTACTGCTGCTGTGTCCTGCTCCCCAGGTGCCATAGCCTCCACTATAACCCATGGCACCAGCGCCAAGTGTCTTGGAAATTAGAATCACCTGCAGAAGTATCTCATATCTTGATGCCCAGGATGCACTCATTATTAATTAAATCACACTATCTAGGGGGTAAAAACCAGGCATGGGCACTTTATTAAAGATCCCAGGTGATTGAAAGGCCAGCAAAGTTTAAAGCCAGCTGACCTATGTCTAGGAATTGCCAGCTATCCAAACTTTGTAGTAGCCTAAGGGGTAAATGGAGTAGAATTATTTTACCTGCTTTTCCTATCATAATCTGTTCTTGGGTAAACGTGTTAGTTTCCTCTTGGCTCTCAGCCTCACATATGCCTTTTTCATTTTACCCTCTATTCTGTCAAGGGCTGGAAGCGTCCAGACTATTTTCCTGGACCCCTTTGCTCACAGGGTTTGATTAAATTCTGCCAGTGGGCAGCCTTAGCAGCTGACTAGAAGCCAGGAAGAGATAAGTAATTTTTTTCTACTCTGGCTCTTGCAGCATCTGTGATATCACCACTGATTTAAGCAGCCACCGAGGGACTGCAGACTCCTGGATTCTCACTCAGCGCTTGCAGTGATTCCAGTTGCCATGGTGTTTTAGCTCTTATGGTTTGGGGCACTGCCTCTTTCTTCTCAGCCTGAGCAGTTTTAGCAGCTTCTTGCATTTACTTGCATTTCTTTTCCCTATGGCTTCGCCTTCTAACAATTTAGAAACACTTAACTATATTAAATCCCTCCGAAATATTTAGAGTGATTTTGATTGGATAATTAGATAACAACTGATAAAGCGAGGTGCTAAAGCTGTGCTTATTGAGTCTCTATGTCTCAATTATGAGTTATTAGTGAGACAGCTTTTCCTGGTTTTTATTTGCAGCACTCTCTCTCTCTCTTCATTGTCCAGAGTACTCCACTATTTCTAGGGACAGAGCCCTATTGATAGACTTACTCAGATCCTTCCTCTGACAGTGGATAGTTTCACTGCATCAAGCTTGTCATGCCACTTTCCCTTTACGTGAAGCCTCAATTTTTTTCTTAAGAAAATCCTCAGGGCCTCTGCTTCTGTGCTTCTGGTAGTCTTACACTCTCAGTTTACTAACACATCTGAACCTCATTGTTGGATATAAAACATAGGCTGAAGTTGGGACACTTACAATATTGTTTTGTTTCTCAATTTCAACCTAATTTATTTAAGTTCCTGTGAAAGCATTCATTCACAAATTTTATTATATAAGAGAATGACATTGAGAGCTCATTGAAATGCAGATTCCCTGGCCACCCTCTCCCACAGCCAGACAGTCATTCAGTAAGTCTTGCACTGCTTAGGAACATGTGCTTTTAACAAGCACTCAGGAGGATCCTGAAAGAAGGAGCCAAATGACAACATGCTAAGAATGACTATCCTACTGCCTATTTTTACCTTATTTTCTTTCTACACACCTTATTTGAAGTATTTGATTGTCATTTTATACAAAAATCTAAACTGAAACTTCTGTTGCTTATCAAGTATCACATATTTTAGAAAAATCATTGTAGTAGCAAAAAGCAAGGCATACTGAGTTGAATTTGGAAGCAAAAACACCTGAAATGGTGAAGGTGGGGTATGTAAAGCCAGTGCAGCTCATGCAATGTCTTTAGGGGAATTAGAAAGAAAAAAGCGCTTTCCCTGGGCTATTGAATTTAAAAAAAGAAAAAGAAAAAAAGAATGAAAGTACACTCTCCAGGTGGATACTGCTCATAGGCACGTGACTTATGAAAGGAATATTCTCTTTGAAGGAAGAAAGAGGTATTCCTTCCCTCAGTAGGACATGATCCCACATGAAGACATATGCTTGACAAATGGAGTGAGTTTCTACTGCTGCTCACGGCCTTTGCCAGACATCCCAATTCTTCACTGTCGTACCCTGGGAACATCGAGGGAGGAGTATAATGAATCAGGATGGAGGAATTCAAAGGAAAGGGTTGTATGCAGATGACTGACATGCTTTAAGGAGTAGAAAGGGTAATTGTATTTATGGAAAAATATGGAAGGAATAGTGAGTGTGTTAGAAACAATGCCACAGAATGTCACTGTAGGAGCTCAGGGAGAAGTTGCCACACTTGACTGTGCAAAGACGATCAATAGATTCAAATCATTATTGAACTAGTATATGATTCTATTAGACACCATAGTTGCTTCCATTTCTCTCTGGTCCAAGTTACAATACCTATGAAAATCTCACAATAGAAACCTGGTAGGAGCATATTTTAATTGTAGAAAATGCACCTAAAAAGTAATTACTTCCTTTTCAGCTCTGGCTTTGAAAACACAAAAGTATGAATTAAATTCATTTAGCTTTTGTTAATTTGTAGAAATGTTTCTGGCTTTGTAAAATATATTTTTCCTACCTCTTTTCACAATCTTAGAAATAAATGTGTCCCTCACCTAATATTCACTCACTTCAATATGTTCTGTGTATAGCCAGTTGGACTTGCTCATATTTTCCATTTTTCTATATGCTCATAAATTTAAATATATAATTGAAATAAAAACATTTAAAATAGTTTTGTATGAAAAAAATATATTTCATGCCATGTTATCTTTCTTTCACTTTTGCTACCTTCTTCAGGATTAAGTGCCTTATTGAATAAAATTTGTTTGGGGCACTTTATAAAAATAAATAAATTAAAATACTATGTATACGCTAGTAGATCATAAACTTTTACTTTTGAATTAGAAATGATTTTTATTTCCCAATTACAAAGGTGATACATGCTCATCATAAAAATTCAGATACTTTGTTTTTTCTGCCATAAAGAAACTTGACTGGGACTCAGAAACAAAAGAATAAAACATTCCCCGATGCAAAGTAAATTAATTAGATATAAATACTAGTTAATTTTTTGTAATAAATAGGATTGAAAGCATAAACACATTAGCACTGTTTTGTTTTTGTTTTTAGAGCATTTAACGGTCTACAAACACTTTGGCAAACTTTAGCATACAGAGTTAGGTGCTATACTCCTACTCCTATTGCTATGTTCTGAGCACTTATTTTCTGCTTCCTAAATTATTACTTGATCTGTAATCAAGCGTATTCTGACCTGCGATTCATAGAACATGTTTTTTTGTTTTGTTTTGTTTTGTTTTGAGAAACAGCACACTTTATCG
Source organism: Pan troglodytes (assembly GCF_028858775.2). Classification (NCBI taxonomy): domain Eukaryota; kingdom Metazoa; phylum Chordata; class Mammalia; order Primates; family Hominidae; genus Pan; species Pan troglodytes. The sequence continues at coordinate 152,083,729 of NC_072404.2, read as the reverse complement.
GGAAGCAGACTGCTGCACAGTGACCAACAGACAAAAGCCACCCTATGGGCACTTACACATCATATGCCAAAAGACACAGAATTTTTGCTAATAAAAATCAACGAGAACAGGGATTCCTCTGGGCAACTCCCCCAACCTCATCCCTTTCAGGGTTTGAGAAATCTCCCAACCATTTTCCTGATGGCAGCTGTGGTTCACTAGAGATACAGCCTCTCGGGGTGCCTTCCTGTTTCTTATAAAGAACATTTTCTTTAGACTTTTGGAAGTCTTCATTTTTTACTTGCATTCTACATTCTCTTAAGGCCATCAGACCAACTTCTGTACAGATTGCCTTGATGTCAGCACCAGAGAGGTCATCTCTAGTCACAATCAAGTCGTCCAGGTTTACATCATTGGCCAGCGTCATCCTGATTGTGTGAATCTGAAAGATGCACTTCTTAGTATTTTCATCATGAAGGGGGAACTCAATCTTCCTGTCAATGCAGCCTGGTCTGATAAGTGCTGGATCCAAAGTTTCTATTTGGTTTGTGGCCATGATAACTTTCACATCTCCCCTAGAATCAAATCCATCTGACTGGTTCAACAGTTCCAACGCTGATCGCTGAATTTCTCTCTCACTACCAGAATTTGAGTCATATCTTTTTGTCCCAATTGCGTCAATTTCATCAATAAACATGATGGACAGCGCATATTCTTCAGCAACTCAAAACAATTCCCGTACGAGTTTGGGCCCATCATCTAGGTACTTCTGAATAAGTTCAGAGCCAACCACTCTCATGAAAGTGGCTGAGGTTTGGTTTGCTACTGCTTTGGCTAACAAGGTTTTACCTGTGCCAGGTGGACCATAGTGAATGACCCCCTTAGGGGGCTTTATACCCATCTCTTCATAATATTCAGGATGAGTGAGAGGAAGCTCCACAGATTCCTTAATTTCCTGAATTTGGTTGTCCAACCCCCGATACCGGCATAGGTCTCCTGGGGGGCCTTTTCCACCTTCATCACTGTGACCAGGGGATCCATGTTATCCATCAGCACCCCTATCATGGCATGCACCTTGTGGTTGAGCAGGACTAAGCAGCCAGTTTCCAGCAGATCCTTGTCTACAAATGAAAGAATGCTGACATAGCATTCTGAGCCCACAGATGTAGACACAGTGGCATGATTGTCATTGATGATCTCTTCCAAGGTTCCTACTGACATTGGGGTCCCCCTAAGATCATCCACTTTTGATCTTTCCTCCTCTTGCTTTTCTTCTAATGGTTCCATTTGTTTCTGATTTCTAATGAATTCTTCCTCCATGAGAAGACAGTCTTTAATTCTCTCTAATTTCAGTAATTTTAACTGGCACTGAGTGTGAGGTGTCACCAGTGGCAGTTTGCTGGCAGCATATGATCCCTCTGTTTTCTTCTTCTTTTTCCCCACTCTAGTTGGTACAGGAGGTTTGTATTTCTTTTGCTTGTCTTTGTCATCCTTCTTTCCACCTCCAGGACCATGACCACCACTCTGACTTTGAACCATCTTGCCTTGGCCACTTGAACTGCTGCTGCTGGAAGTTCGTCCACCCAGAACATGTTATTATGATCTTACAGAACACAGTCTATGTTATAACTTATGTTTTTCTTCTCATAGAGTCTACTTCCAAATTCTTAGAACTTACATTTGACTGTATGTTTAAAACAAAGTTAGTGCAGTCCGTGGTCATTCTTTTTTTTTTTTTTTAAGCTTCATTTACCACTTCTGTTAGGTTCCTAGGGTTGCTGTAACAACATTGGCTTACAACAACAGAAATCTATTTTCTCACAGTTCTGGAGGCTGAAAATTCAAAAATCAAGGTATGTACAAGGCTACACTTCCACTTCCTCTGAAGGTCCCGTGGTAAAAATCTGATCCATGCTCTTTCCTGGCTTCTGGTGTCGCCAGCAATCCTTGGCGTTCCTCAGCTTGCAGCTACACTGCTCCACTTTCACCTGGCAACATCCTCTCTAGATGTGTCTGTATCTCCGTATTTCTGTGTCTCCATTTCCCTATGCATATACGGACACTAGTCATTGGATTTAGGGCCCAGCCTAATCCAGTGTGACCTCATCTTAACTACAGGCGCAGGGGCCAGGATTTCAGCATATTTCTTTGCAGAACTCAATTCAACAAATTATTTTTATGATGTTTGCTATTCTCTATGTCTTCCCTCTAGAAAATTTCTCGACTAATACCTCTGTCTTTTCAAATGTCCCTTTCTAGGTCTTGTCCCTAATGGGAAAAGAGAATAGGATAGAAGTGGGGACAATGGTTCTCAACCAGTGGTGACTTTGTTCCACAGGAAATATTTGGCAATGACTGGAGAAATTTTTTGTTGATGAGGGAGTTGCTGTTGGCATTCCCCGGGCAGGAACACTGCTAAACATCCTGCAATGCACAGGACACCCCACCTTCTAAATTCCCCCAATAAAGAATTATCTGGTCTCAAATGTCAATAGTGCTGAGGTTGAAAAACCTTGATCCAGAAGTTTACAACACTATTAGAACATACATTCTCTCAGATGGCTATCTCACATCTTTATCAGAATGCACATTGCTAGCTGAGAGTGGTGATAAGGAGTTTAGAAGTATAGACCAGGGACTGGTTCTATACAAAACACCTCACCTCACAGCTTGGTCTTTGTATAGCATTGGTTGTCAAGCACAGCTAACAAAACCATCTGGGGAACTTAGAAAAATGACAAAAACTCAGGCCCCACTCTGTTCTATTGAACCAAAATCGATGGTGGATTGCAGAAATCTATCCTTTTGATGTTTACAGTCTAAAGAGTAAGTTGGAGAGTAACAAAACACACAAACAAAACATTGTTAACTTTTCTAGGAAAGGAGGTAGCCTAGGAGGAAAACAGTGGAAAAGAACAATAGAAATGTAGTCTTTACATAACTAAAAAAAAAAAGTGTTAAGCAAAGAAAAAACTTCTCTCTTCATTTTTTTAAACTGCAGATTAAGTTAGAAATAGACAAGTCTCCATTTTTAGAGAGTTTCAAAGATTAGAGTAGCTGTGTGAAAAGTGGACATACCCCCAGGTACCCATCAGCTTAGTGTAATTCCCCACTAGGGCCGCCTCGAGCGTGGAGTTCCTGGCACCACAATTACTAGAGTACTTCCTGAGTGCCCCATGATACAGGGTCCCTGGAGCCCAGAAGTCTGCTTCCATTCATAGTGTGATTTGGCTAACACCTCAAACCAAGACTACTAAAAACGGTGCCTGACAAATACTATGCACTCAACATATATGTGTTAAATAGATAAATAAATACTCTAAAATACAAAGGAAATCTTAATTCTAATAGCCCACCTTACCACTGGAACACAGAATGTTCCAAGTTAGCAAAAGTGCTGTTTCCCTCAATCCTGAGGGATCACTCTAGAATAAAGAGTAATCTGTAACAGATAGCATTATTACTGACATGTTCAGCAAGCAAGATGAGTGGGATGTCATAAAGTGGAAATGTCTTTCACTGTCTTTATAAATGAATTAACGTATTCTAAGTTGCAATGCACAGTCTCTATTTGCTAATGAGAAAGGCTGGTCCTCTATTTTGTCAGATGATTGAACCTGGTCAACTCAGAGGGTACTGCTGGCTGGACTCTTCCTTTTCCTGTTCCACTTTCCCTTTGCTGCAAATCAGGGCTTTTGGTCCATCTTGGATTGAGCCAAGCAAGGAGAGGATAAACTTTTCTTGATTAAGAGAGCTATTAACTAACTAGTTCTGCTAAGCCTGCCTAATATTTAAACCTTCTTTTCCTGGGCACTTGTCTTGGTCCTTCAGATGCTCCCTTCGCACCTCCACTAGGCCAATCCAGTTGGGCTGTTCACATCTCTCACATCAGGCAGCCACCCCCAACCTAGCCTCTTGTTTTCTCCTGAATCCATTCCACACAGAACTCTCCCTGTTGAAATTCCCACCACTACTCCAAACATAATAATGCACAAGGTTTCAAAGAACTCCAAGTAAGCTTGCCCCCTCCACTCTGGACCTCGGGAAGATTCATGGGGGAAAATTCATTCGTTCTTTAAGATGCTGTCTTTGGGTCTTTGGTGATAGCGAAGGTTGCATTGACATTCCAGTTCTCTCTCTTTCAGTCTCTCTCCCCTCCTCCTCCTCCCACTCCTTCTCTTCCTCCTTCTCTCTCTGTATCTCCCTCCCTCCCTCCCTCTATCTCTCCCCCTCCCTCTATCTCTCCCCCTCCCTCTCCCTCTCAATGCTTCATGCTACTAGCTATCATCTCAAGGCTGCCTGTCAATCAGCTTTGGCATGGAAAGAGGTACTCCCTCCTCATTCTTAGTAGGATGGACCTAAGGGCATAGTCAGCAACTCTTCACAATCCACAGTTTAACTTAACCTGTTCTACCTCCTTGTGAATTTGAGAGGCCTCTCACCATCCTAGGACACCTCCTGAGAAGTGTCCACTCAGCAGTCTGGCACATAACTTTGAAATTCCACATCTTTTGAGTCCTGTTGACTAAACTGAAACAGAAAACAAAGAGCCCAATTGTATGAGCATTAACTCAGTAATTAAGAGTCTTCTTATTTTGACAATACACAGTGATTCAGTAATTGTTAAATGGCTATCCTCAGGTTATTTTTCCATTTTTATGTTTAATTTAGAGTAATAATTAAACTAAAAGGTGTATTGACTTTCAGTCATAGCTATGGAAGTTTTGCATGGCCAGAACACCATGTCTTAAAGCCTACCCAGATTTATTATATAATCTCTTGGGTGAAATAGCCTCGAGAGTGCTCAAATCTAAATCTACATCCATAAAACTAAAATAAACATTATTACCAAAGTAACTAAAATAAGTGGAACTCAAGTAGCCAATCCACTAATCCAAATAAGTTCATAAAATGAAGCATTGGCAGCATTCCATATAGCAGCCAGAGGTAAGGCAAATTGTGTTAAGATTTGCCTTACCTAATCCTCCAATGTCTCCCAACTGGACCTAGAATGAAATCCTAGGTCCTTAGCATAGCCTGTGAGGCCTTAATGTGATTTGGCTTCTCCCTACATCCAGATCTTTTTTCCTCCTACTTTCACCTTAAGCCACTTTCTTCCAGATATACTGGCTTTTCATACACCTCTTTGGCTTGTTACTGTTAAGGCCTCAGCACTTTATGATGTTTCCACCACAGTGGTTCTCAACTGAAAGCAATTTCCCTTCTCCCCCATGAGATACTTATCAAGGTCTGGAGACAATTTGGTTGTAACAACTGGACTGGGGAATGGAGGTGCTATCAGCATCTACTGGGTGTATACTAAGAATGCTGCTAAACATCCTGCAATCACAGTACAGCCCCTCCAACAAATTATCATCCGGCCTCAAGTGTCAATAGTGCTGAGCTGGAAAACTCCTCTCTCCCTGCAGTAATCTGCCTGCTATCTTTGTATGCCTGAAACTTCTCATTCTAGCCTCAGCTCAAGGCTTCAGCAAAATGTTCTTCCAACCACCCAGGCTGACATAGCCCAGATCCCACCCTACCCCTGCTGAGGTCATTACTGTATTATTTTCCTTATTTTAAAGTTTATTGTTTTATTGTCTCATAGTTTATAGCTCTAGAAGGGGGTTGCTTGTTCTTCCTGTCCACTGCTACATACCCAGCATCTGAGCAGAGCAGGGCACACAGTGACATCTATTAGACAGGATATGGATTAGTGAATTCCAAAGGGAAGGGCACATAAGAATGAGTTAATAAGTAGCTGAGACCTTTTTTACTTTTTTTTTTTTTTCAGAAACACTGCTTAGCTAAAGAGGAGGGAGAAAGTTCAATAATTGATTTACAAAAACAACAGGGAATTTCAGATGCAATGGATTAGCAGATCAAGCTTTGCAATGGCATCACTGATGTTCTAAAGCTCAGAAAACTTGGAAGAGCACTAGAGCACAACCCACATTAATATTACAGTAAAAATAGCATGTTCACAAAATTGGCAACTCGTGCCTCTGCAACATAACTGAGCACTATTTTGAACAAATCTTACTGAATGAGCAGCAAAAAGGGGAAAGCCCGTTAGGTTCCTCATGAAGATAGGAGGAAAACCACTTAAAGAACAACGCAGGAACTGGGAAATTTACTTGCATTTTACTTGGGCTTTAGTCAGTCCATTTGCTGTGAATTAACATCACATCAGTTATTTATGAGTGTCAGCTTTCTAGATCAATTTCTTTCTGATTTGGTACCTGAATGGTAAAGATGGCATCCTTATTCCTCACTAGTTCGATGGCTCAATCTTCAACCTCTGTGGACTGTTCAACTCAGAGAAGCAAAGACATTACTTTATGCAATCAGAATGCTGCTGAAATAACCACTATCCAGCCAGGTCTAACTTTTAAGGAATCAAGGTTTTTCCATTTTCCAAAACACTGGGTATGCAGGAGTGTGGGGTGGAGGTGGGGCGAAGACACCAGAAGGAGTAGAAAAATTAAATCTATATCTCATGAAAGATTCTGATTCACCCCAGTTTTACCTTTAGCCAAGGAGTAGAAGCTCTATGGCTTGATGCGTGGAGTCTGTGAACTTCTCAAAATTAAAGTCAGAATAATGTTTATGTCTTGTTCTGAGAAGCGTCTCCACCATTCTGCTAGAAGCTCTGACATTTACACTCTTTAGGTATTCAGCACTCTGAAAATATTCCGTATTTGGTGACATAGCAGTCAGTTATAAAATTAGTATAAACTGCAGACAATTTTGATGAACTTGGTAGAATTTGGCGATACGTTATTCACGTGTTTCCGTTTCAGAATGTACAGAGATTTTAGCAAAGAAGTCTGTGACTCACCAAGAGCCACATGGAATCTTTGAGCTGGTAGCGAAGTATTCCTGGGTATCCTGTGATTTCCTCCAAGTAGAGAAGTGAGGTGAAGAGAAGAGGACAGGTGTTTTCTCCCTAGGGCAAGAGTTCCAGAAAGTAAAATAGAACAAGTTCAAAAGATTAGGCTCCTTCAGTTTTATCCAACCCAATTTTTGTTTTTTTTTTTCCAAATATCATGTTACTTTACAAAATAAAGGAATTTATTTGGTGAAGATAGCTGCAATTAAAGTTCATATGAAGGAGTGAGGAGAAATTTGGGAAAAGAGGACTGCTTCAGAAGAGAATGATGAATGGTGGGAAATAAGAGCAAACACAGGGAATTCTGCATTTTTTTTTTTTTTTTTTTTTTTTTTTTTTTACAATTAAGCAGTTAACAGATTGCAACATCTGAATTTGGAGAAATAAAGAGCAACCAATGCAAGCCTTGCACCCACTGTTTTCTCATCACAAGTCCATCAGTCATTCTTAAGAGAGAAGCTTAGGTTCTATCTTCTTAAATCTGCTTGAATCCCGTGGCAGGTGCACAGGGACGATAATGGTCAGAATGCTGCCATGTAAACTTGCAGTATGTAGCAAGCACACAAATAAAAAAAAAATGCGGAAACTTTTTTGAACAGGAGAATCTGCACCTACCTAGACAAAGGCTTATTTATATACTTTTGTCTTTTGCTTTACTTTAAGTAGACATATGTAATACCTGTGTAAAATTATCCCCTGCCTGGAATAGAGGTGATGCAGAGATGAAGATACTTGTCATTTGACAATCTTGATCTCTAAGAATCAAATGAATTTTCTTTGAGGCTTAGATTTCCAGCTCTATGACAAAGGTTTTAGAGATAGTCATTACTTTAGTGACTAACTCTTGACTTTCTACATCAAAAGTAGATAGTCTCATTTGATAGAAACGTGTGAGTAGATCATATCTCCCCCTTTGATGCTGTAAATCGGATATGAAGGTGATAAAAATAATAGATTGTGTATTTGTTGATATGAAAAGATAAAGTAAGAATGTACAAAGAAAAACCAATGACCACCAAGGCTAGATTTTACATCAAGAAAAACAAGAGATCCAAATGTGGCTTTTGTCTCTAAGGAGGGGCAACCACCCTCACATATTGAAAAATAACTATTGGGTTGTAAGAAATATGGTTAGTAAAAAAAAAATTCAATAACCAAGTCTTGGGTTATGTGAAAATAATAAAAAGCATGAATAATTCCTTGTGAAAACTCTATAAGCAATTCCGGAGCACCTGTCAGAAGAAGAACAGATGAGGACATAAAATCAGCCTGGTGAGCTGGTCTCCTTGAATGCAGAAATGTCTCCCCACATTGTGTTTATAGTGCTTGAGGGCACAGCAAATAAATGTGTTTTTTCCATTGATGTTCACATCTGTAGCTGTGGGATTCCACTCCAACCTTGGGACAGATGGCCAAGAAGCTATGCTAGGCATTAATAGGGATTCCTTTGAGAGCCTGGCATAGCTTCCCACAAGAATAGCTCTCAGTCTACATATATTTATAGCAGATAGTCACCCATATTCACAATTTGGGAAGGACTCAAAACCCTCTCTATTTTTTTTTTCTTATCACCATAGTGCTGAAAAGCTTGAAAATACCACTAGCCAATTCCTTCTGTACAGGCTTTCTAACAGTGCTTAATGTTTACATTAATTATGCTAGTACCATACTGGTCCCAGCACCTTGTTAGCTAGCTAGCTGGTAGCAGGGTGGGTTTTTTTTTTCTTCCTTTTTTTTCTAATTCCGTGTCACATAGCAAAAGGTAATGAGCACAGACAACTTCTGATGCAGAGTGAAAGAACAGTGAAGAGGTAGGGAAATATTCTGTTCCTCAGGTTCTGACAAGGATGGTAGAAACCCAAATCATTAAACTCAACGTGTTTAGGGAAGGTCAAAAGATACTAAGGATGATAATTCAAAATATTTGCTCTGGGTATGTTATCAGGTAAGTGTTGAGATTCTATACTTCTCGGAGTCTTTCTTGTGCCTCAATTATTCTATCAAATTCACCTTTTCTTTATAGACAGCAGCACTAAGATTGCTTAGTTCAATCTGAAGTGGTTTTCCTCTAGGGCAATTGCACAGTTGTCAGTCTGGGGTCTCTCTTCACCTTCGTCATGAAAAGCCCCTTCTTCTGTCTTCTGTGTTAAAGAAGAATCCTACTTCCTGAATTTCACACCTGCCTCTATCCATTGCTTCCCGGGAAAGAACACTTAGGGAGTAAATTTTTTTTAATTTTGTAATTGACTCATACCTTGACATAAAATCATAGGTAGGATGAATTTGTCTTTTAAATTTGAAAGCATTGTTTCATTTTAGTCTAGCTTTTAGTGCTGTGGAAACATTCATTCTTTTTATTCTTGTTTTCTATGTCACGAAGTGTTTTGTTTGTTTTTTCCTTTGTGAAAACTTTGAAAATCTTTTCTTGATCTCTTGTTTTTAAAATTTTACAATAATGTGTGTTGGTATGAGTTTGTTTTGATGTCATGAACTTGGGCATTGTGTAGGTGTTTTTAATCAGGAAGTTGCTTTCGATTTTCAGTAGTTCTTCTGAACTGAATTTTCATGGATAATTTCTTACCGTCTGTTTTCTCTGCTCTCTTCAACAGAAACTCCCTATATGTGAGCATTTAAAATTTGGGGCTGATTCTCTAACTTTTTTTTTTTTTTTTTTTACTTTTTGTTGTCTTTTAATTTTTGTTATCATACTACTTTCTGGTATATTTCTGAGGCTTTATTTTCTAAAAACTTTATTAGCATTTTAATTTCTGTTATTATATTTTCAATTTTCAAGATTTTGGGGGTGATATGGAAATTGTTTTCTGTTATTTTTCTGAATAACCTGATGTGCAATTTCAGTTCTTATGGAAATAATATTTTATCACTCTGAAAAAAATTATGTATCTCCATATATATTCACACACATGTATTTGTGGAATTTTCTCCCTACTCTTCATAAATTTTTCTTCCACTTCCATTTTTTCTGCTGTTTAGATTTCTGTTTTCATGTTATAGACTCAGTTTAAATATCTGCTAATTATAAACTGTATGTCTGTATTTGAGTGAAGTACCAGAACCCTATTTGAAAGCTTTTCTCAATGCTTGGTTTTATTGCAGTATGATCTCTATTGGCCATTTATTTGGGTAAGTCCCAATTACTAGATTTATTATCATTCTCTTAGGATTGTCAGTTTTCCCAGAAAGCAAAATTCATTCTTTTTTAGCTGAGAGTAATAGGCCCAGCTACCAGAGTTTTCCTGAATCCAAATATGAAAGAAGGTAGCGAGGTGTATATCTTCTCAGGAGACTGTTAATCTCTGTTTCCATTATGTTACCTGGCCTCACATGGTACTTAATGCACACAGATCTGATTCCCTCTCATTCAGCTTTTAGTCTTCTAATAGTTTAATAATGGAACTATTACCCAGTTGCACTTTTTATGCAACTATTCAAGTAATTCTACTGCCTCAATCTCTCAAGCTCTATCCTGCACCCTTACTCCTCACTTTTAGATCAGTCCAGGCCTTCTAATTCTTGAGGTATTCTAAAATTCTTTGCCACAAATCAGCATGGTGCAAGTTCTGAGTTATCCCTTCATGAATTCTTCCCCTCTCTCTTTCTCTTCTTCCCTCCCTCCACTTCTCCTGTCAATCACATCATTGGTTTGTCTGTTGTTGGGATATTTGGCAGGGAAAAATCACCTGCAGCCCTTTTCCTTGCCAGAGTTCTAAACCACTTCAAAAATAAGATAAAAGGAATAAGATATGTAGAAAACAGAATAAACATTTTGGAATGTTAATGCTGATATTGTTTCTGTTATCTACAAGAAAGTGGACTTTGTAGTAGTGAACCCTTGAGTGAGAACATTTGTCCCACTCAGTAGTACTGGACTGGAGCAGACCTCCAGTCCTAAGGCAGAGCTACTCCTAGAGATCCAAAACACAATGTACATTATCTGCAGTCTGCTGGCTCGTTAGAAGAAAAGGAAAGTGCTGGCCACTCATGCCCTCTTTCTCCTTCCAATCAGACACAGCATTTCGTCTTCCCTTGGACAGAGTGAATAATAGGTAGCAAAGGGCCAAGAGAATTATGCCAAAGTGTTTCTTTTCACATGGAGGTAATTATCAGGGGAAAAGAAGAAGCATTAGCACCCCAGTATTACCCAGGTTTTGTTATCTTAATTCATTGGCTTAACTATTAAAGTTATGGTCAGCTGAGATGTGCTACCTCCTTTCTGGGAAATGATTAGCTGTCCCTCGGAATAATCCTTCACGATGCTACTCTACATTTAACAACTGCTTGTCTGGCTTTCTTCTCGGATATGGGTCAGAAGAGTGCATTAATTAAATTATTTCCAAGGCCACTCTGTACTCAAGGCTGAAAAGTCACTCTTTATTCTATTTCCATTCTCAAATTATGTTTAGCCACTTTTTCAGAGGTCCTTGATGAGCTCAAATGACATCATAACTATGTTTTAATAATAAACTACATAAAGACACTGTAACAATAAAATTCCAGCAGCACAGAGATGCTTTAGATACAAATATAAATCTCCTGCCATCATCAGATTCTCCTGGGGAAAAAAAAACAAGAAAACAGAGCCAACTATCAAATCCCCTTGTAAGTCAAAGCCAAAAGGTCAAAAGATGGATAGATCCAAAATTAAATCATATTTCCCTTCTATGTTACTAGTCCCCAGAAATTTAAGTCTACCTCAACTTCTTATTTCAGCTCAATTTCAAAGCTTAGTTGTATTTGTCTAGGTGTTTGAATGTAATGGATAAAAGCACGGAGTCTAAATCAGATTTCCTGCATTTGAATCCTATGGAGATTACTTAATAGTTGTGTGACCATGGAGAAGTTTTTTAAGCTCTCTTTGTCTCTCAGATACCTAATCTGTAAAATGGAAATATTATTAGCCATCTCAAAAAGACAATGTGAGTTTTACCTAAAGTAATGTATGTTAACTCCTTAAAAGATTTCTTGGCATATAATTAACTCCCAATAAGGAATTAATTTACTTTCTTCAGTGGCTTCAGCCTGAACCACCTTTCCCAGAAATGGGTAGGACTCCTTTGAGTCCTTGGAAATTAAATTAATCAATACCAAGTTTCTGGGGTTGCTCATTTTTAAAATCCAATTCATTAACAGGACATCCTAGAGTATGACCACTCTGACTGCACACCCACAAAATAATACAGCATCCTCAGAGCACAGAGCAGTTATCCCAGGCAAAATTATGTTCCCAGAAGTCAGTATTTGGAGATGTCAAAGATCATATTGCATTCTCAATGGTAACTGATTGAGAGAACATAAATAGAGAAAATCCTTATTTAGCCATGCCATCATTCAAGTAATTCAGAATCCATGACCTATGAATTTAAACTGCCCATCAAGATGTTAATTTGAGCATGTGCATTTTCAGTAAATGGTGGAGGGTGGAGGGGCTCCACACACGCTGACCATCTTTTCTATGGAGCCACATTTGTGCAACAGCAGCCCTGCTTACCAAATATGTTAAACTTGGTTACTTTATTTTTCCAGAATCTTCACGTCTTAGTTTTCTTTCTTACTTTGAATTCCATGTGTCTATGTGTCTAGGGTAAAATAGAGAAAGAGACAGAGACAGAGAGACACTGGGTAACTGTGGCCAGCTACGCTTTCCAAACACACTAATTATCTCCACCTTTTTAAGTGCAAAGTTGTGAGGGGTGGAGTGAGATTCTGTTAACAGATCATGCTCCACACAGAAGAATACCCCAAGAATGGGGATGAATTCCATCATTTTTTTCTTTTATTTTCTTTCATAGAAGTTACATTTGGTTTTGTGGATTTTTGAATTTTTGGTTTGATTTTTCTTTCTCCAATTTGTCTTCTTATACTTACTAATATTCTTCCTCTTACTTTCATTGGGTTAATTCTGTTTTTCTTTTGGTGACTTTTGGATTGGACAATTAGCTCATTATTTTTACCCCAGATATATTTTCTGCCCCTATAATTTGCCTTTCCTAGAATGTCATCTAAATGGAACCAAACATCATATTGTCTTTAAATCTATATTCTTCATTTAACACAATGTATTTGAGATTCACCCATGCATGCATCAGCACTTGGTGTCTTTTTGTAACTGAGAAATATTTCATTATATGTAATTATCACAGGTATATATTTACCTGTTGATGGATATTTGGATTGCTTTTAAATTTTATTAATTATGAATAAAGCCATTATAAATATTTGCATACAAGATCAGAATTCAATATATTTATAGAAGAGACTTAATGGAACACAACGCAGCTACAAAAAAATAAATAAACAAATGATCCATTCACATTCACACATTCACCTGGTGGTAGAGCTTGTACAAAGCCCAATTTGGTATTAGGTAAAATGTGTAAGGTGTTTCAATGGATATGACCTCATCTCTCAGGATCTGCAGTAAAAGTGATCAATTCTTATTCAGTTTTCTGCCTTCCTCCCCTCTCCTTATCTATTTTATAACCCCAGGCTACTCATTAATATGGATGTTAAGGGTCTAATTGTATAATTTTTGTTATGGTATTAAACCAAAAAAAGTTTTTGCAAACATTTCTTGCTGGTTTTGCATTTTAAAGATTGTAAATCTAAATCCTGTTACAGTGCAATAACAAATGTTCATTTATATACATTGCAATACCACATTCATCCGCAATACAGTAATTTGTAACTCATCATTTAGGATGAGTTGGGCAGAAACTTACTGGTATTCTATTTGTGAAAAAAATACATCTCTGAGCAAATGAATGGTATTATACAAACTTTAGGAAATACAATTAACCACTTTAAGAGAAGAAATTACTTTCAATTAACATAAAGCATCTGCTTTCAATAGCTGACATGTTCATTACAAATCTTGTCTTTTCAATAAAGGAAGTCATGGATATTCACTAGGCAAACCTTTGTTAAAGTGGTTGAGACTTCATGGTAGCAGAATTTTATTTAATTAGAAATGTAAAAAATTAGACAATACAAATTCAGAACCCACTCCACTATTTCAATTAATTGAAGATAAATAGGCAGTTTGGCTAAGATTTTGACAAATTATATTGTGAATTCAGCCAGCCTTACAAAATGAAAAGAGCAAAAGTAGTAATAAATACTTTGTAAATGTATTTAAAGAAGCAGGTTTCCAAAAAATAAAAATAAAATAAAAAATAAACAGATTAAATTAAGCCTAACCTAACCTTGTAAATTATAAAGGAAAGAACCTCGAGGTTCATCCAATTGCTTACTTCCTCTTCTCTTTCTCTTTTCTATGGAGGCAACTACTACTGTTGGTTCTTCAAATCTCCTTTTGTGTGCCAACTTCTTTAGGAAAACTTTCCTGACCCAAGGTCTCTGTAAGATACCATTATTCTGTTCTTCCAAAATACTTGCATAGTCTCTATTATAGCCCTTGTCCCATGGCAATGCGATAGTTGGTTTACATGTCTAGACATTATAGCCCTAAACCTCATACTGAGGTCATCAGACCTTAATCTGCTTACAGGTAGAAACCATGCCTTTCCTCTCTACATTCTGACCCAAGTACATAATCTGGCACAGAGTAGGCACCTGATAACATTGTGGGGCATATAACCAGCTAGCATTTAAAGCCCTGGTCCCAGAAATAAACTTTAAATCTAGAAATATTTTATATATTGAACAAATATTTTATCAGCACAATTTTTATTATTCCTACATTTTATTTTACATTGTGGTCCTTCAGAGAGAGAGAGAGAGAGAACTAAAAAAGAACTTATACCCAAGAGTATTTTTTTAAAAACTTACAGTCATTTCATTTCAATGTCTTTGATGTTTTCCTTAAACTTGGCTGAAAACTTTACAAACTTCAAACAATTAAGTAGTTCTAACCCATGGAGTCAGGAAAAGATTATATATGAATAAAAAGTAAGAGAAGAAAGCCAATTAAGAATAGGTGAAAGGAGACAGAGATATGAACTGTTCTTCAAGAAATTAAGAACAGTCAATATCAACATATTTTTATTAAGTACCTACTATAAATTATATATTAGATTTGATACCGAATGGAATTTGATGTGGTTCCTAAATCTAAAAAGTTAGAGCCCTGGCTTGAAAATAAAAGAGGAAAAGGAGTTCATTTACACTAACATGCTACTAAGGCCTAGAAATGGAAGAAAGCAACAGGAAATCCATTTGTGTGCCCATTTAACTCCTAGCTTAATAGATGACTACTGATAGAAAGATATAGCTACTATTCTTGCTCTACTATTTAATAGGTGTATAGTCTAAGTCAGGTCATTTAACCACCCCGACTTTCAGCAGCAATATCACTATGCAGAATGGTTGAAAAGTCTGACTATTGAGAATTATATAAAAATGCCTGGTACATGGTAGCCACTAATTTAACTTTTTATATAGTGCTGTTCTCTTTTATTCTGGATATTTCTAAGCTTTAAAAAGTTATTAGAAACGCTCACAATTTTTAAGAATTTAAATATTCTTTTGTGTTCTCACGTAACGAAAACTAGTTTTGATGTGTCTGACCTATATCAGTAATGTCACGAAACAACAGAAGGAAGTGGAGGGAGTTGCCTTTCACTCAGAAAACTTGGACTGGAACAATGACTTCTCAAGGTCCAGCTCACCCCAGAGTATGTGACACTTGGTTTCATGGTGGTGGTAATAAATGGTTATGTTTCTTTTCGTTTCCATCATTATAATACCATAATTGGTACATCTGTGACATACAGGATTCCTGCTGTCCTGAAAGCAATTACTGAAATAAAAATTTGGGCAATGTTTTTCCTAAATGTGTAATAGCTCTTCTCATTGCCTGCTGTGTTAAGGAGGCAGATAAGAAAAAACAGGAGGGAGGAAGTTCCTTGTTCTAAACTCTACAGACAGGGAACTACACAACCCTAATCCTCCAGAGAGAATGCTCTTCTACGTAATGTGGAATAGCGCCAAAGACCTATGGTTAAGTGGAGGAAGCGAGTCGAGATCCGAGTGGCTGCCCAAATCTAGGCTTTTTCTGAAGTCCACTTACATATATGTAAACATATACAAATGTACATAAACCCACAGGGATACCCTAACACACATGCCGATGAACTTACGGATACCCACATTTATTCAAAGACATCAATCGAGTAGCTAAAGATCTGAGTATGTCAATAAGAAGCTTAGTAGGCAAGCAAGAGGGAGTAGAGGTGACACAAGTAGGTTATAGACGGAGAAAAGCAATGTGAGCAAAGGACACCAGTGTGCAGTATGTGTCAGTTCAGAATACAAGCACAACCAGGCCTAAGAGCCAGAGGGATCCCATCCTGTTTGGTGAGTGAAGCTTCTAAATTTATCTGTGCTATTTGGAGCCATCATATGCATTCATGTTTGGCCTTCCCCAGGTGCTGGCTGTCTGATACCAATGGAGACTTTTAATTTGAAAAGACTATATCTGGTGATTATTTTCTTTAAAAAAAAATGAAATGAAATTTTTCTTTTTCACGGAAGATAATTCTTCTGTGCCTAATACCAAATGCTTCGTCTTTAAATGGCATTATCTTGAAAGCAATAATCACATTCATCTTCCAAATGCTTCCCGTGCCTCTTGTTACTCCTTAGGCTTAAGGGCCACTTGACACCCTGTACCTGATGCCTCTGCAGATCTTGTCACTGAGATTTTAATGCCCATTTGAAATAAATCAGGAGTGATTATCGTCCAGTGAAAAGTTCACTAGAACTCCATGTATGGTATTCTACCGTCCCACCACTGGAGAGAATTTCTCTAGTGAATTTTATGGAAAATATTCTCTAGTGAATATTTATGGAATTAAATGATTTGATCAAATTAAAGAATAAATGTTTAAAGGCAGTCAATATACATATGTACAAAAGGCAGGTTTTAAAATTGTACTCGATTTAAAAGAATTTTTCTTTTTGCAAAAAAAGAAGGCCTTTCCCATATAAACACATCCACCTACTCAAACACACACACACTCGTATACCCACAGGAGGTGATATTTAATCTAGGCAACCCAGAATATAAAGCTGTACTCTCCTCTGCAGAACATCATTCTGACAGCTCATATGTTGCTGGGGCTGTGTGGACTCCCTCCAAATCAGCATGCTTTCAGGGGTTTTCTTAAGGCAAATACAGTGGTCTGATGGCCCAGGGAGCTTTGCCAAGTGATCTGGTATCATGATAACTAATCATGCCTATGTGGAGAATTTTTCAACCAGGCTGTGTTAAAAAGAGGCAGAGTAGCTGAAGCAGCATGCTGAATTGTCCTTATCTCTGAGGTTGAGTTTATGTATCCCCAAGGCTCCGGTTGGTTCTCTGAGTTGGCAGAGAGAAGGCCAGGGGAGATTATGTTTTCCAACTGCTTCCTTTTCTCCTAGACTCTGAAGGGATTGTAGCAGTGATGCTTCCCCTGAATACACTTGATCCTTCTTGACACTGGCATCCACAGAATGCCTCTGGGAAAATAACATTTAATGAGTGTGAATTTGTTAGGTGAGGTGCTACTCACTTCACCTACAGCATATCATGGAGCTCTACAACTGTTCTAACGAATTGGCAGTCTGATATTGATTTTACATGCAAGCAAACTGAGGCTTAAGAATGGCTAAATAATAGACAAATCCAGATCTTGATAGCAAGTGGCAAGACCAGGATTCAAACTTGGTCAAGATGACCGGGAGTCGTCTTGGGAGTTCATCATACCAGGCTTTGACTATTACATTCATGTCAAATGCAATCTGAGTGCAGCCAAGGACAGCAAACTGCAGTGCACTCCAGCCTGGGACCCATCTGAGGGCAAATCTGAGAAGAGCCAGTTTCCGTGTAAACACAGGGCATCAGTTTCCCTGACAGATGTCTGCCTTTATGAATCTTCCTTCCAAGGGTGCATCTCCACTGACAGGGATGTAGATTTTCATCAGGCAGGAAAAGTCATGGCATAATCTGAGGAGGTGTCTGTGTTCTGGCAAATCTCCTTTCTTGCCAAGTATAGTTTCAGAGGCTGGAGATGAAGGTGGGAATGTTCTCTCATTTCTGTTCCCAGGAAGATCGAGGGCCAACTTCCTGGCTTGCAAGCAAGGCGGCTTTTCTCTACAACCCCACTCCTGCCTCCACAAACCCCAATGTGTCTGTTTAACACATATTTCTTTCTTCTAAGTGGTATAATTTAAGAAGAAAGCAAGTAGACACTTTCTGAAGTCAGAGAAGCACTTTCAGAATTAACACTACTTTAAATTTCCAATATTTTTAAAATAGTTCACCAAGAAACAACTGAGAAGCAACTGAGAAAAGGGCATTAGATACTACTTTTAACCATGTGTTCAGCAATGGTGATACTGAAAATCTTCAATGCTCTAGGTTTCACCCACTGGCATGGGAATGCTTGCTTAGTCCTGTGTCCAGAATTAGAGGTAAAATGTAGTCAAGGCTCCCACTTCCCTGGGCACAGTGGCCAATGGTTTGGCTCTGCAAATGATGATAAAATCGGTCACCAGGGACACATGCTTTTCCCAGGTATGAGGATGAGTTTGAGGCAGACCACACATTTATTTGCATGGAACCTCCATATAATCAATAGCACAGTTGGCTAGGTAGCAGTAGGAGGGCTGTCAGGGTTGTTTTCTCTATACAGTTATCAGCTCTTATAAAACCTGTGAATTCTCCAATAACAACACCAGAAAAACCCTAATGAATAAAAACAGATAGAAAACACACTTCAAGAATGATATAAAAATAAATTAACATGCAAAATACCCACTTTTTTTCTTTAAATTTTCTCTTTTAAATTAAAGAATGAGTTGAAGATGCCAGAAGGGATCTTTGAGATAATCACTTCAGCCATCACAGGAAGAGGAAGGGGCAT
This sequence comes from Pan troglodytes, assembly GCF_028858775.2. Lineage (NCBI taxonomy): Eukaryota > Metazoa > Chordata > Mammalia > Primates > Hominidae > Pan > Pan troglodytes. The sequence continues at coordinate 152,064,973 of NC_072404.2, read as the reverse complement.
CAGCATATCCAAAACTGCTTCTCCTTATTATGAGTTGCCCTCTATATTGTACTAAGGATCTAATGACAAAATGCGTAGGAATATTTAACACACCATCGCCATGTAGGCATTACTATTTTTTCCACCTTTATTAAGGTATGGTGGACAAATAAATACTGTATAAGGTGTACATGTTTCAATATACATATACATTATCAAATGTTTACCACTATCAATCTAATTAAAATATTCATCACCTCACATAATTTATCTTTTTTATTTTTTGGAATTAGAGCACTTAAGATCACTTCTCTTAGCAAATTTCAACTATACAATACAGTATTATTAATTGGAGTCACCATGCTGTACATGAGATCTTGAGAACTTGTTCAATCTATATAACAATTTCATACTCTTTCACCAACATTTCCCATTTCCCTCACCCCATCTACCCTGACAAACATCTATGAGTTCAACATTTTTAGATTCCACATATAATTGACTTCATGATTTTTTGTGCCTGTGTGTGTGTGTGTGTGTGTGTGTGTGTGTGTGTGTGTGATAAAATGCAGTATGTATGTCCATTTATCTGTTGCTGGATATTTTAGCTGATTATTGTGAATGATGCTGCAATTATAGTAGGAGTGTAGATATCCCTTCAAGATACTGATTTCATTTCCTTTGGATATATAACCATATATATATCCCAAAGTGGTATTGCTGGGTCTGGGTCACATGGTAATTCTTTTTTTTTTTTTTTTTTTTTTTTTTTTTTGAGGAACTTTCCTACATTTTTCCATAATGGTTGTACCAATTTACATCCCCATCAACAGTGTATATGAGTTCCCCTTTTCTCCAAATCCTTGCCAGTACTTACCTTTGTCTTTGTGATAATGGCATTTTAACAGCTATGAGTTGATATTTCATTGTGGTTTTGATTTGCATTTCCCTGATGATTGCTGATGTTGAGCTTTTAAGAATATACATGTTGGCCATTTGTAAGTCTTCTTTTGAGAAATGTCTATGCAGGTCCTTTGTCCATTTTTTATTTAGCTATTTGTTTTCTTGCTACTGAGTTGTTTGAGTTCCTTATATATTTTGGATATTAAACCCTTATCTGATGTATGGCTTGCAAGTATTTTCTCCCATTCCATAAATGGTCTCTTTAGTTTGATCGCTTCATTTGCTGTGCAGATTTCCAGTTTGATTCAACCTCATTTGTCTATTTTTGCTTTTGTTGCCTGTGCTTTCAGAAACATATCCAAAAAATCTTTTCCCTGATCAATTTCATGAAGCTTTTCTCCTATGTTTTCTTTCAGTTGTTTTACAGCTTTAGGTTTCACATTTAGATCTTTAAGCCATTTTAAGTTGTTTGTGTATTTTATGGGGCATGGGTGCATTAAGACAGGCCTATGGCCTGCTTATACTGAGATTGGCCTGGTTCCCGCATCTGCAGGGTTGGGCCTGGCTCTGAGTCCATGGGAGCTGGCCTGGAACCAGGGTCTACTGGGATGGGCATGTTGCACGGGTCCATGGAGGCAAGCCTGGTGTTTGGGACCGAGGGGGCAGGTCTGGAGTATGGGCCTACAGGGCCAATTTTTGTGCTGGGGTGGGCCTGGAGCTTGAATCTATAAGAGTGGGCTTGAAATCCAGGCATGGTGGCTCATGCCTATAATCCCAGCACTTTGGGAGGCCAAGGAAGGCCGATCACCTGTGGTCAGGAGTTCAAGACCAGCCTGACCACCACAGAGAAACCCCATCTCTACTAAAAATACAAAAAATTAGGCGGGTGTGGTGCTGCATGCCTATAATCCCAGCTACTTGGGAGGCTGAGGTAGTAGAATTGCTTGAACCCGGGAGGCAGAGGTTGTGGTGAGCCGAGATCTCACCACTGCACTCCAGTCTGGGCAATAAGAGCAAAACTCCATCTCAAAAAAATAAAAATAAAATAAATAAAAAAGAGTAGACTTGGAGCCTAGGTCCTCTGGGTCTTGGTCCATGAGGGCAGGCCTGGCACAAGTGTGGGCTTGGAGCCTGGATCTGTAGGGGCAAGTATTACCTTTTTTCTTCTTCTTTTTGGAGGTAGGTTCTTGCTCTGTCACCCAGCTGGATTTCAGTGGTGTTATCATAGCTCACTGCAGCCTCAAACTCCTGGGCTCAAATGATCCACCCACCTCGGCTTCCCTAAGTGCTGGGATTAAAGTTGTGAGCCACTGCATGTGGCCAAGTATTATCAATTTTTAATGCTGTCTTCACTGATAGGGTTCTTGGCATAACCATGATTAAGTAAGATGTGTCAAAGTTCATTTGGCCTTCTTATTTCACATCATAGCCAATACTTGAAAATTTAATCTCTAGAATTTTCAGAATATCACAGAAGCTTGAAGTAAATACTACGGACCAAATTAGAGAGTTATGTGAAGAAACTGAACACAGATTGTCACAGAAATAAAAGGAATAATTTTATAGAGAAAGCAAGACAATAGCATCAAATTCGGAAGAGAGGTGAGGATTGCAATTGAGATGAAACCAGTGGATTGATGAGAATAGTGCCAGATAATCTGAAGAGGAAGATGAATGCGGGAAACTGAGTAGAGGGATTATGGGCTGAATAATAAAATATATTAGACTTAGTCTTAGGGATAACTCAATTAAACATTTTAAAATTATATTTGAGGGAATAGAGAGCACAGCCAAAGAAACAAATCAGCAAGACAGGCAGTGGTAGAACTAGGACTGGAGCCATGTTTGTTTTAGCACACATTTGTTGTGCAGTCACTTGAAAGTGGGTAGCAATTCAAGGACGAAGATATGCAGCCAGGTGATAAAGGTTTCTGGGCTCAGAAGAGAAGGACAAAGAGTGGAAGTAGTTGACTCTGGATATCTGTTGTTCAGTAAGAAAGCACAGCAGGAATGAATAAACGTAACTGAAGTGGCTAAGGATTGCTGAAGAGTTGTCTTTCTCTACTGAATTTTTTTTTGATAAATTATTTGACATCTTTGTGATACTCACTTAATAGAAGTTTTGGTTTTTTTTTTTTTCTGTTCCTAAACCAGCCTCTAATTCTTCAGACTTATCTGAAACTAAAAGCTTTCTTGAGATGACTACATAGAATAATTGAGTGAGGGTGACACCATGGCACAGCTTTATGGGCAACCATCCAGTGTTCTAGGGGATGAGATGACAGACCTGAAAGTGAAGTATTTTTGTCTATGAAAAAATTGCATTATGGTCTGGCAAATCAGTGACTAAGTCCCATCTTTGAAAGGTAGTCAGATTCCCAACTGTGAAGAGAAATAACAGTGATGCTGGTGTCTCTGGTTTGTAACTGTACGATCATATAACAAGGTGCATTTGTGTGTGTATTGTGGGATCTTTGCCCTCTTATGCCCACTCATATGTCGGTGAGAGTCATAGGTTAATTATAAAGTTTTTTATAAGTCACTTGATGTTAAAAATCTTATTAATGCCATTTACATAGGGCAGCATGACTGCAATCAGCTTTAGAACTACTAAGATCACAGATAGAGCTGTATTTGAACCCACTACTTTATGTTTCAGTTTTCTTATCTATAAAATGAAGATAATTATAATAATGTCTACCTCACAGTGTTTTGGGGAAAATAATATATATAAAGCACTAGCACAGGATGGGTTTATAATAAGCAATTTTGTTGTTATTGGAACACATGTTTGTGTTTTCTACTGCTGGTAAGAATGGAATAGAAAAGGAGACAAGGATAACTACCATTTATTAAGTACCCATTGTGAGCCATATGAATTATTATAGATTATCTCATTTAATCATCTCAATAGTACATGAGATAGGTATTATTATTCTTATATAACAGATTCAGAAAGTAAGGTTCAGAATGCCATATTTAACTTTCATAAAGTTACACAGCTTATAAGTGGCAGATTACAAGATTGGAAACCAAATGTTTATCTATTTTGAATAAATTACATGAATTATTCTTCTCATTTGGAAATCAGTTTATGGGAATAAAAGCAGAAAGGTCATATGTTTCTATATTGATTTAACAAGGCTTCACTAAGCATCTATTTCAGTTGACAGAAACATTACCAAAAAGTCCCATAATCCATAGCTTGATCTCTGGTCTCTAGGTCTTCACAGTCTGAGGAATAAATATTATTATTTTTGCTGCCACAGAGAGACTTCTCCTTCCTCTAAAGGAGGGAATTACTTAAACAAGCCCAAGCAAATGGAAACTGTCACCTGCACAACCAAATCTGCCTGTCAGTCAGCCAGCCAGAGTCGGCCGCTGATTGCACAGCTGACATCTGTATCTCATATTAATCACAGTGTCCCAACTTGGCCAGAGACACACAGACTCAGACAAGGACGCAACAAATAATTCCAGCTCCTCTGTGGTTCTTTCAACTGTCTATCAGAAATGCATTAGCATGAGTATTACTAAACTGATGTATTTGGGAAGAAAAAGACCACCAGCAGAAGAGCCAAGAACAATCTTCTAATACATGTTAGATGCGGTCACCCTTCTTGTTTAAGGCATTGTTCTTAAAATTTCATACATGTCTGTACTGAAAAGTTGTGTATGAGCTGTAGTTGTGAAATATTGTCTCTTATTTCCTCAACTCATATAAAGAATTCCTTCTTTGTTTTTTGGAGTGCCTCAAGTAGGTATACCAAACTCTTGAATATGCTAATAGCATGGACAATCAAGTTGAAAATAGACTCTGCTTTGAACAAAAATGAACCATTTCTTAGAGTTCTCCTCATTTCATTTTTGATACTCTTGATTCCTAGACAGGGCTTCTGTCCTGAGATATATCTTTACATCCTATTCCTGAATTTTTCTATTACATTCTAAGCATCAAGATCCTGTCTTCCTCCTCTGAGTGCTATCCTACCTGCTCTATTTAGCTCTAAGGTTTTCAAGCATGCATGACAGAATATAGTGAGGTATTAGTAAAAAGATTTTTTTAATAGAATAAGAAGGTCATTAATTTTTATAAATATTATATATGTGTATATATCTGTGTCAACCTATATTGTATGTGCATGTCTACTTATCTGTGTATTTGTCTCTTGGGAGAGAGAGATGGTACCATCACTTGGAATGTGGGCCATATAGTCACATCGCTACAGAAAGTGAAGCATCTTCAGGGAAGCTGACAAGCAACAACGAGCAGACATTGAGAGCGGTATGCTCACTTAGTTGCTCTCACTGTATTGAGACAATGAAGTTTACGTATGTCTGTTTCAGTGGATTTACATATCATATCATCTAGCAGACTTTAATTCGCCCTTGTAAAATCAGAAGAGTGCTAAAAAAGTTTCTGTAATGAATCTGTGGTTTGGCCATAATTTAATAATGCTAGAACAAATAAACAAGGGAATGGCTGAGCTGATACATCCCTGCAGCAACTCTGTCAACAACTGTAGAGACAAAAATAATTACTGCCAGTAGTATCCAATCAGACAGATATTAGGAAAATTAAGCATACATTCTACCCCTGTAAAGGAGAGATTTTAATTATAGTTAACAGAGTAACTGATTTTCAATAGACACTTGTGCTATGCAGAGAATATTTTTAAAATTGGATATTCTGAAATGTCACCATAGGTATGTGATTTTGTCGAATTTATGCTAATCAAATAAACCTCTATTTGGATACTTTAATAACTTAGAAGCAAAACACAAAACAAACTTAAAAACATTATTTTATGTCAAATGTAAAAATGTTGTATATACAGATTTGATTTGATTTGTTTGTTTAAAATATCAAAGTTCAATTTATTTCTTCCAATTTACAGGATAAGTTATTGACATCAGAGAGGATAAAGAACAATAAATAATTTCAGTGTCTTACATAAATATATGAATACAGATATTCAGAAAGTACAGTGAAGATATAGAAGAACTGATCAGTTCTGTCACAGGAGCATGTGGTTGGAGGATTAAAACAAAATTTTCACATTCTTAAGTTGACTCCTTTTTTTTTTTTGAGACGCAGTCTTGCTCTGTCGCCCAGGCCGGACTGCAGTGGCGCTATCTCGGCTCACTGCAAACTCCGCCTTCCGGGTTCACGCCATTCTCCTGCCTCAGTCTCCCGAGTAGCTGGGACTTCAGGCGCCCGCCACCACGCCCAGCTAATTTTTTGTATTTTTAGTAGAGACGGGGTTTCACCATGTTAGCCAGGGTGGTCTCCATCTCCTGACCTCGTGATCCGCCTGCCTTGGCCTCCCAAAGTGCTGGGATTACAGGCGTGAGCCACCGCGCCCGGCCAAGTTGACTCTTTAAGGATGCATCAAGGAGATGACGGAGAAATTATTTCAGAGACAAAAATACCAGGTGATCAGCCTTTGAAACACACTGATGCATTCAATAGAGTAACTGCAAGAGTGAAGCTGACAAAGATTCTCTCCTTGACCAAACTCTACTCAGGCTTCCTGAATGTTTCAACTAGGCTTCAACTTTTAGACTCCCATGTTTTTGTCTGTGTTGTCTAATTTTGGCAAAAATTCTGCTAAGCCAATTCAACCAGAACACCCCACCCTTCATATCCGATCACCCTCAATGCCTAATCAGGTTCCTCATCCTCCACCATCCCTCAGGTGATGTCTGATCCCCTTGGCCTGCCTTCAGCAAGAATCTTGTTAGATCAGTTTAGCCAGAATCTCCATTATGTTGTTGATGTTTTTGATGTTTTCTCTTAGTAATTTTTCATACTAGCCCCACAATGCTCCTGGGCTATAAATCCCCACTTGCTCACTTGTATTCTAAATTGAGCCCAGTTCTATACTCTTCTCCCCTATTGCAATAATCTTGACAGTATTTTGTTTTTCACCACTTTAATGACCTTCCAGTTCTGGTTTTCTTTGACAAGCACTGCTGAAATGATGCTTCCTAGGTGTAGGCAATGGTTAGAGCTGAAGCTGGAGAATTAGATCGGTTAATCAATTTCACTGTTCTAAAGAATATGACCCCTCGGCCAGGCGCGGTGGCTCATGCCTGTAATCCCAGCACTTTGGGAGGCTGAGGCAGGCAAATCATGAGGTCAGGAGTTCAAGGCCAGCCTGGCCAACATGGTGAAACCCCTGTCTCTACTGAAAATACAAAAAATTAGCTGGGCATAGTGGCGGGCACCTGTATTCCCCACTACTTGGGAGGCTGAGGGAGGAGAATTGCTTGAACCCGGGAAGCAGAGGTTGAATTGAGCTGAGATTATGCCACAGCACTCCAGCCTCGGCGACAATGCGAGACTCTGTCTCAAAAAAAAAAAACAAAAAACAAAAAACAAAAAAACACTTTGGGAGGCCGAGGCGGGCGGATCACGAGGTCAGGAGATCGAGACCATCCTGGCTAACATGGTGAAACCCCGTCTCTACTAAAAATACAAAAAATTAGCCGGGCGTGGTAGCGGGCGCCTGTAGTCCCAGCTACTCGGGAGGCTGAGGCAGGAGAATGGCGTGAACCCGGGAGGCGGAGCTTGCAGTGAGCCGAGATCGCGCCACTGCACTCCAGCCTGGGCGACAGAGCGAGACTCCGTCTCAAAAAAAAAAAAAAAAGAAAGAAAAAGAAAGAAAGAGAAAAGAATATGGCCCCTCAAGGTTTTAGGACACTGCCATGGTTAGGTTTACACTATGGAAAGACCACCCAGGCATAAAAATAGATAATTGTATAGGAGTAGCCTGTTAGTTTGCAAGAAGAAAGCCCAGTAAGAAGATACTTGAAATATGACAAGATAACAGATACTGAACTGCTGAAAAGAACTTGAAGCAATGGTGACAGAGATAAAGGGTGAAATGGAAAATAGCAAACAAATAATTTTTGATGTAGCCCACACTTGGCTGGGCCAAAGGAGAAAGGTTATGCTATGAAAGTTATGCACAAGAATCAGAGTCACTCAGTTTAGGCATCTACATTAAAGACGCAGGGGTCAAGGCATTTGGTTCTGGTTATATTATTCAAATACACTCTCAGAGATCACAGCTCATCTAATCACTCCTCAGAATTACTTTTTTCTGCTTTCCAAATATGAATGCTAAAATTCGTCCCATGATTACTGATAATATCATGATCTTTAAAGATATGGAAACAATGGCACTAGGCAACACAGAGTATTTCTAAACCTTGCTTGCAGGGAAATATGAAGATGTCTAAGCAATAGAACTGTTCTAAATACTTTTTGAATGATCATGTTTATGTAAAGACATTCCATGGTAAACAGTGGAAGCATATTCTGTAGTAACATTTCACCTTTGATAATAGTGGCATGTGCCAGGCTGTGAGTGACCAGGTGCTAATGTTGCATTGGTCCAATCTGTGCAGCTTGAGCAGGCAACTGACTGTGACCCACGATAAAAAAATATTGTCAAAGGTTAGATTGTGTTGAAAGAATACCATAACTTTTATGGAATGAAGATCACTTGTTACAAATGGGAATTACTCAATATGTACAGGCTGGTAAAAAAAAATGAAAATCTAAGGTATAACAGAAGCAAGTAGAAGATGTAGATTATCTGTTCAGAAGAGCTACTACACCATTCTCAACTTAAGTTTTTCTAGTTGTGTCAAAATCCACATGCCTGGCTGAAGTTCAACCTAGGTTTCGTGATAAATTATTTTCTATCAAATTATAACATGGTCAATTTGGAGAAGTGTGTTAAAAATTCTGATTTTCAGAGGAGATTTCACAGGAAAATGCCTGTGTTATGTTTAAGTCACTATACATTTTGAGTTTTATGTAATATTTTTCTATTTTCATGTGAATTAATTGTTTTTGTCCATATGAAGTCATGACTATATGCATGACATTCTTCAGCTGCATTCGCATGATACATTTATACTCTACAAAGGGCCAAGATACATGTTCTAAAAAAAACTAATTTATTTGGTTATTTCTATCTTATAGGTCCAACTTTTTAAAATGGTAGTGCTATTTTGAATGAAAGATGTCTAAACTCTGGAAAACTCTTTAAGATAGCTTCTGAAGATTCTGGATAAAATGAACTTTAACATGATTTTGATGCGTTGTTTGTTGCAATTTATGTCCACTCCACCAGGGGGCAAGAGACAATATAGGAAGGAAGAGATGCAGTTCTGGATTTTACAGGCTTATGGAGTAGACCAATGTTTGGAAAGCCATATGGTAGGTGACCCAACACCACGTGCCTTAAGAGTGGAGAGTAAAAAAGGGCTAGCTGGGGAGGCAGTGTCTGGAAAGGCCCTTAGGAAAAGTGAACATTTGATATGGTCTTGAAAGATGAGGACAGCATGTCAGTTAGAAAGAGAGGAGGAGAATTCCGGGTCAATGGAATACTTCATCCAAAACTAGAGATGAGATCTTGGATTCTAGCCTGAATCAGCCACAGTGAAAGCTCAATTTGACTATTTATGGCCCTTGGTGAGGCAGCAAGGAAGGGGAAAGCCAGGTTATCACATAAGGACATGCAAGACAGGAAAGAGGAACTCCAGTTGGATCAGGACAGATTTTGTATGCCAGGCTCAACAACTGGAGACTGATTTCCTTGACAAAGAGGAATAATTAAAAGTTTTAAGCTGAGAAGTAATATAATCATAATGATCATTCTGACCTCAATGAATAACACAGAAGAGATACTAGTAATATGGAGTCTCATGAGAAGGTTAACCCATTCATGCCTGAGGTTGCAATTTTTAAATTTTTGCATGAGTGAAAAATCAGACATTGGCAATGACCTTGAGCAGCAGGATACAAATAACTCTCACATGCTTAGCATTCCAATAACAGAACACTAGGCATAAATTTGTTTTAATAACATAGCTGAGGGTACTTAATGAGTTCATATATTATTGTATCTTCATACTTGTGAGGTAGGTATCATTTACCCTTTTTGCAAATGGAGAAGCTAATAGTGAGTTGATGTAAACTGTCTATGACCACTAAGAAAGATCCCTCAAGGATCAGCCACTAGAACCTCTGTTATTTATTTTTTTCCCAACAACTCTGACTTCTTTATTTTTCTCTTAGCAGAAAGCAAAAACATGAGAAATAAAAGTATCTCTTGGCATTTTTTCTTCAAAAATGCGAACAATTATTATTTTAAAATATTTATTCTAATATCTCATATACTTTATGCTTCCAATAATATACTTAAAAATTCAACAAAGATTAACTTCTAACAGATTATAAATGTGCAAATGTATCTAACAATAAGACCTGTCACCTTCTCTGTTAATGTATGAGTAGCATTCCAAACTGAGACATTCACAGAAAAAATAAAAGCTATTTTCTTTTTACATAAAACTCCAAAGGAAATTATAAAATTGCCTCTAAATTTCCAAGGAGACTATGCTGAATTTCATTTTGCTGTGGGAGGAGGGAGACACTTGATAGCAGACATTCAGGTAAAAACCTCAATCCTGTGGAAATTCTAAATACAGGGAATTATAGGACAACCTGGGTCCCTTGAAGCCTAGTCCCACAGGGTTTTATTTTTATATCACCTGCATATTAATGCTCTAACTCTCATATCAAATAGAAATAGGCTTGAATATCACCTCTCTCCATACTAACTGGAACCCTGAGGAAGTCACACAGCATTACTTTTCTCCTTTTGTTCATCTCCACTGATGAACAAATGATATCACTTAGTTCATCAAAGGTCTGTTTTGAGGAGTATTTTAATCCATATAAAAGACTTTGTCTAATGTCTAGTCCAAAGTGTATGTCCAATGCATTGTAGCTGTTACTGTAATCACTCATTTAGAAATCACAGAATCAGAGCTAAAATGCACTTCAGCATTCATCTGAGCAACCATCTGATTTGGGTATTTAAAAAAACTGAGGTCTAGACAGAAAGTGTTTGCCCAAGGTGACATAGCTAATCCATCACAGAGCCGAGACTGTAACCCAGATAATTTAGATTCTGGTCCGGTGTCCTTTCTGCTATTACACACCAACTTCAGTGCTGCAAGATATTACAGCAGATGTGTTGCGGTTCTGTCTGGCATAACTGTGTGTAGCTGAAACTCAAGCAATTTGGATGTGCCCGGGGAATGGGTGAAATCAATGAGTGAGGCTCTTACTCTGGCATAGATTGAAGAATGAAGCACATGTATAATGTGTACTGCTCTCTTTCACCTTTGTGTTCTTTAGGATTTATGGATCTTCTTTCCACATAGGAAGATGACTTCTTTGAAAGACAGGTAATGTGAGACACATGCCCTGAACTCCGGAGTGAATAGCAGCTGAAACAGCTGCTGGAGCCCCTATCCTGCCAGCAAGTATCCCCTTCATCTTCAGGCTGACAGAGAGCTGCTGGCTGCATCTGATCTGTCAGCTGCTTCACTCCTCCGGAATGAGCAAATAGTCTGTGCCCTGATCTAAGATGAGAAAAAACAACAGCATAATCACTAAAAACTCTGCCACTGACGCGCATGCAAATAGCAGTTTATAACAACAAAAAAGAGGCATATATGTAGCTGGCCTATAATTATTATATTAGACAATTTTATGGATAAGTGCCTGGCTACTCTTTGGGAGAGAAAAAAATAATCTCCCATCAGGATCTACCTACAGAAATATCAGCACTAATAATTTTCAGTGGGGGAATGCTTAGCTTTTTCAACATTAGCAATACTAAAAATAAAAAGCAATAATAATACTCTAAATGGTAGTGGTACTGTAACAATTCAGTTGATATTTTCTGCTCAAAGTCTTTACAATTGACAAGTCACCTCTTACACTGTATTTTATTTTTATGTGTTAAGTGAGACTACTGACTTAGATAATCTCTGAAGTCCCTTTCATTATATAATATTGTAACTCTGAGCTTAATTCTTCTATATATCTGATAGAATTTCTCTATGATCATTGTACTAGCATATAATAAGTAGGGTTCACACTGATTCAGGAAGAGTATTTTAAAAAATATTTAATATTCTCAGGCAATTTTTCAGAACTGTTAAAAACTATTTAGCCTTCTGACTTGTGGAAAAAAAACAATAGTTGTATCTAAGGATAAAAAGATGACAAGAAATAGAATAATAACAAAAAGACTAAAATATTTCATAGCTTCTCAATTCTGTATGCCATATTTTACATAAATGTTACAAAATTCAAGGAAGTAGGTATTTTCTTCATTTTTTTTTAATCTGCAGAGTGGTAGTGGAACTTGCCAAGGACATACAGTTTTAGCCACAGTTTAACACTAGACCTTCTAGTTTCAAGTCTAAACCTCTAGCACCAGTCTATGGCTGTTTCTTGATGACAGGCCTGGTATTCTCCACTAAATTCATACTTTTCATGAAAAAATAATAATGTCAAGTTGTCTACATTAGGAACTGCTATGGTCTGAATGTTTGTTTTCCCCCAAAATCCATATGTTGAAGTTATAACCTCCAAGATGATGGTATTAGTAGGTGGGGCCCTTGGTAAGTGATTTGGTCATTATGTCATTTTTATTAGAGTTTAGTGCCTTGCCCCTTCTTCCATGTAAGGACACAGCAAAAAGACAGAGGTCTATGAACAAGGAAGTGGGCCTTCACCAGGCACCAAACTGCCAGCACCTTTATTTTACACCTCCCGGCCTTCAGAACTGTAAGACATAAATTGCTGTTGTTTGTAAGCCACCTGTCTATAATACTTTGTTATAGCAGCCTGAAACGGCCACAACTTTGACTCATTTAAAATACATAAGTGCAAACACAAATTAAATGTAAGCTTTATATTGATATAAATATATGTAGCAAAAGAATATAAATAGGTCTGGAATTAAAAAATGAAAATTCTAGTGAGGATTCTTTTGGGGATGGAGACATGGAAATGAGATCGGGATGGGACTCATCTGGGAGTTAAATTATATTTATATTTTTTAAAAGAATATATATATTTTATATATTTTTGTATTTTTAAGAGAATATATTCTTAACACTATATATAGTGTTATCAGAATATATTATATATCATATATATGACATATATTATCTATAGTGTTAACAGAATATATATATTCTTATATATATAAAATATATACAAATATATATTCTTTAAAAAATGCAAATTTTTATATATGATATATTTATATCAGATATATATAAATATACATATATATAAAATATATTAAGAATAAGCCAAGCTGGAAACTGGGTACCTACTGTTTATTATATTATTCCATATATTTTTTCTATAGGTTTAATATAAATTACTCTTTTTTTAAGTAATACATGACAAGTGCCCACCTGTTTTCCTGCAACCTAGCATCAGCACCTATGCTTTGAGGAGGAGACACCGAAGTGCCAATCCCAACCACTTCCATATCACAATACCTGGATCTTTTTGTGTGATTTTGTTTAGCTCTACAGTTTGTGAGTTCAGATGGCTTAAGAGTATAATGCTTAAGATTATTAGAAGATAAAATCACCAAGAGATCATAATCATGAAAGATTAAGGTAAATGGAGCATAAAACATTAGTTATTCAATAATTTGGCTATTTTCTCACTAAGCAGTGCGATTGGAATAGGATAAATTTCTCCCACCAGCAAGTAACTATTATTGGGTAGAGAATACATGAATATTTAATATACTATTATTTATAATTGTCTATTTACTTGATTTTAATGAAGTGTTAAGCTCTTTTTCGTGCACAATGTGGGAAAATTAGGGGATTTTGCTTTCCAGCTATTTAAAATTTAGATTGGGGGAACTTAGGATATTTGAAGAAGAAAAAAATTGGAAAAAAATTGCCCAATGAGAAATATCTTTAGCAAAATGAGTCTTTCTGAGAATAGAGGAAGTATTTATCAGACTAAGATAAATCTTAAGCATTGACAACTAGATCTAGGTAAGTGTAAATTAATGTGATATGATACTGATTTTCAGTCATAGGTATTTATAACATGCAGATGAAAAGATGCTAAGCATATTTTAATATTTTTTTCTTTCTGCTATTGTTTCTGGTGCCTAGAGTGTTACAAAGGGAGAGGCAATTTGCTTCAGTTTACAAGGTATTTGAATTTTGATTTGTAGTGTGTTCACTCCCCTTACTGCTAGGAAGATTTCTCAATGTAGATGTCTATTTTGTTTCATTCTAATAATTTATGCCTATAACTCTTGCTTGTAATCACGATTCTTCTCACCACACCACACAGTGATATTGCTGTATTCTGTTAGTCTGTCCATTCGCAGAATGTACAATTTTTACCGGCCCAAAAGAATTTGAAAACTGATGATTACAACTGGGACAGTTACTGGTACATTTGTTACAATTAATGAATCCACACCAACCCATCATTATCACCCAAAGTCAGTGGTTTACATTAAGATTCACTTAACGTTGCAACTTCACTTAGTTTTGTACATTCTATGAACTCAAACAAATTTATAATAGCATGTACCTACCATTATAGTGTCGTGCAAGGTATTTTCACTGCCCTAAAAATCCCGTGGTGTGCCTATTCATCCCTTTCTCTCCCCTAACTTCTAGCAACCACTGAACTTTTTACTCTCTCCATAGTTTTGACTTTTTCAGAACATCATATGGTTGGAATTATACCATATGTAGCCTTTTCAGTTTGGCATCTTTCACTTAGTAGCATACATTTAAGCTCCCTTCATATCTGTTTATGGCTTAATGGCTAATTTCTTTTTAGCAATGAATAATATTCAATTGTCTGGTTGTACCCATTTACCCACTGAAGGATATCTTGGTTGATTGCAAGTTTTGGCAGTTATGAATAAAGCTTCTAGAAACATCCATGTTTTTCTAGAAGGTTTTTCTGTGGGCCTAAGTTTTCAACGCCTTGGGTAAATACCAAGGAACACAACTGTTACATTATGTGGCAAGAGTGTGTTTAGTTTTGTAGGAAATGGCCAAACTCTCTTCCACTGTGGCTGTATTATTTTGTGTTTCCACCAGCAATGAATGAGAGTTCCTGTTGCTCCACATTCTTACCAACATTTAGTATTATAAGTGTCCTGGATTTTGTATCAGATCTTTGTCATATTACATTTCCATCAAAATTTTTGTTATTTTATGACAGACAGCCTTAGAATACTTTTCAAATCTATGCTTTTCAGCCTATTCAATATCAAATATCACATATCTGCCAAACTTGCAATCCTTCCAGTTCTACTTAGAAAACATAATTCTGTATTTGTTGAGAGGAAAGAAAACCAGCCCTTGGCCATCTCCTTGGTAACTCATGGTTGGGTGACACTCATAATTGGGGATGTGATCACAGGAGCAACTGGGAAGATTCCTGAGAGAGTTTCCCTGTTGGCTCAACCCTGAGAAAGAAGGAAGCAACTGTATAAAGGGCAAGAAATATCACTGGACCCTACTTACCTATTTTTCCTATGAAATGAAAGCCTATTCATGTCCTTCGCCCACTTTTTGATGGGGTTGTTTGTTTTTTTCTTGTAAATTTGTTTGAGTTCATTGTAGATTCTGGATATTAGCCCTTTGTCAGATGAGTAGGTTGCGAAAATTTTCTCCCATTTTGTAGGTTGCCTGTTCACTCTGATGGTAGTTTCTTTTGCTGTGCAGAAGCTGTTTAGTTTAATTAGATCCCATTTGTCAATTTTGGCTTTTGTTGCCATTGCTTTTGGTGTTTTAGACATGAAGTCCTTGCCCATGCCTATGTCCTGAATGGTAATGCCTAGGTTTTCTTCTAGGGTTTTTATGGTTTTAGGTCTAACGTTTAAGTCTTTAATCCATCTTGAATTGATTTTAGTAAAAGGTGTAAGGAAGGGATCCAGTTTCAGCTTTCTACATATGGCTAGCCAGTTTTCCCAGCACCATTTATTAAATAGGGAATCCTCTCCCCATTGCTTGTTTTTGTCAGGTTTTTCAAACAGACACTTCTCAAAAGAAGACATTTATGCAACTAAAAAACACATGAAAAAATGCTCACCATCACTGGCCATCAGAGAAATGCAAATCAAAACCACAATGAGATACCATCTCACACCAGTTCGAATGGCAATCATTAAAAAGTCAGGAAACAACAGGTGCTGGAGAGGATGTGGAGAAATAGGAACACTTTTACGCTGTTGGTGGGACTGTAAACTAGTTCAACCATTGTGGAAGTCAGTGTGGTGATTCCTCAGGGATCTAGAACTAGAAATACCATTTGACCCAGCCATCCCACTACTGGGTATATACCCAAAGGACTATAAATCATGCTGCTATAAAGACACATGCACACGTATGTTTATTGCGGCATTATTCACAATAGCAAAGACTTGGAACCAACCCAAATGTCCAACAATGATAGACTGGATTAAGAAAATGTGGCATATATACACCATGGAATACTATGCAGCCATAAAAAATGATGAGTTCATGTCCTTTGTAGGGACATGGATGAAATTGGAAATCATCATTCTCAGTAAACTATCGCAAGAACAAAAAACCAGACACCGTATATTCTCACTCATAGGTGGGAATTGAACAATGCGAACACATGGACACAGGAAGGGGAATATCACACACTGGGGCCTGTTGTGGGGTCGGGGGAGGGGGGAGGGATAGCATTGGGAGATATACCTAATGCTGGATGACGAGTTAGTGGGTGCAGCACACCAGCATGGCACATGTATACACATGTAACTAACCGGCACATTGTGCACATGTACCCTAAAACTTAAAGTATAATAATAATAAATAAATAAAAGTTTTAAAAAAAGAAAAGAAAGCCTAATATCCAAAAAAAGAACATTAAAAACTGTCTTCCATAGGTCACTAGTGAAAAGTCATTGCATCTAAGAGAAAAAAATACAGAAAATGACATATTCTACTCCTCGTAAAGGGGAGAAAATAAATACTGGATCCAGAACAACAGCTTCAGTAGTAATAGAAGCACCTGTGCAGTTTTTAACCTGGGAGACTCAAAGACACACTATATGACTAAGACTGAAGCTTAAATAAAACATTAAATAACATGTCCCTGTATCTTCCATCACCAGCCCAGCAGTGATTGAGTAAAAGTAATTTTTAATACTGCTAAAGGAGCTGAAACACACACACACACACACACACACACACACAAAGAAAATGTATATACTTTGTTTATGTGAGTCCTTATGTGTCAGGTGAGTCCTTGAAGACAACAGACACTTGGTTAGTGAATTCTTATCCAGTCTGCCATTCTGTAACTTTTAAGGGGAGCATTTAGGCCATTTACTTCAACATTAGTATTAAGATGTGAGGTACTGTTCTATTCATCGTGCTATTTGTTGCCTGAATACCTTGTTGTTGTGGTTGTTTTTATTGTGTTATTGTTTTATAGGTCCTGTCAAATTTATGCTTTAAAGAGTTTCTATTTTGGTGCATTTGAGAATTTCTTTCAACATTTAGATCTCCTTTTAGCTGTTCTTCTAGTGCTGGCATGGTAGTGGCAAATTCTCTCAGCATTTGTTTGTTTGAAAAAGCCTCTATGTTTACTTTATTTATGAAGCTTAGTTTTGCTGGGTACAAAATTTTTGGCTGATAATTGTTTTGTTTAAGGAGGCTAAATATATGACCCCAATTCCTTCTAACTTGTGTAGTTTCTGCTGAGAAATCTGCTGTTAATGTGATATGTTTTCCTTTGCAGTTTACCTGATGCTTTTGCCTCACAGCTCTTAAGATTCTCCCCTTTGTCTTGACTTTAAATACCCTGATGACTGTGTGCCTAGGTGATTATCTTTTTGTGATGAATCTCCCTGGTGTTCTTTGGGCTTCTTGTATTTGGATGTCCAGATCTCTAGCAATGTCAGGGAAGATTTCCTTGATTATTCACTCAAATATGGTTTTCAAACTTTTAGATTTCTCTTCTTCCTCGGGAATGCCAATTATTTTTAAGTCTGGTCATATAACATAATCCCAAACTTCTTGGAGGCTTTGTTCAGTTTTTTAAAAATTTTGTTTCTTTGTCTTTGTCAGATTGGGTTAATTTGAAAACCTTGTCTTCGAGCTCTGAAGTTGTTTCTGGTACTTGTTCTATTCTATTGCTGAGACTTTCCAGTGAATTTTGCATTTCTCTAAGTGTGTCCTTGATTTCCGGAAGTTTTGATTATTTTTTATCTATGCTATCTATTTCACGAGGATTTTTCTATTCATATTATGTATATATATTTTTAAATTTCTTTAAGTTGGACTTCACCTTTCTCTGATGCCTCCTTGATTAGCTTAATAATAGACTCTTAATTTTTTCTCTGGCAATTCAGAGATTTCATCTTTGTTTGGATCCATTGCTTGTGAGCTGCTGTAATCTTTTGGGGGTGTTAAAGAACCTTGCTTTGTCATATTACCAGAATTGTTTTTCTTGTTCTTTCTCATTTGGGTAGACTATGTCAAAGGAAAGATCTGGGGCTCAAGGGCTACTCTTTAGATTCTTTTGCCCCACGAGGTGATCCCTTTATGTGGTGCTCTACCCCTTCTCCTAGGGATGGGGCTTCCTGAAAGCCAGAATGCAGTAATGGTTATTGCTCTTTTGGGTCTAGCCACCCACCAGAACTACCAGGCTTTGGACTGATAATGGGGAATGTCTGCAATGCGTCCTGTGATGTGAAATGTCTTCAGGTTTTTTAGCTGTGGATACCAGCACCTGCTCCAATAGAGGCAGAAGGGGAGTGAAGTGGACTCTGTGAGGGTCCTTGATTGCAGTTTTGTTTAGTGCCCTGATTTTCTAGAATTCTGGTTGTGCTAGCAGTGAAGTTGTCATGTAGACAGACTCAGCACCTCTGGCTAGACAGGACATTACAAGTGGTGGAATTAACTATTGTTTTCTCCTTTCTCGGAGCAGGGTTGTTCTATTATGAGTTGCTGTAATGGCTTGAGTTGATTGGCCTGCAGCCAGGATGTGATGTTTTCAGGAGAGCATCAGCTGTGGTAGTATGGGGTGGACACAGCCTTGCCATAGATCACCTGGATAAATATTCGGGTTTCCCAGGTGATGGGTGGGGACACAGAGCTGCTAAGAGTTTAAGTCTTTTGTCTTTGGCTACCAGGGCAGGTAGAGAAAGGTCATCTGGTGCGGGCAGAATTAGGCATGTCAGAGGTCATAGTGTCCTTGGGTGGGGTTGCTGCAGCAACTGTGGGGATTGGGAGTGTGAGTCTCAGGCCAATGGAGTCATGTTCCTAGGGGGATTATGGTTGCCTCTGCTGTGTCATACAGATCACCAGCAAAGTAGGGGAATGTCAGCAGTGAAAGGCCTCACTCAGCTCGCAACGCAGCCAGCAAGGCTAGTCTCACTCCCACAGTGTCCCACTAACAGCACTGAGTTTATATTCATGCAGCTGGTAAGCAGGGCTGAGATCTTGCCCCAGGCTACAAGCCTCATCACTGAGAAAGTAAGCAGGGTTTTCAGATCCTGTCCCTCCCTGCCTGCTGTGGCTTCTGTGCATGTATCTGCACTTCCTGTTTTCCACCCCCAACGCCCTGATTCTGCCCAGAAAAATTCATGCTCTGATGAAATTATTACAAAGTTCAGCTGAAAGTTTCCTTCTCCCTTTGGTCCTTCCCCAACTCGGGGGCAGCCCTCCCCAAGGACCCCTATGCAAGTAATGTCAGAAATGGCTTCCCTGGATTTCCTGGGGACTGGGAGTGCCTATCAGGCCCTTTCAGCTGTTTCTTCTACTTTTATATTTCACTCAGCTCTCTAAATTCATTTCAGCTCTAGGTAAGGTTAAACCCTCCTGTGATCTGGATTTTCAGGTTCTTCATTGAGGATGTGTGTTTGGAGGCAGACTTTCCCTCTCTCACACTTTGGGCACTCCCAGGTTTTTGACTGTCTCATGGAGTTTGCAGCATGTTCCTGCAGTAGTTCTTGTAGCAAAAGTTCACAGTGTGAGTTTCCACATGCTGCTTGGTCTGTTTGAGTAGGAGCTGCAAGTTAGTCCTGCCTTCTATCTACCATTTTTTTTTCTGCCAGCCATTAATTCTTCAAATACTTTTTTTTAATCTTGTTCTCTTTCTCTTTTCCTTCACACACACATACACGTGAAGGAAATGTGTGTGTGTGTGTGTGTGTATATATATATATGAAATGTATATATAAGGTATATATATATAAACGTGTGCGTGTGTATGTGTGTGTGTGTATATATATACACACATATATGGAAATGTATATATACTCAAACAACTCAAGGAACTCAAATCAGCAAAACAAAAACAGTCTCATCATAAAGTAGGCTAAGGACACAAATATACAGTTCTCAAAAGAAGATAAACAAATGGCTGGCAAACATGGAAAAATGGTCAACATCACTAATTATCAGGGAGTTGCAAATTAAAACCACAATGCAATACCACCTTACCACTGTGAGAATGGTCACAAATAAAAAACAAAAAAATAATGTATGTTGGCATGGATGTGGTGAAAAGTGAACACTTTTACACTGCTGGTGGGAATGTCAACTAGTACAACTACTATGGAAAACACTATGGAGATTTCTTAAAGAACTCAAATTAGAGCTATCATTTGATCCAGTAATCCCACTACTGGGTATATACCCAGAGGAAAAGAAGTCATTATATGAAAAGACACTTGCCCCCATATGTTTATAGCAGCAAAATTTGCAGTCACAAAAACAAGGAACCAGCCCAAATGCCCATCAATCAACCAGCGGATAAAGAAAATGTGGAGGGAGACATATATATCTACCTGTAAATAAAATGTTTTTTTATATATGTGTATATATAAAATGTATATATATAATTGTATGTATATATAAAATATATATATAAATTTATATATTTATGTAAATATATAGATATGGATATATATATATATATATATATATATATATATATATATAACCATACAGTAAATGTGAGATTGCTGGATCAAATGGTAGCTCCAATTTTAGTTCTTTAAGTAATCTTCATAGTGTTTTCCATAGTGATTTGTACTTGTTTACATTCCCATCAGCCGTATAAAAGTGTTTCCTTTGACCACATCCATGCCAATATATGTTACATATATATATATGTGGTTTCTCATATATGTTATTTATATGTGTAGGTATAGTTTCTTTATGGTTATACATACACATATAACCATATAAATATATTTATATATACACACACACCATGAAATACTACTCAGCCATAAAAATAAAGGAAATAATGGCATTTGTATCAACCTGGATGGAGGTGGAGATCATTATTCTAAGCGAAGTAACTCAGGAATGAAAAACTAAACATCATATTTTATCACTTATAAGTGGAAGCTACAGTATTAGGATGCAAAGGCAGGAAAATGATACAATGGACTTTGGGGACTCACAAGGAAGGGTGGGAGGGAGGTGAGGATTAAATGACTACACATTGGGTGCACTGTACACTGCTCAGGTGATGGTTTCACCAAAATCTCAGAAATCACCACTAAACAGCTTATCCATTTAACAAAACACCACCTATTCCCCCAAAACCTACTGAAACAAGCAAAAAAAAGAGAGAGAATGACATACAGCAAACCAAACATCCAATAAGGTGAGGGGATACTAAGATTTAAAGAAAAAACCCTTAGGCATATCATATATAAACAGCTGAAAATGAGAACATTTGAAAGACATCCAGAGAAAAAAGATACATCACAAACATTGTAACAAAGATAAGAATAACAGCACCCTTCTCATGGGATGGCATGCAAAAAGGCTAGACACTGGAATTACATAGTTAAAGTGAAAAAAGCAAGTGGAAAAGAAAGCAAGGTGGCAACCCTGAATTCTCTCTACCCAGTGAAGGTATCTTTCCAATTAAGGCGGCATATAGACCCTTTTAGCAAAACAAAAACTGAATTTATTGGAAAAAATTCTATACTATAGAACTTGTTAAAGGAAATTCTTCAGATGCAAACTTAGATCTGAACAAATAATTGAGATGCACTATAATTGAATACATATAATAATGTTTTTCTATTTTAAAAAATTTATAAGATAACTGATTGCCTAAAGCAAGAACAGCAGTAATATTCTGTGTGTTCATAGTACACGTAAAAGTACAATATTACATAGCGAAAGCACTACAATTGAATACATATAATAATGTTTTTCTATTTTAAAAAATTTATAAGATAACTGACTGCCTAAAGCAAGAATAGCAGTAACATTCTGTGTGTTCATAGCACACGTAAAAGTACAATATTACATAGCGAAAGCACAATTGAGAGGGAGCAATTAGGAATATAATCCTGTAAAATCCTTATATTACATGGGAAGTGGTATATTATTTTACTAAAATGATAAACTAAATATAAATGAGTTTTTAATGATATAAATAAATGTAAATAAATAAATGATAGAATATTTTAAACTGAGGAAGGGACAGCTGTTACTTATAGAAAATTCCTATCAATCAATGTAGAAGAAATTAGGAAAATAAAAAATGACCATTAGACCATCACAATAACATTGTTGCTGGAAACATAGTCTAATGATTTTTAAAATTAATAGACAAAAGTTTAAGAAGAAATCAAATATTTGAATAGTCTCACAGTATATTTGCTAATATATTCACCAATTTTAAACGAAAAAAAATAGCAAATTTGCAACACACAAATTAGAATTCACTATCTTAATCACATGATCAATGACCAGTGCTACCAAAAATAAGATATATTGTCCTCCTATACACCTAGTATAAATCATTATGAAAAGCATAACTTTTTTATGCCAAAAAATGGACAGAAACAGAAAGAGAAAATATTAAAATTACTTCAATTGAAGAACAGTTTACTAAATGACTAACTAGTACTCCAAGAGTCAAGATCATGAAAGACAAAAGATAACCAAGGAATTGTCACAGATTAGAAGACTGTAAGGAAGCATGATAAGTAAATGCAGTTTGGAATACTAGATTGGATCCTAGAACAGAAAAAGGGCATTAATGCAAAAACTGATGCAATTCAAATTACATCCGTAGAGAAGTTAATAGCATTATATAAATTTTAATTTATTAGTTTCATTACTTTACTATACTAATACAAGACATTAGCATTAAAGAAGCCAAGTGAAGAATATACGTAATCTCTGTACTATTATTGCAACGTCTCTTTAAATCTAAAATTATTTCAAAATAAAAAGTAAGAAAATAACCATTTTGAATTGCATAATTTTAAAATACCTGGAAATAAATTTTATAATCTATGTGCAAAACCTTATAATGAAAACAACAAAACTTTGCAAAGAGAACTAAAAATGATGCAGTTGGAGGCCGTTATATTAAGCAAATTAGTGGAGAAATAGAAAACCAAATACACATGTTCTCACTTACAAGTGGAAGCTAAACATTGGGAACACATTGACATAAAGATGGGAGCAAAAGACATTGGGGACTACTAGAGGCAGGGAAAGAAAAGCAGGCAAGGGCTGAAAAACTACCAGTTGGGTATTACACTCACTATCTTGTTGATGGAATAATTAATACCCCACTCTTCACATTGCACAATATACCTATGTAACAAACATGCATATGTATCCCTGAATCTAAAACAAAGGTTAAAATTATTTTAAAGAAAGCAATAATAAATGGATACATATACCATGTCCATAGATGTGAAGATTTAACGCTTTGAAGATGGAAAATCTTCTCAAATTGATATGCAGAATCAATGTAATCTCAAATAAAACTTGACAAACTTTTTTGAAAAAATTGATAAAATGGGAGACACGTCATCAAGATGAGTGATTAGAGGTACCCAATGTTTGTCTTATCCAAAAGGAAGGAGCAAAACAACAAATAAATAACTACACTTTAACTCAAGTGTTTAAAAGTAAATATTGGAATTCTTCATGAAAGTGGCTCCCTTAGGCACTGAGGACTAGCCTGTCCACCAGTCCTCTGCCCCAAGCAAAACTGAACCATTGCCTCCACAAACACCCACAGTCTAGGCCATTAAGGCATTGCAGATATGATTGACGTTAATAATAGCCAAAAAAAAATTACACAGAGACTCATTATTGTGCCCACTCAGAACCAAAACCAAAGCACACTACGCAAACACTATAGGACACATCTAGAGGGAAAAATCTTTCCCTACGAAAGCTAGTCCATAAAATTGGAAGAGGCAAGTGTTCCCACAGATGTGCAAATATCAACAAAAGGACACAAGAAACAAGAAAAAGCAGGGAAACATTACACCTCCAAAGGAACACAACCATTTTCCCGTAAAAGACCACAAAGACAAGGAAATTCACTGACTACTGAAAAGGAATTAAAAATAATTATCTTAAGGAAATTCAGCATGACACAAGAGAATACAGATAGACAATTTAAGAAATCAGGAAAACAATTTATAATCTAAGTGAGAAATTCAACACAGATAGATATTACAAAACAGAAATCTTGGAGCAGAAGAATTCAAGGAATGAAATAAAAAATACAATCAAGAGCTTCAACAATAGATTTGATCAAGCAAAATAAAGTTTCTGAACTAGAAGGAATAAAACAGACAAAAATATATACATACATGCATACATACATACATAAGAAAAAAGAAAACCCTACAGAACTTATAGGACACGTTAAGTGAACAAATATTTGTATCATAGGATTTTAAGATGGAGAAGAGATGAGAAAGGCATAGAAAACCTATTAAATAACAAAGCAGCTAAAAACTTTTGTAGTCTTGGAGACGTATGGACATCTAGATTCAGGAAGCTCAAAAGTTACCAAATTAATTTAACCAAAAAAGGTCCTCTTCAAGGCACATTATAATCAAATTGTCAAAATTCAAATACAAAGAGTGAATTCTAAAAGCCGCAAGAGAAAAACATCAAGTCACATATAAGAGAAACTCCATTAGACTAACAGCATATTTCTCAGCAGAAACCTCACAAGCCAGGAGAGCTTGGGATGATATATTCAAAGTGCTGAAAGAAAGAAAGAAAAAAAAAACCTGCTAGCCAAGAATACTATACCCAGCAAAGCTATCCTTCACAACTGAAGGCGAAATAAAGTCTTTCCCAGACAAGCAAACACTGAGGGAATTCATCATTACTACTAGATTGACTTTGCAAGAAATGCTTAAGGAAGTTGCACGTGTGGAAGTGAAAAGATGATAACTAGCACCATGAAAACACACAAAAGTATAAAACTCATTGATAGAGCAGCTATACAGTGAGAAAGAGAAAGGAGTCAAAGCTTATCACTGTGGAAAACTACCAAGCCACAAATAAAAATAATAGAGGAAGAAGGGAACAAAGGAAATACAAAGCAACCAGAAAATGATTAGAAAATGACAGGAGTAATTCCTCACCTATTAATAATAACTTTTTAAATGGATTACATTTCCAATTAAAAATATAGACTGGCTGACTGGATAAGACAACAAGACACAATTATATGCTTCCACAAGAAAATCACTTCACCTATAAAAACACACATAGGGCCAGGCATGGTGGTGCATGTCTGTTCCTAGCACTTTGAGAGGCTGAAGTAAGAGGATCATTTGAGACCACAAGTTTAAGACCAACCTGGGCAACATACCAAGACTCTGTGTCTACAAATGAATAAATAAAATTAGCCAGGTGGTGGCAGGTGCCTGTATTCCTAAATACTTAGGAAGCTGATGTGGGGAGATTGCCTGAGCCCAACAGTTTAAGGTTACAATGAATTATGATCACTTCACTGCACTCTAACCTGGGTGACCAAGCTTGACCCTGTATTAAAAACTTTTTTTACATTAAATAAAAGTAGACTGAAAGTAGAGGGATTGAAAAAGATATTCCACACAAATGGAAACCAGAAATGTGCATGAGAAGCTACACTTAGATAAAAAAGACTATAATCCAAAAACTGTAAAAAGAGACAAATAAGTACATTATATAATGATAAAGGGATCAATCCAGCCAGAGGATATAAGAATTGTAAATATGTATGCATCCACCACCCAAGCATCCGGATATATAAGGCAAATATTACTATATCTAAAGGGGAGAAATAGATTCCACTACAATAATAACTGAGAACTTCAACAGCTCACTCTTAGCATTGGACAGATTATCCAGATATAAAGTCAACAAAGAAACATTGAATTTCAACTGCATTCTAGATGAAATGAACCCAAAGGACATTTACAGAACATTTCATTTAACAAAAGAAGAATACACATTCTTTTCATCAGCACATAGATAGAACATTCTCTATTATAGACCATATATTAAACAAAAAAAAGTCTCAACAAATTTTTAAAGTCAAAATCACATCAAGTATCTTTTCTGACCACAGTAAAATGACGCTAGAAATTAAGAACAAGGTGAAATTTGGACACTGTAAAAATACATGAAAATTAAACAACATCCTCCTGAGCAATGAGGCAGTTTTGGAAAATTAAAAATGTTATTGAAACAAATGAAAATGTAAATACAACATACCAAATCATATAGGAGAGAGCAAAAGCAATACTAGGACACAATTTTATAGCAATAAATGCCTACATCAAATAAGAAATATTTCAAATGAACAACCTAATGGTGAACATCACGAAAATACAAAAGGGAGAAAAAAAACAAATCAAAATTAATCAAATGAACAATATAATGAAGATCAGAGCTGAAATAAATGAAATTGAGACTAAAGCAGTAATAATATCAATAAAATGAAAACTTGGTTTTTTAAAAAAATATAAATAAAATCAATAATCATTAACAAAACTAAAAAAAGACAGAGAGAAAGACCCAAATAAATAAAATCTCCCCAAAAAATGAGACATTACCTGATATCTCAGAAACACAAAGGGTCATTGGAGATATTTATGAACAACTGTGTCCCAACACATTGGAAAATCTAGAGGAAAAGGAAAAATTCCTAGACACATACAACCTAACGCGATTGAAAGAGGAAGAAATACAAAACCTGAAGAAACCAATAATGATTAACGATATTTAATCTTTAATAAAAAGTCTCCCAACAAAGCAAACCCAGGACTAGATGGCTTCGTTGTTGCATATTACCAGGCTTCTAAAAACTGACACCAATTCTTCTCAAGTTATTCCAAAAAATTGAAGGGCAAGAAAAATTTCCAAATTCATTCTACAAGGCCGGCATTACCCTTCCACCAAAACCAGACAAGGACACAACAAAAAAGAAAACTACATCCCTAAGGAACATAGATTTTTAACAATTCTCAATTCTCACTAGCAAATAAATTCCAACAGCATATCAAAAAGATTATATATTATTGCCAAGTGGTATTTATTCGGAAATATAAGGATGGTTCAAAATATGCAAATCAATAAGTGTGATACATCACATCAACAGAGTGGAAGTCAAAAACCATATGATTATCTCAATGGACATATAAAAACTATTTGATAAAATTCAACATCTCTTCATAATAAAAACTCTCAGCAAATTAATACAGAGGAGTGCACCTGACCACAATAAAGTCCCACACATGGCAAACCCACAGTTAACATCGTACTGAATGAGGAAAAGCTTTTTCTTTAAGAACTGGAACAAGACAAGGATGCCCACTTTCACCACTCTTATTTGTCATAGTACTAGACATCCTTGCCAGAGCATTTCAGCAATAGAAAGAAAGGTCAACCACGTTGGAAAGGAGAAAGTCAGATTTTTCCTGTTTGCAGATGACATGAACCCCTAAAGATTACACCAAAAACACCTCTCAGAATGGATAAATGAATTCAGTAAAATTCTGGATACAAAATTAACATACAAAAATCAGTAGCATTTGTATACACCAGTAACAAACTTGCAAAAAAAGAATTCAAGAAAGCCATCCAATTTCAATAACTACAAAAAATTAAATATTTAGGAATAAATTGAACCAAGGAGATGAAATACCTTACAATAAAAACTATAAAACACTGATAGGACATATTGAAAACAACACAAATAAATGTAAAGACATCTCATGTTTATTGATTAGAATTAATACTATTTAAAGGACCACACCACCCTAAGCAATTCTACCCATTTAATGAAATCACTATCTAGATACATTCTTCACAGACATAGAAAAAACAATTCGAAACTTTATGTGGAGCCGTAAAAGATCCCATATAGACAACGCTATTATGAGAAAAAATATCAAAGCTGGAGGCATTATACTACCTGACTTCAAAATGTACTACAAAGTAATTGTACTGGCATAAAAACACACAGAACAATGGAACAGAGTAGAGAACTCAGAAATAAATCCACATATTTACAGTCAACTGATTTGCAACAAAGATGCCAAGAATATACATTGGTGAAAGGAAAACCTCTTCAATAAATAGTGCTGGAAAAACTGGATATTCATATGCATAAGAATGAAACTAGACCCCTATCTTTTGCCATATACAAACATTGGCTCAAAATGGATTAAAAAATTAAATGTAACACCCAAAACTATGAAACTGCCAGTAGGAATAAACACAGAGAAAACACTTCAGGACATTGTTCTGAGCAAATTTTATGGATAACGTCTCAAGAGCATAGGCAAGCAAAGCAAAAATAGACAAACTGAACTATACCAAACTAAAGAGCTCCTGTATGGCAAAGGAAGCAATCAACAGAATAAAGAGACAACCTAAAGAATGGGTAAAATATTTGCAAACTATTCATCTGCCAAGGGATTAATATTCATAATATATAAGAAACTCAATTCAACAGAAAGAAAAGAAATAACCTGATTTAAAAATGAGCAAATTATCTGAACAGACATTCCTTTAAAAAAGGCATACACATGGCCAAGTATATGAAAAAATGCTCAACATTAATAGTGATTGGGAAAATGCAAATCAAAACCAAAATGAGATAATATCTCATACCTATTAGAATAGCTATTAGCAAAGAGACAAAAAATATATAGCCAATGGTGGTGAAGATGCAAAGAAAAGAAAACTCTTACACATTGTTGGGAATGTAAATTACTATAGCCATTAAAGAAAACATCACAAAAGCTACTAAAAAAATTAAAATATTAGTACCATGTGACCTAGCTACTCCACTACTAGGTATATATCCAAAGGAAAAGAAATCAGTATGCCAGTAAGATGTCCACACTCCTGTGTTTATTGCAGCACTATTCACAATAATCAAGATATGAAACCAACTTAAGTGTCCTTCAGCAGATAGGTAGATAAAGAAAATATGCTATATACACACAATGGAATAGTAGTTAACCAAAAATAAATAAAATAAAATCCTGTCATTTGCAGCAACATAGATGAGCCTGGAAGACATGATGTTATGAGAAGTGAGCCAGGCACAGAAAGATAAATACCGCATGTTCTCACTCATCTCTGGAAGATAAAAAAGTTGATTCCATAGTAGTAAGTACAACAGTGGTTGTTAGAGGATGGGAAGGGTAGAGGGGTTAGGGAACAGCTGCTTAATGAATACAAAATTACAGCTAGATAGGAGAAATATGTTCTAGTGTTCTGTAGTGCTGAATGGTAACTGAAGTTAATAATAATTTACTATGTATTTTCAAATAACTAGAAGAGGGGATTTCAAATGTTCCTAACACTAAGAAATGATAAATGTTTAAAGTGGTGGATATGCTAATTACCCCGATTTGGTCATTATACATTGTATACATGTATCAAAACATCACATTTTACCCCATTAAAATTGATGTGATAATTACATGAATGTGAAAAGACAAAGGACTTTTAATAGGAAAATTAATAATGAAAAATAACGGTGGGACCAAATGACATTCTTTACCTGATTTCAGGATTTACTCTAAAGCAAAAGTAATTAAAAAAAAGTTGTGTTCATGTAAGCATGAAAATATATATCATATATTTATTATATGTGTATCATATAACATATTAAGTTACATGTCATACTATGTATCATATAACATAAAATTATATATCATATATTCATTACATATGTGTCATATAACATAATATTATATATATAATGTTGGCATGGAAATTGTATATATATGTGTGTGTATGACATATAGTCTATAACAGATGCACATCTGTATGTTTATTTTCAACAAAGTTACCAGGGTAATTCAATTGGGGAAAGGTTTTTTATTCCTCAGTTTCATTAAGGTAAAATTGACAAATAAAAATTGTATATATTTAAGGTGTAGAACATGATGTTTCATATATCTACACATTGTGAAAAAATTACCACAATCAAGCTAATAAATATATCCATTATCTCACAGTTACCTTTTTGTTTTTGTTGTGTGGTGAGAATACTAAGATATATTACTCTCTGAAGAAATTTCTGTGATACATTATTTTTAAACTATAGCTGCATTTCCCTGATGATTATTGGTGTTTAACACCTTTTTATTTACCTATTGGGCAGTTTAGAAAAATTTCTATTCAGGTCTTTTGCCCATTTTTAAATTGAGTTATTTGGTTTTGCTGTTTGTTTTTTACTATTGAGTTGTATGAATTCCTTCTATATTTTGGATATTGATGACAAAGGGACATGAAGATGATTTTTGGGGACAAGGGACTTATTTTTTAATCTTTAGTGTGGTAATAGCTACATGACTGCTAACAATTACCAAAATTCATCAGGTGAGCACTGAAAACAGGTACATTTTATTACATGTAAGTTATCCTTCAGGTAATCATCCTGGCCAAAAATGTAAACAAAGATGAACTGTGTAAGAAAGGAGAGAAAAAGTAGGAAACTCTGCCAATTGGCGGGGAAATAAAGAATGTTGCAGTGCATGTTTACTGTAATATTACCAGATAACATTTTATTGCTTACCATGAACTCTTCCAGATGCTACATATGTGTTGACTCAATTAATCTTTAGCAGAATCCTGTGAGAGAGGCACTATCCTTAGCTCGTTTTCACCGATGCTGAAACTGAAGTTTAGAAAGATGAAGTAGTTTGCCCAAAGTCATGTAGTTAGTAAGTACCATTTTATCTGACAATATCTTTATTTCCTCTTTCTTTTTAACAGGTACTTTCACCAGATATACAATCTAGCTAGTCACTTCTGTTTTCTCAACATTTTGACAACACTCTCACACAGTATTCTGGCTTCATGAGTGAGGATTTATGTGTTTCTGGCCAGTGCTCAGAGATTTTATAAACCCACTGCCTGTTAAAAATGAATTTATTTGAGGGGGGGGGGCTTACAATTATAACAGTTTGGGCCTTCAAACTTCAAAATATATAGAACAACTATTGCTTGTAAATTATCAGGAAAAAATTTTGTTTGCTTGCTTGGTTTTGTATTCTTGGTTTTTGACTTTTTTAATGTCCTTTTTAAATCTACCCAGAGATGTATAATGGGAATGGATGTAGTATCTAACTGAGGAACAGCATTCTTGGGCTTAGAATTTTACTCGTGGCTTCCTATTACTACATAAACGAAGGTTTTTAAAATATCCTGTGGTCCATTAAAACCTAAGATTTTCAACTATGAGACAGTGGCAAATGACTCCATACTACCCCGACTTTTCTCTTCACTTACCAGCCTGGACTTTACTCTTGGTCTTTAAAGATTGACCATCTTTTTTGCCAGGCCAGCAATACATTTAAAAGTGTATTTTACAGCATTTAATTAGGCATTTCTGATGTTTTATGACATGACAAGAGCGTTTTCAGAACATCTAATAAGCCACGTTGCTGGAAATTGAAATATCCTTTTTTAGTGCATTTAAAAAATATTTTACAATAAGCAGTAACTCTATTGCCCACCAAAATTAGTTTTGTGTTCTATGCTCAAATACTTATATTAAAACGCTGGTAAATTGAAACAAATGCAATTAAATTTTAATGTGAGAAAATTGGCACAATATTTATTATAGTAGAAGAATACCAAATTGTACCTAAAATAATTCAAATTTTAAAATATATGTATCTTTGTGAATAGGCAGATTAAGATAAAATAAAATAAGAAAGCTTATGAGAATCTGAATACTAACAGATTCATTATTACATGATAGTATAGATTATTCTTAGTCTTTAAACAATTTTATACTTTCAAAATTCTATGTAATGAATATGTATTAGATGAGAAAAATTTTTAAGAATCCCTCTCAGAGGTAGCCACAGAACATGTATATATTAACAGAATATTTACAGATAATTTCAAATAAACTCTGCTTTAAGAAATTGTCTGCACGTTGGTTTGCAACATAGCAAAGAAGATACAAAAAAAATTTACTTTATTTTACTTCATTCTAGTAATACAATTGTCAACACTCACACATCTATATAAGAGCATGTAGGTATGTCAGCAAAAAAGGAGGAAGTAGAGGAAGCAGATAACATATATAATAAGAATATAAATGACAAAGCATAGATTATGGGACAGGGAAGAAAAGAAGCTGACAGCTAAGTATGATGTCATTTTGGTAAAATCATGACTTTCATAAACTGTGTAGAGTAAAAATTAGAATTTTTTTTCTGATAGTTTTCTATATAATCCCTGCCTTAAAGGAACAAAAAGTACCTTTAGGGAGAGGTTAGAAACTGACTTATTTAGCCCCCAGAAAAAGTCCTGGATGTAACTTTCTTTATGCATAAGTGTAGGAAGCTGAGTGAAGGCATGTGTCTGATTTTGTGCCCTTCGGTAAGTATGGTGTGTATATGTATGAACTCTCAGGACAGTAAGCTTTATTAAAGAAAGAATGTTTAATATTCAGGCCGGGCACAGTGGCTCACTTCTGTAATCCCAGCACTTTGGGAGACTGAGGCAGGTGGATCACTTGAGTTCAGGAATTTGAGACCCACCTGGGCAACGTGGCAAAACCTTGTCTCTACAAAAAATACAAAAAATCAACTGGTTATGGTGGTCTGTGCCTGTAGTCCTAGCTACTTGGGAGGCTGAGGTGGGAGGATCACTTGAGCTTGGGAGAATGAAGCTGCAGTGAGCTATAATCGTGCCACTGCGCTCCAGCCTGGGTGACAGAGTGAGAGAGACCCTGTCTCAAAACAAACAAACAAACAAACAAACCAAAAAGAATGCTAAATATTCATCAATCTGCCTATCTTATTTTTCTTCTTTTGTCTTGGAGAGTTTTCCTCTTGGCAAGTGAAATATTTTACTGGAATTTGGCATTTTCCATGTATGACATCATTTGACAAGGTTTGAGTTGATGATCTTTTGATCACAGTTTAAAATATTCCTTTTCAGATGGCATTTGTTTTATAAGAGCTATTTTAAGTTATTTATAATATCGATAACTAAAAATTTGAATGCCTCAGAATATTTTACTAAGTTCTTTTATCCCAAGGAAATTATTGTATGCATACTTTTATGCAAATTGAAATAATAAATGTATTAACTCTCTTATGTAAAAAACCATGACTTCTTTTTCTGCATATCTACTGAGAAACCACTAAGAGGAAATTTGCTTAAATTTAGGCAAGAGGAAATTTGCTTAAATTTAGGCAAGAGAAAATTTGAAACAACCATATTTTGGCTAGAAACTTTGTGAAAACCTGTAATCAATTTTTGAAAAAGACTATGGAGACAAATGGATTTATTTGCTCAGTAATGCCTACTATAGCACAATGTAGCTTTGGGAATTGAATAATCATTTAACTGAAAAATAACTGCTTACTCATGCTGAAATTTTATTATATTTGAAAGGTTAAAAGTATGCAGACTTTCCAATAAAATTACGAGTTCATTATTCTGTAATCTCATAAATTATCAACACCTTCAAGAAAATAACATTGTTAGTTACATGTTTGGCCATTTCCAATGTATCATAGAAAAATATGCTTATCCAAACGTGGTCATTGATGTTGCTAGTAATATTACTGCAACAAATTTCCATGGTGATATTAACTTTGACTTTGTTTAGCACTGTAGAATATACCAAAAACACCTCTGCAAACTGTTAGTTCCAGGTAGCTATAGTTAATGCCTTAGTTAAAGTGCCCATAGATAATAGCCATTTTGGACTAGAGAAACAGCCCATCAAATTCTTCAGAAAACAGACTGCCATTAGGCCTAATAGTTTGGGGCTAAAACCAGAATGATTGTGAGGTTATAATAGGAAGAGGAAATAAGTAAATAAGGACAACACAATTCAACAAGAATACTTACTAAGCTCACACGAGTTGATGTGGAAAAGTTCACAACATCTAGACTAATACAGTCAGAAGGGGATTGATGATGCCGCAATATAGTAAGTAGATAAAAATCCTTAGTTACTAAACATTGGAGGAAATATTTTTGGAAGGTATTATGAAATCTAGAAGTTTATGTCATCCTTTTATATACTCAGAGTCCTCCACAACCTCCTTTTTAAATGCATACCTAGAGAGAAGTCACTCAGGCGTTAAAAAGGAGATACATGGAGCTTGCCTATATCTGGCTATGATAAAACAACTGACTCTGGGCTAATTTGTTCTCTGTATATCACCAGACAAAACCAACATTACTTTCACCATGTAAATGTGTAAATTTGCAACCACTCATCACAATAGTTTAATGGGGCTTCTGGTAACACCAATGACCACCTTTTGATGACAAACTATAAAACTGTACAGATATATGAAGCAATTATTTGTAGACTTTGTTCAAGAGGTAGAAAAAAATTAAGATCTAAGAGAGAAGGAGAATGTCCCAGGTAAGTCCTGCAGTTGATCTAGCTTTCTGCCTTGGATAAAACTCCCCAACATCAGCAAAAGAAACACTAGAAACCAATAGGCAAACTACTCCCAGAACTCAGACAGATTTGGGGATAATTTGTGTTCGCAAAAGAGAGGAGAATTAGTATGAATGGGGCTTTTATAGATTGCCTAAGAGAACATTGGGTTAGTAGCGAGACTAAATTAGCCTTAGAATAAAGGTTTCTTTTAGACCCACCATAATAAACCTTAAAAGCAAAATGAAAAGATGTACCTGATATAAAATAAACTAATTGTGCACAAGAACAAATTCTGAAAACTGTAGAAATATTTAATTTTCAAAAATGTAAAACTTTTAATATCCAACACCCAATCAAAAATTACCAGATATTCAAATAAGCTGGATAAAATTAACCATATCTAAAGAAAAATCTATCAACAGAAACAGACTAAATAACAAAAGACACAAGAAATTTAGAAGAGGAAGAACTATACATATGTTAAAGCATTTGAAGGAAAGCACAAATGAAATAAAAAGAAAAATGAAGACCAAAAAACACAAATTGAACTTCTAGAAATAAACATATATAAAAAATACATGGGATGAAATTAACAGCAGATTATATGCCACAGCAGAACAGGTCATTGCACATGAAAACATAGACTTAGAAATATCCTAGATGAAGCATACCAAAAATAACAAAGAAAGAAAAAGAAATCATAGCCCAAGTGATCCATGGGATAATATCAAAAGACCAACATATATGTAATTGGAGTACCATGAAAAAAAGGACGAGGGTATTAAAATGCTTTTAAAATATAACTGCCAGCATTTTCCAAAATTGATGAAAATTTTAAACTCAGATATCCAAAAGCTCAATAGGCTGTAAGAAAATAAACTATTTTTTTTACACAAAAGAAGGCAAAACCTAACCAAATGTCTGAATCTAGTGACAGAGAAAAGTCTTGAAATATCTGAAGAGAAAAGACATGTGCAGATAAAAATCACATCAAAATTCTCAGAAATAATGAAAGCTAGAAGACAACACAGCAGTATTCTCAGTTTACTGAAATGAAAATATTGTTAACCTAGAATTTTCTATCTCATGAAAATATCTATTCAAAGTTACGGTGAAAAACAGATATTCCAACAAACAAATCCCATGAGAATTAAAACTAGCAGGTTATTACAAGAGATACTAAAAAAAAAATCCTTTAGCCAGAAAGAAAATGACATCAGAAACAAATTTGGATCTACATTAAAAATGACAGCAGCAGATGAACAACCAAAGTTATAAATATGTGCATTAATATTTAATATTTTTCTTATTATGTAATCTCTTTAACAGGTCACATTTTAATGACACACACTAATGTACATGGCATTTATAACAAATAAAAACAGTGTATATTACAACAATTGAAGAGAGGATGGAGAAGTAAATTTATTATACAATGTGTACATTTTTTACACTATGTGGGAAGTGCTATAATATTTGAATGTAGACTACAATAAGTTAAAAATTTATATTTTATACTCTAGAGCAAGGATTAGC
This sequence comes from Pan troglodytes, assembly GCF_028858775.2. Taxonomy (NCBI): domain Eukaryota; kingdom Metazoa; phylum Chordata; class Mammalia; order Primates; family Hominidae; genus Pan; species Pan troglodytes. The sequence goes on along the minus strand of NC_072404.2, from coordinate 152,028,945 downwards.
AAACTACATCCCACAGCCAAATCTGGCCAAATCTTGTGGCCCTAATTTGGTCATACCTATTTGTTTAATGTGTTTATAGCTGCTTTTGTTCTACAAAGGCAAAGCTTACTGGTTGTAAAAGAAATGATGTAGCCCACAAAGCTGAAAATACCTATATTTTACAGTTACAGAAAATGTTTGTAAAGCAACCACTGGAAAAAAAATGAAAAAAAAAATGAAAAAAAAAGAGGAACAATATATGAATAATAAAGAAAAATGTAGTTATAAGAAATAGTACTGTACAAAAGAGGTCCCAAAAGCAGGGGGTTAGGTGGGTGATGGAGAACAAAAAATAGATTGAACAATAGAAACAAATAGTAGGTAATCATTTTAAATAGAATTATATAAATAATTATGTTAATACTCTAAGAACTCCAATTAAAAGTCAACAATTATCAGACTAAATAAAAATGCAAAAGAAAAAATGGCTAGAGAAATAAAAACATATGACCACATAAAAACGTGTGCATAAATATTTTTAGCAAGAAGCCAAAAATGCTAAATGCCCATTAAATAATGAATGTACAAGCAGATACTAGTATTGCTATTCAATGGAATATTACTCAACAATTAAAAAAAAAAACAAAGAAATGACATATGCACTAACATATATAATCTCACCAATGTCATGCTAAGTGACAGAAGCTGACAGCTGGGCACAGTGCCTCACACCTGTAATCCCAGCACTTTGGGAGGCCAAGGTGGGCGGATCATGAGGTCAGGAGTTTGAGACCAGCCTGGCCAACATAGTGAAACCCCATCTCTACTAAAAATACAAAAAATAAAATAAAAATTAACCAGGCATGGTGGCGGGTGCCTGTAATCCCAGCTACTCAGGAGGCTGAGGCAGGAGAATCGCTTGAACCCAGGAGGCGGAGGTTGCAGTGAGCCGAGATCACGCCATTGCACTCCAGCTTGGGTGACAGGGCGAGATTCTGTCTCACACACACACAAAAATAATAATAATAATAATAGAAGCAGCAGCAGCAGCAGCTGACACAAAAGACTACAAACTTTTATGCATGGTTCAATTTATATAAATGCTAAAATCGGCTAAGTTACACTGATGGAATAGAGAATAATGGTTGTGCTTGTGGTAGCGGGAGAAGTTGATTGTAAATGTTGACAAGAGAATATTGTGGAGTAACAGAAATGTTCCATATGTTGATTGAGATGGTCATTGCACAAATGCATATTTTTGACAAAATTTATGAGAATCTACACTTGAGGTTAATGACTTTTATTTGATGTAAAGTATATTACTCAACATTATACTTAGTAAGGAGTGTTATTATTCTCCAATAGTAATATTACTCAATAAATACTAGTATATTCAATAAATATACAAGAATACTCAGTATTAGCATTCAATAAAGAGTAATGTTATTCTCACTAAAACATATTATTACAATTGATTTTATTATTATAAGTCAATAAAGCTGACTTAAATATATGTATGTAGTGAGCGGGTAAGTTACTATTTTTAAAAGTCAAAACCCCTCCATAGTATTAGAAGTCAGGGTGGTAGGTAGTGACAGGAAGTATAAGAGGGTATTCTGAAATGTTGGTAATACACTGTTTCTTGATTTGAGCACCAATTACGTGGATGCTTGGAGTGTAATGTCTGTATATTTTTATATAGAAAATGTCTGTATATTTTTCTAAGTGTATATTATACATCAATAAATTTCCAAGCAGAATATAAGCATCAGCAGAAGAAAACTAAAATATTGGAGTTTCTTAATGGGCATAAGTTGTCTGAACATCTGTCACAATCTTTAGTCTTTGAAGGGGGCAGTTGAGAGAGAATGATAAATATTTATCTATATGAATTTGCTATTAGCCATCCTAAAGTTTCTCTTACAGTCTTGGTAAAGGTAGGTTTGTACCAGATGAACCATAACAGATAGTTTCATTCATGATTCTGGTTACTCCAGTAACAACAGTTAACAACAGCATTTCTTGCTGAAGCAATGTGTAATCATCTCAGTCATGCTTGAATAATTTTAAGCAGTAAATGAACACAGCATTAAATAGCATGGTACCACAGGGTACAAAAGCTTTCTCATACACCAAGTTCAATATTTCTGATTAAATGAAGACAAAAATTATGTTTGGTGTGCTTAACAGCTAGTATTCCTTTTTATCAGGGGGAAAGCAAGCATTGGGTCCTGCTCCTGGAATTAAATATTTTTATTATGCTTTGTTTACACAGTAACCTTCTATATATGATACCTGATAATAGTTTTCCTACCACAGATATCATTGTAAACTTCCCTTTTGAAATAATTTTTTAAAATGGTTGGGAACTTCAAAGATAAAAATGAAATAATAATGATATAGTAGCATTGTTTGTATTACATATGTCACTTAAAGCTGTGAATAAGGAGAAATCAACAAAAGGAAAAGAATTGAGACAGAAAGAATTTGGTCAATAATCCTTTCTAGCATATCGAATGAGCACTATCATAATCAATAGTGCTTCAGGTTTGGGGAAGATGGGGCAATAATTTCTTCTGTTCTATATTTTAAGTGACAAATAGATACATAGATAAACAGATAGATGAATCACATGACACTCTCTTATAACCTTTCATAAAATCTAACTTTTCATGCTCCAAAATAGGCCTTGTCATTAAATTTGTTGCTGTAAAAAAAATTCATATTTCTCCAGAAAAAAAAAAAAAAACAAACAGTACTGTAGGTCAAAGTCTATTATTTCCTGAATACTGCAGGGACCACAGAGTTGACCGACCCTTAGAAATGAGACTTTAAATCTTCTGCGATCAGATGGGCCTTAACAAATCCCCTTTCACATGGGAAGGAGTGAAGAATCTAATATTCCCAACTGTAACTCCCTGACTTTGAGGCTACAGAAACATACTTTAATCAGTAAAGGAAGTATATTTTCCCTTGAAGATACCAGCTCTATAACAATACAGTGCTAAGGGTGACAATGTTTTCTGCTTGGTCATTTTCTGAATGTAGCACCACTGACAGGACGACCATTTAACTCTTTTGCTATTTATTTAAGCAATAAATCAAGAGATGAGCACACTGACTTCCTGAAAACTTTAAATTGACCTCCTAGAGGCTCCATAAGCAAAAGAAATAGAATGAACAATAATCAGAAGACTGAGTCATCCTGTAGAGAAAGCTTTCAAATACAGTGTATTGGCCTTATTTTCCACCTTAGAGCTATGTGGTCTGATGAAAAAGAGACAGGTGAATTTATCAATAGAAGCTGTCTAAAATTGTTCTTCAGGGTTGTGATTTTTACTACTTACATGCAAGAGGAAGACATCTAAATCGTGTATTTATATGTTTAAGATAACATCCCTACTTGGGCATTAAAATCAGCAGATTAATATATCATGCTTTTGCTTGCATTTCTATTCTCAAATGTAATGGCTCAGCTAAGTGCCTTCTGTTTTTATTAATGTTTTCAGAATATAAAAGTGATGGCTGGGTCTGTCTTGGAATGGTATGCAAATTTTATGAAATCCAAACATTTGAGAAATGTAAACACACTTGTATTGACTGAGGACAATAACTGAGGATTGAGCTCTGGTTTGAAATTTTTTACAAAGTACTTCATAGTTTCAAAATCTGTTCATGTGCAACATTTCATTTAATCATCACAACCCTGTGAGGTAGATATTGTTATAATTCCTGATAAATGGAGAACCTGTAATATAGGCAGTTATTTCATATAGTTTTAACACAGGGTAGAGCTACCTATATACCTCAGATCTGTTTATTTGGAAGACATTTTGTGAATACCTATTTTGTGCCACATACAACGTTGTGTGATAGAAGAGAAAGAAAACTAATGCACAGTGCCAATAGCAAGGAGACACGGTACAGTGGAGAGAGAAGCCAACTTCTCCAAATACAATATTGTTGTTAGCCAGAACGTAAGCCTAGAATGTTATGAAAATATATAAAATACAGGCCTCTGATGCAGTTTAGCAGTGTGTGTTGGGAAGGACTACTAAAAGTTAATTAAATTTTAATGACCAATGAGGCTTAATTAAGTAAAGAATTGCACAGGGTATTCCAGGCAGTAACATCAGTATTTCATAACAAACAGATTTCTACATGATCATGGGACTAAGAATTCACCACTGATGCAGGATAGCTGGAATACAGGGTCCAACAGTAGAATGATAACAAATGAAACTACAGATGTGAGCAGCCAAATTATGAGAGATCTTTATATATTACACTGAGGAGGTTAGATAGCAGCCTGAAGGCAAAGGGAAACCATGGAGACATTTTACTAGGAAAATATTATTATATTTGTTTTTACAAAAAAAAATCCCTGGCAGCATTTGTGAAAATAGTTTAGCAAAGGAACAGGCCTGGAGGTGTGTAGATTAGGTAGGAGAGTGAAACAATTCAAGGCCTCCATTAAGGGCAGTGGATACACTAAGAAGAAAAGGGGGATGAAGATATTAAGGTGAATACAAAACACTGGACAACTTAGTTTTCAGACTTGACCAATTAAGTGGATACTAAGCATGACATGTTGATGGAGTTCAACTTCAAATGTGTGTTCAATGGGATGGACATTCAAATGGATTTGAATACATGAATCTAGAAGCCCAGACTAAAATTACATTTTGGATCCATCAGTATTTACATAACCAAGGAGACAGGATTAAATTAATCAGACAGAGTATTAAAATGAAAACCAAAAATAACTGAAGGCAATACTCTGGGCAAGCACATGCAAAGGAGTCTGAGGGGGAGGGAAATCTGTGAAAAAGGCAAAACAAGCAAGAAAACAAATCTGAACAGTTTTAAGTAGGGTGGAGTGGTCAAAGGGATCAGGTATTACAGTAAAAGTAAGTTACTCTACATAAAGGACACAGTGGAGACTCTGGTGATAGCCCTTCCAGTGAGGAGGTATGAATGATGATGCCATGGCCAACCAGATGGATTTCTGTGTGAACCACAGGTGACAAAGTGAAGAGTGCAAATGCAAACAACTCTTTCTGGAAACTTGGGTATGAAGGAATGAATGGATTTGTCTAGTATATAAAGGAAACAGAGCTAAAACCTGGACTCAAGCAGTCTAACTCCAAATTCTAATGTTCCACTTTTTCTGTTTTTTTTTAAAATGATGATTTATAAACTATTAAGATAGTTTTCTTCTAAGCTGATTAGTTTAGCTGGTTAGAATTTGCAGTTAATGAGGTGAAAGTTCTTTCCATGATAGCTCATACTCTTGGCCCTGGGTGATGGCCTTACAAATGTGTACCTTTTGACTGAACAGAGGAAATGAGGAACAGTGGGTGGCTCAGAAACCTCATTATCATCCTGTGCAAACTGTAGGTCATCCATCAGTAGTATCCGCTTTGCATAACAGGATGGGGTTCTTAATGATAGTAGAAACAGTATTAAGTTTTCAGAGACTCTAAATGCAAAGACAAAAAATATGCTGTATTCCTATGTTTCTATCCAGACTTGAATAAAAGCAACCTCCTCCATGCCCCAATTTTCATAATGACAGGGCTAGTCTTAAGTAACAGTGTAAAGTATTGAATGTTGCTCTCTTCTTATTCCATTGCCCTTCAGTTACCCAAATTCCACATGCTATTCTGGCCATACTTATCCTAAAAATCTCCTTCAGACATTACATATTGATTTAATCTGTCCTTTATACCAGGCATAAAAGTACTTTGAGTCTGTTAATGATCAGCACCATTCCTGCCTTGAAGGCACCTGCAGTTTCCTAACAGAGAGGGGAAATGTGATACATTCTCCTTGGCATACATTTCTCTCTCAGCTATCTTGAAACTCCCACACATGCTTACACTTTGTGTTTGGGCATCACTTCTTCCTAAGGCCTTTAATAATATGGACAATAGTGGGACCCACCCCCTCTTCTGCTCTCCCCTACCACCCTTGATGCATCTCCTCCAGTAGAGCCCAAGCCATACCCTATAACTAAGCCTAGTTAATTGTCCACCCTCTCTTCTAAGCCATGGTCTCCTTGGGACAGGTACTTTGACTTGATGTTTCTTCTTCAGAGCCTAACCTCATGCAGTGCAATTCCTGACGCATAATTACGGAAAGCTTGTCATAAATATAAGTAACTTTAATACAATAAAAATGTGTCACAAGAAAATACGAAGTGCTTTAAGAGGTCAGAGAAGAGAGTATGAGGTAACATTTGCACTGGGTTTAAAAAAATCATTAAAATGTGATTGCGCAGAAATGGAGTAAGAGAGGTATTCGAACGTAGAGGGAGCTCATAAGAGCTCTCAGGCATGATGTGAGAAGAAAAGCCAAGGATATTAGTCATCTCTGGCTGCCAAAACAAAATATCATAGATTGGGTGGGTTAAACAACAGACATTTATTTTCTCATGGTTCTGGAGGCTTAAAGTCCGAGATCAGGATAGCAGCATGGTCAGGTTATGGTGAGGGATCTTTTCCTGGCTTGCAGACAGCTGCCTTATTGCTATGTCCTCAGGTGGCAGAGAGGAAGGGCAAGTTATCTAGGGTCTCTTTTTTTTTTAACTTTTATTTTACATTCAGGGGTACAAGTGCAGGTTTGTTACATAGGTAAACTTGTGAAACGGAGGTTCGCTGTACAGATTATTTCATCGCCCATATATTAAGCCTAGTGCCCATTAGTTATTATTCCTGATCCTCTTTCTCTTCCCAGCCTCTACGCTCTGATAGGCCCCAGTATGTATTGTTCCCCTCTATGGGTCCATGAGTTCTCATCATTTAGCTTTCATGTATAAGTGAGAACAAAAGGATACTAATCCCATTATAAGGGGCTCATCCTCATGACCTCATATAAGCCTAATTATCTCAAAAAATCCCTGTCTTCAAATACCATAAAATTAGGGCTCAGGGCTTCAACATATAAATTTTGGGGGACACAATTCAGTCCATGGCAGTCAAGAAATAAGACTGGGAAGAGCAGTTAGAATCTAACTCTGGATAATTTTGCATAAAAATCAAGGATTTTGCTCATCCATGACCATAGTCACATTCAGGATCTCATCCCTATAGCTGTGAGAATAGGAAAGTCTTCACATTATTGTAATGTAAGAGAATTATAAAATTAACATAAGGCCAGGCTTTGATCCTAGTAGAAAATCATTTTTAAATTGAGCATTTTAGGAACTCATAATTCAACATATGGGACTTTGGTTCAGAGATGACCCACTTACGGATGAGGATTTTAAGTCAGGAAATCATGACTTTTCCGTTGGTGAGACTAGTATATGACTGCAGGAGAGGTTAGCATCATGGTCCAAAGGCTGTGTACTGGTCATCAGTGGGTGGAAATCCTCCAATTCAAAAATTCACGGGAATGTGGTATTGGCAGAATCTCACTGGCAAGAGCACAGTCATCTTTAAAACTATTCACAGACAGCAATTATAACATTGACTCCAAATGTATAGGGCATGTCTTGTTTTACTGATGCCTGAAAGCTTTTCAAGAGTTTCTGTTTTGAGTCCCATTTGAACTTAAGTGACTTGTCTGGTGACTTGACTATCATAAAACCCTTAAACCTGGAATACGGTGCCTCCAATACCTATGGATCCCAAGCAGGTATTTACCCACTTTTGTTTTAGGTGGTGGCTCCGAGTCCCACAGTTCACCAAAATAAGCTGGAGAAAGTCACTTTGGGCTGCTGCCCATATAGTGTTAAGAAGGTTTTGGATTTTTATCCTCATATTACTCCATCTTTAGCTGACTGCCTGTAGATGACATGCAAAGCAATGCAAGCTATTTCCTTAGTGGAGCCACTCTAAAAATACCATGAATATTCATCTGAAATTCTTTCAAGATACTGCCAGGGGGAAAAAAATACGGGAAGTGTAAATGAAACAAAAATGTCAGAATGTTGATAAATGTTAATATTAAAAATGTGCATGTTGATATTATAGGATGTATATATGATGGTTCAATATTCAATCTTTCCATTTTGTGTATAGTTAAAATTTTTAAACCAATAATGTTTTTAATAACATGTTTGGATTCCAATGAGTAATTCATATTATGCTAGGGTTTTCCTAACCACTGATGATACATCACTAGCTGAGGATTCAGGACCTTGACTTTGCACTGGATTCCTTAGTAGGGAACGGCAAACTTATCTTAATCCTCTTTGTGAAGGATTGTGGGGGTTGAGGAGCAAGCTGATGCAAGGCTGTATACCAAATGCCAGTAACAGACACACTTGTTAAGTCACCTTTATGATATATGCCAATATGGAACAGAGGGCACTTCTCTGTTTAGTTTTGACAGTCCACAGTGAAGTGCCAAGTATTAGTGACTTTTTAAAAATGTTTCAGTCAGATAAGGTCATTAAACTGGGAAATCACATTGCATAATATCTCTGCCTGCATTAAATCTTTTATATGGAAACTAATTCATTTTTCTACTCCTGGAAAGCAGGATTGTTTCCATTGCATGGCTGTAGCAAGTTTTAGGGTTACATTCATTTCTTAACAATGCCTCTGGTCAAATGTAAAAGGAGCCATCAGGGGGGTGATAATGATTTCATTCAACCACCCTGTCCTCTCACTGGAGCTGAATTTAAGGAACTCAGAAAGTCCAAATTGATTATACAGTCTAACAAAAGAACAGCAAGTGAGTCCAGATGAAAAAGCCAGCAACAGCTGTAGAAGCTCCAATATACAGTAAGGCCTTATATGAGTCTCCCTTCACCCTTTCCTGTAGCCTTTCGGTGGGGAATGGGAAGTAGAGTATGGCATAAGAACCCGGCCCTAGCTCTTCTCAAATTTCTTGCTGAGCTTCTCCCCATATCTCCCTAAATCTGTTCTGCATATCTGCAGAGGTTATGACTTTCTCTGTGTTCCCATATACCTTCCTGATCTGTAAGCAGTTGCCATAGAATAAGTGTCTGGCTGTAAGTATTGACCCTGCATGCAAGTGCCATTGTTGTATTTTTGCTGAGACAGGTCTCTTTTCCCTGGCTACTGGCATCCTTTTTATTGTTTGCGATATGGTTTGGCTGTGTCCCCACCGAAATCTCATCTTGAATTGTACTCCCATAATTCCCACGTGTTGTGGGAGGGACCCTGTGGGAGACAATTGAATCACAGGGGCAGTTTCCCCCATACTGTTCTCATGGTAGTGAGTAAGTCTCACGAGATCTCATGGTTTTATCAGGAGTTTCCACTTTTGTGTCTTCCTCATTCTCTTTTTGCCTGCTGTCATCCGTATAAGATGGGACTTGCTCCTCCTTGCCTTCTACTATGATTGTGAGGCTTCCCCAGACACGTGGAACTGTTAAGTCCAATTAAACCCTCTTCTTGCCCAGTCTCGGGTATGTCTTTATCAGCAGTGTGACAACAGACTAATAAAATTTGTTTGTTTGGTTTTACCCTGAGGCTAATCTACTATTCTGGAATTTCCAAATGATCCTTTTTATTTCTGGGTTTCAGTGGTCTGGGAAATCCATAAATATAATAGCTCATGAATACAACCACTGAGGTGTAAGGGCATTTTAGAATAACCAGTGACCTGGTCACTCTAAGTCTGCTGTTCCTCACAGGCAATATAGTTACCTATTCACCAGCCTTCTTGGTAAGCTGCAATCATCCAATCATTCCTGGGAAGATATTTCACCACCAGCATAGTGCATTAGAACTCTCTCATCTATTCCTTAAAACCATAGCACCATAAAGTGTTGTATGTCCATTGTGGTCAGCAATGGTAATAACATAAACATAACATAAACAACTATGTTACTGGTTTATGTATTTACTATACTTTTAAATTTCATTTTAGAGTATACCAAATATATGCTAACTGTAAGACAGCCTCAGGCACGTCCTTTGGGAGATATTCCAGAAGGCATTGTTATCGCAGGAGATGACAGCTCCATGCATGTTTTTGCCCCTGAAAACTCTCCAATGGGACAGGATGTGGAAGTGGAAGACAGTGATACTGGTGATCCTGACCCTGTGTAGACCTAGGCTAACGTGTTTGTGTCTTAATTTTTAACAAAAAAAGTTTAAAAAGTAAAAAAAATCTAAAAATAAAAAAGCGTACAGAATAGATACAAAAGAAGAAAACATTTTTGTACAGCTATACAATGTGTTTGTGTTTTAAGCTGTTATTATAAAAGAGTCAAAAAGTTAAACTGAAAAGTTTATAAAGTTAAAATGTTAAGTAAAGGTTAATTTACTGTTGAAGAAAAAAATATTTTCAAATAAATGTAGTGTAGCCTAGGTGCACAGTGTTTATAAAGTTTGTAGTAGAATACAATAATGTTACAGGCCTTCGCATTCACTCACTGACTCACCCAGAGCAACTTACAGTCCTGCAAGCTGCATTCATGGTAAGTGCCCTGTACAGGTATATTATTTTTTATCTTTTCTGTGTCATTTTTACTGTACCTTTCCTATCTTTAGATAGGTTTAGATATGTCACTGTTGCTACAGTGTTGCCTACATTTACTGTACCTTAGATATGTCACTGTTGCTAGAGTGTGGCCTACATTTACTGTACCTTAGATATGTCACTGTTGCTACAGTGTGGCCTACACTAACATGCTAAACAGGTTTGCAGCATAGAAGCATTAGGCTCTATCATCTAACCTAGGTATGTAGTAGGCTAAACCATCTGGGTTTGTGTGAGTGTATTCTATGATGTTCACACCACAGTACAACTTCTTAGAATGTATTATCATTATTAAGTGACATATAACTGTACTGCAGAGAAATCACAGAAGGGAGTGCAAGCTACTCTCTTTGGATAACGGAATTTCCTGACCACTGAGAGTCAGTTGGAATAACAAACTAAGGTAGAGTCAAATCATTCAAATCCAATCATTGACTCTAGGTTGAACGAGTGAGGATAACTGGTATAGTTTATTCTATCAATAGGTGTAGTAACAAGAAGAAGGAGATGGGAGAATAACTTGAACAGTAACAAACTAAATGATTCAATTATGATAAGTGTACTCGTGGGTGAAAGAGAAAAAAATCAATGAAGAAAAAAAATGAAGACATAAGTTAAATGGAGTTGGGAGAGAGGAATAGATTAAGGCAACCAAACATTTCTTTAAGACTAAAATAATGTCCAAAAATAATATTCATTGTTTATTATTACAAGACCTTAGTCATAATTCTCTATGTGGATGGAATCCTGGGCATGGGCCTTTTTGTGAACCCGATCAGGCTAAGACCTTCAATTACAAAATTGAAGTGAGCCTTCATGATCTTTATTTCTATAGGTGAATACCCTCAGGTGACATTTGCAATCCTACTAATATATAATATTAGGAAAGATGAATCCAAGTTTCTCTCTAAATTCTAGAGCATCCCTTGCCTTTGGTTCTTCACATCTCCAAGTTTTTATAGGAGAGAAGTCAGGATGGGAGAAATAAAACCTTCCAAGTACAAGATGGTTCCAGGATTGCTTTTGCCATAATTTCTGCAAAGAGCAGCTCATCAACATTTTCCAGTGGAAAGGGCACTTAAGTTTAAAACCTGAAGCACTGGTAGGTACTAGTCAGTGAAGAAAAGGAAGATCATTCCGTAAAGGGGAATGGTAAGTGCAATTGCCTAGAGGCAATAAGGAACATACTGCTTTTGAACGACTGAAAGAAGTTCAGGGTGGTAGTAATAAATCATGAGTAGTGGTGCAGGATAAGGCAAGAATAGAGGAAGAACCAGACATTGCAAAATCATATAGGTCCTAATAGGGAATTTTGTACCTTATCTTAGGGCAATGAGAAAACACTGAAGGATTCTTAAAAGGATCCTGAAGGCTTAGACGTGTTTTTAGAGAAACATCACTTGGGTTGCAATATAAAAAGCTGACAGAAGACGACTATGGCTGGAGTCAGGGAGCCCTCTTAAGAGTTGTGGGGGGTGGGGGTCATGATGACCTCAGTTTCTTTAGTGAAACTAAGGTAAGAAATGTCAACAAATTAGAGGGGAAGATTTGCTAAGGAGGAGGAACTATCCTGTTTCTAAGTATCTACTTTTCCTAAAAGGATGAAGAAAATTGACATGGCTTGGCTTTGTGTCCCCAACTAAATTTCATCTTGGATTATAGTTCCCGTAATCCCCACATGTTGTGGGAGGAACCAGGTGGAGATAATTGAATCATGGGAGCATTTTCCCCCATCTTTTTCTTGTGATAGTGAGTTAGTTCTCATGAGATCTGATTGTTTCAAAAGGGGCTTTCTCCTTCACTTGGCTCTCATTCCTTCTCCTTCCTGCTTTCATGTGAAGAAGGACATGTTTGCAGTTTCCTCTGTAGTCTCAGGCATTTTACACTTAATGGTCAAAGAAATGAGAGACTTCACTTAAGCTACTATTCTTCAAATTCTTCACTTAAGCTACTATTCTTCAAATTCTTCAATCTATTGTCTTCTGAGAAACACTCCATGGAGGATAGGAGAAAGATAAGTATTAGGTTGTTGCTCAACTATTATTTAAATAATAAGCATCAGTCAGGATGGACTGGTTTATATTGTCAAGATGAACAAACCCAAAACGTGGGAAGCTTAACATATCAAAATGTTATTTCTTATTCCTGGTTTGTGTTCAGTGTGGGCTGATGGGGGTTGCCGCTCATCACAATTGCTCGGGGAGCTGACCTAGTAAAGCTTCATACTAGCATATGCTTCCCAGTTCTCAGATCACTACAGAAGTGAGAGGGGACATGATGAATGCCCTCCTTGGCCTTTAAAGGATCCATCTGGAAATGATACATGTCACGTCTCTTCACATTTCATTGTCCAAAGACAGACTTAACTTCAAAGTATGATATGGAAGCCATGGGGCTGGAGAGTGAAAAGCTATACATTTGGGGCGAACATCACTAAAAACCACATATAATATCTTGTTTCTTATTGACTACTGCTTCTTCTGTGCATGCTCACATGACTGAGAAACTTGGAGCAGAAAAAAAAGAGTAGGTTTCAGTGAATAGAACCCCACCACACTCTTGTAAATACGTGAAAGGTATAATCAAATGTAGGTGATGATTGCTTGGAGGTCGGAAGCAGGGAGAATAAGTAATCCAGGAAAACAGTTTCTGTTTTGGAGAATCTAGCAAGCAGTGGTGCCATCTTCAACATGTTAGCCCATGCCCCTGGAGTCTTTCTAAATTCTGTATCCTGTGTTATACTACACTACCAAATATTGCCATATATGATTGCAAATCCTAGAATGGGGGAAATATGTATGACTTTTGGAATTGTGAGACATAATACTTGATAATATATAAAATAAGCTTGAGAAAATGCTTGATAATACATAAAATACTTGATAATACCAAAAACAAAGCAAATATCTTTGAAATATTTCATACCTTTTTTTAACAGATGTAAGAAAATGACCAGTGCCTTTTCATGGAAAGATCTACCATGCCCATGTGAGATCACACTATTCCTCCTATCTTACCAACACAGCCTGTGCCAGCATTGCCCACCTCATCTTAGCCACTTTTTCCTTTGGAGACTTTCATAGAGATAGAAAACCCAAGATGAAGACAAGGTTTAGAGGAGGAAACAAGTTCCAGTTTTGCACAGTTCGATGTAGTTGCCTGTGAAGCATCTGGGCAGAAATAAAAATAGGCAATGGGACATGTTGGTCCAAATGTCAGGGGAGTGATCTAGATTTGAGATACAAATTTGACCATCACCAAGATATAGATAGTAATTGAACTATGGAAGTTAATATTCTTACTTCTTCCTCCACAGCCAGACTTCCGAGTGCCTCCATTTCTCCTGGGGCCTCTTAATAGATTCAAAAAATTCTTTCTTAAAGGAACAACTTTAGTTTTATATTCCAAGTCATGAAACAAGATTCTTTCTGTTTCTTATGCATGAATGAGCAGTCAGAGACTGAAACGTTATTGTTTTGAGGTGACAGTGAAGCCCTAGGTGAAATCAGATGGCAAGAGAAAGTATTATCTAACTGCCCAATCAAGAAAAGTTCCAGGATAAATTTTTACTTGAACAATATTTTTAAGTGTTTAAGTAATATTGAGGATAAATATGAATAAAATTCAAATTTGGCTCATTTAATAAAACTACTATTTAAGAATCATTAATATACGGAGACTAATAAGGATATTTATAACCCTCAAATATTTGGCCCCATATGTCATGGAAGCAGTGTAATCCTCACCACCTCTAGAAGTCTCCATTGGAATACTCACAATTTGCTTGGTTTCAGCTCTTGCCTACATATTTAGGCTGCTTTGGGAAACAGCAGTACTTGTGGGCTGTGTGTGTGTGTGTGTGTGTGTGTGTGTGTGTGTGTGTATGTGTGAGAGAGAGAGATACTAGACCTCCCACCTTTAATATTTCACTAATAAATATTCTATAAATCAATAAGTTCTTGAAGAAAGAGGAGTAAACTTAGACAAACATGAAGCAATTATAATACCTTGAACTTCATCAACTTGTAATCATGTCTACTATTTTGGGGGAGGAGAGAGAAATAATTACTCTCTGTTTGACTATTCTTTCTGCAACCTGTCTTCTCTAATAATATTCTCTTACCAATTTATATTCCTCCCTCTTAAATATTTAAAAGCCTTCTAATTTTTTATCCAGTATGTACCTAGGCAGTTTCAGCGTGTTTAATTAAAGGATTTGCCTTACCCAGAGTTTATAATAGGTTTATTAACCACTTCGGAAAAATCTAGCAAAAACAAGTTATTATAAAACACTAAATGGAGTTTCAAATTTAAACTACGTCTTCAGTGCTCCATGGATTTACTGTGAGAATGTGGTTCCTGGGATTAACTGTGGTCTTACCCTGCCACTTAAAAGTAGCTGAATGACAAAAAGAGATTTGTGTCTATATGGAAATTTAGAGAAAGATTATTGAAACTGTAAAAATGTCTAGAGATTTTTAAAATCCAAATACTACACATATGCCCCCCTCCAAAAAAAAAAACTATAAAATCACAGGGAAATAGACTAACATAAGGAAAGTCATAAGTTACTGAAAGGCAGAGTTTGTGTACTTTAATCAATGATTTTTTCATATTACTCTGCATAAAATTTATCTTAATTAGAAACAAAATATTTTTCTATTATAAAAGAATATCAGCTTCTAAGACAAACTTTCCTTTCAATAATTGAAAATGCTTATCAAAAAATCCTGTTGATTAATTTTTTCTGTTTTTCTGTTACTAATACTTTTAGAGTACAATCGTTAATTGACTAAGAATACACTCAAGTGAATAGTCATCATACATAAATGTTTCTGTCTTCACCACGGGTGTCACAAGGGAATTTGTTTGGGTGAGTTTAGAAATATGATATGCTGGTGGATGTTATTTTGTCTCTATCATAAACCAATAGAGAAAGGAAGGAAGTCATTTGGACTGTCTTTGCAGTTTCTAAGTTTTTACTGACTACTGATAATGACACATTCTCTTGTATGTGCTGCAGGTCATCTGGCTAAAAGATCCTTTCTAAAACTTGTAATTTTTTCCATGATCCCCATGAATCTTTCATACTTTTCTGGGAACCACATTTTCTTCCTGAAAACATAAAACAAAGCAAAAAGCAAAACCAAACAACACTTCAGGCATATTTACATCTTTCGAGTAATTTTTAAGTGGGCTGTGATGTTTCCTGACAAAAATTTCTCTCAGGTTTTCTGTGTCTGACAAAGTATCTTTTTTTTTTTTTTTGAAGGATATTTTCTCTTCCTGTAGCATTTTCAGTTGACAGGATTTTTTGTTTTTTGCTGTTTCTTGGATCTTTTTAAAGATGTTGTTCCATTGTCTAATGGCTTGGATTTCTAATGGGAAATGTGTGGCAATTCTTTGTCTCTTTTTCTCTGGCAGCGTTTAATACTTCTTTATCATTTATTTTCAGGAATTTTATTATAGTTTATCATAGTGCAATTTTGTGTCTATTCTGCTGGAGTTTCTTCCATGTTCTTGGATCTCTGTGTTTAGAGTTTCCATCATATTTGGGAAAGTCCTAGTCATTAATTCTTCAAATAATTTTCCTTCATCTTTCCAATTCCAACTTCTTTGTTGACTGCTATTTTCCCATTGATAATTGAGTCTCTGTTCAGCATTTTTTCCACTTTATTTTTACTCTCACAGCTTCATTGTGATAGTTTCTATTGCTGTGTTTTCGGATTTACTGATGTTTTCTCATGCAGATTTCTTTACATTAAATGCTATATTTTTGATCACCAGAAGTAGTGCATGCCTCTTTTTACATCTTCTATTTATCTTTGTATGTTCATGTCTTAAGTTTTAATCACATTTATTTCAAGTTCCTTTCTGCTAATTGCTTTATTTCTTTATTTGCTTTATTTCTGTCCATTCTGAGTCTATTTTCATTGACTGAATTTTCTTCTGGTTATGGGTCACATTTTCCTGTTTGTTTATGTGTCTGGTGATTTTTTTTTAATTGGATGTTTGACTTTGTAGATGCTCTTTTACTACACAACTGGATTTTACTGTTTTCTTTATAGTGTATGAAATTTCATTTTGCCTGGCAATTA
Source organism: Pan troglodytes (assembly GCF_028858775.2). Taxonomy (NCBI): domain Eukaryota; kingdom Metazoa; phylum Chordata; class Mammalia; order Primates; family Hominidae; genus Pan; species Pan troglodytes. Next base: position 152,012,404 of record NC_072404.2, on the reverse strand, counting down.
TGTTACTTACAAATTAACTTGGTATTTTTAAGATTTGTTTGGTAAGGTCTCTAGGAGCTTTTATTACAGGGCTATTTTAGCCATACTCTAAGATTTTACTCTTCTGGGATTTTTATTAAATGCCCTGGTATTCTAAGGGGATTTTCCACTCTGGATAAACTTGAATGTATCCCAGTCTTATGTAAGCTTCAGAAATTGACAATCTTTAAGTTTCTCTGTGTTATTTTATTTTTTGCCTAGATTCATGAACTTTCACCCTATATAAAGACAATTTATTTTTCAGCAACAGACTCAAGGGGACCCCGGGCAGACTTTTAGAACTATTTTTCTGCATAGCTGCCTCTTTTACAGTAATGAGCTTTGAAAAGTCTCACTGACTTATTTTTCTGAAATCATATCTTTGATACCTCTTTTTTTCTCCTTTCTTAAGGACCGTAGACATGTGTTGCTAGTTATCCAATATCTTAAAATAGTAAAAATTTGTGGTTGTATATGGTAGAAAGCAAGATGAGTACTGCTTTTTCTATTGTGACGTCGGTGTCACCAATATCTTCCTATTTCATGCAACATCAACTTATGTGCTAACCAGAGCCTGCACAATGTAGTATTTATTTTTAAAATGCTTTATATTATTTACAAAATTTTCAACCAACCTATTGGCCCCCATTATATACAATTTTATGTTTAAGATCTTTTCTGCTCTTACTTGAAGGTATCAATGGACAATTTTCAAACAACAAACAAGACCTATATTCTACACTCAAATGGGTCACAACTTATTGGTTTGTATGTTGACTAGATATAGTTGTCAAGCCATGCCACCAAGACAAAAACAAACAAACACAAGTTTGAAGGTTTAAGGAATCGACAACTGTATCAATGGTAGACCTACGGATATTTTTAAATACTTTCAATAAGTTGTAACCTCATTTTCTAAAGTAAAAATGTTAAATATGAATAATTAATAAATTATTAGAATTGATAAAACATTGTATTTTCTCACCAAAAGCGACTTTATGTAAGATTGTTAAATTTCCAGAACACCATGGGCTGGTCCAAATGAGCTGAGATTTAGTGGCCTTATTATATGTCCTCTGAAAAATATCCTCTTCCTCCTTTGAAATGAGGAATTGATTCTTTGTTTTTTAATTTTAGTAGAGCGTACAGGGTTGGAGAGGAAATAGAAATGAAATAAAAGCTGGTAGTAATCGACATTAAAAGAGACCATCCTCTCTAACGCTGTTTTACACAACCCTCTTCTTTAATGACTGTGAAATGTCAGAAAAACATCACAAGTTCCCACAATAATTGAGACAAATTAGGGCCAGGTACATCGCCATCGAAGCAGTATAGTGGCAGTCCTAACTTCCACTAATAGAAGCTTAGGTGTCTGAAAACCAAGACCTTCCTATCTTGGTTCTTTCCTCTAGTCCTTTACATAGTGCTCATCTTTTCCTAAAGGAATCTTTCTTGCTACCTATCCTATTGCTTTTACTGTGAATTCTAATATTATTTCCATATCATGGATGTCCTGGGTTTATATTCAGTAATACCAAGTACTATAAAGAAAAATAAAGGGAAAATATTAACAAAACCTAAATTATCTAGGTACCTCTCTTTCTGAAACTCTTGCTAAGGATCATGAACTCATTTTAGTTTTCATTACTTTTTTTTATATCTATAACAAAATATTTTGTTACATTTTGTTATAACAAAACTGAGTTAAATATATATTTATGTATCGATATCATCGATACATAAATATATATTGTTCTTTCACTCAATTAACGTAAACCTGTATCTTGAAGCATTAAAGAAAATATTGTTTTTCTTTCTTTTTTTCTTTCTTTTTTTTTTTTGAGATGGAGTTTCCCTCTTTTGCCCAGGCTGTAGCGCAGTTGTGTGATCTCAGCTCACTGCAACCTCCGCCTCCCAGGTTCAAGCGATTCTCCTTCCTCAGCCTCCCAAGTAGCTGGGATTACAGGCACCCACCACCACGCCTTGCTAATTTTTGTATTTTTAGTAGAGACGGCATTTTGCCACGTTGGCCAGGCTGGTCTCAAACTCCTGACCTCAGGTGATCCACCTGCCTCGGCCTCCCAAAGTGCTGGGATTACAGGTGTGAACCACCATGCCTGGCCCATATTGTTTTTTTCTATGTAATTCAATATGTGTTCTTGCCAGATTTAGACCTCAGTAATGTGGGACCAAATGAAGTTCTGGGCAAACTATCTCTTAACTTTTGTGTGGCAATTTTTGGGAAACTCTAGAAATACATGATCTTTTTTTCCCTCTCCACAATTCTACTTTCTATTCTCCAATCTATGACATTCATCTTATTTTAAATAACACATTTACAGTGTTATAGAAGCCTTGTAAGTCTAAAATATTAATACTATGAAATAATGTTTAGATGATGAATTTAGGACTGAAGAGACAAGAGAAAACTAGGGCACTAAATAAAGGGAAGAAGAGAGAGAAAACTAAAGACATTTCTAGGTTGAAATATAAAGTATCTTGGGAAATCAGTGTAAGAGAAACTTCAAAAGAAGTGAATATATATTTTTTCCAAATATTCAGTTTTGCAAAAGTCACCATCAAAGACTTAAGATATAATATTTGATATGCTTTCAAAAATGATCAATTCTTGAAATTACTGAGTTTCTTATGTCCATGAATATCACCCAATGTTTTAGTAATTACTCCATTGGTTTAAACCGCTGGCATGACAGACAGATTGTAGCTACTACAATTTATCATTACTTTATATCACTTGTTCAGCAGTCATATTGGTCAATCATTAGATTAGTAATATAAACAATACAAGTATCTGATAAAGAGAATGTCACCAGATTTGCAGCATTTGGGGCAAATGTAAGGAGAAATGTTGAGAAATATTATCTTACTCTGACAAAACAAAAGGAAAGACAATGTAGGATAAAACTGGAGCTGAATATGGTTTGTGCTTCCATGAAATGAGCTACTAGATATAAAAGAAGTCACCATCGCAAACCTGTCTTGAAAGGCCTTATGAAAACGGCAACAAGAATGAAATAAAAATTACAAACAACAACAAGAATAAAAAAACACATCTAATCAATATCTAGCAATATGTGTCACGGCTGAGGGCCACATTTTTGCTGTTGTCTCTTATTGGCTTGCTGGCTGCTCTTCATTTGACCTTTGATCATCCAGATTCATTCTCTGTCATTTCCAGCCTTGCTTTAGCAGGGCTCCCTTTGCTGGGCTGACATCTGGTAGAAATTGACCACAGAGTGGCATTGGAAGATCACAGAGTAGGAGGGGACAGCAAATAAGCAAAGCAGTTCTTGTTGCTTCATTCCTGGTGAAGCAGGGCAGTAGCTGTCAACTTCCCTGTCCACAGAGGAGTCCACAGCTCCTCAAGATTTCATGGCTCCTAGAATATTGATCTCTCACTGATCACTTCATCCTTAGAAACAACCAGAGCTTCCAGCTACTGCTGGCCTCAGAATTTTCCCTGGTTACCTTAATGCAACCCACAATTCTGTAAGCAGTCCCTTCATTAAAGTCTCTTAATTTGAACCATCTGGAGGGAGTTATGTTTCCTACCAAGAACCTGATTTATGTAACAGGTATTTATTTGTTATATCCACTAGCAAGGGTTCCATTTATGTTTTCCATTGTGAACAATATACAAATATAATTATGTGTGTATTTATATAAACACAAACACTTAGATGTAGCTCTCCTGAGGGAATACAGACATTTACTAAATCTAAGAAATTAAGACAGTCAGGTTGATGTGAAACACTGATGTCAAAATCTGCACATAGTTCCTAAAGATACTGAGTTACTGTTTCTGGAATGGAGGTTGAAAGGGCCAACCAGGGTCTTGTTCTTTTCCTAATGCTCAACTAGCCAGAGTAATCTTAAGAGTTCCACAAACTCATAGCAGACTGAGTTTTGTTGTGTGAGGCTTTATTAAGAACTTTATAGTTATGAATCTGTTAGACTCTTGGATTCTCCTTTGATACAGTTTGGATATCTGTCCCCTCCAAAAATCTCATGTTGAAATGTGATTCCCCAGTGTTGGAGGTGGGATCTATTGGGAGTTATTTGGGTGATGGGTGTGGATTCCTCGTGAAGGGCTTGGTGCCATCCTGGCAGTAATGAGTGAGTTCTCGCTCTATTAGTTATTATGGGATCTGATTGTTAAAAAGACCCTGGCATCTCCTCCTCTCTGTCTTGCTCCCTGTCTCACCATGTGACACACGGCCTCCGCCTGCCTTCCATTGTAAGTGAAAGCTTCCTGAAGCCCTCACCAGAAGCACAGCAGATGCTGGTGCCATGCTTCTTGTACAGCCTGCAGAGCCGTGAGTCAAACAAACCTCTTTTCTTCATAAAGTTACCCAGTCTTAGGTATTGCTTTATAGCAATGCAAACGGACTAATACATCCTTATGCTGCTTTCATTATGACATTAAGCCTGTATTTGAACACCACCAATGATAAGAGTAAACTACTCATTTCTAAAGCTATTACTATTTTGAACACTTTTTGCTCCTGGAAACTTTCTCCTCATGTTCACATAAATATGTTTTCATGTAACTTTCCCCACTGGTCCTAGTTCTTTCAGTGACATCCTCTAGATGTCTAACCCCAATGCCACATGATCATCTTTCAGATATTCAAACATGCTTATTCTAATCTTATTAATTTTTTTCAACTTTTTCCAACAGCTTTACAATTTTTTCCATAGCTATATAATTAGACAGCACTTAAAAATAATTTGTTTCTATTTCCTCAGCTTTTCTATCTCTCTGAGAAAATTCCCCTTATCAGCAGAATTAACTTTACAGTTTCCCAATTTATGTCAAACCACCTTGATCTCTGATATGCTTTCAAAACCTGCCTGTGTTTCTGTATAAGCTCCTCATTCACCTCACATATTAGAGCAATTAGTCTGCAAACTCACCATGGCTAGAAATCAAATCTTGCTTAATTTGCCATGAATGTACCTACTCTTGACTATGATTACTCTTTTTCATCCAGACAGGATGATATTCAGGTCCATATAGAAATGAAGAAGTGTTTGGTCTTGCACATTTTTATTTTATCCATTTTTATTTAATCCTAGCATTATAGGGAATATTTTCCAATTAATAATATTGTTTCTCTCCCAGGTACAACTCCTGGTTTCAGAGGTGGGATTCCCACTCTTCAGATATCAGGTTCTGATCCTGCTCTGATGTATGGTTAACTTAACAGACTTTGTGACTTCTTTCCATATTATTGCTAAACACTCTAATAATGTCTGCATCAATTTCTTTGTTCTAATATATAAAACCTGGAATAAAACAGGCCTTTATCACAGGAAATATCATTCAAAGATTCATATATTTCCTAAATGCTAGGGCCTCTGTTAAAGTTGGGCATATGGGGAAATGGGAACCTTCTGCTTGGTCTGGCTATTAGACTTTTCCCTTAAGTCCCTGGGCTTTGGCTGTGAGACATTTTGTCCTATTCCAGTAGAAATATTTTTAATATTAAAACAAAAATACCCCTGTAGCTCCTATAATGTCCCTATCATTATAAGCAAAAAATAAAAAAAAGAAGAAGAGCTTGTAATCCCAGCACTTTGGGAGGCTGAGGCGGGCAGATCACAAGGTCAGGAGATCGAGACCATCCTGGCTAACACGGTGAAACCCCGTCTCTACTAAAACTACAAAAAATTCGCCAGGCATGGTGGCGGGAGCCTGTGGTCCCAGCTACTTGGGAGGCTGAAGCAGGAGAATGGCATGAACCCGGGAGGCAGAGCTTGCAGTGAGCCAAGATTGCGCCACTGCACTCCAGTCTGGGCAACAGAGCAAGACTCCGTCAAAAAGAAAAAAAAAAAGAAAAGAAAAAGGAAAAGAAAAAGAAGAAGAAGTAAAGATGAAAGAGATGTGGGAATACACAGAGTGCCAGTCATAGGAATCACAGCATTGAGTGTACGTTTCAAGTTGTGTTTTTACAGCTATAGTCATCACTTGTTTGTCTATTTTTTTGACATTTTTATAGTCCTACGCAGAAGTGAGGTAGCCTCTCACCTACTCCTAGCTTTACTGAATATATTTGTTAAAGCATAAGAGCTATAGTGGCTACAACTGAGACATCCTGATATCATAGAAAGAGCACTGGCCCAGGAGCCAGAATATAGGGCTTCTAACTCTAGCTCTGCCTATAAGAAGCATATGAAATTGAACGATTTCCACAATGTTCCAGGTCCTCCATTTCTCTTCAGTAAGTGAGACACTGGAATTTGAGCATCTAAGGGCTCTTTATAGCTCTAATTTTCTGATACATCATTTTGCTTGAAATGCTGGTGAAGGAAATAGAAGGTGCCAGCTTTGCAAAGGGAGTTGAATGCTGGCACAGGAATTCAGGACTGCATGTGGGAATATGTGATTATAGTACAATCATGATTCATCAAAAGAATAAATTCCCTTGTTGGTTACACATACACACTCCCCACCCCTTCCCACTCACAACTTTTACTTCCTGGTTCAGGAATAGTCTAAAAGTAGGGGGAGAATGTGGGTGGTGGGAAGAGGGGAGAGAAGGGAGCTGGATGTGTTCTCTATTTGGAAGAGATTTTTCGGAAGCTCTTTCTCATGCTTATTTATACCACCTACGGTGCTTCGATTCTTCCTTGCTGAATGTTTGATTATCCTAACCAGACAGAAAGTAATAAGTCAAAATAGTTATTGTCACTTCTTTTCAAGCATAATAAGCTCAGTTAAAACATTTTTATACAAACACAAATGATAGCTTAATTCTCTGAATAAAGCTAAAAGAAATCAAAATTAGGAGACTCGGGCCTGGCAAGGAGAGAGAGGAAAATTCCATAAGACAACTCAGAACACATTTTTATGCCAATGAGATTAAAGTGACCAATATTAACCCTTTAAAGCAATTTTCCACTTTTTGTTCTCTGATATAGTGAGTTCACTCTCACAGTAATCAAATAGCTTAAGAACAGAACGTATAAGTTGGTTTTATTAACAGAATACTTAGCTCAGGGACTCCCTAGGTGAAGGTAGTTCGTTCTGACTATTGACATCACAGCAGGAAAACCACTGGACTTGAAGTTGTTGAATAACTGTGGGAAGCTTATGGCAATAAGATATTGAGATTTAGCTAAACTTTCTGTGGACTTCAAAATTAAATGCACTTTCTGGTGAGAACAAGTCAGCATAGACTCATTTCTCCCTGCTCATTCTTGTTAAGTACAACTAAAAATTCTGGAAATAATGCAAAAGGCAATCAAAAGAGAACACTGAAAAAAATGGGAAGAGGAAGGCAAACTGATTAAAGACCCAAGGACTAAAGGAATGATATAGTATCAAAGCTTCATAGGACCTCCCACCCAAAGAAAGGTGACCCAGGCCCAGCATTTCTAGACACTCAAGCTGCTCAAGCTGGCAACAGAAGGTGGCTATTATGGAATGAATGTTTGTATTCCCCAAAATTCATATATTGGAGCCCTAACCTCCAGTGTGATGGTATTTGGAAGTAGGGCCTTTGAGAGGTTATTAGGTTTAAATGAAGTCACAGGGCAGAACCCTCATGATGGAAATAGTTCTAAGAGGAGAAAGACAGATTGGACACTGTCTTCTCTCCCTCTCTGTCTCCCTCCCTCTCCCCTCTCCCCTTACCCCACCCCTCTTCATTCTTTTCTCTCTCTCTCCCTCCCACACCCTCCCTCTTCATTTTCATGCCCTGTGGAAAGGCCATTTGAAAACACACTGAGAGGGCAATCACATGTGAGCCAGGAAAACAGCCCTGAGCAGAACCTGACCATGGTGCTGGCATCCTGGCTTCAGACCTCAAGAATCTTGAGCTGGAAGAAAATAAATGTCGGTTGTTTAAACTACACAGTCTATTGTATTTTGTTATAGCAGCTGAAACTGACTAAAACATTGGCCCAGTAGGTCATTCTTCCTCTAGATAAAACAGGGGCTCTGCTGACAACAACAGGAAAGCCTAGTGGCCCAGCAAGAGGGAATTATCAGATGTTCCAATAATAAAAATTGGCTAGAGACACACTTTCCTTCTCTGCTGCCTCTAAGACTCCCTGCCCTCACTGAGAGACATCAGTGGCCCGTGGCACCAGTAGGAGATATCATTCATTTTGCTCTTCACCAAATATTTACTTAGCATTTGTTTTGTGCCAGACATTGTTCTAGGTGCTGTGATATGTCCACGAACAACAACAACAAAATATCTATCAATAGTTACACTTGATCTTATTATTCAATTGAGAATGTTTAAAAGGCAACAGAATGGGAACAACATAAAGCTCATCATAGCTAAACACAAATATTCATACACAAATTAAAGTTTAGGTACTCATTTTGAATTTAGTATTTTTCCAAGAGACTGGTAGAAACCTGAAGCTGAGATTACTCATGTAATTTTCTCTGTTCCTTCCACTTTTTCACTCAGGCTTTGCAGATTTTCTTCCTTCTGTCTCATACTGTTGCAAACCTGGCAAGAAGTGCTGAATTAGCATTTCTCATCAGAATTCTTGCTCTCTGTATCAACAGTTATTCACACTTTAGATTTTAAATGCGGTTTTCTACATGACTGCTAAGAAGATTGTTTCTCCCCAACGTACCCTGTAGAATGCCAGCTGCCTGCTTTAATCAAAAAAAAAAAAAAAGGCGTCTGTTCATGCAATGTGGCACTCTGCTCTATGGTCAGCATCCAAGGGCTTTCTATTTGTTTGATTATTCTCTAGGATCTGCCCAACACTGTGGCAATGACAATAGTTTAACAGCCCCTAACCTGCTGTAATAAAAAGTAATTTCCTAACTGAAACCAAGCTTAAAAGATATTCCACATGGAACAAAATTATGAAATCTCTGTGTTATGTTGTTAAACAGCCCAGTGACTGTACTTTTTTGGGGATTAATTACTTAAATATGTAAGACTAACTAGATAATATATGCTCAGTCAAAATAAGACAACATTCTTCTTTTTTCATGTTTGCTTCAAGTATAAAATACTGTTAATTCAATTTACAGTAATGGGATGTTGTTTACCTATGTTTAAAACAATTTATTTTAAAAAAATTGTTTTAAGTTTTAAATGAAGTGTCTTTTAGAATAGTTTTGGATTTACAAAATAGTTACAAATATAATATGAAGAAATCTTGCATATGCCTTATCTAATTCCCTTATTGTTAGTATCTTACCTTATTTGTCAAAACTAAGAAATTGATATTGGTGTGTTACTATTAACTGAATTCCAGCCTATTTATATTTCATCAGTTTTACCATTAGTTAATATACCCTCTTTCTATTCCAGGATCTAGTCCAGGGTACCACATTATTTTTAGTTTTCATGCTTCTCCATTTTCCCATGGCCTATGATATTTTTATCAGTCTTTACTTGTTTTTTATGATCTTGGCAGTCTTGAGGAGTATTGCTCAGGTATCTTACAGTATGTTCCCTAATCTGAGTGTATTTAATGGTTTTCTTATCAATAGATTAAGGTTATGGGTTTTGGGGTCCTCTTGAATATCTGGAAAGCCTTCCCAAGAAGGATGGGTACAAACAAGCCCAGACTGCAAAGACTACAATAAATACCTAACTTTTCAATGCCCAAATACAGACAAGCATCAAGACAATCCATGAAAACACGAACCCACCAAATAAAGGAAATAAAGAACCAGGAGCCAATCCAGGAGAAAAAGAGATATGTGACCTTTCAGACAGACAAGTCAAAGTATCTGTATTGAGGAAACTCAAAGAAATTCAGGACAACACAGAGAAGGAAATCAGAATTCTATCAGATAAATTTTACAAACAGATTGAAATAATTTGAAAGAATCAAGTAAATATTCTGGAACTGAAAAATGTAATTGGCATACTGAAGAATGCATCAGTGTCTTCAATAGCAGGATTGATCAAGCAGAATTAGAAAGCTTGAAGTCGGGCTATTTGAAAATACACAGTCAGAGGAGATTAAAGAATAAATAATAAAAAGCAATAAAGCATACCAACAGGATCTACAAAATAGCCTCAAAACAGCAAATCTAAGAGTTATTGCTCCTTAAAGAGGAGGTAGGGACAGAGACAGAGGAAGAAAATTTATTCAAAGGGATAATAACAGAGAACTTCCCAAAGCTAGAGAAAGATATCAATATCCAAATACAAGGTTGTAGAATGCCAAGCAGAATTGATCCAAAAAAGACTACACAAGGCATTTAATAATCAAACCCCCAAAGATTAAGGATTAAAAAATGATTCCAAAAACAGCAAGAAAATAAATAAAGAAAATAAAATGGAGCTCCAATATGTCTGGCAACAGACTTTTCAGTGGAAATCTTACAGGCCAGGAGGGAAGACACGACATAGGTAAAGTGCTTAAGGAAACAAAACAAAACAAAACAAAATACTCTAGAATATTATATCCAATGAAAATATCCTTTAAACTTCAAGGAGAAATAAAAACTTTCCCAGAGAAACAAAAGCTGAGGGATTTCATCATCAACAGACTTGTCCTACAAGAAATGATAAAGGGAGTAATTTAATCAGAAGGAAAAGGGCCTTAAGGGGAAATAAATAATCACCTGAAGGTACAAAACTCACTAGTCATAGTAAGCACACAGAAAAACACAGAATATTATAACACTGTAACTGTGGCATGTGAACTACTCTTGTCCTAAGTAGGAAAAAATAAACAATGTACTGATTGAATATAATAACTACAACAACTTTTCTAAACATGGTCAGTACAATAAGATATAGACGCAACAAAAAGTTAAAAAGCGGTGAAACAAAGTTAAAGCATAGAATTTTTATTTGTTTTCTTTTTGCTTGTTTGTTTATGCAGAGTGTTAAGTTGTTATCAGCTTAAAATAATAGGTTATAAGATAGCATTTGCAAGCCTCATGGTAATTTCAAACCAAAAAATATACAATGGATAAATAAAAAATCAAAAACAAGAAACTAAATCATATCACCAGAGAAAATCATCTTCAATAAAAGAAGACAGGAAGGAAAGAAAGAAGGAAGAGAAGACCACAAAACAACCAGAAAACATATAGCAAAATGGCAGAAATAAGTTCTTACTTATTAATAATAACATTGAATGTGAACTCAAATTTATTGGATTAAACTCGCCAGTCAAAAGACATAGAGGGGCTAAATGTTTAATAAAGCAAGATGCATTAATCTGTTGTCTACAAGAAACATTTTTTTCCTCTAAAGACATACATAGACTGAAAATAAAGAGTTGGAAAAAGATAATCCATGCCAAAAAAGAGTAGGAGTAGCTCAACTTCTATCAGACAAAATAGACTTCAAGACAAAAACTTATGAAAGGACAAAGAAAGTCACTATATAATAATAGAGGGGTCAATTCAACAAGGAGATATAACTATTTTAAATATATATACACCCAGCATTGGAGCACTCAGATGTACAAAGCAAATATTATAAGAGTTAGAGAGGAGATTCCAATGCAATCATAGCTGAAGACTTCAACACCTCACTTTCAGCCTTGGACAGATCTTCCAGACAGAATATCAATAAAGAAGCATCGGACTTAATCTGAACGATAGACCAAATGGATCTAATAAGTATTTACAGAACATTTCATCCAATGGATGCAGAATACACATTATTTTCCTCAGCACAGACATCATTCTCAAGGATAGACCATATGTTAGGTCACAAAACAAGTTTTGAATCATTCAAAAAATTGAAATAATATCAAGCTTCTTCTCTGATACAATGGGATAAAACTACAAATCAATAACGAGGAATTTTAGAAACTATACAAATATATGGAAATTAAACAATATGCTCCTGAATGACCAGTAAGTCAATGAGGAAATGAAGAAGGAAACTGAAAAATTTCTGGAAATATAATGAAAACACAGCATATCAAAACCTCTGGTATATAGCAAGAGCAGTACTAAGAAGGAAGCTTATAACCATAAGTGCTACATCAGAAAAGAAGAAAAACTTCAAATAATCTAATGATGCATCTTAAAGAACTAGAAAAGCCGGAGAAAACCAAACCCAAAATTAGTAGGAAAAAAATAATAAAGGTCAGGGCAGAAATAAATGAAAGCGAAGTTAAAAAATACAAAAGATCAAGGAAGCAAAAAGTGTTGTTTTTTTTTTTAAAGGTTGAACAAAATGGACAAACCTTTAGCCTGGCTAATTAAGAATAAAGGGGAAAAAATCCAAATCAATAAAATCAAAGATAAAAAAGGAAACATTACAACTGATAACTGCAGAAATGCTTAGATAACTAAGGTCCATAGTGGCTACTCTGAACAACTACATGACAACAAATTGAAAAATCTAGAAGAAAGGGACAAATTCCTAGACACATACAACCTATGAAAATGGAACCATGAAGAAATCAAAACCTGAATAGACCAACAAAAAGTAACAATATTAAACCCATAATAAAGAGTCTCCCAGTCAAGAAAAGCCTGGGACCTGATGGCTTTACTGTTGAATTCTATCAAACATTTAAAGAAGAATGAATACCAATGCTACTCAAACTATTTCAAAAGGAGGAGGTAACACTTCCAAACTTATTCTACAAGGCCGGTAGTACCCTGTACCAAAACCAGATTAAGACAAATCACAAAACAAAAACTAGTGACCAATATCTCTGATGAATATTGATGCAAAAATCCTCAACAAAATACTAGTAAATCAAATTCAACAATATATTGAAAATATCATTTATCATGACCAAGTAGGATTTATCCTTGGGATGCAAGGAGGGTTCAACATAAGCAAATCAATCAATGTGATATATCAGATCTACAGAATGAAGAACTAAAACCATATGATCATTTCAATTGACGGTAAAAAAGCATTTGATAAAATTCACCATTCTTTTGTAATTAAAACTCTCAAAAAACTGGGTGTAGAAAGAACACAAGGAAACTAATGTTTTCATGCTTGCTAATACAATATCCTTTCTGTAGCCCATGCATTATCGAGTAATTTCAAGTTTCAAGTCTTTTGCAGCAACATGGGTTAAATTGGAGGCCATTATCTTAAGTGAAACAAGTCAGTCACAGAAAGACGAGTACTGCATATTCTCACTTATAAGTGGGAGCTAAATATTGCATAGATGTATGCATGGATGTAAAATAGACAGTTGAAAATTGGAAGGTTTGCAGGGCTAGGGAGCTGATGATGAAAAATTCTTTAATAAGTACAATATACATTATTTGAGTAATGGATATCCCAAAAGCCCTGACTTCACCAAGATGCTATCTAGTCACATAACAAAATTACACTTGTAACCCATACACATATACAAATAAAATTTTTTAAATCAAGTGTTATTGTTTAAGAAAAACGTTTCATAAGGCTATATCTGCCATAGATAGTGATCCCTATGATGGATCTGGGCAAAATAAATAGAGAACCTTCTGAGAAGAATTCAGTATTCCACATGCCATTAAGAACATTCATTATTCATGGGAAGAGGTCAAAATATCAACATTAACAGGAGTTTGGAAGAAGTTATTCCAACTCTCATGATGACTTTGAGAGTATCAGACTTCAGTGGAAAGAGTAACTGCAGATGTGGGGGAAACAGCAAGAGAACTAGAACTAGAAGTGAAGTTTGAAAATGTGACTAAATTGCTGCAATCTCATGGTCAAATATGAATGGATGAGGAGTTGCTTATGGATGATGAAGGAATATGGTTTCTTTAGATAGAAACCATTCCTGGTAAAGGTGTTGTGAACATTGTTGAAATGATTTTTAAAAGATATAAAATATTATAAAAATAGTTAATAAAGGCAGTAGCAGGTTTTAAGAGGACTGACTCCAAATTTGAAAAAAAGTTCTATTATGGGGAAAATGCTACCAAATAGCATTGCATGCTTCAGATAATTATTTTTTGAAAGGAAGAGTACATTGATGTGGTAATCTTCATTGTTATTTTTGAAAATGTTCACAGCTACCCCACTGTTTATGAGCCATCACCCTGATCCATCAGCAGCCATCAACATCAAGGCAAGACCCTCCACCAGAAAAAAAAGATAACAACTCACTGAAAGCTTACATGATGGTATTTTTTTAATCAATAAAGTATTTTTAAATTAATGTATGTTAAATTAATGTATGTTCTTTCTGTAGAGAGAACACTTCTTCATCACCACTTGTTGTTTCACTTTGTAATTTTATGTTATAAAGATAGCTTTTTACCTTAGCCTCATAAACCAATTTCTGTTAGTTAACTTTTCTCCCACTGCTTGCTCACGTTCATAGAATTGAAGAGAGTTAGTGTGTCTGGAATTGGTTCCTTCTGGTTGGTTCTTGGTCTCACTGACTTCAAGAATGAAGCCGCGGACCTTCGCAGTGAGTGTTACAGCTCTTAAAGATGGCATGTCCTGAGTTTGTTCCTTCAGATGTGTCCAGAGTTTCTTCCTTCCAGTGGGTTCGTGGTCTTGCTGACTTCAAGAATGAAGCTGCAGACCTTTGCAGCGAGTGTTACAGCTCTTAAAGGTGGTGCAGACCCAAGAGTGAGCAGCAGCAAGATTTATTGTGAAGAGCAAAGCTTCCACAGTGTGGAAGGGGACCCGAGTGGGTTGCTGCTGCTGGCTGGGGTGGCCAGCTTATTCCCTTATTTGTCCCTTCCCATGTCCTGCTGATTGGTCTATTTTACAGAGCGCTGATTGATCCATTTTACAGGGGGCTGATTGGTCCATTTTACAGGGTGCTGATTGGTGCATTTACAATTCTTTAGCTAGACACAGAGTGCTGATTTGGTGCATTTTTACAGAGTGCTGATTGGTGTGTTTACAATCCTTTAGCTAGACCCAGAGCGCTGATTGGTACGTTTTTACAGAGTGCTCACTGATGCGTTTACAATCCTTTAGCTAGACAGAAAAGTTCTCCAAGTCCCCACTCGACCCAGGAAGTCCAGCTGGCTTCACCTCTCATTAGGACATTGCTCTGGATTACACTTTGTCTTAAGGGGATGTTGTGGTTGGTTTGATCATCTATTTAGACTATTAAAGCTTTCTCCATATGAGCAATAAACCTGTTTCATTTTCTCATTATTTGTGTGTTCACTGGAGTAGCACTTTTAATTTTCTCCAAGAACACTTCCTTTGGAATCACAACTTGGCTAACTTTTTGGTACTAGAACCTAACTTTTGGCTTATCTCAGCTTTTGTCATGCCCTCCTCGCTAAGCATGATCATATTACCTTTCAATCTAAAGTGGGAGATGTGTGGCTCTGTTTAGGGTTATTATTTGGCCTAATTTTAATATTGTTGTGTCTCAGGGAATAGGGACATCTGAGGAGAGGGAGAGAGATGGTGGAACAGATTGTTAGTGGAGCAGACAGAATACACAAAACATTTATTGGTTAAGTTCACCATCTTGCAAGGGCACAGTTTGTGGTACCTCAGAACAATTTCAATAGTAATATCAAAAATCACTGACTAGAAAGCATAAGAGATATAATAATATTAATATTAATAAAAGTTTAAAATATTATGATAATTACCAAAATGTGACATACAGACCTAAGTGAGCCAATGCTCTTGGAAGAATAGCATCAAAAGAATTTCTTAATGTGGGGTTTCCACAAACTTTCAATTTATAAAAAATATAATATCTGCAAAGTGCAATAAAGCAAGGTACAATAAAACAAGTTTTAAAAATGTACTTGGAATATATTTAACTAAGGAAATGAAAGATCTCTATACTGAAAACTATACAACATTGATGTAAGAAATTGAATAAGACAGAAATGAATGAAAAGATATACAGTCTTCATGTATTTGAAGAAAAGATATTGTTAAAATGTTCATATTATCGAAAGTGATCTAGAGATTCAAGGCAATCCCTATCAAAATATCAATGACACAGAAATAGAAAACATATTCCTAAAATTTATATGGAACCACAAAAGACCCTGAAAAGGTAAAGCAATCCTGAACACAAAGAACAAAGCTGAAGGCATTACACCAGCTGACTTCAAAATCTATTACAAAGCAAAAGTAATGAAAATAGCATGGTACCAGCATAAAAACAGACATATAGACCAATGAATAGAATAGAGTGCCCAGAAAAATATCCACTCATTTATGGCCAACTGATTTTTGACAAAGGTGTTGAGAATTCATAATGGAAAAAGAGGTCTCTTTAGTAAGTGGTGCTGGGAAAACTGCAAAAAGAATCTTTCTCACTACATAAAAAATTAACTCAAAGTGGATTAAACACCTGAAACTATGAATCTACTAGAAGAAAATCTAGGGGAAATTTTCCATGGCATTGGTATGGCAGGGATTTTTGAAAGATAAGACCTCAAAAGCACAAGCAACAAAAGCAAAAATAAACAAATGAGATTACATCAAACTAAAAAGCTTCTGTACAGCGAAGAAACAAAATCAACAGAGTAAATAGACAACCTATAGATTGGAAGAGCACATGTGCAAAGTATGCACTGATAAAGAGTTAATATTCAAAATACATATTGAAGTCAAACAACTCGAAAGGAAGAAAAGCAAATAACCTCAATTTAAAATAAACAGAAGACCTGAATAGATATTTCTCAAAAGAAGACATACAAAACGGCCAACAGGTATATGAAAAAAAATGATCAACATCACTAATCACCAGGGAAATGCAAGTCAAAATCACAATAACTTATCACCTCACTACAGTTAGAATGGCTATTACCAAATAGACAAAAGATAACAGGTGCTGGCAAGGATGTGGAGAAAGGGGTATCCTTGCACTCTATTGGTGGGAATGTAAATTAGTCAGTCATTAAGAAAAACAGTATGGAGGCTCCTCAAACAATTAAAAACAGAACTACCATGTGTTTTAGCAATTCCACTACTGGGTATTTATTTACAGAAAATTAAACCAGTATGCAGAAAAGAGATCTGCATTCCCATGTTTATTCCAGCACTATTCACAATAGCTAGGGTTATGGAATCAACCTGTATACACGAATGAATTAATGGATAAAGAAAATATGGTATGTATACACAACTGAATACTAGTAAGCCACAAAAATGAAAAAATTCCTGTTATTTGTGACAACATGGATGAACCTGGAGGACATTTTGTTAAGTGAAAAAAGCCAGGCACAGAAAGACAAATACCACATGATCTCACTTACATGTGGAGTCTAATAAAATTGATCTCATAGATATAAAGAATAGAACAGGAGTCAGCATTAACTGATTTACCAGTGGCTATGGAATATGTAAAATTATCCCAAATTTTGCAAACAAGGAAAATTAAGGCATAGAGATATTAAAAGTCTAGCTCAAATTTACACAGTCAAATGCTGGAGCTTTGATTCAAATTTTGGCACTCTGGCATCATCCTGTCTGAGGCCTTTAATCATTAGTCTATACTGCTTAAACTGTTATGCAATACTGCATAATAACATTTTTCTGTTTATGTTCTATGAGTTTCTGTATATCTCCAATTACATATCAAGCATCTAGAAAGTGGGAACGATATTTTTGGTCAGCAAAATTTTCATATTTCCATAACTAAAAATAAACGGAAATGATGTTCAGGTATTTCCAGTTAATATGGCAGGCTGTGATAACATGACAGAGCCATTCTAATCTCTCTTCTACAAATACTTAGAAATTCTGGATAAAATGTATTCAAAATTACTACTCAGGTTGAAAACTTTGAAGGAGAAAGTTTCAATTATTTATAAACGGGGAGAGAATGTATCAGAAGAGAGCCAGCTTAGGTCCAAACATTCAGGAAAGCATCAAAATCACATAAGCCTTAATAGCTAGGAATAAGGCTTCAAATGCCTTCTAGAAATAAAAACATTTGGTCCAGAAGCATAGCTGAACCTGATCAATCACCACAAATCCAGATTTCACAAAGGACTCTTTGTCCTATAATTGGAAATTAGATAGTTCTGTCTACCAGCTGAGGAAAATGTTTCAATGGATTGGGGTCATAGTTTGAAAGAGAGTCACCCACAAAGTATAAATGGTCAAAGGATCAATGGAGGAAGCTGACTCCAGAGTAATGTAAATAAAATTAAATCACATTTAGAAACAGCCCAATGAACATGAAATAGAACATGAAAAACATAGTGAAAGTAAACAGAAGGAAAAGGTGGTTGACCTTCAAAGGAATCACTAATTAGACTGATGACAGCATTCTATAACAGATCCTAGAAAACAATAAAATTTTTACCTTCACATTCTGACAGGAAAAAACTTTCACCCTAAAATTCTATACCCAGCTAAAATATCATTCAATAATTAGGGTAAAATGAAGATAATTTTCAACATTGAGAAACTGACAGTTCAGTAACTCTCAAACTCTTGCGCTAAAGGAATATTACTAAATGATATACTTAAGAATCTAATTCAAACAGAAGAGGAGAATTTGAGAGCAAAGATGAGGGGAAAAGCAATAAATATGTTTGATTCAATGACTTTGATACTATGTACATAGAAATTCATAAAATTTATAGTATTGCCTTGTATTTTTAAAATTTATATAAATGTCCCTCATTGCTCTATTGGTAACTTTTAAGGTATATTTTAATTTCCCCATTTTTATGTGATCTATTTGTCAAATAAACTAAATTATTCATTCTGTAGTTTCCACATTATTGGTTTGGCAGGTTGTATATGGGTTGTGTTTTTAACATGTTCCTCAATCATTTTTAAAACTGGAGGACTGGTTAAATTCAGATTCAATGACGATCATATCCTATGGATTTTTTGTGCTTGTTTGTTATTGCACTACATCAGGAAACACGAAATGTCTGATTATTTCACTTAGTAATGCAAAGATTAATCGGTAGGCTTCAGTGATGTCAGCCTAATGCATTTACTACAAAGTCATCATCAGTATTCTACCCATTAGTTTCAGAACCTAATGGTTTCCTAGAGCCATTATTTTATCAGAATTTGAAAAATGGTAACTTTCTAACCATACAGTTCCCTTTTTTATTTAAACTCTGAAATGTTTTTGTAAGGAAAAAAGTTTTTCTCATCAACTATTTGGTTATCTTGAAGTGCAATCTATATAGAAAAGCAGGTAAATTCTTTGCTTCTTCCCTTTATCATGTTTCAAAAATGAGTGGATATTGCTCCAAAGATAAGCAGTAAATCTGTAGTTTTGTTCTATATTAATGGACTTACAAAAATTCATATTTATAAGCTGTTTTAATTAATAGTCATTATTCTTTGTCATGCTCAAACGGTCAAATCTTTGAACTGCTACTGGAGGTCTCTTCAGGTAGAATTTTTTTTTTTTTTTGTCCTTGTGAGACAACTGAGAACTGAGATAGCTTTTTTCTTTCTTTCTTTCTTTCTTTTTTTTTTTTTTTTTTTTTGAGACGGAGTCTTGCTCTGTTGCTCAGGCTGGAGTGCAGTGGTGTGATCTCGGCTCACTGAAAACTCTGCCTCTCGGGTTCAAGCAATTCTCTTGCCTCAGCCTCCTGAGTTGCTGGGATTACAGGCACCCGCCACCACACCCGTCTATTTTTTGTATTTTTAGTAGAGATGGAGATTTACCATGTTGGCCAGGCTGGTTTTAAACTCCCAACCTGCCTGCCTCTGCCTCGCAAACTACTGGGATTACAGGTGTGAGCCACTGTGCCTGGCCACGATAGCTTTTTTAACTTGCTTTTCCATTTTTTAATATGACAAAATGCAGTCATGTGCCAATAATGACATTTTAGTCAACTGTGAACCGCATATGATAGTGGTCACATAAGATTATAAGGTAATTTTATTGTACTTTTTCTATGTTTAGCTATGTTTACATACACGTATATTTACCATTGTATTACGATTGCCTACATTATTCAGTACAGTAACATTCTGTGCAGATGGGTAGCACAGGAGCTATAGGTTACACGATAAAGCGTTGGTGTGTAGCAGGCTATACCATCTGGGTTTACATAAGTACACTGTGTGATGTTCCCACATGATGAAATTGCCTAACAGTGCTTTTCTCAGAATGCATCCCCAACATTAAGTGATACATGACCGTATCCCAGGTTCAGCTTGCATATTTATCACCCTAAACCAGAATCAGCATTTTCTTCAAAGAGTCCTGATTCATTTCAGTAAGAAATCATGTTTATAGACCGTAGTCTGGTTGTAGGAATGCTCATTTTTACTGGAGTACTGTTGGTTCTAAGTTTTCTCAATGTACAGAACAGAAAATATATGTTTTTAGAGTGAAATAAAGAACAATATATTTTATATTCAAATTTAAATAATAGGTTCATATTTGAATTATTTGATTATCTTAAACAAAAATGATTCTCAAGACATTAACACAATTGCTTATGTGTTTTATCTACCTCAAAATAATAATACCAATATTGCCGGGCGCAGTGGCTCACGCCTGTAATCCCAGCACTTTGGGAGGCCAAGATGGGCGGATCACGAAGTCAGGAGATCGAGACCATCCCGGGTAACGTGGTGAAACCCCGTCTCTACTAAAAATACAAAAAATTAGCAAGGCATGGTGGCGGGTGCCTGTGGTCCCAGCTACTCAGGAGGCTGAGGCCAGAGAATGAAGTGAACCCAGGAGGCAGAGCTTGCAGTGAGCTGAGATCGTGCCACTGCACTCCAGCCTGGGCGACAAGAGCGAGAGACTCTGTCTCAAAAAAAAAAAAAAAAAAAAAAAAAAAAAAAAAATTTCTTATTTAGAAGAAATACTGAGATAAGCCAAATATTTCTTTGAGGTTATATTTTTTCCCTTAAGAGATATATCATCAGGGATATATGGTCAAAATAGTTATTTTGGAATAAATTGAAATAATTATCTAATAAGTTTATATTATCAATTTCTTATACAGTTAGGTTTATTTTACTTTTTATCTTATTGTTAAAATTTATAAACATTGTTCTTAGAGAGCCATATTAGACTAAAATTGTGGACTGTTGTTAAATTAAATCTTCTACAAGCTTTGATTGCCATTAGTCTTCTATGTATTTGTTATTCACATGCACACCCCATGTAATTATGGATACAATATTTCTGAACCAAAAATTGGGACAAGGAGTCTGACCACATGATCAACTATTTTAAACAGGCATTGCCTTCCAAAATTAAGAATATGTCATTATTGAACCTTAATTCTCTTTGTGTTTTCCACTAGGTTATTTTCTAGCAGATGATGTCAAAGTTTTCCTGACTCAAGGACTAAAAGTTTTCAGGGGCATCATAAACCATATGATCACAGTCCTAAGGTGAAATTGGTGGTTTACTCTTTACATCTCAGAAGAACTTAAGGCTCTTAATAGATTCATTTCAGTCATGTTTTTGTTTCCTCAGACATTTGGGTATTTGAAATACTGGGCTAGGAACAAATATATCATTTTAACATTGTCAAATACAATGAGTTCCAAATAGATTTTGAAAATATGCTTTTCTACAAAAAGGACCATGCTGTGCTCTCTTTTCCTTCCTTGAATACTTTAATTCCTCCACTTTGAGAAACTTTTTTAATCCCAGAATTTCACATATTCTAATAAGTAGTCAAAAGCAGAGGTTTTCAAACAGTTTTCAGGCAAAGCCATAAAGTTCCATGAGCTTCTTAGTGTTCCAGTCCCATCACATGACTCTGAATGGGCAGGAATCTGGACTCCAGTCAATTTTAGCCAAAATATGTTTTTTGATAGATTTTATATAAAATTTGATTTTTGGAGCCTTTATCTGAAAAAAAGTGCCCTCTGCTTAAAAAGTATTCCAAATCCTCCAGTGTATTCCAAATCCTCCAGTGTATTCCAAATCCATCCGTAGTATATAAAAACGTATATACTCTGCTATTTCTTTACTTACAAACTGACATGAGCACATCAAATATAGCTCTAGAGGAAGCAGAATGAAATTTGCACACTTTTCTCAAGTGAAAAAGTCTCATAGCACAAATCAGTCGCATTTCGAGTTTAGAACTCCCTGCCTACCACAAAGACACATATACATCTTAAATCCAATGGCAACCCAAAATTTGAATCCCATTCCATTGTTCCTAAAATACAGCTTCACTATTATTACCATCAGGCTTTTCTCCACCAAGACAAATAAGATGTACTAGGGAAGAAAAGAAAAATTTTCTCGTGGGCATGAAGTGTTATGGGAAATGCCCTGAAATACTCCATTGGCTCTTTTCAAAAAGTTTTTTTTTTTTAATGAAAAAGATTGTCCAATTATTCATAGTAAAAAACTAGAATCTTTGTCTTCGAATTTATTTCCTAATTGTGTTTAGTTCTTTAAATAGAAAAATAACATACATTATGTGAGAAACATAATAAAGAAATGTTAAACAGAAAAACTTTGTAAATTTCAAACCCATGCCTCCCAGGGGACACTTCAGATATTTCATATTTACCAAAAAATAAAAAAAGTTATGTCATTATGGTCTATCTTAAGATAATGTTATTTAAAGAGCTTCAGGAAATTTGTGTCAAATATAAAAATACACACATCATACATGATCTTCTATTACATGTATTCAAATTCATATAAGTCTCAATCATGTTCACATGATTTACATCATTTAGGCTTTTATTTAGTTCAATAACATTTTAATTTAAAAATCAAATATTAAGAAAGAACACTCCCAGCTTGTTAACTAAACTAAAAAGGGAGAATTTTGATTAGGAGATAATACTCCATAACTGGAGTGGCAATTTTGGTGCATGAAATACAATGTTAGAATTTTCAAAATTTTCATCTTCTGTTTCATGGTTTTTTAAACTATATTTGAATTTCCCAGGCTGATTTTTATTTTATTTTTATTTGTGTGTGTCTGTGTGTGCTTGAAGAAGTAAAGTGAAAATAAACAATGAGCTCTCTAAATGAGTTAAGGCCTGGGTGGGGTCAATAAGAGGGAATACAAGAAGAGGGGTACCATAGCAGAGCTGGGAGTGAGACTCCGAGCTTCTGGCTATCTTCAGGTTTATTTCATTGGGCATTCTTCCTGGACACCAACATAAATGTATCAGGTTACAAACGGCCCACTGAAAGCATGCCATATTGAACTGGGCTGGACTTTCCCTTTCCCGTTTCTGTGTCCTGCTTAAAGTTCCTTGCTTTTCAGTAATTTGTGCTTCATTATGGATCAGGAGATCCTTATGAAGACTCATGGTCCACTGCAATAGCTACTTCATCTCAATTCTGCTAGCACAGTTCACCACCCCATTCACTTGGTGTTTGTACATGGTCTGGATTGCTACTTTATTCTTAAAAACTGTTTTAGTGTAAGATAGTTGTTAAGAGTAAAACTCTGGAATTAGGTGACCCTGGGTTCCAAGTCAGCTTCTGCTATGTATTAGCCCTCTATGAGCTTGGGCAAATTATTTAAACTCCCTACTGTTGAGTTACCTCATTTGTAAAACTGAAATCGCAATTCTGTTGAGATTTTATGCGCTGTAGGGCAATTAAGATGGCATTCCGACATTTGACCAAAGCCACATGCCCCAATTTTGCCTTATCATAGTCACCTCTGCCCAAGAAGTCCTTGAAGCTAGCACGGAGCAGGCAGGGTTTTCTAAGCTCAAACTCTAGTGCAGAAGTGTGTAACAAAGTCTGGAAAACTTTGCTGTTTCCTCTTTTTCCTTTCGACCTCAAATCAAAGTAGGTAAGCCTGTTCCATTTATGTCTACACCAAAGTCTGAATTTTATTTCAATTTAGCATTTTGATGGTGATATGGTTTGGGTGTGTCTTCACCCAAATCTCATCTTGAACTGCTCCCATAATCCCCACAGGTTGTGGGAGGGACCCAGTGGGAGGTAACTGAATCATGGGAGTGTTATTTTTCCCATGCTATTTTGGTGATAGTGAATAAGTCTCATGAGATCTCATTGTTTTATAAAGGTCAGTTTCCCTGCACATGCTCTCTTGCCTGCCGCCATGAAGACGTGACTTTGCTCCTCCTTCACCTTCTGCCATGATTGTGAGGCCTCCCCAGCCATGTGGAACTGTAAGTCCAATAAACCTCTTTTTCTTTATGAATTACCCAGTTTGGGGTATTTCTTTATAGCAGTATGAAAACATGAATACAAATTGTGAAAAAATGAAATATAAAATGATACCTCTTAGTGACAAAGGAAAAGGAGTGAGAGTGATAGGGCCATTTATCCCAAAGCTTAGAGTGTAACCACCTCATGCCACTGTTCAAAGTCTGGTTACCAAATGAGAGTGAGTGAAGAACATTTCTAGCTGTTACTATTTCTGTGTTTTGTGCAAATTATTATACTTTAGGACTAAAGTCCAATATGAAACCTGAAGTTTGAGGGATCCAGATATGGATACCTCCTTTTTGAGGTGAGGCAACTAGATCTTGGTCTCAACTCATTTTTAGCAAATGACTGAAGAGAGGATTGGGAAATGGTCCAAGAGGAACACTGCATGCTTTTCTTGGGAAACCAACAAATATGCTCATCACTGGTTCATTATAAAGATTAAATAAAATAAAGTATAGAAAGCACAGAGAACAGTGCCGCAAATACACTAGGCTATTATAAGCAGGAGACAACAGAAGTATTTGTTGAACTGACTATTTCATTTTGTTGAATTGTCTACCCTGCTTTCTTTCCTTTGTCTTCCCTGCAGGAGGCTGGATTTTAGGCTACACCATGACTTTGCAAGAGATCACTGCATTTTAACCCCTTTAGAAGAATTTCCCTTTGAGTCTTGGGCAATCAGGACATCAAGGTAAGACAACCTGTACCATTGCTTTGAAAAGCTCCAGACCATTCTAATTGCCTAGCAGGAGAGAGGGACTGTGCAGAGGGATTAAGCACTAAGAGGAGCTGTTACAAAAAGGGTTACATGTATCTTAGCTCTGTTGGTTCTTTGAAAATCAAAAAGTCTAACAATGCACCCTAGGGAAACAGCTGTGCTTGTGCTTTACAGGCAGATGAGCTTAATACTTGCCATAGCTGTGATTTCAAACACACTGCCTTTTTGGCAATGAGATTGTATTTCAAAGAACAGGCTTTTGTTCTCTATCTCTTTTCTTCCAAAGAACAGAAAAAAAAAAAAAGATGCTTTCTTTGAAAGGAAATTTTGATGTTGATTGTCACTTAACATGTTTGGAAATGTAGAACTAACTCCACTGATACTAATCATTTTCCTCCTAAGTACTGAGCCTGCAGTACTGGAAGCTACCAACTAAAATCCAGATTTCTCCACTGCAGGGGGTTTTCCTAGACATAGGCCACTGGAAATGTGAGAAATAATAAATGATTCCCTTCCAGATGCTTTTCTCTTTAAAACACAACTTCTTGTTAAGTTGGTAGCTTAAATATTTATCAGATACTGGTAATGACCTTTAAGAAAGCTTAAGATGTCTTTTAAAGCAAGAGCAGAAAAAGCATAAAATTTAAGAATAAATTGATATCTTTGACAGTAAATTCTCTTGTCACATATAAATCATCTCTTAACTGAACTTTTGTTTCTTTTCTATTTCTGGAAAAATATATGCCTGGCCACAGTTAGTCACTGGTTCTTTGTGTTTTAAAAGTCCCATCACACTTATTTCAGCTTCTTGCCTTAAAAGAAATTCACTAATGTCAGGGCTGCTTCTTACTCGTTTTCATGATCACTTAATTGACCTGCTCTGTTATGTAAGAGGAATTAGTCTTATTTCACTCTTTATATTCCTTATTTCTTGATTTTTCTAAGGCAGAAAATATATGCCTTATATTTTCTTGATATATATACAATCTGTATTTAATTATATGATTATGTATAGCCCATAAGAAAAAAGTTAACTTGGAAACCAAATTGGTTTTTAATTCAACAAACTACCTCTATCCTTCAACTAAAATTTCATCACCACTTCTTGGCCAGGACCTACAATTTAACACCCTGCTCAAACTAACCTATTCTCAAGGAAGCAATTGTGTGTATCTAAATATTTTCAATACCTTTGTATAAAATATCTTGAAAGTATACCTGGCCACTTGTGATTGTCATAGAGAAACACTGGGCATGTTGAAGAAAAAGGAAATGGCTTTTGAGAACAGAAACCAAGAAGACAGAGATTTGGTGTTCTATGTTTGCCATACCTACGCAATATTTGCTTAAATTCCCTTTTGATCAGAGCCTATAAGTCCATCACTATTTTTCTATCAGTCTCTTTTTTTTTCCTTCTAGCTCGTGAAAATGTGTAAAGATCAGCTGGGCTCTGAGGAGACATCCCAAGGAACAGTATTGCTGCGGACTTTCTAAAAACAGAAAAAAAAAAATCATGTAACATCAATGTCTTTAATAGGATTCCTAAAAAATAAATAAACAAACTTCAAAAATCTTTGACCAAGATTACAACTGAATTGAATAAGATAGCTTTGATACTTAATGTAATTTTTGTGTATCCTATTTTAACATCTGTTGTCAGTCTTCTAAACATACTTAAAAGGTGACTTGGATGAGCATTAGTCTGTTAGTCTGTGAGCTGAGCAAATGGCTATGAAGATCTGAACCCGTAGACAAATTACTCATAATAGTATCCTGTGTCTTAAAACACAGCAAAAGTATTTTCTTCAAATTGGGATAGAGTCAAAGTACTTAAATTGCTAGCAGTAAAAGCAATGAATAATTTTTATAGAAGAATCCAAAATGTCTTGTTTAAAATATTACATAACCATTGGTGAAATGTATTAGCTATTCAAAAGTCCATGTTTCGGGGTAATAAAAAAGGAGAAATGGATCAGTAAAGGAAAGAGAAAGTTGTGGTGGGAGGTTATGCAGAGGAAGAGAGAGAAAGTGAGAACAGTTTTCCCACTATTCCCTATGATGTTTCTGTGTCCCTGAAAACAGCTATATTTAGCTTACAACATTTGAAACAAAGAGAAAACATCCTATTTGGTTATAATCAGATAATGTTTTATTTAAGATCTGATTATAACCAGATGAGTGGTTATGTACTCTAAAGAAAAATGAGTCTGGTTTCAATCCTGAGAGGCTATTTAATCTCTCGTACCTAAATTTTTCTGTGTAAAATCAGGATCAAAATTTTTAATTCATAATCTGCTATAGGATTAAATGAAATGTCATATTAAAAGTGCTTAACGTAGATACAAGCACTGGTAGTTATTTTATTTATATATTATAAGTAAGTGCCTACTATAAGATAAGACAAGCCTTGAGTCTTAATGGCCATTCTTGGCCTTGTAAATATGAATAAGCAAACTAGAAGCGTTACATAAGAATAAAACAATATACATATACTAGAATAATTGACTATGTGCATATCAACATAGATACAGATGATTATGCAATGAGGCAAAGTGAGAATACAGAGTTGCATTCTAGAATGGCAGTGTGAAGATCTTCATGGACCATCTCTGCAACGGAACAACATAACTGGTGAACAATTCTTTAAAAAATAACAGTTTACAATCTCTAGAAATTGCCCTAACAACATCCAACAATGAAAGACACATTTATTCAAAAAACAACTTCTCAATGTTGATAAAAGAGCAAGAGTCAGTGACATTTGAACCATCACCGTTTCTCTTCCTTCTCCAAGGTTAACATTATGAAAGTAGTTGATTAATGGGTACAAATATACATTTAGATAAAAGAAATAAGACCTGGTGTTTGATAGATCAGTAGGGTGACTATAGTAAACATTAATTGATTGTACATTTTAAAATAGCTAGATGGAATAATTAGAATGTTCTTAGCGTAAAGAAAAATATTTAAGGTGATAGATACTCCAGTTACTCTGATTTGATTATATGAATGTGTCAAATTATCACATGTACCTCCAAAATATGTACATCTAATATGTATCAACAAAAAAATGAAGTAAAAGGCAAGTTGTACTTTAGTTAAGTACAGCTAAGAACACAGGGCTCCCTCTTCCTCTAGATATAAAACAAAGATGGCCTTGTCTTCTTGGGAAGGGAATACACCAGCATTTCTTTCCTTTCTTAGCTCCATGTTGCAGAAACTATATTCCAGGAAAGAGTTTCTGAGAATTTTGAGCCTCCGTTCTTCAACTCACCCTTCATTCATACAGTGGAGGCTGTACTTCCTGAGCAGAAGGTTGAGGATAATGGGCTCTGGATGAAACTTGCCCAAGTTCAGTCATAAGGAGGAGATGCCATGTTGGAAGAGAGAAGCCAAGAGAACCAGAGGCTACCAGCCCAGCCCAGTGCCCTGATCATGACGAAGAGGTATTACTCTGAGAGACACAGGCCACTCTCCCTGCCTCCAGCTGTAGAACAGGGGTAAAAATGTTTAGCTCAGAAGGAAGAGACAGTAAGAACAGAGAACAGTGAACAGTGCAGCTCTCCCCAAGAGAGATAACTATGTGTAACAGAGTGTATGGAAGTCCAAACTTGAGGGTACTTTTTAAAACAATGGAAATTGTGATAGTAGGCAATTAAGAGGAGGGGCAGTAGTAGTGTTTTCTGACCACAATGAAATAAAATTATAACTCATTAAATAAAATTCGGAAAATTCACAAATATTAAGAAATTAAGCAATAAATTAATAATAATCAATGAATAAAGAAGAAATGCCAAGGAAAGTTAGAAAATACTTTTAGATAGATGAAAAAAATACAACATCCCCAAGCTTATGGAGTACATTTCAAATATTATTTAGAGGAAAATTTATGGTGACAAATAACTACATTTAAAAAGAAGAAGAGGAATGTAAAGAGATGTAAAGTCTATATCATAACTCTCCACCTTAAGAAACTGTAAAAAGAAGAACAGAGTAAACTTAAAAAAAGAATAAAGAAAATTATAAAAATGAGATAAAACAAATTAAATGGAAAAACAATAGAGAAATTAATAAAACTAAATGTTCATATTTGAAAAGATCAGCAAAACTGAGAAACCTTGAGCTTAAACTGAGCGAGACAAAAAGAAATTAGACTCAAGTCATTAAAATCTAGAATGGGTGGACCAGCAGACTTAGCCACTCCTCCTGGTAGTTCTGAGCAACCTGGGCAGCCCAGATGAGTGGGTTTCCCCCCAGCAAAACACACCCTCTTCGCCAAAGGACAAAGTGCTTTGTTAAATGGGTCTGGCTCCCCATGCCACCCAATTGGGTGAGAATCTCCAACAGGAGTTGTCAGACACCCTATACAGGAGTGACCTACTGGCATCAGATTGGTGGTCCTCGAGGTCAGAGATCCCAGAAGAAGGAGCAGGCACCCATTTTTGCTGCTCTGCAGCCTCCTTGAATGACATTTCCAGGCATGGGAGCGAATCAGATGAATAGGCCCTGAAGTGAACTCCCAACAAACTGAAGCAGCCCTACAGAAGAGGGACTGAATGTTGGAAAGAAAAACAAAGGAAGTGATAACAACAGCATCAACAACAACAACAACAACAAGGCCCCCACAAAACCCCCATCCAAGGGTCAGCAGCCTCAAAGACTGAAACTAGACAAACTCATGAAGATGAGAAAGAATCAAAGAAAACATGCTGAAAACCCAAAAGGCCAGAGTGCCTCTTCTCCTCCAAATGATTGCAATGTCTCTCCATCAAGGGCGCAGAGCTGGACGGAGGATCAGATGGACAAACTGACAGAAGTAAGCTTCAGAAGATAGGTATTAAAAAACTATGATGAACTAAAGGAGCATGTTCTAACCCAATGCAAAGAAGCTAAAAACCTTGATGAAAGGTTAGAGGAATTGCTGACTAGAATAACCAGTTTAGAGAGGAAAGTAAATGACCTGATGGAGCCGAAAAACACAGCAAGGTAACTTTGTGAAGCATACGTGGGTATCGACAGCCAAATCGACGAAGCAGAAGAAAGAATATCAGAGTTTGACCACCATCTTACTGAAATAAGATATGCAGACAAGAATAGAGGAAAAAAAAAAAAAAACAATGTAAAGGAATGAACAAAGCCTTCAAGAAATATAGGACTCAATGAAAAGACCGAGCCTGTGATGGATTAGAATGCCAGAAGGAGACAGGGAGAATGGAAAGAAGCCAAAAAAACACACTTCAGGATATTATCTAGGAGAACTTCCCTAATGCAGCAAGACAGGCCAACATGCAAATTCAGGAAATACAGGGAACACCATTAAGATACTCCACAAGAAGTTCAACTCCATGACACATAATCATCAGATTCTCCAAGGTCGAAATGAAGGAAAAAAACATTAAGGGGAGCAGAGAGAAAGTCCAAGTCACCTTCAAAGGGAGGCCCATCAGACTAACAGCAGACCTCTCAGCAGAAACACTACAAGCCAGAAGAGACTGGATGCCAATATTCAACATTCTTAAAGACAAGAATTTTCTTTTTTTTTTTTTAATTATACTTTAAGTTTTAGGGTACATGTGCACAACGTGCAGGTTTGTTACATATGTATACATGTGCCATGTTGGTGTGCTGCACCCATTAACTCGTCATTTAACACTAGGTGTATCTCCTAATGCTATCCCTCCCCCTTTCCCCCCACCCTAGAACAGGCCCCAGTGTGTCAAGTTCCCCTTCCTGTGTCCATGTGTTCTCATTGTTCAATTCCCACCTATGCGTGAGAACATGCGGTGTTTGGTTTTTTGTCCTTGAACAAGACAAGAATTTTCAACCAAGAATTTCATATCTAGCCAACCTAAGCTTCTTAAGCAAAGGAGAAATAAAATGCTTTCCAGAGAAGCAAATGTTCAGAGATTTCATTACTATCAGGTCTGCCCTGCAAGAGCTCCTGAAAGAAGTACTAAATATGGAAAGGAAAAAACAGTATGAGCCACTGCAAAAACACACCAAAATATAAAGACCAATGACACTATGAAGAAACTGCATCAACTAGTGTGCAAAATAACCAAATAGCATCATGATGACAGGGTCAAATTCACACATAACAATACTAACCTTAATGTAAATGTCCTAAATGCCCCAATTGAAAGATACAGACTGGCAAATTGGATAAGGAGTCAAGACCCATTGGTATGCTGTATTCAGGAGATCCATCTTATGTGCAAGAACACACAAAATAAAGGGATGGAGGAAAATTTACCAAGCAAATGGAAAGCAAAAGGAAAAGAAAAGCAGAGGTGTCAATCCTAGTCTCTGACAAAACAGACTTTAAGCCAACAAAGATCAAAAAAGACAAAGAAGGACATTACATAATGGTAAAAGGAACAATTCAACAAGAAGAGCTAACTCTCCTAAATATATATGCACCCAATACAGGAGCACCCAGATTCCTAAAACAAGTTCTTAGAGACCTACAAAGAAACTTAGACTCCCACACAATAATTGTAAGAGAATTTAACACCCCACTATCAGTATTAGACAGATCAACGAGATAGAAAATTAACAAGGATATTCAGGACTTGAACTCAGCTCTGGATCAAGTAGACCTAGTAGATGTCTACAGAACTGTCTACCCCAAATCAACAGAATATACATTCTTCTCAGTGCCACATGGCACTTAAATCTAAAATCGACCACATATTTGGAAGTAAAACACTCCTCAGCAAATGCAAAAAATGGAAATCACAACAAACAGTGTCTCAGATCTCAGTGCAATCAAATTAGAACTCAGGACTAAGAAACTTACTCAAAACCACACAATTTCATGGAAATTAAACAAGCTGCTCCTGAATTACTCCTGGGTAAATAATTAAATGAAGGCAGAAATCAAGAAATTCCTTGAAACCTGTGAGAATAAAGAGAAAACGTACCAGAATCTCTGGGACACAGCTAAAGCAGTGTTAAGCGAGAAATTTATAGCACTAAATGCCCACATCATAAAGCTAGAGAGATCTGAAATCAACACCCTAACATAACAATTAAAAGAGCTAGAGAGGCAAGAGCAAACTAATACAAAAACTAGCAGAAGGTAAGAAATGACTAATATCAGAGCATAACTGAAGGAGGTAGAGACACAAAAACCCTCCCAAAAATCAATGAATCCAGGAGCTTGTTTTTTTTTCAAAAAGTTAACAAAATAGACCATTAGCTAGACTAATAAAGAAGAAGAGAGAAGAATCAAACAGACACAATAAAAAAAGATAAAGGGGATATCACCACTGACCCCACAGAAATATAAACTACCATCAACTATAAACTGTAAACACCTCTATGCAAATAAACTAGAAAATCTAGAAGAAATGAATAAATTCCTCGATGCATACACCCTACCAAGTCTAAACCAGGAAGAAGTTGAATCCCTGAATAGATCAATAACAAGCTCTGATATTGAGGCAGTAATTAATAGCCTACCAACCAACCAAAAAAAAAAAAAAACTGCAGAACTAGACAGATTCACAGTTGAATTCTACAAGAAATACAAAGAGAAGCTGGTATCATTCCCTCCGAAACTATTCCAAATAATTGAAAAGGAGGGACTCCTCTTTAACTCATTTTATGAAGCCACCATCATCCTGCTACCAAAACAGGGAAGAGACTAAACAAAAAAAGAAAACTTTAAGCCAATATCCCTGATGACTATCATTGTAAAAATCCTCAATAATATACTGGCAAACTGAATCCAGCACACATCAAAAAACTTATCCACCACGATAAAGTTGGCTTCATCCCTGGATGCAAGGCTGGTTCAACACATGCAAATCAATAAACATAATCCATCACATAAACAAAACCAAAGACAAAAACCACATGATTATCTCAATAGATGCAGACAAGGGCTTTGATAAAATTCAACACCCCTTCATGTTAGAAACTCTCAATAAACTAGGTATTGATGGAACATATCTCAAAATAATAAGAGCTATTTATGACAAACCCACAGCCAATATCATATTTAATGGGCAAAAGCCAGAAGTATTCTTTTTGAAAACCAGTCCAAGACAAGGATGTCCTCTCTCACCATTCCTATTCAACATAGTATTGGAAGTTCTGGCCAGGGCAATGAGGCAAGTAAAAGAAATAACGGGTATTCAAATAGAAAGAGAGGAATTCAAGTTGTCTGTTTGCAGATGACATGATTTTATATTTAGAAAGCTCCATCATCTCAGCCCAAAAACTTCTTGAACTGATAAGCAACTTCAATAATGTCTCAGGATATAAAATGAATGTGCAAACACCACAAGCAACCTTTACAACAACAATAGGAAAGCAGAGAGTCAAATCATGAATGAACTCCAATTCACAATTGCTACAAAAAGAATAAAATACATAGGAATACAGCTAACAAGGGATGTGAAGGACTGCTTCAAGAGGAAGAACAAACCACTTCTCAAGGAAATAAGAGAAGACACAAACAAATGGAAAAACATTCCATTCTCATGGATAGGAAGAATCAATATAGTGAAAATGGCCATACTGCACAAAGTAATTTATAGATTCAATGCTATTTCCATCAAACTACCATTGATATTATTCACAGAATTAGAAAAAAACTATTTTAAATTTCATAAGGAAACAAAGAAGATTCTGTATAGCCAAGACAATCCTAAGCAAAAAGAATAAAAGAATAAAAGAAAAAAAGAATAAAGCTGGAGGCATCACGCTACCTAACTTCAAACTATACTACAAGGCTACAGTAACCAAAACAGCATGGTACTGGTACACTGGTACTGGTACCAAACCAACATATAGACCAGTGGAGCAGAACAGAGACCTCAGAAATAACCCCACACATCTACAACCATCTGATCTTCGACAAACCTGACAAAAACAAGCAATGGGGGGAAATGATCTCCTATTCAGTAAATGGTGCTGGGAAAACTGGCTAGCCATTTGCAGGAAACTGAAACTGGACTGCTTTCTTATAGGTTATATAAAAATTAACTCAAGATGGATTAACAACTTAAATGTAAAACCCAAAACCATTAAAACCCTAAAAGAAAACCTAGGCCATACCATTAAGGACAAAGACTTCATGACAAAAACACCAAAAGCAATTGCAACAAAAGCCAAAATTGACAAATGGGATCTAATTAAAGAGTTTTTGCACAGCGAAAGAAACTCTCATCAGAGTGAACAGGCAACCTACAGAATGGGATAAATTTTTTGCAATCTACCCATCTGACAAAGTCTAATATCCAGAATTTACAAGGGACTTAAACACATTTACAAGAAAAAAACAACCCCATCAAAAAGTGGGCAAAGGATATGAACAGACCATTTCTCAAAAGATGGGTGAAATTTATACTTAAAAACTATAAAACATGCTGAAAGAAATTAAAGAATTAAAGCAATCAAAGAAATTAAAATGAATAGAAACCCCCCTACCATGTTTATGGATTGAAAAACTTAATATCATGAAAAGGATAGTACTTTCTAAAAGGATCAATAGCTTTTACACAATGTTTAGGAAAATCACAACTGCTTTTTCTTGTAGAAATTAACAAGCTTATTTTAAGTTTATATGGAAATATAAGAAACCTAGAATAGCCAAAATCATCCCAAAAATCAGAACTAAGTTGGAGAACTCACATATTTTACCTCAAAATATACTCCAAACACAAAGCTATAGTAAGACAGTATGATTTGCATAAGGATAGGCATATAAGTCAATGAAAAAGAATCAATGAAATAAATTGTCAATTTAGATATAAACTCTTATATTACGGTCAACTGATTTTTGACAAAGGTTTCAAGAAAAGAAAAGAGAGAAAAAACAGTCTTTTGAGCAAACGGTTTTAAAACTGAATATCTACATTTAAAAAGACTGAGGTTGAACTCTTTTTTTCACTTCATCTACAAAAATAACTCAAAATGAATCATGGAACAAAATAAAAGAGTGAAAATTATAAAACTCAAGAGAAAGTATAAAAATAAATCTTTTTTAAAATGTTAATTTAAGTTTGGGGGTACAAGTGCAGGTTTGTAACATAGATAATGTACAAATTATTTCATCATGCAGGTATTAAGCCTAGTACCCATTCGTTATTTTTTTCCTGACCTCTCCCTCCTCCCACCCTCTACGTTCTGAAAGACCCAAGTGTGTGTTGTTCCCCCTATGTGTCCATGTGTTCTCATCACTTATAAGTGAGAATACGTGGTATTTGGCTTTCTGTTCCTGTATTATTTTTCTAAGGATAATGGCCTCCAGCTTCATCCATGTCCCTGCAAAGGACATGATCACATATACACTGTTGGTGGAACTGTAAATTAGTTCAGTCATTGTGGAAGACAGTGTGGTGATTCCTGAAAGATCTAAAGACAGAAATACCATTCTAACCAGGAATTCCATTTCTGGGTATATACCCAAATAAATATAAATCATTCCATTATAAAGACATATGCATGCATATGTTCATTGCAGCCCTATTGACAATAGCAAAGATATGGAATCAACCTAAATGCCCATCAGTGATAGACTAAATAAAGAAAGTGTGGTACATTTAAACCATGGAATACCATACAGCCATAAAAGGAACAAGATCATGTCTTTTGCAGGGACATGGATGGAGTTGGAAGCCATTATCCTCAGCAAACTAACACAGAAACAGAAAACCAAACACTGCATGATCTCACTTATAAGTGGGATCTAAATGATGAGAACACATAGACACACAGAGGGGAACAACACACACTGGGGCCTTTCAGAGGGTAGTTGAGAGGGAGGAGAGAGAGGATCAGGAAAAATAACTAACGGTTACTAGGCTTAATACCTGGGTGATGAAATAATCAGTACAACAAACACCCATGAAACAAGTTTACCTATGCAAAATACCTGCACCTGTACCCCTGAACTTAAAAGTTAAAACAACAACAAAAATGTAAGGTCTTTAAATCACAGTGCTTTAAAGTCTCTCCAGGAATTATCTTCACAACTTCTTTATCTTTATATTGGCATTTTACCTCCTATCTCATTGCCATAGATAAAAATTCTGTTATTTGTTCTGATGACTAACAATTGTATGTATGGGATATTCATGTGCAAATCATCATTCCATTTTCAAGTGCAACGGAGAAGATTGGTATTAGGGTTACCCAGAGGAACAGAGGCAGAGATTGAGACAGAGAGAGGTTACAGGAATTGGCCCATGTGCCTACGGAGGCTAAGTCTCATGATCTGCTGTCTGCAAGCTGGAGAAACAGGAAAGCTGGTGATGTAATTCAATCTGAGTCCAAAGGCCTGAGAACCAGGGCAGATGTCCAAGGGCAGGAGAAAAATGGATGCACCATCTCTGAGATTGCAAATTCACCCTTCCTCCAGCTTTTTTGTTTTATGTGGGCCTTCAATGGATTGG
This sequence comes from Pan troglodytes, assembly GCF_028858775.2. Lineage (NCBI taxonomy): Eukaryota > Metazoa > Chordata > Mammalia > Primates > Hominidae > Pan > Pan troglodytes. The sequence goes on along the minus strand of NC_072404.2, from coordinate 151,976,263 downwards.
GTGATGCCCACTGCATTGGTGAAGACCATATTCTTTATTCAGTCTACAGATTCAAATCCTAATCTCTTTAGAAACGCCCTCACAGATACCCTCAGATACAATGTTTTACCAGCTATCTGGGCATCCCTTAGGCCAATCAAATTGACACATAAAATTACCTGTCACAATGGCTATCTCCATTCTTTCAATATTCTTTCATATAGGTGAACTTTTAAACTTTTTTATTTCTATAGGTTTTTGGGGAACAGGTGGGATTTGGTTACATGAGTAATTTCTTTAGCGGCGATTTGTGGGATTTTGGTGAATGTTTTTATCATAACCTCTACGACATCTGTTTATTACAATAAATAACCCTCACTTCCTTTTACTTGTCATTCAAAAAGACAAAATGGAACAAACAAAAATTGCTACAAATCTGTCCTCAAATATATAAAATTAAATTAGGTAACCACTTCATGCAATATAATATTAAAAATAAGAGCTAGCATTTACTGTTCTAAGCAGTTTATATGTTCTGTATCATTTAATAGTCATAGCAATATTTTAAAGAAGTCTATTATTATCTCCATTTTACAATGAAGGAAACATGGAGGCACAGGGCTGTTATTTGCTCAAAGTCACAATTAAGCACATTTTAAATATTTTAAAATATTTGAAAGTAGAACACGTAGATCAAGAAAGAGAACTGAAAACACAAAATTATTGGAAGAGAAATCAAATAGCTGATATCATTCCTGCTGATTATTTTAGGTATAAATATTCAAATACACACAAAAGTAGAGACCAGTCCAATTAATCCTCATTAATTTTTAATTCACCATCTACCTTGATTCATTTATACCATCATCTTTGACTCAGACCCCTTGAATACTTTAAAGCAAATCTCAGAACTTGATGATATCCCATAATTTTTCCATAAATATTTTTCATGTATCTCTCAAGAATGGAGTCCCTTTTAACGTAATAACAATACTCTTATAATACCTAAAGAATATTCTTTTAATACCATAAAATATAAACTTAGCTTTCATGCTTTCCCATTAAGCTTTTTTATGATAGCTTGTTTGAATTGAAATTCAAATAAGGTTAATACATTGCAATTGGCTAATACGTCTCTTAATCTATAGGCTTCCCTTCTATCATTTTTTTTTTTTTGAAATGTATTTGTTCCAGAAACCACTCCCAGTGGATATGGAGCTTTATCCACAATCTATATTTTTCAGATTACCTCACAGTGGTGTATTTCATCAGGCCCCTCTGCACCCTGTTCTTTTTGTACTCTTTGTAGTTAATTCCAAAACACTGATAGCCTCAGAGTTTGAAGTTTTAGCAAGAATATTTCATAGGCAGCATGGATTTTTTTTTAAAGAAATGTTCATCTTTCTGAAGAATTGAGAATGCAAGCAGAAAACCTTCTACTGTCCATATCAATTCAGTTAAGATTAAACATAAAAATGAATAGAGCAAAATATTTTGTCTGCAATTTAACATCCAAGACAGACTCTAGACTGTGGAGGAGCAGACTTAAAAATAATAATAAAAGTATTTCTCTGAAGCTTAGTCAGCATTTACTGGATCAATCAACATGGATAAATCACTTTCTAAGCCTTTAATTTGAAATCTTTCAAACTGACTCAAAAGTTACAAACAGGTAGCCTTGGTTCTTTGTTCTTTCATGGTTTGTTTTTTAGCATTCACTACGAGAGTTAAGACCAGGTTCATCTGTCACACATTTCTCGGTGACACTGTTTAATTTTCATAAAAGAGAGCATGAAATTGACTTTGAAAAGTAGTGAAGGAAATTGGCAATAGGAGCAATTCCAAGCTTTCCTGAGGAAAAAAAAAGAGACTAGAGAAAGGATCTGTTGACAGTATCACAAAATAATTTTTTTAATTTTGAAAAATAGTAGAATAAAAGCAGATTATTGCCACTTACTCTAAATCCAATTGTACAGAATGGATTGCAAGAGGGAAAATCATTAGTCATAAATATCGTACTTTTCCATTTTCATGCCATGAAAATATGCAGAAATAGCACAGATGTTTCTTTTACTAATAGATATGATAGAAATAGTACAGTCTTTTAGGACATAGAGCCCTGGTTTAAGTCAGATCTATCAGTTTACCAGCCTCATAATTTTGGCATGTCTCTTACCCTAAAAGCAAAATATAAAAATAAAACATATTGCTTTTTAGACAGGACATTATTATTCCTATTCTTATCAGAATCTGTGAGGGTGTGGCCTAAATATATATCTAATGATTTTCATAGCTGTTTCTGATACATATCCAGATATGATAAATACTGCTTCATAGCGCTATTTTATCCTTTTAAAAATATGCATGCCTTAGGTAACTAAACACAGTTTGTATAACTTCATTGACCATTAATTTTTCATTTTTTGTGAGTTATCCTAGTTGTGTGCTTTTGCTCATTTTTCTGCTTGGTTGTTTTATATATCTCATTGGTTTCTCACCGCTCATTAAGTATATTAACCCATGGCATATGATTTGAGAAATTTTTCCATTTTATGCTTTTTTCCAATATATTATGCTGAAGCCTTTTGAAATAATATTTATAAATATTTGGTAATAAATATTTACGTACTGATTTGTTCTTATTTGTATGAGAAGAATCCCTCCAAAACCTAAGATCACATTAATATTTATATGTAGTATATATATGCTGTATTTGTCCATTTTCATATTGCTGTGAAGAAATATCCAAGACTGGGTAATTTATTTTAAAAAAGAGGTTTAATGGACTCACAGTTAGACATGGCTGGTGAGGTCTCTCAATCATGGTGAAAGGCAAAGGAGGAACAAAGGCACATCTTACATGACGGCAGGCAAGAGAGCATGTGCAGGGGAACTGTCCTTTATAAAACCATCAGATCTCATAAGAATTATTCACTGTCATGAGAACAGCACAGAAAAACCTGCACCCATGGCCCAATTATGTCCCACTGGGTCCCTCCCACAACACACAGGGATTATAGGAGCTACAATTCAAGATGAGACTTTGGTAGGGACACAGCCAAACTGTATCATTCCACCCCAGACCCTCCCAAATCTCATGTCCTTGCATTTCAAAATAAAATCATGCCCTTCCAACAGTTCCCCAAAGTCTTATCTCATTTCAGCATTAACTCAAAAGTCCACAGTTCATTTCAGACAAGGCAAGTCCCTTCTGCCTATGAGCCTGTAAAATCAAAAGCAAGTAAATTACTTCCTAAATACAATAGGGGTACAGGCATTGGGTAAATACACCAATTCCAAATAAAATAAACTGGCCAAAACCAAGGGGCTTCAGGTCCCATGCAAGTCTGAAATCTAGTGGGGCAGTCAAATCTTAAAGTTCCAAAATGATTTCCTTTGACTTCATGTCTCACATCCAGGTTACACTGATGCAACAGGTGGGTTTCCATAGTCCTGGGCAGCTCTGCCAGTGTCACTTTGCAGGGTACAACCCCATTTCCTGGCTACTTTCATGGGCTGGTGTTGAGTATCTGAGGCTTTTCCAGGCATACAGGGCAAGCTGTCAGTAGACCTACGATTCTGGGGTCTGGAAGACAGTGGCCCTCATCTCACAGCCCCACTAGGCAGTGCCCTAGTAGGGACTCTGTATGGGGACTCCCATCCCATATTTCCCTTCCACACTGCTCTAGCAAATGTTCTCCATGAGGGCCCCACCCCTGGAGCAAACTTTGGCCTGGATATCCAGGTGTTTCCATACATCCTCTGAAATCTAGGTGGAGGTTCCCAAACCTCAATTCTTGACTTCTGTGCACCCTCAGGCTCAACACCACGTGTAAGCTGCCAAGGCTTGGGGCTTGCACCCTCTGAAGCAATGGCCTGAGCTGTATGTTGGCCCATTTTAGACATGGCTGGGACACAGGGCACCAAGTCCCAAGACTGCACAAAGCAGCAAGGCCCTGAGCCTGGCCTATGAAACCACATTTTTCTCCTAGGCCTCCTGGCCTGTGATGGGAGAGGCTGCCATGAAGACCTCTGACATGGCCTGGAGACATTTTCACCGTTGTTTTGGTGATTAACACTTGGTTCCTCATTACTTAAGTAAATTTCTACAGCAGGCTTGAATTTCTCCTCAGAAAATGGGTTTTTCTTTTCTATTGCTTTGTCAGGATGCAAATTTTCCAAGCATTTCTGCTCTGCTTCCCTTTTAAACACAAGTTCCTATTCCAAACCATATCTTTGTGAATGAATAAAACTGAGAGATTTTAAGAGCACCCAAGTCATCTCTTGAATGCTTTGCTGCTTAAAAATTTCTTCCACCAGATACCCTAAATCATATCTCTCAAGTTCAAAGTTCCACAGATCTTTAAGGCAGTCTTAATGCTGAATGCTGCCAGTCTCTTGGTTAAAGCATAGCAAGAATCATGTTTTCTTCAGTTCCCAATAAATTCCTCATCTCTATCTGAGACCACTCAGCCTGGACGTTTTGGTCTCTAGGAAGCTCCAAACTTTGCCATATCTCTCTGTCTTCTTCTGAGCCCTCCAAACTGTTTCAACCTCTGTTACCCAGTTCCAAAGTCACTTCCACATTTTTGAGTATCTTAGTAGCATTATCCCACTCTACTGGTACCAATTTACTGTATTAGCCCATTTTCATACTGCTATGAAGAAATACTGGATATTGGGTAATTTATAAAGAAAAAAAGGTTTAATAGACTCACAGTTCCACATGGCTGGGAAGGCTTCACAATTATGGCAGAAGGAGGAGGAGGAACAAAGGCATGTCTTAAATGGTGGCAGGCAAGAGAGCATGTGCAGGAGAACTGCCCTTTATAAAACCATCCGATATCGTGAGACTTATTTACTATCATAAGAACAGGATGAAAAACCCACCCCCAAGGTTCAATTACCACTGGGTCTCTCCCAGGACATGTGGAGATTATGGGAACTATAATTCAAGGTGAGATTTGGGTGGGGACACAGCCAAACCATATCATATGCAATATCTAATATAAATTATAATGTATATATACAGATATATACAGATAGTATATATACAGATAGTTCTTGCTTTGCATTGTAGTGCAGCATCATAAAATGACTGTTTTAGCTGAAACAGAGAAAATGATAATCTATGGAGAAAATTAAGAGATATCTTCGAAATTTTTTGTCAAAATGTTACAAACCCCCCTTATTTTTGCCATAAATGCATAGGAGAATTTAAAAATAGTAAAACTAATATTTTCTAAGCACACTAAAATTTAAATATTAGGGGCTTTAAGATTTGAAATGTTTCGTATTTTTGCTGAAAGCAAATGTACGAAGAGTAGCTTGAAGAATGCTTTCCTTCACATATAACATAGGACACAGAGTGAACCTCCTTCCTACACCTTGCTGAATTGTCATTTTCTTTCTAAGTTTGGATCAGTTTCCACCATTTTATCCTTTGCACATTCAATGTTGTGAGATATCTCCAAGAGTCCCTTTAATGTAAAAGTTTTGCCAACGTCAGTTGCTCTGGAGTATTTACATCCTCTTTCATTCCAACCACTTTCCAAGTTTACATCCAGCATTATCACTTTCCATTTCTAGGCTATTCTTCTTGGCTAATTCCCTCTTTTGACTATTAATTTTTGTAAAATGTCACATGAGTTCATCACTGGCTGTATAAACTGACAGATGTACAGGGAACAGTCACCATAAACTTTGAAATAAATGATGTGCTTGGTCACTGATTACTTATCTAGTAATTTGCTGAATCAGTGATTTCCTGAAAAGCCAGCAGCAAAGTCTATACTTTATGCAGTTACTCACAGTTAATATACTGTGGTAACTGAAATTTAAACTGGTTGTTCAGGGACCAATACTTTTTAATAAAACTGTGATAACAAAAATTCATGAAAAAATACATGAATGTCAGACCATATAAAGTGAGGACTGCCTGTCTATAACAACCAATATTTTATTCCATTTATTTTGAATTATTATATATTACATGTAACTTTATTAACTAGGCCAAAAATTTTAAAAATTCATTTGCCTTCGGAGACCAGGTTGATAGCTTAAGAGTATAAAGAACAAATTATACAATAGATAGCGCATATAAAATGAAGAGTGTAGTTTACATAGCAACAGAAATAATTTAAATCCAAAAATGTTTTTTGCAAATTTTGTTGCTAAACACACTTTTAATTCTCCCACTTATTCTAAATTCTACTTATTCTACTACTTATTCTAAATAATTCACATTTTTGTTATATTTATGAGGATGGAAATAATCAATATTTTTACAAAGTTGCACCTGCAAAAAAAAGTCCTTGATAAAAATTATACATTTATTGGCTCATGCCTGTAATCCCAGAATTTGGGAGTGAATCATGAGGTCAGGAGTTCAAGACAAGCCTGATCAATTACAGTAAGTGGATTGATAGTTTTGTTCAGGTCATTTATGTGTTTATTAATGTTCTGTCTACTTGTTCTATCAATTACTAAGATAGGAGGTTAGAGTCTGAAACTGTAGTAGTGAATCTGCCTAGTTCTATTTTATGTTTTTCTATATCTATTTTGTATTTTTCTTTGTATATTTTTCTCCATGTATTTTGAAGCCCTGTTGTTAAGATACACGAGTGTTATGTCTCTTTGGAGAACTGACCACTTCCTTTTGCATAGTGTCCATCTTTATCATAACTTGATAATATTCCTATTCTTAAAACTACTACTTTGAAATTATGATAGCTACTATAGTTCTATTTTGATTGGTGTTTGTATGGTATACCTTTCTCAACATTTTTCTCTGTAACACAAATATTTGTTTATATTTAAAGTGTATTTTTTGTAGATAGCACATAGATGCATCTTACATTTTTATCCAATTTAATGAATTCTGTCTTTTAACTTGGATGTTTAGACCATTCTCAATCACTATTTCTTCAAGTACTTCTTCTTCCTATTCTTGTTTCCCTTTTGGCATTCCAATTACTCATATTTCAATAACTCAATTACACATTATATGGTTATGTATTATCACAGATATAGATATTTCATTCCTGTCAAACTCTGTTTCTCAAACTCTCTCTCCCACTCTCAGACACACACACACATTTCAGTTTGGTTAATTTCTATTAACCTGTCCTCAAGTTTAGTGATTTTTTTTTTCCTCAGCTCTGTCAAGTCTCCTCATGAGCCTGTTTCAAGCATTCTTTACTTCTCTTACTTTGATTTTGAAATCTAGTACAGATGCTCCTTGATTGACAATGGGGTTACATACTAAAAAAGCCATTGTAAGTTGAAAATATGTTGTAAGGCATTTAATACTCTGACAAACCTATCATAAAGTCAAAAAGTTATAAGTTGAATCATCATATTTCCAGATTTTCCTCAACTTACTGTGGGGCTACATCCTGATAAATCCATTATACAGTCAAAAATCTTAAGTCAAATCCTTGTAAGCGGGAGACCGTCTATATTTTCATTTGGTTCTTTTTAAAAATTTCCAATTGCTCTGTTTAAATTACCTGTATGAGCTTCCATGTTATCTAACTTTTTCATTAGAGACTTTAATATATTAATCATAATTAAAGTTTCTGTCTGATGGTATGACACTTCCAATGTCTATGACATACATAAATCTTGTTTGGGTGATTGTTTTGTCTTTTCATTAGGGCCTGAGGTGATAAAACAGGAAGGATGGGGCTATCTACATGGGCAGCTTTTCCATAGTATGTTACTTAGTATCAGGATTCATCAAGCACAAGAAATAGGAAATGCATTACCAAACGAAGGAGAACGAAGTAGCAGGTATGAACGAATCACTAATGTTTGAAAGGAATGAAATATCATAATTAATGGAAAAATGATTTTTTAAAAAAATATTAAGTATAAGGAATGTGACATGACAGATGAAGACAAAGAAGTCAATTGTCATATGGGAAGGAATATGCTCCAATCAGAAGGACTGGCACGAGAAGGCACAGGTTTGGATGGAGATAATGGAGGTTACCTGTGGGACTCCTGCAGAGATATTAGTAATAAGGACCAGTGGTTTTGGTTAAGCGTAGACAAAGGATAGTGAGAGAACATGGAGGCTTCCAAGTTAAACCAAGAGATCAAAAAAGGCAAATGTGGACTCTGGACATTTGGAGAATGGCTGTAAAGGGACTAGTCAATATCATTTCCTCCTTGGTATTCTATCTCTTGGAAATTAACTTAGTCTTGAAAGATAAATGAAATTCCACAAATTAATATTTTAAAAATTAATAATAAATAGCATTTAACCTCCCAGTTCTTAAGATTTTTACTACTATATAGGTATCTATACAGGTATCTGCATGAGAAAAAAAATAGGTCTCTAATGTTGCTTTATATATATACATCTGTTTCAATGCATATTTCAAATGCTTTATTTTATTATACTTTCAGTTCTGAGGTACATGTGCAGAATGTGCAGGTTTGTTACATAGGTATACACATGCCATGGTGGTTTGCTGCACCTATCAACCTGTCATCTACATTAGGTGTTTCTCCTAATGCTCTCCCTCCCCTAGCCCCCAACCCCCGACAGGCCCCAGTGTGTGATGTTCCCCTCTGTGTGTCCCTGTGTTCTTGTTGTTCGATTCCTACTTATGAGCGAGACTATGTGGTGTTTGGCTTTCTGTTCCTGTGTTAGTTTGCTGAGAATGATGGTTTCCAGTTTCATCCATGCCCCTGCAAAGGACATGAACTCATCCTTTTTTATGACTGCGTAGTATTCCATGGTATATATGTGCCACGTTTTCTTTATCCAGTCTATCATTGATGGCATTGGGGTTGGTTCCAAGTCTTTGCTATTGTCATTTTATGCAAAACATTTTATGCAAAACACTTATACACAGTGTGACTTTCCCTATGCTGTCTCCATATAATACCTAATTTTTTTATTTTATTATATTTTGCTTTAGCTTTAGTTTATTATCAATAAGTTTGGTTTTTAATATGTGTATGTTGTTTAAATATTTATTTTTGCCAGTTGCAATCAACTGCAAAAATATAAAAATACTAAAGTGGCAATGTGACACAATAATTAGCATTGGCTATTGAGTAAGAAACACAAATGTGAGGAAGTGGTCCAAGTTCTACTAGATCTGTGACCTAGGGCAAATTGGCTAAACAATCCTACACTCAGGTTCTGTATCTGTATGATGGGAAACATAGTAACACCTAAATAATAACATCAGTGTCTCCATTTGTGCTGTATATTTTCCAATTGCTTGGCTCCCTTTTCCTCACTAGAACAACTTTCAGTCTTCTCAGTTCTGTTCTATACAATACACCAGGAGGGTTGATCCCCAAGTGCTTGATTATGTAGGATCCTTGGCTTTCTTTAATGGGTTTGAATTAATGAGAGAAACCAGCAAGAAATCTAAAAATGGAAAGAGATAATTCTGGGTACTTTTTCCTCTCCATCTTTAATTTAGTATTGTGGTTGTGGCAGGCGGCGTGTCTCTTGACTTCTCAGGCTCCTGTTGGTGGCTCTTCCCTTTGTAGCTCCAGGTCTTCCTATATCCCAGTAACATGACTTCCCTCCTTGCCCTCTTAGGTTTAAGGGTAGTAATGGCTTTCTACTAATGCTAAACTCTGGATACCTGAATATTGCTCATACATTTCCTAACTCTGCCAACAGTGTTGAAAATAGTATCTTCATCCAAAAATAGCACTATTAAAAGCAACATCCAGTTAATTCTGTTATTTGGGGGTTTGATAGAAATGGACTTCATAATTTTATAAATAACAACTTTCATCCAATTTTACTTTCATTTGGGTTTTTGTATCTCTCAGATTATTTACATTCTTTCTATATGAATCTTTTCTATTTCAGCTATTTTTTCTCTTAAAGTGCAGTGAATTAGAAACGCACATAGACCTTTAGGTATAGAAACATCATGGGTTTGAAGATGAAAGTTTAAACTTTTAAAATAATTTCCCATACCTTACTTAATATGAATATTTAATTATTCTTCTTGGGCCTAGAAAATACGTTGAGAAACATTGTTTAGGGGACAGTCTATGATCACATATACACACATGCTCACATGTGCCCTGGGTCACAATTTAGAAAAATAGTCCCACTGACTTTTACTAATCATTAGCAGTATTTTTCAGTCTTCTTCCCATTCCTATTATAAGTCACAGGGCAGGCTCTTCTCGTAGCCATTGGTAACCTTGGCTCCTATGAAACTATCCAAGGTTTCATCCAGCTCCCTTGGCTCTACAGACAGAGGCAGAAGGAATTATTTCTTTGACGTCTTAAGAACTGTGAACTTTGCCCTCCTCCTATACTCTTATGACTAAAAATAAAGGCAGCGAAAAAGAATTGTAACTGTGTTTGAACTGCAAGCTTTCAGAGCAGCACTGCTGTTTTAGCAGATGCCACTGCCTTATATTAACTGTGACAGAAGTTGCATGTCCTGAGCCAAAGGAGAAAATAAATGTTTATTATCAGACTGCAGAGCTAAAAGCCAAAGGCAGGGGATGAGAGACAAATGCACAGAAAACCACAGATGAAGGAAGTGCCATGGAGACCAGCTCACTAAATCTGTGCACATCCACACTTATATAAATCAAAGTAATTCAATCAGGCAGATTCCAGATATGTTCCTATTGGGTGCCAGAATTGTATCTGAGGAAATAAACAGAAACTAGCATAATCTTTATCAAAGTGACTAATTTTCCAAAGTATATCCTGGTCCCTCAATACTTCCTGGTTTAAAGTTCTCAGCTCCCTCTGAAGAGACTGCAATTATTCAGGAAATACTAATATGATAAATCAGGGAATCCCTGAATCATTAAACACATTTATCAGATGGGGTGTACTTTGAAAAATTGGTATGATGCTTCCATGGTTTTGGATCTTAATGGAACAGCCTGAGAAGGGGTCCACTATAGTCCTAAATTAACAACTAAGTTAGATCCAGAATGTTTCTAGCATTGTCCCCCAAAAAAGCACAGTGTTGAAACTTCCCCAATGGAATCAACAGAAGTGCTCTAGGGAACATGTAAACCAACCAGGCTTCCACGATTCATCTAGTTTTAGACAGCTTTTGGGAAACATAATGCTCCCAGAAACTTTGAGCCAGCTCAACCTTTAGGTTGCACATGTGAAGACCTAAAGGTTTAACACATACCCAAATATTTGTCACACATAGAAGCTTTAACAATAATTTTTCAAAATTTACAGAAACATGAAAAAACAGATACCCATTCAATGAGTATATGAATTAGGAAAACCATATACCTGATCCAAACAAATACACTTATAAAAATGAGAGCAGTGGTTTTAATACTGTGCTAAGAGAGCAGTTATAAGCCATGTCCAAACTGGGCAAACCAGGGTGTACAATCTTTCAAACATAATTCAACATGGCTAGACTGTTTCGTATGGAGGAAGAAGGCATGGAGTTGAGACTAAAAGTCAGTCGGTAGCAAATTATTCTGGAGGATTTTGAATTTCAGCCAAAGACACTTTGGTTTTCTTTATAGATACAAGAAAATAATTCTATAAATCTATCAATTTGAGAGATTAGGTGCCATATCAATGTGTTTTTCTGTATAAATCTAAAAATCAAGGGCAAATATATTCTTTATCATTCATTTTACAAAGTGTCTTGCTCCTATCAGACTAAGTCTTCTAAGTGTTATATGATCCAAACATTTATTTATCACTTGCTCTACACAAAGTATGATATTTGGATGGGGAGATACAAAAATGATGTAGGCCCTGACCTCTAAGGAAAACATAATGATTTACATACACTAGCTAGATTTACCACAGAGCAGAATAAAGTTAGATGGGATAGTACAAGCAGAGTCTCTGTTTCCTATTCCCTTTGTTTTCTGCTTAATATGCAATATAGTCCTCTGATCAAGGGCTCAATAAATTGTTTAGTTTATAAATTATGGAAATATTCATTTTCATAAACACAGGTATTCCCAATAAGATGGATATTAGAATGAAATGCCTTTATTGGACCAATTATTCGCAACCCAGGGCACTTAGTAAAAGATAGCATGCAGAGAGTTGATTGAGAAGTTGTATTAGCACAGTCAATTTTGTCAAAATGCATTTTCTTTTTGGTTTTTATTATCCTGCAAAACCTAGCCTGCAGGATCAACTCTTTCCACACACACAGGATTAATCCATTTTCGAATGCATAGCAATTTAATGCGGGGGAGTTCCTTATGCAAGCAATTCTCTGAGAAATTTAACAGGCTACAAAGAAAGTGGAGTTGATTATTATTAAGCAGTGTAAACAAGCCATGAGATTGTTGTACATTTAGGACAACAAGATAAATACACATCTCATCTCAAATTATACCTATCACAGTCTAATGAAACAGTGCACATGGATTTTCTTTTTCTCTAGACTATGATACTTAGCTTCTGTAATTCTTTGTAAATACTGCTGTAACCCCTTGATTTAAAATCTGAGCGTTCGAATCTTATAGTTTAGTCATGTTGCTAGTTACTGAGAAATAAAATAATAAAAATGAGGGAAAAGATACTGTTATACATTAAACATAATGGTATATTCCAAATACAACCCAGTTATTTTCATAAATTTGAGTATATAAAAGCTTGAGAGAGTATATGGCTATATTCTAGATATATTTCAAAGTAGACCTTAGTCTTGTCCTTCCAAAATACAGATATTAATCAAATGTTTTCTGATGCTTATAAAACATTGAATTTGGCATCATCTTCAATTCAACTTATCATAAATAGGAACTGAATAAACCAGAAATTTAAAGCTCTTAATTGGACATTGGACATCCTTTAAGCTTCACAAATCTATTCATGATGGATTTCATATGGTAAGGGATAATATGGTGCCTAAAAAGCTTAATGCAGTGATAAAGTTTATACTACTAAAGGCTATTTTAGGACTTAGAAGAATTTGGTTATTTTTTTTTTAACGTAGTGATACATGAGGTTTTGAAAAGTCAAGCAAATTCTTTAAAGATTAATACATTTAACATACTATTATTATAATATATAGACTTTGTTTTCCATGAATTCCATAGGAAGTAATACAAACTAAGAAACTGAGGCTAGAGAGACATTCACCAGCAAGTTAATGAGTGACAAAAATCGAGACAAATTCATGGGTCTCTTGAATCTTGATTTAAGATTCCTTCAATTAGGCGTGTGTGTGTGTAAGAGAGACAGAGAGAGAAAGAAAGATGGGGAGAAAGAGCAAGAGAGAGAGAAAGACAGACTTCAAATTAAACATCAAGTGCTACCTTATCATTTATGAATTATAACTTTATTTTCATTCTTATAGTTAATCAGCTGCACTTTGTTTGTTTTTAGTTGTCAAGAAAAAGCACCTGAAACTATTATAAGAGCATTACTCTTCAAAATGAAATCTAATAATAGTTTCCATTTGACTTAACTCTAGTGGCTATAATCAAGGCATTATTTACCATTTAAGATAATATTCAATGTAGAGAACATATATATAAATTAAAATATTATTACATATTTATCAATTATCCCTTGTATTGATGCACATACAAACAGATGCACCCTTGTTCTCCATTCTAATATAGGAAAAGTGAGTCTCCAAAAAAATACCTTTGAAAAGTTTAAGCAAATAGTTGATGAAGTATTTGTTACTTCTTTTTATCAAGTTGAGGGAAATGAGTTAGTAGTTTTACATGGTAAATGCCAAAACTTCTAGAAACCCTTCTCACACACTAGCAACAAGAGGCAACTCAAAATAAACTGTCTAAACAGTATATTACTTAATTAGGTAGCAGATTGATCAATGTTCTCAGTGGAATTCTTTCCCATAACTTATCAGACAAGTGGGAGTTACCCAATAGGTATGATTTTAGTACATTCTGCATCAGCTGAATCTACCTTAATGAACTTGGTCTGAATTCCCTATCTCCTTCAAGGGGGGGCAAATTCCTGCCACAGATGACTTTTTACCATTCCCAGTGAAGAAAAGGGCCAATTCCATATAACGTTTATAAAACTGTATAAACATAGCTTATTAATCCTTTGGGTTGAAAGGTAGTATATAAATGTAAGATATTAAAGTGCTTAACCAAAAGCACCTTTTTTATATCATCCGTCAAGCTGAATAAACAAAAATGAAAAAGGACATAATATATAACTGCTGGCATATCCATCAAAAATAGCCACAGCTATTCCATTTTTGGTCAATTATTTTTGTACAGCCTTAAGTTCCAAAGATTTCAAAATCCTTGTTGAAATGTAACTCCACACTTTCACCTACCTCCTCCATCACTGCTTAAATAACTTTCTAAGTGCTAGCATAAACAAAACTGCGTATCCTTGCTTTATAAGGTTTTATAGTATAAATATCCTCTCTGGATATCAAGCCATTAAAGGTAATAGTTAAATTTTAAAAGAACTCAAAGTCAGGGGGATATTACTCAAATGAAATTAATTTCCATTTTCCTCAGGACTAGTTGGAGCATGGCCATGTTCTTCATTTTTCCTGTAGATTCTATGGTCCAACTGAAGTGGATTTGGAGACAACCTGAGTCCATCAGTGAGGGCTCCTATCCCTTTTTAGAACAAGTAACTTACTTGTTTCTTACTTGATTTCTGATTTCAATTCAAACATCCCCTGGCACTCCCTAAGTATGGGATAAGGCATATTTTAGTGTGGGAAATAGGGGGCCTATTCCAATATATTGTTGAGGGGGCAGGAGTGGGGTTAGTATGAATTAAAGTTATTGGCAATATATGACTAAGAACAAATGGGTTCATGACATCATCAAGGTCATCATTATCAGAGCCTAAACTTATTCACTATTCAATATGTGCTATTCACTGTGCTAAGCACTTTGCATCCGCTCTTTAATTATCCTAATAATCTTATAAGGGCGATATTAATATTTATTTATTTGAGATGGAGTTTCACTCTTGTTGCCCAGGCTAGAGTGCAGTGGCACGACCTTGGCTCACTGCAACCTCCACCTTCCAGTTTCAAACAATTCTCCTACCTCAGCCTCCCACATAGCTGGGATTAAAGGTGCCCACCACCACGCTCTGCTAATTTTTGTATTTTTAGTAGAGACAGGGTTTCACCATGTTGATCAGGCTGGTCTCGAACTGCTGACCTTGTGATCCACCCACCTCAGCCTCCCAAAGTGCTGGGATTACAGGTGTGAGCCACCACACCCAGCCGGGAGATATTAATACTATAGATTCCAGTTCAGAGACTAAGTAACTGAGATTACACTCTTAAAGATGAAAGTTTTATAAGGGCATGGAGCTAATCTAGGTTGACTTCTAGAACACATTGCTCTGGAAGATCTATCAATTGTTCATACTCAGGCCAAAGGCAATGGTAAGAAATCTATAAGCAGCTTTTGGGCTGAAATTTAAGGTCAATGGTGAAGTTAGTATTTCTATATGATGTGGTATAAGGTAAGGAATCTTTTTGGGATGGGGAGGGGCTTCACCTAAAAGATTTGTCTTTCACTGTGCAAAGTATATAACATAAGAAAGAGAAAATGTCATTTGCCCACCTGTAAGAAGTATGGGTGTGGAGTGAGGAGAAAAAATATTGATAGATATTGTAGAGAAGGAGGAAGAATTTCAGTGGCCAGCCATTGGTAGCCAAATGTCTAAGGCACTACCACAACTGTAGGCAAAAGTTCTGAGCTTTCAATCATAGCTTGATCTGTGAATGCACCAGGCTGATCTTACCGTAGAATCACCCCTCAGGTATCCCAGGAAGACCCTTATACTAATATTAGCACTAATATTTGTGCTGTTCTCTAATTTTCTTAGGTTCCTTCCGTTATTCCACTCTTTATGTCCTGTGGAAATTTGGAGATCAAATCCAAAAATCCTACTTTCATATCAAAGCAAACCAAGATTCAGAATGAGTCCCAGCTTGACACTTGACAACTGTGTTGAATTTAAGGAGAACTCTTTTATATATGGTTTAAAAACATGGTCTTGGAGGCTGAACTGATTTTAGTCATTTTTTCAGAGGTAGAATAATGTACATGGTGTGGAAGAGCAGAGGGAAGTTGCTTCAAAGTTCCATTCATGAAACTTTTAGTTGATGTCATACAAAAGTATTGTGTTATATTCTCAAACCATCAAATTAATAATAGCACACAAGCAACTGTTATATAATTTAGAATAAGAAAAATTTCCATAAGAGGGTAACAAAGAGCTATGTGAGATTCTATGGGGAAGAATTAAAATGAAAAACAGAAATTCTCCTTGAAAGATATGGCAGCACAGAAGAACACCACAATCTTATGCCACTTTGTTAGGCCATTATTGGAGGAGGTTTGAAGATAGATTAAACAAAAAAATCATACAATGTTGGGCTAGAATTTAAACATATCTAGGATACCAGACGTTAGAAACACCACCATGGGAAAAAATAGGGTATTGGATTAGAAAAGTTCTAGACCATGGAATATCTGTGGAGGAAACCTGACTTGTCAGACGAACACAAAAGTAGTATAAGATAGCCCTTGATTTGAAGCTAATAGGGGCACGGAGCATAGAGTTCCTCATACATTGATCTGTAAGCCTCCTCTGTGTAAGGAAGGACTAATTGTCTGCTATTCTTACTAAAGCTCTTTAAGGTTATGGGCATATTTTCATCATTATAGTCTTAGCACAAAAATAGAGCTGGGTATAGAACTATCATTCAACAAATATTGGATGAATGGATGAGTAAAAGAAGTGTTATGCACATGAATGCTGAAAAGGCTACAGGAATTAGGAATCACTGGGAACTAAGGTGAAATTGGGAATCATGGATTCATATTTATTTACTATGAGTTTAAGACTTGCTCTTCTCTAGCCCTAGACTTGGTGCTATTGAACCTCTAAAGTCTACACCTATCTTGTGTATGGATGGGTGTATCTTGGAGCAAATTGCAGTGTCTCTAGGACTGGGAATAGCAAAAGAGAATGAATTGGGCATGTAGCTTTGGGCATGATACATGAAAATATCTCACATCCTTCAGATCATGGCCTTAACTCTCCAGTATCTTTCCTGATCATTTCACTGGGTAGCTCCAGAGACAACTTACAGGTTAAGGGAGGCTGCTGGAGAGTGCAATTCAAGCACAGATATGAAGAGTTTGCCCAAAATGCATTGTAGATTTAAAAGAATAAGTGAAGGGACAAGGTGTTAATAACAGTAAGAGAGAACAGAACTTAATGGCTTTATGTTCTTTATCTTCATGGTCAGGAAGAGTAAATATTTGTCAGAAAATGTATGCATGAAATAACTAAGGTAGAGGACAACTGTTTGTCTAAGGTGGTAGCATTGCACATTATATATACTAATACTGTTCTTATCTTAAAAAGCTCTTAAATCAATGTTTATGGTAGACGTTTGTTTTCATCATTTCCAGGTATTAATAAACAGGGATCACTTGGATTACATACTCATGAAAATTTACAGTTAGTCATGTTTATTTATGGACACTTAGTATTTTTGAGGCCTCTGACAAAGCCATCTCTCTCACACACTTTTTAAAGTTAGGCCAGATTTAATTTAAGCTCTACTGCTTTGTACCTCAGGCATTTATTATCTTTTTGTCATGTAAAATGTTAACTTGGAAAAGTAGTTAGGCTATTTTTTTTTCTGTATTCCAATGGTCTATTATTACAAATATTTATACATAAAAATATAATAATTATTTTTAAAAGATGAATGGAAGTATAATTTGAAAAGTAAGAAAACAAGAGCATGATTTGGATGACATGATTAACAGTACCACAGCAACAAATATATTTCTAGAACACTGTATATAATGTAGCCTTTCTGACCCAGCCATCAGCAGGGAATTCTATTTTGAGTTGGTTTCCTAAGAGGAAAACGAGTCATTCTGAAACATTTACCTTTATTCGCCTTACCCTTTATATCCAATGGCATTATTTAGAAATAGGTAGTCACCGTTGGAAATTAAGGGGGTTTGTGGTTATGGAAAAGTTCCTACTATAAATCTACGATGACTACCACCTG
Source organism: Pan troglodytes (assembly GCF_028858775.2). NCBI lineage: Eukaryota > Metazoa > Chordata > Mammalia > Primates > Hominidae > Pan > Pan troglodytes. Next base: position 151,958,267 of record NC_072404.2, on the reverse strand, counting down.
ACAAGATATAAAATGGCTAAATTTTGAGCTGAGATTGTTTTTAGATTTACTCATTAACATTTAATGCTTTCTCTATGACAGATAGTTCTCAAATTAGGTTTCTGAGACACACACACACATACCCCACACATACACACATCCATAGACACACACGATAGGCAGAGACACAGAGCAGGTGTATCTCCTCCACAGGAATTTTTGTATGATGCCAGAAAAATAAATCCCATGTTCTGACTACAAAAGCACATATTTTTATTATAATAGATGCGAACTTAAAATGAATCCATGTGAAAAAAGAGAGACAATATTCTTAGAGGCAAAGATTAAAGAAACTGGACATATTGAATTCAGATTTCTAATTAATAACAACATACCTAGAGTGCAAATATTGACCCATTTTCTGAAATGCAAGTCTATTTTCAGCTTTTTTCTGTACTACTGTCTTTCATATCATTTGTTCACAAATCTCCACATTGACTGTCTGCCTCTTCTGGAGTCATAAAACATGATAACATTTTTAGGATGTCATAACATTCATATTGCCAACCGCATGGCATATATTTACTTCAATCTGAGAATCTAAAGCATTTGGCACTATTGACCCCTTCCTCTTGCACAATTTTCTCCTTTCTATAATACTCCTCTCTCCTGAAGCTCCTTTCTCTTTTCCCATTACATGTCTTATTTATGGACCACTTTTATTCTGGCTTGCTTCTAGATACTGGTACATTACTCAAGTCTGTTCTCAGTAGTATTTTTTGTTGTTTTAGGTGAAATAATCAAATTATGAGGCTTAAGTTATGCCTCTATGTTATGCCTCTCCAACTTGAATCCCCATCTGGACCTTCCCCCAGAGCTTACATTTATATATTTGATCCTATTAATCAATTCAATGGAGAGATTGCACAATCTCACTTTGTTCAAACCAAAGTTATCATGTACCTCTTCGAACCTGTCTACATCTTTTATTTTCTATTTTAGGTGATGACTCCTAGGGTTGTTCCCTCACCCTTATCTAATATTCAACAATAATCTGCATATCTTACCTTCTACTTCACATGTATTCCCTCAGGAAAAGTCTCAGTTCATGTTTTTATTGTATCTTATCTAGATCATAAAATTAACTCTTAACTGTCTCCCCTAAATATATTGTCTCTGACACAATATTTCCAAAATATTCCTTTATATTAATAGGAATTAAAGAATTCTTATTAATAAAGTAATATCTCTGCTTAATACCTTCAAGAGGCTATCCCCAACATTTATAATGAAGTTCAATAATTTTTACATAGGACATAAGCTCCTGCATAATTTCCTGTTTCCTACTTGTCTCTCGCTGTTTCTCTACCTATACTCTTTCTCCTTCCTCCTTTTTTATTTACTAACTTCCCACATTCTGAATCATTATCTTCCCTTTTTTTTAACCTAACAAAGATCTACTCATGTTACCAAAAGTCAGTTGAAATATTATCTTTTCTAGGTAGTCTTCCCTAACACTATAACTCATTTCAATAAGGCAACACTAGGCTCCTTGTTAACCTCATTGGTACCTTTATAATAGCACTACCTGGTAACCAGTGATTTTCTTCATCATTTCATTAAGTAAACCATGAAACCTTAGATTCATCCTTTGAGCATAAGGATGAGTCTGTATCTCCTTTCTTTCATAACCTACACACATTTTATCAGAAAATCCTCTTGATTCTACCTTCAAAATACGTGTGGAATCTTGCCATTTCACACTACTGTCTCTACCTCCCTAGTACAACATACCAACATGAGCCAGAATTTCTACAACTTTTTAACTGGCCTCCCGTGACTTCCCTTGACTCCAAACAGTTCATTATAAACACAGCAGCCAGAGTGATCATTTTTAAACGTAAGTCAGTTCATGCCATTTCTCTGCTCAAAACTCCAGCATGCTTCCTCATTTCACATGCAGAAAAAGCCAAACTCTGCAAGGGCCTACATAATCAGGTTCTCTAAACCCTCTCTGACTTCAACTCCTCCCCACTCCACCTGCCATCACACTTGGCTTCTCTACCACTGGATCATATCACCTCAGGGCTTTTGTGTTGGCTATTCTTGCCTCATAGAGCCACGTGGGTAACCCTCTTACCTATATGAAATTTGTGTCCAAGTGTTACTTTCTCACTGAGACTTAACCATAGCACCATACTTAAAATTGCAGCCTGCAATTCCTATTAGCCTCTTCTTGCCACTTTACTCATTTATCCCATAGTATTTATTCCCTTCTAATGTATTACTAATTGTGATATTTATTTATTTTCTGCTTCACTCTTCTTGAATATGGTGCACAGGGGCAGTGTTTTCTGTTTTGTTCACTTATGTATTCCCATCGAGAACCCCAGGTTTGGCTGACTGTGAAGGTCTTTTCCTGACAAAGTGAACCTGTAAAGACTGGAAAAGGTGACTGATTTTTAAATGTGCAGAAACAATGCAAGAATATAAAGATCATAGAGAATTAAAGCAACACGACACCTTCAAAGAAACTAACAAAGCTCCAATAACTGATGATATGGTTTGGCTGTGTCCCTACCCAAATTTCATCTTAAATAAGGAAGAAAAAATAAAGGACTTCAGAGCAGTCAGAGAACAATTAACAAAATAGCAAGTTCTTACCTATCAATAATTAGTTTAGATGTAAATGTACTCTTTTTAAATCAAAAGACATAGAGTGGCTGTATACATTTAGAAAAAATTTAAAAACAAGGTACAATGGGCCAGGTGCGGTGGCTCACGCCTGTAATCCCAACACTTTGGGAGGCCAAGGTGGGTGGATCACAAGGTCAGGAGTGCCAAGGTGGGTGGATCACAAGGTCAGGAGTACGAGACCAGCCCGACCAACATGGTGAAACCCTGTCTCTACTAAAAATACAAAAATTAGCCAGGTGTGGTGGCGTGTGCCTATAATTCCAGCCACTCAGGAGGCTGAGGCAGGAGAATCGCTTGAACCCAGGAGGCGGAGGTTGCAGTGAGCCAAGATCAGCCTGGGCGACAGAGCGAGACTCCATCTCAAAAAAACAAACAAACAAGCAAACAAAAACAAAACAAAACAAAACAAAAACAAGGTATAGTGATATTCTACCTACAAGCTATCACTTTAGCTTTAAGGACAAACATAGTCTGAAAGTGAAAAGATGGAAAAAAAATATTTCATGCATATGGTAAACAAAAGAGAGCAGAGGTAGCCATACTTACATCAGACAAGATAGACTTTAAGTCACGAATGTATTCCAAATGCCTAAAACAATGCCTGTCAAATAGCGGTATTTAAGTAAATATTTACTAAATCAAAGAGTAAACAAATGAATAAATGAAAATAGAATTCATAAGTTATTTCTCTATTTCTAATCCTAGGATAGTGCATGACACACACATACAGTGGTGGCTGAACAACTGATATTACTAGATTAAACATGTAAATGAATTAATGAATCCAAGAATGAACATAAAGGCAGTAGTGATTAAAGGAAAGGTTGGAAGACATAGTGGGGTACACAAAAATAAAGATATAGCCTCTAATTTAAAGATGCTTCCCAACTAGAAAGTATAGGCAACATATGCAATTGTAAAACACATCTAAAATTCAGAAAGAATTTCTAGTCTTGACTCTCCTATTCTGCTTTGGAAACTACACTATTGCTGGTTAGCTAAACTGCCAAACTTTCATCAGCATTTCTCACAATTTCCACTAGGACCCTAACTATTTTTATATCTTAAATTCTCTCTTATTCCACAGACTAGCTAATGTTCTCTTCATAGACAGTCCTAACATCATTTTTTGTTATTGCATATGAGAAGATGGAAGCAACACAAAAAGAAGATGTTGCTATAGTTTTAGATGAGATGGTTATTTTTTCTTCAAAAGAAAGCCATTTGAGTATTTTGCTTTTAATCAATATTTGCTCACAGTTTATTGTGTTTGGATTAATGGAGATGATTTTGTCAGTTTCTGAATTCTATTTTCCATCATGTAGATTTTTGTGTGAAATAAATGAAAAAGTTAACCTACACAAGACATTCATTTCTTCTGTAATTTAAATTTTCATTTAATTTGTATAAGATGCTTAAGAAAGAATAATTAGAATAACAGTGAGATACAAGAGTATGGAGAAACCAGCAAGGAGAAAATAAAGGAGAACTCAGATAAACAAAGGACCTTTATACAAATAGAATGCAGAAGGTTCTGAAATGTTGTATAAGACTTGTGAGTCCTTTTGAATCTTAAAAGAAAGGTTTTTTGCATCTTACTATGACCAGTCACTCTGCCACTCTAAGTATGAAAAGAGAAATGGTCAATCGGGTTTCTAATACAAATACTTAAACGCTCTTGCCAAAGGCAGTAGGGGTTTTATATTAGTTCATTCTCACACTGCTATCAAGATACTACCTGAGACTGGGTAAGTTATATATAATTATATATACGTATATATATACACACACACACACATACACACACACATATATATATACATACTGTATGTGTATGTGTATATAAACACATATACACATACTGTATGTGTATGTGTATATAAACACATATACACATACTGTATGTGTATGTGTATATAAACACATATACACATACTGTATGTGTATGTGTATATAAACACATATACACATACTGTATGTGTATGTGTATATAAACACATATACACATACTGTATGTGTATGTGTATATAAACACATATACACATACTGTATGTGTATGTGTATATAAACACATATACACATACTGTATGTGTATGTGTATATAAACACATATACACATACTGTATGTGTATGTGTATATAAACACATATACACATACTGTATGTGTATGTGTATATAAACACATATACACATACTGTATGTGTATGTGTATATAAACACATATACACATACTGTATGTGTATGTGTATATAAACACATATACACATACTGTATGTGTATGTGTATATAAACACATATACACATACTGTATGTGTATGTGTATATAAACACATATACACATACTGTATGTGTATGTGTATATAAACACATATACACATACTGTATGTGTATGTGTATATAAACACATATACACATACTGTATGTGTATGTGTATATAAACACATATACACATACTGTATGTGTATGTGTATATAAACACATATACACATACTGTATGTGTATGTGTATATAAACACATATACACATACAGTATGTGTATGTGTATATAAACACATATACACATACAGTATGTGTATATGTGTATATAAACACATATACACATACAGTATGTGTATATGTGTATATAAACACATATACACATACAGTATGTGTATATGTGTATATAAACACATATACACATACAGTATGTGTATATGTGTATATAAACACATATACACATACAGTATGTGTATATGTGTATATAAACACATATACACATACAGTATGTGTATATGTGTATATAAACACATATACACATACAGTATGTGTATATGTGTATATAAACACATATACACATACTGTATGTGTATGTGTATATAAACACATATACACATACTGTATGTGTATATAAACACATATACACATACTGTATGTGTATATAAACACATATACACATACTGTATGTGTATGTGTATATATACACATACAGTATGTGTATATGTGTTTATATACACATACAGTATGTGTATATGTGTTTATAAACACATATACACATACAGTATGTGTATGTGTATATAAACACATATACACATACTGTATGTGTATATAAACACATATACACATACTGTATGTGTATATGTGTATATAAACACATATACACATACTGTATGTGTATATGTGTATATAAACACATATACACATACTGTATGTGTATATGTGTATATAAACACATATACACATACTGTATGTGTATATGTGTATATAAACACATATACACATACTGTATGTGTATATGTGTATATAAACACATATACACATACTGTATGTGTATATGTGTATATAAACACATATACACATACTGTATGTGTATATGTGTATATAAACACATATACACATACTGTATGTGTATATGTGTATATAAACACATATACACATACTGTATGTGTATATGTGTATATAAACACATATACACATACTGTATGTGTGTATGTGTATATAAACACATATACACATACTGTATGTGTGTATGTGTATATAAACACATATACACATACTGTATGTGTATGTGTATATAAACACATATACACATACTGTATGTGTATGTGTATATAAACACATATACACATACTGTATGTGTATGTGTATATAAACACATATACACATACTGTATGTGTATGTGTATATAAACATATACACATACTGTATGTGTATGTGTATATAAACACATATACACATACTGTATGTGTATGTGTATATAAACACATATACACATACTGTATGTGTATGTGTATATAAACACATATACATATATGTGTATATAAATGTATATAAAAATATATATGTATATATAAATGTATATATGTATATATAAATATATATACATATATGTATATAAATATATATATTTATATATATAAAGGTTTAATTGACTCACAGTTCTTCATGGCTGGGAAGGCCTCAGGAAACTTACAATTATGGCAGAAGATGAAAGGGAAGCAAGACACATCTTACATGGCAGCAGGAGAAAGAAAAGAGAGAGCGAGGAAGTACCACACTTTAAAACCAGCAGCTGTCATGAAAACTCACTCACTATCACAAGAACAGCATGGGGGAAACCACCCCCGTGATCCAATTACCTCCCACCAGGTCCCTCACTCAACACATTGGAATTACAATTTGAGATGAGATTTGGGTGGGGACACAGAGACAAACTATATCAGGTGTTATTTATTATGCTGTGATAATAAATGCTTTAGTTTGGTGCCAGTCAGTATACTATCTGGAGTACCAATTCCTTAGATAACCAAATTCAAGCTAACATTAAATTAGCCCAGTATTAATCACCAGAAAAAGTGCAGTGCTAAATACTGAAAAGAGCACTTAAATGAAGGGGGTGGCTTAAAAAGATTGTAGTGGTAAGGCACATAAATAAAAGCAAAAATAATTGCATTCTATTTTAAGCAAAGGTCATGGAAACTCTTATTTTCTTAAGTTATGGCAAAAATCAATTAGTCTAAAATTGGAAATTTTTTCTGTCAGACAGTGCCAAGCCCAGGAGAAATCATTAAGTTTGACACCGCTAATAAAACAGACAATTTTTCATTTAATATGTAGTTCTCCCTAAGAATATCACCTCAGAAAATTATCCATCAATAGAAAAGCCTGCACTTCTATGTATACATTTTTATCTGCTATCTGAGAAGAAAAAAATCCACATGAGACAATTAGAAAGACAGACAATGGGTGTGTGCATTACCGAAGATGCAGTTAATATTAAAAGAAAAAAACTGATTTGAGAACTATATGGCCCAGGTTTTAATTCTACTTCAGCTCTCACTGTGAGATCTCAGACAGGTTACTCAATCTCTTTAAATCTTAGTTATAACAATTTTTTAAAACTTTAGATATGATGTCACAAAGATGGTATGGTAAGATATACCAGCCTACATTCTCCCACCAAAAGACAAACATAGACAGCTAGCCATAAACATAAGTAGTTAAAAAAGGGTTCAAGGGCTCATTAAAGAAGCTGCAGCAACACTGTGGACCACCCTCCCCCTCCCCCAAGCCTCAAAAAAAATAACCTGGAGAATATCCATTTATAAAGGATCACTAGTGAGACCAGTACTAGGTATGCTAGTGAGACCAGCATACCTAGGACACCAGGAGGCAGCTAGAAACAAAGAAGAAGGGGGAAGGCTACAGGTATTACCCACAAATCTGGAACCACTGTGGTTCCCAGTGGCCTCCTCTGCAGAGGACAGTGGCATTTTTTTCTACTGAGGTAATGAACAGCCCATCATGCTGAGGAAATCCACAGAAGGAGACATTGGCACACCCCTCCTTCTGCCAATAAATGGCAGTGGAGGCAGCTGCACCCCAAGCTTCAGCTCAGCCACTAAAGAGAGTGACCCCACCCTGACTCCAGAGCTGCTATAACTCTGTACAAGCCTGTGTTTCTATTTTCAGCTCCCCAGCTGCTTCACAAGCATCTACTTGCATATTGGTACCAAAACAGAAGTAGAGGTACCTGTGTCCTGGGCACCAGTGCTCTTATCATCCCAAATCCCAAAACTATAGTCCTTTACATATGCCAATGTGTCAGGTCTCAGGTAAGTGGCCACTGCCTGGGTGCCACTCAACAGACAGCCATACCACAATCACCATAAACTGGCCTGCAAGCCAGACCCAGGCCAAGAGTGATCCCCTTAGCTAAAACATCTCCAGTGGGAGAAAAAGAGATTGAGAGGATCTTAGCAGCCATCAGCTCTGAAGACCTCAATAACCATTGCCGTCACTGAGGATACCTGCAATCTTTGTCAACACCTATCTCGGCTGACAAAGCTGTACAGAGACTACAGAGCTGAACTCCTTTGTATCAGAGCCACTGCACTTCATCCAGAAGCACCCTCACAAACCCTGTAGGGGAAGATCTTCCAGAAAAACTAGCTGTACAATCTAGAAGACGAGATAGCTCCATCAATGTATAGACATCAATATAAAGCAATAAGAAACATGAAAAACAGAGGAGATATAACACCACCAAAACAACACAATAATTTCACAGTAACTTATCCCAAAGAAATGGAGATTAAAAAAACTGCTAGACAAAGAATTCAAAATGTTCTAAGGAAACTTAGTAAACTTTATTTAAGAAAATACAGAGCAACAGTTTAACAAAATCAGAAAACAATGAACAACCAAAACAAGCAATGTAACAGAGAGATAGAAATAATTTTTAAATATAAATTTTATGGCCAAAAATATACAATGAATAAAATTTAAAATGCAATAGAGTATTGACAGCAGCATTGATCAGGCAAAAGAAAAAATCTGTTAACTTGAAGACAGGTTACTGGAACATGTATAATCAAAAGAAAAAAAAGAATGAAAAGTGTGATGGTTAATACTGAGTGTCAACTAGATTGGATTGAAAGATACAAAGTATTGGTCCTGGGTGTGTGTGTGAGAGAGAGTATTGCCAAAAGAGATTAAAATCTGAGTCCAGTGGGCTGGGAAAGGCAGACCCACTCTTAATCTGAGTGGGCACAATCTAATCAGCTGCCAGCGTGGCTAGAATATAAGCAAGCAAAGAAAAACATGTGAAAAGAGAGACTGGCCTAGCCTCCCAGCCTACATCTTTCTCCTGTGCTGGATGCTCCCTGCCCTTGAACATCAGACTCCAAGTTCTTCAGTTTTGGACCTTGAATTTGCTCTCCTTGCTCCTCAACCTGCAGATGGCCTATTGTGGGACCTTGTGATCATATGAGTTAATACTTAATAAACTCATATATATATATATATATATATATATATATATACATATACACACACACACACACACACACACACATATATATATTTTTTCATTAGTTCTGTCTCTCTAGAGAACCCTGACTAATACAGATTTTGGTACCAGGAGTGGTTCTAGAGGAGCAGAATATTAAGGAAGGAGTTCTTTCATTGGTTTTGGGGATTCTGGAGTTGGATGCTTAATATGATTAGACTATAAAATGCTAAGGACTCTACTTCTAATAGTATGGAGAACACTGATAGTCATTGGAGTGAACTCTTTAGAGAGTTATGCAAAACAAATGCCTTTCACACTCCTGATTCATTGCTCATGAGAGGCAAGGAGTTTAGTGACTCTATACATAGAACCTTTGACTGTATGTGGAGAACCAAGAACATAATGAAGTTGGTTGGTTGCTCCTAAATTCAGTGAACAAAGTGATGAAAGAAAATGATGCACTCAGGGATTCTATCTCCCAGCTCTAGAAGCCAATACTGAGCCTCAAATTTTCTAAGATTGCCATGAGTGAGTCTTATCTCCTGTAGAGAAAGAGCTGAAATTGTAGAAAAACAGAAACAAGGTCTTATGTGACTGGCTGACCTGCAACGAAAGGTGCATGCACAGCCTCGTCAGGTATCTACTGTTAAAGTGAGTGCATTGATTGGAAAATAATGGGAACCTGCAACTTGGAATGGGGACATGTGGGAGGACCCTAATGAATCTGGGGATGCTGAGTTTGTAAACTCTGATGAAACTTTGTCAGAAGAGATGGCTTCCCCATCCCCAGTAGCGGCAACATCCCCTCCTCAACCTATGCTGCCCTCAGCCTTTCCACCTTTGAGGAGATAAACCCTACACTGCCTAACAGTGATGGCCTCCCCTGAGGCAGTTGCTAGGAAAGATAACATTGATTCTTCTCAGGAGCCCCCCCATGAGGAGATGCACTATTCTTGAAAAGAACTGCTTGAGTTTTCTAATTTATATAAACAGAAATCTGGAGAACAGGCATGGGAATGGATTTTAAGGGTGTGGGATAATGGTGGAAGGAACACAGAGTTGCATCAGGATGAATTTATTGATTTGGGCCCACTAAGCAGGGACTCTACATTTAATGTTGCAGCTCAGGAGTTATACAAGGCTCTAATAGTTTATTTTCTTGGTTAGTTGAAATATGGATTAAAAGATGGCCCACCATGAATGAGCTGGGAATGCCTGATCTCCCTTGGTTTAATGTAGAGAAAGGGATCCAAAAGCTTAGGGAGATTGGAATGGAGGAGTGGATTAGTCACTTTAGACTTATTTCCTCCAAGCTGGGAGGGTCCAGAAGATATACCCTTGATCAATGCCTCGCAAAATAGATTTGTGAAGTCAGCACCTGCATCTTTGAAAAGCCCTACAATTGCTCTTCTCTGTATGTCAGATCTAATGGTGGGAACCACAGCCACTCCACTACAAAATTTAAATACAATGGGAATAATTGGATCTTAAGGTAGCAGGGGCCAGGTGGCAGCAGTCAACTGTCAAAGGCAAGGTGGGCATAGGTACTGTACTGGATGGCAGAGACAAAGCAGCAATCAAAATAGTCTGACTCATGTAGAGCTCTGGCATTGGCTAATTAATCACGGTGTTCCTAGAAGTGAAATTGATAGGAAGCCATCTGCATTCCTACTTAATTTATACAAGCAGAAAACTTCTAGGTCAAATGAACAAAAGACTAATTTGAATTATAAAAACAGAGAATCATGGCCCCTCAATTTCCAGACTTGAGCCAGTTTACAGACCCAGAATCCCTTGAGTGAAGGGGAGGCCAGGTCCCCTTGAAGAAAGACCCCACTACATTACTGACAATTTATGCAGTGAATCTTTCTCCCATCCTTCCTCAAGGTGACCTCTAGCCTTTTACTAGGGTAACTGTGCACTGGGGGAAGGGAAATGATCAGACATTCCTGGGACTACTGGACACTGGATCTGACCTGACATTGATTCCAGGGGACCCAAAACATCATTGTGGTCCTCCAGTTAAAGCAGGAGCTTATGAAGGTCAGATAATTAATGGAGTTTTAGCTCAGGTCTGACTTACAGTGGGTCCAGAGGGTTCCCAAACTCATCCTGTGGTCATTTTCCAAGCACCAGAATGCATAATTGGCATAATTAGCAGCTGGCAGAACCCCAACATTGGTGCCCTGACTGGTAGGGTGAGGGTTATTATGGTGGGAAAGGCCAAATGGAAGCCATTAGAGCTGCCTTTACCTAGAAAAATAGTAAATCAAAAACAACACCATATTCCTGAAGGGATTGCAGAGATTGCTGCCACCATCAAAGACTTGAAAGATGCAGGGGTGGTGATTCCCACCACATCCCCATTCAACTCTCCCATTTGTCCTGTGCAGAAGACACATGGATCTTGGAGAATGACAGTGGATTATTGTAAACTTAACCAAGTGGTGACTCCAATTGCAGCTGCTGTACCGGATGTGGTTTCATTTCTTGAGCAAATTAACACATCTCTTGGTACCTGGTATGCAGCCATTGACTTGGCAAATGCCTTTTTCTCCATTCCTGCCCATAAGGTCCATCAGAAGCCATTTGCCTTCAGCTGGCAAGGCCACAATATACCTTTACTGTACTACCTCAGGACTATATCAACTCTCCGGCTTTGTGACATAATCTTATTTGGAGGGACCTTGACGACTTTTTTGCTTCTGCAAGATATCACACTAGTCCATTACATTGATGACATTATGCTGATTGGATCCAATGAGTAAGAAGTAGCAAACACATTCGACTTATTGGTGAGACATTTGCATGCCAGATGATAGGAAATAAATCCAACTAAAATTCAGGGAACTTCTACCTCAGTAAAATTTCTAGGGGTCCAGTGGTGTGGAGCCTGTCGAGATAGTTCTTCTAAGGTGAAGGATAAGTTGCAGCATTTGGCCCCTCCTACAACCAAAAAAGGGGCATAATGCCTAGTGGGCCTATTTGGATTTTGGAGGCAACGCGTTTCTCATTTAGCTGTATTACTCCAGCCCATTAATTGAGTGACCTGAAAGGTTGCCAGTTGTGAGTGGGGTCCAGAACAGGAGAAGGCTCTACAACAGGCCCAGGCTTCTGTGCAAGCTGCTCTGCCACTTGGGCCATATGGACCCAGCAGATCCAATGGTGCTTGAGGTGTCAGTGGCAGATAGGGATGCTGTTTGGAGTATTTGGCGGGCCCCCATAGGTGAATCACAGGGGAGGCCTCTAGGATTTTGGAGCAAGGCCCTCCCATCTTCTGCAGATAACTACTCTCCTTTTGAGAGACAGCTCTTGGCCTGTTACTGGGCTTTGGTAGAAACTGAACGTTTGACTATGGGTCATCAAGTCACCATGAGACCTCAACTGCCCATCATGAACTGAGTGCTATCTGACTCATCTAGCCATAAAGTGGGTGGTGCACAGCAGCATTCCATCATCAAATGGAAGTTGTATATACATGATCAGGCTCAAACAGGTCCTGAAGGCACAAGTAAGTTTCACGAAGTGGCTCAAATACCCATTGGTCTCCAGTCCTGCCACCCTGCCTTCTCTCCCCTAGCCTGCACCAATGGCCTCATGGGGAGTTCCCTATGATCAGTTGACAGAGGAAGAGAATACTAGGGCCTGGTTCACAGATGGTTCTGCACGATATGCAGGCACCACCTGAAAGTGGACAGCTGCAGCACTACAGCCCCTTTCTAGGACATACCTCAAAGACAGCAGTGAAGGAAATTCTTCCCAGTGAGCAGAACTTTGAGCAGTGCACCTGGTCATGCACTTTGCATGGAAGGAGAAATGGCAAGATGTGTGATTATATACTGTAGCCACTGGTTTGGCTGGATGGTCAGGGACTTGGAAGAAGCATGATAGCAAAATTGGTCACAAAGAAATTTAGGGAAGAGGTATGTGGATGGACCTCTCTGAGTGGTCAAAAACTGAAGATATTTGTATTGCATATGAGTGCTCACCAATGAGTGACCTCAGCAGAGAAGGATTTTAATAATCAAGTGGATAGGATCACCTGTTCTCTGGACACCACTCAGCCTCTTTCCCCAGCCACCTCTGTCATTGCCCAATGGGCCCATGAACAAAGTGGCCCTGGTAGCAGGGATGGAGGTTACGCATGGGCTCAGCAACATGGACTTCCACTCACCAAGGCTGACCTGGCGATGACCACTGCTGAGTGCCCAAATTGCCAGCAGCAGAGACCAACTCTGAGCCCTCGATATGGCACCATTCCTCGGGGTGATCAGCCAGCTACGTGGTGGCAGATTGATTATATTGGACCTCTTCCATCATGGAAAGGGCAAAGACGCTTACACTTACTCCGGATATGGGTTTGCCTATCCTGGATGCAATGCTTCTGCCAAGACTACACCAATGGACTCATGGAATATCCCATCCACTGTTATGGTATTCCACACAGCATTGCCTCTGACCAAGGCACTCACTTCACAGCTAAAGAAGTGTAGCAGTGGACTCATGCTCATGGAATTCACTGGTCTTGCCATGTTCCCCATCATCCTGAAACAGCTGGATTGATAGAATGGTGGAATGGCCTTTTGAAGTCACAATTACAAGGCCAACTAGGTGACAATACTTTGCAGGGCTGGGGCAAAGTTCTCGAGAAGGCTGTGTATGCTCTGAATCAGCAGCTAATATATGGTACTGTTTCTCCCATAGCTAGGATTCATGGGTCCAGGAATCAAGGGGTGGAAGTGTAAGTGGCACCACTTACCCTCTCCCGGAGTGATCCACTAGCAAAATTTTAGTTTCCTGTTTCTGCGACATTATGTTCCACTAGCCTAGAGGCCATAGTTCCAAAGGGAGAAATGCTGCCACCAGGAGACACAACAATGATTCCATTAAACTGGAAGTTAAGATTGCCACCTGGATACTTTGGGGTCCTCCTACCTTGAAGTCAACAGGCTAACAAGAAAGTTATAGGGTTGGCTGGGGTGGCTGACCTGGACTATCAAGATGAAATCAGTCTAGTACTCCACAACAGAGGTAAGTAAGAATATGAATGGAATACAGGAGATCCATTAGGGCATCTCTTACTATTACCATGCCCTGTGATTAAGGTCAATGGGAAACTACAACAGCCCAATTGAGGCAGGACTACAAATGACCCAGACCCTTCAGGAACAAAGGTTTGGGTCACTCCATCAGGAAAAAACCCATGACCTGCAGAGGTGCTTGCTGAAGGCAAAGGGAATACAGAATGGGTAGTAGAAGAAGGTAGTCATCAATATCAGCTACGAACATGAGACCACCTGTAGAAAAGAGGACTGTAATTGTCATGAGTATTTCCTCCTTCTTTTGTTAAACACGTTTGTGCATGTATACACTTGAACTAAGAAAATATTTTTATTATTCCCTTTCTCTTTTATCATGTGACATAAGATTTATTGACTTCACATCAGCATTGAAGTATTGCTAACTTTATGTAATAGTATGTGGGTTGGGGATTCGTGCGTTTCTGGTTGTACGAAGGATAGTTGTATTACATTAGGTGTAATTATGACCTTATTGTCTTTATTGAAAATTATGTATGATCTCAGGGAATGTATAATGGTTCAAGTTGACAAAAGGTGGACTTGTGATGGTTAATACTGAGTGTCAACTTGATTGGATTGAAGGATGCAAAGTATTGATCCTTGGTGTTTCTGGGAGGGTGTAGGCAAAAGAGATTAACATCTGAGTCTGGCTGGGAAATGCAGACCCACCCTTAATCTGGGTGGACACAATCTAATCAGCTGCCAGCATGGCTAGAATATAAGCAGGCAAAAAAATGTGAAAAGAGAGACTGGCCTAGCATCCCAGCCTACATCTTTTTCCCATGCTGGGTGCTTCCTGGCCTCAAACATTGGACTCCAAGTTCTTCAGTTTTGGAACTCGAACTGGCTCTCCTTGCTCCTCAGCCTGCAGATGGCCTACTGCGGGACCTTGTGATCATGTGAGTTAGTACTTGACAAACTCCCATTTACATATATATACACGCATATATATAGATCTATATACACACACAGCCATATATACATATATACACACACATATACATATATATACACACATATATATATTCCATTAGTTCTGTCCTCTAGAGAACCCTAAAACATACAGAAAGCTACTAAGAATGCTAACAAAATTTATGGGACAGCATCTAAAGAGCAAATATTTGAAATATAGGATATCAAGAACAATAAGAAAGAAAGAAAAAAGCCAGAAAGCTTATTTAAAGAAATAGCAAAAAAGAAATGTCCAAATCTGAGGAAACATATAAATATCGAGGCACAAGGAAATCAAAGGTCTCCAATTAGATGCAATCTAAAAAGAATGTATCAAGACATATTATAAGTAAACTGTCAAAAAATTTTTAAAAATGGAATCTGAAAACAGCAATAGAAAATAAGCATATCACATATCAATAACTTCCAGGACGGGTATCGGTGGACTTCCCAGCAGAAATCTTACAGGACTAGAGGACATAGAGCTAATGTACTGAAGGACAAAACTTCCCAACCAACCAAGAATAGTTTACCTAGTAAATCTGTAATTCAGAAGCAAAGGAGAGAAAATCTTCCCCAGACAAACCTAAGCTGAGAGAGTTCATCACCACAAGATCTGTCTTTCTAGAAATGCTAAAGGGAGCTCTTCAAGATGAAAGGAAAGGATGCTAATTCATAACTAGAAAACATGAACGTATAAAACTCACTGGCAAAAATAAATACACAGCCAAATTCAGAACACTCTAGTAATGTAACGGTGGGAAGTAACTTATATCTTTAATAAAAACATGAGAAGACTAAATTATTTCAAATAATAGGTACAATAAATTGTTAAGGAAGACACAATTAAAAATGTAAATTGTGACATCAAAAACGTAAAATGTGAGGTGATATGGAGTAAAAGTGTAGAATTATTAGGTTGGTGCAAAATTGCCATTAATTTTAATGGCAAAAACTGCAATTATTGTTGCACCAAACTAATATTTTCTGTGATTAAAGCTAACTTGTTACTAGCTTAAAATAGATTGCTGTAAGGGTAAACTATTTTATGTGAACCTAATAGTAATAACAAAGTAATAACAAAATAGTAATAACAAAGTAATAAAAAGTAATAACAAAAAAACCTAAGTAGAGCTACAGAATATAAAATTTAAGGCATCAAAGCAAACTACTAGAGAAAGTCATCTAATCCACAAAGGAAAACTGAAAGAAAGGAACAAAGGAACTGCAAAACAACTAGAAAACAATTAACAAAATGGCAGTAGTGAGCCCTTATATATCAGTAATTACCCTGAAGGTAAATGGATTAAGTTCTCCAGTCAAAAGACATAAAATGGCTGAATATATTTAAAAAATAAGACACAACTATATGTTGTCTATATGGCTCACATCACCTTTAAGACCACACAGGCTAAAAGTGATGAAATGGGAAAAGATATTCCATGGAAATGGAAATCAAAAGAGAACAAGATAGCTATGCTTATATCAGATAAAATTGACTTTAATCAAAAACTATAAAATGTAATAAATAAGGTCATTATATAATGATAAAGGGATCAATTCACGAAGAAGATGAATTCATCAACTATATTTATAATTGTTTTAACAGTTATAAATATATATGCATCTAATATTGGAGCACCTAAATGTATAAAGCAAATATTAATATATATGAAAAGATAAATGTAATGACATTAGGAGATTTCAATACTACTTTCAAAAATGGACAAGTCATTCAGGAAGAAAATCGATAGGGAAACATTGGACTTGAACTGTTCTTTAGACCAAATGGACCTACCAGACATATACAGAACATTCCACCCAACAACATCAAAACACATATTCTTTTCAAGCACACATAGTACATTATCCAGGATAGATCATATGTTAAGTCAAAAAGCAAATACTAACAAATTTAAGAAGATTTAAATTTTATTGAGTATCTTTTCTGACCACAATGGTATGAAACTAGAAATCAATTATAGAAATAATGTTAGAAAATGTACAAATATGTGGAGATTAAATAGCGCATCGTAGAACATGCAATGGAACAAAGAATAAACTAAAGGAGAAGCTAAAAAATACCTTAGACAGAAATGGAAATACAACATACTAGAAATTATGGGATACAGAAGAGGCAATTCTCAGAGTAAAGTTTATATAAATAAATGGCTACTTTATAAAGAAGAAATATCCCAAACAAACAGCCTATCTTTACACCACAAGGAAATAAAGAAAAATGAACTAAGTCCAAAGTTAGTACAAAAAAGGGAATAATTAAGCAGAGAGCAGAAATAAAAGTAGAGACTGGGAAAAACAATAGAAAAGATCAATAAAACAAAGAGTGTTTTGTAAAAGATAAAATCAATATATCTTTAGCTACATGAATTAAGAAAATAAGAGAAGACTCAAATACATAAAATCAGAAATGAAAGAGGAGACATTACCAGCGATACCACAGTGATATAAAGGATCATGAGACTATTATGAACAATTATACAGCATAAAATAAAAAAATGGATAAATTCCTAGACATATGCTACCTACTAAGATTGAATTAGAAAAGAATCGAAAGTCTGAGCACCCCTATAATTAATATGGAGGCTGACACAGTAATAAAAAAGTCTCCCATCAGAGAAAAAAGCTCAGGATCTGATGGCTTCACAGCTGAATTCTATCAAATATTTAGAGCTAATATCAATCCTTCCTACACACTTTCAGAAAAATTGAAGGGTAGGAAATAGTTCCAAACTCATTTGATGAGGCCAGTATTATTCTTGACTAAACCCAGACAAAGGCACTGTAAGAAAAGAAAATTACAGGCTATGGCCAGGGTGAGTATAGATGCAATAATTCTCAAGAAAATACTAGCAGACTGAATTCAACAACACATTTAAATGATCGTATAACATCATTAAATGGGATTTATCACTGAGATGCAAGAATGGTTCAATACAGTAAATGTGACACTCTACACTAGCAGAATAAAGAACAAAAAACCTATATGATCATCCCAGTCGATGCAGAAAAGGCATTCAAAAAAATTCAACATTTTTTCATAATACATACTCTCAACAAATTAAAAGTAGAAGGAATGTACCTTTATATAACAATAAAAGTTGTATACAACAAGGCCACATTTAACATTATACTCAATACTGAAAAGCTGAACACTTCTAACCTACAATCAGGAATTTAAAAAAGCATTCTCAGTCTATTCAGCATAGTGCTAGAAGTCCTCACCAAGGGCAACTAGACAGGAGAAAAAATATAAAAGCCACTCAAAGCATAATGAAAGAACTGAAATTTCCTCTGTTTTCAGATAACTTGATCTTTTATATATGTATTTAAAAAAAGAAACACTAGGGGCACAAGAGCTCATGCCTGTAATCCCAGTGCTTTGGGAGGCCAAGTATGAAAGATCAGTGGAGCCCAGGAGTTCAAGATTACAGTAATCTATAACAGTGCCACTTCAGTCCAACCCTGGCAAGAGAACAAGACCCTCAAAAGAACATCAAAAAACAAAAACAAAAAACCTAGAGACTCCACCAAAAACCTGTTAAAACTAATAAATTCAGTAAAGTTTCAACATACAAAAACCTAGCATTTTTGTACATTGACAATGAACTATCAAAGAAAGAAAACAAGAAAGCAATCCCATTTATAGTAGCTACAAAAATAATTAAAACACTTAGGAATAAATTTAAACGAATGTGAAAGACCTATACACTGACAACTATAAAAGACTGATGAGATAAAGAAGACACAAATAAATGGAACGGTATCTCATGTTCGTGGATTCAAAGGATTAATATTGTTTCAATGTGCATACTACCCTATGTAATTTAATGCAGTCTGTATAAAAATTCAAATAACTTTTTTATATAAATATTCTAAAATTTGTATGGAACCACCAAAAACCCTGAATAGCCAAAGCAATCTTGAACAAAAAGAACAAAGCCAGAGATGTCACAATAATCTGTATTCAAAATAAACTACAAAGCTATATATCCAAAAAGCCTGGTACTGGTGTGAAAACAGACACACAGACCAATGAAATAGAATGGAGAACTTAGAAATAAATTCTTAGAGTCAACTGATTTCAACAATGATGTCAAGAATACACAATGATGAAAGAAAAGTCTCTTTAATAAATTGTGTTGGGGCTGGGCACGGTGGCTCACACCTATAATCCCAGCACTTTGGGAGGCCGAGGTTGGCAGATCATCTGAGGTCAGGAGTTCAAGACCAGCCTGGCCAACAGGGTAAAATGCTGTCACTACTAAAAATACAAAAATTAGCTAGGCATGGTGGCACATGCCTGTAATCACAGCTACTCGGGAGGCTGAGGCAGGAGAATCGCTTGAACCCGGGAGGCAGAGGTTTCAGTGAGCCGAGATCACACCATTGCACTCTAGCCTGGGCAACAAGAGTGAAACTCCGTCTCAAAATAAATAAATAAATAAATAGCGTTGGGAAAACTGGATATCCACATACAGAATAATGAAACTACACCCTCATTTCACGACATGTAACAAAAAAACGAACAAACAAAAAAAATCAAGATGATAAACTACCAGGAGAAAACAAAAGGGAAAATATTCACATCATTAGTCTGGGCAAAAAAATTTTGGATATGATTCCAAAACCACAGCAACAAAAGCAAAAATAGACAAATAGGATTACTTCAAACTAGAAAGCTTCTTCCTAGTTTCTATTTCAGGAATCACCTGAATAAAGAGAGAGCCTACGGAATAGGCTACGGAATAAACAGAGCCTACGGAATAAACAGAGCCTACGGAATAAGAAATTGTATTTGCAAGCCATACATCAGGTAAGATGTTAGTATCTAAAATACATTTAAAAACTCAAACTCAATGGTAAAAATGGAAAAGAAACCAAATAGGCATTTATCTAAAAAAGATACCTAAATGGCCAACAGATATATAAAAAACTGCTCAACATCACTAATCATCAAATAAATGCAAATTAAAACTTCAATGAGATATCACTTCACACCTGTTAAACTGGCTATCATCAAAAAGACAAAACGTAAGTGGTGGTGAGAATGTGGAGAAAATAAATCCCTTGTACATTGTTGGTGGGAATGTAAACTAGGACAGCCATTATGAAAAACAGTATGGAGTTTTCTAAAAAATTAAAAATAGAACTACCATATGATCCAGCAATCCCACAATTGGGTACACATCCAAAAGATATGAAATTAGAACTTAAGAAATACCTGCATTCCAATATTTATTGCAACACTATTCACAATAGCTAAAATAAAGAATTAACCTATGCATCCATAAATGGATGAATACAGAAAATGTGGTGCATATATATATGTGTGTGTATATATATGTTTGTATATATATGTGTGTGTGTATATACATGTGTGTGTGTGTGTGTGTGTGTGTGTGTGTGTGTGTATCTCCATCCAATGGACTATTGTTCAGTCTTTAAAAAAATTGTTGTCATTTGGGGGTCATTGTGGAGGGGAGGCAGGACTAGATTGCAGCTCCCACTCAGATGGACAGAGCAGTGTGTGGAGGCCCACATCATGAACTTTTGCTCCAGAACAACTGCAGGAATAGAGAGAATGCACAGACCTTCTGAAAGAAGCGGATTGCTCCTGCAGGACTTGGGAGACACCCCAAATACTGTGAGTGCCCAAACTGTGGAAGTGTGAAAGGAAGATTGTCAACCCTGAAACTTACACTCCCACTGGGGAACCTGAAGGTCTAGATTACAGGAGAAGATTCTGACCTTATTTGGAGCTGAGTCAATTTAGAAAGCTGAGAGAATTACAGGGGTAGAGGAAGCAGCGGGAAAAGCCCTGTGGGCTCACTGAGTCCCCTAGAAAGCCATTTCTTCTCTGCCTCACAGAGGTTTTTGAGGATGGTGCCCAGAGGCACTGGGAGAAGGGCACAGGGAGATGGAAACCTCTAGCTGAACTTTGTAACAATCTGAACCAATTGAGAAGTCTCCTGGCCAGAACTCAGGGGAGGGCATGAATCTGGTGTGCAGATTCCACAGGCAGGGTAAGAGCAAACTCCCTACTTGCTTTCACAGCTGGGAGGCAGGTACCTGGGGCAAGTTCTCAGCCCTGCTCACCCACTGCCTGGAAACAGACTTGGTGCTGTTGTTGTTGCGGGGGTGGGTGGGATGGTGGGAGTGGGAGTTGGGTGGGAGCTTGGTGTGTGGGAGCTAGGTGAGGCCTGTGTTGTGTGGGAGCTGGGTGAGGCCTGTGACTGCTGGCTTTCCTTCACTTCCCTGGCAACCCGCATGACACAGTAGAGGCAGCCATAATCCTCCTAGGAACATAGCTCCATTGACCTAGAGAACCTCACCACCATCCCCCACAGCAGCTGCAGCAAGACCCGCCCAAGGAGAGTCAGCTCAGACACGCCCAGCCCTGCCCCCACCTAATGGTCCTCCCCTACCCACCCTGATAACTGAAGACAAAGGATATATACTCCTGGGAGTTCTAGGACCTCATCCACCACCTCTTCCTCCTTATACTACCACAGCTGATGCTAGCTGATGCTCTCTTGAAAGCACCACCTCCAGGCAGGAGGGCAACCACCACAAAAATAGTACATTAAGAGATCAAAGCCAAAGATTCTCAGAGTCCATTTTACCGCCCCCACCCCCCCTTACCACCACCTCTACCAGAGCAGGTGCTGTTATCCACAGCTGAGAGACCCACACATGGTTTATATCACAGGACTCTGTGCAGACATCCCCCAGTACCAGCCTGGAGCCTGGTAGACTTGCTGGGTGGCTAGATCCAGAAGGGAGATAACAATCACTACTGCTCAGCTCTCAGGAAGCTACAACCCGAGAAAAAGAGGGAGAGTACTACATCAAGGGAACACCCCATGGGACAAAAGAATCTGAACAACAGCCTTGAGCCCTAGACCTTCCCTCTGACAGAGCCTACCCAAATAAGACCAGAAAACCAACTCTGGTGATATGACAAAACAAGGTTCTTTAACATCTGCAAAAAAATCACACTAGCTCACCAGCAATGGATCCAAACCAAGAAGAAATCCCTGATGTACCTGAAAAATAATTCAGAAGGTTAGTTATTAAGCTAATCAGGGAGGCACCAGTGAAAGGTGAAGCCCTACCTAAGGAAATCAAAAAAATAATACAAGAAGTGAAGGGAGAAATATTCAATGAAATAGATAGCATGAATAAAAAACAATCAAAACTTCAGGAAAAAATGGACACATTTATAGAATTGCAAAATGCTCTGGAAGGTCTCAGCAATGGAATCAAACAAGCAGAAGAAAGAACTTCAGAGCTCAAAGACAAGGTTTTTGAATTAGCCCAATCCAACAAAGACAAATTACCATTCAGGACATAGGCGTGGGCAAGGACTTCATGTCCAAAACACCAAAAGCAATGGCAACAAAAGACAAAATTGACAAATGGGATCTAATTAAACTAAAGAGCTTCTGCACAGCAAAAGAAACTACCATCAGAGTGAATAGGCAACCTACAACATGGGAGAAAATTTTCGCAACCTACTCATCTGACAAAGGGCTAATATCCAGAATCTACAGTGAACTCAAACAAATTTACAAGAAAAAAACAAACAACCCCATCAAAAAGTGGGCGAAGGACATGAACAGGCACTTCTCAAAAGAAGACATTTATGCAGCCAAAAAACACATGAAAAAATGCTCATCATCACTGGCCATCAGAGAAATGCAAATCAAAACCACTATGAGATATCATCTCACCCCAGTTAGAATGGCAATCATTAAAAAGTCAGGAAACAACAGGTGCTGGAGAGGATGTGGAGAAATAGGAACACTTTTACACTGTTGGTGGGACTGTAAACTAGTTCAACCATTGTGGAAGTCAGTGTGGCGATTCCTCAGGGATCTAGAACTAGAAATACCATTTGACCCAGCCATCCCATTACTGGGTATATACCCAAATGACTATAAATCATGCTGCTATAAAGACACATGCACACGTATGTTTATTGCGGCATTATTCACAATAGCAAAGACTTGGAACCAACCCAAATGTCCAACAATGATAGACTGGATTAAGAAAATGTGGCACATATACACCATGGAATACTATGCAGCCATAAAAAATGATGAGTTCATATCCTTTGTAGGGACATGGATGAAATTGGAAACCATCATTCTCAGTAAACAATCGCAAGAACAAAAAACCAAACACCGCATATTCTCACTCATAGGTGGGAATTGAACAATGAGATCACATGGACACAGGAAGGGGAATATCATACTCTGGGGACTGTGGTGGGGAGGGGGGAGGGGGGAGGGATAGCATTGGGAGATATACCTAATGCTAGATGACGAGTTAGTGGGTGCAGCGCACCAGCATGGCACATGTATACATATGTAACTAACCTGCAAAATGTGCACATGTACCCTAAAACTTAAAGTATAATAAAAAAAAAAAAAAAAAAAAAAAAAAAAAGAGTAAGAAAATATAAACAAAGCCTCCAAGAAGTCTGGGATTATGTTAAATGACCAAACCTAAGTATAATTGGCATTCCTGAGGAAGAAGAGAAATGTAATAGGTTGGAAAGCATATTTTGGGGAATAATCAAGGAAAACTTCCCCAGCCTTGCTAGAGATCAAGACATCCAAATACAAGAAGCTCAACGAACACCTGGGAAATTCATTGCAAGAAGATCATCACCTAGGCAAATTGTCATCAGGTTATCTAAAGTTAAGATGAGGAAAGAATCTTAAGAACTGTGAGAAAAAAGCACCAGGTAACCTGTAAAGGAAAACCTGTAAGATTAACAGCAGTTTTTTTTTTTTAGCAGAAACCCTACAAGCTAGAAGGAATTGGGGCCCTATCTTCAGCCTCTTCAAAACAATTATCGGCCTAGAATGTTGTGTCTAGTGAAACTAAGATTCATAAGTGAAGGAAAGATATAGTCTTTTTCAGACAAATGCTGAGAGAATTTGCCACTTCCAAGCCACCACTACAAGAACTGCTAAAAGGAGCTCTAAATCTTGACATAAATCCTGGAAACATATCAAAACAGAACCTCTTTAAAGCATAAATCTCACAGGACCTATGAAACAAAAATAAAATTTAAAAAAAAACAAGGTATACAGGCAACAAATAGCATGATGAATGGAATGGTACCTCACATCTCAATACTATGGTTAAATGTAAATGGTCTAAATGCTCCACTTAAAAGATACAGAATTGCAGAATGGAGAAGACCTCACCAACCATCTGCTGTCTTCAAGAGACTCACCTAACACATAAGTAGTCACATAAACTTAAGGTAAAGGTGGGATAAAGACATTCTACGCAAATGGACATCAAAAGCAAACAGTAGTAGCTATTCTTTTATTAGACAAAACAAACTTTAAAGTAATAGCAGTTAAAAAAGACAACGAGGGACATTATATAATGATAAAAGGCCTTGTCCAACAGGAAAATATCACATTCTAAAAATATATGCATCTAACACTGACACTCCCAAATTTACAAAACAATTACTAATAGACCAAAGAAATGAGATAGACAGGAATACAATATAGTGGGGGGCATCAATACTCCACTGACAGCACTAGACAGGTCATCAAGACAGAAAGTCAACAAAGAAAAAACGAATCTAACCTACATTCTGGAACAAATGGACTTAACAGGTATATACAGAACATTCTACCCAACAACCACATAATATACATTCCATTCAACAGTACATGAAACTTTCTCCAAGATAGACCATATGATAAGCCACAAAACAAGCCTCAATAAATTAAATTGAAGTTCTATCAAGCACTCTCTCAGACCACAGTGGAATAAAACTGGAAATCAACTCTAAAAGGAATCTTCAAAACAATGCAAATACATGGAAATTAAATAACCTGCTTCTGAATGATCATTGGGTCAAAAATGAAATCAAGATGGAAATTTAAAAAATTATTCCAACCGAATGACAATAGTGGCAGAACCTATCAAAACTTCTGGAGTACAGCAAAGGTGGTGCTAAGAAGAAAGTTCATAGCTCTAAACACCTACATCAAAAAGTCTGAAAGAGCACAAACAGAAAATCTAAGGTCAGACCTGCAGGAACTAGAGAAACAAGAATAAACCAAACCCAAACCCAACAGAAGGAAGGAAATAACCGAGATCAGAGCAGAACTAAATGAAATTGAAACAAACAAACAAAAAACACAAAAGATAAATGAAACGAAAAGCTAATTGTTGAAAAGATAAATAAAATTGATGGACCATTAGCAAGATTAACCAAGAAAAGAAGAGAGAAAATCCAAATAAGCTCAATTAGAAACAAAACAGGAAATATTACAACTGACATCACAGAAATACAAAAGATCATTCAAGTCTACTATGAACACCTTTACACACACAAACTAGATAACCTAGAGGAGATGGACAAATTACTGAAAATATACAACCCTCCTAGCTTAAATCAGGAAGAATAAGATGCCCTGAACAGACCGATAATAAGCAGCAAGAGTGAAATGGTAATAAAATAGTTACCAACAAAAAAAGTCCAGGATCAGATGGATTCACAGCAGAATTCTACCAGACATTCAAAGAAGAATTGGTACCAATCCTATTGACACTATTCCACAAGAAGAGTAAGAAGAAACCCTTTCTAAATCATTCTATGAAGCCAGTATCGCCCTAATACCAAAACCAGGAAAGGACATAACCAAAAAAGAAAACTACAGACCAAAATCCCTGATGAACATAGATGCTAAAATTCTTAACCAAATACTAGCTAACCAAATCCAACAATGTATCAAAAAGATAATCTATCATGATGAAATGGGTTTCATACCAGGGATGCAGGGATGGTTTAACATATGCAAGTCAATAAATGTGATACATCACATAAACAGAATTAAAAACAAAAATCACATTATCTCTATAGATGCAGAAAAAGCATTCAACAAAATCCAGCATCACTTTATACTTAAAACTCTGAACAAAATCGGCATATGAGGGACATACTTCAATGTAATAAAAGCTATCTATGAAAAACTCACAGCCAACATAATATTGAATGGAGAAAAGGTTAAAGCATTCCCTCTGAGAACTAGAACAAGACAAGCATGCCCACTCTCACCACTCCTCTTCAACCTAGTACTGGAAGTCCAAGCCAGAACAATCAGACAAAAGAAAGAAATAAAGGGCATACAAATTAGTAAAGACGAAATCAAACTGTCACTGCTTACTGATGATATGATTGTTTACCTAGAAAACCCTAAAGACTCCTCCAGAAAGCTCCTAAAACTGATAAAAGAATTCAGCAAAGCCTCCGGATATGAAAACACAAATCAGTATACAAATTGGTAGCTCTGCTATACACCAACAGTGACCAAGCTGAGAAACAAATCAGGAACTCAACCTCTTTTACAATAGCTGCAAACAAAATAAAGTACTTGGAAATAAAATACTTAGAAATACAAGGAGGTGAAAGACCACTACAAGGAAAAATACAAAACACTGCTGAAAGAAATCACAGATGACACAAACAAAGGGAAACACATCCCATGCTCATGGATGAGTAGAATTAATATTGTGAAAATGACCATACTGCCAAAAGCAATCTATAAATTCAATGCAATTCCCATCCAAACACCATCATCATTTTCCACAGAATTAGCAAAAACAATCCTAAAATTTATATGGAACCAAAAAACAGCCCACATAACCAAAGCAAGACTAAGCAAAAGATCAAATCTGGAGGCAACACACTAGCAGGGGTTGCAAATCTAGTCTCTGACAAAACAGACGTTAAACCAACAAAGATCAAAAAAGACAAAGAAGAGCATTACATAATGATAAACAGATCAGGTCAACAAGAAGAGCTTACTCTCCTAAATATATATATACACCCAATACAGGAGCATCCATATTCATAAAACAAGTTCTTACAGACCTACAAAAAGACTTAGACTCCCACACAATAATAGTGGGAGACTTTAACACCCTACTTTCAATATTAGACAGATCAACAAGATGGAAAATTAACAAGGATATTCAGGACTTAAACTCAGCTGGGGATCAAGTGGTCCTAATAGACATCTACAGAACCCTCCACCCCAAATCAACAGAATATACATTCTTCTCAGTGCCACATGACACTTATTCTAAAATCAACCATATAAGTGGAAGTAAAACACTTCCCAGCAAATACAAAAAACATCTGAAATTATAACAAACAGTTCCTCAGACCACAGTGCAATCAAATTAGAGCTCAAGATTAAGAAACTCACTCAAAACCACACAACCACATGAAAATTGAACAAACTGCTCCTGAGTGGCTCCTGCGTAAATAATGAAATTAACGCAGAAATCAAGAAATTCTTCGAAACCAATGAGAACAAAGAGACAACATGCTAGAATGTCTGGACACAGCTAAAACAGTGTTAAGAGGGAAATTTATAGCACTAAATGCCCACATCAGAAAGCTAGAAAGATCTCAAATTGACACCCTAACATCACAATTAAAAGAGCTAGAGAAGCAAGAGCAAACAAAACCAAAGGCTAGGCTCAGAAGACAAGAAATAACTAAGATCAGAACAGAACTGAAGGAGGTAGAGAAACTAAAAACCCCTCAAAAAAGTCAAGGAATCCAGGAGATTTTTTTTTGAAAAAATTAGCAAAATAGACAACTAGCTAGACTAATAAAGAAGAAAAGAGATAAAAGTCAAATAGACTCAATAATAAATGATAAAGAGGTTATCACCACTGACCCCAGAGAAATACAAACTACTACCAGAGAATATTATAAACATCTCGATGCAAATAAACTAGAAAATGTAGAAGAAATGGATAAATTCCTGGACACATACACCCTCCCAAGACTAAACCAGGAAGAAGTCAAATCCCTGAATAGGCCAACAAGTTCTGAAGTTGAGGCAGTAACTGATAGCCCTACCAACCAACAAAAGCCCAGGACCCAACAGATTCACAGCTGAATTCTACCAGAGATACAAAGAGGAGCTGGTACCATTCCTTCCAAAACTATTGCAAACAATTGAAAAAGAGGGACCCCTCCCTAACTCATTTTATGAGGCCAGCATCATCCTGATACCAAAACTTGGCAGAGACACAACAAAAGAAGAAAACTTCAGGCCAATATGCCTGGTGAATATTGATGTGAAAATCCTCAATAAGATACTGGCAAACTGAATCCAGCAGCACATTAAAAAGTGTATTCACCACAAACAAGTCAGTTTCATACCTGTGATGCAAGGCTGGTTCAACATATGCAAATCAATAAACATAATTCATCACATAAACAGAACCAATGACAAAAACCACATGATCTAAAATTCATATGAAACCAAAAAGAGCCTGCATAGCTGAAGCAAGACTTAGCAAAAAGAACAAATCTGAAGGTATAACACTACCTGATTTCAAACTATACTATAAGGCCATGGTCACAAAAACAGTGTGGTACTGGTATAAAAATAGGCATATAGACCAATGGGACAGAATCAAGAACCCAGAAATAAATCCAAATACTTAGAGCCAACTGATCTTTGACAAAGCAAACAAAAACAAAGTGGGGAAAGGACACCCTTTTTCAACAAATGGTGCTGGAATAATTGGCTAGCTACATGTAGGATAATGAAACTGGATCCTCATCACTCACCTTTCTACAAAAATCCACTCAAGATGGATTAAGGACTTAAACCTAAGACCTGAAACTATAAAAATTCTAGATGATAACATCAGAAAAACCTTTCCAGACACTGGCTTAAGCGAGTATTTCATGAGCAAGAACCCAAAAACAAATGCAATAAAAACAAAGATAAATACCTGGGACCTAATTAAACTAAAGAGCTTTTGCATGGCAAAAGGAACAATCAGCAGAGTAAACAGACAACCCACAGAGTGGAAGAAAATCTTCACAATCTATAGATCTGACAAAGGACTAATATCTAGAATCCACAACAAACTCAAATAAATCAGCAAAAAAAAAAAAAAAAAAAAATCCCATCAAAAATTGGGCTAAGGACATGAATAGAAAATTATCAAAAGAAGATATACAAATGGCCAACAGACATATGAAAAAATGCTCAACATCACTAATGATCAGGGAAATGCAAATCAAAACCACAATGAGATCACCTTACTCCTGCAAGAATGGCCATAACCAAAAAATCAAATTGGGTGCATTGTATACTGCTCAGGTGATGGGTGCACCAAAATCTCACAAATCACCACTCAAGAATTTACTCATGAAAATAAACACAACCTGTTCCCTAATAATCTATGAAAATAAAAAAATATAAAAAATTAAAATTAAAAACTGAAAACAGGCCGGGCGCGATGGCTCTCGCCTGCAATCTCAGCACTTTGGGAGGCCGAGGCGGGCAGATCACGAGGTCAGGAGATTGAGTCCATCCTGGGTAACACGGTGAAAACCCACTTCTACTAAAAATACAAAAAATTAGCCGGGCTTCGTGGCATGCACCTGTAGTCTCAGTTACTTGGGAGGCTGAGGCAGGAGAAACACTTGAATCCGGGAGGCCGAGGTTGCCAAGATCGTGCCACTGCACTCCAGCTTGGGCAACAGAGCGAGACTCCATCTCAAAAAAAAAAAAAGAAAAGAAAAAAAGAAAATGCTGTCATTTGAGAAAACATAGATGAACCTGGAGGATGTTATGTAAATGAAATAAGCCAGGCAAAGATAGACAAATGCCACATGATTTCACTTATGTGTGGAATCTAAAACAGTTTAACTCATAGAAACAGAGACTTAAATGATGGTTACTGTAGACTGGAGGTGGAATAATTAAAGAGTTGTTGGTCAAAGAACACAAAATTTCAATTAGACAAGAATAAGCTCAAGTGATTTATTGTGCATCATAATGAGTATAGTTAACAACAATATTTCATATATTTGAAAGTTGGTAAGAGAGTATATATTAAGACTTCTCACCACAAAAATATTAAGTATGTGAAATAATGCATATCTTAAATAGCCTGATCTAGCCATAATACAATGTATACATATGTCAAAACATCTTGTTGTATATCATAAACTTATACATTTTTACTTATCAATTAAAATAAGTAATAATAAAATTTAAAATGGAGTTCACAATATCAGATTTATTTTTTATTTATTTATTTTGAGACAGAGTCTTGCTCTGTTGCTCAGGCTGGAGTGCAGTGGTGTGATCTCCGCTCACGGAAACCTCTGCCTCCTGGGTTCAAACGATACTCCACCCTCACTCTCACCAGTAGCTGGGATTATAGGTGCCTGCCACCATGTAGAGATGGGGTTTCACCATATTGGCCAGGCTGGTCTTGAACTCCTGACCTCAAGTGATTTGCCCACCTGGGCCTCCCAAAGTGCTGGAATTACAGGCATGAGCCACCACACCTGACCCACAACATCAGCTTTTATGAGAAGTTGACCATATAAAGTATACGTAAATTATAATTATTGTACCTGGCACAGAATTAGTACTTGATAGGTCATAGTTATAGGTAAGATAATGATGATGACTTGATACATCATAGTTATAGGTAAGATAATGATGATGATGATTAACTGTTTTAAATATATTTTCATGACAATACAATTTATTAGATTATCATTTAATATACCCATGTGTATTAATCTATGTAAGACCACTGCTACCTCATCCTCCACCCTCCACACATCTCTGGCAGGTAAAATGTGATCCCAAACTCTGTATGCTACTAAAAATATGCCTACTCCTCCCTTTTCACCAACCCAGAACCCAGCCCCAATAGGCTTGAGACCAACAGCACTAAGATCCATTGTCCTAATTTTACCTGCTTTTTTTTTTCCTGTCACCATAAGAAACCCACAACTCTCAGGTTACCTCTGAACCCCCAACTCTAATTCTGTAGAAGCTCTTTATGCCCCATTTCCCATTTCTTGCCAACTGCTAAAGCTCATTCACTTTTCCCTTTGAAATTCATGGTCAGCCATTGGCAAAATACAAATATTCTTCACCTTTCTTTGGTATTTCCATTTCAACTTCCCTCTGTACTAAAACCTGACTTTCCTGGAAGTCCTACAAATTAATAGTTGTTTTCTCTTTCACATCCTCCCTACCATGGGGATTATGTACTCCTTGCTGGTTATAAACCATCATCTTTCTACTCTGGCTAAAAATCAGCAAGTGTTGAATCTCCTGCAGTTCAACTATACCACCACCACCCATCCTTGTTATTACCACATATCACCTTGGAAGTGTCACTCATACTTATCCTTGAAGAGTTTAGCTAATGACTGTCACTTTCTACAACATATTGTAACTAATATTAGTAGTTTAAAATTCCAATAGATGATTATTCCAAAACCCAGACTTCTAATTCCCTAATTATCTAAAATTAATTTATTTCCCATTCCACCAAAGCCATAACTTCATGGTCATATCCCATACTCCATGATTACCAAAAACTACAACTCCCTTTTCAAATCTCCTTTTTAAGTACCCTACTCCCTATCCACCACTTCCTATCTTTCTAGTTTCTTCTATCTAGTACCTCAACTTCTACAATTCTTCAACACCATCACTTCCTATAATCCATGAATCTTGCCCTCCTTTTGCTGCCCTTTATTTTCCTCAATTTTTACTTCCTCCTCTAAACAATTTAGAGAATGTGGTCCGAATTAAAATCCCTCATTGCATTCACCTCAAATTTTTTGTTGCTTTCTTGCTTCCATTTAATTGATAAAATCCAGTGCTTTTCTATGCTGCAGATGAGAAGTAGCTGGAGAAAAGTCAGGCATGCTGGCTGGTCTCATATTCAGTTGATAGCCACCCATGAATCTCAGGTAGGCCCTTCATAGCTACCTTTCATCATTTCCCCACAAACAACTATTTCCTAAGTTACCCTCTCCTCAAACACCAACCCTCCTGCCCCAATATTTATGTTCAGCTGATGACCTTGCTTCCTTTTGACCAAGAAGACAGAAGAAATCAAGAGGATTTCCATAAGTTCTCACAACACATCTATTTACACACTTGTGTCTGTGCCTTGCTTTCCTCCCTTGTATGATGGCTGAAGTATCAACCTCAGATAAGGATGATAACACTGGGATATAGAATTTGAAAAGGATGTTAGTGAGACAATTATGGAAAGCTTCTCATATTGACCAGTAAAAACTATTATGGCCATAAACTCTATAATCATAATTTTTTAAAAAGTGTAAGTTTGTCCTCATTTATGTAACAATCATCAAAGCATGCACTCTACTAATGAAGAAATAATAGAAACATTATTGACCGCATTTCAAGAGGATGAATTATCAAACCAATCTCTGATATCTGAGCCTCCTTTCCATTCATAATCTCATCAATTAATTCTACTGCTTTCTATTCCTGCAAAGCAACAGTCTCTTGGCCTTCTCTGCTTACATTTTGTTTTCTTCCTCTGGATGATTGACTTCTTTCCAGTAATGTCAGAAGTTTTAATTGTCAGTTATAGCAGAAAACAGATGACAAACTAAAGCTAGACAATTTAAAGTGATATTAATAAAGGCCCATTTTCAAAGACACGGTCAAGGTTTGTGAGGGAAAATGCAATGATGCAGCATCCCAGGCTTACTGAGATCAGGGGGCTACCCTAAGGCCTGAAAAAGATAACGGACAGGAGCAATAACTCAGAGAGAGCCCTCTATAGAAAGTGCCACCTAAGAGGAACTGTGGATCTTGGTAGAAGACAAGGAACCCACAGTCACTCTTCCCTATAGCCTCCAGACCTCTTTTTGGTGTCTCCCATTGAGAAAATCCAACCAGAAGCCACAGGACTAGGGATATAGTCCTGTGGAGTCTGTACGGGTCATTCTCTCAGCATAGAATGAGAAAGAGAAGAGTGGAGAATGGATCTGGAGCACTAAATGTCATCACTGGCTAATTGTAATCTCTAAGTCAATTAAGTACTTTTCACAGGCATTTCTTAGCTCAATCAAAATACTCAGCTCATGGAGATAGAATTAGCATGTTTTTTAAAAAACGGCATACAGCTTTCGGTTCATATTGCATAAGACATTTAATATGTGGGATCAGATTCTCATTCCAGGTAAATTCCTGGGAGGATTTTTTTTTTAATTTTTTCAGGTTAAAAGTTAATCATGACTACGTTCCTAAATTTGTCAGACAGCATGACTAACAGGGCTTAAGAATCTGTATTAAATAAACCTCATTCTTTGTATCTAAAACACAAACTCAGAGGGGTTTTGAACTGGAATGGCAGCTCCCTCTGCTTCTTTGCTCCTTCCAAACTTGCTCTGTCCCTGCTCCCGTTCCAGGTCACTGCTCAGCATACTAATGCCAAGCCTGCTTTTACCCTAAGTGCCTGTTTCGTATGCTGTCATATAGATACTGCTGGTTGGATCTCAGCCAGTGGAATTAAATGAAATGGTTTTCTGTCAGACTGAATACTAATTAAGTCTTCGTGCCAAAGCTAGGTCTGCATAATGACATCATTTGCAAGTAGGTTGGAGGTTGAAGCTCAAATAGAGTTTGCTCTGATATTTATATTTATGGACGCAAGCAAAATGGTGCTATGCTATTTAGCGTACCTGGTTTTTTTTTGTTTGTTTGTTTGTTTTGTTTTTTTTTTCCTCCAAGAGAGATCTGGCTTTGAAAATCCAAAGTGGGCAAGATTGTGGATTAAGTAAATTTTTCATTGCCTAAATCAGTTTTTCTGACCATTTCAAGCCCTCAGAACCATGAGTCACTTCCCTAGGGCGGCCTTTGGGACACAAATTTTTTGTAGTGTCAAGGGCCTGAGATCCCCTCATACCTGCCTGGCATGATAATATATCTCTTTTATGAGGCAGTATAGTTCATACCTGTTAGTTCATACCCTTTTATCTCAAAAAGTATCTCATTTTGTGCATAAATTATTTTATTACCCCACCTAAACCCCAACCGTTTCTATAAATGGTCCACTCTTCTACTGCCTGCATGCACCTTGACCTAAACTGCCTGTCAGAAATAATAATGTATTTTAGTCTTCAAGCAAGGCTTATATGTCTTGCAACATTTATTGTGCTCCATTAACTAAAAGACTAATAAATCCGTGTTATAATAATAATGAGAGGAATCCCTCCAAGGGCTTCATTGTACTCTCTGTTGGGATTTTAACAGTGCCTTTCTATAAGGCTAACTTTACTCATGGGAACAAACAGCCAAAGAACAGAGTGAAGTTAAGGGAGGCCCATTGGGAAGACAAAGCTTAGGTCAGGGGAAAGTATGTGATGTCTATTCAATTCGACACATACATATCACAGTCTTTTAGAGTTTAAGGCATCCTGCTAGATATATAAAGCATAGAAAGACTAGCATGTGAATCCTGCACTCTAGCATTTCATAATTATATGGAATTATGGAAGAAGATTCAGGCTAGCTGTATGTAGGTGTCATTTTTAAGTCAATCTATATTAATAATTAGTTGTGTGACCTTGGCAAACAATTTTAACATACTGGACCTTGAATGATGGGAATATAATAAATGATCAGAGGTATCTACAGCCTCTACAATTATCTTATCTTCTTAGGCCATCATATATTACTATTGAAATAATTAAGTTCTAGAAATATTCAGTTATACAAGCATAATTGCTTCCAATTCTGTCAGAGAACAGCCACTATCCCTGAACATTATGGTATGTTCCATTGATTTTTAGAGTGGCAATAGAAGTTAGGAACTCAAGATGCTGGTGACTTTTTAAATCTGAATATATGGCCTACAACTCAAGAGTGAGAGATATGTACTGCTTAATCTCTCACTCATTTTCCAAATGAGTGATCTGTGCTGCTTAATGTCCTTCATATGGCTTATATCTATGTTTAACTGAAAGGAAGTTTACATTCCTTTCCATGTTATTATGTAGCACAGTGGAAGCAATCAAGAAGCAACATGTAAATAGTCAAACAAGAAAATGTCAACAAGGTTCAAGGCTGTGAAATATACAATCTGAGGATGCTGGGGTCAAGTCTCCAGACCAGTGTTCCAGGCAGCCTAATGGCAATCCATCACTAACTCTTTTAACAAAAATGTATTTCTTATATTTGCTTTTAGCACTGTAGTTGTAAGACATGACTCTAGGTGATCCCCCAGGAGTTGAAAAGACCTTTTTAAGTTCATGTTCTGATCCACCTAGGGAAAAAGCTCATCTTCATCTGCTAAAGACTTGTGCAGCTGTGTTAGACAAAAAAAAAATCATGGAACATCATCACAAGGAGGTTGCAAACATACCAGTCAGTATCGTGTACTTGATATGGTGTAATTGATTTTTTCTTATACTTCAGAGTTTTAACCCCTTAGGTTTCCTAGATTTCCTGAAAGACTGGCAAGATCCTGAACAAAGCTAATTAGCTCACTGGCCTCTCTATGAAGATGGTATGCACAATTGCATTTCATTCTGGTGTCCATGCCATAAAAGAAGTTTTTTAATTAAAGTATCACCAGAGAGGCTGGCCAACAAATAGGAAGCCAGGTCAAATGAGCAATGGTTCACTATCCAAAACTATACAAAAACATGATCACCAGCTTTAAATATTTTAAAACCCAACAAATAGAAAAAAGAAGTTCAATGTAAGAAAAATCTATCTGATCCTTTGTGCTGTCTCATAATGACATAAACTCTTTGGGGAAACATGTTTTCCTACTACTTCAAAATGAATTTAAGTTTTTATTCAAAGACAAATAAAATATTGGAAAGTTACATACTTTAAGTAAAGACAAGAATATTCAAGAAATAGTAGGTGTCTCATTATTTGAATTGTGATAAGTCTAGTGGCTCCATGATCACATGCCAGAGTGGTGTGGAAGGGAAGTCCAAGTGAAAGATTCAACTAAATAATGAAAAAGTCACTAAATGTTAATGTTATGAGTGAGTTAACATCTGGACCAAATATCTCACCCAAATGCAGAAAATCCTTTTTCAGTGATAATCAATACTGTTTTTAGTTGTCATTATCCTTTTTGGTTAGCACCTCCTGCCTGGGGCAGTCGATTCTGTTGAGGGATAACCAATTCAGATAGTTATTTAAAATGAGCTAAAATCTACCTGTGTTTAACAACTTTTCTTTATTCTGAGCTATAGAACCTCTGGAATGGCCCAGGTGAAACCTATTCCTTTTGGAGATCAGCTCTTTTTGTAACTGAAGACAGCGATTTTCCTGTGAATCTTCTCTTCTACAGTGGTTAAGAGATTGGGCTTTGAAGTGAAATAAAGTTGGGTTTGAATTCTATATTCACAACAAAACAGTTTTTGCTTTTACAATAGTTATTTAAATGCTCTGAGTCTGTTTCCTCAGTTTCAAATGTGGAAATAACATCTACCTAAACAGGTTATTGTGAACATTAAAGTAAGTAATGCAAATTAAGGACAGTAAATAAGTGTGGTATTTGGTCTATAATATATCTTCAGTAAATTTTTCTTTCTCATTCTCTTCATGCCCAGATAGCTGTCATTTTTCTAAATGCCCTGTATTCTGGATTCCTTATTATCATATCACATGCCACTAGGTCTATTAGAATTCTAAATTCTAGAGGAAATTAAATATTTTGTAAGCGAGATGCAGATATTTATGGCAATATTTTTCAAATCTATGTGACATGACACCTCTTTTTATAATAAATATTTTGCTATGCTGTCTTTACTATCTTCAAGATGCATTAGTAGAAATTTACCCGACCTAATAACTTCAAAAAATCAATATAATATCCTACATGTAATATAAATGAGACGTTTTTAAAAGGTAACATGTAACACGTACTTCAATATATAAATGTTTGCACAAGGGTACAATGGTGTGCATAATAAATAAAATAGATGATTACACTTATACATAAAATGTCCATTAATGCATCAACCTCAAACATAGGCCAATAAAGGTGTAAATGATATAGCAGTAACATAATTTTCTGAAATTATAAATAGCTCCTGGTAAAGTCCTAAACAAAACCTAAAGTATAATCTACCATTTCATACATAGTTGTATCCCTGGGAAATTCAACAAATTAATATCTTGCAAAAATACCTCAAGATTTTATGTTGCATGAAGTCACATGCTAAACTCAGATGATCATAAACGATTTTTACCTATTCTTCAGGACATTTCAAGTTCATAAATATTGTAGAAGGGTTCTCTGGAGTTTGTCCTAGTTTGTGCAATGTTTAGCATTGCTAGCCAGTAATACTCACAGTACAAAAAGCATTAAGACAATTTTAAAAAATACACCCATAAATTTTCAAAACATCTCCACTGAGAAGCACTGTTGTAAGGATTCCAGATATATCTGTTCTTCTATTCTTTATCTGGGCCAGTTCTTAGGAACAACTATAGAATCATTTTGGTGGTATACCTGGCAAGTTGTGAATTTTGAAGAAATGCCACTTCCTTCTGAAATGCCCTCATTTTTGTCCTTTTAAATAAGTTGTATCTATCTTATAAAGGTAATTTACATTAAAACTAAATTTAGTGTCCTATTTTTATTTTTGCTACATTTCATTTTCTTTGCTTCAGCCCATCTTTTAGTCTATCATTTTGAATCCTGATTGTGGCATATCATATTATCTCTTTCTGGTTTTCATCATCTATACATTAGATAATGATCTCATCTATCTTTAAGCTACTACTGAAAATGAGGAATCAGATATTGTGAATAATGGAGCTTTGTGGAAT
The DNA here is from genome assembly GCF_028858775.2 of Pan troglodytes. Classification (NCBI taxonomy): domain Eukaryota; kingdom Metazoa; phylum Chordata; class Mammalia; order Primates; family Hominidae; genus Pan; species Pan troglodytes. The sequence continues at coordinate 151,920,096 of NC_072404.2, read as the reverse complement.
TTTACTAACATTTCCTTTCAGGTTGACACAGTCCATTACACATCACCCTTATAATAATAAGTATAGAGCTTAAAGGGATCTGTGAAAGACATGGCCAATTTCTTTGCTGAAACTAAGATAAACTGGAACATAAGTTATTTCTCTTACGTCCCAAGTTATTGATGTTATCATCTACATCTAATTTTAGGGCAAAATGCTCAGCAAACATATGTTCGCCCTTAGTGGCAAAAATGCTCTTTTCTAAATTATTTCACATGCCATATTTTTATTATAGCTTTAAGAATTCTGACATAAATAAAAAACTGCAAATTGGGTTCAGTGTAAACTGCTTGGGTGATGGGTGCACCAAAGTCTCACAAATAACCACTAAAGAACTTACCCATGTAACCACCTGTTCCCCAAAATCCTATGGAAATAAAAAAATAAAAATAAAAATAAACATAACTGAAAAAAAGAATTCTGACAGAAATATACAGTCTTAAAATTCTAATGTATTAGTTTATCTTCTATAACAGCGAGGCCCTGAAATCTCAGTGGTCTAAGGCAATAGAAGTGCATTCATTACTTAATCTGTGGTGAGGAGGAAGGACTCTGGGGTGGAAAGACTATCTTTTAGTATATAGACAGGTTACCATGTGTATTGATATACTTCCAATAAAGCAAGGGAAAAGAGAGGAGAAGGTTATATAGGAAGTGTTTATGAGTTAGGTTGGGAAAATGACATAAATCACTTCTGTCCACATTTTACTAGCTAGAACTCAACTTCAAGGAAGCCTTGAAAATATGATTTGACTGTCTGACTTGAAATAAGGGAAATAGGTTTGGATAAACTAATAGCAGTCTCTCTCAGTATCATCCTTAGACCTGGGCTAGGGTCCCCCTGCTCTGAGACCCCATGCTTCAGATGTCCACACATTTTGGAATGCCTTCCTGAAAATGTTCTAAGGCACTCTCCTGGGCCTTGGACTAACCAGGGACAGCAGTGTTTTCTTGGCAGCACACTTAGAACCCAGACCTGGGCCATTGACAGTGTCCATCACTGGAAGCATCAAGCTTGACATTTCCTTGGTTCCACTCAAGTAACTGGAACCTGCTAAGGCTAGTAGTCCTTGCCAGGTGGGGTACCATGAGTCCACACCAGGAGTTGTGTGAGCTGCAATCTCCTTTTTCTCCCCTTCCAGATATTCTTTGACCCTCTACCTAGTTTTTGGTATTGACCAGATGCCGTAATGACCTCCAAGATTGGGGCCAGTGGAGTCCTCCTGGGGCCCTATGGCTGGATCCCAGTTCCACAAGGGTGATCTGTGCTCGCTGGCTGGTGTGGTGTTTCTTTCATGGCATGGTGTGAGATGGGGCCACCAGAATGATGCTGACACACTTGTTTTAGATCACTTTTACCCAAAGAAGAAGGTACAACACGTTCAGGGCTTTGGGCTGCCAGTGATGTATTGTCAGCTCTTGAGTATGAGCCTCATGAGTGGGTCCCTGCATGGACTTTCACTCTTCTTTGTTGGTCTCAGTTCTGCCTCATGCCTACAGCATCTGAAGGAAACAGGGATGGCAGTAGCCAATATTTACTCTTGGGACCATCCCCATCAGTACCCAGGGAGACCACCCACACCCTCTACCAGTTCGGCACCATGTTCTAGGCAATCTCTCAGGGATATGGCACCTAATTCCTCAGAGGGCTTATGAGAAACTTACTCTGAAGTGCCAAAGTACCCTTCTTACTGATTTCTCTCTCTGTCTAATCAGTGTGGTGATACAGTGCTCTCCTGAGTCAGGTTTAAGCCACGCTATTTGAGGGATTCTTTACATGAATTCCTTATATGAATGAGGTCATTCTTCTTGCTTTGAACACTGGGTCCTTGTCTTTTCTTCCTACTAGTGACAGTGTGTGGAAGTTAGGGCTATAGACAACATTCTAGGAATGCAGCAATTACAGGCTGGAAAGTTGAAGAAAAGATGTGGTTGGAAATGTGTTATTTCATGCTTCAAATCACAAAGTTAACATGACCAGAAAATGAATTCTTATTCACATTTTCCTACATACTTTGGATAGTATTTATCTTTGTAATTATGATCAATTAATCATAGTAACAACCTTTGAGTAAGTCATCGGAAACTAGCAATCATGGATTACACAATGGAAGATGCAGCATCACTGGTAACGATATATCCAGCCTTATATAAATGGTATTAGGGAATGGCAGAAGCAAGAACATCCATATTGTTTTCATACAATTCTTATAATTCAGCCAAAGCAATTTGAATATGAATGGCATTCCTACCTTTTTCTGTCAGTGGGAGATGTGAAATTAGTGAGGAATGATGCATTCAACAATATGAAGCATGAAAACAGCATTCCAGAACTTGGAAAAGAAGCAATGGTGTCTGGTCACTACAAAGAATCTTCAGAGGCAGATAGGACGATACACAAAGGCGTATGTGCATTTTTGATAGCTCACTGTACCACCCATGGGCCTGTAAATTTTGTAATTTTAATCAAATTGTTTATATAGACAGAGGCCCTGCAAAAAAAATTGTGTAAGCCTTGCATATCTGAAAAATAACGCTAGAATTGTAATATGTACTATCCAGTATTCAATAACTTCCCTGATTTTTCTAAATCTGTAAACCAATTTGACCTGTTGAAGAACTTTAAAGTTGGAGTGTCTTCTCCCTACCATGCTAAACAATCTTTTAAGTCCTATCCATCCCTACCCCAAAGGATATTTATGCCAACAACAGGACAAATCTCACCTTGATCCTCAACTCATTAGCCTCACTCACATGAGCATGCTTGTTCACCTGTTAAAACATTGAGTCTTATTTCTCTCTCTGGGCTGTTTTCCAACTACTCTCTCCTACTGGATACACATTGTCTGGAAAGTGCTAGCTAACTGATTTTCCCCCAAGATACTGGGAAATTTCTGATGCTGCATTCGACTTCCTTTTAAAATGTCCTGCCCACACTTCTCCTGGGTGGCTGATCTCACATTAGAAATGTTTTATCAGAATATGCCTTGTGATCCACACACTTTGCTGACCAACTCTTACCCTCTCTGAGCTATAAGTTTCTTAAGAGAAAGACTAGGTTTGATTCACCTTTGCATCTCTAGCACTTGGAGCAATGCCTAGAATTTTAAGACTTACTATTTTTCTTGCCATTCTCTATCCTTTGTATTATCTTTGTCTCGGTTTGCATGTAACCCATGTCACACATTTCCGTGTATAATTGTATGAGCAAAATAAAAGCATGTAAATAAGGAAAATTATATTATCAGTTGATTTTACAAAATATAAACCACATTTTCCATTCTTTTGCTTCTTGCTTTTCTCAACCATCATCATAAAACTCCTCCCAGTCAACTAGCATTGTTTTAACTAATTCATAATGTCTGTCTGATATTTCTGATTTGGGTTTACCATAATTTACTCAGCCTTTCCCTGATTGAGGGAATTTAGCTCTTTTCTTTTCTTGTTTTTTCCTTTGCCAGTGTGTACAATGCCACTTTGTTTAAATGTCATTATATATAAAAATGTTTAATATAATTACATATATACCCAGCAATAGAATTGCTAAACCAAATCTCATATTTTAATGGATGCTGCTGAATTCCTCTTATAAAATCCTGCTAAAATTTACATTTATATTAGCAATACATGACAAGATAAATCATTTATCCTATATCCTGCCAGCAAAAAGGTATTATCATTCTCTTAAACATTTGCCAGTCTGGTACTCCTTGTTACTTTAAATTGTATTTTGCTGAGAAAAACTGAATTTGAGCATTCTTATGTGTTTATTGTACATTCAGATGTGTTCTTTTATAAATTGTATAATCATACCCTTTACTTACTTTTTTCTATTGAGGTATTTGTCACTTTTGACAATTTATAAGGGTTCTTTGTATGTTATTACTATTAAATATTTGTCATCTTGCTAGAAACTATTTTTCATATCTAATATTTATCTATATACTTTGTTAAGGATATTTTTGATACCAAAAATATAATTTTATGTAGTCAAATATATCCATTTGCATTTTTAAACATTAAAAACAAATATTTTGTATGGCTTCAGTTGTCTTGTTTTGGTTAAGAAGTTATTTCCCAAGACTAGAGTACACTTATAGTCTCCATCTTTTCCTAAGATTTTGTTTAATTACATTTATAATCATTCATAATATATTTTTATATAAAGAGAGGCATTTCATACTTGAAAAATAAACTTTCTTTTTAGATAATAAAATTATATGATTCTTTACAAAAACATAAAAATGAACATAAATATTTTACTACTAAATTATAGTCATTATTAATATTTTGGTGTACAACAAGAGATAAACATAGCTACTCAAAACATACACAGTTCCAGCATTGACACATACAGCATGATATATATCAATTGCACTGTATTGTGACTTTACATTACTTTAGAAGTAACACATGACAAACGTGGGAAAGTAAAAAACATGGAAAAATAAATACAGTAAAAGAATTGGAGCACTCAAACCCAACCCTCCAGTGATAAAACCTGTTATTTTAAAATTGATGTTGTTGTTTCATGGAAAGTTTCATTCTGCTGTGCTTGGATTGCTTTTTATCTTTATGTTTAGATTTCAGAAATTTGGTAGCATGTGCCTAGTTATAGGTCTTCTTTTTACTGATATTGCCTGATAATTTTTATTCCTCATTCTCTATTCTCAGAATCTAAAATACATTTAACTATATCTTTGGTTATTGATTTTATTATGTTAGTTCGTTCCTCAAAATATATATAATTGGATCATAAATCCAATTTTCTTTTGTTAGTGTAAATTTTCTTACACATCCTTTGTAATTATTTTCAAAACTTTGTCAATTCTGTTATATAATATATGAATTTATTTGTTCAGTGCCTAACTACCTATTCTGATAAATATTCTGATTCTGCTATTGTAGTTACAATTTTCTTGAAATTCTTATAATTTCACCTCAACTTCCTTTTCATTTTATTCCATAGTTTTTCATACATTCTGTTTACTTTTTGTTTAACTTAGTGTCTTTTGCAAGGGTAGGGGGAGCACAGGAAAGGATTCCACATTGTGTTGCATTTTATCAGCAATTCTACACACTGTTTTGTACAATTTTACCCAGACTCAAATATATATTGTTTTCAGTGTTTTATCTCCCTATATTATGTCTTCTGTTTAATATGATTTTATTGAGACATATCTTAAAAAAAGATTTGTCCAGATTCACAATTTTCCAGTTACATGACTAATTATCTGTCTTGTACAGTAGCTGGACCCTCTTCTCAGACAAACTTCTGAAGGACAAATTGCAACTCGCAAATAGCTCAACATCCAGCAGGCATTCATACAGTGTTCGCCCACTTGGCTAAGGAGAAAATCTCTACAATGGTCACTGTCTGGCTGTCAGGAACTCCCAAAAGATGGAATATTACAATGAAACCAAACCACCATATACAATGTGTTCTGGGAACATTTTTTCTTTAACCTGTAAGAAGATTTATCTTCCCAGTATGCAATGAAGCCTATGTACCTTACTTCTAATATTGTTTCTTTCTAGAAGATTAGATGTTCTATTTCTTAAAGGTGCTTAAAGTACAATGACGTGAGAAAGGCAGAAAAAAATCTTTCAGCTACTTCAGAAGGTCTGTACTTTATAAAATAGACATTCAAGTAGCTATCAAATTTTATGGCCAGTAAAATTACGGCCCCTGTAATTCTGAGATAGCAATTAGAAAGAGAAAAAAAGGTATATTATTTAGCAACCTCCACGCAATGGTTGAGATTGCTGCTTTGAACAGGAGAGCACAAGTGAATCTTCAACTATAATTTTTCAACCCGGTCCTAATGATCTTGGATTTACTGGTAAATCTTCCTGCTGTGTAGCCACAACTTGACTGTCATTCTGAGTTTCTGTGAGTGGTGTGAGATTTTCTTTCTTCTCTATATATTTTGCAATTAGAGTCAGTTCAGAGAGTCCCCTTCAGGCTCCTCAACTCAGATGCCATTTTAATCCAGATTCCTATGATTTGGAATTAATCAACATTTTTCTAATCTTCCTTTTTTTTTCTGCTAGAGAAGACTGAAACAGACAAAAAGTGCATTCTCTCCATTGGAAGTTATGCCCTCTCAAGCAGCTGTTATGTGCATTTCCTAGTTGGAGTTTATAAGCCAGCATCTGGCTAATACTCATGCATTTGCTGAGATATTCTCTGAGCACCTCTGAGATATCAAGGACTTGTATCTAAGTTTGGAGGTGGAAAAAAATCACATAGTACCTTCTCTCATGGAATTGACAATAAATTATGGAAGACAATGGTTAAATACAATGAACACCCACACACATACCAATATGCATGCAGAGACATAAGAACGCCAACCTTGAGCAAAATCATTGTCTTCTGACTTTGGGCAAAACAGAAAATAAAGAGTATGGCTTAGCATGCAGTATCTGCATCACTCTCCTTCTGTTCCCTATTGAACGTCCTCCTGATGTCTCAAGAAAACCATTTATCCTTAGTAAAATCCCTTCCTTTGTCTTTTCTTTTCAGATTCTTCTGGTGAAGAATGGCGGAGACTGCCTCTGTGGCAACCATTTATTTCTTCTGCCAATATTCCTTTCTGTATTCGTCACAAGTGGCTTAATGCATTCTCACTTATGCTTTCCCTGCAAGTAAGTCTCTATCGAATTGAACCTTCCCTGACCTGGAAAAGAGAGGGCAACTGCTCCTAGTCTTATACTTGTCACCTTTTGGAAGATCTTATCACCTACCAGGTAACCATTTCTCACATGGAATGGGTTTGTCCTGTATTATAATAGTTCCTCCCGTTTTTCTAAACATAAGTTTAAAATCACCATATGATATATTTGAAAACCATTTACTTTGACATTTTTTCTTCCTGACACTGACACATGACTAAAACTATACGTGTACAAATGTGTGGCTTTTTGAGATTTTCTTTATCAATTTTTCCAACTTACATTCACGTATTTTATAAATCTGATATAATTGGAAACTACCTTATATAAATCCACTAACTTGTTAGATCACCCCATTTTTCATCACTATGACTGTACAGAGATATTTATCTTATAGAATCTGTCTACACTCCTTAATTACGTTCTTTTAGCATTTCTGGCCTTAAGATGATGCCTATGCTTTTCTCTAAAATTTTATATCAAACCTGCTCAAAGCTACCATCTTAAGCCTAAATAATATTTACTGTTGAAGTTCAGAAATGTCTGAATATATCTGCTGAATTACTGAAGGCAGACAGCCAGGAATTCATCTGAATGAAAATGGAGCCAGACAAACTTTACCCAGCTGTAAAATCCTAGTTGTTACAAGATAGAAACATTGTGGAATATGGCTGGATAATTACTGCGAAGTTGTTGCCTTATTGCCTCATGATTTTGTCCTTGTGGGACACAAAGAGCTGCAGGTAAATAATGGAAGGAAAGATAGAGTAATTTTCCTAACTGAGATGAAAAGACAAAGTGGGTACAAAGGATTATGAGCTCATTGTTTTGGTTAACGAAAAGTGGAAAGGGAAGAGAAAGAGATTTCCTCCATTTTTATCACTGAATACTTTTGGTATCTCAAGGGCCTGTTGGCAGTGCAGAAGCAGAAGCAGGACCAAATGCATAAAAGCAGTATCAGGTTAAAAAATGGAAACCTGGCGTGACAGGGTCTGCTGTGTACTACTCAGGTGATAAGGTGATATCTTCCAGAAGTAACAGCAGTACCAGTAGACACCATACTGTGAAAGACTGGATTTGTTTCTGAAAGCATGTGAATATAACATAGAACATCAAAAAGTAGCTGCATGTATGGTGGGGATTTAGTAATAAGGTTCCATTAATCAGGATAGGTTAAGTTACACGGAACTATCGTAACAACTATAAATGTTCAGTGGTTTAACTCAGCAAATGGATGTTTCTCACTCACAGAAAATGTGTAGTGGGTCTAGACAGGTTCTCCAGGCAAGTCAGTGATCTGGGCTAATGCAGTCTCCAGCTTCCTCTAGTTGCAACCTCAGTTAATGAAGTTGAAAAAGAGAACCTGGAAACTATACATTGACAAAGTCTTCAGCCTGGCAGTGACAGACATCTCTGGTTAGGACTCATCATATGACCCCCAACCAATCAGTTGTCCCCTTCTTAAACTAGAAAGTATGAAGCACTAATAAGGTCTAAAACAGAGGTCTGGATCTTACATGAGTAGATGGGTAAAAATTTACTGAAATGTGGGTTATGAAACTTAACGTTATACAATTTGTACCCACAGGCTGGTAAGGTCAGGAGAAGCTCTGTGTGTGCATTTAAGTAATTTCTGCTTGTAAAAGTGCTAGATATAATTCTAAACTCTACATCAGTGCTTCTCGATCACAGGCAGTTTTCCCCCCTGGGGGACATTTGGCAATGCTTGGAGATATTTTTGGTTATACTACTGGCACCTAATGGGTGAAGGCCAGAAATGTTGATAAACATTCTACAATGCACAGAACAGTCCCATAACAAAATCTGTATGTATATATATGTGTGTGTGTGTATATATATGTGTGTGTATATATATGTGTGTGTGTATATATATGTGTGTGTATATATATATATGTGTGTATATATATATATATTTGGTCTATATATACACATATAGACCAAAATGTCAATAGTGCTGACGTTAAGAAACGCTGTTATACAACAATGAAACTGCACAATGAAGTTGTAGCTGAGGCACAAGTTTGGAGAACTTTTCCTTTGAGAATAGAAATCTAACTTCCAAGACACAGTAGACACCTTTAGTCAATGATTGTTATACAGTGCTGTGTCCCCAGTAAGCAGCATGCATAGGTTCAGGAACAAAAAGCAGAAGTCGATGTGGCTATACTAACTTCCCAGTAATCTACTTAGAAAATTTGTATTTCCCTTTTCCATAAGTCTAAGCTTTGTGGGTCTATTTTTCAGTATTCCACTGTCTAATTGTGAAGGCAACTGACAAGTGCAGTAACCACTGACCAAGAAGGGCATGGTAACCAAAGATTCAGACCCCTCAAGGTGTCACCACCAGGGAAGTCACCAAGACCAGCAGCGGTATTTTCTCAGGATGGTGGCAATCCAGAGTGAGTAGTATAGGAGGGAAATGGTGAACATCAGTTACTTTTGGAAACCAGCTACAGTAGTTGTGGCTTTTCCAACTAGTCTTCTTCCTTTACATTTCCCCAGGAAAATAGACTAATAAACCTTCACTACAACATGTTTTCATTTCTCTAGGATATACGCCTAGAAGTAGAATGGCTGAGCCATTGGTAAATAGAGGTTTATCTTTCTGAAGAACTGCCCAACTATTCTCCAAGAAGCTACAGCATTTTACATTCCTACTTGGAGCATACGAAGGATCTAATTACTTACCAAAACACTATTGTCCATCTTGTTGATACAGCCATCATATTGGCTCTGAATTGATATCTTATGCTTTACATTTCCCAAATTGGTATTGATTTGAGCATCTTTTTATGTATTTCTTGAAATATTGGCTTATATACTTTGTCCATTTTTAATTGTTTTTTTTTTAATCATTGAGTTGTAAGAGTCTCTATATATTCAGGATGCAAGTATGTTGTCAGATTACATAATTTTTCAAATATTTTCTCCCATTCTGTGATTGTCTATACTCAAAAAATTTGACCATATTAAAAAATTAAAAATAAATAATACACCTATATATGAGCTAAGTATGTAAAGAGCAATCAAAATTAAATCCTTTATTTAAATTTAATTAGGGTTAATTAAATATAATTAGGGTTGTACAATAATTTCTTAAGTATAACAATAAAACACAAATGACAAAATATAAAATAGATGGAACAATATTAACAATAAAACTTTTGTTATGCAAATGATACTATCAAGAAAGTAAAAAAGCAGGCCACACAATGGGAGAAAATACATGCAGATATATTTTTGATAGGGGACTTATATATCCAAAGTAAATAAGGACTTCCATAATTCAATAATAAAAAGGTAAATAACCAATTTTAAAAACTGGAAAAGTATTAATATTTGAATCAATGTTGCTCCAAAGAAGATATACAAATGACCAATGAACAGATTCAAAGATGTTTATCTACTAAGTCAATCAAAACCACAATGAGATAGCACTTCACACCCATCCACTAAGATGGCTATAATCAAAATGACAGACAATAAGAAGTGTTGACAAGTCTGTGAAGAAATTGGAAGCCTCATACACTGCTGTGGGCAAAGTAAAATGTTGCGTCTGCTTTGTAAGTCATGTTAGCAGATGCTCAAAGTGTTAAACATACAGATACCTGTGGCCCAAAAATTCTACTTCTAGGCTTATACCCATTCAAGAGAATGGAAAAATGCATTCACACAAAAATGTAAATGAATGGTCATAGAAGCATTATTTATAACAGTAAATGAAGTGGAAATAATCCAAATGTCCATAATCTGATGGATGAATAAAGAATGTGATCAATCCACACAAAAAAAATATGGGAACATAAAGGAATGAAGTATGATGCATGCTATAACATGATGAACCTTTAAAACATTACAGTAAGTAAAAGACAACAGTCAACAAAAGAATATGTACTGTATGATTTGATTGCTATGAAATTCCAGAATAAGCAAATATATAGTGACAGAAATTAGATTAGCAATTGTTTAGGGCTTGGTAGGGAAAAGATGGGAAGGGGTGATAAGGAGAGAGGAAGAGCAGTGACTGCTAATGACTGCTAAGGGATTTCTTTTGGGCAGGGGCAATAATGTTTAAAATTCATGTGATGATTGTTATGCAGCCCTATGACTATACTAATAACAATTTAATTGCATACTTTAAATAATGGCATGTATGTTACATGATTTATATCTTAATAAAGCTTTAAAAACCTTTACTGCCCCTATGTCCTGTTCTTCATGAAAAATATTCATACATCACCATTATTACAAATTATCTCACCATAGTTCAAAATGCTTCTTTCTCTAAATTTCAAGTGCTGAGAATTATCTCTGTTAATGGACAATGCTTCCACCTCTGCCACTCCATATCTTGTTTTAAAATTTCCTTTTAGCTTCATGATTGTTCCTACTTCTTAACACTCTTCACATCTATATCAAGACTTCATGTTGGCCATATCAAATCTTCTCCCTAGAGGTCAGGAACTTCTCTTTCTTTATATCCCACCATATTTTCTTCATCAATTACATTTCATTGAAAACAAGCATTTTATATTCTTCAGCTTTTAATCCAAAGCAATAAAAAATTATATCTATAGAATAAATAGTATGTACTTAATATACATTATATATAGTGTGTATGTATATATATGTGTGTATACACACACACTGCAACTATTGGCAGCTCTAAAAATTCATGGTATCTTCTATATCAAATGCAACTGTAATATAACTGATTAGTCTTTCTTAGTTTGTTTTCTTACATAGAGTTGCTGTCTCATGAATGCAACATCTGCTTCTTCACACCAGTGGTTGATCTCTTTTTTGATGAGAAATGAATTCATCCCGTATTAACTAGCTCAGCTTACCTGCCAACAAGTTCAATTCATTTGTGTATCTGCCCATTATGTTATCATTCTCTATTATGTCATAGGACCAAGTATTCTTGTTATTTTTATTTTTTATTTTTTTTAAGTTCCGGGATACAAGTGCAGAACGTGTAGGTTTGTTACATAGGTATATGTGTGCCATGGTGGTTTGCTGCACCTATCTTCCTATTATCTAGGTTTAAAGCCCCACATGGATCAGCTATTTGTCCTAATGCTCTCCCTTCCCCTTGCCCCCAAACCCCCCAACTGGCCCCAGTGTGTGTTGTTCCCCTCCCTGTGTCCATGTTTTCCCATTATTCAACTCCCACTTATGAGTGAGAACATGTGGTGTTTGGTTTTCTGTTTCTGTGTTAGTTTGCTGAGGATGATGGCTTCCAGCTTCACCCATGTCCCTGGCAAAGGACATGATCTCGTTTCTTTTTATGATCACATTTTCTTTATCCAGTCTGTTACTGATGGGCATTTTTGTTGGTTCCATGTCTTTGCTATTGCAAATAGTGCTGCAATAAACACACATGTGCATGTGTCTTTACAGTAAAATGATTTATAATCCTTTGAGTATATACCCAGCAATTCCATTGCTGGGTCAAATGGTACTTCTTCTTATAGATCCTTGAGGAATTGCCACACTGTCTTCCACAATGATTGAATGAATTTACATTCCCACCAACAGTGTAAAAGCATTCCTATTTCTCCACAGCCTTGCCAGTATCTATTGTTGCTTTTTTCTTTCTTTCTTTCTTTTTTTAGAAGGAGTCTTGCTCTTGTCACCCAGGCTGGAGTGCACTGGCATGATTTTGGCTCACTGCAACCTCTGTCTCCTGGGTTCAAACAATTCTCCTGCCTCAGCCTCCTGAATAGCTGGGATTACAGGCACCAGCCACCACACCCAGCTAATTTTTGTATTTTTAGTAGAGACAGGGTTTCACCATGTTGGCCAGGCTGGTCTCGAACTCCTGACCTCAGGTGATCCACCTGCCTTGGCCTCCCAAAGTGCTGGGATGTTTCTTGACTTTTTAATAATCACCATCCTGACCGGCATGAGATGGTATCTCGTTGTGGTTTTGATTTACATTTCTGTAGTGATCAGTGATGTTGAGCTTTTTTTCGTATGTTTGTTAGCCATGTAAGTGTCTTCTTTGGAGAAGTGTCTGTTCATATCCTTTGCCCACTTTTTGATGGAATTTTTTTCTTGTAGATTTAAGTTCCTTGTAGATTATGAATATTAGACCTGCATATAAATATATATATATATATATATATATATACACACACACACACACACACACCACAGTTTATCCACTCGTTGATTGATAGGCATTTGGGTTGGCTCCACGATTTTGCTATTGTAAATTGTGCTGCTATAAACATGTGTGTGCAAGTATCTTTTTCGAATAATGACTTCTTTTCCTCTGGGTAGATAACCAGTGGTGGGATTTCTGGATCAAATGGTAGCTCTACTTTTAGCTCTTTAAGGAATCTCCACACTGTTTTCCATAGTGGCTATACTAGTTTACATTTGCACCAGCAGTGTAGAAGTGTTCCCTGATCACTGCATCTACACCAACATCTACTGTTTTTTTTTTAATTTTTTGATTATGGCTATTCTTGCAGCAGTAAGGTGGTGTCACATGGTGGTTTTGATTTGCAGTTCCTTGAACATTAGTAATGTTGAGCATTTTTTCATACGTTTGTTGGCCATTTGTATATCTTCTTTTGAGAATTTTCTATTCATGTCCTTAGCCCACTTTTTTTTTCCTTGCTGATTTGAGTTCATTGTTGATCCAGGATATTAGTACTTTGTCAGATGTACAGATTGTGAAGATATATTCTCCCACTCTGTGAGTTGTCCATTCAGTCTGCTGACTGTTCCTTTTGCCATGCAAAAGCTCTTTAGTTTAATTAGGTCCCAGCTATTTATCTTTGTTTTTATTGCATTTGCTTTTGGGTTCTTGGTCATGAAATTCTTGCCTAAGCCAATGTCTAGAAGGGTTTTTCCAATGTTATCTTCTAGAATTTTTATAGTTTCTGGTCCTAGGTTTAAGTCCTTAAACAATCCTGAGTTGATTTTTCTATAAGGTGAGAGATGAGGATTCAGTTTCATTCTCCTACATGAAGCGAGCCAATCATTCCAGCACCATTTGTTGAAGAGTGTCCTTTCCCCACTTTATGTTTTTGCTTGCTTTGTTGAAGATTAGTTGGCTGTAAGTATTTCTATTTATTTCTGGGTTCTCTATTCTGTTCCATTGGTCTATGTGCCTATTTTTATACCAATACCACACTGTTTTGGTGACTACTGCCTTACAGTATAATTTGAAATCAGGTAGTGTGATGCCTCCAGATTTGCTCATTTTGATTAGTCTTGCTTTGGCTATGGGGGCTCTTTTTGGTTCCATATGAATTTTAGATCATGTGGTTTTTGTCATTTGTTCTGTTTATGTGATGAATTACATTGATTGATTTTCATATGTTGAACCAGCCTTGCATGTCAGGGATGAAACTGACTTCTTCATTGTGGATACACTTTTTGATGTGCTGCTGGATTCAGTTTGCCAGTATCATACTGAGGATTTTTACATCAATGTTCATCAGAGATATTGGCCTGAAGTTTTATTCTTTTGTTGTGTCTCTGCCAGGTTTTGGTATCAGGATGATACTAGCCTCATAAAATGAGTTAGGGAGGGGTCCCTCCTTTTCAGTTGTTTGGAATAGCTTCAGAAGGAATGGTACCAGCTTTTCTTTGTATCTCTGGTAGTATTCAGCTGTGAATCCATCTTGTCCTGGGCTTTTTTTGGTTGGTAGGCTATTAATTACTGCCTCAATTTCAGAATTTGTTACTGGTCTATTTAGGAATTTGACTTCTTCGTGGTTTAGTCTTGGGAGCATGTATGTGTCCAGGAATTTATCCATTTCTTCTAGATTTTCTATTTTATTTGCACAGAGTTGTTTATAGTATTCACTGATAGTCTGTATTTCTGTGGGGTCAGTGGTGATATCCCCTTTATCATTTTTTACTGTGTCTATTTGATTCTCTCTCCTTTATTAATCTAGCTAATGGTCTATTTTATTAATTTTTTCAAAAAATAGTCTCCTGGATTCATTGACTTCGAGTTTTTTTTGTGTCTCTACCTCCTTCAGTTCTACTGATCTTAGTTGTTCTTGTCTTCTGCTAGCTTTGGGTTTTGTTTGCTCTTGCTTCTCTAGCTCTTTTAATTGTATGTCAGGGTGTCGATTTAAGATTTTTCTAGCTTTCTGATGTGGGCATTTAGTGCTATAAATTTCCCTCTTAACACTGTTTTAGCTGTGTCTCAGAGATTCTGGCACATTGTCTCTTTGTTCTCAATTGTTTCAAAGAACTTCTTGATTCCTACCGTAATTTCATTATTTACCCAGGAGTCTCTCAGGAGCAGGTAGTTCAATTTCCATGTGGTTTTGAGTGAGTTTCTTAATCTTGAGTTCTAATTTGATTACACTGTGGTTTGAGTGGCTGTTTGTTATAATTTCAGTTCTTTTGCATTTGCTGAGGGGTCTTTTACTTCCAATTATATGGTTGATTTTAGAATAAGTGTCATGTGGCACTGAGAAGAATGTATATTCTGTTGATTTGTGGTGAAGAGTTCTGTAGATGTGTATTAGGTCCACTTGATCCATAGCTGAGTTTCAGTCCTGAATATCTTTGTTAATTTTCTGTCTCATTGATCTGTCTAATATTGACAGTAGGATGCTACAATCTCCTACTATTAATGTGTGGGAATCTAAGTCTCTTTGTAGGTGTCTAAGAACTTGCTTTATGAATCTGGGTGCTCCTGTGTTGGGTGCATGTATATTTAGGATAGTTACCTCTTCTTGTTGAACTGATCTATTTACCATTATGTAATGCCCTTTTTCATCTTTTTTGATCTTTGTTGGTTTAAAGTCTGTTTTGTCAGAGACTAGGATTGCACCCCCTGCCTTTTTTCTTTTTTGCTTTCCATTTGCTTGGTAAATTTTCCTTCATCCTTTTACCTTGAACCTATGTGCGTCTTTGCACATGAGATGGGTCTCCTGAATACAGCACACTGATGGGTCATGACTCTATCCAATTTGCTATTCTGTGTTTTTTAATTGGGGCATTTAGCCCATTTACATTTAAGGTTAATATTGTTATTTGTGAATTTGATCCTGTCATCACGATTCTATCTGGTTATTTTGCACACTAGTTGCAGTTTCATCATTGTGTCATTGGTCTTTATATTTTGGTGTGTTTTTGCAGTGGCTGGTACCAGTTTTTCCTTTCCATATTTAGTGCTTCCTTCAGGAGATTTTGCAAGGTAGGCCTGGTGGGTTACAAAATCCCTCATCATTTGCTTGTCCGGAAAGGATGCTATTTCTCCTTCACTTATGAAGCTTAGTTTGGCTGGATATAAAACTCTGGACTGAAAATTCTTTTAAGAATGTTGAATATTGGCCCCCAGTCTCTTCTGACTTGTAGAATTTCTGCTGAGAGGTCTGCCACTAGTCTAATGGGCTTCCCTTTGTGAGTAACCCAACCTTTCTCTCTGGCTGTCCTTAACATTTTTTCTTTTATTTCAACCTTAGTGAATCTGATGATTATGTGTCTTGGTGTTGCTCCTCTCGAGGAGTAGGTGATCGGGCCTTCCTCTCTTGTTGCCCTTAACATTTCTTCCTTCATTTTGACATTGGAGAATATGATGATTATGTTTCTTAGGGTTGCTTTTCGCGTGAAGTATCTTAGTGATGTTCTCTGTATTTCCTGAATTTAAATGTTGGCCTTTCTTGCTAAATTGGGGAAGTTCCCCTGGATAATATCCTGAAGTGTGTTTTCCAACTTGGTTACATTCTTCCTGTCTCTTTCAGTACTCCAGTCAATCATAGGTGCGGTCTTTTTACATAGTCCCATGTTTCTAGGAGGTTTTGTTTGTTTCTTTTTATTCTTTTTTCTCTAATCTTGTCTGCATGCCTTTATTATCTTATTATCAAGATGGTCTTCAAACTCTGATATCCTTTCTCCCACTTGGTGGATTCAGCTATTGATATTTGTGTGTGCTTCACGAAGTTCTAGTGCTGTGTTTTTCAGCTCCATCAGGTCCTTTATGTTCCTCTCTATACTGGTTATTCTAGTTAATAGTCCTGTAACCTTTTATCAAGGTTCTTACTTTCTTTGCATTGGGTTAGAATATGCTCCTTTAGGTCAGCAGAATTTGTTATTTCCCACCTTCTGAAGCCTACTTATGTCAATTTGTCCATCTTGTCCTCTGTCCAGTTCTGCACCCTTGCTGGAGAGGCATTGCAATCATTTGGAGAGGAAGCACTCTGGCCTTTTGGGTTTTCAGTATTTTTTGTTGTTGTTGTTGTTGATTCTTTCTCATCTTCATGAGTTTGTCTAGTATCAATCTTTGGGGCTACTGACCCTTGGATGGGGTTTCTGTGGGACTTTTTTTGTTGATACTGTTGTTGTTGCTTTCTGTTTGATTTTCTTGCAGTGGGCAGGTCCCCCTTCTGTAGGGCTGCTGTGGTTTGCTGGGGGTTCACTTCGGGCCCTGTTCATCTGGTTCACTCCTGCACGTGGAGTTGTCACTCAAGGAGGCTGGAGAACAGCAAAGATGGTTACCTGCTCTTTCCTCTGGGATCTCTGACGTCGAGGGGCACTGGCCTGATGCCAGTAGGATTGCTCCTGTTTAGGCTGTCTGACAGCCACTGTTGGAGGTTCTCACCCAATTGGTTGGCACAGGGAGCAGGACCCATTTAACGAAGCACTTTGTCCCTTGGTAGAGGGGATGTGCTTCACCGAGAGAAACCCGCTCATCTGGGCTGCCTGGATTCCTCAGAACTAGCAGGAGGAAAGACTAAGTTTGCTGGTCTGTGGAGACTGTAGCCATCCCTCCCGCTAGGGTCTCAGGCCCAGGGAGATCAGAATTCTGTCCCTGAGCCCTTGGCTGGAGTTGTCAGAGTTCCTGCAGGGAGGCCCCACCCAGTGAGGAGGAATGGATCAAGGTCAGGCCTGAAGAGGCACTCTGTCCACAGTCTGTCACAGCCAGTGTGTTGGGCTGTGGGTGATACCTCTTGGGACCAAGCCATCCAGCCTCCCTGGCTTCAGCAGGGGAAAAGCACCACCTGGAACTATAGAGATGGCTGCCGCCCTTCCCCGGTCCTGGGAGCTTAATGTCTTAGGCAGATATCAGTTCCAGTGTTGGCTGTCACTCCTTCCCCAGGGAGCTCAAGCTGCTTAGACAGCAGGCAGCCACAGCTGTGGTGCTAGTTGCTCCTCCCCTCCGGGAACTCGGCAGGCTTAAGCAGATTCTAGCTTAACAGCTGTAGAGAATCTGCACCACTTCGTGGTTGGGAACGTGGGCCCCAGTGGCATGAGCTAACAAGTGGGATATTCTGATCCATGGGTTGTACAGTTCCGTGGGAGAAGCACGTTTTCCTAGGCTGGGTAGGATGCTCACTCACCACCTCTCTTGGCTCCTGCCCCACGTGGCTCTCAGGTGGGCCACCTCACCACACTGCCCTTCCTTCCTCTCTATGGGTCACACCAGCAGCCGAGTCAATTCTGATGACAGAACCTGGATACCTCAGTTGCTGGTGCAGGATTTGCATGCTGTTATGGTTCTTTTTGATGGGAGCCTCGGATTGCCCACTTCTACTCGGCCATCTTGGCCCCGCCCTATTCTTGTTATTTTTCAGAGTAAATCCTTCAGACTTTACACCTGATGTTACCCTATGTCATGTTCAAAAAAGCTTCCCCTGGGGATCTTTATGTATCTTCATTTTTCACCTGTGGACCATTCTTCATAAATACTCAGACATTCTGTATAAAAATAAACCTGACCTGAATGCTACTTGCCCTCATTACACCATCTTTTGTACTAAACTGTGGAAACTAAAATGTTGGTTATATCCTGCTTCTAATCTTCTTCTGGTCATTCCACAATTTAAGATAAACTGTCTTCAATCTCAATATTTTAAAAAAGTATTTGCCATCCTAAAAGTCAGCAACATAAATCCAGTAGGCACTTCCTAGTGTTTTTCCCTTTCTGCAGCAGCAGAACACTGAACAGTGCCTTTTTGTGGAAATCATGTCATCACTTCCTTGCTATACACTCAGTTGATGAACTTTTTTGCAATTTTCACTCTTCTTTGCTGTCTTCTCTTTCCTCATCCTTTTCTATTTTGCAGACCTTCCTACAATGTCCTTTCACAGATATGATTTTTATTTCCACAGATTACTCTTGGGCTTGTTTTCTAATTCCAGATTCCCTCTTAATCTTTAAATCTTTCCAGCTACCTTCAAAAGACCTCCCACAAATTGTACAATCTGAAACTCCTCAAGCACATTCCCAACCTGTGTCTTGACTCTTGCACCCTGTGTCAAGCAATGTCTTCACTATTCTCTTAGTCATTCATGCTTTGAGGATCAGGGTTATTGTCTACACTTCCTTTATGAACTCTCCATATCTAATCAGTGGCCACATTCTATGGGTTCTGACTCATTTCTTCTCTTAATTATCCAGTTTAGTAACTTTTCACCTCTTTCTTGGTATTTTATAATGTCTCCCAACCTGTTTCCAATTTCTACATCTTGAAAAATATGACCTACATTGTCATCAGTTATTATTCTAAAACCCAATTTTATCAAGCCATGGATATAAAACTTGAATGTGACAATGATATCCTTACTCCATGCCACATATTAGCTAAACAATTCACGTACAATGTCTAAGCTACACTCAAGTAAATCTTTGAGGGAAATAGTTTTACCATTAGCAGACAGATTAATGAACTTGCCCCAAATCATATAGTTAGTGAGTGCTAGAGGTGAGAAGTAGAATTTAAATTCTGGTCTGAGTCCAGAGACCAGCATAGACTGCCAAGCATACTTAAAGAAAAAACTTCATTGGCTCTTCACGGGAATGCAAATTCCCAAATTGAACATTCAATTATTATATAAGATGAAATTTTGTCTATAAATAATTATTTCATCCATAAGATGAATGTCATTTTCCTTTTTCAAGTTAATGTTTCTCTTGCAACCTTCTTTCCTTCTGCAATAAGCACTCATACAAATAAAATAGATGCAAAATATTTATTTGGGATTTGATTTCTACATCACTGAAAATTCTGTAGAGGAAACAATCTCTGTGGACTCATGCAAATCTAATATTATATGATTCTATGCCACCTTCACGCTATGAAAACTTCAAAATGTCTCCCTCCCTTACTAAAATAAGCAATTTAGAAACAAGCCTGGCCTTTCTTTTCTGTGACATATACATTTTCCTCTACCCTGAAACTGCATCTCCATGACTGTACTTGTCCAAGCCTTCCACAAATCTTCAAGGGCATGCTCAATTGTCACCTTTTCCATAACGCTTTATCTGATGCTGTAAGAAAAATTATAAATTTATACTTCTGAGCCTGCTATTCAATTTGTACTTGTAGTATAGCACAATACCCACTACCTTACATTTTAATTAGCTTAGCTCTTTCTTGTCTAATTTGCTGGATGAAAAGTTTACTTAACTAAGCAACTATATTTTACCTGCATTAGTATCTAGCCTACTTTGCTACTACAATTATGCTGCAAACATTAGCCACTCAGTAAATTTTTAATAAATGTATTGCTTCCAAATCTACAAGCTTAATTCACTTTTTTAGGTTTTTAGCCAAGTGAAAAAAAGAGCTTAGCAGAGTCATTAATAACTCAGAAGGTATATATTTAAATCTCTACTCCATTATCTACTCAAATTCTTCAAACCTTACTTTCTTCATCTATAAAATAGTGATAATAACAGTACCTAGTTCTTAGGGTTTTGTGAGATTTTAATCAAGTAATATAAAGAACTGGAAGAGTATTTGTAATGTTGTAAGGACTCAGTAAATGTCAGCTATCACTATTGTATATTTTAAAACAAACAAAGGTTTTAAAGAGAGATCTAAAATAGTTTCCAACAAATGGGCTTTTATGTGCATTGTACAGGACTTCCTGGCAGGTGAAAAATCACAATAAACTTAATTAAGGGGTGACTTTTCTGGTCAGTATAAAGAACAGAGCAGTTTTAATCCTGGCAAGAAACAGGGTCTGGAAGCTTTTCATATTCAATCATTTTCTTTAACATGAATAAGTCAAGTGCTCCATTAGTTCTGGAAAGGAGAATATAATAGAATCAGTTCTATAATAGGGGCATTAAGCCCTCTTGCATTATATAAAATTATAGAAAAAGACTGCCAGGCTCTGGTTTCCTTGCCAAAATATGGCTATGAATGTTCAACAGTGACATCAAGCCTGATAAAAACTTTTACTTTAAATAGCTAGAAACTCAAAAGGCAGCATAGAATGACAGTCTTGAGCAGGAATAGGAACGGAAGGAAATAGGCACAACCCTGTGTCTTAAAGCAGGTGCTTATTTAGTGCCATCATTCTAAGATGGCTTAATTAAAATGAAATGGTATGTACATTGCTCGTTTCAAACTTGCATTGCAAATGTATGTTAGAATTAAAATTTGAGCTGACATCAGAAATCCAAGTAAAATAGTGACATTTTAAACCTTTTTAATGTTGACATTAGAGAAGGTCAGCTCTATCATAGTAAATAAGGAAAATTCAGCTTTCTCTTTATTTTTATTACCTTTCTTGAGAGTTGAGCTTATTTTCCTTCTATTACATTCTTTATTACCACATTTCTGGAAGGTGCTAATTTGTCTATCCATTACACGCTTGTTTTCTGAGTTGAGAGGGGAAATGTTGATTCAACCTCTCACCCATTAGAAAATTCTGTTCAGGCATTCGCAGGGCTTGCTCCAGTCCTTTGTAATCAGCGATACTGTGTATGGGGCTTATGACATAAAGAATAAGACAAATAACTATTCAGAAGCAGAGACACCTCTTTGCAATAGTATCAGAAACCTCCAGAGAAGCACTCTGAGGCACAGAGCATGAAGTAGGGTGACATTAACATACCAAACTGAGAGATAATATAGAACTCATTGCCAGAGCACACAGATATTCCTTTAATATAATACAAATTAGTAAAGCAGACCTCGTGCCCACCTTTTCCTCATAAAGCCTGCCCTAACTACTTTATAGCCTCACTTCCTAGAGGCTGGAATGAAATACAAACTTCAGAATAATTCCCCCACTGGATTTTCCTTCTGCTTCTTATTTAGAACTCCATGAATCCATATGGATTCATACCACCAATGAACCCAGATAACTAACATCAGCTCTCTCTTCCACATTACAAATAAAAGAGTTATTTCCTCTCCTTCTAGCCTCAGTGTTATCAGCTCAAATATCTTATTCAAAAAGACATTTTAAAATAAAGAATTCAAAAGTGAAGATAAAATTATTCAATGACACCACAAATGCATATCTTCCCAATAGTTTAAACCCAGCAGATTTTCTATTTAACCTTCTACTTCATTTAACAATTGAACAAAGATTTTAATAACAGCTTCCCATGTTCTTTTTTGTGTCTTTTAAATGAGAACCATTAGTGCTTTTTCAGATTTCTTCTTTACTAACCATTATCAGATCTTAAAAACTCAAAAACAGAGAACAATAAAAAAAACTCAGAGAGGTGCTTAGAGATATAATTAAGCTAAAATAAAGACGGATAAAATTTCATCACCACATTATTTTGAGACAGGCATTCCCAGTATTTGACAGGAATCTAAGAAGTAATTTCAACAGTATCAATATACACTAAAAGTACAGATTTTTCTATACTGCTGCTTCTCAACACCCGCCCTCCCACCCCCATATCCTTGGCTATGGTAAAGAAATGTCTTCTTTATTCTTACCAATAAAAGAACTCTAATTTAAGACACTGACTGGGAAGATAAAGAAAAAGTAAGAAGTAACAATTTAAAGGCCACAGTTTGGAGCCCGACCTCCCAGGACCCCGATTCTATATTTTATAGTATGCCAAGGATATGTTTATAGTAAGTAGTGAAATACATGAAAACTGAATGTAAGTGGAAAGTAGTTTCAATTTAGTTTGTGACTTTTATGCATATATGTGCTATTACTCTCTTTTGAAAGGAATAAGGGACTAGTGGAAGACTCTGGAGGAAACAAGGCACAGTAGAATGCAATGACATCCAAATACTGTAAAGTTATCAGAGATACTGCGTAGAAAAAAAGAATCGCTACCTGATATAGTTTGGATATTTGTCCTCTCCAAATCTCATGTTGAAATGTGATCCTCAATATTGGAGTTGGGGCCTGGTGGGAGGTGTTTGGATTATGGGGGCAGATCCCTCATGAACGGCTTAGTGCAGTCCTCACAGTAATGAGTGAGTTCATTTGAGAGCTGATTATTTAAAGACATGGCACCTCCCCTCTCTCTCTGGTACTCTTCTCTTGCCAAGTGATACACCTGTTCTCTTTTGCCTTCCCCCATGATTGGAAGCTTTCTGAGGCCTCATCAGAAGCAGATGCCAGCCCCATGCTTCTTATACAGTCTACAGGACCATAATCCAAATAAACTTCTCTACAAATTACCCAGCTTCAGATATTCCTTTATAGCAATGCAAAATGGACTAACCCACCGCCTTTCTAATGAAAAGCCAGATCCACCACATTGGAAACAGAGGGAAGTCCTCCACATGAGAAACGTGATCTACACCAGAATCACCATGCATTCCTCATGAATCATCCTCTCTATGAATAGTGACTCACTCTACTATTGCTCTGGGGAGGAGGAGGAGCTAGGCTGCTTTAAAACACTCTTAAGCTGATTCACAAGACCCTTTTCATAATGGTCTCCAGCTTCACTGAGACAAGGCTGAAATACTAAATCAATTACAGCAAGTAGGAATCTCAGTCTACAAAATATCTTCCCTCCCTCCCTTCCTTTCCTCTTTCTTTCCTTCCTTCCTTCTTTCCATTTGTTTCTATTTAGGACCTTTGTTCAGCCTTAGATGTGTTTCTGCCATGGGAGGTTTATGTAAATACCAGATATCAGAACTTCTATGGGTATATTAGAGAGTGGGTCTGTCAGGGAGAAGCAACACCAGACAGTCAGTATAAACTGACCCAACATGAACCCCTTAAGGCACCCCTCATTGATGGCATTGGTGGCCCATCTGGAGCAGCTGCTGTAAAGATGCCAGCTGCAGCAGGGGAATTGCAGCTGGGGATGAACACTCCATGGATCTGGCAGGAGCTGGCAATAGGCAGGAGCCCAGCCCCCTTCTGAGTTGAAAGTGTAGGATCCCCACCCTCCTGGGCACAGCTGCAGCTGTGGACCCAGGCATCCCTGTGCTCTTGGGAACCCAGGAAGCCCCGCTCCTCACGCAGGCTCAGAAATGTCTGCTCCTGCTCCTGGGCCTGGCCTCTCCTCACTCCTAGCAATGGCTCCAATTCTGGAGCAAAGTTGAGGCCAAGCCCAGGTGCTGTCACAACCCAGCTGGGTGTGCACAAGCTTGGGGCAATGCTGACACAGCAGCCCTCTGCCATTTCAGCCCATGTGGACTGTGGCTGCCAACAAGCACAGGAAGGAGCCTGAGGTAGGGCTGAGGGCAGCTTAGCGCAGTCCTGCAGGTGCCCCTCAGCAGGAACAACCTTGTTGCCACAGACGACATGATTGATGGTGGCAGGAGGCAGACAGGCTCCTGGGCAGAAAGAAGTGGGTCCCCAGTGAAGTTCCACCTTGAAGCCAGGGACAGCCTGAAGCATGGGGGCTGGGCTGTCAGTTCTGGGTGGAGTTCACAGGCCCCAAGTGAGAACTTAGGATGCTTTTCCTGGGCATACCCATGGCTACCCATGGACCAATCAGCACACACTTTGTTTCTTCTGAAGCCCATAAAACCCCTGGACTCAGCCAGAGTCAGAGAGACCTCAGGATGACCTGCCTGTGGAAAGAAGCTACCCATTCTGTGTCTCCTCTGAATTGAGAGATGGACACTCAATGGGAGGATCTGCCTGCAGAAAGCAGCTACCCACTCTGGGTCTCCTGTGAGCTGTTCTGTTGCTCAGTGAAGCTCCTCTCTGCCTTATTCTAGTTGTCCACATACCTAATTCTTCCTGGACATGAAACAAGAACTCAGGACCTACTGAATGGCGAGACTAAAAGAGCCGTAACACAGACAGGCCTGAAACATGCCCCCTGCTCACCACATTGCAGGTGACAAGGAGAGAAGAGCTGTAGCTTTTCAGAGATCCCAGATCTAGGGGCTCCCCAGGGCAGGGTAGTGGCCCACCCTCTTTGGGGCTCTGCAGTTCCTGACATCTCCAAGCTCCCAGGTGCCACTGCATTCCCTGGTGCCCACAGAAGCTGCTTGCAATACACCTAGTCCAGCCACAGCCTTGCAGAGATGGCACCTGTGCCAATGCCTGGAGCTGCCCACTCCACTGCAGGTGACACGCCTGGCTGTGCACAGTTACTGGACCCCACACTCGCTCACTCACCCCTCACCACTCCATGTCTGGCTTATCCTTGGCAGGTGTGGGATTCAGGCCAGGAGCATGAGCCAAGTGGAGTCTGCTGGGCTGAGTGGGCGGAATGAACCCGGCAAGCACCAACAATACTCAGGCAGAAGGTGCTTCCGGCCACAGAGGTTTCAGCTGGTGAAGTGACACCCCAAGGATCCCATGACATCATTACTACAGGGCTTTGTAGACCTGACCACACAGGCTGTCACAGATATGAAGCTCATTTCTGTTCACATGGCACGTTTGGGTCTGACAGCTCTATTATGCCTCCACCATCTGAATTGCAGAGTAACCATTTTGTTGCTTTGACAATATGCTAGCTCTTGGGAAACTGAGATTACCTAAGACTACCTCTGCCTAGATGCATCATTCAGCCATTTGTTTTCCAGCTTCTTACCATCTTACGTGGGAGCTCTACCTCAGAATAGATTCAAATAATCATCTTCTTAGATCCCAAAAACCTATCTGGGAGTTATTTCTTCACCCCAGGATTTATCCAGGGGGAATAGCTAGTCTTGAGAAATTGATGACTCTGCTCCAGTTGCTTTCACTGAGCTCTCTCAATCTTGCTACCTTTGTTGTAAGTGATTTTATTCTACTTATTATGTCTCACTGTGTTGCCCAGGCTGGTCTCAAATTCCTGAGCTCAAGAGATCCTCCTGCCTCAGCCTCTAGAGTAACTGGGACTACAGGTGCCACTGTGCCTAACTTTGTTGTAAGTGATTTTATTTTTCCCCAGGATCTAAGCTTTTGAAACATACCCCAGAGAGAAACTTTGAGTTTTATCTATCCCTGGAGACAAGGATCATGGAATGATCAAGCTACTTTAACAGGAGAAGGGCAATAAGTTCATTAGAAACCTAGAAAAGAATAAGTGGTTTAAGATGAGATTTTAGAAAAGGCTAAAGAATAGCAAAATTGAAGTAAGCATGTAATGTTAGATGGAAGTCAGATTACATTTCACACAAGGAATAGTCAACTCATTAGCATGGGTCTGCTATGGAAATGTCTCCTGGTCAAGTTCAAATTCCTCTTTTAAAATATATATAATTTTAATTGACAAATAATTGTGTTGTGCTTATTTGTCTGTTGGGTACAATGTAGTGTTTTAAGATGTAAACATTGTAAAATATTCAAATCAGGCTAATTGGCATATGCATCACCTTAAATATTTATTCTTTTCTTGTGATGAGAACATTTGAAATCCTCTTTCAGCTGTTTTGAAATACGCAATATATTAACTGTAGTAACCATGGTGTGCAATATATCACCAGAATTTATTCCTATCTATCTGAAACTTTGTACCCTTTGACCAATGTCTCCCTTTCCTCATTCAACGCCCTTCCCCCTGCCCCTGGAAACCACCATTTTATGCTCTACATACTTACAGAAGTATGTAGGATTTATGTAGGATTTTTTAGATCTTACATAAAAGTGAGACCATGTGGTATCTGTTTCTCTGTTCCTGGCTTATTTCACTTAATAGAATATCTTCCAGGTTAATGTATGTTTCCACAAATGACAGGATTTTGTCTTTTTATTTCTGAAGTATTCCATTATGTATATTTACCACATTTTTAAAAAATCTATTCATCTATTGATGCATACTTCAGTTGTTTCCATATCTTGGGTCAAGTTCCTTTTATGACTTCCTATACAGAAGCCTTCTTCTGCTCCTGTCACCTAAATACAACCACTCTAACCTCTGCATGTTCTGAACACAAATACCAGAGAGCAAGGACCAGAAATATAAAGGAGCCTCACCTTGCCAGAGCGTTTCTTCTCAATCCTGTGCCCTTCCTAGACTGTAATTAAACACCAGGACACATGTTCCATGAGGTTAATGACTTTCTCTCTCTTGTTCATTGCCGATTGCCAGAACTTAAAACAGAGCCTGCCCATAGTAGCTGCTCAAGAAACATTTACTGAATAAACAAACACTGTACCATCCCTTTTCTGTATTTACATATACGAAGACACATTTTAGCAATCCCTGCTGCTAAATATTATTCATTTTTCATTATTCCCTAAGGCACCAGGTAAAAAAAATAAACACCAAAAAAAATGGTAGAAAACTCCTGGAGGAGTTAATGGTTGGAATGAGAGTAGAGACAAGATGGGCACCTGCAGTGCAGTCCAGAGACATATAGATTCCTCCAAACTTTCAGGTGAAAATTAAGTGAATTATTTTATACATTAGGATGCTATAATTGTGTAAGAGAGATGTTGGAGGACAAATTTTTCAGAGATCTTAAAAACAATAGCAACAGATCCTGTTCTCCCTCCAACATATTCTGAATCATAAAGGCTAAATGGGTTTTCTGTGAGGAGGGTTTCAGTGGGCTGATCATACAAAGTTGGCTTCCAGACCTGTTCCATTATTCACACTCCATATTATGCTCTAGAAATAGAGCACAGAAGTAGGGTTAGGGCCAAAGTACACCCTAGACAAATTCCTGATTTGAATCTGAGGCTCATGAGTTTTCTCATTCAACCAATAGATTAGATCTTCTTTGTGACAGCTAAGGCTGTCTGAAAGCTGAATGCCTGATCAAGAGTTCCTAGTCACAGCCCTGAATTCTCTCACCTCTAATCTTTTTCTCAAAGATCTAGGTGGCATAACTCAACAAAATATCCCTTCAGTCACCAAGTTAAATTTCTGTAAACTTAAATCTTTATACCAGAGGGGTGTTTTATTTTTCCTCTATAAACTATAAATGGGATATTTTATTAAAACTATCTCTTGAGCTGTGGCGAGAGTGTTATAACTAGAATGCCTTGCCAGTGAAGAATGAAACACACTTCCATTATTAGGTCCACAATAATGTGGATAATGTGAACCAAATTCAATCAGCCTAACTAAATGTGGATCTACAGAGTAATCTCCCGGATATGGAATAAGTGCTACACACAGTGATTCATTTTAACACGCACCAGTGCAGAACAATCTCATGTGATGAGGTAGTTACATTCTTAGAATACTGACGCTTTTATTAAGATGTTTTGCATAAAATGAACACATTCAAGATTTGAAGCTACATCTCTCATGACTGGAGATAATCCAAATCTGTATGATGTTAGAAAATAGATGGAAGATTAGAGCCCATTACAGATCCCTGAATTAATCATAGCACTTTCTAGAAGCTCTGCTACTGGATGCACTTCCTAAAAGCAGCCTGCTCTCGTCTCAAGGCTCTGATGATTTTGCTTCTTTTGCTTGGAGCAGCCGTCTCATCATTCATCAAGTGGGCAGCTTCTTGTCTGTTAGAACTCAGCTGATGCACCATGTTTCACACGAAGACTTCCCTAAACCTCAGTCCGCTAGCCATGCCAGGTGCCTTTCCTCCAACTTCCTAATCACCGAGTACACCACTTTTATAGAATTGATCACAATACTACCAGCGTGTATTGATTTATTTTCATGCCTCACTATGTTATAAACTGCTTCAATAGAATAACCTTGACCTTAATCTCTCTAGTTTCTGACCTTGTATTTTGCTTAGTATATACAGCAGGAGCTCAATAATTATACGTTGATGTCTCTTTCTTTGGCCAAATCTTTCTCATAGGTGAGACCTGGATTTGTTTATGATTTTCACCTAGAGTCCTTGACATCTCTAGTTACTTTGATATCTTTGCATGGGTTCTCATAATAGCTTTATGTCAACTGTAATTATGTGACTATTTGTTTAAAATCTTCCCTCACTAGGTTTCAAGCTGTATGAGGACAGGCATCATGTTCCCCCATTTGTAGTTATATTCCCAGTTAGAGAGCCTGGTATACAACTCACAAACGAAAATAGTTGTTGAATGAATTACTGGTCCCTGCTACAATATGGATGAACCTTGAAATTTTTATGCTAAGTGAAAGAAGCTAGTCACTAAAGAGTTGTATTGTATGACTCCATAAATGTCAAATATCCATAATTAACAAATCGATAGAGATCCAAAGATGATAAATGATGCCTAGGCCTGTAGCAGGGGAGAGTAGGGGAGCAGTGAGGAATGGAGAGAGACTGGTAATGGATATGGGGGCTTTTGTGATAATAAAAATACTCAAAAATTAGACTGTGGTGGTGATAGTGAAACTCTGTAAATATAGTACTCCCACTGTCTACTACAGTATGAAAATATTAAATGAAAATCTCTGGAAATACACAATTCATAAATTTTAAATTGAACACCATCCTGAGTAGTGTGAAGTATCACACTTCACCCTGCATGGAATGTGAATCATTCCTTTGTCCGGACCACCCACCCACCCAGTCTATGCTACCCAACCCATAGTTACTTAGCAGCACAGAGAGAGAGACCACATTTACATATTTTTTATTACAGCATGTTGTTACAATTGTTTTATTTTATAAGTAGTTGTTAATCTCTTACTGTGTCTAATTTATAAATTAAACTTTAAACTTTATCCTAGGTTTGTATCTATAGGAAAAAACATAGTATAGTTAAGGTTCAGTACTATCCAGAGTTTCAGGCATCCACTGAAGGGTCTTGAAATGCATCCCTTGCAGATAAGGGGGAACTACTGTATACTAAAAACCACTGAACTGTACAATTTAAATGGATGAATACTATGGTAGGTGAATTATATCTTAATGAAGCTATTAAAATTGTTGAATGAATGAAATGAAAGATCAACTTGAAGTTAAGGTGTCCCCTCATTTAGTAAGGTAGAGATATTTCTGAGAAGGGGAACCCTGTTACACACAATTCTTTCATACTAATCTCTTCAAATTTGCATTTTAGCATAAAATATTGTCAATTATTCTTCATTTCTTTTAATATCTTCTGAATCCACAGGATGATGATTGCTGTAGTTAATAAGATCTAGTCACACAATCTAGCTCCAGTTCTCCTAGGCTGCAGTGATGTTTATAAGAATTTCTGCCAACCCAAATTGCCATCTGATTCCTCTGCCCATTCCTTAAAGGTCCTATGGACCCCTAAAAAATCAGCTTTAAACAACAGCTAGAAGTGGCTACATGATTTCAATGAAGTTCTACCTTTCCCTCCTCCTCCATCATTCTGCTTGTTAACATGAGTGATGGCTGTAGACCTAGCAGTCATTTTGGATAATGAGTATCAGTTCCACATCTTAGGAGTGTCAGGATCAAGCGGAAAGAAAATTATGACACTTTTTCAGATTAATTATACAAGATATAAATTTCAAACTACTAAATTCTAAAACATGGGTACATCTTGTCTAAACTTTGAGGAAATAACTTTCAAGCCATGGAAAGCATATCTTACAGAAATAATGATGGCAGGAATATCAGCACCTTGAATAAGAAAGCATGAGCTTTGGAGTTAAAAAGATGTCCTTAATTATTAATTTCATCCTTTATTAGCTGCAAGACCTTGGGAGGTAATTCATCATTGGGCCAGTATTTTAATCTACAGAATGTTGTCAACAACACTAAGTTATCAAAGGATAAAAAACATGCAATGAGTTTGATAGTACCCATCAAATACTAGGACATAAGGAACTATTGGGACATTGTAGGTGCTCTAAACATATTTGTTCCCTTCCAATCTAATTGCTTGAATCAAAAAGATTGTTGAACCTTATCCTTCCAAAAGAATAGTTAAGACAATAAGCCAATCAAGAATCATTACTTGTATATTTACATTATGCTCTATAATGTGCCTGGAGTCATAGAAGAAACAGAAGTTAAAGGTACTATTCCTTGTCATGAAGCTGGAAAGTCATGACTGACCCAAGAGAAACTAAGGAGAAAATTACATGACAGTAGTGCGTGTGTCTGTGTGTGTGTGTATATATGTTGTTTTCTTTTGAGATGGAGTCTCACTCTGTCACCAGGCTGGAGTGCAGTGGCACCATCTCAGCTCACTGCAACCTCTGCCTCCCGGGTTCAAGAAATTCTCCTGCCTCAGCCTTCTGAGTAGCTGGGACTACAGGCGTGTGCCACCACGCCTAGCTAATTTTTGTATTTTCAGTAGAGACAGGGTTTCACCATGTTGGCCAGGATGGTCTCGATCTCTTGACCTCATGATCCACCTGCCTGGGACTCCCAAAGTGCTGGGATTACAGGCGTGAGCCACCGCACCCGGCCAACAGTAGTATATATTTACCATAGCATCACATTTTAACAGGAAGCTTCATAAGAATACAAAAATGGAAAATATTACTGTGATGTGGGATAGTAGAAAAAGGTTTAATGAAAGGATATGTTTTGTCTGAGCTTAACAAGTCTTAATAGAAAACTTTATATGTAATAATGCATTAATCATCTATTTATTATATCAAAATACTAGTGTAGTTAGCTTCTTAGTTCCCTTGGCCAGGATAATTAATGGATTCTCCAGACAGAGAAAAAAATAATCTGAGATAGGATTGAGGGAGACAATTCAAATGATAAGATTAACAAGGAGGTTAGTCCAGAAAAAGTTTCTTTCAAAATCTGGAGGCAAATAGTAGCCTGGGAATGAATTGCTTTCATTTGTGTAAGGCAATAAGCAAAACAGGAAATAAAATAAGGAAAGAGACAGCTGCAATATAGATGAAAAATTCTTTGGAAAATATATCCAAAGGAAACAGAAGAAAATGTGAAAAAATTCTCTGTATTCCTAAGGAATTTAAAGACAACATAGAGTCTGTGAACAAACTGATAAAGACACCAAAACTAATGCAAGATATCAAAAGAGATTCAAAAATAGAATACAATGGAAAGGTAGCTGACAAACCTAAGAAAGAAACTGAAGAGGAAATTAAAACCTTTAAAGTATTTGAAACCCTGTAAAAAGTGGAAAGAATTGAATTAAAGTAGAGTAAGCCTATCCAGTGATAAGAAGGTAACGTTTGAGAGTGGGGGAAATCACACGAAATTCAGAATAAAAAGATAAAGAGATTGCAATGATTACATGGAAAACAACACCATGAAGAAAAGGCAATGAAAACAAATTTATGGACAATTGCTCTTGGGGAAGACAAGGAAGAAAATTGCTCTTGCAGAACACGTGGAAGAAAAAGTTTCCAAATATATAATATGGGGAAAAATTCCTGAAATAAAAGACCTTGAGATGTAAGATTCAAAGGAAAGATGATTAACAGGAATTTGCACTAAAGCATATCCCAGTAGATTTACAGAAACTCAAAAATAAAGGAATTTCCTAATTATCCGGGCCAAACCTGCGTATCATTCAGCAAGAAAAATAAATAGAGCCAGCCTCTGACTCCTCTCCTAAGCAACATTAGATGCCAGGACGTTGATCTACAATGTCTCGGAAACAAAGATGTGACTGAAAAACTGTGCACACACCTAAGTTTTTATTCCAGTTGGAAGACAGTTTCCTAAACCAACAAAAAATCAGGAAATAGAGTGTTAATGTTTTCTTCATTTCACACCCATTTGAAGATGAAAAATCCTAGGAACCAAAAGCTGCATTAGAATTTTAAAAACTCTAATTCAGTGGTTTAATTGTAGAAAGACCAGGCAGAAAGCATCAAATCTGAACGTAGAAGAAGGTCAATAACATTATTCATAATGAGGACAAACAGATGTATATTTTATAAATCCTGAAAGAAACCTATAATAGTCATAGTGAATTGTTAATAGTGGACTGGGACTAAGATCATAAATATGCCAATGAAAGAGAAGTAAAAAGGAAGAGAAAGGAGATAATATAAATTAATCAGTTTTACAATGTGTTATGAAGGGAGTCAACACATTCACTTTTATATTGGACATTTTATATGTATATATATTTATCTACATACATACACACACAAACACATTTATATTTGACATATAGTTTTAAATCCAACACTTTTTAACTTATAAAGGTAACTATTGTTAGAATTATGTAGCTTCCAAATAAAAAGATTACAGAAAAGCAAAAATCAAGTATCAAAAGATAGAAAACTAAAGTAAGTGGTAAGGAAGAATAAAAAGAAGCAATTGCTCATTATTTCAAACTATTGAATTCCTACTGTCCAGTAAACTGTAAAACTCTGGACAATACATAATAAAAAATAGAAAAGGCATGTTCCCAGGCCAGGCATAGTGGCTTATGCCTGTAATCCCAACACTGGGAAGCCAAGACAAAAGGATTGCATGAGGCCAGGAGTTCAAGACCAGCTCTGGCAACACAGTGAGACTCCATCTCTACTAAAAATTTTAAAAATTAGCTGGCTATGGTGGCACATGCGTGTAATCTTGGCTACTTGGGAGGCTGAGGTGGGAGGATTGCATGAGCCTGAGAGGTCTCGGCTACAGTGAGCTATGATTGCACCACTGCCCTCCAGCCTCGGTGACAGAGGAGA
Source organism: Pan troglodytes (assembly GCF_028858775.2). Taxonomy (NCBI): domain Eukaryota; kingdom Metazoa; phylum Chordata; class Mammalia; order Primates; family Hominidae; genus Pan; species Pan troglodytes. The sequence goes on along the minus strand of NC_072404.2, from coordinate 151,886,756 downwards.
AACTGCCACCCCCACCCCTACCCCTCTCCCCCACCCACCAAAAAAAAAAAAGGAAGGGAAAGGAAAGGAAGAGAAAAGGAGACATGTTCTCCATCCCCAGGGAATTCATAGTCCAAGAGCTACACCACACACACACACACACACACACACACACACACACACACACACACACACACACTCCAGATTAAAATCCTCAACTTCAAAACCTCTGCCTTCTTCACCTCTACTGCAGTTCAAGAGAAGACCTCCTGTCAGCATGATATTTATGTGGAACAGATGGTCATCTTTTCCATGGGACATACCCATCACCTGTACTAATCACTCACATGCTTCATTCATGAATAGGAAGTGACAATAATGTTTCACCCAAGATAGATTTGAGGAAATATTGCACCCATGAACAAGACAAAATATGACATAATTATTGGCAAATGAATGTATGATATATAAAGAAAGGAGGGAAGGGACAGAGGGGAGGAAGGGAAGAGAAGGGAAAGGAGAAAAAGGAGAGAAGAGGGGTGGGAGGAAATACAGAGAGTGTAAAATGCACAAAAACTTAATAACAAAAATTACAATAATGCAAAATGTCTCAATAAATTTCATATTATCTACATGTTTAATAAATTTTATATAAAATTATATAAAATTTAAATTATTTTTATGTGTTACATTTAAATGTATTTGAACTATTTTCAGTGGTTACTTTTTAGTTTTTAAATGTGGCTACAAGAAAATTTAAAATTATATAAATGTCTTTCCTTACATGTTTATTGGATATTGCTGTAACAAAGTTTCAGAAATAGAGAACAGATGGAGAAAAGGAGGTCTAGAGATTAGCAAAAAAAAAAAAAAAACAAAAGATATTTTCCAGAGCGAATATAGGATAATAATAGTATTCATATTGAAAGAAGCTACCTAGTGCTAAGAATAATAAATACCTACAGCAAGACACACTGTTGAACTTAGAACTCCAAGAATGAAGACAAAATATTAAAAACTTTAACAACTGACATAAATCCACATAATGTAAAAAGCAAACTGACATCACACTTCTCAGCATTACTGGATGTTGAAATACAATTTCTTTGAATGTGTTTTTGCCCTAAGAAATGTATACTCAGATAAGCTGTCAGTCAAATATACAAGACCAAAATAAGAAATTTTCAAATAGGCAAGTACTCTGAAACTTACATATCATCCAGAAAAAGAAAGATTTACTGAAGAAAATTCAGTAGAAAGCTAAAAAAAATGAAGAAATGTTTTTTAACAAGAAGAAAATATGGGATACTCTTTAATAGAAATAATAGCTAATGAATCATGGTATAACTAGATTAGAATTGACTGTAAAATTTTTAATCCTGTACCTAAATTTTCTACCCTCAAACCTGGCTGGAAAAAAAATCAGAATCTCTAAGAGTGGCACTCAGTTATCAACATTTTTCAAAGTTCCCAAGGTAACTCTAATGTGCAATCAAGTTTGACAATTACTGATGAATTCAAAAAAATTGAGGCTAATCTGTGGGACCATAACATTTTAAATTTATGTTCAAGTAGTAGAGTGTACATAACGACTCCATACTGCAACCACATTACGTGATTCTGCTGTGCATAATTTTTTTTTTTTTTTTTTTTTTGAGACAGAGTCTTGCTCTGTCACCCAGGCTGGAGTACAGTGGTGCGATCTTGGCTCACTGCAGCCTCCGCCTCCCAGGTTCAAGCAATTCTCCTGTCTCAGCCTCTGGAGCAGCTGGGATTACAGGTACCCGCCACCATGCTTGACTAATTTTTGTATTTTTAGTAGAGATGGGGTTTCACAATGTTGGCCAGGTTGGTCTTGATATCCTGACCTCAGGTGATCCACAAGCCTCAGACTCTCAAAGTGCTGGGCTTACAGATGTGAGCCACCTTAAAGTGATGAAAATGTAAATGTTTACTGCAGTTAAATATTCACACTCAACCTTTAGAGAAAGCTCAGTCAGCTTCAATGCAATTAAAACAGAAAATGTTATAATAGTTGACAACATAAATATAGTAATCTAATAAATATCAGGGTTCAGAGAAGGAAAAGTGACAAGGAATGTAACCAATTGCACAAAATCCTGTAGTTTTTACCATAGGAGTCAAAAGATACCATATAAATTTGATAAACAAAAAGCAAATTTTATTACTTGATTTGTGATTTCATATATTTCAAAATGACTTATAACATATATATAAAGTAAGCACAAAATATCTCCAAGATTATATTCTGCATATATAAATGATAATGAAATTATGGTCAAGACATGTACCCATTACCCAACTTAATAAATAGAACTTTACCTATTCAATTAAATTTCCCCATGTTTTCCTCACCATTTCTCTCCCTCCCACTCTCAATGATGTAGGTATTACCCAGAATTTTATGTTTAACATTTCTTACCTTTATAATTTTATTACATTTGAATGTTTCCTTATTTTTTAGGTTTATCTGTTTTGACCTTTATAAAAATAATGTTGGAAATAGCATTATATGTCTTCTCCAACCTATTTTTGTTTAAATACTATGTGATACATCCACATAATGCCAGTTCAACACACTTCATAGCTCTATAATACCAAATTATATTAATGTACTACAATTTATTCATTCCCCTGTTGATGGGTATTTGGCTTGCATATGATATTTTACTAGCACAATTCTAACATACACACTTTCATTCAGTTTTCTAGTAAGTATCTGCAAGCGTTTCTGTATCTCCAAGTCTGATTGCTAGATAAAAAGCTTTGCCCAAGTTTAATAGGCAGTTTCAATTTCATCGTGTGAATTTTGGAGGAACGTACACATTTAAACCATAGCGTCCCACTAATCTATAATAATACATTGATGAAATATAAAGTTTTTGTCAATATTCACAGATCTGTTCCCCAGGCTCTCTCTTTCCCTGTGATATATTTGTCTAACTCTCTCTAGCAATAGGATGGTCTTCATTATCAAGGCCTAATAATAAGCCCTACAACACGGTAAAGCAAGGCTGCTTGCCTTCTTCTGTAAATGTGTCTTCATGTCTTCATCATTCTTCTACCTCTTCTTATGATACAGATTTTGTGAACTGATATTGATTTTTATTAGAATTACACTGAATTCATAGATTTATTAAAGGCCAATACATTTTTTATAATACTAAATCTTACAAATAATTTAATCTTTTCAATGTTTTCCTATGAAGTCATACAATTTTCTAAATAAAGGCAATGCATTACTTTTGTGAGATTTAGGTACTTATATTAGTTTTGTTTGGCTACCATAACAAAATACCTTGGATTGAGTGGTTTAAATGACAGAAATTTATTTTCTTACAGTTCTGAAGTCTGAGAAATCCACAACCAAAGTGCTAGCCAATTCACTTTCTGGTGAAGGCTCTCTTCCTTACTTGGAACAAAAAACACCACACAAATGGGTGCCTCCCTGCTGTGTTACCCCATGATGGAGAGAGAGAGCAAATTTCTAATGTCTCTCATAAGAACACTAATCCTATTAGATCAGGGCTCACCTTTACGACCTCATTTATTCTTATCTACTTTCATATTCATCCCACATAGATGTACGCATGCACGCACACACACACACACAGACACACACACACATACACACACACAAATATACACCTTATTTCCAAATACAGTCACATGGGGGGTTGGGTCTTTAACATATGAATTTTAAGGGGACACTGTTTCATCCATAACAGTACTTTAATTTTTGTTGCTATTAGAAATGGTAATTTAAATGGTAGGCATGAAAACTCATTTTTTCCTAAGTCTTTTCTGATGATAAAAAGAAATTCAACTGGACTAGCTCCTATTTTTAAGCTATAAAAGCCTTGGAACTTTAAGCATGACTGCAGAGGGAGACAGTAGCTCAGGCCACCTCAAAGGGATACCATGTGATCCAGACATTCCACTTAAGGCATTTACCCAAAAGAAATAAATGCAAATGTCCATACAAAGACTTGTATTCAAATGTTCATGGAGGGCTTTTTCCTCTTAGAGAAAAGGTCTCGCTCTGTAGCCTAGGCTGGAGTACAGTGGCGCAATCGTAGCTTACTACAGCCTCAGGCTCCTGGGCTCAAGTGGTCCTTCCACCTCAGCCTTCCAAGTATCTGCAACTATAGGCATGAACCACCATGCCTGGCTATTTTTTTTATTTTTATTTTTTATAAAAACAGGATCTTGCTGTGTTGTCCAGGCTGGTCTCGAACTCCTGGCTTCAAGCAAACCTCCTGCCTTAGCCTCCCAAAGTGTTGGGACTATAGGAGTGTGGCCCCATGCCAGGCCAAGGGTTAATTTTTAATAGACAAAAACTTAAAACAACCAAAATGTCAATTAACAGGTAAATGAGTAAACAAATCTTGGTATATCATACAACAAAAGAGTACTCAGTAATAAAAAGGATGAGCTACTGATGTATGTAAGGAGACGAATTAATCTCAAAATAATTAGGCTGAGTGAAAGAAACCAGACAAAAAGATTATGTGCTGTTTATATAATCCTATTTGTGTAAAATTATAGGAAATGCAAACTAATCTATTTAACAGAAAACCAAAGACTGGTTGTCTGGGAATGCTAAAGAAGGGGGATGGGAATCGAAGGAAAAGATTACATAGGGTCATGAGGAAACTTTTGAAGGTGACGGCTATGTTTAGTATTTTGATTGTACTAGTTTCATGAGAATGTGCATTTGCCAAAATTAATGTGTATAATTTAAATATGTATATGTTATTTTATGTCAATTCAATAAAACATCCATCTTTCATGGTATTTTCTTTTTCATGAGCATTATAAACTCAGGTAAAGATCAAACTGAGCTTCTTAAAGACGGCAAACTGATTATGTTAATTTCTCACTATCCTGAGACTACCAATACATTTAGAGTAAAGGAATGAAAAAGTGTAGTCATATAACAAGCAATAAATAGAAAATGAGCTATCTAAAAATGAGAGACTTTATCCAATAACAAACTACGGAATGGTGACAGAGATGTAATAATTGATACAACAGGCTAGAGGAAGTACTGACCTAAATACGTACAGAGGCATCCATGAGTGAGGAGAGAGTTGATTTGCTGGGAAGAATGCTAGAGATACTTGGAATAAGAAACACCAAGTAAAACGGAGAGATGGTAGAAGTGAGTTTATGATGCTAATATTGAGCTGGCATTTCAGGTCAAAACTTCTGTTTGACATTTAGAAGTCCAATATGTATTATCTTTATGACTCCAATTATAGCTCAACATGTAAGAAACTTTGCATGAGTATGTAGATATCTCAAATAGGTGTCCATTTCCTCATGGTTCCACATGAACAAATGTTGAGGAAATCCTGAAAACCAAAAGAGACTAATACAAATGATACAGGTGTGGGGGAAGGGAATCACAAAGAAAAATGAAAAATTGGGGTGGGACCTCTTATTAGTGTTTTCAGATGGTTTCTAAAAGTTAGGAAGCTATGAAACATATCAGAGAACAAGAGAATACTCTTGAAATATTAAATATAATTGGTACAGAAAATAGAAGTGTTAGACCATGTTGAAGGAATCATCCATAATATAAAAAGAAAACATGAAAAAATAGAAAAGGGGAAAGAGAAAACAGTATGAATACAGGAGAACATCTACCTAATAGGAAAAAAAAGAAAGAAAAATTCCAAGAAAATTATCAAAGGACAAATAACTCACTTTTTTTTTTTTTCCTGAAAGAGACCAAATCTACAACTCCTACCTTAGCACTCTGCTTATGATAGTAAAGCAGCAGAGAAGTGACCTCACTGGCTGATAATTGCAGATTTGGCAAGGCCCATCTGGGACTTAATCTAAATGAATCCATTCACCCCCTGAGACACCTTTTTGTCCCAAACTCAACTCTAAACTTCAGGTTGAAGCTTTTGAAAGGAAAACCAGGTCTGAGGGATCCAAAGCCAATCAACAGGTACAGTATAAATGGGCAGGACTAATTCCTGTCGATTAAGTCCCCGCTTCATGGAAGGACCCCATGCTCCATGGCATAGACGAGGCCCAGGGAACCCAAAGGTTGATGACAGTAGGGGAGTTGGAGGTATCGGTGAGAGCAGATAATTTTTATTCTCTAGGCCTTCCCTGCTTCATGGGTGCAGGCTGCACTGGCACCCATGGGTGACGTCCCAGGTCACCAGGACTTGGTGATGAAAAGATGAAACAAGAAAGGGGGATGCCTGTTTTCTTTCTCCCTCACACCCTGAATTTTCACTGAAAAAGGGAAGAGAAATGAGGAACATCTACTTCCCTCTCTTTCAGAATGGGCAACCCACTATCCTCACCATCCTCAGTCTGTACTCCTCCGGAGTATATCCTGAATCACTGGGATGGCTTTGACCCTCAGAGTCTAGAGGAAAAACACCTCATAGCCCTTTGCACAAAGGTTTGGCCAAATTATGATCTGCAGGAAGGACTGGCTTGGCCTCAGGAAGAAACCACTTATTTTGATAGCATCCTATAATTGGACATTTTCTGTACATGTGAGGGCAAACGGTCTGAGGCCCCATATATGCAGGCTTTCTCTTCCTTGCAGGGTAATCTTGACCTTTGCTGGCAATACAGGATTGATCTAGCCCTCCTGTTTGCCATCTCAGGAGACGCTGCAAGGGACAATCCCAGGGAACTAAAGAAATGAACCCCAGAGACACCTATAGAAGGGGAGCCAGCTCCTCCCTCTGGCCCTGCTCCTCTGAGTCTGCCCAGCCTCCCTATCCAGCTCCTCTCACTTGCCCCCTCCTTGAAATCCTCACCCTCACCCTAGACAAGCCCCAGTCTCACTCTTACCCCTCCAACAGATGCCTAGCGAATTTGGCCCCAGTAAGGCCCAGGTCCCCTTCTCTCTACAGGACTTAAGGCAATCAAGGGGACTTAAGGCAAGTTTTCAGATGACCCTGCCAGATACATAGAGGCTTTCCAGAATTTAACCAAATTATTTGAACTCTCCTGGAAAGACATTATGTTCCTTTTGAATCAAACACTAACACTGAGAAGCAGGTCGCTTTACAAGCAGCAGAGAGATTTGGGGATGAGCTTTGTATCACATATGGTGTCAGGGATGGGGTCGAACTTTATCCAACTGGAAGAGAAGTAGGTCTTTGGATGAACTTAAATGGGATCCCAGTGACAAGATGGGAGAATGGAAGAGGAGACATTTTCAGGTATGCATAATGGAGGGCTTACATAGAACTAGAACTAACCCTCTCAATTATACAAAGTTATCCATGATAGACCAGGGATTCGATGAGAATCCCACTGCCTTCCTGGAGAGGCTAAGAGGGGCCTTGGTAAAGCTCACCTCTTTATCTCCCGATTCAGTGGAGAGACAACTAATTCTAAAGGATAAATTTATCACTCAAGCAGCCCCTGAGAGGAAGCTGCAGAAATAGGCCCTGGGACCAGATAGTACTTTAGAGAACCTCCTGCAAGTGGCCACCTGAGTCTTTTACAATAGGTCACTGGAATGGGTTTTTGAATCCATTATACCCGAGGAAAGGTCTAGGAAGCTTGTGGAGTTACTTACCTCTGTCAACCCAGAAGAGTACTCAAAGTACCAATGTGAAGTGGTCAAGGACCTCAAGCAAAAAATCACAAAAGATAAGTGCTAATAATTGACCTTCTGTGGATATCCTCTTTATAGTCTTGCCTATGCTTGCTGTTTTTACCTTCATTCTGTTCTATACCATGGGGCACCTTTACCAAAGACCCCTTAATCCTGAATGCCCATGGGAATGTCTACACCCCAAACAGTTATCTCTTTCCTAAAGTTTAACTGCTCCCATAAAAGCTTAATTTTCTTTCACCAGGATGAAATAGTTTGGGGCATAATATTGTCTGAATGATTAGTATATTTCACTTCTTATTTCTATAATTTTTGGCACTAGATTCTTTCCTTTTAACCCCTTTTTGTATTATAGATGCATTTGATCCATGCATACTTAACCTTGTAAAACTTGCTTCTTCTCACCAAGAGGCCATCAAACTCTAGTCAGGCAACCAGAGCCTCGGACAATGGCTCCCTTTGGCCAAGAACCCTTAGGCAGACCTCTAGGAGTCTGACTGCCATTTTCCCCAAAACAATGCCCCCTGTCAGCAGGAAGTAGCTAAAATCAGTCATTGTCCATATTCTAAGCAAAGTTAGATGTGCCTCTTTAGAGGGGGAAATGATGGGGATAGGAGGCAGAGAAATTCTAGGCAGAAAAGGATGGGTCCCTGGAGAAAACCCTACCCTCAAGCTAAAAAGCCTGAAAATGTGGCCCAAAGTCATAACTTCTATCCCTGTTTTCCCACTCCGATGTTGTATTTTCCTAAACCATCCATAGCCCCACCCAACCACATCCTGTGCCTATAAAAACCCCAGACTCAGCCAGTAGACAGCACTATGGCTGGACGTCAGAGAGAAGCAGCTTGACTTCAGAGGGACAGCTTTATGGTGTGACTTTGGAGAAGAATCTGGCTGGAGACAGCCAGACTTCAGGGGAAGATTATCTAGCCTCCCCATCCCCTTTTCAGCTCCCCTTCCGAGAGCCACTTTCATCAGCAACAAAATCCCCTGCCATTTACAACCCTTCAATTCATTTGTGTGACCTCATTTTTCCTGGACACCAGACGAGAGCTTAGGAGCCACAAGTGCAGATACAAAAGGCTGTTGTACTGGCCCTTTGCCCTTATTGGCAGAGGGCAGCTGCCTCACCCAAAAAGGCAAAGGGCCCACTCAGCTGTTAACATTTAAGCCACCCACGGATGGCAAAGCTGAAAGAACACTAACAAACCCTCTCAGGCTTCAGGAGTCACAGGCATTGCTACCTGGATGCTGCTGCAGGCCTACACAAAGTTTGCTCCTGCTGGCACCCAAAAGCAGCCAGCCAGATCCTGTGCTAGCTCACCTACTTGCCCCCTCCCATAAGGAGTTGAGTGTGGTGAGCCAAGTAAACAGAATTTGTTCCTGCCAGTACCCAAAACACACTCTGCTTCCAGTACTCATGCATTCCACTTTCTGCCTTGTTCACTCACGAACTCCCACTTCTGAGGAGATGAGAGTGGCAGGCTGAGTAAACAAGGCACCCCTGTTACGAGTCCTGCAACAGGGGTCAGGGAAATATCCTGCTTCACTAATATCCACATATTATACAAATTATTTACTCCTCCCCACAATAAAATTATAAATCTGGCCAGGTGTAGTGACTCATGCCTGTAATCCCAACACTTTGGGAGGCCGAGGCAGGTGAATCACCTGAGGTCGGGAGATTGAGACCAGCCTAACCAACATGGAGAAACCCTGTCTCTATTAAAAACATAAAAATATAAAATTAGCTGAGCGTGATGGTGCATGCCTGCAATCCCAGCTACTTGGGAGGCTGAAGCAGGAGAATCGCTTGAACCTGGGAGACAGAGGTTGCGGTAAGCCAAGATCACGTGATTGCACTCCAGCCTGGGCAACAAGAGGGAAACTGTCTCAAAAGAAAAAAGAAATCGTAAATCTGTGCCAGTTACCTTTAGCAATCTTTTTTTCCCAGGAAAAAAAAAAAAGCAGAGGATATCCTGCAACATGCAAAGTTGAGCCAAGATAAACTGAGAAAACGTCCTTAGTGAGTGCCATTAGTATTTGAAGGAAAACATTAACATCAATTACATAGATTAAACATATTAATATCATGCAACCATGCCCAAATTTACCTTCTATGATTATGGTATACCCAGATAATACATAATTATGTATTTTTTAAATGTTAATGCCACTAGTTTTTTGATCTGGAAGGTTTTTTCCCCATCTTTTAAATTAAAATCCAATAAATTTCCAAGCTGTAGATTTTATCCAATTAAAACTATGTGCAACTCAATTAGAGTCATAATTGTATTCTGTGAGAAGGAATGTGTATCCTTTCTGAGCTTTGTCTTATCCAAATCAGTGTTATGTCTTGTTGATCTGTACCAGACAATAAGAATGCTGAAAGTTTTCAACAAATAGGTTCCTGATATTGCTCCTAATAGGTTTTTACATCATATTTTGAATGCCAACACAGAAGTTAAAACTTTATTATACTTTTATTGACATATGACTTTCTCATTTTTTAAAATTTTGTCCTATATTGTCTGATTAATATTGAAACTCCTTTGCCTTTTTACATTATTGAATCTTTAAGCTCTTTTCTATATTTGTGTTATATATCTTGAAAGGGGCAAGTAGTGGTATTGGCTTTAATAGAATCTCAAACAATTGGCTTTTATAATAAAGTAGCTTCTACCACTTAAATATATTGTCAAACCAGCTATACTTGCCATATTTTCCACTCCTTTGATTTTTCATTTGTCATCTATCTTGCTTTTTTATTGATAAAATAAAAATTTTATCAATTACCAACTTCATGATTTTTAAATATGTATTTGAGCTTCCCTTAACTTTATGTGAATACAAAGAATATACATCATACATTCTTGCTTTGTAGAAATGTATTTCAAAATGGTATAATTTTTTCCCAACTCTTCAAATGACTGTTCCTTATATTAGCTGAAAAACTTCATATACTCCCCATTGGTCTGTCATTAAATCTTGCTGTTACCTAACTGTACTAAGAATTTTTATTTTATAGAAATTTAAGTAGTTGTAGTTCTTCTTGACTATATATATAGTATACTCCTTCAACAAGTTCTTTATTCACATCTCCTCCCATTCTCTGACACCTCTCCAAGGTTTCTATGGAGAGATTACATCACTGAGTATGGTTCCCAACCACTCATTTCCCCTCACACATTACCTATTTTGTACCAGGAATTATATTGTCTAACTATATACAGAAATAGCATTTTCAATGTGGTATAAAGGATGTATGTGGTATAAAAACATGGAATATAAAGAGAAAACTTAACCTGAAGAAGCTAAGAAGACAATTTCTAAATTTCTACCAAGGTATTGGAGTTTAGATTTTAAGACAGGTGTAAACAACATTTTGTTGGATGAAAATAATGATTAATCAACTGATTTTTTTTGCTACAAATTTATCCATCTAAAAAGAATTTTTTCCTGCACTAAATTTGTTAGTTTCCAAATTTAATGGGATATCTTTATTTGTCATTATTATTTTAATGAGAAGATAGAAGAAGATATAATGGAGATTGCTAATCTAACTCCATCATAGTCCAGATGGGCAGAGGCTCTTATGCACCCAAGTCTAATTATATGATTCTGATTTACACTGGACATTGGGTGAAATATTAGCTCTGTGAAATCTATTGTAGCTATAGAAAGACCTCGAGCAAAGAGGAACTCATTCACCTAAAAGTAAAACTGGAAAGACAACAAAGCAAAAGACAAGAAAAATATATGTAAATTCATCAGAGAAATTGAAAGTTTCTTAAAACTGTCACTGAGGGATGGAGGCTTATTTCCTCCTCAATATTCTTTGATGGTCCTTGAGGATGCTTTAGGCCTGAAATGCTTCAACATTTAAGAGTGACAACTATTAGAAAGGTAAAAATACCGATGATTTATTGACCCTAATCAACAAGTGTCAACCGTTAGCCAAAAAGGTGGATACAGTGTAATCCTCTGGGGTCTTAGTGTTTCTGAAATTACCAGCATTCAAGTAAGATAATCCAATATCAAAACCTTACTAAACATAGCCATCAAAGCAACTAATGAGAAGTAGGACACCCTCACTATTACAAATCTCCCTGTTTAGGTACACTTGAAAATGAAAGCTGTATCAACGTGTTTTGTAGACAAAGTCAAAGAACATTAATATTTAGATACTTAGAGGTAGCATGTAGACATTAGGCCTTTGGTTAAAGCCAATGCTCTCATCTACTTAACAGAAAATTCTTTGATCAGTAATTCACTTTTTCTTTTTTATTATTTTTTTTGGAGGCAGTCTTACTTTGTTGCCCAGACTAGAGTACAGTGATGTGATCTCGGCTCACTGCAAGCTCCGCCTCCGAGGTTCAAGTGATTCTCGTGCCTCAGCCTCCCAAGTAGCTGAGACTACATGCGTGTACCACCACACCCTGCTAATCTTTATATTTTTAGCAGAGACAGGGTTTTACCATGTTAGCCAGGCTGGTCTCAAACTCCTGACCTCATGTGATCTGCCTCAGCCTCCCAAAGTGCTGGGATTACAGGCATGAGCCACTGCGCCTGGGCTAGCAATTCCTTTTGAAAGATTTACAAAGCAGAGATTTTCTACCACCTGTTGTTTAGTGGATAGTAACGCAAAGGCAGGATGAGCTGACCTGCCCTTGTATTGCTTAGTGATACTAAGCCATAGACATTCTTGCACTCAACCTATGGAATTTAGTATCATTTCTGGCAATTTTTCAGAAGTAAATGACGCTCTAATTCTTCAAAAAATACATTGATGGTCACATACATGGCATGTTGGGATGCAGTAAGGGAGAAAAGTATAGTCCAGTTAATAATATTAAATATAGCAACCACGGGTACTAACAGGGTAAATGATGCTCTCAGATCCCTAAACCCTGCCCTAAATGCTGGTTCTGGCTCTTCTACATTGTTCTTTTTCCTTTCTTGTAATAGGTTTCTGATGAAGACATTTAAACATGTATTTTTCCCTAGAAAACAAATCACTTGAATAAAAATATATTGGTAAGAACAGTGGAATCATTTCTCTCATAAAACACTGACAAACCTAAACATAATTTTATTTCTGATAAACAACGAGCACTTGCTTTATACTCACAAGCACTGTGCTAACAGCTGGGGTAGAAAGAAAGTTATCATTAATTCCTGGCTCCTTCAGACTGGGCCAGGTGTTCTCCTCCTCCTCTATTCCCGTGTTATGCTACACACATCTCCACCATTGAACTTACTGTGTTGTGATTGTCTTTGTGCACCTTCTTCCTCCTCCTATTGCCATTACACCAGACTTCCCTTTGAGCAGGGACAGTGTATATTCCTCTTCATGTCCTCAACATAGTGCATTGTCTAGTGTTGTGCCTCACACACAGCCTGTACTCTTATTCCATAATGATCTGGATGAGGATATGTAATCACAATCTCATGCTGGAGACAAACATGCAACTATAGTAAACATAATGGAAAATCAGGTGGTAATTAGTGCTAAATCTAACTACAAATTGCTCTTTGGTGTTTCTTCAGCTCTAGAGTGCAGTTCTCTGCAAACTGCTCTCAGAAAGACGTGCCTTTATTTTTCAGACTTGTCACTAAAGTAGTTAGAAATATTAAGCACTCCAACTTCCTAATGAATTTGAAAAAAATAGTAAAGACAAAAAATGAGATAAGGGTGATATAAGGGGGGACGTTAAACCATGGAAAAGCAATAGGTTAGTATATTTGGTGATTTGACTCTGTTGCCATCTATCATGGCAAAAAAAAAAAATCCTTGGTGTATCCGACTACACTCATTAAGTATGAATACTATAAAAGATGATACAACTGTATACTGAGAAGAAAAGTTGCTATTTTTGTAGGCAAGACTTTACATTTTACAATCCTGTTTTTTCAGTAGTATAACACCAAGACTACCAGAATGAAGTCAGAAGGCCTCTGTCTACTATTTCACATATGCCATCACTATTTAAATCACAAAGAAACATCCACTAAGATTTCCCCAGAAAGCAACAACGTGCTAGCATAGTCTGTGAGTTAATTCTTCCCCTTCAATATCTGTCATAAAGATTGTAATTAAATAGAAATAATGTCTGTTAAAGCACCATGGGAAGTTCAACTTATATAAATATGACATGATATTTTTAGCATAATTTACATGCACACTTGTCTCTGATTACATGATTTTGTTACTGTTATGAACTTTGAATGTAGAACTATAAAAAAAAGTTTACTCTAAAAGCATTACTGTGTTTGGCTGGGATTCCATATTGTTATTATTACTATTATTATTGCCATTATCATTACTATTTCTTAGTGGTACGACCTATTCTATTATCCCAGAAAAGTCTATCAGGACAATTCCATGCTTCATCTTTGAATGTGAAACCAAGTATTCAACTGTAGCTCTCTTTCTTGGATTTTAGAAAGCAAAATTTCTACTTCATTTGGTCATGAAATTGCTTCCTCTTGTTCCCTCAAGAAAGGTACTCCGAGGCCGGGCGCAGTGGCTCACGCCTGTAATCCCGGCACTTTGGGAGGCCGAGGCGGGCGCATCACAAGGTCAGGAGATTGAGACCATCCTGGCTAACACTGTGAAACCCCGTCTCTACTAAAAATACAAAAAATTAGCCGGGCGTGGTGGCGGGCACCTGTAGTCCCAGCTACTCAGGAGGCTGAGGCAGGAGAATGGCGTGAACCCGGGAGGCGGAGCTTGCAGTGAGCCGAGATCGCGCCACTGCACTCCAGCCTGGGCAACAGAGCAAGGCTCCGACTCAAAAAACAAAAAAAAGAAAGGTACTCTGGTTGACCCTTCTGGATCTATTCGCTCCTAAGTTTACAACTTCACCACTCTTGATATAAAAATGACTCTGGGATGTCAGCATCAATGAGATTATTAGAGTCTAGTAGAGTCATATAGACAGGACTGAGCAGCCAGGCAAAATGGCTACTGGCCCAAGAAGGGACACATTTAAGCACCAGTAAAAATAGTAAGTACAATGGACAAACACATTCAATATGTTAGCATAATGATTCTAAATACAGCATACACACTCCACTGATCACCTTTGGGAGATGCTAGTGAATTCTCATTATTTTAAAAAGATATATAATAGGAAGGTGAGCATTCATTCTTATTTTCTTGTATCTTCACTTCATAGTAACTCAATAGTTGAAGAAGATGTATTTCTTTTTAAGGTAAGTATTCTAGCTAATAAATAGAAAATGAATGACAGAATATGAACATCATACAATGCCTACATTAATGAATCTATGCAATGATCATCAATGGCTGCAAATATCACAGAAAGAGAATCAACCAAACATTATACTACATGTATACTTACTTTGATACATGGCCGCCTTTTGTTTATGTCCAGTTTCCAAACCTTCTAGATTGAGGAGTTTAAGTGCTCCAGGAGGAGTTTGAGTGCTCCAGTGTTCATCTAACAAGTTGTGTAAATCTTTTGTTGTGCCTAACAACACTGACTTATTCCTTTAAGGTGGCAATGGAAGAGTTAATGGTTAATTTCAAAGACATCTGAAAAGGCACTTCCTGCATTCGCAGCTCTGACTTGGTACAGGCTTGTCCTTCTAATGGAAGGACACAGCAGAGTATCATCTATGAAGTAGTCTTGCAAAAGTAAATTAATAGAACACAAATTTCATCATGTGTCTAGATCTAACTAATGCATTCTAGAAAATTTAAAGGACAGAAACACACAAAACATATTAGGTGATACCGTGTGGATGCAATCAGAAAAATCCAGACTACGGGAAACTCTCCAAGCCAAAAAAGAAATATATGTAATTTCTTCCAAAATAATATATCAAGAAAAGAAAAAAAAACAAAATTATAGAGATAAAAAGAGCCTTGAGAGACAAGAGGTATACAAACCAGTTGCAATATATACACTTTATATGCGCTGATTGAAAAAAAAAAAACAAGAAAAAAAACAGATTAGAAAAAAATAAAACAAGATAAATCAATATAAAAGACAATCCAGGAAATGTAAACACTAACTGGATATGTGATAATACTAAGGAAGTGTTGTTATTGCTTTTTAGTTGTGAAAGTGATATTGCGGTTTTGTTAAAACAAAAACACTTTATTTGTTTACATATATAACGAAATAGAGGAAAAAATAATTTCTGAGATTGCTTTAAATATAATGCAAGAAAAGCGGTAGGAATATAGACTAAACAAGGTTGTCCATGTATTGATAATTATTGAATTCACATATATTATAAAAGATAGATATATTGGATTTATTATACCATTCTTTATTTTTGTATACATTTAAAATGTCTAAAGTAAAATATGTTTTAAAAACTTCTCGTACAACTCTCTAATCAAATGTATGATAAATAGATTTGATGATCCTAAGTGACTCACAAATCATGACACTCAGTAAAATATCCTATTTCTGGCACATTGATGAAAACCAGAAGAAATCAACATCCTCTTCCTAAATGGCCACAAGAATCCAGATGGTCAGGATAGCTGCTGCTTAGTATCCCCTTCATGATCTGGGAGCATTCAATATTCATTTTTTGATTCAAAAATATCTTTACTATAAAATACATTAAAATAAAAATTAATGGAAATCAGTGTAATATAATTTACATTGGTGCAATTGTAAGTCAAAATAATGGACTTTGGAAATAACACATGAATATGAGGTAATTTAGTAGACAGGAAGCTCAATGAAAGTTAAACAATGTGGTCACCAAAGAAGGTGAATATTTCAGTGAATTCATAGCCATGTACAAGGACAAAGTAGGGGTCAGTCCCAATCTTCTCTCTGTCACTTAAAACACACCTACTCTATCATGCCCATTAAAGGTAGCTGGTTATACTGGAAAGGTTATGGAATTAAACAGGATGGTTAGAAAGTCTAAAGATCTGCCACATCAGGAATGTTTGCAGTAAAATATGTTTATCTTAGTGAATAAAAGTTCTGGTGGCTCCAGCGAGCTGGCAGCAAGTGAGATCAGAGTGAGGGCCTGGTAGCCTGACAGGCCTATGCAGAGAATAGGCGGGCGACCATATAAAATGAGTAGCTCTTCTCTACTGGACCCAATAGGGAAGGATTACAGGGAGATCAAAGCCAGAGACAAAAAACTTTCAACTGTAGATAAGGTATCCTGAAAAGGCAGAGGTCCTCCCTTGTTGATGGCGTGCATATACACACCAGACAACCTTTACCCTCTAAAAGGGATGCTTTTCAGTTCAAGAAACCCTGAGAGTCTGAAATCAGAACTATACTTTATCATAATCACTCTGCTTGTTTGCCTTTTTTGTTCTTATTCTAAATGGTGGTACTTTAAGGGATTATTACCAACCTATTTGTGTCCAAATCACAGCTTCTATTCTTCAAAATTAGCCACCTTTTCCTCCTCCTGCCTAGCATGTTCACTGTTGTCATGATATGTGGCTTGAAGTATAGCATTTGATCACAGATAGGCGGTTGTTACCTACTTTGAGCTCAGCAAGAAGCAGATGGGTGACTAGACGGGAAAAAGCTTCTATATATACACACACCTAAGTATAAATGATGGGGAAAGGAAGAATCAAGATAAAGAACATGGCAAGTAAATTGTAGTCATTATATTAAAAGTTTTTGAGTGAAATAAAAGGCTTACATAGCAGTATGTCTTAAGTGGAAACTCTGCTCTGTAGATTTAGATTTCTAATTTACCGAAGAATATCAGAAACTTTGAGCCAGTCGGAATACTTTACCTATAACTGGGATATTATTCTACATTATTCCTTTGTCACTCCTTGACCTAAAGGTGAGACTATTGCCAGCACTTGAAAACCAAAGAAATACAAAGAATAATATTAGCATTATTCTGAGATGATTGAGTTCTTGCCCTAGCAAGTCCTTTAAATTGTTTTGAAATGTGTAGCATCACAATTAAGAATTCTTTTTCCCTTTTGTCTCCAACATGCTAAATTAGCAATTTGTTGAGATAAGAAATATAGAGGACTTCCCTCCCAATCAGGATAGATTCTGTTTTTATATTACCCTGGATATTTTTGCCAGATTTTTCAAGTGCATGACATGATTAAGTCTAATAAAACCTAATGTACACTGAAAACAAAATAGAATTCTATTTACATATTCTAGTGTAAACTTATTTAATCATGTCATGCCACCACTAAAGCTAAAATAACCCAAAATGACTAATACAAAGTTTGTGTTTTATAACTCTGTTCATACATGTGTTTATAATTTCACAGCAGAAATTAGTTTTATATATGACCTCAGAATCCAAGCTACTTCCATGCTTTACAAACTATGTGACATTTGTGAAGTCTCAGTTTTCCTATTAGTGGAATAAAAGAGAATCAGATAATCGTTGGTTCCTTCCAGTTTCAATAGGCTTTAAGTCTGAATTCAGAAATTGGAGCTAAATTATATATATTATTTTTAAAAAAGCAATTCATAGAAAGACGACAGTATGTGGAAAGATATAAGAAAATTTACCCAAAAGATGACATGCTATTTTGGAGGAACAGGGTCAGAAGTAGTTCAAGGATAATTTATTTCTCTACCACTTATGTTTTCGTTTTATTTTTCAAAGTTTTATGAATCACTGTGGTGGATGTATAATTAGGAAAAATAGAGCCTTTTTGGCACTTAAAAGAGCAATGCTTATTTCAGACCCCTACTTTGTCTAAGGGTATAAGGCATCTAATATTGTCAGCATTGAAAATAAGATTTGCTTTGCACGTGCTTCTTGTTTAGGATAAGTTTCCAAAGCGAGGTAGCATCAGTTGAGTAAAGTCCATGATATTGGCAGTGTTATTGGGCTAGTCATAAATAGAAGATAAGAATCAGAGACTGAAATGAGCAAATGTGCACTTTAGGTAACACAGTATTTTACATTGTAGTGCAATCATTTAAGTTCCAGTTTAAGATGTTTTGCTAGACTAAAAATGCTAAACCAAAAGCTGTAACGTATCTGTCTATATCCCACACACCACTAAATTTTATCATGGGAACTGGATGAGCATAGTTTCATTCATTTCAAATATTTAGTTGGAATTTCAAAATTTTTAACGTCCATATCCGAGGTCTGAGACCCAGCTCAAGTCTTCTCCCTAAATAATGCAGATTTGCCTACAGATGAGGGAAGAGCCTAGTCATACATCATGTATTCACATTGCTTTAGCGGAAAGGAAACAATGGTCAATTCTCTGGCAGAGAAGGGGGCCATAAGAAAATTAGAGAGTGCCCTTTGATGAGTTAATGGGTGCAGCACACCAACATGGCACATGTATACATATGTAACAAACCTGCACATTGTGCATATGTACCCTAGAACTTAAATTATATATATACACATATATATACACATATATATACGTATATATATACACATATATATACGTATATATATACACATATATATACATATATATACACATATATACATATATATACACACACACACACATATATATATATATATATATATATATATACACATACAGAAAAGTAGAGAGTGTGGTGCTTAGAGTGAATTCTGGCAGATCAGTGGGTGCCGCCTCCTACATTAGAAAGTATGGAGGAGAGGCAAGGGAGAGATGGAGAGGCCATTCTAAAGAGAGGAAGGTAAAACAATTTTGGTCAGATTATGAAGAGTTTGCATCACTTGTATAAAGTGTGAACTTCAACATTTAGGCAATGAGCCAGAGAAGGAATATTTCACAGCAATGACAGACTAAGATTCACATTTTACAGAGATTAGTGTGAAAAATCAGTGTAGAAACAGGATTCAAGGATGGGGGAAGGAAAAAAAACAGAAAATAAATTTATTTTAAAAACTAAGAGTTTTTTTTAAAAAAAAACAGCAAGCCTGGGTTTGAATTTAGTACATTTTTCATGGTATACATTTATAACTGAAAGATAATATTAATAAGAAATGTATAATATATGTTTTCATATATTTTGACTTCTAGGATGTGTGCGAATTATGCCATCATTCACTGCTGGGATTGGCTTTTATTAAGCATGAATTTCCAAAAGATATATTATAACATTAACAAAACTCATTGAGGGAAGATCTCTTGCTCTTCTGTTCCCTTAGCCTGAAGTTTTCTTTTTTTATTGTATCTCTGCCAGGTTTGGGTATCAAGATGCTGGTCTCATAGACTAATTTGAGGGAAGATTTCCTCCTCAGGTTTTTGAAATAGTTTCTGTAGGAAAGGTACCAGCTCAAAACCATGCAATTATATGGAAATTAAATAACATGATCTTGAATGACTATTGGGTAAATAATGAAATTAAGGCAGAAATCAAGAAGTTATTTGAAAATAATGAGAAAGATACAACATACCAGAATCTCTGAGACATAGCTATGACAGTGTTAAGAGGGAAATCATAGCACTAAATGCCCACACCAAGAAGTTAGAAAGATCTCAGATTAACAACCCAACTTGACAACCAAAAGAATTAGAGAAGCAAGAACAAATCAACCCCAGAGTTAGAAGAAGATGAGAAATAACAAAAATCAGAGCTGAACTGAAGGAAATCGAGACATGAAAAAACATTCAAAACATCAGCTAATCCAGGAGTTGACTTTATGAAAAAATTAATAAAACAGGACCCTAGCTAGACTAATGAAGAAAAGAGAGAAGACCCAAATAAACACAGAAATGACAGAATAAAAACATCCATCAGAAACTATAACGAACACCTCCGCACACACAAACTAGAGAAGCTAGAAGAGGTAGATAAATTCCGGGACACATACATCCTCCCAAGACAGAGCCAGGAAGGAATTGACACCCTGAAGAGACCCATAATGAGCTCTGAAATTGAATCAGTAGTAAATAGCCTACCAACAAAAAAAGCCCTGGACCTAATGGATTCACAGCCAAATATATTTTTTTTTCTATTTTGTACATGAGAAGGCAATATCAACAGAGTAAAAAGGCAACCAATAGAATGGGAGAAATATTTGCAAATCATATATCTGATAGGGGATTTTTATCTAGAATACATTATATAGAGAACTCCTAAAACTCAACAAAAAAAAATCTAATTTAAAAATGGGCAAAGGATTTAAATAAATACTTCTCTAAAGAAGATATACAAATGTCCAATAAGCACATGAAAAAATGCTCACCATCACTAATCATTAGGGAAATGTAGAACTACAATGAGATCACCACATACCTGTTAGGAGGGCTATTATAAAAATAAAATAAAATAAAGCCACAGAAAATAACAAGTGTTTACTGGGATACGAAGAAATCACAGCCCTGTGCTCTGCTGGTGGGAATGTAAAATAATATAGCTATTGTGAAACACAGTATGGTAGTTTCTCAAAAAAATTAAAAATAGAATTAACATGTGATTCATAAATTGCACTTCTGAGTATATACCCAAAATAATTGAAAGCAGAATCTCAAAATGCATTTGTATGCCCATGTTCATAGCAACATGATTCACAACAGCTAAAACATGGAAGAAACCCAAGTGTCCATTCATGAATGAATGGATAAGATGTGGTATATACATACAATGAAATATCACTCAGCCTTGACAAGGAAGAAAATGCTGTCATATCCTACAACATGAACCTTGAAAACTTTCTGCTAAGTGAAATCAGCCAGTCACAAAAAGACCAATACTACATGATTCCATTTCTATGAGATACTTAGAGTAGCCAAAATCAGGGAGACAGAAAGTGGGAGGCTGGACGTCAGGGGCTGGGGTGGATGAGGAGCTATTGTTTAATGAATACAGAGTTTCCGTTTTGCAAGATGAAAAAAATTATGGAAATGGATACTGAGGATGATTGCATGACACTGTAAATGTATTTAATAACACTGAAATATAAATTTTTAAAAGGTTAAGATGGTAAATCTTATGTGTATTTTACCACAATAAAAAAATGTGAAAACAAAAGCCCCTGGAATGACTATAACTTACAGGAGAGTGGAATAACCTGTTGGAATGAAGATGATTCTGAGGTTCAGGCAAGTCTTTTACTTTGTGTGGTTGAGATAGGACAGTCAACATTAAGTAAGAAGTCTGGAAGACAGGAAATGTACAAGACTATGTGAAGGAATGTAAATCATAAAAGAGGTAATTGTGGAATCTATCAGAGGCAAGAAGAAAAAGAGTGGAGGAAAAGTACATAAAACTCAAAATATAGGCCGGGTGTGGTGGCTCACGCCTGTAATCCTAGCACTTTGGGAGGCCGAGGTGGACAGATCACGAGTTCAGCAGATCGAGACCATCCTGGCTAACACAGGGAAACCCTGTCTCTACTAAAAATACAAAAAATTAGCCAGGCATGGTGGCGGGCACCTGTAGTCCCAGCTACTCAGGAGGCTGAGGCCGGAGAATGGCATGAATCCGGGTGGCGGAGCTTGCAGTGAGCCGAGATCGCACCACTGCGCTCCAGTCTGAGCAACAGAGAGAGACTCCGTCTCAAAAAAAAGAAAAAGAAAAAGAAAAAACCTCGAAATATAAATTAAGTCCAACAATGGTAAAATAACAAGGATACCAGAGAAAATAAGAGCAGAGATAATAAATGCTACATTGAGTAAATCTGGTAATGCCTTAGACTGTCAGCAAAGACAGGGGACTGAGGGCTCAGATTTGTATTGTGATACAAAATGGACATCTATGCCCATTTGAATGTACGTAGAAATCCCCCTGGAAGTAGTTTAATAAAAAGTATAAGAATTGGTATAGAGTTTGGGGTCACATCAGGAGAAAAGATCCAAAATTTTGCAGGAAGAATTGGTAAATACCAACAGGAAATTCACTAACAAGAGGTGGGATGGTAGAAATTATGAAGAGACAACTGGGATCACAAAAAAGCAGATAACATTTGCATATTTGATAAAAAGAAATAGCACCACATGATGCCTTGGTTTTGGGGTACCTGAGAGCTCCCTACATGAACTTGGACAAATTCCTTTACCTGCTTTGCTTCTGTACAAAAGAGCATAATTTTATCTTCTACAACAGGGTGTTGAGTTACCACAATTAGAACACTCTTGAAAGGCAGAGAGATGATAGCTAAAAAGGTCTACAGCAGTACAACTTATAATATCAGGAAAAATATCCCCCAGCTGCAGCCACTAAACAAACCCTGTCCCCAGCCCTGAGCTGAGGTCAATGTATGAAGCTGGTACACAAAGAAGTACTTTGGCAGCAGCAGGAGCTGCATGAATCAATGTCGTGAAACAAAACGACCGTCAGCTGCATTCAAGCCCCATTGTGGAAGGGAATCAGTATTTGACAGGCATTTTGTAAAAGGACACAAATTAGAAAGACAAAACATTTAAAAATATTTCATAGGAGGCAGACAAAGAGCAGGAAGTCAAATCCTAGACTATAAGAATAGGCATGCTTTATTAGTGAGAACCTAAGCCATGCTGTGAGAGTGCACTGGTATTTATGATAGGCTCTGGATCATCTAAATCAATAAATACTCTACCTTACTGAGAAGCCGACTATATCCAATACATGGGCCAGGCAAATTCCCATGGTTGCCAACACTTATTCAATAAACAGGTTTAATAAGTGATTTTAATCAATATGAAGCAACTACATGTAAGAATTTAATAATTCTAGGATGAACTGATGGACAGCAGGAATAAATATGACTCTAACTCATTGAAGAATAAAAATAACTCTTTCTTGGTAGGTAAATAGATGCTTAATGTATAAAGCATGGTATAATGGATATTATTCTTGTAGCAGAGGGCCAGCAAACTTTTTCTATAAAGCACTAGAGAGATAATATTCTAGACTTGCAGATCATACAGCCTCAGTCTCATCTACTCAATCTACAGCTGTTTCATGAAAGCAGCCATAGACAATATAGTAACAAATGCAGCTGTGTTCAAATAAAACTTTATTTACACTAACAGATGGCAGATTCAACTTGACTCACTATCCTTAAGGCCTCAACATATCAAATGAATAGACACTAAATAGCTCTGTCTTCTCCTTTGTAGCTTGCCCCACACACTCCAGGTGAATCATCCAGTCACCTAGTAGATCTGGTTTTAACTCTGCATAGTTAACATGAATGTGAACCTGCTATTTTTTTTTATTTTGTTCACTGTCTGTTTCCTCTAACTTTCCTCCACTCTCCAAGACGAACGTGAGTTCAGTGAAAGCAAAGATCTTGTTTGTGATCTTGAGTATTGCAAACAGTATCTGGCATTTATAGAACCAGTAAATGATATAGGTTGAATAAACGTATACTAGGACATTGAGTGGGTTTTTACCAGTATTCAGATTTTCAGCTAAAGCTTTGAGCAAAAGATAATTGATATCCCCTTATTAGAAAGAAAAATTAGTAGACGCATCCTCACAGATGGATTAACCTCATCCCCCCAACTACCTTCAGCCTTATGCAGAGAGCACACTAGATATTTGACTGAAAGTCATGGAAAATACAGGTCTGAGGGAGAATGCTTTTGCTACATTTGTTCCTACCTTCTTCCAAACCAAGGGACAGTGGCTCCAAGAGACCACTCTTCAAGATAGTGGGGGGTGGGTGGGGGCCGGTCTGGAAGAAAAGGGAAATGACAGCTCATTTCCCCGAGGCAGCTTGAACTTCAGAAACTCACAGGCCTAAGTTTGTACACTGAGCACTGTATATCTGATACTGAAACTTGGGGACAAATAGTATCATAGATACTGGTGGCAATTTCTAGCATGGAGTGTTCTGAGTGGAGGAGGTCTCTGGAGCAGCCTGATGGCAAGGTAGGAAGAGACACTATTTGAAGGGCATTTCTGCTGCTTGAAATAGCAAAATGTATGAAGTCAGGCTCAGAACATCTTACACACACCTTCTGAGGATGTTGATAGGCAATGGTGAACTGTAAGGGGTACGGGCTGGATGGCTTTGCTTAGGCAGGACCTGAGTGGGGTAGACACTTGTCAGAAAGTATATTGTCTATGTCACAAAACTGTTTAAGGGAAACATCATTAAAAATGGATGACCACAGAACCATTCAAAAATGTGTTCAGAAGACAGCCACCTTGTGGGGGCGGGTGCCTACTATACAGATAACTACATAAAACATCAGCCTAGAAAACATTAGCTTCTTTTTATATTATCCATCTATTGTGTTACTTATGAATTCTCCTTCCCCAACAATGGATTATCTCACAGACTAGGAAACCAGGCAGAGAGAGGAAGAGTAAAAAAAAAAAAAAAAAAAAAAAAAAAAAAAAAAAAAGAGAAAATGTTAGATTATACTCCTTTTCCAGTATAATCTATACCCCTGAGAGTCAGAAGAAACCAGAAATGGCAAGATCTGAATATGAGATTCAACTTGTAAAGCACAGGGTTGTACTTTAGTATCTCAAAGAGTTTTAATGACAAAAATGAGACCGTTCTGATAACCAAATGATTAGAAAACATAAAATCCATAAAAAGATGTCATCAAGGGTTATGGAAATTAGATCCAGAGAATGTTTAAACGTGATTAGAAAAAATAAAACCATTTATGCCAAAGTTCAGTCATTTAAATAAACTCATTAAAAGCCTTCGATCTTTCTCTCCAAGTCCTACTGGTCATTCAAAAATAAAGTATTTGTTGTGTGCCAGGCACAAAATTCAGAATAAAACTTGCTCTCCAGGTGTAACCTCCTTCCATACAGCCTGTGAGGCACATGGTTTGCTTACCTTGGTATTGCTAGTATATATGTAATAATGCTTAAAAGCAAACTTTTTTTCTCTCTCCAATGAAATGTCTGTTCTAATTCATTTAATAGCCTTCTATTGCCCTTGAAACAGAAGGTTTAGAGATTTGAGTCATGGGTTATATTTTATTTTTTTAATTTTTTATGCCTCTCACTTTTGCGTCCCACAGTCACTGTCTTTCCATTTTCATTCTTTCAAGTATTCCCTCTTTTCTGTCACCTCAGTTGCCATCCTATTTCAGGTGGTCTGGACTACTGAAGTGAACCACGCTAGTTTCTCTAACCACTCGCCATCCATTTGAAGAAATAATATACATTGCTACTGAATAATCATCCCAAATTACTGAATACGATTCACACCTTCACCAGTACTCTATTTCCTAGGCTAAAACTTCAGCCTCACATTGAAAGCTCTCTACAAACAAATTGGCATACTTCCTACCTGAACACCACTCACTACTTTTCATCAATCTACCTCAGTTACCTGTTCCCTTTTCCCTAAACGTGCCTTTTCTTCCCACTTTCTAACTTTACCCATTGTATCTCCCTCTGCTTCTAGGGGTCTTTTGAGAAGGACATAGAGCCGTGAGATTGGGGGACAATACTCCAAGCATCATCCAGATTGGGATTCCCATAAAAAGGGGTCACATGAGATTATGTACTCCCAAGGATCTGTCCATAGAATCATGGACAAAAGCTATTGTATCAGAGAAAAAAGAATCAGAATCACAGAAAGCAGGAAGCTAAATTTTAAGAATAATTCCTCAAGCTAGTTCCCCAGCATCGAGTCTGATTTAGTAGCTCTACGGTGGAATTTATAAATTTGTAGTTTAACAAGATTACTAATTCATTTTGTTGATTAGACAGGTGTGGGAACTGTGATTCTCTGCCCAAAGGTATTTGGCCTGGGAGCCTAAGAGTCAATGATGAGAAAACCTAAACCACCATCACTGGTATTGTACCTAATTACTGTTATAACATGGGGAGAATCATACTGTTTTCCCCAAGTCCATACACTACCCCTTTGGAGAACCACATAGCACCGAATGGCCTATGTTCCAGGCTTTCTTTAAAAATCAGATCACCTGTCCTTAGCTCTGCAAAGCACAACCACCTAAAGAAAATGAGTTCATTAGCATGGCCTCAAAGTCTTAATTTGAATAAATTGTCATTCACCTGTCTGAAGAGAAAAAATGGACATCCCCAAGTTCACCTCACTTTCACACACAATACCTTCTGCGTATAACTTCTAAACGCAAAAGACCAGTGAGAAAAATTTCAGGCTCTGTGTCAAAGTAGAAGAATGAAATTGAAGGGCCTAATAAGAACAAATGTTTCACCCACCTGGGGAATAGTCTCTGGCTAGAGAATGTTTACCCTTCATCTAAAACAGTTGGCCAAAATACTAAGTCGCAGGCTGTTTGAGCAACAGCCTCTTTGAAAGGGCATCTCCAGAGCTAACAACTGTCCCAACACTGTAGCAACATATTGACAATCTGGAACAAGCTAACATGCTGAACGACACTGGACCTCCTCATCCCCCAGGGAAGGCAAATAGGACAGAAAGTTCAGATCCAGCTCAACCAAAAGCCTCTCTCCTCTCCTGAGAGTGCTTTGCATTTCAACCAGGCTACATTGTATCAGCACTGTCATAACATTATGGTAATTGCCATAGCACTTGGCAATTAAAAAAAATGAGGCAGTTTTGCTGGAGGCTGTGAACCAGGTGAGACTAATTAGAGCTTAAGAAAGCCAAACTCTTTCCACTATCCTTGGCGAGCTCTGTCCAAGAGTCATTCATTGGCTCCCCTATCAAAATATAAGGGTTAGTTTTACTCCTTGGGGAAGCAGACTCCACTCTCTAAAACAAGCCCAGAAAATAAGTAACCAGGGCTTTTGCTATTTGACAAAGACCTGACATACTTTTCATTAGTGATCAGTTAGAATTCATTCAAGTTATATTATTAAAAGAAAAAAAAACCTTAATGACTTAAACGATATATTCTCAAAAACATGTCAAAGTTAGGCAGTGACAATTCAGCGGCTCAGCAATGTTGGGGCTTTGAGTGAGCATTTCCAGAATTACCTCTTATTTCCCTCATGGTCACAAGACGGCTACAGTGGTTACAAGCATCACATCTTCATACAGCAGTGCATTAGTCCATTTTAACACTGCCACAAAGAAAGACCAGAGACTGGGTAATTTATAAAGGAAAGAGGTTTAATTGACTCACGGTTCTGCATAGCTGGGGAAGCCTCAGGAAACTTACAATCATGGTGGAAGACAAAGCAGACAAATCTCACAAGGCAGCAGGCCAGAGAAGGCAAAAAGTGAAGGGGGAAGAGCCCCTTATAAAACCATCAGATCTCGTGAGAACTCACTCACTATCACGAGAACAGCATGGAAGGAACGGCCCCCATGTTCCAATCACCTCCCTCCCTCCACACGTGGGGATTACAATTCGAGATGAGATTTGGCTAGGCACACGGAGCCAAACCATATCAAGCAGTATCCAAAATAGAAATAAAGAAGATGGAAAGAAGAGAGTTGTGTTTACACTCTTTTCCGAGGGAAAAAAATAATTCCCAGAAACCTCAAATTTCCTTCTGTCACTAATGAAAGTTAGTCACATGTTTTCCTCTAGACAAATCACTGGTAAAGAATTTGATTCCCATGGTTGACTTAAATAAGTCATATTTCATCCCCTGTGGCTTGCGGTCTTACTGCTAGAACAAAGACTAATTGGGTGGTGGGTCCCTCTGCAGGTAAATGATACCTATGTAATTACCATTGTAATGCCCTTTACCTGATATGGCAGGAAAGGGATGGGGGGTGCTACGTGTCCAGTTCAGTTGTCATAAGTAGTTGTGTTGTGTGTTCAATAGTTGTGCTGTAATCAACAGTTAAATGTTAGGTTTTAGGCTATTTAAAGTAAATAAGTGATGCAGCTCTGGAATTTTGAAGTGAAGTTGCCAACAAACATGTCTAGATACTACTGTGTTAGGAATTCAGACAGCAGGATGGCAAACATTGCATTAAGAAGTCACTAATTAATTCACAGAATACACACCTTGGAGAATGTGGGGTGTTAGAGTTTTAAGGGGATGAGAAGGTATTTTATTGAAGATATCATCAAGAGGCTACAAAGTAAGAAAAATCTATGGGGACATGCTCGCTTGCTTCAACAGAGAAGGCACCAAAGAGCCTAAGTATCATTATATTCAGAAGGTAACAGGATGGGAAAAAAGAGTCAAATTTAGAATTTTTGTATGAAAATAAGAACTGGAAATGGGAAGTTACTTCTATTAATATATCTCACATCCCACGACCACATCAACAACTAAGAGAGTTCTGAGCTACAGTTAAAGGGAAAAATGTGTCTCATTACAAGAAGAATAGAAAGGATGTGTTGTTGCAGTAATTCCTACATAGCAATAATTGTCATGAGAAAATTTTAGCAAACACTGTCTTCAACAGGTGTGACCAATGTTCTTATTACGATCAGGCCCCAACACAGCTGTAGCTCTTTAAAGCGGTGGTTCTCCAAGTGTAATCACAATAACAACATGAACATCATCTGGGAACTTCTTAGAATTGAAGTTCACAGGCTGCATCCCATATTTTAAATTAGCATCTCTGGGGATGGAACCTAATAATCTGAGTTTCAGCAGCCCTCTGCATGATTTTTCCAATGTAAGCTAATGTTTGAGAGCCACCTCCAATATTTCTGGCATCTTAATCTTTTCCTAATACTTAAGCCAGAATCAGATAGAAATTGAAAGGAGTTGTTTGGTCTCGGTTCTTCTCTTTTTCTTTTTTTCCTTTTTTTTTTCTTTTGGTCTTCATTTCTGGTCAATTACTCATTCTCTAATGGATATTTCTAGCAACTAAACAGCTTTTGCTTGTGACCTACCGCTATAATTGTGAGCTTAATCTAGAAATGAACTATGGCCTTGTTTGAAAAAGTAATGCTGTTTGCATTAAAATGAGTTTATTGTTCTGCTCTGAGAAATCAGAGGTGTCAAATCTAGAAATGGCCAATGAAAATTACGTAACACACAGAGTGCTACCATTTAGAAGCCAACTTCCTGTTCAGCAGAAACAAATGAATTAGCCTTTCCTGCATTTTCTTTACAGAATTGTTTAAGAAAACTTATGCCCAGCTATCCTGCCTCTTCCAAGAATTTCTATGTGAGTTCTGGCTATGCTGTAGAAGGGACAGTGGCTTATCTCCTTTCCCCAGGAGAGCATAAACCAAGACTATCACCAGAACCAGATTCATGCTATTCTGCAAAAGAGCTGTAGTTAAGAAAACCCATTTCTCTTCTCTCCCAATAATGAGGCTTAAACCTAAGATAGTTAGCTAATGTTAAGTATTTGTGGATTACAGAGCTCAATGTTTCCTTCTCAATGCTAGGATTTTAAAAGGCAATGAACATTTTCCTATAACTCAATTTAAAAATGCATCTCTAAACATGAGAAAAATATCAGCATTGTTTCTTTTTGCTTTTGGTCAAATTGTTTATTGTTTATTTAATTACCTTTGTTTTGAGAGACAGTTCCGGGCATGAGTGTGGCAGCTGGAGATGTTACTTGGAAAAAGTTCGTCAGATGATTCTGATGTCCTGCTTTCTATCATTTCCCATTCCTTAGTTTTCTCAACACTTAAGATGTCATGGCTAGGGGGACTACAATCTCTGGGCCAATACATGGTAGTCAGAGAAATAAAGGCCCTAGTACTGAGTTTTAAAATCAATACAAAGGAGTCTCGATGAATCCCGTCCAAACTGAGATAACTAGAAAATAAAGATCATGTCTCTCCCAGTCTAAGGAAATCAGGAACAATGTATTATGTCTGTAACCTGTATCCTTAAATACTTATACCCACAAAAAGCCAACTCAGCCTTACATAGTCCTACATCTCCAGGAGGCAGTAGATTAGAGCTAAAGAACCTAAGATTTGGAGGGTAAGTGGGGTAGGGAGAACACTAAGACCCAGAAGCTTCCACTGAAAACAAGTTTACTGGAGGCAAAAACTGACTAAGGGTAAGGGGAGAAGATAAAATACCAGGAGGGAAAAACTTATTCTAGCTAAAGTGTGAATTGTTGACACTACAGCAAGAATTGTGGTACCAGTGCACATGAATTTCCCTGTAGTCCAGAATTCTTGTAATCCATTCTGGTTTTGTTTCTCTTCTAGTTTTAAAAAGTCTCAAAGCAGTGAAACACAGAACTGCCCCTGATCATGTACATCAATTTCTTATGATGGTGATAAATCTATTTCAACTTTCTGCAGTCTTCTGTGTAGTAATGCTGTAGAGAAAACAGCAATATTTATAGTTCCAGCTCCAAAAGTCAATAGCAGCATGGTTTATGGTTTCTTCTTCTTACTTAGGGTAAAAAAATAGAATATTAATGCCAGATGCTTAGAATCTTTGTTATCTATGTATGAGGTTCAATTATATCTTGGGACAAAGCTAGTTCCATTTGGCCACCAATATTGCTGATGTCTTGAGCCAAATCAGTGATGAAGAGTGGTCCAACTGACACAATCACCTCCATCTCTCTCCTAGAGCTTCCTGAATTTGGTAATAAGACACATCAGATGATCCCTTTAATAGAATATAGCTCCAGCCATCCTCAGCTTAGAGCGTGAATTTTCAATAGATAGAATATCATGACCAAAATTGGTTCTTGGGGGTAAAAGTCTTAGATATTATAATGATTGTAACCCTCCAAGGACCATACCTGACAATATCCGATTCCTTAGTGTTTAACTTTTCTTGTTAGGGAGAATTTGATGTGTCTTGGTAGGGGAATGATCAAGAAAAAAAAAATTAAGAGACATTGGCATATGAGCTCCCACATCTTTGCTGATTGACATAAGATCCCTAGCCTGCCTGACCACTCATCTTTCTCCCAGTGGCTTCAGGCCAGATTTGGGGAGAAATATAACTTTCCACAGGTATGGGTCTCACAGCAATTACAGATGTCAATGTTACCTTCTAGAAGAGACCACCTACAAGATGACAGCAAAAGGTTCTAATCCTTAATAGACTTTCAGCAGATAGTCTACTATGACAATACTCATCTAGTACGTTCACTGAGGTGACAGAAAATTGTAATAACACAGTTGAAATATGGGAATGATGTTAGTCATTTGACTGGTTATTTTATATTTTATGAAATCAAATTCCTAAGCAAGCAGTTTCTATATGCTAGTTTTAGGAAACTAGCCTCGCATTATGGTCAATTTGATTCAATTAATAGTTTCTTAAAGGAGCAAATAAACTAAATTTATATGAAATGTTTAGGTCAGGGTAAAAATATATGAAAGTATGGGATAAGAGGGGAGAAAAGAAATTTAGTATGAAAAACCACTATTCCTCATCTTAACATAATAAAAGGAGCATCATATTTGAATAAACATTGAGTTATATTTATCTCAAAAAGCAAGAATGATCAAAAAGATACATTAAAGAGAGCTCTGAAGTGTTCCAAATGTTACTTAGAAGAGCATCAAGTTGCTCTGAATTAAATTAAATCCCTAGTTGTATTGTTTTCATGGTGAACACAAGACAATCAGTTGATTGTACGGTTCAGTGCATAATCAGGGGGAGGACAGCAAACTAAGTTCAAACTAGAAATATAGGGGTTTAGCTCTGCATAAGCCATAGTAGGTAAAGAAGAATCCTTCATAGTAAGTTGGAGAAAGCAGTCTGAGATTCTACTCATATTCACTATTCTGCTCCTATTAGAGCTAACCCACTTTAATCTTCTACTGAATTGGTGTTTTTACACCTTGATGGTAACCTTTTTGGAGTAATTATTGAAGCCTAACTTTGAGCACTAAAGAAACAAAGTTTCTGATAACTTTTAAGTAACTTGTAATAAAGTTAAACTGGAGCTGTCCAGGTTACTCAAGTCACCTGTAATACAGGTGTCAGATATTGCCTGTAATGTGGCAGACTTGCTGATACACTGAGATACTATACTAACTAGTTTTGATTATTTTTTCAAAGCTTCATACTAGTGAGTAAGGTATTATTTAATGGACAAAGCAGTAGAGCTAATTTAACCTTTCCTTAAACTGTTAATAGTATTTATTTCAGACCAGTTTCCCAACCATAGATGCACATTGGAATCACCTGGGAAGTTTCAGCATTACTGATATGTGAGTTCTGTACTATCTAGTTCATGATTTAATTGTTCTTGGTTAGGGCCTGGATACTAGAATTTTTAAGAGCTTCCCAGGTGATCTAACTTGCAGCCAAGTTTGAGAACTCCCCTAGATTCTTTAATTAGGAAAGAATATGGTTTTGGATCTGATTAAAATCCTAATTTGACAGCTCTCTCTGCCATTTTTAATGACTTCTGATTACCTGTGTATAGAAAAAGGAGTACCTCTTAAATTAAAAACATAGTAAAATGCTTAGTTCCTTGACACAGCTGTTAAAAAATTAGCTAAACTGTATCGTAACAAACTATGGCCTTATTCTTTCTCTGCCTGCCCTAATATCTGGGAATAACCTAACTTATTCTGTGCAGTCTCAAAAGGCTACTTCCCCTCTCTAAACTCAGCATTTTTGGTGAATTTGCCTCTGCCTGGTCATAGTAGTTTACGTCTAACACCATTGGCATTCACATCAAAATCTACGAATGCTTCTGCTGCTATACTGGCAAATTGTTTCATCCATTAAAAGAGTAGGTCATGTTTGAAGAATCTGGCTCAGCTGATGCTTCAGCAGCCTTCAGATGGCATGTAATATAGATCTACAAAATAATTAAGAGTTGAAACTTAGATTCGACTCTTATGTTTAGCATACTAATGTTAGAGAGGAGCAAAAAAAGTAACTTAGCAGATTGTGACTGTAACCAGAAAAATCTAAAAGCACCAACTCTGAACTGAAGGATGTCTGTCTGATTTGAGCCTTGGTGATATGAAGGCAGACACAGCAACTTCTGATGACCATTCACCAAGTAACTAGGTATTTAAAGAGCACTGGTTAGTGAGTTGCTTTGTAGTTGGGAATTGACATGAGAACATCATGTAACTTACCCATTAAAATCAATAAGGACATGTCAAGGAGTAGATTCTGCATTTGGAGTTAGTGTGGCTACATACGTATCAGTGAAGAAAAGCCTTAGAACAATATGACACCCAGTGTGGACATCTGCTTGAATGGAAATACATCTGCAAGTGGGAATCTAGAATCTCTCTCAGCACTATAAGAATCTCTATGGAGATACCCCCATACAGCAACAGGGGTAAGGGGTAGCTTCTAATTTACTTGTGCTTCCACTTACCTGTCATCAGGCTCATGGTGAACTCCAGTCTCTGCTGAAAGAAAAAGAGTAGAACTAATTTGGTAGGTTGGCCAGCTTTGCTGCTCACATTGCTTCTCCTAAAGGAGGCATTAATAATAAACCAGCTGAGGATGGTAAAGTTTGGTGGCATGGCAGGGCAGTAGCAGCCATGAGACACCTTACCTGGAATAAGAACATTTCATTGGAATGGCAGGCAGATCAGTTCTCAGGATCCTAAAGCTGTGGGCAGGCAATGTGTTGTAGTATAGAATTGTGGCATACAGCAACGTGTCAGGAGTCATCTAGATGCAGTCAGATAAATATTTCTCACTTTTCTAGGATGACTTCTAGAAAACAGAGCTAGCACACGGTGGCAATACTTTTTGTGGCATTTTCCACCATCCCTTAAGACTTAAGAAGCCTTACATGTAGCTAACTGGTATTGACATGTTAATGCCATATGAAATTTGCATTCTAGACTGGTTTCTCCAGAGACCCATGGAAAACAACTGTGGCATAGATCCAAAGTTAAGGATATGCATTAAGATAAATCTACATTTTACTCTTAATATTGCTATTTATTAGTTGTATGGCCTCAAACTACTCAAACCCTCTACACCTGTTCCCTCACCTATAATAACATGGTGAATGATAGGATTTATCTTAAAAAAGCTGAGAGAAGTTGTTAGTACATTGCATCCCACACTTTATCCTGTTGGCAGTTGTCCTCATAATTATATTAAGCTTATAGAAATGATTACTTTTAATATCTTCATCTAGCTTAATAAGATAATTGACTCTTTTTCAAGGTAGAAAACATTAAAATGAAGCAACTTGAATGTTATCCACAACATTTAAAGAAAAATTATAGGAGCCAGACGATAGTCAGACCACCTAAAATGATGCTGACAGAGGCAGGAGAAGAATTCATATCTTCCACTTCGGTTAAAATATTATTATTATAGGTCACCATGGGATGACTTGTATTTCCAAACACACAAAAGAAAAAATGGCTTAGTATGATTGGCAAATCTAGTCTCAATTCTTAAGTAAGGTCTATCTACTTCCTTTGTAGCAAAAGATAATCCCGGAACCCCATGAAGTCACTTCATTTTTGTTGCTTGTTTCAACAACATAAGCCGTCTTGCCTAGAAACATCCCAAGAATGAGAGTTGATGAGTGTCAACAATGTATTTTACATTAGCTTTTGCACAAAGACCCATAAAGAAGTTGATTTGATAGGTGATGAGAGTAAGGTAGTGTGAAATAAAAATAAAATCCTACCCCCTATAATTGACTGAGCAAACCCCCTTTTGGCTAAGGAGACTCCAAAAAAACTTAAAAACTGTTTCCCTGCCATGATAAGGGAGACTGATCACACCTCAGCACATCCTCTTCCTCACCAACCACTACCAGATTTTTTTCCAAAGCATTAACAGAAACCAGCCCTAGAAAACAAAGAAAGGAAGACAAACACTTCCACTGATTTCAACCAACCACCTCATGCTGTGGCCAGATTCCCCTCCTTTATTGTGGTTTCAACATGACAACTCAGCACAAAGCATTCCTTCCTAATAAATGGCCACCAACCAGGGATTGGTTCTGGCCAGTTTACAGAGGCAGCTTACTAAGTGCCCTTGCATCCTATGTTTCACTTTTTGATGTATAGGGCCCAATTTTACTGCATTTTAATGTTAAGTCTCCACCCCAAAGTGAACATGGGACATACGTTACATACATGTTTCCTTAACATGTGATATGGTTTGGCTGTGTCCCCACCCAAATCTCATCTTGAATTGTAGCTCCCACAATTCTCATATGTTTTTGGAGGGACCTAGTGGGAGATCATGGAATCGTGGGGACAGTTTCCCCCATACTGTTCTCATGGTAGTGAATAAGTCTCATAAGGGCTAATGGTTTTGTAAGAAGAAACCCCTTTTGCTTGGCTCTCCTTCTCTCTCTGGACTGCCACCATATAAGACATGCTTTTCACCTTCCATCATGATTGTGAGGCCATGTGGAACTATGAGTCCATTAAATCTCTTTTTCTTTATAAATTACCCAGTCTCGGGTATGTCTTTATCAGCAGCATGAAAATGGACTAACACACCATGCATGTGTGCAAGGCCGCTCCCCACCCCCGAATATTCACAGATTCTGCTATAACCTATTAAATATGTATGTTTAGCCAAGTTACTTAGCATAAGCCTCCTGTCCCACTCCTCCTTTTGTGAAGCAACTGCTCCACTTCCCAGCCTTCAGGTTGCAAGCCATTATAAGAAATAAGATTCTCCTTTCCAAATGTCTAGATCTCATGATTTTAAGTTGACAATGGTTGGGTATTTTGATCAACCTCTCAATGAATTTTAGAAGCAGCTAGTAAAACCAGTCTTAAAAAAAAAAGACCTCTGCTTTCCACCTATACCCCAGTGTCCCCTTCTATTAGTCTCCTACTCAAACTGTGGCATCTTAAAAGCACCTAATGAGAAGTCTCACCCGTCTTATACTGCCATATTCATGAAGCACAACTTCATGAATGCATTGCTTACTGAATCTAAATAGTTGTATTGGCAGCCAGCTGGGCAGACACTCAAACAGGAAGGATTTACCAGCTGCCCTTTCCTAAATAACTCTCTCTGAATAGTTACCACCTTCTTGCCTTTCCAACATAGCACTTTAACAGGAAATTATGAAGAGGAAGCCCTAGAAAGTGGAGTACCCTAAGGGTCACAAGAAAGAGAAGGGGCAGAAGAAGACTCATAGAGGTCTTACTATCTCTAACCACATATTTGGAGGGAGCAGAACTCAAGGCATGAAAAGCCCAAAGAGCAGCATACCCCAAATCATTCACTACCTACAAGACTAATAGAAGCCCCACCTGGTGCCACTGGCCCATCTCGCCTGCTTCCTACACCTAACTTCATAGCTACTTGGATGTGGCCTTTATAGCCATCCTCAAACCACTTGGCAGCTTTTGTAGGCTCTGAGGTCAGGTTAAAAATAATGGAAGCAAGAATGGTAATCTACACCTGGGATTCAGCCAGCCTTTCTCTGATTTAAGAAAGATCCTCAAGGAGGAAGGAATCAAATGTTGAAATATTTTTAACTTTTCTTAAGAAGGCACGTGTTGTATTCCTTTCGGGTGGTTGATGAGGCCCTGAATAGGATTGTAACTAACAAAGATGCAAGGTATACTTTCCCCGCAATCAACAACTGCCTTAAGTTGGTGAATAATTTGGTTAAATGGAATTCTAAATCAAAGACATAAGAGTTTAGGAACTATTCTTGTCCTACCAAAGTTAACAGGCAGCTGCGCTGATTTTCTTTTTCCTGCCAGAATTTTTTGACAAACTCACAGGGGAGAGGAATTTTAAAACAAGTAACACAATAGGTAGCACAACAACACAATAGACCATTAGATGCTTTCTACGCCAGCCATGAGGATTGATTAGGTGGAGAAGCCCAGCAGAAGATAGTGTGAGTCCTGAAAGGTGATAAAATTGTCCCAAATAAGCAGAGCCTAAGTTGTGCTTGCTTTATTTTTAATTCTTATTTGTTTTATCCCATTTGGCACTTTTTTTCTTGCTTCCCAATGTTTGAATTCTATGATTCCTACACTCTTATATGGTAATTCTCAAAGATCAATGTGCTGAAGATACATTTTGCAAATTTACTTAAAATGCAGATTGCTCCCACTCTACCCCCAACTAGGTTTTAAAAGATCTGTGTTGGAATCCAGCAGGTGGTTTGGTGCAGTTGAGACATTTGCTAGGCCCATTGTGTC
Organism: Pan troglodytes; assembly: GCF_028858775.2. Classification (NCBI taxonomy): domain Eukaryota; kingdom Metazoa; phylum Chordata; class Mammalia; order Primates; family Hominidae; genus Pan; species Pan troglodytes. The sequence goes on along the minus strand of NC_072404.2, from coordinate 151,849,341 downwards.
TGTTCTTTCAGCTGTTCACCCTCTACCATCACTATTTCCTATGCCTTATATATCTCAATCCATGTGTTATCTGCCTTCCCAGTTCCCCTTATTCAAGGGCCACCTAATAAACTCAAAACCTTAGATTAAAAAAACAAAAACAAAAGAACTCTGGGGCATAACAATATACAATGCAGAAGGCAAAACCTATACAGCTGTGGTATTCCCTAAAAGGAAGTTAGCATTTTTACCAAGGATGGTAAGCTCCACATCATTCTAGATCCTGGGGAAGCCACCAAATTCTGAAGACTCTTGAAATTCTCTCTAGGAGGTTCTGGATGGTCCCAAGAAGTTAAAACAGAGGGGACATTGCAGGAATAAACTTTTGATTACAAAACTGGAAGGAACTTTAGAGATAATTTAGAATTTATAAGACAGACGAGCAAACTCCAGAGAGATAAAGTAATAGACTGATGGCAAATTCATTGATTAGTCATTAGTGACATTTCTGAGAAGGCAGTCTATATGGCTGATTGCTTTCTGTTGGGCCTACTCCAATCCCAACCACCACATAAGCCTGAAAGGTAAATGGGGAGTTCTGAAGAGCATTACTCCTATCAAATCCATTGGCTGCGGTTTTGCCAGAGAGGGATATATTTCTATATAACATAAAAATTTGAGGTCCAGAGATAGGATAGGGATACTGAAAATTATCCCAGGAGTACAGCATCGGAATTATACAGAAGCCCCCACCTAGTTGCAAATACCTTGCTGATTGAGTGCTGCTACCTCTCCTGCCAAGCATAGTTATGTTTACTCTTGACGGGCATTTATGACAGACATAAGTCTAATGTTTTATATATTTTCAGGAGGTATATCTCTAAAACTACATATGAATGAAAAACTTAACTTAAAAAGAACCAGTACTACTCAAAACTGTATGCCTTAGCTGTGAAATCCCATTCTGACTTCTGCTTTCTTGGTTCTTCAAGTAAGCAAACTTCTGAAAGCAGCCCACCCAGTTCCAACCTCCTCCCTAAAAAGGCCAATGTTCTTGAAAAAAATATGTGCAGACTCTGATAAGAACTACGCTAACGATAAGCAGTAAATCCAGACAGACTTTGTGTCATGTATCTGTGGTGTGCGTATATGACTTTGTGTGTGGGAGGGGCTGGTGTATGTGTGTAAGAAAGAGAGAGAGATTGATTCAGATTTGATTTGAATGTGCTTTTGAAATTAAGAGACATTTTAAGAGTGGATAATACTAATTACTTAGAGTAATATAATTAAAGAGAGATGCAATGTAATGTATTATTATTAATGTTATTATGATTATCAAAATAGATTAAAATAATCATAGCAAAAAGCCAAATCACTAACAAAACCAAGGATGTCTTGCATAGAATGCCTTGGAGTTATTTCTCCACTCTTCACTCCTATGAGGTGTAAATTGTTCTAACTCCAGTCTTGGTCTCTTTTATTCACTCCTTGCAAGGTGGAAAGACTTATCAGATTACTAAACCTGAGAAAGGAACCTGAGCAAATGTAGTGGCCCCCACCCTCTGCTACAAGGGAGAGTCCGTAATGAGAGATCTCCCTGCTTTTGCATGGTGAAAGTCCTCCTGGGTACTGGTGGGTCATTCTGCTTAATTCTAGATTCTCCTGTTAGTAAGCCCTTGAGATAACAGATCTCAGTTGCTGTGTGACAACAAATATGGCATGTTGGCCACATCCACTTGTTTGCATTTTATGTCTGTCTTATTCAGAAAGCTGGTCAGAGTTGCAGGACACTTCATCTTCATCCTTATTCCTCTATAGTTTCCCTCCCCTTCTTGTGTCTTATTCCTGTGTCTGCAGACTTTCCCTTTTCTTTGGTAGCAGACTTCAGAAGCATGCTGTTTCACTGTATGTGTTAACTTGACTGTGCCTTGGGATGCCCAGCTATTTGGTCAAACATTATTCTGGGTGTTTCCCCAAATATGTTTTAGATGGGATTAACATTTAAATTGGTAGAGTGAGTAAAGCACATTGTTCTCCCTAATGTGGGTGGGCCTCATCCAATCAGTTGACGGCCTGAATGGAACAAAAAGACTCATCCTCCTCTGAGTAAAAGAGGATACTTCTTGTCTAACTCCCTTAAGGCTGGGACATCAGCTTTTTTCCTGTCTTTGGATGCAAACCAAAGCACCAGCCCTGCCTCAGCCTTGAGTCTACTGGCCTTTAGACAGAAATTAAGCCCTTGGACTTCATGTATCTCCAGCTTGCAAACTCACCCTGTGTCAAATAGATAGATACATAGATATATAGATAATTCATCCACACACACACACCAACACACAAAGGAGTTAAATTTGCCAGGATATTTTTATGAATGGACTTGCATTAATCCTTCTTTTGTGGGCCTTCCTTCTCTCAGATCTCTTACCTGCATGAGCCCAGCAAGTATTGCACAGTTCATTTCTAAAGCCTGCCCAAGAGCTCCTTTTGGTTCCACAGATGGGTCTCAAAGCCTAATGGTTTTTAGTATTAAATATACCAAGGAAGAAAGCCTAACATCTCTTTTCACAGGCCAGTAAAATTCAAACAATCCTATGGTGGACATTCTAAATGTGGTAGGCCCTGGGTATAGCCAGGAATTTGAAGTTTTAGTAAATACTGTTAGGCTTATAAATCCTGGAATTTTGGTAAAAACAGCCACTAAGTAAGGGCATTAAAAAAGAGCTCCCAATTGTAAAGATAATTTATACCTTAACTGAGAAGTTGTATGTCTTCTCAATGGAGCATCCATTTTAATGCAGATTCAAATGATAAATACATCAGATAATACCATATGGTCATTTTCTTTAAATAACAGAATGAGGACTAAATTTGGATCTCAGATTACCAAATTAATTTATTTTTTTCAATTCCAATAATACTGACACTTTAATAAAGGATCTCAGGTGCTAAACAAGGAAGCACACTAAAGACTGGTGGTTCCACATTTTAAAATATGATGGGCTCAGAGAAAGGGCCCCAGACTCTGCGATGTATTAAATTAACACACAAAATAGCCCCCCAAATAGTGGCCTTTTGGAGTTCAGCAACCCTACTCTGAATCCCGGAAATTCTTTTTGCCACTTCTGAGCTTTACAACCAGGAAAAAAAATAATTAACATTTAATAAGGCTCACTTACACCATTCATCGAATAGGCTATTAAGATTCATCTTGTGAGATTTTAAGGATTACATTAGTAGTTTAGGTGCTAACAGGTATCCAATAAATGACGGATGTTACTTCTTATTTGTCACCATTTTTAAGTTTCTAGTTATATTGGTCTTCTTTGAGATAACTTCATGTGGAGGACAGAAAACATAAGACAGACCCTGGAAGAGATGGATGCAGTGACCTAGGTTCATCTGGGTGGGAAAGAGCCCCCCCCTCCCCCCGGCACGTGGGTTAGTGGAATCTGCTCCAAGGCGTTTCTCCAAGGTTAGTTCCTGGGTCACCTGCAGTAGAATCACCTAAGGCAAATTCTGGAGCCTTGCCTAGGACCTCTTCCATCAGTCAGTATTGGTGGTGGAGCCCAGGAATCTACATTTTTAAACAAGCGTCTCAGTTTCTTTTATATATAAAAGTTTGAGAACTACTAAAATAGAAGTACTCCCCTTATCTACAATACTGTCTAATACTGTCCTCAAATAAGAACATTTGAGATCTCTCAGGGGAGTTTCAAAAGCCTCAAATACATACCCTTTCTATCAAACATTTTCTGATTTTTATAAATTCCCATTTTTCATCCCAGCGCTTTCTTAGCTGGAAATCCATTTGTGGGCTAATAGGGGTCTGTGACACCTCCCAAGTTTATTAGATTTTGTATGCATGTGCATTTTTCTAGATAAAGGGTCCTGGGCCATAGATTTCAAGATTCCTACAGGATTTTATAATGGAGTTGCAAAATTTAAAGATAGTGTCCATGCAGAAAGATTTGAGAACAGATCTATTCTCAACATCTCTTTTGGGTGCCTAAAACATAGCAAAGTACAAGGCTTAACAGTTACATATTTGTTAAATGCCCTTATTTGTCTGCATGTCAGTTCCTTTAAGCATACTTTGACTCATTTGAATTAAGTATGCCTGCATTCTGAACTCTCCATTTGCCTTACACAAACAGAGAACAAAAGAACAGGCCTGTCTGTGCTCCTTTTTCAGTAATGTTACCTCTAAGGAGCATAGGGTGTCTTTGCTTTTCTGTGGAATAAATTAACTTTAACATTTCTCTGATGAGAGTTGTGGATTCATCTGATACCAGGTGCAGAAACAAATCTTTGAAACTCTAGACATTAAGGATAAAGGAGGACCCCAGGGCACAAAGCAGATGTTGTAAGTAATAATTGAGACAGAAATTTTAATCAGTTCTTCTGTTTTTCAGAGACAATTCTGTTTCCTGGATTAATAGGGAGCTGTTGAGATGTTGAATTGCCCAGGTGTGGCAAGATACTGTCCTACCCTCCTAACCTTGGGAAGCAGAGAGCCCAGGGTACACTTCTTTTCAAAGATTTAAAGTCATCTAGAAAAAACTGCCTGTTTATTCTTAAAATAATAATCCCGTTGATTTATAACCTGCTAGGCTTTGGAGTCAAAACAGGAGGTTGTTTGTTTGAATTTTGTTGTTGTTTCGAGGAGGTACATTACTAAGATCTTTCAAACTCTTCCATAATCTTCAATGTGATAAAACATCACACACTGGGGCCTGTCGGGGGATGGGGAGCTGGGGGAGGGATAGCATTAGGAGAAATACCTAATGTCCATGACAGGTTGATGAGTGCAGAAAACCAACATGGCACATGTATACCTATGTAACAAACCTGCACATTCTGCACATGTATCCCAGAACTTAAAGTGTAATAGTAAAAATAAATAAATATTTAATTCATGAAGTTGATGAATATTATGTGAAAACATGTAAAATATTTTCCATTTGGTATGAAAATCCCCTTACCAAATTAGGATGGAAGACTAAACATTCTGAAAGTTCAAATTTTCATTCCAATGATGTGGTAGGCAGTTTCTAAGATGGGCCTCAGTGATCCTCACCTCCTGATTTCCATTCCCTTGTGTAATCTGTACCCTTTGAGTATGGCTGAAACTAGTGACTACCTTCTAATGAATTGAACATAGTATAAGTGATGGGACGTCACTTGTAAAATTAGGTACCCAAAGACTGTGGCTTCTATACCCTGCCCACCCTCCATCTCTCTCTCTCTCTCGTTATCTCTCTGCCCTTGCTCTGGGAGAAGCAAACTACCATATTGTGAAGTACCCCTACAGAGAGGCCCACATACCTAGAAACGAATGTCTCTGACCAAACATCAGCAACAACCTGAAACCAGCCAAGCAGACATGTTATAAGCTCAGATGGGAGCTCTATCCCTTATTGACTGCGGAAATGACTCTAGTGTAAGCTGACACTTTTTGATTGCAGCCTTAGGAGAGACCCAAAGACACAGGTTCAGCTAAGCTGAGCACTGATTCCTGACTGGCAGAAACTGTTTTTTTGTTGCTTTAGGCCACTAAGTTTTGAAATATTTTGTTACACAGCAGTAGAGAGCTAAAATAACTAGAAAGAAATGATAATTTACCCTCATGAGAAAAAGATGTATCTCTGGACAAAAATGACCCATTCAACTTATCCTATAAATCTGTGGTTTTCACAATAAAAACTATTAAGATTTGAAGTTGAAAGAATGAGATGTGTGCATAAAGCCAGTTAAGTAGCTTTTTAAACATCAAATGCATTACAGTACTAACTAGGCTTCTAGGAAATGAAATGATGAGAGTTTAGTATTTATTAAACTGTGAATATGTACCTGATTCTGCATAAAGGCTTTGTATGGATCATTCCACTGAATCCTCATAGTTACCCAAGTGTTAATTAAGATGGACATTTTACTGCCGAGAAAATGGAGTTAAAGAGATGTTGAATACACTTAAGTACAGAGACCAGTGACACTATAAAGCAACCACACAAACCAGACTGCATAATGAGCTAACAACATGACAGGATCAAATCCATACATGTCAACACTAACCTTAAATGGAAATGCCCCAGTTATAAGGCACAGAGTGGTAAGCTGGATAAAGAAGCAAGACCCAAAGGCACGCTGCTTCACGAGATTCATCTCACATGCAGTGACAACCATAGGCTCAAAGATGCATCTCAATAGATGCAGAAAGGCTTTTGATAAAATTCAACATCTTTCATGTTATGAACCCTCAACAAATTGGGCATTGAAGGAACATACTTCAAAATAATAAGAGCCATCTATGACAAAATCATAGACAACACCATACTGAATGGGCAAAAGCTGGGAGCATTCCACTCTAAAACCAGCACAGGATAAAGTTTTCTCACCATTCCTATTTGACATGGTACTAGAAGTTCTGGCCAGGGCAATCAGGCAAGAGAAAGAAATAAAAGGTATGCAAATAGGAAAAAAGGAAGTCAAATTATCCTGGTTTGCAGACAACATAATCCTCTGTCTAGAAACTTCACACTCTCTACCCAAAAGCTCTTTTTCTTATAAACAACTTCAGCAAAGTTTCAGGATACAAAATCAATGTACCAAAACCAGTAACATTCCTATGTACCAACAACAATATCCAAGGTGAGAGTCAAATCAAGAATGCAATTCCATTCACAACAGCCACCAAAAGGATAAAATGCATACGAATACACATAATCAGGGAAGTGAAAGATCTCTACAACCAGAATTACAAAACACTGCTCAGAGAAATCAGAGATAACACAAACAAATGAAAAAATAGTCCATGCTCATGGATTGGAAGAATCAATATTGTTAAAATGGCCATACTGCCAAAAGCAATTTATAGATTCAATTCTATTTCTATCAAACTACCACTGACATTCTTGGCACAATTAAAAATACTATTTTAAAATGTATGTGGAACTCAAAAAGAGCCTGAATAACCAAGGCTTTCCTAAGCAAAAAGAACAAAGCTGGAGGCATCATGTTTCCTGACTTCAAACTATATTATAGGTCTACAGTAACCAAAACAGCATGGTACTGATAAAAAACAGACACATCATCCAGTGGAACAGAATAGAGAGCCCAGAAATAAGGCTACACACCTACAACCATCTGATCTTCAACAAATCAACAAAAACAAGCAATGGAGAAAGGACTCCCTATAAAATAATGCTGGAAGGCTAGCCACATGGAGAAGATTGAAACTGGACTACTTCCTTACACCATATACAAAAATTAACTCAAAATGGATTAAGTACTTAAATGTAAAACCTAAAACTATAAAAACCCTAGAAGATAACCTAGGAAATACTACTCTGGACATAGGACCTGGCAAAGTTTCCATGAAAAAGATGCCAAAAGCACTTGCAACAAAAGCAAAAATTGGCAAATAGAATCCTATTAACCCAAAGAGCTTCTATACAGCAAAACAAATTATCAGCAGAGTAAACAGACAACCTACAGAATAGAGGAAAATATTTGCAAGCTATATATCCAACAAACGTCTAATATCCAGAATCTATAAGGTACTTAAACAAAATTACAAGTAAAAAACAACTCCATTAAAAAGTGTACATAGGATATGAACAGACATTTTCAAAAGAAGACATACATGTGGCTAACGAGCTTATGAAAAAAAGTGCTCAAGACCACCAATAATTAGAGAAATGCAAATCAAAACCGCAATGAGATACCCTCACATACCAGTCAGATGACTATTATTAGAAAGTCAAAAAATAATAGATGCTGGTGAGTTGCAGAAAAAAAAGCATGCTTATTGACTGCTGGGGGAATGTAAATTAGTTCAGCCACTGTGCAAAACAGTTTGGCAATTTCTCGAATAACTCAAAGCAGAATTACCACTTGATCCAGCAATCCTAATATTGGATATAGACCCAAAGGGTCACAAATCAGTCTGTGCTAAAGACACACCCACAAGTATGTTCATCACAACATTATTCACAACAGCAAAAACATGGAATCAACCTAAGTGCTCGTCACTGGTTGACTGGAAAAAGAAAATATGGTAAATATACACCATGGAATACTATGGCTATAAATAAGAGTGAGATCATATCCTGAGCAGTAACATAGACGGATTTGGAGGACACTTTCCCAAGTGAACTAACAGAAAACCAAATACTGCACATTCTCACTTATAAGTGGGAGCCAAACACTGAGTCTATATGGACACAAAGAAGGGAACAACAGACACTGGGGCCTACTTAAGGATGGAAGGAGGAAGGAGACTGAGGATTGAAAAACTACCTATTGCGTACTAGGCTTATTACCTGAGTGGTAACATAATCTGTACACCAAACCCCTGTTACATCCAATTTACCTATATAACAAACCTGCATATATACCCCTGAACCTGAGATTTTTTTTTAAAAAGAGAAATACTAAATAACTTTTCCAATTCACCTAGCTAGAATTTAAATCCAGATCCTCCTGACACTATGACCTATGTTTATTTGAAAGCATCGCACTCTGGAGAAACCTAACAAGGAAGGCATAAAGTAAATAGTTTACATATGACTGTCTTTACTAAGTCTATTCAATGTTAATAGGGAAAGTCATTTTCCAAAGCGCAAAAAGTCCTAACTATTAAATTAAGCTGTGATTCTTTCAATGAACCATAAAAATACATAAAAACATTACAAAATATATATTTTTATATATACTGTATTATATATGTATGTATGTTATATATATGATATATATATATTATACACACACACACACACACACACACACACACTGTATTAGTCCATTTTCATGCTGCTGATAAAGACATACCCAAGACTGGGTAATTTATAAAGGAAAAGAGGTTTAATGGACTCACAATTCCATGTGGCTGGGGAGGCCTCACAATCATGGCAGAAGGTGAAAGGCAAGTCTTACATAGTGGCAGACAAGAAAGAATGGGAGCCAAGTGAAAGGGGGGACCCCTTATAAAATCATAAGATCTTGTGAGACTTATTCACTACCATAAGAACAGTATGAGGGAAACCACCCCTATGATTCAGTTATCTCCCACCAGGGCCCTCCCACAACACATGGGAATTATGGGAGCTACAATTCAAGATGAGATTAGGGTGGGAACACAGCCAAACCGTATCATATACCATTTGACAGCAATCATTTTATATACTCTGAAGACAGTTAAATACAACCAAGATATTTTAGAATTGCATGGACCTACACAAAGGACATATATATGATAATAACATTTAAAATTTTTCTTTCCATTCTTTTTTCTTGCTCAGAAGAATCTTGACTAGACTTACAGAACCAAATAACCATAGATAGTTGAAAGAGAATGAGGTCTTTTTATCTAGTCCAATAATTTCATTTACACATGAGAAAATGAAAGTCTTTATTTGCTTATAGACACATAACTAGTTAAGTCAAGTAAGAATTAAAACTAGACCTTGGAAATTTTTAAAGAAATCAAGAAAAACAAAGAGCTGGCAAGACAAATAAAAATACAGAGGTACAGATTTTAACTCAATTATATTAGTAATTTTATTAACATAAGTAGACTAAATATTCCACTTAAAGGACTATACTATTCTGTATAAAAAATAAAACTATATGTGCTTTTTACAGGAGACACATCTTAAATATAAGAATATAAAAGATTTAAAAGTCAATAGACAAAGAAACCTATATACTATGTGAATCGTAAGCAAAAAAAGGGATTATAAGTATATTAATTTAGAAAGTATACTTCTAAGGAAGAAATACTAACAGAAAAATGACAGAAGAAAGAGGAGCAATAGACAAATCTATAGTCATAGCTGCAGATACTACCATATCCCTTTCAGTAACAGGAAGAATAGATTTTTAAAAAGTAAGGATTAGAATATTTGAACAACTTAATTGCTAAATATAACCTAATTAGCTATAATATTTTATTCAAGAGCTGGAGGATAATCTATTCCAAAATCTCACAGAAATTATAACAAATTTGTTTAGTTTTGTTTAATCTTGTTATGCTGTCATTGAGCAAATCAACAAATTTTGAAAATCAAAATAATAAAATGTGCATTTATTTAACAGTAATCTTAAGCTAGAAATCAATAACATAAAGTTGAATAAAAACTCAAGTATTTAGAAATTAAGCAATATACATCTAACTTACTCAGGAGTCAGTGAACAAAACAAAATGGAAAGGAAAACAATGAAATAATGACATTCTAAAACTTGTAAAATGCAGTTAAAGCATTTTAACTGTACATTTTAACTGTACACCAAACCCCTGTTACATCCACTTTACCTATATAACAAAAAAAGAAAATTTATAGCATTAAATACATATATTAGAAAAGAAGCTACAAAATCAATAGCAAACTAGATCTAACAGAGAAGGAAATAATAAACACAAAAGCAGAAATCAATGAAATAGAAAGCAGATATAAAATTGAGAAAATTAACAAAGCCAAAAGTCAATTTTTTAAATATCAATTAAAATTTAAACTTCCAATAATACTGTATAGGTAGAGAGCAGGGGGTGGGAGGGAGAAGACAAATTATAAAGACCAGGAATAATAAAGGCACCATTACTTAAGAAGCTACAGATACCAAAAAGATATGATAGTTGTACTAATAAATACTTAAGCATTTTTTTTACTAATAAATGTGGTAATTTGAATGAAATATACAAAGTTTACATAAATTACATTATCACAGCTGACAAAAAGGATAATTTAATATTTATTAAGAAATTAGTTATTTAAATATTTTTCATAATTAAGTAAGCCCAGATGGCTTTAATGGTGAATTCTTTAAAAACACTTAAGTAAGTGTTAATACCACATTTGTTGGCTTGATTTCAAAAAGGAAAATGTCACTTCACACTTGAAACTCAATCCATGTAATGAACTTCCTTAAAGAAATAAATGGAAAAAGCATATGATTATCTCAATAGGTGCAGAAAAATGTAGTTTATAAAATTAAATGAACATTCATGATATTCTTAGCAAGCTGGAAATAGAAAGGTATGTTTTTAAACAATTTACAAAATATGTAAAAATACTTAATGTTGACATTTTGAAAGCCTAATTTCTCAGATCTAACATGAGATAAGAATGTCTCTTTATCATGACTTCCACTTAACCTTGTGCTGGATACCCAACCCAGTGTTATAAGGCAAAAAATAAAATAAAATATATGATTGGAAAGAAGAAAATGGAAATGTAATTATTTTGCAGCCAGTGAGATTTTTATACATAGAACATCTCAAATAACTGACAAACAATTACAGTTAAATAATTTTAGCAGAGTTGCTAAGTCACAGAAAGACACAGTCACCATTAAAATTGTTTCTATAAACTAGCACCTAACAAATGGAAAATTAAAAAGCTAAAAATCTGAAATAATAATTACATCAAATGTCTATGAATAAATCTAACCAACACACCTCCAGGGAAAACAACAAGTTGTTATTAATAAAACTTTTTAAAACCGTAAATAAATGGAGGATTATATTAAGTCATGAATTGATAGACTCAAAATTATAAAATTTTCAATTATTTTGTCCTAAAATATATTTATAAACTCAATGCAATACCAACCAAAATCCCAGCGGATTTCACTGGGAAAATTGACCCCTTAATTATACCATTTACGTGGAAATCCAATCAGTCAAGAATATTGAAGACAATTTGGGAAAAGAGTTTAAAAAAAAGAACTTACATTAAAAGATATCAAGACTATTTTGTACTAGCAAGCATTAAGGTAATAACCTTAAATGTAAATGGACTAAAGGCCCCAATTAAAAGACACAGAATGGCAAGCTGGGTAAAGAGCCAAGACCCATTGGTATGCTGTCTTCAAGAGACCTGTCTCAACTGCAGACACAAATAGGCTCAAAATAAAAGGATAAAGGAAATTTTACCAAGAAAATTAAAAAAAAAAAATAGAGACTGCAATGCTAGTTCCTGACAAAACAGACTTTAAACGAACAAAGATCAAAAAAGACAAAGAAGGGCATTACATAATGGTAAAAGGTTCAATTCAACAAGAAGAGCTAACTATCCTAAATATATATACAGCCAATACAGGAGTACCCAGGTTCATAAAGCAAGTAGGAGACTTACACTGCCACACAAGAATAGTGAGAGTCTTTTACACCCCCCTGACAATATTAGGCAGATCATTGAGACAAAGTTAGCAAAGATGTTCAGGATCTGAACTCAGCTCTGGGTCAAATGGACCTGATAGATATCTACAGAACACTCCACCCAAATTCAACAGACTATACATTTTTCTCATCGCCACACAGCACTTATTGTAAAATTGATCACATAATACAAAGTAAAACACTCTTCAAGCTATTGCCAAAGAACTGAAATCATAAGTCTCTGAGACAACAACATAATTAAATTAGAACTCAAAATTAAGAAATTCACTAAAAACCACACAACTACATGGAAATTAAACAATCTGCTCCTGAATGACACTTGGATAAACAACGGAATTAAGACAGAAATCTAGAAGTTCTTTGAAACTAATGAGAACAAAGAGATGACATACCAGACCCTCTGAGATGCAGCTAAAGCAGTGTTAAGAGGAAATTTTATAGCTCTAAATATCCACATCAACGAGCTAGAAAGATCTAAAGTTAACATAACATCTCAACTAAAAGAACTAGAGAAACAAGAGCAAAACAAACAAACAAACAAACAAACAAACAAAACCAAAGCTAGCAGAAGACAAGAAATAACCAAGATCTGACTGAACTGAAGGAAATAAAGACATGAAAAGCCCTTCAAAAAATCAATGAATCCAGGAGCTGTTTTGTTGAAAAATAAAATAAAATAAAATAAAATAGATACACTGCTAGCTAGACTAATAAAGAAGGAAACAGAGAAGAATAAAATAAACACAATCAGAAATGATATGGGGGATATCACCTCTGACCTCACAGAAATACAAACAACCATCAGAGAATACTACAAACACCTCTATGCGCATAAACTAGAAAATCTACAAGAAGTGGATAAATTCCTGGACACATACACCCTCCCAAGTCTGAACCAGGACAAACTAAATCTCTGAATAGACCAATACAGAGTCCTGAAATTGAGGCGGTAATAAATAGCCTGCCGAGAAAAAAAGCCCAGGATCAGATGTATTCACAGCTGAATTCTACCAACGATACAAAGAAGAGCTGGTACCATTTCTACTGAAACTACACCAAAAACAATGAAAAGAAGAGACTCCTCCCTAACTCATTCTATGAGGCTAACATTATCCTGATACCAAAACCCAGCAGAGGTACAACAAAAAAAGAAAACTTCAGGCCAATATCCTTGCTGAATATTGATGCAAAAATCCTCAGTAAAATAGTGGCAAACCAAATTCAGCAGCACAACAAAAAGCTTAGCCACCACAATCAAGTTGGCTTCATCCCCAGGATGCAAGTTTGGTTCAATATACATAAGTAAATAAATGTGATTCATTACATAAACAGAACTAAAGACAAAAACCACAGGATTATCTCAATAGATGCAGAAAAGGCCTTCAATAAGCTCCAACATCCCTTCATGTTAAAAACTCTCAATAAACTAGGTATTGAAAAAACCTACCTCAAAATAATAAGAGCCATATATGACAAACCCACAGCCAATATCATACTGAATGGGCAAAAGCTGGAAGCATTCCCCTTGAGAACCAGTACAAAACAAGGATGCCCTCTCTCACCACTCCTATTTAACACAGTATTGCAAATTCAGGCAACAGAAAGAAATAGAGGATATTCAAACAGGAAGAGAGGAAGTCAAAAATTATTTTTACTTGCAGATGACATGATCCTATATCTGGAAAACCCCACTGTCTCAGGCCTAAAGCATCTTAAGCTTGTATGCAACTTCAGCAAAGTCTCCGAATATGAAATCAGTGTGCAAAAATCACTAGCGTTCCTATAAGCAACAACAGGTAAGCAGAGGGCCAAATCATGAATAAACTCCCATTCACAATTGCTACAAAAAGAATCAAATACCTAGGAATATAGCTAAGAAAGTAAGTAAAGAAAGTTTGTAGTTCTCTCTTTAAGGAGAACTACAAACCACTGCTCAAGGAAATCAGAGAAGATGCAAACAAATGGAAAAACATTCCATGTTCATGGATAGGAAGAATCAATATCATGAAAATGGGCATACTTTTCAAAGGAATTTACAGATTCAATGGTATTTCCATCAAACTACTATTAACATTCTTCACAGAATTGGAGAAAGCTATTTTAAAATTTATATGGAACCAAAAAAGAGCCTGAATAGCCAAGACAATCCTAAGCAAAAATAACAAAGATGGAGGCATCACACTACCCAAATTCAAACTATACTACTAGGCTACAGTAACCAAAACAGTATGGTACTGCTACAAAACAGACACATAGATCAATGCAACAGAATAGAGAACTCAGAAATAAGACTACACACCTACAACCATCTGATCTTCAACAAACTTGTCAAAAACAAGCAACCCTATTTAATACATAGTGCTAGGAATGCCAGCTAGCCATATTTAAAAAATTGAAACTAGATCCTTTTCTTACACCATATACAAAAATTAACTTAAGATAAATTAAAGACTTGAATGTAAAACCCAAAACTATAAAAACCCTAGAAGAAAATCTAGGCAATACCCTTCAGGACATGGGCACTGGCAAAAATTTCACGACAAAAACACCAAAAGCAACTGCAACAAAAGCAAAAATTGACAAATGGGATCTAATTAAACTAAAGTTTCCACACAGCAAAGAAACTAATATCAGGGTGAACAGACAACCTACAGAATGGGAGAACATTTTTGCAATCTCTCCATCTGACAAAGGTCTCATATCCAACCTCTACAGAAACTTGAACAAATTTACAAAAACAAATAAACAAACAACCCCATTAAAAAGTGGGCAAAGAACATGAACAGACATTTCTTAAAAGAGGACATAAATGCAGTCAACAAACATTTCAAATAAAAAGTTAAACATCACTAATCATTGGAGAAATGCAAATCAAAACCACAATAAGATACCATCCCACACCAATCAGAATAGCAATTATTAAAAAGTCAAAGAACAACAGATGTTGGTGAGGTTATGGAGAAAAAGAAACGCTTTTACACCATTGGTGGGAGTGTAAATTAGTTCAACCACTGTGAATGACAGTATGGTGATTCCTCAAAGACCTAGAAGCAGAAATATCATTTGACCCAGAAATTCCATTACTGGGTATATACCCAAAGGAATATAAATCATTCTATTTTAAATATACATACACATGTATATGTTCACTGAAGCTCTATTCACAATAGCAAAGACATGGAATCAACTTGAATGCCCATCAATGACAGACTGGATAAAGAAAATGTGGTACCTATACACCATGAAATACCATGAAGCCATGTAAAGTAAAGAGATTATGTCTTTTGCAAGGACATGGATGGAGTCGGAGGCCATTATCTTCAGCAAACTAACACAGAAAAAGAAAACCAAACACTGCATGTTCTCACTTATAAGGGGCTGGATGATGAGAACACGTGGACATGCAGAGTGGAACAACACACACTGGGGCCTGATGGGGAGTGGAGGCGTTGGGAGAGAGAGAGTACCAGGAAGAATAGCTAATGGATGCTGGTCTTAATACCTAGGTGATGGAATGATCTGTGCAGCAAATCACTATGCACACGTTTACCTATGTAACAAACCTGCACATCCTGCATATGTACCCCTGAACTTAAAATAAAAGTTGAGGAAAATAATCAATGTTTAAACAGAAAAAAAATTTAAGTTAAAACTAATACAATTAAGACCATATGGCATTGATACAATATAGACAAATAGAGCTATGCAGAGTCCTAAAATGCATCCCCACAAATGCTATAAAGGTGCCACTAAAACAGAGTAAGGAAAGAATTACTTTTACCATAAATAGCATTGGAATAACTGTTTATTCACATGGGTAAAAACCATACACAAGAATAAACTACATATAACACTGTGATAGGTAAAACAACACATACATGTCCTAGAATTTAGGAGAATACCTAAATACAACACAAAATGTACCAACAATAAAGAAAATATTGATGAATTAGACTACTCTAAAATCAAGATATCTATTTATTAAGACATTGATTGAGAATGAAAAGATAAACCAAAGTGGAAGAACAAGTCTATAATTCAGTACATGATAAAGGACTTGTATCTAGACTCTATAAACAATGCATCTATAGGAAATTGATTGGCCAAAGACCTTTACAGGTACTTCTAACATAATTGGCCAATGTATGAAAAGTTGTTTTAAAAAATTAGTCATCAGAAAAATGCAAAATGAAGTTACACTCCTTAGAATGACTATAAACAATCCTGAGAGTATCAAATATTGTCAAAGATGTGGAATAATTTAAACTCTTATTTATTGGTAGTATAAATAGATACCACAATTTTTGAAATAATTTGACGTTACCTACCAATGTTTAGAAGCTCATGCATACTCTGTATATATTAGTTTGTTATTGCCAAAAACTTAGTATTAATAGCAAATTACCACAAACTTAGCAGCTTGAAACATGCATTTATTCTTTTACACTTTCCAGGTCAGGAGTTTGGGGCACAGATTAGATTGGTCTTCTGTTCAGGGTCTCACACGATGCATCAAAGCGTCAGTTTGACTGTGTTCTCATCCAGAAGCTCAAGTGGGGAATGATATGCTTCCAAGCTTATTCAGGTTGTTCGAAGAACTTATTTTCTTTGGACTATACGACTGAAGGTCCCAGCTTTATGCTGTTTACCAGAAAGAGGCTGGCCTCAAGTCTTAGAAGCCACCCACAGTTCCTGGCCAAGTGGGCTCTCTCAACATAACTGTTCACTTCAACAAACCAGCAAGTAGCACCTCTTGCTCCAATTACTATGCCACACTCTTAAGTAGCATAACATAATTACAGGAGTGCTATCTCATTACCTGTGCTACATAACGGAACCTCAGAAAAGGAGTGATATCTTATCACCTTTGCCATATTGTATGGGTTCAAAGCAAGTTGTAGGTCCTGTCCTCACTTTGTGGGGTGGGGAAGTACACAAAGGTTTAGACACCAGGAGGTAAAGATCATTGAGGGTCACCTTAGAGTCTATCTGCCACATTGTGTGCCAATAATTTGACTACCAGACTTTTTACAAGAACATTCTCAGCAGTACAATTTTTAAATGTCAAAAACTGTAAATGACCCAAGTGTTCATCAACAGTGGAATGAATAAATAAATTATAGTATATTATAACAATAGAAACTATAAAACAATGAGAAAATAAACTATTGCTTCACTCAAAAATATGACTAACTCTGTTAGACACATGATGGGCAAAAATAGCAGACACAAAACAACCTGTGGTAAAATTCCATTTAATTCAAATTCAATTCAAAAAAGGCAAAAGTGTTTACAGAAATAAAATCGAGATTACAGAAATAAAATCCTTTTGAGGAGAATGACTGGCAAGTGCCATAAAGGAGGCTTCCGAGGTAAGATAAATGTTTATATTTTGATCTGAGTGTTGATTATATGGGTGTGTTCACCTTGTAAAAATCCATCAAGCTCTACAGTTAGATTTGTGCATTTTACTGTAGATATGCTTGGCTTCAAAACAAAATGTATCTGAATATTTTGAATAATTTTCATTCCCTACACAAAACATCAACTATTTCTGATTCTATATGTCTTAGTTGTCTAACACTTTCCCTTCTTAGATTTTCCTGAAAAAAACAAATGATAGACTCTGTGATTGGCTGATACAGGATTAGAGAGGAAGAGAAGGGGGTAACCTGGCTAACAGCTTCTGTTCTATGTGGCATTTGCTCCCTTGTGTTCAGGCATCCTCTTCTCTTTTGTTTCATAACCATCATTCTCATCTTCTATGGGGCTCATGACCCAATGGTTAGGGTTTATCAGTTGATTGTTCAACAAAGTATTCTTTTAACCAATATTTTTAAGCACTGTGGCTAGGCTTCTAGAGGAGCCATATTACCAAACAATTACAACAAAATCTGCTCTTTAGAGGCTCATAGATGAATGAAAGAGAACTACTAAGTATTATCATGGAAACATGAATTAAACAGTATAAGTGATCAAAGAAAGAAACTAAGTGATCAAAGAAAGAAACACTTTACATAGAGAACACAGGCCTGGCTCTTCCAAAAAAGTGTTATCCAAACTGGTATTCAAGGATGAGTGGGAGATTCCTCGAAAAAAATGGTTCCACAGCAGCTAATATGTAAATGTCTACTACTTACTGGGTATGATTCCAAATGCTATAAATATATGTATATATGTATAAATTTATGTATATATAAATATATATATTTATTTAAAGGGAGAGAGCACATATTCACATATATATGAAATTAAATGTCATCATAAGAGGTAATAACTATGTTGTCAACTCTACTTTACAAATGAGAAAATAACAAAGAGGCAAAGTAAATTGCCCAAGCCTATAAGCCAGAAGCAGAAATGGAAAAGTCTAAAAGGAGCTCTGGAAGTCTGTCCACCTCACTGCTTTGCAGCAACAGTAATAAATTCACTATTATCTGGGAGAATTTGGTCTGCTCTGAAGAAAAGCATCACAGCATGGCTGAGCAGTGGGAGATGAGGCTGGTGTGGTAGCAGGAATCAAAGAGTTCCATAAAGTTTTACTTAATTAAGTGAGGAGTCATGAAAACACTTTAAGGTATTGAGACATTGTGTGGGGAAAAAAAAAACCCACAAATTGTTTTTTCTCTGCTCTGTTTTTTCCTCTGCTCTCACCCCACAACAATCAACACAGAAAAGTTATATGATCAAATGTGTGGGGGATTTCTCCCCATCAACAAGCAAGCAACGTGCTTTGGCTGTGTCCCCACCAAAATCTCAACTGGAATTATATCTCCCAGAATTCCCATGTGCTGTGGGAGAGACCCAGGGGGAGGTAATTGAATCATGGGGGGCTGTCTTTCCCATGCTATTCTCAGGGTAGTGAATAAGTCTCAGGAGATCTGATGGGTTTATCAGGAGTTTCCGCTTTTGCTTCCTCATTTTCTCTTGTCGCCACCATGTAAGAAGAGCCTTTCGCCTCTCGCCATGATTCTGAGGCCTCCCCAGCCATGTGGAACTTTAAGTTCAATTAAATCTTTTTTTGTTCCCAGTTTTGGGTATGTCTTTATAAGCAGCGTGAAAACAAACTAATATATAAGTAATCAATTCTGCGGTGGACACCAGCTGAATGTCCTCCAATCCAATTCAACTCTGACACTATCTACCCGGAGATGGTGTCAGATCCTACAGGTTGAGGGCTCAATCCCACAAGACTCCCCACTACTTCCGACCCCATTTGCAAGTCCAGCCTCTGGAACTTCTGACTGATTGGCTTCAAGTTGGAGTTCCCATGACCCCCTCTTTAGGCTTAATTAATTTGCTAAAGCAGCTCATAAAACTCAGGGAAACACTTATTTACATTTATAAGTTTATTATAAAGGATATTTAAAGGATACAAATAAACAGCCATATGAAAAGACATACAAGACGAGGTCTGGAAGGGTCCTGAGCATAGGAGCTTCTGTCCCTGTGGAGTTGGGTTGCACCACCCTTTTGGCACATGATGAGTTCTCGTTCTCCTTCCTGCAAGCCTCCATGAATTCAGCTGTCCAGAAGCTCTTAACACCTCTTCCTCTTAAACCTTCTCTGGAGACTGCATTTGATAGGCATGATTGATAACTGTGTAGAGATGTGATTGGACAAAAGGGGTATTATCTAATACTAATAGACTAAGTGAGGAAACCCAGTGAGACCTGTCTCTATTTTTCTTGGCATCTCTGTGCAGCATTTCTTCTTCCCAGGCATCAGGCAGGACCCCTTCTGAAATGAGTGTCTTATGACCTAAAATCAGACAAGGTAAATCAGAGAATTTCTTTATGGCCAGCTCAAGACAGAAAGGTGGGGGAAAGCCTGCCTTGGGGAGAAAAATAGAGCAGGTGAGAGGAGGGTAGGAAAAGGTGACAGAGAGAGAGAGAGAGAGAGAGAGAGAGAGAGAGACTGTCTTCTGAGGCCTAAAGTGCTCAAATGCTATATCAAAAAAATATAACAAGGGCTATGGGAGTTATAAGCCAGGAACCATGAATGAAACTAATAGATAGATATACAGACATATAGATGATAGATAGTTAGATAGGTAGATAGATAGATAGATAAACTTTTTTATTTTAGAAAGATCACTCTAGCAACAGATTAAGTAGAAGGTAATGACACAAGATGGAAATCTACAGTAATAGTCCAGGCAAGTAAAGATTAATATTTCCTGAATTAAATCAGTGAGGGTAGAGATTAAGAAGGGGGCAGCCCAAAGAAGTGGTTCTCAAAGTGTGGGCATCAGGATCACCTGGGAACCTGTTAGAAATACATATTCTCAAGTTGTATTAAAATCCATGAATTAGGAACTCTGAACATGGGACCAAGAAACCTTAATTTTACCAAGACTTGAGGCCACTTCATTCATGAAAAAATGTAAGAACCACAGGCCTAGAGCATTAGTTCCTAACCCAGGTTATGCATTAGACTCACCTGGAAAGTTTTCGTGATTCACTAGCCCTTCACCCATCCATTCTAATTTATTAGATCTGGTAGAGTGCTCCTGCATGTATATTTTTCAAAAGCTCCCCAGGTAATATGTATGCATTCTCTGATTAAGAACAACTGGAACAGAAAATGGAATCTGTTCTAGTTCTCCACTCCTTCATGAATAAATGCATGCTCCCCTTGCACACAGGGTATTCTCTGCTTTAGAATACGCTCCACACTCTGAAAGAACAACATGTTAACGTCCACACCTGAGACTGTCTGTAAGTAAATCTTTACCTGGGATGTTCTTCCATGTCTTTTTAGGCACACAGGAATGATCCAGCCCTCTTATCTATACCCCATACGATCTTTTGATGTTTGTATTCCATCCAGCAAGTAGAAATAGAAGAAGTGGCATACCTACTAAATGTTCATCTCTGAAATGCATCAGCTGATGGTTTCAGAGTGAGTGATTCAGTCCCTAATAATAACACTGCATTAGCTAGAGAATCCAATTTAATATGAATTCGTGGGAATATTCAAATAATTTTTTTACTTCTCAGTACTGAAATTTAAAAAGCAAACAAACCAGCAACAGAAAAGAGGAAGGCATCCGTTCAAATCCCTTCTCCAGAGTGGCCTCATTTCATACCTGTCTCCTTCCATCGCCAGACTCATCGTTCACTGCTCCCTTAGATCATTTGATTCTCTTCTTTCACTGCTAGGATTGCACCACCGTCTATTCTTTAAACATGCCACTTAACTACTCAGGCAGGCATCCTCTGTGGTTGGTGAAAATTTTGGAAACATATGACCTCTGGGGCATAGTCTTCTCTCTCAGGTTCCCTCCACAAGTTTTGGCATAAAGTTCAAACTCTTAACATGACTTATGATAGGGTAACCACGTAATTTATCATGCAATTCAAGTGATGTGAAAATGAAAAAGGGTGTTAGTAACAATTACAGTGGGATAATTGGGTAAACAGGGATAGCCATCATCCTCCACGTGTGGCAGTTCAGGATCTCCCTTCTACTTATGTAGCCAGCACTTTATTAATGTCTGCTTTGTAACAAACTTGATATCTATATTACTTCTAATCGGTACAAGTCTTTAAAGAGGAGGAAACACAAAGTAATTGAGTTGTTTGCAGGACCTTTTACAGACAGGAAGAGGCAGAATTGAAAGTCAAATCCTGACCTGTTTGATTCCCATGTCCAAACTTTTCCACAGGTGAGTTCTTTTCTTAACTAGCAACTTTATAAAACAGAATGAGGAGCTATTCAAATCTCCATGCATACCAAAACTTGTTTTTTAAAGGTCCCGAAGAACAAATCACTTAAGCAACAAATCATATATAGCTCAAAGAAAATTTAGATCCAAGTATATAAAGTCAAAAATATATGTTCCTCTCTGCCCCTACTCTCAGCTAACTCAGCCCACTTCGCAGAGATAAGCAATGTTCTCAAAATCTGGTTGATGTTTGCAAAACTTTTAACGACGGAGACATAAATGTGTTTCTCTTTTTTTCCACTTAACTTGGAATATATTATGTGAATAACTTTCTTAACACTTGATTAAGAAATCCAGCCAAGTTTTAAGCCAAAGATATACAGTGCTTTCACATATAAATCTGCAGACAAACACAAATACTGCACATTAATTCTTTAATTAAGGCTAAGGGACAGTTAGTAATAAACTCCTGAGAGTGGAAAGAACAAAATGTATCTCATGCTTAGTAAATTTTGCTCCTGTGGTTGGCAGGTTCAAAGAGTTCAAAAGATAATCATTGAAGACTGAGCCTGTTATGTAGAATTGGAGTCCACATCTTTGACTCCTAGCAGTGGGATACCATGAAGAACAACCTGGGTCACCATACTGTTATTCACCTCTCTGGGCCTCAGCTCAGTATAAAATCAAAGAGCTAGACTTCATGAGTCCCAGCCTTTCGTCACACTCCTTTCTTCTCTGCAGGAGGACAAAAAAAAAAATCACTACCCTCTCTCATCTACCAACTGGTCCCTTTTCTCCAGGGCAGAACACACAAACCAACATCCAAGACAGAAACTTGCTGCAGAATTACTGAACTGCGGAAGGAAATCACTTTTCCTCTCACCCACCTACAACTTGCTCCCACAGAGATTCACAATGAGGGGAAGAAGAGAAAAACAATTTTAATAATGTGCACATCTTTTCCATTCCCAAAGTTTTCTTCTTGTGAAGAGAGGTCAAAATAATATGATGCCTGGTTATTCTCCACCTGCTTGCTCATTAGGGAGGTCTTTATATTGTTGGTAAGTCTTAGAAGAATCAGTAAGTGTGTGTATTATTCTTCCTAGGCTGCTATAACAAAATACTGAAGCCTGGGTGGCTTAAACAACCGACAATTATTTCTTACAATTCTGGGGGCTGAAAGTCCAAGATCTAGGTACCAGAGGATTCAGTTCTTGATGAGGGCTCTCTTCCTGGCTTGCAGAAAGTCATCTTCTCCCGGTGTCCTCACATGGTGGAGAGCGAGAAGAAACAAGCTCTATGGTGTCTCTTCTTACAGGGACACTAATTCTACCATGAGGATGCCACCCTCCTGGCCTCAACTAAAAGTAATTATCTCCCAAAAGGCCCATCTTCAAATCCCAAATATCACATTGGGAATGGGAGTTCCCACATAGGAATTTAAGGGAACACAACCCAGTTCATAGCACTATGCTCAGCTCAACCCTTTTTCTGATCTTAGGGAGTGAACGTGCCCACCAAAATTATGAGTTTACTTTTGTTCTCACATGTTGGAAGCCTCACTGGACTGATGATGATAAGCTGCCTGATTCTTGGGTTTGATATTAACAGTTCCATTTGGCTCACAACCTAAATCCAGGCCTTCCACCCCAGTCTCTGTCTCAATAAAAGTGGTATTCTGGGCATATTGTATTTTTTTGTGGTCCTATTAATGACTACCACCAATTCCACCTTCAATACATACAGGATTGTGAATGTTATTAGCCATGTAGTCCAACTGACCAAAGCATTTAGGTACTTTGAAGATATACTTCCCTCCCTATCAGTGTGTGTGTTTGTGTGTGTGTGTGTGTGTGTGCATATGTGTGCATTGCAAGGAGAATTGGTAGTAGTGGCTGGTATTCTGCACACACCCCATAGCACTCTTGGGCAGCAATCCCACAGTGTAGCACAAACTTGCCTTTCCTGTAACACATCCTCCACAACCAGTGCTTCTTTGGAAATGAGAGACTCCGTGCATGACTCACTAATATTGAAGGGTAAGGTCACTGGTAGGAAAACCAAGTAAATAAATCGTGTGTCCTTCAGAGAAAAAGGATACAGCCACCAGGTGGAATTCTAAAGGGTTAATTGTATCAGTAAAGAGGGATTTAACCCAAAGTTACAGAAAAACTTTGACTCAATATGTTAAGAAACTAGAAAACTTTTTTTTGTTTATTGTTTTGTTCTTCTTTTGTTTTTGACGCATGGTCTCACTCTGTAACCCAGGCTGGAGTGCAGTAGCATCATCACAGCTAACTGCAGCGTCGACCTCTCAGGCTCAAGCCATCCTCCCACCTCAGCCTCCTGAGTAGCTGGGACTACAGGCATATGCCATTATGCCTGGCTATTTTTTTGTATTTTTTTATTTTTTAGAGATGAGTTTTCACCATGTTTCCCAGTCTGTCTTGAACTCCTGAACTCAAGCGATCCACCTGCCTTGGTCTCCAAAAATGCTGGGATTACAGGAGTGAGCCATTGTGCCCGGTCAAGAAAACATTTTTATCTCAAACATGAGACAGTAAGGGCAGTTTTAGAGCCGATTTATTCAATTGGTCATTTATATATCAATAACTCATAACCTCTTTTCTCTAACATTAACACTGTGCCAATTACTTAAGGAAGCTTTTTCTCCATGGTCACTAGGTGATTATCACTGCGCCAAACATCTCATTCACGGAGACGTGATGAGATTCAGTGGAAAAAGAAGGGAGCATCTCTTCTTCCGGGTCTTTTATGTAGAACAGGAAACCCTTCCCCTAAAGTCCCTCAGCTGACTTTTTACATTTCAGGAGCCAGGACTGGGTCATATTTCCCTCCCTAAACCTATCAGTGAAAAAGATAATGGGATTAGCGTGATTCACTTAGGCCAATAGAGTTTTATACCTGACTTACAATGGAAGATGGGGACTCAACCAGCAGGGGAGGGGAAAAAACTGCAGGGTTGGTAACCAGGAGTGCCTTTTCCACCTACCAGTTAGAATCAATGGATAGTACAAGAATATGCCCTTTGTTGTAGAATGTAGGCTCACTTTTCATATTCAACTAAAGTCTCCTCTTCCCTGATGTGTGACTGAAGACTTTAAGGCAGATAGGAAACAGTAACTTTGATCTGGATGTTATCTACTGCATCAGCACATTGGGATAGGAAAGCAGTGATCACATTTAATTATATTTTGTAAATCTTTTCCCAAATGACTAGTGCTCTTGTTACCTTTCATAAACGGATGAAATGAACAAATAAATTATAGGACTACTCAGATTCTGTTCCTTGAGAACTGTCACATGCTCCTTGCCACCGAAGGCTGAGGCACAGATAGAGAGCATTGGCTTTAATAGAATTTCAGCCAGACAGCAGACTGACAGGCCTACATGGAGGTTTAAATTAGATGTACTTCTTCCGACATGAGGGAGAGTCATTTTGCTGTTCTGACAACACCTTTGCTGCAACTACTTATGTAGAATATACACAATTATTCAAGGAATGTTGGCAGTGATGTTATTCATATTAGATAAAAACCATCTGAGAATGCTAAAATATATCCTATTTTCAGCTACCAATTAAAGACTGTTGCATAATAACTAGGTTCTTGGAACATTTTAAACATTTTAATTTCCATTGTTCATATTAATTAATTTTAAGTTGTAATAAAAATATTTGATGTTCTTGCTCTTTCTTTAGTTGCGGTATTAAGGCCAGCTTGTGGATTGCCTAGACAAAGAAAGGAATATGAGTTTCCAGATAATGTTCATGCTACATGGAAGGTAGAGTAATATTGTATGAAAGTACGAGATTTAATGATAGAAGAGTTGACTTTAACTCTCATCTTTGCCACTTAACTGACTCTTAATCAGGTCAATCAATTATTTTAAAACTGCTTACTCATCTATGAAATGAAGATAATATTATCTACTGTGTAGGCTTATCGTATAAAACACTCAGTGCAGGGCCTGACATATAGTAGGTACTTGGGGATGATAGATATGATTATTTATTAATGGGTTGGAAATAACTCATACATGCTTGCTGCTATTGGGCTAAGTGATCTAAACCTAGACACGTAGGTAGCATTAACATTATTTTTATAGCCATCTAAATAAAAATTTCCCTTTTTTGTTGCATTCTCAGCCCATGCTGCTTTATTGCTAAAAAATATATATACACAGGTGCAGAGTTTCCAACCCTTTTAACAGTTCCTTTTTACATCAAAGAATTAAATTTCTTCTTCCAAGAATTTAGATCAAAGCCCAAAAGAAAAAGTTTTAAATCTCCTGTGATAGTTAATTTATATATTGATATAAATGGTTAATTTATATGTGTCCAGGCTACAGTGCCTAAGACATGTCGTTAAACATTATTAATTTTTTGTAAGGACGTTTTTGGATGAGATTAACATTTAATAGATGATCTTTGTATAAAGTAGATTGTCCTCCATGATGCAGGTGGGCCTCATCTAATCATCTGAATGCCCGACTACAACAAAAGACGTACCTCTCCTGAGCAAGAGGAAATGCTGCAATAGACTGCTTTCAGGCTTGAGCTGCAGCACTGGCTCTTCCCTGAGTCCCCAACCAAAAATTCTTTGGATTGAACTGCAGCTTTGACTCTTTGATGGATCTCCAGCCTACTGGCCCACTCTGCAGATTTTTGGACTTGCCAGCCTTCATAATCTCATGGACAACTTCCTTAAAGTAAATCTCTTTCTATCTATATACACACGCTATTGGTGCTATTTTTCTGGAAAATCCTGGCTAACATACCTTTTCAAGCCACAGAAGTATGTCATTTGTTACACCATGATAGCAGTTAGCAGAAGTGATATCAGCATCACACCCCTTCATAGTAATAGGTGCTGCTGCCACCTGGCATGCAGGTGCACCACTTGCCATTGGGTAAAGGGAAAAACAAACTCTGTGTGTCTTCTGGAAGAACCACAGTCATAATCGGTAAATTATGACTGTGGTAATTATGATTATTAATGTGAATCTCTCATTCTCTGAAGAAGGACAAATTGGTCTAGCAATGACAGAGGTTGAGTAATTTCCCCAGAATCTTGTATCTCCATTCAGGGATTCATTCTTCCTTTCTTGTCAAAATGCATCATCTAATCTAATCTTTCTAGGTTCTCCATTGCCTCCTGAATCAATATCTCTCTCTGTCTCTCTCTGTCTCTCTATCCTCTCTCTCTCTCTCTCATCTCTCTCTCTCCCTCTGTGTTTGTGTGTGTTAGGGGTGGGGGCTGTTCTATTTTATTGGCAGGTGTTGTCCCCTCATTTAAATTGTTTTTATAAGGAAGAGATCAACTTATTAGAGGAAAAGACCTATAATTTCTAAAGTAAAATTGTGCCTACATTTTAGCTAATTTGTGGGAATATATCACTTTTGAAAGTGGTTATGGCAGATGAGGAAAAAGTTTATGAAGTCAAATTAAATTACTTTGTTGAAAAGAATAACAAAAGAGAGGATTTTTTTTTTACTTCTTACACCCAAGAAGGGGACTGAGGAACTTACAGTTTATCTAATCTTGGGAGTTTATCTTTTGAACCTAGCCTACCTCAAAAAAAAAAAAAAAACCTCATAGTAAAACTGTATATCCTATCCCAGAATGACGGTAATGAACACAATTTAGAGAAAACAAATGCATTGCACTACTGAGACATTGCCACTTAGCTGTACCTTTGAATGGGAAACCATACTCTGGAAATGTAAAAGCTGTGTAATAACCAGGTCATTGCTGTCCTGTAACCTTAGAATTTATCTCTGAGTCTACTGCAAGCTAAACTCTCAGGGAAACAGTAAGCCATATTATTTGGAAATGGACTACTTGTGCTCCATTTTACCTGAAAAGGTGGAAATAGATACTTCATGTGAGACTTTAAAACTTCACTTTGATGCTAAATGCCTATCTCAAAAAGAAAGCTCTCAACTTAACAATCTAACGTCACACCTAGAGGAACTAGAAAAACAAGAAGAAACTAACTCCAAAGCTGGCAGAAGAAAAGAAATAACCAAAATTAGAGCAGAACTGAACCAAATTAAGACACAAAAATCCATGTAAAGAATCAATAAAACCAAAGTTGGTTTTTTGAAAAAATAAACAAGATCAATCGACACTGAATTAACAAAGACAGAAGATCCAGATAAGCAAAATCAGAAATGACAAAGGTGACATTACAACCAATCCCACAGAAATACAATAGATCCTCAGAGACTATTATGAACACCTCTATACACACAAACTAGAAAATCTCAAATAAATGGTTCAATTCCTGGAAACATGAACCTCCCCCGCCCCAGATTGAATCAGGAAGAAATTAAAGCCCTGAACAGACCTGTATTTAGTTCCAAAATTGAATCAGTAATAAAACATCTACCAACCAAAAAAAGCCCCAGGCCAGATGGATTCACAGCCAAATTCTATTAGATATACAAAGAAGAGATGCTAACAATTCTGCTGAAACTATATTCCAAAAAAAAAAAAAAAATCAAGGAGGAGAGACTCCTCTCTAACTCATTTTACAAAGCCAGCATCACTCTCATACCAAGACCTGCAGAGATACAATGAAAAAAGAAAACTACAGGCCAATATCCCTGATGAACACAGATGTAAAAATCCTCAACAAAATACTAGGAAACTGAATCCAGCAGCACATCAAAAAGTTAATTCACCATAATCCAGTAGGCTTCATTCCTGGGATGCAAGGTTGGTTCAACATAGGCAAATCAATAAATGTGATTTACCACACAAACAGAATTAAAAGCAATTTAAAAACAAAAACCACATGGTCATCTCAGTAGACACGGAAAATGTGATTCACCACATATACAGAACTAAAAACAAAAACTGTATGATTATCTCAATAGACATGCAAAAAGCCTTTGATAAAATCCAACATGTCTTTGTGATAAAAATTTCATCAAATTACTCATCAAAGGAACATATGTTAAAATAATAAGAGTCATTAATGTCAAATCCTCAGCCAACATCATACAGAATGGGCAAAAGCTGGAAGTGTTTCCCTTGAGAACTAGAACAGACAAGAATGCCCAATCTCACCATTCCCATCCAACATAGTACTGGAAACCCTAGCCAGAGAAATCAGACAGGACAAGAAATAAAAAGCATCCAAATAGGAAAAAAGAAGTCAACTACCATTTTTTGCTGACAATGTAATTCTAATACCCAGAAAACCCTAAAGACTCCACCAAAACGCGCTTGGAACTGATAAATGACTTCAGTAGTTTCAGGATAAAAAATTAATATACAAATCCCAGCAGCATTTCTATACACCAATAACATTCAAACAGAGAGCCAAATCAAGAATACAATCTCATCTGCAATAGCCACACAAAAATATATCTGGGAATACATCAAAACAAGGAAGTGAAAGATCTCTACAAGGAGAACTACAAAACACTGATGAAAAAAAATCATAGATGACATAAACAAATGGAAAAATATTCCATGCTCGCGGATTGGAAGAATTAATATTGTTAAAATGGTCCCCAAAGCAATCTACAGATTTAATGCTATTCCCATCAAACTACTGTCATTTTTCACAGAATTAGAAAAAAAACTATTCTAAAATTCATATGGAACCAAAAAAGAGCCCAAATAGCCAAAGGAATCCTACGCAAAAAGAAAAAGCTGGAGGCATAAAATTACCTGACTTCAAACCACACCATACTACACTCTACACTATACTACACTATACTACACTATACTATACTATACTATACTATACTATACTATACTATACTATACTATACTATACTATACCATACCATACTATACTGTAACCAAAACAGCATGACACTAGTTAAATTAAAAAAAGAAGCAGGGTCCGGGCGCGGTGGCTCACGCCTGTAATCCCAGCATTTTGGGAGGCCGAGGCAGGCGGATCACGAGGTCAGGAGATTGAGACCATCCTGGCTAACATCGTGAAACTCCATCTCTACTAAAAATATAAAAAATTAGCCGGGCGTGGTGGCGGCCGCCTGTAGTCCCACTTACTTGGGAGGCTGAGGGAGGAGAATGGTGTGAACCCGGGAGGTGGAGCTTGCAGTGAGCTGAGATTGCACCATTGCACTCCAGCCTGGGTGACAGAGCGAGACTCCATCTCAAAAAAAAAAAAAAAAAAAGAAGCAGACATACAGTCTGGGAAACTCACTTGAAGAGAATAGAGAGCTCAGAAATAAAGCTGCACACCTACAACCATCCGATTTTTGACAAAGTCAAAAAAAAAAAACAAGCAATAAAGAAAGTACTCTCGATTCAATAAATGGTGCTGGGACATCTGCCTATCTATATGCAGAAGAATGAAACTGGACCCTATCTTCCACCACATACAAAAATTAACTCAAGATGGAGTACAGATTTAAATGTAAGACCTCAAACTATTAATATAAGAATCCTAGAAGAAAACCTAGGAAATACCTTTCTGGACATAGACCCTGGTAAAGAGTTTATGACTAAGACCTCAAAAGCAATTGCAACAAAAACAAAAATTGACAAGTGAGGCCGAATTAAATTAAAGAGGTTCTGCACAGCCGAAGAAACAATCAACAAAATAACCTGCGGAATGGGTGAAAATATTTGCAAACTATGCATCCAAGAAAGATCTAATATCCAGAATCTATAAGAAACTTAACAAGCAAAAAACAACCCCATTAAAAAGTAGACACATGCACACGTATGTTCATTGCGGCACTATTCACAATAGCAAAGACATGAAATCAACCCAAATGCCCGTCAATGATAAACCGGATAAAGAAAATGTGGTACATGTACACCATAGCATATTATGCAGCCATAGAAAAAAGAATGAGATCACGTCATCTGCAGGGACAGGGATGGAGCTGGAGGCCATTATCCTTAGCAAACTAACACAGGAACAGAAAACCAAATACCACATGTTCTCACTTGTAAGTGGAAGCTAAATGATGAGAACACATGGACACATAGAAGGGAACAACACACACTGGGGCCTTTCAGAGGGAGGAGGGTGGGAAGAGGGAGAGGAACAAGAAAAATAGCTAAAGAGTACTAGGCTTAATACCTGCATGATTAAATAATCTGTACAACAAACCTGCATGACACAAGTTTACCTATGTAACAAACCTGAACTTGTACCTCTGAACATAAGTGGGCAAAAGGCATTAACAGAAACTTCTCAAAAGAAGACATGTAAGCAGCCAATAAACATATGAAAAAATACACAAAATCACTAATCATTGGAGAAATGCAAATCAAAACTACAATGAGATACCATCATATACTAGTCAGAGTGACTATTATGAAAAGTAAAAAAGTAACAGATGCTGGTGAGGCCGTGGAGAAAAGGGAATGCTTATACACTGTTGGTAGAAATGTAAATAAGTTTGGCCACTGTGGAAAGCAGTGTGAAAATTTCTCAAACAACTTAGAACTATAGACCTAGCAATTCCATTGCTGGATACATATCCAACAGAAAATAAATTGTTCTACTAAAAAGATACATGCACTTTTACATTCATCGAAGCACTAGTCACAATAGAAAAGACATGGAATCAACTAGGTGCCCATGTATGGTGGACTGGATAAAGAAAATGTGATACATATACCATGGAATACTATGTAGCCATAAAAAAGAACAAAATCATGTCCTTTGCAGCAACAGGGATGGCGCTTGAGGCCCTTATCCTGTGAGTTAATGCAAAAACAGAAAACCAAATACTGCATATTCTCACTTTCAAAAGAGGGTTAAACATTTAAGTACTCATGGACATAAAAATGGCAAAAATAGACACTGGGGACTACGAGTTGGGGGAGGGTGAGCTGCAGCAAGGGTTGAAAAACTAACTGTTGGGTATTATGCCCACTACCTCACTGTGTTATCCATGACAGAATCATTTGTATCCCAAACCTCAGCATCACACAATATACTCATGTAAGAACCCTGCACATGTACCCCCTGAATCTAAAGTAACAGTTGAAATTATTTTTAAAAATTTGCTTTTTGAAGTAACTACAGACAAAACTTATTCAAGTTGTGGATTTGGGAGGAAATATATTTATGAATATCTGATATGTGTCAGATGTTTAGGCATAAGCATTGAAAGTTGAAAAAAGTGTGAATATTTCTATCCTCAAGTTTTGAGAAAAAGAAAAAAAAAAAAAAAAAAAAAAAAAACTAGTGGTGGTAGAATTCCAAAGATGTTGCCCCAATAGCCTGTCTTCTGATTATTCAATCAAACTCTGTCTAGGTAGGACTGTTAGAGATTTTTTCAGATGTAATTGAGATTATAGATCATAAAAGAGGGAGCGCAGCCTGTATTATCCAGGTGAGCCCAATCTAATCACTTGACTCCTTACAGCAGAGAACTTTCTCCGACTGCAGTCAGAGAAGAGATGTGGCACAAAACAAAAATGAGTCAGAGAGACTAAAGGGAAATGCAGTCGGCCTCTAAAAGCTGAGAATGGGCAGGGCGCGGTGGCTCACGCCTGTAATCACAGCTCTTTGGGAGGCAGAGGCGGGCGGATCTCGAGGTCAGGAGATCGAGACCATCCTGGCTAACATGGTGAAATCTTGTCTCTACTAAAAAATACAAAAAATTAGCCAGGCACGGTGGCGGGCACCTGTAGTCCCAGCTACTCGGGAGGCTGAGGCAGGAGAATGGCGTGAACCCAGGAGGCGGAGCTTGCAGTGAGCCGAGATCGCGCCACTGCACGCCAGCCTGGGTGACAGAGCAAGACTCCGTTTAAAAAAAAAAAAAAAAAAAAAAAGCTGAGAATGACCCCCAGCCAACTTCCAGCAAGACAAGTGGGACTTAAGTCCTATAACCACATAGTAGTAAATTCTGCCAACAGCCTGAATCAGTTTGGAAACAGATTGTCTCCCCAGAGCCTCCTGGCAAAAACCCAGGCTGGCCAGGACCTTGATTTGACCTTGGGGAACGTAGAGCAGAGCTCAACTGAGCCACCAGATTCCTGACCTACAGAAGTGTGAGGTAATAAATCTGTGTGGTTTTAAGCTGCTAAATTTGTGATAATTTATTACAGCAGCAATATAACACGAATCCAGTACTTTTAAAAAATTCCTTATCGTCTTCTGCTTCCTCTATTCCCACCCTATCTAGAGCAGCAAAATCAGTTTTCAGTGGATCCGCAAGAAAGTAAATAGATGCTTTGCATCCTACAAATTTAAAGCAGCCAAGAACAAATTTTTCAAATTAGTATTTTTCTTTAAAGTCTAATTGGTAAGAGAAATGAGAATACTTATGTCAAGAAGGTGAGGCTCCAAATTCTCATTCTGCCATTTACTATTTTATATGACTTGGGACATGTCTTTAGCCCCTTATTACATGGTTTCCACATGAGTAAATGAAAAATAGATACTTGCATTACAGTGTCATTGAAAAGATTAGAAACTATTTTTTAAAAGTGTCCCTTATGAAATATTTTAAAATAATTTTAAGATACAAAAGACAAGACTTTATTGCCTAAATTCATTTTGTTATTACAGGGCAATCTGTATTTATTATAAAACAAACTCTTAAAAAACAGTTAAGACAAATATATTTTTAAGAAGGGAAAAGAAACAAAAAGCATAACGATATTCTAGACTAATTTTGGTGAGCATACCCTTCCAGACATTCAATTTTTGCACATTGTAATCAACATGTTCATATACAATGTGGCGGGAAAACTTAATGACATTTTCTTCTTTACTTTCACCACTATAAAGATATCAGAAAGAATAAAAATTGTTTCAATTTTTCTTTTCCAGGGAAATAGAAATAGTCTCACAGACTCAGTTTGCCATACCCGGAGCTTCTCTTCCCTCCCTTCCCCGAGAAGAAAGAAACTTCCTTTGACCGTGAAGGGGAAGGTCATTTAGATCCCTTTGATGGGATAGGCAGTAGAGTATTAGGCATAGGAGAATGGCTGCAATGTACCTCTCAGAAGGCCTAAATTCAGCCCAACAAAAGTTGATGGCCAAGACAAACCCCAAGGCAATAAGATCAGGCTATATGCCACTTAAATATATATTGTAGGGAAATTTTAAAACAGTGGCATTAAATAGTCCATGGATATAAGATTTTTGGATGTAAGAACATCCAAAATATGTAGGAAAAACATTTTACTTGTATAATAGTTTTACCAAAATTCTATAACCTGCTTTTTTCACTTGATATCTTAACTTTTTATTACATCATTAAACCAAAAGCTACAAAATAAACTTAAGAGCTACATAATATTACTTTGGATAGATGCTCCATATGCTCTATTAGTAATATATTTTTGGACATATTGGCTAAATCCAAATTTTCATTATTGTAAACAATTTTGCTGTCAGGCTCCTTTATCTTTGCTATAATGAAAGAATAATTCAAAGCAACATGTGCTTTACAAGAATCAAAACCAGGAAGCTGAGAAGCACAATATTGATGAAGATCAAATCTAGGACAACTAATTTGCAACCACTGAAGACAGGGAAGTTTCTATCCAAAGCCTCCTGAAACATATGGTCAATATCTCACTCTTTGTTACTTAATTTTTGGTGCCCTACGATTTGGTTTTCTCAAAGAGAGGTGGCCTCTTGAGAACAAGGCAACAAATGCATTGCTTTTCATATTCTCAGGCTTTCTTCTATGTTCAGCAAAGAGTGAATGCATGCAATTTATAGAATGATTTCCACAATTATACTTGTTGTGTTGGCTAAACACATATTAAGGTGAAAGGAGGTTTAAAAAAAATATTGACTAGACATACCTTTAAAAGCTTATTATGACTTGGCTTCTCCAAAAAACAGAAACCCGTGATGGTTCAGTGCTCTTACTGAAATCCAAGATTTGATTTAGGAGCGTGTGTTTAGGTGATTGCAGTTTATCAAGCAGCTGGACTAAGAATACATGTTCTAGAACCAACAAAGACCGTTTACTAGAGTCCGCATGTCTGGGTTTTTGCAATTCTTTTTAACGATTCAATAAATACATGTGATAAAATTTGATAGGCTAAATGTTTTGTTTTTATTTACTATCAGTTACCCAGAGGTTGAATGTGTTTAAATACATAAAATTAGGTCTCCAAGCAGAAACCTCAAATACATTTAAATAAGTCTAAACGTTGAGCAAACATTTTGAGGGGAGAATCTCACGTACTGAATCTGGGCAAAAGTATCTTGATAAGCCACCAGGTCAAATCAATGAAGTACTTCATTCAAATTGTTCCATGGTCAGATGTGGTTTATTCTCCACTGGCTTGTGTGCTTTCTAATTCAAGGGGCTTGTTAGTGAGGAAACCTCAGAGGGATAGCTGGTGTGCCCTATAGCCTGGCTTCTGGCTTCCCTTTCCCTGAACTCTGTGGGCAAGCAGCCACAGTGAGTTCCCAGTATTGAAGACTTGTTTCTCCTTAGCAGCCAGGAATAAATCTTTAGTGTAGTGTCTAACCTCAACATTATGGAAAGACAAGGGATGCTAAAATGGCTTACAAGTTCCATTTAACTGGGAAGAGGCTGAAGTATCCAGGAGAAAACAAATGTCTCAAAAGCCTAGCCTTGCAAAAACATAGCCCTTTAAAATCATGGCTCCCCAGCAAAACTGTTTACCAAATTTTGCCTATTTTTCACTCTCTTAACAGGAGCTCAAATGTCCATTTTCAATCATCCTTTACGGATGTAGAACTGGGGAAAAATCATGATGTTCTCCCTCCCACCCTCAACACATTACAGGTGCACTTTCTATTTCCAAACTGGGGATAGCTTTTAAAGTGAGAAAATACCATAAAAAGAAAGCAATCCAAAATCACATATACTGCAGGGGATGGGTATTTAACAACTTAAATTCAGTTCCTCTTTCTGGGACATGAAATAGAAAAAGGATCACTGTTCCCTGCCCCCAACACACAAACACACACACACACACACTTTTTACATCTCAAATTTATAAAAACCCCAGAGGATGAAATGAAACTCTTCCTGAGGACACCTCCAAAAGTCACTGTGCAGTCACCAGTAGCCTAGAATTCCCTAAATGTGATCTTTCTGATTTGGCTGTCTCTCATAGAGGCAAATCCAATGAACATTAATGTGTATCACTAGCTTTGATGGTAACTGTAATTATGTAGAAATCTAAAAACTCAGTCATCATTTTAACTGGCTTATCAGGATTAGTGGAGGGAGAGGAAGAAAATATTGCATATATACCTGGAATGTCATTGTCTTGTGTTCATTTTACTTTGACCTCATATTTAATTTGCTTTTCACATGTGTGTACCTGAATACGACTGGAAACTCAGTGCATTTTGTTAAAATATTCTCTTCTGGTTCTAAATTGAATCGTATAGTGTGGTTAATTTATAATCTTATGAATCTGCATATTGAATAATTGTGCAATAAATAAATAACAAAAAAATCTGGCCTATTTGATTTTCTGGTCTGTTTCAGCATAAATAAAAAGAACATGGAAAAAAAAATAGTTGAATCTAAATAGAATCTTAGCCTTCTAGAGGAGGAAATGGCAAAACAGTCGGTGGCCAGAATTAATTTGATGTTAATAAATAACACACATAATGAACTTGAATTCCTATTTTACTTAGAGTAGTTCCAGTTCCATATTAACTCTCAAGAATGAGATATCCTGTAAGCCTTCAAGAAAAAAAAAGATTTATTATGTGCTAGATTCTGTTTTATAAATCCTTCAGTGCAAGTGTTACTGCGCATGACAAATGGAAAGACACTATCATTCTTTATATTCTCTTCTTTGTAGATGAAATCTCTCAATCAAACAAAAATAAAAGACCTGCCTTTGAGAGTAGAGTCTAAAACATAGTCTTTGGAATCAGTGGAATGCATCACAAATTCTGTGCTGTTCTGATGAAGTTATGTATCCAGAACTGCTTCTTCAGGAAGCCAAGTCAACATTAGGGATGACAATTCTGGTGTTTCAAAAGAGTTCGTAATGGAATCATTTTGCCCTAGAGATCATTTGGTAAGAGGAAAGCTCTAATTTCAAACAAATAAACTACAAAATGATTTAACTTATGCTCAGACCATAACTAACACCATCATTCAGAAACCAACAGTATACTCTACCATGCCCTGAATTAAATCATTTGTAGTGTAGATTTAACCACTCAACACAAATTCATTAACAGTTTTGCAAATGCTACATTTCCATTTCACCCAAAGAAGGTAATCCACTTAAGAAATGTTAATGGTGAAGACAAATGTATTTCATTTCTGCTATTCAATATTATTGGTTCAAAATGTTAGATGTAGTTCAAAGAGTATTTGTTGTCAGTCATACAATCCAAGTTCAGGTGTCAATGTAGCATTCTTATATATCTGATTTTCTAGCTCACGGGCTAGAGGTCGGGTTGGTTATTCCATAGTGGGCAGGTATAGGCAAAACCTACCCCTAAAGGCCTTGGCTGAGAGGTGAAAGAAAGAGGCTGACAAGTTTATTTTTTCAGGAAGAAACATTTAATAGGGACTTAAGAATAGAAACCATTTCTCAGTGGCCAAGAGACACTGGATCCTTGAACCTGCCTTCCAGAAAGTGTCCTTTATATAGCAAGCTTTTGGGGTAAAACATGTGCAGCTGGGCATGCCTCTGACTTTCTTGCAAAACTTGTGGCTACTGGGGAGGTGAGATAAGCATCTTTCTGAAGGGTTATCTATGCTACAGGCATTGTTTCTTAACCTGGCTGCGGAATGTCTTGGGATGCAGAGGTCAAGCATCAGTCTTTTTGGCAGGTTTGATTGAAGATGACGTTACTCTTGCAATACAACAGGCTATTTTTCTACATCAGTGAGTGAAAATAAAAATCTTTTTTGCAGTTTTATATGTAGACATGAGATTGACCTACCCTACTTCCCAATTCAGGAATCATAGCTATACATAAAACTACCAGAGTGCTTTAGCATATCAGATATTGTGTTATTTCCATGAATTACCACATCCGTGAATTTTCACAAGAATTATCTGAACTAGGCATTAGCATCTGCATTTTGGTAGATGAGAAAACTTGGACGTAAAAAATAATAAGTAATTTAAAATAATAAGGAGATACCACTAACCCTAGTAAAATGGCTAAAATTCAGAATACTGACAACACTAAATGCTGGTGAAAATGTGGAGCAGCAGGAACTCTCAATCGTTGCTAGTGGGAATGCAAAATGGTACAGCCACTTTGGGAAATAGCGTGGCAGTTTCTCACAAAACTTACCATACTTTTATCATACAATCCAGCAATTTTAGTCCTTGGTATTTACCCAAAGGAAAAATTATGCCCATACAAAAACCTGCACACAGAGTTTTATGGCAGTTTTATTCATAATTGCCACAACTTAGAAGCAACCAAGAGGTCCTTCAGTAGGTAGATAAATAAACTGCGGTAAATCTGGAAAATGAAATATTATTCAGTGTTAAAAAGAAATAAGCAGTCAGCAGTATTTTGTAGTTTACCTTGTAGAGGCTTTTCACTTCTCAGTTAGGGCTATTCCTAGTTTTTTAAATTTGTTTTTTGCAGCTATGGTAAAAGGGGTTGAGCTCATGATTTGATTCTCAGTTTGGTTACTGTTGGTGTATAGCAGAGCTACTGATCTGTGTACCTTAATTTTGTATTCTAAAACTTTGCTGAATTCATTTGTCAGTTCTAGGAGCTTTTTTGAGGAGTATTGAGGGCTTTCTAGGCATACAATCATATCATCAGCAAACAGCAACAGTTGACTTCCTATTTACCAATTTGAATGTGCTTTATTTCTCTCTTGTCTGCTTGCTCTAGCAAGGATGTCCAGTCCTATATTGAAAAGAAGTGGTGAGAGTGGATATCCTTGTCTTGTTCCAGTTCTCAATGGGGAATGCTTTCAACTTTTCCCTGTTCAATATTATGTTGGCTGTGCATTTGTCATAGATGGCTTTTATTACATTAAGATACGTCTCTTCTATGCGGATTTTGCTGAGGGTTTTAATCATAAAACATATGCTGGATTTTGTCAAATGCTTTTTCTGCATCTATTGAGATGATCATGTGATTTTTATTTTTAGTTCTGCTAATGTGGTGTGTCACATTTATTGAGTTGCATATGTTAAACCATCCCTGCACCCCTGGTATGAAACCCACTTGATCATGATGGATTATCTTTTTGATATGCTGTTGGATTCAGTTAGCTAATATTTTGTTAAGAATTTTTGCATCTATATCCACCAGGGATATTGGTCTGTACTTTTCTTTTCTTGTTATGTCCTTCCCTGATTTTGGTATTTGGGTGATACTGGCTTCATAGATTGATTTAGGGAGAATTGCCTCTTTCTGTATCTTGTGGAATAGTAGGATTGGTACCAATCAATAGGATTGGTACCAATTATTCTTTGAATGTCTGATAGAATTCAGCTGTGAATCCATCTTGTTCTGAACTTTTGTTTTTTCTTTTTGAGACAGAGTCTCACTCTGTCACCCAGGCTGAAGTGCAGTGGCTTGATCTCGGCTCACTGCAATGTCCATCTCCCAGGTTCAAGTAATTCTCCTGCCTCAGCCTCCTGAGTAGCTGCGATTATAGGCATGCGCCACCACAGCCAGCTAATTTTTGTATGTTTTAGTAGAGACAGGGTCTCACCATGTTGGCCAGGCTGGTCTCAAACTCCTGACCTCAGGTGATCCACCTGCCTCAGCCTCCCAAAGTGTTGGGATTACAAGCATGAGCCACCATGCCCCACCTCTGAATTTTTTTTTGTTGACAATTTTTGTATTACCATTTCAGTCTTGCTGCTTGTTATTGGTCTGTTCAAAGTTTGTATTTCTTCCTGTTTAATCTAGGAGGGTTGTGTATTTCCAGGAATTTATCTCCTCTAGGTTTTCTAGTTTATGCGTGTAAAGGTGTTCATAGTAGCTTTGCACAAACAAATGGAAACACATCCCATGCTCACGAATGGGTAGAATCAATACTGTGAAAATGACAAACTGCCAAAAGTAGTCTACAAATTCAATGCAATTCCCATCAAAATACCACCATCATTCTTCACTCAACTAGTACAAAACAATCCTAAAATTCATATGGAACCAAAAAAGGGACCACAAAGCCAAGCAAAAAGAACAAATCTGGAGGCGTCACATTACCTGACCTCAAACTGTACTATAAAGACATAGTCACCAGAACAGCATGGTACTAGTATAAAGATAGGCACATAGACAAATGAAACAGAATGGAGAACCCAGAAATAAAGTTACAGTCAACTGATCATCAACAAAGCAAACAAAAACATAAAGTGCGAAAGGAC
The DNA here is from genome assembly GCF_028858775.2 of Pan troglodytes. NCBI lineage: Eukaryota > Metazoa > Chordata > Mammalia > Primates > Hominidae > Pan > Pan troglodytes. The sequence continues at coordinate 151,809,212 of NC_072404.2, read as the reverse complement.
ACCCTATTCAACAAGTGGTGCTGGAATAATTGTCAAGCCACATGTAGAAGAATGAAACTGGATGCTCATCTCTCACCTTATAAGAAATCAACTCAAGACGGATCAAATACTTAAATTTAAGATGTGAAACTATACAAATTCTATAAGATAACTTCAGAAAAACTCTTCTAGACATTGGTTTAGACAAGGACTTCATGACCAGGAACCCAAAAGCAAATGCAACAAAAACAAAGATAAAAATATGGGACTGAATTAAACTAAAAAGCTTCTGCAAGAAAAAGAAACAATCAGCAGAGTAAACAGACAAACCACAGAGTGAGAGAAAATCTTTGCAATCTATACATGCAACAAAGGACTAATATCCAGAATCTACAAGGAACTCAAACAAATCAGAAAAAAAAATCCCATCAAAAAGTGGGCTATGGACATGAATAGACAATTCTCAAAAGAAAATATACAAATGGCCAACAAACATGAAAAAATGCTCAACATCACCAATGATCAGGGAAATGCAAATCAAACTCACAATGTGATATTACCTTACTCCTGCAAGAATGGCCATAATCAAAAAATCAAAAAAAAATAAATAAACATTGGTGGGGATGTGGTAAAAAGGGAACACCTTTAAACTGCTCGTGGGAATGTAAATTAGTACAGCCACTTTGGTAAACAGTGTGGAGATTCCTTAAAGAACTAAAAGTAGAACTACCATTTGCTCCAGCAATCCCACTACAGGATATCTCCCCAGAGGAAAAGAAGTCATTATACAAAAAAGATACTTGCACATGCGTGTTTGTATTACAGCAGAACAATTCGCAATTGTAAAAATGTGGAACCAGCCCAAATGGCCATCAATCAATGAGTAGATAAAGGAATTGTGATATATATATATATATACACACACACACATATATACATACATACCATGGAATACTACTCAGCTATAAGAAGGAATGAAATAATGGAATTTGCAGCAACCTGGATGGAATTGGAGACTATTATTCTAAGTGAAGTAACTCAGGAATGGAAAACCAAACATCAGATGTTCTCACTCATAAGTGGGAGCTAAGATGTGAGGATGCAAAGGCATAAGAATGATACAATAGACTTTGGGGACTCAGGGGAAATGGTGGGAGAAGGGTGAGGGATAAAAGACTACACAGTGTATAGTGTACACTGCTCAGGTGATGGGTGCGTAAAAATCTCAGAAATCACCGCTAGAAAACTTATTCATGTAACCAAACACCAACTGTTCCCCCCAAAGCTATTGAAATTAAAAACATTTTTTTTAAAAAAAGGAAGAAAGAAGCTGTTGAACTATGACAAGACATGGAGGAAGCTTAAATGCATATTACTAAATAAAAGAAGACAATCTGAAAAGGCTACACACTGTGTGAATCCAACTATATGACATTATGAAAAAGGCAAAAATACAGAGACAGTAAAAAATAAATGGTTGCCAGGAGACAGGGAAGAGGGAGGGATAAATGGGTGGAGCACAGAGGACTTTTAGAACAGTCAAAGTATTCTGTATGATACTATGATGGTGTAATGGTAGATACATATCATTACATGTTTATCCAAACTGATAGAATGTATAATATGAAGGGTGAACCTAATGCCAGCAATGGACTTTGGGTGATAATGATGTGTGGGTTCATCTGTTGTAGAAAAAAAGACTGCTTTGATGGGAAATGTTAATAATTGGAGAGGCTATTGATGTGTGGGGTGAGGGAGTATTTGGGAAATCTCTGTCAGCCTTCCTCTTAATTTTGCTGTCAACCTAAAACTGCTCTTAAAATTCTTAATTTAAAAAAGAATAAAAAAGAAGTAAGCCATTCAAGTAAGTGGCAAACTTGTAAGTGGTAGCCTCAGTTTTTTCTGACTTAAAAGTCATCTTACTTTATTTTCAACATTTTTTATAAAGTGGTGTTGTTTTAACTTTTTCCCTGGTTTAAGCAAGTTTTTGAGAACCTAGTAAACTATAAGTAAGTTCTTAAAGAGCGTGAGTTACAGAAAGAACAGAGCAGAATCAGACCCCAAAACACCAAATTTATTGTAATTTTCAAGTACCAACAATATATTTTTGAAAGGTTGAACATGTTTAAGTAAATGAAATAGGCAATCAAAAGTACATGTACACCATGGAATACTATGCAGCCATAAAAAGGAATGAGATCATGTCCTTTGCAGGGCCATGAATGGATCTAGAATCCATTATCCTCAGCAAACTAATGCAGAAATAGAAAACCAAACACCATATGTTCTCACTTTTATGTGGGAACTGAACAATAAGAACACATGCACACGGGGAAGGAAATAACACATCCTGGGACCTGTTGGGGGGTAGAGTAGGGGGAGGGAGAGCGTTAGGAAAAATAGGTAATGCATTCTGGGCTTAATACCTAGATGATGGGTTGATAGATGTAGCAAACCACCATGGCACACATTTACAAAAGCAACAAACCTGCACATCCTGCACATGTACCCTGGAACTTAAAATAAAAATAAAAAAAAAATACAAGCCAGTAATAGAGAGCTGAAAGCATAAAAGTTTATGTTTGCTTTTTATTTTTCTGCTTTGGTCTACAGTGGTTTTATTTTTATCTCTGTTCAAAGCCTGACATCAAGAAAAATGATTTTCCCCTTCTCAGCTTCACTTTATTAAAAATCAAAATCTTCAAATATATAAGTAAAAAAATATATAATACATTTTCATTTACCCATCAACAACATTCAGCAGTGGTCAACTTATAGCTACTCTTGCTTATCAATATCCACTCTTTCCACTTCTTCACTCTCCCTACAGGATTACTTTTATGTAAATTCTAGACATCATTTTAGTTCATCTGCAAATATTTCTGTATTTACCTCTAAAGGCATTCTTTAACAATGTATAACCACAATATCATTACCACACTTAAAAACTATTTCTATTTTCTTCAAATATCTCATGTTACTTTACAATTTGTTTTCTTAAGGATCCAAATAAGATCCATACATTAAAGTTGTTATGTCCCTTAAGTCTGTTTTTATCTATAGATTACTCCTTTATCTCCCACCCCCCAATACACACCTTCTGTAATATATTTATTGCAGCAACTGGATCATTTATCCTATATAGTTTATAATAAACTAAATTTTACTGATTGCCTTTTTATGGTGTCATTCAACATGCTCCTGTATCTCCTGTAAATATTGCAAATTGGTTGTTAGATCTAAAGGCTGATCTAATTGGTAATTAGATCCAAAGTTTGATTTTTTTTTCTGGCAGTAATATTTTATAGGTGGTATCATATACTTCTATGAAGAGGCGTGTCTGTTTGTCTCTCATTTTTTATGTTAGCAACAATTGATAACAACTGGCTAGATTCATTATTTCATTAGGGGTTGCAAAAATGGTAACATTTCAATTCTATCATTCTTTCTTCATTCTTTGGCTAAAGGTATCCTTAAAAAGGATTTTCTGTCATCAACATTTGGTTATCCTTAGACATAATCCATAAAGGAAAAACAGGATAAATGCTTAGTTCTTCTCTTTAATTCAAAACAGTACATTCTTATGGATGGATCCCTAACATTCTTCAAAGGTGTCCAATGACAACATTATTTTTAAATTAACATTATTAGGAACAGATAGATTTAAGCATATTTGAGGCATTTAATCTACTGCCTTTGATTTTCTTATTGATTCTCAAATTTTTACCTCTGGCCAATGGTAACCTCTTCAGGGTGACTCCTCTGAGTCTCTTTGATGCATCTTAATACTCTTTCAAATCTGCCTCGCTTTTTAGTAAGAGAATTTGATATTCCAGGCCCATCTTGTACAATATTCAACCCCCAAGCCAGAATTAGATACTTTTTTGCAATGAACTTCAACTCCTTTTAGGGGAAATGTCTACAGAGCACATCTGAGTTACATTTCCTCTTGATATTGAGTTTTATGTTGTTTCTATATACTTTTAAGTGATTAGAACTAGGAAACTATTTTTTTCTTTTTGTTGGGAAAATGCTTCATGACTTCATACTGATACTTTAACTTCAAACTCATATTAATGGGTTTTCATTTATTTTCTTCTACTTGCTATTATATCTTCTTTACCCCATGGAAAAATCCCATTTACAATAATGTCAACAAGCTTACTAACTTGCTTGACCTTAAAATATGTACACACCTGTCTCACAATAACAATTCAATTGCAAAAAAATATAATTTTAAAACAGTTCAATATATGTTTTTGCATTTTTTTTGTCCTTAGGATATCTCATAAAGGTTGTATAGTCAAATATCTGTGTTTGAGTAACTGATACAATTCATCTCTGTGTGATTATAATGCAAACTTAATATATTTATATTTATATTTCACCTCTTTTATCAAACTTTTCTGTTATGGGTATTGGTGTTTTAAAATTTAATTTTAAATAATGATATAATTATGTAAAATATCAAATGTTACCAGGGTCAAACCTAAAACAGGTATATTCAAATAAAATGTAGCTTTTGTTTCTATAACCTTTTCCCCATTGCATTCCTCCTCCAGAAGCAATTGTTTTCTATTATAGTTTTGTTTTGCTTTTAGTTTTTGGTTTATTTTTTCATTTTTTAAAGATAAGTCAATACATTACAGTATATTAAAAATTATCACTAATTACATCATTTGCAGTTCCTCCCATCGAAGGTGAATAATCTATATCTTTACTGCTTTAAATGAAGCTGGCATTGTGGGATTTTTTTTATCAACAGAATGCAGCAGAAGTAACATTGTGGTATTTCTAAGTCTTTGCCTCAGAAGACCTTGCAGCTTTTGCTTTTATTGGAACCTGAGGCAACAATGAAAAACCGTGTGGAGAGAGATCCAGCTGTCCCACGTCTTCTAGGCATTCCAGCTGGGGCTCATCCATGTGAGTGAAGCCAGGATGCTAGATATCAAGAGCCATAGGACTCTGCACAGATAAGAACAGGAGACAAACCACCCAGTCAACCCACAGTCACATTAAATTAATAAATCATTCTTTTAAGACACTAAATTTGAAAGTGTTTATGTTTTATAAAGCAATGTATAATCCTCATTATACTCACTTAACTTCATAATTTAAAAAAAAATTTTACTATTGTCTGAATATTACTTGATAACAATATATAGAAATATGCATCATTCTTTTATAAAGCTGCACAATACGTCATCATGGGCTTCCCACACTAGGAAACTTTCCTTTACTGATGGCACTTGGTCTGTTTCCATTCTTTCACCAGTACAATAATGGTTCAGAGAAAAGAGTTGTGCATATGTCTTTTTTACATTTTTTAACATGGCTATTTTGATAAAGAATAAAATAGAACTTATAGAAATAAGACACAAACCAATTAAAATTAAAAATTGCTATGACTTAAGTAAACATTTTTGAAGACAGACTGGTAAATTGAGATATAAATCTGTAAAATTATCCAGAATGCAGCAAAGAGCCAAAAAAAATGGAAAAGAAGAAAGAAAGGACAAAAAATAGGTTAAAAAGTGACATTGGTGATGGGAGTTAAAGAAGGAGATAAGAATAGGGGGAAAAACAGTATTTGAAGAGTTTGTGCCTGAAAATATTTAAAACTGATGAAAGATAGAAATTATAGGAGTTAGTACACAAATACTTGTAGTTAAATTAAAAGAAGTCCTTGCTAGGTACGTTATAATAGAATTGTAGACACCAAAAACAAAGAAGATCTTTAAAAAGGCTGAAAGAAAAGAAGATTACCTACAAAAGAACCAAATTTATCCTGACAGCTGCCTTCCCAACAGCAATACTGGAAACTAGAAGCAAAGTGAATAATGTATTCAAAGAGATGGCAAAAAATAACTGTCAAGCTAAAACTGTACACCCAGAAAAAACTGTCCTTCCAAAGTGAAGGCAAAATAAAAATATTTTCAAGTAAAAAAGAAATCCTGAGAAATTTTACCACCAACAGACTCTCATGAATAAAGTCTAAAAAATGTACTTTGAGAAAAGAGAAAATGATCCAGAGAAATGGTCTAATGTAAAAGGGGCAATGACAAGCAAAAAATAAGTGTAAACATGTAAGTAAGTATGTCAATATGAATGTGTATAAAAATAATAGTAACAAAATTTGTAGGACTATAAAAACAAAATCATACTAAAATAGCAGAGAAAAATAGAATGATATTTGTGAAATTGCTTATTTAAGTTAAAGCCTTCTAAACTAATTGTTTTGATAAAAAGAAGGGTAAAGATATTGATTAGTTTTAGAATTAACTGTGCATATTAAAAGGAGTAGTAACTAAAAGCATAAAACAAAATACATAGCATGAAAATAGAATGCATAATTTTCAAATAGCTAGAAAAATGGAATCAAAGCAACTATTTAATCTCAAACAATAAAGAGGAAAAATGAAACAGAAAATGTAGTACAAATAGAGTCCAAAGAAGATAAGATAAAATTAAGGAGCCTAAATAATTCAAATGAATTAAGCTTACAAATTAAAAGAAAAACATATTCCAAAAACTTAAATTTCTGTCTCTATGTTGCTTAAAAAAAGACACATATACATTATAAAAACAGAAAAAGCTAAAAACTAAAGACTGAGAAATTATATAAGAGGTGAATACTAACCAAAGTGAAGCTATTGTTGCTTCTAGATAAATTAAAACTAGGGCAAAAGGCATTAATGAAGAATGCAATTTACTAAAATGATCTATTAAAATCTTTTGGCACAAAATAATATTGCTTCAAGATCCATAATGAGAAAGTTGAAAGAAGTATGTAGCAAAATTGATAAATTCACCACCACAATGAATCTCACTAATTAGTACATCAATCAAATAAAAAAGAGATCAGCTGAGACAGAAAAGATCTGAACCACAAAATTAACAAGCATGGTCAACGGACTTCTACAGAATCATGTACACAACATTAAAAAATATATTCTTCTGCATAAAGGGAATTTTTTTATATACTTTAAGTTCTGGGATACAGGGGCAGAACATGCAGGTTTGTTACATAGGAATACATGTGCCATGGTGGTTTGCTGCACCCATCAAGCCGTCATCTACATTAGGTATTTCTCCTAATGCTATCCCTTCTCTAGCCCTCCAACCTCTGACAGGCCCCAGTATATGACATTCCCCTCCATGTGTCCATGTGTACTCATTGTTCAACTACCACTTATGAGTGAGAACATGCAGTGTTTCATTTTCTGTTCCTGTGTTAGTTTGCTGAGAATGATGGTTTCCAGCTTCATCCATGTCCCTGCAAAGGAAATGAACTCATCCTTTTTTATGGCTGCCTAGTGTTCCATGGTGTATATGTGCCACATTTTCTTTATCCAGTCTATCATTGATAGGCATTTGGGTTGGTTTCAAGTCTTTGCTATTGTGAATACTGCTGCAATAAACATACATGTGCATGGGACTTTATAGTAGAATGGTTTATAATCTTTTCGGTGTATAACCAATAATGGGATTGTTGGGTCAAATGATATTTCTAGTTCTAGATCCTTGAGGAATTGCCACATTGTCTTCCACAACAGTTGAACTAATTTGCACTCCAACCAACAGTGTAAAAGCATTCCTATTTCTCCACATCCTCTCCAGCATCTGTTGTTTCCTGACTTTTTAATGATCACCATTCTAAGTGGCATGAGATGGCATCTCATTACGGTTTCAATTTCCATTTCTCTAATGACCAGTGATGATGAGCTTTTTTTCATATGTTTTTTGGCCACATAAATGTCTTCTTTTGAAAAATGTCTGTTCATATCCTCTGCCCACTTTTTGATGGGGTTGTTTTTTTCTTGTAAATTTGTTTAAGTTCCTTGTAGATTCTGGATATTAGCCCTTTGTCAGATGAGTAGATTGCAAAAATTTTCTCCCATTCTGTAGGTTGCCTGTTCACTCTGATGATAGTTTTTTTTTGCTGTGCAGAAGCTCTTTAGTTTAATTAGATCCCATCTGTCAATTTTGGCTTTTGTTGCCATTGCTTTTGGTGTTTTAGTCATGAAGTCTTTGCCCATGCCTATGTCCTGAATGGTATTTCCTAGGTTTTCTTCTAGGGTTTTTATGGTTTTAGATCTTATGTTTAAGTCTTTAATCCATCTTGAGTTAATTTATGTATAAGGTGTAAGAAAGGGGTTCAGTTTTAGTTTTCTGCATATGGCTAGCCAGTTTTCCCAACACCATGTATTAAATAGGGAATCCTTTCCCCATTGCTTGTTTTTGCCAGGTTTGTCAAAGATCAGATGGTTGTAGATGTGTGGCATTATTTCTGAGGCCTCTGTTCTGTTCCATTGGTCTATATATCTGTTTGGGTTCCAGTACCATGCTGTTTTGGTTACTGTAGCCTGTAGTATAGTTTGAAGACAGGTAGCGTGATGCCTCCAGCTTTGTTCTTTTTGCTTAGTATTGTCTTGGCTACACGTGCTCTTTTTTGGTGCCATATGAAGTTTAAAGTAGTATTTTTCTAATTTGGTGAAGAAAGTCAATGGTAGCTTGATGGGGATAGCATTGAATCTATAAATTACTTTGGGTAGTAAGGCCGTTTTCCCAATATTGATTCTTCCTATCCATGAGCATGGAATGTTTTTCCATTTGTTTGTGTCCTCTCTTATTTTCTTGAGCAGTGGTTTATAGTTCTTCTTGAAGAGGTCCTTCCCAGCCCTTGTAAGTTGTATTCTTAGGTATTTTGTTCTCTTTGTAGCAATTGAGAATGGGAGTACACTCATGATTTTGCTCTCTGTCTATTATTGGTGTACAGGAATGCTTGTGATTTTTGCACAATGATTTTGTATCCTGAGACTTTGCTGAAGTTAGTTATCAGCTTAAGGAGATTTTGGAATGAGACGATGGGGTTTCCTAAATATACAATCATGTCATCTGCAAACAGACAATTTGACTTCCTCTCTTACTATTTGAATACCCTTTATGTCTTTCTCTTGCCTAAATGCCATGGCCAGAACATCCAATACTATTTTGAATAGGAGTGGTGAGAGAAGGGATCCTTGTCTTGTGCCAGTTTTCAAAGGGAATGCTTCCAGCTTTTGCCCATTCAGTATGATATTGGCTGTGGGTTTGTCATAAATAGCTCTTATTATTTTGAGATACACTCCATCAATACCTAGTTTATTTAGTGTTTTTAGCATGAAGGGGTATTTCCTGCATTTCCTAAATTTGAATGTTGGCCTGTCTTGCTAGGTTGGGGACATTGTTTTCCAAGTTGGTTCCATTCTGCCCATCACCTTCAGATACACCAATCAAATGTAGGTTTGGTCTTTTCACATATTCCCATATTTCTTGGAGGCTTTGTTTGTTCCTTTTCATTCTTTCTTCTCTAATCTTGTCTTCACGCTTTATTTCATTAAGTTGATCTTCAATTTCTGATATCAAGTGGAAGCACTTGATCAATTCAGCTATTGATACTTGTATATGCTTCATGAATTTCTTGTGCTGTGTTTTTCAGCCCCATCAAGTCATTTATATTCTTCTCTAAACTGCTTATTCTAGTTAGCAGTTACTGTAACCTTTTATCAAGGTTCTTAGCTTCCTCGCATTGGGTTAGAACATGCCCCTCTAGCTCAGAGAAGTTTGTTATTACCCACCTTCTGAAGCCTACTTCTGTCAATTCGTCAAACTCATTCTCTGTCCAGTTTTGTTCCCTTGTTGGCGAGGAGTTGTGATCTTTTGTAGGAGAAGAGATATTCTGATTTTTGGAATTTTCAGTCTTATTGTTCTGGTTTTTCCTCATCTTCCTGAGATAAATCTACCTTTGATCTTTAATGTTGGTGACCTTCAGCTGGGGTTTTTGTGTGGACTTCCTTTTGGTTGATGTTGATGCTATTCCATCCTGTTTGTTAGTTTTCCTTCTAACAGTCAGGTCTGCAGGTCTGCTGGAGTTTGTGGGAGGTCCACTTCAGACCCTGTTTGCCTAGGTATCACCAGCAGAGGCTGCAGAACAGCAAAGATTGCTGCCTGCTCCCTCCTCTGGAAGCTTCATCTCAGAGGGGCACCTGCCAGATGCCCACTGGAGCTCTCCCGTATGAGGTGTCTGTTGACCCTTGCTCAAGGTGTCTCCCAGTCAGGAGGCACTGGGGTCTGGGACCCACTTGAGGAGGCAGTCTGTCCCTTAGCAGAGATCGAGTGCTGTGCTGAGAGATCTGTTGTTCTCTTCAGAGCCAGCAAGCAGGAACATTTAAGTCTGCTGAAGCTGTGCCCACAGCCACCCCTTCCCTCAGGTGCTCTGTCCCAGGGAGATGGGAGTTTTATCTATAAGCCCCTGACTGAGGCTGCTGCCTTTCTTTCAGAGATGACCTGCCCAGAGAGGAGGAATCTAGAGAGGCAGTCTGGCTCGCTTCTGCATAAAGGGAAATTTATGGAAATTTCCCATATACTAAGCCATGAAACAAATGATACGCATACCCACAGCAACAGAACTGAAAAAGAAAAAATAGGCCATGTTTTCTAAGCACAATGCAACCACTTATAATATAACAAAAAAAAAAACCCTAGGTTTCCTAAATTACACCTAAAAAAAAAAACACTTCAAGGAAGAAATTATAATGAAAACTAGAAAGTACTTAAAAGGGAATAAAAATAAAAATACCGTATACTAAAAATTCATTAACATAGTTAAAGTTGTCTTCTCGGACTTTTGGCTAAGATCAAGTGTAAAATAAAAATTTAGTTTTCAAGCTTACATTTGAAAACTTAAAAAACTAAAAAATGATGAGGTATGCATCCAATTTAAAAAGTCAAAGTAACAGAATAATCCCAAATCAGGGGAGATAAGGGATTTTTTTTTAAAGAACAGGAATTAATGAGATAGATAAAAACACACAGGACAACAGAAAGGCTTGATAAAGTGAAAAGTTTGTTCTTTGAAACAAATTATCTCTGGCAAGATGAACTGGGTGAAAAAAATAATAAAAGGCACAAATAAACAATACTAGAAATTAACAACAAATTAACTAGAGATACACACAGCAGAGATTATAGATGTATGTGTGTGAGTGTGTACGTGTGTGTATGTGTATGAAATAAGCAAGTACTTTTGCCAAAAATTTTTAAATGTTAGATAAAATGGGAAAATTCCTAGAAAAAAATATAACTTAACAAAGCTGAAGAGAAACTGCAAATCAAAATGGTCCATAAACATCAAAGATATGAATCAGGAATTAATGTGTTCACAAATAAAAGATCAGGTCCAGAGAATTTTATTGAATTACCAAGAAACAATTCTAATTGTATATAAATCTTTCCAGAAAACAGAAGTAGAGGGGATGCACTCAAAGGAATTTTAGGAAGGAGGTATAAAATTTTTCCCAAAATTAAATATGGAAAACAGGATATTTACTTATGAACATAGATACAGAAGTGTGTGTGTGTGTGTGTGTGTGTGTATGTGTGTATGTGCACACGCGTGTGACCAACTGTGCATTAATTTCAGGAATGAAATGTTAATGTGAGAAAAACAGATTAATTTAAATCACCACTTTAGCAAGTTAAAGATGACAAAGTGGTACAGCATAAAGAGAATATTTAATAACACTGTATACTGAAAGTTTGCTAAGAGAATAGACTTTATGTGCTCTTACCACACACACAAAAAGGGTAATTATGCAAGGCAATGAATAGGTTAATTTGCTTCACGGTAGTGTAATAATTTCATTATGTATATGTATATCAAAACACCATGTGATATACCTTAAATATATACAAAAATAAAATAAAGATGACAAGATGATTCATTGAGAAGATGCAGAAAGTGGCCAGGTGCAGTGGCTCACACCTGTAATCCTAGCACTTTGGGAAGCCAAGGTGGGTGGATCATTGAGTTTGAGACAAGCCTGACCAACATGGCAAAACCTCCCCTCTACTAAAAATACAAAAAAATTAGCCGGACATGGTGGCAGGTGCCTGCAATCCCAGCTACTTATGAGGCTGAGGCAGGTAAATCACTTGAACCCAGGAGACAGAGGTTGCAGTGAGCCAAGATCATGCCGCTGCACTCCAGCCTGGGCAAAAGAGTGAGACTCTGTCTCAAAAAAAAAAAATAAAAGAAAAGAAAAGATGCAGAAAGAGGGTTCAACAGTATTTTACACTTACTTACCTACTTATAATTAAATTATAATATAATTAAATATAATTTCCCACCTATTTATACCCAAAAGATACCTCTTGGTAAACTAATAATAGGAAGAAATTTATTTTCCCTTTTGCAGGTAATCTACCACAGCTTTACAGCAGTCAACAAACTTTCTCTAAATCAGGAAGAAGTAAGGACTCCAGCTGTTACAGCCCCTTTTCAACACTGTACCTAAGGCCACAGCCAGAATGGTCAGGATTGAAAAACAAAGAAGCAAAAGCAACTAATGGTCTCAGAAGTCCACTTAGAAAGCAAACAGAATCTGTGCCCAAGTTATTGGAATTAGCAGTAGAGTTTAGCGGAGTTACAAGACAAAAATTCAATGTACAAATAGTGATTGCATTTCTGTCATGATTATCCTAGTCCATTAGTACTGCTATAACAGAATACCTTAGACTGGGTAATTTACAAATAACAGGACTTTATTGCTCACAGTTCTGGAGGCCAGGAAGTCTACCATCAAGTTTTTGGCAGATTTTGTGTCTAGTAAGGGCTTGCTCTCTGGTGCCTTCTTGCTGAGTTCTCACATGGCAGAACAGAGGAAGGAGGCAGCTAGCTCTCTGAAACCTTTTATAAGGGCATAAATCCCATTCATAAGAATGGAGCCCTCATGACCTAATCACCTCCCAGAAGTCACACTTTCTAATACCATCACTTTGATGATTAGGTTTCAACATATGAATTTTGAAGGGATGCACACATTCAAACCATAGCAATAGGAATACAGAGTTAGAAAATATTCAAACTAATAACAAAATATAACATTTGTAGTACATATCTAAAAAAATGACATTTAGGGAGAAAATGATAAATGTTTTTAAAATATCAAATAAGAAAAGGAGATACTATGTTCATAGATAGGAAAATTTAGTATTGTAATGTTAAATTTTTCAAATTAATTTTAAAAATCAATGTAATTCTAGTTAAATTACAGCAGAGTATGACATTGACAAGAATGACATTGAAAGCAAACAAAAGAAACAGAACTGAGAACCTAAAAATATGTCGGGAAACTTGACATACAACAGAGGTGACATTGTAAATCAGTAGAGGAATTTGAGATAATTTAACAAATGATACTGATACACTAGATCATCCCCATGGAAAAACAAATTGGATCAAATCTTTCGTGACACAAAAGTCAATTCCAGGTGGAATAAAAATTTAAATTTGAGATGGCATTTTAAATGTTTCATATGGTTGATTAAAAATGATTATGTGGGGAGTTGAAAATGTGTAAATTTAACAATTATAATTCTGATGTTATGGTCTACAGTAATTGTTGCATATGTGTACCAGGAAATACATAAGATAATGTTTATACCAGTATTGTCTATAATTATAAAAAATAAAAACATCCTAAATGTTCTTTACCAGGAGCACAGATAAATAAATAATATGTGAATGTGTGTTGCAATATAGCCACAAAAATTAAAAGGAAGGTACATGACCTTTGTGCATGAACGTGAAAGAACTCCACAACTCAGGATAGTGGTGACCTGCTGCAGAAGTACTCAGTCACAAAGAGGATGCACAGAGCTTTGAAGGCTAGTTGTGATTTCTCACGTTGAGTAGTATGCAAACAAAGGCTCTGAAAAGTAATTGTGTACCTTCTGTATATGTAATATATTCATTTTTATGTATGAGATAGTTTACAAGTCTAAAATTATAATAATTTTAAAAGAAGAAAAGGATTACAAAGGATATTTACATTATATTTTATATATAATTGGAGGTGGTTTACCAAACCCTCTGTTTTTGTTGTTGTTGTTGTTGCTTGTCTGTTTTGTTTTTTGGCTTTTGGGTTTTTTGAGACAGAGTCTCGCTCTGTCACCCAGACTGGAGTGCAGTGGCACAATCTTGGCTCACTGCAACCTCTGCCTCCCGGGTTCAAGCAATTCTCCCTGCCTGAGCCTCCTAAGAACTGCAATTACAAGCACCCACCAATATGCCCAGCTAATTTTTGTATTTTTAGTAGAGACAGGGTTTCGTCACGTTGGCCAGGCTGGTCTCAAACTCCTGACTTCAGGTGATCCGCCCACCTCAGCCTCCCAAATTGCTAGGATTACAGGCGTGAACCACCGCACCTGGCCACTGAACCCTCTTAAATTCTATGTTAGGAGCCCCTGCTAGAAAAAGTTTAACCTCCTATATTTTTAGAGCCAGAGATGTAACCAAGCTCTCATAAACCAAAAGTTAGGTCAGGCCCAATCCCAGAGAGGGAATCAACTTAGGCAATCATTGAATCAAGTTCAAGAAAAATCAAGAAAAATGAAAACTAAAAACAGTTAGCTCATTTACTTAGCACTGTACAAACCAGAGTTCCTAGACATTGGTGATGGTAATCCAGTTTTCATTTTCTAGAATTCTTGAGATCACTGGTAGTGCAAATGCATATTGAGGGTACAGAGGAACATTCAGGAGTGATGCTTCAGTGATCTGCCTAGGGGTAAGGAGTTGTTACAAGCATTACAGTTTGCTGGAACTCACAGTTCCTTTTGGCACTAGGTACTTTGACATATTTAAAGATGAAGCCAGGGCAGTCAGAGATAAGGTCTCTGACTTATCATTAGATTAAAATATGAAAGATCTGAAGATATGAAATTATACTAGTAGGTTCAGATCTGCTTTTTGAACAATGACCTTCACTTTCTCATACCCTAAATATGAGAAAATATTTACTAATAATATTAGCTTTAGACCATTTTAATATTGTATATCTATACCAAAAGTGTCAAACCAAACTAGTATACACACTGAGACAACTTAGGGTTTTACATATGGGACATGATGAAAAGAATCAAAAAGAGAGTAATTGGCTTATATTTAAAATATCAATGGAAATAAATTCCCTGAGAAGCTGAGCTTATTATATATTTTAATGAATTTGAAGCCTACTAAAAGAGGGCCTGATATTTGTCTCCTTACTCTTACATCTGGAAATGTGGTCATTTAGGACAGAATCATAGATAAGATACCTCTGGATGTAAATCTCACTTTCGTAGGAACCCTAGGTATCCAAGGGGAAATATCAAGAAAAAAGATTCACAGGTAAGCAGTAGGGCTCCAAATGAGGGGATAAAAGCCACTGAAGGGAACGGGTGAAAAGCAGACCTTCTGCAAACCCCCATATTGTGCAGTCATGGCCATGTTGCACATAGTGGGCAGATTTCTATTCTGTGTTTTAACACTTTTAGATGTAGGGTGTGATGCTATAACTTTTATCTGGTCAACGATTTTCCTCACTATTTACTCTCCCTCTCTTTCTTCTCTGCTCTAATATTGCAGATCCCAAGAAAAATATTTGGCAAGTTGTTCCAAGTTGTTGAAATAGTTGGCAAAACAAATCCCTAAGAAATTGAAACTTTCTAATCTGATCAAATAAAATGTTGAATACGGCTTACTGTCAAGATGAGTTACAGCCTTTAGAAACTAAAAGAAGAATTCATGAAGAAATGCTGAAAATTTTCTACAGAGAACATTGCATTTTATTAACAAGTTTAAAACATAAGCCTAGCAAACCACAGGAGAGATCTTTTTCTTAATTCAACTTTATTAACTTCGTTTGATTAAAAGCATCAATATTTATGGGGCAGAAATTTCCAATTGTCTCTTAAAAATTGGGTTTTTTTGTTATATAAGAGAGATTATGCCATGAAGATAGTTTAGTAAAGAACCATTCTTCACACATTTTCATGCAGCATTTCTGTTTACTCAATAGTTATTATATTCACCCAGTAGCATCCCTGGCTTGGAATTATTGTTTGGGAAAACAAATGGGACTGTTTTCACACTCTGAGAAGACGTTTTTGAGCAGATACATGCTGAGATGCTTGCAAATTAGAAGGTGGACACCTTGGGTGAACTACAAGGAGAAATCATTCCAATCAAATAAAATAGGGCTTGAGAGAAGGATGAGGAGAATAGAAATTTGGTGAAAGACAGAAAAGGAGAAAGAGAGTGAATGAAGGCCTGAAAAGAGATTTGAACGACACTTTACCAAGGAAGATCTATGGATGACAAAATAACATCAAGAGATGCTCACCACTATTAGTCATTGGGGAAATGCCAATATAAACCAAAATAAGTTACTACAGTGTATCCACAGGATGGTTAAAAGAAAAAATTGAATGTTGGTAAGGATGTGGAGCAACTAGATTTCTTATACACTGCTGATAGGAATATAAAATGATGCAGTCGTTAGCTTTAGACTTTGAAAAATACTCTCAAGTTTATTGTGGAATTAGACACAGGGACTCAGTAATTCCACTCATAGGTATGCACTTAAGAGAAATGAAAACATACATCCATAGAAAGAATTGTACACCTTGAATTGTACAACTTCAGAAATGTTCATAGCAACATTATTTAGAATGGGGAACAACCCAAATGGCCATGAGAAAGTCAATGAATAAACTGATTCAAACAATGGAACATGACTAATTAATGAAATGGAATGAACTACTGGTATAAGCAAAATCATGGATATATCTCAAAACATTCTGGAAGCCAGATACAAAACAGTAGATACTGCATGATTCCATTTCTATGAAACTCTAGAAAGTGCAAACTAATCTGTCCAGACATAAAGTAGATCAGTGGTTGCCTAGGACTGGGGAAAGGGGTATTGACTGAAAACTTTTGGAGTGATGAAAATATTATGAATCTTGATTGGAGAAGCAGTTACATAAATGTTTACATTTGTTCAAAATCATCCAATGTTATATTTTAAATGGATTACATTTTAAATAATTTGAATTACAGTGAATGTGAATTTTACCTCAGGAAAAAAAAAAATTTAAACACATACACAGACAGGGTACCTGAGAAGAATGAAAAACATGGTGAAGGAATTAGAAGACAACAAGCTTTTTTAGTCTTAGAAAATATGTCAGAGTTAGTACTAGATATAAAAATTGTCATACTGGGCCAGGCGTGGTGGCTCACGCCTGTAATCCCAGCACTTTCGGAGGCTGAGGTGGGCAGATCTTCCGAGGTCAGGAGTTCAAAACCATCCTGGCCAACATGGTGAAACCCCGTCTTTATTAAAAATACAAAAAAAAAAAAAATTACCCAGGCATGGTGGTGTGTGCCTGTAATCCCAGCTTCTCGGGAGGCTGAGGTAGGAGAATTGCTTGAGCCGGGGAGGCGGAGTTTGCAGTGAGCCAAGATCGCACCACTGCACTCCAGCCTGGGTGACAGACCGAGACTTTGTCTCAAAAAAAAAAAAAAAAAAAAAGTCATTCTGAAAAATGACCCGTTGGGTCCTATGCTTACCACCTGAACCTCAGCATCACACAACATACCTTTGTAACTGACCTGCATGTGTACCCCCGGATTTTAAAATAAAAGTTTAAAAAGAGTGAACAAAACAAAATCAGGGAAACTATTACAAGTTCAAAAAGTTAAGAGAAATCCTAACCAAATGCATTTTTGGACTTGTTTAGATTTTGTTATGTGTGAAAATGGCATCACAGTAATTTTTAAATAAACAAAATTTTTCAAAAGCTACAAAATATAAAAAACAAAAATTGTCATAGTATTTTGGAAGGTTGGAAGGAAAAGAGGAAGCCAGGCCCTTAGCTGTGAATCAACCTGACAAGTCATTGACCATGCAGGTTTTTATCTGTGGTTGTTCTGATCAACAATTTTATCCATGATTTTGGTTCTTTCTGGTCTAATATTTTATGATTCTGTGTTCAGTGATAATGTTTTAACATGTGTTCATCAAACCTACAGAAAGCGTATAGCTAAAAATGATAGCTAGCTAATACTTTGGATGACAGATTCTGGATTCAAAATCATTTTGACATATAAGAACACTGAACTGAAGCCAACCAGATAAAATTTTAAAGGACAAATCTCTTGAATTTAGGTTTAAAAATTCAATTGGGCAGATATTGTTGTGGAAAAATCTGGTTTTCTTTTTAAAAAAACACCTATTTCCAGAAGGAGAAAAATTCTTTTTAATAGACTATATGTGTATATATGATTCCATCTATATAAAATTCTAGAAGATGCAAACTAATCTACAGTGACATAAAGATCAGTGGTTTGCTGGGGTCAGGAGTAGAGGATCTATTGACTGAAATGCGGTATCAGAGAACTTTTGCAGTGATATATATATACACAACTTATTGCAAGGTAAATGAGCCAATTGTCAAATGATTACTAAAAATCCCATTCAACATGAGACTACGTGAAGAGAAGTAGACATCCAGAACATTGTAAAGAATAGCCTCACCTTGTTCTGCACTAGTCAGACCACATGTGAAATATTTTGTTCAATTATTAATGGCAGATTATAAGGAGAATACCTGAAAAGGAGACAGATCTGTTGAAAGATTCTCAAAAACATGTCAGAGATTAGAATACCAAAGTGAAGAAAGTCATAGTAGTTTCCAAATTTTGAAAGCACTGCAACATACAAGAGAAACAGAGAGTACTCTGTGTTAAAGATTGGGGTTAATGTATATAAATCACAAAGAGGTAGAAATGAAAAAATTGAATACATCAATCAGTTCATAAGGGTATGAATGATCTCTGGATGTACAAGGTAGCCTTTCACTGAAACTGAGCAAAGAATGCATGATCGAATTACAGAGATGTCATATGGGAATCCTGATGAGAAGTGGGAATAGATGTCACTAACTATAGAATTGTAAAGGTGGAATTTGACTCAGTCTTAATAGTGGGAAATATTTGGAAAGGCAAAGAAACAGGACAGGGATGGGGTTGGTAGGTTGGGGAAAGAAACAGCATATATAATAACACAATGATTGAAAATTAGGGCAAAAAATGTCAAATGTGCCTAGCATGTAAGAACCCAATCTGGCTAAAATGCAGTGCTGTTAAGGAAGAGCACCCAAATTAGCCTGGGAACATAAGAATAGCCTTGTGGCTGGGCACAGTGGCTCATGCCTGTAATCCCAACACATTGGGAGGCCAAGGCAGGCAGATCACTTGAGGTAAGGAGTTTCCAGACCAGCCTGGCCAACATAGTGAAACCCCGTCCCTACTAAAAAATACAAAAATTGGCCAGGCATGGTGGTATGCACCTGTAATTTCAGCTACTCAGGAGGCTGAGGTGGGAGAATTGCTTGAACCTGGGAGGTGGAGTTTACAGTGAGCTGAAATCATGCCACTGCACTCCAGCCTGGGAGACAGAGCAAGACTGTCTCAGAAAAAAAAGGAAAAATAAAAGCCTTGATATTAGGACAGGAGGTTTAATGCCTGACTATACTGAGCCGAAAGCTAGAAGGTGATACTTTAAAATACATTTTAGAGCAGAATGCTTTCCTTCTTTGTTCACACTGTTAATAAAGGGAGGTAATTAAGGGAAGATATTCTTAGAGTTTGCCCATGAGATTAAGAGAATAAGACAGTTCTTTGAAGACGAAAGAAAGGTAAAGTGGGGAGAGTGTTGCGGGAGAAAAGAAAGAATCTAATTAGTTTTGTATGTGTAAGAGAAAATTAAGAGGTGGACGTCAGTGACAGCCTACTAAAGAAATGGACAGTAGAAAATCAACACTGAACAATAACTGGAAGGGAATAACAAAGGGAAATGATCTCAGTGAAGGCCAATCTTTTGAGTTGATCCTATGCGCCCAACTGGCTCATAAAATGACCTAGGCACATGAGAAACTCCAAGGTGATATTTGTTCTGAGAAAGTCAGTATACAAACATGCCTGAGGTTCTTTTATTTGCTGTATTTGTGTTTCTCTATATTTGTTAAGATGGATGAATTCTCTGCTTCATTGAACACAGTAGTTAAAGCAAGTGAAAATTAAATGTTGACTTGGTCTGATTAAAGTATAAATCTAAATGCAGCTTTAAGAGACACAATCAGAAAGTGAGAAGAGAGATTCATTACGCATTTATATATAGAGAGAAATTTGGCTTCTAAATATCCTTACAATGGGTTGGAAGTCATAAAGACAATAGATACAACAGTTTTACTTTAACCTACAGATTATCTCCTATGCATTTAAAACTCTAGAAGATGAAATTACCTACCAAAGGAAATTAAATACTGAAAGCCTAACACAGAAGGCCAAAAAGTCCAATCTCTTTCTTTTGCCTTTTATATAAAGAAAAACATAAGAGTTTTAGTTAAACATCTATATATTTAAATGGCCAATGCACACTTGAACATATGTAAAATTTCAGTACTAGTCAAATAAATCTAAAGTAATGACATATTGTCTATCTAACAAATTGGTAAAAATTAAGAAGATGAATAATATTTATTGGTAATGGGGAGTGACAAACTGAACATATTGTAGAATAAAGTTTTCAACTTACCAAAGTACAATCTAATATACTGTGCATATTTTTTGATTCAGTAATTTTACTTCTAGGAAAATATTCTAAGCTAAATGAGGAATCTGTCTACAGAAGAAAATACAAATTTTCAAAGGAAGCATTGCATATTACAATGCTGCAGACAATTTAAATGCCTCCTAAGAGGGAATTGGATTGAATAAATTATAACATATTGATAATGTAAAATAGTAGAGAGCTGCTTCAAAGGAAGAATTCATCATTATGTATGATTATGTCATTATATATTAGATAAAAATGAGATTGAAATATATATACAAAATGCTATGCTACCCTATATATTTAGTATGTTTCAATTTAGGTAGATAATTAATCTCTTTATGAAAAAGTCTGAAATGGTATGTTTTTAATTGTTATATCTGGCTAGGATTATGTAGATGTTTTTACCTTCTATTCCATAAAGGTAGGCTTTAACTTTGGAATTACAAGCTTGTATTATTTTGTGATCAGCAGAATCAATTGAACAATTCGATCTAATAGACTTCAATATGCCCTAAGTGAAGTTGTAGCTGTACACACAGGTGGCTGAAGTAGAATGTAGAGAAGGTTGTTGGAGTCAAAGAGTTTAATTACCTTTGAGGCTGGATAATTGGATGTGTCATCCTCATACATAATGATGAGAAGAGATTGAATGTAAAAAAAGATCAAATCCTATTGTAACTTTAACAATTTATAAAGTGATAGACAACAAGAAAAGACATAAGCAGTATTGAGTGGCATGGATCTCAAATGACAAAGGCTTTTGACATGACTTTGGAAAAGTGACAGTCAGGAAGGAGAAACAGGGAGCTGGGAGACTATCCACACAACTCTAAACCCTGTGGTTTAGGGAACCAGTAGCCTCCGAAGTTAGGGTTACTAGAGAGGTCTTGCTCTCAGGGGAGACCCAGTGTTCAGCAAAAGCTGGTGGAAGGGCCATGCAGGGAAGATGCTTCAATTTATATAAATTTTTATTGTGAATCTACCACATGCCAGTTGCTGCACCGATTCTTGAGTAACAATTTAATGCTTACAGAAATCACAAGGGAAAAGGTATGGACTGGATGAAAAAAAAAGGAGAGAAGAAGAGAGTAAAGTGAGGATAAAAGTTCATGACAAGACAGCTTGTCCATCCTTTCTTCTGGAAGGTGACTAAGGATGGTGATAACAAGGTTTCTATCAGAAGTGCAGCCTAGCAGGTTACAGGCACAAGTGCAATAATAAATGACAGTTTTGAAAATATACAATATTGAATATAGAGAGATGGAAAGGTCAAGGTATAAATATATCTTAACAGCTAGAGAGGCCAGATCATGCATCTGGCTAGACACATCACCATTGAGAGCCTTGCACTCAGGGTGTGGTTCATGGACCATCAGCGTTGGCACTACCTGAGCTTGCTGAAAGTGCAAAATCTTTTAAACCCGATTTCTGACCTACTGAATCAGGATCTGCATTTTAACAAGTCCAGCTGATTCATAATCTTGTTAAAGTTTAAGAATTTCTCTAAAACATATACTCCAAACTACTAAACCATATTCAACTGAATTAGAGGTTGAGTTACAACTAGGATGCCAGGAACTATGCATAAACCTGTATCCTATTGTATCTACGAAGCAGTCTATTGCCTCATAATTCCTGTGTATGCATAATTCCTGTGTCCCCAGCCTTATACGCTGGGGAAAACACACACTGGTGGGAGTGCGTAAGGCTGGGGAAACTAATTTCCTCTATCTTTAGGGAAAAAAAGTGGTTGAAAATAAGATTCTAGAAAAACTGATCTGCGAAACTGTGACTATTTGCCTGCCACAGGGGATATTTGTGCCTAGGAGAGGTCAGAGTTTCTTGAGACAACCCTGAGGACTTATATCCCATTTTAAGAGAGGATTTTGATTCACAGAGAATCATTAATGGATACTTAGACTATGTACATGAGTTTAATTGGGCAGGATCTGCCACAGCCAGAACCTTTAGAGAACAGGAGACCTGAAGCCATGGGAGCAGGGGGCCTGCCATTCCTGAGAGGGCACTAGGAAAGAAGGATTCCTGGCCCTGTGATGGACATTATGTCTCTAGCAATCAAAGTCCATTCCAGACTCCCTGGGTGGACTTACAAGACACAATTTGTAAGTGTAGTACTAAGTAGGCTATCAGCCTTGGCAATGAGGTCAGTGAGATGGGTGGTCAGCAGGGAGAGTGTGGGGCTCCAACACACCTCAGTTTCCAGGAGGCCCACGAGAGTCTGTCAGAGATTCAAACTCAGCCCACAAGAAACCACCCCAAACTCAGCGTGTGCAGGTGGAAACAGAGAAGCCTGCCCTGGGAGGAGCCAGCATATGACTAAGCCGCACCCCCATGTATAGGGAGGATAGGCAGATAAGCGTATAGGGGAGAAATGGGGCTGCAACCACTTGAAAGCAAGCTCCCCTTCTTCTCACCTCCCATTAAGACTTGCCACACATAGAAATGTGTGAGACAACCTACCTTCTGAGATCAGTAGTCATGCTGAACTGAGAGAAAACACATAACACCTTTACCCCTTTTAGATAACCCCTTGAGGACACCGTGTAGACCGTCATCAGTGAACTTGCCCCACACCTCCTCCTTCACCACACCTCCCCCTTCCAGTCCTTACTTCCGGCTAGTTTAGACATAAAATTAGTGTGAGCATTGAGACCATCCTGGCTAACACGGTGAAACCCCATCTCTACTAAAAATACAAAAAATTAGCTGGGTGTGGTTGCGGGTGCCTGTAGTCCCAGCTACTCGGGAGGCTGAGGCAGGAGAATGGCATGAACCTGGAAGGCGGAGCTTGCAGTGAGCCGAGATCACACCACTGCACTCCAGCCTGGGCGACAGAGCGAGACTCCGTCTCAAAAAAAAAAAAAAAAAGAAAGAAAAAAATAGTGTGAGCATTCTTTCCTTGCAGATAGATGTGAAAAAGAACTTAGCCTAGGGTGGTAGTTTAACCGGGAGTCAGGTAGGAGTACCACCCCAATTAGAGGTATTGTTTTTTCCTATAGTATTTACCTCTTTTTTTGTGCACCCTCTCCCAGAGAGACACAGTCTATATATGTGGACATATTACTTTCAATTAGTCTATTGAAGATACCACTTGTCATCCTCATTTGATATCACTTCTTTCTTCAATCAATATCTAGCTCAGGTCAGCACAATTAGAAATTTAAAAGGTAGAAAGAAAAAATATACTTAGATTATCAGTTTCTCTTTACATATTCAAAAGGGCAAAGGCAACTCAATAATTTTAGATCAGTTGTCTATCCAACCAAATTGCTCACAAGGATAAGTTTGGCTGCAGAGCACTGAACTGCTTGAAGCCATGAGTCAGGGACATGAATGAAACAGTCTTGCAAAGAATTCTCACTCTGCATCTCCTTTTCATTCACTTGGATTCTATCCCTTAATATGGACAGATGTCTTACCGTCCCTAACATTCCCAGAATCCTCAGCAAAACAAGTCAAACTCACTACCCCTTGTGTCCAGCAGGAAGCCAAGTAGCATCAACATGATCCAAAGTAATTGAACCAGCAGTGAACTCTTTTTGCAAATCTTCTGCATTTAATCATAATCTTACACTTGTCTACTCTTTGATTTTGTGATAATCTGTAGAAACACAGTTATGATAGAATAATGGGTAGAGAGTGACAGTCCTTAGTCATAGTCAATTCATTGTTTAACTGAAACAATCACTGACTCCTGCAACATCAATTTGATTGAAATATGGGAGGATTTAATTTGTTCTTGGGAGTTATTGAAATAGCCAAGTCATGACATATCTGAGAAAATTATTCCTGTCAGTGTAAAAATAGATTCCAATAAACTGGGCTTGATTATTTGGCCATTGTCCTATTCTTATATCAGAATTAAAATGTAACAACAGAAAAGTTATTTAGGTGTGCCACATAGACAAAGCCTGAATGTATCTGCTACAGACGTGTGTACTTTTTCAATTAACTGGCAAAAGTCTCTACAGAACTACCATTTCACCAGCTTATAAACCATTTTACCATAAGAGATACAGGAGGAGACAGAGACAGATGGAACAGAGAGACTTTACCCAAGCAGTGTTGCCTCACATATGTACAAAGAAAGAAAGAGAAAGAAAGGTAGGTTTCATTTAGCAAGGCCCATTTAAAAATATGAAGTGTGCATTATGTTTTTTTATAGAAAATATTGAGAAGTGTCCAGACATTTAATTTTTTTTTACTCTTTTTGCAATGCACTTTACCTCTATCTGGCATTTTGTGCAGTGTGACCAGGATAGCAATAGTCAAAAGACAATAGGATGTCCACCCAACAAATGAACGAATTGGCAAGTTGTAACCTGCAGTCTTCACTCCCATGTTTCAACCCTGAAAAATATGTGTCGTCATGCCTACCTATGGGGCAATGACAAATTATTGGCCCCCAACAAAACACGAAATAAGAATTATCAAATATAAACATTTATGATGATTTAAAAGTCTCATTAAGTCTACTTTATGCATTCTATTACCTTCATTACTTAAATGTTAATTCTTCAAATGCCAAACACATATGTTATAGTATTATTACTAAAAGATTGTCAATTATGCAAAAGATTATGAGGGTACAAATAATAAAATAATATAAAGGGAATTTAGAGACATTTAAAGATTCAATTAGATAGTCATGTTTATACCTTTTCTTGTTATTTTACAATACCCTCCAAACTTTAATGTTTATATAATTATTTTTATTTCTTCTATTGCCTTTTTGTAACTTTATTTTTTATTTTATTTACATTATTATTATTATTATTATTATTATTATTATTATTTACTTTTAAATTCAGTAGTCCAGGTGCAGGTTTGTTACATAGGTAAACTTCTGTCATGGGGGTTTGTTGTACAGATTATTTGTTTAAGACTAGAGCTTTTAAACTGCTTTAAACACTCTTAAATTTCTGAGATTTTAAATCTGTCTAGAAAGAAACATCAATACAATGTCATATGTTAAGCAAAAGATAAAAAACTAGCTAAAAATAATTAAAATTCATGCAGACCTAGCCTTAATTGTCAATGGCCAATAAATATAGTAAGTAGAAACAGATGGAAAGAAGTGTGAGTGGCTACCAACATCTGGAAAGACAATGGAAATCTTGCAAGCCAGTTCACCTACTAACTCACAAAACTGTATGATAGATATAGATAGATAGATAGGTAGGTAGGTAGGTAGATAGATAGATAGATAGATAGATAGATAGATAGATAGATTATAGATAGAAACAAGAATCAGCACAAGGCATTTCAGAACCAATGAAATAATTAATCTGATACTGACATTTGAAAAATAAAAATCCTCCTTATAAAATTACCATGGTCCTAAGGCAAGGGTTTAGCATAGATATTAGGATTCTGTAGGAATTCAAGGTTGGACTGGCAGAAAATGCAAACATGGCAATAGATACAGGCCCATGTTTCCCAGAGCAGGATGCATGTGCCTCAAGCTTCTCTAAATGCTTTCAAACAGCATATGGAGAATAAATAAATAGCATCGATTTACATAGCAACAGTTACTTCCTCTTCAATCAATATGATTAAGTTAAAAATCAAGTATCATCATAGTGCTATTGGGTCCTCAAAAATTCTCTAGCATGTGGTAAACTCCCTTTAGTAAACAAACAACCAAAAATAAACAAACAAAACACATAGGAAGACTTCTACTTGACAAGCATCCAAATACACCTTTACTTCTTCCTGGGTTGCAAGTCACAAACCAAGGTTTAGGTCACAGTATTTCACCAAGAATTCTCCAAAAGCATATGTCTTCCTCTGCTTGGACATGAATATAAACAAGTTTTAGGGAGTTTCAACACTGAAATGCTTTTTGAATTGACTGACTTACGGAGTTTTCTTTGTTTTCTTGCTTCACACTTGAGCATAAGGATATGCTCAAGATCCTTATCACAGAGAAACATTAGTTTTGGTGTTTTATCACCAATGCGGATGAAAATAAATCCATGGGATATTTAAGTTTCACTAGGCTTTGTTTCCTTTCATATTTCTAACTTAGACCAGAGGTTATACAAGGCAGCTGTCCAGCATCCATACCATTAAGGTAGACTTCCCCTCATAATTTTAAGGTAGGATTCCTCTCACTTCTCTCAACTGGAAATTGATCTGGATGTCATACCATGGATATGATTACAATGATATATTACCTAATTAGATAGAGTAATATCTCCTGACACCCTATACTTACTTGGAGTTAACATAAAACACTAATATTTTAATTAAAAGAGGCTAATAAATATTTTTTCAAAGGGCATATGAAGAAGGTAATGTTAAAGAAATTGTTTGTATAACTGCTCAACTTTCTGAAGTGCATAAGTGGTTCTTGGCTAAAAATCTCCCCTTAAGAAACTATAATCAATCAGACCACGCTAATATGATCCACAATACTACATATACCAGGATAAAGTAAACCAGTACTTCTGCTCATGCTGCCCCTTTCTGAGTGACATTTCTGCCTCTTTCATATTTGAGTCTCTGTCAGTGTAGTATCATCTTCTCCAGGAAGTCGACTTCAGTGGCCACCTGAATCATTAGGATTTCCTTTGCTCTATTCATGTAGTACTTGGCAAGCATTTCTATTATAGCATATAGCAAGTCATGTGCACATGTGTTTACATGTCAGATTCCCTGCCTCCTCTCAGTGTGAGGGGATGAAGGACAAGACTCCATCATCTGTGTATCTCCAACCATAAGAGCTAGCAAGGTACCTGATCTCTGGGAGCTATGGAAGGAATACATGCTGAGTGAATTTGTTACTGAATGACCTCGCAAATTTGGTACAGACTCCTGCTCTTATGTAAAGATAAGAAAAATCCCCTCATCATCTTTTATATATGTTGGTGAAGGGGGTGTGCCTCTGGATATGAGTTTAAAAATATAGCTACATGAATCTCCAAGATGTATTCATGAGGAATCTGAGATGAAATGAAGCCCCAGTTTCCTATACTTTAAAAAAACCCTCCTACTTTAAATTTTTAGCTGAGAAAGCTATACTATTTACAGGGATTATGCTTCTACTAACCGGCTTGCATTTGTTTTTTAAATAGGACCCTCTATCATTTTCCCTTAGTTAGTAGCTGTCATGTATAAAATTACCACAAATAAAAGAAGGAGGCGGAATATAAATGTTCAGAGGCAACACAGCATGGTAGGCAGAGGTGAGAAAGGAGGTTGCAAAACACTTGTGTGGTTCCCCAGGGGGAGAGGAATGTAGAGCAAGTCACATCAGGAGCCTAGTGGCTGCTCTGTCCAGAGATATATGTACATTCATGTGTGTATATTATTTTTTCTTAGAGGTATAATATTTTAGAATCTTTCTGATTATGTACAGGCTTCTGCTACTCATAACTTAAAATATCATGCATCTTGTTGCCGCATGTAGCTATGGCTGGGGCAATTCCTGCAAAACCTTCCTCAGCTTCCAGCCTCTTTTATCATATAGAAATTTAATTTCAGCAAGGAAGAAAGGACAAGCTAGACAGGGAGTCTCCTAGGTGAGGAAGCAAATTAGTGGGAAAGGAAAAGGACATATTCTGGCTCCAAAAATGCAGTTGTTCACCTCCAAAGTGCAATTGAATAGCTATCAGTATGGACAGTGGGGGAGCCAATAAAGGATTTTAATCAGAAAAGATGCAAGATTGTATTTGCTTTTGGGGAAGGTCCAGAAAACTACAATACTGGGGACAAACTGGAGGGTGCTGGGCATATCTGGATGAAAAAAGCAAAAGTGATAGGACAGAGTTGAGGGGAATATATTGAGGGGCTATTTAGACAATACTTAGGGAGGAATTAGAGAGAGATTTGAAGAAAGAAGGTGTTAAGGTGACTCTCAGATTTGAGCAGCCCCTTATATCATGGAGTCAGTACTTACCGTATTTGACTACTAGTCTAACGAGCCTTTTATCGCATTATATAATGCCTATTCTGACATCTAATTTCAGAATCTCAGATGAATCACCCAGTCCTTCTGTACTTCTTCATCATCAGACAAGAAAGGACAGCAATCTTAAATTATTCTCCCTACTTCCTACCCCCAATCCCATTTCCCAAACTTTTCTCTCTCCTCCAACAAAAGTAAGGTGGGAATCCTTAATCAACATTACTCAATCAATAGAATTAGGTAACCTCAAAACTGTGAGCTCTCCATCTCTGCAAATCCAGGAATGAGGAGGCATGGATCTCTAGGATGCTCACAGGAATTGTGTGCAAGGAGACCTAACTGGCATAAGGATGCAAGATCCCCCCAGTCTTCTCTAGCAGTGGACTGACCGAGGTGGTACAATAGTATTTCCTAATTGAAATTAAAATATATGTGAACAATATACTTAATCAAGAATCTCTGATCAGGCTTTCTTAACATGAGAGTCAGGCCACCAAAGGATTCTATGGACCAGTGTTAAAAAAAAAAAAAATCTGGGTAGGATGGAACCATGCAAACAGGAGACCTGGGTTCTCGGTCAGCCTCTGATTTAGGTGAGCTGGGTAATTAAGGGCAACCCTGCTCTCAAACTTGGTTTTATTGTCTATAAAATAAGGAATTTGGACTCTAACGTCTTTCCCAGGTTTGGTGTTCTGTGCCTCAGGGAATTTCTATAAAATGTTGTTTCATGCTTTCATTTTCATGAACTCTAGCAAATGGGAACTAATGACTCATTCAAAGTAAATTAATTTACCTGGAGTCTGTTAGGGCAACAGAAATAGTATGGTTAAAAAATAGAACTGATATTTTTCTTCCTGCCAACCCAGCAAACATCAGAAACAGGAAAAGGCTTCGCTTAATAGTGAGACACCACGCTCCATGGGGTGTCACAGTTTACAACATACTTCACAGGGAAGGCATCGACAAGCAGGGAAAAATACAACTTTTATTTTTTCCACTTGGAATTAAGAGTGTTTTTCATTGCACTCTATGCCCAGGGCTTTAGCGTTTGAATCAGGTGGTACAAAGCTGATGAAAGAGAGCCTGGAGCAATTGATGGCATTGTCTACTTAGGCTCTACAGCAGAACGGCGAATTCTGAGTTCGGCCCTCTAGTGGACACATACTCTTATTGCAAGTTTCTTTTACTAGGAAGGAGAATCACATCTACAACTGCGGGGGATCAATGGGTGAGAGAGAGAGGGACGCCGTTTCACATGATTTGTGTCTGTCACGGTCTGATTCTTATCTGTGACACATATAAAGACCACGAGACGTGGAGCTAAACAGTCCCAAGTCTGAGTGTATCCTAGTTGGCCATTAGGGAGCTTTGTGGGTCCGGATCAATCTCACAGTTCCAGTGTTTCCATTATATGAGTGTCTCCCCACGCCGGGCTTTGTTCTTTAAATGGAGTAATGCATCCACATATGCTTTGTGAAATGTAAGTGCTTGCTACCTACCAATTTCTATTATTAGTTACATTCTTAAAATACCTATTAGTTTTTTGAATGCCTAAACCATTTTTTCTCTCTCTCTTTTTTTTTTTTTTTTTTTTAACTTTTAAGTTCAGGGGTGCATGTGCAGGTTTGTTATATAGGTAAACTCGTGTCACGGGGATTTGCAGTACAAATTATTTCATCACCCAGGTATTACACCTAGTACCCATAAGTTATTTTCTGTGATCCCTCCCGCTGGATAGCAGACCTTTGTTGGATGCAGTTTGCAAAAATTTTCTCCCATTCTGTAGGTTGTCCACTTACTCTGTTGATAGTTTCTTTTGCTGTGTAGAAGCTCTTTAGTTTAATTGGATCCCATTTGCCAATTTTGCTTTTGTCCCAATTGCTTTCGGTGTCTTCATCAGGAGTACATGAGGTGATGAATACAATAACTATCCTTATTTGATCATCATACGACATATATCAAGATATCAAGTTGTACCCCATAAATATATACAATTACAATGTGTCCATTAAAATAATCAATTGAAAGTTTTTAAAAATGCAGAAGATAAACTTAAAAAAATCTCTAAATAGGTAAAATTTTATATATTTGAATAAAAAATTATTCTTCCACATTTCTCCCTTTATCAATCACCTCTCATCCTTATTCAATGTCTACTCTGAACTCACAATGGCACTATTAAGTGAAAAAAAATCTTAGATAAAATTTGAATATTTACTTAAGACTTACCTCATTATTAACTGAATAGTTAATAAGAGATCTGCAAAGTTCCTGAACTTAAATAAAAACAAAAGCTAATAGTTAACAGTTAAATAACTTAAGAAGAAGATAATGCCACCTACCTATAAGAAATCCACATTAAATATAAAGATAAAAGTAGGTTAGATGTTAACAAATGGAAAAGATAGCTATTTTGATAGTAGTCTTATTTAAGATGAAATTATTTCCCAAAGAGCTTCTCTACAAGTTGCTTAATATCTCTATGGTAAAAGAACCTAACATTTATAATTGACTATTTAAGGGTAATGGGATTATCTAGCCTTTTATCTTTTTATTTTCATTGTCCTATATGTCAACAGTAAATCACCAAAATTATCCTTATTGAGATAAAAACATTATCTCAAACTAATTCAAAAGCAATGAGTAATATGTGTGAAATTGACAAGATTAACTACCTCACTCTAAATATAAACGTACTCGCCTTCTTTCTTCCCAATACTTTCTCCAAGAAGCACACAAACCTTGCTGCACACAGAGAGCAGCTGACTATTATTGCAAAGCATTCCTCTTGTTTCCCCAGATGTGTTTGTGTATCATCTTAGTCTACACAATACACCCTCCCCTTTCCTCTCTTATCACACGTTTTTGAGAACACCTTTTAAATTAAAAAGTATCTTCAGTATTTATGAAATAGAGTATTATTTTTTCTCTTTGAAACTATGCAATTAATATTCCAGTATAACCAAACAAAGTAGGTGAGCCTTCTGGGTTAGGATCTATGGTAACAGTCAGAAAGAAAAGCCATGCTTAAACTTTAGCAAGGAAAAAGGATGAGGAGGGAGGGCAAGGAGCAGGCAGTGATGGTGGAATGGGAAGGTGGGGTATAATAATGGGCTGATTTGAGAGTCTGAAACAGAGGGCAGAAGAAAGTGGTCAGCCCACCCCCTCCAGGAGCCCCATATCCTGGCTTATATGTTCTGATGATACCCTAAACCTCAAGGAGACACTAGAGACTAGAGAACTTCTCTGCTGTGAGCCACAGAAAAGTTCTAGCTTCCCAGAGACATTGGATTGCCTTCCTGAAATGCCTATCAGCCAAATCAAGACCCCTTCTACTCTTGCATAACACCACGAACTTTCCTTCATGGGCCTTATGATATTTTAGGTATAAATTTATTTCTTTGATTATTTCTTTAATATTTGTATTTTCTAACAGATGATAAGCTTTATTGCAGGTAAAGTTTTTGCTACTGTACAACAAGTGCCTGGCACTAAATGCTCAGTTAGTGTTTGCCCAATGAAAAAATGAATGATGTGGATGAGAAGGCCACTCTGCACTGCTCCAAGATAACTCTTCAGAAAGACTTGGCTCTTTCTTTCCTGCCTGCTGGCCTCTTATGTGAATAGTAAACCTAGTACAGTCATGTATCACTTAAAAATGGGGATGCGTTCTGAGAAATGCATCGTTGTGTGGCCCTCACAGAGTATATTTACACAAACCGAGATGGTACAGCCTGCTCACCCCTAGGCTATTTGGTATAGCCCATTTCTCCTAGCACCTGTACAGCATTACAGCGTACTGAGTACTGTGTATGTATACTGAGTACTGTAGGCAGTTGTAACACATGAAAAGCATTTGTGTATCTAAACATAGAAAAGGTAAAGTAAAAACACAGTATAAAAGAAAAAAATGGTACGCTTGTATAGGGCAATTACCATGAATACAGCTTACAGGACTGGAAGCTGCTCTGGGTGAGTGGTGAGTGAGTGGTGAGTGAATGTAAAGGCCTAGGACATTACTGTATGCTACTGTAGATCTTATAAACACTGTACAAGTAGGCTACACTAAATTTATATAAAAATATTTTTCTTTCTATAATAAATTAACCATAGGTTACTGTAATGTTTTTACTTTACAAACTTTTTTTATTTAGCATTTTGACTCTTTTTTGGTAACAGTTTAAAACACAAACACATTGTACAGGTACACAAATATATTTTTTTCTTTATATCTGTGTTCTATAAGCTTTTTTCTATTTTTAAAATTTTTTCCTTTTCATTATTTTACTTTTAAAACTTTTCTTAAAAACAAGACACAAACACACATATTAGCCTAGGTCTACACGGGGTCAGGATCATCAATATCACCATCTTCCACCTCCACGTCTTGTCCCACTGGAAGGTCTTCAGGGGCAGGAGCATACATGGAGCTGTCAACTCCTATGAAAACAATGCCTTCTTCTGGAATCCCTCCTGAAGGACCCATCTGAGGCTGTTTTACAGTTAACACTTTTTAAATATAAATAGAAAAATACACTGTAAAATGACATTTTAAAATGCAGTATAGTAAATACATAAAGCAGTAAAAGTTGTTTATCAAGGATTATGTATTGCTGTACATAATTGTATTGCTAGACTTTTATATGACTGGCAGCCCAGTAGCTTTGTTTACACCAGCATCACCACAAACACATGAGTAACACGTTGCACTATGACGTTAGGACAGCTATAACATCACTACGTGATAGGAATTTTTCAGTTCCCTTATAATCTTAGGGCACCTTGTCACAAATGTGGCCCGTCACTTACTTCAACAGCGTTATGCAGTGCAGGACCATAATTAAGCTGATATAGGCGTAGGATGGTCCCAATTTACACATGATTACACAAAACTCAGAAAGACTCTATGGACAGATGCCCAAAACTGTTAGCCTGCTTAGCACTTCCAAACCTTTCCATAAGGCAGTCCCCCCCAGGCAGGTATGCACATAATCTCACCAGTTTGAGTTATAATCACTCTGGCTGAAAATTACAATGAATTGTCTCAATGGACTGCTTAGAATCTCCTGGGAATCTTTTAAAACTCCCAATCCTAAGAGAGCACCTATGTGAAGTTAAATGAGAATGTCTTTGGGTATGAACCAGATATCAGCAAATACATAGTGAAGGTTGAGAACCATTGCTCTATCTCCAACTTTTCCAGTGACCTTCACACCATTCCTTTTTTTCCTTTTGACAAGAGGGATCTCCTGATAAACTGATGAGCACAGAGCCCAAGAAAAAACAGAGTAGAAGCAAGAGAATGGCGAGAGAGAAGACAGTTGGGCTGATGGGCAGCAAACACAACGGATTGTAGTAGTATGAGCAAAAATCTTGTGCACAATAATTTATTATAAAATAGAAGAACAGACTGCTTTGATTTGAATTCTATTGATCATAATAGACAAAATTTAACAGGAAAAAAGCATAGGTCTGTAATTTGGTGAAAAAAATCAACTTACACATGTAGGATGAGGGAGAGCTGACTAAACATGAACCAACATGGTGAAAATAAAGGAGTGTATTAGCTCAGGCTATAGAATGAGTACTATAGTACTATAGAATGGGTGATTTAATTAACAGAAGTATTTTGCACAGTTCTGGGGGCCAAAAGTCTAAGATCAGGGGGCCCTCATGGTCAATTTTTGATGAGGGCTGTCTTCCTGGTTTGTAGATGGCTACCTTTTTGCTGTGTGCTCACACAGTCTTTCTCAGTGTCCTTAAAGAGAAGGAGCTTTGGTGTGTCTTCCTGTTCTTATAAAGGCACCTGCCTTCTCTAATTAGGGACCCACTCTTATGACCTCATTTAATTTTTATCACCTCCTCACAGGCCCTGTCTCCCTATACTATCACATTAAGGGTTAAGGTTTCAACATATGAATTTAGTGGGGAGAGGAACAAAATTCATCCCATAACAAGGAGATTTGGTTGAGTCTGGGCAAACTATAAATCAATGATGACTGCCAACATTTGTTTTTATGTGGATACAAATAAAAATGATAGTGATTATTTATGGAGGTCTACCATGGGGCAGGCACTGTAACACAGTATAATACATAATACATGGACTTTTGTTTATATATATATATATATATACACATATATATATATATATATATATATATACATATATATATACTTATTTAATGTATGGGGAGAGACTCGTAGGATTGTCCCAAGAAAACCTCTGCAAGGTCATGAGAAGGGGAGTTTCCCATTTCCGGTAAGAGCTGATTGTATCCAAATTAACCTGCCATGTTACCAGCATCCCATGTCCTCCAGTAACCTGAAATTAATTTCTCAGAAAGTCACCAGGTACCATCAGCTAGGGCTCAGACAACTCTTTGCAGTTGGTGTCTAAACCCTGGTAATTGCCTGAGCTCTAGCTCGTATTTGCATTTGAAGAAGGTAGATGAGGAGGCAGGATCCCTCTCTGGGAACACAAACCTGCCTATATCCTGCAACTTTTTCCAAATCTGTGCAGGTGTCCCCATGATATAGGACAGTGTGCCACTTCTGGATGAACTTTGGGTGGTCCATTTCCTCAAAAAATCCTCTTTCCCAAGCAAGTCTATTTTTAAATCCTATGCTTCTCAAATGTTTATGAACATATAAAATACCTGGAAGGTATTTCTGGAGGATTTCTGTAAAATGCAGATTCTAATTCAATCTGTTTGCAGGGTGCCTAAGCTTCTGCAACTTTTAAAAGCTCTAGGCGATGCCACTGCTGCTGAAACAAGGGCCATGCTTTGAGTAATAAGTATGTTTTGAATAACATACTTTGAGATATGGTGATGTACTTGCCTTCTCTATCTTCCTATCACTCCTTTGATCCTGACAGCCATCTTCTGAGGATTCTTGTTTCTAATCCTAGCCATCATTTTGTGTATTAGAAAAATTAAGGCCAAAAGAGACTATGGAATCATAGAATAAGAGACAGATACAAAAGTTTCAGTTATGTCTTTTGGAAAAGAGACAATGTACCTCTTTCTTCTTTCTCTCCCTTTACAGTTTCAGTGATATTATTTTGAAGAATTATAACTCACTTTATGATTATCCAAGCTATTTACTTTTGCACCAACCTATTAGCTCTGGGAAAACACAGAGAAAGATTCTGCATTTCGATATGAGCCACAACTCACCAATCAATTAACTGTCTTTCTTGGACCTAATTAGCTATAAGTTAGTGGGTGGCAGCTAGAACTGACTTCAGAAACAGTTAAGAAGCCACCAGTTGGGTAATGCTGGAAAATTTTATTTTCCTTTATTTTGATTTTTCTTAAACCCATGACACCTAGGACAGAGAAGAATGAATAAAAGATTGAATAAATGTATTGATAAGTAAATGAGATTCTTGTGTTAGGCCCAAAGGTTGAATGGGTCATTCTTCTCTAGAAAAACCAGGAGATGATTAATCAGATAGATAGATAGATAGATAGATAGATAGATAGATAGATAGATAGATGACATATACACATACAAATGTATATATACATATATGAGTGTTTTTTACTGTTCAGTATCATATATTTTTATTTAAATGTATATATAATGTGTACAACAGACATATGCATGTATCATACAAAATAAGCATAAAGAAGCAAATACTTTTATGCTTTATGCATGTCCTTCAAATGAACTAATCAGCATCACTTCAAAATGATACCAAAACCACGTGATTCAAAAAAGAGATAAATTAAACTCATGAGCTGGTCTGTATTCTGCCCATTTAAAATAATTTACATGAGTTTCAAAGTGATATTGTAACCAGGTTCACTTCACTGAACCTATTTGCATATTTATCTGAATGCAAAGCACAGAAAGAAAGTGAATTGCTGTTTAGCTTTCTTCCCTGGAGTTCTCTGCATGATTCACCTCTTGCTGATGGGCATACCAAAGCCCCTAGGGAAGCATTTACAAAACAGGCTTACAAATTTGTTTATGTGTAATACCCTCTTCACCAAAACAACAAAAATCACCACGATCGTGCAACTAAAGCAACTCCTTCCATTAAATCTGCTGTTCCTACTCATTTTCCACTCTATTCTTATTTTGTACAGTTTTAATTTGAAATTATTATTCTATTTAACCCCTTAAAAGTTATTTTACATGTGTAACAAGACATCAACTGTTCATTAAGTACCTCTTCTAAGCTTGGCTCTATATGAGGCACTGGGTAGAACCAGATACAAGTTTTAATGAGTCATTTTCTCATTATTATAAGAATAAAATATATAAATATTAAAATTCTAAATAATATTAGAGGATATTATATTGATTCAGTTCACCCTCATTTCCAGCTCCAATGCTTCTAAGAGTTTTAGTCATTTGTAATTATTTCTTCTGTATCCCTCCAGGATACATTTATGTGCATGTGGCTGAGCTTCTGTAGTATACCCTTAAGTTATATGCATCTGTCTTTCTATATTTTCCAAGTAAACTTAATCTTCCAAAACAAACAAATATAACTTCTACACTTTTGGTGTTATCCTCAAAATAGTAAATAACATAGATTCTTGAATATCAGTGCCTGGCAATGTATTTGTTAACTCATCAGACCTTCATATCCTATTCCCATGAACCCATTCTGGTTTGGGTATTTAACTCTGTGTATGACTTTTTCTCTCAACTCCTACTACATTAATCAAACTGTAATTTAAACATCTGAATCAACTTACTTATTTCTGAAATATTGGGCTCCTTTTAAAAAGGATTACTCTGCAATTTCTCTATTTTATAATTCTACTGTGTTTTACTGGCTTTACTTGAAAGAAAGGCATTTGATATACAGGTCTATTCGATATTTCACCAATCACACAGTCAGTTACTGTATGCTTATATAGGAAGTCTTGAATTCAGTTAATGTGAGTTTTCCATTTTGTCGTTGTTTACTAATATGGTTTTGGCTATTTGAAGACTTTTCATTTTCATAAACATTTTAGAATCATCTTGTTAATTTCTATGTAAAATCCTCCAGGGATTTTTACTGAGATTGCAAAAAATCTATAAATTTGGGGAAATTAAAATAAAAACAATATTGAGTTTCCTGACTCATTAACATCATTTTATATCTCCATTTATGTACATCTTCTTTAATTTCTGTCAATAACACTTTTTAGTTTATAATGTAGAGGTTGTATACATATTTTTGATATTTTATCTCCCAGGTTTTCATATTTCTATGTTATTGTAAGTGGCACTGAATTGTGTAATACTATTTTCCAATTATTCATCAGTAGTATATAAAATACAGTTGGATTTTGACTTTGTTTTGCTATTTTGCTAAGCTAACTTGTTGGTTCTAGTAGATATTGTACAATCTTTAGGATTTTGTACATAAATAATTATGTTTCCTATGAATAAAGACAGTTTCATTTCCTTTCCAATATGTATAATTCTTTTTTATCTTACTTTATTATACTGGTAGAATCTCTATAAAAATGTTGAATGGAAGTGGTAAGAGCAAACATCCCTCCCCTTTTCCTGATATTAGGAATAAAACATTCAATTCTTTATTAAGTAATATTAGCTGTAGATTTTTTCATAGATGCCCTTTATCAGTTTTAGGAAATTCTCTCCTATTTGTTTTTGTTTGTTTGTTTGTTTTTCGTTTTGAGACTAAGTCTTGCTCTGTCACTCAGGCTGGAGTGCAGTGGTGCGATCTCAGCTCACTGCAACCTTTGCTTCCTGGGTTCAAGCGATTCTCCTGCCTCAGCCTCCTGAATAGCTGGGACTACAGGCAGGTGCCACCATGTCAGGCTAATTGTTTTTGTATTTTTAGTAGAGACGGGGTTTCACTATGTTGGCCAGGCTGGTCTTGAACTCCTGACCTCATGATCTGCCCGCTGCGGCCTCCCAACGTGCGGGGATTACAGGCATGAGCCACCATGCCCAGCCTCCTATTTCTGTTTTTTTGGAGGGTTTTATTATGAGTGAATGTTGAATTTTGTCTCATGCTATTTCTGTACCTATTTAGATAATCGTATACTTTTTTCTTTTTTAAGTATGATATTATGATGAATTACATAACATGATTCTTACATGTTCATAAAAGCCTGCATTCTTTGTAATTATTTTCTTATCATTTCCATCTTTCTCTTTGTCTCAGTTTAATTTGTTCTGCTTTTTCAAGCTCCTGCACAGTGAATCTTAGTTATTTTAGACTTTTATTCTTTTCTAATATAAGCATTTAGTACTGTAAATTTCTCTCCAAGCACTTCAGCTTTATCCTATAAATATTTTTTTTATATATTTGGTTTTCATTTTCATCTGGTCAAAACATCTTTTTATTTTCTTTCTGATACCTTATTTGGTCCATGGGTTATTTAAAAGTATATGGTTATACTGCAATTGCCTAGGAATTTTCTATTTATCTGTCTGTTGATTTTTAGTCTTATTCCATTGTGTTCAGAAAACTTTGTCTGATTTCAATTATTTTAAATGTACTGAGTCTCAATTTTTGCCACAGTTTATGATCTTGATAAACTTTCCAAGTGTACTTTCAAATAATGTGTGTTTGTCTGCTGTTTAGTGAGGTTTTCTGTAAATATCCATTAGATCAGGTTGGCTTTTGTTTACTGGTTCTATCAAATACTAAAATGATCACGGTTGAAATCTGTAACTCTAATTATAGATTTTTATATTTCTTTTTTCAGTTCTACTTCTGGCTTACAGATTTTTGAAGGTAGTTTATTAGATGCATGCATCTTAAGTCTGTTTATGTTCTCCTGATGAATTTACCCTTTTATCATCATGAAATAATCCTCTTTGATTCATTCATATTGCTTGGTTTGGAATGTACTTAGTCTGATATTAATATAGTTACTTCAGCTTCCGCTCATGATTGTTTTAATAGTATATATTTTCCATTCTTTTAACTTATTTGAGCCTTTAATAAAGTGTTTCTTTTAAACAAAATTATGTCCTGCTTTTTTATGCAATCTGAAAATCTCTGCCTTTTATTCTGAGCGTTTACTTCATTTACTTCTTATTTAACAACTTTATTAAATATAATTTAGATATAATACATCAACCAATTTTAAATGTACAATTCAATGAGTTTTCGTAAACTCACTAGGTTCCATAATCCAGTTTTCAAATGTTTACATCACATAAAATCCTTTATGCCCATTTACAATTAATTCTTATTTCTATGCCCAGACCAAGACAACCACCAATATACTTCTGTCCTTATAGATTCTTCTTTTCTAACGATTTCAAATAAATTGAAACCTATGTGTATTTTGTGTGGTGGTCTCCCTTCCTTCCTTCCTTCCTTTCCTTCCTTCCTTCCTTCCTTCCTTCCTTCCTTCCTTCCTTCCTTCCTTCCTTCCTTCCTTCCCTCCTTCCCTCTCCTCCTCCTCCCTTCTTCCTTCCTTCCTGCCTGCCTGCCTTCCTTTCCTCCTCCTCCTCCTCCTCCTCTTTCTTCACTTAGCTTAATGGTTTTGAAGTTCATCCATGATAAAGCACGTATCAATATTCATTCTTTCTCTTTTTTACTAGTATCCCACTTCATTGATATGCCACATTTGCTTAACCATGTACCAGTTAATGGATGTGTTGGGTCATTTAGATGTAACTATTGTAATGTAAACACTCAATTTCAAGTCTCTGTGTAGACATAGATTTTCATTTATCTTGGACGTACTTAGGAGTGGTATTGCTTTGTCCTCTTCTAAAGTGTATTAAACTTTTTTTTTAAAAAAAACTGCTAAATTGTCTTCCAAAGTGGCTGTTTTTACATTCACACCAGCAATTTAGAGTCACATTTCTCTAAATTCTCATCAATATTTGGTATTGTTTGTCTTTGTAATGAAACTCATTCTGGTGAGTATGAAATGGTATATCATTGTGATTTATTTATTTTTTCTAGAGACAGGGTCTTGCTGTGTCATCCAGACTGGAGTGCAGTGGTGTGATCATATCTCACAGCAGCCTTAAACTCCTGGGCTCAAGTGATCCTCCCACCTCAGCCTCCCAAGTAGCTGGGACTACTTGGGAATATCTTCTTTGGAATGTGACACCACACCTAGCTAATTAAAAAAAAAAAAAATCTTGGTAGAGACAGGGTCTTGCCATCTTGTCCAGTTTGTTCTGGAACTCCTGGACTCAAGCGATCCTCCAGCCTCAGCCTCTCAAAGTTTTAGAATTACAGGTATGAGCCACCTCAGCAGCCTCCTTGTGATTTTAATTTGCATTTCCCTAATGACTAATAATGTCAGTAATCTTCTC
Source organism: Pan troglodytes (assembly GCF_028858775.2). Taxonomy (NCBI): domain Eukaryota; kingdom Metazoa; phylum Chordata; class Mammalia; order Primates; family Hominidae; genus Pan; species Pan troglodytes. Next base: position 151,768,541 of record NC_072404.2, on the reverse strand, counting down.
GTATGCTTATTAGCCATACCTTCATTGGTAAAGTCTCTATTTAAATCTTTGTCCATTTTGTCAGTTGGGTTGTCTTCTTATAATTGCATTGTAGGAATTTCCATTTACTTTTAATATCATTATTAATGTAATTGAGTCTGAATCTACTTTCTTGGGATGTTTCTTTTGTTTGCCTCATTTCTTCTTCCTTACTTTTTTTCTATTCTGCCTTTCATTGCACTGCATTTTCTTTTTATTGAGACAGAGTCTTGCTCTGTCACCCAGGCAGGAGTACAATGGCGCTATCTGGGCTCACTGCAACCTCCACCTCCTGGGTTCAAGCAATTCTCCTGCCTCTTGAGTAGCTTGGATTACAGGTGGCCGCCACCACGCCCAGCTAATTTTTGTATTTTTAGTAGAGAAGGGGCCACGCTGTGGCCAGTATTTTGGCCACGCTAGTCTCAAAGTCCTGACCTCGGGTGATTCGCCTGCCTCAGCTTCCCAAAGTGCTGGGATTACTGGCATGAGCCACTGCACCTGGCCGCGTTCTCTTAAATTCTATCCTATCTCCACCAGTGGTATACTATCTATAACTCTGTTTTATTTTTATGTGATTGTTCCAGAGTTTAAATCCTATCTGATTACATTTTAACTTTAAATAATATTAGATCACTTCATATATAGTACAAGAACGCTACACCAGTCTACTTCCATTTTCCCCTCCCAGCCTTTGTGCTATTGTTGTCACACATTTTGCATCTATAAACACCCAATATATAGCTATTTTTATTTTTCTGTAAGCAGTCAACTACCTTTTAAATAAATTAAAAATGAAATAAAATCTCTTCTATGTTTGCCTACATATTTATTATTTCTAGTGACTGCTATCCCTTTATGTACATTCATATTTCCATTCAGTATCATTTTGTTTTCTACCTGAAAACAAAAGGAAGAGCTTCCTTTAACATTTCTTGATATGCTGGCCTACTAGTGATAAATTCTCTCAGCTTTGTGTACCTGAAAAAGTCTTTCGCTTTTTAATTAGAAAAAAATCATTAGTGTTGCAATGAAGAACAGGAAAATAAATGAACTATACAAGAAATAAAATACTGAATTGAGATAGAATTCTAGGTTGACAAATATTTTTAAATTTTAGTACTTTAAGAATGTCACTCTTTTGTCTTATAGCTTACATCATTTTTAATAATTCTATTGTTACTATTTTTGTTAACTTTTAAAATGTTCTCTTTATACTTAATTATTAACAATTTGCTTACAATGTACCTTGATACGGCTTTCTATATTTCCTCTACTTGAGGTTCACTGACTTTCTTGGATGTGTGGGTTTATTGTTTTCAGCAAATTTGAAATATTTCTAAATGATGATTTTTTTTTCTGCTTCCTCCCTCCACTTTCTTATGTCCTTCTGGGATACTAATTGTACTTATATTATACTCAATGCTTATTATTTTCCCACAGCTCATTGAGACTATTTTCTTTTTTTTTTTTTAACCATTCTTTATTTGTGCTTCACTTTGGGCTGTATCATTTGCTATGCCATCAAGTTCACTGATATTTTTTGTAGAATCTAATCCGCTATTAATCCCATCTGATAGTGTTTTTTTTTTCATTTCATATACTATACTTTTATTTCTGAAAGTCCTATTTTGTCTTTTGTAAAATATCCACTCTATTTTCAAGATGTTCAATTTTTCTCTATTACATAGCATATTTTAAATCACTGTGTTTTTTTTATCCTTGTTGAATAACACCATCAACTCTGGCATTTGGGGTGTGTTTTTATTGATTCTTTCTCCTGGTCATTTGTCATATCATCATTCATCTTTGCATGCCTGGTAATTTTTTATTGTTTACCAAACATTGTGAATATTATGTTTCTTGTATGCTGCTGGGTTTTTCTGCATTTTAAAAAATATGGTTTGACTTTATTCTGGCCATGCAGTTAACTTACTTGTGAGTCAATTTGATCCTTTTAAGTCAAGCTTTTACATTTTACTAGGGCAAATCTAGAGCTGCCTATGTAATATAGCCCAACTACTAAAACCCTTCTGAAAATTCTGCTAGAAGTCCTATGTATTAGAAGATCTTTCCACTCTGATTACTGGAGACCTGAATTGTTCCCAGACTTATAATAGCTCCAGGAATTATCCAGCTTACAGATTTCTTGTGACGATGTCCCTGGGCTTGGATGGTTTCCTCATACGCATGTGCAGCTCTGTATTCAGCCAGAAGGAAACCCTTCTAGAGATATCCAGAGGGCCCACTCTCTCTCTCTGTCTCTCTCCAGCTCTTTTATCTCTGGTATTCTGCCCCAAAATTTTAGCCATTGTGGCTTCCTCAAACTTTGTTCTCTAGTTCACTGACTTAGGAAGAATACAAAGTTGTTTGAATTCCCTCTCCATGCACTCTGGCCTAGAAATTGCTTCCAAGATAATAGTTATTGGAATCGCCTGGTTTGTTTTTCTTCTCTCAAGGATTCCAGTCCTATGCTGACTGCTGTCCAATGTCTAATCTTTGGATTTTGGCGTATTTTGTCTGGTTTTCTTGTTTAAAGATGTAGATTAAATCTGGTCCCTAGCTAGAAACTGAAATCCTCTGTTTCATCTCTTTAATTTTTCTTTGCTGATAGATTTTTAAATACCAGACCTCCTTGTATTTTATTTTAACATGTTTCATGTGCATCTTCTTTAAAAATGTCTACATTTTCTTACATAATCACAATTTCATTTTTATGCTACAGAAATTAACAATAATTCTTTGGTTTATCTACCACTTAGCCGTAAGCAAATTACTCCAGTTTTGTTCAAAATGTCTGTTTATAATTGAGTTGTTTGAATCAGGATCCAAACGAGATTTACACAATTTACTTTGTCATCTTTTCTTTCTTCTTTTTCCACTAGTCATTGACTTGTTTGAAAAAAAAATTTCCATATCCTGGGTGCATCTGTTTTCTTTCCTGTGACAGTATTTAGCTTATTTATCTAAATGAAAGTTAGCTCTAGAGGTTTGATTAGATAAGGTATATTTATAAATGTTTCATATGTATTATTTTATTTTCTGAAGTATATGTACTTTACATTGTATCACATCACAAGGCACATAATATCTGATTGTCTTATTTTTATTATACTAACATTAATCAATTGCTTTAGATTGTGAAAGTATAATTCTACCATGATATATTTTCCCATCTACCATTTATTTCGTGGATTCATCCATTGATAACCACTGCATGAATTAATTCTTCCATTATGAGTTACACAGTGACAATTTTCTAGTTCTATTATTTCTTTCACATTTATTAGCTGTAATTCTGCAGGTAACTTTCTTTTGTTAGCTAGATTTGGTGTCTCTGACATATAGTTCATAGAGGAAGATCTCAATACATTTTTAAGTTTTTCTCTTTAATTGCTAATTTTCAGAGTAAGGATTTACTCCCTTCTTCACTTTCAGTGATGTCTAATGAAATGAGTATGCAAAAACAGTATTAACAAAGCAGATCTGAGACTGCATATCTTTACAAAGTGCTGCTTAAAAGATTGGCTTTTGGCTGGCATCTGGGAACTTAGAAGTCAGAAGGACTCCTAACAATGCCAGAACTGATAAGGGTGGCTCATTGTACGTAAATTTGTTTGTCGAAACAATGTGGTTTGTGCTGAATACCAGCCTTCCTGTGCCTGGAATTTTGGTGCATGCTAGGCAGATCGTTCCTACGTGACCAGCCTCCAATTAAAACCTTGGGCACTGAGTCTCTAACAAGGTTCCCTGACAGACAACACTTCACGTTTTGTTATACCTCATTGTGGGGAGCACTAAACGCACTGTGTGTGACTCCACAGAGAAAGAGCTCCTGGAAACTTGAGCTTGGTTTCCCCTGGACTTTACTGCATGTGCCTTTTCCTGCTTATTTTGCTTTGTATTCTTTGACTGTAATCAATTTTAGTCAGGATTACACTACATGCTGAATCTTGTAAGTACTCCTAGTGAATCATTGAACATGGGAACGGTTTTGGGGAGTCCTCACACAGTGAACTTGTTTGGATTTGTGGCTTTTTTGTCATTTTTTCCTCTTAGTATTGTTATAATTAATAGGCTTTAATATAATAAACATGTTTCAATAAGTTTTTTTCATTATTCTTTTTTGAAGCAAAATTGTCTCAACTTTGGCAAATAGTAGCTCTTTCATGTTTTTTCTCTTGATGCAACACAGTCATAGTTATCTTAGTTTCCAGCACAATATGGCCCAGGCTAATCTTGAAAACATTCTATCCCAGATCTGAAATAAGCCATTCCTGCAAGTAAATAATACTTAAAACAATATTTAAGCTGCAATCTGAGCACTAAGTATGCTCTTGTTAATTAATGGTTATTAATGTTTTCATCCTTTTAAGTGGACAGAGCTAGGAAATATATGAGTTGTGAAATGAAAAAAAAAAGAGTCCACCTGATAATCTCAATTAAAATTGTATACTATGAGATTTCTACTTATTTGATTTTCTACTTCTATCTCTCTTCTATTACATTGAAAATTGTGATTACTGATGTTAAAATAATTACATATTTATATCCTACAATAGATATAAGAGTTTTGAAATAATACCAATGTTGTTACTAACAACGAAAAAACGGAATAATTTAGTTGCAAAATGTGTTTGCAACTCTATTCATCCTTAGAATACATCACACTAAATATATATAGTCAAAATATTGTTTCTAAAGCAATCAGATATAATTTTTTCTCTCTGTAGTAATGTCATCAACTTAATATGTAGTTAAGTTCATTTATTTTAGTTTTGAATTTGTAGGAATTACTCTACTGTATCTTTTTTATTTAATTTTTAAAATGTAAAGCTTTCATTAGTTTCAAATGTCAATGTTATTTCACAAGGTATTTTCACAGAAATCTTGCTTTTATACCTGTTTTCTTTGCTGAATGTTTTATTATATAAATATACATACATATACACAAGCGGCTATATATTATATATACCCTTCTGAATCTTACCTTTTTTACTTGCTAATTAATACATCCTGGAAGTTACTCCATATCAGCTTATAATAGAGAGCTTCCTCATTCCTTTTTACAGTGACACAGCATTCCATTGTGTGAATGGATTACTTTGTATTCAACAAGAACCTATTAATGGGCATCTGGAATGTTTCTAAGCTTTTTGCTTAAAACATCATTTTTAATGTGTAAGTTATACGAATGTAATACAAGTGATTTAGCTAACCTCATACTTGCAAACATTTATTTCCCATATTTTATCATTACAATAAAAAATACTCTAGAGGGAATCTTTTCACAAAAATCTATAAATAAATCCTGAATTATTTTCTTAGAACAAACTTCTGGAAGTGGAATTTCTGGGTCAAAATCTTTGAACTTATTTAATTTTTTATGCCCATTGGTTTGAAGCCTATTTAGACAGCTCTGACATATAGTAATCCTGATACTAATTCCCAATTTGATCATTCAGTAACATAATTCTGTCATCCTAAATATAGAGTTTTTTCTAATCTAAAACTTATAGACATCAAAAAGTTGAATTTAAAATAGTAATAGAAACTATTTTAATATATGAATATATTCTCCACTACGGGAATACCTGCGACATGAAGGTAAGTTTGATCTGTCAAACCTACTGAACAAGGCTTTCATTGAAGGTGGCATACAATGAATTTTATCCACATAGATTGCTCTAATTTAAGTTGTTAGTGGAGTGTAAGTTGAGTATTTGCTTTGAGTTTTAAGGACAAGTTTTTTTTCTATTGCTTTATTTTTAAATATGTCCTTTTGCACATAGTATGCAAATGTGGAAAATTTTGAAGCCATTGCCAAGTTCCTTAGAAACCTACAAATTTGACATTGCTGAAAAGATAATGTGCTCTACAGTGTTCTCATTGAGAAGCTGCCAATAGGCACAAGGTTACCGACTCTGAGTCAAAAGAAGAAACTCAAGAAGGAAAGGAGTTGGGATCGTCGTCCTTCCTCTAGATAAGCATATAGACCTTGAATAATTTTTCTTGAAGAAATACTTCCTGAGAAACATACAACATTGAGGAATTAACTCTAGAAGATTCCACGGAAAGCCACTTCTACAAGAATCCCTAGGGAAAATATATTTGACCAGTTTATGTTTTGATTCTGACCAAGGAAGCAAATAATGAACCAAGTGCATACCTAGGGATGTACTTACCACATAACAGATTATGTTCATGTGAGGACTGCTTGTATAAAGCTAAAATTCCTGCTAATTACCAAACACAAATTCAACAGAACAGAAATCCTCGACCAACAGAAACCATTAATGCCCAACATTCCAGAAAACTATCTGGATGGACAGAGAGAAAAATAATTCTGATAAGATGAAGAATCTGGAGATAAAAGTTCTATGCCATAGTCAGGAAAGTAAAATATCTTATAGTACCAGATATAAATTCAGTGACTGACATTACACAATATCAATGACTGACACCAATCAGACTATAGGGAGTGATGGGTAAGATGACACATTACTGAGTGCTCTCCCATCTAAAGATACTAGTGGCTACTCAGGGGCAGCTAACAGTTGCTACTAAGGAATTTGGGCCCAGTATCACCATATTGTCTGATTTTATTAAGAAAAGTCAGAATTTGTATGAAAAAATCAGACAGTTACATGTACAACAAATTTTTTAATTTAAAAAAATCTATATAGGCCAATCAAAACAGGTCTGCAGGCCCCTAATTTGTTATCTCTGTAATTGTCCTCAGGTTACTGGGCCTTAGGAATATCAATGACTGACACCCATCAGACTATAGGGAGTGATGGGTAAGATGACACACTAATGAGTGCTCTCCCATCTAAAAATGCTAGTGGCTACACAGGGGCACCTAATAGTTGCCACTGAAGAATTTGGGCACAGTATCACCATACTGTCTGATGATATTAAGAAAAGTCAGAAAATTTTGTAAGAAAAAAAATCAGACAGTTATGTTTACAACAAATTTTTTAATTAAAAAAATCTATGTAGGCCAATCAAAACAGGTCTGCAGGCCCCTAATTTGTTATTTCTGTAATTGTCCTCAGGTTACTGGGCCTTAGGAATCTGGTTATTACTATTGGGCCTTACCATCCCCTTACCCAAGAGGAGTCACTGTTCAAGTACAATGAACTTTACCAGAGAAGTCCATCTATTTCTTTTAGGGCAATATATAGTTCTTACTGACTTTGAATTGCACAAGTTCTGTTACCTCCTAAGTTAACAATGTCAGTTCAAAATACCCTTCAAATATCGTTTATTTTATAAAAACTGTAAAGCTAAAATAGGAATATAGCTTGCCAAGTTTCAAACTAGTTCACAGTGATGGAATTCAAGCTTTTCTCATCTTGTTAATGAAAATGGCACACTGAGCATTTCACGTCTTCAGCATTTTATGCAAAGATGCTGATGTAGCCCCTGGAAATAAAAGACTCATCCCCCAAATAATTAGTTGATTAATCTTCTCACTGAGATGACCAGATATTTTGGTGCTGTACATAAAATATTACTTGCAAGATCACAGGCTGGAGTTGATAAAATATCAACTGGCATAGTATTAAATTTATTTCCATTCCTTTTTCAAAGGCAGTAACTAATGCCTTTTACTACTAATTTTAATCCTAGAGAACTTTTTCTTCCACATAAAACATCCATGCCCCTTCTTCCATCACTCTGCCTCTCACCACTCCCACTCTACCAACATGATTTTATTAGTATGAGGGAATTCAAAGTTAGAAAACATTGTAGATTATCCTGGTCAAATCTGTCATTCAGTGAAGAATTAATGCTATGGAACCCCCAACAAATGACCATTTAGTCTATGCTTAAATAGCTGGTGAATTTCATCTAGGCCCTAAGAATTCTGGCTAGTATGGAGAACTGGAAAACTGTGTCTTGGAATTCTCTCACCCCCTATCCCATCTCAAGTACACACATAATAAAGTGAAACATACCTGCTATTAACTCTCACCTATCATATTCTGCTCTCTTGTTAGTAATCCTCAGCACCAACAAACACCCAACAGACTGGCGTCCCAAGCACCAGTCGTGACTCACAAGTATCTGATTATTTAAAGCAGTGAAATATCACATTTGGCACCTCTCCTGAGAGGCAGCTGCTGTGCTTAGCTGGTGTGTGAGCAGTTGGTGGGTCCTGCCCACTGGCAGGCCAAGTCAAAAATAGTGCCCACGTCAACAGTCAAAACCACACATTTCACTGAAATTCCAGAATTTGTGGGGCTAACTTGGCCAAAACAAGGAGACAGAAACCTGTATGAAAGTCAAGGCAAATAACCTTCCTAGACTGCTGGCCTATCTGTCCTCAAAGGAGAGTACAAATTACCGACTTTGTGGAATTGGTCTGAATTGCTTGAGTTTGTGATAAAATGCATTACCATTAGAAATCAGATGAGTTAACTATGGATAATTTCAAAATAAAAACAAAAAATTATTTCAATTATTTAAAGGAAAATATATTTTGTTGTGGGATATGGGTGCATTTTGAAATTTGATGTAATGTGGTACAGGATCTCTAATAGTACAGGTAAATGACTAGGGCTTCTAGAGCTCATAAAACAATGTTCTCAAAGCTGTCTTCATTTCTCCTATTTGTGCTCATGGCTCAGTTACTACTTTGGTCAGTTACATATTTTGAAAATATCTTCCAGTTAATGTCTTTCCACTTTTTTTTTCAGTAAATTTACATGAAAAAGAAGTACTTCATTTAATGCATTTGGTTTTATTAATTTTTTCTTACACATTTTGTTTCTTGTGTATTTTAAAAACTATTTCCCATCATGAGATTTTTTTAAATTTAATTTTATTTTAAGTTCTAGGACACATGTGCGGGATGTGCAGGTTTGTTACATAGGTAAACGTGTGCCATGGTGGTTTGCTGCACCTATCAATCTATCACCTAGATATTAAGCCCTGCATGTATTAGCTGTTTTCTTCTAAAAGGCTTACAGCTTTGCCTTTCAGAAATAAGGCTTTAACATACCCAAAATTATTGTATATATATGTGGTGTGAGGTAAGAATCTATTATCTCTTTTTTTCTAGCATGAAAACAGATGGCTGGCATTGATCTTTTCACTTATCTGTAATACTAAGTCTTTTGCAAATCAAGAGTTCACAAATGTAGATTCTGTTTCAGGGCTCTTGACCCATCTTCATGAGTCAATTTGTCTACCAAGCATAAATATCACTGCATTAAATCTGTAACTGTAAAATAAGTCCTGATGTCTTTGTAAAGCAAGTTTCTACATTAGATTCTTATTCAGCAATGTTTTGGCCATATTTTCCCCCTAGATTTTTAGAATCAACTTGTCAAGATTCTCAAAAACCTCCTAGCTTAATTTGTAGATAACAGGTGTCTTTATGACACTGAGTTTTCCAGTCCACTAGCATATTACATCTCTTCATTTATTTAATTTTTTCCTCATGGCTTTCAAACAGTTTTGTAATTTTTTTCTATAAAGGTCTTATGCAGTTTTGTTAGTTTTATTCCTAGGTACCCTTATGCTTTGTGCTATCATGAATATTATCACTTTAAAATTATATTTATGTTTATTGATGATATATAAAAATTCAATTAAATTCTTTTATATCTTATAGCCAGTCACATTGATAAAATCTCTTATTAATTATAACAATGGGGTGAAGACATTTTAGTTTTTTAATTTAGGCAATCATTATCTGCAGATAATGATGATTTGCTGCTTCTTTTCTTTGTGTATTTTATTATTTTGCTTTTTTAGTATGCTGGCTGCACTTAATACACTAAAACACAGAAAATAATGTTAAATAGAGGCCGTTATGTTGGTCCATACTTATCTTGTTCCCAATTTTACAGATAATTTTTCAAGAATAGTAATATATTTTTACAACATTTCCAAAGATACATTTTTCAGGTTAAGAAGGTTTTCTTCTATTCCTACTTCAAAAATATTTATAATAAATGGTAGAGTGTTGAATTTTATCAAATTTCTTTTCCATGTTTTGAAAAAATATAGTACATCTAATTTAGTACATCTAAATATAGTACATCTAATTTATAGACAGCTTAAGACATAAACTACTCTTGAACTTCTGGGGCAAAAACACAATTTATAAAAGATGTGATCTTTCTATTCATAGCTATTTGGTTTGCTAATGTTTTACTCAGGATTTGCACATCCATGATTTCGAGTAAGATGGCCTATGACTTTCTTTTCTAGGTGCCCTTGTGTGGTTTTGTCAGTAAGGTAATACTAGCTTCCTAAAGTAAATTGAAGAAACATAATTTTATTTTCTATTTTTAGAAGAGATATAATAGTAAAATTATCCCTCAAAAGTTTAGTAAAATTTTTTGGGAATCACTCACTAGTTTTTCCTCTTTGTGGAAATAATTTAAATTACTCAATTTCTTTAATGGTTACAGAAGTAGTCATACTTTCTATTTTCTCTGTAGTCAGTTTGAATAAATTACGTTTTTCTAAACATTTGTATATTTCATTGTTTTCAAATCTGTTGACACAAAGTTATCCATGGTATTTTCTAACTTCCTTTTGAATCTCTTCTGTATCTGTAATTATAATTTTTTTTCTATTCCTAATATTGGATATATATGCCTTCTGCTTTGTTTTTGATTAGTCTCACCAGTTGCCTATTTTATTAATATTTTCAAAGAACAACTTTTGGTTTTGTTATTCCCACTACTTTATCTTTGATTTCCTTTATTAATTTCTGTTTCTAATATAATTATAATCTTTCTTTTACATTCTCTTGAGTATATTCTGTGTTCTTTAACTCTCTTAAGATGAATACTTAGCTCATGTAATTTTAACATCTTCTTTCACAGTAGTAAAAGAAGCCAAACTAGAATTTCTGACTAATAAGAATTACATATATTTCCATATCATGTTTCTATAGTTGCAGAAGTCCTAAAATATCATTTACATTTATATCTACTTTAAAATTATAGTGATTAGATGTTAACATATTAATAAAGAAGCACATATATTACAATTTTTAAAAATGATTTAATAACTATTCCTATGTAATTGGTTTTATTCGTACTTTCATTTTTTTAATTTTATGCATCAAGGATCACTAGTATGTGAAGGAACCGATACGATTTGTCAGATTTCCATAAAAGAAAAAGAAGTTAAAAAACACTTAGTAAAGCTTAATGCAGGATTCTCAGATTTAGCTTCCTCACTTTGCCAGAGGCCAAAATCTCTAGACACTAGTGTCTGTCTCATCTTCTTCCATGTAATCATACTTTACCATGCCCTGGTTTACTTTCTTTTTTACAACTTACTTCTCTCTACTGTATTCAACTCACTGGGTTTTATTTTGTTTGTTTATTTTTGCCCTTTGGTATTTTTCTTACTTTCTAGCAAATCCAATAAGGCATTAAATATTACATTTGTGGTAATTTTCAAAGGTCTCATTGTATTTCAGCAACAGGATATCTCAGACTATGTAGACAGTTAACCTGCTGGAAATAGAATTCTTGTCTAGGATTTTCCAACTTTTGCTTAAGCTAGGTTGGGAAAAAGATCTACCATAATTTATTTATAATTCTGACCTTCAGATTTATATTCAAAAAAGGTTCTGTTCCTTGAAGAGCAATTGTCCCCAGTGTGAGCTTATGTATCTTACATATCTAGCTCCAAACCATTCTTTCCTAGTGGCAAAATTCAAAAATTTAAATCTGGAAAACTAGTCCTCAAGTTTTTTTTTTCTCTTTCTTTTTTTTTATTATTATTATACTTTAAGTTTTAGGGTACATGTGCACAATGTGCCGGTTAGTTACATATGTATACATGTACCATGCTGATGTTTTAAGCATCTATTGCTGTCAACTATTTTGATAGGGACATATACAACATTCTCTCTCATGAAATAGGATTTAAATGACTATCACAGGCCATTCATGAAGCACAGTGCCTTGATCCTCCCTCAGGGCCTTGTCACCCTCATTCTTTCTCTGCTCCCTCAGCCCTTACAGCCCAGGCTTTAATATGACTCCTAAACTGACATTATCATCACCTAGTCAGTGCCTTACCTTCAAATTTTCTTTTAGAATGTCACACGATGACCAGCAATCAAAAGAATTCTGATTGCTATAATATTCATATTATGAAGATGTAATATTTATAATATATATAATATATATGTGTGTGTGTGTGAAAGGTGCCACCTATTTTGCTGATTTATATTAAAGCTATTTCCTAAATAATATCAAGGCTATAACCTGAATTCTATCAAGGCTAATGAGAGGAGCAATATTAGAACCATAATTTTCTTCTACTTTTCTTTCAAATAATTCCGTACTCGGTTGCTCTTATTTATGTTTCTCTAGCTGTACATGAGCAAGATTATCTCAAACACCTTTATCAGCATTAGTTATTATTGTTCAATTTAGGTTTTTCCAATCCAATAGGCAAAACTTATGACTATGACTTAACTTATGACTAGTGATGTTAAATTTTTATATGTGCTTTTACAAAAGCTGACTGAGTTATTCTAAAGTGAACTCATTGTCCTTTCAAAATGGACTCAATCTTCCAAACTTAGTCCAGATTGTGCTTACTGCAATAATTAACTGTTTGTTTTCATATAATCTTTTTAGATGAACTTTAGGAAGTAATTATTTTCAAAGGCAGTTAGATCCAATCCTCGTTGCCTTACTGCTCCAATTAATATATCATTTCTAATTCATTTACCTCAGTTATCCAGGGATTAAATTATATAAAGAAACTGAATGATTTGAAGTACCTAAATAATGGCATCAACTCTTTTTTGGGTATAAATACAGCCTGAGGATATTTTTATAAGATTTCAAAAAGCCATTTGATTCAGTCACAGCTTCAAACATTTATAGATTTTAGAAGAAAGGTCGTTAGAGTCAAATCCAGCCCTCTTATTTTGTAAATCTGAGAATTAAGATCCAGAAAGGAAGGCTGAGTTATCAATATCACACAGAAAGTGGTAAATCTAGGATTAGAACCCAGGTGGCCTGACACCTTTTCTACTGATTTATACCCATTTTGCGACTCTACAAATGTTTCCATTTTTGGAAAAGGATTTATGACAAATAACACACTTTATATATTCAGATAGACCTTTGTATGGAGACTCTAGAGGCTACCAAATTTTCTCTGACTAAGGATATCAATCCATTGGGATAGGAGGAGTATTTAAACCCACATGGAATGTGGGTTTTTTTTTTTACAGTTTTAAACTATTCAAAAATAATCAGGCTATATCCCACTGAGGAAGCGTGTTAGATAACCAGCAATAGATGATATTTCTGGAATTGTTCTTTAAAGATATTTCAGTGACACTTCAAGAAAAAAGAGCATGGCTAGAGTTAGGACTCAATAAGTTACTTTTTTTTATATAGCATCAAGCTGAACATGGAACTTAGTCCCTATATCAATTTCTACTTGAAAATCCAACCTACACAAATAATTTTACTTAGGTAAAATTTTAACCAAAGACAGTTCTCTCTGTAAGAGCAATTCTAATGCCAGCTGTTGAGATAACAACATTTTCTACTATATTATACAATAATCAGAGGGTGCTAGAAGGATTTAGTGTACACACAGAGTTCCCACAGCACTTATTTCACAATCTCTCAACTCTAGTTATCTTCTTCTATTTCTCTAAGTTCATTCCATTTCTGAACAGGTATTTCTCTCCTTATGAAAGTGACATTCTCATGCTAGTTCTACTGAAATCTCACCTTGTTCTTAGCCAAAGGTGTGTTTTTTGTATTGTTTTGTTTTGTCTTTTTAGCCTTTTTCTCCTTTCCTTCAATTTCCTATCTAGCCCCAAATGGCCACCAGCCCTTTGCCTAGCTGTTCTAAACAAAGGAAGAGTTAATCCAGTAATCTTCAACTTTTACAGAATTCTGCAGGTAAAAAAATCTTTTTTTTTTTTTTTTTTTTTTTTTTTTTTTGAGACAGGGTCTTGCTCTGTCACTCAGGCTAGATAGCAATGGTAGAATACAGTGCTGCGATCTTGGTTCACTGCAGCCTCTGTCTCCCAAGCTCAAGCTATTCTCCCACCTCAGCCTCCCAAGTAGCTGGGACCACAGGCACGTGCTACCATGCCCGGCTAATTTTTGTATTTTTTTTAACATGGTGTCTTGCTATGTTGCCCAGGCTTGTCTTGAACTCCTGGACTCAAGCAATCTGCCTACCTGGGCCTCCCAAAGTGCTGAGATTACAGACGCGAGCCACTGTGCCCAGCAAAAAAAAAAATCATGCTTTATTCACAGTTTTCAATTTTCAAGCCAAGCACCCAAATGTCTATTATTTTCTATTCTAGAGGTTTTGAGTCAAAATGTTACAGCCTCCCATTTACTTGCTACCATTAGCGTATACGGGCAGTAATTTTAAACTCCTACATTGAAAACAATCCCAGTGAAATTTCTGTTTTTTGCACTGAAAAGATGCCAGTCAAACAATGACGGTTATGTCTTAGTTCATTTGATCTGCTATAGCAAACGACTATAGACTGAGTGGCTTACAAACAACAGAAATTTATCTCTCACAGTTCTGGAGGTGGGAAATTCTAACACAAAGGCACTGTCAGATTCACCATCTGGGGATGACACACTTCCTCATAGAAGACTGTCTTCCCAGGGTAACCCCACATGGCTGAAGGGTTGAACAAGCTCTCTGGGGTTTCGTTTCTAAAAGCCCTAATCCTACTCATGAGAACTCTATCCTTATAACCTAATCACCTCCCCAAAGCCCCAACTCCTAATACCATTGACTTGAGAATAGAATTTCAACATATTAATTTTGAGGAGACACAAACATTTGGACCATAGCATGGTAGTAAGAATTTTCTTCCAAAATTCCGTGTCTTGTAATGATTTCATGTTGTTTCTCTCAAAATCAAGATGGCAGATGTCATTATCTTAGTACATCTTCATTTTAAAAAGAAATATTTAGTATTCATTCCATCTATGGAATAATAGATCCCAGTCTCATTTCCCCCTGATTTTCAGTCTCCGGGAGAAGTTCTCATTCAATTCATATGTAAAACCATTTTGTAATAAGGGAATTTAGCGGCACTTAAAGAGAGTTTCTATTGTACTCCATTAAGTAGCATGGTGAGTTAAGCAGCATTTGTGTAGCTCTTACAAGGGTCCCTGCTTCAATACTTCCAAATGCATTGCTTCAGGAGTCTTCAGACCCATCACATGTTTAGTTATAACTCTCAGTTGTGGAAATCATTTCCGTTTATGGATGTGTTAAACCTGTCACTGTTCTCATAAAATATTTTTTTCTCTATGGTTCAAGTTTATTCTTTCTGCCTTTTAACATAGCTATTTAGCTAGACAAAGAAGGAATTTAATTCAGAAGGAGGGAGGAGGTAGGCTGGAAGGAAAGAGGATGGACAAAAACTCAGAAGGGCACAAACATAGTCAGGTGCCACACAACCTAGTGAGTGTCAGTACAGGAGGAAAGTAGGAAACAGAATTGTGCTTGTAAATGGGTATTTTATGGGAAATACCACTCATGTCTTGAGAATGCTGTAGCAACCCTGTCAGCTGAGGCAGGCCTGATATGGATGAACAGTGCTCCATAAGGTAAGACTGGGTGTAACAGAGCTTCATGTATCCACCACCTCATGGGATTCTCCAGTTTTGTATTTTCTTGTTGCACTAGTTCTCAAATTACTAAAAATAACATGTTCCTCTCTTTACAAAGAAGAGATGCACTCTTTACTAAGAAAATACTGGAAATAGTTTTCTGGCCATTGAATTGTTTTTCCATAGCTGACCTCAATTCCTTCAGAATAAATCGATATTGTTGAATTGCCACACAAACACCTCACATTGAGTCCTTGTAAGTTGGCACGTTTCTCATACATGCTTAATATAACTAAGCTTGTTGATACACATAATTTCAGTTGTTTTTCAATTTTATGATCATCTATTAGTCAGAGACTAAGAAGGAAAAAACAGATGTATTATCTTAAAAACACAAAAACATGATTGACAAGCAAGAACTGGCTCCAAGCTACTTCCAATCAATTTCCTGAACAAAATATTCAGTCTATCTTCCCATATGAAGCAGACTTAAGTGAGGCAGTCTTATATAATACAAAATCTGCAGGGTCACTGTAAGCTAGAATTGAAATGTTTACTCCATCAGGTAAAGGATGAGGCTAAAATCCTCCCCTTAGGTCATAAAGGAAACTAGAGACTTAAAAGAAAATCTTCAAGCTATCATTCTTAATTAATCAGTATGAGGTTTTTATTGTTCTTCAAGTTCCAGGAGTTCTCATCTTTTTTTTTTTTTGTCTTTATTATCAATACCCCTTCCCCATCAAAGGGGAAACATATATATATGTGTGTGTGTGTGTGATCCTAAGTACCATGAACACTTCAATGTGTATGACATTTCAATCCAATCACATAACTAGAAACAACAAAATCTGTTTTCAGACACTGAGAAACTTTCCAATTTTTTTCTGTAGGTTAAAGAATCCCTATTCCAATAGCTTCTCCATACAGAACGTGATTTTCTAAATGAAACATTTTGGTTGCTCTCTTAGAGAATCTTCAAAATGTCCACATGTATCTAATCTGGCAGAACCCAAAAGAAGAATCTAGCAAAGCTCTGACTAGTGAATATTAATGTAAATCATACAACTCATCCTTCTGAATATTTGAATGTAGAATCATGCTGTCAGAAGAGTTATCTTCTAGTGATTTTCTCTCTATTGCATAGGTATAAAAGTAGGCTGGGAGCAATCTTTCTATGTATTTCAGCAATGTGGAGAAGAAACTATAAACTCCTACAACCACTGTCCTCTATCTCTGTGGGAACAGGTTCACGGTGCCTCCTGCTCCGGATTCTTTGAGTTACCAAGGAAACTGCATGTCACATAAATATACTGGGTATTCGAGAGGTATTCCCTGTAATACCATGGTATACTCCTCCATTTGTTTTTAACTAGGTCTCTTTGCTAGTGCATAACTAAGTAATAAAGCAAATTCCCACCAATGATTCTCTGAATTAGTAGAAGATCCTTGCAGCTGAGGAATGTACAATGCTGACAACATGGGGAAATTTGGTTCAAAGACAGTATATTAGTGTAGCAACGGCTCATCCTAGCAGGTAACATGCTATTCAGAAATGCCTGAGATTATCCAGGAGTCAGATGATGCTTATATGCCAAAAGTCTTAGAATTCTCCTGAAAGATCAGTAGTGCTGAGGAAGATGGGGCCAGGGAAAGAGTTATTCTCCAGCACTCTTCACCCTCACAGACCCTTCCCTTGCCCTTTCTTCCTCTTATGACAAAGTCCCAGCTTCACTTCACAGGATAAGGAGGAATTTTAGATGCTGAAATCACAGCAGGAAGAGGATGGAATAGCAACTGAGCTCTTGAAAGTTGTCAGGGTGTCAAATTGAATATCTGAAAAGCAATCAGAATATACGTACAGCAAAGGTGAATCTACTACCAACACATCACCTATATCTCATAATACTAAAAGAGTGTCTTTATCCTGGCTAGCTTAAAGCTCATCATAAAAACACTTGTGTTATAGCTGGCTTCTGGAAGGGAAAAGAGGCGGAGGTGAGAATGAGGAAAATCATCCAAGTGTAAGTTTAAAGGCAATTATAATATTCATTTATCCACATCCAAAAATTTTATCATAATTTTAAACATATATAAAAGTTAAAGAGTATAATAATCTGATCTACAATCACCCAGCTCCAACAATTGTCAAGCTCAAGTTATTTTGAAGCAAATCCCAGTTGTTAAATCATTTTATTCATAAATATTTCATAGGTCAATCTAAAATCATCATGACTTTTTTGAAAACATAACCACA
Organism: Pan troglodytes; assembly: GCF_028858775.2. Classification (NCBI taxonomy): domain Eukaryota; kingdom Metazoa; phylum Chordata; class Mammalia; order Primates; family Hominidae; genus Pan; species Pan troglodytes. The sequence continues at coordinate 151,750,664 of NC_072404.2, read as the reverse complement.
ATAACTGTATAAAAATTAGCAATAACTCCTTAGCACTAAGAAATACCCACAGTTAGTCTTCAAATTTATCTAATTTTCTAACGATTTTTGTAATGTATTTGCTCACATTGGAATCAAAATATATTACAATTGGTTGATATGTGTGTCTCTTAAGTCTTGAATCTATGTAAGTTCTCCTCTCCATATTTTTTATAATTTATTTGTTGAATAAATCAGACTATTTGCCCTCTGTATTTGGCCCAGTCTGTATTTTGCTGGTTTCCTCCCAGGGGTCACTTAGCATGTTCTTCTGTCCCCATGTATACTGATAGTTCTACCTAGAGGTTTCATTAGACTCAACTTTCTTTTTTCTTTTATGCAAGAATACCTTAGAAGTGAAGTGTGTACCTTCATCAGAAGGCATTTTAATGGCTGAATGTCTCTATTTTCTGATGTTAGAATCCTTTATTGTAATTGCCTACATTCTTTAATTCACTGGGCGGAATTTTAAAAGATTTAGGTAAGTCACAATGTATATATCCTGGAAATAGGAACTGGAGATTCAAAGATTAGTAAGGCATGTTCTTGCTCAGAAAAATCCTATAGCTTGAAGTGTGGGAAACAAACAGGCACAGAAAGACATTTTTATAATGCAAGGCAGACTCTGGTCGATACCAGGTAAATGCATAATTTGAGACTAAGTCTTACAGAACAGAGGAGACAGGTTAAGCAGCAAAGGGAGGCATCCCGGGTAAAGTCGGCTGCACAAAAAGCAGTTGTGCAGAAGACCACTGGGAGTATATAGGGGAAAGCCAGTCTCTCTGACCATTGATTTTCTTTGTTCAGATACACAATAAGGTTGATCTAAATGTTCTCTGAATTTCTTCCACCACTAAAGTTCTTGTATATAGCAGCTTGTATATTTAACCTGTAAGGTAGCCAAAATACTCACATATGTAACAAAAACAATAATCAGAAAAGCAAAGCAAATGATAAAATTCAATACAAAATAATTTGTTTACTCTTGAATTCAGCTTCTTCAATAAAAGTTTCCATTGGAGGAAGATAAATCAGTAATTAAGGTATTTCAGGCACTTCTGCAAAGAATTTTTTACTAATTTCAGAGCACTTTAAAATGCGACCACTCCAATTCTTTAATGAGTTAAGTTTAATATCAAATCATCATTTTCTAAGCACTTAGTGTATCATGGGAAGAAGTATAAATTAGGATAATAACATTTGGAGGAAGAAATTTAGAAATATTTGTTAATAAAATAAATTTGCATACATTCTGACTTAGCAATAATATGCTTTAAGTAATAAGTTTTACAGAAATACCAACACAGCTATGCAAAGACGTTGACTGCAGCCTTGCTTGTTATAACAGTAAACCGAAAAAATATATATACTCATCAATAGGGGATTCATTAAACAAGTCATGATTCATCAAAAATGAGTTACCAGGCATCCAAAAAATAAATGAGCTAGATCTCTAATACTAATAGGAACATCAGTCTCCAATTTCAAGTGAAATATTAAGTTAATATATTGGATATCAAGTTGAATTATTGTTTCAAAAAGTATATGCATATATATTTGTACTTATAATAGAAAAAAGTCTGAAAGTAAAAATCCAAATAAAAATTTTAATACTTACTTATAGGAAGTATAGTTATAGGAGATTTCTACATACCATGTTCTTTCTACGTTATTTCAATACTTCATATTGCTTTTCAAATTTGAAAAGGGACAAAATTTTCTTTTAACCAAAACTTTTTTTCCTTGATACATTTCCCATGTCCCCTCACTCCCTCTCTCCTGATTTGTGTCTCTTACTACATAAGCATGCCCCATCTTAGCACACACTTTATTTAACTAAGCAAAGCAAAAAATCCTCACTTGACTCTGTGTGTTCCCCTGGGTTCTGGTCCGTCGCCCTCATGAGCACATCTGATTTTAGGCCACGCTCACTGATGTGCTTTTCACCTCCTGCTCAAATTTCAACCCAATGTCATCAGGTTTCCATCCCTAACTCTACTGAAGCTTCCTTGATGAAAGTCAGCAATTGCCTTCTAATTGTGAAATAGTGTGGATGATGTGAGTCTTCCTCTTTGTCCTCCCAGCCACACTAAACACTGCCTTCTGGTAACTGTATTCCCAAGACTTTTATAAATGTCCTCCCTGAGATTCTGTGACACCATTCGTTTGACATCATCTCCATATCTGTGGTTGCACATTCAGAGACTCCTGTGAACCCTCTTATTCATGTCACCCCTGAGCGTTCTCTCTGACCTCTTTTCCTCTTGACTCTATCCTCTCCCATGCCCTCAGAAATTTCATTTTACCTTTCATGCTCTCTCTTTAGTGTAACCCTCTCCATCACCTCAAATTATGTCACCAGCATGCTCACATCACTCCACAAACACACACACACACACATTCCTTTTGTGCCCTCTGCTCTCTACCCACCCCCCACAGTGATTTTTCAATGTTTCTTCTTTTTTTCAAAGACGACCTTCTTGAAGGAGGAACCAACACCTATTTCATCACCACCCATTCATTCTTCAGCCCAAAGATGGATGTGTTAAAAATCAAATGAAGCTGTACATCAGGGCCCCTCATTGCATGAACCCTTTCCAAGACTTTACATGTGGTTCTCAATTCATAACTGTGTATTCTTTGCCTTATAAAGGACCTTCACAGATTGTACAGCTGCAGGCCCCCATAATTTGGATCCATTCCTGGCTCTGCACACTGAAACTGGCTTGCATTCTAACTATTCCTCTGAAGCTACTCTGACAAAGATCACAATTTAATTTCCAAATGATAAATCTGTAGGTAATTCTTAGTCTACTTGAAACTGTCGCTTTTGTCACAGTTAACCCTCTCATTCTTCAAACTGCCCCTTCATTTTCATTTCCATTCTTCTCTGAATCTCTTTAGACATCACTTGCCCCTTCTCATTCTTCTCTCTTTGCTTCCTCAGCCCAACATTTAACTAATCATCAATACTATTTTGTCCACCTCTAAAATCTCTCTCCTACGTTCACTGCCGCCTTCATTCAGGCCTTACTCTCAGCCTCTACTCTCATATTCTCCAATCCCTATGACCATGTCATCTCTCTGCCTTCACCCACAGCCACCACTTTTAAAATTCTTAAAGATGGCTCATAGCTTAATAATGAAAATAATGTCCTTATAGTGATGTGCAAAGCCTTCCATGATGTCTTCTCTCCTTTTCTAGCCTCATTTCAACACGTGGCTCAACAACTAATCTATGCTCCAGCCAAAATGACTTTTTCCCAGAAGGCATGGCCATGCTTTGCATCTCCTGCTTCGAATGCCTGAATAGCAACTTCATGTTTTCTCCAGTTTCCCACCCACTATTCTATTGAAGTCCTAAGGTGAGCTTAAGAATCACCTCCCTGATCATCCTGTTTTAAACTGAGCTGGTACTCCTTGTCTAGCTACCATAACATCCTATATATATTTCCATGAAGTATCTACCATTCTATGTTGTAATTGTTCATTTCATTGTCTGCTTCCCCAAGTAGGTGGAAGTCTTTAAGAAAAATGAAGGTACTGCACCCATTTTGTACACTTAGCACCAAAAATAATACTTAAGACATATCAGGCTTTCAACGAGTGTTTCTGAATAAATGAGTAAATGATTTAGTGGCAGTTCAAAATGCCTCAATAGAATTAATGTGGGAGTCTCTTTCCCTCTTGTTTTCCTGCCTTAAGCTTCCTTTATAATCTAAAAATAAGTTGAACACTCTGTTCTCTGTCTGAAATGCAGCTACTAGTTTGATTCTTTTTAGGCATTTCATGTTTATTAAACATTTATTTTCATTAGTCTAATCAATATTAGTGCCACATGGTACATGTACTTGGGTTTTGGGGGGTTCCCCTGCTATGAAGAACCAGTCAATGAGAGACATCCTTACCAAGCAGGTTGATATACTCTGTGATTTAGCTGTGTAACAAACCTGCAAGTCCTGCACATGTATCCCAAAACTTAAAATAAAAATAAAACTTTAAAAAAAGAACTAAAAGGAGCAGATTGGAGTCCAGAAAAAAGGCAAAGAGGCAAGTAACAGACTATTAAGACTTACCCAACATTCTCCTGGGCCCCAGGCTCAAAGGATAAAATTAAGGTGTTGTAAATTTTCTTGTAGGTTGGCCTGCTTAATCACTTGAATAGGAAAATAGCCAACAATTCAGGGTCTAGACCTAGAGTAAATATTATTTTTTAAAATTCTACTGAACAAATAGTTCTACACATATTAATTCATGCCTTAGCAGATATTTACTGATTGCTGACTGTGAAGCAGGTATTGTTTTAGCCACTGAGAATACAGAAATGAACAAAATACACAAAAGCCATCTTCATCGAGCTTACGTTGTAATGCAAGGAGTCTGTCAATCAACTAAGTAAATGAAATTTGTCATGTGCCAGATAAGATAAATGCTATGGAGAAAAATAATGTGGAGAAAGGGAATGGAAAGTGCTGGGGAGTATGGGCATTTAAAATAGGTTGGTTATGGAAAGCCCCACTGAGAAGGTGACATTTGACTAAGACCAGAAGAAGACGAGGGAATAAGTCATGGGACTATCTGGGAAAACAGGGAATGAGTCATGGGGGTGTTTGAGACATGAACTTTCCAGGAAAGATGACCCCCAATGTCAAGCTCCTAAGAAAGCAGAGTGACTAGGGTTTTAGAGAAACAGTGTGTGAATCAGTTTATTGGAGTCCAATGAGTAATGAATGAAATAATGTTAAAATGCTAGAAAGCTAGTTTAAGGAAAAATCATGTAGGGTTTTAGAGACCAGAGGTGGGGCATAGCTTTTACTCTGAATGAGATGGGAACCACTGAAGGGTTTTCAGCAGAGGAGTGGCATGATCTGACTGCAGTTTTGAAGAGTGTGTATATGTTGTGAGTACACATGCTACGGAACACGTTTTAAACAATACATAGTTTATCAAAAAACCCTGCTACATTTTTTGAATCAAACATTATTTACATTAATTAGATGGCCACTATTAAATTAAATATTTTTTACTACAAATATATAATTGTAAAATCCAGAATATGGGAAACTCTAAGGACAAAGGTCCAGGTTTGTTTGTTAACAACAAATTGGGAATCTACATATTAACTTTGAAAATTTATAAAACAATTGGGGATATTTGGACACTGACCGGGTATTTGTGGTAGTAAAAATTATTTTTTTAGTATAATAAGAATTCTTTAAAGGTCCGTATTTTTCTAGAGATAAATTCTGAAATTTTTAAAGATTAAATAATAGAATAGCTGGAATTTGATTCAAAATAATCTAGGAGTGGGAATGAGTGACTGAGTTAGGGAATATAGATGAAACACGATAGGTCAGGTATTAATTGCTGAAGCTGGGTGGCAGGTACAGAGGCCCATTTTGCTATTATCTTTATTTTTATGCATATTTGAAAATGTTCATAACATAAATTTTTTAAATATAATAAAATTCATTCATTTGTTGTAGAAGACAGTGTGACAATTCCTCAAAGACATAAAAATAGAACTACAATTTGACCCAACAATCCTATTACTGGGTATATAACCCAATGAATAGAAACCATTCTATCATAAAGGCACATGCACATGTATTTTCATTGCAGCACTATTCATAATAGAAAAGACATGGAATCAACCTAATTGCCCATCAATGGTAGACTGAGTAAATAAAATACACCATGGAATACTATGCAGCCATAAAAAAGAATGAGATCATGTCCTTTGCAGGAACATGGATGGAGCTGGAGGCCATTATACTTAGCAAACTAACACAGGAACAGAACACCAAATACCACATGTTCTTACTTATAAGTGGGAGCTAAATGATGAGAACACATGGACACATAGAGGGGAACAACACACACTGGGGCCTATTAGAGGAATGAGGTTGGCAGGAGGGAGAGGATTAGGAGAAATAACTAATTGGTACTCGGTTTAATACCTGGGTGATGAAATAATCTTTACAACAAACCCCGATGACCACAAGTTTACCTCTATAACAAAACCTGCACATATACCCCTGAACTTAAAATAAAAGTTAAATAAAATAAATAAACTGGATCATTTTATACAGAGAAAAAAACACATAGTTTAAAAGAAACACTGAGCACTTTCAATTTTATGTAAAAAAAATCTTTTAAAGAAAATCCCCATCTATTCATATCTTTCATAATCAAGGCTTTCTACACCTATTTTTAAGCAGTTCAGCACGGCATAGTGAAAAGAGCATTGAACTGTGAGCCCAGGAGGACATATTAGGCTTCTCTTTTCCACTAACCTACTTTGTGGCCCTGAGCTAGTGACAGAAGGATGGTGGAGTTCAGTTTCCTAAAATATAAAGGAGTCAGACTGGATGATCACTAAGATTTCTTTTAAACCTAAGACATAATCTTTGTAATGAATGATTTGCATTAATTTTTATTTTAGTGACTGCCCTAAAGCAAACATATGCTACTAAAGGATGAAAAAAAATGGTACCAAGCCAGAATCCTAAGAGATCCAATAAGCTGCCTGAGAATTAGGTTTTTCTATTATTTCAATTCCAGATTTCTCCTTTAATAAGCTAAATAATAAAACATAGAAAGTAATTCTATGTTGCAGGAGTCTGCAAACTTTTTCTGTAAAGGACTAGATAGCAAATATTTTAGGCTTTCTTGGTCATAATATCTCTGTTTCAACTTCTCTACTCTGCCATTGGTATATAAAAGCAGCTATATGGAATATATAATAAGTGGGAGTATCTGTGTTTTACAAAACTTTATAAAATAGGCAACAGGCAGCATTTGGCCGCCCACAGGCTATAGTTTGCTGATCCTAGTTCTTTAACATGATCAGATATTAACATAAGGGTCTTAATATAATCAGGTAACAACAGAGATATATGAAGTCATATTCTTCTGCTTCACATTTTCTCCATGTGCATATTCCTGTAGCCTAATGATGACAGTGACTCATCATGAGATCTAATGCTATCTATTATAATATCCTAAATCCAGTCTCTTTTCATCATTTCCACTGCTTCCTCCCAACATCTCTTGCCTGGATTCTTGCAAAATGCCTCTGGTTTCCACCCTGTTACAGAGATCCTCTCAACAAGAACAGATCATGTCAATGTCCTTCTTCAACCCTCAATGGTTCTGAGATTCCTCACCATGGCCTCTAAGGTCCTCCCCAGTCACTCCCCTTCTCACTCTCAGTGCTCTAAACATTCTTCCTGTGTCTTGAACACACAAAGCTCACTCCTATCTCAGGGAGCCTGGCTTTACATATCCTCTGCCTCGAATGCCTGATATACAGACCATCATGTGACTGCTTCTCACTCAACATCTAAGTGTCATTTCAGATGTCACCTTCTCAAAGAAGCCTTCACTGACAACCATCCCTTTCCCTCATCATTTTGAGCTATTGCCCTTTCATATTTCTTCCTAAGCTTATCATCATTTGGAATAACGTTACTTCCTTGTTTTCTTGCACTTTTATAGCCTGTTACTCCATTACATTGTGAGTTTTTTAAGGGTCCTATCCCCAGCCTCCAGAACAGTGCTTGGCATTCAATAGACACTCAATAAATATCTGTTGAATAAATTACTCTTCAATATTTTATATGTTGAAAAGCCCTTATTTTGCCTTAAAATGAAATTATGTGTTAATATTAGTATAGTCAACATGCTGTAACAAATAATCCCCAAAAGTTCTAATGAATGGTTCTGACACAGTAAAAGTGTATTTCTTGCTCACCTAACAAAACTAGGCAGATGGATATATTAGGAACTGAACTTGGAGGTGGCATATGTCATCTCTGGCCATTTTTATTGGCTAGAACTCAGTGACACACTACACCTCAATGCAAGGAATACTGGGGAGTGTAGTTGTTGCCTGGGCCAACCCTCGTCAGTGACAACTACTCTATTGGAGCGGGAGCCCAGATCATTGTTGTGCAACTCAGTGTCTCTGCTAGGGCACCCATTTATTAACTACAACCTCTCCACGTGCTCTTGCCAGCAACCTTTAAATGTGGTAGCTATACAGCTACCACAGAATAAGTACATCATTACAAATGATTTTCACATGGTCTGTAGAAATTCAAACAATGAAATAAAATGGAAAATAATATAAATCCTTATCTTAATACTAATTCTTGTATTTTTACCCAGGAGCTTTCTATGTCATCTAAATCATGCCACATCTAGCGTTGCCCGAAATACCTTCATAGCTATACCTAGACCTCAAATTTTCCTCCTTCATGTGCCATGTTTCTCTGATTAGCTAAGAAGCTGTCCACGCCATGCTCTAGGTTCATTCTTCATCTTACATCTCTGCTGGACTTTTCTCAAACTTATCTCAAAATCTAATCTGAAAAAGTCAGTTACAGTAAAAACCAATTTGTACTTAAAATATTCCAAAGATAAATATTTGATGTATATCAATTACCAAAATGTTAAAAATGTATTTGAGTGATGGAAAAATGTATAATATGATGCTATTTTTCATTATCTGTATTTTTTAAGATTCTGCATGTATTTCCTAAGCATAAATAAAATACAAGTCCATTGACTTTCAATCAACTTTAGGGCACTGGTGCTGCCTCTGTCTCTTCTCTTACCAAATTTCCAATACCTCATTTAAAGGTCTCCTCCCTTGCCAAAGTTTTAAAGGAACTTTGCTTCTTGAAAGAGAGGAAAGTAGCTTCTGAAATTCTGAATATTACATTGTTTCCTTTAATCATGTAATGCACTTGCTTGGTAAAGCGCTTTATTATAAAGATCGATTTTTATAGTTACAAAATCCAACACAAAATAGGACATTGAACAAGATTTTAGCTTGTCTCATAATATCATGAATAGGATTTTATCTATGCATGAACAATCCAGAAACCTCATTTTAAGTAGCGGCTTCAACCTCTCTCTCTCATTTTCTCAAGATTGCTCAAAAGAAGCAAGACTGAAAAAGTTTAGTGATCTTTTTTCCTTTCCCTTCACCTAAGGCAGCATGGCTATTTACCAATATCATGTAACAGCAGCAAAGAATAAAACAAAAGGATAAATCATCTAAAAATATGTACCGTCCTCTGAATGATGGAGAATTTACACTATGTGGTACTTAATGCCACACAGTCTTCAAGCTGAGCAACTAATTATTGAACCACTGAAAGCTCTTTCTCTCAGTCTCTTCTCAGGCCTAAAAACATTAAGCAAATCAGTATCCAAACTCAAAAATTCACTGTTTTATTCATCCTCTAAAAACAGCAGAAGTAGGCCTTTGTTACCCTTCCTAAATTGAGGAATCTCATGTGAGTAAACATGTGTGAAATGTCATTCTGAGGTCTCTAGAGGACCCCATATTTACCCCATATTTATTTGATCTCTTTAAACAGCCCAAACCTCTATAATGCAGGTCGCTTCCACATGCTAGTCCCTTGGAGGCAAAAGCACTGCTCCCACTCCTCAAGGCAGCCTGTCCCATATACAGTTCTCCAAACCAATTCAAAGTCCTTCCACCCAGAAGGTTTATACACACAAATGTGTGGACTCATGCACACACACACACACACACACACACACACTTGCATTGACTTTATCACACAGCATGACATGGCTGGAGTTATTAATGGGTACATAAGGATTAAATCTGGGTGTATTCCCAAAACTTTTCTTCATCAAAACGGATACATGGTGGTGCTAGGTTAAACCTCTTGCTCATAGTTTGACCTACTCATGATCATAGATCCTTTGAGAGTCTAATGAAAGCTCTGGATCCTAGTCCAATAAGATATCTGCAATTACACATACACACACATGTGATGCATAATTTCAAGGTGTTTATGAACCTCCCTGAGGTCCACAGACCCCTCAAGTTTAGAATTTTGAACACAAATTTAGAAAGCAATAGCTTTGCAACTTGACAAAATCAGTATCAGGCCCAGGAGTGTGAAGAAATCAGTATCAGTCTGTAATCTGATTTCTTCCTGGAGGAACTAACTCCACCATTGTTTTTACTTAAATTCTATTTTAGGCATTACACCACTCTCTTTATCTTATTCTTCCTCTTTCCTGTGTCTCTTAATCCCCACTAGTCTCTCCTTCATTCTTCTCACTGACTCTCTCTGTCTCTCTCTGATTTCATTGTCTTCATTGCTTTCCCAGTGAGTGTTTTATCCGTATCTGTCCTTTTCTCTTACTGTCTCTCTCTCACTCCCCACACATCTCTCTCTCTCTTTCTCTCTCCCCTCTCTCTCTCACACACACACAACACGTATGCCCACACAGGTGTATGTCATTTGTTGCTTCTATTATGTCTGATTAAAGAATTTGATATCTGTTATAACACTACAGCTTGCAACTCCAGAATTGCTCTACTCTGTAAGCATTCAATCAATTATAATTTTTCCAGATCATTTAAATTCTTTCTTTTGTCTTACTCTTGCTGAATAGCAATCACTCCATCTGTACTGTCATAGTTTAATGTCTGAGTATAAAAGTTCTTTGCTAATGAAAATTATTTATCCTTTTAGTCTTCGCATTGCAGCATGCTATGAAATGTGCCAGTGCGTTGACTGCTGTTTGAATCCCCAGGCATATTTAAACATGTCGACCTAAAAGTGCCATACACAATAATATTGTCCATACTGAATTGGATTTTCCACACTGATTTCTATATTTTCTTTCTCCAGCAATGAAACATTGCTGTGTGGATATGCAAATGGAACTGTATCTTGCACATTTCTATTTAAATTATAAAAATAACTCACTCATGTGCCCACATGCACAGAAACATGCACACATTTGTAATGAGATATATTTGTGGTAAAGAAAGATTAGAGCAATAAAAAGAGTTGAATGCTTACCAAAAGGAAATATTGGTTCCCAATGATTAACTCAACATAAAGCATGGGAACTCACCCTAGAATGAAGTCAAATGTCATCATGCTCTAGTGCCTTCACTTACACTTCTTTCCCTCTCTCTCTCCTTACTGTGTGCACCTATGTGTACACACTTCCTTCGGCTACAGTCTGCACGTCTAATCACCCAGTGGTAGTTGTCATTTGACCATTACTAAGTTAGGATCTTTATTTATTTCATTTTCATTTTTTAATTGCAACTATACCATTCCTTTTTCTTTTGTCCTTTCTGGGTTTTATTCACTTTATAGCAAGTTGCACCTACACAATGAAAATCATTCCTTTAAAGGTGACTAAACCCAATTACTCAGTCAGAATAGCCTGTTCAATGGTGTCTTTTATACCGGAATCTTCAAAGATTTTTTCCTTTATAAAAACTTCTGGGTCCCATGATCCAAACTTCATTTTCACATTGTTCTTAATATTGGCAGTTTGGTATTCCATTATCTTTCAGCTGAATACTTTTGTAAATTAGTCAGTGCTTTTTATATTAACAGCCTGACAGCTCTTTCTGTGTATAATATCTTGTTGACATGAACGTAAGTTTAGTTTGATCTTGACGGACAAACCTACCATTGGTGGATTTCCAAATACACTATACAGGAACATCACTCAAAGATAGCCATAAAGTTACTGATGTGATTGACTTTTTGCCAATAAAGTGCAGCCTTAGACCAAGGAAGCACTTAGGACACTTGATAATTATCAACTATGTAATGAAACTGGCTAATTTACATGCCATCTATAACATACCTTCACATTCATACCTCATTCTATCTTTCATATGACCTTACAAGTGAGGTATTCTTGTTCCTAATAATACACGAGAGTTAAAGCACCCAAGGTTGAAAGAGGTTGAGTAGCTGTTTTCCAAAGTTAGTTAACAAATAGCAAAAAAAAAGTATTGTCCAATCAAAGTTTTATCAATATTAATAACAATTTTAATAATACAATTTTGCTATTGTATCCATATTGAAGCCAGGATGCTTACTGCTTTGCCATTAATATTTTTATAATAATTCATCCAATCTATCTTGTATATGTGTTTTGTTTGCAGAGTTGAGGTCGAATTATACACTTATATTGTTACACATTTCCTTTTCATTTAAATTCTAACATGTGCTCTTTGCAAACATCATTTTAAAGGTCTCCATAATCATTCATCTCAATTCATTTAACAATCTCCTTACTGACCCATTTAAGCTATTTCCATATATATTTGTATGTTTCTAGAAACATGTTTATACATGAGGCTCTCCAGCATTTTATCTTATTTTCTAAGGTAAATTTCTATCAGCAGATGGAAAAGTAGTAATTTTTTTCGGTTTCTTGATAAACACTGGAAAATTGCTTTTCAAAGAATTGCATAATTCACATTTCCATAATAAGCTTATTATACTGCTTATTTCTGATATAAGCAGTATTTTTTCTTGCTAGTATTGTTATTCACATTTTTAAAAATTTAGATAAGTTCATAGTTAAATATATTTTCATGATGTGTTAATTGATAATATTTACTCATGAGACAATATTTTCCGATAGGTTTTTAGTCATTTTAGCCATTTGTATTTCCATTTCTATAAATTGTTTGTTGACCACTTACTTGGAATCTTTGTGTAATAACCTAAGTGTCTGTCTTATAAAAGTATGCAACGTAAGTTACATACAAGAGTGTCTGTATAAGTTCTGCATATTAAACATTTTAACCCTTCCTCTATGTTTGCAAATATTTTTTAAATATTAGGGTGCCTAACAAATTAGCCTTTTAATATTGAGCAACATACTTGTTAACATTTAATTGTAGTGAAATCTGCCATCATTGTCACAGTAAATTCTTTCATCGCTTTCCAAAATAGAAGACACCCATGCAGAGATTTAATACATATTTGTTTATATTTTTCTTTTTTATAGTTTAAGACTTTAATTTATTACTTTCAAAGTGTCATTGAAGAGTGTGTTATGTATGGGAAAAAAACTTGCACTGAATAATCACCTAATAATTGATAGTGATTAGTCAACAGTCTCAGCGTGATTTATTGAATGATTCACTTCTCGCTAATTTGTGATGTTTCATTAGTCATATAATAATCCTTTATATAAAAGAATCTGTTTCTGGCCCATTTTGTCAGTTTTGTTTAGTTTTATAGTTTAAATTATTACACCATTACAAAGCATTTAATACCTGAAGAATCTATTCCCAGTTCAATACTTTTACTTCCAAATGTTCTTATCTATTCACACCTTATAAAAAATGTTTATTCCACAAATTTTTACATTTCTAAGTTTCAAGAAAATCCAGAAATATAAATTATAACAATAGAATATATAAATAGGATAATATATTTTCTCTGTTTGGGAGCCCATTCTAATGTTTACCTTTCGTTATTTGTGTTTTGTAGCATTCTTTATTTAATATTGCTAATATCTATTAACTTTTTCTTAAAATGTAGAAAAAAAGACATACTTGCTTGTATAGACAGGGATAAAATGCTCATGTGGAAAAGGGGTTTAGTGCTAGATCACAAGAGATGTTATAAAACGGCCCTTAATACAATGATGGATTTATCATGTCTAGTGTCTGTCTTCCTCAAAGAAAGACCATTACTAAATAAACTCATTACACTGAGGTATACAATCCAAATACAAATAGTAACTATATCTATAAGTGAATGGATATATCATTCTCATGAATTTCAAAATTTGAAATTGTTTTAATGAAAATTCCACTCATAGATTGAATGCAATCATAATCAAAAGTTTAATGTCTTTCTTTTGTAGAATTGACAAGCTGATTCTAGAAGTTATATGAAAAGGCAAAAGACTTAAAATAGCCAAAATAATTTTGAAATAAAGTTGAAGGAGTAACACTGATTTTAAGACTTACTATAAGGCTATAGTAAGCAAGACTGCAGTTACTAAAAGGGTAGACTTATAAATCAATGGAAGAGAAAAGAGAGTTTTAAAATAGAGCCACATATATATGGTCAATTAATTTTTCATGAAGATGTTAAGATAATCCAAAAGAGAAAAGCAATTGTCTAAAATGTAATTGGATTAAATGGATATCATATGGGGAAAAAATTAACATTGATCCTTACCACACATCATACACAAAACTTACTTAAACTGAAATGGGAAAAGAGCCTAAATGGGAAGCCTAAAAATCAAAATTTTTGGAAGAAAAAACAAGAGAAAATCTTGATTACCTCAAGACAGAACACAAAGAGGACGAAACAGAAAAGAACAAAATGATAAAATGGACTTTGGATTTGAAACAAAGGTGTTCTCAACACAAAGGCTATTGTTCTTTTGAAAATATCATTTTTTAGAAAAAGGGAAACCACACTGGGAAAAAAATATTTGCAAAGAACATCTCTGAAAAAAATATCACAAAAGAACCTCTAAAATTCAATATAGTGAGGCAATCCACAGACGTCACAAGACTTGAAATGATACCTCAAAAAAGATATGTAAATGGACAGTAAACATATTAAAAGGCGCTCAACATCATTAATCGCCAGGAAAATACAAATTAAAACCACAGTGAGGTATTACTACATACCCATCAGAATGGCTAAAATTAAAATGCCTGACCAGACCAAGTGTTGATGGGGATGTGAAGCAACTGGAACTCTCATATACTGCTAATGAAAATATAAAGTTGTATACTTTTTGGAAAACAATTGGAAACTGGAATTTCCAAATTATAGAAAACAGCTTGATGACTTCTTAAAACTTTAACATATACCTGCCATACTTTGCCATTCTACCCCACAGCATTTGCCCAAGAGAAATGAAAACATATCTCCAGACAAAGGTTTATACACGTTTGTAGAAGCTTTAATTGTAATAGCCAAAACCTAGAAATAACCCAACTGTCCATAATTATATGAACAAACTGTGGCAATTCCATACTGGGAAATAGCACTCAGCAATAAAAAATATGAGCTATTGATATATAAACAAACTGTGGCATATCCATACCTGGAAATACCACTCAGCAATAAAAAAATATGAGCTATTGATACACGCACAAACTTGGATGGATTTCAAAATAATTATGCTGAATGAAAGATGCCAGGCAAAAAAGGAACACATCATGTAGATTGCCATTTATATAAATTTCAAAAACATGGAAACAATAGTGACAGAAAATAATTCAGTAGTTTTCTGGAGAAGTGAAAGATAAGCCATCATGAGAACATTTGGGGGCTGATGGTTCTGATGTGATTTCATAGGTGATGGTCATGGTTCCACAGGTAAATACGTAACTCAAAACTGAGCAAATGGTCACTTTAAACATATGCAGTTTATCCCATATCAGTTATAGCTAAATAAAGTTAACAAGGTTTCTTCCTATAACCTTATAATTATGACTTACTAATATAATAGACTATATATATATATAGTTATATTTTCCATTATATATGTGAATTTTATATTCCTACACAATTACTGGGTTTTATATTTATATTTCTTTTCTATTTGTATTGGATCACTTTATTAAAATTTCTTATTAGCATGAAAAGTTTTCTCAGTTAATTTTCTATGGTTTTTAATGTAATCATTTACATTTTTTACCAAACAATGATTATTTTATATCCTTTTTGTTGAAAATTATGTAACCCAATTGACATTAGACATGAAGTGAGGAACGGCAGCTGCTATTACTGTCTGGAGGAATAGGATGCACTTGATGTTTCAGAGGATAAGCCACAACACCTGTGTTGATGCTCAAGTTAACAAGGCATTTTCACTTTGCCTTTAAAACAAAGGTGATTTTTTGAGGTCAGGAGTTCCAGACGAGCCTGGCCAACACTGCAAAACCCCGTCTCTAATAAAACCACAAAAAATTAGCCAGGTGTGTGGCATGTGCCTGTAATTCTAGCTACTCGGGAGGCTGAGGCAGGAGAATCGCTTGAACCCGGGGAGGGGCAAAGGTTTCAGTGAGCCGAGATTGTGCCACTGCACTCCAGCCTGGGTGACAAGAGTGAAATACTGTCTCAAAAAAAAAAGAAAGAAAGAAAAAGAAAACAAAGATGTTCTCAACAAAGAAGTTTGGAAATACTTCTTTCTTTGCTACAGCACGTAGAAAATAATGCTGATTGTGCACAGAGAAAACAGAAGAGAAAATACCTAGGGTTCAGAGAGAAGAGAGTGTGGTAGCAACCTTCACCCAGTAGTCAGGTTCAAAATGTCTTTTTTATTGATATAAAATAGCTGTACATATTTGGGTGGTACATGTGATATTTCATACATATATACAACGTGTAATGATCAAATCAGGGTAACTGGGATATCCATCACCTCAAACATTTACCTTTTGTTTGTGTTGAAACATCCTAATTCTTCTCTTCTAGTATTGTAAGGAGACTGTAGTCAACAAAATGCCTTTATGAAGAAATCAGTGAAGACTCAGGATTTAAAGGATGTCTTATTAGGAAAAACATAGTAATAAAGGCTGTGGAGGAAGATTCAGTCATTGCCAATCAGTAGGTAATGAATAAAGCAGGTCACACAGGCTGGTGTCTACACCAGATCAGAAGCAAATTTTATCACTAGCCTAATTTCCTATGATGTCACTTCTGCTCTTTCCTCTCTCTCCCAGGATTTCAATCATACTGTGGCATTTTGCATCCTTGCAGTCTCTCCTTACCTTTGTTTTTTTGTTTGTTTTTGTTTGTTTGGTTTTTTGAGACAGAGTCTCACCCTATCGCCCAAGCTGGAGTGCAACAGCATGATCTCGGCTCACTGCAGCCTCCGCCTCCTGGGTTCAAGGGATTCTCCTGCCTCAGCCTCCCAAATAGCTGGGATTACAGGCGCCCACCACCACGTCCAGCTAATTTTTGTATTTTTAGTAGAGACAGCGTTTCACCATGTTGGCCAGGATGGTCTCGAATTCCTGACCTCGTGATCCGCCTGCCTTGGCCTCCCAAAGTGCTAGGATTACAGGTGTGAGCCACCACACCCGGCCTCTCCTTACCTTTTTATGTGTTCTGCTACTCACTGCTTCCATCTTCCCCCTCATAGTGACCCATCCTTATGTTATTTTAAAAAATGTTTTTTTAGCTCTGCGAGAATATAAAGTACCTATTTTCTATTGTTTTTTCTCTTTGTGGTAATGGACGAGTTTTACTTTCAGACTTTCCCCTTTTTTCCCTTTTTATGTTTTACTGCCTTTTTTTGTGGGGTGGTGGTAGTACCTGATTTTTCCTTGTTTATTCATCTTTAAATGAAGACAGAGATCTATGGAGATACATTTTTGCCAATACCTGATATAAGTATGTAGAAGAACTTCTCTTTCCTCAAGTGTATTAATAGGTTAATTGGATTCCATTTCCAAATATGAACCTGGAGGGTAGGTTGCTATGAATAACTGAGTTCAGTACCAGGACCTACTAGAAATTAATCTTGGGCAACTTTGTTGAATAGCGGTAGTTCTTTGATCTTCTGGAATCAAGTTTGTATCCTGTAATTTTTAAACCAGTTCACAACTATTTTTCTTTGACTATAAATGAAAAACAACATTTTCTTACATATACCACTTCCTTTCTCTGCTCCTGGGCAATTTTCACTCGTTTTATAATTTTATGTCCTACCCTGCCCCAACCACCTGCTCCCTCACCTAGGTCAGTTAATTATATACTCGAACTGCATTTTCTGAACGGACTGCTATCAGGTGGGGGAAGCTGGGAAAGTAGCAGTCCAGAGGGCCTGCCCAAATTTCTGTTTGGTGTTGCTTTCGTGTCTTTAAATTCAGATAGTTAACTTTGGCATGTCATATCTCTTCCTTCCTGCTTCTGAATTTGCCCAAGGATGGAGCAGTTTGAGGCACCTGTTTCTCAGTTCCTCATTCTCATAGCAATAAGTAGAAATGTCTCCCACATGCGGCATATGGGTAACCTGGTTTCCAGTACTGTTGTGGGATTTGGTCTTCCTGTGTCTCCATGGGCACCATCAGTCCGAGTACTTTCAGAAGCAAGTAATAAAAATTCTACTCTACCTGGCTTAAACAAAACACAATGAGGCTTTAGTGGGAGACTCACTAATCCAAAGGTAAGAAGTACAGGTGGGCATCATAAGAGACTTAACAGATGGGTCAAACGAGTTCAAGGAAGCAATTGCCTCAGCCTCTGTTCAGCCCCATGGCCAATGTCTGTTTCTGGGGTCATCTGTGGCATTTTTTTCCCTCTAGGCAAACCACCTTTTTCTACTTCCCTTGCGCATGTTTAAAACCACTACTTCAATCTTGGAACTACGTGTCTGGACTCAAGAGAGACCAAACTGACAAATGCCCTAGTTCTAGTTCAAAATTCCAGAGGGAGAATTTCTTATTGGTCAAGTGATTCTTGATCTATACAGCTGCGACAAGAGGATCTCACCACGTAATACGAGTCACCCAGTCTGTCTTGGGGGTGAAGGAAGTGGTATAGTGGAGGATGGGGAAAGAGTAGGCAGTTAAAGTTTAAAGGTAAATAAATAGTAGGGGGCAGTGGTGTGCACCCGCAGTCCCAGCTACTAAGGAGGCTGAGGCAGGAAGATTGCTTGAGCCCAGGAGTATGAGGCCAGCCTGGGCAACACAGCAAAATCCCTGTCTCTAAAAATAAGAAGATAAATAAATAAGCTTTTACTATAGACTATAGATTTTCAGGTGTGGGGGTGGCAGGGATCGGATTTCTTTACCATAGAAGAAGGACTTCTCAGAGGCTTTAATTACCAAATTGTATTATATTATCTTCTATTTAGTAGGAGAGAAAATATAGAACATTTCTCAACTATTTTACCAAGAAACCCTTCTGGCAGAATATTTTTTTAAAGCAAGCTTCCATTTACTTTTTTTTTAACTTCAATTTTTATTTTAGATTCAGTGTTACATGTACACATGGGTAAATTGTGTGATTCTGAGGTTTGGGATATGACTGAATCTGTCACCCAGGTCATGTCCCTAGTACCCAATAGGTAGTTTTTCAACCTTTGCCACCCTCCCTCCTCCAGGAGTCCCCAGTGGCTATTGTTCCCATCTTTACGTCTGCGAGTACTCAGCGTTTAGCTCCCACTTTTAAGTGAGACTGTGCAGTAGTTGGTTTTCTGTTCCTGTGTTAATTCATTTAGAATAATGGCCTCCAGCTACATCTATGTTGCTGCAATGGACATGATGTCATTGTTTTCTATGGGTGTGTAGTATTCAATGGTGTATATGTACCACATTTCCTTTATCCAATCTACCGTTGGGCACCTAAGTTGATTCTGTGTCTTTGTTATCGTGAATAGTGCTGCAGTTAACATATGAGCGCATGTGACTTTTTGGTAGAATGATCTATTTTCCTCTGGGTATATACCCAGTAATGGGATTGCTGGATCAAATGGTAGTTCTGTTGTAAGTTTTTTGAGAAATCTCCAAACTGCTTTCCACAGTGGCTGAACTAATTTACAGTTCCACCAACAGTGTATAAACATTCCCTTTTCTCCACAGCCTCATCAACATCTACTATTTTTTGATTTTTTAATAATAGCCATTCTGATTGGTGTGAGATGGTTTCTCATTGTGGTTTTGATTTGCATTCCTCTGATGATTAGTGATGTTGAGAATTTTTTCATGTTTCTTGGCCACTTGTAGGTCTTCTTTCGAGAAGTGTCTGTTTATGTCCTTTGCCTACTTTTTAATGGGATTATTTGTTCTTTGCTTGTTGAATTAAGATCATTATATTAAGAATGAACTAAGTATAATGATACACTAAGAACATCTAGTATTGTTTTGGATACTAGATCTTTGTCAGATGTGTAGTTTGCAAATATTTCCTTCCATTCTGCAGGTTCTCTGCCTACTCTGTTGATAGTTACCTTTGCTGTACAGAAGCTCTTCAGTTTAATTAGGCCCCACTTGTCAGTTTTTGGTTTTGTTGTAATTGCTTTTGAAAAGTTAATCATAAATTCTTTGTCAAGGCCTATGTCCAGAATCATATTTCCTAGATTTTTTTCTAGGATTTTTATAGTTTCGGTTCTTATATTTAAGTACAGACTATAGATTTACAGAAAGATGGAAGAGAGTAAATCAAATATAATTCACTTACTGCCATCTTACTTCAAGATTCTCAATGTACTTTAAAGTTTAAATAATCTTTTACCATAAAAGTCATACATGAATTTATTTGAAAAATGCAAAGAGTAAAAAAAGACCAGCATTTTTTTTCTCATTCTCACCTTACAGATGTGACTACTGTTAAACATTTTTAAGTATCTTATCACAAATTTCCTACACATATTGTAGCTGAATCCAAACCTATTCTGCTTACTGCATGGCAACCAGTAAGTCAAGAGACAAGGAGTTGCAGCAAGGAAAGTAACTTTTTGCAGAGCCATCTGAGAAGAAGGCAGACTAATGTCCTAAATAACCATCTTAAATCAGTACAAATTTCAGGCCCTTTTTATGTTAATGGCAGGGGGAAGAGGAGGGGTTTGGGATCAGGGGGCACCTGATGACCGGAGACATCTAGGTGCCAGTGAAGGTATGAGGAGGCCAGGAAACCTCTCCATCTTTGGAGAGTCACAACACTCCCACAGATCCTCAGTACAACATTGTTACTTGTGTGTACACCATCCTTAACTCCTTGGGACTCATTTTAGGAAGGGATTATTATCATTTAAACAACAAGCTAAGTTCCTCTCGTAGTCAGCTTGGCCTACATGCAGAGATAAGCAAAGGCAGTTAACCTGAAAGATACCACCATGAGGGGTTAGGAGCAAAATGGAGTTAGTCATGCCAGGGTGCCTTTTCACTGGTACAACATGCACATATATCTACACATACATGTACATACACATAAATATCATGCACTTTGGAAATATTCTATATATAATATTCTCATTTAGATTTTTCTCATTTAGCAATATGTCTTCCCAATTTTTCTGTAATTTATTATACCTATTTTTATTGATTGATATTTGAATTGCTTCTTTTTTATTTTTATGTACATAGGTGAGAAATCCATAAATTTTATTCATTTTTAAAAAATCATTTTTAATTTTTATATTAAGATCTGGGGTACAAGTGGAGGTTTGTTATATAGGTAAACTTGTGTCATGGGGGTTTGCTGTACAGATTGTTTCATCGCCCAGGTATTAAGCCTAGTACTCATTAATTATTTTTCTGATCCTCTTGCTCCTCTCACCCTCCACCCTCCAATAGGCTTCAGTGTGTGTTGTTCCCTTCTCTGTGTCCCTGTGTTCTCATCATTTAGCTCCCACTTATAAGTGAGAACATGCAGGATTTGGTTTTCTGTTTCTGTGGTATTAATAGTTTGCTAAGGATAATAGCATCCACGACATAAATTTTAAATATGAATTTGGTGAATGAAAGGATAGGTGCTTTTAACATTTTGAAATAAATTATTGAACTACCCTTCAAAGAGTCTATGCCAGTTGTATACCCACACAAAATAGTGTAGAAGAGATCCTCTAGCCCTGTATTCTCCCTGAAAATGTGTATTACAAAGAGTTACATCTAATTATTTTAACTTGCAATAGATGGTGAGAAGCCAGATGATATTAATATAAGTTCTTTGAAACACATAAAAATCTGCTGTTTTTTTTTCCTTAATGTTCAAATATGTGGTCCTTGCTTTTAATTACTGTTAAGAAACTTGCCGCACAAAGGAAGGGTTATTTGCTTAGAAATTAATAGTTATTTTCAGCCTCAGCAAACTGTTGGGATAGAATGCAGCAAACACCCAAAAGGTAGATGATAGGTCTGCAGTAGCAAGGAGGGTGGCTGCCTTCAGCAAAACATACAAACTAGGAACTTGTCTTCCTGTGCAATATTTTATCCCTTCAATTTCCAGGAGGAACAGAGGAAGAACATGGCTGGTTTGAGTTCAATTAGATAATGTTGAAAGGGTATCATAGGTGGTTTCAGTGTTTATGAAGGAATGATTAACTTTCTTCTTGATTTGTGAGTTTCCTTTGCCCACAAAGGGGGAACAAAGACCAGTATTACCAACAGCTTTTTGTTTCTCTGATAAAATTTATCTTTAAAAATGCCTGGCCCTGTTTCAGACCTTCTGTCTTCATAAACAGCATAATATGCCTGCTAGGGCTAAAATACTCAACATATGGATGTTTGAAAACCTCTAGATGAAAAGCAAAATCTCCCCATCTTATATAATGGAGAAACAGTTGTAGCATGTTAGTTTGTAGCAGTGTCATTAAAAAATTTTGCATAAATTAAAAATACAGGTAAAGAAACCCATGTTTTTCACTGATTTCTATCAGTATCTTGATACAAAAGCGGCATAATTAAAATCAAAATTCACACATATCACAGAAAATTATAAATGCATTTAAAATAAAATATTTTGGGTAGTATTCATTAAATCAAATATTAGCTGATAATATTATACTAGAAATGGCAGCAGTTTTGTGTTATAGAAAGAGCTCTGTCCTAGAACTGATATTCTAGGTTCAAATTCTACCCTCAGAGAGTTTCTTGCCTTAACTGATCTCACCTTCCTTAACTCTAAAATGGGGAGACAGCAGTTCTGAGAATTCAATGAGAGAACATGTAGAAAAGTGTTTTTTACAATCCATTTTTTAAAATATGCTGTTACAAAGCTTTAAGTATCATATCTTATTTTAGAGAAGTTATGAAATTATATTGAAAAGTTATTTGTGTTACTAATATCTGTATTTGCCATTTGTTGTCCTCCTTGTATATACAGATTAGATAATTTCATAATGGAATTAGAAAGAGCTGTAATGAGTTTTTGCTACCCATTCATTCATTTATAAATGTATCTACATATATTTAAATAAATGCACACACACACTTACATATGGTGAGGGGAGAGGATGTATTAACAGATACTATGAACAAATCAGACATGATTCCTGCCTTTGTGGTCCTTACAATCTAGTGGAGAGGGAAGCTCTTAATCAAATAATCAAACATATAAACCTGATGATGTTGTAAGAGGATTTCCCCTGGCCAGGGAGATCAGGAAGGGATTCTCATTGAAATTGACACTTGAACCAAGATTTATCTGAAAGACGATAGAAATTAACAAGGGAAAAACTGGAAAGAATTATTTAGTCTTGGACAACAGCTCTGTGGCAGGATGGAGCATGGCCAACACACAGGACAGAAAGTCAGTAGGTTTGGAAGTAAACAAGTTAGGATGAGGGGTGAAATTGAGTGAGGAGGTCACAAGGGACCAGTGTTAAAATTCGTATTTGAAAGTGACAGGAAGGGGAAGGGAAAACTCCGATAATGAATTTGGTTTACCATGAAGGTTTGAAAAAGTCCAGAGAAATCACAAGGCAAAGGTAGGCAGCCATGTGGAAAGGCAGGCTGGAGGCCAGGAAGTCCTGAAAAATGCTTCCAGAGAATTATCCCAGGGGCGTGCCTGCATGTTTTCTTGTCTAGTTTGTGTTATCAATTGGATATAGGATTTCCTTGGCCCAAAAGAATATATTAGTCGAAGAGAGGTAAGAGAACAGCAGAGAAACCCTGCTGCCACCCCTGGTACAGCTGCTTCTCCATAGACCTCGGGATGAGCACGCACGCTATATCCACAGACCATCCACAGGTTTAGAAAACATCCTAGAAGTTTCCCAGGTTTCTCACTTCCTCCTGCATTATGCTTTCTTCAAAGGTCACGATTTTTCTGCTTAGATGTTCAGACCACAAGTTAACCTGTTTTTTAAAATCTTTACTAGATTACTATCTCCCAGTGAATGCTCATTTTTTTCCAAAAAGAAACTAAGGTTATTTGACTTCTAAAATATGAGACTGCTTATGCAGCAACGAGACAACAACAGAGCAGCCTGGAGAGGTGGCTGCTGAGGTCTCTGCCAGTGCACTCGATGACTGGGTGACATCAGACCTGGAGCTTCAGGCGAGCCAGATGCAGGCTTCAGACACATTACCAGTTACTACCTGTTGTGGGTCTTCAGGGACACTGAGCAAGGCCAGGGGTGTACCTTGCTGCACTTTTAAAAACATGTGATTAAGCTGGGAAGCCTGCAAAACCGCAGGGTTTATGTTCCCTCTTTTGTTTCTAGAAACTATCAGAAAATGTTTTAAAGTATCTGACTGTACAAAAATAGTCTGTTTTACCTGGCAGAGAGGTAGTTTTATATTGTACAATTACTAGTCCTTCCTAATTGAACTCAATCTTTGACCTAGAAAACACTACCACCTCAGCAAAATTAAATAAACAGAACCAAGAAACAGAAAGCACAGCAAAACAGCAAGGAAGGAAGAAAAGATCAAAGAAACACACTAAAAGAACACATTTTCAGAGCCAAGTCTCAGAGTGTAAGATTTATTTAGGGTGAAATATAGTCAGCCAGAAGAGACTATTTCAAGTGGACGAATTAAATTATCTAACATGTTAGTGAAGTCACAAACCATAATTAATGTCTAAATTAAAATTGCAGGTATCAACCATGTGCTAATCGTGAACAGTGTAGTAATTCTAATCCAGGTGGACACTCTGTGATTTTACTTTTTAAATTGAAATGCAACATAGCTCAATAGAAAACCATCAGAAAGAATAACATGATAATTATACAGTAACGTTTGTATTTGAAATAGGATATTGATCACTGGGATGATGCACATTTGGTATGCTCTAATGCATTTCAACATACCAAAATAGCATGATAGATCTGTGGTAATTATATAGAAATTGACAGCACATTTATCACTGTTTGTGCTTATTTCACAGCATTGGCATTTCCATGAATTATGACCATGTCATCTCATGTGTATACAAATGTTAAATCGTTTGTGGCAAAAATTGATCATTAACTATAGCATATGCTGAGGGGGGGGGGGCACCTATAAGACTTTCAATTAAAGGAATGAATTTGGTGTTTAGGTGGTGCAATTAATTTGACAGACACATTGAAGTTTTAAAGGTAACTCATATTATCATTCATTTTGTTGTTTTCATCTATAAAATGTTACTGAAATGAGCTAAATAGGCATGTGGAAAGCATGAAGTATGTTTCAATCCAGAAATAGCCTCAATGTTGCAATACCTGTGTTGGAGAATACAAATTACCTGTTCTTTTGGAGAAATGGATCTACCACTCCACATATAAAACCTACCTGCCAAGAGATTTTGTTATCCAAGTTTCTAGGCAGCTAATAAGGTGATTGGTTACTAACTGCTCTAGGACTGAAGTAGAGAAAGAAAAAATGATAGAAAAAGAGAGCTACATAAAAAACAGAAATATGTATAAGCAAATAAAGGTCAAAGAGAATGAACAAAAGTCTAGAGGAGTACAGGAGAAAAGAAAAAGAACAGAGAATTTTAAATTCTGGAACAAAGTTCTTGAATTCAATTTAATTCAACAAGTATTTAAAGAGTATCTACTAAGGGTCATTTACCTTGAACTTTTTTGCCAAAATTAAAGTGTTCACTAAAAGGTTGTGATTCATCTCTTCCTAAATAAGAGTTACTTCCTTAGTTCCTTGTTCCTAGATTATTTTAAGAGGCTCATAACCGTTTTCTGGCTACATAGAGTTTCTCTCCTCTTGCATTTCCTGTGTATCAGTGCCAGATTAATATGTTCCTAAAAACCACCCTTGAAATTATTCTTCATTTCAAAACCTCTCAGTTCACTATAAGAAAAATTCAATTCACTTCAACTCTTTGTACCTCATATTAGTTGGAGGCAGAAGCATGTTGATACACCGCCTCTCAAACATTTTTTAAAAGCCCTAATTTTTAGTATTTACTGGTCTGTGGTATAAATACTTCTACCATGGCTAATTTCAAACTACCATCTGATATCCTGAACCCAGAGTCAGGAACAGACATGCATCATAGGCTCACTTGAGTCAGTATGAACCAGCTCCAATATACCACTGTTTGGAGGGCACAAATCAAAATAAAATATAGCCTCTGCCTTGTAATTAAATGGCTTAATCTAAAATAAGAATTCCTTTCTCGAATTTCCTATGGCATGTATCCTCTCTGTAGTTCACGTGCTACCCTCATATGAGTATCATATTTATACCAACTGCATCCTAAAGTTTAGAGGTCATAGACTATATTCTATGCCTCTTTGTACAGTCAGCATCTGCAACATAGCACAGTACCTTGCACACAGTAAGCCCTCCACAAATAAATGATAGGTGAGGGTAAGGATAAAATGAAATTCCAAAATTAGTTGCTCCATTTATTCAAGCTTCACAACCCTGTCATGACTGCCTACTTTTACTTCAGGCCATGCGTGAAATAAGACAACAACCTCATCTGTATTATATGCCACTCAGTATTTCCCTGACTCTAGCTGCTGAATCACCATTTTTATTAAATGAGCTAGGGTCCACTCTAGCGACATCGTATGCACATTAGCCAGTATTTGCTGGGTCACACTGCGTAACAGTGTCCCCCACAAATCTCAGCAGCTTACAAAATAGTTCTTGTGTCAGTTGTGTTTCCTGTCAACTGCAGGTCCAGTGTGGTTTTGTTTCAATTACAGATAGCCTGTATCTCTACTCTACTGTCTCTTCACATCATCCAGGCTGAAGCAGCCTCCATGTGCCTAAAGCTTCTTCCTGGACAGGGCCAATGCCACATCTACTCATATGCTGTTAATCAAAATGAATCACACAAACCACATTTGACTATTCCTACAGAAGGCATCAAAAGTCACAAACAATGGGTTGAGATGTGCGATTCTCTTAACAGAGAAGGGGGGTAAATGATTTGCAAACAAAAATATGGTCTACCTCATTGGCCAAGCCCATTGATTACCTAATCGCCCTTGTTAGGACTATATCCCCCTTCAGATAATGGAGGAGGCTCTAGAAACAAAGCAAAAGCTCAGTGAGAGGCTCTCCTGGGTTTCCCCTAGCAATGAAATTTCAAACAAATCTGAATTAAGACATAGACTTTGTTTACAAACCCAATACTTATTTTTCATTAGACTGTGTAGGGATGTTCCAGAATACAGGAGCTAGGCAATGGGTTTTACACAGGAGCTGTGCATGGGACTTGGACTCAAGGCCTGCTTTTCAGCCCAGTGAGATACGAGTTCGTTCATAAAAATTTAGGATCCCTTAGAGCTCCTCATTCAGGACTTGAAAATAAAGCTGCAGCAACATTATCAATTGGGGATTGAGCGAGAAAGCCCATCA
The DNA here is from genome assembly GCF_028858775.2 of Pan troglodytes. Lineage (NCBI taxonomy): Eukaryota > Metazoa > Chordata > Mammalia > Primates > Hominidae > Pan > Pan troglodytes. The sequence goes on along the minus strand of NC_072404.2, from coordinate 151,723,579 downwards.
AGAGAAGCTGCAGTAGAAGCCAGAAGGAACAGCGCCAGACCTCAATGCTAAAAATCTATCCAAAAGAATCAATCTTTTCATACTGGTTCAATGGCATTACCTTCATATAAGTGACAGTACTTCTCAGTCTATAGAAGGCTGGAGAGAAGAACAGAATCACACCAGAGCTCAGTTAAGAAGTGGGCCAACCTTGGCTAGGCACGGTGGCTCACGCCTGTAATCCCAGCATTTTGGGAGGCCGAGATGGGAGAATTGCTTGAGGTCAGGAGTTCGAGACCAACCTGGCCAACATGGTGAAACCCCATCTCCACTAAAAATACAAAAATTGTCCAGGCATGGTGACATGTGCCTGTAATCCCAATGACTCTGGAGGCTGAGGCAGTAGTATTGCTTGAACCTGGGAGGCGGAGGTTGCAGTGAGCCGAGATCACACCATTGCACTTTGCACTTCAGCCTCGGTGACAGAGTGAGACTCCGTCTCAAAAGAAAAGAAGTGGGCCAACCAGATGATGGCTGCTGGGGCCACCAAATCATAAGGAGAGCTAACATGTCACTGGACTGCATCAGAAACACAGTGCCAAATCTTCAGGGCTCCACATATATCTTTTAATAACTGGCAAAATGTAAATTGCTTCTACTTCTTTCAAAGTCAAGAGCTTTAAATAAATGTGAAAAGAAAACACCCATCACACTTGCCACTGAGGCCACTCCTTCCTGGTGAGTATTTCAACAATGATGTGCCATGCTATAATCCCAACAGAGTCACTCTCAGAATTAGCTAGAATTCGGAGGCCAGGTAGGAGACAGCACAGGGCTGCCTACAGAGATAAAGCACTGCTTTAATTTTACAAATGTGTATGGCACCAGGTGACTCCCAAGAAGTTATTAGGATCAAAACAATTGCACATAATAAATGCCTAACATAAACAAAATGATAGCTAAAAGTTATCATTACATAAAATATATATAATTCCTTGTTTTGAAGTTTCAAAAGGTTTATAACTTTTATTAGTGGAAATTTAGTTTTGACTTTCTAAAGTAAATTTAGTTGAATTTAGTTCAACTATGTACTGAACAAATATTTAAAGAACAAAAGCTTGAAAAAGAACCACCTGGATGCCTGTATCTCAATGGAGTCCTAGGTCTCATTCATAGGCCAGCAAGTATTTTTGCATATTCAGCCCCTTGCAGAAACTCCAATCCTCCTCAGATTTCTCCAAGATGTTTCTGGAAATCATAAGAGCAGTCTCTGGTGTGCTCTCTGACTCAGCCCTCTTGCTTGACACATGGTATAAGCCATTTTATTCCTCCCCTATCTCTGCTGTCTACGGATCCAGTTTCCTGTCTCTGCCAAGACCAAAAGCAGGAAATCTACTGCTGGCGCCCTCCAAAAGCACGACCCTCCATACCTGCCAAGCACTGCTGAGAATGCCAGTACCTGCCAAGGTCCGCATCAGGCTGCCAGTGGCCCATGTCAAGAAGACTGACATTTATGCAGAGGACAACTGTGCCCGATGTTCTGAGCCCTGTTATCTATGCTAAATTCCTTGCCTCTTGCCCTAACAAAAGCTGCTGGCACTGTCTTCTGTTGTTGTGCGATGTTCTGGCATAAATGCTGCTGATGACATTCTCAGTGGCCCAACCCTTTTAGTATTTCCTTGGTCATCCATTGTTCCTCTGTTCCTGCGATTTGTGACATGAGTCCACCACAGGTCTGGCCAGAAGATGCTGAAGTAGTGGATACCATGTATTCCAGAGTCACTCCCTATCATCATTGAACCTGGCTGTGCCCTTTCATTTACCCATAGGTGGACGTTTGCCCAACTAATGTAAATAGGAGCTCAAATCCTGCTCCAGCCTAAGAATGGGGACTGGAGTGCCAGAGCTGAAGGCAGAGATACCATTCAAGGTCCCCTGGCATGGAATCTGTTTTCTCCCTGCAGCGAGGATGTGACTGTGCAGATGCTGAACCAGTGAGGCCAGATTATGGTAAACTCTCCTTTAAAAGAATGTGGGCAGATTGTTAGTGTACATTTTTCTGGAATAGAAATATAGGCCTGACTACTGAAGGGAAGGTATAGAAGAAAGAGGCTTCTTTTTGGACTCTGTTGTATTCATCCTGTACTGAACATGCCATAGGCAGCAGTATTCCTTTTAGAAGACCATGGACAAAGAAATGCCACACACAAATCTACTGCCTCTCCTCCTGCTGCTGTCAGTATCATCAGCAAAATAAATCAGGAACAGACAGCATGCTGGTGTGTGACCTCTTCCTTCCAATCTGATCCACAGTAGCTACGCTAAGAGGAGACAGCAGCTTCCCAAGTAAAGGCAGAATTGGGAACCAAGAGGACAGTCAAAAGCATCAGTTCCAAGAATATAAGCACAGGCTAACCCAAGTCTAAAGCAACAGCTTTGTAGCTTGCCAGTGTGATAAGCCCTCCACAGCCTCTCTGAGCTTGGTGGCTCAGCCACAGAACCTCTCAGATGGGAGACTGTCCTTCAAACAGCCTGGCAGAAATTCTGCTCACTTGTTTTTGAAGAGAATGAATCCATGCACATTTCCCCACCCTTGCAAATGGGGCCATTTAACTAATTCTGCCCAGTGGACAATGATAGAAAAGACTTGTGTTCCACCTGAGCCACTTATTTAAGAAGAGATGACCGGCTCTCCAGCTCTCTTCACCTCTGCCATGGTGACTGCAAGGGGTAGAAAATGAGACACTCTTGCTTCCTTGTGTCTGGGTGAAGAGTGGCTGTGTGATGCCCAACCCCCACCAACCACAACTGGTGAAGTGAGTAAAACATAATCCTTTGTTGCGTTGAGTTGTTATGATTTGGGGATTTATTTTTTACAGCTTCCTACCTGATATGGTTTGGCTGTGTCCCCACTCAAATCTCACCTTGAATTGTAATAATCCCCACATGTCAAGGGTGGGGCCAGGTGGAGATAACTGAATAACAGGGGCAGTTTTCCCCATACTGTTCTCATGATAGTGAATAAGTCTCATGAGATCTGATGGTTTTCTAAATGGGAGTTCCTCTGCACAAGCTCTCTTGCCTGCCCCCATGTAAGACGTGACTTTGCTCCTCATTCACCTTCCACCATGATGGTGAGGCCTTTCCAGCCATGTGGAACTGTGAGTCAATTAAATCTCTTTCCTTTATAAATTACCCAGTCTTGGGTATGTCTTAATTAGCAGCGTGAGAACAGACTAATACACTATCCTTTCTAACACACTTACATTTCACTCAAGAGATCTTGCCCGCCTTGTAATAAGCACATTTATTTCCCTGGCTCTTTTGTTCTTTGCTTAATATCCCATTCCTACTTGCTTGTTGATCCTTTGGACCTTCCCTATTTTGGAGGATATCCATACTCAGAATATGAACTTGACTCCGCTTAGCTACTATGCACTCTTGAAGCCAAAACCAAGGGACTCAAAGGGTTAAAATAAGGAGGAGTCACAGAAGCAATTCTCCCAGACCTTTTGTGCAGAGGCAGATAACATTGTTAGGGATCCTGGTTCTTCTTCCATACCTAGATACTCTCATAGTGATCTCTGTTTAATCTCAAACCACAATCTTCATTATATATTCATTATATATAATTCATTATATATTTTGTGTTAAAACTATAATCACAATGACCACTATTTTCCAAGATACGTTTGACTACTTTTCCAGAGACAGAACATCACACAATTCTTACATATGTGTAACCTCTACTAGAATCAACGTTATTACAATAAATAGAATCTAATTGATACTGTCCATGCCCCTGTGTTTAGAAACAGGAAGTAGAAACTTACCCACTTCTATCTAAATGTCATGTATAAATTATATTGGATGGATAGCTGTGGTGAGAAAAAATAATGATTATGGATGAAAAACTGTCCTGTATTCCTCTCTCACCATTTGAAAGGCATCTAAAATATATTTATGAGATACATTAAAGAGCTTATTTTGCTAGTGTCCAACTCTAAATGGACCATTTCCAGTGTTCTCTAGGGTATATTTTTATAACAGTATCAATTTATTATAAAGGTCAATATTTTTTTCTCTTTCAAATTCTTTCAAGTGGGTTTTCTAAAGTCCATTTTCTGAAGTATTTAAAATTCTAATAAACCACTGAAAAATTACCAAGAAGGTCCTGTGGGATTCTTTTCTCTAAATCATACTATTTGATGCAACATGAACCTCAGTTACAGTAAAATATCATTAAGAAAAGGTCAGCTCTGGAAAACAAAGAACAAAGGCAAAAAGCATCAGGCATCTTGGAAACACAGGAGTCAACAAAGCTTATTCAACACACTCTTTCAGAGCAGGAAGCTTGAAGTCCTAAAGTGTCTGCTTTCCAGGGAAATGAGAACAGCTATCCTAGAACTATGGCAAATGAGGTATTCTCTTTTTCTCCTCTCATTTTGATCAAGTCACTTGGTTGATTTCTTCCTCTAATACTGTGTCTCTTGAAGGGGAAAGGAGCTTTTCATTGTCAAGAACTGTTTCTTGGTGATCTTTGCAGCCACAAATCCTATTCTGGTATGTAGGGCTTGAATACAAAGATTTGTTGAATGAATAAATGAGTATCTTCTGGGTCCTAAGATAAGTATAAAAGTAAAAAATTCTATTGATCAGATCACTCATTCACAAGACACCAATAATTGATTTGATGCCTCTTCCACAGAGTTTTCCAAACAGAAAAGCTACTTTGACATTGAGAAAGCATAGGTGGAGTTTTCACCATATACCCAGTTCTCAATCCTCTACTAAGAAGTGGTCGAGGGAAGAAGGAAAGGGCCAAGGGAAAGAATGATTTGTTGTCTGGCTGTGCCTGAGTATAGAGCTCCCTCTACAATGAGCCTGACTGAGTGTGCTCTCTCTTCTTAGCAAGTTTTCTTTGAAGCTGCACTTGGAATAAAATTCCTCTTGAAGGCGTTCTACCCAGATTAGCAGAACTCTAGATTTTGATGTCAGTGATTCTTATTTTTACCTCTTATCAACTAGCTTGCTCTCCCATGGAGAGATAAGATTCCTGGGTGCACTTAGGATGAAAGGGGCAATGCTTACATGTTTGGAGAACATGAGTACGTCTCTAGCCTGGATTAAAGCATCCACCTTGCAGTCCAGCAATAATCACTATTCACATTGCAGTTTGGATTCAAAATCCTAGCTAATACCTTGGTGTTCTTTTTCCTGGCCTTGTCCTTTATGCATGTTTTTGTTCATTCGTTTGTTTTCCTCAGAAGCCTTGCAGAAGCAGTAGCTTCTGCATAATAGGGTTTGTATATTCCCCTGTCTCTCTCTGTATCTAGAAAAGTCTGTTTCCACAACAGTCCTCTTAACAAGTTAACAGATCTAAGTTATAGATCTGTTTTACCTCTGACAACACAGGTAGCAGCATAGCAGCATTGCTTTATATCTACACAAACCAACAGAAGTGATGATATAAAGAAGCACAACAGCTGAAACTCTGACTCATCATTTTGAGTGATGAAATTATAGTCTATCCTATCTGCTTTTAAAAAAAATGAATATTAGAAATAAAAAAGATGATTAATGTTAATTCAACATAAGTTGTACAACAAAGGATAGGAAAACCTTGACATTTTCATCTAGTTTTAAAATATGAGAAATATTGCTTGTCATATATATACATATATAGTATATGTCTGTATATAATACATATACATCTATTTATTTATTTATGCAGGTTAACCTTGTCCATGATAAAAGTTTAGCTTGTAAGACTTACCTGTCATGCCTATCTCAGCAAGAAAACAATGAGGAAATTTGTTTTCAACCTCTGCTTAGCATACCTTCTGAACAGTCATAGTAGTGTTCCAGTACGATGCTTCTGAACTGATGCCCCCTGGACAGCTACCAATTAGGAGTACATAAAGGGCAATAGCTAAATCACTGTGGCCAAATAAACCTGCACAGAAAGAGCCTTTTGGGCATTTTATACTGACAAGATCATTTTACCACTGGAAAATAGATTTTTGTAGACAGGCCCCCGAGTCCACTTTTGCTCAGTGTGGGGTCAAGGTGAAGCACACCTAATCAATTGAGAAAAGGGCACTTGATTCCCAAGGGGAGATAACTGCAGCAAACTCCTATCTTTACTCTACCTGCAGAAGCCAACAGCAATTGTACCTTCCATCTATAGTCTAAAATTCACTTCCCTGCTACCACTGTGTAGAGATACCGTATATGAAACCAATCCCAATCTTCTAGATAGTGAGTTGAGAAAGTTGGTCCAGTCCCTTGGATTTAGATCAGAACATGAACTTTCACCAAGACACAGGTGGCCACTAACTACCTCTGTCACTACAAGCAAATTGCCCAGCCCCTCTAAGCTTCAGTTCTTTCCTACATAAAACGGCTACCTGATGGACTTCCTCGACTGGCTTCCAGAGCTGCTATGACGGTTAAAGCAGTGATTTTCAAGCTTTAGCATGAAGCATGCATCATAATTACCTGGAGGGCTTGTTAAAACACAGATTGTTGGCCCCAGAGCCTCTGATTTACTAGATCTGGGTTAGATAAGCTGAGAATATGCATTTCTAACAAGTTCCCAGATGATGCTGATGCTGTTGGTCGGGAGATCACAGGCTGAGAACTGCTGAATCAAAGGAAATGAGGTGGATTTCATTCCGTATCAGGCAAACTCCAGCACATGTGCTTCAAGTCCCACCTTGCCCTGTCTTCCCAAATTTCGTTCATCCTAAAAATATCCTTGTCCCCTCCTCAGTTACTCACTATCATTGATAAGTATCTGATGCATCTCTGTATCCTCTGAGCCTACAATCAGGGCTGACCCCTGTGTTAGGCACTCAATAATAATTAAAAAAATCAGTGAAATGAAGAAATATGGTTAAAAGTATTTTGAAACAGTAAAACATTATACACACATGAGGGACTTATATTAGTTATGGAATAGACTAAGTTATGTAACAAAGACACCCAAAAATAGAGTGAGCCACCTAGGATGAGGACAACTGTGCTCATAAAGTCATTCAAGAATCCAAGTGTTGGCCAGGCACGGTGGCTTACACCTGTAATCCCAGCACTTTGGGTGGCTGAGGTGGGCGGATCACAAGGTCAGAAGTTCAAGACCAGCCTGGCCAACACAGTGAAACACCATCTTTACTAAATATACAAAAAATAGCCAGGCATGGTGGTGCACACCCATAATCCCAGCTGCTTGGGAGACTGAGGCAGGAGAATCACTTGAACCTGGGAGGCAGAGGTTGTGGTGAGCTGAGATCATGCCACTGCACTCTAGCCTGGGCAACAGAGCGAGACTCTGTCTCAAAAAAAAAAAAAAAGAATCCAAGTGTCTTCTAACCTGTTGCTCTGCCATCTCCTGGGATGCTGTCCTCATCTACATGGTAAAAACTATTCAGGACCATGACCGTATTCCAGGGCCACTGGGAAGGGAAGAGGAAAATCATCACAAGGGAGATGATCCCGAAGTTAAACTCATCACCTTGGACATCGTTGGGCTACACTTTGAAACACAACCACGTATAGCTGCAGGGGAAGCTGGGAAGTCTCCATATAGTCATTCCTGGAAGTATCTGCCATGGGGGATACTTTCCAGCCACCCAACTTTCTATGTATATCCCCAAACACAGAACACTCTCAACCCTCTTTTTCTAAATTTAAGCACTATAGACTCATCCTATTTCTGCTTCTAGCTCAAAAGCCAGGGTCTCTGACTTGTGCTTAAGAAACTGAACAAGGAATTCCAGAGGAAGCAGTTCATATTTAAGAAGTTGCACATATCAGTTTTCACATGCCATTGGCCTGAATTCAGGAAAGCTCTCAGCAAAGAAGGCTGGAAAATATACAGTTTCCAGATGTGGGTCACGTGCTCAGCTAAATTCCAGGCTTTTAAATGAATTTTTCCTACAAAGTAATTTGGAGAAGACTCACTTTTTAAAGAGAAATTGAATTGCAATTAATTTCTATATCACATATGCAAATATATGACATTCATCTGTTCAGCTCTCACATTGCTTTGTTCATTGTAGATGTTGTATATATGCTTGGTGAATTTTTTCTAAATAGAAAAGTAACAGCAGTACAAACAACTGGAAGCCAGGTGCATAGACCAGAAGAGGTTCACACTTTTGAAATAATTTACTAATTACTTGAATACGCCAATATATCATTTTATTACTTGAGCATTACATAGATAAAACATTTTAATTTAGTTAAATTTGTGTAACACAGTCAGATTTTAGTATCATTGTGAACATGTATGGATATATTTTATAATATATTACAAGGTGAAAAAAGATGCTGTATTATCATTAACCATAAAGCTACCTTTTGTAATCCAACAGGTTTCAAAGCTATTCAAAAACAGAAGAGACAGAACTATTCTTCTGATGATTTGCATGATAAATATATTCCAACAATAGCTACAAATAGGCAGAAACAGTTCTCATTTATTTAGCAGCCTTAAAGCATGTTCTGATTTGTGTGTTATTTTCTAGACCTCTCAACAATTCTACAAGGGGGGTAAATTTATCCTTATTCTGAAAATAACAAAGTAAAATTCACAGAAATTAGGTAACTTATTTTTTGACACTGAAATACCAGATGTTTGGTAATAAAAATACTTTTGTTGCATGTATAATGAATGTGTGGATTATACATAGGTATGGACTCACCTAATCAAACATTTGAGAAATAAAGATTTCAAGAATAAAATCAGTCTTTCTCTCTTACTGAAGTGTATGATGCACAGGGCTGGTAATTTTGATTGTTATTGAGAAAGGGTTCTGCCATGGTATTATGCTTCCCTGATTTAATTCCATTTTTCTTTATAACTGAGGGCATTTACCACTAAAACAATGCTGTTTCTGAAGAGTGTAGATATTTATGTATTGCCTGAAGTCAAGATTCTCCCTCTGGATATGACAATTACTTCCATCACAACCAATTGAGAAATGAATTACAGAAGCAAAATTGTTTCTAAATTAATGGTTGTTAAAAGTTTCCTAGGGAGTTGTCAGACAACTCTAAACATTTTTATGTTTCATATCAATTTCCAAGATGGAAAAATGGCACAACTCAACTGCAAAGAAAGTAAAAGGAATCATCATAAACAAATTAAATTTTGCCAACTAGACATGCAGCAAATTACTAAATTGCAGAAAAGAACTGAAAGCAAGACATGGTAATGTAGTAGCTATTATTTTACACAAGCACGAGTTTTGTGAATTCAGAAAGTATGGCTTCATAGGCAACAGAGGTTCTCTAAAGTGACTGCATCTGGGATGTCCTCTCATATGACATCATTATCCTCAGAACCACAGGTCCCATCACTAACCTGATGTGAGATAAACATTTACATACTTGTCCCTCTACAGAAATCAAACAGATCACAACTGATCAAAATATACTTACTCGCACACACACATGCATACAACCTTATTGATCTAGGCTTCTCTGCTTTGCAATTGTAGAAGATTAAGTGTTCCCTTCCGTAAAGTAGCTAATGTTCAGAGTGGGTGGCAATTCAGTAATTCTCAATGGATATTAGAGAATGGAATTGTCCCCAAGCCATTTACAATAATTATGGTTGAATGCACTTCTACCAATTGTACCCAGGCCCATGTTTCAGACGTCACCTTGTCATGACTCATGCCACCCCAATGTCTAAGCATGTGCACTTTTATATTTTGCTGTTGTTGTTGCTACAAATAACAATAATCCTACGGAGGAGGAATTGAAGGGGGGAATTGTAAATAGTAAGAGCCAGGTATTAACTAAAGAAAATAGATAAATCCATAGAGTGCAATTAAGATGTGGGAGTTAAGCAAAAGAAATAGAAGGGATGCAGGTTAATCAAAATTTGATGCATGAGGCCTGGTGCAGTGACTTATGCTTATAATCCCAACACTTTGGGAAGCCTAAGCGGGTGGATCACTTGAGGTCAGGAGTTCAAGACCAGCCTGACCAACATGGTGAAATCCTGTCTCTACTAAAAACACAAAAGAATCAGCTGGACTTGGTCGCAAGTGCGTGTAGTCCCAGTTACTCAGGAAGCTGAGGCAGGAGAATCACTTGAACCCGGGAGTTGGAGATTGTAGTAAGCCAAGATCCTGCCACTGCACTCCAGCCTGGGTGACAGAGGAGACTCCATCTCAAAAAAAAAAAAAAAAAAAAAAAAGATTTGATGCATGCTGTTGGGACTGCAGTTTATGCACTCCTAGACTCACCGATCAGAAGGGTCCTGAAGAGTCTGAAGATGAAGGCACAGAGCCTACAGCAGCCAGTGTGAGGAGGCATAAAGTTAGTCATTATTAAATCCATGGAGGTATGTGCAATTAATATTTTATGTTTGATAATTATACCCACAATTATAATCTTATAATGAGTTAATGATTAGCAATAACAAGTTAAAGAATGATTTATGGTGATAAATTACACACAAATTGAAACAAAATTCTGTAAGAATGACTGGGGTATATAAGAATTTTAAAAGTGAGTACATTTCTGGATCTGTGCCCCAACCACAAACCATGACTGAGGGAGGATTCTGTGTAATTGGTGCTTAACATAGCATCTGAAACACACTAGATACTCAGTAATCATTGGCTCAAATATATGCCAGCAGGATGAGTACATGACCATTTGGATAGCTCATGAGAAATACAGTCACTTAACAGAGCTTGGAAACCCAACTGAGGTCCTATTTTCTGGAAAGTGGAAGCTGACAAGACCAGCAGTAAAAATGGAGAAGCTTTCCTAAAGTTTTCCAATCTCCTATTGGCCCAACTCAGAATTCTCAAGTGAGAATAAAGGATAAGGGTTTAGGGGACATTTGGCAATGTCACCACTGTGATGGGGAGAGGATGCTACTGGGTAGAGTAAGTAGAGGCTGGAGATGTTGCTAAACATTCCACAGTGAACAGGTGCCTACAACAGCCATTACCAAATCCAAAATGTCAATAGCACCAAACTTGGGAAATTCTGGCCTAACTGAATGGGTTTCTCTGCTCATGTGATTTCTTTCTACCCTTGTTTTTCTGACAAACTCCTATGTATCCTTCAAAGCCCAGCTCAGCTGTTATCTCTCCTCTAAAGCTTAGCCTTCCTCCTCCATATCTCACGAGAGAATTATGCATGTCTTTACCTGGAACTTACGTTCCCAAAGCAGACTTTACCTATTTCTATTATTATATTTGTCACATATCATTGTTCTTTGTCATTGTAGTTAGGCATCACTTCAGCTGAACTGAAATAATACAAATTAGCTACCATGAATTAAGCATTTACTACTTGCAAGACATTTTGCTAAATGCTTTAATCTCTTTTAATGCATGCACAAGAAAACATAAGGTAGCTGTTATTATCTCCATTTTACAAACGAGGAAAATGAAGTTTAGAAGGGTTAAGAATCAGATGCAAGGCAATAGTTTCCACAACTAGAAAGTAGCGGAACTAAGATCCAGGCCAGAGGTCAAACCAGCTGTAACGTGTGTCTGCCAAGTACAGAAGAAAGAATTATTTGATTGGAAATAACTGTTTTCACACTTTTGAAACAGAGAAGGTGGAAAGAGTCACGGCCATCATGTGGACCCACCCACTAAGATGAGCAGGGGAATCAGAAATGGGCCTGTATGTTGGGGTTGACAGCAGATACCCCAGGAAGGTCAATCAAACAGAGTTTGCAAATGGTATAGAAATATTTGGTGAAAATCCCAGCACACAGGAAGAGAGAAGTTAAAATGATGTGGCCATTCAACACATGGATGAAATGAAAGAATGATTAAACGCATGCTTGTGGTCAAGTGTTTTAGCATGAAAGCCCTGCAACAGGCCATCTGAGGGCTGAGGCTCAGTCTGAAGAATAGGAAGCTAGAATATCCAGACTGGAGAAATCTGTTGACAGCCTATGATTTAGAAACAGGAGAGGGTCTGGCAAAAGTAGTTCAGGACCCTGGATCAGGAGGAGGAAGAAGTAGCTAACTGTGTATGCCCAGGGATGGTGACCAGAGGGATGGGCAAGGATTGAAGAATGGGACCAATTTTGAGTGTTATATTAGGGAGGGAGCATAACCAGAAATAACTCGGTTATTAAGCTGAAGCACAGGGTGCTGGAGCAGACTGAATTCAGGTGAGGCCAGGCAATGGGAACGGAGAGCAGAACTGAGCCCACAGGAGACTCAACTATACAAGAAAGAAAGGGTAAAGCCTGGAGCCAGGTCTGGGCTGATGACCATCTTGCCTTTAAACTAGAAGTGGTGGTATCAGTCTTGGGCTCAAAGTCAAAGACCTCAAATGTTTCAGAAGAAAAAAACAACTTACAGATAGACACAGATTATATTATAAACAGAAAAAATAATTTTACAGCCGGAGAGGGAAAAGTTATAAGGTAGGTGCAAAAGTAACTGTGGTCTTTGCCATTACTTTTAAATTGCGAAAACTGCAATTACTTTTGCACCAATTTCATAACTTTTCCATCTCCAGCTTTATGGTTTTTTTTTCTGTCTATAATATTACATATATCTATAATTGGGAAATCAATAAATATGGCAAAATAATAACATTTCCTCAAATGTAATGGAAACTTTTTTGTGCTATTGGGGCAACTTTTTTCAAAATTTGAGATCACTTCCAAAAAAAAAAGTAATTTCTATTACCGCCTTCCAGTGGCTTGACCAGGTTGATGGCATGGTAGCTCAAATTGATCCCACCATCAGAAAAAAAATTTGGCCATTATTCCACACAGCTTCCCAAATTCTCTCGCTGTCTGTCATCTCCCTAGGACCACACAGGCAACAGACTCCCACTGCTATTATAATAACACAGGTTGGGACCATTAAACTGAATAATGGACACTTTCATTAACCAGAAGACTGATGGTTACCCAGGGAAAAACAAAATTCTCCCATGGTCCCCACCAAATAATCCCTTTGCTAATCTCCCAGTAGGAAATCTTCCTCAAACCTTTTTGAAAATTTCCCACTGTGAATTAGCTATGCGTGCTTGAAAATACAGAAGAGTGTACTCCAATTCCATTCAACGTGACACTAAGGGGCACTTCTCAAGTTAAGAGCCTCTCTCTGCCCACGTGTTTGTAAGCACAAGCAAACAATCTGACCTCCTACCACAGAGGACTGAATCTGCCTATTTTACACATGGCCTGATAACTGAACTTGTATTATGACATTAGAGGCAGTTATGGATGCCCTTAAATGATACATTTTTCTAATCTTTCATCCAATGCATTTCCAGGCAACTCGAAGTAGAAAAGAGGAAAAAGCTGATTATGCATATCCAGTAACTAGAATCATTTAAGCTAAATTAATAGGATCTATAAATAACTCTGTTCTTCCTTTAAAAAAAAAAGAGAGAGAGAGAGATGGTGAGGTTAGCTAACAACCAGAGGAATGGCCTATTTTCCTCATCAAGTTGTCACAACCTGAGGAAATCTCAAATTAGTTTCAGGGAAAATGTAACAACCCAGTGCAGATGCTGCGTGCAGAATGCGTGCCTGTTAACCAAAATTCCCATACAACACATTTACCAGCACACTCATCGGCCCTTCTTCCCACAGCTACTAATATTGCATTCCTCTGTTTTAATGTGATTTTCTAAAATTACCAGTTAATTAATCCTAGATTTGGCATGTTGACATCCTTCATTTTTCTACTTTGAGTAATTTGTAAACCCTGAAATAAAGAGCATTTCTCTCGGAACTTTTTGAAAATATATCAGATGTGCTTAGATGTGACACCATAGATCCTAGGAGGCCCATTATTATTATTATTATTATTCACTTCTCACTTGAGAAGCAGCCCCATTATTTTATGTACTAACCAGAAGGAAAAACATTGCTTTATTAAACTATGATACAGTATAGTCTCACCACTTAGAATTCTGCGCAAATTGGAAAGCTCTCTTATATGTATTTAGACACTTATTTTTATAATTTATTATCATTGTACACACATGAAACAAAACCATAGATGAAATATATTGGTTAATGCAGTAGTCACCAACCTTTTTGGCATCAGGGACCAGTTTCATGGAAGACAATTTTTCCAGACCCTGGGAAGTTGGCGATGATATTTTTGGGATGATTCAAGGGCATTACCTTTACTGCGCACTTTATTTCTATTATTGTTACTTTGTAACATAGAATGAAATAATTATACAACTCGCCATAATGTAGAATCAGTGGGAGCCCTGAGCTTGTTTTCCCACAACTGTTAATAAACTACCCCACCTGGGGGTGATGGGAGACAGTCACAGATCATCAGGCAATTGATTCTCACAGGAGCACACAACCTAGATCCCTCACATGCACACCTCACAATAGGGTTTGCATTCCTATGGGAATTTAATGTTGTCACTGATCTAACAGGGGGCAGAGCTTAGGTGATAATATGAGCAATGGAGAGCAGCTGTAAATACAGATGAAGCTTCGCTCACTGGCCCGCCGTTCACCTCCTGCTGTGCAGCCTGGTTCCTAACAGGCCAGGGATCAGTACCAGTCGATGGCCCATGGGTTGGGCACCTCAGGTTAATATATATTCCTAAAACTTCGTGATCATAGTTCGACACTTTTGTGATTACTTTCAAACTCAGTATCATTAATGTCTATATTGTTGATACAGTATTCCTTTAAAAACTACAAAAAGAACTAAAATCCTTTGGGGCTAAGCCTTGAGCAATCATCAAGAGCTAGAATAACCCCCTTTCTCTGCAATCATTTGGTTCCTAGGAGCTAAAAGAGTGTCCCACTGTTTTCTCCAGGATTTTCTTCTGAGCAGCTGTCAGTCATTCTGCAACTTTTTATGATGATGCTTTTGCTGTTTTCACAACTCAGGCAATGTCAACTGTACCACACTGGTCTAGCCGTCAGCAATTGCTCGATGGTATTTATTGTAAAATATAGCCTAACACAGAGATGTTAAAATTTGCACCTTGGAATCCATCAAATATAGTATGTGGTCATTGAACTATCTGAGTTGGAAATCTGTTTCCTGAATTGAGAAGGCTCACTCTTCTGGATTCTCACCTCAACTGAGAATTGAAACCCAGAGTTTTTCTATCCTGGCTTCTTGGCAGCTGTCTTGAGTTGTTTGGGAGATTTTTTCAGGAAGCTTCCACCCCTAAATTTGTCATCTAAAATTTGAAGAAGATACTCATTTGGTTAAGTCTCAAGCTACCTGTGGATAATTTAGAGCTTGGAAGTAGTCTCATAATATACCTTTCCAGAGGTTGATAAAGTGTACAAGGGAAACGAAGTTTCACAGTGTGAGTGCATGGTCAGAACAAGTCTAGATCGCAATCTCTCAGCCTCCCCACCCCCAGGAGATCAGGCATCCACATGAGGTACTGCTATGTGGAGGTGAGGCAAAGAGCAAATGCAACACTAGGCACAGAAGGAGACATGGGAGAAGTTGGGTAGTACATAAAACAGTCTACTTCATGTATTCCTTCAACCAGTCAACCAATCAGACAGCAAACATTTATAAAACCTCTAATAAATGTCAGATGTGTAAACTTTGTGTGCTTCCTCCAATTTTGACCCATATTTGTCTTGGATCAAAGACACACACTGCTGCCCCAATACTCCATGGTAGCTATTCTTTCTTACAAATCTTATGTTTTGATGTTTTAAGGATAGAAAGACTAAAATAGCCTATGATCAAATATTGTCCCCCATCCCTCACCTACATCAACAAAACGTTTATTAGAACAAATTATTATACATACCAGAATGCACAGTATACCCATGTTTATTCAGCTCTAGCTTTAAACGTCTTAAACTTGCAGTTCTCAGAATTTTAGTGGCATTGCAAGCTTTCAACCAAATTAAATTTGCATCACAATACATGTAGATCTTCCACTACAGGACAAACACAGCTTATATTAATAGGAAT
This sequence comes from Pan troglodytes, assembly GCF_028858775.2. Lineage (NCBI taxonomy): Eukaryota > Metazoa > Chordata > Mammalia > Primates > Hominidae > Pan > Pan troglodytes. The sequence continues at coordinate 151,707,662 of NC_072404.2, read as the reverse complement.
TAAGGTTATTCATCCAAACAACTGAAAGTTGTCCTGGTTTATCTCTAAAAGACTTTGATGGCTATCCTTTCATCTAGTTATTTCTTCTAGAAATGACCCAGCACTGAAAAATCAAGCACTTTGTTATTTTTCTTCAGCCAGCCCAGAAACTAGGTTACTGCTTCCCAAGCACCAAATGAGAAATACCCACTGATTTTTTTTTTTTTTAAAGAAATGCTTCTTGCTTCCCTTCAGTGTAGTTGTACAAATCATTGGTGCTGTGCTGGATATAGGCCACCTCTATAGCCTGCTGAACAAACGGTTAGAAGCAGCATAGGGTGTGTTGGGTTTGCTGTGAAGTGAGCCCCTACTCACTGGGCAAGCGAAGAAACTGTGATTTGTCTGTTTTGCTCTCCTGCACTCTGGCCACTTGTTAACTTGCTAAGGCCAGCATTCATGTCATTTTATTGTTTTAGGCCCCGGCCAGACATGCTTGCATGGTGCCTGCTTGGTGCCTGCTTGGCTCACCATGCATGGTTGCATGGTTGACAATCAGGCCCTTCTCTGACCCCCAGTCATCTCCTTGAAGTCCTCTCCATGTAGCCTCTCTGAATCATTTTTGCCTTGAAGTCCTCTCTGTTTCATTTTGTTATATTGAAACAGTCTAAAATAGTTAAATGAGTACTCAGTTTATTTGTGTTTGAAGCAATCATTAAAAGTTCTATCTGCACTTTCAATTGGAACTTTTAAAATATCCTATGGACAGTCATTGTTTTTAATTTAATTTTTGTTTTCAACTATGCTAGACCTAGAAACTGGAGGACGGGATCCCAGGTTGGTGGAGGAGGCTGAGACAGAGTAGGAATGTGGGCAGTACTGCCCAGAGGCTGTCACTAGGTGGACTGTTGGTGATCCACACACTCAGGACGCTCACCAACTTGGGGGAGACTGAGATGCCCACTTCTATTGACCTTAGAAAGTTAAGGCTGACCCCTCAGTGAGTTGACAGGATCCCATCAAGGTAGTTGATGCAAGTAGTCAATTACTACAGCCATTTTTATGGCAAAGATAAAGACAGGATATATTTCCCAGGATGTTTAAAAACTGAAATCAACAAAGGTGTGTTAACCTTTGACCAATATCCACATATACAAAGTAGTCTTGAGGTACATTAATTATGATCTCATCAATCTAGGGAATATGTTAAATATAAGATTACAAAGTTTTTGACAAGCATTCTCACCCAGCAGTTTTTGCAGTAATCATCCTAGTCATTTGATGCCAAAGAAATGGCTGGACAAAGGTACTTGGTACCACATCCTACGGATTATTTGCCAACTGCTGGGTTCTGTGTGCAAAGGCTTATGGTCAAGAAATTAAATTCCTTTGACAAAAGAGAAGATATAAAAACACTCCTAGAGTAAATACCCACACTGAAAGCTCATATCTAAATCCTGCAAGGCTGGCTGAGTTCTAATTTTATTCTCTTCTACTACCTTTAAAGTGGGGCAGGGGGTATTTATTATTTCAGTTTATGTGCAAACTGTAATCCCAATATGAAATCAAGTAAAGCCATTTAAAAATCAAAGTTAATGTTAACAAGATGATCTATTTCATCCCGCCTAATAGAAGCTAATGAATCATTGTGAATTTATTGTGGTAGAAAGACAGTGGATGCTGGCAATTATACTGATGAGCAGAAATCCTCACAAGTGGGCACTTTAAAGCAATTATTTTCCATTTGTTTCTAAAAAAGCGTCTGAGTACAACTAAGCTTTGATTACCTGGCATCTGAAAATATACATTCTCAGAGGGGTATTTGCAATGATTATTTTAGTGGAAAGAAAGTAAACAGCTACTGTTTGTGAAAGCTCAGTTGTGAGCCTCTTCAAAGTTTAAAATACGAATTGTGCAAAGATGAAGCTCTGACTTAATGGACTAGCATATTATTACATTATGTTCCCAACGGGAAAGAATCAATAGCTTATTGGGTACCTGAGTACTACAGAGCTGATTGAAATACATTTTCTCAAGAACAAACCTCTTCAAACTCAAAAGCCAATGTCATTTTTGCTAGCAGGCTATCCAGTCCCAAGCTGACTTATTCCTCTATTTTTTCTTATTATTCCTGTACTTTTTTTTCCTCTTGGCCCCAGGTTTATGAAGGGGTGAATCAAAGAATGACTGTTGATACAGAGCTTGCCTTGTGTAAACATTGGCTGCTTCGAGAGAGGCAAGTCAAAGGCCATCCAAAGAAGGAATCAAGGTGAGAAAACAATTAATTTATTTTTCAAGTACAGAAATACTGGGGGGTTCTTACAAAGGGGATTGTCCCATTTCTGTCGAATTTAAGTTTATTGGTGCACAGTGGAAGTCAAAAGGCCACACTCTTTAAAAAAGTGAGAAATATGGACCAATGAGAGGTTAAAGGCTACAAGAAAATAAGTGTTCACATTATAAACTCAGCTAATAACTCCAGGTCTGGAGATAATGGGCACAAACCCAGATGGACAACATCAACTTGCTCCCTTGTCTTGGGCATAATTTTTCCCTAAATGGGAGAAATATTTTTAAGGGCTATTAATGTAATTCAGTGGCTGAAATGAAGACAAGTAAATGAGGGATGTACTGGACTGTGTAACCAGAAGTCGGCAAAACAAAAATCATTTTTGTAACTTAGGTGGAGTTCCAACAAAACTGGGTAAGCTGTAATGTTCCCCCTCACAAAAGGGGTCACTTGCCCAAGTTCCCACAACTAACAAACTGAGAATTTAAACTAGCTGTTTAGTATCTATCTGTGTTTTGTTCTCAATATGAAAATAGCACAAATTCATTTTGGATAAAGTACGAGGTAGGAAAAATATTCAAACTACTTAAAAATCATACTCCAACTCCTAGAGAAATTGTTAAAATGTTTGCATAATTTCTTGCATTTTCTACATATTGCTTTCCATACTTGATATCATTTTGTGTTCTTCTTTAACATTTTATCATAAACATTTTCCATATATTTCACAACTCCATGTGAATATCATATTGAATGTCCGCAATTATATCAAATATACAATTTCTTACTTTACCTAGGCAGTTCCTTATGGCTGAGTACTTAGAAAGTCTCAATTTTTTTCACTAGTCTGAATTACCTTACAAAAACACTAGAAATCGAATTTCTGGCCCTACATATACGAGCATCTTTAAAACTCTTTACTCATCTTCCTGAATTACTTTCTCAAAAGGTTAAAACACTGCACTTTTGACCAGTCGTGGTGGCTCAAATCTGTAGTCCCAGCACTTTGGGGGGCCGAGGCGGGCAGATCACGAGGTCAGGAGATCGAGACCATCCTGGCTAACATGGTGAAACCCCATCTGTACTTAAAATGTAAAAATTTAGCTGGGTGTGGTGGTGGGCACCTGTAGTCCCAGCTACTCGGGAGGCTGAGGCAGGAGAATGGCATGAACCCAGGAGGTGGAGGTTGCAGTGAGCCGAGATTGTGCCAGTGCACTCCAGCCTGGGCAACAGAGCAAGACTCCGTCTCAAAAGAAAAAAAAAAAAATTGCACTTTTCCGCTGTCTCTGGAGCACCCACTTCATGACACTTGCCAACACTGGGTATTCCCTTTTAAAACAGCTTTTTATATTTAATTAATATAATTAAAATCGTATTTTTGTTTGTAAGCTTTGGTCATGTAATAAGCCAAATATTTTCCCAATGGTTATGACTTATTTGCATTATCTCTTTGGTGAAGTAAGCATGCATGATCTTTGCTCATTTATCTATTGGAGTCTCAGGGTTTTTCTCATTGATTTTTAAGACCATGTCTGTCATGTTTGGTGCTGGAACTCTGGCACTGAATGTGACAAAATAAAAATTCATTTAATTACTTCTTTATAAATTAATATTAAGCATTTTAATGTTTGTTATAATTATTTTTCTTTACCGTCTTTTAGTTTAACGCATACAGTTTAAACCCTTGAAATTTGTTGAATCTCTGTCCTTTCTTTAGCAAATTCTTCCATTTGATTGAAGTATAGGAGGTCTTACCTAACGTATAACTCAGATAAACAAACACTCAGAGCTTCCTTTTAGGCATTTCATGGCTTAATATTTATAAGTGCATAATTATCTGGAATTTGTTTTAATATGGGATACAGTTATAGGCAACATGTTTATTTAAAAATGACCTAAACCCACTTGTTAAATAACCTTTCTCTTCCCCAAAGATTTTTTAGTAAATCGTTTTCACATATTTAGTTTATATATGTACTAAAACACCCTTTCAGTATTTTTCTGTTTCTTTGAGCTTTCTGAAGATGCTTATGTTTGTATCATATTGAATAATATAACTTTATACTATTTTAATACCTTGCAGCAATAATTTACCTCCTTACCTTTTTCATACTGAATAATGATATATTTTTGTCTATATATTTTTCCACATAATTCCATTTATATTCTCATCTATATATTATATATAATTTTAAAAATATATTTTAAAAATAAATATTTTAAATTTGATTAGAGGAATTTGTACACACATTATTAAAAAAAAGAAAGATGAGAACAAGGAAAACGGGAGAACCCTAATGAAATGCAATCCTCTCTCAATTCACCTTTCTCACTCCTATTCTCCGTTCAAGACTCTAAATAATATGTTTATGCAAATATATTTTAAAATTTATCCATTTCAAACATTATCTGCTTCAACTAAACAAGACAGGATTCAACTGCACAACACTAAAAATCCTTCTTCTATTCCTTCTACTAGAGTTAAATCACTATTACAATATATATCTCTGTTACCTTTGTAACTTTAAATCACATATTTTAATATTTATTTTTTGATTGAACAACTAGAGATTTTCTCTGGATTTCTAGCTTTATACAGCACATGGTTTAGAGTTCCTATCTATTTCATCACCTGTCTTCCCTCTCTCTATGACTTGATTTTTTTCATCTGAACATTTATGTTATATTGCATAGTCTGACACCATTTATGTTCTTGTTCTGCAATCACAGTTGTATAAACCTTCACTAACTTACACTATGATTCCAGAAGACTCAGTAACTACAACCGTTCCAGTAGTTCTTCCAGTTCACCCAATAAAAAGACAAATGGAATGTTTTACCTTAAAGCTTTAAGATAATGTAGCGTGTCCTCTCTCACTAGACAACGTGGCCCCCAACAAGAGCTTCTTCTGTGTACCCTGTATTTACAGAGTCCTAGTGGACTGCTGACTCTTACCTATAAATTCTAAAGAGGAAGAAATGAGGTGCTGGTCACTTTGATGAAAGAGCAAATTCGAGTTGACTGTGCTGGGATTGGTCAGCATTTTCAATTTGTTGGGATGTGAGTACATCCTGCAGAAAAGAAGAGAAAAAAGATAGAGAATGAATCAGGTATTGTTTAATGAAAAGGGGTTAAGAAAGAATCAAGCAACTAACAGAAATAGAGATGCATTTGTCATCTCCAGAGAGTTTCAACTGAGGGATCCCCAGTGATGGGAGTCTCTGAAGAACCCGTGTAAAAGCTTCCCACCAGAAAAAAAAAAGTGAGCTTTCATCACCTGCAAGTCTAGAAAGCATAGGAGCTACATCACAACCACACCAGAGGGAACTTTCCTGCCCCTTCCCTCTTCTCTCTCCCACTATTCTGATCTTTGAGAAGTAGAAACCAGCCATCAAGATAAGGGAGAAGAGAAAAAAGAGAAATTTTAACATTAAAGCAAAATTGAAATTTTGAATATTATATGAGATTAGACCTTGAAATACTGAGTCCATGTCTTACGAGTTACAATGACAGAAAAACTCTATTCCAAGAAAGTGACCACAAACTGCCACACTTTTCATCCAGGAAGGGAAATAACTCTAAAGAGTAATTTCAATGGAAAGAGAAAGAGGGGAAAAGATTGCTTCATGATCACTTGCTATCAGCTGTGCTTGTTGAAAACAATGTCTGTATAAGGTTAAAGACAGGAATGGGAGAGTAAAGGCCATCTCAAGCCAATTTCAGCCAATTCAAGAAAATAACATTTCAGCCAATTTCAGCCAATTCGAGCCTGAGAACTCTGTGTTTCTCATTTTGAAATTTATCATATCTTAGTATCTGCATTATTTCAAGTGTATATGTAGGACCCTATATGAGAAATAAATGTAATTTTAAAAGGTTGTATGTAAATATATTTTAAGTAAATAATAATGTCTTCCTCTAGTTTCATTAAATTTACTTTAGCTTCATTTCTGATATTTTTCAGATGACCAAGGATTTCAAGTTTCTATATCCTTTGAGCAAATGTTGGTTCATATAAAAGCCATTACTGGAAATTTACCAGAGAAGCAAATAATATGGTAATTCACTGTGTTTTTGTTTTGGCCCAAATATTTAGTTCTATATATTTCTTTCACAATCTTTTATAATGGAACTCTATACATGGACTTTTTAAATCCACATATAATTATTCACGTCCACTATTTCTCTCAATCAATAGTGTCTACAGGAAAGCATATTATATGGTGTGCCCAAGACTTGTTAAGTATTGCTAGAGAATATATGACCATTTGTTGGCTGGAAACACAAGCAGTCACCTTGGCAGTAAAATGACAATCAAAAATACCATTTTCCTTTTAAGTTTCTATAGTTTATAGACTCATTATCCTCTGGCCTCTGATCATCTCTTTCTAGCCTTCCTTTAACAGTTTGCTTATTACTTTCTGCTTCTCAAAAGGGATCTAAGGCACCTTAAAATAAAATTCATGTATATAACAAAGTTCTGGAAAAAATAACATATCAAAGATATAAGAAGAGCAAAAGAAAGCAAAATGCTAAGAATGAGGTTTGATATAATTATTGTGATTGCCTATTCAATTTTGCTCTACATTTCCTCAGAGGCAAGAGAATGAGTATGTTGAATATTTCAAGTTATTTGTTTGAAGAAATCAAACCAATTTTAAGAGAGAAAAAGAAATAGATACAGAAAGTCAGAAGGAGAGCTAGAGAGAAAAATGGGCACATACACTTCTCCCTTGGTTATAAATTCAAAATAGATTTATCAAATGACACTGTATACACAGAATGATGGACAGTTTGTCTTTGACCAAAATTATCTACCAGATACAAACAAAACCAAAGATATAACATTTAAATTTAATTTTGTGAAGGTGATTGTTCAGAAGATAACTTAGTGTAAAACAACTATGTAACTTTCTAGTGCTCTTTCCAACTCAAGATAGAGGTGATTACCCAGAGAGCTGAGTGGATACCATGTTTCACAGACTGTTTTACCTACAGGGCACTGCTCTCAGTAGGGTTTTAAGCAGAAGTTGGTTAGCACACAGTTTGAAGTCAAGTGCTTCAGCAAGAGTCTAGGGGTGCATCATTACTTGTTTCAGCAGAGCCATATGTTCAATACCACATTGGTAAGTGGTGATGCTAATGCAGACAGTCTAAAGACCATTTCAATTCATCGTATTCATAAATGGAAGGCCTGCAATCTCCTATGTGTCTCCAAAAATCTATTGATTTCCTTCTAAGCTTTAAGTCAATAAAGGTGCATTAGTCTGACAACAAGGACATATGTTTCCAACACCGTCTTGTGAAAAAGCTCGTAACTTCAAGTCCCCCATGATAAAAAGCCTTTTCTCCAGAAGTAAGTTTATTTCTGTTCAAACTTTAGAAGCATAAACATAAATTAGAAATATTTTGGGGGTGTGCTGTACTTTCTCTAAGTTTAAAAAAGGAAAAAAAGCTCTTTGCTATTTCACCATTTCAAAGCTTTTAAGTCAAACCCCCAATGCAACCTGCTTTATTTAAAAAAAAAAAATGTTCATTTGTTTTAAAGCATTGTGGTCATGCTAATGTATTTTCAAAATCAATTAAACCTTATCTAAACATCTCAAGAGGGAGGAAGCTTTACTCTATTTTCATCTAAACCACAGACACAAAGCCCTTAGTAAATGCATTTTCATGCTGTGCTGGGAATATGTTACATCCAAGTAAACTGCTTAAATGTCATCCAGCAAAGTGCAAATCCAGCTTATAGTCTGGAGGAATGAATGTTTGAAAGTCTAATACACTCAGATTAATGGTGGGCTGTAGTTATATGCAATGATGTTATCATGCCAAGAGACGACACTAGCCAGATAGACTTACAGAATAACTTGGAAACCTTGACTGCAAAGTTTCTTGGCTAAAGATGAAACATGTGACCTGTTAGGACTGTCTTTAGTTAAAAAAATTAATCAAAGTCCAGAAAAGTATTTTACGTTATACTCTGAAACGGGTTCATAATCATGCTTTGACAGCTGAATAAAAGGCAGATAAAACCAAATTGTGTACTAACTTTATCTGATACACACCCAGCTGTCCAAATAGTCCCAGTAGGGATGGGAAAGTAAAAACACAAGCTCACCCAATAGGGTCATCCTAACATAGTGATGACAATTGGCTCAATTAAATCTTTCAAACATTTTCTTCTACTAAAGTCAAAATCTCCCCATTAGCAAAAAGTCATCTCCTCATAGCACATTTACTCTCTGAACATCTTTGACCTGACTGAAATATCTGAGTCATCTTTTGCAAGTCCCTCTCTCACCAAATGAATTCCCAAGCAGCAACAACGTCCCTATTGTATATAGTGCATTGTAATATATACTAAGGAAGAAAAAAAATAGTTGCAGGATGGATTTATGCACCAAATAACAATCTGGCTGAACAATTGAAAACTTCAGGAATGCCAGCATAAGCATGTGGAAAAAATAATGACTAAAATAAAATATACAAAATGTTGTTATAATGTAGAATTATATTTTCTTTATTTCCCAAAAAAAATGGAAACATTCATTTTGTATAAAAGAGAATACTTTAAAGATTGTCTTACAATATAGTTGGAAGAATAAAAACAAAAATATACAAAACAAGAAAAGAAAGAAACACAAAAGTAGCATATCAACACGTGAGAATGAATATAATATAAAATCCATACAACACTATTAAGTAAGAAATAACCAAGGGCTGCAGTTTGTTCACAGTGGCTTCCTGAAGGAAGTGATTTTCTGGGCTATGGAAAACAAAGATGTCCTGCAACAGATCATGATAAATTGATGAGGATACCAGAAAAGCTGGAGCAGATGTAATATGAGTCCATAAGAATGCTGAGGCTGCAAGAAAGACTATTTCCTATACATTGCAAAAGTATATACCAAAAAAAAAATGCATTTTTTCAAAAGCAGTTGTAAGGGGCAGGAAAAGCTCTGTGCTAGAAATTAAATGACCTGGATTTTGTGCTAGTCCTGTCACTGTTGTGACTTCGAGTGTTTCACATAAATTCTGTCTTAATTTCCTCGTCTGAAAAACGACAATAATTACACATAGCCTCCCACCTTCCTTTGTTATTGTAAAGGTCAAACAATATGATGTTTCTGAATATGAAAATGTAAACTGATACTTGTATGGAAAGGATTTATATGAGGAACATGTTAATTGCAACTGTCAAAATGTCCACATGACCCAGTCCTCAGTTTTAGATGCTCCATACACTCTCCTGGTTTAGCCTCATTCAAACTCATGGCTTCAACCAGCACCTAAATCCTGAAGGCTTCCAGATCAATATTTCTAACTCAGATTTAACTACTTACTAGATATTTCCATAAAATGATCCAAATGTACTTACAATCGACATGTCCAAAAATGAACTTACTCTCCTCTCTCCTGTAATCTACTCCATACCTGGTATAATCTATCTAAGTGAAATGCAAGGTCAGCATGACTCCAGTCCTGTGTCAAGTCCCACAGCAGCAGAGCCTGAGATGAATATTCATGTGCAGTGACAGAGCAAGAAAGTGCCCCCAGGAGAAATCTCTGATGGAGGAAGGGAAAGAGGAACGGGAAAAGGAAGAAGCCAAGCAACAGTGTGACCTCAGCAAAATTCTAGCCTCAGCTTTATCACACAGAGGAAGTCTGGAATGTACATTACCTCCCTTGACTCGTGCCACCCCAGAAAGAGAACCCTGGGCTTTGATATTCCTGTGCATACCATTCCTGGCAAAAACCACCTCAGGGTGGAGGGTAGGGGGAACTGATATGGTTTGTCTGTGTTCCCACCCAAATCTCATCTTGAATTGTAGCTCCCATAATCCCCACATGTTGTGGGAGGGACCTGGTGGGAGATAACTGAATCATGGGGGGCAGTTCCCCCCATAGTTCTCATGGTAGTGAATAAGTCTCACGAGATCTAATGGTTTTATAAGGGGTTTCACCTTTTGCTTGGCTCTCATTCTTTCTTGTCTGCTGCCATGTAAGACGTGACTTTCACTTTCTGCCATGATTGTGAGGCCTCCCCAGCCATGTGGAACTGTGAGTCCATTAAACCTCTTTTTAAAAAAATAAATTACCTAGTCTTAGGTATGTCTTTATCAGCAGCATGAGAACAGAATAATACAGGAATGTAAACTTCCAGGTACTTTCCAGGTCACTTTCCTCTGACCACATGAGGAAAGTGGTTCCAGGAGCTGTCAAGCATCTTCCAATGAGGCAAAAGAACACGGAACAAGCTAGAGAGCCCCCCCGCCCCCTGCCACCCCACCACACACACACACACAGATCTGGGGAGATCTGAGTATAGTAGCCCCTGAATATCCAACCCAGATACCTATAAGGCATCTTGGAGTCATAGCTCTCATTCATCCCATGCATTGTACCATACTGGTCATGAAGCCCTATAGCGTCTGTTGCTAAGTCCTATATAGATGCAGGATCTCTCTCAACTTGACTCTGACCAGTCCTTTGCTACACTTTGAACCCCTCATTGCTTCTAACTTGAACTTCTGGAAAAACTTGCTACCTTATCACTAAGCCTCCTCGCAAAGCCTCCCTTCATTTATCCTCTAAAAGACAGGCAAACTAATATTTCACAATCAATCAATCAATAAATTTAATGTGTCACTTCTCTATCTAAAATATTTAAGTATCTCCCCATAATTTTCAAGATGAAACCAAAACTCCTTAGCTTCGTACAGCCACCCAGTCATGTTTTAGCCTCTAACCATCTCTCCAGCTTAACCATTCTCAAAACTGTTTGGTCTCCAGATTACGTACACTCTAAAAGTTTACTAAGGACTCCAAAGAGCCTTGGATTATGTGGTTTTAGTATAACTTTTAATACTGAGTATATTAAAATTTAAAACAGAATAATATTGAAATATACCTATTAATTAATGTTATATTATATATTCATAGAAATAATATATTTTATGAAACACATCTATATTTTCCAAAACAAAACAATAATGAGAAGAATGGCATCATTTTACATTTTTTGCTAATTTCTTTAAGGACTGCCTTAATAGAAAGCAAACAGTGTTAACATAGATTCATTTCCTTTCAAGAGTCATACTGAACATATTGTCTTAGAATAAGGATTTTTTCTTAAAACTACAGTGAACATCATTGCTTGTAAATAAGTATACATATTTGTGTGTGTATGTGTGTGTATATGCATATATATAATCTACCATAATGCCTACAGAGTATTCCTTTGTATAAATCTACTATGGTTTATTTAATAAATGTTTTTGGACTTCTCAGCTTTTTCTAATGTTATACTATTAAAAACAAGTATACAAATAGAAAATAATTTACACATGCATTTTTCTGCTTCTATCCATTTCTGTGATTAAGACAAATTTTTAAGAATCTCATTTCTGCTTAATCAAGAAATATGCATATTATTAAACTTTGTCACATTGCTAAATTGCCAACCAGAAATATTAGATCACCTATGCTTGCCTCCACAACAATGCTTATTTTTCTACATCATTACTAATACTAGGCATTAAAAGTCCTCTTATTCTTTGCCAATTTGGTAGATTAAAACATAGCATCTTATTAAGTGTGACTCTGATTATCAGCAAAAGTATAGGCATATACATAATTTCCCCAATTTGTGTTTTTTCCTTGTAATTTTTCATGCAATGCTTTTGCCAAATAGTTGTGTTTGCTTTTTTGTTTCTTTACCAACAAAATCTCTTCTCTCTCACTCTCTCTCTATATCTCTCTCTCTCTCTCTCATTTATGGGTTTTGCCTTTGGAGTTAGGCTTAGAAATGGCCGGGCACAGTGGCTCACACCTGTAATCCCAACACTTTGGGAGGCCGAGGTGGGAAGATCACTTGAGGTCTGGAGTTCAAGACCAGCCTGGCCAACATGGTGAAACCCCATCTCTACTAAAAATACAAAAAATTAGCTGGATGTGGGGGCACACACCTGTAATCCCAGCTACTCAGGAGGCTGAGGCAGGAGAATTGCTTGAACACAGGAGGCAGAAGTTGCAGTGAGCCAAGATCACACCACTGCACTCCAGCCTGGGTGAAAAAGTGAGACTCCATCTAGAAAAAAAAAAAATTCTGAAGAAGGAATTACCTAACTTTAGGAATGATCAATCCATCATCAAGGGAGTTGTTTAAGGATATGCTGGATGATTTTCTGCTGTTATTTTGTTGAAGAAGTCTATATTTGACCTCTAAAATTGAATAATTATGTAAATAAAAAATTAAAGTAATTTATGAATTAATTAAGAGCAGAAACAAACAGAAGAATCAAAAACAGAAATGAGAGAGGGGCTTCAAGATGGCTGATGAGATGCACCTGGCAGTCCTCCTCCACAGAAAAAAACCAAGATATTAAGTGGATAATTACACTTTAAATGGATCAACTAGGAGGGAATACTGGAGCTCAATACAGAAGTGATAGGAACAACTAAGGCAATGAAGAAGAGACAAGCAAGGCAGCCTGCTTGGCTAGGATCAGCTGGGGAGAGCTCTCCCAATCAGGGAAACAGTAAATGAAAGACCCCCAGTGGCCCATATTCCCACATAGGCTCCTCCAGTACTAGTCATGGGAGAGCCCTTCCGTCCTTGCAGGCCCTGAGACTAACATAGAGATCTACCTGCAGACAGGTGCAGTGGCATTACTCCAGACAGTGAGCTCATGCTGGGTTCCGCACACACCGAGTCCCAAGCAGCTATGACATGGTGTCATTTTGAGGGCCCAGCTTCCACCAGACTGCATCCTTCCCTGGGGCCCCAAAGCCCCTTCATCTGCACATTCTTAAAGCCCCATTGACGTATCCTGCACATAACCACCACCACAGCTGGCTGTTACTGCCAGGGCTGAAACACAAGCCATTGGCAGTAACACTGATGCCCCCAGCAGCAAAGCTGCTGAGCGTTTTCATGTGCCTGAAGGACAGACTCCCCCACCTCCAGCTGCCACCACTGCTGGCTGCTGCCACTGGGGCCAAAGCACAGGCCACTGGCAGTAACCCTGCCCATCCCAGTAACAGGCTGCCATGCACTTTCACACATCCTGAGGTCAGGCTTCCCTGCCTGCAGCCACAGCTTGGGATCAACGTGCATGCTCCCCAGCCACCTACCTACATTCACTGCCAATGAAAGCACCCCCACCCTCCCTATCAGCAAGGTGCAAAACAGCCACTACTGATTCGACTCAAGCACTTTGCTGTGGGCCTGGGGATTACCCAACCCCTGGCCACCAGAGCCAATGTCCATAGACGCTACTAGGGAGCTTAAGGTCAAGGTCACCCAGCATAGCTCTGCAGCCCTCCTCAGTGTCTGAGCATGGTGTTTGAGGGCTTGAGGACCACCAAGTCCTGTCACCCACGGTTAGCACCCATGCACTCATCCCAGGGACCTGAGGATGGGCTCACCCTGTCTGCCACCACAACTACCTGCATGCATAACCTATAGGCCTGGGTTCTGGTCCATCCAGCGTATCACAACGACTGGCAACACCAGTGTGGACTGCTTGGAAGCCAGAAGGTTATCCCACCACTACTGCTGTATCCCACAGCTGGCCTGCTGCCCAGGGGCCTGTGGACCCACCCACAAGCCTGGTCATCTGCTGGTACTACTGGCATCCAAGAAAACTGCCCATAGGCCCAAGGATTGGCCTGCCTGGATCTGCTAACACTGGTGCCAGCATTGTCCACCTGGTGCCTAAGGATAGGCATACTCACCCAACCAATGCACTCACTAGGGCCTGAGGACTAGCCCAACTGGCATCTTTATCTCCAACAAAACTTTAGTATGGTTTCCACTAATAACTGCACCCTAAGCCACTGAGTAAATCACAGACATTATTGACACTAATTACAGTCAAATAAATTATACAGAGAATACACTACTGCACACACCCAGAATCAAAGCCAAAGTACCTTACACAACAAATACCATAGATTTAACTTCAAGAAAAAATCTTCTTCTATGAAAGCAAATCCAAAAAATTAGAACAAGTGACTGTTACACCAGATATGCAGATATCAATGTAAGGACACAAGAAACGTGAAAAAGTAAAGAAATATGATGCCTCCAATGGAACACAATGATTCTCCAGCAACAGATTCCAAAGAAATAGGAATTTATGAAACCCCAGCAAAAGAATTCAAAATAATGATATTCAAGAAGTTCAGTGAGATATAACAGAAGATAAACCAGTACAAACAAATCAGGAAAACCATATAGGATATGAATGAGAAATTTACAAAAGGTACAAATATCATAAAAAAAGAACCAAACATAATTCCTAGAATGGAAGAATTCATTGAATAAAATAAAAAATAAATATTTGACAACTTCAACAATAGACTAAATCAAGCAAAAAAAGAATTTCACAACTTCGAAGACAGGTTATTTCTGACTAAAATAACTCAGTCAGATAAAAGTAAAAAGAAAAAAGAATGAACAAAGCCCACATGACATATTGGGACACTATAAAGTGACCAAATATACAAATTTTCAGTGTCCCAGAAGACTAAGAAAAAACAAAAAGGAGGGAAAACCTAGTTAATAAAATAATAGCTGAAAACTTCCCAACTAGAAATAAATTTAGATATCCAGATACAGAAGCTCAGAGATCCTTAAAAAGATACCATTTTTAAAAAGGTCCCTGTAGTGCATAATAGTTAAACTGTTGAAAGTCAAAACAAAGAAAGAATTCTAAAACTAGCAAGAAAAAAGCATCTAGTCATTTTTAAGGGAAACTCCATCAAACTAGCAGTGTATTTCTCTGCAGAAACCTTACAGCCTAAGAGGATGAGAGGATGTATTTAAACTGCTGAAAGAAAAAAAAAAAATGACAGCCGAGAATACTACAACTAGCAAAGTTCCCTGCCATAAATGAAAGAGAAATAAAGTCTTTCCCCGACAAGCAAAAACTGACAGAATTAATCACCACTAGATTAGTCCTACAAGAAATGCTTAAGGGAGTCCTATACCTGAATTCAAAGGATTCAAATTCAAAAGGATGATATCTACCATCAAGAAAACACATTAAAGTATAAAACTCACTGATAAAGCAAATACACGAACGAGAAAGAGAAGGAACTTAAATGCTACCATTACAGAAAACCACCAAACCACAATGATAAACAATAACATAGAAAAAAAAGGACCAAAGAATATACACAATATTTGGCAAATAATTAACAAACTGACAGGAACAAAATCTCACATACTTATAGTAACCTTAAATGTAAACAGACTAAATTTTTCACTTAAAAGATACATACTGGTTGGATGGATTTAAAAATATGATCCAACTATATGATACCTACAATAAACTAATCCCATCTGTAAAGATACATATAGACTGAAAGTAAAGGGATGGAAAAAGATATTGCATGAAAACCTAGAGTGAGCAGGAATAGCTATATTTATATCAGATAAAACAGACTTTAAGTAATAAAGAGTAAAAAGAAACAAAATAGGTCATATAATAATAAAGGGACCAATTCAGTAAGAGGATATAATAATTCTAAATATATATTCATATAACACTGGAGCACAAGATATATAAAGGAAATATTACTAGATGTAAAGAGAGAAATAGACTCCAATAAAATAACAATGGTAGATTTCAATTCTCCACTCTCAACATCAGACAGATCATCTAGATAGCAAATGAACAAAGAAATATTGGATTTAAACTGGACTTTAGACCAAATGGACCTAACGGGCATTTACAGAACATTTCGTCAAACAGCTACCAAATACACATTCTTCTCATGGCACATGGAACACACTGCAGGACAGGCAATATACTAGAACACAAAACAAGTCTCAACAAATTTTTAAAAGATCAAAATTATACAAAGTATCTTCTCAGACCAAAGTGGAATCAAACTAGAAATAAGTGCCAACAGGAAATTTGGAAATTGTACAAATACAGGGAAATTAAACAACATGCTCCTGAATGACCATTGGGTCAAAAAAAAATTAAGACAGAAATCAAAAATTTGTTTTGTTTCTTGAAAAAAATGAAACTGAAACACAACACACCAAAACCTATTGGATATAGCAAAAGCAGTGCTAAGAGAGCTGTTTAAAGCAATATATGGCTACAGCAAGAGTGAATAGATTTCACATAAACAATCTAAAGATCTAAAGATTGTACTTCAAGGAACTTGAATAGCAAGAACAAACCAAACTTAAAATTAGCAGAAAACAAATAAAAATCAGAGCAGAACTAAATGAAACAAAGACTTTAAAAAGCAATAAAAACAATCAACAAAACAAAAAGTTTGTTTTTTAAAAAGACAAACAAAACTCATGCTAAAAAATCTCAATAAACTACATATTGATGGAACATATCTCAAAATAATAACAGCTATAATGACAAATCAATAGCCAATATCACACTGAATGAGCAAAAGCTGGAAGCATTCCCTTTGAAAATTGGCACAAGACAAGGATGCCTTCTCTCACCACTCCTATTCAATATAGTAGTGGAAGTTCTGGCCAGGGCAATCAGGCAAGAGAAAGAAATAAAGGGTATTCACATAGGAAGAGAGAGGAAGTCAAATTGTCTCTGCCTGCAGACGACATGATTGTATATTTAGAAAACCCCATCATCTCAGTCCCAAAACTCCTTAAGCTGATAAGCAACTTCAGCAAAGTCTCAGAATACAAAATCAATGTGCAGAAATCACTAGCATTCCTATACACCAACAAAAGACAAGCAGAGAGCCAAATCATGAGTGAACTCCCATTCCTAATTACTACAAAGAGAATAAAATACCTAGAAATACAACTTACAAGGGAAGTGAAGGAACTCTTGAAGGAGAACTACAAACCACTGCTCAAGGAAATAAGAGAGGACACAAACAAATGGAAAAACATTCCATCCTCATGGATAGGAAGAATGAATATTGTGAAAATGGCCATATTGCACAAAGTAATTTATAGATTCAATGCTATTCCCATCAAGCTATCATTGACTTTCTTCATAGAATTAGAAAAAAAGTACTTTAAATTTCACGTGGAACCAAAAAAGAGCCCATATAGCCAAGACAATCCTAAGCAAAAAGAACAAAGATGGAGGCATAACGCTACCTGACTTCGAACTATACTACAAGGCTACAGTAAACAAAACAGCATGGTACTTGTACCAAAACAGATATATGAACGAATGGAACAGAATAGAGAACTCAGAAATAAACCACACATCTACAACCATCTGATCTTCAACAAACCTGACAAAAACAAGCAAAAGGGAAATAGTTCCCTATTTTATAAACAGAGCTGGGAAAACTGGCTAGCCATATGCAGAAAACAGAAACTGGACCCCTTCCTTACACTTTAGACAAAAATAACTCAACATAGATTAAAGACTTAAATGTAAAATCCAAAACCATAAAAACCCTAGAAGAAAACGTAGGCAATACCATTCAGGACATAGGCGTGGGCAAAGTCTTCATTACTAAAACACCAAAAGCAATTGAAACAAAAACTAAAATTGACAAATGGGATCTAATTAATCTAAAGAGTTCTGCACAGCAAAAGAAATTATCATCAGAGTGAACAGGCAACCTACAGAATGGGAGAAAAATTTTGCAATCTATCCATCTGACAAAGGGCTAATATACAGAATCTACCAGGAACTTGAACAAATTTACAAGAAAAAAAAACAATCCCATCAAAAAGTGGGCAAAGGATATGAACAGACATTTCTCAAAAGAAGACATTTATGTGGCCAACAAACATGGAAAAAAGTTCATCATCACTGGTCATTAGAAAAATACAAATCAAAACCACAATGAGATACCATCTCATGCCAGTTAGAATGGTGATCATTAAAAATTCAGGAAACAACAGATGCTGGCAAGGATGTGGAGAAATAGGAACACTTTTACACTGTTGGTGGGACTGCAAATTAATTCAACCTTTGTGAAAGGCAGTATGGTGATTCCTCAAGGATCTAGAACCAGAAATACCATTTGACCCAGCAATCCCATTATTGGGTATATACCCAAAGGATTATAAATCATTCTACTATAAAGACACATGCACACATATGTTTATTGCAGCACTATTTACAATAGCAAAGACTTGGAACCAACCCAAATGCCCAACAGTGATAGACTGGATAAAGAAAAGGTGGCGCATATACACCATGGAATAATATGCAGCCATAAAGAAGAATGAGTTAATGTCCTTTTCAGGGACATGGATTAAGCTGGAAACCATCATTCTCAGCAAACTAACACAGGAACAGAAAACCAAACACTGCATGTTCTCACTCATAAGTGGGAGTTGAACAATGAGAACACATGGACACAGGGAGGGGAACATCACACACAGGGGCCTGTTGGGGGGTCATGGGCAAGAGGAGGGAGAGCATTAGGACAAATACCTAATGCATGCAGAGCCTAAAACCTAGATGAAGGGTTGATAGGTGCAGCAAAACACCATGGCACATGTATACCTATGTAACAAACCTGCGCATTCTGCACATGTATCCCAGAACTTAAAGTAAAATTTTTTTAAAAAGATAAACAAAACTGATAAACCACTAATCTAATCAAGAAAAACAGGGAGAATATAAAAATAAACAAAATTCAAAATGAAAAAGAAGACACTACAACTAATATCACAGAAATAAAAATGATTATGAGGGGCCGGGCGCGGTGGCATACACCTGTAATCCCAGCACTTTGGGAGGCCGAGGTGGGTGGATTGCCTGAGCTCAGGAGTTCACAACCAGCCTGGGCAACATGGTGAAACCCTGTCTCTACTAAAACACAAAAAATTAGCCGGGCATGGAGGCATGTGCCTGTAGTCCCAGCTACTCGGGAAGCTGAGGCAGGAGAATGGCATGAACCCAGGAGGCAGATGTTGCAGTGAGCTGAGATCACGCCACTGTACTCCAACCTGGGTGACAGAGCAAGATTCTGCCTCAAAAAACAAACAAACAAACAAACAAAAAAGATTATGAGGAACTACTGTAAACACCTGTATGTTAACAGCATAGAAAACTTATAAAAAATTGATATATTTCTAGACACATACAACCTATCAAGATTGAATTAGGAAGAAATAGAAAATCCAAACAGACCCAAAACAAGTAACAAGATTGAATCCATAATAAGTAGTCTCCCAACCATGAAAAGCCCAGGATCTGTTGGTTTTATTGCCAAATTCTACCAAACATGTAAAGAAAAACTTACAGCAATTCTCTTCAAGTAATGTTTAAAAAAACAAAAAGAGGGAATTCTCCCTAACTTATTCTATGAGGCCAGGTTTACACTGATACCAAAACCAGGCTAGGACACAACAACAACAACAACAAAACTACAGCCAATATTCCTGATGAGCATAGATTAAAAATTCTCAACAAAATACCAGCAAATTGAATCCAAAAGAACATCAAAAAGATAATATGACATGATCAAGTAGGATTTATCTCAGGGATGCAAGGATGTTTTAACACAATACATGTGATACACCACAGCAAGAGAATGAAGGACAAAAACCATATGGTCATCTCAAAAGACACAGAAAAGGCATTTAATAAAATTCAGTGTCTTTTCAAGATGTAGTCTCAGCTACTTGGGAGGCTGAGGCAGGAGAATGGAGTGAACCTAGGAGGCAGAGCTTGCAGTGAGCCGAGATTGTGCCACTGCACTCCAGCCTGGGTAACAGAGCGAGACTCCGTCTCAAAAAAAAAAAAAAAAAAAGGAAAAGAAAAAGAAAAAGAAAAATTCTCAACCTACTAGGAATTGAAGGAACATACCTCAACCTAATAAAGTCATATATGACAAATCCACACCTAATGTCATACTGACAAGGAAAAGCTAAAAGCATTTCCTCTAAGAACTATATACAACTAGGATGCCCACTTTTACCACTCCTATTCAATGGTACTAGAAGTCAAAGCCAGAGAAATGAGGCAAGAGAAGGAAATAAAGCACATCCAAACTGGGAAAGAGGAAGTCAAATTGTCCTATACAAATGATAAAATCTTATATTTAGAAAAGCCAAAAGATTCCACCAAAAAACACTTAGAACTGATAAACAAATTCAGTAAAATTGCAGGTTACAAAATCAACATATGAAAATCGAATGTATTTACAATTCATCAATAATGAAATAGCTGAGAGAGATATCAAGAAATTGATGTCATTTACACTAACTACAAAAATAAGAAAATATCTGGGAGTAAATTTAACCACAGAGGTGAAAGACCTCTACAAGGAAAACTACAAAATACTGATGAAAGAAATTGAAGATGACAAAAACAAATGGAAAGACATCCCTGTTCATGGATCAGAAGAAATAATATTGTTAAAATGACACAATTACCCAATGCAATTCACAGATTCAATGCAATCCCTATGAAAATGCAATGACATTTTTCACAGAAATAGGAAAAACAATCCTAAAATTTGTATGGAGCCAAACAAGCCTGGACAGTTAAAGCAATCCTGAGGAAAAAGAACAAAGCTGGAGATATCAGAATACCTGACTTCAAAATATATTATAAGGATATAGCAACCAAAACAGCATGGTATTGATATAAAAACAGACACATAGACAAATGGAACAGAAGAGAGACGTCAGAAATAAATCTATTTATGAACAACTGATTTTTGACAAAGCCACCAAGAACATGCATTGGGGAAAGGACATCTCCTTCAATAAACAGTGCTAAGAAAACTGATATCAATACATAGCAGATTGAGACTGGACTGCTATCACTCATTGTATTCAAAAATTAACTCAAGATGAATTAAAGACTTAAATATAAGACTTGACGCTATAAAACCACTAAAAGAAAACATAGGGGAAACACTTCAAGACATTGGTCTAGGCAAAGACTTTATGGCTAACACCTGAAAAGCACAGGCAACAAAACCAAAAATAGACAAATGGGACTATATCCAACTAATAAGCTTCTGCACAGGAAATGAGAAATCAATAAGGTGAAGAGGCAACCTGTTGAATGGAAGAAAATATTTACAAACTATTCATCTGACAAGGACTAATAGCCATAATAAATAAGGAACTCAACAGTGAGAAAACAATCCCATTTAAAAAAGTAGGTAAAAGACATAAATAGAAATTTCTCAAAACAAGACATACAAATGGTTAAGAGGTATATGAAAAAAGATTGAACATCACTAATCATCAAGGAGATGCAAATTAAAACCACAATGAGACATTACCTTACCCCAGTTAAAATAGCTATTATTAGAAAGAAAAATATAATAACAGATGCTGGTGAGGATGCAGAAAAAAGAGAGCCCTCATACAGTGTTGGTTCGAATGTAAATTAGTACAACCACAACGGGAAACAGTGAAAGATTTCTCAAAAAACTAAAATTAGACCTACCATGTGATACAGCAATTTCACCACTGGATATTTATCCAAAGGAAAGGAAATCAGTATATCAAAAGGATACCTGCACTACCATGTTTATTGCAGCACTAATCACAATACCAAAGATATGAAAGTGTCCATCAATAGACGAATGAATTTTTAAAATGTGTTCTATCTACACAACAAAATATTATTCAGCCTTAAAAAAGAAAACCTGTCATTTGCAGCAACATTGATGTAACTGAGAGTCATTATGTTAAGTGAAGTAAGCCTGGCACAAAAAGACAAATACTGCATGTTTGCACTCACATGTGGGAGTTAAAAATGTTGATCTTGTGGAGGTAGAGAGTAGAATTATAGATACTAGAGGCCGGGAATGGGTGTGGGTGGGAAGGGGAGAAGGAAGAGAGGTTAGCTAATGGTTACAAACATACAGTTAGACAGAATAAGTTCTAATGTTCTTCAGCAGAGGAGGGTGACTATAGTTAACAACAATGTATTGAATATTTCAAAATAGCTAGAAGAGAGAACGTGAAATATTTTCAACACATAGAAATGATCTCATATTATGTATCAGTAAAAGATATGATAACCAGGCCAGACTGAAAGACAAAAAAAAACAAAAAAAAAAACAAAAAAAAAACAGAAGTGAGAAAAGGAATAATGCTACAGGGTAAGAATTGGGAGAGGGACTTTTACTTTTCATTTTATAGCCTTTGCACCAATTTTTAAAACGTATCAAATACATTAATAAAAACTTTAAATAACCATAACAAATTGTAATAATAAATAAGTT
Organism: Pan troglodytes; assembly: GCF_028858775.2. Classification (NCBI taxonomy): domain Eukaryota; kingdom Metazoa; phylum Chordata; class Mammalia; order Primates; family Hominidae; genus Pan; species Pan troglodytes. The sequence goes on along the minus strand of NC_072404.2, from coordinate 151,685,220 downwards.
AAATTGAGATGATAGGAAGATATGGTTCATGACTTCAAAGAATGCACTATCTGTTAAATAAGAGACAGGCTAAAAGTCTCTTAGCGGAGCTTAGATTTTTCCTGGTGACCAAAACATCATTACTACTCCCGACTGCATCATGTTTATAAAATAGCCAGGAGTCTTCGCACCCCACTAGCCACAATCTCCTGAGCAACTTTTAACCTCAATTTTGCTGGTTATCTTTAAATTTCCTATTTGGAAGCAAAGAGAAAATCTGAGCTAGAACTAAGTAGAGTAATGTCTGCTTGTTTCTCTTGACTGACCTCTGTCATCTCTAAGTATCCCATTGAAGCCTATTTCTCCTACTTGAGTACCTTCAAATTTATTTAATCTCTGCCTTGTTTGAACTACCAGAGGAATAACAAGATGACAATTACTTTTGATTTTGCCTATCACTTTCTTTCTCTGGAATATAATCTTAGTGACCAGGGCAATGAAGGCTACTTATCATCCACTTCCGGAGTATCAACTGCACTTGGGTGATTATGTAGAGACTACACAAGTTCAAAGACCCTGGATAGAAATGATTCCAACAAGCAGGGGAAAGGAAATTAGTTCTGTGACCCTAACCCAGAATTCCTCTGGATCTAAAGGACTGGCATGCTCTGAACCAGAGAGGAAACGTGAACATTCTAGAACAGATTGAAATCCTGAGTCATGGCATTAAAATAGTGCCCAACCCTCTTGCCTTCCTCTCCAGGGTTCTGACAGCAGGAGAGCTTGGTTATATCCAGACGATCTCTTTCAGCTTCAAATTATAGCTTGGAAACCTGAAGAAACTGGAGCAGATGGTTGACTTCATGCATCATTGAAAGACCTATAGTCCTCTCATATATTTGGCAATTCTGCTAAGCAAATAGAACAAACCCCACTTCAACTGAAGTCTACTTAACAATATATTGCTGTGTGGGACAACATATCATTGTATGGACAAAATTTAATGTGATAAAAACAAGATGCAACCAGACAAACAGGTATTTAAGAAAATATACATAGCTACATACCAGAAGTAGGCTACTGTGAAAATAAATTACATCTAAGCCTTCCAAAAATTACATTAAGAAATGTAATCAACAGAATGGGCTCTTCTGTACATGTAATTTATCTCATCGATTATCTCAGTGCACCTGACACATAAGCAACAGCATGTGTAGCATAGGTGCTGCCCGTGGAAGGTCAGTGGCAGGGTTTTCAATAAGGGTTTTCTCATGATCCCAGAAAGAACATGATCTCAACAATCTGTATTCAACAGAAGGTTGAAGGCTAGTCTTCTTTATAAGCAAAGGTTGCCACACATACCGGCAATATAATTTCATGGGACACTTGTAGCCACATTACCCCCAAATGCCCACCATTGCCTCAGTTCCGGACCTGTTATAGTATCATCCCATATTCTTCCCTGATGGGGAACTTTATATTTAAATAAGGCAGCTGTAGGCCAAGCGTGGCAGCTCACGCCTGTAATCCCAGCACCTTGGAGGCCAAGGCGGGCGGATCACAAGGTCAGGAAATCGAGACCATCTTGGCCAACATGGTAAAACCCCGTCTCTACTAAAAATACAAAAAGTTAACAGGGCGTGGTGGCGCGTGCCTGTAATCTCAGCTACTCGGGAGGCTGAGGCAGGAGAATCACTTGAACCAGGGAGTGGGAGGTTGCAGTGAGCCGAGATCGTGCCACTGCACTCCAGTCTGGCGACAGAGCAAGACTCTGTCTCAAAAAAATATTAAAAATGAAAAAAAATAAGGCAGCTGTAGCCACAGTAAAGGAAGATAAGAAAAAGAATGAGAAATTATATTTGGGGACTACTGTAGTGATAGTGAAGAAAGAGATTGTGAATGTCTTATTAGTACAAATCATTTGTAGAATACACAGGCTTACTACAGCAGTAGTCAAGGTTTTGATTATCTGCTAAGCTTTTGTTAAAAGTGCCTTTCCATCCAGGAAAATTATCTGATCAGTTCTTCATTTGTCTTGAGAATATCTCTCAAAAGGTACAAAGAAACACAGAGAAACCATAAATCTGTATCTAATTCTGACCAGGGACTCTTCTTCTGTTAAACATGATTCTTAAGTCTTTCAATTCAATTCTGCACCTATTTATTGAGCACTCACTATATATTATACAAAGCAGCCCATTACACTCACCACTCAGTACAAAGTAGCAACAAACATGAGCTCAAATATTTAGAGGCAAAAAATACTCTATGTTTAATTTATTCTGCTGTATCTTTTAAACCAGTCATAGATTGGATACTTGAGTGGGGTCCCTGAATTCACTTGGTTTTGTTATCACATCTGCATTACTAACACTGATCAGTTGTTATAAATAATACACATTGATGAGAGACAGATTAACAAAAAGAAAAAAATGAATAAGCAAAAATTCATCAAAAATATTATAAAAAGTTAGATGAATGTAAGTCTGCTATCCAGATTATGAAACATTTAACTGCTCTTTACTACTTTTAAAAAACAAAACAAAACTTTATTGAGTGGCTTTATAAAGTATTTTAAAGATTTTCATCCAAGATACTTCTTTGTTGGCAAATGTGATTCTAACAAAGTGACTTCCTATTGCTAAGTCTCATTCACTTCATTAAAAAGATCTCTTAAACTCTAAGAGTTCTTAGATGTATCCTGCTATTGTAAAAAAAAACAACAACAACAAAAAAAACATGATGTTTTCTACTCCCTCTTACTCCCACTGAAATCTAACATTTCTCTGTACCAAGAACTTCTATTCTTCTGTGGTTCTATGACCAAAAAAAAAAAAAAATTAAAAATTAAAATCCTGGGCCAGGCGCAGTGGCTCACGCCTGTAATCCCAGCACTTTGGGAGGCCAAGGCGGGCGGATCCCGAGGTCAGGAGATTGAGACCATCATGGCTAACACGGTGAAACACCGTCTCTACTAAAAATACAAAGAATTAGCCAGGCGTGGTGGTGCATGGCTGTAGTCCCAGCTACTCAGGAGGCTAAAGCAGGAGAATCACTTGAACCCAGGAGGTGGAGGTTGCAGTGAGCCGAGACCACACCACTGCACTCCAGCCTGGGTGACAGAGCGAGACTCTGTCTCAAAAACAAAACAAAACAAAACAAACAAACAAAAAAACACAAAAAATTAAAATCCTGGCTTTTTTCTTAACTCTACAAAGTTGATAGTTTAACTGGGCATAAAGACATGACACATAGACTAGTGATTCTAGAACCTGGGTTATTCTCAGAAACAGCTCTGGAACTTTTTTAAAAAATTGTAAATTGTTCTGCTCCAACCTCAGACTTTATGATTTGATCCAGAACCTCTAGGACCTGGAATTGCATTTTTAAAAACTTCATCTATTGCAGTGGGGTAAATCTAAAACTCCTAACATAGTCTCAAGAAAAAAAGAACAAATGAAACTATACAAAACCCATATCCTTGGCTTAACAAGAAAATAACATCAAAACTTCAAAATATATGTAAGTAGAAATAGACACAACAAATCCCAGCAAGCTATCTCTAAAATAATGATATAAACTTTTGCAGAGAGCAAGGGCAGTTTGGAAAAAATTGTGCAGAAGACAGGAAGTGAAACCACCGCCAAAAAGAAAAAGTCAGCAATAAGAGTGAAAACACCAAAAATGTGTCCTGGTAAAGCCAGGCACTGACTTCATGAAAGGACCTAAACATCTGCTCAGGATGTGAGGAGGCAACCTTAGAAAAGTAACATTCCTAGGAAAGAATAAGGCAAAAAGGAAGAAAGTGGTCCCCTTTGAAAAGCCTGCAGTAAAGGAGAACAAGCAAAAAAGGGAAAGTTAGAATCTCTAAGTATAAAGTAAAATAAGTTAAAATAAAAAATTAAAGGGCATGCAAACACTCTTCTTACTGCTCCCCTGCCGAAACAAAAACAAACAAAAAAGCAAACAAAAAAATTAATAAAATTTTAAAAACATCCAATGTAGAAAATCCATACCTCACTACATTGACAAGGAGGACGCTCTTGAAATACAGAAACAACAATGCAAATCTCCAACTCGGTGCACAGAAACATAAAAGCACAAATCATTTCACCTATATAAAATAACTATTAACATAAAGTGGAAAATGTGAATGCAAGCAATTCAGATAACAAAGTATCTCTTTGCCCAAAGCATATAATGAAGCAGAATAAAACTGAAACACAACAGTACAAGCTAAACTAAATATTGTCAATCAGTATTGGGATGTGAAAAAGCCAGAAATTTAAAAACTAAAAACAGAAATGGGCAGAAAAGAAAGAAGTAAAATGATAATTGATAAATGGAAGGAAAAAGTACAATAAAAATACAAAATTATACCAGAAACAAAGACTAAATCATATAACATCCAAGGAGGAATACAATTAAATGAAAATATAATAAGAGAATGTAAAAAAAATTAGAAAGACAATAACAGGATTTCAAATGAGATGATACCAGTTTTAAAAATTAGAAAATTGTTGGAAAAGAGCAGATTAAAAAGGCAAAAAGTGGAAGCACAACAGATACAATTTACATGTAATTACAGGACATAACTTACATGTTACAAGGACCCACAATGTACATAGGAAATTGACCCTGTATCAAGATATATGCTTGTAAAATATTAGACTTCACAAAATTTCAAAAGTCAGTTCTTCCAGGTAAAATATAAAATATATTACAGGAACAAGAGAATTAGATTAGCATCAGAATACCCACAAACAACCAACAAAGTAAAGCAACAATAAAATAGCATTTTAAAAAATCTTCTAAGAAAGAAGTGTGAATCAGGTTTTTATATCCAGCCAAACTATCCATCAAGTATAAAGGCCATAGAAAAACTCTTTTAAACATTTGATTAGAGAATTATGTAACCTTGGGGAATCAACTAGAAAAGGGATTGGCAAATAATTTTCTATAAAGAGACAGAGGTTACATGTTTTCTACTTTGCAGTCTATTTGGCCTCTATTGCTGTTATTCAACTCTAATTCCAAGTGTGAAAGTGGCCATAGATTCTATGTAAACAAATAGGTATGGCCAGATTTGCCCCACAGAAAGCTGAAAATAAAAAATAAAAAATTAAAATAAAAAATTAAAGGGCGTGGAAATACTCTTCTTACTGCTCCCCTGCCAAAACAAAAACAAACCAAAAAAGTAAACAAAAAATTAATAAAATTTTAATAACATCCATGTAGTTTACAGACTTCTATACTAGATGATAAACTTCATTCAACCAAGAGATAACTAAGCATATAATATGTCAAAGTGTGTTGAGTTTAATTTTTAACACATTAAATAATGTTATTTCTTTACTATGTTAAAGTATGCTTAAGGTATAAGTTGTAGTTCTAAAACTAAAACAAATGTGAGGGCAAGTGCAAAAGAAGAATAATATATATGATGCATGCTACATGTTACAAGCACTGATAAAATATAAATGATATAATAACTATATAGTGATATAACTAAAAATGAAAGGAGACGAAACTAGAAGAAAACAAAATAAGTTCATTGGCTGTTTTTTGAGCAATAGATGGAGGCTAAAATATACTGTTAAAAACTGATAAATCAGATAAACACTAAAAAAAAATGTAGGTGGAATAGAACATTTTAAAAGGTTTAAGAACCAAGTTAACAGGCTGGGCATGGTGGCTCACACCTGTAATCCCAGCACTTTGGGAGGCCGAGGCAGGTGGATCACGAGGTCAGGAGTTTGAGACCAGCCTGGCCAATATAGTGAAACCCCATCTCTACTAAAAATACAAAAAATTTGCCAGGCATGGTGGTAGATGCCTGTAATCCCAACTACTTGGGAGGCTGAGTCAGGAGAATCACTTGAACCCAGGAGGCGGTGGTTGCAGTGAGCCAAGATCACGCCATTGCACTCCAGCCCGGGTAATGGTGCAAGATACCGTCTCAAAAAAAAAAAAAAAAAAAAAAAAGAACCAAGTTAACAATATAGAAGAAATACAAATGTTCTTTAAAACTAAAAGAAAAATTTTAATTATTAGGTTAAAAAAATACACCATATAAAGAAACACAAAAAATACAATACACACGACTGTAATAAAGTAGTCTACAAGAAGTGTGAGCTTAACTCATCCAGTAAAAGACGTTAAATTTAACTCACAAAGTAAGACCTAACTATTGCTATAATCAAGAAATATATCAAAACAGAATAATTCAGAAAGGCTAAAAATAAAGGGATGGGCAAATGTATGCCAGTCAACTACAACTAATGAGAAAACAAAGGTAATGATAATTATATCAGATGAAATAAAATTAAAACCAAAAAGAATTAAACATGAAAAAATGAGAGTATTTGTTATTGTGAAAAGCCACAGTTCACATGAACATATATCAATTAAGAATATTTAAGGACCAAAAATCTCAGCAACCACCTACATAAAGCAAAAATGACAAGAGATCCAAGGAGATAAAATAATAATAATAATAATAAGATGATGAATTTTTAACACTACTCTCACTACAAAACAATTTACATGGAAAAAAGTAAGCACACTGAATACCTAAAGAACATAATCAATAAGCTAGTTCTTATGGATAAATATCAATTTTTACATCTTAACAACAGAGAACATACTTTTTTCTCAAGCACACCTGACACATTCACAAAAATGGTCATGTATTAGGTCAACACACAAAAAATCAGTAACTTCCAAAAGTAGAAAAACTACAAAAATGTCTGATCACAAAACAAAATGAAAAGAAAATTAAAAAAAACTTATAAATAGATATTTCCACTTAGAAATCTTAGAACTTTCTATTAAACAATACTGAGTGGAAGGATAAATATAAACCAAAGTTATAGAATTTTAAAAGATAATAATAATGGAAACATTATATCTCAAAATACATGGGATGTGTGGGACATATTTAAAGCAGCAATCAGGGAAAATACAGAGCCTTAAAGATGTTTATCAATAAAACCAAAAGAATAAAAATAAAAAAAAATTCTCAACTGAAAATACTTAAACACTGATAATACAACATATTGGTGAAGATACGGAACAACTAAATATATCATAGATTGTTACTGAGAATAAAAATTTTTAAATAATTTGGCAGTTATAAACTTAAAGATAGATTTATCATGAGACCATGTCACATCACTCCTAGGTATTTACCTATGGTGTACTACAAGAGATATATGGTGGCTGTAAGACTAGTGATAGCTATAAGGCCCACTCAAACCTCTCACAGGGCCTGCACTACATGTTGCTTAGCAGTCTGCAACCTGGCCTGGGGATTTCTAGGAGATAAGACCCCCTGAGCACAGATGCAACTCTCATAAACCTTAAGACAAAGCTTACCCTTACAAAAATAGCTTAAACTCCCTTTAAAGAAACACCTGGTAACTGATTCAGACTGGACACAGGTACAAGAAAGGGGGCCGAATGCCCCAAACCCTGAGAGGAGTCTCCTGATGGAGACTTTCCCATCAGACAGTCATCCAACCCCCTGGCTGTATCTGGCCTATACCACCAGCCTGCTCCCACTGTCTGTCCTACAAGAGTGCTGCAAGAATAAATTGAACATCAGACAGAGTCTAAGACTCCTCTTTGAGATTAATTGGACCAAAGGGGAAAAATTTTCCCTGGGGAAGCTGGTTAACTAGGATCCCCAAGAACCCCAAACACAATATTACCCAAGTGAAATAAAAACATACATCCACACAAAGATTTCTATGCAAATAAATATAGCAGCTTCATTCTTAATAGCAAAACAAAAACAAAACATGAAAATAAGCCAAATACCCATCACCTTGTAAATGAATAAATGAAATGCAGTATAGCCATATGATAGAATATTAGTCTGCAATTAAAAGGAAAAAGCTACTGACAACATACACATACAATGATATGGATAAATTCCAAAAGCATTATACTTAGAAAAGGCAGAAAGACTCAAAGGACTACATATAGAAGGATTCTACTTATATAAAATTCTAGTCTAAGTAAACTCCACACTCTCTCTCCCACTGATAACGACAAAATTCTTAGTCAAAATATGTAAAGCAACTACTTAAGGATTCTGAAAAGTAAATAATATCAGGTGAGTTAGACAGGGAAATAACAACTCAAAGAAACACCAACATAATATCTCAAAGAGTAAAGTATATATATTGTAATTCCTAGAAAACAATTCAAATACATGAAGCAAAAACTGATAGAACTGAAAGGAGAAAATGATAAATCCAAGCTTATAGCTAGAGACTTCAACACTGCTTTCTCAGTCACCAATAAGCAAGTAAAGAGAAAATCGGGATGCATTAAGAAAACACAAACAATACCAAAAAACAACTTAATTGAAAATTACAGAATATTCTTTTCCTGCAAAAAGCAGAATACACATTCTTTTCAAGAGCACATGGAATATTCACCAAAACACACCTTGTCTTAATCATAAAACAAATTTTAACAAATTTAAAAGAATTGAAATTATGCAAAGTATGTTCTCTTATTACAATGGAATTAAACTAGAAATTAGTCACAGAAATATAGGAAAGTCTTCAAATGCTTGGAAATGAAACATTACACTCCAGGAAGAATTCTCAAAGGAGAATACTCCAGGAAGAATTCTCGAAGGAAGTGTATTAGTTTCAAAGGAATTCTCGAATGAAGTGTATTAGTATGCCCAGGTTGCTATAACAAAAAAAAAACCTCAACTGGTGGCTTAAACAACACATTTATATCTCACAGTTCAGGAAGCTGAAGATCAAGGTGCTGGCAGATTCAGATCCTGGTGAGGGTTCTCTCCCTAACTTGCAGACAGCCACCTTCTCACTGTGTTTTTAATGGTGAAGAAAGAGAAAACTCTGGTCTGTCTTCCTATTCTTGTAAAGATACTAATCCCAGCATGAGAGTCCCACTCTCATTAATGAAAAGAGCTTCTATCTAAGAAACTAGGGATGAAAAGAACAGAATAAAACCAAAGCAACCAGAAAAAAAAAAGGAAAGTTATAGATAAAAGAAGAAATCAATGAAATTGAAAAGAGAAAAACAATAGATGAAAACAATGAAACCAAAAGCAGGTTATTTGGAAAGACTGATAAACTTCTTGTCAAACTGATCTTGCAAATGTAAATTTATCTCATATTCTGACTTATGGGAGGGATCTTCGTTTAGGTCTTTAGACTATTGACCTTAGGGCTTCAGATTTTATGTCTACAACTCTCCACTTCCATCTAATGTCAGAGTACAGACAATGCAGAAAGTTTCTTCTAAAAAGGGAAATACACCTTCTAAATGCTCAAATTTCTTTCTTTTTTCTTTTCTTTTTTTTTTTTTTTGAGATAGAGTCTCGCTCTATCACCCAGGCTAGAGTGTAGTGGGGCGATCTCGGCTCACTGCAACCTCTGCCTCCCAGGTTCAAGTGATTCTCCTGCCTCAGCCTCCCAAGTAGCTGGGACTACATGCACATGCCACCATGCCTGTCTGATTTTTGTATTTTTAGTAGAGACAGGGTTTCACCATGTTGGTCAGGCTGGTCTCAAACTCCTGACCTCCTGATCTGCCGCCTTGGCCTCCCAAAGTGCTGGGATTACAGGTGTGAGCCACCACGCCCGGCCCCTAAATACTAAAATTTCAATATAGCTTTATGAGTGCTTACGACACATACACAACAAAGTATTTGGTAACATTTCTTTAAGACAGAGCTGAATCACAAGTGAATCACAAGCATATGAGGTGTAATCCATTGATAAGCCACATCTTAATTCTGGTTGGTGTCTACACAGGAGCTTTCTCCAGCTTCTGCCTCTCTATGGCCTCCTTTCAGAATCTACATCTTTGCTTCCCAAAACATGATCTCAACAACTGCCCTGTAATAAAGTCAACTCCCCCACCCCACCGCGTGCCACCCATAAAGGTTATTTGGCCACAACTCCTTTACTTTAGCAGAAGCTTTCCAACTTCCCCTGATATATTCTTAAGCTTGCTATTTTTACAACTATTTCAAAACCAGGACATTTCTGACTCATGAAAAATCTTCAGTTGTTCCAGAGCTCTGTAGATCTATGACCTCAAGGAATTTGCAACTAAGTTGCCTGAGAGGGAGGAGGAACACTAAATAAATACAAAGTATAGCAGACAATCTAGGCCTATGAGAAATGCTGAGATTCCTGTGGTGCCAGTTATGAATACTATAGAATTTTAGAGAAAATGAGATGAGAGAGAATTGGAATGGCCTTCATATGTCAGGTTGTACCTAGAGGAAAACACAAGGTGCTCAGAAAATAGGAACCACAGGAATGAAAGCACAGCAATAATAATATCCAAGGAGCAGGAAAGAGGCTAGCATGACTAGAGCACAGATTGCATATTTGAGGTGAAATACAATTTGAGAGACTTGAAAAATCAAGAAGATGAGTTCAGGCCAGGTGCAGTGGCTCAAGCCTATAATCCCAGCACTTTGGGAGGCCAAGGCGGGCAGATCACTTGAGGTCAGGAGTTCAAGACCAGCCTGGCCAACATAGTGAAATTCCATCTCTACAAAAATACAAAAATTAGTTGGGCATGATGGTGGGCACCTGTAATCCCAGCTACTCAGGAGGCGGAGGCAGAAGAATCGCTTGAACCTGGGAGGCAAAGGTTGCAGTGAGCCGAGATCGCACCACTGCACTCCATCCTAGATGACAAAGCAAGACTCTGTCTCAAAAAAAGAAAAAGGAAAAAGGAAAAAAAAAAAAAAAAGCCAGTGGGAAACAGGTGCAGAGAAGTGATAGACGAGGAAAGTGATTTTGGGGGAAGGTGAATGGAGCAGAGAGTACATTGTGCTTGGAGAAAGTCTGACACCAGGCAGGCCACCAGAAGTTATCCCTAGATGACAGAAATGGAAAGAGAAAATAAAAGACAGGTGCAAAAAGTTTTCAAAGATGGCACTGAATGTACTTAGTGAGTAGGAGCAGCAGATAAAGAAGCAATTGAGTTTCTGGGAGAATATGACTAGGTAAATTTTAAAAACAGCAAAACAAAGAGACAAAATAAAGGAACTAGTTGTGGGAGAGATGATAAGGGGCTGAGCATTAATTCTAAGTGATGACAACATTCTTGAGTGGCAATGTTCTTTCTCAGCAGAGATTAGAGTACCAGAACGGGAGCATAATTATCTACATAGAAATGATAAAGTCACAAAAAAATTGATGCCATGGAGAAAACCATTAGCAAGAGAAAAGGATTAAAAACCTTTAAAAATAAAACTCTTATTTAGTTTTGCAATTAATAAGACAATTTATATTTTTTCTCTTTTTTTGTCTTCAATGTTTAAGTTCAAGGATACATGTGCAGGATATGCAGGTTTGTTCCGTAGGTAAACATGTGTATGGTGGTTTGCTGCACAGATCATCCCATCACCTAGGTATGAAGCCCAGCACATATTAGCTATTCTTCCTGATGCTCTCCCTCACCCCACAATAGGCCCCAGTGTGTGTTGTTCCCCTCCCTGTGTCCATGTGTTCTCATCATTCAGCTTCCAATTATAAGTGCAGTGTTTGGTTTTTTGTTCCTGCATTACTTTGCTGAGGATAACAGCTTCCAACTCCATCCATGTCCCCGCAGAGGACATTATCTCATTCCTTTTTATGGCTGCATAATATTCCATAGTGTATATGTACCATATTTTCTTTTCTTTTCTTTCTTTTTTTTTTTTTTTGAGACAGAGTCTCTCTCTGTTGCCCAGGCTGGAGTGCAGTGGCATGGTCTCGGCCCACTGCTACCTCTGGCTCCTGGGTTCAAGTGATTCTCCTGCTTCAACCTCCAAAGTAGATGGGATTACAGGCACCTGCCACCATGCCCAGCTACTCTTTTGTATTTTTAGTAGAGATGGGGTTTCACCATGTTGGCCAGGCTGGTCATGTACCACATTTTCTTTATCCAGTCTATCATTAATGGGCATTTAGGTTGATTCCATGTCTTCGCTATTGTGAATAGTACTGCAGTGAACATACATGTGGACGTATCTTTATAATACAATCATTTCTATTCCTTTGGGTATATACCTAGTGATGGGATTGCTGGGTCAAATGGTATTTCTGCCCCTAGGTCTTTGAGGAATTGCCACACTGTCCTCCAAAATGGTTGAACTAATATACACTCCCACCAACAGTGTGAAAGTGTTCCTTTCTCCCCACAACCTCACCAGTGTCTGTTGTTTTTTGACTTTTTAGTAATAGCCATTCTGACTGGTGTGAGTGGTATCTCATTGTGGTTTTGATTTGCACTTCTCCAAGGATCAGTGATGTTGAGCTTTTTTTCATGTTTGTTGGTTGCATGGATGTCTTCTATTGAGAAGTGTCTGTTCATGTCCTTTGCCCACTTTTTAATGGGGTTTTGTTTTTCATGTAAATTTCAACGTTTTCCAACCATCCAATGAGGAGGGAAGGAAAAAGATGAGCTTGTGCAGAAGGCAGAGGAACAGTTGTGAAAAATAGAGAGGTTAAAAAAATCTTTAAAAAGTTATTGTTTGTCAGTGGTGTCCAATGTTACAGAGGTCATGGAGAATGAAGATAGAAGGAAGAAAACTAAGCTTAAGAATTGAAAAGTTATGGCCAGTGGTTGCCAGGGTCCAGAGGTGAGAGCAATAAGGAGTTGTTGTTTAATGGGAATAAAGTTTTAGTTTTGCAGGATGAAAAAGTTCTGGAAATGGATGGTGGTGATGATTACATGACAATATGAATCATCATATTGTCACTATATCATATTGTTATAGTTTATTAATATCATTGAGCTATACACTTAAAATGGTTAAGATAGTAAGTTTTATAAGTATTTTACCACACACAAAAAATGAAAGTTACGTCATGTTCTATGCAAAAATCTATAGCTTATTGTGTTTTATGTTGTTGTTTTTCATTTTAAGAGGTACATTCTGTTTTTTCTGCTTGTGGAAAATAAAAAATCAGTTCTTTACATTGAATTACCCAGCAGTTCCCAATGATCAATAGTTATTTAGACATATTTTTCTCATCCGAGAAAAATTTCCTTTTGAATCAACTTTTCATGAAGAGTTCTAATATATAAAAGAAAAAAACACAAATTCCTTATAAAATCCAGGTAATTAAATCTTTTGTCTGCAATTTTCTGGGGAACGTAGATACCATATTCATCCCAGTCCCTAAATCTTACATTTCTATTCTAACTCTTTCACATTGAGGACAAAGAAATTGAAGCCCAGAGGCTGAATGATACGTAGATTACCCATGGTGCTGGCAGAAGGGCTGGGACAAGGACCCAGGTCTTCAGAGGCCCTGCTCCGTGTGCTTTCTGCCATGTCATGTTCTTTTCTGAAGTAAGTTTTTCTCATAAATAATTCTGTAAATTTGTGTAGGAGTCTTATCTAGGAATTACATTAATAAAAGTCCCTTAAAAAAAGAAATTTCTTGTTTCAGAAAGAGGAAACAAGGTACTATATTTCAAATTAATGGTGTTAGAATGTTACTCATTTCAACCAGTCTGTAGTCTATAAATGACTGTAAGGCATAGTTATTATGCTGTGCTCAGAAAGTACTCATAAATAGAGCTAATCACTTAATTAGATATTATTAACAGAATTGCTGTATAATGTAAGCTATTATCATTTCTAATCCTAGAAAATTTTGTGGGTTATCATCCCTAAACTACTTTTGCCTAAAAACCATTCGGAACACTGAAGAAGAAAAAAGGCAAAAATAAACAGTTAAGAGTCACATGACTCTTTGTTCTCTCTTACCTATTGTTCTTGCACTGACTTATTTCTTGGTGATTATAAAATTACTGATTTATTGAATGTTGTTTAGCACCCTAACAGCCTTGCTTTCTCCTGTGAATTACTACGTCTTATTAAAAAGGAAAGAGTGCTTTCACCTTCTTTCACCTTCTTGGATATAACCAATAACACTGACATTTTCCAGGGCCAAGGGGTGAGAGGAATAAGGAGTTGTTGTTTAATGGGCATAAAGTTTTAGTTTTGCAGGATGAAAAAGTTCTGGAAATGGATGGTGGTGATAATTACATGACAGTATGTAATCATTCTCCTTAATCTCTTTGTAACATTGGACACCACTGACAATAACTTTAAAAAATTTTTTTTAACCTCTCTATTTTTCACAACTACTCCTATGTTTTCTGCACAAGCTCATATTTTTCCCTCCCTTCTCATTGGATGGTTGAAAAACTTCAAAATTTACATGAAAAACACAACCCCATTAAAAAGTGGGCAAAGGACATTTGGATATAGCCAATGCAGTATGACATTTCTTTGAGCAGGGTCAACCCAGTGCCTGAATATGAGCCAAATATTTTTCTCATAATTAGATGTTTTGCATTCATTTGGCTAGTACAGGTATTCCTTGCTATCCTTGGGGGTTCCAGGACCCCCATGGATATCAAAATCCATAGATGCTCAAGTCCCTGATATAAAATGGGATAGTATTTGCATGAAACCTACACATATCCTCCTACTTTTTTTTTTTAGAGTCTCACTCCATCTGAAAAAGAAAAACAAAAACAACAACAACAACAAAAACAAACCAGGCTGGAGTGCAGTGGCACTATCTCAGCTCACTGCAACTTCTTCCTCCTGGGTTCAAGCAATTTCCCTGCCTCTCCCTCCCTAGTAGCTGAGATTACAGGCGTGTGCCACCAGACCCGGCCAATTTTTGTATTTTTAGTAGAGACGGGGTTTCGCCATGTTGGCCAGGCTGGTCTTGAACTCCTGACCTCAAGTAATCTGACTGCCTCAGCCTCCCAAAGTGCTGGGATTACAGGCATAAACCACTGTGCCCAGCCCTCGCATATACTTTAAATCATCTCTAAATCGCTTATAATACTTAATATAATGTAAATGCTGTATAAATAGTTGTTTTACTATATTGTTTTTTATTTATAATATTTTTATTGTTGTATTTTTATTGTTTTTTTTTCCAAATATTTTTGATCCACAGTTGGTTGAATCCAGGGATGCGGAACCCACAGATAAGGAAGGCTGACTATACCCACACCTTCTGACGTTACTGTGGTAAATGAATGTTTTGTGGTGTGGGATGAGGGTGGCTCTGCAACCATAATGAAACTCGTCCCTCTGAGAATTCAGGCTTAACCTCTTAGCCAAATCATTGCTGGCCATTTTTAAGACTTGGTTCAAACAAAACAACTGCACTTGGCAGTCTAGGGAGGTGGGGAGTGAAATCGTTACGTTACAGAGTGAGAAAAGTCACCTTAAGTTGTGAATAAAGTATATACCACATTAAGAGAAGCTAAGAAAAAGTTTGTCCCTCGAAGTTGATGTTTTTCATCAAAAAGAAGAAAATTTTTTTAAGTTGTATAAGATGAAAATTGGATTTATCTATCTGTCAAATATGGCAGGAAAGATCAATTACCAGCCTGCAATAAGTAATAGAGTCACATTTCATTTAATGGCATGGAATGTGTAACTTAACTGTGTGGGGTCCTCACTGTGATGGGTTGGAATGTGGTACACATCTTTTAAATCTCAATAATTTCATTGCAAGTCTGTCTCATTCTGGTAGTTAGGGCCACATTTAGGGTATGGAAGTAAAACATTTCCTCAAGCACCATCAGGTAAGACAGCACAGAGCATGCCTTCCACAAAAAACATATTGGGTTTTTTCTTAAAATTTTTAAAATAATAATGTGAATTAGGCTATAAATAGAAAGCCAAATTATATTTTAATTGCCAAAACATAATAAAAAGACTATCTCCTTGAAGGAAAAAAAAATTTTAAGTGTTTTTGAGTCAAAGAAAAAATAATCAAAACTGAAATTTCAGACAATTTAGAAATTACTGAAGAGGTGGCTACAATATTTTTTGTGAAAAAGATCAGAGGCAAAATCATAGCCATAAATACTTTCACTTTTTTATACTAGATAATGCCAGTTTAAACTTTTTTTCACTATATAATAGTTGTACTTATTTTGGAGATACATGTGATATTTTGATACTATATACCATGTGTAATGATCAAATTAGGGTAACTGGGAATCCATCACCTCAAACATTTATCTTTTCTTTGTGTTGAGAACATGGCAATTCTCTTCTAGCTATTTTAAAATATATATTAAATTACTATTAAGTATAATTTCCCTACTCTACTATCAAATACTAGAACTTATTTCTTCTCTCTAACTGTATTTTTTACCCATTAACCAACTTCTCTTCATCGCGATAAAAAGTAATGTGATAAGCATTTACCTCAAAAAACTAAGAAAAACCAACTCCAAAACATTAAAATATAGTCACTAAACCTGTGTAACATCTAAGGCATGTCCATAAAATAGAACACTCTGGACATTCTGTTTGATTAGGTACCCATTAGGTCCTATTCAGCACTACATGTACTGAAATGGCATATGTCCAAAAAGCATTACACGAAGAGACCAAAATACAGAATTACTAACATGGTATGCCACAATTTATGTTTAGTTTTTCTTTCTTTTTCAGGTGAAAATGCACGTCAGTTCCTAGATCATGTATAAATCGAAACAAGAAAAGGATGGGAAGTGGGTAACTGAAGGTCAGGAATGGGAATGCCATAAATTTTACATTTTGTACTTTTCAGAGCTTTTTTGATTTCTACAAGAATCTATTATTTAGTCAAACATATAAATTTAAAAGTGGTCAGGGGAGCAGCTACACTTCGCAGCTCATTTTTTATTCCCTTTGAAGACACATAAAGTTCCTCTTGGCCATGGGCTCTCCCTTCCTACCCCTCTTCAACCCACTCCAACTGAAAGCCAAGTTTTCTATCCCTTCCAGACTCCCCAGTCAATGTAGGAAGGCCTCACAGGCCATGAGGTTAGCCCAGCCACCATTTTCTCCCATAACCTCACTTCCAGATTGGATAAGCCTCTATGTTCATAATGTCTATTTTCTTTTTCCTTTGATTCCCACCCATACTCTTTCCACTTAAAATCAGTACCGTGTGCCTATCCAGGAGTACTCTTGAGTGAAATATATATATAGTTCTCAGGGGCATTGACTTTTTGTCATTGACATTGACATCATTCCCGTCTAAATATTTTAAATGTTTTTGAAATTATTTTAAAGACTTTTGTGTAGTATTTCTTAAGTCTACATATGTCCATGGCTCCATGCTAATTATTTAATGCCCATGAAAGTAACGCAGTAATCCGTGTCTATGTGAAGTTATTTGGTAGGTGTGTATAACCCTGTAAGATGGCTAAAAACTCAATCTACCAAAGACAGAAACAAATTCAGTGATACTGCAACTTATAAGAAGGAATATTTCCTATATTTTGAATTTTAAGCCTTTTTGCTTAATTCTTATATTTTGTATTCACACTTTTATTTCATATTTGCTGCACACCTGAGCCTCTCTCAGCTTCAGGAGAAGTCACTTGCCCTAGCTACTGCTGCCCCAAAATTCTGCCCCCCAGCTTTAATTCCAACTGAATATGATTCAGAAGTTGACACGTTACCACCACTGCCTGGTTATTAAGAGAAGACGCCCTAAGGAGTGGGATAGCAAATGTGACAATCTTGAAGCCTGGTTCTCCTGTGTAAGATGTAAAGGCAATATAAAGGCAATATTCTTTCCTTACATACATTTTGAATGAGTACTATGTGCAAAATTGAGCTGAGTTCTCTGCATGTTTTTATGTTTACAGCTGAAATAATTAGGGATCACCTTTCCCATAAGCTATCAAATAAATCTATCCTGTCTGGGATTTTTTTTTTTAATTTCTAGGTACCATCTGTGTCAGTTTGGGTTGCTATAACAAAGTACAATAGATGGGGCAGCTTAAAACAATGCAAATTTATTTTCTCACAGTTCTAGAGTCTAGATCAAGGTGTAGGCAAATTTTGTTCCTACAGAGACCTCTCTTTCAGGCTTGCATATAGCCGCCTTCTTGCTGTGTCCTCATACGGCCTTTCTTCTGTGTGTACACTTGTCTGTGTCTTATTCCCCTCTTCTTATGAGGGCAACAGTCAAATTGCATCAGGGCCCACACATATGACCTCATTTTATCTTAACTACCAATTTAAAGGTCCTATTTCCAAATATGGTCACACTTTGAGGTCCTAGGTTGAGAATGTCAATGTATGAAGTTAGGGGGAAGAAATAATTCAGTCTATAAAGTTGACTAAAATATATTAAAGTCTGACTACAATATTGTCCTCTAGGATTATGTCATGGGATATATAACTAGGTGAAATTTTACAATGGGGTTCTTTTCATACTTTCATAATTAAGATTTCTTGGATTTTATGCATATAATTTCATTGACTTCTACACATAAAGCCCAATTAGGCAGTGTTTCAGTGTACAATCTTTTGAAAAATTATTTGCAAAAAAAAAGAAAAGAAGAAAGTCCTAATAATTCTGCTGCCTGCATCCATGTTATTCTGCAGTGCTCTTCCAGATTGAGGCTGGTCTTAGCCATATGACTTACTTTGACCAGTTAGACATTAATAATGAAAACAGAAGCAGAGGCTTTAAAATCACTTGTGAATTGGAGCTTGTCCTTTTGATATTTGGGAACCTTTTCAATGATGTGAATAAGTCCAGGATGCAGGATGATGAGAGACACATGGCTCATCTCCCTAACCACAGCCAATTGTCAACTTAGCCACTGAATCGGAGCCAACTGATGTGACCGCATTTATGCCAGGTGAGTCCAGCCAAGATCAGCACACCACCACCCAGCTGAACTCAGCCCAAACTGCCAACTCATGGAATCATGAGCTAAATTAATGGTTGTTGTTTTAAAGCAACAAAGTTTTGAGGCAGTTTGTTACACAGCAAAACCGAAACAATACAATGAAAACCTCAGACCTGCCAGGCGCGGTGGCTCATGCCTGTAATCCCAGCACTTTGGGAGGCCGAGGCGGGCGGATCACGAGGTCAGGAGATCAAGACCATCCTGGCGAATACGGAGAAACCCCGTCTCTACTAAAAAGACAAAAAATCAGGTGGGCGTAGTGGCGGGCGCCTGTAGTCCCAGCTACTCGGGAGGCTGAGGCAGGAGAATGGCGTGAACCCGGGAGGCGGAGCTTGCAGTGAGCCGAGATGGCGCCACTGCACTCCAGCCTGGGCGACAGAGAGAGACTCCGTCTCAAAAAAAAAAAGAAAGAAAGAAAACCTCAGACCTAAGAATCTCACGGCTTACTTATTTAAACACAAATGAATAGAATTAACATTTGCATGTTAAAGCATCAACAATAGAGTTGGTTAAAATCTTCAGAGATTAAAGAAAAGCCACCAAAAGTGAACTGATACATATTAAATAGGCTAAGAATAGCCAAGATGGATTAGTGTATGCCACAGACAAAATGTTGGCGAAATGATGTCAGAATAACTCAAAAAAAGTGCCAGGTGCAGTGGCACCTGCCTGCCACCTACAGGTGCATGCCTGTAGTCCCAGCTACTCTGGAGGCTGAGGCAGGAGGATTGTTGCTTGATCAGGCCTGTGGATAGCACTACACTCCAGCCTGGGTAAAACAGCGGGACTCCCATCTCTAAAATAAAACATAAAAAATATTGTTGTCCCTTGGTATCTGCAAGGAATTTGTTCCAGGACTCCACTCCTCAATCCCCCAACCCCACCCACCTCATATACCAAAATCTGAGGATGTTTATTTCTCTGATATAAAATGGGGTAGTATTTGCATATAACCCCATGCACATCCTCCAGTATATCTTAAAACTTCTCTGGATTTGTTATAATACCTAATATAAAGTAAATGTTATATAAATAGTTGTTATACAGTATTGTTTTATCAATATTATTTTTATTGTTGTAATGTTATTTTTATTGGTTTTTTCCCCAAGTATTTTCAATCCAGGCTTGCCTGAATTTGTAGATGTGGAATCTGGAGGGCCAACTGTGTTAAGACAGATCTGGCCAAAATCACAGTTGCTGCAGTGAAACCTCACCCCATGTTATAGGATTCCCTTGTGAAATGGGGTAAATTATAACTAACTTGAGTGAAGACTCAAGTTATAATTCAGTGGTAGAAATCTGAAATATAGACTATTTAAGAGGAGTATACCATAGCATTTTAAGTTATACAAATCAATGGCTAACAAAGCGTGGCCATGAAAGGATTTTTGCTAAACCAAACAGAATCAATACATAAAATGATTTGCCATTGATTCATGAAGAGTACGTCAATGAGGCACAAGAGTGCTAAAGAATACAAAAAGAAAAAAGAATACAAAATAAAACAAAAAAGAATGAAAGAAATAACTCATTTCAGTCTTGATCAGCAGACCCTGGTAACAAACAGCATGCAATTCACCTGGCAGAAGAGGAGAAAGATGAGTTTTCAAACATTGAAGGCTGTGAGATTTTTGCTGATGACTCAGCTTTCTGAGGCAGGCAATTCCCTATGCAAAGCCTAGCTCAGCGACTCTAAGGAGTGGATAATGGTTCATTGCTAATTTGTGTCACCTAGATAAATTAGTCTGTCTGCTCAGGTAGGAAAAGACAGTGGCTGCAAAGCCCAAATTTGAATTCAATGGCCAGATGTGGCAGTTCATGATGAGGGTCCCTGGGGATGCACTAAGAATGCAATGCCACCTGAGACTCCTCACCATGAGAGATAAAAACTGGCAGAACAGAAGTTCAGTGACAAAAGAGCAGAAGTGAATGCATACAGTGGGGATGACTATATATTGATATAATATATTGTCCAAACCAAGACAATTCTGGGAACAAAAATGGGTGCCATTAATAATTATGCTGATACCACAGGTATGAACTTGAACTGTCCCAATTTTGAAGTCAAGAGTTCATGAAATCTTTATCATACATAAATATGTATCATAATCAAAGAGAATCTGAAAGGGAAATATTCTAAAAACATACGAGGAGATAAAGAGGAAGTAGGTAGAAGACTGTAACTTTGGGGAAAAATGTCTAGAGTCACTCCTTGGGGAAGAGGCAGCCCATACTCTCTATATCAAGGAAGATTTGTAGATTCAAAAGATCCAGAAAACCAATCCACTGCCGCAGGAAGAAGAGATGCATCATAGAAGCTGGTGGCTCACCGCTGAGATTCAACTGCTTATGAAACAAACCAGGCTGAATAAACAGTGAAGAATGGACACCTCTGCTATCAGGAACTCACTACTCACTTCTTTTTTTTTTCTTTTGAGACAGAGTTTCACTCTGTTGCCCAGGCTGGAGTGCAGTGGCACGATCTTGGCTCACGGCAACCTCTGTCTCCCGGATTCAAGCAATTCTCCTTCCTCAGCTCCCCAAGAAGCTGGGATGACAGGGACCCACCACTATGCCCAGCTAATTTTTGTATTTTTAGTAGGGATGGGGTTTCATCTAAACACACACTTATCATTGTGTTAAGAGCTAGGAGGAAAACAAAAACAAGGACATAATAGACCATATCTATGGGTGGTGAGTAAAATGATGGATAGTTGATAAGTAAAGGACTAAGAAAATGACTTTTGAGCTGAGACTCAAAAGTAGAACTGGTGATGCAAAGACAATGGGGGAAGAAACATTTCAGACAGAAGAAACAGCTGGTACAATAAGTTCTACAGCAAGAACAAGCAATGTGGCTGGAATAAAGGGAAGGAGGGAGAGTGATAGAAGATGAGATTAGAGAGTTGTGGGGGTGGGTGCAAATAATATACAAAATTAGGAGATTTTATTTGAGTATACCAAAAAATAATTAGAAATTCTTTGCAGAAGAGAGACATGATTCGATTTACCTTTTAAATACTGCAATTGCTCCCTGGAGAACATGTTGTAACCAGAAAAGAGAAGAATTTGAAGAACAGTTAGTAGGCTGCTGCAATAGTCAGGCAGAGAGATGATTTGGATTAGTACAGATGGAGAGAAGGTATTTGGTTTGGGCTATGTTTTTTATGATTGGGATCTGGAGCTTGTGAGAAAGAGACACAAAGAAAGGTAGCATTTACCCAGCCAAGTGGGAGGATGGTGCAATAAACAGAGAGAGGAAATTGGGGGAAAAAAGCAGGTTTACTTCTGCCTTGCAAATATTAAACTCGAGATGGCCATTAAACTGCCAAATGCAGAGGTCAAAACAGTAGTTGTATAAATGGCTCTGAATCTCAAGAGAAAGGCCAGAACTGGAGTTATAAATTTTTTGAATCATTGAATGTAAATATCATTTAAACCAAAGTACTAAGTGAGATTAGGTATGGGGAAAGAGAAAATAAAGAAAAGCTAATTGTGTGGGACTCGTTTTAAAATTTAGAGCCTGTATTGAAGGAGTCAACATAGGCAACTAGAAAGAGTAGCCAATGAGGTAGAAAGTAAACAGAAAATGTGGTGTCATAGAGGCCAAGAAAAGACAAAGCATTTAGAAAGACAGGGCCATCAGCTACATATGCATGCTGCAGAGTGATTAAGAAGAACAAGTAGACGCAATCTTTGAATTTTGCAATACAGGGATTAATAATGATATTGACAAGGTAAGTTTCAATAGCATCGTGGGGACAGGTACTCTACTATAGTGGGTTAAAAGGTAAAGAATTAGAGACTGTGACTTCAGACACATATTTCTAAAGTTTTGCTGTGACTCCTATCCACTCCTATAGAATCATGTGAGATGAGTAATAGTGCTCATAGAATCTGGTCCTGGAGATTCATTTCTATGTCTCTGGGTAGCTTAGCAGAGAGCTGCCTCAGGAAGTCCAAGTTAACTCAACAGAAGAACACCAGTTACTGAGATCCAAAAGTTTTCTCCTTCCATGAAGACCACTTTTTGAACAAAAAGCACTCATGCTTACGTTGTTATTTACATAAGGGGTTGACAAACTATGGCCCTGTGGGTCAAATATGACTCATTACCTGTTTTGTAAATAAAGTTTTATTGATATACAGTTATGCTTATTAATGTGCATATTAGCTATGGTTGCTTTCATACTATGCTGGCAGAGGTGAGTACCTGCAACAGAACCTGTGGTTCACAGAGCTAAAATTATTTACTCTTTAGCCCTTTACAGAAAAATTTTGCCAACTCTGAACTAGACAACTAGTCTTTAAAAACAGGCAGTCTTTATAAATATACAATCCCTATAGATATCTTTAGATACAGCCCCTATAAGTATGGAGAACATTGCAGGGGCAAGGTCCTCCACTGAATCATTGGCCATGGTGCATTCATTCAGTTCAGCTATGCCCAGGTTGGATCAACAACTTTCTGGCAAAAAAAAAAAAAAAAAGTACTTGAGGAATTGCATGTGCTCTGCTGCTTCTCACTTCTCTGCTTTTGCATTTTCCCCTCCTAAGTCCTATTTTATATCTGTATCATGCTAACTATAATGACCATGTCTAGGATCCCTTTGCCACATGAAAGGCAACGACTGAACCATTTCTTTCACATTGTATTTGGGCTTTAAAAGGAAATAATACGAGAAATAAATTATTGGAGAATATATTTTAGATGTAGATATAGATGATATAGATTAGATGCAGACACAGATATAGATATAGATGATATATAGATTAGATATAGATGTAGCTATAGATATAGATATAGATAGATACAGATATAGGTAAGTTTTCTAGACCAAAACTTAAATTTCCACAAACAGCAGGGCTTTGCCTAGCGGATGTTGATTATAGCTGATAGAAAAAGATATTTGACTGAGGTCTTAAGGCTCTGAATCTTGACTAGCTGACACTGTAGCTGGTAATACTGCATAGGGAGGGAGCACTAGGCACAGAACATTCTCCAAGGAAATAAAATGCTCTATTATTAGTTAATTATTTGGAATCTAAATATCAGTGTAAGCTACTGCCTTGGTAAACTGGATGCTGAAAGTTCAGGGGGGTGTGGTATTCAAATTACCATTTCTCATGTATCCCCTCCAGGAGACAAACATAAATAGCTAGCTAAAGGTGAGATCCAACTACCAGCTTTACTGGCAATAAATCTGGATGAAAGACTATTGCAAGGCCTTTTATGTCACTCCCTGTGTCATCAGAGCCACAGTGCAGTGGCTATGCTCCCTGTTAATAAGGCCAAGCAGCATCCAAGTACTCCCCATTTTCACTAATTGGATTTGCCTCACTCTCTCCATTGGAGGAAGAAATTGGATACAAGTTTCTCTGATACTGTTTCCTCCTGGAGAATGTAACAGCAGCCTCCATACGTAAATATAAGGATAGGCCTGTGATATGTTCCCTAACACTGGGCTGGATGAGCTATGGGCCATACTTGTAATGGTTAGCTTTAGGCTTTAACTAAAATGAGGCTGAATGGCTTATTTCTCACCTCTCTGGAACCAGGTTCACATAAGCAGTCCTTACCAGGCCCCCTCCTCTCTTATTACCCAGATATTCTAGGTCTTCCATGACCAGGAACTCTTTCCAAATAGAAGTGCACCCCAACCCATCAGCCAGGGAAGAAAAAATAAGGAGAAAAGAGGCTCCAATGATGTCATCCAGTCCTGAGAGAGAGATTTTCCTCCACCCACCAAGACCCACTAATTTCATGATGAAGACATATATTGGGGCACTTCTTTGTTGCCTTTGGAAAGAGAGATTAGGGCATGTACCCTTGACTTCTACCTAGAGGTTATAAAATGCCTCAGACAGAAAGTCTATCACGATGACCAAGAAGAAAATATTTTTTATTCTGATTGAGAAGAATTTAAGTAGACATCCAAAAGGAAGACAAGATATTCTATTACAATAGGGGAAATATCAGACCCTTACTTCTGATGTTAAAAAAAAAAAAGATTAACAGCAGATGAGTTTCCTAGTATTGAAAAAAAAAACATAGTTGAATGTACAAAAAGTCTACACCTATTTTAGCAGATATACCAGTGATACCAGTACATACAATATCAGTTAGGGGAAAAAGTCAAGGTGAACTTGAGACTTAGCAGAGAAGATCAATTTTACCTTGTAAATATCCCTGAGACCTGGTGGTATAGAATTCATTATGAAAACAGCAATCAAAACGTGTATCTTGTTTGAAAGAAATCAATCAAATAAAAATGGAGGCAAAATAAAATTACAGTTTAAAGAATTTGTAATGAAATGTATACAAATATGAGGATGTCAATGCCTAGAAACAATTTGGGTGAAGAAAACAAGGGAGAACTGCAGGCAAGCTATCACAGTGGGAGTGTTCTGTAAGGGTGTGTTGCTGCATGCGTACATATTTAATGTATTTCTGAAGTGGGTAGCAAAATTGGACTTGAGCTTTGTCAGAGATATAAAGAGTGTTGAGGGCGACCATATTCTCCTACCTTCATGATGCCGTAAAATAACTTCTACTCCAGGAAAGGACAGCAGGTCAGTAAAACTTTTATCTCTTCTTCCAACCCCTTATTCACTTTCTTACATAGGAAGAGGAATGAGCTATCCAACTGGTATAAATTTAAAAGAATCTGACAATTAATTTACTTTTCTGATTGGAGCAAGATAATGATATAAATGTCAGGTTGACACATATTGGCTTTATCTCTTTGACCCCTTTCTCAGGGCTTGATATAGATGAGACAGTGTTTTCTCTTTTGGATGGATAATTTTCTGTCTGAATAGGAATTCCATCTAGATGTTATAGCTCTAACAACAAGAATATCGTGGTGACTGCAAATTATCTGCCTTAGAGACTCTTCTTCCCATGAGATGGCCCACAATCCAAATTTATGGAATGGATCTCAGAAAGCACAATAGTGGTTGCAAGTCCAAGCCACCTGCTCCAGGCCAGATCTAGTAATAATAAAGTGAATCTATTAACCTCATATGTCTGTCATTTGTGTCTATTTCTCTCTTGGACCCCTATAATCCTAATAATGGGTACTTGAGTTATTTCTATTTTAGATTGCTTTGATAATCCAAAAACAACTCTATTTTAAAATATTTTTTCAGAGCTCTAGGCACACAGCTCACCTTTGTCTTAAGTTGCCTATCTTTTTGGAAGATCTAAATCCTATATCCTTTATAATCCAGCTTAGATGCCACGTACATCTTTGACAAATATAGCCAACCATAAGTTGAGTTTTCTCCAAATTTTAAATTCCTTAGAGCAGGAATAAATGAATCATAAATTTCTTTGTACTTCATCATCTTTACTTTCAAACCTTTTCCTTTCTATCTCTGTCAGCCAAGCTAGAAGCCTCAGAGTCATTCTAGCCTCCTGCCTCCCATCCCTGCTCCTCCATATTTTGGATGACAATAAGTTGGAAGACATCTGTCCCAGCCTATTCCAGTCAATGCAATGCCCATTGTCCTGGCACAAGTATTAAATGCCAACTTTTACTCTCAAAAGTACCCTTTTTAAAAGGTAAATTATATGTTCACCCTAAACCCATATCCAACCTTGCCTTCTTCCTATGTCTTAAATTGAGGCCCCCTTTACCCCCATTCTTAAAATATAAGTCCTAGTTCAGACTTTCATCAGTCTCATTACTGTAACAACCTTCTAATTACTCTTTTAGAGGCAAGACTTCAATTCTGTCTTCCACAGCTGCCAGAGTAGTCAGTCTAAAACTCAAATGCATTCATGTCATTGCCTTATTTAAAACCCTTCTACAGCTCCCCATAGAAGAGCCCTACCTGCAATATGTGTTTTTTTATTACATTTAATATTCTATCAATTTCTTTTTATAAGTCAAACATTTGTTACACCAAAATGCAAGTGTTTACACACTGTATGCTTTTGATCTTTGCCCAGGCTGTCTCCTTTACCTGAAATGCCCTTTCCTCCCATTGCCATCTTTCCCCACATATCTGGTTAACTGCTGTTTATCCTTTAGGACTCAGCACAAACATCAGCTCAAACCAGACAGCTTCCCTTACCACCCATGACCACCCCCCTGGTTTGGTTGGCAGGACCTTCCTCTATGTCACCATAATAACTTGGATTCATCTCTCTTGAATTTAGAGTACAGTATTTCTACTGTTTACATGTTTCTCTCCCCAACCTAGGAGATTTTTGAGAATAAACAACCACTTATTCTTGATTTGGGAGATCATGGCCCCAACCCAATGCCAGTTTATAGTGGGTGATCCATAAATATTTTTTACAATATTTATCACAAAACATTTTAAATATACAGAGAAAAATAATACCTCAAGCCCCTACACAGCTGCCACTTGGATTCTATCACTGTCGTTTTCCAAAACTGCTTTATCACATATTTATTCATTCCTCTAACCATTCATCAATCCATCTTGTTTTTAATAGATTTCAAAGTAAATTGAAGAC
Source organism: Pan troglodytes (assembly GCF_028858775.2). Classification (NCBI taxonomy): domain Eukaryota; kingdom Metazoa; phylum Chordata; class Mammalia; order Primates; family Hominidae; genus Pan; species Pan troglodytes. The sequence continues at coordinate 151,658,006 of NC_072404.2, read as the reverse complement.
ATTGACACATTTCCCTCTAAATCTTTCAGCATGCATATTAACTAAAGTTCATTAGTTGCTCATTTTTTTTCTTTTGATACAAGATTTGCATACAATGAAATGCATAAATCTTAAGTGTACATTTCCTGGGTCTTGACAAATATAGATGTATAGGTAAACTATTCATTCTTGATTTGTGTTTGCATCTTTGTCAAACAACAGTTGACTATAATTGTGTAGATCTATTTCTGAGCTATTTCATTACATTGATCTGTCTGTTCTTTCACGAATATCATCTTGATTACTATACCTTCATAGTAACTCTTGAAATTGGCCATTTCTGTCTGTTACCATTTTCTCTCAGACTTAAGAACTTCTGTCAACACTTGTTCTAATCCACGTCTACAGTGGAAAATCCTCTTAGTTTTCTTTTATCTAAAAATGTCTTCATTTTGCATTTATTCTTAAAGGATTTTTTTATTTCTGGATATGGAATTTCAGGTTAATAGTTTTCTCATTCAGCACTTTGAGCATTTTGTTCTAATGTATTCTGGCCTCCATTTTTTTCTAAGAAGAGGTCGGCAATGATTTGAATAGTCATTCTCCATTATATAAAGTGTCAGTTTGGGGAGCCACATCCAAGATTTTCTCTTAATCTTAGGTTTTCTACAATTTGCCTTTGTTTTTCCTAGGAAAGCTTTTCTTTATATATTTCCTGGTTAGGTTTTTATAAGTTTTTTGAATTTGTAAATTTATTACTTTTACCAAAGTAAAAGTTTTGGTCATTATTTATGCTCCATTTACTCTCTCTTCTGTTTCTAAGACTTGAGTTCCACTTATGATTAATATTTTCATGTTTTGCCACATGTCTCCAAGCCTCTGTTAATTTTTTAAAATATTTTTTCTGTTCTTTAGATTCAGTAATTTCTATTAATCTGTCCTCAAGTTCATTGACTCTTTATCCTGTCACCACCTTTTTTTTTAGGTTAAGCCCATTCAGGTAAATTGTTTTAATTTAAATATTGAACTTTTGAGTTCTAGCATTTTCATTTCATTCTTTGCTTTTCTCTTTACTTATCTGCTCCAATTTACTTTTTAAAATTTGTTATGAGCCTATCTTTGTCCTGGAGCATCATAGTACCTACTTTAAAACTGTTGCTTGCTAATTCCAACATTTGGTTAATCTTGAGTTGGTCTTCATTTACTTTTTTTTCTTTTGAGAATAAATCAAATTTTTCTAATTTTTCTATGTTAAGTGATTTTACATTGTAGTTTGCTGGATTCTGTCTTATTCCTCAAAGAGTGTTTTTGTTGTTGAGTTTGTTTATGTTAGTAGATAATTAGCATAATATGCCACAAAAACATTAAACTCTTTCTTTTTTGGCAAGTTTTTTTGTTTTGTTGTTGTTGTTGTCTTTTTGTCTGTTTGCTTTTGAAGCAGGGTCTCACTCTCTCATTCAGGCCCAGGCTGGAGTGCAATGGCAGAATCTCAGCTCACTGCAACCTCCGCCTCCTAGGTTCAAGCGATTCTCATGCCTCAGCCTCCCTAGTAGCTGGGATTGCAGGCATGTGCCACCACGCCTGGCTACTTTTTATATTTTTAGTAGAGACAGGGTTTCACCATGTTGGCCAGGCTGGTCTAAACTCTTGACCTCAAGTGATCCACCCGCCTCAGCCTCCCAAAGTGCTGGGATTAGAGGCATGAGCCACCACATCCAGCCTTAATTGCCTGCTTTAATCTAATCCTCAAGTAGGCTCCTTGGAATCTGCCCAGATATTCATGTTTCTGGGTTTAGGCCGAGAGTTGAGATGCCTTTATGGACAACAGTTAGCCTCCTTCTGTCTGGTTTCATCACTTTCCAGAAGCTGTATTTTCTAGAACTTTGTTCTTTGATTCTTCAGACCAAAAATAATTCAGATTTTCTATCACAGTTTTATTATCCTACATCTATATTGGACAAACTGGGGCCTTCATTCAATATATAAACCTTGAAAATGGAACTAATTTACTGTCTTTCCCTTCTCCTAAGTGTTGACTCCCCTCCAAAATCTGCCTGTGTTGTGTTGCTCTCTAGCACCTTTGTCCAATTTTTCATTTTGTTTTGGTTTCGTCTAGAATTTATAGTTGTTATCTACAGAAGGGTCAGAAAAAGGTTACTCAGACATTATTAGAAGCAAACCTTCGCAATTCATAAATATTTATTCTTACTCTCTTACCTCAAAGACAGGGATCTCTATCTCTTTATTTACTGGTATATCACAAGTGCCAAAAATGATGTATAGCATATTTTAAGTGCTCAGTAAACATTTGTTGAATAAATGAACAGATGAATGGTTATTATTGCAATGTCTTATATACAAAAAACATCTACCTTTTTCATAGAAAAACTACACTACATAGAATCATAACCTATAATCTCTTATTAAAAGTAACAACTGTTGACAATTTTTCTTATTTGCTTTGCATACCTTTTTTAAGTTAAAGAGTCATGAAATTAGAAATAGAGTAAAAGACCCCTTAATCTCTTAATTTTTCACCCTAACTTTGAGCTCCAGTGTATATATCTTTGTATTTTAATTATAGAGAATTCATTAATCTTTTCAATTTCCCAAAAGGAAGAAAGGAACAAAAACTATAATAAGTAATTCTTCTTTAAAAAGTTAGGAAAATGACATATTTAACACAACAAAACTTTATGGCAAGTTTTCTCAGCACTAATATATGCCATAAATCACTAAGGGTAGCCAATAGTGCATAGCACTTCCCAAACACCTCTAACCTAGAACACTTGCCCTAGAACACCTCATAAGACTACTGTTCCTTGAAACTCACTTGGCAGAAAACTAATATGAAATTGTCCCTAATTTCTCTTTTTTTTTTTTTTTTTTTGAGACAGAGTCTTGCACTGTCCCAGGCTGGAATGCAGTGGTGCGATCTCGGCTCACTGCAACCTCCGCCTCCCAGGTTCAAACGATTCTCCTGCCTCAACCTCCTGAGTAGCTGGGACTACAGGTGTGCACCACCACGCCCAGCTAATTTTTTTGTATTAATTCTGCTTGCTTTGACTTTGTCAATTGTGTTTTATTTCTTTTTTTCTCTGTCACTGGGCACTTTATTGTAGAATTTTGTATATAAAGAAAATGCTCAGCATGTATTGCAGTTTTCCGCACATGCTTAGGTAGCAAATGCTGACAAAAAGCACTCAGTATATTTCCAAAACGGGTCTCATCAATGGCACTTTTTTTTTTGGTTATGGATATCCTAGCTCTCTGATAGGCTGCACTTTTGATTTAGGATTTCAAAAAGAATTTAATCATGAAAGAAAGTTCTGTGTGCCGGGTGAATCCTCTTGAAAGCAATTGCCTTTTATATCTCCGGGTTAGTAGAGACAAGGTTTCACCATGTTGGCCAGGATGGTCTTGATCTCCTGACCTCGGGATCCACCTGCCTCAGCTTCCCGAAGAGCTGGGATTACAGGCGTGAGCCACTGCGCCCAGCCGAAATTGTCCCTTATTTCTGATGCAAAAACTTGGGCATTAAAAGCTATCCTCTGATAGATTAATCAGCACGGTATCTCTTTAGTTCTCCCAATGGCATACTCTCTCCTTCTCCATTGAGCCTGGATTTCATTTCTACCTTTTCATTACATTTGCCTTAAGTAAAGTCAGCCATCATCCTCAGTTATTTACATGTTGATCCAAACATAAAAGAGAATAAAACAGCAGAGCAGAGTGAAGCAGCAATTAAGAACCCGGAGATATAAAAGGCAATTGCTTTCAAGAGGATTCACCCGGCACACAGAACTTTCTTTCATGATTAAATTCTTTCTGAAATCTTAAATCAAAGGTGCAGCCTATCAGAGAGCTAGGATATCCATAACCAAAAAAAAAAAGTGCCATTGATGAGACCCGTTTTGGAAATATACTGAGTGCTTTTTGTCAGCATTTGCTACCTAAGCATGTGCGGAAAACTGCAATACATGCTGAGCATTTTCTTTATATACAAAATTCTACAATAAAGTGCCCAGTGACAGAGAAAAAAAGAAATAAAACACAATTGGCAAAGTCAAAGCAAGCAGAATTAATGCCTCCAAACCACAGCCCAGGTATCTCTAGACCCCTGAGGGGATTGGCTGGAAACTATAGCTTTCATTCAGTGCTTTCAGAACTCTATTAATTTTTTTCTGCCTGGCTGAGTCAGGACTATATAAGGGACAGGCAAGGGGCGGACAAATCCATTTCTAAAACTCTTCAATCAAATCCTGAATAGGCACCAGTAATATTCAAAAAGTAACAACCATGAGTAATAAGTGTCCTTGGAAATCCAGAAGCATTTTCTAATCAAAGACCAAAAACTCCCAAACTAGGTACACCACATATAAGCCAATTAATCAGTTGTGCGGGTTCTGCTGATACAGCTTCCATTTTGTGGTATTTCCATTTTTCATTTTCACTTTGAAGCAACTGATGTCAAAAGCAATTTAGAAGATGGTGGAAGACAGTGAGGGTCAGAGGCATGTGTCCTTAGGTCTTTTCTAATTGGGCAGACACACACACGCAAAAGTAGGTTGATTAAAAGAGAAGTAAGGCCGTTTATGCAGAGACCCAGAAGTCTACTTTGTACCATCAGGGCAATCAGGGGAAAATCAAGCCCCCATGCTGACTACAAGTGTTGCCATGAATTAAGCATTTCTCTTTCTTTTTAAAAAGCTGAAAATAATAATTTTCTGATGACAACAGAAATGTACGCCCATGAATGTAATCAGACCTAACAGGGAGGTATCATGAAGGAAGTAAAAATCACCCCAATTATGCATATATTATGTGTTTATTAGTACTGTTAACACCTTGACTTATACTCATGTAGATTTCCATGACACATAAATCACACACTTTAAAAATGTTATAAAAATAGATTCCTCCTTTGCTTGCTGTTTTATAACTTTATTCCACTTGGCTACATATCATGATCACTTTTCTGTATCAGTAAAGTGATTATCATCATTTTGAATAGCTACATCATCATTTTGAATAGCTTCATCATCATTTTGAATAGCTACAAAGTATTTCATTAATCGGATGCATCACATTTCATTTGTGATGCATGACTTTCATTTGCAGAAAGTCCATTTCTGAATATTTAATGTATCTCTATTAAAAACAATGCATTATAAACATACTGGCTTACACATCCTTGCATACTTATTCCTCGGGTGGGGGAAAAACATAGATGTGCAACTTCTGAGTCAAAAAAGCATATATATCTAAAGTTTTTATATATTTGGCTAGGTTGCACTCTAAGGAAGAAAAAAGTATCAGGTTACACTCCCCCAATAGTGCATGTGAATCAAGACTTAGCTTCAGTACTTGAGATCTGAGATGCTTCTTTCCGGAATTGGGTGGTAGGGTTTTACCCACACTAATAGAGTCCTATCTCCCTGAAGGCAGAGTCAGCCTGATTCATCTCTGTATGCCCCAAAGCACTGAGAATGCCATTGGTTCCACAGTGGCTGCCTAATAAATGTTCTGATAAAAAGGCAAAGTTTTTATCATGACCTCTAAGACCCATAGTGTCTGCCTGCCCCCATTTCCTTTCCAACTTCTACCACTTTTCTCCTGTGAACTTTACTCCTGCTGATATCTATATGGCTCATACCAAGGTCACATTATCAGCAAGGACTTCCTATTTCAAACTGCAACTTTCCCATCATTCTCTATGCTCCTTCCATTTTATATATATGTTTGTTTCGTTTTGTTTTTTGAGATGGAGTCTCACTCTGTCTCCCAGGCTGGAGTGCAGTGGTGCAATCTTGGCTCACTGCAAACTCCACCTCCTGGGTTCAAGCGATTCTCCTACTTCAGCCTCCCGAGTAGCTGGGATTACAGGCATGCGCCACTACACCCAGCTAATTTTTGTATTTTTAGTAAAGACAGGGTTTTGTCATGTTGACCAGGCTGGTCTCAAACTCCTGAACTCAATTGATCCTCCCGCTTCGGCCTCCCAAAGTGCTGGGATTATAGGCATGAGCCACCACACTTGGCCCTATGATATATATTTTTTCATCATTACCTTTATTATCATGTAGCACTATATATTTTATGTTTATCTTGTTTATTTTCAGCTTACACTAACCAGAGCAAGAATTTTTGTCTGTTTTGTTTATCGCTATATGCCCAGCACCTAGAAGAGGTGCTTAGTAAATATATGTAAAAATAAGAAACTAATTTATTAAAATAAAGAATGAAGATATCTACAAGCAGAAAGTTAATTGCTGGAACCATAAATGAGGGCACAAAGAGAGAAAACATACAGTAGATGAACTCAATAAAACTAACATATACACCTGTGTTACATTATCAGAAGTGTACAGGCATTCAATATGTATTTGAAGTTGGAAGTGAGAGAATACAGGTAACCTTGAAAAGTTTACCATCCACTTGGGGATATAAAACACATGTAATATTTTCATAAACTCCATAGTGTAAAGTAAAAATAAATTATAAAGTCAAAATTAATATAATGTCAATATTGAGGAAGTACAACAAGGGCCACAATTGATGAATAGAAAAGGTGGTTTAGAAAAGAAGGGAAATGGTTCAAAAAGGAGGTAAAGATGTGAATGTGTGAGCAGGTGTGTTCATTGCATGGAAAAGCAAGTGAAGAGAGCTTTTTCATTTACTCATAAACATCAGTTAAGCATATTTTTATATGCAAGACATTCAGTTGGAACAGGGAAACAAGACACAAACGCTGCCCTCAGGGAGTCTATAACCCAGGTGGAGGGAAATATGTGTTAAGTACCATTGTGATACCACTGGGATCCTAACCCAGGTGAGTAGGTGAGTGAGAAAGGAGGCATTGATACGAAAGGCAGTTTATGAGCTAAGTTTTGAAGGTCATATCAAATAAGAATTAACCAGAAGATACACAAGGAATGCTTACAAGCAAAGCGTGGTGCTTGTGGAACAGCTGGCAGGGAAGTCCATCTGAAGCTGAAAGGCCTGAAACACCAGTAGTAAGACATGCCGGAGAGATGAGCATGCACAGGGATGGGACAGCTTCCCTCCTGGATCTGTCTGAACGTTGGAGCCAATGGGCTCTGCAGAAGGTGTTAAGAAGAGCAGTCATGCCGGGCGTGGTGGCTCACGCCTGTAATCCCAGCACTTTGGGAGGTGGAGGCGGGCGAATCACGAGGTCAGGAGATCGAGACCATCCTGGCTAACACCATGAAACCCCGTCTCTACTGAAAATACAAAAAAATTGGCCAGGCGTTGTGGCGGGCGCCTGTAGTCTCCGCTAATTGGGAGGCTGAGGTGGAACTTGCAGTGAGCCGAGATCGCGCCACTGCACTTCAGCCTGGGCGACAGAGCAAGACTCCATCTCAAAAAAAAAAAGAAAAGAAAAGAAAAGCAGTCATACAGTCAACTTTAATCTTTAATAAACTCATCTCACAAATTTTCAGACATATAGAACAGAATAAAAAAGAACAAGAATCTGCTTAACAGGACCTGAAGCCTCTGCCACAACTATGGAACTAAAGTAAAAGATGAAAGGTGAAATTCAGCCTTTAGCTCTCAGCAGGGCTGCAGCAGTGGGTGCCCCAGGTGACAGAGGGGGCCAATAGCAGAGGGCACCGTGTTAGGAAGGCGATCCCAGCTGCTCCTTCTAGAAAAGCCAGGAAGCATTGTGGACAGAAATCAGAAGATACAGGGTGGGATTCGGCTTATTTTCAGGTCAATTCCTTTCCACTTATAGTTTCATCTGTTAAGTGATTCACAGAATATCTGATCAAAATTGACTTTTATTGAATAAGGAAATAAATATGTGACAAACTACAAAAGCCTTCCTACCTTGTGTCATTTATCATCATTTTTTTTTCTCTATTGCAACAAATAGGGGTGGGGACGATATGAAAAACAGCTGGCCTCTAGACCGAGCATATGTACTATGCACTTACGCACTAAGAAAAATGTTTCATAACAACAATGTATCTGCATGCCTGAATCACCTGGAGAACTTTTAAAAAGTACTGATGCCTGGCGGGCGGATCACCTGAGGTCAGGAGTTGAAGACTAGCCTGGCCAACGTGGTGAAACCCCGTGTCTACTAAAAATACAAAATTAGCCAGGTGTGGTGGTGGGCGCCTGTAATCCCAGCCACTAGGGAAGCTGAGGCAGGAAAATCGCTTGAACCCAGGAGGCAGAGGTTGTAGTGAGTCAAGATCGTACCATTGCACTCCAGCCTAGGCAACGAGAGCAAAACTCTGTCTCAATAAAAAAAAAAAGAAAAAGAAAAAGAAAAAAAAAGTACTGATGCCTGGGTACTATCCCCAGAAACTCTGATTTAGTGGGTTCAGTGTGGTACCTGGGAATCAGTAATTATAATTTACCTATTAAATGTCCTAAGAAATCTAGTGATAAAAATAAACTTTGACAGTGTATAGCCAAGAATTTCCAAAATGTATTTCACCATGAGTTCGTTTTCTTTTGCAGATCACTTATTAACATCTAACAAACTACGAATCTTCAGCCAAATATAATTTGAGAAGTGCTAGTCTTTCTTTTTAAAAAAATAAATGTTCAGGAAAAATTGTATACATTTATCACTGTTCCATATTAACCATCAATCATATTTAAATGAAACCTGAAGAAGCACATTGAACGTTCATTAATCCTCCTCATTAGGTATAATTGTTTTCAGACAAGTGTTAAGCAAATAAACAAGAATGAAGATTCCTCTTTTCTACCAGAGGCTATGAAACAGAATTAAAAGTCCGCTACCCCATGACTGTCTTTTGCTCACCCAGTTGAGCTACAATAGATCCTGCTCCAGGATAGCAAATACTTCCTCAAAGCAAATGTCTTAATAATTTACAACTCCCCTTCATTTTTTTCATGACCTATGGCACAGCTTCATGATCCACAAAACAACTAGCCCACGTAAGTCACTTAATAAATATTAAATAAGCCCTTTGGAGGCAATGCATGGTAGCGAAAATAGTACATTCTGTTGCAAGAGCCAGGTCTGAGTTTAAATCACATTTCCAGTACTTATTAGCTTTGTATCCTAGGGCAAATTTACCTCTCTGATCCTGAGTTTGACTAATAGAGTGAAGATACCCAAAATATCTAATTTTCAGGCTTGTTGGGAGATTAAAATGTATATACGTAAACTGCGTCACAAATAAGGTGACCAATAAATTGTTGTTTGAATGAGTGGTTTCTAAAGTAATGACATGGTTATTTTTTAACCAGAAACTGCTTTAAAATTTTTGCTGAGTATCATGTCAGAGAAGGTTTAAAATAAAGTTTTGTTCTCTATTCACAGGTCATTTTTAAAATAGTTGTGCATTCTGCAGGAAACTCAAAACAAGTTATCAAAAGTTCCCATAGCAATACTGCAATAGCCTCTAGTATAGCTGATGTCATAGACATAATCATAAATCATTAATTTTCTGTTCCTGAGCAGATATTAACAATGAGCTTCTTTATGCTTCTGTTTATAGAAGCATATTAATGCCAAGGATACGTGTATGCTGACACATGTGGGCGGCCAAATGGCTGGGGTTATTGATGAAAGCAAACATATAAATATGGCTGCTCTCAGAAAATTCTTTCATGCAAGAATATTGAAAGGTCCCAGAATTGGGGAAAACACTGCAATTATCTGTTTCAACTCAGATCTAATACCCAAAATTGTCCAATTCCAGAAGCTCATTTCTTTGTGTAGATGGCAAAGTTATTTTATTCATGTTCTTAGAGACCAATTGTTAAGTGACCTGTAGTGTAAATTTAATGAGTAAGGAGTCCTATCTCAGAAGATAATTTACATTACTACTTATTAAAGATTTTGACTGTGACAGCTCACCTTTCAAAATGGATTCCTGTTGTATGCCGCTTTAGAGAGGTATTTGAAAGAGATGGTTTTTCTTGTCTCTTATTCAAAGTTCCCTGATGCTGAAGAGCCTTTCAATTGCTTTCCTTTGGGTTAGAAGTCACAGCTGAAAATTCTTGTTGTGACCTTGAGGGCCAGCTTGCTTACCTTACTGACTTAAATGCTTGCCACCAGCCCTCCCCTCACCCCCAAGTCTCCATACTCCAGTCATAATAAACTATTCTATCCTCAAATTCTCCTGCCTGCCTGAGGCCCCTATAACCTTCCCTAGGAATGTTCTGTCTACCCCTCCCTGAACCTAACTAGCATTTATTCAACTTCCCTTGGGCTGAGTTATATATCCCATATTAGTGACTCTCATGATAATACCTTTACAACACTCACCATCACTTACTCCAGACCTACTTTCCTTTATAAGCTGTGAGCTTCTGAGGGCTGGGACTGTCCCTGTCTAGTTCAACACTACCACCAGCACCAATACAATTTATTTCTTTTGTTATTTGTTGTAGTTGAGATGGAATCTCACTCTGTCACCCAGGCTGGAGTGCAGTGGTGATCTTGGCTCAGTGCAATCTCCGCCTCCCAGGTTCAAGCCATTCTCCTACTTCAGCCTCCTCAGTAGCTGGGATTACAGGCACAAGCCACCATACCCAGCTAATTTTTGTATTTTTAGTACAGATGGGGTTTTGCCATGTTGGCCAGGCTGGTCGTGAACTCCTGACCTCAGGTAATCCTCCCACCTCAGCCTCCCAAAGTGCTGGGATTACAGTTGTGAGCCACTGCACCCGGCATATTTCTCATACATAACTGAACATGGTGAATGAACAATAATTTCGGGAAGAAGTTGAGCTTTTCATCAGCGTTCACTTTTTTTCCATCTTGTTATTTACCTCAAAAAAGGAAAAGCAGAAGAAAGAATGTGCTACCTGTGGCGTTTTCTTATGTGAGCTGAATCTTAATCTGAGTAATTTCACAGGCATCAGTCAGAGCTTTTTACTTAAAGTGGTTGTTGCAAGAAAGGCTTTAATTTTTAATATTCTACTTCTCCAAATAATAAGAAACATAATCAGCATTTGAAGTTTGTTCATTAAAAATATATGACATGTGTAATTATTAAACCATCGTAATAGAGACTGAAAACAATTTATTAAGTAAACACAATTTAAGTGACTTACCTTACATACTTTTTAATTAAAATAAGCCTGCTTTTATAAATCAGCTGTCAGTTAATGCTTTTGCTAATTTTCCTCTGCAAATCTGCTTTACCCCCTTGTTATATTTTGAATGAACCAAATGCATACAAATAAAACGAACTTTCATAATGCAGAGATTTTTAAAATGCAATTGATACAAGACTGTTTTTACCTATCTCAAATGTTGCTTGATGAAAACTAGGTTTAATACAAGGGCAAATAACATTAGATTGAGAATATCTAGAATAGAAAGTCTTAGGAGATGATACTACTTTTTCATGTCTTATTTCATTTCAGAACTTACGATTTACTTTGTTCTTGATGTGTGTATACAGCCAAAACTATTCTCACCTTTCTCTTCCATGATGACTCTCATCCACTAGCTCGTAAATGCAATAAGAATAAGGTGGTGGTAGAGTAAAAAGATGAGAGATACCTTTGAAAAAACTAAGAAATAGGTTTAAAGTGAGAGAGAGTCAGTGTGTGTGTATGTGTGTGCGTGTGTGTGTGTGTGTCTAAGGCATGATCCAGAGTGGAAATAACTGAGCCGTGAGTGATAATTGAGAGGATAAACAAAACCACATGTGCACAACCCCTCTGAGGAATAAGAAGTAGATGGCAGACATGAAGTGTCTCATCAACGAGCTCTCAGCCCAGCCCACCAAGTAGACTTGAAGACCCAGGAAAAACAAGTTGCTCCCTGGAAAGGAGCAGTTGTGAAAGAGTTAAGCAAGAGACTAGTCAGTCTCCACTTTATCCTCTTTCGTCCTTTTCATTCCAGTTCAGACAGAATTTGGGATTGGCTGATTCATTATGTTTTTGAAAAAAGAAACATCCTCCAAATTAAAAAGAAATCTTTTTAGTCCATCCCTCTCCTGAGACTTTCATCTTAATGGAAAACATTGGCCAATTATTTTTTTCTACAGCCAGCCCCTTTAAGATGTTTCTGAAAATCTACATTTTTAAAATTAGTTTATTTTAAAAATAAATTTTACATAAATATCACTGCTTTATGAACTGTGGAAAGTCTCCTACTCTTTGACATGAAGCATTATTTATCTTAGGCAATGAAATGTAAAGCAATTTTTTTCAGACATTGATTAGTTCTCATTTTGAACCCATTTACATTTAAATCTGTTCAGTTTGTGGGTTGTTCATTAATTCAGTGAAAGAAAGGAGGAAGGGAAAGGAAGGAAAGAAGAAGGAAGGAAGGAAGGAAGGAGGGAAGGGAGGGAGGGAGCGAGGGAGGGAGGGAGGGAAATAAAGAGTATAGAAAGAAGAGAGAAAGAGAAGAAAGAAAGAGAAGAGAAAAGAGAAAGGAAGAAAGAGTATAGAAAGAAGAAAAGAGAAAGAAGAGAAAAATAGAAAATAAGAGAAAAAGAGAGAAAGAGAAAGTGAGAAAGCAAGCAAGCAAGAATGCAAGCAAGAATGAAAGAAAGAAAAAGAAAGAAAGAGAGAAAGGAAAGAAAGAGAGAAAGAAAAAGAAAGAAAGAGAAAGAAAGAAAGGAAGGAAGGAAGGAAGGAAAGAGGGAAGGAAGGAAGGAAGATTCTTTAGGTAACATATGTAGAAAAACTGGAGTGTTTCCTGTATATCCACAGATCAGACAGTTATTCCCAAGACATATCAAATGTTTTCCTTGGGTTATAGAATAATGATGCTTTAGTCCAAATCCTCAGCATGATCACAGGAAAACTAGAGTAAGTCTGGAGGGACTCTGTATGCTGAGTATTTAGAAGTCACTAACTTCAGAGGGTGGACTTCTTTCTACATATCATTAGCCAGTTGCTAGAATAAAGAAACTTACAGTTGCTTACACAAGGCTAATAAGTCCTGTAATCAAGATTTAGTAAGGAAATATAAAATATACTACTGAAAGAACAGAGAAGTTCATTCTAATGGGAAAACTTGCTACTTGGAAGGCTACAAGATCATGACTCCTTAGGGGAAATTTAGAAAGGAGTCACTTGGTCTAATGCATCCACATTTAAGCATAAGTACATTAAAGGGTTCATATAGCATCTAAATCTTCCTCAAGAGAAAACCCTCGAAGTCGGAGCACTTGGTTTATCTGTCTGTTAATTATGTTGGTATACAGAGCAGAAGTTGAGTTGAGAAAAGAAAAACATTATTATTTCAAGAAAAGAAAACCATTATTCTTTCAGGTGTTGAGACCACTGAATACCAACCACAAAGTTATAGAAAGAAGTTTTGTAAAGATGTGAATCCCATTACGTCAAAGCCCAATAATCAAGGCTATTAGAAAAACTAGGAAATAATTCCAAATACTAGAAAGAGATAATAGATCTTACCTCCTTTGATTTAAAGCTCATATCTATTTATGCACAAGAAACAGTACACAGTTGATGCAGTCTTCTAAACACATGCACTTAAATGTCAGATTACATAGAAGATTATGGAAAGCAAATACAAAAGAAAAGGAAAAATACTGGGAAAGACCTTCTCAAATGTAACCAATGTTTAGTGGATCTTGTAGGCATTTAGAACTGCCACTGTCATGACTGCTTGTTGGGTTTGCTCAGAATCTCTTCCTCCTCTTCTAGGAGGAGCACCCTTCTCTCCTGTAGCACCACCCCTCTTAAAATCCACAATCACTCTTGATGCCTGGCCCCACCTGCCAAAGGGATGAAGGATTATTCAGGTTTCACCAATGAGAGGATATCATTTTCTTAAGTAATTTTTTCAAGGATGGGCATCTAACACCAACATGGTCAATTAAAGTTTATCTTGAGATTTGGTGCTGACAGAGACAGGAACTCTCTCTTTTGGTGGGTTCACAAACAGTAAGTGCATACTTTGGGCTACCAGGGCCCATCTCTCCTAACTAATGGCTGGAACCTGCATGAAAAAGACAAAAAGTACAGAACCATGAAATGGAGATTAAAATAGAAATATGACCACATTTTTCAAGCCCCTGGATCAAGTTGCGCCAAAACTATCCAGACTGCCCTATAAGATGAACCACCAAGTCCCCTTCTCATTTGTTTGTGTTGTGTTTCTGTCACTTGCACCTGAACAAGTCCTGATTACTATAACACAAATGTGTTTCCATGGTTAACAGCACTGACAGCACCAAATGTTTAATGAAAATACTAGAGATAATTTACTAATTTCTATAATAAATGCTACGAAAACCAAATGATCGAAAATCTGAACTCAAACTTCATATCTGAGCTCTTTGGTATCATAATATCACATGTGTATGGAGACTTTCTTTGAGATTTAGTATCATGGTGATCCTAACACAGGTTTGCAAACAGCAGTTTGTGTGTTCTGATAACCACTGTGACATTCTCTGGAGATAATTTTGTTTTGTTTTGCTTTCCCATAGCCACAGATGGCATCCCTGGCCCTTTTCTTAAAAAGTTACTTACGCATGCCTTTTCTCAAAAAGATGCTTAAGTCTTTTGTAACTGTGAGGACAGAGATAACATGGATAAAATGAAACTTTTTAATGGAAAACAAAGAAGGGCTTTACTTAGTATAGGTTAACAGATAGGTCAACAAAGTAACCCTCCTATATGAAGAACACAGCCTGTATAAGACTTGTGTGAATTGTAATGCCTGCTTAAATTTTTCCTTCAGTATCATGGGAGACAAATAAATATCTCTGTTATCTCAGTTACTGACATTCTTTGTGCTATAAGGAGGATATTGTAGAAACCTGGACATGACCTAAAGGATTTTTTTTTATTCTAAAATGGCATACATTCCTAAGAGGCATATACTTCTGTCCTAAATTCATATATAGCCTTCTCAGGCCCTTTACTTTCAGCCGTAGTCTATATTTGGTGGTCATAGATGTTGTTTTTCAAAGACTGTGACTATATAAGTTATCTTGAATCTAGCAAAATAGGCATCATCATTTTCACCCTGTAAATGGGAGTAATTCCATAGAGCGACTCTGCAAATTATATTGTAACCAATCCACCCTTCTTAACCGAATCTTACCTTTTACTATCCAGTTCTGAAAAACTTAGAAAGAATTTTGTTCCATGTTCTACCTAGTAATGCCCGATTTCCCTTAACTCAGAGCCCCTTAGAGCCTTATGTTCAGTTGCAAAATTGCTGAGAAAGCTAGAAAGCAGAGCAAAGAGCTGAACTGCAGCACCCAGGCTGTATGAAAATTGGGGAGCGCTGTAGTAACCAAGCGACAGCAATTTGTTTTTTCCTCTCTTCTTAAGCCATGCCTCCAATGACATATACATCCTAGAAAATGAAGCAGTATTATAAAGTGGCTAATAGTCCCCTGTCCTTCAGAATCTTTAAGGAGAAATTGCCACTGAATTTTATTAGAACCTGTTTTTATGGCAATTTATACCAAGAGCCATAAAAATGTATCATTCCCCGTCACCCAAAAATTCCACTCCTGGGAATGTTTCCTAGGAATATAATTTAACAGAAGGGAAAACTAAATGCACGATAATGTTATTTATAGCTTTAACTAAAATAGCAAAGCATCAGAAGTAATTTACATGTATAATAACAATGAATCTTTAAATAAATTACTGTGTATAATTCAATGGAATATTACACAGCCATAAAATTATAATTATACTGTTATGATATAATATTCAGTGTAAATGTATAGAAATGTTATATTCATTATGATTGCAACTAGAAACACTAAAAATTTACTTAGATGAACACTAAGATGAATATAAAAAAATAAAAGTAATCCTATTAGGATTGTGAGGTCATTGGTGATCTTTCTTTTGTCAAAATTAATTTATGTTATTATGAATCAGCTATGATTTTTTTAAGAAAACTTAACTTCTCCATCATAGAAGAAAAGTCAACCTTAGCTTCTCATTCATTACCTAAAGAGGTTGGTACTGAGCATCTCTTTTGTGCCAGGGTTCATTTGAAATTAGGGATATATTCATCAGGAGGTTAAAGTCAAAGTCAGCTATTCTCTGACCGACATTTCTTCCCTATTGTCCCACAGCATTAGAAAGTATTACAGGTCTTTGTTACCTTATATTTCTGTAATTACCATATTTTGTTAAAAACTGGATGTCCATTTTCTCCACATCTTAAATAGTTCTGAAATTGAAATACATTCTCTAACTGATGGTGTCTTAAAACATTGCCACCCAGGTAGCAGTTGTGAGGAAGTTGTAATTGCCTGCACATGTGCAAACTTGGTCATAGATCTTCATACGGTTGTCACTTTAGTTGAGTTATTTGCACTGCTTGTGCTACAAATGATGAGTCTCATTGTGTTCCTTAAAATTTTGCACTATTACTCGGCATTAAATAAAATGTGATAGACAAGAAGAAAGGCAAGGATACTAAGCAACACAGTATAAATCTAATAACAGTGAAGCAAATATTCTTCATGGGAGGAATGATTATAATTCCACATCTTCCTGCAATAACAGACAATTTATTTCACTTGCACAAAGTGAAGATGCACAAAGATGCATACATGCACAAAGATGATAAATGATAAAAGAAAAATCTAAGTCTAAAATAGTCTCTTAATAATGTGAAATAAAAATTATAAGATGTAAGAAACATTGCGTCTTGGTGTAATGAGGAAGCATTGCCTTTAGTTTTACATAAAATGATGACACCACTTAAAAATCAGTGGCTATTGTAGATTCAATATATATAGTAATTGATGAATACCTACTGATAACGACTACATTTTGTCTTCAACTATTTCTCCTTTCTTCTAGATGATTTATAGGATTTCCACAATTTGTCATACTTCTGATTTATGCTAGAGAACTCAAGTGCTAAATATGAGGTGAGGAAATCAAGGGAAGCATCGATTCTGAAGAATGTTCTGTACCCTAGGCCATCGTTGAGGTCAGTGGCATTAATTGTTGAAAGGGAGGGAAGAGGAGACATCTGACAATAAACATTTTCCATTTAAGGGCAAAGATCACAGTGGCACACTGGCCCTGATAGAGTCCCTGGCATTGTGATCGTATTAGTCCATTCTCATGTTGCTATAAAGAACTGCCCAAGTCTGGGTAATTTATAAAGTAAAGAAGTTTAATTGACTCACAGCTCCACATGGCTACGGAGGCCTCAGAAAACTTACAATCATGGTGTAAGGGAAAGCAAACACGTCCTTCATCACAGGATGGCAGGAAGGAGAACTGCTGAGCAAACAGGGAAAAGCCCCTTATAAAGCCAACAGATCTCGCGATAACTCACTATAATGAGAACAGCAGCATGGAGGTAACCGCTCCTATGATTCAATTACCTCCCACGGGGTCCCTCCCACTACACGTGAGTATTATGGGAACTATAATTCAAGATGAGATGTGGGTGGGGACACAGCCAAACCGTATCAGTAATAAGAGAATGAAAGTGGGAGGGAATGATGAAATGGCTGCAGTAGAAGATTATTTCTAATATATATAAGCTTTACCACTTTGAATTAGACAAGAGGCATCCACAGCCCAGTTCCTGTGAACTCGCAAGCATTGTAGCATCACTTAATTAATTAAATGATAGGGACTTTCAGCTTGGTATCTTCCTTCTCAGGAAGATCCTAAAAGGGCACACCTATATGAAAATATCCTATACCTACAGTCTAATATTAACATGTGTCTATTTTTTCCCAAATACTTTCAAGTTCCATTTTTCATCTATTTATAGATAAGAACACACTTAAAAAATCTTAGGCATCTTTGATAGGGTATTATGCTTTTGTCATTCATAAAGAATATGCAAAAACAAATTTTAAAGGCAGGCTCTGTCATTAAAACTCTATGGTTAAGAACTGTTTCCACTGGACTCTTTAAGACTTTTCCTGAAGTTATAGTTAGTCTTGTGAATTCACTCTTCCTCTTGAAACAAACCAGATATTTAATTAGGCAAGCCCAATCAAGTCTTCTACCCTCTCCTGGTCATTCTAGGTATGGTTGATATCTCCAGGATATTCTCTCAATTAGGAGATTATTGCATTATTATCTCATTTTATTCAACCATGAACAAAAAGAATTTGTTGCTTCTAAGACATTTCACCTACAGAGAGTTGTTCCCCATAGAATTGCTAATAGAATTTTCTGTCTAAAGAGTTGATCTTCCAAATATCACATATGTTTTTTGTTTGGTTTGGTTTTTGGAACACTCCCTGTCAACAGTGCACCATTCCACTGATATTTTTTTTACCTTATTTACATTCATGACCTTCATGTTGGTGGCATGACACCAACATACCCTCATTCTCAGCTTGTCTTTGAAATTGCTCTCTTGTTGACAGTTAACCCCCACAAAGAGAATATGAAGAATGAGGGCTGGGGGCCCTCTCTCACATTCCAACTTAAACCTTCTAACAATCTATCAGTTCTGCTGTCAGGGATTTTTAAATTTTTATGCTACTGCCTCAGTGAGAATATACTCTAGAACCTACACCTGTTTTCCTTTAATTTTCCTTTAAATTTCATGACAATATTTCTGCAGTAGACAAAGCAGTTTCAGATATCCTCACATCAACTCATGCTCATATGCATCAAAAGCCCACATAAAGACACACATTTTAATCTTTTTGCTCCCTGCCCTAACTCTACCTCACTTCCTGCCAGCTTTCCAACAAAGGATTCCTGTAACCTTCTGAGAGCCATCATGAGCCATAGCCAAAAGTGCACTTGTGTCACCTTTCCTCTGATATAGTCCTTCTGTTGTCTCACTTCATATCGAAATCTCTTGTGAATTTATCCTGGAGAGGGTTGGGCAAGTCATCTGAACAGGCATCTTCTTTAAAGTGCTACTTTGCTCCAGGACAAGCAAATCTGACACTCAGATCCTTTAAGTGCCTACTTAAATATCCCCTGATCAAAGAGGCCTCCCCTGAACATTCTTTAAAAACAGCATATGCACATAATATGTTTTGGCTCTGTGTCCTCACCCAAATCTCATCTTGAATTGTAGCTCCCATAATTCTAAGGTGTCATGGGAGGGACCTAGTGGGAGATAATTGAATCATGGAGGTGGATTTTTCCCATGCTGTTTTCATGACAGTGAATAAGTCTCATGAGATCTGATGGTTTTATAAAGGGGAGTTCCCCTGCACATGCTCTCTTTGCCTGCTGCCATGTAAGACATGACTTTGCTCCTCCTTCACCTTCCACCATGATTGTGAGGCCTCCCCAGCCATGTGGAACTGTGAGTCAATTAAACCTCTTTCCTTCATAAATTACCCAGTCTCAGGTATGTCTTTATTAGCAGTGTGAGAACAGACTAATACAGCACGCATACACACAAAGCACTAACACGTATGCCTGCTTCCCCTCTTTACTCTCACCTTGTTTCATTTTTGTCTTAGGACATGTTACCACTGCTATTTTATTTGTTTGTTGTCTGCCTTCTCCACTAGAACGTAAGCTACAAAAGAGCATGGATCAGTTCCGTTCTGTTCACTGCTGTGTCTCAGGAACTACCTGTCAGGTAACCATATCTGACAAACAGGTGGCACTCAATAAACATTGTAAATGAATGAAGGATGAATGAATGAATGAATGAATGATGCAACTCAGCTTGGGCATCTGGAAAATGAAAGGGTTTGAGTGAATGATCTGTGAAGTACTTTTTTTAGCTCTAACACTCTGAAATTTTAATCTATTGATAGATTATCCAATTGATATTTAAATTGTCTATGTCTCACTTCAAAAAAGGATTTAAAGTAGCTGTATTCTCTAAGCTTCCAGATTCTACACTTCTTAACAGTGTCTTCTGTTTTGAAGGATTCTCCCTAAAATCAAATAGGTGCTCAAAAAATGGTAACAATTTTTCAATAAGTCAATCAATGTAGAAAAAGATGAAGGAATAATCTTCATTTCTTTTAACTTCTAACATTTCTAACTTCAAGCCTAACTTCTGTTGATCAGAATGCTATCATCAATGACAAAAAAAAAATGTCAATTAACACTGACTAATTAACTAAGTATATGAAATACTTAATTCTCGCAACCTCTCTATGAGGCACCTACTGTTATTAATCCCATTTTACTATTTTACATATTAACAAGCAGAGCCAGAAACTGGCAGAGCAAGACTGGAACCCATAAACTAATGACATTAAAGTTGGTTTCCTAATGTTATTCCTTGAACCTGTGATTCTATTCATTCCTCTTTTTTTGTTGGTGTTGTTGTTGTTGTTGTTGTTGAGAGGGAGTCTAGCTCTGTTGCCAGGCTGGAGTGCAGTGGTGCAATCTCAACTTACTGCAACCTCCACCTCCCGGGTTCAAGTGATTCTCCTGCCTCAGCCTCCTGAGTAGCTGGGATTACAGGAACACACCACCACACCCAGCTAATATTTGAATTTTTAGTATAGATGGGGTTTTGCCTTGTTGGCCAGGATGGTCTCAATCTCCTGAGCTTGTGATCTGCCTGCCTCCTCTCTTTACTCTTAATTTTAGCTTGAAACTCCCCTGTTGCCATTTTTCACCAGGAAGTATAGTATAAATACTTTTTTGTACCTTTTTCTTTCTTTCTTCAACAGTTCTCTCTTCTCATCTTATCTGACAGCAGTAAGCTTTGATTTTCAGTAGGAAATTCAAAAGCCTTGCGCCAAGCCCCAGCGACACCAAACAAGGAGAGAATCTTAATGGAAATAAATGACATTAGGAAATGGAAGTGAGTTGGTGGTGTGATTGAGCATAGACAAGTGAACATGCACTGTGCCTCATACTGTGAGTGTCTGCAGTCAGTGAGGCTCAAGTCAACACAGGAAGGACTGGCTCAACTCCTCATAGCAGTTTGCCTTCAATCTTGAGTACTAGAGAAATAGAACTAAGGACATTTGCCTGCTCTACAGTGCAAGCTGCACTACGAAGGCTCTGCTTTTACCCATCACTTGGCCCACAGTGTGTGCCCTGATGACCAGAGCCTTGGCCAACTCCTTTTTCCCCCTCCTTGTCTCCTCTCACTTTGCAATAACTATGGCTCTTTTCCAAAAGGCTTGTGTGGATGTCCAGAGCATCATTATGTTTACATTTTGGAAGGTAGTTATGGCATCAGTGAAGAGAAAATGCTGCAATAAAAAATAAACTGTAAGGCAGGGATTCCAGTTAGGAAAATAAGAGGCAGTTTTGATAGAAAGCTGGACTGAACTTGAGCAATGGCAGTGGAAGTAAAGAGGTAGGTTCAATTTTGAGATTCAATAGCAGAGCAGAATAGACACTGCCACCAGTTAAGGCTTCTGTGTCAATGGACAGCAACACAGCTGTCTAACTCAGCCTTCATTCTCAGCCCTGACCGTCAGCAGGGGATATCATCTCTTATCTGTCACTTTGTGTAACTCCTCCCTTCCATTCTCACAGCCATGTTCCTCCATTCTCACTCATAACTCAGCTCCCTCTTTTATTCTTTTTAAGAGATGGGGTCTTGCTGTGTTGCCCTCGAACTCCTGGGCTCAAGAATTCCTCCCACCTCAGCCTCCCAAGTAGCTGAAACTAGTTAAAGAGCTGGGTACATGCTACCACACCTGGTACTCCTTCTTCTCTTTTAAACTCACCTTTATACCTGTCATCAAGCCCTTATAAGGCATCTTGATCACAGCAGGAACAAATGTCTAAGATTTTTGCAAAAGCTTATAATCCAGAATCAATGTGAATCAGAAAGATGGTCATTTTGTGTCTTCAGTTTCTTCAATTCATTGTAACCCTCTCTGAATGAGATCTATTTTAAAATCTATGTAGAATCAACTCAAATGCCCATCAATGATAGACTGGATAAAGAAAATGTGGCACATATATACCATGGAATACTATGCAGCCATAAAAAAGAATTAGATCACGTCCTTTGCAGAGACATAGATGGAACTGGAAGCCATTATCCTCAGCAAACTAACACAGGAACAGAAAACCAAACACTGTGTGTTTTCACTTACAAGTGGGAGCTGTACAGTGAGAATGCATAAACACAGGGAGAGGAACAACACACACTGGGGCTTGTTGTGAGTGTGGAGGGAGGGAGAGCTTCAGGGTAAATAGCTAATATTTGTTGGGCTTAATGCCTAGGTAATGGGTTGATAGGTGCAGGAAGCCACCATGGCACACATTTACCTATGTAACTAACCTACACGTCCTGCACTTGTATTCTAGAACTTTAAATTAAATTACATTTAAAAAAATCTATATAAATGTTAGTAATCACAAACTCGTGAACAATTATGGTTTTATTAAGAACAGAGTTTTATTGAAAACTATATTGTCATTGAACCATAAGTGTTTATTAAATGTGTAATCTCAGCTGACTCAGGCAGGAATATTAGTCCTGACTCCTCACCTGCTACTGGCTAATGGAAATAAAAGCTTTGTATTTCTCCACTAGGTCAGGTCCACAGGAGATCCTGAGGATTAAATAAAAAGAAAAGAAATTCTTGATCAAATAAGTTTAGGAAATGTTGCATGCCCTAATCCCTTCTTAAAGCATCTTTGATGTTCACATTAACATCTCAAAGACTCTGGGAAGTCTTATATTAATTACAACTATTTAACAGAGCATTTCCCAAATATTGAAGCCATTAAGACACTGTTTCAACTTAGAAAATCTATTTAACCTAGCTGTTTCACCACTTTCCTAAGGTGGAAGTATTTGCCTTATTTTCCACAGAAAATGGTAGAAAAAGCCAATGAGCACAATTACAGGTTACTTAGCAATGAGAATTGCTGCCCCTTAAAAACATGAGAAATGTCAAGCCTGTGTCATATATAGATCATTGTTCCATTGATCCATGGCCTTCTGTTGGGAAAAAGCTGAGTGTTGGGAAAAATACTGAGGCAGGGCTTGTATGTCTGACATGTCCTCTGAATGTGTCTAGACTTGCTAGCTCCTTGTTCCTTGCTCTCCCAGGATCAATTGTATCTTGGGTTAAAAGAACCTGCTCTCCATTATCTCAAGTAGCAGAACATGTTCCTTATAAATGCTAAACCATCACAGCTGTAGATCATGTGCCTGCCCTTTTGACCTCCACATTCTCATCACTTGTTTCTCTGTTGGATTACCAATAAATAGTGTAGGCTCCCAGAGCTCGGGGCCTTCACAGCCTCCACAATCGCAATGGCCCCCTGGTCCCACTTTTCTTTTTCAAACTGTCTTTTTCTCAATCCTTTGACTCCACTAGACTTTGTCACCCCCACGACCTGGTGTTGGGTCTGATCACCCCAACATTCCTGGCCGCCCAAAGTGAGGAGACAAAGACCCCAGTAAAGGAACACTACAGCGTGTGAAAGCAGAGGATGCTTCGTCAAAGGACACCCAAGGACATCTAAAAGAAGCTCAGCGGGAAAGATGAGCTCTCAGAAGAACCAGGGTAACAATGGGACAAAGTGAAAGCAGACATTCTGCTTATTTAAATTTCTTAAGGCATTTATTACGAATAAGGGGAGTGAAAGTTAGTACTCAGAATTTGTTATCACTCTTTAGTGCAGTAAAGCAGTTTTGCCCATGGTTCCCAGAACAAGGGACTATGGAGTTGGATGAATGGGAGAGAATTGGCAGAGATTTTAAAAAAGCATATAAGGATGGAGCAAAAATTCCAGTCTCAGTTTGGTCCATGTGGGCGCTAATAAAAGCAGCTCTTGAGCCATTTCAAACAGATGATGAGGCAGATTCAGATGAGGAAGTGGAGGACAAGTGTAAAAAACTAACTTCAGATTCTGAATGTGAGGAACAGAAACTGGAGGAAATTAAAGAAAAAAAAAAGGGAAACAAAAAAGTATGTTTTACTATCCTCTCGGCTCCAACTGCTGGATTAAGTGAATGGCCACCTCCTCTCTCTCCCCTTAATGGGCGAGAAAATGAATTAGCTACAAAACTTACCACTCCTGTAGTTACAACATTAAAACCTGGAGCAATTGGTAGTACTAAGACCCAGTGGAATCTGAGGCTTGTTTATTCAGAGAGCACCTCAATAAACTCAGGCATTTCTGGCACAGCCAGTGCCCTTACAAACGTACAACAATTGTCCCCCACCACAGCAGGCAGTGTTGCTGTAGACTTTTGCACACAATTCCCATACCCTTACTTCCTGGGGAGCCACCAAAAACGGTCCCTATGGGAGTCAGGGGACCCTTACCCTCAGGAACAGTTGGTCTATTACTAGGAAGGTCTAGTCTAAATTTGAAAGGTGTCACTGTACATATGGAAATAGTTGACTCTGATTATACCAGAGAAATTCAATTCATTATTAGTTCCTCAACTCCGTGGTCTGCTTCCCTAGGAGAAAGAATTGCTCAGTTGTTGACATAAAGCTGGGAAGCAGCACTGTGAAAAGAACAGGAGGCTTTGGTAGTACTAATCCAACAGGAAAGGCTATATATTGGGTTAATAAGTGTCTGACAAAAGACCTATTTGTACAGTAGACCTGCTGTTGGATGCTTACAGATTGACACACAGGCCTGGTTGGCAGTAGTCCCCGGAAAAAATAAATCATGGGCTGCTTTGCATAGGGCAAGTAAAGTTATCTTGAAGCTTCAGTTTCATGGTTAACCTGCCTCTGCTAGAGAAAAACAGATTTAATGAGCACACAGGCATGATATGCGCTGAATGTGTTCATTGTGGTGTTTGTGGCCTTTATGATGGGAATGTTCAACCTCTACTCCTACTACCTTGGTGTAAAACAAAATGAAACCTTCACAACAGAGTTTTAAGACACTGTTCTGGGCTATATTTGGACTTTCTGAAGTAAAATCAGTGGTCATCAACTATAACCACAAATTCATTGAAAACATTGGTTGTGTTCTTTATGGAGTCTATAATGTTACAATGGTCATTGTTTTGCTAAATATGTTAATTGCTATGATCAACAATTCATTCCAGGAAATTGAGGATGACGCTGATGTGGAGTGGAAATTTGCAAGGGCCAAACTCTGGTTTTCCTGCTTTGGGGAGGGGAGAGCACTTCCTGTTCCCTTCAATCTGGTGCTGGGTCCGGGGTCCCTGTTTTGTCTCTTACCAAAGCTTAAAGAGTGGATTTCTGAGCTCTACCCAGGGTCATAAAAAAGGTTTCCAGGAAAGTAAGTAGACCTAAGTAAGAAAGTAGAGTTAAGTAAATAAGTAGAGTTAAGTAAATAAGTAGAGCTAAGTAAGTAAGTAGAGCTAAGTAAGTAAGTAGAGCTAAGTAAGTAGAACTAAGTAAGCAGAGGTAAGGGAGATAGAGATAGATAGAGATAGAGAGATAGAGATAAATGGATAGAGATAGAGATAGAGATGGAGATAGAGAGATAGAGATAAATAGACATAGATATAAATAGAGATAGAGATACATAGAGATAGATATAAAGATATAGAGAGATAGAGATAAATAGAAAGATAGAGATTATTTAAATAGAGAGATAGAGACAAATAGAGAGATAGAGACTTGCAGGAACTAACAGGTACCACAGGGACAGATAGGGATAGATGAGGACTAGCAATATAAGGTCAGTGCCCTAGAGAAGTACTGATCAGTGCCCTAAAGAGATACAAAAGTAGAGACTAGCAAAGACTACCAGAGATTTGCAGAGACAGATAAGAACATTCTGAATTACGGAAATTAGCTATGGCTCAAAGAGCAAATATAAAAGGAATAGAGGGGAGGGAGGTAGGGATAAAAATGCTCTTTCTTTTCTCTCCAACAGGACCTTTTGGTCCTTTAACTAAACTTAATCAAAGGGCAGATGCTTTGGTGTCTGCACCTTTGCTGATGCACAAACATTACATTCTTTAACTCATCTTAATGCTGCAGGCCTTAGAAAAAGATATGGTCACATACAAAGAGCTGGAAAAAAGGAAAGATAATTATATGTGGAAGAGGATTTGCTTGTGTCTCTCCAGGTGACGATCAGGTGCCTGTGTGGGTGCCCACCAAACATCTGAAGATCTATCATGAGCCACAGCATCTAGTGGACCCACCTGTACAGTACAAATTGAAGGTTTGAAAAGCCGCGATTTGTTTTCCTGTGTCTTCTGTTAGAAGGGGCCTGTTTTTCAATATCAGTACCCTCCCGTCTACAGCCACAAAAGTTTTTGCTTCTGTTTCAGTAGATTTACTAACGTGGGGGTGAGGGTATGCTTGTGTTTTTGCAGGAGACAAATGAATCATGTGGATGTCCTCAAGATGTGTACGACATGGAACGGGAGACTGGAGGGAGCCATGGATCCCAACTATGGACGCGGTTCCCCCAGTACAAGCTGTGAGCCAGTTGAATCTGAATGCAAAGATGGAACGAGGACCGACTGGAGTCATGATGCTTAATGGACCAATGCTTTCTGACTCAGCTTCTGTCTACCCTGAATACAGGAGACCCTAATAGTTAGGCAGGAATATCATCACCTCTATTCAGCATGAAGAAGTTACAGAAGATGGACCTTCATCCTTCTGCAACCCTAGGATTAAGGGTCCTCTTGTAAAAGGGAAAGGGGAGGTATGTGGGAAGCATTCAAACCAGAGCAACTCCAGTTCGCATAAGGGCTAAGAAAAATGAATCTGGATCACCAACTGGCAATTAATGGCTGCACAGCCTGCAATTGCCTTGCTCAATTAAAAGGCCACATTTTATGCTAGTAATAATGATAGCTAGTAATAATGATACCTTCTCTTTTACAAAAAAGAGAAAGGGTGCATGTTGGGGAAAAGCTGAGTGTTGGGAAAAATACTGAGCCAGGGCTTGCATGTCTGACATAATGTCCTCTGGAACGTGTCTAGACTTGCTGGCTCCTTGCTTCTGGCCCTCCTAGACTCCTACATCAATTGTATTCCCATTATCTCAAGTAGCAGAACATGTTCCTTATAAATGCTAAACCATCACAGCTGTAGATCATGTGCCTGCCCTTTTTGACCTCCACATTCTCACCATCTGTTTCTCTGTTGGATTACCAATAAATAGCGTGGGCTCCCAGAGCTCGGGGCCTTCACAGCCTCCACAATTGCGATGGCCCCCTGGTCCCACTTTTCTCTCTCAAAATGTCTTTTTCTCAATCCTTTGACTCCACCAGATTTCATCGCCCCCACAACCTGGTGTTGGGTCTGATCACCCCAACAGCCTTCCTGTCTCAAAATAAGTTTGTGTTGTCTCTCACATTGAAGGGATGAAATCACTCCCAGGCCATTGCAAAGTGAACTTAAGAGGGGAAAAGGAAAGAAAGAAAGAAAGAGAGAGAGAGAAAGAGAGAGATCTACCCCCAGAGCAAGGTGTATTATGAGCTTCATGGGTCTTGCACCTTACAGTTCCCCATAAGGAGATCTAGCCATGCTTGATACTATCATATAATTTTGTAAATTTCCAAATGAAAGATAGTTAAACTACAGTGGTTTAGACTGCTGTCTCTTTATGCTCTGATTTCCTCTGTCACATTTTCTCCTATGTAGGGTAACTTTGGTGCAATCATGAATCATTTGCATTTTAGGCTAACAAGAAGCTGAGCTGGGGGTATACTGAGTTGGGGTTTAACAGGACATGTGTCTGTAGCTTCCAGGCATTTCTATTAAGTTGTGACCAGCCATTCGGTGTAGGAATGACTTCCAGAAATGTTTCTACAGCCCACCCTGTCAACTTACCTGGCATTTTTATCAGAAATGCCTGGCCAGAAGTTATACTGTGATGTTAACATGGTCTAGAGTTTATCCAGCACCAAAACTATGTGGATTGTGAAGGGGAAATAAGGTTTGAAATGTAGGAAGCCAAGAGCTAATTTGTGTAACATTTTGCATAGAAGATTCTGTTCCCACTGATGCATGATCAAAATTGAAGTTTCCTCCTGCCAGGAATGCACGTGATTATGCAACATACACAAATATAAATGCACCACATATTTTCCCCATTTGTATGAGAATCCTTCCTTTATGTGATATTTACCAGAATTTTTGTATTTGTAAGTCACAAATCTATAGCTGTTACATATTTTATGCATCCCAAGACAGTGGATTGTATCCTAGAATATCCAACACATGTTGTTCTGATAAAGTCTAGTGGTTCTAGATGAAATAACACACAATATTATTACCAATGCCGTGAAATAGACTGAATAAACAAGTGCAAAATATTCATTAATAAGTCATTGTGTGTAGTATAAGATTAATTTGATTACAACACTTTTAGCTGAACAAAATATAGCAGCAATTTTAGATGCACTGAACTTCTCTTGTTTATGCATTAATTTCAGATTCATTTTAATTTTTCAGAATTATGGATAATACTAACATTCGAATGTGAGAAGAAGAAAAAAGCCAAAATGTAAACCGAAAGAGAAGATTGGCAGAAGTTTCAGTATCACCAAAATTCTTATTATATCACAATGGAAACTAAAGCTTGCAGATCAGTATCATGAACATGAGAAAAGGAATTACACCAGGACTGTTCCAAACCAAAAATAAAAAAGTAAAAGGCAGATTAATGTCTTAGTAAAGAAAAACAAAATTTGCATGAGAATGTCGACCACACTGTTTAATGAGTGTTGTCAGATCAAATAACATTTCAGAATAGATACTGCCTAAGATAACTTAAAATGCCTACAATATAAAGTTTATATATAAAGCAAAGTTTAAAGAGATTTCTTGCAGTTTGACAAGAATCCTAAACATTTGCATAACATTACCAATAGATGGTTGCTAAGCTGAAATAAGTGTTGCCAAACCATCAGTAACATAAATCAATTTTGAATCCACATGATAAAGGAAAGACTATTATCTATTATCTCCATTGAAAATTATATTTAAAATTTTTTGTCATTTGAAGAAGCAACTAAAAATGTAGCAATTACAAAAGCATATCAGAAAGTTAATAAAAATATTTTGTTATTTTTCAGGATTTTGTGATGATTTCATATCTGTATACTTTTTAATGCATAACTTGTGATTTCTCATTCTAAATAAATATTCATTTTCATACCAAATGTAGCATATGCAACTATGTATTCTTTTTCTCAGAGAAAGCCCCCAAATCATAACAGCCTCAGACCCCACACAATCTGGATCTGTTCCTAAGCCATTGTTACTTAGACTTTGGCTAGTTGATTCATTCAAGGAGATTGACCAGTTGGTTATTTGATGCCATTTACATACTGACTCAACTACCAGTAAATTTAATCAAAATGGATTCCATTCTTAGATATCCCAAGAGAAGCTTCTTCAAGCTCCAATCACATCCTGATATTGAAACAATTATTTAATGGAGAGAAAGCTGGTAGAAATAAATATTGCTCTCTGTTCTGGAAATTTTAAGTTTTATACATTGGAAATGATTCCTTATCATGATTTAGACATCAGACTTTTAAAGGTACATTTATAATGTAAGGGCATATACATCTGGTCTATTGCTTATAAAACCCAGTTGCATAAGGGGAGACTACTAGCACTTACTCATGATCATATTCATAAGCAAGATGATACAAAACTGCTATTTGCCTTGTGTCCTGTTGCCATGATTTTGACAATGGATTAATAGAGGCAGCTGAAGACACTACAGGGAATCATGGGTCTTTTCCTGCTTAGAGTAATGCTGCAGACTGAGAGAAGCTCCTGGAATATACTACTCTCCCTCTCTGCCAACAACTCTACACACAGATCAATAACCCGCCTTCTGTGCAGTATTAACTAAGCTATGTGGAGTTTTAGAGATATGGAAACTCATTCTTATGGACTTTACTTTGTTCTAAAGAGGGTTGTCTGTGACTCTTACAGCAATTTAATTGCTTCCTTTCTTTGCTATCCCCAGTCTCTCCTCCACCATAACAAAAAATTAAGGAAAAGGGAAAAGTAAAAAAAGCAAACTAAATACCCAACAGTTCAATAGGGATAAAAGGGTAGATAGGGTAAAATAATTAAGATTAAGATTCTTGTATTTCCAACTCTTTATCCTTCCTCAGTGCTTACAAATTATTAAAAATAGGTACAGGCATCCTATCTGCAAGAGTTAATCTTCATAATTATCTGGTAGTACACGCTACACTCACAGAAAGCTATTAAGAGATGGCGATTCAGCAATGTTGTGGTAACCCTTCCATTTTTCATTGTTATGTTGATGAGCAACTGAAATGGCTGTAATTAAAATGATATGCTGTAATTCTATTTTTAGTAGATCTGTTCACTGTCAAAATTAAATATATATGGCAGCGAAAAGTAACCTGACATGGTAAATAGCATAAACAGAAAACAGGTGATGCTCTCATGGTGCCATTCTATAGTTACACAGAAGAATCTCTGAAAAGTGTATGATATGGCCCATTATTCAATAAAGTTGTTTAAATTTCCTACTCACAATATGAAGTATTTTTGAATAACTCTGAATTCCTCAGATGACACATGTATCATGCTCTGCAAGTACTCCTCCTGGACTTAGCAATAAAATCACATTAGCCATGTGGAAGCCTACAGACTTGAACCTCTGTGGCAGTGTAGGCTGTGAGCCCTAAGACTCAGAGGGATGGTGATACTAAGAGGGAAAGGTGGAGACTGGTGCTATTTTGGGGATACTGAGCAGGTGGCCCCCTTTCCCCAATTAGGTAGAAGTGACTGGGAGCCCAGCAGTTCAATAGCTCCTGTCCAAAATATGCAGAAGAAATGACCCTTGGCATTACAGACCTGATCAGTCACTCTAGGCGGGGATCCTGGACCCAAGTCTGAAAGCCATCATCTGTTCCAAACTCCCTCCCTTCAGGCAGGTGAATCTCCAAGCCATCCAAACAGATGGCTGTCTCCTTCTCACCTCCATCTACAGAGGAACTAGGGGACCACTTGACCCAGCTGAAAGAGTCACATAACAAGACACGCATCAAAGGAAGAAAAGATTCTGCCAGTAGAAGCTAATGTTCCTGTTACAAGAAAGATTGTACAAGAACACATCCCGGCTGTGGCAATGATCACTATTATACTGTGCCAACACGTCAAAACACGTCTCTATCAATGTCAGCTTAGCCTTCATGTCCTGTTTCCAATAGAGCAGGAGACAATCAGAGCTCTGGCAGCTATTTGTCTTGTCCCTTATTTTCCTGTTCTAGCAAGACAGGGAGAAATGATGACCTTGAAGTATTTGTGAAATGTAAGCTATCTCTCCTTTATTTTCTCTCCAAAAAAAATGGATACTCCAGATTATGTACCACTTATTAAATCTTTTTTATCAAGTCCTAAGATCTACAAAAATGTATAATATGATTATAATCATGACTGCTAGTATTAACTCTCAGTCCAAATCTTTAGATTTTCTCTAGACAGGTTCATATTATCGCAAGAGAAAATTTGGTAAAATTCTTGAAGACTTGCAACCTACGCTGTCTTCACTGATTTACTCAATGTTAAAAATTCCCAGCTTCAACTCCTTTAACATATATTTAATTGGATGGAAAGCTACTATGCCTGACTATAGCTTATACCTTACTGAGTTAGGAAAATAACACAATTCTCTTTGTGAAAGTGTGTTAAGCAAGAAGTAAATGATATCTTACATGCCTGGCTATCAGTCCTGGATAAAGAAACAAATGGTCATTAAATTCTATTTATGTCTTCCCAAGAATTTTCAGATTAACCTCTGGGAGAGCAGCAAGAATATATGAGCCATCCAGTCTTCAGCTTATATTTAAGACAGTGATGGTGTGACTTTCATCTCTCTAAGAGGTTCCCATCTGTTATACCCATTCAACAACAACAACAACGAACAGGATGCTTCTATATAGAGGCAGTATAGCACAGTGGCTAAGGCCACAGCTCATTGGCAGTACGTTCCTAGGGAAATAATTTAACTTTTCTGTGCCTGGAGTTTCTCTTCCATCAAATGGAGATAATAATAACCCCTACTTCACAGGATTGTTACAAGGTCTAAATGAGTTAACATGTGAAGAATTTAGAACAGTGCCTAATACTTAGCACTCAATAATACCATTGAGCAAGCAGTTGATGTTCCAGACCAACAGCCAGCAAACCTTTTCTGTAAAGGTCCAGACAGTAAGTATTTTATGTTTTTCAAGCCATGCGGTCTCTATAGCAAACACTCAACTCTAGCATTATAGCATGAAAGCAGCCCCAGCCAAATGACAAACAAATGAGTGTGGCTGTCTTTTAACAAAACTTTATGGCTGGGCGCAGTGACTCAGGCCTATAATCCCAGCACTTTGGGAGGCTGAGGCAGGCAGATCACCTGAGATCAGGAGCTCGAGACCAGCCTGGCCAACATGGTGAAACCCTATCTCTACTAAAAATACAAAAGTTAGCTGGGTGTGGTGGCAGGCACCTGTAATCCCAGCTACTTGGGAGGCAGAGGCAGGAGAATTGCTTGAACCAGGAAGGCGGAGGTTGCAGTGAGCCAAGATCGTGCCATTGCACTCCAGCCTGGGCAACAGAGCAAAACTCTGTCTCAAAATTAAAAAATAAAACTTTATTTACAAAACTAAGCAGCAGGCTGGATTTGACTTATGAATCATAATTTGCCAACTCTCTTCCAGTCTAATTATGTTCTCTGATTGTTCTATTGTATAGACCAACAATCTAAAGAAGATTGAGTTTCAGTGTTATTTCTAGACTCAGTTTCCTGCAAGAAAGTTTCCTGATTCTTGACTCAATCCTTGCATGGATTTGCCAGTGTCAAGATTTCTACCTGCATTCTTGACCCTGAATATGACCCTGGTTCATCTGGTGGATTGTGTCATTTACTTCTGCTGATACTCATCACCTTGGTTTTGTTTGTTAACTTCATGATACCCATTTACAGCATCTTTTAAACACATTGAACCCATCTATTCATCCATCTATCCAAGTCATTATTTCATTAAATCCATTATTCACAAACATTAAAGTAAGTGCCAATTTTGTGTGTGCATGAGTACTGTGCAGGATTCTGGGAATATGAGTATGAACAGGACTTACCTACATTCTGCACTTAAAAGACCCACAGCCAGAAAATTATTATAGCGATACAAGGCTTTCACCTATGTACATGTTCAAGATACCACACGAGTCCAGGAAAGGAAGCTTCTTCCTCTCTTGGGGTCTTCATATACACTATTTCCTTTGCCAGAAGGCCATTTTGCCCACTCTCTGCATGGAGAACTCCTATATAGTCTTTACATTTTGCCTTAAATAGCACTTCTTCAGAGAAGTAGCCTCACTTTCATCATTTCAGGTATGTTCCACCTGTTGGACACTCCCCCCTCCAAAGTCCTTAAAATAATGAAAATAAAGTAATGATTTATGATGGTTTGTTTGATGCATATATCATCCACTAAATTATCGGCTGTCTTCCGTACTGTTATATGCCCAGCGAGAAGTAAAAGGGAAATGCCATTTTTGGGGTGCCTTAAAAGCAAAAAAGCAAAAAGAACTTCAGCAAAAAAGCAAAGAAGAAATAGCATTGCAAAAAGCGGAAAAAGCAAGTGGAATTGAACACCCACGCAGAAGGGCACAACACATTCAGGAAGCAAATTAGTTGATAGTTCCTCATGGCTAGAGCTTAAAAGAAAACACTAGGCAGGTTATAAAACTGGAAAATCAGCCTTCTCTTTGTTTCTGTAAGTTTGACTTTTTTAGATTCCACATGGAAGTGAGATCGTGCAGTATTTATTTTTCTGTATCTGGCCACTGTGTATATATATATCCAAATAGCACATTGTACACCTTGAATAGATAATATTTTTATTTGTCAGTCATACTTCAATAAACCTCAAAAAAAAAAAAAGAGAAAAAAACGAAAAGTAGGCCAATAATGAAGTGGGGGACATGCCAAGGAATTTCAGCATAATCCTGCATGTTCTGGGCAGCCACTGAAGCCCTGAGCAAATAAGTGAAATGATACATATTTTAGAGTGATGGCTCTGGAAGCAGTGAGGGAAAAAAGAGACTTGGTGCAAGGGAGATTCCTTATGGGGTTGATTTCTGGTTTTATTCCACTGTGGTCTGAGAAAATGCTTGATATAATTTCAATTTTCTCAAATATATTGAGGCTTGTTTTGTGGCCTATCAAATGGTCTTTCTTGGAGAAAGCTCCATGCGCTGTTGATAGAATGTATATTCCATGGTTGCTGGGTAGAATGTTCTGTATATATCTGTTAAGTCCATTTGTTCCAGGGTATAGTGTAAATCCACTGTTTCTTTGTTGACTTTCTGTCTTGATGACCTGTCTAGTGCTGTCAGTGGAGTGTTGAAGTCCCCCACTATTATTGTGTTGCTATCTCATTTCTTAGGTCTATTAGTAATTGTTTTATAAATTTGGGAGCTCCAGGGTTAGGTGTATATATATTTAGGATTGTGATATTTTCCTGTTGGACAAGGCCTTTTACCATTACATAATTTCCCTCTTTGTCTTTTTTAACCACTGTTGCCTTAAAGTTTGTTTTGTCTGATATAAAAATAGCTACTCCTGTTCACTTTTGGGGTCCATTTGCATGGACTGTCTTTTTCTCTCTGGCTTCTTCTCTCCAGGCCACCATTCACCATCCTCTGCTGGCTCAGGCATTCACCCTAAAACACCCCTTATCCTGCCCCTCCTTACCCAGGCCTCCCCCAAACTTACCATCATACACACCTTCTCTAAGGAAACCAACATCCAATTTCAGAAGGTTTCAGGGAAAAGTGGGAGAAAAAAAAGGTAACACTCAAGGCTGCAGAACAATCACAAATAACATGGATGTGTTGATGACTGCTGTATTAGTTAGCTTGGGCTCCCATAACAAAACACCACAAACACAAATTTATTGATTCACAGCTCTGGAGGGTAGAAGTCCAAGATCAAGTTGTCAGCCAGGTTGCTTCCTTCTGAAGGCTGTGAAGAAGAATCTGTTCATGCCTCTCTCCTTGCTTCTAATGGTTGGCTGGCAAGCTTTGGCGGTCCTCTGCTTGTAGTCACATCACCCGATCTCTGCCTTCATGTTCATGTGCCGTTCTCCCTGTGTGCATGCCTGTGTCCAAATCTCCTCTTTTTATAAGGACTTCAGTCATACTGGCATTGGTCCCACCCTAATGACTGCATCTCAAGTTAATTACATCTGCAACAACCCTATTGCCCAATAATGTCACATTCTGAGGTACTAGAGGATAGGATTTCAAAATATGAATTTTGGGGGAGACAATTTATACCACAACTGCTGAACACCATCCTTTTTTTTTTTTTTAGTTTATAAATAAACTATTTCTTTCAAAAAGTAATATATGAAAAAGTGCTCCGTGAACTGGAAAATGGTAAAGACACTATTATTATTACCTTTAATAAAGCATTGATCATTTATATAAATTCTATCTCAAAAGTATTGAGGGTTAAGTTATGGGTCCTTAGTAATTCAAATGCCAAGTGTTGGACACAATAGGATGTAATCACCATGCCAAATTTATAGTCCTTTAAATGCAATGTAAATATGGGATGAGACTTTTAGGGATTACTATTTTTAGTTATGACTGTCAACATAATCACCCCCGTGGATTTTGAAAAAGCTTTGTATTAAATGAGTTCATTCATCTCTGACTAAAGACTTAACTGTTAAGATTGCAGCCATCATTCCCAATGGCTCATCAAGGCACCGGATTTTGCCAGTGCTCCCAAAGTCATGAAGTCACTGCTTGAGGTCCGCAGCAATGGAATTTCAGGCATGCTGTTTCAGAGCTTGTGGTGTGGCTGGGTGCAGAGGCATCTCAGGGTATGTGCATAATCCCGTATTCCAGCGCTAGCCCAATATTCCACACCACTGCTCAATGTTCCCCCAATAACTATTTTTAATGAAATCCTGCCTTATGCTTTTTATTGGCTTCAAAGCTTCTTCTCAACATCTTAGAACTGAATTTGTAGATACTGACATACCTCTAAATCCCATTCCCCACCTGAGAAAAGGGATCAAAAGCTTAGGCTTCCTTTTGATCCATATGACACAATGCTATACTCAGAGCCCTCAAGCTGATTATATTTTGCTCTCATTTCTTTGAGGAAATCTTTGTTCAAAAGAGGTTTTACCAAACAGAATCACAGCAAAACCTTTTACTCTTACTGTCCCTTTTCATTTCCTCCTACTTCAAAATGTATACCTGCACATCTAATTTCTCCTTCACAATATAATTATAAATATCTGCATAGTGTGTTACATAATCCTAGGAGGGATTATAACCTGCTGTTCTCATGAGGTAGTTATAGCCCCTGTGAGCCTCCATCCAACTGACTGCAGAGCCACAAAGAGGGCTTCCAATGGTTAGATATTTCATTTGTTATTTATTATATTTGGAGGGTCACAAATCAGTTAACTCATAAGACTTATGTGTTAACCCATTCTTGCATTGCTGTAAAGGAATAGCTGAGACTGGATAATTTATAAAGAAAAGTGGTTTTCATTTGGCTCACATTTCTGCAGGCTGTACAGGAGGTGTGGTGTTGGCATCTGCTTCTGGTGAAGCCTCAGGAAACTTCCAAACATGGTAGATTGTCAATTTGTTCCAGGGTATAGTTTAAATCCATTGTTTCTTTTTTGACTTTCTGTCTTGATGACCTATCTAGAGCTGTCGGTGGAGTATTGAAGTCCCCCTTCAATACTCAAATTGTGTTGCTGTCTATCTCATTTCTTATGTCTATTAGCAATTGTTTCATAAATTTGGGAGCTCCAGGGTTAGGTGCATATGGAACTCCCACGGCAGAAGAAAACGGGGAAGCAGGTGCATCATGTGGTAAGAGTGGGAGCAAGAGAGAGAGTAGGGGGAGGTGTCACGGTCTTTTAAAGAGACAGATCTCACATGAACTCAGAGTGAGAACTCACTCATTATTGCAAGGACAGTACCAAGCTATTCATGAGGAATCCACCCCCATGACCCAAACACCTCCCACCAGGTCCCATCTCCAACACAGGGGATTACATTTCAACATGAGATTTGGAGGGCACAAACATCCAAACTATGTCATCTCAGTATAACTGGGGTAGAAAACAAAAGATTCTTTTGCTTTAATTTAAAATTCTTTCTCTCTTCCTTCTCAAGCCAATTCTAAAGTTCATTTGGACTTTTGTTTAAAATAGCCATATATCAGAATTCCCAACTTGCTAGACACAACATGGGGACAATAAGTATTTTGGCATAATACCCACTCCTCGACTCAGAGCCAACGATGCTATATTAAATTTTAAGTGCAAAATCCTTAACATTAATTTGCTCCCAAGTCAGAGAGGACATATATTGTGAATCACTGAAGAGAAAAATTACAAAGGGTTTGGGTTGGCTGCATGCAGCTGGGTTGACAGCTATGGGGCAGAGGGAGAAGAGCAAAGACATAGAGTTACAGAAAATGAAAATCGACTTTCAGAGAAAACAAGTGGGTCAGGGACATGCATGAGGGGTAGAAAATGACCCCACAATATCCAGCATGACTTAATAGAGTGAGCCAGGTTTCAGGGCACAGTCAAGGAGACGAACTAGAGAGTAGAATCAAAGATTCCTGGGAGCACAGTGGCTGATTTATGAAGACCATCTGTGAGGTCATCATGTCCTCCAACCAAAAGCCAAAGGAAAAAACTCAGGTCCAAAGGCTGACTCGAGGCAAGAGAGCCAGAACCACAAGCACGGGACTGGGGAAAACAAAGCAGTGATGACAGGGAGATGCTGGGAGGGACTGTTTAGTGTTTCAAAATCAGCCAAGATCCAACAACATTAGAACTTCATCTTTCTCGCCTGATCAACTGTTTTTACCTCTCTCTGCTAACATGGCTGCCCACCACCAGCCTCTCATACCTACCTCCACCCACAGTCACTCATGTCAGGGAGCATCTTTCTGTCTGAGTATCCAATCAGTATCATTATCACCCATTTTTTGTATCATTCTAATAGAAAACCTGATTCTTCGGTGGGTGAAACCAGAACGTAAATAAGAGACTTTTGCTCCTCGAGACTCTTGCAACATGCCATTGACCAGCTCCTTGCCTATGCCTGAAATTTTCCTATTCCTTCACTCTGACTTGAACTGTTGGAAATCCCTTTTCAACCACTGTGAGAGAGGAATCAGTAGCATTAGCTGTTCCTCATTTGAACCTTCTTAGAAGATCAATCAAACTAGTAAACGAAGGTGTCCTCATGTAACCCTGGCAGAAGAGCACTTATTTCAAAATGTGAACATAGTCTCATTACTTACCTCTATACCCTGTAGTATGTATACTCAACTCAACAGTAAATGTCTAAACTGCAAATTCTAAAGTAATGCCTAGATTTGCACTTGTCCCGTTAAAATCTTATCAGTAAAGGAGGTCAGATGAGGATGTTTCCAAAAGCAACAAAAACTCAGAAGGAAAAACTGGCACAGAAAGACCCTCTTACGGCAATTCCTTTTACTCGTTTCACAGGACAATGGCAGCAATGTGTCAACATAAGATCTATTACAATTGGGACAAGAATGCTGCATTTTATTTGGTCTTGTATAGATTAAATAAAGTTGAAATGAATCAGAAAAGAGCAGACAGTAAAAGCCTCCCAACAGAGTCTTACTTTTTTTCTAAATAAAAAAGTACAAAAGGGTTGGTTGCTTGAGCTGCATGGTGCAATATATATATGCCATTGACCAATAAGTTAAAAAGATAAAGGATGTCTAGAAAATGCAAAGATAAGCAATCCAACTAGGTCCAGATGAAATTCTGCCAAAGGTGGAGCCAGGCACTGCCTGGCCTCCTGCTCCATCTGCCTCTCCTATTTTCCCTGCCTGTGGGCTCAGTACTGCCTCATGCTGACTTCATCCTGGTCCAGTGCAAACAGCGTATCATAGTCAGGCTCACAATACATGTTAACATGGTCTTTTTTTTTTTTCTGCACATTTTCTAATTGAATCTGCTGTCCGTACACTGGGTCTGGTTCTGATTTTTTCTACCTGGCCCTCTTGGCCACTTTTCTGACACTTGTTACTCAACTTTACCTATGTGTGTTTCCCAGGCCTCAGAATTCTTTCTGTCTGCCTCTCCAGATGCTAATCTGGCTGAGCTCCTTTGCTCTTTATTTCTTCTGTGTTCCTCCATCTCCTTGTTAAGGTCCTAAACCTGGTGTGCTTCCCTTATCCACAGACTTCCTCACTTCTCTCAACCTTGTTATCTTCAGAACCTCTTTTACCTGGACAATTCTCTGGCCTTACTCACTGGTAGCCCTAATCCCTGCACTGATAAACATAAACAAAAGAACTTATGGTTTTCAAGGGGATCATTTATTACTATGGGCTTATGGCTATTTGCTAAGAGGTAGAGATAGATGTAAACAAAAATCCATATGACTACTCTATGTGAGGGGATAAAATGACTACCATTAGGCAAATTTGAATAATAATTGAAGTAATTTAAGATATGAAATAGGAAATGGGTATTAAGCAATCTGAAAACAAGGAATTAATGAGCATCAAGCAGGGTCTGAAAGTAAATTTTTTAAAACTTCACTCCAAACAATTACATATTCTATAGAGTAGATAGGTTTTCATACTGCTTTCCATAAATGAAATAAGTAAATAATAAGTAAATGCAAGATATAAATCTCTGGAGCAATAACTTCTACAATAAAATCTATGTAAAGGACACTCAGAATTTTCCCCCATGGTGAAATGGTTACTTATGGCTATAGTCTTTTTTTTTTTTTTTTTCTTTTGAGATGGAGCATCACTCTGTCGCCCAGGCTGGAGTGCAGTGGCATGATCTTGGCTCACTGCAACCCTTGCCTCCTGGGTTCAAGAGATTCTCCTGCCTCAGCCTCCTGAGTAACTGGGGTTACAGGTGCACGCCACCACGCCCAGCTGATTTTTGTATTTTTAGTAGAGACAGGGTTTCACCATGTTGGTCAGGCTAGTCTCGAACTCCTGACCTCATGATTCACCCACCTTGGCCACCCAAAGTGCTGGGATTACAGGCATGAGCCACCGCACCCAGCCTGGCTGTACTCATTTTAAGCTGTGGTTTTTCCTTCTCAGACACATCAGCCAACCCCACTATCGATAGGCAACGGCTGTTTAACAGTTTCCATTTATTACATTTCATCACTAATCTCATCTCCTCTCTTTTCCTACTTTTAGTTTCTGCTGATTCTCTTCAGGAAC
This sequence comes from Pan troglodytes, assembly GCF_028858775.2. Lineage (NCBI taxonomy): Eukaryota > Metazoa > Chordata > Mammalia > Primates > Hominidae > Pan > Pan troglodytes. The sequence continues at coordinate 151,617,971 of NC_072404.2, read as the reverse complement.
TCAGAGAATAGAGGAATGGGCAGCTATCGCCCATTTGAGAATAAACTCAGAACCAGTAACTTATTAGCTCAGAAGTTTTTGCCAGACTGATGAAAATCCTGCTTCTGCCACAGACTGACAAATTACCATTTGTCAGAGAGATTACGTAGCTATGCTCAGGGAGTTATCAGGGGACCTAAAAGCTGTATCAGAATATACTTCCTGACATCAGTAAAATTCTTTCAGGCAGGAAACTGTAAACATTATCAAAAGTCCTAAAGATAACTGTAGTCATCTAAGGGTGGGTATGTACTGAAAGTTGTGTTCCTGAAACTGACCCTGGAAAAATGTTTACATTCAAGTAGTTACAAAATAATTTGCAAATCAGCTAATGCACTAGCATTTTTAAAATGCTAAAAATGCAAACACAATCTATTTTCCAGCTTGCAGGAGAGAAACCCTAAATACAACAAATGGTCTGCACCTGTAATTCAAGTCTGAAAAGCATCTCAGATATCAATTGCCTATGTGAAAAAGAAGAAAAGAGGGAAAAAAATAAAAAACAAGTCACTGGTGTTTTGTTCACAAGAAACTGGAAAATGACATCCAAAGGTTTAAGACTCCTTTGAGACGATGAGAGACAAAAGGTAACACTGATCAAGCTCCAAAACGACTAAATGGTAAAGGATGGAAGCATCAGCCCAGCGACCAGCTACTGTCATCAGCCTAATTCCCAGGACTCTGCTGACTGTTATCTGGAGAATATGTTACTCAGTGACAGGTTTCCATGGATGGGGTCCACTGTTAGTTGATCTTCTAAAATTTTAATTAAAAAAAAAAAACAAAAACAGGGCCGGGAGCGGTAGCTCACATCTGTAATCCCAGCACTTTGGGAGGCCAAGGCGGGTGGATCGCTTGATGTCAGGAGATCGAGACCAGCCTGACCAACATAGTGAAAGCCCACCTCTACTAAAAATACAAAAAAAAAAAAAAAAAAAACATAGCTGAGCGTGATGGTGGGCGCCTGTAATCCCAGCTACTCAGGAAGCTGAGACAGAAGAATCGCTTGAACCTGGGAGGTGGAGGTTGCAGTGATCCAAGATCATGTCATTGCATTCCAGCCTGGGCAACAAGAGTGAAACTCTGTCAAAAAAAAAAAAAAAAAAGGAAAGAAAGAAAAAAAGAAAAACAGAAATGTTTTCTGGTCAGTGATCCCTTTCAGAATATGATTAACTTTTGGACTTCCCCCTGGAGGAGAAACATGAAGATAAAATACAAATTTTACAAACCATTCTAGAGGATTCAAGGACCAGTGCTTAACTTTTAAATCCACCAGTCATATATTAAAAATCTCTGCATTAGACTAATTGGGGAAAAAATGGTTGTAAAGGAAATAATCTTCTCATGACATTTCAAAGGATATAAATAAGAATGGGGATGGGGATAGGGAGAAGAGACACAGCCCAAATCTGCAAAAGGCTCTTGGCCCAAGGGCTCACCTGTCAGATATAATCTTTGAAATATTCTTAATGAATTATCCCCTTACTGCAAAACCTCTTAAGATAACCTCTCTAGGTTCTTTGTAGTTAGTACTTTTTTTCCCTCTCCATCTCTTCGGTACTCTCTCTTAAGTATTCCTTACTCCTATTTGTTATTTTTTCACTCATCCTCTACCAACCCATTTCTCTCATCTTTTGATTTTTTGTTCCTAACCTTTAGTGACTCTACTCATGACCCATGAAGTATAAGCCAGGAACACATTTCTACACACCTCTAGGAACCTAAGTACACTAAGCAACCAACACATTAAGCTTCTTGAAAAGTTTCCTCAATGCTGGAAACAATGCTTTTTGAATTTAAAATTGCAAGACAGAGTAACCCATAACAAATATGGGAACGAAACTAAACTACTCAATGCTAAAGCAAATCATTCATGCAGTTGACAACTGCAGAGTTTTCTGTCATAATTTCAATGGACTGGCCATGCGCCAAGAATGGATGACTGCCATATGATGATCTGGAAAATGGCAGTTGGAAAGAGAAGCAATCAGAAGGCCAGGCAGCAGAGAGTAATCAGAGATAAGATAGCTTCCTGGAACAAATACATCATTTAGAGTATGTTTAAAGTGGAAGAAGACTCTGAAAACAGCAGCAGCCACCAGGATCCAAAGGACAGTGTCAATGTGGGTAGACATTTGTCTTGCATCGGTCTTCCAAGATATATCCAACACTTCCAGCCAGAAAACATAGGCAACAGGATGGTCTTGTACCATAAAGCGCTAATGCAAATTTTAAAAAGCACCATCAGATTTTTCAAGTAGTTTTGAAGAAGCAATAAAAAGTCTTGGTTATTTTGTCAATATGCACCATAAAACAAAAAAAGAATGCATCTGAAATGGTTTTTGTCAGGTAGTCAGTGAAGCAAGGCAAAGCACCAAGAAGAGAAAATAAATGTCTTCTTTTGATAAGTGTCTGTTCATATACTTCACCCACTTTTTGATGGGGTTGTTTGTTTTTTTCTTGTAAATTTGTTTAAGTTCCTTATAGATTCTGGTTATTAGAATTTTGTCAGATGGATAGATCACAAAAATTTTCTCCTATTTTGTAGGTTGCATGTTCACTCTGATGATAGTTTCCTTTGCTGTGCAGAAGCTATGTATACCTATGTAACAAACCTGCATGATTAGCACATGTATCCCAGAACTTAGAGTAAAATAAAATAAAAAGAAGAGAAAATAATGAAGTAAACATGCTAGACCTGGTTTACATGGCTCTCTTGAGTGATGTAAGTTTCAAAATAAACAAAAGAACACTTTGAGCAATTACTAAATGCAAGGCAGTGTTTCATGCTATAGACCAGTGACTTTCAAAATCAACTGTCCAGAAAAATTATCTGGATGAGCTTTTAAAAAAATCGGAATCTTGAGACACTTCTTAAAACTTTTCAAAATTCCCAAGCTGAGATCTTAGATTCTAGGTTTTTTAAAAGACACCTTGGGTGATTCTGATGTGGCTAGTTTGGAAACTACTACTACAAGACATTTATTATATTGATGCAAAAGTCATTGCAGTTTTTGCAATTGAAAGTAATGGCAAAAACCGCAATTACTTTTGCACCAACCTAATAGAATTACTAAGACACCAACCTAATAGAATTAGACACCAACCTAATAGAATTAATAAGACACCAACCTAATAGAATTAATAAGACATAGTCTCTTTCTCTCCTCTTCTTGGAACCAACCCAAATGCCCATCAACAATAGACTGGATAAAGAAAATGTGGCACATATACACCATGGAATACTATGCAGCCATAAAAAAGAATGAGTTCATGTCCTTTGTAGGGACATGGATGAAGCTGGAAACCATCATTCTCAGCAAACTAATACAAGATCAGAAAACCAAACACCACATGTTCTCACTCATAAGTGGGAATTGAACAATGAGAACACATGAACATAGGTAGGAGAACATCACACACCAGCCTGTTGGGAGTTTGGGAGGAAGGGGAGGGAGAGCATTAGGACAAATACCTAATGCATACAGGGCTTAAAACCCAGATGACGGGTTGATAGGTGCGCAGCAAACCACCATGGCACATGTATTCCTATGTAGCAAACCTACACATTCTGCACATGTATCCAAGAACTTGAAGTAATAAATAAAATAAAATAAAAAAGACATAGTCTCTGTCCTCATGCACTTTAGAGTACAATTTTTGAGAAAATTCATAAGAATAGAAAAAATGTGAATGTATCAAGTGTGAAATAACAGTACAGCAACACAAGGGCAGCACGATGCAGTCAAGAATTGTCCATTTTTCATTCCATCATTTGAGCATTGAGAAGTGAAGGTTATGATACAAAGATTGAGCAGAACAAAAAATCATCATCTTGTTTTACTGAATTATTTCAGGTTCTAATCAAAATTTATGTGGTTGTAAAAGTCAAACACTGTGTGATGGGAAAAAAATATGTAAGTAAATTAAAAGAGGTAGCCATAGCCAAAATGATTTCTCCCAATTTTAAACATGTAACTCATTCCCCAAGCTAACAATTAACACATGGCTAATTATTAAACAACATTTATAATAATAATAAAAGCACCCGAGAAGAATGTGCTAACATCTTATAAATTTTAACAGCCCCTAAAAAATAATTTTCACTTTAATTTGCCTAATTAATTAAATTGACTGAATTTGTCTGGCAGTAATCTAAAAATCTAGCTACACGTTATAAATACATTGCATGGAAATGAAAGAGAAGAAGAAATATAAAAGCATAAAATGTACAACAAAGTAACCAAGTTCCTGGTGAATTATCAAAACTCCAGTTCTGTTCATGGATCTTCTGTCTTAGCCTTTACCTGCTCAGGTAGCTTCCATGTTATCCACAAGTGTGGGCAGGATTTGCTTATTAACCAACGGAGTTGCATGAAATCATTCACAATCAAATCTTGCCTTTTGAGTACTGGCTGCCCTAGAATTCTCAAGAGCCCTGTTAGACATCCTGCTTCTTGATCTTGGACCTCCAAAGTCAACTCTTTCTCTGGCCTATGGTATGCTGTTACTGTACCTATGCCCACAGCCCATGTTAGTCTTTAATCAACATGTATTTCAAAAGGTGGATAATATTTCTAACAAGAATTGCAGGTATACTTGAAATGTTGTAACTAATAGCACCTTAGCACATCAAATGGATTATTGTGAGATACTAATAAACTAATCATCAACTATTTTGCTCTCTTAATATTAGCTTATCATCAATGTGTTAGTTACCTGCATAATTGCAAGGGGAGTTTAAAATATGTTACCTGTTCTTAGAAAATTTAAAATATAAGAAAATACTATACTTACGCATGAGAAACCATGAGAAGCAATGTAAAACAATATAGAGCAAGTGTATAAGTTGTGACGTGCCCTCCAAATATTAGAGAATTAAAGGAAAAGGAAGTTGCCTATAAGCAGAAGTGAAGAAGTAGGCACAATATTGTAGAAAGAACATTGCATTTGAAATTTTTAAGAGTTGAGTTCTAGCCCTTACTCCACTCTGTAACTGGGTAAGAGTCCTTATCCTCACTGCTCTAGGTCTCAGAGGCCATTTGTTAAAAAAAAAAACAGATCGAATTAAGTCAGTGTTCTTAACTGGAGTAAGGGGAGTCTCAGACCATCACAAAGAATTTCCAGACTCACACCATCCCTCTCATTGCCTGGAAGATTCAGACATTACCCATCCTCCACACCTTCACATGAAGTCTTATAGAATATGGCATCACTGGAAAAAAGCAGTTCAGAAAAGAATCCATGTAATTCTGTTGTCCTTTCACACTTTCCATTTGAAAGCCACTGGACTGGATGGTCTGCAAGGACTTTCCTAGTTCTCATTAACTGTCTCAAAAAAGTCAGCACCACGTTGGAAAATCTTGATCTGCAGTCTTGCTCTATAAGATATTAAATAAGCAGAAACAGTCATTCTCAAGGCTTCCTGTGCATAAAAATTCATTTCATGAGATTTATTAAACACCTACTCTGAGCCAATGCAGTTCGGGGGACTCAATGATAAGCCAACAAACATACACACAACTGAAAGTCTTACTCCCAGACCTCATGAAGCCTGCCCTCTCTGGCCCTGTCCCAAGAGATTCTGGTTCCAGACGCTCCGTAAGAATATCATGATACCATACACAGTAACTTAACTGTACACAGGAGTGATTGTAAAGTGCATTAATGAATCCCACTGAACTCACTGAATGTATCCTCAATTGAAATTACGAATACCTATTCTAGCACTTCCTGTCACCAAAGGAGGTATCACAGAAGGGAAATCAGAAGAGAAAGAGACTCTGGTCCTAATGCAGTTAAAATGTCTCACTTTTACCAGCTTTACAAACATGTAACCATGTATCACATTGCTATAGCTATTTGCAGAGACTTGGGAAGGACACAGTCAAAGCATAGGCCCTAAAATGTAAGCTCCACTATTTTCACTGTAAATCCCCCTCTCGTTGGGGCCAACGGTTGGCAGCCAACAGAGTAAAGCCAGAGGCAAGCATGAAACACTGTCTGTGCGAAGTAGATAGTGGGGAATCTGAGTTTAATTCTAGTTCTATCTTAGAAGCTTAATTAATATTTTTTGATGAGTTAATGTATCATTAAAACCTCCTGATGTGACTCTTAAGGAAGGAGGAGACAAGAGTTGTTTCAGATTGTCCTTTGGAAGTGGGAGTTATACATAGTTGTTTGAAAACTCATATTCAATGTTTTTTAAACACAAATTACAGAAGGTCAGATTTGACAAAAGTCTTCTTGCTTTGTGGGGATATACAGATTACAGAGTGAGAAAGCACTACAGGAGTTGTGGATTTTAAAGAAGTAAACTCCTTCAAGATTAGAAGGTGGGAGCCACTGCAAACAGTGTCTGGGTGGCTAAGGGGCAGGTAAAATGGAGAAACAGAGAAGAGCATGACTGGTCTCCATCTGGCCCAGTTTCTTCATCTTTGTCTTTTCTGGCTCCCTACAGGCAGATTAGCAATCAGTCAAGATGGGAGAGTGGACTATTACAAGACTATTGTGAGATCCAGCCCCCTCCAGGGGGACCAGGAAGATTGAAGTCAGATGTGAAGGGGTTTTGATGTTATGCTGAGGAGTTTAGATTTTATCCTGCTATCCATGGGTGCTGATGGTGACCAACTTGGTGTTTGGTAAGACAGCCCTGGTCATGATGAAGAGGTTGGACTGACACCAGGAAGGCCCAAGGAGAGCCTCCAAAACAGTCAAGATTCTGTGGCACTTGTCCCGCTGAGAGATGGTGAGGCGCTGACGGAGGGCAGTGGCCGCGACTGTGAAGACCATGGGACCTGGGGCTGCAGGGAGGGAGGAGGTAGCCGCACTGCTCCCCTCTGGCCCCCTCCTGGATGGCACTCACTCACTACTGTTCTACCACCTACCAGAGATAATCACATACCACTACTCCTCAAGAGCCACAGTTCTATTCTAGCTTCATAAACATATCTGTCTAACAAGTCTTGTTTAGCTTGGAGAGAAGGCTGGGAAAGAGCATGAAGGACCCTATAAGAGGGTAGGGCCACACTGAGGACCTTCCAGTACCCACCTAATTTGTTATTAATATCTGCAGTACCATCAATATCATGTACCAAATGGATTGCATCTTCTAGGACTGAAGTTTTTCTATATCCTAACAATATAGGACAATCTAAGCAACTGCAAACTTCAATGCCTGCCTTAGCCAAGCCTGTCTGGATTTCTTAGAGTTCCCCCAGGCAATTTCCTGTCAAGCTAGACAAGCTTCAGAATGCTCCTTAATGTACCTGTTAGAGACTCAGAACTGCCTCCTCTGCCTGATTAATTTCCCAAAGGGTCTAAGCTGCTTGTTTCAGAACGATTCTGCTTCCGATCAAGAGCTAAAAAGACCCATCTAGATCACAAAGGATCAAGGAGCCAGATGGGGCATCCTCTATAGGACACAGGTTAGCATTAAAAAAAAAAAAAGTTAAACCTGTCTGGTGCACCTGACTTTCATGCAAGTTCTCTACAACTACGAGGAGGATGGGGAAGATGAGTGGTATTTTCTGACAAAAGAAAAATAGTTATCTATAAAACTTACACAAAAATGCAAAGTGAATCCCTATACTCTTTGTTTTAGGAAAAAAATATACATGTACCTGTCAATATATACATGATATATATATACATTTTATATATATATATACACACACTATATATATATACACACATATATACACACTATATATATACACACATATATATACACACACATATATATACACTATAGATATACACACACATATATATACACTATATATATACACACACACGCAGAGAGAGAGAGAGTATATGCGTGTATGTGTATACATATATGTCTTAATGATGCCCTTCAGAAGAATGACATATCTGTGAGATTCTAAAGTGATTTCCAACATGCATTCCCTCTGCAACTCATTAGTACAAGGAAAATTGTAATGTCATATTATGTCTGATCTTTAGTGTTTAAAGAAGACAGTAAGGTTCAGAGAGGCTGAGTGACTAACTCAAGATCACAGAGCAGGTCAATCAGACATGGAATCCTATCTTCTTATTCTCAAACCAGTTTCCTTTTGAACTACATCAAGCCACTCCTTTTCACAATGAAGAGAGATAGAACAAGGAGTGGAGAAGATCAGAATGACTAGGTTTATATCCCAACTTGGGCTACTTGGGACCCCATAGCCAGACAATTTTTTTTAACATTTCTGTGCCTCATAGTCTCATCTAAGTACTGAGAAAAAATCATAGTTACCTACTCTATAAGACTTTTCTGGGAATTAAATAAAATATGATAAGTACTGATATATTGAGATATGCTATAAATATAATATGACCAATATTATCATCATTATTGTTTAACTGAAGTAATCATGTATATGTGAGCCCCAGGTGGCCTATTTTCAAACAATTTGTAGGTTTAGAAACTAATTTAAAAATCTAAAATGGATTTATAGAATTGTACAATCTGCAAACAATTTCCATAATTTTAAGTTTGACACTTAAATGTATGCACTTTCTCTGCATTCTTAGGTGGAACTTCTCTGGTTTCTTCTTAAATATACTTTAAGATGCAGGCTTTCCCAAGATTTTTTAGGAGTGGGAGATAGAAAACATATGTAAAAATCACTAACTTCAGGTTGCTTCACAGCTCATATCCCATTCCTAGCTCCCATGCCTATTTATAACATAAGTAGCTCATGTTATTTTCCCAATTTTACTATAGAGTCATCCCTTAGTAATTACAAGGATTGGTTCCAGGACCCCAGAGGATACCAAAATCCATGTCTGCTTAAGTCCCTAATATGAAATGGTGCAGTATTTGTATTTAGCCTACACACATCTTCCCATATACTTTAAGTCATCTCTGGATTATTTATAATACCTAGTCCAGTATAAATGCTATGTAAATAGTTGTTATACTACACATTGTTTTTACTGGTACTTTTTACTGTTATATTTTTATGGGTTTTTAAAAAAAAATATTTTTGGTTCACGGTCGTTTGAATCTGTGAATGTGAAACCCATGGATATGGAGGGCCGACTGCATTAGTAAAATTCTATGATGCTCCTGTATTTGAACCTGGCTAGATATAACCACTGATCTCCTCTGAACAACAATATTCTTTTCTCTACCAGCCCTCTCAGAATATAGTAACAGTCTCCAAACCATAATACAGTCATCTTCCTAACTCTTATTTTTGAATTACTGAATTCTCGATTTATGACAGTGGTTTTCAAACTCGGCTGCCCATTAATATCACATGCAGAATTTTTAAAAATACAGATGCCTGGGTACCACCCCCAGGGAGTGTTAGTTGGTCTGGGCTGCAGTCTAGGCATTGAGGTCTTTCAGAGCTTTCCAGGTGATTCTGAAGCCAAGGTCAATACCTTCTGATAGAGGGATCCCATGCAGATGGAGAGACCTACAAGGATAAGACCAGAGGAACCCGGCTCAAGCATCTGCTTCTCTGGGTGACCGTCAGAGCTCCCCAAATGTTGACCGCACCTTCCTCTGCCCCCTTAAAGTAGCTCCTCCGCAGCACCTCTCATGCTGATTTGTGTTAATTTGCTTCTATATTCCTCCTCATTTCTTCACTGTGAGCTCCTGAAAGCAGAGACCATTTTTCTCTCATCCCAAACAGAATATTGAACCACAAACAAACCCTGGCACATAGAACGTGCTCAGTGAATGTTTGTGACATCACACTGACAGTGTTTATTCCTTCTAACTCTGACCAAAGTAACCCGGCTAGAGCAACTCTGTCCAGAGAGCCAGGACTACGGTGCTGCAAAGTTAACACTTGAAGGATACCCTGAAAGGCATCCCACGACCAAACCAGCTGCTCATCAATAATTAAAAACAAGTGTGTGGCAGCGCTGGTGCTGATAGTTTATGACTTGCAAAGTGTTTTTTCTGGAGACTCCTCCAGTGTGAATATAATTAAAGCCTCTGAATATTACCTCTTCCATTGTGCCTGGTACTAGTCCCCGCTCATTGTTCAGATAAGACAAGACTGATGAATGTGAATGTGTCTGAAGTTAAAGTAGGCAGGAGATAATGAAAAAGGCTGATTGGAAAGTCCTTATCAACTCAAGAGGGTTCTGAGATATAGAGTGGAAAGTCCTTATCAACTCAAGAGGGTTCTGAGATATAGAGAGCATGAGGACACCAGGCATCCCTATCTTCCAAAGTCACGAAGGGGAACTGCAGTTGCTGCAAACTCTGCAAGTTCCTCTCTACTGACACATACAAGTCAAAAGGGCCATTTATGCATAAATCCAGACAGATTAATATTCTATGGGAATGGTAACCCCTGGATCCTGTAACTTGGCAGCCCCCAAATTGCCTGTGGTGGGAAGCTTCACAGCAGAGGTAAATCAAGGCTACTTTTATTATTAATAAGCTTCAAAAAGATCCAAATCCTTTATGGTAATTTTTGCTATTGTTCACAACATAGTCCTGGATCTCCCTCTGAAATTGACCCAATAGTCCCATAGGCAGTCCCATAGATTCTCATCCCATTGCTGTCATGATAGAGGACGGCTCTATCTTTAATGTATCAGTTCATTCCTAGAACAAACCATCTATGGGATAAACATAGAAATTGACCCTTCTGTTGTTAAAGCTTGAAACTTCTATTTGTTTTATCTGAGTTCCTTCCTGATATGGTTTGGCTGTGTCTCCACCCAAAATCTCATCTTGAATTGTAATCCCCATAATTCCCATAATCCCCACTTGTCAAGGGAGAGACCAGGTGAAGGTAATTGAATCATGGGGGTGGCTTCCCCCATGCGGTTCTCATGATAGTGAGTGAGTTCTCACTAGATATGATGGTTTTATAAGTGTTTGGTAGTTCATTCTCCTTCCTGTCGCCTTGTGAAGAAGGTGCCTTGCTGCCCCTTCACCTTCTGCCATGATTGGAATTTTCCTGAGGCCTCCCTAGCCATGCTGAACTGTGAGCCAATTAAACTTCTTTCCTTTATAAATTACCCAGTCTCGGGTGGTTCTTCATAGCAGTGTGAAAACAGACTAATACACTTCCTCAGGAAAAGACATTCAGGCCACTCCAAAAAAGTATCACAGAACTAAAACTCACCAGATCACCACACCAGATGCCTCCTTCCGCACCCCTCGCACCCAGTTCCTGTTTTTTTACATATTGCTACATTTCTTCCCTGCTATATAAAGCCCTAGTTTAGTCAGTCAGGGAGCTGAATTTGAGACTGAGCAACCACCTCCTTGGCTACAGCACCTGATTAAAGCCTTTTTCCTTGGCAATACTTGTCATCTCAGTGATTGGCATTCTGTGCAGCGAGGAGCAGGACCTAGACCAAACCCCTGCTGTTTCAGTAACACCTCTTGGACTCTACCTCTCCATTCTGATCATAGCACCAATTCCTGAGAACCTTTGGTTCTGAAATCCTGCTCCAAGCTCCCCTCTCCTCTCCTCCCCAAGTTCTACTCACTAACCTTGCATTATGCAGATGGTTAAAACGCCCAAAAAATTAGGATGGAGTTCTACACTGCAAATACTGATGGGCTGTCTTTGTTCTTTTATGTTGTTGTTACCTTGCTTCAATGAAACAAGGTTTGCTCCTCAACTCTCATCCCATTGCCGTCGTGACAGAGGACAGCTCAGTCTTTAATGTATCAGTCCATTCCTAGAACAAACCATCGTCCCACAATTTCACTGTCCAAAGGCTCTTCCCAAGGCAGTGTGGCACAGTTGCTAACCTTGGAGTTGGGTGGTCTGGGTTCAAATCTCATATCCACTACGTATAAGCACTGGCATTTTTGGCCAGTAGTCATGCTTCAATATTCCCAGCTAAAAATGTAGATGATAGTAGCACTATCTACCCCATAAGGCTGTTTTGAGGATTGATATGGTTTGAATCTGTGTCCTCACACAAATCTCATGTCAAATTGTAATCTTCAGTGTTGGAGGAAGGGCCTGGTGGGAGGTGACTGGATCATGGGGGCAGAGTTCTCATGAACAGGTAGCACCATACCCCATTGGTACTGTATGAGTTCTCATGAGAGCGAGTCATTTAAAAGTGTGTAGCATCTCCCCTCCTCCTCTTTCTTGCTCCTTCTCCAGCCATGTAAGACATGCCTGCTTCCTCTTCACCTTCCGTCATGATTGTAAGTTTCCTGAAGCCTCCCCAGAAGCAGAAGCTGCTGTGCTTCCTGTACAGCCTATAGAACCATGAGCCCACTAAACCTCTTTTCTTTATAATTACCCAGTCTCAGGTATTTCTTCATAGCAGTGCAAGAATGAACTAACACAGGGATTACATATATATCCTATAGGCCAGTGTCTGACACATATCTATCAATATTATTCTCAGGTTGGAGTTTTACTGTAAGATTAACTTGGCCAAAATTATATTCCTAGAACAAGTGAGCATCTGGTTACCACTCTTTAGTTCCCAAGATGAGTAAATTCCTTCCTTGTCCCTCTTCCTTTCCCAGCTTATAAGATACATCATTCTAGATTATGCCTTTGTTATTTTCTTTCCCTATTGATTACTTTTACTTAAAATTGAAATTATTTCTTAATATTATCTTTCTGTTGTTAAGAATATCCATGGCATTCTTCTGTGGATCTGGGACTATGGACGCTTTGTCCTTCATCCCCTACTGTGTTATTTCTAGTTCACCCTCTCTGCTTCAGTTCTTTTTTCATTGGCTTCTTTTTTCAGTTACAATGTGCCCAACCTACCCCAGCCACCGACTTTCAACTCCTGCCACAGCCAGGAAATTATCATTTCCCCTTATAGTATTTTATTCATGCTTTTGAAATATAGAACTGACTTTTTAAAAACCACCCTTACCATACTTAAAAAAAATTGGTACTATCCATTGATATTTTAATCAAGGACTCCAGGTTGTTCCCACATTTAAAATCACTTTTTAGAACATTAGATAGTTTCTGAAACTGGAAATAAAAAGATAAAATTTAGGCAAATTAAGTACTGAAATAAAGAAACCAAACCACATACTGCAACATAAGGACAGGAAGATGAGGACTGTATTTTAGATTCCCTCTAAGATACAGCAAAAGAAAAGTGACATGGACTACAACAACTTAAAATGTATCAATAAACATTACCTCTGAGGGTCACTCTGACTTAGATTCTGTTTCTCCCACCAGCACGTTATTGGAAGGCATTTTCTCCTGATTTGTAACTTAAAGGAACATGTTCCTTTGGGGAGAAAAGTATGGAGAAGATGCAATTTGGGGAGAGCACATTATTTCTAAGAACTTTGCAGAGCAATGAGTTGCTTTGATTCACTCATGAGTGACTCATCAGTAAAACTCTTTAGATCCCAGAATGTCCAGGTCTATGGTCTAAAACTGCCCCCAAAGAACTTTTTTCTCCTTCAGCTTCCTCTCATTTGAACTTTTGCCCACTTGTCTCCCATAGCAGTGTTTTTCAGACATACTTCTCTTAATAGGCACATCCCCACTGCCATGCCTTGGTATACCAAACCATGATGGGCATGGGTTAGGAATGATGAAAACTGCCTGGGAGAACAGCAACTTGGACCTGTACCCCAAAACAGATAGTCAGTTTGGAAGTATGTTCACACATGATCAATGTGTGCCCATGCCTATTCTCCCCCAACCCCTACCACTACTTTGTAAGGAACTTTTTCATTTTGCAGTAGACGAGGAGTAATCTTGGACCCTGGATTAGTCACCTAGTTCCATCGGGAAATGCTCCCAATGCACCACGTTATTTTTCAATTAATAGAATCTTTCTAAGAAGAATGAGATTGAATGGGTAATAAGGAAGGTTAGTTTCCTTGGGGGGTGAGAGGGGAATATTGGCAAGAGCCAAGGTATACAATAATTGGAATTTGAGACCTGATGGCAAACTTAGAAGGAAATATGAGAAAATATAAATGTGAGATGCTAGATATTGGTTTGTACTGAGACAGTAATAAATAGAAATTAGGCAAGGATTTCTTAATTAACAAATGAACATGGAGAATCTGGGCCCTGGTAGACAGTTGAAGGTATAAAGAAGCAAGGGAGCTCTGTAAAGCCATGAGGCAGAATGGAGTGTGAGCAATGTGTAAGATGATAAGTAATAATTGAGGACAGACTTTAGCAGCTGCATTAGTTTCCAATTGCTGCTGTAACAAATTACTACCAACTGGATGGTTTAAAATAACACAAATTTATTCTCTTACAGTCTTCAAGGTCAAAAGGTCTAAATGAGTCTCACTGGGCTAAAATCAAGGTGTTGGCTGGGCTGCATTCTTTCTGGAGGCTTCAGGGTAGAGCCCATTCCCTTGCCTTTTCCAGCTTCTGGAGGCTATCAGCACTCTTTAACTGTGGCCTTTTCTTCCATTTTCAAGGTCAGCAACGGCCAGTCGAGTCTTTCCCACATCATATCATTCTGACAGCCCTCTGCCTTCTTTTTCTACACCTAAGAACCCTTGGTTACCTTGGGCCCTCCTAATTAATACAGGATAATGTTATTTTAAGGTCAGATAACTAGCAATAATTAATTCTACCTGCCACTTTAATGCCCCTTTTGCATGTAAAGTATATATTCACAGGATCTGGAGACTGGGGGCGCATCTTTGGAGGAGGGATCATTATTCTGCCTACCACAATAACCCTTTTAAAAGCATTAAGAGAATGATGATTGAGTGATAGAAGAAAATCCATATGCAGACAGTAGGGAAATAAAAACCCAAAGTGTAACTCAAGAGTCATCTTAAACTAGGAGTTACAAATTTATATAACTTTAAGGACTAGCTCCACAGAGGAACTGTATCAGAACACACATTATGTTCTAACTGAGAATCATTTTAATGTCCTCCATTGAAGGGAAGACCTGGCCTCTTTGGTATCAACCTGTTAATTGGGACAAAACTCTTGAACAGAGAGTACTAAATCCACTCATCATTCAAGGAATAATTCAAGCACGACCTTCCTTAAGGCAGAAGCTCTCCCTACTCTCCAGGCAAAATTAATTCTCTTCCTTGGATCACTGTCCCTTGTGCTCTCCTTTCTAATGGCACTTATCATTCTGTAATGTAATTTCCTGTTTTTATGCCTGTCTCCCTACTGGATGATGAGGTACTTTTGAGGACAGGGACCATGACTTACACAACTTTGTATTCTAAGCACCTACCACAGTGACTAACATAAGGAAGATAGTCAATGTGTGTATTGAATGAAAACCTGTGGGGTGAATCAAGAGGATTCTAAACTTTAGTCTTAGAAAATAAAACTAGATGACAACAGCTTTCAAATTAGAACAGTGCACAATAAACTTCTAGGTTCTGGGGATGCATTTGAGAGAGGCAGGTAACTGGTAGAAACTAAGAAATTAAGAACATTTTCCTCTAATTGACTGCAGATTTAAAAAGCAAGATCAAAACACAGACAAGAAAGTTTACCTGCTATGATTTTATACATTTTCTACCACATTTAGCATATAAATGAATGGTACCAAAAAAAACCACCAAAACTACAGTTCCAGGAAGAGGACTAGGATACTATATAATTTGTAAGCAGACATAACTTTCAGTAAATTGATGATATACATTTAAAAAATGTTTTTAGACACAATTTTGCATTATACTTTATGAAAAAAATTAACACTAGTACAGCTGACTAGGAAGGAGAGAACATTTCTGAACTGCTTTCATCCTCCCTAAAAACTCAAGATAGATTTTGAAGTTTCATGACTTCCAAGTTACACTTGGGAGAAAAGGAAAACTAAAACTCCAACCTAGTTCTCTGAAAGAGGACATAGAAAGGAGAGACCAAGTAAAGACAAGAAGATGTAGTCTAATGTGCTTTCAAGTTTGTTTTTCCTCACTTCAAAATCTTTTCAACAAAATCCTTTTCCTTCCATACCTACTATATTAGTCTATTCTCACCCTACTATAAATAAATACCCAAAACTGGATAACTTACAAAGAAAAGAGGTTTAATCAGCTTGTGGTTCTGCTTGCTCTACAGGATTCTGCTTCTGGGGAGGCCTCAGGAAACTTACAATCATGGCAGAAGGGGAAGGGGAAGCAAGCACATCTTCACATGGCCAGTAGGAGAGAGAGGGGACAGAGGGTACTATTCACTTTTAAACAAGCAGATCTTGGGAGAACTGTACAAGACAGCATTAGGGAGATGGTACTAAACCTTTAGAAACCACCCCCATGATCCAGTCACTTCCCACCAGGCCCTTCCTCCCACACTGGAGATTACAATTCAACATGAGATTTGGGTGGGGACAAAAATCCAAACCATATCACCCATCAAGAACATGGTTGTTTTATTCCATATGTACTAGTCATTAAAAGTAGAGAAAACCAAGTGATGTAACAATTAAATAAACCTAAAGCTCAACACTGGTAAAGACTGATACAATAATTTGGCAATACCATTCTTTTTCAGTAAAGTTTGTTTTAATCTTTGTTAAAGGTAACTTTATTTCTGATTTCCACTTATGAACCAAGGAAATTACAGTAAAGTTATAGTAGAGAATTAGTAAGCTCACTTTTCTCCTCCTACTTATCATGACATACCATGAGCAACAGCCAGTTAGAAATGGTAAGTGAATGTGGGGACCATAGGCAAAACAGGGTGGGGTTCCAGGAGCAGAAAGATGGTAAGACTATGTGTGGCTAAGAAAGGTATGCAGAATTGGGAAGGAAAAAACAAATGAATGTCATTCAAAAATTTATGGTATTTTAAGGACAGGCAAAGAAAGAGGAATCCAATAAATCAATTGATAAGGATAAACTGAGAAGGTAGGAGGAGAATTATGAGAACAGTGTCAAGGAAACCATCAAGAAAAATATTTCAAGGAGCTAGTCAACAGTAGCACCAAATGCTGCAAGGAAAACAACATATGGTAAGGGAAGTAAGTGAAATAGACCAAATATTTCTATTGTCCATAGCACACAAGTAAGAATTAGCTTCTAGAAATATTAGAATCTTTCTCCATAAAGTTTACTTTTTAAGCATAGAGTCCTCTCTCAGATGCCTTCCTTATCCCAAATACATACATTCAAACATACACATACCTGTTGACACTTCACTAAAAATAAACTGGGGTCAGTTTTGATAAATGTTCATATAGGTAAGAGGAAGATAGAAAATGCAACTCTTCTTGTTATTTTCATTTTCATAAAGATCAGTGAACTAATTGGCTCCATTGATTTGGAAAAAGAAGCAACCGAAGCATTCAACCACAAAGCTGAGGGTTAGGACATGGTTAGCTGACAGCAACCCTGCCGTTTTTAGAGCTAGACAAAAGATTTTACCAGCTAATCAAAGGTAAGTTGTCTTCATTAGGTAAATCTCATTAAATTCAAGTATCTCAGAATATAACTTTCACTGAGTTTGAAGATCTAAGGCCATGGATTACAAGTATTGTGCCAAAGGGAAACAGAAAGCAAGAGGGAAGATAAAATTAATCACTATTTGTAAAGCATTTTATATTCAATACATGATGAAATAGAAAAGGCGGGTATTATTATTCTGGTTTTCATATATGGAGATAGTCTCAGAAGTTACATTTACAGCATAACCACATTATGCTGCCTTGTAAGGAGAGGGATAGAGCTGCAGATGGCATCATGATGACAATAGCAACACAACTAAGAATCCTTGAGGAAGAGCTCTATATCAGTCAAGTTTCCAATGCATATGAGTAAGTCTGAATTACTGAGGAATTCATATAGATGGGCATGCATTACAACAAACAACTTAGGAAAAAGGGTGAGTGACATGCTGCAGCTGACTCTCACTGGCTGACCAGAACCTACTGTGAGCTTCTCTTCCCAACTCTGTGTTCACTGTCATCATGTTGGCAGTTTGAAACCAGCCATAATGGGAATATTTATATCACAAAAATTAATACACATTACAATAATGGCTACTTTTGGTTTTCAGAGAAACAGTTGTAAATATCTACTAGCATATAACTGCGTATATTCCATTGTTCACACATGATCAAATTTATGTGCTGATAAATATAAAAATTAAGACTTGAATAGTTTGCAATATAATGTACTGCCAACACAATGGCTTAAGTAACTCATAATGCATAGAACATATATCTCTTTTCAAAAGTGTGTGTGTGTGTATATATATAAATAAAATATATATCTGATGAACATACACATATATATATATATTTTGAGACGGAGTTTCGCTCTTGTTGCCCAGGCTGGAGTGCAATGGCTCACCACAACCTCTGCCTCCCAGGTTCAACTGACTCTCCTGCCTCAACCTCCCAAGTAGCTGGGATTAGAGGCATGCACCACCATGCTCAGCTGATTTTGTATTTTTAGTAGAGACCAGGTTTTTCCATGTTGGTCAGGGTGGTTTCGAACTCCTGACCTCAGGTGATCTGCCTGCCTCAGCCTCCCAAAGTGCTGGGATTACAGGCGTGAGCCATCACACCCAGCCTGTTCATCAGATATTTATACAATTTTAGAAAAAAAATATTTTGTATTTGTTCTCAACCCTTCTGTTTACTGTGTCAAGTTATTTCCAGGTATTATATCACTTTATATTTTTACTTAAACAGAAAAGCATAGGGATTACCCATAGATACATTTTGTGGCGTGTTAGAAAAAGATCAGATGGGTCATAGCTGGTTGGGGGTCTCATCACGTATCTGCAGCTTCATAAGTGTAGCATTCGAACAAGTCACTTAGTCTTTCTGGGTCTCAGTTTTTTCATCAATGAAATGAATTACTGACATTTTCAAGTCATGTTCCATTGACCATTAGAGGATTGTGAATTTTTTTCCAAAGAATCCTAAAAAAAATTGTCTTAAATATCATTATTTAAATAAATTGTAAATGTTTTAAAAACTTTAATTAAAAGACTAGCACACCCAAATATGTCATACACCAAATGGTAATATATTAGAGACTATCAACTCATTAACTTGTACTGTCACTTTAACTTGTTTTTTGGCAGACATTAGAATGAATCTCCCTCTGGCGTATCTGTGTATACACTTAAATTTTGAGGCATCTTTGATTAGGATAATTATAACTCTGCACTGTTTTTGTTTTGTTTTGTTTAATTTAAAACTCTTGAACTCTTCAACCTCCTCCACCACCAAAAGAATATGCCTGGGCTAGCTTGACTGGAATACAGCCCAGTTACCGCCACGTCCCAGCTAAGGCCAGCCTCGATCAGCCAATAGCCTTCCAGCCCTCCATGTGAGCATGCCCAGCCCCATTCAGTAAATCTTCAGCTGACCATAAATACATGAGAAGCCTGGCAGAGACCTGTCTATCCCAGCACAAGTCAGCTGAACACAACAGAATCATGAGCCAACTGAATGTTTATTGTTATGTAAACTGTTATTTAAAAACCTCAAGCTAGTTTATTTCTGCTTTGATAAAAATTAGACAAACAATTATGCTACCTTAGCAACTGTGTCATGTTGTTAATGTGTCATGTTATAAATATTATGCTGACTGTAAGATTTCAGTTTCTTTCATCTAAATTTAATATTTATAGTAAGAAATAAGAATAGTAGCAATATATTCATCACAAGTCCATATAGAAACAAGTTTTTCCTCTCAGTCATCTTTCAAATTTCTAGATCAGTTTAGTTTCAACATTTTCAAGATTCTTTTGAACTTAAGACATAGTCAATCATATTACACACATCCAACATCTTTTTTCTTTCTGTGTTTCTTACTTTTCTTCCCTCCTTCCTTCCTTATTGAAAATCCTCCCACTTCATTTTTTTCTTGTCATATTGCACTGGCTCAGATAACTCCTAATTTTATTTAAAAAATGGACCTTCAGATATTTTCAATGTCTATATTTTTATCATAAGCTGAAGCAGTTATAAAGTTGTAATTTCCAATGTTTTTAAAACATTGACATAAAAATAAACCTGTTACACAGCCAATAAATAAATAAACTGTTACACTAATGTACAGTGACAGAAGTTAGGAAAGTCAAACCATGGTACCTTTGGAGAGAGGTTAATGACCATGGGGTATCATGAGGAAGTCTCTTGGCATGCGGACTCAATCTGGGTTTTAAAATTATATGGAAGAGTGTTAAATTCATTAAAAGTTATTGATTTGTACAAGTAATATTTTTCTACATTATTCTATGTATATTCCAATGTAAAATTTCCCAAAATATTTAACATTATATTTACATAAATATCACTGTAATCAGTTTAACTGTTAAGTAACTTTCTTGACATAGATGATAGCCACTACATGCACTTTTTAGCAAATATCTGTTTGCTATTTTATCAAATATCTATTTGCTATTTGCTATTTTATCAAATATCTATTTGCTAGTTGCTATTTTAGCAAACAGCAAATTTAGAAAATATCTTTTTTAGTAGTCACAATTCTACATCATTCCTTTTTATTCATGAATTCAAATTTCCAGTTCACTTGCCTCACAACATTTTATCCTATGTAATATGTTTTCAAGTTTCAAAGTTTTTGTGTATTATCTTGACATACTTCTGTGTGAAAAAAGAAGATACGTTAAATAAAAATGAATTAAAATTGGTAAACAAAATACAAGTTATTTTTATTTCCTATTACCAAAATACTCTATCTATTAAAGTTTTCTGCTAGGTTTTTTTGAGTGGTAACTCATTTGTATGAATATAAGCTCAAGAAAACATATTCATATAAGTAAATATATGAAAATAAAATAAATTTTTTAAAATAATATTATACAATTCTTTGAAATATATATCCCCCCCCAAAAAATCTTATAGTGACCTATGGCCATACATTAATAAACTCTTAAATTTGATTTTAAATTTGTTTAAAACTAGAAAACACCTGACTTGCAAAAGGATTTATAACCCAGTCAGCTGTGTCATTCACTTTTCAATTTTTGGAAAGTCAAAAAGGTTTTTAATCAAGATTTTTCATAAAACCACAAATTATAAGTATTTCTCTCTCAAGTTACAGTACTTTGTTTAATGCAATTATAGTCAAACGAGGTTGAAAAATGGAAACATAGTTACTTATAATAACCATTGTCAAAATATTTTTAATAAAATGCTTTTTTTCACTTTTTTTATTATATGAGTGGAACATGCAGGTTCGTTACATAGATATACACGTGCCACGGTGGTTTGTTGCACCCATCATCCCATCATCTACATTAGGTATTTCTTTTAATGGTATCCCTCCTTGCCCCCAACTCCCTGACAGGCCCCAGTGTTTGATGTTCCCCTCCCTGTGGCCATATGTTCTCATTGTTCAACTGCCACTTATGAGTGAGAACATGTGGTGTTTGGTTTTCTGTTCCTGTGTTAGTTTGCTGAGAATGATGGTTTCCAGCTTCATCCATGCCCCTGCAAAGGACATAAACTCATTCTTTTTTATGGCTGCATAGTATTCCATAGTGTATATGTGCCACAATTTCTTTACCCAGTCTAACACTGATGGACATTTGGGTTGGTTCCAAGTCTTTGCTATTGTGAATAGTGGTGCAACAAACATACATGTGCATGTGTCTTTAGAGTAGCATAATTTATAATCCTATGGGTATATACCAAGTAATGGGATTTCTGGGCCAAATGGTATTTCTTGAGGAATCACCACACTGTCTTCCACAATAGGTGAACTAATTTACACTCCCACCAACAGTGTAAAAGCCATCTGCTGTTTCCTGACTTTTTAATGATCGCCATTCTAACTGGCATGATATGGCATCTCATTGTGGTTTTGATTTGCACTTTTCTAATGACCAGTGATGATGAGCTTTTTTACATGTTTGTTGGATGCATGAATGTCTTCTTTTGAGAAGTGTCTGTTCATATCCTTTGCCCACTTTTTGATGGGGTTGTTTGTTTTTTTCCTGTAAATTTGTTTAAGTTCCTTGTAGATGCTGGATATTAGCCCTTTGTCATATGGATAGATTGCAAAAATTTTCTCCCATTCTGTAGGTGGCCTATTCACTCTGATGATAGTTTCTTTTGCTGTGCGGAAGCTCTTTCGTTTAATTAGATCCCATTTGTCAGTTTTGGCTTTTGTTGCCCTTGCTTTTGGTGTTTTACTCATGAAGTCTTTGCCTATGCCTATGTCCTGAATGGTATTGCCTAGGTTTTCTTCTAGGGTTTTTATGGTTTTAGGTCTTCTGTTTAAATCTTTTTTTTTTTTTTTTGAGATGGAGTCTTGCTCTGTTGCCCAGGTTGGAGTGCAGTGGCACAATCTCGGCTCACTGCAAGTTCCACCTCCTGGGTTCACGCCATTCTCCTGCCTCAGCCTCCTGAGTAGCTGGGACTACAGGCATCTGCCACCACACCCAGCTAATTTTTTGTATTTTCACAAAAAATTTTCACCATGTTAGCCAGGATGGTCTCGATCTCCTGACCTCATGATCCACCCACCTCGTCCTCCCAAAGTGCTGGAATTACAAGTGTGAGCCACTGTGTGTGGCCCTGTTTAAATCTTTAATCCATTTTGAGTTAATTTTTGTATAAGGTGTAAGGAAGGGGCCCAGTTTCAGTTTTATTCCTACGGCTAGCCAGTTTTCCGACCACCATTTATTAAATAGGGAACTCTTTCCCCATTGCTTGTTTTCGTCAGGTTTATCAAAGATCAGGTGGTTGTAGATGTGTGGTGTTATTTCTGAGGCCTCTGTTTTGTTCAATTGGTCTATATATCTGTTTTGGTACCAGTACTATGCTATTTTGGTTACTGTAGCTTTGTAGTACAGTTTGAAGTCAGGTAGCATGATGCCTCCAGCTTTGTTCTTTTGGCTTAGGATTGTCTTGGCTGTATGGCATCTTTTTGTGTTCCATATGAAATTTAAAGAAGTTTTTTCTAATTTTGTGAGGAAAGTCAATGGTAGCTTGATGGGGTGTCTCCTGAATACAGCACACTCCTGGGTCTTGACTCTTTATCCAATTTGCCAGTCTGTGCCTTTTAATTGGGGCATTTAGCCCATTTACATTTAAGGTTAATATTGTTACGTATGCATTTGATCCTGTCATTATGATACTAGCTGGTTATTTTGCCCATTAGGTGATGCAGTTTTTTCACAGTGTCAATGGTCTTTACATTTTGGTTTGTTTTTCAGTGGCTGGTACTGGTTTTCCTTTCCATATTTAGTGCTTCCTTCAGGAGCTCTTGTAAGGCAGGCCTGGTGGTGACAATATCCCTCAGGATTTGCTTGTCTGTAAAGGATTTTATTTCTCCTTCACTTATGAAGCTTAGTTTGGCTGGATATGAAATTCTGGGTTGAAAATTCTTTTCTTTAAGAATGTTGAATATTGACCGCCACTCTCTTCTGGATTGTAGAGTTTCTGCAGAGAGATCACCTGTTAGTCTGATGGGCTTCCCTTTGTGGGTAACCCAGTCTTTCTCTCTGGCTGCCCTTAACATTTTTTCCTTCATTTCAACCTTGGTGAATCTGACGATTATGTGTCCTGGGGTTGCTCTTCTCGAGGAATATCTTTGTGGTGTTCTCTGTATTTTCTGAATTTGAATGTCGGCCTGTCTTGCTAGGTTGGGGAAGTTCTCCTGGATAATATCCTGAAGTGTGTTTTCCAACTTGGTTCCATTCTCCCCATCAATTTCAGGTATGCCAACACCAATCAAATGTAGGTTTGGTCTTTTCACATAGTCCCATAATTCTTGGAGGCTTTGTTTGTTCTTTTTCATTCTTTTTTCTCTAATCTTGTCTTCAAGCTTTATCTCTAATATCTCTTCTTCTGCTTGATCAGTTTGGCTATGATATTTGCATATGCTTCATGAAGTTCTCGTGCTCTGTTTTTCAGCTCCATCAGGTCATTTATGTACTTCTCTAAACTGGTCATTCTAGTTAGCAATTCCTCTAATATTTTATCATTGTTCTTAGTTTCCTTGCATTGGGTTAGAACATGCTCCTTTAGCTCAGAGGAGTTTGTTATTACCCATCTTCTGAAGCCTACTTCTGTCAATTCATCAAACTCGTTCTCCATCCAGTTTTGTTCCCTTGCTTGTGAGGAGTTGTGATCCTATGGAGAAGAGGCACTCTGGTTTTTGGAATTTTCAGCCTTTTTGTGCTGGTTTTTCCTCATCTTCAAGGATTTATATACCTTTAGTCTTTGCTGTTGGTGATCTTCAGATGAAGTTTTTGCATGATCATCCTTTTTGTTGATGTTGATGCTATTACTTTCTGTTTGTTAGTTTTCCTTCTAAGAGTGAGGCCCTTCTTCTGCAGGTCTGCTGGAGTTTGCTGGGATCCACTCCAGACCCTGTTTGCCTGGGTATCACCAGCGGAGGCTGCATAACAGCAAAGATTGCTGCCTGCTCCTTCCTCTAGAAGCTTCATATCAGAGGGGCACCCACCAGATGCCAGCCAGAGCTCTCCTGTATGAGGTGTCTGTCAATTCCTGCTGGGAGTTGTCTCCACTTCAGGAGGCACAGGAGTCAGGGACCCACTTGAGGAGGCAGTCTGTCCCCTAGCAGAGCTCGAACACTGTGCTGGGACATCCACTGCTATCTTCATAGCTGGCAGGCAGGAATGTTTAAGTCTGCTGAAGCTGTGCCCACAGCTGCTCCTTTCCCCAGGTGCTCTGTCCCACAGAGATGGGAGTTTTATCTATAAGCCCCTGGCTGGGACTGCTGCCTTTCTTTCAGAGATGCCCTGCCCAGAGAGGAGGAATCTAGAGAGGCAGTCTGGCTACAGTGGCTTTGCAGCACTGAGGTGGGCTCTGCCCAGTCCAAACTTCCCAGTGGCTTTGTTTACACTGTGAGGGGAAAGCCACACTCAAGCCTCAGTAATGGTGGATGCCCCTCCCCCCACCAAGCTCGAGCATCCCAGGTCAACTTCAGACTGCTGTGCTGGCAGCAAGAATTTCAAGCCAGTGGATCTTAGCTTGCTGGGCTCCATGGGGGTATGGGGGTGGGATCTGCTGAGCAAGACCACTTGGCTCCCTGGCTTCAACCCCCTTTCCATGGGAATGAACAGTTCCGTCTCTCTAGTTTTCCAGGTGCCACTGGGGTATTAAAAAAAAAAAAAAAAAAAAAAAAAAAACTCCTGAAGCTATCTCAGTGTCTGCCCAAATGGCCACCCAGGTTTGTGCTTGAAACCCAGGGCCTTTGTGGTGTAGGCACCCGAGGGAATTTCCTGGTCTGTGGGTTATGAAGACCATGGGAAAAGCTGGGCTGGATAGCACTGTCCCTTACAGCACAGTCCCTCATGGCCTCCCTCGGTCACGGGAATTGCCTGACCCCTTGTGCTTCCCTGATGAGGCGATGCCCCACCCTGCTTCTGCTCACCCTCCGTGGGCTGCACCCACTGGCTAACCAGTCCCAATGAGATGAACTGGGTACCTCAGTTGGAAATGCAGAAATCACCTGCCTTCTGTGTTGGTCTCGCTGGGAGCTGCAGAACGAAGCTGTTCCTATTTGGCCATCTTGCCCAGGAATCTGATAAAATGCTTTTATTTTATCATTTGTTTTAAATATATTTTCTTCAATACCATGGACATACTTATTTAGCTCATTCAATGTATGGAAAATTCCTGCCATGTCATCTTGTTGCAAAGGCTGATTTTGGACTAGGCTGAAACAAGTGAGGTGTTTAGGGTACAAAATTTAAAGAGGCATCACATTCAGGGTGATGTTTCCTTAAATTCTGTGCTCTGGGCACCTTATTTACCTCTCCCTAGTGCTGACTCTGCCTCATTGTCAAAAGAATGGACCAAATCAAACATACTTTGTATGACTGTCATTTTCAATTTAAATAAATAGTAATACATATTCTTATAGAGAGATAGAAGACAGACTGCCTAAGAATGAGCTTTGTCATAAGTGTGTCACCTGGAGAAAATAGCCTCAGTATTCCTTTCATGCACTTGCTTTGCTTTGTTTTCAAAGAACTCTCTCATAACAAAGGGACAAAGAATAATCAGTGGATGAAAAGTCTTGAATGTTTAACAAGTTTCTTTGTTGCTTTTCCAGGCTGGAAAGTCAAACTTTGTATTTGTGAAGAGAGTGCACCCTTGTAGGCGCTTGGCCTTATACAGTTGGACTTGTTTCCAGCTGCTGACCCGGCATGAAAACTTCAGCCTCATCCTTTACACAATCCTATATCTCATAAACCTCAATGGGCCAGGTTACTACGTTCACTTTACCCTTCCCAAATGACTGTGATTTCTCTCTAGGTTTTTATTATCTAGGGATTCCATTTTCTCAGTTACATGACTATTTTATTCAAGCTTTTTGTAGTTTTCCATCATTTCTGTATGTTAGAATCAGGAAGAGGGCCGATTCATGTCAGGTAAATCTTCTATGAGGCCAGACATCTCCTCATTGATTTTACAATAATTAAAAGTCAGTGGCAACTTATTATCTATTGCTACACAGCAAATTAAACCAAACCTTAATGGTTTAAAGCAGCAGTAAATATTTATTATCTCTCGTGATTTGTCTGTAGGTTAAAAATTCAGGAGTGGCTTAGCTAAGTGGTCCTGGCTCAGGTGCCTTACGAAGTCGCCCACCCTTAAATTCCTTAGAGGGCCTTTTATCTCACCATCTGGTTCTCTAACTACTTCACAAAGCATTTTATAGTCACACCCTCAGCTTCATCTTTATACTATATCTTCCTGAGAGTACCCTGAATTTGATCTTTGTTCAAAAGCCAATTTTTTTAAATTTTAGCATTGTTTGCCATCCAAAGAGGCTGCAAACCTTAAAATCCACCGGGTCTTCACTGCTTTATATATTATAATTTTTCTCTGACTTGTTTCTCTCCTCTTGTATTTTACTAGAAGCAAGAAGAGAAGAACAGGAGGCACCTTCAACACTCTGCCCAGAAATCTCCTTAACTAGATATCCCTTTTGATTAAAGTACCTTTACCGCATTACCACAGGTGACAATGTTGCTAAACTTCCTGCCACAAGTTGGCAAGGATCCCCTTTCTTCTAGTTTCAAAAAATAATTTTTCTTTCTTTCCTATAAGCCCTTCCCAAAAGCCTCGCTGAGGGCATTCAAATTTCTCTAACAGTCTCTTCAGAGCCCTTCAGGCTTTCCTAATATTCTCAAAAAAGTTTTTTCAGTGTCCACCTACCCACAGAGCCCAATGCCATTCCTATGTTTTTTTAGCTTTTTCTTCTGGCAAGATCTTTGATAAAAATCAGCATTAGTTATCTATTGCAGTATAACTCATCACCCCAAAACTTAGTGACCTAAAACAGCAATGATGACTTACTATCTTTCACAATTTCTGAGGGTCAGGAATTCAGGAGCAGCTTGACTGGGTGGTTCTGGCCTGACGCCTATCATAAGATTGTAGTCTGATGAGGGCCAGGGCTGCAGTCGTTGAAAGCTTAACTGAGGCTGAGGGATCTGCTTCCTAGGTGGCTCACTCTCATGGCATGCTGGTGCTGGTTTTCAGTAGGAGGCCTCAGTTTTCCTCCCTATGAAAAACTGTCCCTCCACAGGACTACTTGAGTATTTTCACATCATAGTAACTGGTCTGCCCCAGTGTGGGCAATATAAGAACAAGAGCAACCGGGCAGGAGCTGCATCCTCTCTGCAACCTAGCTTTGGAAGAAACATAGCATCATTTTTGCCACATTCTCTGTTGAAAGTGAATCACTAAGTCTGGCCCACCTTCAAGGGAAGGGGCATTAAACTCCATTTTTTGAAGGAAGGAGGATGAAAGAATTTGTGACCATATCTTTAAAACCATAACATGTAAAGTCTACAGTAAACTTCTGATAATAAAACTATACTTATCAATTTTTATTTGGAAAAATTTTTATACTTCCTTAAGAATCTCAAAGGCATTAGGAGATGAGAAGAATTAGGCTGAGGCTCTCCATCTGTATCTGCTGAAGGTCTCTGTACCCATTTTCTGATAGAGAGAAAAAAAAATAACCCACAAAAGGACAAAAGCGAGGATGAGTGCCTGCAGGAGCGCAAAAGGACAAATGGCCAATCAACTCACACAAAATACAAATTTGACCCCACATCAAACTTTGCTAATAATTAGCAAAGAGTGCCAAAAAGGAGCTACCACACATATCACATCAATATTTAGGAGGTCCTAAATGCACACTTCCACACTGGGATGAGATCTGGTTTTGTTCAACTAGCATAGGGTATAAGCTAACATGGAAACCTTACTCAGTTTGGGACCCTCTAAGTCTTTATACCTCATTAACTAACTTCTGCCTTTAAGTGTAGCTGCATCACATCAATCCACAAAGTGCAGGTTTACACACACACACACACACACATCCAGAAATCCCAAAAATATTCCTTAGTTTAATCATCAGTAAATTATAAATCCCTACTTAAACTCATTTATCTTCAGGTTTATCAATTCTGTCAGCCAATGCTCATACAAACTGCCTGCAGTGTCCTGGAGGAAAGAGAACCACTCTTAACCTTTTCTTTCTCAGCGAGAGTTAAGGGAATCCACAGAGTGGAAGTCATTGGACATTCTTCTTTTGATTTTTTTATTTTCCAATTTCATTTTCTGATTTAATCATTTCAATCCTATAGTTTAAGTAAATTCATCTAAAATTCCTTCCAATTTAACTACCCTCTCTTAAAGAATTTTACAGGTAAAGTTTTTCATGTTATTATGGAAATATAAGCATATATATTTTTCCCTTATTTCCTTTTAAATTTTCTTTTCTGCCTCCCACACCACCCTGCAATTTGCTTTCTGTACCCTTAACTTTCATCTCTGCTCTAAAGTTCTTTATGATCAGTTTTAAAGTACTAAAATATTCATGGGAAACTACTATAATCTCTTTAATACTAAGTAAGTTCTTTGACAATGGCCAGGCTTGGGGAAAACATAATTAATGAGTCAGCTAGAGGAGTTTCTAAGGAAATTAGTTTTAAATAGATGGTAGTAATTAATCAGTAAAAACAAATACCTGATGGAAGGAGGGAGGTTTCCCTGGTGATTCGAAAAGAACAATTAAGGCTGAATTTGGAATATTGACCTGTGTGCATGCTGTGGTGGTAATCTCTCCTTTCTGGCCTTTGAGAAGCTAAATGGAGCATAAAGCAATCTTTCCATGACTTAAATAAGTACAGGGCAAGCATGCTGCATAGAGGGTAGCAGCATTAGACAGCTTAGAAAGACTTACAGTTAAAGCAAAAGTGTATGAGCTTTAACACCTAGAAGGGGTTGCTAGAGGTCTCAGAGCCATGACTGAGTTTCAAACAAGCAAGGAAATATTGAGAGTGCATTGTTAATTAAAATACAGGCCCAGAGCTAGGACTGGATCAGGTAAAAATCTGTTTTTCAGGCTGAACTCAGACTTCTCCACAACCTAAAACGAGATGGAATAAAATAATGTTTAGGTTCTAGGTAAAAATAATTGTGGATCAAGGTAAGCTGTTTTCATGTGTTTGGGCAAAAGCAAGGTATTTGTGAGTATGTAAGGATTCAGAAAAAAAAATTTTAAAGGATGAAACTGGTATGAAAGGACTGCTAGTGAGCATGAGGACTTAAACGTCAATTTTAATAATGGCACAACAATAGATGCATGTACTAAAACGATTTTTAAAAGGGAAAATATGTAATTTAAAATAATGAGTAAAATCTAACTAAAATCTTATTTCAAATAGGAATTAGACAAAATCAGGAAAAAGTAAGAGGAAGACAAATTCTTTAACTTTTAAGAAGTTTTTTTACATTTCATACAAAGAAATATTTCGGGGGCTTAAAAAAGGAAAAGCATTCACTGGTAACATTTAAAACAAGATACACAGGCATGGCCTTTTAATTTGGTATAAGTAGAAAATAAGTTATGAAAATAAATGTAAATTATTTATATTAAGTTATTAGGATGCAGACTCTTCTTAATTGGGCTTAAAAATAAACTTCAACTTCAGAGTGCTTATAATAAACACATTAAAAATAAATTACATAGAATCAATAAATTTAAATGATTAGCAAAGTAAACTGCATTTGAGCACAAATAAAATTAGGAAAGGAAATACTAGTATCAGTCAACATAGAATTATAGCTTAAAAGTTATATTACAGCCGGGCGCGGTGGCTCACGCCTGTAATCCCAGCACTTTGGGAGGCTGAGGCGGGCGGATCACAAGGTCACGAGATCGAGACCATCCTGTCTAACACGGTGAAACCCCTTCTGTACTAAAAATACAAAAAAAAAAAAAAAAAAAATAGCTGGGCGTGATGGCGGGCACCTGTAGTCCCAGCTACTCCGGAGGCTGAGACAGGAGAATGGTGTGAACTTGGGAGGCAGAGCTTGCAGTGAGCCAAGATCGTGCCACTGTATTAAGACCTGATATTTATTCACTTTAAAAGCTTATAACAAAGCATTAAAATATATGAAATAAACACAAAAATGCACAAAGTATTAAAAATATAACTGCTTGGTAGACTACATAGTTTCAGTCTAAGACTTACAGAGTAGGTTTAAAAAAAAAGATGAAAACAGAATAAAACTGAATTATTACATTAGAACATCATCTGTTAGATAACCTAAGTAGTGAATGTACCCAAACAATTCAATTGTTCTAAAACTGTTTTTTAAATTCTTTGGGACAGCTGATGGCATGTGGTGATCTGGGAGGAGGGTGACCCCTGGCTGATTCCTCTGGAGCTCAGTCCACACAAACCAAATGCCAGGGATGTGGATCCAAAACGGTTATCACAGCAAGGTAGTCAGCTACAAACATGCAATGATGTTCCTCATTTACATATTTTTTAGAATTATGAATATTGTAAAGTGGCCACTGAATTAGCTTCAGCATACTACATGAATGAGCATACATTTTCTTACTACTCCTTCAATTCCTCTACAAAACTGAGTAAGGTTGCATTTCCTGATTCAGAGGTTGCATTTCCTGATTCAGAGGTTGTAACTAAAATGTCCTGTTGGGCAAACAAAAAAGGAAATTTAGATAACAGATGTGTAGCTTCTGACAGTGCAGGTCTGACTCTTACCAAGGATTCTTCTTTCTATAGTACATCACATGAGACATCACAGAAACAAGAACAATAAAACGTTACCCCTGGCTGTTGTTAGGTACTTAGATTTGAAAAATGGAGCTTCAAATCATCTTGATTTCTTTTTTCTTTTTTTTTTTTTTGTTTTTTTTTTCTGTCGTTGTTGTTGTTATTGTTGATTCATTTTTTGAGATGGAGTCTCACTCTGTCGCCCAGGCTGGAGGGCAGTGGTGCGATCTCAGCTCACTGCAACCTCTGCCTCCCAGGTTCAAGTGATTCTCCCGCCTCAGCCTCCTGAATAGCTGGGATTACAGGCACCTGCCACCACGCCCAACTAATTTTTGCATTTTTAGTAGAGGCGGGGTTTCACCATGTTGGCCAGGCTGGTCTCAAACTCCTGACCTCAAGTGATCCACCTGCCTCAGCCTCCCAAAGTGCTGGGATTACAGGTGTGAGGCACCATGCCCATTCCATCTTGATTTCTATAAAGATTTTAATGGAACTACAAAAATTAATAAATAAAATATTGTTGATCCCTGTCCAAATACAAAGTAAACATTGCTCATTCATTTGGCTTGAATATTTGTCCCCTCTAAAACTCATGTTGCAATTTATCCATGTGACAATATTGACAGATGGGGCCTTCAAGAGGTGATTGGATCATGAGGGCTCTACCCACATGAATGGACTAATGGATGAATGAGTTAATGGACTGATGGGTTATCATGGAAGGAGAACTGGTGGCTTTTTAAGAAGAGGAAGAGAGACTTAAACTAGAATGTTAGCATGCTTAGCCCCCTTGCTATGTGGTGGCTTGCACCACCTCAGGACCCTGCAGAGTCCCCACCAGGAAGAACGTCTTCACCAGATGCACCCCATTGACCTTGGGTTTCGCAGCCTCCAAAACCATAAGAAATAGATTTTATTTCTTATAAGTTACCCACTTATATGTATTCTGCTATATGCAACAGAAAATGGATCAAGATACTTATCTATTTGCATATTCAGCAGACAGTATATATATATACACATACACACACATATTATATATATGCAAATTCCATTCAACTTATAAACTTCCTACCAAAGAAAATTAAAGATCTTGCTGGCTAAATGTCCTGCACACCTTGTAAACAATACTGCTTAAAAGGACTGTGATTTGCTTCCCTTCCATAATGAAAGTTGTGGATCACTTTTCAATTTCCTCAAAATGTGCAGAAGCACTTAAGTTTTCTTTACTTTGTAGAAATGGAAGGAGGTAGCCTCCCTAGACATGTGCCTACAAGATGACTATAATTTTTGCTTTCCATAGATGTTAAAATATTGGCGTGCCCTAAAATCATATTTGCAAAGCATAGGACAAAAAGAGTATCCTTCTCTAATTTGCAAATGCATTGAGGATGAGAATGGAGAGAAGTATGGAAACAGAAATGCATGCACTGTTTCTCCAAAAATGTTTGGTGGTCTATGAAGAGACCATAAGGAACCTAGGAAAGCATGTACTGACTGCACTTGAGCTGTTGAAAGTTATGTGGAGATTGCAACAAAAACACATACAATGCAAAATAAAAAAAGTCATTTAAAAAAATAGGGCTGTTTCAGAAGTAAAAAAACAAAGTCACTAGAAAAGGGAAACCAAGTTAAACAGGACTTTCTCATTCCTTTACTAAAATGGTAACTTACATGAAATCCAACTTCAATTTCACAAGTTCAAATTACTTCTATGCTTCATAACCATTTTCCATGACAAAAAGAGGCTTAACTTATGATAATAACATCCAATGTGTTCTGGAATATCTAAACATGAGGGAAATTTTAGACATGGAGGGCCTACCTGATGGATTTACAGATGAAAGGAACTTGATTGACAAACAGCTACCAAAATACTCCTGTAGATACAAACCGGATAGGCATTTTTAGTGAAGTGGAAACTAAGTTCTATAAATCTAAACATTTGCTGTTTACTAGGGAGTAAAATTCTAAGAATTCCATGCTAAAACACTTTTCTTGAGAGAATATTTAGCTTGATGTCATTTCATTTAACTGCCACTAGGAAACAGTGTAATGTGGTCTTAAAGGGGCAGAGATGCAAGTCAAAATAAATTTTATATTTCTGTTTGAGTTCTACCACTATATAAAAGAAGAGAAGAGTATCTGGGAGGCTGCTGGCACTTCAGAGAAATGTTACTGAAAAGAAAACAGAAATATCAAAAACATCTTACTGGTGTATCTTGCAACAGAAAGAAATATGTCATTGTTAATTTTATTAATTTTATTGAATATAATGTTTGGTTAACTAATCCCATTTTATTTACATTCATTTTTTTAAAGGTATTTTATTTACTTAGCTTAAGAATACACAATAACACAACTTACAAAAGTAGAATATCCAAAGAGTTAAAATCTCTAACAGAAATATTATAAAAATAGTGTTATATTTTTGTTGTCTATATCAATTGCTTAATTAGTCCTATTATTAATTACTAATTTCAACCATTAACTAGTTCTATTGTTTTTAAATAATATGCATGTATTTATATTTACATTTCTTACATGTATGTAACAGAAAAGTAATACAGAATAATACAATTTCAAATCAATACCTATATTTTATATATTTGCTATAATATATGTGTATACTTATTATATATTATATACTTTTTGGTATGAATGGAATGATTGTGATGATTTTATTGTGACCAACTTCTGACAGTATCCGGGGTGACACTCTCAGAAGCTGGTCATACTAAATTCTTCACAAGCAAGGATGGTATATCCTAAGAATGTCAAGATGGTTTATTAAATCTGTTAGTGGTCACATAAAAAGATGCTCAAAATCATTCATCAGGGAAATGTAAATTAAAACTATAATGATACCACAACACATGCACTATAATGGTTAAAATTTTAAAAGTTGACAACATAAAATGTTGGAGAGGAAGTAGAGTAATTAGAATTCTCAGATATTGTTGATGGGAATGTAAACTAGTAAAACTACATAGAAAAAATGTGTGGCTTTTTTTGAGTGTTAAACATACACTTATGAATATTCATAAGTTTTTATCAAAAAGAAATAGCACATCAAAAAGATGTGCGCATGAATGCTTACAGCAATTTTATGCATAATAGACACAAACTTGAAACAACCTACGTATCCATCAACAAGTGATTAGAGAAACAAAATATGTGGCATATCCCCACTGTGAAATACTACTCAGCAACAAAAAGGAATAGGATGCTAAAATATGCAACAACATAAATGAATCTTGCTATGGTTCGAATGTCTGTGTCCCTTTAAAATTCATATTTAAACCTCACCCCTCGGCCACCGCACTGTCTGGGAAGTTAGGAGTGCCTCTGCCCAGCCCCCCGCACCATCTGGGAAGTGAGCAGCGCCTTTCTCTGCCTGGCCCGCCCCACTGGGAAGTGTGGAGCGCCTCTGCCCAGCTGCCGTGCAACCCTCCGGGTGTGAAGAGGCAGCCTTGTGTGTGATCTTTCTGCCCTCCCCAAGTTTGCATTTTCGACAGTAAAGTTTACTTTTAAATTAAAAGATTAAAAACAAAACAAAACAAAACACCTCATCTCCATTGTGGGGTACTAAGAGGTGGGCCCTTTAGGAGGTGATTAGGTCATGAGGGCTCTTCCTTCATGAATGAAATTAGTACTCTTACCAAAGAAACTTAAAGCTTTCACCCCTTATGCCATGTGAAGATGCAGCAACGAGGTGCCATCTTTGAAGCAGAAAACCAGTCCTTATCAGACATCAGATCTGCAGGTGCCTTGATCTTGGACTTCCCAGGCTCCGGAACTGGGAGGAATAAATTTCTGTTGTTTATAAATTACCCAATCTAAGTTATTTTGTTATAGCAGCATGAGTGAACTAAGAGAAATCTCAAACTCATTCTGCTAAGTGAAAGAAACTAGAGATAACAGTTGCTTTGATTCTATGTATATAAAATTCTAGAAAATGTAAATTAATCTATACTGATAAAAACAAAACAGTGACTGGCTGGAGCCTGGAGCAAAGTGACAGATTTTCTACAGGGGGGCACAAAGAATCTATTAGGGATGATGGAAATATATTGCAGCTGTGCTTTCACAGAGAAATACATCTGTCAAAATTTATCAAATTGTGTGATGTTTTTATTTAAATGATGTATTTTCTTTTACATAAATTATAACTCAAAGTTTAGTTAAAAATAAAATTTCAATAAACACAAAATAAGTAACTCTATCAACATAGGTTGATAGAGAGAAACAGCATGATCATGCTAATAAGGCCTGAAGGCATTTGGAAAAACTCAATAGCAATTCTTGATTTTTTTTTAAAAAAGGAAAGTATAGCAGATAAGACACATCTAAAGTCAACATTCAGCAATAATCTCAGTTGTGGACACTACACACATTCTCTCTGAAATTAGTGGTAAGAGTGGCTATCATTCCCTACATTAGTAGTCATTGTATATCTACTAAAAACAGAGAATTAGAGCAAAACAAAGCAATGAACATGAATCCAACAAAAAATTATACAACTTTCAAAATAATTGGATGAAAAATAAGACCATAAGAATAAAGTTTTACATGTTAACAATAGCCAGCTTAAAAAAAAAAGAAAATGGGAGATAAATCCTGCTCATCGTTGATAATTGTAGCCCAAAACATAAAATACTAACAAGCAATCTTACAATGTAAAGTATAATACACTTATAAAGAAAAGTAAAAACATAGAGACACAAAAGCAGTTTTGAAAAACTGTACAGATATTCTGTCTTAGATAAGACAGAAGTAAATTATCCACAAATTAATTTATCATTTTAATTCAGTGCCAATCAAAACCCACTCTGGTAAAATAAAAAAGAGATCCTAAGTTAATCTAGAAGATAAATGGATTATACTACCCAAGAAGAAGATTCTAAAAATACAGTATAACAAAGAATTTTCCATAATACATAGGAAAATTATACATCTACAATAATCAAAAACATGTAAACAGAAACTGAACAGTTTAGCCAAAAACACACCCTAGTATATATCAGAACCTAATATACAATAAATGTGCCATCAAAATAAATGTGAAGACCAAATGATGCCAAAGCATCAGTTAACTATTTTTAAATGATTTTAAATTAGGTAAAAAACACATGTCATACACTAAAAGAAATTACAATGAATTAACAAGTTAAAGGTTTGTTATTTAAAAAAAACTAAAGCTTAAACAAATATTTTAAAATATAGGTGAATACAGATAACTTCTAATGTGAGAGTACTAATTATTAAAACAATGGGGAAAGTTAACTGATAAATAATTATAGGTTTAAATACATTTTTTAAATTATCCTTTAAGTGTGAAATTGCAAAAGTGACACATACTGTAAGTACAATTTTATAGAGTAGAAAGCACTCATTTTCCCTTGCCCATGCCAATCTATCACACCTCCCAGAACTAAAATCTATTATTAATTAGGTGTGTATCTTCCTAAGTTTTTTCCTACATTACATGAATATTTTTAATATGAATAAACAGTATTTTTAAATTTTTATTCTGAAATAATTATAGATTCACAGGAAGATATTAAGAAATGTACAGGGAGGTCCTGTGTACACTTAACACAGCCTCCCCTACGTAGGTAACATCTTGCATCAACATAGTGTAAGTATCAAAACCAGGAAACTGACATTGGTACAAAGCACGGAGCTAATTCAGATTTCACCAGTGTGATGGGTGGGTCTATGCAATTTTATCACATATGTAGATCTATGGAACAACCACCACAGTCAAGAAATGTGAGCATTCCATTTCCACAGGCTCCCTCGTACTATCCTTTTATCCACATCCACATCCTCCTCCTCCCATTCCTAACTCTTGGTGACCAACAGTCCCTTCTCCCTATCTACAGTTATAATAACATATGAATGTTTTGTAAATGGAATCATGCAATATGTATCCTATTGAGATTGGCTTTTTTCACTTAGCATAACTACCTTCATGTTCTTCCAAGTTGCTGTATGTATCAGTAGTTTTCCTTTTATTGCTGAGTAGTATCCCATGGTATAGACATATGAAAGTTTATTTAACCATTCACCCTTTAAAAGAAATTTGGGTAATTTCCAGTTTTCTGCTATTAAAAACAAAGCCTCTATAAACATTCATGTACAAGTTTCCATATAAAATGTTTCTCTATTAAGTTAAAACCTCCTTAAGTTTTAAATTCCCAAGAATGCAATTGTTAGGTCATATGGTAATTATTCTTTTTCTGGAGGGGGGAATTGCTAAACTCTTTTTCCAGAAAAGCTGTAACATTTTACATTTCTACTAACAATATGTGAGTAATCCAGTTTCCCTGCATTTGATGTTATTATTTTTTATTTTAGCCATTCTGATAGTATGTAGTGATAGCTTATTGTGGTTTTAATTTGTATTTCCCTGGTGGCTCATGATGTTGAACATCTTTTCATGTGCTTATTTACCATCTCTGTTTCCTCTTTGGTAATATGTACATTCATGTCTTTTGCCCATTTTCTAATTGAATTGTTTGTTTTTACTGTTGAGTTTTCTGAGTTCTTTCTATAGGTATTATGTATTTTAGATACTAGCTCTATGTCAGATATGTGGTTTGCAAATATTTTCTCCCACTCTGTAGGTTGTCTTTTCATCCTCTTCACTTGGGCTTTCACGGAGCCAGTATTTTCAATGTGATGGGATTCAATTTATCAATTTTTCCTTTTATAGACTATGCTTTTGGTGTCAAGTCTAAAAGTTCTTTTCTTAGTTCTAGGTCCCAAAGATTTTCTCCTATGTTTGTTTCTGAAAGTTTTATAGTATTATGATCTACATTATTTATTTTATGAGGGTTTTTGTATAAGATGTGAGATTTAATTGAAGTCCTTTTTTCTTTTTGGTTGATGGCGGTCGCAGTGCTCTACACCATTTCTTGAAAATGCTTTCCCTCTCCCACTGAGTCACCTTTGCTTCCTGACCCAAAATTAATTGGTTATATTCATGTGGGTTTGTTTGTTTGTTTGTTTTGAGACGGAGTCTTGCTCTGTCGCCCAGGCTGGAGTAAAATGGCGCGATCTCGGCTCACTGCAACCTCCGTCTCCCAGGTTCAAGCCATTCTCCTGCCTCAGCCTCATGAGTAGCTGGGATTACAGGTTCCCGCCACCAGGCCCAGCTAATTTTTGTATTTTTAGTAGAGATGGGGTTTCACCATGTTGGCCAGACTGGTCTCGAACTCCTGACCTCAGGTGATCTGCCCACCTTGGCCTCCCAAACTGCTGGGATTACAGGCATGAGCCACCGCACCCGGCTGGGTTTATTTTTTATTTCTCCATTTTGTTCCATTGGTGTATGTTCTACCCTCTACCAAAACCAGTCTTGATTGTAGCTTTCTAATAGGCCTTAACATTAGGAAGAGTGATTTATCCTACTTTTTCCTTCTCTTTCAAAATTATTTTGACTATCCTATGGTCTTTTCCTAAAATATACATTTTAGGATTATCTTGTATATCTCAACAAGAAATCTCACAGTGATTTTGATAGGAATTATGTTAATCCTATAGATCTACACAGGGGGAATTGACATCTTTGCTATTTTCCATCTGAATACATGCATTTTTAAAACATCAACTCAAGAATGTGTTCACAAAATTCAAAGGCACATGATATAACCAACAAAAATGAGAAAGAGAAATTAATATTCTTAATAGAAAAACACTCATACTAATAAACACTGTTATTCCCAATATGCTAAAAACCTGAATAGAACAATCCACAGAAGTAATAATTTTAAAAGCCCAACTTCATAACCAAAGAAATGCAAATTGCAACTAAAATGAAATAATTGTTCCTGGGCGCGGTGGCTCATGCCTGTAATCCCAGCACTTTGGAAGGCCAAGGCGAGTGATCACCTGAAGTCAGGTGTTCGTGACCAGCCTAGTCAGTGTGGTGAAACCCCGTCTCTACTGAAAATACAAAAAATTAGCCTAGTGTGGTGGTGGGCACCTGTAATCCCAGCTACTCGGCAAGCTGAAGCAGGAGAATCACTTGAGCTCAGGAGGCAGAGGTTGCAGTGAGCCAAGATTGCACCACTGCACTCCAGCCTGGGCAACAAGAGCAAGACTCTGAAAAAAAAGAAAGAAAAGAAAATAATTGTTTATACTTGCCAAATTGAAAAATATTTTAAAGAGAAATGCTGAGGGCTGAGTGACGAAAATGAAGTGAGGCAAGGTCTTGGTCCCTGTTAGTAACAGTCTAATTGCTATAGTGATGCCATTTGGGAATATCTATCAGAAACCTTCTGAAGGTACAATATACATTTTAGAATTATCTTCTCTATCTCAACAAGAAACTTTGCTAAGATTTTGATAGGAATTTTGTTAAACCTATAGCTCTATATAGGGTGAATGGACATGCTCACTATGTTCTATCTGAATACATGCATTTCTAAAACATCAACTCAAGAATTCAAAGTCCTTTCTTCCCACGGTTTTCATTTATAGAAAACAGTCTTAATGAAAATAATCTGAAGTGCAATGGACAAATTAAATTCAAATGTATATCACAACATTAATTGCAGTAGTGAGAAGGAAAGAAAACACTACATGTCTAATGATAAGACATCATTAAATAAACTGTGAAATAGCCCTATGATGCAGTATTATACAGCTGTTAATAAATTCTGTATTTGAAGAATTTAGTGGCATGATTGTTCACCATATGGTACTGAGAAAAAAGAGCTATAGCAAATATGTTAATGTAATGCAATCCCAAAAATATTTTTAAAGTATATTCCTGTACAGAAAAATAATCTGCTGGGAAACATACAAAAACAATAACATTTGCCAATGTTGTAAAATTTGAATTATTTTCCTTTTTATACTTCTTTGTATAGTCTACTTTTTCTACAATAAACATGTATCACTTCTATAATCAGAAAAATATTCATTAATAATGTGACCAGCAGTTCTAGTAATTATTATTTGGTAATAATAAGACTAAGTTTCCTAACTCAGATTATGAGCTGATTGATGTAGCAGTGGCCCACGTAGAAAATCATTCTAAGAATTGGTTGTGTGGAAGTAAAAGAATCTTTCATCCAGCCACATTCTACCCATGGTTCAACTTTGTATTAGTCTGTTTTCATGCTGCTAATAAAGACATACCCAAGACTGAATAATTTATAAAGGAAAGAGGTTTAGTGGACTCACAGCTCCACATGGCTGGGGAGGCCTCACAATCATGGTGGAACATGAAGGAAGAGCAAAGGGATGTCTTACATGGTAGCAGGCAAAGAAGGCATGTGCAGGGAAACTCTCCTTTATAAAACCATCAGATCTCATGAGACTTCTTCACTATCGCAAGAATAGCACAGGAAAGACCTGCCTCCGTGATTTAATTACCTCTCACCAGGTCCCCAAAAACATAGAGATTATGGGAACTACAATTCAAGATGAGATTTGGGTGGGAACACAGCCAAACCATGTCAAACGTCATATAGAAGTTGGATGTGCATTAAATAAATAATTATCTACCAGTACAATCTATAGATTTGAGAACAGTAATGTAAGTTTTAGTTGATATTAAAATCCTTAACGATAATAATAGGGTACTCCATCACCATACAAACATTATCACTTAAATTTTGTTGTTGTTTTTCTGAAAAGCTCTTTAGATGGAAACAACGTAATTTTTAACTGGTATCTTTGGGATTAGGGTACACACACACACACCACACACACACACACACACACACACACAAAGCAAATGCCTCCATATTGAATTTAAGGTGATATAAAAAGATTGGTTTAGAAATAGTATTCTCCTGCATTATTCCATCTGGATGATTTATTTTGCAAGGGCCTTCTCGATGCTAATAACCTTCACTACATTTTCCCTCCAATATTCAGTTCTATGGCCAGACCTTGAAATCACTCTAATGCCAACTCGTGGCATTTCAATATACTGCTTTCTGACATTAAACACCTATGCTCCAGGCCTCCTATTCCCTCAAAGCCTATTCTTCTGCCTCATTTAAACCTCACATGCCTGGATTTATTCTTTCCTCTCAATTATTTCTCCCTTCTTGATTTCACATTCATCCTTGGATCCTGTGGTATATATGCTAGAAAGGTTAATTCATGCTAGCTACTATATTAGACAATTCCAAGATCTTGGTGGCTTGATACAATACAAGGCTTTTTCTTGCTCACTCAAAGTCAAATGTAGGTTGATCAGCTCCCTTTGGCAGTCATTCTAGAATCCAGAAGCCTTCCATTCTAAATACACAACCTCTGGTACTTTGCAGAAAAGAAAATGGAAAGTCAAAGTTTTGCTGAAGACATTTTTAAGAGCCAGGCTGAGAGTGGATTATGTTACTTGAACCTATGTTTCATTGGCTAGAACCTA
Source organism: Pan troglodytes (assembly GCF_028858775.2). Classification (NCBI taxonomy): domain Eukaryota; kingdom Metazoa; phylum Chordata; class Mammalia; order Primates; family Hominidae; genus Pan; species Pan troglodytes. The sequence continues at coordinate 151,576,592 of NC_072404.2, read as the reverse complement.
GTCATACAACCATTAGCTAATTCCAAGAATGGCTGAGAATTGTAGATTTCCTTTCTGTCTAAGAAGAGAAAATGAGATTGGTGAGCATCTAGTCAAGGCTTTGTCATAATATAACTGTAACTTCACTTCTAACACAGCTAACTCTGTCATCATTTGTCTTTCTCCCACAGCTATTCATAATTTCCCGAGACCTACAGCTTTTTAATCATTGGTATTTGCTACTCTATATTTCTTGGTATTCCTGAAAATACAGTTATAAAACTCTGTGCTACTATGATTTAGGATCTTCAGCCTCAGTTGGGACCTCAGCATAGATCAGAAATCTTTTTCTCTGCCCCTTTTAAACATTCCCTTACAGTTTCTATGACAAATATTCAACCCTACTTCCCACCTCTTTCTCAGAAAATGTTTACAAAGAACAAAAAGTTAGAGTATTGTGATGATTAATTTTATATGACAACTTGGCTAGGTCATGGTACACAGATATTTGGTCAAACACATCTGGATGTTGCCATGAAGATATTTTTCAGTTGAGATTATCATTTAAATCAGTAGACTTTGAGTAAAGCAGATTACCCTCCATAATATCGGTGAGCCTTATCCACTCAGCTGAAGGCCTCAGGAGAAAGAATGACCTCCTTTGAAGAAGAGGAATTCTGCCAGAAGACTGCATCCAGATTCTGGTTGCAACACCAGCTTTTCCCTAGGTATCCAGACTGCCAATCTGCCCTATAAATTTTCAACTTGCCAGCCTCCACAATCATGTGAGCCAATTCTCAAACTCTCTCTGGAGAGAAAAAGACAGAGAAACACTTCCTCTTGTGCTCTAGACACATTCCATTCCAACTTCTCACAGGCTTTGAACCATTAATTTTCCCATCAGAGTTTCTGAGTTTACTTCTCAACTGACATCTTCCTGTAGGCATAAAAATAGAGTAAAATCTTTATATTTCCTCGTACAGGTATGTGCATGTATACATATTTATTTGTATGTGTACTTAATGTATATTAAGAAAATGGCATGTATAGCTGGATTAAAATATCAATTAAAGAGCATTTCTCAAAACATGAACTCTCAATTTACCACTAAGAAGAAAAATGAGAAAACACAAGAAGAAAACTAATAAACCATTAAATTAGAATATGTAAAGCAGAATAACCAAATATAAGTGAAGAGTCTGGATCTGAATGGCAAATATAGAAAAACAGAGCTGAAAACAAATTTCGAACAGGCCACTAATATCCAGTTTGTTACAAGTGAAGTTAAAAGACTTCACAGTAAGTTTAAGAACAATGGGAATGAATAAATCTATCACTTATAAATTATTATAGTGGTGATTAAATTTATAAGAGTTTTCAATCAACCGTAAGTAAGTATACAACTCTTATTTTGGACTGTTACAAGCACTTATTATAATATATTGATTATTCTTATCCTGTTTTAAACATTTTTTTCCAAGGACTGTACTCAGGCCAATCCTGGAAGCCAATTCCTCTGTACAATAAAAGTCACTTATAATAGATGGACTTATATTTTGAAAGAATGTAAAGATGTTATAAATAAAATATGGATTTACTAAGAAAGCAATAAAATCAAAGGTAAAAATTAATGCCAAATGTGTACAGGACTATCTAAATTCCCTAGTAATAAAAAGATAAATTTCATATTTTCATGTGAAATAAAGAAACTTGTTTTTAAGTGATAATATCCAGTTTGAAAATTATTCAGGAAACTGGGTACTTCTACATGTTGTTATTAAGAGTACAAATCACTGGAAACCTCATGGAGGACAATTTGAAGAAAAAATTATATATACATATATTTGCTATACATATGTATGTATAACAAAATCATATACACCTATATACATATGTATGTTTATGTGTATACAGTCATGCACTGCAAAACGGTGTTTCAGTCAATGAGGGACTGTGTATACAGTCCCTCATAATCTTATGGTGATTCCATAAGATTATTATGGATCTGAAAAATTTCTATCACCTATTGATGTCATAGCACAAGTACAATACTCATGTGATTAAGAGGACATTGGCACAAACAAACCTACTGCACTGCTAGTCATATAAGAGTATCACATATACAATTGTGTACAGTGCCTAATACTTGATAATAATAAAAGACTATGTTACTGGTTTACGAATTTAATATACTATACTTTTTATTATTATTTTATCAGTATTCCTTCTACTTATAAAAATGGTTAACTGTAAAACAGCGTTAGGCAGGTCCTTTAGGAAGTATTCCAGAAGTAGGCATTGTTATCATAAGAGATGACAGCTCCATGCATGTAATTGCTTCTGAAGATCTTGCTCTAGCAGAGCAAGACGCGGAAGTGGAAGATGGGGATACTAATGATCCTGACTCCGTGTAGGCCTAGGCTAATGTGTATGTTTGTGTCTTAGTTTTTAAGAAAAAAGTTTATAAAGTAAAGAAAATAAGAAATTTTAAAATAGAACAAAGCTTATAGGACATATAGAAAGAAAATATTTAGTACAGTTGTACAATATGTTTGTGTTTTCAGCTAAGTGTTATTTACCAACAGTCAAACGTGTAAAAAATTTAAACATTTGTAATGTAAAAAAAGGTACAGTAAGCTAACATTAATTCATTATTAGAGAAAGAAAAAATATTTTTTATAAATTTAATGTAGCCTAAGTATACTTTACAGTATTTATAAAGCCTATAGTAATGTACAGTACTGTCCTAGGCCATCACGTTCACCCAGAGTAACTTTCAAGTCCTGCAAATTCCATTCACGGTAAGTGCGCTTTACAGGTGTACCATTTTTGTATCTTCTATACCATATTTTCACTATATCTTTTCTATCTCTTGATATGTTTAGATACACAAATACTTTAACCGTAATGTTAACAACTGCCTACAGTATTCAGTACAGTAATATGCTTTAACGGTTTGTAGCCTAGGAACAAGGTGTTAAAGCATATAGCCTAGATAGTAGTCTATATCACCTAAGTTTGTGTACCTAAATTCTATAATACTCATACAATGACAAAATTGCCTAATAACATATTTCACAGAATATATTTTCATCATTAAATGATGCATGATTGTATCAAGTGTATATGTATTTATATTTATATAACACACAAACACATATATAGTTTGTTAAAGCTTCATAGCCTTTGACCCAGCAACCCCACTAATAGGAATTTTTCTCAAGAAAATAATTAAGAATTTTGTTCTGGGTATGTTTATTGCAGTATTTTTATGATAGTAAAGATTTGAAAACAAAATAAATATTCAACAATAACACATTTTTAAAGCAATTGATATTTTTGCTAATCCAAAGTTTAAAAATTAGTTAGAGTATTTAACTCTAAGTTCAAAATATTTATTTTATATACAAAAGGCAAGTTATAAAAATCATCAAATCTGTTCCCTTTTGCCAATGATGTATTTTTCTTGACAGCTATATGTATGTATAGATATAAATTCTAAAGATCATTTATAAAATATATCTTTTTAGAACAATCAATGAAATGTAACATATCACATTTTCTAGAAAGAGTATACATTACTTCAAATGAGAACAAACAGAAAGTAACTGTTTAATGAACATTTATCAGGAACATTGCAGAAAATAAACAAGACATTATAAAGAAAACAATAAAATCAAAAATGATTGAAAAGTGGCTACAACAAAACAGCAGAGGTATCCAAAACAAGATAATATTCTGAGCAATTTTATGTTAAATTTGAAAATATTTAAATTAACAAAATGTACTAAAACATCTACCATAGGAAATCAACTCAGAATTCTCCAGTTGTGCAATGATACTAAAATAAACTGGACTAGGGAATAATTATCAGAGAACTATCTCCCTAAAAGGTCAAATGGTTTCATGGCAATACTCTTGAAATTTTTAAAGCATAGATAATCCCCTTACTATGTGAACTGTTCCAGAGCAAAAATATTAAGTCACTTAATAATTTTGTGACATATTAAACCTGAATAAGATATATAAAAAGCATATGCTTTTCTCACAAAACATGAATCCTAAATCAATATTAACTCATGTCATAAATCCTAAATCAACATGAACCCAAAATAATAATTCAGCAATATTAAAAGAATTATATGCCATAATTAAAAAGGATTCACCCACATGTATAAAGATTATTTGATATTAATATTAAGAAACCTATTAAGATTATGCATTACAAAATAAAGTTCAAAGAAAATTACTATCTCAAAAACTTTATTAAATTCCACACTAATTCCTATTTTTAAAAGCTTTTAGAAAATAACACTTAAAGTAGAATATTTTAATAAATAAAAGTTTAAAAATTTAACTAAGCTATTGAAACAAATGAAGATGTAACATCTCTCTGTATTGATAAGACTGAATATTGAAACATTTTAGTTATCTGAATTGATAGGCCTATCATCAACTTAAAATGCCAGATAACTTCTTGGAACTTGATAAAATTATTCTAAAGTTTATTAGAAAGAATGCTTTAATTATTAATTTTTTAGTGAGTAGCATAACAAGAAATTAGAAGGCAGATAAATGGAATAGAAAGAATATCCTGAAGCCATGTGGATTTATTATTTAATAAAAGTAATATTATAGCTTAATGGGGAAAGAATTATTCTTTAAAATGAGTTGGAACTTTAAGGGCTAATAATAATAGCCCTCTTATGTCCATCTGAATAGCAAACCAGATGGGAATACCCAAGAAGCTGAGAGATGACTATCAAAATATCTTTTGAGTACTTTTGTTACTGATAAAAGATGGATTCAAGAATGTGGCTTTGATATGTGGTCCAAATGAGCATCCCCAAAATTCTCCCCACAATTAAACTTTCTTACATACAAACCTGAAAAAATACAGGGAACTCCTGTATGACCATCTTCCTGGTGGCATTTGCAGAGAGTAGATCAGAATGTAGATCTTCAGTAGATAGGAAATGAGTGAGAGGAAAAAGCCAGCATGTTCAGCTTCTCTCCTAACTACCTTTCAGATTCGTCCACCTTTCCTCAGCCCCTGGAGAAGTGAATAAGGTTTAGGGGCAGGGAGCATTACTCTAATGCAATTCCCTCAAATGGAAAAATGAGGGGGCCAGGCACAGTGGCTCACACTTGTAATCCCAGCACTTCGGGAGGCCGAGGTGGGCATATCACTTGAGGTCAGGAGTTCAAGACCACTGTGGCCAACATGGCGAAACCCCATCTCTACTAACAATACAAAAATTAGCCAGGTGTGGTGGTGGGTGTCTGTAATCACAGCTACTCAGGAGGCTGAGACAGAAGAATCAGTTGAACCCAGGAGGTGGAGTTTGCAGTGAGCCGAGATCGCACCATTGTACTCCAGCCTGGGTGACAGAGCCATACTCCATCTCAAAATAAAATAAAATAAAATAAAATAAAACTGAGGGAACACATAAAGGAAGCAAACTCTACTAGCTGAACACTCAAGGAGTGAAAAGACAAAGTCAATCCTTATTTCACGTCATATATTCTATCTGTAAGTATTAATTAGATTAGAATTGTGGTTTTTATAGAATTGCAGTTTTTTATATTAGGCAGTGGTTTCATACCATGCAGTCAAGTTCTATTTATTCCATAGCATTACCTTGGAGCCACTGCAGGAGAAATACCAGATCCTAGGCTTCTCCCTTTACTTTTGCATAAGTAACTATGCTTGTATCACTTCTACACACTCGGCTTTCCACGGAAAGTTTTGTTTAAAGGAAGGGCTCAGCTAAAAAAAAAAAATTTTAAAACACCACCAGACTAAATACTTATAGGAAATAAAATGTTTAAAACATATTTTAAACTATAAGAAAATATACATAGAAGAGGATTAGCTTCAAGATGACTGACTAGAGGCATCTGGCACTCACCTCCTCCACAAAATAGAACCAAAATAGTGAGTAGATAATCACACTTCAAATAGAGAATCTGAGAGAGAACACCGGAATTCAACAGAAAACTGACAGAAAACACCTGAGGCACGGAAGGAGCGAAAATCAAGGCAGCCAGCTCAGGATTAGCTGGGAGTTCTGAGAGGCTTTCCAATATGGGGAAAGCTTAAGTGAGAGATCCCTAGCAGTCCACATTCTCTCTGTGGCTCCTGAAATCTAACCATGGGAGAGCCCCTCGACCCTTGCAATCCCTGAGACTGGAAGAGTGAACAGCCCAGAGTCCAAATGACGGCATTACTCCAGAGAGGGAGCTCCCTCTGGGTCCCACACATCCCCCAAGATCCAAGCAAGTACAGCATAGCACCATTATGAGAGCTCAGATCCCACCAGACTACATCCTGACAGCCCCTGCATCTCCGTATCCCTGGAGCCCTACTGACATCCTCTCGCATCCACCCAGAGGGCTGCAGTGGTGCAACACCAGCGGATCCAGCAGTTAGGCAGGACGCCCAGCATTCTAGCTCATACAATGTCCTACAGTCCAGGGAATAGGCAGTCAACACACCTGGAAGGCTTCCCCTGGGACAAAAGAAAAAAATGTGTGCACTCCCCAGAGACTGAGAGCCGCCTGCCACTGACAGCAACCCTGCCCTCACGAACATCAAGACCATAGTGCACTTGCACACACCCTAAAGACAAGTTATCCCTGCTCATTGCCACCACTGCCATCATCTCCCAAGCAGGCCTCCTGGTGACCTGGGGATCACCCAAGCCAGCCCACCACAGCCTGCACCCATGCACATCACTGGGGGCGCCTAAGGACAGACCTACCCAATCTGGCACTGTTACCCACAGTGGCCAAGCACACTGCCCAGAAGCCTGTGGATTCCCCGACCCCACCCCACTAATTACCATGGGCATATGACCAGCAGACTTAACAACAGACACAGAACACCTGCCACTGGTGCCAAAGCATGTCATCTGGTAACCTGGAGATCACCCTTCTGGTTCACCACCACTGGCATCTGCACTCTTCCCTGGGGCCTGAGGACAGGCCCACCCAACCTACTGCCATTACCACTATCAGCACCCACCCTCACCCAACACCCGAAGGCTTGGAGGCCAGCCCATCCAGTCCACTGCTGCCACCACTAACATCAGTATGTGATGCCCAGGGAGGCTACGTTTTGTCTAGCCATTTCTACCGTCATTGCCTATACATACTGCCCAGGGGTCCAGGCAGCCTCTCACTCACCCAGTCAACCACTGACACAACCACACCCAAGCAAGCTACCTGGAGGCCCACGAATTAGCCTAACACATGCCTGCATTCATTGACCAGAGGAGCAAAGAAAGGCATGCTCCACCCACTGATGCCACAACTGGGACCCAAGGACTGGCTCATTTAGCATCCCTGACCCCAGCAAAGCTTCATCACAGCCTCCACTAATAACCACAGCCTAAGCCACTGAGGTTATGACAGACACCACTGATGCTATTTACAGCCAAATAAATCATTTAGAGACTACACTACTGTACACATCCAGAATCACACCTAATGTGCCCTACACAACCAACACCATAGACACACCTTTAAGAAAAATCTTCCTCTACAAAAGACAATTCAAAAAACTGGAAGACATGATTGTTACACTAGATGTGCACATATTGAAATAAGGACAGAAGAAACATTTAAAAATCTAGAGAATATGACACCTCCAAAGGAACACAATAATTTTCTAGCAAAAAATTTCAATGGAAAAAAAATTATGAAATGCTTGGTAAAGAATTCAAAATAATGATATTAAAGAAGCTCAGTGAGATATTAAAAACACAGATAAAAAACACAAAAACATTAGAAAAAAATTCAGGATATGAATGAGAAATTTATCAGAGATAGATACCTTAAAAAAAGAACCCAAAAGAAACCCTGGAACTGAATAATTCAATGAATGAAATTAAAAATACATTCAACAGCTTAAACAATAGATCAAGCAGAAGAAACATGAATATAGGTGTCTGAACCAACCCAATCAGAAAAAAAAAAACAAAGAAAGAAGAAAGCCAACATTGCATATGGGACATCATAAAGCAACCAAATATACAAATTTTGGGTATTTCAGAAGGTGAAGAGAAGAGCAAAGGCATTTTTTAAAAACCTATGTATTGAAATAATAACTTTAAACTTCTAAAGTCTGGCAAGAGATTTACACATCCAGATACAGGAAGCCCAGATATCCTGATAGAGTTTGAATATGGGTGCCTGCCCACATCTCATGTTGAACTGTAAACCCCAGTATTAGAGGTGGGGCCTAGTGGGGGGTGACTGAACATGGGGGTGGATTTTTCATGAATGGATTAGCACCATCCCCTTGGTGCTTTCCTCACAATGTGAGTGAGTTCTCATGAGACCTGGCTGTTAAAAAGTCTATATCTCTCTTCTTTCTCTCTTTCTCTCTTTCTCTCCTCCTCTCCTCCTCTCTTCTTCTTTTTCTTCTTCTTCTTCTTCCTCTTCCTCTTCTTCTTCTTCTTCATCTTCCTTCTCTCTCTCTCTCCTGTTTTAGCCATGTGAGTTGCCTTCTCCTGCTTTACCTTTCACCATGAGTAAAGCAGCTCCCTGAGGCCTCCCCAGAAATAGATGCTAGAGCTATGCTTCCTGCACAGCCTGCAGAACAGTGAGCCAATCTTTTCTTATATAGTCCCCAGTCTCAGGTATTTCTTTATGGCAATGCAAGAATGGCCTAATGCAGATTCCCAAGTAGATACAACACATAAAGTTTCTCCAGGGAACATTATAGGAAAATTGTCAAAAGTTAAAGACAAGAAGAGAATTATAAAAACAAAGAGAAAAGCATCTAGTCACCTATACAAGAAACCTCATGAGACTACAGTGAATTTCTTAGCAAAAGCATTACAGGCCAAGAGAATGGGAGGATAGGATATATTCAAAGCACTGGAAGAAGAAAAAATGTTGACCAAAAATACTATAACCCGCAAAGTTGTCCTTTATAAATGAAAAATAAATACAGTCTTTTCCAGACAAGGAAAAAATAAGGGGATTCATTGACACTAGACCAGACCTACAAGAAATGTTTAAGGGGTTCCTATATCTGGAAGTGAAAGTATCATCAGAAACTATTATATACAACCATATGCTATTGAACTGAAAAAGCTAGAGGAAATGGACACATTTCTGGAGACCTACAACCTACCATGACAGAATCAGAAAGAAATAAAAAACCTGAACAGACCAGTAATGAGTAGTGAGACTGAAAAAGTAATGAAGTTTCCCAAAAAAGAAAAGCCCAGGACTGGATATATTTATAGCCAAACTCTACTAAATGTATAAAGAAGAACTAATACAACTCCTGAAACTTCCAAAAATTTGCAAGAGGAAGAATTCTCCCTAAATCATACTATGAGACCAACATCAGGCTGATACCAAAACCAGACAAGGACATAATAAAAAAGGAAAACTAAGCCCAGTATCCCTGATGAACATAGATGCAAAACTCTTCAACATAATAGTAGCAAACTAAGTCCAACAGCACATCAAAAAGATAATATGCCATGATCAAATAGGATTTATACCAGGGATGCAAGAATGATTCAACATATACAAAATCAATAAATGTGATACATCATATCAATAGAATAAAGCACAAAAAATCATATGATCATCTCAATAGACACAGAAAAAAATTGATAAAATTCAACATCCCTTCATGTTGAAAATTCTTGACAAAGTAGACATAGAAGGAACATATCTCAAAATAATAAGTCTGTATATCACAAACCCCAGCTAACATTATGCTGAATGGGGAAAAGTCAAAAGCCTTTCCTCTAAGAACTGAAGCAATAGAAAGACACATAACTTCACCACTCATAGTCAACATAGCACTAGAACTTCCAGTCAGAGCAATTAAGCAAGAGAAAGAAATAAAGGTCACCGAAAATGGAAAGGAAGATATCAAATTAGCCTTGGTTGCAGATAACATGATCTTATACCTAAAAAAACCCTAAAGACTCCACCAAAAAAAAACCCTTAGAGCTGATAAATAAATTCAGTAAAGTTGCACAATACAAATCAATATACAAAAATTAGTACTATTTATATACACCAATAGTAAACAATATTTTAAAAAATCAAGAAAGCAATCCCACTTATAATAGCTAGAAAAATATTAAATACCTGGGAATCAATGTAACAAAAGAAGTGAAAGTTCTATAGAAAGATAATTATAAATCATTGATGAAAGAAATTGAAGAGGACAATCAGAAAATGAAAAGAGATTTCATGCTCGTGGGTTGAAAGGATTAATATTGTTAAAATGGCAATACTTCCCAAAAAAATTTATAAATTCAATGCAGCATTCTTCTTCACAGAAAGAGAAAAACAGTCCTAAAATTTTTATGGAACCAAAAAGTGCCTGAATAGCCAAAGCAATCCTGAGAAAAAAAGAATAAAGCTAGGGGCATCACAATACCTGACTTGCAAATATATTACAAGACTATAGTAACAAAAACAGCATGGTATTGGTATAAAAACACATGCATAACCCAATTGAATAGAATCGAGATGCCAGAAATAAATCCACGTATTATGGCCAACTCATTTTCAACAAAGGAGTCAAGAACATACACTGGGGAAAGGTCATCTTCTTCAATAAATGGTGCTGGGAAAACTGAATATCCACATGCAGAAGAATGAAACTAGATCCCTATCTCTCACCATAAACATAAATCAACTCCAAATGGATTAAAGACTTCAAGTTTAGGCCCAAAACTATAAAAGTACCTGAAGAAACACAGGAGAAACACTCCAGGTCATTGGCCTAAGCAAATATTTTATGGCTAAGACTGCAAAAGCACAGGCGACAAAAACATAAATAGACAAATGGAACTATAGTAAACTAAAAAGCTTACTTCTGCACAGCAAAGGAAAAAATCAACAGAGTGAAAAGACAACCTGTTCAATGGGAGAGAATATTTGCAAACATTTCATCAGATAAGGGACTAATATTCAGAATATACAAGGAACTCAAGTAACAGCCAAAAAACAAATAATCCCATTAAAAAGTAGGCAAAGTTTCTGAATACACATTTCTCAAAAGAAGACATACAAATAGCCAACAGCTATGTAAAAAATGTTCAACATCATTAATCACCAGGGAAATGCAAATCAAAACCACAATGAGATATCATCTTACCTCAGTTAGCGTGGCTATTATCAAAAAGACAAAAAATAGCAGATGCTGGTGAGGATGCAGAGAAAAGGAACTCTGTTGGAGGGAATGCAAATTGGTACAGTCATTTTGAAAAACAGTATGGAGATTTATCAAAAAACTGAAAGTAGAAGTACTATACAATCTAGCAATTCCTCTACTGGATATCTATTTTTAAAAAATCAGTATATCAAAAAGATAATTGCATCCCTACATTTATTGCAGCACTATTCACAATAGCAAAAATATGAAATCAACCCAAGAGTCCATCAATGGATGAATGGATAAAGAAAATGTAGCATATATACACAATGGAATACTACTCAGCCATAAAAAATTCCTTTCATTTGCACCAACATGGATGAAACTGAAGGTCAATAATGTTAAGTGAAATAGACCAGGCACAGAAAGACAAATATTGTAAGTTCTCACTTATATGTTGGAGCTTAAAAATTAGTATCAAGGAGGTTGAAAGTAGAGTGTTATTAGAGGCTGGGAAGGGTTGAGAAGGGGAATGAAGAGAGTTTTGGTTAATGGGTATAAACATAGAGTTATATAGAAGAAATAAGGTCTAATGTTCAATAGTTGAGTGGGTTAATGATAGTTCAAAACAATGTATTATATATTTCAAAATAGCTAGAAGAGAGGTCTTGAAATGTTCTCGATACATAAAAATAATAAATGCTTTAGGTGATGGATATCCTAAATACTCTGCCTTGATCATTAGACATCTTATGCATGTAACAAAATATCACAGGCACCCCATAAATTTGTACAAACATTATGTATCAATTTTTTTAAAGATAATGCACATGAACATTTTCCCTCTCTGAACACAGGGAAGATTTTCCTGGCATAAAACAATTGAAATTTTAAAGACCTAGAAATGATAGCAGTAGGTAGGTAGGTAGGTAGATAGACAGACAGACAGGTAGGTAGGTAGATCGATCGATCGATCGATCAATAGATAGACGATAGATCGATCGATAGATGCACCATAGATACATAGATACAGATTTAAACAGACAAATATCAAAAGCTTGTGTACTTCCTAAAACATAATAAACAAAATGAAAAGGGAAAAAGCAAACAACAAAAATATTTACAACAAGGAATTCAAATGAAAAGTTGATTTCCTTAATATATAAAGACTTACTACAAATCAATAAGAAACAGTCAAAAATCTTACTTGGAAAAAATGGGCAAAGGGCATCATAGAGAGATAGGTTTTCCAGAGAATTGGGGAAGTGAAGGGAGAGTTATTGCTCAGGAACTCTTGGGCAATGACTGCATTCCCACCCCACCCCTAGGTAAGGATTTAGGCCACAATGTGCTCGACAGTGTCACCAACAGTAACATGCCCCTCAGAGAATAAATGTCAAGAGAAACAAGACAAAGGATGCTTAATAGGCCTCCTCTCCCTGCAGCCACCTATGGTAAGCTCTAAATTCTTAGCCAAGTAAGGAGTTTCCTAGGGCTGCCTTAACAAGCACTACACGCCTGGTGACTTCAACAAAAGAAATGTATGATCCCACAGTTCTGGGGGCCAAAAGCCCAAAAAGTCAAAGTGTTGGCAGGGTTGGTTCCTTCTGGGGACTCTGAGGGAGGGGCTGTTCCATGTCTCTCTTCTAGTTTCTGGTGATTGCTGGTGATCCTTGGTGTCCCTTGGCTTGTAGACGCATCACTCCAATCTCTACCTCCATCATCATGTGGCATTTTCCCCTCTGTGTGTCTGTGCATCTCTGTGTCCACATTTCTCCCTTCTTAAAAAGACACCAGTCATGTTTCAGTCATACAGTGTGACTTCATCTTAACTTGACTATATCTGCAAAGGCCTTATTCCAAATAGGGTCGTATTTACAGTCACCAGGAGCTAGGACTTGAATATATCTTTTTGGGGGGAGGGCGACACAATTCGACCCACAACAAACACCAAGAGACCAGGAACTTGGGTAAAGATGTGTTGTGATCCCTTCTCACCAATCTGTAAACACACTTGGCAAATCTCTACACAGGAATAGACAGTTCACAAAAGGATTGGGCCAAATGTGGAGACAGAAATATAGGTAGCCTCATTATTATTTAAAGATATATAAACTTTAAAAACAATGGCTGGGCGCAGTGGCTCATGCCTGTAATCCCAGCACTTTGGGAGGCCAAGGCGAGTGGATCACTTGAGCCCAGGAGTTTGAGACCAGCCTGGGCAACATGGCAAAAACCTATCTCTACAAAAACATACAAAAATTAGGCTAGGCATGGTGGCGGACACCTGTAATCCCAGCACTTTGGGAGGCCAAGGTGGCAGATCACTTGAGGCCAGGAGTTCAAGACCAGCCTGGCCAACATGATGAAACCCTGTCACTACTAAAAACACGAAACTTAGTCAGTCCTGGGGGCACACACCTGTAATCCCAGCTACTCCGGAGGCTGAGGCAGGAGAATCGCTTAAACCCAGGAGGTGGAGGCTGCAGTGAGCTGAGATTGCACCACTGCACTCCATTCTGGGCAACAGAATGAGACCCTGTCTCAAAAAAAAAAAAAAATAGCTGGGCATGGTGGCATGACTGTAGTTCTAGCTACTTGGGAGGCTGAGGCAGGAGGAGGAGGACCACTTGAGCCCAGGAGGTGAACAGAGGTTGCAGTGAGTCGAGATCACACCACTGCACTCCAGCCTAGGTGACAGAGCCAGACCTTGTCTCAAAAAAGAAAAAAAAAAAAAGACACCATTTTTACTATAAAATTAACAAAGACTAAAAGAGGTGGCAGATCACTTGAGGCCAGCAGTTCGAGACCAGCCTGGCCAATATGGCGAAACACTGTCACTACTAAAAACATGAAACTTAGTCGGGCGTGGGGGCACACACCTATAATATCAGCTACTTGGGAGGCTGAGGCAGGAGAATCACTTGAACCCAGGAGGTGGAGACTTCAGTGAGCCGAGATCATGTCACTGCACTCCAGCCTGGGCAACAGAATGAGACCCTGTCTCAAAAAAAAAAAACAAAAAAAAAACATTAGCTGGGCATGGTGGCAAGCCTATAGTTCTAGCTACTCAAGAGGCTGAGGCAGGAGGACCACTTGAGCCCAGGAGGTGGATAGAGGTTGCAGTGAGTCGAGATCACACCACTGCATTCCAGCCTAGGTGATAGATTCAGACTCTGTCTCAAAAAAGAAACAAAAAAAGAGGATACCATTTTTACTATAAAATTAACAAAGACTAAAAGATAACACAAGAGATGATACAGAGAAATTCAGTCCAGAGGGAGGCAGTGGCAGTGCTGAAGGGACATGTTCAGATGTATAATCACCCTGAAGGACAATTCAGAAATAACTATCAAAAAACCTTCATTCAAATCATTGCAATATTTATTGGATATTCAAATATGCATTCAAATATTCAAATATTTGTTGAATACTTACTTTGCACCAAGCACTGTCCTAAGGCTTCTAATCCAGTAATTCCACTTTGGAAATGTATCTGTGATAATTAATATTGACTGTCAACTTGATTGGATTGAAGGATGCAAAGTTTTTTGTTTTTTTTGTTTTTTTTTTTTTTTTTTTTGAGACAGAGTTTCACTGTTGTTGCCCAGGCTCAGGCTGGAGTGCAATGGCACGATCGCAGCTCACCACAACCTCTGCCTCCCGGATTCAAGCGATTCTCCTGCTTCAGCCTTCCGAGTAGCTGGGATTATAGGCGTACGCCACCGCGCCCGGCTAATTTTGTATTTTTAGTAGAGACCTGGGTTTCTCCATGTTGGTAAGGCTGGTCTCGAACTCCCGACCTCAGGTGATCTGCCTGCCTTGGCCTCCTAAAGTGCTGGGATTACAGGCGTGAGCCACCACGCCGGATCAGATGCGAAGTATTATTCCTGGGTGTGTCTGCGAGGATGTTGCCAAAGGAGATTAACATTTGAGTCAGAGGCCTGGTAGGGGCAGACCCAACCTCAGTCTGGGTGGGCACCATCTAATCAGCTGCCAGCATGGCTAGAATAAAGCAGGCAGAAGAATGTGGAAGGACTTGACTTGCTGTGTCTTCTGGCCTTCATCTTTCTGCCACGCTGGATGCTTCCTGCCCTTGAACATCAAACTTCAAATTCTTCAGCTTTTGGACTCTTGGACTTACACCAGTTGTTTGCCAGGGGCTCTCAGGCCTTCGGCCACAGACTGAAGGCTGCACTGTCGGCTTCCCTACTTTTGAGGTTTTGGGACTCGGACTGACTTCCTGGCTCCTCAGCTTGCAGATGACCTATGGTGGAATTTCACCTTGCGACCCTGTGAGTCAATTCTCCTAATAAACTCTCCTTCCTATATACATATATCTTATTAGTTCTGTCCCTTTAGAGAACCCTGACTAACACAGAATCCAAAGAAAATTAGTAGACGTGCAAATATTTATATTAGGGAATCTATTACAGTACAAAAATGCCTAAATGGTAAGCAATAGGAAAGTGATTAAATAATTTATGCTACATAATCAAAATCATACAACAGAATGATGAAAGTAAAATTAAAGAGTAGTTAAAGTCAAGAAAAATTTTACTAATTTTATGGAAAATGGGATAAAATATACACTTACAGTATGATCCCAATTTCTGTATATATTTTTATGTTCAGCCAACATATTTATTTAGCATCAAATATGCGCTAGGACTTACAAAGAGGGAATCTACATGATATGTTGGTAGGATTAAAGGTCAACTTATATTTTCTTCTATTATTTTTTTCTCCATTTTACAGAAATTGCTGGAGAACAGCTTCTACACATGGTAGAGTACTTTGTGTTTTAGCCATGAATAAAAATGTATCCTAAGATGAAATGGAAGAATAGAAGTCAGAAAAAAAAATGTAATTTCAGTTTCAAGTACTTTCTGTTTAACAACGGATGGAAATTTGAATTTGAATTCACATTTGAATTCACCTTTAAGGGCAGGCACATTATTTGGGGAAAAAAAAAAGAAGAAGAAAAGCTGTAGCAAATCTTCTAAATTATGCATGGGTAAAGAGAAAACTGTGCTCAAGTGGCGAAGTTTGGAAAAATCCGAGATTGAAAATCTGAAAAAGGCTAAATGGAAAAGAGAGGAGAGGGTAGCATTTTGGGGAGAGGATATTGCTTTTGAGAGAAAAGGGTTGAAACTTGGGGGAAAGGAGAAAAACAAAAGGGATATTTATTAGTTCCTCAGGTTCTGTTGCACCCTTTAGAGGAAGAGGGGGTGGCCAAAGGGTAACAGAGGTTTTCACCAAGACTGAATGCAATTCTGGGCTAGGCTGAGCTCCCTGGAGGCCCAGCTGGCCACATATACCTGGCTGAGTGTTGGAGCAGGGCCTGCCTCTGGATGAAGCCCTGACGTTTCTGGACGGTATGCACAGCACAGATACCAATGTTCTCATAAGTACGGGCAGTGACGGCCTTCCAGGTAGCCTGCGGCCAATAGGCATGGGCAATTGAAGCAGGAGAAGGAAGAGAGAAGTAAAACAGCATAGTCTGGACCAAAATAAAGATAAGGGCACTCTGAAGTGGGCCTGAGGCTTTGTTAGCACACAGGAGAGGCTTAAGGATTTATGATGAAGACATAACTATTTCATAGTCAAAGGCTAATTAAGCCAAGGGACATGAGTTCATAGCTCCTTCAATTTCCAACTTTGGCCACATTTTCAACAATGAACCTGCATGTATTGTAGAATCAGAAAAGATAATTTAACACCCCTTCTATTCGATAGTGCTCTCCTGCCTTGAACTGCCCTTACTTCTCCCATTCAGAGCAAAGACTTTTTAAAGAAACTCACCCCCACTTCCTAAAGGTCAACCGAAAGGGTTCTTTCCAGCCATTTTCTTTTTTGTCTTCTTAGTCACTTGAATGCTGTTGACCAGCCATCTTTCCCGTAACTTCTCCCCTCATGTCCCTGACTCTACTCTCTCCTACCTCTCCTCCCACCACTCTATCAGCTTCTTGCTTGTTTTTGGGGGTCCTCTTCTTCTAAAGTCTACCTCTTAGAAGTTTGTGTTTCTAACAGCTCTGGAGTGGGTCATCTTCGCTTCCTTTCTACATTCTTTCTCTACGCCATCTTCTCCATGCCAACTTTTAAACCCTCGTGCCTTTATTTGCTGCTAAGTCTGCAGGGCCTGGAACAGCTCTTCAGACACTAGAGGTGTGTAATATGCAGCGGCTCACCCAGCATATTTGACATTCAGTGCAGATCATTATTTACCACTCCCTCCCTCTACACAACAAAATTGTTTCTAGTAATCATCATGAAATCATCAGTAGTCATCATTATTTTCTTGATTTGCTTTTTAATGTTTGTGCAGTGCACAATAAAGAATACATTTAAATTTAAAAATATCATTCATGTTCAGTAAAATATTTCATATATGAACTAAAATTAGGACTTACCAGTTTCATGCTCTGTTTTACTGTTTGAAATTCAAACACAAATTAAAAATTCCAGGTTGTCAAATGGTATGACAGAATTGGTGTAACCCAAGTTCTGTTTCTTCTTATTCACCATTTGCTGTGCTAACATTATTTCTTCCTAATCTACTGTTTAAATGCAGAAACATGTAGTATCACAGGGGATGGAAATAGGAGTTGCTCTCAAAGCGAGTTCAAACAATTATAAACTTACGCTTGAAACTAATCATGCAGTTGACTTCACACATGTCAGGGGCTGAATATATAACAGGAGTTCTCCAAATTAATAAAGAAGATAATGTTTGTGAAGAAACAAAGAATAAAAATGTGCTAATCTGAAGCTTGCAAATGTATTGTTAAAACTCAGCAACAACTGCAGCAATTGTTTAGAATTTAGAATAACAGATTTTTTTTCAGGGAGGAACATTTTATCACAAACATTGTGACACTTGATAATAAAAACAGCACCTCTTATTTCGTTTTAGTCTATGCAGATAATGCACTGTCGTATTGCTAGCTGTTCCCGAACCCCACTATTGGGATGGTATTGACAATACGTATGTGTTGAATGGCTCTAAGACTGTCTTTTCAAGCAGACTTCTCTCCTAAATTTTTGACTTGTTTTTCTTTGTACATTTTCACTCCTCTGTTCCTCTATGGTTCTGCTTTTTTTCTTTCTTACATTGGTGAATGGCACCAGATTACACTGAGTGCCTCAAGCCAGAAACTTGAGATTCCTGTCTCCTCTTTCCTCCAACTAGACACAAAAATGTTTATTTTACCTTCTAAACATTACTAGAATCCATTCTCTACTTCCCCATTCTTACCAACCTGGACTAATTCAGCACTTGAACATTCTGTCCAGGACCAGTACAACAGCTACCTACTCAGTTTCTCTGACTTTTCCTTTCTTACTGTAATCTCCCCAAACTTCTCTAAACCTCTTTAAAAAAATGAATCTCTACTGCAAAGGATTACTGTGAGGTTTAAGTAGCACGTGTAAAGGGCCTGGTATAGTGTTTGGCCCATAGAAGATGTTAAAAAATGTTAGTTTTCCTTCCTAAAACATTGTTTGGCATTCTACTGCTTACAAAAGCTGAATATTTTGAGAGAAAGTAATTGTATTTTGAGACTAAGTTAATGAACCATAATTTCATGTGCATAAAGAGGCAAATTATGCTGGTAATTTCAGTTGTATAAATGCAACATAATTCAAAGTATTCTCAAACTCATTTTTATTATCAGTAACAAACACTTACTAATCATTACCCTGCACACACACATATACACACACAAATAAGTTCTGGATATAATGACATAGATATATAGAGATACAAGAAAACATTTATGCTCTCAAGGACTTTATAATTCCATCCACACATATAACTTATCAGTGATGCGTAAGTGTTCACGAATACCACAGCCGTCCGTGAAAGAGACAGAGACAGAGAGAGATGGAGAGAGAGAGAAATAATCCACCAAACTGGGGACATCAGAGTATTTATGGAGGAGAGAAACAAAGATGCGTCCTAAAGGAAAACTATGCAGTTATACCCGGGTAAGAAAACCAGACATAAGTACATTTTCTATAACCAAAAAAAAAGCCTCAAAGTTTTGAGATAAGAATGCTAATAAGACATATGACCCAGCTTGAAAAGGACATAGAATTCATGAAAAGACATAACAGAGGGGAATTTGGAAAGAACAACGAGGCCAGTATGTGGACAGAATTAAATGCCAGCATGAGGGCTTTTCTTTGAAAGTAACAAAGCATCAACACGGAAACTACAATCACCTCCTAACTGGTTGCGCTAGAGTTGGTCACTCCCACTATAATTCACCTTCAACTTGATGTCATTGTGACCTTTCCAAAACCTAAATTTGACTATGGCATGTCCTTGTTTTAATTCTTTTTTATGGGTCTCCAAAGAAGATACACAAATGGCCAATAAGCAAATGAAAAGATGTTCAACATCACTAATCATTAGGGAAATACAAATTCAAACCACAGTGAGATTCCACCTCACAACCATTAGGACAGCTACTATCAAAAAACAAAAACAAACAAAAAAAGTGTTGAGGAGGATGCAGAAAAATGGAACCCTCGTGCAATGTTGGAGGATATTTAGAATGGTGTGGCCAGTATGAAAAACATTATGGCATTTTCTCAAAAAATTAAAAATAGAACTACCATGCGATCTAGCAATTCCACTTCTGGGAATACAGATGGTTTCAGACTTCAGATGGTTCAATTTAATGATTTTTTGATTTTACAACAGTGTGAAAGTGATATACATTTAGTATGTTCCTTGACTTACGATGGGGTTATATCCCAATACACTCATCTTAAATTGAAAATATCAAAACACACTTTCCATTTACGGTGGGTTTATCTGGACATAGCCTCATCGTAAGGTGAGAAGCTATCTCTGTAACCAAAAGAACTGAAAGCAGGGTCTGGAAGAGACATTTGCAAACCCGTGTTCATAGTAGCACATTCACCATAACAAAATGTGGAAGCAACCCAAGTACCTGTCCATAGACAAACAGATAAACAAAATATATATACTTGCAATGGCATATTATTCAGCCTTAAAAAGGAAGGAAATTCTGACAAATGCTACCACTTGAATGAACCTTGATGATATTACACTAAGTGAAATAACTCAGTCATGAAAAAAATACTGATTCCACTCATGTGACATACCTAGAATAGTCAAAATCATAGAGACAGAAAGTAGAATAGTCATTGCCAGATGCTGAGGGAAGAGGGGAAAGAGAAGTTGTTTTATGGGTAGAGTTTCCATTTTGCAAGATGAAAAGAGATTAAGAGATTGGCTGCACTATTTATAATAGCAAAGACATGGAATCAACCCAAATGCCCATCAATGATAGACAGGATAAAGAAAATGTGGTACATATACACCATGGAATACTATGCAGCCATAAAAAAGGAATGAGATCATGTTCTTTGCAGGGACATGGATGAAGCTGGAAGCCATCGTCCTCAGCAAACTAACACAGGAACAGAAAAGCAAACAGCGTATGTCTCACTCATAAGTGGGAGTTGAACAATGATAACACATGGACACAGGGAGGGGAACAACACCTGTTGGGGGTTGGGGGCAAGGGGAGGGAACCTAGATGACAGGTCAATAGGTGCAGCAAACCACCATGGCACACGTATACCTATGTAACGAACCTGCACGTTCTGCACATGTATTCCAGAACTTAAAGTAAAACAAAAATTAAAAACACATTTTAAAAAGAAAGACTGGCCACATAGCAATGTAAATTTACCTCATACTACTGAATTATACACCCAAAAAATGGTTAAGATGGTAAATTTTATGTTATGTGTATTTTACCACATTTGAAAATAAAATTTAAAGAAAGTTCTCTTCCATAGGCTTCCAGCAACAGCATGAGTTTTAAACTCTGTAGCATGACATACAAAGCTTTTATGGTCTCACTACTTCCTATGGAAGAGAAGCAAGCATAAACAAAAGCATTCAGTTATGTTTGAGTTCCAGAAAAAGAAAAAAACAGCAGAGTCAAGAATCATTTTATTTTCAAATATATTCTGCAGTGGGGAAATAGAATGGCTCTTGTCATAAGAAAATCACAAATTGAAGTTTTTGTAATGTTGGAATACAATGCTTCTTTAAGAAACAGTAAAATTACTGTTTACATCAACTGATGCAATTTTTGAATCAATTTTCACAGTAACCATTGTTTTATGACTTATGTTATTTATTCAAAAGATGTTTCACAAGCATTTGGAACTAGGGAATCTTGTAAATCATACTAATATGTGTAACAACAATGTAAACTAAAAAGTTTATACACAAAGACGATTCTTATCTTTTCCCCCTGCTTGTCAAAAGCTTGACAGAAGTTCTCAATCTAGTTGGCACACACTTTACTGATTCAAAGCTAATTTCCATTTTTAAAGTGCAAAGCCATATTTCTGATCTTATGTTTTCTTCTAAAGAGGAGCATAGATGCTTTGTTTCCAGTTTCGCATGACCAGCCATACAATCTAAACCGTGGGTCTTGTATTCCAGAATACCAAAGGAGTTGTCCCTCTTTTGTGTTCTCAAAGGGACCCATACATGCTTGTAAAATGTCCCTGATTGATTTTTATTCAAATTGTTGCTGGTTTGTGTAGCTTCTCTGAAAGAATATAAGCAAGGAGCAGGCGGAAACTGTCCTCTTGATGCCTGTATCTGCAGAATTAGCACAGAACTTGTTACTTGGGAGATATTCAATAATGTTAATTTAGCATAATTGAAGTGGTAAACTGAGTAATAAATTGGGTATTCAGAAAGCTATGTTTTAGGAGCATTAATCTGGCCAAAATGTGTAGGATGAATCAGAGGGCTTATATTAGTTTGCTAGAGCCACTGCAATGAATTCCCACAAACTGAGTAGCTTTAAAAAACATTCTCTTAATGTTTTAGAGATCGGAAATCCCAGATCCATTACACTGGGCTGAAACTAACATGTCAGCAAGGCCAGGCTCCCTCCAGAGGTTCTAAGGGAGAATTGTTTCCTTTCCTTTTCCCGAGCAGCATTTGTAGTATTGCTGGGCTCATGGCCTCCTTCCTCCATCTTCAAAACTCTCTCTCTTGCTGGCTTCTCTCCTTCTCTTTCTCTTCTTCCACTCTCTCTCTCTTGCTCTTCCTTCCTCTTTCTCTCAGTCTATCACATTGCCTTCTCTCTTTTGTGTGTGGTTAAATCTCCCTCTGCCTCCCTCTTGTAAGTACCCTGTGTTTAGGTTTAGAGCCTATAAGGATAATCCAGAACCATCTCCCTCTTGCAAGATCTTTAACTCATCACATCTGCATAGTCCCTATTACCTTAGACAGTACCATTCACAGGTTCCAGGGATTAGGACATGGTTATCCTTGGGGATCATTAGTCAGCCTACCACAGGTGTGTAGGGTAGAAACAGATCAGTTAGGAAAGTACTACACTACTAACAATTAACTGCTGAACATCATTTCATAGCAGAAGAAAAGTAAAGCAAAGGATATGAGATCTGCTATGAAACAAGTGATAGACTACGGTGAATAATTAGACGTGGGAAGCAAGGAAAAGAAAGAAAAGCTGATTTCAAGGCTTTGAGTCTTGGTACCTAGGGAAGTATTGATGCTGGGAACACAATAAACATCAGAAAGGAAAACTGGGTTGATATGGTTTGGCTGTGTCCCCACCCAAATCTCATCTCGAATTGTAGCTTCCATAATTCCCACATGTTGTGGGACAGACCTGGTGGGAGGTAATTGAATCATGGTGGTGGGTCTTTCCTGTACTGTTCTTGTTATAATGAATAAGTCTCACCAGATCTGATGGTTTTATAAAGAGGAGTTCCCCTGCACATGCTCCCTTGCCTGCTGCCATGTAAGATGTGACTTTGCATCTCCTTTGCCTTCTGCCATGATTGTGAGGCCTCCCTAGCCATGTGGAACTGTGAGTCAATTAAACTTCTTTCCTTTATAAACTACCCAGTCTCGGGTATGTCTTTATTAGCAGCATGAAAACAGACTAGTACATAGGGTGAAAGCGAGGGAAGAAAGAGAGATTTTAGTTGTAAGTATACTAACACTAAGTTACAGGTAGACATTTACATAAATATGGTTTGTAGAAAACAAGCTTTGAGAACTAAAACTGAAAGTAAGGACCAGATATAGAGATTGTGAAGAGGGAATCATGGCACTGAAGGAAAGAGGGCTCACCAAGAGCAGAAAAGAGAGAATGCCAAAAGTTGTGTCTTTTTTTTTTTTTTTTTTTTTGAGACGGAGTCTCCCTCTGTTGCCCAGGCTGGAGTGCAGTGATGCAATCTCGGCTCACTGCAACCTCTGCTTCTTGGGTTCAAGTGATTCTCCTGCCTCAGCCTCCCGAGTAGCTGGGACTACACACATGTGCCACCACGCCTGGCAAATTTTTGAATTTTTAGTAGAGACAGGTTTTCACCACGTTGGCCAGGCTGGTCTCAAACTCCTGACCACAAGTGATCTGCCTGCCTCAGCCTCTCAAAGTGCTGGGATTACAGGCGTGGGCCACCACACCCAGCCAGTTGTGTCTTAAAATGACCCACATTAGGGCTGCAAACAAAGGCAAGGGAAGGGAGAAAAGACACAGCCAGAGATGAAAGGCAAGGACATCATTCAGAATCCCTGAAGCGGCCAGGGAAGGGAGCTTAAACTAGGAAGGCATTACCTACAGCCTCAGAAGCAAAGCAGTAGATAGGGTAAGGAGAATTGGGATGAGGAAAGACTCTAAATTTGGTGATTATGGGTGGGTTGGTGACCACAAGAGAAGAATTCCAGAAGCTAAGAGGGTGCAGGAAGATGGACTGTGCAGGACTGAATGTGTGAGTAGTAATGAAAGGAAACAATGAACATAAACCAAACTTTGGGGAGGTTTGGTGCTAAACAGCAAAAGCAAGAGAAATATAAGATAGCTTAATATGAAAGCATAATCAAGGTGCTAACTTCTGAATGTCTGTGTTCCCTCAAAATTCATATGTTGAAACCTAATTCCCGACGTGACAGCATCAAGAGGTGAAGCCTTTGGAGATGATTAGATCGTGAGGCTGGAGCTCTCATAAATGGACTAAGTGTCCTTATTAAAGAGGGCCAAAGGAGCTCATAGGCCCCTTCACCATGTGAGGACACTGCCGCAAGAAGGTGCCATCTGCCCACATCTTCACACCTTCGTTTGGACTTCCCTGCCTCCAGAATTCTGAGACATACACTACTGTTGTCTATAAGCCACCCCAGGCTAAGGCAGTTTGTTATAGCAGCCTGAATGGAGTAAGACACAAGGGGCATTTTTATTTATTAAGATAGGGGAATTCTGAAGTTGTTTATAGGGCAACAGATACTGCAGAGAGAAGACAGAATGTGGATATCAAAAGAAGCAAGCTGGGCTGGGCGTGGTGGCTCATGCCTGTAATCCCAGCACTTTGGGAGGCCGAGGCGGGTGGATCACCTGAGGTCAAGAGTTCAAGACCAGCCTGGCCAAAATGGTGAAACACCGTCTCTACTAAAAATACAAAAATTAGCTGAGCATGTTGGCGGGTGCCTGTAATCCCAGCTGCTCGGGAGGCTGTGGCAAGAGAATGACTGGAACCCGGGAGGCAGAGTTTGCAGTGAGCCGAGATTGTGCCACTGCACTCCAGCCTGGGCCACAGAGTGGGGCTCTGTCTCGAGAAAAAAAAAAAAAAAAAGAAGCAAACTGCAGAAGGGAGCAGTAAGATTACAAGCTGAGAGCAGAGTCCTGAAGAGATTCCTTCCCCTAGTAGAAGTACCAGGGTGTCCAGCAGATGGAGAGCATACTTGGTGACCACCGTCACTGAAGTCTTTCCCCTCTGGGTACCAATTAGGAAGTCATCCTACTATTACAATATCCCTTTCACTTGCTGTTTATGGACAAAGCCCATACACAGGCCTCTGATTTTCTTCTGACTATGACACATGTGTAGACACAGGACTACCCACATCCTGCCAACTGAACAACAAGTAAGCTGTCTGCCGCAGATCTCAATTCAAACTTGACCCCTCCTGCCTCCTCTGCTGAGCCAAACATCCCCGACTGTGGATCCTGCCTGCATGGGTCTCAGCACTACTCCCTACCTGAACTTCCCTCCTTCAACTTGACATTTTGTCACAACCTGACATGTCTGCCAGATACCTCCCCCTTACCTGGACTTCTAGTCTTGGATTTCATAGCTAGGCTTACTACATATCACAGGACTCCCATGTCCCAGCATAACACTTGAAGGCCTTGACAATATCTGGCCTGTCTGTGCTAAGTGAATTGAGGCATTGATCAATGAACCAGTGAATTTATTTCAGAAAGTTAATCTGTATCATTCAGATCAAACATTACCAAAATTAAACTACTTTCCTTACATAAAAGTTTTTCAATGAAATTATTTGGACATTGGCTTCAACAACTTACTTGACTTCACGATACGTTTTAAGAGTTCATCATTTGAATACAATTTCAATTTTGTTTGAGCCTGGCACATAATTGGCATGCCACAAATTGTGACGTGATAATAAGGGTAAAGCTGGTTATTAAATCAGGCTAATAACCAAGTGACATTAGACATTTATCTGGATGTGATGACATACATATGGTTCCTGTCACTGGGATATCTCCAGGGTAGAAGTGTTTATCTGCAGAATTGACAAACAGACCTTATAGGATCCATATAAAACCAAGTTTCTTAATTATGGACTCATAAAATATCTGCTGGCACAGTAGGGCAAGTTTAACTGCTCATGAGAGGATGCCATTTGGAAGATAAGAGCCGTAAATAGACCATGATAGAAGACAGAGGAGGGATTTTAAAGGGCTTGTCCCAATAAAAGGCAGACACTGTGAGGCTCACAAATCTGCCTGCAGAGAAGGAACTATTTAGTGTGAACTGGGATCCTCTCCCTTCATGCTGAGATACACTTGCTCTTTCAAGTTCTCTGCCTTTCAAACAAAAGGCAGAATTAAACCTTTTGAGGTCACCCCATGTTATCTATGATTACCCTAGCTTGGTGTTGAATAGCCTGTTTATCTGTAGCTTTTAAGCAGCTACACTATGGCAAAAAGAGGAAGACAAAACACTCGCATACACACCACACACACACACACACACACACACACACACACATATCCCTCTTATCAGAATGGACAGATGCAGAAACATATAGGCCAAAATAATTAGAGCAAAATGAGCTCAAGTTGGAACAAGCCTAGAGAAAAAATATTCCAGACATGCTAAGGGACGTTTTTCTCATAAAAAATGTGAGGACTCTGCCCTGATCCCCTCTTGAGGCAGACAGATAGTGTTGGCCCCTCCAGTTAGGCAAGGCCTGGGGCAGCAGGTGGATAAGAGCCTCTGCAGGCGCAGGTGCCAAGCAGCCTGGGTCTCCTTGGAAAAGGCAGTTCCTTGCTCCCTGCCTTCTCTTTGGTTCTTTACTTCCAAGCAGGAACCTGCTGAGGGCGAGGAGGGATGGAATCACCCAAAGAAGAAAAGCTTCTCAAATGTTTCATCTCAAAGCAAACATGGCTTTCACTTTTTGAAAAGAAAAGAAAATAAGGGCAATTGATTTTTTTTCATTGTTGTTCAGATCATTTTTACCAGTCTCTCATTTGTTGTTGAGACACAAGTTCCCCTTAACCATCTCTGCCTATGAATGTCCCTAACAATATTAGGTATGAGGAAGAAGAAACACCACATCAGAGCGGGGCCTGAAGTTCACAATGTAAGAGGTTGCTGAAAAACTTTCCATGTTCTCCAGCCACAGTAAAAGAGAGTGGTTTACCAGACAACGCTGAGTGTTAAATTGACCGGGTCTCAGAGGACTACTGTGTCTTTGATCTGGTGTTGATACTATTTCAGAAAGGAGGGAAAGTTCTCAGCATCAAGGAAGTAACAGGAGGGCTGTGCTCAGTGACTCTTAATTCAGACCCAGCTCTAAAATACAGCACTAAGGAGAGGTGCCCTGGTCAGCTTCTTCCATGCTCTCTATGGATAAGAGCCTCAGACATGGTTTTATAAGACATTTCCATTTCCAACATCAGTTTTTAATCTGTTAATGGATAGACTATTGTTGTTGATAATAACTTTAACTTTTGTTAAAGAAATAAACTATGCATAGTGTGAAAGCCGAATGACTAAAGGACAAGACACTTCTCCTCTTTGTATAATATTCTTGATTTTGTGTCTTATTGCTAAGGCAATATAAGCACATTAAGGAGGAATAGTTCTGTCCTTTACAGCTCACTGGGTTTAGCACAAAGCAGATGCTCAATTAAAAAGAAATGCTTAGTAAAATTAAACATGAGCTCTAATATCTAAGAAATATAACATCACATATGTGGGTAACACTGAGTTTTATATTTCAAAGCAAGATGCAGTCCTATGTGTTGTTTGATTGAAACAACTCTTCTTTTTTTGAGACGGAGTCTCGCTCTGTCACCAAGGCTGGAGTGCAGTGGCACCATCTTGGCTCACTGCAAGCTCCGCCTCCCGGGCTCACGCCATTCTCCTGCCTCAGCCTCCCGAGTAGCTGGGGCTACAGGCACCCGCCACCCCACCCGGCTAATTTTTTGTATTTTTAGTAGAGACGGGGTTTCACCTTGTTAGGCAGGATGGTCTCGATCTCCTGACCTCGTGAGCCACCCGCCTTGGCCTCCCAAAGTGCTGGGATTACGGGCGTGAGCCAAAGCGCCCAGCCAAAACAACTCTTTTTTTTTTAAGAGACAGAGTTTTGATTTGTCACCCAGGCTGGAGTGCAGTGACACAGACACAGCTCACTGCAGCCTCAAACTCCTGGGCTCAATTTATCCTCCCACCTTAGCCTCTTGAGAAGCTGGGAGTTCAGGTGCTAGCCCCGCACCTGGCTCTAAGCAACTCATTTTATAAATGAGAAAACTGAGACCCCCTAAGATTTGAAGTATAAAATTTTCTAACTAAGGTTAGAAATGACCAGTTTGCCGATGACAGAATAACTATTCTGGGCTGATGTTGTTCATACCACTTCCAGAATGTTGCACCCTGTTTTAGATGCCAGGCTGTTAAGAGAAATTGATAATTCTAAATTACGTCCAGAAGGGAAAAGGACCTTGAGATAATCTCTTACAATAAATAGTTCGATAAACTGTGGCTATAAGATCTATAAGAGGAAACATGATGTCCATCCTCAAACGTTGTAAAACTCATTATACTAAGAGCAGTTAAGCTTATTATTGCTGGGAATGCAAAACCAGGACCAATAACTGATTATCAGTGAGAACTGAGCTACAACAGCAGAGGTGTTCTCATGTAGTGATGACCTTTGTGTTCCTAAAGATGTTCAAGAGGAAACTAGACGTCAAATGTCAGAACCAAATGGTTCACAACTTAAGCCAAGCACTGTGCTAGGGGTTTAAAAATATTACATGTAGTTCTTCTAATGACTTATAAAGGTAGATATTAGCCTCAGTTTACAACTAGGAAAGTGAGATTCGAGGTTAAGTAGCTTAATGAAGGTCATACAACTCACAAAGAATAGCACAAGTACCATAAGGAAAGTCTACAACATTTCAGAGGCATAAGGACCATAACAGCCCCTGGCTCTTCTTATCGCTCTCACCAGGACTGGGTACTTAGGATTAAACCAAAGCAGGACATGAATTCCATCCCCTGCTAAATACTGACACTGGACCAAGAGTTAGTAAATTCATAAAGGAAAGTTGAAAAACCAAGTACCAAGCTCAGCATTTAAACTCACATCTCACAGACTCCAAAATCCAAAGTCTTCTGACTCTATTGGATGGCTGCAAGGACATCCCATCCTTTCAATTCTTGTTGGATCTAAGATGCTTCAATTTTGAGATTACTCTTCCAAGATAAGAAGGTGACGTTTCCCAAAACAGTGGAGGAAAGCTGAAAACTAAAAGACATAACAGTTAAAAATCTCTAACTAAAATTGTAAAAGGTACTATGATTCAATTATATATTGTGAACACTGTGTCTCCAGTAAAAGTCTGGTGCAGCTCAGATCGGATGCAACAAGAGTTTATTTTATTTTATTTTGAGATGGAGTCTCACTCTGTCACCAGGCTGGAGTACAGTGGTGTGATCTTGGCTCACTGCAACCTCCGCCTCCAGAGTTCAAGTGATTCTCCTGCCTCAGCCTCCCAAGTAGCTGGGACTACAGTCGCGCACCACCATGCCCAGCTAATTTTTGTATTTTTAATACAGCCGGAGTTTCACCATGTTGGCCAGGATGGTCTAGATCTCTTGATCTTGTGATCCACCTGCCTTGGCCTCCCAAAGTGCTGGGATTACAGGTGTGAGCCACTGCACCTGGCCAAGAGTTTATTTTATTGTATTCCCAACAGTCCAGCATATTTTTCTATTTATCAGGTTTTCAAATTAAACAGAAAAAAATGCTAAGGAAGTACTCTTGGCGATGTTTACAAACTTAACCTTAATCCCCCCTTTAATAGTGTTTTTACTAATACTATTACCAGATTTTCCTTCCCTGGGCCAGCAGAGTAGAGTAAAATAAACTTGGGTTGCCTCAGGCCTCAGCTACTGTCTGTAGCTGTTATTGACTCACACTTGAGCTAGCTCAGGGGATAGAAAGGCTTCAATAGCAATTACTTTTGTAACTGATTCTGCTTTTTCAGGATAAAAGGATTTATTTTAATGCTAAAAAGAAGTCATTTATAGATTAACATTAGATTTTATCGTAATAACATGAACCACTTAGCTTTTTCTTAAGGACTTTCCTATTGCATAGAAAATGTCTTGATCTGGTTCTAATTCTATTCAAATCTTTCCACAGAGTTTTCAAGTAATCCTTATATAGGAAATAAGATGGTGTTACCTTACACTTCCTGCTTCAAACACCAGAAAAACCTGGAACTTTTGGAGCCATGGCCTTCTGTGAGAGTCTAATAAAAGGTACAGGTCTTGTCCCCACAAAAATGCACATAACACATCTACAAAAAATCTTGCAAACATTTCCTTATACTGTATCAGAAAGTTTTCTTCACACAGGTGAAAAACATCTTGAGCTGAGTTCCCACTTTTTGACAACTAGCATGGGTGGCTGCCTCCAGCCTCTTCCCCAAAACTCTAACATAAACTACAGAAATAGAGAATATATATATCTAACCATATATCCACGTAAGTTATTGTACGTGTGGATTTTTTTTTCTAAGTACAATAGGCATCCAATAGATGATGTGAGTAGCAAACAGATGTCTCTCTGTTGGAAGTCAACCTTTGACAAAAGCCACACTTCCATTGTCTTCCTCTACTCCAACCTAAAGCATGAAAGCATCATTTTTAGGACACACGTTATCACCAAGATATCTCTAGTGTACATGGGTTTTTTTGCTTCAGAATATAAAAGTTTCAGATGGGACAAGTCTAACTACTAGTAAAGTTTTATTCTCTGTTGATTGAGTTTTAGTCTCACAAAATTTAGTAAAAATGATTCTTGTGATCTAACAGTAATTTCAGAATGGACCCAAATATCCTGCTTCTTCAAGTTCACTAACTTTGTATTTCCACTGGCAAGAGCATTACACAAGAAACACTTTATTTTTATGTCCTATCATGCTGTGATGGGAAAAAACTGAGGACTAT
This sequence comes from Pan troglodytes, assembly GCF_028858775.2. Classification (NCBI taxonomy): domain Eukaryota; kingdom Metazoa; phylum Chordata; class Mammalia; order Primates; family Hominidae; genus Pan; species Pan troglodytes. Next base: position 151,545,886 of record NC_072404.2, on the reverse strand, counting down.
TTCAGCTTTATCAAGATTTTTCCTTATCTACATTATCTACATTAACTAGGCTTGATATAAAAAATAATACAATCAAAATGAAAGGGCTCTTTTTCTTTAACTCCTAATATGAATAATGAAAATAATACTGATCATGTAATACCAAAGCACTATAGGATTATTTGCAGTTTTAAGAAAAAGAACATAATTACTTTTTTTCACTAAGATATATTTTTATGTACCTTCAAACACTTCCCTGAACCCCAGGCGAGGAGTCCTTATCCTAATAAGTTTTGCCGTAACAGAGTTTCTATGTTTTGCCATATTTTCCCATAAGAACAAGGATCAAATTTTCAGGAGTACGTAATTTACTCTTTTTTCTTTCGTATTTAAAAAGCAACCAACTACTAACATAATGCAGGCTGCAAGTTCCTTTTGCAAGACTTTTTTAATTAATAAGTTTACCTTCTTCCTGTGTATAATCTCAGATGATATGGAACACGTGTTACCCGCAATATCTTTAAAAGCAAACAAGAAATAGCATGGTTTTTTCTTCCTGTTGTAAAAATGATCAATTGCATATGTTCAAATTGTTCATTTCAGTGACTCATAGCTTTCCACAGCCAACTGCATAATTAGTGATAAGCAATAGCAATAGAGTTTATATATATGACATATGTTTATATAGATATAAAACCATAGTGCATTTTCTCAGGCTCTGTATTGCCACAAAAGAAAATTCTTGTTCCTCTATAAGGATGTCTAAGAGCAATTCTCTTAAAATAGCAATAATAATTATACCCACATTTCAGTCCTAATATGATTTCTAAATAGGGCAACATACCTGGTTATGGGCTCCCAGGTGCCACTCTGAAGCTACTTCCTGTTTTGTTATACATCGTTTTAAGGAAGGCCTTTACTCAATTCGTGTAGCCTTGTTCTGGCACAAAAAATGTCAGGAGGTTCTCTTTTGGTGTCTATTCTCTCCAATATTCTGATTTGCTCCATATGATTTACAAGCATTTGGTAACTATCATACCAACTACTCTACCAAAAGAACCCTGAAAAGTCCTACAGAGCCAGACTTTTGATCGTTAGCCATGTGACAAAGCTTTTTGCACCTGGGAAGGGATGGATTTGATAAACTGTCAAATACCATCCAATCCACAGGACCACAATGCCTTGGCCATTTCATTGCAAAAGATAACATAATGCATCCAAATTACAAAAGGGGAAAAGAATAAAAGCATGAAAGTTCTGCAATATTCTTAAACATTGCTCTTGTCTTGGTCAATTATTCATACTTACTCCTCTGTTATGTTTCTGTTAGAAGATAAACCTTGCCTTTCAGAGAAAGAAAATTGAAATTAGATATTATAAAAGACAATCATCTCTATTCGTTAAAAGCTTAAAGGGTGGCCCCAGCCGTAGGAAAGCTGTGATCAAAACAAAAGCAAAGGGCTGGACAATGAGAAAGCTCTTTGATCTATTTAAGCTAGAACACGAGGCTCCGTCACCGGCCAAAACTTGAAAGAAATCTCACCTGCAGAGGGGTGAGAAACCAGTGGGGGTAATATTTGGTTATCACTTGATATAATTGTAGTACAGAATAAAAGAAGCTTTATTGGAAAACACTTTTTCCTGGAACTTCATATCTTATCAGGCTCATGGCCTTACAAAAAGGAAGAAGTAATCAACTGTATCCTCGCAAAGAAGACATAGAAGTCTGCCTGATTTCTGGTCTGACTACCCTATAATTTTACCCTAGAATAATAGAAATTGAGCCATAAGTCAAAATATTTAATCTTAATACAATTGTGTAAACAATCCATCAAGGGTATGTAGTTTGTAATAACAGCCCTAAATATTACAACTTAAATATGAGTTGTCAATAAAGAAAAATACTGAAAGCAACTTAATCAGTGAAACTTTGTTCTGTAATCCTGTAATAGACATTAAAGGAAATATTCAATACAAGGACACTGAATTCTAAAAGAACTCAATTCTGGCATTTTCTAAAAGGATTTAATATATTTTGACAATAACTCAATCTAAACATATAGATGTATTTTATATATACATTTTTCTACATTAGAAGCAGTTTGATTCACAGGCTGAGTTTCTAAGAAAAACAAATAAGCAGACACTTTCAATTATTTTAAGAGAAGCCCTGAACCAATTAACATATTCTTACTACAGATACTTGTAAGGTGCTTAACCTGATAAGCACATAATCAAAATAATAATTAAGGAGCAAAATAGAAGAAGTGGAAAAGCAGAGATGTTTTAAGGAGAGAAATTAAATGCAGCTTTTGTGTTGTGATATTTCCAAGAGCATTATAGGTTTGGGTTCTGAGGCCAGTTCTCAAGAAGTTCATTACATTTTCTTAACAATTTTGACCAAAATTAACACGAGCTGTTCCCAAGAGGATGGCAGTGTCTAAATGAGGACCTCATTGTCCAAACCTCCTCCTATCATGGTTGCTGGGTATCAATTTACTTCTCCACTCACTGTGTTTTTAGAAATAAAGCACAACAGTATGCTTTAAAATAAGTACACCTAAAAATAATAAGACACTTTTTAAATTTTTCTTTAAGTTTTGGGGTACATGTACAGAATATGCAGGTTTGTTACCATAGCTATACATGTGCTATGATGGTTTGTTGAACCTATCAACCCATCATCTAGGTTTTAAGCCCTGCATGCATTAGGGATTTGTCCTAACGCTCTCCCCCTCCCCTTGCCCCTCACCCTCCGACAGGCCCCAGTGTGTGATGTTCCCTACATCGTGTCCATGCGTTCTCATTGTTCAACTCCCACTTATGAGTGAGAACACGTGTTTGGTTTTCTGTTTCTGTGTTAGTTTGCTGAGGATTATGATTTCTAGCTTCATCCATGTCCCTGCAAAGGACATGAACTCATCCTTTTTTATAGCTGCATAGTATTCAATGGGGTATATGTGCCACATTTTCTTTATCGAGTCTGTCATTGATGGACATTTGGGTTAGTTCCAAAGGACACACTATTAATTAACATTTCTGCTCATTATTTAAGCAAAGACATACAATTAGAGCAATTCTTAAAGAATTTCAAATACCTAAAGATAATCTATTTTCTCAGTTTCTGAAGGTTGGAAGGGTTGAATTTTGCTTCTCTGTATACAAAAAAATAATAATAATAAAATGAAGCAGTTGTATGTTTTTAAGAACTAACTAGATTCCTTAAGAAAACTGTGATTATCAGAGTCCCAGGCCTCTAAGGAAGTAAAGAAGGGACTGTCACAAACAGTGGGAGGTAGTTAGGACATAGGGCTTCCTTCTTCTTGCTTCACTCCATCCCACATTTATCTGTTTTCTACACTGGCATTCCACATAACATTTTATCTGAAAATAGAATTCTGCTTTAGAACAAAGGCCGTTTTTAAGGAAATGATGACTATAGATGGTCAGGTGGACATTTTCTAGGATGAAGAGAATTAAAGTGATGATAAGAGAAAAAATAGAGGGAACTAGGGTTAAATATACTATAGCCAATCTCTTTCAAAACTTCATTAGCTTAAATCTTTTAAAAATTTACTAGTTGAGTTATGCAATTCCATTACTCTCAACACAGGGTATATAAAACTGGTGTATAGCTGTGACGCTTAGTTTTATAGATCAACTTCGCTGGGCTAAGGGATGCCCAGATAGCTGGCAAAATGTTGTTTCTGGGTGTGTCTGTAACAGTGTTTCCAGATGAGATTAGCATTTGAATCAGTAGACTGAGTAAAGCAGGTCTGCTCTCAGCAATGTGGTGAGCATCATCCAATCCATTCAGGGCCCAAATAGAATAATCAGAGAAAAAGCAAATTATCTCTCTTCTTGAGCCAGGACATCCAAATTATCTTGCCCTCAACATCAGAGCTCCTGGTTCCTGGGCTCAAACCAAGAGTGACAGCATCAGTTATCCTGGTTCTCAGGCCTTTGGACTCAGACTGAATTATATCACCAGCTTTCCTGGTTCTCCAGCTTGAAAACCACAGATGGTGGTACTTCTCAGACTCTATAATCATGTGAATAAGCAATTCCCATAATAGATAGATAGATAGATTAGATAGATAGATAGATAGATAGATAGATAGATAGATAGATAGATAGATAGAGATATTCTACTGGTTCTGTTTTTCCAGAGAACTCTAACACAACAGCCATGTGTCACTGTGTACATAAAGCCACAGAATAAAGAAATGTCAGCTGATATTATTATTATTCCTAGAGTGTTAATCTTATTTAATACTAATGAATTGTATTAAAACAAACCTGGTTATATTATTAAATAAATCTAAAGTTCAGTAAATTTTAAGATAAAACCCAAATCTTCTCAGAGATGATGTACTTGCAGAGGGCCACTGTGGTCTATATCCCCAAGCTCCCACAGCTGTGCACTTGCTCTACATCACCACTTAGAGTAGTTCTCGTTGCAGAACACCAAATACAATGAAGCCCATGATAGCATGGCCCATGATGATGCTAAGTGGAATACAAAGTGATTGGCTATTGGTTCCCAACCCGTATTCTCAAAAGAGGTGAGCTGATGTTATCTTCTGCAGTAGAGAAGGGGAGAAAAGAAAGAAATTATCACTATGTATTTGTTTATAATCACCAGACTATTTCTATATAGCTGTTAATAAAACAAGGTTATTTTTTTCTTTTTTTCCTACAGCAACTGGTAGGCTGACCAAAAAATGTTGTTTTACATTATCCCTGCAATAATGAGACTCTACATTTTATGCAATTCAACTGTTCAAATATTCTTTATAGCATTATGCAGGAGTTTGTTGCACTTAATCTCCCTGGACTCTTTATTGACCAAGACAACAACCTATCTAGATTGTAGTTGTCTTGTCTATAAAATGAAAACTTGAGTACCTTAGGGAGGATAACTTTGATACACAAATGCTTTCCCTTTCCCTCATGACCATGGCAGACATGAGCCTGGATGTAGTCTTGAAGCCCTTCTCCCTGTTTTCCAAGAAATCAAATCCAGCAACTGGGGGTGGATTATAAACTATATTTGCCATCTCTGGGATGGCTTATCTCCAAGTATTCTCCAAGCTCTAAGATTTATAAGTGATATGCTGAACAGGAGTCACAAACACATAGCCCCTCTCTGTCCAGAGCCTTTCTTTGGCTCCTGCTATGTATAGGAAGGAATGCCAACCAGCCACCCTGGCCATAAGGTAGAATGCAGAAATCCAAAGTAATTATCTACAAGATGGACACAGGGAAAGCCCCAACCAGCTCTGAGACCTCCCTCTCGGGCACTAGATTTTCTCCTTTGTTATTTGAACAGAAGGTGCACACGGAAAAGCGCATGTGGAAAAAGTGTGACAACTTGAGGAACTTGAGATCAAGCAAGATCTTGTATGTTTAAAAAACTGAGCTATCGGCCGGGTGCGGTGGCTCACGCCTGTAATCCCAGCACTTTGGGAGGCCAAGGTGGGCGCATCGTGAGGTCAGGAGATCGAGACCATCCTGGATAACGCGGTGAAACCCCGTCTCTACTAAAAATATAAAAAATTAGCCGGGCATGGTGGCGGGCGCCTGTAGTCCCAGCTGCTCAAGAGGCAGAGGCAGGAGAACGGCGTGAACCCAAGAGGCGGAGCTTGCACTGAGCCGAGATCGCGCCACTGCACTCCAGCCCGGGCGATAGAGCCAGACTCCGTCTCGAAAAAAAAAAAAAAAAAACTGAGCTATCATTCCACTTCTCCAGAAGTCTTCTATATAACCTAATCAAAAATAGAACCAGGTCCCAAAGTAACAGGGACATGGAGGTTAGAAAGGGTAAGTCACTTTCCCAAAGTTACTGAATTTAGGAGTTAAGAAAAATGGCTTCTAGTTTTTTCTCACTTCATGCCATGTTCAAAGAGGGCACAGTTTGGATTAGAAAGACTGGTGTTTAAAGTTGTGCTTTTCGTCTATATTTAGCTTAAGCAAGCCTCTTAGCTCCCGTTTCTTCATTTATATTCTATCTAGTGAAGGATTGATAATGGCTCTCTCAAATGTTTGTTGTGAGGATTAGAATTTAGCTGTGTAAAGCAACGCCTAGCATAGTCCGTGGCACTTGCCCAGCATTTTAAATGTTATAGCCATTTGCAGTGGATCAGTCGAGCAGCAGACACAGATGTGTTAAAGGAGAAGGAGAAGTCAATGGTTAACTTTGAGATTTATCAAAGGGAGGACTTTGGGGGCAGTAATGCTGCTAGCCAAGATAGGAAATGTTAATTTCCATTAAATAATAACATGTCTCAGAGGAAAACAATATTAAATGAACTTTCAAGGAATAGAGATTGCTAAGCTTCAAGAGACTTGCAAAAATCAGTTCATGTCTCTGCCTTATGTAGGCAAACAATTCAGAACAAATAGTTGTCTCTTTTCTTCTTTAAGGTCACTAAGGAAAGAACACACGCAATTTCTCTGTACATTCTATTTCAGTTTGATCCCTTTACGGTCCTGAAGATCTTCATTAGATCCAACTGCAATCTCTCCTGCCTTAGTGTAAGCCTTTTTCATCTTATTCTGTCCTTTGCTGATAGAAAACTTCTTCAGTTTTATGGGACTAAAACTCTTCCTAGATGGTAGTTATCCTTCACTATCTCTTCCAAAAGCAAACCAATCTCTCTTATTTCTGTTTTCTCCACAGTATCATTTTCCAGCTCATTATTCACCATTTTCATTCTTTCTTAAACCTTCTTCCCTTTTGTTACATTTTTAATAAGAGATGATAATGATGAAAATTATTTTAATACTTTGGAAAATCAACTTTCTTATCCTTCAACTTGTCAAATTCTTCCTCTTCTCCATCCAAACATAGCAAAACAATTATTTAACCCTGATGTTTTACTCCCTGGGAAGCTTGAATTTTGTGTAATTGGCTGTTAAATGACCCATGTGCAGAAAGATATATAAAATGTTTGAAAATGTGTTTTTAAATTCCTCCCTCAGATTATTCACATGCTAATAATAGTAACAACTCTTTGAAACACTGAAATAATGCTGAAGACATCACAGGTGCATAAAGATGAGGTGCCAAAATTTAATCTCTGGTTTTAGATCTGGTATCTTTGTAATAACCCCACATTTTTTACATTTTCTTAAGAAATAGGCCGGGCGCGGTGGCTCACGCCTGTAATCCCAGCACTTTGGGAGGCCGAGGCGGGTGGATCACGAGGTCAGGAGATCGAGACCATCCTGGCTAACACGGTGAAACCCCGTCTCTACTAAAAATACAAAAAATTAGCCGGGCGTGGTAGCGGGCGCCTGTAGTCCCAGCTACTCGGGAGGCTGAGGCAGGAGAATGGCGTGAACCCGGGAGGCGGAGCTTGCAGTGAGCCGAGATCGCGCCACTGCACTCCAGCCTGGGCGACAGAGCGAGACTCCGTCTCAAAAAAAAAAAAAAAAAAAAAAAAAGAAAGAAATAAACACTGAATTGAAAACAGAATTTTAAAAACTAAAGCAAAAATTATTGAACTGCCGATTGACAGTTACTACCATTGGAAGTAAGAGTCAGGCTAAGGGTGTGGGCAGTGGTTACTTAGCATTGTCACCATAGCACACGGGTCCAGATCCCTGCAGAAAGGAAACAAGCCTTTAGCTAAAAAAGGGCCCTGGATAACTTCAGCCTGGCTGACAGAGCAAGATTCTGTCTCAGAAAAAAAAAAAAAAAAAAAAAAAGGGCCCTGGATAGATAGATGAAATCTTTCAGGCATAATGAGACAACAAAAAGAATATGTAATGCTCACTAACTGTGCTCCCGAAAATCCCACTAAAAGAAAATGGAATGAAGAAACTTGCAACAAGCTTAATTAAAGTTTCTCTTAAAAACTGATATGACCGGCCGGGCACAGTTGCTCAGGCCTGTAATCCCAGCACTTTGGGAGGCTGAGGCGGGTGGATCACGAGGTCAGGAGATCGAGACCATCATGGCTAACATGGTGAAACCCCGTCTCTACTAAAAATACAAAAAATTAGCCGGGCGTGGTGGCAGGCACCTGTGGTCCCAGCTATTCAGGAGGCTGCGGCAGGAGAATGGTGTGAACCCAGGAGGTGGAGCTTGCAGTGAGCCGAAATCATGCCACTGCACTCCAGCCTGGGCAACAGAGGGAGACTCCATCTCAAAAAAAGAAAAAAAAAAAAAAAACTGGTCTGTTTTTTTTTTTTTCTGGCAGCAGGAGTGGTGAAAAAATGAAGAGTAAAGTTTTTATAAAATATAAAATCTGTTTCTTTTCTCAATTTCTACCTGAGGCTAAAAGAAAAAAGAAAAGTCGTTTTCTTATATTCTCCTCTCTCTGCTTCTCACACACAAGTTCTCATTAAATCTCTTTTTTTCCCAAAAACCTCTTCCCTTGACTGATGACTTTTGCTTAAGGCTTAATCTATGTTTTCTCCTTAAAATTGAATGGCATTGTGTCCAATATACCCTGCTGTGACATAGTAAATCATACTGTCCTCAATCTCCATAATGCAGTTAAGGGATGTCAGAATTATCTTAGAGATGACAGATTTCCCATATCTAAGGATGATAGAGCTGTCCCTAGTGGGAAAAAAAATCACCTCATAACATTTTAAAAATTCTTTGCAATGTTCAAATAGTTTTGAATTTAAATAAAATAGGAACTCAGCCCTTTTAAAGAAACACAGCGGCCCAGCATAGCTGCTCAAACCTGTAAATCCTAGCACTTTGGGAGACTGAGGCGGGCAGATCACCTGAGGTTGGGAGTTTGAGACCAGCCTGACCAACGTGGAGAAACCCTGTCTGTACTAAAAACACAAAATTAGCCTGGCGCGGTGGTGCATGCCTGTAATCCCAGCTACTCAGGAGGCTAAAGCAGGAGAATCGCTTGAACCTGGGAGGCACAGGTTGCAGTGACCCGAGATCATGTCATTGCACTCCAGCCTGGGCAACAAGAGCAAAGCTCCTTCAAAAAAAAAATAAATAATAACACCTAGGAATTCTTAGTGGAACCAGGTTCTAAAACTGCAGAATTTGGTAATTGGGTGATCTATGGCTGTGTCATGCCAAGAACTCTCCCAAGAGCTCAGAGCTTTGGAAAAGCAAGGCAGTCTGCTGAGTCAACTCTGGCCACCGGGCTATGTCCAAGGAGCTCTCCTGACTGGAAGCCAAACTTGCTACAAGAGAAATGGTACTTTGGAAAAAGTGGATTGTTTATTGTTTGATTTTTCACTAAGAAAAACAAAAAGCTTGAAGCAGAGGCTTTCTGAGGAGCATGCCTTTCTAAGCTGCACCCAAGGACACCTACCATAGTCCTTCAAATAATGACAGAAGCACACTGGGCCAACAGTGAGGCCATCAGGTTTAAGCCTTTTTGCTTTTGCATTCCTTCCATTTCCTTCTTCTTGAGCTCTTTGGGGTATCCAACGAAGACTTTGCCTATCTTCTTTACAATCAATTCAGAAAGAATTGACATCAAGCATTTTAAACTTTCAATCATTCAACCAATTTTATGGGGTGACCTCTTCTAGGCATTTATATTTTGAGAATTCTTTTACACATAAATACACATTGAAAATGTTCAGTTAAGGAACCAAAGGGCTCTTCCTGAATTATTACTGTATTTTCTGACACTGGATTCTGTCCTGAATAAGAACAACAAATACTTCTCCAAGTGGTAGCTTGTTCTCCTAAGAAAATGGGCCTGGCCAGTGGCACCACTGGGGCTCATGAGACCCCATTTCCCAGCCCATGCATTCCTTAAAGGCAAAGGCAATTATGTACTCATTCATCTTGTAATCTCACTGTAAGAAGTAAGACTCTGAAACTTTTTAAAAAATTTCCCGGCCGGGCGCGGTGGCTCACGCCTGTAATCCCAGCACTTTGGGAGGCCGAGGCGGGCGGATCACGAGGTCAGGAGATCGAGACCATCCTGGCTAGCACGGTGAAACCCCGTCTCTACTAAAAATACCAAAAATTAGCCGGGCGTGGTGGCGGGCACCTGTAGTCCCAGCTACTCAGGAGGCTGAGGCAGGCGAATGGCGTGAACCCGGGAGGCGGAGCTTGCAGTGAGCCGAGATCGCGCCACTGCACTCCAGCCTGGGCGACAGAGCGAGACTCCGTCTCAAAAAAAAAAAAAAAAAAAAATTTCCCTTGTAAAATTAATTTTATTGAGGGATTGCAAATACACTTACCTTAGGCCCACTACTAAGCTGACCTTTCATATATTTGTTTTGCTCAGATGTGTCTCTATTCAGAAAGCCTAAGATATATTTGTCTTATAAGTAGAATAAAAATTAAATTTTTATTCACTGAGCATCCCCTAGGCCCCATAGTATAGCAAAAACTCAACAGATCCCCCAGATAGGGTCTCTCTATTCCAGGACAGTAATTGTCAACTATTTACCTCAAAGGGCTTCTTATCATTTTCTCCCATGGACCTCATGATTTGAAAGATATTAAGTAATTCATTTTTTCTTTTCACTAATCTAACAAATACAGCTGCCAATGATCAGACCTCTGGATAAATTGAGATAAATATATTACCACAATGGAGTTATATAACCTCAGCCCAAAGCAAAGAAATTTGACATTTTAATTAGTCTGTGCATGGTTGTTGTGAATAAATGTATAATTCCTTTGAGATTTTTCAAGTCATCAAAAATAGCTCATAGAGTCTCATTACCATCCTGTGGGCCACCTAGTTAAGGACAGAGCCTCAGTGCTTTCTCTCCCTCTCTTATTCCCTCTATCCCCCAGAATTTCTGTCTTCTCTAGTGCTGGATTGAAAAATATCAATGAATACACTGGCCCATCAACCATTAATGTCTTATCCACTTCATTCCCCATTTTATGTCCTGATTTTTATTTCTCAGTGAAGTATTCACGTGGGCTCCCAGCGTGGTAACACATTTCATCCCCAGCTTGACCCTAGTGCCCCCATGCTACTAAACTAACCTCACAGAGAGTGACAGCTGTGAACCAGCCTTGCAGGTAGGTAGCTTTGCCAGGAAGCCCAAGCACTTCAGTTTGGTCAGAATACATAAAGCTTTCTTAATTCAGTAGGGGAAATACGGTTGCTTCCAAGAATAAAATGGTTGTTTTAAGAATGTTTTCCCTTTTTTCTCTTTTATTTACTGGGGGGCAGAAGAAATAACATTATATAAACAGAACATCAGTTAATTAATTGCACCATGAACATTTCAAATGGGTCGACCTGAGGTTGTGTACTTACAATCTTACAAAGTCATCACACTAGGGTGGGGGAGCAGGTAAATATAGTCCCACTGCCCTCCTAGAAAGTCCAAATTAAAAAACAAAACAAAACAAAACAAAACAAACCTCTTCTCCTGTACATGGTGCTTTCTTTTCTTTTCTTTTCTTTTCTTTTTTTTTTTTTTTGAGACGGAGTCTTGCTCTGTTGCCCAGGCCAGGGAGCAGTGGTGCAGATCTTGGCTCACTGCAACCTCCACCTCCCAGCTTCAAGCGATTCTCCTACCTCAGCCTCCCGAGTAGCTGGGACTACAGGTGCGTGCCACCACGCCCGGCTAATTTTTTTTTGTATTTTTAGTAGAGACAGGGTTTCACCATGTTAGACAGGATAGTCTCAATCTCCTGACCTCGTGATCTGCCCGCCTCAGCCTCCCAAATTGCTGGGATTACAGGCTTGAGCCACTGCACCCAGCCCGAGGTGCTTTCTTTAAAGTGCTATTGTTTAACATAAAATATAGTGAGATTAGATGTTTGACCACATTGAAGTGACATCCAACACATCCACTGCCTGAAAGCTGCTCTACGATTTGCCTCTTTTAACCAGGAATGGACATTTCAGATGCAATTCTATTTGCTGTTTTAAGTGAAAAGGATCTCAAATGATATACCCATAACTTACTGCATGTCATCCATTAACATTTTTTCTTTAAAATACATTAGTAGCTTTAGCTAGACCTTTTGTTCCTCTCTTCTTGGACATCCATTTGCCTAGGATCAGTGAAAAGGAGAGCTCACTTCCCACTGGGGCGTTCTAATCTCCCTGATGCCTGCCAGATTGCGGGGATCTCCTTTACCAACAAGCCAAAGAGGCTGGGGCGTGCATGTCCCTCACCAGGACTATGCGAGTCTTATAGAAGTAGGAAATGAGAGACAAAACAAATGAATTATTAACACTTCTATGATTCACAGGAAGACAAAGGCTCTGTTAAGCTTTAGGGAAAAAACATCTTGCATCAGCACATCTTCATCAAGACAAGGTTCTTTTCTAATGTTCAATATCCGTTACCTCCATTCTCAAAAGCCTATAAATCTAAGGAAGATGTAATTTGTGGTAAAACTAGCCAATACTTTAGAGTAATGGTATTGAGGTTTGATGACACTGAGACTCGCCTCCAAGACTCTTACACGGATTCATAACAGTAGGCCATGACAGTCAGTAGATTTGTTTCCTCTCCTGACAGAATAATATGGCGCCAAGAGGCCATTTTTCTTGGGCTTCTACTGAGCTAAGCACTTATGGGTGAGTTGCTTGCTCTCTGTGCTATTCAGCAGAGCACAGAAATGAGACCCCACTGTCAGCTCCTGCTGCCTTGTTCACTCTCCTTGGTCAGATATAGTAATGCCACTATTATTGCCTGTAACACTAAGCTGTCCGTTCCCTGGGATTGCGGGAAAGTTGAAGCAAGTCAGAAGCTCCTGATTGTACCAGAACATTGGCTGTATGACAAGGTTTCCTGCCCATTTCATCATACAGTCTCTCCTGGAGGTCTGTGTGTTATTCTCTGTCAGATTCCTGACCTTCTGTTTACCAATGACCTCTAGCAACCATCCAAGGAACATTGTCTTACATCCATCCTTGTCTTTCATGTCATAAAATCCTACTTGCTCACCTGGTTCTGGCCCCCATGACCTCAGGGGCCCTGCAGTGACATCTTATTCTTCCTGGTCTAAGACTCTACGTTACACCACCCACAGGAGCCCAGAACAACATGGGGACCCACCCTCCCTCCTGGTTGGTTAGTGTCACTTCTCCTCTGCTCTAAGGACTTGCCTAGAAATCGCGTAATTCCCTACTCCTAAAGTCAACTGAAATGATTCAAGTTTTTTGCCAGGCAGTATAATCATGTATTTATCTGTTTCCCTCTAAATGAGAAGCTTTCTTAGGGAAGAAGCCAAATCTTTTTAGCCATCCATACCTGGAAGTGCCCTTTTTGTAGTAAGCATTCAAGAAATGTTGGTTGAATTTAATTGAAATGAATATTTTTGTTTGTAAGTGTAAAAAAAAAAAAATTTATCCTAGTCCAGCTGGAGCTTGTACATGAAGGAACTGGGGTGATTTAGTACATGGATTCTTAGTGTGTGTGTGTAGACCAGGGTAGGAAGCCAGAAGGGAGGTTATCCATTTCCCACAGACAGCTTCCAAGATCCACAGCCCCCTCCTCCCATTCCATGCTTCCTGCCTTACTCCTTATGAGAATCTCTGCGTGAGAGATATTACTGAAGGCAGCATGCTGTGTCTGGGCAAACCAAAAGAAAGAAAACAGAAAGGGTTGGACATCCACTCATTCACTGATGGATGATCTTAAAGAGCTTGCCGCAATAACTATGTACCAGGAGATATGATGTTGGGTGACAATGGGATTTATCATCAGCCTGTGCATGTTGACCTGAAATGGAGCAAAATGGGGCAGGCTGTGAGGAACTAAGAAGTATGAGAAAACCCATCATGAAAAGCAAGTAGCCCTGGCAGCCAGAGTCATAGCTGCCAGCAGACTAGGCTGTAGGTAGAGGTGCTTTTTAAGGAATCATAAACTAAGTTGGCAGATCTCTGCAGGGATGCTGCTGATGTTCAAGGATGCTGCTGATGTTATCTGCCTTAACAGCACACAAATAAAAATGAAATATTGGGACCCAATCCCTAATGCAGAGAAAGAAAACAACTCTTTGAGGATATGGAAAGACCAGTCCAGTGCATGTGACCCTGCCTTCCAACATGCATCCTAAAGACTCACGGAAATAAACAAAGGACTCTCTACCATACACTAACTCCCTAAAATCCTAAAACCTCGGTTGACAGGGCCCAGTTCCTCTAAAAATCTTTTCTGACATGCATGTGCACGTATTCACACCCACACCACACACAGTCTGAACGAGATGTCCCTCTTCTGTGCTCCCGTAGCCTCCTATCAGCACCTGTGGTCACCCAGAGGTTACCTGTCTGTCTCTCCCACGGACCATGAACATAATGAACATGGACAATATGCTTTTGCTTTTACACAATGGGGACGTATCTAGAAGTACATATTTTCCCCTCAGTGAATATTTATGGGCTCAAAAAAAAGTTATTGGGAAGTGGACAAAAGACAGTTTATTGTCAGGTGAGTACAGTATTCTCTTTTCTCCATCCCCCAGCAGCCTACCCACACTAAGTTTGTATGTCTTGGCCTTCTCATTCAAGTGAGCTACATCTTAAATCAGCCCACATTTAAGATATCACCATACTTACATGGTGATATACATACCATGGAATACAATTCAGCAATAAAAAGGAAAAAAATTATCAATTAATATAGCCACTTGGATGACTCTCCAGAAAATTATGCTGAGTTAAAAAAAATTTTTACACTTATGTAAAATCTGAATCAAGGGCCACAGTCAATCTCAATTGCCTGGTCATGTTTAATTTCTATAATATTTCTAAATTTTTTAAGCAAGTGGCATCCCAGCAGCCTGGTTCTGTCAAAGCTATAGACATTCCTGAGTATGTCTGAGTTTTTACAAGATACATTGTTAGGCCTCACTCTGGGACCAAACAATAGAGACACTAACCTTGGCATTAATCATGTTTGCTATTTAAGGAAAAGAAAAAATAATAGGGCCCCTGGAAACATTGCATAGTGTCCTGGAGGTTGCTTCCTTTCACAGACTGTAACATCCAAATCAAAGGACAGAGGGAATCAGGAAGAGTAAAAATACCATTCCTCAGCCAAGGAGCCAGAGGTCCTTGATTTTAGATTCAAGGCACAAAAAATACAGGACAGCCTAGGAGATCTTGTTCCAGAAAGCAAGCAAGTGCACAAAGAATAATAAATTGATGTTAAAAGGACATGAGAGACCGTTTAAAGGAGCTTCCATTGGCCAGGTTTGAGACATTTGAGTATCAGAAAGAATAATGGCAATAATTGATTGAAAAGCATTGAAAAATGTAAGGTCTTCTGTGACATCAGTAATGAAAGCAAGAAAAAGAGAAAGGGAGGGAAGAAGGAAGGGAGGAAAACTGCAAGAAAAGAAGAAAGGGAATGAAGGAAGAAGAAAGGAAGGAAGAAATGAATAGTTTGAACTATGGAGGTAATGATTATACCATAGTCCTGAAAATTTATAATAAAAAGAGAACTAAGCATTTACCCTGACTTTAGAGGGAAAAATATAGTTCCATTCTAGTTGATAAGATAAACCACCACAGAAGAATGTCAGTTCATAAATTAAGAAGGAATAAAAGAACTAAAAGTCACCATTTTACAAAGCTTAATAAAATGGTTGATTCAGGCAAAGATTATCAATGCATTCTAAACCATAACAGAAAGGATCACTGGGGAATAGGCTATCCTCACAGTGCCAAAGAACTATGCCAGAAATTGCTCAGTAAAATAATCGTGCATCTTGACACAGGAAAGATTTTGCAGTCTACACTTTAACCAAACAATCAGACTTAGCGTCACGATAATGAGACAACTTGATATTATAAAGTCTCCTATTGTCATACAGCATGAGGTACACAGCATAACTTAAGAAATACTCTTCCCAAAAATATTTAACCTAAATCTCCTCAAGCCTCTAGATGTAATGGTCCAGTTTACAAGAAAAGCAGAAATGAAGGACCAGGCTAAATGACACCGCAGGGGAACAATGAACAAACCCAGTTGGCATGTCCTACAAGACAATTGTACTGATATCTTCAAAAATATTCCCCTTTTTAGGGGAAAAAAGTAGTAAACTAGACTAGATTAAAAGATGCTGCAGAAAATATACAGATTGCAAAGGAAGAAATAAAATTATCTCTATTTGTAAATATGTGATTAAATATTATTCCAAGGAATCTATAAAAAAATCTTAGAATAAGTGAGTTCAGCAAGACCAGAGGATACAAAATCAACACACAAAAATCAATCACATTTCTATATGCTAACAATAAATATGTAGAAACTGAAATTTAAAGCATAATATCATTCACAATTATTTCAAAGAAAATACTTAGGTATATACCTAACCAAAAAAATGATCTGAATGCTGAAAATTACAAGATACTAACGAAAGAAATTGAAGAAAATCTGAATAAATGGAGAGACATAAAATACTCATGGATTGGAATACTGAACATAGTAATAACGTCAGCTCCTCCCAAATTGCTTTAATGCAATTTCTATCAAAATTCCAGCAAGGTGTCTTGTAGACATAGATAAGTTTATTTTAAAATTCATATGGAAAGGCATAACACTTATTCTAAAATTCATATGGAAAGGTAGAGGTCCTAGAATAGCTAAAAATAAATTAAACAAAAAAGAATAAAATGGGGGGAAAATCACTCTACTTAACTTCAAGACATAATATATAGCTACAGTAATGAAGACTATGTGGTATTGGTGGAGGGATAGACACATAGACCAATGGATTAGAAGAGAAAAAAGTAGAAATAGACCCACATAAACCTAACAGATTTTTAATAAAAGTGCAAAAGCAATTCAATGAAAGAAGAATAACCTTTTCAACAAATGGGGCTTGAGCAACTGAACATAGGCCAAAAAACAAAAAAAGATTAACCTTGACTGAAACTTCAAACCTTGTACAAAAAGTAATTTAGAATGGATCATTAACTTAAAAGTAAAAACCATAAAACTTTTAGGGAAAAAAAGCAGAATATATTCCAGATTTAACACTAAGCAAAGTGTTATTAGACTCAACACCAAAAGAGTAACATGGAAACTTAACAAGTTGGACTTCATTAAAATATAAAAATTTTTATTTATGAAATACCAGGTAAAGAAGATAAAAAAAAAACAAGCTACAGAGTGGTAGAATATATTTGAAAACCATGTATGTGACAAAGGACTAGTATCTAGAATATGTAAAGAATGCTCAAAATTTAGCAGTAAAAAAAAATCTATTAGAAAATAGGCAAAAGACATGAACAGACATTTTATTGAAGAGAATATACAGATGACAAATAAGCACACACACAAAAATGCTTAACATCATGAACCATGAGGAAAATGCAAATTAAAACCACAATGAACTATTACTACTATATTAGTCCATTCTCACACTGCTATAAAGAAATACCTGAGACTGGGTAATTTACAAATAAAGAGGTTTAATTATCTCATGGTTCCAGAGGCTGTACAGGAAGCATGGCTGGGGAGGCCTCAGGAAACTTATAGTCATGGCAGAAGGTGAAGGGGAAGCAGACTCATCTTACATGGCAAGAGCAGGAGGAAGAGAGAGAAGAGGGAGGCGCTACACACTTTTAAACAACCAGACCTCATGAGAACTCACTCAGTATCAAGAGAACAGCAAGGAGAAAATCTTTCCCCACGATCCAATCGCCTCCCACCAGGCCTCTCCTCTAACACTGGAGATTACAATTTGACATGAGATTTGGGCAGAGACACAACTCCAAACCACATCAACTACACACCTATCAAAATGGCTAAAATGAAAAATAGTTAACAATACCAAATGTTGGTGAGTATGCAGAGAAACTGGATCACTCACACATTGCTGGCAGGAATACAGCCACTTTGGAAGAGTTTAGCAATTTCTGAAAAAAACTGAACATGCATCTATCATAGAATCTAACAATTACACCCTTGGGCATTTATCCCAGAGAAATGAAAATGTATGTTCACACAAAAGTTTGCACACAAATGTTCATAGCAGCTTTGTTTGTAAAACCAAAAACTGTAACTAGTCCAGATGTCCATTCACCAAGTGAATGGTTAAATAAATTGTAGTACATACATACCATGGAATACAATTCAGCAATAAAAAAGAAAAAATTATCAATTAATATAGCCACTTGGATGACTCTCCAGAAAATTATGCTGAGTTAAAAAAAAAACAATCCCAAAAGATGACATTCTGTATGGTTACACTGTACACCATTTTTGAGATGACAAAATTTCAGAAATGATGGACAGATTAGTGGTTTGCAGGGGTCGGGCATGGGGTGGGGCTAGGAAACAATAGGGATGCAGTTGTGGTTATCAAAGATTAACAAAAGAGATCTTATGGTGTTGGAACTATTCAGTATCTTGACTGTAGTGGTGGAAATACAAACCTACACAGATGATAAAAATTATATAGAACTTAATACACACATACATATAACAACCTGAGCAAATCTGAATAAGCATTTCTTTTACAAGCTGGATTATATCAATGTGAACAACCCAGTTGTGATATTACACTACGGTTTTGCAAAACATTCCAATTGGGGGAAACTGGGCGAAGTGTATACAGATCTTTTCTTTATTATATCACCGAAGTGCATGTGAATCTACAACTATTTCAACGAGGGGTGGGCAGGGAGATGAGGTGAAGAAAGGGGGAGAGACAGAAACAAAAAACTAAATAGATATAACAACAAATTGCAACACATCACCTTGTTTGGATTCTATTGGTTTTAAGTTATAAAAGAAACTTTGGAGAAATTGGGAAAAAAATGAATATGGACAAGATGTTAATTCATATTTCATAATGATTGTTAATTATTTTAGATGATAATGGTACTGTGGTTATATAGGAAAAACTTTCCCTTTTTAGAAAATAACATGCGGAAGTATTTTGAGATGAAGTGCACAAGTTGGCAATTTCCTTTCAAATGTGTGTGCACTTATACATATACATGTATGTGTTTGTATATAAGCGTATATGTATTTAATGTTATTCATTTAACATTTTTGTATTTTGAAGTATTCATAGTAAAAGTTGGATAAAAGTTAAAAATATTATTGAAATAATTATAGCCTAAAGAAATAATCAGAGATAGAGTCAAAGATTGCTATACAAGGATTGTGTGTGTCCAGCATTATTTATAATGGCAAAAAATATATATACAAATAGAAGCAATTGGAATGTAAAGTAACTAGGCTGTGAGCTCTGTGAAGGCTGAGACTTTTCCTTGGTCACTGAAGTATCTTCAGCACCCAGAACAGTACCTGATGCAAAGTAGACATCCAACAAACATTAATTGAATGAATGAATAAGTGTTTAACATTGAAGAGATAAAATCGATTTGTGGCTCTATCATGAAGTATTAACAAACACTTTAAACCTGCTTTTTGAGAACATATAATGACATGGGGAAATTATCAACTTGAAATATCTGAAGAGGTCTTGTCTAATCCCAAGTGCTCAAGATAAGTTAAGGGACTAATAGATAAACAAACGGGCAGGTAGTATAACACATTGTTAAAAGAAGCTATCCTTTGGTGTAAGGTTATGGGTGATTTTGTTTTCTCGTTATTCTTTGTTATATTTTCTAAGTTGCCTTTAAAAAACTGTGCGTGTGTTTTTCATCCGAAAGAAAAAATTACTGCAAATTTTTTATAAGCTTTGAGATTTAGTAGGTGGGGCTTGGAGCCTTGATGCTTCTTTAACTACCACACAGAACATACTCGTACTTTTGTTGCCCTGAGTCGGGCACAAAATTTTTTCCCGTATACTATGTTGATTTGAATCTAAAAGCAAGGCTCCCACATTAACTCCCTACCCCAACACTCCAGTACAGATTTCCCTGTCCCAGGACCTAAACCACAAGTAACTGAAAGCTCCTCTGCCCTGCTCAGTTCCTCTTGGCCATTTTTCCCTTAAAAAAATAATCCTGCTCTCCATACCTCTCATTCTACCACCTCCATAGATGGAAGCAAGTAGATGATCTCCTGACACTGACCATTTTTTTGGTATCCTCTCCCTACCGTGTCCTGCCTTGCAGGATCATTGCTCTTACAACCAATTATTGCTCAACCAGCCTGAGCTCCTCTATGCTTTTGAACACAATACTACGCAGACTGGCTTCCCTTTGAGGGCCATCCTTCATGGCTAGTCATCTTCCCAGCCTAATTTCCTCACTAATACCCTCTATTAAAGTTCCCAAATAGTTCAAGCCAATACTCATTCCCCTTATGATACCACCTCAAGAGCTGCATGGGCACAGTCATATCTGTAAAGATGAAATAAATATTTCATCTTTATTTTTATCACAGATCCTTCATCCTATTTTTTTAACATAGCAACAATGAGATGGCTTTGAGAATAATACAGACTAAATGATTTTCATTCATCTCGTGCATGTCAAATAGATAAAACTTAGGTCTAATGTCAAGTCAGCTCATCTCTAAGAGAAATGAGGCACTGTCAATTATGTAAAGAATTCAAATTATCTTTTATTGATCTCTTTGAGAAACTGAAGCCAAGGGGAAGTTTTAGGAGATAATTAAAATTCATCAGAGCTAAAGGAAGATGATGTTCATGTGAAACTAAGAGGTCTATACAATAATTACTTAGCATGACAAGAAATCGACACAGAGAGAAAAGAAACTGTTCTAAGATGAACAGAATGTAGACAGAGATAATATTTGGCACTATGGGGGTGACGAGATGCTGTTCTTTAAAAGTTTATAAAAATGGGTAAACATTAGCTTGTAGTGAGCTTCAGTGATAAAATGTTGACTCAAGTTATATTTACTGGCCTTTCAAACATTATCAGGAAACCTTTTCCTCAGATTAAGTAGAAATCAAAGGTGACAAGCCATTATCTATTATATGAAGTTCCAGTGCCATTTTGGAAGACAGAAGCGAAGAATATTAGTAAGATTAAATATAAAGTTATTAAGTTGCTGCCAATATATACAAGATTGTGTGATAAACAGACCTTAAGTTGTAAACTAATGTTATTTTTTCTAGAACAATATTCGATATCAGAGACAGGCAGGAAAAAATAAGCTTTTTATCCTTGCAAACCCACATGAATAAAATTATCTTAACTTTTCACTCGAGACAGCCCACATGTAAAATAAAAAGCTAGTTCTTCCTTGTTTACCAGAAATGTGGTGTCCCTGAAGGCAAATGGGAGGGTTCTGGTCCAAAATGCTCTAAAAAACACTTGTGTTTAGCTCTTCATCCTGCTGCAAACACCAGGGGAGACTGCAGAAACAGAGTCACATCGTTTGCGGCATAACTTCATGCTCCCCATCCCAGACCCACAGTATTAGGAAGTGCACAGTTCACCTCCACTCCTGAGATCTCCTTTCACAAAACCATGACTGTATGTGAATGTGCACAATTCACTTCCAATTGACGTGGAAAGGAAGAATTGGCTATTTTTTAAAGCAAGTCATTTATTTATTCCAGCTGCCAAGATATCAATTGTTTCCAAATAGATGGATGATTGGTGTTTTATTACTGATAAGGCAAGGAAATAAAGGATTAGTTCTGCACAGGTGAGACAGCCCACCTTGGCGTTTGTCCTCAGCTGCCTCTATGGTGATATTCTCCAAGAGACCAATGAGGTAGAATAATTT
This sequence comes from Pan troglodytes, assembly GCF_028858775.2. Lineage (NCBI taxonomy): Eukaryota > Metazoa > Chordata > Mammalia > Primates > Hominidae > Pan > Pan troglodytes. The sequence continues at coordinate 151,524,346 of NC_072404.2, read as the reverse complement.
TTTGTGTGAGACTGTACATGTCAGGACATTAAGCAGCCCTGGCCCCACGAACTAAATGCTACCATTTCTTTCAGATATAGTGACATCTAAAGGCCCTTGGACATTTCTGAATGTCCCCTATGAATCCCAGTTGAGAACCACTGGTGAATAATTTGGCTTATTTAGGTATCATAGACCCAGATATCGGGGTCCTTGCTTCCTTTTTAAAGAAAAATAAATTTATTTATTTCAAAATACAATTAGAAGCTAGATCAAGTATGAAAAGCAAAACTAATTTGAAATATACATGTATACTTTCTCTATAATGAATTGCCAAAGTTCAACAAATCTAAATGTGTTGACTTCCTTTCCTTCCTTTAGGAGAAAGCTGTAATCAGTTATCTGGAGATTGATTTTATCACCCAAAAGTTGTCTCGGGCTTTTTATACAGACTCTTGTTCTAAGTGACAGATGACAGTAGTTGAATGGCTACTCCAGGAAGACCAGAAATATCAGCTGAGAGGATCAAGCACCAATAACAGTAGAAACAAAAAGGGAATAGGCTACAGAACTGCAGGAGGAAAAGCAATACTAGCTTGCTACCTAGAACTTTCTGTCCCCTGATGATTGCACTGCTGGCATTTTGCTGGCCATTCTGGTCTCAGCTCAATGGGAGTGAGGTGAGTAGGAATTCCCAGCTTCAGAGATCCTGTATACCATGGACTGTGCAGACAGTCTCCCTGGGTTTGAATGCTAGCCTTGCCATTTCCCAGCTGAGCATTCTTGGAGAAGTCATTTAACCTTGAGCCTCACTTCCCTCGTCTATGAAATCAGAGTACTAACAGTAATTAATGGTATTAAAAATTCTTCGAATTATATGAGTTCATGTATGTAAAGCACATAGAACACTGAGTCATTGTGAACACTCGACAACCATTAACTATTATAATAAGATGATGATTAGGGTTTTGAATGAGACAACAGGATGAAAATATGAAATTCCAAGTAAGACGTCAGATGAAAATGCCAATATTTTAAGAAGCCTTGAGAAAAAGTTGCACAACTCTTGAACATTCTACCCACTTTAAAAATATAAAATAATCAAAAGAAGATTTTGAAAAAAAAAAAAAGTTTGTGAGGAGATTCTCTTTGGAGAAAGTTGTGCTGTGAACCCCATTCATCCCTACTGGGAAATGGAGAAGTACCCCTTTACCATCAGTCTCAGGTCTACTGGGAGATTTTCACACACAACTCTTAGGTAGATGCATAGTGGACAGGGGCTGATTCCTATTTGGGAAATCTAAAACTATACTAAGTCCTTTGATAGCAAAGCCAGAACTGAGCTATTGAGTTAGCTTTACCTCACTTTCTCAGAGTTTACTGGGTAAAAGATACCCATGTACTAAAACAGGCCATGCAGCAGACAGAGTCAGCATATGGGGCAGAGAGCTTCAGCCAAAGGTAAATGTGCATCACTCAGAGCTGGGGTCAGAAGAGCTCAGCAAGGAGCCAGTGAAGGGACGTAACAGCACACAGGAGATGGCCAGCTTTTTTTTTCTTCTATGTTTATCGCAGTAAGGATACTTACCATGACATCTACCCTCTAAATAAATTTTTAAGTGTACAACATATTGTTGACTATAAGTACAATGTTGTATAGCTGATCACTACAGCTTATTTATCTAGCCTAACTGAAACTCTATATCCACTGATCCTGGAAACCACCATTCTCCTCTTTGACTCTATATATTTTACTATTTTTAATCCCACATATAAATGTAACCATGCAGTATTTGTCTTTCTATGACTTTCTTATTTTGCTTAGCATAATGTCATCCAGGTTCATCCATGTTATCATATATGGCAGGATTTTCTTCTTTATTTAAGGCTGAATTGTATTTCACTGTATATATGGTGAGCTTTAAGGATGTATCAGCACCAACAAACAAAAAGCCAGACAGTCCAGTAGGACCTGCCCTAAGTGTCTTTTTTTTTTTTTTTGAGTTTCGCTCTTGTTGCCCAGGCTGGAGTGCAGTGGCACAATCTCAGCTCACTGAAACCTCTGCCTCCCAGGCTCAAGTGATTCTCCTGACTCAGCACCCCCAAGTAGCTAGGATTTAGGCACCTACCACCATGCCCAGCTAATTTTTGTATTTTTAGTAGAGACAGGGTTTCACCATGTTGGCAAGGCTGGTCTCAAATTCCTGACCTCAGGTGATATGCCCACCTCAGCTGGGATTACAGGCATGAGCCACTGTGCCCGGCCAGCCCCATATCTTTATCCATTCTTATTACTCCACTCTCACATTTTTTGACCCAGGCTAAGAGCAAAACAGTAACTATGTATGCTGAAGGAGATGAATCTTTATTCATCTTTCTCTTTAGAAAGAGAGCAAAACTAAACACCACCACCACTATGTCACTTCTCCAAAGGCCTGGCATGCAGAAAGAGAAAAATAAATATTTGAGGATGAGTTTGAATGACTACTTAAGGCCAGTTTAATAGCTAGGAGTAAATATTCTAGTTACAGAATTGAGACTACGTTTGTGATACTACCTAATAGAGAGCAGAAAAGTAATTCAATCTGCCCAAGATTCTATCCAGAATCAAGGAAGGATTACAATCACAAAATACAATTTTTTAAAAATAGCAGCTGACAAAAACAAATTTTAATTACTTCATGAATGATGCTTATTCGAAATATATCTTACACTATTTTTTTAATTCCCAGACCACCCAATCTGAATTGGTCATTGTGATGATAGTCACTGTCTATCCTATTGTTATTTCCTTTATGGTATTGATCCAAGATAATATTATGTATTTATTTGTTTACTTTTTTTTTTTTTTTGAGATGGAGTCTCACCCTGTCACCAGGCTGAAGTGCAGTGGTGCAATCTTGGCTCACTGCAACCTCCACCTCCCGGGTTCAAGCGATTCTCCTGCCTCAGCCTCCTCAGTAGCTGGGACTACAGGCACACACCACCAAGTCCAGCTAATTTTTGTATTTTTTTTTAGTAGAATCGGGGTTTCACCATGTTGGCCAGGATGGTCTCGATCTCTTGACCTCATGATCCACCTGCCTTGGCCTCCCAAAGTGCTGGGATTATACATGTGAGCCACAATGCCTGGCCTATTTGCTTGCTTCTTTAGAGTCTTTCACCCTACACTAGAATGTAGGAGCCTTAGTAGTAGGCATTTTGTCTATCTGGTTCTCTGTTGTATCTCAGCACCTAGAATACAGCCAGATACAGCAAGGCTACTCAAAAATTATTTCTTCAGTGAATGAATCCTGATTTTGTGGTTAACCTCAATGCTCTTTCAATCCACTTCATTGCTTCAATTACATTTTCATAGCTAAGAATTATAAGCTTATCACCTAAAATCTGAAGACCCAAACATCCTTTATCAAGTAATAAAAGGAACAGACAACAAGCAGGACTTACTGCTGCATAAACCACAAGATGAGGGAGGCGAGCAGGGAGTAGGGAAAAAGAGAAAAAGAGAGCCTAAAGTAAAAACAAACAGACCAAAGAGGTGGAGGGTCTGAATCAATAATTAGGCAGACTGAGTCCTGTGGTCCATGCATGCAGAGCCAAAGTCTACCTCCCCTGTACATCACCCAGCAGCCTTAATACAATACTGCCCCCCATCAACCTCCATATTACTTTCAACAACAGGGCAATCTCATGTTCCACCATTGTAGTGGCACCTAAATCTAGGATTCTCCACATAACCAATCAATTGTATACAAACAATCACAAGCCAAATACAAATGGAATTTATCCCAAGTTACTTTCCACAAAGGACTGATTACAACAACTATGACTTTCTTTTCCATAATAGAAACTTGTCTCCCAGCTTTTAATTCTCCAAGGAAAAAGAGTCTGCCTTATTCATAGACATATGCATACAGTATATTCTGCTTCTACCTTGAAAGATAAATTATGACAGCAATTGCCCTCCAGCCATAAACAAATCAGAAAAAAATACATAAAACAAAGTTCTGGACATTGGACAACAGGAAGGCCAGGACTGTGATGACTGAAAGAAGTGAACCCACAATGCCCAAGGCTAGGGAATTGTCTGGAGGCCGAGGCCACAGCTCAGGGAGAGGAACCCAAACAGAAACCAGCTGTCTCATTAGTTTAAGAACACACAGATCAGAATATAGGTAGGCCACAGTGGCAAGAATTTTCAGAACAGAGAATGACAGAGGAGGAAGAACAGAAAGAGAGAGAACTCTGGATATCTGAAGAGGAGTTCCTTCAAGTCTTTGGTTGAGTACAGATCAGTGCACACATGGGAAGAAAACTCCTGAGGTTGCAGAAGAGGCACCAGAAAGCAGTTGACAGGACAACTGTAGAACTCACACAGGATAAGAATGATCGGTGGTCCCACCAACCAAAGTGTAATACATAGCGCACTGGATAGAGGTCTAAGAAGGATTATGCCTTAGTCGTTGGGCTAAATTAATCCCAGAATAGAGATTGCTCTGGAGCTGCTTTAACAAAGCTTAAAAGCAAGCCTTTAAAGGATCAAACTTATCTGTGAGTGACTTCACTGAACACCAGAAAGAAATCCAACACTCTTTAAAAAAAAAAAAAAATGACAAAACCTACAACCCAAAAACGTAAAATTCACAGTCTCTAGCATCTGATCAAAATTTCAAGGCATGTAAGGGAGCAGGAAAATGTAACCCAAATCTCAGGTAGAAATCAATTATTAGAAATAGGTCCAGAAATAACACAGAGGATGGAATTGGTAAGGACTTTAAAATGGCTATTATAAATCTTAAAAAGATGTCAACAATGTAAAAAAATGACAAAACGATAAATGAAAAATACCGAAAGGCCCAAATGAAACTTCTAGAGATGAAAAACACAATAACTTAAATAAAAAATATACCAGATGGAATTAACCGCAGATTAAACATTGCGAAAGAAAAATCAGTGAACTTCAAGGTAAGGCGAAAAACAAATCCAAAATGAAACATGAAGAGAAAAAACCTAAAAAATAAAATGCTTTGTGAGCTGTGAGACTAAACAGTCTAGCATGTGATTAGAGTTCCAGAAAAGGGGTGAGGAGCAGAAAAAAGTATATATGAATAAATAGTGACCACATTTTATTTCCAAATTTTATGAAAACTATAATTCACAGATCAAAGAAGCCTGATAAATCTAAAGGAAAAGAAATAAAGCAAGCAACACAAAGGCTTGTCGTAAATTACTTAAAACTCATGCTAAAGAAAAACTATTTAAAGCATACAGAGGAAAAAAATGTAGAATAAAGATAAAAATGATAATAGATAACTCATAAAAAGGCATCCACGTCAGAAGACAACGGAATGACATCTCTAAAGTGCTTTTTTTAAAGGTAAACATAGAGTTCTATAAACAATGAAAATGTCATTCAAAAAGCAAGGTGAGATTAAGACTCTAAGATCAAGAAAATCTGAGAGAGTTTATGACATCAGACTTACACTGCAAGACATGTAAAAGGAAGTTCTTTCATCAGAGAAAAGGAACTTTCATCAGAGGAAAGGAAACCGTAGTAGATGGGAATGTAGATCTAAACAAAAGAAAGATGAGCAACAGAAAGGGTAAATGTCTGGGTAAAAAATTATACCTAGGAGCACCAGACGCGGTGGCTCCCACCTGTAATCCCAGCACTTTGGGAGGCTGAGGCAGGTGGATCACTTGAGGCCAGGAGTTCAAAACCAGGCTACTCAACATGGTGAAACCCCGTCTCTACTAAAAATACAAAAATTAGCTGGGTGTGGAGATGCATGCCTGTAATCCCAGCTACTCTGGAGGCTGAGGTAGGAGAATCCCTTGAACCCAGGAGGTAGAGGTTGCAGTGAGCCGAGATCGCAACACAGCATTCCAGCCTGGGTGACAGAGCGAGACCCTGTTTAAAAAAAAAAAAATTCTACCTAGGCAACTCCCACTTTTAACTATTGGGAACTAATTAATTTGGACTAACCCTCACCTTTTCAATTCATTCTTTAAACAAAAGCCAGGATAATCTCAGAAAATCATAGCTTCCCTTGGTTCTTAGGATAAATGTCCTTACTGTGAACTTCAAGTCCATACATGGCTTGACTCTTGCCTTCTTTTCCAGTCTTACTACTCTCCTCTTTGTTCTCTGTGCTCAGATCGTGCTGACCTTCCTTCAGTTCTGCTATCATAACAGGTTCCCTGATAGGCACTCTGACACCAATGAACTGTAAAGAGACATTTTTGGAGGAATCTAGGAAGCTTTGATTGAAGGCATGGTATTAGATGATACCAAAGAATTACTGTTAATCTATTGGGTGTGATAATGACATTGTGGTTATGTAATAGTATACCCGTATTCTTTAAAGCTGTATGTAGAAGTAAATGACACAATTTCTAGAATAAGCTCTAAAATATTTAGGCAAAGTAGGCCAGGCAGGGTGGCTCATGCCTATAATCCCAGCACTTTGGGAGGCCAAGGCGGGCAGATCACGAGGTCAGGAGATCAAGACCATTCTGGCCAAAATGGTGAAATCCCGTCTCTACTAAAAATACAAAAATTAGCTGGGCATGGTGGTATGCACCAGTAGTCCCAGCTACTCAGGAGGCTGAGGCAGGAGAATAGTTTGAATCCGAGAGGCGGAGGTTGCAGTGAGCCGAGATCGTGCCACTGCACTCCACCTTGGGCAACAGAGTGAGACTCTGTCTCAAAAAAAAGAAAAAGAAAAAGAAAAGAAAACTTAGGCAAAGTAAATAAAGGGATAGAATTTTAAAAGTAGAAAAACCTGCCGGCACAATTTCTCAGTTTGGATGATGAATTTGTATCGATGATTATCCTTCCTAGTTTGGATATGTTTAAAGTTTTTCAGAATAAAAACATTTGAAAACAAATGAACTATTTCATTTGCTGCAAAATTTCATTAAAAACACACAGGTTTAATCAACTATGCTTTTAAATAGCCATAAAAATACACTGCAATCAGCAATAATACTTATGAAAATGTGTTCAGATAGGGAATGTTAGATTTGACATTAAAAAGTAAAAGCTTAGAGAAGTATTATGGAAAAAAATGCCATACTCATAACCATGAAATAAAAGTAATTTTCTCTACTTTCTTATACAAATATAATAAGAAAAGTAATATAAATAGCAATAAAATCACCTGAATTATAATAAAACTAATATAGCTAAAAAATATTTTAGTCTTCTGAAGTTTAGCAGCACCATCAATGAGAGTTGTTTAAAAAACTGAGGAGAATATTACATATTCATTTTTCTAACTTTCTATAAAAACTATTTACAAAACATTTTTCAAAGAACCCTTTAAATGAATGGCTCTGAAGTACACATGTTATCACTGAAAGTTCTTTTGAAGCTAGGACCAACCCAAAATGCTGAAATGTATTAATTCTGTAAGGGGTTACTGACTCCCTTCTATGTTCCAGCCACTAGCAAAATGCGGAAGAGAAACCAAAGTCATATAAAGCCTTCAAAGATGTTTTTGGTAAATTCTCCAAGAGGTGAAGTTAGGTTGGAGAAACTAGTTCAGATGTAATTTGTTTAGATGTAATGAAAATAACTGAAGTTTATGAAAATCATCTGTAAGAAAATGAAAATTAAGGAACAAAATACAAATATAAATCTGCAAGTATAAATATGCCAGAGTATATGAAAATACAAATGAAAATTTCAACCACAAAAGAGAAAAATGACCAGAGAAAGAGAGAGAGAGAGGTAGAGAGAGATTCCTGTTATCAAATGAATCTCAAGTATTCTGCCCAAATCAAGGTAAAATTGTGGATCTCTAGGACAATGACTCAGCCAAGGTTGCCTGGAACTGCTCTTGCTCTGTCCCTGTCCAGTAAGTTGACTGTCTTTTCCCTTTGCTTATAACTGAGACCCCGTCTTTGAAATAAATTGAATCCTTGTCATATTGGTATGTTTTTTCCCTAGAGTTCTTTATGTTTCCAGTTCCACAAATGCCCATGGCTTAAATCACTCTCCATGTTATGAAACAAATAATTCATTCTTTCATTGTTATTCATTTGATTATTCATTCAATAAATATGCTTTGAATACTCAGTATGGTGTCTGTTTTAGGGCACATGTTGGTGAAAATGGGGTCTCTGCTCCCACAGAGATAACAGAAAGAGTTAACAGTTTGATATACAAAAGGAAATATGAAGCTTCTTCACAACAGGATTTCAGATATCCAATTTTTAAGCCAGCGTCTCCAGTTTATTGATAGAGAGGTGACTGATGTCTAAGGAACACAGGACCCATATTATTCATGTGGTTGATTCCAAAGTCAACCACACAAATCAGTTGTCTTCAGGTTGCCGAGGATAAGAGTCACAGCCATGCGACTCACACCTTTAATCAGACAAAACGTACCCACAAAAGTTTTCTGAAAGGTAAACAAAGGAAGTTTTAAGATAGAATCTGACATTGTTTTTCACTCAATAAAGAAAAGTTTATTGAATATAATAACTGACATTCAGTCAAAAGAAATATCTCCTTGGCTGTACAGGTTAATTAATCAAAATTGGATTTCTTTTTTTCAAAACAACATAAACACAGCTAAGACATAAATTATAAATTCAAAGAATATTAAAGAAAAAGAAACTGTCTCAGACCCAGAGGGCTAAACTGACTTATTACACTAAAGACTACAACTCAAAATAAAAGCTGGGTTAGGAGTAGTACCTGGGTCTCCCAGTACCCACTATCCTGAGTTTTTTGTTGTTGTTGTCGTCGTTTTAACAGAATTCCTCTATCAAGGACTAATTTTACCTAAAGACAGAAAATGAGTTTATAGTTTATTTTCTACATTCCTATACTTGTCCAAAACAAATTTCTCCTACATAAGAGTCATCACTTTATTTACCTTTATGCACAAAGGAGAAAGCAGTAAGACCATGTATCTTCTAAAGAAATGTGCAATAATATATTTTCCAAAGTTACAATGAATCATTTGGATGGATACTCTCATCTATGATCATCAATTAGTACGAGGAGCTTTTAGGAACTGAAGTCTACATTCTGTAGGCAATACACTAAAATTTAATGTCCAGCTGTCTCAAAGGATTTTTTTACAGAAAGCCTTCAAGTGCAAGTTCATTATTACCAAATCCACAACAGAATTTTATTCCTGTAAATGTTTTCAATCTCCAACTTTACCCAAAATATTTCTTACAAATGACCCTTTGCACTTGAATTTGCACAGTTCCTTTCTTTACTGGAACTGCTCGTGGTGAAGTTCTGTAGTTCCAAAACTTTCAGACAAGAAAATTTGCTAGAATCAAAACGAAAAGTGTAAGGCCAAGGAAATTTAATACTTTATTTTTAAAAATAGACACTATTTACATTTTTACATCTGAAATGGGAGGCCTATAATTTTCTACCTCAACAACCATCTGGAATTTATGGCTGTGTCATTTTGAAAGGTACACATAAGGCAGAAAAGAAGCAAAGAAGAACTCGGATACATTTTAATATATATGGTGATGGTGACCACAGAGCTACCACTCTTTATTCATTTGTTCAACATTTATTGAACACATACTATTACTATGCACCCAGGCAGAGTTCTAGGAGCTTGGGATACACCAATGAACAAAACAAAAAATCCCTTCCCTTATGAAATTTCATTGGAGATGAGGGAGAGGACATACAATAAACAATAAACCTGATAAATGAGTTAAGCATATCATTTGCAAGAAGTTGATATGTGTTATCTAAAAAGGAATAATCGGCTGGGCACAGTGGCTCACGCCTGTAATCCCAGCACTTTGGGAGGCCGAAGCAGGCAGATCATCAGAGGTCAAGAGTTCGACTCCAGCCTGGCCAACATGGTGAAACCCTGTCACTACCAAAAATACAAAAATTAGCTGGGCGTGGTGGCGGGGGTTTGTAATCCCAGCTACTCAGGAGACTGAGGCAGAAGAATCGATTAGAACTGGAAGGCAGTGGTTGCAGTGAGCCGAGATCGGGCCATTGTACTCCAATCTGGATGACAAGAGCAAAACTGTCTCAAAAAAAAAAAAAAAAAAAAGGAAGAATCCAGCAGGGTAAGTGGCGTCTGGAGTGTAGGAGTCAGTGCAGTTTGTAGTATTAAAGAGAGTGGTCAGGCTAGAATTGTTGAGCAAGTTAGATACGAGCCAAGACTTGGAAGAGGTATGCAGCTAAATCAAGTAGATGTCTGGCAGAAGAGTATTCCAGGCAGAACCTGTTAGTGGGAGAGAACAGGGCAAGTTTGAGGTTGCCAGTGTGTCTCAGGAGAGCAACACAGTGGAAGACTAGTAAGAAAGAAGGCAAAGAGATGACAGGGGCCAGATCATGTTGGATGTTATGACTTTGCCTTTTGCTCTGAATGAGGTGGAGTTTTAAAGAAAGGAGTTGTCTTGAACTGACGTGCATTTAATAGGATCACTCTGCTGCTGGGTTGAAAAGTTTGTAGAAGAACAAGAAAAAGTAGAAGAGAGATTATTTATGAAGCCATTCCAGTAACACAGGTAAGAGATGATGAAGGCTCAAATGACAGTGATTACAGTGGATTGGTTAAAAAAAAAAAACTTGGATTCTGGATATAATTTGAAGATTTTCTGATGGATTGAATGTAGGATGTGAGAGAAAGAGAAAACCCAAGATGACTGCAACATTGACTGGAAGAATCAACTTGCCATCAACTAAGATTGGGAAGGCTACAGGTGGAATAAGTAGAAGGAATCGTCACATAAAACTCAAGAGTCTGATTTCACACAAGCTGAGTTTTGAGATGTTTATTAGACCTCAAAGTAGAAACACTGAGTAGGTAGTTAGATAAGCAGAGAATTTAAGAGAGAGTTCTGAGATAGGGGTGCACATTTAAGTGTCATCAGCATATAGACCTTATTTAAAGCCAAGGATCTGAATGAAATTACCAAGCCAGTGTGTAAGCAAAGAAGAGGACCAAAGTCTGAGCTCTAGGACTCTCCAACATCAAGAGGCTGGGAAGAAGAGAAAATAGCAACAGAGGAGACTGAGAAGGAGCAGCCACGGGGCTAAGGGTCAAGCCAGGACTTGCCAAGTGGATGAGATGTGTCAAGGAAGAGAGAGGGACAAAATGCTACTAATGAGAAGAGGCCAGAAGACTGACAAGTAAAATTGGCAAAGTGTAGGTCATTGCAGGTCATTGGCCTTACTGAGGGCAATTTTGATGGAGTCCCTGGAAATGGAAGCCTGGTGAGAGTCATTTAAGAATGAATGGGAAGAAAAAAATTGGAAACCATAAATTTTGCTACAAAAGAGAGTAAACGCATACACTAGCTAATGGAGGAAGTAGAGTCAAGAGAATATTTTGTTTATGATTTTTAAAGTAACAGCATGTTTAAATGCTGGTGGAAATAGTCTAGTAAAGAGAGGAGAGAGTGATGCCTAAAGAAGAGAAGGAAGAATTGCTAGAGCAATATTCTTGAGTAGGCAAAAAGAAATGAGATCTTGTCCACAAGTGGAACACCTAACTTTACGTAGAAGCGAAGATGCTTTATACGGGAACAGGCAAGGAGGCACAGGGTGTGGATGCAGGTGTAGGGAGGTAAATGGGAAGTGAGCTTCTATAAATTCTTGTCTGATTGCTTCAGTCTGCTCAGTGAAATAGAAGTTTATCATATGAGAATGAGAACAGGGAAGTAAAGCAGAGAAGATGGGAAAGAGTCTTCTAGGTGAGCAGAGGAGGAAGGGAGACAAGATGAATAGCACAGTGCCCTAGCCACATCAAGAACCCACTTGAGGTTTATGGCCATGAGTTTAAAGTGAGATAAGACAGCATGAGTGTGTGTTTTCTCTAGAGCTATTCAGTTGCATGAGTGCAGGCTTGGAAAGGCAAATAGATTATATTTATCCAGGGCTGTGGCTTTGCCAACACCAAGTAAAAAGAAGCCAGAGAGAAGCAAGGGATTTATGGTGAATGCACAAGAGTAATTGTAATGATGGACCTTGAAACTGAAGCCTAAGACTTAGAATAAGTCAAAAGCCATGCATGTAGGTCATCATCTGCCCCTCTGTTTTTGTCTTACCTTAGGTTTTGAAGGACAAGACCATATTTTCTACATTTTCTATAACTCTCTACAGCAACTAGACCTGCATCCATAATGACAACTCAATTAATATGTATTGATTTTCTAGTCACTTCTAGGTGTGAAAATGTAGCAGGCTCTCCAGTCTTCAGTGATCCTTTCAAAGATAAGCTCCACTAGACTTGACAGATGGTCTATAATTTTTATATTTGAAACACCATATGTCAAGTACCAAAGCTCTATACATACTTAGCTTTGAATTTTCAGGTTTGGGTGATAATGTATTTGGTAGCACCTGTGCTTCAAAATCTGCCATCGAGAAGCTTCTATTTTCTCCTCCCCACATATTCATCACCTCAACCAGATGCTTCCAATTTCCTGCTTCCTCAGAGCACGGTCTGGCCATCCCGGGACCGAATCCCATTTCATTGGGTCTTACATAAGAGCCCTGGTCCAGGAGCACAGAGCTGCCATCTGTCTATTCCCCTCCTTCATTTCATAGAGATCACTTGGTTCCTAACTGCTGTTTCAGAAATATTTGAAGGATGAATTAATTTTCCGCAGCTTCATTGAACGCTTCATCTCTGACCCTTTCGATTATTGGTGCATGGGATTCAGGCTTATCTACCTAGGCACAACTGCTGGCACCTGTGTTCTAAATCATAAGTACAGACACTACTAGTCTTCTTTAAAAGATATAGAAACTAAAACCCTGTGACATTCTTATCCTGCGTTACTCACTATTAACATCATGACATAAGAACTAAAGTTATGCAGATTCCCACTTGAATATACTTGAGAAAACAATATTTTTAAGAATGCATCACCATTTAAGAGGTAGGTCTTCAAGCTGCTGACCTGAAGACAAGCCATATTGCCAATGATTCAAGTGAAAATGTACCTCCATTATAGATGCCCCATCACTTAACTCAATCTTGATTTTTTTCAGGCACAGAACCAGTGTTTCAGCAAAGGTTTTTACCTTATTTCCCTTTGACTTCTACTTTAAAAGCTAAACTACTATCTATTACAAATTTAAGAGTTGGACATGAATATAATAAAATCACATCATAAAATGTAGCAAACAATTTCATTTAAAGGCAAACATTCTATTTGGTACAGGGCAATCTAGAATTAATGATACAATAGCATTAAGAGGTGTGCACAATTTTTTTACTGTCACTAAATATACTGTGCTCGACTCTGAGGATACAGAAACCAAGGGAATAGACAGAGTTCCTGCCCTCAAGGATTTACTGTCAAGGGGGGAAGACAAACATGTAATTACAATGAAGTCACATTATAAAAGTATTTCCTATCCAGAATTATGAAAAGATCCCCTAGACTTTGAAAATTGCATTCTTGTTGATAATATTTCTTCTAAATTAAAAAATGCTACCAAATAGAAGGGACAAAGGAATAATTTAGTCCAGAACCAGGAGTCTGGGTAACTAACTCATTGGTCTGTTGCTGTGTGTGGACATATAGATCTTCAGAATTAACATAAGATTTATCTCAAACACTTTCATTCTTCTGTATTGACATCCAAGGATATTTCTTTACAATACTGACCTAATGTTTACCATTTGTAATTACTTCTTTCTAAGCATCTTCACTTATCAATGCCTGTTAGGACATTTTTGGCAAAAACCACATTCATATAAACAAAACAACCAACTCTTACACATACAATTATCAGGCATTCAGAATAGGCCTTTCCATACAGAAATGTGGACGTAAACTGAAGCAATCCATATAACTTAAATAGAGTTCATTTTATGCAGTGAGTGCGTAGTTATCTACTTGTAAATTTGCAGGTATCATTGAGGCTCCTCCTTTTCTACCATCAATCAATTGTGACATTTCTTAAATGGGGAAGGGAGTCATTTGGTTCCACTGTCAGAGATATGCAAATAGAGGAACTCTTCCACTTTCAAACACGCTTGATCCACAGTTTTGTTTAGTAGACTGGCCCAAACAATTTAATTTGATTTTTAAAAACATCTATTGAATACCTACGGTGCATAAGACATAGTGGTTAGCTATGAGCCACCAAGGAAATTCATTTGGTGTGCCAATATGCTTACCAGTCCCACAGAGAATGAATTTGAGAACAAGAGCTACTTCTCTAATTCCCATCAGTGATTTGCACAATGAGAACAATGTTTCTGCTCCAGAAACAACTTCCTGTCATAGAGATGGATGGAAACGGTACCTAAAAACTAGAATTCTGTATCTTTTTGTAATAATACATACTTTTTCAGACTGACGTATTGTGCTTAAAAAAAGATTGAAGTTTTCCTCCAGATCCACTCCTTGGATGGGAAGAAAATCAGATGCCCTATGAGTGACCACAGGTAAAGAGAAATGGGAAAACATTTAAAAACATAGCAAGTCATGAGTATTTGCAATTTGTTTGTCCTGTGTTTTAAAAGTGAAAACTCTGACATTTTGTTTCTAGTAGCCAGATTCCTAGTCTACTGAAGATGAAATCCCACAAAAAGATTAGAAAATTAAGATCTGTGCAGCTGTTTATCCCACCTAACAAATTCCAAGACAGGGAATTTAGCCATTGCAGAATGCAATAGGAGAAAAAAAAATGTGCTTTACCACCACTGACAAATGGATCTTATAAGCTTGCCCTGTCTCCTTTGAAGCCAGTGTCTAGTAATTAACCCTTCCATCTGCCAGCATCTTTTCCACACTTTGAGTCAAGAGACATTTCACATTCCTAATAGCTGTGATTTCAGTAGGCCTCCTGCTAATGATACTTTTTGTTTCCGTTCCCATTTGCTAAAATGCTTTCCTCTAATTTAGTGACCTGAGCAGGGATATTAAGAAGAGTAGAAAACAATCATTCAGAAACTCATTAAAATATCTCAGTGCGAAATGAGAGTGACACACACGAGGAGAACGAAAACAGTGTAAAGGAATAATAAAGATTTCAGAGTCGTTATAGCTGCTGTCAGTCTGGCTTTACTCAATCATAGAGGGACTCTGGAAAAAGAAAAAAAAAAGTCAGCGTGGCGTTTAAAAACAGTCGGAGCTACTCAAACGATATGTGAAAATAACCTTGTACCATCTTGACTATATGCTCTACCAGAAAATCATCTTTAAAAAGAAATCCATCCTCATCTTTATAAATTCAAATGCTATTTATATGAAAATTGACTTCTGTCTTCCTGGACAGCATTCTGGTATAGGCTTACAAGTACAACATCCCTGGAGACGTCCACCTGGAGTTGTAATAAAACCAGGCTGTTTTTACTTATTGAAGAAGACTGCTTTCTCTAGTGAGATTAACCAGACAGAACCAAGAGACAGGTTTTCATAACAAAGAAACTGTTTACTTGTTTGACCTTAATTCAATCACTTACCTTATGGGTACTCCATGTTTCCATCCATAAAGGGGCATTTAACCACTAAGATTGCCGGGAAACTATTAAGAGGTAATAAATTCCTTAAAGTAAAGGCAGTCATCCTTAAGATCTCGGGTCAGCTGTCAAATCTTTGGAAAAGAATTTCCTGACTACCAGTCTTTGTCCACACCTCATCCCAGCCAACTTCTGCCCACAGCACACCTAGAGCATCCCCTCCTTTCTTTCATAGCACATAACATGGCTTACAGTTTCATATTTGCCTACTGTGTCCCTCTAGTGTATACTCCATAAAGGCAGGGGCTACTCTCTGTTCACTGTTATGTCCCATCCACACTCCCAGCACAATGTTTGGCATATTAGTAGGTTGCCCACAAATCGTGAATTAAATGATTTTTTAAACCTTGGATTTGGAGAAAAGGATACAAGTTGAGTATCCCTTATCCAAAATGCTTGGGACCAGACATGTTTTGGATTTCAATTTTTTTCAGATTTGGGGATATTTGCATTATACTTACCAATGGAGCACCCAAATCTGAAAATCTGAAATCCAAAATGCTCCAATGAGCATTTCCTTTGAGCACCATGTCGGTGTTCAAAAAGCTTCAGATTTTAGGGCATTTCAGATTTTGGATTTTCAGATTTGGGAAGCTCAGTCTCTATTTAGATTCCTGATAAAGACACGATTGGAGAACCAGTTCTTTGCTTCTTCTTTCTTGAGTTCATACCCTGGAGAAAATGGACATTGCCCAAATCCCTTGGTCAACCCAACTCTGTTATTATGGCCTCTATGCTGAGCAGTGTCACACAGGAGGCATCTGAGCTGGCACTGCCTATTTTACATCCTTCAGGACTCACTGTTTATTTATTATTTTCCTTTCAAAAACAACCAAAGCTTATGAATTTTAATTCTAAAAAGACCTTCCTTTGCTTGTCCCAAAATGGAAAAGAGCAGCTCTAATTCGCCCATACAACAATTCTGTTTTCAACACTGTATACGTCTGTCCCTCTCTTCTGTTCCTATAATAAACTCACACCACATACATACATACATACTTTTTTAAACCATGAGGATTTAATAGATGATGTGTACAAAAGGACTATGTTCTTGTAAAATTGGTAAATTTTATTTATTCAGCTACACATATGGAAGCAGACAACTCATTTCTTCGCTAATTCAAAATGAGATAGTAATATAAATGTTTTAAAATCGTGTTTACACTGGATAAAGAAAGCTATCCAGATTATCAATTGATCCTTTTCTAGTAAATGTCACCAGCTTGATATTTTTCATAAACCTTGAAATAGGATGATTATTTTGCTATAATCTAGAAAAAAATCATAATTTTTGTTTCTACCCAAACAACTTATCTATGGCACAGGTGTCTAAATTTTTCATTTTTTCAGGTATTTTAACTTTGACAAAACCTCTTTCGGTGGCCATCTTTTAAACTGGAGACCCTGTGTTGTTGGTTATCGGTCATTGTTTATTTAATCATTAGTTCAGCCATTCTTTATTGATTATCTGCCATGTATCAAGGACAATACTAATATTCTGTGGACTCTGAGAACCTCTTCAGGAAAATGAAGAATCCTAGAGCATCTTTACCTTTATCCATTTAATTTAGAATCTGAGCGCTTCCAAATCCTCTAACCTAAAGCTTGCCCTTTTCCTGATATCCAAATAAAATAGGCCAAACTTCTATCTTATGAGCAGAAAATCTAGTTACTTGCCAAATCTTTCTGGGGATTATCTGGGAGGACTTACATGTCTGAGTTGATTCTTCTCTCCTCTAAATCCGAAGGGTTGCCCCCCTTTCACTCTGATCACCCCTGGATATATCTCTGCTCCTCCATGAGCTGTCTGCTCCTGCATTCCCCAAGGTGGCTGATACACTAAACAGGTTTTAGACTGTTAAGCTAATCAGCTTTACTGAAATCTGAGGCTGTCCTAAGGGAATGATAATGCAGAAGAGGAAAACAAAACTCAAAATCAATACTAATGTGCCGGATTCCAAAGTGGTACCTCAGCCTTCAAGCCCATCCCCAGGCCTCGGCCTGCCCCACATCATATCTGCCACCAGTCCAGGCTGAAGCGTCAATTAACTAATATCTTGGGAATACACCAAACCAAGGCAGGAAACCATCCTTTTACTTTATTATGATCCTCTTTGTCCTCATGCCTTCCCTTCATGTCTTTGCATAACCTATTGTTCTCCCAAACAGAAGCACATTCCTGCTCCTAGGATGAATTCTGACACAATTTTTAAAATGTGGGGACACTTGGAGTCAACATTTGGCTACAATAGTTACAGGTTTTTCCCTGTACACTCTGCATTTATCGGATTCTACAATAATTGTTGTTTAAACAAAGGAGTCTTCATTCTAAAAAATAATAATACAATTTGAATAATTCAGTGGGGTCACTGGAGGCTTTTAATCAGGAAAGTAACTAGAACCATGCTTAAGGAAGATTAACCTGCATCAGGGGCCTTGCCCTGAAAAAGAGTTTACTTTTGAGAAAACATAACATTTTCATTTCTGGATGCTTTTAACTTATCTTCTACTGATAGTCTCTATTCTTTCCAAAAGACTAAGAGGGCAAACTCTTAGTGGGTTTATTCGAATTACAGTATCACTTGAAGGACATATATGCAATAAACACTTAACACTAAGCAAGGTCCATTCTATTTTAGTTGAACTGCTTTGGACTAAATCAAGGATTTGTGTCTTAAACAGAATTATGTGAAAAAGAAAATAGAAAATATTGGTTCCTATTTCTCTCCTACAGATTTCCTTCCAGACAGCTGCTTGTCCCTAATTAATACGGGGGGAAACTCATTTTAGGAAATATGGTTCATTCATATGCCATAGTATTTCCTCTAAACCACTCTCCTCATTACCATGCCCAAGCACCCAATCAGAAAGCCAAAACTAAAATGATCTGAATATGTGGGCTGTATACAGTTGTCCCATGCAATTGGTTCCAGGACCCCGCATATACCGAAATCCAAGGACACTCAAGTCCCGCAATCAGCCCTGCAGATCACACATATACACAAGAAATCCAGCCTCCATATCCTCAGGTTTCACATCCTATGAGTACTGTATTTTTTTTTTTTTTTTTTTGAGACGGAGTCTCACTCTGTCCCGCAGGCGCGATCTCGGCTCACCTGCCTGCCATTCTCCTGCCTCAGCCTCCTGAGTAGCTGGGACTACAGGAGCACGCTGCCACGCCCAGCTAATTTTTTTGTATTTTTAGTAGAGACGGGGTTTCACCGTGTTAGCCAGGATGGTCTCGATCTCCTGAGCTCGTGATCTGCCCGCCTCGGCCTCCCAAAGTGCTGGGATTACAGGCGTGAGCCACCGCTCCCGGCCTGAATACCGTATTTTTGATCCACCTTTGGTTGAAAAAAATCTGCATGTTAGTGGACCCGTGTAGTTCAAACCCAGGTTGTTCAAGGGTCAGCAGTACACTAAATGTAAACCACTGGATGACTGGTGATGTTTCACCTTGCTTCTGTATGCTTTAAGACCTTGCAAACACCAAATCCAAAATCTGAATTCAACAACGAGATCGAAACCTAACTGTTATTATTGGTCCTGCTAAGCTGCCTCAATTTTCTGGGGCCGACAAAAGACCAAGGAATGAAGATTAAAAAGTTCAGTAATTTGTATTACATTGTCATCATTATCTGTCAGTTCTACCTCCATCCTCTGTTGGCCAGCTATATATCACTGATATTTATTCTCCTTAAAGAGAAAGTTAATTTTTTTAAATATGAAAACCACACATGGTAATTTTATAATTTTACAACTACAAAATTATAATTTTATAATTTTACAACTACAGAATTATAATTTTATAATTTTACAACTACAGAATTATAATTTTATAATTTTACAACTACAGAATTATAATTTTATAATTTTACAACTACAGAATTATAATTTTATAATTTTACAACTACAGAATTATAATTTTATAATTTTACAACTACAGAATTATAATTTTATAATTTTACAACTACAGAATTATAATTTTATAATTTTACAACTACAGAATTATAATTTTATAATTTTACAACTACAGAATTATAATTTTATAATTTTACAACTACAGAATTATAATTTTATAATTTTACAACTATAAAATTATAATTTTATAAAAGTGGAAAATATAAGAACATTAAAAAATAATAAAAATCATCCATGATCCCACACCCCAGAGATAATCATGGTTATAATTTAGTATATTTCCTTCCTATCTTTAAATGTGTATGTGTGTATGTGATTATGTATACCAGAGTCTAACACTAGTAACCCATTGACGTTGTAATTTAAATTTCCTTGACTGCCAGTTTTCCTATTTTAAAGTCTTGATCTTTCCCCAACTCATAACCATCCCATTGAGAAGAAACTCTATTAAGATTCACAAAAGTCTTCAGAGTCCAAGTCTAGCCTGAGCCTAAGCAGTATCTTCCCATAGACATCCCTAGGACACTGATGGATGGCCCAGCAGGAGCCTGAGAGGAAAACTCATCCCAAGATGTCAGACGCAGAGACATGATTCAATAGCAGAGCCCTGGGCTCTAGGGGGAGATGTCATTCTGACTCATCCTAGTGTCTGCGGCTCAGATTTGCCTTCTTGTTCATTTCTCATAGATTTGTGCTCTGCATCCTAGGAAGCAAATAGGCCCACAAATTAAAAGCAAATAAAAGTAATGCTCACCAAAATTTCTATCAGGCATTGGGTAAAAAGTAGCTCTGCTTTGCGACTCCTGTGAGAAATTTAGCAGAAAAGCTACAAAATCGACTTCTGGACAGAATCCAGTGTAGCTTTGATACATTGAGGCCTGGAAAACACTCCACCTTGGCACATGGGGGCCTCCTATGCACCTTACTGGAGTCAGCTCAAGGTAATGACAGCTCAAATGAGGGCATTGCAGGGTAGTAGCTATTCACTAAAGGCAGTTTTAAAAACAGTGAAGACTCTGTCAACAGTTTCCAGACTAGGAGAAGAAGCACCTCATAGCTTGTAACTAAATGTGAGATAAACAGGGCTGGGTTGGTGGGGACAGTGGGGTGAGGGACAGGGAGGGTGTTAGCAGTGGATATGGGTAAGAGAGATTTTGCCAATAGAAGTCTTACATTAACAAGTGGACAGAAGAAACACGGACTACATTCACAAGAGGGAAAAGCCCTTGGCCAGGGGAAGCCCCTTCTAGAAATTTGCTCACTTCATACCAGTTACATAAAACTTTATTCCCGACAATCCACAAATATGCTTTGTTTGCCTTCAGTAGATACAGAAATGGTTACAGAATTCTCTCTGTAATTATTATGTATTATGTATGATGAATGAATGGTCTTTAATCGCTATTAAATAAATCCAATGCCTTTTGCCTTTGCTGAAGCCAACCGCAAAGCTATTTCCTCTGGAATGAATTTAAACATTCCTCCCCCTGGCATCTGGCCACTGAGGGGCACCAGGTCAGAGTCAGAGTGAGGCTTCCTTTCATCCCACCCACTAGGGAGTTTATTGTTACATCCTGTAAAGACAGAGAGAGAATAGAACAGAATATATCTAAAATAAACCCATGTGCAATTTCTCTGTTTAAAAGAAAACTACTACTTGCTTCAACTCTGTGCAAATAAGAAGACAGAGGAGGGCCAATGTTCTTTCAGTCATTTGAGTCATCCGTGAATTAAATGGTAAGTTAGGAGAATGTATTAAATGACAAGCATCATGAATTGAACATTTGTACAATGACTGCATCCACAGGGTATACTTGTCTCACCACAGACACTTTTAGTTGAACTTCTCTGAAAGATAATGTTAATTCAGGCCAAGTGTGGTAGCTCACACCTGTGACCCCAGTGCTATGGGAGGACAAGACGGAAGTATCATTTAAGGCCAGGAGTTTGCACCAGCCTGGGCAATATAGTGAGACCTTGTCTCTACAAAAAAATTTAAAAATTATCTGGACTTGGTGACATAGACCTATAGTCCTAGCTACTCCAGAGGCTAAGCCTCAAGGATCACTTGAGCCCAGGAGTTCGAGGCTGCAGTGAGCTATGATTGCACCACTGCCCTCCAGCCTGCGTAACAGAGTGAGACTCTATCTCTAAAAAAAAATTTTAGCACAGTGGCTCACACCTGTTATCCCAGAACTTTGGGAGGCCAAGGTGGACGGATCACGAGGTCAGGAGATTGAGACCATCCTGGCTAACATGGTGAAACTCCGTCTCTACTAAAAATACAAAAAATTAGCTGGGCATGGTGGCAAGCACCTGTAGCCCCAGCTACTCAGGAGGCTGAGGCAGGAGAATGGCATGAACTAGGAGGCAGAGCTTGCAGTGAGCCGAGATCGTGCCACTGCACTCCAGCCTGGGCAATAGAGCAAGACTCTGTCTCAAAAAAAAAAAAATTTAATTTAAAAAATAATAATGTAAATTCACTCTTAATCATTGAAAAAAGTATTTGATGAGTCAACCAACCTGCCTAAGATAGAATAATCATGATGAAGGAGGAGGAAGAGGAGGAAACACTTACTCTGTACCAGGCAATTTTCTAAAATTTGCTTTAACTTATTTAATCCTTACAACAACCCAAGGAAATAAGTTCTATTATTACTTGCATTTTACAGATAAGAAAAATAAGACATGGAGAGGTCTAAAAAAATTGTCAGGGTATTGCAGTAAGTTGAGGAGCCAGATTTCAAACACGGAAATCCAATGTTAAGGTTAGCAACATGCCAACATTTCGAACAAAAATAAAAAGTTTAATCTACTACATTGGCATTGTTGGTTTTTCAGAACTCTGAAGTTGTTTCAGTTGACTGAATTGTTTTCTTTTCACATAAACAACTTTGTTATAATGAACAAAGTCATTACCTAAGAGGCAACACATAAAAACTCAACAGATTTTGCAAATTGACTCATTTTTCATTTCCTGATCACTGAAGTTCAGCTAAATAATGGAAAGCTTAAGATTCAATCATTTGTATTTTGCATAACACAGCTCAGTATTTATTGTAATAAGATTCATGTTGTGAAAAAACCCATTTTCCAGAATGAGAAAATAAAAGATAAAGGTTTGAATTGGACACATAATAAGTCAGTGGGGAAAAAAAATCCATTTTTCATTTCAGAATTATTAATAAATCTCCGTAAGGCAAGGCATCATGTTTCACCTCCCTTCTTGTTTCTTGTTAGCACTTGTAGGTCTTTCAGGAAAGGGTCTGTGTTTTTAAGCAGCCGTGCTGTTCACAAGCACACCATCATCCCCACAGCAGCTCACCGGCCCTTTTGGTTTCCACCCTCCCTACTCTCCACTCTTTCTAGACCTACTTTTCTATGGCCAGGTCGCTAGAACACAATTTCCTTTTCTATAAGCAAAAAGGTAATTAAAATATTCAATGTCTTTTACTGTCTTTCAATAAGTGTTAGTAGATAACAATGACCATCAATTATATTATTAAAATGGATTTAATTTATCCAACAAAGCACAGTGCACGACAGAAGTCACTCTATTCAGAGGACTTGCCAATGGTAACAGGAATGGCCCCAAAGCACAACCAACTGTGGTTTTTTTTAAGGGCAGAAGTCACGCCTTTTATTGTTGTTCTTAGTATCTGTGAATTGCTTTTCCCGACATCTACAAGTCTTGCGTTTTCAAGGATGTTGGTTGGATTTAATTGACTTGAAATGTGAATACCAAAGCTAATAAACTGTTAAAGTTCTTCAAGCTACAAAACTTGACTCATTACTAGATATGCTGTGTTATGACTGCTACTTCTGGAGAAACTTGCTATTTGTTACTAAAAAGACAGACAAACGGGGGTGGGATGGGGAGGGAGAGAAAGAAAGAGAGCGAAGGAGGATAAAGTGGGATGGTTGCGGAATCCCAGACAGGTGACAAACACAAAAAAAGGCTGCAGCAGAACACAGAAAATAATAACATGGGGACATGCATGGACACTGGAGGAGGTACCTCCAAAAATAAGCCAAAGAATAGAGAGTATAAGATTCAATCATTTGCATTTTGTATAACATAGCTTGGTATTTATTGGAACAAGATTCATGTTGTGAAAAACCCCATTTTTTCACACTGCATTGGCATTGTTGATTTCTCATAATTGTTTGTCAAGTTGTTTCAGTTGACTGAATTGTTTTCTTTTCACGTAAGCAACTTTGTCATAATGAAAGAAGTCATTACCTAAAGGGCAAAAGATAATGACTCTATGCCAGATATGACTCTTTTACATTCCTGTTCAGGTTTAAATCCTAGGCTGAAGAAGGTGTAATTATTGGCTATGTCCACAATATCTCAACACTGTCCTCTCGTTTATGCTCTGCTCCCAGTTTATATCTCTATTTGATCTTCTCAGGTAAACTTTAAGAGTAGGGGTTTAAAATTTCCAGTTTAATCCGTTTTCATTAAGATACATACTCATAGAGCAGGTTTCTCAAGAAAGCATCTATTCATTGCTTACGTAAGCAACACAATGAGTGCGCATCTTAAAACAGAATAATAAAGCAGTTTGGAGCAAGGAGCAGTGCATGTTTGCTAATGTGGCTTTGACTCATAAACATAAAACCCATCAGCAGCAAAATGTTACATTCATCTTAGTGCTAGAACTACTTAGCTCTTTGATGTACTCCAAATTGCTCCTCGCCAGTGTTTGATGGAAGTTTATTAGCTCTATAGACTGCTAAAACTATCTTTATATAAACAAAATCTTAGAGCATGCTTCTATGGCATGATTTCCAGGGCTTAGAAGTTCTTGAAATTCTTTATTGCCTCCTATATTTTCTTCCCCTATCTGACACATTGCATAAAAACATATAACTGATACAAATGAGGATGAGTTATTGTAAGATATGGATTTTGTTTTCCTCTCTTTTCTTAAATTAAACATTTCTTCCTCCCTTATTATGACGTTTTTTATTGTGAAATATGTCATGAATAAAGAGTGTATATAATATTTATACGTAGATGAACAGTTGAAAAAATATATGACACGTACCCATGTGCTTTAGCTTTCTTCTTCTCTTAATGAAATTTTTTAAACTTCTATTGGACTACTTAGAAAACAAAAATGAAAACATTAAGTCCAAAGGAAAAAAAATACATTTTAAAACCTCCCAAGAAATAAATTAAGAAAAATACACAGGGTTAGCCCGAGTGCTATAGTATTTACAATGAATTGATCACAACCAGTTACAGATTTCTTTATCACATCTTCACTCCCACTGCTTCACTTGACTAGCCTTAAAAAAAGAAAAAATACATGAGACTAGAGAAAGTTTTTGTTTTAAGTTGAAAAAGAATTAAAACACCAATTTCCTGTTTTGACTTTTACTCCCTTTTTTTTAAAAAAAAGTTCTCTCTTCTTTAACCTCCCCATTTTTTCTATTTCCCCTTTCCCTGAACTTCAATTGTCATTAGACAATTAATAAACAAGCTACAAAGCAGATAGTTCTCCAAAGAATGGTTCAGTTAGCTGCTAACATGAGATTGGACCAATGATTCCAAGAAAAAGGTATGAAAGTATGAAACTGTTCCCAACCATTCCAACCTCACATCTTACGGAAGTTTCTACCAAGTAAAGCCAGACAGCCTCTGACTTAAACGATGGTTTGACTTGGTTTTTCCAACTTTACAATGGTTCAAAAGCAATAGGCATACAGCGGAGACCATACTTCAAGTACCCCTACAACCATTCTGTTTTCCACTTTTGGTACAGTATTCAATGAAGCACATGTGTCAATGGAGAAAAATGATGAGACACGTCTCAATCATTTTAGAAGGTTTATTTGTCAAAGTTAAGGACGTGCGCCCGTGACACAGCCTCAGGAAGTCCTGACAACATGTGCCCAAAGTAGTCAGGCCACAGCCTGGTTTTCTACATTTTAGGTAGACACGAGACATCAACCAATTTAGGTAAGAAGTACATTGGTTCTGTCCAGAAAAGTGGGGACCACTCAAAGCAGAGAGGGGGCTTCCAGGTCACAGGTAGGTGAGAGACAAAATGGTTGCATTGTTTTGAGTTTCTGATAAGCCTTTCCAAAGGAGGCAATCAGAATATGCATCTATCTCAGTGAGCAGAGGGATGACTTTGAATAGAATGAGAGACAGATTTGCCCTGAGCAGTTCCCAGCTTGAAGCGGCCCAAGATATTTTCCTTTCACACATGAGATATCCAACACTCTGTTATAAAATAGGCTTTGTGTTAGATGATTTTGCCCAACTGCAGGCTAATAAAATTGTTCCGAGTATGTTTAAGTTAGGCTAAGCTAAGTTTGATATGCAGTAGGCTGGATTAATGCACTTTCAACTTAGCATGTTTTTAATGTATGATGGGTTTTCCAGGACGTAACTCCATAATAAGTTGAGGAACATCTGTATACCCCGAGACAAGACCATCATCACAATCTCATCCTCTTTCCTTACCTGTACAGACTCCAACCCTGCTTCTGCTGAGGAAGTTATCTAACCTTGAGGTGCTCCCTCATGCACATAAGCTGAATAAAGCCCTTCACTGCTATTTAAGTTGCTTGAACTATTTCTGCCTTGAGTGTTTCCTTGGTGTTAATGTTCAAACATCCATGTTTCACCACATCATCTTTACTCCCACACAGAAGTGTGCTCTGCTTTCATTCAAAGATAGGACTGCACTCACAGACAGGCTCTACACCCAAGATGGAGACTTCCTCACCAATCTCCAGACTTTGCCAATAGAGGGTAGTGGAGTGGTTAGATGAAAGAATATTCGGTCATCCCCAAAACTGTTGCCCACTGTGTCTGGCATCATTGGAATTTTCTCAGCTTCATTTTTGGAAACATCCTACCCTGAATCCTTCCACTCACTCCTTCAAAGGACTTTTTCTTCTGCACGTCTCTCTGCCAAACAGAAACAGAAGCAACCACTACACAAGAGCGCTGCGGGGGATGAGGGACTGACCGCCTCCCCATTGTGGAGCCAATCCAGTCCCAGGTGAGCATCAGGTGACCAATAATGGTGCCTCATGCCCCCTGCAGATGAGCAGAGTCAGCAGATGCATGTGGTTTCCTGCATGCTCCAAAAGTATCTAACCAAATTCCTACATTTTACAGTTGAGCACGCTGAAGCCCAGAAAGCTAAACTGACCTGTCCAAGGTCACAGAATTAATTAGTATAAAGGCTGAAATTAGAATCTGATTTCATCCCAGACATTGACACTGAGTATTGATTAATATAACAACAACAACAATAGTAATAGTTAATATTTGTTGAGTACTTCCTATTTGCCAGGAACTATTCTAAAAACTTACATGTGTTAATTCCTTCAACCCTTACTGCAATCTTCTGAGACAGGGATAATTATTACTTCTATTTCACAGATGAGGAAACTGCAACTCAGAGTAATTACAGAATAGCCAGTGAGTGGTCGAGGCAGGATCTGATTCTAGGAAGTTATCTTTCATAAGACCTAGACCTTATGAACCACTCACATTTTTGCTGCACTATGGTAAAATGAAAAAAAGAATAAGGAGAGTACAATGCATTTTTCTTAAAGATAGACTTATTCTATTTTAAATACTATCCTTAATTATACTCTGTACTTCCTATTTTAGAATATTAAAAATGCCATTTCTTTTATGAAAAAATATTGAGAGTACACGGTAGCTGGTGTTTTGTACATTTTGTTGTTTAATAAAAATATATTTTGGAAGCTGTTTTTGATGTAAAATTGCAGAATCTGGAAAACCTTTCCTTATATTATGTGTGTGCTGTAGGAATCCTGGGAGAATGTGCCGCAGCTCTCCCGCATCCCCTGCAGGGACTAGTGCCCTGAGAAATAAGGAGCAGGAAAAGGAACCAATTAATATTAATTATGTACCCTGTTCAGTTAGGATTATTTTGATTGCAGGCAAATGACTTCAGTAAAAGTGAATAGATAGATTAATATAACTGAAACATCTCTTGGCTTTGCACTGTACCATATATTGGCTCAATTCTGAGGTTCCCAAGTACAAAATGGCTGCCCACAGCTTCAGCCCTTCCCTATGTTCAAATTCAGAGGGGAAAGGGTATCTCTCCCTAGTAGCTTCCACGTAGGATTGTACTTTGATTGGATCAACTTAGTCATATGTCCACCCCTAAAGGAGTCACTATGCCTAGGTAATAGATTTATGGCACTTAGCCAGTGAGTTATACACTCTTGAAGCTAGTCATAGAATCAGCTCCAACAGTAGCTGTTCATCTGACAGAAGGTGGAGGATGGTTCTCAAAAGGGAAAATTAGACACTGTTGCCAAAAGAAGAAAGAATGGATATTTGGTGGGCAACCCAGCAAATGTTAACTACTCACCTAACATATGTCATTCACTGGGTTGAGAACTACTTACTCAAAACTCTACCATTAAACTGAAGATAAAATAAGCCACTCCTGTGTATTTCAATTACCACTTCATGCAGGAGCTCAGTCACCACCCTTTAAAGCCAACTTCCACCAAGAAGTGTAGCTCTTGAAACCGTTGATTCCTGCCTGTCTCCCACTCCACCAAAAATTAAGAATTCCTTAAATATCTGTCCCTTCTGTCTCCACCACAGTTGAAGGAGCTAAGATTAGAGACAGTGACTATGTCTCACCTCTAGGTTAAAAAGAAAACAACATCTAGAACAACAACTCTAGAGGGATGTTAATCAAATAAGAGAATAATGTTTCTTCTAAATTTGATTTCAGTTCTCCAGTGTTAAATACCTGGTATCCACACCTCACAGAATACGTCTGTTAGCCTTAAGAATTAAATTTATCTAATTAATTTATCGAATTAAATTTAAAATGCCTAAGAGTGCATTTTAAAAGATGAATTTTATCACTGATACACACAAAAGCAGATTTCTATAGCAAGCACAGGCATCACAATTACCCCACAACAGTTCCAGGAAACTATTCTCTGAAACAATAAATCTATCCAATCAAAATTAAGTGTTCAGAGTTGTAAACAGTATTCAATGTTTCACTCAAAATTTAAAACAAGACCATCATTTGCAGCTCCAGATATCTCTAGGCATCCAGACTTTGGCTATAAATAAGATTGCTTTAATAAAATATAAAGTCATGACTTAATTTAATATGAAAGGGATCCAAGATCGTTAATCTCTATATTTACTCAATGTTAAAAACAATTTCCATTCTTTTCCAAGAAAAATGCTCACATAGGGAGAAAAATAATAGTCATAAAATAAAAATAATTTGAGGCTTTGCACACTAGTTGTAGTGAATCTTGGCAGTCACCTAATATCATGTAAGATAGCTCATGACCTTACATCGACAAAATTCCACCTGGAGAGTTTCCTAGAGATGTTCCCCAACTTAGCCTTCAGTCCACTCCCCATTTCCTGATGAATTCAGAGAGCAGCCTTGGCTCCACTTTTTTCTCCTTTTCACTCCTGCCTAGTCCCTCTAAGCATAGATAGCAGTTGTGCATGCTGGACTCTTTAGTTCCAGTCCTGGTGCTGCTCCTAGCACACATCGTGTGGCTTCAGGGTAAGTAAATTCACAACATCTTTCTAATTCACATTCACTCATGGTTTGAAAAAAGGAGTCCTCACTTGATAAGGTTTGGCTGTGTCCCCATCCAAATCTCATCTTGAATTGTAGCTCCCATAATTCCTGTGTGTCGTGGGAGGGACCCAGTGAGACATAATTGAATCATGGGGGTGGGTCTTTCCCGTGCTGTTCTCGTGATAGCAAATAAGTCTCATGAGATCTGATGGTTTTATAAAGGGTAGTTTCCTTACACAAGCTCTCTCATTCTCTCTTGTCTGCTGCCATGTAAGACATGCCTTTCACCTTTCACCATGATGGTGAGACCTCCCCAGCCACGTGGAACTGTGAGTCCATTAAACCTCTTTTTCTTTATAAATTGCCCAGTCTCGGGTATGTCTTTATCAGCAGCATGAAAATGGACTAATACCTCACTTAAGCCCAGATAAACTAATGGGGGAATCTGCTAAAAAATAATTGAGAAGAGATTACACATTTCTGGGGAGAGAGCATATTCCAAGAGAATAAGAGGCCACTAGCCACAGCAATCTTCATCTAGGCAGAAGAAAGAAGAAGAAGAAGAAGAAAGAAGGAGAAGTTGTCATCATAGCCACAGCAATCTTCATCCAGGAAGAAGAAAGAAGAAGAAGAAGTTGTAATCATCCTTGCTCTTGGAGGGGTCCTGTGCATGGGCAGGAGTGGCCATGCCTGCCAGGAGACAGCAGATGTGACTGCAGTCCCATCAATGCCCTGGCACAGAGTGAGGTGTGGTGTCCAGTGGATCTTCAAAGCACCTCAAGGCAAGGGGGCTGGAGCAGGGTAAAAGGATGGAATGGCAAGAACCATATGGCCAATATGGCCAGAACCTTTATCAGATCCTTGTTTTTCAGGGTCTGGAGACTCTCCAAAATACCTGTATAAGAAGGAAAAAGTGCAAGGGCAGTGATTTTATATTGGGTACTAGCAAAACAGGAATTGGACATGAAATGAGGGTATTGGATGACCTCTGAATGCCTTCCAGCTCCGACTTTGAATAATTATATGATTCTAACTAGCTAATGGTGGGGAAAAGAAATGTTCTCCCCCACCCCACCCCTTTCTCCCAAATCTCTTTGGCTTCAATCCTCATCAAAAGTAAGTTAAATCTCCAGAAGACAGGAACAAAAGCAGCCACTGCTGAATAGGATACTCCTCCCTCCTCGTTGTGATGATCCTCGTGCTCCTCCTGCCCATTCCTCCCCTCTTATACAGAGATCTTTTCCCCAGACTCCTTCCTCCCTGACCCCTCACCTCCCACATCTTCCCTGGGCATCCCTATAGAGCACAAGATTCCAAGAAAAGGCTCCAATCTCCTTTCGAGCCTCCAAATCTCACTCCAGCTAATTTCATTGAAAAGCAGATATAGAGTGCTTCTGATCTTCCTTTGTCCTGGTCCCTGAAAGCACCACATTCAGGTTCAACATTACTGAATGTTTCAACATTTCAAATGTAGACAGTTAATGGAGGAGTTTCAACTCCATGAGGTTATTAACATGAAACTGTTATTCCTTTAAATCCTTCTTTTATTCATGTTCTGTCACATAACCCTGTCCTACTCCCTAGCAATGACCTCTTGGCACAATCCATAGCTTACCAGACACTTTTTATTACTAATATGACTCCTAATAAAATATCATAGCTGATTGATTAAAAAAAATGTTCATCTTCTCTTCTTCAAAATAGCTAGAAACATGATCCTAGGTTCTTGGAGTGAAGAGTGAACACAGTGTGGCTCAGAAGCAAATCCTCCCCTCTCTATTTTCAAAGTCTGGATCTTCCAGCCCCTCATGGGCAGGGGGAGAAATAAGTAAATGCAGAGATCATGTCAATGAGGGCAGATGTCCTGGCATCCCTCTGTTGCAGACTCTTTCCCTTTGATGGTAAGACACTGTGCATGGTTTTTGTAAGGGCAATGATACATTTTTACCATGCCCCCTACCCAGTCCTGAAGACCCTCAGAACAAGGAATATCCCCTACACCTTACCTATTCCCATCTACAGCACTGGCCTTAAGCCCTTTCTCTGGGTTAGGCGGCCTCTTGCTTATCCCAGTGAGCCCTCTTCCTCTGTGCCTCCCCTCATCTCCATGTGGTTTCCTCTGTGCCCTCAAAAGGTCACAGGAGACTAGGGAAAGGGTGGCCACATCCTGTTCTTCAGTACCTAACACTATGGCACCCTTCTTACTCTGCTGGTGACAGCTATTACAACAAGCTTCTCTGCTCAGAAATCTCCAGACTGGTAGCACACGAAGCACATCTCAGGCTCTCCTAAAACTTTCTTGCCCTGCTCTGTACCACTCCAAAGTCAGTAGAGAGTGAACCTGCAGGTTCTAGAGCTTAGTACACACCTGTTATAAAGAAGATACAAGTCTCTCATTCTCATAGATACCCCAACCTCTATGACTGATTTCCCATTGGAAGCCCTTCACTTGGCTTCTTAGGGAGGAGAGCAGCCCACCCACAGGGAAGAAAAGGAAAACCTTCCTGTCTGCACTCTAATAACACCCTCCATCCTGATTCCTCTTGCAGGGAGGGGTGGGACAGGGAATTACGGTAAGGGGAAGGTTTAACCTCCACTTAGTAAATAAATCTGGAATTCCCCAATGGTGGTGACTCTTTGGTAACTATCTCTAGGATATGGGGTCTTAGCTTTTCTTATCCTCCTCAGCTTTACGTCTTTGCTAGAATTCTTGTACTAAAGGACAAAATCATTCTGAATATCCTGTTACAAAATTCAGGAATTAGTAAGAGTTAGTAACTGTATTTTTTTAAAAAAACATACAAACAAACAAACAAAAAAAACCCTCTAGCATGGTACCTGTACTCTCTGCATAGTCAAACAGTCACATCCCAACCCTCTATCTGTAAGAACCTTCCCACTTAAGGGTAAGCCTCATCCATAACCAATTGGCAGAATTACAGTCACACTTCCAACCATTAGGGAAGGAGATTTATCATCATTGGCTTGCCATCATTGGCTTGTAAGCCAATGTAACAATGCTTTTTTGTATAATAATGTAAACATCAAGAGACAATAAGAACATATACCCAAACAGTAGCATGACTCATACCCTCACCCCTTACTATTTTGTTCTTAATAATGTTATCTCATCCATTGGGAAGTTGAGACCCATAAACTCCAAAATCGCACAGAATAGAGTCAAAATTGTCATTGGAGACTTAAAATAACTTCAAGCTACTCCATAGCTCAGTAAAGAACAATGTGTTTTTATTCCTAAATGAAAGTCTTAAACTACCTTCTCAATGACATTTCTTGCTAATAATAAAGGTTATTGAAAGAAATCTGATCTTGGTCTATAAGCCAGAAAGAAATTTCACGTTAATGATAAGCCTGATACATTCTGGGCATGAGTGTAAATGACCATTTGTTAAGTTACAGTTCATTACACAGGGTATGGCACTCTTCCCTGGAATGTTCTTTCATTTTAAATACATCATCTTTGGGAATTTTATTATTCTGGCATAATTGTGGCACGTAGAAAAGTGTGTGAGCATCTAAAATATTTCAAGCACCAAGTCAGTTGCAAACACAAAATAGGCCTCTTGTTTATCTAAAAGTAAACATAAAAGATCAGAACCTTTTGTTTGTCTATAGCAAATAATTTTCTTAGCTTTTCTGACACACTTGTAGCCATCCTGTTGAAAATCTGCAATTAGAACATGATTCATTTGCCCATGACTATAATGTGAGAGCCCCTATTTGTCTTTTTCTTAGAGGCTTCCTATGGTGATGGAAAAATGCAGCATCCAAATTAGACTATAAACCCACCCCCTCAGAGGATGCTTTTAGAAGCCTAGATTTTTTTACTTCAAATTGTACACTAATGAAGGCAGTTACCAGTAAGAGTTCCAGGCCCACAACACAGAAAAGCTAGCTAAATGCCAGGTCACTCCCTAAGCTGCAGCACACAAGTAGCCAACAAATATTTCACCAACTTGTGTTGCTGCTGTTGTTGTTGTTGTTGTTGTTGTTGTTGTTGTTGTTATTTGTCCTGGGCTACAACATTGGCCAAGTTTGGTGCACACCAACCATCCGTAGAAGCCAGAGGTTCTCAATCTAGGAAACACATGAGAATCATCTGGTGTGTTATTCCATTTTCATGCTGCTGATAAAGACTTACCCAAGACTGGGAAGACAAATAGGTTTAATAGACTCACAGTTCCACATGGCTAGGGAGGCTTCATAATCATGGCAGAAGGTGAAAGGCACTTGATACATGGCAGGCAGTAAGAGAGAATGAGAACCAAGATAAAGGGGTTTCCCCTTATAAAACCGTCAGCTCTCATGAAGTGACACTTATTCAGTACCGCAAGAACAGTATGGAGGAAACCGCCCCCCATGATTCAATTATCTCCCACCAAGTCCCTCTTATAACACATGGGAATTATGGGAGCTACAATTCAAGACAAGATTTGGGTGGGGAAACAACCAAACCATATCACCTGGGAACTTTGAAAATCCCGATATCCAAGCCAGGTAATTCAGAATCTCTGAGAGTGAGACCAAAGTATCAGTATTCATTACAGACCCCAGAGCATGTCAGTGTGCACCCTGGATTGGGAACCACTGCTGTAAGACAACCATGCTGAATGTGTGCAGAGAAATGGGATACAAAAGCAAAAAAAATGTTGACTACTAAAGTGTAGACAGTTCAAAATTGTAATCAAATATAATTTGCAATAGTCGTTCTTCCTCTTCCTACAACCATAAACAGTAGCACTGAGTACCTGAAGGAAATGAGTATACAGAAATAAGGTTGGTGATATGGTTTGGCTATGTCCCCACTCAAATCTGATCTTGAATTGCAGCTCCCACAATTCCCACATGTCATGGGAGAACCCAGTGGGAGGCAATTGAATCATGGGGTCAGGTCTTTCTCGTGCTGTCCTCCTGATAGTGAATAAGTCTCACAAGATCCGATGGTTTTATGAAGAGGAATTTCCCTGCACAAGCTCTCTTTTTGTCCACCACCATATAAGAAGTCCCTTTGCTCTTTCTTTGGCTTCCACCGTGATTTTGAGGCCTCCCCAACCAGGTGGAACTGTGAGTCCATTAATCCTCTTTCCATTATAAATTATCCAGTCTCAAGTATGTCTTTATTAGCAGCGTGAGAACAGACTAATCCAGCTGGAAAAGAAGACTGGACCCTAAAATGAAACACAGCGAATACTGGAGTAGAATTACGGACTTCACCCTTTAGACACCAGGGAATCATTGAAGGTTTGGGTGCTGTGAGGTGATGAGATTAAGAGGATATTTTAAGAAGAGCAGTCTGCCAACAATAATAGGATGAATCAGAGAAAAAGAAAAAAGAGTCAAGGAAACCAGTTAAGAGGCAATTGGGGTGGTCCAGAATTGAAGGGTGCAGGAGCCTGAGTATCAATACCAGCAGTGGAAATGGAAAACAACTGCAACCCTTAACTAGTTATTGAGGAAATAAAAGGAGAGGATTGAAAGTGGAGGTTTGAAGCCAAGTCGGAATGAAACAGAGAAGTCAGGAAGAGAAAGAATTCAAAAATAAGAGAAAAAAATTGACATGTTTAGTCTAGGAAAAAGGTTTACTAGGTAGCCAAAAATATGAGCCTGAGGCTCAGAAGAGAAGACAAGGTGAACCAATATCAGATTTTTCTTCTTCTCAAAGTTCAAGGAGAATTTAGAAACAGGTCATCAGTCACCGGACTCAGATTTTAAAGGTAAGAGTTACATCTTAGTCACCTTGTTTATTGTCAGAACCCGGCAAAGTTCCTGATACAAAATAGATGTCCAATAAATGAATGAACATCTATTATGCATCATCTATCTATCAATGAATGAACATCTATTATGTATCATTTATCTATCAATGAATGAACGTCTATTATGTATCATTTATCTATCAATGAATGAACATCTATTATGTATCATTTATCTATCAATGAATGAACATCTATTATGTATCATTTATCTATCAATGAATGAACATCTATTATGTATCAGCTTAACATCTATTGCTTGTAAAGCTGAACTGAAGTACATTAAAAGGAAACAGTTGGAGACTCTGCAAATAATTTCTGCCAAAGTCATAGTTTTGGCTAAGATCTACCCTGTTTGCCCAATGGTATGAAGACAAATAGAAAGAGGCACATGAATACACTGAACACCCTGCATTAGAGACAAGTGGGAACCACAGGCAAGCTGTGCAAGCTGATGCAGAGCCTGGCAGAGAGGAGGGAGGGGCCAGCCACCCAGGTGTCCTGGAGGTGCAGCCCATGAGGAAGAAACAACTGTGATCCAGTAGTTGATACTTCCCAGGGCTTCATTCCTAAGGAGCTGGTGGGGAATCTCTATAGATAGAATGAATTAGAATAAATTCAGAATAGAAAATTAAGTTTTGAATAGAACTCCAAGTATGTCCAACTTAGAAGAATCATTGAGAGTGAAAAAGCTATTACATTATTATTTTTCATTACTACATAGTAAAAAGGCTAAATATTTGATAACTCTAGGACAAACGGCTCCTAATCTGTTAACATCATTCATTGTTCAGAAACGAAAGGAACGTTTGTACGACAGTACACTATTATTCAAATGTATGGGGGTGCTGCTATAATAAGGAATGAAATGTTTACACTAAAAAGTAGTACTCATACTAATATATTTAGGAGCCTATAGTTTATGGCTTTTAACAACATCCAATTCATTATTTTTTCTAAAGTGTATTAATTGTGAATAATTTCAAAAGTACTGTAAAATTATTTTTAATACTATCAAGATTAAATAAAGATATTACATTCAATCCTTTAATATTTAAAGAAATTAATTTATGAAATTATATTAATTTATGTTAATTGTATTGTTATTAACTTATTAAATTTAAATAATTAAATGTAAAGATTTTATAATATTGTTCAAAAACCACATTCTGTCTTCTTTAAAGGGTAAGTTTTTTTACCCACTCTTTATTCTTCCCTCCTTTTCCTGGAAATTGATATTTCAATGTTTATATTTAATATTTTACATATATATATTCAAAACCACCATATATTGTTTTCTGTGGGGCTTCTAATGCTTAAATAAATGATATCATACTATATGGACCTAAATTGCTTTTTGTACTCAGTATTATGTTTTTAAGAGCTAGTCATTCAATTTCACTATTGTATAGTACTCCATTGTTTGAATAACTAAGAGTTTATTAGTCCATTTTTTAATCTAGTGTTACTTAGGTGGTTTTCTTCTAACTTTTTTTCTATTGCAAACAGCATTGCAGTGAAGTTCCTTGCACATCTTCTTGTGCATATTTGAAAATCTAAAGACTGAGATGATAGACGTGAGAGTATGCACATTGAACAGAGTATTAAAATAGAAGTTTTGCCTGAGATCCTAAGATGATAGATAACAGTTATCAAAGTAAGATGCCAGACCAAGAAAAAATATCATGGTACTAAAAAGTAGTTCCACTACTCTTACACCCTCTACCCATATTGAATATTAAAAAGGGTCAGACTGTTGAAAATGAAGGAGAGAGAATTTGCAGTAAGAATTTCTTGTAGAGAACCATGCTGTAAGTCTCATCTGGTCCCTGATTCCTATCAAGGAGAGAGTAGGATAGGGAGCTACTTACTTCTCACATAAAGCCAATAAGTGGATCTTGAAAGGCTTAATTTGTGACTTGCAGTGTGCAGGACAGAGAGGGCTGGGGCCAAGTACCACCTACATAATATAAACAGCTTTCTCCTGCATTAACCTGTTCTAACCATGGGCCACTGCTGGCTAAATGCCCAACGGTTCGCAAGAGAGAGAATACTATGGGCCCATGATGAGCCTTCATTCCCTGAGGAGGTCGGCCACCCACCTGGTAGTGGGTTCGTTACATAACATCTCTCACACCTGGGTGGCGGGTTCGTTACATAATATCTCTCACACCTGGGTGGCGGGTGGAAGGGGGCCGCAATGAGTTCATTGGAATTGAGACACATTCTACATCTGTGCATGCCCTCCTTGACCACAGTGCCTCTGTCAGCACTGCCATCTGAGAGTTCACACGCATCTTCTCTATCAATATGGCAGCCTACAGGACCTCACCACAGAACAAGGGATTCATATGACAGCAATAGAGGTGTGTAAGAGGGCTCGTGGCCACAGGATTCTTTGGCTTTATAACATACTCAGAAGCAGTCAAACTGATGGAAGGCCCAAGGCTGGCTGAGGAGCCAACTGGGTGTCAAGACACGTGAAGTTAGGATGCTAGTCTCAAAGATGTAACATGCCAGGCATAGTGGCTCAAGCCTGTAATTCCAGTACTTTGGGAGGCCACAGTGGGCAGATCCCTTGAGCCCAGGAGTTCGAGACCAGCCTGAGCAACATAGCAAAATCCTGCCTCTACAAAAAATACAAAAATTAGCCAGGTGTGATGACACTCACCGGTAGTCCTGGCTACTTAGGAAGCTGAGGTGAAAGGATCGCTTGAGCCTAGGAGGTCAAGGCTGCGGTGAGCCATGATCACACCACTGCACTGCAGCCTGGGCGACAGAGTGAGACCCTGTCTCCAAAAAAAAGAAAAAGTAACACAAAATTAGACAAGATGGCCAACTAGATGCAGCTAGAAGCACCTCTTCCACCAAGAGGAACCAAAATATCAAGTAAGACTTCACACCTCCAAC
Organism: Pan troglodytes; assembly: GCF_028858775.2. Lineage (NCBI taxonomy): Eukaryota > Metazoa > Chordata > Mammalia > Primates > Hominidae > Pan > Pan troglodytes. The sequence goes on along the minus strand of NC_072404.2, from coordinate 151,486,690 downwards.
AGATCTTTTGAAAGAAAACACTGAAAGTCAAAAGAGAGGTGATGCAGACACTGTGGCTGAAGAGGAAGGAGGCGGGACAGCCTGCTCTGTCACCAGGTGCCAGGACCTGCCCCTGAACCCAGACTGGACCCAAGAAAGGGGTAAATGAAGGCACTGCAGGGCACCACATGCCCACCATGGAGCCCTGAGTCCTAGCTACAGGAGTTCCCATGACCCCTGCAGATCTTTGGATTGGCAGGGGGAGTTGCCTAGACAAATGGAGAGGCACAGCGAGAACCTGCATGGAGCCCAGAAGGCTTTGCTGTGCTGGGCAGCTTGTGGCAAAACATGGGGCCAGGGTGAGACTATCTGGTAAGGCTCTGGACGCGTATCCACTAAGGCTCTGGACGTCCATCCTGCACTAAGCAACTGCAGCTCCTGCTGTCTGCTGGGCCAGTAGAGAACAGGGTACCACCTCACTCACAGGCCCAAGAAACACCCTGCGGCCATTGTCGCCGATGAGGTGCAGATGAACCAAACTCCTCCTTGCCTGCTGGCCCTCCCAAGACCATCTGCCTGGCCACTCCCACAGGAGCGTACCCCCAGCACAGCCTCCACTGCCCCACCTAAGCGTTGTGTTGGCAGCCTGCCAGCAGCTCACTTCCCCCATCCCAGCTTTACTTTGGCCCCAAGGGACCAGAGGACAAATCCAAGGGCCAGGTCCCAACTCTCCAGGATTCGAGCACATCGCCCAGGGGCATTGAGTTAACAGTTGTGGCCTGATCTTGAGTAGTGGAGGAGCCCCCACTATCAGAACACAGAGTGTGGTGCTGGTTCATGCAGTGGTGTGGGAGCTGGGCACCCCTTCCTTTACAAGGCCAGGTGGGGAAAGGCATGGCCTGATAGCTGCAGTTTCCCCCTCAGGGAGTCTGGCAGCCCGGAATGCCCAGTAGGGTTCAGCGATCTGGGCGCAGACAGCTTGGGATGAACTTAGCTGGTCAGGCTTGCTGGCTGGACCAGATGTGAGAGGGAGACTCACTGGGTCAGGGGAGCATAAACTGTGTGGGCCCCATGGCTGCCTGCTGGGCTGAAAACCCCTGTCCACTTCTCTTCCCCTAAGCAAGTTCTGTGGCACAGAAGGGTCTTCTTCGTCCCTTCCTGAAAGGTTGTCCTATCAGCCTGAAAGCTACCCCTATGCCTCCACCAAGGTCAACGCTCACGTCTGCCTCAGAGAGCCTGATAATGGACTTGCCCAACCCAGCCACATCCAGCTTTGCCCCCTCCAGCTGCTCTCAGCAGAGCACAGAATGGTATCCCTGAGACCCCCACACCCTGCCCATCGCCAAGGACAGCCCAGTACTTCCCCTGTTCAACCAAGGCCAAGAAAAAATTCTACTGCCATCACTGCAATTGCCTCTCACCTGCAAGCGCTACTTACAGGCCAGGAAGTCAACCTGCAGGGCCCATCACAACTTCAGCAAAGGGCATAGTACAGCGCTCAGCTGGTTCATACCCATAAGTGCCACCTACTGGCCGGTAGCGTGAACTGCACAACCCAATATAATTTCCACCGAGGGAAGTGCACAGCACTGGGGAAAGAGATAAAACTTCTCCAGACCTGCCGTGAGGGATAGAGCTATCCAGCCCAGATACTACACTTTTCCCACAGTCTTCGCAATCTGCAGACCAGGAGATTCCCTCGGGTGTATACACCACCAGGGCCCTGGGTTTCAAGCACAAAACCGGGCGGCCCTTTGGGCAGACACTGAGATAGCTGCAGGAGGTTTTTTTCATACACCAGTGGCGCCTGGAATGCCAGCAAGACAGAACCGTTCACTCCCCTGGAAAGGGGGGCTGAAGCCAGGGAGCCAAGTGGTCTAGCTTAGCGGATCCCATCCCCACGGAGCCCAGCAAGCTAAGATCCGCTGGCTTGAAATTCTCACTGCCAGGCTGGGCAGGGTGGCTCATGCCTTAATCCCAGCACTTTGGGAGGCCAAGGTGGATGGATCATGAGGTCAGGAATTCAAAACCAGCCTGGCCAAGATGGTGAAACCCCATCTCTGCTAAAACTACAAAAATTAGCCAGATGTGGTGGCAAGCGCCTGTAATCCCAGCTACCTGGGAGGCTGAGGCAGGAGAATCACTGGGCGGCAGAGGTTGCACTGGGCCGGGATTGCGCCACTGCACTCCAGCCTGGGCAACAGATTGAGACTCCATCTCAAAAAAAAAGAAAAAAGAAAAAAAAATTCTCGGAGTCTGAAGTAGGCACTTTTACCCTCACAGTGTAAATAAAGCTACAGGGAAGTTTGAACAGGGTGGAGCCAACCACAGCCCAGCAAGGCTGCTGGGGCCAGACTGCCTCTCTAGATTCCTCCTCTCTGGGCAGGGCATCTCTGAAAATAAGGCAGCAGCCCCAGTCAGGGACTTATAGATAAAAACCCCAGCTCCCTGGGACAGAGCACCTGGGGGAAGGGGCAGCTGTGGGCACAGCCTCAGCAGACTTAAACGTCCCTGCCTGCTGGCTCTGAAGAGAGCAGCGGGTCTCCCAGCACAGCGTTCGAGCTCTGCTAAATGTCAGACTGCCTCCTCAAGTGGGTCCCTGATCCCCATGTATCCAACTGGGAGACACCTCCCAGTAGGGGCCAACAGACATCTCATACAGGAGAGCTCTGGTGGGCATCTGGTAGGTGTCCCTCTGGGACAAAGCTTCCAGAAGATGGAACAGGCAGCAATCTTTGCTGTTCTGCAGCCTCCACTGGCAATACCCAGGCAAACAGGGTCTGGAGGGACCTCCAGCAGACCTGCAGCAGAGGGGCCTGACAGTGAGAAGGAAAACTAACAAACAGAAAAGGAATAGTATCAACATCAACAAAAAGGACACCCACTCAGAGACCCAGTCCGAAGGTCACCAACGCCAAAGACCAAAGGTAGATAAATCCACGAAGATGGGGAGAAACCAGCACAAAAAGGCTGAAAATTCCAAAAACCAGAATGCCTTTTCTCCTCCAAAGGATCACAACTCCTCACCACCAAGGGAACAAAACTAGACAGAGAATGAGTTTGACTAATTGACAGAAGTAGGCTTCAGAAGGTGGGTAATAAGAAACTCCTCCGAGCTAAAGGAGCATGTTTTAACTGAATGTAAGGAATCTGAGAAACTTGAAAAAAGGTTAGATGAATTGCTAACTAGAATAACCAGTTTAGAGAAGAACATAAATGGTGTGATGGAGCTGAAAAACACAGCACGAGAACTTTGTGAAGCATACACAGGTATCAATAGCTGAATAGCTCAAGCGCAGGAAAGGTTAACAGAGATCGAAGATCAACTCAATGAAATAAAGCAAGAAGACAAGATTAGAGAAAAAAGGGTGAAAAGAAACAAACAAAGCCTCCGAGAAACATAGGACTATGTGAAAAGGCCAAATCTACATTTGATTGGTGTACCTGAAAGTGACAGGGAGAATGGAACCAAGCTGGAAAACACTCTTCAGGATATTATCCAGGAGAACTTCTCCAACCTAGCAAGACAGGCCAACATTCAAATTCAGGAAATACAGAGAACACCACAAAGATACTCCTCGAGAAGAGCAACCCCAAGACACATAATTGTCAGATTCACCAAGGTTGAAATGAAGGAAAAAATGTTAAGAGCAGCCAGAGAGAAAGGTTGGGTTACCCACAAAGGGAAGCCCATCAGACTAACAGCGGATCTCTCAGCAGAAACTCTACAAGCCAGAAGAGAGTGGGGGCCAATACTCAACATTCTTAAAGAAAAGAATTTTCAACCCAGAATTTCATATCCAGCCAAACTAAGCTTCATAAGCAAAGGAGAAATAAAGTCCTTTACAGAAAAAGCAAATGCTGAGAGATTTTGTCACCACCAGGCCTGCCTGCACTAAACATGGAAAGGAAAAACCAGTACCAGCCACTGCAAAAATATACCAAATTGTAAAGACCATCAACACTATGAAGAAACTGCATCAACTAATGGGCAAAATAACTAGCTAGCAACATAATGACAGGATCAAATTCACACATAACAATATTAACCTTAAATGTAAACAGGCTAAATGCTCCAATTAAAGACACAGACTGGCAAATTGGATAAAGAGTGAAGACCCATCAGTGTGCTGTATTTAGGAGACCCATCTCACGTGAAAAGACACATATAGGCTCAAAATAAAGGGATGGAGGAATACTTACCAAGTGAATGGAAAGAAAAAAGAAGCAGGGATTGCAATCCTAGTCTCTGATAAAACAGACTTTAAACCAAAAAAGATCAAAAGAGACAAAGAAGGGCATTACATAATGGTAAAGGGATCAATTCAACAAGAAGAGCTAACTATTCTAAATATATATGCACCCAATACAGGAGCTCCCAGGTTCATAAAGCAAGTTGTTAGAGACCTACAAAGAGACTTTGACTCCCACACAATAATAGCAGGAGACTTTAAAACCCCCACTGTCAATATTAGACAGATCAACAAGAGAGAAAATTAACAAGCATATCCAGGACTTGAACTCAGCTCTAGACCAAGTGGACCTAGTAGACATTTACAGAACTCTCCACCCCAAATCAACAGAATATACATTCTTCTCAGCACCATGTTGCACTTATTCTAAAATTGACCACATAATTGGAAGTAAAACACTCTTCAGCAAATGCAAAAGAATGGAAATCATAACAAACAGTTTCTCAGACCACAGTGAAATCAAAATTAGAACTCTGGATTAAGAAACTCACTCAACACCGCACAACTACATGGAAACTGAACAACCTGCTACTGAATAACTACTGAGTAAATAACAAAATTAAGGCAGAAATGAAGATGTTCTTTGAAACCAATGAAAACAAAGACACAACATACCAGAAACTTTGGGACACATTCAAAGCAGTACGTAGAGGGAAATTTATAGCACTAAAATGCCCACAAGAGAAAGCAGGAAAGATCTAAAATTGACACCCTAACATCACAATTGGAAGAACTAGAAAAGCAAGAGCAAACAAAGTCAAAAGCTAGCAGAATACAAGAAATAACTAAGATGAGAGCAGAACTGAAGGAGGTAGAGACACAAAAACCCTTCAAAAAAATCAATGAATCCAAGAGCTGTTTTTCTGAAAAGATCAACAAAATTGATAGACTGCTAGCCAGACTAATAGAGAAGAAAAGAGAGAAGAATCAAATAGACACAATAAAAAATGATAAAGGGGATATCACCACTGATCCCACAGAAATACAAACTACCATCAGAGAATACTATAAACACCTCTACGCAAATAAACTAGAAAATCTAGAAGAAATGGATAAATTCCTGGACACATACGCCCTCCCAAGACTAAACCAGGAAGAAGTTGAATCCCTGAATAGACCAATAACAAGTTCTGAAATTGAGGCAGTAAGAGCCTACCAACCAAAAAAGGTCCAGGACCAGACAGATTCACAGCAGAATTCTACCAGAGGTACAAAGAGGAGCTGGTACCATTCCTTCTGAAACTATTACAAACAATAGAAAAAGAGTGAATTCACCCTAACTAATTTTATGAGGGCAGTATCATCCTGATACCAAAACCTGGCAGAGACACAACAAAAAAAGAAAATTTCAGGCAAATATCCCTGATGAACATCAATGCAAAAATCCTCAATAAAATACTGGCAGACCGAATCCAGCAGCACATCAAAAAGCTTATCCACCACTATAAAGTCGGTTTCATCCCTTGGATGCAAGGCTGGTTCAACATGTGCAAATCAATAAACGTAATCCATCACATAAGCAGAACCAATGACAAAAACCACATGATTATCTCAATAGCTACAGAAAAGGTCTTTGAAAAAATTCAACAGCCCTTTATACTAAAAATCTCACAATAAACTAGATATTGATGGAACATATCTCAAAATAATAAGAGCTATTTATGACAAACCCACAGCCAGTATCATACGGAATGGGCAAAAGCTGGAAGTATTCCCTTTCAAAACCGGCACAAGACAAGGATGCCATCTCTCACCACACCTATTCAACACAGTGTTGGAAGTTCTGGCCAGGGCAATCAGGCGAGAGAAAGAAATAAAGGGTATTCAATTAGGAAAAGAGGAAGTCAAATTGTCTCTGTTTGCAGATGACATGATTGTATATTTAGAAAATCCCACTGTCTCAGCCCAAATCTCCTTAAGCTGATAAACAACTTCAGCAAATCTCAGGATACAAAATCAATGTGTAGAAATCACAAGCATTCCTATACACCAATAACAGACAAACAGAGAGCCAAATCATGAGTGAACTCCCATTCACAATTGCTACAAAGAGAATAAAATACCTAGGAATCCAACTTACAAGGGATGGGAAGGACCTCTTCAAGGAGAACTACAAACCACTGCTCAAGGAATTAAGAGAGGACACAAACAAATGGAAAAACATTCCATGCTCATGGATAGGAAGAATCAATATCGTGAAACTGGCCAAACTACCCAAAGTAATTTATAGATTCAACGCTATCCCCATCAAGCTACCATTGACTTTCTTCACAGAATTGGAAAACACTGCTTTAAATTTCATAGCAAAAAGAACAAAGCTGGAGGCAACATGCTACCTGACTTCAAACTATACTACAAGGCTACAATAACCAAAACAGCATGGTTCCAGTACCAAAACAGATATATAGACCAATGGAACTGAATAGAGGCCTCAGAAATAACACCACACATCTACAACCATCTGATCTTTGACAAACCTGACAAAAACAAGAAATGGAGGAAGGATTCTCTATTTAATAAATGGTGTTGGGAAAACTGGTTAACCACATGCAGAAAGCTGAAACTGGATCCCTTCCTTACATCTTATACAAAAATTAATTCAAGATGGATTAAAGACTTAAATGTATGACCTAGAACTATAAAAACCCTAGAAGAAAACCTAGGCAGTACCATTCAGACATAGGCATGGGCAAAGACTTCATGTCTAAAACACCAAAAGCAATGGCAACAAAAGCCAAAATTGACACATGAGATCTATTTAAACTAAAGAGCTTCTGCACAGCAAAAGAAACTATCATCAGAGTGAACAGGCAACCTACAGAATGGGAGAAAAATTTTGCAATCTATTCATCTGACAAAGGACTAATATCTAGAATCTACAAAGAACTTAAACAAATTTACAAGAAAAAAAACAACCCCATTAAAAAGAGGGTGAAGGATATGAACAGACACTTCTCAAAAGAAGACATTTATGCAGCCAACAAACATATGAAAAAATGCTTATCCTCACTGGTCATTAGAAAAATGCAAATCAAAACCACAATGAGATACCATCTCATGCCATTTAGAATGGTGATCATTAAAAAGTCAGGAAACAACAGAAGCTGGAGAGGATGTGGAGAAATAGGAACATTATTACACTGTTGGTGGGAGTGTAAACTAGTTCAACCATTGTGGAAGACAGTGTGGCGATTCCTCAAGGTTCTAAAACTAGAAATACCATTTGACCCAGCAATCCCATTACTAGGTATATGCCCAAATGATTATAAATCATTCTACTATAAAGACACATGCACATGTAGATTTATTGTGGCACTGTTCACAATAGCAAAGACTTGGAAACCAACCCAAATGCCCATCAGTGATAGACTGGATAAAGAAAATGTGGCATATATACACCATGGAATACTATGCAGCCATAAAAAAGGATGAGTTCATGTCCTTTGCAGGGACATGGACGAAGCTGGAAACCATCATTCTCAGCATACTAACACAAGAACAGAAAACCAAACACCTCATGTTCTCACTCATAAGTGGGAGTTGAACAATGAGAACACATGGACAAGTTGGGGGAGTCATCACACACCAGGGCCTGTCAGCGGATGGGGGGCTGCAGGAGGGATAGCATTAGGAGAAATGCCTAATGTAGATGATGGGTTGATGGATGCAGCAAACCACCATGACACATGTATACCTATGTGACAAACTTGCACGTTCTGCACATGTACCCCAGAACTTAAATATTAAAAAATATATATATATATATAGCACATTCAATTATGTTCAGTACATAATACTTGAAAATGATAATAAATGACTGGTGATCATAAAAAAGGAAAATAAATAACTAACATCAGAGAAGAACTAAATAAAACTGAAACCCAAAGAAAACATACAAAGGATTAACAATGGAAACGAAAAGTTGAGTCTTTGAATAGGTAAACAAAATTGATAGACTGCTACCTAGATTAACAACAAAAAAAAGAGAAGATCCAAATAAGTACAATCAGAAATGACAAAAGTGACATTACAACTGATACCACAGAAATAAAAAAGATCCTCCCAGACTGCTGTGAACATCTCTAAGTACAAAAGCTAGAAAATCTAGAGGAGCTGGATAAATTCCTGGAAATGCACAAGCTACCAAGATTGAACCAGGAAGAAATTGAAATCTTGAACACACCAATACAAGTTACAAAATTGAATCAGTAATTAAAAATCACCAACTAGAAAACGTTCTAAACCAGATGGATTCACAGCCAAATTCTACCAGACAAACAAAGGAGAGCCGATACCAATCTTACCGAAACTATTCCAAAAAAATCAAAGAGAAGGGATTCCTCCCTAACTCATTCTACAAAACCAGTATCATCCTGACACCAAAATCTGTCAAGGACACAACAAAAAAAAAGAAAACTACAGACCTATACTCCTAATAAACATAGATGTAAAAATCCTCAACAATTATGCAGCCAAAAAACACATGAAAAAATGCTCACCATCACTGGCCATCAGAGAAATGCAAATCAAAACCACAATGAGATACCATCTCACACCAGTTAGAATGGCAATCATTAAAAAGTCAGGAAACAACAGGTGCTGGAGAGGATGTGGAGAAATAGGAACACTTTTACACTGTTGGTGGGACTGTAAACTAGTTCAACCATTGTGGAAGTCAGTGTGGCGATTCCTCAGGGATCTAGAACTAGAAATACCATTTGACCCAGTCATGCCATTACTGGGTATATACCCAAAGGACAATAAATCATGCTGCTATAAAGACACATGCATACGTATGTTTATTGTGGCACTATTCACAATAGCAAAGACTTGGAACCAATCCAAATGTCCAACAATGATAGACTGGATTAAGAAAATGTGGCACATGTACACCATGGAATACTATGCAGCCATAAAAAATGATGAGTTCATGTCCTTTGTAGGGACATGGTTGAAATCGGAAATCATCATTCTCAGTAAACTATCGCAAGGACAAAAAACCAAACACCACATGTTCTCACTCATAGGTGGGAATTGAACAATGAGAACACATGGCACAGGAAGGGGAACATCACACTCTGGAGACTGTTGTGGGGTGGGGGGAGGGGGGAGGGATAGCATTAGGAGATATACCTAATGCTAAATGACGAGCTAATGGGTGCAGTACACCAGCATGGCACATGTATACATATGTAACTAACCTGCACATTGTGCACATGTACCCTAAAACTTAAAGTATAATAATAATAATAAATTAAAAAATAAATGTTGCTTTAAGCTACTAAAAAAAAAAATCCTCAACAAAATACTAGCAAACCAAATCCATCAGCACATTGAAAAGATAATTAATCACTATCAAGTGGGTTTTTTTATAGGATGGAAGGATGGTTCAACATATACAAATTACTAAATGTAATTCACCATATAAACTGAATTGAAAACAAAAACCATATGATCATCTCAAATGCAGCAGAAGAAGCATTTGATAAAATATCTTCATGATAAAAACCTCAACAAACTAGGCATCAAAAAACATACTTCAAAATAATAAGGGCCATCTATGACAAACCCACAGCCAACATCATACTGAATGGGCAAAATTTGAAAGCATTAACCCTAAGAACTAGAGCAAGACAAAGGTGTCCACTTTCACCACTCCTATTCGGTATTGGAGTGAAATCCTAGTAAGAGCGATCAGGCAATAGAAAGAAATAAAAGGCATCCAAATAGGAAACGAAGTCAAATTATCTCTATTCACCAAGAACACGACTCTACTACCTAGAAAATTCTAAAGATTCCTCCAAAAGACTACTAGGCCTGATAAACAACTTCAGTAAAGTTTCAGGATACAAAATCTATGTAAAAAATCAGTAGCATTTCTGTACACCAATCATGTTCAAGTTGAGAAGATTAAGAACACATGTTCATTTACAATAGCCACAAAAAGAATAAAATACCTAGTAATACATTTTACCACAGAGGTGAAAGATCTCTATGTGGAGAACTAGAAAACACTGATGAAATAAACCGTAAGTGACACAATCAAATGGAAAAACATTCCATGCTCATGGATTGGAAGAACATTGTTAAAATGACCATACTACCCAGAGCAATCTACAGATTCAATGTAATTCCTATCAAATTACCAATGTCATTTTTTACAGAATTAGAAAGACCTATTCTAAAATTCATATGGAACCAAAAAAAGAGCCTGAATAGTCAAAGCAATCCTAAGCAAAAGAACAAAGTCGGAGGCATCACATTACCCAACTTTAAACTATACTACAAGGATACAGCAACCAAAATAGCATGGTACTGGTACAAAAAGACACACAGACCAATGGAACAGATTAGAGAATCCAGAAACAAAGCCACACACGCTGCAACCAACTGATCTTTGACAAAACCAACAACAATAAACTATGTGGAAAGGGCACCCTATTTTATAAATGGTGCTGGGAAAACTGGCTAGCCACATATAGAAAGATGAAACTGTACCCCTACCTCTCACCATACACAAAAATTAACTCAAAATAAATTACAGACTTAAATGTAAGACCTCAAACTATAAAATTCCTAAAAGAAAACCTAGGAAAAATTCTCCTAGACATTGGCCTAGGCAAATAATTTATGACTAAGTCCGCAAAAGCAAATGCAATGAAAACAAAAATTAACAAATGGAACCTAATTAAACTAAATAACTTCTGCACAGCTAAAGAAACTATCAACAGAGTAAACAGTACACATACCAAAGGGGAGAAAATATTGGCAAACTATGCTTCTGACAAAGGCCTAATATTCAGAATCTATAAGGAACTTAAATAAATCAACAAGAAAAAAAAACACTAAAAAGTGGGCAAAGGACATGAACAGACATTTCTCAAAAGAAGACATACAAGGCAGCCAACAAACATATGAAGAAATGCTCAACATCATTAATCAGAGAAATGCAAATTACAACCACCATGACATACCATCTCAGACCAGTCAGAATGGCTATTATTAAACAGTCAAAAAATAACAAATTTTATTGAGGATGTTGGTGGAAATGTAAATTAGTTCAACCCCTATGGAAAACAGTGTGCAGATTACTCAAAGACACATAAAAATAGAACCACCATTCAATCCAGCAACCCCACTACTGGGTACATACCCAAAGGAAAAGAAGTTTTACCAAAAAGAGCACTTGCATGTTTACTGCAGCATTTCACAATAGTAAAGTCAAGGAATCTACCTAAGTGTCCATCAAAGGTGGCCTGGATAAAGAAAATGTGGTACATATACACTGTGAAATACTACACAGCCATAAAAAAAGAATGAAATCACTTCCTTCACAGCAACCTGGATGCAGCTGGAGGCCATCAGTCTAAATGAATTAATGCAGAAACAGAAAATCAGATACCACCTTATTACAGATGAGGGTTAAACAAAGGGTACACGTGGATATAAAGATGGAAAAAATAGACACTGGAGACTCCAAAAGGAGTCCAAAACCACCTATTGAATATTATGTTCACTATTTGAGTGATAGATTCAATAGAATTCCAAACCCCAGCATTACACAATATGCCCATATGACAAACCTACACATGTACCCCCCAAATCTATTTCTCAAAAACAGAATGAAACATATGCATTGAGTTAACAAATTATATAACCTAGTTTCCAGTGGCTAGAATTAAACCAAAAGTCCAATACATTTTAGTCGCTCATCACAAGAAAACCAGTCCAATCCAGTAACCAAAGGGTGGAATTAAAAGCAGCCCTCCACGGTGGCTCACGCCTGTAATCCCAGCACTTTGGGAGGCCGAAGCAGGCGAATCATTTGAGGTCAGGGGTTCTAGACCAGCCTGGCCAACATGGAGAAACCCTGTCGCTACAAAAATTAGCTGGGCATGGTGGTAGGTGCCTGTAATCCCAGCGACTCGGGAGGCTGAGGCAGGAGAATCACTTGAACCTGGGAGGTGGAGGTTTCAGTGAGCCGAGATCACGTCACTGCACTCCAGCCTGGGTGACAGAGTGAGACACCGTCTCAAAAAAAAGAAAAAAGAAGCAGCCCTCTCGTAATTACAACTGATAACCCATTTGAGGAATTTGGCCTCCAAATTTGGACTCTGAAGGGTTACAGGTATTGGCTTTCTTAGAGAGGGGGAGTAGAGTCAGTAAGAGCTGCACTGAGCTGAAAGCTGCAGCTACAATGTTGCCAATGAACTCTTTAGTGTTCAGCAGGCAAATGAGTCACTGTAAGGTTGGTGGTCATTGATACTGACACCCATGAGGAACTAGGGCTGCACTCCACAAGGGAGCAGGAATGAGTAGGTCTGAATGCTGGGGATTCACTGGGGTGTCTCATAGTGCTACCAAGCCTAGTATTAACTATTCAGGAGCAATTATAGCAAATGTGTCTGAACTTGGGTAAAGCAGGAACAAACCCTGACAAGGATCTGAGTGCAATTAGTTTATTTGGGAATAAGCCCAGAAAACTTCAATAGGGAAGTGAGCAGCAAGGTAGGAGGTGGAGAAAGCCAGTATTATCAACCAATTTATCACTGTAGGCAACTGGAGCTCACTCCTGCTGGGAAACTCTGGCAGTCAGTGTAGAACATAATAAGCCCAAAGGTGAGGAAGCTGGGTAATTCTACATCATCTCCAGGTCCACCAGTGGTTCAGGGCTGCTTCCAGGGGATTCACTGTCTAATACTCTAGCTTGTTCTTTGCCTGCATCCAGAGAAAAAAGCCTTCAGACATAGAGCATGCAGATGTTCACAGTATGCAGCCTTCAGAAAGTGGAGGTGAATGCTGAGGTTACCTAGAGAGGACACCAACACTATCTGCTACAAACCACAATCCAAGAAGGGCAGAACAGCTAAAAGTTCACATGAAAGTCTGGACCCATACATTAGGCAAGCAATCCAAACCAGCTTAATTGCTGACCAAGCACAAGGGGAATCCACAAGGAGTGGTGGTGGAGGTGAAGCAAAGATGGAGAATATAAAATACAACATCAAGACCCATCACAGTAGCTGGACTATTACTCATGCCTTGTATCCTCCCAGGCATCACAATGGGATACCAGTTTGAAGAGAACTCTGTATCTAACTGGGCTTACTCCTCTCCTCTCTGAAAAGAAATTAGCATGCCCTGTTCTCATGAAAATAAAAAGGAAGACTCCTTATTATAGTAACAGAACCTGAAATGAGAGCATGATTAGATTGGAGTGGTTGACAGGAGGAGACTGTATGTGACCCAGATTGTTCGTACCTTCTCAGATTCCCTTGTCTGCCTCCTGGACCATGCTGCCACATCTAGGGCTGGACCAGTACTTGCCTGCTGTGTGCCAGGGCCTCCCTTTCATTACTGTCACATGGCATAGACCGTCAGCCACACATGTAGAGCTTCTGGCTTTTCCCACCACTTCCAGATGTAAAGGAAATACTACAATGTAGAGCACAGGCCCAGCATCCCAAACAGCTGCTGAGGGGGCCAGATGACTTAATCTGGAAGTGTGGTGGAGTTACCTTCCCATAGGCTAATTTTGACCAATAGGAAGTGGGTCTAGGGAGGAGCCACGTGCATAGATCTTTGTCCCTTCCTCCTTCCCTTTAACTGCTCTGAGTCAGCTACTCTGCACAGCCTAACTGGAGGCATCTGACATGCTGAGCACCTGCTGGGGCTTGCCACCTTCACCATGGGGTAGTGGGCAGAGCAGTGAGAGTTCACTGCATGGCTTCCCTCCTCCCCTACCTCAGCTCCCTCTCCCTCATTCCAGCTGCCCTGGGTTGCACTTCCCAAACAAAGTCTCAGCTCTTTAAATCCTTGCTTCAGGTTCTATATTTTAGAAAACCTGGCTTAAGACATAACACTTCAACCAGGATCACTCTCAATTCAATGTTCAGCTTGGAGTTTTTCAGATCACACAGATGCTGTGAATCCCAGCCTCAAACCTATAGGTGGTGATTAAGAATTCTCAGGAATTTTTTTTTTTTTTTCAAGGACTGTTCCATTGTACACTTAGCTAAAACCAAAGCATGCCAGTCTCATTCTGTGGGGAAGTTTTCTTTCACCCTTAGCAGGTTCAAGTCTCTAATCAGACCTCTTACCTTTCTGGGCACTAAGCTATCTTTGTTTTCTTTCCTTGCATGGACATGGAAAGCCAAGGGTCTAGGGCACAAGGTAATCTTAGGGCAAACTAGAGATCCAGAGCTCACTTACTCCTGGGGAATCATGCCTTCTTGACATTCTGGTCTCTGTTTCCCTTTTATACTTCCTGCTCAGCCATGCTTTTAAGAAGTTGTTTCCTTTTGTTTTATATTCTGCATTTTAAGTATCTTACACTAAGAGGGTTTTCTTGGGACATCTAGTCCACAGTGTTGCCGGAAAAAAAATAATTTTGGAGAACATATATTTTATATTGTAACAATCTGAAATTTACAGCAAAGTTGCAAGTATAATATAAAGAACATTTTTTCCAAAATCATTTGAGATAAATTGCCAAAATGATGCCCGTAATCCACCCACCCTTCAATAATTCAGCATATGTTTCTTGCCCAAAAAAAGGATAATTCTACAAAACCTCATACAATGACCAAAATCAAGAAATTGACATTTATATCCTAATCCCCAGATCTGTACAAGTCTTGCCATTTGCTCTAATAGCTGCCTTCATCAGAAAAGGATCTAACTCAGAATTATGTGTTTCATTTTGTTGTTATGTCTTTTTATTCTCTTTTAATCTGGAATGGTTCCTCTGTCTGGCCTTGACTTTCACAAACTTGACAACTGTGATGATTAAAGAATAGTTATGTCGTAATACGCCCCTTGATTTGGGATTGTCTGATATCTCCCCACGAGTATGCATATTTGGCAGAAATGTCATAGAAGTGAGGCTGTTATCTTTGATTCGTCCCAACACTGATGATGCTCACTTGATGCAGTGTATGTCTACCGGGCCACTCCACTGCAAAGTTTCTCTTTTCTGTTTTAGAATTAATGAGAATTTGAGGCCGGGCGCAGTGGCTCACGCCTGTAATCCCAGCACTTTAGGAGGCCGAGGCAGGCGGATCACGAGGTCAGGAGATCGAGAATATCCTGGCTAACACAGTGAAACCCCCTCTCTACTAAAAATACAAAAAATTAGCCGGGCGTGGTGGCGGGCAGCTGTAGTCCCAGCTACTCTGGAGGCTGAGGCAGGAGAATGGCGTGAACCTCGGAGGCAGAGCTTGCAGTCAGCTGAGATTGCGCCACTGCACTCCAGCCTGGGCGACAGAGCGAGACTCCGTCTCAAAAAAAAAAAAGAGTATTTTGTGAGGATTTTGAAATTATGTAAATTTCCCATTGCTCGTCAGAATGTCACTTTATTTATTGGGTAATGTATATTAGTACACACTCAGTGGGTTCTAAAATGTTACAAATTGTCTTAGTCCATTCAGCTGCTGTAACAGAGTACTTTAGACTAAGCAATGTACAAACAACAGAAATTTACAGTTCTGGAGGCTGGGAAAACCAAGATCAAGGTGCTAGCGGATTCGGTGTCTGATGAGAGCCCACTCCTCATAGATGGCGCCTTCCTGCTGAGTTTTTTTTTTTCAATGGCAAAAAGGGCAAACATGCCCCCTTCAATCTCTTTTATAAGGACACTAATCCCATACATGAAGGAGGAGTCCTCATGATTTAATCATTTCCCAATGGGCTCCACCTCTTAATACTATCACATTGGAAATTAAGTTTCAACATAGGAATTGAGGGGGGTACACCAACATTCAGACCATAGCACTATTTGCTGTGATAGTGATGCTCAATATGATGTTCAAATTGTCCTTTATTTGGCTCCCAAACAATCAGTGGCGTAAACTAAGAAACACATATATGCTTGTATGGATATGTATGCATATACATAAATACATGTATATACATACACTTAAATTTATATTTATTCCTATACCTGCCTATCTATATTGAGAATCCCAAGTTTACACAGATACCACCAATTTCAATCCAACCATTACAGTTTTATCCCCTTATACTTTGTAACTCTCCCTCTCTGACCATGAGATATCTGGCTCCCAATTATTCTTAATATACTTACTTATTTGAAAAACATCCCCATCTGTAACCAACTTCCAATCTCTCCTGCACTCCTCTCTCCCATATGGTCACTCTTCTCACCCCACTCAACCCCACCCACCATGCCAAGCAGCCACCCCTGTCACCTGGACTTCCTCCTCTTCAGGCCTGGGCTCTGATACCCCATACCAGGCAGCCCTATGGAGATGCCTCCCTCACACAGTACTGCATGGACACCCTCCTCACCCTATTGACTTCACCACCCTGCACTATGTCACCCATTGTGTGGATGCTTGATTTACTGCATGGACACCCTCCTCACCTATTGGCTTCACCACCCTGCACTATGTCACCCATTGTGTGGATGCTTGATTGACCCCTCTTAGCTTCTGATACCCTGTGCTGGGCAGGCCTCCTGTGCAAATACCTTTCTTACTCCATTCTTGCTCTGACACCTGCACCAGGTGTACCCCTACATGAACATCCTCCTCACTCGGCTTGGACTCCATTGCCCCACTCTGGGCCACCATGGCTAGCACCCGCCCACCCCAGCACAGATGCCTATATCTTGCCCTAATGGCTTTAAAACTGAATTGTTCAGAAAGAGAGGGGGAAGTAGAAGGGACACCAGAATTTTTAACATGCATATTTAAAGTATACACTTAGCCAATAGTCCTATCTCCATCCCTATCATTTCAAGGACTTGGAAATTATAATTACTGGCACCACTATATCTGCACACCCCAGTGTCTTAAATGTTATTGTTGTCAGTTGGTTTTTCTGTCCTTTTTTTCCTTTTTATAGCTCTAAAATTGCTAGTTGTTACAATTATTATTTTGTATAGTCAATACTTCTTTATACTAATCAACATTTTACCTGTTTTGTTCCCCATTGCCTATTATATCCAATTCCTTCCATCTAGATTGATTTTGTTTTTCCTAAACTATATTCTTCAGTAGTCCTTTCAACAACAGTCTACACTTAGGAGGAGCCAAGATGGCTGAATAGGAACAGCTCCAGTCTGCAGCTCCCAGCGTGAGCGACGCAGAAGACAGGTGATTTCTGCATTTCCATCTAAGGTACCGGGTTCATCTCACTAGGGAGTGCCAGACAGTGGGCGCAGGTCAGTGGGTGCGCACACCACGCGCGAGCCGAAGCAGGGCGAGGCATTGCCTCACTTCGGAAACGCAAGGGGTCAGGGAGTTCTCTTTCCTAGTCAAAGAAAGGGGTGACAGATGGCACCTGGAAAATTGGGTCACTCCCACCCGAATACTGCGCTTTTCTGATGGGCTTAAAAAACGGCGCACCAGGAGATTATATCCCGCACATGGCTTGGAGGGTCCTACGCCCACAGTCTCGCTAACTGCTAGCACAGCAGTCTGAGGTCAAACTGCAAGGCGGCAGCGAGGCTGGGGGAGGGGCGCCCGCCATTGCCCAGGCTTGCTTAGGTAAACAAAGCAGCCGGGAAGCTTGAACTGGGTGGAGCCCACCACAGCTCAAGGAGGCCTGCCTGCCTCTGTAGGCTCCACCTCTGGGGGCAGGGCACAGACAAACAAAAAGACAGCAGTAACCTCTGCAGACTTAAATGTCCCTGTCTGACAGCTTTGAAGAGAGCAGTGGTTCTCCCAGCACACAGCTGGAGATCTGAGAATGGGCAGACGGCCTCCTCAAGTGGGTCCCTGACCCCTGACCCCCGAGCAGCCTAACTGGGAGGCACCCCCCAGCAGGGGCACACTGACACCTCACAGGGCTGGGTACTCCAACAGACCTGCAGCTGAGGGTCCTGTCTGTTAGAAGGAAAACTAACAAACAGAAAGGACGTCCACACCAAAAACCCATCTGTACATCACCATCATCAAAGACCAAAAGTAGATAAAACCACAAAGATGGGGAAAAAACAGAGCAGAAAAACTGGAAACTCTAAAAAGCAGAGCGCCTCTCCTCCTCCAAAGGAACACAGCTCCTCACCGGCAACGGAACAAAGCTGGACGGAGAATGACTTTGACAAGCTGAGAGCAGAAGGCTTCAGATGATCAAATTACTCCGAGCTATGGGAGGACATTCAAACCAAAGGCAAAGAAGTTGAAAACTTTGAAAAAAATTTAGAAGAATGTATAACTAGAATAACCAATACAGAGAAGTGCTTAAAGGAGCTGATGGAGCTGAAAACCAAGGCTCGAGAACTACTTGAAGAATGCAGAAGCCTCAGCAGCCGATGCGATCAACTGAAAGAAAGGGTATCAGCAATGGAAGATGAAATGAATGAAATGAAGCAAGAAGGGAAGTTTAGAGAAAAAAGAATAAAAAGAAACGAGCAAAGCCTCCAAGAAATATGGGACTATGTGAAAAGACCAAGTCTACGTCTGATTGGTGTCCTGAAAGTGACAGGGAGAATGGAAACAAGTTGGAAAACACTCTGCAGGATATTATCCAGGAGAACTTCCCCAATCTAGCAAGGCAGGCCAACATTCAGATTCAGGAAATACAGAGAATGCCACAAAGATACTCCTTGAGAAGAGCAACTCAAAGACACATAATTGTCAGATTCGCCAAAGTTGAAATGAAGGAAAAAATGTTAAGGGCAGCCAGAGAGAAAGGTCGGGTTACACTCAAAGGGAAGCCCATCAGACTAACAGCTGATCTCTCGGCAGAAACTCTACAAGCCAGAAGAGACTGGGGGCCAATATTCAACATTCTTAAAGAAAACAATTTTCAACCTAGAATTTCATATCCAGCCAAACTAAGCTTCATAAGTGAAGGAGAAATAAAATACTTTACAGACAAGCAAATGCTGAGAGATTTTGTCACCACCAGGCCTGCCCTAAAAGAGCACCTGAAAGAAGCGCTAAACATGGAAAGGAACAACCAGTACCAGCCGCTGCAAAATCATGCCAAAATGTAAACACCATCGAGACTAGGAAGAAACTGCACCAACTAACGAGCAAAATAACCAGCTAACATCATAATGACAGGATCAAATTCACACCTAACAATATTAACTTTAAATGTAAATGGACTAAATGCTCCAATTAAAAGACACAGACTGGCAAATTGGATAAAGAGTCAAGACCCATCAGTGTGCTGTATTCAGGAAACCCATCTCACGTGCAGAGACACACATAGGCTCAAAATAAAAGAATGGAGGAAGATCTACCAAGCAAATGGAAAACAAAAAAAGGCGGGGGTTGCAATCCTAGTCTCTGATAAAACAGACTTTAAACCAACAAAGATCAAAAAAGACAAAGAAGGCCATTACATAATGGTAAAGGGATCAATTCAACAAGAAGAGCTAACTATCCTAAATATATATGCACCCAATACAGGAGCACCCAGATTCATAAAGCAAGTCCTGAGTGACCTAGAAAGAGACTTAGACTCCCACACATTAGTAATGGGAGACTTTAACACCGCACTGTCAACATTAGACAGATCAACGAGACAGAAAGTCAACAAGGATGCCCAGGAATTGAACTCAGCTCTGCACCAAGTGGACCAAATAGACGTCTACAGAACTCTCTACCCCAAATCAACAGAATATACATTTTTTTCAGCACCACACCACACCTATTCCAAAATTGACCACATACTTGGAAGTAAAGCTCTCCTCAGCAAATGTAAAAGAACAGAAATTATAACAAACTATCTCTCAGACCACAGCGCAATCAAACTAGAACTCAGGATTAAGAATCTCACTCAAAACCACTCAACTACATGGAAACTGAACAACCTGCTCCTGAATGACTACTGGATACATAACGAAATGAAGGCAGAAATAAAGATGTTCTTTGAAACTAATGAGAACAAAGACACAACATACGAGAATCTCTGGGACGCATTCAAAGCAGTGTGTAGAGGGAAATTTATAGCACTAAATGCCCACAAGAGAAAGCAGGAAAGATCCCAAATTGACACCCTAACATCACAATTAAAAGAACTAGAAAAGCAAGAGCAAACACATTCAAAAGCTAGCAGAAGGCAAGAAATACCTAAAATCAGAGCAGAACTGAAGGAAATAGAGACACAAAAAACCCTTCAAAAACTTAATGAATCCAGGAGCTGGTTTTTTGAAAGGATCAACAAAATTGATAGACCACTAGCAAGACTAATAAAGAAAAAAAGAGAGAAGAATCAAATAGACACAATAAAAAATGATAAAGGGGATATTGCCACTGATCCCACAGAAATACAAACTACCATCAGAGAATACTACAAACATCTCTACGCAAATAAACTAGAAAATCTAGAAGAAATGGATAAATTCCTCGACACATACACTCTCCCAAGACTAAACCAGGAAGAAGTTGAATCTCTGAATAGACCAATAACAGGAGCTGAAATTGTGGCAATAATCAATAGCTTACCAACCAAAAAGTGTCCAGGACCAGATGGATTCACAGCCGAATTCTACCAGAGTTGCAAGGAGGAACTGGTACCATTCCTTCTGAAACTATTCCAATCAATAGAAAAAGAGGGAATCCTCCCTAACTCATTTTATGAGGCCAGCATCATCCTGATACCAAAGCCGGGCAGAGACACAACCAAAAAAGAGAATTTTAGACCAATATCCTTGATGAACATTGATGCAAAAATCCTCAATAAAATACTGGCAAACCGAATCCAGCAGCACATCAAAAAGCTTATCCACCATGATCAAGTGGGCTTCATCCCTGGGATGCAAGGCTGGTTCAATATATGCAGATCAATAAATGGAATCCAGCATATAAACAGAACCAAAGACAAAAACCACATGATTATCTCAATAGATGCAGAAAAGGCCTTTGACAAAATTCAACAACCCTTCATGCTAAAAACTCTCAATAAATTAGGGATTGATGGGACGTATTTCAAAATAATAAGAGCTATCTATGACAAACCCACAGCCAATATCATACTGAATGGGCAAAAACTGGAAGCATCCCCTTTGAAAACTGGCACAAGACAGGGATGCCCTCTCTCACCACTCCTATTCAACTTAGTGTTGGAAGTTCTGGCCAGGGCAATTAGGCAGGAGAAGGAAATAAAGGGTATTCAATTAGGAAAAGAGGAAGTCAAATTGTCCCTGTTTGCAGATGACATGATTGTATATCTAGAAAACCCCATTGTCTCAGCCCCAAATCTCCTTAAGTTGATAAGCAATTTCAGCAAAGTCTCAGGGTACAAAATCAATGTACAAAAATCACAAGCATTCTTATACACCAATAACAGACAAACAGAGAGCCAAATCATGAGTGAACTCCCATTCACCATTGCTTCAAAGAGAATAAAATACCTAGGAATCCAACTTACAAGGGATGTGAAGGACCTCTTCAAGGAGAACTATAAACCACTGCTCAAGGAAATAAAAGAGGTTACAAACAAATGGAAGAACATTCCATGCTCATGGGTAGGAAGAATCAATGTCGTGAAAATGGCCATACTGCCCAAGGTAATTCACAGATTCAATGCCATCCCCATCAAGCTACCAATGACTTTCTTCACAGAATTGGAAAAAACTACTTTAAAGTTCATATGGAACCAAAAAAGAGCCCGCATCGCCAAGGCAATCCTAAGCCAAAAGAACAAAGCTGGAGGCATCACACTACCTGACTTCAAACTATACTACAAGGCTACAGTAACCAAAACAGCATGGTACTGGTACCAAAACAGAGATATAGATCAATGGAACAGAACAGAGCCCTCAGAAATAACGCCGCATATCTACAACTATCTGATCTTTGACAAACCTGAGAAAAACAAGCAGTGGGGAAAGGATTCCCTATTTAATAAATGGTGCTGGGAAAACTGGCTAGCCATATGTAGAAAGCTGAAACTGGATCCCTTCCTTACACCTTATACAAAAATCAATTCAAGATGGATTAAAGACTTAAATGTTAGACCTAAAACCATCAAAACCCTAGAAGAAAACCTAGGCATTACCACTCAGGACATAGGCATGGGCAAGGACTTCATGTCTGAAACACCAAAAGCAATGGCAACAAAAGCCAAAATTGACAAATGGGATCTAATTAAACTAAAGAGCTTCTGCACAGCAAAAGAAACTACCATCAGAGTGAACAGGCAACCTACAAAATGAGAGAAAATTTTCACAACCTACTCATCTGACAAAGGGCTAATATCCAGAATCTACAATGAACTCCAACAAATTTACAAGAAAAAAACAAACAACCCCATCAAAAAGTGGGTGAAGGACATGAACAGACACTTCTCAGAAGAAGACATTTATGCAGCCAAAAAACACATGAAAAAATGCTCACCATCACTGGCCATCAGAGAAATGCAAATCAAAACCACAATGAGATACCATCTCACACCAGTTAGAATGGCAATCATTAAAAAGTCAGGAAACAACAGGTGCTGGAGAGGATGTGGAGAAATAGGAACACTTTTACACTGTTGGTGGGACTGTAAACTAGTTCAACCATTGTGGAAGTCAGTGTGGCGATTCCTCAGGGATCTAGAACTAGAAATACCATTTGACCCAGCCATGCCATTACTGGGTATATACCCAAAGGACTAGAAATCATGCTGCTATAAAGACACATGCACACGTATGTTTATTGGGGCATTATTCACAATAGCAAAGACTTGGAACCAACCCAAATGTCCAACAATGATAGACTGGATTAAGAAAATGTGGCACATATACACCATGGAATACTATGCAGCCATAAAAAATGATGAGTTCATGTCCTTTGTAGGGACATGGATGAAATTGGAAATCATCATTCTCAGTAAACTATCACAAGAACAAAAAACCAAACACCGCATATTCTCAATCATAGGTGGGAATTGAACAATGAGAACACATGGACACAGGAAGGGGAACATCACACTCTGGGGACTGTTGTGGGGTGGGGGGAGGGGGGAGGGATAGCATTAGGAGATATACCTAATGCTAGATGACGAGTTAGTGGGTGCAGCGCACCAGCATGGCACATGTATACATATGTAACTAACCTGCACATTGTGCACATGCACCCTAAAACTTAAAGTATAATAATAAAAAAAAAAGAAACTGAAAAAAAAAAAAACAACAACAGTCTACAAGAGATGAACTTTTTCAGCCTTTTTTCAGATAACATTATTTCACTCATACTTTTTAACAACAGTTTTTTTTTGTTCTCACTCTTTAGTGACAGCTTAACCACATAGAGCAGTGTAGGGTGATCAACGATCTGCTTTGGACTGAGGGATTTCCCAGGACTTGGAACTTTCAGTGCTAAAACCAGGACAGTTTCTAGCAAAATGTCATGGTTGATCACCCTCTGTTATGTTCCATTTCTTTGCGCTCACCAGTATTAAAAATATCATTGTCTTCTGATGTCTAGCTGTGCTTCTGAGAAAACTTCTGTGTGCTAAATTTTGTTTCTTTGAGGATAACCTATTATTTCTCTCTGGCTGCTTGTAAGATTTTCTCTCTCGTAGTCTATCCACAGTGTTGCTTTATAAATTTATTTTCTGTTCATTCTATTCAGGACTAGTTACACTACTGAATATAAAGATTTCATATCTTTCAATTTTGGAAAAATTGTAACCAATCTTTAAACATTTCATCTCTTACTTTAGAATTCCTGTTAGATATTGTCATGAACTGAATGTCTTTGTTCCCCCAAAATTCATATGTTGAAATACTAACCCCCAATTTGATGGTATTAGGAAGTGGGGCCTTTTGGAGATAATTAGATCATGAAGATGGAGCCCTCTTAAATGGGATTAGTGCCCTCATAAGAAGACGTGAGGTTTTTGGCTGGTTTGTTTGTTTCCTCTCTGCTCCCCACCAGATGAAGAAACAATGAGGAGACAGCCCTCTGCAAACCAGGAGACAGGCCCTCACCAGACACTGGATATGCTGGTACTTTGATCTTGGACTTCCAGCCTCCAAAATGGTAAGAAATACATTTCTGTGGCTTATAAGTCACCCAGTTTATGAAACTTTGTTTATCAACCCAAGATAAAACAGATATTCTGTATTTTCTCACTATATTCCATATGCTTCTTTATCCCTCAGATTTTTCTACCTCTACCCTTTTCTGCTCTGCATTCTGGATAATTTCCCCAGCCCTATCTTCCAGGTACATAGGTATAATTTCAGTGATATTGAATCGATGTTTAAGCCATTGTATTAGTCCAACATACCCCAGACTGGGCAATTTACAAAATAAAGAGGTTTAATTGGACTTACAGTTTCACATGGCTGGGGAAGGTCTCACGATCACGGCAGAGGGTGAAAGAAAATTCTTACATGGCAGAGGGTGAGAGACAATTCTTACATTGTGGCAGCAAGACAGAATGAGGAAGAAGCAAAAGTGGAAAACTCTGATAAACTCATCAGATCTTGTGAGACTTACTCACTGTCACGAGAATAGCACAGGAAAAAACCACCCCCCGTGATTCAATTACCTCCCCCTGGGTCCCTCCCACAACATGTGGGAATTCTGGGAGACACAATTCAAGTTGAGATTTGGGTGAAGGCACAGCCAAGCCATATCAGCCATTGAGTTTTTAACTTTATTGGTTAAAATTTTGTTTCTGGAAGTTCTATTTGGTTCTTATTCAAAGATTTTTAAATTTTTTTTCAGAAGGTTATGCTACTTATTTGTGCCCTGTTATTTTTCTCCCTTTTTAATCCTTACAAACATTTACTTTGTATTCTCATTCAGATGATTTCACTGAGTTCAAGGTCTCTGCCCTCCCTGCATGTGCTGACTCTCTCTCTCTCTCATGATGGATTATTTTCCCACATGATTTATGATTTTGATTGTGAGATAATAATTCTAGTGGTTTATTTTTTCTATGAGAGACCTGTGGGCCTGCTTATGGAAATGTATTTTCAAAGTGGTTTTGCATTTGCTGCTGCCTGGTACCCCAGGGATACCAATACACAGTGATGAGCTTTAATTATTTTTCAATTAGGGATTTCTGGGATGCTAAAGAGTGTTTAGAAATCCAAACTTGGGAGAGATATAAATCGGAGTTACAGGTTCCTCTGAGGATATGTACATATATATTTTATCAAAAGCTCAGACCAAGAGACATTATTGCCTCTTCATCTCCCTGCAGTGGTGGACTGCTTTTCTAGTCACTTCTTGCTTTAAGACAATGGTCCTTTGATGGACTTAGCTTTATGCAAAGGTCTTATGTATAGCACAACATTTCAATCAGGCTCAAGGTAACTAAGACAGAAACCCCCATCCTCACCTTTACCCATGTAAAGGACAGCTCCAATATCCTGTATTCAAAACTGTTTTATCTAGTACTTTTATGTATTTGCAGTGGGAGATTTGGGACATTGCCTTTGTCTACCCTGCGAAAATTGCCGTTCCGCCCTCTTGTACACCACCAGGCACCTCTTACACACCACTTAGGATCATCTCAAGTACACCTGTCCCTTGTTCTGGCTTCTGCTGTAGTTAATAAGCTCTACTTGGATTCTGACTGGCTTCAGCAGTCACAAGCTGACAGGTTTTCTAAAACTGCCCCCACTTTCTCCTAAAAAGGAAAAGAGAGTGGGCATTAGTAACAGTCTCACATTAGTAACAATCTCATTAACAGCATTAGTAACCATCTCACTAACAGCATTAGTAACAATCTCACCTGTCTTTCACACATTTCCTTGTTCTTCCACATGTGCCACTGAATTCAGCGTCCATAACAATGGCTTTCATGATCTGGCTCTTGCCTCTGCCATCCAGCTCAAACCACAGCTCTAAACAACACTTAAACATCCTTGCCACATGGCTTTAACACCGCCCCACCTTTCTATTTGGACATCTGACTTTACCATTTCCAATTTTCACCTGTACCCCAGATTCTAACTTGACCTTCCTCTAAGTAATTACACTGTAAGCATTCTACTCATTCTCTGTAGGTCTGGTGTAATTGGTTCCCAATACTGACCTGAAATGTCTCGTGGCCACATACCACACTGTGCTACTACACAAGTTGCCCCTGGTTTCCTCCAATCCTACCGCAATGGCCTTTGAGGTGATGTTCCTGCTCTCCCATCTAATCACTCTTCCCAAAGGCTGCCAGACTTGCCCTCCTCAAAGAGCAATCTGATCCTTTCTCTGCAGTTCTGTAGCATTTATAACTTGGTGTAGCCATTTAGTACTTATTGATCTACTGTTGTTTTCTTTGTTATTGTTTCCTATGTGTAAGTATTGTTCCCTAACTTAAAAGCTTATAAAGCAGAAGTCAGCAATTTGTTTCTATAAAGAACCAGATGGTAAATATTTAAGACTTTGTGGGCCATATAGTCTCTATGTCGACAACTCAACTCTGCCATTGTATCAGGAAAGCAGCCTCAGACGATGCATACACAAATGCCTGCAGATGTGTTCCAGTATAACTTCATTTGCGAAAACAGGCAGCCAAGGCTGGGCATGCTGGCTCATGCCCATAATCCCAGCACTTTGGGAGGCCGAGGTGGGTGTATCACCTGAGGTCAGGAGTTCAAGACCAGCCTGGCCAACATGGTGAAACCCTGTCTCTACTAAAAATACAAAATTAGCCAGGCATGGTGGTGGGCACTGGTAATCTCAGCTACTCAGGAGGCTGAGGCAGGAGAATCTCTTGAACCCGAGAGATGGAGGTTGCAGTGAGCTGAGATCACGCCATTGTACTCCAGCATGCCAACCTCTGTTCTAAAGGATATGATGACTGCATATTATTCTTTATCTTCTTCAAATAGGGAAACCTCAATAAATGTTCAATACTTGGATATTCATACTCCTTGGCATTTATAGTGTATGGAAGAGCTCAGAAACAGCTGCCTGGCTATTCCAATCCCAATAAAAGCACAAGCCAATTGAATTTTAAATCCCCACACTAAATATTAATCAGCATTTCAGTATTTGCCTTGATTACATTGAAATCTAGGAATTGTTCCCTTGTCCTCAGCCCCTAACATTAATTGGACATTTCAACTTTTTTTCTTCTGGTTGTATTAGCTGATTTCATTCAGTAGGGTATTTTTCAGAGAGAAGTAGATGAATGCACAAAATCACAAACGGGCAGTCCAGGTAAGAGAAGTTAACAAATATGATGCAAAAATATGTGGCATTCCGTAGAACTGTAACAATTGTTTCACATTGTTAGCCTCATCTTATCTTGGCTCCTTTCTGTTAAGGCTTGTGAAGTCTTGAGAGCCCTTTTACTATTTTTAAGCACAAGCTTATATCCTTTCTTTCCTTCCCTACAACGATGACTTTTACAGCATGTGGGAAATAACAACAAATAAGTACTTACAGGCATGGTAATTATTGCTTAGTGATGTATATTTTCTATTGTAAATGAGTATATTTAAACCCTCATTAATCTTTTAATTTTGTATTAATCTTTTGGAAATTTGGTTTGTATGACTCCGTCAGGCCAAGCAATTCTGGGACCCCGACCCAATCAAGTTCCTGCATCTGTGGATCTGAGGACAAAACCCACCATTTTGCCAAGGCTCTTCTAAGACTGACAAATTATCGTTCCTAAGATGCAGCCCTTCATCAGTGCCTATCTATTTCTACCCCAGTGCCAAATAAGGATTAGATTTCAGGAGCTGTTAAAGAATAGTAAGAGGAAGAGGCAGAAAAGAGACACCAGAACAAAGCTGATAGAAATAGGAAAAGGTCAGGCTCCGAACGCTGGCTTTGAGATCACTCTCCAGCAGCGCAGGTTCCTAGAGCTGTGCGCTCTACCCAGCAAAGTGTACTCTCCTGTACAGGTTGATCTGAATATCTGACATGTTTAAATTTTGTCAAAATACTTTGCTTTCTACCTCACTTTCTGTTTTCTTTATCTTACTTTAATTTACAAAAAGAGAGATAGAAGAGAGCTAACTCAGGGAACATCTGACAAGGGTTCCAAAGGATGTTTGGTGGAAAAGTGCTGTAAAGAAGCCAACTATCTATATTTTGCACTTCTAATTCCCTAAAGCTTCACTTAGTTGGAAACCATACATTCTACAAAACTAAGGACATAAGTTATATGTGGTACTTATGGGGTGTGTAGAGTGGTACTTCCTTTTATTTGCCCTAAAATACTGCTCTTATTTTGTTACATGTAGAAATAGATATTGTTCCTATACATGTAGAAATAGATATTTGATCTTTCCCCTCTTTTTTGTGGGGGGGGGGTGGGATTCTTACATCAATACCCACCTCATGGTCCTCAGAGCAATTGCCATTTGTTCTCTTGCCCCAGATCCCTAGGTCTAGTAAATACTAAGCACCAGCATCACTTAGGATTCAACAGGAAAACGAACCCACACATGCAATTTCAACATTGGAATTAGAGGGTAAAATGAACAAATGAAAACACTCAGGTAGACCAGAGGTACAAAGCTCAGGAAACATCTTCCACCCTTAGGGCTATAGGACAAACAGAAAAGGTTGCAATCACTAAGACCTGGGAGCTCAGAGGAGAAGCCCAGGGACCCAGCTCAGACCTCTGAGGAAGGAGAAGCCCAGGGACCCAGCTCAGACCTCCAATGAAGGGCACTGACAGCTGTTTCCAGATCTGAGTGCCAAAAGAAGCAGGAGGCTGGAACCAACTGCCCCTGCTGAGGCAAAATGCTACAGGGTGATGCTGATGGACCAGCAAGCAGGAGAGAGGAGGGCCCTTCTCCCCTTCATCCTGCCTTTCCATCTTCTTCTGAGGCTCTCTAGGGGTACAGCCTAATAGAGAACCAGATGGCAGAGGAGGGAAGAAGAATGTAGGTTAGAATGTCCCAGACCCAGCATCACAAAGCCAACTTGAGAAGATTTATTTGGAACTGAGAGATGCTATCTTAATAACCAGCACAGCACCTGATTCATGTTGGTCAGATTTTCTTAATTTAGAGCAAGAAAGAACAGGAGGTCGCTCTCTTCAACAGTTGGAAGATGTTGTTTCCTGACATTGGAGAAAACTTGACAAAAGCCAGGGCAATTTGCACTAGTTGCAGAATCAATTATTAGCATCAATCAAAACAAATTAAAATATCTGAAAAGGAACCTCCAGGACAGGATCAATTTTTAGAAAAAAAGATGTACTCATATAGAGTAGCTATAATGACCAGAAACTCAAACAGTAAATTCTTGCCCCTTTACACACACACAGACAGACAGACACACACACACACACACACACACACACACACACACAGTGCCTAAGAACTATTATCTGTCCAGACCTCCTGTGCTTCTATGCTTCCACCACCTCTAAGAGTCACTTTTCTCTCACTTGTATGAAAAACTCTAAATCTCAGTTCCCAACATGCCAACAGGTAGAGGAAACTGGCTGTAGCGTATTTCATCCTGGATGTGTAGACACCTTCAGAAATGCTTCATAGATGTAAAGTAAAGTTAGAGTTTCTAGAAGCAGTACATGCTAATGGCATAATCTCTCATATATAACACTTGCATATGCAAAAAAGACAAAATACTGCCTCATATCCTATAAAGTAAAACACAAGGAAACAAGAATTAAAAGAATAAAATATCCTACTAAATTTCTACCAAAAATTAGAATTTGTCCTGGGGATTCTGAACATGTGAACCATTCCAGGTCCAGACCAGAGAAGAAAAGTCATATTTACTCAAAAAGTTACTACTATCACTGCATATACCTTGACTTTTAGCAAACCGAACTTAGGTAAATCCTGCTAAGGCTAGAGATAAGTTAATAAAAATGCATGCAAATAAACAAAACATGTGGACTAATAAAATGTTTTATTACAAGGGAAAGGAAATATTATTCTGAACAGCTGGAGGAAGAATACACATTGAGAATTATTTTCTATAAAAGAAGAATTTTTATTGTGTTAAAATATACGTAACATAAAATAAATATTTTTAACCATTTTTAAGTGTACAGTTTAATGGCATTAAAGACATTCACATTGTTCTACAGCCCAGAATGTTTTCAAAATTTCTTCACAATCTCCCCCAAAATACAAAAAGACAGTTTCTTAGGAAAAAAATAATAATACGGGGGACTAGCAGAAGAGAATAGATTGCAATAAAGGCAGAAATAAAGAGAAGAAGACTAAAAACTAAGATACAATATGTTTTAATGAAATTGCATTAAAATTCACATTAGAGGCAGTAAAAAGCAAAACTGACAAAAACCTACTCAGCAAGTAGAGGATAAACTTGAAAGTCTCCCAAAACAAAAAAGAAAGATGTAAGAAATACAAACCATAACAGAGATGAGAACAGAAGTGAAACCAAGTTGAATGGTCTAAGCCCTGCCTCGGTCTCATAGTGATTGGTTCCAAGTGGGCATATGACCTGCGATTACCCAATCAGAGTGAAACACAGAGCTTTTATTCAACAAATGTGAGAACAGACGCTGTCTCTCCTCCTAGGTATGAATAGAGAAGGCTGCAGCCCTGGAAACTGCTGGCAACCATATCACTTAAGTGAGGGAAAGTATCCTGAGAATGAAGCTTACAAAGGATTAGAAGGGGCAGAGCCAGGAGAATGGATGCCCTAATAACAATAGGAATTTAGGGTATGTGACACCTAAACACCTTCCTGTCTCTGCACCATTCAGCTTTTTATCTAACATAACACTTCGTTGTTTAAGCAAACTTGAGTTTGAGTTCTCTTTAAATTCAAAAATATTTTAATGGATACTATCAGTAAAATCCCTGGATTAGTAAAATTCTCTGAAATCAGAATGCCCAACCTGAAGATTTTTTTTAAAGAAAGATTAATTCTAAGAAAGCTAATTTAAAAGACCTACACTTAGGTCTAACCCAGTGAAAGTTTTAAATGTCAATGGAAGAGAAAATATACGAGGAACCTTCGAACAGAAAAATGTCCATCTTACGTTAGATTTCTTAGAAATACTAAACATCACTGTGCAATTAAACAATGTTTACAGAATTTTGAGAAATTATTGTTTTGACTCAAGAATTTAAAATACAGAAAAACTTCATTTGGATGTGAAAATAGTAAAAAGATTTATCTAGCTATACAGAAATTGTGAAAGTATAACAATAGCCTTCCTGAAAGCTTAATCAAAAACAATGTAAGTAAACAAGTGATGAATCAAAATTATAAATGCAAGAAAGTAAAAATGATAACATAAATAAACTGGTAGTAAGCACAAAATTTGTTAAAATGCTTGAAAAATTCAATTCAAAATCCAAAGTACCAATAAGTCTTAAAAAATAATTTCCATGGTTAAAACAATAAATGATATTTAATAAAAGTGTGGCTTTGTTATATCAATTTAAATTAACAAGCCCTTAAAGGACCCAAGGGGAAAGGATGGGAACTTAAAAGCATGGGACAGACTAAATTCTTCACTGGGCAAAGGAAGGAGTCAGAGGTTATAATTCCAAGCCAGGCACGGTGGCTCATGCCTATAATCTCAACACTTTGGGAGGCCGAGGCGGGCAGATCACCTGAGGCCAGGAGTTCAAGAGCAGCCTGGTCAACATGGCGAAACCCTATCTCTACTAAAAATACAAAAATTAGCCAGGCATCGCAGCAGATGCCTGCAATCCCAGCTACTCGGGAGGCTGAGGCAGGAGAATCACTTGAACCCAGGAGGTGGAGGCTGCAGTGAGCCAAGATCATGCCATTGTACTCCAGCCTGGACAATAAGAGTGAAACTCTGTCTCAAGAAAAAAAAAAAAAAAAAAGAAGTTATAATTCTGTTCTTGATTTCAATAAAGGGAGAAAGTTTAATTAGATATTTGGTAATATTAAAGGCAATCACTACCACAAATAAAGGCAAATCATTTAATTTTTAAAACACAATTTAGACAGGTCAATAGGTGCAGCAAACCACCATGGCACACATATACCTATGTAACAAACCTGCACGTTCTCCACATGTATCCTGGAACTTAAATTAAAAATTTTTTAAAAACCACGATTTAAAAAACAAAATAATCACTCAGTACATGTAATCAAAGACAGAAAACAGTAGAAAGCACAAGGGGATAGAAAAACAGCATAAACTAAGTGAGGAAAAACCAAATATAGGTGCATGAGAAAAATTAAAGGGACTCTTCCCTTTTATTACAAGAAACATTTCCACACATTGGAATATTTTAAAATACAAATCTCTATTTATAAAAGTTAAGTGAAATTTTAAAAAGATTAAAAATAAAAGAAACAGCAATGATGATCACATCATGATATTGGAAAGACTTTTCCTATTGTTTTAGAATGTTGTTTAGAGTCCCAAAATTCAGTATATTAGAAGCTATGTAGCATCAAATTCCAAAGAGAACATTAAGAACCTGCCATACATGCCCTTCAGGGTTTATATTATAAAAGAGGGCTTCATCCTCTGTATGGCAACCAGATCACATAAAGGAAAATAACTCAAAAGAACGTTAGTTGAATAGAGAAAGATTTTAGAGGGGGCCTCAGTGAGGAAGTGTGCCGTGGCTTTTCTCTTTGTGGAGGAGAGGAGGGAGCACCATCTCCCAGCTCTGTGAAACCAAATTAGAGGTGTCCTCAAGAAAAGGGGATCTGCATCTCAGTTCCCCCATTGACCCCTTCACATGCTGAACTTCAGAAACTTGTAAACCTATTTAGATGTTGCCATCAGAGCATGGGAGCACATAGTAAAAAAAGTTCTTTGAAGTTTGACATGTCTTCTTGAGAGTTGGGGAGCTTATGTGAAAATGGAGATGTCTTCTCTGGAGAATGATGAAAGCCGGAACCTGGCTGGAGTAGAATGGAATGGAAAAGAAGAGGTAACGGTGCGGTGAGACAAAAACAGGAGAGTTTCCTATGGCCAGGAGGACACCAGGAAAGCTAGGCAGGCTTGGGTCTTCTTGAAGATACCCCTCCAAGAAAGGTGACTTACAGGCGGAGGAAACCCAATGGAAAGAAGTGTACTGCAGGGGTGAGAGCTGTGGGGAGAAGGTCACAGAGACAAAAGAATTATGCACTGGGTCTGTGATGGTCAATTTGATGTGCCAACTTGGACAGGCCACAGTGCTCAGGTATTCAATCAAGCACTATTCTAGATGTTTTTGTGAAAGTATTTTTAGATGAGATTAGTATTTCCATCAATGTACTTTGAGTAAAGCCGATTACCCTTCATAATGTGGACGGACTTCATCCAATCAGTTGAAGGCCTAAGGAGAGAAAAGACTGATATCCCCCAAGAAAGAGGGAATTCTACCAGGTGACTGCCTGCAAGCTCAAACTGTAGCATCTACTTTTTCCTGGCTCTTTGGCCTACTGGCCTACCCTGCAGACTTTGGACTTACTGGCTCTCTACAATTACATAAACCAATTCCTTAAAATTAATTTCTGTCTCTCTCTCTTTCTCTGTGTGTGTGTGTGCGCGCGCACACACACACACATCCTATTGGGTCCTACCACACAGAAACTACCTAAGGCCAGATGATATGAGACAAGACATCACTACAACACAGGATTACTATGTTCTTCAAGTTTCAGGACTTTTTCTCTCGTTGCTTCTCCTATACACACACCACCACCCCAAAAGAGCCACAAAAAGAAAAAGGAACAGTGAGGAACAGACCCTGCCTGTCTCATCAATGTCCTGAGCTTGGGTTAGGGGGACACAGTGGGGAAGTGCAAATCGATGAGATATTAGAGTTTTATATTAGACTGAAATAGACATTTTTATCCAAAATATCATCAGGAACTAGGGAAGGGAAATATGCAGGGTACTTTTGAAGGCAGAGATCTAAGAGGAAAAAAAAAAGCTATTTATAATTGTGTCTCAATCTCTTCAGATTATAAGTCAGTTACTACTACATCAGAACAATACCAAAAGGTAAGCTAAGGAAGGAGGAAAGACAGAAGGAAAAGGAGAAGGATGAAAGACAGAAGTTAGCAGGTAAAGCAATATAATTAGCAAACTAGAAAGAAGTCAAGGTGGCCTGGCGTGGTGGCTCATGCCTGTAATCCCAGCACTTTGGGAGGCCAAGGTGGGTGGATCACTTGAGGTCAGGTGTTTGAGACCAGCCTGGCCAACATCGTAGAACCCCATCTCTACTAAAAAATACAAAAATTAGCCAAGTGTGATGGTGGGCACCTGAATCCCAGCTACTTGGGAGGTTAAGGCAGGAGAATCACTTGAACCTGGGAGGCGGAGGTTGCAGTGAGCCCAGATCATGCCACTGCACTCCAGCTTGGACAACAGAGTGAGACCTTGAGAAAGGCAAGGCAAGGCAGAGAGAGAGAGAGATAGAGAGGGGGGGGGGAGAAGCAAGAAAGAAAGGAAGGAAGGGAGGAAGGGAGGGGAGGGGAGGGAAAGGGAAGAAAGAGAGAGAAAAGAGAGGAAAGAGAGGAAAGAGAGAAAGAGAGAGAGAGAAAGAAAGAAAGAAAGGAAGGAAGGAAGAAAGAAAGAAAAAGAAAGAGAAAGGAAGAAAAGAAAAGGAAAAATGAAACGGAAAGGAAAGGGGAAAGAAAGAGAAAAAGAAAGAAAGAAAGAGAAAAGGAAAAGAAAGAAAGAAAGGAAAAGAGAAAGAAGAAAGGAAAGAAAGAAAGAAAAGGAGAGGAGAGGAAAGGAAAGGAAGGAAGAGAAAGAGAAAAGAAAGAGAAAGAAAGAAGGAAAGAAGAGAAAGGAAAGGAAGAAAAATGTCAAGGCAAGAGTCATTAAATTGGAGTGTGGATCATTTTACATTTATTAAAGTATAACTCACAATAGCATTATAACAGACATGAACCTAATGTATTAAATAGTAGAGTATCACAGACCCGAGGGAAAATAAAGGTAGGGGAAAAATAATCTTCCAAAACTGAGCCTAAAAATATGAGCCTGAAGAGGCCAATAACTCCAGAAGAAACTGAAAAAGTTATCAAATAATCGCTTGTCATAACAGGTCTAAGTTAAAACATTTTATAGATACATATCCAAATGCTTGAAGGAACAGATAATTCCCAGGCTACATAATTTTTTTAGGGCATAGAAAAAGATTAAAAGTGACCCAATTCACTTTGGGAATCTAGCATAACCAATTCTGACCCCAAAACCTGACCAAAAAAGTTTTAAACAGGAAAACCACACACTAGTTTCATTATTTTCAATATCAATACTAATTCTATATAAAATACTAGCAAATTTAATCAGCTTAACTTTCAAAGAAAAATCCACCATGACCAAATAAAATTATTCCCAAAATGCAAAAAATTATTATTAGTGAATAAAAAGTATCAGATCAATAAGCCAATAAAAAATAAACCATAAGATCGTGATGACATATGCAGAATACACATTTGATGAAATTCCCAGCTCATCTCTAATGATATAATTTAAGCCTAGAGCTATTATACTTACCAAGGAAATATTACAGATATCACTATTAAAGTAAGAAACAAAGTATATGATAGCCAATATCATAACCGTTATTTGATATTGTTCTGGAAGCTTTAACCAGTATAAGACACCCATAAAAGAACATTCTATAAAGCATAAAAAATTTCTTCAGACAAGAACTCCAGCTTGAAGGTACAGTGAAATAAGGAAGACTTACTATATCTTCACATGGTGATTTACATATGTGTATATGTATGTATATGTGTATTGTGTGTGCATGTAATTATGTATTTATTTTATTCATGCCTTACCTTCTTCAAATAAGAAACAAGAGGATAAATCTTGGAAAAAAGGAATCTTTCTTTGCAGACAACAAATGAGAATATGCCTAAAAATTCCAACGGGATCAAATGGAAATCTTTTTAAACGTGAATATATAAACATCTATCACCTTTATGTATGGCAGTAATAACAAGTTAGAAAATATAACATACAAAGTTCCTTTCGCATTACAGCAACAAAAAACAAAAGATGTAATACCTAGAAATGAACTTTAAAAACTGTTGAACTTATGTGAAAAATAACTAAACTTTACCAGGAGAGTTTGGTGTATAAAAAAGCACATAAATTGAGAAAAAAAAAAACACCCCTCAACACATTAATGAACCAAACACATAATCACTCACTAAAGAGAAAAGGCAAATTTTTAAAGTTTTTCTTGAAAACATAGTTTTAGAAGTAAACCTCATTAGTAATCAAAGAAATGCAGATTAAAATCAAAATGGCCCCATTTTTCACCTATCAAGTTTTTGTTTCTTTGATTATTTCTGTTTTTAATGGTACTACTCAATTCTGGCAAGAATGAGGTAAAATAGATAATTTAAATACTTTCACAAACTGCTGGTACCAGCACAATTGGTTGGAGCACTCTTTCTGAAAAATAATTTGCATATCATTGACTTTAGTTAGAATATACATTTGCACCTACTAATTCTTCTAGGTA
Organism: Pan troglodytes; assembly: GCF_028858775.2. Lineage (NCBI taxonomy): Eukaryota > Metazoa > Chordata > Mammalia > Primates > Hominidae > Pan > Pan troglodytes. Next base: position 151,450,156 of record NC_072404.2, on the reverse strand, counting down.
TTCCTGGGAATTTCTTAACATATCAACAAAGATTTGGCTCTAAGATGTTCATAGCAACTTTGTGGCAAATAATGGAGGGGCAAGGGAAGACTTAAACAGACATTAGAAAATGTTTAAGCACATTACAGTATATTTATACACTGAAATATTATACAAATCTTTAAAAATGATGTTTATAAAGAATTTTTTATTTCATTGGGAACTACTTACTATATATTGTTTTGCCAAAAAAATGGATGCAAAATCTTATAATGTAAATGCAGCAAATTTTTTAAATGAAAATAAAAAGATTAAAAATAGCTATCCCGTGGTGCTGGGGTTATAGGTAATTTTTCTGCTTTTTTTTCTTTTTGTTATTAAAATTTTAAGAGCGTATATTATTTTAAAAGAAAAACATACAGCAGGGGTTCATAACCTAAGGTTGGTTGATGGATGGGCTTTGGTGTGTCCCTAACTTCTTTAATACAATTATGTAATTTTTATGTGTAACCAAATTTCCCTGGAGAGTGATAGGTTTCAAAGGATTCTGTTATCCAGAATTATTAAAACCTAGTTATTGAAAACTTTTAGAAAGAGGTTTAGAAGAGTCATAATTACATATTACATTTCAAATTTCCCCACATCTTTATATTAAAGAGCTTATATTTTACATATAATGATTTTAAAAATTAAACTTCAGCAGTAGTTCATTTGTTTGATATTCAAATGGAAAAATTCTTAAGATACCATGAGTATCTTTCTCATTTAAATTATAACCACTACTAAAACTGTTATTCCATAAATATTTATTGAGCACCTATAAAGGAACACCATGAAGCATAAAAAAACTTTTTCAGATGAGAACTCCAGGTTCAAGGTACACTGAAATAAGATGTACTATATTGTCACATAATGATGGATGTATGTATGTGTGTGTGTATTGTGTGTGCATGTAATTATGTGGGCGTTTATATCTATTCATGCCTTACTTTGTTCACAAAATATTTAAGGAAGCTTACCAAAGTAAATATAACGACATAGCATAAAATAAAATGTCAAATAAGTAGGTGAGTCAATTGGGACAAAGGCTAAAATGAGATTGAAAAGGTAAGGTGAAGCCAAGAGTAAGGTCAGTACTCCCAGTTCATGCCAAAGTTTTAAGTTTCCTTATAAGCTTAACAAAGAGGTAACCGTGATCTGTTACATGATTCTTGGTGCCCAGAAGATAAAAAGAAACCAGTCACTCAAGAGAAGCCCGACTACTGCTAGTTCTAACATCGAAGTGCAAGTTCTCCCATGAGTCCTCATAAAGAGGACAGCTTGTAATATAATGAACACTTCACGGGATTACATAATGAACTCCCTCATGTAAAATACCAAGCAAAAGAATGTGTGTCATACTAGGTATCATCAGGACACCTTCACTGGCCAGCCTATTTAAAATTCCAACACCCCAACTCCCTCCCTTGCTTTATTTTTTCCTGTAGCACTTATCATCAACTCTCATTTTCTTTCCCTTTTTGTAATCTGTCTTCTCCCCACTAACTTAAATATAAATAGAATAAACACAGAGATTTTTGCCTATCTCATTCATTGGTATTCCAGGGCTTAGAAGATAATCTTGCATGTAGAAATTGTTCAATACATATTTATTGAATACTGAATTCATAAATTATCAACAGCATTATTATTATTATATCATTATTATTGGCAGGATTCACAGAATTCTTTTGCATAATATTCTTCGAGGTAAACAAAGGATAGAGTTAAAATATAATTTACCAAAAGCAAGTCTATAGAAGTCAAAACAATGTGATATAAGACTATAGCTTTCAGCAGTCAAGACACAGACTTCATAATATCTAAAGGAACCCATAAACTGCAAATTTTTAAACAGTCCTTCATAAATATAGATTTGATTGTTATGATAAAGCCACAAACTGGGGTTATATCCCCTAAAAGCATTTGGAAAGCAGGTATTCTATGTTCCTGTGAAGTGCACAGCTGTATGATTTGGCTCATCTCAACTGGGTAAGAAATTAGAACAAAGAGACTGAAAAATGACATATGCCTGAAAATAAGTTTTGTTGCCTCCCTGCAGAGACAGGCCAAGGGATAACCCCCAGCCAGAGCCAAGTTCTTTCTCAGAAAAAGATTAGCTGTTCATGTTAACATAAAGGCCATTAGACAACCATGACACCAAATGTTTCTGCCATAGTTTAATAGCCATACAAATTTTAGCTTAGAAAAAATTTAAAACAAGATAGCCAAATGTTCATCTGAGCCATAAAACATCTTAGTAAGACCTCCATGAGATAACATAAACTTTTAGTATATTCCAGCTGCAAAACATATACTTAAATAAGCAAATAAGCTAACTTGCTAAGTAGATATGTTTTCCACAAGGGGCTTAAATGTCAAGAGATATTTACAAATATAAGAACTTTCATTTGATAATAATTGCTCTGTATCTATTCTTTGTGAAACTATTATATAACAGTACCAGTTGTCAATTCAGGTCAGTTCTGGTTGCTGACAAAAAAAAATATATATATATATATATATTTGGCATATAGGAGAATATCTTTTTTTTTCCCCTTGGGAACTGGGGAACTGGAGGCCATTCATCTACCTCATCTTCACCTGGTACTAGTTCTTTTTTAAAATGAGAGAGAGTAACCACTCAATCTTTTTTTTTTTTTTTAGAGAAGGAGTTTCACTCTTGTCACCCAGGCTAGAGTGCAGTGGCACGATCTCAGCTCACTGCAACGTCCGCCTCCCAGGTTCAAGTGATTCTCCTGCCTCAGCCTCCAAGTAGCTGGAATTACAGGCACTTGCCACCATGCTCAGCCAATTTTTGCATTTTTAATAGAGACGGGGTTTCACCATGTTGGCCAGGCTGGTCTCGAACTCCTGACCTCAGGTGATCCACCCACCTCGGCCTCCCAAAGTGCTAGGATTACAGGCGTGAGCCACTGCACCCGGCCTAAACCTCCTTGTTTTATTCCCACCAAATATTATTATTTGATTCCTAAAAGCCCACATACACCAACCTGACTCACATTGACAACTAATGACCACGTAAAATGGGAAGGGATTTGTGCCTAGGGGAAATGTTGTGGTGCACAGCACAGATCCCCTGTCAAGACTGAAGAACTTGTATCCCCCAACTGCTAGGCATGCTGCCCATTTTCATCTCTCCTCTGCCAGCCTCTTTGGGGATTGCCCCTCCTGAAGAGAATTACTTGGGCCATGGCCATGCTCCTTCTGGGGTAGTGTTGCTAAATAAAATATAGGCTACTTAGTTAATTCAAATTTAAATGTCTGATCAACAACAAATTATTTATAGCATAAGTATGTCCCAAATATTGCATGGAACACATTTATACTAAAAAATTATTCATTGCTGATCTGAGAATCAAATTTAATTGGGCATTGTATATTTTTATTTGCTAAATCTAGCAACCTTATTCCCAGGCAGCCAGAGCCAACAACTGCTCTAAGCAAAGGGGTAAAGGCACAACCTCCTCACCTTAACTTGGAACAACTGTGAGGGTCATCCTCATTCCAGAGCTGCCCTTTTGGTCAACTGTGGTTTTCATTAGGATTGTATCCCAGCCCAACTTCTCCCTCTGCCCAGTCTTGCTTCCTTCCCTTCTTTAGTCATTCATCCCAAAGAACACACCCACTAGACTTCCTGCACACCAACCTTCCTCTTAGAGTCGGCTTCCCTGGAAACCTAACCCAAGACAGTACCCTAGGAAGAAGTAAAGAGATATAAAGTGTAGGCATTCATAGACAGAAAGAGCACTTGCTGGGAGAGTCTGGAAAGGCCTCTGGGAGTAGATGGCCTCTGAGCAGGGCCTGATGGCAAGCTAGATTGAGACATGCAGAGATGGGCAGGCCTGGAGAACACACCAAGGCTACACGAGGTCACTGAACAGTTTGGCTTGGCTCTAACAGAAGATGAATGACAGATAAGTAGGAGCTACTCTGGAGAGAAAAGTTCAGGACAAGTCGTGTAGCATATATATATACCCTACAGTTCAATGCTGCAAGATAGACCAGTTCATAGGACACACTTCGGTTTATAATTTAGAAGTAAAGATCTATTTGACTTTCTGTTTCCGAGTTATTTCACTTAAGATGATGGCCTCCAGTTCCAATAATTAAGAAACAGGAAGCCAAATACCGCATGTTCTCTTACAAGTGGGAGCTAAATAATACATACACGTGGACATAGAATGTGGAATAAGAGACATTGAAGACTAGGAAGGGTGGGAGGGCATGAGGGATGAAAAATTATTTAATGGGTGCCATGTAAACTATTTGGGTAACAGGTACACCAAAAGTCCAGACTTCACTAGACAACCATGATGCCAAATGGTTCTGCTATAGCTTAACAGCCGTAAAATTTTTAGCTTAGAAAAAATGTAAAGCAAGATAACCATTAAATGTTCATCTGAGCCATAAAACATCTCAGTAGGATTCCTAGGAGGTAACATAATCTTTTAGTATAATCTAGCAGCAAAACATACACTTAAATAAGCAAATAAACTAACTTGCTGGGTAGATATGTTTCCCACAAGAGACTTAAATGTCAAGAAATATTTACAAATATAAAGACTTTCATTTGATAATATTGCATGTAAAAATAATATATTGTTTATTACATAAATAACAATACACTGGCCTGCACGGTATATTCCAGCTGTAATACAATATTCAAGCTGTGATTCCACCTGTAATCCCAGCATTTTAAGAGGCTGAGGTTGGAGGATTGCTTGAGTCCCATTATGCAAGACCGGCCTGGGCAACATGGTAAGACCTTGTCTCAACAAAAGATAAAAAAAAAAATTAGGCCAGGCGTGGTGCCTCACGTCTGCATTCCCAGCACTTTGGGAGACTAAGGCTGGCGGATCACAAGGTCAAGAGATCAAGATCATACTGACCAACATGGTGAAACCCCGTCTCTACTAAAAATATAAAAATTAGCTGGGCGTGGTTGTGCACACCTGTAGTCCCAGCTACTCGGGAGGCTGAGGCGGGAGAATCGCTTGAACCCAGGAGGCGGAGGTTGCAGTGAGCTGAGATCACACCACTGCACTCCAGCCTGGTGACAGAGCAAGACTCCATCTTAAAAAAAAAAAATTAGCCAGACATGGTGGCTGGTATCTGTGGTCCCAGCTACTCAGGAGGCTAAGGTGGGAGGATTGCTTGAGCCCAGGAGGTTGAGGCTGCAGTGAGCTGTGATCGTGCCACTGTACTCCAGCCTGGGTGAGAAAGCAAGACCCTGTCTCCCCCAAAAAAATTAATTAGAAAGAAAGAAAGAAACTGCACTTGTACCCCCTAAATTTACACAAATGAAATTTTTTTAATAAAGAAGTAAATATCTGGAAAAGCTCTGTCATTTGTGATGCTCTGTGGAAGGAGGAATCTGTGAAATGAAGATATCATGGTAAGGTGTTGTTTACTTGCCTTTCACCAGTGCTTCCTGAAGCTTTCTTCCTATTCTAAGAACAGAGGAGGGTGAACCTCTATAGTTTGTGGCAATATGAAATTCCTTTAAAGTCTTTGTTTTAAATATTGGTGCAAATCATGCCTTCTATTTCATAATTTGCTGTTTCACATTAAAGGAATGTTTTTATCAAAATTATTCCATTAATTAACTGACTTCCAGGCAGATATTCCATGATATTTCTATAGCTTTATATACCTTATGGTATCAGCCACTCATCCCTACAGGCATTCTTATCTCAGGTAAAATGGTACAGCTTCTAAGGGATCTATTTCTCTCTGGTAACCCAGAGATTCTAAGGAAAATCATGTCAGCCTGTATCCAGAATCTCTTTCTCCCAACTAAAACGTTCTGCTCGTGTAAGAAAAACAAAAACAAAAACAAAAAACTGTACTATTGCAAGGCATCTTAACCCTCCTTTGCTATTCTACACCAGTTCCAGACATGTTTAATAGGCAAACAATGCCTGAGGTTAATGTAAAAGTCTTTTGTCTGTGTTGCCCTAGCAACACTTGGTAACTAGATGCAAAAACTGTATTTAAAGATACCAGGGCAGAAGCTCAAACAGATCATAAAGCACATAAGTGAATGGTATTGTTACTACATCACATGGGCCATTTTCCTCTCAAGTTATTGTTGGCTACTTGCCCTCATGGAAGCTCACCTCCCACTTTAGTTGAGATTCTCCTTCAGTTTGCTGCTGAAATTTGACATTTCGCTAGCTAGAAAAGTGCATAATTATGAGGACACCTGAAGTTTCATCATGTAATCCTAATTTCAAATCATCTATGAAAACCTTAATTTGAAAACTCCAAGCCAGGCATGGTGGCTCATGCCTGTAATCCCAGCACCTTGGGAGGCTGAGGTGGGCAAACCACTTGAGGCCAGGAGTTCGAGACCAGCCTGGCCAATATGGTGAAACCCCATCTCCACTAAAAATATAAAAATTAGCCAGGCATGGTGGCATGTGCCTGTAGTCCCAGCTACTGGGGAGGCTGAGGCAGGGAAATCACTTGAACCCGGGAGGCAGAGGTTTCAGTGAGCTGAGAGAGTGCCACTGCATTCCAACCTGGGTGACAGAGCAAGACTGTTTAAAACTATATATATAGAAAAAGAAAAATCCAGGCTCCACTGCTACTCCCTTACCACTTCTCCATCCAGTCATCCCACCCTGCCTTTTCTCTTGTTAAATCTGATCTCTATTGTATTGGTTTTCTATTGCTGCAGTAACTAAATTATCACAAATTAGGTAATTTGACTTCAAACAACACACGTTCATGATCTCACAGTCCTGGAGGTCAGAAGTCTGGCATAGTCTCAATGGGCTGAAATCAAGGTGTTCACAAGGCTGTGTGCCTTTCTGAAGGCCCTACTGGTCATCCTCATCCTCACCTCTTCCGGCGCTAGAGGCCCCTGCCATTCCCTGGTTCATGGCCCCCTTCTTTCATATTCAAAGCTGGCAACACAGCATCTCTCTGACCTTTCTCCCATCATTGCATCTCCTTTTGATCACAGCCTAGAAAAGTTCTCCACTGTTAAGAAACCATGTGATTGGTTTGGGCCCACCCAGATAACCCAGGAATCTCCCACTAACTTAATCACATCTACAAAATCCCATTTGCCAAGGATGGTAACATATTGACAGGCTCTAGGGATGAGGGGTGGAGCAGAGGGAGTATTACTCTAGTCCACTGCATCTACCCCTAACAAAATATTCTTCCTCATCCTGGGATAAATCATTAAAACAAGTTCAAAAACATTTGAAGAGTTAAAAAAAAAACAAATTAAATACTAGTGTGTCAATAAGGAAAAAATGAACAAAATTATGCTGAGCCACAGCAAGCTTCTCCTTTTCTACAACATTTTTTTCCCTGTGAAAGATGTTGGTTAGATGAGTAGAATATAATCTCCCCCTGCAGCAACCATGTAAGCCATCCCCAACATTCTGTGAATACAATGTCTATAAGTGAACAACTAATCTTACATCATAGAACATAGTGAACACAAGGTCTAACAATTAACAACTAATATTACATCTCAACAGCCCTTCCATGAAGGCTAAACCTATATAGAATTGTCAAATTACATTGATACTTGTAGAATTTTCCTGAAGATAAAAAAATCAGATGTTCCTGGACTATGAACTGAGTCCTGCATTGATCAGATGGTAGGTAATTGTCTCATATATAGGAAAATTCTTCAAAATGCTAAGATAATTTTAACTCCAAACTCTGAGCTATTGAAGTGGCTTGTTTCTATATAAAATAAACTTATGCCATAACCTTGTCAACATAATATTTATATTCCTTATCAAGTTGAAGTAGTAGAGGTATATCTTTCTTCTGGAGCAGAGAGAAATAAAGAATGCTTACCTCTGGCTTTTTACAAAATGTTAAGATTACAAAATATGCATTTGGGACATCATGAGAGCCTTAGAAAAATGAATAGCATAGTGTTTGCGGGAAAATAGTCATCTATTTTTCATGCTACAAAGATATTCATTTATTTTTCATGTTATGAAGATATTCTGTTCTAAGCTCACTTCCAAACCTTCCGCCTTTTTGAAATTTCTTGAGAAATTTATATGCAAATTCTTAATCAGGAGGCAGCTTTTACAGTTAAATACAACCAAGATTTATTGTTTCTCCTTCCTCTGTGAAAACATCTCCATTAGTGCCCCATTTGATTTTCTAAAAGACTAAGGAAAATAAACATTTGTAAATATTTTTTGACTTTTAATATAGTGGAAGCAATCACTTCAGGGTACCTCTGACACCTTCTCCCCTGCAACTGCCAGTGACATCCTCACCCATTACCATCACTCCATCAAGAACTAACAGCAAGCTAATGTAAACTGTGAAAATGAGTCTCAGAGAGGTGCTGATAAAAAGAAAGTGTCGGCCTGTACTCCCTGCTACTCAAGAGGTGGAAGCAGGAAGATCACAGGAGGCCAGGAGTTTGAGGCTACAGTGCCCCATGACCACGCCTGTGAACAGTCACTGCACTCCACCCTGGGCTAGACAGCAAGAGTCCATCTTTAACAAAACATTTAAAAAAAAAATTTTTTTTTTTGAGACGGAGTCTCGCTCTTTCGCGCAGGCCAGACTGCAGTGGCGCTATCTCTATCTCGGCTCACTGCAAGCTCCGCCTGCCGGGTTCACGCCATTCTCCTGCCTCAGCCTCCCGAGCAGCTGGGACTACAGGCGCCCACCACCACTCCTGACTAATTTTTTGTATTTTTAGAAGAGAGGGGGTTTCGCCGTGTTAGCCAGGATGGTCTAGATCTCCTGACCTCGTGATCTGCCCACCTCGGCCTCCCAAAGTGCTGGGATTACAGGTGTGAGCCACCATGCCCGGCCAAAAAATTTTAAAAAAAATAAAAAGAAAGAAGCAGAGAAAAGCAGCATCAAGAGTTAAAGTCACAGGGAAAAATGAAAACAATGACTATGTCACTCTAAAAGCATCAGCACCCAGAGCAATGCCTGGCATCTATAAATTTATTGAGTTCAACTCAATAAATGTTTATTGAATGGTGAGACTCCTTGAACAATTTCTCACTACAGCCATGAACAACCTGCTGTCACAGAGACAGTGTGTCCAGAGATAATAATATCCACAGGAAAGGGATTGGCAAGGTGGGTGGTTATGTTCTGGTCACAGCTCTGTCAAAACTTGATGTATAATTTTAGGAAAGTTACCTCAATGTTCTGGATATATGATTTCTCAGCTGAAAAATGAAAGGTTTGGACTATAGCGCTAAGATTTCTTAATATGCAAATTCTACAATTCCTACAACACAAGAAGGAAAGCAGTTATTATAGTACTGTGTCCTGCCCTTAAACCAGAGTCAGATTCTACCTTCTTCCCTCACACTGTGTATGGCTGTGATGTCCAACTCTATACTGCCACTACCTCTGGCCCTATCTTAGTTCCTCCAATCACAGGCCCAGCCAGTGTAGAACCATCATTAACATCAGTGGCTGGCCTGCTTAGGGACATATTGAAAACCATTCTCCCTCAACTTCCATTCCCAAAGGCTTTGTACCCATTCCTTCCTCCCTTTTATTCTTTCTTCTTTTTTTTTTTTTTCCCAGTATGGAAATGACCCTGCTGGTATATACAAAAGCCAGTTTGTTTGGCATGGTGCTAATGACGTCAAGAATACAAGGAAGGTTTAGCATCTTTCTGTTTCATGAGCAGCCACTGAACTTTAATCATGGCTTAGCCTAGCTATCTGTGGGCTATTAGTCAGGCCTCATGCAAAGTCTCTCCTGGAAAAACATTCCCAAGAGCATTCCCCATTGCAACAGTGAGTCCTAATAGACATACAACAAAAGGAAGCAGCTATCTCTTATCTCTTCTCTTTCACTTAATTCTGGCATCAAAATGTCAGGTTTCTCACAAACACACTGAAAAAATATATATTATCTATGATTTATAAGGCCAAATTCAAGACAAGAAAACATTTATTTAAGCAAATTCTTGAATATTCAGCCTTAAATAAAAGATAGAAAGCCTCCTGAATATTTTACTACAAGGTCCCCCAAGGATCTCGAAACACACAAATACACACAAATCATCTTCAGGAATCCTTACTGAAACGCATTAACCTCTTCCACTCTGACCTGTTCCTGAGATATGTTCAAGTTAATTCGTTAGTAAAATACCATTTTAAATAAAGAATGCTTTTAATGCAAACCAGAGAAGTAGAGCTCAAGTCCACCCTCCTGCCTCATTTTCACTGATCAGTCAGTAACTATTATAAACACTGAATGAATTACATGGCTTCCTTAGGGAGAAAATACAGGCAAGGAAAACAAGCTTTTACTCTATGGACGTGACTTTTTAAAATAAATTTCAGAAGAAAAGGCTTGGGTTCATTAATTTTAAAATCTGCTGAAAAGTTAAATTAGTGGCACAGCATAATAACTCTTGAGTCTAATTTATCAACACAGAATTTAGGTATGCAAATTTCAGGAGGAATGAGTCAGTAAGGTTGACTTTCTCCTAAATTAGTAATCAACTAGTTGTTCTAGATCTGAAATTAACTAAAGTCAACTTGTTCAAGAAAATATCATAATAGATACTCAAATAACAATTATTTTAGCAGCTTCAAGTCTCTTGGGTTCCACATTCTGCCTAATCAGAAAACTGACCTAACTCTTTTCTCTACAAAAGTTTGAGGCCAAACCCTTAATATGATGCAGTGTCTCCCCAAGATGATTGAAGGATTCAAATCAACCATCCAGATATCCTGGGACTTTGTTTCCTGGAGAAAAACAAAAGTAAGATTTTGAAACCAACTAGCTTTGATTTTATAAAATGATCTCCTTCAGATCCTAATTATATTTTAAGGGGAATAATTGAGAGAATTACATAAATTTCATCTCATTAGATAACATAGGGTATTTTACATCAAGCAACAGAGAATCTTTTCTCTGTTGCTTGCAATATTTGCAATATTATGCAATTATTATTCAATATTTATGCAAATATTATTCAATATTATGCAATTATTGAATCTTGCATAATAAGTCAAAATAATGATGATAAAATTAAAATCAACTTATAGAATAAACCTGTGGGAGAGAAGTCCCTAAAGTAAGAACATCAAACTAATATTTAGAATCTGCATATTTTACAGAGCATATGCCAGCAGAGACATCCATTATTTTCCTGTATCTAGTCACAGCTTACAATTGAGTTTCTTGCAATAGAATGAAAAGAGAAGGTCATAGCATCTTAAACACAGTATTGAGCCAAATCTAAAATGACCTCAAATTGATGGCAAATAAAAGTACAAGTTAATTTCATCATATTGCTCTATTCTTTCATAAAAACAATCTGAAATAGGCAATAGAAGTGGAATTTGATCTGGGATGATGCTGTGTGCTGAAAGAGAGGTCGGGTCAGGATTAGGGAGGAAAGGATGCAGTCGGCCAGAAAGCATCCTGGGAACAATGGGTGCTGAGAACCAAGAGGAAAGAAAATACTGAAGATCAGCTCTCCTCAATTCTCCTTTGAGGATTTTGAATCCTCGAAGTTATAAAACTAGTGATATTTAGTTTTATTTCCATTTGTTTGGGATATACTATCATTGGCCCAATTTTCCCTCAAACAGCAGGGAATGAGAGATACAGCTGGGACAGGATAGCTACTACTTCTATCTCCTTTCCAATCTTGGTATGATTGGTCATCATACAGCTTCCTAAGGTGATTAGACCCTGAACTTAGCAAAACTAGCCACAAACAGGTATCTTTTTCCCTCGATCTTATTTTCAGAAGCTACTGGAAATGACCAACACAAGCGCAAATGTTTCTCTCAGCATGAAGGCATGTTCGTAGATTTTAGATTTTTTTCAATCACTGGAAAAGCTGTGCCTACCAACAATTTATGGCAAAAAAAGATTCTGAATAGGTATGCCCTTTGAGAAACTCTTGTCAGGAATGATCCTCACTTTGACTCTCAACTCTTCCTTCCAAACACCCAGGATCCTATGTGGATTCTAAATTCAATGCTCTTAATGACCCAGGACTAGTTTCTTCTTGAAGAATCTGCTTGGTTCAGTTTAGGTTGGGTCATGGACTATCCCTAGATATATAGGAAGCAGCCCAGATGGTGTATATACTGGTGTCCAGTTGCATTTCTCAGAGAAGGAGGAGTTGTTATAAGCTGGGGATGATCAGACAGTAGGTAACTGCCTCAGTCCTTGAGATTTTGTGGTGCCCCTAGCTATTCTGGTCCTGCTAACCCCCAATACAGCCTCTATGATATTCCTACATAGTTCTACTACCCCACCACTGCAGTGCTGGCTGTGAAATGACAAGCCAGAAAACCCACACATGACTGTAGTTTCTCTATCAACAAGAGACTGTCAATTCACTGATGAGAAAACATTTCATTAAAAATAATTCTTTATATATACAGATCACTTGACGGTTCACAAATCACTTTCATGGGTTATATGACAGAATCCTCACAACAACCTTAGGAGATAGAAAATGTAACTTTTATCTCCCTTATAAAAGCAAGCAAACTCAGAAATGCTACTTGACTTGTTTCCAATTACAGAATTAATACATAATAGAGACAGAACTTGAGCTCAGGACTCCAGACTCCAAGGCTGAACATGCTTTACAAGGTGCCACGGGGCCTCTCACTTCAGCAATGAAGAAAAGCAAATCTGGAAGCCCAGCACACACCACCTGGCATGCTTACAGACTGCATACAACACAATACTGCAAATCGGTGGGGACTCAATAAGGCCAGAATCCCACCATTGGCCTACCTTCTAGACTTGGGTTTACTAAAGGATAACCTTTGGTTCAGCAGACTCCTCCGCATTCGAAGTGGTATGTCAGTCATACAATGAGGTCTAAAACAGCAAATCTCTAACCCACAACTTATTAGAATCCTTTATCAAGTATTGTTAAAATACCGATTCCTAGACCTAGACCTCCTAATTCAGAGTCTCTAGATATATAGCCTGGGAATATGGACTTTTTAAAAAGCTCTAAAGGAGCTATTGATCAAACTGAAGGTTGTGATCCACTTTTCTTAAATACAATCAACTCTGCATATCAATTATACTCCTAAAATAACTACCAATTAAAGGGAGGGAAGATTCAAGGCTTACTGGATATGGCAGTAATAGGCTTAATGTTGTTGTAATAAACAATTTTCAGTTTTCATAGCCAGAGTTCTTCCTACTTCTAAGAACTATAATTATTCTCCCTCTTGGAAAAGTCATGTTAAGAGGGAGTCATTCTCCTCTACCTTCTGCTATGCTTATGACTGAGGCAGTGCTCATTAAAAGATAAGTAAACAATTTGCCTGGCTTAGAAACAACCTGAAATAGTAATAATACAAATTTCTGCAAATGCAAGGAGGCAGAGTTGCTTGGAAGACCCAAGTCCAGAAGTAGCCCTGGGGAACATACTTCTATCAGCAAATTCTTCAAGCCATCTGCATATGTAACAAACCAAAGCGAGAAAAAGAGAAAAAAGGAACCCCTGTAACTAGCGCTAACCTTCAACTAACCCCTATAGACATACATTAATCAGACTTTTCATCTACTTACAGATATCGTCAAAGAACAGACACTATTTTGTGTAACTGACCATGACACTGTGTTGGCCGCTCTAAATTTTAGGTCTCAATTTAGAGTGTACTCCTAGCAAAATGTTAAAAGTTTTTAAAACATCCATTGGTTCATTCAGTTTACTAATCTCACTCTGGCTTCATCTTATTTTTTTCAATCTTTTATTCAATTGCTTGACCTACTTATATTTAATTATATTTTATCTTGTTACATGCTATATATTTTTATAAGTTGCCCCACATCCTTTTAAGAAACAAGGAAAAAGGGGAAAGAACGATGAGAAAGAGGAAGAGAAAGGGGGTGGGGAGAAGGTAGGAGGGAAAGAGTGAGAGAGAATATTCTAGAGCAGGGGTCCCTAACCCCCGAGCCATGGACCACTACCAGTTCGTGGCCTGTTAGGAACCGGGCCTCCCAGCAGAAGGTGAGCAGCAGTCAAACATTACCGCCGGGGCTCCCTCCCGTCAGATTAGCGGTGGCATTCGATTCTCATAGGAGCGAGAATGTGCATGCGAGGGATCTAGGTTGCGCGCTCCTTATGAGAATCTCATGGCTCTGAAACAATCCCCCTAACCCCGTCCGTGGAAAAATTGTCTTCCATGAAACTAGTCCCTCGTGCCAAAAAGGTTGAGGACTTCTGTTCTAGAGCAGCTGCAGCCCCAAAATCTCCAACTTTACTGAATGCTTGTATTTTTTACTAATTACAGATGCTAGTCTTATAAAGCTGGGTATCATATTACTTCAAGTTATTCATAACTCACTGCTGTGGTTTTCTAAAACTGTGTTTATCTCATCTAAGAAATAAGATTAAGTATCCTTACTTTTTTTCAACTTAGAACTGTAAAATAAGTGAAGGGGGTACAATTTATTCATTTATTTAGCAAAAGCACTTTCCACACATTGTATGTTAGTCTGTCTCCCCTGCAGACATGTGACTCTTGCCCATCACAATATCCTGGCACAGGGTAGCCATTCAATAAATTTTTGTTGAATTAATGAATATGGCCAAAGCAAAGCCATATTTGGGGATGCAATCATACCTAAAACAGGTCCTCAGCTCTCTGACGTTCACAGTCTAACAGAAGGATAAAACATATATGCAAGTATATACAGATGATTATTATGAAGGTACGGCGTGATAAGTATATGAATGGTAGAGAAAATAAGTGTTATAGAAATCCCAAGATGAAATAGCTTTTTTTCAGGAGAGCACACAGGGAAGGATTCATGGAAAAGGTGCATTTCACTAGCTGGAGGCGGCAAAACACACTTTTTTTTTTTTTTTTTGAGACGGAGTCTTGCTCTGTCGCCCAGGCTGGAGTGCAGTGGCACAATCTCGGCTCACTGCAAGCTCCGCCTCCCGGGTTCACGCCATTCTCCTGCCTCAGCCTCCCGAGTAGCTGGGACTACAGGCGCCTGCCACCACGTCCGGCTAATTTTTTTGTATTTTTAGTAGAGACGGGGTTGTTGGCCAGGATGGTCTCGATCTCCTGACCTTGTGATCCGCCCGCCTCGGCCTCCCAAAGTGCCGGGAATACAGGCTTGAGCCACCACGCCCAGCCAAAGCACACTCTTTTTAAGCAGAGAAAAACCCACAGGAGCAAAGGAAAAGTGGGAAAAAGCAAATGTGTTCAGGAGACCAGTTGGAACTGGGATGGAAAGTAATGATTCGTGTGAAAAAGACTGTTAGCTATTTCCAACATCAATCATTCTTCTCTTTATTTATTTGTTTATTTATTTATTTATTTTGAGATGCAGTTTAACTCTTGTCGCCCAGGCTGGAATGCAATGGCGTGATCTCAACTCACGGCAACCTCTGCCTCTCAGGTTCAAGCAGTTCTACCACCTCAGCCTCCCGAGTAGCTGGGATTACAGGCACCCGCCACCATGCCCAGGTAATTTTTGTATTTTTAGTAGAGACGGGGTTTCACCATGTTGGCCAGTCTGGTCTCAAACTCCTGACCTCAGGTGATCCACCCGCCTTGCCTCCCAAAGTGCTGGGATTACAGGCATGAGCCACCGCGCCCAGCCACCCTTCTTTCTCAGTAACAGAAACTCTGATTTGAGCTGGTCCTCTTGCTGCCTCACTAACAGACAACTTCCTGTCCTTTCCAGATGGTAGGTGAATCCGTGGAATATTTTCTGGCCAGTGGGATGTAATCTGAAGTGTCATGTGAGACTTCCAGCAAGTCTCTATAAACAGAAGGGGACACATTCTTCTCTTCTTCCATTATGTGCCTCATACTCATTAGTGTAGACTGAATTCTTAGCAGTCTTCCTGGACCATGAGAATAGGGAGAGTGAGGCCTAGAAGCAGCCTTGGTCCTTGAAGACTTCTTAGAGACACATACAAGTCCTGCCTATTTCCTGTCTTGTTTTACAAGAGAAAGAAGTAATTTCTATATTGCTCAAGACTCTATCATATTGGGTTTTCATGTTATGTGAAGCCAAACCTAATCCTGATACATTTAGAAAAATATGTAAGCAAAACACACTCAACAAAAAACAAAAAATATAACCTTCTTCCCTTAAGTTGCTCAACTTTTCCACTCATCACTTTCTTGACTTTCCTAAACCCAGATGACACAGCTCTGCTACATTTAAGTAATGTTTACCACAAACATAGCTCCTGAGAAATCATCCTCAATAGCATCATCAAAAGCAATTTTCCAGTATCTGATTCTGGTATAAATCATTAAGATTTTTGCTTTGGTATGCCACAATTATAGCTAGGCAAGGCTGCAGTATGGAATTAATCAAGATGTAGTAACCAGGTCAGCTTCAAAGGACATAATAATTTCAGCAGGAGATGATGTCAAGGACAAGGGAGGGTGTGATGCTGAACTTGGCCATCAAGGCAAAAAGCTGCCCATCTCTAAGCAGGTATGAACCCTGGATTAAAAGAGACAATTGTGCATCCAGATAAAGTCCTTATTTTTATCTGTAAAGCAAAATCTGTAGCCTTCTGAATAAGTGCCGAAGAGAATATTTCTGTAGCCGGAGCTCAATGAAGTATATTAAAAGAGAGAGAGAGAGAGACAGATACAGACAGACAGAGACAGACAGTGGTGGACAAGTCAGTTTGGGAAAGGGTGGTAGTGATAAAGAACATAAGCCACGTAGTGACAGCAAAGAACACATAAGGAGATTAGCAGTTCCCAGCTGATTAATCATCTAGCCCCCTACTTCCTGTGGTCCCAGAAGTAATGTCAACATTTGCCAGTGACTTTCTGTGAAAGTCCCTTTTGAACATTAGCAATGACTGCAGAGCAGGGACACGTTGCCTCCTCCTCACTGCACTTCCAGTTGAACATTTTGCCAATTCAGCCCTTGCCAAAACCCAACATTCAACCTCATCCTTCTCATTGTTTTCTTACTCGCCATTAAAAACATCCCCCTAAAAATTCATGCCTTTATTAAAGTTAAAAGGCATTTCTGCATCTATCTTTTGATCCTAGTAACCACTTAAATGAAGAAGCTGAGTCCCAAGAAGTTCCACTTAATTGACGTTCCTTACAGATTGGCTTTTTGCAAGGCACCGTTCAAGGTGCTGGAAGTGCTGGACAAGTTTACTGATGGAAAAGAAGAAGGAAGAGAGGAAGAAAAAAGAAAGGAATCTGTACGAGCAGGGACAGAAGTCAAGGAGTGTGAGGTACACTCCAAAAAGAGTGGCCTGGTTTGGACAAGTATCGGTTACCTAGAGGAGAAAGAGATCAGGATAGAAGGGTATGTGGGGTTTATAATGCAGAGGCCCTGAATGCCAAGGAGAGATGCTGCTTTTTGACTCAATGTGAAGCCAACGAATGTATCTGTGCAGGCTAATTACATGCTAATTACATGCCTTCAGAACTGGCTTTAAGAAACTAATCTGATAGCAATGTGTAGGTTGTATGCAAGTGGAAGTGGCAAAGCCTGCATTGAGGCAGAGGCTTTAGAAAAAAAAATGATGACATGAAAAATATAATTTTTTCTCTCTCTCTCTCACTCACATATCTGCAATTGGTTTTTAGTTTTTTTGGGTTTTTTTTTTTCCAACCAAATCTCTTCCTAAGCAGAGGTGTCTCTCACTTGTGGATTTTAATCCTACAAGGCTCTGCTTCTGCATGGCTGCCTTTGTGAAGCCTGACTCTGTCGGAGAAGCATATAGGCACGACACTTAAGGGACTCTGCTCCTCCAACAGCTGCCCAGCATCACCACAAAACAAATATGTGTGACTGTTGACAGAAAGTAATAACCCTTCCAACAGCTGTCGAATAAATTGCCTATTAGCAGATCCCACACCATAATTCATGTCAGATCATGTAGATTCAGCCCTTATGAATGACTGGGAAAATCTTATCATTAAATGAAGTTCTATACCAAATCCCTAAGCATTTTCTTGTTATTTCCAGCTCATTCCTCCTTCAGGCTCATTCCTGAACTTTCCGAGAGCTGGCAGAATCAAAGACAAGCAAAAAGTTCATACTCTCTGTACACAGTTCCTCTGGGAAAGGGCCCCTTGGGTCCTTGGGATCTATATTTTAGAACCACAATTGAAATGCAGATTTTTTAACTCCCATGTTGAGCAGGCAAGGAGGAGCTTCTGACTTGATTAAAATACTGATGCATAAATTTTATACTTAACATTTTTCTCCTATAGCATGAACCCAGCTAAGTGAAGATGTTTTTAATGAACTTTCAAGTCATGCATGAGGTTTCAGATAAGTTTTTCTTTTTCTAGATAGGTTTTCTAAGCCTTAAAGGAACAGGATTCTGGCACTTTTTAAATAGCATTTTAACCACATCTCTTACTGATGTATGTCCATAAACTAATGGGACATTTGACCATTTGGTCTTGTGTGGCTGGAGGAGGCAGGAGAGCCAGGAGACAGGAGATGAAATGTGGGATTTGCAGTCAGGCTGCCCAGTGTCCTGCACCTTGGAGTTAGGAATATATCTGAATCATTTTGAGCCTCAATTTCATAATTTACAAAAGTCAGGCTGGTTGCTGCAATGAAATGAGCTAGCAACTAGACATCACCCAAAACACAGAAATCACACAACAGACATCAATGCCTCACTCCTGCATTGAGTGCATCTTGTTATGCCATTTATTCAGTGAACCTGTAAAAATCACTCCAACAATCTGGTCCTCCATTTCCTTGCTTGTAAAAATGAGAAAGGTTAGAGTAGACGATCCCCTAGGTCCCTTCTAGTCCTAAAAAATGATGACTCTCTGATCCTACATTAAGCATCAAAACTCCATAACCAATATGGGAACAAAAACTGGAAGTAGTGGGCAAACAGTGACAGGTGGCTCAGCATGAAAGAAAATGCATAGACGGCAAACAGGATGAGAAGTGAAAAGCTCGAGGGAAGTAGGGAAAGCAAGAAGAATTGAGGCAATTCCATCTTTTCTTCTTCTAGCTATACATAGGCTCTCACTTCAAAGAAAAGAAAGACAACAAGATGGGAGTTGGGGGGCATGAGAATGGCATGGTGCTGGAGGTGGGGTAGATAGAAAAAGTCGATAAGAAACTCAAACAGAAGATGTAGTGTATACGACTTAAATACTACATAAGATGTGCCATGTAAAACAGAAGATTTTCGAAGATACTATGCTACAGGCAACAGACCTTCTTACTAGCAGTCCCAAAAGGACACCTTCTTTTACTCTCTTTCTCACTTGAAGCCCTTAAAAGTCATGAAATGCAACCTTGAGATTTGAGTATAAATAACTCTCTCAAACAAATGCCTGTCTAATTCAATTTGATCTTATTCACAATGACTAGGCAATCTAGTAGACAAACAGGATGAGTGTCATCTGTGTCCCCCAGCAGCCAGGAGACAGTTGGTGAAGGGTTTTAAAAATCGCAACGCCCATCTTCCCCACTTCTTGAGTTGGAGGTCTTCCTTCATTACACATGGCAATTTTCTCAGGAATTCAGCAAGAGACCAGCCTCAACCACAGGTAGCACTCAAGCAAAAGACAGGTGGCATTCTCCAAGAAAGTTCATCAAAGACATTCTTGGCATTTTGTTACTGATATGTCCAATTTAAAAAAAAATAAATGTTGTTAATACTGAATTCAAATAGAACAATTATGCCAATTATCCAAAGGAAGCAAGATTCTTATGAAATACTTCCATAACTTAGTTAGAAATGTATTTTTTAAGGATTTATTTTAGAAACCACGCTCATGTGATATTTTGGTTTAAGATTTCAAAGCACGTTATCAACATGCTTTTAACTTTTTCCTGGTTGGGGTGAACGTAATGAGATTGTTATTGTTATTTTTAAAGGAATTGACAAATGAATACCTTTAAAATTTCTCATTTAAATTGCTAATTCAATAAATATCAATAGA
Organism: Pan troglodytes; assembly: GCF_028858775.2. Classification (NCBI taxonomy): domain Eukaryota; kingdom Metazoa; phylum Chordata; class Mammalia; order Primates; family Hominidae; genus Pan; species Pan troglodytes. The sequence goes on along the minus strand of NC_072404.2, from coordinate 151,430,213 downwards.
CATAAACCACATAAATAAAAGATCTTGGGTCCTTCAGTAATCTTTAAAAGGGTAAAGGATACAAAGACAAAAAAGTTTCAGAACCACTGAACTAAAATGTTATGAATCCCCTATAGCCTTGTGGTCACAGAATTCTTCTCACCTACTCCTTCCTCAGTTTTCCTTCCAAACATACCAACCAGGTCATTGCTAGGCTGGGAACCCAGATTGTATCCTCGACTGCTTAACTAAGTCCTAAGTCCTAAGAACTCCTGCTCAACTTTCCCAGTCTCTCTCCTAAGTGGCTCAATTCAGTTTCTCATAATAGATGACATGATAAAGCAGCTTCATCACAAGGGCACAGTCATCCAAAATGAATATTTTTCTGACATGCGTTTTTATTTTAATTCATTTTAGCCTGTTAGCCTTCTCTGTTATGTTTGTGAGAGCAAAATTAAAATTGGAAATAATCCAAATATTCAATATTTCATGCCTTTGCTCAAGTTTTTAGCTTATGAAAATTTGCACAGGTATCTTTATGTATGAACTTTTTTAAATTTAAGAGGTCATTAAATTATGTCAAACAAAGAACAACCATAATTGTCTAAAAATGAATGGTACTTTTAAAATGTTTTAATTTTTTAAAGCCCATACGTGTTTTGTTTCTATTGTTAGGGGTTTTTTTCCATATAAGAAAAATAATCGATTAATTAAGAAACAAATCAGAAAGCACAGAAAAACAAAAAGAACATTTATAGTAAAACTGCCCCAGAGTAATCTCATGTTAATTCTTTGGTGGTATCTCCCTTCCATAGATTCTAAATGCACAAATATATTCTTTCTATATGGACTCATTCCAGGCATGCCATTTTTATCTTTTTTTTTTTCTTAAATAAGATAGCATAGATATCAAGCTCCTCACCATGGCTTACAAACTCCCACATGCCCTGCCTACCTCTCCAACAAAATCTCATATCCCTCTGCCCTTTGAACATTAATACTCCAGCCACACCTGACTGCTTTCTGTTCATCTGTCTTGCCAATTTTCCTCCCTCGGACCTTGGCACTTATTTGCTACTTCCGCAAAGAAATACATCCCCCCAGCTCTTTGCAGGCCTGGGTCCTTCTCATCCTGTAGGCCTTGGCTCAAACATCACTTTCTTAGAGATACCTTTCCTGATCACCCAGTCTAAAATAATGCTTCCCTCAACCCCCTACTTAAAACTCTATCATATTGTCCTCTTTCCTTCTTGTTTATTAAGGCCTTGTTCGCTGCTGTGTCTCATGTCTCAATAGTGTCGAGCACATAGTAGGCCCTCAACAAATGATTGTAGATGGATGAATGAATGAATGAATGAATGGATCTCTCAGTTTGTGTAATATGTATCACAAAACATCCCTTTTAATGATCCCCACTGTGTTCCATCATATAAATATAACAAACAGTTTAAAATACTCCATTATAACAGGTCAGACAAGAAAGAAACTGAGTAAAGCTGTAAAATGTGGAAAAATAGAAAATGCAAAACCATGCATAAAATGTTGCCAAATTCACTCCTATTGATTCATCAAAATTGCCTTACCGATTGGTTGAATTGCCTAGACTATCTATTTTCTATGAGGCTGCCTTCAACAAGCACTTTCCAGTACCCCTAAAGCCACTCATTAAAGATATGGATGAAACAAAAGCATAGAATCATAAGCTACTGCTCTTATCACTGGCCTGGACATGCCCCATTAGTAAGTCTTCATTATGGCTCCCCACACCCCACTTCACCAGGGCCACTTGCGTGTCTTCCTCGTTCTGCAGACTGTGTGTCTTGTAAAGTCCCACCTTGATAACTGGTCAGTCTCCCCACAGACTTGCTGGGCAGGCCCTTTGTATCCCTTATATGGCATTTTCCATCTACCATTTAATCATCCAGCAACACTTGGCATTAAGGACAGTTGTTACCTGGCTGGGTAGTGTCAACACAGAGGCTCACATCAAGACAGGCCAGCTCCAGAATCTGGCCTCCTACCTACTACCCTTCACTACTCCTGCACCAGAACCCTCTCCTGTTGAAAGGATGGGCTAGATCTTTAACACAGAGCTGCTTCTTTGGTTTGTGTTAAAAGATCTTCTCCAAACCAGCTGAAAAGACCTCTTGTTTCTCTATTAATTCCTTGAAGCTAAGACTTTTCCTTCTAATCTAGCCACTAACCTAAAATATGAGCCCAAGTTGATTTTTTTGTTTATTCTTCACCTCACTTGACCTGCAATTAAAGTGCCTACCAGTTCCATTTTCTCTCAGTTACACATGATTAACCAATGCTGTCTTGAAAATGAATAGGAGCTGAAACAGGGCTGCCTTTTGATAGAGCTTTCATCCTTCCCTTAGAGGTCCCCAGGTCTGTTTCCAATCAGAGAAATCCACAAGAGATTCTCCCTTGGAATTCTTACTCACATACCACATTCCTGCTGCATTTAATCTTTCTGTTTTTTTTTAACCTGCAGATTCTCCTAAACTTCTTGGGAAACATGTAATGATATTTAATTTTAACTCTATGGCTACAATGGATTTGGCTGATTAGAAATGGAGGCTTCTTGATGCAGTACCTTAATCCTCTTTAAAAACAGCTCCTGGAGTTCTCCGCAGCTGTAAATTATAAAAACCAAAGCAGGATTAAAAAATACACATGCACTGTGCATAATTATTTAAAAGTGCAACACATCAGGCTTAAACAGTAATATAAATGCATCTTTGAGATAAATGAGGCATTAGTGGTATAAGTTTTGATTATTGGCTACTCTTCTCTGGTTTTAAGATGTGGTAAGAATATAAATCACTCCAAAGGGAAAAATTAACTCATACCTGTCCTGTCTCCTCTTGGATCAGGAGATAGACATAATAAACACGATGAATCCTTCTGCTTCTGTTACAATAGGAGGCATTCCCCACCTGACCCATGGCCCCTCTGTTACCTGTCCTCATAGACCATGTCTTTTATTTCAGATTCATGTTTAAATTTATAATTTTATTTGGCACCAGACTATAAATTCTCTCAGGGTGGCCTTATTGTTATTCTCATCACAATCATACTCCTAGCATAGGGTCATCAAACAATCCTAGTTTGCCTGGGACTGTCCCAATTAGGGCACTAAAAGTCTTGCATTCCAGGCAACCCCTCAGTTGCAGGCAAACTGGGACAATGGTTTCCCTAACCTAGCACCACAAACAGCTTTTAAATGAAGGTACAGGCATAACAAGTAGCACATATCATTCCTAAAAGAAATAACGTTCATGAACAATAGAATAGTGCAGTGGTTAAGAGCATGACCATGGAACTAGACAACCTGGGTCCAAATCCAAGCTCTGCCATTTCCCAATTACGTGATCTTGGATTACTTCATCTCTCTGTGTCTCAGTCCCTTCCTCTGTAAAATGGGAAGTTAATGGTAGCAGCCACAAAAGGATGTTTGAAAATCAAATTAGTTAATGTAGGTAAAGTTGTTAGGTAAAGTTAAGTTGTTAAGAATAGCGCACAACATGTGTTATTAAAATTATGAACACATCTGGCTGGGCACGGTGGCTCATGCCTGTAATCCTAGCACTTTGGGAGGTCAAGGCAGGCAGATCACTTGAGATCAGGAGCTCAAGATCAGCCTGGCCAACATGGTGAAACCCTGTCTCTACTAAAAATACAAAAAAAAAAAAAAAAAATTAGCCAGGCATGGCGGCAGGCACCTGTAATCCCAGGTACTCAGGAGGCTGAGGCAGTAGAATAACTTGAACCCAGGAGGCAGAGGTTGCAGTGAGCCGAGATCACGCCACCGCACTCCAGCCTGGGGGACAGAGCGAGACTCTGTCTCCAAAAAAAAAAAAAAAAAAAAAAAAAAAAAATTAACACATCTCACATAGTACTTGGCTCCTAGTAGCTGTTAATAGATGACAGATTTTATTCTATTTAAATTATCATAAACAAGAACAACCCTGTGCCAAATTGTAAACTAAGTGAAATTGTTCTTCATTTCCTCTCATTTCTTTTTTCCAGGCTTGTCAAAAACCAGGTCAAGTGATTTCCTCCTGGGTGTTCATACAAGCTCTAGCTAACTCAACCCCCTCCCCCACTGTAGAACACTCTGCTTTTCCTCTCTCAGGGCACGACAGTCTTTGGACTTGACCCTTCTTTGCTCATCAGCATGCATTCTGCATCCACTACTGCCTTCACCCTGTTACAGAAATGAGTTGCTGGTCGCTAATAAATTCATTTATACTGATATACCTCCTCCCCAACCTGCCTCACCTCCCACCCCAGGGATTTAATTTTCAAAGGGAACTCCCAGAGACCTCATGTCTTTTAATCTAGGGGAACTAATCTCTAATGATTGGGATTTGAGACTATGTGGGAGGGAGGAGAGAATTTGGGAGCAGGGTCATTTCAATGGCATTTCACAAATCACTATGAAGCCAACTGCCTGCTACGTGGAGAATTCATTTTGTTGGATGCTCTCTCCACAAATTCCTGCTTTGAGACACATATTTATTACCGATTAATATGTTCTGATGTTGACTCTATTGAAAAGCTGCTAGCAGACAAAGACATATCTCTTACCCTTGAGTAGAGGTGCAAGAAAAACAAGTTCAAATACACAGAGAATGGAAGCTATCGTCCCACCACTCATTCATTAGGGTGAATTCCTGGAGGACAAGGTCTTAAGAGAGATGATTGAGGTGAGGCTCAGGATGAGTGAAGAACACTTCTACTTTGACCTTCACCTTTACCTGGGAAAGAAGTCTTAGAATTGCTGAGCCACACACAGAATTGTGATGTGACTAAACATTAATTTATAATTTCTTTTTCATTGATAATCCTTTTCCCTTTAGTAGCCTGGACTCAGGCATTCAATGCCAGCTAAATCCACTCTGCTGACCCTCTTAAGTCTGTCTTTCTATATAATACCCCACACTTCCAAATCCCCTCTTTCATCAAAACTTGCTTGTCTCATCTCTTATTCCTTCAGCACCTTATTCTAAAGCAAATCTAACGAATGAAGTTGGGCTAAGAGCTGATGGATATTGGTCAGCATGTGACCCCTCTTATTTTTATTCCTTATTGCCTTAGCCTGAAGGTAAATTTCAAGTGTAATAAATTTCAAACATTTATAATAGGCATATCAAGAAAATATTTAATCAAGACTGTACATGCCATACCCTAAAAGCATATCCTAGAGTTTTTACTGATAAAGAAGGTAGAATTTAATGTCAAAAGTCCTTCTTCCCATGGCAAGATTTTTATAAAATATTGTTTTATTTTATATTTGATCATTACTTAAAAATAAGTCAACTTTAGTTTGAGATTTTAATTTTACAAAAAAAGAAGAAATGTGTTTAACAGCTCAAGTTGACACTTGGTGACCATCCCCCACCTTCCCAGTACTATTCCTTATGTAAGAAAATTGATACAAATAATAATATGCCTGGGAACTCCAGGAACAAGACCCCCACCCTCCTTCCTTAATAAGCCTGGACAACTCTTACCCAAGAACTTGACCACAGACTATTGACAACAAAGCTTAATGAATAAAGACTTTCACAGAAGCTCTAAAGTTCAAGGTTAGCAACAAGAACCTCAGCAGTAATATTATTGGTTAACACATACCAATCAGTAACCAATAAACCTTAGTCAGAAAATGCCTCCGGTACACAACTCAATTACTTGGGTTGTAATATAAGTCCCTTCGTTCAGTTTTCCAGAGGTCTAGAGAACCAAGGTGAGTCAGCAGTTCTGACCTCTGGAGTGATGTCTTCATAGATAATGTCCTCTGGAGAACTTTAAATTATTCCCATGGCAAAATATTTTTCTTTCCCAACTGTCACAGAAGGTGAAATTTTTATTTATTCCTTTCAGCTGAAGCTGAATTTCTCTTAAAATTCCCTGAAAGTTCCCCAGAAATGATAACATATTAATCCAATACCTATCATTAATACTTTTTATTGCTAGGAAGGATGGAACAAAAAGAAGAACACAGTATTCAGATCCAGAGGTTCTATCACCTAAGTGAGTAAATGAAGCAGCAAGTATTTTAACTGATGTATTGGAGTTTTCCTAATAAAGTAGAATTATATACAAGCATTATGGACTAAATTGTGTCCTCCCCAAATTCACACATTGACGTTCCAACCCCTAGTCTCTCAGAAGGTAACTGAATTGGGAGATAAGGCCTTCAAAGAAGTGATTAAATTAAAATGAGGCTGGTAGGTGTGAGGCTCTAATTCAGTATGACTTGTGTCCTTGTAAGAAGAGAGACACCAGGAACACACGTGCAGAGGAAAGGCCATGTGAAGACGCAGTGAGAAGGCAGCCATCTGCAAGCCAAGGAGAAAAGCTAAACATGCCGAAACATTGATCTTGGAATTTTAACCTCCAGAACTATGAAAAATTTAATTTCTGTTATTTAAGCCACTCAGTCTGTGATGTTTTGTTATGGCAGCCAGAGATGACTAATATAAGTATCTCACTTAAATATGAAAATGGCATTGCATCTGGCTCATTCCTAAGAACAGATACCATGTGTGTTGGGTTCAGTAGAGAATTTCAGTGCCCAGTGGTAAGCCTTCCTCAGTGCTCATGGTAAGCCTTCTCTTTATATGTTTGTTGCCTAAATGAAATGATGGAGAGATAAATACATAAACAAGCTAATTGTATCCAGTGTATTTAAAGTGTTGCCTGACTGAAAGATAAATGGTGGAAAGCAGGAAGTATATGCTCTTCTCTTGCTGGTTGTCTGCTCTCCCTTGCTACTAATGGTATGTGGCTGACTACTTTCAGCCAACTCACTCAGAGCCCAAAGATGCCAACTTCTGCCACAGAACAATTTGCTGGCCTTAAACCACCAGATATTTTAGGTGGCAATCATATCTTTATTTTTTCTGTCTCTCTGTTTTTCCTCTCTGTCTGTGTGGGTCCCCACTCCGCCTGTGTCCTCCTCTCTCTCCATGTTCCTCTCTCTCTGTGTCCCTGTTCTTGCAGCAGAATAGTTTTATGGCAATGAAGAAATGGTAACAACCAACCAAAACAAAAAGAGCCTGATGTTGGAAGGCTGCTACAGAGATCCTTACAGTGACCAGTTCGTACTCCTTTGAGTTGACTACATCAGCACACATCAAGTCCAACTGCCAGCGTCTGAATCTCATTGCATGGGTGACATATATGACTGCCAAAACCCAGAGTCCATGTGGTGCTAGATAATGAATTCCCCACATGTACACACCACCGCCCTCCAGCTACATTCAACCAATGACCAGCAGGAGTTGGTGTACAAATATGCTAGCCCCCTTACCCTTAGGTGATACAGCTCTGCATAGAAGGGTTAAGGGCCAGTTGTCCACATTAGTAACTTGCTAGGTAAGTTATCTTCATTTTCTGCCTTTCTTCCTGATTCATTTTCCCACTCTCCTTTCACATCCCAAGTAAACTACTGGTACCTGAATCCTTCACTCAAAGTCTGCTTTTGGGCAAAGACAAATTCAGCAGAACAAAACACACCTGGTTAAGAATCCTGGCGCTACCACTTATAAGCTTAGGCAACTTCATAATTTCCCTTGGTCTCAGTTTTTCTATTTCTAAATGGAAACGGTTAACACCTACTTTGTGGGTTTGAATGAAATAATAAATGACAATCTCCTGAACTGTGTCTGACATATTGTATATACCTAACAAGTTCAGGTTTTCCCTCTTCAAGTTTAACTCCCTATGCAAGAGATTTCAAACCAGTAAACAGCTCTATCATTTAAATCTGCTATATGACAAACCACTCCCAATTGGGTGGCCTAAAACAACTTTATTTAGCTCACAATTCTTAGACTCAGCAGTGTGGAGTGGGTTCAATTGGATGGTTTTTCTGCAGGCCTGAGCTGGGCTCACTTGGGCAAACGTGAGCAATAGCTAACTGTTTGCTGGGGTGGCCAAGGTGACTGAACCATGTGTCCTGTCACCTAAAAGGCTAACCCAGCCTTCACATGGTGGCTCAAATTTCCAAGAGCAGCAAGAGTGAACAGGTTGTTTTGTGTCATTTTTGCTACCGTCCCTTTGACCAAAGCAAGTCCTATGGCTTAGCTCAGATGCAAGGAATAAAGATTCTGCTTCTTGGTAGGAGGAGCTACCAAGTCACATTGCAAGGGTTTGGATATAGAGGGTGTAGAAATTTGTGGCCATGTTTGTGATCTATTAGGTTGGTGCAAACATAGTTGCGGTTTTACCATTAAAAGTAATTGCAAAAACCACAAGTACTTTTGCACCAACTAATACTACAGAAAATATGTCTGGCATATATCTGAGGTGCTACTAATATGGGCAACTGTCCCTTAATTCCTATATGCAGAGCTGTCTCACATAAGGGAAAGAGGGTTGGCATATTTCCATGCCAACTTCTGCTAGTCATTGACCGAAGGTAGCTAGAGGGTAGCAAGATATCTGGGGGCCACCAAAAATTAGTGGTGGATCCCCTAATGCTGGGTAACTTGCTAGATATTTGAAGGACAGGTTGGCTCTCATAGGACACAAGAAGTCTTACTAACTTTAGGGGCAAATTTTAAGTCTGATTTTTATCTTTGATCAAAGTTAGAAATCTTTGTTGGAAGATGATAAAGATAAAAGATTTTTAAAATCCAAAAATATATTTGTTATACTACATTGTTCAGATGTGTTATCATTTTTTAACCATATTGATAGTCATATGAGTGGCTGAAATGAATGTTTATACTTCTGAATGCAGGTATTCAAACAAACACATTCTTCAAGATTCTTGAAGATGTAACTATAGTCAATTCAGGGAACCATTTTAAGCCAAGAAGCCTCTGCCTTTCATCAAAGACCAATTAATTGCAAGCCCAAAGACTACATGAAGAAAATAACAATAATTAGTGCCTTCTCATGAAAGCAAACCATTTTTCTAAGTTGATTGTGGGTCATATTTACTCATCTTAATTTCAGTAATAATTACCTCTATAAAATTCCTTATAAAAACCCCTTTATAAAACTCTGCTTTATAAAAACCTTTGTAATAAAGAAAAAAAATTATAAATAACCTTGGGGGAAAACAGTACCGTGGATTCAGTAAATTGCAAGTAGCATTTCTGGCTGGTGAACAAAATTTGGTCTGCTCCATAAAGCCCTCAGAGGTTTGGGGCATTAGCCATGAGATAGAAATAATTCTTATGCTGTTGTAATTGCGTTTATTTCCTATTAAACTGCCACATACTTCTGATATTGTGTTAGACTGTGTATAATTAGGATAAAAGAATTAAGGCTTGAAATCCTGCCTTCCAGGAAGTTATTATTCAGGAGAGGACCTGGGATAGTGGCAACAACCCACACCCTTCCCCAGCCCATACGCAAGAGTAACCACAAGCAGCTCGAACAAGATTCATAAACTTTTTCTAAGAAATTCAGTCAGGGCGCAGAGCAATGGCTAAGGCACATTATTCCATTACATTAGTGCAAAAGAAATTGCAGGTTTTTTTCCATTACTTTTAATGGTAAAAATGGCAATTACTTTTGCACCAACCTAATGGAATAATTTGCCCAAGTATAACTCTCCTGTGTGCATAGACGAGAGAAAAATTCAGCTCCCTGCCTTCCACCGAGAACCCCCTCTGGGCCCCTTCGGAGGGACACTTCTCTAAGGCAGGGCTAAAGACTTAGTCATCCTCTCTGAATATGGAATCCAGAGTGGGACTTCTCTGAAGATGGAACAAAGGGAAAGATCCAAATATAAGGAAACTCTGGGTTCAGCTAAACCATATCCAGAGACAGACTGCACAATGAGATAAAAGAGCCCCAAAGGGAGAGTGATCATATAAAATGAATGCTGACCATACAGAATGAACACATCCAAACCAGGATACTCCTAAGTATACCAGGACAGTAGGGGCAAGTGAAGGCTGCCCCCAGTTTGGGCGACCTTTATATGGGAGAGCTAATAATTTGTCTGAAGACTTAAGAGAAACTTTTTCTGGCCTTGTGAAACACATTGATCCAACCAAGCTACAATAGAGCAGAAGTCAACTCTAACATATTACAGGGCCTCTTTGGCACTCAGCATCCCGGCAGAATTGTAACGAGCTACACACAGCGATACTGACAAGTGCAGCTCACGGCGTCACACGGGCACCATCCCTGTGACTTTAGGGAGAATCAGGAAAATATTCAGAAGGCTCCTCATTCCCAGCCTTTGTTCTACTCTACTCACAATGTGAGCCACTAGTAGGAGAAAGAGAAGGATTTGTATTCTAACAGAAAGACTCAGTGGGACCAAATTTGTGGTTTGGCAAAAGCGCTCACATACTAAAATACCTTCTGAGAAGTCCCAAGAACTCTGACCCCCTTACAGATCTGTGGGGTATTTCCAGTAACTTATCTTCCTGCTCATGCATGGCTTCTCACATCCCCCTTTGGAATGATCTGACAGCCTTCATCCCTGTCTTCCAGGTGTCAGCTCTGAACATTACAGGCACATAAATAGCGCCATTAATTATTCCATCGCCTGCCCGGAGCCCTTGAGCATTGACCTTAGGGAGTTCAGACAACAGAGAAGGCTACACCGTGGTTTAAATCTCTCTCACTTTTGAGACAAGAGAAAGATTAGAATTTTAGTCTTCCTTTGATTATTGTAGAATTTCTTTTCATCTAGACACTTCATGGGAAGAAAAAAAAAAAACAACACTTTCTCCTGTCCTAAGTGAATGCTTACACCACAGATGACAGTTGGAAGATCTTACAGAGGCTCAATAAGTATTAAAGTATTAGAGTTTTATCTCATTTGAAAGAGGACTGACGTACGCTGCCTGCATGCCAAGTTTCTTTTTTATTGCAAAGTTGCCAAATATTACTGTATAAAAACAGGTTTGCTGACATAATGCAAATTACCATGAAATCTTTACAGTGAACACTCACTTCGTCACTGCCAACCACTGGGTATTCCAGTCCTGCCACTCATATTAATACCTGCCATTTGCAACAAAGCTTTCTTTAACCCTTTTCACGCCCTCTCCCCCATATCTCATCACCTTAAATTCTTAAGAATCAGCTCACTCCTCCACCCCAGCTCCTAACCTCATGACCTCACACCACAACTACAGCAACGGCCTTCTAACTGGACTCCCAGTCTTCAGTCTCACCCACCTGCAGTGCATCCCACCCATTGGTCAGATTAATCTTTTTAAAACATGCCTCCTAGAGCATGCCATCACACTGTTTAAATCATTAGAGGCCAAGGTGAGAGGATCACTTGAGCCCAGGAGTTCAAAACCAGCCTGGGCAAAATGGAGAGATCCTATCTCTACCAAATAAAAAATACATTAAAAATTAGCCAGTTGTGGTGGCATGTACCTGTAGTCCCAGATACTGATGAGGCTGAGGCAGGAGGATTGTTTGAACCCAGGAAGTTGAGGCTGCAGAGAGCATTGATCATGCCACTGCACTCCAGCCTGGGTGACACAGTAAGACCCAGTCTCTAAAAGGAAAGAGAAAAATTAAATTGTTAGAGGTTCTCTCTTGACTTTGAGAGAGTGTTCAGGCTCTTCAGATGGATCTGCCAAAATATGGCATCAACCTAGCTCACCATCGTTATCTCTCACTATTCAATGAAGGCTGGGAGCTTCCACTCCTCCCAAACAGACCATGGAGATGCCTACACTCACACTGTGGGTTCAGCCAGCTTCCCACCAGGAATGCTCCCCAACTTCCCCAACGCTCCTCCTATTGTCTAGGTCAGAGGTCGAAGTGATGCAATTGCTGTATCTGAAGATAAGGGGGCAACAAGCCAAGGAATGCAGGTGGCCTCTAGATACTGGAAAGGGCAAGGAACCAGAATCTCCCCGAGAGCCTCCCAGAGGAACTTAACCCTGCTGACATTCTGAGGTCAGCCCCGGGAAACTCGTCTCAGACTTCTGAGCCTTGGGGCTTCTTTGCTTTCCTCTCTTGTAGCATTTATTATTTGTACTGATAATCTAACACACAGTACGCTCTATCTTAAATCATTATTACTTTGTGTACACATTCTTCTCCCCTACAAGATTTTAAACTTCTAAGTGGAAGAATCAAGTTTTATGTCTCTTTCTCTCTTTAAGCACACTTAGGCCACTCTAAATATTTCATTTGTTTGCCTCAAACCTTCACTAGTTTCCTAATGCCTTCCAAATTAGGTACAAACACTTAACATTCTGAATCTTCTGCAATTTGAAACCTAAATATTTTTGTTTTCTCTCTTACCTTGTTGCACTGTCGTGTTCCCCAAATTATCCTGAACTTTCGTGTCACCATGCTTCTGCTGATACCATTGTCTTCATCAGTGTCTGTGCTCCCAACATGGAGGCCACTAGCCACATGCAGCTAATGAGTCCTACAAATGTGGCTTCTTCAAATTGAGATGAACCATTAAATGTAAGGTCATACCAAACTTCAAAGACTTCACACAGGAACAAAAAGCATGTAACATGCCTCAATAATTCATTTATATCCCTTACATATCAAAATGATAATATTCTCGATATTCAGAATTAAATAAAATATATTATTAAAAGTAATCTCAGGCTGGGTGCCTGTAATCCCAGCACTTTGGGAGGCCAAGGCGGGTGGATCACTTGAGGTCAGAAGTTTGAGACCAGCCTAGCCAACATGGTAAAACCCCATTTATACTAAAAATACAAAAATTAGCTGGGCATGGTGGCGGGCGCCTGTAATCCCAGCTACTCCAGAGGTTGAGGCAGGAGAATTGCTTGAGCCCGAGAGGTGGAGGTTTCAGTGAACCGAGATCACGCCACTGCACTCCACCCTGGGCAACAGAGTGAGACTCTGTGTCAAAACAAAATAAAATAAAATAAAATAAATTTCACCTTTTTTTCTTCTTTAATGTATCTACTAGAAATGTTTACATTATATTTGGTTTATATTATATTTCTACTGGATATAGCTAGTCTAGAAGGTTCTCTTCCCGCCACCTCTCCTAAACTAAATCTGATCTTCACCCCTTCAAGTTTTACCCAGCCTCAAGTCTCAAATGAAATACTGTTTGCACAGATCCATTCCTGATTCTTGATCCTCATTTCCAGGTGTGATTTGTTCTCTTCTGAACGCTACCCCCGACTAACAGCATTTTATTTCTACCTATTTAAGAGGTAGAAATCAAGCCGTATGCTGCTTTGAATTAACAGGTTACAGTGGATTTTTCTTCACATCCTTTTCATTGACTAGCACAGTTCACTATATGTAGCTGTCCCTCAGTATGTGGAAGGGATTGGTTCCTGGACATCCCCATACCAAAATCTGGATGTGCTCAAGTCCCTCATATAAAATAAAATAGTGTTTGCATATAACTTATGCACATCTCCCATATACTTTAAATGATCGCTAGATTACTTATAATATTTAATACAATGTAAATGCCTTGTCAATAGTAGTTATATTGTATAGCTTAAGGAATCATGATGAGAAAAAAGTCTGTACATATTCAGTACAAATGCTTTTTAAAACTATTTTCAATCTGCAGTTGGTTAAATCCATGGGCGCAGAACCCACAGATGATGCAGAACTGACTGTACAGTAGTAGCTATCCATATTGAACACTGTGGTAGGCGGAATAATGGCCCCCAAAATGCTCACAGCTTAATCTTCAGAACCAAGGTGAATAGGTTACCTTACATGGCAAGGGGGAATTAAGGTTGCAAATAAAATAAAGTTTGCTAGTCAACAGACCTGCAGATAAGGAGATTACCCTGGATTATTCAGGTGGGTACATCATAATCAAAAGGATCTGCTATGGTTGCAGTGTTTTTGTCCCCTCAACATTTATGTTGAAACTTAATCACCAGCACAACTGTCTTAAGAAGTGGGGCCCTTGGGAGGTGATTAGACCCTGAGGGCTCTATCCTCAAGGATGGAATCAGTGTCTCACAAAAGGGCTGATGTGTACTAGCAAGGAAGCTTTTGCCCTTCCATCCTTTCTGCCCTGTGAGGACACAGGCGTCTGGCTCCTCTGGAGGATGCAGCAATAAGGCGCCATCTTGGAAGCAGAGACGAGGCCCTCGCCAGACAACAAGCCTGCCAGTGCCTTGATGGTGGGTTTCCAGCCTCCAGATCTGTGAGAAATAAGTTTCTGTTCTTTATAAATGACCCAGTTTCAGGTATTTTGTTATAAATCCAGCATAAATGGATTAAGCTAGGGTCCTTTAAATATGGAAGAGGGAGGTAGAAGAGTCAAAGGAGATATAATGATCAGAAACAGATTTCAACGTGAAGTGACTGCTGGCTCTGAAGATGAACGGGGCAACAAGCCAAAGAATTCAGGTGGCCTCCAGTAGCTGGAGAAGGTAAGGAAATGGACTCATCCCTAGAAACTCCAGAAGGAGTGCAGCCCTGCCAACAATGTGACTTTAGGCCAGTCCTTCAGAACTGTAAGGTGATCATTCAGTGTTGTTTTAAGTCACACAGTTTGTGATAATTTGTTATAGCAACACATCCTAATCACTTGTAATGAGGCAGGCACTAAGCTAGAGCTTATCATTTATCAGCTCACTCAGTCTACCCTGCAACTCTCTAAGATAGTTACTACTATAACCCCAATTTTACTGGTGACAAAATTGAGCCTCAGGAAAGTGACCCAAGGGAAACTCAAGACTCTCTGATGCAAACCCTCTGCAAGGAACCATTTCAAACCCATCTCAAATGTGTAAAAGGAAAGGCTTACAAGATAATCATGGGGAAAACAAGAGAGAGGAAGAAACAGCATTGCTATCTCTTGGCTGGCCTGCCTAAGGGAAAGAAACAGGTTGTTGCTTTTTTCACTGAACTTGTAAAGTACAAAAAGAACAGGCTGTACCCTGTCTCCACAACCCAGAGGATGGTCAATTGGGTGGCTTCTGGGAACTCACACACAGTTTCTCCTTTGCATGCTTGCACATGCTGAGGAAATCTTTTTTAACCGTTTGTAGGCCATGGGAAGAAGAGAAGCAGGGTATGAGAGTGGGGTTCCTCTGGGCACATGTTTGACTCTTTCCTTTGCTAAAAAGCCTCCCCAAATAAGGCAGAGGATACCAGTCTTGAGAAAATGGAATGTTCCCTCTACATATTGCTTCACATTTAGACTTTCACCCAAAACAAGCCCTCCCTGATCTCCCTCAATCATACACCGCCTTTCAACCCTCCTGGAGCATTGAAAATCTGACCCTTGAAACATTGTCACTGTTACACTTTTCCATTTATGGGATTATTTAATTAAAATGTCTCTCCCCAGCCTCCATGAAAGAGGATTATGTCTATCTAGTTTCACATTTTGTCCTCAAGGAGTTATCCTTGATTCCAGCCTTTCTCAGCTCCCTCCACCCCCCAGAATCTTCTCAGCAAATCCAGTCAACTCTACCTCCAAATTTATATCCTGAATCCTCCTACACTTCATCTTTCTTGCTATCATCAATGTCCAAGCCTTCATCACCTCTCATTTGGGTGACTGCCATAGCATCCTGCTTCTACTACTGCCATCGAAAATGTTCCCCTGCACAACTGCCACAGATCACAATTACAATGAAATCCTAAACCTTTATCCTGGCTTCCGAAGTCCGGACCCCTGCCTTCCTTTCCACCCTCATGCCATGCCAACCTCATTTCAAGGTCTGCATTTTTTCTGCCCACATAACTGGTCAAGTTAATCCCAGCCTTGGGCCCTTTGCCCTTGTGTTCTCTGCCTGGAATGCTCTGCCCTCAATCTTCCCTCACATGGCTGGTTTCTTCCTGTCATTAAATATCAGCAGGCATCACCTCCTCTGATGTCTACCTGGGAGGCATAAGCATAAATGAACTTGCAAATTACTTTTATCATGATTCCTTATATTTGTATAGTCACCCAACAAATACCACCCAAGTTTTCTGGACCATTTCTGCTGGGATAAAAAATAGAATTACAATAAAAGTGGAAAAATGGTAAACATTTGGCAGGCTCTGCCTCCAATTTCTCTGACAGGACTGCCTGACACGACTCCCTGCCCTCTCTTCAAATTTGTCACAGAAGTTGTCTCCTAAGGGCATCTTCTGCCTGCTACATGAACTGACCTTCTTCATAGTCACATGGAAACATTTCCCTCATTTCCCACTTTGACTCACTCTGGTAGAGCCTCTATTAGCTGAGGCTAACAAGAGCCCACCAAACCCACCACTGGTGAAGACCATGGGGTGGTCCCCTCTCCAGGAGCCCACTCTTTTTTGTGATGCAGTTGCCAGTGCCCATGGGTTGAAGGTGCTATTGAAGTACTCTAATGACCCCAAAGGTCATTTCCCATCACTGCTGAAACTGCCAGCACCTATCGGCTGAGATCTTCTCTGTGGCCTCAATAGTCCTCCAGATATTTGAGAAGAATGATGGTTTTTAGTTTTGTCTTGCTTATTTATTGAAAACTATCCTCATCCCATCCTTCGTCCTGTCCAGACTGAAGTTATTTGTGTTCTGAATCTCACCTTCCCTTATGGACCAATTATTCATGAACCAAACTTGGGTACTTTAGCTTTCTCTCTCCTTAAAATAAACCATCTCCTAGCATGCTGGGTGGCCAAGCATATCAATAAATCATCAGGTAGGTATGCCTTACCAGTACCAAGATGAACACAGCTTCGGTTGTGTTGACCCTGCAACTCCACAATCACACATATAAACATATTTCATTTGTTTCTTGCAACAATCATATAGTGGGAGCAAGGCTGCAGTTTCCACAACTATTCTTTATGTATGAAAACAGAAGAAAGATTAAGTGAATTGCTGGAGACCACATGTACTAGTCTATTTTCATGCTGCTATGAAAAAAATATACAAGACTGGGTAATTTATAAAGAAAAAGAGATTTAATGGACTCACAGCCCCACATGGCTGGGGAGGTCTCACAATCATGGCAGAAGACAGAGGAGGAGCAAACGCACATCTTACATGGTGCAGGCAAGAGAGTGTGTGCAAGGGAATGCCCCTTTATAAAATCATCAGATCTCATGAGACTTATTCACTATCATGAGAACAGCAGCATGGGGGGTAACTGCCCTCATGATTCAATTACCTCCCACTGGGTCCCTCCCACAACATGTGGGGATTATGGGAACTACAATTCAAGATGAGATTTGGGTGGGGACACAGCTGAACCATATCACCACACAACTAAGTAACTTCAATTTAGGCCTCTAGACAACTGTAGCACTCTCAAATATCTCAAAGCCCTGCTACCATCTCTGAGGCTCTACCTATTCCCTCACTCTTCTGCAATCACAACCAACTTAGAAGATCTTGAATCTCTTGAAATTCTACTAATTTCCAAATGAAATTTTTAGTTTGCACTTTTTTGAAAGCTAATCCCATGGTGAAGCCCTCAATTCTGCCCCTTAGAAGGTTCTCTGATGCTATGAAGCTGAATTCCTATTGCTTCTAAAATAGTTTCCTGTAATATTCAGCAGGGTCATTAGAAAAGAGGCCCAGACTTTAGCAAGTCAAGCCCCTGTTAAATTCAATCCCTTTGCCTTTATTTCATAACTAAATAATTTATCTAAAAAGGATTCACCATCTTTTATGGATACACAAATTACTCCAGTATTATTCAAAAGGATGATAACATGGATTTTGGGGGGAGGTTTCACAGGAATGATAATCTTCTTTGAACCTCAGTTTTCTCATCTATGAAAAAGGGAAAGCAGCATAAATTCATAGGGTTGTTATAAGCATCAAATAGATAACCAGTAAAATACCAGCACAGGGCAGCACCCTAAGTAGACATTCAATAAGTATTTTCTTACCTCCTGGCCTGCAGCAAATTGGACAACTAAAATTTTATATACATTCTCTGTTCTCTTCAAGTTTACATAATAAGTTGTAATTAATCTATACAAAATTTTTCCTAAATTACTTTATAATCTTTTGCCTTTTAGAAAATTTTGACTCTTTACATTATGAAGAGTAAATGGGTTTTGGCTAAATTCGCATTTGGTCTTTTGAGTATTTGGTGCATTGGGTATTGAAGATGATGACATTACCCTGAATTCTTCTCTTTTCCAGGTAAAAAAGTCCCAGTCCCTTCAACAGTACCTCCTTCAACAGGCTTTTCAGTCTTTTTTTCCATAGATCTTTCCTTTCTCTATATAAAGGTTCTGTCCTAACTCTTACGCTGACTTTACGGAAGTGGCTATATGAGAAGACCATCAGAATGATGTATTAAATACTCCTTACTTGCTCTCTCTGGATTGCCTAGCTCCCATTTCCTAAAGGAAATAGTGTTTGATCCTCAGTGCTCACTGGATCATTTCTGAGCAATTGCCTTTAATTTGCTTTTTGATATTTTGGAGTTGAACAAACTTGAGTCTAATTCTCTATTTTTGTTTAATTTTTGCTTTTACAACTCTGTGTGGTAAATATTTTCAAAATTCAGAAATGTTGAAAGAATACACTGATCTCTCATATATTTCTACCTACATTCAATAATTAACATTTTACCATCCTTAATTTATCTCTCTCTGTACACACACACACACACACACAGAAAGAGAGAGGGAGGAAGAGAGAGAGAGATAAAGAGAGAGAATCATTTCATAGAAAGGTGTAGACATTATGGTACTTAATCTCAAAATACTTCAGCATGGATCTCCTAAGAGTAAAGATATTTTCCCACAGTATCATTATTATACCTAACAAAGTAATACAAGATACAAAAATTCTATTATCTAATATGCAATCTATATTCAACTTCCTCTACCTACTCAGTCATCTGTGTGATAAACCCTTGATTTCTTTGAGCTTCTGTTTTCTCATTTATAAGATGGGGTTAATAAAACTACTATAAAGAGTAGTTGTAAAGCTTTGAAAAGTTATTCTTTTATTCAACAAACATTTCTAGAGTATCCATTTATGTGAGCCAGCCACTGTTCTAGGGACTGAGGTTAAAGTGATAAAAAAGGCAGACAGAGTCACTGCCATCACTCTAACCAAGGGGAAATCTATGAAAATCTTAAAAGGTCAGGAGAAACCCTCTTATTTATCAAAATTCAAATTAGCAGTTGGGTGGTTAGTCAGAAAAGTCAGTTGAAAGATATATGCATTCCTCATTTTAATTCAAAACATACATGCACATATATTACGAATTTTGTGACATTAGGCCAAAGCCCCCCTTTGGGCATGAGTCTGCTGACTGGAGGTCAGCATTGACTTTCTTGCACACACCACACCCATGATGCACTATTTTAGATTTCCAGTTTCCATTTCTTTAAAATAGAGAGTAAGGATGTCAATAGTCTTGCAGGTAACTCTGCTTTCAAGTGGAAGATTGATTACATGTGTAATATCACATAACAATTTTGTTGTTTCTTCTCTATATTCCTAGACAACTAAAATGACCATAAAAGAACTTAAAAGATTATGATTATTCAGAGATAAAGAGAATAGAGTAGGAGACACAGATATTCAGAAAATGAAAAGTGGAAGGATGGGCCACTGTCTTAACAGAGTATGAGGAATCATATGCCGAGCGCCTTCAAGGAGAAGAGGATGGCGACGAGTGAGACATTTCCCCCTGCAACTCAGGGACTCCAGATTTCATGGCACTGGGTAACCCAAAGGGTGGGTCCAAGGACAGAACAGGTCAGGAGTGAGACACAAGACTGAACACAGAGGAATTAAGCAAAGAATACATATGACAAATGAAAATATCAGCCTCCTTCCCACCCCCTAGAACATGGCAGGTAGAAAATACTACCTCCTCCATCACCTTCAGCACCACTCATGAGGCAGGAGAGTGGGAATCTAAACTTGAAAAACTAAACCGCCCCCTACCAGGCTTTGTGGCTCACCCCTGTAATCCCAACACTTTGGGAGGCCAAGGTAGGCAGATCACTTGAGGCCAGGAGTTCAAGACCAGCCTGGCCAACATGGCGAAACCCCATTTCTACTAAAAATACAAAAATTAGCCAGGCGTGGTGGGGCACGCCTGTAATCCCAGCTACTCAGGAGGCTGAGACAGGAGAATCACTTGAACCCCAGAGGCAGAGGTTGCAGTGAGCCAAGATCGTGCCACTGCATTCTGGCCTGGGCAACAGAGCAAGACTCCGTCTCAAAAAAAAAAAAAAAAAAGAAAAGAAAAAAAGAGAAAAAGAAAAATCAAACCACCCTAGCACCCCAGAAAGACAACTGGCATATTTACATTTGGTGAGGGGAGAGGGAGTCTCTTGATGAAGAGGCCAGATGGTCTGCTTTGTAGTAAAGCCCACCATCAACAACCTCCCCACTCACCCCCACCCCACCGCCCCCCCCACACACACACAGATGTTCCAATCAGCTTTCAATCTAGAGCTTCACTCATATATGAACAGACAACTCAAGATCATAAGTGCTTGAAAAGAAAGACTTCAACATGAAAAGGTGAATTCAAAAGCAATAGCCAAAAAAGAAAAGGATCTTAGAAGAAAGGTAAACAATTAGGTAACACTCAAAACAAACCAAAAAAAATTGCAATTAATATCAGAGAGCTTAGATAATGCATTTGTAAAATAAAAATTGATATTTTTAAAATCATACAACAAGCAGAAGCTCTTAGAACTTAAAACCATGACAACTAGGATGAAATACTTAATAAAAGGAATGGAGAATAATGTCAAAGAAATCTCCCAAAAAGTAGAATCAAAAGGCAAAGAGTTAGGAAACGGGAGAGAAAATACAGGGGACCAACAGCTGACTGCTGGAGTTCTAAAAAGGAACAAAGAACTAGATGAGTAGAAATTATAATAGATACTAGAAGTAATTTTGCAAATTTAAGGGCGTGATCTCAATACTTAAAAGGCCCAGCAAACACCTGCCACAATAATTTTCTGTTAAACCTCCAAATTGCATAATCATGGAGTTAGGGAATAATAGGTATGAAGAGAACGTCATAATTGCATTTGTCAGAGTAGCATCTGACTTTTCTCAAAAGCAACACTGGGTATAGGAGAAAGTGGAGCAATGCTTGTAAAATTCTGCTAGAAAGTTATTTTCAACCTAGAATTCTTCCACTAGACAAACAGGGTGTGCTTGTGTAAAAGTCTAATAATAACACACATGATGAAGCAAGGACTAAAAAACATTACTTCCCATGAGTGCTTTCTAAGGACACTCCTGGAGTACATGCTTTAATAAATTGAGGGGGAAAAATCAAGAGAGGAAGACTGGGAATCCAAAACACACAGGTCATCATTCCTATGTTTTCCTAAGCAAGTCATCAGTGAAAGGAAGTGACCCCTGAACAACAGCTGTGCACCAAGTCCGGAGGGCAGCAGGGCCAGCTCAGAGCAGCAAATGGTTACTATGGCACAAGGCTGTAGGGGTGGCAGAGAGTGCAACTGATGATTTTGAATGTTTACATCATTTTTTTCTGAGTGGCTGACAGATATGTTGAAGCATTTAGAAAAAATTATAAAATGGAGAAGGAGGAAGGAATCCTCACTCACCATAACAGGAAGTCAGCAACTACTGACTGAAATCAATCACAAAACAGCAGTAATGGCACATTGTTAGATACATGGAGAAAAACATCAAAAGAATCAGCTAAAGTTATTGAAAGCGGCTGCCTCTGGGAACCACCTAGAACATCCAGCATATTGCATCTTCATCAGAATTATTTCAGTTGCAAGTGATAGAAACTCAAACTAGTTTAAGCAGAAAGAAGAATGTATTAGCTTACTTAGCTTTTAAAAACGTGGATCGAGATAGCTAGATTCAGGTTTTCAATAACATTTATATAATATCCGCAAGAAATTGTCTCTTGTTCTCCATGTCTCATCTCTCCATCTCCTGCTTTCTTTTCCCTGGATTGGCTTAACTTTCCGGCAGACTTACCCCATATGGGAACAAAGATGACCTCCTGCAGCTCCAGACTTCCAGGCCCTTAGCTTTCAAACTCTAAGAATGATACAATGGCTCAGTCCTGGTAGTTCTGGCAAAAATCCCAGGACTGGCTCTCATTGATCTGGGTTTGGTCATATGGCCAGCCTTGAAGCAATCTCTTTAGCCAGGATACTTTGATGCTATGATGGGCCTATGTCACATTCTCACCCTTGGAGTCAGAAAAATGAGGTCAGCTCCACCTGATATACATGGACTAAGGAGAGTAGTTCTCCAAAATGAAGTTGGGGTATGCGATAGTTCATTTTATTGTCATTTTTACTGTCAACAACTCAGGTACTCAAATATGTGGCCAAACAGTATTCTAGATGTTTCTGTGAGGTATTTTTTAAATGAGATTAACATTTACATCAGTAGACTTTGAATAAAGTAGATTATCCTCCATAATGTGGGTGAACCTCATCCAATCAGTCAAAGGCCTAAGGAGAAAAAAACTGATCTCCCCCAAGAAAGAGGGAATTATGCCAGCAGACTGCCTTCAGGCTTAGGCAGCAGTATCAACTTGTTCCTGGTTCTTCAGCCCGCTGGCCTGCCCGGCAGATTTTGGACTTTCTGGCCCTCCACAATCACATGAGTCAATTCCTTAAGACGAATATATATATATATATATGCATACATCCTCTCTGCTTCTATTACTAGATAGAAAATTGATAGACAAAGAAAATCTACTCAGTGATTGATAGTTTTACTTTAAAATCTACCTACTAAAACAATCAGTTCTATATTAAGTGGGAAAATAGGACACACGTGTCCATAAACTCTCAGTAACAAAAGCCCATGCAAGGGTAAAGGCATGATTCATCCAAAGTGATTGATATAGTTTGGATGTTTGTGCTTTCCAAATCTCATATGGAAATGTAATTTCCAGGCCAGGCACGGTGGCTCAGGCCTATAATCCCAGCACTTTGGGAGGCCAAGGAGGGCAGATTATTTGAGGTCAGGAGTTTGAGACCAGCCTGGCCAACATGGTGAAACCCTGTCTCCACCAAAAATACAAAAATGAGCCAGGCGTGGTGGCGGGCACCTGTAATTCCAGCTACTCCAGAGGCTGAGGCAGGAGAATCGCTTGAACCGGGGAGGCGGAGGTTGCAGTGAGCTGAGATTGAGCCACTGCACTCTAGCCTGGGCAACAACTCTGTCTCAAAAAAAAAAAAAAAAGCAGACATGACATGTAATCTCCAATGTTGGAGCTGGGGCCTGGTGGGAGGTGTTTGGGTCATGGGGGCAGATGCTGCCTGAATTGCTTGGTGCTATCCTTGTGATAGTGAGTGACTTCTTTTGCTGAGTTCACATGAGATCTGGCTGTTTAAGAGTGTAGACAGTGAAAGCCCGTCTCTACTAAAAATACAAAAAATTAGCCGGGCGTGGTGGCAGACACCTGTAGTCCCAGCTACTCGGGAGGCTGAGGCAGGAGAATGGCATGAACCCAGCAGGCAGAGCTTGCAGTGAGCCGAGATCGCGCCACTGCACTCCAGCCTGGGTGACAGTGAGACTCCGTCTCAAAAAAAAAAAAAAAAAAAGAGTGTAGAACCTCTCCCCTCTCATGCATGCACTCCCGCTCTCACCATGTTACACTGCCTGCTCCCACTTTGCCTCCCACCATGATTGGAAGCTTCCTGAGGCCTCACCATGAGCAGATGCTGGGGCCATGTTTCCTGTACTGCCTGCAGAACTATGAGTTAATTAAACCTCTTTTCTTTATAAATTGCCCAGCCTCAGGTGTTTCTTTACAGCAACGTAAGAACAGACTAACATAGTGATTAAGTAAGTACTTATCTTTGAAATGCAGTTTTCTATTTTATTTCAGACATAGAAGATAAAGGCAGTCTAGAGGCTTCACCAAGCCAGGAAGAACAGACGTGGACTAAAAAGTGACTCATGGATGACAAAAGACCTGTAAATAGCAAAAGCAGCTGATGGCACCACAGAAGCTGATACAGCTGACAGGATTCCCAGCCAGGGCTGAGGGCTCAAGTAACCTCTAAGTATACTGAACTTGCCCTCAGGGTTCTCAGAGTTAGCGAGGAATGCTTGTAAGAGATTTTAGGAAACTTTCAACTATTTATTCTTTGGGTTTGTTGTTGTTGTTTGCTTGAAAACAGGATCCTTTTACTAAACTACAGCCAGCATATCTTAGCAAGTGAGAAAATTGATATCAACATTTGGGTAGCATGGGAATTGATTTTTCTTAGGTCTTTGGATAGGGCACACACTACTTTAAGTGAAACTATCTTAAAAATGAATCCAGGTCATTTCAATCTATGACACAAAGGTTATACCATGAAGCTTACTACAAAGCTTTTTCTAAAGGGCAGCTGGGAAGATAACCAACATTCTCCACCTACCGTAAATAACTAGCAATAATAATTTTTAATATTTCATACAGACTGCCTTTCACTGAGGCACAACAACTCTTTTTTAAATAAAAGCAACAATTTCAGGAATTTTAAGTTACTGGCCTTCTAGTCACATCACCTTGCAGTCCAGTCCTTACCAAGAAAAGCTGACATGCTGGTACCATGCCAACACCACCTAAACAGAGCTAACTTCTCATAAAACCTCCCTGAGGAGGCAGAGAGTAAACAGTTTAGATTTCAAACTACTCGAGTGAAACATGCTGCTTACAAAGAAAATATAAATAGGGAACAGAGATGATGACAAAGCAAGTCATAAAAACTAGTGCAACAAACCTAACTTGAAAGTAATTTTCCTTTACTGATATTGTTTGACTATATCCCCACCCAAATCTCACCTTGAATTCCCACGTGTTGTAGAAGGGACCCGGTAGGAGGTAATTGAATCATAGGGACAGGTCTTTATTGTGCTGTTTTTGTGATGGTGATTAAGTCTCACGAGATCTGATGGTTTTAAAGAATGGGAGTCTTCCTGCTCAAGCTCTCTTCTCTTGTCTGCTACCATGTGAGACATGCCTTTCACCTTCCGTCATGATTGTGAAGCCTCCCCAGCCACATGGAATTGTAAGTTTATTAAATCTCTTTCTTTTGTAAACTGCCCAGTCTTGGGTATGTCTTTATCAGAGGCGTGAACATGGACTAATACATATACCAAACAAAAATGCAAAGGATCCCCCACAAATTCAACTTCACTCTTTGCAAAATGTCATAGCTCCAAAATGATCACAATATATAGACAAAATTAAAACTCAAAAAGTGAACAGGAACGATAGAGTGGTAAAAAATGAAGCAGGATAAATAGATATCGTAAACAAAAAGATAATTTAGAAAATAGTAAACTATGAGTATTAAAATGATGAAAATGAATAGATGATATTAGGTAAAAGAATAGTCTAGAAGAACTATGTAGTATAGGAATAGTTTAAAAATAAAAAAATTAAACAATTCTCATAAAGGAAGGAAATAAAATTACAAATAGTTCTAGAAATTCAGAAGTCCCATGATTAACATCCTAACAAGAGGTAAATAAGGTCCCTTGGAGTGACTGTTCATTATTCTCCCCAACTGCTGAAGTTTCAGGGGTTCCTTATTCCTGGACAAATATCCCTAAAGAGATGCACATTGTCCATAGGATACCTCAAAGTAAGGTCTGCACATGCACACATATGTCCATCACAGTGCTATTCATAATAGCAAAGACATGGAATCAACCTAGGTGCTCATCAGTGGTGGATCAGATAAAGAAACTGTTGTACGCTTACAACATGGAATAACTACACGGTCATAAAAAAAGAACAAAATCATGTCCTCTGCAGCAACAGGGATGGAGTTGGAGGCCATTATCCTAAGCGAATTAGTGCAAGAACAGAAAACCAAATACTATGTTCTCACTTCTAAGTGGGAGCTAAGCATTGAGTACACATGGACACAAAGAAGGGATTAGACACTGGGGCCAACTTGAGGGTGGAGAATGGGAGGAGGGAGAGGACTGAGAAACTACCCATCAGGCACTATGCTCATTACCTGTGTAACAAAATAATCTGTACACCAAACCTCCATAACGTGCAATTACCCATGTAACAAACCTGCACACATGTCCACGCTAAAACTAAAAGTTCGAAAGAATTTTAAAAATAAATACAAAGAAATGTAGACCACATTCCCAACTACTACTCAAAACAAAAACAAGAAGAAAAGAAATCACATTACAAATAGCACATACATTGAAGGCAACTAACGTTTTTTTTTTTTTTAAGAGGGAGTTTCGCTCATGTTGCCCAGGGTGGAGTGCAATGGCGCAATCTCAGCTCACCACAACCTCCGCCTCCCGGGTTCAAGTGATTCTCCTGCCTCAGCCTCCCGAGTAGCTGGGATTACAGGCATGCGCCACCACGCCCAGCTAATTTTTGTATTTTTAGTAGAGATGGGGTTTCTCTATGTTGGTCAGGTTGGTCTCGAACTCCTGACCTCAGGTGATCCGCCTGCCTCAGCTTCCCAAAGTGCTGGGATTACAGGCGTGAGCCACTGCGCCCAGCTGGCAACCAACTTCTTAATAGGCTTTTTGGGGAGGAAAAACTGGGCTCTAACAGGGACCTGCTGAAAACCCTATGCTCCTAGAGAGCTGGGCCACCAGCATGAAGCACAGAGACTGGGGGTAACTGGCTATTGAACTGAACAGAGCTGAACTCTACCAGAGACCTCCAGCTTTATGGAAAGTGCATGCTAACAGTGTCATCAGCCTGTCCCTTTAATCTCAAAACACCTCACCAATTTGATTCTCTTCCTCAACATACAGCCTAGAATATGTCTTATCTCAAGCTTCTCAAGCTACAGAAGCCAAGGCCCTTCCGGTTTTTAGCACCTAAATGACAGTAGTGAGGACTAAGATGAGAGGTGGACCAAGGTCACATACTGGAGAGAGCATAAGCAGGACACTAGAGCATCGTACTTGGCAGTGTTTTTCAAAGTTAGGTTGGTGAACGACCTTGCCTCAGAATCTCTAGGGGTGCTAGGTCAAAGTGAGATTCCTGGACCACATCACAGACCTAACAAGTCAGCATCTTGGAGGTACAGCCCAGGAATCTGCATTTTAAAGAAGATCCTCCCCTCACCTCCCACCCCAAATGACTGGTATGCTCTACAACTTTAAAGATGTATTGTCATTAAGGGAAAGTGGAATCAGGGTAACCTTGGGGCGAGCAGCCAAGGAACAAGGAGAAAAAACTGGGGGAGCATCCAACAGCAACAGCAGGGACAAAAGGAGACAAAGCCATAGAAGCAGAAAAGCAATGTGACGCGTCACAGTAAATTTTCTGGACTTAAGTAGGACTTCACTGGAAAAGCTACAGTCCCCTTGCCCCTACAGGCATGCCTCTGCAGCTATTAAAGGCATGGTACTCTGACAGATTACAGCTCCTTGCTAATTAAATTGTAAATCTTGTTTCAACTGTTTAAGAAAATCAAGGACACTAAAATGCAGGCATCTCTAAGCTAGAGTAGAGCAGCTGTCTTATCTTGAAAGAACACAGCACCCCAGCAGAATCTACATCAGAGGGAAAGCAAAGAGTCCCTGGGAGCTGGAGATGAGAGGAGTGA
This sequence comes from Pan troglodytes, assembly GCF_028858775.2. Classification (NCBI taxonomy): domain Eukaryota; kingdom Metazoa; phylum Chordata; class Mammalia; order Primates; family Hominidae; genus Pan; species Pan troglodytes. The sequence continues at coordinate 151,402,793 of NC_072404.2, read as the reverse complement.
GCTTGATAAAGTGCAGTTAAATGTTACCGGAACACTATGTACTAAACAAAGTTTCAGTAACAATCTGACAGCCTGCTTTTCAAATTTAAAGCCTACTCAAAAGGTCAGACTGCCGCACATCTCCAATCTCCTGCTCAATTCTAGATAGCTTCTAAAGGCCTGGGTCTTTCCTGCTTTCTGAACTATAACATTAGTGTTTCTCCATCTACTCATTTTAATACAGTACTCCAGAGCCACACATCCAGAAGGTTCTTCAGAGGTCAACTTACTATGCCTCTACTTTAAGAATGAGCTCAGCTACAAACTGTGTTTACAAAAGGTATCTCTGCTTGTCCTACTAAGTTCATGCCAGGGATTCAAATTAAAATGCTCACATTTTTATTGAAAAGACATTTCTCACACACTCTCACCCAAATGTCAACCTCCTGCGATGGGGAAAAGGGGTGATAAATATTAGTCAAGGAGTTGGTGATGGGAACCTTCTTTTACCTCTCTTCAAGTTTCCATGGGACATCATCAATATAACACACATGACCTCTCCCCACACACTCACTTATTTTATTCCATGGTAAGTGGAATGATCTATATGATGAGTGAGTTTGGAAAAGAAACAAAGCAGGCATTCTTCAGCCTTATTTTCCCATTTCTCTGCTTGCCGGCAGACACCTCTGGTCTGATGCTCTGTTTCATCAGGATTGCAGAGATGTCCATGGTTTTCTAGCCCTACCTAGGTAGGTGAGTCTCCCCAAATTGGAGAAAGGAGCCAGGAAATTATTATTGCCATATGCCTGACCCACATTCTCCAAACTAGCCTTTATTACTAATAAAGGGGCTATTTGGAATTTCATCTGCCTTACTCGTTATCTCTCTCATAATTGGTTCAGAACTAGGTGGAAAGAAAGTGCAGTAGTGTATAGGTTGCCCTCAAGTCCCCAACATTGGGCTTCTATTATACTTTCGGTTTAGGAAAGACTCAGCATAAACCTTTTTGGTTAGAGGAATAAAGGGGATCCTCTCAGCCTAATGCCAATAATTCACGCTGTGGAGGAGAATCACCTCCTAACACAGCTACGTTACATGCATTTGAGGGTGATTATTGGTAGAAAAACAAAAACAAACCAAAAAATGCGCAGTTGCACAGGACTTATGTAGGTACGTAGGTAAAAATTACTATTCCATTGTAGACACTATTGCTCTGTGATCTACCCTTTATTTTTGGTTGCGAGTGGACTAAATATAGGTGCTCTGTTTGCCATTTCCATAATGTTTGCATTTTCTCGCCTCCAGACCTTCACACACACCACCACCCATGGAATGGCCTCTGTTGGGGCCACGATTGTTCACATGGAAAACGCCTGCTTATCCTTCAGGACTTATTTCAGATTTTAACTCACCCTGATCTTTTCAGAGTTAAATACTTCTTTGTCTTACTATAGGATCTCATGTATAACTCTATTAGTGTGTGTGTGTGAGAGAGAGACAGAGAGAGAGAGAGAGAGTCCTGCTCTGTCATTCAGGCTGGAGTGCAGTGGCACAATCACGGCTCAGCAGCCTCAAACTCCTGGGTTCAAGCGATCCTTCCACCTCAGCCTCCCTAGTAGCTGGGACCACAGGTGCATGCCGCCACATCCAGCTAATTTTTTTTTCTGGTTTCTGTTTTGGTTTTGGTTTTGGTAGAGATGGGGTCTCCCTATGTTGCCTAAGCTGGTCTCAAACTCCTGGGCTCAAGCGATCCTTCTGCCTTAGCCTCCCAAAGTGCTGGGATTACAGGCCCTCACTTTTTTCACGTCTTTCCCTCCTCTCAACACCTGCACCATTACACTGAGAACTCTGGAAAGCATAACCATCTTTTATATCATCTTTATCATCCCCAACCCCTAACTCAGTGCCTGGCATATGGTAATGCATAATAAATATGTGAGGAGTGAGAGGCAAGTAAAAGAAGAAAAGAGACAGAGACATGGGCACAGATACAGAGAGCCAGGTAGAAGACAGAAAGAGAGAAACAGGGATAAAGACACACACAGAGGGACCAGAAAGGTGGAGAATAGGCATGCGGGGGGATAAAAAGAAAGGAAGAAAAGAAAAATAAAGTCATAACCACATAGTCTCCCTCCTCCTACCAAAATACTTGCTAAGGTCTTACTGAACTCTAAGGATAGCTATGAATGGGAGAAAACTGGCCAACACAACCAAGGACCATGACAAATGTAAGTGGCTGAAAAGCAAAGGTGATGCTTTGAAAAACTCTGCCTAGAATCCAAGCAGATCTGCAGAACCGCACTCTTGTTGCTAGCCCAAGGGTAGGAAGAAGAGAGAGCTTACGTGCAAAAGGTATACATGAACCCTCCCACAAGTGGAAGCTTTCTATTTCGACTGTGCTATGAAGAAATGATTTATCTGCTTGCTAACAGCATTTCCCAATCCTTCTTGTTTCATTATTGATATAAAGAAGAAAAGAGTTTAAACTGATTCATTTTTTCTTTTGACCTCTAAACCACATTCGCTTGCTTGCCTGATTGTGGAACTTTCAGGAGATTATTTAAACTTTCAGATTTGCATCATAAGGTACTTTTTCTGTAGGCATGCCATAAATCTGTGAGATGAACTGTGATTCATTCCTGTAGGTGTTAGTATGTCATTATGTAAGCATTGCCAATAATGAAAAAAATTACTAGCAAATGTTATGGCAAAGAACAAATAAAAGCAGCTATATCTAAGTATTATATCTCTATATTATAATAAAAGATGGGCTGTGTATAAAGAAGTAATTTATAACAGCTCACAAGCAACTCAACATTTTTCAGATGATTATCAGCCAAATTATCATGTACCAAATAGGAAATTAAACAAAACAAAAAGTCATACATAGAAATAACCAATTAGACACTCTCCTCTTTACACTGTTTTCTGAAATGAATTGGATTATTTCTCCACAAAGACATAGTAGGCTCACTAAGGAGGACCACGATATGTACAAAGCATTTCCCATGTGTACCACAGCGTGTCTGTATTAGGCAGTCAAATCCTAGTGGCCAAGACCTAAGTAACTCCTTGGTTAGCATTTATGACTACAGTGTGTGTCAATAGGCTTTTATGTTTCTTTGTTGGTTGTTGTTGTTATTTTGGAAAGGGGAGCTATTTTGTTTCATTTTGTTTGTTTTGTTTCAAACTCTATGCACCCAACATTTATTAGCAGCTCCTGTTTGGCCAATATTGAGCTATGCCCTAAAGAAACTTTTTAAACGTGAGTAAGGCTCAAACCCTGTATTCAAGGATCTCATAGGTCTTTCGATTTTGGCAGTGCTACAAATACAGACATTCTGTCTGCTGCTAGCCTAGGCCCCCATGGAGCCCCTGGGAAACTTAACAGAGAGCAGGCATAGAGGCCCAATCTGCCACCCTCACCCTCTCCCTTTATCATGAAACCTACCTGTCTCACCAGTTTCAAGTGACTCTTCCAACCCTTATTTTATTTACCTTTGTGTCAATGCCATTTGTCTATTTCCAACATCCCTCTAAGCAGATCATATGTGTTTTAAGTACAAAAATAGGTCTTACTTATTTTGATGTCATCTAGAGCAAGGAATTCAGTGTGTAGATTAACAAACTGTTTCCATCTGTCTTACCTTCCTAATGGTATCATGAGTTCTTTGAAGAAATAAACATTTTTTGGTGATAACCAAATACCTCATACAAAAATATTTGGTTATCACCAAAAAAAAAGAGAGCACTTCAATAATGGAAGGTATTATATAACATAACTATTAAGACTAGACAATCTCAGGGTGGAGGAAGACCTTCAGCTCTTATTTTGAGGGGTAAGGGGAACTGAATTCTCGTGCTCTGGACCTAAAGTTGCCCCCTCCATCAAAAATGTTTGGTTTGTCAAATTCATGGGTGGAGAATAAGGGAATTCCCCAAGGTGTGTATGAGCATTGCAGAATAATGGTTCTTAAGTGTGTAGGGCTCATGAGTGGGCTTTAGCCAGTTCATTAACATGTACCCAAAACATGTTTGTGTGTGTAGATGCATTTTTCAATGCAATTATTACATAGCTTGGACTAGATACTCAAGGGAATCTATGACTTCAGATAAAATTAGGAACCCCTGCTGTTGGATAATCTTAGCATAAGTACTGTTTTTCCCTAAAAATCATTGGAGAAAATGTTCTTCCATGAATTAAAGTGTCCAGAAAGAGCATTATACATGCGGTGAATATCACACTTTGTAAAACCAAATAATAATAATAATTAAAAACAGAGAACTCAGAAAGAAGAGAAATGCCTTATACCCAGAGGCACAAAATAGTAATGTGCCCTCTGAAACAAACAATGACTAAAAGCCAACACATGCTTGTTTTAACACCCGGGTTTGAGATATATTAGGAAAAAAAATGTCATCGTAATTAACCTTCTACCTCCCATCCATATTCACGGGGAGAAGAATAAACAAAAGTTTAGCAATTGCAAAACTCAGGGAGCCAGATATACCCAACTATTTCCTTCAAGAAAATTTTATCACTGCTTTCCATTCTACTCAAATGATCACAGTATAGCCTAGTACAGAAAGGAAAAGATCGCTGACCTACTGCTTTTATATAAACTAATTTCTTCCTTATGTCTTATTCCTTTACAAAGCAAATTGAGCCGGGCACTGTAATAGGTGCTAGAGGTAGAAAAGACATCCCTAACATCAGGGAGTTTGCAATTTGAAAGAGAACAAGATAAGGAGGCAAAAAGTCAAATAAATAAAATGGTTTAAATGGTTATATGTTATGTTCAATGCTATTGTGGAGACAAACAAGATTCTTAAGTTTAGAATAGTCAAGGAAGATCTTTCTAAAGAAGTGTTACTTAAGCTAAGACAAAGATTGTTAAGAAGAGCTGTAGACATACATAGAATGAGAAAAAGATTCTACAGATGAGAAAAGAACATGTTCAAAGACTATGAAACAAGACAGAGCATGGAATTTTTGAGAAAGGAAAAAGAAGAATGGATGAAGTCCATCCACTAGGGAAAAGAAAGTTAAGACATATGATTGAAGAAGGGATGAGATTATGAAAATCCTAGAGATGATGGTTTAAACCTCAGACCTTGTTCTAGGTACAACGGCAAGTCCCTGGAGAGTTTTAAGCAGGCCTGGAGGTGACCTCATACAATTTCTGTTTTAAGTACATTACCTTTAATAATATGAGAAGAATAAATTAGTGTGGGAAGACTAAGAGATATTGATCTGGAATAAATGGTAGCAATGGAGTTCAAAAAAAGGGAGATTAGGGCATATTTAAGAAATATAACAAACATAATCTTCTGATAGATGAGATTTGTGCAAGAAGAGAAAGGAAGGAATCAAATATCATTCCTGGGATTCTTGGAGTAGCCAAGAGGATTGTGAGGCCATTTGCTGAGATTGAGATTTGTGGGAAGTGTTAACAATCCATTTTGAACTTATAAATTTTGCCATATCTGTGAGACACTCAGGTGGAAATGTCAAGTAGGCAGCTGGATCTGCAAGAATGGAGTTCTGATGAGGGATCAGGGCAGAAGGTATGTTTGGTAGTCTTTAACATTAGGACCAAATTTGTTTGGTATTTGAATCCATAGAATAGATGAAATCCATCTAGGGAGAAAAATCAGGAAAGGGAAAAGGGTCCGTAAGAGCTCCCCAGAAAACAATCATTTAGAGGATTAGTTGAGCAGGGGAAGCAGGCAAGGGAGTCTGAGCAGGGGGTGCTGGTGAAATAGGAGAAAGCCAGAGGCATGAGGAGCATTAAAAAAGGAGAATTCTTCAAGAAGTGGTCAAGTGGATTAGATGCTGCTAAAAAAAATCACGTTAGATAAGAATAGAGAAATGTCTACTAGATTTAGCAAAATGAAAATCACTTTCTACCTTGACTTTGACAATGGTTTCAGCAAATTGGTGGTCACAGTAGAAGCCAACTATAATGGCTCAGGGAGGAGATGAGAAATGAAGAAGAAATTTCTATAATGGCTGCACAGACAATGGTTGAAGTCTGACCAGGAAAAAATGCAAAGAAACCCCCCAGCCCGAAAGGTCAAGGAGTTGGTTCAAGTCCTTGCTTGTTTGCTCAGAGAGCCTAGAAAATGTTTGTGTGCAGCTGAGATGAGCTGATTGAAAGGAAAAGATGACTAAAGCAGGAGGAAGAGAACATAAAGAAACAAAGTTCTCAATAAGGTGAGCTGGCATAGGATCCAGAGCACACAGGGAAGGGCTGACCTTTAACAGGATGGCAGTCAGTCTGGTCAGGCAGTCAGTCTGATCATGTGATATCTCACAGCTGACCCCCTTCCATAGGTTCCCAAATCAATAAAACTCTGTTATCTTGAGCAAATCAGTCTCTCTACATCTCAGCATCCTCACCTGTAAAATAAAGGGCCTGAATAGCAAAATTTCTGAGATATCTTTTAGCTCTAACTGTGATACTGTAAGAAGCCTCACGTAGAATGTCCATTTGCTCAGGCACATCAGTTTGTCATTATCCCCAATGTTGATTTGACTTAAAACATACCTTAAACCAGTGCTTTCCAACCTTTTACACATCAAGGTCATGTAGAAAATGATAACATACTTTATGGCATCGTGGGGGAAATGGAGGGTATTTGGGGTCTTGCTGAGGCTGCCCATGGCCTGGGGTCACCAGCTATGAAATCTCAAAAGAAAACAATACCATGATTTTGGCTTAGTCTGTGACAAGGTGAATGTATCAGTTAGGCCTCTCTCAGATATAGAGAATAAAAATAAAAATAAAAAACAAGCCAAGCTAACATAAGCAAAAATGTAAAGAATTTATTTTAATAACACAAGGGTAATTTAATGCAAGGGACCTCAGGACCAAAATACAGCCTGGTCTGGGGACAGATTGGAACCAAGAAATAGCAAGCCATTGACAACATGGGTTCCTCCCAGGCACCTCTTATGGCAGCTTCTCTCTGCAGCCTGCTGCACTCTTCTTTCTCACCATACTAGTGCTCTCTGATACTCCATATACATGGTATGTTGTCATCCCTCCCAGGTTCAGAGACTCTTTCTCTCTGTCCCAATTCCAGATTCCTGAGGAGGAGACTTTGGCCCAACTTGAATCAGGGATGCATGCCTGGTCTAAACAACCGAGGCCAGAGGAGCTACTTTGCATAAAATGGCTGCCAGAAAGACACTGTGCACTGAGCACACACACCTAAAAGATATTGCTATATTCAACAGGACACTTTCAGTCATCTTGATTATATTATGTCCCCTTGATTCTGATATATCAGCCATTGTAAAAAAAAAAAAAAGAAAGAAAGAAAAAAGAAAGAAAGAAAAGGAAAAAAAGCACCAATTTACTGACAATCTTCCAGAAAAAGCAAATACTATATTAATTATATATTTTAAGAACCTATAAAAGTTTACATTTATTCATACCATTACACACCTCTTTCTGTGCCAATATCAATATGACCATCAAAAGTAGGTTCTAAGCTTCTTTTACAAAGTATAAAAATAATTCTGAGTCTCTTCTAGATCATAATGATATTCTGATTTTCATTAGCAATGCCCATTGTCTTGACAGATGTAGCAATTTTAGTATTGGTAATATAATTTAACAGCACATTAAAGAATCTGCTATTTTGTCTACGTTTCCTCTTTAATTATACTTATAGAATTTTCTAAGTGAATTACATATCGCTGGACTTTAAACTGCTTTTCTTGAAAGTCAGCTAGAAGCTTTTATCTGATATTCTGAGCTTCAGTGATAAAACTTCAAAAAACTGGTTTTACTCACCTCTTTCTTACAGCTTTGAAAATTCTATGATGCATTCTGAAAAATCTGGCATTCTCTGAAGTCTTTAATTGCATTGCCTGCTGTGGGATAGACAGTCTTCCGTATTCACAGTAACTCTGTTTCAATGCTGCACTATGGGGGAAACCCGTTTGAAAATATTTTTGTTGCTGTTTTACAATGACACTTCTAAATTAAATTGAGATAGCGTGCACCAGTGGTGCTCCCAGTGATACTAAATCAAATGAAGTGAACACCTCCCTTCTGGGCCTGGTAAAGTTGCCACATGCACACATGCAAGCAAAAGTAACTTGTTAGGTTCCCTGGCTAGCACCTGCAGAGCCTCTTTTGAAAGCTCTTAAGACCCATCCTGATTTCAGACATATCAAGATATGGAAAATGTGCATCTTGCAATCAAGCAAATATGTCACTTTCTTTTATTGAGAAGGAATGCATGCTACACTTTTTTTTTAAACTAAGTGTGTCACATGGTTTAATTCATTTAATTCTCACAACAGTCTGACAAACAAAATGGCTCTTATACCCATTTTGTAAATGAGGAAACTGAGGTTGTAAGATTAAGTAATTTCTCTAAGACCAACCAGCTAGTAAGTCATAGAGCCAGAATATGAGCCCATCCTATCTGATGCAAAGTCCCGTGTGTTTGTTTAATCAGTATATGCAAATGAGTCTTAATTAATTGTGTAATAGACAGTCATTAAGATTAATGAATAAAATAAACTATAACATTAGTAACATAAATGAATATGCTTTGCTGTTATTCAATTAACTGAGCTAGGGCTGTTTTCCCAAGAAATGTGGACAAGGCTACCACAGTAACTACTGTACATGTCAATATCATTCCTGGTACAACTTGGGTAAATCGCTATTCACATGTACTTTGTTTTCGCATCCATCTTTAAATTCATGGAAGCATTTCTAATAATAGTAATAAGTGGGAAAACAACTTGCAGTTAGGGTTCATGAGGAGCCCAGTTCCTTCCCTCAGGTCTGAAGTGACAATGGCTTCTCCTAACCCAATTGACCAAAGCAGACCACTGTTGAGCCACTGCCTGAGCTGTTACAGGACAGCACTACCCTCTCCATTGCTTTCACAGGGAAGGGGACAGAGCAAAAGGATATAAAAAGTGTCTTATCACTTAAGGTCAGTGGTCCTTTCAATTTAGGATTCTGCCTCTAGGAATGGTACCAAGAAGTGGTGTTTGGGACCCCAAGGTGTAGCCTCAGAAAGTGTTAGAAGACAACTCCAAGCACTGTAGCTTTCCTTAGGAACATTAGAATTCTCCATGAGCTTATTTCTTCTTATTTGTCAGGTAACAGTGATGCTTCCTCATCCTAACACATCATCATTTAGTGAGCAAGGCCTTATTCTAGTGAAGGAGTTAAGACTATGACACCCCAAAATACGCTGCTCTAGCATATTGACTATTTTGAAATAAAGGCACTTAAAAAAATAGTAAGTACAAAAGGATCACTCTAATCTCCATTCTGTTTCTTAAAAGCAAGAGACAAAATTCCCATGTGAAGGAGGTCCCCCCTATACCAGAAAGAAAGCAACAATCTTATCAAGAATAGAAAGTTGAAGCCTAGGGAAGTTTATACAAGCAAACCTTGTTAAACTAACTCTTATTTTCCTGGTCACGTCTCTACCCAATTAGCTAACCTAGCCCAAGCCCCTTTACTTATCACATTTTCACAACTTGCTTTTCTTTGTCCAATTCAGTATGTAAGCGATGGGCTCTAACTGCTCCTTTGGGTCTTCATTTCCTTATGAGGTCTCCTGTGCCACATAAAGCTTGTATAAAATAAACGTGTGTACTTTTCGTCTATTAATCTAGCTTATGTCAACTTAATTCTTGGGCCCAGCCAGACCCTAAGAGGAAGGAAGTAGAAATTTGCCTCCCCAACACTGGCCACAGCTGAAGGCAGATAGAAGATGACATCCCAGACCCAGACACCACCAGCCACTCCCCACTGTGGTCCAGAATTGCCCCTTCACCAACCATGCAGAATAGCAAACCTCTTGCCTCATGAGTAACACTAAATAAATAAAGCTCACAATTAATGTTATAATTACAGCTGGAGGAATAATTTGCAACCTGAGTGTGGTAACTCACCCAGGGTACCAAGAGGCTCATAGTATTTACTTTCCTGATTCTGGAGAGCCCATCCTGTAAAGCTTTGTTGACTTTCCAAATGCTGTGGTTGGGTTTTTTATTTAATAGATCATTCAAAGAACTCAAGAAGAAACCCATTATGATTGCTTACAGAACTCAATAAAAGACACAAAAACCTGTATATGTGAGTTTTCAATTTGTTTGCCTGGTTTCTCATTTACTTATAGACCCAGAGACTGCTCCAATTCACCATCTTTATGCTCATCTCCCTGTTAACTTATTTCCATTTCCCTGGTGCTAGTCATGGTAATCTGCGTGGCTTCTATGTTGAAACCAGCTGCCCCCAGTTGACTTACCCTGTTCTTTCATTCATTTTTTTTTCATTCATTTGTGCTATAAACATTTATTGAGTCCCTACCACAGCCCAGGTCCTGCTAAGTATGTTTATCTGTGTTACTAACTCACTGGGAACATTGAAATCACTTCAAACAGACCCTAATTTTTTATTTAACAATGAATGGAAAATCAGTTCTATTTTTCCCCAGAATCCCAGTTGACTTTTGAGTTCCCCCTTGGAGCCTCCTTAGAATGGAGTCTAGCTCTGCCCCCTCCTTATGTCATCATCCCTGCTGTTCAAGGAGAACTCAGCAGTTAGAGGATTGTGGATTTTGGCATTGGTCAAATCTGACCCACATTTATCCCACTTACCAGATGTAAGAACAGAAACACGTTTTATAAATTCTTCAAGTCTCCATTCACTCATTTACCAAATAGGACAATCACATCTATCTCACAGCGTTGTTCAAAGGCTCAAACAAGTTACTACAAGTATGCAAAGAGGCAGCCAATAAATGTTACTTCTCCAATACATATCGCTTTCTTATTTACATGTGCTCCTTATTTATATTCTGTTATATATTCATTCATTGTAATTTAGTGAGCACCTATTTTACATGCTAGGCTGTGAGGAAACAGTGGGAAACAAACTGTCAGGGAGGAAGCACATTCCATGGAGTTGTCTGGAGCAGATAAACTCTATGCAAATAAATATAAAGAGAGCTCAACATTTTTCTATTTTTAAAATAGAGCAGAAAGTGACAGCTTCAAAATTTCTAAATAAGAAGGGCTTAGAGGCCATCTGGATGGAATGGAGACTTGCATTAAGCTGTATTTGAAAAGCAAGCTAGATTTTTTACTAAGAATCTATGTACATGGGACAGGTGGGCCCATCGGCCAACTCTTTTGGTAGAGAGTACCTCCTTCTGCCTAGACCTAAATAGTCCAGGCCACTGCAGACCTTCTCCCTTGCACAGCTGAGTTTTAGCCTGTCCTGACTGATGAACCAGGAGAAAAGAAGGCTCCACCACTTCCCACATCCCTGTCCAGAGTCCCCAGCTCTCCTTCTATACTGGCTCCCAGGAAGACAACTAGTTTCCCTGGTGATAAACTTCTCCGCCTGGCTGTTGATGACAAGACCCCTAAAGCAACTTCCTTCAACCGATTACCACTCAACTCTACCTTCTACTCACATTTTCATTGCTTATTTTGCCACTCATTTCTTCATTTAATATTGATGACAAACCCTTTTTCTTTATTATTTCCTTTATGTTGAATTTTCCAATGTATAAATGAATTAACTGTAAGGGTATATAACATCTGTTAATTGTTTTTTTTAGGCCACCAAATATATTTCACATGCATTATCTCATTAAACTCTTATGACAACCCTGAGATGTAGGTATTATTACTCCTTGTATTTTGAAAATTTAAAAAAAAAAAACAAATATTAACCTATCTGGCTGCTGTGCTATCGTAAAAAAAATGAAAATTCAAAATAAATAAACAACAAATCTTAGAATCATTAATATGTAGGAAGGGTTTTCAACTCCAAATGCTCTTCTCATTATCCCAATATTGAAGAATTACCACAAATACTCTATAAACCATTTCACAAATTTAATTGGATATAAAAGCAATACATGCAATTGCCTGACTGATACATGCACTAGAATTCCCTTTATTTTTCTTTTGTTAGAAATGTGGTCCTGAGCACTTGGACATCTACTATTCTGCAGGGAACAGTTGAGTCTAAATTTTGAAAAGCAATACCTCAATTAATTTACCTCTTCAAGGGGCCATTTAGTCTTATATCTTCTTAAGCATGGGTAGGCCAGAGGACTTTGTAAAAGTAATAGAGTACAATTATAACCATATACATCAATTCTTCATGTCTACATTGTATTTATTTACTGATGAAGCCTTTTCCCCCTACTGTCAGCATCGTATCTTTAGTACAGGTTTAGAAGAGAATTGTAGTCTCCTCTGACTCATACATCACTAATAAAATTGCTAGCAAAGATCCAATTCTCAATTACAAGCACAAAATAGTGCTACATTTTAGCATACAGCAAGCCCATCTATCTTAACAACTATTCTCCAGCACTGATGTATTTCATCTGGACAACTCAAGTTATTGGAGACCTTGCAAGTTCCCCTAACATATTATTAACTGGTATTGTTCTCTTCGATCTTCAATTTGTGCCTCATGTCATAAAATCAGTAGTGACCAGTTTTTAAGCAGATTTTTTAAAAGGATATGTAACTTTGACATTGACACCTCACTACAAAGATGAGAAGACCTTAGCAAACTTGGAAAGAAAATTACCAAAATTTCATCAGTCAGGTTTCCTGTGGCAATAACCTACTATTTTATTCTCTCCCACCCTAGTAAACATCCAACAATGTAGCATATCTAAAACATCACAATATAAATGCCTGTCTTAGTCTTCTCAGGGCTCTATAACAGAATACTACAGACTGGGTGGCTTAAACAACAGACATTTATGTCTTACAGTTCTGGAGGCTAGAAGTCTGAGATCAGGGTGCCAGCATGGTCAAGTTCTGGTGAGGGCTCTCTTCCTGCCCTACAGATGGCTGCCTTCTTGCTGTGTTTTCACATGGAAGAGAAAGACAGCGAGTGAGCATGAGCGAGAAAGAGAGAGAGAGAGAGAGTGAGAGAGAGAGAGAGCAAGCATGCAAGCTCTCTGGTCTCCTCTTATAAAGGCACTAATCCCATCATGAGGATCCTACCCTCACAACTTCATCTAAACCCAATTACCTCCCAAAGATCCCATCTCCAATACCATTACTTCCAAGTTAGGTCTTCAACATATGAATTTGGAGGGGACACAAGCATTTAGTCCATAATAATGCCCTTATAAACTATGCTATAATCTGTCTGAAAGGCTTTAAATTACTGGCAATATTACTGGTTTGTGCACAACCTTAAACATACACTGAGTATCACTTTGCTAATCACAGTGTCAACAAAAAGCCACGGTAAGATTGGAGAGGAAGGGTAGAAGAAGAAAATGCATTAGGATCATTTAAAAAATAGACAAAGTCTAAGTCCAGGGACCTGGAATCTTAGAAAAGCTGTGCCACAAATTCCGTACTCTTAAACTACATCTTTTACTTGGGTTGCATCTTGCCTACCAGAAAAATGAGTGGACCAGGATGACCTCCAAAGTATCACTAATTTTAATAAATAAAGATTCTACAATTGTCTGAATAATGTATATCCTGAAATTATTAAGAAAACATACCATGAACATGATTGAAAAAAACTTTACAAAGAATTTACTGCGGCCAGGCACCAGTGGCTCATGCCTGTAATCCCAACACTTTGGGAAGCTGAGGCGGGCGGATCACTTGAGGTCAGGAGTTCAAGACCAGCCCGGCCAACATGGCGAAACCCTGTCTGTACTAAAAATACAAAAATTAGCCAGGCATGGTGGCACACACCTGTAATCCCAGCTACTCGGGAGGCTACGGCAGGAGAATCACTTGAACCCGGGAGGCAGAGGTTGCAGTGAGCCAAGACTGCACTACTGCACTCCAGCCTGGTGACACAGCAAGACTTCATCACAAAAAAATAAAAATAAAAATAAAAAAAAGAATTGACTGTGAACAAAGCAGATAAGTGAAATAGTCATCTTGCTAGTTTATCTTTTTATTTCTAAAGGGAAGGGTTGAAGTGAGAACAAAACTTTTCCATTTGGAAAAAATTAACTCTTTAACTTGGAAAAAATTAACTCTTTAACCTACGAAATAAGAATATATAATCTACAATAAAAATAATGCTTGCCATTTGTTGGGTGCCTACTCTATGCTAGGCACTTTACAGACTTAGCTCATGTAATCCTTAAACAACTCTGCAAAGCAGACCTCATCATTTCCTTCTCTGTGTTCCAGTCACGCTGACCTCCTACCAGAGCCTCATATGCACCAAGCTCACCTCCACATCTCCTAACTCATGGGTCTGGCTTCCTCTCCTCATTTGGGACTCAGCTCAAATGCCACATATCCTCTTTTCCCTGGTTTCCCTGACTAATGTACCAACTCTGCCTTTACCCCTAGTCACTTTCTATCCCATTGCCCTCTATTCTTCACACCACAAATCACTATGTGAAATTACTTTGTTTGCATGCATATTTTTCTCTCTCTCCATTCCGCAATCTCTCTACAATGTCAGCTCCAGGAAGGCAGGTACTTAGCCTACACATAGCTATGTTCCCAGCACTTAAAACAGTGCCTGTGGCCGGGCGCCATGGCTCACGCCTGTAATCTCAGCACTTTGGGAGGCCGAGGCGGGCGGATCACGAGGTCAGGAGCTCGAGACCATCCTGGCTAACACGGTGAAACCCTGTCTCTACTAAAAATACAAAAAATTAGCCGGGCGTGTTGGTGGGCACCTGTAGTCCCAGCTACTCAGGAGGCTGAGGCAGGAGAATGGCGTGAACCTGGGAGGCGGAGCTTGCAGTGAGATAGCACCACTGCAGTCCGGCCTGGGCGAAAGAATGAGACTCCGTCTCAATAAAAAAAAAAAAAAAAAAAAAAACAGTGCCTGCTTAGTTAATATTTGTTGAGTGAATGAATGTCATTCCCACTTTACAAATACAGAAACCAAGGCCCAGAGAGGTTTGATGACTTGCCCAAGGCCACACCCATTGAACCAGGAATTCAAGTCCAAGGTTGCCTAGCCCCAACATACATATTTTTTCCAGTGTTTCTTAAGTCTACAGAGTAGAGGGCATAAGCATTGTTTTCAGTTTTCTGTTTTTGTGATAATCTAAAATAGAAATGCAGGCATGTTTAAATGATACAGATCACCTTATCACCTTGTAAATGAATACTGCTGCAAGATTTTAGGGCTTACATCTAAAGTTTGCAAATAGGTTAACACTGTCTAAGCAAATACATCAATGAGCCTTTTCCTCAAGAATAAATGATGTCATGATATATTGTAGGAAACAAAAGTTTTATAATAGCTCAAACAGAAAAAAAAGATGAGGAAAATTGAATTACCACATGACTCACACTGATTTCAACATATCAAACTCAAATGAATCTGCATCATAGCATCTAGCATTGTGGTGCATCAAGCAGCATTGTCTAAAAATGGTCCTAGGAGCTCACTAGGTTGCCTGGATTACAAGTTCTGAGTTAACTGGAACTGCACCAACCCCAGTTCGGTGACCAGCCTCCCGCAGCAGGAAGGTCTGTACCCAAACCCAGCTCCACAATGGCCCCCAATGGCCCTAGGCAGCTGATTTCCCAGATAACTCTTATAGTACTGGATCCAAGTCCAGATATCCTAATTCTTTGAGTAGTATATTTGGCTTCTGACATGGTGACTTCATGTTTATACTATAAAAAAGTAAAGCAATAAAAAGCAAAGAACCTTTATTAAAACATACAGCTGCAGCATGTCCAGCAAAGTCTGCTATCCATAACACATCTCCCTCCATGGACAACCACAGGCTTTCTTCCTTGCTGACTCTTTCCTTGTAAGTTTCCCCAATGAAGCCTATTTCCTATTCATCCTAGCTGGTGTTGTGAAATTATTTTTGAGCCCTATTGCAGGACAGAGAGTAATCATGATAGGACTCATCTTGAATGACAGGTGATAGCAAAAAAGACATTTATTCAGCACAAGTACCATATTCACATGACAAAAGGTAATTTAATTTTCAACAAGCCAATATTAAGTAAACTTTGTAGATTTGGATTCTATTGGTTTTAAAGGAGATATATTTAACTTGTAACTTTGATTTAGGCTACAATTATATAAGAGCTATAAGCACAAAGTATTCATATCTGGTTCTATATTTATTGACATTTAATCCATGTCTTAACAAAACACTTAAAATAATACCAGAGGTTATAAGACATTGTTCTGTTTGTAAGTTCTGGTCTCTGCTCAAGTTCAGATTAGTAACTGTAAGATTTCAGCAAAAAACATTTTGTTTATCCACGGTAAGAATAATCTAAGATGTTACATCTAGGTAAAAATAAGTTTCTATTGTACAACAATGGTTATTGCCTAAGTAGCACTCTGAACATTTGAGCATGAGAAAGCCTATATTAGGAGGATGTTATTCATCACCCAATATGAGAAGTTATTGAACTGACTTTCCCTCTGTGGTCATGAATTGTACTGAGTCACTTGTACCCACTTGGTGCTCCTAGAGATTGATGGGGGAACCCCTTGAGACAAAACTTTTCTCACATCCAAACTACTCGGGCAAATTCGACCTTAGGAGATTTACAGGTTCACCTGGAACATGGGAAAGGAATAGACATACTACAACCCTACATCATTACTGGATGACTGATATGGTTTGGCTGTGTCCCCACCCAAGTCTCATCTCGAATTGTAATCTGAATTATCACCCTATTGTGTCAAGGGAGGGACCTGGAGGGAAGTGATTGGATCATGGAGCCAGTTTCCTCCATGCTGTTCTCTTGATAGTGAGTTATCATGAGATCTGATTGTCTGATAAATGTCTGGTGCTTCCCCCTTCTCTGTCACTTTCTCTCTCCTGCCACCGTAAGACATACCTTTCCTCCACTTCCCCTTCCACCATGATTGTAAGTTTCCTGAGACTTCTCCAGCCATGCAGAACTCTGAGCCAATTAAACCCCTCATTTACGAATTACCCAGTCTCAGGTAGTATCTTTATAGCAATGTGAAAACAGACTAATACAATACTGAAAAATATTCCGAGTTTCTTTACGGAATCAAGCAGTCCCAGATCCATTTTATGATGCCAACATTGAATTCACTGAAGAAACCTAGAACAGTGTAAGTTACATTAGACACTAGAACCAAACCAAGGAATATAAAGATAAAGGATAGAGTCTCTGGATGCCTTCAGGTTTTGTCCTTCATTAGAGTTTATTTACCAAATCTACAACCCTTGGTCCCCTTTCTACTTCTCCCTTGGCCTTTAGGAGGCTCTTGATAAGCATGTAATCACTTGGAAATGAAGCTATAATCACTGCATCTCTTCTCAAGATGAAATTGAGTTCTTCTCTCATTTGTTTTTCCATAAATCATTTGAGCTTTTAAGTTTTTCAGCAAGCATAATTCATAAATGCATGTGTTACTGAGGTTCTCAACATAATTTTAAATCTATAGCTGAATAAGCTGACATAGCGATGTTCTGAAGATATCAGATCTCACTACTGATCATCTCTTGGCATGCTGTGTTCACCCCGTGTCCTATCTATATATATATTCTTCCAAAGAACTAACTTATTAAGTCAAAGTGCCAGGAGATGACAATATTTAATCCACTGCTGTTTGTTTACAGTAGTTGATTTGTGTATAGAGAGGCAGCCAAATATTATATTAATATATAACATCATCAAAATACATAACATGTCAAATTCTATTTTAATATGCTGATTACTGTTGTTTTAAAATATCCAGATATTTACCAAATGCAATTAAGGCTTACATGTACTTTAAATGAAGCATCTGTTTTGCACTCATTTAGGAGAGGGTTTGTAGTAATTGATTTCCTGTTTTGCATTGAATGAGACTAAACAGACCAGTAGAAAGCTCATAGGAATTGTTCAGACACCTGAGGTAAGAGCTAAATAATAGAACTATATTTTTTGATGATTATTTAAGACATTTTCTATAAGGATTTTGGAGAGCTGTGGCAGTTTAGTTGCTCTTAAAAGGAGGTTTTATTAAAAAGAATGAGATATTACTAAAGGAGTAGAATTTAAAAGAAACTTTGAATTACAATTAAAATGTAACTTAATATCATAGTTTACAAGATTAAGACCCTTATTCAAGTTTTAATCATGACTGAAAATATGATAATAAATTCTGATGACCATACGCTAATCCCCTCACTGGAGTATTTCCCTGTTCATACTCCCTTTCCCAAGGGTCCTGGGAGAAGATGGTCTTCACACCTTCTTTAAGAGTGCAGGCATGTCAAGAAACATCCAACTGTGTTTCTCAGTGTTTTATTTGTGCACAATGAGCTTCATATAGAAAATTAGACATAGCAATGTTAGACAGAAAAACAAAAACAAACTCACCCAGAGAGCTCAAGGCATGGCAGCTTCAGCCAGAGACAGATTTAAGTAAACCTATGCAGCATCAGTATTTATGCTAATAACTGACATACCCAATCATATGGATCTAACAGATGTAAGTAGGGAACTCACCATGATAAAATAGAAACTGTACCTGCTATTTAAGTGTTCATTCATTTACACAAAAATAGGCCACACATTAGGCAACAAAGAAAATCTCAATTAATTCCAAAAGGTTAAAAACCATACATGTAAAATTCTCTAATCACAGTGTGATAAGTCTGGAAATGGATAACAAAAACAGAACAAAAACCCACATCATCTAGAAGTGCTTAAATTCTCTCTTAGGTGAACAAGAAGTCAAAGCAAATATTTCAACTAGGTAGGCAGAAAATAGTGATAACGAAAACAGATGATTAAAGCAGCATTGAGAGGAAAACTCATTAACTATAAATAATTGTTAAACAAAAGGTAAAAATAATTCAATCTAAGGAAATTAGAAAGCACTACACATTAAAACTTAGATAATAACAGAAGGAATTAATGAAGATAATAGCAAAATAATGAATTAGAAAGGAGAAATGATAGAATCAATATACATATTGAAGAACTAGTTATTTGAACATAAAAGTTAAAATACCTAATCAAAAAAAGTGAGGAGAAGAAAAAGCACAAATATATAAAATTGGATATTGGGAAAACAACCCCCAAATAACCACAAATACAGAGTAAATTAAGAGAATTATAGAATACTATCCAGGTTTGGTGTCACATGCCTATAAGCCCAGCTACTTAGGAGGCTGAGATTGGGAGGACTGCTTGAGCCTGGGTGACAGGAATGAGACACCGTCTCAAAAAAAAAAAAAAAAAAAAAAAAAAAAAAAGGAATACTTTATTCCACTTCATGAATACAGGCTATTAGGCTGTAATATATGAAATCATCATTTTTATGGGTCAAGTAGAGTCACATATTGACAATTTCATATGGCTCAAGCGACTATGTAAAAATTTAGATCAAATGGATGATAAGAATATGGCAAAATATAATTAAAACTGATCTACATGTATCTCCAAAAGTAAGTTAAACATTTGCTATGCTAAACAGTGAAATGTTATGAGTATTTCCATTTAAGTCAGAAAGGAACAAAATCATTATGTTCACTAGCTTCACTGGTAAGAATTTCCTGTAAGTGCTAGCCAATCCAATTCGTAATAGTAGTTAACATTTATTGAATTCTGACACCAGGAATGATTGTAAATTTTTTATACATATTATCTCATTTTATGCCCCCCAATAACCCTATCCCCAGTTTGCTGACAGGGAAACTAAAATGCAGAGTGGTTAAGTAACTTTCCCGGGGTCAGAAAGAGAAAAAGTGGCAGAGTCAGGACCTGAATCTAGACTTACTGCAGGTTCATGATCTTAAATATAACTCTATTGTCTTCTACTATGTTCACAGCGTAAAGAAACAGGTGATGAAAATTGGAAAGGCAGGACAAAATTGCATAAGATTTTGCATTTGAAAAACACAAAATCAATCAAAAGCTATTCTAAGCTATTAGAATAAGAATATTCAGTAAAGTGACAAGTTACATTAATATCTGAAAGTCAATAGATTTTCTATATGCAAAAATTAGATGGATAGTGCATCATTTCTGTGTATCATTTAAATACATATTATATATTCTAAAAACCATCTTTTAAATAAACCTATATATTTACAGTAGCAAGAGAAAGATTTAAATATCTAGAATAAATTTAACTAAAAGTCGGCAGACCTTTACTGAAAAACAAAAAAAGGTATATCTCTGCTGAGATTTATAAAAGAAGACTTAAATAGAAAAACCTACCCTATTCATGGATAAAAAGCTTAAAGATGTCAATTCCATTTAATCTATAAATTTAGTGAGACCAAAAAAATTACTGAAAGCTTTTTAATCTTGTGAAATTGCAGTTTTTTCTTTTGTATGATTTCACTGGTGAATCCTTTCAGAACAAAATTAAATAATAATGGTGAGAGTTGTTATCATCGTCTCACTTTTGACTTTCAGTTGAGGCACTTTTCACCATTAGTAATTATGCTTGCATTTGATGATACCCACACCCATACAGTAATTTTTTAGTTACAGTAAATAAACTCAACACTTCCTCGTTCTTATTTTACTGAACCCGCTTGGGGCCCCTTCCACACTATGGAAGCTTTGTTCTTTCGCTCTTTGCAATAAATCTTGCTGCTGCTCAGTCTTT
Source organism: Pan troglodytes (assembly GCF_028858775.2). Taxonomy (NCBI): domain Eukaryota; kingdom Metazoa; phylum Chordata; class Mammalia; order Primates; family Hominidae; genus Pan; species Pan troglodytes. The sequence continues at coordinate 151,382,223 of NC_072404.2, read as the reverse complement.
GGGTCCACACTGCCTTTATCCACACTGCCTTTATGAGCTGTAACACTCACCGTGATGGTCTGCAGCTTCACTCCTGAAGCCAGCGAGACCACGAACCCACCAGGAGGAACGAACAACTCCAGACGCGCCACCTTAAGAGCTGTAACACTCACTGCGAAGGTCTGCAGCTTCACTCCTGAAGCCAGCGAGACCACGAACCCACAAGAAGGAAGAAACTCCGAACATATCCGAACATCAGAAGGAACAAACTCCGGGCACCAACGCCTTTAAGATCTGTAACACTCACCGTGAGGGTCCGCGGCTTCATTCTTGAAGTCAGTGAGACCAAGAACCCCCCAATTGCGGACACGTATAACAGTTAAGAAGAGAAACGCTTTATTTCCTGTTAAAGATTTTGGGAAACTAACTGGGAAACCTAGCAAAAGCCTCCATAATCACAGAAAAATCAGGTATAATTTTTAAAGATGCATGCATTTCCAGTATATACAATAATCCGTTTACAGTGGCTGATTACGGGGGTGGAGGAGATAAGTATTAAAACTGGGATTGGAGGCTGGGCGCAGTGATTTATGCCTGTAATCCCAACACTGTGGGAGGCCAAGGCAGGCGGATCACTTCAGATCAGGCATTCCAGACCAGCCTGGCCAACATGGTGAAACCCATATCTACTAAAAATACAAAAATTGCTGATCATGAGGTCAGGAGATCAAGACCGTCCCAGCTAACACGGTGAAACCCCTTCTCTACTAAACATACAAAAAGTTAGCCGGGCATGGTGGCAGGCGCCTGTAGTCCCAGCTACTTGGGAGGCTGAGACAAGAGAATTGTGTGAACCCACCAGGCGGAGCTTGCAGTGAGCCAAGACCACACCACTGCACTCCAGCCTGGGCAACAGAGAGAGATTCCGTCTCAAAAAATAAATGAAATAAAATAAAATAAAATACAAAAATTAGCAGGGCATGGGTGCGCATGCCTGTAATCCCAGCTATTCTAGAGGCTGAGGCAGGAGAATCCCTTGAACCTGGGAGGAGGAGGTTGGAGTGAGCCGAGATAGTACCACTGCACTCCAGCCTGGGCAACAGAGCAGGACTACGTCTCTAAATAAATAAATAAAAATGGGATTGGTGACGGTATCAATTTTCTATTGCTGCTATAATAAATTACCACAAATTTATTTGCTTACAGTTCTGGAGGCCAGAGATCCAAAACAAGTGCAAATCATGGTGTTAAATCATGGGCTATGTTCTTTTTGGAGGGTCTAAAGGAAAATTCATTCTTTGTCGTTTCCTGCTTCTAGATGCCACCAGCAACCCTTGGCTCGTGTTCACCTTCCATCTTCAAAGACGGCAATCGCCTCACTTCTGCTTTTGTCAGCCCATCTTTTATTTAAAAGGACCCTGTGATTACACCTGAGGCTAGTCAGATAATCCAGAATAACCTCCCCATCTCAAAATTCTTAATTTAATCACACCTGCAAAGTCTCTTTTGCCAGATAAGGTAAGATATTCTCTTGTTCCAAGGATTAGGGAGTGGACGTCTTTGGGGCTCAGGGGAGAGTGATTATTCTGCCTACCACAGTGACGAAGGGGAAAAGAATAATATACAGCAAGAAAAGAATGCATTAAGAAGAAGAGATAATAGCATGCCTCACCTGAAGTTAAAAATTCCATGCTTCCCCAGAGTGCCGACCAGCAATTCTCAGCATTGGCTGCACCCTGGAGTCACCTGAGATGCTTTAAAACAGCCCACTATCCAGCCAACACCCTGGACCAATTAAGTCAGAATCTCTGACTAGGAAGCATCAAGACTTTTTAATGCTTCTCAGGTGATTTCAATATGCAGTCAAGTTTGAAAAGCCCTGGAGTATCCACTTAGTGCTTGCTGAAGGCCTCTGCCTGTGGGTTTTTTTTTATTCAAGAGGAAGTGCTCCTAGTTGGTGATGGGGCCTGCAGCTCTCCTGGTTGTCTGACTCCTACTTTGGATGTTTTCAACCCAATACTGCTTCCTCCACTCCATAGGAAAAGTCATTCTGCCATTCATTCCCTCCAAGCTCTTCCTTCTCCTTGGTCACACCCATGTCTCCAGGCCATCAGGATCCAGCACACCATCTTACTGAATTCTCACCCCTATCTCATGATGTACACTGCTGCCTAAGACCCTTCTACCACCTTCCCAAACCTGCTTCCAAAGGGTAGTAGCAGTGTTCTGGTTTTCCGGAAAGGCCATTCTCACCTCCTCGACCCTGTCTCCCTTTTGCCCCTCCAGCATCCAGGATACCCAAAACAGGACAGAAGTAAGAAACATACAGATGCCTGCAGACCCCGAGGTAGAAATGAGGACAAGGAATGGAAGATAGAAGACAGGTGCAGAGGGAGCTATAAAAATTGAGCAGTCAGTTACAGACTGAGTGTGTTTGTGTGCATCTGTTAAACTACATGGGTGAAAAGTGGAAATCATTTTCATTATTGAAGAATTCCTAGAAAAGCTAACATTTTGTCCCAACTCTGTAACAAATACTACCAAGTAATTTTCATGAACTACTGATTACTTACCAAATTATTAAGCAGCACAAAGATAATTTTTCTGTCACATGAATGTGTGTGTGTGTGTGTGTGTGTGTATCAATAAACAGATTGGCAGGGTACAGTGGCTCACACCTGTAATCCCAGCACTTTGGGACGCCTAGACAGGTGGATCACTTGAGGTCAGGAGTTCAAGACCAGCCTGGCCAACATGGTGAAACCCTGTCTCTACTAAAAATATAAAAATTAGCTGGGCATGGTGGCGTGTGCCTGTGGTCCCAGCTACTCAGGATGCTGAGGCAGGAGAATCACTGGAACCTGGGAGGTGGAGGTTGCAGTTGACCAAGATTGTGCCACTGGACTCCAGCCTCAGCCACAGAACAAAAAAAAAAAAAAAAATCAGTTTAACTTGTCAGTTTCATTTGAGGTGATGCTTACTGTTGTTTATATTGTTCATATTACATATTCACAATTTGGTACTCAGGCTATAGTCATCTACTAACAACTTACAGAACTAATACGAAACGTTAATTTAACATATCCATAATAATTTATAATACCAATGTCCAAATGCAGGGTAAGTTATAGGCTTTTAATATCATTCAGAATTTTCAGAGCATGAGGTTCAGTTTTAAAGTCTGTTGTTTGATTTCCAATATATCCAATTAGTGCCAACTGAGTCCTTTCCTAGTTAGTGATTCTTCACAGAGCTTTTTACAAGATTTTATCCAATAAGGCATGACCTGGTCTAGAAACTAGAGTAATTAATTGAAATATTTTCAGTAAACTGCATGTTGCTATTCATAATGTAATATTCATTCTTCCAGCAGGGGGCTCTCTTACCATTAGAAGTACAGAAGGGGAAAGTTTAGGAAAATTATTTGTTCCTTCATTCATTTACTCGTTCAACAAAATGAGTTCTCACTAATCGCCAGACTTTGTGATATTTTCTAGGAATATAGTAGCGAAGGCTTTGTTCTCATGGAACTTAGAATCTGGTATTTCATTTTTGGCCACCTCCACTATAAATGATCTTTTTTTTTAAGTAAAAGCTATTATTCCTAGAACATTCATTTGGGGAGGGGGTGATTTTGGTTGCTGAGAAGGTAAGTACTTTCAAAAAGCCTTTGAGTGCACATTACATTTGATTCTATTCTCCTTTGTGCTCTGAGAAGTGTACTCCTTCCTACGACTAGAAAAGAAATTGTTTCTGTTCCCTGGATAGCCCCTTCTCAGATCCAGCCAATGCTGGGTTCCAAAAAGCAGTGACTAATCGAGGGGTAGAAGCTTCCTGGACCAACAATTTCAAATTTCTAGACTTAGAATCTATTATTCTAAGAGTGATGAGGGAATTAAAAACAATATGCAAGACGCAGGGACTAAAAACATCATCAAATACAACGGTGGTTCAAGAAGCAATTTAAGAAAAATCAAAATTTTTCGGATCACATGTTTGTTTTCCTTCCAAATGAAAATAACATCATTGTGTCTTATGGGGGAAAAGAAGTCTTAAAACTTAGATCATCCACTTTAATAAACTTTAAAATGTGAATGAAAATGTTGTTTAATAAACCACTAAAACATCGACACCTGGGCACATTCAAGAGGTAAAGCATGATGGCAGCTTCCAGTCTTTCTTCTTTACATTTCAGGTTCGATGCAACTCAAGGGCCAGAGGATGTATGTTATTGATCTAGTGCCCAGCCATCCCATTTTGCAGATTGGACATCTAGAGCCCAGAGGGGATGCAGGACTTGTCCATGTCACACAGTAAGTTCTCAAAACATTTTATATTTTAGGCTCAGTTTTTAAAGATTGTGAAATCATAGCATCTTAGAGTTAAAGTGAATCTTGGGAAGTCAACCAATCCAATCTTCTGCCCGAAGTGAAAGTCACTTCAGTAGCTGAAGGATGAAAGGATGTCATCCAATGCAGTGACAGAGAGCTGACTGCCTTCCACTCCTCAAAGGGACCCATTTCTTTCATAAGAAAATCTCAGCATTATGAAAGTCTTACATCAGGCCCAAAGATAACTTCTCATTGTTTCTAGTTTCGTTGTCTGGATCTATATAAAAAGCTGCACTGTAATTATTTAAGAATAACCATCATAAATGCTGTTCTCTTTTCTAAGTAAAACATCCTCATTTTTTCAGCCATTTTCTAAATGCTATAGTTTCTCTTGACATCCTTAACTACATTTCATCCAGCTCTTAAAATTTGATGCGAAATGTGGTGTTACTACAGATAAATCTGACAAGCACTGAGTGCAGTGGGATGTACAAAGATACAAAGAATGTTCATTCCTCAGAAAACATATTCTACCTAGGGATGAGAAAATAAAGAGTACCCCTGAGCAACTAAAAGACAAACTGTCTCTCATGCCATTTCAACTCATTAAAGACTTTTTCAGTTTAGCCGGTTCTTGAATCTAAACAATAAGTATATATAAAAAACACAAACTAAAAAAAAAAAAAGACATTTCATCCATATGATAACAATACAAATTAACCCAGAAATTCCAAATGCCACCATCTTCCCACCCCAAGTTCCAGGTACTGGGCTTGGGATTAACTGGGTCCAGATGGATCAATAAGTACTTAGAAGTTCAGTGTTCTCTTAAAAATTCGCCCTTGTCATCAAGCATGTGTGCTCCGTCTCTAGAGAAATAACAATAAGGGATCTTTGGGTTCAAACAATAGGCCTACCTAGAAATCCACCAAGGAGTCAACAATGAAAATTGCTTCTATTAATAAACACTATTTGGATGTGTTTATGCAAATCAATGAGTGAAAAATACCCATTGCAATAATTTCCAAACAATGTCCAGTTCCTAAAATTAGTTTTAGCTAGTTAACCACGGTAAAAACTAATCTATTGTCCTCAATCCTGCTGAAACTCTTTATGACACTTTAAGCAGCTCAGTACTCACTCAAAATAGCCCCAGATTGGAGGCCAGAATGTCAAGATGGGCAGATGCTCAGAGTTTAACACGAGCCTCTAACAACCTATGTGGATCATGCATCCTTTCAGGCAGAAACCAGCCACAGGCTCACCTACTGTCAGTGTATCAGGAGACAGTTTCACAGGCGTACAGGGACCATATTCACTGGGTCAAAATAAGCTAACTTATGGGAACAATGTAATAATATGTTTGAATTAGTACCCTCAGAAAATTTAAAAGTCAGGTTTTAACACGTATGCCAATTTAAACTTGGGCATGTTAAGTTTACTAAGATCCTTAAGGCATAAGTCATTAAAATATTGCATGCATACTCAATTTACTGTCTTTGAAGGCATGGGACGTAAAGATGATAGTTCATTGTATACCTAGTGCAATCTACTGAGTGTCTTACATAAACTATTTTATTTTGTGTTTGTAACAAATCTTTTCACATAGTTACTTTACTCATCTGCATTCTTCAGATGAAGAAACTGAGTTTTAGAGAAGTGAATTCACTCACCCAAGGCCACTTAGCTAAGAAGAGATGGCAGAACTGGGATTTGATTCCAGGTCTGCCTCTACAGTTTCTGCTGAACACCACTCTTTACAGAGTGTGCCTCTCACTAAGGAAGAGAGGATCTGGATGATGCTCTGTGCCTTCTACCTGGAAAGAATAAAAACTATCTGGGGTGGAAAGGACTCTTTTCCACTTTTGACAATTCCCTTAAACACCAAACCAAATATAAATACCCACTTTCTTAACATTTATTTTTGAAAATCCTAAAATCTCCTTAAAGTCAATATTGAGATCCAAATCCATTAGTTTTCCCGCACAGCGGTGGTTTCATGCAATGAAATTTTACAGAGCTGAAGTCAAAAAACTTCAACCTCACCAGATACTACTGTGCATACGTTATTCTCTGAAACTCTACTCCCTCAACTCTGGGATAAAAATAATATTACCAACTCCCTGAAGCTCTTCTATGTATTAAATAAGAATAATAGATGTTGTATTAGTCCATTTTTATGCTGCTGATAAAGACATACCCAAGACTGGGTAATTTATAAAGAAAAAGAGGTTTAGTGGACTCACAGTTCCACGAGGGAGGTCTCACAATCATGGTGGCAGGTGGAAGGCATGTCTTACATGGTGGCAGGCAAGAGGGAAATGAGAGAGCACGTGCAGGAAACTCCTCTTTATAAAACCATCATATCTAGTGAGACCTATTCACTATCATGAGAACAGCACAAGAAAGACACCCCCTCATGACTCAATTACCTCCCATGGGGTCCTTCCCACAACACATGGGAATTATGGGAGCTACAATTCAAGATGAGATTTGGGTGAGGACACAGCCAAACTATATCAGATGTGAAAAATATTTTACAAAATTCTCTACAAATATTGTTATTATTATTACTTTTCTATTTCTTTCTTTTTTTTTTTTTTTTTTTGAGATGGAGTCTTGCTCTGTCACCCAGGCTGGAGTGCAGTGGCACGATCTCAGCTCACTGCAAGCTCCGCCTCCTGGGTTCACCCACTATTCTCCTGCTTAAGCCTCCCGAGTAGCTGGGACTATAGGCGCCTGCCACCACGCCTGGCTAATTTTTTTTTTTTTTTTTTTGTATTTTTAGTAGAGTCGGGGTTTCATTGTGTTAGCCAGGATGGTCTCGATCTCCTGACCTCGTGATCCACCTGTCTCGGCCTCCCAAAGTGTACCTTTCTATTTATTTCTATAATTTTGTACTTTAGTCATAAAATGCAACAATCTAGAATATTTTCATATTTCTACCTTTATCATGGCTAGGCAATAACAAGGTTTCAATAGAGCAAAAGAATTTCCAAATGTTAATTTTCATAGTTTGCCAAACATACAATAAAAAAATGCTTAAACTATATTGCTCCTGCCATTTTATTTTGCTTGTTTTAACAAGTACAGAGAATATTACATTTAGCTAAGAATGATTTCAGATTAACTTCTCTTACATAAAGCAATCAACTTTTATAATATATATGTGGCAGGTAATAAGCACATAAATGTGTAATTGCTTTTTAAGAAATATTTGTTTTCAGTGTGGGTTTCAGAGTAAGGTGGAAGACTAAATTATATTATTTTAAATGGCCTCAGTCAGCTAAAACTCTCAGTATCAGTAATAGATTGGGAAATGGAAGCATAGTCATAGAAAAAGGAAAATGAATTTTTAAAAGCATTAGACCTCAAACTCGATCATTCTTTCCTATAATGAACACAACAGTCTAGTATTGAAATAAGATTAACAATCACATTTAATAGTATTTCTATATATAGTTACACGTACTCTGTTATTATTTTATTTTATTTTATTGTTTTTTGAGATGGAGTCTCACTCTGTCACCCAGGCTGGAGTGCAGTGCTTTAATCTTGGCTCCCTGCAACCTCCACCTCCCAGGCTCAAGCAATTCTCCTGCTTCAGCCTCCTTGGTAGCTGGGACTACAGGTGTGCACCACCACATCTGGCTAATTTTTTGCATTTTTAGTAGAGACAGGGTTTTGCCATGTTGGCCAGGCTGGTCTCGAACTCCTGGCTTCAAGTGATTCACCTGCCTTGGCTTCCCAAAGTGCTGGAATTACAGGCGTGAGCCACCATGCCTGGCCAGTTATTATAACATTTAAAAATAGATTTTATTCCAAAGTTTTCTTTTTTATAACCAAGAAACAAAGTACATATGTGTTCATTCTGATGCTAACTTAAAACTGAATTTCTCTCATTCCGTACCTTTTTAACTTTATGTCTGAAGAAAAAAAAACCTGCGTGTTTAGGAAATGCTATTCCATTTACTCCTGCAAAGCCCTTCCCAGCTCTACATGTCTGACTTACAATTGAGGGGGCCTCCATTTCCATTTCCTCTGCCTTTACACTGGTACTAAGTTCTAATCTTAGAATTTCCTTACTCCAAAGTCAGCTGTTATTTGCTGTGTCCCCCTCCCGCCAGTCTCTATTCTGTCCTGCTGCATTTCAGCTGGTTACCTTATGCATCCAATTCTCTGCGGGCCAACGGTTCCCTTTATAGATCTTATAAAAGACAAGACAGACAGGATATTAGCAATCTTCATCTTTAAAAGAAAATTCTGGCTTTGAAATAGTCTTAGAATGGTCTCTGTCCAAAAGCAGAGATGCCAAGTGGCCCTTAGAACAGCCATCTGTGCATGTGTTCATTTGTTCACAGGTGGTGTAGCAAAATGGTAAAAGCATGGTCTCCAGAACAATGTTCCATTCCAGCTCTGCCACTGTCTCGCTGTGTGACCTTGGATGACTGACTTAACCTCTCTGTGCCTCAGTTTCCACATCTATAAAATATAGAAAATAATTGTACCCATCTCATAGAGTTATTGTAAGAACAGACTGAGTTAATATGTGTAAAGTGTTTAAACAGTTCCTTGAGCATAGCATATGTGCACTGTTTCCTATTATTACTATCATTTGTCTATTATTCATTCATAAAATATTTACTGATCTCTATTAATGCTGTTCTGCCAGGCGTTATTATACAACAGTGAGTGAAGCAAAAAATAATAAATAGCCCTTATGAAATCTACAGAGAGACAAATGTTAATCAAATAATCTTACAAATATATGATAATAAATGATATAAATGCATGAAAGATGAGTACCCCCTAAAAATCTCGGGCCTATCTACCAGATTTCTTAATGCTCATAGTTCCTCTATTTTTCCCAGGTGGCAGAAAGAAGTGGCCTGGTTACCACAGTCAATGAACTAGTACTGACTTGGTGGTCTGATTCTTTTGTGCCCTATTTCCAAGAAAAGGCCTGTTTCCCGCTCTTCCCCATCCTGTTCTTGAACCGCTCTGTTGAACAATATACCCACATCTCATGCTTCACCACCACAACACTGCCCCTTTGAAACTCCGCCTTTGCCCTGATTTCTTTAAATCAGCAGTCCCCTTGGACTTGGGTGGCAGTGAGTCTTCTTGTATGGCCTATTATTCCATTTGCATCTCCGAGCTTGCCCTCATATTCCCGTTCCCTTCTAGTATACGTACTTTAGAATACCTGGCTCTGGCTTCAAATGCTGCCTCTGCTATTAATACTTACCAGGTGTGTGAATTTTACCAAGTTACTCAACCTATCATTTCATCTGTAAAATGGGTATAAAAATATCTATACCACAGAACTGAGAGGCTTAAATAAGATAAAACCACTTACACAACTTATAGTGTCTAACACTCAATGAATAAGTTCACTCACACAACCATATTCATCCCCAGGCAGTGAGGTCATGCATCTAACAAGTATTTATCCCCAAGCACAAAGGATTTTAACAGGTTAAGAAAATACATAAGTCATTTCTTCATTTGTGAAAACTCTAATTCTATTAGGAGAGGCAGCCAAAAGTTGAAAGAATATAAATTGTAATGAGAACCATATAGGAAACAATAAAAATTCCTGAGACAAAAAAACAAGAGAGACTTGCTAGAGTTCAAGTGGCCAAGAAAGAGGGAGAAAAAGAAGCAGCCAAAGGAAGATGTATGTGCAAAAGTCCTGAGGTAGAAAGATTAGCATATTTGAGCACCTGAAAGACCACTGTGGCTAGAACCTGAGGAATCAGGGATGAAGAGACACAGATGGGGTTGAAGAGATGACCCTTCTAGGCCTCCATGGTACATGGTTTGGAGTTTACTTGCAGTTTAATTCGTCTCCCTTCTATACCACCTCCAGGCCCCAGTTTTGTGTTTTAAATACCAGACAGCTATTGCTATACAAAAGCCTAGTTGAGCTCCATCCTAGGAGTTGATCTTTTTACTACTAACCCAGTTCTTTATGGAATAATGAGGTTCAAGGGAGAGAGAGATTATGTGGTATACATAATGTTCTTCTGTTTTCTCCCTCCTTTTCCAACAGAGCCCTCAGACTCACTTCCATCTCTGTGCTTTCCCTGGAAATGTCCTTCAGTCCCATGGCTTTATGTGGCATTTGTAACCCAATGACTCCCAGTTTATATCTCCAGCTGTGACCTTTCTGCACTCTGGGTGCATATCTAATGGCCTACTTTACCTGACTACTTGGGTATCTAAAAGGCATCTCAGATTTAACACAACTGGAACAGAACCCTTCACTTTTGCCCTCCAAACCTGTACTTCTCCCAGTCTTTCCTCTTCCTATCACCATCCAACCTTTTGTTCAAATCAAAATTGTAGATATAATCTTTGATTCCTCCCTTTCTCCTGCCCTCTTGCATCCAATGTATCAAGTCTTGCCAGTCACACATCTAAAATAGATCATTTATCTGTCTATTTCTCTAACTCAATGGCCACTGCCCAGGTCAGCCTGGGCTACTGAAATAGTCTTCTAAATGATCAATATATTTTCCCAAAAAAGCAGTCGCTTGTTGAAAATTACCTCCAACAGTCTACTCAAATACCAGAAAAAGTGATCTGTTGAGAACATAAACATAAATAGCATAACGTTACTCCTGTGCTTAAAACCTCCAGTGACCTCCCATCGTACATGGAGTACAACTCAAGACCCTTAACCTGGACCCAAGAACCTACACCACCTGGCCCCTTAGCTTCCCATTCCTGCCTCACTGCTATTCCTCTTCTCCTGTGTCACCTAAGTTCCAACCATACTGTCTTCAAATACACCCTGAGGGTTTTTGCCGTACATCTTCATGCATCTTGTTCCCTCTGCCAAGCACGTCCCGTCTCCAGATCTTTGCAGGTCTGGCTTTTTCTTTATTTTATTTATTTTTAATTTACAATGCAGCTGTGCTTGGAAAGTCTGGCTTTTTCTTATCGTTTAGGTCTTGCCTCAAATAGTTCCCCTTCAGAGAAGACTTCCCTACCTTCTCATTTTTTTTTTCATCTTTTTTAAATTTTTTTGAGACGGAGTCTCACTCTGTCACCCAGGCTGGAGTGCACTGGTGAGATCTCAGCTCACTGCAACCTCCACCTCCCAGGTTCAAGTGATTCTCCTGCCTCAGCCTCCCAAGTAGCTGGGATTATAGGTGCCCATCACCACACCTAGATAGTTTTTGTATTTTTAGTAGAGACGGGGTTTCACCATGTTGACCAGGCTGGTCTCAAACTCCTGATCTCAGTTGATCCACTCTCCTCAGCCTCTCAAAGTGTCTGGATTACAGGCGTGAGCCACTGCACCTGGCCCCTGGCTTCTCATTTTAGAGAAGCCACTCATTCCTCAAGTCATTCTCTGCAATAGCTCTGCATGGTAGAACTTCCTGTGATGATGGAAATGTTCTAAAGTGCTATTCCATACAGTAGCCACCAGCCAGGCACATGTGGCTACTGAGTTCTTAAAACCAAGTAACTGTGGCTGAGGAACTGAATTTCTAATTTTATTTCATTTTAATTTAAATAGCCCTGTGTATGGGTAGGGCCTACCCCATTAGAGAGAATAGCTCTATAGCATCACCATGTTTTATTCTCCTCAAAGCTCTAATAACTACCTGAAGTTATCATGTTCATTTCTTTCAAAAGTTCCATGAGGTCAAGGACCTGGTCTATCTAGAAAAACTGCCACACACACAAAAAAGTACTACATACATTATGTATTTCTGCATAACAAATTACTACAAATGTAGCAGCTTAAAACACCACACAATTCTTATCTCACAGTTTCTGTGAGGTCGGGAGCCCTGGGCATGGCTTAGCTGGGCATGTACTCTGCTTCAGTGTCTCTTACAGATCAGCAATCGAGGTATTGGCCAGGGCTTGGATCTCATCTGAAAGTTCAACTGGGAAAGGATCTGCTTCCAAGCTCACATGGTTGTTGGCCGAGGTCAGTTCTTCAAGGGCTATTGGAAGGAGATCCTCAGCACCCAGCTGGCTGTTGGCTGAAAGCTGCCACAGGTCCTTTGCCACCCCAACATAGCAGCTCATTTTGTGGCAGCTTGCTTTATCAATGTGTGCAAGCCAAGAAGGAAACAGCAAGAGAGGAGTTACAATCTTATATAAACTATCATAGAAGTAATATCTCATCACCTTTGCTGCATTCTACTGGTTAGAAACAAGTCACTAGGCCAGCACACACTCAAGGAGAGAGGATGATGCAACAACATAAACACCAGAAGGCAAAGATCACTGGCGTCTGCCTACCCCAGGCAGCTATTACATATTTGCTGAGTGGATGAATGAGTGAAAGGATGAAGACCCTACTCTACTCTGGCTGAGTTATGCCAGTGTAGCCCCTTTTTTCCTCACTGTGAAAGATAAAGTCTTGTGTTAGAAATTATCAAAGAAGAAATAGAGATTCTTTCCCTAATGAAATCTGAAAAAAAAATTAAAGCTATGGGAAAGGAAGTTTCTTAGCAAAGTAGACAGATTCTTACTTGATAACTGTTAAGAGCATGGACAAGCCTAGGCAACATAGCAAGACTTCATCTCTAAAAATAAAAAATATATATATAGAAAAAAAATAGCCAGGCATGATGGCTCATACCTGTAGTCCTAACTAGCTACTCAGGAGGCTGAGGTGGATCACTTGAGCCTAGGAGTTCAAGGCTACAGTGAGCTAGGATCACGCCACTGCAATCTAGTGTGGGCAACAGAGAGAGAGAGACCCCACCTCAAAAAAAAAAAAGTATGGGCCCTGAAGTCAAAATGCTCAGATTCAAAGCCTAAGTCTGCATTTTTACCATTTGTGTACTTGAACTCCTTTGTGTCTCAGTTTGCTTATAGGATTATTGTCAGGATTTAATGAGTTAATAGGTGAACATTTTATAGAACAGCACCTGGCACAGAGTACATACTTAAGAAATGTTAGCTATTATTATTATTATCACTACTATAATAACCGAATTTTGTTTTGAAAACAAATTTTCCGCTTCTAAGGCTGTTAATGTAATTCTTACAAGCTAATGATTGTATCACTCTGGGTTCTTGGTTGCAGGCAAGAAAAAATCAACTCCAGCTGAGTTAAGCAGAAAATGGAATCTATTAAAAACATAGTGGGCGGCTCCCAGAATCACTGAAAGAACTGGAAAATGGACAGGGAGTTGTGCAGCTGATAACAACACCCAAAATCACGAGGTAGAACCCTCTGTCCCCTTGGTCTGCCAACGTCCCTAGTCCCAGATGCTGCACATGGCCAGCTACCCTAAGGAACTCAGTCCTCCTCCAGCTGCTGCTCCTGCAGAATGTGATTCTTCCAGCACGCACATCACTGGTAGGCTGTAAGAACACTGCTGGGTTCTCAGCCTGCTCCATCACATTGATGAAGGCTAGGTCTCAGAGATATGCCTGAAGAGCTGGTATTTGGCATTTTCTTCTTCTATGGTTACAGGCAAGTCTGCCTCCTTCCAAGACTCATTGGAAGGGTAATTTCCAAAACATAAGATGAGCATTCCCACGCTGGACAGCCAAAATAATTTTAAAAGCAAATGTCCACTAGAATAGCCATTAATGATTTCTCCTTGTTGAACATGATTTTTTAATCCACATATTAAAAATTCAATAAGTTCCTGCAGATAAGTTCTCTCAAGGCAAGGATTTATATCTCTCATTATATTCCTTTCTAGGTCTACATGGTAGTTTTGAAGCTGGGATAAAACAATGGTCAAGATACTAGTTGTTTGGTTTATTTATTTGGTGTCCTTATTTTTACATTGATGGATTCCTTCACCAGCAAATCATTAATTGCATATTATATTTCTCCATTAAGCCTTGTGCCCTTTCCATACTTGGAAGCTGTAATACTACAAGCCTCTTGCCCTTTAAAAATTAAGTTGTCTCTATTCACGACCTCCTTAGAAGAGGTTCAAAATCTTATTGCTTGTGGTATTTTTATTTTATTTTTCTAGGGGACAGTTATGAGAGTTTCTCTCAACAGAAACTTCGGAATGAGTGGTTCTGAGCTTTTGTGATTGGTACCAGTGAGACTGATATGAAGTAGAGGCTCTTCCATACATTAGAGAAGGAGCCTCTGACAGCAGAGTCAAGGCCAAATGGACTTCCAAAAAGATTACACCGTTTTACATGCCTACCAACAGCCTCATTTGATGTAAAAGCAGGAGACTCAGAAAGTTTCTGCCTTGGATAATATTCTACTCCAGTGTCTCAAGAATTTGGAATTTTTCCCCAAAGTCTTTTTTCCTTAAGACCATAATGGCCTTTCTTATTTTCCCTAATGATATCCATCTGTAGAAAGTTGTCCAATAAGCATACATTTGGTAAGTTTATCTCATTGCTTTAAAAAATACTTTACAACACTGTGAGGGGGAAAAAAATTCCATGTGCAATCCATGTGCAGTAGGTAAAGTTGAAGCATACAGTCTTGGTTACTTAATTCAGTCTGATTCATCTTAATCAATGGTTCTCAACCAGGGGTGGTTTTGTACCTTGAGGGACATTTGGCAATGCCTGGAGACATTTATGGCTGATGCAACTGGGGATGAGGAGGTACATTGTTACTGGCACTTAGTGGGTAGAAGCGAGGGACGGTGCTCAACACCCTGTAATGCACAGGACAGCTCCCCACAAAATATTATCTGACCCAAAATGTCAATACTTTGGAGTTTGAGCACTCTGATAGGAATACAATGACTTTCATAGGCATTTCCAGTTTTCCTTTCTCACTCCATAACTCTTCCTCCTCAACTTCTGGCCTAGTGACATCTTTTCTGGCTGCCAGGTCATTAAAGCAAGATTCTTTCTGATCTCATCCTCAAACGTGGACTGTGGAAGATGAAGCCACACCCAGATCTCCTGTTCTGAAAATTCTGAAACATATTTATTCAATTATGTGCATTGAAACTGGGGACTTTAATGAACACAACTCCAGTGCTTACCAACCCATGTATGTCTTCCCCTGATTTTTCTAAACAGTATAGTCCTGAAGCCATCATGGACATCCAGCTCTTCCACCTACGGCTTATATGGCCTTGGAAAGTCACAGAATCTCTCTCTGTTTCATTTCCACAACTGCAAAATGACTTAAAACAAAACCAACTTCATAGGGTAAGTTTGATGTGCACGTGAAATCATGTAAAAGCATTTGACAATCTATAAAACAATAGGATGTTTGTTTTTACCATTATTCTTTTCCCTCCTAACTCCTTTCCACAATCTACTGTCCTGTGGTTAATAAGTATAGGCCTTCATGACAAGGCTGTCTCATGGTATGCATGCCAGTTAAGTATTCGCTTTAAGCTACAAAATCAGCATATCTGTAACATGCAATCTGTATTACACTTGCTCCTACCCAGAGAGTGAATCTGCATAGTTACATATTTTGAAGGGTAGAGAAGGGGTCATACTACAATTGGACCCTCCCCAAATTTACTAGAAAACATACACATAGGCCGGGTGTGGTGGCTCACACCTGTAATCCCAGCACTTTGGGAGGCCAAAGTGGGCGGATCACAAGGTCAAGGGATCAAAACCATCCTGGCCAACATGCTGAAACCCCATCTCTACAAAAAGTACAAAAATTAGCTGGCATAGTGTCGTGTGCCTATAGTCTCAGCTACTTGGGAGGCTGAGGCAGAAAAATTGCTCAAACCCTGGAGGCAGAGGTTGCAGTGAGCCGAGATCCTGCCACAGCACTCCAGCCTGGTGACACAGTGAGACTCTGTCTCAAAAAAAACAGAAAAGAAAAGAAAATATACATATATGTGGTTCCAAATTTTTACTATACAGTGCCTAGGGATAGAAAATAAAATGAATCATCATAAAATATCACATTTTCTCATAAGAACAATCTTACGATTTGTTATTGAACAAAAATTTGACATAAAATAGATCAAAGAAAGAACAAATGTATAGGTATAATCTTTAAAACAGAAATATTATGCTCCAAGCCTTATTCAGTCAAGAGAAATGTGTTGAACATATTGATACATGATTTTTTCATTAGTCTTAACATTTATAAGACTTTTATTTATGACTTAGATATTTTATGTTGTACAAAGACACAGCTCATGGAAGTTGGAATTGCCTTCTTTCTCCCTTAGTAAATTACCCTAAAGCTGGCAGAAATATTCATTCTCTTTCTACTGGAGGACCTTGCAACACGGAGATAATTATTCATAGAGTTCAGTGCTGGATCTGAACATTTGAAGTTTCCCAAAGTACTGTAATTCCTCATTCCTTTATCCTCCAGCATTGGAGGGGAAAATAAGCCACATAAGGAAAGCTATAAAGAAATAAGTGACATAAAGAACAATCACAATCCTTTGGCTTTGGGCACTGGAAAGTGTTTACCAGTTGACTATTGATGAAGCACAGAGCTTCTGAAGGAGCAGGTCATGGAGACATGTTCTCCCTACCTCATATTGCTCCAGTTACTGGCAATACGAGGTGAGGAAAAGATGCTACTGCCCAGAGTCAACAGCGTGAACTGCTTCAGAGACTGGAATGAACCTATTTGGAAGAAAGTAAATTATAGGTGTTAATTGCTCAGTTACATACATTAGTATCTATTTGTGTATATTTATGTATGTTTCCTAGTAACCCATCTTTCCATTTTACAGAATTTGATTCCTTTGCCCTATATGTATTCTTAAGTAAATACAAAGCAAGACATTTCAGAATTATTAGTCAGAAGTGTTACAAATGCAGACATTTCAATGTGTGTAACTTGAACTGAAAATCCATTTCCCTCCAGCTACAGGCATGTTTTTGGAAGTTATCCTTGATGCATCTGAGTAGAGGTTATATTGTCTTCTTATTGTTACCGTAACCAGCACTGACAGGTTATTGATGCCTGCTCATCAAGACAGGTTGTTGTTTAATAGTCCATCAAGATTTTGGCTCTTCCTTTAAGGTTTTATTTGTTCAACTCAATATGGCAGACTTTGCCATCTAAATCTCTGTCTCCTAAACCATCTGGTTTTACAATGAATCCAGGGTCCATTTCAGCAACTGCTGTCACCTGTGTCAGACTGACATTTGCCTTTTCTATTATACATTTAGGAATGCAAAGCTAACCTTTCAAAGACTATTCATCTCAACCAAAGATGTACCCTAAAATTCAGGTACTGCCAAAAGTGACTAGTGGTGCCTGGCACCAGAATCCACATAGCTGTGGTTAATAAAACAAAAACCAGCACACTTTCCAGCTGGTTCTATTCTGTCTGTGACAATACATTTGCCTCTATAAACCAAGGCAATAAGAATAAAACAATAAGAAATGATCAATGTTCCAGGCAATGGATATCCTAAATACCTTGATTTAATCATATTAAATCACACTGCATACATGTATCAAAATTTCACATGTTCCATGTACAAATACGTATTAATTTAAAAATAATTAAAAATTTAAAACACCAAAAAAGTGAAATACATTTACAAAAATGAAGAAATTCAAACATCTCGGTAATGTTCTTCTCATAATAAACTTTACAAAAAGTCAGGATCCCCCTTATCTTTAAACTAAACATCTCTGTTTCATCAAGTTCACTCACCGTCTTCCTAAAATGATTCATCCTCTCTCAGCTAAGCCAGCCACACTCTGAGTCTGCTGCTGCCAGCAGGACCCAATCCTTGGTAGGTAGTTTCTGAAAGATCAGAGCTATAATTTCAAGGCCCCTCACGGTCTCCATCTTCCATAAATTAGTCCACTGAAGCACAGCCTACTCTTGTTTTAAAAATGAAGCTGGATCCTTTGAAGCAGAGTATCTAGGCAGCTCTAGCTCCATATTTGATCATTCCAGTTGTATGTCCAGCCCAACTGCTGTGGCCTTCCAGATTCGTAGCCACACACACACCCCACCTCATCCCACCCCCAACAAACGCACACACAACATGGCCTGTATGCTAAGATCTCTGACTCAACTCAGGTCTTAGACAATTACTGCTCACTGACTCAGCATCTGCTGCCTAGAACTCAGTGCTGACACTGTACCTTACTTTTAGAGAGCTTAATCAGCCATGGTGAAGAAAAGGGCTCTTTGAGATCTCATCTTGAAATTGTTTAACTATGGCCAGCTGTGGTGGCTCACACCTGTAATCCCAGCACTTTGGGAGGCCTAGACAGGAGGATCCCTTGAGCTCAGGAGTTCAAGACCAGCTTGGGCAACATATCAAGACCTCATCTCTACTAAAAATAATTTTTTTTAAAAAAGAAGCTGGGTGTGGTGGTGTGCACCTGTAGTCCCAGCTACTCGGGAGGCTTAGGCAGGAGGATGGCTTGGGCCGGGGATATTGAGGTTGCAGTGAGTCATGATCACACCACTACACTCCAACCTGGGTGACAGACAGACGCCCTGTCTCAAAAAATAAAAATTAAAAAAGTAACTATACGTGTCTTAGCTGTTCATGATACTGAATCTACATTTAGATTATAAGCAAACAAAAAAAGGAAAACAGAAAACTGACTTTTATACTCATGTAGGCTTTCTGTGTGGGTTTTTTGTTTTGTTTTGTTTTGGTTTGCTTTGGTTTGGTTTGGTTTGGTTTTGGTTTTTTAGACGGAGTCTCGCTCTGTTGCCCAAGCTGGAGAGCAGTTGCATGATCTCTGCCCACTGCAACCTTCACCTCCTGGCATCAAGCGATTCTCCTGCTTCAGTCTCCCAAACAGCTGGGACTACAAGCGTGTGCCACCACTCCTGGCTAATTTTGTATTTTTAGTAGAGACGGGATTTCACCCATGTTAGCCAGGCTGGTGTCGAACTCCTGACCTCGGGTGATCCGTTCGCATCGGCCTCCCAAAATACTGGGATTACAGGCGTGAGCCACCGTGCCTAGCTTCTGTGTGGTTTAATACCATTTTAGCACTGCAGTTGCTCTTGCCACATTTGAAAACTTTGTCAATAATATTTTATAGGTCATAATTTTTCCTCTCAAGAAAATCCCTGCCAAAAGTGCAGACATTTCAATGTGTGTAACTACCACCCATTCAACAGGTTCACATTACTATCAGGACTTGCCTTCACAGATTTGTACCAGCTGAATCCACCCACTCCCCGAATCAACCAAGCCTATACCTGCCTTGGTTTTTGCAACTGCTGTTTCTTCTGCCTCAAATGCTCTGGCTGCAGAGCGTTGAGTCGGTTGGTCCTTCGCATCCAAGTCTCAGCTCCGAAGGCCCCAGAGAGGCCTTCTTTGACTGCCCTGTCTCGCAGATGTTGCTCCCTGACAGCATGTGCTATTACCATGCCCTTCTTTAGTTTCTTCATAGCACTAGATATTACCTGAATTATCTTATTGATGTATTATTCATAATCTGCCTCCTTTGTGACATATTTATGTCCATGAGAAGAGGGATCTTACCTGTCTTAATCACCATTTTCTTCTTAACTCCTAAAACAATGTTGGCACTGAATAGGTATTTATTGAATTACTTGTAAATTCTTCTTGTGTTGACTGTCTTGTAGGCCTACCTCATTACTCGTTCTTTGCACCCGACTTTTATAAAACTTTTTACTGCAATGACTTGAAACTCCTTCAATTGAATTGGACATAAATCCTGCTCTACATAAATATAAAATTAGCATTTTTATATAGAAAATTAGAAAACTTAGAAAAACATCAGGAAGAAAGCAAATAACAAGCATAATCCCACAATTCAGGGAATGCCATGATTAATATTTGATTCCTTCTAGCACTTTCCTAAGTACACATGTCTACACAATACACTTATATAACCATTTTTGTTATGTTTTTCCTATCTCACATTAAGAGTTATACCATAGTTCATCAGTTCTGCTGAACGATTTCAGTGGCTATCTATGGGGAGATAAGTGGGGTTGTGCAAGGAAGAGATTGCGGACTGCAATAAACGATATTTTCACTTTTTACTCGGTGTACAATGATGTTTTCCTAAATTTAAAAAAAAATAAGCATGCATTCATGCATTACTTTGGTAATATGAAAATAAAAGAACATGATCCCAGCTATAACTGTCATGGCCATCTTTTAAGATAATTCTCTTTTTTTGGTGTTTTGAAGCAGACCTCAAAATTCTTTGGGTTTGAGTAATATGTAGACCCTGTTTGTAGGTGTTGCCTTGGACCATTGCCATGTAAAGATGAAGTGACTGAATATTCAGGCATGAATCTTGATTAATTCACATTCTTAATTATGCTGAGGGAATTCTCCCAGGATACCTACGATAAGCACTCCCATTCAAAAAGGGAGAGAATGAGACACAGCCAGCCATCATTAGTCTGTGGCACTCTCGGAATCCTGCCCAGCAGACATTGCAAGGGTCCTCTCAACCAGGGTGGGAATGTTCCTTGATTAGGCCTCAATCCTGATCCATGGTATCCCCCCACCGCCACCCCACCACTAGCACATTGTTTCCTGTGGTCTTAGCTCTGCTTTCTAGAGGGTTTTTGTTTGTTTGTTTGTTTTTGAGACAGAGTCTTGCTCTGTCATGCCCAGGCTAGAGTGCAGTGGGACAATCTCGGCTCACTGCAACCTCTGCCTCCTGGGTTCAAGTGATTCTCCTGCCTCAGTCTCCCAAGTAGCTGGGATTACAGGCACCCACCACCACGCCCAGCTAATTTTTTGTATTTTTAGTAGAGACTGGGTTTCACCATATTGGCCAGGCTGGTCTCGACTACCCGAACTCAGGTGATCCACCCACCTCAGCCTCCCAAAGTGTAGAGGGGTTCTTTTCCACTATGAAAAAAATAAAACGTGGGGCCTGATTTACTATGCCAAAAGAAAAAAAAACTTAAGCTGAAAGCTGAGTCATGCAAGAAGCTGCCTTTCATGCTGTTCCTAAACCGATAGCTACAGACAAAAGGTTGAACATCTCCACAGGTAGCCACTCTATGTTCACCATATCTTATATAAAGTGCTGATTTACTGACCACAAGACAAATACACAATTAACTATTGCCCTACCTGAGTCTTTTCTCTTGCAGCATGTGGACTATCACACACTCCCTCTTTCCCCTCCAGCCACTTTTTGCCTTTAAATACTGAAGCCCTCAAAGTCATCTTTGAAGAAAGGCACAGACCACAGACTTCCTGTGATTCCACGTTTATTTGTTCCAGGTATGTCCTTAATCTTGGCAAACTAAACTTCTAAATTCATTGAGACCTGTCTCAGATACATTTTGGTTTACAAATTGGTGACCAACACGGGGAACTCTGAATGGAGGTGGCCCTGACCTTTAACAAATCTATCAATGCTTGGTACCAGCTTGAACTATATTGCTCAAACCAATGGGACAATTTGCTGAGGTGCAGAGATTTCCTCTCCAGAGAATCCCTGATCTCCCCAAATTTGGTTGAGATCTAAGGTTTATCTTGCTGTACAACTCCTTTTCTGGAGTTTCGCTCATGTCCAACAAGGAAAGTGAGTTTTTCTGTTTCCATATTGATGGAGTGCAGGCAACTCCTTTCTGTATTTTCAGCTTGCTTCCAAGAGGAAAGGCAAGTTTGAGGTTTTTTTCTGCTTCTAAGATGGTAGAAAGCAGCCTTGAGCCTGGGCCGCACTCCTAGTAAGTAGCTGAATTGGGATTTTGTCTTGAAAATTCTCCTTAATGACTAAAAGTTAAGATTGGCAACCAGCTGGTCTTAATTCCTCTTTACCATTAGAGCACTCAGTAATTATATTCTTTGGTTTGTTATTGTTGCTCCAGTCTTTCTCCCATCAGATTTGACCACCTTTACCTGACTTGGTCAAACCTAAATGAGAATTACAAATTATGGGAACGACCCTATGAATTAGCTAAAATTCCTCACAGCTGAAAAAAAAACCACTTTATTTCTCTGTTTGCTTCCTTTCTTAAAAAATTGTTCTTTTGTTTACTTTTCTTCAACCCTATTCCTTCTTCCTCTTTTGTCATCTTCGGTATGAAGTGGAAAAAAAAAATCTAGATAAGGCTCCTGATGACTTGGACCTCTTAAAGAACTCAGAATAAATGTGCCACTCACCCTTTTCTGAGGTGTTCGGCTTTCTTTGTGGAGTTTCAAGAGTCATGGACAGATTATTCTCAGGTCTAAGGTTTTGCTTTCTTGTATGGCATTACTTGACCTCTTTGGCTTTTTGGGGATACCAGAGATTACCCTGTACTGTAAGAGGATTTGACCTTGGTGTGTGTAACAGTGGACAAGAGCTACAATGTTGGGAGTGGCTGAGGATTTTACAGAAAATGACCATTACTACAGCGGACTACTTGTTTTTTTGAACATTCTTGAATATAAGAAAGTTGTACATGCTTTCTTGGCCCTATTCCTTAAAAGGCTCCACCCTAAAGCCAGTAATCTAATGAAGCTACAGTTAAAATATCACCTATCAAACTAAGTTATTTTAATAAAGGAAATTTACATAATTAAGGGAAATCTTTTTTTTTTTTTTTTTTTTTTTTTTTGAGACAGAGTCCAGCTCAGTTACCCAGGCTGGAGTGCAGTGGCAAATCTCCACTCACTGCAACCTCCACCTCCTGGGCTCAAGTGATCCTCCTGCCTCAGCCTCCCAAGTAGCTGGGACTGCAGGGATGAGCCACCACACCCAGCTAATTTTTGTATTTTTGTAGAGACGGGGTTTTGCCATGTTGCCCAGGCTGCTCTAGAACTCCTGAGCTCAAGTGATCCACCCACATCAGCCTCCCAAAGTGCTGGGATTACAGGCATGAGGCATTGCACCCGGCCAAAATCTCTTTTTTAAGAACATCTATGTCTCTGCACCTAAACCACTAGGAATTTTAACTAAGGAGAAAACAATGGCTTAAAGTTTATATAACAGACCTTGCCTTTGTTTAGATCTAAGAATGTGCTTTTGAGATGTACATTGTCTACCTTGTTTTACCTAAAGTTAGGTCTTTGGAGATCCAAATTTCGTTAACAATTGTGTAGGATACGGAAGAGGTAATCAATAAATTAATAGTCTAAAGTAGGGAAGAGAAAATTTTTGAAAACAGGCAAATGAAAAACTTTAAATCCGTAAGATCTGTCTGTCTGAGTCTGATATGCCTATATGTTCATGTATAGCATGTGGAAATAATATTTCACTACCAATTATATAAAAGAGCTCTAATTAATTTGCCTAAAGAAAAGTAAGCATTTATCAGACTAATAGAAACTAATTCAGAGGCTTTTCAGTTCACATGACTTTAGTAATCTTTGGTAAGATTAATTTGGTAAATATAGTCTCAAAATTCTCTCCAATAATTTAAAATCTTAAAGTCAGGTCATGTTAAATTAAGTAATCCTAGGTTTTTTACTGGGAGTAGGGTTACCAAGAGTTAGAATAGACCAGGCATGGTGGCTCACACCTGTAATCCCAGCACTTTGGGAGACTGAGGCAGGCAGATCACGAGGTCAGGAGATCGAGACCAACCTGGCCAACATGGTGAAAGCCCATCTCTACTAAAATACCAAAAAAAAAATAGCCGGGCGTGGTGGCACATACCTGTAGTCCCAGCTACTCAGGAGGCTGAGGCAGGGGAATTGCTTGAACCTAGGAGGTGGAGGTTGCAGTGAGCTGAGATCGTGCCACTGCACTCCAGCCTGACAACAGAGTGAGACTCCGTCTCAAAAAAAAAAAAAAAAAAAGAGTTAGAATAGCAGGAGAGTAGGATGTTTTTGGTGAAGTTTACAAAAAACATGAATATGTGGTTTTTGCTTGAGAAAATGTAATTTTTTCTAGTTTAGAGGACTTTTCTGTAACAAAAACACAACTTCAGTTGTTCACTGCTTACAGAGTCCAATTAACAAGAGCAAGGTCTGGTATAAAGAAAGTGACTTTTTATTCCAAAGCCAGCTTAGGGGAATAAGCTTCCTGCCTTAAGGGTACCACTTTGCTTTTGGAGGCAGAACGCAGACACTTTTTAAAGGGGGCTTGACGTGAATGGCACACAGGGAAGAAAGTGAGCAGGTGGGGGTCCACATAACTCTCTTCAGTGCCTTATCTGCTGGGTGGTTGAGCTGACAACTGCTGGCACCTTCCTGGACAGAACTAGGTTGTAAAGGTGCCCAAAACTCTCCAAGTGAGAGAGATTTTCATAGCAGGTATACTTTGGGTTGTAGATTGACCGTTGTCTCTCCAGGCAACCTCCTCATGGGTGAGAGTTCCACCCTGAAGCTTCTAAGCACATAGTTAGATGAACTTTCCCTGTAGGGAGTGTCTGGTGAAAGGAAGGTAAAAGGTTATAATTGCATTTCTAAAGGGCTAAGCAGAAAGTAGAGGGTGGGGAAAATGGAGAAAAGATAAAAGAAGAGAAAAAAATAAAACACGATAATAATTCATTCTCTTTTTCTTAGAAAAATGGAGGTCCTTGATTGCATTGCTACTTGTGTGGAGATAAAAACCACTGTTCACATCCAACCATTTTTTCTTTTTTGTAAACTAGTGAGTTCGTATTGATATTTCACAGTTAGAATTCCAAAGTAAAGGGTATAGGATCCTTATTTGTATGGGTGTGCATGTGTGCTTAGGTGTGTTTACATGTACATACATGTGTTTTGTTATGTGTTGTGGCCATAAGGTACCAAACTGGTTTAAAAATAAAGGAGTATTCATTAAGTAAATAAGCCCAAAGGATTCTCAAGTTTATATAACTTAAGTAAATCTTTAATAAATAGGCAGGCTTTAAAATTATTAGTAAAATAATATTAGAAATGTCTTCAGAATTGTGTACATACAATATTGCAAGCTTGTCCAACCCACAGCCCCTGGGCTGCATGTGGCCCATAATGGCTTTGAATATGGCCCAACGCAAATTCATAAACTTTCTTAAAACATTATGAGATCATCTTGTGTGATTTTTTTTTTTTTTTTTTAGCTCATCAGCTATCACTAGAGTTAGTGCATTTTATGTGTGGCCCAAGATAATTTTTCTTCTTCCAATGTGACTCAGGAAAGCCAAAAGATTGGACACTCTTGCATTATTGTTTAGATTTTTTGGTCAAGTGGTTGTGTATTTATCTCTGCTAAATATTATAAGGTGTCAAGATTTTGCATGATGCTTATAAAGTTATAAATGCAGCTGAAAAGGAAATTATCTTTGTGCAATTTTTTGATAAATAAGGCATTTAATATTGTTGGATTAATGAAAACAGCTAAATCCTGAGTTGTTTGCAAAACACACACACATACACACATTTATTTAACTTTAAGGTTCTTACTTAGGTATAAACACCTGAAATTCACAGGTTATAAAAATGGTTAACAGGGAAATAACTTTAAATGATGACTATCACAATTTTCATAAGTAATCTACGTAAACTACTAAAAAATTGGGCAAATGTAATGGAATAAATGCTTGTAAATAAACTTGTAATATACCTTAGAATCTGAAATTAAATAATAAATATGTATTAAATGTCTGGGTCAGTTCTGATTTTTTTAAAAATTACATTATAGGAAACCATTTTTCTTTTTTTTTTTTTTTTTTTTTTTTTTTTTTTTTTTTGAGACGGAGTCTTGCTCTGTCTCCCAGGCTGGAGTGCAGTGGCGCGATCTCGGCTCACTGCAAGCTCCGCCTCCCGGGTTCACGCCATTCTCCTGCCTCAGCCTCCCAAGTAGCTGGGACTACAGGCGCCCGCCAACACGCCCGGCTAATTTTTTGTATTTTTAGTAGAAACGGGGTTTCACCGTGTTAGCCAAGATGGTCTCGATCTCCTGACCTCGTGATCCGCCCGTCTCGGCCTCCCAAAGTGCTGGGATTACAGGCGTGAGCCACCGCGCCCGGCCGGAAACCATTTTTCTAAAAGAAGTGTTCTTACTGGCTGGGCGCAGTGGCTGACACCTATAATCCCAACACTTTGGGAGGCCAAGGTGGGCAGATCACAAGGTCAGGGGTTCGAGACTAGCCTGGCCAACATGGTGAAACCCCATCTCTACTAAGAATACAAAAAACAATTAGCTGGGCATGGTGGCAGGCACCTATAATTCCAGCTACTTGGGAGGCTGAGGCAGGAGAATTGCTTGAACCCAGGAGGTGGAGGTTGCAGTGAGCCGAGATCATGCCACTACACTCTAGCCTGGGTCACAGAGCAAGACTCCATCTCAGAAAAAAAAAAAAAAAAAAGAGGTGTTCTTATTAAAAAAATAATTTTTGTCTAAGTCAAACATTATTTAAAGGTTATTTATAAAACAAGGTAAACAGAACCAGTAAATAAGAGAAATGTAAAGAAAATTATGAATATAAAGGGAGTTTTTTAGTAAGAAAACTTAAAAGGAAAAAAATTCTATATGAGAAAGAATCTTGTGTGATGAATTTTTTGTCCCAAAATAAAATGACTGGTTATTAAAGAAAGTGGGATGAAACCAGAAGTCCAACCATGTTATAAATGGTTTGTGTAAGTCATAATAAGGTTTGTATAAAGAAATTATGAAAAAAAACTTTATGTGATCAAGTTGGCTATAATTAAAAAAGGAAATTATTTATACTAGTCTTTCTAGAGATTGGCCTTTAATATTAAAAATATATATTAATAAACTAAAGAATTGTTTAGAAAAACAAAATTTTCTTAAAGTATTAATTTATTCTTATAAAATTATAAGAGATTTTAACATTTTTAACCCAAAAGCTCACCTTTATTGTGTCTCACTGTTTTTGGCTTTCTCTCCCCTTTGAGAAGGCCTGAGATAATAACTCTCTCCTTCAACTTTTTCATGAGCTCTTATAATTTTTTTCCTCAGGTTCTAACTGTAGTTGTGGCCTGATGCTAAAAATGTTTTATCCCACAGATCTAATGAAAATGTTTTCTTCCAACATAACATTCTGTGCTCTTAGCTTTAAACTCTTCTATTAAACAAAAAACTTTCACTTATGACCTAGGCCACACTCTTCCTAATTATTCAAGTCCTAGAAAACTGAGATTTTAAAAACTTAAGGTTATTACATCCATGTAATTTTCTGTATTCTTTTTAAAGTCTTTGTGCTGTTAAGTTACAGGGCTTTGACTCCTGGATCTAAAACGGACACCAAGTCTTGCTAATTCTTGCAGGCACTGACATTAGCTAAAGCCTGATCTTCAGACCTGAGAGAATATGACAATCAAAGTAAACTGCATTCATGAGACACAGGGTCAGAAGTTAAAACTATTCAACCCCTCTAGGCCCAGGAACTAGTGTGAAATCTCACACTGAGTGTGTGAGATTATAGGGCTGATTCTGGGAGAGAAAATTAGTTCAAAGTTTCTCTGTAAATTAAAAATTAATCTCAATGGCACACTATGCAAGATGAGCATCTGAGCCCCTGTGTCAGATTAACAAGGTTTTCTTGGAGCATTAACCCACTCTCTAATTAAAAAAAAAGTTATTAAAAGGTTTATAGAAATTATATCTTATGGTCAAGATGATTAAAATGTAATGGATTAGCCTGGTGGGGTGGCACACACCTGTAGTTCCAGCTATTCAGGACTAAGCTACTCAGGAGGCTAAGGCAGGAGGATCACTTGAGCCCGGGAAGTGGAGGTTACAGTGAGCTGAGATCATGCCACTGCATTCCAGCCTGGACAACAGAGAAAGACCTTGTCTCACAAAAAAAACCAAAAACAAACAAACAAGCAAAAAAAAAACACCAAAAAATAAAATTTAATAGATTTGTTTATGAAATTTGAGAGACAGATTTAATCACCTCATGCTGTCTTTATTAGGGCTTATTGTTTGGGAAAGTAAGTTTCCTTTCTCAAAGAATAAAAGTTTTTGCCTTTTTTTTTTTTGGAAATCTTTGAGTTATCACTTTGCCTAAATAAATGACTTATTTTACAAGACTTGTGACTCTATTTTGTGATACCAAGAGTTTTAAATTTTTAATATCTGACAGACTTTCCAAAATCAAGTGATAAATTCAATCCTTTTGGCTTCATTAATGTTTTGATATTAGGTCCCCTGAAGTCCAAAAGAGACATATTCAGCTTATTTGGTATAATAAAATCATACAGGAGGCATTGTCAAATATAAAATGGTGTTTAAACTTCTTTGGATAATATTTATTTATTTATTGACTTATTTATGAGATACAGTCTCACTCACTCTGTCACCCAGGCTTGAGTGCAGTGGCACGATCTCAGCTCACTGCAACCTCTGCCTCCTGGGTTCCAGCAATTCTCCTGCCTCAGCCTCCTGAGTAGCTGGGACTACAGGTGTCCGCCACCATGCCTGGCTAATTTTTGCATTTATAGCAGAGAGGGGTTTCACCATGTTGGCCAGGCTGGTCTCAAACTCCTGACCTCAAGTGATCCACCTGCCTTGGCCTCCCAAAGTGTTGGGATCACAGGCGTGAGCCACTGCACCTGGCTTGATTATATTTATATAAATGTGTCATTATCATGTGTTCCAAAATTGTATGAGATTCCTGAGGTTCTGATACGTCTTAGTATATCTTATCAGTAATAATTATAATTGCTATGTAAAACTGTTGTATGCCACAGAAGTAACCAAATTTCCTTGTCATTTGTATCTTTACCTGTGGCTGTTCTAAGACTTTTGTCATCCATGATTGTTTTACTTCATCCTTTTATAGGGTGGTTTATAATCAGCTATAGAACTCTGAGGAGTACTCTTAAATATAGGTATCTAATATCTTTAGAAAATATGCCATTGGAATAAAGAGAAAGAAAACTCCCAGAACTCTCATGGAGAGCTGATGTATTCAGGAGGATTGCTGATCCAATATCGAGCAGAACGGGAATTAATTGCATGGACTGAACTAACAGAAGATTGAAATCCTCTTTTATGGCTTTTTGTCTAAAACACTTGCTGATTCTTTCTGTTTTGTTTTCTAGAGTCAAGAAAGTTTTCTCTTCTTTAAGCTGTTTACAGCTTTTAACAATTGAGTAAAGTATACTCTAATAAGAAAAATTTAAAACAACTCCATTGCAATTGCTTCAGAATTTGGAAACTATTTGGTGAATATCCTTAGTTTATGACAATGTAGTTCTTTGCATAAATTCAATAAGAATCTATTTTCTTTTATAACAGGACATAATTGGAGACACTGGTGATTTCATCAAGACTTTGATTGTAATGACATTTTCAGATGGCCTTGAGAAAATGAGGCTGACCTATAAAGCCAATAAAAGCGCCTTGGAAAACCTGGGATCATACATTTTTATTTGCAGCGTCCTGACTTGGGATAAGTAAAGAATGTCACTTTCTGACAGGCCCAGGAAACTCAAGTTTTCTTGGGACCTTGAAAAAAGAGTAATTCACCCAATTCACACAGGTATCTGCAGGCACAGTAAATTCTTAGCTGGGCTCAAGGCTTTTAAAAAGTTCAAATCTTAGATTCCTTATGAAAAGCTTCCAGCAAAGCCAATTTTATAAAGAGAAAGAGAGAGCCTGCATGGCAAATGATTATTCTTGCTGAACTTTATGCAAATAATCAAGCCAAGTAAATAGAACTAAAACTTATTTGAAACATAAATTGGTCCTACTATGATTTTGTCTTTAATAAAATTTGAAAATTTGAGACAGAAAAATTACGTTTCAAACTATAGTACACCTGTTATTAGATTCTAGTCTTGCCTAATGTTTCTGATTTTTATTATTTTCCACAATTTAGACTGAATTCTAAAATTTTTCCTGACTACAAGTCTCCAAAATAATGTTTTCATTTTTTTTCCCTTTTTCCTTTTTTGTCCATTTTTCCTGACTTGAAATCACTAGGAATTAAGCTGTGCTCTTCTTAAAGCCGTGCAAACTGAAGCTAGACAACTTAAACTTTGCAAGAAAATAACAGCAACCTATTTATATACATAAACCACTTTTATACCTGCCTACTGATGTATGGACTTCAGAGTAATATGGCCTATATCAGTTTTCCAAGACTGTTTTCACTTTTTGTTTGTTTGTTGTTTTATTCCTCTCTTCCTCTCCCATTTTTTTTCTTTGTGGGATGCGAGACCTTACAACCTGCTAAAAATGAGCTTTCCTAACAATGTGGGACCTGTCTTTCTAGGAATAAAGTGTCCTAGGCATGAGAGATCAGACAAAACCAGAGACTCATTTTCTTCTAAAATGCTTTCTCCGAAAGATTTTAAAAAGAAAAGGGCAGAGAAATGTGGAAGGAAAATAAAAACAACTCCAGTTCACAATGCTAAAAGAAAAAAAAATTAAGCTGAAACCTGAGTCATGCAAGAAGCTGACTTTCCTTTCTGTTCCTAAGCAGATAGCAACAGAAAAAAGGTTAAACATCTCCACAGGTAGCTTCTTTATGTTCACCTTATGTAAAGTATGCTGGTTTACTGAGTATGAGACAAATACACAATTGACTATTTCTCTACCTGCTCCTTTTCTCTAGCAACATGTGGATTATCATACCCTCCCTTTCTCTCCTCCAGCCCACTTTTCCCCTTTAAATACTGAAACTCTCAAAATCATCTTTGAAGAAAGGCACAGATCACAGACTGTTTCTGCGATTCCATGTTCATTTGTTCCAGGTATGTCCTTAATCTTGGAAAAATAAACTCCTAAATTGATTGAGGACCTGTCTCAGATACTTTTGGGTTTGCACCACATTATCCGTGTCCTTATCTTTTTTTTTTTTTTTTTTTTGAAGACAGAGTCTTGCACTGTCACCTGGGCTGGAGTGCAGCAGCGTGATCTCGGCTCACTGCAACTTCCGCCTCCCAAGTCCAAGCAATTCTCTTGCCTCAGCCTCCAGAGTAGCTGAGATTTTACAGGCACCTGCCACCATGCCCGGATAATTTTTTGTATTTTTAGTAGAGATGGGGTTTCACCATGTTGGCCAGGCTGGTCTCAAACTCCTGACCTCGTGATTCACCCGCCTCGACCTCCCAAAGTGCTGGGATTACAGGCATGAGCCACTATACCCGGCCTCCTTGTCCTTAAGTGAGCACTGGAAAATGTGTTCTCCTTAGAGTCTGAGCAGCGTTCTCAGACAACTCTGTCCACAGAAGGTTGAAGCCCCACTCCCACTTGGAGTCTATTTACAGTTTCCTTTAGTCTTGACTGATAGCTATTTTGGCATGTCTCTCAAAAATTTAGCCAGCTTCTTCCATATTTGATTCAAGCTAGCTCCACATACCATGATTGTGTGTGTCTCCACTGCACTAAGTCACAACTTTCTCTTTTAATTCTTTCTCGTAGGTACCTTGAATCTATCCAGCTCTGTCATGGGAAGACCTGTGCCATGTCGTTCAACTGAAAAGATTCATGGGGTACCACTTTAATCTATTCGGAGGTTTTAGTCATGGGTGTGACTATCACACCCGTAATTTGATCCTTGCCAAGAGGTTGGGTTCTAATCAACCTTTGTTGCTCATCTCAGTTTTGTTTTTAATGAATAATAATGAGAATCACTTGCATCTTCTAAACGTGCATGTCTCCAAGTTTATAGCTCCCTATAATCACTTTCTTTCCTAACTGCAAGCTGGACAATTATCTTCTAAACTCATCACTTCCTGTAGTATTGAGACAGGAGAATAGGGTCTGGAGGCAGGGAGATTAATTAAATCTTTTTTAATCATCTAAGGCCGATTCACACTGACTTCCTAAAACTAAATCAAAAGGAAAACCCCAACTTCCCATGCCTAAGTAACAAATGGACTCAAGGCTACTCCCTTTGCAACCCCCATCTTTTCTGGGTGTCAGATAAAAAATTGTAAGTACCTCTGACTGGTCCCCTCCTGCAGTCAATCAGGCTGGTCACAGGCCAAGTCTTCCTTTGCATAGGAGTATAACTTTGTAACTTCACTTCAGCCTCTGATTCATCACTTTCTGCAACCAATTAGTCGTTTGCATAGGGTGTAACTGTAACTTTGCTTCAGTCTCTGATTGTTCCCCTCCTGCAACCAATCAGACTGATTGCGGGCCACTACTTCATTTACATAGGGTGTACACCAAGTAACCAACAGGAAACCTCTAGAGTGTATTTAAACCCCAGAAAATTCTGTAACCAGGTCCTTAAGCCACTTTCTCTAGCGTGTTCCCACGCTACAGAGTGTGCTTTCATTTTCAATAAATCTCTGCTTTTGTTGCTTCATTCTTTCCTTGCTTTGTGCATTTTGTCCAATTCTTTGTTCACAGTGCCAAGAACCTGGACACCCTCCACCAGTAACAGTATTTTATATAGTCAATAGTTACTGATACATGCCACCAGCTTTCCATTTTCTGGCCTTTTCCTCTAGAACTACTAGACCTTCCCCATATTATTACAGTTTTGCCAAAGGTTTCACTCCTGTGAGTATGAATCACCATCTTTACGGCTTCTCCTATCACTTCCTTTGTTGTATACTCCCCAGCCACTGAGCCAATGCCATTTATTTAAAAGTTTTGTTCTAGTAACATTCCCATTCTGACACTAATTTCTGTGTTAGTCAAGATTGGTTCAGTGTTCCTCTAGTAATAAACACCACAATTTCAATGGCTGAAAACAATACAAGTTAAATTCATATTCATCCTATATATCCATTATAGAACGGTGAGGGAGCTCTGCTCATTGTAGTTACACAGGAACCCAGACTGACTGTGTAGCCACTATCTTGCATGTTGCTAGTTGCTGTAGTAGAAGGAAAGAGTTCTGAAGGGTCTTACAATGACAAGCCTGGAAGTGACTCATTTCACGTCTGCTCATAACTAATAGGCCAAAATTAGTTACATGATATTATTCAACTACAAGCCAGGAAGAGCAGTTCTCTCTTGTGCCCAGAATGGCAGACAAAGGAATTATTTGTTTAACACCATGAATACTTACCAAAATAGGTAAACAAAAAAGATAATTAAAATACTTGTGACATGTGCTGTAAATGGGGGAAAAGCTGGGCCCTGTAAGTAATTGAAGGACCTATTTAAAGTGGGTGGTCTGGGAGGTCTCTCTGAAGGTTTGCATTGAAACCTCAAAAGTCAGATGGAGTGAACAAGACTTAGATGAAGAACATTCCAGAGAAGAAACAAGAAGCATAAAGGCCTTAGGGTGGAATGAGCTTGGTTTAGCTTGAAACTGACAGAAGACAAGATATTTCAAAATCAAAGAAACAATGGGGGTGGCAAGGGACTGTCATGAGATAGGAGATACTATCACCTACCGTCAGCAGTCAGTGCACAGAAGGCCCTGAAGGCCATATCAAGTAGTTAGGATTTTAACCTACCTGCAATAGGAAGCCTTTGAAAGGTCTTAGGACAACAAGCGCATGTTTAAGTTTTAAAAGAGTAACTCCCAAAGTGGGGAATTATCTAGAAAAGGATGAGTGAAAATAGGACACCAACAGGGAGGCTATCATAGCACATAGCATCATAGCAGTGTAGACAAGAGATGACAGTGGCAGGGATGGGGGGATATGTGAGGGTGCAGGGAGTAGTAATAGTGAAGATGGCAAGAAATGAACAAATTTAAGACATATTTTGAAATATTTACTGATGGATTGAATAAGAGAAAAGTTGAGAATGGGAAGAGTGATTATGACTCCCATGTTTCTGGTTTTAGTGATGGGGTGGTTGGCCGCGCCATTTACAGAGATATGTGGGGGACAACTAGGTTTAACATCTACAGGAGACCAGATCCTATTCTGGACATGTTAAGTTTGAGAAATCCAAATGAGTAAGAAGTTAAATACAAGAATAGATTATATAGGAAAAGTCTAGTTAAAGATTTTTTTTTTTAGATGATCTTGCTCTGTCACCCAGGCTGGAATGCAGTGGTGCCATCATAGCTTACTGTGGCCTCAAACTCCAGGGCTCAAGTAATCCTCCTGCCTCAGCTTCCCAAGTAGCTGGGAAGGCAGAAGTCCGCCACTGCACCCAACTAATTTTTTTAATCTTTGTGTTTTGTAGAGATGGTGTCTCATTTTGTTGCCCTGGCTGGTCTCCAACTCCTGGCTTCAAGCGATCTTCCAGCCTTGTCCTCCCAAAGTGCTAGGATTACAGGCATGAGCCACTGCACCCGGCCAAAGATATAAATCAAGAGCTCTCAGCATGATGTAACTCAGAAATCCACAGGTGGGAGTGTGTTGGAGAAGAGATGGAGATTCTAGGACTTGCCTAACAAATTCCCCCTTGAGATTTGTTTCCAGAAATCGTATCACTATTGGGTATGTGGACTTGTATTTCTAATTATCAGGGAGTAAAATTAACAAATGACAATCTAGGTAGATGTTAATATTTGGAGGGATTTCTTCTGATTTGAAACCCATTTGCTATTCTACTCTAAATGATAGCAAAAAAAAAAATACATTTCCAAACACTATTGACATCCCCATTTTACACATGTGGAAAACTGAAGCAGAAGGGGGTTCAGTAACTTGCCCAAGAAGACACAAAATTAGCAAGAAGTGGGACCTGTATCGCAAACTAAACAATTTGGCTCCAGAGTCTGTTTGGAACCCCTACACTGTATGGCAATGGTGGTAAAGTAGCTTAGTTAATGTGTTTAGTGGGTTACAAATAATAGATTATATATATGAGTTTTATATATAGTAATAGTTATATATGTATATATATTATACGTATATTTCTAGCTCCAATAAGAGCTTTTATTGGATCTATGTTCATCTGCGCATGCCTGGATCATTAGGGTTGTGAGGAACAATTCAAGTGGTAGCTGTGCACTATGGCATTACAACTAAACCCTAGGAAGAACAGAACTGACTTCACCAGAACAGTCCTGAAGTTTCAAACCATTAAAAACAAACAGTAAATTTAAAAAACGCAAATTGTACTAGACAGTTTGGTTTGCTCCACTTTACGGCATCAAACTGAATGCCTGGACGTCATTTGCTGGTCAGGAAGATGAGTTAATTTTTTTTTCCTGCCACACACTTAAGTTTTTTGCTCCAGGGAACATTATATATAGTGTTAACATACTCAATTTACATTGTAGTTTTACTGTTGAAGATTTCCTGGAGGGCAGGAATGGCGTTATTCCATCGTTTTTAGCCCAGTCAGACTGGATGACGGAGAGAGGGAGGGTGAAAAGGAGGGAGGGAAGGGGAAAAGGCAAGGAAGAAGGAATTCAAATTAAACACTCTTCCTATACATTTTTAGAAGCTGAGCAAGATGCCCTCCAAGATTATGTTTTTTAAAAAGTAAAGTTTTTCCCATTAATGGTGGTGCAGAAGCGTCCTAATCCCATCGAAAGTACTCTCACTCTTCCTCCATTCGCTGTCTTGAACTCCCCCGGGCCTCCTTCATTCAGCCTCCCAGTCCCGCCCACTTGTCTCCGGCTCCTACCCTCCACTCTAGCCTTCCCCGCAGCCTGTACATTGCGCATGCGCACTAGTGGCGTTCGCGCCGCGGACCCAGAGAGGGGCGTTCCGCGGAGGAGAAGAGGAAGAGGAAGTTGGGGGAGGGTCCTAGCGGGGAGTGAACCGGAAGTGTAAAGGTTCCTTCCTCTCCTCGGCCAGGCGGAACCTCTCTGCTGGGCCCGGTGGCCGCAAAAGAACTTTCTTTCTCCCGCCCGAACGGTCGCCGCGGCCAACTGCCTCGCCCGCCTGGCAGCCTAACCCTACTTCTCTTCTTCTCCTCTCCGGCTTCGCGCGGCCCTGCCTCCCTCTCGCCCGGCGGCATCCGCTTGCTGCTGCCACCGCCTCCTCATCTTCTGCCCGGCCAACCGGCCTGCCCCGCTGCAGTGATGTGCGACAAGGAGTTCATGTGGGCCCTGAAAAACGGAGACTTGGATGAGGTGAAAGACTATGTGGCCAAGGTAAGCGGGGATGAGAAGAGTAGGCGAGAACACGGAGGTGGGCTGGAGATGAGGCTGAGGAAGCTGATGGGAGCTGGACTGCGGGGATGGGGGTGGGCGGGAGGAGAGACTTCCTGGGTGGAGGCGGCACCAAGGAGAGAGGGGCGTCTAGGGAGGAGCTAAACTGAAAGAAGGGTCCAGGTAACTTGGTAGCGTTCTGTGTCAGGTAACTGCTGCGTTAATACAGTCAGGCGCTACCTGACTTCCTGGCCTCTTGGGGGAGGGGAGGAGTGGTGTCTGGCTCATCCAGAGTTTCTTCTGCGCACTGATCATTTGAGTTTGGCCCTCTTCTACACCAAAGTTACTTAAACCTTTCTTTGAATGAGGTAATTCTCCATCTTGGACTTACCCATTACTAAATGAAGTAACCTAAGTAATTAGGATCAGAGGAACATGTTTTTTAACGCTGGGCCTGGTGTGAAGTTAAAGAATTCATTGACCGTGAAAAGAGTACCGAAAATAGAAATAGTTAAAATTCTGAAACTGAGTATCACTTCACTGTGGTGTCTTAACTTTGGGTGTGGCCTTTTTCCTTTCCCCCACCACAACAAATACATATTTGCTTCAAGTGGTAAGGTTGTCAACTGGCATCTGGGAATGTTTAAGGTATCTGAATAGTTTTTAAACAAGCATGTTAACTTCAGTTATTCCGTTCTTCTACCTGATTTCACCTGAAATGCTTACATGTGTAGTAAATAGCAATGCAGTTTAGTGGCAGTGTATTTGGGGGGTAAAATCATGATGAAGAAAGACAAACTCAAACCTCAGCCCCAAATATAAAACTGAATCGACATTGTGGCAGAGTGGGAAACTTAAAATTCCAAGCTAGCCTGTCTTTCCATCCTGAAACTGTGCCTTTGTAATTATGAGAGAACTTAACATGTGATTTTAATTTAGTGATAATCTAAAATGAATCTTCCAAAACAAGTATAATTTTATGACAACCACGGATGGCATCTTGCTCACCTTCTAAAAGTGTGAGAACCCAGTCTAGATTTTAACTCTTCAAAGAATAGGACCTGACCTGGGTTTTTGCTTCAGAGGCTGTGTTAGGAAGCAAGTAAGCGAAGCAGTTTCTTAAAACTTACAGGATTGTGCAAGGCAAACTGCTGAAGGTTTTTACTTTATTTAATGCCATTACAATTTAGACTTTTTGGATGCTGCTTACCTGCTTAGTTTTTTGCAGTGGAGTTTTAGGACAGGCTGTCTTCTCGTCACTGCCTTCTCAGCTGGTAGCCAACTGAAACTTGACTTACTGGCTATTTCAATATAAAGCTAAAAGGTAGAAATTATTTGGTACACTTACCAGTGGTGGGACACCGCAGTACTCTGGAAGTAAGTGGGCTTTTGTTTTCCTGTCATAGTGGAACCTAGGTTGTTTGATATACTTGAAATACAACAAGTTGATTAAGTACTAACTGAACTTACAGCTACCAAAATAACACAATGTATTTAGTGTTTTCCTGACACATTATTTTATGTCATCCTTGTGAATACTGGGAAGTAAGTCCTATTATTGGTCCCATTTTACAGATTACTGAGATGCAGGATGCTTAAGAAAAGTTATGGAGATGGTAAATTGTGAAGCAAGAACTAAATTGCTGACTCCAAAACTGAAACTCTTTAACTGCTCCACGCACTATCTCTCAGTCTAAGATCTAATTGTGAAAGCGTATCATACCAAGATTTCTAGTAGGACATTCCCAGGGTCCACATTCAGGCAGGTAAATTGTGCCCAAAGAATTCTCAACTACACAAAAATATTTATATGAAAATATATGCCAATAAAGATGGATTAATTTATTTCCAATTAGTTTTATAATTAGGTTAGGTTATCATGTTCAATTTGATTATTTTCCCTATATTACTACCGTAGTCTGTTCTTCATTAATGTAAAAAATTTGCATAAGAGGGAGGGTAGACATTCAGAAAAAGCAAAAGGAAGTATTGAAAGTTGGACTATCCAAAAAGATATGACTGTAACTGTAATGTAATCTGATGTACAGAGCATTGAGCTTTATCCTTTCTTAGTTTTGAAGATTTCATAAAGTATCTTTCACTTTGTTAATGAGAAATAATAACAAGCACTGAGGTTTATACTGACTCAGCTCCCTTATGGTGCCCATTTATACTTTCAGGTCCTTATTACAGTTTCTTCTGCCCCACAGCTGTCTTCCCTGCTTATTTATTGACTCACATTTTTCATCTACCAATTTGTGAACACTCACTTTTTGAGTTTCTGTAATGTGCATCTATCTGAGTAGGTGTGTACAAAGAAAATACTAAAGAAACACTTAGACCTGTCTAGTCTTCATTCTCAGGGGTGAGAGTCTATTTTAAAAACTCTCCTCAACATTCCTGTGAAGATCTCTCATATTGTTAACCTAAGAATCTACCTGTAAGAGTAAGATAAGCATTTTAGTATTCCCCTCCTCCTCCTCTTTTTTTTTGGAAACAGGGTTTTTTTGTTTTTGTTTTTCTGAGACAGGGTCTTTGCTTTGTCGCCCAGGCTAGAGTGCAGTGTCGTGATCATAGCTCACTGTAACTTCAGACTCCTGGGCTCAAGTGGTCCTCCTGCCTCAGCCTCCTGAGCAGCTGGGACCATAGATGTACACCACGACACCCAGCAAATTTTATTTTTTGTAGAGACTGGATCTCACTTTGTTGTACAAGCTGGTCTCAAACTCCTAGCCTCAAGCGATCTTCTGGCCTCGGCCTCCCAAAGCACTGGGATTACAGGTGTGAAAGCACTGGTTCACAGGTGTGAACCCATTTTTCCTTTATAAATTAGTATTTTTAAAAGTCAGTAATTACACTTTTCTACCTGCCTCTGACTTCTCTATTAAAGTTCGAAGTGTGAGTATCCCTAAATCATTGGTTTTAGGTGAGTTCTTGAACTTAGAAAAGTCAGTTCACAGTCCCCAAACCACTGAAAATTGTATTTTGAAATGGAAAAGACAGTATTGAGAGAAAAATTTAGATTATTTAGAGAAAAATTTAGATTATTACATTAAATGTTTCATGTATAACTTTAAGACAATATCTGAAGCAATTTTAAAGTCTTTCAACACTACACTTGGCTTCTTGACTGACTTAAGGACCACATTTAGTTAATTCATTCATTTTTACTAGGCATCTTTCAGGTCTTAAACTCTTTAGTAGTCCTGGGATGATAGTAAAGAAGTTCGACACAGTTTTCAGGAAACGTAAGCATCTATATTTAGCAGACCTACGTGAAAAAAAATTCATACTTTTATAGTAGTATGCAAATTATAAATAACATCTCATTTTCATAAAATTCAGTTGTCCGGCTGGAAAACAAGTGAAAGCCAGAAAATAAGGTATTCATGAGCAGCTATAAGAGATATTCATAGCCCCATTTTTGATCTGAATGTTTCTTTTGGGTGACATTTTTTTTGACTTTGTCTTACATTTCTGCCTTTATGTTCTCCTGTTGGAGTTAATTCTAGCCTCACCTGAATTTCAGACTGCATAAGCTCTGTTCAGACAAATTCCAAATTGAGCTGTTTTCCTCTCAAAAACTGGTTTTATTCCTATTGTGTCTCCATTTTCACTAATGGTATCATGACCCAACCATTTGCCCAAACTGGAAACTGGGAAATTTTCCTAGATTTCTGAGGGTTACCAAGACTACCTTCTTAGTCTCCCTCATCCATTCCTCACTCTCCTTTCTTCTTACTACTTTAGATCAGTTGCTGCTTCTTTCCAGCCTGGTCTATATTTTCTTTCTTGACTATAAGAAAATAGTCAAGAAAGAATATATAGACCAGGCTGGAAAGAAGCAGCAAAAATTGACCCCTTCCTGGTCAGTTTACACAGTTTAGGTGGAGGGATCTCTCAATAACATGAATATAAGCATGTAATCTTTTTCAGCCAGTCTCCTTCACTGCCCTTAAAATATTAATACTTTTGTGATTTCTCACTGCTTATTTTAAAAGGGCCAACTCCTCATTGGTATGGTGTACTAGGCCGCTATTATCTGGGCTTGCTTTTCTACACTTGCCTCTCTGTAAGCACTCTGCTCCAGACCCTACCATCCTGTTTCTTCCTTGTAGATCTTTACATGTGTTCTTTCATCCTCCCTGACCAAGTCTGCTCACCTCAATCCCTAACCCCCAACCTGTTAAACTCCTGTTTACCCTCCTAGGGTAAGTATCACCTGTAACAGAAAAACACCATACCAATGAGGAGTTGGCCCTTTTAAAATAAGCAATGAGAAATCACAAAAGTATTAATATTTTAAGGGCAGTGAAGGAGACTGGCTGAAAAAGATTGACTTCACATAGAGTGCTGCTTCTTTTACTGTTTTGCTCATCAGATTGCTGTGATTTTGTTTACATGTGTCTTCATTAGGCTCTGAACTCCTGGAGGGTAGATAATATATTCTTTTTCATCTTTCTGTCTCCAACATAGCGCCAAGGAATTTTACACATTAAAATCATGTTTCTGGTAAGAAATTCATTTTATTCTTAACTTAGCAATAATTTCAGCATACTTCATTAATTACAGAATAATAATTACCATTGACTGGATGACTTACATTGTCAGGTACTGGAAAGCACTCTGCAAGATGTTTTACCTAAGTTTTTATTTGCTTCTTACCACAGTGTTTCAGTATAAGTAATAATCTTATTTTAAGGATGAAGAACCTGAGGCTTAGAGAACTGAAGTAACTTGACAAGGTCACAAACTAAGTAGCATAACTGGAATTTAAACCCAGAACTGTCTGAATCTACATGGTGTGTGTGTGTGTGTGTGTGTGTGCGTGTGTGTGCGTGTGCGCGTGTGTATTTATAACCATATCAGTTTGCTTTAAAAATGGTTTTTTTTTTGGCTAACAACACTTTAGAATTAAGAAAACGAGAAAGAGGCTTGTAAGAAGCAAGTACAACTAATTAGCTCTGACTGTGAATGAAGACAAAAATGGCAACCGTATTTTAAAAATTGTAAATGTAACAATTCAGAAATAATTAGTATAGAGACAAACATCTCCGTAAACTTAAACTCTCATCAGAGACTGTCATTACTCAAGACGTGTCCATAAGAGTGACTGATAGCCTGCAGAATGTTTTGTATTTATGGTCACATATAATCTAACCTTATAATTTATGTTCCTAATTGTGATCCTACACAGTCCAGAAAAAGTTAAATTTTGTTTGTTTGCCTTAGGAAGAAACAAAAATAACTAAATTATTGAGATTTCTATTCATAATTATTTAAATAAAAAAAGTAACATTTTGAAAAAAGTATGTTTATTAAATTTTATGTATTTGAGGATTGTGATGCAGTATACAGGTATTATTTCATTTACTTATCAACAGTAAGCCATGAGCATTATTAATAATGTTAACCCCATTTTAGAGATTTTAGAGGCAGAGATTAAATAACTTGCTCAAGATCATAAAGTTCTTAAGTGGTGAAGCTGAGATTTGAACTCACTTCCTTGGGTTCTGAAGGAGTTTCAAAGCCCCATGCTGTTAACTACTTCAGCATACCCTTGACCTTCATTTCTCAATAAGGCCAGAAACTAGGGGGGTACTATATTATTGAGTAAATAGTAAAAATAATCATAGCAGGATGGTAATTATCCATTGAGACTACTAAAAGGTGAGCTTTCTGGTGGATTTTGAGGATCCAACACGCTTACAGGTGAGTGCTTGTGAGTTGCATTGATAAATAGCCCCTTTTAATCTTCAGCAGGTCTGATATATGTACTCTCTTGTTTACATGTACTTCTATTTCACTTGCTGTGAAATAGAAGCCTGGTCTCTAACTTCCCTTTCTCTGTGGTTTCCTTTCCCTCCAGCCTCCATTCTAATTACATCTGCCGTTGACACTCTAATAGGTTTGAAAAGCAACAATTGTGCACCATGTGAAAGGATAGAATCTCTTGAACCTGAGAAAGATATCAACTCTAATCTTTAGAAATTCCAAGACTCATTGAGATCACTTTTCACTTTCCTAATAAAATAGCCAATTTAAAAGAGGCCCTGATTCAATCTACTTTGCATTTATTGGTTTTAGGCAGCTTCCTTTTTTTTCTTCTTTAAATTATTAGTTTCTTTCTTATAAAAATGTATCACTATGTGTTGCCCTTTCTACAGAAGGGCTGGTGACCCATTCAGAAAGCATATGTCAGCTTGTATAAGATACAGGTGCCCTCAGTAGACAGAGAAACATTAGTATAGATTCTTTTCTAATTATTAATGCTTTTAGTCATTTTAAAAAATATATAAAATAGAGGAAGATCTTTTTTTACATTGGAACATAAGTGTTCATTCAGATGTACATAGGCTATATAAAGTGTTTTGGTTTGAGATTCTAAACATTTTCCTTTTATTAGTGCAGATAATTAAAAATTTAATGAATTAAAGCTGATAGAAATTATAACAATATTATGTGCTTGTTATTTTAAAAAGCAAAGCTGTATTGAATAAAGTAAAATATCCCATTGACTATTTTTCCTACCTATGTGGTTCCTCTCTTTAAAATATAAAATTGATTAGGTGTTTTTAAAACAGAAAAGAATAAAGAAGACAAAAATTGGCCAAAATTTTACTATTTAGATAACTCCTAACTTTTAAAAAGTAAAATTAAATTAATTCAGATGTGGATTTTAAAATGCCACAGTTAGGACTGAAAGGTAAAGATCTCCCCTCCCCAATGCCTGTGAACAAATCAGCCATTCTCAACAGGTCCATGTAATTAATTTCAGAAAAACATTGAAAATTTACTTACTCATCTGTTTTTCCCGCTTAAAAAGTTCTGTAAACACTTCTGCACTTTGCTTTCCACATTGAAATGTATTGATTCTTCCCTTTTTAAATGGTGAATAGTATTCCATTTTCTGGATGTTTATTTAACTATTCCCGTATGATAAACATTTTGTTTCCAGTGCATCTTTGCAATTAAACAGGATTGTAGTGATCACCTTTGTACATATACCTTGACAACTTTTGAGACTATATCTGCATTACTCTCTTCATGAGTTT
The DNA here is from genome assembly GCF_028858775.2 of Pan troglodytes. Lineage (NCBI taxonomy): Eukaryota > Metazoa > Chordata > Mammalia > Primates > Hominidae > Pan > Pan troglodytes. The sequence goes on along the minus strand of NC_072404.2, from coordinate 151,339,182 downwards.
CGTCAGCTTAGGCACACATTGGCAGACATGAGACCGATGGTTCCCTCACACCATCAACAGCACTGGGCATCATCAGACTTTTTAGATTTTGCCATTTGGATAGGTGAAAAATGATTGTTTATGTCTTTTGTTTATTTTTCTTTTAGTTGGTCTGTTTTTTATTGGTTTGTATAAACTCTATAAATTAGGGAAATCAGTTTTTTATCATGTTTTGCAAATATCGTTCTCAGTTAATCTCTTGACTTCATTTATTTTCTTATTCTACAATGGTCTTTTACTTTTTGTGGGGTTAAATGTATCGCTTTTTTTCTCTTTTGTGACTTGGATTTTGTATCCTGTTTACAAAGACCTTTTCTGTAAAATTACAAATAAATTTGCTCTTCTGGAACTTCATTTTTTCTTCCATTTTGGACATTTGACCTTTCCATTATTTATTTTGAAGTAAGGCAGGAAATAAGTGTATACTTTTTTTTTGACAGTTCTCATACCATTTATTATTATAGTTCCTCTTTTTTTTTTTTTGCACGTTAAGTGGTATATATTATAACAGATATTAGGAAAATGCAAATTAAATCCACAATGAGATACTACATTATAACTATTAGAATGGCTAAATTGGTAAGACTGAGAAGCTCTAAGGTGAAATGTTCAATAAATCATATTTAAAAACTTCTTAACTGTATTAAGTAAATATTATTTTGTTTAATATTTTTTCTAGTAATTTCTGACATTCTTTTTTTTTTTCTTTTTTTTTTATTATACTTTAAGTTTTAGGGTACATGTGCACATTGTGCAGGTTAGTTACATATGTATACATGTGCCATGCTGGTGCGCTGCACCCACTAACTTGTCATCTAGCATTAGGTATATCTCCCAATGCTATCCCTCCCCCCTCCCCCCTCCCCCCACCCCACAACAGTCCCCAGAGTGTGATATTCCCCATCGCAAGAACAAAAAACCAAACACCACATATTCTCACTCATAGGTGGGAATTGAACAATATAGTTCCTCTTTACTAATAATTTGAACCATCATCTTTATCATAAACAGATTTCTTGCTCTTTTTCTATCTATACCAAACTGATTTAATGATGTGTGGTTTCAAAATATGTTTTAGTATCTCCCTCTCACATTCTCTTTAGGATTTTTGCAGGTGATTCCTTAAATTTTTTTTTCCCATAATCTCAAGAAAAATATTAGGATGATTTGAACCTACCTAAAACTTAACCTGTATCTTTTAATAAGCATTAAGCTTTTTTTTTTTTTTTCTGGAATGCTGGGATCGTGTGATCTGTGGGACATAATACTTTAACTTTTAATTCTTTATGAATCATCTTAGGATAGGAGGATGTCATGCACTGTGAGAATGTGCCATATCAAAGATTCAAAACAGAGGAAGTGTGTTTAGATAATCAAATCACAGCAAAATTGGTGATTAAAGTTAGTTTATGGTATTACATCACAGGCCACCTTGTAATAAGAAAAATGGCTGAAAGTAATTTTTTTGCAGCTATATCTTTACTAAATAATTCTGATAAGCTTAGAAGCTTGATTTTTTTTTTCAGTCCACAGAAAATTACCAGTGTAAAGAGGAGCTGTGATTACTGAAAGAAAAGAAACCAAAATGTAAGAAGCTGACCCAAGAAAGTGAAGGGCAAAGAGCCATATTTACCTTAAAGTTTCAGAGGCCTCAGGCAATAATTAATATGTATAAGCGTAACCTTGAGCTTCACGAAAAGTTTAAACTTGGTTACTTTTCTCTTATTTACAAGAGACATGTATAACATATTTTAGGAAGATTTCAATTTGACATATAAAAAAATGAGCATTTTGATACTTAGGCCTAAAGTAAGTATCTGAAAAATACTGAAAAATGGAGGTATTAAAAAAAAATTGTAGGCCAGGCATGATGACTCATGTCTGTAATCCCAGCATTTTGGGAGGCCAAGGCAGGAGGATCTATCACTTGAGCCCAGGAGTTCAAGACCAGCCTGGGCAACATAGCAAGACTTCCATCTCAACCACAAAAAAATTGTAGGTAGTAAACACTTTAAACATAGTACAATAGACACTCATTATGGCACTGTCCTTTAGGGATTTGGAATTGCATTATTGGTGAAACCATAGCATAGAGGCTAAATGTGTTGGCTTTGGAATTAGATCTTCCAGGTCTGGCCTTCTTACTAACTAGACACTTTGGGTGAATTAAGCACTCAGAACTTGAGTTTCTTCAATTGGTGAAAATGGGAATGATTGTAATACCTACATAATAAGTGTAAACTGTGTACCATTGTGCCTGGCATATGGTGAGTGCTAGTAAATATTAGCTGTTGTTACTAATCAGCATCCTCATAAATTTGTTTAGAAGCAAGATTACTTACAGAGCAACTAGTCCAGCTCCCTTATTTTATAGATAAGGAAAAATTAGGTGTGAAAGCCCTTGACCAGTATCATAGTGCTATTTGAGATTGAAATTTAAATTCAGTTTTCCTGAATTTGGATGAGGGTTGGTTGGTTGGTTTTCCGCTACACCATTGTGTTTGCTAATGAAGTCATCTTATGCTAGCTGTTACCTCTAATAAATTATTCTTTTTGTCCCACAACATCTGCTTGGCAAATTTCTTCTTCTTCCTGAAGTTTTATATTCATGTCTGTTTTGTTCTGCATAGATTCCCTGACTGCTTGTGCAGTTTATTGTTTCTTGGTGACATCTAATATAGAACTTTTTTATTGTGTTTATGTTCTGTTGTGGTTTCTTAAATTTGAGAGCTTATGGGCTTCTGGCTTGACTAACAAGTTATTAGACTTGAATTTGAAAAACAGCGGCTTAAGAAACTTAAATCTTGTTCTGTGGGGTATGTCTTTAATTTTTGAACTGCTGAAATGAGTTTTGTCTTAATGACTGGTTAAGAAAAAACCAAGGTGCATTTATAAATATGGATCAGTTATTACCATTTAGTCACTTGAATAGTGGCTCACAAACTTGAGAATTCAGAGGCTCTTCACCGCCCCCTCCAGCCCCCTAAAAAAATGTCTTCAGATCTTTAAGCTACAGTGCTTATAGTGGGGCATTTTTCTGTTGACAGGGGTCATAGCACTTGAAGCTTCTTCCTGTGCTTGAGGAGTTCCCTACTTATATAGTATGAATCTTGATCAAAGGCAAGGTCTGGTGCTCACCGCAACAAAAGCCAAAAAGGGCAAATAAATTGCTTTCTCTTGCCCACACAGGAAAAGAGCTCATAACCCAAACATGACTAATTGGATGCGTCTATCTAGAGCTGATACAAATGCTCAGGCATAATAAAAGATGTAGTGGCAGCAGTAAAACACCACTTTCCAAAAACAGCAGAAGTCGTTATGTGCCACTTGTATCATCTCTTCTGTGCCCGGGTGGTTCTTGTGACAGATTTTGATTTCACAGACAGTCCCGGACTTAATTTTTTTTTTTGACGTTGCGATGGCGCAAAAGTGATACACATTCGGTAGAAACTGTACTTCGAATTTTGAATTTTGATCTTTCAAAATCAGAGCTTTCAAAGTCAAAATCATATCACTGCTTAGGGATATGCATGATGGTACTCTCATGGTGCAGGGAGTCGCAGCTCCCAGTCAGCCACTCAATCATGAGGGTAAATAACTGGTACTCTGCTGTGTATTGTAATGCCAGCTGTTTTTGCCCAATGGTAGGCTAAGGTAAGTGTTCTGAGCACATTCAAGGCGGGCTAGGCTAAGCTGTGATGGCAGGTTAGGTTTATTAAATGCATTTTCAGTGTAACCCAATCATAAGTAGAGGAACACTTGTATTTCTTGCTTTTAAGCATCCTTGTTTTCTGTCCATTTTCTGAGCTTTGTTCTTCAATCCTCCTAGCAGTTCTGGGAGCTACTTCTAATATCTGTTAATGTATTACATGTCTATTAATCAGTCTGATTTGGTTTCTGTTGCTTGAAATTAAGAACCCTATATTAATTTTTACCTATTTATCTCACCTAATATTCTGTGGGTTTTTTGAAGGTAGCAATTATCTTTGTATCCTCAACAGTTATCACATTGCCTGTTATCTGCCATACAGTTTCGTTACATTTGTATTTAATTGGTATTTGCAGAAACTATCCCTTCCTTTGTTGTTTTCAAAGTTGGTTTACCATATACCACTTTGTATGTTAACAGATATTCTTAGTGTAAATGATGTTCTTTCATTTCCTCTCTTAGAAATAGCTCTAAATTTTCAAGTTCTTTGTTGTTTTAAACCCAATGAACTTTGTCCAACTTTCCACACTGTTTGTAGTGACAACAGTTGTATTAGTATAACAGCAACTTCCACTTGTAACCTCTCATGACTATCATTTTAGAATTTCAGTCAAGAATTGTTAACACTATACGGTCTCACTAAAAGTAAAGATAGTTTTGTGCATGCTTCCTTGTGAAAAATAAGAATCATCAGTACTTTTACCTTGGTATTAAGAAACAAATGTTAAAACCTATACTTAATGCCACATTACTTATAACAATATAAAAGCATATGGACCCTAAAACTGAAGTCCTTAGAAAATATTTTTTATTATTTATTATTTTGAAGTTCTCTATAAGAGATATTACACTTTCATTTTGGATTTCAGTAGACCTTGGTTTGATTCCCAGCCCTGTTTACTTACTAACCTTGACCATGTTATTTAATTTCATCAAACCTCAGTTTTGTATCTGTAAATAGGGATTGTGATAATACTCAATTCATGTTGTGTACAAGTTTTTAAAAAAATGCAAATGTAAAATTTGCAAAGCAGTGCTTAATACACTGAAATTCTGTAGTAAGTATTTGCTGTTTGTATTATTGTCTGTATAGATCTTAGAGGAGATTTAGAGAGGTCAATGCTTAATAGCAAGAGTTGGGAGACATTTTTTGTAAAGGGGCAGCTAGTAAATATTTTAGGCCTTGGCAGTCACACAGTCTCTATCATAACTATTCATCTCTGCTGTTGTGCAAAAGCAGTCGTAGATGATACATCAATAAATGAGTCTGAGTTCCAATAAAACTTTATTTACAAAAACAGCATGCTGGCTTTGACCCATGAGCCGTAGTTTGCACACCTCTACATAACATTGAAGTTAATAAAACTACTTTGTCTAAGTTTCACTTTATTCTCAAGTTTTTGAGATATAAAAAAATTAAAATGTATAATATAAAACTTATTTTGGGGGTCAGCATTTTCAAAAACATTATTCAGAAATCTTTATGATTCAAAGATGTTGGACTGGAAAAGCAAGGCATGGAAAGGTGCTTGTGGATAGAGAGAAGAGAGAGGGAGTTTGAATGAAATTCTCTAAAAGAAAAAACATAGAATTTCTATACTAAATTTGAACCTTAGGCAAGAGGCCTAGATTTCTGAAAATGAGGAATCATTACTTGTAATATACAAATAGGAACTAATTTAGATTCTTAAACTGAAAGTAGATTCTGCGAAATCTTTTCAGCTGCGTGAAATCATCCTTCACCAAAAACGTTCCAGAATTTTCTTCCCAGCCCTAATGTGAGTCCTGTCCCTGGCTTGATTTCCAACTCCAGAAGTGAAAGAGAAGGCTGGTTAGCAGTTTTCACTGGTTCATTCATAATTAATGCAGCAAATACCATTTGAGCACCTACAGTGTCAGCCACTGAGATGAGTTTTCTTTGGTAGGTTTAGTTAAAAGGGTTAGAAAACATACAGCAGATAAGATGGTTGTATGAGTTCTGAATACATTATTTCCCTTATTTAATACATGAAACATGGATAACACTTAGAAAGCAGCTATACAGTTTGTTAAGATAAAGTTATATTTGGTTCCTTTCTCCTGTCTTCCCTCCCTCCCCTCCAACTGTGGAGCCATGAATTAGAATCTTATAAATGAAGCTACCTTTTGATTGTTAGTCTTTTTTCCAAATTGACAATTTTTTCCAAATTGACACATTATAATGTTTTAAATGGATTTTCTTAATTTTGATAGTCTTTCTTTATATAAACACGTGTTTTGTTATTAAAATTTTAATTTCCCACAAGCTTTTAAAAAATACTTCACCATTTTCAATTAGAAAATTTCTAAGTGTAATTAATTGCTTCTAAACCTTCCAAAGAAGAAAAATGGTGTGTATTTAATAAGTAAATCAGCTGAAAACTAAAACTGAAATTTCTATAATTTGAATGACTGAAGTAGTCATTTTTGAAAGAAAAAAATGCCTAAGTTGAAGGTTCCAAGTAAATGTATAGGTGGGATAAGAATACATAACAAATGTATTGTTATTCATTATTTAAAATGAGTTCATATTTGTATCATTGAAAGTTTGATGCATTTGGGAGGATGACGTCAGCAAGAGAAAGTTCATTTGGTGTGACGTTGACATTTCAGAAAATATGTCAAGTAAGAGCAGGTTGATGTTATACTTTCGTCCTTACAGACCTTCTTTCTTTCTATTGTGCCATCTGTCTGTTTTTCTGTATTGTAAAGTTCCAAATAAAGTATTAATGTATTATCACCTTTCTTGTTTGCTTTGCCCCCTCAGTGGTAGAGTTTACATATAAACCCATTGCTGTGTTGTAATTTATAATTGTGGTATTGTTTGACACACTCATATCAGTCACCAGTACAGTAATAGGTGATTCTTTTTTGCAAAGTTATATCCTAAATAAGGACTTTCAACCTGGGGGATTGGGTAGGGAGGAGGACAGAGAGAGAGTATTAGGAAAGGAGGGACTATATTATAACATTCATCTCAAATGGATCTGTCATTTTTTAAATATTAAACACTGCAGTCTTAAGGAATTCTGAATTCCCATTGGGGAAGGATAATACGTAACTGTAACTGAAATTATTGGGGACATCGACTCAACTATATAGAATTTTGTAAATTTAATACTTTTGCTGCTTTCTACTGTCAGGTGTCCAATATTTAGTTTACATGCTGTGGTACAAAGTGGTGACACATATGCTAATTTAGTCTACTATTTGTTAGGTAGCTTTTGGGACACTGATCTCTTGTGGCAGTACAGTATGTACCTATACCTTGGAACTCAGTGGCAGCAATGCGTACATATCTTACAGATCAAACAAAGAGTATTATTTGTTTCTTTTCACCTGAAGAAAGGTCTAAAAACCATTCTCTGTAGGAGTCGGCCATTTCACTTAGAAATAGCATAAAGAGTACTATTTTATTGTAGTGTTTATTATTCAAATAAACCTAATGCTATGTAATAGAGGCCTGTAAGAAGTACTAATCTAGTGAATAATCCCCCCCAAGCCACACTGTGGAGGAGCATGTAAAAGATTTTGCTGTTGAAGAGAAAATCTGAAACTTCTAAAAACATACCGCTTATTTGTTAATATGTTTATGTTTCATATTAAAACCAGTTAGGAAAGTAAGGGAGAAAAAATTGAAAACAGCTGGGAAAAATCTAGTGAACAGTGGTAGTCTTTTAAACCATGTAATTTCATATTAATTTAACCACCTCCAGATTGGTTTTTCACAGATTTGGTTGTGTCCATAAGTAATATTCTTGCCATTAATAGAATACTTTAATATTTTAACGTTTATTTTCAAAATGGTCTGCAATTCTAGTATTGAGTCCTTCTTTGCTCCATCAGTAATTTAGGAGATTTAGTATTGGTTTGGTTGTGTGTATGTGTTTTGTGTGTTATTTTTGTTCATTCATTCATTTTTTTTTTCTTATGTTTACTTTGTGCTAATGCTTTTGGTATTTTGCTAATCCCAATTAATCTAATCTAATTAATTGCATTAGATTAATGCAATCTAATCCCATTGCATTGGGATTAGATAATGGGTTCTGTAAGGTTTTAGACTTTGGAATGTATTGAAGTTTTCTTTGTTCTGTTGTAATTATATTTTGTTGATATTCAGTGAAATAGTAACGTACAATTTCCGTAGAGTACAAAGTTTGATATACATTAACAATCTCATTAATTATTAATCATGCCTGCTGTGTCCTTACCAGCCAAAGACTAAGATGATTATGATAGTCTCTCTGTACAGTGCTATTTTTGTCAGTTGTTTTCTTGCCGTTCTTCAGATAATTCATAACTAGCTTTTACATTTTTTCATGTAAAATGAACATCTTTCCCATTTACTTTTTTTGCTTTGATTCCACTTTATCATGTACCAAGATTACTCTTCCTAGCTTTTTAGATGTATGTGCCTAGTATATTTTTGACCATTGAACAAATTTTTTTCACATTTTCATATTTTGCTTTTAGGTATCTCTCAGTAGCAGCTTCTGGTTGGAAATTTGTTTACTTTTCTTTTTGTTGTTGTTTAACAAAATTCAAGATTCTTTATCTTTAAATTTGATGTTAAGAGCCTAGCACATTGAACCTAAGCTACTGGGGAGGCTGGGTTGCTTTAGCCCAGGAGTTCAAATCCAGCCTGAACAAGGCAGTGAGACGTTGTCTCAAAAAAGAAAGAAAGAAAAAAAAAAGGTATATATCTCAAACTCTCTCCAAATATCATTGCTATAGATAGTTTCTTTCTGTAGTCCTCTGGAATTCGGTGTTCTAAGGAAGCCACAAATATGAGACCAGTCTAATTTAATTTTTTTGGTGTTAATGTGATTTTGACTTTTTAATTTTGGGAGTCTTTTTGCTTTATCTAAAGAAATTCTAAAACTATTTTTGGGAGGGAGGGAAATCAACTGAATTTTTGCCTACAATACAGTGAGTTCTTATAATCTGTAGGCTCAGGTCTTTCCTGAGTTCAGAAAACTTTCTGTTCCTGTTCTGGTTATGTATCATTTATAAGTTAGAACTTTATACTCCTAATGCCAATCGTCTTTTTCTTTAAACATTTGTACTAGTTTATTACCTCGGTATTCTGGGAAGATTTCTTGTTTGTTCTCAAGTCTTTACTTAATTGAGTTTTCTTAATTTGAATAGTGTTTCCCAACTCTACTGACTTCGGTACAAATTTTAATTTTGCAATTGCAGTTTTAATTTCCTTGCTATATGTCACTTTCTCTGCAGCTTCCCTTTCCTATCAGCCTGCACCTCAGTTTGTTTACTTTGTGTGTTTGCCTGTTCTCTTCTTAAGACACCCTTACTTATTGAGCCCATGTCTTTTGGATTCCATTTTGATTACTCTGTAGATGTTTTCTAAAGTTAAGTTTCTTTTCTTTTTTTAATTAAAAACCAAAAAAATATGGACTGTTTCATGAATTTGCGTGTCACTCTTGCAGAGAGGCCATGCTAATCTTCTGTATATCATTCCAATTTTAGTATACGTGCTGCCGAGGCAAACACTAAAGTTAAGTTTCTTATATTGAATCATTTCAGAGGTATGTATTTCCTTAGAGTTTTTTTTTCTTTATTTTCTTTTTCTACTACATTTTAGAGGAAAGAATTTTCAATATATTTCTTTTGCTATATGATTTTTATACACCTACCTCCATATTGGTTTTCTTTGTTACCTATCCTTTAAAGGGGAAATACTATTCAGATTTAGGGTGTGCTAGCAGTTAGGATGTGAGGATTGCCTCTGACCACACTTAAAACCTGCTTATGTACTAGAAGAATCCTAGTGCTGGTGGTTTTGTTCACCCGATCTTTTATATTCTCTATTGCCTAAGGCATAACTTCATTACATTGTTTAAAAAAACATGAAATCATGAAGACTGGAAAAGAGAAAAATGTTTAAAGAAAAAAATGTTAGGCTTAGCCCAAGCTTAATTATCTCTTCATGGTAGCTTGATTAGACCCCTTACATCTCCTTTTCTGTATTCCCAAAACAAACTCATAGCCTGTACTGCAACTTTAATCACATGATATAATTTAATCACATTATATGAATGGTTTACTTGTTGTCTTGCCTTTTATGGCTACAGATTCCTTGTGGGGAATGACTCCTTTTTCATCGCTGTCTCAGATGCTTGCCACAGTTCCCAAAACTTTATAAGCTATCAGTAAATGTTTCATGAATGATTGAGTAACCAAATTGATGTCTTTGGGAAAATATTAGAATAAACCATTTAATAAGCATAAAATACTAGAAGGAAAAAACAACTTGGCATTGTAAAGAGGAAAGTATACTATGTAAGTTTGATTTCATTCTGTTGTTGCAGTAAAGCAGGAGGCAATACACTTAGTTTATCTTGATCTTAAAAAAACAGATGTTCCATTAAAAAAAAAAAGCAGATGTTCCTCCTGAATAATACTGACAAACTAGAAAAATCTTCCCTTGCTTGTAGTACTGTTAAAAAAGCAAATAACTCAGTGGGGATAGCCAGGTGGCATATATTAAACTCTAGGGATATTTCCTATACAGCCAATAACATTGCTTTCAGAAATTAGATGTAAGACATGTTCTATTTAATATTTAATTTCTCTTCTCTGGATTAAAAATAGTTGATGGCACACTCACCAAATTTTCATGAGAATAATATCATCAGGTCGAATCAGTGAATTTCACTGTTTATGTTCTTCAGAGTCAGCTTAATCTAATTCTATACTTTACACTCTAATGTCTTGACCCACCCATGTATAGGTTTCAGTAGCAAAGCCAGGCATAGGCAATGATTGTTAGTGTTTACACAAAGTACATAATCAACCCATGAGTACTTTTCCGCCAATCTCCAAGGCAAAGGGTGTCTGTGACCAATTTTAGGGACATTAAAATACAGAAAAATGTGTGCTTAGGAATCAATGAAATAATGTAACTGTTATGTTCTATAAAATAAGAATTTTAGTGTTACAGGGTATTTGATATTTATTGCATGTCTAGAATTAGAATAAGTAAACTATGGTACATCCACTTGATAGGATATATGTATCTTTCAAGAATGATGTCTCGTGAAAGAATACATAGTGTGTTCACAACTTTTTAAAGCAATTATTTTCATAGAAAATGATTAAACAGAATTATAGCAGAGTGGTAACAATGGTTGTATTTTGGATGGTAGGCCTTGCTAAAATATTTTTTAATTTCCAGATTTTATTTTATAAATATGTATGTGGTGGCAATGGGGTGGTTTATAACACTTATCAGGGGATCAGTTAGAAATCATGCTGTACTAATTTCCTTTCTTTGAAGTTTCTAGACTGTTATAAAGATAATCTGAAATACTTCACTGAAATTTGAATGTTTCAAAGATATCCTTGAGGGAATGATGGGGAAGGATGATTGGATGAAAGTGTCATGAACTAGATTAGGGATCAGCAGATGGTAGGTCTCTCTGACCCATTAGTGACTCAAATTCAGGATAACAGCAAATCAATGAAAATATTTAGTTGTAGTTACAGTGTGTTGTGACTGTTAAACACAAGTAATAACCTAATGTAAAAATAAGAATTGCTTGTGCCATGTGTCTGCAAGAGATAGAACCATAACTAGTAAACAGTGAATTTTCCAGTACTGAGAGCAGGAATGGACTGATCAGCAAGGTTCTAAATTGCCTTTCATTAGAGATACTCAGTTATAGGTTGGGCAGACACAAGCAAGGATTAAAACATAGAATGGGTGGCTGAATTAGATGACATTCAGAGCCCCTTCCAACACTGAGATTGTATAACTTTCAAAGACCCTAATAAGGTTTTAAAAATACCACTTTGTGAAGTAGTAGCTGTTTGGTAGGCAACAGGTTGCACTGTGACAAAGCTGTTATAAGTGACTGTAGAAACTATTAAAATAAGACTGCTATGCACAAGTCACCCACAGACATTGTAGGCAGTATATAAACAAGTAAGACATTGTTCTTTCATTGTCCTTTCTTTAATGAAGTTTTTATTAAAGTATATAAATAACATACCTGATCGAATAGAGGTAAATGTAATGAAAGACATATAAACAAGAACTATGAGGATTAAAGGAAGGGAATTATATATCAAGAATATCAGGAAAATACCAATAGTATTTAATTTTTTTAGGTTGAAAAACCTGTCCAGTGCCCAGTCCTAAAATGCCACGTGTTTTAGTCCGTTTAGGGTTGTTACAAAGGAGTATCTGAGGCTGAGTACTTTATAAAGAACAAGGTTTATTTGGTTCATGATTCTGATTCTGTTGTCTAGGAAAGTTTAAAATTGGGCACCTGCATCTGTGAAGGGTCACAGGCTGCCTCCACTCATGGCAGAAAGTGAAGGGGAGCCAGGTGTAGAGAGATCACAAGGTGAGAGAGGAAGCAACGGAGGGAGGAGGTGCCAGGCTCTTATTAACACCAGCTCTCACAAGAACTAATGGGATAAGAACTCACTTATCCCACACCCAGTGAGAACATTAATCTATTCATCAGAGATCCCGCTCCCATGACCCAAACACCTCTCTTTAGGCCCGCACCTCTAATATTGGGATCAAATTTCAACATGAGATTTTCCTGGACACACATCAAAATTATAGCACTATGCTTTGACATTGGTATAAATGATATAATAATTAGGTTCTCCTCTGACATGGAACTCACCAACTTATTGATGTAAACTGGTCATGCATTGTCACTTTTTTTTTTTCTTTCCAATTTTTTAACACTAAGAAAAATTCAGGTTAGGACCAAGGAAGACTCAGAGAAGCTAATCTCAGGTTGCCAGAATGTAATCTTAAGACCTTTCTTGGGTTCCATTTGGTTTAGAATTTCACATAGACTTTCTCCTTTCCACTATAATCTAAATCCTCATCTTACTCTTAGAAGCACCAGAAGTCAACCCATCCTAAAGTATGTTATGGTTTCTGTGGTGGTTCCAGATAGAGTGTATGTATTTAATTTAAACTACTCACCAGAATATACTATGAAGTAGTAGTGTTTCATATGTGTATTATGTATATACATTATGTATGTTATTTAGATTACATATATGGAATATACCATATTTAGAGAAAATAATAGCTTCAAAACAATTTAGTATGTTTTAATATAATACAATCTAGGTTGTGAATTTAATAACTGACAGACTTCATGTTGCAATGAAAAGAGTTTTAAGAGTAAAGGGAAGCTTTGTATTTGCAACATGGAGACCCTTGACCTTGGCAAAAATGGTTATGGTAATAGTGTTGAGGGTGGAAGCCAAATTAGAGTGGACGGTGAAACACTGGAGATAGCAAATATAGACAATCCTTTTGTAAAGTTTAGCCCTGAAAGGGAGGAAAGAGAACAGTAACTGAAGGGCAGATGTCAAGTCCAACAAGAGGTTGCTGCTGTTTGCTTTTTTAGTGGAAGAGCTGTGAATGGCACATGCTGGTGAGAAGGAGCCAATAAAACAGGAAAGGTTGAAAACAGTCAAGAAAAGAAAGAAACATGAAGTTTTCCCCCAAAAAAAGAAAGAAGGGACGATATACAGAACATAGGTGAGGGATGGCTTTTGATAGGATGAGAGGATGAGTCAGTTCCAAGAAGGTGTGATAGAAGTTCCTGAGGGAGATCATGTCTTCTGTATAAAGAAGGATATGGGCTCATCTGCTGAGAATGAAGGGGAAGGAGGAGACAGAAAAGTCTAAGGTCTATAATAAGTAGAAGAGGTTTAAAATAGTATCTGTGGAAAGTGGAAGAGCCAGAGGAAAAGGAAAACATGGTAACATTTCCATGTGAGCTAAGGAACGTGTTAATATTGTGTATCTCTCTTCTCTATCCCCAGAATTTGGGAAAGAAAATGAGGTTTTCATTTTTCTCTGTAACTGGTAATGTTTTATGAAGTTAGAATGAAGATTACAGAATAGGTATCTTTATCTCTGCTAATGTCACTAAGGCCTAAAGTATAGGCTGGAGGCAGGGAAGAAAGGAACTATATAGAGCACTATCTTCCTTTCCTATTTCATCACCACTATTGGACCTACCACCGGTGCATCAAGACTGCTGAAAACCTGGTGAAATTGTCATTCAGCACCCCCTTAACCATGGGATCTGCAGATAAAGACAGCTTTAATTCTTCCTTTTCGAAATGGATGCCTTTTATTTCTTTTCATGCCTGGTTGTACTGATTAGAACCGCTAGTGCAACATTGAAGTGGTAAGAACAGACATCCTTGTCTTATTCCTGATCTTAGGAGGAAAGCATTCAGTCTTTCACCAATTAAGTATGATCTTAAATGTAGGTTTTTTTGTAGGCCAAGGAAGTTTCCTTCTTATCCTAGTTTGCTAAATTCTGATGACAAATGCATATTGGGTTTTTTTTTTTATAATCCATTGAGATGGTCAATCATATGGCTTTCTCTGTTTGTTAAAATGGTAAATTATATTCACTGACTTTTCGAATATTAAATCAACCTTATTCCTGGGATAAACCCCACTGGTCATGGTATATCATCCTTTTTACGTAGTGTTGGATTACGTTTGCTAAAATTTTGTGTAAAATTTTTCCATCACTTTTCATGAGGAATATTGGCATACAGTATTTTCTTATAACATCTTTGTCTTGTTTTGGAATCAAAGTAATGCTGAACTCATAGAATGAGTTGAGATAACATCCCATCGCTTCCATTTTCGGGAAGAGTGGGTAGAATTGGTATTACTTCTTCCCTTAAATGTCTGGTAGAATTCACAGTGGTGCCATCTGGAGTCTGAAGGTTTCTTTGTGGGGAGGTAATCTGTTGTCCAATATTGGCACTTTGTATCTTCGCTCTTTTCCTGATGACGTTTGCTAGAGGCTTATCAGTTGTATTGATCTTGAAGAATCAGCTTGTGATTCCTCTCATTTTTCTGTTTTCTGTTTCTTTGATTTTTACCCTGATCTTTATTCTTTTCTCTTGCTTATTTTGGATTTAATTTTTTTTCTAGTTTCTTATGATGGAAATACAAAGATTATTCACTTGAAATCTTTCTATTTTTTCAGTACAGGCATTTAGTGCTATAAATTTCTCTATAAGTACTGCTTTGCTAAGGCCCTGCTGACAAGGATTTTTTTCTGTCAGTCACACAAAGCCTTTTCAGTCTCATCGTCTTTTTGTCTGCTAAAATAAGAATTGTAATGTAAATGTCTGAAGGAATAAAGGAGAAAATTTAAACTCACAACTCCATTTCATAGGCATTTTGCACTCATATTAAGAGTGCAAGGGAGGATATAACATTTTTTATTTTTTGAGATGGAGTCTCGCTCTGTCACCCAGGCTGGAGTGCAGTGGCGCAATCTCGGCTTACTGCAAGCTCTGCCTCCCGGGTTCATGCCATTGTCCTGCCTCAGCCTCCCAAGTAGCTGGGACTACAGGTGCCCACCACCACGCCCAGCTAATTTGTTGTGTTTTTTAGTTGAGACGGGGTTTCACCGTGTTAGCAAGGATGGTCTCAATCTCCTGACCTCGTGATCCTCCCGCCTCGGCCTCCCAAAGTGCTAGGATTACAGGCGTGAGCCACCGTGCCCAGCCCTGAAGGATGTAACATTTTTGGTTCACAGAAGTATCTTTGACAAAGATCTTATTGATGATTTATTGCACTTATTTATTTGCTTTGTCTCACTCTAAAGACTCGTCCAGTTAATCCCGTCTAGCTAATATTAATAGAAAGGAAATGTTAATAATGGGAGGAAAACTAATTTTATCTGAATTGTTAAGCATTCTTTGCCTCAACAACATTTTTGTAGTTGTGAATAAAGACTAAGGTGGTATGCCAGTTCGCCCTTACTATTTAAATTTGATTTTGAATATAAAGCATGTTACAATAAATAATGTCTTTATTCATATTTCAACCATTATGCAGAAACCTGCCTTAATCCTATTTTGAATAATCTTTTGTCTAGTATAAGCCAGTACCAGGAATCCACAAAAATAATAGTGAACCTTTATTAAATATAATAGCCTTCATTAAACATTTGTTAAACAATGTGTCAGGCACTATGCTAAACACTGCATGGGTTATCTCTTCCAGTGAAACACTGAAACCCTGTGAAGTGTAGACATTTCTATTCCCATTTTACGGATAAGGAAACCAAAATTTAGAAAGTACCTGGTCTCTGGTCCCACAACTAAGTGGTAGAGTTGGAGTGCTAACCTGGTCTCCAGTGATTTTAGGCACATTATACATCCTTATATAGACATTATATATATACATTATATTACATATATACATTATACATTCCTTCTATATCCTTCTGATTTACAGGAGGCCCTGTTGTAATGCATGTATCACATATTAACTTAAGTAAACAATCCATTAGAAATTATTGCTTTGAATTATTGAAGTAGTCTTAACTTAGATTGTTTTATCATCTAATATTTCAGGTAGGAAAATGCTTTCTGATGAAACTCTTGATCCTCCAAAAAAATATATATTTGAAATACACATGTGGGCTGGAATTTGGAAACACTCTATAATTTAGTTCCCTTAATGCTTCACTGACACCATTGGTTGCTATGGTAGACAGTTGATATCACCCTTCTCTCAGAATGCTTAAAAATAAGTAAATTCATATTTGAGTATACCTATTACATACATAGATAATACTTATAGATAATAGCTAACCGTATTTCTGTTAATATTAGCTAGTGTGATATTTAAGTGCCTTACATGGATCATGTAGTTTAACCCCCACAACTCCATGAGCTGCAGGTACTGTCATCTCTGCACATAGAAAGTAAGTAACTTGCCCAAGGTCTAATGGTGATGGAGCTCCTGTTCTTAACTCCCATATCATACTGTAGGAAAATATAAAGAAGAAAACATATAATTTCTACTCCCAAGGAATTTGCATTCTGTTGGGAAAGAAGGCATACACAAAGTTGTAAGGGTACCATATATTTAAATACTAACTGATTCCTGTGAGTTTTACGAGAAAGAGAGCTTACCATTATCATGGAAAGTTTCATAGACAAAGTAAATCTTAAATTTGATTGAGGCTTGTAGGACTTATAGTATTTAAATTAATGGGAAGGAAGGAGGGAGCAGGCATAAGTGACAAAGGGGAAGGGGAGTTTGGAGTATGTGTGTTTGAAAGAATGGTTTATAGTGGCTGTAAAATGATAGGGCTCTGAACATCTTGATTCAGGGTATGGCTTGATGAGTTGACCAAACTATGCTAAGTGAATAATACAATTGTTGAGAAAATAAACTTTGTCTGAGCCAGGGTCTCACTCCTATCACCCAGGCTGGAGTGTAGTGGCAGGGTCATGGCTCACTGCAGCCTCAACTTCCTGGGCTCAGGGGATCCTCCCACCTCACCTCACAAGTAGCTGGACCACAGGAGCATGCCATCACGCCTGGCTAATTTTATATTTTTAGTAGAGATGGGGTTTTGCCATGTTTCCCAGGCTGGTCTTGAACTCCTAGGCTCAAGTGATGTACCAGTCTTGGCCTCCCAAAGTGCTGGGATTACAGATGTGAGCCACCACACCCGGCTGAGAGAATATAGGATGTTTTGCTCCTCAGTAAAATCTGAACTCTCCTAAGAGGGAAGGGGCAGATACCGAATTAGAAACAGCATGTTGGTACAGAAAGAGAATGGGTTTAAATCTCTACTCTGTTACTAACTGAACCACAGTAAAAAGTTATTTAACCTCTTTCAGCTTTAGAGTTTTCATGTATTAGATGGAGGTTATTCTCTTCTTGGGGTAGTTTGAAGATTAGAAATAATGGGTGTATCACAGTGCCAGATGTATTGCAGCTGGTCCATAGAGAAAGTAGTCATCATTTTTAGTCTCTGTTAATCTTCAGTGAATGAAAATGACTTTTTTAGACTTAAGTTCATTTTTCTGGCACTATACCTCCATTCATCACCAGGATTGTCATGTTCTTCTGAAAGCCCTGAGTTCCATTTTTTGTAGCACTTGTATTTTGAAATTATATGTTTAATTATGTGATTATTAATATCTGCCCCCCAACCCCAGACGGTAAGCTTCATACAGTCAGGAGTCATGTCTGATTTTGCTGACCACTGTCTTCCTACTGTCTAGCACAGTGCCTGCCACACAGTTGGGCTCTACTGAATGTTAAATGAAATAAATTCTTAATACCTAATACTGAAATTACATTGTGATATTGATGGCTGCCTACATCAAAGTGGAAATACTTTCTTTGAAGAATTAAAATACATGTAATATGAACTGTGTAAAATCTCAGTGCTTGAACTCACTAGTCTTTTGTGGTCACATATTGACACTATGCTGATTGAACTCCTTAGAAATGGAGGACAGTAATGTATTTCGTTATATTTATCATTATTGTATATTGTTTTCAGCTTAACTAATTGTGGCTTGAATTTCCATCATACTGTATGTTAACTCTTGTGCAGAATTTCATTTCAAGTTTTTGGTTATTTTATTTTGCAAGAAATGTTAATTGTTTCATGAAACTCTCACAGCTTTAAGAAAGTAAAACTATCAGGTGCCTCATTTCACTTCTTCAGTCTTCATTCATATAAATATTGTTTTCATTTGGTTTTCTTATAAGGGAGAAGATGTCAACCGGACACTAGAAGGTGGAAGGAAACCTCTTCATTATGCAGCAGATTGTGGGCAGCTTGAAATCCTGGAATTTCTGCTGCTGAAAGGAGCAGATATTAATGTACGTAGAGGACGTGATCATTCTTGAAAAAATTTTCTGTTAATATGCTATGGGTAATTGTTTTCTATAGATTATAAAATAGCTATTTGTAGAAACTTCATTCTAAATAAGAATACAGTCTGAAATTATGCCAAATTGCCTATAACTTAGAAATACAGTGGTGGGATTTTTAAAAATAAGCCAAAAAAGCTGACTTTTTTAAGCTGACAAAAATTGAAGGTTAGTATGTTTCCCCTGTGGCTGTTGCTTTTCAAGTTCTAAAGCTTGGGGAGTTAGCACTATCTGTGGGTAACAAATGGCTATGATGTAATACAGCATAGGACTCTGCAGTCATAGGCTAAATCTAAAATGGATTATTGGACAAAGGTCAATGGGCAAGTGGTC
Source organism: Pan troglodytes (assembly GCF_028858775.2). NCBI lineage: Eukaryota > Metazoa > Chordata > Mammalia > Primates > Hominidae > Pan > Pan troglodytes. The sequence continues at coordinate 151,320,355 of NC_072404.2, read as the reverse complement.
AGATAAGCGCAGTCATCTCCCAACTTTAGCCTTTTGTAGCTTCTGTATTTCAGGGGATGCCATGCTACCCGGCCCTTTTACCTCCTCTTTGGCTGTGTTTTACCCTGTTTTCCCTTACTGGACCACACTGGCATTTCTACAGTTGTGGGGAATCAAGGCTTAGAGAGGCTAAATAATAGTACCACAGTAAGTGGCAGAGCCAAGATTTGAGCTGAGGTCAAAGCCCTGCTCCCTATGCTCTACTACTATGACTCCTAAGGAAAGACATTGCTCGTGGGCTTGGGTCTCTGGTAGCTTTAAGAGACTAGACACTTGACTCTGTGGATTGATTGATTGATTGATTTTGTAGAAAGGCAAATAGGTAAATCTAGAAAGAGTTTTCTAGTTAAAACTAGAAAGTAGAAAGAAATGAAAAACAGATAAAGTTATCTCTGTTTATTATTTCATAGGCTCCAGATAAACATCATATTACTCCTCTTCTGTCTGCTGTCTATGAGGGTCATGTTTCCTGTGTGAAATTGCTTCTGTCAAAGGTGAGGTCAATTGCTAATAGTATTGCTTTTTCTATTACTGTGTTTAAGCCAAGTATTTGATTGTTAATTTATTTGAATTTTGTGTGGCAGCAGGGACAGAAAACTGGAAGCAATATACAAAATTGAGGTGTAGTGTTACTCAAAATAGCTGGCCCATAAACTGTTACCAGTTTGTGGTAGGTAAGGAGCTTGGGTGAATATAAATCAGCAGTCTTCTTTGTCAAGAAAATATTTTACACACACACACACACACACAGAAACCAGCTTGAAATAACCATTGTACTTGATGATATAGAAGAATGTCATTTTGGACAGTAATACTTTGTGGACTGGCACCAGGTTCATACACCATGCTTTGAGTAGCACTGGTTTGAAATGTATATGTTTCATTTTCTGGAATACATACCGAGCAAAATGGTTAGAGGTAGTTTGCTGTTAAGTAAGGACTCTCCAACTTATCTGGTTTCTTGATATGCTTGAGATAGTGGTAAATTTGGAGTTTTCCTACCTTTTTTGTCTTTGCTATTATAAGCCCTTAGATGGAGTTCAAAATCCAGACTCAGAAATTAACCATTTAATTGCAGCCATTCTAGCTGTATTAGATGGATCCTACAGATGTTGGAAAGCAAGAAATCTTCAGAAAATATTACCAGTTACAGTATTATCACTAGTATTTAATCCCAGCCTTGTCATTTTATGACCATACTCTGGAAAGTGTTGTTTATAATATTTCATTTGGGATCTTAAGCCCTGCTAAAAGAAGCAAGAGAAAAACAGAAATGAGTAGATGTATATAAAGCATTTTGCCACAGTGCCTGATACATAGTAAGCACTCAATAAGTAGTAGCTTTTATTATAACTAAGGCTGAAGAGGATTTTAATGCTTTGTAGTGTCAGCTTCAGTAAGATACGAAGAAAATTGGGAAAGATAGCACATTTATCTCTTAACACTTCATTGACAACTTTGTAAAGATATGGTTCTAAAAGCAGTTAATTTGGGTCCTCTAAATAGAGCTAGGGTTTTTTCTATCCATAGCTTCATGTTAACCACAATTACTGGATTTCTTTAAATATGTTTGTTGTTGTTTGGGTTTGGGTTATATATCAAGAGCAATTTTTATACCTTACTGATAAGAATGATGCATTTGTCCAAAAGCCAAAATAAATGGAAATATTACTCTTTGCCGCTAGTGGATCCAGAATCTGTGATAGGGTGTGCTCGCAAAGATTTCCAGTCACTGTCTTTCTCTTTACTGTTCATCCCTCCCCAAGATCTGCGAAAGGATTACAAAGTACCTTTGAATACTGCTAGATAATTTCATCCCTGGGAAATATTTTTGCTTACTGTATCAAAAACAGATTTGCTGTTTATGAAAGATTTATATAATTTCAATATTGTATTAGTTAGGACTCTGTCTTGCAAGTAACTGAACCCAGCTCAGACAGGCTTAAACAGTAAAGAGATCTTATTAATTTATATAACTGTACAGTTGAGGCACAGCTTGACCCTGGATTTAAGACACATGACCATGATCTGATTTTTTTATTTTTATTTTTGGCCTGTCCCAGGTCTCTTCCTCAGCATTGGCTTTATTTCCATGGCTTCAGCCTATCTGCTAGCTCTCAAAAGAAATGGAGGACTCCCTCCTTAGCCTTCGTACCCGCCTTTTCCCTGACCTTTTTTTTACCCAGCCAAGGGTTTTGTTCTCTGAAAATAAAAACCTCCATGGGATCATTTTTTGCTTAGGTCCCTTGTCATTTACTAAATGAGCTGCCCTAAATGTACTCTTTCCTTCTAACCATATCTCAAACTGTAGATCAGAACAATTTTTCTTTGTGTTAGACCTCTCTGTCCTCCTAGGAAAAACAAAACAGGATATAATTTTTATGCTATAGAGAACCCAAACCATTGTTCTGTACTCCTTATTCCCAAAACATGAGGCTTCAGGTCATTGAGACCTTGTGGTTGTAAGTTTCCGTTGTTAAAGAGATGAAAACATTAAATGAGTTCCTGAAAAGTTGGCTTGATTTGCATGTACATTAGGCCCTAAGATGTCATCCCAGAAGGTTCTCTGTGTGTGTACTGTGTTGCTAAATTATTGATTGTGAGTTGTCTTACTTTTAACTAGTTTGTTTTTTCTTTTGCTTATGCCCATTTTGTTCTTTTGTGTCTGAACCTTGACTTTTTTTAGCCAAATAAGTGACATTTGGAGATAGCTATGTTGGTAGCAGACCGTTTGTAACCATGTAGAGCTGTTGTTTTATATGAAAGAGATTTTCTTCTTTTTGAAATCAGCATAGTACATTTTAGTTCTGCTTTTTCAAAATTAATTACTTTGATTTTATTATTGCATAAGCTTCTTTAATGGATACCCTGTAGTTTTGTTAGGCAGATTTTTTTTGAAAATTGATTATACTCTTTCAAAAATTCTTAGTTGCTAAAATAGAGTTGTTCCAGTGCATCTTTTAAAAGTTATAATCAGTGTTTATATTAAGTCTAATTTGTTCTGCCTTTTATCAAAAGTAGAATTCTTATGGATTATTATGAATTCACTTGAAAAGACTTGGTTTAAGAACTTTCCAGATTCATTGACATTTCCAATACATTATCCAGTTGATTTATCCTTAGCATACGAAAAAAGGCAAAATAATAAACAGGGATTCAGAAACTCAATATGATCACAACTAATAGGGGAGAAATCAGAAAAACAAACATGATTGCTAGAATATTTGAAATCAAACTTTATATGATATGCGGTATCATTTATAATTTATTATAAACCCAAATACTTAGGTATTATTATCTCTCTTTTATGGATAAGGAAACCATTTATCTCGGGGTGGTCTAACTGCTTGAAAGTCAAATACAATGTAATGGAATTAAGATTTGTTCCAAGATGTAGGATTCAGCAGCCTGTGTTCTTACTATTACTTGAAATTGCCTTTCAGAAGTACTGTCAGGTCAGTTAATGAGAAATGGAACATGTACATATCTGCAGGTAAAAAGACTTGTGGCCTCATTTTTAATTGGCAAGCTGGTAAATGAGAAAAATGTAGAGATCAACAGATGAGAGGCTTCCATTTCAAAGTTTAGGTCTGAGCACATTCTGTGGTGTTCCCTTTTTGCCCCCAGTGACAGAAAAGATGTTTTTAAAGTGAGTTGATCAGTATCTGCTTTGGACCAGAAGAATTGGATCCATCAAACAAGAAATTATAAGGAAACCTTGAAAGACAGAAAACAGGCAGGGTAGGGCCAAAGAAGAAATTCCCAAATAAGAGCAAGAGAGTATTGTTGCAAAAGGCAAGAGCTGATCCAAGGCCACGCCCAGAGGTGCCTAGTACCCCCAAGCAACAAATGGAGTGATAAGTTGGAAGCACTTCAGGAAGAAGCAAATTAAACCCAAAAGGAAAGACTGAGATGCAAGAAGGGGAATGATAAGTAAGAAGTTAGTGTGAATTAGTATGTGAATAACTCTAAACAAATATTTAACACTGAAGTTTTTAAAAAATAAGCTAGAACCAAATAAGGTAAATAATATGAGATGATCAAAGCTTCTGGTATTTTCACCAAATCCAGAGTACCTGAGAAACATGGTAAAACTAGCAAGAAGAAACAAGGGAAAGGAGGCAGATAATTAATGCAGGCTCAAGAAGCATCCTTGAAGAGGTAGCAGCAGCAGAGGAGTGAGAGTGTGAGGAAGCTAATGTGAGTGTATGAGACAGACACTCATAATAGAAAAGTAGCAACTGACCAGTACAGCAGTCTGTGGAGAGGCCAAGCCCAATGCCTGTTTTTATCAAAGCAATAATAGGCAGCCTGTATAATCATGTGTCATTTAGAATTATAATTATCTCAGTGAAATAAGGTTCCCCTTTATTTGCCCTAAAAAATCTTAACCAGGAAATTTTTGGAATGAAAAGGATATTTAAAAGGTGGTGTTAAAAAGTCCTTCAGTTCAAAAGTTGGCAAACTTTTTCCTAGGCATACCCTTTTTGCGAAGGCATGCCTTTGCAAACTACATGGTCACTGATGTAACATTGCCATAGACAATACATAAACGGATGGGCATGGCTGCATCCCAGTAAAACTTCATATACAAAAACAAATATCCAGGCCATAGTTTGCCAACCCCTGCTCTAGCTCATAAATAGTTTGGAATTTATAAGGCACATCGTTTTAAAACCCTAACCCTCAGTGGTAAGATGATGCTTCCGTAAGTGCTACAAGGTGAGTGTGTATCCTTCTGGATGCTTTTATTAGACTATGCTAGCACTTATTTTTGAAAAGATTTTTTAATGTAGCCAAACAAGAGTTTATAGGACACTTATCTGGGATATTCACTGTTCATTACTAAACTGGTCTTTCTGATTAAAATCTTAAACACTTGAATAATAGCAAGGTTGCACAAACACATTAGAAGGGGGCTAAACATGAAATCATATTCTTGAATAGTATTAGCTGATGGACTTTCCTAAGTTCAGAGTTCATTTACAGTAGTCCCCCTTTTCTGCAGTTACCCATGGTCATGGTGAGTACATTACTAAGATACTTTGTGAGAGAGACACCACATTACCATAACTTTTATTACAGTTAACTTTTATTAGCATGTTATAGTTGTTCTATTTTATTATTATTATTTCTTCCTGTGCCTAATTTATAAATTAAACTTTATCATAGGTATGTATGTATAGGAAAAAACATAGTGCAGTCATGTGCCATATAATGACGTTTCAGTCAACAGTGTGCTTATGGAGATGCTGGTGTAAACAAACCTACCTCACTGCTGGTCATACATAATACTTGGTAATGACTGTGTTATATGTTTATGTATTTACTATACTATGCTTTTTATTCTTATTTTAGACTAGAGTTTCTTCTACTTATTAAAAAAAAAGTTAATGTAAAAGAACTTCAGGCATGTCCTTCAGGAGGTATTCTAGAAAAAGGCATTTTTATCATACAAGTTGACAGCTCCATGTATTCTCTTGCCCCTGAAAATCTTCCAATGGGACAAGATATGGAGGTGGAAAAAGTGATATTGATGATCCTGACCCTGTGTAGGTCTAGGTCTAGGCTCGTGTTTGTGTGTATGTTAGTTTTCAACAAAAAAGTTTAAAAAAATTTTTAATTAGATAAAAACTTACAGAATAAGAATATAAAAGAAAATATTTTTCTACAGCTGTGCAGTGTACTTGTGTTTTAAGCTAAGCTTTATTACAAAACAGTCAAAATGTTAAAGACATTTAAAAGTTTATAAAGTAAAAAAGTTACAGTGAGCTAAGGTTAATTTATTGCTGAAAAAAGAAAATTTTTCTTATAAATTTAGTGTAGCCTAAGTATACAGTGTTTGTAAAGTCTGTAGTAGTGTGTAGTAATGTCCTAAGCCTTCACCTTCACTCACCACTCATCTCACTCAGAACAACCTCCAGTCCTGCAGCCTTCATTGATGATGAGTGCCCTATACAGGTGTACCATTTTTATCTTTTATACTGTATTTTTACCATACCTTTTCTATGTTTAGATACACAAATACTTACCATCGTGTTACAGCTGCCTATAATATTCAGTACAGTAACATACTGGATATAGGTTTGTAGCCTAGGAGCAATAGGCTATAACATATATCCTACGTGTGTAGTAGGCCATACCATCTAGGTTTATGTAAGGACACTCTATGATGTTCACACAATGATGAAATTCCCTTGTTAAGCGACATGTGGCTGTATATATTAGGGTTCATTACTGTCTGTGGTTTCAAGGCATCCATTGGAGGTCTTGAAATATGTCTCCTACAGATAAAAGGAGACTACTATATTTTTCGCAGTTACATATAATTGGACATCTTAATATAGTTTTGACAATTCTGTAAGAGAAATAATAGTAGTTTGCCTGTAGTATTAATACACTATCATGTGGCACATTTATTTTCATTTTATTTTATTTATTTATTTTTTTGAGACAGAGTCTCCCTCTGTCCCCCAGGCTGGAGTGCAATGGCATGATCTCGGCTCACAGGTTCAGGCACTTCTCCTGTCTCAGCCTCCCAAGTAGCTGGGATTACCACACTCAGCTAATTTTTATATTTTTAGTAGAGACGGGGGTTTTGCCATGTTGACCAGGCTGGTCTCAAACTCCTGACCTCAGGTGATCCGCCTGCCTCAGCCTCCCAAAGTGCTGGGATTACAGGTGCGAGCCACCACGCCTGGCCTCATGTTGCACATTTCTAATATTAACATAATACATATAATATTGAAGATTATATTTTCTATAATACTCATTAAAATTCCATATAATGTACATAATTCCTTATAATTTTAATAAAGAACTTTAAGAAGTTCAGTATTCCTAATCCTAAGGAATACTATTTCTAAATAATCAACTATGGGGTATTGTGGGGAAATATCCTAAATATTTACTTCTTTTATCAATCATTTAAAGATGTTATATTTGCTATAATTTAGAATTTAGACAGATAAGCTTTCAGTCATTTATGCTGGTGTATTTACACTCCACGCCTTACATGGTATATACTGCTATTAAAAATGACCTCTCAATCGCCTATACAAATACGAATTCTTATAAATAAATAGAAAAAGTTATACCCCAGCATGAGAGAATCAGAATCCCATGAGTTGAGAATTCAATGAAAGTTTCAAAACATTGTAGTTTTATTCTTAGATTACAAAAATAATCTGGCAGCATACTTAATTTGTTATTATAAGCTATCATTTTGTTACTAGTGATATTTAGCATACTGAGCTATACCTGAGAGGAGAAAGCCCAAAAGAACTGCTTTTTTGTTTTCCTTTTTTTCTCTGCTTCTGTGTCAAAAGAATTTATCTCCTCAGGAAGCCAACTCTAATCTTACAACAACAACTATATATAATATACCACTGATGGTTATGCAGCGCTAATTTTAGTGACTCAGCTGTTTCAGACCACTCTGTAAGTTAACTATTCCTGGCTTGAGAACAAAGGTATACTCAACTGCATTCTTATTTAAAGGAAGTCAAAATGTTTTATGTTTTATGTATAATTGCTATAGAGATTTTAAAATACTGAAATTCAGTCTGCTGAGGAAATAGAAAAAACCATCTTGTCTGGTAACATTCATGTTTTTGATAAATGTATTTTCTGTGCTTTTTCTTTTTAATCACGTAGCCAGTTAGTAAAACTTGAATATCCCTCTCAAGTATCAGCATTGTTGACTCCTCAGGGAAGTGTCTGTGGTGCAGAATGTGCTACTTGAATTGGGAATCAAATGTGTAAGATATAAGGGCTGAAAGTTAGCCCTTTTTAGCATAAGCAAATTGGCGTGCCTGCAGGCAGAACAAATATTTACTTGAATTACTATTTGTTACTTGAATTACTACCATACCTCCAATAAAATCTGAATAGCTTCAGATATTCCCCCACTCACATTTTAGGATTATTTGGAACCCCAAAATTCTGTTCCATATAACATGGTCAAGTTGGGTTTCAAAAAAGTTTTAGGACTGGTCTTCCTCAAAGAGCTCAGCAGTGCCTTACTGAATTGTCTTATTTTTAAGAAACTGTGTCATAAAGGGCCTACCAGAGTGATATATCTACAAGATTTACCCCATAAATAACTGAAGAACCAATTGTTAGACTGTTTTGATAGGTTTCACAAATCTCATACACAAGTAAGCCCACGGTGTAAGTTCATTGTCGTTAACTGTTTAGCTCTTTTAGACTACAGCACATCATTTTAGCTTCTGTTAGTGATCTGTGCTATGTGCTGGGGTGCCACACACCTACACACACACACGTTTAGTTCTCAGTTCTGCTTAATAACTCTGGGTTTGAGCAAGTTTTTTAATATCTCAGCCTAAGCTTTCTCTTCTGTAACATAGGCCTGTATTTATCACATAGAGTTGATATGAGGATAAAATAGCTCACAGTTAAATGACATTTCCTATGTACAAGTACAGTTTTGAGGGCTTTGTGTATATTAACTTATTTAATCACCATAGTAGTCTTATAAAATATTTTTTAATCCATTTTACCACTGGGGAAACAGAGGCACAAAATGATTTAGGAAATTTGCCCAGCATCACACAACTAGCAAGAAGGGGAATTGGAATTCAAATCCAGTCAATTTTGCTCTAGAGCCTGTGTCTGTAACCATTACATTATACTGCCTCTCAGTATAGCCAAGTACTCAAGTGAGATAATGTGTATAAGCCACTCGCTGAAATGCCGAGCACATCATGAGTTCTCAGCAAGTACAAAGACTTTAGGATTGATGTGCTTCTCAGGAAAGGAAAGACTTGCTGTAGGAATGAGGGTTCCCTGAAGAAAATTAACTTTATGAGAAGAACTTTGTTTCAAGTGTGGACATACTTTTTTGTCTGAAACTTAGGATGTACCATCTCTTAAGTAATATAACAGCGGCCGGGCACAGTAGCTCACGCCTGTAATCCCAGCACTTTGGGAGGCCAAGGCGGGCAGATCACCTGAGGTCAGGAGTTCGAGACCAGCCTGGCCAACATGGTTAAACCCCATCTCTACTAAAAATGCAAAAAAAAAAATTAGCCGGGCGTGGTGGCAGGTGCCTGTAATCTCAGCTACTCAGGAGGCTGAGGCAGGAAAATAGCTTGAACCCGGGAGGTGGAGTTTGTAGTGAGCTGAGATCATGCCATTGCACTCCAGCCTGGGCAACAAAAATGAAACTCCCGTCTCAAAAAAAAAAAAAAAAAAAGTAATATAACAGCTCAATATGTGACTGTCCTTGAAGAGGAGTAATTTGAAGGCTCGTTTGTGCTTTAACCCATCCTATTTCCATGATGAATTTTTCTCTGAAACCTTGAAATGATCTTTCTATTCATGTTAAATATGATTGCTATAGTGATATTAAAATCATATTTTTACTAGGGGTACCGTAAGAACAAATCCAAGACCATTATATATGCAACTGAAAATGAACTATAGTTAACTGTGTTCAAATAAGGAATAAAACGAAACATAAAATGTCTCATTGCTCACATGTGTGTGAGTCTCACTTGTTAGTTTTTGTCATTTGAGTAAGTTTGAGCAGCTGCTTGGAAAACTTGAAGTACCTGCCTCTTTAGATTTTAATTGACATTTTAAGAATTGAATTTTTGGAAAAGTTAAAGAGATGAGACAACAGCATCAACACTTAGCCCACTTGGTAAATTAAAGTTCTCAACAAATGCTTTGGTTCATATGACATTCCCCGTTGCATACTTAGCACGTTGTTGGAGAAGCAGAGTGGTGCAGATAGAGGAGCTTGGCAATGAAGTTAGTAAACCTAGATTTAAGGCCTGGTTCTGTAACTTCACAGCTAGTAAATCACTTGACATCTGAACTCAGTGGGTTTAATAGTATTCATACCCCAGGATTATTCTGAGAATCAGAGAAGGTAATCGTCTTTCCTATTTTTAGTACTTGCCACACTATTTATGAAATATATGAGAACTAGTCTCTGATTCTCCCTAATGCCCTAGAACAGTGGGCAACAAACATTTTCTATTAAGGGCCAGGTAGTAAACATTTTCTATTAAGGGCCAGGTAGTAAACATTTGGGGCTTTCTGTGCCTTATGGTCTCCATTACAGCTTCTCATCTCTGCCACTGTGATGCAAAAGCAGCCATAAGCAACATGTAAATGAATGAGCCTAGGTATGTTCCAGTAACATTTTATTTACCAAAGCTATATCTGCCACTTAATAGAAACTCAGTAAAGATTCACAGAATGGACTTGTGAATTGAGTGTCCATGAAAAGATGCTGTGGTGTCAGAGTGTGCAACAGATGACAAGTCGTATGTGTGCCATCCCACAGTTCTTCTATTTTCTGTAAGATACAAATAAGCTGCAGATATCTAAAGGTAATAAATTCCAAAATCTAGTCTTGTCCCTAATATTTTGGGGGGAGAGGCCATGGGTAATTTTCAACTAAATGTGGTATAGAATACAAAATTTGGAGTCAGATGGTTCTAGTTTTCGTATTTGTTGACTGACCTTGGGCAAGTTTCTTAACTGAGCTTGAGAGCCTGTCTACAAAATGGAGTTAACAATGTCCATTTCAGGGGACTGCTGTGAGAAAAATGTGGTTACATATTTTTACTGTTACATTAAAAACTCAAAACTGCTACGAAAAATGTAAGGGAGGTAACAATCACTGTGTTTTGTATTATATTAGACCTTATAGGTCTAGTAAAGACCAGAAATTGTCTTTACTCTGTCTCCTGTATCAATATGTAAATTAAATATGAAATTGAATGTGCTATGAAATCATCCTGCACCAGTAGATAAAATTGCAAAGTATGTATAATTGTAGGTATTTTAATAATTTTTAATGTCACTAAATACCAAATCCATTTTTAGTAGTTTCCGAAATTGAATCATATGTTTAAGTTCTATGGTAATATTTAAGTATATATTTAAACAGTGTAAGGTTTTCAGATTCTGAACATTTTCTCATAGTACCATGGAACTACAAACAGTTGCCTCAAATCATGAGATAATGGAGTTCTTTGTGAGTATAGTAGTTTCTCAAGACTGTTCTAAAATGCATATAAATTGATTCAAAATAATTGACAGTATTCTTTCTAATGATACAGTAGTACATACTTAGACAAGATGGTATTTTTTAAAAAATAATTTTTCCTTTTAATTTGGATGCTTGTGTTCACTAAGGGTAATATTTCTGTTACTATGACCCGGATGTGAATTTTTTTCATTTAATATTTATTGAGCATCTGCTGGCTACCAGGCATTATCCTAGGTATTAAAGCTATAGGGACAAATATAACAGGACCCCTTCCTTCATGGAGCTCAGCCTAATTTGGGGAAGACATACCTGTTAATGGTTAATTACAGACTGTGGTAAGTTCCCTAAGAAAGGTGGAGTTTAGCCATGAGTAACAAAAACCCTTACTACAGTGATCTAAACAAGAAAGTCTGAAGATGTGCAGTCCAAGGCTAAGTGACTGGCTCCGCTGTGTATGTTGTTGATATCCCACACTGGGCACCCGCCCCATGCACCCCCCCCCGCCCCCATTTTCCCCAATCCTTATGGTCACAAGATAACTACTGAACCGCCAGGCATTGTGTCTGTTGACAACAGGAAGAGGGGGGAAAGAGCTAAGGCCAAAATTAGGTCAGATAGTCACCTGTAGCTTTAAGGGAGTCTGAGGATTTCACTTATTTTCAACCTCTGTAGTAGAGGAAAGCAAAGAAGAACGGGTTGGAAGTGGGTTGTGTCAGATGCTGAGTGAGCTACAGTACTGACCTGTGATCTCCAGGGCACCAGCTGCCTGGGAAATCCCAGCAGGCTTCACAGAGAATCTAACAATTGAATGAGAGGTAATTGGGTGGTTCCAGGGAAAGAATAAAGAATGTCTTTGATCCTTTACGTTTTTCGAAGTCTTCATGAGACATTTAATATCAAAAGGAAGTACACACTGTATTCATTTAAATACTGGGGATATAGGAGTTAACAAGGTAAACAGATCCTCCGCCCTTGGACACCTCATTTTCTAGAGGGAAGGCAGAGTAACACCTCATTTTCTAGAGGGAAGGCAGAGTAAACAGGTATACAAATAAATGTAACTTAATTTCAGGTAGTAACAAGTACTGTGGGGGGAAAAAAAGCCTTTATAAGGGTAAAAAATAACTATTTTGGATAGAAAATTTCTTAAGGGTATTATATACTTTTCTCTTAAGTAGAGTAACAAGACATGATGATTTCCTTGAAGCCTTACCAGCATCCAACCCTCGGGGGTCTGTTGAAGTTTTGGTTAATTGTCCTTACACTAGCTAAGCTTTAGCCGGGCTCAGTCTTGGTTTCTTTCTTACTATAGTCATGTCAAGCTCTTGTCAGATGTTACTGTTGTTAGTGTGACCGTCTTCAGTAGGCCTTCTCTCCTTTCTGTTTTCTGTTTCTGATTTGATTTTGACTGAGAAGGTCTGTGTTTGAAATAAAAATTTCTGAGTGAGGACACCAGCATGCTTCTATGGAATGATGAAGAGCTTGAACTCTGTAAAGCTGTTTCAATGGTTTTTTAAAGTTTTATATTCACTTCCTGTCAGTTCAAATCAACATAAGGTTGCTAGAATCCTGACCTGATAAGTGTCTGTCATAAAATGTTAAACTAGAAACATTGCAAATATTCCTTGAATTGCCTTTAATCCTCAACTGCAGTCTTAGTCCTTTCAGACATTCGTTTTGTATTTGATTCTAAATTGCTTTCTTTCCAAAGTGAATTGACCATTCAAAACCATGGTTGCTAAAGAAAATTTTCTGAAGTAATTGGTTATATTCCAAGGGGGAAGGGTATGTGTGTGTGTTTATCTGTGTGTATATGTAGATAGGTAAATCCATATGCATATATAGAGATAACACACAGTTTGCCCTCCATAGCCATAGGTTTTGCATCCATGGATTCAACCACAGATCAAAAATAGATTCAGAAAAATAATAGCACAATAATTACAAATAATATAAATTAAAAAGCAATACAGTATAACAACTGGGTGACCCTTGAACAATGCAGGGGTTTAGGGTTGCCAACCCCTGCACAGTCAAAAATCCGCATAGAATTTTTGACTCCCAAAAAACTAATAGCTTACTGTTCACCGGAAGCATATAGATGACATAAACAGTCAACACATATTTTTTGTATGAGTTATATACTGCATTGTTACAGTAAAGTAAGCTGGAGAAAAGACTATTAAGAAAATCATTACAAAGACAAACTACATTTACTATTCATTAAGTGGAAGTAGGTTACCATAAAGACCTTTATCCTCATTTTCTTTGCTTCAAGTAGCTTGAGGAGGAGGAATTGGGGGTTGGTCTTGCTGTCTCAGAGGAGGAAGAGGTGGAAGGAGGGACAGGAGAGGCAGGCACACTCCATGTAACTTTTATTGAAAAATATCTGCTTATAATTGGACCTGCACAGTTCAAACCCATGTCGTTCAAGGGTCAAGTGTATTTATATAGTGTTTACGTTGTATTAGGTATTATAAGTAATCTATAGATAATTTAAAGTATACAAAAGTATATAAAGTGTGTATGTTATATGCAAATCCTAAGCCATTTTATATAAGGGATTTGGGTATCCAAGAGGGAGTTAGGAACCAATCCCCCTCACACACAGAGGGATGACTATATATGTAGTTGACTGTATTTATATTTGGTTCAAGAGAGAGAGAGAGGTTTTGTGTGTGTGTGTGTGTGTGTATCCAGTTAGCACTTGGAGATCTATATATATATATAGAAGTGCTAATTTTTTGCCTGATTTTATAAATTTTGTAAATTTTTTAAATTTTGCATGGAAACAAAACTGCTTGTTATTCTGTCAATTTATCAGTATAACTAACTATAATCAGCATCTTCAAAACCTTGACAAAAGCCTCTTGTCAAGATAATGTCAGATAACCTCTGAGGAGTTTGAGAGTTTCATCCTTAAAATGTTACTAATCCAGTTTTCTTGGCCTATTTTTACATGCTAAGAACTGATAATGTACAGGGGAATTAGGCTGTCTGAAGTAAGAAGTAGATAAAGGTGACAAGCAGGTAAAGATATGTTCTTGTTGTTTCATGTGGGTATATCTTATCTTTCCAGCTAGATTGTAAATTATTTATGGGTGGAGATAGCATGACTTGAAGTTTTTTTAAACATTCTGCGTGTTTGACCTCACACTATCAAATAATACTTGATTATCTACAAGTGTGGCATTTGAAGATCAATAAATTACTTGCAATGCCTTAAAAACGTTTACTCCCTAGAATGACAAACAGCCTGTCTGTTTGGGTCACTTTAACTTGGCCATAGCAACCTTTTTCTCCTCCAGAAAACTTCAGAAAAATCAGCAGAATCATGCTGTAGGCAAATGAACGTAGTTCTGATTGTAATCAGATGTCAGCAATAAAGGGACTTCTATGTTGAAATTACCTGAAAATAAGTGAGTATGTTATATAGTGTGCTAGTAGGCAGGCAGCCTGTTCACAATGGAAATACTTTGTTGATATATTCACAGCAGTCTGTCTTTAAATCTGCCAATTTAATACTATAATTATTTTATCAAGTTCCTTATATTTTTAGTTCCTATTTGTATCCGTTTTTTTTGTTTGTTTGAGACGGAGTCTCACTCTGTCACCCAGGCTGGAGTGCAGTGGCACAATCTAGGCTCACTGCAACCTCCGCCTCCTGGGTTCAAGCGATTCTTCTGCCTCAGCCTCCCCAGTAGCTGGGATTACAGGTGCCTGCCACCATGCCTGGCTAATTTTTGCATTTTTAGTACAGACGGGGTTTCGCCATGTTGACCAGGCTGGTCTTGAACTCCTGACCTCAGGTGATCTGCCCACCCTGGCCTCCCAAAGTGTTGACATTACAGGCGTGAGCCACTGTGCCCGGCCTGTATCAATAAACATGTATTGATTACCTCTTATTGGGCCTGTGCAAGGCCTTGGGATCACAAAGACTAATAAGCCTTGTTCCTGCCCTCAACATAGTCTGGTAAAAGGAGACAAATATGTAAAACAATCAGTGCCTTGAAGCATTGTGGTTGCTGTGACAAGAGTTATATGCAATGTGTAAAGACCCGAAGGAAGAAGAGGGCAATTGTGGTCTTGGAAGTTAAGGGGATAGTGTGTTATGAATAAGAATGTCATTACAGCTCCAGGTGCCACAATTGTAATTTCATAAAGCAGTTGACACTTGAGCTGAACCTTAGAAACTTAGTGTCTAAGAGTCCAGTAGAGAATTCGGGCACCATCCCAAGCAGAAGCAACAATGAGAAAAGTCACAGGGACAAGAAAGAAACCATGATGTATTAGAGTACAGTACGTTGTTTGGCGTAGCACACAGTCAGGTAGAAAGGATTTAGCAAGGCCTATGACTAGAGAGGTAGGTAGTGAACAGATTATGCCTTTATGTGTCATGTTATTTATCTTTATTCTATTTCGTGAGAATGCCATTAAAGGCTTTTAGGTATATGAACAGTATGATCAGACTGGCATTTGAGAAAGAACACCCAAACATGTAGAGTCTGAATTAGAGTTGTGTAATAAAAAAGGCCAGGCGCAGTGGCTCACGCCTGTGATCCCAGCATTTTGGGACGCTAAGGTGGGCGGATCACAAGGTCAGGAGATCGAGGCCAGCCTGGCTAACACAGTGAAACCCTGTCTCTACTAAAAATACAAAAAAATTTAGTCAGGCATGGTGGCACGCACCTGTAATCCCAGCTACTCGGGAGGCTGAGGCAGGAGAATTGCTTGAACCCAAGAGGCGGAGGTTGCAGTGAGCCGAGGTTGTGCCACTGCACTCCAGCCTGGGTGACAGAGTGAGACTCCATCTCAAAAAAAAAAAAAGAAAGAAATCATTGCATCAAAATGTTTATACCTGAACTAAAAAAGTGATGGTAGCAATGGAGAACCAAGGACAGATGGGAAATGTTAATAGTATGGTCTGAAGACTTAAGTAAACAAGAACTGCATACTGTCTCCACATCTTCTGGAAGATGGTAGTGTTCTTCACCTTGTTGGAGAATATTGAAAAAGGAGCAAGGTTTATAGGAAAAGATTACAGATTCATTTTGGGAGAGGTTGAATTCAAGGTATTTATGGAACTTAAAGTAGGTAAGTCTGAAAGCCAGTCCTCAGAATGAGGACAATAAAGGTTGGACATGGATGAGATGATTAGGAAGAGCACGTTGAGCAAGTTATAAAGTGTTAAAGACCTGAATCCTGTATAAAGGACAGCCAGAGAAAGTAAAGGAAGGCAGGGGAGAGTAGAAGGAGTTGGTGTGGGAGGGAGAGGCAGGCTAGACAGGAGAATGTGGAGATAATACTGTCTTGAGAGTTAGGACCATAATGAGTTAGGAATATCACTGTTCAGATACTATATATGTTGACTAGACTTGGCATTTACAGGACGTTAGTGACTTATTTCAAAGTGTTTTCAGAACAGTATAGGTCAGGTTGCAAATTGTCTGTCATGTCTGATTTTTCCTTGTGCTTTAGAAAGAAAACCCTAGGTTGTAGTTGTCCACATGGCAGCCTAGGTAATCCTTGTGTCTCAGCTTTCCTTGCAGTAATTATGGCTGTGTGTCTAACTAACTTTTAGGCTACTGGGATATGCACAAATGATGTGTGTCACTTCCAAATCATTACAAAATATGAAGCCACTTGCTGTGGACTTTTCTCCTTATCTAGAAGGCTAGAAGCAGCTGTAGGACGAGCCAGCTCCAGACATATGGGTGAGGAGTGTACCCAAGGGAGATCAACAGAATGGAAGGAACTTAGGTCCTTAGATGACCTTAAAGGACAGAGCCACCCTGCCAACCTGTGTGCTTGGCACTAAGACTGTTTTATAAGCAAGAAATAAATTAACTTAGTTCAATTCATTGTGTTTTAGTTTCTCTCTGTGGTAGCAATTTACCTTAAGAGTAACAGATTGGTTCATGAATTAGTCTGTTCTTACACTGCTATAGAGAACTACCTGAGACTGAGTGATTTATGAAGAGAAGAGGTTTAATTCACTCACAGTTCCTCACGCTGTACAAGAGGCATGGCTGGGGAGGCCTCAGGAAACTTAACAATCCTGGCAGGAAGCAGTCATATCTTCTCATGGTGGCAGGAGAGAGTGTGAAGGGGGAGGTGCTACACACTTTTAAGCAACCAGGTCTCATGAGAACTCTACTCTATCACGAGACAGCACAAGGGGGTGAGGGGTGGTGCCAAACCATTAGCACCCGTGATCCAGTCACCTCCCACCAGGCCCCACCTCCAACATTGGGAATTATAGTTTGACTTGAGATTTGGGTGGGGACACAGAGCCAAACCATTTTAATTCATTAGTTTGTGGGACTGGGGAAAACTCAGGCTGTTACTGTAAGTGTTACCTTCTGATTCAGTCATTTGTGAGGATTGCATAGGGTTGCGATATTGGAACAACAGAGAGAAAATGACTAGTCATATTAGTCTGCTAGGTGCCACCAAGAGCAGTATTTACCTAGAAATAATTTGAACATCACTTACTTAACTATAAGAATTGATAAAAACACAGTTTTTACAGACCAGAATATAAAAGTTAATCTTGACAAAATAGAAAAGCTGGCAAATTAGGAGGTGGAGGGAGTGATGGGAAGGTTGAGAAAGTATCTTATAAAATTACTTCATGAGAATTGATGGAACAAGAAATACAGGTTTAAATAAATATCATTTACATTTATAAAGAACAAAATATTTTAAGTATAAGAAATTGAGAAGGTCTGGGGAAGGGTGGTAGTGGTGAGCTAAAGGCCTATGTATGTAGCAGGAAGTCGAAAGATAAAATCTAAAGTTATAGCTCAAATATCAGCATGAGCATATTATTTAAAGCTATGCAAATAATTAAAAACAATTAAAAAAATGGTTTCTTCAAGGAAGGGATAGGGCCAAATATACTTAAATTCTTCAGTTACTTCAAAACTGGTTCATCTTTTTTTTTTTTTGAGACTGAGTGAGTCTTGCTCAGTTGCCCAAGCTGGAGTGCAGCATCACGATCTCATCTCAGCTCACTGGCAACCTCCGCCTCCTGGGTTCAAGTGATTCTCATGCCTTAGCCTCCGAAGTAGCTAGGATTACAGGCATGTGCCATCACATGAGGCTAATTTTTATGTTTTTAGTAGAGATGGGGTTTTGCCATGTTGGCCGGGCTGGTCTCTAACTCCTGGCCTCAGGTGATCCACCTGCCTAGGCCTCCCAGAGTGCTGGGATTACAGCTGTGAGCCACTGCGCCTGGCCCTACATTTATTCTTCAGTATTGTATCCCTTTTGATGGTATTACAAATGGAATTTTTAAATTACATGTTTGAATTGTGAACCTTTTATCATTATGAAATGTCCCTCTTTGTCTCTAGTAATTTTTTTTATCTTAAGGCTTCTTTTGTCTGATATAAATATAGTCACTCTACTTCTAATTACTCAACTATTTTTAAAGAAGTATATATGTATATATATTTAGAATAGAAGAGTAGAAGGAAACACTAAGATGTTAACATTAGTTGTATCTAATGTATAGAATTACGAGTTTTCTGTGATAAGTTTGCATCATAATTAGGAAAAAGGTGACATATACATTTTAAAAATATTTTATCTAAATACTTCTGGTTGCAAATAGCAGAGATAGTCAACAAGCAGAAAAGGAATTTTTGAAAAGATGACTGGCCTAGTTGCAGAATCAACAGGAAAAGCTGGGCACCAGGTTGAGAAGAGATTGAGCTGTGGCAACTGCAGGGCTCTGGGTAGCAGGAACTTCTCAGCTTTTTCATCGAGGTGGTGCCCCAGAAATGAGTTCTAACTTCTTATATTTTCTTTTGATCTCTTCAATCAGGATTCAAAATCTAGGAGAGAGTATTCGGCTTTCAAATCTTTGAAATTTGGTGAGGAAAATAAGCATCTCGGTTTTATAATCCTAGGACTATAGAGGACCCTGGGAATGGTTAAGGGGAACAGAAATACAGTTACAATGAATATGATCTAGTATTTGGTAGCACAACAGGGCTACAGTAAATTGTTAACTGTTGTTAACAACTTACTGTTCACATTTGTTAACAATTTACTGTGTAATTTAAAATAAGTAAAAGAGCGGAATTAGAATGTTCTAACACAAAGAAATGATAAGGGCCCTGATTTGATCATTACACATTGTATGCCTGTATCAAAACATCACATACCCCATCTATATATATAACTGTTATGTACCCATAATAATTAAGAGTTAAAATTTTAAAAAGCAAGAGGGGACAAATGATTCCCCAAGATGAAATTAGGGTGCTGCCATCAAATGGAGGGAAATAAACTCTGAGAGCTAAAAAGCAACGGAAGTTCACTATAATATGTAACTGTTAATGCAGAATTATAGTTGATAATGCTAGTCATAAAAATAGCCATCAAAATGAATAAGAAATAACTTTTTTGAATACAGTTATCCCTTAACCATTGTGGCGGGACTCACAGCACTGAAGTTCTCACGCACTGACGTCTCTCCCACTTGACCCTGAATTCCATGTCTTCCATGAAGCAGTTAAATTCATTTAGAAAATGAGGAAATAGAGACTTTTATAATAATACTGAGGAGGACTTTGTGATCATTTAACACTTCCTAAAATGTCATCTCCTCCCTGGTTTACCTAATCAGCCTGTACTTCCTTGTCAAGACTCAGCTCAGGCATTTTACCTCACCCCGGAAGACTTTCTCCCTTAAAACGCCCTCCTGCCACATCCTGTTCTGATTATGGGCCACTCATCCCTGTTACTGTTCTCTTCCCATGGTGTTGTGTTGGTTGAGTTGTCTGACTCTCATACCAGCCAGACTGGCAGACTCTTGTCTTATTTTTCTTTGATTCTCCAGTCCTTTACACGGTGTGCGCACATTAAACATTCAGTAAATATTTGTTGAGTGAATGGGTGGATTTGCCAGAGAAGAGGATAAGGCATCCCATCTAGAGCCCGCATGGATAAAGGCATGAAACACAGCAGGAACTGGTGAGAAATTCTGTAGGATTAGAGCATGGAGCGGTTAACTGGAGAAGAGACTGGTAAAGCTGACCAGCGTTAGCCTCTAAAGGACCATATATGCCAAGTTTAAACAATTCTGTAGGTGTCAGGAACAAGCAGAAGAATGTGTGAGATTTGGCAAGGAGAGTGGGTCAGGACTCTAGAGAATGTGTGGTGAATAAATACTGGCTGGAGCTAGAGCTGGTAAACAGAGCCCTCAGATGGTAGGATGTTGTCTCTGGGAGTTAAGAATCAGACCTGGTTTGGGAGCAGATTAACCTACCATGCACCTAGGCACTTTTCCAGGTGCTAGAGTACAGTGGTGAATTACTGCTCCCGTGGAGGTTTCATCCAGAAAGGGTAGACAGATGAAACAACATACAGGCACAAAAGGGCACATACACACTCTCAAAACCAGAATGCCGCGTTGCAGATAAAATGTTCCAAGGCAGCACTCTCCAGGTTAAGCTTTCAGAGCAGTCTGGTGTCTGCACTGAATATTTCCCTACAATATCGCAGGGAACCTTCTTATAGTCCGCATCTCAGGCATTTACTGCGAAGCTTTTACAAGTAAAATGACGAATACAGTATATGTTCTTGATGTATATAATACTGAATGCACTCTACAAAAAGTGTTTCAAATAAGAAAAAAATAATTTGTCACAGGAATACTTTAGCAAAGTGATTTACTTTTCCCCCGTTTCATACTGCACATAGGGATATTATTTTTAAAGCCTAATTAGATAAATATATGATAGTATAAATAAAAGCCAGTGATTGCCTGGGTTAATTTTGTACCTTACAATTCTTAGTGCCTGAAAAATAATGTGGCATTTTTACAATTAATCCATAATGTTGCCAACTTGTTTGTTTTTCTGCAGTAGAATAGACTCCACTAGTAAAGGAATTTTTAATTCTTGATGTAAACGTTAACCTGTGCCATGCGAGCTAGTCTTACATTCCCTTCCCCCAGTTGTGGGCTCATTTAATGAGCCCTTTCCTCTCTTTTCCAGGGTGCTGATAAGACTGTGAAAGGCCCAGATGGACTGACCGCCTTTGAAGCCACTGACAACCAGGCAATCAAAGCTCTTCTCCAGTGATGGATGGATGGACTGATAACTCCGGAAGAATGACTCTCCTGTGGCCTCACACTGCTGCCTGTCTGTCTGTCACTCTCTATCTGCCAGCTTCTTCAGCTAAATACTTTAAGAGGGGTGAGGGGAGAGAGAAATTCATAACAAATCCGACTACCAGAAAAAAAAAAAATTGTTTTGGAGGAGGGGCAAAAAGAACCATGATCAGGCTTTTACTGGGATTCCTGATCAAGTAAGCCTCTTCCCTTTCTAATAAAATATACACCTTATACCCAAGGGAGAGCAAAGACAAAATACACCAGTAACATTTGACCTTTTCAGCTCCCTAGCTAATTTATTAGATTGTGTTGAAGGTCTGATTCTACAAAGGCCAACTCTACATATTTGGTAGCCCTAACTGTCTGAGCAGTAGTGGCTGCTGTGATGTAAACTTAGGGTGCTGAGATAAGCAATTAGCTCTAGCCTTCTGCCTTAAGAATGCACTCTACTGGGGATTTCCTGGCATAGTTAAGAGCGCTGCCTATAAGGTTGGTGACCAAATCTTTCCTCGGTGACTTTAAGCTTTATGTGAAAGCTTAGTTAAGGTGAGGAGGGGCACACTCCTAAATTGCTGGATGACTGAACTTTGGATTTTCTCTCCCCTTTCACATGGATTTCATGTCTCTTTAGATAAAACTGACTAGTTTTATTTATAAAATCTTAAGTTTTGGAAGTCTAAAGGAGAAACCATTCCAGTATGCATATTTTTTTCTCCTCTAGATTCATACATTTATATAGCATTGAAACACTTTCAAACTCCTGCTGGTAGTAAAAGGGGATTTAAAAATAGAATCATAGCCATAAGCCTGTTAGTATCATATGAAAAGAGAACAGTTATCTTAGTACCTATGGATTTTCTTTATTTGCTGTTTGAATGGATTGACCTTGGTTATGTGTTGAGAATTAAGGAACATTCTTTGGAATGCCTCTCTCAGACCCATCTTGGAGGCTGATTACTTACTGCACCAAAGTTATCACTGGGGTGAGATTTACTGTTTGGACAAATTTAGCCCCATCCCTTCAAAAATACACTTGTAACCAGGTTTCCCAGAGTTGTTGATAGGCTTCTGCTGAACATATGCCAACCCACCTGCATAATATATTTTTGTTGCTTTTATAAATCATGCATTACATAAAGTGTGACAACTTCAAAATGTATTCTCTGTTCTTGGAATACAGTACCCTAAAATGGTGTTCTTATGACCTGCAGAAAATATTTACACATATTTCCAAATATTTCATGAGCAGTACAGCTAATTAAAATATATAAGCTTAAATTTTATATCTTACATTTAAAATATTAAGATTCCTTTGACTTGCCATCCATATCAGCTTGCTAAAAATATTAAGACCAAGTCATGCAATAATTGAATGTACCTCAAATTTTTAGAGAGGGGAGGGTGGGTTAGGGACTGATACTCAGATTGTGGATAATAATTGAATTGGTTTTTACAGGCAACATAGCATTCTACAGCAGGGTTAAACTATTATCAAGAACAGTCACCCTGGTTAATAACAAGTTTTACTGATCAGTTGCTGGTTGGTTGGTTGGTTGGCATGTGGGTGTGTGGGTGTATAGGTGTGTGTGGGTGTGTGGGTGTATTTTTCCCCATGAGTCCTTTTTTTAATCCTGTGGCTTTTTCACTTACAACTAGCCTAACCCTGTAATTTTCCTACATCCAAGAAAACAATCACAAAGTAGTGGTTTAAATACTTTGTTGTATTTGGCTAATTTTGCTGTCTTAATGCAGCCTATTAAGAGTTGGGTTAAAAATCAGTAATCAGTACTTTATTACATCACTGAACTAAAATATGGAGACATCCTCATTGAAAATGGAGGGCACTCTATCAGTCTATAACTATCAACGTAGTGCAACAGGGTGTTTTGATACCTTTGTTTTCACCTCTTGACATAATGCTATTTAAAGGCTTGAATTTTTCCCTTTATATAATTTTCACCTTTACTTTCAAAGTGTTTTGTTGTAGTTGGCTATTGCAGAGAGTGCATTGTCCTATCATTCCTAAACCTGGTCTGCTTTCTACATTCATGGTATGGAAACCATGTGATTCTTTGTACAGTTTATCCTGATGTTGCTTGTAATGCAGTAGAGGCTATTTCGCCTTCCCTTTTCTTTCTCAACCTTTTTGTAAACCCTATAATTATGAAGCGATTGCTTGAGAAAATAACATATAAACATAGAATAGAATAGACTGACCAAGATGGTTCACAGTTTCTTTTTTTAACTAGGTTATTTATAATGTATTTCTGAACCACTTGGCAGACAAATCCACAACACTTAATGTTCATATTTTGAGTAAAGGAAGCTAAAACCATGTTTGCTTTCTGGTACTACATGCATTAGCGAAAGGTTAAGTAAGTTTTGTTCTCCACTGAAGTAATACTTAACATCTCAGAAAAAATTTTGCATGTTCTGTAGTTTTGTATTAAATCAGTCATTTCATATGCACTATATCAAGTACAAACAGGTAGTTTACCTGTTTATAGTAGTGTACTAACAAAGTCTCCCTTGCAGCTTCAGACTGTTATCTATAGGCTTATCGTTCAAATACAGCACTTGAATATCCCAAGTAGTTCTTCTACGCATAGCTCACCTTTCTAAACCCAGTTAAGCATGGAAGAGAGGTAGTAGGTAGGTGCAGTGTGTGGAAGCTGCAAACAAGTGGGCCTTTTATTCATTGATTTCTTTTCCCAAGTACTGGATTTTAAATCTGTATGTATCTGTTTGATTTTTTTTTCTAATATTTCAGTTGAGCTGCTGTTTTCTTCCATGCAATATTGTATACTCAATTGTGTATAGAAGAAGCTGGTGAGAGTGCCCTCCTACATAAATAAGCAATTGCAGTGTTTTGCATGCAAAATATAAAAAATTTAAATTGTCCTGATTCTATTTTGTAAATGGAGAAACAATCATATCTTTCTAAGCGGTAATGGAGGAAGACTAGTGCTTTGTGCATTTTGATATATTTGAGTTCATTTTTTCCACAATGTCATACTTTTGACGCAGTTGGGTTTCTCATAAGTATCCTAGTTCATGTACATCCGAATGCTAAATAATACTGTGTTTTAAGTTTTGTGTTGCAAGAACAAATGGAATAAACTTGAATTGTGCTACAGCTAATGTGTCAGCAGCATTTTTCTCAGTTATTATCACCTTCCTTTTGTAGTCATCTCTACAACTATACCAGAAGCTTGATTGACTCAAACATTTAGTTAATCTTATCCCACTTCTAGAAAAAAATGAGTGGAGGGAAAATAAAACATAAAGATTTAATTGAAATAAACCTTACCAGTCTTTGAAAGGATTTGCTTTTGTGTCAGTCTCCTGACATTGTTTTACTGTAACTTCAGTAACGCTCCTGGTTGACGGGGAGCAGGGTGTAGCCAGCACATCCCAGATCGTCAGGATCTTCAGGGGGCTTGAAGAAAATGGAGTCGTGGTTAAACCTCTGATCCTTTCATTGCTCATCTAAGTTGCTCCACATTTCTTGGAGATCTGCATTTCCCAAACTCAACTACGAGCACTTTTTTAGAGTGTAATTTTCAGGATGAGTGATCACTTTGAACCTTAAAACTGAACAAAATTAAATACAAAATCAGTTTGATTGTGTTGTAATCTTGTTAGCACCAGAAGACTATTGCAGTTTACTTTTAGTGATTGATAGAAAAAAATATATGTGTGCAGATACTAAGTTACAGCAAAAGCTGTATTTTAGAACTTTCACGTTGTTGACTGAAGTATAAATGGGGACCATGCGCGGCTTTAGGTGGAAGTGTTTACAGAAATTTTTTTAAGTTCTCATTTTAAGAATTGGAATCTAGGACTGGCACAGTGGCTCACGCCTGTAATCCCAGCACTTTGGGAGGCTGAGGCAAGGAAGATCACTTGAGCCCAGGAGTTCGAGACCAACCTGGGCAACAGAGGGAGACTGAGTCTCTACAAAAAATTAAAAAACAATTAGCTGGGTATGGTGGCAAGTGCCTGTAGACCCAGCTACTTGGGAGGCTGAGGTGGGAGGATTGCTTGAGACTGAGAGGTTTGAGGCTACAGTGAGTGAGCTGTGTTTGTGCCACTGCACTCCAGTCTAGGCGACAAAGCGAGACCCACTCTGAAAAAAAGAATTGGGGTCTGTAAAGAAAGTTTAAATCTGGTTAAATACATTTTAAAGGGAATAGAGTCCCCTTATATAATGAGTGAAGAACAGACCAGCATATGTGGATGGAAGGCACACATCTGGTGGAAAGAAAGAGCTTAGAGGGAAATTAGTTTGCCATTGGAGAATAGCTGTCATAGAACTTTTCATGCAGCACAGTATACCAGACCACCATAAGATTTTTTTTTTCTCTTTCTGTAGCATCAGTGATTCTCAAAATGTGGTCTCTACACCAACAGCATCGCCATAACCTGGAAGCTTGATAAAAATGCAAGCTTTTGGACGCTAGCCAAGACCTACTGAATCAAACTTGGGCTGGACCCAACAGTCTATGTTGTAACAAGCCCTTTAGGTTATTCTGATGCGTGCTGAAGTTTGAGGACCATTGAATAAGACCGTAAGAGCAAGAAACAGTCAAATAGCCTATAAATAGATGCCATCAGGCATGACTTCCTAAAGAGAAAGTAAATGGAAGCCTTTAACATGTGAAATGTAGCAAAACTGGCCAAGTTTTGAAGCTCCAGATGCCCAGGAAAATCTTTAAAAATGAGTTTCAAAGGTATATTCTGGCCAAAAGAAGTCAGGGTGAAATGTAACAATGGTTCCAAAGGTGGAATACTGGTGAAAATGACCCTTAGTTATTCTTAGGGGGTTTTTCCGCCTTATGTCCCCAAAGCTGGATTCCTGAGACTCAAGCCTTACCCTTACCTTACCTTTCCTTGAATTCCAAAGTAAAGTGGAAGGTGGAAGCCGGGCACAGTGGCTCACGCCTGTAATCCCAGCACTTTGGGAGGCCAAGGTGGGCAGATCACTTGAGGTCAGGAGTTTGAGACCAGCCTGGCCAACATGGGAAAACCCCATCTCTACCAATAATACAAAAATTAGTTGGGTGTGATGGCGCACGCAGCTCCTTGGGAGGGTGAGGCACAAGAATCGCTTGAACCCAGGAGGCAGAGGTTGCAGTGAGCCGAGATCGCACCACTGCACTCCAGCCTGGGCAACAGAATGAAACTGTCTCAGAAAAAAAAAAAGTGGAGGGCTGGGAGAGACATGCAAAGAATTCTTGGGACCTATGACATGAACTGCAGTCTCATGCTTTTTATATGCAGGTCATTGTGGGGTGCAGGACTGGCAGGCAGAGCCACTCTGGGAGGAAGTCAAAGGCTGCTTTCTCAGCCCAATGCCCCGTTTGCTGTCACAGTGTGCTGTGAAGATGGATTCCCCACTGCAGTGGGTGTGCTGCTGGCTTGGAAACAGCAGCCTTGGGGTGGCCAGGTTCCCTGGAGTGGAGTGTCCCAATTTCTCTGCACAGTGGAGTGGCTTTTGCCCTCCGTTTTTCTTTATGGGTGGCCACTCATCCTATCCAACTAACTAGGTCCTCTGTCAGGTCAACGATCTTACCCAGATACCAGCCAGATCATCACACATCAGCCATGGGATATTTTTCTCCAAGGCTTTTACTTCCTTAAAATATGATTGCTGATTGAGAAGAGAGAATTTAACAACAGCTTTAATAGCACCTGGCCCTCGATAGACATTTCACTGTGTTTGTTCTGAATGATGACGTAAAACCATTATACAGTAAAATGTGAAAACAGCTTTGATTCAGTAAATCCTGCCCTAGAAAAGACTATTAGAAGAGCCATGAGGCTACCTGTGTCCATGTACCCAAATATTGACCATGGAGCCTCATAAGTACTACTGATATGGATTGCAAACTGAGATCAATGATGTGAAGACAAATATCACAGAGTCACAACAATTCACTGAGGAAATGCTGAGCGTGGGTCAAATGCAGGTCACTGTGAGACATCATGACACATACTCAGGCACAGCTATACATGACAAAGCAAAACAAAGCATTGTCTGGCCACTCCAGCAACTTCTATGATTCAGCAGCTGAAGCAGCAAGGATGGTCTTATTTCCACTGTTTTGATAGAACAGTGGATCACGTGTCTGGCAACACTCGTAGCAACAGCATCTTGTCACACAAAGGAAAATAATACATAGACAATTCCTAGCCACCAGATGTTGGTTTTGAGAATACTACTAGATAGACTTTTTTTAAATAAGCTATATTTTTCTTCTTCTTTTTTTTTTTTTTTTTTTTTTTTGAGACAGAGTCTTGCTTTGTTACCCAGGCTGGAGTGCAGTGGTGCAATCTTGGCTCACTGCAACCTCCGCCTCCTGGGTTCATGCGATTCTCCCTGCCTCAGCCTCCTGAGTAGCTGGGATTACAGGCACCCACCATCACGCCTGGCTAATTTTTGTATTTTTAGTAGAGACGGGGTTTTGCCATGTTGGCCAGGCTGGTCTCGAACTCCTGACCTCAGGTGATCCGCCCGCCTCAGCCTCCAAAAGTGCTGGGATTACAGGCGTGAGCCACCACGCCCATTTTTCTAAGGTTTTACTTACAAATCTGGAAGTGTCTTGTATACCTATATCCTCTTCCTAGTATCTAATAATGTTCTGTATGTTTATACACATCCCCTGTGGCAAGCTACCAAATCTAATTACGTCACTGCTACTCTGTGATTTGCTAGTCAAATTTCATTAGGCTTGAAAGTCTTCAGATCAAAACTAATTTATGGTAATTTTTCAGTTAATAGTTCATGAGATTAGACCACAACACCATGAACCTAGAAACTCTGTAATATAACATTCTTATTTAAAATTATCACTTAAGGGAGTTAGGGTTTTATGACATTTTGATGTTAGTTTCACCATTTTAACTGAACATTTACTATGATCTGGGGACCATTCTAAATATTTTATGTGAACTGACTCATTTGATCTTACTAATAATCCTATGAGGTGGGAATATTGCCATCCCTATTTTTAGATGATCAAACTAAAATGAGAGGTTAAGTGACTTGCTTATGGTCACATAACTAGTTAGTGGTAAAGCCAGGCAGTCTGGCTATAAAGTTTGTGCTTTCTACACTTATATTGCCTCTCCAACTCTCACTGAATCAACTAATTACATTTTATTCTATGAACACAGCTTTTTCTAAGACTCTTTAAAAGATACTTGGAAAATTTTATATGGACTTGTTTATGATTTTGAACAATTACAAATCTTACGCTTTGATCTGGATGAAATCAAGTTCTACAAAGACAACATTTAATTTTCAAGTTTGAGAAGTAACAATAGTGTAATAAACAATTTTTTTGACAGTCTAGAAAATTGTGATATAATCAAGAATTGACAAACCATGGTCCCCAGGCCGAATCTGGCCCATTGCCTGTTTTTGTAAATAAAGTTTTATTGGAACGCAGCCATGCTCATTCACTTACATATTACCTATGACTGCTTCCAACACTTCAACAGCAAAGGTGAGCAGTTGCAACAGATGTAGTTCATGAAGCCCACAATATTTATTATCTGGCCCTTCACAGAAAAAGTTTGCCAACCCCAAGATATAGATGTTTAGAAGGCATAGGTTGAGAAATACTCCCAAGGATTGGCCAGCACCTCATTACAGAGGGGTTAGCAAAATCATGAAAGAATGTAATGAGTTAGTTGAAGCAAATGAAAGGCCAAACCCATTAATAACACACCACTCTTTATGCCTGAAGTAGACTGTTACAATAATGGTCCCCAGTGAATCATGCCTATGGGTATCTGTGTCCTTACATAATCCCTTTGTATATTCATTCTTGATCTTGGCTGTGTGACTTGCTTGGTTTGATGGCAAACATGAAGCCAGGAGAAGCTTGACAAGTGCTTCCTCATTAGAGCTTGCCTTCCTGGATCTTAGCATGGAACGAAGTCTGGAGTCACACTGCAGAAGAGGCCACATGAAGAACTGAGGTGTCCCAGCCAACAGCCCCAGCTAACCACCGGACATGTAAGTGGGGCCGTCCTGAACCATCTAGCCTCAGTCAATCCCCAGATAACTGCAGCAGCATGAGTGACCAGAAGGAGAACCAGCAGCTGAGCTCAGTCCAAACTGCAGACCATGAACAAATACAAAGAGGTGACTTTAAGCCACCAGATTTAGGCACAGTTTTTTTATGCAACACTTGACACAGTGCCCTAGCTGATGGATGTCTGATGAGAAATTAGGAGCATCACCTACAGACAGGAAAATATGTCTAAATATTAAAAATGACCCAAAAAATGATACCCATGAGATAACAAGCAAATACCATTAAGGACCCAGGATTTCCTTTTCTTTAAACTCTTGAAGGAAAGAAAAATAGATTAAATAACAAAAACCTTTGCCTTCCATCTAGGAATGGTTAGGTCCTGTAAATAATCAACTCTCATGTTTCTCTCTATGGAATCCTTTTTATCCCTATCTACCCAGACAGAATAGAGTCTCTCACATCCTTGTAGATTTTTCTTTCTGCCTGCTGGATGATTCAAAGGCTGGTAGGGATTTGCTGGTGATATGACTTGGCTGTGTCCCCACCCAAATCTCATCTTGAATTGTAGCTCCCATAATTCCCATGTGTTATGGGAGGGACCCAGTGGGAGATAATTGAATCATGGGGGCGGTTTCCATATTGTTCTCATGGTAGTGAATAAGTCTCATGAGATCTGATGATTTTATAAGGGGTTTCCCTTTTCACTTGACTCTCATTCTCTCTTGCCTGCCACCATGTAAGACGTGCCTTTCACCTTTCACCATGATGTAAGGCTTTCTCAGCCACATGGAACTGTGATTCCATTAAATCTCTTAATCTTTATAAATTACCCAGTCTCAGGTATGTCTTTATCAGCAGTATGAAAATGGACTAATATAGCTGGTATGAGCCAAGTAACTGACAAGCCAGTGACTTTAAGGCAAATTATTATAATAATGAGAAAAGGTTGTGGCTTAAATAGCAGTTGTGGGGTGCAAAGAGGGAGCAGGACATCGTGGAACAAAGCCAAGCCACAGTGCTGACATCCTCGCCAAGAGTCCCAGGCTAACCACAGGACAAGCCTGTTGGCCTTCCTGCTGGAGGAGGAGAAGGCAAGTGAGCCTTGTCCATGGCCAGCAAGGTGTGAGTATGCAAGTGGCATCCCGAACAGTAGAGCAGCACGGGGTCCCTAACACTTCATGCTTTCACTTCATATCAGCACTTCCTCTCTCAACCCAGACCCATGCAGTCATTTCAAAGCAGCTCCCTTGAGGTCCACACTAGCCCATGGTCACCCCAGAAGCTAACAATTGCCCCCAGGTACAGGACTGAGAAGGAAGAGAGAAGTTAAAGGGCAGGGAAAGGAGAAGCATGATTTGTGGAACATAAATAATAAAGAGAACCAAAATTTCTACCATATACAGCTACAAACACAGCTACAAAACAAACAGCTACAAAAAAATACAGCTACAAAACAAACTTGGGCCATTTCAGCTTGTAATGCATTTAACGGAGGTAGATGGTGAGGATAGTCAGCCTCTACATTGTAAGCTCATTCATTCAACAAATATTCAAGGCTGGGTGCAGTGGCTCACACCTGCAATCTCAGCACTTTGGGAGGCCAAGGCAGGTGGATCATTTGAGCCCAGGAGTTCAAGACCACCCTGGGCAACATGGTGAAGCCCAGTCTCTACAAAATAAAAGATAAAAAAAATTAGCCGGGCATGGTGGTGTGCACCTTTGGTCTCAGCTACATGGGAGGCCAAGCGGGGAGGATCGCTCGAGCCTGAGAGGCAGAGGTTGCAGTGAGCCAAGACTGCACCACTGCACTCCAGCCTGGGTAACAGACTGAGATTCTGTCTCGAAAAAAAAAAAAGAGAGAGAAAGAGAAATATCCATGGAGTGTCTAAATGTGTGCCAGGCCCCATGTGGGCACTATAGATGTTGCAATAAATACAGCATTTCTGACATGACTCCTGCCACGTAGGGTTTATTTCCTAGTAGGAGAGGGGAAAAAATATCTATTTGTAAATAAAATAATTACAAGTCATGATGTGTGCTGGAAGGAAACAGACAAACTAGATGGGATGGCAGAGAGGAGCCATCTGCTTTTGGAGTGTAAGTGCCTACGTCTTACTCAGGTGTGTGCCTCTCGCAGTGTTTACATTTGAATGCAATGTTGTAGCCTCAGAGAGCTAAGCTCCACGTGGTTAGATCTTTTCCCTATTTCAATTTATGGGGTTGCAACATTGACGCAGGCTGAGTGACAGAAGGGAAGGTGGCAGACAGCAGCAGCACTGGGACCAGAGGAGAGGTTAAGCAAGCCTTCCGGGAATGGCCTGCCCTTGCTAGTGCATCTCCTGCAGGGTGGCCTGGGAAGTGAGGTCCCCAGCCATCTCTCTGTGCTGTGGTGCACTCACTCATCAGGGGCCAGCAGCGGGTCCCCACCCTGATGGGTTCTACTCCAGAGC
The DNA here is from genome assembly GCF_028858775.2 of Pan troglodytes. Lineage (NCBI taxonomy): Eukaryota > Metazoa > Chordata > Mammalia > Primates > Hominidae > Pan > Pan troglodytes. Next base: position 151,288,660 of record NC_072404.2, on the reverse strand, counting down.
TCTCTAACTGGACTGCCCTCATGAGACCACATAGGAGACAGAAGCCCAGCTCTCCCAGGTCTCTGCAGCAACCTACTAATACTTCAGATCCAGGAAGAGAGCTGCACCTGCGTTTGGCAATCTTCTGGAACAGGAACGTGGTTCCCAGGCTTTATCACACCAAGCAGCTGTGTTTTCCAATATCTCCTCGTCTCCCTAAGCACAGGGGTAATAGGGATTGGTTTTCATTTTTTTCTCACTCCTTCCTTTTCTTTTTGAATGTACCATTGCATAAATCCTGTAGTTCATCTTGTTCTATAGCTATGAGTTTAAATCTCATTTCATGTCATTGTTAGCAATTCTTTCCATAATGGTAATAATCAATAAAAACCCTAGTTAAAACCTGGACAGCTGCCACCCCTTGACCACAGCCAGGGGAAAAAGTATTGCTGTGGTTTTTGATGGTGCTGAGGAGAACAAGGAATTCCTCTCTGAGGATAACCAAACCAAATGCAGAATGTTTTGGTTGTATGACCCAGGTAGGTTACCCTTTAAAAGTTTAAATTCCTTTATTTCAGAAAGTTGAAAAGGCATAACTTCAAAAGGAAGTGAAGTTTCACTCGTTAAAAATTAGGAAGTTTTTTTTAAAAATCACATACCTGTGGCCCAGAACATTCTCATTTGATGAAATTTATTTCCATTTTCCTGAAATAGTCTTGATTTTTATTACGAGAGTCAAATACATTACTTAATATGCCTGCTAAGTTACAAAGGATTAAACAAAGAGAAAGTATCTTTGTTTATTATTATTTTTCTCTTGCCACAGTTCTTTATTTGGGTTAAGGATTGCCTCGTGTTTCCTGACACATTTTTAGGAAAGGATTTTGTTTAGAGTTTTGCCACGTAGTGAATGAACTTGACAACCTTTTTGCCAAAAATCACATCTGTATTTTGCTCCCACTCTTTCCCTCTGAAGTTGTCTGCTTGTGAACGAGAAAGCACATGTATGCTTTCATAAGGCTGTGGGCTCATTACGTCAAAGGGGATGGCGTGGAAGCAGATTCCAAATACAGGATGCTGGGCCGCAGGAGGTGTGCTCGGGCCGGCCACCGAGGAGGAGCACTTCCTTCCTCCACACTGTGTTATGTTCTCCCCTGCACACATTGAGAGACATCAGTCCTTAGCACACAGACGAACTTGCATCCTGAAAGAACTTGTCCATGTTTCTTGTGTTCACAGTTGGCCAAGTTGTAAAGTGTTTCCCAGAGGCCCAGAGATAATTCTAACACCAGTAACTATACCTATATCTGTCTGTATTAGTCTGTTCTCACACTGCTATAACGATACTACCCAAGACTGGATAACTTACAAAGGAAAGAGGTTTAATTGACTCATAGTTCCACATGGCTGGGGAGGCCTCGGGAAACTTACAATCACGGTGGAAAGCGAAGGGGAAGCAAAGACCTTCACAAGGCGGCAGGAGAGAGAAAGAGGAACTGCCAAACCCTCATAAAACATCAGGTCGTGTGAGAACTTACTCCTTATCACAAAAACAGCATGGGGGAACCTGCCCACATGATGCAATCGCTTCCCACCTGGTCCCTCCCTCAACACATGGGGATTACAATTTGAGATGAGATTTGGGTGGGGACGCAAAGCCAAACCATATCACCATCCAATGGAAATGAAATATAAAGATTTTCATTATCCCCTGCTTCCCTCTCCTGAGGATGCTTAATGGGTCTAATAAGGTATAAGACCACCCAGACCTCCACAGAATAATCAAGAGTTTGATGAGCAGCATCAGTGAGCCCGATTTCAACTAGACTTACTGTATTAGTCCGTTCTCATGCTGCTAATAAAGACATACCCAAGACTGGGTAATTTATAAAGGAAAGAGGTTTAATGAACTCACAGTTTCACTTGGCTGGGGAGGCCTCACAATCGTGGTGGAAGATGAAGGAAGAGCAAAGGGATGTCTTACATGGTGGCAGGCAATAGGGCATATGCAGGAGAATGCCCCTTTTTAAAACCATCAGATCTCATGAGACCTATTCACTATCACAAGAACGGCATGGGAAAAACCTGCCCCCATGATTCAGTTATCTCCCACCGGGTCCCTCTCATGACATATGGGAATTATGGGAGCTATAATTCAAGATAAGATTTGGGTGGGGACCCAGCCAAACCATATCACTTACTAAAGGAGTCAAGCATGTTTAAAGATAATCAGGCAAGAAGAAAGCGCTGAGAGCCCTGACATCACATCGATTTTGAAGCACAAAAAGAAAAGGTATGAAATTATTTCAAGATATTTACAGATGAGCAATCTATTTCAAGAAAGCGGTTGTGCTAAGTTTTAGGAGATCTAAAAGCACCCCATTTCCAATCCCAACAAATGAGGGTTTAAGGAGTGTGAAGGCATGAACAAGAATACCCTGGAAACAAGAATGTTAGGCCAGCCTGAAATCATCCTCCTGCGTCCCAACTCCTAAGGCATTTTTATCTAATTCTTAAGGAGACAATCCCCACCAAAAAAGCCCATGGCACCCTCAACAAATGTGCATCATATTATGACAGAAGTCTTGCCCCCACTGGAAAAAAGAAGTTGTGCACAACTAGAAGAGTTTCCAACACAGATGCTCTAAATCAAAACTAGAAACAGCAACCCAAATGCCAGATAGGGAAGCAGGCGACAACTCAAGGGCTCCTCACTGGGCTTAACTACCACCTCCAGGGGAAGATTCCTACATCCACATCTTTCTTGCAAACTCCCCACGCTTAGGCCCTTACCTCCAACTACCTTCTTTTTTTTTTTTTTTTTTTTTTGAGGTGGAGTCTCACTCTGTCACCCAGGCTGGAGTGCAGTGGCACGATCTCCGCTCACTGCAACCTCTGCCTCCTGGGTTCAAGCGATTCTCCTGCCTCAGCCTCCTGAGTAGCTGGGACTACAGATGCATGTCACCATGCCCGGCTAACCTTTTGTATTTTTGGCAGAGACGGGGTTTCACCGTGTTAGCCAGGATGATCTCTATCTCCCGACCTCCTGATCTGCCCACCTCAGCCTCCCAAAGTGCTGGGATTACAGGCGTGAGCCACCGCACACGGCTTCCTCCAACTACCTTCTACATCCAAAGCTAAACTTGCAATCTTCACAGCCCTCCTACTCACACAAAGGAAACATTTATTTCCTTCTAAATGTAATGCTTACTAAATTAATTAATTAAATGTACATCATAGTATCATTCTTTTAATCACAGAGATTTAAAACCTGTATTTCAACTGTGACTACTCTCTTAGTTTCACCTTCTCCTGCAGGCATTTCTTTTATAACCCACCCCCACCATGGCCAACCTTACCTCTCCATTCACACTGCTGCCCTATTCCTAGCAGGAAGTCCTTCCCACTCAGTCATCAGCAGACTCCATTCAGACTAATCTCACCAACATCCCACTTGCACCAACTTACCCTTGCTATGGGTTGAATTGTGTCCCCAAAAAAAGATGTGTTGAAGTCCTAAGCCCCAGTACCTCAAATGTGATCTTATTTGGAAATAGGGTCATTGCTGAAGTAATTAACAAGATGAGGTCATACTGGAGTAGGGTGAGCTCTTAATCCAATACGACTTGAGTTCTTATCAGAAGTCAATGTGAAGATAGGAAAGACACCATGTAAAGATGGAGGCAGAGACTGCAGCAATGCAACTGCAAGCCAAGGAATGTGAAGGATTGACGGCCACCACCAGAAGCTAGGAAGAGGCAAAGAAGGATTCCACCCAGAGTCTCAGTGAGCGTGGCCCTGCCAACACATTGATTCCTGACTTCTGGCCTCCAGAACTGTGAGACAATACGGTTCCATTGTAGTAAGCCACCCAGGTTGTGGTATTTTGTTATGGCAGCCCCAGAAAACTAACACATCTCGCTTCCTTTCTAAACCTTCAGGGACTGCCTATCCCCCATCATGTCACTTTCAATTCTGTGGCCTGGCTCTGGATGCCCTGCCCTCCCCCATCTCATCCCCTCTTCACAAATGCATCTCCCACTATTTCCTCATGACCTTCTCCAAACTCCAGCCTGCACTTGCCTCTCTCTTCTTCAAAGTCCTGCTGCCTCAGTCTCCACTAAAATGTCCTCCCACCATATCAAGTATGTTTCTTTCTGCCTTCCCTATCAATCAGTCCATACACCTTTTGAAAAATGGGCTATGAATTACTTTTATTTTCAATCTCCCCTGAGTACACAAATACTCTAAAAGTACTCACAGACGACTTGATCCAGTAGCTTTGTACAAACGTTGCCCTTGACCCGGAATACCTGGGTCAACAGCGAACTTCACACCAGGGACCATTGTTCTAATCTTTGTGTCCCCAGTGCCTAGCTCAGTGTCTGGCATTTCATGGACATCCAATAAAGGTTTTTAATTCATTTAGTTTATTTTTAAAATCCAGTCCCTAGGCATACGTTCTGGGTCCCTCCCAGGTAACACCATATCTGCCTTCTTTTAAAAAACTTGTTAATGAAAATCCTTCAAGTTATTCAGACAAAGTTTGCTGAAAAGGGGTTGGGGGAGAAATATTATTCTCTTCCTCTCACTAAGAAGTCATTAGGAGGTCCAGGCCCAGAGCCACAGGGAGCCTTATTAGTCCATATGACCCATCCAAAAGGAAAGCCCTCCTCCAAGTGAACAGCTTCCTATTTATTAATACATGACAGGGCTTGTCCTTCACCCCCATCATTACCTGTGCTTCCAGAGCCCTTTGAAAGCATAAATAAATGATAGCTGGCTGGTCTTCTTTCCCCAGCACTTTGTCAGTGCTGAGAATCCTGACAGCTTGCCAAGACATGATTTGCCACTACAAATGCCAAGTGTGAGAGCCCCTGTCCTCTCCTATTCATAGAGACACTTGATAATTCAAAGTGCCAGCTCCTTCCAACAGAGTCAGACAGACTAATGTGCTGTCACTAGTCTCCAGGAAAGAGAGCCACACAGTGTGCTTTTCAAATAGCCCAAGACTTAGCAGGGTGGAGGACCTTTGCTCAGCAGGTAAGCCATTCAGATCCTCAAGGTACCAGTGCCCAGAGAGCCTGCAGGGGCTGCAGCAGGACTCTGGGGCATCAGAATTCAGCAAGGGGAACAGAAGATGGTTAGCATTGTTCCAATTCTGTCATTTGTCCCTTTTCCTCCCACCTCACCTCTTCTTCCTCCATCTCCAAAGGTGGGAATGAGCCTCCCTGATAGAGGTATGGGTATTCCCTTGGTTTTCACCTGGACCCTCAGAATACAAATGCTCTGACCATCCACTGGATGTTGGAGGGTTGGGATGGGGAAAAGGGGTGCAGTGTGGGGGAATCCAACCTTGGAAGGTGGTCAGAAGCCAAAGAAGAAAGGAAGTATAGATTATCAGAAGTTTATAGTTGATCAAATGCACTTGAGAAAGACGAGAAGAGTAGAGATCAATTAAAGGACCAGAATTATAGCAGTAGGTCAAGTCTAGGACAGACTTTTATAGGGAAACTCATTTTGGAAAGTGGATATCGAGGCCTATGTGGGTTCAAAATAAGTAATTGAAGGATTCCCTAGATATTTTTGCCAATATTCTGTCCTCAGCAACTTTCTGACCCAAAATACTCATGCACTTTGCACATTCCCAAAAGAAAGAAGGAAAGAAGGCTACTCTCTGTGTGGGAAATGTAAAAAGGTGGGCTGAAGGGTATATTTCCCCTTAGGGAAGTGTGTAAGATAGAACAGTTGCGGATAATTACCCACTTCCTCTTTAATGTCCCTCTCCTTGCCCCCAAGGCCATGGCAGTCCTGAACCCTGCACTGCTCCTCTCCTCCTTCACAGGGAACCTACTTCCACTTAGTGTTACATCATCACATCGTCCTATAATCCAGGCATGGTTGCATTTTAACAGGAGACTCCACAACTTTCTAGATTCAGCAGTCCATCTCTGAGGTAGCTGGAGTATATCAGGATGACTTGGCTTTGATCACACAAGTTTATAGGAGACCCAGAATTCCAGGCTCTATATGACAGGTGGAAGCAAAAACAAAAACAAAAAAACTTAGAGGGGGAAAATGTTCCTTGATCAATGGCACCCCAGTGGCTATGAGCACACCCAGCACCCTGATCTTGGTTTCTGAACATCATTCTCCAGTAAAAGAACCAAGGCTCCTTGAAGGAGTGGTTAATTCTAGGTCTGGACAGGAAAATGTGATCCTGGAGTATCTTGCGCCCAAAAGTAAGGAAGTGCTCAAAAATGGATGAGACCCTCTTGAAAGGGCATAAAAACCAACGTGAAAGGGCTCATAAAGGCCAAAGGTAAAACAATTTTCACAATAAAATAAATAACAATAATCCTGAATTATAATACATAGTATTTAAAAAAATTAGGTTGGTGCAAAAGTCATTGTGGTTTTTGAATACATGTATCTATTATGATAGAAATAAGAAAACTGAGTAAGAAAATTAGCAATAAGACATAGCTCTTCCTTACAAAATAATTTCGTTTAATAAATATAGAAGAAAGAAATATACAATCACCATTAAAACTCCACAGTAATGGCCACGCATGGTGGCTCACACCTGTAATCCCAGCACTTTGGGAGGCTGAGGTGGGGGTAGATCACTTGAGGTCAGGAATTTGAGACCAGCCTGTCCAACATGGTGAAACCTCATCTCTACTAAAAATACAAAAATTAGCTAGGTGTGGTGGCACACACGTGTAGTCCAAGCTACTCAGGAGGCTGAGGCACAAGACTTGTTTGAACCTGGGAGGCAGAGGTTGCAGTGAGCTGAGATTGTGCCACTGCACTCCAGCCTGGGCAAAAAAAAAAAAAAAAAAAAAAAAAAAAGGACGCCAAAATTCGTGGGCAAAAGTTTGAGGAAAAACAAAATATTTGCATAATCTCAAAGTATCTCCCTCATGATATTTATTGATTACAAAAGGAAACATAATAACTTTACAGTGGAAAAGCCCTTCAGACATACCTTCACCCAGTGATCAAGGAAAAAGCACCAGCAATGAGACCTGTCAACATCATGTACCCCTGGCATAATGCTCTGAGAAAGACACATCACTTCTGAGATATTCTTGCCAAAAATACACAACTACAATCGAATCTTGAAAAACAACAGACAAACCCAAATTGAAGGATAGTCTGCAGAACACCTGACCACTACTCTTCAAAAGTGTCAAGGCCATGAAAGATAAGGAAAGACCTAGGAGCTGTCACAGATTGAAGGAGATGAGGAGACATGACAGCCAAATGCAACATTGGAGCTGGATTGAATCCTGTAACAGACAAAGGACATGAATGGGAAAACAGGTCAATTCCAAAGAAAGTCTATAGTTGAGTTTACTAATATTGTACCAATGATAATTTCTTGGTTTTGACCATTGTACTATGGTTCCAGAAGATGCTGTTCACGTTAGGGCAGCCAGGTGAAAGGTATAGGAAAATGCTTTGTGCTGTTTTGGTTTTGGGGAATTTTTGTTTTTGTTTTCTTTTGTTTTTTGTTTTTTTTTTTAAGTCTTGCTCTCTTGCCCGGGCTGGAGTGCAATAGCTCAATCTCAGCTCACTGCAACCTCTGTCTCCTGGTTCAAGTGATTCTTCTGCCTCAGCCTCCCAAGTAGCTGGGATTACAGGTACATGCCACCATGCCTGGCTCATTTTTGTATTTTTTGTAGAGATGGGGTTTCACCATGTTGGCCAGGCTGGTCTTGAACTCCTGACCTCAGGTGATTCACCCCCGCCTCGGCCTCCTAAAGCGCTGGGATTACAGGCATGAGCCACCACACCAAGCTGCTTTGTGCTGTTTTGCAACTTTTCTCAAAGTCTAAGATTATTCCAAAATAAAAAGTGTTTTTAAATGTCCCTTCATATCACATTCCCTGAAATAGTGGTGAGAGTAGAGAAATAAGTCATCAACAATGCTTTCATTTTGTCCCAGAAGTTGGGAAGATTCAAAGTAAAGAACAGATGTAAAAGCTGGTTTCATGGAGACAGATGTGGAATACAGGGTCTGCAACAAGAGAGATGGGGGGCTGGCCTATTTCCAGGCATCCAGATCAGAGGCAGGCAAAGTGCCTTTATTTTAAGACTGTCAGCTGTTTCTGTCCACAAAAGAGAAAGAGAGAACTCGGCTTCAACACAAACAGCTCAATGGACATCTACCACTGGCTGCGCTCCCTCCCAGCTGGTGGATTCTGTGGCTCTGAAAGCTTTGTGGCTAATTATTGTAGGGATTAGCACCCAACAGTCTGGGCAGCCCAGATAATTCCTTTTATTTAGAAAACTCTGCCATAAAATGAATGGCTACCTCCCATCAACACTGCCCCACTTTCCCAGCTACCTTTAACCTTTTCTGTAAGCATTTTTGTTGTTTTTATTACACAAAAGTTTTGGTGAACATTTACATTTTTTAAGGCATAAATGAGCCCCAAAAGACAGAAAATAACTCTGATAAGAATGGAACACTAGCCACATGGTAGGCCTTCAATACAGAGTTTGCTGAATTGACTGGTGTGCCCTTTCTATGGACTCCTTCCAGGAAGCTTTTCTATGCTTAGACTGTGGTATTTGTAGCTATAATCTCTCTTACGCACAGTGGCCAGGATATAATAGAAATGGTAGGGCTGAAGGGTAGCTGCAAAAGTTTCTAATGACGTCATTTTTATTGTAATGACTCCTCTATACAAGAAGCATTGTGAAACCTGGATGAAGAGTAAAAAGGAATAATAATAACAGATTCTGAGTGTTTACTATATGCCACGTAGGAAACCCTCCAAACAATGGTAGCAAGTAGGAACTATCATGATCTCCAGCTGTCAGTTGGCTGGTACATGCCACAGCCTAGCTGCAAACCCAGGCAACTGGACTGGAGTCTGTGTGCTTCACATCATGCTCTGATACTTTCTTCCCCATTCCTCTGTTCTGGTCCAGCTTTACTGTGGGACTTTGGGCAAATCTTGAACCTTCTCTGGACTCCTGATTACCAGCCTAAAATACAGGGATAATAATAATCCCATTTTTCCTACTTCAAAGAGTCATTACACAAGAGAACATTTACAAAAGTTGAACATACAGTAGATCACAAAAGAAGTTTCCTAAAATGTCAGAAACGCTATAGACAGATCACATTTTTGGCCATAATGCAATTAAGTCCAAAAGCAGCTATTAAAAGAGAGTTGAATTTTTTTAACTTAATGTGGCCATAAATAAGTCTGGGTTAAAAAAATTAGGTGTCTTTAAAACAACGAATTGGTTTTTTAAAAACACAATATACGTCCACAAAATCTGATCCCTAAACTGCAGTGGGTGCAGCTGAGAAGCAGCCTATTTTTTTACTTTAGGACTCCCAAAGATCTGAACATTGTAGGAACCAGAAACTTCTGGAAGTGAGGATGGAGAAAGGTCTGAAAATAAAAGGAGTGGTTGTGTTACAGGAAAGGGGTCCAGATCCAGACCCCAAGAGAGGGTTCTTGAATCTTTTGCAAGAAAGAATTCAGAGCAGGTCCACAGTACAAAGCAAAAGCAAGTTTATTTAGAAAGTGAAGGAATAAAAGAATGGCTACTCCATAGGCAGAGCAGCCCCAAGGGCTGCTGCTTGCCCATTTTTGTGGTTAATTCTTGATGATATGCTAAACAAGGGGTGGATTATTCATGCCTCCCCTTTTTAGACCATATAGGGGAACTTCCTTACGTTGCCATGGCATTTGTAAACTGTCATGGTGCTGGTGGGAGTGTAGCAGTGAGGATGACCAGAAGTCACTCTCGTGGCCACCTTGGTTTTGGTGGGTTTTGGCCAGCTTCTTTACTACGGCCTGTTTTATCAGTAAGGTCTTTATGACCTGTATTTTGTGACAACCTCCTATCTCATCCTGTGACTTAGAATACCTTAACTGTCTGGAAATGCAGCCTGGTAGGTCTCAGCCTCATTTTACCCAGCTCCTATTCAAGATGGAGTTGCTCTTAAGCACTTTTGACAGTTGGAAATTCATCCTGGAAACACTTCGACCTCAAGGTGTCTTTCCCCTCTGTACAACCAGGTGACTGCTCCTCTCCCTCTCTCCAGAGGCAGCCTGGAAGTGTATTCTCTGGAACAAGTAAGGCAGAGGCCTCTGGGCCAGGGAACACCAGGCTTGAGTGAAGGTGTTAGTTACGCTGAAAACAGCAGATTCAGTAGAAACTTGTTCTAAAGGTTGAGCCCTCTCTCCTCCCAGCCTCTTCCTCTCACTGCCTCTCAAAACACCAGTAGACAGGTTTGTGTGCTTCAGGCAAGCCATTGAAAGAGGTTTCACTGGGGCATCTCAGTCTAAAGGTTCTGAAATCCAGGATTCCCTAAGGAAGTGGCCCAGCCAGAACTCACAGTGGCCCTCACATTCAGTAATTCCTACCTCAGGGCTTCCATTCACTTTTTTTTCCCCATTGTAGTAAAATATATAAAATATAAAATATGCCGTTTTAGCCATTTTTAAGTTTACAGTTCAGTGGCATTAAGTATATCCACAATGTTGTATAACCATCACCACTATCTATTTCTGCAACTTTTTCATTACCCCAAACAGAAACTGCACCCATTAAGCAATCACTGCTTCATCTCTTCTCCCCCAAGCCCCTAGTAACTTCTGAATCTGCTTTCTGTCTCCGTGAATCTGCCTATTCTAGATACATCATGTAAGCAGAATCATACACTACTTTTCCTTTTGTGCCTAGCTTATTTCACTTAGCATAATGTTTTCCAGATTTATCTACACTGTAGCTTATATCAGACTTGCATTTCCAGCCAGGCACGGTGGCTGATGCCTATAATCCCAGCACTCTGAGAAGCCGAGAATGGTGAATCACTTGAGCTCAGGAGTTCAAGACCAGTCTGGACAACATGGTGGAAACCTGTATCTATAACAACAACAAAAATACAAAAATTAGCTAGGTGTAGAGGCACACCTCATGAGTAGTCCCAGCTACTCATGGGGCTGAGTTGGGAGGATTGCCTGAGCCCAGGAGTTCCAGCCTGGGCAACATAGTGAGACCCCCATCTCTACAAAAAAAAATTAGCTGGGCATGGTGAGGTGCACCTATAATCCTAGCTACTCAAGAGGCTGAGGTGGGAGGGTCGCTTGAGCCAGGGAGGTGGAGGCTGCCAAGAGCTATGCTCACATCACTGCACTCCAGTCTGGGTGACAGACCCTGTCTCAAAAAAAATTTGCATTTCTTTGATGGCTAAATAATATTCTGTTTTATATAGATAATATATTTTGTTTATCCATTCATCAGTTGATGGACATTTGAGTTGTCTCTACCTTTAGACTATTGTGAATAATGCTGTTATGAACATTGACATACAAATATCTGAGTCCCTGTCTTCAGTTATTTTGTATATTCTAATCTTTTTTTTTTTTTTTTTTTTTTGAGATGGAGTCTCACTCTGTCTTCCAGGCTAGAGTGCAATGGTGTGATCTCGGCTCACTGCAATCTCCACCTGCCTGGTTTAACTGAGTCTCCCTGCCTCAGCCTCCTGAGTAGCTGAGATTACAGGCACCCGCCACCACACCTGGCTAATTTTTGTATTTTTAGTAGAGATGGGGTTTCACCATGTTGGTCAGGCTGGTCTTGAACTCCTGACCTTAGGTGATCTGCCTGCCTCAGCCTCCCAAAGTGCTGGAATTACAGGTGTGAGCCACCACACCTGGCCCTAATCACTTTTTAATTCCTCACAGTCATGAAGTGACAGCAAAGGATCACCAGACACTTAAGGAAAGCATATTTTATATAAATATATATATATATCTCCTAAGAAAGATACAAAGAAGATATTGTCTAGGAAATAAGAATACTATGCTCTAAAAAAGAATTTTCACAAAACAGAAAAATGAACAACTCTTAGAAAATAAATGTATAAGAGAAAAATTAAAAGCTCAGTAAATAAAAGTGTTAAAAGGTTGAGGAAAATCACCCAGAAAATAAAAAGTAAGACAAACAGATGAAAAACAGGAGGGAAAAGAGAAAAAAGTAGAGAAACTGAAGATGAGAGCTAGCATCTGAAGAAACAGGAGCTCTGCAGATAACAGAGAAACAGAAAACAATAAGAACAGAAAATCATCATAAAATTAATATTAATAACAGAAAATAAATTATTATTATACTCCAGAAAATGTCCCAGAGCTGGTGCATATGAGAAATGGCTCACTGAGTCTACAGCACAAAGGCTGAAAGGAGGTCCACGCCAAGGCACCTCACCATGAAACTTCGGAGCTCTGAGAACAAGCCGAAGACCCTGCTGGCTTCCCGAGAGAGGAGAACAAAATTACTGATAAAGAGTCAGGGGTCAGGGTGACTTCTGACTTCTCCCCAGCAACTCTGGAAACTGGAAGACAGTGGAGCAATGTCTTCAAAATTCCTAGGGACAATGATTTCCAACCTAGAAATCTCTATTATTAAAGGCACTTGTACTCCATGCAGCCAAATGGGATATTTCACTGGAGCCACTTTTCTAATACTTCAGTCATTCCCATATTACCATCAGGATTTTTGCCATAACCGCAGAGCCCTTGTTTTTGTTTGTTTTGTTTGTTTTGTTTTGTTTTGCTGTTTTTTGAGACAGGGCCTCGCTCTGTCACCCAGGCTAGAGTGCAGTGGCACGATCTCAGCTCACTGCAGCTTCTGCCCCTGGACTCAAGCGATCCTCCCACCTCAGCCTTCCAAGTAGCTGGGACTGCCAGTGTGTGCCACCATGCCTGGCTATTTTTTTGTATTTTTAGTAGAGATGGGGTTTCGCCATCTTGTCCAGGCTGGTCTTGAAGTCCTGAGCTCAAATGATCCACCTGTCTCAGCCTCCCAAACTGCTGGGATTACAGGTGTGAGTCACTGTGCCCAGCCTATTATTTTTTAATATTTTTTCTTAAATTGAGTCACTGTTTTTAATTAAATAAATTATGGAATTTATTATGGAAAATCAGCTATTATTTGTGATCAATAAGAAGTAACTGAAAAGATAAAGTGAAAAAATAAATAAATAAAACAATGATCTCAAGTTCCTGGTGGCCCCTGCTGCTTCCCAAAACTCTGAGCTCACAGCCTGCTTTCTCTGTATTATGCAGGAAGATTAGCAAGGATAAGAGAGGTGTTAAAGACCAGCACTGCCTGATATGCCTTTTGATGTCATCAAAAAGATGGAATGAGATTTGAAAGGACTAATTGTGTGAGTCAACGTTACATAATGCCGCCTCAGTGCACCTCCTACACCCCCACACCCCCGGTCATTCCACCAGCTCCTCGGCTTGGAAACTCTGCACTGTAAGGACACACAGAGGCCGTGTCCCACTCTCTAATGAGTCTTAGGGATAACAGGGTGGCCTGTGCCTATGTAGAGAAAAGCACTAGGCAGCTTGAGACCTCACCAGGCCAACAACTAAGACCAGACATGAACACTAAACCCTGTTTTGCTTTTTTAAACCTGCCCATCTCTGCTCTTCAAAGATGGGCAGGTTTAAAACCTTAAACCTTTCTGCAGAAGGGCAGGTTTCCTCTTGTGGGCCCAAAATGGGGCTTACTTCAACCAATCCCCATCTGCATCTCCAAGTTTACGTCCATCATCTCAGTATGCCACCCCACAGTGTGGCCTCTGCAGGCCCTCTCCCTGCAGGGTTGGGTTACATGTAAATGGTAGCTTCATGGCCCTCTCTAGGGCTCTAGCAACATTTGTGGTTTTCCTCTGTGTTAACACAACCCCTGTGGCTGGCCTCCAGAAACCAAAGACTTGCTAGACCCTGGCCAAGATGTGCAACTTCATAAATATTAATCCTGCACTGAGTATATTCTCTGGTGAGACTAAGCCAGGTGTTAGACTCGTAGACTCTCTCTTGCTTGCATTGTGTGCCCTCCATGACTCACTCCAACAATGATACTGGTAAGAGCAAATTCTGGTGGCCAAGAGGCCAAGGAGGGCTTCTAAGAGATGTGGTCATGTTAAGACAACAAGAAACCAAAAAATTATTCCTGGCCTCATAATAATAACCGCTTCAGCTAAAGATTTAACTTGGAGACCTAAAAGGGGGTTGTCTTAGGGGTCTGTAATTTGGATTTTTTTTTCTGTTGGAGAAAAATGTTGGAGAACCCCAGGGCTCATACTTAGATAATCTCTTATCTTTTCTATTTACTCCCTCTCCCTTGTCACCTCATCCAGTCTCATGGTTTAAATAACATCTACACGCCAATGGTGCCCAAATTTATATCTTTATACCTGAACCTCTCACCCAAAATCCAGACTTAAATATTCGCCTGTTTAGTCAATATCTCCAGTTGGAATTTCAATAAACATCTCAAACTTGACATGTCCCAACCTGAGCTCCTGATCTTCCCCCCAAACCCTCCTTCTCCTCCAGTTTTGCCATCTCCATAAATAGCTACTCCTTATTTTCATGTATTTGCTCAGGCCAAAACCCCAGCAGCCATCCTTGACTTTTTCTCTCACACCAACCCCGTCCGATCCAGTAGCAAATCCTATCAGTTCTACCTCCAAAATGCATCTAGAAACACACCCTTCTCACCAGCCCACTGCCACCACCCTGATCCATTGCAGCCGCCTCTATTTCTGCCCTTGCCCCATTTGGTCTCTTTCAATGCAGCAGCCAGGGGGACACTGTAAGTTAGACCTTGTCACTCTCTGGCTTCTATATGACCTGTTCTTTGTTGCCTCTATGCCAACTTTTCCCACTGCTCGTTTCCTTTCTCTCGTGGCTCCAGCCACACAGCTTCCTGTTTGTGAACCAAGCCAGGCATGCCCCCACCTCAGGGCCATTGCACCTGCCGTTCCCTCTTCCTGGAATGCTCTTCCCTCAGAGAGTCACATACTGGCTCCCTCACTTCGTTCAGGCCTTTACTCAAAGGTGACACATCAGTAAAGCCTTCTCTTGCCACATGTATGGGCTGAATTGCTGAATTGTGTCCCCTCCTCCAAACTCACATGTTGAAGTCCTAACCTCCAGTGCTGCAGAAAGTCACTGTATTTAGAGACAGGGTCTTTAAAGAGGTAATTAAAGTTAATTACCTTAATTAATGAGGTCATATGGGTGGGCCCTACTCCATTATGGCTGGTGTCCCTAAAAGAAGAGATCATTAGCACCAGACAGGCCTAGAAGAAGGACCATGAGAAGATAGCCATCTACAAGCCAAGGAGAGAAATCTCAAAAGAGACTGACCCTGTCTATACCTTGATTTCACATTCTGGCCTCTATAATTGTGAGGCAATGAATTTTGTTTGTTTGTTTGTTTGTTTTGTTTTTTGAGATGGAATTTTGCTCTTGTCGCCCAGGCTGGAATGCAATGGCGTGATCTCGGTTCACTGCAACCTCTACCTCCCAAGTTCAAGCGATTCTCCTGCCTCAGCCTCCCAAGTGACTGGGATTACAGGCTTGTGTCACCATGCCTGACTAATTTTGTATTTTTAGTAGAGACAGGGTTTCTCCATGTTGGTCAGGCTGGTCTCGAACTCCTGACCTCAAGTGATCTGCCCACCATGGCCTCCCAAAGTGCTGGGATTACGGCGTGAGCCACCAAGCCCAGCGAATTTCTTTTTTTTTATTGTTTGTTTTTTGAGATGGAATTTCGCTCTTGTCACCCAGGCCGGAGTGCAATAGCACGATCTCGGCTCACTGCAAGCTCCACCTCCCAGGTTCAAGCAATTCTCCTGCCTCAGCCTCCCTAGTAGCTGGGACTACAGGCACGTGCCACCACACCCGGCTAATTTTTGTATTTTTAGTAGAGACGAGATTTTGCCACTTTGACCAGCCTGGTCTCAAACTCCTGACCACAGGTAATCCACCTGCCTCGGCCTCCCAAAGTGCTGGGATTACAGGCATGAGCCACCTCGCTCCTGGCAATGAATTTCTGTTGTTTCAGCCACCAGTCTGTGGTACTTTTTTTATGGAAACATGAGCAGACTAATCCACCGCCCCACATATACTTTCAAATGCCCTTACAACATTTTATATTCCTCTTCCCTGCTTTATTTTTTCTCTCCAGCATTTGTCTACCTTATTTATTTTTGTTCTGCCACCTAGACTGGAGTGCAGTTGCATGATTATAGCTTACTGCAGCCTCCACCTTCTGGGCTCAAGTGATCCTCCAGCCTCAGCCTCCTGAGTAGCTGGGACTACAGGTGCATGCCACCAGACATGGCTAATTTAAAAAAAAAATGTGTAGAGATAGGGTTTTGCAATGTTACCCAGGTTGGTCTCAAACTTCTGGGCTCAAGTGATCCTCCCACCTCAGCCTCCCAAAGTGCAGGGATTGCAGGGGTGAGCCACTGCACCAGGCCCTGTCATTTTTAATATACTATCACATTTTCTTAATTAGTGTATTTTATGTTTTTGCCATTAGAATATGGTAACTCCAGGAAAGTGGAGATTTTTGCCTGTTTATTTCATTGCTGCATCCCCCAAATTCGAGCAAAACCTGGCACCTAGCAGGCATTCTAATGAATGTATTATCATTGCTCCCTGCACCCTGTGCCTGTAAGCTTGTGTTTGCATGTGCACACGTGTCTAGGCAGTGCTGGGCACCTTGGCCATGCATCATGCAAGGTGGGATAAACTTCACTTTCTAGAAGATGGGGCTTTTAGACTGAACATTAAAGTAGAAGACAGCAATGGCTTGGTGGGGAGGATGAGGCACATTTCCTGCAAATAATTATTGACATAGAAATAACAGCTTGGGCTCTGGATTCTGATGAGAACAGGCAACGTCGATTGAGAGTTTGCTCCAATGTGTCATATGCTGGACTGCCATACACGACATTCTCTCACTTAATCCTCCCAATCGCCTAATGTGGGAAATACTACTAATACTACTACTACTACTACTACTACTACTACTACTACTACTAGTAGTAGTAGTAGTATTCCCTTTTACCCAGAAAGAGCCAGGCTCAGCAAGAAAAGGTAAATAGCAAATCCAAGGTCACATATCTAAGAAACAGCCAAGTCAAATGTTAAACTGGAGCTCATTTGGGATCAAAGCCACTGTGCCTAACCACTACTCCAGAAAGATGAAACTTATCATCAAGGGGTCTTATCACAATCTGGGATAGTCAGACCCCTCCCTCTTTGGGCTGTCCTGGGGTATTCTGCTCTGATGAACTCTTTTGTTCTTCCCAACCCAATAAGGAGAAGCTGACTTCAACTCTGGAACTGTGGCCTCCCATTCTGTCTTCCTCCCCAGCCTCTACTCTGAGCTCCAAGGCCAGGTGGCAGTGTTGATGCTGCCCATCCTCGTCCACCAGCAGGCAAGGGCTGGGGCACCCTAGCCCTGAAGTCTAGAGCTGCCATCATGTCCCAAGAGTGTGCCAAGCACTCTGGGCCAACACCCAGCCCTGTGGAGTCTGGCTGGGGACCAGGAATAAATGCATTTATGGGACTTCACAGTGGCTCTAGGGGAGAAGGCCGCTGCAGTCACTTTGAAACGGTGTTTGGTTGGCTAAACCCAAGTGTCATCATGAGGGGTGCCAATCATCAAAACAAAGGCAGCTTTTCAGAGCTAGTGAGGTCTGTCATTTGACACCTCCTGTGTGCTGGTCAACGGTGAGAGGGAGCTGTGGCTCAGTGCAGGAAGCAATGCAGGAGCACCAAATGTGCATCATCTCCGCTGTCTCCTACAATTTAAAAGGAACTACGGTTTGGCGAGGGTCTATGATGTGCCTACGGTTTGGTGAGGGTCTATGATTTTCCTGTGCTTTTTCCACACCCTTCATCTTCAGAACCATGTGAGGTCGGAATTGATAGTCTCACTTTGCAAATGAGAAAACGTTGGCTCAGAGAATTGCACATGGCAAGACTCAGCTTCAACCTGAGTCTGTTTCCCAAGCTCAGACATGAACCTTCCCCTACACAAATGGGCCTTATGGGAAGAGAAGAGTTATTTAATTCTGGGAGAAATGCATATCCCAGGAAAGTAGAGTTGACCCTTGAACAGCATGGGTTTGAACTGTGCAGGTCCATTTTATATGCTGATTTCTTTCAATAAACATATTAGAAACATTTTTGGAGATTTGTGACAATGTTTTAAAACTTGCAAATGAACCATGTAGCCTAGAAATATCAAAAAACTAAGAAAAAGTTAAATATATTCATGAATATATATATAAAATGTATGTAGATATTAGTCTGTTTTATCATTTACTACCATAAAATATATATAATCTATTATAAAAAGTAAAAATTATCAAAACATAGGTATACACTTACATACTGTACATGGTGTTCTTTGCAGTCAAGAGAAATGTAAACAAATGTAAAGATGCAGTATTTTTTTTTTTTTCTTTTAAACAGAGATGAGGTCTCCCTATGTTGCCCAGGCTGGTCTCGTACTCCTGAGCTCAAGAGATCCTCCTGCCTCAGCCTCCTGAAGTGCTGTATTAAATCATAATTGCATAAAATTCACTGTGGTACATACTATACTACTGTAATAATTTTGTAACCACTTTCTCTGTTGCCATTGCAGTGAGCTCCAGTGCTGTGGATCTCTGCTTAAAGCACCATATGACATTCACCTGTAATCCCAGCACTTCGAAAGGCCGAGGTGGGAGGATCAATTGAGCAGCCTGGGCAACATAGGGAGACCTCATCTCTACAAAAAATAAAAATAAATTAGCCAGGTATGGTGGTGCATGCCTGGGGTCCCAGCCACTACTCAGGTGGTTGAGTTGAGAGGATTGCTTGAGCCAGGGAATTTGAGGCTGCAGTGAGTGGTGATCACACCACTGCACTCCAGCCTGGGTGACAGAGTGAGACCCTCTCTCTAAAAAAAAAAAAAAAAAAAAAAAAATCCACCATGTTACACTCATCATCTCCATGTGAGCAGTTCCTTCCATCAGTAGATTGCCGATCACAGGCCACAGTGATCTTTTGTGGCTGTCATGTATATTTCATCACGTTTAGTGCAATCCCATAAACCTTGAATAACACGATGAGACCCATATGGAGTGCCATTACTGATGCTGGAAATGCTCCCAAGAAGCAGAAAAAAGTCATGACATTACAAGAAAAAGTTGCATTGCTTGATATGCACTGTAGATTGAGGTCTGAGGTCTGCAGCTGTGGTTGCCCCGACTTCAGACAGATGATTTGTCGTGTAAACAGACCATGTAAACTTACAGCGTCAATAAATACATTTCAGTACTGTAAATGTATTTTCTCTTCCTTACGATTTTCTAAATAACAATCTCTTTTCTTTAGCTTACTTTGGTGTCAGAATACAGTATATGATGCATATAACATACAAAATATCTGTTAATTGACTGTTTATGTTATCTGTAAGGCTTCCAGCCAACAGTAGGCTATTAGTAGTTAAGTTTTGGGGGCATCAGAAGTTATATGTGGATTTTCAACTGTGCAGGGGTTAGCAGCCCTAACCCCACATTGTTCAATGCTCAACTGTAATGTATTTCAAACCAGACATGTCCACAGTGCAATCCAAGTTACCAAAATAGCAATAACAACAAGTTTCCTACCTAGAAAAAAGGAGTTTATGTTGGAGAGCTCTGACTCGGAGCAGAAGACTGGCTGGGTTGGGGGTGCAGAGGTGGAGCCCTGCCATAGTGTCAAGAAAACTTTCCCACCTAGAAAGCTGCTCCTATTATCTTCACTGCACTCAACAGGTATTTTTGTTGTTTTGTTTTGTTTTGCTTTTGTTTTTGTTTTTAAGGCTGTTTAAGACCTTTATGACTGCAAAAGTTGATGCGAAGTTCTGATGTTAGAATAATCTTTGTTCTGTTGAGGAATTGGGGAACCTGGTGCCTAAGTGCTGCAGCTGCTGGTAGGATTTGGATCATTATAGGAATGAACATGCCTGGAGGAGATCGGAAGCAGTTACCAAAGTTGGACTTTCCCTATGTCATGAGCCTGGCTGTTTAGGCCTCTCCATGCCACCCACACACAGAATCACATTGGCATCTCAGTTAATGCTATGAACCAGAGCCTCCCATCTGTGAAATGGGAATAATATAGGAATCTCCAGATGGGAAGATCCTTTGGCAGCAACCTGGTTTGTCCCCTGCTCCAGGGGCCACCAATGCTCTCCACGTTCTTGCAGATGGTGTCCCAGCTCTTTCATAAGCGCTTCCTGAAGTCTAAATATCCCACAAAGAAATTCTTCCTTCTGCCTGATTTCAATTCCTCCAGGGAAATTCCAGCTCATTTTGTTCTCCATAAAATAGAAAACCCTTTTCACAAAAGATTTGAGTATATTCAAACATTACAAAGTCAAGAAAGGAAGGTTTATAAAATATTCACACATAACCTTACCAGCCTACCTTAATTTTCATTTTTCTTTATCCGCTTCCAAATATAAGCCATATGTGTAAATATTTGCAACACTTATAAACCTAACATAGACACCATTTTGTAGCGTTCCTCTTCTCATTAAAAAGCTTCTTCGCACACAAGCTAATTTACATCTCCGTCATTCAGGCAAATCGTCGTCACTGCCATCCTTCCTGTACAGGTTATTCCAGGACTCCTCACCCATGCTCCGGAAAATGCAGAATGGGTGCTTTTGTGTGGGGGATGTGATGATAAACTTGATGTGACAACTTGACTGGCCACAGGGTGCCCAGATTAAGCATTGCTTCTGGGTGTGTCTGTGAGGGTGTTTCTGGATGGGATTAGCATTTGGATCAGTGGACTCCATAAAGCAGATTGCCCTCTCCAATGTGGACGGACATCATCCAATCTGTTGAGGGCCTGAATAGAACAAATGGTGGAGGGAGCAGCAATTCACCCCCTCTTTCTAGCCTCACTACTTGAGCTGGGACATATCATCTTCTCTCTGGACCTCAGACTGGGATCTATACCATCTGCTCCCCTTGTTCTCAGGCCTTCACGCCTGTACTGAATTACACCACTGTCTTTCCTGGGCCTCCAGCTTGCAGATGGCAGATGGCAGACTGTGGGACTTCTCAGCCTCCATAGTCCCATGAGCCAATTTCTCATGACAAATTTCCTTATATATATATAGATAAGGAAATATATATATATTTACTATATATAGATAAGGAAATATATATATTTACTATATATATGGAAATATATATATATTTACTATATATATGGAAATATATATATATTTGCACTATATATGGAAATATATATTTGCACTATATATGGAAATATATATTTCCTATATATAGGAAATATATAAATATATATATTTAAAATATACAAATATAAATGTCCTATATATAGGAAATTTATGCTATATACAATATACAGGAAAAATTTATAGTATAAATTTGTTTATATATAGTATAAATTTATGTTTTTATATAGTATTAAATTTATTTTTGTGTAGTATAAATATGTATGTCCCATATATAGTATATAAGTATATATTTACTATATATGTAAGGAAATACATATTTATTATATATCTTTAAGGAAATATATTTATTATATATCTATAAGGAAATATATAAATATATATGTGTTATACCTATAAGGAAATATATATATATTCTTTTTTTTTCTTTTTTTTGAGATAAAGTCTCACTCTGTCACCCAGGCTGGAGTGAAGTGGCTGAATCTTTGCTCACTGCAACCTCTGCTTCCCAGATTCAAGTGATACTCCTGCCTCAGCATCCTGAGTAGCTGGGATTATAGGCACCCGCCACACACATGGAAAAGACTCTACCTCTCTACTTGGAATAATTCTTATTGGCAATCCAATGTCTGAGTGTCATTGCATGCCCTTTTCCAAGCATACAGGAATGGTATGATGACTTCCTGGCAGAAGGCCCCAGAGAGTTGTCAGACATCCTGATAAATGGGAATCACTCCTATTCTCGGTGTTTGGTCACACATGTCAGTGCTAACCTTCTGCAATTTTCTGATGTTCATCCTAAATTTCCCCATAACCAGGCATAGAGCCAAGATAATGGGAAAGCATCCCTGCCCTTTGCTGTATAAGTCCTGTTCTTTTTAGAATAACATACAACGAGGCTTGTTCACAAAGGTGTGCTGGAGACAGCTCATCCCAGCTTGCAAGAGCTGACTGATAAATTTTCAGAAATTTTGTGAGCAGGTTAACATCATCTTGAGAGCTTGAAGTCAGCCATGATGAGATTATTTACACCACAACAATTCGCAAATATTACAAATCAGCACTGGTGGTTAAGCATTTACCAGCACACCACCGCTGGCTACTGAATCCCTGGAATTTTTTAGATACTCAGAGAGGGTCAGAGCTCGACTTAATTCACTTTTTAATTCTCCCTAGGAAAAAAAAAAACAGGAAAAACAGAAATAAAGAGCCCCTAAAATGTTGGGATTAGAGGGGATGCTAGAGGCCATCTAGTGAAAACACTGTGGACAAGAGAGGTGACAAGAACGTAATGCTAACCAGTATGGACAAAGAGAACGAGATCCAGAACCCTATTTCTAGCCACTGCTCTCTGCAACATCCCACACAGACTCTACAAAAACAACAGCAAAAGAGAATAATTGTTTTCACTCCACTGTCCCTGCAGTAAATTTTCCCATTTTAAAAATGAAATATTTGATTTCTTTTTTGTTTTTTTTTTTTGAGACGGAGTCTTGTTCTGTCACCCAGCTAGAATGCAGTGGCGAGATCTTGGCTCCCTGCAACCTCTGCCTCCCAGGTTCAAGCAATTCTCGTGCCTCAGCCTCCTGAGTAGCTGGGACTACAGGTGTGTGCCACCACACCTGGCTAATTTTTTTATTTTTAGTAGAGACAGGGTTTCACCATGTCAAGCAATCTGCCCACCTCAGCCTCCAAAGTGCTAGGATTACAGGCGTGAGCCACCGCGACCGGCGTGAAACATTTGATTTTCACCATGCATTTCCTCAACCTGAGAAGCAGGCAGTTCAATAATTTCCCATGGGTTTTACAGAAAAAGAGCCACTACTTGCTTCTCTGAAGATTTCTAGGGAGGGAGTGAGAGCTGTTCTCAGCAAGGTGGATTATCTGCCTTCAGGTGACGGGACTATTGAGGTTTCTGGAGGCTTTAAGGGGTTTATGTGAAGGAGAAACCTCTGAGCTCAAGCAGCAGTGAATTCCGAGTACCTAAGAAGCTGAGAAGTTAAGGTCCCTGCCTGTTTACTACAAGCTGACCGGGCACAGCTATCCTTGGGCTCTGGTGTTGACACCCATGCCTGAGGGACAATGAGTGACCAGGCGGACTGAAGCCTGTAATGCACATCAGAATTCCTGCACCTGAGATTCCTAAATCTTCATCACCCTGGAAGGCTCTGGGAAACTGGGTAGGGAGTGGACTGTTAGTCCCATTTTGTGGTTTGTTCAGATAAGATACAACTTGTCCACGTTTATAAGAAAGGTAAGGTAAGCCAGCACTTTGAGAGGCCAAGGCAGGTGGATCGCTTGAGGTCAGGAGTTTGAGACAGCCTGGGCAACATGGCAAAACCTTGTGTCTACTAAAAACACAAAAATTAGCTGGGTGTGGTGGCGCACACCTGTAATTCCAGCTACTCGGGAGGCTGAGGCAGGAGAATCGCTTGAGCCCAGGAAGCAGAGGTTGTAGTGAACCAAGATTGTCCCACTGCACTCCAGCCTGGGCAACAGAGTGAGACTCTATCTCAAAAGAGAGAGAAAGAGAGAGAAACTGAAAACTTCTGACCTTACAGATTTATTTAGGCAAAAAAAAAAAAAAACCAAAGTTGAGAACATCTCCCAGAATAACAGTGAAGTGTTAATGAGCTAATTAGCACTTGTGCATGGTTTGCTAATAGGTCCTATGGGAACAGAGAACCTTTGGTATGGAAAAGTTTATTCTTGACATAATTAGAGTATTAACTATTCAAAGGAAAAACTTAGATGTTGGATTATATGAGTGACTTTACTAAAAATTACAATGTATTCTATAAGAAAAGAATTTGAGTTAATTGAGTACATTTGAGTTAATCGAGTCTGAAATCCCTGATGTGCTTAGTTCCCATCCTAGAAGTGAATGTAACCACTGATGGTATGTTACTTTATTTTTTTTTTTTTCTTTTTTTTCTTGAGACGGAGTCTCGCTCTTTCGCCCAGGCTGGACTGCAGTGGCGCTATCTCGGCTCACTGCACGCTCCACCTCCCGGGTTCACTCTATTCTCCTGCCTCAGCCTCCTGAGTAGCTGGGACCGGGCGCGGTGGCTCACGCCTGTAATCCCAGCACTTTGGGAGGCTGAGGCGGGCGGATCATGAGGTCAGGAGATCGAGACCATCCTGGCTAACACGGTGAAACCCCGTCTCTATTAAAAACGTATGTTACTTTAAACAGGAGTCAACAGTCATGCAGTGGCAGACACTTTTGAATGTGTCCATAGCATCTAGTAGGATGTAGCTAACTTCAGTAAAGCTAATTTTGATTTGTATTTATTGTGGCAAAAGGGAAACACTGTTGAGCTCTGAGGAGTCTGGATTGGTTTGCTGGCTCTTTTCAATTCGAGGTTTGATGAGTGCCTGCTGTATGTCAGGAAACAAGCCAGCTTCTCAAACTACAAAGTGTATATGAGTCTCCCAGGGATCTGGCTGCTAAAATTCAGATTCCAGTTCACTAGATCTGGAGTGAGGTCTGAGCTTTGGCATTTCAAACAAACTCTCAGACGATGCCTGTGCTGCTGGCTCAAGGACTAAACTTTAAGCACCAAGGAGCTAAGCACTAGAAATAAAATGAACAAGACCACGTCTTCACATCATAGGAGCTTATCAACACATACACAGGCAATTGCAATATGATGTTAGTGCTATGATAGAGGTACCAAAGGCACAGGATGCTGGGACACACACACACACAAAAGAGGCATCTAACAGCCGGGGAGGGAGGGGTCCCAAGGAAGTATTCTGGAGAGAAAAGCAGAAAACCATCAGGGATGGCCTTGTCTCTTTGGCTATAGAGTTTAGCATTTAATTGATAAGCAGGAAGGAAGTACTGAGGGTTACTGTTGAATGGTAGAGTATGGCTTAAGCTGCATTTAGAAAATCACTCTAGAGCTACTAATGGAGGTTGGAGGGAGACTTTCTTGATTCTTTCCTTATCAGGACCTGTTGATTCTACATCCAAATTCTCTTCCAATTCTATTAATATCACTTCTTGCCATCTCCTTTGCTGCCCCCTTAAGCCCTGCCACCATCATTTCTTACTTGAATAATGTAATCATCTCCTAACTGGTTCCCCAACTTCTAATCTTGCTCCTACAACGTATTTTCCATGCAGCAACCAGAGTGATCTGTTTTTAAGGTAGATCAAATCATGTCCTTCTCCTGATGAAAACCCTTCAATGGCTCCCCAAGGTACTCTAAATTTCCAAATCTATCCATAGCCTATAAAGCTCGACATGATCCTTCCTCCTCTTAAACTATTCTTCCCTTCACTTGAGACAGTCCAGCCACAACAGCCTAATACCTGTTCTTTTTTATTTTATTTTGAGACAGAGTCTTGCTCTGTCACCCAGGCTGGAGTGCAGTGACGCAATCTCGGCTCACTGCAAGCTCCGCCTCCCGGGTTCACGCCATTCTCCTGCCTCAGCCTCCCAAGTAGCTGGGACTACAGGCACCCGCCACCACGCCTGGCTAATTTTTTGTATTTTTTAGTAGAGATGGGGTTTCACCGTGTTAGCCAGGATGGTCTCAATCTCCTGACCTCGTGATCCACCCACCTCGGCCTCCCAAAGTGCTGGGATTACAGGCATGAGCCACCGCACCCCGCCAGTACCTGTTCTTTAAGTACATCAACATGAACCTGCCTCAGAACCTGCCTCTACTTGCTGTTCTTCCAATCCACAATGCTCTTCCTTCAGATCTTCTAAGACTGGCTCTTTTTCATCATCATTCAGGTCTCTGCTCAGATGTTACCGGCTCAGACAACTCTACTCTGAATATCCAAATTTAATCCACCCCTTCAGTTACCTTCTATCCCATTATCTTGTCTTTCAATTGGTATCTGGAATTTTCTTGTTTAATGTGTTATTTAGACACTTATACACACACACACTCACCTATTATCACAGTATGTGCTCAGTGACAGCAGAAACTGTCTCTTTTGTTCACTGCAATTTCCCTAACCCCCAGAACAATGCATATGGTAGATGCTCTATAAGCATTTGTTGAATGAATGGGTTTGTTGGAGGTAAGATGGGTGCCAGGGAAACCTAGTAGAAGCTTTTGAAGTCATCCATGCAAGAATAGAGAAAGTCTAAACTAGGGTTTTGGTAACAGAGATGGGGAGGTAATTGGTTGAGAAATATTTAGGAGGTAGCATCAATAGGACTTGGTAATTGAAAAAAGGGGGAGCATGTGAATGAAAGAAGAAATAAAGATGACTTCTCTCTTGCACATCTAATGAATAGTGGTGCTACTAAGTTAGATGGAGAATCCAAGTAGAAACTAATGAAATCAATTATGGATATGATACATTTGAGGTTCTTCTGGAACATCTAGATGGAGATGGATATATGGGTCTGGAGCTTGGAAGAGATGTCTGTACTTACATAAATTGGGAATTGGTATCCAGCTAGTAATTGCTCAGAAAGAATACACATAAGAAGAAGACAAGTACACAACAGACAAAACCTCGAGGTACGCCAACAATTAGAAGATTGGTGAAGGAAGTGGAGCCCACAAAGGAATAGTCAAATAGAGATGAGGAGAACCAGAACATTTTTCGAGGCATCACAGAAGCCAAGGGAACATAAAAGTTCGAAGGAGGCAGGAGTGATTAATGGTGTTAAATTTAGCAGAGAGATCAAGGAAGATAATGAACAGAAAGTGCCTATTGGATTTGGCAATTAGGTGCTCATAGGCTCCTAACATTCAGTAGAACTGTGTAGGCGGAAGTCAAATTTCAGAGTAATGAAGATGGAATTGGAGGTGAAGAGATTATTTTTAAAAAATTCTTTTTTGAGACAGAGTCTCGCTCTCTCACCCAGGCTGGAGTGCAGTGGCAAGATCTTGGCTCGCTGCAACCTCTGCCTCCTGGGTTCAAGCAATTCTCCTGCCTCAGACTCCCAAGTAGCTGGGACTACAGGCATGTGCCACCACACCCGGCTAATTTTTGTATTTTTAGTAGAGACAGGGTTTCACCGTGTTAGCCAGGATGGTCTTGATCTCCTGACCTCATGATCCACCCGCCTCAGCCTCCTAAAGTGCTAGGATTACAGGTGTGAGCCACCGCACCTGGCTGAAAAATAATTCTTTCAAGAAGTTTGAATGAGAATAGAAGGAGAAAGAACAGCAACTGAAGAGGTCATAAGAAGGTTTTTTGGGGGGATTTTTTAATGATGGAAGTAACTCAATTACTGTATGTTTGTGCGCTAAGAATAAAAAGTCAGTAAAGACCAGGAGGTTGCATATAGGAGAGGACAGATAAGTGATGGAGTAAGATCAAGAGAAATGGGAAAGGAGGACAGAGGATGGGACTTAGGACACAGTTGGTGGTATCAGCCTTCAGCAGAGACAGGGATACTTTATGCCCTGAGTTAAGAGAGAAAGGAAAGGTGAAGCAAGATAGGTAAATGACATTAAATAAATATAATGACTTCTAGTTTCTCAATAAAATAGGCAATAGGAAGGCAGTTTAGATTTTTTACCATAAGAAGCAACAGAACAAATGAGAGTCAAGAAGTCGTGTCCTGGCAGCCTGAGCATAGTGTCCTGGAATAAGCGGACTGGAGGCAGGAAGACCCAGGAGGAGGTTCTTCCAGCCAGGCATGACCAGCAATAAAGAAGAACCAAGATGACTCATAATGTTTCGGGGGAGGCAGAGTGCAGCACCTCATCACCCTCCCACTGGGGCATATACGCCAAACCTCAGAGATATTGTGGGTTTGGTTCCAGACCACTGCAATAAAGTTAATATTGCAATAAAGTGAGTCACACAAATTTATTATTTTCCCAGTGCATATAAAACTTATGTTTATAATATACTGTAGTCTATTAAGCATGCAATAACATTATGGCTAAACACTGACAATAGACATACTTTAATTTTTAAAATACTTTATTGCTAAAATATGCTAACGATCATCCGAGCCTTCAGCAAGTCATAGTCTTTTTGCTGGTGAAGGATCTTGCGTTGATATCGATGGCTGCTGACTGATCAGGGTGGTGATATTGACTGATTCAGGTTGCTGAAGGTAGGGGTGGCTGCGGCAATTTCTTAAAATAAGACAATAATGAAGTTTGCCACATCAGTGGACTCTTCACAAAAGATTTATCTATAGCATTCAATGTTGTTTGATAGGATTTTACCCACAGTAAAACTTCTTTCAAAATTGGAGTGAATCCTCTCAAACCCTCCACTGCCTTATCAAATAAGTGCATGTAATAATCTAAATCCTTTGTTGTCATTAAAATACTCATGGCATCTTCACCAGGAGTAGATTTTATCTGTAGAAACCACTTTCTTTGCTTATCCATAAAAAGCAACTCCTCATATGTTCACATTTGATCATGAGATTGCAGCAACTGAGTCACATCTTTGGGCTCCAATTCTAATTCCAGTTCTCCTGTTATTTCTACTACATCTGCAGTTACTTCCTCCACTGAAGTCTTGAACCCCTCAAAGTCATCCATGAGCATTGGAATCAACTTCTTCCAAACTCCTGCCAGTGTTGACATTTTGTCCTCCTCCCATGAATCATGAATGTTCTTAATGGCATCTAGTATGGTGAATCCTTTTCAGAAGGTTTTCAATTTCCTTTGCCCAGATCCATCAGAGGAATCACTATCTATAGCAGCTATAGCCTTATGAAATTTATTTCTTGAAGAGTAAGACTCAAAAATCAAAATTACTCCTTGATCCATGGGTTGTGGATTGGATGTTGTGTTAGTAGACACAAAGATGACATTCATCTCCTTGGACATCTCCACCGGAGCTCTTGGATGACTAGGTGCATTGTCAGTGAGCGTTGTCAGTAATATTTTGAAAGGAATTGTTTTTCTGAGCAGTAGTTCTCAACAGTGGGTTTAAAACATTCAGTAAGCCTTGCTATAAACAGATGTGCTGTCACGCAGGCTTTGTTGTTTTGTTTTAGAGCATAGGCAGAGTAGATTTAGCATGACCCTTAAGAACGCTGGGATTTTTCCAGGTGGTAAATGAGCATTGGCTTCCACTTAAAGTCACCAGCTGCATTAGCCCCTAACAAGAGAGTCAACCTGTCCTTTGAAACTTTGAAGCCAGGCATTGACTTCTCTCTACCTATGAAAGTCCTAGATGACATCTTATTCCAACAGAAGGCTGTTTCATCTGCACTGAAAATCTGTTGTTTTGTGTGTCTACCATAATCAATTATTTTCTTTTTTGTTGTTGTTACAATGCTCAGATTTACTTATTTATTTAAGGATTTTTGTTGGGCTTTTTTTCCAACTTTTATTTTAGACATAGGGCATACATGTGCAGGTTTGTTACATGATGGGTATATTGTACCCAGGAGTCAGCATAGTACCCAATAGATAGTTTTTCAGCCCATGCCCCCTTCCCTCCCTCCTGCCTCTAGTAGTCAGCAGTGTTTATTGTTTCCATGTTTATGTCCATGGGTGCTCAATGTTTAGCTACCACTTATAAGTGAGAACGTGTGGTATTTAGTTTTCTGTTCCTGGGTTAATTCACTTAGGATTATGGCCTCCAGCTCCATCCGTGTTGCTGTAAAGGACATGATTTCATTCTTTTTTATGGCGGCACATCATCAGTTATCTTAGATTTTCTGGATGACTTGCTGCAGCTTTTATATTAGCACTTGCTGTCTCACCTGGCACTTTGATGTTATGGAAATGGCTACTTTCCTTAAACCTCATGAACCAACCTCTGCTAACTTCAACCTTTTGTTCTGCAACTTCCCCACCTCTCTTAGTCTTCATAGAATTGGAAAGAGAGAGTTTTGCTCTGGATTAGGCTTTGGCTTAAGGGAATGTTGTGGCTGGTTTGATCTTCTATCTACTAAAACTTTCCACGACAGCAATAATGCTGTTTTGCTTTCTTATCATTTGTGTGTTCATTGGAATCGCACTTTTAATTTCCTTCAAAAGCTTTTCCTTTGCATTGAAAACTTGGCTAACTGTTTTGCACAAGAGGCCTAGCTTTCAACCTATTTCAGCTTTCAACATGCCTTTCTCACTAAGCTTAATCATTTCTAGTTTTGATTTAAAGTGAGAGACCTGTGACTCTTTGTTTCACTTGAACACTTAGTGGTCATTTTAGGGTGATTGACTGGCCTAGTTTCAATATTGTTGTATCTCAGGAAATAGAGAGGCCCAAGGAGAGGGAGAGAGATGGGGGAACGGCTGGTCAGTGGAAGTGTCAGAACACACACAACATTGATCTATTAAGTTGCCATCTTAAGTGTGTATGGTTCATGGTGCCCCAAAACAATTACAATAGTAACATCAAAGATCACTGGTCACTGATATAATAATAATGCAAAAGTTTGAAACGTTGTGAGAATTATCAGAATGTGACACAGAGACACAAAGTGAGCACATGCTGTCGTAAAACTGGCATCAATAGACTTGCTCAATGCAGGGTTGCCACAAACCTCGAATTCGTATTAAAAAAAAAAAAAACAATATCTGTAAAGCACAAAAAAAAAACAAGGTATGCCTGTACAGCATTATAACATGAAGACTTGAAATTCATATCAGACACAAAATAACCATTGATTTTACATCCTACCCTATCATGCTTCTTCCCTTATCTATTCAAATGTCTCTGAGTAGAGGTATGTGGAGAAAAGAATTAATATGGCGGGGCGCAGTGGCTCACGCCTGTGATCCCAGCACTTTGGGAGGCCGAGGCGGGTGGATCACGAGGTCAGGAGATTGAGACCATCCTGGCCAACATGGTGAAACCCCTTCTCTACTAAAAATACAAAAATTAGCTGGGTATGGCGGCACGTGCCTGTAATCCCAGCTACTCGGGAGGCTAAGGCACGAGAATCGCTTGAGCCCAGGAGGCGCAGATTGCAGTGAGCCGAGATCACGCCATTGCACTCCAGCCTGGCTACAGAGTGAGACTCCATCAAAAAAAAAAAAAAAAAAGAAAGAAAAGAAAAGAGAAGAGTTAACATATCTGACCTGAGACTGCTACCCTTGGAAAGGTCTGCTTGCAAGATTGGTGTCTTGAAACTTGACACTCAAACAGTTCCTTAAATGATAAGGATGGTTTATAGTGCCTGCCCGTGCAAATAATGTGGTTTATGCTAAACACCTGCTTTCCTTCTAGGAGCTTGGAATTTTGGTGTGAGCCATGCAATAGGCGCCTATGTGACCAGCCTCCAACAAAAAACCTTGGGAGTCTCCAGAACTCCCTGGGCAGAACATCACACACATGTTGCTGCATTTTCATTGATGGGTTAAGAGTGAGCTCTATGAGACCCCTCGTAGGAGGGAGAGAGAATAAGGAAATCCGGATGAGATTCCTCTAGAATCTGCATGTGGATTCCTTCAGGGCTGCCTCTTTTTCCCTTACAATTGGATGTGTACCCTTATTACATTATTTCAATAAATCTCAGTTATACACTGAGCCCCGTGAGTGCTTCTAACACATCTCTGAACATGGGGGCTTTGCGGACCCGACACAGAGTCTGTCCCTGCCTCCCACTGTGGTGTCCCCTCCCACTTACTCTGCCAACAAATGCAATCCAGCTCCCATCCACACCACTTCACTGACACAGTGTTTACCATGGATGTCTCTGCCAAACAACATCACATGAGTTGTAAGAGTCAGGGTACTGTAGCTACGTCACGCATATCAGAATGGCTTTCCAACCCTCTGGATCGTGTGCTTTCAGGTGTGATTCAAAACACATCTCAATCAGTTTCTTCAGAAAACCAGACAGCCGGTACTGAAGAGCAGGCCCACTACCTAAAGGCTAAAATGTAGCTGTCATGACTTCAATGAATGCTAGCTAATGGATCCAAACCCTACAACAGGAGCCAGCGGGCTGTAGCCAAAATCAGCCCAGTGCCTGTTCAAGTAAAGTTTTATTGGAACAGAGCCATGTCCATTTGTTACTTAGTGTCCATGGCTACTTAATCTCTACAACAACAAGGTTGAGTAGTTTCAAAGGAGAAGAGTCCCAATGGCCCCAAAAGCCTAGAACGCTTACTAACTGGCCCTTTACAGAAAATGCTAGCTGACCTTGCCTTAGATGGACAGATTAAAGTTCTGCAGAATAAGAAGAGAAAAAGAGGATGAAAGAGACGGGCATTATTCATTCTACACGTTTGCCTCCACCTGGATTTTGAGCCTTATTTCCACATTTTCTGGGTTGTCTGGCTCAAAAAATGTAACCTTAAGAGAGGAAGTCACAGGAAATTAGAAGCCCTTTTCTCTGCTTGGTAAAAAGCTCTTGCTCAAACACTATGAACTGCCACATATTAGATTTATTCATTCAATAAATGTCTACAGAGCAGCAACTCCATGTGAGGCACTGTGCTGAGTAATCTGGCAAAGCACAGAGATAAACCAGACATGATACCTGCTCTCCAGGGGCTCCCAATCCAGGATGTGAGCACTTTGCGGGCAGCAGCCATGGTCTGTTCATGCTCGTGCCCCTGGTGCAGAACTCTCAGTGTACCTGTACTAAGTAGGAGCCAATAACTGCGTGCTTCTCTCTGCACTGATGAAATGGGAAAGCCACAAGAGTGGCTCTTAACCTCTAGTCTTTTTTTTTTTTTTGCTTTGCTTTTATTTTTTAAATTGACAAATAATAATTGCACATATCCATGGGGTACAGTGATGTATTAATATATGCAATGTATGGTGATAAGGTAAGGGTAATTAGTATATCACCTCAAACATTTATCATTTCTTTCTGTTGGAAACCTTTAGTACCTCTTGTAGCCATTGGAAAATATATACCATGTTATTGTTATTATTATTATTATTACTATTATTATTTGAGATGGAGTCTCACTCTGTCGCCCAGGCTGGAGTACAGGGGCGCGATCTCGTCTCACTGCAACCTCCGCCTCCCGGGTTCAAGCAATTCTCCTGCCTCAGCCTCCCGAGTAGCTGGGATTACAGGCATGCGTCACCACACCCGGCTGATTTTTATATTTTTAGTAAAGACTGGGTTTCACCATGTTGGCCAGGCTGGTTTCAAACTCCTGACCTCAGGTGATCCACCTACCTTGGCCTCCCAAAGTGCTGGGATTACAGGCATGAGCCACCGTGCCTGGCCTCCTATGTTATTATTAACTCCAGTCATCCTACAGTGCTATAGAACACAGAACCCATTCCTCCCGTCTAGCTGTAATTTTGTATCCTTCAACAAATGTCTCCCTATCTCTCCTTTCCCAACCCTTCCCAGTCTCTGGTGTCCTCTGTTCTACTTTTTCTTCTGTGACTTCCCCTTTTTTTAGCTTCCACATATGAGTGAGAAGATGGGTCTAACCTCTAGCCTTGACCTAGGTCAGTTATTCAAAATCCATTGTATACAAACATATCCTCAGGTTGAATAAGATGTGTTTTTAAAAAAGTTTTCAACTTTCGTTTTATTTATTTTATTTTATTTTATTTTGAGATAAGAGTCTTGCTCTGTAGCCCAGGCTAGAGGGCAGTAGTGTGATCTTGGCTCACTTTAACCTCCGCCTTCCAGGTTCAAGCAACTCTCCTGCCTCAGCCTCCCAAGTAGCTGGGTCTACAGACACGTGCCACCACACCCAGCTAATTTTCTGTATTTTTAGTAGAGACGGGGTCTCACTATATTGGCCAGGCTGGTCTCAAACTCCTGACCTCAAATGATCTGCCTGCCTTGGCCTCCCAAAGTGCTGGGATTACAGGCATGAGCCACCACGCCTGGCCTCAACTTTTATTTTAGATACAAGAAGTCACATGTAGATTTGTTACATGAGAACATTGTGTGATACTGAGATCTGGAGTATAGATCCATCACCCTAATAGTGAGCATAGTACCTGAGAGGCAGTTTTTTTACCCCTCACCACTCTGCCTTCACCCTCTAGTACTATACAGTATCAATTGTTCCCACATTTTTATGTCTATGTGTGCTCAATACTTAGCTCCCATTCATAAGTGAGAACATGTGGTATTTGGTTTTCTGTTCCTGCATTAATTTGTTTAGGATTATGACTCCAGCTTCAACAATGTTGCTGCAAAAGACATGATCTCATTTTTTTTATGGCTGCTTTATATTCCATGGTGTATATGCACCACATTTTTTTTATCCAGTCTACCATTGATGGGCACCCGGGTTGATTCCATTCACCATTCCATTCCATTGCACCATTCACTATTGTGAATAATGCAGCAATGAACATACAAGTGCATTTGTCTTTTTGGTAGAATGATTTGTTTTCTTTGGGGTATATACTCAGTATTGGGATTGCTAGGTCAAATGGTAGCTCTGTTTTAAGTTCTTTGAGAAATCTCCGGACTGTTTCCACAGTGGCTGAACTAATTTACATTCCCACCAACAGTATAGAAGTAGTGCCTTTTCTCCACAGCCTCACCAGCATCTATTATTTTTTGACTTTTTAATAATAGCCATTCTGACCAGCATGGGATGGTATCTCATTGTGGTTTTGATTTGCATTTCTTTGATGATTAGTGATGATGAGCATTTTTTATATATTTGTTGGCAACTTGTATGTCTTCTTTTGAGAAGTAACTGTTGATGTCCTTCACCCATTTTTTTAATGGGATTATTTGGTGTTCGCTTGTTGATTTGTTTATGCTCCCTATAGATTCTGGATATTTGGCCTTTGTTGGATGCATAGTTTGTGAATATTTTGTCCCATTCTGTAAGTTGTCTGTTTACTCTGTTGATGGTTTCTTTTGCTGTGCAGAAAGAAGCTTTTTACTTTAATTAGGTCCCACTTGTATTTTTGTTTTTGTTGCAATTGCATTGGGGGACTTAGCCAAAAATTCTTTGCCAAGGCCAATGTCAAGAAGAATATTTCCTAGGTTGTCCTCCAGGATTTCTATAGTTTGAGTCTTACATTTTGAGGGTTTTGTCTTTGTTTTTGTTGTTGTTTTTAAAAAGGGCTCTCGCCATGTTGCCCTAGCTGGTCTCAAACTCCTGGGCTCAAGCAATCCTCCCACCTCAGTCTCCCAAATTGCTGGGATTACAGGTGTAAGCCACCAAGCCGGGCCTGAGTTAATTTTTGTATATGGCGAAAGACAGGGTTCCAGCCTCAATCTTCTGCATATGGCTAACCAGTTATTCCAGCACCGTTTATTGAAAAGGGAGTCCTTTGACCATTCCTTGTTTTTGTTGGCCTTGTCAAAGATTAGATGGTCATAGGTATGGCTTTATTTCTGAGTTTTCTATTCTGTTCCATTGGCCTGTGTGTTTTTGTAACAGTACAAAGCTGTTTTGGGTACTGTGGCTTTAGGGTATTCTTTGAAGTTGGGTAGTGTGATGCCTCTGGCTTTGTTTTTTTAGCTTAGGATTGCTTTGGCTATTTGGGCTCTTTTTTGGTTCCATATGAATTTTAGAATAGTTTTTTCTAATTCTGTGAGAAATGACATTGATAGTTTGATAGGAGTAGCATTGAATCTGAAAATTGCTTTGGGCAATGTGGCCATTCTTATGATATTGATTCTTTCAATCCATGAGCAAGGAATGTTTTTTCCATTTATTTGTGTCATCTCTGATTTATTTTAGCAGACAAAGCTTTCAGTAAGATTCAACATATTCCTTCATGACAAAAAAAAAACCTCAACAGGCAAGGCATTGAAAGAACATACCTCAAAATCATAAGAGCCATCTATGACAAACCCACAGCCAACATCATACTGAATGGGCAAAAGCTCAAACCATTCCCTTTGAGAACTGGAAGAAGACAAGGATGCCCAGTCTCACCACTCCTATCCAACACAGTACTAGAAGTCCTAGCCAGAGCAACCAGGCAAGAGAAAGAAATAAAAGGCATCCAAATAGGAAAAGAAGTCAAACTATCTTTGCTCATGATATGATTCTATACCTAGAAAATCCTAAAGACTGCCAAAGGGATCATCGAATTGATAAACAGCTTTAATAAAATCTCAGGATACAAAATCAATTTAAAAGATCAGCATTTCTACACACCAGCAATATCTAGGCTGAGAGTGAAATCAAGAACACAATTCCCACTTACAATAGCCACAAAGAAAATGAAGTGCCTGGGAATACGGCTAAACAAGGAGGTGAAAGGTCTCTACAAGAAGAAATACAAAACACTGCTGAAAAAGATGTCTTATACATAGGTCCTTTTAAAAATACATTTAATCAGTTTGATTACTAAATATATTTCCATTTAAAAGCACTGCTGAATGCCAAGTACCATGGACTGAATATTTGTGTCCTCCCAAAATTCCTATGTTGAAGGCCTAACCCCTAGAGTGATGGTATTGGAGATGGGGCCTTTGGAAAGTAATTAGGGTTAAATGATGCCACGAGGACAGGGCCTTGGTCTGATGAGATTAGCGCCCTTATAAGAGGAGACACTGTGTGTTCACTCCTTCGCCCAAAGCCCTCTCTCTTCTCTCTCTCTCTCTGTACCTCTGTATGCACACAAAGAGAAGTCATCATGTGAAGACACAATGAGATCATTGCCACCTACAACCCAGGAAGAAGGCCTTCACCTGAACCCAACCATGCTGACATTCTGATCTCAGACTTCCAGCCCACAAAACTGTGAGAAATAAATCCCTGTTGTTTAAGTCATGCAACCTATGGTATTTTGTTATGGCAGTATTATTTACAGTCCTCAGGGACAGCAGAAAAGTCAAGTGGGAATTTTAAAGTTGTGATTTATCTACATATTTGATTTTATATACTTGCTGTACTATCATTTATTTGAGTCATTAGCAATTTAGAAAGCTTTGTATAGCATTGTTGTAAATAATGATTTATTAAACACCAATTTTGATTCTGAAAGGAAAGAATTCTAATTTTAAAAAATAAAGAAAGAAGAAAGGAACACAATTGGATATACAGAGCTTATAAAATACAGCTCATAAAACTGCTGGTCTTTAAGTTTCTGGGCTGTGAGAGAGTCAAAAGTGTATATCAAGTACTACTTTCTCTCATTTCTTGTTAGTTTATAGAAAATGTAATTCCTAAAGCTCTACTAGAACAGGTAAGATTAAGTCAAACTTGCCTAAGATCCAAATATCCTTGAATACCTTCTATAAATCTTTCAGAATAGTTTTCTTTGGAAGAGAGGGATTATCTAGGTCACAAAAATTAATTTAATCCTCAAAAAATTTAAATGTATTCCATCACCTAAACAGCATATCTGGATTTGGCAAAATGCCTCCTTATCTTGCTGGGGATTCAGTCCATAGAGACAAAATAAAAAATGATTCATACCCATAAGCATTCAGGAGCTGCAGAGAGCTACCACCACAGTAAATCAATGAAATGTCTATTTCCCACAGCTGGAATGTTATGTCAATGTGAGAAATAAAGCCTTGGCCCCTGGAAATCACTTATTTCTTCTCATCTGAATAATACCAGCTCTGTCCAGGGCTCAGCTTTGTACTTGCCTGGGGAATATGATGCAAATCCCTGGGAGGAAATTTTCCCCACTCCAAGAATCATCTCCAGCCACAGGATGATCCCTGGGGTTTCATTCATGGAGAGCCTTGGTGATCTGGGCTGGAAGAGATGGAAAGGAGAACAGGTCTGGTCACTCACATGGGCTGGAATCTCCTTGAGAGCTGCCCCCTGACAGCCCATGGCATCTTGGGCAGCTCTGACTCAAACATCACCATCTTCATACTGGGCAAAAAAAGTCCCTGTACTTTTCACCCATTGTTCCTATTTCTTCCTCTTGGCACCATGCTATTGAAGAGGTCTGCCCCTTTCCTAAAAGGCATTCCACTTGAGAGTGGAAGGTAGACCTCCCTCTGCTCTTCACTCTTCCCTGAACCAAATGTATCCCATTGTGTCTAGGTGCCTCTTAAAGAGAGAAGCCCAGAACTACATGTGAAGACCCCAGGAAGCCTGATCCCCATGGAGTCAGATTGGGATTTACACCTCCTTTGTATGTGTTCATATTAATGAAGCCTGAAATTATACAGCTTCTTAAGGCAGTCACATTGTACCATTAATTCTTTTTACAATTTGCATAGAATAACCTAACCCAATTAAATGTATGATTACATTAAGAAGCAATTCCTTTAGCCTGCAAAGGCCCCTAGAAGAGTTTGCACATAACCTTATAGAGAGAAGCCTGCTTCTGAATTGATTTCTCAAATCTATTTTCCCCTGTCAGCCTTCTGACAGTCAGGTACCAAGACAGCACTTGATCTGCGGGAAGAAGAGGTAGATTTTGTGAGAACTGGGGAAGTCAGGTCTATGGGATACCACACAGGACAGAATGAAGGGAAGGAAAGAAACGACACAAAAATAGGAGGTGGGATGGTGTCAAAGGAAAGCTTTTCTATAGCTTTTCCAGGGTTTAAAATTGCCTGAGCCAGCAAATCCACTCTTTACCCTTTTCCTTGCAGTGAATTTTCTAAGAGCAGAAATGCAGTCACGCAGTCAGCCTTCTCAGATGGAAAAGGGATTGTTCCCATTGGTGTGTTCAGCAACTTCAAATTTCACCCCCTCTTCTGGCAGGTTCTAAGCCACTCTATTGTCCCTTTAAGGCTTTTAAAAATGATCTTTACTTTTCCCCTAATCAACCTCGTCATAAACAGCTGCATGACTCCTTAGCCAAGCAATTAATCATGGCAGGGATGGGCATGGCGGGGAGGATGGACAAACCAGAAAAACTGCCTAAGTAGCCTGAACAGCAGCTGTTGCATCACAGACTCCCAGCATTACAGAGTTAGAAGAACATCTGAGTCGCCAAACCACTGACTTTGCATGTTTTTCATGGAACACTAGAAAGACAAGATGCAGTGAGGTGGGGCGACTTTGCTAGAGTCTGGCAACTAGCTGAATAATCAGAGAAAGGAGGGAAGAAAACGAATATATTCTGAGCACCTCCAGGCACAGGCTGGGTGCTTTCCATGTATTTAACTCTCACACTAACCTTGTGAATATGCATTGTAATATTCTTTGTATAGGTGTGCTCACAAAAGTTAAGCCCACAGACCTTGCCCAAGGTCACACCGTTAATGTGTACATGAATGAGATTTGAACCACCTAAAAGCCCATCATATTTCAATCTTACTACACAGCCCCCTTAAAGCCACGAGAAATGCATCTGCAGCCATTTGTTCCATTTGCTTCTTGGTTTGTTAAACTTCAACGCCACATGCTGAAACCCACAGATGCAACTATATAATCCTATAGCAACGAGAAATATAAAGAGGCAATGTTAGGAAAAGGCTCCATATCACCAATGTTACAGATCCTGCAAATAAGTTTGCCTCTCCAAGCTAAACAGTCACCATGGAGTGAGCAGCAAGAGAAAACCAAGAGTTCCATATCATGTCTAGGAGCATCTTTTAACACGTTTGCAAACAAATGTATCACTGTGGGTTTGTTGCCCAACTTACATCTCATTTCTGTGCATAGAAAAGATGCAACTTAGCCATGTTTGCTTGGCCAGGTGAAGCCTGGAGGTGTAGGTCACATGGGTGGAAAAACACAAAGAGCCAGAGTGAGCTAAGTTTGGAGAGACGCCGGGATCAGTAGACTAGGGGATGTTTCATCCCCCAGTGAAAACATGGCTGACAGCCCTCCCCAAGGACAGTCTGGAAAGCACAGGTCAGTAGAGAAGCCTCAGGCGAATTAGTAACTATGAAGCAGTAACCAGTTGATTCTAAACACTTATCCCTACAAGGAAAAAAAAAAAAAAGCAATTTAGTCAGGCCTTTGACGCTCACAGATTTCTAGGGCAAATTTAATGGTACCTCTGTCTCCTTGTGATTCTTCCTTACTGAAAAACACTAAGGATCTCAAACAGTATGCTCACACTATGATATACCCCCTAGCCCACCTGACAATAGACAAACTATGCAAGAAGAAAAAAACTAGAAGTCATAGATTCAAAAATAAGATAAATGTCTCTATGGAGCTGTTGCAATGCAAAGTGATCAGGGCTGAGGACAGAAGATCCAGGCTACGAAGCCCAAAAGCAGGA
The DNA here is from genome assembly GCF_028858775.2 of Pan troglodytes. NCBI lineage: Eukaryota > Metazoa > Chordata > Mammalia > Primates > Hominidae > Pan > Pan troglodytes. Next base: position 151,248,627 of record NC_072404.2, on the reverse strand, counting down.
GGGGTGGCAAATGGCTCCGTCTCTCAAAGGAGGGTGTCTCAGTCTCCTTGGGCTGCTGTAACAAAATACCAGATAGGTAGCTTAAACATATATCTCTTCACAGCTATGAAGACTGGAAGTCCCAGATCAAGTCTGGCAGGGGTCAGTGTCTGGTAAGGGCTCTTCCTCTGGCTTGCACACAGCCACCTTCTTTACCATGTCATCACATGGCCTTTCCTACGCACTCATACCAGGGTTGAAAGAGAGAACACAAGCTCTCTGCTGCCTCTTTTTATAAGGGCCCCACCATTATGACCTCAATTAATCTTAACTACAAATATAGCCATACTAGGGGTTAGGGCTTCAACATATGAATTTTGGAAGGACACAAACATTCAGCCTATAACAGAAAAAAAATGACCTGTGCTTCACTGTTGGAATCAGGGGCAAGAAGAGGACTTGGGTTCCAGGCTCATGAAAAAAGGCCAAGAAACAAAGGTACCAATCTGCTGCCTGAGATGAAACTAGAGCCTCATGATCAGGAATTAAGCCACTGGTTTGTATCATTCCCAATATTTCCATGGAGTGGGAACCCCAAAATACCATCCTAAGACTTGAATCTGGACTAAGAGCCTGAGAGGTCAGATGAAGGCAGGAGCAAAATCATAAAACTCTAGATATGAAAGCAAAGCAAGCAGAAATAAACAAAAACCCTCATTGAAGACGACCCCATAGGCATCTTAATGAAGATTCTTATTTGTTGCCACCACTGCTGCTTCCAATCATCTTGAGAAGGGTGATTAGGTAGTGTATTGATTTTCACCCTTATTTTAGAATATGTGCATTTTAATGTTATAATTTATCTTTAAGTCCTTAAACTGCGTCCTACAAGTTTTGATCTGTCATATTTTCATTATGATCCAGTTCAAGATATATTTAATTTTCATTGTCATTTTCTTTGCTGCATGAATTATTTGTGAAAGTATTTTTGATCTCCAAACATCAGAGATTTTGAGTCTTTTTCTTTTTTTTTTTTTTTTTTTTTGCTCAATTTATGCTGGATTGGAGAGCATGTTCTATATGATCTCAATCCTTTTAAATATGCTGAGACTTCTTTTAAGGCCCAAGGTAGCTTTAAAAAACAACAGCTCCTATGTTTGAAAACTTAAAATGTACTCTTAAATCATGCATACGTTGAAGACATAATAATGAAATCATAAAATCTTTTCATATAAACTGCAATGAAAATATTGTATATAAAAACTTCTGAGTGCAGTGTAGGTTGTACTTAGAGAGCAATTCAGAACTTTAAGTACATTCATCAAGATCAAAGCAAATAAGAAAAAGATTGAAAATTAAAAATTAACTCAAAGAGTTAGTAAAAGAATGAGAGAAGAAAGTAAATAAGAACAGAGAATATTAAAATAGAAAATCTCTGAGTGCAGTGTAGGTTGTACTTAGAGAGCAATTTAGAACTTTAAGTACATGCATCAAGATTGAAACAAATAAGAAAAAGATTGAAAATTAAAAACTAAAGAGCAAGTAAAAGAAGGAGAGAAGAAAGTAAATGACAGAGAATATTAAAATAGAGAACAAAGAGACAACTGAGAAGGTAAACAATCTAAAAACTGTTCTTTAAAATAAGAAAAATCTCTATCAAAAATGATTTTTTAAAAAATTCTGTTTTTCGTAATCCAGCACATAAACAGAACCAAAGACAAAAACCACGCGATTATCTCAATAGATGCAGAAAAGGCCTTTGACAAAATTCAACAACCCTTCATGCTAAAAACTCTCAATAAATTAGGGATTGATGGGAACTATCTCAAAATAATAAGAGCTATCTATGACAGACTCACAGCCAATATCATACTGAATGGGCAAAAACTGGAAGCATTCCCTTTGAAAACTGGCACAAGACAGGGATGCCCTCTCTCACCACTCCTATTCAACATAGTGTTGGAAGTTCTGGCCAGGGCAATTAGGCAGGAGAAGGAAATAAAGGGTATTCAATTAGGAAAAGAGGAAGTCAAATTGTCCCTGTTTGCAGACGACATGATTGTATATCTAGAAAACCCCATTGTCTCAGCCCAAAATCTCCTTAAGCTCATAAGCAACTTCAGCAAAGTCTCAGGATACAAAAGCAATGTACAAAAATCACAAGCATTCTTATACACCAATAACAGACAAACAGAGAGCCAAATCATGAGTGAACTCCCATTCACAATTGCTTCAAAGAGAATAAAATACCTAGGAATCCAACTTACAAGGGATGTGAAGGACCTCTTCAAGGAGAACTGCAAACCACCGCTCAATGAAATAAAAGAGGATACAAACAAATGGAAGAACATTCCATGCTCAGGGGAAGGAAGAATCAATATCATGAAAATGGCCATACTGCCCAAGGTAATTTATAGATTCAATGCCATCCCCATCAAGCTACCAATGACTTTCTTCACAGAATTGGAAAAAACTACCTTAAAGTTCACATGGAACCAAAAAAGAGCCCGCATTGCCAAGTCAATCCTAAGCCAAAAGAACAAAGCTGGAGGCATCACACTACCTGACTTCAAACTACACTACAAGTCTATAGTAACTAAAACAGCATGGTACTGGTACCAAAACAGAGATATAGACCAATGGAACAGAACAGAGCCCTCAGAAATAATGCCACATATCTACAACTATCTGATCTTTGACAAACCTGACAAAAACAAAAAATGGGGGAAGGATTCCTCATTTAATAAATGGTGCTGGGAAAACTGGCTAGCCATATGTAGAAAGCTGAAACTGGATCCCTTCCTTACACCTTATATAAAAATTAATTCAAGATGGATTAAAGACTTAAATGTTAGATGTAAAACCGTAAAAACCCTAGAAGAAAACCTAGGCAATACCATTCAGGACATAGGCATGGGCTAGGACTTCATGTCTAAAACACGAAAAGCAATGGCAACAAAAGCCAAAATTGACAAATGAGATCTAATTAAACTAAACAGCTTCTGCATAGCAAAAGAAACTACCATCAGAGTGAACAGGCAACCTACAGAATGGGAGAAAATTTTGCAATCTACTCATCTGACAAAGGGCTAATATCCAGAATCTACAATGAACTCAAACAAATTTACAAGAAAAAAACAAACAACCCCATCAACAAGTGGGTGAAGGATACGAACAGACACTTCTCAAAAGAAGACATTTATGCAGCCAAAAGACACATGAAAAAATGCTCATCATCACTGGCCATCAGAGAAATGCAAATCAAAACCACAATGAGATACCATCTTACACCAGTTAGAATGGTGATCATTAAAAAGTCAGGAAACAACAGGTGCTGGAGAGGATGTGGAGAAATAGGAACACTTTTACACTGTTGGTGGGACTGTAAACTAGTTCAACCATTGTGGAAGTCAGTGTGGCGATTCCTCAGGGATCTAGAACTAGAAATAACCTTTGACCCAGCAATCCCATTACTGGGTATATACCCAAAGGATTATAAATCATGCTGCTATAAAGACACATGCACATGTATGTTTATTGTGGCACTATTCACAACAGCAAAGACTTGGAACCAACACAAATGTCCAACAGTGATAGACTGGATTAAGAAAATGTGGCACATATACACCATGGAATACTATGCAGCCATAAAAAATGATGAGTTCATGTCCTTTGTAGGGACATGGATTAAGCTGGAAACCATCATTCTCAGCAAACTATCGCAAGGACAAAAAACCAAACACCACATGTTCTCACTCATAGGTGGGAATTGAACAATAAGAACACATGGACACAGGAAGGGGGACATCACACACTGGGGCCTGTTGTGGGGTGGGGGAAGGGGGGAGGGATTGCATTAGGAGATATACCTAATGTTAATGACGAGTTAATGGGTGCAGCATGCCAACATGGCACATGTATACATATGTAACAAACCTGCACATTGTGGACATGTACCCTAAAACTTAAAGCATAATTTTAAAAAAATTCTGTTTTTAAAAAATAAATAAAAAATAAAAATAGGGAAAAATAACAAAAATAGAGAAAAAAGCACACAAAACTAAGGCTAGAGTATAGATTTTTTAAATCATAAGAAGATGTTATATAAATTTTAATACAAATAAATTTGAAGGGTAGGATAAAACAATTTTCTAAAGAAAAAAGAATAACAAAATTGATTCAAGAATAAAGATAGGCCAGGCACAGTGGCTCACACCTGTAATCCCAGCACTTCATGAGGCCAAGGCAGGAGGATCCCTTGAACCCAGGAGTTTGAGACCAGCCTGGGCAACATAGGGAGACTCCATCTCTACAAATAATGAAAAATTAGCCAGGCATGGTGGTACATGCCTGGAGTCCCAGTTACTTGGGAGGCTGAGGTGGGAGGATTGCTTGAGCCTGGGAGGTCAAGGCTGCAGTGAGCCATGATGGCGGCCACTGCACTCCAGCCTGGACAACAGAGCAAGACCCTGTCTCAAAACAATTTTTTAAATAAATATAAATCTTAGCCAGGAGTGGTGGCACACATTTATAGTCCCAGCTACATAGAAGGCTAAGGCAAGAGAATTGCTTGAGCCCCGGAGTTTGAAGCTGCAGTGAGCTATGACCATACCACTACACTCCAGCCTGAGCAACAGAGCAAAATCTCATCTTAGCAAAATAGAAAAGAGAGAGAATAAAGATAAATCCTAACAAAAATCAATAGTTGTTAAATAAATTGCATTAGTAACCAAAAGTTTCCCCATAACCCTCAATTCCTGAAAGAAAAAAAAAGACCCCAGGCCCATATGGTTTTACAGGCAAGTTTACCTACCTTGAGGACAAATAATGTCTGTCTTACACAAGTTGTATCAGAGAGTAGAAAAAGACAAAAATCTATTATATTGTTTTGATCCAAAATACTGTAAGAAATTAAAGGCCATACTCATTTATAAATATGTGCGCAAAAATATAAGGAAAATGAAGTTTATAAATGTCAATATAAAATAAAAGACCACCAATCAAATTTAATTCATCAGTTTATCGTAGTTATACAAGAATATTTCAATATGAGAAAATGAAGTTACATAATAAAATATATTATGTAACACTGACGAATGAAAAAACAATATGATAAAAAAGCATAGCATTTAACACACATTTATGAAAAAATAAAGTCCCTTTACAAATTAGGAATAAAAGAAAATATCCTTAATATCAAGTACATAGCAAAAGTGTATTCATTTCTTAGGGCAGCTGTGGCAAATTACCACAAACTGGGTGGCTTAAAACAACAGAAGTTTATTCTCACAATTCTGAAAGCTAGAAGTTTGAATCAAGGTGTCAGAAGAACCAGCTTTCTCTGGGGTCTCTAGGAGTCTTCCTCGCCTCTTCCTCCCTTCTGGTGGCTGCCAGCACTTGTTGGCTTTCCTTGGCTTGTAGATACATCACTGCAAGCTTTGCCTCCATAGTTATGTGGTGTTCTTCCTTTGTGTGTGTGCCTGTGTCCAAATCTCTCTCTTATAAGGACATCTGTCATTGGATTAGAACCCACCCTAACCCAATAAGGCCTAATCTTAACTTGATTACATCTGCAAAGACCATATTTCCAAATAAAGTCACATTCACAGGTATCCAGAGTTAGGACTTCAACGTATCTTTCGGGGGAGCACAATTCAAACCACAACAGAAAGCCTACAGCAAACGTCATATTTAGTGGTAAAATATTAGAGACATTTCCATTAAAGTCAGGAATAGCACAATAATCCCATTATTATTTCTGCCATTTAATATTTTCTGTAGGTTCTAGCTAATGTAATAAAGCATTCTTAAAAAGTATTCTTAAGAGAAACAAGAGGAGTAAGAACTGAAAGCAGAGAGAAAACCATCTTTGTTTGCAGATGTTAAGATTATCCACATAGAATATAAAAAAGAATCTATATGCTATTTAATAAAAAATTCAGTAAGATGTTGGATGCAAGAGCAACACAGAAAAATCAATAGCCTTTTGGTAGATACACAAATAACAAATTAGAAAATATTCATCCAAAAAAGGATTCCATATACAACGGCCCTAAAAATGGTAAGAATCTCAGGGGATGGGGAAGGAGAAATCTAACAAAATACGTGTAAAACCTACTGGGAGAAAAATTATGATGCATTGTTAGCAAACATAAAACTCCTTATTAAACAGAGTGTTATATAGCATGTTCATTGATGTGAAGACTCAATATCTTAAAGATGTCAATTCAAGCCAATACAATTCAGTCAAAATCACAATAGGCTTTTTAACTAAATTTGACAAGTCGATCCTAAAATTTATAAGAAAACACAAAGGGCCAGGAGAGTTAAGATTGTTTGAAGAACAGAGTTGGGAAGATTTATCTTATCAAATAAGAGACTTAGAAAATTATAGCAATTAAGATGGTATGGCATTAACACAGAGAAAGAAACAGACTGATAGAGCAAAATAAGTTAAGTGCAGACATAGACCTTGATTTATGATAGTTGTGGCTTTACCAATCCACAATGAGAAGACTCACTAATCAACAGGAGTTGAGACAGTTAGTTGTCCAAATTATACCTTATACCATTCACGAAAATCAACTTCAGCTGAGTTAAAAATCTAACTGTGAAAAACAAAACTTCAAAACTTTCAGAAGAAAACATTATATTGTGTCTTTAGAATTTAGAGATAAACAAGACACACAAAATGAACAATTAAGATTAAAAGGCATTCAATTAATGACAAAATGCAGTGATTTGATAAGCTGTACACTAAAAGAAGATACTTGTGTCACAAATAACTAGAATATATAAAGAATTCCTAATTATCAATAGATAATAGAAAATGTATATTTTAAAACATGGAGTAAGTCAAAACAACAAAATAATATACAGCAGTTAAAATGAATAAACTAGAGCTTTATCTATCAACATTGATAGATCTTAAAAATATAATATTTAGTTAAAAAAAAGCAAGTTACCATATGAAGGAGCATTTAATTTTAAAATAGGTAAAAAAAAGTATATGTTATTCATGGTTACACATCTATAGAAACACGCATTAAAATTATAAACACCACACTGAAGATAGTGGCTACCTCTAACAGGAGGGAGAACTTGGGAATGATTATCTAAGCTGGGTGTTTCTAATGTGTCTAATGTATTTTGTTTCTTTAAAAAACTCTTATTTACCTAAAATAACATGTTCTATCTATATATGCATAGAAACGTATCTGAGGGGAAGTTGGCTCAAATGGGTAGTGGATTTGGGGTGAGTTTTGCCTTCATAATAACTGTATGTTCTTCTTGAAACTTCTTGAGAAGTATATTACAGACAAAATGAAAAATATATTGCCATTTTTTTAGTTATCTTCCATCATATTGCCAATAAACAGAAAGATCTATAATATCTAGGTTGGTTGCTCACACTCTTTTATTGGTAGTATAAATTGGTGCAATTTTTCTGGAAGGCAATCTGGTAATAAACATAAAATTTTTAAATATACAAACTCCATGATCTATTAATTTCACTTCTAGAATTTGTCACAAGGAATAATAAAACAAGTACAAAGAGATGAGTATACAATAATATTTGCTGCAGGTTGTCCATAAATTAAAAAAAAAAACTTTTAATTTCTAGACAATGGTTTCAGAATTAATAGCTGAAAATTGTTTTCTTCCAGTTATATAAATATGGTACATCCATACAGTGGAATGCTACACAGCCATTAGACATGAACCTGGGTCTCTGCATCTATGGACATGGGAACATATTATTAAGTGGGAGAAGGCTATGAAGCAATAAATATGACATTGTATGTATTAAGCTTCTTCAGGTTGTAAGCAAGAAGAATTGATTCTAGCTAGCATAAACAGAAAGATAAAAGAAGGAAGAGGAAAAATTCAATGCAAGGTAGATGGATTTACTAGGAAGATACTATGCTATTTCTTGGATTAGCATTGAAGAACAAATGAAATAACTAAGAATGAGGAAAGGGAAGAAACCAGAATAGCTTCAGTGACCATAGCAGAAAAAAAATTTCCAAAGTTTTTGGGAGAATTGATCTAGATTGGTCTAGACTGGATCAAAAGTCTACCAAAACCAATTATCTTTGGCTCATCAAACAACATAAACATGATTCTGAAGACCCACCCAACTTTGATTATTGAGATGTTCCCAAAATAAGAAAATTATTGTGCAGGTACCCAAGAGGTATTTATTACCAGTATGATCTCAGTTTTGTAATATAATGTGTGTGAGTGTATGTGGATGCGCATGTCATGATGATGGAGTAACGAACGATGCTCACTTACTTTCATACTTTTCTGTTTGTCTTTTTTTTTTCAATGAACATGTATTACTTTTATGATTTTTTCTTTCTTTGTTTCCCTTTTTTTCCTTCCTTCCTTCCTCCTTCCCCCACCCTCTCTCCCTCTCCCTTCCTTTTTTAGAGACAGGGTCCCACTACATTGCCCAGACTGGTCTCAAACTTTTAGCCTCAAATGATCCTCCCACCTCAGCCTCATAAAGCATTGGGGTTACAGGTGTGAGCCACTGTACCAGGCCTACTTTTATAATTTTTTTTTTTTTTTTTTTTGAGACAGAGTCTCTCTCGCTCAGTCACCCAGGCTGGAGTGCAGTGGCGCTATCTCGGCTCAGTGCGAGTTCCGCCTCCCGAGTTCACGCCATTCTCCTGCCTCAGCCTCCCAAGTAGTTGGGACTACAGGCACCCGCCACCATGCCAGACTAATTTTTTTGTATTTTTAGTAGAGACAGGGTTTCACCATGTTATCCAGGATGGTCTTGATCTCCTGACCTCATGATCCACCGCCTCAGCCTCCCAAAGTGCTGGGATTACAGGCATGAGCCACTGCGCCTGGTCTATAATTTTTAAAAAAGCAATTTTCATGTTGGGAGAAAACCTGTCATTTTAGAATATGCTAAGATATATTTTGAGGCCCTAGATAGACCTGACAGCCAGAGGGTGTAAAGTTTTCATCAAATACTCCTAAGAACTGAAAGTAACCACTAGCCCCGCCTCTGTCTCAGCTGTCTTCCCACCTCAGCTTCTCCATCACTCACCCAAATTTGTTCCTTCATATGAGAACAAAAAAGAATTGGCCAGACACATTGGCTCACACCTGTAATCCCAGAACTTTGGGAGGCCAAGGTGGGAGGATTACTTGAGCCCAGGAGTTTGAGACCAGCCTGGGCAACATAGTGAGACTCCAACTCTACTAAAAGAATAAATCGGCCAGGCGCGGTGGCTCATGCCTGTAATCCCAGCATTTTGGGAGGCCGAGGCAGGTGGATCATGAAGTCAGGAGTTCAAGATCAGCCTGGCCAACATGGTGAAATCCCGTCTCTACTAAAAATACAAAAAAGTTAGCCAGGTGTGGTGGTGGGCACCTGTAATTCCAGCTACTCGGGAGGCTGAGGCAGAGAATTGCTTGAACCTGGGAGGCGGAGGTTGCAATGAGCCGAGATCGTGCCTCTGCACTCCAGCCTGGGCAAAAGAGCGAGACTCTGTCTCCAAAAAAAAAAAAGAAGAAGAAGAAAACAGCCAGGCATCGTGGCACATGCCTGTAGTCTCAGCTATTCGTGAGGCTGAAGCAGGAAGATGGCTTGAGCCCAGGAGTTCAACATTGAAGTGCGCTATGGTCAAGCCACTGCACTCCAACCTGGGCAACAGTGAGAGAAGAGGTGATTATCCTATAAAATACACAGTAACTCAGGACAGTACAGCCAAACCCTCCCAACAGAAGAAAACAGTTTTCAGCCATCAGTCATCATCTGGTAATGTAATATTTTGCAAAAGCTGGAATCTTGACTGAGTTTGTGTCTTTCTCTGCTTAACTGATTCCCAGAAGATAGTTTTTGGATGCTGTTTTCTCTTTCTCTTTTCTGGTATATGTATGGATTACAGGAATGTAGAAATTATTTTAAAATCTTTTAAGCATCTCTTGTGCCCCCTCCTCTATCTGTTCTGGGCATTTACGATGCATCCCATGAAAGAATATTCATTTGACAAATGTTGCTCAACACCTTCATAAGACAGAACAGCTCAGACTTTGGCATCAGGATACCTTTAAATCTTGACTTTGCTTTACATGTTGCATATCTGAAAGACGTCCTGTGAGTATTCTGAGCCTTTGTTTCCTAACCCGCAAAATGCGAACAGCACCCCACACCTCACAGGTTGTTGAGAGGAATAACTGAGAAGATGGGTGTGATAGCTTTTATCTAATCCACACAAATTATAGTTAACATGTCTACTTGCCCTCTAGATTTTTAGTAAATTGAGGAAAGGAATTATAGCTTCTTCATCTTTGTATCCCCAAGGCCCCGGACAATGCATGGTGATGATGAGGAGGAGGGGGAAGCAGGGAGATGGAAAGAGGATGGAAAAAATGACTGCCATTTGTACCAGGTGCTGTACTAAATGAATACTTTCATCAAAGCCTCTGACTTGTCTGTGTCCTCAACTGTACCCAGGTTCAAGGGATTCTCCTGCCTCAGCCTCTAGAGTAGCTGGGATTACAGGCATGCGCCACCACGCCCTGCTAATTTTTGTATTTTATTTTATGTTATTTTATTTATTTTTTGAGACAGAGTCTCGCTCTGTCGCCCAGGCTGGACTGCAGTGGTGCGATCACAGCTCGCTGCAAGCTCTGCCTCCCAGGTTCACACCATTCTCCTGCCTCAGCCTCCCAAGTAGCGGGGACTACAGGCGCCCGCCACCAAGCCCAGCTTATTTTTTTATTTTTAGTTGAGACGGGGTTTCACTCTGGATGAATTCATTCAGCCAGGATGGTCTCCATCTCCTGACCTTGTGATCCGCCCATCTTGGCCTCCCAAAATGCTGGGATTACAGGCATGAGCTATGGCACCCGGCCAAGGCATTCTTCTTAATAGAAACAAAAGGTAGTGGGAAGTCAGATGTTAATATTGAGCCATTGAAAAAACTGAAGCAAAAAGCTAAGTGGCTCACCCATCCTCAAGTCAATGGTAAAATGCCATTCTGTGCTCCATTTCCAGTTCCTAGCCAGTTTCCAACCAAGTGAAAAGACAACAGAAAGTCCCTGGGGTGAGATGAGGAGCAAAGAGAAAGCTGCTATGGCCTAGGACCAGCATAAGAACAAAAGAGACTATTTGCCGACCTTGGAGCACAGAGCTTCACTTCAAGGATAAGAGACTTTCCAAAATGGGAATGGAAAATTACAACCTGGGAATCCCACATTTTATCTAAAAAACCAAGGAGTGATTTGCTCTGTCAGGAGAACTCCCAAGAAGTGAATGGTGAGCACCTGTCTGGGGCCTCCCAAAGGTGTCTGTTCTCAAAGGCACCTTCTGAGCCCAGAGGGTGCTTGGTGATCACCATGGGTGTCAGTAGCACTTTCACTTTCCTCTCTTGATCAACAAATAGAGAAGAACTGCTTTGTTCCTCAGATGAACCCATTTCTGCAATTCCAGCATGTGCTCAAGCTGTCCAAAGTTATTGTATCAGAATGCAAGTCACATTTTACTCCAAGGCTGGGGCTACTTTCTTCTTACTGATGATAACAACAAAACAAAACAAAAAAACAAGGATCGGAGAAAGTTACCAAGATCCTGTAAGTTTGTGCATGGTTTAACTGAGTCCCCCAAGAAGTATGCAATGCCTAATCCCCAGTGCAACAGTGTGGGGAGGTGGGGCCTAATGAGAGGTGATTAGGCCATGAAGCCTCCACCCTCATGAAGGAATTAATGCTATTATTGTGGGAGTGCATTCATTATAAAAAGGTGAGTTCAGGCCAGGTGTGGTGTAATCCCAGCACTTTGGGAGGCCGAGGTGGGCGAATCACCTGAGGTCAGGAGTTTGAGACCAGCCTGCCCAACATGGCAAAACCCTGTCTCTACTAAAAATACAAAAAATTAGCCGGACGTGGTGGTGGGTGCCTGTAATCCCAGCTACTCAGGAGACTAAGGCAGGAGAAACGCATGGATCCAGGAGGTAGAGGTTGCAGTAAGCTGAGATCATGCCACTGCACTCCAGCCTGGGTGACAAGAGTGAAACTCCATCTAAAAAAAAAAAAAAAAAATGAGTTCAGTCCCCTTTCATCTCTCTCTCTTGCCCTCTTAGCATTTCCACCATCTGCATTCCTCCATGGGATGATGCAGCAAGAAGGTCCTTGGCAGATGCTGGCCCTTTGATCTTGGGCTTCCCAGCCTCCAGAATGATGAGGCAATAAATTTCTGCTCATTTTAAATTACCCAGTCTCGGGTATTCTATTATAGTGGCACAAATAAACTAAGACAGTTTGCTTTATGGAAAAGAAACTCATTTGCTAAGAAAATGAAGGGGACTGGGTAGAATTAAGTACTGCTAATGAAATTCAGGATCAAGAGTGCCTGCAGGTGCAATTCCTGCTCAGAACAATTAGCATCCCATTGATCGGGATGGTATCTCTTTGTCACAGATCAAACACCAATGCCAGCAGCTCCTTCACAGATCTGTGCCAGTGTCACACTGCACTCAGGGGACTCTTTGTCAGCTGGTCTAACAAATGGTAAAACAACCCCAAATAAGGACAAACACTAAATCAAAGACCGCCAAGGGGTCTTCCTGTGGTTCTGGAAAAGTGTTTTGCAGCTCCATTCTGCACTGTGGCCAGGATGAGCCACTGGGTATAAAGGACTATGCATCAGGGCTGGGACTAGGCTGAGGCAAGGTTTTTGCCTCAGACACAACATTTAAGAGGGCACCAAAAAACTCAGCCATCAAGATGACCGATACTCTAATTCAATATTTTTTAAAAGTCAAAATGAATGCAAAACAATCATGATAACAAAATGCCAACATTTTGAAGAAAGACAGGATCAATACTACTGATTTTTCTTGTTGCCTCAGGTTCCAATATGGCTCAGTACATCACTGTTACTGATCCTGTCTTTCTTTACAATGTTGGGCATTTTCCTCATCATAGATTATTTTGCATTAATTTTAGGTTTTATAAATAGTGCCTTAAAATGTTATTTACCTTGATTTCCAAAATTGTGGGTGCCCCATTACATTCTAGGCCTGAGGCAAGTGTCTCACTTTCCCCCATATCTTTGTGTTCCTCTTTTTCCACCATGTTCTCTCCTTTGACAGCCCCACCTCATTTACATTTCTTTTAGACTCTTATCTCTCCTCTGTTGTGTCTTTACAGAGGAAAGAGACCCAGAAGCTGGCATCCCTGTATAGTCAGAGTCATGCTTCTGCTTGCAAACCTTCCTGACGTTCCCTGGGCTCATGGCTTCCTATTTTCTAGGCTTGTTTTATATGCCAGCTCCCTTTTGCTCTAATCCTGTCCTCACCTGGATCCTTTCAGCCTGTGACCCCACATTACCTTCAGCAGGAGGCCCTGACAGCTCCTGGGCTAGCTGTTTTTTTTTCCTCTTGTGGAGGAATTAATTCCTCGTGATCCCCTGAGCTGTAATCTCATCAGGCTGGAATAACTTGACACTCCCATTTGTCTGAAACAGAAGTCGTTTGTCTTCCAAACCTCAGGGCTGGGGTTGTTGTGAATTCCACCCACTGGGCTCCTCTTAGAGGACTGTGGCCACTTCACCAGCTGCTCTGGCCTGCCTCTGAAGATTCCATTAACCAGCAGGAGAGGAAGAGCCTCCTGAGCTGAGTGAGTGAGCCCTGCAGGTGAGGAGGAGACTGGGGAGACCCAGGACACTGCTCTGGCTGAGAGCTTCCCTCCACCTGCAAGGGGAATCTGGCTCATATGTGCTGGCCCAGGGGCCAGGTCAGAGCTCTGGACAGGATGCCAGCTAGCACAGAGGGGCCTTCAAAGCCCTGCAAACTCCACGGGAGGTGCCACTGTCAAGCAAGGACACTGGGTCTTGAGTGACTGGCCTCTCTAGAGCTGCACATGATACTGCCATTAGAAGCCTCACAGCACTGTGTTACAGTCCGTGGAGCATCAAGTGAGGTGTAAGAAAAACTGGGGCCAAGTCCAGCCCTGCCTGTTAGCAACTGTGCAACCTCGGGCCCTTTAGGTCTCACCAGCCTGATCTCCACGACGGAAATAATAACCAGAGGATGGCTACGACAGTAAAATGAGCCAATTATTGCAGAAATGTTTGAAAACTCTATAGCACCAAACAAATATGACATTTTATTTTGATAGTTTCTAACCAAAAGTCATTACGAGGCACTTTTCTGCATGAAACACAAAGAAAAGAGCTTGCCTCCTTATGATACATAAGGTCTTAGCCCCGGACTTATGCTGGAGTGGTGGAGATGCCACAGGAAGCACAAAGATGTAAGGACCCAGCCCTTTTTATTACACCCTTTTGCTTGCTGAGTAAGGAGAGGTCTGAGCCACATGGCAGGAGAAACACCATGATCCAGCATGCCTTGAGGGAGCTGTAGGGTGGGGGCATACAACAGGAACAAGGTCGAACCAGCATCTCTTCCAGACTCACCCCCACAGAAGAGAAGGGGGTTCGAGAGCATCTTGAATAGAGAACAGGATGAAGGCCCAGTGAGTAGTGGTTCCATGGAGCTAAAGATGACCAGAAAGTTCCCATGTGGCAGGGAGCTGTAGCACATGAGAGCATATAAATCTGCAGTACCTGTGACCAAATGTCATAGATACTATTTCTTTTTTGGCTACTCAGCAATTGAATCCCACTGGAGCACATTTCCTTCTGCTCCTAAGTAGAAAGCAGATCTCTTCCCACTAGAGATCCTGAAAAAAGCCAAATAGTATTTTCCCCAGCCTCCCTTGCAGCTATGCCCAGGCAAAGGGCTGAGACTCATGCATCCTGGACAATCAGGCCTTAGGAAAGTCCTTCAGGTCTCCACACACAAAGAAAAGAGGCAGAGCATCCCTAGGGCATCACGACAGCAGCCATGGCAGCAGCTTTGAATGTCTAGGAGTAGGGACATTCAGTGCCCTGGGACAGCAGCAGAGGTGGTACAAACAGAGGTGTCCAGTGTCCAGCAATGGCAAGAGCAATTGCAGGGGCCTCACCAGGCTGTTTTTTTTGGAATGTGATTTGGGTTTTAGTCCTAGTTGATGCCTAGTTTCTTGTTCATGCCTGATTTCCAAACCTGGTTCTATGGCCTTCTGTTATGGACGGAACATTTGTGTTCCCCCCAAATTCATATGTTGGAGCCCTAACCACTCATATGATGGTATTTGGAGGTGGGGCCTTTGAGAGGTAATAGATTAGGGCGTGAAGGTGGGGTCCTGATATGGTTTGGCTGTGTCCCCACCCAAATCTCATCTTAAATTGTAGCTCCCATAATTCCCACATGTTGTGGAAGGGACCCAGTGGGAGATAACTGAATCAGAAGGGTGGTTTCCTCCATACTGTTCTCATGGTAGTGAATAAGTCTCACGAGATCTGATGGTTTTATAAGAAGAAACCCCTTTTGCTTGGTTCTCATTCTATGCCTTGCCTGCCACCATATAAGACATATCTTTCACCTTCCACCATGATTGTGAGGCCTTCCCAGCCACGTGGATCTGTGAATCCATTAAACCACTTTTTCTTTATAAATTACCCAGTCTCAGGTATGTCTTTATCAACAGCATGAAAACAGACTAATACAGGCCCTCATGATGGGATTAGTGCCTTATGAGAAGAGGAAGATGGAGAGTCTCTCTCTCTCTCTCTATCTTCCTCTCTCCTCCCCTCTTCTCTCCTCTCCACAAGCACACGCCAAGGAAAGGCCATATGAGCACACAGTGACAAGGCAGCTGTGTCTACAAACGAGGAAGAGAGCCCTCGCCAAGGACCAAATCTGACAGCACCTGGATCTTGGACTTCCCAGCCTCCAGAACTGTAAGAAATAAATATCTGTGGTTTAAGCCACCCAGTCTATGATGTTTTGTTACAACAGCCTAAGCTAAGATACCTTCCTAGGGTTTCCTTAATCTAGTTACTCTCCATTCAATAAATCTCTTTACTATTTACATAAGCAGAGGTAGTATCTGTTGTTTGCCTAGAAGAATTCTGGGTGACACATCAAGTCAAAAAAGCATCACAAACCCACATTCCTGACCCCTGACATGTATCTCTAGGACACCCTGGCCTTTGGATACCAACACAGGTTTTCAGGGTCCCTGGAGCAGTGGCTTGGGGCATTGTTACAAGGAATGTGCTCTACTGCTGGAATCACACATGGTAAGGTGTGAATCTCCCTGCAGGGGAGCAATAAAATAACAAATATCAACTCCATGTCAGAAGTTCAAAAAATCACATAGCCAGGTGTGGTGGCTAGTGCCTGTAATCCCAACATTTTGGCAGGCTGAGGTGGGTGGATCACTTGAGCTCAGGAGTTTGAGACCAGCCTGAAGAAAATAGTGAAATCCTGTCTCTACAGAAAAATATAAAAATTAACCAGATGTGGTAGCGCATGCTTGGAATACCAGCTACTCGGGAGGCTGAGGTGGGAGGATCTCTTGAGCCTGGGAGGTGGAGGCTGCAGTGAGCCAAGATCATGCCACTGCACTCCAGCCTGGCTGATAGAGCAAAACTCTGTCTCAAAAAAAAAAAAAAAAAATCGCACAATTTGGTTTTATGTTTCAATGGCCTTTATCTTAATAAAATAATTCTATATGGTGACTTTGGCCATAACCTAGATAACTTTTACAAGTTAAAATGGACCCCTGGTACATGCTACCTTAGTGAATAAATGAGAACTTGGCTTGCTAATTTAGGAGGGCTTCCAACTTCTGAATTAGAAAATTGCTAAAAACTTCTGGCCATTGAACGGAAGGAAGTTTCAGAAGAAAAGATCTGGTCCCAAGCTAGCCAGCTCCTCAGTGCTAGTCATAGTCATAGTAACACCCAGTGGGTAGATAAACTCATCCTGTTCATCACCTCTCAACCTCACTGCACACAGTGTGGACTAATGAAAATGGCATCGTTTATTTTGAGAAAATAGCATTAAATCAATATATAGTCACAGAATTCTGAAACTGGAGACAGTAGGGTGCTCATAAACACTTAACAACCAGGCTGGGTGTGGTGACTCATGCCTGGAATCCCAGCACTTTGGGAGGCTGAAGCAGGCAGATCCCTTGAGCCCAGGAGTTCGAGAACAGCCTGGGAAACATAGGGAGACCCTGTCTCTATAAAAAATTTAAAAAAAAAAAACAGCTCTCAAAGGAAAAAAAAAATGAAGGTATGCACATCTATTTGTAAGATTATAAATTTACTGATACAAGGGATGGGTGACACAATTTACAAATAATAATAAAATACATGATAATCTTTACTGGAGATCCCATAGAATCAATTGATTCTCTCAGAATGCTTTCATTGATTTTTGCTGAAGCCTTGTATCTTTTACTAAACAATGGCTGCAATTTAACCACGATTTGACAAATGGAGTTGCATCTCACGGTTAACTCTTTACATCTGATGAGAGGTACTGATGACGACAGTGGCAACCTGTCTGAAGCAGCCACTGCCATGACGCCGGCTGCAATGGGGTACAGGAGAAGGCCGTGGGTCCTCAGGTGCAGATGCTGAGGTGGGCAGTCCCCAGAGCCCATCCCTGGGAGTCCTCCTGAACCCACCGCCCTGGGAACCTGCCTCTGGGAACCGCTGCCATGGGGCCAGGCTGAGCAACCCACCAGTGGGAAAGCAGTCAGTCAGGCACAGAGTAGCTGGCAGAGAGGGGCCCCGAGGTAGAGCTGGGCCCAGGGCAGTGCCCTGCTTGCACGTGGAACGTGGGATCAGACCTGAAATGTGGAGCTGGAGCCATACTTCAGGGGCCCAGAGTGGGAAGTGGGAGAGGTGCCCACTTTAAGGACCTGGCCAGTGACATGGCCACCACACCCACCCCACTGACAGTTCCAAGTCCCTGCACCTCGGGAAGAGGCTCTGCATGGGTCCGCCTGAGGCTACGTCCCCAGGATCCGTCCCTCATTGAGGTGACCGCTGAGCCTGATGCTCCCAATGACCGGATCTGGGGTCCAAGATCCACTCCCAGTGGTGCCTCCCTGGGGCAGGCAGGGCCACAAGCTGGGCAAAGGGGAGCCCCAGGCCATCCCTGAGCACCAGGGCCACAGGAAAAACTCACAGCAGCATCGCCTCTGGCCTGGACGCTGGCCCAGGCCCAGAGAGGACCTGGAAACCTCACCCCAGGCTGCAAGGAGGTATAGCCAGGGCTGCATGCTCCATGAGCTGGCAGGAGCCAGGGAAAAGTGGGAGCCTCACCCCTTCTAAGTTGGCAGGGCAAGAGCTCCCCAGGTGCAGCTGCAGCCACCCTGCCATGACTGCAGACCCAAACATCTCTACACTCTTGGGGACCTAGGAAGGTCCTCCTGCCCCCCACAGGCTCAAAAGTTTCTGCTCCCACTGCCTGGCTTCTCTCCACTGTCAGTGCCCACTCCAATCTCAAAGCAAAGTAGGGGCCAAGCCCAGGTGCTGTAGCAGCCCAGCTGGGTATACACATGCCAGGGCAGCACTGACACACCACCCCCTACTGCTGAAGCCCCCTCTGGACTTTAGGCACAAATAAGCATGGAAGGGAGGCTGAGGGGGAGCTGAGGACAGCCAGGCTGTGGCCTGCAGGAGCCCCTTGGCATGAACAGCCTGGATGCCATGAGGAGTGGCAGGAGGCAGACAGGCTCCTGAGTGGAAGGGGGTGGGTCCCTGGTGAAGACCCACTTTCAAGCCAAGGAGGGCCTGAACCCTGGGGGCTGGGCTGCCAGTCCCACAAACCAGAGGGGAACTTGTGGTGCTTTTCCCAGGGCCCGCCCATGGCCACCCATGGATCAATCAGCAAGCACTTCCTCCCCTCTGAGGCCCATAAAAACCTCAGATTCAGCCGGACTCGAAGAGAGGACAGAGAGATGATGGATAGCCAGCTGCTGAGAGGAGCTACCCTCTCCACTGAGAGCTGAACACTCACTGGGACACCCTGGCTATGAAGAGGAGCTGCCCACTGTGGGTCTCCTCTGAGCTGTTCTATTGTTCAGTAAAGCTCCTCTTCATCTTGCTCACCCTCCACTTTTCTGTGTACCTCATTCTTCCTGGACACAGGAAAAGAACTCAGGATCCATCTAATGGCAGAGCTAAAAGAGCTGTAACACAGACAGAGCTGAAATATGCCCTTTGCTCACCACTTTGTAGGCAACAAGAAGGAGAGAAGAGAGAAGGAGAGAAGAGCTGCAGCCCTTCAGGGATCCCAGACCTAGGAGATCCCTGAGCCACCCTTTTTAGGGCTCTGCGGTTCCTGGCATCTCCAAGCTTCCAGGTGCCACCACAGTCCCTGGTGTCAGCCATGGAAGTTGCTTAAAGTATGCCTGGTCTAGCTGCAGCCTTGCAGGGAGCCGGTGCCCATGCCAGCACCTGGAGCTGCCTGCCCCAATGCAGTCGGCATATCTGGCTGTACGCAGTGGCCAGACCCCACGCTCACTTAAACACCCCTCACTGCTCCTGCCTGGCTCACCCTTGGCAGGTGCAGGATCCAGGCCAGTAGCATGAGCTGAGCGCAGCCTGCCAGGCTGAGCGGGTGTTACAAGCCCAGCAGGCCAGAGCAAAACTTGGGCAAAGGTGCCACTGGCAACAGAAGTTTCTGGCTGGCAAAGCAACACCCCAAGGATCCAGTAACAGTGATAACCCCACTCTTGTACAAATTATGTTCACTGAATTGAATCTTCTTTCAGCTTCAGCACTGGTCATGACACATTTTTAAGTTTAATCTGAATGATTCACATTTTCCCCTTTACTTGCTTAAGTCTAGATGGCCAACAAAACAATAAATCAAACACTGATTTGTAGTATTTGCCAATTCTGTGGTGCACATACTCCTATCATGGTCAGTTTCAAGCCACCAGCGTGAAGTCACCAACCACATAGTTGAGAAGAGGTATACCATAGCACAACATTGCATAGTATTTCCACCATATAGACACAAGAGATGTAAAAATCCTCTAAAGCAGAAATAAAATGTAGGGAAATAATTCAGCAGGAATGTGTTTTGAGTATCTATGACCTTTGTAATACCTATATTTATTTATAAATTCATCTAATTTTTAATAATGGCTATATTTAACAAACAGCTTGGAAAATTCCTAAAAACTCATCATCTCTCGCATGCTGTGTGAGCTCACTCCAGCACACCAGTGGATGGAGGAGACCGGGAAAGAGAGAGAGAGTCACATCTCCTTCTCCATGTAAACAAAACATGTGGAGGTGAGAGGTATGGATGGTGGAGATTTGGATCAGGCAATATCACCACCCCACAAAGATATCCTGTGCACTCCCCGTGTATAACTAGGTAACAAAACTGCACATTCTGCATATGTACCCCAGAACTTAAATTAACAAAAAAAGAAAAAAAAAGATATCCTGTACACTCCCAAGTACTCACTATGGATATTAAAAAGCATGAAGTCAAAATTCTAGTGTGTGCCTGGCATAAAGCTTTCCATCTCCTCACTGTCTGTGGACTGACCTATTTTCAGACCCCCCAAAATGCTGATTTATTCTCCAGTTGTCGACTCTGGCTACTGGTTGCACAGACCTCACTCTATCCCTACAGACACACCCTGGCTTTGACAGCATTTCCCATAACTCTGCAGGTCTTGAAAGAATGACACAGCTGAGGATCATTTTGAAGACAATTAAGACTAATGAGCTGACTCAGCAAAGGCAGCCTAAAGGCAGGAAATGGCTTTGGCTGGAGGATTAGTTTTGCCTTGGTAGAGACCAGTGAGGAAGTAAAATGAGAGAAGATCTGATTTACTAGCAAAAACAAGGATTTGCTTGACCCGAGTCTTGACCTTGGCTGAATAAGACGGTGTATGTCCACTGAGGCTGTGGGGAATCAGGTGTTTTTCTCTACAGCCAGTAGGAGTGTAAATTGTTACAGCCTCTATGGGCGGCAATTTGACATTAAATCTCACAGATTTAAATGCACATTCCCTTTGACTCAGTTGCTGAAAGATTCATTACAGCATCATTTGTTTAATAATAACACTGAATTAGAGGCAAACTCTAAGTCTGTTAGTAGGTGGCTTGCCAAATTTATAAATGACAATAAATCTGGCAAATAAATACTATTAAACCACTAAGAAAAATGGCAGCTCTTTACTACCCATTGTTGAACCTCAGAGATACACTGTTAAGAGAAAAAAGCAAGGAGAAGAACACTGTGGATAGTATGCAACCATGTGTATATTTTAAATAATAGATTTATATACTTAAACATGCATAAAATATCTTTGAAAAGATATACAGAGAAACTGGTCACAGTTTCCGTCCAAAGAAAAAAAACTGATGGAGGCCTAGACTGGAGAAAGACTTTCTTACAGACATATCTCTTTAAGACATTTTAACTTTGTATCACATATTAGCTCTTTTTAAATATAAAATAAAAATTATTTTCAAAAGAGCAACAGCAACTACACTTGGTTATTAGAGACCAATGGGAGAAGTAAGGTGGTCTATACCAAGCCACGGTTGTTAATTGAAATCCTGAGCCACTTTGAGTTTATCTCTAGTCAAATTTTAAATGAGCTCCTTCCCTCTAGTTTGCATGGAACTGTCCTACTTTTAGCACGGAAATGCTCCTGTCCTGGGAAACCCTTCAGTGCAGGCAAACTGGGATGGTTGGTGAATCAGCATCAAATATAATACACGGTGCTGTTTCTTCTAAAGCCAGATGTGAAATAAGAAGAAATATAGGCCAGGCACAGTGGCTCATGCCTGTATTTCCAGCATTTTGGAGGCCAAGGGAGGAGGATCACTTCAATTCAGGAGTTTGAGACCGGCCTGGGCAACATGGTGAGACCGCATCTCTACAAAAGAATAAAAAAATCAGCCAGGCATGGTGGCATGTGCCTGTAGCCCCAGCTACTTGGGAGGCTGAGGCGGGAGGATGGCTTGAGCCCAGGAGATCAAGGCTTCAATGAGCCATGATCACACCACTGTGCCTGGATGACAGAGTGAGAACCTGTCTTGAAAAGAAAAGGAGGAAAAAGAACAAGAAAAAGACACATAGATCTCCTAAAACCTTGCAGATAGGGATGCTAGGAGGATATTTTGTATTCTATCTTTGATCCCCATTCCTGACACAGAGCTCCTTAGTACCTCCAAGTTGAGGTATAGGCGGTATTTAGGAGCTGTGTATCAGGAATATGGATCAATAGGAGTAACTGGAGCATCTTTGGTTCAAATGAGGTGACTCTTGGTGGGGCTTTTGGATGGGGGCTGCTGCCCAGGAAGACCAAGCCATGACTAGAAGCTTGGAACTTTCAGCCTCATCCCCCTGTTCTCCAGAGAAGGAAGAGTGGCTGGAAATGATGTTAATAATTGATAATGCCTACATGATAGAGCCCCATAAAAACCCCTAAACTATGGAGTTCTGAGAGCTTCCGGGTTGCCTAACACATCCACATGGGTGTGCACCCCAAATCTACAGAGACAGAAGCCTCTGGCCCTTCAGGAGTTCAGGACCCTTCCAGACCTCATGCTATGTATCTGTTCATCTGTATCCTTTTACAAATCCTTTATTAATATAATAAACTGGTAAACATGTTTCCCTAACTTCTAAGAGCCTTCGTAGCAAACTAAGCAAACCCAAGAAGGGGATGGTGGAAACCCCAACTTATAGCTCATTAGTCACAAGTATAGGTGATACGTGACAACCTACTACTTGTAATTGACATCTAAAGGGGGTACAGGCTTGTGGGACTGAGCCCTTAACCTGTGGAATCTGACTCCAACTCCATGTAGGCAGAGTCAGAATTTATTGAATTATAGGACACCCAACTGGTATTCAGAGAGTTGAAGAATTGCATTGTGTGGAAAAAACCCACACATCTGGTTATAGAAGTGTTCTATGTTGAGTGTGAGAGTAGCAAACGGCTTTGGTTTTCCCCATCTCTTACACCAGGATTTATGGGTCCATAAATCAAGAGGTAGAAATGGGAGTGGCACAACCAAATATCACTCCTAGTGACTCACTGGCAGAAGTTTTGCCTTCTATTCCCATGATTTTATGCTCTGCTGGCCTAGAGATCTTATTTCCAGAGGGAGGAATTCTTCCACCAGGAGACACACAATGATTCCATTGAACTGGAAGTTAAGACTGCTGCTCAGACACTTTGGGCTCCTCATGCCTCTGAAGCAAGAGGCAAAAAAGGGAGTTATAGGAGTTACGGTGCTGGCAGGGGTGATTGCTCCTGACTACCAAGGGGAAATTGGACTACAGCTCCACAACTGAGGTAAGGAAGAGTGTGGCTGGAATACAGGAGACCCCTTAGGGCATCTCTTAGTATTATCATGCCCTGTGATTAGGTCGATGGAAATCCTAATCCAGGCAGGACTGCTAAAGTCCAGATCCTTCAGGAATGAGGATTTGGGTCACTCCACCACGTAAAGAACCAAGCCAGTTGAAGTGCTTGCTGAACACAAGGGGAATATAGAGTGGGCAGAGGAAGAAAGTAGTTATAAATACCAGCTATGATCACGTGACAAGTTACAGACTGAGGACTGTAATTGTCATGCATTTCCTCTGCATGTTGCTTGAATCCATTTGTGTCTGTGTATCTCTTTTTTCCTTTTATTCCCTTACCATATAACATAAGATATATTGATTTTATATCATAGTATTTAAGTATTATTAATTTTACATCATAGTAGTCATGCACCACATAACACTTCAGTCAATGACGAACCTCATATACGATGGTAGTCTCATAAGATTATAATGAAACTAAAAATTTCTTATCGCCTAGTGACACCATAGCTGTTCTAACAGCAAAGTGCAATGCATTATTCACGTGTTTGTGGTGATACTGGTATAAACAGCCTACTCTGCTGCCAACTGTATAAAAATAAAAACAAAGATAAACAGCTGGGACCTAATTAAACTAAAGAGCTTTTGCACGGTAAAAGGAACAGTCAGCAGAGTAAACAGACAACCCACCACAAAGTGGGAGAAAATCTTCACAATCTATACATCTGACAAAAGACTAATATCCAGAATCCACAACAAACTGAAATCAGTAAGAAAAAAGCAAGCAATCCCATCAAAAAGTGGGCTAAGGACATGAATAGACAATTCTCAAAAGAAGATATACAAATGACCCACAAACATGAAAAAATGCTCAACATCACTAATGATCAGGGAAATGCAAATCAAAACCACAATGTGATACTACCCTACTCCTGCAAGAATGGCCATAATCAAAAAACAAAAAACAGTAGATGTTGGCGCGGATGCAGCAATCAGAGAACACTTCTGCACTGCTGGTGGGAATGTAAACTAGTACAGCCACTATGGAAAACAGTGTGGAGACTCCTTAAAGAACTAAAAATAGAACTACCGTTTGATCCAGCAGTCCCACTACTGGGTATCTGCTCAGAGGAAAAGAAGTCATTATCTGAAAGAGATACTTGTACACGCATGTTTATAGCAGCATGATTTACAATTGCAAAATCATGGAACCAACCCAAATGCCCATCAATCAATGAGTGGATAAAGAAACTGTGGTATATATATGCACAATGGAATACTACGCAGCCATAAAAAGGGATGAATTAACAACATTTGCAGTGTCCTGTATGAGACAGGAGACTATTATTCTAAGTGAAGTAACTCAGGAATGGAAAACCAAACACTGTATGTTCTCACTGATATGTGGGAGCTAAGCTATGAGGACACAAAGGCATAAGAATGATACAATAGACTGTGGGGACTTGCGGGGAAGAGTGGGAGTGGGGCGAGGGATAAAAGACTACAACTGTGGTACAGTGTATACTGCTTGGGTGATGGGAGCACCAAAATCTCAGAAATCACCACTAAAGAACTTACTCATGTAACCAAATACCACCTGTACCCCAATAATTTATGGAAAAATAAAATTTAAAAAACAAAACATATAGCACATATAATTATGTACGATATATAAGACTTAATACTAAACAACTATGTTAGTGGTTTATGTATTTATTATACTATATTTTTATCTTTATTTTAGAGTATACTCCTTCTATTTATATTTTTTTTAAAAGTTAACTATTAAACAGCCTCAGGTAGGTCCTTCAGGAGGTATTCCAGAAGGCATTATCATCAGAGGAGATGACAGCCCCATGCATGTTATTGCCCCTGAAGACCCTCTAGTGGGACAAGATGTGAAGGTGGAAGACAGTGATATTGATCCCGACTTTGTGGAGGCCTAGTCTAGGGTGTATATTTGTGTCTTCGTTTTTAAAAAAAAAAAGTTTTAAAAGTTAAAAAAATTGTAATATTTTTTTTAAAAAGCTTATCGAATAACAATGTAAAGAAAAAAAATCAACCTGGACAACACAGTGAGACCTTATCTCTAAAAATTTTTTTAAATTAGCTGGGCATGGTGATACACACCTGCATCCTAGCTACTTAGGAGGCTGAGGCAGGAGGATTGCATGAGGCCAGGAGTTTGAGACTACAGTGAGATACAATTGTGCCACTGCACTCCAGCCTGGGAGACAAAGCGAGACCCTATCTCTAAATAAAAAAGAAAAAAAAGAAAGAAAATATTTTTGTACAACTGTACAAAGCATGTTTTAAGCTAAGTGTTAAAGAGTCCAAAAGTTTTTAAATTTAAAAGTTTATAAAGTAAAAAGATTACAGTAAGCTAAGGTTAATATAGAAGAAAAAAATGTTTTTCTAAATTATAGTGTAGCTGAAGCATACAGTATTTACAAAGTTGTGGTATTATACAGTAATGTTCTAGAGCTTCATATTCCCTGACCACTTGCTCAATGGCTCACCCAGAGCAACTTCCTGCCCTGAAAGCTTCATTCTTGGGAAGTGCCCTACACAGGTGTACCATTTTTAAATCTTTTATGCCTTGTACCTTTGGTAGAATTCGGCTGTGAATCCATCTGGTCCTGGACTCTTTTTGGTTGGTAAGCTATTGATTACTGCCACAATTTCAGAGCCTGTTATTGGTCTATTCAGAGAGTCAACTTCTTCCTGGTTTAGTCTTGGGAGGGTGTATGTGTCGAGGAATTTATCCATTTCTTCCAGATTTTCTAGTTTATTTGCATAGAGGTGTTTGTAGTATTCTCTGATGGTAGTTTGTATTTCTGTGGGATCCTCCCTAACTCATTTTATGAGGCCAGCATCATCCTGATACCAAAGCCGGGCAGAGACACAACCAAAAAAGAGAATTTTAGACCAATATCCTTGATGAACATTGATGCAAAAATCCTCAATAAAATACTGGCAAACCGAATCCAGTAGCACATCAAAAAGCTTATCCACCATGATCAAGTGGGCTTCATCCCTGGGATGCAAGGCTGGTTCAATATACGCAAATCAATAAATGTAATCCAGCATATAAACAGAACCAAAGACAAAAACCACATGATTATCTCAACAGATGCAGAAAAGGCCTTTGACAAAATTCAACAACCCTTCATGCTAAAAACTCTCAATAAATTAGGTATTCATGGGACGTATCTCAAAATAATAAGAGCTATCTATGACAAACCCACAGCCAATATCATACTGAATGGGCAAAAACTGGAAGCATTCCCTTTGAAAACTGGCACAAGACAGGGATGCCCTATCTCACCACTCCTATTCAACATAGTGTTGGAAGTTCTGGCCAGGGCAATTAGGCAGGAGAAGGAAATAAAGGTATTCAATTAGGAAAAGAGGAAGTCAAATTGTCCCTGTTTGCGGACGACATGATTGTATACCTAGAAAACCCCATTGTCTCAGCCCAAAATCTCCTTAAGCTGATAAGCAACTTCAGCAAAGTCTCAGGATACAAAATCAATATACAAAAATCACAAGCATTCTTATACACCAATAACAGACAAACAGAGAGCCAAATCATGAGTGAACTCCCATTCACAATTGCTTCAAAGAGAATAAAATACCTAGGAATCCAACTTACAAGGGATGTGAAGGACCTCTTCAAGGAGAACTACAAACCACTGCTCAAGGAAATAAAAGAGGATACAAAGAAATGGAAGAACATTCCATGCTCATGAGTAGGAAGAATCAATATCATGAAAATGGCCATACTGCCCAAGGTAATTTATAGATTCAATGCCATCCCCATCAAGCTACCAATGACTTTCTTCACAGAATTGGAAAAAACTACTTTAAAGTTCATATGGAACCAAAAAAGAGCCCACATCGCCAAGTCAATCCTAAGCCAAAAGAACAAAGCTGGAGTCATCACACTACCTGACTTCAAACTATACTACAAGGCTACAGTAACCAAAACAGCATGGTACTGGTACCAAAACAGAGATATAGATCAATGGAACAGAACAGAGCCCTCAGAAATAACACCACATATCTACAACTATCTGATCTTTGACAAACCTGAGAAAAACAAGCAGTGGGGAAAGGATTCCCTATTTAATAAATGGTGCTGGGAAAACTGGCTAGTCATATGTAGAAAGCTGAAACTGGATCCCTTCCTTACACCTTATACAAAAATTAATTCAAGATGGATTAAAGACTTAAACGTTAGACCTAAAACCATAAAAACCCTAGAAGAAAACCCAGGCATTACCATTCAGGACATAGGCATAGGCAAGGACTTCATGTCTAAAACACCAAAAGCAATGGCAACAAAAGACAAAATTGACAAATGGGATCTAATTAAACTAAAGAGCTTCTGCACAGCAAAAGAAACTACCATCAGAGTGAACAGGCAACCTACAAAATGGGAGAAAATTTTCACAACCTACTCATCTGACAAAGGGCTAATATCCAGAATCTACAATGAACTCAAACAAATTTACAAGAAAAAACAAACAACCCCATCAAAAAGTGGGCAAAGGACATGAACAGACACTTCTCAAAAGAAGACATTTATGCAGCCAAAAAACACATGAAAAAATGCTCACCATCACTGGCCATCAGAGAAATGCAAATCAAAACCACAATGAGATACCATCTCACACCAGTTAGAATGGCAATCATTAAAAAGTCAGGAAACAACAGGTGCTGGAGAGGATGTGGAGAAATAGGAACACTTTTACACTGTTGGTGGCACTGTAAACTAATTCAACCCTTGTGGAAGTCAGTGTGGCGATTCCTCAGGGATCTAGAACTAGAAATACCATTTGACCCAGCCATCCCATTACTGGGTATATACCCAAAGGACTAGAAATCATGCTGCTATAAAGACACATGCACACATATGTTTATTGCAGCACTATTCACAATAGCAAAGACTTGGAACCAACCCAAATGTCCAACAATGATAGACTGGAAGAAAATGTGGCACATATACACCATGGAATACTATGCAGCCATAAAAAATGATGAGTTCATGTCCTTTGTAGGGACATGGATGAAATTGGAAATCATCATTCTCAGTAAACTATCGCAAGAACAAAAAATCAAACACCGCATATTCTCACTTATAGGTGGGAATTGAACAATGAGAACACATGGACACAGGAAGGGGAACATCACACTCTGGGGACTGTTGTGGGGTAGGGGGAGGGGGGAGGGATAGCTTTAGGAGATATACCTAATGCTAAATGACAAGTTAATGGGTGCAGCACACCAGCATGACACACATATACATATGTAACGAACCTGCACATTGTGCACATGTACCCTAAAACTTAAAGTATAATAATAATAAAAGAAAAAAAAAAAGAAAATATGGCACATGTACACCATGGAATACTATGCAGCCATAAAAAAGGATGAGTTCATGTCCTTTATAGGAACATGAATGAAGCTGGAAACCATCATTCTGAGCAAACTATCTCAAGGACAGAAAACCAAACACCGCATGTTCTCACTCATAGGTGGGAATTGAACAATGAGAACACTTGGACACAGGGTGGGGAACATCACACACCAGGGCCTGTCGTGGGGTGGGGGAAGTGGGGAGGGATAGCATTTGGAGAAATACCTAATGTAAATGATGAGTTAATGGGTGCAGCACACCAACATGGCACATGTATACATATGTAACAAACCTGTATGTTGTGCACATGTACCCTAGAACTTTAAGTATAATAAAAAAAATTGTCGAAGGTAACAAAAAAAAATCTTTTATGCCATATTTTTACTGTACTATTTCTATGTTTAGAAATATTTAGATACACAAATACTTTTCACTGGGTTACAGTTGCCTACAGTATTCAATACAATAACCTGACGTACAGGTTTGTAGCCTAGGAGCAGCAGGCTGTCCCAGAGCCTAGGTGTGTAGTAATCTATAGCATCTAGGTTTGTGTGAGCACACTCTATGATGCTCACACATGATGAAGTCACCTCACACATTTCTCAGAATGCATCTCCATTGTTAAGTGACACATGACTCTAAGTTACAGGATATAGGGAGGGGAGCAAACATCACACGAGGACTTTTCCTCCTCTTCTGGGGAAGGGGTTAGTGCATTTTCAGTTGTACACAGGATGGGTGTGTATCATGTTAGATGGAATGATGGCCTTTGATATTGTCTTTATTTGGGTATTAAGTATGGCTTAAGGAGATGCGATGGATGCCAAGTTGACAAGGGGTGGACTTATGATGGTTAATTTTATGTGTCAGCTTGGCTGGGCCAACAACGCCCAGATTAAACATTATTTATAGGTGTGTCTGTGAGGTGGTTCCGGGATGAGGTTACTGTTTGAATGTGTGAACTCAATAAAGCAAATGGGCCTTCCCCACGGTGGGTGGGAGTCATCCAATCTGTTAAGGGCCAAAATAGGACAAAAGGCAGAGGAAAGAGAAATTTGCCCTTTTTGCTTCCTGCCCGCCTGCCTGAGCTGGGACATCCTTCTCCTGCCCTTGCACCGGGATGCACACCATCTGCCCCTTGGCTCTCAGGCCTAAGGTCTTAGATGGCATTACACCACTGGCTGTCCTGGGTCTCCAGCTTGCAGGTGGCAGATGTAGGAATTCATAGCCTCCGTAATCAAGCCAATTCACAATAAGTCTCCTCATATATGCATATCCTCTTGTCTGTGCTTCTCAGGAGAACCCTGGCTATTAGTTAGTCATGCTATTCCTGTCACCAAACCCATATGGTACCCTCAGGTGAGCTCACTCTCATGGGCTCCTTCTTCCTGTCCCCCAGTGGTGCCTCCCACTGGCCAAATCCACCCAGACGCCAGAGGGCAGGGAGCTCTTGGCTGTAGTTCCAGCAGGCTGGCCTCCTGAGCACAGCACAGGGGAAAAGAGCAGAGAGCGGCCCTGGAGGGACCCAAAGTAGACATCCTGGGGCCCCACCTTCTAAAGAGTTCTTCCTTTGGTGACTTGGCTCAAGAGCAATAAGTGAGGACGATGAGACCGGGGATCTGGCCTCAACTCCACATTCCGCTACCTTCAATCCATCCTTTCCATTGTCTGGGCCTCAATTTTCTCATTTGTAAAATGAAGAGGGGGAAAGTGGGTGCCTGTCACCACCTTGGGTGCCTAACTCACTCACCTCCTAGGCTCTTGGAGAGGGGTTCACTACCCAGCCAGCCATGACACAAGATCTCACATACCTGCACGGTGGTCTCTGAAGAAAAGACAGAAAACCTCTTGACTCTCAGCGCAGACTGATTTCACAGATCTGAGCTGTAAGTTTCTACCCAGAAAGCTACCTGGTCTATTTCAGGATCCAGGTGAAAGTTGTCTTCCCTTAAAGCAGCATTTCTCCACATAGGGAATTAGCTCATAATGTCAATCATGGGCCCCACCACCACAGATTCTAATTCAAGATATCTGTCATAGGAATTCCATGCAGGTTCTCCTTGTACCACACTTTGAAACCTACTGACTTAATGGACAATGGGTTGCATCATACACTTACATAATAGTGTAAGAATTTTTATGTTCATTTCCTCCTTAATGAAAACAAGCTATTATTCTGTAATGGTTATTTTTTAAAAACAACACTAAGAGTTTTGGACATTCAATCCAGTTAATGCACTGCAGCATAGAACTGCTTGCTAAGTAGTAAAATTGCTTTTCAAAACATGATCAAACATCGGTCTAATCAGCCAGGTGTTAGGCTCTCAATCACAAGCCTCAAAACACATAATCAAGTATCAGTAAGCAGGTGTTTTAAGTGAAGACTGAGATAAACAGTTGCCTTTGTGGTTATTGAGAAGGTTTTGCAACATTAAAATGGAGTACCTCGCACTCAAGCAAGCCAACTTCAGAAGCTTCTCAGCTGAACAAATCCGGGCAATAATTAGCACAGGACATTTTAAGCAGATCGCAGTTTAAAAGCTTTGAATCTTACTGAGGAGATCTGTTTTGTTTCCTTTATTCCCAACTGTCTTCAAGATTTTGCCCTGATAGATACTGACTCTTTGAAAAAAGTCACTAGACCACATTTCACTTTTTTCAGATGGAAGATTTTGATCCCTTTAAAGAAAATTGTGTTCAGATCATATACATACATTCAATATCACAATGCCAGGGTCCCACCCCACTGATCTTTCCAATGTGACAAGACTAGGACTGGGAGTTCTGAAGTAAAACCCAAGTTCCGCTTTAGAAATTACTTTTCACTCTCCCAAGTATTCAAAATGGCTTCTCAGTGGCCCAGTAAATAATACCACATAACTCCATGAAAAATCACTGAAAGATCGAGGGGACAACGTAAGGTGACCATCCTCAGCAGAAGTGCTCATTTTAAGAGTCAATATTAATAATGTAATAACAGAATCGGTCCAATGGGATTGAGCTCTATCAGTCACAAAATGTAACTAAATGAGGAGTTGCTTTCAGTTGCAGTGGACCTCCAGCTTTCAAGTCACATAACCTGAGAACACCCAGATGAACCAAGCCTGCCCAATTCGTGACCCTGTAGGTGGCCAGAGTGAAAACATCAACCACATATGGAACCTAAGAACTCAGATTGAAGGAGGATCAAATTAAGAAGAGAAAGGCACCCTGTTTTGCTGCATTACAGACTTAAAAGGCAAGGACACCTCACCACCTCTTTGCATGGCCCAATCAGATCATGCCTCGTTGCATTTTCCTATGTCTCTGATTGTTATTCCCTGTGTATAAAACCTGCTCTCAGGCCCCAGCTTGGGGAGATGAATTTAAGTGTTGCCTCCAATTTCCTTGCCAGCTGACCTTGCAATAAAGCTTTTTCTTTTCTCAAAAGCCTGTGCCGTAGTATTGGCTTCTATGCACGTTAAGAGAAAAGCCCATGGCTCAGTAACAATAAGACTGGCCTGTCATTTAGGTTTATTCGAGTTCATCCACATGATTTATCTTAGCGAATGCTAAGAAGGGTTCCCTGCTTAAAACTGTAGCTCATAAATTTCTACTAATTTCCTTTGATTGTGAATAGCAGTTTAGTTTTGAGAAAATTTGGTTTTGGGGGGGGGTTTTGTTGTTGTTTTTGTTTTTTTGAGATAGGGTCTCACTCTGTCGCCCAGACTGGAGTGTGGCGGCGCTATCTCAGCTCACTGCAACCTCCGCCTCCCAGGCTCAAGCAATTCTCCTGCCTCAGCCTCCCAAGTAGCTGGGATTACAGGTGTGCAGCACCTGGCTAATTTTTTTTGTATTTTTAGTAGAGACGGGGTTTCACCATGTTGGCCAGGCTGGTCTTGAACTCCTCAAATGATCCACCCACCTCAGCCTCCCAAAGTGCTGGGATTACAGGTGTGAGCCACCACACCTGGCCTTGAGAGAATTTCTTATGCTTCATTTTCTATTTCTCTTCTCTCTCCCCCTGGCCTTGTATTGCCATCAAAATATTAGTTTCCATTCTTGGAATTTTCTCTCTCTAGTTAAAGGAGCTGTTATAGCATTTGCTCATACATGATACCAACTAAACAGAGTCCCAGTTGCCCTTGCCATTCAATAGATATAGAGGTTTGTGACATAGAAAAATTTCATTCTCGGGCGGGCGCAGTGGCTCACACCTGTAATCCCAGCACTTTGGAAGGCCGAGGCGGGCGGATCACGAGGTCAGGAGATAGAGACCATCTTGGCTAACACGGTGAAACCCTGTCTTTACTAAAAAATACAAAAAATTAGCCGGGCGTGGTGGTGGGCGCCTGTAGTCCCAGCTACTCGGGAGGCTGAGGCAGGAGAACGGCGTGAACCTGGGAGGCAGAACTTGTATTGAGCCAAGATCGTGCCACTGCACTCCAACCTGAATGACAGAGTGAGACTCCGTCTCAAAAAAAAAAAAAAAGAAAAATTTCATTCTCAATTGTGCATATCAATGTTCTCCTCTGAAACAAAATTGAGAGAGTCTAACCATGTCTGAACAAACCAGAGGTTCTGAGATTGTGGCTTCTGAAAATGAATAAGCCCAAAGAACTTCATTCTCCCCTGTCACCAGTCCCTGAAACCTGTCAGTAATTGCAGAACCACATTAGGACTTCTCTTTCGTATCATCTTCCTCTTTTGAGATGTGGGATTCAGCTGGGTGCTGCTTAGTGTGTAGTTAGGGCTTTTATGTCTCAGGACATTCAAACCTGAAGTTTGAGTCTATTTGCAAAGATAAAAATTTTCCACTCTAACCCAGGGAGTCTGGCTATCTTTGGGCTTTTCTGATCTTCCTTTGTCATGTAACACCCTTCTTTCTTTGGTCTATGTACATCTCATCTTTTCTCTCCCGACAGCCCAGGAAGCATTAATCTAGACTTTTCCTGATGCAGAGGGAACTCATCAGCGCTTTCAGCAGCCTACACCATTGGAGTGGGTTTTACAACCTTCAGCTGGGCTGAAAATTCCCTCAGAATTTCATCATACAAATGATTCAGAACAATTCAATCAAGATTTTTCCTCTTCACTGTGCTTCAGGAAACCTCTGACCTCTGATTTCATGGAGAAAATAGAAATCCTCAGATGGAAGCTCTATCCATTTTCTGCCTGCCTCCTCTAATCTAAAAATTGCTTTCAACCATCCCTTCTGCCCCAGTGGAATATAGGCCCCTCCTTCCCTCTTGGCCAATTCCTTCACCAGTTTTCAGACCTCAACTTCATCAGTCTCCGTCTCCTGCATCTTCAGCTTCCCCCTCTTTATTGGTGCCGGCTCATCACCATTTGCATATAACAGAATGTTAAGTAAGAAGCTGAGACCAAGGCACCAAGATGTAATAACTGCTGCATTCCAAAGGGTGTTTTCACACCTGCTAGACCAGGTGTGAAATTTCAGAACAGCACAACCAAGAACCAGTATTATGACTTAAATTCTCTCATTCACATGGAGGACAAAAAGGGTCCAAGGAGGGGGGACTGAGAGAGGATTTTTGAGCAGAGCCACTAGCATGCTGTGTGTCTCATCCCCAAAGGACAGAAGGATGAAAGGGATGCCTGCCCTCACCTCAAGCTGGTGAGAAAGCTTTAATGGGGCCACTTGGCAAGATTAATATGTGCCCCCTGCAGTTGGGGGGCTGGAGGGACTGGGATCTAGACCGTGCCTGAGAAAGTCAGAGCAGCCTGTGGCTGCAGGGTAGAGGATAGAGTCTAGGAAGTTCTCTCACTCCCAGGGAGCAAATGTAAGAATCTTGATCAGGGAGAGGCTACCCGAAAGAGGGGATCCCAGCAGTCAGGGGCTCTGGGTGATTCTGGTGGGTAGAGCTTGAGGGCAGGACTGAGGGAGGACTGAGGGAGGATCAAGTGTAACAGGCCAGCTAGGAAGGTGCAGTTTGAAGGGCTCACTAGGCAAATCTTCAAGGAACCCCTGAAATGTACAGAGATAGTTGGCTATAAGCATCTGCTGGCCCAGAGAAGGCAAAGCCATCTTGCTACAGAGCCAGCTTCACCTGCATCCCTCCTCCTGTTCTGACCCTGGTGGGAGAGGCACAGTTAACAAGCCCAGACTGAGAAGGAAGGTGAGGTTGAGGGAGAGAGGAGGACCCTG
This sequence comes from Pan troglodytes, assembly GCF_028858775.2. NCBI lineage: Eukaryota > Metazoa > Chordata > Mammalia > Primates > Hominidae > Pan > Pan troglodytes. The sequence continues at coordinate 151,213,850 of NC_072404.2, read as the reverse complement.
AGAGCCCCAGCATCACAGCAAGAGGCCCGCTGGGGAGAGGAGAGAAGAGGTAACATTAAACCAAGTTCCAATTGATTATTATCTTGGAGTAGACTTAATTAATTTAGAATTAATTAGACTTAATTTAGAATTAATTAGACTTAATTTAGAATTAATTAGACTTAATTAATTCTAAATTAATTAGACTTAATTCTAAATTAATTAGTTGAGACTGCAATTGTGACCTAATGTGATTCCAAACTTTTTTTTACATAAGAGGAACCACAGAAATGACAGTGTCTTGAGCAGATGAAAGGGAAAATGGAAGACAAAAAGTAAGACTGCTTTGCAGAAAACACACCAGGAGTGCTGGAGTTCCAGACTTCCTTTTACACATAGAGTAAGCCTTCCATTGCTGGACTCTATGTCCACTTCTAGCTTTGTCTGATCCTTTTCCTCACCCTCATGCAAGACTATTAAAGGAATTTTCCATGCTCCCTGCCACTACTTGATCATCGTCCATTTATGGTTAAGCCACAGCCACCTCACTTCCACCCCTGACATCTCCGGAAAAGGTTATTGATATCTATTTACTTTCTTCTTTTTTTAATATACATATATAATTGGGTTTGTTTTCATATGATGGAAGCAAATATGCTTATCACAGAAAATTTTTTAAAAGTTCAGGCAGCTAAAATGAACATTAAAAAAATAAAATTAATAAACTCATCCACACCAAGTCAACCATGGTTAGCAGGTTGATGTAGGCCTAGATAACCTTCTGTGCATATCTGTATGTGTAGATAGCAAGAGAAAGAGATGCACAGAGAATACACACACACACCACACACACGTCAACGTGTGAGTTAGAGTTCTTCATTATTGCAGAATGCAAATTTGAATGAATTTGAATTCATATATACACATATATGTACTACTTAAAATATATACATATATAAATTTTATGCATATTTTCATAGGTATTTAGTAGGTTTAAACAGGTATCTCACTAAAAAACAATACAGGATTACAGGAGATTCAGATGGTTTATTTACACAGGTGTATTCCTTATCCAGTACTACCATTTTTTTTTTTTTTTTGCATAGTGAGCTTGTAGAATGTTATAGTCCACAGCTGCTTTCTTTTCTTTACTCAGTATTTTTCTGCTTTGTTTTATCTTTGCATATCTTACATAAATCAACAGTAGCTTGTGTTTTCTGCTGCTTCTGTGTCATCCAAAGATTTATAAAAGATTGTCTCCCATTAAGGAAGGGGTTCTGTGACAAGTTGGTGCATCCATTTATGTGTCAGGAAACAGTGGAACTAAAGGATGTAATATTTACTTAATTATTTATCAAATAATAAGGCACCATTTATCATCTAATTGCATGTATTGTGATATTAAGATATGAATGGACAATGGTGAAAATTCTAGGCAGATGACTTCGATATCTGCCTAGAATTTTACACTCATATTTTACACTCATAATTATGTTAATTCTACCTTTGCCAAAATGCCAATATGTTTTGTATAATTTATATTACCAGCATAGTGTACATTACCAAGCAAATTTAGAAATGTCACTATGTTTGAAACAAAAGCTAAACAATACAAAAAGATACAAAATAGGAACTGAAAATCCCCCACAGTCCTACCTCCTGGAGAAGATAACACTGAATAATTTAGTATAAGCCTTTCAGAGCTTTTTCTAAGCACATATAACCATATCTACCAATATATGATTTTATTTAGTGGTTTTTACAAAATAAGGTCCTATTATACAGACTGTTCTGCAACTTAATTTTCTTAACAACACCATAAATGATTTTTCAAATCAGGACATACAGATTGATGTCATTTCTTTAAAGAGTTGCATATTCTTTTATCACATGTTAGGGCCTACAATTTATTTAGGTAACTTCTGTGGCATAATATTTGTGTTATTTTGGAGTTTTTATCATTACCAACAATGCAGTTTTGCACATCTTGTACCTATGTCTTTGAACAGTTATTTAATGTAGGCTGAATAGTTCAAAGTAGTCTTGCTTAGTCAAAGAATAAGCATGTTTAAATTTCGATGGTACCAAATTATATTCTAAGAAGACCGTGCCAATTTACTCTTCCTCACCTTCTGCAGCAACAGATCTTATCAATCTTTTAATCTTTGCCAATCTGCTGGTTAAAAAATAAACTTATTTCATCTCTCAATTTACAAAATTTCCTTGGCTAATGGCAATATTAACTCTATAATGCTGATCACAAATAATTTTTCCCAGTTTTATTTTGTCTTCTTCAATCTACAGGTTTGACCCAACAAGAGGTTCAACTTTTCACATAGTCAAGTGTATCTATATATTCCTTGTGGTGTCTGCTTTTAATAGCTTGCTGTGCAAGCCTTTTTACCACACCATGGTTGCAAAAACTTTACACATATTTTCTTCTAGTATTTTTATAATTTCACTTCTACATCAAATTGTTACTTCAGGGCCAGAAAAACAAAACAAAACAAAACAAAAAGGCAGACATGGTAGCTCACGCCTGTAATCTCAGCACTTTGGGAGGCAGAGGTGGGTGAATCACCTGAGGTCAGGAGTTTGAGACCAGTCTGGCCAACATGGTGAAACCCCATCTCTACTAAAAATACAAAAACTAGCTGGGCGTGGTGGTGGGTGCCTGAAATTCCAGCTACTTGGGAGGCTTAGGCAGGAGAATCGCTTGAACCCAGGGGGCAGAGGTTATAGTGAGCCAAGACCACACCACTGCACTCCAGCCGGGCAACAGGGTGAGACTCCATCTCAAAAGTAAAAATAAAAATAAAAATAAATTGTTACTTCATGGAGTATATATTTTGGTAGAAAAAGTGAAATAAGAATCCAACAGGCTCATACCCTGCATACTATTTTATAATCTTTTTCACATAACGCATTGTGATCATATTTCCATGTTAATAAATAGATTTCTATGATATTACTTTATACTGGTTCCAAATTTAATTAACCCTCTATTATTGGATAAATAGGTTGTTTACAACTACTTCAAACAGCACTGTGATAATCATGATCATGACTAAACCTTCATCCATTACCTTAACGATGCCCCTAATATGCATTTCAAACTTTTTATATCTTCTCTAAAGCCCAGACCTTGCCCAGTCTTCTCATCACAGTGAACTGTACTTTCTCCCATACTTTTGCTCAAACCAAAACCATAGAAATAATCTTTGATTTCTTACTTTCCCTCAACCTTCAACCCAATCCATCAGAAAAATCCCATCAGCTCTACCTCATTGCCCACTTAAATCCCATTCTTCTCACACTATCTACTCTATGCTATTGCCATTCTCGCCTGATGACTGCCATCGCCTCCCAGTTCCTACTCTTGACCACTACAATCCAGCTTCCAGACAGCAACCATAGTATCATTTTAGAATGTACATCAGATAAAGTCATTTCCCTGCTTAAAACTCTCTAATGGCTTTCTATGGTGCTTCAGGAAGTAAAATGTAAAAAGCCCTTACTACATCCTAGAAGGCCTCTGTCATCTGGGACCTACCTCTCTGACACAGGTTCCACCATTCAGTTCCTTGCTTACTGATTCTCAGACACTGACCTCCTTTCTATTTCTTAAACGGGCCAAGCTTGTTCCTAATTTACTGAAGGGTCTCTCGCCCTTGGCACTAATGACATGTTGGGTCCAATAATTCTTCATCATGGGGGGCTGTCCAGTGCACTGTAGGACATTTAGCAGCATTCCTGGTCTCTACCCACTAGATGCCAGTAGCACATCCCTGGTTGTGACATCAGAAAATGTCACTAGACATTGCCAAATGTTCCCTGGAGGACAAAATTGCCCCTGATTGAGAACCACTGAGGTAGGACCTTTGCACAAGCTGTTTCCTGTACCTGGAACGTTCTTGTCACCTGGATCTTTATTGCAAATGTGTTTTCCTGATATTCAAGACTTGGATCAAATGTCACCTCCTCAGAGAGGCCTCCTCTGTCATCCCCACCCACTAACAATCACCTACAGTCACATCACCCTGTTCTATTTTCATAAATGCTCTTATCACTGCCTAGAATAACCTTGTCCAGCGATTGGTTTACTTGTTTGCTGTTTGTCTCCCCTAGTAGGATGTCAGCTTCAGGCCAACAGTAATGTCTGGCATGGATGAGCAGATAGATGTTCAGGAAGTATTTGTTCATTGAAAAAAAAATGAATTCCCAAAAGTGGAAATCAAATATCTCTTTGTTGCTAAATCTAGTGGATACTTTAAAGTTATTGTGTTAATTCTCTCCAGCATTTGCCACTCAATCCCATTGGCTCCTGTGACCCTGTGTTCTCCTAGCAGACCCCACCTCTTGGGCTCTGTTTTCCAGTTTCCTTCCTCTTCTTCCTTGGCCCATCCCTGACACACTGCTCTTCAGAGAGTTCCAGCCTAGTGCCTCTTCCAATGCCACATCATCTAACAAGGTGACCTCAGCCACTCCTGTGATTCATCAATTACTATTTTCTCATGATTCTTCAGATGCAAGTAGCCACTGGGATGTCCCACAGGCCCCTTGAGTTCAATATTTCCAACCCAAACTCATCACTTCCACTAACCCCAAGTCACAACTTCAACAACCCTTCTGGGATGGTTAATTTTATATGTCAACTTGATTGTGCCACTGGGTGCTCATATTAAACATTGTTTCTAGGGGTGTCTGTAGGCAGGTTTCTAGGTGAGATTAGCATGTGAATAGGTGGACTCAGTAAAGAAGATTGCCCTCCCCAATGTGGGAGCTCATCATCCAATCCATTGAGAGCCTGAAAGAGAGCAAAAGGAACAGGAAGGAGTAATATGCCCCTTTTGCTTCCTGCCTGCCTGCTTGAACTGAGACCTCTCACCTCATCTTCTCCTGCCCTTGGACTAGGATTTATACCATCAGCTCCTCTGGTTCTCAGGTCTTTGGACTTAGACTGGAATTACATTGCCAGCTTTCCTGGGTCTCCAGATGATGGCAGATTGTAGGACTTCTCAGCCTCCATAATCAACTAAGTCAATTCCTCATAATAAATCTCTCTATAAATATGTATCTTGGTTCTGTTTCTCCAGAGAACCCTAATATATCCTTTCATCATACAGAGCCTAGCCTCCTGCTCATGAAGCATCTAGTTCCCCTACTGGACTGCGGCAAACCCTCCCAACAGTCTCTGTGTCATGGCCCTGCGCCTACACGATACATGTTCCTCAATCTTCTGCTGGAAACTCTCAATGGCTTCCCATTGCCCCAAGTCAAAGGTCCAGATTCCTCCCCATGCCCTCCTAGATCCTCTGTCTCTCCCACCACACCAACGCTCAACTATGCTCTCCCTCACTTCTGGGAAGACAAAGGCCCTTCTTCCCTTATCTGAAACACTCTTGCCTCCATCTCTCTGTGCCAGAATTCAGATAATATTAGAAGCTTCAGGAGCAGGAGGGTAGGCTCTGACTGATGAGAGGGCGTATTAGGGTTCTCTAGAGAAACAGAACCAAGATCTATATTTATAGAGAGATTTATTGTGAGGAATTGACTCCGTGGATTATGGAGGCTGAGAAGTCCCACAGTCTACCATCTGGAGGAACATTTTGGTTCGGATCTGATTCTCGTAAGGTTTTGAACCTCCTTTTAAAACAGTCAAGGCTGCAGACTCTTTCCTCCATTGCCTGTCCCCAAATAGTCTTTGCTTCAAACACAACTCGAGATAGCTCTTTGAAATCACTCATGGAGTTTTCTACTCTACCCTTTGACTTCCCAGGCCCCAATCCTAGTTTCTCTATTCCTCCCTCTACTCTGCACCACCTGAGATATACAAACAACTTTTTGAGGGTCTGGGGTTTGCATTTCCCAGCCAAGACTTTCGTTCAAGATTTACATTTTGCTGCCTCTGGATACATCTGGTGACAGTGACTATATATATTGGCAGTCCCCAAGTTGTGCAGAAGACATTCAGAGACAACATAATAGATTATCAAGAACAAATGAAGAAAATGCAATTTATTATGAATAACATATAATTAATAGGTTACATATTAAACAAGCATACAAAAGGAATGCAAACTGCCATCTGCTGCAGAGATGTCACTATTCAGCCTCTGTGATCAATCTACAGCTTGATGGTCACTTTCCTGTCAGTGCCTGGCATCAGCTTGACATTCTGTGTGGTATCATTTGGATCTGTGTCCCCAGCAAATTTCATGTCAAATTTTAATCCCCAGGGTTGAAGGTGGGGCCCTGGCCTGGTGGGAGGTGATTGGATCATGGAGGTGGATTTCTCGTGAATGGTTTAGCACCATGCCCTCTTAGTGCTATTCTCGTGATAGTGAATTCTCATGAGATCTGGTTGTTTAAAAGTGCGTAGCACCTCCACCTTCTCTAATCTCTTCTTCCAGCTCTGGCCATGTAAGACGCCTCACTCCCCCTTTGCCTTCCACCATGATTGAAAGTTTCTTGAGACCTCCCCAAAAGCAGATGTTGCCATGCTTTCTGTAGAGCCTGCAAAACCAGTTAAACCTCTTTTCTTATAAATTAGTCTCAGAGGTCAGGAGTTCAAGACCAGCTTTGCCAACATGGTGAAACCCCCATCTCTACTAAAAATACAAAAATTAGCTGGGAGTGGCAGCAGGCATCTGTAGTCCCAGTTACTCGGGAGGCTGAGGCAGAAGAATCACTTGAACCTGGGAGGCAGAGGTTGCAGTGAGCTGAGATTGTGCCACTGCACTCCAACCTGGGCAACAGAGTGAGACTCTGTCTCAAAAAAAAAAAAAAAAAAAAAAACACAGTAGTTATTTCTGAAGAGAGGAGGGCAAACGGGAGGAAGCTTATTTCAGTTCACCATACAATCAACTGCCAGACTTCAGGTGCCTGCCGTGGTGGACAGCGCTGGATTTGCCCAAGTTCATGGAGGCTCTGATTTCCTGAGGAATCAGGTGGTGTGGCCTGGGTACAAATTTGGACCCCTGAAAGACAGAGATGGGAGGGGCTCCTTTGGGTGTAACTGGTTCCTAGGAGACGTCCCACATGACAGAAACCACCCAGCTTGCCTTATTTTCTTGTGAACCTGTGGCCTCCTTGGGAGCTCCCGCCTTGTATATGCCTCCCTCCTTCCTGCCTGCAGTACCTGTTTCCTTCAGTTTTGCTTCTCTGGTCTCCCTGCTCCTAGCACAAGTATTAGCACAGTAAGCTTTTCTCCAGCTCTTTTTTCTAGGGAGCCTACACTAAGACAATATACTTCCACGTTCTCTGACCTCTTTACAATGATAATGTATTTAGATAACACGTGTGTAAGGATAAAACAAGAATAAGAGAGCTAAGGAGTTTGGTTTACCATAAAGAGCAGCACATATGTCACAATTATTCAAGGTGTTTTTCTGGAAGGATGCCTGGGTAGGGGAACTGCTTTCATCATTATTTTCCTGATATCCCCGGGGGACTGTGGGAACCGGATGTTTCTGTGTTGGACAATGTGGAAGGTAATGTCTGCACGGCTTTCTTCTGGGTCCCTCTGCCCCTCACAGGCCAGCTGGGTCAGATACTCCCGGCATTATCACACTCTCCAAAACCTCAGAACCAGCTCCCCTTGCCACCTCCTTCTTCCTTCTCTGCTCATGAAAATGGTGCACGTGTGTGCATGCGTGTGTGTATTTAATATTTAGATAGTTTCCGATTATTTTAACCGAGGGCTCAAAAAAGCAGCCCCAAGGAGCACCGCCAGAATTCCTCTCTTCTTAACAGTCAAGAGCATCTTGAGCTCTTTCTGAGATGAGGGAAAGGACAGGAGAGGTGGAAAGCTGAGCTGGAAGTTTAGCAGGGCCTAATGGCCTCCCCACTTCCTCCCAATTTAAATGCCCTAGAAACAGAAGATGCTGAAGGTGAAGATCTCCAGATTACATAGAGTGGGGATAGGAAAGGTTGCTTTAAAAAGTCAATGAATGAACAAATTCATAGACTTAGTGGCTGAAAGGCATTGTGTTTTGCAGGGTCACACTTCAAGTACAAAAAGTCTTGCCAGTTCTTTGCTCTCCTCCTGCCTCAGAGAATCATGGCTGTGTGCTGACTTGGAAGGGCGGGGCAGTGTGGAGTCCTGATTTGTCTTGGCTAAGTGTGTTGCGTACAATCAAAGGAAAACGTTTTACCTTCAGGGAGGTGCCTGTGCACTCTTTGTAAGCAATCCAAACGGGAGAATAGAGTCTTTCTTGGGCAATGTTTGCCTTGTCCCAGAAAATTGCCTTTTATTCTGACTCAGGAATTGTTTGAAAAGGTAGAACAAAACAATAGGCTGTGGGCCACAGAGACCTGGCTTTTAGGTGAAAGAAGATTTGGTCTCTCTTAGACAAGAATGCTGCGAGTCAAATATCCTCTAATTGGATAGGCTGGCTGTAGGAATTGCACTGGGGAATTCGTCCAAGGGGAGAGTTTAGCCAAGAGAAGTTTAACTGAGAAAAAGCCTGTGGTTTTTGATGTACAACTTAGTGGTCCGGATGAGCTGCTCTGAAATGGAGCACCTTTTCTTAAAGCCAGCCCTGATTGCAGTTTAAGAATGGAGTAAATGGGGGCTCTGGGATGCCCCCTCCATCAGGATCAGAAAAAGAAGCCCACTGGCCCTTCCTTTTGTCTGACATGACCCTGTTCCTGCTGACAACACTGGCAAGGTCAAAGCTTTCCTGGGCATGGTCCCACCTGCTCAGAAATTCTAAGTTTTTGAACTCTAAACAAGCCCAACAAAGAGTAGGATGTTCTGTAACAATATTTGAGAGTCTTCCTACTTTTTTGGAGAATTCTTTTGGAAACTTGAAAAGTGCTCTCCCAGGCCAGGTGCTGTAACCCCAGCACTTTGGGAGGCCGAGGTGGGCGGATCTCCTGAGGTCAAGAGTTCAAGACCAGCCTGGCCAATATGGCAACGAAACCCCGTCTCTACTACAAATATGAAAACTAGCCAGGCATGCTGGCGCACCTGTAATCCCAGCTACTCGGGAGGCTGAGGCGGGAGAATCACTTGAACTGGAGAGGTGGAGGTTGCAGTGATCAGAGATCATGCCACTGCACTCCAGCCTGGGCGACAGAGTAGGATTCCATCTCAAAATAAAGAAAAAGTGCTCTCCCAGAAAGCTGTTCCTTCAAATCTCTCCTATCTTCAATTCCAAGGTCACCCTTGTCCTGCTGATGTCTGACTTCCCTGCCCCTCCCCACTCAGCCTTAAATGTTGTGCCCATCACCTGCAGCCTCCACTTATCAAGCCCTGGAGCCAGGGCTGACCAAGGCAGGTAAGAGACTTGGAGCCTCGGGCCACCAAGAGATGGAACCTGGAACAGATTGTGCTGCCACCGATCCTTGGTGCCTGCAGAGGAGCCTGAACATCCTCATATCCACTAGGTCTTAACCTTCTGCCAACACCTGCCCCACAGCTGGGTGTCCCCCAATGCCTCCTCTGGGAGAATGGAGCTGACTGTATCCCCTGGTCAGAGCCTGGGGGTTTTTTCTAACTGAACACATTATCTAGACCCCCCAAATCACTCCCTACTGCCTGGGACTGCCTGTCGCCCTGTCCATCCTCCATGCAAGCCCCGTGGACAGCCACCCCTGCTGCACCACGCTAGGTACTCTATAGCTCAGAGGTTCTCAATCTTCGGTGTACACAGGAATACTTGGGAGCTTGTTAAAAATGAGAAGTCCTATCTCCACCACTGGAGACGCTGATTCAACTGCCTACCCCATCCACTGATCCCCAACCCTGGGGGATGTTGTGGAAAAGCTCTGGGAACCCAGCCTGTATAACCCTGCAGGGGTGAACCGACCCCCAGGCCAAGTCCTCTATGGCTCCAGTACCTTCCCCTGTGCTCCCCGCCAACCTCACCTCTTCATGTCCCAGCCTGTTTTGCAGCCAGTTCCACCAAGCCATGACATCATCTATAACTTATCCACATTTGTTCCCTTGCATCCAAAGCATCCTTCAGCTGCAAGACACGTGTTCTCTCTCAATTCAATGAGACTGTCTATTGCACTCCAACTTCTGATCTCAATGTATGTATAGGCTCCTACATACAGTGGGATGTTGATACATTCTGTATCTAATAGAAAATTATTCAGCCTTAAGGCAATATCTTTAAAGATCTTGCCATTTACTACATGGATGAAACTGATGACATTATGCTAAGTGAAATAAGCCACACACAGAAAGATACTGTATGATCTCACTAATATGCAGAATATTTTTTAAAAGTCAAATAAATAGAGAGAGAACAGTGGTTACTGGAGGAAGGGGGGAGGAGGAAGTGGGGAGAAGTAGGTCAAAGAGTGCCAAGTTGCAGTTGTGTAGGATGAATAAGCCTAGAGGTCTGATGCACAGCAGGAGAACTGTGGTTCATAACATTGTACAATCTACTGAAAATTTGCTGAGCGGTACATTTGAGATGCTCTTACTACACACACACAAAAGGTAACTATGGATGGCAATGGATATGCACCTTTGTTTGACTGTCGTAATCATATCACTATGTATATGTGTACCGAAACATCATGTTGTACACCTTAAATATAGGCAACAAAGGATAAATTTAAAATAAATAAATAATAAATAATTAAATTCTATATCTGTCAGTGACAAGAAGCTAATTTAAGGGATATACATTATTAAAGAGAAATATGGGTTGATATTTCAAGCACAATAAATGTTTAATGAACTGTCGTCACACAAAAATGAACAAATGGGTGAACCTAAGAAGGTAGAATATAATAAAATCATTTTACATTTGTCCCATGTGGTCTATCTTTATCCTTGTCACAGTACAGCAGAAAACATTTTGATCTGACACCAGAAGGAACTTTCCATCCACAACTTTATTTCAGATAAAGCCTGCAGAACCGGAACCCCATCTTGTGGGCAGAGAACTACGTATATAGCACACCCTCTTTACCCTGTACCCACACTGGCACCAACACCGTGCCAGTCCAATTCTGCTCCTGCTTCTTGGTGGTGGTGGGAGTGGTCCAGATTTTTCTTTAGGCTTGCCTCCCTCAGTCTCTCATCCCTTGCTGTGCCCCCTCTCCTGGTCTGTCATCTTTATTCACAAGACACAACATTAGGGCCTCTATTAGCATAGAGAACGACAGCGAGAAATACAGTATGTAGAACAAGCCTTCTGCTTTCTCCTTTCTCTGCAATTATCACTCAACTGCCTCAGTAAACAACAAAATTGTTCTCCACACACATCATTACCGCTTACAAGATTAAAATAGTCTGGAGGTCAGGAAGGCGAACACAGGTTAGTTTGAGTTTTTGAAATGAATTGCTCTCCCTGGCTAAGCTTTCCCTAACCCCTTCTTTCCTGGGGAAATTAAGGATAAGAGGCCAGCCTGTCAAGCTAGCAGTTCCCTCCTTACATGGGAAAAGATTTGAGAGAGAGACAGAATGAGAAACAGACAGTTCATTGCAGCCTCGGGCTGGGCTGGGGGACACAGGCTGGGAAGCTGGGCTCACATTCAAGGTCTCTGCACTCTCAGCCACACCTTCCTGGGCCTCGGCACCCTCTTGGACCCCTGAGGCTTTAGTGCATCCTCCACAGGCATGCAGATGCTGGATTCTACCTGCAAGAGCCACCGACCAGGTCCAAAATAGGGAGTCCTCGGTGAGCAGCTTCCCCATTCATCTCTCCAGATTGTAGTCTTTTTTTGAGATGGATTCTTGCTCTGTCGCCCAGGCTGGAGTGCAGTGGCATGATCTCAGCTCACTGCAACCTTCACCTCCTGGGTTCAAGCAATTCTCCTGCCTCAGACTCCTACAAGTAGCTGGGATTACAGGCGCCTGCCACCAAGCCCAGCTAATTTTTGTATTTTTAGTAGAGACGGGGTTTCACCATGTTGGCCAAGCTGGTCTTGAACTCCTGAACTCAGGTGATCTACCCACCTTGGCCTCCCAAGGTGCTGGGATTACAGGCATGAGCCCCTGCACCCGGCCATAGTCTTGATTTTATTATCCACCCAACCCCTGACAAGGTGGGCATAAGCTTTGCATACCACCAGGTCAGTATAATTAACGGCCAGACCCAACAGGCTAGAGCCAAAAGCATCCTTACAGACCACAGCCCGTGCTGCACTCCAGGGGCTCTGGGTGTGCTGCGCTCCTTGGGAACAATGCCCTGGAGCGGGGTCACACCACGGAAGCCTCCAATGCCATGGACATGGCCTGCTGGCCTTGTTAGCTGCTGATCTCTGATAATGGGCTCTCCCTCCAGATGAAGAGACATTTTCTATGACCTTGAGATGTGTCCTGAAAGGATGAGAATCAGTCATGAATGAATAGATTTAGTTTGGCCATTGTTCTATACCTGGCATAAAGGTGACAGGGTGGATAAACTCAAATGACTCCCAGGACCAGAAAGTTAACACATGTGTGAGCTCTGGTGAACTAGAGACACACCCAGCTGAAGGCCTTCAAACTCAAGTTTAGAAAATGTGCTAGCCAAACAAAAGACAGCTGAAGACCAGGTTCAGCCTCCTGGCATCCAGTTCGTGATCCCTGGACTAGAAAAAAAAAAAAATAGGAAAAGCAAGAGATGAGAATAAACAAAGGCAAACTGTTTTATTCTTCTACTGACTAGCAGCCACATCCTCTCTCTGCTCTGAAGTGTCTTCCAGACTTTGAAAAATGATCCCCATCAAAGGAACATGTTTCCAGGATGTTTTTCTAGGAATCAGAATGCCCTCCACCAGCCAGCCCCTCTCTCTTCTAAGCTCCTTTGGGACCAGAGACGTCTTATGAAGTGTCTGGCCGACATTAGAAGGAAATCTGCCGCCGCAGCCTGGAGGGTTTTCTTCTATTGAAACTAGTTGGCATCGGCCATAACAAAAACCGCATGAGTTTGGAGTTATTTACATGGTGTTGTAACGGCAGCGTGGACCAGCCCAGTCTTCTGGTATTCTGTCCTGATGCCTGGCAAAGATGGAAATGAGGAGACACACGATGACTGCGTCCCAAGTGGTGTTCTGTGTCTGTGCCTGCTAAAGGCGCTAACAAAGAAGCCAGCCTTTGCCTCACACCATCATCACCGGTGCCCTCTGAGATGTAGGGCACAGGGTGAGGGGATGATGAGTTAGGTATCAATCACATCCAATTAGGTTGGAAGTAAATGGGGCCCTAAGCACAGGGTGCACCCAGCTGGAATGATTCCTGCAGCTGCTCCCAGCAAAGATATTGTTCTTCCATAGAGACTCCTAACAGGCTTATGGCGGCAGGGCAGGGCAGGGTGCGGGGAGAGGGGGCAGGTGGGAGAAGTAGCAACAGGGGTTGGAGGCCAGGAAGGGAAGGGAGCGGACTGTCAGGCCTTAGGGACTTGGATCACATGTGAGTTCCATATGGTCTGGTCCAGTAAAAATCATTAAAACAATGGTTGTGAGGATTTGGGATCTAATTAAATAATAGATTATAGTTAATTGATTTACTAATGTTTTCTTCTGATGTCAATCAAAGGCATCTTTTCTGTTTCTTTTCCTTGTATTTTTGAAAAGTAGGAAAACTCCAAGGACAGGGGAACAAGAAGGAGGGTAGTTCCCTCGTGTGTGCATTTGAGATTCAGTTTGAGAATCTGTTAGAAAACACTGGGAAACTGAAAGCTATGAGGAGGGAGGGAAAGGGCAGATGGAGTCAGTCGGTAAATATCTAACGCCATGAGCTCCCTCGTGCCTCCCACACCATCATCCGGCTGCCCTGGCTCCCAGAACCCTGGTGGGCACAGTTGGAAACCACCGTGGCACCTGCCAGGTCACCAGCCCACCAGACGCCCCCCATCCCACCATGGCTCCTGCACCTCTGCCCCAGACCCTGGCAGACACTCAGTGTCCCCCTGGTCCCCTGAGGGGGTGGCTGCCTGAACAACAGCCTGCACTTTCCCAAGGTTGCCCTTCATGGCCACCCATGGTAGCTACAGCCTCCATAGTACACAGCACAAGTTAAGTATGTTGAATATCACCCCCAGGGAAAGGGCTAAAATAGGAATGAGTTGGCCTAAGGAGACTTCATAATAGAAACATAAAAAGGCCACGGTTAATAAATGTATATGGAGACTATTGGGGGAAATGTAAGAATTGACATGAAATTGATGTGATTGGAAAGGCATCAGCTACAAAAGAGCCAGAGAAGAGACAAATATTTTCTTGATCAGATAAAGGGTGAGATTGATAAAGTTTAGATGATATGAGCTACCTTAGCCCAGAAATGCCTATCAGTCCAACCTTGAGACAACTTCCCAGCATTTTTGTGGCTTAAAAACAACAAAGAGAGATAATCTCATTTCACTCAGCACCTCGAAAGAACTCTCTGGTGACATGGTAATATGAAACTCACTAATCAAATGCCTTGGGGTAAGTCAGCCTCCTTCACTTTACTGACAAAGTTCTATCATCTGTAAGAGGAAGAAGAATTTCTAACCTGAGTCAACCAATTTAAAATCAGTGATCAATGGGCTGGTCTGTGTGCTTGAGGATGGCACATAACTTTTTTCTTGTTTGGCAGTATACAAGGACAACAAAAAAGTTCCAGGGGAGGTAAGGTTGTCCTGTTAAACCATAAGATTGATGCAAGAAAGACCACAGTAGAGAGCCAAAGTCTCCAGAAAAAGACAGAATGACTCCCAAATCTATAAGACTGAACCAAACAGATGAAGCTAGATCATGCCATCAGAAAAGAAGTTGGCACATTTCAAGTTCATCAGAGCTCGTGGGCCCTATATCCCATATTTGGCCATGATTCTTCAGCCTCTTACAACCTGTGGCTGTTAAACCATCTAATTAGTGCACCTCGTTCCGATTCCAAGCTCCTCACCAAACAATCTTCTATTGACAATTGGCATGAAGATTGTTCTATAGGAAGAGATAGGTGAGAGCCATTACAATGTATTTTATCTGCATGATAGTCGCATTTTTCAGTATCTGATTTGATCCACAAGCATATACATTTGTTTAGAGCAAATTTTCTCAAGCATTGGATCTGCTGTCATGATCCTGGCTGGATCAGGCTTTGAACCATAAAGCTAGGGGTAAACCCTCGATCTTGGGGAGGCCTTCAATACCATTATCATTGGAGTCAGGGAGCTTCCCTGGATACAACTCACTCTAGACCTTCAACTCACATCTGTAACTCCCACTTGAGTTCTTTGTTTTCTAGATGTGTGTTGTGTGTTGGGCTGCTTTGAGCCTCATCTCCCTAGGTGATTTTCCTAGGGACAAACACCTTGCACCATGACTCCGGACACTAAGCCTCACTGGGGGTCTCTGTAGCTCTTCATGACTGCTCAGGCTCCCGTTAATAACCAGATCCTGCTGCCTGCCAGTGTCTGCCACGTTCCTGTGTCAAGAGGACATACTTTGTAAGATGTCTACCTACGGGTTATTTTTTTCTCTTTGGTCAGTCACCCAGTCACTCTGAAGATTAAACGCATAACCCAGGTTTCTGCACCCCCAGCTGTGGTCAACTGAGTGAAAACAACTCTAGTGCAGATGCCTTGAATATCCCTGACTTCCAACCATCTTATATGGGGCAGAGTCCCAGAGAGACAGTGATGGCCTCCAAAGTTAACAGAGTGTTGTCAGCCCCTTTTTCTCTCCAATCAGGCTCTTACGTGCTCACCTGGATGGCAAGTTCTCCAGGGATGTGAACAAGTGCTTTCTTTCAGCCTACTACTCATGTCAGTATCCCCAGTGCCTAAGAGGGTGCCTGGTACATAGCAGGGGCTCAGTAAGTGATTTGGAGTGAGTGAATGAATGAATGCAGGCAGTGTTTCTTTACCTTGCCTCTGCCTCGAAGTCATTCACAAGCACAACATGTCCTGGGAGTAACAGCTCTCATGACACAAAGGGATTCTCAGTGGTATGGGAGGGAGAGAGGAAGTCAGTTGCAAATCAAAACATCTAGGGCCTTAAGTTTAATAACCCTCTCCCCCCTCCCCCAACACACACACATGCACACATCGCAGGAGATCCTAAAATGGCCACACTGACCCTTTGGAAAGAGACTAAAAGGAAACACTTGTTGGCTTCCTCCATAGAGGCATCCCGCCCACCTTGGACAAAACCAGGCAGAGCCTGGGGAGCAACCAGAGAAGAAGCGTGCCGACTCTCCAAGGCTCTGCTCCTTCTCATCCACCCACACGCAAGGAGCCTCAC
Source organism: Pan troglodytes (assembly GCF_028858775.2). Classification (NCBI taxonomy): domain Eukaryota; kingdom Metazoa; phylum Chordata; class Mammalia; order Primates; family Hominidae; genus Pan; species Pan troglodytes. The sequence continues at coordinate 151,197,695 of NC_072404.2, read as the reverse complement.
TCACTCACGGCACCGGGTGTTTGCCATTTCCTGTATGGAAAATGGTTACTGTAATTTTGTTTTCAAAGAAATAAGCCTCCCACTCAAACACGCCATGCCAAAGGAGAAGCCAGGCTCGCGAGAGCCCACTACAGGGCTCTGCATGGAGCGGCATTTCCTTCTTGCCAGAGACAGTGCCTGTCTGCTCCTCCTCCTTGTGGTAGAAGCCCACAGCTGCCCGGCCTTGGGAATCCAGGCTGAGCCCCCAGGTTACTCCCACTACGGCTCTAGGGACATGGAGGTACACTGAGAGCCTTTGGGGTCCCAAAAGATGGAGACAAAAGAAGGTCAATTTTGAAGTGAAATTCCCCGGAAGGGAATCCAAGAGGAGGCTCCAGGAGCTCTGCCCCCTAGGTACAGTGAATACCTAGAGCAAGGAACTGTCAAATGCCAAATCAGGACCAAGGACCCACTGGCCTATGTCCCCACTGTCCTTAATCTCCAGCCTCTGGGATCCCCAAGGCCCCCTGGATGTGGGAATGGCTGGCATGTCACAACCTCAAGCTGTCCTCTCTCGCACCTGTCACCACAGCGACACCCATGAAGCAGCAGAAATGTGCCCCGAAAGCATGGCACAAAGCTGAGGTGAGGCAGGAGGAGGGAAGGCAGTTGTGGGGGTCCACTCACGTTTGGCATTTAGTCCAAACACCTGGGTGACATCCTAATCCCTGCTGCTTCTCTGAGCTCTGTAAAGTCCAGGCCATTATTTTCTTAGGGATAAACACCTTGCACCGTGACTCCGGACACTAAGCCTCACTGGGAGTCTCTGTAGCCCTGTGTGACTGCTCAGGCTCCCGTTAATAACCAGATCCTGCTGCCTGCCAGTGTCTGCCACGTTCCTGCGCCAAGAGGAGTAGAGGAAGATCCTGTTCCCCAAGCACATCAGCGAGGCTCTGACCCACCACCTGTAACAGGCTGCCCGGACTTGCAAATCCATGAGAGGAGCAGCCGCTAGTCATGGAGTGCTCACCACACACCAGGCCCAGTGCTAAATGCTCAAAGCGTCCTCTCCCTTGGATGTCGAGACTCTCATTATGCCCTTTTTATAAGTGAGACTTTGAAGGATTGAGCCTGTACTCTCACAATGACCTTCACCCCTCTGTCAAGTAGAGGCAATTTATAAAACTAGGATTTGGAACTAAGTTTGTTGCTACAGAGGGAGTTTTATCCCACATATAGAAATACAAGAACCCCTTGAGAAGCCCTCCCTGCATCCCTCACTGCATCTAACTAATTAAATCAACATTTTCAACAGCCTCCCTGCTCCTGGCACCACCTTGACCTTTGTTAGCATCTCCCCGGGTGCTGGTGTTCAACATTTGCCATCAGAATAGTAGTGGTCTGAGGACCCGGTGCTGCCGGACACTGGGTCTCAGCCTGACCTTTGAGAACAGATGACTGTTTACTCACTGACTCCCCACCAGACACAGGAGACGGGACTCCCTAAGACGCTTGCCTTACAGGCAGCGAGAATACCCCCAAAGCAAAGCTAAAAAGGGATCTGTCTTCAAGGATGCTGGAGCCCTCCTTTTTTTTTTTAAGGAAGAAAATAAAAATGTGCTAAAAAGTGCTGAGAGGATTGAATTATAACGCATCAGAAGGAAAAGAGAATCTGCAGTTGTCCTTACGCTCGTCAGCCTGTTCAGTAATGAGTGTGGAAGTGAGAAGAGGGAAGCAACTGGAAGAACTCCACACGACCCACAGAAACCTGGCCCTTTGCAAATGCTGAGCTGGGCCTCCTTCTCTCAGGATGCTGTAGAGCAGAGGCTCTCAGTGAGATCCCTGGACCCACAGCAGCAGCAGCAGCAGGGAGCTTGTTAGAAATGCACATTCTCAGGCCTCATCCTAAGCCATACTCAATCAGAAACAGGGTGGCCGGCCTTGCAGCCTGTGGTTGCTCACTTGAGAACCTCTGTTGTAGGGGAAAAGAAGTACCTGGGATATATTTACAGCTTCTTTACTCTTGCTGGAGCTGCAACACAGCTGCAAAGCCATGAGCACAAGCCAAGGAGAGCCTATGCCATTGGTGCAGATCATGACTGGGTCAGCATGTTGAATCCCAACTTCTTGAGTCATCTCCAAGGTGAATGTGTTGCTTCCCCAACCCAATTTGCTCCAACCTTTTGAAAGTCAGTTTTCTGGCCACACTCTGCCTCTTGCTCCCTTGCCAGGCAGATGGGAAGTAGGATTCCCCAAGAGGATCAGGAACAATCTCGTCGGACTAAATTAAGCCAATTTTCATCAAATGCCTAAAACTACCCTTGGATCTTCACAGGACCTTGAAAAACACTGGCTCCTGTTCCTTTGTCTTACTTCTTGCATCTTCCCAGAGCACAGCACAGCCTGACTCAATTCTTCTGACATAAATATGAATCATAGACTCTCCATAAGTATCAGCCCTGATAGGGACACAATCTCTCCCAGTGAGAGATGTCCCATAGCATCATTTTGTCCAATCATCCATTTCCACTGATGGCTCAGAAATCACATCCGTGCCTTGTTATTGAAATGTACAGTTTGACATTGTTTTAGTACAAAGACAAAGCCACACTGTAAAAGCATGTATTCGGCAAATCATTGGTCAGCACAGACATCGGTATCCCCAGGACTCCCTGCGATACAGCAGGAGGGGAGAGCCATTCTCTGTGGGTGATTTGCCTATTTTCTCTTTAAGGGATAAGAGAGAAGTTCTGGCTTAAGGGCCCCCAATTTAAATGTATGTCACCATCATCTCACTGTTAAATCAGCTGTCAGCAACCACTCTCAGACTATGTGAAGTCACATTCTTTGACAAAGCTTACGTAGAAACGGTGACCTTGTGACTCTAGGGAGCCAACGACATAGAGAGGCGCCCACAGTGGGGCCTGTGAGCAGCTGCTGATGACCAGATTCTACCTGTGGCTGGGATTCAAGGAGGTCAGTGAGATTGGCTCTGTCTCCAGTGATGGGACTGTCCATGTGGTGGAGGAAGGCTTAACTGGCAAGTTCACTGGGGGTGGGAGTGACACCGATACAACCTCTGCCGGCCTTGCTCTTTCCCCCAGCAACTAGGAGCCACTCATTTTCCCCTGCAAAGAAGGAACTGAGCAGGTGGCTCATTTGCCTAACTCGGAGTCCTCTGAATTCTCCAGATGCAGGCCGTCTGCCATTCTTCTGCACAGGGGACGGCCACAGGGTCTGGAAGCAAATTACCTTTAATGAGCCTAGAAGGATCCCTTCTGGGACCAGCCTGCTCTCCATATGCCAGACCCCTGCTACATCAAGTTCTCTTTCTTCTCCACCCCCAGAAGCACCTCCTTTTGTGCCTCATTTAAAGAGTCTGAAAGGCAAATGGCTTCTGGGCCTCTTCTACCTCATATCCTGCGCTCATTAACAGAGACAAAGAGGGACTACGGGAAAAGTCACCAAATACAAAACACACTTTTAATGGGAAACCAAATATCGTATGTTCTGACTTCTAAGTGGGAGCTAAGCTATGAGGACGCAAAGACTTAAGAGTGATATAATGGACTTTGGGGACTTGGTGGGGGACAGGTTGGGAGAGGAGTGAGGGATAAAAGACTATATATATGGGGTATGGTATACACTGCTCGAGTGACAGGTGCATAAAATCTCAGAAATCATCACTAAAGAACATTTCCATGCAACCAAAAACCACCTGTACCCCAAAAACTATTGAAATAAAAAACTAATTTTAAAAAAACTATATTTTTTGTTTTCTGTTTAATAGTCACTCACGCCTGGGCACAAGCATTTAGCAAGCTGGGCTAGCCTCTACACAAAAGGACAATAGAACCTGATTGAAATAAACATTTATTTATTCAATAAATATTTATAAAACACAACTTTAAGGCATTATGCTAGGAGTCCCAAAGTAAACTAATGCTGAGCAAAACTAACATAGCCCTTTCCTCACTGAACTTCAGTGCAGAGAGCAGACAGGCATTCAACAAGAACATAAACAAATGTATGTGTGATTTCAATGCACGCTAAGTGCCAGGGAGAAACAAAGCACAATGATGGAGCCAAGAGGAGGAGATCACTCAGGGAAGGCCTTGCTGAGGAGGAAACATTTAAGGCAAATCCTGAATTATAAAAATAGGCCAGCCATGCAAGCATTCAGGAGGAAAAGTGTCCCATGCAGAGGGAACAATGTGTCAGAAGACCAGGTATGAGAAGTGTTGCATGAATTTAAGGAATACAAAGCAGCCAGAGTGGCCCAAGCGACATGAGTGAGATGGGGGGGAATAGAACAAGATGGAATTGGAAAGGTGGGCCTGGACTGGATCAGGGGAGATGGGGTTGGGAAGGTGGGCAGGGCCTGGATAAGGGAGGACCCTGATAGCCATACTATGAGATCTGGACTTTTTTCCAACATGTACTGGATCACCATTGAAGGGTTTTAAGAAGGAGCATTATATGGTATAATTTATCTTTTTTAAAAAATATCTAGGCTACTCTGAGGAGAAAAAATAAACTGAAGGAACTGGAGAGAAAGCAGGAGACAAGTAAGCAGCTGGTGTGGTTGTCTTGCTGAGAAATGCTGCTGTCTGGAATTCTGCATTAGCAGCAGAGATGGAAGGGAGTGGATGTATTTGAGATATCTGGGTGACATGGAAGAGGAAGAAATCAAAGACCATATAAGATTTCTGACCGGGACAATTAGATGAATGAGGGTCCCAGTAGAGATGGGGCTGAGCACTCTGATGACAAAGGCTGTGCCTGTTGAGAAACAGAGGCAGGGGTCAGGCATACAGAGGGCTGCTCTAAGCATGCCTGTGCGGAGTTAGTCCATGTGCTGACGCCCACCAGCAGTGCCCCAAACGTTCCTTCCTCATTGCTGGCCATTAGCCAGAACATGGCAGGGAACTCGCAACTCCACGTCTCCTGGCTTCAGCAGCTCTAGCAAAACAAAACCAACTTTCTGCTTTCAACATTTGGTGTTGAAACACAAACAGAAACATCTCAAAAAACACCATTCAATTGGGTTTCCCATTATTCACACAGATTTGGTTGCCTTCTTGCTCATGATAGCCCAAGAACTAGCAGTAGGCCAGGCTTCTATATGGAGTTACTTGTTGACTAAGGAAATGAGAAGATCTACAGCCTTCAAGAAACCTGGTAATCACAGACGTAAGGTTTCTACATCTGCTCTCCCTGGTTCCACTTTATGAACCGTCCCTCATTCCCATCTCTAAAATGCATGAGCCCTTAACTTGGACACAATTGTGAATATCATGGTGCCCAAAAAGACATGTAGTCTGACTTATATAATAAACCCAAGAATTCAACCAAGCTTTATTACTTCTCTCCCAGCAGGTATAAATCTTTAAATTTTTATTGTACTTGCCTGTCTGTGTGTTATCTCTTCTACTAAATGCTTTGAAGGCAGGGTCTTTGGCACGGTCTGGGACTCTCTAAAACTTGCTCGGGCTTGCTCACTGGAGGGAGAGGCTTAATAGACAGTTTCTGATGATGATGTCACAAATCTCCAATGCCACTGTCAATTGGGAAGTTTAATTCAGATCTGTCCTTGGAGGTGAGCTTAAGTGGAAAAAATTGTAGGATCTCCAAGGTATCATCCATCCCAGCCAAAACAGCATTTCCTGTTCACAACTACCTAACATAAGTACCAGATATAAAATCATGAAGTCAAGGAGGTGCAGTAAGGAGTGCAGGAGCAGGCTCTGTGTCATGCTTCCTGGGCCCAAATCCCAGCACTGTCTCTTACTAGCTTTGTGAACTTAGCAACTTACTTGATTTCTTTGGACCTAGTTTTTTGTTGTTGTTTTTTGTTTTTTTAATCTTTAAAATGGTGATAATGTTAGGATTATTATGAGGATTGAATGAGATAATAGGTGTAATCAGCTTACAACAGTGCTCAAGAAGTGATCATGGGGCCAGGCACAGTGGCTCACACCTGTAATCCCAGCACTTTAGGAGGCCAAGGCAGGTGGATCACTTGAGGCCAGGAGTTCAAGACCAGCCTGGCCAACATGGTGAAACCCCATCTCTACTTAAAAAAAAAAAAAAAAAAAAAAAAAGCTGGATGTGGTGCTGCACACCTGTAGTCCCAGATACTCAAGAGGCTGAGGCAGGAGAATCGCTTGAACCCAGGAGGCAGAGGTTGCAGTGAGCCAAGATCGTGCCACTACACTCTAGCCTGGGCAACAGAGCGAGACTGTCTCAAAAAAAAAAAAAAGAAGAAGTGATAATGGTGATGATGATGGTGATGGTAAGAGTGATGGTGAGGATGGTGGATGATAAAAACCTTGCTCATGGGGAGCTGGAACCAAGCTGAGATGCTTCCAGAGAGTCGCTGAGCCTGTGGAGTGCTTTGGGCAGGTTTTGAGTGGGGAGACCTAATGAGAATGGAATGATTTATGGCAACACAGGACTTTATGAGCAGTGCTTTGCAGAAGCCATCTAACCACAGCTGTAACTCATGTTGGCCCAAAAGATATCACAGAACATGGAGCAACAATAACTTCCACTATTTCCTTCATTCTCTGATGCCAGAAACAAATGTGACCATGAGGCAGCTCATCCCTATAGCCTTTCTGCCATCTTTGGTTAATGCCCTGCTCCCTGCCTTGTCTCTCTGCCTCTTTTAGATCCATTTACAGAAGATGACTTTTAGATGCTACTCCTGTATTCCTCAAGATAATGAGGAAATGCCTAATTACATATTAACCTACCAAAACAAAAGACTAATTAGATGACCAGGCCATTAATAACACTAGCATGAGAATACAGACCAAGAGCGTTATCCAAAACCCTGTTTCTCAGAGGAAAAAGAAGAGGAGAGGCTGGAGCATAAATTCTGGGCTTCCACAGAGCCCCAGTTGGAGGGTTCTTGCATTGTCTTCTAGCAGACACCTTAGCTGGATGGAGGACACTGTCACGACTGCCTGTCATGCTTGTCCCTGCCACTGGCCATTTGATCGATCCTGTCTCATCCCCTTCTTGACTCCTGGGGAAGACTCCTGATCCCTTGCTTTGTTTAAACACCCCTCATCCACTTTTAAGATATCAGAGCAGGAACAATGCATGAATCCATTTACTTCAATCCCCCTCTTCCAACTGAACAAGAGTTTGCTCCTAACCTACAAATGCTCTTTGACAGAACTAGACTTTACTCCTCCATCAAAACCCTCTTGCCATCAGCCAGCAATCCCTAGACAATTCCAGACAGAGAATAAGGGAGAAGAAACCTTCCCAAGTGGCCTCCTGTCCAGGCAACTCTGAAACAAAGCAAAAGGTGTGGATTTGATGAGAGATCACAGATTCCAAAGCTGAGTTAAGAGTGTAAATGCCAGCCACCCTCTATGAGCAGCTGTTCCCTGTCCCATGCAAGATATGACAGAGAGATGTGCCCCATGACACTGGCCAACTACGGCTTCAAGACATCCCAACTCAAGGAGCAACCTCAGCCAGGGAAAGTATAAACTCCACTCATAAGAAATTGGCGGAATGAAGCTTGCAAGGAGGGGAATCCACGAGACCTGTCAGAAGCTGCTCCTCGGTGTAGCACGCTCCACCTTACACACACACACACACAGACACACACCATTCACAAACCCAGACACATGTACTGACTTTCTATATGCACGTGATGTCAAGGACTCAGCATTAGAAAAGCCTGTGTTTTGGGCTGCTTTTCCAGTAGAATCCGGGAATTATATCTTGAGGATATTTTATATAGCTAATGCAAATTCAAGTACATGCATTTTGAGTAGGAGGAGGGACAGGGAAAAAGAGAAGAAATTGCAGGGTAATTTGTCCTCCAGTCTACTACGGAATCATGAGCTCCACTGTCAGCCTCAGTTCCCGTGGGTCCTTTACAATGTGAGCGGCTCATAATGCTGACGTAAAGCGACCACTGTCTTGGCTTGCCTGGGACTTTGGTGTTTCCCAGGATGCAGAACTTTCAGTGCTAAAACCAAGACGGTTTCAGGCAACTGGGACAGCTGGTAACCTAATCACAGTCTGTAATTCCTGTGTTTAAAGATCCTTTTCTATATTTAATATGCTGTGGGGCCAGGCGCAGTGGCTCAGGCCTGTAATCCCAGAACTTTGGGAGGCCAAGGCAGGCGGATCACTTGAGGTCAGGAGTTCAAGACAAGCCTGGCCAACATGGTAAAACCCTGACTCTGCTAAAATTATATATATACAAAACCTCCATGGTGGCGCACACCTGTAGTCCCAGCTACTCAGGAGGCTAAGGCAGGAGGATGGCTTCAACCCAGGAGGTGGAGGTTACAGTGAGCCAAGATCATGCCACTGCACTCCAGCCTGGGCAACAGAGCAAGACTCATTCATATTACACACTGAATATTACTTTCTGCATTAGACATTCATGACACATAATTTACCACAGGATTTTACACATTCAAGGGTTTTATGGTAACATCAGAGATTTTTCAAAGACGGTTTTGAATCTGAGACTTTTCCCTTACCTGATTGATGACTTTGAAGCCCACATAAGAAGTTCACCATAGAGGGACTGGGCCACTGAAGCCAAGGCTCAGAGTGAAATCCCAGGCACAGAAGAGTCTCACTTTGTGGGACGCCAACAGGGCCATGCACACAGCCAATGTCATGAGTGGCCCAGATTCAAATGCTAATGGCTCTCCCCAGCCAAGGGAGCTGCCTGTCCAGCTGCCAGCTGAGCTGTCGGCAAGGGGGACTCTCTGTGAGGTTCTAGGTACATTACCAGTCCCCTCTGTGTTCTCAGCATCTCATAGCTTAAAAAGTTTTAAAAACACGTGGCCAGGCACAGTGGCTCATGCCTGTAATCCCAGTGATTTGCAAGGTGGGATGATTGCTTGAGGCCAGAAGTTTGAGACCAGCTCTCGGCAACATAGTGAGACCTCATCTCCACAAAAAAAAACTATTAAAAAATAAAACATTTTTAAAAGACCACACTTTATGGCAAACACTGAGTTATTTGATGTGGAAGTCTTTTTACAATATGAATGTGATGTCATTCATATTGTAAAAAGCATGATATTGCCACAGTCCCATCCCTCTGCCTGCATCTCCTCCCCAAACCCCAAACCACTGGGGCTAACCAGGGAGAGCAGGCCAGTGGCCTGCACCCACAAAAGGAGAATTGGAGTCTATAAATGGACATAAGGCCTGGGTGGGCGGGCTCGCTCCGTTCCAGACCCAGAGCCCCTGCCTATCTTGGGAAGGGGAGCTCTATGAGAAATCAGCTATCACAGAGCAAGTCCAAGGTGAAATAGTTTATGATTATGCAAAGTCACAGGCTGATGCTGGTGTGTGGAGGTGGCAGTACCTGAGCTGCATTTTGAAGACGGGGTAGGATAAGGATTAGCACATGGGACAGGACAGGGGAAGGGATTCGAGGCAGGGCAACAGTGTGACCAACCTCAGGGACAACAAACATTTCTCAAGTGCCTACTCTGTGCGAGGGGGCTGTGATAGAGGCTGGGGTTAAGGGAAGGGCCAGGCACTGTGTCTCCCTGGAAGCTGCTAAATGCTCTCCTCCTTGGCCTCTCTTGTCTCTTCCTCCCACTTCTCTGCATCTCAACCACTCCCCTGCATCTCAACCACTCCCATCCTTGATGTCAGCTTCATCTCATCACTGATGGCTTCAGACCCTCCAGTGATTCTCTTTGGCGTTTTTAGACCAAATGTGAGCTCAGCATTGTGCTACAGTGCCTGGCCAGCTGCAGTCACCACACCTTCCCATACACTTTGCTCACACTTCTCAGAAACCACCTGCACCCCCGTGGGTGCTTTAATGACTGAAATGCAGAGAAGCAGGAGGAAAGAAAGCAGTAGTGGAAATGCTGGGCTCAGCACCTCAGGGAATTGCTTTTAGGACTCGGCTCTGCAGCCGCTTAGCCCTAGGGTCTTGGGCAGGTCACTAACCTCTTGGGCCCTCTCTCCTCATTCAGAGGGGAGAAGCGTGCTCTTATTGGGCACTGACTCAGCTCAATACGCAGGACATATTGTTTGTGTTGCTTCATTTAATCCCCACAATGGCCTTGGAAAGTAAACCTTCATGCATCTATTTTACTGTAGACCAGGGAGTTGAACCACTTAATCTCCAAAGGCCCTTTCAATTCTAAGATTTATGATTCCATAAAAGAGTTTAATTCTGAGGCTCAGTAACAGAAAGAGGGCAAGAATATTTCCTGTATTAGTTATCTACAGCTGCATAATGAGTTACTCCAAAACTTCCCAGCTTGAAACAACAAATGGTAATTATCTCCATTTTCCATGGGGCAGGACCCAGAGTGCCTTACTTAGCCGGGTGGTTCTGTCTCGGGGTCTCACAGAAAGTGGCAGTCACTATATCAGCTGGGGCCACAGTGCTACAGAGCTGCAGGATCCACTTCTCAGCTCAGTCACATGGTTTCAGGCCAGTCTCCGGGTCTCACTGGGTGTTGGCTGGAGGCCTCAGTAACTGCCCATGTGAGCTTCTCCCAAGGGCTGCTCACAGCATTTTCCCGGAGTGAGGGATCCAAGGGAAAGAAAGAACGTGAGAAGTCCCAACGCCTTTTATGACCTAGTCACTGTCACACATTATCACTTGCACCTTATTGTATTCATTACAAGTGACTCACATAGTCAAAGGGTGGGGAATTCAGTTCTACCTCCTAAGGAGATCAAGAAATTTGTGTCATCTCTTTAAAACAATCATACTCTCCCATTCCAAGGGGAAGACAATGAGCAAAGATAAATCCAAGGGACAAACATCCTTAACTATGGGAGGAAGTAGGTCTAGAACATGGGCTTTGAAATCAAACCACCTTGGGTTTGAATCCTGGTCCCTGGTCACTTGAAGAAGATACAACCTTGGGCAAATCCCCTTACCTCCATGAGTTTTAATATTAGTGTTCTCATCTGTAAAATCATGACAATAATAACTTCTTTGTATAGTTATTATATATAGCAAATGCAATCTTCTGTAAAGCTAACAGACATGAATAAACAGCATGAAGGAGTAGCTGTACAATATGCCTCTTGTTTCACCATAATCTGTGCACATCTCTAGCAACGATAGGAAGTTACTGGATTAGAAGAACGTGAAGCATTAGAAGAAATATGGATACCTTTAGGGGAGGGGTCATGAACCCAGGAAATCAAAAGTGTAATCAGTAGACACCTTAATTTTTTGTTGGTGGTAGCCACTGTGGCTGTGAAAGCAAGAGGGTTCAATATCTTTTTGTTGTTGTTGTTGTTGTTGTATTCTTTGTGTCCATTGTAATTATATTTGTGTTATTTACATATCGCCATTTCAGCTGCTGTTGCAACAAACTACCACACACTCAGCAGATTAAAATAACACAAAGCTATTATTTCAAAGTTTCTGTAGGTCAGAAGTCCAATATGGGTCCCACTGGACTAAAAGCAAGGTGAATACAGTAAGGCCACATTCCTTAGTGGACACTGAGGAATACAATTCCAAACCTATGCAGGTTGTTAGACAAATAAATTCATCTCCTTGCAGTTATAGGACTGAGGTCCCTGTTTCCTTGCTGGCTGGGAGGCAGGACCGCCTTCAGCTCTTAGAGGCCTTTCTCAGGTCCTTGCACCTGGGTGCCTACAGCTCAGAACGGGCAACAGCACGTGAAATACTTCTCACACTTGGAATCTCTCTGACTTCCTCTTCTGCTGCATCTCTTCTGCTGTTTTCTTCCTTTGCACCTCTCTGGCTGAAGCCAGAGAATGTTCTCCGCTTTTAAGGGCTTGTGTGATTACACTGGGCCCACTCAGATAATTCACGAGAATGTCTCTATTTTAAGGTTGGTAATCTTATTTACATCTGCAAAGTCCCCTTTGTCACATAACCCAACCTATTCATTCAGAGGTTCTAGATATTAGGGTACGGACATCTTCAGAGGCAACTACTCAGCCCAGCACTGGTGCTAAATGGCTTCCCTGATGTGCAATAGAACCACCCACATTGTCAATAGGATATAACAACCGAGAGTCCAAGCCAGACGGTTTAGATTTGGGGATGGGTCCCCAGACCCTGAGAACTGGCAAGAACACATGAGGCTCCTAGTGTTAGAGAGAAAGGACTAGCCCGTAAGTGAACCAGGCAGAAATTCTAGATTAGGGCAACTAGATAGAAAACCACCATCTGGGCCGGGCGCAGTGGTTCACGCCTGTAATCCCAGCACTTTGGGAGGCCAAGGCAGGCGCATCACCTGAGGTCAGGAGTTTGAGACCAGCCTTGCCAACATGGTGAAACTCTGTCTCTACTAAAAACACAAAACTAACCAGGCATGGTGGCGCACGCCTGTAATCCCAGCTGCTCGGGAGGCTGAGGCAGGAGAATCTCTTGACCTGGGCGGTGGAGGTTGCAGTGAGCCAAGATCACACCATTGCACTCCAGCCTGGGCAACAAGAGCAAAATTCCCTCACAAAAAAAAAAAAAGAAAAGAAAAGAAAGAAAAAAAGAAGAAAGAAACAAAGAAAAGAAAAGAAACACCTCCCGGAATTAGCACCAGGGAGATGCACGGTTCGAACCACAAGGCAGAAACCCAGTTACTCTACCCATAAGGTCAAAGCTGCCTAGAGCAAGAGTGGCTAGGTGGTGGGTTGGTCTGCCGGGCTCTTGAATTAAGCATCCTCAGAATTTCCTGACTGAGAATAGGGTGGCCTGAACCTGTAGACTGCCTGTCAGTGTTTCCAACTGGACAAATTTTAATTTGAAGGGAGAGAGCTGGGTAAGCCCTCACAGCCCTCTTTCTGCAAGCTCCCAGTAGGGACTGGGGTGGAAGAGGCATAATTCACAAATAGCCTCATCTTAGCAATGTTGCCCTTCTACATGTATTCAACTACCAAGAGATGGGAAAGTCCTCTAGTTAGTTACTCAAGGTATCCATTTGCTTTCTTCGTCTTTGATGTGTGTGTATTTCTGTGTGTGTCCTTCATTTTTAAAGCTAGCCCACTCATTTCCTTTATGTCCCTGGACATGATGAGATGCTCATTACACTGCTCTATGTTGTAAAGGTGAAAAATGTGGAGTCCATAAGCCAATGAACATAGCCAAGGCAGCAGAGCCCTCCCTAGACCATGTCACCTTGGTGCAATCATTTTGAGTAACACAACTCAAGACAGTGACAGGAAGGTATAGGAGGTGATAGAGACAATCTCCAGCCTGCACAGGAAAAGATTCAGGAGAAATCCTGTCTTCTAGCACCCTCTCCTCTGTCTCCAAGACAGAGGGGAGAAAAATCTTTTGGCTTCCTCAAAACTCCAGTGCTCGTTCCCTTCCATTCTGTCCACCTGCCTGCACCCTGCCCCCAGGCTGTTTCTGTCTGGCTACCCTCTCCTCACCAGCAGTTTCGCTGCTGAAGGTTGCATTGGTTACTCTTACGTGTCAACTTTACTACACCATGTGGTGCCCACATTAAACTGGATGCGTCTGTGAAACTGTTTCTGGATAAGATTAGCATTTGAGGCCGGGTGTGGTCATGTCTCACGCCTGTAATCCCAGCACTTTGGGAGACCAAGGAGGGCAGATTGCTTGAGGTCAGGAGTTTGAGACCAGCCTGGGCAACATGGTGAAACCCCGTCTCTACTAAAAATAGAAAAATTAGCCGGGCGTGGTGGCATGTGCCTGTAGTCCCAGCTACTCAGGAGGCTGAGGCAGGAGAATCAATTGAACCCAGGAGGAAGAGGTTGCAGAGAGCCGAGATCGAGCCGCTGCACTCCAGCCTGGGTGACAGAGCAAGACTCTGTGTCAAAAAAAAAAAAAAAAGAAAAAGAAAAAAGATTAGCACATTTGAATTGGCGAACTCAGTAAAGTAGATAGCCCTCCCCAATGTGGAAGAGCGTCATCTAATTTGTGGAGGGGTTAAGTAGAACAAAAAGGCAGAGGAAGGAGAAATTTGTCCCTTTTGCTACCTGCCTGAGTGTTTGAGCTGGAGCATTGGTTTCCTCCTGCCCTCAGACTGAGATTTACACCATCCACTCCTCTGGTTCTCAGATCTTCAGACTCAGACTGGAATTACATCACCAGCTTTCCCAGGTCTCCAGCTTGCAAAGAGCAGATCATGGGATGTCTCAGCCTCCATAATCACGGAGTCAGTCCCTCATCGTGAGCCTCTTGATGTTTATTCTGTTTACATCCTGTTTATTCTATTTCTCTGAAGAATCCTGGCTAGTACACTGGTCCACATGTTGACTCTCTGTTTCAATGATAACAATTTCTCTAGATGTTTATTTCAACTAGATTTTCCCAAACAGAAGAATTATAGGTCAGAGGGGGATACCCTTGCAGTATGCAATAATCCGGACCCCAATGCCTTCAGGATGGTCTGTAGAACCATAGTGTGAGATGCACTGAGCAATCATTTCAAGATGTAGCTCCAGTTCCCCACGAGTAAGAGCCTTTCCAGTGACTCCCCTCAGCCTGAGGAAATGCAAGAGGTGGAGGTGAAGAGAAATGCCACCCACAGCCCCTGAGCCCTGTGGCAGCAGCTGAACAGGCTGGCGAGGTTTGCAGATGCAAGTCTGTGACAAAACCCTCGCTCTGCTCCGGTCCATCATGTGTTGAGGCACCAGCGGCTGTGACTCTCTCCAAGCCTGAGGTCCTTGCCATGTCGCCTGTAGTCTGCTGTGTGACCTCTGGCAGGTCATGTTGCCTCTAGAGCTCAGTGTCTTCAACCATGAACTGGGGGATTTGGATTAGATCGGGGTCTTCCAGACCAGTGAACCTCTGGTCCTGGCATGCTACTCTCTGCCCCAGTCCTCAACAAAATGTTTGACCTTCGAAGGCCTGAGGAAAAGAAGTGAATTTTAGGTCTAAACTCACAAACACAGTGGAAAGGCTTGCCTCTCTATCCCACTCTATCTTTTTTCCAACTTAGGCTCTGTATTCATCTTAGTAACTTAATGGACCATAACACTACAGTGTCTAATATTGCCAACCCCAACAGACCGTTCGCTGCTCTAAAACGATAGGAGAGTTCTAACCATTTTGTATCCCCACAGCACTGACCAAAGTATAGGGTTGTGCTTCTCAAATTAAATGAAGATACAGATGCCAGGGCCTCTTCCCAGACTGACTGACTGAAAATCTCAGAGTAGGAAACTGTATTTTTCAAAAGCTTCCTCAGTGATTCCAATGAGAAGCCTGCTTTAGAAATCACTGGTTGGCCAGGTGCAGTGGCTCATGCCTGTAATCCCAGTATTTTGGAAGGCCGAGGCAGGTAGATCACCGGAGGTTAGGAGTTTGAGAGCAGCCTAGTAAATATGGTGAAAGCCCATCTCTATTAAAAATACAAAAAATTAGCCAGGCATGGTGGCGGGCACCTGTAATCCCAGATACTTGGGAGGCTGAGGCAGGAGAATCACTTGAACCCAGGAGGCAGAGGTTGCAGTGAGCCGAGATCATGCCACTGCACTCCAGCCTGGGCAACAAGAGTAAAACTCCATCTCAAAAAAAAAAAAATTAGCCGGGCGTGGTGGCACATGCCTATAATTCCAGCTACTCAGGAGGCTGAGGCAGGGAGAATTGCTTGAACTGGGAGGCAGAGGTTGCAGTGAGCCAAGATCGCACTCCAGCCTGGGCACCAGAGCAAGACTCCATATTAAAAAAAAAAAAAAAGAAAGAAAGAAACCACTGGTTAAGCAGAGCCACAGAGCCACAGTAGGTGCTCAATTTGTTGAATGCACATTGAAATCTACCTGGTTGGTAGACCGAGTTAGAAAACAAAAGAGAAATGCACGCTGTCTCTGTGTTAAAATTACTAAACCATCTAGCTGTCTTGACCTCAGGAGCAAAGCCTCATCTGTCTTCCTGTCTTCCTCATTATCAGGTTGGGTTTTGTTTGTTTGTTTGTTTTCTAGAATGGCTATATTTGCCCTTCTTAACCACTCAGTTAAGAACATGATCATGCCAAATTCTTTCACCAGCTTTAAAGTACAGAGAAAGGGGCTCTGCTATTAAGGATACCAGACCAGCCTAAGGATAGGAAGATACAGCATCTGGGCACAGTGGCTCACGCCTGTAATCCCAGAACTTTGGGAGGCCGAGGCAGGTGAATCACCTGAGGTCAGGAGTTCAAGACCAGCCTGGCCAACATAGCAAAACCCCATCTCTACTAAAAATACAAAAATTAGCTGGGCATGGTGGCACGTGCCTGTAGTCCCAGCTACTCAGACGGCTGAGGCAGGAGAACTGCTTGAACCGGGGAGGCAGAGGTTGCAGTGAGCTGAGATTGTGCCACTGCACTCCAGCCTGGGTGACAGAGCGAGACTCTGTCTCAAAATAAATAAGTAAATAGGAAGATACAGCAATCTGTGCCCTTGGTCAGTCAAATATTTTATGATACACATTTTCTAGGTTCATTTCAAGTCCAGAATGCGCTGACATGATGGGGAAGGGGAGGATTAAAATGCACAAGCGAGAAGAAAGGAGGGACAGAATTCTTCTGGGCCTTTTTCCAATCTGTGCTTTTCCTGAGCCTATGCTGGAGAAGGGAGCCGTCCTTGGCACCGTGCCCTTGGCCTGCTAATGTTGACAATAGTTCCCGTGATCCAGACAAGTCTTGCAGTTCATAACACAGGCAAGAGATATGATATTGCAGCCACTTTGGCTCTATTCTGTCTCCACGACAGGCATGTGATTGCTGCACAAAGGAGGGAGAAATGCAGCCATCAGCTGCAGAGACAGAGAGGAGGCCGGGAGGAAAGGGTGAGTCTTTGGTTGTGATGAAGACGTTTTAAATCGGGAGAGTGAGACATAAATGTCAGAGCAGCTCTCCTCTTCATGGCCTGAAAATCTGCAACAGCAAACAAGAAATGGTTCGGCGGTGGAAGGAGGTTAATGGGCCACGGCTCTATGCCCAGGCCTAGCTGGGTGGCCCTGAGCCATCACAGGGTCCTTCACCAAGGGAAGGGAGAAATTCTGAACTTGGGCCATATAAGAAGGGCCAACAGCATGGATAGCTTTAATACAGTCAGGATTCCTCCAACTTTAGTATGCCAGAATCATCTAGAGATCTTGTTAAGAACTTAGATTCCTGGGCCCCACCACCCACGGTGGTCTTTGACCTACCACCAGACATGACCCAAAGCCCTGGAGTTCCAGTGGGCGGGGAGAAGCTGGAGTCTTCTTTCTGCTGTTTACCCATCATTATAAAATGCCACAGAGTCCACTTCTTGGCCTCCTAGCAGGCTTGCCAGCCAAGGCTTGCTTGCCCCTTAACTAACAGTGGGATAATGAATCTCCAGCAGGGCTGAGTTGCCCCAGAAACTTAAGTTCTTGTTAAGTCTGCACTGGCAGGAGCTGTGTTCTCGTTTGGAAATAGTTGGCCGGCCTGGGCTAGTTCACGGGGAAATTCAGCCCTGGGTTTGCATCAGGAAAGCGGCTGATACTTGAGAACTCACTGAAAATGTGACCAGGATTAGATTACTCCCTTTGAGCTGGTCAGGTCAGATTTCCAGATGCAGGGGAGGCCATTTGGGGACAAGGCTTCCAATGGCCTACCCGATCACAGGCAGTGTTCTACTTTAGACCATCACACTGCCCTGCAAAGAAAGAAAGAGCGTGCGTATCTCTGTGTGTGAGTAGGGGTGCAAGTGTGGGTACTCAGGAGTATAGGCCTGAGGCACACTGTGTGCTGAGGTGTACAGCAGCCATGGATCTCAACGGAAGCACATGTGTAGGGCTCTGTGCAGGTCACTGCTTGTTTTATTCTTCCTTTTGGGGAAGAAAAAACCTCCCTACTTTCTCAGCATTGACCAAGCATCTCCTCTATTTTAAGCACCATGGGAGACATAAAGGCCCTGATATATCAGAATTTACAGCCTAGCTAGAGAATTTTGCAACAGAGGGCTGCATTTTACTCTATTTCTTTCTAATCCATTTCCAATCTATTTTACTCCAATCTTAATCTATTTCATCCACTCAGACAGTGCCCAGACCACCCCCCTTTTAGCCATATTTTTTCAACAGCTATTATGTGCCCAGTATTGTGCCAGGTGCTGGGGGTATACAAAAGAAGCCTACTAAGTAATTAAGGAGCCAAGTATATCTTGTATAAAACCAACAGGAAAAGAAAATGAAACAAATTTATGATGCCAATATGTATGAAACCCAAAGACCTTTCTCCCCAGCCACAGTTTTTCTCAAATTAGAGTAATGAATACTCTATTCAAAGAAAAAATTTTCAGGAACCTTCCAGTTTCACTTAAAAACTGTCATGTTACTCGAATGTGTATAAATATGAAACCGGGAATAATTTTTTAATTTACAAATAAATACCAAAGAAAATTTATAAATTACTTACTCAAAAAAAAGCCTTCTGAAAAAAATCAGTATTCAAATTAACATTAATTTAATGATACTGTTTTGCTGCAACAAAATTGTTAGTCTTGGATTTAATAGTAGGAAAAGCCTCAGGTCTTTCTTTAATTCGTGTTGTAGTTTGGCTTTTATAATACTAATTCAGAGAGGGCCTGTTCATATAAAAGAACTGCTCAAAGTTATATTCATGGTTTCAAGGCTTTGTCTGCTAGTTCAGAATAATCAGACCTCATACTTATACTTAACCAAAACTTCCCCACATGTAATCCTCAAATGCCTGTTTCAGTGATTGATCTTCTGATAACACCATGAAGCTGTCTCATTCCATTGAAGATAAGATTAACATTATGACACTCTTCCATCTGCTTTAAATTTAATCTCATCATTACCTGTATTAGAAGAAAAACTATTCATTATAAATTTACTTATTTACTTATTTATTTAGAGACGGAGTCTCGCTCTGTAGCCTAGGCTGGAGTGCCATGGCGTGATCTCGGCTCACTGCAATCTCCACCACCCGGGTCCTGGTTTAAGCAATTCTCCTGCCTCAGCCTCTCGAGTAGCTGGAATTACAGGCATGTGCCACCGTGCCCAGCTAATTTTTGTATTTTTAGTAGAGACGGGGTTTCACCATGTTGGCCAGGCTGATCTTGAACTCCTGACCTCATGATCCACCCGCCTTGCCCTCCCAAAGTGCTGGGATTACAGGCATGAGCCACCGCGCCCAGCCTCCTATATTTATTTTTAATGAACTGCAAGTCGCAAAGTACAGTCGAGCCATACACTGTATCTATTTGTACGTGAAACTGCAACGGTGCAGATCCTTTGGTGTTCAGCATCCCGGCACCACTGTAAGCTACGAGATGACAAAGTTCTACCTCATCTCTTTATCCAAAACTCCAAAGCTTCATCTGTGCAGCCACTGTGATTTCTTGTCTTTTACCTGGTACAAATGGGATTTGGGCACAAAAGTACAAATGCAAGCACAAAAATATTATGACAAATTTTGGTTAAAGAATGGCTAGTCAGAAGATCTTAGATTAACAGTTTTAGATTTTCACTGAAGTAAAATCATAAAGCTAAAAATTACTGTAAAGAAACTGCAACTCCCTGTGAATGCTGAGCTGCATTCATAACCCTCCATTCTGACCATCCATTTCCCCGGTTTCTCCATGCCAGGCCACGCAGGGCTACATCTCACAAGAACTGGGTCAGTTAAAAGAATGAACTCAACGTCTACATGAGGGAAAGGGATAAAGCTGAGCACGAAGTAAATAGGACTTTCCCAGGCTCCAAAAGGAGAGCATCTAAAATATGAGTACCTCCACATAGGTGGCCCTGAATTGTACCCCTTCATTACCCACCTGGAACCCTTGACCCAGAATTCCTGTATCCCTCCTCAGACCATTGCCTTTCATCAAAACTCCCAAACTGGAATCTCTATTTGCCTTTGGGAAAAACAAACTGTTCACCAAAAGGGAACTCGGTGTCTACCATCATCTTCCTTCTTCCCTTAATTCACTTCCCAAGTCTAAATCACTTCGTCTGGAGGAGACTCTCGGGAATTCTAGATAATTGTGACAGCCATTGCTATGGTTTGAATGTTTGTGTCCCCTCCATAATTCGTATTCAAACATGCAACACTGTTAAGAGATGGGGACTTGAGGAGGTGATTAGGCCATGAGGGCTCTGCCCTCGTGAGTGGATTAGTGCCTTATAAAAGGGCTGGAGGGGCTAGGCGAGGTGGCTCACACCTGTAATCCCAGCACTTTGGGAGGCAGAAGTGGGTGCATCACCTGAGGTCAGGAGTTCAAGACCAGCCTGGCCAACATCATGAAACCCCATCTCTACAAAAATACAAAAAATTGGCCAGGCATGGTGGCAGGCACCTGTAATCCCTACTACTCAGAAGGCTGAGGCAGGAGAATTGCTTGAACCTGGGAGGTGGAGATTGCAGTGAGCCAAGATCGTGCCACTGCACTTCAGCCTGTGCAACAAGAGTGAAACTCCATCTAAAAAAAATTAAAAATTAAAAATTAAATAAAATAAAAGGACTGGAGGAGTTGGCTTAGCCCTTTCTGTCCTTTCCATCTTGTGAGGACATAGCATTTATCTTCTCCAGGGGACAAAGCAACAAGGCACCATCTAGGAAGAGACTGGGCCCTTATCAGACACCACACTTGCCAGCCCCTTGATCTTGGACTTCCCAGACTCTGGAACTATAAGAAATAAATTTCTGGCCTTCATAAATTACCAAGTCTCAGGTGTTTTGTTATAGTAGCACAAACTGCCTAAGATAAGCATTAACACACCAAATCCCACAGAGCAGTCCAGTGGGAACCGCTTTGGAATTCCTGCTTTCCCAGTGGGTAAGGGGGATCTCCTAGGCCAGACTGCCTTTGTGATCTCTCACCTGAATGGGTTATGAGCAGGATTGTCCCTTAACTGTTGGACCTGTTGGAATAGGCCAATTCACACACATGCACGCAGGTACACGCACACACACACATGTGCACAAACATTAATTCTCAGGAACAATAGCTTCTACTAGGAAGGAAATATTTTTCTAACTTTCATAATTTTTGAGGTGTCATCTCTATCCATCCACGAGGTTAGAGAATCACATTATTATACAGAATAGTGTTTACTTCCTTTCCTTATTCTTCTTTAGGCTTGCAGAATGAGAAAAAGACCACATATGCCTTAAGAACCCTTCCCTGAGGTACAAGGGAGGTTTTGTATTGATCATTCTTTGGTTTTTCTTAGAGGCAGGGTCTCACTCTGTTGCCCAGGCTGGAGTGCAGTGGCACAATCATGGTTCACTGCAGCCTCCAACTCCTAGACTCAAGGAATCCTCTCACCTCAGCTTCCCACATAACTGAGACTACAACCATGTGCCATCAAGCCTGGCTAATTTTTTTATTTTTTATGGAGATGGGGTTTCACTATGTTGCCCAGGCTGGTCTTGAACTTGTGGCCTCAAGCATCCCTCTCCCTGAGGCTTCCAAAGCACTAGGATTACAGATGTGAGCCACCATGCCTGACCTCAATTGATTATTCTATTGATGATTCATGTAAATTCTCCACCAATGGCTTTCGCCCAGTGGAGAATGACCCAGTATTATAGGTCATCAAAATGGGCAGACATCAACATCTTCTAGAGTTACTAAGGAGGCTTTATGGACAAGGCGAGGTCTGAGTTGAAACTTGAAGGATACGTAGGCTCTCCACAGGTCTGGTGCAGAGCTGAGGCGGGGGAGGTAGGGAGGGACACAAGAGCAAGGTACCTGCACAGGGAAAAGCACAGAGCCTGTTACGGCCACAGAAAATAGTGGAAGATGGCCTGAATAGCCAAGATGAGCTAGATTATAAGGTTTCTAAAATACCAGAATGAGTTTAGGCTTAGCCCAAAAGGCCTTGGGGAACCATTATATACCCTTGAGCAGAGAAGGAAAAGTTTGGAAGTGAATTGGGATTTGGGGCAAATAAATCTGGCAGTAGTGGGCAGGATGGATTGGACTGGAAACAAGTTAAAGAGTTCTTTTCCATTATTGATATGATTGTAGTAATCCAAGTGATGAAGTCCCGATTGTGGACTGTAGTGCCATGTGGGCAGGTGTTGTGTCACACATGACAAGCCCAAAGTCTACAAGTGTGCCCCACATGCAGAAGGTGTTTACTTCTTCAACTAAATAAATAAAATATAGTTTAGTTACCAGGAGTCAATCATGGAGCCCAAGTGAGGATTACAAACATCCCTCCCCATATCCAGATAGATCCCACTCCCACACATACATCTAGCTCAAGCAGCTATGAACTTTTGTGCTCTTTTAATAAAAATGGGTCATCAGACTCTCTGAGCACTTTGCCGATCTACTCCTACTAGCCTACAGAGAGGTGAAGAAAGAAGTTAATCACCCCCAGAATCTCAGGGGTAAGAAACCTTCTATGGTCCTCCCATTCTTTTCCACTATAAGTTATCTATTGCCGCAACATTGTTCCATAACAGACAACCACAAAACCTCAGTGGAACACAACAATAAAGATGTATGTTTGCTCATGAGCCCGTGGATTGGCTGGGCTATCCTATTGATCTGAGCAGGCTCACACTCACATGTCTGGCAGGTCAGCTAGGGGTCGGCTGGTCTAAGACTACCTCAAGCTAGAATGACTCAGCTCTGTTCCATATGATCCCTCATCCTCCAGGAGGATAGCCCAGGCTTGTTCTCATAAGGTGGCAGGAGTTGATGACAAAGAGAGAAGCAAACAAGCCCAAATTTGTATCCAGTTTGCTCTTGTCCCATTGACCACAGTAAGTCCCAAGTCCCAGAGTCAGAGTAGGCAGGGACCGCAAGGTTACAGGGCAAAAGGCATAGGTATAGAGAGACCATTGGTGTGGGATATGAATGACATCAATTTGTCACAGTGCCTGAAAGAGAAAAGATTGAAATTCCAAGAACAGATCAAAGCCTAGGACTGAGGAAGGAACTCTCCAAGGTAGAATTAGGGAAGTAAGAACAGAATTAGTCTCCAGAGAAGTGAACCTTTGGTTTCAAAAGAAATGGTGAGTCACAGACTGGCCCCATGGCTTATTCTGACCTTTTCTACTCCTGTGAGTGCTGTGATTTTGGGCAATGAATGGCTGAAAGCCCTGGCTTTTTTGCTCTCCACGGCAAGCAATCACAAATACTTTTGTTTTCCCTACCAACGAGATCTTTCCCTTCTGCATTCAAATATGATCTGCTCACCTTAAATAAACTCTCACTTGACTTCTTGGGCCTCTCCAGCTCTAGAAATACTTAAAACGTAAGGAAGAAAAAGAATAAATGGGAAGCAAGAAATCCTGGTGTCGTAACATGATCGTTCCCTTGAAGTTAGCACAGTGAGATTTCAGCTGGGGGCAGGAGGACTTGATCAGGACCAGCCGGGATGAGGTGAGGCAGGATCAACCTACCCATGTCATTGGCAAAGTCTGCAAAGGCTAGACTATGAGGCCATCATATTTCTTGTTCCTCCTGGCTCTGAAATGTGGACTAATCTAACATGCACAGGATGTCTGCAGCCTCCTCACAACTTAACAAAGAGACAGGAGGGCTAGTTCACAAAACCCCCAAGAGTCCACTTCCCAAGACGGTTCCTACTGAATGGAGGGTGCGGTGCTGAGAGCAGAGTTGGGAAGTTTAGGAAGGGCTCTTCATTTCTCAGCGAGGCAGAGAAACAACCTGGAGTGCAATCACCTGGAGCAAAGGACTTGGGGAACAGCACGATAAATGTCCAGGTGCCAAGAACAGTTGGCACAAGGACAGCAGAAGCCAAGCACGTGGAAGTGGTCTCCCGGGCACACTGCCAGAGCAGGGCTGCACTCATAAACAGGACAAAGAGCCTGAGGGACCACAATCAGCGGAAAACCCAGCAGACAATACCAGAGTTGATGGCTGGAGGGACCTCTAGCCAGGCCATAGGGCAAGTGGCCTCTAAGACCATTGTTCCAGTCTGGGTTAGAGGGTGAAAGCTGGCATCTGTGACCAAAATGGGCCAAAGGAAAAGGCTAGGCTTTGAGCTGGGGCACTCAGATATGGTGAACTGCCAGAGAAGATGGGTATTCCAGAGCCAGCAAGTTAGCCAGGGCTGGGAGAAGACAGGGTACCTAAAGTAGATTGGTCAGTGCCTGAATCTGTGCCAAGTTGGAAGAGGGACAGGGACTGTGTCTGTAATTTACAGAATTGGTGATGTATAGCAAACGACCTGTAGGGATGAGGGGCACGGCGGGGCGGGGGTTAGGGGAGAGGCGGTCCGTGAATTCAGATGCAGGGTCCTACAGAGGAATTTGGACACCCAGCTTTGTCTCCCATTGGGAGACTAAGGACTCTTTGGCCACTTATGTGAACACAGAGATCAGTTCTAATTTCCTCTCTGTCTGTGAACAGAAGACTCACCAGCAACGGGGTTTGCAGTTGGCTTAGTCTTTTCTCCTCCCCTTCCCCTCCCCAGGAGTGGAAATAATTAGTGTTAACTCGTATATTCACAGAAATGCATTTATAAGGCATCAAGCCAATGATTTTGACCTTAATATTGCTCAGCTCACACTAATTGCACCAATGCGATCCATCACAACATGCAAAGAGAGTTCAGGGGTTAGCAAGTGTTCCAATTGTCTTCTCCTAAGAAGAGAGCGCCATCTTGTGTACAAACACTGAGTTCAGGATATGCTGAACCATTTTTTTGACTTTTAGTTCACCAGAACTGAATCTGTGACCCTCGTGTTTACTTTCCAGAGTTTCCTGAAACATTGCATTATGAGAAACATGAAGATGTCCCTGAGCGTGTTAAGCTGTTGCCAGCCACGATTGTTATACTAAAGATGTACCTGGTCCGCGGAGGACATCTTTCAGCCTAGTTTTTGAAGACCTGTTACTTCTCTTCCTCAATTTTGAGTTTAATAGATGCAGAAAGACTTCCTACCTGAAATTCCACCTTTAAAGCATGTCTATGAAACAAAGGTTTTCTACCAGCTCTTCCATCCAAGTTTGAAACCTCCTGCTGAGCTTTTCTTCCCAATGTGTGGGGCCAGCCACGGTGTTGCTACCCGGGAGGGAGTGGTCTCGATGGGTAGCATTTGCTGATTTCCCTGATGCAAACTCTCGCACGGTGGCTGATTTCAAGGACCAGTGAGACCTCATTGCTGAAGAGCTGGGAAAAGCTGCCCCCGTCAGCTCTCCACAGCCAATGCAAGCTGGCTCCCGCCTACGCAGGAGACCCACGGATTATGCTTATCTTTGGGAAATGACTCAGTTCATTGCTCAGAGATAAGGAACTGCTCAAAAGAGAGAGAATGCTGATAGGAACAGGCCAGATGTGGGGACGCAAAGACCTATAATGTACCAGACAATGCCAGGAGGGTGGATATGAAGCAAAGAAAAGACATCTTCTCAAAATAAATAAATAAAAAGACATCTTCCTTCCCTTTTACAAAGACACAAAATCCCAGAGTCTTGAATGCTGTGTCCCAGAAGGGTCCATTGTCAGCGGCGCAATAATACATGCAAGAGGCTTAAAACTGTGCCTAACATTTCATGCTCTATACGTTGTCTTAGTTGTTGTTAAAACTCAACTTTCTGGGATGCCTCAACTGGCCACGTATCTTGATAAATTCATTATTTTCTTCAATTATGCTGTAAGAAGAATACTTGTATCTTCTTCAGCCTCCAACAGACATTCCTTCACCATCTACAGAAAGACCCTGAATATTTTCACTGGAAAAGGGCCAGTAGTGAAATTGGCAAACACTCCTTCAACCAGGACAATGCTTCTGGGGAAATGACATTTATTGAGCACCTACTACATGCCAGGCAACTACAAAAGATCTCATTTCACCCTCACAGCAACTCTGTAAAGGAGGCGCTATTGCTGTCCTTTTATAAATAAGGAAACTGGGGCTCTGAGATATTAAGGGAGTTGTCTAGGACTATATGGTGAGATAGTAACATAGCTGGGGTGATTCAAATCAGAAACTCTCAGACTCAAAGCACGTTCCTCTCTCTATGTGTCCACACTGCCCTTGATTGAGAGAAGGCAGAGCTCAAAGGTGGCATTTTCATCAGGTTGTGAATCCACTTTCATGTCATATCACTGTGTGAATGGGACTCCCGCATTTGCACAGTGTACAGCCTGTGCACCCTTACCTTACATGGCTGTGTGTGTATTTCTTGCCCCTCTTCTCTGTTACCTATACCCCATGGCCATTTTCTCTTCCCCAGCCTACACCCCAATGCAGAAACAAAGGTCCAACACTCACTTCCACTTCAGTGAAAGACAAATACTTTTCTCCTCAGAGGGTTGAGGAAGGAGAGAGGAAAGATGGTGGCCACTGAAAACAGGAGTGGAGGATGGTCTGGATTCCAGAAGGATGAGGAGCACCCTAAGCAGAAGAAAGGAGGTTCCTCTGTCAGAGAAGTCCAGCAAGGAGGGTGAGCTGCCCCCACAGAAGCCTCTGCCAAGTTCTCCTGTAGACAACGTCCCGGACATGTGTACGTCCCCCTAACCTTCGGGTCAGGAACCTGGGTAAGGGACCACGAAGGAAAGCTGAGTCCCTGACTGAGTGATAACTGAGCGGAAATCAGTGGGGACATTTCCCTGTGGGCAGCAGCAAGTAGTGATGAGGTTCCATGCTGTCCCTGGCCACAGGGAGATGTGCTGTGGGTAAACTACGTACCATAAAGGCAGTACAAGTGGTCCTGGGGATGAAAAAATACCATCTGAAATAGCTGCCACCAAAATTCCTCTTTGAGAGGAAACTCCTTTGTTGGAAGGGTTACTTGGGAAGTACTAGGGTTAAATAGTGAGCCCTTGAGGGGCATGGGTGTGGTGGGCACAAGGGCTTTGAGGAGAGCATAGCCTGGGCTTCCCGTGGTTGGTATGGAGGCAGGGTGGATGGGTGGGAGGAAAGAGGTCAAAAGAAAGACAGGAAGGTGAAGGGGGGTGTCAGCGAGGTAACGGGAAGCTGCCTAGAGAGGCGGAATGCCCCTCTCTACAAGGAAACATACTCAACCCACGGCTGTGACTGGGGTGAATGGGACTTTCTGGCAACTTCAGAAGCAGCTGTGGTCACATCTGGGTGGCTGTGATGTGGGACAGAGACTACCTGCAAAGACTTGGGGTCCTGGAGGCTGCAGTGACCCTGACTACATCAGCCCCTCTCTATCCCCAGAGTGGGAAGAAACTGTAGGTTCAAGCCAAGTTTAGCTATTTACTGTGACCTTGGTAGGTCCCTGCTGATAGCTGGCTTATGTAAAATTCAGACAATGAGCAGAGAAAACATAAATTCCAGCACAGGCGAATGTGGAAAATGCTGTATAGAGCAAATCGTGTTGACTTAGCATTTGTGCTTAGCCAAGAAGGTGCCGCCCTGCACGTGCTCAGAGCCCCTCTCCCATTTCACCAACTAGACAAGCCACTCCGCCATCCTGCAGAGAAGCTAAGAGAGGGAAGGGCAGGTTGCTCTTCCATGCTTCTGAACATGTGGAAGAGGCAAGGGAGAAACATGGGGTGAGGAAGAGAGAAAGACTTTCCCTATCCTAAGAGCAAACCAGGCTGTGTATGTTTGCCTCCAGTCAAACGGCTTCTAAATACTGCAGAGTGCCAGAGGACTATTTATTTTGCCACTTACAAGCGATCAGAAAAAAACCTTTTATTTACATTGTGGAGGCTCAAGGACCCTGAACTTATTCTTAGGCTATTGAAATAATTTTACTATTTTGGCAACGTCTAAATGCAAGTAATTTAAGACACCCCTCTGCCTAAGGCTAACAAAATCATTGTGGTATAACTATTAGTTTGGTGCAAAAGTAATTGTGGTTTTTGCCATTAAAAGTATTTGTAGAACGAACCAATTACGCTTGCACCAACTTAATAGCATTGGATCCACTAACCTGGAAACACCACACCAGAGAGGTGCTTGACTGCAAGGAGAGCACATGGTTGGCACATGCCAAATGTTTGTGGAAGAAGCTGGGGAATCCCCAGCAGCTGAGATGGATGGTGATCATCAACTTCCTAAGTGTTAAAGAAAACTGAAGGGTTCTGGCCAGGCGTGGTGGCTCACACCTGTAATCCCAGCACTTTGGGAGGCTGAGGTAGGCGGATCACCTGAGGTCAGGAGTTCTAGACCAGCCTGGACAACATGGCAAAACTCCATCTCTACTAAAAATACAAAAATTAGCCAGGTGTGGTGGTGCATGCCTGTGGTCCCAGCTGCTCGGGAGGCTGAGGCCAAAGACTCATTTGAACCCAGTAGGTGGAGCTTGCAGTGAGTTTAGATTACACCACTGCACTCCAGTCTGGGCAACAGAGTGAGATTCTGCCTTAGAAAGAAAGAAAGAAAGAAAGAAAGAAAGAAAGAAAGAAAGAGAAAACTGCAGGGTTTTGAAGGCAGGTGGCACTGTCCTGTAGGAGACTGAGGGTGGAACTTGTCCTTGAAAGCTCCCCTAACCTACTGAAAGTGGAATGAAGGGCTTGGATCCAAGCGTTTCAGAGGCAGCCAAGATCTTCCCAGTCCCCACGGTGGGTTTCTTTGGTATGCTTGTTTGCTTTTCTTTGATTCTGATGTTCAAAGGAAATAGGGTGTGTTGATGTTTTAGGTGAACAGTGTGCTTTCTGGGTGACCTAATTTATCTAGCAGTGGAATGAAAAGGAAGAGAATGGGCAGAAAGAATCAAAGCCCATGGCCTACCTCAATAGAAAGAAAACGTGTGCGTTTTTCATATAATGTTATATGAACATGAATCTGCCATTCTGCTGTGCTGTGTCTTCCATCTGTTACCTTCTAAACTGTGGACAAGAAAAATACAACTGGTGTGAAGAATGAATATTGCACAGGGTAGGGATGAGGGGTGGGTACATAGGAAGAGAACATGCTTGACACAGAAAAGAACTAACCATACACCTTATCTCATTTAATCCTCACACCAACCAGAAGGGCAACTAGTACATAAACAAATAAAAGCAAAACAAAGCAAAACAGCCCAGAGAGAAAAGTCCCATCACTGGGAAGACCTAAGATTTGAGTCCAGGCCAGTCCAATGCCAGAGTCCTTTCTCTTTCTAATGCCTTGTGAAGGCAGTGATGACTCTGAAAATTACAAAACAGTCCTCCCTTGTTCAGGAGTTCCTGGTGTATCTACTTCAGACCAAATGCACTTATTCCTGGGAATTATTCAAGGTCTCGTCTTTTTTAGAATAGGTACAATATGGATGAGATCTTTTTAGCTAGCCTGCTTAGAGCAATCTAACTCTTAGGTCATACTCTTTCCAATATAGTAATAGACAAGGTGTTTAAGGGGATTTTGATCTTAAGAAGGTTAAATTTCCACATCTAAGTAGCTGTGGTATGTTGGAACAAGGGGGTTGTTTTGCCTTCTAAAACAGGCCAAAGCCGAGAAAGCAGATTACTGAGGCCCTGCAAGTTGACACATGCCTCTGAGTCCAGAAGCTGGAAAAAAGCAAGCAAAGAAGTGAGCCAGAGAGGAGAGTGTTAGACTGCCCCTTATTTTCACTTCATCTGACTTGGATTGGTCTTTAATTGAAGTCTCTGCTGAGATTCTGTCTGCGCCAGTCTGAAACAGCCTGTACACTAGTCAGCCATTCAACTCTTCTCTTTATAAATGCCATTTTCCCCTGTATTTGCTGAATTTTCATTCTTCATTCAAATGTTTGGGTGTCTGCATGTTTAATGAACACAGATGCCAGGGTTCTCTCAGAGCCAAATATTTGGATTACAAAACATTGAGGATATCCACATAGTTGGCTTCTCATTCACATATGTGACATTGTGTACAGACAGTTAAGTTTTAATAATAAAGTCTAAGAATGGATAGGGCTGGCTGTTCGTAGGGGAAAATAGTGCTGCACCTAAATCAGTGTGTATTTTTAGAGCTAGTGAACATTTTTATGAGGCTGAAGTTTTACTTGGTCTCAGGTCTGCCATCACAGAGGGCCAAAGTAGGCCCAGCCATGTGGCCAGGGTGAGACCACAGCTTCTGGGGCCAAGTTGAACTCAAATTTTACCTGACGCAGCCAAGAACAGGAAGACCCAAGGCAAGTAAAACTATGTTCTAAGGAGTTTTTTGGACCAGGCTAGAGAATCCAAATTCTACTGTCGGAAACAAAGCCAAAGGGGGTAAGGAATCAAGTGTAATCAAAGATCAGAATAATGAGGAAAGAGACCCAAGATCATTTCTATGAATGGAGCTGAAGTGATGAGCCTTGATGTGACCAGAGTCAGGCCAGGTGTTGGTCTGAGGGTGTGGATTTGGAAAGGATCATTTTGCAAGGCATGGATTTTCTGGGTCTGTTCAGGGGACTTACCTGGCACTATGATTTGAATATCTGTCCCCTCCAAAAGTCATGTTGAAATTTAATCATCAATGTGGCGGTCTTGAGAGGCAGGGCCTTTAAGAGGTGATTGGGTCATGAGGGCTCTGTCCTCATTAATTAATTGATCCATTAAAGGATTAATGGATTGATTAATGGCCTAACATGGGAGAGGAACCAGTGGCTTTATAAGAAGAGGGAGGGAGACCTGAGCTAGCACACTCAGACCCCTCCCCATGTGATGTCCTGTGCCACCTCAGGACTCTTCAGAGTCCCCACCAGAAAGAAGAGTCTCACCAGGTGCAGCCCCTTGACTTTGGAGTTCTCAGCCTCCAAAACTGTAAGAAATAAATTCCTTTTCTTTATAAATCGCTCTGTTTCCAGTATTCTGTTACAAGCAACAGGAAAAGGACTAAGACACCTGGTCACAGAGCATGACAGCTGACAAGACTGCTGCAGGCCAGTTTCAGGCTGACAAGGACAAATGGTTTCCTTTGGTGTCATCCAGGCCAATGCATCAATTGATGTCTTGCCTAATAGATGAAAAAGGTATGAAAAAATAAATCAATGCCCAAGAACATAACCTCCATTAACTTGCAGTTCTTGGAGGAGGGAAGGAAACATAGTCTGGACTGGAGATAGTGTAACTAATAGTTAAAATCATGGATCTCAGATTCAGATGGACCAGGATTGAAACTACAGCTCTGCAACTTGGTGTTTGGAGAGAGGAAACTAACCTCTCTGAATCCTCAGGTGTCCCATCTGTAAAACAAGCATAATGATGGCATCTACTGCACTGGAATGTGATGAGGCTTGAAGGGCATGAAAATAGCTAGTGTTTATTGAGTCCCTACAGGGCTGTGCTCTTACAGGTATTATCACATGCTTGACAAAGAGCAAGAACTCAAACGTCAGCTATAATAACTGCCTACATTCTAAAACATTAACAAAGGAAATATAGTACAAATAGTTCCAACCAAGCAACACAAAAGTATAGTTTTTAAACTAAAATCATTATCCATGAAATGTTAACAAAACATCTTTATAAAGGCTATGTTTGAGGAACAGTGCTGGATGCTATAGGAAATGCAAAGTTAAACTAGGCATGGTCTCTGCTCTTCAGGAGCTTCTAGTCTACGAAGGAAGATAAACACAAAAATAACTGGTTGCTACCATGTATGAGAATATATGTATGCTAAAATCAAGATACAAGTAGTACATTGGGAGCAAGAGGGGGAAAGGTTTTTTGTATCTGGATGAGAAAACCGAACTTCATGGAGGAGAGGAAGGAAGAGTGTGGCAGACCCTGATGGTGAGCTCTCCCAGTAGCCAGTCCCAGCTCCTTTCCCTCCTTTCCCTTTCCCTCTTCCAACCAAATACTCACTTTCGCAGCCTCCCTTGCAGCTAGCAGGGGATAGCCATGTGATACAAGGCTACACATGACACTTAAGAGGAAGATTATTGGAGCTTCAGAAAAGGGTTTTACTATTTGATAAAAAGGAAAGTCATCAGTGATGACAGGTTTGCCCTTCTTCCTACTTTGAACATGGACACAATGCCTAGAACTGTAACACTTTATAACCATATTGCAACAAGCCAACTTGCCAAGATGACAGAGAAGACAGATCGAAAGGGTCTGGGTCTCTGATGCCAGGGCTGAGCCGCTGCAGCAGCCTGAAGAGCTCACCTCTGGAATTGTTGTTATGGGTGTGATTTTCCCTAAGTCAGTGCTGGTTCAGTATGATGTTACTTGCGGCTGAATGCCTGCCTAACAGATGCAGAGGATAGAGAGCAAAAGCACAAAGGTGGGAAAACACAGGACACTTTCAAGGAAAAGCAAATGTACTCCGAGTTTTTGGAGCATAAGAAGCCAAGAGGGAACATAGAAAACAAGGCTGGAAACGTAGGCTGGGGTCTTGCATAGCATGGTGAGATTTGGCAGTGGGGGAGCTGACAAGGTTTTTTGTGTAGGAGAATGATGTGAGAAGAACTGCAGTTCTAGAAGATTAAACTGGGTGGTTTGGCTTGGAAGGTAGGGGTGCTGGAAGCTGGGAGAGCCTTTGGTTAGCATGCTATCTATGCATTCATGGAGAATGTGGGGAGAGGCTGGCCATGGGTGGTGGAAGTGGGAAAGGAGGAGATGAAGGTGCAGAGTGACTTCCCTTTGAACTTTTCCTCAATCACAGAGAAGTTCAGCTCTCGAAGCAGAGCTTGAAAGGGGCCTTTTTATGGATTAGCTATATTCCACACCAAAAAGTGCTCTTACAACTCACTATTTCTCTTAATATACAAAAATGCTCTGAACTTGGCCAGTTACTGTATCCCAGCATGTGCAAAGTGACTTGTCAGGGCCATCCTCTCACTAATGCATCCGTTTACCACGTGGAAATGATCTGTGGTGTGACAAGGAAGCTGGCAGTCAGGCACATCTGTGCATGTGGCCCTCAAGACATATTTGCTAAAGGGCAGGGCGTGGTGACTCAAGTCTGTAATCCCAGCACTTTGGGAGGCTGAGGCGGGTGGATCACTTGAGGTCAGGAGTTTGAGACCAGCCTGGCCACCATGGTGAAACCCCGTCTCTACTAAGAATACAAAAATTGTCTGGGTGTGGTCGCACACACCTGTAATCCCAGCTACTCAGGAGGCAGAGGAAGGAGAATTGCTTGAGCTCGAGAGGCAGAGGTTGCAGTGAGCCGGGTCATGCCACTGCACTCCAGCCTGGGCAACAGAGCAAGACTCCATCTCAAAAAAAAAAAATGTATATTTTAAAATGGCAATTTTATAAGTTTTACCTCAATTTTTTTAAAGTGCTGGGAGCAAGAAAGAAGGCAAAGAAAATAAAGGGGACCCTCTACAAAGGCATCTGAGGAAGTAGCATAGTGTGGCGAAAGACCAAGACTGAGAACACTCTGACTCTGTCACAACCACACGTGACTTCAGGCAACTCACCTCCCCAGCACAGCCTCGTTTTCTCATCTATGAACCTGAAAGGGCTTAGAGCAGCCAGCTCCGAATAGACCCTATATAGATATTAGTTATTGCTGTGAATTTATTATTAAGTTTATGAATAGATATGTTCTTCTCTAATGACCTTCCCAGATGCATCCTGGCTTTTAAATCACTGGCTCAATCATCACCAACTTCCAAGACAAAATGAAGTGTCAGAGAGGCCCGAAGAGCCTGCTGTTCTAATAAATATTCTCTGTTGAGTGCAGGGAGGGAAAAGGTTCAGCAGAGCCAGCCTTTAGTGAGTCGAGGGGGTGGATGCCATACATGCTTCTGACCAAGGGTGTTAGAAAAATATGGTTTTTACTTCACCACCCTGCAAAGCTAATAAATAACCTACTATGTATGATTCAATATGACAATGGATATAAATATGTGTTGTAAATTCTAAGGCTGTCTATCCCAAGGTAAAAGATGATTTGTAGCTATCCCAGCATTGAAGAGGCAGGAACTGGCTGAGCACGCTGGCTCTGATGAAAACAGCTCCATCCCTGCTGGGAGCACCCGAGGTGAGGGCGGGTGACAGGAGGAAGTTGCAAGACTACTTTCTCTCTTTCTTCAGTTCAGCCCAGAAGGGCTGCAGGCAGCAGTGGCCTCACAGGACAGAGCTCCAGCCACATCTACCAGGCTGTGATCTCCAGGACACAATAGGGCTGTGATGTGACACTGCTCCACCATCCAAAGACCAAAATACAACGCTCCTCTCCTGCTTCTCTAGGCCATGCTGCAGGGAAGGGATCCAGCTCCCCTGAGGGCAGGGCCAAGCAACACTCACTAGCAGCCCTGCGGTGTTGAGCTGGATGGGAGGCTCCCCTGGGACAATGAGGGTGCCATCTTTTCTTGCCTGCCAATGGTTTGCTGGCCCTGGGACTTCTGTGCACAAGGAAGGGAAATGCACAGATTCATCTAGGTGCGTTTACCTCAACCCCGTGCGTTCTGATACTGCCTACATAGACTTTGCCTTGACCACAAAACACTCATACTAAAAAGAAAAAAAAAAAAAAAACCAACCCAGACACTATCATCTGAGGTCCACTCTGCCTGCTTGATCTGCCACCTTCTATAATGGCAAAAATGTGTATGTCTATTGCATCTCAAACACTTATTAGTATCTACCGTGTTCACCAGCACTTCTCAGCACAGTGGGAGGTTCATAATAACCAGAAGGCGTGTTCTCTGCCCTTAAGGACTTCATTTGTTCATTCATCTACTCACTTTGTTTCTGAGCCATCTATTATGTGCTAGCAGCATGAAGTCAACAGAGGAAGGAAAAGTGTTCATACCTAAACCAGAGAATAATCTCAAACAGATATAGCATGTGGGTAAATCATGACAATTGCTGACACAGATGTAAGTTTAGCAACTTGAGCTCATCCTTTTACATGAATTCAGGTACATGAGAATTCAAAGGAACTCAGGTCACCACTGAGTCAGGTGGGCCCTACCTGGTGACTGGCTGCATCAGAATCTCTTGGGGACTTTCCTAAAAATACAGGTTCCTGGGTCTGGGAAATCTGTATTTCTGAAGCTCCCTGGAAATTGCTGACTTGCAGCCAGGTTTAAATACATCCAGTCCAAGTTCTTATTTAAGAGGTGAGGAAGCCACCGTCCAGGGAAGTGAAGTGACTTCCCAAAGGTCACTCAGCACCCTAGAGACTGTGTTGGGACCAGTCTAGATCAGTGGATTCTAATCCTGGCAGGACATCTGAGTCATTCGCTGGGCCCCAACCCAGACCCACTGATTTAGGATTTCTAATAGAAGAGGCCTGAGCAACGTGGATTTATAAGTACTTCATGAGCTCTTAAAATTCTGATATGTGGCCATCATTGAAGGCTCCTGACCAAGTCTTCTGGTTCTTTTCATCCTCGCACGCGAGGCACCAGATCCTGGCTGAGAATCGGGAGTCATGCATCTGCTGTTTGAGAGGGCTGCCACCAGCAGAGCTTCCCGTCAGTTTTGGTGATTTCACAACCGTGGCTCTCCCTCTCTTGAGAAATAAGGTGTCTGCAAAATCAGAAGGCTTCATCATTGCATATTTTGGGGTCTAGTACATTGCCTCTGTTACACGTTGCAACGAGAACACGGTACCCAGAAAGTTAACACAGTTAGGAAAGGGCAAGATATAACCGCTATGTTCCACTTCACCAGCCTACAATGCAAAAGACACTTTCTTATAACGCCTCTAACCCCCCAGCTGCCCAAGTTAGTAAGAAGTCAAGGCCTACTTCCAGAACTCCCTTCCAAAAAATATTTCAAGAAACCTCAGGGTTGCATATGCAGACCAAAGGGCAGCTCAGGCTGCTCTCACCACATGGCAGCCAGGGACACAAGCTTTCCTGCTAAAAGCAGATCAGACTTCAAAGGACCATTTGTGTAAAGTTAACAGGCCATCTCTGGAGTCACTGCCACGGATGGGATTGTAATTCAACAATGTGAAGCTTTCACAACACTTGTGGATGATAAATGTCCCTTGGGGCAATCTTCCTGAGACTAAGCCAATGTCACCTACTCTAAAAACCTGTTGAGGGAGAGACCCCCCTTTCTGGATGGCCACTGCAAGTATCTTAAAATTCTCAGCAGCTGTGATCTCCAGGGCACCGTATCTGCTCTCACTCCCTCAAATTCGCTCTTTGATGTTGAGCCGGCTTGAACAGGCCTTGAACTTGTGTGGCCATCTAACACTTGCGATGCTTCAGCAGCAACACTTCTATCACATACAGAATTTAAGATTCTGAACACACTCCTAGTTGTCACACGAACCCACCTTAACCCCAGACTTCTGACAATGGTGTCATCCTCTTGTCACAGCTGCAAATTTCTTTGGTTTCATTAGCCACTTTTCCTTGTCTCCTTGTTACTTGGCAAGCATTTCATGTGTCACTTGATCTACTCTTTGTCCTTCTAACCATCCTTACTGTCTAGTGATAATAGTGAGAATTCACTAAATGTATGCAAACACACAATAAACTAATAAGCAGTATGGCTGCTATGAAAGGACCCTGTATGACATCCACTAATGCCACTTGTGCAGGGTGGGAAGAGAAGCAACACTTTGACTCTAGCATGGGGCTCTGTGGGTTGGAAGTCTGGAGGTAGAGAGCTTCTGTGCACTACTCAGTCTGCCCAAAAGCCCTGTTCTCCATCCTTGATGCCTCTGCTCCTAAATGATGCTACTTCCAATCCAGGAGCCCAGGAGCCCCAAATAGATCCATTAATCCTGGGAGTCACAGGTAGGGTAGCGGAGGCTCCATCCCATAGATACAAAGGCAGCCCAAGGTGCAGTGCCACCAAGGACTACACAAAGGCCCCTCATCCCCCAGTGGGGTCCACAGCCATGATACATCCTGTGAAAGGGGGAAAGATACTGTGCTTCAAGTGTTACAGTTCTTAATAACCCACTCTTCCCATGCATATCCACAGGAAGACAGACAGACAGACAGACATACACACACACACACACAGAGCCATTTTATACCCAAAGTCACATTCATGGCTCTAGGATAGTCAGGTCAAGGATAGTTCCAGAATCAGCCAAACACCGTGGCCCTCTCTAAGCCCTGGGCCAGACTCCCATCCTATGGTGACTTCTCCCTCAGAGCCTCCTGTGCTCCTCTCCTGCCCTCTGGCATCTGCTGGGCCAATTCCATTTATAACATATGTTGTAACAACATTCCACTTTATCCAGAAAGTTTTAAGGTCTCAATGCAGTCCCTCCCTAGAGACACCTGTGTTCCTTATGCAAATGCGCCCCAACTCTCTCCATCACAGCCAACTTGCTTGACATGTGTATTACCAATGAGCCATTCTATGAACTTGCCCAGAACAAGACAAGAGAAAGTAGTTAGGGACATAAAAATTGGAAAGGAAGAAGTCATCACTATTTAAAAATTCTATGATGATACACCAGAAAACTCAAGAAAATTGACAGGAAACCTATAGTAAACAACAAGAATATTTAATAACATAGCAGGCTACAGAATTAATAAACAAAGTAATTACCAGTCAGAAGATATAATAAGGGGGAAAGCCTCCATTTATAATAGGAACCAGAGAGAAAGAAGATAAAATAAACTTAACCCAAAAATTCCACAGCTATAGGAAACAAACTTGAAAACAGTTCTGAAGGAAAAAAAAATAAGATTTGAACAAATAGATGAACTGTGTTGTGATATATCAATACTCTCTAAAGAAATTCACAAATTAAACATTATACCAATATAACTACCAATAGACTTTTCATTTTCTGGAGCTAGACAAGATAATTCTAAAGTCCTCCAAGAGGAATCAAGTAGGAAAATTCTGAAAAGCAAGAGCAAAGAGTGGTATTAATGTACACTGTTGGCTGGGTGCAGTGGCTCATGCCTGTAGTCCCAAAACTTTGGGAGACCAAAGTGGGAGGATCGCTTGAAGCCAGGGGTTCAAGACAAGCCTGGGCAACATAGCAAGACTTAAGCTCTACCAAAAATTAAATAAAACTAGCTGGACATGGTGGTGTGTGCCTACACTCCCAGCTACTTGGGAGACTGATGTGGGAGGATCACTTGAGCCCAGAAGTTCAAGGCTGCAGTAAGCTATGATTATGCCACTGCCCTCCAGCCGAGGCAACAGAGTAAGAGTTTGTCTCTTAAAAAAAAAAATATGCTGTTAAGCCTCAAATTGTTAAATTATGTGGCACTAGACTATAAATCATCAGACAGACTAATGTAACAACATAGAAAACACAGAAATATTCTCAATTACATAAAGATTTGATATGTGATAAGTTTGGGAACTCGGTGGGAGAAACATGAACTTTTCAATGAATGGTGCTATTACAACTGGATACACTTTCTGGAAAATGTATGGTTTTTAAACCATACCTTATGCCATACACCAGGATAATTTTCAAACGGAACGAGAATTTAAATGTAATGACCAAGAAAGCAACCTACCAGAAAACATGGGAGAATTCTTTTATAAGCTCAGAATGGGTAAGACCCTCCCTGAATGATTCAAAATCCAGATGTCGTGAAATAAAAGATTTAAAAATTGTACACCATAAAAATTAAAACATCTGCATGGATAAAAATAAAACAGTCAAATGACATATTACAGGCAAAGAGAAATGACAAATTGAAAAATATTTGCAACTCACATCCCATTATACGAAAAATTCTTACAAATTGACAAGAAAAAGGCCAAAGACGCAAATAAAACTGGACAAAGGAGAGCCCACCAAAAGGAAATACAAATGTTCTACCTCTGTCATAATAAAAGATGCAAATTAAAGCCAATGAGATGCCAATTTCCCACTTAACAAGTTGGCAAGAATACAAAAGTTTAGTAAGGCAGAAGCCTGTAACTTATGGCTAGTGGGAGTGTAAACTGATACAAACTGTTTGGAAGCAATTTGGCAAAATTTATTAAATCAAAAAGGCATGTTCCTTTTGGCCCAAGAATTCCACTTCCAGGAATTTATCCTACCGTTATTTTTTTAACATGTGCAAAGTGACCTACCTACAATGTTATCCAGAAGTATTGTACACAAGAGCGAAAGACTGTAATCAGCTTAGGTGTACATCAAGAAGACACTGATTTTAAAAACTGTGGTACAGCCACAAAATAGAATGCTATGCAGCTCTAAAAAGGAACGAACAAATTTATCAAGAACTAATGTAGAAATGTCTTCAAGATACGATGTCAAGAGAAAAAAGTAAGGTACAAGAGAGTGTGTAGAGAACACTGCTAGTTGTTTTTTAAAAGTTGGAAGAGGAAAGAATATAGATTCATATTTGTTTGTACCCACTTTAAAAATACCTCTTGATTGGGAGGCCGAGGTGGGTGGATCATGAGGTCAGGAGTTCAAGACCAGCCTGGCCAACATGGTGAAATGCCATCTCTACAAAAGATACAGAGAATTAGCTGGGCGTGGTGGTACCTGCCTATAATCCCAGCTACTCAGGAGGCTGGGGCAGGAGAATCACTTGGACCTGGGAGGCGGAGGGTGCAGTGAGCCGAGATCGTGCCACTGCACTCCAACCTGGGTGACAGGGTGAGACTCTGTCTCAAAAAAATAAATAAATAAAATAAATACCTCTTGAAGTATACCCCCCAAGACACTACATAATACTGTGTTTCTGCTATAGGAATAGAAACTGGAAAAACTGGAAACAGGTTTATGAAGCAGCCATTTTACTATATCCATGTATAGTTTTCACTTTTGAATTGTGCAAGTATTACCTATTTTTAAAAGCAAATGGTAATTTTTTAAAAGAATATGGTAAAAAAAAAAAAAAAGAGAGAGAGAGAGAGAGATTAAATGATGTTTCCCTTGCTTAACACAAGCTGTTAAAGCCACTCTTAGAAAACATCATAACATGAATTAGGCTGCTCTAAGCACGTCATGTAGGGGCCACTGTCTGGCATTCTACCCTCCCAACCCATGAGGCCCCTACTCCCAGGAGAGAAACAAGGAACTGTCAGCTCACAGTCCCTGCTTTGCAGCCCCACACCACCCAGCCCTGAACTGGGGAAAAAAAAAAAAAAAAAAAAGCAAAATTAGCCAGGCCCAAGAAAGTCTTTCTTTGGGAAACTAAAGCTAGTTTCCCAAACTGCATAGTAAACTTTGAATAAGTTTGTGCAAACTCAATATTATGAAGATACAACTATATAATTTGCAACTATATTTTAAGATTTTTAAAAAGTCCTTTTGGAAAAAGAACACAAATGACAAATGCACCTGACATCTCTCACTGGGTTCTCCATAATTTGTACTTTTAAATGTGATGCTGGTGTACTACAGTCTCTTAGAAGCAACATTTTAACTTCGTGGGTGCTCCACTACTTGTGAGCTTACTATTGGACATGGTATGGTTAGTTCTTATGTCTGAGATACCGCAAACATAGGCAAATGTAGGAATGAATATCTATGACAACCGTGGCTATTTAAGCCATTGAAGCAACAAAACATCTTGACCTGGGCTGTCACTCTCTGGGTTAAAATGAAGAAGTTGAGGCATCTGTCTAGTCCTTCACAGATGCCTACTGTTGATCTACCCTACTCTATAGACCTGTGTGCCACTTCTTCCTTCTCCTACTCCTTCTTTCTTCTTCTTTTCTTTCTCTTACTCCTCTTCCTCCATCCTCTCTTCTTCTTCCTCCTCCTCTTCTTTTTCTCCTCCTCCTCCTTCCTTCTAGCTAAGCTACTGCTGTGGTTTTTTCTATATTCCCAGCCAGGTTTCCTAAGGTACCAGAGACAAAGGAGAGAGCAAAGGAGGGGCTGGGAAGGCTGGAGTCTTCTTCCACCTTCCTCCCCACTCCATAGCACTATTTTGCCTTCCTCACCTGCCTAAGCCCTATTCATTCTTAAGATTCAAGAAAGTTGTCACCTCCTTCAAGAAGCCTTCTCTGACTCCTCTCTACAGCATTGAGTGCCTGTCATTATGTTCCTTCATAATTTCCTGTGCCTGTTATCAAAGCATTAATCACCCTGTACTATCATTGTCTTCTGCGTGTCCACTTTCTCCTAAACTGTAAGGTCTTGAAGGCTAGGGGTGCACTTCATTCATTTGAATCCTTAAAGACTAGAATGTATCACCTGGCACAAAGTAGGTGCTCAGCAAACATTCAACACATAAAGGATGAGGTGGGAGAGAGGAAACCTGACCAACCAATGCTTAGGAAGCAACAGAGTGCAAGCGTTTCCTTCTGCCATCAGCCAATGCAGGAGGCTAATTAGGGAAGCCTAGGAAGTGCTTGGACTGTCCATGAGATGTGAGTTCTGCTAGCAAATCTTTAAGTGGATCATCTTAACCATCCGGTCCATGGACAGTTAGGCATGACCAGGAGGAGAACAATCGCACGCCCTGTTTTCCCATAAAGCACCTGAGACATAGAACCTGTGCCCACAGGGGCTGAAGGAGCTCGGAGG
Organism: Pan troglodytes; assembly: GCF_028858775.2. Classification (NCBI taxonomy): domain Eukaryota; kingdom Metazoa; phylum Chordata; class Mammalia; order Primates; family Hominidae; genus Pan; species Pan troglodytes. The sequence continues at coordinate 151,156,572 of NC_072404.2, read as the reverse complement.
CAAGCGAGTGCAATGTGACTCTTGGGGGGGCCCGTCTGGAAAGCTGAGTCTCAAAGAAAGGAAGTTCAAGAGCTGGTTTGTTAGAGAGGTAGTGGGAAGAGGGGACAGGACTAACGGCAAGGTGGCTAGGACCAGCCCATTACAGGGGTAGAAATGAGCCTCTCTCTTCCCCTACCACCTTTCTTCTCCTTCCCCGCTACCACTATCCTGAGACTACGAGGCTGTAAGCCAGAGGCGAAAGATTGTGCAATAAAGCCCAAATTATGATAATGGTAGTGAGAATACAGCAGGAGAAGGAGGAAGACCAAGCAGACCTGAGTCAGGGAGGGAGGAATTGCGTGAGCAGAGGTGGAGAATTCAAATCCTCTCCGGACTAGAACAGAAAGTACAGACCATGAGTAACCGCAAAACAATAGGGTTGAATGGGTAGAGAGCCATCGAGGGGAGAACAGAGGTGGCAATGGGGAGGTATTTTGTGTTCTTAAGTAAGGACATAACAAAAGCAGCGTTTTGATAAGAACAACTTGACAGAGAGATGCAGGGTGGTTAGAGCGAAGCCTCTTAGGAGGCTGATAGACTGATCAAGGATTCTCCACGAAAGCTGTTACAGTGGTGGGGGTTAGAATAAGAGTTAAAGCAAATGTTTCATTTTTAAGGAAGAAATCATTACTGCCTGGAGGACAGATTAGATATAAGGTGTGATGTGTAAGGAAGAGTTATCATAGAGGATTCCAAAGTTTCTGTGACTTGACTGAAAAACCAGAAGTTCCCTTAGTGGGAACTGGGTAATAGAGGAAGAAAGCTGGGATTTGGGATGGGAAGATAATTAAGGAGCTTAATTAATGAGATTAGTGAGACTGTAGGGAGAAGCACATTGAGGCGAAGGCAGAATCTTCTACAGGAAACACCCTCATGTGGTTCTTTACTTGGAGGAAGGAACCTCGCATGACTGCCTTTAACGTCAACCATACTGGACTCCCTGACAACATGAGTACAGCATGCTGTCATATTTTAACTCAATGATGACTTTTATATTATGTGATTTTTTTTTTTTTGAGATGGAGTCTCGCTCTGTTGCCCAGGCTGGAGGGCAGTGGCGCGGTCTTGGCTCACTGCAACCTCTACCTCCCAGGTTCAAGCAATTCTCCTGCCTCAGCCTCCCAAGTAGCTGGGATTATAGGCATGTGTCACCATGCTCAGCTAATTTTTATATTTTTAATAGAGACAGGGTTTCACCATGTTGGCCAGGCTGGTCTCGATCTCCTGACCTCAGGTGATCCGCCCACCTCAGCCACCCAAAGTGCTAGGATTACAGGCGTGAGCCACTGTGCCCAGCCTATATTATGTGATTTTTAAGACCATTGCATATAAACTCAGAAAAAGTTTGAAAGTTTGCTGCTACTTTAATGCTCACTATTTTTGGACTCACAGCATCACCGGGCGTTATTAACATCCCTGACTCACAAGCTCCAAATGAGCCTCTCTCAGGCAGTTCCCTACTCACCAATTTGCAAGCAGGTCCGTGTTTGCATTTTGGCCCTCCCATAATTATGTGTGTATTTGTTTGTACATCTCACATCATACCACTGTTAGGACCTTGACCTTTGATTGAATACGGTTTCAATCAGGTGCCCAAACTTCATAGAAATTACATCTTTTCTTAGTCAATTTTTCATGGAAGACCAGTGCTTTCAAATTGCCTTACTCGGAACGAAAAAGCAGCTCAGGCTAGAAATATTCTTCCAGAAATACACTCCCTGTCCCAAACCAAGTCAACATGGAGAAGGAGTCCCTGGAAAGCCCAGGGCCCAGGAGGGGTGTAGTAGTGGTAGGGGCTATTTTTAGGCTGTGATGTGGGCTCCTGACAGCCACTGGCATCAGAGGGTGAAGGAGTGCCGGCCCACTGGACTGTCTTCCTCAGCCCACACTCCAGGAGCTGCTGGCTGGTCATAGGTTATTTTCTACAAGGAAAAACACACTGTCCAGATGAATGGTGGGTCTGTCTAGGACTTGCTAAAAAAGGTCTTGGTATATTTCAAATGAAATCCTGGCTCAGGTACTAAAGAGCTTCACTGGCAGGTCTGCCTGGTCTCTTCACCCTCACAATCCCCCACTCCTCCTTCCTGTCCCCTAGTGCCTTCCCTCATCATCCTCGCTCCTACCCTTCAATATTCCATCAGAACAGGGGATGGGAAAGGAGGGAAGTGGGGGATGGTGAGGGGGAAGAGACCAGGCAGACCTGCCAGGGAAGACAGCCTTGGCAAGAAAGGAAGGGGGACAGCCACCAGAGCTCCATGTGACTCCACTCAATGGGGAGCAGAAGCAGCTGCAGCCCACATGACACATGATCCCTGCCAATCTTCCCGTGGCTACGGAACGGACGGGACCAGGTTTCCTAACATTCGCTCTGATTGTACCCAAATGTTCCCTGGTACACCTCTCACATCACGTCCTAGATTTTGAAATTTAAAAATCGTATCATGTCAGTATAATGTAGATGCAAGATAAAAGAACCCTGGGGCCCAGGCGTGGAGGCTCATGCCTGTAATCCCAGCAATTTGGGAGGCCAAGGCGGGTGGATCACCTGAGATCAGGAGTTCAAGACTGGCCTGGCCAACATGGTGAAACCCCATATCTACTAAAAATATAAAAAATTAGCCAGGTGTGGTGGCGGGTGCCTGTAATCCCAGCAACTTGGGCGGCTGAGGTGGGAGAATCACTTGAACCCCAGAGGCAGAGGTTGCAGTGAGCCGAGATGGCTCCACTGCCCTCCAGCCTGAGTGACAGAGCGACACTGACTCAAAAAAAAAAAAGAAAGAAAGAAAAAGAAAAAAACAACCCTGGAATCAGGGTGATTGGTTTACACAAGACTAAATTCATGTGAAGCCACCAAATTTGCAAGTTAGGGGTCCATACATTTTTTCTGCCTAAAATATGGCCCGGCTCAATCCTGGAGCCCAGCATTGGACTGAGAATGAAGATAGAGACTATGAGCCGGCCCCGTCTGTTGGGATGGGAGAGTTCAGACAGCCAGGCTGGTCTTTGTGGAGTTATTTCTGGTAACTTCCCAGGTGAAACAAGGAACATGGGTGGACCTGAGCCTCCCTGAGGATGCCTGAGGTCCTGATCCGGGTCCAATCATCTCCGAAAAAGGCAGCTAAGGGTCCTCTTGCCCAAAGTGCATCCAGCAGCCTACCTTATATAATGTGTCTCTTAGGAGGCTTCCCCCAAGTATCTTAGCATCTATTTATGTATCCCTGAATAAAACCCTATTTGGTTTTGCACGTTTGCAAACTTTATATAAACAGAGTCACTGGGTTTACATTAGTTTGCAAATTGCTTCTTCTACTCAACATCGTTGCTGAGATTTTTTTTTTCCAGGTTAATGCATGAACTGTAATTCATTTATTTTTCACTGTATGTAGCACAATGTATGTGTTCATTTTCTCCTGGGTGGACATTTGTGTTGTTCCCAGTTTTTCTGTTATTAGCAACAATTCTGCTATGAAAATTCTCGTGCATCTCTCCTGGTGCTCATTTGGAGAGTTTCTCTGGGGTATAATAGTGAAATGTCTGGGTCATGCGGTTATTTTGCAGCTTTCACTTTTCTAGATAATGCCCATTTTTTCCCAAAAGTAATTTTACAAATTTACACTTCCACTAGTAGTACTTTGCTCCTCACCTTTGGTATCGTCTGAATTATTGATTTTTGCCAGTTAGGTGGTATAAAATAGCATCTCTGCTTTGTTTTAATTTGCATTCTCCCAATTAATAATAAAGTTGAACATTTCTTCATATGCCTTTATTCATTTGTGTTTCCTCTTCTATAATGTTCCTATTCATAACTGTCTTCTCTATTTGCATATCATGTGCTCTTTTTCTTAACAATTTTTATATTCTGGGTAATGATCTTTTTTGTTCATCTGTGATACAAATAGCTTCTCCCTCTTTGGAGCTTTAAATTTTCACTCTTTTTATAGGGTCTTGTGGTAGTTCTTAATTAAAGTAGCAACATTTATCAGTCTTTTCCTGGATGGCTTGTATGCTTGTGTCATGTTTAAGAAATCCTTCCTTACCTTGAGGTCTTAAAGATGGTCTGTTTTTTCCAAAAGGCTTAAAGTGTATTTTGCCTTTGACTTTTGAGTCCTTAATCAGTCTAGAATTAATTTTTGCGCTTGGAGTGCTATAGGACTGCAGTTTCATTTCTTTCCCATGTGGATAATTATCACATAGTCTAGCACTTCCCCACTTTTCTTAATGCTTTTTTTGTCATCTATCCAGTTTCCAAATATGCTTAGGTCTGTACCTCCCTCTCTATTTTGTTCCAATGGTCTTTTTGTCTGTCCTCGCACTAATACCCTACTGTCGTAAATACTATTGCTTTATAATGAGACTTAATAACTTGTAGGCAAATCCCTGCATTGTGTCCTTTTTTCTTCTAGACTGTGTTGGCTATTCTTGGACCTTTGCTCTTCCACGTAAATGTTAGAATCAGCTTGCCAACTACCATGAAACCCATGTTGGTATTTTTATTGGAAATACTTTAAATCTAGAGTTCAAAGTTGGAAAAATGGACACAATTTCCAAGACTGTGAACTCTCCATTTATTTATGTCCTCTTTACAGACTTTCAATAAAGTTGGACAAGTTTACCGGTGTAGATTTTACACACTTTTATTAGATTGATTCCTAGGTACCTTACATTTTTATTGCTGTTGTAAATGATAGGTTTGTCTAATTACATTTTCCAAATGTTACTGGTGTATAAAAATGCAATTGACTTGTTTATATTGGGCTTATAGTTGACAAACTTGCCAAACTCTCATTAACTCTAACAAATTATCTATATTTCTATGCAAAAATCATATCATGTATGAATAACAAGTTTTGTATCTTCTTTTCTAATCCTTGTACCTTGTAAACCTTTTTTTTTTTTTTTTTTTTTTGCTTTATTATAGACTAAGAAGGGTGAAAGCAGAAGCCCTTGACTTTCTTTTTTAAATTTTTAACTTCTTTCTAATCTTATTTTTTTATTGAGGTAAAATGTGCATGTGAAATTTATCATCTTTATCATTTTTAAGTGTACAGTTCAGTGGTAATAAATTTATATTCTCAGCTGAGCAAGGTGGCTCATGCCTGTAATCCAAGCACTTTGAGAGTCTGAGGCAGGTGGATCACTTGAGGTCAGGAGTTCCAGACCAGCCTGACCAACATGGTGAAACCCTGTCTCTACTAAAAATATAAAAATTAGATGGCTGTGGTGGCACGCGCCTGTAATCCCAGCTACTCGGGAGGCTGAGGCAGAAGAATCTCATGAACTCGGGAGGTGGAGGTTGCAGTGAGCCAAGATTGCACCACTACACTCCAGCCTGGGGCAACAGAGCAAGACTCCATCTATAAATAAATAAATAAATAAATATTCTTTCCCACCCCCCCATTTTATCTCCCTGCCCTCCTCTTCCCAGCCTCTGGTAACCACCAATCTATACTCTATCTTCATGAGATCCACTTTTTTAGCTCCTGCATATGAGTGAGAACATGCAATATTTGTCTTTCTGTGCTTGATTTATTTCACTTAATATAATGTCCTCCAGTTCCATCCATGTTGATGCAAATGAGAGGATTTCATGCTTGGTTATGGCTGAATAATATTCCATTGTGTGTGTATATATATATATGTATCTCCACATTTTCTTTATCCACTCATCCATTAATGGGCACTTAGGTTGATTCCATATCTTGGCTATTATGAATAGTGCTGCTATAAACATGGGAGTGCCGATATCTCTTCAATATATTGATTTCCTTTCTTTTGGATATATACCCAGTAGTGGATTTGATGGTTGTTCTAATTTTGGCTTTTTGAGAAACCTCTATTCAGTTTTCCATAGTGGCTGTACTAATTTACATATTTACCAACAGTGTTCCTCTTTCTCCACATCCTCACCAGTATCTGTTATTCCATCTTTTTTCTAAAAGCCATTTTAACTGGGGTGAGATGATATCTCTTCATGGTTTTTATTTCATTTCTCCAATGATTAGTGATGTTGAGCATTTTTTCACATACCTGTTTGGCCATTGGTATGTCTTCTTTAGAGAAATGTCTGTTCAGATCTTTTGCCCATTTTAAAATCCGATTATTTGGGTTTTTTTTTTTTTTTTGGCAATTGGGTTGTTTGAGCTCCTCATATGTTCTCGTTATGAACCCCTTGTCAGATGGACAGTTTGCAAATATTTCCCCATGTTCTCTGGGTTGTCTCTTTACTTTGTTGATTGTTTACTTTTCTGTGCAGAAGCATTGTAGCTTGATGTAGTCCTAAGTGTCTCTTTTTATTTTGGTTGCCTGTGCTTTTGATGTCTTACACACACAAAAATCTTTCCCCAGATCAATGTCCTGGAGCCTTTCTCCAGTGTATTCTTCTAGTGGTTCCATGGTTCAGCTCTTAAAGTCTTAAATCCATTTTGATTTTTGGGTATGGTAAGAGACAGGGGTCTAGTGTCATTCTTCTGCATATAGTCATGCAGTTTCCCAGCCACATTTATTGAAAAGACTGTCCTTTCACCACTGCACGTTCTTGGTGCCTTTGTCGAAAATGAGTTGGCTGTAAATGCATGGATTTATATTTGGATTCTCTTTTCTGTTCCATTAGCCTATGTGTCTGTTTTTATGCCAGTGCCACACTGTTTTGATTACTAGAGCTTTGTAGTATATTTTGAAGTCAGGTAGCGTGATACCTCCAGCTTTGCTCTTTTTGCTCAGGATTGTTTTGGCTATTTGGGGTCTTTTGTAGGAACTCTTGTCTTATTCCTGCTTTTTCTATTTCATCATTAAGTATAGTGTTTGTTATAAGTTATTGTATGTATATAGATGTCCTTTACCACGTTCAGTTTTTTTTAATTCCTGGTTTTCTAAAAGTCCTTTTCATAAATTGATATTTTATTGAACAGTTTTCTGCTTTTTTTGAGAGAATGCCATGTGGATTTTTTCATTTGACTTGTGAATATGGTCAAGTATATCAGATTTCAAGTGGTGAATCAGTCTTCCATTTCTAGGATAAGCCTCTTTCCAGTGTAGTCATGATTGGTTGTCTTTTACATGTAAATATTATTTGTTCAGTTTGCTAATATTTTGTTTAGGATGTTCACATCTAGGTTCTTGAGTACGATCAGCCTATAATTTTCCTTTCTCATATTGTACCTATTTGCTTTTGGTATGGAAATCTTTTTTACTAGCTTCATCAACACAGTTGGGAAGCATTTCCTCTACTCTATTCTCTGCATGGGCTTGTGTAATATATTAGTAACCTGTTTCTTCAAGTCTGATAAAACCTTCTTCTAAAACTATTTAGGCTGGCAATTTCTTAATGGAAAGATTAGTTATACTAGTCATGTATTTAATGATTATGGAACTATTCAAATTCTCTTTTAATTTTAAAACAGCTTTAATAAATAAATCAGCTTTAATATTTTCCTGTTAATTTGTCTATTTCTCCTGTTTCTGCTTTATTGGCATAAATTTGTTTACAGTAGTCTTTTATGATTGTTATAATCTCTGCTGCATCTGCTACCTGTTCCTTTTTTTATTCCTAATATTGACTTTCTGTCTTCTCTCTTTAGATCTTTATCAATATTGACAGAAGTTTATTAATGTTATTACTCATATCAAAGAACTAATTCTTTGTATTAATCATTTTTATTTTATATTTTAGTCTATATTTGTTTACTATGTCATTAGTTTCTCCTCAAGTCTTTATTGTTTTCCTTATTCTATTTTCTTTGGGTTATTTTAATGTTCTCTTACTAACATCTTAGATGATCAGTTCCTTGAGTTTTAGCCATTCTTATTTTATAATATAAGCATTTAAGGCTATAAATTTCCCCCCAAATGCCATTCTAGTTGCATCTCACAAACTTAGATATGTAGTATTTTATTATTTTACAAATAAAAGTATTTTATTTTACGCAAAACAACATATAGTCCACGATTTATTTTAAAATGAGCTTTCAATCCTAGCACTTTGAGTGGCCAAAGAAGGTGGATCTCTTGAACCCATGAGTTCAAGACCAGCCTGAGCAACATGGCGAAACCCTGACTCTACAAAAAATACAAAAATTAGCCGGGCATGGTGGTATGCACTGGTAGTCCCAGTTACTCGGGAGGCTGAGGTGGGACGATTACATGAGCCCAGGGAGGTCAAGGCTGCAGTGAACTGTGATCATGTCACTGCACTCTAGCCTGGGCAACAGAGTGAGAGACCCCATCTCAAAAAAAAAAAAAAAAAAAAAAAGAGCTTTTGAGTAACTATCAACTATTTCAAGAAACAGAATATTGCCTGTACCCTAGAAAATCCCTGAGTGTTCCTTCTCACTCACTATACCCTCCCACCCTCCACAAAGCTAACCATTATCCTGAATTTAATGATTATCTTTTCCTTTTTTTTAATAGGTTTTTGATTTTTCTTTTTCGTTTTTCACTTTCTGTTTTTGAGATGGAGTCTCCCTCTGTCACCCACGCTGGAGTGCAGTGGCGCCATCTCAGCTCACTGCAACCTCTGCCTCCCGGGTTCCAGCCATTCTCCTGCCTCAGCCTCCCGAGTAGCTGGGATTACAGGCACATGCCACCACGCCTGGCCAATTTTTGTATTTTTAGTAGAGATGGGGTTTCTCCATGTTGGCCAGGCTGGTCTCGAACTCCAGACCGCAAGTGATCTGCCTGCCTCGGCCTCCCAAAGTGCTGGGATTATAGGCGTGAGTCACTGTGCCCCGCCTGGAATAAGATTGTTAAATTAGATACAAAACTGGCTCATGTGCTGTGTGCTGCTAGAAACTAAAACCATAATGTCTGGTTATCTTTCCTACCAGAAAGAAATTATTTGCATCTCTACTGCAAAGGTCGACAAGTTAGCATGTAATTTCACAGAGTCAGGGCCTTTAATAAGTGATCGAAAGTGAGTCAAATAAAGGTACATTCCCCTGGATACTTAAAGAACCCTGAGGGGGACTGGGGGCGGTAACTCATGCCTGTAATCCCAGTACTTTAGGAGGCCAAGGCAGACGGATCACTTGAGGTCAGGAGTTCGAGACTAGCCTGCCCAACATGAAGAAACCCCATCTCTACTAAAAATACAAAAAATTAGCTGGGTGTGATGGTGGGCGCCTGTAATCCCAGCTACTCGGGAGGCTGAGGCAGGAGAATCACTTGAACCCAGGAGGTGGAGGCTACAGTAAGCCGAGATCACGCCACTGCACTCCAGCCTGGGCAACAGCAGTCTCAAAAAAATAAAAAATAAATAAAATAAAAAAGAGCCCTGAAGGGATTAAACACCACTCCAACACGACATTGAAAGAAACAAGGCCCTCCTCTTGCCTTATGTCCAAATCTGAGATAATTTTTCTTAACAGCCAAATCCCTGTCTGCTAAAATGAACCACAGCAGGAATGGTACCACATGACTCTGGCCTGGCCACAGCCTATGTCACAACTTTCCTAACCCAGTCTTCTCAGCTTATCCACCAACTATTGGGTGTTGGAACATCCTCAAGTCTCCCCATCAAACTAGGCAGCAAAGTCTACCATTTTGTGGCCACCATGTTTGTTGCTGCTCATGCCAAGGAAGCGAAAGCTGATCTACAGAGAAAAAGCAGCAGGGATCAAATATGGAAAAAGAAGCAGAGTCCAGATGACCAAGCGAGAGAGAGTCAGAGAGAGAAAAGTGAGGATGAAATAACCTCTTGAATAGGTTTTTGAAGGTTTTGCACTCACTTCGTGGTTCCAGGCCTTCACGTAGCTCTGGCTGTAGTTCTTGGCCTTGGGTTTTGTGTGATACTCCAGGACTCTTCCAATAAATTCCCTTTTATGCTTAAAGGAAGTTAAATGAATTTTGAAAACAAACAAGTCTGGGTACAGTGGCTCATGCCTGTAATCCCAGCACTTTGGGAGGCCAAGGAGGGCAGATCACTTGAGGCCAGGAGTTCGAGACCAGCCTGGCCAACATGGCAGAACCCTGTCTCTACTAAAAATCAAAAAAATTAGCCGGGCGTGGTAGCACGCACCTGTAATCCCAGCTACTTGGGAGGCTGAAGCACAAGAATCACTTGTACCCGGAAGGCAGAGGTTGCAGTGAGCCGAGATTGTGCCACTGCACTCCAGCCTTGGGGATAGAGTGAGACTCTGCCTCAAAAACAAACAAGAATAAGCCACAATTTGAAAGCCCAGAGACGTCAAGACAGAGAACAACGAGAGTTATCTTTCTGATTAACACAGCTCCACAAGTCCAGGTGCAAGACCCCCTTGATATGTCAGAAAACATCAGTTCTTATGAGGTTCCTGTTAACCAAGGGTAAGGCTACTCTGCTATGCAGGAAGTGCCACACAGTAGACAGTTAATTAGGACTTGCTTTGAGCCAAGAACGCCACTGGGCTGAGATCATGAATTTATTTACACAACACACGTGGTAGATCCAGGAACATAGTCACATCTCTTTCCTGCTCCTTATTATGCATTCATACAGGTTACTGCTGGTGTCTAACAGCCTGTGGTGTGTCCTCCATTGTTTCTATGGGTATAAAGCAAGCCAATTACATCTCCACAGCTTTTTAGCTTCATTTATCAGGTCAATTCAGAGGGGCGCAATTATGAAATTAAAACACCCACATTTTAGGTGGATATTTTTCACTTTTATATTGAATATTTTTTTAAACGTTCAAGCTTTCAACACTAAACACTAGGATAGCTCTAGAAAGACCCAAGGAAAAGGAAAAGGGACCCACAGGGAGGCAGTGGTAAATAAATGGGAGGTGGCTGCAGATGGGAGGGTCCTTGCGAGGAAGAGGAGGTGGGGCAGAGAAAAAATAAATTGAACCTGATAATACTAGAACAAACAAGGGAAAGACAGATTTTACCAATTGTTTACCCTGTATAAATCTTTTTTAAATTATCTTGGTGCATGTGACAGCAAATAAGAAACAAGAAAGGGGCTTTTACGAAAAAGCTTTTTAGAATGTGTGAAAAAACAAAAGTTCTAGTTTTCCATCTCAGCTCTTTTGTGCAATCACATCAAATAGAAGCTCAGCAGGCCCGAGGGCCACTGCTGCTTCTAATTAAGGCCCCAAGGTAAGGCAGCACATTAGGGGGTATCATCCCAGCAAAACATAAATTCTACCTCTGTCTCTAGCAGCAGAAGGCCGATTTGGGCTCAGTATGCCGTGTTTGTTCTCAGCTTGCATTAGAAGTGGCAGGCCGCACCTGCCTTCCAGACACCCTACAAGCAAGTTTATTCTGACACTGATTCTCTTGTTCAAACAACTCAAAGCATGGCTAACAGATGGTAAACAGAGGAGGAGGGAGGAGCCAGGCATTCTTCCACTTTGTGTGTACTTTTGTGTGTGCGTGGATGAGGGGCGTTGTACCTAAAAGTTACTATTTCTTTCCTTTTCAAAAATGAGACCTCATCCATCACACAGGTGTCAACTCTGAAATTTTGGGGGCTGGTAGGGGGCCTTATTGCTGTCATATGTCTCAAAGAGAGTGGTTTTCCAACTGGAGTGATCATTAGACTCACCTGGTGGGCTTGTGAGACATTCAGATTACCAGCCACACCCTAGAGTTTCTGATTCAAGAGGTTCGAGAATCAGCATTTCTGACAATTTCCCAGGTGATGCTGGTGCTGCTGGTTCAGGGACCACACTTTGAGTATCATGGTTCTCAGACAATAAAGAGATAGAGAAAAAGCAAAGAAACATTAGCTAGGCCTCCAACCTAGACTTTTTGATTTTTTGAGAGACAGCTGGTAGACAAAAAAGAGACAGCTGTGTTTGGACGGGGGCAGATATGCAAAAGGACAAGCCAATGGCAGGCGGAGGATGGCGCTAAAAATGATTAGCACATGTGCAATGATTTGTTATGAGGAGTGGGATTCACATTTGCTGCAGGAGGGGCTGTGGGCCTCCTTCAGTCCAGCCGAGCTTCCTAAACTATCAAGACTCTAGGTGGGGTCCTAGCTCTTCATTTCCTCCCTGGCCTATTATAGAAGCTCTGCGTGCCTGACACCCCTGCTCCTCCCTGTCCCCTGCTATCTCCCCGAGTAGAAAAAACCCAGCTGGTGGAGAAGGAGCTTCCTCAGCTTGGTTCCTAGGGAAGAAGAGCTGGGATTCAGCACATTCTAGGTTCTGTTGTTTTAGGCCTGAGCTACAGGACACTGTCTCCAGCCCCGTTCCCAGCCTAGCATCCCTCACACCCGGTTAATTCTACCTGAGGATTAGGGCACATTGTTAATTACATACAGGGGTTGGGAGTATCTGTTCTTAAGATCTTTGAGGGGATCTGTCAGACAGAGGGAAACATGAATACAGTATTCAGTTTTCATGTGGTTTGTCCTTCCTTGCTGATGCAACTTCTCCACCTGGTCCCCAGTGAGATAGTACAGGCTGAACTAATGAAATAGCTGAGGCTCCTGGTCCCACCATACGAGTATGAGTCACCAGCAGGACCAACTACTTAATGTTCAGGGCCCAGTACAAAATGAAAAGCCAGGGCTCCTTGTTCAAAATGTATTAAGAATTTTGAGACGGCAACAGCAGAACACTAAATTGAGCACAGGGTTCTTTTGTGTATGGGGCCCTGTGTGACTTCACTGGTCACAGGCTTATGGAACCGGGCCTGTCATAGGATTGTCTACGAGTGTATAGACTAAGAATCTCCTTGTTTAGGCTGGGATGCTGCCCCCAGTGGGGTAGAGGGACCCTCTCTGTAGTAGGCTCTCTAGAAGGAATGGAAAGAGGAGTGAAGCCAGACAAACAGAAAATGCAGTCCTAGACCTCAGAGAGCTCTCTGTGGCCCTGGGAGGCAGACAGACACTGTCGCTAAAAAATAGATTTTTGGAACAACTTCACATGGACAAGATGACATGGTTGACCATCCATACATCTTACTCTGCTTAGGGCACATTTCCAGTGGGGTTATCCAGGAAAGGTAAACACAAGAGACGCTTCACGGTCAAGGGCAGGGGAGGTAAAGCTGAAGTAAGGAAGCTCCAGCACCTTCTATGTGATTGCTGCATTTTGTGCTCAGTTTCTGGAGGCCTCTGACAATATTCAGAATTTTTATGTGCAAATCAGGGAGTTGAAATAACTGACCTCTAGGTCTCTCTCAGCTCTGTTAAGATGTGCCCAGCCTTCTCTACAACAAAGTTCCAGGCATCTGTAACATAGCAGACTATTCTAAACATTGGTAGCTTAAAACCAATGTTAAGGATAAATATATATGAATATAATAAAACCACCATTTTATTATATCTCACCATTTTGTGAATTAGGAATTCACACAGGGCTCAGCCATTCAATTTTTCTGCTCCATATGGTATCAGCAAAGGTCATTTGATAGTGGATGGGCTAGGCTGCTTCCAGGATGAGGGCCCAGGATGGCCTCACTCATGTCTTGCACCTTGATGCCTTGATGGGGATGGCTGGGAGGCTGAGATCAGCTGGCACCAATATGTAACCTTTGAAGCATGTGAACTCCAAGTAGTAAACTTCTTGCATGGTAATTCAGGGTTCTCAGCAAGGATTCCAAGGAACCCAGAGAAGAGTTTCAACCCCAGCCATGAAAATTTCAGAATGTCACTCCCACTGCATTTTACTGGTCAAGAAAAAAGCCAGCCCAGATTCAAGCAAAGAAAAATTGGACTCCACCTGTCATTGTGAGGAGTTGCAAAGGATTTATTTGTGGCCATTATTGGATCCATTATGAATGTGGCTCATACAAGAAAGAAGAGAAGGAGCTCAAATCAGCATACCTGTGGTCAAAGAAAAAGCCTAGACTCAATATTAAAATATTAGGAGATAAATGTACATTTGATGTCTTAAGTTAAAATATTTAAAATATAGGGGTCCTATTTTTGTACTGATTCCTCAACTTTTTTCCCCTTTATTTTGACCTATCACTTGACTCAACTGTATGGAATAAGAATCTCTAAGTTTTATTGAAAAAATTCAAGAACTTATATCCATGACAATACCTTATTTGTCCTTAAGGATGCAAAGCGCAGAGTGTGTTTACTAATTCAATAGAAACAAACAAAAAAAACTAGGTGCCCACTTTCGTTCGCGCCAGAGCTTCCCGCAACAACCCCTGTGGTTTGTCCTGTGAAGTTCCAATTCTTGGTGCTAACTTGCCTTTGTTGTGGGCCATTTTCACCTCTTTCTTCCACTGTCACCTTAGCTGCCTGCCATTTTCCAGGGCACACTTTGGTCACATGTTTCTCCAACACAGAAGCTCCCTTCCTCTGCCTGCTTCTAGCTTAAGCTGGGAGATGCTTCTTACACCGTACTTTCAAGGAAAACCAATGTTTTCCTTACGCAGATGTCGAAATGCTGGCCATCTGCTAACCCTTCTCATGAAGTCATCCTTGCTCAGGCCCCTGAGAGTTTCCCTAAAGATGCATCCCCAGGTGCCATCATCCCCTCATCTCCTACAGACCTTACCAATGCCCATCAGAACCTGCACCTCAGTGGTCCTGGCATCCTTTGTTGCCATAGTAACCATCTCTGGGCTTCCACATACCCTTTCTCATGCCCAGAGTCCCTTCTCCAATAGTCTCTGGCAAAACAGAGCCTATATTTTTCAACCATTCTTCCTCATTAAGCCTTTTCCAGCTCACGTCACCCATAGCTGGCCTTTGCTCACTGAATCCTGGCACTCCTTGGCCCGCTCTCCACGCCGTCTCTCTCCTGCAGCCCCTGCATCACCTTAGAACTCTCCTACCTTCTATGCCTGTGTGTCTTGCCACTCCCCACTGTAGTGCAGAGCTTTTGAGAGCACAGATCGTGGTTAATGCATGTGTGTGTGTGTGTCTCATACAGCATAGAAAACAGGACTGGGCTTCACAGGCTGTGCTCTAAAGAGGCGTACTGAAATGAAATGTCTAAAAAAGGTACATAACTGGTGCCAGGTGCTGAATTCAGCCCTTTATAGAACATGAACTCTTCATTTTCACCTCATACCACTATGGCCTCCTCTCAGGTCCCAGTTTAACAAAATCCCACAATAGGAAAGAATTTGGATGTCCCACATAGTTAATTATAATTAGATTTTTTTAACTTTTATTTTTAGATTCAGGGGGTACATGAGCAGGTTTGTTACCTGGGTTATAATGCGATTTGGAATCTGGTACAAACACAGCTCAGAATGCCAAATAAAGGCATGAATATCATGAGGTAGCGTCAGTGGCACAACTTGTTGGCAGGAGAGCTTGAGCTTACGTGGCTCAGACTCCAGGCAGAGAGAATATTCTCGCCTAGAGAAGCCTCAGCCCTAGGAACCAGGCATTTGTGAGTGAGGGGTGAGAAAGAGGTTTCCTGCTCTCGAGGAGAGGAATCATGTAGGAGTTGTGAGGAATGAAGCTGTGGAAGGGAGGGGTGGATCCCAAATCCCACACCCTCAAAAAAGTCAGACTTTAATTCTTATATATTTTACAAAAATTGGAACCAGTGAGGAAAAGAACAAGCCACAGAAATTCATTCTTGGCTCCTGTCAGACAATTGAGCCCCAAACCATGATCTTAAAATCTGTTTGCTATTGAACAGGCAATTGGAAGACCAAAAGGCGCTGACATGTCTGGGGGCTCCTGGCTCAGCTGCCAGCTGGAGGGTTGGAACGGTTGCCAGCAGCCTGCTCTGGTACACTCTGTCCCACTCTGTCCCTGCCCAAGTCCACTGCAGTAATTAGCTCTGCTCATTAGTTTCAAGTAAATAATCTCCTTGTCACAGCTGGGATCCTTTATCAGAGCAGTGGACATTAGGGTTTACAGAAGGAAAATGATTTTTTTTTTCCCCTGGAATTCCCTGGAACACTAAATCATGACCCAGTAATCTGAATGAGGCAAGGAAACTTCCTAAGACATCTAAAAATTCCGAAGAACAGTTCTGCTTAAAAGGTGGAAGAGTTGGGTATTTAAAACAAACAGCCAAAATACAATAGCCACCGCCACCCTTAGAAGTGGATATTGATTTTTTTCTTCAGTTCACTTTATTGGCTCAGATCACCAAAATGCACAAAGTATTTGTTAAGGGCTAATATTGAGGTATTCCCAACCCCGGGAGAGCATCCAGTCTAGGCAGAGAGAGAATGACAAGTAAATTGGTCTAAATGCACTAATGGCATTCTGGCACTAATAATGCATGCAAACAGCAGAATGCACAGAGGGAGGGCACTTTAAGCCAGCCTGGTTCTTCAGGGATGGCCTCCCAGAGATGTGGTGTTGATTTGAGAAAGACGAGGAGTGGCAGCCAGGAGTGCCTCTACAAGAGGGCTTGCACTGAGGAGGCACGGGCTGGATTCTGAGGCTTTCGAAACAACTGGCAAAATACATTTCCTCATCCTTTTGTCCCTTGGTATCACATCAGTTTGCCCACTTTGAAGAAGGGGAAAGTGAGAAGAGAAACTTCAGCTCTGCCCCTGGATGACCTGTGGAGTTGGGGCTCAGGGGACAGCTCTGACATTGTGGGGGCAGGACCCCTGCCAGCTTCAGGAAGAGCCTCATGGTGACAGGGCATCTCATCCCTGGTCCTTTAAGCTCTGCCTTCCATGTCCCCACCCTAAGGATTGCAGGGGCATCTGCAGCACCCTTAGTCATTGCCAGAGAGGGTGCCCAGTCTGCTCACAAGCCTGCATGGGCCACAGCTCAACACCAAATGCCAATCTCCTTCCAGTGTGGCAGAGGCTCGCTCTGGAGTTTAACACAGGGTTGCCCAAGAGCAGAAAGAAAATACGGGTAATTCAAGGGCAAGAGGGATACGTTTCCTGATAGATTGATTGGAAATTACAAGATAGGAAGACAAGGTAAAGAGGTAAATAATTGCGTGGGGGTTAAGAGGATGAGCTTCGGAATCAAATATTGCTGGTTTTCAGTCTCAGCCCTGCTACTTCCTAACTGCATAGGAATGTTCCTTGACTTCCCTGAACCTCACTTTCCTCATCTGTAAAGTGGGTGTAATAGTACTTACCCCAGGGGGTTGTTATGAGAATTAAATGCAGTAATATGTGTAGCCACTCCGTGCAGGGTCTGGCACACAGAGGCTTTCAATGAATATTACCCGTCGTTTTTTCTGTCCATTTACATCCCCCATATCAATGCATAGGATACCCAAATCCACCAAATTTACCTGAATCATCTAGATAGTCACCTTCATTTGATCATTTTGGAGATAGCCAATGATATTTTACACTGGTAGTTTTTTGTTGTTGTTGTTGTTGTTGTTGTTGTTTTTTAACCAGAAAATGAAAAGATACTTTCTAGTAGCAAAGAAGAGTTTCTAGGAAGATCAGTGCTAGAGACAAACAATGGTGTCCAAGTTCTCATGTCCTTTCCCGCAGAAAGGGCTTATTTAATGAAACTTTGACTAACTGGTACCCATCCCACGCCCTTGGGTACACTTAGTGATATGTGATGTCCCAGAATGGATAATCCCTGTGAACATCCTGGCTGGACCACAGCATCCCACGTCCTGGGATGAGCTGAAGTAGAGATAAGAAGGCCTTCACCATTTGTTCATTTGGACTAATTTATGTCACTTGTTCTTTGATTAGCAGCTCTTACATTCAAGGCGCTGCTTTAGAGACCACTGCCCTCACCAGGGTCGATAGAGGCAGAGCCACCGAATGGGCTTCCCTTTGATTAGGAAATTGACGCTCTCCATCCACAGCTGTGGTCACAATCAGCAAACTCTACTTATTGACAACTGGGTAAAGCCCAGCCTGACCTCCCTATGAAAGAGACAAACCAGGATTTTTACTCCTGTCTTGCAGAGCAGGAAACAATCATGCTTGTTTGATGCCATTCCACTTGACAAGGAAAGAAACTAGGGCTTGCCCCCTGGTTTTCTGATTCTAAAGTCCATATTGGAACCATAAAGTCACTGAATCAGGTACTTTTGTCAGATGGAGGGGGAAAGCTACACATCCTTTGCCCTTTAAAACCTAGAGGACACATTTCAAGGACAGTTGGCAATAGGCTATGGTCCTGGAACCTCTAACCTTTATTCACGCCATGATCTAGAGAATTTTGCAACTAGTTTCATCATGCCCCAAATTGTGCTGTTACCTGAATTAGAAACATTCAGTCAGCTGGACAAATGAAGCAGAGGGAAAACGCTGGAATCGGAGAACTTCTAGGAGGACAGAGACAACATGATTCATTCTCAGTGGAAAATTGCATGGGTAGCTCCAGCTAGTCTCCCACTTCTTCCATTTTCCTGAACTATCCAGATCCTTCTATTTCTGGGCTTCCTTTATATTATCTCTCTATGTGATCAACCTCTCGGTCACTCAGCACCTATAAAAATCACCTGTCCTAGGATCCAATAACTTCAAGACTCTGCTTTCAGCCAAATGTGGGGTTAGAAAAACTCCAACGAACAATTTTATTCTAAAGGGGTAATAACTTAATATGTTGTGTTTCTCCAGAATATTTGTTTTGTTTTGTTTTGTTTTGTTTTTTTAAGAGAAGGTCAGAGGCCGGGTGTGGTGGCTCACGCCTGTAATCCCAGCATTTTGGGAGGCCAAGGTGGGCGGATCATGAGGTCAGGAGATCAAGACCATCCTGGCTAACACGTTGAAATCCCGTCTCTACTAAAAATACAAAAACATTAGTCGAGCGTGGTGGCACGTGCCTGTAATCCCATCTACTCGGGAAGCTGAGGCAGGAGAATCGCTTGAACCCAGGAGGCAGAGGTTGCAGTGAGCTGAGATTGTGCCGCTGCACTCCAGCCTGGGCAACAGCAAGACTCCGTCTCAAAAATAAATAAAGAAATAAAGAAATAAAGAAGAAGGTCATTAACCTTAAGACTTAATGGCAGAACTTTAGGCATTATGACAGGTGGTGGGGCAGGCAGTACCTTACAGCAAGGGGCTCTCTCACCACACACGGGAGGCTGTTGTAAATTTCCTTTCTCCCTCTGTCCAATATGGTCAGCCCTAGGTCGCTCTTTTTCCTCTGAAATCAAAATCTCATCCAGCTGCTGGGAAGACAGAACAAAGCTGCCAACTGATTATTATTCAAGAACAAAGCAGACCATTTATTTTAGCAGGTTCAGAGCCATTATCTCCCCAGGACACGAGCTACGGTGTGTGCCGGCTTTATCTACCCGAATTTCCTTCCGTCCTCAAATCCTTAAAGAGGGTGCTGTTCCCCTTGCTGGAGCAAGACAAAAGGGAACAGGAGAAAGAAATTTCTTACAGCAATGACCTATGAAACTTCTCTCTCCTTCCTTGGCTGCCTAGGCTTCTCAAAGGCAATTGGATTTCCTGACTCTTTGAGAAACTACAGACAGATAAGAAAAGGTATGAGAGAAGCAGGCTTGGGCAGGCATCTTCCATTTGAAATAAGGCAGAAGGCTGGGCATGGTGGCTCACACCTATAATACCAGCACTTTGGGAGGCTGACGCAGGAGGATCACTTGAGCCCAGGAGCCTGAGACCAGCCTAGGCAACATGGTGAGTCCTCGTCTCTACAAAAATAATGCCAGGTGTGGTGGCGCACGCGTATAATTTCAGCTACTCAGGAGGCTGAGGTGGGAGGATCACTTGAGCTCAGGAGGTAGAGGCCTCACTGACCCATGATTGCACCACTGCACTTCATCCTGGGCAACAGAACAAGATGCTATCAAAAAAAAACAGAAAGAAAGAGAGAAAGAGAAAGAAAGAGAGAGAGAGAGAAAGGAAGGAAGGAAAGAAGGAAGGAAGGAACGAAGGAGGAAGGAAGGAAGGAAGGAAAAGGAGAGAAGAGGAGAGGAGAAGAGAAAAGAAAAAAGAAGAGAAGAGAAATACGGCAGCCCAACACCATCAACCTCACTACTCACTATTTTTTTTTTTTTTTTTTTTTGAGACAGAGTCTCGCTGTGTCATCAGGCTGGAGTGCAGTGGTGCCATCTCAGCTCATTGCAACCTCAGCCTCCCAGGTTCAAGCGTTTCTCCTGCCTCAGCCTCCCAAGTAGCTAGGACTACAGGCATGTGCCACCATGCCCAGCTAATTTTTGTATTTTTAGTAGAGATGGGGTTTCAGCATGTTGGCTTCTTTGAGAGTCTCAAGAAGGAATTGCCAGATAAAACACAGGATGCCCAGTTAAATCTGAATTTCAGATGAACAGTAAATAATTTTTCAGTATATAAGTATATCCCATGCAATATTTGGGATATGCTTATACTAAGCATTCATTCATTGTTCATTTTAAATTCTCATTTAACTGGGTATCCTGTATTTTTATGTGCTAAATCTGGCAACACCATCACATCATATTTCTGCCCAATCTCCATCCCTCCCCAATAGGCTGAAAAGCAATCATACTAATTCTGACGCAGTAAAGACCAACATGTGGGCTTTATGCTGAGTCCTTCATGCACTTGGTAAAATTCACTTTTAAAGTAACATGAACCCAAAACCAGTCGTGCTTCTTTTTTTTTTTCTTTTTTTTTTTTTTTTTTTTTGAGATGGAGTCTTACTGTGTTGCCTAGGCTGGAGTACAGTGGCACGATCTCAGCTGACTGCAACCTCTGCCTCCGGATTCAAGCAATTCTTCTGCCTCAGCCTCGTGAGTAGCCGGGACTACTGGCAAGCGCCACCACACCCAGCTAATTTTTGTATTTTTAGTAGAGACGGGGTTTCACCATATTGGCCAGGTTGGTCTCGAACTCCTGACCTCATGATCCGCCCGCCTCGGCCTCCCAAAGTGCTGGGATTACAGGCGTGAGCCACCGCGCCCGGCCCCAGTCGTGCTTCTAACACAATTATTCTTCCCTCTCACTGCCAAGTCTTTACTCCTTTTTTTGTGCTGATTGCTGTTTTAACTGTGTTCTCTTTCCAAACAATTTGTCCATTTGAATTAATCGACCAGTAAAGTTCATGGAAAGTCAGCCCATCCTTTTATTCTTAAACTGATTCTCTGGTAATATCTATCTAACTGATAGCCTGTATGTTTTTTCTCTCACTCAGTCTCTTCCATTTTTGTTCTGCTCAAAGTACACCCACCCTTTCAAGATGCACTGGAATTTGTATTTTATAATCTAGCATACAAGGTCCTCTGAAGACACTTTTTTTTTCTTTTAAACAAATGAAGACTCTACCCTCTGAAGCATTTCATCTTCAGGAAAACAGACACAAAATTATTTAATCATTTCCCCAAAGTCAACATTGGTGAAAATTTCTGGGATTAAGAAAAACAATATGATAGGATTTTGTGGTAGAGAGGCTGCCTTTTATATTTTACTTGTGACTTTTCCCAATGCCAAAATTCTATGACTCTATGATCAATATTCTCCCATGGCTCTCATGGCTGCTAATGGCTATGTTTGGGGGACTTTTTCTTCTAACTGTAAGAGTCTTGAGGCTTAACATTCCAAAGTGCTGGCTACATCCCCAGTGGAAAAAAAAAAAAATTCTACCATGTAGTAGATATTTCTATTGTTTTATAAGAATGAAAATAAGCCACATAATTAAGCCTGGAGCCCAGGGAAGGGAGCTCAAAAAATGCCTTCTGTGGTGCCATGATAGTGGATGACAAAGTAGATAAACAGGAATCCCTCCTGTCCCCCAGATAGAAAGTCATATGAGTCGAGTCATCCTCCCGCATCTCCTGCCAGGCTACACCTGGCCAATGTGCTTATATAATACTGGATAATAGTGAATGAAAGTTTACATCCCAGGGTCTCCCAGTGAGTTTGTCCATTTGTTCATTCATGCAAACCCATTCATTGCATCTCTCACATGTCAGGTACTATGCAAGACACAGGAAACATAAAGGTCAATAAAACCCTGTCTGGACCCTCAAAGAACTGTAGACTGATGCATGAGACAGATCCACAAATAATAATGCATCCCAATGTATCTCTCAGTGTTGAACTAAAAGAGTGGGCTCTCTGTCACAGCAACTCTCAACCAGGGCCAATTTTGTGCCCCCCACCCCCGCCCTGGGACGTTTAGCAGTGTCTGCAGACATTTTTGATTGACACAGCTGGGCTGAGGGATGCTACCGGCTTCTAGTGGGTAGAAGCGAGGGATGCTGTTAAACATCCCACAGTGCATAGGACGGTCCCACAACAAGGAATTATCTAGCCCCAAAAGTCAACAGTGCTGAGGTTGAGAACCCTCGTCTAGTGGGATAAAATATGATGTAGTCAGCTCTGTCTGGTCATCTCTGGAATTTGGGCCAACTTGATCACTTTTGTTCTTTTCATAGTTGTGTCATTGATTGGCTTTTGCTCCTAAGCAAGTTACTTCACCTCACTTGGCTTAAGTTTCCTCATCTATAAAATAGATGTAGAGTCTCTGATCTCTAAATCCATTCTAGCCTAAGAAGCTATGGTTTTCTTGGGCCAATATTTATGCTTTCACTGAACCCTGCTTCCGAGAGGAGAATGCCTTGGCCAAAGACTGTTTACTCCACTCCAGGTCAAGGAGATAAACTAGTTTTCTGTGTTGATCTGGAGTCTCACTCAGGAAGGGCAAGCATGACCTCTGCCCGAGGACCCTGAGTTAGGACACTTCCATCTTTGGAGTTTTCTCACCAGCAAACAGGAACTACTTAACTGCTCTGCCTCCCTGTGTCCGGAGGAAGCCTTTGAGTCAATGAAGAGATGGAAAATTACCCGGATGCTGTTCCTGTGGCTAGGTCCAAACCACAAATGCCACTTTTCTCCCTTTGGGGGGCCTGTGGCAAGGACAGGGTGGGGAGACACTGTGCTGTCCCTGTGGTATAGGCTGGTGGGCTGGGCCGGGGAGGAGTAGTGTCTCTTTATATGTCTGTGGGGCTGCCTCAGGGAGGACCTTCGTCATTTTTCTCCCTGAGGACAAAAAAGTTCGATTCTTGGCCACATATTTTAGGCTCTGGGGACTGGGTAGGGATCTGGTGCCCTCAAATTCTCACTCTCTCTCTCTCTCCCCCGCCGTGGCTTCAGGCTTAGTCACCAAACAGAAAGAGCTTTTCTGAGCCAGCCGGCTGGAGGACAAGAGCAGCTACAGAGACCAGGGGAAGCCAGGTCCCCACAAGACGCGCTCCTGCCTGGGCCTGAACAGAGGCCTCTTCAATGCTGCTGTGGTGCTGCTGTAACCAGAAAGGCAGAAAAAGGGAGACTAGGGCAGGGCTGGAGATGAGGGCAGGGCTGGTCTTGGCAGTGACACTGAGTTTGGTGTTATTGGGCTCTCTGTCTTGGCAGAAATGCATCAAGGATGGCAACTGGAGTATCTTCGTGTCCTCTCCCCTGCTACACCAGTGCCACCTTAGGTAGCAGATCCTGTGTGTGATGAACAAATGAACTGCTGTGAAAGAAAAAGAAAGAAAGAAAGAAAGAGAGAGAGAAAGAAAGAAAGAAAGAAAGAAAGAGAGACAACCCAGAGATATTAAGTAATATGCCCAAGTTATTTAAACTGCTAGTCAAGGGGAACTTCTATCAAATGTGCTTCACTGAACTTATCAACAATAAAAGTTCCAAATCAGACAAATATTTCCCACTCTGTATGTTTTCATTGCTTGGGATTTTGGGGGTTTTTCTGGAGGCGGCAGGGTTGGTATGATTTACATTAAGTAAAATGTGCAAATCTTAAGTACACCGCTTAATGACTTTTATATATGTATATACCCAAGAATCATGTTCCCAGATGAAGATATAAAACGTTCCCATTGTTCTAGAAAGTGTCCTCGAACCCTATTTCAGTTGATAGCCACTTCAAGAAATAACCAGGTTTTTTTCTACTTCTGTCACCATAAATTAGTTTTGCCTGTTCTTGAACTTCTTATTATCAACCTCATATTGTTTTCTTCAATATAATGTATTTGGGGTTCATCCACATTGTGTCAGTAATTTGTCCTTTTTGATTGCTGTGTAGTATTTCACTGTATAAATATATCACATTATGTTTATCCATTGTTCTGTTGATGGATATTTGGATTATTTTCAGTTTTTGGATATTGTAATATATTTATCCTAAAGATATGAATTGGATAGGGATAATTTTTTGTTAATTTGTCTCAAAACGTGCCTATTTTAATTCCCCTTCAAACAAACTCTAATAAAAGTCATCCTCCAAAGCTCCCAGAAGTTGAGATAGAAAGAAGTATTTATTAAATTACCTCAAAGATCTTTTCAGACATGAAATCCTCTAATTCAATGTCTTCTCTAAGAGCTGCTGTTAAGCACCTGCTTGCATGAATTCTAAAATTTTCTCTGAACTGTAATACAGAGAGTGGTTGTTTCCATGTAGAAACAACCCCTGCATCTATAAATTCACCGACAAAGACTAGAGAACTTATTCAAGCACAAAAAACATACTCATATCTCTTCACAAGATGGCACCTATTTCCCAATGAAAGATGTTCTCCTGTTCTGCGCACTGGAAGCAACTTGGGAGTGACCAGAAGAAATGGTGGAATGTAAATAAATATATCTACTTCATTTCAATCCTTTTTTCTTCCATGGAAAGCAACGGTGGTTTCTTTCTTGAGATAGGTGGGAAAGAATGAAGCCCACAATGGACTATTTACCAGGCCTCCAAAGCATTTCTCAGAATTTTCCGATCCTGCAGTGAATTCCTACCACCCATTGTATTCAGATTTTCATTTCATCTAATGCTAACTCTAATGACTCTATGCCATACCTGGTGAGCCGAACTGCAGTGCACACTCCATCACACCATCAGTCTTCTATTTAACCCAGACAAAGGGTCTTTTATACTCTTCCTGGACATGAAAATAAAAGATTGGAAACAATCATTTTAATGATATATTTATTTTAAAAAAAACTTTGCCTTAAGATTTGTTCAACAAATATTCATTCAGCCACAAGGACTGAACTCCCAAAGCCAAAGGTTGAAGTCACCATTATTGTGGCACCTAACATCGTGTATGATGTCTAAAACAGGAAAATTCAAAAGAAAATTTGCACAATGGCCCACGATGGCTGTAGTCAGACATGTAGGTAATAAAACCTAGGCCTGTAAACTAAAGCTGACTTCTTGCCTGTGTAGCTGGAGTTTGTTACATACTTCACTGACAGGTACTGGTTATAAACCTGTTTATCAGCTGTAGAACAAAGACAGGATGCAAAGAGTTGCCCTCCACCAGACCCTAAGGCACCTAACCTTTCTCCTACCCGCTCCACCATATATTTACCTTATCTTATGGACAGTGTCACCGAGCACCAATCAGAATTACAAGAATTCAACTACTGCTTCCCTCCTCCTTTCTCCCACCTTCTGTGCCATGCCTATCCCTCATTAGGAAATGTATCTATACTGTGCCTCCTGTAACCCACTTAGAGACACATTCTTAGTCTATACTGAGTCTGTGTTCCTGGGCTTCCGTCTTCAAGTGTGGCTCAGAATAAATCTAAGCATGATTTCTCTAAGTTCTAGTGCCTGTTATTTCACTTTTCAGCCAATGATGTATACCATCCAAACACTGAAGTCCTACCCTCATCACACCTAAGACTGCAACCAAAAATACTATGGACAGGGCGGTGAGGCACACAGATTCCATCCCATCCCCTCTCTGTCTTCTCTCATCCCTCTTGGCTCAGCCCTGATCTCTCTTCTCCTCTCCCCTCCTCTTCTATCCCTTTTCCTACTTAGTCTCCTGTCTGCCAATCTCCAAGGCTCTTTATGAGTTCACAGAAAAAAGAAAAGGGGATGGGGGAATGGGGAGAGGACACACAGATGTAGCTGTTACAACTAAACAGCCTTTATACTCAAGCCATTCAGATTCCTGTATCCCACCTTTAGGTACTGTTGGTTCCTCACCTTACCCCACATATAGCCCAGGAAAACCTTATCTGCTCTCCAGCTGGCCTAATGCACCATTATTTTCTCCAGCTCCTTCACATCAAGACCTGAACCTCCCTCACCCCACCCACTTGGCTTTACCAAGGTAGGGAATGAAATTCCTCCCTGGGATCCTAATGAGCAGTGGTAGTCCCTGAGCTGCCAATCTCTCATCCTCACAACAGGCAGGGGTGGTGCTTGCCTGTCATTATGCTTGACTCCTTTCCCTTCCTTTCCCTAAGCTGGTCTCGCCCTTTTCTTAAAATGACAACACTGTGTAGAATCAGCTCCTGACAGCCTCACCCACCCCAGTCAGCCCCGGCCAGCCAGGGCTCTGGAGGCGTCATCTGAAAACCAGGGTATTTTTTTCTAACCTCTCCCCGCCCTCCACCCACCTCTTGTTCTTTCAAGAACAAATTCTTTCCCCGGCGTTTCTAAATTAAGAGGAAAAGAAAAGGAGTTTCTTCCATTTTCGTCGTGGATGAAAATAAGCCAGTTGTCAGTTATTTACCCAAAATCTGATTCCGAAATGACCCAGTCCTAGACTGGATTTAAATTTTAAAGGCAAACCTAAAAAGAGTTTCTGAGATATTTTTTAAAAATTCACCAAAAGTGGCCAGGAGCTGAATTTGCTAAGCTGTGGTTATTGGCAAGAAGAACTGCAAAGGCAGGAAATTCTCTGCGTAACTAGCCCGTCTTCCCGAAGCCTGCCGGGAGCAGGAACAGGAATTTCCAACTCCTCCCTGACTATTTCTCCTGAGTCCCCAGTCCAGGCACCCACTGGCTCTGGGCACAAGCCCGCCAGCCTCTTATTGCAAATCACAGCATATGTTCACATCCATTCATCAAATCCCATTTGGCAAGAGTTCAGGCAAGAAGGTGGGATTAACTTGCCAAGACACCAACCACTCCCTCACTACAGGCTGCACGATATCCTCTCCTTCTATGTAATCCAGCCAGACAGCAGCCAAGATGCTCACCTCAGGGAACGTTCCATTCTGGAAAATTCCTTCTGGAATCACCCCACTCTGTTGCCCCACCAACTCCACCTCTCTGACCCAACTCCCACCACACACAGACACAGTGTATTAGTCAGGGCAGGCTAGGTGCTGCAACAAACATCCCCAACATCTCAGTCAATTAGCACAGAGGGTTTGTTTGTCTCTCATACTTAACATCTGAGCAAATATTGCTATGATTTTGAGGTTTTTTCCAAATTATACTTCTAGCCTTCGAGGTCTTAATTTTTTGAGGAACTGTGACTTATCCGTGTTTATGTAACAGAGATGTCCCTCTTTATAGTTTGCAGCATAAAGAGTATACTTCAAGTAGGTCCCAGATGCAAGGTTTGAGCCTTCAAAAGCTGGTAGCAGCCGGAAATCCTATATTTTTATTTAATTCTATATTTTACAAAATTCCAACTCCTTTGCTTTTATATATCCCAAGGTACCTGCATTCTTACCAGTAGGTAAGATAGATAGGAAATGGGAGGAAAAAATGCAAAGGAAATGAGAAGTCAGAGAGGGATCAAAACTTATTCAGCCCTATCCAGCTCTGCCAACAACAGCAGCAGGCTGGTAGCTGGGTATGTAGTCAAGATAGACAACATACTCCCTGGAAGCCATAGTAGTGACCCTCCAGGGCTATGCTCAGTCAAGAAAACTACGCTAAAGATCTAAGCCCCTTCCCACAAGGACTCTTTCAGCTACTTCCCTGGGTGAGCAGACCCCAAGAGACCTGGATCGGGATGGGGTTCAGCAAGTACCTCACAGATCCAGAACCATTTCTCCCTTCTCTCCTGCCTCAGTCAGGTGGATTTATCAGCTCTCCCTGTCTAAGTATCCATCAGTCTAACCACCTCAAACCTCCTAGTAACTTCATTCTGAGGATCCAGTTCCCTGTCTCTGCCACTGGCCACAGTTGGAGCCAATCTGATGCCCATTCACAACAGATCTCCCTAGTTCTGAATCTCAGGGGAGGGTGTAAATGCCTATATTAGATTGTATTCCTGTTCACCAATGATGCCAGCTTTCCATGCTGTGGAAGAAGTATACATCCCTGCCCTGCTGGACTCAGAAACTGCCCTGTGACTTACTTTAGCCATTAAAATGGGTTGGGGGCAGGGGGGATGGAAATGTGGAATGTGTGTCACTTCTGAGCAGAAATTATGAGAGCCAGAGCATGGTTTACTTGACCCTTTTTCCCTCTGCCATGATGACCAAGCGGTGCTTCATATAGAAGCTGCTGCATTAGCCCAGGTCCCAGAATGAGGACAACATGGAGGAAAGCCATAGCCAACCCAGGATGAATACATTGCATGCATGAGAAATAAACCTCTACTGATTCTTGTTGTAAGCCCTTGGAACTTCGGGGTCATTTGTTAAAGTGGTGGAAGCTTGTAGATCCTGACTGATGAAGTGAATGCCCTGCCCTCCCTTCCCAGAATGCTCTGGGACTCCCTGTGTACATTACACCACCTTCTCCCCAGAGCTTTTCATACCCAAAGAGGCTTCTCAAAGAAATCATTTTGCATCTTTTCTCCAGGTCTGCTGCCTGCCTTCTTTAGCAAATAAGGAAGTCACAACATCTGCCCTGGCACGCCCTTCTAGTTTGGCCTCTATAGAAACTGATTGGCAGTTCCTTTTGCTAACGAAGGAAAAAACTGTAATCTCTGAGGGCACTGCCACCACCTACGTTTGCCCTACTGTGGTTTGTGCATGGTAGACACCAGTGGATGTTTGTTGTCTGAAGAGAACGGGGATAATTTTGAGGAAGAAATTGGTAGCATCATTAGTAAAATTTAAAAGCCTGATAGGTAGGTGGGACCATCTAGAATGTGTTCCATCTAAATTTCTACCCACACCATGTCCCTGTTTTAGCAACCTCCCTCAAACCCCTCCCTGCCAAAAAAAACAAAGAAGCACCTATAAGCAAAGGGTGTAACTCGGTTATTTTTAAACTGAAAATACAAAGATCCAAGGCTTTGGGACAAGTCAAATAAAACTGCAATTTTTATCTCCCTGTCCTCCCCTAGACAAAGCACTTGCATCTGGAGTGGAGATTATGCAGGCATTCGGTCTATGCAAAGCCCAGAAGCTGAACTGATTGCATTGCAGATGCTTTAGGGACACCTAAACACGGCTTAAGAGGCTCCACCAGGGCAGTTGGTGTTTCCATCAGAGAAAAGACCTGGCCCACTTTGTTCAATTGGCCCATCCATTGGTGCCAGCATTTACTTTCCTGAATCACTGCTCTGGCTAGCGGGGCTGGCAACAACAACTCAATATTCAAGCCTCACGTAGACACAGGAACTGAATTGCCCCAATGATTATTTGATCTGGCGCAGAACATGCTATACACAGTGGACTCCACGTTGCAGGTGGATGTTCCGGCCCGGCCTGGCAGAGGTGCGCACGTATCACCGAGTCGTATGCTGGCAACCCTTGAGGGCCAGATGACTTTTCTGCTTTGGAGGCTGGCACTTCATAATTACAGCTGTGTTTGTGTTGTCATACCCAATTACCTCACTTACAGCCTTAAAATAGAATCCAGCCAAAGGTGCTGGCTGCGCAGACAAAAAGGGAGGCTTCACAGGACTCAGAACCTGGGGACTGAGCCAGAGGGGAGGGCTTGAAGCTAGACACAAACGTCCTAACGCTTAAAAACCCAGGACTCCTTTCCCTCTCCTCATGAGGGAAACAGAACAGTGCCGCAAGACCGTAAATGAATGAATAGGAGCATGATTGAGACAGAGCTCCAAGTCAATCTTGTTTCTAGTTTGGAAACATTCATTTACCCACGAATGAAGTCAACCAAAAAGGGGATCTTAGGTGTCCTGTTAGCTAAGGGAGAAAACCCAGAAGAGTTCCGTCACTGTGTCCGTATGTCCCTCCAATGATGGGAATACCCCAATCCACAAGTGACTCTTCTCTCCAAAAAGAATTTCTGCCATCTGCCATCCCCACAGCTGCAGGCCACAGCAGAGAACCCAATGCAGAAGAGAGCCCTCCAATTACAGAGCAAGAGCCATTCCCCAGGCAGGTAGGGAGAGAACAGCAGCTTATCTCCGAGGGCAAAGAGGAAGCAAACCTCTGTAGAAACCAAGTCGTAGCAATGCCCAGCACTCGCCTCGCTCTCAAGCTTTCTCCACAGAAACCATAAGGCCCTGCTCCTGAGCTCTCCAACTAGGCTGGGGATACCCCTAAAATTTATTTATTTATTTATTTATTTTTTTGAGACAGTCTCACTCTGTCTCTCAGGCTTGAATGCAGTGGTGGGAACACAGCTCACTGCAGCCTCGATCTCCCAGGCTTAAGTGATCCTCCCCATTCAGCCTTCCAAGTTGCTGGAACCACAGGCCTATGCCACCACAACCTGCTAAATTTTTTTATGTTTTGTAGAGAAGAGGTCTCACCATGTTGCCCAAGCTGGTCTCAAACTCCTGGGCTCAAGCAATCCTCCCGCCTTGGCCTCCCAAAGTGCTAGGATTGTAGGCATGAGCCACCGCCCCTGGCCAGACCTTCTTGTCTGCTCCCTCTCTCCCACCCCATCTCCTGCTCTCAGACATCTGCATGTTTCTGATTTTATGTCCTCAATCTTTCTTAAATCCATGCCTCCTCTCCTTACCACTGGCTCCTGCCCTGATTCAGGTCTTTATTATCTGTCCCTAGAGCTTGGCATCTTCTTGACTGGTCTCCACCCTGTCAAATCCACCCTCCACGGCACAGCCAACCATAAAGCCAAGCACCCCACCCACCTGCTGGGACCCTCCAAGACTCCCAGTGACCAGTAGAGTGCAGTGCACATTGTAGCCCATGACTCTCCACCAGGCCTTCCTGTCCCACCAGACAGCCTCCCACTGCTTCCTGCTCCTACTTGATCTTCCAGTAAGGCTAAATGGCATAAGGTTCTGCACCTACATCAAGTTGTCTCTCCCCTCATGCTGTTTTTCAGGTTGTCCGCTCCCTCACCATTCCTTCTCCCACAACCTAGTTAAATCCAATGCATCTCTAAACACTTAATTCAGATTTCAACCCCTCCAAGAAGCCTTCCCCGACACCTCTCTCCCTCTCACTTTCTACATGAGAATCCTCCAGCGTTAAATGTAACATCATGTGCTCTGGATATCTGCAGCAGAATCTATTGCCGCCATTATTATGAAGATTCTTGACAGCAGGGGATCTGTCTTATTTGATGTGGTGTATACCTGCTGCTGGGACAGAGGAGATTTTCAAAACCTAGATGAATGAATGCATGAATGAATGAGTGAAGGACAAACAAAAGGGTATTGACTGAGCCACTTTTGTGTTAGAGCCTCAGAGAGAGCAGAATCTTCCCCCGCATTACCATGAGAAGGGCCCAGACCAGAATTCTCTCCAATGCATTGCACTTCCCATGTCTAGAAGCCACAGCCACTTTATTGGTTTTCTCATTTTTTTTTGGTTTGTTCTTTGTTATGGTGGTGGTTTTTTGTTTGTTTGTTTGTTTGTTTTTGAGATGGAGTTTTGCTCTTGTTGCCCAGGCTGGAGTGCAATGACGCAATCTTGGCTCACTGCAACCTCCGCCTGCCAGGTTCACGCGATTCCCCTGCCTCAGCCTCTCAAGTAGCTGGGGTTACAGGTGCCCGCCACCATACCTGGCTCATTTTTTGTATTTTTGGTAGAGACGGGGTTGCACCATGTTGGCCATGCTGGTCTTGAACTCCCGACTTCAGGAGTCTTGAACTCCCGCCCTGGCCTCCCAAATTGCTGGGATTACAGGTGTGAGTCATTGTGCCTGGCCTGGTTTTCTCATTTTCATCTCAGCCCCTGCTAGGCAGCATATGGAAGTGTCTACCATACAGTAGTTGTGTGACCCTCATTACTTATCCTTTCTAAGCTTCAGGTTGCCATATGTTAAATGGACCCTATTTTAGTATCTACCAAATAGAACTCCTGGGAAAACTGAATGACATAAAATGAGATGTGTAGTCAGAACTCAGTAAATGGTAGATGTAACTAAGCTGGAAAATTGACTAAGAAATACAGGTAGGCGGGCTGGGCATGGTGGCTCATGCCTGTAATCCCAGCACTTTGGGAGGCTGGGGCGGGTGGATCACGAGGTCAGGAGATCGAGACCATCCTGGCTAACACGGTGAAACCCCGTCTTTACTAAAAAATACCAAAAAAAATTAGCCAGGTGGGTGGCGGGTGCCTGTAGTCCCAGCTACTCGGGAGGCTGAGGCAGGAGAATGGCGTGAACCCAGGAGGCAGAGCTTGCAGTGAGCAGAGATCACGCCACTGCACTCGAGCCTGGACGACAGAGTGAGACTCCGTCTCAAAAAAAAAGAAATACAGGTAGGCGTAGTGGGAGTTCAGAGTGAAGATGTATTGGACAACTATTGTCTTCAGTAGAACACCTCCCCCTAAAGTATTCCTTACATAATCAATAGCTCTCAGAAGCTCCACTGTCATGATTTTACTGTGCTCTGCTACAAAAGGCAGTGTTATTCATTTCCTTACCAGTCTCAACCAGTGCACTCAGGATCGTAGCGGGAACAAGGAAAACATGGGGAGAGAAAAAAATCAGTACTGTATACTAGGCCAGGCCTTCCCGAGACTTCAATCAGGCCCCTTGAGAAGCTGTAGATGTTTGCCTCCTGGTGCCAAGGTGTAGTGGTGAGAGAGAAGGCCTGACTCATCATCTTAGGAAATGAAATTAGTTACAAACACATTCATTCCCAGCCCAAGTCCAAAAGCTAATCCTCACCCCAGTTTAGTAATTAGCAGGTGACAATTTGGAGATTTGAGCCTACAGATTTGAAAAGTCTGGGACTGGAGGCCAAAATGGTGATTTCTGGTCCTGGATTCCCCATGGCCTGGCAAGCCACATCCATCGTCCTCACTCACAAGAGTGTCGGCAGGAGAGCAGGGAGGCCTGAGTCTTCTTGGCTTCAGCATCAATCAACAAGTATTCAATGGGCAACTGCAGGGTGCTTGCTACCCCGTGCTAGGTCCTTTGGGCAATCCTTGCAGATTTACAAAGTACAAAAAGAAAACATTACACCAGAAGCAAAGATAGTTAGAGCCAGTAAGACTAATCTGGTGAGAAGAGGCCATTGTGTGTTGGAGCCAGCTCTTACAGAATTCCTGAAAGCCGATTGTTAATATTTCAGAAATTTTGCAAGCCACTTGTTAAATTATCAGTAGCTTGAAATCAGCCATGAGTATTTTCACCAGGGGAATTGGCAGGCACTACAAATCAAAGTTTCTCCCCACCCCCCTAGAACTGGTTTACCAGCACTCCAATAAGGAGTTCCTAAAATATAAGGCTTTAAGGCAGGCGAGGGGAGTGGTTTTGCATGCGGGCTATGAAATCACATAGATTTCTCTGAGCCTGTTTCTTCATGTGTATAGAGCTCACATATATTCAATGCTTACTATGTACCGGATATTACTCTCAACATTTATACATATTAATGCATTGATACGAGTTAGTGGGTGCAGCGCGCCAGCATGTCACATGTATACATATGTAACTAACCTGCACATTGTGAACATGTACCCTAAAACTTAAAGTATAATAATAAAAAAAAAGAAATTACAAGTTAAAGTGCTGCAGCATAAAGAAGAAAAATAATCATTTATGCCATTTTTAATACAGAACCTATTTCCAAATCAAAACCCTTTACACTTGGAATATTGTCAAATCTCAAATTTTTACCTTGCTGAGATCTACGACCACCTTTTGAAACAGAGACAGTGTAGATATGATTACTCCCTGTATACTCAAGGGTTAGGAAAATGGAAAAGAACCATGAGCCTCTCAAGAATGGTGGCTTTTCTTATTGGAATGAAGTAAATAAAATAAATTCATCGGCAATGCATTTAATTTCTCTCTTAGCAATTAATTGTGTATCTACATTGAATGATAACCGTGTAAACAGTCAAGATATGCATGTGGCAAATGAAAAATAAAGCAAAATGTTTTATCTTTAAAAAAATGCATCGATTCCTTGAAACAACACTATGAGAGGAAATTATTATTGTCCCCATTCTATAGATGAAGAAAATCAAGCCCAAGAGAGATGAGGGAACTCCACCAATATCACACAGCTAGTCAGTGGCACAGCTGGGATACAAAGACAGGCATCTTGCTCCAGAGCCTGCCCTCTCACCTTCTAGTTCTGCACTGCCCGATACAGGAGCCACTGGCTGCATGGAGCTATCAGGTACTTGAAACAGGGCTGGTGTGACTTGAGAAGTGCTGTAAGTGTGAAATACACATTAGATTTCAAAGACCTCATGTAAATATTATATATATATATAAAAAATATCTTGCTAATACTATATCACTTACTTGTAGAAATGATAATATCTTGGATATATTGAATTAAATGAAAGATATTATTACTATTCATTGCACTTGTTTCTTTTTACTTTTTCTATTTTTTTATTTTTATTTTTTTGAGATGGAGTTTCACTCTTGTTGCCCAGGCTAGAGTGCAGTGGCACCATCTCGCCTCACCACAACCTTCACCTCCCAGGCTCAAGAGACTCTCCTGCCTCAGGCTCTCGAGTAGCTGGGATTACAGGTGTGCACCACCATGCCCGGCTAATTTTTGTATTTTTAGGAGAGACGAGGTTTTGCCATGTTGGCCAGGCTGGTCATGAACTCCTGACCTCAGGTGATCCGCCTGCCTCGGCCTCCCAAAGTGCTAGGATTACAGGCATGAGCCACTGCACCCAGCCTCTTTTTACTTTTTTTTAGTATGAGTTGTAGAAAATGTTAAGTGACGTTTGTGATTCACGTTACATTTCTGTTGGAGAGTGCTGCTGGCTAGTGCCCTAACCTCCTAGTTCGGTGGATGCATTAAATCAGTTAATGCAAGGAGGGCACCTAGCACGCTGTCTGAAGCAAATTAAGCACCTAATAGCTATTATTAATATTAGTGAGCGTACTGGTTTTCAAATGTTGTAGTCCAGTATTTTTTTCCCCAAAAAAAACTAGTTGTTTTTTTTTTAATTTTTTTAAGAGAAAAGTTCTCACTCTGTCACCCAGGCTGGAGTAGAGTGTTGTGATCATAGCTCACTGCAGCCTTGAACTCCTGGGCCTAAACGATCCTTCTGCCTCAGCCACCTGAGTGACTAGGACTACAGGCACATGCCACCACGCCCAGCCAATTTTTTAATTTTTTGTAGAGACAGGGTCTATTTTCCCTAGGTTGGTCTTGAACTTCTGGCCTCAAGCAATTCCCCCACTTCAGCTTCCCAAAGTGTTGGGATTACAGGCGTGAACCACCATGCCCGGCTCCCAAACAACTTCTTATAGCAGATAAAAGAGGAGCTTTTGCAGTAGAATAGAGCTTTGAGTAGCCCCTCTTGGGGAGCCCATTCACCCTGGGCACCACCTCCACAAACTGGAAAACCCACAGGATGACATAATCTTTAAGTGTCCTTCAAGCTTTAGCATTCCCTATCATTTCAGAGAAGTTGAGGAAGTGATTGGGAAAGAATTAAGGTGTCTATGGCACTATATTTCAATGACTATGGAAAAACACTCCCATTTTGCTTGGGAAAATCAAAGTGGCTTGGCCCCAGGTCTAGGCACAGCCCAGAAATGGGAGCATCACCAATGTGAGTTGTGGGGCTTGGCCCCAGGTCTAGGCACAGCCCAGAAATGGGAGCATCACCAATGTGAGTTGGGGGTCCCCGTGGGCTCCTGGATCATTACCTATGCACGTTCACACAGACAATACCGATGCACCATGTCACCTCTCCACTTCGGCTCGGTCACAACCTGCCAACTCCCCACCCACCCAGAACCTGGGCAGACCAGACACAGGCTCTAGGCGCCAATGTCCTAGTCTAGCTCCAGGGCCAGGCAACAGTGACACTCAGCCCAGGCACCACAATGATTTTGCTGTCCTGAAGGCAACTTAGGCTCAACCAGCCCTGGTGTCTGCCAGGCAGGCTCCCAACTCTGCCTCCAGCCCTCGCCCCTGGCTCTGGTATCGTATGTGTGGACGGGGAGAGCAGCCAACTCTTCGCCGGGCTCTCTAACAAGTTCCGCGGGTCTGTTTGTTAAAGAAAAATTCCAGTGGGTGCATCCAACACATGGAACTCAAGTACAGAAATTATATTTATCCGCCCCACTGCCAAGGAGATCACATGCCCCGTGAGTCACTCCAGATGTGCTCAAAAACAGAGTCTCTCTGTGGAAGGCCAGTCCCCCAATCCCAGAGAGCGTCAAATGAAGAGAGGTACCGACTCCTGTCCCACCCAGGACGCAGCCTTCAGCCTCCAGCCTTCTGAGGCAGAGTAGGCATTTCTGCACGTCTGCAAAAGGAAGGGAGGGAAGCACTCCATCATCTCACTGGGAAGAACGGCACGGGCATACCTGCAGCAACTGGGGTTCCATTGGGCTTGAGGGTCGATTTTTCACCTTTTGAAGGACAAGATGCATTGGAAGATGTTGCTGCTTCTGCTGTTGTATTACAATGCTGAGGCTTCTATGTGCCACAGGTGGAGCAGGGGTGAGTTGCTTTTTATTCATTTGTTTGTTTGATGCTCATTATACTTTCTTCAATGCAATTCAAAATTCGGAGGGAAGGACATTAGAAGCCCCGCACTCTCCTTTTGTCTAATCTGTCAATTCCTTGATGCTTCTTGACATGTTCCCCCTTCTTAGAGGGTGATGGGGAAATGACACTGGAAAAAATCAAAGCTCCTGAGGGAATTAGGTTGAGGTGGAGAACCCAGAGAGTACCCCTTTCTGGCATCCCAGAGAGAACTCATTTCTGCTTCATAGAAAGTAGAACTCATTTCTTCGACTGCCCCCACCACCTGCAGCAGTTGGGCCAGACCGTCTGGAGAGCAGGTGCTGAGGCCTGCTGCTAAAATGATGGAGTGACGGGCGCTGGGATGCCAAAGGCCTGCTCCCTGGGGGAACCAGAGCAGAAGCTCTGCAGAACGTTGCCTCCTCACCGGGAGGGGATGCATCTCTGCAGCCAGAGGTGGGCAGGTGAGGAGAGCAACCCTTCAACCTCCACTGCACCCACCAGCTCCGCCACCTCCTCACAAAGGAAGGGGCCCCAGCAAAGGCTGTTCTCTTATCACTGACTTCCTCCCCCTCAGGATGTAGTTCCTCCTAGCTGGATGGCATCTTTTCTCCATTTCCCTGGGAATGGCTCTGCTTGGTAGACACTGGGAGCACCTCGAGCCAGAGTTTATCACTGTTAGGAAAGGAGGGACCCACAGCACTGCCTACTCTTCACCAATATGAACGGAAATCTTTCCACTGCCTAAAGTCAACTGAGTTCACTCTCCTAGAAAGAACTGCAAGAAGAATGGGCTCCTTCAAGTCAGGCCAGTAGGTGTTTCTAGAGATGCAAAATTGGAAGGCAACTGGCATGGTGGCATGGATGCGCCTCCTGCTTGCTTCTCAAGGACAGTGTCAGGGAAGGAAGGAGTGGCCGGAGTGGGGATAGAGCAGCGCGAGAGAAGGATCTGAAATGGGAGGGAGGCAAAAGCTACTGTACTTATGCTGGGTTTTATTTCCTCATGGTTAAACATGACATTAGGGACTTACATCTCTAACAGGGATATAAGTCTTTTGAGCTGAGCTGTGAAGTGATCGTTGCCCAGAAACAAATAATACAGCATTCTTCATTTTTCTCATAACAACCTTGCATACACATGCACATACACACGTACACCCCTCCCTTTTCTTTTTTTAATTTTTAATTTTTAATTTCTGTGGGCACATAGTAGGTGTACATATT
The DNA here is from genome assembly GCF_028858775.2 of Pan troglodytes. Taxonomy (NCBI): domain Eukaryota; kingdom Metazoa; phylum Chordata; class Mammalia; order Primates; family Hominidae; genus Pan; species Pan troglodytes. Next base: position 151,119,010 of record NC_072404.2, on the reverse strand, counting down.
TATGGGGCCTACGAGATGTTTTGATACAGGCACGTCACATCATGGAAGATGGGGTGTCCATCCCCTCAAGCATTTAGCCTTTGTGTTACAAAAAATGCAATGATACTCTTTTAGTTATTTTTATTTGTTATTTATTTACTTATTTATTTTTGAGACGGAGTCTCACTCTGTTGCCCAGGCTGGAATGCAGTGGTGCAATCTTGGTTCACTGCAACCTCCGCCTCCCAGGTTCAAGCGATTCTCGTGCCTCAGTCTCCTGAGTAGCTGGAATTACAGGTGCGCACCACCACGCCTGGCTAATTTTTGTATTTTTAGTAGAGATGGGGTTTCACCATGTTGGCCAGGCTGGTCTCAAACTCCTGACCTCAAGTGATCCGCCCACCTCAGCCTCCCAAAGTTCTGGGATTATAGGCATGAGCCATAGTGCCTGGCCCTCTTTTAGTTCTTTTTAAATGTACAATTAAATTGTTATTGACTGTAGTCACCCTGTTTTCACACCTCCCTTTTCATTGTGTGCACAAACTTTGAGGTAGCACTTGGAAGTAAAAAGCAAAGAGATCTTGGAGTTGGGTTCTGTCACTCCCCTCTTTGTCACACTGGGGATTTGCTTATTAAACAGGGTAATAGTGCCCACTCTTCCTAATGCACAGGCTATTACAAAGCCAAAAGGGATTATTTGACTTGCAATATGGTTTGTAAACATGATAGCCCCATCAAGAGCTACTCTGCAAGGGTCCTGGTTTAAGTTCCATCTCTATTTGGCAATGTGATCTCAGACAAGTCTCTTAACCTCTCTGAGCTTTAGTTCACTAACGGGTGACATTAACATCCATCACATCAATAAAACCCTCATGGTGTTACTGTGAGGGTCATATTCAAAAATATAGATGAAAATACTTTGTAAATGACAAAGCACAATATAAATATTAGCTATTGCCTACCAGTTTTTGAAAAATAAAAATTTTTCATTAAAGGAAGTTTAAGGCTCTTAACAGGGGAATCTACAGCAACATTCTGGGAGCAACTTCTCCGGGCCATGTCCTTCCGCATTGGGATAGGTCTTTCCACAGTGAGTTCACGATCCACTGACTCAAAGCCAGCCCATCTGATACCGAGGTCACTATGAGGCAGCGGATGTGACGTGCTAGATTAATGGCTCAAGTCAGCGCTGAGTCAACAAATGATATGGAGTCCCTCCAACCATCATCAAATGTCTTCCACGTAGTTGATTTTTTTCATTTTTAACATTTTTTTCTAATTATAAAAGAAATACACAATTCTTGCCATGTTTTTTTTTCAAGATGGAATAGGAGTCACACCCAAATGAATAAGTTTTTCCAAATGTATTATTCATTTCACCTTCATCCTTATCCCCACCCTACCTCCAGCCTCAATTCAAAGTACTCCCTTTGGAAACAGTCTTAGGGCAATCTCTTCCAGAGCTTTTCCTCTTCCACCCCCTGCCCTTTGGCCCCCAGCCCCACCACTACCCCGTGTCCATCCTCCCACCCTCCTGCTCCAAAATGTAAATGTAGATGTAAACCCACAGGCAATATGCGCCTTGTTGTTAGAACTGTCATTTTCCTACCATCCTCCCAGCCTTTCCCTAAGTGCTCTCTAGGATTCCACCCTGGGAGGCAGCTTTCCACGCCAGGATCCAGGATCACCCATTCCAGCCCCACCAGCTTGATGAAGACCAAATGACTCACCTGTGGCCAAGCCAGGACAGCCACATCTACACACACACACACATACACACACACACACACAGGTGGCCCACGTCCCAGCACATACCAGGTCCTGCCAGGGCACCACTGGAAGGGGGAGGACTAGCCAGACTTGAGAAAGAATTATGCACCTATTAAGGATATGAATGAAATATGCATCTATTAAGGCTATGAATAGCTATGCTTTTGTTGAATACATACAAGTTATTTTTTAAGTAGTTTAATAGAGCAGCCCTTCCATTTTTTGGTGGACCTTATGTCATTTTCAGGTGTCCATTTAAGGGTTGTGTGTGTCCTCACTCATGAATGTTCCATGAGGGAAAGGCCTGTGGTCAGTACTCAGTAAGTACTCACTGACTGCTGGGCACGGTGGTGCACGCCTATAATTCCAGTGACTCAGGGGAAAGTTAAAAAAAAATTAGCTGGGTGTAGCAGCATATGCCTGTAGTCCCAGCTACTCAGAAGGTTAAGGTGGTAGGATCACTTAAGGCAAGGAGATCAAGGTGGTAGGATCACTTAGGCCCAGGAGGTCAACGATGCAGAGAGCTATGATTGCGCCACTTCACTCCAGCCTGGATGATGGAGCAAGACCCTGTATCCAAAAAGAAAATTGTTTTAAGTATTCACTGCCCAAGTGCCCCATACAGAGCCATCTCCTCACTCCATAGTAACTCTGTGAGGCAGGTGCTATCCTAACCATTTACAGGTAAGAAAATTGGAGAGTGAGGCAAGAAGTGAAGTGACCCAGCTCCCCCAGCTGCAAGGGCTGAGTTGAATTTGATCCCCCAGGTCCATCTGCTGGCAGAGTGCCCCGTCCTCATTCATCCGCTCTGCATATTTCTCCATCCCCCATGGGCCACTCACCTGCTCCCGGCAGCCCCAAGCTCCCCCTACATGGTGGAGCTTTCCAGCCAAGAGGAGCTGGCTGCCAGAGCCCTTTCAGGAGCTCTCCCAGAGGACCCCCACGCACAGGGCCGAGACCCTGGCTCACTCAGAATAGCACTGTGTTTCCAGAGGGCTGGCCCAGGAGTCAAAAAGTAAATGACATCAGTCAGATCTGGCAAAAGATCTTTTACAAACGAGAGCTTTTCCTTTCCACACCCACTGTCCTTTCCATCGAGTTGCTTCAACTGATTCATTAAAAATACAGTTGGAGTTTGGCTTGAGATGGTCTGCAGCTTGAATCCTTTCCAACAAGCTCTTTGCCACAAATGCTATGCACAGCTCTGGGGAAAGCATGATTAGCCTGAATACCATGCTACTGAACGTATTGGAGGGATGGGAGGAAAGAAGAAGAAAGAGACTTTTAACCCAGATTACAGAAAGTCAAAGAGAAGGTCGGGCTGCCAAACAAAGGCAGGCTACTCCATTGGAGTGCCTCTGGCTGTTTGTCTAGGCAAGAAAGCTTTGAAGGGCTAAGGTGTGGGGGAGGTAGGGGACAGCACTCGCTGAGATCAATTAAAAAATAGCTTCGTCCAGGCCCAAACAGGGACTCCTCAGGGATAAGGGGAGGGTGTGGTGGAGACAGAAGTCAACATCTACTTTCTGATCATTAGCCAAGACCGAGAACCACAAATAAACTCTAGATTCACCCTATTAGAAAAGGAAGGATTTTGTAGGCACTCTATTTGAAAAGAATAGAGCTTAGTGACCAGGGCAGGTAATGTGTTCCTGTGGGATTATTTATTCATTTGACAAACAGGAAGGGGCATGATGCTAGGCACTGAGAATTCAACAGTGAACAAAATAGACAAAATCCCATACCCTCTAGTGAGGGGAAACAGGCAACAAATATATTTATATTTTAAAATAGGTGATTTGTTGGATGATAATAAAGTAGGGACAGAGGCTACAGAGTCCAGAGGGTTGTAATTTTAAATAGAGTCATCCCAAAGAGCATTTTTCTCCAGCCACATTCAGGTGCACAGGGGCAGGTGTGGAATAGGCAGAGCTGGATTATGCTTTTGCCAAGCGATTGCAAAGGAACAATAAGGGGCCGGGCGCAGTGACTCACACCTGTAATCCCAGCACTTTCAGAGGCTGAGGCAGGAGGATCACTTAAGGCCAGGAGTTCGAAACCAGCCTGGCCAACATGGTAAACAACCCCGTCTCCAGTTAAAAAAAATAAAATAAAATACAAAAATTAGCCAGGCATGGTGGCGCCTGTAGTTTCAACTACTCAGGAGGCTGAGGCACAAGAATCGCTTGAACCTGGGAACCCAGATTGCACCACTGCCCTCCAGTGTGGGCGACAGAGCAAGACTCTTGTCTCAAAAAAAAAAAAAAAAAAAAAGGAACAATGAGGGAGAAAAGGAGAATCGATGCAGGAGAGTGATCCTAAAAGTAGTCCTTTGACCTTGCATATCACATTATTATAAGTCAAAGTCAGAGTTTTGAAAAGTATGTGTGATCCACTTAAGAATACGTTTTCTATCAAATGCATAGGCATTCATTCATTCATAACTAACTACCATTTATCCTTTCTGTAGTTATTCAGAACTGAAGAATGCCCACTCTCTGGGCAGAGGTACCTACAAAAAGGAGCATTGTTCACTTATCAGTGAGATTGGGTTTTGGAGCCTTGGAGATCTGGATTTTAATCCCGGGCTCTACCTCAAATAAATTGGATGGCCTAGGGCAATTTTCTTAACCTCCAAGTTTCTTCATCTATAAAATGGAAAGTACCTCACAAGGTACTTATGGACAGCACAAGGCACACAGTGGGTGCCCCTGAGCTCTTACATTATTATATCTGAGCTCCACATGTTAAGAGCTTTAGCCTGAGCTCCAGAGGTATCTCTCAGCAGAAGACATGGACAGAACACGCTATAACACATGAATCATGAACTCTGGATCCAGCTCCTGGACTAACTTAGTCCATGTGGCATGACCTTTAGCAAATGAGTCACTTGTTCTATGCTGGTCGGTCCCATGTGTCCTAGATGCTCATTTGTCCAGGGAATCGAGGAGGAGCTGAGCAGTGCTTGGTTTCCCCACCCCATGGCCAGCCTGGGCAGCCAACTTCCATGCAAGCTGACCATTGAGTCTCAGGAAAGGCTTCCTGGGGAAACAAGATTTTCTAAAATGTAGGAGCAAGTCTAGTTTCCAGCTTTGCACATATACATCTTGGAGTTTGCCAGCCCTTGTTTCAGCCATGAGCATTTCTGGTGGGGTCCAGCCTTCATCATTATGGACAAGAACATCTTGGAGTGACTGTACATTGTGAAATTGTACCTCTGTATTTTGACATTGATCAGATAGAGCTATTTCTCACCCACCACCTCCAGCCTCTCCAGTGGAGATAAGTTTATTCTCTCTAGATCTTGCCTCACACAGGGAGTCAGATCTGGGTGGCTGCTGAGCCACTGAGATGTCTGCCCTAGAGCTGGCTGCACTCCAGCAGCCGTCCCTACCCCTGCCCAATGCACAAGGTCAAAGCAGCCACAGAAATGTGAGGGGCAGCACTGCTGGGCCTGGTGGACCAGTACAGGGGTGTGGGTGAGGAAGGGAGGGAGAGAGACCCATCTTTAAGATTCCTGTGCTTCCCACACATACATTCTAATTTTTTACTTTTTAAATGGATTGGTAGGACCTCCTTTTTAGCTTCTAGATATTGATCCTTATCAGTGACATTCATTGGAAATGCTTTCTCCCATTTGCTTGGCTTTTCTTTTTTTTTTTTTTTTTTTTTTTTTTTGAGACAGGGTCTCACTCTATTGCCCAGGCTAGAGTACAGTGGCTGATCACAGCTCACTACAGCCTTGACCTCCCAGGCCCAGTTGATCCTCCTGCCTCAGCCTCCCAAGTAGCTGGGACCACAAGTGTGTGCCACCATGCCCAGCTAAATTTTTTTATTTTTAGTAGAGATGGGTCTCACTATGTTGCCCAGACTGGTCTCAAATTCCTGGGTTCAAGTTATCCACCCGCCTCAGCTTCCCAAAGTCCTGAGACTATAAGTGTGAGCTGCCACACCTGGTACACACTTACTTTTTTTTTTTTTTTTTTTGAGACGGAGTCTCAGTCTGTCACCCAGGCTGGAGTGAAGTGGCATGATCTCGGCTCACTGCAACCTCCGCCTCCCGGGTTCACGCCATTCTCCTGCCTCAGCCTCCTGAGTAGCTGGGACTACAGGTGCCCTGTAGGTGCCTGCCACCACACCCAGTTAATTTTTGGTACACACTTACATTCTAAAGCAATAGCCATTCCCGTTGTCTGAAGCTATTTCTAAGTCTCCACCAAACTATGTTACTATTCAGTAGGAGACCAAGAGCTATTGGAAATGACAAAGTTTCCATTATCAAGCTCAGCTTTGAATCAGGAAGTATTTTCTTCTTGGCTCTTTGAGAACTAGGGGTCCCTCTGGGGTGAGCATGTTAAAGACATGTTGCTGTTCACAGGGCAACAACTGAGCGAAGAAAGTCCAGGTCTAAGATCATGAATAACTTCCAGGCAGGCAGCGGCTGTGATTACAGGGAGCAGAAAGGGCTCCACGCCCTGACATTCCCTCCCTATCGCCTTCATCTGCTGGGACTGAGGTTTTTTTTTGTTTTTTGTTTTTTGTTTTTTAAGGGAATAATACCTTTAATTTGGCAATAAGAGATAAATTCTAGCAGAATTAAAGAAGTAGAGTCTCTCTTAGATCCTATCCTAAGAAGGGGGTTTCATCCACCTCCTTTCTTCCTGGTGGGAAGAAAAGAAAAGCACAAAGAAAGAAACAGGCCACACCTTGACCTAGGACCAACTCATCTCATACCAAGGAGAAAACAGAGACAAAGTCCATGCCCTCTTTGTGCCTGCACTCCTTACCTCCAAGAACATGATGACCTTGATCTCTTCAGATGACCTTGTAAGGCCCCATCAGATAGGCAAGAGCTCTGAACTGTTTTATGGTAGAAGGACACCATCGGCCTGTCTGTGATATGGATAACACAGATCTGGCTGCCAACTGGAGCCTGGGAGCTGGAAAAAGTCCCAGTGCCTACATTTCACTTCCAGAGATGCCCACAAATTGGCCTGGAGTGTGGTCTTGGGCATTTGGGTTTCTAAAAGTGCCCGGATGAATCGAATGTCTAGTCAAGGCTGGGAACTACCGGTCTAAACAGAGAGCGGCCACACAGCCTAGGGTCAGCGTCTTCCACACAATTTCAGGTCAAGCTTACTCCGACTAGGACAGTGGTTCTCAACCTCGGCTGCCATTAGAAGCACTTAGGAAGCTTTACAAAATCGTAATGTGTTCATTGCCCTCTGGTTCAATTAAATCAGAACTCTGGAGCCGGGTCCAAGAAACTGCTTTGGCGATTCTAACAGTGTTAACTAGTGGAGTCACAGACACCTCACTCTCCTGCGTTCCACCTGACACTACAGGCATTGGCAATGGACAAACAGGGGCAAAGGCTTCCTCAAGCCCTAAAATCTATGATTCTGGGGGAAACTGGCTCTTTTTTGGCAAAGAATATAAACTCTGCCAAAATACCTGGCTAGGGAATACTGCCATGGAGCTCATGGCTCCTTCCCTGAGCATGGTCTGGCGAAACAGAGCTGGTCACTCTGCTGGCCGAGGCGACCATTAGTGCAGGGATTTGGTCATCAACAGCTATGCCCGGCGCACACCCCGGAAGCCTGCCAGGCTCTGCCACGGGTACAGAATATAAAACTGTATGTATCAAAGCCCTTGAGGAACTTGTGGTATCGATCATAAATAAGTTACTGAGAAAGCAATTTACAGCAATACTATAATAAGCCCATCAGGATTTTCTGGGACATGGGAGATCCCTACCAGTGAGCTTTTCAGGAAAGTTCCTCTAAGTTAAAGATGTTTCCTTTTTTTTTTTTTTTTTTTTAATCACTTCTGATGGCAATCCTTCTAAAATGATTTCCATCCTTCCCTGCCTTTTTTTTTTTTTTTTTTTTTTTTGAGACAGAGTCTCACCCTGTCACCCAGGCTGTAGTGCAGTGGCGCGATCTTGGCTTACTGCAAGCTCCGCCTCCCGGGTTCACGCCATTCTCCTGCTTCAGTCTTCCAGGTAGCTGCAACTACGGGCGCCTGCCACCACACCCGGCTAATTTTTTGTATTTTTTTAGTAGAGACGGGGTTTCACCATGTTACCCAGGATGGTCTCAATCTCCTGACCTCGTGATCCGCCCGCCTCAGCCTCCCAAAGTGCTGGGATTACAGGTGTGAGCCACCGCGCCCGGCATTTTTTTTTTTTTTTTTTTTTTTTTTTTTTTTTTTTTTGAGATGGAGTCTCACTCTGTCGCCAGGCTGGAGTGCAGTGTGGCACGATGTCGGTTCACTGCAAGCTCCACCTCCCGGGTTCAAGCAATTCTCCTGCCTCAGCCTCCCAAGTAGCTGGGATTACAGGCACGCACCATCATGCCCAGCTAACTTTTGTATTTTTAGTAGAGATGGGGTTTCACCATGTTGACCAGGCTGGTCTCAAACTCCTGGCCTCATGTGATCTGCCCACCTCGGCCTCCCAAAGTGCTGGGATTTTAGGCACTAGCCACAGCGCCCAGCCTGCCTTCTTTAACTGCGTACACTGAACATAATTTGACCTTTTCTCAATGGCTCAAGGGCACTATTATCAACTAGCAGAGCTGCCATTTATGATTAAGCAAAATATGCCTGTACAACTTCAGGGGGTGCCAACACCTTGTAGTCTCCAATTTTTACCATTATTTCCACAGTTTTCTGGTAGATCATAATTAAGTGTCTTAAAGAAGCTGTACCTTTTTCTATCAGCTGGCGGAGGGCTTGCCGATCATTTCTGCACAGTGCCTGCACCCCAGAGGGGCTGTGGAGGTGACCAGAGCTATTTGCTCCTAGCCTGACGTGGTCCTGGAGAACTGCAATTTATAATGATCATTCCTATACCCTCTGATGTTCTGTCTTCTCCTTCACTTGTCCCCAGTCAGTGCCTAATTCTTGCTGTCCTGTGTACCTCTAATAGCAATTCATCTTCCTCCAGTTACCATTTCTACATGCAACCACTGGGGAACAGCATTGTCAAGTCACTGACTTTATACTAAATACATTCCTAAATCAGCCAGGCTTGGCTGGGCTCGGTAGCTCATGCTTATAGTCCCAGCACTTTGGGAGGCTGAGGCAGGCGGATCACTTGAGGTCAGGAGTTCAAGACCAGCCTGGCCAACATGGTGAACTCCTGTCTCTACTAAAAATGCAACAATTAGCCGAGCGTGGTGGCACACATCTGTAATCCCAGCTACTTGAGAGGCTGAGGCAGGAGAATCACTTGAACCCACAGCGGGCAGAGGTTGCAGTGAGCCAAGATCGTGCCACTGCACTCCAGCCTGGGCAACAGAGCAAGACTCCATCTCAAACAAACAAACAAACAAACAAAAATCAGGCAGCCCTTGGGGAAAGCTCTGAGTTTGACCCCACAATGATGCCCTAGATCCAAGGGCCTGGGTCTTGTGCAGCTCTCTTCCTTTATTTTGTCACGTGTGTTCAGATTCTTGGCAGCTATATTTTGGATGCCTGAGGCAGCCAGAATCCTGATCTTCTGATTAAAACAGGCAGTGAATCAACATAAACCAGCACTTCATACTGATAACGTGCTAAGATGCGTGCAGTGCTATTAGGGAACAGTGTTTTCAGGGAACTCACTTACTGACTTTGGGGCTTTTTGTTTTCACTCATTTCTACTTTGCTTTATTTTGCTTTGGTTTAATATAAATTTCCTAAGGCATGCATATCCCCAGGCATATAGATTTTGCAAAACTTTCTCAGATGGTTCTTCCTTTTTCTTTTTCTTTTTCTTTTCTTTTCTCGTTTTCTCAGACGGTTCTGATGAGCAGCCAGTTTTTAAGCCACTGGTCTGATATGACTGAGAGCTTTCTGGGCCACACCAGGGAAGTATGTCACCTCTCTCCTCACTCTGTGTCCACCACCACTTTCCAGTCAGTCCTTTTTTTCTTTCTTTCTTTCTTTCTTTTTTTTTTTTTTTTTTGACATGGAGTCTCGCTCTGTTGCCCAGGCTGGAGTGCAATGGCGCAGTCTCGGCTCACTGCAACCTCCACCTCCTGAGTTAAAACTATTCTCCTGCCTCAGCCTTCCATGTAGCTGCAATTACAGGCACCCGCCACCATGCCCGGCTGTTTTTTTGTAATTTTAGTAGAGATGGGGTTGCACCATGTTGGCCAGGCTGGCTTCGAACTCCTGACTTCAGGTGATCCGCCCGCCTCGGCCTCCCAAAGGGCTGGAATTAGAGGCATGAGCCACCGTGCCTGGCCAAGTCAGTCCGTTTTTAAGACTCCTTGACTACCTTCAAGGTGGATCAGAGGGAGAAGGTCTGGGTGCACACAGCAGCCAGGAACTCACTGTTTTCTTTCTTTCAGCTGTGCTCTTCCCTGCCGCCCACCGGCCAAAGAGGTCCTCATCACTGCCATTGAACCCAGTCCTGCAGACCTCCCTGGAGGAGGTGGAGCTGCTCTACGAGGTAGGCAGAGGGGAACATGCTCAATCCAAGTCACCCAAAAGACTCTGCGCTTTCTCTATCTTTTTTGGAAAAGGAGAAGTGACCTCTCAGCCCCTGACCACGAGTGACCCCTGCTGTGGTAGGGAATAGCCTAATTTGTAGAGGTCATAGAACCTACTCATTCATAAAGTATTCCTCATGCCTCCTGTCTTTCCCACATGCTATAACAGAGAATGATGGCATTAGGAGTTCAGTTCAGTTTAAACTAAAGATTAGGTTTGGCCTATAGGCATCACTCCTGGCACCCAGGCACCAGAGTGTGGCAATATTCCCAAGCAAAGGCCTTGAGGCAGGACTTGCCAGGAAATGCCAAGCCATTGTCTGGGTGCAGCCGTGTCTCCAAGGCCCTGCATGCTAAGATGGCAATGCTGTCTGGCTGAGCTGCCAGCCTAGCTGGGTTTCTGGAAGCCACAGACCACCCTGCAGGCTGTCTTTCACTACCTCTCACCTTGCATCACTGAGACCCCACTCCTCCTCCAAACCACAGGATCAATTTCCCGAGGCTGCCCAGATTGGTTCAGTGTTACGATCCCAGGCTCAAGATCTGAGCTTTAGTCCTGGCTCTATCACCCGTCCGCTGTGCCACCTTGCATAAGCCACTGTTTCTCTCTGGGCCTGACTCTCCTCAACTGTTAAATGAGAGAATTCAACTAGGCTGTCCAAAATTCCCCTCCAGCTTTGACATCCTCTGACTCCATGCACTAGGACTGTCTGGTTAAGAAAGAGACAGCTGGTTGGGGGCTGGGCACGGTGGCTTACGCCTGTAATCCCAGCACTTTGGAAGGCCAAGGCGGGCGGATCACAAGGTCAGGTGTTCAAGACCAGCCTGGCCAACACGGTGAAACCCCATCCCTACTAAAAATACAAAAATTAGCTGGGCATGGTGGCACGTGCCTGTAATCCCAGCCACTCAGGAGGCTGAGGCAGGAGAATCACTGGAACCCGGGAGGTGGAGGTTGCAGTGAGCCGAGATCACGCCACTGCACTCCAGCCTGGACAATAGAGCAAGACTCCATCTCAAAAAGAAAAAAAAAAAAGAAAAGAAAGAGACAGCCAGGCCAGGTGCGGCGGCTCATGCTTGTAATCCCAGCACTTTGGGAGGCCGAGGCAGGTGGATCACCTGAGGTCAGGAGTTCAAGACCAGCCTGGCCAACGTGGTGAAACCTCATCTCTACCAAAAATACAAAAATTAGCTGGCCATGGTGGCATGCACCTGTAATCCCAGCTACTTGGGAGGCTGAGGCAGGAGAATCACTTGAACCCGGGAGGTGGAGGTTGCAGTGATCTCAGATCGCACCACCGTACTCCAGCCTGGGTGACAGAGCGAGACTCCATCTCAAAAAAATAAAATAAAAAAAGAGAGAACTTGCTGTAGCCATGCAGTTAAGCCAGGGGGAGAGATTTCAAATCCTGCCTTGGGAACCAGACTGGGAAATGCAGAGTCTTTGCCTAGTCTTGAACATGGGAGTCATACGAAGAGATCTATATTTTAGAAAGATCATAGACAGTGCCATGGAGGATGAATTCGGGCAGGGGAGGACAGAGACAGAGAGAAGAGAGAGGATTTAGAGTCATTCCATCCCTACTGTGAGCCTGGCACTACCCAGGGATGTGCATGGCAGACCCAGCTCCCACGCTTAGTGGGCAGGTCAGAGACGAGGACAAATCTCTGTGTCCCACTTGATTCCTAGCACAATCCTCTGCATCCTTCAAACTCTGAACATTTTTCCAGAGGTCCTATAGTAAATATAAAGAAACTAGAGCTATACCCAAATAAATATATTGTTTGCCAAGGATGTACTTCTTGACTTTTCCAAGAGCTGCCAAGAAGAATCAGTTAGAAAATCAGTCATTTGGCTCGGGGTAGTGGCTCATGCCTGTAATCCCAGCACTTTTGGGAGGTCGAGGCTGGTGGATCATCTGAGGTCAGGAGTTCGAGACCAGCCAGACCAACATGGTGAAACCCCATCTCTAATAAAAATACAAAAAACTAGCCAGGCATGGTGGCAGGTGCCTGTATTCCCAGCTACTTGGGAAGCTGAAACAGGAGAATCGCTTGAACCCAGGAGGTGGAGGTTGCAGTGAGCTGAGATCACACCACTGCATTCTAGCCTGAGTGACAGAGTGAGACTCCATCTCAAAAAAGAAAACAAAAAACAAAACAAAAAAAAAAACAGAAAATCAGTAATTTTATGACCTTTATGTCTGAACTCCTTCTTTTTGAAAGCTGGTTTAACACAGAAAAGAAACAGCAAGGGGCCCACAGCCCAATCCAGTCTCACCTTGTCTTTGAATAGAAAAACCAAGCTAATGCAGAAAGAGTCTCCCAGCTTCTGCCTTAAAATTATCGAAATAGTTGATGCTTTAGATGATCTTTGTTGGGTGGAAAAAAGAAAGGGAAGAAGGAATTTATCCAGGACACTAGAAACTATAATTAGTCCCTTAAACACTGGTTTTGAACCAGACACTGTATTAGCTTTGTCCATATTTGTCTTATTTACCTCTCACAATATCCCAGTGAAGTAGATGGTGTTACTAATTATTTACACAGAGAAGGAAAGTGAGGCTCAGAGAAGTTAAGTAACTTGTCCAAGTTCACACAGCAAGTGAGAAAGTCAGAACTGGAACTCAGGTCTCTTGAGTTCCAAAGCTCTTCTGGCAGCTGCCTCCCTAAGGGAAGGTGCATGATAATGAACAACTGTGTCCTCAGCAATGCCTCACTTCATATTTTTGCACATCCACATTTCTCACCAGTTCCTGCTGGCCGAACTTGAGATCAGCCCTGACCTGCAGATCTCCATCAAGGACGAGGAGCTGGCCTCCTTGCGGAAGGCCTCGGACTTCCGCACCATCTGCAACAACGTCATCCCCAAGAGCATCCCAGACATCCGCCGGCTCAGCGCCAGCCTCTCCAGCCACCCTGGCATCCTCAAGAAAGAAGACTTTGAAAGGACAGTGCTGACCCTGGCCTACACAGCCTACCGCACAGCCCTGTCCCACGGCCATCAGAAGGACATCTGGGCGCAGTCCCTCGTTAGCCTCTTCCAGGCCCTGAGGCACGACTTGATGCGCTCCTCACAGCCGGGAGTACCTCCCTGAGAGACTGGCCCACACCAGGACCTCAGAGCAGGGACCAGCACAGTAATCCAGAAAGTCTTCATTCTCTACTCCATTTACAGAGACCAGCAACAAAACACTTACCGCTGACACGGAGCAGCAGAGATCAAACAGTAACCCCGATGCTCTTTTCTCCTTGTAGTTTCCTGGAAGACACATCTGATTCATGCCATCATGTGACCTGGGCTGGAAGAAAGGGCTGGAGTGGTCATTCAAGATGCCTCCATGGGCAGAATGGTTTGCCTATGGCAGGCAGAATTCTGATATGCTTCAACCCAGAGCAGTGGCCACACACACTCAAGAGTGAGAACAGGCCGGGCACAGAGGCTCATGCCTGTAATCCCAGCACTTTAGGAGGCTGAGACAGGAGGATTATTTGAGGTCAGGAGTTCAAGACCAGCCTGGGCAACACAGTGAAAACCCATCTCTACTAAAATCACAAAAATCAGCCGGACGTGGTGGCGTACACCTGTAATCCTGGCTACTCAGTAGGCTGAGGCAGGAGAACCAGCTGAACCCAGGAGGTAGAGGTTGCAGTGAGCTGAGATTGTGCCACTGCACTCCAGCCTGGGGAACAGAGCGAGACTCTGTCTCAAAAATAAAAATAAAAATAAATTTAAAAAAGAGTGAGGAATGAGCTAGAAGAGACATCATGGCAGGAAGATGGGGGACAGATTCCTTCGGTCCTAAGGGACTAGGGTGCTGGGTTGAATGAACATTTTTCCAGAGGTTCTACAGTAAATATAAAGAAATTAGAGCTATACCCAAATAAATATATTATTTGCCAAGGATATACTTCTTGACTTTTCCAAAAGTTGCCAAGAATAATCCATTAGAAAATCAGTAATTTTATGACCTTTATGTCTGAACTCTTCTTTTCTGAAAGCTGGCATAACACAGAAGAGAAACAGGAAGGGGCCCACAGCCCAGTCCAGCCATTCCTTGTCTTTGAATAGAAAAACCAAGCTAATGCACAAAGAGTCTCCCAACGAACAAGGTGGCATGAAGGCCCGTGCCTGTCTGTCTTCATGCAAAAATAATTTAGCATCATCAGACAACTAAATGCTCCAAATAAAAATGATTTTCAGATGACAGAATTCTACCCTTTCAAATGGCAAAACTTTCCTTTTATAGATATTGACTCGATATCTTTTTAAACTATATATACAAATCACCTTAAGCTTTTGTTTAGTGTAAGATCATCATTCAAACATTCTTGTGTGTGTGTGTGTGTGTGTGTGTGTGTGTGTGTGTGTGTGTGTGTGTGTGTGATGGAGTCTCGCTCTGTCATCCTGGCTGGAGTGCAGTGGCACTATCTCGGCTCACTGCAGTGTCTGCCTCCCGGGTTCAAGCGATTCTCCTGCTTCAGCCTCCCGAGTAGCTGGGACTATAGGCGCGCACCACCACACCTGGCTAATTTTTCTATTTTTAGTAGAGACAGTTTTTCGCCATGTTAGCCAGGCTGGTCTCAAACTTCTGGCCTCAAGTGATCCACCCACCTCAGGCTCCCAAAGTGTTGGGATTATAGGCGCGAGCCATTGCGCCCGGCCATGTCATCATTTAAACATTCTAATGAAGGAGTTGGATAAGATAATCTCTAAGACTTCTACCTATGAAGTTCCTACAATCCTTCAACTGTGAGATGCCACAAGGAGAGCACCTGGATCTGAGAAGTCAGCTCAACTGTTTGTACCAACCCTGAGAGGTCCCAGACTGCTCATTCTGTGTTCAGTTCTGAGTTTTCCTGCTGCCTCCCTCACTGTCAGGCTATTAGAGCATATTTTTCTTTGTTACCAATATAAGTTGCCCTTCACAGTCTGTTCTTTCTTAGCTGGCCATTGCCTACAAACTATGATAGCCAGGCTCATTATAATTCTATGTTAAATAAGAGTTAATAGATGAAGTCCTCTGCTAGGGGTCGAGCGTCTGGGTCCTAATAAGGATTCCTCATTAGCTCAGAGATCTTTCTGTCTTCTCCTAAGTTTACAGCTGAGCTCAGCAAGCAAAAGCTGCAACAAGTCTGATCTTTGAATGAGTGAGGATTTATTGGGCTAAATTTGATTCTGAAATGGGTATTTAACAGTTGTCATTTGATAATGATGAGGTCTGGACTCCTTCAAAATCTTTGAGCAAATAAGCTTTGCCTAGCAGTGCTAGCCGCATGATCTTTTTGGAGAAATACTAGGACACAGGAAGAAGGTATTCATCATCAGAGAAAAACACAGCTTTGCATCCTGATATTCTCAGGCTCAGAAGATTAGTAAGTCTCAGTTTCTCTTTCTCATTCCCTGACCATTCTGCTCTTTTACCTCCTCCAAATGCAGATTCTGATATATGCTTTTTTTGTTCAATCTTTCTTTTTCTAAATGTACATATTCTCTCTGACATGGTCACTCTGCTTGTCTCTGTCTTTCTTTCTTTTATTTTAGTTGGTATCTCTGCTGCTGTATATTTGGGCCCAATTCCAAATATCTCTGTATCTGTTTTTTGATGCATCTCCAAGACTCTTCTGCTTGACTTTTGCGCTATCTCTGCTGACCCACACTCTAACACTCACTGTCTGTCAGTCTTCTCTGGGTATCATTGTCTAAGTAAAACACAAGTCAGTGTACAGACAGCGTTGGGATCAGCCAGAGGCAGATAAACATGGTAGCCTATCTTCACAGTTTGTACTTTTCCTAGATGTCAGATGGGGAGTGGATTAGCAATGGCCTCAGTCCCTAGACACTGTGCAATACCCTGATAGTCAGTCTTGTATCCCGCCCTGAGGCTCCACTCCCTTGACAATGGATCTGAAAGCTTTCTTGTACTCAGAATCATCAGATGGAAAAGCCCACCCTTGTAGTCCCTGACCACCATGTTATGTAGATGGCTGCTCCCAGTAGTAAGAAATCCATGAATGGGAAGATGGTTCCCAGGAACATTCACCCAGCAACAACAAAATTAAACACAAATTGGGGCTTGAATTTTTGTGGCAATCAATGACTGAAAAAAAAAATAGAAAAAAGAAGGACATGACCTTTTTAAAGACAAATGAAGACTCATTTTCAGTAACTAGAGTCTTAAAAACTATTTTAATCTGAATGCAGATCACTGTTTACCCACAGAGAGTTTTATGACAATGATTTCACTGACATGCAGAATCAAATATTATGATCACCACCAGCAGCCAAAAAACCCTATTCTTTGCCCAAGGAGTAGTGGAAATGTAGACTAGACAGACAAACAGGGTCTCCTATTTTGCCTCATTAGTGCCACACTCTATGCAACTACAGTCACGAAGGGGTCACATTTGGTTATAATTACTATTAGAATAATATGGGAGTGTGATGTTTGTGGTGGAAACTTGCCCATGACTTATGTAACCATTTCTGCTGACAAATTTTAGGATCTAAAAACTTTGTGGGTTTTTTTGTTTTGTTTTTGTTTGTTTGTCTTTGGGACAGTCTCGCTCTGTCACCCAGGCTGGAGTGCAGTGGCACCTCCGCCTACAGTGTTCAAACGATTCTCCCACCTCAGCCTCCCAAGTAGCTGGGACCACAGGCACACGTCACCATGCCCTGCTAATTTTTTTGTATTTTTAGCAGAGATGGGGTTTCACCATGTTGGCCAGGCTGGTCTCAAACTCCTGACCTCAAGTGGTCCACCTGCCTCAGCCTCCCAAAATGCTAGGATTACAGGCGTGAGCCACCATGCCCGGCCCAGGATCTAAAAACTTTCTAAGTTTCCTCCATCGTTGGCATCCTCACAGCTATCTCCAATGTCACTCAAGAGACATCAACAGACATTTAACTGCTGCAAACTTCATTGCTCTGTCACCTCACCTTGAATCTAACAAATCAAAGTATTTCTGCAAGTCCAATGGTCTAAAATCAAATGCTTGTTAAATGACTTTGTACAACACCCCTTACTTTCCTAATCCATTTCAATCTTATTTTTTTTATTGTGGTAAAAAACACATCACGTAAAATGTACCATCTTAACCATTTTTAAGCATATGGTACAGCAGTGTTAACTCCATGCATGTTGTGAAACAGACCCCCGGAACTTTCTCATCTTGTAATTCTGAAGTTCTATACCCACTGAACAACTCCTCTTTTCCCCTTCCCCCTGCCTGCCCCAGCTCTTGGCACCATTACTCTGCTTTCTGTTTTTGAGAGTCTGACTACTTAAGATACCTCATACAAGCGGGATCTGGCTTACATTTCTTGAGCATCGTATTCTGGAAAAGTGTTTCTTTCCTCTGAAAAATGGGTAGAGTTCTGAAGGAGAACTACTGGTCTTATTGTACACTTGCTGTACCTATTTTTATTTAACAAATATTCATCTATGGTATAATAAAGTTGTCATGATTGAGTTGCTCACTGGAATCTTTGTTATCTCAGAGTATCTCACCGAGGAATTTGGAATGGTTCATGGGTTTCACAGTGGATGTTGACTTCCACAGCTGCTTATAATTATTCGCTGTCTTTAATGTTTGCGACCAAAACATCACACACGTGGTATTGTTCATTCTGAGTTTCAAAATCATAACCAAAAAAAAATGAGGCCAGAATGTAGTAAATACAGTAGCCAGTCTTTAACATGCATTTAAAGAGTTGAGTCATCCTAGCCCATCCTACGATGGCAAGATAATTTCAAAGGGGACCTCAGCTGTCCACAGTTGCACCTGCCTTAAAAGTCAAGAAGAATTTGTTTTTTTGGGTCACTTCCCTGGTCACTTTAGCCTGGGGATCATTTCCAAGTAGTATAGTTGCAGATCTGCGAACGCCATTCCTGTGTTCTGTGAATTCAAGACAACATGGGTTTTATAACCCTTTGACTCTGCTCAGCATCTCCCAGATCAAGGTAAGGTAATGTTGCCAAGAACCACTACTTACAGAATGTTTGGGCTTTTGCTTTTGCTTTTCTTCCTTGCCCCAAATCCTCATGTCCGTTCTGAGAAAAGAAGCTAACAACGTCTTCCAATCTGTAAACAGGAGAAATTCCAGAGTTCAACTGCAGCTAAGACCTCGTCACTGAACTTGTCAACTTCTTCCCCGCCCTCCCACCTCCTCCTTTTGTACCAGCCAAAGGTCTTCGGTTTCCTTTTTGGAGAGCCCCAGAGAGAAGCATTTGAGCACCTACTTTAGCCAGAGAGACCACTGACATCTGGGCATGAGACTGGCATCTAGACTTTGCCAGGGAGGCAGCTATACTTCCCAAAAGATCTGGGGTCTTTCTCACAGGCTCATACCCTCTGCTGGCCTAGACCCTTTATATTCCCCCCTCGGTGCTGAGGCAAACGATCTTTGCCAGCAGGGAGGTCTGAAAGGCTTAACTTTGTACACTTCTGAGGCAAATTCTCCAGAAGCAATGTTGCATTTTCTCCCTGCCACCAGGCACATTCCCTTCCCAAGGTCTAGATCAGCAGGTGGCCCTCCCAGCGAAAGCTCTTTGTCCTATGATCCGAAACAATAAAGCTGTGCTTGGGTACGTGAGATTATGTTTACGATGATGGTCATCACTCCAGCCCTAGGAAGTTTGAGAAACTGAAAAATAAGCTTAGCAGGCTGCCTAGGTTCTGCGGAATCAGCAGGCCCCCGCTGTGACCAATCAAGAGCGGCCGCGGGGAGAGAAATTGACTCATTCTTTTCAATTTGCTGATTGGCTTTGAGAAGTGGGCGGAGCTACTGTCTCTGTCCCGGCTTCCCATTGGTGGATGAAAGTTAAAGGTGGGCCTCCAGCAAGTTTTGTCCTTTGATAAAAAGGAATGTCTTGGGGACTTTTCTTTTCTGCTTTGCAGGCCCAGGCTCGAGGCAAATTATAAATAGGGAACCAATTTGAGGGAAAGACATGTGAACAGAGTTAAGGTACCACGTCCTGGGAGCGACCAGCAGCCCCACCTGAAGTCCGCATGCAACTCTGACAAGCTCAGGTGCTTGTTTTAAGGAAAGGGGCTACTAGATTCTTACCAACAGCGAGCCCAGGTGGGAGATGAAACAGGTACTCCCCAAAATAGGTCATCCGAGGGAGGAAAACTGATGGAGAGCACAATATGCTCTGAGCGTTTTTAATGTTTTTAAGCTTTTAAATGATTTCTTCAAGGCCGAGCAGCAGCAGCAAAGGTGTGGTTTAAAGGATTAAGGGGGTTTTTGCTGACACCTAGAATGAAGTTACTCTATTACTAATCAAGCCGAGAGGAGGCCCACTATGCCCCCGTTTATCATCCTTTCCCAGTTCCTTTTTGCTGGTCACAAAACGATGCTCATCAATCCCACCTAAAGCAGGAGGCCAGGAGCCCAGCCTCTTGTAGAAACAGCGAGGGTATAACTGCCCTCCCGTTCTGCCCCCAAGACGAAGGAGGACTCTCGGAAGCCAAGAAAGGTTTAAGAAGTCTTTCTGGATAGAGAGCCGTGCCCAGGGAGGAAGCCTTTCGCCGGCAGAGCGGGGTCCGAGGACGAGCTGGAGAGGACAGAGGCGCGATGGGCCTGCTGCAGGGCCTGCTCCGAGTCCGGAAGCTGCTGCTGGTCGTCTGCGTCCCGCTCCTGCTGCTGCCTCTGCCCGTCCTCCACCCCAGCAGCGTGAGTACCGACCTGCGCCCACCGGGGGTCTGGGAGTCAGTGGGAGGGCAAAGAGGGGAGGTCGGTGGGGGAACATGGGGTGCTCAGGCAGTCCCTCAAAGTGGCTTGTGGTGGGTTTAAAGAAATGGAAGGATTTTTCTAGAGGAAATCAAGATATCTTCTTCCTAAAAGCTGTCATGTTCATCTCCTATCCCAGGCCCATTCCCCCAACCCCATGGCCCCCACCAGGGTCAGGACAGAGTAGGGCCCTTGGCAGAAGTGACTGATGGGTGTTGCACCAAGCAGCAGGCCAGCCTGCCCCAGCAGCGGGGGCCAGCGACACCTATGCAAACGACATGGTGCACCTGTGTCTGTCGGGAGTTCACCTGGGACCCTGGTTATCTGAGAGCCCCTGGAGACACAGAAAGAGCTCCCAATAGTGGCACTGAGGAGAAGGCTGGGGGAGGAAGAGAACCGTGGAGCCAATCCGTGGTCTGTGGTCGCGTCCTGGTGGGCTTCGATGACCACAGTTGAAGCTCTAATCCTGAAGGCGCCTATCAACTTCAGGGAATGAATGTTTAGGGAAGGAATGAAAGCAGAACTTAGCAGGCTGCCCTGCTCCCATGCACGTGGCCTTGAATTATTTGTGTCTTCTGTGTTTTCTTCTCTGTGCTCTTGAAGGACAGACAAAAAGTGACACGATAAAAAAGAGATAAGAGCCCCCAAACTCTAGCCCATGACTTCATTCTTCACCTGGTTTGTGAGAACAGAGGAACCTCAGCTCTGGCTCAGCATCCAGCTTGCCTGTCACACCCTCCTGGTGGTCACCTGCTTCCCTTCCCTTCCCTCCGCTGTTCTCTTCCTCCTGTCTGTGGCTTGTCCCCTTCCCCCAGCTGGCACTGCCCTGGAGACTTTTGGAAAAATAAGCTAAAACAGGTTAATCACGTTTGTAGGAGGGGGAGCAATTCTTCCACTCTGCTCCTTAAGTAACTTGGTAACCAAGATTAAGTTAAAAAGTTAAACAGAGGGGATTAGCATGGTTCTTCTTAAAAACAAACTGGCTTAAATCTTTCATAGAATAAATACTCCAGAGTGCCAGGGAGACGCTGATTAAAACTGGGCTGGGATTAGCAGACAGTGATTGCTGCTGACATTCTTCCTGGACTGTACCCTAGTCAATTTTCTGCTTTGTCCAAATGGGCCTGATTTTTTTTCTTTTTGTGGCTTTTCTTGTTTTTGTTTTTTCTCCATGTAGGTTGCTATAAGGGACTGTTACCAAGAGACATATTAGCCTCCTCTCCCAAGCAGTATCAGGAACCTCTTATATCTCCTTGTTGAGGCAGCCCCATCTTTGGGGACCCTGGCCACTGCCCACAGAAGGCACAGACTAGGTGCCCAGCAGGTAGAGTGTCTTTCATCCATCCGTCACCCCTTTCATCAAACTTTTTTTTGTAGACGCAGAGTCTCACTCTGTCACCCAGTCCGGAGTGCGGTGGCACAATCGTAGCTCACTGCAGCCTTGAGCTCCTGGGGTTAAGCAATCCTTGTGCCTCAGCCTCTGGAGTAGCTGGGACTACAGGCAAGCAAGTACCACCACATGCAGCTAATTTTTAAAAAAAATTTTTTTTTGTAGAAATGGGGGTTTCACTATGTTGCCCAGGCTGGTCTCAAACTCATGGTCTGACGTGATCCTCCCAAAGTGTTGAGATTACAGGTGTGAGCCACCGTGCCTGGCCTGCATCAAACTTTTAGAGTCTGATATTTAACCCTTAAAAATTCCAAATGGATTTTCTTGCTCTGGACTGGAGTTGAGAGCAGTGATGGAGTACCTGGGCAGGAGCTCCTGGCCTGCAGTTTTGATGGTTCTAAGCGACAAGCCTCAGCTACATTTTAGGAGGAGTCAAAATGACCTTCCCCCTTTTTCTTGCCCAACTCTCTAAAACTAGAGGTCCAGACGCTGTTTATCATGTTATAGAAGAAGAGGGTAAAAGAGAGGGCATCCATAACTAAGCCCTTCCTCAGTGCCCCCAGTGGGATAAAAGTTGCATCTCAACTGCCCAAGCTAAATTTTTTAAAAGGCACCCCCAGTCATTGATGATAACAGATAACAGACTTCAACCTCCTTCCCGTGAAGTTGGAGTGGGATATCATTGGGGTGGTCAAACTGCGTGGAAAACGAGCAGTTCCACGCCTAAGTGAGTAGCTGACTAGGAAACGTCCTACATGGGGAAATGGCCACTTTCGAACTCTTTCCTTTACTTGTAAACGGGAGTCAAAAAATAGTAGATAGCATGTCCCTTGAAGATATTGTCTGAACACTCACCAATGCTATTTGGTGAATATCAGACAATATTTCAGATATTGTCTGAACCCCCACACACCTGCTATTATAAGGAACCAGTGGTGGTGTTAAAGAGCCTGGGGGTTGCAGAATATTCTCTCCAGAAGATGAGCGAGACCTGACAGCCAGCAGAGAAGTCCAGTGCAGTTCAGCCCACGCGAATTGAACCACCTGCTAGACATGGGATAGACGTTGGGGACATCGGACTCCTTGTAAGCAAACTTTGCAGTATTTTTGGTTGTCTGAATACAAGCTTACCTCCTGAATTTTGGGAAGCTTTAGAAGGGGAAAAATGAAGTTTATGGAGATTCCATGGGTGAAATAAGTGGAAACTGTATGGAAAGACTCTCTAAAGGTGTCTCTTGTCCATTCTACTCTAAGGAAAATCCAGGTAAAAAATGATAGTAATTAATCCTGTCCTTAATACAGCTGGGTGAAGGTGGCCTGATGACTTACTTCTTCCAGTAACCTAGTCGCATGTCTAACAATATTTACAACCAAAATGTTTGCTTTATTTTACCCACATTCTCCTAATTCAAAATTAAAGGCACCTGGCAGAGGGAAAGTCCTCTTTCTTTCTCTCTCTCTCTCCCCTTTCTTCTTTTTTTTTTTTTTTTTTTTTTCTGAGACAGAGTCTCACTCTGTCACTCAGGCTCTGGAGTGCAGTGGCACAACCTTGGCTCACTGCAACCTCTGCCTCCCGGGTTCAAGGGATTCTCCTGCCTCAGCCTCCAGAGTAGCTAGGATTACAGGCATGTGCCACCACACCTGGATAAATTTTTTGTATTTTTAATAGAGACAGGGTTTCGCCATGTTGGCCAGGCTGGTCTCGAACTCCTGACCTCAACTGATCCACCCACCTCGGCCTCCCAAAGTGCTGGGATTACAGGCTCTTTTCCTCTTTCTCCTTTCCCTTTCTCTGCACCTTCTCTCCCCACCTCCTTCCCCTTAACTTGTAACTTATAGCCCTGTAATGACCAGATCAAGAAAGACTAAGGGTTCCAGGAAGAAATAAGGGGTCCCCAGTGAGGGGCAGACATTTTGTCTCTCAACTCTTTCTCTTCAACTGGAGTTAAGATCTGCCACTCTGTCTCTTTCCCAGAAGAGAGATGAGAACACGTAGGTTTGAACTCCTTTAGGTAGTTTTATTTCTATAGCAAACAGGGTATTTCTCTAAATTGAATTCGTTTCCAAGTGGAGCCTCCTTTTTTTCCACCATTGGTTCTGTTGTCTTATCAGCACTTCCAAAAGTTTTATCTTCCCTCTGATCTTTTGGCCCCAGAGAACATCTCAGTGGGGAGCTACAGTCAACAACTTTTGGGCCCAGTTCCCATTTCTCAAACCCCAATCCCATAATCCACGAATGTCAGGAGGGCACAAGGTCCTTGCCAGCCCAGCTGATTTAATCACTCCTGCTGCCCCTCACTGATACAGCGACCTTTTGTAACTTTTATGCAAGAGTTTGAGAACGCGTGTTCTGAACTCAAGGGGCCATAAACAGCAAGATTTGTCAGGTTCCTTGATCAGCAGCCAGCCTCAGGGCAAATCAGACACGAGTCCTGATGGTTTAGAACTGTGTAAAAATTGAGGATCCCACAGCCAACTTGTATTTTCTATAAATGCTCTTCTGAGTCACGGAGCTTGGTGATGTTACCATTAACAAGGCCCATGAACTGCAGCCTCTCCCTAGAGTAAGCCGGTAACCTGTCTTAACAGCATTCATCAGCATAATTCAGGGCAATCAACACAACTAGAGGGCAAGCTGATGGAGGGCTGGCTTCTGATAAGAATGTTGTACTTAATTACCCTGTGCACCCCTAGGTTGTCCAGCCAGCAAAGTGAGTGGGCTATAGAAAATGCTGGTGAATTTCCAGGCCTCCCCTTCTAGATAGATGGCTGTCTTCAGTCTTTGTAGATGGATGTTTCCATGGTGTCAAGCGGATAGAATGGAGTCCAAGAGCAACGAGAACCAGACCCTGGTTAGGGCAGTGGCTCTCAACCAGGAATCATTTTACCTCCCCAAGGGACATTTGGCAATGTCTAGAGGGTTTTTTGGTTGTCACAATGGAGAAAGTGCTACTGGCATTTAGTGGGTAGAGACCAGGGATGCTGCTCTTTTACAGTGCACAGGACAGCCCCGCTGCAAGAAGAAACTATGTGGCCCTAAACGTCAGTAGTACGAAGGTTGAGAAACACTGAGTTAGGAGCTGATGCTTCTTCATCCAAAATGAGAGTTCCATGCTCAGGATGGCTGCCTTCCTCTTCAGTCTTCCCTTCCCTCTCCCAGGGAAGGGAGCTCCTTATTAACTCTAACAGGGGCCTTTGGGAGAAGGATTCAGCCTCTAGATGCAAAACGTGATAGGACCTCAGATCCAAAATTGAAGGGGGAAATGGTCAACCAGTTCTTCAAGTTGCCTAATAATTTATTTGATTAAAATTTACTACTGAATGAAGTTGTTTCAGCAAATAGTCTAAAACAGGGGGATTTAACTTTGTTTATTCATTTTTAAAGCAATAAAGCTTTTTTTTTCTTTCAAATCTCACATGTAATGTTCGTATATGAATCAAATGAGAACAAAGCTACTCCATTTGGGATGAGGCTGGAGAGGGGGTCGAGATTCCAGGCCTTGCTGATCCCCCTGGTATATTCTTGAGACACACCCCAGATGCCCAGGGCTGTAAGAGCACAGTCCAGAAGCCACCTTTTGGATTGTTTATAAATCTCACTTCTTACTGATCCGTTTCTCTTCAGTCAGGCACACACCAATGCCACATATCTTTATATCTTAGGCACATGTGTCAAACTCAGGATGACTGATCTCAGAGCTCACATGTGAACGAACTGTTTTTTTTTGTTTGTTTGTTTGTTTGTTTGTTTGTTTTTTGAGACAGCATCGTACTCTATAGTCCTGTAGTCCAAGTTGGAGTGCAGTGGCATATGATCATAGCTCACTGCAGCCTCAAGCCCCTGGGCTCAAGTGATCCTCTGGCATCAGCCTCCCAAGTAGCTGGGACTACAGGCCTGTGCCACCACACCTGGCTAATTTATATTTTATTTTTTAGAGATGGGGTCTTGCTATATATTTCCCAGGCTGGTCTCAAACTCCTGGGCTCAAGTGATCCTCCCACCTTGGCCTCCCAAAGTCCTGGGATTACAAGTGCAAGCCCCAGCCCCCACCACACATAGTGATTCCTATCTCCAACTACCCCAAGAACTTCTAATATCCAGTCAACCTAACACCAATTACATCCCAGTCCAAGTTAAAGCTTTAAACTCCACTTGCATGGTTTTGTGATCATGGGTCTGGTCACTGCAGTTCAGTTCAGTCCCCACCTTGGCAGTTTCCAGAACCCTCCGAGCTGCCTGGCTACACACCAGTGCAAACCGCATGCCAGGCATCGGTCCCCGAAGGAGCAGCCATAATGTCACCCACCAAAGGATGGACTCACCATGTATTCACCGTGCTCGCCTGCCAGTTCGGTTTCGGTCCCTGGGCTGTATCCTAGGACCCGCGTTACAGTCTGAGTCTGCTGCCTCAGATGCCAGGGTTGCATCCGGACGCTCAGTGGCAGTGACTATTCCTGTGAATGACGGCCCCTTTCCTTGCCTTGCAGGAGGCCTCGTGTGCTTACGTGCTGATCGTGACTGCTGTGTACTGGGTGTCGGAGGCAGTGCCTCTGGGAGCTGCAGCCCTGGTGCCGGCCTTCCTCTACCCGTTCTTCGGAGTCCTCCGGTCCAATGAGGTTAGACTACTTGTAGCCCCACCCCCGCCTGGGTCCCTGCAGGGCCCCTGAAAGAGAGCCTCCAATGAAGGGAGATTCACCCAGCACTTGACGATGAGGGGGCCTTGTCACCCACTGGAATGCCCCCTTAACACTAAGCTTTGGCACCTGCAGTTCTAGACCCTGAATTCCTCTCCTTCCACCCATGATCCTCATCTCCTTCAAACTGGCTCAAAACTTGCCTCTTTCAGGAAGCCTTACTTGATTAAACACATCCAGTTGCTCCCTCGGTCTGAAGCCTTTTAGGAGCTGTGTGATTGATGCCTAAAACTCAGCTGCTGTTGACCTTTTTCAGACTCTGGATGTCTATTTAGACGATAAGCACACAAAGGCAGGAATCAGACCTCCCATTAGAAAGCTGAGCCTGTACACAGTAGGTGCTCAATGAATGTTTGTTACAGAGAGACTTACCCTATTTCCCTGAACCCTGACAATGTTTTCATCCACGCCTCCAAAAAACAACATTTCTTTTTCTTCTCCCCCGACTTAAGGTTACTTTCTTTCTTTGCGCCCTCCCTAGAGTGAGCCCTCTCCATTCACTGTCTGTGGCCTTCTCAAAAGCTCAAACAGAAATTGTCAGTGGGAAGCCCAGGTTGTGGCAAAATTTCAGAGCAAAGTTTAAGCCTGCCATGAGTAGGGAAAAAGAAAAAACAAAACAAAACAAAACAGCCAGAACCTGGGACCAAATGAATGACGATCTCATTCAGTAACACCTGGTTCCATTCAACTGTCTCATTATTAACACCTGGTCTCTGCTTAGGGTTGTTGTTGTTGTTGTTGTTGTTTTGTTTTGTTTTGTTTTTTGTTGTTTGTTTTTGTTTTTGTTTTTTTTATGAAAAAGCCTGAACCACTGAGATGGGGGTAAGGTTATGGGCAAAGGAACAGAAAGAAGAGGAAAGGAAGCGCATATTTGAATGCCTACTAAGCGCCAGGCACTCTATCAGAAGTGCTGCATTTGTTATGTAATACTCCCAAGGGCTGTACAAGGTGCATGCTAGTATTTCCATTTTACAGATAGGCTCAGAGAATTAAGAGACTCAGCCCAAATCACAAAGCTGAAAGTAGCAGAATTAGATTCAAACCCGTAACTATTAGAATTCAAAGTGTATACACTTGATCACTACACCATAAGAAAAAGACTCCATAAAGTGGTATGTGGCTTCATGGCACTATGTACACATGGAGTTATTACTTAGAACTGTGAGTCTCTTCACTTCTGTGATATGAGGAAGAATGGAGCTGGGCCTATGGATGCTTTAATGGACAACAGAACTTTCCAAAAATAGAATTAGGCAATCCTCTAATAGTTGTACTTCACTGCAAATGAACACTTTGTCTTTCTACTGGATTTAACTGACTAGTTTCTTGTTTGCTTTTAGGTTCCTTTTCTTTCTTTCTCTCTCTCTCTCTCTCCCCCTCCCCCCAACTCCCTCCCCTGTCTCTCTCCCCCTGGGCCCATCTCTCTCTCTCTCCTCTCTCTCTCTCTTTCCTTCTTCTTTCTATCTATCTATCTATCTGTACACACATATATATATGTGTGTGTGGCTATACACACACACACACATACACACACATACACACATGGCATTCAGTAGCCATAGCCTCAGGCTCACCAAAAAGAAGAGAATCCCCAAAGCTCTCAGCAGTGCTTTCATTCCTGGAGATGGGTACAACCCCAATATCGTGGGGACCCATGTAAAAGCTAACCTGTGACCAGAATCACCAGGCAGTTGTTCTAATTGCCCCCCTTCTTTCGTGAAAAAAGAATAGGTAATATGGGGTTTTGTGTCTGCCTAAAGAAAAAAGCAACCTAAATGTGACTTTTCTTAAGAGAGCTATACAAGCTTGTTCTCCAGGCTTCTCTTTAAAATTGTGAAATTAAAACCAGCAAGGGCAGGGCTTGAAAGTGGAGGGTAGAGGGAAAAAAATGATGTTTAGAAAGAACTGAATCCTAAATAACCTTTTAAAGTGAGAAAACTGTTAATTAAGAAACCTAATCTTTGTATTTCACTATAGGCAGCCCAAAAGCCAACAGCATGCCTTAGCTTTCAAGCAGACAATGTCTCTGTTTCTCCAAGGGCACAGTAGAGATGTTGCCAGGCAACAGTTATCCGAGGGACGCCCCTTTGTCCAGAGAGGAAGGCCAAACCCGTAAGGAGAGTCTGCAGAGGCAGTCGCTTGGGAGGGTAACAGGACTCTGTGAGAAGTAAAGGAAGACTGTCCAGGGAGGGACTGTGTGTCACTATTGCTGGGGGCTGGAGGAGCCAGAAAGCACGTCTTATCATTTGAGGTGAAAAATCCGAATCCACCTGCCTGATGACGTGGCTTTGGCTGATGATGATATTTAGTAGTTGGGCTACAGGGAGCAGCTTAGTCCAAATATAGTCTGTTTAGCTGACCTTCTTAGCTCAGATTAGAGGGAAATGCCAGTAAGGCAGAGCACATGGGTTATAGCCCTTTGTAAGCCAGTTAACTTTGCAGAGAAAACACCTATTCCACAACCACCTGTGCACCACTATGACACCAGAATGTGCCATGGCTCACAGGGGGAAGCTAGGCTGGTGCTCTTTAGGAGCCCCCAAATCCTTGTCATTTCCCAAACCCATCTACTTCTTGACCATCCTCTTACTGCGACTTGGGTTATTCTTCCACTTTGGAAAGTTCTCTCCCGTTCTTTGACCTTTAAAGTCCTACTCAATTACTCTCTTTGGTGAAGCCCTTCCAATGACCAAAGGCTGAAAGTGTTGATCCCTTCTCAATGAGCCTATTTCATGTCTTTATCTTTTAAATGGTGCATCAGATACACCAGATATAAACTTTTCATAGACATGTGCTCTCCCCACCGAGATTCATGCTCTCTGGGATGTACAATGTCTACGTCTATGGCCTGTCTGTAGCCCAGCACTATGTTTGCATCAGCCCTCATTCACAGCTCTTGATTGCAGTGTTTCTTGACAATGTGTCAGTAATGTCGTCTTCAGTGAGGGAAGGAAGGCACGTGAATAGGATCAGTGTGACTCTGGGACTGTGGCTGGGTTCCCTCATGTTATTCATTCAACATTTAGAAGACAGTATTTTCTGAGTTCTACATCTACCAGGTGCAACATGGGATGATACGGGTACCCTGAGGGTGACAAAAATAAACAAAATGCCATCTCTCCCCTCTTGAATCTCATATCTGAGCTCTCACTGTCTGAAGCTGGATATGTTCTGCAGTTTCTCCAGAGAAACAGAACGAAGAGGAGACTAGCGCGCGCGCGTGTGTGTGTGTGTGTGTGTGTGTGTGTGTGTGTGTGTGTAGGAATTGGCTCACTTGATTAATTATGGAGGCTAAGACATCCCATGAGCTGCCACTTGCAAGCTGGAGACCCAGGAGAGCTGTTGATGTCACTCTGTGTGAGTCCAAAGGCCTAAGAACCAGGGAAGCCAATGGTGTAGATCCCAGTCCCAGGGCAGGAGATGAGAGATGTCCCAGCCCAGGTAGTGAGACTGGAAAAAGGAGGCAAATTCCTGCTTCCTCTGCCTTTTGTTCTAGTCAGGCCCTCGACAGATTGGATGATGTCTGTCCAGACGGCAGAGGGCAATCCACTGATTCCAATGCCAATCTCATCCAGAAACACCCAGAAGCAATGCTTAATCTGGGCACCCCATGGTCCACCCAAGCTGACATGCAAAGTTAACCGTCACAAGTACATATAAATGGTTCATTTTTACAGTGGTGATCTGTCA
The DNA here is from genome assembly GCF_028858775.2 of Pan troglodytes. Lineage (NCBI taxonomy): Eukaryota > Metazoa > Chordata > Mammalia > Primates > Hominidae > Pan > Pan troglodytes. The sequence continues at coordinate 151,089,273 of NC_072404.2, read as the reverse complement.
GCCAGTGGGTATGAGGAGTTGTGTGCAAAGCTCAGACTCAGGTGCTGATGAGAGATACAAAATGACAGAAGGGCTCCTGACCTGGAGAAGTTTCTATTTTAGTAGAGAGAAAATATAAACCATGTGGAAAAATACAGAATGCCCTATGAAGTGATGCCTCGTTTTCTGGCATTGTGGAGGATTTATACAACTCCTCAAGAGGGGATGTTCTAGATAAATAAAATCTACACTGCCAACTGCCCAAACTTCATGTTGACTAATTTTTGATTACAGTCTTTCTAATGGGTTTTATAATTTCCTTGGTCTTTTAAACAGAAGTTATTAAATATAATTTAACTTTTTCCTTGGAGCCTTCAAAATTTCCAGGGGGGAAAAAAAGAATTTCTCACTCAGAGGAGCCAGAGTGGGCTCCATGAGAAAGCACAGTTGAGTAACTTGAGGGCTGAGTGAACAGCTGAACCTAAAGAATCTTGAATAGCATGTTGGCATCAGATTAGGGTGAGATTGCGGTTGAAAATATAAAAGGCTTATTATCAGATTTGCAGATGGCTAAATTGGATGCGCTAGCTGGCTAATGTACGGTGCTAATGTACGGTGGCAGAATGAGACATGCGGACAGGAAGAGACAATGGACTGAAACTGACAAAATGAAGTCTAATAAGGATAAATGCCAGCAGTTCATGCGAAAAAGACCCTTGGCTTTTAGCTAAGTACAGGCTCAGCATGAGTCACCATCAGTCCAACGTGGCTGCCAAATTCCAAGTGTTTACCATATGCCAGGCACTGTGGGAGGTCATTTACACGCACTATATAACTTAATCCTCCGTGAAGGTGCTATTATTTTTATCTTCATTTTAAAGAGGAGGAAACTGAAGTTCAGAGAGGTTAAGTAACTTACTTACCCGCGGTTATGCAGCTACTAAGTGGTGGAGCTGGGACTTGAATCCAAGATTGTATGATTCCAGAACTTGAGCTCTTAACCCCCCAGGCAATGTGACCAAAATCCTCCGTTGAATTAATAAATTATGGGCTGGGCACTGTGGCTCACGCCTGTAATCCCAGCACTTTGGGAGGCCAAGGCGGGCGGATCACCTGAGGTCAGGGGTTTGAGACCAGCCTGGCCAGCATGGTGAAACCCATCTCTACTAAAAATAAAATAGAATAAAAAATTAGCAGGGTATGGTGGTGCATGCCTGTAGTCCCAGCTACTCAGGAGGCTGAGGCAAGAGAATCTCTTGAACCCAGGAGGCAGAGGTTACAGTGAGCCAAGATCATGCCACTGCACTCCAGCCTGGATGACAGAGCGAGGCTCCATCGAAAAAAAAAATTTTTTAATTTTAAAAATTAATAAATGATGTGTCCAGTGCATCAAATTCTGGATAAGGAGCTCATCCAGAGGTGAGTGGCCAGGATGTTAAAAAGCTGGAGCCTGAGTCACATGAGGAATGAAGAGAAGACTTAAGGGGACATAAGTCCAGGCTTCCATAAGTCCAGGCTTCCATGGCTCCACACTCCAGGCCCAAAGCGTCACACCAGAACCAGAGTCAGAGTGCCATAAAGGAATTTCCCGTTCTGTATAAAGGAAAACTCTGACATGTGTTGGCATGTGTGGTCCTTGTGTTCCTGTCCCTAGATGTCTGAGCCAAATGACCATGCCAGATACACTAGACATAGACTTTGTGCCTTGGGAGATGGGTTGGACTCTAAGGTCCCTCCTTGTGTTCCTGTCCCTAGATGTCTGAGCCAAATGACCATGCCAGATACACTAGACATAGACTTTGTGCCTTGGGAGATGGGTTGGACTCTAAGGTCCCTCTATGATCTTGTGAGCATCCAGCTGCTACTTTCTCTGCTGATTAGTCCTGTATTTTAGGTTTGTGTGTGTTTGTTTTTATTTTGGCTCCACTGTGACTCTCACTTACTGTCATTATATCTGCCTCTGAAGTCCTCTAAGCCCCTTCTAATGTGTTGCTCCAAAAGTTTATAGCCTGGGCATGATACCTGTGTCAATCAAGTTAACTAAGATTTACTGTCTGTAGGAGAATGGCATAGAGGTGGGCACCACAGGGCTCTCTGGTGGAGTAGAAAGCATGGGTTGGATATTGGGGATTGGGAACAAACAGCTCTCCAGGAGGCCCAGGGTTAGGGTGTACTTCAGGGAGTAATTGCATGTGCTCTTTATCTCTATCCTTTCCCCAGCACACACACACTGGCACACACTCACACACACACACATATACACACTCACCCACCCATACACACACATACACACACCATATGCACTAATGCACATTCACACACATTCACACACTCATACACACGCTCACACATACACTCATACACTCACACACACGTTCACACATACACACACACATACACTCATACACACGCTCACATATACATACACTTACACTCAGACATACACACACACATGCTTACATATACGTACACTCACACACACTCATACACTCATACACATGCCCACACACTCATACACATACACACACTCACATATATACACATGCACACACACATTCATACACGCACACTCACACACACTTATATACCCATATACACACATATACACTCACACACACTCATACACACATTCTCACACACACACGCATACACACATAAACTCATACACGCTCACATACACTTATACACACACACATTCATACACACATTCACATACACAAATACTCATACCCTCACGCACATTCACACTCACATATACACAAATACACACTCACTTATACACACACATACACACACTCTCACACACACACTCTCACCTGGGCCCAGCCAGCGGTCTCTGGCCCTGCACTGCAGGCCTCGGGCTGTGGTGTCACTCAGCTTCCAGCTCCCGCAGGGGCAGGAGAGGAGTACAGGCCGCGCCCGCTGGGATAACCCGCAGCCGCTGCCGCCTGGTGCCGCTGGAGTCGGCTGTCATCAATCCGCTTCCCTGCTGGCTCCTGATCTTTCTGACCCGCCAGATTCCTGCCCTCTGACTCGTTACCCTGACTTTCTCTGTTTGAGTAAGCCTGGGGGCATTTCATAAAGCACTCTCAGCTCTGCCTTTCCCATCTCTCCTCGCCATGGAGGCTGACCGGTCCTCTGCATGCGGGCCCGTGGGCATGTGGGCTGGACATCCAGCTGGCCACCTGCCTGAACCCCAGGCTGCCCTCACCCTCAGCCACCCAGACGCAGCCCCAGGGCTGAGCTCCACACTGGGCCTTCAGTGGGAGCCTATAGCCCTTGCAGCCTTTCGAGACCAAGCTAATGTTTCTGGGGGGAAGAGCAGCTCCCTGTGAACCACCACCTGACCAGCAGCCCCTTGGCTCATGGCTCAGAGCCCAGACCCCTGCCTCAGCTTCCCCATCTGGGTAGTTCATACAGTCCCAAAGAAGAAACTGGGCAGGGGTGGTGGCCGTTATGAATCAGTGTCTCCAGTCATGCAGGAGTTGGGCCAGCTTCTGGGTCATGCCAGCACCCATCTGGGTCTCTCTACTTTAGACTTCTCTAGGGCAGGATTTGCAAAGAATGTTTTTTTAAGCAACGAAACCTTTTCTTTAAACCAAATCTTAGAAGACTCAATATATAAAACAGATGGAACCAGGAATGCAAATCAGGTGATGAGAAGGGTGTCTGAGCCCCTGCTAGGGGCTTACCCGGCAGAAACAGCATTCCTGCCCCCAGGGAAGGTGGAAAGGAGACACTGCCGGCTTGGCTGTGCTGCTTGGACACTAACTGGAATGGAGTCCTGTGGGGCTTCAGCCCTGGCAGGGCTTAGCTTAGCACTGAGCGGGAGCCAGGCCAGGTATCTGCTCCCAGGGTTCAGAGAATTTCACTGCAAAATTGTTCAGATGAGGCTGGGCACAGTGGCTCACACCTGTAATCCCAGCACTTTGGGAGGCCAAGGTGGGAGGATCAAAAGGTCAGGCGTTCAAGACCAGCCTGGCCAACATGGCGAAACCCCGTCTCTACTGAAAATACAAAATTAGCCGGACACAATGGTGGGTGCCTGTAGTCATAGCTACCGGGGAGGCTGAGGCAGGAGAATCGTTTAAACCTGTAAGACCAAGGTTGCAGTGAGCCGAGATCAGGCTACTGCACTCCAGCCTGGGCAACAGAGTGAGACTCTGTCTCAAAAAATATATAAAATAAAAAAACACATAATTAAAAAAAATAAGAGCCCAGCTGCATTATCTTATGTGTAAAGCCCATGTCACAGCAGATTAAATTAGCTATGTAGCATCACTGTGGCCCTTAAAGAATTGGTGACAGAGGTACAGAGGTTCATTAGCTTGTCCAATAGCAGGTAACTCATCTGAACTTCAGAGCCCAAGATTGCTATAGCTATTCCTTGTCGAGGGGACCTCCTTGAGCCCATCTTTCCTAAAACACAGTCCAGAAACACCTCTGCTCTCCAAGTTCAGTGATGTGGCATACTGAGAAAAACCACAGAGCAGAAAAGCAGAAAAAGCAATCAAACCACCAATGCAAATGTCCTAAAATCCATGCACTTTACTCCTGGGGAGGAACAGCCATTTAGAATCTAATTTCTCTTTACAAAAAACTCTAACAAGCTTCGTTATCTGGCTTCCCAGCTCACAGGATGTGAGTCTGGGAAATTATAAAATGGGGAAAGGAATGCTAATGGCAAGCATCCTCACATCGGGAAAATGCAGCCGCCTAAGAATGAGATGGGAAACCAGCAAAATGCAGACCCAGGGACCAGAGAAGGACCAGCAGCCTGGACAGCTAGCCAAGGGCAAGAGCGATAAGGGGCTCCCTGGGCAGAGGCTATGATGGGGAGAGTTGGCACATGTCTCACAAGAAGCCGGGGAGAATGCACAGGCTCTGTTGATAAAGGCAGGAAATCTGCAACACACTCTAGAAAACAATGACAGTCATCCTCGAGAATCTTGGAAGTCTGGTGTTCCCTGGGAGGCTCTGAATAACCCAGGTGTTATTGTGAAAGAAAAATCAATGGGCTAGAAAACTAATAAACAACACCACTGAACAGAATTTTAATTTCTAAAAATGAAAAAGCAGCCCTGTGGCTTTGCTCTGTGCATGGATGAGCCCACTCTGTGTGCTAATGGCCTCAAACCAGCTCAGCCTTTAGATGGAGCACTTCACAACAGGAAGAGTCACCAGGGATCCTGGCCATCAATGTGGCAGGCCATGCCAGCTGGTTTGCACGTGTCATTTAATCTCTGTAATAACCTTATGAGGTAGGGACTCACATAACCTTCCTTCCTTTTTTTTTTTTTTTTTTTAGATGAGAAAATGAAGCCCAGAGAGGCTGAATACCTTGTCTAGGGTCACACAGTGGAGTCCCAGCTGACTCCAGAGTCCTCCCTCTTCCCCACTCAGTGATGTTACCTCTGTAATCACAAACTATATCCTGAGACCCAGGCCGTGTCTCCCGAGCACATAGTATCACTTACAAGGGAGCAGGAAAGACATGAGAATAGAGCTGAGCCCACCAAACACCCAGCACAGAGCCAATATCCCACTGAAGCTGGGCCTGGAGTTCAGACTGGCCCTGCCCTGGGCATTTAAGGCCAGTGTCAGGACTGCGATTATAAATGAAGATAAAAAATGTGTACCAGTGGGCTGGGTGCAATGGTTCATGCCTGTAATCCCAGCACTTTGGGAGACTGAGATGAGCAGATCACTTGAGGTCAGGAGTTTAAGACCAGCCTGGCCAACAAGCTGGTTAAAGCTCGTACCTACTAAAAAAAAAAAAATCCAAAAACATTAGCCAGGTGTCGTGGTTTCACTAAGGAGGTTTCCTTAGTTTTTCTAAGCACCTGTAGCTCTAGCTACTTGGGAGGCTGAGGCAGGAGAATTGCTTAAACTCAGGAGGCAGAGGTTGTAGTGAGCCGAGATTGCGCCACTGCACTCCAGTCTGGGCCACAGAACAACTCTCTGTCTCAAAAAAACAAAAACAAAAACACGACAAGAAATGTGTGCCAGCTCATGCTGTCTGGGAGACCCAGAAAATCCCCCTAGAGTTGAATCAGATGGGGGTTTCCAGTCGGCTCACCGTGTGGCAGGCTGTCTAGGAGGCTTCGGATTCAGATGGCCCTGAAGTGGTGTATCCTGCCTCTGCCCTTACACTGTGACCTGGGAGATGCTCCCTAAACCCCCAGTTTCCTCATCAGTAAACTAAGATACGGATAGTGCTGCTTCATAGCACTGCTGTGGAGCTCAAATGAGAAAGTGAATGCAACATGCAAAATGCCGGCACTAGAAAGCTCTCCATATTCCTGGTTCCTTTCCTCTGCCTCCAAGTGGAACCCAGAGAAAGTGGGCTACCTGTCATTTAGGCACTGAGCATCCTAAAAGGCCATCACAGCCAAACCGGTGTTCTAGAATGGGATATGATAGAGGCAGAAAACGTAGCTCTTGTCAGTCAGTCCCCGGGGAAAGAAACCCCAGTCGCACTGACTTGAAAAGCTTCGCAGGGCTGTGTCATAGGGCTGGTGGAAAGACCATCTCCCACAACGGTCCCGCATCTTCTGTGGGTTTCTCTCCTCGGTAGACAAGAAAATAAAGCTCCAGTTGTGCCACAAAGCCGCCTCCACAAAGCCTGGGGAAGTAACTAGGCAGCGAGAAAGGCCCTTGACCTCCAAGTTCAGCCGCTTCCCTAGGACAATCCTGCAGTGCCTCCTGCTCCCGCTAGGGGGCCGCTCCCCCAACCTCACCCCCGCCCCCACCACCGTGATCACCGTCCTCTCACAGTGGACTCTGCCATGGAGTCACGAGCTGTCCAGAGCAGGGGGCCTTCCCTGCCCCCAGGGGGGCATTCGTGACAGTAGTCCGCTGAGGAATGGGCTTAGAGACAAACACTGGGTTAACCAGAAGCAGGGGCTTTTCCTCCCAGGAAATGGTCACAGTGAGGGCAGATGTCCCTTCTCCTACACAGCCCTTATCAACCAGATGCAATGAAATGTCCATGGGGCAAAAGAAAGAAAGGAGAGATGGAGCAGCCTGCCTTTATTTTGGTTTCGATGTTATCAAAGTGTTTCGTGCACAAAGTTTAAAAATCAAATACTTTAATACTGAACGCTTATAATGAAGTCAGCAGTCTCTTTCCTCATCCCTCTCACTTCCCCCCCACCAAGTCCCACCCCACCCTCAGAGTCAATAACTTGTAACTTTGTTAACAGCTTCTTCTGTCATTAAGCTCCATTCCCATATGATATTCTTATATTAGTCCTTGAGTTCTCACTTTAAGCGGCTATCAGTTGACTTCTTGTTATAGCAGATGAAGATTTTTTCTTTTTGTTTTTTGTTTTTTTTTTGAGACGGAGTCTCGCTCTGTCGCCCAGGCTGGAGTGCAGTGGCGCGATCTCGGCTCACTGCAAGCTCTGCCTCCCGGGAAGATTTTTTCTTTTACATCCCCCACTTCGCCTTCTACCATCCTCCCAATATGCTCAATCACAATTTTTGTTAATTCAATAATCAAAATTAGTATGATCATGTACATATTATTTCAAATGCTATGTATTTTACTATGTATTTCCTTTCCTGTTGAATTTTTATTTTTGCTACAGTTAAAAATATTCTTGTTTTCTCACTTTAAGAGGGTTTTTCAATTAGAAGTTAAACTTTTCTGTAGCTTTTCCTCTCAATTTCTGTATGGTTCCTCCAGTTGGAAGCAATTCTCATGTATGTGACAAATATTTATTGAGCATCTACTTTTGTATATTATTCTACTAGGTGTTAAGATATATAGAAGGGAACCATTCACAGCCGAAAAATTTAGTTGAGAGACAAGAGAAGTACACATACAAAAATAAACAGACAACAGTACAATCAGGAAGCAATCATTCAAGCATTGCTCCAAGTGCTCTGTGGTGTGCGGAATTAATGGTGCCCAGGAGAAATATTCTGGAATCAGAGGCTAGGGCCACAAGAAAGGTTTTTTCTAGAGGATGCCAGGCCTGAACTGGGCTTCAAAGTCTGATTGGAATGTACAGGCAGAGATGGAAAGAGAGAATGTTCCAAGTGAGAGAATCAACAAAGATTTGGTCCATGAACCTCAAACATGCGGAACATCTTTTTAACTGCCCTATGTCTCAACTTCCCCATCATTAAATTAAAAAGTAGAAAGGAGTTTATAACTGGTACTGTGGCCACTAAGGAAGAGAAAATCCCTATTCGTAGAAAATATACCCTGAGCCTGGGAGGTTGAGGCTGCAGTGAGCCGTGATCATGCCACTGCACTCCAGCCTGGGCGACAGAGTGAGACCCTGTCTCAAATTTAAAAAAAAAAGAAAGAAAGAAAGAAAGGAAAATATACACTGAAGTATTTAGGGGTAAAGGACCAGCCAAAATGTGTGTAACTTACCCTCAAATGGTTCAGGGTAAAAAAAAAAAAAAAAAAGAGTATATAGGTATTCCTTGTACTATTTTCATTTTTGGAATTCATTGGAACTTGAGAATTATTGGGAATTATTTAAATTTTTAAAATTAAGGCCGGGTGCACTGGCTCATGCCTGTGATCCCCGCAATTTGGGAGGCCGAGGTAGGAGAATCACGAGGTCAGGAGATTGAGACCATCCTGGCTAACACAGTGAAACCCCATCTCTACTAAAAATACAAAAAAAATTAGCCAGGCGTGGTGGCAGGCACCTGTGGTCCCAGCTACTTGGGAGGCTGAGGCAGGAGAATGGCGTGAACCCAGGAGGCGGAGTTTGCAGTGAGCCGAGATCGCACCACTGCACTCCAGCCTGGGCGACAGAGCGAGACTCCATCTCACAAAAAAAAAAAAAAAAAAAAAAAATTGAGCAAGACTCTGTCTCAAAGAAAAACAATAATGAGGATATGATGTTAAATGAAAAAAAGGCAAGATATAAAAGTATACATACTGTATAAATCCATTTATCTATATAGGTATAGGAAAAATGGAAGAAACTATAAGTATTTACAGTAGCATGATTAAGGGTAATTTTGTCTTTAACTTTTTCTATATTTTGAAGTTTTCCATACTGAGCGTGTATTAATTTTCTAATAGAAATGAAATGAAAATAATTTTCTAATATTTTCTAAAAACATTAAAAATTAGGTTTGGGGAGAAACCTAGGGTTATTTTAAGAGATCAATATAAAATTATATGTGTTTATTCTTTAAAATCATATTCACATCATATTTAAATACAGTGGTTTTATGTTTTCCAAAGTGGAGAAGAACATCTATCCTATAGAGTTACGGGCCAGATTGAATGAAATAATCTGTCAAGTACTTAGCACAGTGCCTGCCCACAGTGAACGCTCAGTAGATGTGACTCTAGGATGGGCGGCTATTTCAATAATCCTCACCCCCCTGCCTCCTCTTCACCTGCCTCTTTGATTGAGAAAAGGTTTTATTGGGTATGGCCCATTCTCCCAGCTGGTGCTGGGCCCTGGGTCTTTGGTCCGGGAGGGTGGCTGACATGCCTGGCCTCCCTACAGGTGGCGGCGGAGTACTTCAAGAACACCACGCTGCTGCTGGTGGGGGTCATCTGCGTGGCGGCTGCCGTGGAGAAGTGGAACCTGCATAAGCGCATTGCTCTGCGCATGGTCTTGATGGCCGGAGCCAAGCCAGGCATGTAAGTCTTATTTGGGATGCCAGGACATAGGGCATCCTTCTAGCTCCCAGTGTGCCACCAGGACAGTGGTCTCAGGTCACTGCGGGATGTCCACTTCAGCTGTTTTTTTACCAAAGGGTTGGGCTGACACCAGAGCCATAGGACCCGTCCAGGGAGAGGGCCTGTGATCATGGAGTAGAGATTTAAACCTGTGACCTTGCTATCATTATCCAAAGAACTTACCCATTGACCTAGGCTGCAAGGGCAGCAGCTTACAACATATAGGGGCCCATTAGGTAAAACAGGATGGACCAAGAAAAATTGTTTCCCAACCTGTTTCCTGTGTATCAGGGAACAGGCTGGACCAGAAGTGGCTGTCTTCTCCTTTGTCACTGAAGGAGACATGAATGTTTCCTCCCATCCACCCTGAGTTTTTGTCATCAGTTCAGACCACAGACCCAGTTAGAGACACTGCGTTTGACTGTGATGCGGGAGGGAGTCCCACCCTCGGGGAATGTGTTACAGTGTCAAGGTTGAGTTTTGTGTTAGCTTCAGCGATGCTCCATTTGGATTACCCTGCCTGTACCTTCCCTTTTGGAATATCCTGCTCACCTCCTTCTAGTTTACAACTTTCTTGCTGTATTTTATGTAAGCTGCCCTGACTCCTATGGGAGTCAACACGAGTATAAATAAATAATATAGTATTGGTTCTCAATATGAGTCATTTAGATGACTATAGGTTATGCTTAAAAGCATGTTCCTGTCTCCCAGATTGTCAAACAGGTCTGATAACTACAGCTTAATCCACCCCCTAACTCAGTAATAATCTTGCCCCTACACTCAACCTCCCAGGCACACAGTGGCATTTCGTCACATCATATGGAGACTCTGTGGCTCTTTAAAATCTCTGTGTACTATCTGCAAGAATTTTTATCCTCTCACATTTCCACTCCTCCCTATTTACATCAGTCAGCAAGTTGCCACCCCCAGAGGCAGTTACCCGTGTAGGTACAGAATTGGCAAAGTCATGTCGCTGTCAGCCAATGGAGTCCACATGATAAACGTACTGTCCCCAAGTTGTGCAAAGTCAGTGATTCCACCTAAAATAATAAACACAGTAGTCTTTATGTTGGCTTATCTTATGGAAACTAGGACATGTCTGTACAGGCACACATTGCACAATGTTCTCAAAGCCAAAGAGAAATAATTAGAGGGTTAACCTTGTTAGTGTTTTTCTCCAAGTGTTGATGCTTTAAGATGTCAGCTGGAAAAGTGCACACAGTGACACGGGACACTTCTGTGACTTTGGGGGCTATGCCTTCAGCATGTTGACAGGTAGTGGGTGGAACTGTGAGCTCCAAACATTCATCTCTATTGGGTCACTGATATCTATGGTGACTTGGCGGCAAAGCAAGGAGTGCCATGGCGCTCACAGAATTGCTGGCTGCGAGGGCAAACAAAGTATTGCCTTCCACACACAAACACACATCACCGCCAAGCTCCAGCCAATGTCCGCAGAGACAGAAAAACAATGGTAAGTCTACACCCTGTGGCCCTACTACCAGAGCTATTCTTTGCTTCACTAAGGACTTTTTTCTGGCTAAGGCCGCTAGTCCATGAAGTGTGATTCATTCATTCAAGAAGTATTGCTTTAATACTTACGCTGTGCCAAGCATTGGGAGTACAGAGCTGAATGGCACCCTGCAGGACAAATGCCTGCCTTTCCAGCCACAGCTGTCTAGACCAGCCCCAGCAGGTTGGTAGGAGGCCCACTGTGGAGCCGCAGGGATGCGTGTTCTGTGGATGCTCTGCCCCAACCCTCCCTGCCTTCCAGGCTGCTGCTCTGCTTCATGTGCTGTACCACGTTGCTGTCCATGTGGCTGTCCAACACCTCCACCACCGCCATGGTGATGCCCATAGTGGAGGCCGTGCTGCAGGAGCTGGTCAGTGCTGAGGACGAGCAGCTCGTGGCGGGCAACTCCAACACCGAAGAGGCCGAACCCATCAGTACAGTTTGCTGGAGTTCATCTCTCCTTTGCTCCTCCAACCTCCCCTGGGGTCCTCCTGCCTGGCTCCTCTAGGGAGACTGCCCAACTTTGTGCCCACCCCAGGACCCCCTCAGCCATGCCCCCACATTCCCCTTCCTCTTCCCTCTCTCCTCTTTCCCATCCCAGCTCTTGGACTCTGAAGCTTCCCTGAACTCCCTGTTCTGGCTCTTCCTTCCTCCTTCACTTCTGGGCTCTTTTCCCCCAAATGCTCAAGGGTACACACTGCTCTTTGCCCCCAAATGCTCAAGGATCACTGCAAAACCCTGGGGCCAGTCTGCATCCATGAGCCCCACTCTACTTACAGAGCAAAGGGAAGGAGAAATGTCACCCACTCCATATGGCCCACCTCCGCCCTAAGCCCTTGAGCTATGCTCCAACCCACAGGGTCAGCCCCAGCCTCCACCTCTCACATACTGCTTTTCTTTGCTACTCATAGGTCTGGATGTAAAGAACAGCCAACCTTCTCTGGAACTCATCTTTGTCAATGAAGAGTGAGTATGACTGCCCTCTTCCCAGACAGCGCCTCTCAGAGTCCATAGGGGAGGTCAGAAAAGAGGGGACCTAGACCCATAAACAGCTCTTTGAGATGTACCGCCCAAGCTCACCACCTTGCCACACACCGCCCCCCCACCCCGCCCAACCTCCCCCATTTCCTCTCCATACCTAGGAGTGACCTGTCAGGACCTGGAGAGTCACTCCCTTAACCACAGTGTTGCAGTGATGAGGAAGAAATTAAAAGGCCACACTGAATCTCAGTGGATATACGAACTGTCCACACAGCCACCATGCAGAATCTCTTCTAAATTCATGTCCCTTTTAGGAAAATAGTATGTTTAATTTGTTAACGGAAAACCGTTCACATCTCGATGCCACTGCAGATTCTTGGAGAATCATGAAATATTTTCTAGATATTAGATAAGACCTTGGTAGATTTGGTCTTGTTAGATATGGCAAAGAAAACTTAGGTGACAGGTAGGGGATGAGGGGACAGGAGGTGAGAGGGCCTTGTGATGATGGGAAGCAGAGCTGGAAAAGGAGAAGCAGCCTCAGACATTCCTGGAGGAAGCTCCATTAACAGCTGATTCCATTTGGAGATTCTATTTCAAAATGTGGCCCACAGGCATGCCGCAATGAATAGTCCACATTTAAAAGCCGGATTTGTAACACAGCTCAGCTCTGTCATTTGCCCTTGTTGTAAAAAAGGAGAACGCACATTGGGTGAAATCAGCGTTCACAGTGGGACAGACGTGGAAGGGTGCCATCAGGAAATCGCTTTATTTTTCTCCACCACTATCTTCAATCATAGCATATTGGATTTCTTGATGACATCACCCTTGATGATATCCCAGGCAAATCCCGTAGCTCTCCTGGTTCCTTTCAGGTATTATAACAATCTCATGTTCAGACATTTGGGAGACTAGTCCAAATTCAAATCAAAACTTCAACTTCTCAGCCAAAGCTTCTCCCACACCCACCCACCCCTCACCCTAGGCCTGCAGAAGAAAGAAGGTGAAAGTAAGTCGGGGGAGGGAGTTGACCTTCTTTCTGTCTTCCTCCACCTCCCTCTTCTCCTCCTCCCCTAACCGCACCCTCACTCTGCTGCTTCTGACTTTTCTGGGCTTGGGACAGCTGCTCTAGGGTACAGGAAAGATAAATGGGTGAGAAGGGTCTGGACGGGGGCTATTGAGGTCTGGGGTTGGTGCCCTCTCTGAGATTTCAGTCCCTGGCTCTTTCATCTGTGGGGCAACTGCCTTCACGGTCTTTGGAGCATCCCATTATGGCGCCCTCTGCAGGGCCTCAGGCCTGATGGCAGGGCCTTGCTCTGGGATTAACACTCACACCACCCTCCTGGGCCTGTGCTCTGGTGGTTAACTCCCCCACAACCCCTGTATTGGGGCTGCCTCTGCCTCTGGGCAGGCCTGTCCCAGGTGACCCAGGAAAAGGCCATCTTCACTGTGGCCTTTTCTCCTCCCTGTGGCCTCTCTGGCATCACCCTACTGGCTCCTTGCCTTTGCTCTTTTCCACACAAAAATGTATCCCCAAACTCCAAAAGAAAAGCCTGAGTTGTCCCTAGAACTCTAAGCATCTTTTGTGCTGGTGGGAACTGGGTCATTTGCTGGGTGTGCAGACAGCACTCTTTTGGCCACCACCTCCCATGCTACCTGAGGATCCTCGCCTACCCTCCTCACCCAGTTTGGGAAGAAGGGAAGGGAAACATCACAGCACATTCTCCTCCCAGGCTAAGAACTCACTCCAAAGAACACTTCCCTCTGCACGCCTGTCAGCTTATCCTTCCCTGCCAGAGCCTGGAGAGGGACCATGGCCGCAGGACCCACATCCCGCATGTGTGTGCCCAATACGCTCTCTGTCTTCACAGTGGCTGAGCTGGTGGCTCCCACTGTCCTCGCAACTAAGACAAACTGGAAACATTCACTGATCACTCAGTGTGTCAGTTACACTGATGACTAAGTTCTCATCTTCTTCTGTCCTCAAGGCAAAGGTTGGGGACCAGCAGGGGTGGGAGAGACTCACCCCCTGAGGTGTACTTGCTGATCAGAAGTCCTCCCCCTCCCCCACCCTCTCCCTCTCCCTTGACTTTCCCTGAGTACAATCCAGGCCCTCCCTGCTCCTGTCACCTCAGATACGCATATCACAAGTTCCCCTTTCTAGATAGTGGTCTTCCCAGAGTCAGCCAGTGAGAACATGAGAGTCAGCCAGTGAGAACATGGTCAGGGGGCATAGGCTCTCCAGAGAGACAGACTCCTGGACTCCTACCCTCCTCCACCACTTAGCATCCCCGTGCTAAGTACTGGTGTAAATGGAGGTATGAATGCCGGGACCATAGATCTGTGATGAGGATTAACAACGTCTGGGGGTTAAAGCCCATATATGTGCACTCTCTATCTAATATCCACTCCACGTCTGCTGTTAGGACAATTGTTAATATCAAAGGAAAGTGCTGCCCCTGCCCTCAGAAGGAAGCAGGCCCCTGGCCCCACTAATCCTTACAGCATCTCAGAAGGCAAGGAAGACGAGGGAGAGATTAGTCTTCTTTGGAGACTAGAAAACTGGAATCCAGAGAGTTTAAGTCCCTTACACGAAACGCCTGATGCAGGGGGACCTCCCCTCCCAAGAGTCGGCCTCACTGACGTGGCTCCTGTGTCCTCTGCTTGGTTCCAGCAGGTCCAACGCAGACCTCACCACTCTGATGCACAACGAGGTATGGCCTTGGGGTTTTTCTGTGCTTTGGAATCACTTGAAAATCCCTCAGCACTTCTTCATGGAAACCCAAGATTCAGAACCAGATTTTCAACAGCCACAGATCCACCTTAGAGTTCCTTTCAGTGAGGATTCCATTGACAGAATGTTATTATTAAAAAGGACACATTGGCTGGGCGTGGTAGCTCATGCCTGTACTCCCAGCACTTTGGGAGGCCACAGCAGGAGGATCACTTGAGGCCAGGAGTTCAAGACCAGCCTGGCCAACATGGTGAAACCCCGCCTGTACTAAAAATACAAAAATTAGCCAGGAGTGGTGATGGGCACCTGTAATCCCCACTACTTGGGAGGCTGAGGCAGGAGAATCACTTGAACCTGGGAGGCAGAGGTTGCAGTGAGCCCAGATCGTGCCACTGCACTTCAGCCTGGGCAACAGAGTGAGACCCCCATCTCAAAAAATAAAAATAAATAAAAATAAAAAGAACACATTTACAGGGGAAAGCAGAGTTTACCTGCACACAGTTACTCGAACTTACTTCACCTCCCCCAAATCTGGTTATACATCTTTTCATGAGAAGTATAAAAGGCCAATTAAACATTGGACTTCAGCTGGGTACAATGGTGTGCACGTGTACTTCCAGCTACTGGGGAGGCTGAGGCAGGAGGATCGCTGTGGCCCAGGAGTTTGACCCCAGCCTGGACAACACAGTGAGACCCTGTCTCTAAAACAAACAAAAAACTGTGGACTTGGTTGTGATTATTTTTTTTTCATTTTCTTTTTTTTCATCTTATATATAAAGGGTTCTTCATTAGCTAATAAAGTCCCAGAAAGACTGGCTCTCCTCTAAGGGCAGAGCCATGTTCTGCCTAGTTTCAAAGCCTCTTCAAGTGCAGAGCTTGACACCAGGCTGGGCGGGGCAGGCCTGGCTGAGGTGCCCTGGTGTATATGCTCCCCCTGGCTTCTGGCCTCTGGTTCCCACAGTGCTGAGGCATGGGGTGGCCCTGGGATGACTAGGTGGTCCTTCTCAAGGCACCTGGCTCACCACTTCCTCTTCCTAATAGTGAGATGGCCTTTGTCCCAACAGAACCTGAATGGTGTGCCCTCGATCACCAGCCCCATCAAAACTGCAAACCAACACCAGGGCAAGAAGCAACACCCATCCCAGGTAATAGAACGGCCCCTTCTAGCCCTGTTTCCTACATGAAACGCTGTGAACTGCTTCCCAAGGGCACTGGTCTTGAAGTCGTAAGGGAATCAGGCTAGTGAGCTGTCACCAGGCACTCATTACCCTCATACATGTCTGGCCTGTGTGTGCTGTGGAGGTGAGACATCAAGCTCACTTGACTAGCAAGACAGTCCACTGCCTGAGCCCCAGTGTCTTCAACGATAAAAGCTGGAGTTTGGTGTAGATCAGAGGTCCTCAAACTAGTCTTCAAAGGTGCTTCAGGGACACTGCAAATATTTTATTTGAGTATCCTAAGATTGTAAGGCACCTGCTTTTCTGAACTAATAATTGTCTTCCTGGCACGATTCCTCTGAAACAAAATGCAGAAGTCGAATGAATGTTGAGGCTTGTATAAAATAGCAACTGTCACTTATGACCCTTGATTTCAAATGTCTGTGTTCATCAAAACAGTCTCACTTGTTTAATATCCATCATCATAAATAACTGCCACCATTTATTAAATGCTTATTATGTATCAATCATTGCACTCAGCATTTTTTCTATGGTCTTGGCTCAATGAGGTAGCGATTTTGAGCTCCATTTTTGCAAACAAGGCAGAGATGAAATCATAACCCAAGGCCAAGGAACTAGATAGGGGGGCATTCTGATTCAAATCCAAGTCTCCTTGACCACATGCAATTAACCCATCAATATACTTCCAATTACAAAATTGGATGCATGCCAGCCAGGTGCGGTGGTTCAGCACTTTGGGAGGCCAAGACAGGAGGATACTTGAGCTCAGGAATTCAAGACCAGCCTGGGAAACACAGCCAGATCTCGTCTCTACTAAAAATAAAAGTAAAATCATTAGCTGGCATGGTGGTGCATGCCTGTAGTCCCAGCTACTCAGGAGGCTGAGGTAGGAGGATAACTTGAGCCCAGGAGGTCAGGGCTGCAGTGAGCTATGATGGCACCACTGCACTCTAGCCTGGGCAACAGAGTGAAACCCTGCCTCAAAAAAAAAAGGATGTATCCAATTGCTACACTTATACTATTCTGTGTAAAATTTCAGTAGAAGAAAGGATTGTGGAAAACCACTGGACCAAAGAATCTTTGAGGTCTCTTCCAGCTCTGTTAATCAATGGATCTTTTAGAGGTCTGGAAGGGTCAGCCATACTTCGGCCCCACTAGGAAGATGGGGCAGTGGGAAAGGGCTTTGAGAGATGTGGCAAGGTGGCGCTTCCCCATTGGTTCTTTCATGACCTGACTTGCTGACAATTGCACCAGGACTTTCCTAGTCTCATGAAGAATCAATGAAGGTGGCCAGGTGTGAAGGGAATAGGAGGGACTTGCTTCTTCAGGAAACACTTGAGACCAGAGTTCAGCAACCTCTCTGACCCTGAAAGGCCGTCATCTGGACCAAGCAGGCTCAGAGAGGACCACAACTAAACTGAAGTTTATCTGCAAGGGGGAAGAAAAAAGTAGAGAGGAAAAGTCAGGCAAGGAGAAAAGAATGAGGAAGGGAAGGAGGAAATAATCACACTTCAACCCTCTTCCCAATGAAGACTAGGGTTTTTATGTAATCCAGGTGTATTTTTTAGTCATCTCTCCATCAGGGTTTGATGGACTTGAATGGCCAGATTTGAGAGATATTCAGAGGTAGCTTGATGGGTCTTGGTAGGATTAGAAAGGGCCTGAGGGGAAGGCCAAATCCTGTCATTCTAACTCTACAGGAATAACATCTGTTTGTTATTCAAACACAATGTAGAGTGACACTAGTTTTACAGGAGTTCAAATAAAAAAACAAGCCATGCTGTCAATAATAACATTAATCACAAAAATAATAATAGCCTACCATTCATTAAATGCCAGGAAGTGTTCTAAGCGCTTTACATATATTACTTCATTTACTCTTCACAACAATTCAGCAGAGAAAATATGGTTTCCACCATTTTACAAAGAAGAAACTGCAGCTCAGATGCATGCCCAAGTTGATAAATGGTAGAAACTGTGATTTGTCTTTCTGACACCCAAGCTCAAACCCTTTCCGCTGTACCATGGTGCCTCCTGCCTCTCATGCTTTGGCCAGACAGCCCAAGCTGGGTTGGACAGATTCGCTGATTTTCCTTTGTTAGGAAAAGCCACAAGTCCTGACCCCCAGCCCCAGGAAGCAGAAGCTGAACAGAAAGTACAGGTCCCACCATGACCAGATGATCTGCAAGTGCCTCTCCCTGAGCATATCCTACTCCGCTACCATTGGTGGCCTGACCACCATCATCGGCACCTCCACCAGCCTCATCTTCCTGGAACACTTCAACAAGTAAGTGATTCACTTGGTCAACGAATATTTACTAACCACCACTGTGTGTCAGGAACTGGACTAGGTGCTAGAGATATGGTAGAAAATGAGAACAGAAGAGTTTCTGTAGGAAGAGGGAAAAACAGGCTGAGCACAGTGGCTCATATCTGTAATACGGCACATTGGGAGGGCAAAGCGGGGGGATTGCTTGAGCCTAGGAGTTCAAAAACAGCCTGGGCAACATAGTGAGACCCTGTCTCTAGAAAACATTAAAAAATTAGCTGAGCATGGTGACACGCACCTGTATACAGTCCCAGCTACTCAGGAGGTTGAGACAGAATTGTGGAGCCCAGGAATTTGAGGTTACGGTGAGCCATGATCCTGCCACTGAACCCGAGCCTGAGCGATAGAGCAAGACAGTGTCTCTATTTAAAAAACAAAAACAAAAAAAAGGCCAGGCGCGGGGGCTCATGCCTGTAATCCCAGCACTTTGGGAGGCCGAGGCAGGCACATCACAAGGTCAGGATCCCTAGACCAGCCTGACCAACATGGTGAAACTCCGTCTCTACTAAAAATACAAAAATCAGCTGGGTGTGGCGGTGCACACCTGTAATCCCACCTACTCAGGAGGCTGAGGTAGGAGAATCACTTGAACCTGGGAGGCAGAGGTTGCAGTGAGCCAAGATCATGCCACTGCACTCCAGCCTGGGCAACAGGGCAAGACTCCGTCTCAAAAAAAAAAAAAAAGTCCCAGCGCAGTGGCTCACACCTGTAATCCTAGCACTCTGGGAGGCCAAGGTGGGCGGATCACTTGAGGTCAGGAGTTCAAGACCAGCCTGGCCAACATGGTGAAACCCCATCTCTACTAAAAATACAAAAGTTAACCAGCCATGGTGGCAGGCGCCTGTAATCCCCGCTACTTAGGAGGCTGAGGCAGGAGAATCACTTGAGCCCAGGAGGCAGAGGTTGCAGTGAGCCGAGATCGTGCCACTGCACTCCGGCCTGGGCAACAGAGCAAGACTCCGCTTCAAAAAAAAAAAAAAAAGAGTCCCAGCACGGTGGCTCACACCTGTAATCCCAGCACTCTGGGAGGCCAAGGCAGGCGGATCACTTGAGGTCAGGAGTTCGAGACCAGCCTGGCCAACATGATGAAACCCCATCTCTACTAAACATACAAAAGTTAACCAGGCATGGTAGCAGGTGCCTGTAATCCCAGCTACTTAGGAGGCTGAGGCAGGAGAATCGCTTGAGCCTAGGAGGCAGAGGTTGCAGTGAGCTGAGATCGCACCACTGCACTCCAGCCTGGGTGACAAAGCAAGACTCCATCTCAAAAAATAAAGATAAATAAAAATTTAAAAAAAGAAAAAAAGGGGGAAATCAAGTCATTATAGCTAAGTGAGACTGGAGAAGTCCAGGACTCTGCAGGGAGAGCCCTGCTGGGGGAGCTCGCCCATTTGCAGGAAGGAAATGCCTCCCTGAAGAGGCGACCATGTGGAAACCTGAAGGACGGGAGTAAACTAGATGAAGAGAGATTATCCAGACAAAGAAAGCAGTACGTAGGAGGGCTCCGAGGCAGGACAGCAGAGCACATAAAAGAGAACGACAGAGGGTAAGAGGAGGCCAGGGAGCTGGATGGGCAGATCTCCAGGGCTTGGCAAGACCCACTGAGGAACTTGGACCACATCTGAAAGGCTCTGAGATGCTTTTAAAGAATTTTAAGCAGGGAGTGAGATGGTCAGATTTATAGTTTTGAAAACTCATTCTGGATGAAAAAGAAAAAAAAAAAAAAAGGAGAACAGATTGGAAAGGAGAAACCAGACAGCAGGAAGGCAATTCAGGACACTGCTGCAAAGTTGTCCAGGGCAGCCGGTGGCTTGGCTGACAGCGCAGTGGGGAGGAGGAACAGTCAGGTTTAAGGGAAACTCAGCAGTCACTTGCTGGGTCTCAGGAAGGTTAGACAGGGCCTGAGAGAGGGAAAGGCCGCGTCTGCCTCTCAGGCTCCTGCCCTCAGCAGGTGAAGGAATAGAGGGGAAAGAGGAAATATGGGGTGTTGGAAAAATTGGCATAGAGGCTGAGATGTCCAGGTGAAAACAGACCTGTGAATGTCAAGGCAAATATTAATGCTTAGGCTGAAGGCATAGATTTGAAGAGAGCGGCCTGCAGGGCTGGGGTCATGGGCGTGCCGCCTGTACAGGGACACAGGGCCACCATGCCCAGACAGGCGTCACGCTTGGTTTAATGCTCTGCTGTCCCTGCCTGGATATTCATAATAACCTTTGGGTAAAGGGGCCACATATTCATTTTGCCTCCTGGTAAGGGAAGCTACGGGAGTGGAGGAAATTACCTAGAATATACAGGGTAAGGAGAACAGAGGACATAAATATTAAGCTCACATATTTAATGGACAGAAGGAAACAATATCAGACAGCAGAGAGGGAAGGGAAATCTGGTGCCACTCTACCCAAGGGAGGAAAGTATTTCAAGAAAAAGGAAGTGCCTACAATATTTAATGTCAATGAATGATGATGCAAAGTAAGGATGAAAACGTATCCATTAGATTTGGTGACGTGGAGGTTACTGGTGATGTAGGCAAGAGGACCTTGGTCAAGAGGTGGCAGAAGCAGCCAGATTCTGGTGAGTTGAGGACTAAGGTAGAGGTGAGAAAATGGAGAGCTGGCTGTGAAGGGAAGGAGAGATGTGGGATGATAATAAAAGGAAATAGGGGATGGGCACTGTGGCTCATGCCCGTAATCCCAGCATTTTGGGAGGCGAAGGCAGGCAGATCATCTGAGGTCAGGAGTTCAAAACCAGCCTGGCCAACATGGCGAAACCCCGTCTCTACTAAAAATACAAAAATTAGCTGGGCATGGTAGTGTGCTCCTGTAATCCCAGCTACTTGGGAGGCTGAGGCAGCAGAATTGCTTGAACCCAGAAGGCGGAAGTTGCAGTGAGCTGAGATCATACCACTGTACTCCAGCCTAAGCGACAGAGCAAGACTCCATCTCAAAAAAAAATAAAAATAAAAAAATAAAAGGAAAGTAGAGCAGGGTCAAGACGGAGTTTTCAAGATGGGAGACATTTAGATGCTGGTAGGGATGATCCAGATGAGAGGGAAGTTAAAGATCTGGGAGAAGGGATCATTGATAGAGGGATGTCTCACACCTTGAGGAGTTTTACGCCCAGCCCCAAAAACAGAGACCCAAGGAAAACACAGCATAGGTCATTTAGGCCTGAGCCTTGTCTAGGCAAAAGCCACAGCTCTCGCGTAGTCCATCCAGGCTCCCCAGGAAACAGCACTTGGGCTGGGGGGCCACAGCTCTGCCTGCTGATGAATGAGCAGTTCCCCATACAAATCCCCTCTACCCTGAGACCAGTGGATGTTGATAAAGATTTGGAGATTCCAAGTCCTGGTTCTCTTATGGGCACCGTTAATATCTAAAAACTTCATTAAGCCCTAAAGCTCCAGATTCTCCAGAATTGTGTCCCCCAATCAAAACTTAAATTCCTTTGGTGATTTTAGAAACAAAGTATACCAAGCTGTTCCATTTTCTGTTGCCTTGAAAACCAGATGAATAAACTTAGCAGAATCTTTAAGGGCAAATACATCCTGAGTCATTCTCTTGAGTGCAAAGTATATACACTTTAATGATATTAATTTTAGTTGTTTTGATTCCTTTTTTTAGCTAGTTTCATGATTCTTGTCTGGGCTCTGTACAATTGCAACTGTCAACTAAATGAGTCCTAGGCAATGTTTTACCATATCGTTATCATTATCTCCCCACTTAGCCCAGCTCTATGTTTTAGGGAGCATTTGGCATACTACCCCAAAATACCATATGGAAACCCTCCCTTTTCTAATTGCTGACCTGGTTCTTTACCCTCCAGCCAGTATCCAGCCGCAGAGGTGGTGAACTTTGGCACCTGGTTCCTCTTCAGCTTCCCCATATCCCTCATCATGCTGGTGGTCAGCTGGTTCTGGATGCACTGGCTGTTCCTGGGCTGCAAGTGAGTTCCAGGGCCCTTTCAGCAAAGCACTGAAGCCCCCCTGTTGATCCAAAGGCCATGGCATGGGCCCTGGATGGCTCTGTGCAAGAGGGACTGCCAAGTAACCACAGAGGATGCTCAAGGAGAATGCAGTGGTCTGGTCTGAGAGTCAGGCGCTGTCTCTTCTAGACATTCTAAACATATGTGAACTCTGCACTTCACTCTCAGCTCTACAATGAAATGTTCTTAATTCCAACTAAATGGTTAGAGAGCCTGTCCAGTTTATACAAAGTCTGAGGTGAAGAGTATTTAATGTCGTTTTATTGCTCTCAAAGCATATAGAGCACTTCTAATTACTCCAAGAAACAGGAAATAAAAAATATGACTCTAAGTAGAATTTGCATTAGGTTTAACTTTATAGGCATGGGTGATTTATACTTAGTAGCCTGAATAAAATATGCTCATATGCCTCAAAATAACAAGTCAGTCTACTCCAAATTTGATCAGTTTCAAACACATAAGGGAAGATAATATAATGTTTTGCTATTAGTCCATATAACCCAGTGCTCCCATTGGTCAAGAAATGTTCTCTGACTTTTCTTTTTACTCAGACTGTTGTCAAACCAATGATAACTATATACTTCTTAACTCCAGTATTGCTAACATAAAACTAACACTGTGTGTTCCATATACGCAGATGTTTGTGTGTTTGTTTGGCTAGAGACAAAGCTTCTCTGGAGTAAAAATGTTAGTTATACATCTAGACACATAGTGGAATAAAAGTTTTAGTTTATACATCTAGACACATATACCACATTACACTGATTATTTTACTTATGTAAAAGACAAGTAGGTAGAAATGACCCCACACGAATACACTTGCATAAGTCCCTGAGACATCACTTCACACCAATACACCAGAGACAGACCCAGATGGATATCCCCACCCAGTAGGCTAGGGGAGAAGGTTGATGAGAGGCCAGATAACTTGGCAGATAAAAGCCATATGAATAGGTGGGGGATAGAGGGATAGAGCATGTGAAAGAGGAGAAAAGTGACCACAGCAGGCAAGCAGTTTAGTATTTACCTCATATTTGATCTCTGGGCCTCAGAAGTGTGTTTTCTTTAATCATTTGCTCATTCTCCCTTCTCAGTTTTAAAGAGACCTGCTCTCTGAGCAAGAAGAAGAAGACCAAAAGGGAACAGTTGTCAGAGAAGAGGATCCAAGAAGAATATGAAAAGCTGGGAGACATTAGGTAAAAATCAGCCATTCCTCTTCCCTCCTTCTCCAGCAGAAACA
Source organism: Pan troglodytes (assembly GCF_028858775.2). Taxonomy (NCBI): domain Eukaryota; kingdom Metazoa; phylum Chordata; class Mammalia; order Primates; family Hominidae; genus Pan; species Pan troglodytes. The sequence continues at coordinate 151,065,671 of NC_072404.2, read as the reverse complement.
CGGCAGGTAAAGTGAGCACAGGAGCAGCCTTGTTCCTGACAATCCCTGACACTGGGAGAATTTTCCACAACTCTGAATCAGGCCTTTAGAAGATGCTATTTAGTGCCAAAGCCAAGCTGGCCCAGATTTCAGGTGGCCACCCTTCCCCTTTGCTCTATTCGGAGTCCAAGGTATAGCCATGGCATGGGGTGGAGTGCTGACCATGGAGCAGACAGAGGCAGAAGAAGGGAAAGACAGCACAGGCACCCTCTTGGAAAATGTGAATTCCTTCCAAAGCCAGGCCACCTCTCATTGCTCAGACGTGCCACCACAGTGGTCCAGTTATCACTCCCAGGGAGATGGGAGACTCTGTGCTATATTTAGGGTATAAGGCAGTATCAAAGACAGACTTGCAGAGAGAGCGTCCAAGAAATCACTAACCAACCCTCAGCCACTTCCATCAGCTTTTCCACAGGGACCCAGCTTCCTATTTAGTGCTATTTCTCCTTTTATGGCAATTGGCACATACAACTTTGCATAAAACAATCCAGGTAGACACTGTCTTATTTAAAGCTTTAAGTTATAAAAGGAATACATGTTCATTGTAGAACATTTCAAAAATACAAGACGGTATAAGAAAAAAATTAAAATTGACTGGATTCTTAGCACCCCATGTTAACAAATGTTAACACTTCTTTCCATGCTTTTTTGTGCAAAACTCTTATGTATTTTTGGTAAAATTCAGTCCACACTGAAACTGTTGTATACCTTGCCTTTCTCAACTCAACTATGTACTCTCAGTACAGTATGTTCCACACCCTTAACTCTGCTGTGGAAATGGGATTATCAAGGGATGCATCTCATTTTAACATAGAGTTGTATCAAAATGTATTCAGTGTCATGAAATACCATTGGATATAGAGGATGCTTCCAGTTTTTAATAGGTAATTAATGTCTCAGTATGCATTTCTGGTTAGATGATGGGAATGACCAACTATTTTTTTTTTGGCGGGGGGGGGATGGAGTCTCGCCCTTTTGCCCAGTCTGGAGTGCAGTGGCACAATCTTGGCTCGCTGCAACCTCCGCCTCCTGGGTTCAAGCGATTCTCCTGCCTCAGCCTCCCGAGTAACTGGGACTACACAGGCACGTGCCACCACGCCCAGCTAATTTTTTGCATTTTTAGTAGAGATGGGGTTTCACTGTGTTAGCCAGGATGGTCTCCATCTCCTGACCTCGTGATCCGCCCACCTCGGCCTCCCAAAGTGCTAGGATTACGGGCGCGGGCCACCACACCCGGCCAGGGAATGACCAACTTTAAGGCTTCTGATGTGTATCATCAAATGGCCTCAAAAAGGTTGTAGCAATTCCTCCTCCCACCAGCACAGTGTTTGGGGCTGCCTATTTCACTGCACTCTCCTTGTAGGCTGTATTTGAAATTATTTTACAAATGTACAGTGCTGTGTTCTCTTGCCCTTTCTACTGAAGTTTCTCCAGGAACATGGTTAATGTCATGTTTTCTGGGGCCACTCAGTCTTCTCCTCATCTCACTGTCAGCCATTCATAGTGGTTAGGCAGTGAGTGTGTTTTATGTCTAGGGTATTGAAACTCTAAATACAGAAGCTTCCAGAAGCAAAGTGAAAAAGCTAGGAGAAATTTCTCAGTTCCTGAGTGGGTCTTTCTGTTTTATTTTATAGCTACCCTGAAATGGTGACTGGATTTTTCTTCATCCTGATGACCGTACTGTGGTTTACCCGGGAGCCTGGCTTTGTCCCTGGCTGGGATTCTTTCTTTGAAAAGTAAGTGATATCATTTCCTCCTTAAGAACCACCCCCTCACCCCAGTTCTTCAGGCAAGACTTCATAGACTCTCAGGGGCAGATATGAAGCCAGGAAGATTTCATTCCCCGGGAAATCCACTCTTTTTAGGGAGGCTGCAGTGTGAAATCAGGAAGGAAAAACACTCTTTGGAGTCCCGGTCTGGGGTTGGAATCCAGTGCTGCATGTAGTCTCATTACATAAGCTCTTGGAAGCTTGGTTACCTCATAGGTGGTTATGAAAGTTAAAGGAGGAAACATCTATAAAGTACCAACTGTAAAGAAGAAATCAACTTCTCACTTGAGAAGGGAGGCACATGGAGGTGTGGCCTTCATAGGAAAGAGGTCTCATCCTCTTCTATTCTCCTTTATCTAACCAACTCCACTCCTGATCACTCCATCTAGGACTTGCCCCAATTAACGGGCTCACAAATTCACACTAAGACATCTACTCTAGCCAGGCCCTGCCTCCAGACATTCGCCATTGCCCATTAAATCCAAAGTGGATAGCGTGGCAGCAACTGGCAAGAACTAAGCTTAATGTCACCTCTAGATAAGTCCTAAAAAGAGGCACTGTGTTCGGACAGACTGCTCCGAGACACCATGTTACTCCTGAAAATTCCTGACCCTTCTCCTCAGCTATGCTTGTCTCTTTACTAGGAAAGGCTACCGTACTGATGCCACAGTCTCTGTCTTCCTTGGCTTCCTCCTCTTCCTCATTCCAGCGAAGAAGCCCTGCTTTGGGAAAAAGAATGATGGTGAGAGAAGGGAAGAAACTGGGGGTAGCTCTAGTTGAAGAATACCCAAATCAGACTAATACTCCCAAAGAGATTTACCAAGGTCCTTCAGATTCCCACCCCCCTCCCGGCCCCCGCCCCAAATAGCAGTATCCCAAATCATCCACTTCACCAATTAGGGTCCTGTCTCCACAAATCACGCCCATCAGGGTTTATCTGGCTTTACATCTCTCTCTAATCCAGGAGAGAACCAGGAGCACTCACTGGGGACCGAGCCCATCATCACGTGGAAGGACTTCCAGAAGACCATGCCCTGGGAGATTGTCATTCTGGTTGGGGGAGGCTATGCTCTGGCCTCTGGTAGCAAGGTAATTCTTGAATTCTGTTTTTTTGGGTTTTTTTTTTTTTTTTTGAGGCAGTCTTGCTCTGTCACCCAGGCTGGAGTGCAGTGGCACAATCTCAGCTCACTGCAACCTCTGCCTCCTGGGTTCAAGCGATTCTCCTGCCTCAGCCTCCCAAGTAGCTGGGATTACAGGCGTGCACCATGATGCCAGCTAGTTTTTGTATTTTTAGTAGAGACGCGGTTTCACCATGTTGGCCAGGCTGGTCTCAAACTCCTGACCTCAAGTGATCCACCTGCCTCGGCCTCCCAAAATGCTGGGATGACAGGCATGAGCCACTGCACCCGGCTTGAATTCTGTTCTTATGGGTCAAATACTTTTCCAGCATCTTTACCTAATGAGTCATTATGGGCATGGGAGGAAAGACTCAAAGCAGCTGAGAATGTTCACAGAGTCCCTGGGAAGGGAAACAATAGAGCAGGATGGATGTCCTCTCCTGCCCTAAGCTTCTCAGCGCTACTAGGAACAGAGGAACAGATCGGCTGTGCCACACAGTCATGACACGTGGGCATTGATAGTTCATCTATGGGGCCCATGCTGCTACAAGCAAAAGGTTTATTGGAGTTTGCAGCCATCTCCTTCTGGGATTTGACAGTGGCAATAGGAGATGGTAACAGGAGATAGACATAGGTAATAGGTAATAGGAGTGGTAATAGGAGATCTCTGTAAGGGACTAGAGATGCTCCAAGTGACACATGGTGAACTGTCTGTCCACAATACATAGACTGAGCCCCTTTGGAAAATCTAGGCTAAAGCTGATGTAAATGCTTCTTGATTTTCTGACTGGGAGGATTTTGGATGAGATCTTTTAAGTGGGGTGGGGATGTGAGGGGATGATTGAATTTCCTAAAGTGTTAGCCCTCCATAAAATAGAAAACAATCTTAAGAATGAATTAGGTTAAGGTTCAGACTATTTCTCCCTCCATCTTGTCTACATGCATTATCCCATGCTAAACTTGGTTCTTTTTTTTTTTTTTTTTTTTTTTTTTTTTTTGAGACAGAGTCTCACTCTGTCACCTAGGCTGGAGTGCAATGGCGCCATCTCTGCTCACTGCAACCCCTGCCTCCCAGGTTCAAGCAATTCTCATGCCTCAGCCTCCCAAGTACCTGGGATCACAAGCACACGCCACCACACCCAGCTTAATTTTTGTATTTTTAGTAGAGATGGAGTTTCACCATGTTAGCCAGGCTGGTCTTGAACTCCTGGCCTCAAGTGATCCACCCACCTTGGCCTCCCAAAGTACTGGGATTACAGGCATGAGCCACTGTGCCTGGCTTGGTTCACTTTTCATGGCCCAAAATACTATCTGCATTATTAATAATAAGGTCACAGAATACTCCATTAAGGAGAACCTTAGAAAACAATGAGTCCTATCTCCTGCCCATGGTGAGATTCCCCTCCATGGCACTTCTGGCTTGGACACTTCCAGTGACAAGGTACTCCCTGTGCAGGGAACAAAGAATAATTGTTCCTTATTTTCAGCTCAGGTCTTCTGCATGTTGTCTGTCCACTGTTGGCTCTAGCTCTGTTCTCTGGGACCCTCTCCTAGATAATAATTATTAACATGAAAAAATCAAGAAGTAGTGACCCATACCATCTGGTCTCTCTCCTCAGGACTCACTACACTTGGCCTTATTCAAACATGGTCCATGGGGTGGTCAGTCTACTGCCAAGTAGAGTAGTTATATTACCCAAGCCCCATCTCTCACCTCTGATTCAAGCAGCACCCTGCATTCTTATGGAAGCTTTTATAAAGCATCCTTGGCACTCATGTCAACAATTATATTAAAACTGCAGTCAATTAGAACCCTTCATTCTTTTTAACTGTTCATCATTACTGGACCTTCACCCCATCCTATACATATGCCATCAATATTTCTCATTCCAAGTTCGGGATATTTATATTTATCTTTATTGAATTTCAGTTGTTAGTTTTGGCCTCTGACAAGATTGGCCTGGCAAGATTTTATTTTTTTTTTAACCAAAATTGGGCTGGGCACAGTGGCTCATGTCTGTAATCCCAGCACTTTGGGAGGCCATGGCGGGAGGATTGCTTGAGTCCAGGAGTTTGAGACTAGCCTGGGCAACATAGTAAGATCCTATCTCTACAAAAACAAAAATTAGCCCAGTGTGGTGATGCGTACCTGTAGTCCCAGCTACTCAGGAGGTTGAAGTGAGAGGATCGCTTGAGCCCAGGAGTTCAAAGCTGCAGTGAGCCAAGATCCCACCATTGCACTCCAGCCTGGGAGACAGAGGGAGACCCTATCCCCTGCCACCAAAACAAAAAACAAAAAAAAACCAATAAAAACAAAATTGTGCACATATTAGAGATAGTACAGTTATTTCTGTAAAGCCTACTGCCTCTACTAATTTTAATAATAATTTAGGTAGCATATATGTGATTCCTACAGAGTTTGAAATAATTTCAGTTTTGACATTAGTGAAGAAAATCCATTGTAAAATGTTTTCATACCAAGAGTTTAAAGAATTAAGGCTTCCTTTGATTGTGTTTTTGTCTAACTTTGAAGTCTAATTTATTTCAAATCATAGTATAAAATAGTTCTGCTGGAAAAATAATTGCCAATAAATTATTTCACTTTACTAGGCCGGGCATGGTGACTCATGCCTGTAATCCCAGCACTTAAGGAGGGTGAGGCAGGAGGATCACTTGAGGCCAGGAGTTTGAGGCCAGCCTGGCCAACCTGGTGAAATGCTGTCTCTACTAAAAATACAAAAATTA